>NC_069391.1:40425000-50425000 GCF_027475565.1 Acinonyx jubatus
GGACACCTTTCAGACAGAATCATATTAATATCATTTTACCGACATTGATTTTTCAGTTGTTCAGACCTCTGTGCTGATGCATTGTCTATATTAATATGCCGGATATATTTCATAACTTTTTATTATACTCAAAATTCCTATATTAAGTCCTACTATTGATATTATATTGTAAGCCATAAAATTTCACTGGAGTTTAAAGCAAAAAAACAGTTCCTGAGAGTTTGACACATAAAATTATAATCCTATCTGCTGAGTTAGACTTCATCCCACTGACTGATAGCCCAAAGTAGTTCAGACCGCAAATAGGAGGCGAATTGTATCCTACAGCAAATTGAGCTCTGGATCTGCTTGGATGAGACCCACTTTGCTGGGCACCAGTGCCTGATGGTACTTGAAACATGTGCTGTGGACTGTGGCCTGTCGCTGCTCCTGAATGCCGCCATTTTGACAGGCAGCACCACCTCCTATGGTCATGGACCCTGCAGCTAGATAGCATTACATCCATCAGCATCAGCCAGGAAGGGTCACCATTTCACTGCCTACAGGGAAGAATTTCAACTATTTTGCAGAGCACTGGTGCATCTTACGAGGTACTGTGTGTTCCTAGGCACCCTCACGACTGCTTACTACCGTTGCTCCTTCTTTCTTCAGTGCACCAAAACTCCTGCTGAGGACTAAGAGGCCTGCCGGGAATCACTGCATCTGGGTCCAACTGTATCGTCTGAAGCATCCAGGTGTTTGGTCAGCACAGACACCAGTGCTGTGGTATGCTGCCAGCTTTCACTGGGCATTTCATTGCCCTGCTGGGGTTTCCCAGGTGGGAAGGAGAGCGTGGACTCTAGAGACTTCATTTTCTTGAGGCCGAGCTGCGTTCCTCAGGGAAGCGCTAAAAACCCAACAGTATAGGTCCAAGCAGTGTTAGTGGCATTCCTATGCTGCGGTGTCGCACAGCTCTATGAACAATTCGGTATCTTCTCCTGTTCTTCCCTCGCTTCTTCTTCCTTCTGTGATCTGTACTCACAGGAGTTCTTACAAGTCAAGAGACTTTTAATTCTGAAACTTCATGCCATAAGTCAGACCCTCTCCATCCTCCATTTTTCAGTTCAGTATTTGCTAAATGTTGTTCTGTGACACATTCTTGATCAGATAAATTAGGGGGAACATGGCATACTAACAGCTTCATCATGACATTTATTACACACACATATGCCTGTAAAAATCTCTGTGAAATGCTGTAGTAAGGGAATCAGAACGTCTTTGTTTAATCTGTCACATTTCATAACTTACAACAGAATTTTCTGTGCATGTGTGGGTGTGTGTTTGTATGTGTAAGCGTATTGATAGAGTCTGTGTCTGTGGACACATTGGATTAGTAGGATATTTATTTATTTATTTATTTATTTATTTATTTATTTATATTTTTAATGTTTATAATTTGAGAGACAGAGAGACAGAGTGTAAGTAGGGAAGGGGCAGAGAGAGAGGGAGACACAGAATCCAAAGCAGGCTCCAGGCTCCGAGCTGCCAGCACAGAGCCCGATGCGGGGCTTGAACCCACAAACTGTGAGATCAGGACCTGAGCCGAAGTCTGATGCTTAACCAACTGAGCCACCCAGGTGGGGCCCAGTTGTCTTCTTGACAATTTGCTCTTCTAAGACTAATCTCTCATAGGAATATAATCAATCTCTCCTGGAGAAAGACTTCTTAGAGTTCTGTCCCACAGTCACTCACCATTTATTGCTCAGACATGGTTAAAACTTAAGAACTTACAGAAACTGGGATTTTCTCTGAAATTTTAAGAACATGTACTTTCTTTCTTTACACATGGACACATGCACACATGTATATGTATGTATGTGTATATATGTATGTATGTACATACATGTGTATGTATTAATATGTATATACACATATGAATATATTCATTTATACACACAAACACACATATGTGTACCAACATATGCAATGTATGTAAATACACATATATAACATTTGCTCTTTGGGGAACTACACAAAGCAATAAAAAGTTTTTTGTTGTTGTTGTTTATTTGTTTATTTGTTTTTCCTGAAGCTCACTATTACTTTGATTCTACAGATGAAGGAAAGGCAAAAAAAACAAAAACAAAAACAAAAACAAAAACAAAATCACAATTCAATAGGATTTTACTCCTGTAAAACTCATGGGGTTGAGAGAATGCAATTTCAATCCATTTAATAAATCAGTCTTTCCTCTGCCAACTGGATATCACATCTTTAGTTAGGTTGTACTTCCCATCATCAAGGAAGAAGAATGGTCTCTTTGATCCCATGCCAGCCTGGAAGGCCTGGAGTGCAGTCTTTCCACAGATGTCCATTTATAAGATGCATCTGTCCCCACATCCCAGCCTGCCAGCTGGCCTTGACTAAGCTAGCTGGCAGTGTGTACAATCTCAGGCTGCTGGCCAGCCAGCTACAGCCCCAGTGCACTGGCTTCTAAGCCTTATGGCTCATATCCCCTAGGGGACCAAAGAAACTTGGGAACGCTATAGAAATATTGGCTCCAGGGAAGTCGCTTCTCATTATAGGAATATCAAGAAATATTGAAAGTTCAACATGAATGTTGGCATATTCATCAGGGACAGTTTCAAAAAAGTAGTCCAGACTAATTGTTATAAGGTAGCTGTATGTCTATCAAACCTTAGCATGGACGGCATTCTGCCATGACTTTGAGGAAAACATCAAATGCATATGATAAACAAGAAAGGCAGAGATGTAACAAGCTTCCAGTGCTAGTCAGACATGAACAGGTGGTGTTTCTCCAGAGAGATTTCGGGGTAAGCCTCACAGAATGGTTGGCTCAGCATTCTTAAGTTTGAGCCCTGCCTCATCTTCTGTTTTGCTGAAGAGCCAGAAACCATTGAACTGGAAGAAAGTCCAAGGTTACCTTGACCATTCTATTAGTGAAGGCACTCTATAAACTATTTCAGGCAGGTGGATATTTATGTTACACCCTAAGCTTCCAGGTGGAATATATCCTTTTTTCTTTACTCTCTTACCTGCCAAAGTTGCCTGAAGAGAGTGTTCAAGAAACGCCCCACCCCCGTCTCTGCATTTGATAGTCATATGCAGGTGAAGATTCAATGAAGCCTAGTTGAATTTTATTCTCTCGCTTGCTTGGGACACAAAAGAGACCACTGTGTGCCAGGTGGAGGCTGGGGAAGCTGCATGCAGAAGGCAAATACCACGTTTCAAGATCTAAGACCTGTTTACACTCTAAATTTTCTGGCCCATTTTCAAATACCATACTAGTCTAATCTTACTTTCGGATTAACAGTTGGGCTTTTGTCATTTGAAGCATTAATAAGCACACTATGCAAACAACGAGCATTACAAGCAAAACCATAGCTTTGGCGCAGCAATATTTCTTTTTAACACAAACACATGTGTCCTTTAATCCTCTGTCTTCTGTCATCTGGCTCCCACAGTCCTTATTTCTCAGGTTTCCTGATGGCCAAGGTGGTTTCTGGTTGGGTTGTTCTCCCATTTTCAGGGACTCTTACCCTCAGTGGGCCTGTTTATATTGCCACACATTCAGTTGCTGTTGGTTTTCCCTTGTCACAGAGATGAGAGAAAGCTGATGGACCACTATTATTAGACATTGACAATAGCTAATCCCATTTTTGGCCCACCTCCAGAGATAGACCTTGGAACATCTGAAGGTTTAGATTGCAGAAAATCACATCAGAAAGAATTTTAAGTGTTGCCTTAACATTGACTAAAAGCTCTCTGCATTTCTTTAGGTGACAGCCACTTTGGCACCAATATTCGGCCACCTTTGTGGTGTCTGTGAGGATGACATGTAGAAAATTTTGTAAAGAGTTTGGGGACAGCATAGTTTGTTGTATAAAACTGAGAGAGATATCTTTTATTTTACATACAAAGCCCCCCATGAGGAAACTATCTTGTCATATGCTTAATGTTTGTAGTGTCATGAATAAAATTATCTTTTTCTAGGCCAGCAAACATTTTGTTCTAATATTGACAAAATGATACTCTCTTTAATTGAACATTAGTGGAGCCCTCTTAGTCTGTAGAGGATGATGTAGAGCTGTTTTCCCTGCTCGTCCCCATTCCTATCTATAAGCACAGTTATAAAGCCTGGAAATAACACAAGAGTGAATCAGAGAAGAAAGCTGGTAAGAATATGGATGCCTGGGGGGAGTGGGGGACGCCTGGGTGGCTCAGCTGGTTAAGTGTCCCACTTCAGCTCAGGTCGTGATCTCATAGTTTGTGACTTTCAGCCCAGGGACAGGCTCTGTGCTGACAGCTCAGAGCCTGGGGCCTGCTTGGGATTCTGTGTCTCCCTCTCTCTCTGCCCCTCCCCCTCTCAGGCTCTGTCTCTCTCTGTCTCTCTCTCTCTCTCAAAAATGAATACACATTAAAAAAAAAAAAAGAATATGACACCCAATTTTGGACCCCAGCACTGGGGGAATAGTAGAATAGAAGGGTACCTTATATACCCCCACCCAACAGAAGGAGAAAATCTAGATCTGACGGTTCCTTATCCCTGCTGTAGGAACAAAAGGCAGCTCAGATAGATGCATTTCTCCTGTAGATGAAACAGGAGTCCCTCTGACATTGGGTGACCTGATACCACCTGAAAGGAGGATCAACAGGGAGAGCTAATGAAAAGAAATGGGCAAAGAAGCACTCCTTTTCTCACCAAGCTTGAGGATTCCCTTTTGTGCTGACAGACAGAAGTGGGAGGATGGAATGGGCAGAAGATACTCAGCCACAGCAGTTGGGTTGGCCCAGAAAGCCTCTTAGTCCCTTAGGACTGGGACTTCTCTTTCACACCCAGGAAGAGTGAGATGCATGGGAAGTGTTAGCAAGATGGACCCTCAGAAACAAGCATCCAAGCCTAGGAAGTCTCTTAGGCCCCAAGGTGAGATTACCCTTTGCCACCAAAGGAAATATGATTATTCAAACTATAGAAGCTCCTCTGACCCCTGTGGGTAGTACTAACGGACATCACTGAGAACCCCAGCAGCATCAGATAACAAAGAGAAAATAAAATTGCAAAGACTCTGAAAATTAAATTGTCATTGGAACCACGGCATACAAATGTAGGCTAGGACCTGCCTGCTGAAGCCTCACAGGGTGGCATCATCTTAAAATAAAAGTTTAAATAAATCCAGAGTTCTAACATCATATAAAAGATGTCCAGTATAAATTAAAAATCACCCATTGTGCCAAGAACCAAGAAAATAACAATTTGCATGACAGTTAACTGATGTAAACACTGAGATGAATTGTATTGATGAAATTATCTGACAAGGATTTTAAAGAAGCCGTAGAAGAAAATTTTCAACAATCAATGAAAAGATATCTTGAAAAAAATGAAAAAAAAGAATCTCTTAGCAAATAGAT
Source organism: Acinonyx jubatus (assembly GCF_027475565.1). NCBI lineage: Eukaryota > Metazoa > Chordata > Mammalia > Carnivora > Felidae > Acinonyx > Acinonyx jubatus. Next base: position 40,430,410 of record NC_069391.1, read on the forward strand.
GTTGTAGAAAAGCTACAGAGAGAGAGAGGGAGGGAGGGAGAAAAGCTACAAATGAAAATTATGCAACTAAAAAAAATACACTAACATAGTTTTTAAAAATTCAGTTTGCTGAGTGACTTTGTAGGAAAGTGAAGATGACAAAGAATAGAATAATAAATTGAAGGAAGGATCAATAAAAGGTACCCGATCTGAACAACAGAGAGGAAGTAAAATTGGAAAAAAACAATAAGAACAGGGCTTCAGTGACTTTTGGAACATCAAAAGATCCAACATTCATATCATGAGCACCAAGGAGAAGAGAAAGAGTGTGAAGCTAAAAGAATGTTCAAAGAAATAATGGCTGAAAACTTCCCCCATTTGACACAGGACACAAATCTGAAGATTTAAGAAGCTGAGGGAACCCTAAAAAGGATAAAATCAAGGTATCCATGCCAAAACACATCATAATTAAATTTCTGAAAATTAAAGATGTCCTCTAAGAGCTAAGGGGAATCGATATATTGCCTATAGGAGAACACAAATTCAAATGACTCTGGATTTGCTGTTAAAAAACCAGAGAGGCCAGAAGAAAGTTACACAGTTTTTTTCAAACTCTGCAAAGAGGAACTGTCAACTATGAGTTGTATATCCACTAAAACTATTATTCAAAAATGAAGAAGAAATATAGACATTCTAAAGCAAAGTAAAATAAAAAGACTCTGTCACTCGCAGAACTGTCTTTCAAGTCTGGCTAAAGAGAGTTCTTGAAGCAAAAATGAAATGTTTATAAAAAAAAAGAAACTTGTAGTATCAGGAAGAATAAATAGTGGAAAGGACAGATATTTGTATATGCAATAGACTATATATTTTCCTCATGAATTTTATAAATTGCATTCTATGATTAAAGCAAAAACATCACCCAGTACTCAAAACAATATTATTTAAGGGACACCTGGATGGCTCAGTGGGTTAAGTGTCCAACTCTTTACTTGGGCTCAGGTCATGATCTCACGTTTGTGAGTTTGAGCCCTGCATTGGACTCTGTGCTGACGGCGTGGACCCTGATTGGGATTCTGTCTCCCTCTCTCACTGCCCCTCCCCCACTGGATCTTTATCTTTCTTGAAATAAATAAAAATAAACTTCAAAAAAAGCAATATTATTTAAAAGTGAGGAAGCTAAATGGACTTCATTCCACACTTCACTTGAAGTGTAAACTGTAGATGTTGGAAGATTGCATTAAGTCATATATGTAATGAAAAATATACTGGAATGCCCAGAGAAAGTATACAAAAACACACAGAGATATATACCAAAAAAAATCACAAATAAATCAAGCTCAAATAGATGAGGGAAGGAGGGGCTCAAGTAACCTACAGGAAGGCTGGGAAAAAAGAGAGAGAGAGAGAGAAAAAATGAGAGAGAGAGAGAGAGGGAGAGAGAGAAAGTGAGAGAGAGATAGGGAAAACAGAAGAAAAAATTTTTACAAGGGTACACTTAAGCAGTAACATAATAATATTAACCTTAAATGCATATAATCTAAATGTACTAATCAAAAGACAGAGATTGGCATAGTGGATAAACCCACTTGAGTTCTAACTTGGACTTGACAAGGTTTAAGGTTCACACCTCTGTGGAAATCTGCTACTCCAATCTTTAGACTTTTCAATCTTCCTTCTATAGGAGGTAACCACCTCTTTATATATTGCCAAAGAAGTCTCCTGGTTTTCACACTTCACCTTCAGTTGGCAATTAATCACCCTCCGTTTTTCTCTGCCTGTCTTCGATGCATTAATTCCACCCAGCAAGTGCCACTAACTTCCACTGTATTTAGAATTACTACTTTTATTTTGCCCTTGTAAAGCCTGTCAGTGCATTCTTTGCATTGGAATCCTTTTACATTCTGTTACCATTAAAAGTTTTTGAAAATACATTGTGACGGATTGCCAAAGGTTTTCAGGGCTGCACCTGTCACTCATAATGTGCTCCTCATTATCATCCAGCCAATAAGTGATCTAATTCCCAAATTCCGTTTTAGAGTTTGCTTTCCTAGACCATGCCTGACCCCACTTGTTGTAGATCTCACTTCCCCGGGAGGAAGATGAGGATTCACAGGCAAGAGGTATACTGTGGAGTGCCTCAGGGTCAAGACTTGCGAGGAAGTGAAGGAGAAATATTGGGCAAAGGTAGGCGCTCGTCTGTGACGCAGTTTTAACAAAGATCTCACGTAAGCCTGTTCCTAATGTGTCTTTGAGGTCAGGGTTTATCCCTTTCACTCCACACTATGGATGCTCATTTGACCTGGACTGCTCTCCGGAGGGTTTGTGTCCTTGGAGAAGAGTCTTTCGCATGGGGAGTTGCAAAATAATTCACCTTGGCCAATCAGAAGCAACATTTCTAGCTGCTCAGCATTTCAGTACTGAAGGGGATCCTAGTGATGCACTGTATCCCCCATTGTACGCCATTGGAGCTTAAAAGAAAAAAAAAAGGAATGGAGAAATTGTACAAAGGTAAACAGTAAAAGAGGATAGGAAAGCTAACAAGCCTCCAGAAAGCGATTATCATAATCTCTTAGCAGAAACAAGAACATTGTAGAAATAATATTCTGATCCAGTCTTTAGGTAGCTGGCAGGACCTGAACATGGTAGTGTCCTTTACGCAGGAATGATAAAATAGGATCTGTAAAATATATTCATACTTAGCACAACCACTTTAGAGGACCAGGATTTCCATATTGCCCACCATTTAGAGACAACAATTCGGATCTCATTCTGTCTAGTCTGAAAAACTGTGGAAGACATTGATTTTCTGTGGTGAAAGATCACCGGGGAAGGTGAAGAGAAACAATTAAGTGTATCTTATTTATATTATTATGCTTTCTTGCTGTATTGTGACTTATGTTTACTTGATAGCTTGTACTTTTCTTTAACATTATTTTTGAGAGAGCACAAGCAGGGGAAGGGCAGTGATAGAGGGAGACACGGAATCTGAAGCAGGCTCAGAGCTGTCAGCACAGAGCCTGAGGCGAGTCTTGAACTCATGGACTGTGAGATCAAGACCTGAGCCGAAGTCAGACGCTTAATGGACTGAGCGGCCCAGGCACCCTGATAACTTGTAAAATTAAGAAAGTCCCCATTGTGTTTTGGTTTTGTTTTGTTGTGTGTTGTTTTGTTTTTTTTTTTGGTAATAGTGATAGGGTCTGGAAAAATGGAATGTCTTTGAAGAACATTTCTCTTTAGATACCAGAAGACAATATCAAGAAGAAAATTTCACCTTATTCCATCTTAGATACTGAAATCTGGTATTACATTTATTTGTTTCTTAGCTGCTTAGATCATACAAATAATTTCACAGAGTTAACAGTCTTAAATTTTCAATTTGAAAATGTGTTCTCAAATAGTATATACTTACTTGGAATTCAACGTCCAAGAGTAAAATGGATGACTTTTTATTACTTTATTATTAATACAATTCATTTTAATGAAGGTCGAACATGGCACATATTTATATGTAAGTGTTTAGTAAGTTCTTTATTCAGTCTTGTGAAATTACAAGAACACCATTGGGAACAGAAAATATTCTGTTGCGTTAGAGAAGTTGCTCATAGCTTTTCATTGTGTCCCAAATGTTTTATTACCCTACCATCACTTTCATCATTGAATGGAATAATATATTGAAAGCACTTTTTGGGGAAAGGAAGCAAAACTACTCAAATTGGATTTTAAAATAAGATAGTTTCAATTTGTTCCAGATTTCTATTAGAGAGTGAATTGAGTTTCATAAATGTGAACTTTTAAATAAAATTTTCAGAGTGGACAATTATTGCTTTTTCTGCCAGAGGCAATACGAATTAGCAAGCTGTGGCCTTATTTAACACCACATTCAGCCGAGGACTCGTTGCCTCCTTAACAGCACCCCTAACAAATTCAGATATTGATTCTACAGAAAAGGTGTGGTTGCAATTCTAATTCTTAACTTTGAACATGCGGTCCATTCTTATTTCCACAGCACACGAGGTTACTAATGATTCAATGAACATTAAAAATAAGGTAAAATTATTGAATCCAAATATGGTATTTCACTTTAGCTTGTGAAGTCAGGTTCGTCTTATGTGCTTTCAACCTAGACTTAACCAATGCAGATTAGTTAAGCCTAAGAAAAACTTCGGGCGCCTGGGTTTCTCAGTTGGTTAAGCGTCTGACTTTGGCTCAGGTCATGATCTCGTGGTTCAGGAGTTTGAGCCCCAGCCGGGCTCTGTGCTGACAGCTCAGAGCCTAGAACCTGCTTCAGATCCTGTGTCTCCCTCTTTCTGCTCCTCCCCTGCTCATGCTCTGTCTCTGAAAAAAGGAATAAATGTTAAAAAAATTAAAAAAAAGAAAAACTGAGCCATTGTTTTTGAATGAGGGTGAATATTTTTGTTGTTGTTTTCTTAGAAATGGAAATAAAAACAGAAAAAATATTAACCTTGAGCAGAAAGATCTATATTCTCATTTTTTACATAAGAAATCCCAAGGATACTGGATTATCCCAGCTCCTTGCCAAGTGGGGCAGTCACAATATCACATTTCTTAAATGTTTGAAGGAAAGGTGAATATAGCAGGCTTTTAGCTAAGATTTCTTAAGATTAGCATGGGCCCTTGCTTTCCTAGTGCAAATTTTAACTTAAGAAAAATTTACTATTTTTCAGCCTTAGAACCAGAAATAAACATTTTTGCCACTGAATTTAGTCATTCCCTCTGTTAATGTTATGCATTGTGACAGAATTGCTGCTGAAATATTTAAATTATAGCTCACCAAAGGGCTATTGAAGGATAGGTATTATTTGAAAAAATAAATAATTGTTTCATCTTACTTCAAGAAGTCAACAGAAGATTCATTTCTAAAGCAGCAATTTTTGAACCTTAGCACAAGTGCTGAAATAATAGGTACAGGGGAAAGAACAGCGTGTGTTTGTTAGTATAAGAAAGGACTTGGTCAGATTCAAGGAGTGGTCTATCCACAGAGGATTTGGAGTCCTTACCACTTTGAAGTCCCTAACTATTTAAGCACAGGTTGAGCACATGAGGATACATGAATACTACAAGGAGCTTGGATATCTGTGAAATGAATTCCATACAAGTACTGAAACTACCTTTTGTAATATTAATTTTGTATCCAGTCTGAAGCAACTTGTAAATCAGAGCTGGGGTTAGGGTAGGACAAAGATAAAACAAGTTTATTATATGCTTTGCTGGTTTTAAACGCACAATGAAATTGCTTACATTAACAGGCCTGTTGATTTGATTTCTCTAACAGAAATTCTTGTGCTTCTTATTGATTAAGTTTTATATATTGATTTGAATTTTGGGTAATAGTGTTCTTGTTCATTAAAGAAGGTTTAATTTAATTACTCCAGGAAAGTCTAAATTCTGTGTTCCAAGTTTATTACCATTCTCAATTACACGCTCCGCACAGCTGCCAGAGTGACCTTTATAAAATACAAAACTAATCATGTCACTTTCCAGCTAAAAACCCTTCAAGAGCTCCCCATAGTCTTCCAAATAAAGTTCAGATTCCCTAGCTTGGCCACAAGATAGTTCATGATCTAACTCTTGACGGCTGCCCTTTCCTGGCTTCCCAAGGAGTAGGGGCAAATTGTGAAATCTGCCATGCTATTTTTAACATTTATACTAAGCATTCCCCAGTCTTTCTGAAACTGTTTTTATCCCTACACCATTTGTCCTGACTTGCAACTCATTCGATTCTGCCTTTATTTTTTTTTTTTTTAGTTAAAGAAAAATGTTTTAATGTTTATTTATTTTTGAGAGGGGGGAGAGAGGGAGGGACAGAGAGAGAGATGGAGACGCAAAATCGGAAGCAGTTCCAGGGTCTGAGCTGTCAGCACAGAGCCCAGTGTGGGGCTTGAACCCACCAACCATGAGATCATGACCTGAGACAAAGTTGGACCCTTAACTGACTGAGCCACCCAGGTGCCCCTCTGATTGTGCCTTTAAATCTTTGGAACTTCAACACTCTCTCTTGCGTTGTTTACTATTCTCTATTTTGTTTCCTATTTCCCTCTTGACTTGTTCCATTGCTGACTCCACCAGTAAAACTCCTCACTCTGGGCCTTGCCTACAGACCCCGTTCCTCACATTCCCTTAAAAGGGTCATTTAGATGCTGTCTTCAACCTTACGTTTCTGACTCCACTTCAAGTTCCAAATTTACAACAGAGTTTGATACTTGTTGAATTTTAAAAACATCTTTTCACTTTTATATCTTAACGTTTGTTAATCTCAATGTTCTGAAAATTTTTTTCCCTTCTTTGTAGAGGGCAACATGTTTAATATCTCCAATAATAACTTTCTCAAAAGGACACCCACTTTGATCATTCTTTCAAGAAATATTTATTAAGTATCCATATGCTGTATCCTCTTTGTTGGGGATACTGCAGAGAACAAATTAATGAAATATCAAACTAATGACGCTTATAGTATCACATTGTGCCAGACTTGCCATGCCTCTAAATTAAATATATGTGTTCATTGATGGCTTTAGGAAGATACAACCTGATAACAGATTGCAGAATCTGATTGCCTTTTTATTATCCCATTACTATTCCCATATGTAAAAAGAAGTCCCTGACATAGTATAGGTGATGTGTATTATATTTCTCTGTGTCGATATGTGTTGTACATTGTGAGTGATGTTTGGAATGAAGCTCAATATGATGAGACTTCATGTGAAACTTTTATTAGTGAGTAACTCTAGGTGTTGAAGAAACCCTGAACTTCTAGGTCATAATTTACAAGTGCAAATGACAAAATAAGTGCTATTTATCCATATAAAAACCTGTGAATTGTGATTATAAAAAGAAGTCTTAGTGACAGGATTTTAGAATCAAAGATTTCATCCATAAATTGATACTTTGAGTTCAATCCTTTAGGTTGTCGTCCTGTCTCATATTAGATGCGGTAAGGGAAGGGGCATTGTCCAAATGAAACACAATTAAGTATAGACTTTTCTTTGCAGTATGCTTCCAGGATAATTTCAGTAATCCATTTCCACAAATCAGGAAGCCCAGCTATGTCTGAACTTTTCCTTCATAATCAGTTTATTTGGGTTAAAGGAGTTTTCTATCAAGAAGTATATCGCTATTTATAGTCATTATGCTGCCTTCAGTTACCAGCAAACTGACATGAATGTATTTAAAAAATGTTTCCAACATGATACCTAGAAAAGAGCGTATGCATTTAAAATAACTCAAGTGTGAAGAGATGGTTAGAGAGATTGTTGTGAGTCATTCAGCAGGTTCATGTCTCTGAGATTCCAGCTCTGACGGGCATTACACAGTAGAAGCATGAGAGCATGATTCTTATGTCAGTATATAATCCCCAAGGAAAGATGGCGTCAGTAGCAGAACAATATGCAAAGATGACTGATTCAGACAGACCTAGGTTCAAGCCTGTTGCATGCCATGTAAAAACCTCAATATATTTGGTTAATTAATTGCACTCCCAATCCACCGATGCATGCAGCAAATAGTAATTGAACACTTAGCATTGTCAAGGTCTGTCTAATTGAAGTTCATATTCTAGCAGGAAAAGTAACCCATACGATTTAAATAGACTTAGTACAGTTGTGATGAATATTATGACAGAGGAATGTAAAATATTATGATTGAGGATAAAAAGTAAATTAGTCAGGGCCCTCATCTCTAACCTGTGTTTAATAGATGCAGTATACCTACTTCATAGGGTTCATATATATTATATATATTACTGCGTTTAATCATATGTATAATCATATTTATTATATATTTATAATATTATTTATAATAAATTATAATAAACATATATAAACAATTATGTTATATATATATATATATAATTCACAATGTTTTAGCACTTTTCACTTGGTAGATTTTCAAATATAGAACAGATAAATTATCAGGGATGTGAGACTCAGATTTGGGTAGCAAACATCAAATGATCAGTTAATGACTAAACACTTAGGATACAGGGGTGAGAAATTACTTGGTGGAGATTTCTATGTTCATTGGAGACTTATAGCACCACCATCATGAGCAGAGTTCCAACAGCCTTAACAATGTAAGTTGCCTATTATGGCCTCTAACATTAGGCAAGTATCAAAGTTAGTGTTCGTGGATAAATTACCTACAGGGGGAATATGAGCATGATGAACCTATGAGGGAACAAAATGAGAAGATGAAATATATAAACATCAGTAAAACTCAAAGAAGCTTAGGTTTTGCTATAACAATTTTAAAAACCTTGAAAATCTCAGTGACTTAAAACAATAAAAGTTTAATCAAGTTACATATCTATTAGGATTGGCCACAGCTTGTGCTTCAATCTGGGAGTCAAAGTAAAGGGAGAAAATATCAGCTCTTTTAAGTTATGCACAGAGGTGACACATATCATTTTCTGTCATATCTTATACCTAAAGCAATTCATATAGCCAAATGTTCTGTCCTTCCAGATGGAGTATAAAATTTTCTCCAAGGGGGAGGAGAGAATAAGTATAAGCAATATTACCGTCTACCATGAAATTATAAAATAGAATTTTCATGATACAAACTAACAAAATTCAACTCTTCATAAACTATAGAATTCACTCTATTATTTCTTCATAATTTCAGTGGTTAAATATTGTTTTGTGACTTTTAAAGGAGTTCAGAAAAACCAAAGTAAAATATATCTTTTCATGCTGTTCTGGACCCAAAGAGTGCAAACATTCCATATGGCACCAGGATTGTTTCTTAATGTTTGGTGCATTGGGGATCTTACTGATTGACATTAGGCAGAATGTATGAACATGACCTTGGGAAAATATTGTGAATTTATTTGCAGAAGTTATAAGAAGATTATTTTTCCATTTGAATTCCTGTTATTATCTTTTCAAAACAATAAGAATGAATTATAATCATCTTTTATAAATAAACTGAGGTTTGAGTCCTGGTTATACAACTCTTCCATAATGAATTCATTTGAGACTATCCACTATGAGATATGGGATTAATATATCTAAATGTAATTATAATTATTTGAGAAAAATAATATGAATATAATAAAGATGAAGTAAAATATAAATATTAACTGCATTTCAAGCGATTTTGATAAAAATATCTTTTCTCATTAAAAGATGTATTTTTAAATCAATTTAGTAATACTGTGTGTTCAATCAAGATTCAGGAAGCTAAAACTAATTGGTAAAAGCAAAGTGTAAACTATTTCTAACTATGCATTTAATATAATTACCTAAAACATGAACTTGTGCACATTACTTAATTTCTCCACTTGTTTCACTTCCTATGTCTACTTCTATCCTTTTAATCTCTTCTTGTTATTGAGCCAACTACAGAGGATATTTCAGGTGTTCAGAGAGTCGAGAGCTAAACATTATTCACTATAGTACATACATTTTGCCTGAAATTAATTTTTATCGAAGATAGTTTTAAATGTTGGAGAATCATTCAATTATGTGTACCTGAGTTCACTGTTTCAATTCCAGTTCTGTCCTTGTGTGAATCTCTAAAGATCCCTAAGCCTCAATTTGCTAGCTTAAAAAACGATTAAGATAATTAAAGAAATAACAATTTTATACAGGTATTTTGAGAATTAACATAAAATACAATCCAGTAAGTGCCTGACATGTAGTAGGTCTTTGTAAAGGAAATGATTAGCAGCCAACCTTCAAGTCTTTCTTTTAGGGGACTCTCTAGGAAGTAAAGGAAAAAGCATATGGTCAAATGTCTTATAAATCTTCAATAACAGCTCCCTAGAAAACTCTCCTCATCAATGGAATGCTTTGACAGGACATGCCTAGTTTGGAATGCTTAAGGTACATAAACTGAATCTGTAGATTTGTGGCACTTGACTTTCTGCAAAATGTCAAGCAACATGGATCAGTCTGAAGATAAAATGGAAATTTTCATGATCAAAATCACACTCTTTTGATAAGCAATGAAAACATATGTCAATTAGAAATCTCAAATTTTAATCTGAGCCAGTGCAAATCCTAAAATGCAAGGAAATATGGAGGAGACATAATGGTGGTCCTAGTCTACTCTGTTTTGTATGTGCCTGTAAAATAATTGTCTTTACATTTGTTAGTAAAGCTTGGTCTCAACTTTGTATCTGATTCTTGCGAGGCTAATTTTACAACCTAATCCTTTGTGTTGTATCAATATTTAAAAATAATTATTATTTTGCTCCAAATTAGAATACTATAGACATCATACAAGAGAAACAAGTGGTGAATTTTGTACTTTAACATGTAGAAATCATGTCATTGTCCCAATTTCTTTTTCAATATAGTTTTATACATAATTTTATAACAAAACTATAAAAAACTGTAAATGGGAAAATCATTCAGGGGACAGTGAGTCAGACTGTATATAGCAGGATGCCTTTATCTTCAATCAACACAGATATTAATAAAGAAAATCATTGATCATAAATTTCCAGATTGTTATATTATCAATGCAAGTTGGTCAAAAGATATAGCATATGATTTTGTCATTTTAAGTGTTTCTGTTTGTTAAATATATTTATAAATTAAAAGAGGGAATGAAATGTTCTAAATTAAAATTAACTACTTTATAAATATTGGATGCTTTTGCAGAATCATATAAGTAAGCATCTTTATTCATATCTATTAACAGGTTTTTATAAGATGATAATAAAGCATATGCTGTCGATACATAAGATATTACCTGAGAAGAAAAATATTTAATTATCTACATTGCCAATAGGAAAATTATTGTTCATGTGGTTAATTTAAGGGGACTTGCTGCCATTATTTAAAACCATGTTCTTATTAATGTTAATATTTTCAGTTTATCTAAAACATATATTAGCTGAATTGTGAATGGGACGATATTTATCCAGTTGTGTAAAGTTATTTTCTTCTTGTGTCAAGCTAAGATCCAATCAATCAAAAAAGAGCTTAGGCTGGCATTCTATAATGGTGTATATAATAATACACTGTATGTCATATTACATTGATTAAGTTTTGAAATAACTTAAGTTGCACATGTTATATTTTAAGGATAAAAACATGCACCTAGCAATATTACCAAATACATAGAGAAATACTGAAAGGAACCACAAGAATACAAATACATAGAGAAATACTGACAGGAACCACAAGAATCTATTCATTGTATTACTTGAATCCAATGATATAATATGGGCTTCATCTACCTTCAGGAATACACTTAACAAATATAGAGGCAATTTAGCATTTTCCCAATTCACATCTAGTACAATATTTAAGAAGATTTCATCTAATTGAACACATGTTGGAACAAATTTAATAAAAGTGTTCTTGTAAATGCTTCAATGGCTAGATGGGAGACAAGCTAGGCAGGCAGTGAAGTGAACATGATTCTGGTTGGGCTCTCCAGGCAAAGAAGTCATTTGCAAGATGTTTTGACTGCTGAGAATGTCAGCCATAATCAATCTTAGAGATAGAAGGCGGCTGCAAATGGGTGAGGTAATGTTCAAATTCATGGAAAGATGACTAGTCATAATAAAAAGAAATGGATATGGCTCTACCGCCATGAAAGAATTCGAGAACATTTAGGTTCGCAAATGGTAAATTTCTATCTTATTGGAGAAATGTAGTCAATGTAGTTATGTAACATAGTTATCACCTTCCAGAGCTGTGTGTATCTACCCTACATCCTTTAGCTTTGGGGAAGAACGCATATTGTAAAGAAGCACACTTTAATACAAGCGGTCTCGATTCTTAATAGAAATACAAAAAACATAGACTTCCTATATCTTTTTTTTTAAACAATAAAGTTGTATTTTTCTTTAATGTTTAATTCAAGTTTCTTATTTAATCGGATCATTCCCCGGAAGGTACAAAACTAATATATCCACCTTTTGTAGGTTTATCGGGGAAAACATATTGGAATCTGACTGCTTCTCTAGGATAGGGGAAAAGCAGTTCAGAATATTAACAAGTATGTGAAACATTTAGTCTTATTATATTCAAGCATTTTAAACCCCTGCAGCTGGACTTGGGTAAGCATGTTTCACCGAACAGATAGCAATGATTTTAGAATATTACCAAGTTTTGTTTTGTAGAGAAATATTCTGTTTTACTTAATAGTGCATTTTCTCAACCATTTTGAAGACTGTGTGCAAACAGTTTCACCTAGTTTACAGAGAAAAAAATTACCTAACCTTCAACATTAATTCAATCCACAAACATTGCATAAGTACTTGGTATAAGGTTCCATCCTGGGAATTGGAGGTACAAAGCCACACCTAATCCAGGTCAATAAGTAGATGAGAACACAGTCGTGGAGGAGCATAGCTCTCATCTGCACTACAAAGAGTGGCAAATTAATGATGTACTGCTACCGAAAGGTATTCACACTTAGTCACTGGAACCCTCAAGGAGTTTCCTTTTAGTTTTGCACTTAGGAAAATACTTGAGGCCAGATGGGGTGGTGTATGGTGGAAGGTGGGGGATAGAGGAGAAAGAAGGTAAGTGGTACCTTATCTTTTTTCCCCTCCCCTTTTAATAACATAGACTCAAGCCACTCTATCTATTGCACCTCTGTCTATAAATGGACAGAATACTGTTGTAAGGAAAAGATAACCCTAGACCACACACTAATAAAAGCTATTCTGATCATTGATAGAGGGCTTCTTCATTATTCTATCTTGTCTCAGGATGTATGTTAAAGAAAATCACTAGTAAACATTTAAGTGTGAAAACTTCAATGCCAGTACTCCCATCTTACAATGGCAAAGCCGATTCGATAATGTTCTTTATAGGTTTTATAAATGAAACTTGCTTAAAGTTCTACACTTTCCAAATTAGAAGGTAATTAGTGCATTATCTCTACTCTTTATCAGCCATGACAAGTCCGTAGACTTCTTTCTCAGAAGGAAATTTGAGAATTGGCTTACAATGATTTTCTTTAATCTGATCTCATCGATTACAGACATTCCTCAAAATTTGTGGCACTCATAGTTTCTTAAATGAATGGAAGTTTTTTTTTTTTCTCTATACACATTTCTTTGGTCATTTCAGTGTATTTATTTATTTATTTATTCATTTATTTATTTGTTATTATTATTATTTTGTTTTATTTTTCTATTTTTTTTTTTGTGGGGGGGAAAGGTGGCAGAGGTTGGGTTAAGAAAAGAGGGCTTCTTTTGTCTTATTTAGATTTTGTTGTTGTTGTTAGGGAGACAGTGTGTGTCTAAGTCCCCCCTATACAGAAATAAGTAGCTGTGAAGCTTGAAGCAATTCAGCCAAAATCTCAATCCAAAGCAGTATTCTCTGTAAAATGGCCTAGAAAACTAAAATTCACAGAGTTGAGAACGGTGATGTTAGAGATCTCCCCAAACTGGGCAGTGTTACCCAAACGGACACTTAACCCGTTTTTCCTGCAGACTTCATTGCTTTGAGAGACAAAAGTACTGTGAGCTTGATGTCCAATCAAGTATACTCCTTTGTATGACAAATACAGAAAACAGTTTCTGGTATGGCAAGATACAGCAGAAAGAACCAGAAAGAACTTCTGGTGCCATGAAGACCTGATTTCAAGTTGTGTTTTCACTATTTAATGGTTGTGTGTTTTTGATAATCTGATATACCTTAACTCCAAGTTTATTCATTTCTAAAATTAGAATAATAAAAAGACTCCAGTAAGTTTTTGAGATTAATTTAGATAATGTAGAAACTACATTTTTATTTCATGAACATAACTTATTCAGCTGTTTGGGTTAGCCATATGAGCATATTTTTAACAACGAGTACAAAAACATCACTGTGGTTATGTGGATAATTTTAATGTATACAATGGCTTAACAACCAATTTTGCTCTTAATCCTGCCTTTGAAATTAAACAAAAAAAAATAGCATCAGCCATATTAAATTGTGGCATATCAAAGGAAACACTCAACACTTGAATTCATATTTCCTAGAAAAAAATTGTTTTTATTTAATAAGAATTTATACGCCTTCAAGTTTATACTTTAACTTTCTTTTTTCCATTTTAAGGTGTAGCAACATATCAATTCAAGTTGAATATGAATGTTGACAACTGCGTTTTTACAAATAGAATATTTCTACCCAAGGAGAAAAGAGAGAAAAATTAGTTTTAGAATTTCATTATTGCTGTGGGACACAGAAATACATTTCTGTGGCTATGGGATTTCATGATGAATCATTGCAAGAGTTGATTGAAAAATAATATGTGAATATACTAAGCAGGATGAGTGGTTTTAGGAAAGAAAGTATTAAAGTGATCCCCTATATGACCTGAATATTTCACTTTAGGGTTATTTTTTCATCATTTCTAAGATATTAGCATACAAAAAGTAATGAAATACACTATGAAGAAAATCAAGGCAAAGAGTTCTTTTTTAACTTTAACACTTTTATGTTGTCCTCACTATGAAAAATGAACATTAATGTAACAATTCAATCCTTACGATCAGTCTTTTGGTCGGAGCTTTCTGCTATTCCAATTAAACAAAAGCTGTATTTCTTTCCTCCTTCCTCAGACAATAAAATAAGTGTGCATTTTGGGAAATATTCACATCGTTTATGAAAAATGCACATGAATAACTAATAAAAGGGATTTTTAAAAAGCAACTTGTGGAAAACCAAATAATTTGCATTTTCCCTAGGGAATGTTTATTAATTCCTTTTTTTTTTTAATTTCTTGGAAGTATATGTTGTTAATTCTCACTCACTCTACACTCTGTGCCATTGTTGAACATCTGGCTTTCTTGGAATTTCATTCTACTTTCTACATGATGCTTCTCCTTTCTCATTCTTCCCTTACGTTTGTGATTATGTATCCAAATCTTCCTTGATAGCCGACCTTCCACTACCAAGTTCCTAAAGTATACATACATCCAACAACCATATATCATGATTCTCTTCTCATCTGTATGTTTTCTAGCTTTTTTTAAATGAAGATTATTTATGGTTTCTTGGATGATCTTCTCTATTCTGTTTTAATGATCATAATAGTAATTATTTACTTACATATTATTGATTCAAAAACAACTGTGTTTCTTGGTTATAGAATTATTATGTTTTCTTTATTTATTTAGAGAGAGCACAAGCAGGGGAAGGACAGAGAGAGGGAGAGGTTCCACACTGTCAGCACAGATCCTAACATGTGGCTTGAACTCATGAACCGTGAGATCCTGACCTGAGCAGAAATCAAGAGCCGGATGCCTAACCAACTGAGCTATACTGGTGTCCCTGGAATTATTATGTTTTTATACTTCTAACTCAAATCCAGAAAGTTTACAGGATTGTATACATTACTTCGCCTTATATTTAGTAAACCCATTATTCTCTAAAATCAGTGCTTTGGTAATCTTGGTTATTTGGTTTTTGTAGTCTTGTAACCAAGCTTCCAGGAAAAGAACTGTATTTTTAAAACCTTAAGTCCTGTTACTCCTTAGTCATCCAATGAATTACTTTGTTTTCTTATTATTATAATAATCTATTATAATAGATTATTATTAATAATCGGACTTTCTTCATTTACATGTAATTCCATAAAAGTCCTAAATTCTCCATCTCCCAAGTTTTGGTGTGACGTTGGTGTGACGTAACCCTGCTTTTCTGATTCGGTCTCGTTGCCCCGCAGGCAAATCTGTGTGGTGGGCTTGGGAAATCTGTGCGGAAACTCACAAGCTTATTCTGATATACAGTGAAGTTTAAGAAATAGTGCTAAAAATACCAGAAATTAGATGAAAGTTTAACATTGATCAATATCTAATATTGTGAGCATTCCTTAAGTTATTTAAGTATAACTAAGTACCTTCACCTGCAAAATGAGATCACTGAGTTAGTGATCTCAGTCTCATCAACTGAAGATAGGAGTCACTGTCCCATCCCCCCAAAATTAGAAAATTCGCTATAAGATAATGCAAGGAGAGTTTATTATTTTAAGCTATTTATGAAGACGTAAGTGTGTGGAAATGATAAGGTGGCAATAGTCATACGTTACCTCACCTGGGCTTAAAAGGGAGCAAATAATTAGTCACTCCACCCCGAGTAATGTTATATGGCCACTTTAAGGCTATTTGTAGCAAGGAACGTAAAATCGTAAGAAAACCAGAGGTACTTTTCTTTGATATAATCCAATAGGAAAACTTTGGGGATTAAAGAAAGCTGAAGAACTGAGAGTTCACTTTAGGGATGCTGTGCTGTGCTGTGGTTCTAATATTTTTTTATGTAGATATTGAAAACTGTGTGGCTCTAGCTATGCCTTCTGTCCTATCTTAAACTTGGCATTAACTCCAAAATATATTATAAATATTTCTTAAAGTGTCTGTCACGTGGATGGCACATTTTCAGAAGTGACACTGATTTTTGTGGCTATTATATTTGTTTTTCCATATGATTTCTTTCTTTTGTGAAACACTGTCTTTATGAAAATAGAAAATTTGTCAATAAAAGTATTTGCGTTAAAAGAATACAATTTACATTCAGGTAAAAGACAATGAAAATTGTGAACATAGCTTTCTCATAGAAATGGTTCTGTATCCTAGAAACAAAGTTAAAATTACTTTAGGTCAAGGTTTGTCATTATTTTCACTGCTGTTTTTGAACCACTGGAAGTTCTGGAAGATTAAATATGCATTGTGCTATGTAGTCTGCTCATCTTAGTGGTGTCAAGGTACTTAAAAGAGAATCTTTATAAATACTTAGAATTGTCTAAAGTTCCATTTTTGTATCTGAAATTAGGGAATGGGAATCTAAGAAACAAATGAATTGATTTGCAAGAGTATAGTCAGGGTGGTGTCAAAAAGAAGAAACTTTTAAGCATTAAGTTATCATGCCTTGGCTTAAACATAAAATGCTAAGTATTTGATATTTGAAAAGACAGATTACTAATAAAAATGCATATTATTTCTGAAAACATCTCTAGAATATTCTGAATCCATACAGAAAGCACAGGAAGCTGAATGCAAGAAGTGAATGGGCTTTTTCCAGAGAGTCATTAAGTTTTTAAGAAGGAAAGAAAGAGAGAGAAAGAGAGAAGGAGGGAGGGAGGGAGGAAGGAAGAAAAAAGAGGGAGGGAGGAAGGAAGGAATGAAACAAAGAAGAGAAAGAAAAGAAAAGAAAGAGAAAGAAGCAGAGGGAGCAAAGAAGGGAGGAAGACAAAGACAGCATAAGGTCTTTTTTGTGGGTAAAATAACACTTTATATAAAAATTTTAAGATGTGGAACTTTTCTAACAAATTGTTTTCTCCTTTAAAACACATTCTTCCCAAGTCACAAATCTCTTTTTTTCTTAATCTTTATTTCATATGAGAGATTTGTAGTATAACTGAAAGCCATTTGCCTTTATATTTTTGTGTAAATTAGGCAAAGCTTATTTGGTATCCTGTATTTGAATAATAATATTAGGTAATTTTTGATGTATGCATATTTTGCTTATACTCTCCAATAATGTTATTATAATTAAAAAATGCACATAATTCTGTGCTCCTGGGAGCATAATTCTTATTTGGCAAAAAAAAAAAAAAAAAAAAAAAAAAGTGAGTGGCAATCAAAAACTAGTAAGAAAGTAAGTACCTACCATTGGGCTGTTTGCTAGCCATGATAAACATATCGATCATGGAAAATCTGAGAAAACAAAAATTAAGCTTTCTCTACTATAAAGTTTGAATTTGGAAACTTGATTTGCTTAGTTTTTTTTTAATGACCCCAGATGGTACATAATGATAAGTTTGTAGTTGAGGAGAGGCTATACATAAATAATTTTATAATGTATGATGATATTAGTAGACATATTTACAAAATCATACAAAGACAAATCATTGAATATGACTTATAACTTAAGAACTAGGAGTAACGTGCTACACATGTAACATTTGCTTATACTTTCTATATTACGTTGCAGATTATTAACATTTCTTCTTTACTAGGTTCTATAAAAATCTATACTCTCCTCTAGGGTTTTAAATTTTTATTTTAGTTTAATATTTTTATTAAATATTCATTGATTAAACGTAAATATGTAACACAAACAATTTTGGTAAGCTCATTTTTACATGTCGTCTTCCTTTTTTTTTTTTTTTTTTTAGGTATCCTAAGGGAGCTCTCTAATATCTAATTCTGATTACTTATTTAAACATTTAACATTTTTAATTATCATGGCAAAATTTTTAAGAATATATTCTCATTTCTTTCCCATTCTGCATGCAAATAAAGCAGCTTAAGAGTCAAAAATAGTAGCTATTCTCTAATATTGGATTTTGAATGAAGATGTACTAGCTAAACTGAATTATTTTCTAAAAATGCACGCATGTCATTTATTATCATATAAGTTTAATTATTCAACTCTTTTATTAACTCACAAAATGTCTTTGTCTATGTTACACGCGCTAAACAGATTTTGCTTGCATACTGTCAAAGAGTGCTGTACCTGTAACAACTTTTGTTCAGGACTATTGTTTAGAGGGGTGTGTGATTGTGTGTGTGTGTGTGTGTGTGTGTGTGTGTGTGTGTGGTGTTCACACCTGCTGTATTTATCTCCTGCTCTTATATTGATTTGAAAGATGATGGAATTTTTTTATTAGAAATAAAGATACATCTATTAATCTTGTAGTGATCCTATCTCTGCAT
Source organism: Acinonyx jubatus (assembly GCF_027475565.1). Lineage (NCBI taxonomy): Eukaryota > Metazoa > Chordata > Mammalia > Carnivora > Felidae > Acinonyx > Acinonyx jubatus. Next base: position 40,449,020 of record NC_069391.1, read on the forward strand.
AACATTTTTATAGAATTCTTCCTTAATCCTCAAGAAAAAAGATGATAAAAGATTTAAGTCTGATTCAAGGTAAGGTGGTTAGGATGGTCAGGATCAATGCCCTGGGTGTCTTCTGCCTATCTCCTTTATTCCTGGCTTTTTAATACCTCCCATTGTAGGAGCGAATAGAGAGATAAGTTATATTTAGATATTAGGATATGAACACAGAAGAGCATTTTCCATTCATCTTTTGTTTGCTAGATCATAAGGACCAGGGTCTTTGAAACCTTGGATTAAGAACTGTGTGACCTTGGGACCAATGAGTGAGCAAAGGAATGACAAATTTAATGTTCCTATTTGGTTTTCTTCATCACTGCCCTGCCACACAGAAAACAGCTATGTGTAAAGGTCTGGAGTGTGAAGAATGTTTTAATTTGAATGATCACGTAGATGATAAGATAGAAGGTGTAAAAATTGTGTTTACTTCTGGGCACCTGGGTGGCTCAGTCAGTTAAGCATCTGACTTTAGCTCAGGTCATGATCTCCTGGCTTCTGAGATCTCATGGCTTGTGAGTTCAAGCCCGCACCTGGGCTCTATGCTGACAGCTGAGAGCCTGGATCCTGCTTCTGATTCTGTCTTCCTGCCTTTCTGCTCCTCCCCTGTTCTCTCTCTCTCTCTCTCTCTCAGAAATAAATAAACATTAAAAAATAGTGTTTACTTCTAGAATAACTATGTCTATACTTGTACCTGCTTGTACCTGGCTGGAATCTGATGAGATACACCAAGGAGGTCATAGTCTCAGTCTGTATAAAAGTCAGTGACCACAAAGAGGACAGGAGGGGGCGTGCTCCAAGATCTCCAGAGGCACTTAAAGTTGTATAGAGAGAAAAGGAAGATGTTTTGTGGAAGTGTATGTTGTTTCCTGTCTGTGATTCCCTTCAGGTGTTCATATGGCTTTCTTCTGCTGCTCTGCTTTATGTCACTAGTGGGAGGGGGCCGCTTCACCCTCCGCCTGTTGTTTGACCAAAGCCTCATAACCGAGCCTCATTTATTAATGGGTATGTCAAACAAACACTCTTGGGACAATTTAAGTAGATTTTATTTTTAGAAGAAAACTTTTTATGTATGTTTAAATTATATTTTCTGTTTATCATTTGCTTTTCCAAAATAGTAATGAAACATTACAGCATGAACCCAGATGGATCTGCTAAAATACATGTTTCACTTGTAGCTGATACAGAGGCCAGTTTGCTGCATCCCATACTGGCCAGGCACACCCTCTGACCTCAGCCTTTGCCTTTACTCTTCTATTCAGTCTGTCTAGAATGCTTTTTCCCAAGGTATCTGCTTACTTTATTCCTTCATATTCTTAAGAGGTTTTACTCCAAAATGTCTTCAGTGGAGCCTTTTGTAAACAACCCTTTTTAAAATTACTAACCTCTCTTCATACTCTTTGTACAATCACTGCTTTTTTTTCCCTCCAACAACAGAGTCTAAATCTGTTATTTTGTTTATTTCTACTTCCCTCTAATAGAACATAAGCTTCAAGAATTCACAATTTTTTTTGTGTTTTGTGTTCAAGACTTTGTTTAGAACAAAGCTTAACACAAATTAGTAGATGATAAATAATTCTCAATGAACACAATTAATTAGTGAAAGGATCCTTGATTGTGAAACTCACATTTCAATCTTTGATCACAGCGATCTGTCTTGCCATCCCTTTACTCTTTTCTTTCTCACTGCTCTTTCATTTCTTACAGACTTTAGATGCCTATGAACTTCAATATTTTACTTAGACTCTAGCATACCGTGCTCTCCTTAAAACTGTGTGCTTGATCATTTGGACCATTTCCTCGTCACCATCCTCAATCCCTTCCTATCAGTGCCTGTTTGCTGCGCCTGCCTACAAGTTCAAGTCCAAGATCCAATACCCAGTCTGCCATAAGTAATCTTGGAATTATATTGCTAAGCTGATGGATAATAAAATAAAATAAAATAAAATAAAATAAAATAAAATAAAATAAAATAAAATAAAACAAAATAAATCATACAAGCAGGCAAATCATCACCCAAGAACAGATGTGAACAAAAGGATAAGTGGAGTTATTGGGCAGAGACACATACATGGCCACATGCAGTTCAGCTTTGGAAGGGTGAGAGTTGGAGGTGGAAATGGTGTCTGTTTGATATAATGTCTAAGGAACATAAAGATAGCTCTATTCCATACCCCATCCATTCTCATGGCTTCTTGGGGACGAATAGTGGTGATTCATTTAGCCCTCACTTTCCACTATCCAGGGCTCCATTCCTGGTCTACTGTTGAATAAGTGACCAAAACAAATTTGGGGATTTGAGGCTTAATATTTTTTTAATATGAAATTTATTATCAAATTGGTTTCTATACAACACCCAGTGCTCATCTCAACAGATGCCCTCCTCAATGCCCATCACCCACTTTCCCTTCCCTCCCACCCCCCATCAACCCTCAGTTTATTCTCAGTTTTTAAGAGTCTCTTAAGGTTTGCCTCCCTCCCTCTCTAACTTTTTGAGGCTTAAAATTAAAAGCATGGCAATGGTTAAATTTTCCTGATGCAGAAGAGATTTCTGAACACTGTCTGAAAGAGGGTTAACAGAAAAACGAATTGTCTTCCGTGCTGTGAACAGCTTACACCCTTATAAGTAAAATTAATTTTAGTAAAAAAATGTCACAGTTTTACAGACCCACCGTTGACTGAAAAAAAAAAGCCTGAAATTGGACATATCTATCTAAAAATACATAGATTGTATAAATGTTAAAGTTTTTCTTGCTATTTACCCTCACCACATTTCTTCCCATCCTGTGGTATTCGGTCACAAATAATTAAATTAATTATAATTCTTGATCAATGCTATTTTCATGCCATTTGCTTTATTTTATTTAAATAATATAATGGCATATTTTTATTTAGCACATATTCTTAAAGTGCTTACATTACATAAGGCACAATTCCAAGTGCTTTACAAATATATCGTTAAATATATACAGATGGAAGGTGTTACTATTATTCACATCTTTAGAAAGGAACTCAATGTAGAGAGATTTATGAATTTCCTGAGAATATATAAGTACTTAGCATAAACACTAGAGTTTGCACCTAAGGAGTAAGTCTCTGGAGTATGATTTTTAAAAAAATACTATGTTGTTTCTGAAGGTTGATATTTTAAATGGTTGTATTGCCTAATAACTATGCTATTACCGATAAGTTATCTTATGTGCTCCTTTTTTTCCCCACTGATTTCCCTTATCTTTTCCCATGAATAACCATTATGCAGAATTTGATGTTTATTATTAACCTGTGTTTAAAACAGATGCATATTTATATTTTGATCTCAACTTCTGGCTTCCAGAACAGTTAGACAATTTCCTTCCATTGGTAAGCCACTTAGGTTAGAGAAACCTAGCAAACTAATACAGAGATACAGCAATAATAAATAACCACTGCTTTTGTTTCTATATCTTTATCTATTTATATCTATCAATCCATCTATCATTTATCTATTTTATTTATATGTCAAATTATAATGCTCTGACTACTCTGTTATTAATTTTATAATGCTGTGTTCTAATATCAACTTCAAAGCTTTGTACATTGCAGCCTATTAATTTTTTTCCATAAACAAAAGATTTCCTTTGGAAATTAAACTGAACATAAGCTTTGGGAAGTTATAATATTCTGTCACTTTTTATGGTCCTTCTCTATTCTTAGACATGATCTTTTTTTTTTTTTTTTTTTTTCCCCAGAAGTCAGAGCCACTTTTACTGTTTGGAAGCATTTTCCTTCATATGACCAATAATTTTAAAAATCACTTACCATAATTTAAACTGATGAATATGTAGCAACCTACCATTTGGTGATTAAAACGTTTACAAATTAAGGTCCTGTCATTTGGGGAAGCTGAGGTTGATTATTTATGTAACGGGCTTAAGTCTGATGATTAGTAATACTTGAGAGAAGGAAAGGCAGGTAAAAGAAAGTTCATCCAGGACTACTGATGCTAACTCCTACACCAAGCCAGAGTTCTTTCTCCCCAATTTCTATCTACCATGTTTTCATTCTTTTAGTCACCCAATAAGGAGCGTTTGTTTTACCGAAGAGGAAAAAGGCCTATGAACATATAACAACCCAATTTCTGGATCACGTGGACTACTGTCGGCTCCTGGTTCCAGTGCCCATTTCTTCTGAGGCCTAGAGTAAGTAAAATAAGAGATGAGTTAAATACTACTGTCTACCTTGTATGGTAATTATCACAGATTTACATCTTAGTAAGTGTTTAGCGTTTGGAAAAGTACCTGAAACATGGTAAGTACTGTATAAGTTTCCTGCAGTTTCAGAAATAATCTGGAATTCAGAACATAGAATTGGTTCCTAGGTTTTTTATGATTCCACTGTTTCCCCCCCACCCCCAAAAAACACCTTGAGGACTATGATGCATTTATGGGGGCCTAACTTCTTTGCTGAACCCTTCCTTTCTGCAACTACGGATTTGGACTAAGTCTCAATCACAGATGGTTTTCTGACATGCTTATTAAAATAGTCATCTCTATTCAGTCCTCTATTTATCAATGTACACTAAAACTTATTTTCCTTACTCAGTATTCTTCTAATATTAGTCTCACCAAGGTTAACAAAGTTCTCTCTTAAGCGCTTGCTACTGTTGGTTATTCACCCTTGAAACATATTCTATTGGCATCGATAATGCTGTTTTATTGTGGGTTATGTTCTACTATCTGGATACTATTGTGATTTTTTTTAACCACATTTTAAATATTGTATTTCTCAGGATTCTATCAGTCCAATTTTAGGATTAATCTATATATTCTCCTTGGGTTGTATAATGGGCTCACCTGTTTATGACTTTATGTCTCCTTCCTGATTCATATTTCTCCCATGAGCACTACTCTAGAATCCAGTTTCTAAATGGATATATTAATGATCCACTCACTCCTTATATTGAACCTGTACAAAGCTGATCTCATAGAATTTCTCCACAGACTTGAATTTTTTATGCAATCCTATTTCAGCAAATGGAGATACAGTAATATTAATCTAGCTATAGGTGGCAGAATCTGAGAAATGAAACTTGATTCTCCATATCATATTCATTTCTGCTACACACCTAATTGTTCATGTAGGAAGACAATAATTGTGAGTTCTATTTACCCAATTAATCTTCTACAAACATTCTCTTATTTTTCCATGCTTAAATCCAGTGAAGTGGAAATCTTATATATTTCCTTAACTGCTGAGATTTATATCTAAATATAAAGGTAGATGGATACTAACAATAAAACAAAAACAAAGAAAAAACCTATTTGGGCCTAACTTTTGTGATAACTCAGTCTAATGTTATTAAGCAGCTTTACTTCTAGATTCTAGTACATAATAATTCAGATGTTTTCATCATGCTTGTAATGAAAATTTTCAGTTAGGCAAAATTTAAGGACTAAAGCAAAGCAAGAGAGTACTTCAAAACAAGGATTATTGTTGCTAAAAATATTTAATTTCTTGTTGATTTGAAAAGGGCTTTTAATAAAACTATTAAATGTTTTGAAAACCACGTGCTTATAGCACACTATCATACACATTGTGGTTGCCAGTGTTTAAAATACAGTGTCTTCATAGAATAGATTATATTGAACCTGCCTTTAATATTTAGATTATATAATTATGCTTTCAGTGGCCATATCTCACTAGTTTACTCTTAAAATATCCAAACAATATACATTTCTAGGTATATTTCCTATTATTCATGAAAGTATTAGATAGGCCATAAGTATACACAAATTAAAGGATGTTTAATCTGTTAGGTTAAAAAAATCCATTGTTACCGCTCTCTGGATGTTACAATTACAGTGCTATGCTGTAAGTGACATTCTTTTTGAAGGAGAGATACATAGAAATTTTCACAATGAGAGTAATTAACAGTATTTTAGTTTGAAATTCTATGCATTATCTTTTTCTGGTCTTACTCATGCTTACTGCTGGGCATAGAAAAAAAAAGTCCGAGAACAAGTTATGAATCTTACATAACAGAATAATGTTTTATATAGAACATTAAGACTAGTTCTTCCATTCCATATAATCAGAGGTTTGTATAATGACTGCTTACCTGTTTGTTTTTCCCACTGTGCGCATTTTGATCTGCTCTACGTTTGTTTTCAGACTTGTATACCCGATTTACAGGATATGTACTTACCATTTGCCTGGAGAGATGCTTTTGCCTCTTTCCTATATTAGATTTGGGTTTGTGTGTCTTATGTATTTGTTGATCTTTATTTGCTTTCTCGTCTCGATGGAGGCTACTTTCTCATCACTTCTTAAGAGAGGGCAATCAGTCTTTCAGATCCTGAATTTTTAACAAGGTCTTTAATTTACCCTGACACTTACTTGATTGAATGTTTGGGTATAGAATTCTAGGTTAGCAAATAAGCTTTTGAAGAACTTTGAAAATATCATCCCGATGACTCCAACTTCTAATGTTAATGAGAATTTCAAAGTTAAAATCATTCACAACGCCTTATACATTTAGTCCTTACCCCTACTTCCTCTGAGAAAGTCCCAGACTTCCCTCTGATCTCTCTGTCTCTCGTGTTGTGAAATGATAATCACAAGATTTTACTGAATTACTTTTCTGGACATTAGGTAGGTCCTTTCTGTCTGGTAACTTTTTTGCTTTTAATTCTGGAAAGTTATCTTGAATTATATTGTTGACAAGTTTCTCTGTACTTTTATCCCCTATTTTTATTTCTGGCACTACTGACGTTTTGTGAAATTATTTCATGTGAGTAGAATTCAATCTGTATTTCCTTCTGCTGCTTAGGTTGCTGCTTAATTGGGTGTACTCTGAGTTAGAGTTCCATTTCACTTTGCAGCTTCCAAGAAAAATCTGTTGTACCACCCTCTCCTTTTCTTTTAGGACTCCCAGTTCAAAGGGTTTATGTCTTTTTATTTTATTTTTTTGAAGACATATCATCTCTTTACTCTTCATCAATATCAGATGCGTGTATTCACTCCAGCACTTTATCAAGAATAAAAAATATCTTTTAAACTTTTAAAAAATGGAATTGCTGGGCTTGGTATTTTAGACATTTGTTAACATTTTATTTTCAGTTGGATAATTGGCACTCACTTTTATTTACCACACAGGAAAACCTTTTTTTGTTAAAGAAAGGATTATTCTAAATATAAATTAGCTATCCTTTTTTTTTTAAAAAAAAAGATATTTCGTGACATCACATTCAGCAAATAAAGTGATAAAGAAATACAAGTTGTTTTTCCTCTAACATTTCTTAATGATACATTACATTTCACTTTAGCTTATTTTTTCCAAAAACACTTAAGTCATTGTATTTACAGCAATCATATGATGTAGTTAGTTTTGGGAACAAAATATTTTATCTAGATAGAAAAGCTATCGAATATAAGAATAAAATGAGAACAAATATCTTGACAGAAAACATATCTTTAAAGATAGAAAGGCACAGATTCAATCACATAGGAAAAAAGGGTCCAGAAAGATAATGTGCCTTGTCAAAATTCACTCAGTTAGGTGGTTGCAAAAGCTTCTATCATAAAAACCTATGTAACCCTAGAACCACATCCTCGCAATTACATTCACTTTTTTTTCTGATTTCCGTACCCGTTACATTCAAGAGAATTAGATGTATAGTACATTTTGTGGTCATATTATGGACGCTCTTCTTTTTGCTTGGTAATTCTTAGTTTACTGTCATTGACTAACCAAAAATGAAAACCTTTGATAGAGGATTAATTAAAATCAATGCATTGATATATTTTTTTAATTTTTTTCAACATTTATTTATTTTTGGGACAGAGAGAGACAGAGCATGAACGGGGGAGGGGCAGAGAGAGAGGGAGACACAGAATCAGAAATAGGCTCCAGGCTCTGAGCCATCAGCCCAGAGCCTGACGCTGGGCTCGAACTCCCGGACCGCGAGATCGTGACCTGGCTGAAGTCGGACGCTTAACTGACTGCGCCACCCAGGCGCCCCTTGATATATTTTTTTTTACATTTTATTTACTTGAGAGAGAGAGAGAGAGAGAGAGAGACAGAACACAAGTGGGGGAGGGGCAGAGAGAGAGGGAGACACAGAATCCGAAAGCAGGCTCCAGGCTCCAAGCTGTCAGCACAGAGCCTGACACGGAGCTTGAACCCACGAACCGTGAGATCATGACCTGAACTGAAGTCAGTTGCTTAGCCGACTGAGCCACCCAGACGCCCCAATGCATTGATCTTTAATAATTCTGCATTATGGCTTAATTTAAAAGCAACAGTCATAACACATCTTGAGGGAGGGATGAGAAAAATGTCATAATTGGTATTTTTTATTGAAATCAAGCATTTAGTGATAGATGTAAGATATATCCAAAGCTTAAAGATTTTCTTATTTCAAATATGAAGAGACCTGATGTTTCTAAACTATAGGATCAAAGGATCATACCTACTTAAACAACTGCATTTGGGCTGTTCGTACGAAAAATGTGAAGGATATCTTATTCTTACATTGCTAACCATTTTGAAAACACATTTTCATGCAAATACACAATAATTCTCTAAGTAAAGTACATCACTATATTCTCATACAAAAGGGGTATAAGAGAACTAGGTAATTTGACCATTAATGCAAGTACCAATCATTAGGGCCTAGACTAAAAAACAGGTAATGTGATTTAAGTTCTCTACTCTTTGTAACAGTTACTTTTGGAATCATATTTTTAGGAATTATATATAAAGTAAAAATGTCACTTGTATATGATAGAATAAAGGCATGTTATTTTAACTATAAATTGAAGATACCCTTCCTTCTTCATATGCTAATTTTATCTGTGATTAACATGAGTAGACATTGTTCACACGTATAAAAACAGCAATACCTTGTTATAATTTGTTTCTCTCAATAGGCATTTCAAACATGAATATTGAATTAATCCATTCTAATGATCCTTCTATCCTCTGCTTTACGCATATTTGTGAAAATTTCTCCTGCTGCTGAGTGTTCAAACTAAACCTAATTTTGAGGTCATGGTAGTTTTTGTCTTTTTGGATCCTCAAAGGCCGATTTTCTAGGATGGCAAACTATTATTTTTAAAAAGAAATTAAGAGTATATTTTTTATTAAAAACAATACCGAGATGCAAGTGTCCTAAAGTCATTGCCGAAAAATCCATTGAATCGCAGCAAGTAGGCAGACCTTTCACATTTCTAAAGTCTGTTTTAGGAAGGCACCATTTAATGGTGGCTTGGATAGCTGTGCTTGTATCATAACTGTGTCTTCCTGTGGACCTGGACAACTGTTTACTGGTAAGAGTCTAACCTTGCCATCTGCAGCGGCTTCCAACTTTATCTGTAACTGAGGGAGAGGTATATGAAAGACTTCATTTCAAGGCTGCCTGGATGATAATTTGTACGCACTGATTTTGCCTCACAAAGAACTGTTCCTTCTTCCATGCATTCCTCCATTTTGAAATTAAAGATCTTGGTTCAAAAGTAGCTTTTCTCATTACCTATCTGAACCATAAGTTTCTTTGCCTATAAAATGAAGTTAATACTATTTACTTATTATAATAGATTTTGAAATCATTGTGAGGTTCAAATATTTTATACAAATATGCTTCATAAGCCTTCAAGCACTCTAAAACACAAAACAGTAATGGCAATAATAATACAGTTTTAAAAATATGCTGATTATTTTCTTTGGGACTTTAATATCTTATAAGCCTAAAGAAATCTAGACTTTAAAATAAGTATAATAGTAGCCTTTCATATGGAACAGTGACAGAAGTCCCAGAGTTTGGTCTAAAGTAAATTGCTGCTGATTATAGAGTAAGAGGAAACTCATCCTCACTAAATCACATCCAATTTGCAACTTTTCACTAAATCTAGTTATCTAAATTGCTTTCATGGGTTTTTCATAAATGTTCTCTCTCAAGATTATGTTGTTTGAAGTTTGGAGATATAGTTAACATTATGTCTTGTATATTGAAGGAAAAATTAAGAAACAACAATAGTAGAAAAGTCACAAAAACATACCCGATATGCCATTTGACAAAGGTTATATACTATGTATCTCATTGTAGTTTATGAGAATTTCGGTAAGCCTCTTCCACAACAACCAACTTTTTGTCTGCTACAAGTATTGCCCCCATACTGATTGCACAACTTTTCCTTCAAGACTTTGTAGTCAGTGTTTTTACTTTTTACTTTTTTTTTTCATGAAGCAGTTGAGTAATAGTATGGTTGGATTAAAATATTAGCTTCAATTTTCTTTTTCTTAACAGTAATTTCTGAATATTGCACTAAATTTCTGTTGTAATGAAAGATTTAAAATATGTGGAACTTGAATGAGGAAGAGAATTTTTTGGTACCAAAAACAATGTAATCAGTAAACCGTAGACTAGAAGCTATACCATCTTAGATAGAATTTGATGCTTGATTGATCTTACATTATTTTGGTAATCACTTTTTATTGCATGTCTTTGTATAGGATGCATCCCAAATAATTTATGACTTTCGTATTTAGACATTATCTTAGCCTTGAAGCATCCCCTGCCGCCACCATTAGAGCAGACTAGATAAGTGGTTGTATTCAGGTCCTTTGTCGGAAAGTGAGCCTAGGAAACAGGAGTGAGGATCTGAGGATAGAAAAATAGACAAAAAAGAAAGCCATTGTTCTAGAGTTTTTCACAATTGTGGGCAAATGCATCTGGATCCTTTCAGAACCTTGAGAAGAGCAGTGTTGAATGCCACTTAGAATTTTCTGCTTAAATGATTGAACAGGAGATCTATCCAAAGGCAATAGTTGGCCTATAGCAAAACGAGTGGTCTTGCACCTTCAGGTTGCACTTGTCTTAATTGCCTATTGGAATGTTCCATGCATCCTAAGCATCTAAATCACAAAAGCTCTAGTATAGTTCATCTGTGATGATTGGTGAGGTGCAATCATTCTATACCTGTGAATTATTGCTACAATGGCAAGAACAAAAAGTGGAAGGGGAAATGGGGCAGAGTATACCACATTATTATACAAAGGATGCAGAATGATGAGAAAATCACACTTATCACATGATGTTTCTTTTTTTTTTTAATATTAAATTTATTGTCAAATTGGTTTCCATACAACACCCAGTACTCATCCGAACAGGTGCCCTCCTCAATGCCCATCACCCACTTTCCCCTCCCTCCCACCCCCCCCATCAACCCTCAGTTTATTCTCAGTTGTTAAGAGTCTCTTATGGTTTGCCTCCATCTGTCTCTACCTTCCCCTCTACCATGGTCTTTTTATCCCCTTCACCTCCACCATGGTCTTCTGTTAAGTTTCTCAGGATCCACATAAGAGTGAAAACATACGGTATCTGTCTTTCTCTGTATGACTTATTTCACTTAGCATAACATTCTCCAGTTCCATCCACGTTTCTACAAAAGGCCATATTTCATTCTTTCTCATTGCCACGTAGTAATCCATTGCGTATATAAACCACAACTTCTTTATCCATTCGTCAGTTGATGGACATTTAGGCTCTTTCCATAATTTGGCTATTCTTGAAAGTGCTGCTATAAACATTGGGGTACAAGTGCCCCTATGCATCAGCATTACTGTATCCTTTGGGTAAATTCCTAGCAGTGCTATTGCTGCGCCATAGGGTAGATCTATTTTTAATTTTTTTAGGAACCTTCACACTTTTCCAGAGCGGCTGCACCAGTTTTCATTCCCACCAACAGTGCAAGAGGGTTCCCGTTTCTCCACATCCTCTCCAGAATCTATAGTCTCCTGATTTGTTAATTTTAGTCATTCTGACTGGTGTGAGGTGATATCTCAGTGTGGTTTTGATTTGTATTTTCCTGATGAGGAGTGACTTTGAGCATCTTTTCATGTGCCTGTTAGCCACATGATAAGTTTCTAAAGGATAGGAAGCCAGTCTTAACAGCTTTGCAACCTAGTGAAGAGGTTGCTACATACATGCAGATTATTATTTCCCAGGCTTTACTCCCTATGCCTTTTTCAGATTAATATTTCTCTAACAGCATTCTGGTCACCTGCTAAGAGACCTTACATGCATTTTCTTTAAAACAAGATAAAAGTTCCTTTCCTTAGCATGACATTCAACTTGTTTAAGAAAGTGGTTTTCATATACTTTCCCAACGTATTTCCAACTCCTTAGTCACCCACCTCCCTTTCCCTTTCCTTTTCCTGTTCATTAACATACTAACTTATGTATGTTGGGAAAGTTGAAGACAGTATCATGAGTGCATCTTGAAAAAACAGTTCAAATTCAGTATCTTCCTCATGGTGAGTAAATGATATTTTCTGAAATTTGAATAAATGCAGTAGAGAAGTAGGCAAAATGCTGTTTCTTTTCTGTTTCATTGTTCTGTCTTTCTAATAGACTTATTACCTTCACTGTCTTTCTCCAGGTATTTATAATTTAGATAATGGTTGTGGTCTTCATTGCTTTTTCTTTTTCAAAGACGTTCCAACAAATCTCTTGCTAAGTTATTTCAAATCAAAATGTTATTCTGCATGTAAACTGTGCAGAATAACAGGGTTCAATACTGTTCCTAATACCTTTGATTGAAAAACATAGATTTTCAATGAAATAATGAGATATACCTATGAAGATTGGAGAGCCAACATTTTGTGTAGGCTGTTTAGAGCTGGGTCATGATACATTTCAATCATATACATCAAGAATAAGGAAAAAAAAAACCTTCAGTCTTCATTGGTATATGAGGACTTCAGAATGCTTGGTTCACTGACTTCATCTTTCACATAACATTTCCTGGGATCAAGAGATAAAACATTCAGCAAAGTAAATGAAGAATGGATGAAAAACTACAAAATACACTGGTCCTAGTGTATAGAATATCACCTGGAAGCTAACATCCTGGTAAAGATATGGAAGAGTCCTTTTAAGATGTAACTGAGGTGTCAGCTTGTGAGATAATACCCTTTGAGAATTAGGCATCATCCTCTAGGAGATAGTATACAATCTAAAACAATAAAATTATATTGTTCCTTGATGGCAGTGAGTAGAATGCATGAGTCCAAGAACCAAGAAAAGGAAGTAACAGTGACCGTGCTTACTCTCATTCCCTTTCTTGCTTGAGAATTTGTCCATCTCCCCACCCCAACATCCCATGCAAATCTATGCACTTCTAACTATGGGGACACTTTCACCAGCAGATGCTCAAGGGTTCCATTTAATTTTACTGGTGGTAATCTTAGTTTCCTTGAGGCAAGAGAAAAGCAGTCACAGAAAGGAGTTGTCATCTCCTGGCTATGTTAAATGGTAAATAAACAGTATAACTGACTAGATAGATAGATAGATAGATAGATAGATGTAACTGATCATTAGGCAGAGGTTGAGATGCTGTTATACAATAATGTCTTTAGTGACAAGGTGATTCACGGTAGTGAGTTTTGTTACTTACCTTTCCACTTTGAACATTAGGTAAACAAGTGCAGCAGTTACAATCTTGGCAGGGCAAGGTGACAGTTACGGGTATCTGTATCTGTGGTTGAGTCATACCAGTATATAGTAATCTGGTCTTCTATAATCTAGCGTCGGTACTGATTAAGGGTGAAAGGAAGTTATAATGAAGAAGATCTAGAATAATAGAGGAAGATGACTGGTATCAACTAAGGCACCAAGACCAGATGCAGGGACAGGTACACTAATTTATCCTCCTTCCTTTTCTAAGTTTACCTAGAAAAAAAGAGTAACATGAATCCTGGAAGAGTTTTCCCAGGCAGATTACTGTATTATAGGCCATGGGTGGGTCCTAAATGGGCAATGAGTTGAATCTTGTAGATGATGTATTTTTCCACAAAGATCTTACCTAAGGACTGACGTACTTCTTCCAGCTGTCAGAAAGGGTATGTCTTTATGGTACACAGCTAATTCCTTCCCCTGGAATTGCTCTTCACAGCCTTACTCACCATTAAATCCTCTCCCCAGGGACAGCCTACATGCAATAACTAGTCTACTCAGTCACTCCCTCCTGGGTGTTGCCCAGAGCATTCTAAGTAAACATCCTTTAGGCAAACCATTGTCTCAGAGACTTTCCCAAACACAAACTAAGACAAGATTTCTAAAAAATGCTTGCGGTACCTATTCATACTTGGCATATATTTGTCTCAAAGTTAGAAAGAAACCTCTCTCTTGCACACACTCTTAGAATGAACTACATCATCTTCATGATTAGACTCCAATAATCTCTAAATAATAAAACTCTCGTTAATAGTTATAGCCTCATTCTATGATTAAGGGCTTGAATATCGGATATTATTCCCTGTATCTTCATCCTTCCATATAATTTTATCTGTCTTCAACCTACCTTTACTTATGTAACCAATTTATACTTATCTGTTAGGCTGCCTCCTTTAAGAGCATTTCCCTAGCTTTTACTCTAACTTAAATAAATCATATGTAGTGAAAAAATATCGTGAAGACTCCTGTAATAGTATTTTAAACATTATAGTAGTAACAAATATAGTTATTACCCTGGTACTATATGTGCTCCTTAAGGCCAGGGACCAAATCAGAAAGAGAGAAAGTAAAGTAATTATATTCTTGTGGGCTCAGGAATTGAACTGCCTTTAATCTGTTGTGAGAAATAAGAGGCTTAATAGTTAGTATAATTTCAAATTCATATAAACCAAATCTGTACTTCCAGTACCTAGTTAAATGTCTCTCAAACAAATGATTATTTGTTGAACAGATTAATAAATGAAAGACTAAATAAATAATTGGTTGATTGAAGAAAGGGTAGACTAAAAACAAAACAGTGAAGAATAAGATTTCCAATTATGGTCATATTTCCATAAGACTGATATGTTTATAAAAATATTTAATCTTCATATTAGCTTTTTAGGTTAAGGATTATTATTGCCATTTACTAGCTGAAAAAAATACATTTCAAGTGTGTAAGTAATTTTCCAAAACTTATAGCATATGTAAGGTCCTAATGTAATTCTTTTCATTCTAATTATTTTATAGATTGATAGAGGGATAAGGGTGTGTGTGTGTGTGTGTGTGTGTGTGTAAGAGGACAGTGAGTTGAAGAGTGCAGAGTGAGAGTTGGTTATGGCAAAGGAAATAGAAAGAATGAGATGACTTCAAGTGGTATATTGAAGGCAGACTCAGTAAGATCTATTGGCTAGTTATTTCTCAGGATAAAAGGCTATGAACTAATCATTGACAATAATACATTTTAGCCTGGGACAATTGGAGAATAGTCATTCAATTAACAGAACTACAGGAATCAAGGTTTGGGGGTGCCTGGATGTCTCAGTCAGTTGAGCATCCGACTCTTGATTTCAGCTCAAGTCATGATCTCCGGGTTGTGGGATCAAGCCCCCTGTTGGGCTCTGCACTGAGAATGGAGCCTGCTTAAGATTCTCTCTCTCTCTCTCTCTCTCTCTCTCTCTCTCTCTCTCTCTCACTCTCACTGTCTCTCTCTCTCTCCCTCTCTCTCTCAAATAAATAAAATTGAACAAAATATTTTTTAAAAAATGAAAGAAAGTTTGGAGTTGGTTGCTGGTTTTAAAGTCATTCCATTTTCTCAATGGAAATTCAGGGCAAGAGTTCTGGGGAGATGAGTTATAACATTGATACTTAATATTAATACACCATATATTAATGTTAAAAGTTTAACAATGTGTGTTTTGGAAGTTTTGACCATAAAATTTATTTGTGTTGACTTCAAGTCAATGACAGTCAATGCACTGAAAGTAAAGCAGGTTGGAGCCAGGAATGTAATTGTTGACTTTTTCATTTGAAATAATCATAGATGATACACAATCAGTATACCTATCCTGACAGCAAAAACTCATAATGTATGAGTGTGTTTGAGTGTAAATATTTTTTAACCTAACAAGAGTAAATTAAGTTGTTTTTTCATCATCTATTTCCTATTGGCATTTTCTAGAATCATGTTTCATTTGACCTGGATAAAAAATCATTATTATGTTGAAATTGCAACATATAAAGTATAACCAACTTTTCAAAGAAGAAAAATATACCGGCCACAAAATAAATAAGGAAAACTTGCATTTTTCTAGTCCCTTTTGGCTTCCTCATAAATCTGTATATTAATACTGATAAAACATAGAATCAGGATATTCTGTTTTTCTTTTTATAAATATTACCTTGTTAAAGTTCACTTCAGCCTTGTGGTTCACTTTAATATCATATGGAAGACTGTTATTTATATAGTTTCATTCATTTCATTCACATAACACCTGTATCCTCTACACTCAATCTATACCTAAGAATAGAGTAAAATATGTCAGTTACTCAATGTGAATAGCCACATGACAGGTTTTTAGAGAAAAAAAACAAACTTGCTTTCCCCCCAAAAGAACTTAACTGTTCAAAAGAAAAGACTTAAAAATAACTGTGGGAGCTGTTTTTCAGTAAGTGATAGCAGTTACCTTCTACCACACAGTGATCTGACATTACATTTCTCAATAAGGTTGATTCTGCATTGCCCTGAGAAATTCCAGAGCTGATAAATAGCAGAATTCAGTGATGACCATGGACTGGTCATAGACACTCTGACCGCCACAGGGCAACCTTCTCCACTCTTACAGAACTTTACCAATTGTGCCAGGGTGCTTGATAAGAATTATAACTGACACTTCTGATTACATTTTAGTTGGTGACATTTTTAGTCGGTATATCACTGTTCTGTCTACATTCTTACAAATAGGTGGATTTGTATTTTGAGACTGTATTGCTCCTAGAAGCACCCACTGTTGGTAGTTTCAAACAGACCTGGGTCTTCCACTTATCAGCTCCAAAACCTTGGACTTCTTTTAATAATTACAAGCCAAAGTTCCTCAATAATAAAATAGTGATTATAAATTGTCTGCCTAATAGAATTGTGATGATTAAAAGTAATCGCTTCTATAAAGCATCTAATTCACAGCTTGGCCATAGCAGAGGACTAACAAATGTTAATTATTTTTCATTAATGCCATTATAATTATATTAGAAAGGATATTTTATTCAAGAAAGCAAATATATTTCTTAAAACTTAATATTTATGATAGAATACAAATAAAAATCTAACTCTGTTTTTAATTTAGTATTTCTTGATTTTTGAAAAATTAAGACATTTATGGACTTTAGATGATGTTGATGTATTGCCAGAAGTTGAAAGACATTCTGTGGCTAATAGATTACATTAAAATAATGAAAACACAATTTGCAAGGAATATAAATCATATTTAAACACTCAAAAATAATTTATTTCTCTAAGCTTTTAAAAACTATTTAACTTCATTTACACTGCTTCTATTGCTTTGTCTTGTTCATTATAATAAGCTTACTGCACAAATGAACATTAATTGAAAATTACTATTGAAAATATTCAACATGTTCCTGGATAATGACTTATTAGGGTAAATTTTATGTCTATAGCTTCATGTTATGGATACATTTACTGCACTTATGGAAAATACAATTATCTTGCCTAAGAGCATTTCAGATCTGAGATTTTTTTTAAAAAAATAATATCTGGCTTTTTTAAAAAATATTGTTTCTACTAGGTAAAACAATTTTGCCTCTAAAAACCAGTTACATGTGACAAAGGATGCTAAAGGGCAAATATAATTTTGAAGGCTATTTGTGGCATATCAACATATAAGTACGTTCTAACTTTCACTTATTAACCATCTTAGAACAGAGAATAATTGTAAATACAGTAAAGACACTGACCGTAATAGAAATATTAGGTTGTACATTTAAGGAAGAGTAAGACATTAAGATTTTGGAAATGGGAATTTCCAGAAATTTTTCAGTTCTTACTCAGCCCTGGACTTTGTGTGGTGGAGAGTTGGTAAGAAAACAGAGAGGTGGGGCGCCTGGGTGGCTCAGTCGGTTAAGCAGCTGACTTTGGCTCAGGTCATGATCTCGCAGTCCGTGAGTTCGAGCCCTGCCTCGGGCTCTGTGCTGACAGCTCAGAGCCTGGAGCCTGT
This sequence comes from Acinonyx jubatus, assembly GCF_027475565.1. NCBI lineage: Eukaryota > Metazoa > Chordata > Mammalia > Carnivora > Felidae > Acinonyx > Acinonyx jubatus. The sequence goes on from NC_069391.1 coordinate 40,467,042, forward strand.
TTCAGATTCTGTGTCTCCCTCTCTCTGACCCTCCCCTGTTCATGCTCTGTCTCTCCCTGTCTCAAAATAAATAAATAAATAAAATGTTAAAAAAAAAAAAAGAAAGAAAACAGAGAGGAAATAAACAAAGGTGTGAGGTTGGGATCAGCTATCAACCCAAGGGCCTAGTCAACTGTGTTAGCAGAATGATGCACCAAAGATGTCCATGCTACTCGCCCACCAAAGAGGTCCCTGGAAGCTGTGAATATGTTATGTTACATGTCAAAAGGGATTATGCAGATTTACTTAAGGTTACATACCTTAAGCTAGAGGAGCCACCTCTAGTAAGTTTAAAATACAACAAATTCAGCATTCCTCTTGAATTATATAATAATACATTTCTAAAAGTTCAATTTATATTATAACCAGCAAGAATGTAAAAGAGATTTATGTTTTTCCTCCAACAATTATAGTGATTTTTTTTTTCACCTGAATTTCGGGAGGGATGCTGAAAGGTCAGAGAGGATGTAGAAAAATTCTTGATTACATATCAGTTATCCATGTATTGAACTGCTTCTAGCAAAATTATCTTCATCTAGTTAAAGCCACTGAGAGTCTCTAATGCTTGTGATGACTAAAAACATACCTCCCCACTTTTCTAAAACGTTTCTTGGAATCACAGCTACCTTAAGTGAAAACCACACTGGTAAGTAATAAAAGAAATGCACAGAAAAAAAGTGGCCATGCTTCTGAAGTATCTGACAGTTTAAATCATGAAATATCCATACTAAGGCAAAATAAATATTTACAAAATTTTTTAGAAACATTCTCAGATCAAATTAGTCTTCCCTGTGTATGATAGCCCTCACTGCAGTTTATAGTAATAAATTGAATGATTTAAGACGAATTGTTTTAATGTCAATGATTACCTTAAAATGGTATAAAGTGCTCCAATTTCTTACCTATTTTAGGAATTGAACATTTTCTGTGTAAAGAGACAAAACTGACTGGTGCTTAGAAATATTTTTATTTTTCTAGAATTGTTAAAACACATGAATTTAAATATGTGTTCATTTCATCTGTCAACCTCACCCCCTCTATCTTCACAAACCCAATTCTTTATGTGTTTATTTTGTGGCCTCTGAAGGCATTTGGGTGACATCCTTTGCAATCCCAGATCACAGAACACATTTATGATATCATTATTTTGTTCCTTGTTTTTTTTTTTTTTTTCTTTTAGGGTTATTGTAAGGATTCAATTAGATCATTCATGTAAAGAACTTGCACAAGGCCTGAACACAGAGTAAGTCAGTGAGCATTGGCTCTTTATATGGTATTAGCTATTACAATTAATATTTCAGTGTATATGTTTACTGCTCATCTTAAAGTAAACTTTATTGATCATCTTTGGTTACTTGACTAATAAAAATTTGGTATTATTTTTAGGGTTGTTCTAAATTTCTGGGACAACCCTTATATTTTTTCCTTAGATAATTTTAACTTAATGATTGAGAAATGTTTTAATGACCTAACTTTGATATTTTTTTAGATAACTTTAAGACTTAATGCAGTTGTCATCAGATTTCTGTGGTGTTCCTTTATGTGCATTAGCTGTCCTTGGTCCTCTTAAATACAGTGTCATGATGATGACTTGGTTTAGTGTATTTTGCCTTGTGATCTCATCATGTCCTTTTGATGAGATACTTTATTTAGCAAGTCTAGAGAGAACAGATTACACAATTTTCACTAGACAAAAAGTCAGCTTCGGTGTATTACACAGAGCCATATTACATCACTAGTCGGATTTACCAGAATCTTTTTTGGTGACCCCCTATTTGATAACATGTAAAATTAACCAATTTTCAGGCCATTGCTGTCATCTTTGGCCTTCTTGCTTTTGCTGTCTTTATGATACATTTAGGTACTCTCAGAAAATAAATAGTTTATACATCTTTGGGAACTCAGCCATCTCAATCAACCAACCAATCTTGACTCAGAAAATCCTTTTGCTTTTTCTGATAATGACTTTCATCCATATTTGCTGTTTCATCTTTGAAATTTTATGATAAGCTTTGCAGATACCTGGTTCTCATTGATGTTCTTTGATCTTTTGTAAGACTACTATATGAAGAGATGGATTTATTTGTCCAGTGATATGTGGTGGTTTTCATTTTTTGTTTCCCCATAGGTCATGATCCTTTGACAGACATGAGAAATTTTGCTCTAATTTCTACTGGTCACATCTCTCCTTGTTCAGTCCCCCTTGGCCAAAAAATTTTCAAATTGGCTTCAATGTCCAAAAATGGTTCTGGAGATTATCCACATTGGCGTTTAGGCATCAATTATTTGAGTTAGATTTAGAACCTTTAGTTATAATGCCTTGTCATCAGCAACTCTTTGGTGTTCCTCTCCATTTCCCTTGCCATGACATCTAATTGGTCATAACCCTTTACTTGCTATGTAAGGTGCCTCAGAAGGTCCATTTGCTTGGTCAGATACTCAAATTCTAGTAACTGATCCTGATCTGTTGTGCACATCTGCTGAAGACAATCTTCTTACACTCAGTAGCAGGCTGGAAATCTTGTTGGAGTCCTGGAGGTCACACAACAGGTTTGTCCTCCTTCATCTTAAACTTTACCAAGTTCCCTGCCACCTCTTTGATGGTTCCTGGAACTGCCAGCTCAGCTGCTGCCTCAGATAAACTCAAGCCCTCAAGCTTCACAGAAGCTGCACCTGGGTTGGAGTTGCTTGATGGGCTTCCCGCTTTGGTCTGTGCCACCCATGGGATCTTAGTTCCTCCCGCCCATCCCTCACTACACAGGTGGGTGCAGTGTGCCACTTTGGCTATTTTGTGATTAAATGAGAGCACAGATAAGCTGTTTGGTTCTACGGAACCAACAAAAAGCAGTGTTTTGTTTTGTTTTTCTTGTCAAGTCTGGGAAGAAACATCGTCAATCTGAGTTGGAATTCTGGAAGGGGGAATAAAACTAGGAGTCCTTACATCTGGATTCTGATCTACTGATTTAGGTAAGGTGTCCTTTAAATCAGAAGTTCTGGGGCATCTGGGTAGCTTAGTTGGTTAAATGGCCAACTCTTTATTTCAGCTCAGGTCATGATCTCACTTTGGTGAGATTGAGCCTCGTGTCAACAGTGCAGACAGAGCCTGCTTGAGATTTTCTTTGCCCCTTCCCCTCTCTCTGTCTCTTTATCTTTCTCAAAGTAAATAAACTTAATTAAAACACACACACACACACACACACACACACACACACACACACACAAACCCAGAATTTCCCTACATGGTGACAGTGAGTATTTGTAATCTTCTAATTTTTCTTTCAAATTTTTATTGGATATTCTTTAAGATTTTTATTGGATATTTTCAACATAAAATGCATCAAAGCTTATATAACAAGAATTTTGTGTTTTAAAAATTCCTCATATAACTTAGACAAAATCATGGATTTGTGAAAACAGTGATATTTTAGAGGGTACAACAGACTGCAGTTCTTGGGTTAAATTAAAAACTGGTCGTTTTTCATGGCCTGTGATGGTGAGCTGGATTCCAAGTAAAAAATTCCAAAGACATCACATATCCAAAATGAAGATAATGCCCAGTGACAGCTTGATTAGTCTTTCTCATGCAGCAAAAGAGGGAAAGATGTATTATTTTGGGCACAAGTAATTAAGTCTCACTTAGTGCTCCTGGTCAAGGTCTGGGAAAGGGTATTAACGGTATTAGAAGAACAAAAGAAAAAGTGTACCAGGTAGAGACTAATGCCACCTTCAATTTTGTGATTGTTGTAGACGGAAAAACATACAGCTTGAGCAGCCAAATCTGCAGACTATCCATATGTGTCCTGAACTTACCATAATGGAATTCAGCTCTGTGATTCAAATCTGGGAGGTTCATAACATTTATTTTGATGCTGGGATAAGTTTAAGTCTGGTCCACAGCAAAACGCTAGTGTTCTCATTTTGTACCTTTTCAAAATCAGCTCACTTTCTTTACTTACATTTTCTCTAACAATGTCCATTGTGGTTTATTAATATACGCATTTTCTTGCTAGAAGATAGATGCCATTAGATGATAACTTTCTTTGCGGGAAGATCTGTATGATTTGTCCTTTCTGTAATTAGTACATGTAGAAAGAGTTTAAGATGCTTCATGATTTTAAAAATGAAATTTTATTCTAGTTTACCTGAAATATTAAATCATAAGATATGTTTCTTATTCTGAGTGACAACTTAATGCATATATTTTACCCATTAACACAAAACCAACAAAATTTATAAGTTATATACATCCCAACTAATTATGTATTTTTGCATGTATTTTGTCTTTTTTGCATGGTGTTAGTTCTCCATCACATACAATTGAGTGGGTCCACAATTTAATGTTCAAACTTGGAATCAGATTTTAATACTAACAGTGGGAGAAATTACTACTATTTCAGATACCCAGGGAACTAGCATGATCTTATACATTAAAAAAAAATAGATATTTGTGATCAAGGACAGTATGCCCTCATTATCCTAAGAATTGTCTATGACCAACCTAACCTATTAAAATTTCCTCAAGCTTCATTCTCCTTATGCTCTGTACTCACTTTATTTATAATTGGAACTAGCATATATTACAATATAGCTATCCCCAAAAGCACTGTTCTAAGTGTTTTTACAAATATTAATTTATTGAATACCCCAAACAACATTGGGACATTATCATTTGTGACTTACAATCTAGGGCATAGACACGCAGAGACGTATTAATGTGTCCATTGACTTACAGCTAAGCTAGTAAGTGGAGGGAGGGGATGCCAGCCTTTCCTAGCAGTCTGTTTCTAGAATTTGTACCCTAAGTAACCATACAAAACTATCTGTACTTTCATACAACTTGTTGTTACTATGCATATTTTGTGTGTATTTACCTGTTTATTTTCTCTCTCTGCCCAATGGGATGTGAGTTCTATGGGAGCACAGATTTTACTTTTTTTCTTTTTACTGTTGACCCTCATTAATTAGAATATTGTCTGGCTTATGACAGATCCTCAGATATTTGTAGAATGAATCAGAGAATGAATAAGCCATTATCAACCTTACATATACATTATTTTTACCTGTGTATGTTTTGATAATGTCATATTTATGACTTGAGAGCCTGGAGCCTTTCTAGTAGGTCCACGTGAAGTAAAACGTGAATCCAAAATAATTCCATAAATAACATGAAACTGAAGGTAAAGCCAGGTGGACAATCCCACGTGACTCTAAAAAGACTCCTTTTAGGTTAAAAATGAGTTTCTGAGAAAAAGTCAGACCCTTGAGACTTCTGAAGTAGCAGTCTTCAAAGTGTATTGTGTGCTCATTTTGGCATTAACAAAGGAATACATACAGATTCTGGAATAAATTTTAATTTTTTATCTCCGCCTTCTTAAATTCCACTTGTTTGTAAGATTTTAATGAACATATGAAGCTACTTTACATGCAGAATTCATAAGTAAATTGATACAGATTTTCAGGGGGGGAGTGTGCCTAAAATGTGGTGATTAGATGACAAGTTAAAGTAGTTCTGAGACCACCTTTAATTGTCACCCGAAAAAGAAGCCACTTAAAAACTTGGCAATCTCCTGGTATTTCATTGCCTCAGTAACCTTTCTTATCCGGTACTTCCTCTCACTGATCTACATCAGTGAAGTGATAGCTTTGTGCAACCATTGATTTCTATCCCAGATCTTAGAAGGCTTGAGGCAACAGAAATTCTGGGACCTGGGTCTATGAACCCTCCTTACATGACAGCAGCCTGATCATCATCTGGATGATCTTCCCGTATGTGGATGTTTGAAGTTAGAGGATGGGACAGAGGCTGCAAAGCGAAAGGAAGAGGCAATGGGAAGAAGTGCTATCATGTGCATCCCGAGAAAGAATCTGCCTCTCATATCTTTTCTCCAAACACCTTACCCGTGTCTTGTCAGTGGTCACAGTTGACTTCACCAACAGGCCACTCTCATAATATAACTATAGGAAAAAAGCTAAAACTATACATTCTCTGGGAAATACACTGGAATGAGTGATTTTTAATGAACGTAAGAATGTCTCTCAGGTGTCTTTATGTTCTAATGTTGGCTGCCACCTGGTATCACATGGAACCTGACATGAATGCAATAGATGCTAATGAGGGAGTGGGAAGGAAATGAAGGATCAGACAATAAACATTCATTTTGCAGCACTGTGCCTAGCCTTAGCTGACCTTCATGAGGACTGATAGAAAGAATAGGCAAAGACTTCCATACCTGGTTATGAATCTTAGATAAATTAATCTTCATCTCTCTGAGCCTCACTTGCCCCAATTGTAAATAAAATAGGCATAAGAACAGTATCTAAAGTTGTTTTAAAGACTAAGAAAGTGTATTTAAAATGCTTCTAATACTACCTGATAAGCATTAAATAAATATTTTTTTTTGTTATGTTGTTTTTTCAATATGAGAGCCAGCTTGGAAGCTAAGGTATAGATCCACTAGTATTTCCACATTAACTTAATGCTTGGTATCATGATGAAACAGAACATTCTTAAAATAATTTGTAAGTCCTGTTTCTTTTAAGCTATCAGTGACAGAGGCTATATTTATTCATTTGCCTAAATTCACTTAATTTCTTATTTCTGATGACTTGGGAAAGAAAATATTGCTATGAGCAGCTGTCCTTTGATTTTTGTTTTATGATATTTCTAAAAAATAAATTTTACATTATTTGTATTAAACATTCAAAATATGATGAATTAATTGCAATACTTCGGCTTTACTTTTTGTTTTCTAAGAGGCCAGGTTCCCAGATATTTAAAGTTCATGTACCATTTACAATTTATCAAACATGTATGTTACTTAAAAACTGTATATAGGGGCACCTGTGTTGCTCAGTTGGTTAAGCGTCTGAGTTCAGCTCGGGTCATGATCTCACCGTTTGTGAGTTCAAGCCCCGTGTTGGGCTCTGTGCTGACAGCTTGAAACCTGGAGCCTGCTTCAGATTCTTTGCCTCCCCCTCTCTCTGCCTCTCTCTTTCTCTCTCAAAAATAAACATAAAAAATAGCAAAATATATATATATATTTATATTTATATATATTTGTATATTTATATATTTATATATTATATTTATATATTTATATTTATATATTTATATATATTTATGGTTGGCATGTTTAAAAACTGTTAATGTAGCTTGTGGCACAAATAACAACAGTTCCTTTACTCTTAATCTATAAATTTAAGCTACAGCACTGAGATAAAGTTTGGATGTTTGTTGCCTTAAGAAAATAACGCATCCTCCACTATCCTTAAGTTTCTTGTGGCAAACAAAGAAGACCATGCTGAAACATTCAGATTTTCAGTTCTCTCATTCTTGGGATGCAGTTGAAAAACCTCATTATTATTTTTATAATTTCAGTTTATTGTGCTTCTTCTGAAATATACTCTACTGACACAAAGGACGTGGGTATATCCTAGTAGATGACTAGCTATTCCCTTAAATGTCCTTAACAATTCCTGCAAGAGACCAAGGGAATCCAGGATTCTATACCAGTTCAGCATTTAATAGAATATATATAAACATGACTTCTGGTTCAAATATTACCTAACATGGTAGATTATTACACATATTTTTTCTAAAATTATAATTTAAATTATATCTTCAGGTACATCTGGATAAGATTAAACAAACTTCCATAAATCGCCCTAGTAATGATCTGTCAGAACTCCTGTACAACTGATAAAAATAAGCATCTGCTTCTTACCAAGTCAAAACTGTATCTCCAAAATTCAGCTTTATTGTCTCGTAAAAATATTTACTGAACGCCATAACTGTACTATGTTCTCACATTATACTCTCTACCAAGTTTTATCCCTATTTTCTAATCTGCCTGAAATGGCTCTAATGAAAATGAATTGAAGATCATGTCTGCTAATATTGACTTTAATTGAATATTACTGTTCAACCAACAGAACATTTTTTTCATTTGTAGGTATAAAGTATTACAAGAAATACTTCTATATCCAAATAATGCGTGTAATACCAATTTTAAGTAAATATGAAAATAGTTTATCATATATGTAGATGGGAAATGTCTTGGTTATGAAATACTATCACTCTCAAGACGTTTCCCAGAAGAGTTTATTTTAACGTTATAATTAATTTTTTAAGTTTTTCAGTGTAAATTTGATTTGAATCCATATAGACCATTATATTAATTATACTAAATTAGAATAGAGAAATTTTCTAGTTAACATAAAGTAAAATACAGGAGAAAATAATTACATGGAATACATTAAATGCCTAAGGTAGCTTTTCTATTGAAAAAAATAAAAAGGGTTTCAATTATATTCTATACCAGGACTCAAGTTCATGTTGTGAATTTCTACATTTATGGCCTTTCTATAGGTATGTAATAAATTACTACAAGCTTAGTGGCTTAAAACAACACACACTTATCATCTTATAGTTTCATGTGTCAATAGCCTAATCATAGCCTAGCTAAATTCTCTGATCAGTGTCTTAAAGGCTGTAATCAACATTGTACTACCTCTTCTCAGCTCACTGGTGTCATTTAAAAATAAATCCTGCCTTAAATAAAGAGAAACTTTATTGCCTATTGCCATAGGGAGAATGCTTCAATCTCAGGATCTATAGAGTGCCTCAAAATCAAACAGGGAAAAGCTTGTCTTTTATAGAGAAGGGATAATAGAGCAAGCAGAAACTTTATTGGGGAAAAGGATAGTGGTGGCATGAGCAGGGAGAAAAAGCAGGATGCTTCAACAAATAGTGCGGTTTTTGGAAGTTGGTTCATTCTTGGAATGAGCTGTTAAGGGAAGATGTTCTGTACCTTAGTGCTTACTTAACCTTGGTGGGGACCCAGAGTGCAGGTTCCCGAGGGGCGGAAAAAAGCCTGACTGGAGTTTGGCCAAGTCAGGTCAATGGATAAGTTATAAATAATTGTGAACATTTGGCTAGGCTTCCACCCCTTGTTGTTTAAAACAAACAAAATCTGCCCTTAAACATTGCTATGGTTAGAATCTAAGTCATTGTGAAGTTATTTGCAAAATGGTTTTTAGAATTAGGCTGACCTTCAAGTTCCTTGTTGGCCTTGAAGGGCTGGTTAAATAATTATTAAATATTTAATACAGGAATAAAAACAAGATTTGAGATTTGAAGGGGGCTATTTTAGAATCTTTTAGAAGATTGGACCTTTAGATGATAGAATGAAGACAATGGTGGAGGTTCAACAAATTTCCTGGTTTATAGTCTGAGTATTTTTGATGATACCATAGACATCAGAAAAGTTTCAGGTAACGTATACAACAGTCACTTCTGACCATTACCATACAACCATAAGAAGCCACAACCATATCTTATGCCACACCATTTTACAGAGCCAGTCACCAGAGTTCCTATAGTTCTCTAGCAGTGATGTTGGTTTCAGTAAGATTGTCCATAGTCCTGGTTATTTTCTAGAGCTGCAGTCACAAAAATTGCTCAAACATGAAATGCTGTAGTAGTTACGCATTATAGATTTATTTTCAATCTCTCAGACTCTTATTCTAGGCTTCTTGAGAAACTAGTAAATACAAGAAGGCCACATCATCCTTATGGAACTATAATTTTGTGCCTAAGCCTATAGGTATAACACATTTTTTGACCTTTGAGATCATCTCATCTCTGGAAAACTTAAATCAGAGGAAAGGAAGTAGTTAAGTAAGAAAAGAAGTCAGTTTTTATAAAGATTAGATAAGGGCTGATTAGATTAACTAGATAGTAGGTTGCAAACCACTTAATAGGCAGATATGTATATGTACAGTTACCACAAATAAAATATGTTTTATCAGAGGCTATGCAATGCTCATGAGGATAATTAGACATAGATTTATATTTGAGACATCGTATCAGCTGTTTTGATGGAGACATTGCCCCATCTAATCAGCAAGAGAATTATCAGATTTTCATTTGCAGGGCGGACAGTTCCAAATGTTCCAGGTAAATTATGGGATCATCAGGATCTATTAGATGTTCTTAGATACATAGAACAAGGCAAGGGATGTGTACTCTGGCCTCCTATATTAACAGAGTAGGTATTGGCAGAAAATTAGTTGTAAATGCAAAAACGTAGGTCCATTGAAGGGACCCTTGGTTATATTAAACTAGAAGCATAGATTGCTCTTTTGAAAAGTATTGAAGAATATTCCTTTTGAAATCTACAGTTAAAAGCTAAGTACCCTAGTGTCAACACAAAGAATGCCCTGAAATTGAAGACAGGTTTAGGAATTTGGGGGAAGCTGAGGCTTCCAAAGGAAACATAGTACCTAATCAGCAATCAGAAATAGTAGTATAAGATTGTGAGACAAGTTGAATGAAAGAATGCCATAGATTCTGGGATCCTTGGAGAGAGACAGGGGATGGCTGCTATTAAAAGAACACTTGGGGGAGACGAGAGGAGATGGGAGAAGAGGAGTAAATAATCTAATTTAGGTTTCTTCATAGAAGATTGAAGTGAGGATAAAGAAAATGGATATAGCAAAGGACAGTGAAAATGGTGAGAATAGGAAGTAGAAAAGGGAATCCTTTGGTGCGTTGTTCTGACATCTTGGATGGAAAATTATGACCTCATGATTTCATCTGCTGGGTCCAATTTTTTTGGGAAGATTTCTACCTCATGATGTTACACGCTTGTGGGGCCTCTTGGGAGAGAGCCTTAATTTTACGTTGCCAGTTGGGGTGAACTCCCATTCACACTAGCTTTGGTATCTTTTAAGTTGATAGACATGAATCCAAGGCTGGAACAAAGAAAAGAATTCCTTGAATACCTTGGATGACTTTCCTCATGAAATGGGTCCCTCTAGTTTTTCTGATTAATTTGTGGATTGAAGGCATAATCAAAATCTAGGAGGGCCATCCAATGGTTTGGCTTTCCAGGATTGCTATAAATAAATAAAAGATGGCAAGATAAGAACTGAGAAAGGTAGATAAAAGGTAAAACAAATTGTAATGAAACTAGTATGTGGAAGCTAGCAGTATTTATTAGCTTTTTAAAATTTCTTATAAAATAGTGTTTCTGAACTAAGGCAATTATTTGGGGATTTGGGACCAAATCTAAACATTTAGGTGTGAAACACATAAGCACAAAAATAAAGTGCTGTGGCTGATATATTTTGACTAAAGGATGGAAACTGTAGACATTAAGAAAACTAATGAAAAGCTTTGAGGGGCCAGATGTTAACTAACTTTGAATTCTAGACTGTGGCATTTGAGCTTTTCAACGCACTAATTATAATGATTCAGACTCTAAATTAATCACCTGTAATTGTAAAATGATCCATTTAAAATTGTTCAATTTAATAATTGTACAACAACGAAACAGTCACTGACAATAATGTAAGTTCTCCATGTTACAATCCAAGTTTCCACATCTCTTTACCACATACATTTAGATAAGGGCTGATCTTAGAAAAAAAATTGTGAAGTGATAAAGATTACCTCTGGACCACTCACTACCTGATCGTCTTACTTTTTCAGCAAAACTTGGTAAAGATAACTGATTAAAAAAAAATTAAGGTGGTATGCTATCTGTATTTTCAATACATATGTAAAAATGGTAACATTTTATTGCATTATTCTACAATATGGTGTTTAATGAATATGTACAATCTAATTTTTCATGCATTTAAATTGACAACACATCTTGCATATATTAGATAAGTTGAGTGCACTGGTTTTTCAAGACAATGAAACAAAAGTCATTCTTAGCTTGATATTTTAAACCTGTATAGAAAATTTTGTCTCCAGAATTTTAGAGGCTTTTCTCAGTGGAAAAGAAAATCGGGGTTTCTTTGGTGTTTTTCAGATGTCAGGACTCATTGAAATTGTAGGCAACCACTTGAATCATGTATTTTCATGTGCATTTGAATTGTAAAGTGTTGATGCATCTCTAGAAACCAGAGGTATTGTGTTGATAAGTTGTATGGTAAAATTTACTTCTGAACCAAATAGTGGCAGTTTGGGAAGGAGATAATCTTATTCCAATTGACTTCTTATAGGTATTTTCCTTAGGCTACCATGTCGAATTCTGAAGAGATAAACATTTCTCAGAATGCATAAACAACAGCCATATTGTACAAGTTCACTTGGAATATTATTTGGAATTGCAGACTTTTAGAATGAAGAAAATGAATTTAACTTTCTGTTGGAGAAACTAGGGATATGATCTTTAAAATTCATCACAAACAAGATGAATACATACTTTGTTGCTGTCTGCACTTATTGAATTGTTTCTGTTCAAAACTAATGTAGCAGTCATCATGAAGATAGTTTTTTTCTTGACATCCTTGAGAGTTAGGGATCATTATTTGGCCTACTTAAGGCCAATGAAACGTGAGGAAAGGTCTAATAGGAGAAAGTTCAGGGATAGCCTTTGCCAAAATTTAACACACAGATGCTAGAGAATTCTTCACTGGCACCACTGCTTTTCCTTTATTTCTTCCTTGTACCTGGTTAAGTGTCTAAAGTTACATGGGCTATATTCTGATTGTGAGTAGAAAAAAATTAATGATTAAAAAATCAACAGCTATATATGGTCCACTTAGAATCTGAAAAGAGCCTAGTTTCTTGGTAATGTTATTAAGTGACAAGCTAAACCTGACACAATCAACCTTCAGACCTCTTATTAAGTAAATATAAAAAAAAATCTATATCAGTTATGCCTCTGTTCATTAGGCTTCTAATGCTTGCAGCTAAATGTGTGCTAGTGATGCAACAGTCCAAGGAAAACTGGGACAAAATTTTAATAACAGAACGACAAATAGCTAAAGGGACTTTGACCTATGGAAACATTAATACCGATAATGATCAGATGTTGAGAAAGAAGGCTGGAGCCTGGATCCATAAAAGAGTGAGTTAAAATGAGATGCATTTGGGAGATTGAGTGCATCAGATATAAGAGATCAAACCTTGAATCAAATTTAGGTTTGTAAGAAATTATCCAGTCATTTAAGCATCATTGTTGTTTCATAGTACCTGAAAAATTATAAAAAAATATAAAGTTTATGTATACACACATAGTCCTGATTTCTTATAACTGTAACTAACTTGGCTCATGGAATAATTTTCCTAACTTCAGCACTTCTCGTCTATACTCACTCTCTCTATTGTTTCTAATAAATGTGTCAATATTTATATATATTTACAATTCATTTTCATCCTGTAAGGTGATATTGGGTTTCTAGGAGACCTACAATGTAGGATGTAGCATTGAGTAAGGAGTGATTTAACTGGCAGTCCGTGGTTATACTTTCTCCCTGCTAGACTCCACTCAAATCTAAGTCATCTTGAACTCCCTTTGTCCCTATGTCCTTAGCTACTTATAATTTCTGCTCCTTGATAATATCTAATTGTTGAAAAAACTCTACATTTTCCTTTTACAAATTTTGAAGGCCTTTTTAAATTTCTTCCAATCCTTTCAGCTACTTATATATTCCTTTTGAAGGCCTGGAATTTTCATAGTTTCCCCTGTACTTCTTAAGGAACTGTTTCTGACAAATGAAATATTATGTGACTTTCAAGATTTTGTTCTGCTAACAATTTTCAGAAATTTTTAAAATGTTCAAAAGCAAAGAGTTCTACTTTTTGATCATCCTTTTCTTAAAAATACTTTGAATATACTTTACTGATTTAATTTTGTTGACAAGAAAGTAAGGGGGAAGGGGTGCAGGTAGCATCAATTGAAGAAACACACAGCTTAATACCAGATAGTTAGCCTGGTCCATGTACCATGTACCAGGCACTTGGTTAAGCTTAAAGGTAAATCAGATGCAGCATCTGACCCTCAGGTCTTTACAATTGATGGAGAAACTCAAACATATAAACAATATAAACTAATTAATGGTAAGACATAGATTTGTGATTTTGCTCTAAATATTCTGAAAGTGTTTATTGTTAAGAGAGTTTATTTATTGTTAATTTAGAAACTATTGTCTTGGCATATAGTATTCATACTGGTGATTATCAGTGATAGACGTCATCATAAGAGTTGGAGAAAAGCTAGTCCAGTACCTCTGTTCCCTCTTTCCATATTTCTTACATTCCAGTTATTAACATGAGTTATTGAAGGTTAATGGAGATCTTTATTTTTTTAAGTTTATTTATTTATTTTGAGAGAGCAAGAGAGCACAAGTGAGGAAGGGGCAGGGAGAAAGAGAGACAGAACCCAAACAGGCTATCAGTGCAGAGCCCAATGAGGGGCTTGAACTCACAAGCTGTGAAAATGGAGATTTTTAAAAGGAAACTGATACTGTGGGAAAGTGTGTGGGTAGGAAAAACAAGATGAAAGTCAAATTTAGAAAGAAGATACATATGTGAAGGAGAAAAGGCAGAATCAAATTAAAGGTAAACACATTTGAATAGAAGGTAAAGTAAAACTAAGAAAAAATGCAGCTGCAGAAATAAGAATGAAAAAGAAAAACTTTTGAACACTCAATTGTTGAAATATTTCAAAACAATATTCTTATAGAGAAGGTAGTTTAGAGCTGGAAGATTTATTGCCACCAAGACTGAAATACGGATCCTGAGCAGTTTGCAGAAAAGTTATGTCTTCCCTCACGTTTCTTATCTTTCAAAACCAAGCCCAATTGCATGCTCTCTGCAGTGTTCCAGTCACACCTTTTCCAGTTTGGTTAACTGTACCTCCTTTATAGTCCCATAGTATCAGGACTTACTCTGGACAAGTAGGAGGGGTCCTAGTCTAGCTCCCTGTTTTGACAGAGCCTCTCTCTGGCTTTCTTCTGTAGCAAAGGAGTTCGTTGTCAAAGGGACTTATCCTTTGACCAGTCTCTGGGTAAACCATCAGAAAATCTCTGTCCCCTGGGTGCTTGGCTGGCTCAGTTGAGTGTCTGACTCTTGATTTTGGCTCAGGTCATGATCCCACGGTCATGGGATGGAGCCCAATGACGGACTCCATACTGAGCATGGAACCTGCTTAAGATTCTCTCTCTCTCTTTCTCTCTCTCTCTCTCTCCTACCCCCTTCCAAGTTTGTGCATGCTCTCTTTCTCTCTATTAAATTAAAAATAGGAAGGAAGGAAGGAAGGAAGGAAGGAAGGAAGGAAGGAAGGAAGGAAGGAAGGAAGGAAGGAAAGAAGGAAGGAAGGAAGGAAGGAAGGAAGGAAGGAAGGAAGGAAGGAAGGAAAGAAGGAAGGAAGGAAGGAAGGAAGGAAGAAGGAAGGAAGGAAGGAAGGAAGGAAGGAAGGAAAGAAGGAAAGGAGGGAGGGAAAGAAAGAAAATCTCTGCCCTCAAAATCCCTAGCCTGGTTTTGGTCCTTGTGCAGCCCACTTTTCCCCACACCATCTTATCAGAGAGGTAGACTGGTGGAGCTAATAAGTGTAATATACATACCTGAAGAATAGGTAAGGGATAGTTATTTGGGTGGGTGTAAAGGAAGCCCTTGCAATCTGTGGAATGAACTTGACATAGTAAAAGAGGGGAAGCTGCCGTCTGCTCTCACATACTACCATGTCCCTATGTAGAATTGCAGGGAAGCTCAGTAATTCTAAATTTGAATTTGATCTTAAAGGTCAAATTCCTTTAAAATACTTCAAAGATAATTCTGGCCAGAATAGAGGCCTGGAATACCTTGCAGCAGAAGTTGTCTCTCTTGGACTGAATGGGGCTATTTGGAAAGCACCTAGACCCTAGAGAGTAGCTGCGGGAGAGAGGCAAAGGTCACACAGAAGCCAGACTTTGTACAGAGGATAAAGAAGTCTGCATATCCCCTCACCCAGAGAGGTATTTACTTTGTGAGTTCCTCTCGTTATTAGGGAATAGTGTGAAGCAGCAAGGAGAGACTAGTTAGCAAGCAGAAATACTCTGCTCTTCTCTTTCAACTGTAGCCCAACAACAACTGTAGCTTCTCTGAAAAGGGGATCACTTTTTGGAAGGGAAAACAGAAAAGTTAATCTTGAAAGTTGTGCAAGGCTATCCACCATTATTTTGGCATGAACTGTTGCCTTAAACATAATTAAAAAAAAATTTTGCTGGGCCACCTGGGTGGCTCACTCGGCTAAGTGTCCGACTTCGGCTCAGGTCATGATCTCACGGTCCGTGAGTTCGAGCCCCGCATTGGGTTCTGTTGCTGCCAGCTCGGAGCCTGGAGCCTGCTTTGGATTCTGTGTCTCCCTCTCTCTCTGACCCTCCCCCATGCATGCTCTGTCGCTCTCTGTCTCAAAACTACGTAAATGTTAAAAAAATATATATTTAAAAAAAAAGAAGAGAATTTGCTTCCTGTCCTGCATTTTTCTTTTCTTCCATTTGGCTGGGAATGGGAAAAACTGGAGCAGTGTCGTGGATGCAAGGATAGAAGCACATGTTGAAGATGGCAAAATTATTTTGCAAACCTTGGGATCCTTCCTGACTTCAGACTGTTATGTGATGAAAAAAAAATCTTTAATTTTAGCCATTGTTTTCTGTGATTTTTCTGTTGCAGCAACTTACTTACTTACTTACTTACTTATTTATTTATTTATTTATTTATTTATTTATTTATTTGAGAGAGAGCAGGCATGCATGACAGGGAGAATCCCAAAAGGCCCCACTCTCAGTGCAGAGCCAGATGTGGGCTCAGTCTCACGACCACGAGATCATGACCTGAGCCAAAAGCAAGAGTCTGACACTTAATCAACTGAGCCACCCAGGCACCCCCAGCAGCTTATTCTATACCCCACCTAATTACCATCTAGCTGACACAGTATCGCAATTCCAAGGGCATGACTAAACCTATTGAGATCTGAGGAAATGCCAGGCTACATACATATTAAGCAAAATGGAGTTTTGTGATACGAAGTGAACTTTGCACAAGTTTAAAGAACTACATAATCCTTAACTGGCCTACAGCAATCACATGCCCCTTCCTGGTTCAGGAATCCTTGTGTTGTCACCTAGAAAATCTGGGGAAAAATTATTATTCTAATCTATTAGATACAGGCACAATAGTTTAGACATGCAAATAAAAGGATACATTTTATAGGACTTGCTAATACAAAAATAGGCCACATAACACATACTGCATTGTTGTTTGGGTGTTTTTCTCATTTTGGATAGTTGGTATCTTCGGTAAGGAGAGATTATTGATTAAATAAAAGAAAAAAAAATTGGTACTCCTCAAAAAACTTTATCAACCTTTTCCTCTTTTCATTTAATAACTCTTAATTATTTCCTGAAGTGAAAGTTTACAAAATAAGATAGATGTTAATGTGAAAGAGTTTCCTGGAAAATTCAAAATATTATACTATATTCCCCAATATATTAAAATAAAAGCCCTACAGCCAAATTGCTTTAAATGAATTTTCTTTTTCCTTTGGGAAATCACTGTGATATTTATTTGAGTGGGAATGATGCAATTATTTTTATCATTGCTGTTTTACAAACCAAAAAATTATACTGTATGGAAACATAAATAAGAAGCTTCTTTTTTGGTAGAAAGTTTTAGGTTTTTCCTTCCACTTTGCTGAATGTCAACACACAAAGAGAAATACCAACTTTTCATGCAGTAGGTATTTTATCCACAGTAAATGAACATATCGTTAACAGAATCATAATAACCCAGATTCCAATATAATTATACTTTAAATTAGTTACATTTATTTATCTTATGCATGAACAGATTAAAGAAAACTCTATCCATAATTTAGACTGCTTTACATGATTACCATCACAAAATTGCCTTCTTTGCCAAGAGAATATTTTATTGCATTAACACCTACATATTTATATACATGTATGTTTGAGTTAGAAAAAAATGATTCCTTTTGTCATTTAGGAAAACTTTCAAATTGAATACCTTCCCTTTTCCTATAAAAATTGAACTCAAATTGAAATATGCCTCCATTATTTAGGAATTGTTGTGACTAACAAGAAAATATTTATAATGAAAAAACTTTAAAAGCCCAGAAACTCTTAAAAAATATTAGATCTTCACTTGCAACTGGAAACTGATTTTTATATAATTTTAATATTCATTAATATCTCTCTGACATTCAAAATACTTACCTATGTGTGGGCTCCTTATTTCATCTTCCATAATGCTGTTTACCTCTATTAACAGCAAACACACAACAGTGATAAGGAGAGGAACTGGCTCTCAAGGAAGAAATACATCACAGGTGGCTGTAAAATCTCTTGATTATCTGCCCAGTGGCTGCTCCTCAGATTATCCCTTGCCGATTATTAGTTGTAGGTAGTTGATTATTAAATTAATCCACTTGGGCTGGTAGCTTATTCTGAACATTTTCTCTTTTTTTATCTCATTCTTAAAACTACTGTCACATGGTTTCTCTCATCATTTTATTTAAATGTGTCTTACTAAGTTGACTAGTAAACTTTCCTACATATATATATATATATATAACATTAAATATATATACATATATATTTAATGTTAATAAATAATTTGGTATATATAAACATTATATATTATATATATTATATATAACATTAAAATTATATATATAATATATATAACTTATTTAATGTTTATTTATATTTGGGAGAGAAGAGAGGCAGGGGAGGGGCAGAGGGATACTGAGACAGAATCTGAAGCAGGCTCCAGGCTCTGAGCTGGCAGCACGGAGCCCGATGCAGGGCTCAAACCCATGAACCATGAGATCATGACTTGAGCCAATGCTGGATGCTTAAAGACTGAGCCACCCAGGTGCCCGAGTAGTAAACGTACTTACTTACATTCTCCTTTCTTTATTTCTTTTCTTTCTTTTCCTTCTTTTTTTCTTTCTTTCTTTCTTTCTTTCTTTCTTTCTTTCTTTCTTTCTTTCTTTCTTTCTTTCTTTCTCCTTCCTTCCTTCCTTCCTTCCTTCCTTCCTTCCTTCCTTCCTTCCTTCCTTCCTCCCTTCCTTCCTTCCTCCCTTCCTTCCTTCACTTCATTCCTTCCTTAAATATGAGTTATTGTTAAATTGGCTTACATACAACACCCAGTGCTCATCCCAATAAGTGCCCTCCTCAATGTCCATCACCCATTTCCCTCTCCCCCTCCTCCCCATCTACCCTCAGTTTGTTCTCTGCCTCCCTCCCTCTCTATTTGTATCTGTTTTTTCCCCCATTTGCTTCCCCCATGGTATTTTGCTCAGTTTCTCAAGATACACATATGAGTGAAAACATGATATCTGTTCTTCTGACTGAATTATATTCTATGGAATGAATCTCATTTGTTCTTTGCCATATTTGGTGATTTACCATTTCTACCTTAAAATTCTGTACTCTTATTTTCTTTACATATATGTAAACATTTCTTCTTCTCCTCCTTAAATTTCTCTTCCTCTCTTCAACTTCTCCATTTCTCTTTACCCGCTTACTCCTCCTCCTCCTTCTCACACATCGGTCTCTATGCACTATTGTGTGTCCTTACGTGTACTTACTCCTTAATATTTTATATTCAGTTCTGTTCTTCTCAGTCCTGATTTAATTTTAGGCTATCAATTACCTTGTTTTTACCATTTACTTCCTTAGAAATTTATTTTCAGACCAACATATTTCATGGATTTATTAAGATTTTTAAAACTATATATTTAAGTCTCTATCATACGTTTTTGTACTTTGACTGACAGGCATTTTAATCTTAACATATCTCAATGGAATGTGTCATCTTGATCCATCCTTTTCTAAACCAGTGTTTTCTTCTGTAGTGAGACACCTTAACCTCATCATCCAGTTGGGAAGCATTGGTGTCTCTTCTTTTTCTCATCCACACCAATTAATTATAAAACTCAACTGATACTATATTCTACATGTCTGAAGAAATATTTCCTCCTCTGTATCTCTGTTACTAAAGCCATGACACCACTAATTGTCTGACGTTCTGTGTCATCTGCCTAAATTGTCTTTATGTTGCCTGTAATGTCTCTCTCAAATTTATCCTCCACAAATCACCCAGTGAATGCAGATGACACCATACTTCCCTATTTTAGAAAACAGGAGTTGTTTCTGTGAACCACAGTACAGATGTAAACACCCATCCTTTATTTGGCTTCTCTTGATCTTTCTAATCATTCTTACCTTACACTGCTTTCTTTGGCAAATTGAAGAGCCTGGGATTTCTCACACATACCGTATTCTCAGTTTCTCTTTCATTTGAATGACTTCTGTTTCAAAAACCTCTTAAACTAGATCAATATTGCTTATGGTTTAATATTAAACCCAGGTGCCATTTCCTCTAGTAAAATTTTTATGGTCAGAAGCCCTGCCCCTACCACCATAGAATGGGTTGGAATAGATTTTTGGTTGTTTTCTATAAAATTACATAATCTGGGAATAAAATCAGTTTTTATTCTTTTTAAGTACAGGTTCCACTTACTCATTTTCCTTACTTGCCTTATTTTCCTAAGTCCTTCAGTACAATGCTGAATAAAAGTGATGAGAGTAGATATTCTTGCCTTTTTCCTGATTTTAGCAATATGGTATTTAGTCTCTCCCTGCTAACTATGATGTTAGCTCTAATTTTTCCATTTTCGTATATTACATTGTCATATTTCTATTCCTAGTGTATTAAAAATTTTATTGTAAATGTGTATTTGATGTTGTCAAATATTTCTTCCTCCAGTTAGATGATTTTAGAGTGTTTGTTCTGTATTCTTTTGATGTAGGTTGGAACGTTAATTGATTTTCTGATGTTAAACCAGCCTTGCATTCCTGGGATAAATTCCACTTGATCGTGGTTTAGCAAGTTAACAGTTCTGTTCCACTTTCAGTCAAGGACTAGTAGCTTACACATTTACTCTCTTGTCACTCCTGATAGTGTGTGGCTTTGCACATGTGTATATGTTCTGCACCACCAGGGGTGTGTGGTCTTAATATGGTAGTTTTTTACTTCTTCTTTCTCTCTACCTCCTTGTTAAATTTCTGGGTGGTTTACAGTTTTAAAGTTTGCATGAACTAGCTGCGCTTAGATTTTAGCTTACACTGATCATTTGCCACTGAGATCTTTATTTTTCCCACAATGTTCTTGGACATGAATTTTCCATAGGCAGCCCCAAATAATATCAATCTGTTAGGCTGGATTGTGGAGCTGGGGTGGAGTGAGTTGGGGTAAGAGTTTTCTCTGACTAAAATGGCAGCAAATCATCTCATCAAGGTTGAGTAGATTTTCTTGAATAAATACTTCTATATTTTCTTCTCGTCTTTTGCACAATGTATATATTTAGCATAGGTGGTTTAAATGGTTATTCTTGACAGTTTTGTCAAATTACACTGTTGTTTTGAGGAGAAGAGGGTTTGTCAAGTTTTTCACACAGTCTTTGAAATAGCTAGTTCTCATGAAGTAAAGGGACAGTTTGTTTGGGTTTTCTTGTGAAAATTTTATTTTGAGGATATTGAGATGTTTGTAAAAAATTTGCCAAATCATATAATAGTTCCAGATACTGTATTTTCTGGAATGTTTTCATATAGTAGGAATTGTGAAAAATGTTGCAATGAACAGGGGAGCACCGATATCTTTTTGAGATACTTATTTCATTTCCTTTTGTTTGAAATTGCTGTACCATGTAGTAATTCTGATTTTAGTTTTTTGAGGAAACTCAATACTGTTTTCACAATAGCTGTAACAATTTGCATTCCAGTGGGATTGATTCATGTATATTCTTATTAATTACTGAACTGGAATCATCTTAATGATTAACAGTTATATATTTATGTGGCATAACAAACAGTCATTGCTTTGGAATTTTCAAAGTTTTAAGATATGATGACTGTTCTTCTGGCAATCTTGATGTAGTGGTATTATTTTATATAATGTTTTTCCTGTGTACTTTTTTTAATGCTGTAAACATTCTAATATACAGCTATTCCTTCCTATGTCCCCATTTTCTATTATTATTTCAACCACGTGATACAATGCATAGTAAATTACTCATTATGTACAGATGATATTTAATATATCTTCACATTTTATATGCATTTCAGATTACAATTTTTTTGTAATCAATAAAGTACAATACACACAGCTGTGGTCCACCTTCTGTCTTCTTTGACAGCCAATATCCTCCCTTCTCTTTGTAAACTATGTTGAAGTTTGCTTATCCCATACATGTTTATGATATAGATATATATGTATATATGACTATTTTCATATATACATATGTACTCATATATTTCATATATAATATATATGTACTCATACACATTTGTTTTGTCTTCTCAAACTCATTGTATGCTACCTTCCCTTTATGGTCATATCTTTTTTTGATCAGGTCCAAACATTTCCGTATCATTAAAGCATGTGATTTAATTGGGACCAATAAGATAGGTGAGCTTCCTGGTGACCTTTCATATAGTATTTTTCTCTACTAAGAAAAGCGTGAAGACGTTCTGTCTACTCACTTAATTCTGTCAAATCTGTCGTTATGCTTGGGATTTCCATATTCCACCTGTTACTAGCCTAGAAGTGAAATCATCTCTTAAAATTAACAGAGAGATGGAAAGAATTGAAGCATAACAATATCATTGAATTACTGACTTAATAAAAAATCTTAAGTTCTAAAATTCTTTAAAAATGAAATAACAAATTTTATTATTATTGACATGATTTGGGAAGTTTTTATTTTTACTTGCAGACACATGAACCTGATATGTGATTATTGTGAAATTTTATTCATTCAATATTTAATAGTATTCATATGATAATATATATAACTTATTTCATTCACTCTATTATATAATACTTTAATTTATATACCATAATAGTTTCCAGTTTTCATTAGTGTAAACTTCAGTGAAATAAGTATCCTATTCCTTTTTTGTAGTGCTACTACTTGATATTTTTACTATATATATAATCTATCGCATCTTAATTTAATTTAGAAGATAAGGATTTAGCCCTTTTTCAACCTGCCACCACCTTTGTAAGTATTTCTCTTCTCTTCACTCTCTCAATATATTTATATTTTTAGATTAATATCACATAATGGCTACCACATTATGTTGGCCATTTTGATCTTCTATAATTTTTTTTTCCATTTAAGTCATAGAACTACTATTCTTTGTATATTGACCCTCCTGGACTGAGTCTACCTTTAAAAAATATTTTTTCTTTACTTTTTAATAGTTGTTTTTTTTTCCATTTTTCTGTGAGTTTCTAGCAAGTTTTTCAAATCTATG
Source organism: Acinonyx jubatus (assembly GCF_027475565.1). Classification (NCBI taxonomy): domain Eukaryota; kingdom Metazoa; phylum Chordata; class Mammalia; order Carnivora; family Felidae; genus Acinonyx; species Acinonyx jubatus. The sequence goes on from NC_069391.1 coordinate 40,490,205, forward strand.
AAAATTATTTTTTGTCATTATATTCTTAATTACCAAGGGCTCTTTTCATTCTCTGTTCCTTTATTCTTTCATTGTATTCTTTTTTATGTATGTAAACATTTTCTCTGAATTATTAATTATTGTTTTAAAATGTATTCTATTGCTTGCATATTCCTTTTATCTTAAATTCCTTTTATCCTTTCGTTTCTATGGTCTCTGTCTTTCCTATCAGATTTTCTTAAATATTAGACATTTTTAAACTATGGCTTAGCTTTAAGATTGAAGAACAAACACGAAATTTGGATGTGGTATGCTTTCTTTAGGTATGGGCTGAATGGTACACGGTGATCCTCACTGTGAGTGAATTAGGTTTATTATTGTAACTCCTCAATGTCAGATGTTTTAATTTAGGAAGATCAGATTCAATAGAGAGGAATCTTTTAATACTATTCATTCAATGATACTATATCTTCAGTAGGCTTGCACTGAGGTTTAGGTGGTAATAAGTTTCCTGACAGTATTTTCAGAGTCAAGCGTTGGGGGAATGACTGTTGCTCTAACATTAAATGCAGAACCTCACCCCTGATCTCATGCTGGGCCTGGTATCCATAACTGTGCAATTTCTCCAGTTATGACTCTCAGGAGACTAAAGTTTATTCTGCCATTTTGAGGATTGGAAGAAGATAGGAGGAAATAAAATTTCCTCATAAAAATGTACAACCAATCTTATTTTCAGCTACAAGGGACCCTCATTTTTGAATGTATATAGTGCTTCCAATTCCTGAATATTTCTGGGGTTATAGGACGTGTAAAGTCTTACTAATTGATGTCAGTATCCCTTACTAGGCCATTTTCAGATTTACAGTATAAGTTTATATTTTTTAAAATCTGTTTCCAGATTCAAAGATACTGCTTTCTTTCTTTCTTTCTTTCTCTCTCTCTCTCTCTCTCTCTCTTTCTTTCCTTCCTTCCTTCCTTCCTTCCTTCCTTCCTTCCTTCCTTCTTTCTTCCATTTACTTTGTTCTTATGCGTTCATGTCCTTTTAGTTCTTTCCTGACATTTTTTGGGGGGTAATTCTGTGAAACAGAGCAGTAACCATATATATCCAAGTTGCCATGTTTAATTTGAAAACTACTGCTTTAAAAATGTTAAACATATGTAAGTCAAGACTTTTATAACTATGTAAATGTAGCAAATCTCAGTCTTTAAGGAACAATATAAATAAAATGATTTAATTGTGGGATATGAATATTTCATAACAATTTATTATAGGAGTCCATTTTCCACTTTTTAACACCAAACATCAATTTTGGTTTTATAAATTTTACAATAGATTATTGATTCATTTGTCTACCTAGTTACCAATTTCTTTCCTTGATATCTTTCCTAACATTCCTCTATGTGTACTCTTCTTACCTAAGAATATTCTTTATTAACTTTTTCAATGAGAAAATGTGAGTTTTCTCATTTTAACAATATTATATCTGTAATGTTTTCTTGGCAAAGTATTCTAGGTAAACAGATTTTTCTATTTTTTTTGATGTACATTTTGAATATCTTCACTAGCATCTGTTTTCTGATGAGAATCCTGCCATTAATCTTACTATCCTTCCCTTTTAGCTAATTTGTCTCTTCTTACTTAATTTTTAAGATGTTTTTCTTTGTCCTGAATGATATTCAGACTCAGCTCTACATGTCAGGGTGTTGAATAATTTACTCAGTAATAGTGGTGAATTTTAACACGAAGTTCAACACTTTATTGAATAGCAGTCTCTATACTCTTGATATTTGGGGCCAGATCATTTTTGTTGTGAGGCGTTTTTTTGCTTTGTAGGTGTTTAGAGCAACCTTGGCCTCTGCCCACTAGATGCCAGTAGCAATTTAGTCATGACAAAATATCCTTGATGGGGAAGGAGGAAGAGAGAGATAAACTTACCCCTAATTCAGAAGCACTGATTTAAGGGATTTATTATGATGAATAAAAGTGGAAGAACTATAAATTTTAATTTTAGAGAGTCAAAGTTCTCTGAAAATAATTGTTGATTACCCACAGTATTTCTTACACAAGACCCTTTCCTATAATCTGATGACTTTAGTAAAAATTAAACCCGAATATTTCTCACCAGATTTCTGACATAACCTTTAGAATTATTTTGGTAATTAATATATTCAATAACTTGCATTTAATTTGCGGAGCATCACTGAATGCCTACTTTAATATACTAAATTATTGCCACTGGACTTTATCCAAAGTCACATTACAAATACAGACCTACAGACTATAGGTCTTCTGTAGCTAAATCCAGAACTCAAAAAGAGAAATTTATTAGGAAGTTCATTATTTAGCAGCCTGGAAACCTATGAAATTTATATAAGATATTGGAGATGAAGGCCTTTGATTTAGTAAAATGCTTCTATTTCAAGAAACATTTTTATATTGTATCTTTTGATTTGTTTACAGGTATCTGACCTTAATACTTTTCTAATATATATGTATCATAAGAAGTATAAACATGATTTATGTGTAATATAAGAAGTATAAACGTACATATAAACATGATTTATATGTATGATAACAAGGAGGCCAAAATAGCATCATGTCCATTTTTAAAGGAGTATCATGTCTTTAAAAATTAAAACATTACTGTTAGTCTAGTAATTCCGAGATGGTAAAACTGACTAGCCTATTTCTATTATTTCTATACTTCCCTACTTGTATCTGAAGAAAAACAGCTTGTGTAAATTTTTGAGCCTGATTAAAGGTATTTTCTAAAATATTTATCTTTTGGAAGCATCTGCCCTAACAAGTAGATAGATATGTGTCATGTCATCTACAATAGGGATTCCATCCCATCATGTAATCTAAGAAAACAGAGACTCTCAGTCACTAGAAGTTGTAGTGTATGCAGCTATTCATCTAATGAAACTAAGAATTGGGTAAAATAAAAAATGATGTCATCAGATTATTGTATTGCATCACTTCCAGAGCTTGGTAGGCCTTGTTTAAATTAAAGTGTGTCCTGTTTTACCAATGTGTGTGTGTGTGTGTGTGTGTGTGTATGCGTGTCTGTGTGTGTGTGTGTGTGTGTGTGTGTGTGTGTGTGTATGTTTACCTTCTATGTGCTGGACACCCCATAGTTAAGAGAGAAGGAGCCTGAGCCTTTGAGAGGCCTTGCACCATCTTGTCATCTTTCTGGACGGCTTTACCGGCTTAGATTGCCATCTAGTCCCTGGTGAAGTAAGCAAACCAATATCCTAATTAATATAAAGCATATGAATAGGACTCCATATTCTATGAAGCCATTTCCTTTTATACGATCCCATGAGGAAAAAGAGAATGCTGACTATGGGCTCTCTGGAACACCTGTCTCAATCAGTATGATTTGTGTATTCATGTTCTGTGTTATAACAATGACAAGTCCAACCTAACCATAAAAAGATGAAGTGGCAGTGAAGTCTATGAAAACAATTAAAAATTATTCCCTACTGTTCATAACAATATTTCTTGCATAGCAAAGTTTATTTAGTCATTTATATTCATCATATGTATTAATAAAGACCTAACTCTGCAGAGTGGTTGACAAGGTATCATGTGGTCATAGATGTTGACTTGTCCTGCCAAGGCAGGAAGTTCATCTGGCACAAAGATTCTAACCAGGCATTGTATTTAAAAACTCTTTGGGGCGCCTGGTTGGCTCAGTTGGTTAAGCGTCCAACTCTTGGTTTTGACTCAGGTCATGAGCTCACAGTGTGTGGATTCGAGCCCCACATCAGGCTGCTTGCTGACAGCATGGAGCCTGCTCCCAAGAATCCCATTCTGTCTTCCTCTCACTCTGCCCCTCCCCTGCTCATGTTCTTTCTCACAAAATAAACTTAAAGAAAATTTAAAAATATAAACTTTTCAGTAAAGTATAATCTAATATACAAAATCCCTAATTGCTCACTGTCCGTCCATTTGTAAAATAAAGTGGCTGGTTTAGAAAATCATGAATGTTGCATTTACCTTCCATGTACTTGGACAGAAGTTTGAAAATTGAGAAAAACTATGTAGCTAGCAGATATAGAGAAATCCCTGTTCTGTATGTATTACTAATTTTATGTATAAAACTACAAAATTTCTCTGAAACTGGCTATATTTCACATTGGATATTTTGTTTACTCACTTATAAGTTCCTCAGAAGAAATTAAATTAACATTACACCATTTTCTTGTGTTTCAAAACAATCCACTTTTACAGGGTCTATTCTTCATTTATGGTTGGCATTTTAATAGCTTTTATTAACTAGTGATAAAAGTGATACATTTATTTAAGTCTATATTCAATGGATATTAACCTTGAAGAGAAATATTCTATTTAATTATTCAATTCATACACAGTTACCAATTTTAGAGAAATAGTAAGAATTTCTTGAAATTATCATTGCTTATATAATGTTAACTTCGTAGTATACATTCTGCTTGCAATCTCTAAAGTTTCTGTGCATTCAGTATTAACTGAAGCATATTTTTGTTAATCAGTTTGATACAGGCTTCAGGTATACTAGGGACCCAACAGCAAGGTGTGGAGAGGAATAAGAGAGATGACACTACATAGAATTAGTTGGGCTAAGTTGTTAGTTTCTCAGAGGTAGAAGAATGTAATTAGCTACCCAATGATGCTATAAAATTAATCCATTTAAAGCATGGAGAAGGTCAATTAATCTGGAAAATGGAGGGGTGCCTGGATGACTCAGTGGGTTGAGCTTCAGAGTCGTGATTTTGGCTCAAGTCATGATCCCAGGGTCCTAGGATCGAGCCCCATGTTGGGCTCCACACTGCATGTGGAGTGTGCTTAAGATTCTTTGTCTCTCTCTCTTTTCTTCTGTCCATCTCCCCTTCTCACAGTCTCTCTCTCTTTCTTTAAAATAAAATTTTTAAAAACTTTGGAAAATGGGGAGAAAAATATAGTTTCCTAGAGAAAGCTTAGCTTGGTAGGTAATACATTACTCACCCAAGGACACTATTCCAGGTGTCTGAGGTTCTGACAGGAATTTCTACCTAGTGAAAAACTAAAACCGTATATGGAAAAAGTTAGCAGAAGTCAAGATTTTTTGGTTTGTGACAATATGGTAAAGAAGAGGAACAGGCTAATGACTGAGCAGCATGGGGATACACAGAGCTCTACACAAATATTCCCCGTTCCAAATCTAAAGTAAACGTACCATGAGGCTAAGAATTCTGACACATTTCATACCTTAGCTGGGATTTTTTCTAGAATCTATGGGGCTTAGCATTTGGGTGAAAGTCATCAGTTATGTGCACATATGTGTAGTAGGCCAGCGTCTGTCGGAAACAATCATAGATAAATTTTATAGCTTTGGGAATGCAAAGTGAATTTAAAAATAAAAATATACATGGGCACCTGAATGGCAGACTGTTGATTTCAGCTCAGGTTATGATCTTGTGGTTTGAGATCAAGCTTCATGATCTCAGGCTTCATGCTGATAGTGTGCAGAGCCTGCTTCTGAATCTCTCTCTTCCCCTTTCTCTCTGCTCCCCTCCTGCTTGCTCTCACTCTCTCTAAAAATAAATAAACCTTCAAAAATTTAAAAAAATAGAAATATACAATCACTGTCTGAAGTGGGTGGGGAAAATGTAGAATATTTTATAAATATGTAATGCAACCCCCAGAGACACTTAGATTTTGAAAATAGTCTATTAATCACAGCAAAATATATTTCTCTTCTCCTCCACTTTTTCCCTTTCTTCCTTTTCTCCTCCCCATCATGTACCTCTTCCTTCCCCTCCTCCCTCTTCTCCTTCCCCTTCTCCTTTTCTTTCCCTCTTTTCTGGTTCATCTTTAGAAAAGAAACCATAAGGGCTCTGGATAATAGTATGGCCTAATAAACAGTTAAAAATGCTATATTGTTAATATACATGATTTTAGAGCCTAATAATGTTTTTTTTCTGGATTTCATATGGAAGGTTTACTTCATGACATCTAAATGTAAGCATAGTGCAATGTGTTAAATTATTAGTACCAGATATTACATCTAGCAGCGTTAAGTACTGCAAGGTTTAAAATTGAGAAATGTTATGTTTGCTTTATGGTCTTTGTTTTCATGCTTAATGTGAATAAAAGGTTGTCATTTGGTATCTCATTTCACATTTACATCTTTTTAATGTTTATTTACTTTTGAGAGGCAGAGAGAGACAGAGTGTGAGTGGGGGAGGGGCAGAGAGAGAGGGAGACACAGAATCCAAAGCAGGCTCCAGGCTCTGAGCTGTCAGCCCACAACCCCACGCAGGGCCCAAACCCACGGACCGTGAGATCATGACCTGAATGGAAGTCGGATGCATAACCAACTGAGCCACCCAGGTGCCCCTCACATTTACATTTTTTATATATAAACATCACATGGAATCAACCAAAGCATTATGTATTAAGAGCCAGTCTATATTTTAATACATACCAGTGCTAATATCAGAACATTAATTTTTACCTTTTTTTCACTTTATACTGAAACTGACCATATTAACATTTATCATATTACCTGGGTTTTTTGTTTGTTTGTTTGTTTTATTCTTTTTAACTTATTATGCTTTGTGCATCTGGGTTCTCCAGAGAGGGGAAATAGATACACATACACACACACACACACACACACACACAGTTAACACTTGAATATTGTGTGGGGCCAGGGGTCCTGATCTCCAACACCATAAAAAAATCCACATATAACTTTTGACTGCCCCAAAACTTAACTACTAATAGCCTACTGTTGACCAGAAGCCTTAGCAAAAGCATAAATAGTTGGTTAACACATATTTTGTAAGTGTTATATACTGTATTCTTAAAATAAGTGAGAAAATGTAAATGTTATTAAGAAAGTAGGGAAGAGAAAATGGATTTACATTAAAGTGCCATATTTATTGAAAAAATATCTTTGTATAAGTGGACCCACCCAGTTTAAACTTATGTTGTTCAAGGGTGTGTGTGTGTATTCTATGTGTGTGTGTGTGTGTGTGTGTGTGTGTGTGTGTGTGTGTGTGTGTATTTTTTTTCAGTGGAATTGCTTGTGGGAGCAAACAAGTTCAAAATCTATGAAGGGCAGGCATGCAGACTAGAACCTCGTGATTTGAGAGCAAGATAGGGTTTAAGTCTGCAGTCTTGAGGAAGAATTTCTTCTTTCAAAATCCTTAGTTTTCTGCTTTAAAGGCCTTTCAACTGATGGGATAAAGTCCACGCACGTCATGAAGGGTAGACTACTTAAAATCAACTGATTGTAGACGTTAACTACAGCCACAAAATGCTTTCACAGCAGCACCTACATGAGTGTTTGATTAAGTAGCTAGATACTGCAGCCTAGTCATGGTGACACCTAAAGCTAACCACGTTGCAAACTCCTTTCTGCGATAAAACCTATGGGGTGGGAACAGTTTAGGACATAGAGTGTTAAACTGACACTTTCAGAATGTACTCACTCGCCTTTGGAATCACAGAGTACTGTAATTACTTTGAAATACACCTTCCAATACATGCAGGAATACAGGATCCCAAACCTCCTCAGGTATAACTAAATTATCCCCCTTTCTGAGCCTAATCTAGTGGATAATATCAATTGTATTTAAACAAAAGTTTGTATTAAACCTGAGAGTATCAAGGATCACACAATACCATTAAGGTTGCATAATAAGTGTCAAGTGTCTTCACAGAAAAGAAAAAATTAAGATAAAGACAGTGGTCTCTCAGAGCTATCAGGTAATTCTAGTAGGATATGACAAATTATACAACTCTTATGAGGATACCAATAAAACACAAAGGAAAGAGTGTACAACTCAGCCTGTGGCATCAATTCAAGCCTCTTCTAGAAAGGTGCTTCCTTAGGAAGGGAGCCTTCTCGTTACACTGAAATACAGAGGCATGATTTGGAGGACTGAGAAAACATGATTCCACGGGCAGAGAGGCAAGCAGTTTAGTATCATTGCTGGAATGGGTGATGCTTTGAAACACCGGTGGGAGGTGAGTTCCCTGAGGTTAATCCTGGGCCAGCTGCCCAAAGACTGCATGCTTATTCCAGAATTGGAGCTTATGTTTTTCTCTTATTTATTTTTTTGGCAGACAGTACAACTAACAGGCGATGAAAAAAAATTCTCTTATCCTTTTACATTCATGACCCTTTTTGAAACATAGATGTAGCAGTAATAACTATGCATGATAGTCTTTGAATATACATTTATAAAAAGGGTTCCCTGATATCATATGGCTTCATATTTAATTCTACCCCTACAAAAGTGAGCATTATATCTTATTCAACTTACTATACCTTATTCAACTTATATTAATACCTCATGAAGGTTGCCAAATTGTGTATTATATGATTTTAATGATGCTATAATTTTTTTAAACGATGAGCTTATGTATTTTTTTAAAGTTCTAATTTTCCTTTATTTCCATGCTTTTCAATTTCTTTCTCTCCACCAACAGTTTTTTTTTCAAGTTAAATATATACAAAAGAATAACAAACTTCTGCACCTTAGGGTGGTAAACACAATCCCAGTGCTCATTCAGATTTTCATAGCACCCCACAAACCACCATGTGGAGTCATGTCGCACATCTGTAGTGGTAGAATTTTGTGGAGCGCAGTGTGAAAAGCACTGCATTCCAAGATGCTTTAAGCCATGTGTACAACCAGCATAAATATCCACTGGTGTAAAAGAATTTTTGTAAGAAATAGAATTTTGTTCATGAAATATTAATTGATTACTTAATTGAAGATGTAAAGCTCTTCCATACATGAAATTATTACTGCCTTTTTATTATTGTATTTCTTCCCCTTTCTTCCCCCACATGCTCTGTTTCTCCCATTTCCTCCCTCCTCCAAACCCATTTTCTTTACCATCTTTTCTTCCTTCCCCTTCTTCCTTGCCCTCTCCTCTCCCCAGCACAACACTGACCTACACTGGTTATCCTGCCTCCCACATTCAATGCAGACCTTGGACTATTTCTGGCCAAGCAATAAATACAATTAAAACCTTTTCACATGTTTTCCCTAGTGAAGAGGGAATCCACCGTACCTGTAAGAATAGAAAAGGAGCAGCAGAGTACAGGATGAATTTCATATCCAAATGTCTTGGGCTTTCGGAAGAGTGATCCTAGGATTTGTTTCCAGCCTTTGTCTAACTACCTAGCTTAATCACATCTGCCAGTTTATTTTAACTTATTCGAGCTCATTTCCAAATACTTCAACTGAATAAAAAGTTTGTTATATAGATATTCTATGGATTTGACTTGTGCTTATAGGAACAATTTTGTTTGTTTATGAGATTTTTCCCCAACTTTGCTACTTTGGGGCAGGATTCATCATCATCATCTTTGTTATCACCCCCATGTTCAGTCTCATAGCTCCAAAAACTAAGCTTCACACATATTACCTCATAGATTTGCACATTTACCACATTACCACATTGACCTTCTCCATTTTCCCAATAAGAACTCAGTCTTAAATATTTAGCAGTTAAATGAATCACCCAATATAACACAGCCAAAAAGTATAAGAGCTGAGAAGATTCCAAAGATCATGTTCAGCATCATTTACGGAGAGTCAAATCTACACAAATTTCAAAAACACCTCAAGTTTGTTGATGATGTTGCCTGTGGTAGTATCATTATGGGTTGGTCTTATTGTGGTAATTTTGAGTGACTGTTAAACTTTCCAGTATTTTATAAAGTTTCTAAATTGAGCATGTTTATATATACGTAAATAATATATCATATATGTAAATAACTATATATTAAATATCTATTTCTGAGAAAATTATTATTTAACTTAAATATTCTTATATTTTATTTCTTTTTGATTTATAAGGATCTAACAATTGATCATGTATCTTTAGATCCACATTTCACTGATTCTACAATATATATGATGACATCCAATGTATTGATCTTAATAGTCTAAAGTCACCCAGATTTGTTCTACTTCCTTCTTTCATTCCAGCGCTTTTAAAAAGGAAACAAATGGGCAAAGGGGAGGCAGACATTCACAGATATATGTAAAGTCACCGATCAATACTTTTTATTTGGAGTATATAGATATATAACTAGCTGAAAAGGTATTTGGTTTTTAACCAGAAAGGGTCAAAAAGGTAAAGGTTAAATTAATTGTTGGGGGGGTATACTATAGAATATATAAGACCTATACTTGTTAGATATAGTGGAGCATGATAAGCACTATGTTCTATCACCTTCATAGAGCTTTCAGTGGTCAATTTACCATAGCACAGTGATCAGTTCAGAGCCATCATGATGATGTCCTATGGAGAACACTGAGTTAAATAGTTAATTCAAGTGAAAGGTAGCCTTCAATGCCTCTGCAGATCAACTTAATGAAGAACACATACATTTCTCTAATAATTCACCAGAAAAAAAAAGCCCTCCATAATTTTGAAATGACATACTAGAGAAAATGTAAAATATGAATGTGGGAAAGAATGAGGTTGCCTCTGACCACTAGGCCTAAATGGAGTGGGCAGCTTTTGTGCAGTTCATGAAAAATAACCAAAATTCTTATATTTATCTTCATCTTTAAAATCAGTAATAAAGTATTTCTCTAAAAGAAATGATCCCTCCCTTTCAGATAAGACAAATACAATGGCCAAAATAGCTGGTAGTAGATGTATATAGAAGAACGAAAGGGGAATGTGGCGGGTTGCCCACAGCTAATTCACGTCAACCACCATGAATGACATTAGACTCATGTAAAACTTCATAACTCAACAAGGCTACAGTGGCGCACGCATTATAATTAACAAACTTTATTTTGATGGGTTTTGGAGAATCATTAAACATAAATTTGAATTTCATTGATTAATAAAATTATGCAGATTTATTAACCCTAGGCATATTATTACATATTAAAACCAACCAAGATAGGTTGTTTCATCTATAGAATTTTGAGTTACCGACATGGATATCTTGCAGACTGCTGTGCAAGCAACAATTGAATGCTTTAGTGCAGCTCCCAAATGAGCAGTTCCCTTTACTGCTTCATTAATATAATTGGAACTAGGACTTATTTAGCTCTAGCCAAATGATTTCAAAGGGGCTGATTATTTTGGGAGCCCTTTGGAACAGCATTGAAAGCGGAAGAGGCATGTGCATGAAGAACCCATCTACCGATGCAGTTGAAATTCCTTGTAAATGAGAAAATTAAAATTTGACACTAACAAGGTGGTTGCCATGGCCCCACTTTTTCTGATTAGCAGTCCTTTTTTTTTTTCTCTTTTCTTTCTTTTAATTCAATGCCAAAGTTATGGGAAGAAGGATCTAGTGGATGAAGTATGGCATAATATGTAAAGTAGAAAAAAGGTATTTTGTTAAAAGTTTGCATTTCAAATTAAAGTTCTGCATTATGAATATATAAACTATAAATTCATTAACTTTGATTTGAGGTCTGGGCTTCTTTCAAAGAAATGTAAAATAGATTAATGCTTAACATTCAATAGAAGCTCGGAAAAGTGCTTACAAAACAGCATAGTAATTTCAATCCCTTACTCTTTTACTCATTCATTATTTTTAATTTTTAAAAACGTTTATTGAATGCATACTATATACCAGGGATAAGCATGTTAGGAAGCATAGCAGAAGCTTCAATCTCTGTTTCCCTCTCTTTCACATTTTCTATTTTTGTGTTCCTCTACAATATACGCAGTTTATTGTGTGTATATATAATATGTATACATGTATACATAAGAAGATATGTTAATGAACATTTAGAATTCACTAAAGACTTTAAGACAGAAAATAAGGAAATAAATGCAATGGATATAATCTCTGTTAGTGGACTGTTCCTATTTCAGCAGTTTTCTTTTAAAAATGTGTAAGTATGACTTATATATAAAAATAAATATAAATAAATAAAAAATAAATAAACTTTGAGTTTTCAGGACAGAGGGAAGAAAATATAAATGGCTTTAAAATATATCAAAATAAAAATACATAATCACATTTATAAGAAAAAGAACAGACAAATTTTACTAAATCTGTCAACCTAAGGGCATATGTCCCCAAATAATATGCCTGTGCTTGTACCAATAATGCTTTGGACTGAATTATGTCGCCCCAAAATTCATATGCGGAAATTCTAACTCCCGCTATGATGGTATTTAGAGATAGGGCTTTTGGAAGGCAATTTGGTCTAGATGAGGCCATGAGGGTGGGGCCTTCATGATGGAATTAGTGCCCTTATAAGAAGAGACACCAGAGATCAACCTCCCTCCTCTCCTGCCTCCCTCCCTCTCTCTAGTCATGTAAGAGTACAGTGAAAAGGTGATTGTCTGCAAGCTAGGAAACAAACAAACAAACAAACAATAACCAAAAACCTACCATATGCCATCCTGACCTCAGACTTTCAACTGCCAGAACTGTGAGAAAATAAATTTCTGTTTTTTAAGCCACCTACTCTGTGGTGTTTTGTTATGGCAGTCTAAGCTATGAGAAAAGACTACCTCCTTTCCTTGTCCTATAAATCCCACCCACTTTTGCCCATTCAATGACTTAGTTCTTCTCTGGGAATATTTCTCTCCTCTTTCTGCAGCACCAATTTCCCCTCTCTATTGGGTCATTCTAATCAGAATACAAATTTAGAAAATATTGGTCAACACCAATTCACTCTTTGACCCCTGTGCCATTTCTCTACTAGTGTTTGACATTATTGAAAGTTAAATTTACTGAAGACTAATCCATATTTCTAATTCTAATGTTTCAGCTCTCATTTTCTCAGTCAGGAGTCTATCACTAGACTCAAACAGCTCATGCAAGTCAAGAGTAACCTTCTCATTGTGAAATACCCATGGTCTGATCTCAGTCAACTCTTCAGTAGTGTTCAGAGACAGTTGATCATGCCCCGTGGAGTTATTTCTAGAGTGTGTATTGTAATAAGCTCTGGGAAAGTGAATGGAGTGATTGCTGAAACGTCAGTAATGCTCTGGTCTCAAGGCTGTCAATGTGATAGTACTGTGAGAACAGAGCCCCATGATCTCCCAGGAGCCAGTTAGGGAACAGACCCACTGTAATTGCTTAGCAGTCCTTGAAACTGCACATCTTCCCTGCATGCTTTCCCATAAACACCAGGGGTGTGTGTGGCCTATGTCTGGAGACTCTTTGTGTTTGCCTCACATGCTTTGACATTCTTTGATGTTTATACCTGGCGACATGAAATAAAGACTATGTGCAGTTTGCTGCTGCTGCTGCTGCTGTTTCTTTGGCAGAGGCAACCCTGCACATCCGCTAAGTGTCTGAGAACTTTTTCTTCAGTACATGGCTACAATGCCCTATGTGAAAACAAAAAGACAAATAAATTTTAAAAACTTTGTCAAATCTCAGCTGTGAGAATACCATATTCTCATATTTTTTTTTCAACTTTGGCCCACTCCTTCTCAGTCTCTTTTGCCTAATTCTATCTTTTTCTTCCTCTAAATGTTGGTGTCCCAGGCTTTTGCCATTGAAATGTTTCTCCTCTCAGGTGCACATTTTCACTGGATGAACCATCGAGCTTAACCACTCCCCTGAATTCAGCACTTGTATATCGAGCCATGAATTGTACATCATTGCTTGGACCTATATAAAAAGCATCTTAAAATTACCAGGCATAAAATTGAACTCCTGTTTCCCCCTACAAAGCCCATGCAGCAAGTAGAGCCACAGGTTTTTCTAGAAAAACTGTTGGTAATATTTTAAGGTCCTCTCTTACTCTCATAAACCCATATCACTATGTCAGGTCTGCAGCACTTTTATAATGTATTCCAAATCCAACCACATTTCACTTCTTCTATTGGTAACATCCCATCCTCAGCCAAATGTTTATTTTCCTAGAATAATGCAATAACCTTCTAACCCGTCTTCTTGCCTCCACTCTTGGCTTCCTTTAATTTTTTTTCTCCACAAGCTGGAGTGACCCATTTAAAATCACTATCTCATTCAAAGTCCTAACTCCAAAATGTTTTTGTCACATTAAAAATGTAATTCTTACCAGTCCCTATTAGTCCCAACATGAACTAATCCACAGATACTATATCTAATTTCATCTCCTGCCCTTTTATGTCTTGGTTTGTGGTGTCCAACACACTGAAATTCTTATTGATTCTTGAATAAGTGAACCTCATTCTATCTTCATGACATTCTATTCCCACTGACCTAGAAACTCATTCCTGACTTCACTTGTATCACTGCTTAGAAATCTCCTCCTCAGATAAGACTTCTTTTATCATTTTATCTCAAGGAGCTGCCCCTCTACCCAGGATTCATAGTTCTCTTATCTTGCTTTTCAATTCTTCATGTAATTATATATGTTAGAGTTATATGAAAAAATATGTAAGTAGTTATAATATATATTTTTTTCATTTTTCTTATTTTTCCCTCTTAGCTGCTTCTCCATTTTTAAGAGGCATGAGGACATGAATTTTATCAATTCTTTTACTGGTAAACAAAGGGCATACACATTTTATATTTCAATAAATATTGCCAAATTCTCCTACTTAGAGGTTGAGGCAATTTTATTTGTACTGTAAATGCAAGTGTAAGCATCGTAGCCTCTCCTCAGTGATGTTATGGATCATTTGTTCTTTGCTAAACTTTTGAGTAAAAAAAGGTTAAATGTATAGTGTATTTTCATAGGTTTAAACATTTTTCTATTTCATTTCTTTGTCCAATTTTCCATTTTATTTTGGTCTTTTTTTCCTGCTTTGAATAAGTGACAAAATTACGTGTCTGGGTAACTAAAACCAGAATCAAGGTATAGAACATTTTTACCACCTCAAAAGATACTTATTTTAGTTAATTTATTATGCTACAACAAAAATACCATAGACTGGGTGGCTTAAAAAATACACATTTATTTCTCAGAGTTCTAGAGGCTGGGAAGTCTGAGATCAAGATGACGCTATGGTTGGGTTCTGGTGAGACACTCTTCCTAGTTTGCAGGAAGCTGTCTTCTTATTGTATCCTCACATGATAAGGAGAGAGAGAGAGAGAGCTCTGGTCTCTTCTTCTTAGAAGGTCTTGATCCCATAATCAGGGCTCCATTCTCATGACCTCATCTAAATCTAACCAACTCTCAAAGGCTCTACCTCTAAACACATGATCATGATAAGAGATCAGGTTTCAACATAGGAATTTTGAGGGGACACAAACATGCATCCAAAACAGTACTTTTATGCTACTACCCCAGTATAAGAATTCTCACCAAAGCTTTATTCATAATATTCGAAAACTGGAGGAAAAATATAACCCAACTGTTCAGCATCCAAATTATCAATATGTGTAGTGGTTTTTTCCCTTACCTATTCATCTTATTTTCCTACTAATGTGAGTTTAATTTTTGTTGTATGCTTGGTATCATGTCTAAAATGATAGTAGATATTGAAATATGTATTACAAGAATTTTGTTTATAGAATTGCTTTCTTAAAACTTTAATAATTGAAATAGCCAAGAATTAGAAATTATTTGAATATATTGTATACATACTAAATTTCCATGTTAAAATTTTATCTATCTATCTATCTATCTGTCTATCTATCTAAATGTGGAGGATTGACAAGTTATTATCACCAGTAATCTTTAGGGTGTGAAAAATAGTAGTATTCAGATTTGTATGCATTTGACTATAGAGAAAACTCCTAATCTCTAATGCCTATTAAGTATCTGCTGAATACAACATCTGGGTACTTCAGCAACAGTGTTTTTGAGTGCCATATTTTCAGAGTACTGGTCACACTTTTCTGTTTCCCTGGATAATTCATATTAATTCTAGTTGTTGAAAACTAGGCATCTTAGAGAAACAATTCTGAATTAAATTCTCTGTGTTTGCTTCATTGTTTTTATGTTCCTTGATTTGTTTGTTTTTAGTAACTACTTGTCTAAATCTACCCAATCTCTCTTTGTTATGTGTGGCCACTGATGTGTCTGTTCAGGTTGTGGTTGCTGTTGTTGTTAATATTATTTTAACTTTGAAACTTTGGGGTTTTAGGAGTAGCCTAGGATGAGTTTTAGTGTTCTTAGTCTACATTGCTTAGTTGTCAACCAACAATTGATTAGAGTTTGTGATCAAACATTTTGAGCCAATTAGTGTTTCAGTCTTTTCTGATGGATTATGAGTAGGTTGGAGAGATTACTTTGATTTAAAGCAATTTTAAGGTCCTCAGTTAATTACTGTTTTGTGGATAGTTTGAACTCTCTATGATCTCTCCTCTGTGTATATGCAGAAGATACCATGGACGTGTGGAGGGCTTATCAATTTGGGATTGGACTTTAAAAAAAAATGATGTCTTCTCCATCTTCTCATTTTCTTTTCTGGTGACTTAATATACACAGATGGGCATCAGGTCCTACACATAAAGAGACACTGTTCCATGAATCACCACATGGAGAAGAGCCAGTCAGTAACTAGGATTTGGTACATGACTGAGAGAAAACTCATTTGTTTACTCTCATATTTTATGCTTCTCTTGCGCATGCCCTACCCTTTTCTAATACACTTGCAACATATGGTTTGGCAATTGGGTTAATATTTCCAATCAGAAAGCATAACAAAGAGAACATTTTTCACACCTTTAAAATTGACATACCATGCTTTAGTATCATGTACTATGTTGTATTTGGAAAGACTTTTTACATAGAAATTTTTAAATTAAGGGGAAATTATAAATGGAAAAAATTTCACCTGAGAATTTCACCTGACATCAGACTGTTATATTTTTAATTAAATATAGTTCCATAGTTTGTATAAGTATATTAAAGTTAGTTGGCTACAGAAGTATGTTTGACTTTATTCAAATAGATTATCTGGGAGTGATTGAATTTAGCTATTTACAAGCAATTTATGTCTCATAAATAGACATCCTACAGCATTAATGCTGCAGTTGATAAAATATGGTGAGAAAAGTATAGGAAATTCAAAATAACTTTAAAACTTCATCTCTTTTTATTTCTCTGTTAAAATATTAAACAAGTTATGTTCAATGAATTATATATCTTCAACATTTATATGCTTGCTAGAGAGGAACCTCTTGAAGGTATTTAAACTGTTGTAGTAAACCTAAATATAAACAAAAAATATGTTAAATCAATAGCTAATAATACTTTCAAATAATATTGAATATTATAATATTCAGCATTCTGTCACAAAAATATTTTCCTTTTTACTCTTTGCTAAGGCTAATGTAATCACACATTTAATATTTGTGAACATAATATATTCTGAAAGATAATCACTATTTATATTTCAATGTGTCCACTTGCACTCATAAATAGTATCCATTTGTATTACCAATTCCAATTAAAAAAAAAAGAGTCATGTTGAGATACTTCAACTGTATCTTTATGGTATTCAGTTCAACAGAATAAAAATGCCCAAGATTTCTTTCAATAGAATATAAGTCATATCATCCATCTCAGACTAATAAAATATCAGGCTTATCCCTCTGAACTTTGAAACCATAACAAGTGCCCCTATAGGTCTGTACTCTATTTCACAAATTACAGTAAACATGGAGGATTACATTTTGTACCCTCCCATATTTTCTAATTTGTTTGTAATTGGCAGTTGCCTGAGTGTCGAGTCCAAAATTTCATTGAGAGAAGAGATAATATTGTCTGTATTATGTGTCCTACATCTAGTAAAATCAAGCAAATAGGCAGTTTTATTTGTGTTTTACTTTAATCTTGATGACTCATTTTTAATTATTTGCTCAATTTTTCTCTCCTTAATCTCAGAATATTGAGAACAAGAACTATTTAAGCTTATGGTGCAAGTCTCTTCTGAATATTATAAAATTCTTATTTTTCAAGGTTCTGTAGATGCTTCAGTATGTTGCCACAGATGCTGTAGTAAGGCATTCTTTTATTCTCCCTTTATCTTTTCAAAACCAAACACTAAAAGAAAAAAAAAAATAGAAGTAAACAGCAGTTTTACCATATCTAGGACTCTTGTACAAATCCTCTCTGCCTTCTAGCCAGTATCCAAAACCATATTTCAATGAAGAATTTTGTTTCAAAGACTAGTTTTCACAGCAAAACTTTGACAGCATTAATTAAATAGAAAAATGTTTCATCTTTAAGAAAGATCCCACCCTTAAACGTGGAAACTGATTTTCAAGGGCATGTTTATTGATATTCTTTAAATTTCTAGAGGAGCTTCCCAATATCTCCTCTGAGCACATACTTTCACACTAAAGAATATTCAGCTTCTTAGATGATAACTATCTTCTGGATATGTATGTTCTTCAAAGTGAGTCACTTCTAAACACAGATCTTGATGGCAATTCTTCTTTGACTGATATATCACACTGGATCACAAGTCTCGGCCAAGTTTTGTATCTTTTGGTGTATTTGGTAGAAAACCCTACAGTTATCCCTCACCTAAAAAACTTTACTAAATGTAGTTTATAAAATCTTACTGCTAAGTTTCTCAAGATCCGCATATGAGTGAACACATACGGTGTCTTTCTCTGACTGACTTATTTAACTTAGCATAATACCCTCCAGTTCCATCCACAGTGCTGCAAATGGCAAGAAGACCATGGGAGAGGGTAAGGGGAAAAAAAGTTACAAACAGAGAGGGAGGGAGGCAAACCGTAAGAGACTTTCAAATACGGAGAACAAAATGAGGGTGGATGGGAGGTGGGGGAGAAGGGAAAGTGGGTGATGGGCTTTGAGAAGGGCACTTGTTAGGATGAGCACTGGGTGTTGTATGGAAGCCAATTTGACAATAAATTATATTTAAAAAAATCTTACTGAACCCGCTGTAGCCATACTTTTGAAGTATATGTGAACTGGTAGTAAGCAAGCACATCCCGGGATTACAGTTCGATTTTGTATTATCTTAAAACCCAATATAAAATGAGATGATACCAAATGGAAAAAAAATATTACGTTTTCCACATATAATATTTGGAAAATTTTAAAAATGTTCTTTAAATAGTCCATTAGTTAAAGTTTAAATAATGCACAAAGAAAATTAGAAAGTCTTTGGCACCAAATAGGAGTATAGAACATCAAAATGAGCGGGATACTGAAACAACTATATAGCCACATGCCAAAAAAATTAAAAATCATGACATGGACCTTACACCTTTCAAAAAATGAACTCAAAATGGATTATAGGGGTACCTTGGGGCTCAGTTGATTAAGGGTTTGACTCTTGATTATGGATCGGGTCATGATCTCATGGTTCATGGAATTAAGACCCACTGGGACTTCTCTCTGTCAGCACAAAGCCTGCTTGAGATTCTCTCCCTCTCTCTTTGACATCCCCCCTCCCCAATAAATGAACTTAAAAAAAGAGTTAAAATTTTAAAACATGGATTACAGAGAAAAAGACAAATTTGAAAAATGGATTACAGACCTAAATGTAAAACAAAAAACTATAAAACTCCTAGGGAATGACATACTAGAAAACCTAGATGACCTTGGGATTGATGATGACTTTTTAGGTATAACACCAAAGGCACAATCAAAGAAGTAATGGATAAGCTGGTCTTCACGACCATTTAAATCTGCTCTGCAAAAGACAATGTCAAGAGAATTAGAAGACCAGCCACAGACCAGGAGAAATATTTGTAAAAGGCTGTCATCTAACATATACAAAGAACTCGTCAAACTCAACAATAAGAAAAGAATTTAATTTTTAAAAAGAGCCAAAGGCCTGAATAGATATCTCACCCAATAGGATATATAGATGGCAAATAAGCATATAAGATGTTCCACATTGCATGTCATCAAGAAGTGCAAATTAAAACAAGATACCACTGTACATCTACTAGAATGGCCAAAATCCGACCCGCTGATAGCACCAAATTCTCATGAGGATGTGGAGGAATAGAAGCTTTTATTCATTGCTGGTGGAAACATAAAATGATATAGCTGCTTTGGCAGACAGTTTGACAGTTTATTACAGTAGCCATGCTGTGTTACCCTACCATCCAGCAATCATGCTTCTTAGTATTTACCAAAGGAGTTGAAAACATACTCACACAGAAACTTGCACACATGTATTTATAATAGTATTATTCATTATTGCCAGACTTCAAAGTAACCACAATTTCCACTGGTAAGTGAATGGATAAATACACTGTGGTCTATCCATAAAATTGAAATTATTCACTAAAAAAAAATGAACTTTCAAGTCATGGAAAGTCATGGAGGAAACTTAGATGAATATTATTTAGTAAAAGAAGCCAATCTAAAAACATTATATCCTGTGTCATTCCAAATAAATGACATTCAGGGAAAGGAAAAATGATGGAGATGATTAAAAAAAATCAGTAATCACAAGGGAGAGGGGAAAATAGGCAGAACACAGAGGAATTTTAGAGCAGTGAAATAGTCTTTATGGTATTATAATGACAATACCTATTATATGTTTACACAAATGCACAGGATGTACAGCATCAAGACTGACCCATAAGGTAAACTGTGGACTTCAGTGTTTATGATCTTCCTCAATTTTAACTAATGCACCACACTGGTGGGGGATGTTGATAATGGGACAGGCCATAAATATGTCAGGGCAAGTGGGTACATGAGAGATATCTGTATCTTCCCCTCAATTTTTCCATGAACCTAAAACTGCTCTAAAAATGCATCTTAAAAGAAGTGTGGGATACAGCTAAATTAGTGACTTGAGAGAAATTTAGAACTTTAATTGTGTATGTTAGAAAAAATGTATAAAAATACAATTTTAAGCTGTTGTGTCAATAAGATAGAATAACTACAGCTATTAAAACCAAAGAAAGCAGGAAAAACATTAAAATATATATATTATATATATAAATTAAATATATATATTAAATATATATACACATATATATATAAATATATATATATATACACATATATATATTAAATATATATATACATACACATATATATATAAATTAAAATTGGAAACAAACAGGGGCACCTGGGTGGCTCAGTTGGTTAAGCGACCGACTTCAGCTCAGGTCATGATCTCGCAGTTTGTGAGTTTGAGTCCCACATCGGGCTCTGTGCTGACAGCTCAGAGCCTGGGGCCTACTTCAGATTCTGTGTCTCCCTCTCTCTCTACCCCTCCCCTGCTCATGTTCTGTGTCTCTCTGTCCCACAATAATATATAAACGTTAAAGAAAAAAAGATTAGAAACAAACGTAAAGAGATAAAATCAACAGACAAAAATTGTTTCTTAAAAGAAAAATAAATTGATAAATCTTCAATCAGATTGATTCAAAAATTTGAAAACATAAATTAAAAAACCAACAATACAATACCATTTCAAGTCCTCCCCACACTAAAAAGATAAGAGAATTAAATAAAGAAATTTATGTAAATACATCCCCAAATTCAGACAAAATAGATACATTTTTGAAGAAGATATTTTATCAAAACTGACAGGAGAAGAAATGAAAAGTATGGGTAATCTCATAGGTGATAAAATTTTAATTAAAAACATTCTCCATGAAGAAAAACTATAAACATTGAAAGAAGATATAATACCAACCTTAGTTATATTTGTGAGATCAGTGTAATTCTGATACATTACACATACATGAAAACTAAAGGGAGCAATATACACCACGAACATAAATGCAAAAATTCATAAAATGTTAGCAAACTGAATTGTCAAATTGAATATAATAAATTTATTCCAAAAATGTAAGTTTAGTTTATTTGAAAACCAGTGTGATTATTTGTTAAGTACAAAATAAGATGTAGAAAACATGTTAATTATCTCAAAAAAGGTTTATGTGATTAAACTGTCATTTATTAAAAGACAGCAGGCTACAAATAGAAACACTGTTGATCTGATAAATGACATTTACAAAACACCTACATCACACTCACTGTTGAAATACATTTACTTGCCTTGTGAGGTCTGGTGAAAAACAAGGATACCTAGTATGTAAATATTTTATCACACACTCTATTATGAATTATGAAATAAATTATTTAATATAGGAATTAGACTTCTACATCAGTGGGAAGAACTATAAATGTGAAGGTCTGAAAGATGGAAACTGGAAGATTAAATATATCAACAATGTGTCTATCTGAGAAGACCAGAAAATGGAATCACAAAGAAGAGCCAGAAAGGGAGACCTGGAAGAGCAGTCTAGAGGAAGTTGTTGCGTCTGAGGATGCACAGCTGAATGTCTTGTGTTCAGCAAGAGAACCCTTTTTCAGCAGGCTCAGTTGGCAAGAAGATCTATACACACAGTAATGATTAAGGACAAGCTTCAATCTCTTGGGCATTTCTGCATCTATTTGTATAACGCTGTGAACATTCAGAGAGTACAATCTCCTGCTTTTTGTCTGCCTTCCAAATCTCCAGCTAGTTACTTTGACCAAATTTTGCTTGGGCTAATACATGGAAGGGAGTTCAGGGGAATATAGCTCTTGTTGAGTTAAAGTGACGATAGAATGGCCCCGTCTAAAGATTGCTCTTGTTACGTGACATCATTCAGAACTATTTTTCTTATTAAACTGTGTGCAAATAAACACTTAACAAGTTAAATGAAATCAGTATTTTCAAAGACATCTGAGAGGCTATTATTAAGGTAATTAAGATAAAAAGAAAATGCTAAGGAGTAACACCTATCTTTGGGAAAGTATATTAGCAAAATTAAATATAATAATAATTTCAGTGCTACGAAATAAAATGAAAGACATCTCTCTGAAAGAAACACGCAAAACAAAAAGACCAACAATTAGGTGAAAAGGGATCAAAACATTTGAGAATACATTTTTTAGTTTAGAGATCTTGTTAATGATGATTTCAACATGAGACAAAAAGCAGAAAGTAGGAAACAAACAAAAAAATAAATGAATAGTAGCAGAAAAATTTCTAGAATCAAGAATTTCTCAAAAGTATTGATTGTCTTCCTGGAAAAAAAAGGAACTTTTGGAATACAGAAAACAACAAGTCTAAAATTTCCTGGAGTGTTAAACATAATCACATACAATGGAACAGAATTACAATCACATCAGTTCTCTGAGTAGCAGTTTTAGAAGATTGATGATGTGGATTGTGCCTTTAAAATTCTAAGGAAAATTATTTTTACGCCAGAATTCCTATTTCAAGCCACACACTTTATGGACTTTCAGAGTAAAATAAGGATAGTTTCTGAAACTTGAGTTCGAAAATGTCCTTGCACTCAATCATTTCTTAGCTAATAGGAGATTTGATTGAGCAAAGTGAGGGGAAAAATAAGAAAGTGTGCAGTCATCAGGTCTGTAAGAACTAGACCCAACACAGGGGGCAGGTGAAGGTAGTCCTAAATTTACTGATCTCCAGATTATAATAGTAAAGGTTTCCAAGAGAGAAATATACAAATTAAAAATTTGTCATGTCGCATAATGACCATTTGTGTTTGTGTGTGTTGTGATAACCTTAACATTTACTCTTAAACACTTTCAAATATATGATACAGTACTATTAAGTATAGTTACTAGACTGTGCATTAGATACCCAGAATCTATTCATCTTATAGTTAGCTTTTGAACCTTTTAACCAACATCTCCCCATTTCCCCTAACCACAGCCTCTGCCAACCACCATTCTATACTCTATTCTCGACTTCTGAGTTTAGTTTTTTTTTCAGATCCCAGTGTAAATGAGAACATACAGTATTTGTTTTTGTCTGTCTGACTTACTTCACTCTGCATAATATGCTCAGAGTCCATCCATGTTGTAGCAAAAATCGGGATTCTTTCTTTTACATGGCTGAATAATATTTCATTTTGTGTGTGATGTGTATGTATATATATGTGTGTGTACATATATATGTATATACATGTACATAAATGTACATGCACACAAACACACATTTATATGTATTTACATAAATGTATTTTCTGTATGGCTCTTTTGGCTATCTATTTGGCTATCTCTAATAGCTAATAAATAAACTAATAGCCTAGTTTAGCTCCTTGCTTTCATTGAGCTATCCTATTATTTACTTACCACCAACATTGCCATTGTTTCTAATGGCACTTTTAGGCTTCGATTTCCTACACTCTGTTCTATTTAAAGTCAATTTGACTCTCTCCCTGAGCCAAATCTCTGAGTCAGTGCTCTGGAATTGGGTATGTCAATGGTGGTTTGCTTCTCCCATACTGATACCTCAACTTGACAAACAGAACACTGGCGAGAATAATAGCCTCTGGTCTTCTTAGATGGCTTCCCCAAGTTTGGGACCTCTGTCCTATGAATGAACTAAGCTGAGGGAAATCAATGGTTCAGTATTCTTGACCTGCTGTGCCTGAGGTAGAATTTCACCTTAGGAATAAGTGATAGAATGGAATTCCTACCTTTCAGGTATAATTATCAAGAATATAGATTCTCCAACCCTCAAAGAAGGGTATTGAGAAATGTTGACAGCTTGTCCCTCCCATGGAGATTCCATAGCCATGAATTGGAGCTGGGGAAATTGTAAGCCCATCTTTGTGCCAACATTTGCTTGGAATGGAGCTTCTTTGCCACTTGTTTGTGGGTGAGGGTGAGTGAGAACAACTCACAGCTCCAGTGCCACAGATCTCACTGTACTTAAAAAGATTTACTAGACTATCGCGAATAAATGTTTATTCGTTTGTTCTACGCCTCTAGGACTATTTCCAGAGACTTCACTTTTTTCAATTAAGTTTTTCCAGTTATATCTCTTTCACTCAGATTTGAGTCCATGGACCTCCCCATTCTAGATGTGGATCCTCCACCACCTGAGAGATTAGTTGCTGGTTTTGTGATAAGATTTTCATTTCTTTTTAGGTTACACATTCTTTGGGGAAATAGTGATTAGTGCTCCTTTGAATGACAAGGCATCTCTCACATAAAACTTTATGATAAGTATCTGTGGAGAGAATTAATTATGAGAAATTCCCTCATTTCTTTGCTAATTAATACTGTAGCACAATTTATGCTTAAAGGAATTTTAAAAAACTACATTATGTGAGTATCTGTGTGTGCAAAACAAGAGAGACAAATATTACTTCAGCCACTTCCCAGGTCAGATGTCCTTAGATACAAATATAGGATACTCCATTATCTTATGGATACAGTCACTTATTCTCTGTATCTAAAAGGGAAAGAATTTAAGAAAACATGAATTTTCTTCTTGTTTTAGATCACCTTATTTCATAAATTAAATTTAGGATATTTAAAAAAAACATTGGTAGAATGTTCTCCATCTCTCTTTAAGTAATTTCAGTTACCCCTGGATTTGGCTATTAATTTGTGAATCTAGATTTTCAGCATCATTGTGAGCTTTTTTTCTAGTGAGAAGTTATGAATTACTGGCTATGAGCTATGGAGTATAGTGTATTTTGAACCCAACATCTCATTTTTTTATAACTACCACATGGTAAAATTATTTATTAATTTACAAAAAAAATATGAGTCTGAGAAAATAATATTATTAATTATAGCTGGAAATACAGATAAAACAAAAAGAAGTTCAATAAAAGACATTTGAACAGCATACTTAAACTGAAATGGCAAGGAATGCCAATGAAGTTCAGTAAATCTAAATATTCAATCGTGACAAAATTAATAAATTGTGGTGTAATTTCCAGTGGAGTGCCATAAGTAAAAAGAATGAATGAAATAACAGCTACCTACAAGAACATTAAATGAATCTCATAAACATAAATTTGAACCAGGGAGTCAAAAGTAAAATAGTATGATTTTGTTCATAAAATGTTCAAAACAAGGCAAAGCACACAATGTGATCTAGAAAAAACATTCACAAATCATTTAAGTAAAAAGAAAACTAAGGGAAAGATTACCAAGTGACCTGAAATAGTAGTCACACGTAAAGCTTAGTAAAGTTATATACAGAGTATTAAAGGGAGGGTTTTATTATCAAAATTTCCCTTTGAGTATAACGTTCTAAATTCTTCATTGGCTTTTACAATCTTTGTATATATAATGGATATTTTTCCTAAAATCTGTAAAACATTTTAAAAGGAGAAGTTATATCTGATCTTTGAGTCACTTGGAAGAATGCAATCCTGTGAAACTTCATGTCTAATGACATTTTGACGCACTAGCAGGCATTTTCGGAAGCAAACAAGGAGAGTGCCAGTTCACACTGCGCTCCTGCTTAATCCCCACTGTGTTAAAACCTCATTTTATGGCCCCATGTGTATTTACAAGTACAATTTTGTTTTTGTGAGTACAATATTGTCTTCATAGCTTTATGCCTTTGAGTTAGAAGGTCTGCCCTTAATTGTGTTTTCTTTCCTCAGAAAGGCATCTGCTTTTATGAAATGGTACCACATTAGTAAAGCATACATACAGTGAGGGCTTAATTAGGCTGTTTATTTTGAACCACGCTCCCAAACTGTTCTGGAGAGAACACCAAACTCTTAAAAATCTAAACTTTAAACCAAAGGCATACTCGTGAGGTATCAGGTTTTCTTTTAGGTAACTCATTTCAAAGAGTATTTCATTGTCAAGAGACACGATTTTTAGTTCTTTTTAAACGTGTGTGTGTCTGTGTTTCATTTTGTACCTCCTTTTACAAGATTATAAAGTTCCTCAGTGTAGGGCGGTGTCTTTTTTATTTGTGTTTTTGGTTGCTTTTTTCCCCCCTACATTTATGGCTCAGTACTTGATAATTACAGGGACCTAAGGGTGATGTTTGAAATTAAAGTGAAGTTACATATTTTTAAGGACAAAATTGAACAGAGATGCAGAGGGACATTCATGAGCCTCTCTTCGCCTTCCGCTCACAATAATTCTTTGTCTCCCCAAACAGAGATATGAAATTTCTTTGTGGGTCATAGTTGCCTAGGACAGTGTTACCTGGTAGAAATATAAACTACACATATAATTTTAAGTGTTTTAGTAACTACATTAAAAATGTTAAAAAAAATCAGGTTCAATTTGTTTTAATTATAGATTTATTTAAGCCAGTATATCCAAATATTATAATTTCAACATATAATCCATACAAAAGCTACTAAGTTGTTTACATTACATTTCATACTAAATCTTTAAAGTATGTATTGTATACTTATAGCCCATCTTAATTTGAACATTAAACAGTCAATAGAAAAACTGTGGTTGTATTTAAATTTCATAAAATTTATATTTGAAAAAATAGTTACATACCCAAGTTGTTTCGAAAAAATATATATTTTCCAATAACTGAATTAAGTATATGAAATTATTCTCTGATATTTGCTCCACTCTCATAAAAATAGTATATCATATGTAAAAGAATAGATTGAAATTTGAAGCAAAATTATACCACTTTCAAAACTAGATATCTTTATAAGTAAATTCATGAACTCTTGTTTCAACTTGGTATTATTAATATTAAATATAAAAATATGTCATGAATTGAGGGGCATGTGAGTGGCTCAGTTGGTTAAGCATCTACTTCATCTCAGGCCATGATCTCACAGTTTGCGGGTTCGAGCCTCATGTCGGGCCCTGTGCTGACAGCTCAGAGCCTGGAGCCTGCTTTGGATTCTGTGTCTCCCTCTCTGTCTGTCAGTTCCCTGCTTGTGCTCTGTCTCTGTCTCTGTCTCTCTCTCTCAAAAATAAATAAACATGAAAAATTTTTCTAAAAATAAATAAGTATATAAAAATAAAAATATATCATGATTTGAAAAAATTAAATTTATTACTGTCAACAAAGTATTCTTCATCTTTTTTCCTTTAGACACATAGTCAATTTATATAATTCTATTATTACAGTGAAATTGTCTGCAGTTTGGTCTTCTTCATAATGTATAAGAACTTTATTGTTGATTTATATTGTAAAAAATATTAAGGTCAACAGAAATCTCTGAACTTTTCTAGCTTGGTCACAAATAAGTTTTTCCTTTCCTTGGATATTCAAATTTAGCTTGTTCATTAGCAGTGTGATAGTAGTGAAAAATATAAGCTGCATTACCATTAGATTATTTATTTGATCATTAAATATTTTTCAAGCATTATTTGACTTCAACAAAACCTTTATTAAAATTTTCAATGTTTATTTTATTTATTTTTATAATTTTTTAATGTTTATTTGTTTTTTGAGAAAGAGAGACAGAGTGCGAGAGGGGGAGGGGTAGAGGGAGAGGGAGACACAGAATCTGAAGCAGGCTCCAGGCTCCCAGCTGCCAGCACAGAGCCCAATGTGGGGCCCAAACCCACAAGTAGCGAGATCATGACCTGAGTGGAAATCGGATGCGAAACCCACTGAGCCACCCGGGCTCTCCTGACTTCAAAAAATCTTAAATGGACTTAACAATACAGTTGCTCTTTACAAAACTCTTTCACAGCTTACCAAAGTATTTTAAACTTTTCTTTATTTCTACAATTTGATTAACTGGACATTATTTCTTACATTTGCATATACATACTAAACAATTTAAACAACTGTATCCATTTCACTTTTCATAGTCTCATTCAAAGAGTAAATACAAATTTTAGTTTTCAGTATATACCATGTAGCAAAAATGGAAACATTAGTCTCTTGTTTATAAATTCCATTTATCCAGATTTTCTACCTAATGTAGCTGAAACATTGTGATAGAGTTTCTTTCTTCTTTCTTTCTTTCTTTCTTTCTTTCTTTCTTTCTTTCTTTCTTTCCTTCCTTCCTTCCTTCCTTCCTTCCTTCCTTCCTTCCTTCCTTCCTTTTTTTCACATGAGGCTGGAATTATTTTTGATACATGCAAAAAATTAGGACGTATCTGTGACACGAATTAAATTATTTTGGTTATAAATTCATGACATTTTTTCATAAATATGGAAGTTCTTTAAGACAAAATGTATCCAAAGCATTAATGAGGCAATATGTGTCCTATCACATAACTCATTTAACTTTAAAGTGAAAAAAAAAAAACTTGCTATTTTTCACATTGGGAATGTGTTGTATTTTGAAACTATCAGAAAACTCATATTCTGAGAAATAGCTTGGTGGCTGCCTGAAGAAATTTTACTTTTAAAAAGTCTTTATAATTTTCAAACAAAATTTTCATAAATGAAATAGCATTTTTTTTTTTTTACCATCTCTACATTCATAGAGACAATGGTCTTTTACATGTGACCGTTAGGTAAGCCAGATCCCCAAGCTATTCAATCAAACATTAATCTGGTTGTTGTTGTGGATGTATTTTGCAGATGTAATGTAATTAATGTCACTGATCAGTTGAGTTTGAGGGAAGTTATCCTTTTTAATCTTGCTGGACCTGAATCATTCAGTTGAAAGGCCTTAAAACATGTCTGAAATTTCCCTAAGGGAAACAGAGAAGAACAGAAAGAGACAGAAAGTCCACCTGTAGACACCTTTTACCTGTACCGGTAATTAGAAGTTCTAGTCTTCTGGTCTTCCCTTCTTGATTGGCCTGCCATTGGGATTTAGACTTGCTTAGCCAGCTCTCACATTTATGTAAGGAAATTCTTTTACTTTTCTGTCTCTCAATCTCTCCCTCTCTTATTCCCATTCTCCCCCCCCTTTTTTTTCTCTTTTTTCTTTTTTCTCTCTCTCCCTCCCCCTCTCTCCTCTCTTCCTCTTTATGTATATATGTATATATCTATCTATAGCTATATCCATATACACACGTACATATGTAAGCACATTGTATATGTATAGTCTTTGTATCTCTCAGATATAGATGTAGATATAGATGTAGATATAGATATACAGATATACAGCCACACACACACACACACACACACACACATATACATCTCCTCTTTCTCTAGTTGACCCATGACTAATATAGCATAGGAATGTTTTTAATTTTATGTAAGAATTCAAACCATTTTGTAGCTGGACCAAGTTACAGGCTCAGATATAGTTAACAAATATTTTAAAATTATTTGTTGGATATTTAATTTTGATTTTAGAGATAAGTTTGTCAATGCTTTCTGTCTGTAGAAAAGAATCTTCTGTCAAATTTGCTATACGTTTGGTAAAGTCTCAATATTTTCCTCTGTTATGCACTTAAATATTTTAAACAGTAATCATAAAGCTCTTTTGTTTTGTTCTATTGCAGCCAATTTTTATTGTCAACTATACCAAAGTTCATACATACCTACTCCCATTTATTTTCTTAACTTTTACAGTTTTATAGAATTTTAGTAGCTTCATCAGCACCACTTGACCCTGCATCCTACAGCTGGTCTATTTTGTTAAAAGAATAACTTAAACATATTTTAACCAAAATAATACATATTTCCCATTTAATTGCCAATTCTAATTTACCATGGTATCATTGTAGCTTATGCTATATTTGTAAAATATACACACAAACACTTGACAATATTTTTTAATGTTTATTTTTGAGGGGGGGAGGGGCAGAGAGAGGAGACACAGAATCTGAAGAAGGCTCCAGGCTCTGAGCTGTCAGCACAGAGCCCGACACGGGGCTCAAACCCACAAACCGTGAGATCATGACCTGAGCCAAAGTCAGACATTAACCAACTGAGCCACCCAGATGCCCCAACACACAAACACATTATGGTGGTATATCTTTGTATAGAAAAATATCATGTGACCTGAATTTCTTCACATTGACTGCTTTTGTGATAGATTTGTATGTAATGAGAGAAACAATGCAGGTCCACCATAATATAACAATAATTTCTTACGTGATTCAGCAAGTAAAGGGAAATGCATTTCTAGCAAAACTGTAAACTTCTATTTACTTAATAAAAAATTGCCTTCAGTTTTTAAATTTATTTTAAGTAAACTAAAATTGATAATTGTGTTCCTCCATCATAGTGGCTATACTTCAATTGCTCAATAGACAAATATAGTTACTGGCTCTGTACCTGATGATTCGCTCTTATACCATAAAATTAGCTTCTTATAACAACACTTGGTAATTTAAGAGCTGATTCAATTCTCCTTCCCAACTTTGTATACAACAACCAGTATTGTCAAAAGCATGGAATCTGGAATCAGACTTCCAAGAATCAAATCCAAAATCAACATGTAGTATATGATGAATGCAGCTCTTCAAATCAATGAGATGGATTATGAAAAAATGCAGTTTTATAGCAATTAGCTATCTATTTTATTAGGGAGGGTGAGAATAACTGTCAATCATTGCATTCACAGATATAAATTTCAAATCAGTTCAGTATCAGAACAATAACAAAAATTAATCAACAAACTGCTGAAAATATAAAGAGGTTGTGGAAAGCCATGTTTAAAACCTTGGAGCAGATTATAATTTGTTAATTTAAAACGGATAAACTATAAAATAAACGAAAAATGTATTTCCAGTATCAGGAAACAAAGATGACTTACAACTATTGATCCCAAAGATATTAAACAAAAACAACAACAAAGTAATATTGTGAATGACTTAATACCAATACATTAGATAACTTAAATGGACAATTTCCTGGAAAGATACTACCAAATCTCAATGAAGAAAAACACTGATAACCCATATACTCCTATATGTTTTTAAAAATTTAAATACATAACTCAAAATATTCCCAAAAAGAAAACTACTGCCCAGATTGCTTCATTTTTGAATTCTACCAAATATTTGAGAAAATAATTCTACACAAAAATTTCCATAAATAAAAAAGGACACTTTTTAAAATCATCTTATAAATTCACTTCATCTTGATATCAAAACTAGGCAAAAATATTATAAGCAAAGAAAATTGCAGACACATATCCCTCATGAACATAAATGTAAATATCCTTAATGAGGTATTAGTAAATCAATTCTAGAAATTTATGAGAAAGATCATATGTTATAATCAAGTCAGGATTACTCTAGGAATGCAAGATGCATTCAACTCTCAAAAATGAATTGTTTTTCATTATATGAACTGACAAAAACAATTTCAGAAGGTATTGGATTTGTTGGGTCATGCTAAACCAGAGGTACCTGTGAAAAGAAGCAAGTAGTCTGGATATTAGAGATGTAGAACTCAGCAAAGAAGCTTGAAATGGGCATATAATTATGATATGTCATTATAGAAATGATTTATCTAAAATGGATGTGGTTTAAGTTAGGTAAGAAAAGTGCTCAGAATAAGAGAAAAAGAGGACTTTGATCAGAATTATTAAGATGACCAAAAGTAAGAGAAATATGACAAGGTGAAAACACTGAGAGAATGATATACTTGAATAGAAAAACAACAAGAACAGCAACTATAACACTTAATCTCTTGAAGTCTACTAAAGATAACATTTCAAGAGAAAGGAAAAACCAAATACTTTTTAATGCTGCTAAAGTGCCAGGTGAAACAATAAACAAACAAACAAACAGACAAACAAATAGACAAACAAACAAATACATAAACAAACAAATAAATAGCACAAATAAATAGTGCTATAATAGTGTAGAAAACAATCAAATTTAAGATCTATTTCAGTAGAATGATGCAGAGTGTGGGGTGTGTTGAGGAGTGAAAGATGAGAAGTAATAGAAATGGCAATACTTAATGGAAGTTTTTTTTTTAATGTTTTTATTTATTTTTGAGACAGAGAGAGACAGAGCATGAGCAGGGGAGGGGCAGAGAGAGAGAGAGGGAGACGCAGAATCCAAAGCAGGCTCCAGGCTCTGAGCTGTCAGCACAGAGCCCGACGCGGGGCTCGAACTCACAGACTGTGAGATCATGACCTGAGCTAAGTCGGACGCTCAACTGACTGAGCCACCCAGGCGCCCCAGTTAATGGAAATTTTAATACTTAGGTTTTAGGGGAAGGTTGAGCACATGAATTTAGCAAAGATAACTGATGTACAGAAAATTATTATTTTCCTTTTCTTTAATATTTTTTGTTGTTATGAAGGAAACTTCTTGTTAGAGATAAGTTAATACTGATACTATTTCCTTAAGCCTCTTTTTGGAACTTACCGCAACAAATAAACGAGGAAATAAAGAAGGAAGGAAGGAGAGGAGCGCCTGGGTGGCTCAGTTGGTTAAGCATCCCTCTCGGCTCAGGTCATGATCTCACGGTTTGTGGGTTCGAGCCCCGCGTCGGCCTCTGTGTTGACAGCTCAGATCCTGGAGCCTGCTTCGGATTCTGTGTCTCCCTCTCTCTCTGCCCTTCCCCTACTCATGCTTTGTCTCAAAAATAAATAAAACATTAAAAATATTTAATAAGGAAGGAAGGAGAGAAACAAAAAAGAAAGGGGGGAGGAACAATTTTCATGTCTTAAAAAACAGGAAAGAATCTGTTATCCATAATTGTGAAATGTTATTTGTATGTGCCATGTACTGGAAGGGATGGATCAAAATGAAGGGGATATTGAGATAGAACAATATTGTCTTAAACATTAAGCAGTAAAGCCAATTATTATAGAATTAAATATCACCCACCAGATGTAGATATTGATCTATCTCAAAATTATTTATTAAAACAGTGAGATCAAGGGGCATGGATAACCCAATGCAGAGACCTAGATCTATATGAATACATGACTGTGGATGGGAGATAATACCATGTTTGAGTCTCTGGCTCAGACTTCCATACTTTCTCAAATTGAAGAAAGAAGAGAGGGGGTAACAGTGGTAAATATCATCAAGTGCTCATGGTTATAAGAAGCTTTTCCAGGACCACGCTGATAAAAAAGAGTTAAATGGGGAATCAGGAAATAATAAAGCAAATATGACTGCAAATAGAGTCAGGAAATTGTAAGATTTCATACTGGAAAAGAGAAGCCTATACAGTAATTATGGTGTGGATAATAGATGTGGAAGACTACAAAATAAGTATACAACTCATATTCCTGAAGAATAAAGAAAATGGAACTAAAAAACCCCTAAACCAACACAATATATATACATACAATGATACATATATGGTTAGTGTATCTATCCGTCTATCTATATAGTATGTGTATATATAAGCTATATATATAAGCTTTATATTTATATA
Source organism: Acinonyx jubatus (assembly GCF_027475565.1). Lineage (NCBI taxonomy): Eukaryota > Metazoa > Chordata > Mammalia > Carnivora > Felidae > Acinonyx > Acinonyx jubatus. The sequence goes on from NC_069391.1 coordinate 40,524,043, forward strand.
TATAAACATATATAAACTTTATAAATAAATATATATGTGTATACACACACACACACACACATATATATATATATAGAGAGAGAGAGAGAGAGAGAAATAAAAGAAGAATATTAGTGGAGGTGATGGAGTAAGTACTTCCAAAATTCCTCTTCTCAATGAAAGCAATCCATGCATTTGCAAAAATTGTCATTTCCAACGTTTTCAGAACTTATGAAGTCAGTCATAACTGCAACAATCCTGGGAGCATTTACTCAAAAAATGGTTAAATTCAAGTAAGAATAGTGAGGTTTGTGGCATTGTAACTTTTTCTACTTTAATCCTTTTTTTCTTCTGCTCTGAGATAGCTTTGAAAGCAAAAGGGCTGAGATGATGTTGTAAACCAGTAGCCTAGAAGCCTAGGATATAACATAACGGAATTGAAGTTCCTCTAAAGCCATATATCCTGAGAGTGGTCATTACTGTACCTATATAGAATTTTCCTGGAAAAACCCTACTCACCAGGCTTGTCTTTATTTGATTGCAATCAGAGATATTCCTGAACTAACAAATAACATTTACTTTGGGTGCATTTTCAGAAACAATCAGTAACAATTGGTTGGTTAACAATAAAAGCTGCCTGCAACAGTAATAAAAGTTAGGGAAAATGTCAGACTGACACTTATTTAAAAGGAAAAACTAGGGAAGAAGATGTTCATAGGGGACTTTGAAAAGCTTCAGCATATTCCTGGGACTCTAGAAGGCTACACGCAAGTGTAGGACTGTGCATGAGATGGATGTATCCTGAAAAAAGCTGAGAAGGCCCTTAGCTCTCACTGCTAGCTGACTTTGAGTCTCTATGTAGTCAAAAATGAAATCTAACCAGAGCTCTAAACTGCCTGCCTGGCAATAAAGGTATGCCTTAAGTGCACATAGAGTCCCTTGGCAAATGCAAGAAGATTTATTTATTTGAGACATTTAAGGTAATTTCTGTCCTGTCATTATCTGTCCACTAAGATAATTGACCTGGGATTTCAGTAGCTACTGCTAAAAAATAATATAGACTTTACAGAATAAGTTCAGAAAAGCAAATTAAATAAAAAGGAACAACAAGTCCTGTGGAGGAGGGAGAATCTGATTTCCAGAGCTATCACATTATATTATTTAAAATTTAAAATTTCAGGGTGCCTGGGTGGCTCAGTCATTTAGGTGTCTGACTTTGGCTCAGGTCACAATCTCACGGTTCATGGTTTGAGCCCCACATTGGGCTCTGTGCTGACAGCTCAGAGCCTGAAGCCTACTTCAGATTCTGTCTCCGTTTCTCTCTGGGCCTACCCTGCTCACACTCTCTCTCTCTCAAAAATAAACATTAAATTTTTTTTTAAAAAATAAAATTTCAAATTTTCTTTTAAAAATATATGAGACATGAAATTATGGCCCATACACAGGGAAAAGAAGCAGTCATTAGAAACCATTCTATGGGGCACCTGGGTGGCTCAGACGGTTAGGCGTCCAACTTCAGCTCAGATCATGATCTTGGGGTCCATGAGTTCAAGCCCTGCGTCGGGCTCTGTACTGACAGCTCAGAGCCTGGAACCTGTTTCGGATTCTGTGTCTCCCTCTCTCTGACCCTCCCCCGTTCATGCTCTGTCTCTCTCTGTCTCAAAAATAAATAAACGTTAAAAAAAAAAAAAAGAAACCATTCTAGAGTCAGCCCAAATATGGGACTTACTAAACAAAAAAATTAACTTTCCTGTTTTAAATATGTTTTTAAAAACATAGAAACCATTCTAGAAAGCTATTGGAAAATATGAGATATCATATATATGATATATCAAATAGAAAATAATAATGATCAGAAATTATAAAAGAAAACAAAATAGTAGAAATTATCAGGTTGGAAAGCACAATGGCTAAACTGCAAAATGTACTGAGTCCTCAACAGATTTGTGCTAATAGAAGAAATAATTGGTGACCTTGAAGATAGGTCAATTTATGTTACTCTGTCTCAGAAACTGAGGGAAAAAAAGCAAAAACACCTCAGAGACCTAATAACTAGCACTAACTACCATATAAATGTAGGCATGATGGACTCTCAGAAGAACAAGAGAGGGAGAAAGTAACTAAAAGAAAATTTGAAGAAATAACAGCTTAAAAAGTCCCAAATATGATGAAAATCATTAATGTACATAATCAAGAAGCTCAATTATACCCAAGTAGAATAAACTCAAAGAGCCATACTTAGACATACCATAATCAAAATCAAAAACCAAAACATATGAACTTAACCAGATGAAAAATCTGTACTCTGAAAGCTATAAAACATTGATGAAAGAAATTGAAAACAATACAAACAAATGTAAAGACATTCCATGCTCATGGAGTGGGAGACCAAATATTGTTAAAATATTTATACTACCCAAAGAAACGTGCACATTTAATGTGATCTCTCTCAAAATACTGACAGAATTTTCACAGAACTAGAATAAACCATCCTAAAATTTGTATGAGACCAAAAAAGACCCTGAATAGCCAAAGCAAACTTGAAAAGAAAACAAAACTGGAGGCATCACAATCCCATGTTTCAAATTATACTGTAGCAATTTGAAAAGCTGTAGTAATCCAAACAGTATGGTCCTGGCACAACAAAAGACACATAGATCAAGGAAATAGAATAGAGAGACCAGAAATAAACCCACAGTTTTATGGTCAATGGTCAATTTATCTTCAAAAAAGGATATATATGCAAGAATATATGCAGTGGGAAAAGATAGTCTCTTCAACAAATGGTGTTGGGAAAACTGGACAACTTCATGCGCAGGAATGAAACTGGAACACTTTCCTACACCATACACAAAAATAAACTCAAAATGGATTTGAAGAACTCAAAACTTGTTCACAGCAAAGGAAACAATTAACAAAACTAAAGACAACCTACTGAATTGGAGAAGATTTTTGCAAAAGACATATCCATTAAAAGGTTACTATGCAAAATATATAAAGAACTTATACGATTGAAAACCAAAAACCTCCACAAATAATGAAATTAAAAATGGGCCAAAGACATGAACAGACATTTCTCTAAAGAAGACATACAGATGGCTGATACATGAAAAGATGTTCAACATTACTCATCATCAAGGAAATAAATACACCTCAAAATGACAATGAGATAACACTTCATACCTGTCAGATGACTAAAATCAAAAACACAAGAAACAAGTGTTGGCAAAGGTATGAGAAAAAAAAAAAAAAACCTCATGTACACTGTTAGTGGGAATGCAAACTGGTGCAGCCACTATGTAAAACTATCTGCAGGTTCTTCAAAAAATTAAAAATGGAATTACCCTACAATCTAGTAATAACACTACAGGATATTTACCTCCAAAATACAAAAACAGTAATTCAGGGAAATACATGTACCGCTATGCTGAATGCAACATTATTTGCAATAGCCAAGATGTAAAAGCAACCTAAATGTCCATCAATTGATGAATGGATACAGAAGATGGGAGATATATAAGCAATGGAATATTATTCAGCCATAAAAAAGAAAGAAAGAAATCTTGCCATTTGTAACAACATGGATAGAGCTACAGAGTATAATGCTGAGTGAAGTAAGTCAGAGAAAAACAAATACCATTTGATCTTACTCATATGTAGAATTTAAGACACAAAACAAATGAACAAAGGGAAAGGAGAGAGAGAGAGAGAGAATTCAAGAAATAGACTTTATAGCGTATAAGCACATGATTACTAGAGGGGAGGTGGGGGTGTGGGGGTGAAATAGCTGAAGGGGATTAAGAGTACACTCACCTTGATAAGTACTGAGTAACATATAGAATTTTTATATCACTATATTTTATACCTAAATATAACATAACACAGTATGTTAGCTATACTTGAATCATTTTTTTAATTTTTTTAGAGAAAGAGAGCATGAATGTGAGAGAGGGGCAGATGGAAAGAGAGAGAAAGAGAGAGAGGAAGACTCTTAAGCAGGCTCCACACCCAGTGTGGAGCCCAACACAGGGCTCAATCCCATTGTCTTGGGATCATGACCTGAGCCAAAATCAAGGGCTGGATACTCAACTGACTGAGCCACCCACACACCCCAGAATCAATTTTTTAATAAAATCAAAAAATAAAGAATTTCAAATATCAAGAACAAAGAGATTATTTAAAGGCAGCAAGAGTACAGTATCTGATCATTTAAAGGGGATCATGAAGAGTAATGGCAAACTTCTCCTCAGGAACCATGGATGCCAGAAAATAGTGGGCTGGTGTATTCAGATGCTATAAGTAAAACAGTATCAACCAAGAATTCTATATCCACCAAAACAAACTTGGAAAATTGTAGGATAAATTGAGACATTCCAAGAAGAGCAAAAAGTGAGAGAGACTATTGGTACCATATCTACCCTTACAGGAAATAATAATGCAAGTCTTTGGAAATGACATGAAAAGAGGCTGAGCCATAACTCAAAATTATGTAAAGAAATGTGGAGCACAGTTAAAGGTGACTAGATAGGTAAATATAAAAGAGAGTATAAATGTATTTTTTGTTTCTAGCTGTTTTATTCCTCCCTAACTAGTTGAAAGGAGAAGTGCATAAAGCAGTGATTCTAAGTATGTGTTACTAGACATACATAGTATAAAGATGTAATTTATGTCATTGTAATTGTTTAAAGGGGAGAGTACAGGAAGAAGTTCACACAGGAGCCAAGTGTTTGTGTACCACTGAAATTAAGTTGGTGTATATCTGAACTAGATTGTTAAAAGTTAAAATGTAATTGAAATCCATGTATATTTCTAAGACAATAACTGAAAACTATTGTTAAAAAAGGAATTAAGGGGCGCCTGGGTGGCGCAGTCGGTTAAGCGTCCGACTTCAGCCAGGTCACGATCTCGCGGTCCGTGAGTTCGAGCCCCTCTCTCTCTGACCCTCCCCCGTTCATGCTCTGTCTCTCTCTGTCTCAAAAATAAATAAACGTTGAAAAAAAAATTTTAAATTGGATACAATTTGGGGCGCCTGGGTGGCTCAGTCGGTTAAGCGTCTGACTTCGGCTCAGGTCATGATCTCGCGGTCCGTGAGTTCGAGCCCCGCGTCGGGCTCTGTACTGACCGCTCAGAGCCTGGAGCCTGTTTCCGATTCTGTGTCTCCCTCTCTCTCTGCCCCTCCCCCGTTCATGCTCTGTCTCTCTCTGTCCCAAAAATAAATAAACGTTGAAAAAAAAAAAGGAATAAAATGGGTACATTGTAAAATATATCTTCAGTGACAAAGAAGAAGGCAATGATGGAGTAATGTAAGAAGAAAAGAAAAGAAGAGGAAATATGAGGAAAACAACATAGTGGCAGAATTCTACCTTATCTGAAGGGCAGCCTGGGTGGCTCAGTCAGTTAAGTGTCTGACTTTGGCTTAGGTCATATCTCACGGTTTCAGTGAATTTCAGCCGCGCATCAGGATCTGCGCTGACAGCTCAGAGTCTGGAGCCTGCCTCGGATTCTGCGTCTCCATCTCTCTCGGCCCGACCCCTCTCAAAAATAAATAAACATTCAAAAGAGATTGAAAGAAGGGATTTAAGAAATGATGCAGGTTTATGTTGTCTATAAGAGACAAACTTAGATTCAAAGACAAATAGTTTGAAAAGGGGTGATAAAAAAACATACCATACAAACAGTAATCAAACAAAACAAAGAGCTGGGGTAATGATAGTAATGTTAGACAAATAGACATCAAAGCAAAGTTGTTAATACATAATGAGGGTACACTTTTAAATGAGAAAGATGTCAGCCAAGAATATATACCATCTATAAACTATACAAATACAGTTAACACCAGAGTCCTAAAATATATGGAACAAAAGTACAGAATTTGAAATAGAAAATAGAGAAATAGACAATACAAGAGAATTCAGCACACCGCATTTGATAATAGAATACATAGATCAAATACAAAGTAGAAGACTTAAATAACACAGTAGTATAACACAACTAGAAACACCAGGCACATATAGAATACCCTCACAACATATGCAGGATATATATGCTTGTCAAATGTACATGAAACTTTTTTCAGGATAGACTACATATGAGATCATAAAACATTTCAAGTTTAAAAAGATCGAAACCATACAATATATGTTCTTAGACCTCAATGCAAAGGAGTTAGAAAATAACAAAGACATTTGAGAAATTCACAATTTTGTGGATGTTGAAAACAACAATCATAAAAACAATGGGTTAAAGAGAAAATCAGGACAGAAATTAGAAAATACCTTGTGATGGGGGCGCCTGGGTGGCTCAGTCGATTAGGCATCTGAACAGCTCAGGTCATGATCTCAGGGTTTTTGAGTTTGAGCCTCATGTCAGGCTCTCTGCTGTCAGCACAGAGTCTGCTTCAGATCATCTGCCCTACTCACTCTCTCTTTGTCTCTCTCTCGCAAAACAAAACAAAACAAAACAAAACAAAAAGAGCCCTTTGAGAAAAAAAAATACCTTGTGAGAAATGAACACAAAACAGCAGACTAAAACTCCATGGACTTCAGCTAAAGCAGTACTAATAGGGATAATTATCTGTAACTAGCTATGTTAAAGAAAAGAGATACTTCAAATTACTAATTGAATTGGTGCAGCCACTATGGATTACATTAAGGAGGTTCTTCAAAAAACTTAAAAATAGAACTACCATGTGATCCAGCAGTTCTATGTCTTGAGTGTTTATCTGAAAAAAAAAAAAGACAAAGGCACCAAAATGAAGAAATACGTACACCCCTGTGTTCATTGCCACATTACATACAATAACCAGGAATTGCAAGCAACCTAATGTCCATTAATAGAGGAATGAATAAAGAAGATGTGGTATATATAAACAATGGAATGTTACTCCATCATTAAAAGTAATGAAGTATTGTCACGTGACAAGATGGATGGATCTGAAGGGTATTATTGTAAGTGAAATAAATCAGAGAAAGGAAAATATCATTTCATTTATGTGTGGAATCTAAAAAAAAACAGAAACAAGGGAAAACAGAAACAAACTTTACAGACACGGGAAACAAACTATTGTTACCAGAGGTGAAGGGTTTGGGAGGGTAGGCAAAATGAGTGAAGGGGATTAAGAGCTACCAATTTCCAGGTATGAAATAAATAAGTGATGGTGATATAATGTACAACATAGGTAATATAGTCAATAAGATTTTAGCAACTTTGTTGACATGGTATCTAGAATTATGGGAATAATTTCATAGTGTATAATAATATCTAATTACTCTAATTCACAGCTGAAAATAATAGGATATGTGTTCATTATCTTTCAGCCAATACAACAACAACAACAACAACCAAAAACTGAAAGTCCCTGTTAAGAAACTAGAAAAAGAAAAGCAAACCACACCCACAATAAATGGAAATAAGAAAATAATAAAATTGAATAGGGCGCCTGGGTGGCTCAGTTGGTTGAGCTTCTGACCCTTGATTTTGGCTCAGGCCATGATCCCAGGATCGTGTAACCAGTTCCACCTCAGGCTCTGCACTGAGCATGGAGTCTGCTTGGGATTCCCTCTCTCCCTCTGTTCTTCCCCTGCTCGCATGTGTGTGTGTTCCCTCTCTCTCTCAATTTAAAGTTAAAAAAACAAAGTAAACAAAAATAATGAAATAGAATAGAAAAACAGTAAATATTTTAACAAAACAATGTTACTAAGAAAATACTAATACAATTTACAAACCGTTATTTAACTGATAAACACTCCTATGTTTAAACAAATGGGATAATTTACATGCAGATGTCAGTATACTTACAGGTTTGATGATTGAGAGGGTTCCTATCTAACAGCTCTGGATATCTGTAGAAAATACAATGTTAGATAATTCAATGCTGGTAAGAGACATGCAGTGGGGATCTGGATGGATACCTGGAGATTTAAAGGAAAGTGAATAGAAGAGTGTAATAGGCATTGCATTTTGTAATTCAGGGCCCAAACAAGCATAGTAGAATTTATAGGCAATCTAGGTTAATGATCATGAATATTTAGCTTCTGACATTGGATTTTATCCATCAGAACAAAAGCACATTTTCCCAAATGTTATTTGTTTGTGTATGTCAGACAAGATGAGATGAGAGGAGTAGTAGAGTATTTTTATTGAAAACCTGAGACTCAAGGATATTGATTAATATATGGAAGGACATAGGTAGTAAGTGATAAGGCTGAGAGTGAAGGGAGACAGTCTGACAAAGAGAAAAATGATATAAACACCTCACCACTACTCCTCCCATAGGAAAACTGACAGGGATTAGCTTGGCACCTACTGTTCAGATTTCATCATAATGTTTCTTTCTCTCTTTCCCAACACAGGTAGGTAATTGTTTTGATAGGATCTTTCAGTCTGCGTGTAGAAAACACTAATCTTCATGATAGCACCCAATGCAATGATTTACCCATGCTTGTCCAACGCCACTTGAGAGTCATGATGCAGAACTCTCAAGTATAAAAGTAATTTTTTGAGCAACAAAGCAAAAACATATGAATAAATACACTGCATATGAATGTCAAAATACCAGAGATGGCAGAAGTGCACAATAGACTATTAAAACTACTTTTGGAGTTCTAACGTGTAATGTAGCAGATAACAGATAAAATAATGTGCCTTATTTTAATTGAATAACACGAGGGAAATAAACCCTACACCAAAAAAAAGATTCATTTTCCACTATAGCAGTTAGAAATACATTTATATTTTACATTACTTTTTATAATATAATCACATCAGTAAAGTAGTAAATGATGTTACAGGCTTTAGTTCTTGAATAGGCATTTTTAAGGCATATATAAAATATGTATCTCAGCCCATTCAGTTTTGTATTAAAATAACCAGTTAATAATGGAGATCCCTGGTAAACTGTCTTGACATAGTGATGGGTAAAATGTAAGTGTAAATCAATTCTGCAAAGCCCTGCTAAATAAAAGACCGAAGAGTAAAGGTTTACAGCTTGCCTGTACAATTATTTATGGGAGGGTTGTTTATGTTTCAACAGAAGAAAATAACAAATCTTTCAGCAGGCATCTGGACCTATTACTATTTTTATCCTCCTGTTTGAACCAAAGCCCAGGGCATCTTTTCGTCCAGACATTTTGCTACACTTTTTTAATCTGGCCTGAATATTCACTTAAAGAGATAATTAGATGTACACATGGTCAATTGTGCAAAATTCCCTGTGTTTCTATACACATGGCCTCTTATGTGTTATATTTCATTTTTTTCCATGATTTGAAGTGATTATAGGGCTGTGGAAAATTGGGATGGATGAATAAGATCTCAACAGAGTGAAGGCAATAAAGTACTGGGTGTGCATTCCAAATATTCTAATGCCCTCAGTATAGTAATGTGTAAACTTTATATTATAAATATTATAGGATATCAATATGTCATATTTGGACGCATGGTACTCTGATAAAATTGTCTCCAGTCATCAACTGTTATTTGCATCATTAATATTTCAATATAGCATTAATATTTTTCCAGATTTTTGAGATATAATTCACACATAATATTGTGTAAGTTTAAGGTATACAACATGTTGATTGATACTGTGAAATTCCCAGAGTAACATTAGTTAATATTTCCATAATCTCATATAATTACCATTTCTTTTTTGTGGTAATAACATTCAAGATCTCCTCTCTTAACAGCTTTCAAGTATATAACATGGTATTATAAACTATAATCACTACGTTATATATTAGCTCCCAGTTTGTCTTATAACTCAGTTTGTACCCTTTGACCAACATTTCACCCAGCCTCTAACCCAGCAATCCCCATTCTACTTTATCATTCTATGAGTTCAGCTTTTTAAAATTCCACTTATATATGTGAGATCATACAATGTTAGTCCTCTGTCTGATTTATTTCACTTACCTTAGTGCTCAAGGTCCATCCATGTTGTTGCAAATGGCAAGATTTCCTTCTTCTTATGGCTGAATAATTGAGATAGATGTAGATAGACATAGATGTAGACACAGATACAGATATAGATGTAGATATAGATGTAGATACAGATATATAGATATAGATAGATATAGATAAAGATATAGATATAGATATAGATACAGATATAGATATAGATAGTTATATCTCACATTTCTTTGTCCATTCATCTGTAGAATTTCCATATGTTGGCTATTGTGCATTATGCTGCAACAAACATGGGAAGATGATATCTCCTTGAGCTAGTGATTTTATTTCCTTTGGCCATATGCCCAGAAGTAGGACTGCTAGATCATATGGTAATTCTGTTTTTATTTTGGAGAACCTCTGGACTGTTTTCCATGGTGGCTGCACCAATTCACATTCCCACTAGCAGTGCACAGGGCTTCCCTTTTCTCCACATCCAGCCAACACTTTCCCTTTATCTTTTTTTTTCTTTTTTGATATTCATTCTACCTGGTGTGAAGTAATCTCTCATTGTGGTTTTGATTTGCATTTACCTGATGATTAGTGTATCTCTTGAGTGTCTCTTCATGTAAGTGTTGGCCATTTGTATTCTTTCTTTAAAAATGTCTGTTCAGTTCCTCTGCCCATTTTCTAATCATTGTCTTTGCTATTGAGTTGTATGAGGTTTTTTTTTTTTTTTAATGTATTTTGGATATTAACCCTTTATCAGACACATGATTTGCAAATAGTTTCTTCTGTGACTTACCTTTCATTTTGTAGATTGCTTATTGCTACGAAGAAGCCTTTTAGTTTGATGTAGTCCCACTTACTTATTTTTGTTTTTGTTGCTTGTACTTTTGGTGTAGTTTCCAAAAAATTGTTGCTAAGACCTATGTCGAGGAAATTTTCCCTGTGTTTTTTTAATAGGATATTTACAGTTTCAGTTCTTATGTTTGAATCTTTAATCTATTTCAAGTTAAATTTTGTGAGTAAAGAGAGATAGAAGTCCAATTTCATTGTTTTGCACATGGTTATCCAACTTTTCCAGTCTCATTTCTTGAAAAGACTATTTCCCTGTTGAGTATTCTTGGATGCCTTGTCAAATATCTGTTGACTGTATATGTGGGGTTTCAATTCTGGGCTCTCTATTCTGTTCCACTCGTGTGTCTATGTTTATGCCAGTATCATATTGTTTTAATGACTCTAGCTTTGTGGTACTGTTTGAAATCAGGACATGTGATGCCACCAGCTTTATTTTTCTTCCTCAGGATTGCTGTGTCTATTCAGAATCTTCTGTCGTTCCATACAGATTTTAAGATCATGTGTTCTTTTTTTGTGAAAATGCTGTTGGTATTTGATAAGGATTGCATCTATAGATGGCTTTGGGTAATTTGGGCATTTTAATAAGATTAACTCTTCTAATCCATGAGCATGGAATATCCTTCCATTTATTTGTATCTTCATTAGTTTCTTTCATCTGAGTCTCAGAGTTTTCAATGTATAGAAGTTTTACTTCCTTGGTTAAATTTATCTCTAGGCATTTCATTTTTTGGTGCTATTATAAATAGGATTGTTTTTCTGTATTTCTTTTTCATACATTTAATTTTTATGTGTTGAAAGGCAACTGATTTTTATATGTAGATTTTTGTATCCTGCAACTATTCTGAATTTTTTTATTAGTTCTAATAGGGTTTTTTGTGGTGACTCTTTAGGATTTTATATATATGTGATAATATAATTTGCAAACAAAAATAGTTTTACTTCTTTTTTTTTCTGTTTTAAATGTAATTTATTTATTTTCTTGCCTGATTGCTCTGGCTAGGACTCCCACACTGTGTTAAGTGGGCACCCTTGTCTTGATCTTGCAGGAAAAATTTCCAGCCTTTCACCATTTTGGATGATATGAATTCTGGACTTGTTAAATATGACCTTTATTATGTTCAGATACATTTCTTTTGCACTCAATTCGTTGAAAGTTTTTATCATGAAAAGATGGTCATTTTTGTCAATTTTTTCCCCTGTATTAGTTAAGAGGATCATATAATTTTTTCTCTTTCATTCTATTGCTAGGTATATGACACTTATCAATTTGCTTATGTTAAATCATCTTTACCTCTTAGGGATACATCCCGCTTTATCATGGTGTATGATCCTTTTAATGTGCTGTTGAATTTGTTTGCTAATATTTCATACCGACTATTTGTATCTATTTAACAGAAATATTGGCCTATAGTCTCTTTTCTCATAGTATACTTACCTGGCTTTTGTATCAGTGTAATTTGGCTTTATAAAATGAATTCACGAGTGTTCACTTCTCATTTTTTGTAAGAATTTGAGAAGGATCGGTGTTTATTCTTTAAATGTTTGCTGGGTTCACCAGGTAAATAATCTAGTCCTTTACTTTGTTGGCAGGTTTTGGATTATTGAGTAATCTCCTTACTCATTATTAGAGATCTCCTACTTCTTCATTACTCGGCCTTGGTAGGTTGTATGTAGCAGTTTAACCATCCAATTTGTTAACCTACTATTGTTCATTGTAATCTTTTATGATTATTTGTGTATTTGTGGTATCAGTTGTAATGTCTCCTCTTTCATTTCTAGTGATATTCATTTGAGTCTTCTTTTTTTCTTAGTCTGGTTAAAAGGTTGTCAATTTTATCTGTTCAAAAACCAGCTCTTAGTTTTATATCTTTTCTATTGTTTCTCTGGTGTCTACTACACTTATTTTTGCTATTCTTTGTTATGTCTTTCCTCATGTTAACTTTGGAATTAGTTTGTTCTTTTTCGAGATTGTTGAGGCATAAAGTTAGCTTATTTGAGATCTTTCTTTTTTCTTATGGTAGGTATTTATCACTTTAAATTTCCCTCTTAGAACTGCTTTTACTACATCTCATAGAATTTAGTATATTATGTTTCCAGTTTTGTTTGTTTCATGATATATTTTTTTCTTCTTATTGATTTTTTGATACATTGGTTATTCAGGAGTGCTTTGTTCAATTTTCACATGCTTGGAATTTCCCCACTTTCCTTCCATATTAATATTTAGTTTCATATCATTATGGTGAGAAAAGATACTTGGTATGATATCAGTCTTCTTAAATTTGCTAAGACTTGTTTTGTGACCTATTATATGACCTTTCCTGGGGGATGTTCCATGTACACTAGAGAAGAATATTCCTCTGCTATTGGATAAAATGGTCTGTATATATCTCTTTGGTCTATTTGATCTAATATATAGTTCATGTCCATTTATTCATTGATTTTCTGTCTGTTTGATCTATAACTTTTTGAAAGTGCACTATTGAAGTCCCTAATATTATTATATTGTTGTGCACATCTCCATTCATATCTGTTAGTATTGCATAATATTGTTGAATGTTTTGATGTTAACCTAGATATATATTTATGATTGTTATATCTTCTTAATGGATTGACTCCTTCACACTTATATAGCAAATGTTATAGTATCTTGCTATAGTTTTTGCCTTAAAGACTATTTTTCTTGATACAGGAAACTCTTTTGGTTTCCACTTGCTTAGAATATCTTTTCCCATGTCTTAACTTTGAGCCTAAGTGTGTTCTTAAAGCTGATGTGAGTCTGTCATTGGATCCGGTTTTTTGTGGTCATTGTTGTTTTGTTTTTACTCCAGCCAGCCATCTTATGCCATTTAAACAGAGAATTCAATCTGTGTACAACTTAGAGTAAATATCAATAGGTATGGACTGAGAAAATGCTTTTTGATAGAATGTGTAACACACGTTATAGGGTCTCTATGCCTTTCATGCCTTTTGAGAGTCCTGACACTCTTCCAGCTTTCCTGTCCTTCCGTTTTATAGCCAGTGATTCAAGACTTTTGAGGGAGTGAGAGAGAAATGAGCCCCTTTGGGAGCATTTCACACAGTTGAGGAAGTCTGATGCTCACTCACACCCTCTCTTTCCTCCAAAGGAAAAATTTAAGGCCAGAAAGATTCTAAGCCCTGAGTTTTGCCACCTTGGGGTAGTGGTGATTGGGTAAAGTCAAACCATTCCTCTTAATCCTCTCTAATGCAAACAAGCTTATATTTTTGTATTCCAGTGGTATGGTAGAACTCCTCTGGAACAAAGGCTCTCTCATTCATGGGTAACTGTCTAAGATAGTGTTTGCCAGGGACTCTTAGACTATAGCTGAGAGGGGTTGAAGCCAATTCATGGGCCACTGTAGAGTCTACTGCCACAGCCAAAATCTGTGTGCTTACTAATTGACACACAGGTAGGCAGGACTCCTGTTGAGTACTTTGACATAAGATGCTGGCTCTCACATCTCGCACATAGGCACTTTTGTCCATGGATGCTAGCCAGTTTTTTATAGCTAAGATGAGGAACATGAACAAAGGATGCCTTATTTAGCCATGGTACTGATATCGCTCCTCCTCATTGTTTTTTTAAGTAATAGCTATCATGTACTGAATGTCTTTTTATATGTTGAAGCCTTAATCCCCAGGGTGATTATCTTTGGAGGTGACGACTCAGAAATAATTAAGTTAAAAGAGATCGTAAGGATAGGGCTCTCATGATGGAATTTATGTCCCTCTAAGAAGAATAAGAGAGACCAGAGCTCACTGACTCTTCCATGTAAGACTCAGTGAGAAGGTTATCCATCTACAAATCAGAAATAGGGCCCTCACAAGGAACTTAATCTGCTGGAAAATTGCCTTATACTTCCCAGGCTCCAGAACTGTGAAAAACAAATGTCTGTTGTTTAAGTTACCCAGTGTACTTTATTAAAGCAGCCTGAGCAAACTAAGACAATAGCTATTTCTATAAATAAGTTATGAAATATTATAGCTTTAATCCTCTCTTATAAGTAATTTGAATGAAAATAGTCCAGTTTATACAGGAACAGAAAGCTATAATTGGGTGACAGTTTATAACTAATATCTATGCCTTTAAGGATATTAGATAATATCCCCATATAGTAGGTAAAGTTCAGAATTTAAAAGGAAGGAGACTAATCAACATTTTCAGTACTAGGCATCTACTTATCCTATTCACTGATGAGAGAAAAAGAAGTTCTGTATAATGGAAAACAAAGAGATGCCTATCCCTATAGGGATACAACAGTATGATTTGACTCAGTATTTCATATTCATGTACCTGCATATTTCACTTGCAAATTTACTATTTCTGTATTCAATTTTTGTATTTAATACTTGTTTTTATTAACTTTCCTTTTATTATTTTGTGTTGGAAAGGACACTTAACATGGTATCTATCCTCTTAAATGTTTTTAAATGTAAAATATATTATTGTTGGCCATAGGTAAGTGTTGTACAGTATATCCCTAGTGGTATTTATCTTGCTCAACTGAAACTTTATGCCCAGTGATTAATAACTTGTCATTTCTCACTTCCCTCTCCCCCTTAGAAATGACCATTCCACTCTTGATTGTATAAATGCGACCATTTTAGCTACTTCACATAAGTGGAATCATGTAGTATTTGTCTTTATTTGGCTGGCTTATTTCAGTTAGCATAACGTCCTCAAGATTCATTATGTTGTGGCTTATTGCAGAATCTTCTTCTTTTCCAAGACTGTACACTGTTCCATTGTACGTATATACAACATTATCTTTATTTATTCATTTGTCAGTGGGTATTTGTTTCCATTCCTTGGCTATGGTAAATGCTGCTGCAGTGAACATTGGCATGATAATATCTCTTCAAGATTCTAATTTAAATTCTTTTGAGTTAGTACACAGAGATGGGATTATTGGATCATGTAATATTTCTATTTTTAATTTTTTGAAGGACTCCCTTGCTGTATTTTCCAAAGAAGATGTGCTGGCTTGTAGTTCTACAATGTGCAACGGTTCCAATTTTTACACATCCTCACCAACACTTATTTTACTTTATTTTATTTTTATTTGTGATAGTAGACATCCAGTCAGATAGGAGGTAATATCTCATTACAGTTTTGATTTGCATTTCCCTGATGATTATTGCTGTTGAGTATTTTTTTATTTATCTGTTGGACTTTCATGTGTTTTCTTTGAAGATATGTCCTTTAGCCAGTTTTAATTGTGTTATAAGTTTTTGTGTGTTCTTTTTGTTTGTGTTTTTGAAACCTGGTATCAGATCTATGGTTTGCAATTTTTCCCCGTGCTGTAGGTTGTCTTTTCACTCTTTTCTTTCCCAATGTTTATTTATTTTTGAGAGACAAAGATACAGAGAGCGAGTAGGGGAGTGGCAGAGAGAGAAGGGGACACAGAATCCAAAGCAGGCTCCAGACTCCGAGCTGTCAACACAGAGCATGACATGGGGTTCGAACACACGAACCTCGAGATCATGACCTGAGCCAAAGTCAGATGTTTAACTGACCGAGCCACCCATGCACTCCTGTCTTTTCACTCTTGTTAGTGATTTCCTTTGCTGTGAGAAGTCTGTTAACTTTCACTTTGCTAAACTTGGAAAATGTTTCTATTTTCACAACCTAATCTATTTTTAGTGCACTTGCTTTTTTTTTCTTTTTCATTTCTCACTCATAAACGTTTTTAGAATGAGTTCTCTGCCAAATTAGTTATGCCAGTGTTGAAAAGAACAAGATAAAGAGTTTATTTTTATTAAAATTTCTTTAAAATTATTCTTCATTTCCTCACAGTATTAGTTCTTATTTCTGATCGCATTCACTAGGCTAATAATGAGGGTCAAGTTGTAGGGTAACCAACCCAGCCTTGGATGTGCTGGATTGAATAACAGAAGAAAGGAACCTTACTCTGTAGGAACTTCAAAACCTTGGCATCATGTACTTGAAGAAGCAGGAGGGTACATGTATGGCAGGATCTGAACTTGCCTAATCAAGGGAGCCCAAACATGGAATAGGGAATATAATTCTCTGAAGATACAGGATTGGAAAATCTAGTGGTATGCAAGATGTAATATGAACTTGCTACTTGGAAAGGTCCTAGAAGATATAATAAGTGATGGCACCATTTCAGAAAAGTTTAAATACCAGGATCACTGTGGCAAATGTAGAGGAAGGAATTTGAAAGCTTTGAGAAGTAGCCATTGTAGAATAGATAAATTATGTAAGTCTAGAAGACACACAAGATTGCCTAAAGGATTCTTCATTTACAAAGTATGTAAGGTATGTGTTGGTAAAAAATGTAGGGTTGCTTTTTTCTCTGTGCCAGGATTATAGGTAGAAGAGGTCATTACAAAAACAAGGCTCACGAAAGCAATGATGATGATAAAACTCTAACATTACAGAAGCCATTTTGTTAACCCAAAAAGTCAAGGGGATACAACCATAAATGAAATAGAGTGACAGCCAAAGGATCAAGAACAGTAGAACATTAAGGACATGGTTAAAAGAACACAAAATCCCTAGGACCAAAATATATAGTCATCCCAAAAGAGTACAACTCAACTTTGTTAGTAGAAGACACAGGATGCATAACCTTAAAACAGTCACTAAAATAAGAAGTGGTGATCCATTACCCAGTTTCTAGTTCTGAGCCAATTTTCACTTCCCAAACCCATTTGACCAAAAGGAAACGGAGTCCCAGGAAGAAGGATCTTATAACATATAGCGGGTATGTGCTATAATTATGTCCCAACCCTTCATGAAGAGATGTTAAAACATTTACTCAAGTAATTGTACACAAGTAATATAAAGTACCAAAAGGTTTTGAGGATTATGAGACATAGGTCTGAGTTGACACTGATATTGATGGCCCTTCTCAAAGTAGGGACAAACTAGAGCTGTGTAATAGACAAGATGTGGTTTCTAGATAAGATCTGGTTTACGTTGAATCTACTATATCTCCACTTTCATTTGGTGATTGCATACCCATTTCCAAAAGTGTGATTGAAATGTGCATACCTGGTGGTTGGCACAAGCCACCCATTGGGTTCTTGGCCTTCAGGATAAGGGCTATTATAGTAGGAGAGAGCCTGTGAAAGCCTCTGAAACTGCTACCTCTGCTCATTAAATTAAATCAAAACTAATACTGTATCTTCAGGGGATTCTGGAAATGAGGGTCACCTTTAAAGATCTAATGATGCATGATGGTTATCCTCATTATGTCCTCATTTTATTAACAATTTTGGTCCTTCTAAATCAGATGAATACTGGAGTATGACAGCAGGCTACAAACTCACCATACCCCCACCCCCACAGTTGAAGCCACTCTGCTAGATGCATGTCTTCATTACAGTAGATTGAAAATGCCTCAGGCACATGATATGTGGCCATTGATTTGTCAAATGCATTATTTTTTATTCAGATCAGAAAAATGGTGAGAAATTTTGCAATCACATGATGTAGACAAAAATGTGCATTTATGGTTTTACTGCAGAGGTATGTTAATTATCCAACTGTATGTAATAATATAGTCTGAAGAGATCTGACCTACCTGAATATTCTATCAGACATTATGTTGCCCAACCTCCTTCATGATACTATGCTCATTTCGTTAGATGAAAAAGAGTGGCTAGCACCGTAGAGACCTGGAAAAGGCATATATGCTTCAGAAATGGAAAATAACCCTTATGAAAATTCAGTAGCTAGCCACACCAGTAAAATTTGTAAGGGTCCGATAATCAGATACGTGCAAAACATCCCTTTCAAAGTAGGAGTTAATTTATTATACCTTGAATTTCCGACCATGAAGACAGAAGTATATTAAATATATCCATTAAGGCTTTTCAAATTCTGGAAGTGGCACATCCCAAACATTGAAATACTATTTCCATTCATATACTGGATGACATAAAAGACTACCACTTGGATGGGTCTTGAAAGTGCTTTACAGCACATCCAGGCTGAGGTGCAAGCATCCCTGTTGCTTCAGCCATTAAACTAGGAAGACCTGATGGTATTTGAGCTACCAGTGTTTAGAAAAGATGCCATGTGAGGCTCTTGGCAAGCCACATAGAATCATGGGATTGGCCCCTGAGATTCTAGTTTGCTGCTAAAAGCTATATTCATTTTAATTATTTTTTTAATAATTAATCAACTATTTTTTAACTTTATACTTTAAAAAATTGAACCCTGTTATAAATACACTTTTTTACAAGATCTAATGTTTTGGATTTTACTTACTTACTTACTTACTTACTTACTTTATTTATTTATTTATTTATTTATTTATTTATTTATTTAAAGTGTTTAACTTCCGGGTGGTTAAATAAATAAATAAATAAATAAATAAATAAATAAATAAATAAATTCCGGGTGGTTAACATACAGTGTAATACTGGTTTCAGGTGCACAATAAAGTGATTCAGGGCTTGCATATAACACTCATCACAACAAGTGCACTCCTTGTGTGTGCTCATCACAACAAGTGCACTCCTTAATCTTCATCACCTGTTTAACCCATCCCCCCTCCCACCCTGCCCACCTCCCTTCTGGTAACAATCAGTTGGTTCTCTATAGTTAAGATTCTATTTCTTGGTTTTCCCCTCTCTCTTTTTCTTTCCCTTTGCTCATATGTGGTTTCTTAATTACACATGAATGAAATCATGTGGGATTTGTCTTCCTATGACTGACTTACTTTGCTTAGCCTAATACAATCTAGCTCTATCCATGTTGTTGCAAATGACAAGATTTCATTCTTTTTTTTTTTTTGCATTTTCATAAATTTCTTTACCTACTCGAAACTTGATCCATTCTTTTTTTAAAATAAGATTATCTCCATTTAATGTTTCTATATATTTTTTTCAATGTATGAAGTTTATTGTCAAATTGGTTTCCATACAACACCCAGTGCTCATCCCAAAAGGTGCCCTCCTCAATACCCATCACCCACCCTCCCCTCCCTCCCACCCCCCATCAACCCTCAGTTTGTTCTCAGTTTTTAAGACTCTCTTATGCTTTGGCTCTCTTCCACTCTAACCTTTTTTTTTTTCCTTCCTCTCCCCCATGGGTTTCTGTTAAGTTTCTCAGGATCCACATAAGAGTGATACTGTATGGTATCTGTCTTTCTCTGTATGGCTTATTTCACTTAGCATCACACTCTCTAGTTCCATCCACGTTGCTACAAAGGGCCATACTTCATTCTTTCTCATTGCCACGTAGTAATCCATTGTGTATATAAACCACAATTTATTTATCCATTCATCAATTGATGGACATTTAGGCTCTTTCCATAATTTGGCTATTGTTGAGAGTGCTGCTATAAACATTGGGGTACAAGTGCCCCTATGCATCAGTACTCCTGTGTCCCTTGGGTAAATTCCTACCAGTGCTATTACTAGGTCATAGGGTAGGTCTATTTTTAATTTTCTGAGGAACCTCCACACTGTTTTCCAGAGTGGCTGCACCAATTTGCATTCCCACCAACAGTGCAAGAGGGTTCCCGTTTCTCCACATCCTCGCCAGCATCTATAGTCTCCTGATTTGTTCATTTTGGCCACTCTGACTGGCGTGAGGTGATATCTGAGCGTGGTTTTGATTTGTATTTCCCTGATGAGGAGCGACGTTGAGCATCTTTTCATGTGCCTGTTGGCCATCTGGATGTCTTCTTTAGAGAAGTGTCTATTCATGTTTTCTGCCCATTTCTTCACTGGGTTATTTGTTTTTCGGGTGTGGAGTTTGGTGAGCTCTTTATACTTTTTGGATACTAGCCCTTTGTCTGATATGTCATTTGCAAATATCTTTTCCCATTACGTTGGTTGCCTTTTAGTTTTGTTGGTTGTTTCCTTTGCTGTGCAGAAGATTTTTATCTTCATAAGGTCCCAGAGGTTCTTTTTTGCTTTTAATTCCCTTGCCTTTGGGGATGTGTCAAGTAAGAAATTACTACGGCTGAGGTCAGAGAGGTCTTTTCCTGCTTTCTCCTCTAAGGTTTTGATGGTTTCCTGTCTCACATTCAGGTCCTTTATCCATTTTGAGTTTATTTTTGTGAATGGTGTGAAAAAGTGGTCTAGTTTCAATCTTCTGCATGTTGTTCTCCAGTTCTCCCAGAACCATTTGTTAAAGAGACTGTCTTTTTTCCATCGGATATTGTTTCCTGCTTTGTCAAAGATGAGTTGGCCATACTTTTGTGGGTCTAGTTATGGGGTTTCTATTCTATTCCATTGGTATATGTGTCTGTTTTTGTGCCAATACCACGCTGTCTTGATGATGACAGCTTTGTAGTAGAGGCTAAAGTCTGGGATTGTGATGCCTCCTGCTTTGGTCTTCTTCCTCAAAATTACCTGGCTATTCGGGGCCTTTTGTGGTTCCATTAAAATTTTAGGATTGCTTGTTCTAGTTTCAAGAAGAATACTGGTGCAATTTTGATTGGGATTGCATTGAATGTGTAGATAGCTTTGGGTAGTATTGACATTTTGACAATATTTATTCTTCCAATCCATGAGCATGGAATGTTTTTCCATTTCTTTATATCTTCTTCAATTTCCTTCATAAGCTTTCTATAGTTTTCAGCATACAGATCTTTTACATCTTTGGTTAGATTTATCCCTAGGTATTTTATGCTTCTTGCTGCAATTGTGAATGGGATCAGTTTCTTTATTTGTCTTTCTGTTGCTTCATTATTAGTGTATAAGAATGCAACTGATTTCTGTACATTGATTTTGTATCCTGCGATTTTGCTGAATTCATGTATCAGTTCTAGCAGACTTTTAGTGGAGTCTGTCGGGTTTTCCATGTATAATATCATGTCATCTGCAAAAAGTGAAAGCTTAACTTAATCTTTGACAATTTTGATGCCTTTGATTTCCTTTTGTTGTCTGATTGCTGATGCTAGAACTTCCAGCACTATGTTAAACCACAGCGGTGAGAGTGGGCATCCCTGTCGTGTTCCTGATCTCAGGGAAAAAGCTCTCAGTTTTTCCCCGTTGAGGATGATGTTAGCTGTGGGCTTTTCATAAATGGCTTTTAGGATGTTTAAGTATGTTCTTTCTATCCCGAAGTTCTCGAGGGTTTTTATTAAGAAAGGTTGCTGAATTTTGTCAAATGCTTTTTCGGCATGGATTGACAGGATCCTATGGTTCTTATCTTTTCTTTTATTAATGTGATGTATCACATTGATTGGTTTGCGCATGTTGAACCAGCCCTGCAGCCCAGGAATGAATCCCACTTGATCATGGTGAATAATTCTTTTTATATGCTGTTGACTTCGATTTGCTAGTATCTTATTGAGAATTTTTGCATCCATATTCATCAGGGATATTGGCCTGTAGTTCTCTTTTTGAATGGGTTTCTGTCTGGTTTAGGAATCAAAGTAATACTGGCTTCCTAGAATGAGTCTGGAAGTTTTCCTTCCCTTTCTATTTCTTGGAATAGCTTGAGAAGGATAGGTATTATCTCTGCTTTAAACGTCTGGTAGAACTCCCCTGGGAAGCCATCTGGTCGTGGACTCTCATTTGTTGGGAGATTTTTGATAACTGATTCAATTTCTCCACTGGTTATGGGTCTGTTCAAGCTTTCTGTTTCCTCCAGTTTGAGTTTTGGAAGTGTCTGGGTGTTTAGGAATTTGTCCATTTCTTCCAGGTTGTCCAGTTTGTTGGCATATAATTTTTCAAAGTATTCCCTGACAATTGCTTGTATCTCTGAGGGATTGGTTGTAATAATTCCATTTTCATTCCTGATTTTATCTATTTGGGTCATCTCCCTTTTCTTTTTGAGAAGCCTGGCTAGAGGTTTATCAATTTTGTTTATTTTTTCAAAAAACCAACTCTTGGTTTCGTTGATCTGCTCTACAGTTTTTTTAGATTCTATATTGTTTATTTCTGCTCTGATCTTTATTATTTCTCTTCTTCTGCTGGATTTAGGCTGCAGATTTTCTGTTCTGCTTCTATTTCCTTTGGGTGTGCTGTTAGATTTTGTATTTGGTATTTTTCTTGTTTTTTGAGATAGGCCTGGATTGCAATGTATTTTCCTCTCAGGACTGCCTTCGCTGCATCCCAAAGCGTTTGGATTGTTGTATTTTCATTTTTATTTGTTTCCATATAATTTTTAGTTTCTTCTCTAATTGCCTGGTTGACCCATTCATTCTTTAGTAGGGTGTTCTTTAACCTCCATGCTTTTGGAGGTTTTCCAGACTTTTTCCTGAGGTTGATTTCAAGCTTCATAGCATTGTGGTCTGAAAGTATGCATGGTATGATTTCAATTCTTGTATACTTATGGAGGGCTGTTTTGTGACCCAGTATGTGATCTATCTTGGAGAATGTTCCATGTGCACTTGAGAAGAAAATATATTCTGTTGCTTTGCGATGCAGAGTTCTAAATATATCTGTCAAGTCCATCTGTTCCAATGTATCATTCAGGGCCCTTGTTTCTTTATTGACCGTGTGTCTAGATGATCTATCCATTTCTGTAAGTGGAGTGTTAAAGTCCCCTGCAATTACCACATTATTATCAATAAGGTTGCTTATGTGTGTGAGTAATTGTTTTATATATTGGGGGCTCCTGTATTCGGTGCATAGACATTATAATTGTTAGCTCTTTCTGATGGATAGACCCTGTGATTATTATATAATGCCCTTCTTCATCTCTTGTTACAGCCTTTGATTTAAAATCTAGTTTGTCTGATGTAAGTATGGCTACTCCAGCTTTCTTTTAACTCCCGGTGGCATGACAAGTAGTTCTCCATCCCCTCACTCTCAATCTGAAGGTGTCCTCAGGTCTAAAATGAGTCTCTTGTAGACAGCAAATAGATGGGTCTTGTTTTTTTATCCAGATACCCTATGTCTTTTGGTTGGAGCATTTAGTCCATTTACATTCAGTGTTATTATAGAAAGATATGGGTTTAGAGTCATTGTGATGTCTGTATGTTTTATGCTTGTAGTGATGTTTCTGGTACTTTGTCTCTCAGGATCCCCTTTAGGATCTCTTGTAGGGCTGGTTTAGTGGTGACGGATTCCTTCATTTTTTGTTTGTTTTGGGA
This sequence comes from Acinonyx jubatus, assembly GCF_027475565.1. NCBI lineage: Eukaryota > Metazoa > Chordata > Mammalia > Carnivora > Felidae > Acinonyx > Acinonyx jubatus. The sequence goes on from NC_069391.1 coordinate 40,547,820, forward strand.
AGACCTTTATTTCTCCTATTCTAAATGACAGACTTGCTGGATGAAGGATTCTCGGCTGCATATTTTTCCTGTTCATCACATTGAAGATTTCCTGCCATTCCTTTCTGGCCTGCCAAGTTTCAGTAGAGAGATCAGTCACGAGTCTTATAGGTCTCCCTTTATATGTTAGAGCACATTTATCTCTAGCTGCTTTCAGAATTTTCTCTTTATCCTTGTATTTTGCCAGTTTCACTATGATATGTCGCGCAGAAGATTGATTCAAGTTACGTCTGAAGGGAGTTCTCTGTGCCTCTTGGATTTCAATGCTTTTTCCTTCCCCAGATCAGGGAAGTTCTCAGCAATGATTTCTTCAAATACACCTTCAGCACCTTTCCCTCTCTCTTCCTCCTCTGGAATACCAATTATGCGTAGATTATTTCTCTTTAGTGCATCACTTAGTTCTCTAATTTTCCCCTCATACTCCTGGATTTTTTTATCTCTCTTTTTCTCAGCTTCTTCTTTTTCCATAATTTTATCTTCTAGTTCACCTATTCTCTCCTCTGCCTCTTTAATCTGAGCTGTAGTTGCTCCATTTTATTTTGCAACTCGTTGATAGCATTTTTTAGCTCCTTCTGGTTGTTCCTTAGTCCCTTGATCTCTGTAGCAAGAGATTCTCTGCTGTCCTTTATACTGTTTTCAAGCCCAGCGATTAATTGTATGACTATTATTCTGAATTCACTTTCTGTTATATTGTTTAAATCATTTTTGATCAGTTCGTTAGCTGTTGTTATTTCCTGGACGTTTTTCTGAGGGGAATTCTTCCGTTTCGTCATTTTGGATAGTCCCCAGAGTGGTCAGGGACTGCAGGGCACTTCCCCTGTGCTGTCTTGAATAACTTGCATTGGTGGGCGGGGCCGTAGTCAGACCTGATGTCTGCCCCCAGCCCACGGCTGGGGCCACAGTCAGACTGTTGTGTGCCTTCTCTTCCCCTCTCCTAGGGGTAGGATTCACTGTGGGGTGGCATGGCCCATCTGGGCTACTTGCACACTGCCAGGCTTGTGGTGCTGGGGATCTGGCATATTAGCTGGGGTGGGTAGGCAAGGTGCACGGGGGCAGGAGGGGTAGGCTTAGCTAGCTTCTCCTTAGGTGATCCACTTCAGGAGGGGCCCTGTGGCAGCGGGAGGGTGTCAGACCCACCACCAGAGGGGTGGCTCCACAGAAGCACAGCGTTGGGTGTTTGCGAGGAGCAAGCAAGTTCCCTGGCAGGAACTGGTTCCCTTTGGGATTTTAGCTGGGGGATGGGCGAGGGAGATGGCGCTGGCTAGCGCCTTTGTTCCCCACCAAACTGAGCTCTGTCGTCCGGGGGCTCAGCAACTCTCCCTCCCTTTGTCCTCCAGCCTTCCCACTTTCTGAGCAGAGCTGTTAACTTATGACCTCCCAGGTGCTAAGTCGCACTTACTGTTGGAACACACTCTGTCGGCCCCTCCACTTTTGCAAGCCAGACTCGGGGTCTCTGCTTGGCCGGTGGGCCGCCCCTCTGCCCCGGCTCCCTCCCAGCAGTCCGTGGAGTGAGCAGCACCTCTCCGCCCTTCCTACCCTCTTCCATGGGCCTCTTGTCTGCGCTTGGCTCCGGAGACTCCATTCTGCTAGTCTTCTGGTGGTTTTCTGGGTTATTTAGGCAGGTGTAGGTGGAATCTAAGTGATCAGCAGGATGTGCGGTGAGTCCAGCGTCCTCCTACGCCACCATCTTCCCCTTGATCCCCAGATCCCAAGATTTCATTCTTTTTAATGGCTGAGTAACATGTATACATACACACACACACACACACACACACACACACTCACTTCTTTATCCATTCATCAGTTGATAGATTCTTGGACTGATTTCATGATTGTGCTATTGTAGATAATGTTGCTGTAAGTGTCGGGGTGCATATATCACTTTAACGTAGTATTTTTGCTTTCTTTGAGTAATTATGGTGCAATTGCTATAGGGTGGTTCTTTTGTTAACTTTTTGAGGAAACTCTATTCCGTTTTCCACAATTGCTGCACCAGTTTGCATTCCCACCAACAGTGCAAGAAGATTCTCCTTTCTCTTCATCCTCACCAACACCCATTGTTTCATGTGTTGTTGTCTTTAGTCATCATGAAAATCTGAGGTGATATCTCATTGTAGTTTTGATTTGTTTTTCCCTGATGATGAGTGATGTTGAACACATTTTCATATGTCTATTGGCCATCTATATGTCTCCTTTAGACAAATGTATATTCATGTCTTCTGACCTTTTTCAAATTGGATTATACATTTTTTTTCATCCCCTCACTTTGAATTGGCACTTTAGATCTAAAATAAGCCTCTGGTAGGCAGCGTATAGATGGGTGTTGCTTTTTTATCCATTCTGACACTCTGTGTTTTTATTGGAACATTCAGTCCGTTTATATTCAAAGTAATTATTGATAGTTCAGGGTGCCTGGGTGGCTCAGCAGTTTAGCATCTGACTTTGGCCCAGGTCATGAACTCACTGTCTGTGGGTTGAAGCCCCACATGGGGCTCTCTAGTGACAGCTCAGAGCCTGGAGCCTGCTTCAGATTCTGTGTCTCCCTTTATCTCTGCCCTTGCTGCACTCTCTCTCTCTCTCAAAAATAAACAGAAAAAAAAAATTAAAAACAAAGTAATTATTGATAGATATGTATTTAGTGCCATCTTATTACTTGTTTTGTCATTGTTTCTGGAGATGTCTCTGATCCTTTCTTGTCTTTGTCACTTTTGGTCTCTCATTTTGACTCTCCTTTGCACTCCTGTAATATTTTGTGTAGGGCTAGTTTTGTGGTCACAAACTCCTTTAGGGTTTTTTGTTGTTGTTATTGTTGTGGTGGTGGTTTTCTCTGTTTGTTTGTTTTTGTCTTGGAAAGTCTTTATCTCTCCTATTCTGAGTGATAGCCTTGCTGGGTAGAGTACTCTTGGCTGCAGATGTTTCTCATTCAGCACTTTGAATATAACATGCTGCTCCCCTCTGGCTTGCCAAATTTCTGTTGAGAATCTCAAGCCAGCTTTATGGAAATTCCTTGTAAGTTAAGGACTTCTTTTGTTTTGCTGCTTTAAATTTTTTTTCTTTTTCATTTTATTTTGCAAATTTAATGACAATACATCTTGGTGTTAATCTGCTTTTGTTGATTTTGATGTAAAGTCTCTGTGCTTCCTGGATCTGGATGTCTGTTTCTTTTCCTAGATCTGGAAATTTTCTGTTAAAATAATTTTTCTTAAAATAAAGTTTCCTTCCCCCTTTATCTCTCTTCTTCTCCTGCAACTCCTATAATACAGACGTTATTATATTTGATGGAGTCACTGTGTTCATTAAATCTATTCTCGTGTTGCATAATTTTTCTTTCTCTCTTTTGTTCAGCTCCATTATTTTCCATTAATTTGTTCCTCTGCTTCTTCTAGCCTGCTCTTCATTGCATTAAGCTTGTTTCTAATCTCATTTATTGCATTCTTCATCTCTCATTGATTCTTTTTAACACCCTTGTCTCTGGGGTAAGGGTCTCACTTATGTCTTCTATGCCTTTCTCGAGCCCAGTGAGTGTTCTTATGAATGTTGCTTTTAATTCTCCATCAGGCCTACTACTTATATCTGCTTCACTTAGATCTCTGACCGTAGCCATATCTTGTTCTTTCATTTGGGATAAATTCCTTTATCTTGGCATTTTGTCCAAGTTTCTGCCTTCTGTGTATTAGAAAGGCCAGTTATGTCTCTTGCTCCTGACAGTAATGGCTTTAGGAAGAAGAGGTCATGTCGTGCCCAGGGCCTGGTGCTTCAGGGAATGTCTCCAGTGTGTGCTGCAAGAGCTCTGCTGTTGTGTTTTCTGCTTTATCCTTCAGGCCAGTCCTCTTCTGAGGCTTTCCTTGTCTGCTATGAGCAGTGTTTGGGCCCTGAAATGAATGTGGCAAGTTTTAACTAGGTATACTCTGGTCTGCTTGTGCTCTGCTCTGACACCAACTCCACCAGAACTGAGGCCTCGCACAGCTCTCTGGTTGGTAGACATGGTATGGGCAGAAGTTTGTGCTGGTCTTTTGGCAGAGGGGCCCTGCATACTGGGACTGAGACAAGCTTGACTGAGAAGGGCAGGGCCTCCAAAGCACAGGGTGGGGAGTGCTTGGTGTCAGCCTGACTTTCAGCCAAGGGCCATACTCAGTTGCTTCCCTCAGGTGGCTCTTTGTCTATGCTGAGAGGGGTGGGAAAGGGAAATGGCACCAGTCAGTTCTTTTTCTCCTGAGAGATGTCTCTGTGAATTCTCCCTCTCAGAGATGCTTTCCAAAAGGAGCAATAATCTTCCCACTGTGTAACCTAGGTATTTTCTTCAGATTGTTGTTTCCATGCTGTCTTCCGCCAGATTGTTTGCCTGCCTTTTCTGGCAGAGTAGAGCAGTGCCCTCCAGGCTCTATGTCAGCCAAGTCCACTGACCTTTAAAACTCCAGGCTTTAAACCCCAGTGGTTGCAAAAACTGTCACAATTCAGCCCCTCTTGTTTTCTAAGCTGATGGCTATTCTTGTGCTTTCCCCTGTATGCTTCTCTCTCTCTCTCTCTCTCTCTCTCTCTCTCTCGTCTTTCTCCATGACCACAGGTCCCTCCCCTCCACAGCCCTCCTGATCCATTTCTCCCCTAAACTATGTCTCTTCACTTCCTACCTTCTTTGATATGGCCTCTTCTCTCTTTATCGTTGTGGAGTTTGTTCTGTCAGTCTTCAGGTCAATTTCTGGGATATTTAGGAAGAGTTCAAAAGTACATTCATTTTTAAAAGTTTCCTTGGCTTGATTTTGAGCCCTGATAGAAGACCACAGTACACCAAATGACCATGCAGCCCAACCTACCTAAAATGAGTCAGTTCTGTCAGACCAACCCAGTCATGATTTTGAGTGGATTCAGGGGCAATCCACTTTAAATTTGGAGTGGAACATCCAGGATTGGGCACAAGCATGACCTGAGTTTTCCTTCATGCAAAATGTATGAGCAGGTAATCCAGACTCCTGTTGTGCACCCTTTTTTTGCACCTTAACTCATTCCTCTGGCCCCATGGGGGATTTATTTTGATCAGTTTATAGAGGCTAATAAATCCTGAAACTGGAAGATAAAAGGATACCACTAGACATTTCACATACTATCCCCCCAACACATCAGGCTGATGGTCTGTGGCTGGAATGGTCTGTAAAGGTGCACATGAAATGCCAGTTCAGAATAGATAAGCTATAAGAATGGCACACTGTCTTCCAGGATTCAGTATATATATTGAATACCCAGTTTTTAACAGAAAGAATATGTGATTTCCAGAACCAAAGAGTAGAAACTGTGGAAGAAGTCCCCACTTACCCTTATCATCACCCCCAATGACCCATTAGAGTATTTTGTGGTGTTTCATGCCCATGAATCTGGCTTTTGAAGGGTGGGTCCCTGTAGCAGGCACACTTTCTCCAGGATAACAGAAAAAGTCCCCCTGATCTATAAATTATGCCTACTTCCTGAGTACTTTGGGTTCCTTACATCCAGTGGGAAGCAGGGAAGTAAATAATTCACTATTCTGGCTGGCCTAATGGATCAGATCGTCAGGATGAGGCAGGCCTGCTGTTATACAATGGGAGAAGGTAAGAAAATATATGTGTGGTATTCAAGTGATCCACTGGTATTTCATTGCCAATTTCAATGTGAATGAACCAGCACAGCAACCTTGGCCATAAATAGGCATGATGGCCAGGAGCACAGACTCCTTGGGTTAGAGGGTCTAAACTGTGCCACTGGTTAGGTCATAAAAATCAATCGAAGTGTTACCTGATAAGGGGAATCTGGAAAGGATAGGAAAGTAATCTAAGTTGGCACCTCAAGACTAGTTTCAGTGATAGGGTTATGATTTTTCTCACTAGTCTTCTTCTTCTAAGTTCCCCCCAGGGAGCAAGGCCAACTAGAATGTTGTAGATGCTCTTCCCTATATGTGTATGAAAAAGTGTATCTGAGCAGCAGAAATGGAAATTGCCTGCCCAGAACTCCTCAGTGGTTTGGCTTAGGACTTCTCAAGCCTGCATCACATGTTGGCTACCCTAGCTACTCAATCCTACTTATTTCCTCTTCCTTCTGCAGGTGTTAATTCCCAATGAACACCCAGAATGCCAAACTCCTCAGTGTCTCCTTACAGAGAACTGACTAGTAGCACAGTAATATAAATGCATGTCTAGAATAAGGACTGGTCACATTATATCTAGAATTCTGAATTTTATTTTAAGAACGCTTTACCTAAGCTTTCCAATGCAGTAGAAATGAGACACATATAGCTGTTTAAGTGTAAGTATTAAATTAAGTAAAATTTTTACAAAATCAGTCCCTCAGTCACATTTCCCGTGTCTCTAGAGGTCCACAACCTCATGTTACTAGTGACTATCATCACAGAAACAGCATTTGATGCATGGAAGAGAAGTTGGAGAAAGGGCTTCAAGATTGTAAAAATATAAAAATATATATGATATGAAATTGCTCTATGTCTGATGTTGCGGGAGATGCCTTATTTAATTTGAAATAATATTATGTTGCTGGTATCTTATTTCCATTTGAAAGGTGATGAACTATCATACAGAAGGTATTAGAGCTAGGACTCTAACTCCAAAGCTCTTGCTTATTCTGCTATATCATTTTTAATTTTTATTAAGGAACACACCTTTATCTTACATTTACATACTAGTTTAATATGCTTACCATATCACATATTTTATCTACATAAAAATGACTTAGTAATGATGATAATTATACTAGAAAGGTAGTAATAAAACTACAGTTGTCATGATGACAAGTTACAGTCATAATCTCTGTGAGGAATACACTGTTAAATGTCTGGGATAGAAGCAAAAGTTTGCAATGGAGCATGTTTAAAGGATTAAGTCTATGAATGCCAAGACTGTTTAAAAATGACTTGCATTGATTTGGCTTCTCAGACAGAAAAGTAATCCTCTCCCAACCGTTTTACCGTTAATATACCCTAACTCCCACCAAGAATTACAGTGCATTGAAAAATTAAACCTACTTTAAATACAATGATTCTATTTCATTCTAGCAGCCAGTAGCCCAATGGTTACAGGGAATTCAAGGTTTACATGTTTTTTCCTTATCAGAAGCCGACATAGTAGAGAGATTATCTGTGAATGGAATAGGAAGGAAAGGGGGAGAAAGCAATTGCTGTTCTCCAGTATTTGAACAGACAGTTGCAATTAGTTTCTAATGAGTTTGGACAGACCCTCAGAGGAGACGGGGTTGTGTATTCTCTACGTGAGTTCAAGATTCTCGTGGACAGTCACTCTTTGCTCAGATTCAGTGCTCCTTTCACTATTACAGGAAGTCTTTCTCTGCCCATTTGCATCAAAATTCTCACTCCACACCGGTGACCTGTCCTTGTTCAGCTTGGATCTAATTTTAATGTTTATTTTCCATGATGTCAAAGAGCTGTGCAATTGAACCTATATTACGTCCCTTGCTGCCCAGTAGTTTAACACCAGAGTAATTTTAAAACTGGAAGAAAAATGCATTTTTTGTATAATTGTATTTTCACATCGTGTGCTCAGGTACTCAGGACGCTTTCACATTTTCTATTTGTATAAAGAAATAGATGCAGTGGGTATAGAGTATAGAAAGACAAGCCTCTGAGATCAATTTTGTTCCATGATCTCTTATGAAAAGTACTAGAAAAGCAGTAATAGGTAATCTGTGTTACAAGATGTTTTTTTCAGTTAGCACAGATACAGTTGAATTATGCAATTATTAATCTGTTTCTTTATTAAAAACAGTGTAAATCTTACCAGTCACTCAAAAATATTTTTCTCATTCATTTTATTATATGCTAGGTTGGGATTTAAGACAATTTGAACTTAATCTTTCTAACAGGAAATCATAAAATGAGGGTGCCATTTGTGTCATTATGTACTGTGAAGATTTCAACTAGAGATTCCTTCATTACAATTTCCTGCTATTGTAAATAGTTTCTAAAGTATAAGAAAAGAGGCACTAAAACTGAAATAAAAGAAAATCAAACAAACAAGAAAACCAGCTAACATTATGTGTCTCACAGTGTGTTAGGATATACCCAATTCTTGTATACTTAGTATATTTTTTGTTACTTCCTGTCATGTCTTTTGCTGTTAGCATGGTTCACACTATTTACATAGATTTTCTTAGAATGAACTGCATCTTGCCTGCATCATAAAGAAGCCTGACATTGATTTCCATAGCCAGCACTTCTGATGAAAATCAAACTGGGACTCTGGAAAACATGCTATATATTTAATTTAGTCTATGATTAACAATATTTGGAGCATCCGTAAAACATTTTCATTAACATTTGGATCAGATTTCATTGCAGGATTCGGATACGTCACAACAATACATGCGTAGTCGTGCTTATGGATCTTTATAGTGAAACCATTGAATCTTGTAATTGCAGAAGTAGATACCCTTAAATTAAAGATACCTTTATATTAAAAGGGAGATAGGCGGGGCACCTGGGTGGCTCAGTCAGTTGAGTGGCTGACTTCGGCTCAGGTCATGATCTCACAGTCCGTGAGTTCGAGCCCCGCGCCAGGCTCTGTGCTGACAGCTTAGAACCTGGAGCTTGCTTCGGTTCTGTCTCCCTCTGTCTCTGTCCCTCCCCTGCTCATGTTCTGTCTCTCTCTGTCTCAAAAATAAATAAAAACTTTAAAAAAAAAAAGGGAGATAGGATTACATCTGAGTTGCATAAAGGATTACCTTAGAAATCTCATCATAGATTAATGCAAAATTATTAGAGTATAACCTACATACACCAAAATACACCAAAATAATTAGAGTATAACCTACATACACCAATATATGTGCAAACTCTAAATAAAGGAGTCAGTTAAATTATACTTCATACATATAATAAATTATAATGCAGATATTAAAATATGACATAATTTTTAAATATTTAAAGATTTTAAATTTAGCTTTATATTGATATTATTACCTTTAATTTTACTTTGAGATACGAGCTTGATATTGAGAATAGGCTACAAAAAGCTTATCTTCCATATGAGTCACATTATGCCAACAATTTTGTGAATACATGAGAACACACATATACCTATGCACAGACAAATGTTTACATTGAAACACACCAAGTGTTTAATTAGAATGTATATCTCTATATTGTAGGAGTACAGTTGATTTTTAAAATTGCTTCTTTATTCTGTTTTATATTTTGTGCATTTCTTACCAATGGATGTATATTACTTTTACTTTAAAAGAGTAGAAAAAATAAGATGGTGAATCTATGAGTTATTTATTTTCATTTAAAGAAAATAAAAACTCTTTGCTTTCATAATAAGCACTTATAGTCTTGCTTTGTAAATGAATCTCAGATGAGTGGATTCTCTTTTTGTGCTATTTTGACCATTCCCAGTACTGATATCATCCGTGATGATATTGTATGGTGGCCCCATTTCCCATGTTTGATTACATTTGTATATAATATTTAGCCTATGTGTCACGTGTGCCTTGAGTTTGTATCATTCTAATGTGTATGTACTTATACCACATCATAATGTTGATAAAATAATAATTGAAGTGATATGAATATGACATGAATATAGAATCAATTTTGGAAAGTTATTGTTTTTTAAATGTTATGTCCTTGTGTATTTAGAGTGAATATGAATCTAGTCAGTAAATACTTGTTGAACAAGCATAGGCCAAGCTGTGTCCTTAGAGCTAGGAATATAAACAGGAGTGAGATGTATAGCCTAGCAGTGATTGTAACTAATATCGAGGGGAATCTGATGCATAAATTTCACTTGATATGGCGTTATTGTATTTCCACACTATTATAGAAGTGTGTGTAAGGTGCAATAGCAAAGCAGAAAAATAGATGATTTATTCTCAGAAAATGAGATAATGGAGCTGAATCTGGACGGAAAATTTGTAGTCATCAAAGGCCATTTGGACAAGTAGAGTAAACCAATGTACAAAGAGAGGTGAAAAAATAATGCAGAATATTAGATACAGTCTCTATCATTAAACAATTTACTTTATGCTTATGGATTTGTGTGTGTGTGTGTGCGTGTGTGTGTGTGTGTGTGTGTGTTTGAAATTATGTTTATGGACAATCTCTGTACCCAGAACTGTCAAAATAAACACTTTATTCATATGTAATGGAACATTTCATGCATAAGTTTATCCATATGTTTTGGACTAAATCATTCTAAGTGATTATAACTTCCAGAGTGAACTCATTCCTGCATTTTTACAATTTCCTTTCATAGAAAAGAAATATGTAATTATCCCATATGTGTGTAAAACTATGACAAATTGTAGAAAGCAATTTTCATAGGTAAAATTATACTCTCAATTATATATCAGTGGTTATACAAAGAAACTTTTGTTAATAACATTCATTTCACAAGTGATAGTCTCTAGGTTTGTATTATCCTTGTTTAGTGCCAGGATGAACATTTAAAATTAGTAACAGTGATGCATTTATCACTGAAATAACACAAGCATAGGACTGGGGCTAGAATTTTATTTGTTTTTTCATTTACTGATAAGATGATGAAACATACAATGAAAACTGGTTATTTGTTTCTAAAAAGGGGGTAACCAGGAGCAAATTGATTCATTCTAGTACTAATTGTAAAGAACATAAGAAAAATAAAATATATTAAGATGAAAAATAACCTAATATCTTAGCAACTACCCAGTTTTCCTTTTCCCCAGCCTCTTGGAACCACCATACTACTCTTGTTTCTATGAATTTGACTATTTTAGGTACTTCACATAAGTGGAATCATGTAGCACCTGTCTTTCTGTGACCAGCACCCTCAAGGCTCATCCATGTTATGGCATACTGTAGAATCCTTTTTCCTTTTTTCAAGGCTGAAAAATTTTCCACTGTATGTGCATATCATATTTTCTTTATCCAGTTATCTGTCAATGGACATTTAGGTTGCTTCCACATCTTTGCTATTGTGAATAGTACTACAGTGAACATGATGGTGTTTATATCTCTTTGAGATCCTGATTTCAATTCCTTTGGATAAAAGAAAGAAAGAAAGGAAGAAATTAAGAAAGAAAGAAAGAAAGAAAAAAAGAAAGAAAGAAAGAGAGAGAGAAAGAAAGAAGTGGGATTGCTGGATCATGTGATAGTTCTATTTTTAATTTTTTTGAGGCACCCCAGTATGATTTTTCATAGGGACTGCAGGACAAAATTTTACCTATAGAAAATCATAATATATTATACATTAAAAAAAATTGTTAAGAGGGTAGGTCTTTGGTAAGGATAGAGGGTTCTTACCAGCAAAAAATCAAAACTTTTAAGAATTTTAATTTGGTAAAGAGTAAGTGTTCTTACCAACATAAAAAAATTTTAAACAAATAAGAAATTCTTTTTTGAAGTTTTTGAAAAATTATTTGAAAATCTTGATTGCAGACTGAGAAGCAGATAGTATAAATGGGGAATATGAGAGACGAAACTGCATTATCTTTAAAAGGCTATTAGCCATAAGTTTAGTAGCCATCAGTTTGAAGAAACATATTTTTATGGTCATATTTGCAATTGTAATAATTATTCTTAATTAGTGAATTTACTAATAGTTATTCTCTTCCTAAGACCATTTGCTCTATTTCTGACGAAGCCACATTATGAAAACAGTTTCAAAAAAATTCAACATCAAATGATTTGTTGTATTTTTTAAAGACATAAAAGGAATACTTTCTCTTATAATTTTTATTAAAATATATTTACAGAAAAGTCCCCAATCTCTAAGTATACCCTGCATAATGATTTATTTTACAAAGTGAACATATGTATATAACCAGCACCCAGAATATTAGCAGCATCCCAGGATATGCCTGTATATCTCATCACATCCCTGCTTCTCTCCTCCTCCAACTCCCAAAAACACTCTGTTGAGTGCAAATAGCCTGAATTGCTTTTGTGTATTTAAGAAAGAAATTGAATTTTAAGTATTAAAAAAAATACGAGTAAGAATACATTTGGTACAATTAAAGGCTACAAAATCAATTTGACATTCTTGGAATGCTATATATTTGGGTAAATATGAAATTATATCCAGCACGCTTTCATGTAGACTATACTTCAAAAAGATAATTCCTTAAATCCCCTATGACATTTTTAGTTCAATTTAAAATGCATAAAAAATGTTACACAAACCCCATAGGCAGGGGACAGATATTGATTCCCATTCATGCATTCATTCATTCATTAATCAAAACTTAGCAGAAGACTTATTATATTCAGTGCTGTGTGAATTATGAAAACCCAACTAACATTCGTGTCTTGCTCTCAAGAGTCTCATAGAGGAGAGGTCGAGAATGACAGGTAAATAAATATTAGCAATTTAAAGAATTCAATGCCATTATAGTCTAGAGATGTGTATAGCAGAAGCCAGAGCAAAACAGATAGATTAGCAGCAAAATGAAACAATGAAAACTTAGTTTGCTTTAGAGATATCACTTGACTTTTGAGATGAATTAAATTATAAAGGATATTAAATATTAAATCCTATAGTAGATTATTAGCTCATATGAGTTTTTATTATACTTAAATGTTATGTACATATGTGTTAAGGTAAATATATTGTGTAATTATGCATAATAAACTTTGTTTTTACAATTTTAGAAGATTTTTAAAACCCCTTCATTGTTTTTCAGCTACACCAAAACAAAATTGTAAAATATAAAATGTCAGATAGATTAGTTGGTGTACAGAGGGAAGAAAATAAAGGAATATTTTTCCATAATCATTATTTTGATATTAATTGCTAACGGAGAATGACATTTTGTAGTGACTGGTTTTCTACACTTGAGTAACTGTGCTGGATTATTGAATGAAGCATAACATGTAAGATGCTCTTTATGAACCTAAAAAGCATTTGATATTTTTATTCTTTTAGAAAAGACATTTAATTATTAATAGTTATTCTAGGAATAAGATCATCGAAAAGCAGAGGAAACAGGGTAGTAGGTAAAGCAAAGGATAAACCTAAGAATGTGTTCTATTAAAGAGATCTGAACCCCCATGTTTACTGTATTATGTACAATACTTGAAACACAGAAGCAAACTAAGTATTCATCAGTGGAGGAGTAGATAAAAATAAAATGTGGTATATATCTACAGTGTCTACAATGGAATAGAATATTATTCTGCCATAAAAAGAAGGATATCTTGCCGGGTAACACCATGGATATACCTTGAAAGTATTATGCTCAGACAGAGAAAGGTAAATGTTGTATGATCTCGCTTATATGTGGTATCTAAAATACAGACAGAATAAAAAACAGGAGCTCATAAATACAGTGAACAGATTAGTGGTTGCCTGAGGCAGAGGATGAGGGGTGGGTGACATGGGTGCAGGGGGTCAAAAGGTAAAAACTTCCAGTTATAAAATAAATAAGTTCCAGGATGTCATGTACAGTATGGTGACTATAGCTAATAATGAATACATTGTGTCTTTTAAAATTGCTGAGAGACCTTAAAAGTTCTTATCAGAAGCAAAAACAAAATTGAATCCATATGTGTTGATGGATGTTCAACTACACTTACTGTGTGATCATTTTGTAATACATACAAATGTCAAATCATTGTTGTACACCTAAAACCAATATAATGGTAGATGTCAATTATATTTCAACTTTTAAAATCTCACTTGAAAGAACTTTTGAAAAGAGTGTGAAAGGAAAAGTTGAAAAAAAAAAAGAATTTTTCTGAGTCTAAAGTCGCATGTCTCTATTTGAAAACACAAAAAAGTACATAATTATGTACTATGGAGTTATATTTAGAAAGCTTATTCTTCCCTGAAGTAAACAAATATAGGTAATTTAAAATGGATTACATCTATGACATCATCTGGAAAAGCTCTTAGCATTAAATAATTAAAGCCTCAATTGATGAATTGTATTTGTATTATTTGTGAACTAACATGGGTCATCTTCTAGGTTAGTTTCAGTTCAATGTAGATTTTAATAGCATCTAGGGCAGGACTCTGCATACAATACTTCCTAAATAAGCATGGTTGTTTGAGGGAGCTCAGGACAATATGAAAGCAGTTAATCTTAAAGTATAAGCCCAAAGATGCAGTGAGATTTTCAGTCAGAAGTTTTGTGTGTTGGGATCATCAATAAGTATCAATGGAGTGGAACAGGAAGAATCAAATCATCAGACGTTAGGGGTGCCTGGGTGGTTCAGTTGGTTAAGCATTGAATATTTGGTTTCCACTCAGGTCATGATCTCGTGGTTTGTGAGTTCGAGCCCCAAATTGGCTCAATGCAGATAGTACAGAGTCTGCTTGGGATTCTCTCTCTCCTTCTCTCCCTGCCCCTCCCCTTCCCCCCCAAAAATAAATAAATAAACTTAAAAATATTTTAAGAGAAAATCTGTTCAATGGACAAAAAGGATTAAGTATTACATGCAATTCAATATCTGTATACATGCCTTGATATTCTCCATTTTGCTACATTTCCTAATTTCTGATTCTTTAGTGATTTTGATGTCTGATGATTTTTTTAAGTTTCAGTAAACATGGGAAGCACTAGGAAGAATATTTCACAACAGTTTATGTATTGGCAGTTTTAAAATTTAGGCTAAGGGAAAATAATGCACGTGTTCTTCCCAATAAATATCCAATATTCTATAATCAGAAATCCAATGCCACTAATTTGGTAACACAGGTACAAGGTAGATCTAGAAAATCAGACAATAAATGACTTGTTTGACATGTAGAAATTATATTCAAACTTTTGTTTCTTTGAAGATATACTTCAACAGTGCACATGAATAAGTAATGACCTTAAGATTATTAATCATTTTATTTATTTTTAATTACAATTTGGTTGATAATACAAGAATAAGTAATGGCTATAAACAATTAATAATTTCATTTATTAATAATTACCAATTTTATTACTAGATGATTATTAATACAATACTTATCTATTGACTTTTGTTTTTGTACTTACCTATCTACTATTCTCTCCTCCTATGAATCTGTTTATTTCTGGTGATTACCTTGCCTGCTCTCATTTTAAGTCAGTGTCAATTTAACTCTTTGATAAGTTAGGACGGGCCATCACCCACTATGCATTAAAAAGAAATTATTTTTCTATCTGTCTCTTTCATCAATATTAGTTGTTTATACTTTAGTATATATGTCCTCTGATGTTTATTCTCTTGCAAATATATTTATCACATTGAAGCTCATTTTCACTCTGCCCATCATGTCTTCTACGGGAAGTTTTAAATTTTAACACAGGGTTATCTTTCCTTTGTGGTTATTGCCTTGTTTCACTTGTATAAGAAAATTAACAGCATCATGGTAGCCATCTAATGTTTTCTTTTAGAAACTTTGCTGATTATGTGTCCGTTTGGACCTAACATCAATTTGCATTTGTGTGCATGGAGTAAAATTCATGGTCAAAATTCATGTTTTCCATTTGGAAAAGACACTGGTATACAGTGTTATTATTTCTTACCATAAATGAAGTGAAATTTTTGTTTTCCTTATTTTGGTCTGTTTTGTTTAGCCTTACACAAATATCACACTGCCTTAATTATGTTAATTTTATAATAAATCTTGATTGCTTTAGCTGTGTTTAGACCATTTGTTTCCAGATGAATTTTGGAATCTCCTTGACACAAAACACCTGCTGGTACTTTGACAAGGATTGCATTAAATCACTATATTACTGAAGGAAGGGTATTTAATTAAACTTTTAATATTTTATTGCCCATGGAATTATGCAGGAGATTTTTTTTACACAAGGTAAATAAAGAGATAGACAAATATTGGTATTAATGATTCTGGAATAGTAAAATGTAAATCAAAAACTTTGAGTGTTGAATAGAAAATATAAGTTTGAAGTAAAGATATGTGATAAGGATACATGGAGGAACAAGATTTAGTTGAGGTCAAGGGAGTGGAAAATAAATTTGTGAGGATATTAGGAAATCAGAGAAAGCACAAGGCCAGGATGATGAAAGAAACATTTATTTAAGTGTCAGGCAGTAGAAGAAGGGCCATGAAAGAAAGTCAGAAAAGAAGTAAAATGAAACTTGTTCAGAAACTTGTCCATAATAACTTGAAATTGTCCTTAAAGAAACACCAGCATTAGTATGGAGATACTAAAACAATGGTGACGTACTTTACCCTGGGAATAGAATGAATAATAAACAGAAGTGGATTACAAACCTTAAAACAAGCTGTTATGACTTTGTTAAATTAACATTCATTACTTGGAACACAGGGTGCCGGATGGTGAAAGGCACTTCAACAACAGACCGCAAGAGAAAGTGAAATAGACAAGTTCATCACTCTCAGTCCCGGAGGAAATACACAGCACCCCTTGAGGGTACCATTCACAGAGATCAAGACAAGGTGCCAGCAGAGAGAGAGTCAGGATCTGGGCCACATGCTTTTATTAAGGTCTCTGGGTGGAGTTCTTGGGGGTTCCTGGATTAAGACTGGATTGGTCAATTCAAACTAAAAAGAGCAGAGTTTTGGTAAACTCCAGAAGGAGTTTGTACTCTGTAAGGGTACAAACGGAGAAGGCCCTGGAAGGCAGAGAGAGTGTTGATCAAAGGCTATTGGGGAAGTCATAACAGTATTTATGACTTTACCGTCTTTTCTGTAGGTCATGCTCTTGAGTGAGGGGCTAATGTCAGTGTAAGATCCCTGCAGGCTTTCTGGCCAAACAAAATGAACGCTGAGGCATTAATACCATGAAGTGGCTTAGCCAAACTCAACACAAGCCATAAATAAGTTTCAAGGCTGGCTATACAATTTATAGGACTCAGTCCAAAATAAAAATATAGGTCCCTTATTTTAAAATCCAAGAAAAATACTGTTAATGATAATAATAATAATAAAGTTTTTTTTTCCCCATTCTTCCATGGTCTCTCTCCCTCTTTTTTTTTTTTTTTTTTTGAAACTTTTCTTAAGTTCATTCATTTATTTTGAGAGAGGGGAGAGAGAGTGTGTGCATATGCATGAGTATGCGTGCAGACATGTAGGGGAGGGGCAGAGAGAATCCCAAGCAGGCTCCTGCGCTGTCAGCACAGAGCCCCAGGCAGGGCTCGAGCTCACAAACCATGAACCATGAGATCATGATCTGAGCCGAAATCAAAAGTCAGAGGCTTATCTGACTGAGCCACCCAGGCGCCTCCCCCTCCCCCTTTCAAATGGTCATGGAGCTTTTTACTTGCTATTGAAAGTCATTCAAAGAAAAGAAAAATGAAAATTTTAGATAATTACCATGACTTTGACTGTTCATCTTATATTGTGCAATTCCAATTTTAAATGCAAATGTGAGAGTATTTTGCTGATAATGTGGAATAACCAAATTGCCCAATTAGTATGTACACATACTAAGATTACACATGTGTTTTTTCTTACCAGAATCATGAAAATGCCCTACAGAACTTAATCAGCTGTTTATGTTTCATCTTTTGGTTATGTAAATTCTACCAACACTCTCTACCTTCAGCATACTAATGAGTAAGGAAAGGCAGGAGGGAAAAGGAACTAGAAGGTGTCTTTCATGTGGCTGAAACACTTACTGTACACATCTCCTCTGCTCCTGCTTTTGTTTCATTGTCCCAGCAGACGTCCCTGACAAAACGCAGTTCAAAGATTAAATTATTAAGAATGTAAAGGTAGGGAAAGTAGAGGATTAAACTCAGTGTGGGACCTTTTGGAGCCCAGGACCCTGTGGTGCTGCATAACTCACCTGTTCATGAAGCTGGCCCAGCTATGGTTGGAGTAGTCAAGTAAAGCTGGAGGATAGGAGTTCCTGAAATGTAGCTGCCTGGCTTACTTTTCACTTACTCACCAGTTGCTTATATGTGATGGTAGCACATTCTGTAGCTCCATTACTTTTCTTAGATTCTTCCCAACCAATTTGCTCTGCTTCATCTAGATTCCCATTTGTTTGTGTTTTTGTTTGTTAGATTGAGCTGATTAGAAACAACATTTAATGATTGATGTATTCCTCCTTTCAGATTATTTTGAATTTTCAAATGGTTTCCATCTGGCTGAAGCAAAAAAGATCAAATGTTGATTCTAAGCTGAGTATGCAATCCCAGATATTTAAGAAGAATCCAGTCTTACCAGTAAATGAGCACATAGTTATATAATTATTATGTTTAGTTATTTTCTGAACAAATCCAGTGATGAAGATTCTGTGAGTTAGGTTTTTTACAGTCAATTCCTCGATGGTTGGAAGAATAAATATTGTAAAAATGTGAATACTACCCAAAGCTATCTACACATTCAAGGTAACAGCACTTTAAAACGTAGGTGCTTGGGGCACCCGGGTGGCTCAGTTGGTTAAGTGTCTGACTACAGCTCGGGTCATGATTCCATGGCTCATGGGTTCTAGCCCTGCATCAGGCCCTGTGCTGACAGCTCAGAGCGTTGAATCTGCTTTGGATTCTCTCTCTCTCTCTCTCTCTTCTCCCTCCCATCCTCCCTCCCTCAAAAATAAACATTAAAAAATTAAAAAAAAAACTGTAAAACTTAGGTGTCTATTTTACTAAAGCGAGATTTTTGAAAACTGTGCACTAATTTAAAATTTATGAACTTATAAGGTACTTTGAAATAACACTATTTATCCACTTTTATACTTACAGTAAAACTTTATTTGTGCTGAGTATAGGAAATGGGTGAAAAATGAGATTGTCTATTTCAAATTGATGCATTTTACTTATTTACCTCACAGTTAGACTAAATTATGATCTAGAAACATTGGTTAAACCTACTCATGTATTTACATCAAAAAAAAACTTTCATGGAAATTTTTCATACTGATACACAATGTAAAAGACATTTTTCTTTATTTCTTCTTTTATCTCATTGAAGTATTTGGAAATCTGGATGTATATGTTAGGGTGAGGAGTTTATCCTGTAATTTTCTCCTAAACTTCTCTCAGTATTCAAACTATTTATAAGATTTTAAAGAACTGGGCATTTTTGAGAATTCAAATGGTAATCATGAAAAGGAAGATATACTATGCTTTTTCAAGATAGATGTTTCTCTCTATTCAGTATCAATGAAACACCGATAGTTTTGTGACGGAAAACACTTCCAAAGATCTATTCTTATCCACTACATTTTGTTTAGTTTGTTAATTAATAGTGCTTGATCATGATGTTCTCCTTTAATCTACATACTGTCTGTAAATAAAATAGAATTAGTGTTTGCCAGGAAAGTGTATCCCAGCTTGAGCCTTTGTTTATGTATTCATTTTTTTTCTTTCCTCATTTTCATTTTTATTCAGTATATACTACATGCCAACTGTCAGAATTTCTTTGTGGATAGAAGTGACAACACAGTTTCTATTTTAAATAATGATTTGCCTGTTTGGTTGAAAGAAGCTATACTAATCACAGTTCATTTTTCTACATTGTTTTTTTTTAATTTTATATCTTATAACTGGAAATAAAAAACATTTGAATTTTGAAAATATTTATTTTTTTAAAGAAATATTACCTACCTCTTTACTTCCCACTTTAATTACTATCAGACAAATTTATTAAAAAAATTTTAAGTCAAAAATTTCACTAACATAAAATTAGTTGAGTATATCTTTACATTAATGAATAATAATAAAATACATCCTTAAAATATTATGAACTAGTGATTGAAAAAACTGGTCATATATCACATTTATAAAGTCTTTTAAAATGGAAAATATGACATGAAAATTTAGAAATAAGAAAATAAAATCATCTAAACATATCTGAAAAATAGGTAACAATAAAATGATTAAAAAGCTGAAAAAATGCTTACCATACTGCTCTGAACCTTTTGATAATAGACAATATAGAAAAAACAGGTTATATTTTCTACAGTTTTTTAGTTAAATTGTTCTTTGAAACATCTTATTTTCCTCAAATTGTGTTTCTTAATTTTTTTTTTTTTTTACACAAAATGGCTGTGACCAAGAAAAAAATTTGCTATTAGCTACTACAATGAAAGACTGCAGGGGCGCCTAGGTGGCTTAGTCAGCTGAGTGTCCAGCTCTTCATTTGGGCTCAGGTCATGGTCCCAGTGGGGCAGGGAGGAGCTTCACACAGGGCTCTGTGCTGAGCGTGTAGCCTGCTTAAGATTCTCCCTCTGCCCCTCTCCCTCAGACTGTATCCCCCATTTGCTCTCTTGCCTCTCTCTCTCTCTCTCTGTCTCTCAAAAAAAGTCTCTTAATAGTCAAATGAGTTTAATAAAAATATAAATAATCATGTTAAGTCCACTTCCACTTTAGGTATTATAGGACCTTGACTAGGACAATGCCCACAACTTTGTTACCCCATATTCTGAACTATTTGGTGGGTTGTAGAACAGGATTCCTTAGTATTTTTCTTTTATACTTATAACTTAGAAGGAAACAGAATTTACATTTAAGCTAATATGCGTTTCTATTATAGAAGTAAAAAATGTAGATTGTATATGCTCTGCCATTCAATTTGTCCCTAACATCCAGAGAGGTACTCAACTGCAATCAAATTATTATTATGATTTGTCATGTAGGGGCACCGCATCATGATTTAGAATGTATTTCCAATGCCTCCACTGCTCAAGCCTTGCTTTTCTTTTTTTAGCCATCTCAAAGCTTTGACAAAAGCTAAATTTTCTAAATTACCTTTGTTACAAGTTCTATATTAAGAGTGAAGTAGATTCTCAGCATCCTTGGATCCCAGTTATCCTTACTTGTGAAATAATGGGTATTTTAATACCTATGATGAACATATACAAATTATTCTTGTTAAATACACAGACAACCAAAAATGAAAAGAGCTGCATGCTTATTGAAAGGTATAATTAGAAAGCAAATTTTTCATTACTTTCAAACACACGACATGATTTAGATTTCCATTTTAATTAGGATGTGTAATGTTGCAAGAGACTTTAGTCTTACCATAAAAAGAATCTGGACCAACTACATTATTACAGTTTTCGGTTTTTTTGTGTTTTTTTGGTTTTTTTTTACTTAATGCAATAAGTCACACAACAATCCTGCACCTACCTAATTATACTTTTGCTCTGAAAAAATTATACTTTTGTTCTGAAAGTCCTGGGCCTAAGAGCTGAAAGAAACCATTGGAAATTTGTGGGAAGTTGCTTAAGTGCACAACAGTGGGCTGGTAAAGGCTGTGTGTATACCACACAGAGTTCTCAGAAATCCCATCAATGTAGTTGTATCCCTAACCAAGCTTAAGTCAGCAGTTTCTAATAGCTAGGGACAAGACAGCAAGCAATGATAAGATGTTCTATGGTAAAAAACACAAAAAAACACACAAACAAAAAAACAAAAAAAACCTGGAATAAGATTAGATAGTGAGGAAAACTCATCTGTGATCCAAACTGCTGGCAATTGGGTTAAAAGAGCAAAAAGGCGGGGGGTGGGGGGGAGACAGAAAGAAAGAGAGAGGGACTGATTTCCAAAGTCTTGCTAGTCTTCCAATTCCAAACACTTCTGAAAGCCAATATAAAATAAATCCATCTGAAGATGAACTAAGGCACAAAGTAGAAAAATACTATCGAAATGAATTGTTTACCCAATACTAGAAGCCTGACAAGAAGGAGCATGCCATTTCTGGAGATAAATATTACTGACTTTGATCTCAACTCTTCCCTTACCCAGTGTATTCAGCATAAATAAAAAATAATGAGACAAAGGAAAACAAAACAAAAAAAACAATAAGAGCAGATACAGAGATAGCCCAGATATTAAAATTAGCAGATTAAGACTTTACAATAATTATTATAAATATACTGAAAAGGAGAAAACCACGCAGGAACATATAGGGGGAGAATCAGCACAGATGTAAATGAGGATGTAAATGAAAATACCAGGAAATGAAAGCCATAATAAAAGGAATAAAGATTGCATTTGATAGTTTAAGATGAAACCCCGTGCCAAGGAATTCAGTGGAAAAGAATAACTTTTTTATTCTGTTCATGAAAACGATGTTGGAACACCTGTATATACACATGGAAAAAAATGAAGTTGGAACCTTATCCATATGAAATACTAATAATAAATAGTAATAATAAGGCAGAAATGGAGCAAAGACCTAAATGTGAGGGCTGAAATTATAACACACTTAAACAAAAACAAGTGAGTACATTTTTATGATTTGGGGTTAAGCAAAGCATTTCTAAATACAACACAAAAAGACAAACAGCAAAAGAAAAAAAAGAGATAAAGTGGACTTTGTCAAAATTAAAATATTTCGTGTTGCAAAGATATTAACAATAAAATCAAAACAACCCCTAGAATAGGGGAAAACACATTTGCAAATCATATATCTGATAAAGGACTTGTATCCAGAACATAAAAGGACTCTTAAAACTCAGTTATAAAAAGAGAACATAATGAAAAATTTGCAAACACTCTTCATATACATTTCTTCAAAGAAGATATACAAGTGTCTAGTAATCACATAAAAAGGTGCTTAATCTCCTTCGCCTTTTGGGAAATAGAAGTCAAAACACAATGAGATACCAGTTTACAACTTCTAGGATGGCCATATTAAAAAAGATAATAAAGAGTGTTAAGAAAAAAAATTAGAAACCCTATACTTTGCTGCTAGAGTTAAATGATGCATCCATTTTAGAAAAATCCTTGGCAGTTCTTCAAAATGTTAAGTGTTGAATTTAAAGTGAGCCAGCGTATCAACACTCATTTATCCTCCCAAGAAAAGTGAAACATGTCCACATGAAAACTTGTACATGAAAGTTCATAGCAGCATTATTTATAATAGAGGGTGTCCATGACTGACAAACGGATACAAAATAAAGTGGTATTGCTACAATGGATTATTAGTCACAATATTTATAAAATAATAAAGGAGGAAGTACTGATGAATGCTACGATACAGACAAAGCTTGAAAACATAAAGCTAATTCAAAGAAGCCAGCCACAAAGACCACATACTTTATGAATCCATTTATATAATACCTCCAGAATGGACATATATACGAGAGAAAAAATAAGGTGAGTGGATGCCTAGGGTTGTGAGGTAGAAGTAATGGGGAGTAGCTGCCACTGAGAACATTGTTTCTTTGAAGGTTGATAAAAAACAAGATATTATTATTTTAATTTATTTTTTTTAAGTCAAATTAGTTACCAAACAGTGTAGCATTGGTTTCAGGAGTAGAACCCAGTGATTCATCACATACGTGTAACACGTCTTGCTCTTCTCAAAAAGCGTCCTCCATAATGCCCATCGCCCATTTAGCCCATCCCCCCACCCACCTCCCCTCTAGTAAACCCCAGTCTGTTTTCCGTATTTACAAGACTCTTACGGTTTGCCTTCTCTGTTTTTATTTTATTTTTCCTTCCCTTCCCCTACGTTCATCTGTTGTATTTCTAAATTCCACCCTATGAGTGAAATCTTAAAATTATATTATTGTGATGGTTTTACAACTCTGTGAATATACTAAAAATAACATTGAAGTGTACACTTACATCTAGGCAATTGTATGGTTCGTAGATTATATATCCATAAACCTATTTAAAAGGAGAAGAAAGGAAGGAAGGAAAGAAGAAAAAGACCAGACGCAGCCCAGAGAAGAAAGTGTTAATAAATGTGATATCAATGGGAATTAAACCATACTGATACATAATTTGCATCCAAGAAAGAGAATAGACCTAAACTGTTTGAACAGATATTTGAAAGTAATTGTATTAGTTTTCTAGGGCTGCTTTAATAAAGTACTGCAGACTGGGTTGCTTAAACAATATACATTTATTTTGTCCCAATTCAAGGAGTGTCTGGGTGGATCAGTCAGTTAAGCTTCCAACTTTGGCTCAGGTCATGATCTTGGTTCAGCCCCACATCGGGCTCTGTGCTGACATCTCAGAGCCTGGAGCCTGCTTCGGATTCTGCATCTCCCCCTCTCTCTACCCCTCCCCTGCTCTCACTCTGTGTTTCTCTGTCTCTCAAAAATAAAGGTTAAAAAAAATTTAAAACAAAAATTTTTTAGTGTTCATTTTTGAGAGACAGAGAGAAACAGAGCCTGAGTGGAGGACGGCCAGAGACAGAGGGAGACACAGAATCCGAAGCAGGCCCCAGGCTCTGAGCTCTCAACACAGAGCCTGGGGGCTTGAACTCACGAACTGCAAGATCATGACTTGAGCCAAAGTCGGACGCTTAACCAACTGAGCCACCCAGGCATCCCCCAAAATTTTTGCTTTAAATATGCTTTTGGGAGGCCTATTACTTAGCCCATAATAGTCTATCAACTAAACATGCTGGATTCTCAGTGACCAATTTTTTTTTAACGTACCTAAACATATCATAGTCAAAATTCTTAAACTAATAATAAAGAAAATGATATTTGAAAACAGCCAAAGTAGATGTGTGCCTGGATGGCTCAGTCAGTTAAGTAACCAACTTTGGCTCAAGTCATGGTCTTGTGGTTCATGAGTTCAAGCCCCATGTCGGGCTCTGTGCTGACAGCTCAAAGCCTGGAGCCTTTTTCGTATTCTGTGTCTCCCTCTCTGTCTGCCCCTCCATCTGCTCACACTCTGTCTCTCTGTCTCTCTCTGTCAAAAATAAATAAACATTAAAAAAATTTAAATAGAAATAAAAGAAAAACACAATAAAACAAAAAAAAAATTCCCAGGGGGGAAAAATAAGTAAATAGAAATAAAAGATTTACAGGGGATAATAGCAGTATATGGTGTGTCTAAATTGAATCTATCACCATGTCTTGTATATGTGAAAAATTACTAGACAAGTGAAGAGACAGGAACAATATGATTCCTGGTCGAAAGAAAAAGCAGACAGTGGAAACTATAACAGGCAAGCATTTAAAAAAAATATTTATTTATTTTGAGAGAGAGAGAGAGACAGAGAGAGAGAGACAGAGAGAGAGGAAGAGGGAACAAGCAGGGGAGGGGCAGAGAGGGGGAGAGAAAATCCCAAGCAGGCTCCACACTGTTGGCACAGAGCCCAATGCGGGGCTCCATCTCACAAACAGTGAGATCATGACGTGAGCCAAAATCAAGAATCAGAAGCTTAACCAATTGAGCCACCCAGATGTCCCTTCAGTCACGAGTTTTAAAGCAGTCATTGTACACATGTTCAAAGACTTAAAGAAAAAAAATGCCATAATGAATAAACAGAGGAAGGATTTCAACATAAAGATGGGGAAATGTTTTAGAAGTGAAAGGAACAATATATAAAGTAGAAAAATCTTTTTTTAAAATGTTTATTTATTTTGAAAGAGAGAGCAAGCACACGAGCAGGGGGTGGGGGCAGAGAGACAGGGATACAGGGAATCCCAAGCAGGGCAGAGTCTGACAAGGGGCATAATCTCACAAACCATGAGCATAAGATCATGACCTAAGCTAAAATCAAGCGTCAGACGATCAACCAACTGAGCCATCCAGGCGCCCCCAAAATCTTTAAATTTTTTTTAACGTTTATTCATTTTTGAGAGACAAAGAGAGACAGAGTGTCAACAGGGGAGGGGCAGAGAGACAGGGAGACACAGAATCCGAAGCAGGCTCCGAGCTCTGAGCTGTCAGCACAGAGTCTGACACAGTGCTCAAACTCACAAACCATGAGATGATGATCTGAGCTGAAGTCAGACACTTAACCAACTGAGCCACCCTAGCGCCCCCCACCAAAGTAGAAAAATCTTAATAGATGACATGAACAGTAAGTTGTAGATAGTGGAAGAAAGTGTCAGCAAATTAGAAGATAGTTAAGTAAAAATCTTCAATTTCAAGAACAGAAAGAAAAAATGGACAAAAACAGGTACATAATCAAGAACTATTTTAGAAATTATTACACTGTATAACAAACAGAATTTCCAGAATGAGGATAGAATGTAACACAAAAATATTTGAAACACTAGTGTGTAAGTACCTCCCAAGTCTTGTTGTTGTTGAAAACCAACAACAAAAATATACAAGCCCTAGTTTAGCACATTCGTAAGTTAAATGCAAAGAAATAAAAATCTAGGCATGTCATAAACAAAGGGCTGAAAAATAAAGAGAAAATCTTGAAAGCACCCAGAGCAAAATGAGAATGGTCGCCCCTAAGCGGAGGTTGGATTGCCTGGATAGTTGTGAAAGGGAATCGCTGGGACTAGTGGAAAATTCCACGTCCCAAGTTTGCCTGGTGATTGATTATATGGGCATACACAGTTTTCAAAATTCATCAAGTTGAATACAAGATTTGTACATTTTGTTGTCCATGCATTGTACATTGCTAGCAAAAATATTTAATTATTCCATGATGTTCCATGAAATCAAAGGAATAATACTTTTATTGAATGTTTTGTTGATTAAACATTATCATAAGCACCTACATGGATTACCTAAAAAATAGCGTTCATTGTCACAAAGATAAGTAGTGGAATAGTTAGGACTTAGTTTCTTTTTGATATGTAATTTATTAACCTGAGTTTCATTTTGATATATAATTTATTAGCATGATAAAATATTAACTGATGATTTTCCCATTTTGTGAACACTCAAAATTGATACAAATTTTATGCTAAATTTATATAAACATTTTAGATGTTCAGGGTCAGAAAGTATGTTTGTTTCTGTTCAATTCTCTGTTTAATGCTTCTTTACTTGCTCCCCGGGTCTGATCACCTGTCTTCTGATACATATACTTTAATGGTAACTTCTAAAATTGCATTGTGTAGAACAAACTGAAAATCATTTTCAGAAACTTACCACTTACAACTTCTTAATTACTTTGAAGCAACTGGAAACATCTAGTCTTGGAAATGCTTTCAGCAGTTACATTTTGACTTCCTGTTATAGGCATATAGGAGATTAGTCTTTTTCTTGTTTTGCATTCCCCACTTACCAGTAATAGAGATGCCATTTTGTTCTCTAGACACAAGAGCATAATCAGCTGTAAAAACATATTCATGGCAATGGATATCAAGGAAGTCCTTAGATGAATCTGACTTTTAATCTAGTCTGAATTTTACCATTGATTTTATGAACCTTTACTCATAGCTAAACTGATATTATGAAAAGAGGCAGTTTCAGAACTGCAAGGCTGTGTCGTTACAGCGTTTCCAAAACTTAAAGAAGACTGTGAATATAAAGTGGGGGTGTGGAGAATTTCAGATTTGATCAAATAAATTCTTCACAACATGATTCTGTCAACACAAGGCACATAGATATTGGATAGCGTCATTTTGTAGATCAGAAGTTTCCAAGAAGGGAAATAGTATGAAAGAAATAGAGCTATAGTAAGATAGGCTGAAAAACAGAGAAGCCTAGACCCCAACTTTACTGTAATCAAATAAATCTGCATGTGTATGGACCTCCAGTTTTGGAATACGTTCACGATTCTGCAACATCTTATCTGAGTAATCCTCAAGCAAATCCATTCTTTGAGTTTTAGAAAACAACCA
This sequence comes from Acinonyx jubatus, assembly GCF_027475565.1. Taxonomy (NCBI): domain Eukaryota; kingdom Metazoa; phylum Chordata; class Mammalia; order Carnivora; family Felidae; genus Acinonyx; species Acinonyx jubatus. The sequence goes on from NC_069391.1 coordinate 40,575,249, forward strand.
TTTTGCTTTTTCCCATAAGTCGATGAAAGTAGACAATCATAAAATCATAAAATAACCAAGAAACTTAAAAAAGAGCTTGACTCACTTAGTTTTACAAAATAGGAATCCAAGGTCATGGGATAGTTTTTTTTTTGTTTTTTTTTTTAAGGTAAAACTTATATGGATATTTACATATACAAAGCAAGTATATTTCTAAAACTGAATTCACAAAACTTATTTTCAGTCACACCCATAGTGAGATTTGCATTAAAAAAACAGAATGCTTATTTTCAGCAATAGAAGATATTGCAATGCCATACAATTCTGTACAATTGTCATTAACTATATAACATAATGTAATCATTCATGTATATAGATGAAAATGGTATCAATGCATAAAAACAATCCAATATGGTTTGGAGCTCTCTGCAGTCATTGTGCAATGACACGGAAATCCACATCGAGAGAAAAACTGAGCCTTTCAATTGGATGCAAAACTATAAATAGAGTTTTAAAAAGTCACCTTAGCACAGTTCTTATCATACAATCCACAGTGTGATTTTGAGTTTGGTTGGCAACATCTATGAACTATTTGATTTTATTTCTGGTTTTGATCAGATGATAGAATTGCCAGATTCTAATCAAATGGCAACCTCTATGACTATGAAATGCTCTTTAATTTTTCATAAACATAAAAATGGTTCAGAGCTTTAATGCTGTCTTTTATCTAATCAATTTTTTAATATTCTAATAAAAGGAATATTCTAATAAAAGGAATGAACTTGGAAATGATGTACTAAATGGAATAAGCATTATATAAATATTTTCATTTATAAAATGTTATGTTATATGGAATAGCTACATGTTAAATTTGCATCACATAAGGCAAAATAAGCCAAAAATATATTTTGACTTGTATAAAAGTATTCTTAGGCATAGGACAATATAGCAGCCATTCTAGATTACAAAGTAGCATTTATATATAATAAAACGAATCACATATTGGAAAAAATTAATTCAATTGAAAACAATACCAAATGTATAAAAATACATTATGAATCTGGTTTTAAAAATTTTTAAATGACCAATGATTAAATTGTACCTTCACTAGATTTGGGAAAAAAATACTGATTTAAAATGCCACTTCTTAATAAACTATGATGTATGTGAAAGGAATTATTGCTTAGAGGTAAGCTGAGATTCCATAAAGCACTTTACATTTGAATTGAATGATTTAGTACTTTGCGGTTTATATCCCAGCAAATTATCAAATTAGCAGAAGCAAAATAGGTCTATCACTTTCAAATTCAGTTTTCCGTGTGTGTGTGTGTGCATGTGTGTGTGTGTGTGTGTGTGTGTGTGTGTGTGTGTTGGCTTTGCAATTTAAAAATACATTAAATATGGGGGTGGCTGGTTGGCTTAGTGGGTTAAGCCTCAAATTCTTGATTTCGGCTTAGGATCTCATGGTTGGTGAGTTCAAGCCCCACATCAGGCTCTGCACTGACAGTGTGGAGCCTGCTTGCGATTCTCATCTTCTTCTCTGCCCCTCAACCATTTGTGCTCTCTCTCTCTCTCTCTTTCAAAATAAATAAATAAACTTAAAAAATACATTAAATATGGATTTCTAATTTATTTGCCAAGAGTTAAAAGAAGTAAATGGATTAGGGCAGGAGAGTCTAAATTCCTGTGAAATGTATTCGGTCACATCCAGAGGGCGGGATTTTTAATAGAAACGTCAAGCTTTTAAAATGAGATCGATATTAATTAGAACATTAACATCACGGGGCGCCTGGGTGACTCAGTCGGTTGAGCATCAACTTCCGCTTGGGTCATGATCTCTCAGTTGACGAGTTCGAACCCCATGTCGGGCTCTGTGCTGACAGCTCAGAGCCTGGAGCCTGCTTTTGATTCTGTGTCTCCCTCTGTCTGCCCCTTCCCTGCTCATGCTCTGTCTCTCTCTGTCTCAAAAATAAAGATAAACATTAAACAAAATTTAAAATAAAAAAGAACATTAACATCAAAAAATGGTGTGTAATATAATAGTTTATATTTTTTAAGAGAACAGAATTATTTACTGTCTCTGTTATTATGTTTTCTTAGCTAGTTAACCAGAATGAAGAGCATGATATTTGAAAGTGAAGGACCTGAAGTGAAAGCTTCATGCCGGCTACTACCTCATATATGAAATAGAATTGAGTAGATTAAAGGGACAGTAGAAAACTTTGTGATGTGCAGTGGAAAGCCATAATGGTGGAGGAATGATACTTGCGTGGTAGGGGAGCAGACACGAAGAATGGAAGAAGTGTTATTTGTATCTTAAGATGATGAAATGAAACAGGTTGGGATTGTTTGGATAGAAGACTATTATCAAAGAGAGAGGGAGCATTATACTTAGATTTGAGTGGAATTACAGGAGAGGAGTAGCATTTTAAGATTAATTTGCTGCCAGTATGACTATTTTGGGGTATAGCACAAGAAAGAAATCAAAGAGAATAATTAGTATTTTTCTTCTTTCAGTCCAAACCTAAAGTAATAAAACCAAAAACTGTGAGCTTGAAAAAGGAATGGAGTAAGAGAAGCGGAAGCTTTAATGAATAAGTCTACTTAGGAAATGTTTCAAAGGAAGAAATGACTAATTTAATAACAGAGCAGATGATAAAGAAAAAAAAATCAAAACATCTGATATCTCTCAGTGTGCCTCGGTGGCTCAGTCAATTAAACATCCTACATAGGTCAGGTAATGATCTCATGGTTCGTGAGTTAGAGCCCCACATTGGGCTCTCTGCTTTCAGCACAGAGCTTGCTATATAGATCCTCTGTTTCCCTCTCTCTCTGCCCCTCCCCCATGCGCTCTTTATTTCTCTGTCTGTCTCTCTATCTCTCTCTCAAATATACATAAACATTAAAAACATTTTTTGAATAATAAAATGTCTTATATCTCTAGTTGAGGACATGGGGTATCTAACTAACATGGCAGAGACTGGCTTTCTGTTCAAAGCTTTCTTTTATTATGTGATTTCTTTCCAGCTATAGATACAGTATATTTATCATACACTTTGAAGTTTTTTTTTTTTTTTTTTTTTTTGCTAAACTAAATATTTCTAACATTTTCAGAAAGATTTACTTTTCCTTTCAAATTCTTTTGGGAGCGAAAATTCTAAAATGTTATTCTAGGAGTTATATTTGTTCTGCAAGTTCAAAATACATTTTCAATTTAGAGATTAATCTGTACTGTGATGCCTGGGTGGCTCAGTGTTTGAGCATCCAACTCTTGATTTTGGCTCTGGTCATGATCCCAGGGTCATGGAATAGAGCCTGTGTTAGCCTCCTTGCTGAGCATGGAGCCTCTTTAAGATTCTGTCTGTCTGTCTGTCTGTCTCTCTCTCTCTGTCTCTTTCCCTCCCCTTCCCCTCCCACTCATGTGCACATACTCTCTCTCTTTATCTCTCTCTCTCTCTCTCAAAAAAAAACTAAAATAAAAAAGTAAAGATTAGTCTATATCAACAATTGCAAAACATTCAAAAGAATGCTTCTCCATTGGGCCAGCCAAAATGAAATGAATAAACAGTTCAGTAAACAGCTCTAAACTGTATATTTGATTTATTTTCTTGGAAAAATGTGAAATTTTTCTTATTTTTATAGTTTTTAAAATTACATAAAATATGTAGATATGAAATATTGTGTTATGAATGCAGATTACATACCTTTTCTCTTATTTTTATATTTTCTTCTTTCCAATTGCTTGGGGTTTGTTCTGCTTTTTTTCTTTAAAAGTAGAAACATAAGGCACCTGGGTGGCTCACTTAAGTGTCTGACTTCAGTTTAGGTCATGATCTTGTGGTTTCTGAGTTTGAGTCCCACATTAGGCTCTCGGCTGTCAGCACGGAGCCCACTTTGGATCCTCTGTTCCCCTCTCTGCCCCTACCCGCCTTGTGCTCTCTCTCTTTCTCTCAAAAATAAACATTTTTTAAATTAAAAAAAATAATAAAAATAAAAGTAGAAACATAGGTTATTGATTTTGAGATCTTTCCTCTTATGGTATAATTATTCAGTGTTTGGCTTCTGTCATGACCACTTAAACTGCATTCATCCAAAATTGTATGCTGTATTTTTGTTTTTACTTAGTTCTATGTATCTGTTAAACCATCTCTGAGAATTCCTCACAATCCATGTGGTGTTTAGAGATGTGCTGTTTAATTTCCACCTGCTCAAGAAATTTCCTATTGTTTCTCTAATGTAATTGTGGTTTAGTTATGGTTGGGTAACATGCCTCATATGATTGCATTTTAAAAAAAATTATTTACATCTGTTTTGTGAACCCAAATACTGTCGATTTCAGTGAATACCCAATAATTGGGAATTTTTTGCCTGGTAGTTCCATGGAATACTGTGAATGGAGTACTGAATATATTCTTTCAACTTCCGTCTTTTAGTTGGTATATTTAAAACATTTACCTTTAATTACTGATATATTAGATTAAATCTCACATTTTTACCTGTTTTGCTTTTCATTATTTCTCATGTCTTTGTTTCCCTTTTCTTGCCTTCCTGTGGGTTACTGGGAATTTTTTGTAGAATTCCATCTTTTTAAATTTATGGTGTTTCTAACTACAGCATTTTGTGGGTGATGGGTATTGAGGAGGGCACCTTTTGGGATGAGCCCTGGGTGTTGTATGGAAACCAATTTGACAATAAATTTCATATATTGAAAAAAAAAATAACTACAGCATTTTGTTTAGTTTCCTTAGTGGTTGCTCTAGGGATAAATACATATAAATAGCCTAGAAGAGCCTACTCTTCTTGACAGTTTTCAACTTAGTGAATGTTGAAATCATATTTCCGCTTAGTTTCCTTTACTGTCCCCACTTCTTTTTTTTAAGTTTATTTATTTTGAGGCAGGAAAGGGCAAAGAGAGAGGAAGAGAGAGAATCCCAGTGGGCTCTGTGCCACCAGTGCAGAGACCAACACAGGGCCTGAACTCATGAACCTTGAGATCACCACCTGAGTTGTAGTCAAGCGTCGGAAGCTTAACTGACTGAGCTCTTCAGGCGCCTCCACTCCCCCACTTTGTAAATGTAGTTGTCTCAATGTATTTTCGTACATACATTGAACACCACATTATGTCATGATTTGCTTCAACCATCAAATATGATCTAATAAATTCATGAAGAAAATAATCGATTGTATTTATCCTTCTGGTCACCAATTCTATGCCTTTTTTTTCTTTTCTTTTCTTTTCTTTCTTTCTTTCTTCCTTCCTTTCTTTCTTCTTTCTTTCTTCCTTCCTTCCTTCCTTCCTTCCTTCCTTCCTTCCTTCCTTCCTTCCTTCCTTTTGCCATTCCAACCCTTCTCTTATTATTACCTTTGTGACCAGACAACTTCCTTTAGCCATTTTTTAATAGATGGTCTGCTAGTGACAAATTATTTTAATTTCCCTCCCAATATTGTCTTTATTTCTCTTTTACTCCTTAAGTATATTTTTGCCAAATAAATAATTTTTGGCTGGCTGTTGTCTTTGTTCAGCAGTTGAAAAATACTGTCTCACTTCCTACTGTTCTGCCTAGTTTCAGATGAGAACTCCGATGTCATTTAAATTAGCATGTTCCCATAGGTAGTATGCTATTTCTTTCTAGTTTCTTTTAATGTTTGTTTCTTTGTCTGTAGTGCAGAAGTTTAATTATGATGTGTGTTGGCATGGATATCTTTGGGTTTATCCTGTTTGCCGTTTTCTCAGCTTCTGAGCTTCTGTCTTTATGTCTTCATCAAATTTGAGTTTTTAGCCATTATTTCTTCACACTTTGTTTCAGTTTCACTTCTTTCTTCTCTCTGCTCCTTTTGGGACACCAAAGTAAAAATGTTAGTCCTTATGTTCATTAAGACCCATGGGGTGCCTGGATAGCTCAGTTGGTTTGGTGTCTGAGTTTGGCTCAGGTCATGATCTCATGGTTCATGGGTTCAAGCCCATGTCGTACTCTGTGCTGACAGCTCAGAGCCTGGAACCCGCTTCAGATTCAGGGTCTCCCTCTCTCTCTGCCCCTCTGTCTGCTCACACTCTGTCTCTCTTTCTGTCAAAAATAAAATATGAAAAAAACACCTTATCCACTGTTAATTTTCTTTCCAATCTATTTTCTTTCTCTTATAAAAGATTAATTTATATTAATCACCATAAAGTTCCTTGATTCTTCTGTTATTTCCATTCTAGAATTGAACCTATCCAACAATTTTTTTTATTTCAGCAATTGAATGAGTATTTATTTCAATCCTACAGTATTCATTTGTTTCTCTTTTAAAAACGTGTTTCCTTGTTGAGAATATTTTTCCTTCATTTGTTTCAGAAGAATGTGAACTGATTGTTGAAACATTTTTGTCATAGTCCTAGTCAGATAGTTCCCCTATCAGATTCATTTTAGTGTTAACATTAGTTGATTGTATTTCCTCAATCATGCTGTGATTTTCCTGGTTCTTGGTATGATGAGTGATTTTCAAGTACCTTAGACATTTTGTGTATTATATTAGAAGATTCCCAGTTCTATTTTAATGTTTTATTTTAGAAGGCATTTGCCTGTTTAATATGTTGGGCTGTAATTCTGATGACAATTTCGTTTACTGAACCCTTGCACTGCTATTATTGTCTGGTTTCATTGAGCTCAGATGAGGTTTCTGCTGGTGCAGCCTGTGGGAAGGAAGGTATTTTCCTGGTCCACACTGTCCTTATGCTGAAAGAGAGGTGCTGATAGATTCCAGAACTTCATGACAGAGAGTGTTTCTCTTGACCCTTTCCCTGGCCATCCACTGCTGACAATCTTCCCACTCTGTCTTTACCAGTTGTACTGGGGGGAGAAAACAGCCCCCTGGACAGCCTTCTGACCCTGGGCAGAGGACCCAGAGCTGTGGGGTTGGGTGGTTCCCTGTTACTGGGTGGACATTCAGGCGCTTCTGGAAGGAGTTACCTTGTGCCATTGAATAGAGAGTTGGTGGTACCTGGGCTGACTCATCATTTGCTGCTGCATAGAAGGCAGGAGTTACTGTGTCTGAGTGACCACTACTCTTGGGTAGAGGATTGGAAGAAACTGATTTAAGGTTGCTTTTTGCAAGTGGGTGGAAGTCCAGGAGACATGGGGCCTGTTGTCATCTCCAGTTCTATGAGAAGAACTTGTGTTCTGCCTATGCATGTGAAAGCTGGGTTGAGTCACCCTGCCCACTCCCACTGTTGCTGCTGTTGCAAGAACTTCTTGGGGCAAAGGTTAGTCCTTGTTCTTCTGGAAGATTCAGGACACTGCTTACACTAGCTATAGATCTTCCAAATAGGCACCTCCTCAATTCCTCTTTCCTATTATTTTGGCCAGAGAGTACAGACTTCTTTTCATTTGTTCCTCCCCTCCCCTTCCTCCTTTCCTCCCTTCCTTCCTTTATTCTTCCCTTCTCTCCCTCTTTCTCTTTCTGTCCCCCTACTTTTCCTATTCCCTGTCTCACTCTCTGCTTTTCTTTTCTTTTCTTTTTCTTTTTTTCTCTTTGCCTATGCCTATTAGTCATTCATGGTTGTAGGTCTCTCTGACACTCAGTTTGAGCTCTATAGAAGATTTAAAAACCCAATGGAACTTGCCACATATTATTCTTTAAGTCCCACTGTTCAAAGTCAATCCACTGTCTTCTTTCCAGCATTTAGGTTATTTCTACCTTTCTATTTTCAATGACTGTTGGGTTATTTCCACAGCATTGACTTGTATTTAAAGTGAAAGAACAGGAGAATATGAGTCTATATCATCTTGTCCAGAACTGAAAGTATACCTTATCTTTTATATTTTAAGAAGTCAGTATGTATGAAGAGTATAGTTGGAAACACTCATTCTGAAATGACCCTGAATAAGTGTTACCATTGTATTATCATTGACCCAAAAATTTGATAAATTTTTAATTTATTTAAAAACTAAAATAATGGCTATCAATGTTAAGTGCTTTATGTTACCTTTTTCTTCACAGAGCTCTATTTTCCTCCCTAGAGGCAATCACTATGATGAATTATGTATAGAGATGGCAATTTCATACTTCTGGTACAAAAATATGCATTCACACACAATATTGTTTGAACTTTTAGAAAAATGAACCAGTGGAGTCTTAGTATGTATAGTATCAGTAGTCAACTGATCAGTCTTATATCTGTTCCCCCAGTCTTCTAAGATACTACACATGGAATTGCAAGAACTGCTGAGGAAATCTGTGTTTTCTGAAACAGTATTCCTAGAGCGTAAGAATGAGATTGATTGTATCAGCCGTGGACCTAGGCCATCCGTGCTATTCTTGATGTTTGTTTTACTACCAGGTGCTCTGCTTGTTGGTGTTCCATTTTCAGAAATCCTTACACAAGAAGCTGGTATCAGTCTCCATGCTCATATAAGTCCCCAGACTCCAAAAGACACATGTCGTTCCATCCCCAAGAATATTTCACCCCACTCTGATCTTTCCTCTGAATACAAAATGGTAGGCCTGGCGATTCCACTAAAAAGTTGCACTCAACATGAATCCCCCCACCTTTGTTTTCTTTGACTCTCCCACTTTTCTACAGTTTTCTCTTATAAACTGTGATAGAGTGATTTTCTAATAGCTGACGGTAATGGAATTTGTTCTATTGTAATAAAAGAGAGAGAAAAACAGAAAGGAAGAGAGAGAAACCCTGCCTTAATGTTTGGAGCCTATCTATATAATGTGAATTGCACATATTTGGGGGTAACATTTGGAGTACCAGTTTATAGCTTTAAAGATTTAAATTTCAAAAAAAAATCTATCTGCAAATACTTTTCTGGTTCATAGGGTGGTAAGAAACACAAAGTTCACATTTTCAAATTCCAAGGTTCTAATGAATAATGAACACTTTAACTTTAAAATGACTTGCGTTAAAATTAGAGCCATCACGTCTTAGAATTCCATTGGGAGATCTTGTCGTATTTTGAATGTCATGATGACTAAAATTTCTCACTCGCGTCACCATTCCCCATCCTCCACAAAGTCTTTGAAATGAAATTTCCTGTGAATTCTTCAGCTATTATGACTTGTACTGGGGGAGATATATTTAGTCATAACCTTACAATTACCGTGAAATAGGAGACTCACTCCACCTGAAGAATACATCCTTTGTTCTCTCAGGAAAATGTCCTATGAAGATGTCTATTGGCACTAAAACTGGTAACATGCATGGACCAATGCTTGTCCCCCAAAAAAGGAGTTCCACAGAAGGCTATACTCTCAGTCCTCATACAGAAATTAGTGCCTGTTTCCGAGGGTTAGGATTTAAAATTTTTCTTGGCTATAGTATTCCTATTTAAGATTATTTCTGGTATACGCTCTGAAAAGCTGTTCTTTTGGAAAAGGAGATGTTTTCAAATGTGTTATTTTCATTTCCTAACTTTGTCTTACATTTGGAAGATTTGTGTTAATGCTTTTATTAGTTAACTCTACAAATGTGCCAGAAAATTGTCCCCACTCTGTCACTAGCAAGGGGGTATGTATGTAGTACATTTGTGCACAGTTTAGAGCACTGTTCATTTCTAAGTCTGGCAAGCACATCAAAAGAAATACGAGTGTTAATGTGACATTTTGACTTTGTGAGCTAGAAGGTCACTTGAGTAATTAGTGCTAGATAAACCCAGAGGACATGCTGTGCTAGCGTGATCATTCTAGCAATACCCGTTGTGACTAACAAGCACGAAGCTGAAGAAACTTATTTATGAATTATGAAAATCTTCTTAGCTATAGTTTAAATACTTTGGGTTTGCTTAAACTTCAGCCTCTTTGAGAGAAGGAACTTGGCCTAATTTGATGAAGGACACAAAAATCACAGAGAGTGTTATGTGCATCAGATAGAATCTGAAGGTAGCTAAAAATATTGTTAATGGCATGGTTGATGCTTGTGCTCTCCAAAATAGATTTCAATAATGATTTTTGTAAAATATTTTTTCTCATAAATTTCATTTTTTTAATTATTTTGACTTCATGAAGAGTGTGAGTAGAATTAGGGGATTCCATTATTCCAGATGATCAGTAAACATTTACCACTCTCAATGGAATTTAATTAGATATCTTATCTATTCTTTTGAATTAATTTATGCCTTAGATTTATTTATAAGGATTTTTAGGTTACTTTCTAGGTACTTAAACAAATAGACAACATAAAATAATTAGAATATGAAGCCAGTAATAATGAGAACAACACACACATGCCAATATTGGATATTTACTTTAAAGAGATTCAGTTAATTCTGAGATTGTGGAAATGAGGGGAATGTGTATATATTCACCAAAGTTATTTTCCCCACATCACAGGGCCACATGGAGAGTGTATTATTTTAAAGAGTACTTCATAATCAAACATATATACTTGAGTGATATCAGCAAAGTAGCAGAGTAAGGAGCTCAGCTTATGCTAGATCTTATTCCTCGTACTAGGGAACAGAAAAGATGATGAGCCCTTATTTTTGTAGTAAAATTTCTTTATTCCACTATTTTAATTTTTGTGGTGCTAATTTTATAAGTTATAATGTAATTAGAGATGTAAAATATTAATATACTTTTGTTTTATATATATATAATGTACATATGTCTGTTAATGTGGATATGTATGTCTGTACATGTGTATGTATATATATGTATGAATGCATGTGTATGTATACACATTCAAATGTTATAGCTAAGCCAAAAGTTCTTGTATTTTATCCATGGTATAGAACATTACATTGGGCACCTGGGTGGCTCAGTAGGTTAAGTGCCCAACTTTGGCTCAGATCATGATCTCACAGCTCCTGAGTTCGAGCCCACGTTGGGCTCTGTGCTGACAGCTCAGAGCCTGGAGCCTGCTTCGGACTCTGTGTCTCCCTCTCTCTCTGCCCCTCCCCGCTAACACTCTGTCTCTCAAAAATGAATAAACTTTACAAAAAAATTTAAAAACACATTACTGCAGCACCTGGGTGTCTCAGTCAGTTGAGTGTCCGACTTGAGCTCAGGTCATGATCTCATTGTCCGTGGGTTCGAGCCCTGCATCACGCTCTGTGCGGACAGCTTGCTCAGAGCCTGGAGGCTGCTTTGAGTTCTGTGTCTCCTTCTCTCTCTTCCCCTCCTCTTCTTGCGCTCTGTCTCTCTGTGTCTCTCACAAATAAATAAATGTTAAAAAAAAAAAAGACATTACAAAGCAAGGATCATAGTACTGATGAATATGAAAGCATTTAGGACACAAGTATATTCTCAAATTAGCATGCATAAATCACACTCTATGATTTATGAGCTCTGTATCCATTGCACATTTCGTTTGGAAAAGTTGTATCTAACAATGATGAAATTGGTTTCCAGGTGCTGTCAACATGAGTTTGTTTCTGTTGACAATAAATCAATAACTCTTTCCGACATGACTCTCATAGTAGTAAGAATCCTGGCAGTAATCTACTTTCTTAGTGGCAGACAGATAGCTATGCCTTGGATTCTTTGAAGGTGCTACTCAGACTAACTGTTGTTCCAGATGAACATTATTTCCTTGGCCCAAAGGTGAATGTCCACTTATGTGATGAAGAAAAGCAGTTGTCATTTAGGATTAAACAGAAGGAAGTAGGAAAGGCACTAGTCATTCACACCATGGTAGAACAGGAAAAGGAACTGATACATTCAATTGTAATCAGTGGAGAAAATTCAGATGGCAGCTCAGAATATGAATGATTTTTTTAGCATGTGAGAATTAGCAACTGAGAGAACATTACATACATGGTCTCTTTGGGTCTCTTAAACCTTGTGAATTGGTTTATATTTTGAATACCTACTCTATGAATTAGATATTATGACCTTAGATTATGGATAAGGACACTAAGTTAATTAAGATCTCACACCCTGAAAATGAATTAAGTTCCAGGTCTCTTGGACATCAAAACCTTTGGCTTTCTAAAACACTGGTAAGGGGCACCAGGGTGGCTCAGTCAGTTAAGTGTCTGCCTCTTGATTTCAGCTGAGGTCATGATCTCATGGTTTGAGAGATCGAGCCCCGTGTAGGGCTCTGCATTGACAGTGTGGAGCTTACTTGGGATTCTCTCTCTTCTCTCTCTCTGCCCCTACCCCACTTGCTCTCTCTCTCTCTCTCAAAATAAATAAATTAACATTAAAAAAATGAAATACGGGTAAATTCCATAGTTGAGATAAATCACTAATATAGTATAACAAACTAAAGATTTTTTCTTCCCAATTAATAATGTGTAATGCACATAATACATTCTGCAATGTATGACACATGCTAGATAAATACATGTTTTTACATATATGAATTTTAAGTTATTAATTCTTTAGTGACAATAATTTTGTATTCATTTTAGTGGGGCAATGAAGCTTTGATTTTGACTGTCAAATTTCACACAAAGAGATGAATTTTTGTTAACTCCACTTTTTGATAGATTCTGCTTTGCATGATGGAAATATTTTGTAACAAATTCTATGTCCATGACTATGCTTCATTCCTCTTCTCTCTTAGCTTCTGGCTTTTCAACTCTAATAAATCTACAATATTTATATAGAAATTTTGTATAGATAGAGAATAATATCTTATGGAAATACCTAAGAGGTAGTGGAAATCTATCTGGGAACTAGGAGTCATGGAGGTGACTTTAGTTTATTCATATCTCTAGAGTTAGGTTTCTCAATAAATATCCTGAATAGGCTTGATTATTTTTACCATTCAAGATTTTTTCCTAGTTTAAAGGTTGTAGCATTCAGTAGTGGCCAGATCAATTCTGAAAATCAGTTTTACTGACTGACCACACAGATAGCATGGCTATTTGTAACAAGTCAACCAAAGATAACACATGGCATTAGTAATGAACTTTTGCAAAAATTTGTGTTGTCTGAATACTTCCAACATTTAAATCCCTTCTATCTTAGTATCTTTCATCACATACCAACTTACATTCTATAATGATCAAATCTAGTAATTAAAATGGCTCATTGCATGATTTCACACATGCTTAATCATTTCATATTATTTTGAAGTAAGGGATGAATTTCCCGGGGTGCTGGAGTCTGCATATTAATCGTGTATCTGTCATCATTATGCTAACTTATCATTGGGTACAATTTTTTGAGCCCTGTTGTTAATGTTGATATTATTTTTCTGCTGGCTGTCTGAACCATCCAAATGCCTTCTTATTTAGAATTAGACATCTCTTTCATTTTAACCTCTTTCTTCTTACTTTGTATAATAGAAATTTCTTACCACTAAAGCTAAATATAAATAGAACAGGTGCTTGGCAAAAATTATCCAGGTTCTAATATCCTGTACTTGAGCAATATCAGGTATTCCCCGAATATGAGTGGGACTCATGACCTATACCCACTGTAGACCCCCAAGGAAATGTTAGTTAACAGAATGAATGCAAAAAGGAGCTTTAACAAGCAATGTGTGCAAATGTGTCTATAGTGACATAGACATTCAGGGTACATGTCTTCATGCCATTGCTTCTCAAACTTTAGTGTGTGCAAATTACCCAGGGCTCTTATTAAAATGCAAATTCTTATTCAATAGATCCAGGGTGGAACCCAAGATTGTGTATTTCTACCAAACCTCCAAGTGATACTGTTTGTCCAAGTACCAATATTATGCTAATTTCTGTAGAATTCTCATGGACTTTAAAATACTTGAATACAGTGACTTTGTCTTTAATCTCAGCATTCTCCTATCTTGTAACAATACCTAAGAGCTGCTCAAGAAATTTTGGTTGGGTATTAGTTGAATGAAGAAACAGGTGAAAGATAAGTGAAAATATATTCTCTTTGTTCTGATCTTATTTAATAATTGTGAATAAGATCAGTACTTTTTTTTCAATTCCTTTGTGAAACATTGTATAACAAAGTGGGGACAATCCAGTATAGAACAAGAAGGCAGTATGAGGCAACAAGAAGGCAGTATGGCAGTTGAGTGAGAGCACAGATTCTGGAGTCAGATTATTTTGGTTTCAATCCTGGCTCCTGTAATTACTGGAAGTGTGCTCTTATATAAGTAATTTGATCTATTAGTGCCTCACATTTTTCATTATAAAGTAAGGATAAAAAATAAATTTCACTTATAGGTGAGATTTAAATAATTCACGTAAAATACTTAAAGGAGTTCCTGGCCAATAGCACACAATACATAGTAGCTATTTTTATAACTGAAATATTAATGCTTACTCTTTTCAAAAATTTTAATTATGTTCAAAGTTAAGATAACGAGGTTCACAGGTTATTGGGTAACTTGTATACCTATCTGATCGAAGCCCATTAAATCAGTATTTCTATTTATACAACTACGGAATATTTCTAGAGGCTCTTTCCATTGGAAAAATTATGCTAACACTTTATTATTTAAAACACTATAACATTGATAGAGTCAAACCACAAAAGGGGTGTGAAGATTTAGAACAAGTTAAAGACAGATAGTTTTAAAAGCAGTGCAAATTGCGGTTACGTATTTTATACCTTCATTTTGCACACATCTTTAATCGATTCAATTACAGTTCCTAGGTGCATTTGAATATACATTGGAATATGGGTATATTCTGTATAAACTAACTGGCAAGGTTTACTATGCTCTATTTTTAAGACAGTTACCTGCTGCTATCGTATAAAATTTCTCTTTCTTTCTGAGTCATTATTACAGTGACACATTTAATAAGTTATCTGGTTGAGTCTTTATCTTAATCTTGCTTTAACTTTTGCATGAAAACTTGTATGTGTGAATTATGAAGCGATTCTATGACACAAACTTTTAAAGTAACTAGAATCTAGCTTGCAGCTCTTTTTACAAAGTGATGAGGGAAGGGAATGCTATATATAGATAAGTGTGAGGTAGAATTATATTATTCTTTTGTAATTTATTTATTTAAATTCAAGTTAGTTAACATGCAGGATAGTATTGGTTTCACAAGTAGAGCCCGGCGATTCGTCACTTACATATAACACCCAGTGCTCATCCCAACAAGTGCCCTCCTTAATGCCCATCCTCCCACCTAACACCCCCCCCCAGCAAACCTAGGTTTGTTCTCTGTATTTAAGAGTCTCTTATGGTTTGTGTCCCTCTCTCTTTTTATCTTATTTTTCCTTCCCTTCCCCTATGTTCATCTGTTGTATTTCTTAAATTCCACATGTGATTGAAATCATGTGATAATTGTCTTTCTCTGACTGAATATAAGTCAGAGGAAGAACTATATCATTTTTATGCATAAATAAAAATGCTCAGAAATAATAGAGTGAAACAAACTGTAATGATGACTAAAGGGCCTGTTATGAAGATCATCTGATTTTGAGCAGTGATCATGCTAGCATTGTAATTTGGGGTAACTTTTATAATCTGTCTGGACCATTTTGTTTGATTAATATGACAATTAATTAATTAATTAATTTAGGAGGCCTCTCAGGTCTTTTCCTATAATAATGTTCACCAGTTATGTTCCCCCTCTACCTACTTTTCCCAGTCACTTATGTAAAAAAGTCATTCTTTTTCTATCTCAAAAACAGTTCCCGGTGTATCTATCTTTCCTTTTTCACTGCTACAAGGTTAGTTCAATTCTCATCTTAATTAAGTTATTCTAGTAGACTCCCAATAGTTGTCCTTCGCCTGCTCTTACCCTAGAACAATTGTTATACCACAATATAGCCAAAGCCACTTTTTAAAAGATGAGCCAGATCATGTCATTCCCCTACATAAAACTTCCAGTAATTTCCCAATATATTTAGAAGAGAATCTATTCCTTAGCTTGACCTACAGTAACCTACCTCTTCTTACCCCTTCTGTATCATTAACTTATTTTTCTGCCACTCTCCCACTCACTTGTTATGTCCCACCCACAGTGGATTTGAACTTGCTAATAAACCTTTCCTTCTTAGAGGCACTGGGTGTGAAATATTTTCTTTCTAGAACACTCTTCCCCTTTACTGTCACTAGGCTAGAACTGTTTTGTCATGAAGGTCTCAAATTAAATAACATCTACTTAATAAGGCCTTTCTTAACCATCAAGCATAAATTAGATTTTTTCTTATAAATTTGTTAAATGTTTATTAATTTTGAGAGAGACAGAGAGCTAGAGCACAAGCAGGGGAGGGGACAAAGAGAAAGGGAGACAGGAATCCGAAGCAAGCTCCAGCCTCTGAGCTGTCAGCACAGAGTCCGACACAGGGCTCGAACTCATGGACTGCTAGTTCATGCCCTGAACCAAAGTTGGTCACTTAACCCCCAAATTAGTTAGATTTTTAGTGAGCTTTAAAATATAGAGTTAGAAAGTTGTCATTCTTATCCGTACAACAAGAAAAAAAGAGGACAAACAAAAACCAGGGAATGTTTTGGACCCATCAAAGAACTGAGTTTGCAGGTAAAAACATATTCCAAAATCTGGAGAGACAGGCAACTCTAGTGAGTCAGAACAAAGATCTGTTTACCAATAGCAGAAACTGCTGGAGAAATACATTAGTGGAAAACTTAAATAGTAACTTTGAAAAATTGCTGGGGACTGAATGGGACCAGTGAAGAGAGTGAGAAACTCCTGGGGGCTTCAGTAATAGCCTGGGAAGGTCACACTTCCATGAATTGTCCCCATGTTCTTAAAGAGAAAATTTGAGAACAACCCCTTCTGGTTCTGATGGTGAGAGGGAGTAACTCTTATGAAATACATCCAGATTCTTCTTCAGTAGCAAGGCCTACTGCTATAAGAGAAAGGCTTTACTAGAGTCTTGTCCCAGAGTGGTAGGAGGAGGGCATTCCTCTCACTCCAGTCCTCTCTCATCTTCCTGGCTGCACTAAATAAAGGAGGGGAGGGAGCTCTATGGAAAGAAAACTTGTAAAGTTCACAGACCAGAGCCAGAGGCCTGTCACCCTCACCTAACCACCACATCAACAAGGTTCTACTATATTAATACTGGGTTACAGCTGAAATTTTAGCAAGACAGTCTGTGGGGAAAAAAAGGAGTATTTAATGAAAACCCACATAAAGGAGAAGAGACTAAAACAGGGACACTAAAGGAATTTTAAGCTTCTGTCGTCTGCCACTACAGCAAGTATTAAACACAGCGTAAATTCCAGTGAGATCAACATAAATTTCCCCATTTGAGGCTTATTTACCTCAGTTCATAGTATCTAATACAGGTCCAGCTTTTTTTTTCTTTTTTTAAAGAGTGAGAGTGTGCCTAAGTTGGGAAGCAGGGTAGAGGGAAGGAGAGTGAGAGAGAGAGAGAGAGAGAGAGGGAGGGAGAGAATCTCAAGCAGACTCCATGCTTAGTGTGGAGTCGGACTCGGGGCTCAATCCCCCAATCCTGGGATCATGACCTAAGCTGAAAACAAGAGGTGGATGCTCAGCTGACTGAGCCACCCAGGCACCCCCAGGTCCAGCTTTCAACAAAAAATCATAAGGCGTGCCAAAAGACAAGCAAAATGCAATCTAAAGAGATAAAACAAGCCTCAGAACCAGTCTTAGATAGGGCATGTATGTTGGAATTCTCAAACATGGAATTTAAAATAAATATTAATATGTTAAGGGTGCAATAAAAAAGAATAGATAATATGCAAGAACAAATGGATATATAAGTAGAGGATGAAATTCTAAGAAATAATCAAAGGAAGTGCCAGTGTTCAAAAACATTGAAACAGAAATGTATAATGCCTTTAATGGGCTAATCGGTACACAAGATATGGCTGAAGAAATAAGCAGTGAGCATGAAGACAGATCAATAGAAACTTCCAAAAATTAAAAGAACATCTAAGAACTGTGGGACAATTCCAAAATGTGTGATGTGCATGTAAGTGGAAAATCCAAAGGAAAAGAAAGAGAAAATGGAGCAGAAAAACATTTGAAGTCTTAAGGCTGAGAACTGTCCAAAATTAATCACAGGCACCACACCACAGATCCAGGAGGCTCAGAGAACACAAAACAAAATAAACACAAAAGTAACTACCCCCTCGTCATATCACAGTCAAAGTGCAACAAATAATAATAAAAAAAAGTCTTGAAAAAATGCCAGGGTTGGTAGGGAGGTGGGGAACCTTGTCTATATATAGGAGCAAGGGTAAGATTTACATCAGGATTTTCAGCAAAATTACATCAAAAACTTGGAGAGAAAGAGAGTGGAGTGAAATATTTAAAGTGATGAAAGAAGAAAAAAGCACACCAGCCTAGAATATGCAGTGAAATGATCCTTCAAAACTGAAGGAGAAATAAAAACTTTGTCAGACAATAAGTGAGGCAATTCATTGCTAGAACACCTGCCTTTTAAGGAGTGTTAATGATGTCTTTGGATACGAAAAAATGGTATAGGTTCGAAATATGGTTCCATATAAAGAAAGGAGAAGTAAATGAAGGTGAAATAAAATACTTTAGTTTTTTTATTCTTAACTGAATTAAAACGCAATTTATTTGTTTAAACTAATGAGAGTGGCAAGTTAATTGGATAATTATAGTATGTGGATAGGTAAAATTTATGGTATTAACCTCACAAAAGACAAGAGAGATGAACTGGGAATATTTTGTTATTTGGCATCTGAACTACATGTGAAGCAAAATACTGTTATTTGAAGGTAGACTTAAATTAGTTAAAAATGTAAATTCTAAGCCAATCACTATTTTTTTTAAAATAAGTACCATTGATCCACTTAAAAAAGAGATACATGGGATAATACTCAGTTAAAACAAAAGAAAGCAGAAAACCTCTTGGAACAAGAAGAAAATAGTTACAAATATGGTATATGTTAATCCAAATGCATTAATTCTTACTTTAAATATTAACGACATAAATACACCAATTGAAAGAGATTATTGAAATGTGTATATATAATATAATATAATATAATATAATATAATATAATATAATATAATATAATATAATATTTATCTCCACCCAAGTATATGCTGCCTAATACAAAACTCACCTAAAATGTGATTCTGTAAGGTTAAAATTAAATGAATGAAGAAAGATACACCATACAAAAACCTTCTGAACAAAACTAAAAGAGCTATAATAATTTCACACAATCCAGTCTTTATAACATGGACAATTACTGGAAAATAAAGAGAAGAAGTATATAATGATCAAGGGATCACTTCTCTCCAAACACACTACAATCTTAAATGGGAACACATTAATCCAAAAAGCATCAAAATATGTAAGGCAAAACAATATAACAAGACGAAATAGATAAATCTACAATCATAGTTGAGGACCTCAAAACTGCCCCCCATCAGTATTTGACAGATCAAGTAGACAGAAAATCAGTATGTACATAGTTGACCTGAACATCAATATCAATCAATGTGATGTAATTGACATTTGTAGAATGCCCCATTCAAAAACAAAAGAATATATATTCTTCTCAGACTCTCACAAAACAGTCGTTCACCAAAGGACCATATATATATACCAGGTCATAAAACACACCTTAACAAATTTAAAAGAATAGAAACCATACAGAGTATGTTCTTAGACAACAGTGGAGTTAAACTAGGAATCAATAACTGAAAGATAGCTGGAAATTTCCCAAATATTTGGAAGTTATGCAACACACTTTCAAATGACACATGGATCAATGAAGTGTCAAGTGAAGTTAAAAACCATTTCAAACTGAATGATAATAGAACTTAAAATTTCTGGGAGACAGCCAACAAACGAATAAACAAAACAATTCTTAGAAACTTGGAGCACTAAATACATATATTGGAAAATATTTGAAATTATTAAGCTAAGTTTCTAATTTCCTGTATAGTTCCGAAACTCAGAATAGTCTGTCAAGCACATTT
Source organism: Acinonyx jubatus (assembly GCF_027475565.1). Classification (NCBI taxonomy): domain Eukaryota; kingdom Metazoa; phylum Chordata; class Mammalia; order Carnivora; family Felidae; genus Acinonyx; species Acinonyx jubatus. Next base: position 40,595,003 of record NC_069391.1, read on the forward strand.
GTTCCTGAAGTCATCACATTGGCAGCAGGTACTGTTTTAATTACCTATAATAATAAGCTTAACACAGACAATACTAAGTCTTAAAGAGAACAGACTTTCTGAGAAAGTACTTTGGGTTGGCCCCAAAACTTAAATGAAATGCATTATACTTGGAGAATCTAAGAGTAAACTTATCCACTGAAGAATATAATTACATTTGACCATTTTTAGTATTGACTATTTTAATAATATTAAGTCAATATTATAAGCTACACATTTGGTCTATTTAACACTATTTTAATTATTTGACTTTTATTTGTAGATACATTCCTTTCTTTCACAGTAATTTCATTTTATTATTATTTTTTTATCCCTTTCCCAGCCTCAATTTGCATTTAGAACGCTTGTCATAGAAGTACGCAGAGTGAAGTTTTTCAAGAGGCATTAAGTGCTGCAGAGGCTTTGGAAATGAGGCCTTTACAGAGCAAGCAGAAACTCCTTCTAATATATTGCTTTGGTTATGATCTTACTGTGAAACCCATCTATTATATATGAAGAGTACGAAAAAACTCCTTACTACTTAATCAAGTCCTCTTGAATATTCTCCCTGATTTTTAATTTTGGCACATGGTCTCATGATCTACAGGATTGATACAGTTTAAGATCACAGGCTCTCATCTTGGCTGACTAAGCATTAATTACAAAGAGACAAAGTGAAAAAATGATGTGCATTGCCTTAGGTGTTATTTTTTTCATCTTCCATAACCTTCTTCAAATAAGTTCTATAGATCAAATAAAGGGAGTGTATCTAATTCTTTACTTTGTTGCCATAAAATATATCACCTTATGTTTTAAACTGCAGTAACTTCTCATCCACAGTATTAGTTTGGAAGAAACTAAAAAAAAAAAAATAGGTCATCAAATAGCTGCACAAGCAGAGTGACATTATCTGTCTCCTTTCAGAAACTTCATTTTTCTTTTACGCTTATTCATTTTTGAAAGGCAGGGAGAGACAGAGTATAAGCAGGAGTGGGGTGGAGAGAGAGGGAGACACAGAATCTGAAGCAGGCTCCAGGCTTTGAGCTGTCAGCACAGAGCCCGACGCGGGGCTCAAACTCACGGACTGTGAGATCATGACCTGGGCCGAAGCCGGATGCTCAACCGACTGAGCCACCTAGGCGCCCCCAGAAACTTCCTTTTTAATTTCAGGAGAAATACATGCTTTTTAAAAAGATTCCAGCTGCATAAATTAAAAAGTGAAATTACTCTTCACTTGGCCCTGTGTAGCTTTATGGCCCTCTTCAGAGACAACCTAACAGCTACCAGTTTAGTTTATATAATTAATGATTTTTTACTATATGCATATTTCTTTATATTTCTGTATACACATAGAGTATTGTACATATTCTATATTCGATCATTTACATAGTTGTAAGTTATTCAATACAATAGGAGTGGTATAATGTGTTTGACCATTTCTATTTTAAGCCACTGTGATAAATGTATAAACTGCCACAGTACACACACACACACACACACACACACGTGTTTTATGTAAGAATTTCTATAGTATAGATTCCTGGAAACAAAGCACCAGATTGTATGTGAGTTTATACTAATAATGGCTGAGATTATATTAAATGTATATATTAATTTGGGAAAAAACCTGATGTCTTTAAAATTGTATTGTCTCATCCAGATAATCACTGGTTTCTTCATATTCTTCATGTCCTACAGAAATGTTTTAGTTTTCTTACAAATATCTTGCACATTTATTTTTGGCTTAATACCAATTACTTTAAAATTGTGTTGCTAGGTTTTTTATGTATGCTAAATTCTGCTATGGTTATTTCATGTTATCCTAAATGCGGTTAACAACTGGTATACTTTAAATATTATTGGTCATATCAATTTAGCCAAAAGGATTTATTTTCAATTTCTAGTTTATCTTTTGATGATATAAAATTGATGAATATACATAGTTTAGGTATTTTGGATGGAAGAGAAGAGGGAATACAGTTACTTGAAATCTCAACTTATTTAAAAAAGGGATTTGGGGGAAAATGGCTCAAATATTATTTATGCAAATAATCAAATTGTAAGGTGCCTGAAATACAGGCTGGACATGTTTGTTGATACAATTAAATGAATGAGCAAATGAATCGTGATTAACTTAATGACTACGTATCTGAGTATTTCTACCAAACTATACTCACAGGTTTCTATGGCTAAGATTATCTTTTAACCACAAATAATCTTTTCTCTTTTACTTCTAGGCAACATGACTATTCTTTACTTTTATATTTTTCTTATAGTTATATACAGCTATAGAAGTAATTTAGCTTCAGGAGAAGTAGAACAGAGACCCCAAGGCTATTGGTATGGCCTCTTTATTCTTTCTCCCATTTCCATTGACTGCAGCCTCCACATGATGCAGACCTCTCATGGAGCGTGCAGTGCCCTGGGTGATGACAGAACTACACAAGGTTAACCATCTAGAACTCTGGGAATAGGACTGCTTGCAAATTTAACACTCATATTCAGAGTTGGACGTGCAAACAGGGAGAAAAATTTCAAACAAGCAACAACAACAATAGTAAAACCATCTTCCATTGGGTCTTTTTGTGATAGTGCCTTGCTTAGTATAATACAGAAATACCATCTATTACAGCTTCCCAAATTATTACCCAGTTGGCTATCCTCTAGTTGAAATATCTCTTAATTGATTTCATGACATCATACTTTGCAATTGCTCCCATATCAAGAAGTCATTGCTTCCTAACCTTCTTTGCCAGCTCCACCTTTTCTACCTAAATTCCAAGCCCAAAAAGTAGATGTTGACCTCCTACCTTTTCGATACTCTGCCTTAAAAATATCTCATTTATACTTATGGATCAAAATATCACAGTTTATAGAAATAGCTCCAACTACATCTCCAGTTTTATCCAGAGTTCAAGATTCATATATCTAATACATGACTTAAAAAGTATGATTAGTTTATAAGAGCATGGATTCTGCAGCCAAACCAGCTGATGCTTAATAAATGTGTGACTTGGGGCAAATCAGTTAACTACCTTTTTCTCATTGCAATATCATAATAGTAAGAAGGCTTATTTCGTGTGGCTGTATGGAGAATTAAATGAGTTTATGTAGTCCATATATATACAAAACACTTGTAAAACTTGTAAAAAAAAAAAAAACTGATCAGTTGCCTGATCAGAAGCAGTGTTATGTGGAATAACATAATGGTGGGTAAGGCATTTTGTAAGTCTATAGCTGATAGTTTGGACAGATATAATGTGTGCAAGAAAGGCAAGTCTGTATCTGGAATAAACATCTATTCTGGTAAGAACAATGCAAAATATCACCCTTCCATGATAAAAGTGGTCCAGTATAATCCACCTGCCACTAGGTAACTGGCTGATCACAGTGGCAAATGGTGTCATAACGTAAGGTGCCATTCTGGCAGACTGGGCACCCAGCAGTAGTAGTAATCAGGTCAGCCTTGGTGAGTAGATCTCCTTGTTGCTAAACCCATGCCTAACCTCCATATCTGCCACCATGGCCACTTTATGAGCCCATTAGGCAATGACAGAGGTAGCTGGGGAATGGGGATGACTGGAAGCCAAAGAATGGGTCATCTTACTCACTTGATTATTAAAATCTTCCTCTGCTGAAGTCACCCTTTGATAAGCATCCACATGGGATACTGTTATGACTTTGTTAAATTAAGAAACTCAAAGAGTTCTGGGTGCTTGGGTGGCTCAGTTGGTTGAGCATCTGACTCTTGGTTTTGTCTCAGTTCATGATCTCTGGGTTTATGAGTTCAAGCCCTGCGTTGGGTTCCATGCTGATAGTGCGGAGCTTGCTTAGGATTCTCTCTCTCTCTCTCTCTCTCTCTCTCTCTCTGTCTCTCTTTGTGGCCTTCCACCACTCATGTTTTCTCGCTCTCTCTCAAAAAAGTAAATTCTCCCCCCCCAATGTTTTTTTTATAAGTGGTAGCCATTAATTTGCATATGTGAACCACAGAAAGGCACTGTCTAGCTCTTCTTCATAGATTTTCTTCTGAGCATCTGATAATAGCCTGTAGAAAACAAACTGTGAGTTAATGCAAAATCCTCCTGTGTCTAGACCCAGCTTACCCCAAGTGGCACATCAGTCCATACTTGACCCCTAAGCATTCATTAATATTTTACCTTATTTCTTCTTACCTCTATTAATGTGGTTTCCCTTGCCTTCTGAACTCTACAAAAGTCCTGGCAGTTCATACATCCATTCACTTAGAGTTATAGTCATATAGTTTGTTTTATATTTTTTGGTATATAATTCAATATAAGGAATTGCCTCATGCATTATAAAGGCTGAGGCATCCCATAATCTGCCATTTGAAAGCCAGAGGTCCAGGAAAACTGCTGATGTTTCAGTTCAAGCCCAAAGGCCTGAGAGCCAGGAGAGGTGGTCGTGTAAATTTCAATCTAAGTGCAGGAGAAAAACAATGCCCTAGCTCATCCAGTCAGGCAGAGAACAAATTCTTCTTTTCTCTGCCTTTCTGTTTATTCCACCCTCACAGACTGGATGATGCGCACCCACAACCGGAAGGGCTATCTGTTTGATTCAGCCTGCAATTTCCAATGCTAATCTTAACCAGAAACATACTCTCAGACACACCCAGAAATAATGTGTAGCCAAGTATCTAGACACTTTGTATCTTGGTCAAGTGGATACATAAAATTAACCAGCACATTCCCCTTGGACTTTAGACTAATTTAGCATCCAGTGTTCTAAACTCTGATGAGCTCGAGAAAATTCTGATTTTGTAGATCATCCTTTTATATTACTTCAGGAGAAATGTCCGGTTTTCTAATAATAGCTATAAGAAATTTCAGATTTGTCTTTTAAAAGTATAAACGACATCACGTATGCCCCTGTTTGCAATCATCCAGTGAATTCCAGTTGGACTTAACACAAAATTCAAACTTGTTACCATGGTTCTGAATGATTTTTCTCAGGCTTTTTCCTGGTAGCTCTCCCCCAACCTGGCCATTTTGACCTTTTTTTTTTCCTTCTCACTCATTCACTCACTCAGTCTACCTAATTAGCTCTTCCAAATATGCCATGGTATTTATTACCTGATGCCCTTTGTACACATTCTCTCTAGAATTCCTTTCCAGATTTAAAACTATTTCATTGATTACAATATTTAATCTTAGTTCTTGGTTTAAATATCATCCTAAATGATGTAAGACATTTTAAGTCCATACCATTTTTCTTTCTTTAGAGGATATTTTGTAATAAGTGTATTTCTTTTTATGTTAGTACTTGATTTATTTGTTCACCCAAAGCAAGCATCTTGAGAATTGATACCAATTACATCTTACCCAACGTTAAGACTACAAGATTTTGAACAGTTTTCCATGCATAGTAGGCCATTGACAAATATTTATTGGCTGCTTTGGTAAGATAAACCCTGTCATTTTTGAAATTCTAATCATCTATTCTCTTGTCTCATCAAAGTCAAGGATGATGCTGAAGAAAATAACTTTCCTATATAATGATTTGGCATAATTATTAAAGCATAAAGATTAATTTAAAAGACCAAATAACATGTTGTATAGTTTTTGTTTCTTTTACCCTTGACATAGCTTTTTGTAATCCCATATGCTTAAAGCTGTTAATTATTCCCTATCTTACTTTATTGTGTTTGTTCTATCTGTTTATACTGAATGGATTCTCAGAGGAAAACACAAATCGACCAGACGTAATCACAAAATACATACACCATATGAGATACTGCTGGGTATTTTGCAATATAGATTGCATTGAAACTTCTTCAGTGTCATATATTCATCAAACTTATCTTTTAATACAAGCACACTGACTTTATAGTTTTACATTTACTTAGCCCACTTGTGTATTGTGCACTGATTTTGGAACTTCTTCAGCAGTTCACTGAATTTAGTTCAGAGGGCTCTAATGATGAAAGATAGGAGGAAAATATTATGTGGGAGTAAAACGTTGATTTCCTTTTCCCCTAATTATCATGCCCAACACTTGGATTGTAAACCTAAATGGCTTCTTTTCTTCTAAATTCTAGTATTATAATTTACTTGAACTTTTTACATGTTTCTCCAGTGATGTTTATACTTTCATAAGAAAGTGGCAAGCCAATGTGGATGGAGCTAGAGTGTATTCTAAGTGAAATAAGTCAGTCAGAGACAAATATCATACGGTTTCACTCATATGTGGAATTTAAGAAACAAAACAGGTGAACATAGGAGAAGGGAAAAAGAGAGAGAGACAGAGAGAGAGACAGAGAAAGAGAGAAGAAGGCGAACCATAAGAGACTCTTAACTATAGAGAACAAACTGAGGGTTACTGGAGGGGAATTGGGTGGGAGATGCACTAATGCATGATGGGTATTCACGAGGGCATTTGAGATGAACACTTAGTGATGAATCATTAAATTCTACTACTGAAACCAACATTACACTAGAAGAAGAAAGTGGCACACCCACAATAGGAAAGGATTTGCAGAACACTCAAGGAGAAGACTGGGATATCAGATTTGGGGGGAAATCGCACTTTTACTAGGGTTCCTATTATTAAATCTCCTAAGTTGAGTAAGGTTTCTTTTTCATCTCATACATTCATACATTTACTCACTATTTTGTTTTTTCAAGAGATAGATATCAGTCATTTGGCATCCTGTTGGCCCCGTAAAAAGGATTATAGAGACAAATAAGATAGCTTTGAGAAGAATTCAAACTTAGGTGTAGAAAAATAGATTTTAAAGAGCTATTTTGCAGATAAATAACCTGCTTTTGAATATATGATACAAGTCTAAGTGTGGAAGATGGGGAAGCAGAATTATGTAAGATAGGAGACTAAATAGGAAAACAAAAGGAATTAATAGAAAGTGGGAAAAATCATGTAAATAGTTTTATTAGAAGGCAGTCATGTGACATTTTGATAGAGGAGCAAAATTTGTAAGAAGTCCATAAAGATAGGATCACATTAATGTCATGCACATTTTTATATTTTGATATGTAGGTATTTCAGACTTATTTATATATATAGTTCTATCGCTCTCAAATCTCTGATATTGACCTCACAGTCTTGACTACACGGGTTTTGCAAAAAGCACTTTCCATTTGGGAATATGGCAAGGGTCACAAGTAATTTTGAAGTGAAACTATGGGTTAAGTAAACCAAAAGGAGTCATCATTACTCAAAAAATAATACAACCTACATGAATTACAATTTTACCAATATCAGCTTCATTTTTAAAATAATATAACTATTATGATAGATTAACTTTTGTTTTATTTTAAACTATTCCTTCTAGTAGTCCAAGTCAACCGTGTGTGAAAAAAAATCAGTATCATTAATAATCAAGAAAATTTTGAGGTGCCTGAGTGGCTCAGACAGTTAAGCATCTGACTTTGCCTCAGGTCATGATCTCGCATTTCGTGGGTTTGAGCCCCACATCGGGCTCTGTGCTGACAGCTTAAAGCCTGGAACCTGCTTCGGATTCTGTGTCTCACTCTGTCTCTGCCCCTCCGCCACTCGTGCTCTCTCTGTCTTTCTCTTTCTCTCAAAAATAAATAAACATTCAAAACATTTTTTAAAAAAATAATAAGAAAAATTTCAAATTAAATAAAATGTATGGGGCGCCTGGGTGGCTCAGTCAGTTGAGTGTCCACCTTTGGCTCAGGTCATGATCTCATGGTTCATGAGTTCAAGCCTGACATCGGGCTCTGTGCTGACAGTTCAGAGCCTGGAGCCTGCTTCAGATTCTGTGTCTCCCTCTCTCTCTGCCCTTCCTGTGCTCGCAGGCTGTCTCTCTCTTAAAAAATAAAGTAAACATTAAAAAATTTAAAAAAAGACATCCAGATGGCCGACTGACACAGAAAAAATGCTCAACATCATTCATTATTAGGGAAATACAAATCAAAACCACAATGAGATACCACCTTACACTTGTCAGAATGGCTAACATTAACAACTCAGGCAACAACAGATGTTGGTGAGATGCTGAGAAAGAGGCTCTCTTTTGCACTGCTGGTGGGAATGCAAACTGGTGGAGCCACTCTGAAAAACAGTATAGAGGTTCCTCAAAAAACTAAAAATAGAACTACCCTACGACCCAGCAATTGCACTACTAGGCATTTATGCATGGGATACAGGTGTGCTGTTTCAAAGGGACATGTGCACCCCCATGTTTATAGCAGCACTATCAACAACAGCCAAAGTATGGAAAGAGCCCAAATGTCCATTGACAGATGAATGGATAAAGAAGATGTGGTATATATATATATATATATATATATATATATATATATATACATACACACACATACACACAACACACACACACACACACACACACACACACACACACATACAATGGGGTATTACTCAGCAATCAAAAAGAATGAAATTTTGCCGTCTGCAACTACGTGGATGGAACTAGAGGGTATTATGCTAAGCGAAATTAGTCAGAAAAAGACAAATATCATATGACTTCACTCATATGAGGACTTTAAGATACAAAACAAATGAACATAAGGGAAGGGAAGCAAAAATAATATGAAAACAGGGAGGGGACAAAACATAAGAGATTGTTAACTATGGAGAACAAACAGAGGGTTACTGGAGGGGTTTGTGGGAAGGGGGATGGGCTAAATGGGTAAAGGGCATTAAGGAATCTACTCCTGAAATCATTGTTGCACTATATGCTAACTAATTTGGATGTAAATTTTAAAAAATAAATAAATAAAATGAAAAAAATAATGATAGAGCTGTTGCTGGTACAGTTATGGAAAATCTAGCATTTAGAAAAGAATGCATGTATTTATTACAGCCCTGAGACTTCAAAACATTTATACATTCCTCTGAGTAGAGCATAAGTAGATACGGTGTTTTTTAATAAATAAAGTGTGATTCATGGCCACGTTAGAGAATAAATTAGCCAATGATATCTCTCATTATGATATTAAATAGACTTTTTGCAAATTTAAAAAACAGCTACAAAAAATATGCTTTTGACTCTGTGTGGAATATTCATAAAGTTATGAGGTAGTTTTGGCTTAAAATATACATTTCCGTCCCCCACGTATATATGTATTGCAGATTCACTACACAAAGAAGTTACTCCTCTGAAGAGTCATATTGAATAATAGATGAACAAATGCACTGGGAAGAACTAGGGTAGATTCCAGTCTTTGCTTTACAACCTGTTTGTACGAGGGAGGTCCGTAGCTCCTTTGAAGGTAATTCCTGACGATAAAATGGTTCTGATCCATGTTTGTCTGACTCACACGCTGTTGTGAGAAGTAAATGAGATAAAGGGTACAAAAGCAACTTATAAACATGAACCTATCAACCTGCATGTATTTATATTTGTTCAGCAAACCGAGTTTTCCACACATGTCTCATAACAGTGGAATTTAAGGTTAATGCTCTTTAAGTTCGGATTAAGATCAGAACATCAGGAACAGCATGTTCCATTGTCTAAATTTTAGTTGGGGATAGAGCTAATAGAAATCAGTTGTTTCCAGACTGAGTGGTTTAGAAAGCTTAACTCTTCATATTTATACATAAAAACCAGATAGTGATGCCCTTTGCCTATATTACATTTCCAATGACGTTAATATTACAGCTCTCGAAGTGTGCCATGTAACCCATTTTGCTTTAGAGCTATTTTGAGCCAGAGATTGACTGTGGGGAAAATCTGCACACCAATCTCTATCTTGAGTAAGCATCAAGCATCAAGGAGTGAAAAATATATATTGGTGCTTTTCTCTAAAGACGAAGGTTTCAGTCTCATAATGCTGGATTTAAAAAAAAAATCTAAACTTGATTTCTTAGTTTGTTTTGGATTTGTGTGGTATACAGCCCCCAAAGATCTTGCTAGAGAATGAATGTACGTTTTTCATGCTGGATACTATGACTCAAATCTTATAAGACAGACATAATAACATGACATGTTTCTCAATACCTCTGATCCTATTTGATAAAAAACAAATCTCAAATTTCCCATATTTCTAATAAAAAATACAGCTGACTCTGCACCCGGGATTCAGAAATCCTAAAGATCCAATAGCTAGGGAAAAGCTCGCTGGCACTCACTGGTATGTCAGTGCTCTGAAGAAAAGGATGTTATTGAAAGTGGCAGAGCTCACCTGGGTGACTTCAGTTGAATAACTTAGATACGTAATAAAATAAGTAAGAATTAAAACTTTAGCTGAGACTACATTTTGAAAACAGGTATTTTTCTTCTTCATCAACTTCTTTTATGTACTCTCTACCTATAGTCCCAAATAATTGTATGTATGTAGTATGTATAGCTGGTTAAGAGTTCAAGTTCTGGAATCAACAAACACGGTCCGTAACCAGGCTCTGCCGCTCACCGGGTGAGATATCTTAAACCAATCTCAATTTCTGCATTTATCAAATAGTGGAAAATAATAATGGCTACCTCATAGAGTTAATAAAATTGAGTGCGTGTTTGCGAAGTGCTTAATACAATTTAATGTGTGGGGCACCTGGGTGACTCATTTGGTTAAGTGTCCGACTCTTGATTTCAGCTCAGGTCATGAGCTCATGGTTCATGAGTTTGAGGCCTGCGTTGGGCTCTGCACTGACAATATAGAGCCTGGTTGGGGTTCTCTCTCTCTCTCCTCTCTTTCTGCCCCTCACCCACTCGTGCTCTCCCTAAGTAAATAAATAAATAAACATTAAAAATATATTTAAAAACACAGTTGAATGTGTACCATGGCATAAAGTACATCATTGATAAATGTTATTAGTAATAATTATATATATTTGATAATAATTATGAAAAAGACATGTATTATGGGCTCAATTCTGGGTGGCTCTAAGAATGACACCTTACTTATTTTGAGGTTGATAAAGAATTATGATGAATCTTTCAGGAATTACTGATTGGCGAGGGTGTGGGATGCAAAGGATTTTTACCATTTTAGGTCTAATTGGAGAGACTCTGAATGTTGCACAATAGTGTCCTACTGGGCAAGGAAGCTCCCTATTTGTCATGTGACCCACATATTCTCTAAAAGGAGAGGAAAGTTAGCTGATAATTTCAGCGTTTAAAAAGCCAAAGGACTAGTTCAAGTAAAATAGTTTTGATTTAAAATGTTGTAGGATGATACTTTTATTGTTCAAATCAATCTTGCCTTTTACCTCTCTGTTAAATTTCCTCAAATGACACTTACAATTTTCAGAGCAAACTAAATGGATCTCCGTATGATTGAACCCTATAGTCAGGTTAAATTCTAAGGGGGATAAAAAAGGTAGCCACACTCTGATACTAATATTTTCATGCTCTGCCTCTTGGTGAAACATTTCTTTTAGAGCACGGAAAAAAGAAATCCGAGACCAAGAAAATTATGAGTTTACCTCATATGAACATTTAGATGGTGTTTACTCAAACATATTCTCACTTAAGAATGTCCCTGAGGGAAATGTCAATTGTCAAGTTTATAGAAAAATATATACAGATTAAGATGATAAGTTTAGGGACACCTGGGTGGCTCAGTTGCTTGAGCATCTGACTTCAGCTCAGATCTTGTGGTTCTTGGGTTCAAGCCCCGTGTCCAGGCTCAGTGTTGGCAGCTCGGAGCTCAGAGCCTGGAGCCTGCTTCACATTTTGTGTCTCTCTCTTTCTCTGCCCCTGCCCTGATGGTGCTTTTTCTCTGTCTCTGTCTCTATCTCTCTCTCAAAAATAAAAACATTAAAGAAAAGAAAGATGATCAGTTTAAATTCTACATCTGTTAAATGCTAGTTGGATGATCATAGGACAAGTAATTTTCTTATCTTAAACAATACAAGCACCCTCTACCTTATAGGTATACTGAATGGAATACCTAAAATAGCATTAATGATAACTAAAATGAAAGCTTTAAGAAAAGACCTTATGGAATGTTTATTATGTTCTTGGCACTATGCTTATTAATTGAATGTATTACTTCATTCATCTATAAATGCCTTATATGGTGCCTGAAAATAAGGACGTTTTAATATGTTTTTTTTCTCTCTATATAGAGTCATAGAGTACTCATCTATGCATGGCTCTGTGACAAGGAAATATAATATAGTATAATTAGCTGCTTTTTTGTATCTTCACTATTAGACTATGAGTTCTCACAAAGTAGGAAAAAAGGTTGTTTTATTTGAATTTTCAGGAGACTTTTGGCAGATTTTTAGAATATATCATATCCTCAAAATATTTCTTTGGTGAAGAAATACAAAGAAGTAAACTCTGGATTGGTAAACTCCAGTAAATAGATTTAGTAAAAGATAAGTGCTTTAAAATGTAAGAAACCCTATAAGGATACAATTACATAGATAGGGCAAGCCAAAGCCTATTTAGATGCCCCACAACTGGCATAGAAAAAAGTATTACAGATTCAGAGAAGGAAGGCATTATTTGATTCAGAATTAATTTTTTAAAAAGCTCAGCAAGTAGGACCCCAAGATATGAAATAGAGAGAGAAGAATATCATAAAGCAGGAGAAAGCATATACTGAAACCTAGAACACTGTCACATCTTGATAGCATAAGGAGCAGACTGCTGTGGCTTCCTAAAATATCTGTGGAGACAAGAGTGGGGAGGAATGGGGAGATGAGAATGAAATGAAAACTTTGATCTGGTTTGACCTTGGTACTACTAGTTATCTATTGGTGTCTTTTGAGCAACAGTTTGCTCTTGTTCAAAAATAATGTGTGTGTGTGTTCACTCAGTTATGGTTAAGATCGATGGAGAGGGACATAATTTAGGGAACTAGGACCCTTAAAACTCCTATTAAAATTCTGTATTTGTGGAGATACAAGTCTAGGCTTAGATGATAGTACTGCAAACATAAAGGGAAGCATAGACACAGGAAGTAATGAAGACACTGGAAGAATTGATGAAATAAGTCCAAAAAGCTAAAAATGTACTTCTAACCAAATGGGAATCCATTAGCAAGTTTCGTCATAAATTCAATGATTTTTGAACTGGATGGCCTGTTTCTCAAATGTGTCTCCCAAATATAATTTTAAGGTAATAATAATAGTTGTTATATGAACAAAAGCAAGACCCATGGTCAAATAGCTTAAAATTGACAGTTTGAAAAATAAGAGTGATTTCTTAACTCAATAATCACTGTGATATAGGAAGAAATTAATACAGCAATTATTATTTTTTTAACACTATTTGGCTACATTAAACCAACCTCTTTCTGCTCCTGCTTGTCAGAGCATTTCATGTGGTTTCAATCTAGATTTAGAAAATGCTGACCTACATCACAAAGAATAATACATGTTTTATTATAGTCTGTTCTCAGACTGGCACTTTTACTTTTCAGTTGTAGTTGATGTTATTACCCCACCTACCTCCTTTAAATCTTGAAGGATTTTTTTCTTGTTTTTAAATTATTAGAGAACAATGAGTCATGTTTTCATATGGAAAAGAAAAAAAACTTTAAGGAAGCTGGTTTTCATGTTATTTCTAACTGAGAACCAATTAGTGAATCATTCAGTGCCATGAAAATGTTTGTATATCTTGCTTATGAACATTTGTTTATTTGAATTCATATTTTAATAGCACAAGTAAAATGACTTGAGTTATTTCATGCATTTCCATGGAAACTTAATGAATTTTCATTGCTTGAATTAAATAAAATGCTTAAGTTAAAATTTTATTATCATTATCCTTACTTATATTTCTTTTCTTGAAGTTTTTAAATTATTTATTTGAACTTCATGTCTATAAATCACATTTTGTCACCATTTCAGGTATTATATTAAGTGATGGATGAGGATATATTCCAGGAATTCAGGAATTTGTACTTCTCCAAATGACCCAAAAGATTTGCTTCAAATTTCATCACTAGATGCAGTTCCTCCCAGTCTAAAATGCTGGATTCATTATGGATCAAATACAATATCTGTTAAAGAAGACTTACAACTTACAGTTAAATGTCATCTGTGTTCTCAACATTGGTTTTCATCCTCTATGGAGTTCAAAGGACAAGGGGCAAGATATTCTTTTATCATACAGATGAAACCAACATCAGAGCGCTGACTCACAGGAAGCACTTGGGGCAGCTGGGTGGCTCAGTCGGTTGAGTGTCCAACTTTGGTTCAGGTCATGATCTCATGGTTTGTCGGTTTGAGCCCACGTGGGGCTTTGTGCTGAGAGCTCAGAGCTTGGATCCTGCTTCAGATTCTGGGTTTCCCTCTCTTTCTCTGCCCCTCCCTCACTTGTTCTCTCTCTCTCTCTCTCTCTCTCAAAACTAACTGGGTAAACATTTAAAAAAAAGAAAAACAAAAACACTGACTAGGGAAGGTATTGTTTGGTCCCCTTGAGTGTTCAACTACTCTCAAGGTACAGAAGCAGTTAGTCATAAATTAAGCTACTTACACACCATGTTATTCACAGTGATAATAGGCTAAATATTAAGTAGTTAATATGTCTAACCTTTCAAATAATTCAGTCCAGTATAGTAAGGGGGGATTTCACTTCTATAATTGACTATGGATATTGTATCGAGATAATACATATTTCTGCTTTTATTTCAAATAATTGCTTGAAATGAACATATTTTTGTCATTCTTAATAAAGGTATTTTTTGTATTTTTTTCTTCAACTTGAAGTTAGAAGCCTTAAAACCAACTTTGTAACATAATTACTAGGAATGATAATGGACATCCTATTCTATTCTATTCTATTCTATTCTATTCTATTTATTTTATTTTTCCTTTTTGGCCTATTTTTCCTTTTGGCCAGTTATTCATGAACAGTGAGTATTACATTTTAACACAGAGAAATAGAATAATATATTTCCTCTCAAGATGATCTTTATTTTGGGATGCCACAATGATTCAGTTGGTTGAATGCCAGACTCTTGATTTCGGCTCAGGTCATGATCCTAGGGTCATGGGATCAAACCCCACATTGGCCTCTGCACTGAGTATGGGGTCTGCTTGGGATTCTCTCTGTCTCTGCCTCTCTCCTGCTCTCTCTCTCTCTCAAATAAATAAAACATTTAAAAAATTTTTTTTATCGTTTATTTATTTTTGAGAGACAGAGAGAGACAGAACACAAGGAGGAGAGGGGGACACAGAATCCGAAGCAGGCTCCAGGCTCTGAGCTGCCAGCACAGAGCCTGACACAGGGCTTGAATTCACAAATTGCTAGATCATGACCTGAGCCTGAAGTTGGTCGCTTAACCAACTGAGCCACCCAGGTGCCCCAAAATAAAATAATTTTGTAAGTTTTATTTATATATTTATTTTGAGAAGTAAAGAGAGACAAACAATGGGGGTGGGGTAGAGATAGAGGGAGACAGAGAACCCAAAGTAGGCTCTGTGTTGTCAGCAAAAAGCCAGATGCAGGCCTTGAAGTCACAACCGTGAAACTATGACCTGGGCTGAAGTTGATGCTTAACCGACTGAGCCACCCAGGTGCCCCAAATAAAATGTTTGTTTAAAAAAATAAAAGGTGATCTTCATTTTGTATATTTGTTTAAGCCTTTGAGAGCTAAAGCTACCTGTGTATTTTTTAGTATTAGTAATCATTAACCTCCTTTACATATATTCTTTGCATAAAAAAGAAAAAAAAACAGCGTTTTCATAATTGTATATTTCCTGTCATCCCCAACCCTAATTGCACAATAACACTGTAAAATTTCATTTGTAATATTTTACAAACTGTGGCTTCTTCAAGAGAGGCTGTACACAGATGCCCAATATCATATACTTAAACTCAATGACAAATATCTTTGAGTTCACTGGTACCTGGAAAAGACATGGTAAAAATCAACTTATCACATAAAAAGAATGTTGGAGCCAGAAAAGATATTCCTACACAAAGGCCAAATGTGACTACGTCATTTTCTGTTTGGCACATTGAGAATTTCCAAGTGTTTGTGGAATTGCATTGAGAAAGGAGGCAGGGCTTCTGCATGGCAGATGGAGAGAAGGGGCTGTCCCATACCCTGCCTGTATTTCAGATCCCTTTGTTCTTTGAGACTGAAAATCATGGAGTGAGGCACAAAGGAGAGCAGTAGTGTGCATTCATAGTCAGGAGGCATCTGTCCTGGTCTCCATCTCTTGCCCATTCTGAACACTGCTTGTATATGACTTTTGGAGTATGTGACCATGACTACCACCATTGCAGCAGATATCTCAAAAGGGATATTTCACTCAGTTTTTGGTTCCTATTACTTCTTCTAGATCTACTGTTAACTTCACACTTACATTAAATATTTTTTGGACAATCTCATCCACTTCAAAAGCTTCAAATTCATTTCCCCTTTACTATTTCTTCTTAGCTCCAGAAAGATATAGCCAAGTCCAGATTGTCTGTCTCTAATAGGATGCTCCAAAGACACTTAGAACACAATAGTTCTAAAGTAGTAT
Source organism: Acinonyx jubatus (assembly GCF_027475565.1). NCBI lineage: Eukaryota > Metazoa > Chordata > Mammalia > Carnivora > Felidae > Acinonyx > Acinonyx jubatus. The sequence continues at coordinate 40,611,410 of NC_069391.1, forward strand.
CATCCCCAAAACTCTACCCCTTAAAAATGCTTTATTGCTTGAAATTCTCTAAGACTTAATATTAACGCTATGAATTTGGTCACTCGAGGCAAATAAATCATTGATATTAATACTCTTCTTTGCCATATCAATAGGTGACTTAAATTCTAACCATCATACATTACAAATTTTTAATATATACTACCTCTGTTATCCTCACTTGTCCTATTCCAATTACTCTTCATGCATAATTCTCATATTTCACATTACAACTTATTTTGCAGTTGTTGCAAAGTAGATCAACTTGGCATATGCAGAGAGAGAGAGAGGGTGGGATGTCTTGAAGAGACTAAGACGTGGGAAGAATGAGGAGGTCAGAGAATGGTAGAGGCTGCTTACTTTAATTCTTGAAAGACCAAGTGAGTAGATTCTATTATAAATGTAATGGTAAACCAGAGCAGATGTTTAAGCAATGGAAAAATACAACTTGACTTATGGTTTATAAGAATCATCTAGTTGTATGTATGGAAAAAGGACTGAATGGCGTGTTGGAGAACACATAAGAAGATAGTTAATAAGTGTGGGGGGAAAATGAATTCACATGATTCTATAAAAAGTTTATAATCATTTACTAAATTAACGCAGCAACAATTTAGAGATAATTTGCCATATAATAAAGAGATAAAAGTTTAGCATCCTGCTCACAGGACAATTACAGGCTGGTGGAGGAGTCTTCAATAGATACCTGCATATATCTCAATGTGGACACAGGGAATAAAGAAAGCCTTTTTGGAAGAGAAGGCACTTGAGCCCGATTGTGAAGTTTTTGCATCATATAATTTTATGTAAAGACTTATCAGAAAGAGCATATGAAAAAATGATACAGATATGGAAATAAGGTACATTCAAAGGACCTCAAATCAGTGTATTTATAGAAATGTACAACTAAGAGTTCTTGAGGGAAAGTGCCTAGCTTCAAATTCTGGGTGTGGAGTAATTGGAGACTACTTGCTGTGTGGTCTCTGGTTAGTTACTAAAATGATGCACTTTGATTTCATCTATGAAATTAGGGTTAATATATTCACTAACCTATAAACTCTTTTTAAGGATGAAAAGATGGTAAAATACCTAGTATAGTGCTCGACAGAGAGAAGACAAATGCTAAATGGTGCTGTGATTTATTATTATAGCTGGTACGGTGAGGGATGTTTGTGGCAGAAGATGGTTTAAAGAAGTGGTTGAGGGGAGGCAAAATAACACAGGGCAACTTTGGGAGATGATCGGTATGTTTATTGGTTTGATTGTGGTGATGGCATCGCATGTGTATGTGTGTGTCCAAACTGTGTATATTATATGCTATCTATCTATCTATCTATCTATCTATCTATATATGCAATTTATGTATATATACAATGCATACATCAAATTGTGTACATTATATATGTATAGAGTTTTATATGTTAATTATGTCTCAAAAAAGCTATAAAAAGACTAAAATATAATTAATAAGGTAGATAATATCAATATAGAGCCAACTATAAACCACAATGACAAGCATATCTTTTTTTTTTTTAACATTTATTTATTTTTGAGACAGAGAGAGACAGAGCATGAACGGGGGAGGGTCAGAGAGAGAGGGAGACACAGAATCCGAAACAGGCTCCAGACTCTGAGCTGTCAGCCCAGAGCCTGACGCGGGGCTCGAACTCACAGACCGTGAGACCATGACCTGAGCTGAAGTCGGCTGCCTAACCGACTGAGCCACCCAGGTGCCCCATGACAAGCAAATCTTTAAAAAAGAAACAAACAAACAAAAAAAAGAAAACGTAGGAGGAAGAAGGAATGGTTGTGTTTGCTGTATTGACTTCATCATGAAAAGAACTGGCAGTCCTTCGTAGTTACCTTGCACAATTTATATAATTAAACAGGTTTCTCAGACACATCACATGGTGGTGAATGTTACATGGCAGGGGGAGGGCTTTTATCAAACTGCCTAGTGAGAAATCCGTGCTAACTGAGGTGTGATGTGCCGAGAGCTGAACTAAGTTACAGGTCATGGAGGCAAAAAAGAGGATATGCAGAGAAATATGTAGGATGCGTACTTTACAATTCTTGGAATTCCATTGGATTTCTGTTATGAGTTCATGCCAGGACATAAAAATGAAGAGATGGAGTATGTGTTAGAAGTGTGAGGTGACTGAAATTCCATGAGGTTAAATAATAAATAGGTCAAAAGTCATTCAGAAAATTGAAGAGCAATAATTTATTTTTTTTAAGTTTATTTATTGATTTTGAGGGAGAGAGAGAGAAAGAGAGAGAGACAGTGCTAGTGAGGGAGAGGCAGAGAGAGGAGAGAATCACAAACAGGCTCCACACTGTCAGTGCAGAGCCCCGTATGGGGCTCATGACCCGAGCCGAAACCAAAAGTTGGGCCCTTGACTGACTGAACCACCCAGGCGCCCCACAAATAATTTAATTTTGATCTGACTCCAGGTCTATAGCCTTGCCTTGTTCTTTTCCCCCACCCATCAGTCTGGTCATTAATCTCCCTAAAAGGAATGCTTTCTTTACCCCTTGATGCAACCAGATAATTACTTTTTCTATTCTCTCAGTAATTTGTATTAACTGCCACTAAAGCTTTAATCTCATTATGTTTCAACTATTTGTTTAGTGTTTTTTTTTTCTAAAGAATTTGGAAATGTCTAGCATTTTGCAGCAATGATATTTATTTTACATAAACACTGTGGGTTCTCAGTTTCTGTAGAATAAATTGATAGATTAAAGAGTTAAAAATATAGTGGCCAGTAACCAGGAAGTGGGATATTTCATAGAATCCTACTTAAAATGGCACCATTATGTCCTGCTGTTCAAAGGACAGGTTGAACTATCTGAATTCACAGCTCTGCCCTCTTGTATGTAAGCTTTGCCCTGTGGAGAGAAAATATCTTCTGTCTTTAGAAGGCTGTACTGAAGTTCAGCCTATGCCATTCAATATCACAGCAGGAATATCACAGCCCATCACTTCTAAAAGTTAATGTACCATCCTTCACAAGATCCTCTCTAGACTAATATTGCCAAAGGTTAAATGACATTAATACAGAAGTTCATGACTGCATAATGCAGTTTATAATCCTGAGGACATACTTTAACAGCAACAACCATTCTCTCATATTCCCCTTGTCTTTTAGATATAAAAATTGCTCTTGTGGAAAATTGTCATTTCCCAGAGGTACAGTTCTTGGTGATGGGGCTACATGGGGCACAGAATAGCTGAAACCTGAGTAAGGAAGAAAACAGTAGACAAAGAAAGTCACTGCAATCTAAGGACAGTTAAATTCTAACAATTGGATTTCTTCTATTCTGCCCTCCCAACAAAACAGAGAATCGGAAACTCTTTTATGTTTTCTGTATTCCTGTGAGTGCATCCTTTGTGTGTGCATGTTTATATTTGTGTGACATGTCTTGCTGCTTTTCTAGCTATTATCTTCTGATGACAGCAGACATTAAGTGTCTCCTAATAATCCTGGATCCCAAGTGACTATGCCTCTGTTGATACATACATTTTAGAGACAGACATGTCAGGGACTCAAGCTGCCTGAAACTCATTATTCAAGACTAGGCACTTGTTTAGGTTCCTATGTACTTGCCTATCAGAAACTGGGCTAGACATGGGAAGTCTTCAAGGAAACTCTGTAGCCCATAAATCCTAGATTACAGTCAGGAGTAAGGAACTCTTTGGGATTCCATTTTTCTGGGTGTTCCTTGGCCTTGCAGTAAGGAGAGTATTTTATTAACAAATGTCCCATTTTCCTAATCAAATAGCTGATGAGGAAACAGAACCTCTCTGCTATAATAACTCTTTTCCTCCTCCTATAATGTCATCATGCTCCAGAATAGCGGCCCTCATCATTGTTCTAAATAATGCCAGTTAAAACTTAAAAGTACAACAGTATATGCCAAATTGTAGTTAGAAAATGTTTCTCCAAAATGTATCTTTCTATGTCCATCTGTATAGTTCAAAAATCATGATTGTCAATTCAGATCATGAACAATGGTTATAAATTACTAGAAGCAAATGAATAACAAACGTAATTCAAGGAGGTATTTAAATACAGATAGTAAACTGCTTCAATATTTTAGAAATATTCAAACTTTTTATTTTTTCATGAGACATGTTCTTTCTTTCTTTCTTTCTTTCTTTCTTTCTTTCTTTCTTTCAGGCTTATTCTTAAATTTTAGTTAGTTAACATGCAGTGCAATATTGGTTTCAGGAGTAGAATTCAGTGATTCATCACTTACATACAACACCCAGTGCTCATCACAAGTGCCCTCCTTAATAGCCGCCACCCATCTAGCCTATCCCCCCCACCCACCTCCATCAACTAGTTTGTCCTCTATCATTAAAAGTCTCTTGTGCTTTGTTTCCCTTTCTTCTCCCACCCCCCCATTCCCACTTGTTCAGCTGTTTTGTCTCTTAAATTCCACTTACCAGTGAAATCATATATTTTTCTTTCTCTTATTGGCTTATTTCTCTTAGCATAATACATTCTGGCTCCATCCACATCGTTGCGAATGGCATGATTTCATTTTTCTGATATATATATATATATATCTGATATGTATATTGTGTAATGTATATTGTGTATTTCAAATATATATACACACACCACGTCTTCTTTATCCATTCATCAGTTGATGGACGTTTGGGCTCTTTCCCATAGTTTAGTTATTGTTGATAATGCTGCTATAGACATTGGGGTGCATGTACCCCTTAGAATTTGTATTTTTGTAATCTTTGGGTAAATACCTAATAGTGCAATTGTTGGATCATAGGGTAATTCTGTTTTTAGTTTCTTGAGGAACCTCCATACTGTTCTTCAGAGGGGCTGCACCAGTTTGCATTCCCACCAGCAGTGCAAGAGGGTTCTTCTCCCTCTGCATCTTCACCAACATCCGCTGTTCTTTGTGTTGTTAATTTTAGCCATTCTGCAGGTGTGAGGTGGTTATCTCATCGTCATTTTGATTTGTATTTCCCTGATGCTGAGTGATGCTGAGCATCTTTTCATGTGTCTGCTAGCCATGTGGATGTCTTCTTTGGAAAAGTGTCTATTCATGTCTTCTGCCCATTTCTTAACTGTGTTGTTTATTTTTTGAGCGTTGAGTTTGATAAGTTCTTTCTAGATTTTAGATAATAACCCTTTATCAGATATGTCACTTGCAAATCTTTTCTTCCATTCTATAGACTAGGTAGAATTCTGTTATGTCAAGAGTACCTAAAGGGAATTCTTAGAAGCAGGTCACTTTAAAATAGCATTCTAAGGTGAAATAAATTTAGGGAAATCTAGATTAAATTAAGTTACACAGATCCTGTGGTGGTTTAGCAGTACATCTATGATCCTTTCTATTCTTCCCTTTAAGAGGTAAGGCTGAGACCCTCTACTCCTCAATGAGAGTTGCCCTCAGTGATTGGCTTCTAATGAATAGCATATAGCAAAACTGTAAATTCTTAGAGTATTTTATAAAAAACATTGTAGCTTCCTCCTTGCTTCACTCTATAGATTGCGTGTTTTGAAAGAATTTAACTACCATAACTAGCAGAGTGGCGCAGCGGGAGCATTCTGGGCCCATAACCCAGAGGTCAATGAAAGAATTTAACTACCACGTCAAGAAGACTTAAGCAGCTCTCTTAAGAGATCCTTGTAACACCAGAGTCCTTACGCCAATGATCTGTACTGATTTGCCAGGTGAGTGAGTGAACCATCTTGAAATCAGGTCCTCCAACTCAGTCAAGCTTCCATATGGAAGCTGGTGAGGTTTCACTGGGCACTGAGCCAGAACCAGTCAACCAAACTCCCAGGTTTCTGATCCAGTGAACCTCTGGGAGATATTACGTGTTTATTGATTTTCAGTGCTACATTTTGAGGTAACAGAAATATGCAGCAGTAGATAATGAATACAGATACTTTTATTCCAGAACTTCTCATAGACTTTAATATGTTGATTTTTTAATTCTAAAGGAAAAACCTACAAATACATTGTGTAGTTCAAACATATTTAACCATAGTACTCATTCCTCAAGCCCATTTTCTGGAATATGATTTTGCAGAATATTCTTTGAATAAAAAATGTACATATAAAAATTAATATTTATTGGCAGCTAATATGTGCTAGTAATTTTATATATGTTTTATCATTTAATCTCATAAAATATGTTAATATATTATTTATCCAATTTTGCATTTAATGATGATAAGGCTAAAAGAGAAAAGTATTTTTTACCTGATAAACTATAGCTATTTTTCATGCATTATGAGATAAACACAGTTTTACTTAATTTAATGATATAGGGACAAAGAGGTAGATTTTGAACTAACTAGATTTGAACATAAGTTTTTTAAAGTTAAATAGAAGTGGCTGGAATTGTTGATACGTATGTATTTTCTAAGTACCAAAATTAATTGTACTATAAGAACTGGAAATCAGAAAAAAAAAACATGTTAATATTCCATTTCAATATATATGTAAATATTAAATGTTAAAATAATTTTGTAATGGCAAGAGCCCTCTAATTTGAATCACCAGTCATGCTTTTAAATTACTGTTCCAACAATTGGTAACTTTGTCAGATGCTTCCATTGGTAAGTAAAAGACATTCTGGTGATGTACTAAAGACACCTATAATCTCAAATAATCAGAGGTCCATAGGTAATCCGTTATAGGTTAAGTTAATACAGTTAATGTAAAGTAAGTTAATGGTGCAAGAACCTGATTAACGTCTATGTAATTCGCTTGGCGTGTGTTCTAGGATTACTACTTGGATACACCAGCTCCCAGCACCATGTCTAAACACAAATATGTGCAAAGTCTAGAAGATGGTCTTTATCTTGTTTGTTTATAAAAGCAAAGAAAACACCTCCAAAAGTCTTCTTTCCATCTCATTAGTTTGGGCTATGTCATCTCTATGATCACAGAAATAGAATTACCAAGATTGGTTTACAGTAATTAACATTTAATCCCTTGGTCTAGGAAAGGACCACAAAACATATATGTTCCAATAACTGATCAAAATTAGAGTGGTATTTTTTATTTATTTTTTGAAATTTATTTATTTAATTTGAGAGAGAGAGTGCTCACATTCAGGTAGGGGAGGAGCAGAGAGAGGGAATCCCAAGCTGTTTCCACACTGAAGAGCAGAGCCCAACGCGGGGCTCAAACCCGCCAGCCGAAACCGAGTTGGTTGCTTAACATACTGAGATGAGTTGCATTTTTTAAATAAGGAATTTGGTGGCAGGAACCTATAAGTTAGGCAGCCCATGTCTGTTGAAATATTGATGCTGAACATTATGCAATTTAATTCTCTTTTGTTCATTTTCTCTAAAGGTAAATGAGAATAATGCCTGCCTCAAAGGGCTTTTATGATTATTACATGGGATGGTATGCTTTTTAATATGCCTTAGGACGATCTATATGTGGAGAATGAATTTATACATACATAACACATGTATGAATGAATAAAAGAATATAAATTTGGGCTTTATTTTATTAATGGACACTGTCTTTCCCTTCAATTGTCCTAAATTAGTAAAACTTGATTCTGTTGGAGATACTAGGGCATAGCTAATTATATGGTAATTTTCTGAATACAGTGTATCAATTTGCATTTTCTTTTATTTGTATAACCTCCCCCACCCCCCACCAGGTTTTTAAGCATACCTAAAAGCCAAGTTTATCTACCTGTCAGACCCTATTCAGGTCCTTTACTTTCCTTTTGTTACATCTGTGCCGTGAAAGCACACGTTGCTGCCTTGCCTCAAAAGTTCACTTGAATATAGTTTTGTTATTATCTATGAGAACAGGTAGTTTGATACTTCTGCACACCCAGGAGAATGCACAGTAAATGCTCCATCATGTACCGAGTGGGACATGAACTGAACAGAGATCAGTGCCAACGGCAGAAAGCGACTGGTGTTGCTATTAGAAACACAATTATGAGTTCCTGCCTTGAATAATAGAATTGCCGCTTTAAAACTAGTACATCTAATGAGAAAGCATACATCTTGTGTATTTAATTCAGGGAAGAGAAAAGTCCATGACCTTGAGAGTATGGAACCTTGAGGGATTTTGTGAAGGATTGCTCGAATTACAGTGGGAAATCATTGGAATGTCATTTTGTCAGGCATTTGATTAGCTATCTTCCCCGTTGAGGAACCCAGAGATTGTTTTCTTTTTTTTTTTAATTTTTTAATGTTTATTTATTTTTGAGAAAGAGAGACAGAGAGAGACCAAGCATGAGTGGGGTAGGGGCAGAGAGAGAGGGACATACAGAATCTGAAGCAGGCTCCAGGCTCCGAGCTGTCCACATGGGGCTCAGACTCACAAACTCTGAGGTCATGACCTGAGCAGAAGTCTGACACCTAACCAACTGAAACCACCCAGGTGCTTCCCCAGAGACTGTTTTCTTCTGGTTGTTCCTATTTTGTTTAGATACCGTTAGTTAGCAATACCTAGCAGTATTATTTAAAATCTGAAATTTAAGGATGTATATATAATTGATTAGGGGAATTAATCCACAGCATGCTATGAACTAAAGACGACTTGACAAGTCACTTAAAAACATATAAGTCTATAGCCAATTAAAATTAGAAAACTGTAAGTACTTAAGCTGGCTTTGCTTTACCAATCTTTTTAATATGATTCTTTTAAAATCCACAGACATTAGTGACTGCAGGATTATATTTTCAAAGAGTACTGAACACTGGGGCACCTGGATGGCTCAGTTAGTTAAGCATCTGACTCTTGATTTCAGCTCAAGTCGCGATCTTGCAGTTTGTGACATCGAGCCCCTTATTGGGGCTCTGCATTGATGAGGCGCAGAGTCTGCTTGGTATTCTGTCTCCCTCTCTGTCTCTGCCCCTCCCCATCTCATGGGCATGTGCTCTCTCTCCTAAAAATAAACATTTTTTTAAAGAAGTATTGAACACTAATTATACACATATTTTGGAATACAAAAAAACCTTCGCCATGAAGTAATTGTGGCCACAACTGCTTATTACAACATTGTTCAAACTAATTGACAAAATGGTTTCCATTCATATCATCTTTAACTCTCTAAAGGAACCATTTATACTCCCATTCTCTCTAATGAGACCATCAAATATTTTTGTCAAAATTATCAATGACCTTCAAGTTACTAGATTTAATGACTATTTCTCAAGTATAATCTTCTACGACATCTAAGCCTTATTTGATACAATCACTCACTGCTTACTCCATGGGGGGAAAAAATTCCTCACTTGGCTTTTTGGACCCACTTCCCTGATTTTCTTCTTACCTCCCTGGTTGCCACTCAGTCTCTGTTGTATGTTCCAGATTTCACAGACCTCTTAAAGTCAGAGTGCCTCAGGGCTCATTTGTTGGTCTCTTACTCTTGTTTATTTATCATTAAAAATTCTATTTATATGTTGATTTTCCATAAATTTCCAAATATATTTCCATATATTTATATGTTGATTTCCAATTATTGAGACAGGTTTGGCCACTCTAGAAAACAGTGTGGAGGTTCCTCAGAAAATTAAAAATAGACCTACCCTATGACCTAGTAATAGCACTGCTAGGAATTTACCCAAGGGATACAGGAGTAGTGATGCATAGGGGCACTTGTACCCCAATGTTTATAACAGCACTCTCAACAATAGCCAAATTATGGAAAGAGCCTAAATGTCCATCAACTGATGAATGGATAAAGAAATTGTGGTTTATATACACAATGGAGGACTGCGTGGCAATGAGAAAGAATGAAATAGGGCCCTTTGTAGCAACGTGGATGGAACTGGAGAGTGTGATGCTAAGTGAAATAAGCCATACAGAGAAAGACAGATAGCATATGTTTTCACTCTTATGTGGATCCTGAGAAACTTAACAGAAACCCATGGGGGAGGGGAAGGAAAAAAAAAAAAAGAGGTTAGAGTGGGAGAGAGCCAAAGCATAAGAGAGTCTTAAAAACTGAGAACAAACTGAGGGTTGATGGGGGGTGGGAGGGAGGGAGGGTGGGTGATGGGTATTGAGAAGGGCACCTTTTGGGATGAGCACTGGGTGTTGTATGGAAACCAATTTGACAATAAATTTCATATATTGAAAAAAAAAATAAAATAAAAATAAAAGTAAAAAAAAAAAAAAGACAGGTTTGTTAAACTACCATCTCTTGTGTGCCTAATCAATACCTCTAAATCAGCATTTCTAGCTGGTCTTCTAATCTTATCTCCATGAGCCTCAGGCACCTAGATATTCCTTCTCCTCCATTGTTAGTAACTCCATCAGACCACAAACCTCAAGGCCACTTTGACTGCTCTCTCTCTCTCTTTCCCTTTCTCTGTCTGTCTCTCTCTCTCTTGCTCTCTCTCCAGTTCCCCCATCTCCACCTAACTTCTGTACAAGGTTTATTGGCCATTCTGGTCCAAGTTACCATTATCTCTTATCTTTTAATTAGCTTAATAACTTCCTAACCCTTCTGAGTATATCAGATCACTCTTTAGCTCAGAACCCTTATCCTGCAATAGTTCACTATCTTACTCAGATTAAAGGCCTGCATATAGGACTGGTGCTACATAATCTGGTCTCAAATCACTATTTCCAACTCATGTCTTATTTTCTCCCCCTTGCATACTCTGTTCAGCCACACTGGCTTCCTCTGTCTGGTTCAATGACATGTTTCAAGTGTGTATAACAGTTCCTACTGCATAAGAGATGGTCAATATATAATTGTTGAATACATTGCTTAAAATTTATTCATTAATTTAAAACTTAATAAAACCTCCTAAGAGAAAAACATAAGTATTTTTTACAAACAATGAAAATATAAATAACAAAGTAAAATAACATTCTTCTTAACTAGAATACAAATGAGATTCAACTTTCATCGTTATTAGTATTGTGATGTTTTTCTCAATCCAATGAGGTATAATAGAGAAATGCAATGCAAAATTATTATAAATTTGAATTTTAGATAATATGAATGAAGAATTACTGAAAATATGTGAGTTAAATAGAGGAAAGAAATAAATACTCTAAGATGTATTCCAGTTTTCAATTTTTTCCAGTTTTATTGAGATATAATTAACATATAATATTATATGAGTTTAGGAGGTACACCATAATGATTTGATATATGTATGTATTGTGAAATGATTACCACAATAATTTTAGTTAACATTTATCACCTCACATAGCTAGAAATTTATTTTCTTGTAATGAGTACTTTTAAGATATACTCTCTTAGCAACTTTAAAATATACAATGCAGAGTTGTGACTGTAGTCACTTAGCTGTACGTTACATCTCCAGAACTTATCTATCTTATAAGTGGAAATTGGTACTTTTTGATCACTTTCACCAATTTCCCTCACCCCTCAGCCCCTGCCTCTGGGGTTTCTTACCCTGGAAACCACCAATCTGTTCTGTTTCCGTGACTTCATTTTTTCTAGATTACACATAACAGTGAGATCATACAATATTTGTCTTTCTCCATCTGACTTATTTTACTTAGCATGATGCTTTCAAAGTCCCATCCGTGTTGTCACAAATGTCAGGATTTCCTTCTTTATTTTGGCTGAATAATGTCCCATTATATAATCATATATGTAATATATATGATAATAATATATATAAGGTAAATTGTTAGCTAGTGTTTTCATTGAATTTTGGTATACCCCCAAGAGTGGAACTGCTGGTCATATGGTAGTTCTATTTTTCAGATTTTGAGGAAATGCCATACTATTTTCCACAGTAAATCTCCACGATTTATATACCCACCAAGGATGCAAGAGAATTCCTTTTTCTCTACATCCTTGCCAATATTTCTCTGTGTCTTTTTGATGATAGCCATTCTAAGAGGTGTGAGGTGGTACATCATTATGGTTCTGATCTGCATCTCTCTGATGATTAGTGATGTTAAGCACTTTTTCATGCTTGGTGCTCATATATCTTCTCTGGCAAAGTGTCTATTCAGGGCCTTTGCCCATTGTTAAATTGGATTTTTTTGCTTTTGAGTTATATAAGTTCTTTATATATTTTGGATATGAATGTCTTGTCAGATTTGTGCTTTTGCCAGAATTTTCTCCCATTTCCTAAGTTGCCTTTTCATTTTGTTGATTATTTCTTTTTCATTGCAGAAGCTTTTTAATTTAATGTAGTCTCACTTGTTTATTTATTTTTTTTTATTTTGTTGCATATGCTTTGGGTATCGTATCCAAAAAGGTCATTGCCAAGACCAATGTCAAGGAGCTTTACCCTATGTTTTCTTCTAGGATTTTTATGGTTTAAGCTCTTACCTTTCAGTCTATAAGCTATTTTGAGTTAATATATATATTTTTGATGTGTATTTACTTTGAGAGAGAGAGAGAGAGAGAGAGACAGTCAGAGTGCAAGTGGGGGAGGGACAGAGAGAGAGAGGGAAACACAGAATCTGAAGCAGGCTCCAGGCTCTGAGCTGTCAGCACAGAGCCCAACACGGGGGTCGAACTCACAAATCGTGAGATCATGACCTGAGCTGAAGTCGGACGCTTAACCGACTAAGCCACCCCAGCGCTCCTAGTTACGTTCTTTATTATGTGAATATCCTGTTTTCCCAACACTATTTATTAAACTATCTTTTGTTCATTGAGTATTCTTGACTCCCTTGTCAGATATTAGTTGATCATATACATTTATTTATTTCTGTGCTCTCCATTCTATGTGTCTGTCTTTATGCCACTACCATACTTTTTTGATTACTATATTTTTAAAATATAGTTTTAAAGGATAACATCAAGCACAATATAACTAACATCATATATGTTAATGAATCCACGTGAATAAAAATATAAGGCCATAATCAAAAGAACTGTCTGAAATGGATATTCAGTCAGTCACAGGAGAGAATTACTTTTATTTGTATGTAATTAATGTGGCTGTGAGGAAGTTAATTGGGGCCTGACACTCTTTATCTGTAAATTGAGGGGATAGAAAACTATCAGCAGTTTAAACTCTGTTTAGCAAACTCTCAGCTATTATAAAGAAGTATGTTAGTGCCCTAAGAGAGGTGAAATACATAATAGAACAAATGGGAGAGGTTAGCTTCCTTTCCATAGTTTCTCCCAGAGACATTATGTCTTCTTAGATATGTTATTTTGGTATGAAGTTTTCTTCTAAGAAAACTTAAACTGCTAATATCCAAAGTTTGGTTACCACTGGATTGTATAACACCTAAGATACCTTGAGCCTCAAACATTTTTCAGTGAGTTGATTTACTACAGCCCACAATGTACAATAAGTTATGCTAAATGGTATAGGAAGAAATACAGGCATAGGAGTGGATTTCTTCACTCAAGGAACCCATAGCCTTTTCTTGCACAGTATGACATTGAAAATAGAGAATATTTAGTTACAGTTTCATTGAAGAGTACAGAAGGGAAGAGACCATGAGTCGTTGCCTAAAAGAAAAGCTGTATTATTTTGTTTTAGCAATCCATCTTTTCCTAGGAAGAAAGGAAAAGCCAAGAGCTAATCTTACATAGACTTTAAGGAAGTGGGGCTTTCAAGGATTGGCAGACTTTGACAAGTGGGAGTGTTATGGATTGGTCAGACCCCAGCTGTGAAAAATCTGTTGCTGCTTGACTGATTTCTAAGAAGTGTGCTACTGAAGGAAGTTGTCATTGATCAAATATGATGGGCTTATAACTGACTCAGGTGGTTAGTTATTGCTATGGCCAAAAGCATTAGTCTTTTCCTAGGAGGAGAGAAATGTGTGATTCCTTACAGAAACAGAAAACAAGTGTTTCCTTTCACGTTCAGTGTGGCAAAATCAGGTTTTCTCACCACTTTCTCCTTTTATTAAAACCCCAAATCAAAAAACTGGTAGAATTGTGGTCAAAAGTAAAAATGCATATAATATATGAATAGAGGAGGGTTAGTGTGTTGCTGGTTTTCTGATTATTTTGTTTCTTCACATATGAGGGATATGAATGGAGCAGACCAAGGAAAGAGTGTAGGTCAGGGTGATAAGAATGACCATATTTTCCAAAGAATAAGCAATCTGCAAACATGACATAGCTTTGGTGCTCATCATACTGTACAGTTTTGGATGTGAGTGTCGGAAATGTTCAAAGAAGGGAAAACAATGGAAAGCATAAGAAGACTGAGATCTTGTTCTGGATGTTATACTCAGAATTTTAACAATGGACAAACATTAAGCTGAGGAAATACAATAAGAATTACATTGTATTGACATAACCTCAAAATAGCTTTAGGGCACAAATAAAATGTGTAAACATTATAGCATTATTTGTAATTCATTAGGGAGTAGAGATATCTTTAGAGAACATATTCTTATTTGATTCTTAAAAGAGGATTGATTCATTTACCAACAAATTTCTATTGTGATTTGTTTCTCTAGCAAAGTAGATAATTCCTTCCAAGATCAGGCCACAAAAAATCTTTCAGGCTATTTTTATTATCTTTTTTTTAGTTTTTAAAAAACATTGTCTATTTGTATGATTACAGGATTACAGGTCAAAATATTTGCCAAAATACATATAAATATACATATATGCATACATATATCAGCTATACATGTGTGTATATATATACATAAATCTGTACACTTTGCTTAGAAAAATTTGCTTAGAAAACATAGATGTTCAGCAATTATGTATTTGTTTTATATATTTTGCTAGTTTGAGACACCTAAATTATTAGACCAAATCTTATTTATTGATATGTTCTTTTAGTTTTCTAATGAATTTGAAATTTTTCTGTCTTATATAGCAGTTATGTACTAATCATATATTTAAGGTTCTGTAATAATAATTCCATTTTATCATCTCCATTATATTTCTAAAGCAAGATTACCTTTATTTTTTTCTTTTTAAAAATACGATTATTAAAGTCAATAAAATGAAAAAAATAATAAATCAATCAATAAAATGAACCAATAAAGGTATTTTATATTAAATGAGTCACTGAAGCATAGTACCTAAGCTCTACAGTCAGGCTACTAGGGTTGAAATCCTAGCTCCACACTCATTTGTTACAGAATATTGGACAAGTCATTTTATATTTCCAAACATTTGTTTCATCAGTTATGGAACAGAGAAGATGCTAGCACCTACATCAAAAGATTTAAATGAGTGTTAAATGGGAAGATTCATGTAAAATTCCTAACTACTTGTGCATAGTAAGCAATCAATAAATGTTCTCTTTTCTTCGGAAGATACATAAATATGATTGATTACACGTTTCAATTTTTAATCAGATAGAAATTAAAAGAATCAGTTTTCATCTATCCAATGGGCAGCAGCCTAAAAGTTCAATAATAGAATTTTGGGAAATAGTCCTATCTTGTTGGTGAGTGTATAAATTAGTTGAAGGCAATAAAATTCGTTTTGCACAAACAGCAGAAAGTAATTTATTGAGAGTTTACTGACTATCACACCAAATTTCTGGAAACGTTGAGAGGAGTTTAGAGGCTACTCATCATCAGAACCACAAGCAAACCATGTCATAGAATCAGCCTCGTGAGCACATCCCTGCTCAGAACTCTGAGCACTAGATGCAGCTGACCCGATATTAGAAGCACTGCACACTCATCATCTCTGCTGGAGTTATGACAATGCTGCCAAAACTGATGGATATAATCGTGCCCTGTAATTTGCTTGTGGCTGTGAGTCTCATTTTTTCAGTATTCACTGCTGTTTTGTATCACTTATTCCTGATTCAGAGCCTAGGATAGGTCACAAATCCTCATGTTAATCTCATGAAAAGTTCAAAAGTAAATACTTATTTTTTTAGTGGGTGGTTCATTAAAATACACCAGACATGCACTGTCATTTCCCCCTCTTAGCAAATTTGTTTATCGCTAAGCAACAGAGAGCAGACAGACCAAGAAGAAAGTAGAAACCTACTGCTTTGGCTACTACCACGGGGCTACAACACAACCATTGATGTTCAGGGTATCAAAGATGGGTAAAACCTGAGGGGCTAAGGTTCCAAAGAAAAGAGAACAGAGAGGATAGATCAATAATCAATACCATTTATCCTTCCATAACATTTTCATATTTTTTTATCTGCATGGAATCAGAGGCCAAGACAAACAGAAAGTGAAGGCTAAGAGCCCTGGAAATTTTAAGCAGAATCTTTGGTTTTCTTACAGAATTGGGTTTTATTTATTTTTTTTTCAACGTTTATTTATTTTTGGGACAGAGAGAGACAGAGCATGAACGGGGGAGGGGCAGAGAGAGAGGGAGACACAGAATCGGAAACAGGCTCCAGGCTCTGAGCCATCAGCCCAGAGCCTGACGCGGGGCTCGAACTCACGGACCGCGAGATCGTGACCTGGCTGAAGTCGGACGCTTAACCAACTGCACCACCCAGGCGCCCCCAGAATTGGGTTTTAAAAGCTAGAGTTTAGAGCCACTCCTACTGGGCATGCTCTGGTGAATATTCCACGTCTAGTTGAGTGCCCTAAAAGCTACGTACTACTAATAAAGACAAACCATAAATAGACCAGATCCTATGAAGTCTGAATTTCAGGTTCTAGCACAACTATTATAATTTTCAGATGAAGATTAAATACTTTCTAGAAAAAGATAACATCATTCAGAAACTCTCAAATTGTTTATATACAGTTCAGTAAGAGTATCGGGAAAGAGTCACATATTGTTGGTGATTGTATAAGTTATTCAGTACATGAAAAACTACTAGATATCCAAAAACAATATTAAATTATCTAAACCAACAAAAGAACATTCAACAAAAATAGACCCACATATGATCAAGATTTTGGAGTTACTAAAAACATTAAAGCAGCGGTCACTCACTGTACCTAACAAGATGAAGATTCCCCCTTAAAGAACTGGAACACAAAAAATAATAAATTAGATAATCTAGAAATAAGAAAATAAAATACAGTGATAAATAACTTAATAAATGGTTTTAACAGCAGATTGGAAGAACAAAAGACAAAATTAATAAACTATAAGGTAGGTTAGTGTAGCCATGAAGGAAAAGTATGGAAAATGGAGAAAAGAGCATAAAAAAACATTTGTACAAAAATGGATCCGTCAACTATCCTGATTAAAGTACCAGGAGATAGGGCAGAGAGGAGTGAGGCAGGGCAAAAAGAAGAAAGAAACAAAGATTCAGGGGTAGCAACAGTCCTCAAATGTGATAAATACAAAGAAAACAACACATAGCAAAATTCCTGTAAATAACAACAACAACAAAAAAAACCACCAGAAAATCTGAAAAGCAGAGAAAAAGCAACCTTATCTTCCAATGGGCAATAATAAGATCAATGGGGGCACCTGGGTGGCTCAGTCGGTTAAGCGTCCGACTTCGGCTCAGGTCATGATCTCACAGTTCGTGAGTTTGAGCCCCGCGTCGGGCTCTGTGCTGACAGCTCAGAGCCTGGAGCCTGCTGCACATTCTGTGTCTCTCTCTCTGCCCCTTCCCTGCTCATGCTGTGTCTCTCTCTGTCTCAAAAATAAATAAACATTAAAAAAAATAATAAGATCGATGGATGAACTTTCAAAAGAAATATCTGTATGGGGGGTTGTTACATTATGTTTTATTATATTTTATTTAGATATAGTTTATTAATTTAGCTTACCATATTATCTCAGGCAATAAATATTTCTTTTAGCAGAGTGATAATCTTGTGCTATAATGTGTTTATTCCTCTCCAGAAATAAAGGTTTTATTCGTCCAGCTGCTGTGAGTGCTGCTGGCTTTCAGCACTCAGCTGTCAATCCTTATCAGAGATTACTTTCTTGATGCTGCACGATTGCTTCAGTTGCACATCATCACCAAAGGTCATGACCTCATTCCTGATTGGTTCACATCAAGTGATTGCTCAACACTGGGTAAAAATATCCCACTTTCTGAGCTCTTCTCAGGACATCTGTGATGGATCTCCCTATCTTCGGCCCCCCTTGCAAAGATGGCTGAGCCATTCCACTGAAATTACATTGCAGTTTGACTTCTTCCTCTGATGCATCTTCCTTTTCCTCTCATCGAAATCTGTTGACCCCAGGAGAACTCTTTAATAAATCTCCTGCTCTCTGCTTTCTGCCCCAGAGTCTACTTCTCGAGAAACCCGGCCTGTGACAAGTAGGTTCCATAATTTTTTTCCTGCTAATTGGGGCATACCTTACTAGCTGTTAAATTGAAAAAATTTTTATATTATATTTCACCTGTCGGCCTATTTATGTTATCTTGTAGTAGATATTCATATAGAAACTAGAATAAAAATTTTATAGCCAAGTGATAATATTAAGTTAAATGGGAATAATAGAGTGTTAAAGGGACAAAGATACAAGAACCGCAAATTGGAATCTCTCTCTATTCAACTAAGTGTATCAGTCTGGTACAAGTAAATAACATTTGGCAGTAAAGAAAAGGGAATTGATTTCCAAGTATCTGCATCAGAGCTTTAAGGAGGTATTGACTATCACTAAGAAAAGCTTTATTTGAAGTGTCAAAAGTTCATAAATAATAGAAATAGAACTAGTGAATCACTGAAGTAATAATTAGTAGAGTTTTCAACACACCAAAAAGATGCTTGGTGAGCAGGGAGTATTCAAATCAAACATGGAAGGAGGCTCAGGAGTGTTTTGTGCTCAAGCAGCTTATACAGAGAGGAGGCAGTGGTCCTTTGTGCTTCATAGTGATTAGTTATAATATCAACAGTTTCTTTAAATGATAGGGGATTGGTTACAGGTTACTTCATATCATTTTGGGGAAACAGTTTAAGTTGTGCTTGTAATTTCCAGAGGCATAAACAAGAAATGACCCAGGTCAAATTAGTCTTACAAAACAGTTAAATTTAAGCTTTGCTTGTGTGACTAAATTGGTTTTACCTGCTTAGGGAATTTTCAAGGCTGGTCTCTATTTTTATTTAAAATACCAACGATGTCCCAAATGTTGAGCAAGTTATAAGCAACACATACGCAGTTTAGAAGAATATATTTATTTTTAATAGTGGTGCGGTCATATATTTTTCTTTTTATTGTTTAGCATTTGAGAGATACAACATTAAATATTTTTACTTTTACAATGAAGTTTGTATTAACTATTTTTGAACAATTTTACTGGGGTATAATTTGCATACCATATAATTCACCCATTTATCGATTGCAATTCAAAGGTTTTTTTTTTTTGAAGTATGTTCACAGATAGGTGTGACCATCCCCACAGTCTGTTGTAGAACATTTTAATCACCTCAAAAAGAAACCCTGTATCCTATGACTATCATCCTCTTATCCCTTCAATCCCCACGTTCATCCCTAAGCAAACACTAATCTACTTTTCATCTCTATATATTTTTCTATTCTGGATATTTCATATTGATGCAGTCATATAATAGGTGGTATCTTGTGACTACTTTTACTTACTATATTTTTTCTAGATTTATCCGTATTGTAACATATATCAGTATTTCATTCTGTTTATGTCTAAATATTCCATAGTATGAGTATATCGTATATTGTTTATCCATTCTACCATCCATTCTGATCGTTTCCACCAATGACTATGCAAATAGTGTTGTTATAAGCATTCCTCTGTAAGTTTTTGTGTGGACATATGTATTCATTTCTCTTGAGCGTATACCTGCAAGTAGGATGCCTGGGACATATGGAAACTCTATCCTGAACCATCACAGGAACTACCAGAGAATTTTTCAAAGTGCCTGCAACATTTTACATTCCCACGAGCAGTGTATCAGTATTCTTTTTTTCTCTGTATAGTTAACAACACTTGTAGTTGTCTGACTACAAGACTGTGACCATTCTAGTAGATAGGAAGTAGTTTGGAGTACTATCTCACTTTGTTCTGGATTTGCATTCCCCTGATGACTAATTATGCCCAGCGTGTGTTCATGTGCTTATTGACCATTTGGCTATCTTCCTGGAAGAAATATTTATTCAGATCATTGTCATCTTTTAATTGGGTTATTTGCATTTTTATTATTGAGTTGTAAAAATTTTTTATATATTCTGGATACAAGCCCCTTAATAAATACATTGTTTGCAAATAATTTTTTTCCCTATTCTATGGGATTTCTTTTCACTTTGTTGCTGGTGTCTTTGAACTACTAAATTTTTAATATTGATGAATCAAATTTATCTATTTTTTGTTTGTTGCTATATTGTGTCATTTCTAAGAAAACATAAAGATAGATCTCAGAGCTGTATAGCTTCCACTCCTATATTTAGGTTTTTGATCAATTTTGGATTAATTTTTTGCAGATGGTGTGAGATATGAGACTTCATTAGTTTGCATGTAGCTATTGAGTTGTCCCAACACCACTTATTGAAAAAAAAACTATTCTTTTCTCATTGAACGATCTTGTCACCTTGTAAAAAATCACTTGACCATTTTGGATTTTTAATTCTATTTCATTGATCTATATTTCTGTTCTCATATCAGTACTACACTGTTGGAATTAGCACTGCTTTGTAGTAAGGTCGTATACATTATTTTGTTTTTTAAGATTGTTTGATTGTTTTGGATATTCTGGGTTTCCTTAAAATTCTATATGAATTTTAGAATCAACTTGTTTATTTCTACCATGAAGTTTCTGATAGAAAATGTGTTGAATCTGTAGTTAACTGAGGGGAGTATTGCTATCTTAACAAGGGAAATGTGCCCATAATGGACATGGGATGTCTTTATAGCTACTTAGATACAATTTAATTTCTCTAAACATTTTGCTGTTTTCAGATTATAAGGTTTTTACTTCCTGTGTTAAACTTAAGCCAAGTAAGTTTTCCTTTTATGTTATTGTGAAAGGAATTTTTTTTTAATTTCATTTTCAAATTGTTCATTGCAAGTGCATAAAAGACTGTATGTATGCAAAGATGTTATGGGATAATTATTTTTGCCTAATGAAATGTTTTCAATGACCCAGTTACACAAAGTGTTCTGTGTTTTGGGTAGTGTATACCGTTTCTCAAGAAAAGGAATGAAACCAGAGAAGACAAGAAAGACTGTAAGCCTGAAAGAGAGAGTGGTTAAAAAATATCTTTACAAATAAATATGAATTGAATGATTAGAAGAACCTTTATGAAATGTATTAAATATGTTTAAGTAAAAAATTATTTTCTACTTACCCCCTCAATCATTCAAAATATTTAAGTACTAGAAGGCGTGAATTTTGATAGTCACTGGGAATTTAAATAGTCAAATTCCTGTCTTCAAATGCATTCTTATTTGATTTTTCTTGTCATTCACTGAATTATAAACCATGTGAGCTAAATGATTGTTTTGTTTACTCTCGCATGATAACAACACCATAAGTTATAATATATAGGAAGAATACAAACGTATGTTATAGAGCTTTTTAAAAGAATTTATTTTTAGTCTGAAACCTTAAGAGTGAGTGTGGTAGGCAAAATAATGACGTTCACATCCAGGGAACCTACAGATAGGTCCCCTTATTTGGAAAAAAGAGTTTTTGCAAATAAGATTCTATGAAGTAATTTGAGATTGGACCATCATCTGAGATTATGTGGGTGGACCTAGGTAATCACAAAGGTTCCAATAAGTAAAAAGAGAAAAGCAGTAGAGTCAGCGTCAAAATGAAATGATGTGAGTAAGATGAGACCAGCCATGTCTGGCTTTGAAGATAAAGCCAAAAGCTGGGAGTAGTGCAGGCAGGCTCTCGAATCTGCAGAGGCAAAAACACGGATTCTCCCCTACAGGCTCGGTAAAACTCAGTTTAGACTCCTGCCATGCAGAATGATAAGATAACAAATTTGTGTTGTTGAAGCCACCAAGTCTGTTAATTTTTTTTCAGTAGCAATAGGAAATGAATACAGTGAGTAAGAGTTAGGCAAGATGGTCTTGTCCTGGTAGAGTAATTGCCATATGTCTGCCATATTCCAATTTTAAAAGTAGTCTAATATGGTTGGAGCATAGATTTAAGTCAGGAGAAGAAGTAAATTGAAAGCAGAAACCAGTTTATGAAGAACCTTGTAAATCTTGTAAGGAACTGAATGTTCATTAAGGACAAGGAGAGCTTGTGAAAACTTTTCGAGCAGGAGTAACTTGATACTATTTTTGTTTTATAAAGGTCATACCGAATCCAATGCAGATTAATGGTAGCCAGAATTACATTTGGCTGTTGTTGTTAATACTTACACCACAGATATTAATGACCCAAACTAGGGTAGCTGCTGTTGTCATTAAGAGGATGAGAAAGATAAAGACTTAGAATTAAGGGGTGCCTGAGTGGCTCAGTCAGTTAAGCGTCTGACTTCTGCTCAGGTCATGATCTCATGGTTCGTGAGTTTGAGCCCCATGTTGGGGTCTGTGCTCACAGGTCAGAGCCTGGAGCTTGCTTTGGGTCTGTGACTCCCTCTTTCTCTGCCCCTCCCCCACTCACACTCTGCATCTCTGTCCCTCAAAAAATAAACGTTAAAAAATTTTTTTGCAAAGACTTAGAATTAAGCCAACAGAGTGAAAATGGTGGACAAAGAGATAACGATATTGACATCAAGTGCTCTTCCTTGGGCATTGGTGGGTGGTAGAATTATCAAGGCTATTTTAACACAGAATATGCAGGTCTAAGAAAATAGCAGTTGAGTTCAATGATGGATTTACCAAGGTGATATTCCAAGGTAGATATATGCATCTGAAGAACAAAAAAAGAAGGTTCAGGTTTGAATATCTAAAAGGTAATAGAAACAGTGAGGATATATTGTATACTTTGCAAAAAAAAAAAAAAAAAACAGCAGAGATATGGATCTAGACCCATAACATAACTCTGGGAAAAGTAATATTTAGGGGATTTTTTAACCCTTGCACAGCAGGCTTTAATGTCAGAGAAAATAAGATATAAACCATGTCTCCATATTGACAGGTGAGGTTCTTTAAATTGAAACCATTTCCCTATTTTTAAATGGGTATAACAATTTCCAATTCGATGTTTGTGTGAGAACAAAATAGGGTAAAATATGTATGATGCCTAGTGAATGACTGATTTATAAAACTGACAACTGATTTAGTGACATTTTGTGGGGATCACTAAACAGTGGCATTTGTTTGTTTCTTTGTTTTATAACTGAAGTATAGTTGACACAATGTTACATTAGTTTCTGTGTAAACCTTTATGATGCAGCAAATCTATACATTATGCTCTGCTCACCACAAATGTAGCTACCATCTGTCACCATACAGTACTATTATGATACATACCTTCATTGACTACACAGTCTTTGTGCTGTCCCTTTTATCCTACTAGTTACTCATTCCATAACTGGAAGCTTGTGTCTCCCACTCCCTTCACTTGTTTTTCCCCATCCCCCCACCCCTACTCCTCTGGCAACCATCAGTTAGTTCTCTGTATTTATGGGTCTGTTTATACTTTTGTTTCTTTGTTTATTCATTTGCATTGCTTTTTAGATTTCACATATAAGCGAAACCATATCATATTTGTCTTTCACGGTCTGAGTTATTTCTCTTAGTATAATGCCTTCTGGGTCTGTCCATGTTGTCACAAATGGCAAGATCTCATTCTTTTTTATGGGTGAATAATACTCCATCGAATGCACTTTTCCGCTCTTAAACAGAATAATGGATGATAATGAAATGGCAAAGTCCTACATATAAAATTTGACTTAATCTATTTAATCAAGTCCATTTTTATGGAACCATGAGCGATGATTCAAAATACACCTATTGTTCTGGGAAATAAATCAGTATTTTACATTGGTTGATACCGGACATGTGTTCCAATTAGTGCACTGCTTGAGATTAACCAAAGTCTTGAAAAGTTTGTTATTAAAAACACCATTAAGTAATTGATTCAGGAACTAAAGAAATAAAGCCTAGCATAGTAAGATTCCTCTTCTATTCTTTTTAATTTTTGTGACTGTGATATGTGATTGTTAAAAATTTGATTGATCACACCGTTCTTAAAGGTATCAGAGGTTTTAAAACATAAATATGACCTATTATCTTCCCCAAATATTATATATTCAATGTTTCACTTCGCCCATATAAAATTTTTCTAGATGCCCAGGTATCTAATAACTCTATTCCCTATGTTACTATTATAATTTTTATTAGACTGCAGTTTAGAATTTAATTATTTTATATCATTCTTTATTCAATTAAATTGTAAGATGTTTAGCTATAGTAGTTATGCTTAATCATTATGTAGTATCTTTTACAGTTGCAAGCCATAAGTGTATACATAATAGATACGTTTTGATTAAGATTTATCTTAATCAAAAGCTGAAATATGAATAATCTCAGCTATTTTTTAATCTGAGCAAATGTATAAGAATATTGACCTATAATTTCTCATTTGTTTGAGTTTTCTAATAATTACGTGAAACAGAGATTATAACAGGAGTTACAACAACCAGGAGTGATGGACATAAAAACTATCAAAACAAACAAATAAACTTTCTTGAATAGATGTGGAATAAATGCCTCAACAATCCAAACAAAGCAAAATCTACAAAAAATAATGACTTGTGTCGAATTAAATCTTAAAGTGAGTATATGCATTCATGACAACATGTGCCCACACAGGGGGATGTACATATTCCTATATATGTATTGTCTATTGTATTTGACTTCCAAATAGAGATAGAGTGAAAAGAGTTGAAACTTTGACCAGAATTTATACATATATATCGTTTTCCTCACACTCATTGCTGTACAAGTTGACAATTAAAGCCTGTTCTCATAGGATCTTTCAAACTACCACGTATCTCATTAGTTCTAGAGTTGTTAGTTAAGAGGTAGCTCTAATGAGACACAGGAAAAAAAAACTCCTTATAGTAGATGTAAGACTATAAATAGTGCTTCTACAATTTTATAATAAATGTATATCCTATTAGCTCAGGCTGCCATAACAAAATATCCTAGAATAGATAGGTTAAGCTACAGGAATTTATTTCTCACAGTTCTGGAGAGTAAAAATCCAAGATCAACACCAACCTCTGTTGAGTTGCAGATGACTGTGTCTTCACATGACCATTTCTCCATGCATGTGGGTAGAGACACAGAGAAAACAAGCTGTGGGGTGTCCTTTAGTGTAAGGGCACTAATCCCATCAGTAAGGTCCCAGTCTCATGACCTCTTCTAAACCCTGTGACTTCCCAAAGGCCCCATCTCTAAATACTACCATATTGGGAGTTAGGGTGTCAGTAAATGAATTGGGGGAGAATAATTCAATCTGTAGAATACATATTTCAAAAGCTGCTAAAACCTTCAGACCTTGACATATTTTTTTTTTTTTTTTTGAGCAAGAGCTAGGAAGAAAGTAGTAAAAAATTAAGGTAGGTGTAGCTTCATGATCACAAAATTCACTCTGTTACATTGTTAGGATGTTGATTAGAAAGTGACAGTTTATGTCACTAAGAACAGTTTGACAACAAAATGCTAAATAATTTTCAAGGTTCTGTCTAGTAGGTTTATTTAGTGATCTAGCAGTGGTTGTGAGTCAATTATCTGCCAAATATCTGTATTTTTTAGTGTGATAAATTATTACTTGTTTTCACCCATGACTGGAGATGATGATTTTAAATTAGTTTTTGAAATAAAAATTTTCATATAAAATTAAATCAATAAGGGAAAGGGTTGACCATGTCTTGACTAACTCACAGAATATATTTTATATAACCTGAAAAAAATTTAAAAGAAGTAGAAAATGAGAATTTTTCAATATAATATTAAAATATACCATCCTAAAATCATAAAACATTCAAAAATAAAGGAAATGTGAACATGTGTATGTAAAAATATGCCAAGTAAATGAGAAATTCATAAAAGACATTAATAGATAAATTTATGCATCAAAAATATACCAAAACACCAATAGTTGCTTAAAACCAAAGTATTTGTCAGGAGAATTATAAAAGAATTCTTCAATTTTTCTTGATGTGTAGAAACTAATAGTTTAGCATATTTTCAGCGTGGCATGACTCTGTTAGTAGTAACTGTTACTTGAACATATTCCAATATAACAGGAATTTACAAGAGCTATTATGAGTGCAATTTAATGATTCGAATTGCTGTTTTTCATAAGGTTGGATCTTGTCATTTCATATTAGAATGAAGACATTTTAATATTTGTTTTCATGTTTGCAATTTGGGGTGTCAGGTATCAGAGCATAATACGAAATTTCACTTTTCCCATCCACTTTGTTCTTGCCTCTTTCTCCTTCTATTTTGCTGTCATTTGTTATACTGTGTCATCTTTAACATGCTAATTTTGGTTTAGATGTATTTGTTCTTTCTGGAGATGGAAGAAAGGTGTCATTAGCAGGTGGGAAGTATTATTTTCATCATTTTTGCCATGTTGCCAGTGTACCATAACAGTTGCTCATCTCATGAGGATTGACAACAAAAACAGAAATCCAGTCTAGAAAATCAATTTAAAGGATCACTTTTCATTTATTACCTGATTGTAAAACAGTATAATGATGTTAGACATCATGTCACAATTGTAGTAAATAATTAAAATAACTCAGTACTCTTAAAGCATTTTTAACTAGTTAGTATGACATTAAAAAGTAATTATCAGCCCCTGTGAAAATAGTGTGTCCAATGTTCAAATTTAAAGGTAATTTAATACACGAACATGTGTGTGATAGTTCTTATGTCAGAGGTATCTGAAAATATGCATATTTCTAACACTATCGCTTTTGTAGAATTAATAAAGGGGTTGGAGAATAGGAATGGTGTGTCTTTGAATGGAAATGCTTATATTTATTTTTTGAAAATACTTATGTTTACAGCTCATCTTAATCCAGGCCAATGATAAGCTCTTTTTTGACTTCTTTCTCTAAGACTTGAGAAATACACAAGCATAATAAAATACCGTAGTGATAAACCTTCCTAAGGTTTTTTCATATTGGGAGGCATAGTCATCTACACATCTGTCTGTCTCTCCAGTCTGTTTACCTTAATAGCATTGTTTCATTATAGACTGATCTTTTAAGATCAATCTTATTTTCATGGTTTTTGTAAGCCCATGACATTTACAAGAGATGTTAATATTTCAGGGTCCAGGATTAAATAGTGATGTTTAGTTAGAGGGGCTTCCAAATGTATCATCATCATCATTAAATTATATTAGGCATTTGAATAAAACTTTCATAACCTAAATGTGAATATGATGCCAAGAAACAGAGTTTTGCATTTTGTATTGCAGTTTTGGATACATGCTATAGAATTTCAAAAAAAAATTATTTTATGTACTTACTGAAATAATAATGAAGCATTCACCAGCACAGTAGATTAGATTTCTCTGAGCATTATGAGTATCTGTAATAAAATGTAATTTTAACTTACAGTTTTAATAAGTGTCATATAAGGGATGAGAAGAACAGTCACAAAACAGTGCATAGCATTAATCTTGAAATGGTGGCATTACATTAAATCATTGTGGGAACCTGTTGAGTTTAATGGCAATCTAAAACTAATATTCTGGAATGACACTTGCTTTTCCTTCAAGATTGTTTTAGTGACCACTGACCTGAAGATTAAAAAAAAAAAAAACAACAAATGTTTCCCCTGGCTAGTCATTGTTATCAGCAGCTAGCACATAAGCCATGTGTGTGCGGGTGACAGGCACCAGTAACTCACGCCATTTCCTTTCTAAACCAGAAATTGATTCAACCACACTTGATCTGGTGGAATTTCAGAAAAGTAGATGTAAATAGTAAACTCTCAGCACAATGCCTAGGATTCCTTCTGGATGGTGTATATCTATGCCATCATGCAAAAAACAAAAACAGAAACCTCCACGGATTAACAAACTCTGCTTAGATAGCAGGGTATAAGCAAGACAGTGTTAATAAGGTTGTAAGGCTAAAAAAATTGACTTTATAAATGAACCCCAGTCTTGAAAATTTCAATGTCTGTAGATCTCCACAGTTTCTCGAGTTGCACGTGGTCACTAATTTAAAGAGGCATCTTAAATAATTTCCTAAAGTAAATGGAAAGAGCTCATTCCCAGAGCATAGATGAGTGAAGCACCTGGAATCTATAGAAATGGAAATTTATTTGGAAGTCAACACCTGAGTGAGATGAGAAACATGAATTCATACATTCTATGCCTAATGATAAACCTACTTCTACACATACTTTATCCAGAAAATGCTTACATAGTTGTTCTAGGATTGTTTGTGGGGCTATTTAGGGACTGAACATATGACTGTTCAAGTGTCTGTTGTATTTTCTTAAAAGTTAGAAAACAGGTTCTGAGAAGGAGAGGAAAATTAAAACTGGCTAATCTGTTTCCTATTGGAGTAGGACAGAGGGGATTATATCCATCTGGGGCAAATGCATACCAGTTCATCTCTGCTTGAAATGACCTCTCCTACAAGTTTGCTGAATTCCTCTCTCTCAGACAAGCAGTTACTGACAACCTAAAGAAATCTGAGATAGTACCATGCAAAGAAATTAAATTAATTAATATATTCATATATCAGTTTATTTGTTGCAAAGAAAATGAAAAGCATATTAGTTCTGGGCTAACGTTCATCTGATTCTCCATCCTCTCTTGATCCTTAATTTTTCTAATCCAAGTCTATTATTTCCGTGGCCAAGTATTCTTAAAATGATAATAGTCCAAAACAAGATCATATTAAACACTCAACCTTGGGGCGCCTGGGTGGCTCAGTCGGTTAAGCGTCCGACTTCGGCCCGGGTCACCATCTCGTGGTCCGTGAGTTCGAGCCCCACGTCAGGCTCTGGGCTGATGGCTCAGAGCCTGGAGCCTGCTTCTGATTCTGTCTCCCTCTCTCTCTGCCCCTCCCTCATTCATGCTCTGTCTCTCTCTGTCTCAAAAATAAATAAACGTTAAAACAAAAAATTAAAAAAAAACACCTCTCAACCTTTCAGGGAAGAAAACAGGAAAAAATACAAACACGTAATTTAAAATTGTAGAAACCTCCCTAAAACTTGCATTAGTGCTATTATTTATATATCCTGTTTTGGGATAGATATTCAAATTTTTTGAACAAAGTAGAAAAAAAATGCAGACTTATCTATACAAAACTAGTATCTACAGTTAAGGTTACATAGTGGATTATGTAACCCAGAACTATTATATTCAATCCATCAATTTCTCAGTATTTCTCGTTTGTAGTTTCAAAATCAGCATCAATTCCTACAAATTATTTCCTTTCTGAAATTTTCTCCTTGGAGTACAATCAAATGGATAGTGCTACTTCGTTTTGAGAAGAATGACTAAAATGTTCTAGGTAGAATGCATATCAAGACTTATTTAGAATAAATATGAGAAGAATATACATATCGAAAGTCCATAAGATTCTATGACTTTGACTTTAAAATTCACATGAAAATAAGCATTGGAGCTAATACTAAGACTTCATATGAAAATAATTATAGTTGAATAATCTCACTGTAATTTATATCCGAACGGCAAACTTAAGAATTAAAAAGACTGGGGACTCCTGAGTGACTATTGATTTTGGTTCAAGTCATAATCCCATGATTTGTGAGAAGGCAGAGCTGCTTGACATCCTCCCTCTCCCTTTCTCTCTGGTCCTCCCCGCCCCCACTTGTATTGGATATCTCTCTCAACCTCTCTCTCTCAAAATAAATATTTAAACAAAAAGAATTAAGAAGACTTGGTTTATAACAAAGGCAACCAATGCTAATATGATTACATCATCATATTTTAATGACAATATTAATCTCTATTTCAAACTGATTTAAAATGCTCTGGGTAACAGCCTTTGGAAAAGTTTTCCTCAATTTCTAACCAAAGTACCTTTGAAAACAAAAAATGACAACAAAATAATTCAGTGATAGAATTTGAAATTTTCATTAATTAGCAAACCCAGTGGCCAAATACTAAAGTAAAAATGGTAGACCAAGATACTGCATTTAAAAAATGCACATCTGAAATAAGTAGACATAAATAAGCTTCTGGATTATAAATGCAGTTAGTAAATTATTTGCTAAGTTCTATGTAAACTTTGTGAGGATCTAGACGAAATGGATGATTTTCTAAGAAATTAGAAATTATATAAGCTGATTTAGTATTAACTAGAGGGATAATGAAGTAGAGAAATAATTTTTGAAGACTGAAAATATAACAAGGGCAACTAATATTATTATATCCATCATATTTTTTAAACTACATTAATAAATTTACATTTCAAAAGTTTGGTTTAAAATGCTCTGGATAACAGGTCAACACTGACCAGATACAGACAGTTTAAGAAGAGAAATTTTTGAAACTTTTAAGAAACATTTAATTCCAATATTTTCAAACTTTTGAGAAAAACATTACAATTAAAAACTTCTAAATTATTTTGAAACCAGTAATGTTTATAATGCATTCATAAACCTACTACAGTGTTGGGGTTCCTGGGTGGCTAAACTTGATTCTAGAATTTACCTTTCCCTATCAAATACACACATGTATCATAAAAGTAAGTCACTACAGAGGGAGTTACTGGTCTTAGTAACTGATGAAAATAATAGGGCATTTTCTTTCTTTCTTTTTTTTTTTTTCTGTAAGTAAACTCAAGTCTAGTAGCAAGTTCAAATATCGGAGCAAATGATAAGGAGGGCTTATCATTTGGTTCAGTTTGCTACCAAAGCAGTAAAAACAAATTTTAAGTATAGACTCAAAGTTAAGTATACACCTAAGAGAATGTGGCATACTGCTAATTCTCATGCCTTTTGTATGCACACTGGAATGCCCTAAGTACAACTTTATCTCAGCTTTGTCCAGAAATCCTATCTTATACTCCAGGTTCTTAAAGGACCCAAAGTGGGATGAGCTGGGAAACACCTTGGGGGAGGAGGGAGTTGGGTTCACAACCTTACTTGCTCCAGGGTCTCCCAAGGTATTTGGATCTGAGGATCTTTGCCCAGACCTAGCCAACCATGCTGCCAGAACACCCTACCCCGTTATCAGGGACAGCTGACTTTGCACATTCAGCACCCTTTCAGAACACAGTTCACAGACCTGGAATTCAGGGACAGTTCCAGGTTAGTTGTGGCATTGCCTAGAGAACCATTTGGGTCCAGTAGATACCATAGGCTTCCCCACAGAGGGCTATAAAACTCCATCTACCTATTCCCCTAATGTGAAGCTGCCGTAGAATTAATAGCGTGATGTGATATATGACATGGTATGATATGATAGGATATAATACAATAAAATATAAGGACTTCCAGGCAAGTCCTTAATAGTACCTGAATGCCGGAGCCAGAAACCCTGGCCAGGTCAGACTTAAACAGAAACACTAATATGGGGACTCCCTTGAACCAGATGGCCTGGTAGGCTAACCCAGTAGAGCCTGGGAACAAGAGAGAGTTTCAATCCCACCAATCTCACCTCTAGCTGGCTGTTGTCGCCACTTCTAAATGGTTTCTTTCTAGGGATCCTTTTTGGAGTGTCTGGCTTGGTCTGATTTGAAATCTAATACCACTGAATAAATCTCTGAATCCACAACAGACTCTTGATAAAGATACCACAAAATCTGTACACAAATCACTTCGAAGTAGCAAGACCTTCCCATGTGCTCTCATCCCTGTGATTTCTAGGGCCTGGATATAGCTAATAGTGGATACGGAAATGACATTGGTGTTGGTCTTAATCTCTGGCTCTGGGATTCAAGACCTTCTCATTGCTGATACTGGTTGAAGTCAGTAGCAGAAAGCTACTGTTGAAAGTGAAGCAGGTAGCTAGGTGGTAATTACACTGGAATTAGTGTCACTGGATATAGGTTCTGGCTCTGAGAAACTACTTTCAGTATAATGACTAAATTACACATTTCAATGTAATTATTGGTGAACAGCAATGACTTGCCAAAGTTCAAAATATTCTGTGAATATTTAGTTAATGAAGAGGGAATCATCATAAGATATTATTGAACCTAACTTATTTAAGATATTATTATATATCTATCCAGATAAATAATGATGAAAGAAAATTTGCTATTAAAATCAAATGTGTTGGGGCGCCTGGGTGGCTCAGTCGGTTCAGCGGCCGACTTCAGCTCAGGTCATGATCTCGTGGTCGGTGAGTTCGAGCCCTGCATCGGGCTCTGTGCTGACAGCTCAGAGCCTGGAGCCTGTTTCAGATTCTGTGTCTCCCTCTCTCTGACCCTCCCCTGTTCATGCTCTGTCTCTCCCTGTCTCAAAAATAAATAAAATGTTAAAATTTTTTTAAAAAAAATTAAAATAAAATGTGTTTGCAATAAAAAGCAGTATATGTTTATTATAGGAAAGTTAAAATTCAAGGATATGATAGTGAAAGCAATAGCACTTGTAGTCTCTCCCTCAGTATATATATATATGTGTGTATATATATAGGATATGGACATAAATATATTTTTGTGTATTTGTATATATTGTGTACACACACACAAATATCAAATAACTAGGGGGAAGGCATATTTACATTATCTTAGAATTCTTCATCTAATACAATACACACCATATACACCTCATATCATTTGTTTATATCTTATTTATTGTATTTATAATTATCTAATATATATTTTATTATTGCTCCCCACTAGAATTTAAGGTCCACAAAGACAGAATTTTTTGTTTTTGTTTATAGTCTATCCTCCAATCCTTGGTTATGGCTAGCTCATAGTATGTATACAGTAAATATTTGTTGATTGAATTAATAAATGAGGACAATACCATTCCCAGTTTATGAAGAAGGAAACTGAAACTGGTTATTTAGTAACTTTTTCAGTGTCACAATAAAGAGTAGAGCTAGAAATTGAGTCTAAGTCAATTTTAATGTACAGTCTATATTTTATCCCTAAACCAAGTGCCCACAAATGTGAAATTCCCCTATATTTTAATTCCCTAAAGGTCTGTAATTAGTCTACAAGTAAAAAATGGGTATATGTGTAAGCCACATGTAAGTAAACTTGAACATTTCTTACTGATACTACAGTATTATTAATCTGTAATTCACTTGACTCCTCAGTATATCAAAGGACAGCGACTTCTAAAATATCCTGAAATGTTCTTTATATTTATCAGTTTGAGATCACTAGCTAGTCCTATTTGCTAGTCCTATTTCTTATATCTATCGCTGTTAACAGGAAATGAAATACACATTGACACTATGCCATCCTGTCAGAAACTGTCTTTCATTGCTGTTCTTTTTATTTTATACTTACAATATACTTAAGATGGTGAAAGAGCACAGAGGAACAGATTTAATGTGACTGAAGACTCCCCACACAGAATCTTAAATAGCACACAGACTCTTCTTTAGAAAAGCAGATACAAGATTGCAACCATTAAGAGGCCATGAAAAAGAGGACAAAGAACTTAACAAACATTTAGATTCCTCCACAAAGCATTTCGTCTTTGTCAGAATTTAATTTAAAACATTTCTGACATTCAATTATTCACTGTAGACAGACTCTGAATCAGATCATCTGCTGCCAAAGCTAAATTATCAAATAGAGAGACATAAACCTGAGTGTTTTCTGCATAATGATAGCCCATAATGATAAAAAATTCTTCCTAAAGGCATCATGTACTGTAGATATTAAGACAGGATCTAGGAAGGAAATGGAGACCTAAAATAGGTATACACACACGCACACACACACACACACACACACTCCTAAACATAGAAATACTTTAAAAAATAAAGTTGAAACTCTTAGAAAGCTTTTAATTGGATCTAAGCTTGGTTTAATAAATTTCATGTTGTTATTTTACCAGTGTCATCCATTTATTAACACCCTTTCAAATTGTCTTATCTATTTGCATTTTATCTTGTTGACATGTTTTAATGAATATTCAAATTTGATGTATTAAAATAGATTAACAACTAAATAGAGCAATACTGCCACATACTCACGGCAATATTATCAGGCACTAAAATAGAATCTCTATTAACCATATGTGGCTTATGCATATCACAGTGGGTTCAAGTGTCACACGGGGTGTTTCCCAAACCACAGTCAGGTTTTCTACTAATCCAGAGCCTATACTTTCCCTTAATATGGGTTTCATTTCCATAGCCTAGCTGTCTATAGCATGTAGGTCCAAGATGCAGAGTCCTAACCTCAGAACACTTGAAATACCTTGAGCACCTGGTTTAATTTAAATATCTTAGCCAGAGTTACCTGTCTGCTGATCAAATGGTAATTGGAGTGAGCAATGTTTATCATCGTCATTGGTAAATCCAGTGTTTTATTATCAGAACTAATCTTTCTTTTAAATGATAAACACTGTCTTCACTCCCACAGGTACAAGCCATAGGATGACTTCTGCAAGTGGGCCACATCCTTTGCATTCTTCACCATTGTTTTCACCTACAGTATGCATCCCATTTAACATAGAATCTTTTTAATCCTTCAGAACTTATTTGATATCAATGAAAGTAATTGTCATATAATCAGAATACCTGTTTGCTTAAAAAAGAATCTCAATTTGAACCAAGATATACAAAAGGAGCAATTTATTTTTAAGATACAGTAGTGTTGAATATCACCAGATAGTCTACATGAGGTACCAAAATGTTGACATAGGAGCCTCCTGAACTTGTCTCCTCCCACTGATGCACCAAATGTACAGTTATACACAGAGCAATTCCCTCTGGAAGAAATCCAGAAACTACCTGAGTGAATCCTACACATCAGGCAAATGAGAAAATACCCACAATGAAATGAGTATGAAAGGCTGAGACACCCTCTTGCCATAAACCACACCCTTGGTACAGTGTGCCAAACAATCAGGTGAGAACCTCCTGACTCCCAGAATTGCTGGCTGTGATTCTCCCCAAGACCCAAAAGAGTTAGTGGACACCTTACCTGCCTTCTCCCTTGAGCTCATTTCACAAATAAAACCATATTACCTGCACCTCCCTGGAGGAGATAGTCCAGATATCTAGTGCCCCAACTCTTGTTGCTGCTACCAAAGGGATGGTCCCCCAAATCACCTAGCTCTGGTAGCTTAGAAGCCTTACTCCGGGACTAGAGCAAAGAAGCAGTTGTTAATGGAGTGAGAGCACTATCTTTAGCTATCCTGCCAAGGCTCAGAGCAAAGGAAGGAAGCCAAAATGTCCATCTCCTAGTTTTTCACTGGAAGGGATTTGATGGCACACTTGACAAGCTGCTGTTGGAGGATCTGTCTTCTAATTAGCATGTAGATGGGGTTTAGTACAATCATCTCAGGAGCCTGGAAGAACCAGTAGGCATTTCCTCCACCTTCTCTCTCTGGCTCATTCCAACAATAAAACTAAGTTGCTAGTATCTCTCTAGAAGGAGCTTGTCCATATATCAATAAGTTTTACAATTACCATCCAAGGGAGGATGGGCTGTCAAATCACCTAGCTTTGATTGTCAAAGGGTCTTGCATTCACAAGTCCCACAGCACTATACAAAACAAGGAAGCAGTTTTTAAACATCAAATCAAACAAATCCCTTCCATCTAGATACCAGGGCTCAGGCCTAGAGGAGAAAAGCAAAAACTACCATCTTCTAGTTTCTCCCTGAAAGAGGTTTAATTATATTACTTTACCAACTGTTATCTGAGGGTCTAGCTTCTAATCAGCCTGCTTCCAGGTGTTCACTAAGATTCTCAGCTTTGAGGCACTGACAGATTTTAGCACATTCTCAACTACTGGAAAGCCAGTAATAACAAACATGGTGGTTTGGACAATTAAAAAGTTTCTAGAAACAACCAGGAGCTCAGGCTAGACTGACAAGACTCATCTCCTACACAAGATCACAGTCTGTCAAGTCTGAAAGAGGTGGCTTTCTATCCAATATGTAGAAACTAACACAGAGTCAAGGAAAATGAAAAATAGTGGAATATGTTCCAAACAAAAGAAAGAGATAATTCTCCAGAAAATTATGTTAATGAAACAGAGATAAGTGATTTATTCTATGTATAGAGAGCTCAAAATTACAGTCATAAATATGCAAATTGAGGTCAGCATACTAACGCACGAACAAAGTGAGAATTTCGATAAAGGCATAGAAAATATGAAGAAGTATTGAGCAAAAGTCCTAGAACTGAAGAGTACAATAATTGAACTGAAAAATTCAATGTGGAGGTTAAACATTAGACTAGATTAAATGAAAGAAAGGATCATGGAACTCAAAGACAGGATGCTGGGATTCATTCCATTAGAGGAGCAAATTATTTAAAAAGAATGAAAAGGAGTAAAGAGATCTTAAAGGACTTATGGAATGCTATTAGATGGAAAACTGCCCATTATAAGCATTCCAGAAGAAGAGAGAGAAAAGGAGCAGAAGCTTTTTCAAAGATAGGACTGTAAGTTTCTCTAACCTGGGGAAAGAAACAGAGATCCAGAATTAAGAAGCCCAAAATTTACCAAACAAGATGAATCCATACAGACTCACACCAAGACATATTATAATTAAATTGTAAACAGTTAAAGACAGAATTTTAAAAGCAGCATAGCAAAGCAACTTGTTACATAAAAGGGAAACTCCTAAAACTGTCTAGATTTAGCAGTGGAAACTTTATAAGCCAGAGGGAAAGCGTCTGTTACAAATTACCACACATTTGTGTCTCAAACAACACAAATAGAGTAAAACTTTGGTTTGCAAGCATAATTCATTCCAGAAACGTGCTTGTAATCCAAAGCACTTGTATATCAAAGGAAATTTCAAGAACCATTGGTTCAGTTATGATCATGTGATATTCAGTGTCACTTACTACTTGTAAGACCTCACTCATTTATCAAGTTAAAATTTATTAGAAATGTTTGCTCACCTTGCAGAGCACTCACGGAACAAGTTATTTGCCATCCAAGGTTTTACTGTACATTGTCTTACAGCTCTGTATTTCATTGGTCCCTACTCTCGAGGGGTTAGCAGGCTATGTTCCATTCTGGATATTCTAAGGAAGGGTCCATTTCCTTGTTCATTCAGGAGGTTGGCAGAAATGTGTTCCTTTTGGTCTCAGGACTGAAAACATACTAAAAGCCACCGGGTCATGACTTTAAAAGAATGAATTATTGGTGTGTGAATTACACTTAAATAGAGATTTTTTTAAAGGTGCTGAGCCATCTATGTGTGTTTATATAGTAATCAATGTTGACAAATAAGTATAATAGTTCAAGGGATCTTTGATAATTGAATTATGACTCATGGTGCTTGCCCTCTACATCACCATCATTATTATTTATATATTCTTTTATGGAATCACTTAAAAATCTGTCCTAATCTTCACCTACAACTAAAGTACTACTTAGCCCGTTATATGGCAAAAGTCATATAAGAATGACCATAGGAGTTCAAAAGATGGTATTTTTTCCTTATTGGATGGTCAATGAAAGCTACTTAAAGAATTTGACGTCTTTCCAGCCAGTGTGTAGAATAAAACTCTATTGTGACACTTCTCAAAAGGTGAAGGACTATAAACTCTATGGTACTAGGATGGTGAGAATGACAACAGTAGCAATAATGAAAATCGTATGTTGGAAGCAGAATAAACAAAATATGACACCTGGGGTCCTGCAGTAATCTCCACATGAAAATAAAAGTGTAATTAGTTGGCAGCTTAAAAATGGAAAGTGAGCAACACCTTTTGGTGATGCCATGAGGAAGTTACCAGAAACTTGTTCTACTTTCAACAATATTTTTTTCTTCCCCCATTAAAGGTTTAAGGAATACATTGTACAGTTGGCATAAAATATTGCATCATACCTGATAAAAACACATTATTATGCATACACTGTTATAAATCACACAGAAAAAAGTTCAATCATTTGAATGTTATGATCTAGTTAGATGATTTAAATTTTTTCTCAAGCAAAATACGGTTTTTGAAAGATTACAGAATGACTTTCAGAAGGTTAAAAAACAACAACAACAAAGTGTGAGGGGAAAATTACACTGTTTGTCCTTAACTGTACAAAACTGGTCCTCCCTGAGCCCTTCACACAACAATATGCATTATTTGACCTCATTACCTATTCATCTTTTGCGAAGCTTAATGTTTATTTCCTAGTTTACAGTTTAGGCACAAATCTCTGACATGCCATGTGCATAAGGATTGCTAAAACAAAGAGGGATTGGATTTATAAGAAATGAGTTAAAGAGTGTGAAGAGCTATAGTATGCAGTAAATATTACATAGTGAAAATAAGTGTAGTTTTGTTAAGGGAAAATCATATTGCGTTGAGGATTGTAATAGAATCACTATTCCTTGCAGAGCAGAGAATTTTTTTAAGATAAATTTGTCTTTTAGGTTAAAACTCATATTTGAAATGCTGTTTAAAAAGGAAAGAGAAGTTTAATACTTATGGGTGTCCAGTTCCCAGTGGCCAAGAACAGTCAGAACAGGTCAGTTTGACATAGACTTTCTAGGGATCAGTGAAAGAAGTAGATGAAAATATAACTGGTATTAAGTGAGCCTGTAGTAGCAATTGACTATAACCATGAATTCTAAAGTATATTTGAAAAAAAAAAAACAAACTTGTGGAATAGTGTCACATTTCAAAATCTATCAAAAAAGAATTGTGTTCTTGGGAGCCTCTCCAATCCCATACTACAGTCCTGCTTTTCCTAAATTTTTTGTTTATAACTATATTGTTGTAATCCTCCTTTTAAAGCAATATTTTGAAGTAAAGTGAAGTGCTTAGCATGTTAATATTTTTAAGCCTCTTTGTAATTAGTGTTTCTGTATTTTTAGTTTGTAATATAATTCATTTTAACAGTGATTTAGGAAACATGAATCTCATGACACATGAATTTCTATTTGTGCTGTGACCTCCAGCTTGATTTGGCTCATGATCGCAATCAGACTTAAGAAATGTAAACAAGTCACTTAACTTCTATGAACCTCAATTTCCCCAGTGAGAGGTTATATTTAATATGACTGCAAAAGAAATCCATATCATCTCATGATTGTAAGACATATTACATACTTGGTGCCTGAATCTCCTCTAGACAGGATATCATTTTGGTGATACTCTTTGTAAAAAACCTCTTACAAATGTACAATGCATTCTGTATTTGGACAGCCCTGACTTTAGCAAACTCTTCTAGACTGATGAATATAATACGTTGATTAGTAAAGGATTACTAAGGGCACCTGGGTGGCTCAGGTGGCTCAGCTGGGTGAGTGTCTGACTCTT
This sequence comes from Acinonyx jubatus, assembly GCF_027475565.1. Lineage (NCBI taxonomy): Eukaryota > Metazoa > Chordata > Mammalia > Carnivora > Felidae > Acinonyx > Acinonyx jubatus. Next base: position 40,650,520 of record NC_069391.1, read on the forward strand.
GATTTCAGCTCGGGTCGTGACCCCAGGGTTGTGGGATGGAGCCCCACATTGGGCTCCACAGTGAGCATGGAGTCTGCTTAAGATTGTCTCTCTCCCTCTGCTCCTCTCCCCTGCTCATGTTCTCTTTCTAAAGAGATTAAAAAAATAATTGATTAATAATACATTAGCCATTAATGGACAGTGATTATATTGATTGAGGATAAGACCAAAATATACACATTCAAATGTTGTTCTAAAGACAAGATGTTTATGTAACGTTTATACAAAATAGCTATATAAAGTAAATGTCACTAACATATAAGGTATTATATTTAGGTTCACTTAAGACAAATTAAAATGTCAAACTGAATGCAGACTGTGTAACTTATTAGCCATTTTGCATATTAAAACAACATCAGTTTTCTCAGGGTATGCTTTCAAGATTTGCTAAGCAATTTTTTTGTTTGTTAGTTTGTTTGTTTTTGACTCACTGCCTCCCAGGACTGAAATATGCCACTTCATTCTCTCTGTTCATCTAAATCTCACTCCTCTGTCAATGACTATAGCATTTTTTATACCGCTTCCATTATTATTTTTTTTTTTGCTTAAATCTGAAGAAATATCTCTTGGCTTAGAAGGATTATTATATCTACTTCCAAAGAATGGATTATGTGTTCTGATCAGCGTGCTAAGTAGCATTTATATAACTTAGTGGGGAGTTCTTTTTAAAGAAGTTAGAGTAAAGGTATCTTTGCCTTGCACTCCTTGGTAATGTTTAGGATAAAAGAAAAAGAAATTGCACTTTGGGAAAATTAGAAAATATCCAGATGCTTAAAAATACAATATAAAAAATAACTTTTAAAGTCACTAAAAATTGTACTTGGCTAAGGGCAGATCGATCCTTTTGTAGATCATCAGAAGCGGTAAGATTCTTCTTTAAAAAATACGAGAAATGTTTGGAAATTCATTTTTATAACCTATTGCTTGAAAATCTATTGCTAACATGTTAGAGTAGTCTTCCTAAATATCCTTGATTCCTTATGTAAAATATAAGCAGCAATAAATGACTGAGCTAATAGATGACATATTCATATACTATCTTTGTATATACATGTTAGGTATGAAAAAGCAAGGGGGGAAATGTACTAATAATTTGTGAACTGTATCTTGGTGACATGATATAAATAATTGGTAAATCACTTTGTAAGGGATTCTTGGCACACAGCAGTACCTAGTTTGTAAGACAATAGTTGATATATTTAATTTAAACCTGAGCCCGTAAATGTGCTACTTCCCTGCCACACTCTCATTCAACATCTAATTGGCCCCTAAAATAATTCTCCCACTTACAGTCTAGTGTGAGGGAAGAAACCTAGCAAGTGGAAGGGAAATGTTCTGAGAATAGATGTTAATTGGGGATAAACATGTTACCATGAAATAAATAAAATAAAATAAAATAAAATAAAAAAACAAAACAAGAATCAAGTGAAACCTCTTCAAAATATACCCCAAAAAAGAGAGAGAGAGAAAAGATCAAGCAAAAGAGGTTAGGACAAAAATACAAGAGAAAAATTAGAGTTGTAGAACTCAGAAAAAAATTTTAAAGGAAAATAAAAACAAAAATGAACACAGTATAAGAAACATCAAATTGAAGAAAAGGGCATCCTAAAATATCAGAAGCAAGATGATAGGCTCAAGGCATATAAAGCCAAATTCATTAAAAAGAAAAAAAAGTTTAAGGATAAAAAATATAGAAAACAGATAAAGAAGAATCCATGCACGACTAATTGATATGCCCAGTGAATAGAAAAAAAAAATGAAGTTAACATACCAAAATAAACCAGAGAAAAAGCTTTTTCCTCTTGAACAAAAGACCTGAATGTAGAGATTTAAAGAACTTATTTTTCAAGAAACTTAAAAAAAAATGATCAGTAGGAGAGAATATTAAAATACATAATTTTCAGTTTTAGAGGTTATTGAAAAACTCATATAGTGTCAAAGAACTCATACAGTGTCAAAGTCAAGAAAAACAACAAAAGTTTTTATAAGCAGGGGAAATTTTCTTAACTTCTTGAGTTTTCATTTTTCCCCCATAGAAAACTTACTGTCTATAAGCAAGTTCCAGAAAGTCACCAACGAAGAAAAACAAGAGAGAAAATGCATTTTTCCAGTTTTATCAAGAAATAGCTGACATACATCACTGTATAAGTATAAGGCATATAGCAGGATGGTTTGATTTACATGTATTGTAAAATAATTACCACAATAGTTTTAGGTGTTAACATTCATCATCTATTGATACCTTAAAAAGAAATGGGGAAATGCTTCCCCTTGTGATGAGAATTTAGGATTTACTCTCTTCTTTTTTAATATTTATTTTTGTTTTTGAGAGAGAGAGAGCACGTCAGAGCATGATTGGGGGAGGGGAAGAAAGAGAGGGAGACAGAATCTGAAGCAGGCTTGAGGCTCTGAGCTGTCAGCATAGGGCCCAACACTGGGCTCAAACTCAGGAACCATTAGATCATGACCTGAGCTGAAGTCAAACGCTTAACCTACTGAACCACCCAGGCGCCCCTAGGATTTACTCTCTTAACAACTTTCCCATCCGTCATACAGCAGAGTTAGCTGTAGTTATGGTGTACATTACATCCCTAGTACTTATTTATCTTATAACCAAAAATTAGTCCTTTTGACCACCTTCCTCCAAATCCTCTTCTTCCCACCCACCTTTTCTGGTAACCACAAATCTGGATCTCTACTTCTGTGAGTTTCATGGGGTTTTCTGTTGTGTTTTATTTTGTTCTGTTGTTTTTTAGATTCCACATCTAAGTAAGAGAATATAATATTTGTCTTTGTCTGACTTGGTCCATTTAGCATAATGCCTTCAAGCTCCATCCATGTGGTCACAAATGGTAGGATTTCCTTGATGTTTTATGGCTGAATCATATTCCATTGTACATATATGCCACAACTTCCTTATCCATTTGTCTGTTCGGAGGATGCTTACGTTGTTTCTACATCTTGAGTATTGTAAATAATGCTGCTATGAGCATGGAGGTGCAGATATCCTTTTGAGTTAGTGTTTTCACTTCCTTTGGATATTTCTCTCAATGTGGAATTGCTGGATCATATGGTATAAGTTTTAAGGAACTTCCATACTCTTTCCATAGTGGCTGCACCAATTTACATTCCCATCAATAGTGTACGAGGGTTTCCTGTTCTCTGTATCCTTGCCAACACTTGTTATTTCTTTTTTTGTTTGTTTTCTTGTTTTTTGTTTTGATGATGGCCATTCTAGCAGGCATGAGGTGACATCTCATTGTGCTTTTGATTTGCATTTTCCTAATGTTTAGTGATGTTGAGCATCTAGTAAATAAATACTGACTTAAAAATTTTATAGCTAGCTGGGACGCCTGGGTGGCTCAGTCAGTTAAGCGTCTGACTTCGGCTCAGGTCATGATCTCACGGTCCTTGAGTTCGAGCCCCGCATCAGGCTCTGTGCTGACCGCTCAGAGCCTGGAGCCTGTTTCAGATTCTGTGTCTCCCTCTCTCTCTGACCCTCCCCATTCATGCTCTGTCTCTCTCTGTCTCAAAAATAAATAAACGTTAAAAAAAAATAAAAAAAAAATTTTATAGCTAGCTAAGCTGCCATTATTATCAATACCACACAGGTTATATTTTCCAGCATACCCAAGCATAAGGACTAGGGCATCATGAACACTTCTTGAAAAAAATACTCCTGAAGATGAACTTCATTCAACTAAGTTATAAAAGAAGTGTTTCTTGGAAAAATGATAAAATTGACTATTAAAATATAGACTCTGGATATTTAATCACTAAACAAAATGTAAGTGAAACTTAAGTGCATGTGTGTATATTTAAGTGTGTGTGTGTGTGTGTGTGTGTGTGTGTGTGTGTGTGTGTGTGTGTAAAACACTGTAGGGGCTCTTGGGTAGCTCAGTCATTGAGGGCCCCACTCTTGAATTTGGCTCAGGTCATGATCCCAGCATGATGGGATCATGAGACTCTGAGCTGGGTCGAGAGCCTGCTTAAGATTCTTTCTCTCCTGGGGTGCCTGGGTAGATCAGCTGGTTGACAATCCAGCTCTTGATTTTGACTTTTAAAAAGGAAAACGAAGTATAACCAAAACACAAACATCATCAGGTTGTGGATAAAAGAGGAGTTTGATAAAGAGAGGTACTGCTGTGCCTGGATGGCTTAGTCGGTTACAATGTTTAACTCTTTGTTTTGGCTCAGATCATGACCTCATGAGCTGTGGGATCAAGCCCCATGTCAGACTCTGTGTTGACAGCACAGGACTTGATTGGGATTCTCTCTCTCCCTCTCTTTCTGCCCCTCCCCAGCTCTCTCATTCTCTTTCTCCCTCTCTCAAAATAAACAAAATTTAAAAGAAAAATAGTGGTACTATGATAGATGTGGAGCATGATAAAAGCTAATGAGTGATAAAATAAAATTCTTAGAACAATTGCTATGTGCTATAAAATTATTGGTGTTGGAAACATGCAAATAAGAGTTTCTGGAATTTTGAAATTATTTCAGATAAGGGCCATGTTGTTGTTTTAATTGTGGAAGAAGCTCTAAGGGACTAGACCACTTGAGTCATGGCTTTAATCTGGTTACGTAATTGAACAATAATTTAGGAATGTAATTGGATGTGCCAGAGTATTGCAAGGAATCTGAATGTCTCATCTCTTTCTGGAAGGTCCATCAGTTAAGTTAAATCTAATATATTAAATAATAGAATTTTAGGTGCACTGTTTAAAGGTGAGGAGATAACCACTAGAAGTAGTAAGAATAATAATATAAATAATGAAACTGGGTTTTAGACTAGGAAAGCATAATTAGAATTATATAATTAGTTTGCAGCAGTGTGGTTGTACCAATTAATATTTGTTTTTACTGCGACCTGCCGGACCCTCCTGCCAATCTTGTCATCCTGACACCTCCAAGGACTCCATGCACCTTCGTGATCTGGATCTCAGGGAAACTGCTCCAAAGTGACAGTGCACATCTGCTTTCCTGACTGTTGTGCCTGGGCCATGACAGCTGGAAATGTTTTGAATACCTGTCCTGAGCTTAAGTTAAAAATACTGATTTCCTCATTTTCAGAAAAGAAAACCTATCGATATCTTCTAAAGTTGATCATTTAAAAATGCAGCCTGTTTACTTCATAAATCTGTATCATTCTAATGAAAACAGGAGCATTCATTCAGAACTTTATAATTTTTGAAGCATTTCACATGCATTATTTTATGTGATTCTCAGGACAAACTTTGGGGGACAGTCAGAATGCATTAGTAGATGGCAGAGCTGAGGTTGGAGTCTAAATCCATCGTCACTTAAATCTGTAAAATATTTAATCCGTAGACCCCTGCTTTGCTTATATATTCTTTTAATAAGATATGACATTACTACTCAAAATGGGTTTAAGATAGTGTCCATTAAAGAAACATAGAAACAAAAGACAAGGTAAAATATATAATATGTAGTAAAGAAGGAAAACATTGCCCAGTATTTTATCTTTCCAATAAAGCAGTCTAGTGCTTGAGATTAAGTCTTACATGTTACAGCCCCTGATATTCTCAATAGGGAGTAACCCAGTAGATGTTCAATTTTGTGTTGATCATTTGTAATTCTCCTTTATTTCAAGGCTGTGCACTTACTTTAGCTATTATTTAAGGGAAGACTAGACAACAAAATCAATGGCCAGTTAGACACACACACACACACACACACACACACACACACACACACACACAAAGACACACAGAACTTTTGCCACTTAAATGATCAAAAGTCTCCTGTAACACATACTGACCTGATTTCATTAGCTGGATTAACTTTTATAGTTAAAATACATTCATCATATATTTTGGTACACTTGAGCTTTAGATGCAAAATAAAAAAAAATTACCTATACGCTTTCTTAGTAAAACATTTAAATTTAAGGTATAAGAGGATATTCCTAAGATAAGTTATATTTCAAAGTGATCATAGTTTTATAGTCATTTTAAAATTTTAATACTGCTATAGTTAACATACAGTGTCATATTAGCTTCAAGTGTAGAATATACTGATTCAAATATTCTACACATTACTCAGTGCTCATCAAGGTAAGTGTACTCTGAATTCCCTTTTCCTATTTAACCCAGCTCCTTGCCCATCTCCCCTTGGTAACCATCAGTTTGCTCTCTATGGTTGAGTCTATTTTTTGATGTGTCACCTTTTTTCTTTATTCTTTGTTAAATTCCACATATGAAGTGAAATCCTATTTTACAGTCCTTTTTGAGTAAAATCTTTATCTGCTTTTACTAACATAAATCTGCTTTGAATGTTTTGCAGAGGCATTATGTTATTTTCATTATTTATATTTGATGTCTGCTATTGGTACAATCATGTCTATGGATAGTATACTGATAGAGCTTTCAAATACTAACAAAAATAAATTTAACAAAATGGTATGGATTTAGTGGATTTGGCTAAGTACTACACTTTCATAAGAAATAGCAGTAATAGTATATCAGCAACTAATACAAAACTCGTGTCCTCAAAGAGCATATAAATCTGGAACAGAAAGGGTTAAAATAAAAGAATGTAAGCAAACCATATAGCAAAACTATGTAACAAAATCTAAGAGATTGTACTCAGTGCTCATCATGATGAGATTATATAATAAAATCTATATAATTTGGGATCTATTTTTTAAAAAAATTTTGATGTGTTTTGAGAGAGGAAAAGCATGAGTGGGGGAGAGGCAGAGAGAGAGAGGGTAAGAGAGAATCCCAAATGGGCTCTGTGTTGTTACCACACAGGGCTCCATGCCGGGCTCAGTCTCTTGATCTGTGAGATCATGACCTGAGCCAAAATCAAGAGTCTGTTGCCTCTGGAATTATCTAACTAAAGAAAGTATTTATCATGTTAAAAAATGAGATAAGAATATGATTTTTTGAAGGAGACCCCATATGCTGGAGGTATGTGGGAGCTATCTAAGACGAAGAGAACGGTTATGTCAGAGGTTGAAGTGACTACAGGTTGGGTCTGGATTTTACTTCAAATGCCATTTCTGACACTTTGGTGTTGTGTTGTTTACTTTCTGGGAATACTGTACTGGCATGCATCAATGAAAGAGTGCCATTATCAACTGAGTATTTCACCATGGCCAAGTAATGAATAATGGTAGTCTTCTTGCTGTACCAGTCACAAGGAAAATACAGGATATACCAATCGTCCCATTTAGCTAGTATAGAGCAAAAGAGATAAGATTAGTGTTAGTTAAACTAGAAAGAATAGGCACTGCTTAAGAGAAAGAAAAATTACAATTTCAAAGATAATTTGCCCTTCCAGCTCTGCGGCTATGCTCCCAAAGGTGTGTTGGGAGCATATATATAATATACCTTATATATTTCTGAATTCCCAGTAACTGACACAGTATCTAGCTTGCAGAATTACTTCTGCTTGGAATAGACCCTGTCTTTCCAAATCTTCTCCGTAGGGTTATGCAAAGTAAGTTTCCTATGAAATTATATATGCAGAAGCAATTCAAGTAGTGTAAAACATTTGTGAAGGGACTATATTGATAACAGAGAAACTACATCATTGAGCTGTTTATTTTATGACCCTTCTGAGATTATTACTACCCAGAGAGTAGGAATCATCATTTTGTGGACTCGTTGTGACTCCTGAATGAGCCATATATAGTCTTCGACATACTGTGGATTTCCATAAATGCAGAAAGAATATAAAACACACCCTGAGTGTTTGGTGAGAACTCAACATCCCAACACCACTTAACTTTATTTAAAGCATTCATCTAACAATGAGATCAGGATCGTGGCTATTATAGGAAAGTATTCCTTAGGGAAATGAGCTTCTTGTTCTCCATTTCTCCTCATCCTTAGATGTCTCTTCAAAGCAAAACTGCAGTATATGGTGTTAGGAAATGAAAAACAAAAACAAAAGACAGTCCTGTCAGAGGGAATAGCAAAATAGCATAGTGCTTATTTTAAGTAAGACATTTCAACATTTACTTCACTTAAAGTGGGTAAAATGCCCCTTTATCTAATTACAGTTTCTAGTAAGCACATTGTCTTGCCAGAGAATTGAAGAAAATTACAGACAAATAATTTAAGAAAGAAATCGAAAATTTTAAGGTTTATTATAGGTGTCTAAACCAAAGATTTGCAGTTAAGAAAATGAGTTCCTGTTTCGGCCACTCTGCTTTATATGGGTATCAACAGTACAGGCTTGGTCTGAAATGAAGATGGTTATTAAGTGGAATCGAGTGTGTAGATACACCATTTGAAATGATAGGCATTGATTCCTCAGATCATGTCAGCACGACCTCAGAGACCGTGCACTTGCTTTCTAGCCTTTCACTCTACAAAGAGGTTATTAAGGAGTATTGTATTTTTGAAGGAAATACGTAGCTAGCTGAACAGTTCTTGTTCATAACACATTTATTTAAAAGTAACAGGCATGGGAGGTTCTTCAAAATGATTTTTAATAATAGCTCAGTATTCCAAAGAAAACTTAAGTTATTTGAACTCTTTTATTTTTTTAAATGCCTGAATGTCAGGAAGCTGGCTTAGCTTTTAATAAGTACTTACTAACTCGTTGAGTAATTATTGTCTCACCTTCCTAACACAGTAACTATTGCTATAGCCAAATAGCCACCTGTGCAAGGGGGAGACTGATGTCAAACTAGAATCTTTGTAAAACTCCCCATTGTACACTATTGTCCCTTTAATATTTCATAGGCCTGTATGTAACTGTTAAATTATTCAAGTCACCTCTGCTTCTTGAGCATCATATCTTTTTGTATATGGCTTTTGTCAAAGGGCCTGAAATGTAGTTGTCTACAGGAAACATGATGATGCATTAAGATGCATGAGCAGAACTCAGGAGGAACTGCCAGTCTTTTCCAGAGCATTCTACTGGCACTCTCTTTGTGTACCTTTGCTAGGGAAGAGGATACCTGCCCTGGGAAAAATAGCATTCCAAGTAAGTATTGCTTTTCCTAAAGCAAATTAGTAAAGCCTTCTCTGAAAAAAAGCCTTCTCTGAAAAAAAAGTGTATGGACACTTGCGTCTCAAGTCTTTCCTCTAAAATCTTCTCATTTTTTTTTTTAGTCTAAATTATTAAATAGAAAGAGATGTCTCCTGTGGCTCTTTGTGTCTCCCGCAGTTTTGGAGGGTTGCAGAAGGCTCGTAAACAAGTAACATTGAACTATTTTGCCTCTTGTAATAATGTATTTTCACACTAGAAGTAAACTAAAGCCAGTTGGAAATTTGAATCCTGAGAGTTGTCGATGCATTAAAGAAGCTAGGATTGGAACCCAAACTTAATAAATGCCTAATAAGAGGCCAACTAATGTGCTGCATACTCAGTCAAACATTATGGCAATTTATCTGTCAAAACAGTTTTCAGAAAGAGGACTGTCTAAAATTATAACCTTACAGATAAAGAAAATGAGGCTCCAAGTGGCAAATTTCTTGCTTAAATTCACACAGCAAGTAGTGGCAGACCTGGGAATAAAACTTATCTTTTCCTCCAAAAAAAAAAAAAACCTATATACCTGTTGGCCACTCCACTCTCTCTCATTATTACCGCCATTACTGCAAATCAGCTACATTGAAAGCTAATTAAAACTATCTTGAGCTGGTTGTTCATTTATTGCGGGCATGGTATGCTCAGACTCAGACTTCGTTATAAATAATGAAATCCCAACTCTAAATGGTAATGATAATTTGCAGTGATCACCCAATGTTTTCAATATACGTCTACATATTGTTTATACTAGCCAGTGCCCTGAATCAATCACAGTAGATGTTATTTCTGACTCATATTTTGTTTTAGTTCTTGAAATGTGTTTAGTTATGTTTAGTTTCCAGGGTTTAGTATATGACTATAACTAAAAATATTATGTTTAAAAAATACAGAGTATTGTTCTTAGACTTGCCATCAACTGCTTGCAAGAGTATAGCCAAATTGCATTATTTTTCTGGTAAACCTGGAGTCCTGTGAAGGGAAAAAATACATTAAGAGCCACAAACAGCATGATTTTCATTTCTGTATTTTATTACCACAATGGCCATTCTAAAGAGCACCCTTTAACTATGAAAGATGACTTGTGAGAGGAAAGGTCATAATTTGTTAATAAAATTCATTGGTAAATAAGTATTTTTAAAATTGTGTGTTTATACCTTACTAATTCCAAAAGCTCCACACTTGAAGCATTAATAATGTATTGGATGAATCCCAAAACCATCACTACATACATTCTGTTGGTGCATAATAATTGTCTGATCTTTTCTGTTGGTATATATAAATTAAGGTGCTAATATTGTTGAGATGTCAGTTCTTCTCAGTGTGATCTATGAATTCACATACCAATACGAATCTCAGCAAGTTATTTTGTGGCTATGAATGAACTGATTCTAAAGCTGATGTGGAGAGGCAAAAGACCCAGGAGAGGCGACACAGTAATAAGAACAAATTTTGAGGACTGACACTACTTCGAGTTTTCCTGTAAAGCTACAGTAATCAAGACAGTTTGGTACTGGAGAAAAAAGAGACAAATAGATCAATGGAACCAAATACACAGCCCGAAACAGACCTATGTGAATATGGTCAACTGGGTTTTGACAAAAGATGGAGCAAAGCTAGTCATTTCAACAAACTTTGCTGGAAAAGCTTGACATCCACACTCAAAAAAACGAATCTACAGACCTCACACCCTTTACAGAAATTAACTCATAGGGATCACAGACCCAAATGTAAAATGCAAAACTATACAACTTCTAGAATATAACATTGGAGAAAACATACATGACCTTGAGTCAATGACTCAATAACTTTTTTTAAAATTTTTTTAACGTTTATTTATTTTTTTGAGACAGAGAGAGACAGAGCATGAACAGGGGAGGAGCAGAGAGAGAGGGAGACACAGAATCCGAAACAGGCTCCAGGCTCTGAGCTGTCAGCACAGAGCCCGACGCGGGGCTCAAACTCATGGACCGTGAGATCATGACCTGAGCCGAAGTCGGATGCTTAACCGACCAAGCCACCAGGCGCCCCTCAATAACTTTTTAGATACAAACACCAAAGACATGATCCATGAAATAAGTAATTCATAAGCTGGGCTTCATTAAAATTTTTAAAAATCTGCTTTGAGAAACATGTCAGGAGAATGAGAAGATAAGCCACAGACTTGGAATAGTATTTGCAAAAGACACAATTGATAAAGGACAGTTATGCAAAATACACAAATAAATCTTAAAGCTCAATAATAAGAAAAAAAAACGAGAAAGTGGGCTAAAGAATATAACAGACACCTCACCAAAAAATATGTATAGATGGCAGGTAAGCCACCTATACATTATATGCCATTGAGAAAATACAAATCAAAACATCAGTGAGCTAACATTATATGCCTGTTACAGTGGTCAAGTTCCAGATCAGTGAGAATACTAAATGCTGGTGAGGATGTGGAACAACAGGAACTCTGATTCATTGCTGGTAGGGATGCAAAATGGTATACTCACTTTGGAAGAGAGTGGTTACTTATAAAACTTAGTGTATTCTTACCATACAATCCACTGGTCATACTCCTTAATATTTACACAATGGAGTTGAAAATTTATGTCCACACAAAGTATTTCATGGAAATGTTTATAGAAGCTTTCTTTATAATTTCCAAAACTTGGAAATAACCAAGATGTTCCTGACATGGGTAAATAAACCCATGGGTACATCCAGACAATGCGCTATTTATTATTCAATGCTAAAAGGAATAAAGCTATCAAGTCATGAAAAGACATGGAAGAAACTTAAATTCATATTACTAAGTGAAAGAAGCCAATATGAAAATCACACACTGTATGATTCCAACTATTAGGACACTCTAGAAAAAGAAAGCTGTGGAGACAGTAAAAAACATGAGTGGTTGCTAGGGGTTGGAGGAGTAGGAGGGAGGAATGAACAGGCAAGAGTACACACGATTTTTAGGGCAATGAAAATACTTCGTATGCTACCATAATGATGGATACATATAATTATACATTTGTCCAAACCCAGAAAATGTGCAACACCAAGAGTGAACACTGATGTAAACTAAGGATTATGATTATGACATATAATTGTAGGTTTATCAGTTCTAACAAATTTTCCACCCTGAGGGGGGTTGTTGGTAATGTGGAAGGATAGTGTGCATGAGAGCCAGAGGAGGAGTATATAGTAAATCATTATACCTGCCCCCAATTTTGCTGTGAATCTAAAACTGCTCTAAATAATTAAGACTTTATGAAATGTTTTTAATTTAAAAAATCGAGGTGTTTTCTATTTAACTTTGAGGAAAAAACAATAGGCTTAAGGTTAGAAGTCCTTGATTTAAGCTCTGATATTATATACCCTGTAAGTTGCTTTCTGAGATATTCTAATGCGAGTATCCTGAGAATTCATTCACTCATTCATTTATTCATTCATTGACTCATTTCATATACTCATTTATTCATTACATATTATTTAGCAGCTATGATGCTATTTTTCAGGACCACAAAAATCAGTTAGACATGTTTCTTGTTTGCAAGGAATTAGAAATCAAAGTGTGACAAGAAAACAGATTTATATGCTGAAAAGCTTTTCTGTGTCATCACCAAAAAATTGGGACAATAAGTGCCATTGTAGTGATCAAGTGAAACAGTAATTATGAAAGCGCTTTCTAAACTATAAAGGGTCTATTTTTTAACATATGAATTATGCAATTGGGGCACCAGGGTGGCTCAATTGGTTAAGCCTTCAACTTCAGCTCAGGTCATCATCTCATGGTTCGTGGGTTCAAGCCCCGTGATGGGCTCTGTGCTGACAGCTCAGAGCCTGGAACCTGCTTCAGATTCTGTGCCTCCCTCTCTCTCTGCCCCTCCCCGACTCGTGCTCTGTCTGTCTCTCTGTCTCAAAAATAAACATTAAAAAAATTTAACGTATGAGTTATTACTCTATAGTAATAATTCTATACAATTTAAATTTTACAAGCCTCACTAATAAAAAATGCAAATAAAAAATCAACAAATTCCTAGCACATAGGGAAGCTATGTTTACATTATAGAATTAATGAGAACTTGTTGGAAGAATTAATGAAAATACTGTACTATCAAGTATTATACAATTACACTCTTAAGATTACCAAAAGATTTTAAATGATATTTCTTAACGTTAATAAGCATGTGTTAGGAGTATAAACAGTTTTTAAACACAAAAAAAATTTGGTTTTTATGCATAAAACAGTTATTATGCCAAAAAACAAAATTATTCTATGAAGAAAGCAGTTCTTCAATGTGACATTTATAATAGCTACCTTATTAAATAAATACTTATTAACATGGATAAAGCCATATGAAAGGAATATTTAAAAAGCATATTTACAGGAAGAGATTGAGAGAGAAATAAACAGATAAACAGAAATTATATATATAGTTAACTAATTTTTAAGAATATAAATACTTATAAGCTGCTTTTGTAAGGAAAAATAAGCAATTTATATTTTTAAGTACTGTTGACTGTTATATTTCCATTATCACATTGTTATCCATTAACCTATATTTTGAATGTCACTTATGTGCCAGTGTTTAGACCTTGGAAACAGAAATGTGAGCAGAATTGGAGAATACCTGCTGTTATGGAGATTGCCTTGGAGTGGTGGTAAATAGACAAGAATCAAATGGCAGGTCAATAACTAATACTGCAGACTGTGGTATGTGCCCAGGGGTGAAACAAGCCTATATACTGGTGGAGAAGAGGATTACTGGACCTGTGTGCCCAGGGAAATTATTTCATATAGTGTGATCAGGGAAAGCTTCACTGATGAATGCATTTTTAGGCATAATTAAAAGCAATGAAGGAACAAAGAGTATTATTCCAGGCAGAGGAAACAAGTGCAAAAGCCCTGTTTTGGGAGCCTACTTTTCCTAGGAAAGCAACAAAAATAGTGAGGCTGAAGCAGAATGAAGGAAAAGGAGATCTTATTAAACTTGCAACTCCCCACTTGAAGTTGTCTCAGTGTAGAACATCCCATTTTCCCAGAGTACATTAGACCTGCAGAGTGCTAGTACATATTTAAGCAGACAGCTCCCTGAGGGGGAAAAAAACGGGAAGGGGAGCTGATTGATACCATTTACCAGTTCCCACATTGTAAATGTGTCTAATATGGTGATTTTAAGGTATCTGTATGATGTCACTGAGCAGAGAGTTCAGAAGAGGTATACCCAGTCGATTCTTGAGAGCCAGTATGAGCCAGCTCCAACACACCATTGCATTTATGCCTATGTATCTGAAGGAAACTTCCATAAATACAGAGGAGACTACTGCATAATTTCGCATACAAAAGTGAGCAGGTATTGACATTCTGAATAACTGAAACTAGGAAAGGTCCTATAATTGGTGACTAACAACAAAGATTGTAAATTTTGACTAAGTGTAGAACATTGTTGCTGGAAAACAAAGGAAGTATTCAAGATACATAATTGATCTTGTCACTTTGGTAGTAACTGACATGGAAAAATATTAGGACTCTACAGTCATTATCTTCACGGAATGACCTCAAGTATTTTCTTTTTAATGGCTGCAATATGACGTGGATCAGCTTTAATGAGTGAATTGTATAGTGGAAAATGGCTGGAAATGCTAATAGTAGCTCAGTTGATAAACAGATGGAAATTATTGTGACAAAGTGGTGATTTTTCTGGCCTCAATCACTTATTTCGCTTTAACTTGTCATATGTGTTCAGTTGTAAATGACAAAATAGTTGTAAAAGTAACAAAAATAGGAGAAAATGTTGAAAATGTTTCTTTATAAAACATGTGTAAAGAGCCAAATATGTGAAGGAAGAAAAGGGTATTTTATGTTTTAATTCCATTTAAGAATCTGTATCAAAAAGGAAAAAAAAAAGGAGATTGGGGAAAATTTTAAGATAATATCAGTGGCAATAGTATATTTTTAAGCTTTTTCATTTAAAATATTTTCAGGCTTAGACAATTTAAATGATTTATAGTTACTTTTTATCCCCATAACCATATATACATGTATATTTATAACCAAATATATGTGTGTGCATGTATATGCATGTGTGTGTGTATATATATACATATATTTATGAATCTGTACATTGATACATAGACTTATGTTTATGCAATTTGATGGGTATATATAAACATACCTATGTAAATATATTTCTGCCTATACATATATTAAAGTATAATAAATTCATACTTCCAATTCCAATCAAACATGAGGCCTATTTTAGCTTTCTCCCTTCCATATTTACAATTCTCTACTCCATTGGTAAGAATCTTGGATCTCACTGTCCATAGTATATTTACTTATTTTCTCAGTTCCAGAATGCAAATAGAATATTTCTGAAATTATTTCATAGGCATGTGAAAACTACAGTTAAAACGTTATGTTCAAAATTTACTTTTTCCCTTCCTACAATTAATTTTCACATTTTGCTTATGTTGTATTTTATTCTTTCCACCCTATCTTTGTTGATTTTAATTGTTTTTTTTTTTTTGGCTATGTGAAATATTACCCATAATTCTAAAAATGAGATATAAATTAAAATTTAGATACCAGAAATTATCCTTCATTCTATCCCTGTTCCAATCACCCTATCCTTTCAGTGACATTCCTTTCCACCTCTTGCATGTAACCAACTTCATTATTTTTTTATTCACCCTCCTGTGTTTTTTTGGACAAATGGTTTATTACTGTACGTGTTTCTAAATTTGCTTTTGTACTTAAAAAAATATAACGTAGTGTAAATTCACTTTGACTTTTATTTAATAAAAAGACGGTTATACAGGCTCCTGGGGGGCTCATTTGGTTTAGTATTTGACTCTTGATTTCAGCTCAGGTCGAGAGTGGTGGGATGGGGCTCCAAAACATGCTCTATGCTGAGCAGGGAGGCTGCTTGGGATTCTCTCTCTCCCTCTCTCTCTGTCCCTCCCCTGCTTATACTGTCTCTGTCTCTCAAAATAGATAAATTTTAAAAAATAAAATAAAAATGAAAAGACCATTATAATGACAATGTCAGTATTGAAATATGAATTTTATGTTAGTAACCATATTGTTCCAATGTTAATTTTCTGATGGTAGAACTTTTACTGTGGTTATATAAAAAATATTCCTTTTTTTGGTAAGCATGGAGATTTTATTCAGAATAATTGACAATATTAATGTAATAACCCAAATAGGCCTTTTGCTGACTATTTTAAAAATAAGGCTAAATAAATGAAAATCCGGCTAAAAAGAGAATATAAATGTTTCAAATCACAGTAATATAAAAAACGTTTATTTTAAATAATCAGATGATCAGGTGGTCAGTGGACATACCCGTAATTTACTTAAATAATTCAGAAAAAAAATACACAAATATTATTTGCATATTTGGAAAAATATAATATATAGAAAACTTTAAAGCTTTCTATATAACAAACAATAGACAGTAAAGAAAATAAATTAAGGTACCCTGTAAAAGACTAGATGTATTAAAAATAAAATAGAGAAATATGACAGAATCAAGACCAAGCATATCAATATATGCACTTATCAACCCATTAAAGGAAAATGATGTTCAAAGTGAAAAAAAAAGACAAAAGCATAACACAAAAAAGGGCTTGAAGGAAGGATGCTATTGCATTATAGTAGTTATCAATATTTATGTACCAAATAGTACAGCAGTAACTTTCATAAAACAAACTATAGCAGATACAAGAAAGATAGAAATATAGTAATATATGAAAAATTTAATAAATCTTCCTCAAGACATATTAAGTAGACAAAATGAATCAGTAACCTTAAGTTATAAACACCATAACTGATGTTCAGCAAGATTTAAAATGTCAAATTCTGAACTCCTGTAATAAATAATTTTATTAAAAGGTATATCATGTGTTCAGAAAAATTGGCCATATATTAGACCACAAAGAAATCCCTGATACATTTTAAATATTAGAAAAAATCCAAGTAGCATTCTTATCATAATACATTATGTTTTACATAATTACATTATGTTATACATAAAATTATAAATTATTAATCAAACTAACCCCCCCATTTTGTATTTTTTAATGAAATTAAATACAGGGTCATAAAATAATGTTACATACTTTCCCGATAATGATAATATGTAATATCCAAATAACTAAAGCATTATTTGAGGTAACATTTACCATTAAATGCCCATATAACTAAAAGTAAAAAAATATATCATTTAAACACCTAGCTCAAAAGCACAAGAAAATAACATTAAACCCAAAGAGAAAAGAAGCAAGAAGTTACTGAAGATAAAATATAGAATGGTTAAAAACATAGATAAAAAAATTACCTGTTTATCTGAAATTCAAATTTAATTGTGCATTCTATAATCTAATTTGCTAAATCTGGCAATTCTATTTCTTTGTCTTAATGCTTTTTAATTTTTAAATTTTTAATTCTAGCTAGTTAACAAAGTATGATGTTAGTATCGGGTGTGAGTCACAATAGTGACTCAACACTTCCATACATCGCCAGGTACTCATCATAACAAGTGTACTCCTTAACCGCCATCACCTATTTCACCCATCCCCCAGCCCACCTCTCTTCTGGTAACCATTAATTCTCTATAGTTAAGATTCTATTTCTTGGCTTGTCTCTCTATCTTTTTCCCCTTTGCTTTTTGTTTGTTTGTTGTTTCTTGAAGTCCACATATGAATGAAATCATATAAGATTTGTCTTTCTCTGATTTATTTTGTTTAACATAATACTCTAGCTCCATCCATGTCATTGCAAATGGCAAGATTTCATTCGTTTTTATGGCTGAATAATATTCCCTTTACCCATTCATCAGTCGATGGAAACTTGGGCTGCTTCCATATCTCGGCTATTGTAGATAATGCTGCTATAAACATTTGGGTGCATGTATCCCTTGGAATTAGTGTTCTTGGATTCTTTGGGTAAATGCCCCAGAATGTAACTACTGGATCATAGAGTAAATCTATTTTAACTTTTTGAGGAACCTCCATACTCTTTTACACAGTGGCTATTTCAGTTTGCAATCCCACCAATAGTGCACAAGAGTTTCTTTTTCTCCACAACCTTACCAACATCTGTTGTTTCTTGTGTTATTGCTTTTAGCCATTCTGACAGGTGTGTGTGAGGTGATATCTCATTATACTTTATGCATTTCCCTGATGATAAGTGATGATGAGCATCTCTTCATGTGTCGTTTGCATCTGGATGTCTTCTTTGGAGAAATATCTGTTCATGTCTTCTGCCCCTTTAATTGGATTATTTGTTTTTTGGGCTTTGAGTTGCATAACTTCTTTGTATACTTTGGATACTCCTTTATCAGATATGCCATTTGCAAATATCTTCTCCAATTTTGTAGATTACCTTTTAATTTTACTGATTGTTTCTTTCACTATTCAAAAGCTTTGTATTTTGATGTAGTCCCAATCATTTACTTTTGCTGTTTTAACCCTGTTTTTTGCTGTTTGTCTCAAAAAACATATCTAGAAAGAAGTTGCCACAGTTGATGTCAGAGAAGTTACTACCTGTGCTCTCTTCTACGATTTTTATTGTTTCAGGTCTCACATTTAGGTCTTTAATCCATTATGAGTTTATTTTTGTGTACTGTATAAGAAAGTGGTCCAGTGTCATTCTTTTGGAGGTGTCTCTCTACTTTTCCCAACACCATTTGTTGAAGAGACTATCTTTTTCCCATTGGATAGTCTTTTATGCTTTATAAAAGGTTAACTGACCATATAATTGTGGGTTTATTTCTATTCTGTTCCATTGATCTACATGTCCATTTTTTTTTGCCAGTACCATATTGTTTTGATTACTACAGTTTTGTAATATAACTTGAAGTCTGAAATTGTGATGACTCTAGCTTTGCTTTTCTTTTTCAAGTTTGCTTTTGTTACTCACGGTCTTCTGTAGTTCCATACAAATTTTAGGATTGTTCTAGCTCTGTGAAAAATGTCGTCGATATTTTGACAGAGATTACATTGAGTGTGTCGATTGCTTTGGGAAGAATAGGCATTTTAACAACATTTGTTCTGCCAACTCATGAGCATAGAATGTCTTTCCATTTATTGGTGTCATTTTCAATTACTTTTTCATCGGTGTTTTATACTTTTCAGAGTATAGGTCTTTCACTTTTGTGGTTTATTCCTAGGTAGCTTAAGGTTTTTGGTGCAATTGTAAATGAGATTGTTTTCTTAATTTCTCTTTCTGCTGATTCATTATTAGTTTATAGAAATGAAACACATTTCTGTGCATCGGTTTTTGTATCCTGCAACTTTATTAAATTCGTGTATCTGTTCTAGCAATTTTTTGGTGGATTCTTTCAGGTTTTCTATATAGAGAATCATGTCATCTGCAAAGAGTGAAAGTTTTGCTTCTTCCTTATAGATGTGAATGCCTTATATTTCTTTTTGTTGTCTAATTGCAATGGGTAGGAAATCCACTACCATGTTGAATAAAAGTGTTGAGAGTGTACATCCGTGTCTTGTTCCTGACCTTAGGGGAAAGGCTCTCATTTTTTTTCCCATTAAGGATGATATTAAGTTGTGGGTTTTTCATAGACGGCCTTTATTATGTTGAGGTATGTTCCCTCTAAACGTACTTTGTTGAGGATCATAAATGGATGTTGCATTTTGTCAAATGCTTTTTCTGCAGCTACTGAAATGATCATATGGTTCTTATCCTTTCTTTTATTAATGTGATGTATCACATTGATTGATTTGTGAATATTGAACCACCCTGGCATCCCAGGAATAAATCCCACTTGACTGTGGTGACTGCTTTTTTTTTTTTTTAAGAAATTTTTAAATGTATTGTTGGATTCATTTTACTAGTATGTTTACATCTGTATTCATCAGGGATATTGGGCTGTATTTCTCTTTTTCAGTGGTGTCTTTCTCTGGTTTTGGTGTCAGGGTAATACTGGCCTCATAGAAGGAATTTGAAAGTTTTTCTTCCTTTCCATTTTTTGAAATAGTTCAAGAAGAATAACAGTTCTGTAAAGGTTGGTAGAATTCACCTGTGAAGGCATCTGGTCCTGGACTTTTGTTTGTTGGGAGTTTTTTATTACTGACTCATTGTTTTTGCTGATGATGGGTCTATTCAGTTTTCAGTTTCTTCCTGTTTCAGTTTTGGTAGTTTATGGGGAGGTACCCGTTTCTTCTAGGTTATCCAATTTATTGGCATACAGTTTTTCATAATATTCTCCTGTTTGTATCTCTGTGATGTTGGTTGTTATTTATCCTCTCCCATTTGTGACTTATTTATTTGAGTCCTTTTTCTTTTTTCTTGATAAGTCTAGCTGGACGTTTATAAATTTTATTGAGTTTTTTCAAAGAACCAGCTCCTGGTTTCATTTTTATATTGTTTTTTGTTTGTTTTTAGTTTCTATGTCTTATTTCTGCTCTAATCTTTATTATTCCTTCTTTCTGCTGGCTTTAGGTTTTGTTTGTTGTTCTTTTTCTAACTACTTTAGGTGCAAGGTTAGTTTGCTTATTTGACAGTTTTTCTTTCTTCTGGAGGTCATCCTGTATTGCTATAAATATTTCTTTTGGAAAAGCTTTTGCTGCCTCCCAAAGGTTCTGAACCATTGTGCTTTAATTATCATATGTTTCCATGTGCTTTTCTACTTTTTCTTTTATTTTTTGGTTGACTCATTTATCTAATTCATTGTTACTCAACCACTGTGTATTTGTGCTCTTTCTAGATTTTTTTCTTGCATTGACTTCTAGTTTCATAGCATCATGGTCAGAAAAGATGCATGATATTTCTTCAAATTTTTTCAATTTTTTGAGGTTTGGTTTGTGAACTAATGTGTGATATATTCTAGAGAATGTTTCATGTGCTTTTGAAAAGAATGTGTATTCCACTGTTTTAGGATGGAATGTTGTGAATACATTTGTTAAATCCATCTGGTCCAGTGTGTCATTCAAAGCAATTGTTTCCTTGCCAGTTTTCTATTTAGATGCTCTGTATATTGATGCAATTTGGGTGTTAAATCCCCCTACTATTACTGTATCATTATTGATTAATTTCTTTATATTTGTTATTAACTGCTTTATGTATTTGGGTGCTTTCATGTTGAGTGCATAATTATTTAAAATTATTATAACTTCTTATTGGATTGTCCCTTTTATTATTATATGCTGTCCTTTTTTACCTTTATTACAGTCTTCGTTTTAAAATCTGTTTTGTCCAGGGGCACTGGGGTGGCTCAGCGGGTTAAATGTCTGACTTCAGCTCAGATCATGATCTCACAGTTCATGGGTTTGAACCCCGCGTGGGGTTCTATGCTGATAGATTAGCTATCCTCTCTTATCTTTCTGTAGTTGATTTACTGGTTTCTTTTAGTGATATATTTACATTTATTTCTCTTTATTCTATGTATGTTTATTAATATTTTTTGATTTGTGATTACCATTAGGTAATCATGCATATGATATCTGCATACAGCAATCTATATTAATTGATGGTTGTTTAATTTTAAACTCATTCTTTATTCCTCTACTCCCCATTCTTTAGGTATATGGTGTCATATTTTACATCCTTTTATTTCTTGAGCTCCTTGACTGATATTTCTACTTAAAGAAAGAGTCCCCTTTAATACTTCTTTCAGGGCTGGTTTAGTGCTCACGAACTCCTTTAGTTTTTGTTTGTCTGAGAAACTCTCTGTTTCTCCTTCCATTCTAAATGACAGCCTTCCTATAGAGCATTCTTGGCTGCACACCTTTCGCATTCAGCACGTTGAATACATCATGCTCCTCCCTTCTGGTTTGCAAAGTCTGCTGAAAAATTCACTGATAGCCTTATGGGGTTTCCCTTGTGTGTAACTGTCTTCTTTTGTCTTGCTGCTTTTAACTTTTTTAATTTTATATATATTTTTAAATTTAAATCCAAGTTAGTTAACATATAGTATAATATTGATTTCAGGAGAATTTAGTGATTGATCACTTACACATGACACCTAGTGTTCATCCTGAGTGCCCTCCTTAATGCCCATGACCCCTTTAGCCCATCCCCCCATCCAAAACCCCTTCAGCAATCCTGTTTGTTTTCTGTAGTTAAGAGTCTCTTATTGTTTGCCTCCCTTTCTCACCTCTCTCTTTTCATCTTATTTTTCTTTCCTTCCCCTATGTTCATCTGTTTTGTTTCTTAAATTCCACATATGATTGAAATCATATGCTATTTGTCTTTCTCTGACTTCTTTTGCTTAGCATAATAAATTCTAGTTCCATCATGTTGTTGCAAATGACAAGATTTCATTTTTTTCATTGTTAAGTACTATCCCATTGTATATGTATACCACCTCTTCTTGATCCATTCATCAGTCAATGGACATTTGTGCTCTTTCCATAATTGGACTATTGTTGATAGTGCTGCTTAAAGGTGCATGTGCCCCTTCAAATCAGTATTTTTGTATCCTTGGGATAAATACCTAGTAGTGCAATTGCTGGGTCGTAGGGTGGCTCTGTTTTTAATGTTTTGCAGAAACTCCATACAGTTCTCCAGAGTGACTGCACCAGTCTGCATTCCCACCAACAATGTAAATGGGTTCCCCTTTCTCTGCATCCTCACCAACATCTGTCGGTTCCTCAGTTGTTAAGTATAGCCATTCCGACAGGTGTGAGGTGTTATGTCATTGTGGTTTGGATTTGTATTTCCCTAATGATGCGTGATGTTGAGCATCTTTTCATGTGTCTGTCACCCATCTGGATGTCTTTGGAAAATTGTCTGTTCATGTCTTTTTTCCATTTTTTCACTAAATTATTTCTTTTTTGGGGTGTTGAGTTTGAGGAGTTCTTTATAGATTTTGGTTACTAATCTTTTGTCGAATGTGTCATTTGCAAATATCTTCTCCCATTCCTAGGTTGCCTTTTAGTTTTGTTGATTGTTTTGTTCAGTATGCAGAAGCTTTTTTATCTTGATGAAGTCCCAGTAGTTCATGTTTGCTTTTGTTTTCCCAGGCTCGAGAGACGTGTCTAGTAAGAAGTGGCTGCAGCCAAGGTCAAAGAGGTTGATGCCTGTTTTCCCTCTAGGATTTTTATTGCTTCCTGTATCACATTTAATTCTTTCATCCATTAAATTTTTTTCTTTATCACTATATTTTGCCAATTTAATCATAATATGTCTTGGTATGGATCTGATTTTGTTGGTTGTGTTGAGGGTTGTGCCTTCTGATCTAGATATCTGTTTCCTTCCCCACATTGCAGAAGTTTTCAGCTATTATCTCTTCAAATGAATTTTCTGACCCCTCCTCCCCCCGCTTTTTTCTCTTTTCTTCTTCTGGGACTCCTATAATGCCAAATTCTTACATTTGATGTATCACTGAATTCCCTTAGTCTTGCATAATTCCTTTTCTCTCTTTTGTTCAGCGTAATTACTTGCCATTACTCTGTCTTCCAAGTCATTAATACATTCCTCTCCTTCTTCCAGCCTGCCATTCATCCCATCAGACATGTTTCTCATTTTGTTTTTGAGTCCTTTATCTCTGCTATGTTACTCTTTACCTCTGTGATAATGGTCTTACTTATGCCTTCCACTTTTTCCCTCAAATCCACTGAGTATCTTTATGATCATTATTTTTAATTATCTATCAGGCATGCTACTTATATCTGTTTGATTTAGATCTCTGGCCATTGCCTTGTCTGTTTTTTCATTTGAGAGAAACTCCATTTTCTTCTCATTTTGTCTAACTTTCTATGCCTGCTTCTCTCTGTTAGGTAAGTCAGCTATGTCTCCTATTCCTGAGGGCAATGGCCTTATGAAGAAGAAATCCTGTAGTGCCCTGCAGTGTAGTGTCTGCTGTTTTCCAGGACCTAGTGTTTCTGGGTGTATCTCTAATGTGTACTGCATATGCTCTGCTGTTGTATCCTGGCTACTTTATCCTTCAGGCCAGTCATCTGCAGAGGCTCTCTTTGCCTGTGGTGGGCAGTGTTTGATGCCTGGCCTGAATGTGGTAAGTTTTAACTGCGTGTGCTCTGGTCTGCTTGTGAAATGAGACCTGTCACTGCCGCTACCAGAACTGAGGTTCAGAGAACTTCCAGGTCAGGAGTCGCAGTGTTGACGGTGGTTTTGACTGGTGTTTTGGGGGATGGGTCCTGACATGCTGGGACTGAGGCAAGCATGACATGGAAGAGCTGTTCCACCAGAGTGTGGGGTGCTGGCTGGGGATTGGTGTAAGAAGTTAGTTAACTAATGTTAGGGGTGTGCTGCTTCCTGCAAGTGGTCCTCTACTTATGCTGAGGGTTGGGGAAGGAAATGGCACTAGCCGATTCTTTGATCTTTATCAGGTCTCTCCATGAGCACTACCTCTCTGGGATATACTCTGAATGAGTAAATAACCTTCCCAGTGTGTACCCAAGGTACTCTTCAGATTGCTGTTTCCATGCTATATGTCCCTGGGCTGTTTGCCCTGCCTTTTCTCCAAGAGCAACCCCAATGTTTCCAGGCTCTCCTTGAGCCAAGCCCACTAACCTTTGGTACTCCATACTTTAAGGGGCACCTGCGTGGCTCAGGTGGTTAAGCGTCTGACTCTTGGTTTTGGCTCAGGTAATGATCTCACAGTTCATGAGTTTGAGACCCATTTGGGGCTCTGCACTGACAGTACATCCTGCTTGGGATTCTCTCTCTGTCCCTCTCTCTCTGCCCTTCCCTTGCTCACATGCTCTCTCTCTCAAAATAAATAAATGAACTTAAAAAAAAAAAAACTCTAGGATTTAAGCCCAACTAGTTGCAAGAACTCATGAAATTCAACCTCTGTCACTTCCAAGCCAATTGCTATGGGGATTAGTCTTCCCTGTATGGGTTTCCCTTTATGTTAGTCTGTCTCTTATTCTTCTCCACAACCATGACTCCCTCCCTACTATAGCAGCCAAGATGTGTTTCTTTCCAAAAATGTATCTCCATACTCCATTTTGATATGGCCTCTTGTGTCCCCTTAGTTGTGGAGATGGTTCTACCAGTCTTCACATCAATTTCTGGGGTGTTTAAGATTATTAATAATATCTAGTTGTATTCATGGGGTGAGGTGAGGCTTGGGTCCTCCTACTCCACCACCATCTTCCATAGGTAATTGTACACAGGTAGTTCATTTTTTTTAAGTAGGTAATTCTTAATATGATTACAGCCAATGCAGAATATGGGGCAAACCTATACTAAAAATATTTTTTTTAATTCAAATTTACCTGGACAACCTAAAATTTATCTGACAAACCTGAAATAAACTTTAAAAATGATTTATTATAAAAAGAACTCGGCAAACTAAATGAATCACAAACAAATCCAACCAAAAGGAAAAATGAAGAAAAAAAAGAGAAACTACAAACACAGTAATTGAAAATGGCAACAGTGCGTAATAATCAGAGGAATTTACAATGTAAGTATACACTGCACAATTCTAGCCGAGAAGCACATCTTCTAAAATTAAACTCTACAAAATTCATTTCTATAGATACAGAAAAGTCTAAATCCACCAAACACTATACTAAAGGGAGAGACTACTAAATAAATAACAAAATCCAAATAAATGTAATATTGCAGTAGAAATCAAGCTAAAAAAAAAGCATATCCCACAGAAAAAAAGTCTGAGATAAATTCCCAGGGGAATTTTAAGACTCCGAGAGTCATAGGGGTTCCTGGGCGGCTCAGTCAGTTAAGTACACAACTTCAGCTGAGGTCACGATCTCATAGTTTGTGGATTTGAGTCCCGCGTGGGGCTGTGCTGACATCTGGAGCCTGGAGACTGCTTTGGATTCTGTGCCTCCCTCTCTCTCTTGAAAAATAAAATAAGTGAAAATTAAGAAAAAGTAAGACGGTCATATATCTACTTAAACTCCAGAGCATAGAAAAGGAATGAAAACCTCCACAATTTATCCTAAAACATGAAAAGATTGCATCATAAATGAAAACTACAAGCAAACTCACTTAAGAGTATCTATACAACATCTCATAAAAAAATATTAGTGAATAAACCAAAAGCCTACTAAAAATATATTCTGTCATAACTAAATGGGATTTATTCCAGGAGCACTTATGGCTTGATATAAAGAAAACCATAAATATGATCCATCTCATTATTAAAACTAAAGAAAAATATGATAATTTTCATTTACTTAGTAGGTGTTTAATGGGCAACCTGTATAAATGGTGAAACATATATACATATATATTTATACACACACACACACACACACACACACATGCATTTATGCACATATAGACATAATTTTAGCAGTGTGTGGACAACATAATCCATGCCTAGGAACCACTAGAGTTTCCTGGTTTTCCTCTGAAGTCAGACATAAGCCAGAATTCCAACTATCTCTAATTGTATATATAATTATATCATGGGGATTGCCTAATAGTATTAGATAATAGCATCCCATCCAATAATTCCAAACCTTCAATGTCTTCATAATGTTTAAGGAAACCTATTGTCATTTAGCATCTGAAAACTTCCATGGTCTGTGTTTGATCTACTTACGTTGTTAATCAACTTTTCAATTACTTCCTTTCACATTCAACAAACAGTGATATTTTAATATCCTGAACGTTTTGTCCATCTCCCTATCTTTGCTCCTATTGTTTCTTCTTTCTGAAATCACTTTTTCAGATTTAGTCTCTATTTGATAGAATCCTGTCAGTATGTCAAGGTCCTATTTCTGTATCAGAGAGAAGGACTCTTGTGCGTGTGTACAAAATCCTATATTCTCCCTCTTTTCTTTATGTATTTGTAACTTTGTGTACTGAAATTCAGTTTGTGTTGTTTTCTTTTCCTCACTACATTTAAAACACATTGCAAGTGTGGAGGAGTTTGGGTTATTCAAAAGCAGTTTGTTTGGTTTCCTGACAAGGAAAAGTTCTTCCCTGGGAAGATGGCAGCTGTGGATTACCCTGAGCAGTCATCTTTTACTTGGTATTTGCAGTAACTGGGCATTCACCATGCATTCATCTCACTAAATGTTAGGTCAGTCCAACTAACAGACACTTCTGTCTGTTGAGGCACATTTAATCTTTTGCTTTCATCTGTTCTTGGCAAAACTGGTTTCTCAATTACTGTCATAATTTGTATTTTTAGTACAGAAAGACAGTTAAGTACTCTATTTACAAAATGTTTTGATTATAGTATTTAAAAAGTTGTACA
The DNA here is from genome assembly GCF_027475565.1 of Acinonyx jubatus. Taxonomy (NCBI): domain Eukaryota; kingdom Metazoa; phylum Chordata; class Mammalia; order Carnivora; family Felidae; genus Acinonyx; species Acinonyx jubatus. The sequence goes on from NC_069391.1 coordinate 40,677,720, forward strand.
TTTGAATTAAATTGCTTACCTTAACAATCTTAAGCTGAGAAAAAAGAAGGCTGACACAAAAGAATACATATTACATGATTTAATTTTTATAAAATTCTGGAGGAGACATAACTAATTTATCATGGCAGAAGGCAAACCAGTGGCAGGATGGGGTTGATTGGCTGAAGAAGAGCAAAGGGGACATTCTGGAGTTAGGACATGTCTGTAGTTTGGAGTTGTGGTGAACAGGTGAATGTATTTGTTAAAATGTATTGCACTGTACATGTAAAATGGGTACATTTTATTAAATGTAAATTATACCTGAAAGAATGTTTCTTTAAACACCTATAAAAGCAATTTACCTTGTTTTAATTATTGAAGACAAGGAGTGGCTATAATTAAATAAATAATTAGTAACTAATAGTTACCTTTAAAGCAGGTATTTTAAGAGAAAATAAATCCTATATATCTAACCTCAACTTACATGAATTAGATATAAAATTTATCATTTATGTCTTAAGGCAAAAAAACATTATGGTGATATCTAGAGTATTTTAAAATAACATGAAAATATTTTCTTAAATTGGTATAAACAGAATATTTAAAAAATAACTTTCTTACTAAAAATTATAAAATCAACATTTTGAGTTATTTTTGAAAATATTCAATTTATGTAATGCCATATCTTCCATGGAATATTTTCACCTTTATTTTAATGTTTCTTTATATATCGTTCTAATAAGAGATATGTTAATTTGTTGGCAGGCAACAGAAGCTGATTGTCCTTAGAACAGTGTAATTATCATTTTTAACTTTGTTACATTTATATTGTCTCAAATATTTAAGAAATGCCTTCTTTTTTTTTTCAGTAATAAAACCCAGTAGGTAGTAAATTTTCAGGTGATTATATCAGGCACTGGCTGGAATCTTAATGTGGGGTAATTTTACCCCTCAGGAAATGTAACAATCACCATTCAATTATACTCCTGGGGTGTATAGACTTTTAAGAATAGAATACTTCAAATAAAAACAGTTTGCAAGTTAGTCAAATGAGGTGTATATTATATTTACTAGATTTCAAGGTAGGGTGTTATTAGCAAATGCTACAGCCATCTAAAACCATTTTATAATTTGATCAAGTAACTACTGCTGTGTAAAACAAGGAATTGAAAAATGATGAATAAAGTGAAAACAAATTCCTTTTATTTCCAATGAAAAAAATTAGCTAGGTGGGGATAGATCCATTTTTAGGATTAGTTTGGAGAGCATCAGTAATAAAAACTAAATAAACCATTTATATTTTATTCAATATAGTAACTAGTATTGGGGGAACCAACAAAGAAGACAATTTATGAAGTTGTGTAGGACAAACTACCAGTTAAGAAGTATCTGTAATTAAAGTACGGGAGTGTTATTTACATGAAAATACATTACACGTAAAAATCTTTGAGGTATATCAGAATATCTAAAATATTTTATTTTTTTAATTTTTTTAAAATTTATTTTTGAGAGAGAGAGACAGAGTACAAGTACGGGAGGCGCAGAGAGGGAGGGAGATACAGAATCTGAAGCAGGTGCCAGGCTCTGAGCTGTCCACACAGAGCCCGAAGCCAGCCTTGAACTTGTGAACTGCAAGATCACAACCTGAGCCAAAGTTGGACGCTTAACGACTGAGCTACCCAGGCGCTCTTAAAATATTTTAAAAATGAGAACTTCAGCAGGTAGTTATTGAGAAAAAATTTGTGATGGGTTTTATTTCTGGTAATGTGACCAAGATTATATCAAATAAATACTTTTTAAGAGAAAAGATGAGCAAATGGCTAAGAAAAAAAAATCTGTTTCATGGTATCAGAAAGCTGAGGGCTCAAATTTAGAGGGAGAGGGGATGATGAAGCATAGCACTTGACACCACACTTCCACTCTAAAACAACACCACCGTTGAAAGTCCCGTTGAGGGGCTTGGATGTTGAACAGGTATTTCTGCCCTCTCATGCAGATGAGATGCGGAAACAAGTAAATAGTGAAGTGCAGGACCAGTCACATAGCTGGCAAACATCCTACATTTTTAGAAAGGACCCAGAAGGGAAATGTTCTAGGAGTACTGAAATGGACCATTGCTCCCAAGAAGCGAAAGGTTTACCATCATTTCCATTCATGATTGTTTTAAGAGGATTTTCACCTAGCCTGACTTTAAAACAAAATATAAAAGAATATCCTATATGACCTCAGTGATGTGTAAAATTCATGTCCCAAATTCAACCGTCAGTTAGAAATCATGAAACCCAAAGAAGACTCAAACTGAAATGAAGGAAATTGCGATAACTAGAAAGAGACTTGGGAAATAAAGCTAATGGAGGTAAGGGATACGGATTTTAAAGTCACTGTGATTACCATGTTCAAGGAAATAAAACAATTTCACGAGTAAAATGAAAGCCATAAACATAAATCAAATGGAATTTTTAGGACTAAAAAATAACTTGAACTATGTCAAATGTATTTGGTAGCTTTTTGTGGCATAACTAGAGAGAATTATTCTTCTGAAAGGTATTTCAGAAGAAAAAATATTTATAATGAAGCAAAGAGAGACAAAAATAGAGGAAACGATGTAAGAGAAAATATTAACATGCATCAATTTCCTCCTTCAAGTCTTCTAGAGATCACAAAAGTCAGCCAAATCTACACTCCTTGCCATTGCTTTTGGCCTGAATATTTAAATGCAAAAACTTTTGCATAACAAGTGATTGCTGTTGAGGGTAGTATCCATCACTGCACCCCCCCACCAAGGATGAAGGTCTTAGTTATTGTAATGTGACAGCCTGCCAGGTATTGTCACCCTAACATCCACCTGCCACGTGGCTTTTGTTACCAAACAATCATCAAAATTCCAGAGGGAAATATCCAGGTTCTTTTCCTAAGGCAACTTCTTCCTGGAACTTTAGTTTTGGTTCCCCTCAAACTGGACACACAAAAAAGGACTTGAATCTCATGAAACAATTGGGAAAATAGTGAAAGAGGGAGAGGGAAGAAAGACAAACTAATAAAGTTTACAGCAAGTGGACAATGGGGATCCAGCTTTCTGAGAACCCTCTGAGACACAGGTGTAACACAACTCAGAACTGTCCTGCAGGAGGCAAGAGAACTGGGTGTTTGTCTACTCGACTCCATTCTCAGGAGCTGAGAGCTGCCCTTTCAATGCACCCCTGCATTGTGCCTGCATAGAGCTGTGCAAATTCCCACAGTGTCAGATAAACATTCTGCTAGAGAAGAGAAGGAGATGTTTGGAGCTAAAGCTGAGGACCCTTTGGCAAGCCAAGGGCTGTTCACAGGCACATGTAGACTCACATGACCTAAGGGGAGAAAAAGTAGGCATATGCTGCTCAACAGCCTCAATGCCCATCAACAATAGAATGAAAAATAAATTGTGAAACACTCATACAAGGGAAAACTATGCAGGGATGAAAATAAACAATCTACTGCGACCTGCAAGGACATTGCTGATTCTCACATAGCATTGAGCAACAGAAGCCAAACGTCAAATAGTGCATGTAGCCCTTTTCCAGTTTATACAGTTTAAAAATGGGCAAAGCAAATCCATGGTGTTAAAAGCCAGGATGGTGGTTAAACTTTGATAAGAAAGACTGGTAATTTTTAGGAGGACACACAAGAGGGTCTGTCTGGTTGTACTGGTAACATGATTCTTTCACTGGGTAATTGACTCATGTGTTCACTTTGGGAAAACTCACTGAGCTGCACCCTTGGAATTTACACAGTTTCTGTGTGTAAGTCATGCTTCAATAAAAAGTTTTCTGGTATTTATATTGTTCTTGCTTTTAAATATGTCCTTAATCTCTTTCTGCCCAGTAATTAGCTTGCCAGAATAGAGATACTACTCCTCTTGAAGTCATGAACAGCCTAAAAATTGCTAAATTCATTGTACTTTGTTCTCAATCTGTATCTCATCCACTTATCTTTTCTATTGCATTGTCACATGACTTGTTGCTTCTTAAAATTTTCTCCTCTCTTGGTTTCTATCCTGTTTTACTGATTTATTTCTTATCACTTAATTTCTCATAAAATACCTATTTTTAAAGGCTTCCACAAAAGTAAACATACTCCTATTTTTCACAAAAACCTTCTTGATTTCTCCACAGAGAGTAGTGTATTATTGTTTACTTGGATAGATTTTGACAACTTGTGAAAAAAAATAGGTAAATTCTTATGGAATGAAGCTATATCTATGTATATAACCTGCCTGCATAATTATAGAAATACAGTAAAACCTTGGTTTGCGACCATAATTTGTTCTGGAAACATGCTTGTAATCCAAAGCACTTGTATATCAAAACGAATTTCCCCATAAGATATAATGGAAACTCAGATGATTTGTTCCACAACTCAAAAATATTCATTTTATATTAATATATATAATATACAAAAAATGTATAGAATAGAATAGAATAGAATAGAATAGAATAGAATAGAATAGAATAGAAAAGAAAATATAAAGAAAAGGAAACAAGTTAACCTGCACTTACTTTGAAAACCTTCCTGGCTGGTGTGAAGGAGACAAGGGTTATTATGTAGGACGACTTTCACTATTACTAACAGAATCACTGCTATCTATTGGCTCACTGGAATCTTTTTCTTTTTGGGCAATTTTAACAAGGAACCTCTCCAATGATACTTGCTTTTGCCTCTTTTTGAAGATTTCATGGAAATGTGACATTGCATTGTCATTCAACAGATTCATTTCTTACACTGCTACAGCTCTTGCTGCTACAGTGCTTTCCTACAAAATTTTGCACTGTTTCCCACATTTTGCACATCTCTCTAATATCATTTGAAGTCAGGGATTCCTCCGCCTTTTTTCCTCCTCCTCAGCAGACGAGATGCAGACTTATAAAATCTTGCAATTTCAGCCACTCACATACCTCATTCATACTTCTTGATGATTTCCTTCTTAACTTCCACTGTAAGCATCTCCTTCTTCTTACCGCCTTTCTTTTCAACCTTTTTCTCCATGGGGAGGGGGGGCATTGTATGTGCTCTCATGGATGTTGACTATAGTACAGTATTAATAAACTCTTGTCATATACTGTATTTAATGTAACTGGCAATAAGGCAGTGGAGGAAAGGGTCTGTATCTTCAGGCAGCCTGACCTAGAATGAAGCAAAGCATTCCTAAGCTTACTCTTGTATGGAAAAGCAAAGGACTGTCCATAAGTGCTTTTTAGTGCCAGTTGTGGGCACCCTCCAACATGCTGAAAAATCACTGATTTCTGCCAAACACAGCCGCTTGAGACCAAGCATCCAAGCATGGGAGACAATCACCCACAATCCCATAGCGAGAGAGAAAGAGAGAGAGAGAGAGAAGAACCATTGGCTCACTTGTGATCATGTGACGTTCGGCATCACGTACTACTTGTATTGCAAGACATTTCTTGTTTATCAAGTTAAAATTTATTAGAAATGTTTGCTTCTCTTGTGGAACACTCACAGAACAAGTTACTTGTAATCCAATGTTTTACTGTATATAAATATGTATTTATAATAACTGCCCCATAACACCATAATGACTATTTTCCAATTTCTAATGACCTATTGTTGAAAAACCAACATCCTTGCCTCAGAACCAAAATATAATGTAAAGACGGAGTTTGGGATAAAGAGGAAGAATAAGGTTATTGTTTTACTGGGGAAAGGAGGCTGCAGCCTTCTAAGCCTTCAAGTCTGCTGAGGGGAAGGGCCTGGAGGGTGGTAGGTTATAGGGAAATACAGGATCTCTAGCTGGTTTTGACAGGACTTCTGTATTTGCTGCCAGCCTCCTCAGTTTCTCCTTGGGGTAGAACCGGGTTCCTGAAACAAAAGCCTAAGAAAGGAGGAGGGAAAGTTTACAGAAGAGAGAGAAAGGTTACTATAAAATTGAGTTTCCCTAGGTGGCTCAGCTGGTTAAGTGGCTGACTTTGGCTCAGGTCATGATGTCACAGTTCATGAGTTCAAGCCCCATATTGAGCTCTCTGCTGACAGCTTGGATCCTGGTGCCTATTTTGGATTCTGGGTCTCCCTTTCTCTCTGCCTCTCCCCTGCTCATGCTCTGTCTCTCTCTATCTCTCAAAAACAAATAAAACATTTTAAAAAAAAATAATAAAATAAAACAAATAAATAAAATCGAGTTTCCCTGAAGCATTAGTGCAGCCATTTTGATTTTTGTTCAACTTTATGCTTTTAAGCAGTTTCAGTATTACTAAGAAGTGCTTCTCTAGGTCATATGCTATCCCTACATTAATGAAAAGGCTTTGTCCATTATGTTGTGATGAGGGAGATACTCTTATCCTGTATAATGATCTAAAATAATACTCATGAAATTACTGAATCATCGAAGAAGTGTTTCATTCTATAATAAAAGGTCTATACAATTATAGTAATAATTACTATATATTTTTTAAGGTTTATTTATTTATTTTGAGTTGGGGGGGGCAGGGCAGAGAAAAAGAGAATCCCAAGCGTACTCTGAATTGTGAACTCAGAGCCTGACTCGGGACTGGATCTCACAAACCCTGAGATCATGATCTGAGGCAAAATCAAGAATTGGACATTTGGGGCACCTGGATGGTTCAGTTGGTTAAGCATCTGACTCTTGATTTTGGCTTAGGTCATGATCTCATGGTTCATGAGATCCAGCTCCACATTGGGCTCTGAGCTGACAGGACGAAGCCTGCTTGGGATTCTCTCTCTCCCTTTCTCTCCACCCTTCCCCCACTCACACTTGCTCTCAAAATAAATAAACTTAAAAAAAGAGTTGGACGCTTTAGCGACTGAACAACCCAGACACCCCAATAATTCAAATACTATCATATATTTCACTTGCCAATGCCATTTTGCAATGTTGTAATGAAAATTACACATTTTTAAATATTTAAAATTAACATCTTATTTTAGATTTTGATCATTATATTTATGGAGACAAAGTTTATACACTTTATTTTTTATTTTTTTTTTAAATTTTTTTTTCAACGTTTATTTATTTTGGGGACAGAGAGAGACAGAGCATGAACGGGGGAGGGGCAGAGAGAGAGGGAGACACAGAATCGGAAACAGGCTCCAGGCTCTGAGCCATCAGCCCAGAGCCTGACGCGGGGCTCGAACTCACGGACTGAGAGATCGTGACCTGGCTGAAGACGGATGCTTAACCGACTGTGCCACCCAGGCGCCCCAAAGTTTATACACTTTAAAGAATGTTTACTTATTTTACACATGTAAATATTTGTCATTTTAATAATCATTTTTACAATACTATATTTATAACATGTGTATAACATATAAATAATATTATGCAATATGATACAAAGTTACTATAGGCAAACAGTAGTATGTAAAGATATTAATGGGCACATATAGAAAAAGAAATATCAGTGTTCCACATCTCAATAGTCAACTAATAAGCAAATGAAAACTATTATAATGAATTCTCAATTGTCATCTTTTAGACTGTTAAAATATTGGTAATATCTACAGTTGTCAAGCATGTAGATAAAAGTGACCTCTCACATGCTGTTAGCAGGAGTATTAATTGTTTAAGCCATTCTGTGGAAATGTTTCCAATCTATCTGAATTTAAGTACATTTACTATTCTTACCAAACTGTGTGTCTTCTACATGTATATTACTAATTTCCATGAGCCTGGTCTTTCCAGATGCTATTAATGTAAAAAAAACAAAAAAGAAAGAAAAAGAAAAGAAAGAAAAAAGAAAAAGAAAAAAATTTTAAAAAGAAAGAAAAGCAAACGCCGATGATTCTCTTCTGGCTTAACAGAGAAAATTTGCAACTAATGAGATGTCCAGTAAGCATAGATGTCAATTTAAATATTATTATATGGCTACAAATTAGTGAGTATTAGAGACTTTTAGCATTTAAGGGTTATTTTTATACAATATAGTAATTTCTTAAGACTGGATGTCTTAAAATTCTACATTTTTATAATTTTTTCTTCTAAGAACAATTTTATTCCAAAGGACAGTATCTGCTCTTCAGCAGCATTATGAAACCAAATTCTTTCAACTTGTCTTGCTAATACTTCTTTATATAGTAGAAGGGCCTGCAATTTTAAGACTAAGTACTGGAAAAACATTACTTAGAAGCAGACTTAGAAAGCCCCAAATTCCAGTACAGAAAATGAAGAGCAGAAAGAAAATTTGAACAAATGGAATGTAGATCATGTATAGCATCCTATAATATGTACATAAGTACAGACATGGATAGCTGTAGGTATAGACTTGTGTACACAGTAGCTCATTGTAACATTTGAATTTAGAAGTCCACTTAAATCTAAATCTCCCATCTAAATGTCAACTGATGGAGTATTGCTTATACAAATTATGGCTTGACACTGTGCAGTCAGAACAAAGAAGGCTTTATATGTGCACGGTACATTTTATAAGAAACAAAAAAGTACACTGCACAACGATATGAACATTTTGTTTCATGGAACCTGTTAAGGCTCTACCAGTTCACTTCTGTACTCTCAACCCCACATTTCAGGCACATCCTACCACACTTGGCTCTTCCAGTCCAAGAATTCTCACATCTGCCAGAATGCAGGCTTATGGACATACATCAGTGATTCTTAATTGATTGATTTTCTTGTGTCCAAATTTCCCAGCTAACTGTTAGAGTCATAGGCATAGAAAGAGAAAGGTTGTAAAACTGTATACTGCAAGTTTATCTCACAATATTCTTGCTTTAACCGAGTAAAATAATGATATATATAATTATATATGTAAATATCTAAGTGTGTGTGGGTGTGTGGGTATATGGAAAAGGAAACCTGAAAGAAAAAGAACCAGTGCCCTTAAATAAGGATCACTGCTTGAGGTGAAATGACAGTATCTTTCTGGAGCAGGAAAAACTGGTTTGCTAGTTTGAAATCATTGATTGAAAAGGCTTGAAAATATGAGGCTTATAGAGTTAAAATGCATCCATCTCAAATACAGATTTTCTTTTCAAACTGCTGATAAAACACATACCAACTTCTATGTATTAGTTTATGTCTGTTATTATCTATGCATTTTATGTATGTATAATATGCACAAAAAACAGTATTAAATTTAAAAGAGTCAAGAAGGATTTCAACTCTATTTAATGAATTAAACATTTCAACATTTTCTACTTTTAATTTTTTCATGAGGCAAACAGTTTTAAATTATGCATTGGTTTGAATAAGTGATAATGACATTATTCAATATTCTACCTAAGCATTTTAATTACAAGAAATTGCAAGGACTCCTCCCCAGCTCATTAAGGATCATGACTCTTCCTCTTCAGCTCTTTATTTACCAGCACAAATTGATTCCCAGGAGATTTCATTGGGCTGCCTTTGGGAACATGCCCAGTCCTAGTTGACTTAGGTGTCATGGCAGGTTCATATCAAAACAAAAAATGGCCATTAGGTATAAAATGCAGGAGGCTGGGCAGGTTTATTTTTATTCATTTATTTTTTAATGTAATTTATTATCAAACTGGTTTCCATACAACACCCAGTGTTCATCCCAACAAGTGGTGATAAACAACTCACGTAGCTCCAGTACTCTAGATTTATCTATATTCCTGATAGTTATAACATTGTCAATTGATTTTAAAAAGAGAAGAACGAGTGGAATATTCTTTTGACTACCTTATTCCATTATACTCTTCCCAACAGTTTCCAAAGGCGCATTGTAGAAACTAAGGGAATAAAGCAAGCCAACACAATCTCATTGGAAATAAGGAACAGATACAAGTAGATTAACCTTAAACATTGTTAACTTCAGAATGAGCCAGAAGAGGTGTTCAGTTAAGGTCAATTGACTGATCTCAATATTATTTCAATGTAGTAGCTTCTCGACTGGTACAATGGAAAATATGTTACCAGAAAAACTGGTAAAGTAAAAATGGGGCTGGAAAGGTTTTTTTGAACAGCTGATAGCTTTAGCCATTTCAAAAGTTGATGGCTTAAAAAATATGCATTAGTTACTGTTTAATTTTTAAACCAGTGTTAATATTAGATGGAGTCTCTCTAATGAAATAAGAGAAATATAAATCACATTGAAATTCTGTGGAACATTAGTGTAGAAGAGGAATATTAGCAGGGATTCCTTCAATCTGGTGTGTACACATTAGAAAAAAAATCAAAGAGGTTGTGGTATGGAAGAATATTTTCTCTAATTGAAAGTGTGACTGCTTATTGGTTGGGGGAGGGTGGGAGGATTTAAGAAGAATCAGTACTTGAACATGTTGAAAGCAAGGATTTTAGGTGAGGGAAATTCCCAAAGATGGAATGGTATTTATTCTATTTCACAGGCTTTTCGTTTAATCCCATTTCTGAGCATTAATGATTACTTCAGGGTCTAAAGCGCTTCCCATGTGACTGGGTCCTGTCCTCTCCCATCCAGCTCTGTGGTATGAAGGAAGTGGTGCAGGGTTGAAGTTGGGGAGTTGGGATGGAAGACATCATGAGAAGATATTCATGATATCTTGGTTCAAATTGGGAATACATAGGAGTGTATGAGTGCAAAATGTTGGTGTCAGTGGTGTGTAGGGTGAAATGAAAAACTAGCAACCAGAACCACAGCCATGATGATAAAGATTAAAAAATGAGGGGCCAACAGAAATACCCACTTGGGGAATAAAGAAATTTTCATCTTCAAATTTTATTTTATGAGAACAGGCTTTTCCAAACAGTAACTTTATAGTTTATGAATAAAATGGCTTTTATGAAATTGGAAGGATAAGTCACAATGATAGGACATATCCAAGTATGGATTTTTGTGATTGAGAAGTTAACTAACATATCAGCCATGATTTGAGCCAGACCTGCCATACTCCTTGGAATCCTGTGTGCTTTCCTTATTCCTTTAACAATAGAAAAGAATGAATCCGTATCATCCAATGACTAGAATCCAGCACTATAAACTCTGATTCCTTCTTAATGACTGTACACATTCTGTTTTTTTAATGTTATAACTTTGCTGTCTTTTGATTTGTCAACACTTGACTTGGTTAAATTCAAACCTACTAACAGAGTTCCTAACTAGTTAAATGACTGATGAACACACTCTAGTCCCAAAAAAGTATTAGTCACAATAATCTTATGCTCCCTGCCTTCTCATATTACAAATGGTTATCCTGTATCTCAGATATAAATACTGTATACATGTTGCTATGAATCATCTAAGATACTTTCTTTTGCATAATCCAAAATAATACATGATAACATTATGAAATATATTTTATGAAGCAGAAATCAAGTTCTCACTGAATTACCCAAAAGCCCCCTTTGTTTGCATACTAAATGCATAATGTACATACTTCAGCTCCTGTGCTCTGAGCATGAATTTGTAGGTTTATCAGTATGTGCTGAAAATACAATTTTTCCTGGGTAAAGTATACTCATGTTTAATGTAAAATCTGTTTCCAAAGAGGTATGACCTCTCATTTGGTATATACTTGTTACGCGGTTATTTTCTCATACAGATTTTTGTTATTGATGTGTCTTAAAAAAAATGCCACAAACTTAACAGCTTGAAACAACACAAATTTGTTATCTCACAGTTTCCTTGGGTCAGCAGGTTAGGTGCAGGTTAATTGGGTTCTCAGCACAGGATCCAGCCAGGCTTAAATAAAGGTGTCCCTTGAGGCTGGTATCTTATCCAAGGCTGGGTCTTCTTGCCTCATTGGTGGTTGGCAGAATCCAGTTTCTTACAGTTCTAGGACTGAGGTCTTCAGCTCCTAGAGGCTGCCCACCGTTCCCTGCCATTTTGCCCTCCCTCACAGCGTGGCAATTTGCTTATTCAGGATAAACTAAGATTCTCTTAAAAGAGCGTATTTTGCTTCAGACCTGCAGATCTTCTTTTAAAGGGCTCATCTAAGTAGGTCAGGCTCCCATAGGATCATTTCCCTTTTGATTAACTTAAAGGTCACAGACTAGAGACCTGAATAGATCTGAAAAATCCCTTCACTTTTGCCACATAACTTAACCTAACAAAGGGAATGACTATCTCGTCCCATTCATATCACACTTAAAAGCACATATTAATGCAGGGCCTCTATGCTAGGGGACAAGGATCTTGAAGGATGTTATGAGTTGAATTGTGTCCTCTCAAAATTCATATGTTAAAATCCTTACCCCATATCTCACAATGTGACCTTACTTGGAGATAGGGTCTTTACAAAAGTGGTCCAGTTAAAATGAGTTCATTAGGGTTGGCTCTAATCCAATATGACTAATGTCCTTATCAATAGGAGAAATTTGGACACATACAGATACAAAGAGAATGCCATGTGAAAATGAACACAGCCAAGGAGAGAGGCCTGGAACAGTCTTCCTTTCCAGCCTTCAGAAGGATCCAGCCCTGCCCACACCTTGATTTTGGACTAAAAAACTTCACAACTGTGAGAAAATAAATTTATGTTAAGCCCCCCAGGTTGTGATGACTTGTTATAGAAGCCCTACATAACTAACATAAGGATTAGTTTAGAATTCTGGATGCCAAAGTCCTCTACCCTCTTTTACTGCCCCCCGCCGCCCCCATTATCAGCAATATTTACTTCTGTAAAATCTTCTGCAATCTGGAGGGAGATGCTGTCGATCCTGCAGTGCGTATTTTTGAGACATTTATTTAAGAGTATTGGCTACTTATTTAAATATTTAAACTGTTTGAAATATCCCTACCTCAGAGTAGAATACTTGAGGAACCACATATTTCTTCATTTCTTCAAACCGGTGTGACTAAGAATGGTATGAACTCTTGTAGATTTCAGTTGGTTGCTCAGAAAAGGGCAAGAATTCATTTGAGTCAGCCTCATTCAGTTCCTAAGCCTTGGTATAGCAACAACTAACATATTGAGGAATGTTTATGCATACACAGTTCTTTGTATGTATTGTTGCCCCATTTTACAGATAAGGAAACACATCCTGATGAAGTTTAATATCTTCTCAAGTCACACAGCTAAAATATTATAGAGATTAATTTTAGAACATGGACATTACCAGAGTTTCTTGGTTGGACAGATTCACACTAATTAAATGTACAGGACATTAATAAATAAATCATAGTGATAATATACTAGTGTGTACAGAACATCTTTATTCTAGTTTTAAAGTAAAAAGGGGTAATCAGAAGGAAATTTTTGTTGGTTTAAGTTTTGACTTTCCATATGTAGGCTTAAAAATAAAACGTTGAAAGGTTAAGGCTTGTAATTATCACCCATATAAAAAATGATGACAAGCTAGTCATTTAAGAATATATGGTGACATAAACTTCAATACCCTGGAATAGAACCAACAAATAAATATTGTAATAAAATGAGTGGCCTTAAAAATCTTTTCTACCACATGCTAGTTCGCTGGCTATCCCAAGGCCAAATGTGAAAATGAACTGTTGAACTTTTTTTTTTTTTCAGTTTCTTAATATTGAAGCTTAGATTACTGATTTGAGACCTCTCTTCTTTCCTATACAAGCATTTAATGCTATTCATTAATCCCTGATCATAGATAATTGTGGACAGTATATGGGTGGGTCTTGTTTTTAAATCCAATTTGACAATTGTGTTTTTACTTGGTGTATTGAAAGGGCATCTTGCAAATTTGCTTATACTGGATTTTCACTTTTCTATATGTTCAAAATATTTTCTTATGTCTCTTGGTACATTCTTTTTGACCCATGGATTCTTCAGAAATGTTGTAATTTCTAAGAATTTGGGAACTTTCAAGATGTCTTTATGTAATTAATTTCTAGTTTAATTCCATTATTGTCAGAGAACATAGTTTGTATCATTTTCTTTTCAATTTATAAAGTTTTTAATACCCAGGATGTAGTATAATATTAGTGAACATGCTACATGCACTTGAGAAAATGAGCATTTTGCTGTTGTTAAGTGAAGTTTTCTATAAATAAGTGTCAATTAGGTCCAGGTGATGGATAATTTTGTTCAGTTCTTTTACATCCTTGCTGAATTTCTGTATAGTTGTTCTATCAAATACTAAGACAGGAGTGTTCAAAATTTCCACCTGTCATTGTAAATTTATCCATTTCTCTCTTCAGTTCTATCAGATTTTGCTTCATGTATTTTGAAGCTCTGAGCTTTGGTGTGTACACATTTAGAACACTTATGTCTACTAGTGAGTTGACGCTTTTACATTATGTGATGTCACTTTTTATGCCTAGTAATTTTCTTTGATTTTAATTCTACTTTGTGTGATATCAACATAGAATTTTTATACCATGAATAAAAAAATAAATAAAAAGAAATTAAAAATTATGTTCTATCACCTTCTGTTTCATGTATGTTATATAATGTATGCAATACTTAAGTGCAATAGTGATTATATAACATGTCAGATATAAGTAATACATAAGTACAATAGTGCTGGCAGGCATATTGTTGAAAAGTTGAGATACCATTTTTCTAAATTTATATAACCCAAAGTCCACTGTAACTTGCAATGTTTTTATGGAATATAAATAGGTGTTATGAATAGATAAAAATAATAAAGGCTTTCATGGTCTCTTAAGGATAGGAAATGTTGTGTTAGGCAGAACAGAACATGTTTCTTTGCCCACAACTTCTTGGAAACTTTAACGTGTTAATATCATGATGACTCTCCCCAAGAGGGGTACAATCTGTAGTATTCCCCAGGCTCTGGTTCTTGGGAGAGCTTTGTTAGTCTTATTTTATGACCATTTGGTGTGCCTCATAGTAGTCAGACTGTGGTAGATATACTAGATTTGGCTCCTTTTGTGTTTGTAATATCTTGCTAACATCAAGTTACCAGTATGTCTTTCTTTGTCGTGAGTAAAGAGCAGTCTTATTTTACTTTTGTGAAAGAAGTGGCATTATCCTGGGCAATGAATCAAATTATTTTCTTTGCAACTAATCAGATTCTGACCATATTGGAAGGATGAATTAATTTCCTTAAATTGATCCATAATAAATCTGAAATAGATCAAACCGTGATGAGGATTAAGGAGTGCATTTGTTCCGACGAGCACCAGGTCTTGTACGGTAGTGTTGAAACACTGTATTGTATACCTGAAACTTATATTACACTCTATGTTAACTAACTGGAACTAAAATAGAAAACTTAAAAGAATAAAATAATACCCAAAAACCCCCAAAAGAATAGATGGTAACAACACAACTGCTTCTGGCTTTCCCCCGACTCTTACTAAAGTGAAACATTTATCCTCAAGATTGTTGCTATTGTCTCTTCATTCCGAGCCTCAGAAAAGAGAGGATAAGTAGCCTGTCTTTATTGTTTTCTTACTGTCTTCTCCAATAATTTATTTCTGCTCATATCACATTGTCCAGGACCTAGGTTTATGTACATTCGTATAAGAAAAACAGGGAGATGTTATTTGTAGTCAACACTTTGACACGCTAGGTAAATATACATAGAGGAGGAAGAGGACGGTGGTATGTCGTAGAAAACCAAAAATTTCTGCCCCAGTGAGTGTATAAATTCAGAAACAATTACCTACTCTACAGTCCAATTCATACTGGTTTAAATAGAAAGGGAATTTGATAGCCTACATAGTTGAAGTCCAGAGAAAAAAATTACCTGAAGGAAAAATTGAGTCTGGACGTCAAGTATGTCATGGAGAATACATATTCTTTCAGATTCTCTATTCTCTTGTCTTCAGTGATTTTTTTCATCTCTAAGTTTAGGTCCCTTTATATATGTGTAAGTTACCATCAGACTTGTGTGTTTTCTCCTCTTCACATCCGGCAGGAAGAGAAACAATCACCACCTAAAACTTGGAAATATGATAATTCCAACAGAATTATTTAGCAACTGTAGCACACATGTCCAAACAAAGTTAAAGAATTCATTTAAATTTTATGGACTAATTAGCTTAAATAAAAAACGTGAGAGTGTGAGACTGCCAAACTCATCATTTACTTTAATAAGCAAGAATATTGAATAGAATCATACCATCTTGATTAAATTTCATTCAGGTGATGACAAGGCCTGCTGAATTTTTTTCTGACTTACAGGAGAATAAACTTCTTTAAGAAGAAACTGCTACACTTTCATATATTAGTGTCTCATTTATGAAAATTATTAGAAATGAAAATTAACAAGATTCCACCCTTATCTAAGACTTCTGTTTAAAATTATTATGTTGAAATTATTTCCAAAAAATGTGTTAATGCAATTAATTAGTTTTTCTCACTTGAATCAATTTCTTAGGTACAAGAAGTTTATCCTATCTTAAATAATTGTTAATACACTTCTGATTTGTAAAATACCCTCTCTCTCTCACATGAATTCTACATTGATTTTATTAATTTGGCCCCCAAAGAATACATTTTCTTCAAATTAGAAGGCTATTTTTTGCCCTATTTTCTGATCCCATTTCACATACGATTGTATTTATTGTTATCATCTTGTGTGACTTTTACTACTAAAAAATAAATATACTTAAAAATGGCATCTTATATTCCATAGACTTAGGGATGAGAATACAGGGAACAAGGGTCTCTTAGGATTCTGTTCTGATATGGATGCCTTAGAAACATTTAGTTATAAAATACAACATTCCAACGTATAATAAGATAATTATCACTTTAAAAGTATTATTTTTGTTATTACAGTCTTATAAGTAGAATACTAAAATAGTAAGTTCTCAGTTAAGAAGTGAGGAAGCAAACAAATAAATAGAAGAAACACAAAGCTTTCCAAATATTTTTGACATCTTGAGGTTGGAAGAAATGATACTGCTTCTTCAAAAGTGAGGTAGTGTCCCAAATAATGCTATCCAAATTTTTACAAACACACAGCTATATTCATTTCTTACTTTCTGAGGCATTTTATTCTGCATCCGTCCAGAAATTACATTATCAGTTGCTTATTTACACTTTTAGCTTTAAACAGCTTATCTGTATATCTTAAAATGCGAATCGCTCATAAGTAGGGCTCTACCAATGACTGAAATATTCTAAAATGTCTTGAACTTAAGCCATCTGAGAGTTAATTTTCTTTTTCTTGTTGCCTAGTTAGTACAAAAAAAAAAAGAGACTGGGAAAAAGAAGAAGCAGTCAGTGAATTCCGAGATGACGTTGGCAGCAAGGACATCTGCTGCAATTTGCCATAAACAAAACCAAAACTGCTTTCTACTTAGTCATATAAACATACCAAACGAAGTTTAGGGTAAGCATATTCTTCTATCAGCTGACTTTATTATATGTACTAGAGATTTTCTCAGCACACAAATTTACTTTTTCCAAAAGTATGTTTAAATTTCAATAGTGAACATCAGGTTTATACCTCTTTTGTTTGCTTTTTAAAAAATGAAGCATGCTAATTGACAGAACTCAGACATGAAATTGTCACATATCATTTGTTTTCATTCATATCAATATCAGAATATGCAAATACATGGAGATAGGAAGCAGAATGGTGGTTTCTAGAGGCTGAGGGAAGGAGGGAATGGGAGTGACTGTTCAGTAGGTCCGGGTTTCTCTTGGGGGTGATAAAAATTTTCTGGAACTAGATAGTAGTGATGGCTGCTACTATCTATCACATGGTGAGGTGCCTGGGTGGCTCTTGATGTAGGCTCAGGTCATGATCTCACGGTTCATGAGATCAAGCCCCATGTCAGGCTCTGTGCTGACAGTGAGGAGCCTGCTTAAGATTCTCTCTCTCTGCCCCTCCCCCACTCATGCTCACTTGCTCTCTCAAATAAATAAATAAATAAATAAATAAATAAATAAATAAAATGGTTGGCATGGTAAACATTATGTGTGTTTTAGGTAGAGCTATAAATAGATACTGATAGATTCTGTCTGTTAATAGAAATATAGGTATACTTTTAGTAATTGTGCTGAAATGTTAAGGAGAAAGTGAAAAATAACAGAATGTAATATTGTGCTTTAAGGTGCTTTAAAATATGGAAGTTTTATTTAGCTTGTACAGTATTAAAAAGGACAACAAAATGTGACTATTGAATAATTAAAATATTTTTACATAAAAATGTGGAACATTATATTTTAAAAAGTAAAAAAAAATATGCAAAAGCTGGAACAGTATTCTTAAATGGCAACAATCTACAAGAGCTATGGATTAAGAATCAGTAAAGATTTTTAAATTAATTTGCAGGGTTGTAATAATTACACCACATTTCAACAGATTGAACCTCAATGTCCTTCATCAGTGGCATGAAACCTACAGTATCAATTTGAATAGTAAACATGTGCATACATTATAAATGAGTCTAATGCTTTAGAATGTGATCTTTAGATAATCATTCAAGTTGGTCATATTTTTCTTCCTACCATTTCTTTTTCACCATGTATTGAAATATAAGATATATGAAAGGAAATACTAGCATATTAACCAAGTCATTCATGGAACAAAATTACCCATCTTATACAAATGTTGCTCTACATAATTCTAATGTTTCAAGGATGCAAAATATTCATCACCATACATAGAATGTTTAATTTACAGTGCCTTTTCCAAACCAGATTAAAACTATTTCAATGATAGTAGCCCAACAACTTGGGTCAATATTGAATATGCTCTTTTTCAAACATACTTAGAAAAGTTGGAAGAGCCAAGCACAAATAATCTTCTGTGTATGCAATCCCTAGAAAATTGTTTATGCTTCCTCCCTCTCTCCTTTGTCTTGGGGAGTTTATAATATTCATGTACTGAAATCTATGCTTACTTTAGCTCTTTTGAGATTTCCCTTCCTACCATTGGAGTGGTTTCCAGCATCCATGGTTTCATTGTTTGGTCTAGGAGTAAGCAGGAGGATGTGTGCTGGGCCAATAATATTTTCAGGAACATAGAAATTTAAGAGACAGTTTGAAATATACAGGAATACCTGTGCTAAAGTCTCCAGAAATAAACCAATTCTAATCATTCCTAAAATATGGCTGTTCAGTTTTTTTTTAATGTTGGATGAAATACCCCAGTATTCTTAAATTAAGTTTTCTTTTTCATTTACAATTGTTTATATTCATTTTTCATGTACCTTCTTTGTTCTTCCTTTTAAGAGACTTTATATAAATATCAGTCATATATACACATATACACAAAAACAAATAAGGAAAATAATTATATAACAATACACTGAAATTGACCAAAAAAAAAAAAATCCTATCTAGTTTGAGCTTTGAACTTGGACGTAAATATATAAGAATTAAATTATTTAAATAATTTGCCTTAAAAATAGTATCAACTCTCCATTATTTTGCAAATAAAATTATAAGCACTTTTATGTTCACTGCTTAATATGTTTTCAATAATGAGAAATTTAAATGCTTTTGTGTGTATACATACATATATATTTGGAAAATATCTAAAATGACTCCAAAGTACTTCATTGAATAATAATATATTTCTTATTAAAATTATCATGGAGTCTTTATTAAAAAATAATATTAAAATACCTAGTATTTTTTTTTTACTCAGTGAAAAAAACCTCCACATAAATTATTTTCTTTTTTACTGTGAATAAAGAAACTTGTTCCCAGGTAGTTTGGTCAGCTAACACAGAAATTAAATTTGAAATAAAGAAAATGAAGTACTCTTTGATGACACAGGCTTGAATAAGATTGCAGACAATCTCTTGTTTACAACATGAATAAAAAACTGAAATAATAAAGGATATGGAATCTGAAACTTTTCAAATAACTGCATGTGTAACTTACACAAGTTTAAATAAATCCTTAATTTATTTCATGGCATTATATTTTAAGGGATCATTTTTTAGGAGAGAGCCACTATAAACAAACAAACAAACAAAACATACCCTCACATCCACTCTCATTGGCTCTTCTCGGGTGTGACATTGTTTGAAGTTAATTGTTTACCCATGGATGTAGTTTAGCACGGTTGGCACATTGGTATCCTTGAAACTACCAAGGAAATTTTAGGAAAATGTAATAATTCTCCTTGAATTTCAGTTAACTTATCCTTTAAATGGAGAATGAGAAATAAAACTGTGTTATTTGATTAATCCCCAATTTTAATATTTGACTGTGTCTAGTGTCTCAGACTTAAAAAAACATTTCTCATTCCCATGCTTATCTGGTAAAATATGAAGTGTCATGATCCTTTCTGGCCATAAAGTTTTTCTAATGGACCTTGCTCTATTAAAGTTTAAATAATAGACCTTGTTTTCAAAGTACTATGAAAGGATCCTCAATTTGTTTTGATCCCCAATTCCCATTACACAAATCTCTAAACAAAGCAAAGATTTTAACCAAAATTTATCTTTGATTATTCTCCACTTCATCTATTTCTTTTCCCTTAGAATACTTCAGAATGTTTTAAATCAACTATTGTTAGAGATTGATCTTTTTACTAGGTAGCAAGGTTTTTCTCTCTTTATTCTTCAACATAATAGTCATCAATTATATAAATTTATTGCTTTACAATTTACCAAGTATTTTTACCAATAGTATCTAAGTCAAAACATATTACAATTAGGACAGTCCCCATGAATAATGTTATTTTCATTATATAAAAATGGAAAGTGAGACTGAAGCTCTCAAGGTAGGGAATTTAAGTGGTGTGGGGGGGGGTGGTTGGAATAAAAAGCTATATTAGGGCTTACATTGTGGCAGATAAAAATGGCTTTTCTCCCTTTATGAAATGTACAATAAAGAGAATTTCTTCAAGGTTTGTTGAGATTATCTAATGTAGGGGTTGGATTGAAGAAAAACTGAATTATCTATCATTCTTTGGCAGAAAAAATGTTATGGCTTTTACACCTTTGAAAATATAGAAATATTTACTTATTGTAGTATACTTAAAACTCAGAAAGTGAGTCTTAACTCAAAGCACCGTGCAATCAATCACTCCATCAAAGTCAAAATCCAGGAGCTTCAAGGATGTGTAGTCCTCTCCATATGATACAGACATGGTTGTTTTTAATCCTGAAAGCTTTGAAATAAATAGAATAGTTCTGTACATTCTAAACCCAGTATACGATGTTGAAACAAGGAGGATAACTTCTGTGAAATCACCCATTCAGAAAAAAAAGCTAGCCCAGTCATTACTTATTCATAGAATGTTAAATTTCTAGTGTGTAAGCATTACGTGGTTTCTCAGACTTGGCAATGGAGTATGTTGTGGTTTCTCAGACTTGGCAATGGAGTATGTTTCCTTTTTAGACTCCAGTTCTGTTTCTTTTGATCTGCCCTCTTACCCCATGGTCTCTGGCTTTGCCCTCAAGAGATTTATTTAATATCTTTCATGGATGTGTTTTCAGGGTCATTTGAGAGAATATCTTCCTTGGGGGTTGTGCAGTATTCCCAGCTCACTCCGTATTCACTGCAGGTTGTTTTAAGACCTAATGAAAGGTAAGGGTTAATTTCTAAAATTGATCATCTGCAGACTAGTCTCCAAAGAGGAGGTAAACTTTTTGAAGAGCAAGATCACTTGGGAACTTTACTTCATGAAAATGAGCTACAGATGAGTACTTGAAGTAGTAATCCTTGTTGAGTAGTAAACTGGCATATCAGGAATGAAATCACTTGTTTGATGAGTCACAGAACTACACTTGCAAAGCTTTGGCCCTATTCCAATCACTCCAGGAGAGGGGTTGATGTTCCACCAGATATTAATACTGAAAAACAGGAAGAAGCCTGGACAATGAGACTAGTACTATTTTAGAGTAGAAACAGAATAATCTTAGAACCCAGTTAGTGATCACGTTAGGGAAGCTACTGATGTTTCCCAAATCACTTTTCTTGTGAAACCTAGAGCCCAAAGTCAAGGGTCCTCCCACAGCATCTGACATTCAGTTCTGCTCAATATTAATATGCTAACCCAGGCAAAGTATATTTGGTACTTCCTACTGTTTACACCTCTGCAAATTTCTCCCAAGAAACAGTGTTTTCAGTCTTTATTTCCTATGTTTTTGGAGTTTTCTAACAATTCAAAGCCTCAAATTCCTAGACTTTATGAATGTATTTTTAGTTTGGCTTAGAAACTAACCATTCTTTTGATCACAACTGTTTTTTAGGACCTGGTCAAATGGCTAAAAATCACCCTTTCACACTGAAACTTAATTGTAACTACTTTGCCAAAAGATGCCAGATCTACAGTCTTGAGGTTTGCCTCCTAAATTATCACAACAATTTTTCCTAATATTTGCAACTGCAAGATATGCTTCACCAACTTTATAACCTCTAATCTCAGCTTTTTCCTGCCCACTGCCCAATTCCTAATCCAAAGACAAATATTATATATATATGTGTATATATATATATATGTGTGTTATATATATATATATATATATATATATATTTTTTTTGTGTTACACCAGAATTGCAATTACTTGTACTAATTTCAGTATTGGTCACTGTATAAAATGCTGGCTGTTGCAACACATAAACCCTCAAATCTTAGTGATGTAACCCAGTAAAACATTCGTTTTTACTCCTTTTACTGACTATCCAACGTAAGACAATATATGTATTGTAAGTATGAAGGGGGAGTCTTCTGCAAACATTGATCCAGAGCTCTGCGTTCTCTTCAAACTTCAACCTGCAGTTACCAGATTAGCCTAGAATTGTACAGCCATGTAATAAGGAATGAGATAATGGAAAAGGTATATCCATGTCTTACTATTTTACATAAAATGACCAGTAATTTCCATTCTTACTCCATGGCAACATTTTGTCACTTAGATCCACATAGAAGCAAAATAGCTGTGAGCAAAAGTCTGGTTGTTGACCAACAAGAAAACAAAGCAGATTTGTCAATGCATAGCAATGCCTTTCCTTTCTAAGTTTACTAAACTAGTTGAGTTGCTAGTAATTAAATGTCGTACAGCACTGATTAGGTCCAGAATAGAAATAAAATCAGCCCCAGATTAGTTGCCCTGCCTCTGATTGGATGTAGACCTGCTTCTAAGTGACAGGAGCAGGGAATAATGTAGAAGCCAACTCCTTGCTCTTCCAACATACACACACTCTCAAGTAGTGCAGTCATGCCATTATCCAAGAGAATTTAGTGACCCTGAATCTATCATTTACATTCATTTCAAAGAAAGTATTCCATATAATGAGTTAGTTACCTGCCTTGCTTGTGTCCAAGAGTAAGAGAATAAAGTGAGAATGTTGAAAATAGTTGAAATTTCATACACACACACACACCCACCCACCCTACTCAACTAACAATGGTTGTATTGGTGTCACATTGACAACAAGGCTATAAAATGTAATAGGTTTCATCCAGAACCAATGTTACTTGGTTTGACAATGAATACAGGACTGAAAAAAAAAGTGACTCGCAAAGAAAATAACATAGGTAAAACCTTATAACTTCTAGGCAGTTACTCAATGTCACAATCGCTCTTTACTTGGGATACATGTGGTTATGAGAAATGAGACAGGGTGGGCAGAGATGACATCAGTTCAGGAAAGTCATCAGCTTCAGGGTACTGTCAGCTTCTTTAACTTTCCATCTATGAAAACCCCTCAATGGTGCTTGATTAGCTTCCATTCTCCAGTGCAGTGGACTCTTATCAATACCACTTACTTATTGCCAAATAATTACTAAATAGTTTGGTATTGGGGTATAGGTGTTTATCCTATTGTATAGTTACCTGTACTGAATTCTCATGAATATTGGACCTGGTTTGCTTTTATAAACTCTTTGAGTGTTTCAAGGATAGTTTAAAAAAAAATAACTCCTCCAGTGTTTCTGAAACTAGAGGACAGACCAGAAACCAACTATTAAGCTTCTCCTTTAAGAGTCATTTCCATGACTATTATGCAATATGTAAATACCTCTGCCCCCATCACTTCATTATTTAAATAAGGAGCACAGTAAATTCTCATTTTAATCCCAAAATAGGTGTGGTATTTAGTCTTCAAATGTGATCCTACCATGAACCACATCTTCTAGTATTCATGCCCTTGTGTAGTCCCTCCCATATTGAATCTTAGCCTGGCCTAATGATCACAAAATATGTCAGAGGAGATTATTACATTCCAAACTAGCCTTTATGAGAGTTGTCAACTGCTTACTGAGATTCCCACTTTGGGAATACCCAGCTGGCCCTGTAAGAAATCTGGTCACACTCCTGAAGAGCCCATAGGCAGAAACCATTTGTAAATGTCATATGGAGAGAGGCCCTTTGACTACATAGAACAAAAATAAGAGAGATTGAGGCACAAACACTCAAGCATCCTACTCCAGACTCCAGATAATTACAGCCCCAGAAGCTATCTGAATGCAACCAGTTAAGAGACCTCAAGCAAATAACAGATGTGCTTTGCTAAGCCCAGTCAATACACAAAATCATGAGAGATAATAAAGGCTTTATTGTTGTACACCACAATTTCCACGGTGGTTTGTTATGCACCAGTAGATTACCAAAACAATAGGATGAAAAAGAAAAAGAAAAATAGGAAGAAAAAGAAAAATAATGTGAAATTAGAAGTCCTGTTGTTTTGAGGCTAATAATACAACCAAGGTGAGCCTGCAAAACTAGCTGGCTAGAAACTCTGGGACTGGATGCCAATCACAGATAGGATTATATGTGAATATTTACTATTACAAAGTTTACTCTTCCTATTGAGACCAATGAAAGTGCTAGGGAATACTGAAATAGGGAATGTGTAATTTCTCAAAGTAGAACAGAAGCTCTTTGACTACAGTCACACAACCCAAGATCAGAACAATGTCTTCCAACCTAGTAATTCAGAATCCAGTGCGTCTCCTTTGTATCTTGCCATGGTATAATGCCAGTTTCTAAGCTGCCAAAGTCTTTTTGCACATTGTTTTATTTACCTGAGAAGAAGCGTTATAAATGTTGATCCTTAATGAATAGTGATTTAATTAAAATTATTCACAGTAATTAAAGTTATTTGAATATATATTTCAACGGGATAGGATTTGAGGATAAGGAATGTATAAGGCTTTAATATCACCCGGAATGTATAGATAAATCAAAAATCATCAATTCTCTCACTCTAATCTCTCATTACCATTCTTTAATGCATGTTTATTTACATTGCTAGTAATTCATGGATCTGCGAAAAAGGAAACTTAAACCATATCTAGTATCCTCATTATTATTACATGAAAAACAACCAGCTTAGGCTTGATTGCAGCATGTTCTCTTTCCATTCCAGAATTCTCTTATTTTATGGTTTGTAGAATGTTTGTGAGAGAGATCTTTGGAATTCATCCAGCTAAGTGAGGGTGTAACATTCATTTTGAACTGAAGACTCCCTGAATCTTCAAAACCTGGTCTTTCCTTTCATATTAGTGCAGAAGCTAGTCTCTAATAATTATTAGATGCAATTATCACCTTCTCTAGCATAACCACTCTCTGTTCTGAGACATCAAAAGGTAAGGACAAAGCACTCATCTATTCAACTTCATGCTTTATTATTTGGCATAATCAGCTTTATACTCCTGATCTCTAAGGTCCTTCATGTTGTTTAAAGTTTAGATTAAATTAACTGGCACTTGATTTCTGATTTCCCCTTACAAATTGTGTCTTGTGTTGCTCAGTGTGGCTTTTTTGTCATTAAACCTGGGAACTAACACAGAATTGATGCTTCTATCAGTCACCAACACCTGTAAAGGGTTTTAACTATTCACACCATAACAGCCCCTAGCCTACTGTCATTTAACCATTTCTATGAAAGTTGTATTGATCCTTCATGGTGTGGTGAAGATAAGAAAGATGGACTTTTCCTTTCGTGCACACATCTAATATGTGATCACCAAAAAGTTATGTTGTCGTGAATGTTGAAACTTTCTGATTTCCATTTTATATTTCAAAGATTTTAAAAAGTAATCTCAGTGCCCAATTTGGGATTGTAATTCATGACTGCAAGATTAAGAGTCATATGTTCTACTCACTGAGCCAGCCAGGTACCCCACTGACTTCCATTTTAAATGGTAGTGGCAGAAAATAGAATTAGTCAATTTCAAATATCTATCAGCATCTTTTATGAAATGTAGGCCATCTACTTAAGAGCTCTATAACAACTGGATTTAAACCGATATTTGCCTCCTCTGATCAATTTCCTCAGGTTATATATGTGAAAATTGTCAAAAAAGGTGAATCTTTGCAGGTTATCTAAATATTAATTTTATATGATAAGAATTTGTAAAAAGATAAAACAGTCTTAGATGGCTTGAAAGTTTTTATTTCACATTCTTGCTGGTTGAAATGGGCCCCTTTCCTCTTTGAGAACTCCATATTTAGTCGATTTAATCACCTTTAGTTTTTTAGGAAACACAAACATATTTACAAATAATGGCAAATAATACTTTTATATATTGCCAGTATGTGCTCTACCCACTCATCCCTCCCCACTGTTCCAAACGCTGATCTTTTTAGAGTCTCCATAGTTTTGCCTTTTCCAGGATGCATATCTTGCATATCTGGAATCATACAGTAGGTAGCATTTTCAGACTGACTTCTTTCCCTTAGTAATATGCGTTTAAGATATCCCTATGTCTTTTCATGGCTTGAGAGCTCATTTCTTTTTTAAAACTGAAAAATACTATATTGTCTAGATGGTAGATATTGTATATTGTCTAGACAATAGATATTGTCTAAACTGCAGTTTATCCATTCACCCACTGAAGGGCATCTTGGTTGCTCCCAAGTTTTGGCAGTTATAAATAAAGCTACTGTAAACACCTGTATGTAGGTTTTTATGTAGATGTAAGTTTTTGACTCCTTAAGGTAAACACGAAGGTGTGCGATTGCTGGATTGTATGGTAAGTGTATGTTCACTTTTTAAGAAACTGCCCTACTGTTTTTCAAAGAGGCTGTATCATTTTGCATTCCCACCAGAAATATATGAGAGTTTATCTATGTCCACATCCTTAGCAGAATTTGGTATTGTCCATGTTCCAGATTTGCCATTTTAGTAGGTGTATAGTGTATCTGACAGATTTACATTTTCTGATGATATGATTCAAAGAATCTTTTCAAGCACTTCTTTGCCATCTTATGTAAGCCTTCTTTAGTGAGATATCCATTAAGATCTTTGGCCCATTTTTAAAGCAAGTTGTTTGTTATTGCTGAATTTTTAAGAGTACTTTGTATGTTTTAGATAACTGTCCTTTATCATATATATCTTTTGCAAGTATTTTCCCAGCCTATGTCTTGTCTTCTTATTCTTTTGATATTGTCTTGCCCAAAGAGGAATTTTTTTTTATTTTAATAGAGTCTAGATTATCAGTCATTTTTCTTGGGCCATGACTTTGTTCTTGTACTAAGAAGACATTGACGTATCCAAGAACACACAGGTTTTTACCATATTATCTTCTAGGAGTTTTATGGTTTGTATTTTTCATTTAGGTCTGTAATACTTTTTGAGTGTATGTTTGTGAAAGGTCTAAGGTCTGTGTCCAGATTCATTGTTTTGCATGTGGCTGTCCAGAAGTTCAAGCTCCATTGACCGAAGAGACTATTTTTGCTCCTTTGTATTGCCTTTGCTCTCTTGTGAAAGATCAGGTCACTATATTTGTATGGGTCTATTTCTCTGCTGTCTATTTTATTCTCTTGATCTATATGTCTACTCTTTTGCCAGTACCACATGATCCTAATTACTGTAGTTTTATATTTAGTCTTAAAATAAGGTTGTATCAGTCCTACAATATGTTCTCCTTCAATATTTTATTGGGTATTCTGGGTCTTTTGCCTCTCTGTATAAACTCTAGAGCCAGTTGGATAATATCTATAACATAACTTAGCAAAATTTTAATTAAGGTTGCATTAAATCTGTAGGTCAAATTGGTAAGAACTGACATCTTGACAATATTGAGTCTTCCTATGCCTAAATATAGTCTCTGTCCATTTTAGATCTTTGATTAATTCATCAGAGTTTTGATACATACAAATCTTATAAAAATTTTGTTAGACTTACACTTAAATGTTTCATTTTGGGAGTGCTAATTTAAATGGTATTGTGTTTTTTTATTTCAAATGTATTTGTTCACATATGAAAGTGATTGACTTTTGCATAATCGTCTTATATCCTGTAATATTGCTATAATTGTTTATTAATACCAGTAGGGTTTTTTCAATTCTTTTAGATTTTATACATAGAGAATCATCTCATCTATGAACCAAGAAAAAATTCTTTCTTTCTTTCCAATCTGTATACCTTTTATTTCCTTTTTTTAAAAAAAAATAATATTTATTTATTTTTGAGAGAGGAAGAAACAGAGTGTGAGCAGCAGAGGGGTAGACAGGGAGACACAGAATCTGAAATAGGCTCCAGGCTCTGAGCTGTCAGCATGGAGCTGGGCGTGGGTCTAGAACCTAGGGATGATGAGATCATGACCTGAGGTGAAGTCAGACACTTAAATGACTGAGCCACTCAGGTGCCCAACCTTTTTAAATTCTTTTTAATGTTTATTTATTTTTGAGAGAGAGAGAAACAGAGTGCGAGTGGGAGAGGGGCAGAGAGAGAGGGGGGGACACAGAATCTGAAACAGGCTCCAGGCTCTGAGCTGCCAGCACAGAGCCATCTTTTTTTTTTTTTTTTAACACTTTAACAAGGATTTCCACTACAATATTGTAAAGTAGTGGTGAGAAGGGACATGTTACCTTGTATCTGACCTTAGTGGGAAAACTTCCAGTTTTTTAATATTAACTATAATGTTAGCTCTAGGGTTTTTGTAGACAGTATTTATCTGGTTGAGAAAGTTCCTCTCTATTTCTAGTTTACTGACAGTTTTTATCATGAATGGATGTTGCTTTTTTTCTATTACTTTTTTTCAGCTATTGATATGATCATGTAACTTCTTTTTTAGCCTATCGATGTGATGAATTGCATTAATTGATCTTCAAATGTCAGATCAGTCTTGCATACCTGGAATAAAGTCCACCAGTCAATGCATATAAGTCTATTTATGATCTTTTAGGGTAGATTTGTTAATATTAGGATTTTTACATCTAAGTTCTTAAGAGATATTGGTGTAGTTTTCTTTTCTTGTAATGTCTTAACCTTGTTTTGGTTTTAGGGTAATGCTGGCCTCATGGATTAGATTAGGAAGTATTTCCCCTTCATCTATTTTAGGAAAAAGATTATAGAGAATTGGTATAATTACTTCCTTAAATGTTGGTAAAATCCACTAGTGAACCCATCTGGTCTTCTATGGAGTTTTTTGCATTGAAAACTTTCTTGTTTTAATTTAGATTTTGGGAATATCATATTATATATGTGTATATATCTGCAGACATTTTATCACGGGGTAAAATTATTATATTTTATTTTTCAGCACTTGGTTTTATTGGTGCATTCTAACTCAAATTTTTACTTAGAGTTTTCACATAGGTGCCTAATTTACACATTGAACACACTTATCATATCCTGAAATATTCCAGACACATTTCCACACATGGGAGATAAAACAATGCATAATGTGTACAAACTCTTGTCCTCATGGAGCTTATTCTAACCGTGGGAGACAGATATAAACAAAATAAATAAAACTTGATGAAAACATTGAAGAAACAACTAGAGTGGGACAAAAGGTTTGGGAATATGGTTTGTCGCAATATTTTTTAAGAGTTTTACTGAGATATATTCCCTACAATGTTTCTGCACAGCAAAAGAAACAACAAAATGATAAGCCAACTGCAGAAATGAAAAAAAAATATTTGCAAACCCTTTTTCTGATAAGAGGTTAATCTTCAAAACATACAAAGGACTCCTATAATTCAATAGCCAGGAAAACAAACACTCTGATTAATATATGGGGAGAGGAACTGAGAGAATTATGTTTGTGACTCATGGATTTAATTAACCATCTCAGAAGAAACCAGGGATAGAGATGGCATTCCCCAGGAGAGATCTTTGCAAGAGCATCTTATCTGATGGCTTGGATCCCCATAAACTGCACAGGAGACCAAGAAGGATTTATAAAGTTTATTCAGTTCAAGAAGAAACTGTGCTAGCTTGGAAAGAAAAAAAAATGGTGACAGGACAAAATAAAAGAACACTGACTTTTAAAATCGTATAGACAGAAAATGGGCTTATAAAAGTAATCAGCTATAAGCATGTGTTATTATTTTTCAAGTAAAAGGAATAGTGACTTCCTCTTGGAGGTGGTGTGGAGGTCAACGGGACCACTGAGGGTTCTCCAGTGGCAGGCAGGGATTCAAAAGGATGTATGTATGAAAAAAATTCACATACGTATGTGTATATATATTATATATTAATATATATGTGTAATTTACACACACACATATAAAGAAGTGTTTATTTTATGGAAGCACCTCATATAATTGTGGGGTCCACCAAGTCTGAAACCTGCTACTAGAACAGGCCAGCCGACTGCAGCTGCAGGAAATTGTTGATATTTTAGCTCCAGTTGTAAAGGAATCTAGGAACAGGATTCCTTCTCCCTCAGGGCATTTGAATCTTTTCTCTTAACATCTTCAACTAATTGAATAAGGCCCACTCACATTGAAGGATGTCTGTTTTGCTCACAGTCTACTTATTTAAGTGTTAACCATATCTAAAAAATATTTTACTGACATCTGGACTGGTGTTAGACCAAACAACTGGGTAATGTAGTCTAGCTAATTGGCACATAAATTAACCATCACATACGGCTCCGTAACTTACCTGCCTGTGTGAAACCCAGGTCTTCCTTTCCTTGAGATATTCTTTATTGATGAGCATTCTCCTTAGTTCAATAGCCTGATTTTATCATCTCCTTATTTGTCTGGGGGCGTTTTGTCTTTTACACCTTATTACGTGTTTCTTAAATCAGTAGTGTTGTCAATGAAAATTAAGAGAAAAAAGGGGGGTGGATGGCTACTTTAATTCCCTGAGAGATTCCCTTTTAAAAGTGATTTTTTTCTCAGATATTTCAAAAAATTCTACGTACAGAAAATATATTTTCCTCTCCCAGTATCATAAATAATGTATTCTTTCCAGCATATTTAAGCTTTTAAAATATTTAGCCTTTTATTTTGACATCTGCATTTACTTTTTTTAACGTTTACTTATTTATTTTGAGAGAGAGAGAGAGTGAGGGAGTGATCTGGGGAGGGGCAGAGAGACAGGCAGAGAATTCCAAGCAGGATCCATGCTTAGTGCAGAGTCCAACACAAGGCTCAATCTCATAAACATGGGATCAGGACCTGAGCTGAAACTGAGAGTTGGATGCTCAACTGACAGAGCCACCCAGGCGCCCCGGCATCTACAGTTATATATATGCAAAAAGAAGGTTTTCTATTTATAACCCATTTTTCTACCCAACTCCTTGATTGATTGCCTATTAATTATTTAACTGTTAATTAATCTTCTATTATCTATAGATTAATTTTCCTAAATTAATTTTTCTGTTACATTTTCCCCTTCTCTTGCAGTTATTACCTTTGGTAAAAAAGTCATATATTGCTATACCGATCATATTCTCAATATTCCATGCCTTATTAACAATTTATTAATTTTATTATTAGTTTTAATATTTTTATTCTGATATGGGTCTTATTAAATGCATGTTTTCTATACTTCATTTAAGGTAAATTTCTGATCTATTAATTATGCATAACATTTCCTGTCCTCTCACTTTGTTCCTAGGCAGATATATTTGGGTATCTGTTGGGGAGGATGTAATTGAGGGTAGATTTTTGGCAAATATGTTTTCTGGATTCTTTAAGCACTTTATTTGTCTTCAAAACCTACATATTCTAGTTACTCCACTTATAGTATTAGTTATTATTGTATATTTTCTGAATATTTTATAGGTTTCTAGTCTTTCTCCCAAGAGACTGGGTAGATTTTCAGAAACCTTTGCAACTGTCTGATTTATCTAGAACTCACAGTGAAATTGTGACAGTACCCCTCTACTTTCAACAAAAGCAATGAGAAAGGGCTGAAATGCCTCCTGACCATTCTCCAAACTGGTTTATCTAAAAGCCACTCAAATGAACACATTTCCCAGAGAAACCAAGTTTTTTTATAAGAGCTATCTGGCACTGACATATTATTCAATAAAACTAAGTGCTTCTCAAGGCAACCTATCTAGAGCATTCTTCAAAAGGACTACATTACCAGCTGCTGAGAGAGCCCTGATTCTCAAGATAAACCAATTAAAAAATCAAGAATAGCATTGGGAACATATCTATTGGCACTTTGTTTTAATGGCAGGATTAAATATAAAACAGGTTAGAAATTGCAAGTACACATTTATGTGTTCAGGTGTATATTATATTATGAATTAGTTCCAATTGTTTTGTGAGTAGTTTAGGAATATGAACCACCATCGTTCCTACATTTATTCTTCAACTTTTTTCTGCTGCAAATGTTATTTGTTTAACATAACCATCCATTTTAAAATGTGTCTAATATTAAGAATATCACTTAAAACAGATAAATAACTTTCTATGAAATGCTTTAAAATAATGTTTTAGACTAATAAAGGTTGATCTTTATTTACAGTTTAAAAAACGATCCCAGTAGTTGCAGTCCATTTTACTAATGGAGAAGAAAATGCATCAATAAATACGAAGTTGTATTTTAAATTTATTTTTGTAAGTTTATTTATTTTGAGAGAGAGAGAAGGAAAAAGCAGAGGAAGGGCAGAGAGAGAAGGAGAGACAGAATCCCAAGCAGGCTCAATGTTGTCAGTGCACAGCCCGACTCAGGGCTCAAACTCATGGACCGTGAGGTCATGACCTGAGCTGAGATCAGGAGTTAGATGCCTAACTGACCAAGTCACCCAGCTGTCCCTAAAATTGTGTTTTAGATTTAGTGAAGAACATGAGTATGTGCAAATGTAATGTAGGCAGAGAATGGAGACAGAAAAGAAGAAAAAGTTGGTTGCAGAACTTAACAAAAACCTCGTGTTATTGATGGCTATTTTTGGTAACAGAGTTGTAAATATGATAAACCCTAAAATGATTTCTAAATACTCTCATTGATAAAATGAAGTACTTTCTAGAATATTAATGATACACTGCATGTTCTTCCAAGAATCTGTAATTGAATATAATAGTTTGAATATTTATATTTCATAACTTTAACGTGGCATTACTAAAATTTGATTTCTGTGGATATGTGTTTTTATATAAAACTCAATGTATCAAGGACTCTTGATGTCATCTAGTTATTTCTGTGTAGATTCTAGAACAGAGGAGAAGAGAGACGCTATAAAGAGTTAGCTTCTTTGATAATTGTTGAGGAAGTGTTTGAAATGGTTGTGCAGGCCCAAGCCACTGCTTCAACAGTACCCTCTCCCTACCAGCCCATCCCAGACCCTTAGTCCCTTCCAGCAGAAGAATAAGAAGAAATCCTCGGGATTATAAATTATCAAGATGTGGAGAGTCAAAGGACTGAATTTTTCTTGTGTCTCCATTTTTGGTAAGTTAGGAGAAAGTCTTTCCTTTCCCCAAACCAATTGAAATGGAGCAATTCCTTGGAAATCATGTGGGACAGCTGGGGGAGGGGTTGCTTTAGGAGAGGTGAGGCTGACTTCTGCCCAGGCAGCGGATATGCTGGTAAGTGCCTGTGCAGGTGTGAGCAGGCAAGAGCCAGAACAGGGATGGTGAACTTCTTGCTTTTTTCTTCATCTTCTTTCAAGTTAACCTGTCATTTCTACCAAATTCTATTCAGATTTATATTACCTTGTGGTAGTGACTTCCAAATTAACCAAAACCATGTATATATGATGATAAAGTATTGGAGGAAATGTGCTTGTCTAGTAATACTGAGATTTATTAAACCAGCCCAAATTATTTTTTTTATTAAAAAAATTTTTTTTAATGTTTCTTTATTTTTGAGACAGAGAGAGACAGAGCATGAACGAGGGAGGGTCAGAGAGAGGGAGACACAGAATCTGAAACAGGCTCCAGGCTCTGAACTGTCAGCACAGAGCCCGACAAGGGGCTCGAACTCGTGGACGGAGAGATCATGACCTGAGCCGAAGTTGGCCGCTTAACCGACTGAGCCACCCAGGCGCCCCTGAACCAGCCCAAATTATATAAAACAGATACCAATTAATAAAGCTTCTAAAGTTTAGACTTTCTTCTCTCTGCTCATTACTTGTTTCATTTTTTGTCTTAAAAACACATTCTCTGAAACAAATATATGTAGAGGAGATGATCCTCAGTCTTCCCTGAATAAAAATATCAAGTGACAGTCCCACTATCAAGATAATTTGTCATCCAATTGTTATAGAATGTTTATTAATACACTAATCTAGAACATTAACTTTATGACAAGCTATGGTATTTCCTACTAGAACATTACTAGAAAATATATTTTGAAACAATAATGTCCTAGCTTTCTGACCTTTGACATGAAAGGAATAAGAAGAAAAGGTATCTTTTTACATCCTACTTTTTTCTATTATTGTTTCTGAATGCACATGGTGCAGTCTTTCTCACTTTTTAGGATAGTAACTGAATTAAATATTTTAAAATTTTTTTCAATTTAAATTTTATTTAAAGAATAGTTAACATACCATGTAATATTTGTTTCAGGTCTAGAATTCAGTGATTCATCACTTACCTATAACACCCTATGCTTATCACAATATGTGCCCTCCTTAGTATTCATCACCCATCTAGCCCATCTCCCACCCACCTCCATTGTCAACCCACAATTTGTTCTCTATCATTAAAAGTATCTTTTGTTTTGTTTCCTTTCTTCTCTTTCCACCTCCCTTCCCATAGTTCATCTGCTTTGTTTCTTAAATTCCACATATGAGTGAAATCTTATGGTATTTGTCTTTCTCTGATTGACTTACTTCACTTAGCATAATACATGCTACTTCCATCTATGTCATTGCAAATGGCAAGATTTCATCCTTTTTGATGGCCGAGTAATACTCCACTGTGTGTGTGTGTGTGTGTGTGTGTGTGTGTGTGTGTGTGTGTGTGTATATACCACATCTTCTTTATCCAATCATCAGTCGATGGACATTGGGCTCTTTCCATAGTTTGGCCATTGTCTTTTTTTAAGTTTATTTATTTATTTTGAGAGAAATACAGAAAGTGAAGGGGGGAGGGGAAGAAAGAAAGAAAGAGAGAGAATCCCAAGCAGTCTCCACACGATCAGCACAGAGCCCAATGCAGGGCTCGAACTCATGAACCATAATATCATGACCTGAACCAAAATTAAGAGTCAGATACTTAACCAACTGAGCCATCCAGGCACCCCCATGGTTTTGCTGTTGTTCATTATGCTGCTGTAAACATTGGGGTGCATGTACCCCTTCAAATCTGTATTTTTGTATCATTTGTGTAAATAACTAATAGTGTGATTGCTGGATCATAGGGTAATTCTATTTTTAGTTTCTTGAGGAACCTCCAAACTGTTCTCCAGAATGGCTGCACCAGTTTCCATTCCTACTAACAGTACAAAAGGGTTCCCCTTCTCCACATCCTCGCCAACACCTGTTGTTTCTTGTGTTGTTAATTTTAGCCATTCTGACAGGTGTAAGGTGGTATCTCACTGTGATTTTGATTTGTATTTCCTTTTGATGAGTGATGTTGAGCATCTTTTCATGTGTCTGTTAGGCATCTGTATGTCTTCTTTGGAAAAGTGTCTATTCATGTCTTCTGCCCATTTCTTAACTGGGTTGTTTGTTTTTTGGGTATTGAATTTGCTAAGTTCTTTATAGATTTCGGATATTAACCCTTTATCCTTCATGTCATTTGCAAATATCGTCTCCCATTCTGTAGGCTTCCTTTTAATTTTATTGATTGTTTCCTTCACTGTGCAAAAGCTTTTAATCTTGATGTGCTCCCAATAGTTCATGTTTGCTTTTGTTTCCCTTGCCTCCCGAAACCTGTCTGGTAAGAAGTTGCTGTGGCTGAGGTCATAGATGTCACTGCCTGTGTTCTCCTTTAGGATTTTGATAGTTTCCTGTCTCACATTTAAGTCTTTCATTCATTTTGAATTTGTTTTCTTGTATGATATAAGAAAGTGGTCCAGTTTCATTCTGCATGTTGCTACCCAATTTTCCTAACACCATTTGTTGTCTTCTTTCCATTGTGTATTCATTCTGGCTTTGTTGAAGATGAGTTGATCATATAGTTGTGGGTTTTCTATTCTGTTGATTATGTGTCTGTTTTTGTGTGAGTACCATACTGTCTTGATGACTATAGCTCTGTAATATAGATTGAAATCTGGAATCATGATCCCTCCAGGTTGCTTTTTTTTCTTCTTCTGCTTCTTTAGGATTGCTTTTCCTATTTCAGGGTCTTTTGTGGTTCCATACAAATTTTAGGATTGAGTGAAATAAATTAATTTTGTACTATAATATGTAACTTTTTATCTTATACTTTGGAGATTCCTTTTTCCCCCTCTCAATTGTAGGAACATACAACTTGGAATCTGTAAACATTGCTTAATGTGCAGCAAAAGAAATTGATTCCTGTGAATTGTCTCATATGCTTTGGTTTCTCTGGGGAAACTCAAGGTCTTCTCTGTAATTTGATTTTTCTATTGTCTCACAGTAAATATGGTAAGAGAAATGACATGACCCTTGCTGGGTTTGACGTTTTGTGTGTGTGTGTGTGTGTGTGTGTGTGTGTGTGTGTGTGTGATGTTTTTTAAAATAACATCTTATGTTACTAAACCTGAGAAAAAGCTTTGCCTTTTTCTAAATTTTATTTAACACTAAGTATGCTTTGAAAACCCAACAGACAGTATACATTAACTCCTATAAATTGGAATCCTCGTGTGGAAACAAGTGGCTAATCAGTATTGTGCATTGTGTGTATTGTTGCTGTAGCTGGTGGAGTCATATATGCTTTAGTTGATGATTATGATTAAGTAGACTTCTAAGTTTAAAAATGAAGTGAGGCTGGGGCGACTGGGTAGCTTAGTTTACTAAGCATTCGAGTCTTGATTTCAGCTCAGGTTATGGTCTCATGGTTCGTTGGATTGAGCCCCATGTAGGGCTTTGTGCTGACAGTGGGGAGCCTGCTCCTGATTCTCTCTCCCTCTCTTTCTGCCCCTCCCCCACTCTCTCACTCTCTCTCTCTCTCTCTCTCTCTCAAAATAATTAAACTTAAAAAAATTTAAAAAATAGAAATTGAATTAGGCCAAGAGGTATGTTGTGCTTTATAAAACCATATATAGGACATCCCCTCCAACACACATTTTACAAATAAGGGAAACAAGGCCCAGAATTTTGAAGCTTTTGCCTATTGTATTGTAGTTAGTGCCTCGGAGAGCCTGTAGGTTTGCCTCCCCATCTTTCACTTTGCTGCTCTGTCTAGTATATAGACATAAAAGCTAAATGGAGAAACAAAAAGAAATGTAACCAATAAGTTTTAATTTATATTTCAGAAAGGGCAGTTGGGTAGACACAAATTATATGGAATTATCTTTCTTCTAATTATACACAATAACAAAATCATTGGTTGGGAACGTCCTCAAATTTCTCATCAATCAGCTATTGTATCTGCACCTGTAATTATTATTTTCTCCTTCCTTTTGGTTAGAGTAGAAGCCGGTAAGCTAGTGCAAAGCAATGTCTTCCACCTATGCTCTGTATCTCACCTACTAGAAAAGAAACTTCCACAGAAAAGAAACTTCCCTGGAACCTCACTCTCCTTCCTGTATAGTATTCACCTTTCTCTGAAAAATTGCCCTTATGATCCTTTAAACATAATCAACCCTCTTTCACCTTATAGGAAGTCTTCTTTAAACAGCCTGCTGTTCACAACCACTGCTTTGACCAGCTCCTCCTCTCCACACTCATCAAGAAAGAATTGACTACATTTGCTATGCCTACATCTTCACTTCTCGCTCACCTCTTAAACTTTTAAAATGTGATTTAGAGTACTTAACTCAAATTGTTCTAAGGCTATCAGTGCCCTCTTGATTCTTATACCTAACAGAATTTGTTAGTACTACTCCTGCCAAACTGGATCCATCTAGCATCCAACGGTCTTTATCATTTCTTCTTCAAAATTTCCTTTCTCACTGCCATAACTGATTCTGTAATTCTGGTTATCTACTTATTTTAGTTTCTTTTTCAGCCTCATTTTTTTATGCTCCACTTCCTAAACATATGTGTGAAATATTGATCTTCAGAGTTACTTTAAAAGTTTGTTGTCATCTTACCCTTTTTATGTGTGGTTGTTCGTTATCATGGTGGCCTCAATAATCATCTGTACCCTGATGACTTCAAAGCAAATGGCTACATCGGTGCTGATGTTTAAACCCATGAATCTAGCAACTTTTTGCCTTGTGCAGTTGTTTTACCAATGCCATGAATCATGATTATAAAAATAAGTGCAATTTCCCTTTTCAGTGGTGCTTCTTTGCTTGAGTATAATTTTCTATCACTGTCATTCAGGCCAGCTCTTTTCATCACAGCCTATATCAATAAACTACAAAGCCCCACTTATTCACTTACTTACTTCATGTATACATATATTTTGAAAACAGGCCACTCACTTAAATTCCCTGGATTAACCCAAAGGCTTTCTAATTAATCCCACTATCTCCAGTTTTCCTTCCATCTCAACCACACTTCACACTGACACCAGATTGATCTTTGTAAATGCAAATGCAACCGTGTAGTTCTGCTCTGTAAAACCTTTGAAATGATTCCCCACTGTGCTGAAGGTAAAAGCTGCAGGTCCTAATAATAATTTGTAAGGTTTCCTCAACCCTTTTCATCTTTCCAGTTTAAGTCTAATCACTACCTACTCTACAAAGTGGAATCATGCAAAATGTTATTCAGATCTCTAAGTGAATTGCTCTTTCTCTCAAGTCTGCCCCATTACTCATGGGTTACTCCTGTCTACAATATCTACATCCCTTACTTTTACAGCCCATGCCCCCCCACCCCGTGTTACCTTAGCAAACTGTATTCCCTCTACTTTAGCAGGAAATGGACCATAGTGTAATTACTGATTTTCCCTTGAACACTAAAATATATAATTAGCTCCATGATATCATGACCATGCCTTTCTTTCCTTATTTATTTATTTATTTATTTATCTATTTTTTATCTATCTATTTATTTATCTATTTATTTATTGAGAGAGAGAGAGAGAGAGAGAGAGAGCACGCTCAAGCACATGAGCTGGGGGAGAGAGAGAATCTTAAATAGGCTCCATGCTCAGTACATAGCCCAACATGGGCTCAATCCCATGACCTTGGGATCATGATCTGATTCAAAATCAAGAGTTAGAAATGCAACCAACTGAGCTACCCAGGTGCCTTTCATGACCATGCCTTTCTTGCTGTTTATTCCTTATCCGAAAACTAGCATAATGTCTGTTTATACTAACAGCTAAGTAAATTTTTTTAATAAGACAAGGAATATTTGATCTTTGTATCAGAAGTCAGGTAATTTAATTATATATTTGTTTTTTATTTTATATCATCTCATTGTCATGGAACGTCCTTGGGAAATGAATCTGTATGAGATCTACTATTCTCAATACCTCCATGTTTTGTTCTTTCTCCTGTGAAGCAAATAGGGCTACCTGGTTGTTGATATTGTTTCTAG
Organism: Acinonyx jubatus; assembly: GCF_027475565.1. NCBI lineage: Eukaryota > Metazoa > Chordata > Mammalia > Carnivora > Felidae > Acinonyx > Acinonyx jubatus. The sequence goes on from NC_069391.1 coordinate 40,717,174, forward strand.
TCCAAGTGTGCTGGGATCTCCGAGCTCTAGCAAAAAGAAACTTTACCTCTCTCTTGTGGGTAGAAGGAACGACCAATACCTAAAGGGCTGGAGTTAAAAGTTTATTTTTATGTAACTATTATATCATGTCAAAAAATGCTGTTTGTTCCAAGTTTCTCTTTGAACAGTTTACTAACTTCCTTTCTGATAGTAAATTAAGGAACAGCCTACATATAAACAACTGAAAAATGTAAATAAGGATGTGTGTGTGTGTGTGTGTGTGTGTGTGGTGTCTGGTGTCTGGTTACATGTCATGAACCCTTAATTCCCAACCTGAGCAAAACAGTAAAATATGAAAAATCAATCCCAGACCTAGCCTCCAACCCTAGCTTCTAACAATGCCTGAGGTCACCTTATAGTAAATGGCAGACAAGACCTCTTCTCTGCCTTATCATTGAGTAAATATACCGATTCCAAAATTATGTACTGTTTAGAGATCACAGGTTCCCACTTGAAACAGATGACTAAGATTGAATGGAATACAAAGAGTAAAATGACTAACCTCATTTTTTTTTCCTTTTTAATTCATTAAATTTTTTTTAAGTCAAAAATTATTCTGATCCAGAAAAGAGAGAGAGAGACCCATTTTCATCATATCTCAGAGTGATGACGTAGATCTTCACTTTAAACTATCTTTTAGTTATATTATTATTATTATACCCTGATAATTTTTCATTGGTGGAAAGGCATTTTTGTTTTTTGCTCTCACACTCAAAACGATGTGTTTTCCCCAACCCCAATTTTAACCAGAGAAATTCCAGAATGTAACAAGTGCAGCAGTAGCTTAATAATGCACAATGTTATCTTTTTCTTATCGAATACCATTCAGCATATATCTATATAACACTTACCCATTTCCAGACACTATGCTGGACCCTTGTGTTGCCAATATAAAGAGACTATCGTTTGCCATTGTGGGGCATCTAGTACAGGGGAGAATTTGATACAAATACAAATTGCAGAATTGCAACTTGAAAAAAGTCAAGAAATGGTTTGATAATAATGAAAATAGATGCTTGTTGAAATCTTACTAGGCATTTTATAAAGCTGTGGTTTCAGCTTTCACTTTCAAATTGTGGCAAGACGTGGATAGTTATAAAATTCTCAAATATATGGTTCTATAATCACTGTGAATTCATAGCCAGAGAAATATGCTTAAATGTGTCCAGTTATATTTTAGTTTGTGAATCGACAAACCAGAATTTTAGCCTGAGAAGATTTGCTTTAAAACCTCTATTAATCATCTAAACTACTTAATATGTTAACTACTAAATTAATGTTCATCAGATCCCCCTTTTGTCGATAATTTGGAAGTTTTATCTCAAGTCCTGAACTCCCTTTATTTTTTCATCTTTAAATTCCTTTAACATAGCAATAACATTATTACATCATATTTGTCTGCAACAGACTTCCATATAAATGTTGAGATATCAGACAGAAGTATGTTTGTTTTATTTCAATAAGGCAGTCTTATGTCACCTGGTATAAAGAGGCTTCTCAATAAATGTGTGTTGGAAAATGAGTTTTATTTGAAATAGCTTCTTTAATTTTGTTTAAATCATCTTTCCCTATCCTGTTTTTTTCTTCAATAACATCAGATGAAATAAAAATAAAGGTAATCCTCTAAATATGAGAATCATTTGCTAATGTCTAAAAGGATCTTGGAGTCTGCCAAAAAGAAAGAATAAAGAAAAAAATTAAGGAAAAAATGGAGACATGTTGAAACAGAATGATAGGATCTTTATAAACTCTGAAAATAGGAGTGATTGCTTTAATATTTTGAGTTTTTCAAGACTTCCTATATTGCAGAAACAAATGGATTGATAAAACAGGAACAGCAGAGTCTATTAAAACTACTAGAGGGTATTTTCAGTAAATGAGTAACTGATAACTAATGCAAATACTTCTAAAATGTATACCCATTCTTTCTCATTGTGTGTGCTTGGTGGGGTGGGGGAAAGTTAATGGAATAGTTTTCATTTCATTAAATGCTAAAGCCTGCAGGAAAAAAGAGTAAAGAAAGTATTAGAAAACAAGGTATTACTGCATCTGTATGTTCTAGCGTGTATATATTCAGTTAATTTCTGACCTCTATATACTTCTCTCAGAAGACCATTGATGGTAGAAACCACTCTTCCCAAGGGTAACAGTGAAAATGTGAATGTCTTCTCTTTTTTCTTTCCACATATCTGCTAACTAAGCTGATCTGATCTTCTCTTAATACCTATCAATTGCTCAAAATGAAGTCTCTGCTTTTTTTTTTTTTTTTTTTTTTTTTTTGAGGGAGAGTGCAGGAGAGGGGAGAGGGAAAAGGAGAGAGAGAATCCTAAGCTGGCTCCATGACCAGTGCAGAGCCCCACACGGTGCTCCATCTCATGACTGCGAGATCATGATGTGAGCCAAAATCAAAAGTCAGACGCTCAACTCACTGAGCCATCCAGGTTCCCCACAATGCAGTCTCTGCTTCTTAATTTGCCCAGGACATACAAGAGTCAGGTCCTTCTGGTGAGGATGGATGATATCAGGGAGGAATGGGAAGAATGACATGAAGATAATATCATAGGACAAACTCATCTCTTTACCATCGCTGAGCCCATAATGTGTGTTCTTGGATCTCAGTTTACATGTCAGGTACACTCATTTCTGTTGTGTCTCCTCCCAGAACAGTGTTTTTGCACATAAGAGCCCTGACCACAAAGGACCAGAGTGGTCTTTCTGGAAGACCATGAAATACTCTTCTTTCTTAAAAAACATCTTTTGTTATTCTACAAGAGTAGGGGTGTTCTGTGCAATAACTTATCTAACAGGATGTCAGTTAACTAAGCAGAAATGTGTCTCCAGTCCTATCCATAGTCACCTAAGTAAAGTAGAAAAAGGTGGATTGGAACAAAACAAATAACTCCTCAATTACATGCAGTCTTTCAAATAAAATACATAGTTCTTATTTTCTTCATTGTTACATTAGCTTATACATTTTTTAGAGAAAGAAAAATACTAGTATGGTCCCATTAAATACCTGGAGCTGTTTGTCATGTTCTCTTTAAAACATTTTGAAGCTTTATTCTGCCCATGACACTCTTGAAGTATTGCAAAAAATGTTCTCTCTCTCTCTCTCTCTCTCTCTCGCTCTCTCTCTCTCTTTTTTTTGCACATCTCCAGTTGAATAATTGGGGCCTGGTTTTCCATTAATACAAACATAAAAGTATTGATGTTAAATACAAACTTAAAAATGAATCACTCACTTCTTATTTTTACCTTAATAATCTAAATTAATTCTCTGCAATGCAGTATATTAAGTAGTGTTATTGTTATTAAATCATTTTTTTAAATGTTTATTTTTGAGAGACAGAGAGAGAGAACAGGGGAGGGGCAGGGAGAGAGGGACAGAGGATCCCAAGCAGTCTCAGTGCCATCAGCACAGAGCCCAACACGGGGCTTGAACACACAAACTGCAAGATCATCACCTGAGCTGAAATCAAGAGTACGTGTTCAACCAACTGAGCCACCCAGGTGCCCCAATGTTATTATATCATTTATACCCATTGGGCTATATTTTCTTTTTATAATCATTTTAGAAGTTTTATTTTTTGAATGTATATATTTTGGCATATATACTTCACAGTGTTATAAATCAGTTTGAATATTGTAATAGGTTAGGAAAGCTTGAAGTGTTTTTGGTCAAAGAATTGTGTTTCGGTATCATTGTGATTCCCAGTATATCATTCTTGCTTATCTATGGTTTGGAAACAACAGTATGCATTTATCAATAAGTTGATTAATTTAGGAAGATTATGTTCAAATTCACTTCTGTTTTTGCTATGGAGAATTAAATGCCCGTTAGGGACTAGCAATTCCTTTTATATTTATGCAGAGCCTGCATTTTTCATCTATTGTGCACTTGTGAGAATTTTGAACAGATGCAAATAGTGGGGTTTAGTAATTTCTAGGGTTGGTTCAATTATTCAATTAACTATACTTCTAAAGCTTTCTAATACACTGTTCTGAAGATTTGAGACCTTCATTCTGAAAAATTAACCACCTGTTTTAATTAGAACTTAGCACAGAATGCATACGTCACAAATAAAGAAATAACTCTAAAGGGAGAAAACAAAATATAGTTTACATTGTAAAGGATGCATAAGTTAAGAGTGATAAAAATTTAGTACAAATATGAGTAGTCTTATTTTGACCTAGAACCACAGGAAAGAAATCGAAGCATATAGAAAGTACTTGCCATATGTGAAAAATGATTTCAGCAAGACATCCTTACAAAGATAGGAATATCCATTAACATAGTAAGTAAAAAGATGCACAAGAAGAAACATCATGTGGAGCAAAAAACTAATGAAAATTGAGTGTCTGCTAATGACTGCATCAACGCAGCAATTGAAAGACTCATATTCCAAATTAATACTAGAGCCACAATTAGAACTGTTGGTAAATCAACAATTAAATCTGTTTTAAGGAAAATGAGTTGAGAATATATATATACATACATATACATATATATATATGTATATATATATGTGATTGAAATGCCAGTTTTAATTGCAAAAGTAATTGAAAGCCCAAAGTAATATGCGTAATTTCAAGGTAAGTTAATAAAGTACAATAATAACATATTGTTTTATACTAAGTAACTAAATGCAAACAAATAAGTAAAAGCCTAGCAATCTTCAGCAACAGAAAACAACAAAGAGCATGATCGTATATAATAATTTTCTAAATCTGGCAGAGAAGGAGAGCTACTGCTTGGACCACTCATAATCCTGTCCTCACCGCACTCCATGGCTCCTTCCAAAAGGATGCATTTTTTAAGTGGCAAAATTCTGCAAATTAATATGAATGCATTTATATTTGTAGAGAAGCTAAGAGATAAGAAAGCAGTTCAGTATGAAAATGTAAAAACTCAAAGAGTAGATTTCTCCTCCTTTCAAGCTCATGCCATTTGGACCAATGAAAAATGCAAGGAAAATTGAGCTACCCCTAGCAAGAAGGAAAACCTGAGCAAGACGAACCAATGGAAGAACAAAAGAGAAAATAAGAGAGAATCTTAAAGGAAGTAGAAAGATAGGAAGAAAAAAGACATTGAAATCCCCCTTCCCATAGGTCCCTCTTCTCTGAAGCCAAACAAAAAGTCAGGGACCCAAAGCCACCGATATTAACTTCATGCTTTTCTTTTGAATTTGGGTGAGAATGACCGCTGACGTATAAAAGATATTTAAAATCTGAGAAGCAAGAGCTGAAGCTGACACTTTCCCAGAATCCAAAGTCTAATGAGCTTCCCTGTAATAAAAAAAAAAATACTTCTTATTAGGTTGAATAAACCCTAGACAGTCTATTTAATAAAATTGGAGCTTGAAGAATATATCCCAAGCCCACCAATCAAAGTTAATCTTTTTTAGCTGATTTTTTCTATCTTAACTATGCTTTTAGACTGCCTAACAATAAGTACACCATTTACTCTTTAACCTTCAAGCTATAGTTTTATAGAAAAGATAAACTGCTCTCAAAGTAGTAGGAAAGTCACCCAATGTCAAACAGTTACCCAAAATGAAATACTACTCTACGTAATTCCCTGGTTGAGCAAACTGGAGGAAAAAAAAGGAAAAAGAAGGAAATACAGCAACATTAAAAGATAAACTCTGGAGGTGCCAGGGTGGCTTAGTCGGTTAAGCATCCCACTTCAGCTCAGGTCATGATCTCACGGTTTGTGAGTTCGAACCCTGCATCGGGCTCTTTGCCGACAACTCAGAGCCTGGAGCCTTCTTCGGATTCTGTGTCTCCCTCTCTCTGCCCGTCCCCCACTCATGCTCTGTCTCCCTCTCTCTCTCAAAAATAAACAAACAGTAAAAAAAAAATAAACTTTGCATAGCAAAAGAAAAATAAGGGAAAAAAGAGTAAAACATATCAAGTACAATAAGAATATATTGTGGGAGTAAATTATCACCAGAAATAGAAAACACACACATGGATGCTCCATGCTTAGCTGACAATGAGACCATGAATCCATTCAGTATGTATGTATAATCATTGTGTATCAGTGTTACTACCAATCACACAAACGCACACACGCACACTCAGTGGCAAGAAAATAGTAATGTATTTCTCATGTGTCTCCAGGTCACCTGCAGTGGTTTGGGTGATATAAATTGGCATTGGATGCACAGCTCTAGGCTACAGGCAGAGTCCTAGATGGCTTCCAATGCCTCTTTTACTCCTTGAACTACCAGGCTAGCCAGGCATGCTTTTTCATGTCAGTGGCAAGAACACAAGAGAGAAGGTCCTAATGTGACCTTTCTTGGCATAATATCTACTAATATTCCACTTGAAAAACCAAATCACATAGCCAGAAAACACCAAGCATTTCAGAGTACACTGTGTGACTGTAAACCTAGAGCAAAGTTGTATAAGAAAAAGGGCTTGGAGACAGAAAGGGTTAGAGAATTGGAGCCAATAAGTTCATCTACCATAACATCAAAGATAAAATGTTAAATCAAAATTATGAGCACTCAAGTAATAGATACAGGACAAAAATTACCATTACACAAGTAAAGAAATAGGGATAGAAAGAAATCAAATGGAGGATTGAAAGCTAAATTGTAAATAGAATAGCTTAAGATATGGTGAAATAAAAGTAAAAGGACAATGAAATAATTAGGGAAGATGATGTGGAGGAGAAAGATTATCTAACATAGATATAAATGATTTTCATAATGAGTTAAAGAGCAATATGAGGTATTGAGAAGGTATCAAAAGGTTCTATTAAAAGGAGAAATCCATTTAATTAAGTGATCACAGAATAATAAATCCTGCAGATTGTAAAGCACCATTGTAAGGAGAAATTAATGCAAAAAATTAACAATAAATTATAATTTAATTTTGAAACTTTAATAATAAATATTTGTGTAGAGAGATTTTTAAAAATTCCTACAAAGAAGGGCACCTGTGTGGCTCAGTTAGTTAAATGTCTGGCTCTTAATTTTGACTCAGGTCATGATCTCACGATGTATGAGACACTGCACATCGACTCTGCAATGACAGTGCAGAGCCTACTTGGGATTCTCTCTCTCTCTGCCTCTCCCCTGCTTGCTCATGCCTCTCTCTCTCTCTTTCTCTCTCTCTCTCTCAAAATAAATAAACAAATGTTAAAAAATTAAAAATTCCTACAAAGAATGCAGCTTGCTTCTAATATCTCAATAAAAACAGGAAATTCCAGAATTTAAAGAAATAACATTTGAAATTTGTGCCTTATTGTAGTGTTTATACATTCTCACTGTCTATTAAAAAAGTAAACTGGGAACTTTGATTCTGACTATGACAAGAAGTCATAGTTAAATTCACCCTTTTGTTAAAAACAAAACTGCAATCTGAATAAGGTTTCCATTTTCAGGTAGATTGTAGAAAGACACAAGGGACTGTCATTCCCTAACTAACAAGAAGCAACTGGTTAAACCACAAAATAATAATTTTTAAAACTGTGCCCATCAGAAAGCTGAAGACACAAAGAAACCTAAGTCAATAAAATTACAGATATGGGAAGTCCAGAAAGGACAGGAAACATTAGTGACAAAGAAATAGAACTCAATCAGGTCACTGAAACTCTATAATACATGATACTTTTAAGTGTTAAATGACAGATTAGACCTCATTAGGTTCCTAAAACCTCTAAAAGTATATCTCAGAATGATTTGCTTAGTTACCAAATGGCCAATGTTTTCCTTGTTTACTAAGTTATCATGTGTGTACTGTAACATATTTTTCTTTATAGCCTAAACATACATATTAAAATGTTTATGACAAAAACATGAAACTTCATGTTTTGACAGATGTGTATGTTAATTTTTTATTGGTATTAGTTGAATGATTTTAAAAGCATAGTTTTTCAAGACAGGAGATGAAAATAGAATAAAGGCTTTGCAGAAACCACCAAGATGTAAAATTTTCACTTCAATAAGTTAAATAAACAGTAACTTAAGAAAGAGAAGCAGGCTTAATAAAATTTCGGTAAAGTATATTTCTGGTTAAAGCATCATTACTCTTGCCAAATAAAATAGAATTAATAAAGTGAATTGGGTCTTCCAATCCTGTATTTTGAAATGAATTAGCATATTAAGGTTTTTTAAGGTAATAATTTGCTGTGTGTTTTGGTTCATGATAGAATAAAACTCATCTCATAATTCTATAATATCATAAAATTAGAAAAACATTAGGTACTTAATGAAATAGCTACCTTTTGTCAAGTTTGAAGATCATTAACTTTTGGGTTAAGCTACAATTTTAATAATATAGACATTAGCTCATTAATCATACACTTGTCATTTCAACATGTTCATTACATCTAAATTTCATTATCCATAAAATAGCAATATTTTGAAGGCTTATTTGCTACTTTCCAGTAAAAATGCTATTTTTTTATTTTAAATAGTTTTTGATATTAAAATAAACTTGCTTATTTCTGTATGGGCTTCCATCCATGTATTGTGTTCTAAGCACCTTAACAATAAATACATGTTTTTCAAAGAACTTCAACTAATTGGAGATTTATAGAAACATATTCACTGATTAATTCCTTCAACGAGTATTGAATCCTTCACGCATAGGATGATCTCAGAGACCTTATTTATAAAAGAATATGAATTATCAAAGGCTAATTTAATGATTTCTACCCCACATTTTAAATCAAACATTACAGAGTCAAACATGAATAGTTAATTTTCTGGCAGATAAAGCATATTTTATTCTTTATATTTACTCTTTTATTATGTTAAACCATGTGAAATTGCCATGTCTAGAAGTAAAAATGCTGAATATATCAACATTTTCTTACGGTTCACCCTAATATTTTTTACTGTGTGTCAATTCTAACTCTGTAAAAGATAAATAGTATATACTATGTGTGTAAAAATGGGAAGGTAATAGATAAGAATATTAGTAATGACTGTGTCATATTATGGAACAAAGGCTAGTTTTTTTAAAATATTTTTACTTTGTGTAATTACCCATGTTTCTGATATAAATACACATTACTTTTGTAATCAGATTATTCACTTTTTACTTATAAAACATACTATTGCGTATGAATCAAATAATGCAAAATATCACATACGGGTTCTCTCTTCAGCCACTGCTTGCTCTGAATTCATAATTATTCCAGAACTCAGCATATATTTGAATGTATATTGTTTAGAATTGTGTGTTTATAAGAAATACCACATCATGTTTCCAAACCTCATTTAGCACTGTCTCTGTTACTTTACTTTTCTTCATTGTGGCGAGACTGCTGTTCCAAGAAACCATATTTGTTTTTCTTCCTGAGCATGGACATAGGCTACAGTTCCCAGTCTTATAGCTAGATATGACTATATGTACCGAGTTCTAACTAAAAGGATATTAGTGGAAGTGATATGAGCTTTCTTAGGGCTTTTAATATATTTGTTTACTATCTATACATTCTCTTTGTCTATCACCTGCCAGAACCTTATGATTATAAAACTCTAAGGGTTGGTAAAGCCATGTGAAGAAAGAAGCCTCAGTAAATGAGACACCACAGAAAGGGGAGTCAGCTGCCAGTGAGAATCACCTGACTTAGGCGGTTAAATGATTGAGGAAACAAACTTGTGTTATGTTGGTGTCATTGTTATTACAGACTAGCCTACCCTCTCTGATGCAAACTTTAACCCAACACGTACTAGGGAAGGAAAAGATCTCTTCAGAAAAAGTCAACTATGAAATGTTAAAACATTATAGACACTACTGTATCCTGAGAGCCCTGTGATTTGTCATATGATATCAAGATTCTCCATTTTGCAGCCAACAGAAGCTTTGAGAACAGTTGATCTTAGCAAATACAAAAGTATAGAGATCTGTGCAATCTTGATTACTCTCTATTATACAAATCCCCATTGTTCATCTCCCTCCCAGTTTGTGGGGCTTTAAATCAACTCTCCCTGTGACTCCTCTTTCTGAGAATGATGAAAAAGCTTTGGGCTGATCAAACTTGTGATGAAAAAAATGTGAGATGATATAAGCACAAAATGTTCATGTATTATTTGAAGGCATGGGAAAAATGAGGCACAGTCCTCAAGAAAGAAAACCCAAGAGAAAGGACATGCCGAGGAGAAGACAGTTTCATTTTGCAGCCACACACCCCCAAAAAAGAAACATACAAACAAAGACAACAACAACAACAACAACAACAAAAACTTGCCAGTTCTAGAATAAGGGCATAAGTTTGAGGATCCAGGAAAAAACCATCAGATGGCAACTACCATGAAGCAGAGACCTGTATTGCATTTGCTGGTTCACAATAATAGATTCAAGAGGTTTGAGGGGCAGGTGATCCTATAGGAAGAGAGGGGTGGAGAACTAAGCTATACATAGGCAAAAAAATGAATGAATGAAATATACACATACACATACACACACACACACACACACACACACACACACACACACACACACACACACACACACACATTTAGAACCTAACTAGTGAGACGCCCAGTGACTATGGCAGGATCTCAGCTGAAATCCTTGAAAGGCTTTTCTATGGAACAAACCAGAAGCAAACATTATGGCTAAATCTACTACTCAGCCTGGAGTAGACCCAACCCTAGAATAGGATTAAGGTGGTCAGTTCCCACTCTATCTGCTTAGCAAAGGAAAGAGGGAACATTCTCTGGAGGAAGTTAATAAGAACATCCCAGCAAAAGAAAGCGTTTTAAAAACAGCCACAAAAAATAGGTGTGCTACCTTCAGACCTGCAGCAATAGATTGGCATTTTAATAAAATGAAATCTATGTAGGGCTAAAAAAACAAAGAAAAAACAAAAAAAAAAAACTTCTGGATTTAGATACTGAATTAAAATATCTTGCAACAATTTATGTAAAAATAGGTTTACAAATAAATATAGAGACATGAGTTGCCAACACATCTATACTAAAAAAAGGTTAAAGTTCTTCAGATTAAAGAAATCTAGGGGCACTTCATGGCTCAGTTAACCATCTGATAATTGATTCCAACTCAGGTCATGATCTCGGGGTTCCAGTTTGAGCTCTATGTCGGGCTCCACACTATCAGTGCAGATCCTACTTGTGATTTTCTCTCTCTGCATCTCTCTCTCAAAATAAATAAACTTAAAAAAATAAATCTATGATTGACAGAATAATAAAGGCACATGTGTAGATAAATTTAAATCAATGTTGCCTGTACAAAATAAATATTTTTTTCTTGTTAAAAATATATTTAGAGTTAAATTGCATGGCAAGGCTACCACAATGGTAAATGAGCTTATATAGATTTTTAAGGTTTTATCTTTACAGGAAACTGATAAAAGTAACATTTTATAGTATACTGTAATAAAACAAGATAAGTGTTTTTAAACTCTGATAGTTTTAATACATACTAACAATGTGAAATAGATGGAAAATACATCTCAAAAATTGAATAATCCAAAAGAAGGGAGAAAGAAAGGAAAATGCAAATTGTGAATTAGTAGACATAAACTGGAAAATGAAAGTAATCACATTAGTGTAAATGGACTAAAAAATTCAAATGCACAGACAAAAATGTTTAGATAGCCTTGAAAAAGATTTTTAGACAGCCTTAGACAACCATAAACTCCTTCCTAGAAACACATCTTAAATATGAGAACACATAAAGTAAATGTATTGAAGGGATATATAATGCAAACAGTACCCAAAGGAAAGCTGATAGCTAGGTTAAAATCAGACATATAGACATTACTTAATAAAATGACCTGTGCATATTCAATAAAGAGAATATTTATCGTAGCAGTATCATCTATAATAGACAAAAATTAGAAACCCAAAACAGTCAAATGGTTAAACCATGCTATATGCAAACAATGGAATATTGCCAATTTCTAAGAATAAATAAACTATTTACAATGCAACAATCAGGCTGAATCTCACAAATGTAAGGCTGAACAAAAGACACTAACACCATAGGGTACAAACTGTATGATTCCATTTATATTTGTCTTCAAAAAATAGACAAAAGGTAGGACAGTAATTACTCTCCACAGCAGTAGTGAAAGGAAAAAGGCTTAATGAAAATTCTAGGATACAGGTAAAATATATTTCATTATCTTATTGCTGATTACATAGATATGTTCACTTTGTGAAAGTTCATTGAGTTTTATACTTATGAGTTGTACTCTCTTCTATACGTAAAATATATACAGCATATTTATTTCTATTGGTGTATTCATAGAGATCAGTATTAGAATATTTATTAAAATTTGTGCTTTTATACTTAGGTTCCATGAGTAAAATAAAAGCAGGGTTCTAAGGATAGACATACCCTTTTCCATGTGGGTTAAATTTATTTTAGTTGCTCTCAAATTCTTTCCTTCCATTCCTTTTTTCCCCCCCTCACTTTTATAATGAACTAATTGTGAAATTTCTAATAAAGCATTATTATTTTTTAAATCGCCTCTACTTATCTGGCCACTTATAAAGCTAATGTGGCCAAAGTGTGAGTAAGTGAAGATCTCTCAAATCCCCCTTGGAAAAAACATAACTGTGTTCACACACACACAGGCACATGCATATATACATAGAGTTAGTCTGTGCTACTCATATTAGCTAAATTTAACAGAATTGCTGTTAGAGAAATAATTCCCATATTAAGTAAAATTAGAAAAAATATTTCCAGGATTAAAATTAATTTACACATGTAGCTTTGTTCTTAGGCATTTTTGTTGTTGTTCTCAGTCACTTTTGAGAACTTTCACATCGTTGAAATGATAATTGGAAACTTTGTGTCATATATTTTAAATGAGTAGGTGAAAATCATTGCCATATATAATCTATAATCTTTTTAGAATATAGAGGCATACTGGTTCTTGTAGTTTTGTCCAAAGGCTATAGGAAGGCCACATGAAAATGAGTTATTAAAGTAATTAAGGGATTCTTTTTCCTCCAATAATTAAAGATAGGAATTGGAGTCTTCCACTGAACCTCAGATTGAGCTGCCACAGAGACTAGAGAACAAGAAAATAAAGGTGAAAGACTTTGGCAATACATTCTATCCCATAAGTCAATCTTGAATTTTGCCCCATGACTCTGTGCGCCTGAGTAACTGCATGTTAAAGTAACCCATTGAAGGCAAAGCAGGGTAAGAGATAAAAACCAGTTATATGCTATATATCATTGCAAATAATGATAAATCAAAAATCTTATGAAGTAGATTTTAGTAATCTCATTTTTTACATAGGGTTGCTAAGCCTTTTGGTATCAAAGATCAAAAAAAATTATGAAATGCTCTAGTTGCCATTCAAACTCAGCCTTCGGTCTTTGAATCTCCAGGGACTTTGTCCTTTTAATTCTGCTAAATATGCATGAAAATGATGTATTGTCACCCTCACCACAAAAGACAAGTTAAGTTCTGACCTAAGGAGATGTTTTGGTGAAAAAATAAAGTACTTTGTACTCTCCCCTTCCTCATAAAGACACCAGTCATTGGACTTGGGGCACACCCTAATCCAGTAACTTGATTGTATCTACAAAGAACTTTTTTCCAAATGAGATCATTTTCATAGGCACCACGGGTTATGACTTCAACATACATTTTGAAGGGGGACACAATTCACTCACTATACTGAGTCATCTTGGGTTTGGATATTCCCAAGGGAAAAAAAATACAGCAATAAACATATTTTGTGGAGATCTCTCAGTATCAGCCCTGTCTTGAACTGTGATCTGTATGACACACAGCAAAGATCATTTGCAGGACACCTTAGCTTAGGACCGTGTTTCTAAACCTGCTTCAATTAATGTTACAGCCTCAGGTTTTGTGTTGAGTCAAGATGATGTACATATATAGTTGAAATAGTACAATAGATGCATAAGATAGGGAGCCATTGATACCAAAATATACACTTATTTTCTAGGAAGAAAAGACAATCCTGAACTGAGTCACTAACATGTATTCTATTGTCCATTAGTGAATGGATCTCTGTTGGATATACTAGATCTATATAGTCTGCAAAGATTTTTCTAAAATAGTTAAAGTTCAATTTTAAACACTCAACTTGTTTTTTACATTTGTGTTCCTCCCTTTCTTAGAATCCTGAATTCTGTGATTAAGGGAACCCCATATACCTTTTCTTTTATTGGCTTTCACTAATGCAACACTTTTTCAAGTTATTTTTTAAGTTTATTTATTCATTTTGAAAGAGACAGCCAGTAGGGAGGGGCAGAGGGAGAGAGAGCCCAAACAAGCTCCATGCTGCCAGCGCAAAGCCTGATACTGGGCTCGAACTCATGAAACATGAGATCATGACCTGAGCCAAAACCAAGAGTCAGACGCTTACCCAACTGAACCACCCAGGAACCCCTTAAGTTTTTAATTAAAAGCTTGATATATCCAGATTGCCTCGTGCTTATACATTTCAAACTTACCCCAATTGCATGTATTTTCAAATATTACATTATTCATTCATATTGGTACTTAAAGTTATCTATAGGAAAGATATCTTAGTGATTCCACCTTGTTATATTTTATTAAAATTTAAAGTAGTTTTAAATTGTTTATTACCAGTACTTAGTATTTGCTATTTGTTTTTGAACTTTCAAAAAACAAAAGTCAGAAGTATGTGTGCAAGCATTCTGTTACTCACCCATTTGAGTAATCTAGAATCCTTATGGTGCCATTAATCTCACTTTGGTGTACTCTCACTGCAGCTGAATGTTACTTATAAGTGTTTCACTGACTCTTTTATTCAATTTATTCCTACAAGTGAAAAAAAATTATTATAAATTAATGTTTTCTTCCTATCCCTTTTCCCATCATGGATGATATTGTATTTTAATAAATTATTTCCCCGGACTTTATAGTTTCTTTATAGTATTCACATGCTCATTTTTATGCACTAAAAATTAGTATTAACAATTTAAACATATGGGGTGTGTTATGCTAATTGCTGAGTGAGGTATTCCAAGAATGAAACTGGCATTTATCTATTCAGTGGGTCCCAGCAGTTCATACATGGGGAGAGGCACTGATGGTGACCAAGCAAACATTTAGGGAAGGACATTTGCCTTATTTGGATGCTCCACAGTAGTAGGAAAGGGGAAGGCAAGGACTAAAGTACAAAGAAACAATCAAGTTTGGCATTAGGAGTTTCAAATCAATAGGATAGGAATACAATACAGTTTGCCTTAGGAAATAGGACTTAAGTGGAACACAAATAAGCAGAGGATGGTCACAATACAAGGAATGTAAACGTTGAAGGGGTGTTGGGGTAGGATACAAAGAACGGAAATGATAGGATGAGGTGTCCTTTACAGATGAGTAGTCCCTGCCATTCAAAACACAATATTATGCCTTTGACCATAATATTCAGGAGAATTCTTCTGTATTAATCTTAAATCCCTCCTGAGAGGACAGTCTTAAAAGGGTTACACTTGGAGGAAGGGTTCACTGAAGGGTCTAGTGAGAGGTTAGAAAAGCTACTAAAGCAGAGCAATGGATCTGGCGTCAGATCCATGGAAACTTCATCATCACTTGCATAGAACCTGTGGACTCTACCTGCCCAAAGTATTCCATTTCATTTGGTTCATATATTTTAGATTTTGTTTTTTCATTCAAGCATTGTCCTCCAATGTGTTCTGAGGCTCTTTGAATGTATACCAACAGTCCATTCTCCTACAAACCATGTGTGCCCTCAATTCAGAAATAGACCTAGAGGGTATTATGCCAAGTGAAATAAGTCAGAGAAAGACAAATATCATATGGTTTCACTGATGTGTAGAATCTAAAACAAAACAAAACGAACACACAAAAAATGATGTTAGCATTCTTTTCATATTGAGCATCACATGCTTCAAACTCTAGAAAAAATCCACATTGTGAAAGTCTTCTCTCCTTTTGCAAACTCATTTTCTTTTCCCTATTTGTTTGCTGATAACTGCCCCATTCTGAGAAATGTAGCTTGGCCTTTATGCTCCTCCGACTTCCCTCTTTGCCAGGACCTTGACCCATTCACCAACGCAGCTACCTACTCTGATGGCTTATCTGGTGGCTCACCATAAGCCCATCCTCAGTGGGTATTGTCCCCATTTGAAACATTTAACTACAATATAATTCATGGAGGGAGGTCAGATGGCGAGTTGTTACAAGATTTGACTCTGGAACCAGAACACAATTTCCTTAACTCTTTGTGCTCTATTTTCTTGTTTTAATTTTTCATCTGGAAAATGAGAAAAACATCTAAAAAGATAGAGGGTTAACAATTTAATACATCAAAAATACTCGGATGATGTGTACTACCTAGTATATACCAAAATTATCACTGTTTTTTTTTCTTTTTACTTCATTCTCATGGTTTCCCTTCCAAGTGTCTCAAATCTTTAATTTCATTTTTACCTAAGAGTTCATCATGCTATAACATTTTTCTGTATGCTTTAGATTTCAGTCTTTCTATATGCTCAGATCCCTCTACTGTATCTGCCAGATTTCATTCTCAACACTCTACACATTCTCCCTCAATATGTAACAGATACCCTCACATTTTCCCTAGCTTAATCTATCTCTTTGGCTCTTGATTCCCTTTCCATCTATTATCATAATTGCTCATCTCTCTTGCCCAGTGACAGTCTGGGTTCTGCCTTATCCCATGTTTGCAACTTCCTCTTATCAACTTTACCAATGATGCCTCTTAGCAGATGCTGTCATTGCTCTCTCTATATGCCCTAGATAGGATGTTCTTGCCCACTGGGCTTCTGTTGTGCTTTCACTTCTGGTTGCCAGTCCCAGCATGACTTTAATAAGAGCTTGTCCTCCCAGGCTACTGGAAGGCTTGTTGCCTTTGAGCTCGCAAATCTGGAATTGTCTGAGAATTTACATATCTGCGATACTCTTGACCCACGGCTCATGAATCTGGGAGTATAATTATTCCAGTTCCATTACCCCCTTGGTTGTGTAGAAAGTTCTATAAATGTCAAGTCCATATATTTGATACTGTTCAAGTCTAGTGTATTCTTACCAGTTTTAGGGTCTTTTTTCCCATTAATTTTGAAGAATTTTCAGAATTCTGAAATCTTCTACTGTAATTGTGTACATATTTATGTATGTTTTCTGTTTTAGAAGTTTTTGCTTTATTTTGAATGTCTATTGTTAGATACACAGAAATGTAAGACTGTCATGTCTTCTTGATGACTTGAAACCTCTTTCTTTTAAACAGTTTACCAATTTATCCATGATTCTTCTGATATTAATATAGCCATTGTAGCTCTCTTATATTTAGTTTTACATTGTATATAATTTTTATACATTACACCTGTCATTATTTTTATATTTAAATTGTGTTTTTTTTGTATAGACCCTATATTTGGACGTTGATTTTTTTTATTCTTTTAAATTTATTGGAGTATAACTGGAGTATAATTTCTACATAATCTCACCTTTTTGGTGTATATAATTCATTGAGTTTTATTAAATTATACAATCATGTAATTACCAACATAATTAATATTTCAAGCATTTCCACCACTTTAAAAAGTCCCTAATACTCTTCTATAGTTAATAATCTCCTTCCATCCTAGGTCTCTGGGAAACCACTGATCTATTGTCCATCCCCTGTAGTTTTGTATTGTTTAGGATTCCATGTAAGTAGCCATGTATTTAGCCATTTATGTTTTTTTTTTCAATTAGCATAATAGTTTTGAGATTTATCCACGGTGTTGCATATACCACCACCCTTTCTTCATTATTGCTAAGTTGTAGAAATATTATCTAGTCTGATAATCAGTCTTTTACTTGAAATTGTTATCCATATATATTTAATAAATGTATTGATATGGATGAGTTTACATCTACCGTCTTGCTGTTTGTTTTCTATTTGTCTATTTATTCCTTTATCTAATCTTTTTTTGGATTGAATATATTTTATATTCCATTGTATCTCCACTATTTGTTTTTTTAGTAATCTCTCTTTGATTTACTCTGTTACTTGTTACCCTAGTGTTAAAAAATGTGTCTTCTACTTAACACATTCTACCATCTGGTGATGTTACACATATGAGACTTACTATATCATATGTAATTTCAGATTATTGCAGTAGCATACGTCTATTTTACCCCATTCATGTGTGCTAATGATATATTTTACTTGTATCTATGTTATGAATCTCACAGTATTTTGTTATATGTATAAAGCAAGGCACTATATTAACTTTTAGTAAAATAAAAGAAATGGATAAACCAAAGTTCCTGTATTGCAGTTATCTCTTTCCAGTCCCCTTTATTCTTTTTGTAAATCCAATTTCACATGTAATATTTTTCAGATGAATAATTTTTGGTAGCATTTCTAATAGTGATGGTCTTATGCAAAAAAAAAAAAAGTTCTCAAGCTTTTGTTAGTCTGACCTAGTTTCTTATTTAATTTTATTTTTGAAGGATATTTTAAATGTTTATTTTTGAGATAAAGAGAAAGAGAGAAGGGGAGGGGCAGAGAAGGAGGGGACAGAGGATCCAAAGTGAGCTCTATGCTGATAGCAGAGAGCCCAATGCAGGGCTCAAGCTCACAAATCAGGAGATCATGAGCTGAGCCAAAGTTGGACGTTTAACCAACTGTGCCACCCACAGGCCCCTGAAAAATAGTGTAAAGAAAATTCCAGGTTGACTTTTCTTTTTCTTTTGACACTTCCAAGATGCCTTGTATAGTTTCTGAGGAAAAATGGGGTAGTCACTTTTTTTCCCTCTATACATAATGCAGCTTTTTTTTTCTCACTAGTTTTCAGATTTTCTGTTTATTACCATGTTTTAAATAATCAGTAATTATGATGTGACTTGGTGTGGTTTATTTTATTTTGTTTGTTTTGTTGAATTTCTTGGACCTGTGGGTTATTATCATAATGAATTCCATTTTTAAACCATTTTTTGCAACATATTTTTTATTCTTTGACATTTGGAATTCTAATTAATGTGGATGTAGGGTTTTTTCCTCCCCTTCACACAGTACCTGCCTACATTCTGGAGGGAGATTTTGTTACTGCATCCTTTAAAATTTGTTTTTATACTTTGTAAGGGTGAATTAACAGAGATTTGTGAGATTCATAGTCTTGCTCTAGAGCATGTCCATCTCTGCTCCCAAGGGATGAGTGTCCTGGAGCATCTGTTATATGCCATGCTATTTACTCAACAAGCTCTCTGCACTCTAGTTGAAGCTTAACATTTGTCTGGCTTGTTTGAGCTTTGGAAATTGTTTAGATATACACGTCTCAAGAATTTTTTTTGTTTGTTTTTTGTTTGGTTGGGTTTTGTTTTGTTTTGTTTTGCCTGACCTAGTAGATTTCAGTCCTATTTGTATTCTTCTTAGGATTCGTCCAAATACTCAAGGACCGCTATGCAGATTTCCAGAGCATGTTATCTGCATAGATTTTTTTTTATTAGTAGTACTTTGCTCCTAAGACTCCACATGCTTTGTCCTCCCCAAACTTGAATATTTGTTCCTCAATCCAACAAGACTCCCATGCTCTGCTTGGGTTTCTCCTACCTGTGTCATGATCTGAAGAGGCAGATCATGCCTATCTAGGCAGAATGCCAGGGCAATTGTAGTCTCACCTTAACTATTTATTCTCTCTCTCTCTCAAAGATCACAGTACTGTGATGTCTTATGTCAAATATCTGAAAGACAGCTGTTTTATATATTTTGTCAAGTTCATAGTTGTTGATATTAGGAGAGTAAGTCAAGTACCAAGTACTCTACCGTGTTTCAAGTATTCTGTAATAGTGTTTTGTTTCATCTTGTTTTGTTTTGATTTTCTCACCTTGAAGGCCATTAGCTTTTAGGATGTGTTTCTGTATTCATTGGAAATAACGTGTATTTTATCATTGCTTTTTTCTGGCGAAAAAGACCATAGCTTTCTTCCTTTGTGGAGATCCTAGTGCATGTTTGCTTTGTGATTTCTAACTGATTCTTTGATGGTGACTATACAAGACACTAACATGATGGTTAATTTACTGAAACCACTGTTCAGTGATAGTGAATAAAATGTTCCAGTGGTACATACAAAATAAATTTAAAAATTTTATAGCATTAGACTATAAATTAATAGAGTGTAGTGGTATGTATATGGAATAATTAATTTGTTCATAGTTCTGGAAAGATAGAAAATGTTCAATAAATATTTAACAAGCATATATTGCACTTGAACTGTGGATAGAAGGTATTGGTACAGGTGGTGGTACAAATATAGATAATTGGGGTGCTTCCTACTCAGTGATCACATACTAGATTTGGTTGATGTTATTCAATCTGTTTTCATCATCAGTGCTATATGTAGAAATGACAGTATGACATGTAAAGTACACTTCTTTTACGGGTTGTATTTCTACCTATAGAAATACATATCTATACATCTTTCATATATGTATACATATCTTTTACATGTGTGTCTATGTAGCCCATAGACATAAGTCCTGAAAACACTTACTTTAAACACAATTTTCAGTGTTATAATAATAATAACTCTAGTTAAGTTACATTAGGGATACCTCTTCCATATGATGTTGAAAGATTACAGTAACTCCGACTTTACTATTTATATATTTACTGATAAATGACTAAAAAATAGAGAATATTTTTAATATTAGGAAAAAGCACTTTATTTTTTTTATTTTATTTATTTTTGAGAAATAGTGTGCACATGTGAATGGGGGAGGAGCACAGAGAGAGGAGAGAGAGAGAATCCCAAGCAGGCTCCACACTGTCAGCACAGAGCCCAATGCAAGGCTCCACCTCATGAATGGTGAGATCATGACCTGCGCCGAAATTGAAACTCAGATGCTTACCCAACTGAGCCACCCAGACACCCCTTTCAAAAAGGACTTTAAAACCAATTTTAAAAAGTATTTAGCAGTATAAATACTTCTTTTTAAATTCTGAGTTTTAAGGAGTAGCTTTGAATGCCAATTTTATTACAAATAACAGAAATATTTAGAGAATAAATATGGTTTATACTGGTGTGATTTGAATATTTATTAGTTTGAACATTGATAAAGCTGTGAATATTATCTACTCTTTCACTGGCTTATTTTTGCTGCATCACAAATATTTACACCATCTTCATGACAAATGTGATTTAACATGATTTTCCAGCCAGTAGACAAAAATGAAACCTGACCATTCAAACTTGTCATTTACTGAGGGTTTGATACATCGGTCATCTACTTTTAAGTCATTAAAGAGTAAAATGTTAATAATCTAGATTTTTGAATTCTTATTTTGTAGGAATAAAAGGACAATTGTTCCTTGCAGATTTAAGGAAACACCTATACTTACTGCAAAATTTTGGTATGTTCAAAATGAAGAAACTGAAAAGAAAATTTCACAGTCCCAATTTTTAAATATAAAGCATTATAACTTCATTTTCTAAGCTTCTTAAGTAAAATGTCACTGTAACTCAGCTCATATCTACCTCTTACACCCTATTATCATCCTATGTGAAGGTTCTTTTCAAAATTAAAATATATTATTTGAGTATACTCCTGACAGTCCTCTAGCAAGAGGCATGAAAGAGGCATATATCTGCAGATCAGTTACAGTAGCTTACTAATTGTAGGGCCCCTAGCACCTTAGAAGCCCCATTCATTTTAAGAAATAGGACATTAGGGGGCGCCTGGGTGGCTCAGTCAGTTGAGCGTCCGACTTCGGCTCAGGTCATGATCTCGCGATCCGTGAGTTCAAGCCCCGCGTCAGGCTCTG
Organism: Acinonyx jubatus; assembly: GCF_027475565.1. Classification (NCBI taxonomy): domain Eukaryota; kingdom Metazoa; phylum Chordata; class Mammalia; order Carnivora; family Felidae; genus Acinonyx; species Acinonyx jubatus. The sequence goes on from NC_069391.1 coordinate 40,738,949, forward strand.
TGCTGACAGCTCAGAGCTTGGAGCCTGTTTCAGGTTCTGTGTCTCCCTCTCTCTCTCACCCTCCCCTGTTCATGGTCTGTCTTTCTCTCTCTCAAAAATAAATAAAACGTTAAAAAAATAAAAATAAATGGGACATTAGCAATATAGGTTGTGTATAAAGGATACAGAAATTACAATATCATAGTTGTTCTACAATAAGGGATGATCGTATTCATTCATGTATCTTGTACAAGCTCTGCTGAAACAGCAACATTTTCAAACTGGCTGTGACATTAGATTTATTTAAGCATCAACAATTAAAGCTGTCATCAGTATCCTCTGTAAAGGGAGAAAAACTGTGTCATCATGATTTATTTCTATCTCCCATTAATATTTTCTCTGCTCATAAGATGCAAAGGGTAGTGTACAAATTCAAATTGACTTTTGCGTGTTTAGGGATTTTCAGAAAGAGTTGAGCTCTGGAAATTTCTCTCTTCTGGCAACATTTTATGAAATATGAGCCTATTAAAAAATAGATGATTCTTAAATAAAAACTAAACAACATCCTATATTGTCACAAAAGTTTATATCCTTTCCCCCAAATTTTTAATTTGTTATTGGTTGAAGTGACTACTATGGGGCTTTCTAGACTAATTATACTTTCGGATTAGACAAAGTAATATGCAAGCACTCTGCTCACTGTGTCTTGTTTATTATTTTAGTGTTTAGTATTGATACAAGCTCATCACTTACCTCTGTAAATCATGGTTTAGGCCTTGAAGGTAGACAAAAATTTAGTTCTAAGTTTGATTTTGTGCCCCATAGGTTGTTACTAGGCAGGTTACATGAACTCCCAAAGCTACTGCATTCTCTTTAAAGCCGAGATAATTATACTTCTTTACTGTTAGGACTGTTTTGAAGATTAAATAAAATAATTTACATGTATTCTGTAGAAGAGTATGGCTACTTGCTTTATAGTTATTGATTTTTTAAATGTCTTTTTATTCTTTATGGTGGGCTAAAACAGACAATGCTATGCTATGGTTGTTCAAAAGACCAAAGCAGATGTTCTTAGGCATATCCTGACCTGAGTGACTAAACCTGGGTCACACAAAGAAACAATCTTGGAGAATCTGAAGAGTGACAACAACCTTGGAATAGAACTTGTATGTTAGAAATAGTCCAAAGAAACAAAGGGTTTAAGAAATCCTTTGAGAAATTTAAAATTGTATTTCTCTGGAAACAATTGGCATCTGTTTTCTGAACTTCTCATTAAAATAACTGTAAAGACATACATAAGAGGGAGTAAATCCAGGAAAAATACCAGATTACTAATAGAAATGCCAGAATCTGGACAAAATATTTTCTATCTATAAAACTGATAGAATGGCTTTACAAAGAGCAGGGTACCTCTGTCACCAGAACAGTGGGGCAGTGTCTGGAGAAGTAGCAGAAAACCACTTAGTTCCTCACCCGAATGTCTTCTCTCCCTGTTGAGGAATTGTGAGCTAAGCGTCAATCTGGAATTGGAGCAGTGAGCAGTAAGCACAATCACTCCTACTATGTGATTGACTTTGGGGCACTCTTACGTGTAGACTTGATGGGGGAGCACATTGCTGGCCATTAGTCCCCCTCCTATTAGTACTCTTCTTTCTAGGTCTAGTCTGAGACCCAAACTACCAGAAAACAGCTAAAGGAAACAATTTATTATGCAGATTAAAGTGCACAATACATTCATGGAAAAATCCTTGAAAAGTAACCACACCTTGTTAGAGTCTAGGCTCTCTAGAGATATCTTTTTAATTAAAAATATAAAGAAATCTCCCTGCTTTCATTTGTTAAATTCTTTCAATGTTTATTTTTGAGAGAGAGAATGTGAACAGGGGAGGGGCAGAGAGAGAGGGAGACACAGAATCTGAAGCAGGCTCCAGGCTCCGAGCTGTCAGCACAGAGCCCAACGTGGGGCTTGAACTCACAGACCGTGAGATCATGACCTGAGCTGAAGTCAGACATTTAACTGACTGAGCCACCCAGGCACCCCTTGAAATCTCCCTGCTTTCAAGCAGTGGGGGAAAGAGAGAAAGTGAATTTGGGGGGAGTTTAAAAACTAAATACATGAGAAAAGAGCAGAGGGGTCCCTGTTGAAATACAATCAATGAAGTCTTCTAGGTTATAAACATCAGTTCTGCTTTTTAGTAAGAGACTGAAGGTAGAATGTTCAAATGGGCTCCACGTTTTCAGCGTTTTTACTCAGCAACCTGATTCCACCAATTACATATCCATCCCTGTATCCAAAATTAAAGTATATAACATATCTTTTTTTTTTTTTTTGGTCTAATTCGCAGATTGAGTCATGTATTACTTGTAATTAACTATTATTTTGAAGTTACAGAGTTGTTTCCATTTTCTCTTTATACATATATGAAATCAGTATTATTTGAATTTTTCATGATTCTGAAGTATTTCTAGAGTTAGCATTTATGATAAATGACTTGCTTCATTCAGGAAGATATGGGGCAGAAAATATTAGCCTTGCGATGCCAGAGACTGGTTTAATATTTTAGGCTGTTTCCACATGATCTCCTTTCAGTGATATTATGTATATAAAATTACTTTTAAGTGCTCTGATATTTTCATTCGTTCCTACTGAATCTCTATAATAATGACAATACTGTTTAAATCATAGATATTACATATCTTGAGAGCTTTTGTTCCCAAGAAAGTAACAGAAGGCCATGCATTTGAACTGAAAAATTGCAGAACACAATATAAAATGAATATATTAGATTTGTTAAGGGAAGCATTAAAAGGCAATGGATATAAATTGAGAAACATGACCATTTCATTCTACTAAAGCCAACAAACAAATGAGTATGTTTTTTTCAAATAAAACTACAAATAAGGTTGTAATAGAGCCTTCTACTCATGGAAAGCCCTCAAACATGTGCAGGTATCAAAACAAGCTTAAGAAGCAACGTTAATATGGGAAAGAAAGGAAAACACTAGGCAAAGGAAACTGAGTGTTTGAGACACAGCCAGTTGAGGATTGTAGAAATGTGTTCAGGCCATGATTTGGGGTTAAACCTATTTCCTTGCTCATGGTTGTCTCATTTTTTTTTGCATCCATATGATTCATAGAAACAGTTCAGCACATTGGGGATTTCCCAGGCTTGGTAGAACACTGTCCTAGTGCCTCTAAAGGTACTCTTTGAATGTCCTATTAAACTGGAAGTGTAGAAGTGTCTAAATTCCAACAAATACTGCAAATGACAAAATAGCAAAGCCGCCCTTTTCAAAGTTTGGAAAAATGACTTTGTTTTTACGAGTGTTTGGTAACTCAAATTTGCAGATATACTCTAGTATGTCTCTTTATGTACTTCATGGCTTGGCTTTTTTTCTCACCCAGTATATTAGCATTTAAGATGGTAGGCTTGAATACTGCCTACTAGTTTTGAGACTTCATTTTCTCAATTATAAAAGTGCTTAATAATGTACCCCATGATAGGACTGGTATACAAATTAGTTTGTTAAAATAAATTAAAGACTTAAATGCAAGATCTAAACCATAAAACGCCTAGAATTAAGGGAAAATTCCTTGGCATTGATCTTGGCAGTGCTTCTTTTTTTTTTTCTTTTTGGATATGATCCCAAAAGCACAAGCAACAAAAGTAAAACAATAAATAGGAGTGCCTCAAACTAAAAATCCTCTATACAGCCGAAGAAACAAGCAACAAAATGGAAAGGTAACTTCAGGAATGGGAGAAATTACTTACAAAGCATATATCTGATAAGAACTTCATATCCAAAATATATGAGGAACTCCTACAACTCAACAACAATAAGAATAAATAATAATAATATAATAACAATAATAATAATAATAATACATAGATAAATAAAAATGGGCAGAGGAACGGAACAGACATGTTTTTGAAAACACGCTTACCAATAGCCAATAGCACATGAAAATGTACAGCCATTACAGAACATAATATAGAGTTTTCTTATGAAATTAAACATAGATTTAGAGTATGACCCATCAATCCCACTTCAGGGTATATATCCAAAAGAAATGAAATTGTTATCTGGAAAAAATATCTATACTCCCATGGTCCTTGAAGCATTCTTCATAGTAGTTAAGATATAGAAACAACCTAAAAATCCACCAACAAATAAAGGGATAAAGAAGGTATAGATGTAGTGTATAAATGGATTATATTATTTAACCATGAGAAAGAAGGAAATCCTGCCATTTGGAGCAATATAGATGATCCTTGAGGGCATTATGCAAAGTGAAATAAGTTGGACAGAGAAAGACAAATACAATATGATTTCATCCATGTGTGGGATTGAATAAGGGTCAAAAAATGTCATTGTGGAAGGTTTTTCATTAAATCATAAATTTCAAAATGGGCCAATTTTTCCTTTGTATTAACAGGATCCCAAATCACAGAAGATACATCCACCAATATTATCTTGCTTCTTTAAGAAAAACGACTTTATACCTTGCATTAGAATTGTAGATGGGGAGCCTGGGTGGCTCAGTTGGTTAACCATCCACTTTGGCCCAGGTCATGATCTCATGGTTTGTAGGTATGAGCCCCACATCAGGTTCTGTGCTGACAGCTCAGAACCTGGAGCCTGCTTCAGATTCTGTCTCCCTCTCTTGCTGCCCCTCCCCCACTCATGCTCGCTCGCTCACTCACTCTCAAAAAAAAAATGAACATTTCAAAAGATTTAAAAAAAAAAGGAATTGCAGAATGACCATTTCACTTAAAAGCAGGTTAATGATTGTGTCATTTTATTCCAAAAAACAATTCTCTTTTTTATATACCAAAAGACATTGAATATACAGATCTTCACTACTTTTTAATCACCATAATCTTCTGAGTGGGACACAATATATTGTTCAGGACATATTATTTTCTACTTTTTGCAAAGAGCTGATGGTTTTATCCTATTGATATGTGAAAATATTGGTCATGATATTAAAGAGTTTATGAGTAGAAGCAGTTCCTAAGGGATATTCATCCATTCCTGACATATGTAGTACAAGAAACACTTCCTAAACAAGACACCAATTTTCTTCTACAAAGAAAAAAATGGGGGTAAAGGTATATAACCAACTTCATTCTCATTCCCTGTTATTATGAAAACATTTTTAATATTCCCCTGTAGTCTGTATTCTTTTGTATAAATACAAAGCATTGGACATGAATGGATGGAGAGGGGTGACTGGCTGGATGTCTAATTAAAGGCTGGCTTTCTCCATCAAGAGCGTTGCTAACTATTCCTTGGATTCTGGAACACTATAATAATGTCAACAACTGCACAGATGATAAAAATAAATTATATATATTTTGACATCTAAAAAAAGTATATTTATGTCTGGACAGTCAGTCCCTTGGCTGTAACTTTTTTATGTCAATTACATGCGAGTATCAGAAACACTAATCTTTCTATTTATAAGAAATTTGTTCACTAATTTGTTCTGTGCATATTTATTGGCTGTCTCATATATTGCCTGTCTGCTTCCTATTTTGCTCCTCCCACAGTGTTCTTCACACAGCACCCACGTGAACATGTTAACATATTAAACCGCAAATTATATTATTACATTATTCCTGTATCTAAAGCCCTCTAATGCCTATCAATTGTAATTACAATAAAATCAGAACTCTTCTGATTCTTCTTTTATAGTTTTTTAAATTTAAATTCCAGTTAGTTAATACACAGTAATATTAGTTTCAGATGTACAATATAGTGATTCAACACTTCCATACATCACCCCGTGCTCATCACAAGAAGTACATGCTATATGATTACAAGTGATCTGGCCATCGCCTATCTTTCCAATCCCATTTTTGGTCCCCCATGGGGATCGTCCTTATTATGGAGGTTCTGTTCCTCTGCCCCAGGCCCTATAGCCAATATCCCATCTTAATTTTTTCAAAGTACTTATTACTCCCTGAAATTATTTTAATTATGTAGGTGTTTATGAGTTCATTTCTGTCCCTTGAACCCTTAGTCCCAACTCCCTCTGGGACTAAATAACAGATATGTTATTTTTTAATTACCTGTTATAACCACAGGGTCCAGAAAAATAATATGAACCTGATAGCACTCAATAAGAAGTCATGTTTTCAAGTGATTGACATAGTTGGCTGTATATAAGACATTGCGATTACAGAGAGGAATATTACATAGCCTTCTGATTTTTGGTAATTTCATATCCTCTTACATACAATAAGAATTTATGGTATAAATACTCTAATATTTTAAAATTATGAACCAAAGCATATCAACTCTTAATTATGTGTTGATATGAGAGGAAAAGATTCACAGAGGAGGTAATATTTTAGATATGTTTTGAAAAAAAGAATAGGAGCTTTCCCAGTAGAGAAGGAGAAAAGGGAATTAAGGCAAAGCTTTCCAGACAATGAGAAGAATACCAGAAAAGATCATAAAAGGACTTAATATAAGTAGAAAATGGTGGAAATATAATTTAATAAATCAGATGTGTGAGATAAGCCTAGAGAAATAAATTGTAATGTAATTAGAATTTCATATTCCCTTTCTTTTTTCTTTCTTATCTTTTTTTCATGTGTATTGATCCTTTCAGTACTTTGTTATTCTATCTTAGCTTTGTACCCATCTTTTAATCTGGGTTCTGACACACTTCTTTATGCAACACTTTCTTCCAACATATTCTCTTAATTCCTTCTCTAGTCCTCATTATTATCTCTCACGCAGATTCCATAAAACTGGTCTTTGTAAGTGTTTCGATACCAGGTGTGGATTTAAGGAATTCAGTTCTAATAAGTGAGTTAAGAAAAAAGACCCATACTTCCCATTTCTAAAATAAAGGAAAAGCAAAAAGGAAATGTGTGAAACACTTTACTTTTTCACTTCAAATTCTAATTTAAAATACAACTTTAAAAACATTTTTGAACTTTACTGCTTTCCAAAGCAGTCGCTGAAGAGACATGATTGTATAGGCTCCTGGGACCATCAGAGCTCTGCTTGCACTAGAATACTTTCTGCAGGCTTATCTTCTCTTCCCACCGTTACTTTCATATAATAATTTTTTAATGACATGTCCCTTTATTTTCCTTTCTTGTGACCGTTTTTTCTTCATCATTAAATTTATATCCCAAGTTGATATTAAAAGGAGCTGAAGTAAGGGGAACAAGAAGATATGATTAAATGGTTGCCATCTCTTTGCTGCAGGAAACTTTAAGTGAACTCTTTAAACTCTGATCATTTCCAGATGAAAGGGCAATTATCCTTTTCAAAAGGATTGACCCAGTCATACAACAAGCACTTACTAAGCACCGAGTGCTGTTCAGCATGTTGACACACAGAAGACTAAACAAGATGAGTATAATCTCTGCCCCAGTGGAATTGCATATGCAATGGCTCCTCTTTAGTAAGCCTGCTGGAGTTCTGATCTGACTGGGATTGTTAAAAAAAAAAAAAAAATCACCTGTCAGTGAATATTTTCCTGTAAACCAACTGTTCTTTAAGAGAAGGAAATGGTGGTTCCAAATTAATTGAATTGTGAGTAGTTTTTCTTAAGAAATACTGACAATTGTTGAAGTTGTAAAGTTAAGAAACCGGGTTGTCTTTGCTGGAGAGAGAAAAAATTAAGAGTTTCAGAATAATTTCCTGTCAAATAAGAGCTTATTGAAATGTGATCAACAGAAAATGCAAGTGCTCTTAAATCTACAAAACACAAACAAACAAACAAACAAACAAAAACCTCACAAAACAAAACAACACCCGATAATTTAAAAAAAGAAAGAAAGAAAAAGTGAGTCATCCAAAGGACTTTATTGGGTCCTTCCCCCCCACCCCATACTGCCTATCATATGGGTTTTAAGTATAGCTTTATCCCAATAATTTCATAAGAAGCAACTACTCATCTATATCAGTGCATTCTAGGATTTGGAAATGCCTTTACCATTTCTGCAAATATTTGGAATTAATGCTCACCCAAGTCTTCCTTGTGTTTCTCAATCAAATCCTTGTTCACTTTATTGCTTTTCACACATTTTTCACACATTGCAGTTCCAGTCAGCTCATTTGTCAGTTTCAATTTAAGAGAAATCATATCTAAATCTCTGTTCATTTAGTTTTCTTTTTTTAAGAGGAAAAAACTATTTTTAATTTTCCTAATTGTCAAGATGTTTTGATTTTTAACAGTTCTTTTTAAAGCCATGAAAAAGTAAACTTGCAAAGAAGAAAATGTATTTATTTGCATTTATTTATATTGTATTATTTACATAATAGTAATATCTCATCTGATCTGCAACACTATATCGACCAGAGTTCAATTACAGAAACAGAAACAGAATCAATCAATAGGAGGTATTCAACATTTTTGCAAATTTTTAATTGGAAGTTTAATATGTCCAGATGGATTCATGCTTCTAATTTTCAACATTATCCTGTAATGTATGTAATTTTCAAGTAGTATATTATTCATTCATCTTAATGTTGAAATTTAGCTGCAGGAATAATACCTTGGGGATTTTACTTTGTTATATTTCATTAGAATTTAAAGTAATTTTAAATTGATAAGTATACATTATTAATAATTTGCTATTTTTAAACTTCAAATAAAAGTTGAGTATCATTTAAATAAAAACTTAAAAAAGAGATGTTATTTGAAAAAAAAAGTAGACTATCTGGAGAAATAGAAAGCTTGCAAGCACTTGTGCAAGACAGAAAGTGGTGAGGAGGGGGCAAGAGAGAGACGCAGAGAGAGAAAGGGAAAGGGATTCTGATTGGCTTATTATAAGAAGTTAGCTTATAAAATAGTGGGGCTGGCTAAGCAAATATGAAATTTGTAAGCTAGGCAGTCACGATGGGACTTCCAGGAGCAGGATGGAACTCCATAAGCCATAGTTGTCCACTTGTGGAATTTCTTCTTTCTCGGCAAAACTTCACCTCAAATTTGTATTTTCCAAAGAACATAGACATATAGATTGATTTGCTTATATGTTTATTGGAACATTCCATACTTATTTTACTTCTAATGTGTCTCAGAATTAACCAAAGATAACCTCTCTTTTCTTTCTCTCCTCTCCAGTGTCGTGACTTTCAAATTTGTTCCACTTTCATCTGCACCCCCATCTTTGCTTCCTTGTAATTTGAACACACATAAACACACACCATACAACAGAATTAACTGGAGAAAGGAAATGTGAAGGTGGAGATGTTTTATAAACTTAATATAAAATTTATTATCAAATAGACTGATTACTTGATATACTACTACTATGATACAAACATTCTGGTATTGCAGAAGAAGGACTTGCCTAGGAAGCAGGAAGTCAGTGTCTTAAATATTGATTCAGTATTATATCGATTTAAATTTTAACAGTGTAATAACTTACTAGCATTTGTAAATAGTCAGACTTACAGTTCATTTATTACCCTGTCATTTAATCATTGTGTTTTGGATATACAACAAAATTTATTCTTCTAACCTTTAGTATAGAAGTGGAAAATATAGTAAAGAATACACAAATTTTTAAGTCTTGTATTTTATTTTATTTATTTTATTTTATTTTATTTTATTTTATTTTATTTTATTTTATTTTTAACATTTATTTATTTCTGAGGCAGAGAGAGACAGAACATGAACGGGGGAGGGTCAAAGAGAGAGGAAGACACAGAATCCGAAACAGGCTCTAGGCTCTGAGCTGTCAGCACAGAGCCTGACGCAGGGCTCGAACTCACGGACCGAGAGATCATGACCTGAGCCAAAGTTGGCCGCTTAACCAACTGAGCTACCCAGGCGCCCCAAGTCTTGTATTTTAGAATTTAATAGCCCTCACATAAGATGGACCTGACTTTGTCTGTTCTTCAATATTTTATACTCTACTATCTGTAGTACTTTTTTATTGAAACGATGATGAAAAGGTTACATAAATGTCCCACATGTACATTAAATGATCATCCTGGGATTACTCAGTTAAGGACATACCACAGGAAACCAGAAAGAAGAGAACAGATGATGGGATTAGATTGCAGAGGTACAACAAATTAGCTTCAGTCATACTTTTCTCTGAACAGGATTTTGAGAGACTAAAGGTCAATTGAAAGAATATACATCTGTTGAAAGGACTTTGGTTTTCAGTCTGGTAATAATTACTATCATAAAGAAATGCAAACCTAGAGTTTTGGTCCATGGGCCATTACACACAGTTTTTTATAACTTCACATTGAAGACAAGTGGAACACATGGGAAGCAGATGTACCTGGACAGTAGTTATCAGGCATTGCCAAGAGTTGACAGTAGAAAGGTTGCAGAAGGTGATTTTCCCTTTTATACATTAAGATGTTTGGGGTAAGGTTAGAAACTTATTTGCATTAGCACTTTGAGGGTGGATCCATTGTTAGAGGTAGACTCATATCCCCGAAGATTAAACTTTAAATTGTTATAAAAACAATATAGGTATCAGATGTAAATATAGATACACAAATATACACATCAACCCCTCACAGTCTTAGCTCTCTTTTTTCTAAACACTAGGGGTGACAATTGCAGAAGAGAGCAACAGCATTATGCCCAGTGCATCCTTTACCCAAAACAGAGCGCCTAGCCCTCAGTAAGCACTCCATCCAAACATTTTTCCATTCTTATTGCAGAATTCCTGGTTAAAAAAAAGTATCATTCAATGCAGTGATTATACCTTACAACAAACTAGAAACTAGGAACAAAATATTTTAGTTAACCTTACTGTACAATTTAATTGCATAATTAGTAGATTGATCACATGATTTGAAAATTATACTGGGATTCTTTCTCCCATAACATTTTGTTAGTAGAGAAAAACAGGAAGTAGGTACACTCAAAACCCATCATAACTACATTTATGATGTCTTTTCTGGGCCATCCTCATGGAATCCTAGAACAATCAGTTTCCATAGAAGGGAAGAAAAATAGAAATAACGATTGACCATTTTCAGACTACAATCTACTGTTTTCTTCATTGGCAGTAAATTAGACTTCCTTAGAAAGTGAAAGCCCAGTGGCTAACACTGACAAATGGTCCTCTTGATATGGGAGTAGAAAGGAGGTATCCCATGGCCACTTGTCTAGATTTCCTGTTTTCAGAGGATACACATATCCTCTTCCATCTTTGTTTGCCATTTGGAAGTGCAAAGACCTGCACACCTTCATTAGAAGTTCCCTTTCTCAACCTAGGAGGTAGCAATTATGAGATTTATCTCTCGCCTCAGCTGCCTGGATTCTTACTATTTCCTCAAAATGTACACATGATAAATCATAATGAGAAAAAAAATGTATTTAAAATAATTTTAATTTAAGGGTGCCTAGGTGGTTCAGTCGGTTGAGTGTCAGACTTTGGCCCAGGTCATGATCTGATGGTTGGTGGATTCAAACCCGGCATGAGGCTTTGCTGACAGCTCAGAACCTGGAGGCTGCTTCTGATTCTGTGTCTCCCTCTCTCTGCTCCTACCTTGCTTGCACTCTGTCTCAAAAATAAATAAAAATTAAAAAATTAAAATAATTTTAATTAAAAAAAATTTAAGTAAAATTCAGGGCTCCTGGGTGGCTCAGTCAGTTGAGCATCCAACTCTTGATTTCAGCTCAGGTCACGATCCCAAGGTCATGGGATCTAGCCCCACATGGGGCTGTGTTGAGCATTGTCTATGTTTAAGATTCTCTCCCTCCGCCCCTCTGCCCCTCTCCCCCACCTGCACTCTTTGTCTCTAAAAATATAAATAAATAAATAAATAAATAAATAAATAAATAAATAAATAAATATAAAAAAAATGTAAAATTCATTCATCATATGAATATAATCCAAAGAAACAAAAAAGTTAAAAAAAATCTGCACTATATATAGGAAGCGTACTTTAATGGAAGCTAAAAAAAAAAAAAACCCTCTTCCAGGTGCCTGGGTGGTTCAGTTGGATGGGTGTCCTACTTTGGCTCAGGTCATGATCTCACAGTTCATGGGTTTGAGCCCTGCATTGGGCTTTGTGCTGACAGCTCGGAGCCTAGAGCGTGCTTCGGATTCTGTGTATCCCTTTCACTCTACCCACTCACAGTCTGTCTGTTTCTCTCTCAAAAATAAACATTAAAATATAATTTAAAAACCTATTCAAGGCTTTTAATAGGAAAATTCGTTTTAAACTGGGTTTCCCAGTGTACCATAAAAGATCATTTTTATGCCTTTCTTCAGTGATATTCTCAATTTGAAATAGCATGGCTATTTAAAACAATTATATCTTCAAGTTGCTAAAGGTCACATAACAAAGGTTAGTGGCAGCATTTCAAGTAAATATGAAATAGTGGACTAGCCTTTTATGTCCCCCAAACAGAAAACAAAACAAATTAACAAAATCACCATTACCAAATGTACAAAGCACTGAATTAACAAACATAATCATAGGTTTCATGTAGTTACCATTAAATTTGGTAATTCTATATTTAATACAAAAGGAATCAGATTTCTCTGCTAGAGAAAAAACTTAGACTCTTTGAGTTAGAGTTATAGGAAATCAAAAAGAATGAACATATAAAGTCAAGAAGCCTCCTTACAGAGAGCTGTATGTCTAATATCCTTGCTATTTTGCTGCCCTGATATTTCAAAATCTTGTCATGAGACAAGAAAAAGGATCAGAAAAGGAAAGGAGGAGAGGACTGAGTTCTTCATATTTGTCAAGAAATGTACACTCTATTTCACTGAATCATTCTGTTGTTAATTGTGATTGTTCATTTGTTTATTCAGCCTTGTAGATATAGTGGGATTTGAGTCAGAACACCTGTATTCAGAGGAGGGGATGAACACCAGCTTCCCCCACATGTGTCACCTCCATCAGCAAGAGTGAAAAGGAAGCTGCAGAAAACCACTTCTATTCACTTCTTCAACCCCAAGTCTTCACAGTTTCACCCCTCCTATGCGAATGCACAGGGACTACCCTCTGTGAACATCATCCTCTGAGAAAAGGCTTTCAATCCCATCAGAAATGCCCCCATTTCTCCGATTCCCTTAATATGGTTGTCTGTATTTAAGTCCCTATTTCTCCTCTGTTTTCCCATATGCTTGCACCAATCAGGCTTTTGTTTATGACTCCACCTGCCTGTTTTTATCAAAGTCACAGTACCCCAATGATTACTTATTAGCCCTCATCTTCATTGACATATCAGCAACATTTGACAGACTTTACTATTGTTTCTTACATACAATATTGTAACCCGGCTTGCTGGTCACCAGGTTCTCTTAGTTATTCCTACATCTCATGGGCCCGGCCCTAACCATCTCCTCCTTTTACAGATCTCTTAAAATTGGCAATCCTGGGCCCTGTTTTGTCCCCTTCTCTACCCACATTCACTCTCATGGTCATCTCCTCTCTCATGGCTGTATCCTAAAGTGTGGAAGCCTCCTCTACACTTCAGATACTATAGCCCTGTGAATGAAGTTCCACCTAGATGTCCAATAACGATCTCAAGCATGACAGCCCGACAGTGAATTTGTAATTTTGTCACTCAACCCCTGACTGACTCCACTTAAAGCTTCCTGTTTTTGTGTGTGTGTGTGTGTGTGTTTTTTTTTTTTTTTTTTTTTTTTTTTTTTTTTTAGGGAGAGAGAGAGAGGAGAGAGAACATGTGAGTATGTGCCTGGGGGAGGCAAAAGGAGAGAAAGAGAGAAAATCTTAAGCAGGCTCCATGCCCAGCGTGGAGCCCGACACTGGAGTTCTCCCCATTTGTACCAATTCCATATTATCACAAAATCCTCTCAGTTTTCTTTGTAAAATCTTTTAGAAAACATGACTCCTTTCACCACCTTGATTGTTATTACTGCTTTATCTGTTTTCATTTAAAAAACTTCCATAATTAAAATTAGTAAAACATGTTCTTTGACCAACTATGTGCCAAGATAAATATAAAAACCAGGCAATAATGTCTGTGGCACTAGTTTATGTGAATATCAGTTTGACAAAGTAATGGAACCTAATTAACTAATATCATCTACTATTGTGACAACCAAAGTTTATGTATGTTTTTTCCAATTTTTTTCAAAAATTTTATTAATGCATTTCAAAATTATAAATCTATTTCTTGTTTTCTGTTTGGCACTGTAATGCTTATTTTATTATTTTTTTATTTAAAAAATATTTAATCGCACCAATATAGAGAATATCCCAAAAGTCTAATACAGTTTTAACCTTTAATTACTTTTAAACACTTTAAACTTACACATACTATAGTTGAAAGGGTAATTATTCACTGTTTCTTTTCTGGTCATTATTAATCGCTTTATGTTGCGATTATTATCAAGAATTATTTTCTTGTAAAGAAGACGATGTTAAAACGACTGAGTAGTAAGTATGCACCACTGTTCTAGGTACTCTCCTTTGCTAGTTCTGCTCCATGATGCAGACCCACTGCATGTTCTTTGAAATTAGAGGCAAACTCCTAATTTAGCACCTCTGCTCCTATGTGTTCCCTCTGCCTTCATCCCCTGTCAACACTGCTCATCCCCTCTGCGTTTCAGGTTTTTGCTCGAATATTGCCTTCTCATTGAGACCTAACCTGATCACCCTATGCAAGGCTACTACTGCCTCCAACCAAGAAGCTGTCCATTTGCCTTACCTTGCTTTATTTGTTGGTCTTTTTACAGTTGGAATTGCCACTTTCTAAATTACAATTCTATTTATTATTTTATTTGTTGGGTTTTTGTTTCTTACTCTTTTTTTCTTCCTGATTAGAAGATAAGGTACATAGCTGGGAACCTTGGAACTTTTCTTTCTTTGTTGTCATGGATACGTCACATTCCTAGAAACCTTGCGCAGAGCACTGTTCAGTATTATATTTTGAAATATTTGTTGTAAGAAGAAATGAAGGTGTACCAGATTTTATACTCTGTGATACTACACAATTTTGTAAATACAGGCGATGCCTACCCTTATGGAATTTATACTCCCGGGAAAGAGGCAGACATTTAACAGATCCTCATAAAATGAATGCATAAATTGAATATTTTGACAGATACTGCATTGGAATGGTTCAGAGTTCTATGAAAAGTTTACAAAGTGCTCCCAGCCTATCCCTAGTGGGAGAAGATATAGGGGGTGGAGACCTTAGTGCTGAAAACATGATCTGAAAAATAAGGATGACTTATATGTGGATGTGGATAGTGGCCAGGGGAGAGGGTATTCCTGCAGAGATAACAACAAGGTCCTTGTGGGAGAAAAGATTAACAAGTGAGATTAGCTTAAGGAACTGAATGAAAGCTGAAGTGTCTGGAGGGTAGGGAATGAGAGGACAAGGCATATAAAATAAAGCTGGAGAGTTAGTAGCTACACCACAAAGAGCTAGGGAGAGCAAAAGAAGTATTTTCTATGTTTGTTTGTTTGTTTATTTCTTTTTCCTAACAGTGACGTTAACTATGGAAGAGTTTCATGTTGTGGAGATTGAGAGTAAGAGAATCAGTGTGTATTTTCAAAAGAACAACCTGTCTCATATGTGAAAAAGAATTAACGTGGTACAAAAATGTTCTTTATAGAGTTTTACTATAGAACAATGACAGCATAAACTGTGTTCTAGAAAAAAAATGTGGACGATCACTTCTGATCATCTTCACTAACTCTTTGCCCCCCCTTCAATAATTCATATGGGTCCACCTTTTAGTTCTCCTTTTTTTTTCTTTTTCTTTTCAATGTTTATTTTTACTTTGGACATTTACTCCAATCTATATTTGCTATATTACTAATATAGTAAATACTTCCAATTACAATCTACAATCAGGACTGGCTACCTAATTCGTGGAAGCCAGTACAAAATACTAAAGCAGAGCTCCTTGTTCAGATATCATTAATAACGAGGGCAGTGGTGGTGGAGCATAGTGTGAATCCTTTTTGGCGTGAGGCCCTGTGCAACTGCATAGGATGCCTGCCTGTGAAGCTGGTCCTGTCTACAGCCTCCATGTCTCCTCTAAGCCCAAGATAAAATTAAATTGGACACTGTACTTGACATCTATAGCTAGATGTCTCCCAGATGCATGAACCTAAATATATCTGAAATAGAGTTTAGATTGCCTCCTTAATAGAGGCCTCCTTGTGTTTTTGTTTTGTTTTTTGTTTTGTCTCCTTTGGTCTCTTTTGTCTCATTTTCTCTCTCACCTGGTTGAGATCCTGAATAATATCTTTAATTTTACCATCATGCCATGAATCCAATTAATCAAAGAGTCCCACTAATTAAAATTGCAAACTATCTCTGTAATCTTCTCAGTGTGTTAACAGACCCATCTCCTACCACAACTACCCCCTTACTCTTACTCTAGTGACTCGAGTTATCTCTTGGTCTCATTCATAAAGCTATTAATATTTCTCCTGTAAGCTGGATGACACTATTTTTGCCTAACTTAAAGATCTTCTGGTTTTTTGATGACTTTTTCTGTTTTTGCAGAATGAACAAACTAAATGAGCAAAATATTCGATTAGTCCCTAAACAGTCCTTAAACTGTCACTAACTCACATTTTGTCCAAACTACTATACCTAGATTTTCCTATATATCCATCTTTCCCTCAGCATTTCCATCTTTCACTAAAGAAGCTGCTCGTATTTCCACCACAATACCTTTGCTGTAGTTTTACTGATACCTTTCTTATAATACCCTTCTGTATGGTTTTACATCTACCTCGCTGTCCAGAGCCAGCTCAAGTGTTAATGTGTTAGGATTAAATTATCCCGTCTGCTGTCTGGTTAGAAGGATTAATTCCCTTTTCTTTATTTCATTTCTGTTGGAAGATGTTTCAACAGGGGCTCCTCATATTTCTGTACATCTTACAAGCAGAACGATTGTTTTTTAAGGGTATTTGTATAGCCAAAGCCTTGTTAGACCATGATAGTTTCTTCCTTTGGAGTAAAGGGCGAGCATGGTTACTTTACATTATAAAAGATTTGTGTTCCCTAATCTCAGTTTTCCTCTTCTGTAATGCAACCTACTGCATGTATGACTGTCACATGGCTCACATGGCGTCACTCTGGTATAGATAGGGCTTGAGGAATCAGTGTAAGGAAACGTGGATATTCTGGCTACTGTTGCTGCTGTGAGTAATGAACTGTCCTTTATCTCTGACCCAGGATTTTTGTTTATTCTGTCAGCATCAATGAAATTATAGTACGTTGTCATAATAGTGTGGAATTAGGGTAAAATTTCAAATACTCATGTTTTAAAATATCTACTAGTAAAATGTATTTATCCATTATCAGTTGTATATGTTCTTGCCTCTCATACTTTTCCTACAGGGGATGCATCAAATTCAATTTCTGTTCAAGTTTTTAAGATTTACTGTGTTTAGGGGACTACTAAGCAGGTCTCAAAACTCAATAAATGTTTGCTGAATAAATGGATAACTAATTTGATAGCAATATGAATATCATGCTCAAAGAACACTCATTCAGTTCTCAAAGTTTTATAGCTAGGTGTTTTCAGAGAACTGTTTTGGTGGAAAAGGAACATATTAGCAATTATATTTAGCTATAATAAACTTGTTTAAATTTATTTTATAAAATCAGCCACTTCCTGTCTACATATTTTGATCACAGTGTTCCTTCTACTTCAGTTGCTTTTCCTTCCCTTTAAAATGTCTATGCACCTTTCATGGTCTATACTCAGTAAATTATTTACAAATTATCCAGTCACATGCAATTTCTCCCATTCCTTTGTTTAATTTACTCTTTGCCTGTAGCTCAATTACAGTGCTTATTAGAATTGACCTCGTTCCATATACTTTTTTTCTCTCTCTCTCTGTCGATAGATTGAGTTCTGACAACACAGCAGTCATGTCCAATTGATCTTTGGATCACCTACTGTGCCAAGCACAGTGTTTAATAGGAGATCGATAAATATCAATTTAATTCAATGAAGTAATATATTACACATTGTACCACTAACTGGTTCTCATTTCTTTTGCAACTGCATTCCCGATCTCTTCCCATTTAGAACTTGTGTTCAATTCCATTATTTCTGAGGTGACTTAAAGCCAATTGAGTTCTTTCCAGGAAATGATTTCTTACAGGCATCTAGACAATCTAGACAGCTGGGATGCTACCTTAGTTGTATTTGAGCAAAAAAAGAAAAGGGAGGGGTATATAACTTTGTCATTTGACTCTCCATGAGGACAATGACATCCAACTTTTCAACCAGTTTGAATATGCATACAGAAAAGAGTGAAAGCCAAATCTTTTTGCCTTCCACAGATGGAAACACTATCTGTGGAAAACTACTAGAGGTAGGCAATTCAATCTCTTTGGAAAAGTGGGGGAGAAATGAAAATAGAAACTTTTACCAATTGAAATTGTTTCAGATGAGCATGCAGTGTATGAACATTTAAAACATTACTGGAGTGACAAGAATAATTGTGGGTGTTTGTTTGTTTTTTTAGTGCCACCAAATGTACACCTTACATTTTGTCCTTAAGAAAATAACATAGGAATCCACTTAAGTGTCCTTTCTTTCATCAATAAATATGTTGATTAGCCTGAATTTTCCTGTTTTCTTATAACTGAGATGTTGGCATTTCAATATTTTGACTGATTAGAATGGTAGCTGTCAAATCAAGTGTAATGTTAAGTTGCATTTTTAGAAAGTAATTATCGAAGGCTTGTTTAACATAGTGTATACATGATTTACAAATTACTTTAGTAACTATCATTTCTTTTATTTCTCTTTATAAAATCAACTAAATGTTCTCAATACAATTTAAAGGAAACTACATGCTAATTTGGCACCAGTTAAGTAAAGACTAGGGAAAAACAACAACAAACAAACACTAAAAATGGGGATTATTGTTTCCTGGGAAATTTCTCTACATTGGTAAATTCTCAAAAGAGAGATGACAACATAAAAATTTGGGGTAATTTTGAATAAACTACAAAACTTCATAGAATATCCTTTCAGAATCTAAGAATATAAAATAATAAAATGTTTATTCATTATGATATTATTAATACTATGCATAGATTTGTCTCATTCTTGAAAATCTTAAATATGCCAAACGAAGGACATTACAGGTTATATGTATAGGAAGTACTTGGCATTATATTATTATTCTTCGAATCAACAACCCTATGTTTTTTAGGACAGTTTTAGTTTTACATAAAAATGAGTGGAAAGAACAGACTTTGCATATACCTCACTACTGCCACCCTAACCAGTTTACCCCATTAACGTTTTGTATTAGTGACAAATACATGTGTCACCTTTATTATAAATTATGAAATGCTTTGATTTTTAACTTGAATTTTGGGAGAAAGTCTTAACACTGTATGCAATAGTGGGCATGTTACTCAAATGTTATTTTAAAATAATGCAACCAAGCAGGGTGGTTAGTAATACTGTCTAGAAGATGATTTCTGATAACCATGTTTTCCTTCTACGATTTTTTTTCATTTGTTTTTGTTGTTGTTGTTGTTAATCATAAAGGAGGACCTATTACTACTTTGGGTTCTATTATAGGTTTTCTTTTAGACTTTCCCTGATATTATGATCCTGTGTCTCTATTCCTTACGCCCTATTATGTCACTGATATAGAATATTGGTAGCAAAACAGAAATAAAAAGAAAACAACAATTTTGAATTGAATAAAAAGATATGACAGTGAATATTGACAAACCAAACTGTCATGGACAATGAAAAGCAGGACAATTGTATAAAAGTAAGGCCTACTTAGGAATCCCATCAACATTTCATTTTATGTATAATTTGAACGAATACATATTGATAAAAAGCTTCTGCAATTAGTTATAAAGGCCTTTATAGAAGAAACATGGCCTGTTGCATACAAGTGAAAAAACTGAATGCACAAGGCAGATCTTAACTGGACCAGAAAAGATGCACTTCCTTATTCATTCATAACTGAAGTTTATACTCCAGTTTCTAGAATGGAAGAACTGGAAACTTCTATAATAAGCTTATATCCTGTTACTTGTAGATTTTTTTTATGAAATCGTACATGCCAACTATATAGTCAGCACATATAGCTATTACTCTACAATGTTTATTTGATCATTCTCAATGCTTCAGGTTATCTTCATAAATCTCTTTAACAATTACTGTAGGTTGCTAGAGTCATAAATGGATATCTAAACCTGGCAGAATCCTATTCAGTCTTACAGACTAGATTCTGTTTCTTTGGGTGACAGACTGTGTGATGTGAAATTCTGCTTTAAAAATCTTATGCTTATTTGAATATAGTACAAATTACATGTGCACCATGAAATCACATTTACCGTCTTTAAATTTTCTAGTCTTATAATTGAAGAACACTATAATGTTCTAAACAACAATAATTTCTCAGCAAACAGTTAATTCTTATGACTCCCAATGTCCTAATAGTGGTGTCAGTGAAGATCTTATTTTATTTGTAAATGTTATTAATGCCCATTAGGAGTTTTGAATCCAGATTGTCTCATATATTGTAATGACTTTTTTCTTTGCTGAACTCAATTTATATTGACTTTACCTTTATAAAAATCCCATTTTCAAAGTTTATATAATCTAATTGGTTGCAAATAATTAACTAAAGGCATTATACAGCATGTAAATATGCTTAGTAATTGGATGCTTTGATTGTAATGTATATTCCAAGAAGAGTTACAATTGCACTATACTCATAGACCTTTTTTTTCTTGTTTAATACCTTAAAAATATCTCTTAGACCTAGAATTGAACTTAAAATTCCACTTATTTTAGGGACTGGGTGTCGGGATTTTGATGGCAAAGTTTACGTTGTAAATTTTCCCTGCCCAGTTTCCTCTACTTATTTTTATATTGATGTGTATGTTTAGGAACACATGAATTTCACTCACGCCATCTCCCTAGCTTGCCTTTATTCATGTCTCATTGGCAAATTGCTAGGGAAACTTTTTGCAATTCTGTACAAGCTCAGATTCCTGAAATATTTACATGAAGTGATGTGTTAAACAGTTATGAGCATTTCTCAGAAAGCTGTGGACTATCAGCATCAAGCAGGAAGGGCTCAAGATATCCATCTCTAATCTCCTAGCAGTGACTAGTTTCTTCTTTGGATGAAAGAGTATTGTTAGGTAATAATCTAATCCAATAAATTAATTAGTGAACTTCTGACTCTGGTTATTAGAATGTTAGTAATATGTTAATTAGAAATTGGGAGAGGTGGAGACTGGGCATTACTATTTGCATCGGCATCCTGTTTCTGCTTGTTATGTGTATGACCATAAACCTCTTAGCATTTATGTCCTCGTACCTTTTTTTAAAAAGAGATAAAAGGAAATAGCAATAATACTGATGTGTGCCTTCCCTACTTGAGTTACAGAGGGAAAAAATGATTCTCTCAGGAAAACTAAAACACTGTGGAGCGTAAGATAATCATTAACTTGTCAATAACTGATTCAATTGTTTGCTGATTAGTGCAACTGGCAGAAATGGAATATTTGTGATGTTATCCTGATTAACTGTCAGAAAACTACGTCTTAATCAGGCATAATTCATTAGAGCTGGTGTTGACCCTTCTACAGACACCCATTTTTCAAAGTGTTAGTCATTCTGAGGGAGCACACTAGAGAGTTGCTAAATCTGGCAATTTTAACAGCGTGAAAAAGGAGAGACCACATTCTTTTTATTTGCGGGCAGTGATTTCCTCTTTGCCCTTCCTTTTGGACATAGTCTGCTCTAGGCAACCAGAGTGGACGCCTGTAAGTATAGGATTCTTTTTGCTAATGAGCACCAATGCCTTCATGGCAAACAAATGATGTCTGCAGATGCTTAGTCCCCTGCAACCTCCTCAGCTGTTTAATCCTCGCAAATTTTTATACAAATGTACTCTATCTTAACACAGTTCAACACAAACTTCTTGTATTTCCAGTAAAAGCTCACCTGAAACTGTTTCTCCCCCTCACTTGAAAAAGCCTTTTCCATTTAAATGTTTATCTTGACAGAGTTGTAATTAAAAAGGTGTGGGTGTGGGTGTGGGTGTGGGTGTGGGTGTGGGTGTGGTGTCTGCTAAATGCACCAATCATAGTTAATGCATTTCAGCCCCATTTTCTTTCTAAGATTGCACTACATACAGCCACCCTTTTTGCTTATATCAGGATAGATATGACACAAAAAAAATGACAACATTTTGTATCTTTCACAAGAACCTTCCGAATTTTCAGGAATAGCTCACAAACGTATACACAGAAGGACAAGGAAGCAGAGTTTCTCATCAACTGCTACAATTAAAAAGGCGGGGGCAGGGAGTGTTTTCTGAATTTCAGCATTTACACTGGCAAATGCTAATTTATTGGACTGTATTGGAAACCAGGTGTCTTTTCTTTATTTTTTTTCATTAGAAAAGAGTAAATAATAGTAAACTAACTTTTTTAATGGTTACCCGAAAGAAAAACGTGGCATTGTCCTTTGTTTTCACTTTTAAGCTGCTCTGAAGGACAATATTTGCTTTCTGTCAAGCTGAATATGTCTAATATATTTGTTGTATCACTGCTAGCGAAGCCCAATGTCTTGGATCTTCCTGAAACAAAAGGTTATGTAGGTGTCAATCATTTGTTTGTCCTGTCTGACATACGATAAAAACTGATTTGGCGATAGCGGACGTAAAACTCCTTGGCAACCTGTAACGGGACCAGAAAAGATGAAAGGCAAAAGCAACTGAGTGAAGTTAAGTGGAGGTTAAATGAGCTGCTCTTGGAGTGTCTGAAACCCTGATTACTGATGTGAGCCACGTAATAATTCCTGACATTAAGAGAGATATAGTGGTTGCCCAGTGGTCAGCTGTACCTACTAAAAGAATCATTCATTTCTGAGGTTCTTTATATACACTGAAAATTAACCTTAGACTTTGTAAGGGAAAAGCAAAGAGGAAACATTATGAAGTCTATCTTTTCTTCTTAGGAAATGTTCTTTCCAAGTGAAAACTGTCTACTTTTATCTTGGTTAAGCTTCATTATACTTGGAGCCTACAGGTTTGCTTACTGTGTAAGGCAGACTAATGTATTCTACTGTTTGTCATTGAATATATAAACTCTCAACTTCCCAGCGTATTTCTCTTCGCCTCTATTAGATTA
Organism: Acinonyx jubatus; assembly: GCF_027475565.1. Lineage (NCBI taxonomy): Eukaryota > Metazoa > Chordata > Mammalia > Carnivora > Felidae > Acinonyx > Acinonyx jubatus. The sequence continues at coordinate 40,762,020 of NC_069391.1, forward strand.
TGATGAATTCAGCCTTCCAAATGTCTACAGTTTTGCAGTGTATCCAACTCATGAGGCAGAAGTCTTAATCAAAAAGATGATAGATGATAGATAGATAGATAGATAGATAGATAAACTACTGTCAATCCCTCCCTCCTTATGCTTTTTTTCTGCTTATTTCGGCCTTTGTGTAGCATTTTTTTTTTCAGGTATGGAAATTTCTTCCAGAGTTTATTTTCTCTTTCACTCAAGTACAATAGTTTCAATTTAAAATCTAAATTGAGCATAAGATTTTGCTGTGGATCTAAGCAAATGATTCTTCTCTAATGCCTAGGATTTATTCCCAAACATAAACAACTAAGGATTTTTTTATCTTGAACTTCACCTTATAGTAAACTGTATTCCTAAAAATAAGAATCAGAAAATCTTGCTATGTCCCACCTAAAAATTATTTTTTAAAAAGAAAAACAAAAACACCCTAATGTCTTCCAGTGGATACTCCAGCTTAATTTAAGTAGGATAAAAGCTTTAACTCATTTCAATTATTGTAGACTAGTATCTCAGAACAGTTGCAGATATCTATTTAAAGTTCAAGTAAGCTACTAAGTGGGTAATTGGATATACATTTCTGGCATTTAGGGGAGGAATCTGGGCTGAAATTTTAATTGGGTGGCTTCTAGCTTGTAACCTTCTACGCTCATAGAGGATGAGATCAAAGAATGACAGTAGACTGAAAGCAGATCTCATGCCTGAGCTTCAGAACGCCTGATGAAGCAGCGTTTAGGACTGGTAATATAAGTAACTGGTCAATTCCAAATCTCTTTGTATCAAATATTAAATACTAAAAAGAATATGTTGTAGACCAGCTTATTTCCTCAGGAACATTATTTTGCCAGATGGAAAGTGGTTCAGAGGTAATGCGATGGTGATTACAGATAAGAGAAGAAAACTCTTTTGGAATAGATAAAGGAACCGAAATCAGTGAATACTTCCTTTAGGTTAATTATACTTTAATCCCAGATTTCACCTCTAAATAATAGACTCACATATCTAAATATCCACTCACATCCTTACCTGAACTTCAAACAAACATCTCAAATTTAGCATCCAGACCTCCCTCAAGCACTTGATTTACCCCACAACTTTTCCTTTCTCAGTTAATGGTAATTTTATTTTCCTACTTGCTCAAAATAAATATATTTTAATATATTCATGCTTCTTTTTTCTCTCCTGCTTGCACATTTTTCTGCCAGAAAATTCCCTGGATTCTCCTTTCTAAATAAAGCCTGAATCTGGATGTTTCTCATCACCCTCACTGCTACAAGCCTTGCCCAACTGCAAATGTTCCCTACATGTTTAGCACTACTCTTCTTACTGCACTCATAGATTCTAAACTCGTCCTTCTCTCTCTCCTTCCCCACATCTCAAGCCCTGACTTGGGCTCTGTGCTGACAGCTCAGAGGCTGGAGCTTTCTTCGAATTCTGTGTCTCCCCCTCTCTCTCTGCCCCTCCCCTGCTCATGCTCTGTCTCTCTCTCCCAAAAATAAAGGTTAAAAATAAATTAAAAAAAAATTCATATAGTGTCCCCAACATTCTTGATTATTTTTCCCTAATTCAGTTTTTACACTATATTCTAATATGATTTATAATTTATTTGTATGTAATGTATATAGTATTCATTTGTCTCTACTTAATAGAAGTTAAGCTCCAGATATACAAGTACTCTTTTAATGATTGTCCATCTTCATATAATAAATATATACTAATTCCATATTTGTTGAATGCATAAATTAGTCACTTTAATGTATATTTTGAGGGATTTCAGTGTCTTTTGGGAAACTGTTCATCTGCTGTTAGTCTGACACTACCAACTAAACTACACTGGCCATCTCCATGGAGTCTTGATTTCTATTGATTAGGCAATAAAGTAGGTAACTTAAGATGAAAGGGATGTTTAAAGTAATTCTCAGGAAATTATAGGTACCCATGAAATAGCTGATAACAACAGATTGTAGGGAATGATTAAGAAAAAAGTTTCTGGTTGACATTAGGTGAATATATAAACTTTGAAATGTATGTCAAATGAACGTTTCTCCAAATAGCTGACCAACCATCTTGAACGAGCTAAGCTTCATAGTAAAGGTACTGCATGCCTTCAAGTGGCAACATAAGAGGGTGAACTCTACAATTCTCAGTTAATTTTATGGGATAATATAATCAATAAATGGTATTTGTTCTTAAATTGTCTTTAATGTATACAGAGTTGAACTTCATCATTGAATAGGAAAAATGAACTTGTGTGGTGGTATGAATTTATCTAATTTAAACACCTTGCAGAGTTTCATACATGCAAAGTTGCTATTTAGTGTATTTCACAAAAGAAGTGTTGAATAACTATTTTTGCCTCAATTGGAACATAAAAGTCTATGAGATTTATCTAAATACATATGTTTCTTTTCATTTCAAAGCTTATGATTTATTGTGTTACATAAAGTACTCAAAAATGGCTGAGCATAAATTAATACACGGTGCCTAATACAAATATAATTTATTATGAAATTTAATTTGGTCAAACTCTCTAGAATTCTCGATAAAAAGAAGTTTTTGTTTTGTTTTGTTGTTTTCAAGTTACGTGCTTTCAAGTACAAAGATTGGATCTTATGTGCACACATTTTTAGCCTGGATCTTCATCTTTTAGAAAATCTGGTTTGCTCTTGGAGAAAAGACATATCCAATTATAAAACCATCTGGTATTTAGATTTTTAGCTGTAAATTGAAGACTTTAATTTCTTACCTCTGCATATAGTTAAGCAAATGAAAGAAAGCACAGGTTTTCAATTGAGCTACAACCTTTTATTGTTCCTTTCAATAAACTGCAAGAAGGAAAAGGAAAGAAAAGAAAAGAAAAGAAAAGAAAAGAAAAGAAAAGAAAAGAAAAGAAAAGAAAGAAAGAAAGAAAGAAGAAAGAAAGAAAGAAAGAGAAAGAAAGAGCTAGCGAACCTCTGTGTCTTCCAGCTGCTAGAATGTAGAGGAGATAATGCAATTCCTGTATATTGATATGTTTTTGTTCCTCCAGTGGAAGTTGTGGCATCTTGAACCGTTCTGTCATGGCATGTCTGCTTCCCTAAATGAGAGAATTAAAGCCAGTAGACAGTGGAGGGGTTGTTTGTCCCAGAGTAATGCATGTCTTTGAAAGATTCTTATGGAGATGTATAGTTTTACTGAATTACCTTTATAGTGTTTTATAATTTACATTTTTAAGTTCTGTGAAATAGAAAATTAAAACAGATTCAAACTAATCTAATGTTGTTATTACCACAAGCCAAGCTCATTTACTGAGCATATATTTGCATGTACATTTACAGAACAATTTTCTTCATGCCATAATTTGAGGGGGAATATGTCACAATCTGGCAGTTTTACCCAAAACATGTTGAAGGTTTTTTTGTTGTTGTTGTTTTTTGTTTTATCTCTATGTCATTTTTTCATGGATGAAAATAATCATTATTATGTAATTATTAAAAAACTATAAAGTGTAGCATTGTTGTAATATACACCAAAACTATGATTATATAATTTTGAACATTGATGGTCAAAGGAGTGCCACTCATAAATTAAATTTATGTATTTTTCTCCTTTAGCAGAGAACATTGCCCATTATTTCACAAAACAGTAATGAAAAGGAAATAACTTTAATGCAAAACATTTTTTAAAATTAACTTCTAGAGAAGTTTCCTCACGGTTCTGAGAAGAGAATGTTGAAATAATTTATCTGTATTTTTAAGAGTTTCAAAAGACCGTACTTGCTTTTGGATGGTAACAATTTATTATAAGGAAGAAAGGGAAATGTAGGCTCTTGGGCCTAATGGTTCTGGGCCCTTCTAGGGATTAATGATGCCTATGTTTCTAAACATGAAAAGTGACAACTAGGTCTGTGGATCGAATAGAGTAGGACAGAAAATCTTCTGCACTTACTAAACCGTGAGGGGTGGCTTTTACTTATGTAATGTTGCTAAATATCTTTCTTCTTCATTCTACAGTTGTAATCTGAGCAAAAGCTTCAGCCATCACCACTGAATACTACATTTACCGAAAGATTTCTTTTGCATAAGTGACTTCCATGTTTCCCTTCATTACAGAAAGTTACAAATCTACAAGAAAAGCACAGCATTATCTTGCCTCTGAGTAGTCAGGTACAATAAGCAAAAAGCATGCATTGAAGAAATTTCTCTAAATGAAGAAAGAGATGAAAATCAGCAAAACTATCAAACATATTACAGGTAAATAGCAACAATGCCAAAGAATAAAGGAAAATTATGTCTTCTCAAAAACATATTTAATGAAGCGTACCACAAATACATGGAAATTGAGACCAAATAGTCAACGCCAAGACATATTCTAGTTATAGTATTTGATTCCAATTACAAAGATTTTTTTTTCCTTTTCTTGATGTTTTTGATGGTTTTTCTTGGGGATGGGGAAAAAATATTTGTTAGGGTAAAAGGATTAAACTAGCATAAGACATCTTAAATTGTCAAAGAAAGCAGGGCAACAGTGGGACAATCTTCTTAAAAACACACAACAAATGAAAGCTTGCAGGCATGATCTAAAATGTTTTACCCTCGAAGAGAAAGCAGATAAAAACTGTGACGTCGGTCACAGCAACTTCTTACTCAACATGTCTCCAGAGGCAAGAGAAAGAAAAGCAAAAATGAACCACTGGGACCTCATCAAAGCAAAAAGATTCTGTACAGCAAAGGAAACAATCAGCAAAACTAAAAGGCAACCAACAGAATGGTAGAAGATATTTGTAAATGACATATCAGATAAAGGGTTAGTATCTAAAATCTATAAAGAACTTATCAAACTCAACACCCAAAAAACAAATAATCCAGTGAAGAAATGGGCAAAAGACATGAACAGACACTTCTCCAAAGAAGACATCCAGATGGCTGACACATGAAAAAATGCTCAACATCACTCATCACCAAGGAAATACAAATCAAAACCACAATGAGATACCACCTGACACCTGTCAGAATGGCTAACATTAACAACTCAGGCAACGACAGATGTTGGAGAGGATGTGGAGAAAGAGGATCTCTTTTGTACTGCTGGTGGGAATGCAAACTGGTGTAGCCACTCTGGAAAACAGTGTGGAGGTTCCTCAAAAAATTAAAAATAGAACTACTCTATGACCCAGCAATTGCACTACTAGGTACTTATCCATGGGATACAGGTATGCTGTTTCGAAGAGTCACATGCACCCCCATGTTTATAGCAGCACTGTCAACAATAGTCAAAATATGGAAGAGCCCAAATGTCCATCAATGGATGAATGGATAAAGAAGATGTGGTATATATATACAATGGAGTATTAGCAATCAAAAAGAATGAAATCTCTCCATTTACAATAAAAGATTTACAAATCTTTCAAATACTAGAGGGTATTATGCTAAACAAAATTAGTCAGAGAAAGACAAATATCACATGACTTCACTCATATGAGGACTTTAAGATACAAAGCAGATGAACATAAGGGAAGGGAAGCAAAAATAATACAAACACAGGGAGGGGGACAAAACATAAGAGACTTAAAAATGGAAAACACACAGAGGGTTACTGGAGGGGTTGTGGGAGGGGGGATGGGATTAATGGGTAAGGGGCATTAAGCAATCTACTCCTGAAATCATTGTTGTACTATATGCTAACTAACTTGGATGTAAATTAAAAAAAAATAAATAAAAATTTTAAAAAATGTTTATATCCATACCATATCTCCTTCTAGCATCAGTCTTAAAGAAACAGTTTTAAATATGCTTCAACATACACTCTTTTACAGCCATGGGTCCTTTTAAGAAACTGTTAAAATGTAAACTTCATTCAGCCAATGATAACCAAGGAGACTGCAGTGAAAGGACTGATGGAGAACATATAATATATATCATGACAGATAAAAGACTAATAGTGCAAGAATGATGTATCAAAAATTTATTACTAAAAAGTATAAATAATTCAAGCAAACAATGGAAGGTGAAAGGAAAGGAAAAAAGAAAATTAGTAAAAAGTTGATCATTAGACAGCAAATATATCGAGTAAAAGAATACATTAAACAATGATAAGAGTGTAAAAAGTTACATAAGAAAACATGTTTTAAAGGCACTCAAGTGTGTAAATAACCACTAGAACAACTGTAGAAGTCTTCCTAAACACAACAAATTTTTTAAAGTTGCACAATCTCAGAGAAACATAACAAATACGTCACACAAAATTATAAAATAACAAGCATAAAACCAAATATTTCAGTTATATTAATACAAACAGATGGACTTAACTCACCTATTAAAAGAACAATTCAGTTTGATTCACAAATCAAAACTCAAATATATTTGGAATTCAAGAGATACATCCAAACTAAAATGACTCTGAAATGCTAAATGCAAAGATGTTGGCAAAATGTATCAGACACATGAAAATAATAAGAAAGTAGGCACTAATTATAGGGAAAAAAATCCAGTACCACCGTACATCTCATAGAGTGGTTACAGTCCCAACAAATTCATATTTTAATTGCTGGTTAGATTGCATACAAAAATGCTGATTCAAAGGGACATGTGTACCCCAATGTTTATAGCAGCACTATCAACAATAGCCAAATTATGGAAAGAGCCCAAATTTCCATCGATTGATGAATGGATGAAGAAGATGTGATATATTTATATAATGGAATATTACTCAGCAATCAAAAAGAATGAAATCCTGCGATTTTCAGCAACGTGGATGGAACCAGAATGTATTATTCTAAGTGAACTAAGTCAGAGAAAGATATATATCATATCATCTCACTCGTATGTGGAATTTAGGAAACAAAACAGATGAACATAGGGAAAGTGAAGGAAAAATAAGATAAAAACAGATAGGGAGGCAAACCATAAGAGACTCTTAAATACAGAGAACAAACTGAGGGGTGCTGTAAGTGTGTTGCGTGGGGAGGTGGGCTAAGTCAGGTATGGGCATTAAGGAGAACACTTGTTGGGATGAGCACTGAGTGTTGTATGTAAGTGATGAATCACTATATTCTGCTCCTGAAATCAATACTACACTATGTGTTAACTAGTCTGAATTTAAATTAAAAAAAAAAAAACATGGGAATAACAAGAAATACTATATTTCATTATCATTGCAATAAGTTTTGCAAACATTATACTGCAGTTATTAAACATATTTAGGTAATAATCATTGCAAAGCTCTTCATTCATAGCAGGTGTGAAGATGGTGATTTTCCTTTGAATGTTAGAGTTCCGTCTTGATCCCAGACCAGAGCTGACTGTCATGTTTTATCTTAGCACTTCATACCAGCCTATTTTTAGACTATTCTGAATACTGTAGAAGATAATAAGAAACGAAATCAAGATTAGAAGAAGCTCTATCAATGAGTATAAGTCAGTGACAAGTCAGTGGATAAAACAGAAAACAGTCCCCCAAACTTGTGAGGGATAATCCAGAATTATGTGGAGTTTGGAAAGATTTAACCAGACCATTTAGTGGCTTCAGTTCCTCTGAGAGCAGAAGATTGCCATGTTAGTTTGAATTTTGCTGTTGTCATGACTTTCTTTGCTAATGTGAGCTTTTATTGGGACATATAAGGAAGGTGGCATTAGCTGCCGACTTGCTTGCTGTTTTCTATTGATTATTTCAATCTGTAAATCTTTCCTGTATTGAGCCAACAAGGAATAACCCATTAAGATGCCATGTTTACCAAAATTGCTTCTCAGCAGTTTAAGACACTGGTTTGAAAAGTCTGGTAAGAAAACTGACCTTCATTGCTGTAGCACTGTCCAAAGACTATCATGGCCAGCTCTTTAAAAGAAAAGGAAAGGAAAAAAAAAAGATTCTTTTAGTATTAAAAGAAATCTGTGCTATCTTGAAAACAACATACTGCACGTTTATGATAAAGCCAATTTTCATTTCCACTAGTTTAACTTCATAGAAAAAGAAGAAAGCTAAATTATTTCTATATTAAATTACACTAAGTATTCTTGAGATGCATCATAGAAAAGTTTAGGTTGTTTTAATTAAGCACAATGGAACATCAGATTTAGTAGTCTTTCTCTATGAAAAAGTATAGAAGAACCACTTATTGAATTAAAAAGCTTTTGTTCTGTGGCCTTACAGAACTCAGGAATTAGCATAAACTTGTTTGATATTCTGTGGCATACAGAAGAAGGATCAGAAAAAGTAAATTAAGTATATTAGATGTTCATATTTGCAACCTAGAATATGTGGGTCTGTTTTACCTTTCAGGATTGAGTTTCTTCATCTGTAAAATTGAGATAGCAACATCTACCTCGTAGTCTTGTAAGGATTGAATGTGATGTGTAACACTTGAGTAAATTGGCTTATAGGAAGCTCTCAATGTGTATTTGAATTGAATCTTAAACCCTGAAGAACTTTTCATGGCTATTGGTTAGTATTCAATATTAAGCAGATTCATAATATCTGTATGTTGTGTGATTCTTTTACTTGCTATTCAAACTATATTGACTTATCACGCACAGATAACAGCCTGCATCAGAGTGTGCTATACTGACAATTTAAGGTCCAATCATATCCTATCCACTCATATTCTGTGCAGTTTTTATGAGTGTGAGGTTGCTCATTAGATAATATCAGTAATTACATAAAATAATTAAATGAGAGCTCTGAAGCTTAGGAGAAAGATAGTATTCTAGAAAGTGAACCCAGTATTTATATTATATATGGAATACCTTTGAAAAATCATGAACCTCTCTGCACCTCAATGTCCTTATCAATAAATCGGAAATAGCATGTTGCATACTATCTTTACAAGTCTGTTGAGAGGATACAATGTTATGTTGTATGTCACAGGAAATGGTGAATTAGGGAGGAATGCACAAATATTTAGGCTATTATCATAATGTGGAATCTAAACCTCTGGCTCAACATAGATTTTTGGATTTCTTAGATGATAATCTGTAGCACTGCTCTATATATAGAATTCTCAGTGAAGGCTTCCAATAGTGCCTCTTGACTAAATGAAAATTGACTTTTAAAATAATCCAAGAAAAGTGCTAGCCATTGAGTCTGCACCAGGACATATTAAAGAAAGAAAAATTTCAGCTCTATGATGAATGGTATTTTTAAGACAGAAGCAGATCACACTTGCCAACAGATCAGCAGTATCGAGGAATTACATATGTTCGTACTGCAGGAGAGTAGTGCAGATACACTAACATGCAAAATAATGATGGCATTTCAGGGAAATATGTGATTAAAATTTGTACTAGCTTTAGAGCAATAAGGCTAACTAGCCTGAGACAAGAATAAAGCAAATAGTGATACTGACGGGAAAAGATTAAAAGAGATGATGGTAGGGGCACCTGGGTGGCTCAGTCGGTTAAGTGGGCAACTTTGGCTCAGGTCATGATCTCACGGTTCATGAGTTCAAGCCCCACACCAGGCTCTATGCTGATAGCTCAGAGCCTGGACCCTGCTTGGGATTCTGTGCCTCCCTCTTTCTCTGCCCCTCCCCTGCTCATGCTCTGTTTTTGTCTCTCAAAAATAAATTAATATTTAAAATATTTTAAACAGACGATGTTAACTCCTTTTAGGAGTTACAGAATCAAATTACTATCATCATCATCATCATCATCATCATCGTCGTCATCATCCTCACGTTTTCAATGGAGAGAGAAAAGCATGTGCCTGAATAGAAAGGGAAAAAGTGAGCTAGTTCAGGACGTCAGTTAGAAATCCAGAGTCCAGTCATAAGAACAATGAGAAAGGGGAGATGATGGTCTTCCAGAACTTAATGATCTGCAAGTGGCTGTGTAGAAATAGAAGTCTGGAATCAACGTGTTGGCTGGGTGGAGTTCTCATCCAGACACTCTGTGGAAGAAGTTTCCTTCCAAGCTCTTGTTACTGACAGAATTAAATTCTTTGGAGTTGTAGAACTGAGCTCAGTGTCCTCGCTAACTGTCAGCCTAGGACCACTAAGTAGATCCCAAAGTCTACCTGCATTCTTTGCTATTTGTTCCCCTCCATCTTTAGGCCGACAATGGAACATCACCTATTTCCTGTGCTTTGAATTTCTGACTTTCCCTGTCTCTGACTTCTAGACCCCATTAAAAGGGCTTGTTTGATCGGGACAAGCCCACTTTATTTTCTCTATTTTAAGGGCAACTAAATTGTGACCTTAATGCCATCTATAAAAGCCATTTCCTTCAATACCTAGATTTGTGTTTGGTTGAATAGTTGGTAGAATTTATTTGTCTACCAGGTGCTGGGAATTTGGGGATCCGCTTTATCCACCATAATTAGGTAAAAAGATACCCACTCCATTTCCCACTCCCCACCCCAACCTCTTCTTTCCACCCTCTACACACATTCTGGTGAAAACAATGACAAATTGATCACAGGAAAATTCTCAATAGAAGCTATACATGCTAGAAATACAGGAGTTTGAGGAGCTAAAAACTCTTAGCCCAAATTATATGGTCAGTTTAATTTTTATCCAGTTTTCTGAGCAAATATATTTGTAATCCCATAATAATAAAAGCCTTAGATTTAAGAAAGAACTGTGAATTTCATGTGGAAACTTTGCCTTACCTAATTAACCTCGAATGTATGCATTCACTATAATTTCATAACAAAAATACAAATAATATTATTTTGTGCTACAAAGACATTGAGAACAAGAAAATTGCCAACAGCAGCATTTTAGAAGTTATGGAGCAGAATGGACTGAGAAGATCTACAATTCCAAATCTTTATCTGGCAGAGGGAAAAATAAAGAACCAGGTTAATTTGCATCACAGAATTCTCATGAACAATATGGACCTGGCATCTGAAGTTGAGAGGAGATAGCAAAAGGGCTAGGAAAAGAAGGATTGTTTAATTCATGTGGAAAATAATTTAACCTTCGTTAGGTCAGGTTCTCTAGTCAAGGAGCCTGCGACCAGCAGATACTTTCAATCTTAGGAGGAATGACAGCAGAATAGAAAAAGGGGAAGTATGGAATAAAAGTGTGTTCTCAGATAAAATGGAACGTAAACTGCTTTCAAGAGTTCGCCTCTATTGAGGCAAGGGCTCCCACCTTTTTATCCCTGTTAACAGTTATCTCAAACATATACACTTAATCAAAAGTAGGCTTCACTTTAAAGGAATTCAAGTAATAGAAGTTACTGGGAAGACAAAAGCCGAAGAATGTTTCTGATAGAGAAAACAATATGTGCAAAACAGCAGAGGTGAAAATGCTCATCGTGAGTTTGGAAGACTGTAGAAATCACCTCCAAAAATGTTATGAGGCAATATTCCATACAAATTGTAGTTCTATTTGAATAATGTTTACTTTTAATTGCGCTGAGAATTGGTACGTACTTAAATAATATTTAAATGTAAAAAAAAAACCCCACAAGGAATCATTATATTATTTTACATTTAAATATTATTTAAGTACGTACCAATTCTCAATGCAATTAAAAGTAAACATAAAAAATATAGAGATGCATTGTAAAACTTATCATTTGCAAATAATTTTCTTTAGAATCCTGTTTTTAAAGAAGTTAGAGAAATCTCTGAAAAACATACTTTTTTTTGCCTACCCTGCATTATTTAAGTAATAATGCTTAACTTGAAAAGAGCAGGAAAAAATATTTTAAAAATATAGGTATCTAAAGGTTAGCTGAAGGCCACTCTGGCATATAGAATGTTCTTATCCTGCCATGTTCTGACTCCACTTTTGATAATATCTTGGGGAGACATTTTCCTCTGTTATTGCTGAGTTTTATAGGAATCAAGTGAATTTTAGCAATATCACCATATCCCAATTCCCAAACTTTATTTTTAACTCATCTGGTTATCATATTCATGGTGTTAGTTGTCACATAGTGTTTTACTAAAAATTCTTCAGTGTAAATATATGTACATATCTGTGCTAGTTTTGAATAAAACAACAGCAAAAAGGACCTTCCCATATTAATTTAAAAGGAAATGTTAATGTTATATAACTAACATCCAATTACAAAACAACTCTAGATCAACAATTTAAAAGCATGTTTAAGGTAGTTTCTTTTCCTTTCTGTATTCTATCTTTGTGTCATATATATTTATATATTTATTTATATATACACACATATATATATATGTGTGTATATATATATATATACACACATATATATATAATAGCATATTTTCTGGAATTCCAACCATTTATAATAGTGGAAAATTGACAGCACTTTAAAATTACAATCTCTTAAAATATAAACACCACTTAGCATCTTGCACATAATTATATGCACAATAAGGAAATACACATCTTTGATAAACTCATTACAATTTATCAATAGTTTGTGCACCCTTGTGTAATGATGCCCGTTAAATTAAGAATATGAACTAAAATTTCTTGATAACTTATGTAATGAGTATCACATTGTTTTCTGTAGATCCGTGGAGTGTTTTACAAATATGACAAACAAAACTGAACACTCAGTGAAAAGGCATTTAAAGTATTATTCAAAAATACCACTCACCTAAAGGAAAAGCAGGAAAAGCCTGTTGAATTATGTGCCACAGATTCTGTAATAACCATTGCTATGGACTGAATTGTGTCACCCCAAAATTCATATGTTGAAGCCCTAAACATCAATGTGATGGTATTAGGATTTGGGAACTCTGAGAGGTAATTAGATTTAGATGGGTTCATATGGGTGGGATCTTCATGATGGTGTCAGTACCCTTATAAGCAGAGACACAAAGAGCTAACTGTTTTTCTTTCTCTACCTTGTGAGGACACAGCCATCAGTTAGCTGTCTGCATAAGCTGTCAACACAGTTCAGAGAGCTATCTAAAAATAGTCATTCAATGTTAAATTGGTTCAAATATCAAAATTATATGTAATTTTTATATTCAACTATATGGATCTTCAAGCTCTAAGTAATTTTTTCTTATGTTGACAAATATAAACATAAAAATATTTTTCTCAGAACACTAAATACATAAATAATAGGGAAATAAAAAAGATGCATTTAGGCTATTTTAAAAATACACTAGCCTACAGACTGACAAAAATAAGTGTATTGACAGTATGAATGCAATTCAAGGAGAAAATGAATGTGTGCAGAAGTGTTGCAGAAATGAATGCAAATAATCATAGAAATACAATCTTTGTATTTTATAGGTTTCAGGATGCTGTAACTAGGAAACATCAAAACTCATTTTTAATAGAAAATTGTCCTGAGCTGATACAAATACATCTGTCAAAGAAACTCGACTTGCTAAATAAACATCTTGCAAATGTAACTAAGTTGAACAAACCTCTCTAAATTGCTTCTGTCTGAAACCACAGGACACAGTGACAATTTGCTATGCTTACAAATTTAGATAAAGTTAAATGTAATTGGCAATGTGGGATAGAGTATTAAAAGTGATTTGTTTTCTAAACTAATATAACACTGTGTGTTAATTATACTTGAATTAAAGAAAAAATTGATAAAAATAAAATTAAGACAATAATTTTCCCTGAAACATTAAAGATTCTGATTTTTAAAATGGCATTTTCAAACATGTCTCAATATTATAAATCGTTTGAACCCATTCTGCCACTTGCTGGCAGTCAGGCCACAGGCATTTGTGTAATATCCTTAAGTCTTACTTTCCTCATTTATAAAAATGAGAAGGTAATGTAGACTTTAATTTTAAAGTGTGGGTGTGTATAAACACATCCTAGATCAAGATATAAAAGAATTCTAACAACTGCAGAGTACTCTCGTATGTCCTTCCTTCCACCCATAAGTATCCACTGTTTTGTCTCCTTTCACCATCAATTACTTTTGCTTTTTTTTAATGTAGTATAAATGCAATTACAAATCACACACTTTATAAAATTTGCATTCTTTTACTTATACTATAAATATAAGATCATGTATGTCATATGAATCCATGGCTTTTCTCTTGTGTTACTGAGTAATATTTCTTTGAGTGAATATACTGCAATCTATTTTTTTCCATTTTCATGTTAATGGAAATTTGAGTGGTTGCCAGGTTTTGGCAATTATCAATGAAACTCTTATGAACTCTTTTATACATGTCTCGTGGTGGACATTGTCACTCATGCTCCTTAGGTATATTTTTAGGAGTGCCATTGCTTCATCATTGTTAGGTACATGTTTTGTTTGAATGGTGAGCGGCTTAATCAATTGACACACCCACATCATGAAACAAATCACATCTCAGGCTAAGCTTGACTCAGAGTGAGGTTTTCAAATATATTTTATTAGCTCGAAAATTACAAAAATCTACCAAATGGTTTTCAACTAATTATCAAAGTAACACAAAATCAAACAAATTCATACAGGAGAAAAGAGGGACTAGTGATATATTTTTTTTTCTTCATAGGCAGATTCTGCCGCTAATTCTGCCTTTACTCATTGAGCTGTGCAGTCTCTGATTTAATATTAGGCCATGTCTTTAAAAATCTAAACTTCAGATTTTATAAAGGAAATATCAGGAAAACACATTTTCTTTAATTTTCACAACCATAAATTTATTTACAGAGGGCTTTTTCTCTGTCCACATCCTGAAGACTATTTTTTTTAACTGAGGTTAAATGGTTCTTCGTAGTGAAAGGGTATGACAGAAGGTAGGTGTACTTAAAAAATTCCAATTTTAAATAAATTCACAGGGCTTCTAACATTAGGAATGAGTAACAGATTTAGAAATAGAATTTCATGTTAATAAAAGAATTAACATCATCACAAGACACATATTTAAGCAAGCCCTTGAAGGAAAGTTTGAAGTCTTCGAATTTGAAATGTTTCATAGAAGAGCAGAGGATAATGCCTGTAGAATACAATGACTAGTTGCCTAGACATGTCATAGTATTAAGTATACCACGTTGTTATATATACACAGTATTAAAATATGTCATGGTAGGCATAATTAAACACATGGAAGAAATGGTATATAAGCCCAGTGTTTCTGTCTTTCTGACACTTAGTATATAGGTAAGATTGAATAAAATTCCAGTGGCAAGTTCACTTACTTCCTCAAGATTTCTTCACGTTCCTCAGGAACATAAATTTTATTGTTGCCAGTACCTTCTATCTGCCTTTTCTGGGTCCCTATACTGTTTTGGGGGATATTCTTCATGTTTGGAATAAACAAACAAAAAATAACCAATAAGCCACCCATAGTCTTGATTTATACTACAAGCAAAAGCAGTCTTCTAAAACCCACACAAAGATGTGGCATGAGTAGCAGAATTTACTTAAAGCTTTTACTGCAAAGCAGGTTTCAAGAGAATTGCTGATAATATCACATAGCAAGAGATGCAAAGCAGTATTAGGTATCCATGCTCGTACAGTTTCTTTAGCCATTGTGCTGTCTTACTCAGCTATGTTCCTTCTCCTCTTCTAGAGAAATAAGATACAATGGTCCTGCTCTTTCTTCTCCTTCATGTCTTAATACACGCATACCCTTGGGGAGCCTGGGTGGCTCAGTCGGTTAAGCGTCTGACTTTGGCTCAGGTTATGATCTCACAGTCCGTGGGTTCAAGCCCCGCGTCAGGCGCTGTACTGACAGCTCAGAGCCTGGAGCCTGTTTCAGATTCTGTGTCTCCCTCTCTCTCTGACCCTACCCTGCTCATGCTCTGTCTCTCTCTCTCTCAAAAATAAATAAAAACATTTAAAAAATACACACAAACCCTTAAATTCTTATTAATTTAAACTCACATATGTAATATTTTTTCTATCAAGTCACAAACCATACCATCAATGCATCATCTTGTATTCAGAGAATTTTCTTTTTGTTATTCTAAACAAAGATTTTTTTCTATAAAATTCATTGGATAATCAGATATTAAAGTACTTTTTTCTTATGCTGCTTGAATTTTCTGTCATGTAACACAGTAAAATTTAAAGTTAATAGGACACCTGGGTGGCTCAGTCGGTTGAGTGTCCCATTCTTGATCTCAGCTCAGGTCATGATTTTATGGTTTTTGGGATTGAGCCCCACATAGCGCTCTGCACTGACTGGGTGGAGCCTGATAAGGATTCTCTCTCTCCCTCTCTCTCTGCCCTTCCCCTGCTCTCTCTGTCTCCCTCTCTCAAAATAAATAAACATTTAAAAAATACAGTTAAGATAATGTTTGAGATCAGAAAATCTTAAAAGATTGAAAAGAAGAAACAAAGCGAAGAAAAAACTGTGGTTGTTATGCCTTGTTAATGCATCTATTTCCTTACTTGTGGACAAAACTCAAAACTATGAGAATATCATTTTGTAGCTTCAGTTGCAGTTTGGCATTTTCTATTCTTAACATTCCCTGGAAGCTGTTTAAAAGCAGGCAGCATTGTGAACATATAGTAGTCAGACCATCAGTTAGTCTGCACTAAAATATACATGTGAAATGTGTTCAGGTATTTACTTTGTCACAACAAAACACAGATGAGTTTTAAATGGATCAGCAAAGCATCTCTGGAATACTTTAAATGCATTTGAAAGATACTCAGCCTAACTCTGCTGGCATATATCCTCCTGGAGATAGATGCTAAAGAGGTATTGTGGTCACCTGTCTTTTAGTACTATAGTTCTGTGTTTTCAGTTAACCACACAATATATGATTTAGTCTATTTTTTTTTTTCAGGATGGCCTGAAAAAACAGTGACTTCAAGAACAATGGTCCCAAAGGAGTGAGTTAAAAAAACATTAAGGGGGGGGCGGGGGGCACCTGGGTGGCTTGTCGGTTAAGCGTCAGACTTCAGCTCAGGTCATGATCTCGTGGTTTGTGAGTTCCAGCCCCATGTCCGGCTCTGTGTGGACAGCTCAGAGCCTGGGGCCTGCTTTGGATTATGTGTCTCGCTCCTTCTCTTCCTCTGCCCGGCTCACACGCTGTCTCTCTTTCTCTCAAAAAAAAAAAAAAAAAAGTTAAAAAAAATCATTAAGGATATGAAGACATTGGAACTTCTATCTAAGGAAATAATGATTTGCCTGGTGAGTTGGCTTCACGTCATGATACCCGCAGAGCTAACAACAGGAGCTTCCAGGACCTCCAACTATGATCTAGAATTTAATCTGTAGCTGTATGAAACAATAAGACAATTATATCTGAGTAGTCTCATCTCATTGGTCTTCAAGTCTGAGTTTTGCAGACTTGCCTTGTTTTTGATAACTGACAGTTCTAAGGAGTACTGGTCATATATTTTACAGACTGTCCCTCAATTGGAATATATTTAATGCAGTTTTTTTACATAATTTAGGCAAAGATTATGTCTTTTGGGGAGGAAGACCACAGAGGTCTTCCATCACATTTTGTCTAGGATACATTCTATTGGCATAACTTATCACTGTTGATATTAATCTTTTTTTAAGACTTGTTTATTTATTTTGAGAGAGAGAGAGCCTGGGTAAGGGGCTGAAGAGAGGGGGAATCCCAGGCAGGCCACACGCTGTCAGTGAGGAGCCTGATGCAGGGCTCTGTACCACTAAATGTGAGATCATGACCTGAGCAGAAATTAAGAGTCTGTTGCTCACCCAACTGGGCCACCCAGGCACCCTGATGTTAATCTGCATCACATGGCTAAGATAGCTTTTTCTAAGTTTCTCCACTGCAAGATTACTTTTTTCTCCTCTCAGCACTGTACTCCTTGGAATGAGGTCACTATGTGCAGCCCATGTTAAGGAATGGGGAGTTAACCTCCAACACTGTGAGGATAGAGTATCTATAAATTATTTGGAAATCATCTGCAAAAGGGATGCATCTATTCTATTGATTTAGTCAATCATTTATTAATAAAATAGAAATAATAAAAATTTACACTCTGAATTGTAATTCAGTAATACTATATTTTGTTGCTAAAATTATTTTAGTTTTGGTCACTGAGAGCTCTTTTAATTTCCTTCTGTGTTCCTATGACATATCTCAATCATTACCAATTTTTTTCATTGTTATTTTTAAATTATTATGAATTTATTATTTTATTGATAATTATTTACTTTGTATTTTGTAACATTATATTTTTTTAAATTTTTTAATGTTTTTATTTATATTTGAGAGAGAGAGAGAGAGGAAGAGTGAGTGGGGGAGGGGCAGAGAGAGAGAGGGAGACATAGAATCCAAAGCAGGCTCCAGGTGCTGAATTGTCAGCACAGAGCCTGACACAGGGCTCGAACTCACAGACCTTGTGATCATGACCTGAGCCGAAGTCATACGCTTTAACTGATTCAGACACCCAGGCGTCCCAACTAAATTGTATTTTAAATAAGGTAGCTTACTTTGACCTACTAATTAGTAGCCCTACTTAATTTTTTTAAATTTTATTTTATTATGATAGGAAGTTAGCATGAGATCTAACCCCTTATCAAATTTTTAAGTATACGATACTATAGGGACAATGTTACACAGTAGATTTCTATAATTTATTAATCTTGTATAATTAAGTCTTTATGCCTGTTGGTTAACAACTCACCATCTCCCCTTGCGCCAGCCTCTGGCAAACACCATGTTACTCTGATTTTATAAGTTTGATTTTTTTAGATACCTGATATAAGTGGAATCATGCAGTACTTGTCTTTCTATGACTGGCTTATTTCAACTAGTCTAATATATTCATGGCCCATCCATGTTGTTGCATATTGTAGAATTTCCTTCTTTTTTAAGGCTACTATTCCACTGTACGCATAACAATATTTTATTTATGTGTTAATCTGTCAATGGACATATAGGTTGTTTTCTCATCTCAGATATTTTGAAAAGCATTGCGATGAATATTGGAGTACTAGTATCTCTTATAGAACCTGATCTCAGTTCTTTTAGGTAAATATCCAGAAATGGGATTGCTGGATCATATGAGAGTTCTACTTTTTATTTTTTTAGGAATCTCCATGCTGTTTTCCAGTGGCTGCTCCATTTTGCATTTCCACCAACAATATACAGGAGTTACAATTTCTTCACATCCTCACCGATACCTGCTATCTTTTTTTTTCCTTTTTTTTTTGATAATAGTCATCTTAATAAGTGTGAAGCAGTATCTTGTAGTTTGATTTGCATTTTCCTGATGAATAGTTATGCTGAATGTAACATGTTGTCTACCTGGATGTCTTCTCTGGATAAATATCTATTCAAGACTTTAGCCCATTTTCAGTCAGATTATTAGTTTGTAGTTTTGTTTTGTTTTCTTTTACTATTGTGTTGTAGGAATTTCTTATATATTTTGGAATTAACCCATATATTATCTGACACATGGCTTGCAAATATTTATACCTATTCTGTAGTTGCCTTTTCACTCTGTTGTTTCTTTCATATTATAAGCAGAATCTTTTAAGTGTGATGTAAACCACTTGTTTATTTTTGCTTTTGTTGATTGTGTTTTTGGCATTATATCCAAAAAATCATTGCCAAGACCAATGTCATCAAGCTTTTTCCTTGTGGTTTCTTTTTAGGTGTTTTTTTTTTTAAATGTCAGGTCTTGCATCTGAGTCTTGAATACATTTTGAGTTGGTTTTTGTACATAGTGTAGAAAAATTCAATTCATTCTTATGCACGTGGATATTTAGTTTCTCCGACACCATTTGTTGGAGACTATTACCCATGGTATATTTTTGACACCCATGTCAAAGATCAGGTGCCCATAAATGTGTGGATTTGTTTCTGGGTGGGTTCTCTATTCTCTTTTATTGGTCTATATATCTGTTTTATGACTATTTTAATTACTGTAGCTTTGTGATATATTTTCAAATCAGGGTGTGTGATGCCTCCAAATTCATTCTTCTTCCTGAAGTTTGTTTTAGGTATGTGGGGTCTTTTGTAGTTCCATATGATTTTTAGTTAGCTGTGGTCATTTTATTTTATTTTATTTTATTTTATTTTATTTTATTTTATTATTTTTATAAAAAAGCTGAGGGAATTCAGTATTGTGGAGTTTTTACAAAGAATTTCTTTACTTTCTGGCAGTTTAAATGTTCCAGGCTCTGGTAAAATTCTTGCCTCCTACTTAGAATTGGTGAATTCTCCATAAAATGATAGTTTCGTTTATAAGAATGTGACATTAGAAATCAAGATCTCAGTGCTAGGTGTATTTGCTCTTACTGAGGTCATCTTGCTTCTAAGTAGAGACAGAAGGGAAACACTTGTGTGATTACTAACCTATAAACTCACATGTATCTATGATTATTATTGTGTAGTTTTTTTTTTTAATGTTTATTTGTTTTTGAGAGAGATAGCACTAATGGGGGAGGGGCAGAGAGAAAGAGGGAGACACAGAAACTGAAGCAGGCCCCAGGCTCTGAGCTGTCAGCACAGAGCCTGACGCGAGGCTCAAACTCACAAACCTGAGCCAAATTTGGACCCTCAACCAACTGAGCCATCCAGGCAGCCCTATTATTGTGTAGTTTTAAGCTAAGCATGAGTTCACACAGTTGATGTCTTCAACTCTAATTCATTACCACATGAATGATTCTAGCCTCTTTTCCCTGCTCATTTGGAACCTTCCACCCCAATGGTGAGAAACGGCTCCCACTATCTTAGTACATTTATTTGATTTTTCAATTCCAACATACATGTATATAGTATTAGAATTTTCCTTCTGTAGCTCCTGAAAAAAAATGTTATTTACTAGAGTACAATGCATATGAACTGTTCATATTTATTTTAATCTTAAAGACCCCACTCATTTCCAAAGTTACTTAGGTCAATGCCTTTTCCCCTGCCCTTTATGGTAAGGTTCTTTCATAGATTTGTAATACAGGTAGATTGTTTTGTCATATTATACATTTTATCATAGGATTTCCCCAATATTTTAATATGGCTTAATTTGTATATTTAAGGTTCAGTTTTTGTGCTTTAAATTCTGTAAGTTTGACACATGCCGTGTCATACAATCAGCATTACGATATCAACAGAAAACTTCATTACCCTAAAATGTTCTGTGCCTTATCCATTCAAACGCCCTCCCTCCATCTAAAGCCCTGGAAACCACTGAGTTTTTTTAATGTCTGTATTTTTGCTTTTTCTTGAAAGCCATATTATAAATGCCATTATACATGTTACAGCCTTTCAGATTGGTTTCTTCCAATTAGCAAGATACATCAAAATTTCCTCCATGGCTTATTAGCTCATCTCTCTCTCTCTCTCTCTCTCTCTCTCTCTCTCTCTGTATCTCTCTCTCGTATGTTTTTAGAGCAGATTTAGGTGTACAACAAAGTTGAGGGGAAGGTATAAAGGTTTTCCATATATTCCCTGCCTGTGTACATGCACATAGCCTCCCCTATATCAACATCTTTCACCAGAGTAGTACTTTTTTTTTTTTAACAAGGATGAATTTACATTGACACATCATAATCACCCAAAGTTCTTAGTTTACTTTAGAGTTCATTCTTGGTGTTCTACATTCTCTGGGTTTGGTAAAATACATAATGGCTTATATCTGCCATTATAATATCATAGAGAGTAACTTCACTGCCCTAAAAATCCTCACTGCTCCACCTGTTCATGATTCCCACCCCCACACTAACCCCTGGCAACCACTAAACTTTTTAGTTTCTCCATAGTTTCACATTTTTCAGAATATCATACAGTGGGAATCGTATAGTACATAGTCTTTTTAGGTTGGATATTTTCACTTAGTAATATGAATTAAAGTTTCCTCAATATCTTGTCATGGTTTTGTAGCTCTTTGCTTTTTAGTACTGAATAATATTTCATTGTTTGGATATACTACAGTGTATTTATCAATTCACCTACTGGTTACTTTCACGTTTGGGCAATTATGAATAAAACTGCTATAAACATACTTGTGCAAGTTTTTCTGTGGACATATTTCCAACTCCATTGGGTAAGTACAAAGGAATGTGATTGCTAGATTGTATGGTGAGAATATTTTGATTTTTATATGAAACTGCCAACTGTCTTCCAAAATGGCTATACCATTGTGCATTCCCTACCAGGAATGTTTATAGCACCCAATGTTTATAGCAACATTATCTACAATAGTCAAATTATGGAAATGGCCCAAGTGTCCATCAACTATTGAACAGATGAAGAAGATGTGGTATATTTATACAAGGTAATATTGCTTAGCCATAAAAAGGAATGAAATCTCGCCATTTGCAATGACAATGAATAGAAGTAGAGGTATTAGGCTAAGCAAAATAAGACAGAGAAAGACAAATACCCTATGATTTCCCTCTTCTGTAGAATTTAAGAAACAAAACAAATGACCAAAGAGTTTTCTGTAGTTTTGAAATGGTATGTTTATGTGTTATTTTCTGGAATGTATCCTTCTTGGTGTTTTCTGAGCTTCCTGGTATGGACGTTATATTGGGGAAATTCTCAGTCATTATTGTTTCACCTAGTTCTGTCCCTTCCTCACTTTCTTCTTCTTCTAGTATTTCCATTGTTTATATGTTATACCTTTGTTAGTTGTCACACAGTCCTTGGATATTCTGGGTTTTTTTCAGTCTCTGTTCTCTTTGCTTCTCAGATTTCAAGATATACACTATATTAATATATTCTCTAGCTCAGAGAGTCTTTCTTCAGCTGTGTCCAATCTACTAATAAGTGTATAAGGGCATTGTTCATTTCTGTTATAGTGCTTTTTATCTCTAGCATTTCTTTCTTAGAATTTCTGTCTCTCTGTTTACATTGCCCATCTGTTCCTGCACGCTATTTAATTTATCCTTTATACCCTTAGCATATTATTAATTGCTACTTTCAGTTTGATAATTCTAACATTCTTGTCATACCTGGTTCTAATGCCTGCTCTGTCTTCAAATTCTGTGCTTTGCCTTTTGGAATAGCTTGTAATTTTTTTTCTGATAGTAGCATGATGTACATGGTAAAAGAAACAGCTGTAAATATGCCTTTATTAATGTGGTGGTCAGGTACGTGGGGATGGGAAGCATTCTATAGTCCTATGATTAGGTCTCGGTCTTTTAACGAGCCCATACCCTGCACTGTGAAGTTCACAAGATTTTCTCAACTTTTTTCTTCCTCCTTAGACAGGATAGGATAGCTAGAGTAGGCTGGAATTGGTATTTCCTTTCCAATGGTCATTTAGGCTCTGGTAATAACTCAGCAGATTGGGTTCTGGTTTACAAATTTCCCCTGAGGGCAGACTTGCTAAGAGGAACAGCGTGCTCTCTCAAATTTCAACATGGTTCCTTTTCCCCTCTCCTGCCTGTAGCACAAGGGCATTTTTCTCCAACTTGCTTACTGTGAGAAGTTTGTTGAGGTCCTGGAGGTAAATCTCACAAAATTGTGTGGGCTCCCTTATGGTTGAAGCCCCCTTGATATTTAACTCTCAGAGTTGTTTACACTGAGATTCCACCAATTTATCAGTTACAGTTCAAATTTTCCTACTTAAGCACTGATTCCTTCCTGTAGGTAGTTTCTACAGTAAGTCTCTGTTAGTCTCTGCTCTGGGTTAAACTGTGCTTCTCTATAATTGCCTGAGTATATCCCTTCTTGGGAACAGTAGTTTG
Organism: Acinonyx jubatus; assembly: GCF_027475565.1. Lineage (NCBI taxonomy): Eukaryota > Metazoa > Chordata > Mammalia > Carnivora > Felidae > Acinonyx > Acinonyx jubatus. The sequence continues at coordinate 40,785,492 of NC_069391.1, forward strand.
CTCTCTATGCTTGATCTTTTGCATCCAAAAAGGATTGTTGATTTTTCAGTTTGTTCAGCTTTTTACTTGCTCTTAAGACACATTGACAACTTCTAAGCTTCTTACATATGGAACTAGCAACTAGAAGTCTGCTCATTTCTATTTTATTGCTGGACAATATTCCACTCTAATGTGCATTACATTTATCTATTTATCTATCTTATTTATCTGTTTATCTATTCATCCTTTGAAAGTTCTCTTGTTTACTTCTGGTTTTGACTGATTAAAAGAAAGCCTCCCTAAATATTGCATGGAGACATCTACATATAACTACATTTTCTAATAAATTTCATAAGTACCTAGGAGTGTAACTGCTGGATTACGTGGTAAGAACATAATTCATGTCATAAGAAACTTCTAAAGTGTCTTTCAAAGAACTATACCATTTTGCATTCCCAGCAGCAATAAATGAGAACTCCTTTTGTTCCATATCCTCTTCAGAAATAGCTTATTATCAATTTTGGGGGGGACTTAGCCATTCCAATAGGTATGTTGTGGTACTTCATTGTTTTAATTTTCATAATCATATTTTCATCCATTAAAATACAAAGCATCTACTCTTTGAAATTATTCTGGATGTTTCCCTTTGTACGTCACTAACAAATTTTAGAGTGACATGTTTGGAACAGAAACCCACAGAATTCCTAGTCCTTCATTTGGACTTTACTAGGACTGGGTATATATTTCTGTTCCCATACTCCGTAACACTGTGAAAACATATTGACATTTTCCCAGGAGATACCTATTCATATGTTTTAGACTTTGAATTATTTGAAAGTTAACTTATTACTTCCTCATTAAGACTCAGTACTAGACCCCCACCTTCTTGCTCCCACCAGTACAAAGCTGGATGTCATATACTGTACCCAATCTCCAACTGTTCCCTTCACTACAACACTCATTTTATATTTTTCTTTGTAAATTCGTATTTAACTTCTAGTTAGTTAACATGCTGTGCAATATTCGTTTCGAGAGAAGAATTCACTGTTTTATCACTTACCTACAACACCTAGGGCTCATTATAACAAGTGCCTTCCTTAATACCCATCACCCATCTAGCCCTTCCCCCATCTCCCTCCCTCCATCAACCCCCAATTTGTTTTCTATTGTTAAGAGTATCATCAGGGGCACCTGGGCGGCTGCTCGGTTAAGCCTCCGAGTTTGACTCCAGTCATGATCTAGCTGTTCATGAGTTTGAGGCCCACATCAGGCTCTGGGCTAACAGCTTGGAGACTGCTTCAGATTCTGTGTCTCCTTCTCTCTGCCCCTCCCCCACTCACGTTCTGTCTCTCTCTCTCTCTCTCTCTCTCTCTCTCAAAAATAAATAAACATTTAAAAAAAAATTTTTAAAGAGTATCTTTTGGTTTGTTTCCCTATTTTTTCCCCTTCTCATAACTACTACACCCATTTTAAACTGATTCAGCCCAGCTCCTAAAACCCTATAAATAACCTCTTCTGTCTTTCCCTTTTCTAGACACTATTAAAACTCTCTGAAGGTGTGATATGTCTGACTATAGTAGGACCAATGGCTCTATCTTTGATATTTCATCATGTTTTCTGGTGATCCTTTGTGGAGTCAGTAGTCATCAATGATGTGTTCCATTGGAGATGTGATCTTTTTGGGTGTTCAAGATTCAAAAGATAATATCAAGTCTTACCCCCTTGTTGGCTGGTATTAAAGCATGGGAGTACTCTTACACATCTTCAAATTTTGATCTCACTGAAATTCTATGTCTGGGAGAGAGAGAAATACATATGTGTAGAAATTTTCCAAGAGTGTGTGTTCTAAACATTCCTTTAATGAGTGCTGCAAACCTGGATAAACCTATGGCAACTCTTGACTTGAGGCCATGATTGTCCTTATAGCAGGTTGACCTCCTTTATTTTGAATTGTTCTTTGGTGTTGGCTTATTGACTGAGACATGAGTCACTTATAAAATATGACCCTTTGAAACTTGTGCATCATGATGTTTATCACGTTACATTATTTTCTCTATTAGAATGAGTCTATGAAATAGCTCTCTGCCTCAGTTCCAGAATAAATCTCCGTTCTTTGGAGTAATTGCTTTTATTTTATTGTATTGGTGTAGAATTCTGTAACTGAATATTTTTTCTGTATACTGGTAGACTAATATGTCTTCTACCAATAGTAAATAAAGAGTATTGCATACTCTGAATTTGGTGCTATAATCATACTTTTGATTTTACCTTAATTTCTGGCCTGAGTTTTCTATTCTCTATTTTCATCTATGGTTTAATATAGTTTATTTGGCTATATTGCATATATCTGTTGTACTTCTTCATAACACTCCATGTTATGTCTACACACTCCCAGTGATGGCTGACTTTATTTGCCTCCACCTCCTTGCTGCCAAGAGTAATAGTATACCATGAACATGCTTCTGCATTCCCCCTTATGGAATGGTATAAAATTTTCTTTGTAATATGTATCCAAGTGTGAAATTGTTGGCTCATAGTGTATTAATATACTTAAATTTCAGGGTGCCTGGATGACTCAGTTGGTTAAGTGTCCGACTTTGGCTCAGGTCATGATCTCATGGTTTGTGGGTTCAAGCCCTACCTTGGGCTCTGTGCTGACAGATCAGAGCCTGGAGCCTGCTTTGGATTCTGTGTCTCCCTTTCTCTCTGCCCCTCCCCCACTCTCTCTCCCTCTCAAAAATAAATAAACATTAAAAAATTAAACACATATATTTATTCTTCAGAAGTTTATTCTTCAGAGTAGTTGCCATCAGTAGGGTGTTGGGCCTCTGTATTCTACATTTAGTAATATTTAGTTCACATGTTTTCTAAGTTGTGACAATTTAATGGTGTAAAGTGATACTTAACTTTTCTTTTAGTTTACATTTCTCTCATTAGTAAATATTATGGTCATCTATTCATTAGTTTTGGGGATCCTTTCTTCGTAAAAGTTGTTTATATACTGTGTTCATTCATCTTTGGAGGTTATTGTGTGTTGTCCTTACGGATTTGTGTAAGTTGCTTACACATTATGGATAATAGTGAATCCTTTGTTGGCTTTACATGATAAGTATGTTCTTCATTTCTGTCTTCTACTTAATTTTGTCCATGCTATTCTTCATCATAGGAAATGAGAAAGTTGTTTCGCATTCTCAGTTGTTGATATAAGTTCCTATATTGTTTTCTACTAAGCTTTTAGTTTTACTTCTCACATACAATTTATGTTACATAGTCCACATTTCCATGTGAGATCTTGTTTTATATTTTTTCTCCAAAATGAATCAGTATCCCAATACTATCTACTAAAGAACTCATCAATTTTATTTTTTTATTTTATTTTCATGCACACATAGGTCTGCTTCTAAAGTTTCTATTCTGTTCCATATGTCTATCTTCCTGTGCTTATGCTATTTCAACACTACTTCACTGCTATGGGTTTTAAAACTTATCTTTATTTTTAATGTTTGTTTATTTTTGAGAGACAAAGACAAAGCATGAGTGGGGGAGGGGCAAAGAGAGAGGGACACACAGGACCTGAAGCAGGCTCCAGGCTCTGAGCTGTCAGCGCAGAGCTTGACGCGGGGATTGAACTCAAAAACCATGAGATCATGACCTGAGCCAAAGCCAGACGTTTAACCAACTGAGCCACCCAGGCGCCCCTACAACATATCTTGATATCTGGTGATCAAGCCAACTACTATCCTATCTCCTATTTTCATTTTATATTCTTTTTAATGTTGACTTAGTTATTTGTCTTCCTCTGTCTTAATAAAAATGTGCTATGTGTATTTTCCTAATGCTAAGTCTTATTTTAATTTCCAATATGAATATCTGCTGTGTTTATTTTTTCAATGTCACCCTTATTTAATTTCAGCTCAATTGTGTATGAATATAGAACTACACTTAAGTACATATTTTGTACATATACATATTATATACATATATTCAGTGTTCAATTATTATATCTCAGCAGAAAGCATGTCATCAATCTAGTTTATAAGGGTATCATTTGGCCATCTGGGGGAGACCATGAAGAATGGAATGCCCCAGTATTGGTTTGTTTTTCGGTCATTATTTTTTTTCAATATTTTACCCTATCAAGTCTTTTGTTCATCCTTTCTATGTATATATTAGCACTGGTGGTCCACTGAAGTAAGAGAAAACAATGACTGTCTCAGGACACTAAATAGCAAAAAGGTAAGATCAAGATTTAAAAAAAAATTTGTTTTAATTCTCTAAACCTTTTCTTTGGTTGCTCTCTGCCCCAGGCTAAAGCTAAGAACTCACCCCATTTGCTAGAACTAAAGCTAATAACTCACCCCATTTGCTAGGACTATACAACATTCAATCTTCTGAGAAGCGTCACTTCTGGGTATATATCCAAAGGAATTGAAAACAATATAGAAAATGTATCTGTACTTCCAAATTTGTTATAGAATTATTCACAATAATTAAATTGTTAAATGTTTATTCGTAGGATTTTTTGTTTATCCTTCTGTATTTTGGTTTATTCCAGTTTGTGTTGATTTTGTTAATTCCTGAAATTATTGTATAATTCTCAATTCTACAGTTTGTCCATGGTTGAAATATTTAACCCTCCATTCTTTGCTCACAGTCTCTTGTCAGATTTCACCTTTTTCTACAAAAGAAAAAAAAAACCAATTGAGTGTCGTGATAGTGACCATCAGCCATTTCATCAAGCTGTAGATCATTTATCTGAATAATTTATTTTTTAATTTTGTTTCTGTGTCTTTGCATATAAACTATTCATATTTTCTCCCAGATGACTTCTTTATATTTCCTGTTCTTAAAAAGGAGCATGTGATTTTTACGTGTTCTGCTCAAGCATCCCATGTTTAAATAAATAACATATGTGTTCTTATCTTATGTATTCAAGCTTCCAAACTGCCAGAAAAAGTTCAGTAAGTGGTTCCATAAAGAAGGTGTAAGGGGAGTCTAGATGCTAAAACTATGACTCCCAAAAGTTAAATAGAATTTAATTTTCTTCCATGTATATAGCATATTTCATGTCAAGCAAAGGTATAAGTAGTCCAAGAATAACTTGTGTTTGTATTGTGTATGTGAAATAACACACCTATGTGAATGTCCTTTGTACTCTTGGGTTTCTCATCAAAATTTCAGATTTAAAAGATGTCTACAATCATGTGCAGATAACACTTTACAGAGACACTTGCAAGGGAACAAAAAGAATTTTGATTGAAACATAGAACTTCTTTTTTTTTTTTTGCTTATATGTCTATATAGCTGACGTTTTGACAGAAATTTATTTTTCATTTGCACATGGCAAATGAATATGTTTCATAGGGAGTTTCACAAGGAAGTTAAAATAATGTGAACTTCATCTAATTGGCCTGTGAAAGTACTGCTTTGTAGTGAATCACAGAGTCAGACAACTGGGTATATACCATCATATAGGTTAACAAATCTTTAATTCCAGTCCTTTTTTCATATATGAAATAAATGAATCCTTATTTAGATAAGTTACAGTTTTTTTAGAAAAATTATAAGAAGTGAAAAATGGGTAAAACGCATTCCTGTAGAGGTGTTAGTTACCTGGCTCTAGAGTCTGGAAATATCCCAAAAAGATAATCCCTGTTCATATACATATATTCTGTCTTATGTCTCTGCCCTTATGGACTAAATAGTTCATGAACTAAGTAAAGATTTATTGATGTTTTAAAATACTTTATTGTCTTTTTTTTAGATAATTACTCTACATTGTGTTTTTCCCATATATTTCCAATGAAGTCTAGATATCTGTATATTATCCATCTAAGTTTTATATTTCAAAATTATTTATTATCCTTTGGGTTTTGTTCTTCTGGTAAGCCTCTCAAGTTAACTGTGCGACTGCACAGCTGCCTGTAGAGTGAAGAGTCAGTGGCCGAGACAAGGATAACAATAAGAACATAGGAATAGCTGTGTTCAGGTATCCACAGAATGAGACGGACAGAATAGTGATCAATTTTTTTTTCCAGGGGATTGTAGCGACCTTTGAAAGAATTTTAAATTTCTCCTCCAACATGTCCTAATGGAGCAATTTCGGGAAGATAAACATACTCTGAGACACATAAAGAACATATGAATACCCAGAAAATGCGTTCTTTGTCTTCTAAGGAAATCATAGCCATTTGAATTCTAAATCAGTGAAGCAGTTTTTCCAATGTCGTGTTTTACATAGAAATAGTACCACAGCATATTACCCATCTATTCTGAGGGCAGGAGGCTATGGAAATGACTGCTGATCTGTTCAAAGGACATTCACTGTTTCCCACACTGCATTACTTTCTGAATTAGATTTCCCTTCTGTTGTCACAGGCACTAGGTAAGGATTTGCACCCCTGGGAGCATCAGTGTATGTTTTACCTTAACAGATGGTTGCTGTTGAGGCAGATTGAATTCAGCAATGTGCACTTGTTTTAACATGTTATTTTCGTTTAAACTGTATATCAGGAACCTAGTAAACAAAAATCCCCTCAGGTCAAACTGGCATGTGTGTGTGTGTGTGTCTGTGCATATGTGTCTGTGTTTTCTTTAAGGTTTTCTAGAGACAAATACCAATATTAATAATGATAATGTATACTGATAGGCCCTCTACATGAGATATATCTGATGCCACAAATAACTTTTGGTTAAGAGCCCAAAAGGGGCACCCAGGTGGCTCAGTTGGTTAGGCGTCTGACTTCAGTTCAGGTCATAATCTCCTGGTTCATGAGTTTGAGCTCCACATCTGGCTCTGTGCTGACAGCTCAGATCCTGGAGCCTGCTTCAAATTCTGTTTCCCTCTCTCTCTCTCCCTGCACCTCCCCCCAACTCACACTCTGTCTCTGTCTCTCTCTCAAAAATAAATAACCATTAAAAAAAAAGACTAAGACACAATGAAAAGCAGAAAAGAAGTGTAGGAAAGAGGCAAAGACAATAGTTTCCTTATGAATCTTCCATCTTTTATCATAGGCGGGAAAATCAGAGACATTCATGCATGGGTGAAAATATGGAAAAGGGAAATGAAGAAGAAATGATAGAGGAACTCTCTAGCTTTTGAAGAGTTCCTTTGTTGCCTAGCATTCCAAGAAGTTACATGAATATTTAGATTGCTAATAGCATAGGACCGACCCTCAGTTAAAAGAGATACTAGAAATCAGCTATACTAAAGCTATAGCCATGGTTCCATTTCTTGGGAGCAATTAGCTTAGTTCCACCTTTATTGTGTGATGTGTATCTTGGGAAAATTAAACTCTTCACATTTTGTTTCTTCAGCTATATATTTGAGAGAAGTATAACAGGCCTCAGAATTGTTGTAATCAACAAATGAAGTAAAATGTATGCAAAGAACCTCGCTCAGCATTCAACATTGAACAGATACTCTGTAACCATTGGCACTTTTCTTCTTTTCTAGGAATCATCAAATGGTTAGTAGTTAACTCGATTCCTATCCTTGCCCTCAAATGTTCTGACTGCTTTTCAATGAAAATAACACATAGAAATATCTTGATGTCTGAGGTCCTTCAAATTTATGAATAATAATCATGGAGATACCACAGTTAGATTAGAAAACTTTTTAAAATTCAAAAACAGAATCGAGAGACCCAGTTCAAATCAGACTGCACTTTCCCCTTACCTCTTATCTCTACTATAATGCTAGGTATTACCAGCATTATAATGAGCCCTCTTCTGAAATTTCTGAGCTGGAATATGAAAGATTCCTCCCTCCATGGAGAACATAAGAGGGAAGATACTTAACACCAAACCTCTCCAAGCATGTACCAATGACTGGAAGAATGGATAAAAGGATGGCTGAACACTCCCTCCATCTTTCTTTCAGTTTTTCTTAGATTATAAATCCATCTTGATATCCAATTTGAACACACTTTGATATATTTAGTGACATGATAGTTTCCCTAATTAAGTGGTCTCAGTATTACTATATTCTCTCTCTCTTTCAGCAAAAATATAGATGATAGATAGATAGATGATAGATAGAAAAAGAAAGAAAGAAAGAAAGAAAGAAAGAAAGAAAGCAAACAATTTTGTTATCAAACAGACCTTGCTGTAGGTGTTTTTTGTTTTGTTTTGTTTTTTGTTTTTTGATGGGGGAGATACTTTGGATTGCTTATTCCATTCACTCTAGGTTAAAAGAAAAAGTTATAACATGAACTTGTCAAGGGAGTCTTAGACTCTGTTCAGATTATTATGTAAATATAAAAAGATCTTAAAGCATAAATTTCAGTAAGTTCCTTGAGGACAAAGACATATTCATACATTACTTTGCATTTCCAGTTTCTAGTATAGGGACTGGCATACAGTTAAAATTCAGTCAGTAACCACTGAACTGAAGAATGGATTTGTAAAAAGAGTTACACTAGGCACATTGGCATCATGGGAAGTAATTTAAAATAAAGTTTTCTTAAATAAATTTGATATTGTAACCCAAAACACAGACATTGTGGAAATGAATCACTTTTCTGAGTCATGTGGCAAATCAGTTGTATTTTATTGTATTGATAATATTGTACAGACAGGCTTTATAGATTTAATTTTTAAGGAGCTCTACATTTTCAGTTCTATTCCTGAGACATTTATCAAATGTTAAAGAGTTGACTACTTCATGTGTCGATGAAACTATTTTTTCATTAATTTTATAGAGATCTTTATACAGGGGTCATAAATGCAAATGCTACCAGATACAGACACAAAATAAAAGGAATAAAATAATTGGACGTAAGGCAATTGGGAACTGTGAGAGCCTGGAGTGCATATTCTCATCATAAACACATTTTTAAAAATTTATAACACTGTGCACATAAAAAGGTCAGTAGGACAAATTCTTCAGTCAATCTGCTTGTGAGTTGAAAACTCTCTTTTAACAATATTCTACATGATAACATTGATTTCATGTTTGGTAATTCTATCATTTTTACCCGAGTTTATGTTTATTGAGTTAAAATGAAATTAATATTTTATAAAAATAATCTTAATAGTTTTATAGTCCTAAATGCTTTCTATCTATATTGAGTTTTTCTCAATTATTTATATACCTTGGTAGCTAAAAATGATGTTTTCTAAAGGTTAATTATGCATGTTTCCAGGTAGAGATTTAAGATAGCTGTTTTCTACTTATTTCTGCAGTTTCATGTTGATTAATTTTTACAATATATGCATTTATTTATTTACACAATAGATATTTATTATTTGCTATTTGTCAATGTTCTCATCATTGTGGATGTAGCAATGAACACAGCATACAAAAATTCCTGATTCCATGAAACTCATATTCTAGTAGTAGAAGAAATAAGAAAAATATTACCAAGAAGAAAAATACAGTACATAACTAGAGATAATTAATGTGATGAGAAAGAAATTATGGCAGACATAGGGAAAATGAGACTTTGAGGGAATACAATTTTAATTAGGTGGTGTATTAGGCAATGTCTGGTCAAGAGACATAACCACATCAATTATTACACTACAGAGAAAATTTGCTATGAAGAATTCTTAACTAGTTATTGAAGACATTAAAAGGTAAAAATGAAATGCTAAGGTATTATAGCAGTAGCAGCTGCAGAAACAGCTATTCCCTTAGGGCCGTGGGGACAAAGAGAAGAGATGGGAATTACCAAAATTTAGATGGTTTTAGGAGAGAGTCCTGAAAGCTGGAACTTGGTCCTATTAGACAGAGATGCTGTTTCCTTTCCACTGACGTCTGTGAAATCAGAGAAGGGTCCCCATGGGCCTGGAGATCAGACCTTTGAGGATGAAGTGCCCCTGACAGTATATGTTGGGTCTAGTTCTGTGAGTATTGGCAAAACTGCAAGCCAGAACCAACTGCTGCTTCTGGAATAACTTTCACATGAGAATGAGGAAGCAGTGCTTTGGGGACACCACTGGAACAGAAAATATAAAGAGGACACTGGGAACAAAAGAAGATAGAGAGCAAGCAGGAGAAACATGTTCCTCCTCCATTCTCTTGTCTTCACTGTTCCTCTAGTATCTCCTATGGATTAAGGTTAACAATGAGTCAGCTGGCAAAGAAGAAATGTTTTGCAGATTTCCATTTTAGTCTATGCACACAGAGTAGAGTATAGAAAATGTGGGCTTGCAGTTGAGAAACAATACGTTAATATACTGCCATTTTTTAATTTTGGGTTTTACAGTTTTTCTGGATTAGTTCATGTAGGTTCCCTTATAACCTATTAATAAACAGTTTGAGAGGAAAGGAAGAAGTGGGTTAACACGGCCAATCTACAGACTCTACAATGGCTTATCATCTCAAAAACATCCTTTTTATTATATCCATTTGCTCTAGGCAGGTGTAAGGAGGATACTCCAAGTATATAAAATGATACACTGATTCCGGTTACTTATCTTCCAATCTAAAAGGAATTTCTCAGGGGGGCCTGGGTGGTTCAGTCGGTTGAGCATCTGAGTCTTGGTTTCAGCTCAGATGATGGTCTCCAGTTTTGTGGGCCCAAGTCCAGCATCAGGCTCTGCACTGGCAGCATGGAGCCTTTTTGGGATTCTCTCTCTCCCCCCCCTTTTTTTTTTTTGCCAGTGTCCTGCTCACACTGTCTCTGTCTCTCTCAAAATAAATAAACTTAAAAAAAAAAAAAAAGGAAATTCTCTAACCTCTCTCTCAGGAGGCTTGAGGATAGATAGCATATATGGATATTCCAAACTGGTGAATGTTGTGTTCTGACTTTCCAATGGTCTGGCCAGGTAACCAGAAGTTATTGCTACAGTAAGAATATCAATGGATTTGCCTTTTGAAATAAGTCAGTTGATGTGTAGAAAATCTCCACATGACTTAAAATTGGAAGTGATTCAGCAAATTCACTTCAATCCTTTCTATCTAGAAGTTATAGTACTTGGCAACTGTACTTAATAGATTTTTGCATTTGTCTAGTGTCAGTAAACATTGTTTCTTCTTCTAATGTTGAGGAGTGTGTGTGTGTTCATGGAGTTAAATAAAATAATTTATTCAAACAATTTTTAGCTTGGTATTTACTTTCTAAATTAAACAAGGAAAAAGAAAGAGTCCATCAGATAAAGCATTCAGCTTTAAGAGATATGATTTTCCCAGTGTGGAACTAGTGGGTAGAGAAATAATATCCCTTTAGGCATAACAAATTAAATTTAAATCTTAACTCCCAAACCTTGGATATTTGGACCCTGAGATAGTCATTCAATAAAAATAAGAAAATAAATTGATTAAACAAAATACAATGCTTTGCACACCAGTAGAAATATTAATTTTTGGAAAGAAATCAGAAAAAGTAGTGAGGGAAAGTAGGAATGAGGAAAAAGAAGGGATATATAAAAAGAAGGAGAAAAAAGAAGGAGGAAAGGAAAGATGGAGAAACAGATAATGGAATGAAGGAGAGCAAGGTGGAAATGAAGGAAGGAAGAAAAGCAAAGAAAGTGGAGGGAAGGAAAGAGAAAGAAAGGGCCACAGGGAGGGAGGAAGTGTAGGGGGAAGAAATGCTATTCCTCTCAGAAATGTTTCGTAGTGTTCTGATTAATCTTTAAATCACTGGAAGTTACCCATTATTATAGGTAACTATCTAAAATATATATGAGATATTCTTCACCTTCCTGAAATAGCTATGAAATATTTGGTTTTATTTCATCAAGTTAGACAACAGATCCTAACATATATTTTGTAATAAAACTAATTATATTTAGCTTAAAAATTTATCTGTCCTTCCTGTTTCATTTCCTACCTCACTTGGTTCAGAGGGTGGTTTGGAAATTCTTTGTCTCACAGATACCCACTTAAGTGCGTTGTTAGTCAATGAATATGAATGTGAATGTTTTGGTTGAAAAGATTCACAATGGGAAATCAGAGGGTTTTTTTTTTAATTTTTGAACATCCTTACTGCTAATCACATCAAAATGAAATAAATAAAATGTTCTATGCTTATAATGCAAGAATAATATTATAGCAAATGGTAAGATATGTAATTTAAGTCTACTTGGTCTTTTATTTTTTTATGTCAGAGGAGAACATTTTGACACAGTAAGACATAGTTTTAGTTACTTTTAATTAATAGTTCAGCTATTATAGTTTAAAACTTTAAATTTAGTTTTCCTTGAGACTTTAAGCTTATTTTAATCTAGTAATTACCTATAAAATGAGATTAATCACTTAATTTGGTTTCAATTTATGTTCAACTAATTTATACATTTGAGAGATTAAAAATCTGTTTAAACTTTATCTATATTTACATATTTAATTAAATTCACTTAGGCTTTAAGCCACAATCAAAATTTCAATTTATCTGATTATCTTAATCACTTCAAACATCCAACAAGGCAAATATAAAATTGTATGAGAGAAATATTCCTGTGCACTTAGGCAGTTCTTTAAGTATGATAAATTATATTTTCAAATTTCATAAGTGAAATTAATTTAGCCACTCAATTCATGTTTAAATAAATATATATAGTGCAGTAACTCTAAAATCCATTATAGTACTTCTATTACTAACATAAATTACATAAAATTTTCAAGAATATACCCATTTCCTCATCAAGGGGTTAACAAATACATTCTCCTGATGAAGTGAAAAATAGCAATGATCTCGTGCTTACTAGGCAACTTTGATTTTATACTGGAGTTAATGGCCTAGGGTTCTGTCTTTGGTTGTAGGTGTAGCTTGCAGGAAGATTCTACCCACAGTTGACTTACTATTTTTTACAGAATGCAACTTTCCAAGTGATGCCTTTTTTTTCAGCCTAGGTAATCCCACTTCCCCTAAACATATCAAATATTTTGCCTTTATAATAACTTGTTTAATACTGTGTGTATGTGTGTGTATGTGTGTGTGTGTGTGTGTAGGTGGGAGAGAGAAACCATGTGTGTTTGGAGAGTGTGTAGGAGTGTTGAATAAAATCCATTGATTCACACCAACATTTATCCAGTCAATGTCTGAATTATATAGGTGAAAAAAAATAAAACAAATTCATCAGGTAACATTTTAAATCTTAAAGATGCCATTTTTCCAATGTGGAATAAATAATTAGAGAAACATATTTCCATGGGCTTAACAAATTAATAAATACACTATTGTCAACATTTTGTTGACTGATTTCACCTGCTTACATTTTTGCTACACTATCAAGAATTAGAACGAGTCATTCTGCTATCAAATAAGTGTGATAAGATTTCACTGTTGCCCACAACCATGCAACTTAAATATACCCAATTTCTGTAAACACTTGAAATTTATTTGTATATACCATTTCTTAACATATTTTGAGTATCATCACGTACTTACGGTTTTTCAAAGAACTATTATTCTTTTATTTAGTTCTTAGATTATCACATTAGGGACCACATTAGGGATTAGGGAATCTCCTTTAAACCAACCACTTTGCATCCCTGAAAGTCTTATTGTCTAGCAACAACTCAGTTTTCTTGACCCATGTTTATTTTTTCCTAATTCAAGACACAGACAACTTCCAAGAACCTTATCTTCTTTTAATAAGAATACGGTAAACATTGAGGCATTGTAGATGAATAAAATATTGTAGCAATAGGACACACTACTTATTGTGATGCCCTAAGGAGAGAACTAGAAAATATTTATGAAGAGTTTTTAGTGATATTTTCTATTTAATTTCTTATGTATAAAATTTGTTTGAATATGAAATATTTTAAACCTACTATTTCCTTCTCTTATCTTCTTCTCTGTCATGTCACCTTATCAACTTTATTATATGAAATATGTGTGTATATTATAGTATTATATAACTATTTCATGTAAGGTATATACGTACTTAGATCTCAGAATTTTTATCAGAAATTCACTTGCCCTTTTTCTACCTTCTTATGGTGTTAGCATGTTTCATTGTCCATCATTGACATTGATATTCCATGGGCTCTGTAAGAAAGAAATATAGTGGAAGTTTCAATTTGCCATGTGTAAATGTCCATTATAAAATAACAAGTGTGTTCTGATTAATTTCTTAGCATATGCTTATGGTTTTAGAGACTTGTGGGAATGCAATACTAGATTCTCATTAGCCTTTTTGTTTTTCATTGTTATTCATCAATCGTGGTGCCACTTGCCATGTAATGTTTTTTCTTCTTCTGGGCTTCTGCTGTGATAGGTTGATTAGTTGTAACATGCTGTTTTTTAACTGCTGGAAATTTATTATATGAACAAATATTCACTGATACAGAAAAATATAAAGAACTTTCACTAAACTATGCTGAAATCACACAGGGCTCTGGAAAGATAACCCTGTATATTTATCACAGAGGATATATTTGAGTGAGTAAAAATAGGCTGTTTATCCAAAATTATCCAGTTATTTCAACTGCCTTTGTCCAATCCACTCTTTTCTCATCTAATTAACAACCAAGCCAAACAAAACAAAATAAAATGCTGGTAATCAAGTCACACAGTACAATTAAAGTTTTGGGAAGCTCAAGATCCCAGAAAATCTGTTACAATATCAAACATGAAAAAATTATTAGCATAGTACTAATATTACCAAAATAGAAAGAAATTTGAGCAAGTTATCAATTAAAAATATGAAATATGTGTGAAATATTTTATATTTGAGGTGAGACCCAAAACCATATGCTCAGAACAATTATAGTCAGTCACATCTAATTATTCCCATGTTTACGGTAATAATGATAAACTTTCTTTGTTCCTTTTTTTTTTTTTAGCATCACAGAATGGAAAGCAGTAGTCAAATAAAAGTGACCACAGTGATTATGAAGATAAAAATAAGTTATAGGGCTATCTATCTATCTATCTAAGCTCTATGCTCAATGTGGGTCTTGAACTCACAACCCCAAGATCAAGAGTTGCATGCTCTACTGACTGAGTCAACCAGGTGTCTGGAGATATATTATTTTTATACCAAAACAAAACAAAACAAAAAACTCATAGTTTTTGCTGGTTTGCTTTATCTCTACATTTTCTAAAACAAAAATGCTGCAATAATATCTTTAACTACTTTCAAATTACATTTTTCAAAGCGTAAGTAAATTAGACATTTGAAGGATCATATTTAGTCATCTGAAAGTAAAGAAATGAATTGAATACACAGTATAACCAGCTTTTCTTTTTTTCTTACATTTATTATAAATGTAGCTTTAAGTTTTATTAGAATAAGAGTACCAAATATTTATGATAACCCTGGATATAAGTCACATTGATATGAAATTTGACAGTAATGAAAAATAAGAGAGACTGTTTTTAAAGACATGAGATATTATATATAAATAATGAGAAGGATCACAAAAGTTTAAGGGGAAATTATATTTTCTATTAATATTCAAGGAGAATATTCTAAGATAAACACTGAAAACACATATTTAAAAGTAAAAAGTACATTAAAATGATGATAATCATCATAATAAACATCTATTTAATACCTACTATGTGCCAGAAACTGCTCTTTTCTTT
This sequence comes from Acinonyx jubatus, assembly GCF_027475565.1. Lineage (NCBI taxonomy): Eukaryota > Metazoa > Chordata > Mammalia > Carnivora > Felidae > Acinonyx > Acinonyx jubatus. The sequence continues at coordinate 40,800,953 of NC_069391.1, forward strand.
ACAGTGCCTTACTTAGTCTTCAAACAACCCTGTGAAATGGGAGTACTGTTTTTCCTATGGTTGCAAATGAGGACACTGAGCATTAGAAAGGTTAAATAATGTCTGTAGATCAATGACACAACTCAAATTTAAAATCCTGTCTGTTAGGTTGAAGAAGGAGCAGGGATGGGAAAAGTCAAACCGAATGGCAACACAGGAGGTTCCTGAATTTCTATCTTCCCAGGACAACAAAGTACAGCTACACATAGAGCAGTTCCCTCAGAGAAATCCCAGAAACAAGCTGACTAATTCGTACATATTGGGTGAATGAGAAAGTATCCACACTGAAACAGGTAGGAAAGCCTGAGACACATTCTCACCATCAACCCCACTCCTACAACAGTGCCAGACAATAAAGGAAGAACACCCAACTCCCAGCTTTTCCCTGAGGAGAGAAGGGTTTGTACCACATATCTGGTATCCCAGCTTTCAAGACATGCATCCAAGTAATGGGTCCCCAAAGCACTTAGCCAGCAACTATAGCAAAGAAGCATTTCTTAAAACCCCAGCAGCCATCTCCAGGGCTGTTGTCCACAGAGCTCAGCACAGACCCAGCAGGCAAAACTACCCATCTTTCAGTCATTCCCTGGAAGGACCCTAACTGCACACGTTACAAACTGCCTGAGGGTCTGGCTTCTAATTTATAACACAGCTAGGGGTGGCCTGTGATCCACAGCACCCCCCCCCAACCCCGCACCCAGAGACCAAGGAAGCTGGTGGGCACTCACTCTGCCTTCTCCCTCTGACCCACGCCAACAATAAACCACACCACTAGTATCTCCCCATGAGAAACTTATTACACATCTGGCACCTCAGCTTTTGTAGCTGCCCCTTGAGAGATGAGTCCTCTATTAATCAATGGGGTGACGTTCATAAGTCTCCCAGGACCATGAGAAGCAAATGATAAGCTCTTAAGCAGACACAGGGGCACAGCTCCACTGCACCCCCACAGTACCCGCAGGATCAATGCAGAAGGAGCAGAGAAAAACACCCATTTCCAAGTTTTTCCCTGGAAGGGCTTTAACTACATACTTTTCCTCCTACTATCAAAAGTCCAATAGTATTTTTCAAGAAATAGAAAAAGAAATTCTAACATTTGCATGGAATCTCAAAATAAGTCAAATAGTGAAAGCAATCTTGAAAAAGAACAAAGCTGAGAGCATTAGCATTCCCCTTCCTAATTCCAAACTACTATTACAAACTGTAGTAACCAAAACAGTATTGGCATAAAAATAGACACCTAGATCAGTGCAACAGTATAGAAAGCCCAGAAATAAACCCATGTATATATGGTCAATTAATTTTTAACAAAGAAGTCAAGAATGTAAAACAGAGAAAGGATAATCTCTTCAATAAATAGTACTAGAAAAACTTGATACCCACGTGCAGAATGAAACTGAACCACTGTCTTACACTATATACAAACATCAATTCAAAATGGATTAAAGATTTGAAAGTAAGACTTGAAATCATACCCCTCCCAGAAGAAAACACAAAGGGTAAGGTCCATGACGTTACTCTTGACAATGATTTTTTGCTTTTGACAACAACAGCATAGACAAGTAAAGCAAAAATAAAAAAAAGTGAGAGTACATCAAACTAAAAACCTTACACACACACACACACACACACACACCGCAAAGGAAACCATCAACAAAATGAAAAGACAATTTATGAAATGGGGGAAAATATTTGCAAACCACATATCCAATAAGACATTAATATCCCAAGAATGCAAGGAATTCATACAACTCAATAGCAAAAACATAAATAACCTAATTTAAAAAATAGATAGATCTGAGTACATATTTATCTAAAAAAGACATACAAATTTCTAGTGGTACATGAAAAGGTGCTCAATTTCACTAATCATTGAGGAAATGCAAATCAAGACCACACTGAGATATTGCTTTACATCTGTTACATGGCTATTATCAAAAAAGACAATAGGTAACAAATGCTGGCAAGGATGTAGAGAAGAGGGACCCCTCGTACAATGTTGGGAATGTAAACTGGTACAGCCATTATGGAAAACAGTAAGGACATTCCTCGAGAAATTAAAAATAGAACTCACATATGATTCAACAATCTCTCTTTTGAGTATATGTCAAAAGAAAATGAGACCATTACCTTGAAGAGATAATATGTCCACCTATATTTGTTGCAGCATTATTCACAGCAGCCAAGGTAGGGAAACAACTTGGATAAAGCAGATAACAGATAAAGAAAATGTGCTGTATATATACAATGAAACATTATTCAGCCTTGGGAAAGAAGGCAATCCTGCCATTTGAGACAACCTGGTCGAAACTGGCAAGCATAATGCTACGGGAAATAAACCAGACAGAGAAAGACAAATACTGCACTATATTACTTACATGCGGAATCTTGGAAGGAAAGAAGGAAGGAAGGAAGGAAGGAAGGAAGGAAGGAAGGAAGGAAGGAAAGAAAGGGAAAAGAAAGAGAGGAAGAAAGAAAGAGAAAGAAAGAAAGAAAGAAAGAAAGAAAGAAAGAAAGAAAGAAAGAAAGAAAGAAAAGAAAGAGAGAAAGAAAGGAAGAAAAAAGAAAAAGTCAAACACATGAAAAAGGGTAAAATAGTGTTTGCCAGGGGAAACAGTATGTGTGGAGTGTGGAGAGGTTGGTAAAGGGTATACAATTTCAGTTATAAATAAAATCATAGCATCTACTGTGTATAAATGATTCTAGTTGATAACAATTTAGTGCATAATTGAAATGTGCTAAGAGACTAGAACATATATGTTCTCACATGCACAAAAAGGTAGATATGTGAGGTGATGGATGTATTAATTATCTCAATAGGGACAGGATCCTTTCACTATATATGTATGTATCTGTATGTGTGTGTGTTTGTGTGTGTGTGTGTGTGTGTATTCATATAATCATCATGTTGTGTACCTTAATTATCTTATCATTGTATTTGTCAATTAAAGCTGAAGTATCATGTCTGCTTCATCTTGGGGTCTTTAACTTCACCATACCAACTTCCATGACTCATTTTTATGAACTGTCTCATAATTGTTCTATCTCTTCTTCATAGGGTTTTTAATGGGAAAAGTCTATAAAATTATAAGGAAGAGGAGCATCCTATTCATGAAACATTGTCCTTCACCCAACGAAGGGTGAAGGACAGTTTTACTTGGCCCCTGCTTCGTTTTGATAGCGGTGTTTCTAGTCAAGCCACATCCTACTCTGTCAAAAATTCTCTGAGCTCTTCTTGAAATCCTTAGATCTAGGGCTTTTTTTTTTAATTTTTCTAACTTGCTTTAGTTCTTAATACATATATAAATTCGTATATTAATGCCCCAACTAGGTTTGAATACTTAACAAAGTTATTCATCTGAAGCTTTTATGATAACGAAGTACTATCGGAGTTCTCTCAGTCAGTGAGAAATGTGGTTGAGGAAAAGAGCAAGAGATCAAGAAAGAAGCGTGATCTCTAATGCTTTGTTTAACACAAAGACCTACCTGTGCACTAAAGCTGGAGTGGGGAGAAAAGGAGCTGAGTATGCAGGACTTTGACTTTCACATCCACAATTTTGAGCCACGTTCTAGGATGTGGAGGCTCCTACTTATTCTCTAGATATCTCATTACCACTTCTTCCTCCACATGAACATTGCACTTCTTTCGTAATCATGTAATCTCATGTTTCTTCCCTTGCCTCCTTCTTGGAATGTTTTGTGTGCTCTATTTTCCTGATTATCTTCAACATTTGTGTCAATAGTTGACTCAAAATTTCTTTTAGTCTCTGCACACAATCACCCAGTGTCAATCAGCATCTTATTTCATTGGTGTTGTTCATTTAATTGTGATTCTCTTGTCAGACAGAACTCCTTGAAAGTACATAGCCTATTAAAATCACTTCTGTAGTTTCCATGACTTATTCGGGTGCTGAGTCAAAATAAACTTTCTATAAACATGTATTGAATTATTACTAAGAAGCAATACTTAATAGTTTATAATTTCAGATATATTTACTAAGAAATAAGTATTTAGTTCTTACACTCCAACCACCATTATAGATGTGATATCTTCACTTCCTTTCTGTAATGAATCTTTAAAGAAATTGTAACAGTCTCTTTCTTGAAGGAATTTATGGCACAGGGAGAAAAAACATAACCTCAGAGCACTTTAAGAAAACATGTGTGTAATTGATGTTATGTCCATGATCTCTTGGAGTAGTTATAGGAGTTCAGAGATCTTAAAGAAGAAAAAGAAATAATTTTCACCTAGAGTGATGATAAGAAAGGGTGCCAGTCCTTAAACATGACCCGTAAAAAATGTACAGAATTTCAAGGTGGAGTTTGGGAAATGTGACCATAAAAGCAAAATAAGGATTGACAAGGGCAAATGTATTAAGGAATAAATGTGCAAAGGTCAATAGCACAACAATGTGATTGACAGTTTTGCTAAAGATTGGTGTACAACGAGGGGAGTTAGAGCAGTTAAGAATGTCACAACAGAGAACTGAAAGCCTTCATGCTAGACACAACATGTTTTGAAAGTGGAAGTAATAAAATTAAAGAGGTGTTATAAAACAAATAATGTTCAGGACTGGTTGAAGGAACAAAAGGCAGGCAGCTAGAATAATTTAGTTGTGAAGTGTGAATGAATACATTCTTTACAAGGAAAATAGGAGTGGCAATGTAACTAAAGGGATAGGCACACAGTTACCACCTCTTAGAAGTGGTAATTCACAGTGAACCTACAGAGATTCTCAGTTTTAACTGGGTTGAACTAAAATAATAACAGTTCATCCCGCTTTGAAGGAAACTTATAGTACCAAGTCAGATGTTTAAGATATTCTATTTTAAAACATATTTTTTTTCAGAGAAGTTTAAAGTTCACAGCAAAATTGAAGGGAAAGGACAGCAGTCCCCCATGTAACCTCACCCTATACACATAACTTCCCCAATTATCAACACATCCCACCAGAGTGATGCATTTGTTACAATTGATGATGCTACGTTGATACATCCTATCACCCAAAGTCTGTAGTTTAAATTACAATTCATACTTTGTATTGTATATTCTATAAATTTTTACAAATGTATTATGATATGTATCCAGCATGGTTTATGGAGTATTTTCATTACCTTACACATCCTTTGTGCTCTATTCATTCATCCTTTGCCCAACCCTAACCCTTAGCAACCACACAGACTTTACTATTTCCATTCTTTTTCCTTTTCCAGAATTTCATATAGTTGGAATCATAGTATGTAGCTTTTTCTTCTTTTACCTAGTAATATACATTTAAGGTCCCTCCATGTCTTTTCATGGTTTCATGGCTCATATCTTTCAAGCACTAAATAATATTCCATTCTTTGGATATACCACAGTTTAACCATTCAAGGATAAATGAAGGACACCTTGGTTGCCTTCAGGTTTTGATAATTATACACAGAGCTGCTATTACTTGATAATATATGATATGAAGCATTTTTTCATATGCTTATTTACTACGGGTGAAGTGTCTCTTGGCTCACTTTCTAATTAGGTTTTTTTTTTTCTAGTTTATTTATTTTGGAGAGAGAGAGAAAAACACAGCACGAGTGGGGGAAGGACAGAGAGAGAAGTAGACACAGGATCTGAAGCAGGCTCCAGACTCTGAGCTGTCAGCACAGACCCTGGCACTGGACTTGAACTCACGATCTGTGAGATCATGACCTGAGCCAAAGTCGGATGTTTAACCGACTGAGCCACCCAGGTGCCCCTGTTAGGTTGTTTTCTTATTGTTGAGTTTTAAGAGTTCTTTGTATATTGGGGTTAACGGTACTTTATCAGATATGTCTTTTGCAAATATCTTCTCCCAGTCTATGGCTTATATTCTCATTCTCTTTACATTGTTTTATGTAGGGCAGAAGTTTTAATTTGAATGAATCCTAGCTTAACAATTTTTTTTCATGGATTGTGCTTTTGGTGTTGTATTCAAAAAGTCATTGCCAAATCCAAGGTCATCTAGGTTTTTTTCTATGTTGTCTTCTAGGAGTTTTATAGTTTTGTGGTTTTCAGTTAAACCTGATCCAGTTTGAGTTACATTTTGGGAGGGGTGTAAGGTTTCTGTTAGGATTTTTTTTTCCCATGTGATGTCCACCTAAATAACAAGTTTATTCTCACTTAGATTTAGGAAGGTTGACATGTAGCAGTTTTTACTGTTATATAATCTTAACTAGTGTTCTCAAAGAGAAAGTCTTTACAATGTCAAAAACCTCAGTTTTAATAAAGATTCATAGAAAATAAATCATGGCCCTCTGTCTCCCAGTATAAGGAGGTCCCAAGTTACATCAAAATCCACATGTTAATTCTTGTCAAGTATGTTGTTTTCCAGGAGCACAAAAGCTTTTACATTCTTTCATTTTTACATGTAGATAACAATATTACCACAGCAGCACTACTGTCTTTTGTAGCTTTACCCATTTTTTTACTGATCATCCAGAGGTGATTAAACAAAATATAAAACCTAGAAGCACTGTTAATAATACCCTTATATTATAGCCATGTGCTACATTTAGCTATAAGATACTTATTTTTAATTGAAGTTTTTATTAAGATAACTGTAATTTCTAAAACAGCTGCAAAAGATAGGTGTTTACGATGGTTTAGTGTTGGTCTGGCTGTATTTCATGGATATGAGACACACAAAAAACTTCCATGCTGTTTCGCCATCTTGGCTTCTCCCCCCCTGAAACAGTTGCAAAAAATAATACAGAGGGATGAGGGGTACTTAAAAAAATAATGTTTATTTTTGAGAGAGAGAGAGAGAGATCGTAAGTGGGAGAGGGGCAGAGAGAGAGGGAGGCACAGAAGCCGAAGCAGGCTCTAGCTCTGAGCTATCAGCACAGGGCCCGATGTGGGGCTTGAACTCACGAGCTGTGAGATCAGTATTATATGACAAATAATATAAGCCAAAGTCAGACACTCAACCAATTGAGCACCCAGGCACCCCAAGATCAGTGGTATTCTTAAACCCATGTTCCCTCAATGGTAATATCTTCCTTTTTTATTTTAATTCCAGTATAGTTAACACAAAGCATTATATTAGTCTCAGGTGTACAATATAATGATTCAAAAATTCTGCATATTATTCAGTGCTCATCATGGCAAGTGTATTCTTAATTCCCTTCACCTATTTCATCCATTCCCCACCCACCTCCCCTCTGGTAACCATCAGTCTCTACAGTTAAGAATCTGGTTTTTGGTTTGTCTTTTTCCTTTTGTTCATTTGTTTTGTTTCTTAAATTCCACATATGAATGAAATCACAAGGTATTTGTCTTTCTCTGACTTATTTCACTTAGCATTATACTTTGTAGATCTGTTCATATCATTGCAAATGGCAGATTTTATTCTTGGCAACACAAATAGTGTTGGTGAGGATGTGAAAAAAAAATGGAACCCACCCACACTTAGTGAGAATATAAAATGCTACAGCCACTAAAGAAAAAAATATGGAAAAAAATAGAACTGTCATATAATTCTATAATTCCAATTCTGTTTTACAACATTGTGCCTATAAGTTAATACTATGCTGGTCATAAAAGTATTTGTTAATAGAATAGATCTCATGACAGGTGATCTTAGACTACGCAAATTTGATTATGGAAAGAATATGCAGTATAAGTAGGTGTCCCTTTAGGAGATTGATTTGCTATTTTAGCAATCAGACTAAAAGATGAAATCCTAATGTTGGAATAAAATCTAAAAATATGCCTTACCCTGAGATAATAATCTCGAAAAAATTGGTTATAGAGATATCATGGTGTTTCATGAGTGCTAGTATTCTTTTCCTTAACAGTAAACTTTTAAATGACAAAATATTGGCCATGGTTATAACTAAATAAAAAAAATTTTAGTTTGAGCAGTACATTAAAAAATTAAAGTGAATGCTAGAATTTTTGAATAAGGAATTAGGATCTGACTAGTTCCTCATTACACAAATTAACTAAAGGCTGTTTTAACTAAATTAGAAAACTAGAAAATGACTAAATAGTGACCAACAGCCATACAAAAAATTCAAGGCAATGGTTAGACAATTTAAATTTCATATAAGAAAATGATTTATATTTTTGCCTTGGGTTTTTTAAAAAAAGTTATTTTCCTTAGAAGACCTTTGCAAAAATAAATAAGCTTAGTTAAAATGAGAAGCTATATACATGGTGATGGTTTCTCTAGAGAATTATAATAAAAAATAGGATACATTCTCATTTTCTGGGAGCACTTTATGGATAGCAAGGGATGAAATGAGTGACATCTCCAGTGTTCTTTACACCCTTCAGGTTTTATGATCTTCTGGTAATTCAACCATGCTGAAGTTGGAAAGTTCATCTCATATCTGTATCATCAACTGGGGAAATAACTGTATTAATCGATAGATGTTTTCCCTCAAATTTGTTTTTTCCCATGCGATTTTCCAGTGTTATCCAATATCACTCTCTGAACCATTCCAACATTCTAGCAGATATAAGGTCAATTGATTGAATTGTATGTTCACTCTAATATGCATTGAGAACTATTTTTTTTTACGTTTATTTATTTTTTGAGAGAGACAGACAACTCAAGTGGGGAAGGGGTAGAGAGAAAGGAAGAGAGAGAGAATCTCAAGCATGCTCCACGCCACCTTCACAGAGCCCCATGTGGGGCTTGAATTCACAAAAGATATTAGCCAACTGGATCCAACAATACATTAAAAAAAATTATTCACCATGACCAAGCGGGATTTATACCTGGGATGCAGGGCTGGTTCAATATCTGCAAAACAATTAACGTGATGCATCACAACAATAAAAGAAAGGACAAGAACCATATGATCCTCTCAATAGATGCAGAGAAAGCATTTGGCAAATGCAGCATCCTTTCTTCATAAAAACCCTCAAGAAAGTAAGGATAGAAGGACCATACCTCGAGATGATAAAAGCCATATACGAGCGACCCAACGCTAATATCACCCTCAATGGGGAAAAACTGAGAGCTTTCCCCCTAAGGTCAGGAACAATACAGGGATGTCCACTCTCACCACTGTTATTCAACATAGTATTGGAAGTCTTAGCCTCTGCAATCAGACAACACAAAGAAATAAAAGGCATCCAAATCAGCCAGGAGGAGGTCAAACTTTCACTCTTTGCAGATGACATGATACTCTATCTGGAAAATCCAGAAGATTCCACCAAAAAACTGCTAGCATGGATTCATGAATTAAGCAAACTTGCAGGATATAAAATCAATGCACAGAAATCGGTTGCATTCCTATACACCAACAATGAAGTGACAGAAAGGGAAATCAAGGAATCGATCCCATTTACAGTTGCACAAAAAAATAATAAAATACCTAAGAATAAATCTAACCAAAGAGGTGAAAAATCTATACACTAAAAATTATAGAAAGCTTATAAATGAAATTGAAGAAGACACAAACAAATGGAAAAAGATTCCATGCTCCTGGATAGGCAGAACAAATATTGTTAAAATGTCAATAATACCCAAAGCAATCTACATATTCAATGCAATCCCTATCAAAATAATACCAGCATTCTTCACAGAACTAGAACAAATAATCCTAAAATTTGTATGGAACCAGAAAAGATCTCGAATAGTCAAAGCAATCTTGAAAAAGAAAACCACAGCAGGAGGCATCACACTCCCAGACTTTAAGCTATACTACAAAGCTGTAATCATCAAGACAGTATGGTACTGGCACAAGAACAGACACTCAGATCAATGGAAAAGAATAGAGAACCCAGAAATGGACCCACAAACATATGGCCAACTTATCTTTGACAAAGCAGGAACGAATATCCAATGGCATAAAGACAGTCTCTTCAGCACATGGTGCTGGGAAAACTGGACAGTGACATGCAGAAGAATGAACCTGGACCCCTTTCTTACACCATACACAAAACTAAACTCAAAATGGATGAAAGACCTAAATGTAAGACATGAATCCATCAAAATCCTCAAGGAAAAAGCAGGCAAAAACCTCTTTGGTCTTGGCCGCAGCAACTTCTTACTCAACACGTCTCCAGAGGCAAGGGAAACAAAAGCAAAAATGAACTACTGGGACCTCATCAAGATAAAAAGCTTCTGCCCAGCGAAAGAAACAATCAGCAAAACTAAAAGGCAACTGACAGAATGAGAGAAAATATTTGCAAATGACATATCAGATAAATGGTTAGTATCCAAAATCTACCAAGAACTTATCAACCTCAACACCCAAAAAACAAATAATCCAGTGAAGAAATGGGCAAAAGACATGAATAGACACTTCTCCAAGGAAGACATCCAGATGGCCAACCGACACATGAAAAAATGCTCAACATCACTCATCATCAGTGAAATAAAAATCAAAACCACAAAGAGATACCACCTGACACCTCTCAGAATGGCTAACATTAACAACTCAGGCAACAACAGATGTTGGTGAGGATGTGGAGAAAGAGGATCTCTTTTGCATTGTTGGTGGGAATGCAAGCTGGTGCAGCCACTCTGGAAAACAGTATGGAGGTTCCTCAAAAAACTAAAAATAGAACTACCCTATGACCAAGCAATTGTACTACTAGGCATTTATCCATGGATACAGGTGTGCTGTTTTAAAGGGACACATGCACCCCCATGTTTATAGCAGCACTATCAACAATAGCCAAAGTATGGAAAGAGCCCAAATGTCCCTCGATGGAAGAATGGATAAAGAAGATGTGGTATATATACCCAATGGAGTATTACTCGGCAATCAAAAAGAATGAAATCTTGCCATTTGCAACTACATGGATGGAACTGGAGGGTATTATGCTAAGTGAAATTAGTCAGTCAGAGAAAGACAAAAATCATGTGACTGCACTCATATGAAGACTTTAAGAGACAAAACAGATGAACATAAGGGAAGGAAACAAAAATAATATAAAAACAGAAAGGGGGACATACAGAAGAGACTCATAAAAATGGAGAACAAACTGAGGGTTACTGGAGGGGTATTGGGAGGGGGGGATGGGCTAAGTGGGTAAAGGGCATTAAGGAATCTACTCCTGAAATCATTGTTTCACTATATGCTAATTTGGATGTAAATTTTAAAAAATAAAAAATTAAATTAAAAAAATTAAAAAAAATACACCTGAATATAAATGATACAAACCCAAAGAAGTCTTTCTCATAATCCCATTGATATGTGATTATTTTCTTCCTTTTTCTTCCAGAAACCTCTTTGTTTTCAGGAAGATACTAATGATTAAATAGCTGATTCTGAAACCAACTGCTTAGTTTTCATTCATGGCTCCCCTGGTTAATAGCTATAAGATACTGAGCAAATCATTTAACCAATTTTTTTCAGTATATTCACCATCAAAAAATGAATTTACTGGTGTCTGCAACATGTATTGTTGCAAAGATCAAATGAGTTAGTACAAGTAAAATATTTATAATAATACATTGCACATTAACTACTAACCCATATTTGAAATGGTCGTTATATTATTGTTTCACAATTTGCATTATCAACCACCAAATTTCTCCTGTGCCCCATAATACACATATACATATATCAACAAACACAATTAAATAAATATATTAAAACATAGATATTTTCTTATTTTTCTATGAAGTTATAATACTTAAGATGAACTTGCTTGTACACATTACATATGATCAGTATTTTTGAAAAATTATCTTGCATACACAGTGCTTCTTTCGAGTATCTTATAGCATAAAAAGATCATTAAACAAATTTACTCCGATATCGTTCATTTATTCAATGGAAATCTAAAAAGTATTTACTCTGTGCCAGAATTTCTTGGTAGGCCCTGAGAATACATGATAAGTGCAATATGCTGAATGATGGACCCCAATGATATCTATTCCCTAATCTCTGGAACTTGTATGTTATTTTATATAGCAAAAGGAATTTCCAGGTGTGATTAATTTAAGAATATTCAGATGAGGTAAATGTTTTGGATTATTTGGGTGGACCCAGTGTGAGTACAAGGGTCTTAGTAAAAGGGAGGAAAGAGGGCCAAAGTCAGAAGAAGCAATGATAGAAAAGGAGGTTGGAGTGATGTTCTTTGAAGATGGAACGAGTTAGAAGCAATGAAAGTAGGCAACCTCTAGAAGCTGGGAAGGCCAAGGACACAGATTCTTCCCCGGAAATAGATTTTCCTCTATAAGTAAACCTGTACGATTCAGTAATTTTGTGGAAACTGTATAGCAGCAACAGAAAATAATCAAATTGTTCAAGTAATGTCACCATTAAATTATATATCCACATATACATCCCCTTTTTTAATCTTTTCTCACATCATTCTTGGGTTTGATCGTAGAATTTACTTTGGCCAATGGTGCATTAACAAATAACAGGATCAGAAGCTGGCATGTAATAGATCAATGTTTGTCCTCACTTGCTGCTGAAAAACATTCTGGTACCCCATGAAATATCCCAAGTTTAGCTTCTTTGTGGATAAAAGAAAAAAATGGACAAAGGTGTCAGCTATCCCAGATGACCCAGCCATGCCAGCCATAACATCAATGACCCAAATTCATTGTTAATAGCCTAGAAATTGCAAGAGCAGTGAGATGAGAACTTGTTGAATTAGACACATGTGGATTAAATTGAGTGAGAAAAGGATAAGCAACAGAGGTAAATTCAGAGAGATAGCAGGGCTATTGGAGTCATGACATTTACTAGGATTATGCTCTGGAAGATAAGGAAAGCCACTAAGAGGCACCATCTGATTTATATTTTGAAATAACTCTTCTTGCTTTTAGGCTGCAGTTGTGCAAGGGTAAAAGCCAGAAGTCCAATTAGGAAACTATTGCAACAATTTAGGTGAGAGATGACAGTTGTTTAGATCATGATGAAAACAGCAAAAGTAGTAAAAATTTGTAAGGTTCAAGGGCATTTTCAAAGAGAAGACAGGATTTGCTAATGGATTAAACATGCGTTGAAGAGAATAGGGTTTGTCTTACTTGCTGATGTAGGGGTAAACTGGGGCAACAGCAGACTAGTGGTTTGGGGAGCAGGTGAATTTTTATCTCACTTTTGAATGTGTGATGTTAAAGACGCTCATCAAACATCTAAAGGGAGTTGTTAATTAAGTAGGCCAGAGTTCAAGGAAGAGAAAGGTATGGGTTGGAGATTAAAAACTGGGAGCCTTCAGCACATCTGCAGTTTTTAAGAAAGGAAAAAAAAACAGTTTTCTGGGGAGAATGTATAGAACAGGAATACGAAAACCCTGTAGATGAGTCCTGGGGGTTCTATGGCCGAGAACAGGGAAAGAAGAGAAAGAAACAGTACTTGTGGAGGAGGCTGTAACACTTTCTTTATGACTAGGTTCTATGTGATTTCCACACCAACATCTCATTCCATGTCCTGTTTTATAGATGGGAATAACTGAGGTGTGGGGAAGTTAACCAACTTGCCTAATATCAGAAGTGAGGAAACTAGGATGACTTCCCTAATTTATTAAATTCCCAAGCCTCAAGTTTTAAACACAGATCCAGATATATGTAAAGAAATGAGCCACAGAGCCATCATTTTCTGTTGTTCTTGTATAGAATTATTTACTGGAAATTACTAAAGTTTCACTTGTCATACACAATGTTATTTGAGATTGTAAATCCCTTGTTGCTCCCTATTTTACTAACCACAAAAGCCCTCACAGCTGGGATATGATCCATTATTACTTATTCACTACTATGTTAGATAGTTTATCCAGAGCATAAAAAGAAGTGAATAAGGCTGTTGGAAGAGAACAGTCACATTACAACAATTCAGCTTGGTTATTATGGCATCAGTCCTCCCCTGTTGGTTATATCCCCTCAATTGTTGAGCATTATCTTACACTTTAAGCATCCTTTATATTTGGAGGGCCTGGAAAACATTTCATTAAAATTATCATAAAACCGACAACCAAAGTTGGCTATAAATAATTTCGCCCTGTAAGCCAATAGCATATAAACATTTCCTATTCTAACATAAAAGGGTGAATAGGATACATGTGGGAATCTTATTGAATCCAGAAGCTCAATTTTACTCTTTCCTATTTCAACTGTTGAGAGAGGAAAAGAGAGAGAGAGAGAGAGAGAGAGAAGGAAAGGGAAGGAGAGAGATGGGGGGAAGAGAGAGAGAGAGGAAAAAGGACTCAAAGAAAAGAGTTGCTTCTAAAGCAGGCTTTAGAACCTTTGGTTTACCTTAATTTAGCTCCACAGCAATTAGGATTTATGATGAAGAGAATACTTAAATTGACAAAGAAAAAATTCAACTTGTGGTGAGCACAGTATAACATATAGACCTGTTAAATCACTATATTATAAAAGTGAAATTAATGTAACATTGTACAACTATATCCAAAAAAAATCAAGACACTTAAAAGTCATCACTGTATCAACATACTTTAAAACAGATAAAAATAGTATATGGAAATGACTATATTTGCATATATATTAAATAAATAATGGCACATACATGAGGGTGTGCTTATTTTTTTTAAAATAAGAATAAAGCATTGAAAAAAGTTTGGATACCACTTTTGAAAAATAAAATCCAAACTCCTAGACGAGGCACAGAATGGTCTTCACACTTGGCCATAGGCTGTGTTCAAGGATATCCTCAAACACTATTTTCTTCCCTTCTACCAGCATACAGCCTGTAGCCTAGAGCTGTCAAATTGTGTGTGTGTTGGGGGCAGGGGGAGGAGTTCGTGCAGAGACATAGAAGTTTATAAGGTCCATCCCCTTAGTCTCAGAAATTCTAAGTAATTGTTTCTGGGTTTTGTTCTAAGAATCTGCTTTTGAAGAAGTGTATTTAAAAAAAAAAACAACACTGGTTTAACCACACTTATTATTGGTCATTACTCTTCACTTCTGAACCTTTATTTATTCCATTCCCATTGGTAAGAATATCATTTATCTAAACCATTAAGTAAATAAAAAGACAACCTGTTGAAGGGGAGAAGATATTTGTGAATGATATATCTGATAAGGGGTTAATATCCAAAATATACAAAGAACTTATACAACTCAACACCAAAAATAATTCAGTGTAAAAATGAGCAGAGGACTGAAAGCCATTTTTCCATTGTCAAAGATGACATCAGATGAACAACAAACACATGAAAAGATGCTCAACATCACTCATCATCAGAGAAACACAAATCAAAACTACAATGAGATATCACCTCACAACTGCCAGAATGGCTAAACTCAAGAAGACAAGAAAAAAGTGTTGGCAAGGATGTAGAGAAAAAGGAACTCTCATGCACTGTTGGCAGGAATGTAAATTGGTACAGCCACTGAGAAAACAGGATTGAGTTTCCTCAAAAAAATTCAATAATTGAATATGATTCAATAATTCCACTATTTGGTATTTACCCAAGGAAAAAAAAACACTAACTCAAAAAATATATGCACCCCTATATTTATTGCAGCATTATTTACAACAACCAAGACATGGAAGCAACCTAAGTGTCCATCGGTAGATAAATGGATAAAGAAGGTGTGATACATATAATGGAATATTGCACAGCCGTTAAAAAGAAAAGATGACAAGAGCCCAAATGTTCATCAACTGATGACTGGATAAAGAAGATGTGGCTTATATATACAATAAAATACTACTTGGCAATGAGAAAGAATGAAGTATTGCCATTTGCAACAACGTGGATGGAACTCGAGGGGATTATGCTACGTGAAATAAGTTAGAGAAAGACGGATATCATATGTTTTCACTCATGTGAATTTGAGAAACTTAACAGAAGACCATGGAAGGGAAGGGGAAAAAATAGTTTCAAATAGAGAGGGGAGAAAACCATAAAAGACTCTTAAATACTGAGCACAAACTGACAGCTGATGGAGGGGGTGCACAGGGGAGAGGGGAAATGGGTGATAGGCATTGAGGAGAGCTCTTGTTGGCATGAGCACTGGGTTATTGTATGTAAGTGATGAATCATAGGAATCTACTCCCGAAGCCAAGAGCACACTGTATACATTGTATATTAGTGATTTAACAATAAATTATATTTTAAAATAAATAAATAAATAAATAAATAAATAGGACTAATCAATAGAAAGCCTACCCACCAAAAAAAAAAAAAAAAGATGAGATCATGCCATTTAAGACAACATGGATGATTGTAGAGAATATTATGCTACGTGAAATAAATCAGACTGAGAAAGACAAATACCATATGATTCCACTAATAAATGGAACCTAAAAAATGAACAAACAAATAAAAAGCAGAATCAAAGCTATAAATACGGAGAACAAACTGATGGTTGCCAGAAGGGAGAGGTTGAGGGGTTGGGCAAAATGGGTGAAGGAGAGTGGGAGATACAGGCCTCCAGTTATGGAATGTGTGAGTCACAGGAATAAAAAGCAGAGAATAAGGAATACAATGATACCATAATAGTGGTGTAATGGGACAGATGGTAGTTGTGGTGAACATAGCATAATGGAGAACATTGTCAAATCAAAATCACTAAGTTGTATACCTGAAATTAATGTAACATTGTGTGTCAATTTGGCTCAGGTCCTGATCTCACAGTTTAGAGATGGAGCCCCGTGTTGGGCTCTGTGCTGACGGCGTGAAGCCTGTTTGGGATTCTCTGTCTCCTCTCTCTGATCCTTCCCTGCTCACATGCATACTCTCTCTCTCTCCCTCTCCTTCTCTCTCTCTCAAAACAAAAACAAAAACAAAAACAAAAAACAAAAAACCTTTAAAAACTTTGTGTGTCAATTATACTCAAAAAAAAAAAAATCCTTCATCCTTTTGAACAATGAAGTCCTAGTATATCTAAAGTCCAAAATCTACATTCTTTTTCTCTATAATAATTCTCCACATTTGTGTTCCATTAGCATTTTGCATGTATCTCCATTTTATATCTTGACAACTTCCTACTCAAAGCCTAAATCACAACTAGAAGCATCATCACCTTGGAGCTTGTTAGAAATGAATCTCAGGCTCCACTCCAAATACACTTATTTAGAATCTATTTTTAACAATATCTCCAGTTGATTCCTATGGACGCTGAAGTTTGAGAAGTACTTCTTTTCACATTTCACAGTAGCTCTTTTATAAGGTTCTATTTTTTCTCTCCTGGTAAACCAAGAATGTCTCCAAGACTGAGACTGAGTCTTGGAGAACATTATTTCCTCAGCTTTTAGCACACACATACACACACAACATATATATATATACATATATATATATATATATACACACACACATATATATGTACATATACACACACACGTATACATATAGTAGGTATTTACTGTGAAATTGTTAATTGGAAATATATTTGTGAAATAATTCTTGCCCTTACAAAGGAAGCAGAAGAAAATTGTGAACATATAAAGAAATAATAAAATTAACACAACACATGAATATAGAGGTATGTAAAACAACGTGATGGAAACAAGTCCATTGTAAGCTACTTCATTTTCAGATGAAATCAATTTCAAAGGATTTATTTCCTTTTGAAAAATAACAACCTCATACAAGCAATACTTAATGCTGCTGATTAACTTGAAATTTGGTATTCTGTTTTACCCCAAGTCTCAATATCAAAATGTGTTCAACCATGTGAGGTATAGCACAAAACATTACCATAGAAACATTAGTACATCTGTTTACAATAGTAATTTTTGTTTTTATTTTGTAATGTTTATTTATTTGAGAGAGAGAAAAAGAGAGAGAGAGCATGAGGGGGGAAGGGGTAGAGAGAGAGGGAGAGGGAGAATCCCAAGCAGGCTCCATGCTATCTGTGCAGAGCCCGATGTGAAGCTTGATCCCACCAACCATGATATCATGACCTGAGCCGAAATCAAGGGTCAGATGTTTAACCGACTGAGCCACCCAGGTGCCCCTACGATAATAATTTTTAAATCAGTTTGTATAAGTTTCTTAAAATCGCCAGTTTGTGATCAACTGCCTTAAAAATCCTGATTCAGGGGTTCTGTGGTGTGGCTAGGACTTTGCATCATTACCCTTTTCTCCAGAAGATAGTGATTCATATCATCATAAGTGAGCCTTTGGCTCAATATAGTAATTCTTTATTATGGGTTGAATTGTATTCCCTCAAAAAGATATATTGAAGTCCTCACCCCTGGTACGTCAGAATTTGACTTTAGTTGGAAACAGCGTTAGGGTAGTTATAGATGCAATTAGTTAAAATGAGGCAATGCTGGAGTAAAGCAGTTCCTTAATTCAATGTAACTGGTCCTTATAAAAGGAAAGAGCCGCAGGGAGAACACCAGGTGAAGAAGGAAACAGCGAATGGAGTAGTGTGTTGGCAAGTCAAGAAACTCCCGGGATGCCTGGTTGTCCTCTGAAGCTAAGATAGAAGCCTGGAACAGATTTTCACTCAGAGACAGATGTAAACGGGGACAAGCTCTATCAACACTTTGATTTTGGACCTGAAGGCTCTAGAACGGTAAGAAAATAAGTTTCTGTTGCTTTAAGTTTCTAGTACTTTTTTTTTAATCAGCCCTATGAAACATACATTCATGTTTATCTTGAATCAGCTTGAGTATCATTCTTGTTCTTGCCAGAACAGAGGACAGAAGTTCTCAAATGTTAATATATGTATATGAATCTCATTTGCTTGTTTTAGATTCTTGAACTCCTCTCTATGGGCACCATCTTTAAGGGTGCTTATCGGACATCCGCTTGCTTTCTGATACACCTGGATTAGCTGATTGGTCTTGGAGTCTAGCAAACCTTATTTTTCATTTACTTAGTAGGTAATTCAAACCATTAAATTACATCTCTCTTTTTAAATACAATAGAGGAAATGAAGTATGGCTTTGTATGTAAATCTTTTCATTTTAAAGGTTATGCCATTTGTTCATAGTGACAGAGCTTTAGCTTGAAGGCTATTTTCAGGAGTGGGGTGGGGAGGAGGAAGGTTAGTTTTTCAGGTTTGGTAAGGGAATATCTGAAAAATATAGAAACTTTTCCTGTGGAAAAAAACTTAGTTTTGTTGAAGTTTCGGAAATTGCTTGCAGGAGATAATGTGCAGAGCAGTGTTGACCAATGAAAGAGAAAACCGCAACCTGCTGAGTAAATTGTGTGCATTTATTTGTAGTCTTAGGAATTGCATTTTAGGAGACACAGAGCAGACTGAAATCTAAACCATTCTGTATAGAGACAAAGGAGGTTGGAGTTTTTAAAGAAGAAAGAGGGAATTAACATAAGTTGTTTTGAACTAAATGTCATTGGTGCTGGTGTAGCTACAGTTACACTAGTCTATATGTGATTGGTTACTAGGGCTAGTTAGGCAGAAAGTCCATTTAAGCCCATTCTTACATGCCACAGGTGCCTTGGCTTTCAGCTGATTTTAGCAAAAGTTCCAAGAATGTGAGAGAGAAGATGTACAAAAGACCCAAATCCTCAATATCCTCCTGTCTCCACTTTAAATAACCCTCTTAGCAAAGCTTACTCCATTTTATTGTCTGTGTTATCAGAAGAGTAGCTGAAGTAAAGTGTCTGTGAAATTGTGTGTTTGGGAGCATTTGTGGTGAGGGCTGGGGGAAAGAATCCAACATCCCTATGGCGATTTGTAGGGTGCAGTAGCATTTAAAAAATGTCTAAAGGTGGCATCCTTGGCATGACATTAGCAAACTAATCAAGGGCACTAAAAGACTGGCAACAAAGAGATTTCTTTTATCAACTTCCAAAGAAAGAAATCTCAGCCCAGCTTCTCATTATGAAGATCTAAGCTGAAATTCACTTTACCAGAGATGCCTTTTTTTATTGCTGCTCTTGAAATAGCAACCATTGCCCAGTTGCTCTGGCAAAGTATTCTGATTAACATCTTTACAATTCTTAGTTGTTTCCATTTGTTTGCTTGTATAATATTGGTTTCTCCTACCCAGATAGAAGTTCTTTGAGGACAGAGACTTTGTATGTACTGATCACAACCAAGTCTTCAATATAGATAGTCACCTGGAATATTCAAGGGCTCAAAAGTGTTTGTGGAATGGTTGAACAAATAATCCAAGGAGTTGAATCAAAAGAGGTACAATGAGGCAGCGGTGTGCAATATATCATTGGGGAACATGGTTTCAGAATTTTTGTTAGGTCAGAAATTATTTAGGACATTTGGGGTTCATAGGATGTTTCATGTTATGGTAATCATGCTGATAAAGTTTCACGTATATAATTTGGGGGTAGAATATATGTAACAATTTATGGACTTATGTGTAAGTCTATATTAACTGGATCTTGTACGCATACGCATATCTTTTAAATACTGGAATCTAAGACAAAACAAGAAATATTAATATAACATTGATCCCAAGTGGTATCAATGTTATATTGATTGATTTTATATTTTGTTTACTTTGTATATTTTCAGTTTACTAGAATCAGCACAAATTTCTTTATCTGTCTGTTTTTAATATTTATTTATGTTTGAGAGAGAGAGAGAGAGAGAGAGAGAGAGAGAGAGACAGGTAGGGACAGAGAGAAAGGGAAACACAGAATCCTAAGCAGACTCCAGGCTCCAAGCTGTCAGCAGAGAGCCCAACATGGGGCTCAAACTCATGAACAGCAAGATCATGACCTGAGATGAAGTTGTACTCTTAACTGGCTGAGCCACTCATGTGCCCCAGCAAAAATTTATTTTAAGATTAGGTTAAAAAAAAAAAAAAAGAAAACACTCAAGAACCTTTACTGTGCATACCTTTAGTGTGTATGCCATTATAGTATGTGAGACAAATAGTCACTGGTTTCATAGGCTTCTGTTGGGAAATTTAAGCAAATGTTCATTTGACATAAAGAATAGTTCAGTGCTGTAGTTGAAAAAATAGAGAATGTTGGAGGGAGAGCTTAGGTATCTAAACCAAGTAGAGATGGGATCAGGACCAAAAAACTTTTCAAGAGTTGGTGGTGATTAGACTGTGACAGAAGAGTAAAAACTGTGGAACTAGTGGATATGTGAATGTGAGTTTGTGCGTTGAGCACGCCACATGCATGTGTATTTGCATATATGTGGTTTGTGGCTAAATTGGGGTGGGGGTGAGGCAAAACTAGAGCTAATCATAGGAGAGGTTTTATCTCCTTAGTGATCAGAAAAATGAAGGTTGAGGGTTTTTTTTTTCTCCATTGAGTTGGCAAAAAATATGAAAGACAATGTCAAGTACACTAAATGTGAATCAAGATTATTGCTTACACATCTGCCAGTAGGGTTGTAAGTTAGCACAATATTATAGAAAAACTGCAATTACTTTATAATTTAACTCACACATCAGAATCCAAGAATTCTAATATTGAGCACATACACTCCACCAAAAATTCTTGTATAAGTGCACTGGTAGATAAACACAGGTATTTTTATAGGAACACTGTTCCTATGGGAAAATGATGAGAATGTGCCTTGGTAAGATTCCAAGAATTCGTGGTAAGAATTCATTAAATTCTCTATATCTCAAGTCAAGTGAAAGGGGAAAAATTATGCAGGACCTTGTAATCATGACTAGGAGACTGTATTGGCAGTGTTGACGATCTTGACTGAAATAGAAGCAGTGGGAGTAGAGACCAGAGGAAGGACCAGAGAAATCATTATCAAGTACCATTGATACAATTTGTTGACTGGTTGTGGGGAGCAAGATAGGAGTCTGAGTGACTTAAGGGGCTAACTCTGTTCATGGTGATGCCAATTATTGGGGTATTAAATACAGAAAGGAAACTAATTTAGGAATTGGGAAGATGGGCGAGACTGACTTCAAATTGATAGGAATGCATCAACCTCAATATTTGCTATTCCTATGTATCCAACAGTCATTTTCAGGGGGTTGGGTATATTTAATAGTTGCTTGGTTGCTGAATAGTTTCTAATATTGAAAATCAGGCCAGAATACTGAGTTTTTGTTTCTACGTTCTACTTAAAATGGAGACCTAGATACTCACCATGGTGTCTCTTGCATTATGGCTCAATATTTTCTTAAAAATATAATGTCTGTCCATTTATATAACAAAATAAGATGCTTTCTGTTTTTTGTGCCATTTTATATTGATCACTTTTTAAATCTCCTCATTCCTGACACTTTGAAAGAGGATATTATCCCTAGTTGACACTTAGCTTAATCTGCATATGGGGCGGTTTGTTTTTCTCTTGTTGATCCTTGAAGACTTTCATTTGTCTCTCCCATATGGCAAAAATGGGTACACATTTTGTGAGCATCTGCAAGGCAGTATTTAATACCCTCACATTCCTAAGAAATTATGTTCAAACTGACACATGTTTTCACAACCAATATAGTTAAACTGTGTAAAGTCACATTGCCTAAACAGAGTAAGAATCGATTGTCGGTTTCACTGAATAAATAGAAGCATTCTCAGATGCTTTGTAATTTACTTTGAACAAAACTGCTTATTAATTTATCACACCATTCATTGTTTTTTATTACATTTTTTTTCCATTTGATCGAAATAAGTGCTCATCAAGAAAACAAATATAATCAAGGTGAAGGTAGATACATTGAAAGCAAAGCAATAGGCTACTGCAGGTGATAGCATCAATTTTGTGTTTTTATGCCCTGTTGGTACCAGATACAACTCTCAATTGTTATGCATTGCAACTTAGAAAGTTTTCCACCTTAGAAACAAAAACTGAATCCCCTAATGCTCCTTTAGTATACAATATATTGACAACACTTCTTTTGGAGTTGTCCTCAGAGTTAGTTTACAGACCACATAAGGAAATAAATAGCATTGCTTCAGATTTTCAAACCAAACTGTATGTCCAGCCTTGTCAACCCATTTTTTAACTCATGTTACCTCTGTGGGAGATGAGGGGTCTTGAGGTGCTTCAAAATGTAAATCCAGCATTCAAAGACATGGGTGTTTTCACCACCAAAGGGATATAACTAGATGTGACACAGGAGACAACACTAATTTAGATGTATAACTTCTGAAATGCTTCTTATAAAATCTGTTGTGTAGTTTTAAGTTCATATTTTTTGTATCAAGCTGAGTGTGATACACAGGATATTTCCCCCAGGAAGTTTTTTAAATAGTGCAGAGATCACTAAGCCCTGCTGTTGCAATCTCTATCTTATTTCTCAAAACTAAGGGTCAGCAAATTTTTCCTATAAAGAGCCAGATAGTAAATAATTTAGGCTCCGTGGGCCATATTGTCTCTATAGCAACTACTGAAGTCCACTATGGCAACCAGAAAGCATGTACAGTCAATGAAAGAACAAATAGGTATGACTGTGTTCCAATAAAACTTTATTTACAAAAACAGACAGCAGAGTCCCTGGACCATTTTACCCTGTTTAAGAAACAAGCATTAAATGATGGAAAAGTACATAATGAGCATCGTGTAGCATATGCACAAAGTTAAATAATGTTGCTGGAACAATGAAAACATCATTTGTATTATAGAGGTTTTATCTCATTTATGCTACCAATACTTACGGGACAAATAGTAAACAAAAGCCTTTATAATAGGAGAAATAGTGACTGGGGCTGTGTATGCTTTTTCCAATCTAAGGCAGACTGCATTAAATGCTTTGAAGAACAACACACCTATGTGCTTGAAATAGTCTCCTCTGCTAGGAAAGAAAGGTAAAGGGATGAAATAAAGATGATGTGCATCTTTTTTACCCCTCTTTTTCCATGTCAAGTTTTGAAGTCTTAACATATCTCAGGTAGCATACTGGACTACTGAAGGCAGAAATAAGTAAGATAAGGACAAAAGAGAACAAAATGCTATTTAACAGAACCAAGTGTTGTATAGATAATGGAATTGCAATATAAAGAGCTTACAGAATTTGACCAGAATCACATCTAAAGCTATGATGAAAATGGTAGAAATTCATATTTTAGTATCATTTCCCAATCTACTTGATTACATTTGTCCTAGAAGAAACTAGAAAGAATATGGGTGAAATTATTAATTTGGGGGCATCTCCTATTTAGTAAAGATTCTCCAAGATGCCCTATAAAGCTTACCTCCTTAATCCTACACAACAGCCATCTTAAGATTTTGAAATTATTTTTCACATTTGCCTCCTGTTAAAACTAAAGCTTACAAAAAAATACGCTAGTCTACTAACAAAACCCACATTAAATTATAAACCAATTATTCCTACCTCAAAAAAAATCTGTGCTGCTTACATTATAACTTGTGCACAAGAAATAATTTTCATGTGCTTATTAATATAAGTATTATGAAGAAAACATACTAATGAAAATATCAAGAGTTGGCTTAGGGGCACCAGGGTTGTTCAGCTGGTTAAACATCCAGCTCTTGGTTTTGGCTCAGGTCATGATCTCACAATTCGTGAATTTGAGCCCTATATCAGACTGTGTGCTGACCATGTGGAGACTGCTTGAAATTCTCTGTCTCTCCCTATCTCTCTGTGTCCCTCCCCACCCCCCCAAATAAATAAATGTTTCTTTAAAAAAGTTGGCTTATACTAAACAATGAATATCATGCCTTTCTAAAGTTTTTGAATCAATTTACAGGAATGCTTTTCTCATGTTTTTGAACCAATTTTCAGGAAAATGACTGTTGAGATGTGACGTTTTATCCTCCTTTGCAAACAGTTGTAATAACTGCTCAGTCTCAATAGTAGAATACACGCTTAACATAAAATACTGTCAGGATCAACTGGTGTTTAAAGATAGCCACTTTTCATACAAATCAAGTTAACTACTGTATTTGACACTCAAGTGACGGCAGTCTGCCTCCTGCCAGAGCAAAACCCAGCTATAAGCATTTCTGGAGAAATTTTGTATTAATCTCTCACATAGCACCTTCTCTAAGGAATTTTGCGGAGAAATCTAACTTGATGGAATTTTCTCCTAATTGCAAACCTATCCCTGTAGAAGAAATAATTCCACTCTGCCCACTATACTAACCTCATAGAACCATTAGAATTCAAAGAAAAAATGCGTTTGCTATATTTAGTGCCTAAGATTTAGTAAGTGCTCAATGACTAATTTCTTAGAAAAACTGTACAAACTGCTACTCAATTAAGTATCTTGTTGTTTTCTGTAAAACAATGAGGATAAACTGAGTCCTCCTATTTCCTTCATCTTAAAAAATTTAATAGTTTCATAATTCCACTGTAGCTTTATACTCCACAGTGTTTGATATTTCTTATACATTTCAGTTCAAATGTATAAGATACTCATATAGCATTTTATTTTGAGCACATCGTTTTTCACTTTTTATATTTGGGCTAAGATAATATGACTAGTGAGATGGTTATCTTCTAAAAATACTTACTAGAGCAAATGCATTTTCTTCTCTTTAGATTACTTAGAACTCTATATTATGCTATTTATGGCTCTAATATGCCATATATATATATATATATATATATATATATATATATATATATGCTCAAGTTTTACAATATCTTGGTATTAGAGTTAAGAATGATACATCATTCTAATATCCTTGCCTTCTTTTGAATGTCCTTATGACAATTCATTATATACACTATTTTAATTTATTTTAAAATGTAAATTACTTACAAACTAAATTCCCCTTGCTGGGTTCTCACACATAAGGCTGAGTCTCATGCTTTCATGAGGGCACAATAATTGAATGAGTGCTTCCAGATTGTTTTCCAAGGATAATGAATATTTTCCCATTCTAAAGTGTTTTGCAATAGATAACTCAAAGGAAAGGATTTATCTTCAGTGCTCCTATCAGATTTAACTGAGTGTGACTGTGAATGACAAAGATCAATTTTCAAGGTTTGACAAGCACCATTGACTGCCTTTGTGTAAGAGATCTGTTACTTGGCATGTCTCTCACAAATGACTTTATAGTTCCCAGGGAAATGGCTTTAAAAATGTGTAATCATCTTTCTAAGTAAAAATTTTTAATCATCTCTGTAAGATGATAATAAAGCAGAGGTTTGATCCCTAGGTAGTAAGTTTTCCATTGTAAAAAGTTGTTGTATTCTTCCAGGCTAGGTATTACAAGAATGACTGAATGAAGCAGCTTTGATTTGCTAGGGCTTTGCGATTGGTCATTGTAAAGAGTTGAAATAAGGTCATCCTACAGCAGTGCAAATGGTAACAGAATTGTGGTGATTGTACAGATGAAAAAGATGACAGTCTCGTATCTTTTAGGAAAGTGGATCATAAGCCTGTTTGTAGAGGAGTTCATTTACTTCCTTTCGTATTACTTTTCCTGCCCTGTCACCCCTGCCTACGGGAGCATAAGAATAATCTCAGAATTACATTGCAAATGTGGTAAATGTAATTTGTCAAGATGAGTCAACCTGCATTCTCTTTCTCTTGTGTAGGTCATTTTCCACAGAGTGTAAGGTAACCTTCAAAAATACCACTGTACCTATATTGCTCCCAAATGGCTCTTGTTTATTTCTCACAAGCCTACAAGAACTATAGGTTTATACCACCACCCTCTTCTCCCTCAAAGTACCCAGGTGTTTTCTGAGTTGCATATTTTTCCCTGAAGAAAAAAGTATGGATTACCATCTAATGCACATTAATCTGTGTATTTCTAAATTTGTAGGTAATATGCTACATCGAAAGTATGGCACAAGGTGTCCATCTGTAATGCACTCCCCTTTTCAAAGCAAGTCTGAGGCATTTCCTTATTGTATAAACTAGTTATGTAGAAAATTGCCATTATTTCAGAAAAGTGCAATTTTTTCAAATTATGTAGGGATTATGTGCTCTTAAGGGTACTTTGAAAATGACAGGTTTTCCAAAGAAAGTCTTAAAAGCATTTATGGGAGTCCAAAAAAAAAAAAAGCACTTTCACTAAGAAGAAAAACACTTTGATTCTGTTAAATAGATCACCCAAATTATTCTCTATACAGCTTTTCTCTGGAAAGTCATATTTTTCCTAGTTCTTTTCATTCTCATTCCCATAATTGCCCTTCCTAAGATTATTATATGTAACTTTTGATTACATTGATGGGCTACTTTATAGGAAATATTAAAAAAACAGAAAAGTAATATAAAAAGAAGGGAGACTAACAGGAGAGCTCCCCCTTAGCAAGCAGTTTTCAAGTATGAGTCTAGCTCTAGGATTTGTATGTATGAATAAATCATGGTTGAAATTTACTCTCCAGAGCATCTTCAAGATGAAGGCCTAACTTCAAAGGAACTGTTGATTGTCATATTTAAAAAACCTTGAAAACATTGTTCTACAGTTACTGGAAATAGGTATTAGCACATTTTATTTAGGTTTTGGTTATAATCCTGGGGTCATGAAAATAGGCCATCGAATCCACAATTTCAATTTTTCAAATATAATATGATTCAGAAGTCCATGAAATTAATAGTACATTTTTGTCTATGAGGGAATCACCTATATTAATGTTCAAAGAAAAGATACACAAAATCTTTGGAATATTGTTGCAACATAATGTCATTGATATGAATATTACACAAATTGTAACACCGGTAAATTAATTTCCGAATAGAAAACCAAATCAGCTCCATAAAACCTCTTTATGTTACATACAGTCCTAAATTTTATCAAGTACTTCTAAACCTAAGAGCGTTTGGTTTCCTACCTTTTAACCATAGCTGGGTGGCACGAGGGGGGTGGTGAGGGGAGTAATGAGCAAACTCTTAAGAAATGCATTTCTGAACACAGGAGGGTAAATAGCAAAATCATCTACCCTTGAGCAGGCTTTTAAATGTTTTTAGAGAGACACCATGTTTTATGATGAAAGAAGACTACAGCTATGATGGCCTGAGAATTCACAATACATTGGGAAATTTTAAGGCATTTTTGAGGGTCGAAGGCCTTCATCTAATTTTGTGCAATGTCTTAAAAGGAGTACCTGCCATAAAGTGATAGGTACTGAGTACTTTGAAATTACTATTAAAATCTTAAAGGTAGATCAATCATGGGGTGCCAACAAAAATCATGGCATCCTGCTAAGGTAACTAATACATTTTTTCAATGTACTGATTTTATTGTAAATATGTAATCAGTTCTCACATACAGTAGTTAGTACTCGACTCTTTTTTCAGTTTGTAGTTTCCCCCTGCTCTGTTTTTGCAACACAAACAGTACATTCCTGTATACAGGGTTGTATATGTTTATACGTGTTCACAAAAGCATGAATGAGAATATGTGTGCTTATGAAACATTAGAAAAAGTCGTTATTGTCACTCATGATTAATGACAATGTTGAATCAGTCAGCGTTGGAAAATAAACAGCTCTTGGATAATGTCCCAGTATAGTTATACCATCAGAGGCTCAATAAAATGCTTGTGATCTATAAATTCATATACATCAGTTTTTCCTTCTTTGCTTCAGTGGTAGTGTAGTAGTTGTGGCCTGCGTTGTTGTTGTTGTTGTTGTTGTTGTTGTTTTCTAATGAAGTAAAATAAGGAAGTATTCTTGAGGTTTTATGTGCACTGAGAATTACTGCTCAGATACTAATCAGCTGTTATACCCTAATGCTTTGGAAAATCCTATACCAAGTAAATGTGCTCAAAGTGCCTTCCTGGGCAAGGATAAAAATGGATTCAAAATCTTGTGAAGAATTTCTCCAACACATATGGGAGGTGGAGGGAAGAGAACATCCCAAATGTGAAATAAGAGTCTGTTCATTTTTAAGGGAATGGGGACATAAAATATTCTCATACAGTGAGTATAAGCCTGTTTCATTTTCTTACAAATCCGTACTTGCTGGCTTTCCCGAGGAAGACTTGGAGGCCTCAGTATAGTCGAATACTCCAGGTAGTCTGAAGAGAACACCTTCTGTTCCCTCTACCCTCTGCCAAATCCTAAGCCAGTGAAGCTGTGTGTAGGGGAATTACCTATTTGATAAGACAGATGAAGGAGAGCAGTACATGGAAGGCACATTTCTGGTCTTCTCTAGTTTGGGTGTCCCCCACAAACGTTCTTCTGTATTTTAGCTGAGGCATCAGGAATACTTACTATGTTGGTACTGTCCAGGTCAAGGGTGAAGCTAGTACCAAGAATTCCAGGTCTTCTTGTGTGTTTCTCAGTGGCAATTAGACTATTAGAATACAACTTATTGAAAGGGCATAAGTGATGCCCAGCAGAGAAACAAGGAAAATTTTACTGGCACCGATCCTGGGGAAACTATGAACAACACCATTCTTTGTAGACCTCAAATCTGTTTAAAAGTGAATGAATATGGGGGCACCTGGGTGGCTCAATCGGTTAAGCGGCCGACTTCGGCTCAGGTCGTGATCTCGCGGTCCCTGAGTTCGAGCCCCGCGTCGGGCTCTGTGCTGACAGCTCAGAGCCTGGAGCCTGTTTCAGATTCTGTGTCTCCCTCTCTCTGACCCTCCCCCGTTCATGCTCTGTCTCTCTCCATCTCAAAAATCAATAAACGTTAAAAAAAATTAAAAAAGTGAATGAATATGATCTCAGTTGTACAGTAAAAATAACTGTCCATGTCAAAGTATACTCTGAATATTAAAAATATGTATCTTAATGTAAAGCACTCAATAAAAACTATCATTTGTTATCTTAAAGTGAATATGATTATTTTCTCTATAAAGTATTTAATTTTTTAAATGTGCGTATACATGTAGTGATCCATTTTAAAGTCAATGTAACTTGAACGTTTTCTGATAAAATACATACAAGTTCTAACTTAAGCCCATCTGTGATTTCTTTTAAACTATGTTGGAATAATGTAATGAGTTAGAATAGAGATATCTTTGAAACATTTTTTTCGTGGTTAAGGCTTTAAGTGATGAACCTTTATTTTGATTCAAAGAGCCGCTTAACAGGAGAATAACCCTCCTAGAATGGTCTCCTGATGGTTGAAAAGTGTATTTGTTATCTGTTAGGCTTTGTAATACATGTTTAGCTAAAACAGATTCTGAAACCTTTTTATACTTGGCTAAAAACGTGTACATTGATGAAAATACTTGAACAATCTGTCATCTATGCCAGCTTTAAAAAGAAAAATTAATTTTCTTTTTAAAAAAAAAGTAGTTTTAATTTTTTAACATAACTAAGACTAGCATGAAGCAAAGTTGATTAGAGAAAACTCTTTTGCATTTTGTACATCATAATAAAAATCAACTTTTTTGGCGTATTTCATGCATATTCCCATATTTTTGTAAATTCGTTGCCTTATTTTTACCTCCCCACCACAAATGAGAGCAATATAATGTTAGAATGGTTTACTAAATCTAAATAGCAGTACTTACATATTAATGATGTTCAATTTCTTGGACAGTCTACCAGTGATTATTCTTTTTAGGTTTTGATGAAATGTCATGGTATTGAATAGCTTTTTAGTGGAGATAAATGAGTTTACCTCCTGGATCAACCATTTTAGGTGAATGAATATTAAATGGTTAAAGTTGGCCCTTTAATCAAGACTAACAACATGCTTAGACAGCCTTATTTCCCTTCCCTCAAAGGTCTGCACCCAAATTCTTATCCTCTGTACCTTAAACCTCAGATGCCAGGGAAGTAAAGGCCAAAAACAAGCACTATTGAAAAAAGACCTAGTCTTTTCTAAATATTGATAGGAAAGCATTCTTCATTGACCCAGTCATACTTTGTTTTCTTCTCAAATTTTTATTTAAATTCTAGTTAGTGCAATATGGGTTTTGTGAGTCGAATTCAGTGATACATCACTTATATACAACATGCAGTGCTTATCACAACAGGTGCCCTCCTTAATACCCATCACGCATCTAGCCATATTTTGATAAAGTGGTGAATCTCTCAAAAATCAGGTAGACACTGCCTATGTTCAAAATATCTCATAACAAATGGATACATGTCAATATTTAATGTGTCAATAGTAGTGAATATTTTTTTGTGAAAATTCTGTGATGCTTACTAATAATCCTGTTGTCTTTTATAGAGTTATTAAAATTTATAAATTTTGTTGAATTTCATTAATTTCATAGTTGTTATATTTACATCAAGGAAATGAAGGTATATTACAAAATAATGCCTAATTTTATTTAATGTAATAATATTTTATACAGAGCTTGACAACAGTCTTGCACACTGTATTTTAATCTCTCAAAATACTGTACCAATCAGGTGTTGCTCTCATAGTAAAAAAAAAAAAATGCTTAGAATGATGACTAAAATATTGCATAATCTATGAAGGATCCAGAATTTGAAGTTCAGAGGTTCTGACTCTAATCCAATCCCCCTGCTTTTCTTTTAGTATAATAATTAACAAATCTTTCAGTTTTTGGTAGGTTCTCTTAAGGTTTAGCTATGATATGTAAACAAACTAAAAAATATCTGAAGTAATTTGATACTATTGCTAATAAGTACAAGGCTATCAATATATTTGCTGCAAAGATTGAATTGTGCTATCTATAAACCACCTTATTAAGCATAATTATATGCCTACACATAACAAAGAGGTAAAAATAAAAATGTAATTGGATATGAAATAGTGATATAATTGGAATGGCTAATGTTTTGCTGTACTTCCTGCCTTCCTGTAATTAATATTCAAATTCTATACATAATACCAAATAGCTAAGTCGCATACCTCTCCAAATTCACAGGAGTTTCTTCATCCTGCTTTGTTGGCTAATTACTTTTTTAATTTTATTTATTTTGAGAGAGAGAGTGAGAATGTGAGTAACAGAGGGGCAGAGAGAAAAGGAGAGAGAGAGAATCCCAAGCATGCTACTTGATGACAGCACAGATCCCATAGCAGGTTTCATTCTCATGAACTGTGAGATCATGACCTGGGCCAAAAACAAAAGTCAGATGTTTAACTGATGGAGCCACCCAGGTGCCACTTGGCTAATGGTGCTCTAATAACTACTAGTAGCTAATAGATTACTGGAATTTTTGAATTTATGACATAAAATTATTTCCCATTAATATCAAAGTGCTAGAAATGTTGGAGGGAGGTATATTGGTCAGATGAATGGAATATAGGCCTTCGTTAGTACAGATATTAAAGTTGCATTAAAAAAACCTCAAAAACCTCAGTTTCTTCATGTAAAATAAAGACCAAATGCTTAAAACATAATGTGAGGACTATATGAGATTTACATGGTAAAAAGCATTGCCTGTGTTACAAGTGAATCCTCAAACTGTCCCATTTCATGTACTGAAACACTGGGACTTAACAGTGGACAGAAACTTGAGTGTTATTTTATTCTCTGCTCTATTTTAAAACAAACTAAATCATCTCAAAAAATCATCTGAAATCCGACATAAACTAGATGAATATTAAAGAAGCCTGCACAGGCTAAGTGTTAACCCCCAAATCCATGACCTTAAGTGGCAATCCTAAGAGAGGTTCCTTTGCCCATTCAAGAGGGTAAAACACTCAGACTCCGTTTCATTAAAAGAATAGCTTTTGAAAAAAAAATACATTTCAGAAGCGTAGTGACTTGGCAGTCATCCAAAACCTGGATTTTTCAAAAGGTCTCTTTGAGAGCACAGATAATGGTAATTCCATTCTATTTATAAAATCATCATAATGCTATTTGTAGCCAGGGTAGCTTAGTCATTTGCCCTACCCTAGAGTTTACAATAGTTGTACTTGTTAGGCATGGCTCCCAAAACTCACAGGTGTCTAAATAGTGAGACACAAGTAAACCTCTTGAAACTAATGCCAGCAGGTTGCTTAATAGCAGTTGTCATTTTTAAAAAAGTTAATCATAGCCGCAACAGCAACCACATGTATACCTGTTTCTGAGTAGTTGGGAAAAGCAATTTCTCTCTAGTAAGAATAAAATTAATTGTAATGATAACTTACAAATCTAAAGGAGTAATATACCTTCTTTGTGAATTTGTAAGTTATTCTGAATTGGTGAGAGAGGATTATCTGAAACTGGATGGGAGTTTATAACATCTAATGTGCATAGGTGAGAAGCAGAACATATACGGCGAATTGGACAAGTGAATAGATGTTCGAGATGTGTGAGCTGGTATATTTCTACATAGCTTGGGTGAGTTGGTATAGTTGAGTCAGTTCAGGACATGATATGATGCTCTAGGGTTTTTGGAACAAAATTGAACATAAACAGATTTGAAATTTGAGTTATGCTCAGATTGTTTCCTAATATAATATTCTCATTGGAGCATTTTCAAGTTTGAAAACAAACATTATAGTAGAACTGACTGTAATTGGCCTATGAAACAAGATAAGATTTTTTTCCCTACCTCCTCTCTTCCTTCTCCTCTGACACCTAACAGGAATCAATGTCAATAAGTGGAAAGATCTGATGATGTGACTCAAGGCAAAAGAACAGATAGAAACTCTTTTCGAAACAAATGTAGAGAGTATGTCCAAGAAGAAACCAGGATTTTTGTTGTCCTGAAAATTGTAACCCAATG
Organism: Acinonyx jubatus; assembly: GCF_027475565.1. Lineage (NCBI taxonomy): Eukaryota > Metazoa > Chordata > Mammalia > Carnivora > Felidae > Acinonyx > Acinonyx jubatus. The sequence goes on from NC_069391.1 coordinate 40,834,271, forward strand.
AAGAGAACACAGAATAAATTCATGATGGCACTCACTGAAACAATCAATCCAGCCAGTCGGAGTCTGTGAGGAAGAAATGCATCCTAAGACTAGGGTTTAAAAAAAATCCAAAGGATATTGGAGGTTTACATTGTTTAAGAAACATAAACCTGGATTTACTCAAAGCTGGGTGTTAAAAAAAATCCTAAATTGCTCCATTAAACCAATGGCTATTATGCACCTATGGTCTCCTTAAGGAGTTGGTGAATGCAATTAAGTGTAAGACATTAATGCTTATCATGATCCAGCCCATTGTGGAAGATAAAGCATGGGCTTATTGGGACACAAAATCTTAAGATTTCTAAAGGCCTTGTTTCTGAGATACATACCACGAATTACAGAGTTATCCTAAAAGTTGTACATTCTGTGATAGGCTGAAAAACTATTTGTTATCAAACATAGGAATTTCTGGGGTTTTTTAACAAAAAAATTTTAAAGTTTATTCATTTTTGAGAGTGAGCAAGATTGAGCATGAGTTGGGGGTGGAGGGTAGAGGGAGAGAGGGAAACACAGAATCCAAAGCAAGCTCCAGGCTCTGAGCTGTCAGCATAGAGCCCTACACAGGGCTCAAACCCACGAACTGCGAGATGATGACCTGAGCCGAAATTGGATGCTCACCCAACCGAGCCACCCAGGTGCCCCTGTATCATTTTTTTTTGTGGTTTTTGTTTGTTTGTTTAATTCAAAAGTAATCCAACCTATCCAATCAGAATTGTTGACTGTCTATGATAATTTGAGTGATGAATGCACTCATCACTTTTTCTTCTGGGAACTTAATTTTTACAAACTCTAGGCTCCTTTGCAGTATGATATTTTTATTATTTTTTTTTAATTGAAAGTTACCAAGACTCCAGGCCAGGCTCAACTACATTTGAGAAAGTTGCTCCATATCATATCCCACAAAATTGATGTTATTTTAATTTGACTACAGAAGTAATCTTCAAATTGTCTTTGTACATCTACCATGTAGGAGTTGTTCAATATACATTTGCCTTTAACTCATAACTTAAGATACAGAATTGAGGCTGTATTATTTTCACGATGCTGTATATTTTTAACGAAAGCCTTTATTCCCTCATGAAACAAAATAGCCAGTTATGTTGGTCTTTCTATAATGGTGATTCTAGGTATTAAGGTTGGTGAATTTGGGACCTTGTTGGAGATTAATCATCCAGATAATTTTTTGTTTCTGTCCTACAAATGAGTCATGCAATTCTACCATCAAAGAAGGAAAATATAAGCAAATATTTAAATAAGTTGAAGCTAGTTTTACATGATTAAGAAATCAAAAATCTCTCCTTTCTCATCATTAGATGACTTCTAAGACAACTGTGGGAATATGCTTGAATGTATGACTTACATGTTAAACTTTAGCTGCAAGAGGGGGCATCCCTATGTCTGTCTTATCTGGCATCTCCTCATCTCCTATGACTTGTATCTGAGCTCATGACTTTTTCTATTGTAATTAATGATAAAGTCTTCTACACAGATGAGCAAAGTCAAGATTTGAGGCAAAGCTGCGTGCACCAACAATGCCTTGAATTTGGAGTTAAGCCTTCAGCTCAACTTGCTATCTGACCACCTACTCTTGACCAGGGTTCTCTAGGTTGCAGTTCTGTACCTACAGCAAGATTCCTAATTAATCCCAACACCAAGAACATGGCTTATATCCTACAGAGAGAGGCAACCTCAAAATTCCCAGGCTTTTCTGGGATTTTGATAATATTGATTGTGTGAATGTGTAACACCTAAAGAACCATGTTATAACAAGTTTTATTCTTTAAGGGAGAATTAATAAACTAGATGAAACATCCCAGGTGCGAGGAGGTTCTTTTTCTGGTGGAAGTATAGATACTAGTAAGCACTGACTTTAATAAAAGTTTTATAGAATTTGAGGAGAGGAAAATACTTTAACATCCAATATTTAGAGTATCTGGCTACAGGGCACCTGGGTGACTCAGTCAGTTAAGGGTCCGACTCTTTATTTCAGCTCCCATCATGATCTCACAGTCTTCAGATTGAGCCCCATGTGGGTCTCTAAGATGGGCACGGAGGCTGCTTAACATTTTCTTTCTCTATTTCCCTTTGCCCCTCCCTCTCTCTCTCAAAAAGAGAGAAAAAAAAATTAAGTGTTCTCACAGCCTACTAAAGTAGTATCAATTTAAGATAATGATAGCACATTCTTAGGTGAGAAACAAAAACTAATGCAAATGGCTATTAGCTCAATACTCATAAAAATGTAATAGTAATTTTTGCACCTTTTCAAATAGTTGCCCCATAGAGTGATAGAATCTACTGTTTATATAGTACCTCTAGTGAAGTTTAAGTTCTTGGAAAAATTTAAATGGTTTGACAACTTGGCTTAAAAACAGCTATATTATCTTCTCTTTGATCTTTTACAGTGTGAAATATAGTGGTAGTGTAACATTCAGTTTTATGTGAGATCATGAAAATGCAAACCTATTTGTAACTAAAATGACATTTGAAAAGATTTATCCCTTGTAAACCTGAGGCGATGCTGCATGTAGACTTAGTTATTGTACATAAACTATCTCAGAATGTGTGTATCAATTTCTCAAACAGTTTCTGTGATGGTGATGCTCTGTAATTATAAGCCCCAAAGGATTTCAGTACTTTAGACCAATACTGAGTAAAGATAATAAAGGAATCATTTTTGGTTACCCAAAGTCTTTCGTTGACAATACAGCTCTTATGAAGATTATAATTCATAAAAAGGAAACTCTAAAGTAACTAGACCTAGTTTTATTTATATATCCTGTCTGTATAATTCTTATTGATGCTTCCATAACACTCCCATTGAGATGAAAGCACAAGAGATTATTTTATTATTTTCATACTGATGAAATTAATATACTGTCATCTGAATCCATCTATACGCATTTGTTAAAATCTGTTAACATAATTAAAGAAAAGATAATAAGAATGAGAAGAATCTATACCCAGAAGAAAAATTAACTTTGTGTAACCAGTCTGTTCTTCAGAAGAAGCATTAAATAGTCTTTCCATTTGCCTGGATGCAAAACTATTTGCTATGAGCTGGTCGACTCACTGCACTTTGGCATGACCCTGAATAATTTTCGAGAAAAAGTTAGGTACTCTGGAAAAACTAGATCTTCTCATAATTTTTTTCACTTGCTTTGGTGCTTAATTATTATTCTTCTAAACCTAGTCTCTAATCATTTCTCAAGGTCATACAGCTATTACTCTTGTGTACATATTTATATAGTTTGACAACTCTTTTCGATACTTAATGCCCTTCTTAAATTTAGGCCCCAAGTTCAGAATAGAACTATTGATTAGAGGTTTACATGTAACCCGCGTGTAGTATTCCCAAATGGTCAGCTAAGGAGCCCCAAGATTGATTCTCGCCCTTTTAAGAGGAGACTTAATAGAAATAAGTACACACTTGTTTTCTTCATATCTTAATTAGCTTAATACTTTGGTAAAAGGTCTCCTGTTAAAGCTCAAAAGAAGAAAACAACTGCCAGTTGTTTTTTTTTTTTAATTTTTTTTCAATGTTTTTATTTATTTTTGAGACAGAGAGAGACAGAGCATGAACGGGGGAGGAGCAGGGAGAGAGGGAGACACAGAATCGGAAACAGGCTCCAGGCTCTGAGCCATCAGCCCAGAGCCTGACGCAGGGCTCGAACTCACGGACCGCAAGATCGTGACCTGGCTGAAGTCGGACGCTTAACCGACTGCGCCACCCAGGCGCCCCACAACTGCCAGTTTTTAAAAATAGAGGCTAACCATCTCCTAGACGAGTAGTGTACAGAGACAATATTATGGATGGGGATAGGTTTCAGAAGAATGTTTCTGTCCGTGTTTCATTATTGGCAGAAGCATATTCATGTTAATGTGCACAGTAACATTCTAATTTTCAATAAATTAATATTTAATAAGGTTTTAATCCTAGATTAAGCTATCCTCATTATTTTTGACAGTTAAAACCTACTTTGCTGAGTGGATGGAAGACCCTGGAGTTTTGTCAGTGTCCTACTGTCCATAATGTATTTTTAGCCTAAGGATAATCTTGACTTAATCCTTATGAAATAGTTATATGCCATATATCAAAAAGAGGATTGCATTTGCCTCCATTCTGATATTGATTGCTGCAATAAATTATTTAGAACCACTCAATCTTATCAAAAACTATTTTTTGTTGTTTTTTTTTTTTCTTTTTCCTTCATGCTAGCCTGAAGCCCTCTTCTAAAAGCTACAGGATAGATGGGGAAAGGGTGGAGGAGAAGCAGTAAAAGGAATTTCAGGAAAGTGCTATACTTCCTCTAGAATGTTAGTAATGCAAGAAATACACTCACGAGTAGATCTTTCCCAGTGAAAGCTGACCTCAATGTCATAAACAGACTCCGTCAGGATGTTTCACTGAATGGACTCGGGACCTCAGGGCCTCTTCTAGTCCACAGCTGACGATGCAGGGAAAGAGCTGCTAGGTAGTCAAAGATACTTGAAAACAGTATAACTACATATAATTGAACATTTCAAAGAAAATTGGGGCTGTTTACTAAAAACATTTTGAAACTCTTTTCACACTTTAAGCAAAGATAGAAGCAAAAATGTTGTATCTTCAAATATGAACTGAATTAAATTGGTTAAAATTTATACTTTGCAGCTTAAAGTTGACCAAAAGGTTGTTGTGAAAAATTCAAACTGGCCGTCTGGGTGGCTCAGTCAGTTGGACATCTGACTTTGCCTCAGGTCATGTTCTCGCTGTTTATGAGTTTAAGCCCTGCGTCAGGCTCTGTGCTGACAGCTCAAGCCTAGAGCCTGCTTCAGATTCTGTGTCACCTTCGCTCTGCCCCTCCCCCACTCATGTTCTGTATATGTCTCTCAAAAGTATATAAACATTGAACAAAAATCTTTTTTAAAAATTCAAACTAATTTTAATTTGCAGCTTACCCCACCTCTTCAGTCTGACATGGATCATGTTATAAATACATCACGTACCATGTGATAGATGAATATTTATGAAAATCTTTCATTAAGAAAAAGTTTAATCATGGGTTATGGAGTGATTTTAAAACTGTCCATCTTGTAATAAACTAGGATATTCTTTTGTTTTGTTGTTTGTTTTTTAATCATAACCAGGAACTTCATGTATGAATACTGAAATGTTAAGCAAGTGTAATCGTATTTTAGTTGAACACAGGTTATAATCTGAATTATGTATACTGCCACCTTTTTTTATTCCTATTTTTGAAATGCTTAAGACAGATTATGTATTTAGTAATATGGCAGGTAAAAAGAATCCTCAAAACAGTAAAACTGTCTCTGATTTTTTTTTCAAGAAAGTACTGTTCTATTTGATTTTTCTATACCCTTCAAATTTTGAATGGATCCACCCCCTGAAACTCACCCAGGATCATATTTTCTGTATCCGGGGATGGAAAAACCCTGAACTAAATTGCCTAAATGACCTAAATTAAATATCTTGATCTTTATCTGTTCATCCAAATAAAATGAAGAATAGCATCATGGACTTCGTTAAAAATTTGAAAGTTAGCACATTGAGGAAGTGTAGAAGGAAGGCTTAAAGTCCAACTGCCTGGGTTTAATTGGAATTTTTTGGAGGGGGTTAATTGAAATTTACTTCTTATATGACTTAGGTAAGTTACTTACTTTCCATGTGATTTAGTTTATCATCTCCAAGATGAAAGAACGGTATACATCCAGTAAAGCTGACAGAGGATTAATGGAGACAGTCCATAGTCCATGAGAAGCAAGTAGAACAATGTTTGATGTACAGTTGAGATCTGAGACCCAGTCAGCGCCTTCCCTCCTATAGACTTACGGGTAATTTACTGCCAGTGTCTTTTTTGATTGAATGTGGTCCACGCCATTATGTATGTACTGAGAATAAATAAAAACTTTAAGAACTGGCAGAATTTCCTTGAAAAAATGACTTTCAGTAAATTTTTTTATACATCCTTGACATCATAACCTCCAGAGCATAGATAATAGTGGCGAGAAGTGAGGGAGGTGGAATCTAAGTTTCTCTACAGAATAAAGAGAAGAATTCTTTTTTCTGTGAAGAATCCGTGAAGAAAAAAAAAATGAGCCAATCCAGTAATCAGATAAATTGGAAAGAAAAGACATAGGTTTTAGAGAAAAGTTCTAAGCAAAATTGTGGGTACTAACCCTCAAAGAAGAAATGACCATTAAGAATTCCCTAGAGCAAGATATGGAGAAGAAATGACCATTAAGAATTCCCTAGAGCAAGATATGGACTACAGTATTTCAACAAATCTCTAATACTCAAATTTTCAATTGTGCCATGTTACTCTAAGTATTAGATATGTTAGTCTGCAGTATGTGTCCTATGTTGTTTTATTCCTATCACTTATCATATTCTTCACAGAAATGTGTCTACTGTTATTTATAGTAAGTATATTTGTTTTGTTTTGGTTTTCGCAATAAGTACATTTGAAAAAGGAGTTGTATTCAGATTATATAAAGAATTCTTACAATAAGCATGCAGGTTTTACACTTAGTGAATTATAAGTATTATACACATTATGAAACTTATACAGAATAAAAGAAAATATGATTGAGTATACAAATGTACAATTCCTTATAATCCAAAATATTCCAAGAGGTAAAATGGAAAATTCATGAAAACATGACAACAAATTGTGCTCTTCCCAAACTACTGGCTCTCTGCTCTCTCAGAATTCATGCATCTTCTAAGTGGTTTTATCCTTGGCCAGTTCTTAATCAAATATATTTGTTGTGAATATTTTATCACATTTTGTGCCTTGTTTTTTGATTGCCCAATAGAAACTTCCAAAGGCAAGTTTTTAATTTTAGTCAGCTGCCACTTATTTTTTACAGTTCATTCTTTTTTTTGTCTTAAGAAATTTTTACCTATACTAAGTCACAAAGACTTTCTCCTTTGTTTTCTTCTGAAATCTTCATAATTTTAGCTTTTACATTTAAGTCTGTAATTTAGACATTTTTTTAGTATAAAATAGGGTGAAGGCATGTTCACCGTATTTCATATGTTAATCCACAGTTCCCATCATTTGTTGAAGATATTTTCTCCCTTGATTTGTATATTACCTATAAATTACAGTTGGGCTATCACAAATCATTTTTTTCATATAATTTTAAGACCAGCTTTTCAGCTTCTAAATATAAACTGAAATTTTTGTTTATTGAGGGATTAATTTTTCTAAAAATATAGCAACACTGAGCTGTAGTTTTGATAATGTTATACATTTAAATTAGCTGTTGTCATTTTTGTTTCATTGTTTGGTTGTAGTTGGATACTCCTTTTCCAATCCCAATAATGAGGCTGTTAATGAAAGTTACAGAACGTTCTGGTGAGGCAATGTTGTGCTACTAACCAGTTGGCTGGAGATGTGAGAAAAGGCATTAAAACTGTCAAAGAATGTGCTGTAATTAAAAACTCGTGTGTGTGTGTGTGTGTATACACATATATAAAACACATATTACATATACATACATATATTACATATACATATATACATATATGATTTGCTTTGATTTGCCTGTTGTGTGTGTGTATATGGGTATATAAACAAGACCGAGACAAAATATAAAAAAACTTTATAAAGTATATTAAAAAATATGCATGTAATAGAAACCTGTGGTTTTGATAATTATATGACCTTTTTCCTAAGCGTTGGTTTTGATATAATGACTATAATTTCATGGAATGTCATTGTGTCACAACATATTTTGCTTCACTAGAATATTCAGAAAGCATAAATCAGTGTCAAGAGGAGACTGGGTGGCTCATTTGGTTGAGCATATTTCTCTTGATTGTGGCTCAGGTCATGATCTCATGGTTAGTGAGTTGGAGCCGCAGGACAGGCTCTGCATGGGAGGTGTGGAGCCTGCTTGGGATTCTCTGTCCCTCCCCATGATTCACTCACTCACTATATAAATAAATAAATAAACAAACAAACAAACAAACAAACATTTTTTTAAAAAGAAGAAGAAGAAACAAGTATCAAATTGTACTGATCTTGGTCTTGAGAGTTTTGTAAGAGGAAGCGTTCAGGGTATTCATGAGAAATATTAATACCCAGGGATTATGTAGTAGGTAAGCATATGAAAACCTCAGAGCAGATGTTCTTAAACTTTTTGTTCCATGTTCTCCTTTGGGTGGCTGGTGAAACCCATGGACCCACTTAGCAGAATAATTTAAATACATATATATTCCATAGGATTACAAAAGAAAACAACAACTCTAATGTGGAATGGATATATCTGTAATATCTTTTGATGACCAAGGCACTGTTGTTAATACCATATAGTGTGTTGCCTATAATCATGAGCATGTGAAGAAAATGCTTAATTTGTTGCTGAACATAAAAGCATGATTTTTTTTTCTTCTGGACTCCCTGGAGTTACTATGTGAAGCCTTTGAGTGTTACATATCTCCAAAGAAAAATAACTGAATCAGTGAAAACAAAATGGCAGTTACTACAATCAAGAGTAGCATCAGTGGTGGGCAATTTCCTAGGTAGGGTTTAACTATTTCATGAAAATATATATTGTATGTACTTAGCAAACAATCCACACTTGTTTAAATTATCATATTCAGGTATATGTTGATGATTACTAACAAATAGAAAGATACTGAAAGTTTTGAAATTATTGAAGTTAAAAATAATGAAAAGTAAAGATTATGTCACTGTAAAGTCAAAATTTAGGTTTAAATAGTCTGATCCTTTCTCAGATACTCATTAGAACAGGAGCTGAAAAAAATAAATGAGGAGATAAATTCCTAACTCTAATAGAGTTGATCATCTGAGGAAAGTAAACTTTGATTTGAATTCTAACTTAATATTCTCTTCCCTTGTTACCATGTTCTCACCTGAGTCATGTGGCCAGGGCCTGTCATGGGGCCTGGATGAGAGTAGAAGTTTCCAAGACGCATCATTAGACTTGCCTACTCTAGGTGGGGGATAATCATCATGTAAACAGACAGCAGTTATTCAGTATGCCAAGCGAGGCCTAATCTCCATGATGAATTGCCATTTGCCAGTTGTTCTGTTTCCAAAAACTAAGCACTATGATTATTAGGAGAAGTGGGGTGTCTTCCAGATAGAAATCACATAACAGGGAAGACAGAAGATGGTATATAAGCAATAACAATCAAATTACTGTTTAAATATTCATAAATACAGCTCCAGGGAGAGAATAGTGATAGTAAAGAAAGATTACCTTCACTTATAAGTTACTAGAGTAGGAAATTACCGAGTGCTAATAGCAGAAGCTCCGTATCGAACGAAGAACATCTAGATCTGGAGTATCAGTTAGAGGGATGCCGAGTTCATCAGAAGCCCTTGAACTGTGTCCTGGAAACGGGAATGAAGAACAAATTCCATCTAGTGACCAGTGCGATAATATGATGTTACAAGTTCTCAGAGTTCACAGGAAAGGAAATGACAAAACAAGAAAAATAGTATGTTCAATTTTAAAGGTCAGGGTTGCTTGGGAGATTCCCCTTGTACCAAAATATTCTCCCCATTAGGTGTTCTGCTGGCTAAAATTCTAAAATCTCTTTTGAAAATGCAAATGACAGAGTAATTTTACACAAAATATTGTTACTCTGTAATGAATATATGCAACCATCGAGTGGACTTTATTAAGTGCTTACTATGTACCAGTCACTATGTCAGGCCAATGGATACAAAAACAAAGATGAACGGATAAAAGCAACTTAAAGTCTACAGGTACTAAGTGTTAAAATAGAAGCACAATACCCTGAAGATGCTGCACGTGAATGTAAGCACTTCTCTGCCTGCACCAGTGACACTGGCTTGAACTTGGATCTGAGACATGAAAGATGAGTCCATGTTTCATAAGTACATAAGAGTAAATATTCTGGGGAAAAAAATGGAACAATACATGCAAAACATGGAAGATTAATGATTAAGGTATTGCCATGCAGCACTGCCTATTGCTATTAAAGTGTGTGTGGATTTACTTTTCCTCTCTCACATCATTTCTACTGTGGTAGGATGCACACATGAGTGTCTGTAATATAACGAAACCTGGAAGGCAGAAAAGCACATAACGGGAAGCATATTTCTTCATCTTCCAATTGTGATTTGATCTGTCGTTGCCTGCAAAGGAAAAAGATTGGCTTCAAACATGATTGGCCCATAATGATATGATAAACACTTAACTCTCAGGTTCACAAATACGTTTTACTTTTAAATTTTCAAAGTATTTTCTCAAACTGAACAGGTGACTCAAAAATTAGTTTAACATCTATTAGAACAAGTTGGCAACCTGGACACAACGAATTATTCTCCAAGTGGAGGCAATGCTTGCCTCCTATTTCACGTAAATCAACTTGGACTGCTCGTAAATTTGTAAAGGCAATAAGAAAGAAAAGATAAAGGCTGCTCATTAACAGCATATATGGCTTTTTGATCAGGATGGATCCTGTTGGTAATTCCATTTTCTGTTGAAGGCCTTGCACGGCAGACTAACTGCTGGCTATAAAGGTTGTACTCATTATGCTACACTTACCAACCCCTGGGGAAGAATGTTGTTTTCATAGCCACTATGCTGCCTGATAGGGATTTTTTTTTAAACAGTCCCATTGATTTGTACAGGTTTTGTAATTTGTATCTTTGCTTTTATACTCTCCACCTCGCTAGACTCTTAATGTGTATTTTATGCCTCATTGTTTAGGCAAGTCACCATCCTGTGGACCGCTAGACGAGCTAAAGGTGCTTAACTGTTGACCTTGCTGAATCCTACTATGTGAGCCTCCTTGTCTGAAGGTGATCACAACAATGAAAAATGGAGTACAGATTATATATAACTATAGTCAGTTGCTTCAAGAGAAAAGGCATCTGAACTCTTGGGCCCATAATATTGATGGAGCCCTTGCTCCTAAAGAGGTGGTGTCGTACCCATAAAAAACAGAGGATGAATTACATAAGCCATCATCCCTTGTGAGGGGGAAAAGATGAATTCGTTCACTGTCGAATGAAGAAAGCATACACTCAATTTTTCATGTTATCTGAGAAAAAGCTTTGTAGAATTGACCATGTGTAAACAGAATGGTTTTTCTACATACTGAAATGGCACATTCTTCCTCTCTGTAAGATCCAGTTTAAAGAAGACATTGACAAATAGTCTTAGGTAGATTATTTACCACAGGGATTATGAAAAGGATAAGAGGACCCAGCTTTAAAAAAATAAGATAGGAAAGATAGTGATATCAATAGAATAATTGTAGTAAGAATGCCCCATACATATACCTTGGTGTTCTCTTCGAGTTAACATGCCTAGGAAAGCATGAACTTACTTCATTCACATGACTGTGCATATACTAGATTTTTAAAATCATGCTTTTATTTTTCCTCATTACATTGAGTCTCTGCTATTGATTTAAACAGAGGTTTGCTTGGTGAAAATGGCACACAGATATTTTATTTAGGCAGGCTATGTGGTACAAATGGCTAAGACACACTTCTCATTTTATTATAATTCAAATGCAATTTCAAGTGAATTTTGGACAAATATGAAAAGAACAAGTTTTATAATATCTGTCTAGAAAACAGGATTTTAAATGCAGCAAGATACTTAAAATAAATGCAAACAGTATTGTCAGATAAGTCCACTAAATCGATAGGGTGTTCTACTTAAAAATCATAAGAAAGGCAAATGACAATTTGAAAAAATAATTAGAACGATATATAACTACATTAATTTTTATTACCCAATTAATATTAATACCAATTGAGTATAATTTCTATTTAAAGAACACTTAATTTCCATATTTTCTAGTCTTAGGAGAGACTTTAAAAATATAGTTTAACATATGGAGGTTTTGAGAGAAATTTTGATATAAGCACTATCTCAGAAGGATTGGTGGAGCATATACTCTCAAAAAAATTATATATATATATACTATATATATATATATACTATATATATATACTATATATATATATACTATATATATATACTATATATATATATATACTATATATATATATACTATATATATACTATATATATATACTATATATATATACTATATATATATACTATATATATACAGAATTATATATATATATATAGTATATATATATATAATTCTGTCTCTACCTAAATGGCAATGAAACCCTGGATAAGTGGTGAGTCAGTGATTGATAAGCTGATGTTCCTCACAGCCTCCAGCTAGACAGCTTCCTATTCTGGTCTGACATGTAGCTTACAAAGTCATGCTTCCAGAATGTTTCATCATCACATGACAGAAACAGAGACTTGGAATAATTCAATACTGTCATTCTTCTATTCTCTTAACAAATATATATTGTGCATCAGGCTATGTGCTGGGTCCTGGGACTACGGAAATGAAAGTATCTTGCCTTCAAGAAACTCCGTCTACTTGTGGGTAAAACAAATATGAAACAATATATGAAACAATATACCTTAAATTGACTGATACCATAATGGCGTATATGGTAGGAAGAGGTGGCTCAGAGGAGAGGTCTACTAAACAAGAGTCAGTTAGAAGACAAATACCACTCAGTTGTTTTAACAGGGATATTGTAATAAAAACAGTTAGAGGTGTTGGGGAATTGTTCTGGCACACAGGAACATTACAGTATCACAGTGGTAGTAATTACAGAAAGCTTATGCTGAGCTAAGAGAAAAGAGGTTGAGGGGTGTCTGGTGCCTCAGTCCGTTAGGCTTTGGACTCTTGATTTCATCTCAGGTCATGACCTCACGGTTTGTGAGTTGGAGCCCCACATGAGGCTCCGTGCTGACAGTGCGGAACCTGCTTGGTATTCTCTCCCTCTCTCTCTGCCCCTCCCCAGCTCATGCTCTCAATCAAAATAAATAAACTTAAAGAGGTTGAAATTAGTAAAGTTTAAAGGCCCAGAAGAGGGACTTTGTGAATCTAGAGATCTAACTTCTAAGGAGGAGACACTGAACACCTGGTCGACATCTGAGGCCCTCAGATGATGATCCTCATGGAGCAGGGACCCATATCTTGAAGGATATCTGCCAGCAGGATGTTTGTGATGTCTCCGAGCAGCGCTAATGAGGCCAGTTATAGCAGTGTTGGAAAAACTGGACACTGATTTTGACTGCCATTAGTGACCGAATAGCCACTGCCAAAGTCAGGGTGTACTGCTGTGGTGATGCTGACAGGAACAAAAAGCAAACTTAAACTGGAAGCAGAACAAGACAACCAAAACCCTTCTCTTTGCTCCAATTTCCTAGTCTCCGTCTCTCGCCTCCAGGGGCAGATGCTAATAGGGAGCCAGCTAGCAAAACTGAAATATGGTTTACAGAATCCTTGCTGAGCACAGCAGAGTGAGTTTTAATCGGAAAAACAATATTAACTGACACAGCAGGTAAATGTAGAGGCATGAAGGACAGTAAAATAAGCAAAGCTTCTCGCAAAAGGGGACCTTCAACTGAAGATGAAAGAGTGAGCGAGAATATTCTAGAGTGGGCTGAGAAACATAGTATGAGCCTGGATAAAGCATCATGGAGAGGGGTGGTTCTCAAGAAGGGGAAAAAAAGATGCATGATTTACCAGGAAGAACAGTGGCAAACATGTATTTAAAAGGAGAGACAGATAAAACTGGTTGGGTTAATGAAGGGTGTCAGATTATAAAAAGCTGAGAACATGAGCAAGTAATTGGATAAATATTTACTTTGCCACCATTGTAGTTGATACAGGAGGCTAGTGCCTTGAGATAGACGCTATTGCTTAAGGAAGTCTGAGGTGGTGACAAGTTTCAGGATGGATGGTAAGAAAGAGGAGAATGGTTTGGAGTCGAGGAAAGGAACTACTCTCATAATACAGACTCATGATGATGAGGGTGGCGATAAGCCAATGCTGACAAATTCTAGGCAAACTGTAAAAGAAAAGTTAACCTGTGGAACTGCCTGGAAAGTGAAATCAAAGAAAGCTGAGGACCCACGACTTGTTTTAAAATGCAACTTTGTTTTCCTATCATACAGGGAAGTCAAATGACTGTAGATTGTAACACTGTATACACAGTCATCCATTAATAATTACACATTAATGATAATGTAAGTTATGGTTGGAGTAGAACCAAAGTTTTGACATCTTAAAGGTATGCTTTTGGAAATCTCAGAAGAAAAATGGTTCTTGGACATTTTTACAGTAAGCCTTTTCAAGTCTCAATTTAAGGAGTTTAGGTATCCCTTGGGCTACTAGAAATTGACTGAATATTGAGATTTCTTGAAAGGAAGCTTGCCTCCTTGTTTTATTGTATCTAAAACAAGAGAAAATTTATTAACTTTAACAACTACAGTGCAGAATAAGCACAGTAGGAGTACTGATAGGCATACCTTATTTTATTGTACTTTATTATGCTTTACAGGTAGTGCATTTTTTACAAATTGAAGTTTTGTGGCAACCCCAAGTCAAGCAAGTCCATTGAGGCTGTTTTTCCAACTGCATTGATTCACTTTGTGTCTCTGTGTCATGTTTTGGTAATTCTCACAACATTTCAAACTTTTCCATTTTTGTTATGGTGATCTATGATCAGTGATCTTTCTGATTATTGTAATTCTTTTAGGATGACAAAAACTGTGCCCCTTAGAAGATGGCAAATTTCGTCAATAAATGTTGTATATGTTCTGTCTAACTGCTCTATCGAACAGCTGTTTCCCCATCATTCTCCCCTCCTCAGGCCTCCCTATTCCCTGAGACACAACAATATTGAAAATTTCCATGCCCGCTAACACAACATCCATTCTGCAGCCCACAGATCAGGAAGTCATCTCTACTTGCAAGTATTATTAGTTAAAGAATATATTTTCTAGGGGCACCTGGGTGGCTCGGTCGGTTAAGCATCCAACTTCAGCCCAGGTCATCATCTCATGGTTCGTGAGTTCGAGCCCTGCGATGGACTCTGTGCTGACAGCTCAGAGCCTGGAGCCTGCTTCAGATTCTGTTTCTCCATCTCTCTCTGCCCCTCCCCCACTCATGCTTGGTCTCTCTCTCAAAAATGAATAAACATTAAAAAAATTTTAAATCTATAACTGCAATAGATTGTTTTGATGGATCTGGGCAAAGTAAATTGAAAATCTTTGGGAAAGGATTCATTATTCTAGATGTCATTAAGAACATCTGTGATTCATGGGAAGAGGCCAAAATATCACTATGAATTAGAGTTTGGAAGAAGTTGATCCTAACCCTCATGAATGATTGTGAGGTGTTCAAATTCAGTGTTCAGTAGAGGAAGTAAATGCAGATGTGGTAGAAATAGCAAGACAACTGAAATTAGACTTGGAGGCTGAAGATGTGACTCAATTGCTGCAATCTCATGATAAAACTTCATTGGTTCAGGAGTTGCTTTTTATGGATGAGTAATGAAAGTTTTTTGAGATGGAATCTATTCATGAAGATGCTGTGAAGATAATTGAAATGACAACACAAGATTTAGAATATTATATACACTCAGTTCATAAAACAGCAGCAGGATTTGGGAGGATTGACTCCGATTTCGAAAGGAAGTTCTCTTGTGGCTAAAGTGCTGTCAAACAGCACTCAAGTGGATAATTTGAAACAAAGAGGGCACATAAAAATAATCAGACCCTTGGGAGACAGCATCACAAGATGAGAAGAGTAAAATGATAGAAGTATGAGTCACAGTAAGAGCTTTTCAGAGAGTTGCATGATATGGAATCATATGAGATCAGCATTTCAAAAGAGGAAAGAAAGGGTGTTCGGTTTCTACGATTGTGAACAGCCCATCAAAGAACGTGTAGTCTAAGAAGATCCGATCTATTGTGTCTAGAAGAGGATGACACAACCTTTGAAATACCAATTCCTATAGAATGGAAGGCCAGAATTGAAAGTGTAAAATATTAAATACAAGCGTTACTGAAAGAAAAAATAGCAATTTTAACAATCAAAAGAAACAAACTATGGCAATGCTCAAGAAAGTTGTATTTGAAATTAGAAGGCATTATAGCTAATTCCAAGATTTTAGAATGGATCTTTCTTCTAATGCAGAAATTCTATAAATTTAAATAAGCATTAGCATCTTCTTTTGTTTTTGTTTCAAATTTCTATTTAAGTTGTAGCTAGTTAATATATAGTGTAATATTGGTTTCAGGAGTAGAATTTAGGGATTCATCACTTACATATAACACCCAGTGCTCATCCTCCTTAATATCCATCACCTATTTAGTCTATCCCTCCTAAACTCCCTTCTAATAACCATGTTTGTTGTCTATGGTTAATAGTCTCTAATGGTTTGCCTCCCTGTCTCTCTTTTTATTCCTTCTGCTTTGTTCATCTGTTTTTTGTTTTTGTTTTTGTTTTTTCTTAAATTTCATGTTGTGTATGTATACCACATCTTCTGTGTCCATTCATCTGTTGAACATTTGGGATCTTTCCATAAGTACACTATTGTTGATAGTGTTGCTGTAAACATTAGGGTGCATGTACCCCTTCAAATCAGTATTTTTGTGTCCTTTGTGTGAATATCTAGTAGTGCACTTGCTGGGTCATAGGGTAGTTCTACTTTTATCTTTTTGAGGAACCTCCATACTGCTTTTCAGAGTGGCTGTACCAATTTGCATTCCTACCAACAGCATAAGAGTGTTCCCCTTTCTCTATAGCCTCGCCAACATCTGTTGTTTCCTATGTTGTTAATTTTAGTCATTCTGACAGGTAGGAGGTGGTATCTCGTAGTTTTGATTTGTATTTCCATGATGATGAGTGATGTTGAGCATCTAGAAACATTGGCGTCTACTCTTCACAGAAAACTTACGTACCCGATAGCCCTAAGGAGTTTGTATGTATTATCATGTTTAAATTTCACCGTTTAAGATAGAAATTATGTTTATTTAACAGACCAAGGGACAAGCTTTAAGAGATGAAGTAGCTTCTGGAAAGTCACAAATATAGTATTTATTTAATCTCCAACTCTATTTCTGTATTTGTCTCTTTCTCCATTTTTTTAGTTTACTTTTTGTTGATTTTGAAGCTCTTTAATTACATATATACACATTTATGATTATTATATGTTCCTGATAAATTGACTTTTATTTATTATACATTATATTCTATTTCTGCTAAGACTTATTTTGAGATCCACATTGATACTAATATAGATAAAGCAGACTTGTAGATTTTTTTCATCCTTTTTTAAACTTGAGTATGTCTTTATTTTTCAAAATAATCTTTTAGGCTATGTGTAGTTAACAGTGCCTATTTTTCCAATGTGAGATTTATTTGTCTTTTATTTTTATTTTTTTACCAAAATTCTTTGTTTATTTGAGAACTGTGTTGCAGAGTGCCTGGAGAGCTCAGTTGGTTAAGCATTCAACTCTTGGTTTCACCTTAGGTCATGATTTCACAGTTCCTGACTTTGGGCTCCACATTGATTCTTGGGATTCTCTCTCTCTACCCCTCTCCCTCTGCCTCTCCCCCTACTTATGCTTTCTCTCTCTCTCTCTCTCTCTCTCTCTCTCTCTCTCTCTGTTTCTCAAAATAAATAAATAAACTTAAAAAAAACAACATTGCAAAGATATTTACTTTTAATAGGGATATTTAGTTAATTTACATTTAACGGAATTAGTGATGCAATTGGATGTAGAGATTCCATTGTTTAATTTTTTTCATTGGAACTATTTGGATTTCCTGCCTACTTTTGAATTAACCAAAAAATTTGGTATTTTAATTCCCGTTGGCATTTATATCCATCTATTTTTGTTGTTGTGAATGCAGGAATTACAGTCCTTTGTCTCTTACCAGAATCTACATGGAGGTGATATCACACTTCATGTAAAATCTAAGAACCTTGAGCAATTCCTTTTATACTGCCACACTCTTGGTAATATTGTTTCCATATGTTTTTCATGTACATATGTTAAAACCTCACAAGTAGATAATTTTTTGCATTAAACTTTCAACTGTTCACTACATGAAAAGAAGAAAACATTTATATGCTCTTGAATCAAGCAGATCTTCCTTCTGGTGTTCCTTTCTGCCCTGTAGATGCGTGTTTCCCTTCACTTACACTGCTATCATTTCTGTTTAGCCTGAAGAAGTTCCTCCATGTTTCTAAAAGTTCAGATACAGTAGTCCCTGAATCTCTCAGCTTTTGTTGATCTGAAGAAGCATTTTGCTTTCGTATTTGAATATTTTCACTGGATAGTAAGATCAGCTAGTACTCACTTTATATGATTTTGATATGCTTGAGTTTCCATTACTATGGTTAAATAATAATAGGCCCTCACAACATAGTTCAAATTTCAGTTAACACAGCATATTAGCAGTGATTATTTCATAAAGTACAATACAGCACATAAAGGGCTGCTGTCTCTTCGGTCCACAAATCACTAAGTCACAGATACATATCATGGTTAGTAACTAGTCACACCACTTCTTTCAGTCATTCAATGACTGATTACTGCATTTCTGTTATTCACTTCAAGTCGGGGGGGTTGGGGGGGCGGTGGGGGGGAGATGCAAGTCATTGTGTCACTTTCTTGTCCCTCTGTGATATGCCTAGGACACTGAACAAATACGGGTAATCAAGAAAGGGAATTGGTCAACAAAGACGAAAGTGCAGTAAAGAAACAAAAAAGGTGTAGTGCTTGACATGAAATTAGAACGGAACGTAAATGAAGTTACAGAAGAAATCTCTGTCAGAATGTTGACTCTCCTGTCATGTGAGAGACTCTAGATAAGCATCCAGGAAACAGACACTTGCTCTCAATTTGCAGTTATTTTGCCATCAAAATTGACCCATTGACCTGTGAAAAAATAGGATGAATCTAAAGTTGGGTTTTTGATCCCCCAATATAAAGAACCTTATCTAATACTTTGATGAAAGCTATAGAGATCATTTTCAGAAAAATGAACATAAATGTAATATGCATAAAGCTTTAGAGATTCACACAAATACTGAAGCCCAGTTAAAAAATAAAATAAATACCCAGTGCAGAAACTGATTTTTCCCATCATTTCTCATGCAAACTATTTATCCTCTATTTTTAAAACTGAACCAACTTCAAAGGAAATGCACATACACTCAGTAAAAAACAAAACTAATTAAAATTCTGAACCAGTGTGGAAAATTCACACAAAAAAGTGATTAAATATATAATTGGCATGAATATAATATTTAAGTTGCTAAACATACAGCTTTCAGAAGTGCAAATTTTCAACTACCTCAAGGAACTCTAGGGTTAATTTGAAGGTGCCTCTCCTTCAGAAGTCCTAGATGAATGTTTCTGCAAACATTGTCCTTTAAACCTTTTAAACTGAGTATATTATGTGGTTTAAAAATTTTTTTTTAATGTTTATTTATTTTTGAGAGGGAGTGAAACAGATCACAAGCAGGGGAGGGACACAGAGAGGGAGACACAGACTCTGAAGCAGACTCTGCCTGAAGCAGGCTCCAGGCTCTGAGCTGTCAGCACGGGGCCCAACATGGGGCTCAAACTCACCAACCACAAGATCATGACCTGAGCTGCAGTCGGATGCTCAACTGAATGAGCCACCCAGATGCCCCAATTAATGTGTTTTAAACAGTAGGATTCCTACTTGTGTTTTAATTGAATAAGAGTTATCATTTACTTAAAAACTAAAAAAAAAAAAAAAAAAATGAGAACTGACTTGCAGAAATAGTGCAAATTCTAAATAACTGGTTCCTACTTTTAACATGAGACACCATCATAACATGATGTGTTTGACTGTGATCACGAAATGGCTCCATTAAATTGCATCCCTGCAATACCACCCACTGGCATTGTGAGGAGTGCATGGACTAGGATGATTTATGCTGCTTCTTAAATTGATAAACTCTGAGAGCTCATTCATTTCCAATTAGTCTCTAAAGAAATCACTAAGGGTCTCCTTAAACAACCAGAAGTAACAAGAATGTGCTCAGCAATTGAGAGTCTCAGCACTGCCCAGTCTTGTCAGTTCTTAACTTACCTGATCAAATAAAATATGTTCTCTCTCCAGGACATGAATGCCATTAACCACCAACTATAATGCCGTTGACAATGATCATGCAGCATAGTATTTGTACACTAATGTGATTTGAAAGTCTCATTTCATTATATGCTTTCTATCATACTGAATTAGCATCATTAGCATCATAGCTGTTGTTTACCCTAATTAGGAAGGCTTTGTTGTAATTATCCTCCTCCTCATATTTATGAAATACAGATATAATATGGGATAGCAGATTAACTGCTGTAAAATGGCTAATACAGAGGAAGTTTCACAGGATAATCTCCCCCAAGCACATTTATTTTTTCTTTGTATGTGTGTGTAACCTTTACATCCTTATCTCTACATGATCTCTATATATTCTTATATCACATCATTATTGGATGTGTATTTCTTTTTCTATGTGTATATGTATATAATATAAATAAAACACATCCTTCTATATATAATATCTACTTGTCATATGTAATGTAATATAGACATATTGATATACCATCTTATTGCATGTGAATAGATATATTTGTACAAGTATGCACACATATTTTATACATATGTGCATATATACACACATATATAAAATACATATTTTATATGAATATATATTTTAAATGTATATTTTATATATATACTTTATATATATATAATATATAATATAAAATATTAACACTCCTCTATGACTGGAATAAGTAGGTTTGGGTGTTAATAAAATATGCATATGACATAGTCAATTTTCCAATTATACATTTTGGATTTTTCTTTTTCTCCTGGGGAATGTCACATTTTAAATGTACTGTACTGATAAAGTCTATTTAAGACCTATCTCTGATCTTTAAAAAACATTTCAACTTATGAATCTAATTTATCATTTAATCTACCCCCCAACAGTTTCTGAAAAGCACAATTTGATGGGCATGTTTTCTTGATTTTTGTATTTTATTTCCTTGAGTTTTTTTGGATTATAAGCATGTGTATTGTTAAACATGGTTTCTTTTGTTAACTCTGGTAAGCATGAAGTTCCTTGTTGATATGGTAATATGTATAATTAACTAAAAGCACTACACGCTTCGGTAGACTATCTTGTTTTATATTTTCTTCACACACGTCAAGCTGTATTTTTGTCACATCTCTTAACATAAATGACTGTTTTTTGCTTCTTTCAACACAACCCCTGGAGTGTGGTATGATACCGACTAGCCACAGAGAAAAAATAAATGTAGTAATTGGGTAGAAAATGGGGGAGTGTTGAAGGTGGTATCATCACTGCATCAGTTTCCCTTACGTAAATGTTTCCCTTAGGAAACATATGGCCTCACTGGTTCAAAAAAGGTAGAGCTGACAGCTAGCAAATATTAATTTGTTACTGACTGTCTGTCAGGGGACATGTTCATATTCATGTATATTCAAGGAACTGCCCTGTGATTTGTGCAATGTTAGTTTTTTTACGTCCTTCGTTAGATGAGCAACACAACAGAATTCATTTATTTAAGTAGGCTTGATCTTTCTGAACTGTCATGAGTTCCATCTTGATTTCTCCTCCTTGCAGTTGTAGCTAGATATTTAATAATCTTCTTTACTTTTAAAATGGAGAAAGAGTATCGCCACTAGTCCTTCAGTTCTCTAGAAAAAGTTGCTAATTTTTGAAGATCACCTGTACATAGAAGTTCCATCTCATTCTGGATAAATAAAAAGTCAGAAAAGGTTATTGATTATATTAATTAGCCCATTAGTCATAGCTAATGCCCACAATACAGTGAACAAGAAATTAATCTATAACAGTGCAACCGAAGACACAAGAAATTGCAATGTAAAATATTGCCTCCTGAAAAGAAAAACAATGGCAACTGTAAGAAACTCTGAGAGAAAGTGGCAATAAAAATAAAAAGAGAGGGGTGCCTGGGTGGCTCAGTCGGTTAAGCAACCAACTTCAGCTCAGGTCATGATCTAGCTGTCCATGGGTTTGAGCCTCACCTGGGGCTATGTGCTGACAGCTCAGAGACTGGAGCCTACTTTGGATTCCGTGTCTCCCTTTCTCTCTCTCTCTCCCCTGCTTGCACTCTGTCTCTCTCTCTTAAAATTCAGTAAACATAAAAAAAATTTTTAAAAGAATAAAAACAGAATTATATCCTTCCTTCTTTGTTTATCTTTCTTTACTGATGCCTAGAATATTCAAAGAATATGTTCAGCAAAGAGTAAGGCTCATAATATTCAAGAACTCTTTCTTTTTCTCTTCTATTCTAAAACTTCTTTTTTCCCCCCATTATTCCCTCAAGTGATTGATACTTGATATTCTGTGGGACTCTTATGCATAAATTATGGTACTAAGATTTCCTGTCTTATGTATCATATAAATGTAATAACTTTAAATATCTTCATTATATTTCCTGTTAAATATTTTATCGTATGTCTATATAAAAATAAAGTACTTAATTCTTAAAGCAGTATATAAATAACTATATTATTAAATATTTATATTTTACAGTTACAATTAAAAGATATGTATATTTATAAAACCAGTAGTTCACTAGATTCTTAGAGTAAATAATATATCTTAGTCTCATTTACATTTAAGAAAATTGAAGTTCAGAGAAAATGACTTGCCCGATATAATACAATATCTAAGACATAAAGATGAGATTCAAACTCAGATCTGCATGGTTTGGTTTTCTATTTTTAACCATAATTCTTACGGGACTCTTTAAAGTGGCCTTCATTAGATAATCTCTTTTTTCTCTAGCCTAATTCTGAACATATTGAGAATAAAACAAGGAATAAAGGATGATGATTAGCATATTACCTTCACTGCAGAAACCCGCAACATTAGAAGATAGAGCTTACCATGGGAGCCACTATACCTGCTAACTTAACCCTAGCGTCAGGTTCACTGAAATGTCACTCACAGGCAATGCAGGACAAGGGCAAAGCCTCTCCATACTCACTGATAATGTGGAAATGTCCCCTAGAGGAGCAGGAAAGGCACCACTGATGCCGAGGTAAATAAAAGATTTAACTGAGTAAACACCACCTCAGGAGCAAGGCATGTTGGGGAAAGCCCTGGAGGTGTGTACAGATAATCTCTCATGATAGAAATCACTCATGAGGAAAAGCGGTCCCATGTAACAGTCTACTCTAAGGAATTTGACAGGAAGAAATCTATATTTTATTAAGGAAAATATTTGTTGCAAAAACCTTTGTGAAAGGATACTTGCTATGAAAGGAATATTCTTAACTCTAAGGAGTTAAGTCTTGTGGACTGATGATCTTCACAGAGACATTATTGAGGAATAAAATCAAATTTGTCTCTCTCTGTAAATACATAAAATAAGAGTAATAAAAAGAAAATAAACCCAATTACTTGCTTAGAGAAGTACAACATTTTATCAGCTATGTATTACATTTTTATATTTGTTTAGATAAAATGAAATTACTTTCTTCCTAAAAATCATAGAGACATTAAAACTAATGAACCAGCGCCACCTTTTTCAGAGAAAATGTAAATTTCTTACTTGTTACAGTCTTAAAAGTTATATTAACATTAATTTATATAAATATTAAAAATACAAATGAATCTATGGCTAAATTTATTGGTTTCAATATTGCTATTAATATTTTCCTTTGTTACTTCAACACCAATAATTTGAATATTTCCACACACACACAAATTTGGTTATTTATCATATTTAACATTTTCTTGTAGACATTTTAAGTTGCTTTTTGTTCACATCTTTGTAATGCCCCCGATTTCGAATCCGAGAGATCACCAAGGAGCAGATACCGATGCAAACGCACGAGGGTTTATTTGCAAGCTCGAGCTTGGGCTCAAGTATACCTGACACAGTGGAGCAGGGACTTGGACCCCTAGGTTAAGAGGCGTAGCAGTTTTATAGGGGCCAGTGGCCAATGAGATTGTAACACACACAGAAAGTTGTATAGTTATGTCAGTCCACACGCAGGTGGCCAATTGAATTACAATTTACCCTATAGTAACTGTTTGAACTAGCCTATCACTCTGGTCAGAATTGGCTTGCAAGTTTTGTGGGCAAAAGGCGGTGTTTAAGAATTGGCGCGCAAGTTTGGCGGGCAAAAGGCGGGGTTTACATTCTTTGGCAGTTAGGGGTTCCGCATTCCAATATGAGCTGGTTTCCAGTAAGGGTGTGCTCAGCGGCTTGACTAGGGTGGGGGAGTGTCTTAAGCAATAAGTAGGTCATGTGGGGGTTATACCTGAGATGGTGGGTGTAGCACAAAATGGAGTTAGTCTTTCTCTGCTTCTCCAGGGGTAGGGGATTTTTGTTAAATTCCTTGGGTCCCATAATCTTCAACTTTAGTTCCTCTAAAAAATGAGAAAAATAAAGAATATAAAAGCAGAAGGGTCATAAAACATAATAACATTCAAATTACATTTACTACTCTTTAAAAGTATCCTTTGGAGCTATCAAAACTTTAAAATAATTTTTTTATGAAAAATAATTTGCATTTTTTCTTTCATTTCCATGTATTTTGGAGAAAATAGGTTGTTCAGTAAGCTATGTATTGAATACACATCAATAATTTTTAATTATTGCTTGCTAAAAGAAATACTGTCTTCAAATATATTATTAATGCACAATAGTCTAATATTATTTTAAACTTTATAGACATTGTTTTAAAAAATATCCAATACTGGGACACCTGGATGGCTGTTTGTTGAGATTACAACTCTTGCTCGGCTCAGGTCCTGGTCCCAGGGTCGTGAGATTGAGCTCCATGTCAGGCTATGCACTGAGGGTAGAGCCCCCTTAGGATTTTCTTTCTCTCCCTCTGCCACTCATTCTCTCTCTCTCTCTCTCTCTGCAAAATAAAAAAAGCCAATATTAATATTCTTTTCATTCTATCTATATACATATAGTAATTTACTTATTACACCTAAAAAAATGAAAAATTCATTGTCCAAAACAAAACCATACTTTTTTCATATACTTTTTCTATAACTTTATCATTAAAAAAAATTAACAGTATTATTTATTATTTTAGAGGGTAAAGATTATGTTGACTTTTGCTTTTGGCTAGGATGTACTAATAGAAACTGATTTACATCCCATAAATGACTAGATCAATGAAAAGATATGTGGAAGAATTGTTTTCAGACATTGTACAATAGGTAGTACTAGACATCATCTGTAAGACAAAGGCAACATAGGCTGGCTTCCTGTCTGAAGGCACCTTTCACCCACAGAATAGTGCCAGGATCCCACAGGTATGTTGCCGAGTTGTGAAAACAGATGCAGAGATGATGGTCAGGAAGTGTGAGGTAACTGAACATTGTGATGAAGTGTTTCAGGAAGAAAAGAGGTTTGCAGAAAACAGAATGCTAGAAATCTTTGTCAAGGTGTCTTTGAGTCTTTGCTGAAAGTATGTTAATACAGGGACTTTTAATCCTATAGTTTCTGGCATGTGAGATTCAGTCTCAACCTCATTCTTCCTTACCTCGGGCTTGGTCACAAAAATATCCATCCCAGGTGGAAAAATCCCAGAATTTTGCTCATGAGGGGTCATCCAAAAGGTTGGTCTTTATGGGGTAACTGAAAGAGAGTATAATTGTTGAGAACTACTTATCCATAGGAAAAGTTGATATCCTTATCATGCAAATAGTGGGAATATACTCTGTCTCTATAACTTCTCTTAGCTCAACCATCACCTTCTGTGTCCTCATCACAACAGGCAAACTCATGGGTCAGTATTCAGTAAATCTGAGACAAGAGATGACAGTACTTCTCTTGGAGGATAAAATTCTGTCAGGTTCTATCATAGAAAAATGAGGTAAAGGAGACCTAACTTGGCAAATCCAAAAAAGGTAAAAAGGAAACAGATACTAACTTCACTCCACGTTCTTATTCAACAAGGAATTTATCTGTAGGTTGATGCAGACACAAAGTAGGCACACTATAAGTCAAGCAGTATGATAAATACTGGGAATACGGAGATGAACACATGTGGTACATTGTCTAGTTATTCCAGTCTCAAGATACCAGGGAATTCTAGAGTTAGGTTTTCGTCATATTGTGTTGGCATCACAGATGGGGTGAAATTTGACTGGCTTTTTGATGTATGTCTTAAGCTCATAAAAAAGGTTATTTATGGGAACAAAGACTGGTGAGTCATTAGTATATGAAAAATGTGTATTATATCAGTGCTGTAGTAGTGAATAAGATTCTCCCACAAAGAATGAACCTAGTGGCAAAAGCTGTGCACTAAGGGTAGAGTCCGGTATATTACCTGTGTGTACATGTTGGTCAGAAGTAATAAAGTTTAAAGAAGAAAAAGTTGTACACAAATGCTATGTAGATCAGTAAGATACAATTTCATGAAGTTGTAGGTGGTCAGGATTGAACATTTGCCTTGTACTGTTAACTGTTGGAGTTTCCTTGTCATACAGGAAAATGTCAACAAAAATAATGATATCATTCCCCCCCCATTTTTCTAGATATTCCCATTGTTATCATGTTAATAATAGTCATTAGCCTGATTCTAACGTGTTTGTATTGCTGGTTGATTCAACTCAACCCAGGGTCTGTGTTCATATAATTAGCTATGCTTCTACAGAGGTTATGAAACGTTTTTGAACATGAAGGCGAAATCATTTACACCACGAATCATTCTAGAGTCGCTAATCTTAGTAACGATAGACTGCTGAGCATGCATGTACATCATACCTTAATTGGAGAAAAATCTTTATTTCATCTATCTTTAATAATGTATTGATTTTATCCAACTTCTTCATATCTATTGTCCTGAATGCCACATTCAACAAAGATCCAGTAAGATACAGAATAAAATAGGTTCATTGGATTTGGTAATAAGGACATGATTTCTGACAAGCCAGTAGAATTGTTCTGTGAGCAAATAACAGTGGAAATGATTTGTTTTCTCCCACCTAATGACAATGTTTATATACTATGTAGGCGGTAAAAGTAATTAAACATTTATTAGTAACCAATTTTCAATGTCATAAATTTCTGTTTAAAATTAATAACCCAGCAGATTTCCTTTTCTAATGCCAAAATGGCCAATTCATTTTAACTAAAAAGATATAATCTCAGTCTTTGAGACACAAAGATCTGGATACTTTCTGGATAACTGGAAAAAGAATAGTTAAGTGAATTGTTAGAAAACATAATAACTACCCTGAATATTTTTCTCAAGTTGAAACATAATGGTACGGTTTAATAATCTTAAATCATACTGCTAATTCTCCTGTAAATTATGCCATCTGTGTTTTTACCTATCTAATTATTCATATCACATATTGACTATTTTAGATACACAGGCAAGGATAATAAACCAGTAGGTAGGTAGGTAGATAGATTAAAAAAAAACATTTAGCCACGATTTTTGACACTTGATTTAAATGGTGGGGAAAACTGTATGGGAAAGAAAAAACAAAAACAAAAACAACAGATTGTGTAAACCTTCCCCAATCTCCTCTTCAGTTTTCTCCTATCAGAGTTGTTTCCATGCATATTTATTACACATTTTTGTACCTCTAAATATTAAATTGAAAATGTTTTCTGGTATTCAAAATGTAAATATGTGGCATGATGTAATAATTACTTTTATAATCACTACTATATTTGAGATATATCCATGTTAGATGGTTGCTGTAACTCATTAACTTAAAATTATGGTTTTTTAGATTTCTATCTTTCTATTTATAGACATAAAGATTATTCCCAGTATTTATTCTTAAAAACAATGTTTCGGTGCATATTTTGGAAATTTACAAAGCAACCTTGCATTCTTATGATATGCCCAACTTGTTCATGATGTGTTTTAGTTTTTATATATGGCTGAACTGGGTTTTCTAATAATTTGTTGAGGATTTTTGCATTTAGGTTTGTGAGCAGTACTGGCCTATGATTTCCTTTTTACTGAAATTTTGATATCAAGATTACTTTGCCCCAAGAAATCAAGTTGGACATTGTTTTTTCCATCTGTTCTCTGGAAGACTTTATACAAGATGAGTGTTACTTTTTCCTTAAATGGTGAAAGAATGCACTCGTGAACCTGTCTAGGCCTTTTGTCATCCTAGACATAGTCGCTGTAGTCATTTTTCACCCTACATTTGAAAATATTAATATCAGGGTCCCTGTGAGTCTGTTTCTGCTATCTAATTCTGGTCTTTCTCACTAATGATTTTTTTAAAACATACATGCCTGACAATTCTTGCCTCAGTACTGGCTTTTGTATTTTTTAAATAGGAGAATATCGGGGCCTAGAATTATGTTACCTTTTTATCAAAGAGCATTTACAAGTCAGAAACTATACTATACTATACTCCACGTCCGTGCCCTTTGGTGCTGAGGGCCATGGAGGTGATGCTAACTTAGACTGTAGTTTCCAGCAAGTACTGTTTTATTTCTGGTTCATATTACTCTGTAAGTTCATTTTTTGTATTTCAGTTTTCAAGTTTGTTTTTTGAAGTTTCAGTTTTAAATGTTGGGTGTTATCAAACAACATTACATTGGGTTGGTTCTTTAACTTTTATTCCTTCTGCCCTGCTATTCTATCAAGACTACAACATACTTGTGCAGCCATTTCACTTGAATTGGAAAAGGCCTTCAGGGCAAAACCCAAAGTGTTTGTTACCAATTTGCTATGTTGAAACAGAAGCTGTGCTATGAAGTCGCTGAAGCTTTAACAGCACCCTCAGGAGATCATGGCCCTCTGCCTTTTTCCTGTACTGGTCTGTGTTATCACTTTGTTACTTATCCCTTAATAATCTGTCTCAAAAACGCAGTACAGGTGACTAGTCCTGTAAATGATTCTTCACTAAATTTGGATGTAATGTTTGATTTAATGTTTCAGAGACCTTTAAAAGTGTCAAATCTTTAGGGATCCCTGAGTCTACTCTACACATTGTATACAATTTGTATACTCTTGGTGATTATGACAAGAACCTTAGTTAAATGCCCACTGAACATTTACCCACTAGCACTATTTCTGCATAAAGTCTAAGGTTACTCTTTATTTTTGATACAATAATACAGTTGATATTTTTATTAAGACCATTATTAGGGCACTTGTGTGGCTCAATCGGTTGGGCATCCGAATTCAGCTCAGGTCATGATCTCATAAGTCATGGGTTCCAGCCCTGTGGAGGGCTCTATGCTGACAGCTGGGAGCCTGGAGCCTGCTTGGGATTCTGTGTCTACCTTGCTTTCTGCCCCTCCCCCGCTCGTGCTCCTTCTCTCTCTCTCTCTCAAAAATAAATAAACATTAAAAAAAAAATTTTAAAGACCATTGTTAGTATAGTTTATGTAAATGTTTCATTTTTCATGGATTTACTCCTTTTTTATACTTATGTTCTCCTTTTTCTCTTCTCTCTCAATTGACTTCTTCTTGCCAAGAGTTGCCATTTATATTTCAGTGAGGGTCTTTTATTCACTAACATTCCAATATTCACTAATATTCACTAATAACTCATTTTTGTTTTTTGAATGTATCTTAATGTTGTTCCTGCTATTAAATGAGTGTTTGGCTGGGTATAAACTTCTGAATTCATTGTATTTCAAGAGCATTCTGAAGATATTATACCATTTTCTGGAATTGATTGTTTTAGGTCAGACATCTACGGTCAATTTAATAACTGTTTCTTCATAAATAGTTTTATTTTGTAGCTTTGTATTCTGTTCGTTATTCTTTGATGTTTTACAGGCTCATTACAATGTTAATGAACTTAGATTTTCTTCTATTTATAATGACAATTACTCTGTACTTTCAAAATAAGAGCTTATATCTTATTAGAATTCTGAAAAATATTTTTGTCTTTAATATCTTCATTATTACTTTTCTGTTATTACCTACTGCCTTTCTTCTATAACAACTATTATTTTAAAATAGGATTTTATAGTCTATCTCCAGCATTCTTCACTATTTGTTCATATTTGTATTTAAATTGTCTTTCTTCTCTCTGCTGAATACTGCGTGGACATCTCGATACTATCTTACCATTTACTTTTTTTTTTTTCATAAAATGTGTTCAGTCTAGAATTTTTCTCACAGAATTCATTACAGTAATCCATTGCTATTTTTAAATTGATTTCATCTTTTTTTAATGTTTACTTATTTTTGAGAGAGAGAGCGCGAGCATGAGCAGGAGAGGGACAGAGAGAGAGGGAGACACAGAATTCGAAGCTGACTCCGGGCTCTGAGCTGTCAGCACAGAGCCCAATGTGGGGTTTGAACTCATGAACCGTGAGATCATGGCCTGAGCTGAAGTTGGATGCTCAACCATCTGAGCCACCCAGGCATCCCAATCCATTTCTTTTTAAACTCTCTTGGATAATAATTACTTTTTCTTCTGTCATTTTTTTTTGCTTTTCTTTAAAAGATACTTCTTTTTTAAACTAGAATTTATACACTCATATTTCTCTTTGAATATTTTCGCTTAATTAAAATTGTTGTAAGAATCTGTTATAAAATTTATTTCAAAACTTCCAAACTCATTCTACGAGGCCATCATTACCTTGATTCCAGAACCATACAAGGAACCCACTAAAAAGGAGAACTACAGACCAATTTCCTTGATGAACATGGTTGCACAACTTCTCAACTAAATACTAGCCAATCAAATCCAACAATACATTAAAAGAATTATTCACTATGATCAAGTGGGATTTATTCTGGGCTGAAGACTGGTCAAATCCATAAATCATCAATGTGATACATCACATTAATTAAAAAAAAGGATAAGAACCACATGATACTCTCAATAGATGCAGAAAAAGCATTTGACAAAATATAGCATCCTTTCTTGATTTAAAAAAAAAACTCAAGAAGGTAGGGATAGAAAGAACATACCTCAAGATCATAAAAACCATATACAAAATCCCCATAGCTAACATCATCCTCAATGGGGAAAAATTGAGAGCTTTCCTCTTAAGGTCAGGAACATGACAGGGATGTCCA
Source organism: Acinonyx jubatus (assembly GCF_027475565.1). Classification (NCBI taxonomy): domain Eukaryota; kingdom Metazoa; phylum Chordata; class Mammalia; order Carnivora; family Felidae; genus Acinonyx; species Acinonyx jubatus. The sequence goes on from NC_069391.1 coordinate 40,865,256, forward strand.
CTCTCACTAGTGTTGCTCAACATAGTGCATAGTGTTGGAAGTCTTAGCCTCAGTAATCAGTCAATAAAAAGAAATAAAAGCATTTAAATTGGCATTGAAGAAGTCAAACTTCCATTCTTCACAGACGACATGATACTCTATGTGGAAAACTCAAAAGACTCCATGAAAAAACTGCTAGAACCGATCCATGAATTCAACAAAGTCCCAGAATACAAAATCAATGTATAGAAATCTGTGGCATTTCTATACACCAATTATAAAGTAGCAGAGAAATCAAGAAATTGATCCCACTTATAATTACACTGAAAACCATGAAATACCTAGGAATAAACTTAATCAAAGAGGTGAAAGATATGTACACTGAAAACTACAAAAAGCTATGAAAGAAACTGAAGAAGACACAAAGAAATGGAAAAGCATTCCACGCTCATGGATTGGAAGAACAAATATTGTTAACAAGTCAATACTACCCAAAGCAATCTACACATTCAATGCAATTCCTATCAAAATAACACCAGCATTCTTCACAGAGCTAGGAAAAACAATCCTAAAATTTGTATGGGACCAGAAAAACCCGAATAGCCAAAATAATGTTAAAAAAGAAAACCAAAGCTGGAGGCCTCACAGTCCTGGGCTTTGAGATGTATTACAAAGCTGTAATCATCAAGACAGTATGGTACTGGCACAAAAACAGACACATAGATCAATGGTACAGAATAGAAAGCCCAGAAATAAATGCACAAATAAATGTATGGCCAACTAATCTTTGACAAAGCGGGAAAGAGTATCAAATGGAAAAATGTCTATTCAGCAAATGGTGTTGGGAAAACTGGACAGCGACATGCAGAAGAATGAATCTGGACCATTTTCTTATACCATACACAAAAATAAACTCAAAATGGATGAGAGATCTAAATGTAAGACAGGAAACCATCAAAATCCTCAAGGAGAAAACAGGCAACAATCTCTTTGACCTTGGCCACAGCAACTTCCTCAACATGTGTCCAGAGACAAGGGAAACAAATGCAAAAATGAACCACTGGGACCTCATCAAGACAAAAAGCTTCTGCACAGTGATGGAAACAATCAGCAAAACTAAAAAGCAACCAACAGAATGGGAGAAGATATTTGCAAATGGCATATCATACTAGTTTCAGGTGTTTTGTTATCTTGAGCAGAATGTTTGGAATTCCTGGAAGTCAGAGATTTGGAGGATGGATTCTCTGCCATTTTCAGATCACTTTTTAGTTTGTAATAATGTTTCAGGAGGCTAGATTCATTTAACCCTACAGACCAAATCTTCAATCAAATTTAGGGTGCTGTCCTATGGTTATATTAGCAGTATGGCAAGTGTGGACATGGTCGCAGCTAGTGATTTGGTTCAACTCAGTTTAGAGGCTTTGCCCTCATCTCCCTATTTTTAAAACTTTCCAGAATTTCTAGACCCAGACAGTGTCTGATAACATTGTGTGTGTGTGTGTGTGTGTGTATACACAATTTTATTTAATAATTTTTTTTCTCCATTCACATTGTTTGTGGTATAGGGAACCAAATTTCACTCACTGACTTCATGTAGTCACTATGGTTCAGAGTCACCATTTTACATGAAGCAATTTTAGTACTTTTTATTCTGCCAAACTAAACTCCTGGCCAAAGGTGTCTTCTTTTACACCTAAAATTCTGTAAGCCTGCAGCTTCATCCTGGCTCATTACTGTATGTTTTTATTCTATTTCTGGCTCACAGTGATTTTTTTTATCTTGTATTTGAGCTCAGCAGTGACTTTTAGATTTTCTTTTTAAATATTTTATCAATCATTACTATGTGTTTAGAACAGAGAGGGTGATCAAAGCATGAACTTCATGCTCCGACTTGACCTGAATGCTAGTGGCATTGATTTTTGACAAAACTGTGTAGATGCTGTACAGAATATTAGAACTACCAGTCCTTCAAGCAGATCATATTGACCACAAACATAAAGTATAATTATCAATTATGCATCATGCAAAGAAGAGAGCAGAAATATAATCCCTCTATCAATAAAAATATTTTTATGTGGTATTGGGTTTGATTTTTCCAAGGTGTTCAACTTAATCACCAGATGCAACTTAGCTGTACTATTTTACCTATAGACTTAGAGAAGTACTTCTTTTATTTTTCATAAATGCATATCCACGCCAATATTTCAAAGCATGTCTCTCTGACTTCTGGCACTACTACGACATATGTTTTCACATTACCATTTTTAGGTGAAAACATATATACATACACATATATGTAAGTATGTGTTTATATATAATTTTTTTTCTCCTGGACATGATGCCTCTGTTGAATAATTGAAAGGAATAGCTCAAGGCACAAATCCTTAGGTCTAAAAAAAAAAGGTTCGTGTTTTTTTATTTTATTTTTTTTACCTTTTCACTGGGCTTTGAAGTTTTTCCTTATGTATTATTTTTTGCCTACAATGTTTGTCAAACTTACATTGATGGGCATGAGTTACAGCAGAACTACTTAGATTAAACTGAGTATAATATAGTTGCAATTGACTTTTTCCTTTAAAATAATCTTAGTCATTGACTCTCCCATAAGTGTGGGGTGAAATGAATACTTTAACTCCAAAGAATTTAAATTGGGCTGTAACTGAATGAACTTCCGCATCTCAATAGGCATAGATAGATGGGTAGATAGGGCATATAGATTCATTAACATATAAAGTGCTATTGTGTCTGATGTCCTTATGAAGCTGAGTACCTATTTAATTAAGGCTTTAAATACTATTAATACTTACTATTAAGCACTAGTTAGCATAGCTTTTGCACTGGAGACCCAAAAGAATAAAATAACTATACCACAAGACTGGTTGTTAAGGCTGTGGCTAAAAAAGTCATACATCAGGAATCAAAGCATGAACTCTATGAGAAAGTTAAACTTGAAGAGATTTCATATCAAGTTAATTATTCAGAACTTAAGAATCTCCTCCAATGTGCAACCTGTTTTTATAAGGGATCCCTGAAATAGGACAATGAATCATATACATTTTATGTCAAGGCATATTTGGCCAGATGCTGTCCATGGGAATTTAAACAAATGATATTAACTAGGTGCATAAATACTATGATAATCAAGGTTCAATCTGGGAGTTAGCAGTTAATTTGAGGCAGCTTTCTGAATAGCATCAAAAAATAAGATAATAAAATCAGATTAAAAGAAATGTAAAACGCCATAACAAACCAACCAACAAAATTCAGAATGTACACCTTATTATTCCTATTCAGATGATAGATGTGGAATATAAAATTGTTGTGAACATCAGCACAGAAGTAGAGAAGGAAACACTTGGTGTTCTGTTATTTACAGACTCCGCAAGATAAAAGCAAAATAAGTATTCAGATAAGTAAAAGTCTCCATACAGCTGATGCCTCAGAAAGTTATATCCCATGAATGCTCATAAATTGGAGTATTTTAATGAAATGAACAGTAATTAGAAAAGCGGGTTTTGTCAAGAAGGGATCTTCTGCAAATGACCAAAATAGCGTATTTATATTTGCAGCTTTCTAATCATCTAGGTTGTTAGTGGATAAACTAAACTATTTGAATAAAAAGTATAAACTGTTTTCCACATCAAATAACAAATGCAATGATTTTTAACAAATAAGTTAGAAGAAGTAACTATCATATTATCAGAGGTTGTATTCTGTTTTTCTCCTTAGGTATTCCTTCTCAAAGGGAAAAATCATAGGTATTTTGACACCCCCTCCCCATCCTCTGCTTGGCAGTGGGCTGAGGAAATATCTGTGAATATGGCCAAAATTATTTTCATGAATGCATTCTGGGTATATTCTAATACATCGAAATACAGTTTTACCAGAGTATAGATACTAAGATGCAAATAATTTTAACCTGAATAATTTTCGATTTGGGTGATACTGACCAACTAACAGTTAAAGTTAATTTTAGCAGGGTAACCTAACATTAAATTTTCCAAGTCAATTAATTTTGACTTGGATGATGATTTAAGCACATGTATTAGCTTTTTCTATTGCTTTTGCAAGAAATTACCACAGACACCGTACCTAAAACAGCACCTATTTGTTAGCTCACAGTTTTATGCATTTATTTGTTTATTTAAAGAAATCTCTTTCTGACATAAGCAAGGAGTGAAGGGACAGCAGTTCAGGATGCTTTTTCCATCTTTCTCCTCTGACTTTCTTTTTTTCTGTATAAAAAATACCTTTATTTCCTTAGTTATGAAATTAACACATTATTGTAAAAAAATTTTTAATGGAAATGTACAAAGAATAAAGAGAATCAATCCTATCTCCTGGAGATGACCTAGTTGCACTAACTCATTTCCACCTTTACTTCCTTCTCTCCTCTTTTTTTCTCCTCCTCCTTCTGCTTCTCTATTTTCATTTATTCTTTAAAGATTTTAATATGGTTTTACTTCCAATTTTTTAAAAAAATTCTGGTTAGTTAGCCTATGATGTCACATTGGTTTCTGGTATAGAATTTAGTGATTGATCACTTACATATAACACCCATGTTCATCACAAAAAGTGCCCTCCCTAGGGGTGCCTTGGTGGCTCAGTTGGTTAAATGTCTGTCTTTGGCTCAGGTCATGATCTTGCAGTTCTTGAACCCATGTGGGGCTCTGTGCTCACTGCTTGGAGCCTGGAGCCTGCTTTGGATTCTGTGTCTCCCTCTCTCTCTTCCCCTCCCCCACTCACTCTCTGTCTCTTTCTCTCTCAAAAATAAATAAACATTAAACTTATTTTAAAAAAAAAGTGCCCTCCTTAATACCTATCACCCATCTATCCCATCCCCCAACCCACCTCCCTCCATCAACCCTCCGTTTGTTTTCTACAGTGGAAACTCTTATGGTTTGCTTCCTCCTCTCTCTCGTTTCCCCCCCCTTCCCGTATGTTTATCTGTTTTGTTTCCTGAATTCCACATATGAGTTAAATCATAGAGTATTTGTCTTTCTCTGACTAATTTCACTTAGTATAATACTCTCTAGCTCCATCCACACCATTGCAAATGGCAAGATTTAATTCTTTTTCATGGCTAAGTAATATTCATGTGTGAGTGTGTGTGTGTGTGTGTGTATCACATCTTTTTTAACCATTCATTAGTCCATGGACACTCTGGCTTTTCTGTAGTTTGGCTATTGATAATGCTTCCTTTGTGTTACCTGTAAAGTTGGTGTTTCTGATGATGTTCTCTGTTCTTTCTAGTTTTTGTTGCTTTTGGTTTTTTTTTCCCCACTCAACAAGTCCCCTTTACTATTTCTTGCAGGGCTGGTTTAGTGGTCACAAACTCCTTTAGTTTTCATTTGTCTGGGAGACAAACTCCTTATTTCTCCATCTTTTCTGAATGATAGCTTTGCTGGATAAAGAATTCTTGTCTACATATGTTTCTCAGTCAGCACATTGAGTATATCCTGCCATTCCCTTCTAGCTTGCCAAAGTTCTGAGGACATATGTGCTGCAAACCTGATCTGTTTTCCTTTATAGGTTAAGGACTTATTTTCCCTTGCTGCTTTCAGGATTCTTTTCTTGTCTGTGTATTCTTTGAATTTGACTATGATATGCCTAAGTGATGGCTGGGTTTTGTTGAATTTAATAAGAGTTCTCTGTGCTTCTTGGATTTCGATGTCCTTTTCCTTTCCCAGGTCAGGGAAGTTTTTAGCTACAATTTGCTCAATAAATCTTCTTTTTCTCTCTATTCTTCTTCTGGGATTTCTATGATACAGATATTATTACACTTTAAGAAGTCACTGAGTTCCTAAGTCTACATTTTTGATCCCCCCAAAAAAATCCCACTTTTTTTTCAGCTTTGTTATTTTCCCTAATTTTATCTAGTATATCACTGGTTCATTCCTCTGTTTCATCCATCCTCATTGTCATTGCAACCATTTGTTTTTGCATCTTGGTTATAGCATTTTTTATTTCAGTCTAACTAGTTTTTGTTCTTTTATCTCTGCGGTAAGTGATTCTCTGTTGTCTTCTGTGCTTTTCTCCAGTCCAACTAGTATCCTTATAATTATTGTTTTAAATTCTGGTTCAGACATCTTGCTTGCATCTGTATCTGGCTGTGACTTCTTCTTGTTCTTTCCTTTGGGGTGAATTCCTCCATCTTGTCATTTGTCTGGGTCACTGGTGTGTGTGTGTGTGTGTGTGTGTGAAAGAGAGAGAGAGAGAGAGAATGATGTTAGGAAAACCTGTTGTATTCCTGATCCTGAGAGTAATGGCTATATTCACAATATGTCCAATAATAATAATAATTGGAACCTAGATCCTGGGTGTATTTTGATCTGCTTATTAAAAGAAGCTAGATTTATAAATAAATAAATAAATAAATAAATAAATAAATAAATAAATAAAAGAAGCTTGATCCTATTTCCCCTAGAGCTGAAGCTTCGCAACACTCTATGATCAGTAGAATTGGTGTGTGTGAGGAGTTTGTGCTGGTCTTCTAGGTGAGCAACCTCCCACTCTAATTCTCAGGCTGATTTGCTCTATTGGAGATGCACCTGAAGGGCGCAGTGGGGCGGGGCTTGGTGTATGCAGCTCTGGCCTCCACTGGGCGGCACTGTTTTGCTCCTTGAAGTTGGTAGTGCTGATAGGTGGAGAGGTGTGGAGAAATGCCATTGCTCCGATGCCAAGTCACAGGAGTGGGGAGATCACACTTGCCCCTTTGCAGGAAGCACTCACAGAAGAGCAAACACTCACCTCTCTTGTGTCCCCAGCTTGCAGCAGATACCTGCCTTCACCCTGCCTGCATCAGAGCTGTCTCTCTGCCAGGTGGCACAGCAATCCCATGTTTCATCTCAGGCAAATGGCTGGATTTCAAAACTCCACACTTTAGAGATCCATGGGATGCATACGTCAGTGCTGATCCTCTGGGGGAACGTCTCAGTGCACTGTGGCCAGTGCCAGCTTGTCTCAGAAACTGGTTAATTGACCGCGCAGTGGTTCAGTGTTTGTGGTAAAGCACAGCCAAAAGCTGGCACCAAGATTTGCTGCCTTCAGCTTGTGCCTTTGTTCCTATGCAGAGCGACAGGGCAGCATGCTGTAGCCGCCAGGAGAAGCCACGGCCACGGTTCCCCAGTGCGCTGCATCAGGAGAACTGCTTCTCCTTGTGTGACACAGGGGATCCTCTGACCATGTTGCCCACTCCCGGGTCTTCACCCTCCTTCCCCACCAGAGCACTGCCAAGCCTGCCAGGCAGGATGCTAGCAATGGCACAGACTTCCAAAACTTCAGAGTTTGCACTTGCTATTTATAAAACTTGGGATATTCAGCCCCTCTCCCTTTCCCAGTCGGTGGTTTTGAGGAAGAATTTTCTTGTGCAATTCTGTGTGCACACTTTGATTCACTTTGTGTCTCTCTCTTTCTCTCTCCTCTCTTTGTGATCAGGGCTTCCTCTCCTTCACAGCACCTGCAGCTTTTCCCTCCCCCAAATAAACTTCTAACTTACATAATGTTGTCATTTTTCCTACCTCTGGTTGTGTGGTTTTGCTCTCAGTCTTCATATCAAATTTTGGGTGTTCAAAATGATTTGACATTTATCTAGCTCTGTTAGACAAGGCAAGCCTAGGATGTCCCTACTCCTCCACTATCTTAACTCTCCCTTCCTTCTCAGTTCTGTGTGTCAGGAGTTGAGGCACAGAGTGACTCAATTGTGTCCTCTGCTCAAGGCCTTAGGAGGCTGGAGTCAAGGTATTGACTGGGCTTGATTCTCATCTGGAAATAAGAATATATAAGGGAAGATCCAAACTCATTCAGGTTGTGGGTCAAATGCAGTTCCTTGTAGTTAGAGTACTGAGGTCCCATTTCCTTCCTGGCTGTCAGCCAGGGGCTGGGCTCTACTCCTAAAACTTCCTCTATCCCTTCTCATGCTACCTGCAGGGTTCCCTCCCTCCAACAACCAGTGAGTCAATTCTTTGCCACTTTGAGTCTTGCTTACTTTATCTGCTTACTAAAAGTGATACTGTCAGTCTCCTAATTTTTGTTTTAATTTTATTAGATTTCTAATCCACTAGGAATTATTTTCTATATGATAAAGAAAGTATAATTTAATTTTTATCTAGAGGATTACCTATTTTTTTTTCTAATTTCACTTACCAAAAAAAATCCAGTTTCATGGCAACTGTCACTTTTATCATGAGTTAAATCCTATGTATTTCTTGAAACTCTCTGCTCTGTATGATTTTTCACTTGCTTTCAGAAGGATATTTTACTCTTTCTTTTTTACTGTCTTATAGGGAAAGTCCCCTCTAACTGACTATTGAATTGTATTTTTCGTGTTAACCCCCTAAATGGACTCTACAATATTCAAACAATTTTCTTTTCAGTAGTTTTATTCAATCCATTTCCAACATGTGATCGTTTTCCTTTGTTCATGGCACAACAGTTTTATTCCTTATCTTTGAAAGAAATTTTGAGAAATAATTAGCTGGTTTGGGGTTTATTTATACACACTATCAGCAAAATTATATCTCCAAACTGAATGTGGGAGTCATGGCACCCTCTGTCAGATGATACATTGAAGTGAAGGTGGCTCTACATGTGCTTCATGGTATAGTGATGACATTGGATGAGAAGAAACATCTCAGAGACAAGAAGTGGGCAATGAATTCTTCTGGGGCCTTGGAACTTTTCTAATACTCCTGAGGGAGGAGTAATGAAAGGGTTTATTTGTTGATACATACATACATATATATATATGTATATATATATATGTATATGTATTGATAATATGTGTGTTGTGTGGACCTAAACTGATCCAGACAAGAAATTAGAAATATATCCTGAAAAAGAACTCTTAAATACACACAGGAGAAGCAAAGCCTTGAATAGCTGTAGGAGGCGAAACATGGTTACAGATTTATTTTTCCCCTCTTGGCAAATTTCCACTATTTGGCAAATTATTCAAATGAATAATCTATGTGAAATAGAAATTGAAACTTCAAAGCTCTATATGTTATATAGTCCCATCACTTTCTATGAAGGTCTTGGAACAGTAGATCTAATTCACATGTAATGAAGTTGAAAGAGCAGAATTTCTTTTTTTTTAATCATATCTTTTTTATATAATTTTCAGTTGATACAATCCACTGGCCATTCTTCATGTACATGTTGCAATAAGAATAAATGACAGTAGGGCTCATTTACTATTAGGAAGTAAAAATAAAAATCTCTCAATTTGTATCCTTGTTTTCTTAAACTAATCACTCATCTGTAAGTGAAAAATTTTTCTTTTTTGAAAATTCCAATTGAATATTGAATTGGGGGGTGTCAGCACAGGCTCTGTGCTGACAGCTCGGAGCCTGGAGCCTGCTTCAGATTCTGTGACTCCCTCTCTCTGCTCCTCCCCTGATCATGCTCTCTCTCTCAAAGAATAAATAAACATTAAAAAACAACAACAACAACACTAAAATTTAAGTTAAAAATTTTTAAATTAAAATCAGAATTTAATTATGAATTAAACTTAAAATGGAAAATAATGTTTTCAACATTATTTTAAAAATCAAGTCAAATAGCTGTCTTTAAATTATTTTATCATTTATTAAGCACCTACCAGGATCTAGATACAGGAGTGGGTCCTGTTATACTCTTTTTGTGTTCTTTTCTCAATTTTATTATTTTTTTTGTCTTGTGATGTTGTCTTTCCTCCCTTTTGACTCTACAAGTTTAACATTGCCGTAATACACACACACACACACACACACATATACATATATATATACACACATATATATGTGTGTGTGTATATATATATATATATATATATATATATTTACCTCTTGTGATAGCCCAAGATGTAAATGTGTGTTTAAATTTAAAAGTATGAGAAATTTTAAAATGATTTATCTAAATACCCCAAAGAAAGTAGTGTTTTCCTGTATATACAGTCCAATCTATACATCACCTATTTTGATATTAAATGTAGATTTATATAAAGATTATTGCCACTGATAAAATTAGTTGATGCAAAGGGCAATGCTATCCAGAATTTGAGGGTAAGCACAGTTATCTTCAAGATGTAAATCTCAAAGTTCGAGATAGGAATTAGTCCTTATAAGTCTTTACTCCTGTGCATGGGTTTATCCCTTGTAATTGTAATTTATGTTTTCTGTAATCTCAGGCTTTGTATAGTCATATCGATTCCTGTTTGTTTCCCAGGATACCATGAGCTCTACCAGGTCAAGGACTATGTCCGAACTGCTTTGCCTTTCCAGAATCTAATGCAGGATTGGCCCTTGAATTCTTAGATAAAACTCTCATATAAAAAAGACTGAATTGGGGCGCCTGGGTGGCGCAGTCGGTTAAGTGTCCGACTTCAGCCAGGTCACGATCTCGCGGTCCGTGAGTTCGAGCCCTGCGTCGGGCTCTGGGCTGATGGCTCAGAGCCTGCAGCCTGTTTCCGATTCTGTGTCTCCCTCTCTCTCTGCCCCTCCCCCGTTCATGCTCTGTCTCTCTCTGTCCCAAAAATAAATAAACGTTGAAAAAAAAATTAAAAAAAAAAAAGACTGAATTAACTGTTGTGATAATAAATATTTCAATATCTGAAATAAAAGAGTGAGCTTGAGAATATCTGGCTCAGATATTACAATGTTTCACAGCTGGTTTTTTCCTCTTCCTGACTCCCAAATTAAATATCCCAAATTTATGCTAACATTAGTTGTGTTAAGAAAATTTGATGCTTGTCAATCCTGTGTTCAAAAGCATTTGCAATAAATTGAAATCTTCTCAGCATACTGCTGTCTTCCTACATTTTCTGTAAATCTTTTCTTTTTTTCCAAACCGTCCCTGTAAATACACTGCACACTAGTACAGCAAACTGCCTTCTTGTCCCGGTGACTGTCCATGTTCCTATGCCTTTGTATTTGCTCCTTAATAGTGGAATATTGCCATCCTTCTTTTGCCTTTCCTTCCTTCAGATGGCATTGTCTTGGTAGTAGATGCCTTACCTGAATGCATCTTACCTTACCTGAATGCATCTCTTCTTGTTCCACGTATACTTGCACAAGCCACTATTATAACACTTATCTCCAATTACAATAAGAAGTACTTGCGAGAAGGGCTTTTTCTGTCTCTTTTATGTGCTCCTCAGTGGGGAACTGTGCTTGCGAATAAATAAGGAGACCAATCCACTTGAAGGCTAAATGCCAAGAGACAAAAATAATAAAGTTTAGATAAAGGCAAAATAAGAAAACTTTAAATAAAGGTAAAGTAAGAAGAAATGCAGCTTTCTCAGAATGTGACATAATGAAAATATACTCTACTTGGTTTTTCATCTCTGGCATTTGCCAAGTGGAATCTTCACTGTCACCCTGATTTTATCCTTGCTGCACAATAAACAAGACTGTACCTTTTCAAAAATTGCGTCAGGAAATCCAATATTGAAGCCATATTTTTTTTTTGGTATTTACATCTCATGGATCTTTAAAATCCTTGAAATTAAGAATTCCGTTCAACTTCTTTTTGTGATTATTCATATAACTTGCTGTTACATCAATAATTACCTTATTTCTATTAGGGGTACTTTTTATGAAGATTTGGATAACAAAATTCAAGGATAAAAGCTATAAAGATGGCTTAAATAAACCTATTGGTTTATATTGTTTTAAAGTAGTTCAATATTTTCATAGCTAACTCATATTTAAATGTGGACTTTTATGATATATCAAATTCAAAGGATTCTATTTTCAACTGTGATGTTTTTTATAATTTATAATTTGTAGATTTTATACTTTCTAATTCTTCTCTTTTTTTATGTTTATGTATTAATTTTGTGAGAGAGTGAGAGAGAGAGAAAGAGAGAGGGAGACAAAGGCAGAGAGAAAATCTCAAGCAGGCTCCACGCTGTCAATGCAGAGCCTGCCGTGGGGCTTGAACTCATAAACCATAAGATCATAAGCTGAGCTGAGATCAAGAGTCATATGAACTTAACCACCCAGGTGCCTCTTTTTAACCCTTTTTAAATAATGATGTGAAAATGTCTTCTAAATATAAAGTTATTTTAAACATTTCATCTTTATAGAGAATCAGTTTGCTATTATCACCCTGCCTTTGAACATAGATCTCAAAAAATACTGCCATTTTCATTACCACCAAGAAAAAATGAAATACTTAGGTATAAACCTAACAAAACATGTGTAACATATATGTGAGTAAAATTATGAAATTCTGATAAAAGAAATCAAAGAGTCGAAATGAATGAAAAGAGATTCCATGATTATGGAGATAAAGACTCAATATTGTTAAGATGCCAGTTCTTTCCAACTTGATCTGTGTCACACTCAATCTCACTCAAAACTGTAGCAAGTTATTTCATGGAGATCAACAAACTTATTGTAGAGGTTTTATAGGACATTTTTTAAAAAATCAGTGGTGGCCAGGTGTTTGGTGGTACAGGAGGGGGATTGAAATAAATAGATAAACACGGGATTTTTAGGATCATGAGATAATCTGTAGTATAGTCTAATGGTTGATGTATGATAGCATTCATTTGTTAAAATCCATAGAATGCACAACATAAAAAATGAACCCTAATATAAACTTTGGATTTTAGTTAATAATAATGTATCCTAGGGACACCTGGTTGGCTCAGTCAGTTGAGCGTCCCACTTCGGCTCAGGTCATGATCTCATGGTTCTTGAGTTCAAGGCCCTACATCTGGCCTGCTGCTGATAGCCCAGAGCCCACTTCAGATACTCTGTCCCCCTCTCCCTCTGTCCCTCCCCTGCTTGCTTGCTGTTTCAAAAATAAAGTAGATATTTAAAAATTATAATAACAATGTATCTAAATCAGTTCATCAGTTATAATACCACATTAATGTACCACATTAATACAAGATAATAATAAGGGAAAGTATGTTTGTGAGAGTGGGGGTGTATGGGAACTCTATATACTTTTTGAGAATTTTTTCTGTAAATCCCAAGTCTACTGAGAAAACACCATTAATAAAATGAATATGCAGCATTGAATGAGTGAAAATATTCATTATATATATACTTTAAAAGGAGATTTGTATATATATATATGTGTGTGTGTGTGTGTGTGTATATATATATATATATATATATATATATATATAAAATCAACTCTTACAAATCAATGTCAAGGGGACAAGTTATAACACTAAAAATGGGTAAAATAATTGCCTAGGTATTTCACACAGAAAAATACACAAATGGCTAATAATTTTATGAATACTCATCGAGGAAGTTAAATTCACACTGAGATACTGCTACACAGTTATTAGAGTGGTTAAAATTAAAAAGACTAACAATACCAAATATTGAGAAAGACACAGAACAGCTTGAATATTGTTCCTGGGGGTATAAAGTGATAAAATAACATCAGGAATTGATTTGACAGTTTCTAATAGAAGTTCAGAATACATCTATCCTAAGAACCCGTTACTTTACTTTTTTATATTGCCCAAGAGATATGAAAACTTATGTCCATAAGAAAACTTATACACAAATATTCACTACTGTTCTCTTCATAATAACCAAGTACCAGAAACAACCAGAATGTCTATCAACAGGAACATGGATTAAAATAATGATTTATTCATATATTGGAATGCTATTCAGTAGTAAAAAGAAAGACTGTATAAATACAAAAACAACAACATGGATGAACCTCAGAAACACTATTATCAGCACAATAGACCGGACACAAAATAGTACATACTTTTTACTGTTATTTACCTCAAGATTTGGACAGGCACAGAATAAAAAAAAAGTAGGAAAAGAAATAAGAAAAGGACTCATGGACTTGGCATTGGAGGATAGGAAGGAATTGTCTGGGAGTGGTCAGAGGAATATTTTCTGGGTGATAGAAATATTCTGTCTCGTTAGAGGTATGGGGTACATTGTGTGTGTGTGTGTGTGTGTGTGTGTGTGTGTGTGTTAGAAGTACAAGCAGTATCTGTACTTTTTCTAACGCGATTTATTCCTCAGTGGAGAATAATTTTTAAAAGTACAGGAGAAGAATTAAAATTTGTAAAAGCAGCAGTGAAAGGTAATTCTGAGTCATAATCAGGGCTAGGGGTTACAGAAGTAGGATCTCTATACAGTTATATTCAGAAATGACACAAGCAGGATACAACTCCAAACCCTGACCTAGAGACAAAGACCTAGTTAAAATACGTTCTCAGAAATCTGCCATTTACTACTTACTGAACCTTGGTGAGTTAAGATATTCCCTCTAATCACTAGTTTCCTTGTTTATAAAATTAGAAACAAGTACCAAGATTTTGATTTATTAAGAGAATACAGTTATTGTGCTTAGCATAAGATTTGGTTCATAGTAAGTATTGAGGAAAAGTATCTGTTACTACTACTGAGCAGAAATGGCACTCTAGTAACCTAGTTATAAAAACGGTTTTAAATTAAGTACTGCTCATGAATTAATTTGCCCTAGAAATATCATACGTAGTATGAACACAGATCTATTCTACATTGTTTTATCTTATAAGTTTTAGTATTATGTAACTGCATTTTAATTTTTTTATTTTTATTTTATTTTTATGTTTTAATAATTTATTTTTGAGAGAGAGAGAGACAGAGTGTGAGTGGGGGAGGGCCAGAGAGAGAGAGGGAGACACAGAATCTGAAGCAGGCTCCAGGCTCTGAGCTGTCAGCACAGAGCCCATATGTGTCTGCATTTTTAAAGTAGGAAAAAAGTAGGGGTGTCCTGGGTGGCTCACTTGGTTAAGCATCAGACTCTTGATATTGGCTCTGTTTATGATCTCTGGGTAGTGAGATCGATCTCTGTGGTGAGTGTGGAGCCTGCTTGGGATTCTTTCTCTCCCCCTCTCTCTGTCCCTACCTGGCTTGTGTGCATTCTCTAGCTCCTCTTAAAATAAATAAACTTAAAAAAATAAATGAAGTAGAAAAAAAACTAATTTTTAATACTACTATTTAGAAAAATCTGTCACACACAGAAGTAGAACACAGATACTAAGTCTCCATCATTTAGACTAAATATAGGAAAACCAAAATGAAGAAGTTTACATTCAGTCATAAAATTTTAAAAATAATGTGTTTGTAACTTTGACAAACACATTGTTTACAAGTTTAGTCATTAGTGATGACCCATTAATGAGTAGACTAGATTTCTGGCAATTACCACGCTAGACTTTTGATTTATTGGTTACCTGAGATTTCCCTGAAGAATTGTAACAATAGCCACATTGATTCTATACCTCTGTTCTGTTTATAGCTGCTTTTTTCAGAATTTGTTTCTAAAATTGACCTTAATCAAGTTATAAAAATTGACAAAAAATTATCTGAAAAGTGTCAGGTGTTACAATGTTCACAGTCAGCATGAGGAGGTTTAACTACCCACAGCTTTCCACAACTTCTATGCAATGCTTATCTGTACTATGGCAATTCCATTTCCTAGACTGGGCAGGTATTTGAAAGAATCTGTTGAGAAATCTCAATCCCATAAAACACATCAAACACTATCCTATTCTACTAATGTGGTAGGGTCCCCTCCCTAAGGAGAGGAAAACAAACAAACAAACAAAAAAACCCTAAAGGCAACCTGGCTATACAGGTACATGACAACATCCCTCACAACCTTGTAACATGAGACCACTTAATCAGACTGCATGTTTGTGTGTTACCATATATGGGAGACAAAGAAATAGAAAATGTAGAAAAAACTACAGCACTTGGCCTTGGGGGCTCTGTTCTTCTGTGCGAACCCAACTGAGCAGTGCTGTCAGGAATAAAGTTGCTTTCTGGAAAGAAAAACCTTGGGGTCATGACTCTCTGTGCGTGAATCCTGCTCCACTAAGAACTATGTTGCATTTGTGTTGTGCCATACTGATTCTCGTCCCTCTAACTGAATTAAATTTTCTTTCCAAGCCATCCAATCTACTCTTGACCTAAGCTACAATTCTCCTTCCATGAAGTGTTGTCTCATCCTTCACCAGAGAATTTGTTTCTTTCTTCTGTCTGTTTTGCTTGCTTTGTATTTTTCATGTATCACTTTTCAAATGCTGCTTTACACAATGGCTAATTTTTCCTGCATATTTTTGAGAGGTGTGTTCTCATTAAATCTCTGGTCATTAAATCGTAAACTTCTGCAGATAAAGCTGCTGCCATCGCTTTTTTAGACTGAAGTGCCATTAAGCTTCATCCCTCGAAACCTACTTTAATTCATTCTTAATATGTTCCTTTTATGTTGGG
The DNA here is from genome assembly GCF_027475565.1 of Acinonyx jubatus. Lineage (NCBI taxonomy): Eukaryota > Metazoa > Chordata > Mammalia > Carnivora > Felidae > Acinonyx > Acinonyx jubatus. The sequence continues at coordinate 40,881,473 of NC_069391.1, forward strand.
TACTCAAGTTACTTTTAAAGTAGACTACATTTTTACAAAATACCACATAAGCCTTATTCACACACACAAAAAATACATTTATTTATAAGTTCTAATAACCACAGGAAGAAAAGAAAATGTAAAACATTAAAAGTTTAATTTTCTTTTATCCTTGACCTAGAGGTCTCAACCCTGTTCTCCAAATGTAAAGGCAAGTTATAAAATTAATTTGTACAAAGAACTAGAGGTCATTTTCAAGAAGCTCCAGAGAATTGAGACCAAATCAGGTCTATAGACTTCAGTGACTGCAAACAAGGAAAGTCAATTTCCAGGGCTAAGGTAAAGGAATTTAATTTGATCACTCTTATTAGTATAATTAGGAGGAATGCAGCTTGGAGGCAAGTGGCTTAATCTGTAAAGGAAGAAGATAAATTTAAATCCATAAAAATTTACTTACCAATATTTTACGTGAAAGTCATGTTTTGTATTTTTCCCTGTGGTTATAGTTAATCATGAAAACAAGAGTCAGATATCCTTGCCTCTAATCTCTGGGGGGCTGGCAGTGGGGGGGGGGGGCACGGAAATAAGAGAGGAGGGACTGGGGACTTGCTGGGTGGTTTGACATTGCATGAGTTCTTTAACCAGTTCATAAGCTGAGAAGATAGACACATGTCATAAGACAAGGAACAATGCAGTTGAAGGAAGAAAATCTATTTACCAAGAGGTGACATGTAAAAAATTTCTCACCCCCCATGAGCTTTTACTTCCTTAGCTATAAAATGTTAACATCCATGCCTTTCTCACAGGGATGTTATGGTAAAGATTTTCCTGTGTGGGGTGTGTTTTGGCTGCTGCCTGCTTACTGCCTTCAAAAACTAGTAATGAAGTGGATGAATTTCCAACATCTGATAAATTTCTAACTCTTTGGATGACTTTATTCAAACTTCCTGAGGTCAACATGATGGAAGACTGAAACCTATATCAGACTCTATTGCCCTTAACTATCAATTTAAGGAATCAAATGATTGTGGCTTGGGTTCACCTTCTATTTGATCTTAAGTAACTAATTCCCAGCTCAGTCTATCAGGCAAGGCAGAAGTTGGGTATCAATTTGTAAAGAATGAACATCCGGGGCTTGAGTCCCTTCCCTACTGCTTTTTATCTAGTGACTGTGGGAGTTTTTTTCTGGCTCAGTTTTATGATGTATAATGATAGTATCTACTTCATCGGATTGGTGGGCAACATCAAGAGTTAATGTTATGTATTTAAAGTATTTTAGAGCAGGGCCTTACTTTTCTTAGGTATTAGGGATTTTAGCTGGAGCTAAGTGTCATTTTTACTTTTTAACAACTTTATTGAGGTTTCATTAATCAAGAACTGTACATATTTAATGTATACAATTTAATGAGTATATACATATACTAACCCACATAATACCATCACCACAATCAAGGTGATATTCCTATCTAACATTTCCTTGAGTTTTCTTGTGCCCCCCTTTTTTGTGGAAACCCAGTTTAAAAGATGGGCAAAAGACTCAAATAGATATTTCTCCAAAGATGACATACAAATGGCCAATATATATATGAAAATATGGTCAACATCATTATCAGGGAAATTCAAATTAAAACTACAATGGGAAATCTCAAGCCTATTAGGACAATGCTAATTTAAAAACAGAACAAAACAAAATAAAAAATAAAGATAGAAAATGTTGGTGAGGTTTTAGAGAAATTGGAACTCTTGTAATAATGTTGGTGGGAATGTAAAACAGTTCAACAACTACAGAAAACAGTATGGAGAGTCCTCAAAAAATTAAGAGGAGAAATATGTGATCTGACAGTTCCACTTCTGGGTATATATCCAAAAGAATAGAAATCAGCATCTCAAAGAGATGTGCACATCCCTCGTGTTCATTGCAACACTATTCACAGTAGACAAGATACACAAACAATCCAAGTGATCATCAAACATGAATGATGAGTAAAGAAAATGTGGTATACACATACAGTGTAATAGTATTGAGCCAAATGCCTCATCCTAACATCCTACCTTTTTAGTCCAGCAATGGCCATTTGAATGAAATAATGAGAGGAATATTTCATAATAGGTATTAAATATACTTAGGGAATTGCCTTCCTTATATTTATGTGTATATATACAACTTCCTTAGCTTGAAATCCTTTCATAATTTAAGAAAAAGTTAGATGTTTGGGACATAAATTAATAAGAACTTTATTAGAGCATTTCACTTGATCCTAATGTGCTATAACTTTGTAGATAGCACATCTTGGGGTTTTTCTTTAAAAATGTGAATTAGCATTAGAATGTTACAAAGTTCAAATGATTTTTGCCATGTAAAGTATTTCATTTATCTATCACATCAAACACATTAGTAAAATGAATGTGAACCACTAATGAGGTGACTCCCTGGGCTCTCATTCTTACTCTCCTTTACTCTATTGGCTGAACATTGTTTCCTGGCTATTGTTTGCAGAGCCACATTTATTGCCTTCTAATCTTATAGCTACTCTCTGTGGAACCATGTAAACTCTTAATATGTCTACCCACCAAAATCTATGGTCTATTTCATAAGCAAGAAGAAAAATTAAAGTTTCCAAAGACATCAGGCAAATACTCAGTAAAATTGAGATCACGGTTAAACTATGTTGAATAAAAACATATGTATCAGTATAATACATTATTATAGTGCAATTCATTTTTGTATTCACAATAAATGTGAAATTGTATCCACCTACTGTTTTAAAATTTATAACAAGCTACCCCAAAATTTAGGGGCTTGACCACAGCCATTTGTTTAGCTCATGATTTTGTGGGCCAGCTTGGTAGCTCTTCTCTTCTGGACTGGGTTACCTCATCACTGCAGTCACTTGGTGGCATGATGGGTGCAGTTGCTTAGGATGTCCTTACACTACTGGTGATTGGCCATCTGGTTGGTCTCCAGAGCTTCAGGTGGTGTGGCTTGTGTCTATTCCGTGTTGTGTCATCCTCCAGTAGGCTAGGTCAGGCTTCTTCGTAGAACAGTAGAAAAGTTTCCAACATGTGAAGGAATCCCAAAGTGAATGTGCTTTTTAAGCCTCTGCTTGCATTGGGCTAAGCAGATCATCACCCAGTCCATATCCAAGACTTTAGAGAAAGGTTCCGCTTCTTGATGGGAGGAAGCAAAGGGTTGTGTCTGGTTTTGCAATCTACCACATTCTGTACACATACACCCACATACATATTTTGTGTATGAGTAACACATATCAAACTTATCCGAGATATTTATACGTATGCATTTATGATTAAAATATAGACAAATGCCCTTCCAAAGCAACAAAAAATAGTTTATATCTGTGTAGATGTATCATAAATCAAGTATGTGCGTAAAGATAAATAAATCAGACCATGGTGTGCTCCTGCATAACTTAGATCAACAGTCACATCACACTGGTTTTCTCTAGTGAAATTTAAGATCTCTGCTGTATAGCAGACTTGTATATTTGGTTGCATAGTACGTTATCACCAGTGTAATCTGTTGCCAGCCTGCTCTGTGTATACAGAATCCTATCATATGCACTAAAGAATAAGCAAAAAAAGGTTTAGGATTTGGTGATTTAAGGGGCATCTAGGTGGCTCAGTTGGTTAAGCATCCGACTCTTTATTTCAGCTCAAGTTATCATCTCAGAATTTTGGAATTGAGCCCCACATCCAGCTTCACACACATGGAGATTCCTCTCTCTCCCAACTCCTGTCCTCTGCTCATGGACTCTGTCTCTAAAAAATAAAATAAAATAAAATAATAAATAAAAATAATAAAAAATCTAGTTGAAGTAAACTCACATGCACATTTGCATTTAGCCTAAGCAGCAAATTCTAAGTAAGTTAGTACAATATTTGGCATAGGACTTGTACTGGAGGGACTCAGGGAAGAAGACACCTTGGGGAATTGGATAATGAGTTTCCACTGTCACAAAGAGTACAGGGATGAGCAGGGGGAATGAATGTAGAAGAGAAGTGAGATAGGCTGTCGGAGAAAATAGGAAACATGTAGAAGAGGAACACAGGACACTGAACTTGGGATGTTATCATCATAAGCAAAGGGGAGTTAGTACATTTTTGTCAGAAGAAGATAATCCAATGTAATATTCACACCTGCATGTGACTTTTCTATTTAGCAAGACTTTAGCTCAGAAATATAAAGTGGCATTTTAATCAAGCTATTTGAGTGGATTTAATATAACCTACTTTTAATAATTATAAACTTATACCTAAGTATCTAGTGATAGGTTTTGTACACATGAGTCTAATTTCTTCTCCTAATAATATATACAGTTAGAAACTTAGGAAATAATTAATATAGACATGATTCCTAAAAAGTGTTCCACAAAATATGAAATGTATAAAAATTATTATCAAAGTAATTACACTTGGACATTGTTCCTTATTCTCAGTTTTCTAGAGTTTTTCCATGACCTCTTTGGAGATACAGAATTAGAATTAAAGGTCTCAGGGTCTCATTAGGAGCTGACTCTTTGTGACACCATACCAAATGTAATTTTTCCTATTATGTTGGAGTTTCTTTGCTTTGGGTATGGCTCCAGTAGCATAAGCAGAGCATCGTCAGATACTGTAAAACTAGTTCTTTATCCAACTCCAGCCTATATCAGAGGGGAGAAGAGAGGGATGGGGAAAAAATAACTAATAAATTGGGAGTTTATTTGGAGAGAGAGCTGTTAATGTGACAAGCTATATGAAGTAAGATGAGACAACTGCTTGGAGATGTTACTTGAGTCCATTAACTTTTTATGGATACAGGAAGTATTTTCTGATTTAAGCCTGAAAATGTCTACATGTTTTAACAGCCTGCAGCAGAAAAGTGACAGGAGCTCTATGGGAAATGGACAGAACTTAAATCCTACAAGGCAGTTTCCTCTGGGCCAGAGCTGAACCTTGTGGAAGGAAGCACGGACAAAGTGATCTTGAGAGAGTGTGTGCATGGTATAGACAGCCGGAAGCTAGAGGCTAAGAGAGCATGTCATGAAAGTCTAATTGGAAAAAGGTTCATCCTCATCAGAGAGCTAAATGAAAAGTGGTTTTGGTGATGGTTATCTTAGAGGAACTCCCAGAAGTACTTTATTTCGGCAATTAACACAAAGGTGGTCCTGATGTTGTATTACAATTATACTGACTACCTACCACTACGCTTGTGTCCTATAACCCATTACCCTGACAATAAGTCTGGGAACATATGCACTAATCAACTGAAATGCAGAAGAGTAGGTAAAGCAAACCTAAGAAAGAAACTGAACTAGAAGTATATGAAAGCTGCTTTGACAGATTCAGGTCAAAGCTTCCTGGGAAGAGAAGAGAATAGTTTTGAATCCAACGAGAGAATAAAATTTTGTCATTAGACCAGACAGGACTTTTAAATACTACAGTGCGATTATAGAAGCTTAGGGGTTTACTCGATATTTTATACAGTGATAGAGAAGAACAATCCAACAAAACAATTGGAAGGTGTACAGAATAGAGTGGGTGAAATTGCTTTATGCTTTAATTTTGAATCTACAAAAATTAATCAATTCTACCTTAGTTCATTTAATTTGAAGTATACAAACTTGAATCTTTAAAAGATACAGAAATTATATTGATGGATTGGGGTGAAATATAATGATACACTATATACACTATACACACCTAGACACATAAAAAAATTTATAACCAGTAAAATATAGTGATATCAGAGCTAAAGCAATAAAATACTTCAATATGGAGGGATTGGCGAGTCTTTGAATTCGGCTGAAAAGTAGATCAGGAAGACAACTGTTAGATTTATTATTTTATATGCAAGCCACTTTTTGCAAGGAATGCTACTTTTAGAAATGATTCTAACCTATTTAGAAATGCCAAGTGTGGCAAAGTAGATCAGCAAAGTCATACTCAATGGCCAATTATTATCAGTAAAGCTGTCCTCCTATACCAAATATGGCTTAAAACCTTGGATGAACAAATTTTTCTGAAACAGTTAAGGAAGTATTCCTATTCTAAACATTCATAAATTAGAAGCCAGCAGTTCTAGCCATGTTTTTAAAAATTTAACTTTGTAGGAAGAAAGTTCTTTGTCTCCCTTGGTAAGAAAACTTAGGCAGAACCTGAATTTTATTGTGACAAGTTATAGAATGTGGAAAGCTTTAACTAAAAATATTGGTAACAGATATGTGAATATTCACTCCTTTCCTTCCTTATCTTTCCAAACAAAGATGAGTAGCTAGCCCAGAGTTCAATATTATCATAGCACTCAGTCATCAGCTTATCTGGTTTCTCTCTAGGTTTTTTCATTAACTGTAGGTTGAACCCCATGGCTTCTGGTTACAGCCCTGCTTTTAATTAAGCTAAAATCAAATCTATTCAGGACACACAATCGTATTTCATACATTGTCTTTTTTCCCCCAGCAATATTAAACTGATCAGTGGCAGACACAGAGAAGGAAGATAGTGGTTTTTCACCATAACTGAAGTGCTTCCAGGTGGATGTAATCAAAGGGAGCAGGAGTAAAGGGAAATCGTAAAGACTAAGGGAGTTTGTAAAGCTGGTGTTATAATGGAAGACCCAGGAAGTATTAACTGTGTAATTAAGACATGAGCAGATGATAGCGAGTGACAGACCGTGGGTTGATGATAACAGAACATTTTAAGACTTGTTTTTTTACGAGTATTACAATAAGTAAGCTGGAAGATTGGGGGGTCCAAAGACTGGGTTCTGTTTACATGGTGTTCTGAACACAGAGGGCTTTTGGGATCACACAGATGTCTTGGTCAAATGGATATTTGGGGCCCTTTAGGGAAGTAACTATGTGATGGGATTGGTTATATGAAATTAGGCTTTGCACCATGAGACCAAACGTCCCATATGACCCTTAGTCTTGTCATTACCCTGCATGACTTGTCCAGGTAAACTCCATGTGACTTCCCTTACAAAAAGTAGACAGCATCAAAAAACAAACTTGTTATCTCATAATTTGGCCAAGGTTCACCCTGCCAATATAAAATCTACTAAAATAGAATTTATTATGGAAACATTAATTGAAAAGAGTTTTATGGAAGTGATTCTTGTTCATCAGATACGTGTAATGGAGCCCTTCATCTTTCTTTTATGGGACCTGTTTTTCGATTCAAAAGATAACTTGCATAGTAATTCAAATTCCGGAGTATTTTCATGAAGAATCTCAGAATTAAGTCAATTCAAGAATAGGAATGTTTTGGGGCGCCTGGGTGGCGCAGTCGGTTAAGCGCCCGACTTCAGCCAGGTCACGATCTCGCGGTCCGTGAGTTCGAGCCCCGCGTCGGGCTCTGGGCTGATCTCGCAGTCCGTGAGTTCGAGCCCCGCGTCGGGCTCTGGGCTGATGGCTCAGAGCCTGGAGCCTGTTTCCGATTCTGTGTCTCCCTCTCTCTCTGCCCCTCCCCCGTTCATGCTCTGTCTCTCTCTGTCCCAAAAATAAATTAACGTTGAAAAAAAAATTAAAAAAAAAAAAAGAATAGGAATGTTTTTCCAAATAATATACAGTAGCCAAATTGGAGATAAGTTACAGATTAATAATTACCAGGTGTGGCAAACTTTACTTTACAAAGATAGCTATAATACTATCTCTTACCCTATAAACTCTTCTGTATTATGATTTTCCTATTCCCCTATCAGAAACTAAAATCAAATCCGACTCTTGAATCTGGGTCAACTCTAGTGACTCACTTATAATCAATAGAATGAGACTGAAGTGATAGGCTGACTTTTGAGGCTAAGCCAACAGGCGGTGGACTTCTGCCTCAGTCTCTTAAAGACACTTGCTCTCTATATGTTCATTCCCTACATGCCTTCTCAAAATTCAGACGCCATGCCCTAAAAGCTTAGACCACATGGAGAAATCATTTGTAGGTGTTCCAATCTATAATCTTCGGCAGAGCCTGGCTTTTATTCATCCCCACCTATGCACCAAGATGCATGAAGAAGCCTTCAGAAATTCTGGCCCACAACCACTTAAGTCATCCCTGCATGTTTGATTCTCTTCCCGACTAAGTCCCCAGTCTCCTGGGTAGTTTGTTGCACAGCAAGGGATAATGGAAATAGAATTTGGAATCTCAAAATATGATATCAATGTAACAAAACTGAAAAGATTTGGCATTGGTTTTGGGACTGAGTCACAGGTATAAGCCTAGTAGGACTTTAAGCAAAGGCTTAAGGGAAAGTGAAAAAACATATTACTCGGCTAGAAGAGAGGACCCTCGTTATATAGTGGCAGAAAAATTGACAATACTATCACCTGTGGGAATATGGAAAATGGAAAATCTAACAAACTAACTGAATTTTCTAAGGATAATTCCATGCTTAATTTTTATTTTATTTTATTTATTATTTATTTTATTTATTTTTGAGAAACAGCAAAAGCAGGGAAGGGAGAGAGAGAGAGAGGAAAACAGAGAATCCCAGCAGGTTCCGGGCTGCCAGCACAGAGCCCCATGCAGGGCTCAAACCCACAAACCGTGAGATCATGACCTGAGCTGAAACCAAGAGTCGATGCTGAACCAACTGAGCCACCCAGGTGCCCCTCCATGTTGAATTTTTAAAGTGTCACATGGTTTCTTTTAGCTGTGTCTGATAAAATGCAAATAGAAATCAGCTAAAAAGGAATTATTCAGGTTTCAAGCAAACTTTAGAAAAAGTTTATAAAAGAGAAAAGACTTGCTGAAGCTTGGGGGGAAAAGCAAAATAAAGCAAAACTGTTTTTAATTTCCAGCCTCTTGAGAATACAAAAGAATTTCAAAACGGTTAAGGGACTTAGGGCTAATAATTAGATCTGTAAGGCTGTCAGGAAAATGTGGCCTCAGAGTCAAGATAAAGCCAAGGGTGTGCTAGAAAATCTCTTTGTTAAACTCTCCAAAAAACTTTTAAGTGCTGCCTTATAGACCCTTTAAGACAGGCAGAAGTTTACTGAGTTTCCTTAGTGTGCACCTCTGAAGTACTCTGTTAAAAAGTATACTTCTATTAAACCTTACAGCTGATGTCCCACAGCTGTCTTCTAAGATGCCCAAAGTTCAACGAATTTATCACAGAGATTACTGCGCATGGCTATCTTTTAGTGGAGTGGATTAAAAACTGGCACATGAGAGACCTGGAGATGTTTTAAAGAATTTTTCAGTCTGGGCTACAAGGGACAGAAGCAATGCAAAACAATCTTTATTTCGGAACTAAAAATATATATCCAGCTAGATTGCAGAATTGCCCTTTCCTATGACAATGCCTATTGCGATGATTCTGTGTTTGATTCAAGGACATATCTTGAGTCTGTAGGACAAAGATAACTGATCTCTTTAGTTTACCAGCTTTTGAGCAGAGATAAGCCACTTGAGAAAAACTGAGCTGGAAAAGACTTCTGCTTAGATGGTGAGATCCTGGATTTTTGGTTACAGTATTGGATGAGATTTTTGGGGTCTTCTGGAGTGGATGATTTTATTTTGCATGTGGAGGATTGTGAATTGTGGCCAGAGGGCGTACTGGAACAGACTATATTTTTCAGAGCTGACTCTAACAGTATCTGCTCTCCGACATGATCTTCTGCTCTATGATCTTGCCCCTCCTCTATCAAGAGCAATGCAATGACCCTTTCCTTGAATCTGGGCTTTATTTAGATATTTGTAATACTAGTAGTAATCAAAGTGAAGCTGCAGGTCTTTGGGGGCTAGATGAGAAGAGGCTTTTCAGCTTCTTCCTTGTTTTTTCGGCGCATGCCCTCTCATTCTGCATCCTCCCTTTAAGAACTGAGCTGCGAGGTTCTAAGAAATTCAAGCCATGTGGAGAGACCGCATGTGGGTGCCCCAGACTCCAGCCTCAGCTGAGGTCTTTGAGTCATCCCAGCCAACTACAGATTGGTTCCTAAAGAAGCCTCCAAATTATTTCAGGCCCCAATCATTTGTATCATCCCACTGTGTAACTCCACCTTTGAACCTTCCGGCCTCGTGAAGCACAGTTAACCCACCCCTATTAAGCCGTCTGTGAATTTCTCATTCACAGAATCACAAAGTTAATAAAATGATTGATGTGTAATGCCATAACATTTGGAACCATTTGTAACATTGTAATTGATAACTAACGCATCAAGAAGTGATAGTTGGGTTTTGAGTTTCTTCCCAATGTTTTAATAACTCCTGTTTGATGTTATGCTCATTCATTTGAGGATTATTCCAGGGGAGGATATATCTTGAAACTAAGCACCGACAGACTAAAGCTAAAGTATGACAGAAAATAACCACATAGGAAGTCAAGAAGGAATAACTGGAATTGACAAAATATAGTTGAACCACAGGAACATATAGATTAAGGATTTATCGGGGCAGTGCAAGCTGTCTTCAAATATGTGGAGAGCTGTCATGTGGAAGATGGATTAGACTCCTACTGAAGAACTCTAGGAAGCAGAACTAATACATCACATCGGTAGGTCCAGGAAAGCAGATACTATACCTAATAAGTGTACTTTTTCAGTAATCAGAAAAATAAAGTTGTGGACTGCTTTTTGAGGTAGAAAACTTCTGTACTTTTCTTTGAAGGAAACCTGGATAATTGTGGTAATTTTCTAGAGAAACTTCTTTTTTGGGGTAGAATATTGGATTTGTTCTTTTAAGAAGCTCTAATCACAAGTTTGTGTAGGAGTCTGTAAAATACCCTATATTTTTAAAGCAATCTGTATTCAAAGTTTAGGTTTGCAGGACAGTTAGAAGACAAAGGAAACCATTATACACAAATTTTCAGTGACTTGCACTTTCAAGGCCAAGAAAATACCTAGCAATTACTCACTGCCCAATAACAAATTCAAAAAAAATACATATGGAATAAATTAGTGGAACATCTATCATCCCTATGCATACAGGCATAATAACCTAAAGTTGAGTTGATGTGATCTTATTTTTATACAATTTCATTTTACATATATATATATATATATATATATATATATATATATATATTCATACCAAATTCATACCAAAGGAAAGAAATATATATATATTTCTTTCCTTTGGTATGAATTGCCTCATTTTTCTGAATATTTGATGGAGCCTCCATGAACATAAAAAACAATGGCTCAGTCAGTTAAGCATCTTTCTCTTGATTTTGCCTCGGGTCATGATCTCACAGTTTCACGAGCTCAAGTCCCACACCGGGATCTGCACTGACAGCATGGAACCTGCTTGAGATTCTCCCTCTCCCTCTCTGTCTCTGCCCCTACCCCGCTTGTTCTCTGTCCCTCTCAAAATAAATAAGTAAACTTTAAAAATAACTTAAAAAATAACATAATAAAAGAAAAAAATACAAGTGGGCCCTTTAGATGAAACAGAGGATAAGAACTACAGGAAAGTTACCATGCAGATATTCAGGACTTAACAGTTTAAACTGATTATAGACAGGTAGGGATGGAGGGGACTAAGAAGTGATCGAAAGAAACATCATAATCCTCCTCCTTATCACATCAGCATTTCCAATATAATTCTCTTTGAGTTGGCTGTTACTGATCATTTATTTTTACTTCACAATTCTAAGCATCTGCTATCCATTCATTATCTGTTTTAATCTTCAACTGATGTTATAAAGAAGACAGCTAACTGCGCTAAAAGTGTGGACCCTGCTTGGAATTCTCTCTCTCTCTCTCTCTCTCTCTCTCTCTCTCCCCCCCCTCTTTCTGCCCCTCCCTGGCTCGTGCTATCTCTGTCTCTCTCAAAATAAATAAACTTAAAAAAGAGAGAGAGCTAAGGTTAGGGGGAAAAAAGAGAGAGCTAAGGGTTAGAGAGAGTATGATGAACTTAAAGTTAGGTGGATTAATTGGAAATTAAACCCAAACATTTTATGATGACTGAGCCCAGTTTATGATGTTGCACAATTTTTTGGTATAGTTGAGATCTGTACATTTTATGGTGGAGGCTTTAGTTATAAAAAGGGGATGGATGTTTTATCAATAATACTACCCCCAAATCCCTCCCTGCTCTAGTTCACATTGCCTCAGATTCCCCAGTTAGGTTCTTCCCTTTGGTTCTTGATAAAATAAAGGACATAAGTGCTCTTCATTTATCTATGAATAGCATTCAGACAGATTAGCTAATACATTTTGGCTGACACATTAAATATAGATCTCCCCAATTTAGGGAGCTGAAAAGGGGTGGGCCTTTTCAGGAGTTGTCAAGAAGAAAAAAAGGCCCTGAAATTCAAGGGGAAAGAAAGGCTCGCTGGGACAAACATCTCCGGTTTAATGATATTTCCCACATAAAAAGACCTGCAATATATATTCCAATGAGGTGAGGGATATAGAAATTTTTCACCTTTATTTTGGAAGCATATGTCTTGAGGCCAGCAAGTTAACAAGTGATTGACACAGTAGGTAGGTAAATTTGCATCCTAGTCAAGGGTCGATATTATTGGAAAAATAGGAGAGAAATACAGCTGTTATTGAGATAGATAGATATTCCTGAAATTGTAGAAAAAATCAAGGTGAATAATGAGAGGTTCTCAAAATTTCAAATGTGAATTGATCAGCTCTTCATCAGAATATTTCAGTGAAGACCAAAGAGAATGTGCAGATATTTGGGCAGGATAAGAAAGTCAGATGGGGATGCTAGAAGCTGGAGAGAAAGATAAATCATTTGGAATATTTTGCTTTTGCTTCAAAGTGTTCTGAAATATTTCATACCATGCCCCCCAAATTCTCTTAGGTGGAAAGAAATGAGAGTAAATCATAGTCTTTTGTTAGTTTGGTATGACACTCCTGATACGAGAAAGTTTATGTGGGGAGGCCAAATGACAGTTTATATAAAGACCAAGATTCATGAAGTTGGAGCTATTAGATTTAGTTGAAAAATATTATGTGGAAAGAAAACCTTTATCTGATTTGCCTAGTCCAGTGAGTTCAAATTCAGCTTTCTATTTGAAGTTCAGATATTATAACAAAATTATGTTTTGGATATTTTTCATAGTCTTGACCAAGTCTCCCTCACATACAACTTAAATTTAGTGTGAAATCCTAGACAGGTAAACAATTTTAAGAGACTGGATGTTTTAAATGTCTCTACTTAGGAAAGGAACTTAGGTTCAAAAGTATTTATTTAGATATTTTTCTCTCCTGTTACTTTTTTTTTTTTTACCTCCTCCCTCTTCCTTTACGGAAACAATTATCAAATACATACATATTGACGGAATTGGACTGGTTGTGTAGGTAAGGTTTCTGAGACCTCACAGATCAATACTGGTACCAATACTTCCAACAGTAAGAAGAACTCAGATTTACTTAACTTGCTATTTGTCAGGCATTGTGACACCTGCTTTCCATTAATTCTCTCACTAACAGAAGTTCTGTTAGGCACTTCCTACTGACATCTATCATATTAGAGATGAGAAATTTTAAGACATGGAATTATCAATTAAAATTTTTTGAACAATTTAACTGGCATAAGAGAGATTATCTCACATGAATTGGTAAGCAAATCACTAGGTTTTAGCTGTGTTTTTCCCAGTATAGAAAAATGCAAAAGTACACATACTTAATGAGTTCTGTCATTTTTCAACAGTGGCATAGTGGTTTAAGGTAATCATCTATTTCTTGGATCCAACATATTTCAGAAAACCCATTTTCAAGGAATAGGTACAGGTCCTAAAGTCTTTTGTTAGTAGATGATTATAAATATTATCTTTACCATTCTCACTCCTTATAGCACATTCCATATTTCATTATTTAGCATATTAAATCACAAAAACTTTTGACTAAAGTGCGTTTAATTAAATGAATTGAAGAACATGGTTAGTGTATCAAGCATTCAGTGAGTGAGCTAAAATTCAGCATTCCACATTCTAGATATAATTTAGTCTAAGCATTTAACTCAACAGTTACTACTCAGGCTCTGTCAATGTTCTTGAGTGAATGTTAAAGATAGATGTCCTCAAAAAGAAAAAAAAGATAGATGTCCTCACATTATTATTAGGTGTTCTCAGATTTCTAGAGATCCCACAGTCATGTGTAGAATATTATAAGTATTATAAGTCTTCCTTCTTGCTTCAGTCCCATTTATCTTCTTAATGTCCCCTTACTTCACACATTGGTAATCGTGAATGCTTACTGTTAATTGTGTACCAGGAAATATACTAAATGCTTTATTTGTAATTATTATTTGATTTGATTTTCACAGTAAACAATAAAATATTATAGAACACTACAATGCCATCTTCACCTTATAAAGGTTATGTAATTTGTCTGCAGCCAGTGATGGAAGAGCGATTCAAGTTCAAGCCAAGCTTTCTTGGATTCTAGCACCCATTTAGTACAGCCTCCTAGTTGTCAGGTTGCCACAGTTTCTGATTTCCATTTCAGTCCCCTGAAAGTGAGTGAATCCTCACCGTGTTCGCAGGGTTTCTACGGCCTCTCCTTCCCTCTATGTACCAACAGTGCTGTATAGTGCCCTGGTAAGAGTCTTGCTGTATTTAGTTTATGAAGCACAAGAATGCATTATCTACACTTTAAAAAGTTTAGAACCGACAGAATTCCATTGGTAGAGTGCTCCGTTTTCAGATCATATGCAGCATAACATTAAGCCTGATTTTGTGTTTTTGTTATTTCCAGAAATGATGACTCAAAATGTGCAAGCTGTGTATTTAGACAAAATTAATATTTCCGAAACTGGCAGTGGCTGTAATGGAAATAATAAAAAATGTACCATCCCCAATGTGCTGGCACTGTACCAGGGTAAGATAAGGCTGAGTAAAACTGTTCCTTGTCACATCATTTATGAAGAAAAATGCTCACAACTTCAAAACAGCCTTCTTCTTCTTCTTCTTCTTCTTCTTCTTCTTCTTCTTCTGTATTTTGTAAATGTGGCAAAAATGGATCTAATATTTTTTTTCAAAAGTAGTGAAATTTGGAAACATTGAAAAGTAATACATAATGGTTCTTGCAGAGGTTGTGATTTAGAAATAGATATCAATAAATAAGAACCAACTAATTCTTTTTTAAAAATATTAAGTTTTGGAATAATTGTTCCAAGGCCAAGTAGATCTTGGGGGTTTAGGCCAATTTAGCTTTGCAAAAAGTTTTCTAAAACTGTCTGTGCTACATAGCTTTCATTAGACTTGAACAATTAGCAATTGCAATATACCGTCTGTATTTTAATTTTTCATGTCCTTCAAGAAAATAAATGTACTTTAAAAAAATGAAATTTTGTAAATAGCTAAATATGGCAGACAGAAACTCAAACATTAGACGAGTGTGTATTCTCTTACATGTGAGAATTTTAAAATTTACTTATTTATTTAGAGTGTGCACACTTGCGCAGAGCGGGGAAGGGACAGAGGGAGATAAGGAGAGACTATTAAGCAGGGTCCACACTCAGTGCCAAGCCCACTGTGAGACTCTATCCCATGTAGCTGGGATTTGACCTGAGCTGAAATCAAGAGTTAGAAACTCAGTCGACTGAGCCACCCAGGCACCCCTGAAATGTGATAATTTTTGCAATATTCTAATTAGCATTGCTTTGGTTTGTACCTAGAGACAAAGTAATCATACATATTATATTATATACACACATATACAAGGTAATTATATACATTAGCTCAAGTGTTGAATATTCAAATCTAATATTAAGCCTTTAGGATCATCTTGGAGCTATTACATCCCTACATCTCATCCAAACATTTTGAAAGAGTTGCCTTCTTTTTCCAAAGCAGCATTTATCATTATTTCCTTGTCTTAGTGTCATCTGGCATCTTCTCCTAGAACTCTGTTGAATTTGTAAATTTTTATTAATTTTTTATTAACAAGATCTTATTGCTTCATTTCAATCCTCATCTTTTGTGAGGTCATCCTCTCAAATCCTCCTCCAGTTACTCTGACCTCCAGTAACTTCCACACCACTGTAGAGTTCTTTATCTCTTTCCATAGTTTTCTTCCCTGGTTTCCTTCTCCATATGACTTCAATGGTGATATTTCCAGTATTTTAATTTCAGCCATTTTTCTTTTAACTTACACATATTTCTTCAGTTGTTAGGTTATTTTCATGAGTTCAAGGAACGTTTGTATGCTAGTGATTCTCACATAGCCTGCATCAACCACCCTGCTTTGTCCCTATCTACACATCCATTGCTCCCTCAATATACTTGGATCTTAGCTGGACCTGAAAACATGTATGGCTGTTCAGTGCATTCTACACCACAGAAAGTGTAGGAAAATTGAAGTTGCCAAACACAGAGGTCTTAAATGACACAGGTTAAATATTTTAACAGGGTGATTTTATAAAAACGTACATGCATACATGTGTCATTCTCCTAGTCTAGGAAGAGACCTGTGGAAGTGAAGGCTCCAGACACTTAAGCTTACTTTGCTTCATTATGCGTCTGCCTCTGCCTCTCCTTTTCCAGTCCATGTTCCATGCTTTCTTCATGATACTCTGCTAAAATAAGTCTCTCTTTACTCTGCACAGTTCAAATAATAACACGTAAATTAGGAAGCATAGCAGACAAACCTTTAGATACTATATTTCAAATACATTTTCACCATTTTATCACAGTCTAGAACACCCTCCAACACACACTCTAAATTATTGAAATGAAGGAGGTATTTCATGACACAGCGACAGCTTAACCTCAGTGGTATGGCTAGAGTGGCTCCCACTGATTTGTAACAGCTGGTTGTGTGAATCTCTTCCTAACTCCATGTCCAGTGACAGCATGATGGCTATTGTTAGAGATCTGGCTGTTAAATATATATCAGCCTACCATTACATAATTTCCTTTGAGAAAATACTTAAATTAAGAAGTTATTAGCATGTGAAGGGCAATACCAGCCACCTACAGCTTAAACAAAATATCATTTTCTTGCAGCAGGTTAATATACATTTCCAGAGCACAACTTCAGGTACAATTCAATATTCTTTTGATATGACTGAGTTGGGAGTTCTTCTCGTTCATTTCCTTTTCCACTTTCCCGATATCGGCCCTCTTATTAGGCAGGCTCTCTCCTTTTGGTCTGAAGGTGAGTATCAGCAGTTCTTGTTAATTTGTTTCCAAAGAAGAGAAAGAACTCTATATGGGAAATACTTCTTGGGCTTTAATCAGGTTTGAATTCGTTTAACTGAAGTCTATGTTATTGAATTAATTTCTCTGGTCGTGAGGATGGGGATTCCACAGATTAGGATATATCTGAGTCCTATTACCTACCTAGGTAGGTACAGTAGAGTTCAGTGTCCCATCAGAAGAAAGATCTTTCAGAAAAAGGTGGTTTCCATATGAATAAGTTCAACCACATTGAATATAATACCTTCATGTAGTTCCTACTCTAGTGAGAGAGGCAAGTAATAATATATTTTTACAAGCTAGAAACTGAAAACAAAGCAGAAAAGTAAATTGTTATAGAGATGGCAATTAAGATGAGACCTCAAAGAAAAAATAAAATAAAAATGACTATCTCAAAATCAAGAATATTCTAGAAGCCTTCATATAATATATTATGTAATAGCCTTTTGAGCTAACTTTCTGTCAGGGAAATAAGTCAGGCACCAGTAATTTACGGCACATGCATATGAAATGTAGCGAGGGTTTAGGTATGAGTATGTATTTTAAGATCTGTTATCTGTGCTTCAGTTCTGTAATATTTTTAAGACTTTAGAAATACTTTAACATGCTCATCATATATAATGTGAAAGAATTTTTTTCTTGAAAATATTAGAAGTCAATTAGACACTGCTGCTCAGATGAAAAAAGTCGATAGAAGTACAATGCCATTTGAGTTATCTTAAATTGTATGGGCCTCTACTCAGATTGGAGGTGAGGAAAGTGGCTCAGACATTTGGTTTTGTCAATCTGCATTAGAATGAGGTGAAAAATGACAGAGAGAGTCAGATTCAAGACACACGTTGAGAAATCATTCTAAATTGTAATTTCATTGTGAGTTATAGATGTGATAAAATTCATTGTACAATTTTTAAAATGTCAAGGAGAGCTTAATAGCATTTTGGACTATCAGGTCAGTAAAAATTTCTTTTATAAAATAGCCTCCCACTCCCACATTTGTATTGTATGTTGCACATCATTTGAAGATGAATCTATTTAAATGCAAATGTACACTCACAAAGCAGTGGAACCAAATTATATGCAAACAAAGCTAGTTGAAGAATTCGAGTAGTTAAGCATTTTTCAATCAACTTTAAAGGCAGATTTGTTTCCTTTCAAAAAACAGTACTTAGTAAAGTTTAAACATGCCTTTTCCAGAATTGTTATTGAATTACACTGTCCAATATGCCTATAGCAATATAGCCATATTTTGAACACGTTCTCATGCATTTTTCATGTTTTGTATTCTAGATTCATTCTCTAATAGTAGAAAAACTGTTCTGTTAAATCCTCTTTATTCATATAATATTTTAAGGATATTAAGTAGTGCAAAAGAAGGAATTTGGAGAACTATTAGATATGCCAATTAACATAAATAGATATGTCAACTTACAAAAAGTGCATTATTTTGCCCAAAATGGTATGTAGCACAGTAAATGAAATCAAAAATCATGTTTCTGAAAACAAGTTAAAGGCAGGTCAATATTTGGCATTTTGAGGAGATAAGGATATCGTGCAAAAAAAAGTTTTAATATCACAAATAATTGAAATAAATGTAATCTATTGTATATTAAATGAATAACAGTACCATTCTAGTCTTTGAGCCAACAAAGTTAGGGAAGATATTTGATAAAGTCACAATGACTTAAAAAAAAAACAACATTGACCAGGAGCGCCTGGGTGGCTCAGTTGGTTACGTGTCTGATTCCTGATTTTTGCTTAAGTCATGATCTCACCATTTATGAGTTCAAGCCCCACAAAGGGCCCTGCACTGATTGTACAGGGTCTGCTTGGGATTCTCTCTCTCTTTCTCTCTCTCTCTCTTTCTCTCTCTCTCTTTGTCTCTGTCTCTGCCACTCTTGTGCTCGCTATCTCTCTCTCTCTGCCACTCCTATGCGCTCTCTCTCTCTCTCTCTCTCTCTCTCTCTCTCTCTCTCAAAATAAGTAAAATAAACATTAAACATAATAATACTATTGGCCAATTGGGTAGATTTTAGCTATCTCTAAATTAAAATATACCGATCTTCTTCAACTTACAATGAGATTACATTCCAATAAACCCATTGTAAATTGGAATGTCATGAAGTCAAAAACACATTGAATACTCGTGACCTACCAAACTTTATAGCTTGGCCTAGACTATCTGAAATGTGTTCAGAACACGTAGGTCAGCCTACAGTTGGGCAAAATCATCTAACACAAGGACTGTTTGTAATTAAGTGTTGAGTATCTATGGAATACTGTACTGAAAGTGAAAACAGAATGGTTGTATGGGTCCAGAATAGTTGTGAGTGTATTGGTTGCTTACCCTCGTGATCACATGGCGGCCTGGTTGCTGCGGCTTGTTGTCACTGTCCAGCATCGCAAGAGAGTATCAGACTATAAATCACTAGCCTGAGAAAATATGAAATTCAAAATTCAAAGTATGTGCTCTTGTACCTAGTAAAGCCAAAAACTCATAGGTCAAACCATCATGAGTGGGGGATTGTCCATAAAATCTTATGATATCACTGAATGAAAAATTAAGAGTAACCACAACAAATATTTATTTTTAATAAATATTAATACTTATTAATTAGCAACTGATATTTATTTATTAAATAATAGCTAATATTTATAGGAAAATTTTAACTTGTGAATTCAATTTCTTTAATAGATGTAGGCTATTCAGGCTAATAATTTATCCTTGAATGAATTTGGCAGTTACAGTCTTTCAAGGAATCTGTCCATGGCACAAAGCTCTTTCTAATACTATGTAAATATACTTTTAATGCCTATTGAGACTGTTGCAATATCCCCTTGTTTATTCGGGATACTAGTAATTTGTGTCTCCTCTCTCTCTCTCTCTCTCTCTCAACTATTTTCTTGACCTCTTCCAAATACTAGCTTTTGGTTTCATCTCTTTATTTTTTTACCATGGTTCTATTTTCGGTGTCACAAAATTCTGCTCTTGTCTTTGTTTCCCTTTTTCTACTAGCCGTAGGTTTATATTAGTTTGTTTTGTTTTGTTTTTAGTTTATTTGGGCAGAAGCTTAAATTACTCATTTGAGGCTTTACTGTCCACTATAAGTACTTAATAGGATAGATTTCCCTCTGGTCAGTGTTTAAGCTCCATCCCATAAATATTGATATTGTGTTTTCATTCTCATTTAGTTAAATATAACTTATTGTATATTTAATGTGTGCTTTCTTCTTTGATCAATATACTATTCTGAAGCATATTGTTTAATTTCCATATATTTAGGGATTTTTTTAGTTATCTCTCTGTTACAGATATTTCCAATTTACTTTCATGTAGTCAAATGATGTAATATGTTCAATATTTTAAATTTACTTAAAGTGATATTATGGCCCAGAATCTGGTCTGTTTTGCCAGATTTCCTCAGCTATTTGAAAATAATGTGTATTCTGTTACTGTTTGGTGAAATGTTCTAAAATATCAGGTCAAGTTTGTTGATAAGGTTGTTCAAATCTCCTGCACTCTTATTTCTACTTTTCCCATTTTTTTACTGAAAGACATCCGTTAAAATATAACTCTGTAATTGATTTTTTTCATTTCTCCTTTAGATCTGTCAGTTTTTGCATAAGTTTTTTGAAGCTCATTTATTACTTTCACACTCATTTAGAATTTTTATTAACAGCAAATGCTTCAGGGGAGAAAAGAAAAAGGAAAAGAAACCATACAGTTCAATACCCCTTATGACCTTAAGCAAAGTATCTTAATAAAATTTTAACAAATTGAACCCAGCAATATATAAAAAGCCTAATACATCATTACCAATTTGGATTTATCATAGTGATGCGAGGTTAACCTGCAAAAATTAATGTTGTAACTATATTCTTAGAAGAAACACATAAAATATATACATATATATAAAATATAGAAACATATTTTTTAAAAGTATTGACAAAATTCAGTCTCCTTGCAACATTAAACACTTGCAGCAAACCTGGATTAAAATGGATATCTTAACAAGATGAAAGGTAGCTACAAAATATATAGTACTAACATTATACCTAGTGGTAGGATACTAAAGGTTTTAATCCATAATCTTAAAAAAGCAAGGGTTTCCACTCTCACTACTTTTATTCATTATTGAACTGGAAGTTTTATACTTCAAGGAAACAATGCAAGGAAAAAAAGTAAAAGGCTTAGAAATTGGAAATGGGGGCACCTGGGTGGCTAAGTCAGTTGAATGACCAACTTCAGCTCAGGTCATGATCTCACGGCTTGTGGGTTCAAGCCCCATGTTCGGGTCTGGGTTGACAGCTCAGAGACTGGAGCCTACTTCAAAATCTGTCTCCCTCTCTCTCTGGCCCTCCCCTGCTTGTGTACTCTGTCTGTCTCTCTCTCTCTCTCTCTCTCTCAAAATAAATTAACGTAATAATAAAAACAATTAAAATGCATAGAAATTGAAAATGAAGAAGTCTTTATTTGCAGATGGCATTTTTGTCTACGTAGATTATCTTAAGGAACATGAAAAATCTACCCAGAGTGATAAATTAGTTTAGCGAGGTTACAGTGTACAAGGTAAATTTAAAAACCAATTGTCCATTTTTTTTAATTAGGAATTGAAATGAAAGAATCAGTACCATTTATAATAGCATCAAATATATGAAATATGTAGAAATTATTTAATAGCATATGTGTAAAAACTATACTGAAAACTATAACACTGAGAGAGACATTTAGATACATTAGAGATATTAGAGACATTAGGTACAACATATTCACAAATCAGAAGATTCAGTGATGTTCTAGATGTCACTCCTTTACTAATTAAACATCAGCAAATCCTAGCTGGTATTTTTGTTACAATTAAGCGGATAGTTCTACAAGTTTTATGAAAATTCTTATTGCCTGGATGATTTCATTAAAGCAAAGAAAAACTTGAAGGTATACTATTCAATTTCAAGATTTAAAATAAATCTATATTAATCAAAGTAGTTTGGTGTTGAGAGAATTGAAAAGAACATGTTTTTGAAATAGCCCCAAACGTATACAGTCAATTAATTTTTAGCAAAGGTGCAAAGGGAATTCAGTAGAGAAAAGATATTGTTTTCAATACATGGTGCTGGAAAAATTGGACGTCCATACATAAAAATTAAACTTTGACATCATAAACCAGCATTAACTTGAGATACAACATAATCCTAAATGTAGGAGCTAAAACCACAAAATTCCTAGAATATAATATAGGAGAAAATGTTTATGACATTTGTTGGACAATTTCTTTCAGATAGGATGCACAAAATATCAAGAAGTATAAAAGAAAAAAAAATAACTTTTATTTTCCAAAAGACACTGTAGAGAACGCAAACACAAAAGCAAGCCACAGACTATGAGAAAATATTCAAAATACATATATCTAATAAGGAGTTTTTCCTACACATTTAAATAATTGTTACAACTTAATAATAAGAAAACAGCCCTATAAAAATGGGTAGTGATTTGAACAGTGACTTCACATAAGAAAAATAGCTAGATCTCTTATATAGAGAGATACTTTAGATACAAATGGTAGTTTATTAGAAAGCTAAATATATATTTATAAAAAAAACATATACTGTTTGATCCAACAATCCCATTCTTAGGAATTTACCTGAGTAAAATGAAAGCATACATCCACAGAAAGATGTAAATTTTAATATTCAATGTAACTTTATTCATAATAAATATCTATCAACTGATGAAGCGATTAACTTGTGGCACATCAATACTCAGCAATAAAAAGGAATTAATTAGCATTAAATGCAATAACAACATAAATATTATGGAAAAAATGAAAGAAGACAGACACAAGAGACTGCATAATTCTAGAAAATGTATAACTAAAATGGCAAAAAGTAGATCAGTGGTTGTCAGAGCTCTGGTGGGAGAGAGGGAAATGTTCCATACCATGATCACATGGTGGTTACTCAGCTTACGTGTTTGTCAAAATTTACTAAATTTTGCACTTAGCATTTATTCTAAAAATTCATGAGAAAGAATTTAGATCTGTTTGGTCAATTAAATATAGACAGTAGATTGGGATCATATAAAAATGTGAGTCCAAATGCTGCCTTTGGCTATTGTTGAGATAGGAAGGAGATGATTCTGCCTCTCCCATACTACAAAGATGTAGGAGTTTTGTTTTGTTTTGTTTTGTTTTGTTTTGCCTTAAGAATAACAGGGATGAACATTACACAGTTACACAACTCCTGGATCACCAGTGCTCTGGGAATCAAAGATAAGGACTTAATATCTTCCAGTGACAAAAACCAACAGAATCCCTGAACCAATGGGCGTACATGATAGGTATTGTTGAATACCTTTCTAACAGAGCCATGATTTAGTTTAGATAGTCACCTGTATGGGAATCTGACCTTTTCCCAGTTCTAAGAAAAATCATGATTATCCTATTGCCTTTGACAATCGTATTGCTTCTTTCAGTTTCTAGTTTCATCTTGCCATGTACCCCATCTATGTCCAGTATGACTAAGAAAAGATTTACCTAGGAGTAGCCAACTTTTGAATAATGGAGACTTGTTCTTCAACAGGAGAAAATTCTTTCCTATCCCTCTGGCCGTTGTTAGATTTAGATGTGATGCTTGGAAATATTGTAGCCATCTTACAAAGATAAGTAAGACCACCATAAGGATGGAAAGGTGATAAAATGGAAGAAAGATGGATTGTTGATAACATCGCTGAGTCACTAAATTAATCATTTTTGAACCTAGAGTACTTTAGGTTTGTTGTTAGTTGAGACAACAAATTTTCTGGTTAAGCCCCTTTGAAATGGATTACCTATTATTGGTTGAATATAGAAACCTACATGATATAGCACCAAAAATAGCAATGAAAGAATGATCACAATTAAGATATTAATTTTCCTACAGTATTTTCAACTTGATAAAACAATCTCATATGCAGTCAAATAAGTCTAAGTATTACTAATGTTATGAAAATTAAAGACGTAAATTGGAGATGTTAAAGATGATACTATCTTGCTTAGGATGCTGAACCAAACAAGAAATTTAGGGTTTTGGTGATCTGGCCCAGTCTTTTTATTTCCCCCTCTGTTATGTTGTGATAATTTTGGCTAAACATTCACTGATTTTTTAAATAAGTCTAATTATCATGATTTGTTGCATTGACAATAGATCTTAATATGTCTGGTTTGGGTGTGTTGTATTTGTTTTTTTTTTACCTAATATGACTATTGTATAAAATTAACCTGCAAAATACACAAAACTGTGAAAATGTAAAAACTGAAATAGAGATTGAATCTTTTCTTTCAAAGTAGCCACTTCAAGAAGATTTCAGACCCTGTTTAGAATTCTAGCAGTACTTGAATTTTTTCAGTCTTCTTCCTTTGGAATTGTCAGCAGTACTAATTTATAAGTTACAGACACAGAACACTATATTATCTCTTAGCCACCCATCAACTTGATCAAAAATAGTATTTTTCACCTGGAAACTTTTACTTAATTCACGATATCTGGTTATTGTCTCCCCAGATCAAACCCATTCTCAATGGATAAAATTTTTTTTTCAGTAGTATTATTCTTAAGGGAACATTGATGGACCCTATAGGCAATTTTAGCAGAAGAGCTTAAAAGTTTTTTTGGGCAAAATCATAATTATTTTGGTATTTAGTTATAAGTGAATAAATTGAACAGACTTAATAATTTTATAATTCTCCATATGGTTAATAAACATTTGTATCATAGATCTCATGTCATAGTAGCCTTCATTCTGGCTAATCAGATTGGTCAGGTGTAAAAATTTTCCATTAATTCTGTGTAGCTGATTTTAATAATCATTCCTTTCTTCTATTTTCTATATTGTTTTATACCCAGTGCAATTTACTGAAAAAAAAAGCAGCAGAAATATTTTTCATCAGCAATTTAAGTAATTCTGAAATCAGAGTGGAATACTCAACTGTTTCCTATGTCTCAGGTGGGGACTCGTATCCTTTGAGACCCAAACTGATTGATTGCTACCACATTCATGATACTATTCTGACATGTGAATCTGACAGTGTAGTCTTTCTTTCCTGTGACACGAGAGGAAAAAAGTACATCATATCTTGGGAGTCTAAACCTAGAGCCTTCTAAATGGAAAGTAGTAGCAGCAAATTACAACCAGGAATGAATCTGAAATTCTCATTTCCTGAGAGTTTTACTTACTGATTTCTTCTTCTAGCAATGAATGTCCATTACTATTCTTGACATATTTCTTACATGTAACTTGTTTCTATCCATTAGTCACTAATGTAAGTTTCCTAGCATTTAAACAAGTGATTCTATTTTCTATTTGCACTGTGTGTAGGAATTACCACTAAGATACACTATAGACAGAGCATCATCTGTAAGGATTCCGATTATTATCTGTAAGATCAAGCCAAAACATTGTCAGAATCTTACGACAGTTGAGTTAACAGGGATTTGAAAATGCATCTAGTTCAACTCTCTTATTTACATATAAAAATCTAAAAGAGTAAATATGATTTGCTTATGGACTCCTAAATTGTAATTTGAAGTCAGGTTTATGTATTAATGTAGTGGAATAAACATAATTTTGAAGTCAAGAAAACACAGAATGTGAAACCCACCCCTATCATTTAGCCACTCAAACACAGATAAACTTTTATTTCTCTAAGACTCTTCCCTCACTTATGCAATTGAAATAATAACACCCCTCATGATCTTTGTCATTGTTAAATGAGTTATCATCGTGAAGAAGCCTAAAGTTCCTGGAAAATAATAAAATGATAGGTAGTCATTGATGCTCGTTTGTTTTCTAATGGGTGGGTGTGTGTGTCTGTGTGTATGAGAGAGACAGAGAATTATGTCTAGTGGATAACACTACCCGACTTCTGCCATATGAAAGATTTAGTAAGTACTATCTTTTTTTGGTGCTTACGTGCTTGCCAATGGAATATCTGAAACTCTCATTTAACTAGCTTTCCAGCCCTGGCAACATACCTGTCAAATATTAGGAAAGATCAGAGATAGACACGTATAAACTTTCCTATATTAGAAAGCCTATTTTATTACTATCTGAGTCATAGAATTTTGCTGAACCTCTATAAGGTACACTCTCTTTCACTTCCAAAGTTGGTTGAACATCATCATCGTCATCATCATCATCATCTAGAAAAACAATATTGATTACTGCGTCTAGGCAGGCGATAATTACTTAATTGGTTTAAGAAAATTAAAACCTAGTTCTTGGATGTAGTCTAAGAATTATTGGTTTTGCCAACAGACGTTTCCATTAATTAAGGATTTTTAAAAACATAGCCAGAGAATGTGGAATAGTGTTAGATATGCTAGATCAATTCTATCAATATTCCTTTGCCATGTAAATTCTGACACCAAAGAAACCTTTCAAAGGAACTTGGGGGGAAAATTTTCAAAGTCTTAACACTGGCTACAATCTTAGAGGCATACCTTCTCCCAGCCATGCCAATGATTATGTGTGATGTGCTCTAAAATTAGGTTTGCAACGCCTATAGCCCTTCCTCATAATAAAACTGTCAACATGCATGTCAATTAATGCCAATTGGGATGTGAACACCTATTCACTAGGAACTGGACTGAAACCACCAACTAATTTCACATAGGCCATTGAACAGTAATGACTTTCCATCACTTACAACCTGAGCTACTTTCAAACTAGTGACCCAGAAATGAAAGGCTCTGTATCCCATTATCATTTCCCTGGAAAACATTGTTCCCTTGAGTTCACTTACTCCTAAACAGTTCTAAAATGCCTTATTGGTTTTAACAGGTTGTATTAGTGAGGCAGAGAAATCAGAATTTGATTAAAAATTGTTTTTAAAACCTTTAAGAGCAATAGCCTGAATTTCTATAGGTGATGATAGAAATGATGAAAAGTAACATTTACTCTGACATACAAGAAACAGCAATACTGTTGACCTCAATTCTTTCTAATATACACCTAACTCTTTGAGAGAAATACCTAGATAAAATAGAGAGCTATGTGCTCGCTTCGGCAGCACATATACTAAAATTAAAATAGAGAGCTAATACGGCTTTACTAAATGTGAACAGTCATATGGAGATAATTGATAGCTACTTCTAATGTGTGTTTATGTATACATATAAATGAAAAAATTTTTAAAAATACTATTTCTTGTACTAAGAACTTTCAAGATTTAAACGTATGCATTTTATATTGTTAAATTCCCTATGACTTCTTAGAGAAGATATGAATAGGATGAATTCTATTCTACCAGTAAAAGAAAAAAAATCCTAAATTGTTGAGTATTTGGAATTATTACACTACTCCTGATTTCATAAGATTTAATGATCAGGTATATTTGGATTTATCCTTACATTTATTTTAACGGTACACTAACTTAAAAACTAACACGACAACAATAAATATGTCTGTGAATCTGTGATCTGAGGCTCTTTACTCCCTCATTAATTCCGTGGTCAAAACTAATTAATTGGATATCATGGGTTTTTTTCCCTATTTTCCTAACACTAAGTTTATAGTTGAATCAATTAAATATCAAAGTGTTGTTGGGGCACCTGGGTGGCTCATTCAGTTAAGTGTCCGACTTTGGCTCAGGTCATGATCTCATGGTTTGTGAGTTGGAGCCCTGTGTCAGGCTCTGTGCTGAGAGCTCAGAGCCTGGAGCCTGTTTCAGATTCTGTGTCTCCCTCTCTCTCTGCCCCTCCCCTGCTCATGCTCTGTCTCTCTCAGTGTCTCAATAATAAATAAAAAGTAAAAAAAAAAATTTAAATAAATAAATGTCAAAGTGATGAGATATTTAACATGATATATTAGGAAACTGCTGGGCTTTGGAGTCATTGACACTTGGATTCAAATTCTGACTCCATCATTCACTAGCTATACAGTCTTGAAAATTTTTACTTATTTGTCTATATCTTAGATTCCTTGAAAGAAAAAAAAGATAATACCTTTCTCTTCAAATGTTATAGTAATTAGAAATAATACATGTAATTGTAGTACACTGTAAGTAATCAGTAAGTCATAGATAATACTATAAAAGGGAAAAATGACTTTGGGAAAATAAAATCTAGCTTCCTGATACTATTCCAAAACATTCGTTGGAAAAATGTTTTCTGTTGTTTTTAATTTACTTTCAATAGGATGTGTGTAGCTTCAGATACAAATAGTTGTGTTAATTCTATCAATTTCACAGAGGAAGTGAATCCAGAGGCTCAACAATGGCGGGAAATAAAGTTTTTACTTGCCATCCTCAGCTTCTTATCTTGGTCACCTTGGTAAGATACATGCTAGAGCTCCAATTTTCACATCTGTACTCAAGAGCATCCCAGAAGGAAGGGAGATGTGGCAAAAGACTTTAACCACATAAAGGTGTGGTTATGTTAGAAAGGAAGAAGGAGTGACGGCTGTCGGATAGGCAATGACAATATTCCCTTTTGTCCCAAAATACTATTTTTCTCTCCTTCCAATAGGTATCACAGTTTACAATTATAAATATATTTGTGTGATTGTCCAATTAATTTGTGTCTTCAACACAGATACGTGGCTCCTACAGAAGCAGTTGGTCTGTTGAATCCCCATTGGCTAAATGTCTTTTGTAGTTCAACAAATATTGGCTGAATGAATCCATGCATGAGTGAAACTTCTGTAAAAATGCTGATGCTTGTATTTTATTGATTTCTTCCAACTTCAGTTATGTCAATTCATGACAGACTAATATTTTTATGTGTGTGAATAGATGAGTTATCTTCCCATTTTTTTGCATTATACTTCTTTGGTTATATCTCATACTCATTTCTTGTCAAATGTTAAACTGAATATTTTACTGTTTCTAACTGGAACAGTTATATCAACCATTTCCATTACATTATTATTTTTTTTACCAGAGTAATATTCCTGGTCTGGAGAAGCAAGAAGAGGAAGCATAAGGAATAGCTCAGTGTGACTTCAGGTCTTCTCTGATAACCAGAATTTGTTAGGTGCTTAATTTTGCACATTCCAATACATTGAGTATTTAAAATCTCTTAAATTGTTTAGGTGAAGGCTTTTAATACTCTATTAATGCATTCATTGGTCCATATATATTACCTGCAAACGTGCAAGACAGAAAGGTGATTGTATGAAAAATGGGTAGAATTATTTACCTTAGTTTCAAATGTTTTTTTAATTACATATCCTTCTAGTATCATTATCAATGAGATTAGTCTTTAAATTGTTTTATTGTAATAACGTAGCAATTCATCCCCCAAAAACTGTCACCGATTACATGTCTATAGGAAAACTTGCTTAATTGAAGTATTGGAATATCTACATTCCATATCTTGTTATAAAGAAATAGCTTGCAC
The DNA here is from genome assembly GCF_027475565.1 of Acinonyx jubatus. NCBI lineage: Eukaryota > Metazoa > Chordata > Mammalia > Carnivora > Felidae > Acinonyx > Acinonyx jubatus. The sequence goes on from NC_069391.1 coordinate 40,910,916, forward strand.
TGACAAATGCTCTTGATTAAAACAACTAGAAAAGATGGGTAAAATTTTTAAAATATTTATTACCAGAACAAATTTGTGTGAAGACACCAGGGAACTTCTAAGTCAAGATGTCAGGAAAAAGGGCTGTGGCACTCATTGAAATATGACCACCATTCCATGTACCACATTGCCCTTCATTGAATTTGCTGGTTTCTTAAGTAGCATAGGAAAAGGTACATAAAAGCTACAGAGAGTGACTATGAAGAGGTAGAGACACCAGCAGACATTTTATAATCTTATAGCAATTAGAAGTCAAAATTTAAGGGGCGTCTGGGTGGCTCAGTCAGTTAAGCGTCCGACTTTAGCTCAGGTCATGATCTCACATTTCATGAGGTTAAGCCCCACATTGGGCTCACTGCTGTCAGCGTGGAACCTGTTTTGGATCCTATGTCTCTCTTTGTCTCCATCTCTTCCCCTCCTATGTTTACACTTTCCCTCTCTCTCTCTCAAAAATGCATTAAAAAAAAAGAAGGCAAAAATTGAAATATGGGCCTATTGTGTCCATGGGGTTTTGAGAAGCTGAGACTAGGAAGAAAAGAGAAGCACCAAAAACTTAATGCACAAACTCTGTGCCAACTAGTTTATCCTTTATTTTTGTTAGTTTGATTCTTTTAAATCTGTGGCATATGTACATTACACTTAGGAGTAATAATTTGTTTACAATCTATGAAAAATATTCTTTCAATAAATGCTTATAAGTACTCACTGTATGTTCATGTCTATGGATGATAATGGCCCAATTATTGAGGAAATGTGATACAGCCCTTGTCTTTATGGAATCTGTATTTTGCTAGATGGGATTGCAACATATTTATTCACTCAGCAACTATTTTTTGAGCACCTATTTTGCTCCAGGAAACATTCTGAAATGCCCACAGTAAACAAAAAATTCCTTTCTCTATGAACTAGATATTATATTGGTGGGTAGATAGACAATATCAAACAATAAATATATATTTTTAAATCAATGAAGAGAAATAGTACAAAGAAAACTAAAAGATAGTAAATGTAAGGAAAGGGACATGGTTGGCCAGAGGTCTATTTTAGGTGAAGTTGTCAAGAAAGACCTTCCTGGGGGCACCTGGGTGGTTCAGTCTGTGAAGCATCTGACTCCTGATTTCGGCCCAAGTCATGATCTCACAGTCATGGGATCAAGCCCCAGTAGGACTCCATGCTGGACTTGAGGCGTGCTTAAATTTCTTTCTCCCTCTCCCTCTGTCCCTCCTTGCTTACACGTGCACATACTTTCTTACTCTAAAAAAGAAAAGAAAAGAAAAGAAAAGAAAAGAAAAGAAAAGAAAAGAAAAGAAAAGAAAAGAAAAAGACCTCTCTAGGCCTTTCTCCTAAGACAATTTAAAGAGGTAAATAGAGTAATGAATCAATCACATGTCTAAAGGAAAATATTATTAGTCTAAGGGATCACTAATGCAGAAGGTATTAGAATAGCAGGAAGAAATCATTGTGCCTACATAACCCTGCACATGAGCAAAATGGAAAGAAAAAAAGATCACACGGATAAGCAAGGAACCAGATTATGCAGTTCACGCAGAGCCTTAACATCCATAATAAGGACTTATGATTTTATCCAGAGATGGATACAGGCAAACAGAAACAGTAAGACAATACTATCAATGCGATAATAGAAGTATGGTGTATATAAAGTATTATAGAATAGTAGAGGGGATAATTATGTCTGACAGGAGGCTTCTTAAAAAGACTTCACAGTGGAGATGATCTTGCATGAATCTTAAAGGATAAGATGAAACAATAGGGAGAAAATAATAGAAATAGATCTTTCCTGTTCAAGGAAACTCTCTTAAAAATGTTACAAGTCTAGTTTGTCTTGCCTTTGTGTTCTGTCCCTACCATGCTCTGAGTAGGTTCAACATTTTTGGAAGGTTGCAAAGCACAGAGTTCAAAGTAAGAAGCTGGTAGGTCCAGCCACCCCAATCTCATTTCAAATGACAAAGACATCTTGAAGAATAAGATGTCTTCTGCTCACTATCAGTCCTTAGGTTTTCTGAGTTTTCCTACAAACAGCAATATTGATCAATGGCACAGGTAGTTCAGCATAAATATGTAACTACATAATATATTCACTACATTGACTTAACTAAATTCCACAGGAAAAGCAATAGGTCTTGAGAGCCTAGAAATATTGTGAGATGGAAGATGGAAATCAACCTTTTCATACAAAACTGAATATTTTGGGGGTGGGGGCGTTATCACTTATTTGAGGCATAGTCCTTTTCTGGAAGTCCTTCACAGGTATTACTCTAAGTACTGCTGGATGTATCCTATTTGGCTTTGGTTCTTATTATGCTTTATGTAATACTTGTGTGACTTTTCACCCTCATCCTCAGGATGGGATCCTGAAAGGAAGAGAGCTATAGCCAGCACAACTGGAAGAGTATATGCTGGGTGATCTTAACTGATTACTTTCATCCTCTTAGTTACAATTTTCTATTTTTATTGATGCTCACATTTATGGTGGCAAGAATGAAATTGTTTTAGTGTTTGTGCTAGTTTCTCTTTTTAATCCTATTTCTTTTTCCATAAATTCCATATACAACTATTTCTCCTGGCTTTCTAACTGAAATTATTACAGACTACTAGCTGACTCAATGTCCTTCTACAGAGTTAGAGTCTGTAGAGACTCTGTTAAGATTGGCTCTCCTTGTAAATCTCCCTTTGATCAATTCTGCCTTTTCAATAGTGTGTTTAATACACTAGGCAAATTTTACCCATCAAATCTGAATTTATGCACCAGGCAGTAAGAATCTAAATCAAATTTGGAAATAGGAAAGTGGCTCAAATTAGATAAATATTTTTATGTAATCCCTTTGGCAACAGTATAGAGTACACACTGAATTTGATATAAACTAGAGGCAAAAATACCAATTAGGATATTGAAATAATCTTGTCATGAGATGATAAGCACAATTAGGTATCAAAGGAAATGAAGCATAGAAAATAAAGATACAGGGAATATGAAACTTGAGTATTTTACCATAAGGAGAAAAGAAAACCAAACATTTGTAACTTAAAAAAGACATAAGTAGATTAAATATATATATACTCATAATTATACATACACACACAGATATATATCTATATATATATAGATATATAGAGAGATACACACACACACACACACACACACACACATAATTTCCTTCTCTTCAAAAGAAACATTTGCTCATTAACTTCTATAAATGTGTTTGTCTCCAGGGGACATCTGGTAATCAGAAGGTCCACTAATCAAATGTGTTGAGGTCACCATGAGGAAGTTTAATAAAGAACTTATTAACCCAATAAGGTTTGGATGGAAACAAATAAATAATGAAAAAAAAACATGCCCTCAAAAATGTGGATATACCATCTTGACTTTAAAAGTTGACTGAATGTTGTAAACTTTACATGTTTCAACCTGATTCACAGACTATGCTAATGCTATATGAAATGTAGCATTGGACATAATATTTTGACAGTACAGAATTTTAATGGGAGAATTAGGAATTAGAATCAGATATAAACTAGGGGTGCCTGGGTGGCTCAGTTGGTAAAGCATATGACTTGATTTTGGCTCAGATCATGATCTCACAGTTGTGGGATCAAGCCTTGTGTGGGGCTATGCCCTGAGTATGGAACCTGCTTAAGATTCTCTCCCTCCTCCTGTGCCACCCCTCAAAAAAAAAAAAAAAAGAATCAGATATAAACTAATGTTTTTGAGGCATGGCTGACTTCACGGGTATGTTACCAGTCGCATAGGACCCTTGTTCAGAAGGGACCCACGCTTGGTTATGTAGTCTATTTTACCATCTTGAAATTCTTTGTAATTTTATCTTTGGATTTATGTCTTATAAATTAAACAGAATGGAAAAATGGACCCTGATTGCTCAGCAAAAGAGATAGACACAGTATGCATATCTACAGTTTCTTGATACCCCATTTACATACATTATTTGCACAATCCCAAGACCACAGAATTTTGGTGGACCCACAATGCATTTATAGGAGAATTCAGTGAGAATAAAAGTGAGTACAAGGTCTGCATGTTTTGTCTATAACTGAATACATGAAGGCACTGAACACCTAGAGAGGCCACACTTTCCCTCTGCTTCAAATGTTGAAAGCAGAGAATAATGTATTGTAAATATAAACAACCAAGTTAATTTATCATATCCTTTTTATTAGTGTTACTTCCTAGTATCGTATATTCACTTATGCTGAAAATAATGACCTGAGAGCAACCCATAGTTTTTGTTTCATTTTTAGTCTTTGTGCACTCATTCTTAGTAAGCAAAATGTGGAGTATACATAGCAAGTGAAATGAAAATAATTGCATTTGTTTTGTGTAGCATTTCCACTGTTCTATTAAGAGTGATACATATACATGTATGAACTATGAAATACTACTTGTATAATATTGATGGTATTTGGTAATATTGGTCATATTTGAGTTGGCTTCCACATAGAACTTAAATGCATTCATATCTGCACTTAAAACTAGCATTGTATAATATAAAGGTAAATGGAGAAATTCATCGTAACAACTTAAATTTTAATTATTAGTTATTTTGAATGACATTAATAAGCAAATTTAAAAACATTAAAAATCAAATCTATATTGTACACCTGAAACTAATATAACACTATATATTAACTATACTGGAATTAAAATAAAATTAAAAGAGATAAATTAAAACACATGAAAAGTTGAAAGACTACAGAAAAAAGGAAGGAGCTTTCTAACTTAGTACCTTTATCAACATATTCTCCCTGCTTTTTTTTATTAATTTATTTTTACTGGGATAAAATATACATAACATAAAATTTGCCATTTGAGCCATTTTAAAGTGTAGAATTCGGTGATTTACTAAGTACATTCACCACATTGAGCAACTATCATCATTATGTAGTTCCAGAACTTGTTCATCACACCAAATGGGCACCGCATGTCCATTAAGCAGTTACCCCATTACCTCTTCCCCCTTGCCCCTGGCAACCACTAATCTTCTTTCTGTCTCTGTGCTTTTGCTTTTTCTGGTTATTTCAGATAAATGAAATCATATAGTCAGTGGCCATTTGTGTCTGGCTTATTCCTTGTGTTTTAAACGAGGGGTCTCATGTTTTCATTTTGCACTCCCTCAAATTGTGTAACCAGCTCTGGTTGGGAAAATATTAAAAATCAAGACTGACTCTAAATGTCTACCTTTTGAAAGGGGTATCATTATTTATATGAGGGAGAAATTAAATCTCTGGACTGTATGCTTTTAATTAATGGAAGAAGGGGGGAAAGTTCTCTGAAAGTGTATGCTCACTAACGGTAATTCTCAGAAGATGTCCTTTTAGGCCAAAATAAAGCTTAAGTTGGGTAGAGGTAAGTAAATAAATTTCTGTGAATAATGATGGAGAAAGAATATAAACTGATGAGCTGAGTTGTGCTGGACTCAGTGTCACTACCCAACAAGCGGTGGAGAAACTAAAGATTTTAGAAAGTCCACTTGTTTATTTGACTAAGGACTTTCAAAGACAGGAGTGTCTAATACTCAATTTTATTTTGGTTTGCAGTAATGCATCAATTACAATCTTGATTTACCTTGCTATACACACTGTTTTGTGTCTGTAGTTTTGGGAAAATCAAAGAAAACATATGCTTGTCATATAGAAGCTAAGACTGGGACCAAGATATCAGAGAAGGGAGAAAGAAAGAAACAGATACTCCCACAGAAATTTAAATAAATTTTTAGAAAATATTTTCCTACCATTTTTGGTCCATATGATATAACCCTAGAAGTAGATTAATATAAAAAAACAAACAAACAAACAAACACACAAACAAAAACAGGGGCTCTTGAGTGGCTCAGTCAGTTAAGTGTCTGACTCTTTGTTTTGGCTCAGGTCATGATCTTACATTTTGTGACTTCAAGCCCCCCATTGGGCTCTGAGCAGGTACCATAGAGACTGCTCGGGATTCTCTTTCTCTCCCTCTCTCTCTGTTTCTGCCCCTTCCCCACTCGAGCTGTCTCTGTCTCTCTCAAAATAAATAAGTAAACAAACAAACAAACAAACAAACTTGAAAAAAAAAGAGAGGAAAAAACAAAAAAGCAAAATGACAACAGCAAAACATGTCTGCATTGCCCTTTTCCTGAATGGGAAGCAATTCCCAGAGAAGTCCTTGACAGTAACAAAACACTCCCATTTCTAAGGAGGTTAATTACCAGGAACTAGTAGGACCAGGAAAAGGACCTTAAAAAAAAAAACTGAATTTTTGATTTCTGAAGGAAGAATATGTTAATTACATTGTCTTATTAATGTGTCAAAATTGGAAGTTAAGGTACCATATTCATGAGATGACAAGAACTGGATTGGGTAGTTTTAAGGTGGGTTTTGCACAGCAAAAAACTGGGTTTGTTTCAACAGGATTTATAACATGATAATTTCAGTTTGTCAAAGGACAGTGAGAGGTTGTTTTTTTGTTTTTTTGTGGTTTTTTTTTAGCATTTATTTACTTTTGAGAGACAGAGAGAGGCAGAGTAGAGCAGGGGAGGGGGAGAGAGAGAGAGATACAGAATCTCAAGCAGGCTCCATGCTCTGAGCTGTTTGTTAGCACAGAGCCTGACACAGGGCTCGAACTCACAAACTGCGAGATCATGACTGGAGCTGAAGTCAGACGCTCAACCAACTGAGCCACCCAGGCGCTCCAAGGACAGTGAGAATTCTAAAGTGACTCTTGATGAGGATGCTGTTGAGTTATAAATAAGTTGTTATTTGACAAATAGGCTTGTCTTCTGGGATCAGGTACTTCCTAAAGCCAGCAGCTAAGATATTTTGGCTTGTTTCACTATTTAATGCAGGGACAAAAACTATGTGCCTGGATCCTGCATTGTTTAATATACAGGGTCAGGAGACTGCATATGGTCCCATGTTATAAATATGGGAACAAAGAATTATGATTGCTCCATTTCTGAGAGAGCATAGTGCTCCGAGGCACTGTGGACGGGAAGGAAGATAGTGTGATTTGATTGCTCCTGGAATTCCTTTGTCATGTTTCGAATCAAGCATTTGGAGAAACACCATCCTGCCTATTCTACAGCTGACTTTGTAAGCAACGTTTATGTAGAAAAGAGACCAAGAAACGGTGCCTTTACTTTGCGATTACTTGTAGGACTTGTTGCATTCTTCTCTGTTTGGAAGTCTCTAAGTGAAACTAATGAAGTTCATGGTGCTTCAGTTGGTGCTTTTTGATAATTGACTCCCTGAATTTTGTACCAGGATTAGAAAAATAACCCCAGCAACACACAGTGTCACTTTGTATACATTCCCTCACTTAAAATGCATGGTTAAAATCTAGGACATAAAGTACCTCTTTTGTGTGAAAATACAGAAAGCATAGTAGAGGAGCGGGGTATGCTCTACTCCTTCCTTTTTCTCCCAAAAGAATCTGCATACCCGAAATAGGGCAATTTACCTGATGTACACAGAATTATCTGCCTCAGTCTACATCCTGCTGCAAGGCCTCTGCCCTTCTGCCTTGGAAGCATCTCTGCATATGTAAGATTTTATTAACCCATAGTTCATCATTTCCTTATTTTAGGGAAAATTGTATGAGAGTAAATTAGACTGTGCTAGGTTATGATCATCTTGACCCCAAAATCTAGAATAAGATCTAAAATGAAATCACCAATAGAGATTTCCTTGATAAGGATCAGAAAGCATACATATATGCATGCACGCACACACACACACACACATTGATACAATGTTTACACACACACATATATGCATATCTATCTTCACATAAATATCTGTGTCTGTGTCTCCAATACTGTTGCTACATAGCTTAATCCTTGTAAAAAATCTATCACCTCTGTATTTTAATTTTCTAAAAGGGACAGTATGTACCCATCCCTCTTTCCAGTTGGTTAAGATCAGTATGCACAAATGAAATGACATCAGCCAGAGTTTAGAGATATTCAAAAAATCAAAACTTAATTTTATCAATTTCTATTTTCAGAGGAGTATTTTCTGCATTTAGCTGATCTTCCAAAGTCCATGAGGGCAATTGCCTGGCACCTCATGGTAACAGTGAAGTTGTCAGCTATAGTCGTTTTTATTCCATCCATTTTTAACCTCACTCTGAAGTTGTTCTCTGTGATACCCAGAAGGTAGCAAAACCACATGTAGAATTTATAAAAGCTTCTATATTCTTGGCAGCAGGATGTTTTTATCATTGAACACAGCACCATGTCCAAATATCCCCAGACTATTTATGACCCTCCAATCCTACAGAATTTGATACAGTGATTTAGAGTAAGTGGGGTGTACTAATCAAAGTAACTATACCTAATGTAATACCTAAATCTCTAAATTTCATAGAATAGATTTCATGGAATATATTTTTATTTCCTGTTCATATAAAGCTGAAAACTAGTGATGCTTATCTGTAAATGTCCTTCCAAGGGACATTCAGACACTCGGCCTTTTTCCATTATAAGGGAATGTCTGCTTCTAAGGCATTAGATTTCTCTACATGCATCAGGTTCATGGGAAATGGGAAACCATGAGGCATGTATATCTACTTCTCACTCACTTTCATCTGGAACTGATGCATATTTCCTCTGTTCAAAATGCATTAGTACGAATTATTTATGTGATGTTACCCAGATGCAAAAGAAGGTATAATTGGGACCAGAATGTCAATGCTAAGCATATCTCTACTCTGTGGGAGGGAGCCACAGAATCCTGATGGACATATCTGGTCATCTCTCTCATACAAATAGTGGGTAAATGCAGTCAGTCATGTCAACAACTCAACACACACTCAACTTGCACTAAGCAATTATGCTTTAGTCCTTTGTTGCCAGGTTAAGAAAACAAAGACATCCAAGGACTGTGTCCAATTGTTTCATATTACTACTGTTCATTTATTTTATCTAATGAGGAATATGCACAAGATGGAGAATTTCTGGGACTCTCAAAAGTCACATACCTAAAGCACCTTTAAAAAATACATTTTACCTGGGGTGTCTGGGTGGCTCAGTCGGTTAAGCATCTGACTTTGGCTCAGGTCACGATCTTGCTGTTCAGAGTTTGAGCCCCACATCAGACTCTGTGCTGACAACTCAGAGCCTGGAGCCTGTTTCACATTCTGTCTCCCTCTCTCTCTCTGCCCCTCCCCCACCCATGCTGTCTGTCTCTCTCTCTCTATCCCTCAGAAATAAATAAACATTAAAAAATACATTTCACCAGCATGATTTCTTTAGATTATATACCAAAAGCAATGATTCTTGGAGAAATGATACTGTATTTAAAATTAATTTTTCACAAATGAAGTCCTTGTTGCAATCCATAGAGCTTCAGCAAAGTCACTGAGCCACAAATTCTTCATTTTTCAAACTGTGAGAAAATGTATATACTTTGCAGAGTTTTTGTGAGGAACCGTGCACACCAAGAAATTTCACACGTTCGTGTGCCTTTCCTTGTGTGCTTTGACGCCAGCAAGTGCCACATCTCCCATGCACAGCTGTGCACAGCTCCCATGCACAGCTGAACATTTCCAAAATATTGTCTCCACTTCCTCATCTGGTATCCTTACTTCATTTGCCCCATTTTGTGCTTTCAATCTCACCACCTCACTGGCACAGCTCTCAGGATCCACATCATGGCAGACACAATAGTTAATTCTCCATCTTCATCCCACATGACCTCTGACCTGACATCCTGCTCCCTTCTTTGAAACTCTCATGGGCTTCTGAAAGTCCTCTGAAGGAGTTTTCCACCTTCTTAATAAGCATTCTTTTCCAATTTCCTTTTCTGGTTTCTTTTTTGTTACAGCCCTCTAAATGTAAGCATACCCTAGGGACTAGTCCCTGATGACATTTACCTATTCTCCTTTTCCCCTAAGTGACCAAATTTAATTGCAAGATTTAAGGAACCCACTCAGAACATCCAAATTTATATCTCCTCTCATTTCTCACTCCTAAGCTCAAAGGATTATGTTCCTATAAAGCTAAAGACTAGTGATCCTTACCCATAAGTGTCCTTCCAAGGGACATTCAGACTTTTTCCATTATAAGGGAATGTCTGCTTCTAAGTCATGAGATTTCTCTACATGCATCAGGTACATAGGAAATGGAAAACCATGATGAAAGTATATCTTTACTCACTTTGGTCTGAAATTGATGCATATTTCCTCGTATTTCCAGTTGACTATTTCACATCTCTGCTGGAATGTATAATTGATAGCTCCAATTTCACATGGCCAAAACATAACAATTGATTTCATTTTGCAAATCTGTAATTGTCAACAACATCTACCTAGATAGATTTCTAGTCTACAAATCAAGGAGTCATCATTTATTCATCCCTTAAGATCTGCACCGAGACTTGCAATGAGGCCTCTCACACTGTCTCCAAAATATACCTTGAACTCAACCATTTTACTCCCATCCATCTCCATTGTTAGAATCCTATTCAAATTGCGATCGTCTCTGTCTTCATACTCTACAGAACAGACATCTCTAGATGAATCTTTTTAAATCTTAATCAGAAATATAATATTCTTGCCTACAATTCTCCATGTCTTTTTATTGCAGTTAAAATAAAAGTAAACTAAACTCCTCGCCATGGCCTCTGGGCCTTGCGCGTTCTATTCTGTCTACCTGTCTAACCTCATCTCTCCTGTTTTCCCTACTTCACCATGCTCTAGGTACAATGACCTTCAATCTGAGATATCTAAAGGCCTTTCTGTCAATGATTACTTACTCTTTCTTCATCTTGGGTCTCTCTCCCAAATATTTTCATAGCTATCTCTCTCCTGTGATTCAGAACCAAATTCAAATATCACCTCTTCAGAGAGGCCTTTTTTGATGATCCTAGGTAAAACTCCTCATAAAAAGTACCTACAGTATTTTATGTTAAAGTGATATCTATCCTAAAAGAAGTGAAGGATTATTAATGAGCAGTAGTAAAATAATGGGAGGAATATGAGGGGAAAACAACAACAAACAGTAAATTTGATACCTGGTACCCTGTGACCCAGCTCCGCTACTAACTGATTGTGACTATATGAAATACAGACTTTATATGAAATATAAAATCTCTAAATTTGTTTTTTAAAATGATTGGGGGGGGGGAACTGGGTGGCTCAGTCAGTTGAGCCTCTGACTCTTTTTAGCTCAGATCATAATCCCAGGGTTATGGGATCAAGCCCCACATATGGCTCTGTGTTGAGCCTGGAGCCTGCTTAAGAGTCTTTCTCTCTCCCTCTACCCCCTTCCTCCCTCTCTCTCAGTCTCAAAAACAAAATAAAACAAAATTATTAGTAAGGTTCATAAATCACTAAGGATACTTCTAGTTCAAATATTCTGTAACTTATTCCATTTTATTTATAGTATGAAGCCTGGAAGATAACATATAAAATTTTAAACACTTGAAATATCATGTTTAAGATAAAAACAAATTATTTATCCTAAAAGGAGGGAGAGGGAAGGACAGTTTGTTGTGAGGTCACATAAGCTGGGAGGCATCACACTGAGGGGCCTGTGCTTAAAGACACTGTGAATCAATGACATTTTTGTGATAATCATTTCAGAATCTTTCCAAAGGGTATCAACTATAGATGTTTCTATTAGAAAATATAAATAACATTTTATTACTGAACTGAGATTATAGGACCATTGATTTGACTAAATAATTATCTTCTTTTTTCACTAGTCACAGGTTTTTTCTTATTTACTAATTTTTTTTTCTTTTTGTACAAGTGGTTTTGGAAAAACAATTTAAATAAGGCATCTCTCTCTCTCTCTCTCTCTCTCTCCCTCTCTCTTGAATTGCTGTGTGGCTACTATGGAACATCATTTTGAAAAATTCTGAGTTACTATTCAAATCTGTTCCATATATTTATTTTCTCAAATAGTTCTTGAAATAGATCACAGGTTGACTCTTAGAAACCATTTATTTTACCTTCATATAGAGATCACCTTATAGCTTATCAGAATTAATTGCAGAAATTAAATAGACCTTCTTAGGTAGTTAGTTTTTAGATAGAAGTGAGAAAAATAGGTTACCATTTTATTTTTGGCATTATTTTAGTTGTGTAAAAATATACAGCACATAAAATTTACCCCTTAACCATTGTAAAGTGTACAATCAAGTAACAGTGAGTACATTCACAATGTTAAATAACTACTATCACTGTCTAGTTCAAGAACTTTTTCATCACCGCAAAAGGAAACACAATACCCATTAAACATTCACTTTCTCCCTTGCCCCTGGCATCAAAAGATCTACTGTCTTTTTCTCTGAATTTGCCTATTCTGGATAGTTCAATTAAATGAAATTATACAGTAGTCTTTCATGACTGCCTTCTTTCACATAGCATAATGTGTTCACAATTAATACATACCATAGCATCTATCAGCGCGTCATTCCTATTTAATGACTGAATAATATTCCATTATCTAGTGTAATGTATTTTGTTTATCTATTCATTCCCCTTGTTGGATATTGTAAAGAGTGCTGCTATGAACATTCATGTACAAGTATTTGGATGCCCGTTCTCAGTCTTTCGGGATATCCAGCTCAAAGTGGAGTTGCTGCGTCAAATGGCCACCCCGTGTTTAAGCTACGGAGGGACCACCAAAGTGTTTTCCAAATTAAATTCCATTTTAATTTTGGAGGTTTCCAGTTTCTCCACATCTTCATCAGCACTTGTTTTTATCTGTGTTTTTTTTTTTAATTGTGCCATTCGAGGGATTGTTAAATGATATTTCTGCAGTTTTGATTTGCATATCCCTAATGATGAATAGTTTTGATCATCTTTTCATGTGCATTGGACATTTGTATATCTTCTTTGAGATATATGTCTATTCAGATCCTTTGCCCTTTTTTTAATAGAGTTGTTTGTTTTTTTCTTGTGTAGGTGTAAGAGTTTTTTTATACACTGCAAGTATTAGATACTGATCAGATACATGATTTGCTAATATTTTCTTCTATTTTATGCATTGTCTTTTTACTCTCTCGATAATGTCCTTTTTTTGTAGCATCCTTTGATGCACAAAAGTTTTTAATTTGGATAAACCAAACGTCTAGTAGTTAATTTTCTTTATTGCTTGTGTTTTTCATATCATATTTAATAAACTATTGCTAAATTCTACAATAAGAGCATTATTCCTTTGCTTTCTTGTAAGAATTTTATAGTTTCGTTCTTACGTTTAGATCTTAGATCTATTTTGAGTTAATTTTTGTGTATGATGAGGGCCAACTTGCATACATGTGTATGGGCACATGTGCATATGCTCTCATGAACGTGTTGATCAGTTGTTGATCTAGTATCGTTTGTTAAAATGACTGTTCTTTCCTCATTGAATTTTCTTGGCTCCCTTGTCAAAAATAAACTGACCTTAAATATGAGTGTTTATTTCTGGACAGTCAGCACTTCTCCACTTTCTAAGAAAGTCTATGAAAGTCTATTATCATATGCTAATGTCACACAGTTTTTATGACTGAGGCTTTGTATTAAGCTTTGAGATCAGGAAATCTGAGTCTTTCTACTTCTTCACTTTCAAGATTGTTTTGGCTATTCAGAGACCCTTAAATTCCATAGGAATTTTAGGATTGGTCTTTCTCTTTCTGGTGGAAGAAAAGACCATTGGGATTTGATAGACAGTGCTTTAAGGGGCTCCTGGCTGACTCAGTGAGTAAAGCATGTGACTCTTGATCTCAGGTTCATGGCTTCAAACCTCACGTTGGATGTAGAGATTAATAAACAAACAAACACACTTTAAAAAATTGCTTTGAATTTGTAGATGAATCTGGGTAGTATTGCCATCTTAACAATATTAAGTCTTCCAATTCCTAAGCACAGAATGTCTTCACATTTATTTTGGTCTTCTTTAATTTCCCTTAGCAATTTTTTGTAGTCTCCAGTGTACAAGTCTTGCAACTTTTTAATTGAATCTATTCCTAACACTGTCCAGATCTTTATATATTGGGTCTGTGTTGGGGTGCTCTCTTGCTGACTAGCTATGCTCGTTTTTTGTTGTTTTTTTGTTTTTTTTTTTCCGCAACTCTGCCTTCACTTTCATTCCTGGCTTATGCCGATCCTGAAAGCCAGCCAGAATGACTGCCCAGGGCTTGTGTAGACTTTCTAGATTTTCCACTAAATACAGCAGCTTTTCAAAGTTCTGTTCCCCAATGAAATTTCACTCTGTCGTTGTTCCTCCCTGGCTGTGGGTGTGTCTGGATGTGCACTACAAGTCTCTCCTACTATGTTAAGTTGCCATTTTTTTTTCTGTTTAAGCGTGTTCTTGCTTGCTGTAAACTTTTAACTCTACTTTCTAGAGTTCTTATAAGGTTGACTCTGATCATTTTCGTCAGGCTTTTCAGTGTTCCTGGGGTGGGATAAGCCATCAGAAGCCCAGCTCTACCATTTGTGCTGACATCGCTGCTATCACTGGCTCTGGACTTGGAATGGAAAACTACTTGGGACGTTGACATTTTGTATGCCGTATTTATGTGTTTGTTTCCCTCGAATGTGCATGCCCCCAAATCCTGACCAAAACCTGTTGCAACGTGAAGTTATAGAACAATATGTTTCAATATATCATCTTTATGTTAATATTTATCGGGTTATTTTTTGTGTGTTTACTGTGAACTGTATTCAGGAGTGGAATTGAATGTTTTAAAGATCCTTTACCTGCCTTTAGAAGCCTCAGTGTAAACAAAGGAAGCAGTTTAGTACAGAGAGCTACTTAAGTGATCTAAGGTAGGAACTGATGCACACTTACTTCGTTATTTGTTTCAGGGAAAACAAATGCCAGATTGTTGTCTAATTAAACACCACCAATTCTCTTCGAAGAATGTTACACAAAGGAAGCAACAAGTACGGATAAAAGGGGCAGCATGAATAGATGTACAAATATTTCATATCTGAGAAGCAGAGGTCATAGCTCAGAGCTAAAGATCTAGAAGCCACATTTAGATCTTCGGTTCTCTATAAGTCAAAACATAAAGCACAATCTCTTATCTCTTTCTGTTGATCCACAGGAAAAAGAAAAAAGAAAAACCACAAACTCATCTCCAGGCTCAGGTGAACACATGGAAAAACAATGCTAACACAACCTATTCATACCAAACCCTGGGTAAAAATTTTTCTGCCAGACTTGAAAGAGAGGAAGTTTGGGGATAAAAGAAGCAGAGATGACTGATAAGTAAATAACTAAAGTATTTAGATAACTTTAAAATAGAGCATAATTCAAGCCAAGATGACACTTTTTCTAGGTAGTCCTTGGGACCACAAGAGCAAATTTTTGAAATCCAAGCTAGAGAATGAATAAATATCTTACTGCACACTTTGTGGCATCAATTACTAGATCTTTTTAAAGATAATGTTATCTCAACACACACACACACATACAAACACACACAACCTGATGAAATATATGGAGAATTATTTCAAATGGGTGAAACACAATTTTGTTAAAACCCGAAGCAACACTTCTGTGTTGTTATAAGAGTGGTTTCTTTGGGGGGTGCCTGAGTGGCTCAGTCGGTTAAGCATCTGACTTCGGCTCAGGTCATGATCTCATGGTTTGTGAGTTCAAGCCCAGCATCAGGTTCTGTGCTGACAGCTCAGAGCCTGGAATCTTCTTTGGATTCTGTGTCTTCCTCTCTCTCTGCCTTTCCCCTTCTTGCACTCTGTCTCTCTCTCTCTCTCAAAATTAAACGTAAAAAAATTTAAAAAAAAACACAACAACAACAACAACAGTAGTTTCTTTGGCATTCACCTAGATCCATCACATGTGAGGTTTAGATTCATTATGAAGTGGGTCATTAAGAAATACTAACTGGAAACAGAGCAATTAAAAATAAAGTAGCTGTGAAAACATGAGGCAGGCTCTCCCTACATCTGCCACAGTGACGTAAGGAAAAGTATAGTGTGATGCACAGGAAGAATATTACTAGCCTCTAAGATGAGTAAGTAAAAAAAAAATACATAAAATACAAAAGCAGATGGACCTATTGTTTAAAATCTGTATGAGTATATGGTAAATATCCGGAGTAGATGCATACAGAGAGGTAAGAAGCAGATTGGTGGTTGCCAGAGGCTGGTAGAAAGGGGGCATGTGGGGTGTCTGTCAGATGGGTGCAGGGTTTTCTTTTGTGGTGATGAAAATGTGCTAGGACTAGATCGAAGGGGTAGTTGCACAACATTACAGGTGTTCTGGATGTCACTGAATTGCACAATTTAAAATGATTAATTTTGTGTTATGTCAATTTTGCCTCGATAAAAATAATTTAGAAATAAAATAAATGTCTTGGAGAAACTGCATTGCAGCAGAGGGTGCTTTTAGCTCATAAAAACAATATTAACTTTTGACGTCCCCTTAAGCCACAGACACACATGTGTGTGCCTTTACAACCTTGTAGGCAGCCTATTAATTTTGGGATTGGCGTCCTTCATCCTCCATTAATTCTTGTCACCCAGTACGTTCCCAGTCTAGTTGATTTAAACTATATACCAAAGGTAGGATGTTTGTTTTGCGAGTTAATATCCTCTCAGTCTGAGTTCATTTCCCCCAGTAGAGGAGAATGACCAGTTAAGGAGGGAGATTGACATGAGAGAGGAGGACTGTCTTGTGGTGCCTTGCTGTCCACAGGTATTCATCCTCTCTGTTCTTGCCTCCCTCCTCCTCACTCTCAGGCAATGACAATATGGTGTTGTGTTATGTGATGCGGAAGGTGATTACAACAAACGAAATTACATTTTCAAAGTATTTTTTTTTCATAATTGACCATGAAAAGGAAGAAAAACTTTCTAAGAGGATATATAACAATCCAGAGGAAAGAGATAACATTTAATCTCATCCAGCAGTTTTCACCTCATCTGGATAGATGGTGTCCTCAGGATGCTTAGAGGTTGTAATCACTGAAACAAAGCAATAGTATTGTTTTACCTTAAGAATACAGGAATGGAGGCGCACCTGGGTGGCTCAGTCAGTTAAGCGTGTGACTTCACCTCAGGTTATGATCTCACGGTTGCCAGGTTCGAGCCCCGTGTTGGGTTCTGTGCTGACAGCTCAGAGCCTTGATCCTGCTTCGGATTCTGTGTCTCCCTCTCTTTCTGCCTCTCCCATGTTTGCGCGCTCTCTCTCTCCCTCCCTCAAAAATAAATAAATATTTTTTAAAAATTAGAAAAAAGAATACACAAATAGACAAATGTGAAAATTAAATACAGAAACTAATTAAGGCAAATGGTACATTTTATAGAATGGTAGAGCCAATGGGACCTAGAAAACTATGTATTAAAACCAAAATAAATTCTTAAAAGACATCATCCAAGCCCTATAGTTTTCTGCTGGTAAAATAGACAAATCAAAATGATCCTATTCGTATTCCAATAGAGCCACTCAGTTATCAGAACAATAATTTATGACAGTTGTGTAGGACTTTATGGTTAGCTGTGTAACACACAAACCCAGACATCTTTGGAATTTATGACAACTTCCGAGTTGGTCATTACCTATATTGTAAAGATGAAGAAAGTGGAGCCATTCAGACTGATATCTCTACGCATGATTTATGAGGATTAACACATAAATGAATAAAGCTCAGAGAATTAAGTTGCTTGCTCGACAATATATGGCTAGTAGTGGGTATAAATCTGAGTTCAGGTTTTCTGTCTCCAGCCTCTATTTCTTTTACAACACCGTATTGCTATTGACACAGGGGCTGATCTTTTCCTCCAGTTCTTACAGTGTCTGATTATTTGATGTGATCATTTTATGACAGTGATGGGGCTTCCATTGAATAGTTTCCGTCTAATCACCTTAGTATCAGTCCCAAACTTGACTTTATCTTCAGCAGCACTGAGTAATTAATTAAAAGTTAGGATTCAGCTAGGACTTTTTTTATACTTTTAACAGATGAATTTATTAGGACATAAATAATGCATTGCTATAGGGAGGGAAGTAGCTAGCAGCTATGTCTTGCCAACAAGTTATGATATATTTAATGATAAGAAATATGATGAGTATTTAATCCCCATTTTACAACTGAGGAAGCTGAGACTCACAGTTTTGTTATGAGGGCTGCATAAGATGTAAGAAAGCACTTACCACATTACCTGGCATATGATAAATCTTAGCTACTATTATGAACATATACTTTAAATGGATACCCTTGGGGCTCCTGGCTGGCTCAGTCCATAGGGTGTGTGACTTTTGCTCCCTTGGTTGTGAGTTGAAGCCCCATATTGTGTGTAAAGATTGCTTAAAAATAGAATTTTTTAGAAATATATAAATAGGGGTGCCTGGGTGGCTCAGTTGTTTAAGCATCCAACTCTTGATTTCAGCTCAGGTCATGATCTCATGGTTCCTGAGATGGAGCCCATGTTGAGCTCTGTGCTGACAGCATGGAGCCTGCAGAGGATTCTCTCTCTCTCCTTCTCTTTCTGCCTCTCCCCCACTCACCTCTGTCTGTCTGTCTCTCTCTTTCTCTGTCAAAATAAATAAAAAAAAAAACTTTAAATAGTTATTCTCATTAAACAACCCATTATAGAGCATAATTTTTTTCTCTTATATTTAAAGTTTTTAGGCTATGTTTCTTTCAAGAAAGGCAGTGGCCAAAATTGTGAATTTTTATGATTGAAGCCATGAAAACATAACAGTTCATAATGTATTTTAATAACTATATACTCAGATAATTAAATTCACCAATAATATACGAAAAAGAAGTAAAGTAGGAAAACACAAAATAAGGAAAATCTGAATTATAGTAACCAATTCATTTTATTTCGGCTTGAAAGGGCTGAAGAAAAAGTCTTACCTTTCAAACACATTGTTCTATAAATTACTTATAAAAATGAAAATAAGTATTTTCAACAACAACACGTTTAAAATTTTTGCAATTGGGAAATAATAGTACAAAATCTCCTTCGTAAATTTACCACTTGAACTATAATAGGCTATAAAATAATTTGAAACAATAAAATACGTAGTACCAAAAAGAGCCATTTTACAACCTTTCTTAAATTTCTACTTGAAAACACTCGGGAGTGCCTAGGATAAGCATCCAACTCTTGATCTCAGCTCCGGTATTGATCTCAGGGTTGTGAGTTCAAGCCCCACATTGGGCTCTGCACTGACGTGAAGCCTACTTAAAAAAAGAAAAGAAAAAGTGCTCTCAAATTACATGCATCTTATAGATAAAACTGTTCCTATAAATACACCATTATCTACTTTCTGGGCGTTTGATTTTTAATTCTTTTAGTATGTAAGAAAACTAAAACTTAGCCAAGATCATAGAGCTATTTGTTAATCCCCCCTGTAATTTTCCTTTGTTTACTTCTATATCTTGTTATCTGTACTCAAAATGGATAATATTTTTTTTCCAATCTGTTGCTCCTGGAATAAGACAGAATAGAGGCTGGTGAAGGATAATTGAACACCAAGTATACTATCAGAATGCAAGACACAAAACTAAGTTAAAAGAGTAAATGGTACACCACTCTGTGAAATGACAAGTAACCATCTGTTTAGATGCCACGTCATATTTTGGACCTGTGAAGAACAGATTCAGATTGACATTCAAAATAAGGTTACTATTATTAAATTTGTGCATCAACATGAATGATGTGATAGTGGCATAAAGATCAAGTCCAATGCTCTTTAAAGAACGCAATCTCACTGTTAGTGAAGGCAGTAAATAAGGGTGAACTCCAGAAATAAATTTCCTCTTTAATAAAGTATTATGGTAGGGGAGCCAGTTAAATGTCTGACATCGGCTCAGGTCATGATCTTGCAGTCCATGGGTTTGAGCTCCCCATCAGGCTCTGTGCTGACAGCTCAGAGTCTGGAGCCTGATTCAGATTCTGTGTCTCCCTTTCTCTCTGCCACTTCCCCGCTCATGCTCACTTGCGCTCTCTCTCTCTCTCTCTCTCTCTCTCTCAAGATAATAATTAACATTTAAAAATAAAGTTTCTGTGATTGAAATAAAAAAGCAAAGTTACTGTGATTGCAGTTCCAAATTATAAATACTGTTAGAAGTGGGTTTTCACTAATTTGAGGACCATCTTTCTTTCATTTTCCTTATTTCTTTACTTCTGCCCCCAATTTTATGGACAAAGGAAAATAAAATTTGATCCATGCTTTGTTTAAGACAGACTCTGAAAGTGTCTGTCATCTTTCCGCTCATCAGTCTATTTACCAATCTACCTGTCTATCACCTATTTGTTTTTAATAGTTAAAAAGCATCTACAGAAAATCTAGATTATTATCAAAAACTTATACCATCCAGTTTTGATCCTTCCCCATCCAGGGACCTGCTTGCCTCCCTCAAACTGAAAAACAAAAACAACACAAAAAACCATCTATAATTTTGTGTTCATTATTCTGTTGCATTTACTTTTATTTGTGTCCAGTCTGTAAAATTCCTTAAACTGAATTTTTTATGTTAGCCGAACTTAATTTAAAAATGGTATGTACCATTGGGGCGCCTGCGTGGCTTAGTTGTTTAAGTGTATGAGACTTGATCTCCATTCAGGTTATGATCTCATGGTTCATGGGATCCATCGCCACCACATTTGGCTCTGTGTTGACTGCGTTGAGCCTACTTGGGATCTCTCTCTCTTTCTCTCTCTCTCTCAACACCTCCCTCGCTCACATGTGCAAACACTCTCTAAATAAATAAACAAACAAACGAACATACAAACTTAAAAAAAATAAAAAAAACATTAATGGTATCATGAAGGGGTGCCTGGTTGCCTCAGTTGGTTAAGCCTCAGACTCTTGATCTTAACTTAGGTCTTGATCTCAGGGTTGTGAGTTCAAGCCCAGCAATGCGCTCTGTGCTGACCTTGAAACCACTTGAAAAAAAAAAGAAGTTATCACGAAATACAATCTCCTGTAACTTATCTTTTAAACTTTCTATAACATTGCTAAGACTCAGCCATTTCATCACACATAGTTTCAGCTTGTTCATGTCCATTTATGTTGAACAGGGCCATTTTGTGACTCTTTCAAAGGTCTTATTTACTCCCCTGTTGATGGACATTTGGTTGTATGTAAGTTTTATTTTTTAAAACAGTGCTGCTACTGAAGTTCTTATTTTCTGGCATATTATAAAAAAAAAATTCTTCTGGTAATATAGGGAGGGTAAAATTTCTAAGTTTAATGTGTCTTTCATTTATAAAATATTATCACATTTCCAGAGTGGTTTGCCAGTGTCAGTAATCTACAAAAAGATTAAGATATCTTACTGAGCCAATCATCTCCAACTATTAGTATTTCAATTGTTACCAGTGAAATGGATTTAAAAAAATCGTACGTCATTTTGATGATTTGAATTTAACCATCATAACGGAAACCTAAAAGACAATACCTCATATTTGCTTATTTTTTCTATTATTAACAAAAGCAGTGACACATACACACCTATATATACAAAAACATCACATTTATAAAAATTTTACATTATAGCTCAGTGCATTTTCAGTGAGTATATACTTGTAAACACCACTCAGACAAAAAAAATGGTTTCTTATAAGCAACACATAAAAAACCTCTACCCTCCCTTACCACAATGCACCGAAAGATAATTATATTCTAACTTCAGACACCAGAGATGACGTTTGTTTATTTGAACGTTACATAAAAGGAAATATATTGTATGCATATTATGTATCTGTTTCTTTTGCTTAATGGCATGTTTGCGACTTCCACTATTTGTGAGTCATTCATTCTGTTTCACGTAGCAGTAGTCATTTATCCTGTGTGGTATTTTATACGATGACTATCCATTTGACTGTTAATAACGTTTGGGATTTTCTAGGTTTTAGCCACACTGTATGAATTTTTGTCAGATATGTAAGCAGGAATTGAATTGCTGCGTCTTGGGAAATGCTGATCTAGATGTATAGATATTATCAAAAGTTTTCCAAGGTACGTGAGTAATGCAGCAGTTTGTTTTAGCATTTCAATGCTTGCTTTTGTCAGTCTGTAATTTGTCTCACTAAAATACATGCGTGCTGGTATCTCATTGTGCCTTTAATTTGCATTTTCCTAATGATTTATACTATTTCATATATTTATTTGCCATTTAGGCATGCCTTTTGGTAATGCTCTTATTCAATTATTTTTCTCATTTTTCCCTTTCCTGTCATTTTTTTAAGTTTACTTATTTATTTTGTGAGAGAGAGGGAGAGAGAGAGCGCGCGCAAGAGCAGGGAGGGGCAGAGAAGAGAGAAAGAGAATCCCAAGCAGATTGTTCACTGTGAGTGTGGAGCTCGCACAGGGCTGGAACTCATTAACCGCAAGACCCTGACCTGAGGGGAAGTCAGACGCTTAACCAGCTGAGCCACCAAGATGCTCTTGTGTCCTTTTTTAAAAATAATTTAGAGAAGTCCTTTATGTATATTTGGGGTATGAATCCTTTGTCAGACATATGCATTGTAAATATATATACCGTTTTTTCTACAGTGTTCTCATATAACTCAATGTTGTTTGTAAAAGACCCTTTAAAAGATATTTGTGTCATAGCACGCATAACAGCATTGGTACAGCAGGACATTCCTTTTCAGTCCGACTGACTTGAATAAGCAAAACTACTAAGGGTTTGCTTACCCTCCCCCAAGATTAGTGAAACATTGGAATATTAGCTATCTCATCTTTAGTGTCCATCTAACAATAGATAAATAGCAGGAATGAAGTAGTTAAAGAAAATATGCATTTCGTAAGACTTAGGATACAGAATTACGAAAAGGGACATCAAATGATTTTCTCTATTGTATTTTCAATGTACAGCTTTTGTACAAGACATTCAACACACACATACACATAGAGTCACAAATATAAAAATAAATTACAGTTAGGGGCCCCTGGGTGGCTCAGTCAGTTACATGTCCGACTTTGGCTCAGTTCATGATCTCACAGTTTGTGAGTTTGAGCCCCGCCTCGGGCTCTGGGCTGATGGCTCAGAGCCTGGAGCCTGCTTCAGGTTCTGTGTCTCCCCCTTTCTCTGCCCCTCCCCTGCTCGTGTGTGCTCACTCGCTCTCTCAAAAAATAAATAAAATAAGACAAATAAAATAAAATAGAAGAAAAGAAGAGAAAAATTTATGGCCACAAGCCTCATTTCCCATTGCTTTTCTTCCTGCATGCTCTGTTATAATGTCAGCGTTTTTTAAACCTGTCTTATTACATTTTTGTTTTACTCAGTATATTCTCTTTTATTTTTCTCATGCAAATACTATTCATTCTTCAAGGCCAGGCTCAAATTTAATTATTATGTTAAGCTTTTAATTAGTAACTTTCATCTTGGATTATAACCTACTTCAGTTTTTAAATTCTATCATAATTTTTCACTGACCATATTTCATATAAATAACTATTGCTTAATGTTATTTTTGTGTGTCAGCAACATTTAGAGTTTGTTAAAGGTAGTGGGATTTTCCTATGCTTCTTTATTTCATGTAGCCTCTAATAATCTTGATTATATAATAGACGTTCAGTTAATTAAACATTGTTTAATCTACCAGACCTCCTAATGAAAATAAATTATTTTCAAATACTGTAGTAGTTGATAATAAATAAATGATACTTCAGAGGGAATGTGGTAGACAGAATGGCTCCAACAGATGTGTATAACCTAATGCCCAGAACTTGCATAAGGAAGGATTTGATTGGTGTTAGTAACATAACCAAAGTAATGTGAGTTAGGGAAATATCCTATACTTCTTAATTCAGCCAGACAAACATCAGCTGATTTACACCCTGAGATCCAAATGTAGTCCCTCCATTCTCTCCTCTCACTCTTTTCTATGAATATTAGCCAAGTTCAATTTCCAGTTATCTAATTACCATCAAGTCATACTTTTGCCCAAACAATAATTTGCTATTAGGCTTTTCAAACAGCTCCTTGTTAAGTTGCAGTTATAATTTACCAGTACATTTTTGTTACGTGTATTACATGTTTTATGGAGGCTAAGGAAAATAAAAACCAAAGAAAGCCCCTTCTAAAGGAAAGGTGACCTTGAGAATATTAGATGTGATAAAAAGAGACTCATCAAAATGTATTTTCTTTTGCTAATAGGAATATTTGGAAACATCTCTATGATTTTACGTAATGATTGGTAGAACAGTGTATTTTGATCAGAGGCAAAGATTTGACCTTGGGCTTCTTAGCTCATTGTATTCATGCCCTACCAAAAAGTCTAGAATACACCTCTTAGGGGCAATGTTTAGCAAAACCAACTCTCTCGGCACAGCTTTATTTCCTTTTGAGTTATTTTCAAGAATTAGCTATAAGACAATATATGTTGAACTTGAATCAAAATTTCACTGCCTTAACACCCAAATAAAAGACCTTTTCTGAATAAAATGTTTGAGCTTTCAGAATGGGGGTGGGGTTAAGGGTGTGTGTACAATGAAGCGCCTTGTCTCGGAGGCTATAATTCACCTTTCACATTTTAGATGCTTTGGCACACGGGGGCCTAAATGTTAAGTGCACATCAACTGTAGTGTTCTTAACAGTGAGGCTTATAAATTTTCCTCAAAAATTATAAAGAGTTAATATGCTTCACTAAATAGCTAAATTATTATCAAATAGCAAAATATAGGACCCACTAATTAGGAACTCATTTTGCCACTAAACTGGTCCTTTTAGAGATTACAATATAATTTTCCCATTAAAGGCTCTTTGATAGGCTTGAAAGAGGGTTTATTTGAAGTTCCCTTTATGCTAAGGAGGGAGAACTCGGCTCTTCCCAGTGTAGTCTTTGTTACAGGACTTTTGAAATGTAAAAATGATTAAGCAATGGTGATGTGTGGTGTTTGCATATGAATTGCTGTATTTCAGCTATTCCTATTTCATCAGCAAAGTACCAATTAACCACCAGGGCTATTGTCTTCTAAATTAGCAAAGAAAAATTTCAGAAGGTTACATTTCAGGCAACAAATACAGCTTTAGAGTACAAGTATTAAAAACAAGAAAAGAAAAAAGGAGTATTCTGAAGCTCCTTTCTTAAATACCTGGCCTGTTACTAAGGAATTTTACTGAATTGAATTATATACGAGGAGTCAGGCCATATAATCTGTAATTTGTGTAGATCTACGGAAAACAACCTTGAAGGATAAGGTCTTGTTAGAGCAATATTAGGTTTAATCAAATTAGAGATGTACACTGTTTATTCAAAATGCTTAGGGACACTTAATGTCTGCTAGTTCATCCAGCTGTGTAATAAATTAGGAATTAGTATCTACTTTTGTGAACAGGTTGAAGTCCCAGAAGTGATTTCAGCCTATCCAGGAAAATACACTAACATGCCATGATAGGCTACTTCCTTATGAAAGAGGCAAGGCTGCGGAAGTCCACATGAATAAAACCTACCTAAAGCCACAAGCGGCTACAGAATTGTGAGGATTGCGGTTGTTTACTGGCCAACAATGATAACATACCGAGAAGTTGATTTGTCATATTTCCTACACGTTAGCAGTTACATAGGAAATTTGGACAGAAGTTAAGGAGGGACTTTAGTATTATTATGCTAGTGATAACCGTCAATGAGAACTCAACTCATAGTCCAATTAACAAAGCCTTCACAATTATGAACTTATTAGGTCAGCGTTTGTCTAGATTTGACATCTGGGTACACATTAGAATCACCTGGAGAGATTAAAAAACAAAACAGAATTTCCACTTTTGCTAGCTATGAAGCAACTGGGGCTGAACTAATCCTCTTGGCAAAAGCAATTATAAAGTCTAAATAGAAAAGGAAAAAAAAATATTGTTTGGAAATATGTTAGTGTGAGAAGGAGCAAGCCAAAAGTGGAAGTGTATGGTAGTATGACATTGAAGTTACACTTCCTATCTTAGTGTTTGATAGTGCTCACCATGCACAAGGCTGGTCATGCAGGGAGGTGCTGCTTTCCTAGACAGTGTGTCTACCATTTCTTTTCATGGACGCAGCTATGGTATGGGAGTAAGGACTGCATTTTATTTCTTTGTACCCTTAGCAAATAGCTTATTGCATGGGATACATTAAATGCAAAGTCATATATCTGTATCTATCTATCTGTACACCCATACATATATACACATATATTTTGTGTGTGTGTGTGTATTTTAAACTGAAGCAGGTAGGGACTCTGAGAGTGAATTAATAATAAAAAAAATAAAACAAAAGACAAAAACAAAATCATAGACTTCTCTTCTTCTTTTACCCTCAGGTACATCCATCCCCCTTCCCACAGAAATAGTATTCCTCGGTAAAACTCAGTCTTGAAGCGTTACCTACTGCACCATATTTTAAATGACAGTGTAATGCAGAACAACAAATGGAAGTAAACAGCACCTAATTTCACTTGAGCATTTCCTTATTAACTTGACCTGTTATCAGTCAGTGGGAGAAAGGCTCCTGTAAACTTAATTCGGGTACACAAATACATCCTTTTATTATCCTTTCCAGACTCAAGTAGGAAACAGACATTTAACTCAGCCTGGATACTCCGCTAAAAGCAAAAGTTCTTTGGAGCAATATTTGATCTGTTGGGGCTCAGGGCAGGCCGTCCCAAGACATGCCACAGTGGCATATTGATTATTTTGAATTAAAGTCACTTAAGAAACAGCAAGTGCAAGAACACTCTGACCCTCCTTTGTGTCTAAAAAGCAGGAAATAAATCTCCCATTTGAAAGGTACCCTCCCTGCACGAGGAGGTAGAGAGACATGTAATTTATTGTTAGAGATGGGAATACAGGACTGAGGAAGCCTATATAAAGAAATTTTGTTACTAGTTTACTACCCCAGCCCAAATTCTGTTTAGAATTCCTTACTGATTAAAGTTCCAAAAAAATAAGTTCTCTTATTATTGTGAATCAGTTCCTCACAAATTTATTCCTTCTTTTTCTAAATAGTATAGAAAGTACCTTCCTTGGCCACTTGTTGGGTTCCATATCTAGGAGGTCTCTGTATATAAGAAAGACACTTCCTTTTGGGGCACCTGGGTGGCTCAGTTGGTTGAGCATCCGACTTCGGCTCAGGTCATGATCTCCCAGTTCATGGGTTGGAGCCCCGTATCTGGTTATGTGCTGACAGTGCAGCACCTGGAGTCTGCTTCGGATTCTGTGTCTCCCTCTCTCTTTGCCCCTCCCTGGCTCATGCTCTGTCTCTCTCTCTCTTTCAAAAATAAAATAAACATTAAAAAAAATTACACTTCAGTTTTCCTGTTAGTTCTTAAACCAGCCAGAAGAATCATAAAGGGTATAGGAACATTTTTCCTTCCCAACAGATCCTAGATTCAGCATATTGGGATCCAGAGCCCATGGGTGTACAGGATCTTGGCAATTTGTTTTTGTTCAATATCCCCTTCTCTAAGAAGAGAGGCCTTTAATATCATACTTAGAACCCACTAAAAGGAAGCCATTAAGAGCATTTTCCTACACTGAATTAACAGTCTTAGCATTCCCCCTGACTTGCTAGCATTCTCCCTGCCTGGAAGGAAAAACAAACAAACAAAAACAAAAACAAAAACAAAAATTGTGTTCCAGCAATATGCTGCAGTTCTGCGTGATTTTTTCACAGCTCTTCTGCCTACTAAGTTCACTTTCTTCACTACCAGGTCCCTAGAAGCATGCAACATAATGGTTTTTTTTTGGTTCTCTATGCAGATTACTTGGAAATTAGTAGTTAAGGATCATAATTTCTTTCCTCATAAAACATAGATTATACACCTCATGTAAACAAAAAGGAACAGGGATTAAAATATACATGTACACATGTTCTTCATGGTTTCTTACTGAAGGAACAAAAGTTGTCTTAATTTTTACTAATTTCTATTACATCCCTTAGTACATTAAGAAACACTTTTCTTTATAGGAGTCTTGCATAACTGTTAAATTGCAATTCATCTTAACATGATGTCTTGGTGTGATGAAATATGGGTTCATCTGTATGTGACTCAAAATAATACTGGTTTTAGAAAGAAAGATTTTTATGTCCTTTCTCTCAAAATATCTTCATGAACCATGTGAAAAAGGAAAATGAATCTGGGGAGCAGTCTAGAAACTATCCATTGGTACCTTTTAATACAGTAGAGCAAGTATCAGCATCAAAAGTTGTAAGATGCATGTCTGTGGCTTGGAAGGCAATCCTGAAGATGATAAAGCATTCCTCAAAAATGTCACCTCATTAATATTCTAGATGTTACAAATGATAGACTATAAAAAGGCTGAGTCAAAATGACTTCAAAAAATCAGACTTACTGGTGGCATTTTAAGAATTTGTCACTTGGCTTTTGCACATATGTTTGGTTTTACATAGGCAAGGAGGGATATATGATAAATTTTTTTAATCTAAATTAATCTAAGAAAAAGACTTTGAAATCAGTATAAATTTTGTTTTAAAATATCAGAAAAGAAAGTGTTGTGTATAATTTAATTGCCAGCATTCCTTATTTTTTAGTGCAACATAAAATTACGTCGTCCAATCAATATAGTCATAGATTCCATGAAATGTGTTGTAACTCCTGACCTAGGGGCTAAATGGAAATTACCGTACAATCCTTGCTTTCCTCCTGCATCCACATATCCATACACCTCTCCTCTCTGTCCTGCTCTCTGTCCCAGAAGGCATCTTTATCCTCTGCCTCTTGCTGTATTTGGCAAGCAGGACGTGGAACTTATTTTTACTGGACTCCATTACCATGATTCCATCTCCCTCTTCCCTTCAGGTTTAGAGCAATGCATTTCCTTGAATCTCACTCATTTCACGTATCACTTTTGCCACTAGCGTTCATCCTAGGAGTTTGACTATCCATGTTGGTCTTTTGACTCTACTCAAACCTTTGTAAATAGTCCCTTCATTGAACTCTCCTCAGTTAACCCCTTTAAGTCTATCATCCTTTTCCTGTTAAAACCCCAGCTGACACATAACCCCACTCTTGCACTGGGTTATTCTTTTAATGTCAGCTGGAATTAATCTATTAATGTCAAATTTGGTTTTGGGGTGTATGTCTGCATGCACCTGTGTGTGTGTGTGTGTGTGTGAGTGTGTAGTTAATAAGATTAGCTGGTAGTTTATATTTGGTACTGTAGGAGTGGAAAATATTTTCCTTTTTTCTTCTAGCTTCTTTGGCTGGTATGATAACTAAGTTGGCAGAAGACAGGAGAAAAATAAATTTCATGTGTACTGGAGCCCCATAACAGTATGACTCTCCAGTCACATCATTGAGTCTTACATATCATGCTGAGCTAAGGAGAAACAGGTAGGGATCTGGGGCTTCAAAGTGGGGAAGACAATTCACACGGAGATGAGAAGAGCAGATATTTGATAAACAAACGTTTGCTATGCCAAACATATAAGTTTCCCTGAAATAAAAAGTTGTCTCTGGTGGTAACTTTCTTCCTGGTATAGGTTTCCTCTCTAAATTCTTATAGATAAACAATTCTTCCTAAATCTGCTGGGCCCTGGTGGTCTTCAGCTAGAGATAATCCACCAAGCAAAGTGGAACATTCTGGGGTGGCATATTGTTTCCCCCCAGTACTTACTTTTTCTTGTGTAAGTATAAGGGTTACACTAGAATGAAAAAGTTGGAAATGTTCTGGGGGCACCTGGGTAGCTCAGTCGGTTAACTGTTCAACTTCAGCTCAGGTCATGATCTCGTGGTGAGTTTGAGCCCCACATTGGGCTCTGTGCTGACAGCTCAGAGCCTGGATCCTGCTTTGGATTCTGTGACTCCCTCTCTTTCTGCCCTTTCCCCACTTGACCTTCCTCTCTCTCTCCCTCTCCCTCTCCCTCTCCCCCTCTCTCTCTTTCTCTCTTAAAAATAAACATTAAAAAAATCTTTTAAAGTTGAAAGTGCTCTTCTTCCTATACTATGAAACAATTTAGTTATTATGTGATAACATTTTTACCACATGCTTTATTAAAGTTTGAGGGCCACCTGGGGGGCTCAGTGGGTTAAGCATCGACTTCTTCTCAGGTCATGATCGCACGGTTGGTGGGTTCGAGCCCTGCATTGGGCTCTGTGCTGACAGTTCAGAGCCTGGAGCCTGCTTCAGATTCTCTCTCTCTCTTTCTCTCTCTCTCTCTCTCTTTCTCTCTCTGCCCCTCCCCTGCTTGTGCTCTGTCTCTCTCAAAAATGAATAAACATTAAAGAATTTTTAAGTTTGAAAATAAGGACTTACAGGAACATGTGGTTCTGGATTATTGGCCGATATGGCCTTAATTCCCCATAGCTTGACTAAACTTTAGATACGATTCTTCCTGACTTCA
The DNA here is from genome assembly GCF_027475565.1 of Acinonyx jubatus. NCBI lineage: Eukaryota > Metazoa > Chordata > Mammalia > Carnivora > Felidae > Acinonyx > Acinonyx jubatus. The sequence continues at coordinate 40,941,226 of NC_069391.1, forward strand.
GGCTTCTGACCTCCCTTTTCTTAGAGCATTTACTTTAGACGTTTTGTAATTGCAAATTCTTACTCTGCCTTTTGCCAGCTCTCCACCCCAGGAATATCTTTCTTAAGGACCTGGAGCCATCCCTGTGAAATCTAATCATCAAAGATAATAGCACCCCCACATCCCAGTCTCTGTGGGAGAGCAGGAGTCAACTTGGAAAACTACCTTCTGTATGGAGATAGGAGGTAGTTTACTTTTTCTTAGGGTAAGTCCAATTAGCAAACACATATAGCCTAAGATCCCTCCCGCCTTGTTTCTTAAAAAAACCCTTTGTTAGTGCAAAATTAAGTTTAGAATCCAGTTCTCTTTGTCTTGCAATAGCCTTGGGTAGAGTCACCCTGTCCTGTTTAACTCTGGCCAGTGCAATTTTTACTGTGAAATGATCTTTTTGATCTTTCTTTTTTTCTTTATACCAGTTATTACTTTATACTTTTCCAAATATCACTTTTTGGATTTATTTGTTTTGTTACACTTCCCTTTTCTATGTCAAAATTTCTGCTTTTATCTTTATGAATTTTAATCCTTATAAATTTTGGTATTTCTTGTTTTTTATGTTATCAAATTCAATGTGTCCTTTATTGTTTTCATCCTTTTGTGAATAACAAAGGGTTTTAAGGTGGTGAATTTTCTATCAGTACAATTGCCATTACACCTCATAGTTTTAAAGATATAGTAACAATTATTTGACAATTGAATTTTGCTTGCATCTTTCATCCAAGAATTGTTTAGGAAACAATTGAATAAATTTCCACATGCCTAGGTATTTTTTATTTCTGTATTCACAACTTCACTATAGTTTTAAATGTGGTATCAGAGAAATTCTCTATCATTTCTCATTTTTGGAATTTAATAGTTTTCTTTTTACTTGACATATGACTAAACACTGTATATTTCATATGAATAATATGAGTAAGCATATAGAAAGTTTGTATTGTTTAGAGTTTATTAAATGTGTATGATTCTGTATACAAATAATCTCATCAATTGGATTACTTGTATTTTTGTATGTACTTTGCCAGTGTCAGGGGAAAGTCAGGTAGAATAATCCATTATTGTTGCTATAGATTGAATGTTTGTGTCCTCTAAAATTCATAGTTTGAAATCTACCAGCCAAGGTAAGGGTTTTGAAGGTGGGTTCTTTGGGACATGCGTGGGTCAGGAGGGCAGAGCCCTCATGATTGGGATTAGTGTTCTTATAAAAGAAGCCCCAGAGAAGTGCCTCCCTTGTACCACATGAGGCTATAGTAAAAACACGGTTGTCTAGGACGTGAGCCAAATCTGCAGTGCCTTGATCTTCCCAGCCTCCAGAACTGAACAATAAATGTGTTGTTTAAGCCACTTAGAATGAGGTGTTTTGTTATAGCAGGCCCAAACAGACCAAGACAATTATGCTGTTTCTGTTAATCTAACTTAATTCATTAATAATAAATTACTCCCCCTTAATGATGTTTGCTTTATTTTGTTTTTTTTTTAATGTTTTTATTTATTTTTGAAACAGAGAGAGACAGAGCATGAGCAGGGGAGGGGTAGAGAAAGAAGGAGACACAGAATCCGAAGCAGGCTCCAGGCTCTGAGCTGTCAGCACAGAGCCTGACGTGGGGCTCGAACTCAGGGACTGTGAAATCATGACCTGAGCTGAAGTTGGATACTTAACCAACTGAGCCACCCAGGTGCCCCAATAATGTTTGCTTTAAATTAACTTTTTTTTTTCTCTCTCTCACCATTATTATCACTATTGTTTTCTGGTCTCTACTTGAGCACTTTCCACACTTTCCCTTTTGATATTTCTGAGTGATTATTGGAATTTACCTTTGAGGATGATACACAGTTATATTGTTATTATGACTGCATTTTGAGTCATTATTTTTCTCAGTGCTTAAGAGTATTTTATTTATTTAGGGCACCTGGGTGGTTTAGTCAGTTAAGTGTCTGACTTTGGCTCAGGTCATGATCTCATGTCGGGCTCTATGCTGACAGCTCAGAGCCCAGAGCCTCCTTTTGATTCTGTCTCTCTCTCTCTGTCTCTCTCTCTCTCGCTCTCTGCCCCTCCCCCACTCACGCTTTTTCTCTCTCTCTCTCAAAAATAAATAAACATTAAAAAAAGAGTATTTTTTACATTTATTATTTATAAGAGTATTTCCTCCCTCTATGTAATCAATTCTCCAGTGATGTGGAATTTGTAAAATCTCTTTTCATTCTAGTTTTGTTACTTTAAAGAATATTCTTAAGCTTGTATAAAATACATCAATTTGACGAGAAGAAAGGATATCTACTAATCTGATCATTATCTCTCATAAAAAAATGAGATAATATATAGATCTTCTTTTCATTTTTCTTTCCATTGCTCCTCCATCCCTTAGTTTGCCTTTGAGAGCTACATTTGTCTCTTTATATTCTTATTTTTCAATTCACCATTATTTCTCACAGATTGTCAGCTTTGTTCCTGATACTTTTATAGACTTGTGCTATTTGAAAGCTTATCTTATAAGAAGTTGTAATTTTGCTTTATTTTATTGTATCCAGTATTATTAATATTATTTGTCTTCACATATATGTATGAGTATGTATATATACCTAATTTAATTATATAATAAATCTGTGACAGTAGCAACCATGTTCCTCATATCTTCTTTAAATCTCTACAGTCCCTAGCACAATGCTTCTCTATGTAGGCATTCAGAAAGATATTTTTTTACTTTGTTATTGGATTTAAAAACTTGAGGGGGCTCCTGAATGGCTCAGTTGGTTAAGTATCTGACTCTTGGTTTCACCTCAGGTCATGATCTCATGGTTGGTGAATTCCAGCCCTGCGTCAGGCTCTCCACCATTAGCGTGGAGCTTGCTTGGGATTCTCTTTCTCCTCTCTCTCTTTCCGTCTCTTGCTTGTGCTCTCTCTCTCTCTGTCAAAATAAATAAATACACTTTAAAAATAAAATAAAATAAAATAAAATAAAATAAAATAAAATAAGATAAAATAAAATAAAACAAAAGCTTGAGGAAAACAAGCCAGACAGGAAGAAATGCCCCTCACCCCTCATCAGTTAGCACTGATATTTTCCACTTCTTTTATCCTTTTCTGAAAACAAAACAGGGTTTCACATTTCAGAAAAATTTTGCTACTTCAAAGACTACTCTATGCCATTTTACTTATAAAAGAGAATAGTGGGGATGATCAATAACTGGCATTATTGATACACATGCTCTAATTCTAAAGAGAAAAACAATTTTCATTTTTATGTAAAAGAGACTGGAAAGATTTAATGTAGTGCAAAATAATCCAGGAGATTCTGCATTAGCAGATTCTTTTGTTAGTGTTTAGCCCTTTTAACCATATGTAGTTATAAATGCACTCATGAGGTAGAGAGAAGGAAGAGATATTTCAAGACTTTTATTTATGTAAAACATATTGAAGAATTTTCATAGTTTTCAATTACTGGCTAAATGTACTGTTTGCATTATCTTCATTATGAAGGACTGTTACATAGTCCTCTGAATCTATATAAACCAAATGGAAAGAAGTGTAACCATTAAAGAATTTTTTTACTGAGTCTTGAAAGACTTTAGTCCCCAAATATTCCTGCCTGCTTCTGCTTAACTGAGACTGTCTGACCAATAGTTGCTACAACACTGTTTCATTCTTGATGTGCCTACACACTGACCCATGATGAATGTAACCTGTTTCCCCACACTTTCGGGATTTGAATAGCAAAAAACTCTTAAAACAAAAGTTTGACTATCTTGCTCAGTTAAATAAAATCTTGAATGACCTGCGCCTCCTCTCATCAACACTTACGTTAAGCTGCTCTCACTAGTAATGTGTTCATAAAGGCCCTTTTAACTGCTTTGTTTGTTTTTCTTCTACAGTTGGTAATACAGAGGCCACAGGCAGGCTGCCCCAAGATGGGCCACTTTGGCATGAAAATTATTTTGAGTTAAAAGTCGTCAAAACCCAACAGATGCAGGAAAATCTCTACCTCGTCCTCAATTGCCTAAATTTACCTTGGAAAGGAGAACCTATACCTGGAAGAGAGCTATTATCTGACACTCCCCTTCAGTTAAGAAACTTATCTGCATGATAGGGAAAACTTTGGTTTTTAATACATCTTCTTTCACCTTCTTGCTAATAGCCTTCCTTCACCTTGTGTCCTTAGATCCTACCCCTCTTTAACTCCTGTAAGCTTCATGTTGCCTCATTGTCTTTGGAATTTCACATCTATGTGGATTCCCCATACACACTCTATTAAATTTTATTTTTTCCTGTCAATTTATCTCATGTCAACTTGATTCTAAGTCCAGCTAGAAGGACCTTGAAGGTCAGAGAAAGGTCTTCCTCCCAAAGAATAGTATCATTCACATTAGAACTAGACTCCCCACTGTCTACCCAGAATGCTTCAAAGAGGATAGAGTATGATGACGACCCTTTACTATCTCCTCTCTTCAGCAGAGTCCTAGATGGACATGTAACTATAATAATTCTACTACTGCTCAGTATCCTGCCCTTTTGTGTTAAGGGGTTGCTAGAGCCACTTTCATTGTTTTTATTATCACTATTATTATCCTTGTTGAGATTCCACGACTTGATTTTATCATTGCCAAGAGCTTTTATGAGATAGGTAAGTACAGCATTTTTTGGCACTCTTACTAATAGTGCTTTTATATTTTTAAATGTTTGTTTATTTTTGAGAGAGACAGAGCATGAGCAGAAGAAGGGGAGAGGGATAGGAAGATGCAGAATGTGAAGCGGGCTCCAGGCTCTGAGCTGTCAGCACAGAGCCCAATGCAGGGCTCGAACTCACAAACCACAAGATCATGACCTGAGCCAAAGTCAGACGCTTAACCGACTGAGCCACCCAGGTGCCCCAATAGTGCTTATTTTTAACCAATAAAAAGCAAAAGAAAGGCCAACCATCATTTGATAACCTTGCTACTAAGTTGCTTTGATCTTCCTATCTGTATGGGTGCCAATAGCACAAAATACTTTTAAGTTTTGAAATGATTTTAAAAAAGACAATCTGTAATTACAGTGGTCAATTTGAGGAAGTTTTGACATAAAATTTTTCACTTTAGCACAAAAAGAAGGAGAGGGTCTCATTTGGTTTGTCTAAAAGAGAGCACTTAGGAGAGAGTTCACTTTCTTTATATCAGCCATAACAATGTGTGTGTGTGTGTGTGTGTGTGTGTGTGCATCAGAAGCTGTTTCCTGACTCTAATCTTTATCCTCATGCAGAGGGAAGATAAATAGCTTTTGATAGTAATAATTTCACATTTGTTTGAAACTGGCTCCTTCAAACTTTTTATTTTTTCCTCCCCCTTTCTTCCCTGTTGTGGAAAAGTTTAGAGATTAATTGATGGCAAACAAATTATCATATGTTCATTTAAAAAATATCTAGTCTAGATAGAAATTACCTTCTGAAGAAAAAGACAAATTACCACGTTGCATTACTTTTCTCAAAATATGTGAGCTATGTAAAAACAAAACAACAAAAAATGCTGCAATCAGGGAAAATAATTAAGAAATGGCCTTGCTCGTGAGATAAAAAGAAAACAAAATATGACTAAAAATTTAAATGATATGAAGAATCTCTAAAATTTAGTTTCATACACACATGTTTGTAAATTATATTAAAAATAAATGCATGTAATATTTGACATAAGTAAGTGAATAACAGTTTTAAAACTGTATGTCTTCCTCCATTTTTTACTATGTAAATTAAGGCCAACAGATTTTCCAGTTTATGTAAGATTATGACTATACATCTTGTGATTAAAACTTAACAACTTTCAACATTAGTGTATGAGTCAAAGAAGCTATCGTTGTCCCCATGATAGTTTCAGATTTCAAATATGTAAAATGGTATTTAAAGAAATTAATTTGTAATAGTAGGATACCTCTTAAAATGTTAAATCTCACAAATTCTAATAATGCTGTAAATAATAAGAGATTACTGTGTTGACTTTAATTATAATTTCCAAATTTTCAATTAAATTTAACACCTTAGACTAATGTTAAATTGTGTTAATAAATAATCTTTGGTTAGTTGGGTCATTTTAAAGCATGAAAAAGAAACTTAGTTCATTAAACATGATTTTAATTTACATTTGTTTTTTCATAGCATTTTTTTTTTACCATTTTTCCTTTGAAAACTTATGTTTTCATCTTCTTTCACTGGCACTTTTTCTTAATTATGTCTTTCCCTAATTCAGGCCATACAGAATTATACAACTAAGAAGATGTACTTTATCAAAAAAATGTCTTTGGACTTTTCTGGAATGGCCCAGATAACACAAAGGTTTTTTGTTTTTTGTTTTTTGTTTCCAGCTCCTTATAAAGAGAAAGATTGCAAATGATTAATAAAAGGAATTAGACTTTTTTGGTATCCTTCAATTTTTAATAAATTCATAATTATTATAAGAACTATTTGTTTACCAAACATAGGAACTTCCATTTTCATGTTTTAAGAAAAAATATTTATTTTATAATCCAAAGACTAGCAAGTTATTCTTTACTAATTAATTCTTGTGTCCCAATTTCAGTACACTTGCCAACAGGTATAAAAAGTGACAGTTGGTGATATGTCAATTTATGATACATAATGTATATGATGTCCATGATATATGTATGACTTGATTGATTTATAACATAAATCAAAAGCCTTAGATATTTCTCAGTATTCTCTTTGTTTATGTTTCCATTCAAGTATAATTAATGACTACATCCATGTAAATTAATTGAATGCCATTCCTCAAATGAGGATTCTACCTTTTGTTTTATAACATTTAAAGATTATTTTGATGGCAAAACACACTGGCACTCAAGATAGACGAAAGGCAGAACAAGAGAAGGATGTTGGGAAGGGCACACAGAGAAAAAGTAACAGCAAGCTAGAAGAGGTTTTGTATGGCAAGTAGGGTGACATTAGTTAGATTTCCTGGGCTCCCTGTGAAACAGATAACTTATTCAATTTGGAGGGCTCTAGGGCACCGGTGCTGTCCCTAGTTTTCTGGTACCTGATCCAAGGGGCATTTAAAACTTGTATGAGCCCAGTGAGGTAAATGACAGAGTATAGACTTAATTCACTGCTCAGAGAGAGAACCTGGCCAGTCATCAACCAGGACCTCAAACTGGGGCATGACAACATTAAAAAAAACAAAAAAAAACAAAAGAACGAATTATATCCTCTTCCAATGTGATCAAATCAGCCAACATAATTTATTGGCCAAAATTGGCTACAGTCTGAAATCAGAATCTGTTGGGCAATTTTGCTCAAAATATTTGAGAATGTCTCTCTAGTACATGTCCCATCTGTCAACCTCATGATCCTGACAAAAATCTATAAAAGTGGAACATAGGTATTTGAACATCAGCAAGTGGATATGATACAGTTATATCATTCAAATGAACATAAATCCATTCTTATTATTGTTTTCCTGTTTTGGGGGGATGACTAAAAGCTTTGCTCTATCAAAAGACAACTATCTCAACAGTAGCTTTAAAAAAAACCCTCAAAACTTTGAGATTCTGTGTTTCCAACTTGGGTTGTCTATCCTAATACCAAAGTCACTCATTTTATATTTTTACATTTTCAAAATGTTTATTTATTTATTTTGAGAGAGAGAGAGAGAGAGAGGGAGAGAAAGAGAGGGTGTACACATGCACAAGCTGGGGAGGAGCAGAGAGAGAGAGGAAGAGATAGAATGCCAAGCAGGCTCCACACTCAGCACAGAGCCCAATGTGGGGCCTGATCTCATGACTCTGGGATCACAATTTAAGCTGCAATCAAGAGTCAGATGCTTGGGGCATCTGAGTGGCTCAGTTGGTTAAGCACCCAACTTTGACTCAGGTCATGATCTCATGGTAAGTGAGTTCAAGCCCTGCGCCGGGTTCTGTGCTGACAGCTCAGAGCCTGGAGCCTGCTTCAGATTCTGCATCTCCCTCTCTCTCTACCCCTCCCCTGCTCATGCTCTGTCTCTCTTTCTGTATCTCAAAAATGAATAAACAATGAAAAAAAATTAAAAGAGTCAGGCTGCTAAACCCACTGTGCTCATATATTTTCATATTTTGATAAAACTTTGCAAGATATTAGAATGCAGTGATCCCTGGATTTCTCAGTGTTCCTGCAGGGTTCTGGCTTCCTATGTAATGGAAATCAACATGCTATAAAGAGAAAATATCTCCTTTTGTCCTCCAGAAACATTTGTTCTTCACATGGTTAAGTGTGTTTTATGCAGACACATAGGTTTGTAGTTCACAGGGGAATGAATACCTGAGTCATTCTTTTACATTCACATTTAAAATAGTTCTAAACCAGGGACCTCCCTCTTCTTGTCTCAGACAAGATTTGTTTTCATTACAGAGATAAAGTTTCTCTATCTCAAGGGGGTAGGAGTGCAGGTAGGTCCTACCAGTTCCCATATAAACTAATAGGTTCATAATTTCATATTCCTCTCTTGTAGAAGAAAATCTTTTTTTTTATACATGCATGGATAACCATCTGATTCTCATTTCATCTTTCTGATAATGGGATATGGGAAACAAATCATTAATGCTGCAATTAATAATAGTCTGATTATTGTCTGGAAACCTCATGTTTGCTTTCAGAAGAATATGCATAAATACAGGTATTAATGTTTTATCCAGTGGTGCTCATCATCTACAAACATCATTGTCCTTAGTGTATTATTACAAAGTTTTAAAATACTGTAGACAAATTTATTACTAACATGTACAAGAAGCTTTTCTTAAGGATAAAATACAGACCCACTGTGTAACCTTTAACCAAGAATTGGAAATGACTCTGATTTAAGACTTCTCTTGAACCTTATTGGAAGGGACCTAATCAGCTAGTGTTAGCACAAACACTGCATTAAAATTCTGAGGAACTGACCCTTAGGTTCATGTCTCTCCGTTAAAAAGACATTATATTTGTACTTCTGGAAACTAGATGCTGATAAGAGATCTCAGTAGTAAAGATCCTCAAGAATCTTGAATCAAACAGCATAATGTTACATACTCCAGGACTAGTACTCGAAATGCCAGGGACCAATAATTGCCAAACCTTTAAAAAAATAATTAAATAATTTGTTGCTCTTTTCCCTCTTGATTCTGTTTCTGCTTTCTATTCATTTAAAATTCCATTTATCCTGAGTTGTTTTCATGTTGCAAAATTCAAATCGATATGAAGGTTTGAGCTATTGGCCTTTGGTGGGTTTCATCCTTTCCATATCAGCAATTCACTTTCAAACTAGAAAGTCTCCTCCATACAGTTTTTGAAATCAAATAAATATGGTAGGAAGTCCTACTTTATTTTTTGGTCCCCAAATATTTCTAATGGCGTTTATTGCATGAGAACTCTACTTTTTATATTAGCCCAATAAGGACACTAAGTACATTTTTCCGCGGAGACAACATATTCTTGTACAGGCGCTATGGAAATAATCAGAAAAATTATGATTTTGAACCATTTTAGTTACCTCAGAAAAGCTAGTGTACTAATTTGGAAGCATGCTGTACAAGTTTAATCTTACTACAGAGTGACTTAAGAGGGGGATTATGCTGATTAACATCTGCACCGTTTACAACATAGATAGTTTAAAAAGCAATATTCCCTGAAGATAAGAACTCTGTGTGAAGGCATTACATTCTAAAGAAATCCATAAACAAGCTGCATTATAATAGATTATTTTCTTTCACTTTCATGAAGTGAGGAACTAGGAAAAACTGACAGAAAGTTATCAGTTCTTCACGTTTGTGCATTTATTTGTTTATTTGTTTTATAATTAGAATATAAATGAAATGCTGTTCTTAATTTCTGAAGAGGACCAGAATTCATTATTAGTGTAACTAATTAAGACATCTAATTATTTTAACCAATGAGGCCATAACCTGATTTAGCCTATTAATAACTCAGTTGTATATCCATGTTGATATTAAATTATCAAAATTGTTATCAAAATTCTGTTGGCCCCAACTCTGACATTGTTTGTTGGTTTTTCCCCTCATTTTAAATGATAATTCCACATGGATGCAGATTTTTAGATTGTTAATATATACATCATTTATTCTACCATTTTCAGAAAATGATATATTTTTTTCAGTTTATTTATTTTTGGGGGTGGGTGGTGCGCACAAGCAGGAAAGGGGGAGGGGCAGAGAGAGAGAATCCCAAGCAGGCTCTGCAATGTCAGTAAAGAGCCTGACATGGGACTTGAACTCACAAACCGTTAGATCATGACCTGAGCTGAAATTAAGAGTCAGATGCTTAACTAACAGCCACCTACGCATTCTGACAAAAACAGTATTTAAAAATGAATAGTACTTTCATTCATGAATAGTACTTTCATACTATTCATAGGCAGGAATAATAGTTCCTGCCTATTATCTTGTTCACAATAATCTCCAGTGAAATTATGAAATATGAAAATGGGTCAAAGATCAAATTTTTAGCTTATAAACTTTTACCTATGGGGAATATTGATCTACTTATAACAAACAAGTCATGTTTTGGCTATCTTCTTTGAAATCTCTCAGTAATACTGTAATTTAGTTGAGACCTGACTTGGAAACTCCTTCATAGAGTGACAAACATCTGGTTGTTTTGCAGGACAGACTTCCACCCAAAATTTGTTTGAGGTACTGAAGATGATGATAGGCCACACACCAAGAGAATCTGAAAGAAAGTTTACTGCTTACACAACAGACTCCTGGGAGATCAGGGAGATCAGATTGTACAAACAGGTAGGAGGCAGCTTGGGCTGAGCAGAGGGAGTGGGTTTATAATCGCTGGAAGGTGTAATTAGGGAAACTTTCCCACACACAAGTTGAAGTTTCATGAAGTTTAATTTTTCCACTGGCTTCAGTGGAAAAAGGAGAAAGAAGAAGTCAATAGTCAAACATCAAAAATGTGGTCATCCCATAAAATATATGTGATATCTTGTCTTTAGGCTAAATAAAAGTAGACTCATTTTTGAAAAGTAGCATAGCTTCTCAGAAAGAGCACAAGGTTTGGATTTAAATTCATTCTCTGCTTCAAAGTAAACCATATGATTTTGGCCAAAGTCATTTCATACCTGTTAGATTCAGGGTTTTTTTCCATTTATAAAATGAAGTTAATACCTAACCCACATAGCCAGGTGAGGGTAAGACAATGTACATCAAGTTTTTCACCATATTTTACTTTTTATTAAAATAAATTTATTCTCTTGAGATAAATACTTGGAATTAAGATTCTTGATGTTTTTTCCAAAGAAAATCCTTCATAAGAACTCAGTGAAGATAGTATTCCACTGGGCTATGTGGGCACTCCGCTTTATGAATCATGTGACTCCTTGAATGAAATGGATCCCAGGATGGGTGAATTGTAGAGGAGCTTATCACTGTCTCATTAGATATTGCAAGATAAAATCTTTTTAATATCAATATAGGAATTTATCTGAAGTAACGAATTTTAATATGTGACTTTTTAATGAGATGGCAAGTCCCATTTTATATTGCTTTTTTTCTTGGTAAAAGCATATTACTTTCTCATTATGTCAAGTTAAATATTTATTAAATTTCACTCCTTCAAAGTTAGAAAATATTGGATAGCTGACACAATTGTCTTCATGGGGAAATTCAAGTAAAATTGTGCTAGTAAAATTAGGATTTATTTTCATTCCAAAATTTATTTAAATATATTTTCTCTATGTATACAGTTCTAAAGGTTATTCTTAGAATTATTTCAAAGGATTCTTCAAATATCTGTCATATACTAGGATATAAATAGTATGCAACAGAATAACACCTGAAAAAGCACAAATATGTAACATCCAGGAGACCAGAATACAAAATACATATTGTATTTCAGCACATATTCAGGGCACATCTTATGATATTCAAACCATAAATTTCATATTTAGAGTTACTTATTATGGAGGGGAGCCTGGGTGGCTCAGTCGGTTAAGTGTCTGACTTCAGCTCTGGTCATGATCTCATGGTTCAAGCTCCCATCAGGCTCTGTACTGACAGCTTAGAGCCTGGAGCCTGCTTTGGATTCTGTGTCTCCCTCTCTCTCTGTTCCTCTCCCAATCACTCTCTGTCTCTCTCTCTCTCAAAAATAAACTTTATTTATTTTTTTTAATTTAAAGTTACTTATTATGGAAAATTAAAGGTATGGAGTAAAAAGTTTTCTTCCTTTTAATTATTTACTACTAGGATATTGTTTAAGCATTTCTTAAAATATTAAAGACTTATAGTTTTGTTTTACAGTCTTTCTATATTATATAAAAATCAATATGTCAAAGATATTAGTGAGTCAAATATGCATGTAAATTAAATAAAATTGGACAGCCAGTGTGTGTAAAATAATTAATGATGGCTAATATTTGAGCTATAATGACTTTTAAATGATTGGCATAGCTGCAGTATAATTAGCTGAAATTACTTTAATAAAACCAGTAATTGGTTTTGAAACAAAGGCAGTATATTTAAAAATCTACATGGAATTCAGTATATGTAGTCTTGTTACATTTTCTTTCTTTCTTTTATTTTGCTTTTTTTTTTGTTTAAGATTTTCATTTTTTTAGGGACACTTAGGTGGCTCAGTCGGTTAAGCATCTGACTTTGGCTCAGGTCAACACCTCACCATTTGTGGATTCAAGCCCCATGTCAGGCTCCAGGCTGGTGGTGCAGAGCCTGCTTGCGATTCTTGTTTTCTCCTCTCTCTCTGCTCCTTTCCCACTTATGCTTTTTCCTCTCTCAAAATAAATAAATAAACTTAAAAATTTTATTTATTTATTTTTTAAGTAATCGCACCTAATGTGGGGCTCGAACTCACAACACTGAGATCACGAGTTACGTGCTCTACTGACTGAGCCAGCCAGGCATCCCAAGGGAAGCTTCTATTTCCAACTGGTGATTGTACATTTATGTTTTGAGAAATGCCGAAGAGAAATACACATGCTTTTTTTTTTTTTTTTTTTTTTTTTAATGCTTTAGTACATGCAAGTGTCCTGTCATTATTTACTCATTCTTCACTCTTTGGAGTCAGCATATGCCAGACACTACGTCCCTCGCCATGCTGGCTTTTTGTACCTAAACTTCCCATGCTGGCTTTTGGTATCTTAACGTTAGCCAGGCTCAGGGTCAGAGTGGTAGTGAGGGCATAGTAGTCAAGAGTAGAGTTCCTGGCCCATCAAGTAGAAGATGGCCAAGCTGATGACCTGAGGGTACTTCCCCCAGCCCATGCTTACACCGTTGTAAAGCATATGTCTTTACAACATTATTTTAGGTGGGGAAAAAAATGTTCAGGAGAATTTTACTTCAAAATGTTAGCCTTAATGGTATGTAGAAATTGGAAGCTTGAATGGGATTATAGGTCCCAAACAGGATTTCTGCATCATGTTTGCTGAAGTTTCTGAGCTTCTCTGACATGCACAAGGCTGGACACAGAATGCTGCGAAAGGCATTGTTCTTGAAAAACTCAATAAATTACAAAATATACAAATACGATATTTTTCTCATACCTCCCAGGAATGAGGGATTGAGTGTTCAAATTAGAGGTCAAAGAAACGGGAAGCATAATGAAAATATAAGGACACGGAATAAGAATATGGTCAAAGCATCATTTCCTTGTGGACATAGACCACTTGAGATGGCAGAATTATTGGAGCCCTTGAAATAGCGATTAGGTCAAAATGAGCCAGGGGAGTAAAATACACTTAGGAAGTAGTAGAATAAGAGAAAGCCCTAACAAATTGGCATCTATTTTACTCAAAATAAATTGAATTGGGGCACATGGCTGGCTCAGTTGGTAGAGTCTACAGGTCTTGATCTTGGAGTTGTGAGTGTAAGCTCTACATTGGGCCTAGAGCTTACTTTAAAAAAAAATTAGTTTAAAAAAAGGAAAAGAAATTGAAGTTTTTGTAAATGTTGTTGGCTTCTTTAGTCAGAGGAAAGGAATTACATCTGTGGTTGTTAGCATGCATGCCTCTGTGCATGCTACAGATGTATGAACGTATCTTTCACAGTAAGGTATCATAATCAAATAGGTGAATGTACAAATAGAGGAAAATGAAAACAACTACAAATGATATCAGTATAAACACAGCATAAAGGTGTATAATCCTGATTTTTTAGTCTCTGATATTAGGATGCAATCCTGAAGTATAAAAGTATAATTTAGTGTATCCAAATATATGGCATAAGAGTATAAACTATATGGCTGCATGGGTGGTTCAGTTCAGTGTCTGACTCTTGATTTTGGCTCAGGTCATGATTTCAGCATCTTGGGATCTAGCCCTGAGCTTGGCTCCATGCTGTGAGTGGAGCCTGCTTGGGATTCTCTCTCTCTCTCTCTCTCTCTCTCTCTCTCTCTCTCTCTCTCTCTCCCCCCCCCCCAGCCCCTCTCCTGCTTGTGTGCACTCTCTTTCTCTCTCTCTCTCTCTCAAAAAAAAAAAAATGAGGTATAAAAGGGCAAAGTGTTAAAGGAAACATGGATAAAGAAATCATTCTATCAGTTAATAATTTTTAGATAATAAAAGAAACACGTGTCTCTAAAAGGAACTCACAGTGAAAACTTCCAGCCTGATAATTTTTGAGTTTAAGACATTTAGGAGAAAATTCTGATGTTTGAAAAGTTGAAATAATTTACTCAGCTTTTGTAGGGTAGACAAATTGAATCTGTCACCTAGCTCAGCCTTTTTCTTAAATTTTTTTTTAACATTTATTCATTTTTGAGAGACAGAGCATGAGCAGGGAAGGGGCAGAGAGAGGAAGACACAGAATCCGAAGCAGGCTTCAGGCTCTGAGCTGTCAGCACAGAGTTGGACACGGGGCTTGAGCTCACGAACTGCAAGATCATGACCTGAGCTGAAGTTGGATGCTTAACCAACTGAGCCACCCAGGTGCCCCAGCTCAGCCTTAAATAGGTATTTATAGTAGAATCTATCATTAAGATGAGAATATTGACTAAAATATTCCATTTCCTGTTAGCTGAAGATAGGTTATACATTTATATATCCATTGTTACAAATGTATAGCTTAGAAAATACATAGCATATAGCTGCTCAGTGAGCAAACATAAACTAGTTAGAAATTAAAATATGTACATTTCTTAGCGAATGAATTTGTAGAGTGTTAAATATAATTTTTTCCACTAAAACTTTAATATAGTTATTTTCATGAATGCATTGCTTGTTAAAATATCTGTATTCAGATGGCAGTCAATTTATCATGCTCATGTCAATCTTCGTCCTTTAGTAAAATAAACACTTACTGATTCTTTAATGGTGAATTATTACAAATTTTATATTTTAACAGCTAACTTACTCATTCCACACGATGTAGAGTTGGCTATTTAAAGGTACTGTACTATTAACGTAGAAATGAATGAAATATAAATGGTCTCTTCTCCTGTTGTTTTCCTATTTTATCTAAAACAAAACTCAGTAGATTCCAGTTTCATTTAAAATGGCATACGGATTCATTGTTTTTAGGTTAGAAGCTTACTATTTACACAAATTTATGACATTGCAGAACATATAAAAATTGGAAGTGGTTATAAAATTGTTAGATATCTCAGATCATGAAAAGACAATCAGGAACCCTCTGAAATACACTGTACTAAAAGATGTTGATCTGTGGGATTCATAGATAAAGGTGTTCTATGATTTAATACAACACTGCTAAGATAAACTAGCGAATAAGATACCCTTTCTATTTTTCCTAAGCATTAGGCAAAAGGAGAGCAAAGATTTATTGATATTGTCAAGGAAGAAGACTTTCTTCTGCCCTATAGCCCTTCTAGCTAGATTTAGAATCAAATTGGCATGAGACAGATCAACAGGAGAAAATCAAATTTAATAGGTTTACATATGGGGAATCCACACAGATATGAAATTTCAAAGACCGTGAAGCAACATGAAGCTTACAGGAGCTAAAGACACGGATAGTGGGGCGCCTGCGTGGCTCAGTCGGTTAAGTGTCCAACTTGGGCTCAGGTCATGACCTCACAGTTTGTGGGTTCAAGCCCTGTGTCGGGCTTTGTGCTGATGGCTCAGAGTCTGGAGCCTGCTTTGTATTCTGTGTCTCCCTCTCTCTCTGCCCCTCCCCCGCTCATGCTTAGTCTCACTCTGTCTCTCAAAAATAAATAAATGTAATTAAAAAAAAAATTAAAGACAGGGATAGAGCCTGAAGATACCGAGGGGAGAAAGCTCATTAGCAAGAAGGTGGAAAGAAATATTTGGAAAAACAAGATTGTTCTGTTATGTACATGATTCCTTCAGTAAAGCGAACTTCTGGTAATAGCTCTCTTTCTGTTGTAGACTCTCCTTTCCAATGTAAATTTAGGCAGTTATGGGAGATGCGAAGAACCTTTCCTGCATCTGCTGGGTTTTTATTACTTTTAACTGGAAATCTTTGTGCCAAAGTGGCACATTTCAAATTTTGGGGTGTCTCATTCTGCACCTCTTCCATATGTTTTTTTTTTTTTTGGTGTGAGGTGGTATAAAAGAAAACACTGTTTGTTAAAAGAGGTAGCTATGAGAAAGAAGAGGTTTTAAGTTGAGCAGAGATCAAAGAAAATAGGAAATAACATTCATTGAACACTACTGGGTTCCAGGAAATATTCTAAAAAGAAAATGTATGTCTATATCAATTTCTAGAACATCTTTATGACTTGAGTATTATTATTATCATCCCACTTTACAGATATGGAAATTGAGGCACAGAGAATTTACTTGTCCACAATCACACAGAATTTAAGTCAGAGCCAGGATTTAAATCAACCATCTGACCATCAAGTTTTTCTTTTCATACACCTTTATAATGAACTCCAATTGGAATCTGCTTCTTAGATCCCAGAAGGAGCACCAAGAGAGAACATTCTCAGAATTCTGCCTTGTGAGCAAATAGTCAATAAATAGTTGGATCATACATCATACAAAAATTAGTCTAGCTGACCTCTAAAGATCCTTCCAATCTCATTATTGGAGGATTCTGTGAATGTTAAATTAATGTATTTCACTGGACTGCTAGGCCTAGAGCCAAGTTACATCACGGAGTTGAAGTGTAGAAAGAGGTCAGAAAGTGCTTGCCTCTATAGATAGCAAATTGTGTTCAAGAGAGTCCATTTCCAAGCAGGAAAGCCCGAGAACTGAGAACTGCACCCACAATCACTTAGCTGTCAATACAACCCATGTAACAAAAGGGTACCATCTGCCACTCAATCTCTGTTCTCTAAATCCAGTTTTTCTGGTCTTACTACCCTAAGTGGGTGGTCATGGCAATTTTCTCTTCCCTTTAGCTCACCAGTTTGTTACTTATCTCAAGCTCTACAATAAACTAAATTACTGAAATTTCTAAGCTTTATGACATGGTCTGCTTATTCCAGAGGAACTGTTAGAATGGTGCTGTCACTCATTGCTAAATCTAAGACATAGATTAATCTTAAAGCTTTATACTAGACACCCATATTTAGGTAATAGGATGACATATATAAATATTATTGTGAGAATAGTTGTCATATTGAAATCTGCATATATCTCTCTCTATGTGTATATCTCTATATCTAGAGAGATAATTAGATAGATGGATATGTCTGCTGAGGAATAGACATTGTAGACATTCTGGTCTTTAATTATATCTATGCTCATCATAGGCCCTCTCTGACGTAGAAAAGTTTGAGTGCTGATTTTATAAGAAAGAGGCAATAAGGTTGGCCACCTGGGTGGTTTGTGGGTTCGAGCCCTGCGTTAGGCTCTGTGCTGACAGCTTGAAGCCTGGAGCCTGCTTGGATTCTGTGTCTCCCTCTCTCTGACCCTCCCCCGCTCACACTCTGTTTCTGACTCTCTCAAAAATAAATCAACATTAAAAACAATTTTTTTAAAGAAAGAATAATAGGAGTACTTTAAAATAGTAAATATACACTTCTTGAAAATTATCAACAGAAGACTGAGGGAATACTACCATGCCTTTACCAAAAATCTCATTAGCAATAGTCTAAGACATAGATAATACTTTACTGAATTTGGTGACCAGGAGTTAGGAGGATTCTTTCAAAGTAAGTGCTTTTATTAAAGGGTGATGAGTCTAATGAATCTGCTTCATCCTAATGATTCTAAGAATTAATTCTTGCTGTCACCAAGATTCTCATGGCATGGTTTAAAAGCTGCCTTTGGTCTTCAGAATCAAGCCAGAGAATTATAAAGAGAAGACTGTCCTCAGAAAAGAGTGGGAACCTACTGTACTTGGAGCTTTCTGAAAGTGTCATGATATTTCATAGTCTGTGTATTTGCATCTGCTTCTCTCTCTGCATAGGTTACTTATGCTCCTCTATACCTGGGTCACTCTTGTCTGTTTTTTTTGAAATTGTAGTGAAGATCTCCTACAGGAAGGTTTTCCTGAAGTACCAGCATGGATCATGTGTCCCTTCTTTCTACTGACACAAGAACTTTATGTGTTTGTCTATGATACCACTTAGCATATTAGATTGCAGTAATTTATTTGTTTACCCACCTTCCCAACTAAACCATGATAGCTTTAAAGACAGAGACCAATTCTTTTGTCTTTGAAGTGTAGGAAAGTATTTATAACTAAATACAGTTATTTCTTCTTTGATGTTAAAATCACAGTGTCTGCCTTACGTCTGTTTTAATCAGGCAGTGGGTAATGTTTCCTCGGTGTAAGATATAAGGTAAATTATAAAGTTGAGAAGGGTATACCAGAGGGCCAACTTACCTACAATGATTTGGCAAGCACAGAAATTTCCTTGGCTATTTATTCTTAACCTTCTGAAATTCTCTTTAGGCTGATTGTTAATTTAAAATTATCCACTTCATATTTCACCACACAAAGTGATACTTGATCTAGTCTGAAGATAGAACCCAGATCTGTGATTATTCTTCATGATGAAAATGTTAGTGTGATTGTGTTTGGTAATGATCAGACATTTATGTCTTATTCTCCCTCCAAAATTATAGATTCAGTATTTTGCTAGTTATCTCCTTAAAACTCCATTTCTTTAGGGACACTTAGGTGGCTCAGTCAGTTGAGCATTGAGCATCCTACTTCAGCTCAGGTCATGATCTCATGGTCATGAGTTTGAGCCCTGCATCAGGCTCTGTGCTAACAGCTCAGAGCTGTTTTGGGTTCTGCGTCTCCCTCTCTCTCTGCCCTTCCCCAGCTTGTGCTCTTCTCTCTCTCTTTCAAAAATAAATAAAAACATTAAATTGTTTTTGCACTCCAAGCTACAGATTTTGTTATCTCTTTTGAATAGGTTGAATAACTGGTTTGTATGGTTTAGTTTGTTTTATCTACTGTTTTACCTAATATAGAAACAGCATCCTTGTGAGTGTGTACTTCAGAGGTAAGCACAGTTAAGCCCCTGCTCTTGTTAGATTGCAATCCCAAATTATTTGAAACTAGTCAATGACTCAATAATTTCCTTCTTTTTAATGTTTATTTATTTCTGAGAGAGAGCATGCGTGCATGAGTGGGAGAGGGGCAGAGAGAGAGGGAGACACAGAATCCAAAGCAGGCTCCAGGCTCGACCTGTCAGCACAGAGCCCAATGCAGGGCTCAAACCCACGAACTCTGAGATCATGACCTGAGCTGAAGTCTGACGCTTAACTGACTGAGCCACCCAGGAGCCTCCCTACAATTTCCTTTTTATTCAATCAGTATTTGACAAATCGTCCTGATATAATGGATACATAACCAATATAATAACATTTGCTGGTGGCTTCATCTTATTGCTACACTCCAGGGTTACCTTTAAAAACAGCAACTGTTGGAAGGAATAGGACTGTATTAATAATGCTCACAAGTCTTAGCAGGCACACATTAGCATTCAGATGAGCTGATGAAAAAGGTCAGCTTATGTATTTGTTTCCCCCCCAAAACTCCCTACCAAACATGCTTCTATTGCTTGTGTCACATTCTTCTGGCCCATGTCTGATTTCAGCCTCGGTTGTGGTGAGAAATGTCAAGTAAGCCAGATGCATCATGGACTGCTGTTGTCCAAATTAAGCCCATTGCCTTTTCCAGCATTCTACCATAGCAAAACCTAGCTTGATTTAGCCACAGCAGCAGCCCATAAATAAAGGTGTGATAATACTCCTAGAGGGCAATCATCAAAGAGTGAGGGAAAAAAGTTGTTGGTTAAGGACCTTAGCTTCTCTTATTTGAGATAGACCATTCTGGGAGTCATTCTGACTCTTCAAATGTCCAGGGGGATTCAGGAGTCAAAGCCTATGTCATTGACCTTGATAAATGCCCCCTGGCGTTGAAGTGTTCCCTTCCTCTTCTCATATGTCCTATTTTCTCACTCTTGTACCTAAGTCCTTATTCAGGATCTATTTTAAGAGAATCCAAACTAAGATACTCACTCCAGTGGTGCAATACAACATAGCCTCGCTCAAAATCAACCATTAGGGGGCAATGCTGAGCAATCCATGGGAGACTACATTCTACATTCGTTAAAATCTTTCCAAACAAATTCTTCCCTGCTATGGACTTCACGTTTTGGTTAGTTCAGCTGCATACATATTGAAACAGAACTAAAGCTGTTCATGTAGTTAAGACTTGGCACTGCCGGCAAAATCAAAAGCCAAACATTTCAGTTCATCAAGCAAAATATCAGCGATAGCGCCTGCACCTAAACCATATGGACCTGATTTCAATCAGTTAATAAGGAATCTCTACTTCAGGCCATTAGCGGATATGTCCGTCTCAAATGTTTTCCTTGACCCTAAAAAACTTCATGGAGGCACTTGATACAAAGAATACACAGCCCCAAAGAGGCTTCTGGTCTACAGTACTTATTATCTAATTTTTAAATGTCAGATTCATCATTTATCCTGAATTCATTGTCCATGTACTCTTGGGTTGGAGAATCAGAAAATGCAAACCTCAGGGGCACCTGGGGTGGCTCAGTCGGTTGAATGACTAACTCTTGATTTTGGCTCAGGTTGTTGTCTCAGGATCATGGGATCAACCTCTGTGTCAGGCTCTGTGTTGAGTGTGGAGCCTGCTTGAGATTCTCTCTCGCCTTCTGCCCCTCTCCCTTGCTCAAGTGTGCACTCTCTCCCTCTCAGATAAAGTGCATAGAAAGTACACATCTCAGATACATTTTGGTACATTTTAGAAATAGGTTCTCTAAACCATGAGTTGGCATGACTAATTTTGTCCTTGGGATTCATAAAAAAATTTTAGAAAATAAAGCAATCAGATGAAAACTATGAATTCATCTTTTATAAAACTGCTATGAAAGATACAATCCTTCTTTTATCCAGTAGTCCTTATATGAACATCTACAAGATAAATTCTCTAAGAATTTAGTGAGGATAAAAATTTGATCAACTAGCTTTGTAATCTGTCAACTTTTCATTCATAATAATTTTTAATGTTAATTTTGAGATTCAGAGAGCATACAAATGGGAGAGGCATAGAGACAGAGAGACAGGGAGGGAGAGAGAGAAACCCAAGCCCACACAGATACTGAATTGGGCCCAAACTCATGAACCCTGAGATCATGACCTCAGCTAAAATCAAGAGTCGGATGCTTAGGGGCACCTGGGCAGCTCAGTTGGTTAAGAGTCCAATTTATATCAGGGCATGATCTCACAGTTCGTGAGTTCGAGCCCCACATCAGGCTCTGTGCTGACAACTCAGAGCCTGAAGCCTGCTGCAGATTCTGTGTCTTTCTTTCTCTCTCTGCCCTACCCCTGCTCATGCTCTGTCTCTCTCTCCCTCAAAAAATAAACATTAAAAAAATTAAAAGAAAAAAAAGTGTCTGATACTTAACCAACTGAGTCACCAGGCACCCCAATAAACGAAATTTTACTATACCTTTTCTTGTTTTCTCTTTTTGTATTTCTTTTGTTGAACACAGACTTCTGTGCTTTGGAGTCAAGGTATAACATGAAGACAAAGTTGGAGAGAAAGAGGAAGAATAGCTTTATTGCTTTCCTGGGCAAAGGAGGCTGTGGCAGACTACGGCTTTCAAAAAACTGCAAGGCAGGGGGAGTAAAGAAGGAGCTGGGGAGTTTTATAGGGAAATACAGTTTTATAGGGAAATCTAGCCAGTTTTCAACAGGAGTTGTGTAGGTAGGTGCCAGCCTCCTTAGTCACTTTCAGGGTGGCATGGGTTCCTGAAGCAAAAGGCTGAGAAGGGAGGAAAGACGTTTGTGGAAGAGAAGAAGAAAGGTTACTTTAAAATCCAGCTTCACTGAAGCCTTGGTGCAGCCATTTTGAGTTTTGTACAACTTTATGCTTTAAAAAAATTTTTTTTATGTTTTACTTATTTTTGAGAGAGAGAGAGAGAGAGACAGAGAGAGAGAGCGCGCACAAGTGGGGGATGGGCAGAGAGAGAGGGGAGCAGGCTCCAGGCTCTG
The DNA here is from genome assembly GCF_027475565.1 of Acinonyx jubatus. Lineage (NCBI taxonomy): Eukaryota > Metazoa > Chordata > Mammalia > Carnivora > Felidae > Acinonyx > Acinonyx jubatus. The sequence goes on from NC_069391.1 coordinate 40,963,633, forward strand.
AGCTGTCAGCACAGAGCCTGACGTGGGGCTCAAACCCACGAACCGTGAGATCATGACCTGAGCTGAAGTCGGACACTCAACCAACTGAGCCACCCCAGCTCCCTCAACTTTATGCTTTTAAGCATAAGTTTTCATTTCCTGCCAGGCAGCACAGAAATAAATTTAATCCCTACTGATAATTTTCTATAGATTAAATATTTGGTTTAAATATATTCTCATGATGCAGAACTGTTTTCTTTGTTTTAATGGTGCTCTTTTTAATGTCATGTTAAATGATTATTGGAGTAATAGGTAGTCAGGAGAAAAGCAAAAATGTTTTGTTTTTGTTAATTTTTATCTATTTCTATTCAATTTTATTTATCTATATCATTAACAAAACATAAGATTTGAAGACTGTTTCTTTTTTTTTTCTCCTCACTTTTATGTTTAGAAAACACAATTTGTTAAGGATATAATGAATTTGGACCTCTTTAGGTGGAATTGCATTTTATTTTTTTTATTAATATTTATTTATTTTTGAGACAGAGAGAGACAGAGCATGAATGGGGGAGGGGCAGAGAGAGAGAGGGAGACACAGAATCAGAAGCAGGCTCCAGGCTCTGAGCCATCAGCCCTGAGCCCGACGCGGGGCTCGAACTCACGAACCGTGAGATCATGACCTGAGCTGAAGTCAGACGCTCAACCGACTGAGCCACCCAGGCGCCCCTGGAATTGCATTTTAAAAAGCCAACAAGTATCCTCCCTCCCTCCACATCATTTGGCTCATTATTGTAATAAAATAGTGTTGGGAATGATTTCAAACCTCAAGTTTAGAAAGTCTCTTAAATGTCCTTCATATAGGGGTGCCTGGGTGGTTCAGTCAGTTAAGCATCCGACTTCAGACGCTCAAGTCATGATCTCAGGGTTCGTGGGTTTGAGCTCCACATCAGACTCTGTGCTGACAGCTTGGAGCCTGGAGCCTGCTTCAGATCCTGTGTCTCCCTCTCTCTCTCTCTCTCTCTCTCTCTCTGCCCCTTGTGCGCATGCTCTCTCCCTCTCTCTCTCGAAAATAAACATTTAAAAAATGTAAGAAAAATGTCCTTCATATAAATCAACCGACAAAATGGTGGAGATCTAGTGTTATGACTTTTTTTTCCTGCTAACCCATTTAGTAATTTCTTTTATTACTCTTCTATCAGATTCTTAGGAAAAATATAAAATCTAAAGCAATGTGGTCTGTCCTGCTCTCTTTCATCTAGTGACCCTATTTTTAGGTTCCTAACATTCTGATAGAATACAAAATGACTACCCATAGTGATAGACTCATGATAACGGTGTTAGATATTGCTTTTGATGTGTGCTGGGTGGGGGGAGCTTTGTAATTTTAAATGAAATCATCAATCCTACAGTAGCAAGATTGAAGAGCAAAGAACTCTCATCAAGAAACAGTACTATCTTTGTTAATCTTCAGAATATTATTTCCAGACAGTCAAATGATGTATTTTTACTTTAACCCTGCTTGTATTCTTTTTATTATAATGGATGTAATATATGGGCTAATGCACCTCCCTTTTCCACATGAGAAAAGTTTTACTGCTGATTTAAGCATACAAAAGTACATACATGTTATTAGCTCAGTTTTCGTTCTTTCTTTACTTCAGTAGAGTTTGGTAAGTGAAAAAAGTATACAGGAGGAGAAAAAAAATTAAATATCTCTCACACTGCATGAGTCAGAAAGTAAAACAAGAATATAATAATAGCGTAAAAAGAGTGTTTCCATTGTTTGCCTTAGCGGTTTCTTAGAAATTCCCTTTGTCCTCAAAGTTTCGGGATCACCACAGAATCCCTTGGCTACTGCAGGGTATCAGATAGTCCCCACACCCCCCTGTCTGACCTGCTCTATGTGTGTCCCCATCAGCCGGGGAGGCAGAAAGTGAGAACTGCCAACAAATCTCTGTCGTCATAAGTTAGACCTGAGTAAAATCACTGCTCTTGTCCATTCCGCTACTGAATGTTGAAGACCAAGGGTGCTGACATCAATAGTAACGTACCCCCCAGTTGCCCACGGGCGTTGCAGAGAAATGATTTGGGCTGTTCCCACTAACTCTTATTTCATTTCTGTCGCTCCGTCTTTCCAATAAAAGCCCATAAGCATGGGGGCAGAAGTCCAAGGGAAACTGATCACATTGCACTACATCAGAATCACACTCCGCCTCTGGCTCACTGTTAGTGAACCAAAGCCTGCACACCCTATCTTCCCCCACCTCTCTCCTAGCCCCGTCCATGTCACATTGCTCCAGCATGCTTCTCTGTTAATTGTGACAGTCAAGTTATTTGTTAAATGTGAAAATTAAATCCACTGTGCTTCACCCTCTGATACAGATAGATTGAAAACTTTGCAACACTCAGAGTGAACAAAACTTAGAATGAAGCCTCTTTCTTTTCTTTAATATCTAGTGTCACAAAGGATTGGAATGTAAGTGCCTACTCTATGAGCGAGGTGATAATAAAACTGAATAGAATTTTCCAGTAGAAAGAAGTCATTCACACGCTTTAAAGACTGTTCAGCTCTCTCAGGTTCTTACTCAAGATTCCACTCAGGTGTTTTTAGGCAGTTTTCCCTATGAAATTGTAAATTCCATGAGGGAATAACTATATATTATTCACCACTGAATTCCCCAAAGCCTAGGACAGTGCTTGATCCATGGAATATGCAAAAGAAACATGAGTTGAATAAATTTATGGCAATATCACAAAAGAGCCTCTACTTGTATTCATAATTATCTATCACGGGTTTTCTCAGCCATAGCACATTGGGACTAGGTGGGTTTTTGTTGAAGGAATGTTCTCTGCATTGTAGGATGTATAGCAGCACTCCCGATTTCTTTCTAATTTCCAAATATCCCCTAGGAGATAAAATCACCCTTAGCTGAAAAATGTCAGTGAATACATATATCTGCATCAACATCTCTGTTTTTCTACCATATGTATAGTCCGTTTACACAACCAGGATTCCCAACTGTTGTGACTTTTGCTAGTGTTAGTGTTATCTTTCTGTCTTCAAAATAAATTTATTCTCTTTCAATAATCTTTGTTCAAGTTAGGCTTCCTTAGAGAAGCTTGATGAAAACAAGTAGGATTTCATTCTGTGTGATACTCCAGTTCATAAATTACTACAGTTCAGAAAGAACTCATTAGATTTCTCATTGGAATAACAGAATTGGAATTTTTCTTTTATTAAAAAAACAACAGTTACAAAATAGCAATGTAAACCAAAGAGATGATTCCTTAGGAGATTAGTCTATTCAGTAATCAGATTATGCCTCTATTAATATTTAAAATATTTAGGGGCACCTCGGTGGCTCAGTCTGTTAAATGTCCGACTTGGGCTCAGGTCACGATCTTGCAGTCCGTGGGTTCGAGTCCCACGTAGGGCTCTGTGCTGACAACTCAGAGCCTGGAGCCTGATTCGATTTTGTCTCCCTCTGTCTCTGCCCCTCCCTCGCTTGTGTTGTCTTTTTCTCAAAAAATAAACATTTTAAAAAGAATTAAAAATAAAATGAAATGAAATATTTAGCCTTTTCTTGAACCTGCCTTTGTCCATCTTTAAATGAAAGCCCTGTATTGCAGTCACAGCAGTAACATTTTCCCTTAAAACATGTAACTTTTAAATAGAGTGATTTTCCATATAGTATACTTTCAAGCCTAGAACAGCACGTAGTGAAGAAAAAATACTAGAATATTAACAGCTTGGATTATAGTTTTTGCTCTTTCACTATTTTTAAATTTAAACAAGTAAACATTCTTGGGCCTCAGTTCTACTGTAAGTAACTTTCCATGATGAAGTAATTTACAAGGTACCTTTCATTCTGAACACTTAAATTTCCTGTGCAGTAGAGTTCCACTTTTGGAATTACATGTGAGGAGCTCGGTGAACTCCTTTCTAGCAACGCCAATAAAACTGGTGAAAAGAATTCTAAAAAACTAAAATTTCTCCGGAAATTGTTAAGGGCAGACGGCCCACGAAGAAACATTTACTCAGTAAGGTTAGCGAGAGACAGGAACACGTGCATCAGACTCTCTCCCTCTCCCACCTTATACTCCCAGTGAGACAGACACTCCTTCTCTCCCTGGAAGAGGACTGTGGTACTTCCCAGGATAGGCAGTACCCGCATTTCTGATCCCTACGGAAGCAAAATTGCATGAGTGCATCTGAAAGGTTGGAGACTGCCTCTTGGCATTCAGCCTCCAGCTACAGAGCAAAATCTTTATTTCATCTGCATCAGGCTGAGAATACTAAAGTCAGATCACCCTTGCCCCCAACTTGTTTTTAAGGAGGAGATTCCATGTTGCAAGCAGTAAGCAAAGAAGACCAGAAGCTTCTGCTTCTGCCCAGTGCTATGCTCCTAGAGGTAGATAAAAGCCTTAAGGTGAACAAACTCTGAGGTTTACTTATAAGGAATTGACGATCTTTCAAAATTACAGCTACTCTTAGAAAACGTGGGGTGTTGATGTTTTGGTGGTAAACAATTGGGAGGAGGCAATTAGCTTCATAAAAGCAAATAAATCGTAAGACCTCTAGATTAAAAGAGAGAACCAGGCAAATAATTAACTAAGAGGACCCCCGCCCCCCACCCTGGGTTCAGAACATACCTTAAATACTATGTTCAAAAACTACCTCTGCAAATGAGATCAGATGTAATTGAACCAAAGTACAGAGCAATTTATGTCCAGAGTATTGCTTAAAAAAAAAAAAACAACAACAAAAACAAAAAACAAATAAACAAAAAGAGCAATCAGCTGGCAATTAGTGGACCCTAACATTGAGTACAAGACAGTGAAAGAGAGTTTTGTTAAAACCGCTGTCATTCCAGGTGACTGTTCCTTCCAAAGGCTGTGCCCGCCAGCCCCCCCCCCAGGAAAAAATATCAGAGCTTCACACTGTTAGGGGTGCTGGTGATTAGACTTCACTAAAATAGACCAGCCAGTCCCAAAAAAGTTAAACAACAGTAAGCTCTAAATGGACTAAAATGTCCAGTTCTGATAGAAAATTATATGCAATTAGACAGGAAAGTATAAGAGGTACATAGGAAAAATGGCAGGCACCAGGAACTGCCTGAGAGAGGGAACAGGTGTCAGATTTAACAAAGACTTCATAGGAGCTGCTACAAATACATTCAAAGAACTAAAGGAAAGCATGCTCATGGAAGTAAGAAAAGTATGATAATGTCTCAACTTTAAGACTATCAAGAAAGAGAAATTATGAAACAGAACCACATGGAAATTCTCTTGAAAAGGACAATAGTTGAAATGAAAAATTCACTAGAGGAACTCAAGAATGGTTCTCCACTGACAGAAGAAAGAATGAACCATATGAAGACTGATTGATAGAGATTAACGCAGTCTGAAGAACAAAGAGGGGAAAAAACAATGAAGACAGATGAACAGACTGAAAGAAATGTGCAACACCGGTAAGTGCGCATGGTTGCATCTTTAGTAATGGTGTATCAGTATTGGCTCAATTTCAATTACATTGTAACAAACGCATCGCACCAATGTCAGATTTTAATAATGCAGAGGTGTGGGATGAAGAGGACTAAGGGAACACTTTGTGCTTTCTGTTCAATTTTTCTATAAACCTAAAACTCTACATAACAAAGCCTAGCAATTTTTTAAAACATTATCTCATTCAAATAGGCTAAGCTACCTTCAGATTGAAACGTGGGACCAACTTGCAGTCCTGCGAAAAATTTGATCAATGCTAAGTCGAACACAGACACTCTGAACCCCAGGGAGAAAGGGACCGTTACTTAAAAGGTTATTCGTTTTTGAGAGTAAATAATTGTAAGTCATTTTAAACTGGTAAGTGGAGTTTTTAAGTGAGAAATGTGAGAAATCTCTAAATTCAATTTAATTTCTGAGTTTATTTTAAGCCCATCAACCATGGTTTTATTTGCATTCAGAGAGACTGCGTGCTAATGTGAAGCCGGACAGCTGCGTTTGCAGGATCGTGGCACAGTGCGGATCTACTGGTTTCTCCTAATCTAGCTTAACATGGATAATCAAGACCATGGATATTTTCCATTGTAGAGGCATCTGATTTTGATCCAAATGTAGATGTAAATGTGTTCCTTGTAATGCTGTTTAAAATACTGAAAAGTGAACATAAATAGATCATAAATTTCAAGTAACTATTTTCTTTCCAAGTAGAGCTAGCAGATGATTCCATGTCTGCTGAAGTGTTTAGAAAGCAGGAACATGATAAAGCATCTATTGACAGACTCTAAATTTTTCATGGAAGGAAACATCACTCCAGCGCTAAGTGAAAGGAACTCCGAAATTCTCTTTGAGTCCATAGGCCTTTTTCTTTCTTTCTTTCTTTTTTTTTTTAAAGCAAGTAGCAGAATTTGTTCCTCCACAATTAACAATTAGATGTGCAGCTAAGCAGCTGTATACTTATTTTAAGGTGAAAGTCCATCACAGTATTTGAAAATAGAGAAAAAAAATCATTAACACATCTGTTAAAAGTGAAAAACACTTGATGTGAAAATTGCGCAGTACCAGAAGTTTGCTCTGTATCATCAAGGCAGTGTTTATAACTACATGTATTTGCAGTAAAACCAATATTTAAGGCAGCTAGCATTTGAAATCTGTATCACTTATTTTGTTTTCTTTTTGATTTAATAGAATTTCTCGTCACTTCCACTATTTTTTTCACTTTTTTCCTCCATCCACTTACCTTCCATGTACACATTCAGTGACCCATATTCTTTATTCTTGGCTTAATGATTTCAGAAAGATACAAAAAGTTCTGTATGCATTTAGTGAATTCTTCCTGTACCTACTATCGCCTATGAAGAGGTAGGCCAGGTGGCAGGGAGGGAAAGGGGGAAAGAAAGAGGAAGATGGAGAGATTCACCTTATTAGGACTCAATGATTATATTGTGATGCAAAAGTGTTCATATCTCCACAACTTTCTGTGATGGCGGTCAAGAAATTATTTTGCTCTCAGGTCAACATTCTTACCACTGCACATTTTGGGATATTGTTTCTACAATAACAATGTTCTCTGCAATACTGGGACCACATAAGGTAGAATTATGGTAGAAATATCCTGTGAAAGAAGCTTTATGTGCTGATCAAGAGAAGCCTCAAGCCGAAAAACATTTCTGAAAATACAACGCTGTGTGTCAGCGTCCTGTTCAGTGTGTACCAGACCAGCTAGCTACCCCTTACCACTCTCCCATAAAATAGGGACAGCATTCCTCTCTGCGTGGTATTCCTTGGAAAGTTATTTTCCCATATTTTCATGAATGCTCAGGGACTTAAACATTGAATTTTGTTATTAAGCCCACAGTTTTACTTGTGGTTCTTATTGATAAAGATATTAAAAATGTTATTTTGAGAAGATACAATTCAGCCACTGGTACAGAAACATAGAAAACAGATTACACGGGCAGATTAGCCTTTAATGAAGGCCAGCAAAACTGAGTAAGTTGTAATAACATTTCCCGATAGCCACATTTTGAAGTCAGGAAAAAGAGCAGGAATAAAAACAGAGCAAAACAACAGATTCAGAGTCGAGGGAACCTTACGCATATTTCTCCTAGGAAAAAGAATTCTGGCTACTAGGCGGATTTCAACCTCTTTTTCTCCTCTTTTCAACTGCTATGTGATTAAGATCATGAACTGTGATATTTAAATGCAGTGTTACACATCTCATTTCTAATTTACCCTCCTCAGTATTTACTATCACTCGTCTAATTTGATCTCACCCAAATAATAATACTCCCTGTTCAGAAAATCCAGAGAAAATCATTCTCATTCAGATAATTTTTTTCTTATTTAATTAAAAGATTATTTTCTATGTTGAATCTGCATGTGGGATGAAAATGAAAACAATAACAGGAATGAAAACACTGGCAATACAAAGCCAGTTATGTGGAAGATGAAAACAGAATCTGAGATCATATACGTGTTGAAAAAGGAGTGTTAAGAGTCAGACTTATCTGACGTTTGGATCTCTAGTATCCTATTTATCCACAAGAACTAGAAACAGTTACTTCACATCTCCCATTCATGAGTTTCTTAATTTAAATGTGTTAATGATACCTACATTATGGTAGTGTTGTGAGGGTTTACCCATTCAGTAAATATTTATTTAGAACCTATTCTATGCCTAGTATAGTTCTAGTTAAACAACCATATAAAAGCAAATGCAGTTCTCAAAGAGCTTACAGTCTAGAACAGCAAGAAAGACAAATGTAAAGCAGCCATAGCTAACATGTAATAACAACCGTAATTCATGTACATGTTTGGCTCTGTAAATCCATAAAGGAGGTTTAATAACTTCTAAAATAACTTTATGGAAAAAATGACGTATCTTCCACCAAAGAGTAAATGCGTGACGAGTAGAAACCTGCTGAATCATAGGGGGAGGGGGGTTGTTTGTTTTTTAAAATATTATTAAATTTTTATTTATATTTGAGAGAGAGAGAGAGCACAAGCAAGGGAGGAGCAGAGAGAGATACACACAGAATCCAAAGCAGGCTCCAGGCTCTGTCTGAGCTGTCATCACAGAGCCCATTGGGGGGCTCAAACCCGTGAACCTAGAGATCATGACCTGAGCTGAAGTCAGAAACCCAACCAACTGAGCCACCCAGGCACCTCCTGAATCATAGTTTTATATGGCAGTTAATGTTCTCACTGTACAATTTACAGTTTGGCCAGAGAATGAAGTTGGGATCATGCTCAGAGTGTAATGTTTTGAGTCAGGCCAGAGCCTGGGATCCCGTGGAACACGCGGTAGAGAACACTGGGCACCATGATTCCTGTGAAGAAGACTGTGCAACTAAAAAGAGGGCTGCAGCAACTTAGACCACGTTCCAAAGCAAAGGTAGTGGGAAAGAAGGAGTGTGAAAGTGAAGGGCCGCACACTACGGACAAGAAACAAGGTTCGGAGTATGGAACACCCCGTTCTATCACATACGTACTCCTCCTTGAAATATTAAGTATTTCATGGAAAAATAAGTAGTGAGCATGTGCAAGGTCAGAAAACATGCAGGTATGCAAAATTACTACCAATGTAAGGCTTGCGTGCATAGGTGTGCAACGCTTAACCCCTCTGAGGAAGAGACATTCAGGATGGTTTGTTCTAATAAATGGAAACTTTGGACTGCCTTCCAATGAAATGTCATCTCGTTTTTTGTGTTGGGCCCCTTCACTTAGGCCAGTCTTTTGGATCATCACAGGTAAGCTGGGAAGAGTGCAGAGAAACTGTAGAGGCTTCATTCATTTATCATTTTTATGTACTACTCCACCAAATCCAAGTCATTCCGCCTTATGAAGAGGTGCAAATAGACTTGTTTTTAAAATAACCTAGCACAAGGGGCACCTGGTTGGGTCAGTCGGTTAAGCGTGGGATTCTGGATTTCGGCTAAGGTCATGATCTCAGGGTTTGTGAGTTCAAGCCCTGTGTTTAGCTCTGTGCTGACAGTGCAGAGCCTGCTTTGGATTCTGTCTCTCTCTGCCCCTCCCCTGCTCATGCTTGCAAGTTCTCTGTTACAAAATAAATAAACTTAAAAAAAAAATTAAAAAAATAAAATAACCTAGGGGAATCTGGGTGGCTCAGTCAGCTGGTCATCCGACTTCAGCTCAGGTTATGATCTCACAGTTGGTGGGTTCAAGCCCTGCGTCCAGCTCTGTGCTGACAGCTAGGAGCCTGGAGCCTGCTTCAGATTCTTTGTCTCCCTCTCTCTCTGCCCCTCCCCCACTTGCAGTCTCCCTCTCTCTCAAAAATAAACATTAAAAAATTACAATAAAAAAATAAATAAAATAACCTAGCAAAAGCATTTTGATGTAAATGAGTAATTATATTTCTAAAACCTGAAAAAATACGGCAAGTGAGAAAAACTAAGGTATACTTTAGCTTCCCACCTTAGTTTTCAAAAGTCAAATGTATAATTTGTGATTAGTGTAGAAAGGGATGAATAGATTAAGTCAATAACTCACGGTCCGTTTACACTCACTGTGTGAATGACTAATTTGTTTTTTCATGCTTAAAAAATTTTTTTGGCAATATGGACCGACTATTGCACCCAGAAAATTATTAAAATTATCTTTTAGTCTAATTTTAAACAAGTAGATCAAAGTCCTGTTTAAGTAATGTCACAGATATTATCTAACAAATCTAAAGAAATAGGTTCTAGTAAAAATGAGATTAAATGGTTACAGATTAAACACAAGATAGTTATAGGTAAGCATGTGTATATATGTGTGTGTGTCTCTGTGTATTTATTATTTATTCACTCCCCTTGAACAAGTCCAGATTCACAGGGACCATGTGTGGAAGGCAGTGAGCTCGGTCACTTCTTAGCAGTGAACTGATCGTTTGCTTAAGCAAAACTGTAACATTTTAGCGAGAATTTTGAAACAGTTTTCCTCATTAAACCTCCAAATGTTACCAGTTTTTGTTGTCATGGTTCTAGGGGCATTTTTGTTCTTTAGCTCAGAGATCAGATAGACAGCTCATATGGTGGCTATTTCCCTTCAGATAATTTTCTTTTTGTTTGTTTGTTTTTGTATTCCTTCGTCCATGGCTCCTACATAGCATTTGAAATGACGTGTTTTAGGATCCATTCACTGTGTATGGTTAGTATGTGTTTGGAAATTACTAGGAGTTTTAATGAACCCTCAAATCTTGTCCCCCTCCCCTCCCCCCTGCCGCAAAACTCAGCTGCAAATAGAGCCTGCATCCTTTCCTTTGATAACTTCATGCAGATCTTAGCTGCATCATTCTTTGTTAGATTACTTAGGGGAAAAAATGGTTTTATTTAAAAATGTTTTATTATTTATTTTTGAGAGAGAGAGAGAGAGAAGAGAGAGAGACAGAGTGTGAGCAGGGGAGGGGCAAAGAGAGAGGGAAACACCCAATCTGAAGCAGGCTCCAGGCTTAGCTGTCAGCACAGAGCCTGACACGGGGTTCAAATCCACGAACCATGAGATCATGACCTGAGCAGAAGTCAGAAGCTTAACCAACTGACCTACCCAGGCGCCCCAAAATTAGCTTTATAATTTAAATTTCTGTTGTCACTTTTTAAAAATTTCTGCTTTTCTCTGATGGGTAGCACCAAATAGAATCAATGTATGAACCTTCACTCAGTTTCAGAACAGAGAAGAGCTTTAAATCTGGGACGTAGTGGCAAAAGCCACAATGATTCTGATCTTATGAAGGAATTCTTCCCTTAGTCGCTGCTAGTAATATAGCAGCGACTTTCTTTTTCTTTTTTGTAATAGAAGTCTCTTCTCTTTAAAATCTTTTTTGAGGAATTTGGCCTCTATTGTTAGTTTCCAGCTCTTAAATTACTTTCAGGCACTCAAATAAAAGAGATTTCCAGCATCAACATAGACAAAAATGAGACCTTCTGAAATTGGAGTTTTAGGACAAGAAATGCGAAGGCTGACAACCCTTCTAAAGGGAAAAGTGAATAAAAATTAAAATGAACAAAGAAGACAGTCCATTAAATTTGCTTCTTCTGCTTCATTTATATTTGAAATTTTACATTTGGGTAACTTTTTCTTACATTTAGTATATGTTCTGCAGTTAAATTAGGTACTCAATATAGGATTGATAAAGAGTTTTATCATCTTAAATCTCTATTCTCCAAAAAGCCGTACTATCTTTTCCATCAAGGAAACTTAGATTCGAGTAAAATCGAAGCATTTGGAATCATTTGATTTTAACTGATATGTTTTATGAGAAATTAGCATTTGTGGTTGGACCTATGAAAACATGGTCCAAGATGTTGTTCTAGTTTCCATCCTATTTGCTTGCCAATTTCTTTCCAAATGAATTTGGACAGGTATGTATCTGCCTTATTCCTTAAGAAATACAGAGCATTAAGCTTTATATATTCTAAGAGAACTAAGCCCCTTAGACCACCAACTATGTCTACTCAGTACTCTCTTCTTCATATTTGACCTGAAACATTTCCGTTTTGCTCTTTAGTGCTCTCTTCCTTTTTGTCTACAGGAGATAATACATGCATGCTGGCTCTTTTAGGTATAGCCATAACTTGATGCTTCCTACTAGTGTAGGTATAGCCATAACTTGATTACGCCTACTGGTATAAATGTTAATTGATCAGTAATCAAAGGTATGTGGCCAGGGGAAAACATTCTAGGCTGTAGGCCAACCGTGAGCCCAGTCTCATTCATCAGGAGTTTGTGAGTGAGCAGAGAGGACTGCCTGAGCAGCTCGTAGGAGATACTCTATCTTCGGGAATCTCAAGGTTTCAGAGCATGTGTGGTGGTGTCTCTGTGGGACTGACAATGTTGAACATCTATCACAAGATATTTTCAGGTCTTTTGCATAAGAAATCACTCTTGGCTCTGAGTGAAATTATCTTCACCTTGGCATAATTCTTTCCAAAGAAAATGTTGGATGTGGGGAAATTGTAACATTTTATTTCAAGGACTCTTCTAAGCAGGTCTTACAAAACCCCACAATCACCCAGGGAACTCTATTGCTTTGCCCCATTTACACCTCACCTTCCTTCAGAACCAGTTGTTTCCATTTTTTCTCTCCCATGACAACTATCCTCAATGATAAAGAATTGCATAATATTCTTCGTACATATTCCATGTCAAGATTTCAATGCAAAGAGATAAGGGTGGTAAGAGAAAATGACAAGAAATATTTGCTAACTAAACCTTTTGAAGCCTTTCATATTGTGTCATATAAATAACTATCTAATGCACTTCCCATTTAAGTCTAGGAAGTGTGTCAAATTCTATCCTTGCACCAGTAACAGATGCACACTGTAAAAAAATAAATAAGCTAGTTTATGTCTTTTTGCTAATTGATCTCCTCTACTGTCCTCTTCTAGAACACAAACATTGCTGCTGCCAGCCTACCTTTAACAGGTAGAGGGCTCCCTCCTGTGGGCAAGTAGCTGAAACAGTTTCCATGGCAACAGACAACTTCAAACCCTGACATCAAACAGTGACTGAAAAACCCCAAAATGATATCAGTAAGAAGAAAAAAAAAAAAAGGAAGAAAGAAAATGGAAGAGAATCTGAGAAAGAGAAAAGTCAATCTGGAAAATAATGTGGATAGAAACTTAAAAATCAATTGAATAATTGCTGGAAGGAAGGAGAAGCAAGACCAGACAAGGGTGTAACATTTACATCATGGGAAGAGGATGGAGAGCAGAGTGTGATAACATGCTAACATACTAAGTCCTAAAATACCTAACCATGGCTAAATCATCCAAACACATGATGGTAAATATTTGAAATATGAAAAAAAATGATTGTTAACACAATCGATACATTAAATATTTAAATGTGGAAACCAGATTTTAGGAAATCAATGGTTAATTTTTTGATATATGAATTAGTACTCTAATAGATATCTGTCTTAATATGGGATGCCCATAAATCAGAGCCTGGAGCAGAAGTTTATGTGTTAATATGTTGTTAGCGATTGCCATGATTGAGAAGCAAGCGTGAGGGAAAGAGGGAGGGAATAAGGTAGGAAAGGAGTAAGAATAAGCATCAGATACATAACTGACCACTCACTAGATCAAGCAGAACCAATAGTTTAATCTTGTAGGACTTCAAACAGGTACAGGTACAGAGTACCACAGATCAGAGATCCAGGAGGAAGAAAGGAAAGAAATTTATCCATGAATTACCAGCATCCCATCATTGATATTATATGTTTATGGGTATAAGACCATGTTGACATATCTCAGTGACAGTAGGGGAGTCCTAGAGTGAGAAACAAGGCATATCACTAAGGGCCAGAGATAAAGCTCTCTGGTCTTTATCATGTGTAAGCTGTTGCCTCAGCCATTGGCTGGATTAAGACCAAACTAATTTGATAACCAAGGTGAAAGGACATAAACAATTGACCAAAGGTGCTGGACACAGGTAACGATGATAGAATATGAAATGAGATATTAGAGGTACCATATAATATTCAATTGTGTGTAACAAATAGGCAGTAAGATATGTGACCTGGGGAGATACCACTAGATAGATGAATCCAAGAGGTATCCCCAAAGTGAAGAATCTCTGAGCTTTGAATAAATAAGCATCAATCATTTCTCTGTGGTTAATGTGAAGTCAGAAAACAAAGAAAAGCGTGTGAGAAAAATATTTGCAAGAGATACAAGGTTTTAATTACCTTTATTTCTAAATAGGTCATGTGCAGGAACTGAAAATGGAAAACAACCCCCAGCAAAAACAAAAACAAAAATGAAAAAGAAATGCAAATTAAAAATTCACATAAGAAAGTTCTTTTTCATACTTTCTTGGTGCATGTGTGGGGTCATCAGTCTTAACCTTTGAACCAAATGTTACGAATTACTTAAAAGTTAGAATTTAGTTAAGAAAACTATGATCTTTCATAATTTAAATAGTCTATAAAACATTACATAAACAGATATGATAAATTACTAGGCATATGGGATGTAATTTTCTAAAAAAACATTAAATGATAAAGGTTCATAGTTCTTTCTGTACTGTGTTTAAATAATTTCATGAGTTGCTTAATTGTGTGTGTATGTGTGCGTATGTGTGTGTTATTTTTGGTCACTGAATTCTCATACAGGCTTTTAATTGTGATCCTCAGGGATTTGAGTTTGACTTTGCTGACTAATGGAATTTTACATGGCCTTTTCATTTTTCTCTGTTTCAAACTAAAATATGGGTAATTTGATCAAAACCACATTTTAAAATTGTATGTATAGTGAGATGCAGCTCAGGTTCAATTCAATATTTGTTGAGCCTATGATATGTTTTTGCTTTAAAATATTTTAGAAAGCATGGCTGCCAAGAATTCTACCTTAACTTTGGTCTTTCTATTAGCCAGGAGACTAGCTAACAAATTACTTTACCTCTCTTACTTGTTTCCTCATCTATAAACAGAAATAATAATACTACCTATTCCAAGACTAATTACTATGAAATTTGATATCTTTGGACTTCTAGAGTATTTAAGGATAATGATTATACCATAAGCCTAACAAATAAAAGATGCTTAATAAAGAACAACTTATTCTGCTTTTCTGATTCGGGAATGGACTCTCTATTGCCTGCATTACAGCTATTTCATTGCAATATAGTATAGGGGTACCTTGAGTTTCTGTCCTTGAAATATCTTTAACAACTTATTTTTTTAAGCTTATTTATTTTTAAGACACAGAGAGGGAGAGCACACATTTGTGGGGATGGGGTAGGGAGAGAGGGAGAAAGAATCCCATGCAGGCTCTGCATTGTCAGCACAGGGGCCCAACAATGGGCTCAAACTCATGACCCATGAGATCGTGACCTGAGCTGAAATCAAGAGTCAGAAGCTTAAATGACTGAGCCACCCACCGAGGCACTGCTAACAACTTGATTTTATAAAACCCTATCTCTGTCTCAGGTATTGAGTTGATATGACCGATACCATATAGTATCTCAGTTAAAAACCACTCTAATATTTAACAGGATATTTTATGGTAAGGTAAATTAAGTTCTTTCCTTCTCCACTCAAGAAATACCCTTCCCATAACTGAAAATTGAATAGTGTTCCTTATAATATATTTCCTAAATTTTGGTCATCAGCTTCAAGTAGACCGGTCGTTGCCCACTCATTTTATTTATGTAATAGGGATACAGGACACAGTCGAGCCATTGACACTGTAGAGAGGTCTATACACCTTATAAATACATAGTTATCCCAGCATGTTGGATTGGCAGGACAAAAATCATCATAGGGGGGATTAAATTTGGTCATTTGTTGGTTTGTTTTCTTATTTTGAATGTCTTCAGGAGAAAGAAATTGTTCCTAGAGTAACAGAGTGTCAGAAAATATGAAGAGATTATTTTATTTTTAATTATGAGAGAGACACAGAGAGAGAGAGAGAACACAAGTGAGGGAGGGCAGAAAGAGAGAGAGAGAGCGAGAGAGAAAATCCCAAGCAGACTCTGTACTGTCAGCATGGAGCCTGACATGGGGCTCAAACTCATGAACCCTGAGATCATGACCTGAGCCAAAATCAAGAGTTGGATGCTTAACCAACTGAGCCCCATGAAGGGATTATTTTGAATGCATCATGGTTTATGATTCAGATATTCTTGCCTTTCTCCTTTCTCTAGGAGTTTGTGGAGCCCTATGAAATAGAAATAACAATAATTTCAAAAGTGGAAGGAGGATGTTCTCCCCTATTTTGACTTGCCAATATGAGGACCTGGGAACTGAGAATTAAATGAGGATACAGGAATATGTAGGGAATGTTGGATAGAATAATATATGTGGTCTTTGTATGCAGGATAGCATATAAAGTAGTAGCAGGATGTATTCATATCATCAGTATAGGGCACTCAAGATTATTTTGTACCTTGAACAATGTAGCATATTTTGAGTTAATAAGACATGTCAGGGCACCAACTTGGGTAATTCATCCATTGTTGGGAATAGAATAAATAACACACATGAGCAAGTTCACAGAGAATTATGAGGGTTAATGTATATAGAACTAGCAGAGGACAGAAGTGAGAGGTTTCCCATTTGGTAGTAAAGATTCCCCTCTTGTGATTTTCTGAACTAGTCAGGAAGGATTTCAGAGGTTATGTTCTTTGTAACTCCATGGGTAGAATCAGCATCGAGGATGAAATTTTTTTTTTCTACTTTTCTAGGTTCATTTGGCTGGTCTATTAATTAAACCGGCCTATGGTAGATTAACAGGAGAAAATTTTAATTTCATATGTACAGGAGGCCCACAAAGACATGAGAGGCTCTTTGACAGTCAGGCAGTTGAGATTTATATACTATCTTAAGCTAAGGAGAAGAGGATAGAGGTCTGGGATTTCAAAGAGGAGGAAGACAAATCACAATATTGGAAAAGCAATTGTTTGGTAAACAAACGTTTGCCATGCCATACACAGAAGACTTCCTTATGTGAAAAAGCTCATTTTGGTAATAGTTCTCTTCCTGCTACGGATCCCCTATCTAATTTTTTTAGCCAGTTAAGAGGGGGATGGTAAAAACCTCTTCTTGAATCTTTTGGACCTTAATTAACTACAGCTCAGAGTAATCCATATGCCAAAGTGGCACATTTAGGGGACAGCCTGCCTTGATCCTCATCACCAGCAAAGTATTATTCCTTACCGTTCCTGTATCACTACTGAAATTGAACTTTGGAGTACCCCATTAAGTGTGAATTACTTTCAAAAATCATGAATGCTCTCATTTGCAAGCTGTTTGCCTTTCTACTTTTCTTAAATGCCACCGTAGCATTCTTTCTGAATTATTACAAATGAAATTAGGTAAACCTTCACGCCAGTCAGAGTGGCCAAAATGAACAAATCAGGAGACTATAGATGCGGGTGAGGATGTGGAGAAATGGGAACCCTCTTGCACTGTTGGTGGGAATGCAAACTGGTGCAGCCACTCTGGAAAACAGTGTGGAGGTTCCTCAGAAAATTAAAAATAGACCTACCCTATGACCCAACAATAGCACTGCTAGGAATTTACCCAAGGGATACAGGAGTACTGATGCCTAGGGGCACTTGTACCCCAATGTTTATAGCAGCACTCTCAACAATAGCCAAATTATGGAAAGAGCCTAAATGTCCATCAACTGATGAATGGATAAAGAAATTGTGGTTTATATACACAATGGAGGACTACGTGGCAATGAGAAAGAATGAAATATGGCCCTTTGTAGCAACGTGGATGGAACTGGAGAGTGTGATGCTAAGTGAAATAAGCCATACAGAGAAAGACAGATACCATATGTTTTCACTCTTATGTGGATCCTGAGAAACTTAACAGAAACCCATGGGGGAGGGGAAGGAAAAAAAAAAGAGGTTAGAGTGGGCGAGAGCCAAAGCATAAGAGACTCTTAAAAACTGAGAACTTGGGGCGCCTGGGTGGCGCAGTCGGTTAAGCGTCGGAATTCAGCCAGGTCACGATCTGCGGTCCGTGAGTTCGAGCCCTGCGTCAGGCTCTGGGCTGATGGCTCAGAGCCTGGAGCCTGTTTCCGATTCTGTGTCTCCCTCTCTCTCTGCCCCTTCCCCGTTCATGCTCTGTCTCTCTCTGTCCCAAAAATAAATAAACGTTGAAAAAAAAATTTTTTTTTAATAAATAAATAAATAAATAAACTGAGAACAGGGGCGCCTGGGTGGCTCAGTCGGTTAAGCGTCCGACTTCCACTCAGGTCATGATCTCCTGGTTTATGAGTTCAAGCCCCACGTCAGGCTCTGTGCTGATGGCTCAGAGTCTGGAGCCTGTTTCAGATTCTGTGTCTCCCTCTCTCTCTGACCCTCCCCCATTCATACTCTGTCTCTCCATTCATGCTCTGTCTCTCTCTGTCTCAAAAATAAATAAACGTTAAAAAAATTAAAAAAAAACTGAGAACAAAATGAGGGTTGATGAGGGGTGGGAGGGAGGGGAAGGTGGGTGATGGGTATTGAGGAGGGCACCTTTTGGGATGAGCACTGGGTGTTGTATGGAAACCAATTTGACAATAAATTTCATATATTGGAAAAAAAAAGAAATTAGGTAAACTTTGGAGATGGAAAAAATAAGAGGTCCTTCTCTTATGGGTATATAAATCAAGACTCACTGGTGACAAAATTAAGTTACCAGACAGATTTTTAAAACTCTGCTAAGAAGAGTTAAATCATCCTGTCCTTAGGGGGAAAAAAAAGAAAGAAAGAAAAGTTGAATTTGAAAATCAAAGGGTTTAGGGCACAGACTATAGCAACTGCATGTGGTCATTCTTTCTTCTAAGCCCTACTTTGTGAGTCACAACAATTAGCGAAATAAATGGTTACCAAAGTTTGAGTTCCTGAAGCAATGTAACCAGTCGTACTGTATCATGAAGGTATTGACCAGACGGTCAGAGAGTACAATATAATGTCCAATACCTTGGGCTCATTCATCAAAGACATTTACTCAAAGGCTGCTGAGTCACCATATCTAAGAAAAGCCCTTTAAAATGTGCTGCTGCCTTCTCTTTCAGGGTGAGAGATAAAATGTTGCTAAAATCAGATGATTTTCAAAATACAATTGCTTGCTGAAATATCTGTTGTTTAGTATCAGAATGACAAGCTTTTATGAATGGTCTCATTTAGAAAATTATTTAATACATACCTCCTATTTCTACATTAGTGCCAAAGAAGTATTATTTTCTTGGTTTTCAGAGCAGATGCATAAAATGACTTCAGTGGAGTGATACATAGCATTTCTTTACATAATACACTCAGTGGAGTTTTATATCTTATACATTTAATAAAGGGAAAGATAGGTTTGTCAAATAAGAGTAGGAGTATGTGGTCATAGCAGTCAGGGTTCTCCAGCGAAACAGAAGGTTATGAGATAAATATATAAATACACATTCAGAAAGTATTAGGGAATTGGCTCACATGATTGTAGAGGTTGGCAAATCCAAGATCTGCAAGGTAAGCCGGCAAGGTGGAGACCCAGGAAGGAGCTGATGTTGCAGCTGGAGTGCAGAGACAGTGTGCTGGCAGAATTCCCTCTTCCCCAGGGAGGTCGGTCTTTCTCTTGAGGCTTTCCCCTGAATGGTTATGGCTGACCCACAAGATGGATAGTGAGTTGCTTGATTCAAAGTGTACTGATTTAAATGTCAATCTCGTCTGAAAAATACTTTCACAGCAACATCCAGACATGTTTGAGCAAATACCTGAGTTCTGTGGCATAGCCAAATTAGCATATAAAACCAGCCATCATAATGGACTTTCCATGTAACATAAAAACTCCTACTCTAGTTAATTATGCTCACTCAATGGAGAGCCAGAAACACACTGACAATAATTTTGTAAAGGTTTTCCTTTCCAGAAAATTCAAAATTCTTTCTTTTATGAAGGTAATTCTTGCAGGTCAAGACATATGATTCAAACATACTTTTAGTCTTTATCACCAGTACATTGAAAATGAATATTTAGCCAATCATGCTTTCATCAAATTTAATAAAATGTTGCCTACATGGAGAAGTCAAAATATTACAACCATACCATTGAAGAAAACCACATTGTAGACTTTGGCAGTTTATTTCAGTGTTGTAAAATATTTTAACATGCACATTCCCCTGGTAATTATGTTGTTATTTCCTAGTGTCAGAGATATACAGCAGAGTTCCAGAATATTCCTCACAGAATATTCACACAGAATATTCAATTAACCTCTACTTTGGAAAGGTGTTAGTAGGAGTTAAAAAAAGAGATTCTGTAGTCAAATGAGTTTGGGAAACATTGATTAAACACTATCTTCCTCTTTTACTGCTTCACTCTTCTAGACAATGTTCATGTGCATTGTGAATATTTTTCCACAAAAAGGGGCTATCCCACACTGATTGGACTACTAAACATTACTTCATTATGAACTATCTTGGTGATTCAGTGTAGCAAGAATCTATTTTGGAAAATTCTTCCTACTTTAAAACTTATTTTTCTTTTTCAAATTTACGTTGAGTATTTTTAGGCACTTGCATATCCAAATACATTTTAGGGTCATTTTTTCTTCAAGAATGTCTGCCTCTGTTTTGATTGAGATTGCATGTGATTAATTTATAAATTTGGGGAAATTGGCAACTTAACAATATTGAGGTTTTTGTTCCATGAATATGTCTTTCCAGCTATTAAGTGTTTTGAAATTTCTCTCAGACGTGCAGAGTTGTCTTCAAAAGACAGAAATTACACATCTTATTCTGTTTAATTTATTTATTTACATACAATGTATTTTGCTACCTGTAACTTATATTTAAAAAAAATGTCATTCTCCATTTGTTTCTTACCAACACAGAAATTCACTTGGCCTTAGGTATTCATTCACTTTGTATCTTGCCACTTTGCATAGTTCCTTATTAATTCTAGGAACTACTACTAATTAGTGTTATTAGAATTGAAATACTTTTTGTAGTTTCCTTAAGACTTTACAGTAGACACTTGGGTCGTCTATGATTAGAAACGACTTGCCTTTCCAGTTTCTGTCTGTACATGCACACAAACAGAGGTATGTCTATGTCAGCTTATATAAAGTATATAAATAATGGGTTTCTCTCCCGGGCATAGGTAGAATCTTCCTATGATTCAAGGAATGGAGTGCTCAGATGGGTCTTTCTTGCTTACCCTGCTGAACCCTTATTTTCTGAGTGATCACTTCATGAAGGCCTGCAAGGAGACTCTTGGTGATCAGTGGGTATGCATTCCTTTTGGGCCTCAGACTCCTCTAGAATCTAAACATTCATGCTGGTCTACCCTCAGCTGTAAAAAAAATTGTAGAAAATACTCAGCTGGTTTCTCCTGATTCTTAATTTTGGCAGCTTCCTCCTTTCACACTGCTCTGCCAAGGAAAAAAGCAACAGTGGGTCTCTTCTCCACCAGAAGGGGATCATTTACTGGATTTTAATTTATTTCAGTTTGCTTAGATGCTTAGAGCTTTTACAGATTTAAATAAACCTACAATGTTGTGGGTTATCTGCCTTGTTCTGCTTGATAGGGTGGAAGAATGAATCTTTTGCAACTTACTACATTCAAAGCAGAAACAGAGTCATCCAATATGTACATGTGCATTTTTGTCTTCATAGTCATGTTAGCATCACACAATTATTTATTTCAATCTCCTTAATTTCCATCAGTAATTTTCTTCATATATTTGATTTAATTATAGATAAAAATATATATTTATATCATTATAAAATAAATATTTTAGTGAGAAATTAGAAGAGATGTTCGATATATTGTATTGATATATTGTACATATTAATATATTGTATTTATTAATATATTGTATTTATTGTGAGGTGGTACAGAATATATCTCATTACTGATAAAGGAATAGCATATGTCAGCAGAACATAGAAATTATGCCACTGTATATCAGAAATTAATGTATCACAAACTTGTCAATTTCATTCTTTAAGAAAATATGGAGTTTAATAAATGTACTGGCAGTGGAAAAAACAAAAAACTGGAGCCCCGAATGTGGGAGCCTAGCATAGAAAGGAAAAGAAAACACTGTAAAATCCAATAGCTGTGACAAGATTATAATTTTGTATTTGTTTAAAATCTCATGTGTTTGTGCATGTACTGGAATTATACTAAATAACATTGAGGGGGCACCTGGGTGGCTCAGTCAATTAAGCATCAGACTTCAGCCCAGGTCATGATCTCTGTGAGTTCGAGCCCCGCATTGAACTCTGTGCTGACAGCTCAGAGCCTGGAGCCTGCTTCTCAGAGCCTGGAGTCTGCCCCTCCCCTGCTCGTGCTCTCTCTCTCAAACATAAATGAGTGTTAAAAAAATTTTAAAGAAAAAACATTGAGAATAAGAGTTATGGGGCTAAAATTAAGGTTCAAGGACAATAGGAAGTGTATTGCAGAAGTTAGGGAAGTCCTGTTTTACAAATACTGGGCAAACCCAGGTTTCAAAACAGGATTCTCTGGTTTCAACTTCATTCGGTTTCTGCTGTCCTATACAGTTTTATAGAAATTGTGGACTGGCATGCTCTTAGAGAGATCTGTACTTGTCTAGAACAGTGACCAAGTCCACTTGCAAGTTCTGAGCTGTGAAGATCACTACTTGTAATGCTGGTCCTTTACAGTTTCTTGGCAGGTGGCTCTTCTCTCCACAGAGATTCAACTATCTGGCTCAAAATCAAATCTCCCTTGATGGGGGCCCTTAAGCTCTCACCTCTAAGTATACCTAGCAGGAGAAAAAGGAAGGGAATTCAATCAAATTGAAATTCCTGCCAGGTGGCAGCTCAAAGAGAGAGAGAGAGAGAGAGAGAGAGAGAGAGAGTGTGTGTGAAAGAGGAGGGGGCGAGAGAGAGGAAGGGAGATAGGAGGTGATATTCTTCCCACAGTCAGGAATAAAAAATTAAACAAACAAAACCCCAAAGACCCATTTTTTCATTGGCAGAGCAAAGTGTCTCAAAAGAATCTGTAGATGAACTCCCAAGAGCAACGGTCTGGGCTAAAAGAGTGATTGAGAAGGGGGTGAGGGGAGTGGGGAAGGACCTTGAAAGAGATTACAGCTCTCATCCATTCAGGTAAAGAGGGCTTTAGAACAGACTCTTCTCAGAAGGGGGAAGTGCGTCTATAGCATGATAAATCACAAAGCAGGAAAGCTCTGATCTGGAAACGTTAAACACTGCTTTTTTTTACATAAAGCAGTTGCCTACCCATGTAAAGTATGCCCTTATACTCTTTTCTTCCAACATAGTGTATTTTATTGCACCCCAAGTAAATGCTGTGTTGTTGCAGATTTACAGGTGATGGGAAGCCTTCATTTCTGAAGTCGAGTTTCCCCGAAAAACTGTAGGTCTTCAGGTAGAGGTGATGATAGAGGTAATTCTGGTCGAGGTAATTTCCTCTGTCATCTTTGTTTTGTGTTTGTTGTTCCAACCCACTTGGAAGAGAAGATGAAAGAGATTACAGGGGGGTGGGGGAGGGGGCTAGAAGTCATCTGTCCTCACTTTTCTGCTTCTCAGAACAATGGAGTGTGACACACTGGAACTTACATGTGTATGTGCAGATATGTCCTAGATATTTAGGCTCCTGTTTTGCCATTGTATTTTTAACACAAGGCCTTGCCAATTTAAGTACTAAAAGGCTGTAGTAGAAAAGATAGTTTTAATTAAAATAACAAAAGGATTACTAAGGTAGCATTTACGCATCCATTGTGTTGATTTAAAACGTACTATTTTTTTTGAATTTTAGTGTAAACAAGAGACATTTTAATGAATAAATTTACATTTAGAATTCATATAAAAGATGCAACTGGCAATACCTGTCCACAGAAACATATTGTATATGGAGGCAAAACTTCTGGCAAAACAACTCTTTTGTTGGGTGAAGAAAACAGTACAAAGGGGAAAACATCCAGAGTCTGTGGTATAGAAATGTACTGAATGTTTAAGGCAGCAAAGATTTCAAAGGTCGATGCCTGGGCTTTGTTCATAAGCATGCAGCAAAATCGGGCTGAACAGATGGAACCCCATCTGCAGGGCTTCTCTATCTGTGTAGTGATGTTCTAGAATGTGCTGATATATAAAAACTATAAATAGAAAGCTCTGAAAATTAGTTCTCCTTTTACACATTTGAACTAGTTGAGAATCTTAAAAATCTCAGCTAATTAGGAGAAGAAAGAGATTGTCAGTTCATCTTATGGTCTATGGTCTTTTCTGATAGCAATATCAACATGCTTACCATGATTCTGATCATGGACCAGTCTGGGAAGTTAAGAATTAGAAAAAGCAAAGGGGGAAAGAAAGCCAGAAACTTCAAAGTCGTTAGGATCCGAAAGTTCAAAGTGTTTTCTCTGTGGCAAAAAATCAATTGCAAAGATTGAGTTTATTTAGATGGTAAAATAATGCTGACTGTTGTTTTTTGTTAAATATTTTTTTCTACCAATTTCTATTAAGTGGATTGAAAAACCTATTTTCTGTCGATACATGAAGAATTCATCTCTACAAGTATTACACAACTCAATAACCAAAGATAAATTTTCTGTAAGAGAAAGCTCTAATTTCACACAGAGATAATCACTAGTGATTTTTTCCCTATGAGAAGCAAAAAGAAAGTGACTTAAGACATTAAAAAAAGCTTACAGTGCAAAAAATTGTCTCTTATATTCTATAATCATCACTATTACTTCTGTGTATTCACACACAGTGTCTGTGACATTAAAGAATTTACTTAAGCTTTGTCTCAGATTCCCTATCTGCAAAAACGAGTTTTATAAGTATACTTATTTCATAGGGTTGTTAGGAGAATTAATTGAGTCCGCACATGTAAATAACTTAGAATGGTTTCTGGCATGGAATAAGTGTTCAGAGGGTATCAGATATTATAATATAGATAATACTCTTTGAGACCCAGACATCAGTCAAAATATTCCCTGGATGGTTCCTCAGAATGGAGCTAGACAGACATTTGTTATCCCCACATCTAAAAATTGTTCACTTCAATTAAATACTTTGTTATGTTGTTACGATATGACGGGTATACCGTGGGCATATGGAGTTAAGAATTTGCAGGGCAGTTATGATAGTAATCTTAGAATCTACCTGCTTAGATGCCTGCTACAATCTTGGCTTCCCTTATTGTTTTGGTTAATGGAATGACAACCAATCCATGGTATTACTGGGGTTTCTGATTTTCCAAAGAAAAGCCTTATCTTCTCAAAACCAGTCTTTCTGTCCCCAAATCTTAATATATTTCCGTGTCTTCTGAATCTCTTAAGCTATCATGATCTATTTCTGCTAGCTTGTCTTGATGCCTTTCCCTTCTGGTTAAACAAAAGATTTGTATGTGTGTGTGTGATCAATACTTCCAACATAAAAGACACAATTATTTCTATTTAAGAAAAAAGAGGTGCAGAAAGGGCAAGTTACTTGTAAATTTGAATATGGGCCTATCTGACTTGAAATGTGTGCTGTTCATTAATGCTAAGGTGTCCATACATGGTTACAAAAGGCTCTGTTACAACACATACAAAACAGAAAGGTGGAGGAACAGGATTAGCTGTATTGTCAGGCCCTTCAATATACCGGGATAAACATGTTATGTCCCCACTACCTTATTCCTTAAAGCCTTTTCTAGAGTCCCACCCTTTTTCAAGTAATGGTATTGAACCTAAGGTGGATAAATATAACATTATATCCTCTTTACTTGTATATAATGGGAGAAGTAGTTGAATCAAATTCAGAGATTCAACACTTGAAAATAAATCGGAGATGCAGATGTTCAAATGGCAGATCATGTCTTAATAAAAATGTAGATCTTAGATGGGCCAGCCATGGTTTTCTTTTCTTTTTTTAATGTTTATTTATTTTTGAGACAGAGAGAGACAGAGCTTGAATGGGGGAGGATCAGAGAGAGAGAGAGAGGGAGACACAGAATCTGAAACAGGCTCCAGGCTCTGAGCTGTCAGCACAAATAGCCATGGTTTTCAATTGGTCCAAGACAGGTGAAAATATGGGATAGGAGAGAAATCCTTTCTATTAGTCATTCTCCTTGCGTCAAAAAGGAAAACTACAATATCCCATTTTCTGTATTCTACAAGAAGTTACAAAGATCTTAAACATTAAGAAAGAATAGTGGGGAAATTATATATTATAAGAATTGAGCTATTTCATACTGGGGATAATTTTAGAAAGACTTCTGAAAGAAGGGAATGATGCTGATAAGTAAGAATTTCTGTAAAAACGATTTATTCGCAAACTGTACTGTACATTGAATTTGTTTCATAGAGTTTTTAAAAACCACAGATATGTAGGTCATATCTACTGAAACAGAATTCCCACCTAATAATTATCATGTAACAGCCAGGCTTTTGATACAGTGTTCTAGGCTGTGACTTGCTGCTCTTTTCAGAAACACATAAAAGTCACTTTAATGCATCATTTTACAGCAAATTGAGGACTAAGATTATAAAATAAATGGCAACAATAAGAAATGGTTTTGTCATGATATTCATATATTGTCATATGATGAAAAAATGTTTCTAAAAAATAAACATTGGATAGGTTGGAAGAGAGGAAATCGAATGAAGCTCAAAACTTATCGTTGACTTGAACGTTTTAAGAGTTTCATTTAAGAAATGTTAATAAATATTGCAGAATGAGTAATAATATATATCTGAATCAAAAACATTTTCATTATTTTTTTAAAACAATTTCACTTTATTTGACAAACATTGATTTGTTCTGGTTTCAAATGTCATAGATTTTACATTATGCACTTAACCTGGCAGTTGCAAGCTTGATTTCTGTATTTCCCAGACCCTGAATCAAATGACAAGATCATCCAGTCTTAGGGCAACAGAGAAATTTAAATTTCTAAAAACTCATTTATTTGGACTCTAATGTTTTATTTCCATTTTGTAAAGGGTTGGGCTGAAGCTTCATTCAACTTTGCTAGTGAATTACTGATGCTCTGATCAAAGAAACGATGAAAATAATATTGTAAAGCAAAGTCTCCCTTAGGTAATAACTAGCTTCAACCATTTTATTTATTTTTTTAATTAAAAAAAAATTATTGCTTATTTTTGAGAGAGAGACAGAGCATGATCAGGGGAGTGGCAGAGAGAGGGAGACACAGAATCTGAAGCAGGCTCCAGGCTTTGGAGCTGTCAGCACATAGCCTGATGTGGGGCTCGGACTCATGAAACACAAGATCACGACCTGAGCAAAAGTTAGACACTTAACCGACTGAGCCACCCAGGCGTCCCCAGCTTCAACCATTTTAGAAGCAAGCATTTATGTGATAAATATGATGCAGTTATTATCAATATTGTTGGGAGCAAGCCAATGGAAGTTGATTCAACTTTGTCACAACTTTTCATTGCTATGGAGTTTGGCTAGTTTTTTGTCTAGTTAAATATAACCTATGTGTAGAAATATGCATAACACAAATATTTAGCAAAACTATTTCATAAACACACACTCATGTAACCATCACCTAGGACAATAAATGGAAACTTTGATAGCTTCTTAAGTTTTCCAGTTGCTCCATTCCAGTAATAATATTCTTCTCCTTGAAGATAATCACTAATCTGGGGTGCCTGGGTGGCTCAGCCAAGTAAGCATCCAACTTCAACTCAGGTCATGATCTCACAGTTTCTGAGTTTGAGATCCCCGTGGGGCTCTGTGCTGACAGTGTGTAGCCTGCCTGGAATTCTCTCTCCTTGTCTTTTCCCCCTCCCCAGCTCTCACTCTGTCAGAGTTAAATAAATAAACTTAAAAAAAAAGATAATCACTATTTTAAAATTTATAGTAACCACTTACTTGTTTTTCTCTCTATATTGTAACAACCTATGCATGTTTTCATAAATAACATGGTTTGGTGTTGCCTATATTTGTATTATACATAAAGAGAATTACAATACTCTATAGTTTCTTTTGTGATAAGCTTCTCTCATTTGAGAACATATTTTTAAGACTCAGCCTTGTTTTTGCATATAGTTGTAGTTAGTTATTTTTCATTGCTTGGTATTCCTTTTATAAATACAAAGCACTTTTTCTCTCATATTGCCAATAAGGAGTTGGGTTTATGTCTTATGCAGATTGCAAGTTTATGAATAATGCTGTTAACACCGTTGTGCAAGTCTTCTGGTACATACATGGACACATTTCTCTAAGGAATACACTTAGGAGTATGATTGCAGGATCATGATGCACAACAAATGTATTGCAGTGTAATTTTGATTCTGATCACCCGAAGTTAGGGTAAACCTTATCTGTTAATTTTATTGTCATGTTTCCCAAGAAAAATGCCACCATTTCAGATCGGCGCCACAAGGGCCGAGGCCCCAGGTCTTCTCACATTCTGACTAACTGCCAAGCCTGGAGGGGTTTCCACAGCCCCATAAAAGTATGAAAACTTATTAAAACAATACACACAACTCAGAAAAGTTCTGTCCTTACAAATACAGTTTTATAGTAATGGATACAAGTCAGGATCTGTCAAATGAAGAGAGATATAGGACAAGATACGGGGTTTGCAAAAGTAGAGCTTTTGTACCTTCTCCCCTTGGATCAGAATACATCATCCTCCCTGCATGCTAATGTGTTCACCAATTGGGAAGTTCCCCTGAACCTCAATATTAATAATTTTTATTTGGGATTTCATTACAGAGGCATGATTGATTGCATATTTGGGCATGTGATTGAACTCAATCTCTAACCCTCTTTCTCTCTGGGAGGGTAGATTGGGTCAAAGCCCCAGCCCTCTGATCATACTGTTCGTGTGACCAGCTCCATCCTAAATTATCTGGTTAGCATAAATTCAGGTATGATCCAAGGGCTCTATGAATAATAATAAAAAAAATTATCTTGAGAAATTCTCAGGATTTTAGAAGCTGTGCCAGGAATTTGGAACCAAAAAAAATTCATTATATCATTATCCAACACGTACCTTAAAGTTTTGTAAATAATATATCAAGCTTATTGAAAGTTGTTAATCAAATAACCCTCCCACAAGCTTTTAATGATGCTCTATCCCTTCACATACCAAAACTTATTGTTTTGTTCTTTTCTCCTATTTCAAATTTCTACTCTGGTTCATTCACAGAGATATCAATTGTGGTTTTAATTGATGTTTTTCTGTTTACTAATAGTTATCTACCTTTTCATATATTTAATGACTCTGTAGATATCCTCTCTCATCTTTTGTGAAAACACATCTCAGGTCTTTTGCCTATATTTTTTCTAGGATTTCTGTATTTTTTTATTGATTTGTAGGACTTATATATTTGCATATATTATATGATTTATGTATTCTAGATGTAAACCCTGTATATTTTATGTGTTTCAGATATATTTACCAAATTTGAAGGTTGAATTTATCACTATCTTTGGTTGAATTTAAGTTCCAGTTTCAATATAGTCACATTTGGGTCACCCACCTAGCTCAGTTGGTTGAGCATTGACTCTTGATTTTGGCTCAGGTCATGATCCCAGGGTCATGGGATCCAGATCCATGTGCGGCCACCATTCAGCACCCTGTTGAGACTTGCATGAAGCACAGAGCATGCTTAAGATTATCTCTCTCTCTTTCTCTCTCTCTCTCTCCCCATTCATGTTCTCTTTCTCTGAAACAAAAAACATTGTTAAATTTATTAATTTTTACCTTTTGTACATTTTATGATCTGTTTGAAGGTATATGTTCATCACCTTCAGTCATAACGATATTCCCTTATATTTTTATCCAGACTTTTTTTTTTTTTACCTTTTACATTAGGACAGTAATTCAAATGGAAATAATGGTATATGGCAAGATATATGGTCATGGTATTTTTCACATTGAAAAACAAATTACCAGTTCACTCATTAATTGAAAAGACCCTGTTTTCTCACATTTGTGCTAGATCAAGTGTCATGTATATGTCAGTTTATTATAGGCCACCATTTTCTATTTCACTGATCATTTCATCAATACTTGGACCAACATACAATGTCTTAGTTACTATGACTTCATATTAAGTATTGATAGCAGAGGAAGTTATCTTACTTGCTACATTTTGAAGATTGTCTTGGGCAATCTGACCTCTTACAATTTAACATAAATTTTAGAATCAGCATATTAAGATTCTCTCTCTCTCTCTCTCTCTCTCTGTCTCTCTCTCTCATGCACACACACACACACACCACACCACACAAATATTTGAGATCCTTTGGAATTTGAGAAAAAATTGACAGTTGACATCGTTAAGTCTTCCTGAATATGAAAATGAGACATCTCTGTGTTCCTAACTTCAAATGATCCTTACTATCCTATTGAAAATTTGAGGTGCTTAGGGGATTTAAAGTTGTTTTTCAAACTTTGTAAATGTTCTCAGCAGAATATGTCTAAATTTTCTAAGCTCCTATTACTTGTAGCAAAAGTCTCATATCTGGTTTTATAAAATTGTTTAGATTTTAAATATATTTGATACTCTTTATTCTCCTGTGAACAATTTCATGTTGTTGAATAAAAACAAATCTGGACTTAGAAGAGGAAAGACTTTATTTAAAAGTAAGACTATTGAGGGATGCCTGGGTGGCTCAGCCGCTTAAGAATCCAACTCTTTATTTCGAGTCAGGTCATGATCTCACGGTTCATGAGATCAAGGCCAGCATCAGGCTCTGTGCTGACAGTGCAGAGCCTGCTTGGGATTCTCTCTCTGTCCCTCTCTTTCTGCCCCTCCCCCACTCATGTGTGTATTCTCTCTCTCTTTCAAAGTAAATAAACAAACATTTAAAAAAGTAAGACTATTGAAATAGGGAGAATGCTTTATAAAAATATGCAAGTGTCTCAAAGTCAAACTGGAAAGGCTTTTCTTTTATAAGTGGAGAGATGTAGAAAATGCTTTAGCAGAAACTTTTAAGGAGAAGTTGGATAGACAAGAGAAAATGGCCAGCAGGGCCAAACAAAAAAGTGTCTTGCTCTGAGTAGTCATTTTTCAGAATAAGTAAATAAGGGGGCACATTCTGCTTTTTATCAATTCCTCAGAGCTTGGAGTTAGACAGAGTTCAGGGAACTGTAATAAGCAGAAAAATCTATAATAATAAGGTTTGGTCAAGACAAAGCAGAAGGTAACAAATGGGCAGTTATGAACACATGGTCAAGGGATCAAGGTCTATCTTTCTAATTTTTGAAAATTCTTCATAACCATTCTTATAGTATACTTACTTATTATTAAGAAAATCACACGGAGCGTTCTCACTAAGACTATTAAGGACATGCCCAGGCTTTAGTGGAAGACAAGAGTAAGTGAATTCTTCTCTATTGCAAAGGGCTTTTGTGTCTTATGGGGAGAATATATGTGAATAAATCCACAGTGGAAAGTGGGATAGACGCATAACTAAAAGTTGTATCAGTAACCCCAGAGAACAGTCTGAGAGAAAAGAGAGTAAACAAGGAATATTCTTTACCATTTAGACATAATTATATCTAAACTCCTTCATGTGTTTGAAACCACCATTCTATCAGTAGACTTGTAAGTTACAAAGCCATCAAGTAAGTGAAACAATGAAGCCCACTGCCCTTTGATAACAAAGATTTCCCAACAACCTGAGTGTCAACAATGAGTTTTACAAGTGTGATGAAAAGACAAGATTCCTTTCTTTTGCTATTTGCGAATGCTTCCTTAAATTTAATTCAATCCGTATGTCACAAATTACTATATTTTTGTACATATTTGTTGTCTTTTCTTCAGTTATCTTTCTATAACAAAATAATGGATTAGTCTTCAAACAAATATCATTTTAAATAACTACAGTAAAGTAGATTTTAGCATTTTCTTATGAATTGGGATTCTAATGATTTTGATATTAGAAAATAATTATACAATTATAATATTAAAATAATATTAAGTGAATATTTTCCTAATTATCAATTTGCTAGATGTAGAAATTATATGAAAGGAAATAACAGAGAGGTACATGTTTATGGATTCAGAAACTTTATGGTTGGTGATGTTATCTAACAAGACAGAACATTAGAGAAACATTGTTTTGGAAAGCCTCATAGAACATTGCAGTTATGGATTTAGGCCTCAAAAAATATAAGGGAAGTTAAGCAATGCAAAGAATGAAACTGGCCAGGAAGAGTACATAGTGATGGGGCATAAGAGCAGAAAAAGAGAAAGAGAATGAAGTTCTAGGAAATGCTCTAATGTCAGGACACTAAAGATCTTGAAAGAAATTGAGCCAAAGTCTCAATCAGGAGGAGGTCATTTGGTTACAATAGAACCTGTTAGAACCCCACCTTACATGAAGACTTTAGCATAAAAGTGCTTACAGAAAATAAGCTTAAAGAAAATGACTTGCTTTTTATTGATTGAGTATATATTGACTTATTTTGGGTGCATTTAAGTATGTGAGTCCATGTAAAACATAAAGTGTTTTGTTAGTGAAGTAAGTTATTTAGTAATGTTTGCCTACCACCCATGAGTTCATACATATTCGAGGATGGTCCTTGATTCCATGAGAGTATTTGTGCACCAAACTGAATGCAATGTGAGAATAATTAATACTTCTCTAAAGCCTTAAAAAATCACCTACATTTTTCCTTACCAAAATAATAAGAGTCTGAGGCATTAAAACAAGGCTTTATCCAGTTAAAACAAGATTGTGAACATGAATTCTACTTTCTGTTATGAGTAGTAAGTTGGAGAAAAAGCGTTAAGGCTGAATTTTGACTTTTTCAAACATCAAGTGCTGATGTCAGTCATCAGTGTTTTTTGACTATGATTAGTATCTTTCTGATTATCATTAGAAATGCAGGAAGCAGAGGACTAGACAAGGTAAGTCATAATTTAATAATAGATTATGCCTACTGAGGTTACATTTTCAGGATTTCTTTTCAAATCGTATTTTTTTCTTGAGTTAGCTCCAGGTTCATAGCCACCGAGTGAAGAGACAGAGTATGTGTGTAACACAGTCATTAACATTTCATCTCTAATTTCAGATGTCTGTAACATAGGTCAAGGGCCCTTACGTGTGAGGTCAGAGACTGTTATGAAGAAAGCTAGCCCAAAATAGATCTTGGTCAGAAATCTTGTCATCAATTTTGAATGACATTTCTAACCGGAACACAGAGAACTCACATTGATTCACTTGTGAGGCTTCTTTGGACTCATCCTCTTGCCAGAAGCTCTGGCATACAGTAGGGCATGTTTGAAAGCCCCTTCATCTCTGCTACGATATATTATTTAAAAATGTCAAATGTGTTTTGCTGTTCCTAGAATCTAAATGATTCAAGATGAACTGCTTAGATATACACAGAATCACTCCTGAATAGTTTTTTAAAATTATGAATTATTACCCTGCCAGTATGGAAAAGGATTGGCTTATGCAGAGCACTGCTCTCTTTCCCGCTTCTCTTGATCATATTGTCATAGTTTTATTACTGCATATTTCACTCCATCATGCAATTTGAAAGAATATGAAATGGCTTAATATGTAATAATAATGAAAATAATATTAGCTATTTTTTTAATCTCAAAAGACATTAGTTTTTCTTTCTCATTCAGTTTAACAATCCAAACCCATAATAGATTGTGGGGTTATTAAGATGGAGATAAATCTGTAATTGCTACATTTGTTTGACCTCAGGATCCCTTCTAGTAATCATACTCACTTGTAAAAAATGGGGCCTTTTTGATACATAGGATCAATCCATTTGCTCTAAGAATATACCAAAAGTATTCCAGAAGCCTCAATATCTTCATGAAAAGGGTATCAATTAGATTCAAGGTATTGTCTTGCTGTTTAATTATGATAATTATTTTATAAACACTGAATTTTCCAACTCAGATATTTAACAATATCTTTATTCTAAATAAGAGTCCCAAATATTTTAAAGAGAATAAGATGGATATTATCACCAGAGATTTCTGTCCAAAAACCAATATCACACTTAGTCCCGAGGAATAAGTGCCCTCCCATAGTCCTACACTTCAGATGGTCCCTATATATTACATACAAACACACACACACATGAACTGATATTAACATACGTCTGGGGGTCCTTATCGCTTGGAATATGACACTTGGTGCTTACAGTAAACTGTAGCCCTAGATATCCCCTAGATATCTGTTCTTAGCTGCACAGTTCAGGCATCAGGAAACCACTTATGCCTCTCTCTGATACTATAGCTTCAAAATTAAATGTATCTGCATTTGAACGTCCTTTAGTTTTGTGGGTTTTTCTACTGCCACAGAGACCCATACTGCTTCAGATCATGAGAAATGTCTCAGCAACAGAAACCATTAAGGTCAGATAATGAAACAGATAGTAAGGACAAAAATAGAACCTAGGAAAACAAAATCTGAGATTTAAAAATAAGTGGAAACCATCCAAGAGGTCATCCACTTATAATTTTGAACATAATATGTTTGAAACATGAAATATGTTCATAGGTTCATAACATATGTTTTTGAACATATGTTCAAAAAATTAATGAGGAACAGAGAAAGTAGCCAAATTCACACACATGCACACACACAGTTACTAAAAATGGAGAATAAGAAATACAGGCTAAATAGCAAACACAATAATTAAAACCAAATTAAGTCCAATATAGAAATTGGCATGTTATTCATAAAAATAATATTTTATTTAGTTTTTAGCCACCAGTGATAATGTTTCTTCTGACACTAAAAACACATACTTATAGGAAATAGTTATAGAATTTTTATAGAAATTTCATGGAAATTTATTGATGATATCTGAGCTAACTAAAACTAGCCAGAAATTTGATTCTAAAATGACCACATACATAAGACAATTGTAGAACATAGTTAATAAAAAATTAAAAGAAAATGATCCACTACCATGGAAAAAATTCAAAATAAGGTTATAAACATAATAGTCAACAAAACGAAACAATGTCATAATTAAAATTTGAAAGTAAATATTACTAAGTTAGGATAAATTATAGTTGATACAGAGTCATGTTGAGCAGGTCACATTTGTCATACATGCTTTTAATATACCACAAAAAAGTAAGCTCCCTAATGGAAATATTCTTCATTTTAATACCTTGTTAAAAAGTACAAGTTTTGACTTTTTATGAATATAACAAGATTCTTCCAGTTTTAGGCATTTATTTAATATTATTGAAGCAAGCTTATGGTATTAACATAGCAGAAAAAATGGTATACAACACAAACTTTGGCCAAAGCTCCAGAGGCATTTTTTATGTCTTGTCCAACATATAGTTGGAGTGTGTTACTGGGAGAAATAGAAATGGTCAAAATTAAGCAAACAGCAATGATATTCATTAGAATTCAGAGGTATTTTCTGTACAGTCTCACAATCCCACTCTTGTTGGGGAAGATGCTACATCAGAATTTAGTTTCCTTTTTTTTAACATTTATTTATTTATTTTTGAGAGAGAGAGAGAGGCTGAGAGAGAGAAGGAGAGAGAGAATCCCAAGCAGGCTCCATGTTGTCAGTGCAGAGCCTGACACAGGGCTTGAACCCACAAACTATAAGATCATGACCTGAGCCAAAACTTAGAGTCAGACACTCAACCACTGATCCATCTAGGTGCCCCCAGAATTTAGTTTCCTAAGATATAAGACTTATTTTATGCCCCCAAATATTGTTCATCTTGGCAAACATTCCTTGTACAGTTGAAACTGATGTTCATTCTTTAGTTGTGGATTGTAGTATTTAATACTAACGGGTATTAGTATTTTATAATAATATGTCTAATAGGTCAGGTTTGTTTGTAAAATTGTTCAAATTCTCTATATTTTTAATGCTTTTATTGTCTTCTGGTTCTATCAAACACTGAGAGTGGGAAGTTCAACTCTCCAATAATGACTCTGGATTTTAATTTATTTTTCATGATTTTGAAGTTCTATTATTAATTGCATATATGCCTAATTATGCATTTTTGATGAACTGACCCTTTTATTATTATTAAAGTCCTCACTTATATCAGGTAATAATTTTTTCTCCTAAATTCTATATTGTCCAATGTTAATATAGTCCTGACACTCTTATGCTTCTTGTTTTATTGCATATTTTATATTTCTTATTTTCAAATTTGACGTGTCCTTATATATAAAGTGTGTCTCAGCATATAGATGGATTTTGCTCTTTTATACAATACAATATTCTGATTTTTGAGTATCATGTTTAATCTATTTAAATTTAATTTTGTGTTTATATGTATAGAAATAATGGTGATGATCACATATTTTTCATCAAGTGGCAAGTTGTCTTTTAAGGAAAGTATGAGATGAACAAATTGGTCACTGTAAGCAAATATATGTAATATGGGGATTTTTTTATACTTCCTTATATATCTAAGTTTCCATCTGATATCATTACCTTTCAGCACCAATTGTAGCCTTTTTCCCTGCTCGAACTGCAGATCAGAAAAAGAATATTTTGAAAGAGAATTTTTTCAGCTTTATTAAAAATGTATATAATCCTCATTTTGAAAGTGTGCTCATTCTGCAATTTTAGGAAGATGAGGTTTTTTCATTTTGTTTTGTTTTCTTTCAGCACTTTAAAATTCTTTTCATTTTATTTTGGTCTCCCTTGTTTCTGAAGAGAAATCAGAAACTTGCCTCTGTTCTTCTATCTGCAGTGTGTGTGTGTGTGTGTGTTTGTGTGTGTGTGTGTATACTTTGCAGTGACTACTTTGAAGATTTTTCTGTTGATTTTGGTTCTCAACAATGCTACTGTGATTGGTGGGTGTAATTATCTTTGTATTTATCTTGTGTAGGGTCTTCTAAGCTTCCTGGATCTACATATCAAAAAATTTTTAATGTTCATTTATTTTATAGAGAAAGGGAGAGAGAGTGCATGCATGCAAGTGGGGCAGGGGCTGAGAGAGAGAGAGAGAGAGAGAGAGAGAGAGAGAGAGGAAGACTCAGAATCTGAAGCAGGCTCCAGGCTCTGAGCTGTCAGCACAGAGCCCCATGCAGTGCTCTAACTCATGAACCATGAGATCATGACCTGAGTCAAAATCAGATGCTGAACCAACTGAGCCACCCAGGTACCCCTACATATTAAGTTTTTAAATTAAATTTGAAAAAGTTGAAACCATTTATCCCAAGTACACCAGGATGTTATCCTTATTCCTATGGTATTGTCTTTCTGTGGTTTAGGTTTCAAATAGATTCCCTTGGAGTATGAATGGGGATTCTCTACTCTATGTGAACTTCAAGCATCTGAGCATGGCTTCATTTCTTATATCTTTATTCAGCTCTCAGACCCATTGCAGTGACTCTCGGCTTAATCTTGCATATTGCCATGTGATTTATGAAATACTTTCAGAAATACTTGCATGGCATGTGTATCATTACATTGTGAATCTATAGCTTTAAGAGACATCCTTGCCTTTCTTTCCCACTTCACAAAAAGAGGAGCAGCA
The DNA here is from genome assembly GCF_027475565.1 of Acinonyx jubatus. Classification (NCBI taxonomy): domain Eukaryota; kingdom Metazoa; phylum Chordata; class Mammalia; order Carnivora; family Felidae; genus Acinonyx; species Acinonyx jubatus. The sequence continues at coordinate 41,001,011 of NC_069391.1, forward strand.
AAGTGACTCACTGTTGTACTTATATCCAGTTGAAACATGGCTAGCAGGTTTTGAAAAATGATAGTGGAACTATCAAGTTAATTGTTACTTTGTAACCCTCTAGGTATTTAAGTAGCTAAATACTTGCTTACCAAGACTGTTGGTAGCTCCCAAAGCCATAATGGGATCCCATTTTTATATTATACTAAGCAAAGAATTTAAGATTATTCAAGCCCCCTTGTTAGTATGGATGTAGATGATGTAGATTTGGCTACTTTGTTATATGCCCAGCAATTGTATTACCAAACAAGATGCAGGATATGTCTCTTACCCTGGAAAGTTCTTTTGTATCCCTTTCCAAGAAATCTACACACACATTAAGGTAAATCACTGATCAGATTGCTATCACTATTGCATAGTCTTGCATGTTTAGAATTTCATCTTAATGGAATCATAAAATATGTATCCTTTTGTGCAAGGGTTATTTCATTTAAATTATGGGTTTTGAGATTCATCCATGCTATCACCTGTTCATTTCTTTTTATAGCTCAGCAGTATTTCATTGTATGAATAAATCAGCTTGTTTAACAACTAAACTATCTGGTGATGAACATTTGGCTTGGTTCCTGTTGGGGGTTATTAAGAGGAGAGCTCATACAAACATTTATATCCAAGTTTTCTTTCTTTTTTTTAATTTATAAGCATACGTTTGTATTTCTCTTGGGTAAATACCTACCTAAGAGGGGAATTATCTTACCGTAAATTTATGCTTAAGTTTATAAGAAACTGGTAACCTGTTTTACAGAAGGGTTTTGCCTTTTTCTTTCCCCACAAGCAATTACATTGTCACAATCACTTTGTGTTTGTTTGTTTGTTTGATTGATTCATTGATTGTTTTAAGATACCTTCTGGTGTGAAGTGGCATCTCATTATGATTATAATTGACATTTCTCTGATGACTATATTAAAGCTTATTGTATGTGCTTGCTGTTAAATTGTATAGCATCTATTGTTAAGTTTCTGTTAAAGTTATTTGCACACTTTAAACTTAAAAATCTTGGGGCACCCGGCTGGCTCAGTTAAGCGACCGAATCTTGATTTCGGCTCAGGTCATGTTCTCCTGGCTGGCGGGATTGAGCCCCGCACTGTTAGAACAGAGCCTGCTTGGATTCTGTCTCTCTTTTTCTCTGTCCCTCCCTCAATCTCTCTCCCTCTGCTTTCTCTCTCCCTCTCAAAATAATAAATAAACATTTAAAAAATAATAATAAATAATAATAAATAAACCTAAAAATCTTTAAATTGTTGTATTATAGGAACTCTTTATATATTCTAAATATGGATCCTTTGTCATATATATGCATATATGTATGTACACATATATGTATGTCTATATATATTATATATTGCTTGTATGTTTCTTCCCAAGAGTGTGTGAATCCTTGAGCAGGTATTTTACATCTATTTGAGCATCATCCATGCTTTCGCACGGGAAGTTTTTCACTCTCACTGAATTAAGAGAATTTTAAAAAGTAAGCAAATCACAAAAAATTATAAATAAAACTGCTATGTCATGAGGTAAAGGGATATGAATTTATTTCTTTGGAAATACTTATATAATTGGTTTCATTGTCCTTTTTTAGGTGATATAAAGATGGGCAATTGGCTTTTTTAATTTTTCTATTAAATATTATTAACATACAGTATTAATATTAGTTTCAGGCATATAATATAATGGTTCAACAATTCTATGCATTACCCAGTGTTCATCGTGATAGTGTACCCTTGATCCCCCTCTTCTCTTTCATCCATCACCCCACCCACTTCCCCTTTGGCAACCACCAGTTCTCTACGTTAAGAGTCTGGTTTTATGTCCTTATCTTTTTGTTTTCATTTATTTTGTTTCTTAAATTCCACATATAAGTGAAATCATATGGTATTTGTCTTTCTCTGACTTATTTCACTAAGCATTATATACTCTGGATCCATCCATGTTGTTACAAATGGAAAGATTTTATTTTTTTATTTGTGGCTAAGTAGTATTCTATTATATATATGCCCAACCTCTTGATCTATTCATCTATCAATGAATGCTTGGATTGCTTCCATATCTTGGCTATTATAAATAATGCTGCAGTAATTCCAGTAGTGGAATTTGCATTCCCACCAGCAGTGCAAAAGGGTTCCCTTTTCTCCACATCCTCACCAATCCTTCCTGTTTCTTGTGTTTTTGAGTTGAGCCATTCTGACAGGTATGAGGTGATATCTCCTTATGGTTTTGATTTGTATTCCCCTGATGATGAGTGATGTTGAGCCTCTTTTCATCTGTCTGTTGGCTGTCTGTATATCTCAGGAAATATCTTCTTTATGTTTTCTGCTTATTTTTTAATTGGATTATTTCATTTTTGGTGTTGTGTATGTTCTTTATATATTTTGAATGTTAATCCTTTATCAGATATTCCATTTGAAAATAACTTCTCTCATTAAGTAGATTATCTTTTTGTTTGCTGATGATTTCCTTCACTGTGTAAAACATTTCACAGACTATTGGGACTATTGGGTATAGTCCCAATAGTTTAATTTTGCTTTTATTTCTCTTATCTGAGGAGACATATCTAGAAAAATGTTTCTATGGCTGATGTCAAAGATACTACTGCCTATGTTTTCTTCTAGGAGTTTTATAGTTTCAGGTATCACATTTAGGTCTTTAATCCATTTTCAGTTTGTTTTGTGTATGATGTAAGAAAGTCATCCAGTTCCATTCTTTTACATGTAGTTGTTCGGTTTTCCCAACATCCCAACTGAGCCCAGGCGCCCCTGTTGTAGTTTAATTAGTCATGAAAGTATGTGCTTATTTCTGGGCTATTTTGTCCCATTGATCTATGTGTTTATTTTTGTGTAAGTTTCATACTATTTTGATTAGTATAGCTTTACCTTGAAATCTAGGATTGTGACACAGTTGTAATGTGATTGGTTTTTAAATTAAAACACTAGAGGGGCACCTGGGTAGCTCAGTCAGTTAAGTGCCTGATTTGGGCTCAGGTAATGATCTCATGGTTCTTGGGTTCAAGCCCCACATGGGGATCCTCACTGACAGTGCAGAGCCTGCTTGGGATTCTCTCCCTCCCTGTGTCTTTCTGCCCTTCCCCTGCTTGTGTGCTCTCTCTTTCTCTCTCTCTCTCTGTCAAATCAATAAACATTAAAAAAAACACACTAGAAACTCTTGCTTTCCTCCTCATTTCAATCACTTTTGGTAAAATCGAACTTCTTTGCTTTTTGCTTTTTACCAAAATGCTGAGTTGTATCCTTCTCTTTCCTTGTTTCTCTTTAGTACATGGAAGTGATTGTGTTTATTTCCTGCCACTTGTCCCACCTTCTGTCATAATTAATTTAAAAGCAACTTCTTTTGATCTGAGAAAATTGAAATTCTCACCAGTAATTTGTAACATATCAGGTCCTTTCATTTTCTCCTTCTTATAATTTATATATGCCAATCTCCAGTTTTATTTTTCACATTTAATTGTATCTCAGCAGTTTTCAAAAGTTGAACCCAATTGAATAATTTGTTATATTATTATATAGTATGGGATTAAGATGTTTTTAATTATTAGAAATAATAGGTTACTATGAATTATTACAAATAACTGTCTCACTCTGTTCTCAAGACTCAAACTGAATCTGTCTGCAGGGGGTCACTATTTCAAAATAAAATCAGTAGGTGGAGTCACAATAGAATGTGTTATATATAGTTTGGAACTGGCTTGTAAGGTGACAAATAGACTGCTTCATTTTTTTCTCAACAAATGTTTTCTCAACATTTTTTCTCGTTTTCAAAAGTGATCTGCTACTGATTGTACACAGAAGTTAATATTAATCTTTATCAAAGGATATATCCTTAAAGAGATTCTAGGCAAGTGGCAATATTATTATTTATATTTTGGTTCTTATATATCTTTTTAGAACAGTATGGTAATTTATAAAATAGTGCTTGAATGATTATTATTTATCAGAATTATCCTGGAGATTTTTCTTCTATCAAAATATATGTTACATGTCGAGACTTCTTTTAGTTCTAATGCAACAAAAACCAAATAATTGTTTTTTTCAAATAACTTTCAAAAAGTTGTTTCAAATAAATATGCTCCCAGTTTCATAAAATGTTACTATCTTTATAATAGAGTCAGTTAAACATTATCCTAAATATTATTTACCTTAGTGTATTTTTGATTAAGAAATAGTGATATAGCTAAAAACTATCTGGAGCACCTGGGTGGTTCAGTCGGTTAGTTGTCCAATCCTTGAATTTGGCTCAGGTCATGATCCCAGAGGTCATAGGATTGAGCCCTGTCAGGCTCCATGCTAAGCATGGAGGATGCTTAAGATTCTCTCTCTCTCTCTCTCTCTCTCTCTCTCTCTCTCTCTGTCTGCTTCTCCTGCACCCCCCCCACTTGCATGTTTGCTCACTCTCTAAAATAAAATAAAATAAAATAAAATAAAAGGATTGCAAATTACTATTCTTTAAAAAACTCTTATAGCTATGGCTTCCATATTGACTGTTTTTGATAGTTTTAATTTTGTTAGTGACCCTTTACAATTTATTAATATTCTGGGCTCAGCATACCTGACCATGTTATTATCAGCCCCTTCTCACCTCTCAAGTCAATTAATTCACTAAATTCATCAATTATTTTGTTCAGTGTCTCCTAAATATCTCTCAGTTTTATATTTTATATATTCACACTAACTTGAGCTTGAGGAATCACAGAGAATATCTCCTAAATCCTGATCTGATAATCTTCACTATATTCCTACAGAAGGCAATTCTTTCTAAAATTTTGTTTCTGTAATGGTATTCACTCTCTAGATGTAAAAGCTTCATGTAAAAGCCCACTGCCCACTCAAGAAATAGCAGATTCCTTAATCTTCATAACCAAGGATTAATCTGATTTTTGAAGCTCTTCTTTGCTTTTCCGCAGTCTTACTCTCCTAGTCCAGCTCTTTTAATTTATCTATTACTTCTTAATTATTTTTTGTTGGCTATTTCCTCCATACCTCTATTTTTCTTCCATGCTCCCAAATTTCCTTAATTTCCCTATTAAGTACTATCAGAATTAACTTTTATGATATGCAATTCACAATTGCCCAAATATATTGTTGGTGATTGTTTCTTACATTTGTTTTATGTGACATTGGCTCACTCAAGGACATGATGTTTTATTTTATATCACCAGAATAGTGAAAAAGATAATGATATATGCCACAAAATGATTTTTGTGAATGAAACTTGATTTAAGTTAGGGAATACAAGAGGTAGAAGATTCGACATGAAAGCAAAAACAATAGGATTTACGACTAGCTTTTTTGTATACAAGAATAAATTGGTCTGTTCAAGCTGTACAGAATATTTTTCATATAAATGATATCAGTATGAATAAGTAATGGTTTTCTAGATAACTTATGCTTTGTATTGCAAATAGCTTGTATTTATAGTGATTATGTATCAAGAGAAATGAAACAGTACATGCACTGTTGGTAAATGTATGCAATTTGGGGCATGAATTCAATTTATTTGTCATATTGACTCACCAGAATATGTTTGGCTTATGCAAAGTCTTTATTAGTCCGGAAGAGAAGCAGAATAGCTGTGTTCTTCAGAATTTGTTTGGAATTAAAACCTGCTTCTCCTGTGATCACTTGTTATCAACCCTGAAATATAAAACTTCCTTTTATCAAGTTTCTCTCACCATAAAAACATGGGACTAATACAGAATAATCAGAATTTATTTTTCAAAGGATGGTAGTGGACTCACAGGTATATCTCATATAACATAGGCAGGTGGAAAAAAATTACTTTTAAAATGTTGTGCTTCTTTTCCCTCTCTAATTTCTTCCAGTTTATGTGGCTTTGTTCACTCACATTTTTTTAAAATCCATTTTAAAATGTAATTCCTTGTAAGGATGGGCCATATCAAGAGGTGCCACAAAAGAATTCAAATTAAATTAAAAGAATACTTTGAAGGGTTTTAATCCTTTTATTCTGAGTAGATTACAAATTAAGCAGATCATGAATCATTTAAATTACAACTATGAACATTATCTTTTAATTAATGTTCCAGAAATTAGTTTATAAAGAGTATTTTGTTTAAAAATAATCTCTTAAGTCTATCAATAGAGTGTGGGATGATTGGAATATGAGGACTAATATATTCAGTATAATTAAAAAAAAACTTTTAATTCAATTATGGATATTATGTGTAGATAACAAACCTCCATCTGCATTTCACATTATCTGAAAATTTTGCTTCTGGTTTAGTTGAGTAGCTCCTATCAAACTTTCTGAAGATAACAACTAAATTTTGAGGACAGGGGACCTACCTGAAGGCATCGGACAATAAAAAAAAAATAACGTCAGAGACTAGAAGTGAGTTGACTCTTGGAAGAAGGGAATGGCCTTGGGGAGACTGGGCAAGCTTCTCATTTTTTAATGACTTCTACCTGAGGGCAGGCCCAGATCTGTATCACTGAAGGCACTTAAAACTCTGGTGGACAGCCCACAGTCACACTGCATGGAAGAACCAGAAGATGGACTTGAGAGCTACTGTGGGTATAGGACAATCAAGGGGAAATCCCAGAAATGTGAAAGCCAGAGAATGAGAGAAGCAGGCCCTGTGTGTAGTCATTGCTCATATATCTGGCTTAGTGCTGGACAATTCATAAGTTAAGCTAATATCAAACAGCCCAGAAAAAAAGAAGTCAATTGAAATTTAAGCTGCTTACCCATCACAGGGAAGATGATTTTATAGTCTGATTTCTGCCTACTTAAAAAAATCAATATTTTGGGGAAGACCATAACAGATTACAGATTTTCTACATTATACCATTCATGGTGGCAAAGATACCACAAAAATCTACTCAACACACAAGGAATAAAAAAATCAGGAAAGCATGGCCCACCCTCAAGAGAAAAGACAATCAACAGAGGCCAACCTTTTGGTAACTTCAGTGTTCGAATAAATTGAAAAGGATTTGAAAGCTGATGAGGAAATTGTGTTCAATATCATAAAAGTAAATATGCTTGTAATAAATGAAAATGTAGGAAATCTCAGCAGAGCATTCAAAAATCTATTAAAAATGGAAATTCTATAGCTGAAAATATAATATATGAAATATTAGCTACGTCTTGAACACATAAAACTCAGATTAGCAAAACATGTTGTTCCCTCTAATGATTTTAAGGGTAATTCATATGGTTTCAGTCAAAATTCGACTTGATGAGCTTTGTTTCTGAAACTGCATTATGGAAATAATATAGCTGGCATAAAAAATAAATGTATACTCAATCCCCTTCTACCATTTAGGAGAATGAAGAGGGACAACCTCTCGTCTTTCTGCCTACCAATTTCCTGTTCAAGTTAAGTTCAAGTGGCAAATAGCTCTGTCAATTGATTAAATCAGCGTTACTGCAGAAAAAAATAAATAAATCTAAGTAGATTTTCCCACTATTTCTCTTATACCATTTGTAGGCAACAGATTAGTTCTGCTTCTGCCTCAGACCATGGTCTGCTCCTTGTGTCTTTTTATTTTAGCACTCAGCCTAAATGAAAATAAAAGGAAATACAATTTTTAAAATTTAAGGTAAAATAAAAAGTGGAACTGAATGATTGAAGGAGGATATATCAGATATTTGGGTACCAGTAGAAGAACAAGGTAAAAATGAATGGGAACAACAAAATGTGTCAAAGAAGTCCCAGGACTCAGGGAGAAAGTATTATTATATGTCCAATTATATATCCAGGTCATAGTATCAGTGTCATTATGAATACCTATACACTTAGGTAACTAGGAAATATGAATTATTCTCTTGGTCAAAATATGATGTATAATCAATAGTGCACTGAAATGGTTGCTAATTGTCATAACTGCCAATTATGAGCTTCACATTTATTACGGTGATAAGATCAACCTTTTATAAAATCAAAGAATTGTGATATTGTTATTTCTTTGTGCTGGACTTGATGCAAGCTAGTGTCACAAGGCAAATGGAACATTCTAAAATCAGCTAAGCAAACTGGCCTTTGTCTTCAATATATCTCCAACAGTCACCAAGTAAAAGCTAGGGCTCTGATGGATAATATGCTACTTGCAAAGGTCACATAAACCTCTCAGATCAGTTTATAAGCCTTGGCTATATCAGAGAAGTAGTGTCTATATTTTAACACCTGCCTGGATCACAAGCTAATTCAGGGCTTCTCCACATGAAAGTAAAGAAGCATAGAAGCTTACTCCTTCTTTGTAGTCCTATGAAAGTTTTCCTGCACATTTGCAGCCTGGGACCCCAGGGATTTAAATAAGTCCTCCATAAATGTAACACAGATCCTTTCTCTGCACTGATTAGCTTGAGAAACTATATCCTATGTCACTTGGATTATACCTTCTGTATATTTCTTTAATTATTTTTATAGTCTCTTCCACATAACAAATGTAGAAGGTATTCAAGGGGAGACTTTTCGTGAATTTTGTAGCTCTGTTAGCTCTAAACATCAGTATTCTGTTCAAAGCAGGTGGATACATACTTGTTGATCAATTGATTGTTTGGTATGTACTTGTTTGTAATGCTTACACACTATGGTCTTGCCTAGTATGGGTTTAGGTCTCTACTCACATTCACAGAACAACACACCAAGAGCCATATATACATGTTAAGCACAAATTCACATAAAACATCAAAATCTAGCAAAAAGTAGCCTGAATCTGTGTACATGAATCAAGCTATAACTTCTGTAAAGTTTCTCATTATGAAGGTTCTGCTCCTACTGTAACATAGGCCAAGTTACCAATTACATATTTTAATTGTAAATCGGTAAAATAATCTTTCCTCTATCCACCAGCAGACTTTGTCAGTAAGAGAAACAAAAAATGGAGATTTTACGAAACTCTCTTAATATGATCTTTCTTCGCCTTTTGGCAAAAAGCAATTAACAGGAATTTCTTACACTGCGACCCATTTTGGCAGTTTCTATGTGGGACACAAATTTGGTTAGATATTGGTGAGCGTTGCAGGACTCACAAAATATGTCAGTTGTTACGAACATGAGAATTGGAGGATATACTCAAGATTTTTAGGTTAGAGGTTGAAAGATGCAGAAAAGAAGATAGGCTAGCTTTGGGGAGGATGCTACTTAAATGTCATCAATTTTTGTTTTTGTCCCTGTATGGTCAATGTGGTTTGTCCTAGCAGGGGTCATGTGATGGTTTTAAATTATGACCCCCCAAATCTTTGGCATTTCTCCCTTTGAGAAGCTTTGATGCTTCTTGAGAAGCTTCCCTTTGAGATGCTTCTTGAGAAGCTTCCCTTTGAGAAGCTTCTTGATGCTGCTTGAGCTTGGGACTGCTTTGAACAACGGAGTATGGGGCAGTTCTACTTCTGACTGAAAAGGCTATGAAGCTTTTGTCTGATTCTCTTAAGGTCCTCACTCTGGAGGAACACAGCTGCTGTTTAAGAAGCATGATTGCTCTGAGACAGGAATTTTGAAGAAGCCAAGCATTAGCCCTTTTGTCAGTATCACTGATACTGATATTCATACGTAGTAGCCAGGTGCCACAACTAGCCGTGTGAGGGAGTTATCTTGAACATGCAGTCTAGGGAAGCCTACAGGTGACTGAGCTCCAGCCAGCGTCTAAACATGACTGCAGGAGAGATTCTCAAGTGACTGGCGCCGTTTCTGAAGTCTTGACCCACTAAACTGTGACCCCAATGATTGTTATGTCATACCTCTACAATTTGGGCTAATTTTTTATGCAGCAAAAAATATCCAGAACTTGCCACCGTGCTTTGGGCTTAACATTTGTTTCCACTTTGCTTATGTGCCTCCTGTGCTCACTGATTTACACATGAGGAAACTGAGAAGCAAGAAGGTCCTTGTACAAAGTTTTACCACTAAGTTAATACAGGAGCAAACGGGAAATGCATATGAAGTATTAGCACAATGCTTGACACAGACTAGTTACACAGGAGAAATTAGGCCTTTACTGTGACTCTCATTGTGATTATATTTATTACTTAAAAGCTTCAAGCAAAGTGCTAGTTGTATATCAAGATGCAATTGAGAGTACTTTGCCGAAAAACTTTTAAAAACCTTGCCCCTCCTTGAATTATTGAAGTAACTGGGGGATACTGCTTTGCTATTTACAGTACTTTGTAGGAAAATTTGGAAATGGCTCATACCTCCCTTGAAGCGCTGAAATAAGCAGATGATAGACAGTCAGATCACCTGTTCTGTCTGGTCTGGGGTTTGCCTTTAACCTGGGCAGGTTTCAGGACTTCTCATGTTCTCAGCTTCATCTGTAAAATGAGAGAACTAGGTCGTAGAACTGTACATAATGTCATAGCTCTTCGACTTTAATATGTTTTAATTTTTTTTAATATTTATTTATATTTGAGAGAGAAAGAGTGTGAGCAAGAGGGGGGTGCAGAGAGAGAGAGAGACAGACAGACAGACTCTGAAGCAGGCTCCAGGCTCTGAGCTGTCAGCACAGAGCCCAACGTGGGGCTCAAGTCCATGAACCATGAGATCGTGACCTGAGCTGAAGTTGGAGGCTCAACTGACTGAGCCATCCAGGTAGCCCTAGTATGTCTTAATTCCCAAGATTGTGTTAGATGCATATATTCCTGGTTTGAAAAGAATATTCAGCCATGTTTTGCCCATGTCTGGTGAGATCTAAGAAAATATAGGGGCACCAGACACCTAGGAAAGGAATGGTCTAGAGAATAAATTTTGACAATGGGAAAGAAGTTAAGTGGTAGAAAGATAATCCCCCAAGAAACACTTGAGCTTCAGCTCTTCCCCAATGATCTGATGTCTCCAAGAGAGAGCCTAGATATAAGACAAAAATTGCTGCAGCCTAGGATCCAACATTAGTAAATTCTATACGTGAAAGGGTTTTTTTTTTAAGTTTATTTATTTACTTTAAAAGGGAGAGAGAGTGCAAGCAGTGGAGGGATAGAAAGAGGTAGAAAGTTGAGAATCCCAAGCAGGGTCTGCACTGTCAGTGCAGTGTGGAGCCCAATGCGGGGCTCCAACCCATGAACTGTGAGATTATGACCTGAGCTGAGATCAAGACTCGGATATTTAACTGACTGACCCACCCAGGTGCCCCTCTACACGTGAAAGTTTTAATGTAACTGAGCAACTTCACAGGTCATCACCCATGAAATCAGCCTTGCGTTGGAGAGGGCACAAGATTATGCCATCTAAACCTCTCACTTCATAGGCAACAGAATTGCAATCCAAAGAGAACTGGTTTACTAACAATCACTTGATAGCAAAGCTCACAGAAAGATCTAGAACCTAGAAACATGGGAGTCTTTATAACTGCAAGTTGTGTAATTTTGAGGCAGTAGATTACAAAGAGGTGACTTGGGAAAAAGACCACGAAAACTATAAAACATTCCTTAAGACATGACAAATAAGAATGGAATCTACAATGGGAAAAAAGCAGGGAACCTGCTCTGCAAACATTTCTTCTTGACAAATGTCCTATTCCACTAATAACCAAATGTATTTATGCTTCCATGACATGTTTATGTCAAAGAGAGGTCAGCAATTTTTTTCTCTAAGGGGCCAAATAGTAAATATTTTCAGCTCTTTGGGCTCTGTGGTCTCTTTTGGAACTACTCAACTCTGCTGTTGTGGCATGATAGCAGCAAAAACCAATTTTATAAGTGAATGGGCATGGCCAGGTTCCAATAAAACTTTACTTATCAGAACAGGTAGCCCACCTTATCAAGGCAGGTGTGGCCCACAGGTAGCAGTTTTCCAATATAGATAGATTTGCTAAAAATTGTATTGAATAAATGTCTGAGATAACTCATAAACTCTTAATAATCTTGTAGAAGTAACTGCATAGAAATGTTGCCTAGTTAGTGTATTGTATTGCTTACTCCTTTATACATACATACACAAACATGTACACACACAACCTGTTTAACAGCTCTCATGCATAGAAAATATAAAGAAAAATGACAAAATCCATTGTCTCAATGTGTTAAAAATTTAATGCATGTGTTCAAAGAAACAGAAAAATAATGAAGTGCAGTGTGTTCTAATGGGAGAGAGTGCTTTCTTGACATCAAGTGAGAGATTGGATAAACCTTTAATAGAAAAGGTGACGCTTGAGCTAGAGTTTGATGATTAGATAGGAGTTTATCAAATGACTAAGGATAATGATATTTTTCAGGAAAGGATATCTTTTTATAAAGATGCATGGTCAGTGAAGGAACTTGATATTCCAAATCATGTAATTCTCAAGGCTAATTTTTTTATTAGATTGTTGCATTCTCCTTGGCCCTTCTGTGTTAGTATCATCATTCTCATCAGTTTTTGCCAAAATTTAGTCTCATCTTAGTTTCCTATGAAATTCACCCATTCACTGTTTTCAGAATTAATTGGAATCTAGTGTGGCAGGAAATCCTGTTTTGATGCCGGTATAAGTTTGGAAATACTCTTGGCTTAAGCCTCTGAATGGGGCAATCATTGCTATTGCCATAGAAAACTTTTCTGCATTTACCTTGCCTGCTTAGGATACACACACACGCGCAGATATACAGCACCTGAACTGAGTACGTTGCCCGTCTTATCCCAGTAATGTTTGTTGTCCTGTACTTTGTCTTCTTCACTTATCATTTCAGGTGATTTCTTCAGATAAAATTTCTTCTATCGTTGGGGCGTCTGAGTGGTTCAGTCAGTTGAGCATCCGACTTCGGCTCATGTCAAGATCTCACAGTTTGTGAGTTCAAGCTCCACGTCAGGCTCTGTGGTGACAGCTCATAGCCTGGAGGCTGCTTTGGATTCTGTGTCTCCCTCTGTCTCTCTCTCCCCTTCCCCGTCTCATGGTCTGTCTGTCTGTCTCTCTCTCTCTCTCAAAAATAAATAAATATTAAACTTTTGTTTAAAAAATTTCTTCTATCCTCAAAGTTAAAGACTACTTTCTAACCAGGGCACCTGGGTGGCTCAGTTGGTTAAGTGTCTGACTCTCCGTTTGGGCTCAGGTCATGATCTCACAGTTTTGTGAGTTTGAGGCCTGCATTGGGCTCTGCTCTAGCAGTGTGGAGCCTGCTTGGGATTCTCTCTCTCTCTCTCTCTGTCTCTCTCTCTCCTCTCTCTCCTCTCTCTGCCCCTCCCCTACTCATGCTGTCTCTGTCTCTCTCAAAATAAATAAATAAACTTTAAAAAATTAGAAAAAGAGTACTTTATTAGCAGTGTCCACAATAGATAGAGGAAGGGAGAAGTGATAACGAAGGTGTTACGTATTTACAAGATATGATTTAGAGGCAACTTGGTTCTTCATGGACTTTCTGTATTATCTGTTTAATATTTTCACCTTCCTTTTGATATCAACTCTGTTTAACTCTATGCACCCATAGAGCTGTAGCATGTTCATGTAGCATGTAGCATCTATGTCCATGTTAATTATACGTTGGTTTATTTCTTTATTTAAAGTAATAGTAAATAAATACTTTTATTCTTGCTACTTTTCACAGAATCTCTAATAAAGTACTTTTTAAATATTGCTTAAAAAATTTTTTTTTGAAACGAGAGAGGAAAAAAAAATAGGCATTTGGAATCAACATCTTAGCCCCTGACATAGGAATTCAAGTAGGTGGCCAATCTCTTACAGCTAGTGAAGAAAGATAATCTATTGCCATCTAGGGTATCCCAACTGGAAGACTGGATAGAAGCCTTAGTTGTCCCTCTCTTTTATGTAGGGATTCTTTCTTAGAATAGTTATGTTTTTACTTTCTTTCTGCTTTATTAGACTTTGTGTCTTCCCAGTAGTTCATTTTGAATATATCTCGCTGCCCCAAAATATAGAATGAAGCAAAGTCAATGAATTCATCTAAGTAAATCATGCTCAATCTTATTTCAGCTGCTAAGAGAAGAAAATGAGGATCTATGAGAACATATCATATGGTCTTAGATCATTCAATGAAAAAGACTATAGCTTTCAATAAAGGGTTCATCTTAAGTGTGGGCCTTCAAGAGAAACTATCTTGCAGATAAAAATACATTGAGCAAGAAAACCTAAGAAACAAATCAGAGAAATTTTTCAAGTTTTACTATAATAGTAGTGTTTCAAGGACAATTAAGATGAGTTGTCATCAATCTTCATTACACTAATAAATAAATAAGTTACACCCTGTGTTATTTTTCTATAAGTCTATCTTAACTGGTCAATTTAGTGCCTCATATTTCTCTGTTAATTTTAAGCCTAAATGATTATGCTGATGTTTTTCTTTTCAAGGCACTATTATACAATTTTTGAATCTTAGAGAAGAAAAGAATTTTAGATATTATACAGTCCCTCAAAACACATGTACACTCACAAGCGTATTTTATCATTATGAATAGAATTTTAACTTTTTGTTGGAATACATATTGAAAAGTCCTTAAAACTGCTCTAGGGTGGATTATTTTCATTCTTTGGTAATAGTTTTTGAGGACTATCTATAGGAATGAAGGAGTTTCATTTTTTGTTTCATATAATATAAGCAATGTGGAAATACAACTTTCTTATTGTTCTATCAAGTAACTTGAGCAACCAAGAAGTCTGACTAAGGCAGAAACTATAATATCTTTTAGTATTGGTTTGGTTCTTCTTGTGGTTTTTCCAGTACATATAACACAACACAGTTGCTTGGCATAAAATAAATGTAAATAATTGTTTTGACAACAAAAAATCCCATACAACTCATTATTTTAGAGATATAGAATTTCAGGCCTAGAAAAATGAAGAAAGTTGCCCTGAGCGACACTGCATGATAACTCTAAATTCATTTGAAGAATAGATAAAGATGATTTGTTTTACTGATTAAGTCTTGTCTTTATAGCATATTTGCCTTGGAAGATAGATTGCATGAAATAAACCCATCTAACTACTATATCTCTATAGGGTGTTTTGATTTTTTTTCTTTCTAATAGTCGAAAACTATATACTATATTTAATGACTGCTATCATGAGATAATGTTAGTTTCTAAACATCATAATCCATTTTGCAGTAATCAATACATAATGAAAAAAGCTGATAAATTGTGTAGAGCTGTCCTCAAAAGGATCTTTGAGATATTCTATCAATACGGACAAAAATAACAGAATCATAGTCTAAAAAATAAAAATACAACTGTCCATGGTGTTTAATATTACAATTCAGTAGATGACAAGTTTTGCATATCTTTTTAATTTTTATCTCTTATCTTATAGTTCATATTTCTGCCTAAGGCGCCCTTTTGTAAAAACACCTATTGTTCCCCTTAAGTGAATTAAACTTGAGCAAATCTATTAGCTGTACTTTTAGTAATTGTTCTTTCTTGCTGGTTTTGCTGCTAAATTAACCTACACACTAGCTTTTTCAATTTCTTCCTTGGCCTCTGCAGCTTTCATGTTTCTTTCCTGCACGATGTAGGTACTGGTCTATAATGGCGTTAGAAACCTCAATGCTCCTGTAATCATATTAACTTCTAACAGTATAGAGAACTCTGTGATTTTTAAAGCATTTCTTTCTGTACATTGAATAGCACTCATGTGGTAAAAACATTAAAATACTTGTCTTATCTTCATTTTCCAAGAACAAGACAAAAAATAAAAAATGCAACTGGTGTGAATATTTGGACATCCTGACAGTCAATTTGCATGCCAAATAATGAAATTAAACATAGCACATTATCACAAAACTGCCGAATGATTAATATTATAGACCCAACATTGCAACATTGCAACCTGGAGGAAGGAGAGTTGGATTGACTTCTTCGGGAGGATTTGCATATGTAACTTCTCTAGAGCTTAGTCAAGAGATAACTAGAAGTGAATATATTAAAATACCATGTTTGTTGTTCATCACAGATGTACATCTTTACCAGACGAGTTATCCATGACTTGGATAGAGGAAAAAAACATAGATTTGGAGTTTTAAAAAAGTGTCTTTAAATTATTGGAATAACATTCATATATTTAAATTATTACAAAAAAAAAAGGATTTGAGTTTTAAGATCCTAAGATAACATCTAGGATAAAAGAGAAAAAAGTGTAAGTGTAAAGAGATAGATTTCAGTTCAATATAATCTGTATTTTTCATTTATTTATTTATTAGTCATTTATTGAGTACCTCTTACGTGCCAGAAGAATTTTACTATGAGGAAAAACAGTGTCAGGTCTACCTGTGAAACAGAGATGGTAGGAAATATATGCATAAAGAAGTTAGAGCTTGACAATATCCGTGAAAAATAGTTAGATATTCGTGACACTAGCACATTTGGGTTATATCTCCTTTGCAATGAAGATAAATTAAAGAGATTTAGGGAAGTGAGGGGTGGAATCAGATTCATGATTTATTTCGTTCTTTTCAGATATTGCAGATGAAGTGTTTGAGATCCATAAGACTAGAGAGCAACCAACTTTTTAAGATACTATTTCACTTCTCCAAGTAAAATGTAATGTGTCCCTAAGTTGCAGCAGGAACCGATAGGATGGAGTAAAGGGTATGAATACCAAACATGTTCAAAGCAAGATTCAAGAGACTCAGTTACTGAATAAATTGAAAAAGTAAAGTGATTGAAATTTCTGTTTTGGATGATTGCATAGATGTTATTGTCATTCACCAAGGCATGAACCACAGAATGAGAAATAGATTTTTAAAAAGAAAAAAAAATACAGGTTAGTCTGTGTAATAGTCATTTTGAGATACCAGTAACACTTCCTGCATTAAAAAAAAAAAAGAAGGAAAATTTTTATAAGGCAGTTTCCTATAGTAACAATTACAAAACTTAGGAATAGAGAGAGTAAGTAAAATTTCATTCATATACTTTTCATTAATGAAACATGCTTTGGTGTTTGAGGACACACTCTAGGTCACATGTACACATAGATGCATAAATATGTAGGTCACATTAGTTAAAACAAAGAAGTGCGTTTGCTAATCTGTCAGGAGAAAACCCTCAAAAGTCCAGTCTGCTTTTAGTCTGAAATTTGCCCCATTTAGAATTTGTGTCTAATGTAGACGTTTAGCCAGGACAGCCACCGTAAGATTTCTAAGACCTCTCTGACACTCATCCCTTGAGGGAAGCAAGATCAGACTCTATTCTGTGTTTTCATAAACTGGGTCTACTGGTTACATCTCATGGCAGTCTGCATCTGAGACATCTGGTCTGGCCCCTGTCAAGGCTGCATTTATTTGTCCACGGATCAAAAAATGAGAGTGGCCCCTGAGGCTGGAGGAAGAGAGAGAGCCATGATGCTCAGACTCACTGTGACACCTGCAGACTTTGACCACTGTAAATCTTGGTGCTAACACCTTGTGTTTGCCACACCCACCTCAACAGTTATGAATTTAGTCATCCTAGGGGATAATACGAGAAAATATTGCATTAGCCTTAGGTGCTAAAAGAAAATGTGGCACTTTGTATTTTCTTCAACTATTCCTCTGAAAGAGAATTGCATAATATGTTTTGGGGCATTCAACTGTTTTCCCGCTAGAGGGAAGATTTAACAAGATGGAGAGTGTCATGTACCTGAAATCCAGAAGCAAGGCTGTCTACAAAAGATCGACTTCAGTGGGTGGACCAGCGGCCTCAATCTTTATTAAAAGAAACATAGGTCAGAAAGGAAGCCCCTACATGAATCAGGAAACCATCCTAAGCTACAAAAGTTTTGCTCAAATATGAAATATTTATTTCCTCTTAAATTCGCCCATGCTGTTAAAAAATCCTTGAATAGAATTTCTATGAAGAATTTCACATATTCTAGTTATAAACTTCAGGTAGCTGCCAAGTGGCAACATATGTAATATATGACAGATAGAGGAAATATGTTTTTAATAGTGTAATCAAAAGAATCTCTACTTCATATGACTATACTTTCAAGTCATAAAAATGCATAATAAAATACAAACTGAAGGAACTTTGCTTTAATTCAAAACTTATATTACAAAGGTTTCTGCTAAAAAAATCAAGTAACATTTCACTCTGTAATACCACAGCAATATCCCTGTTTATAACAATTGCTTGTCACACTTACCCTCCTGACTTATGGGAAATTGTAAAAGAAAGAGGAGAATAGGACGATGGAGGATAGATGACAAGGGATTTCATTGTTGGGTGGTTTTTCCTGGTCTAAGTATTTGGAATCCCAGGGAAGTAGGACAGAAAGCATCATGTCACTGTGGTTCAGCACATCTACATTTACACCATATATATTTCTTGTTTTATGTAGCAATGACCTGGAAATAGGAGACATGAATGTAGGAAAAAAATATGCCCTTTTGATCAGACTTTGACCATTGTAAATCTTGATGATAATACCTTGTGTTCACCACACCCACCTCAACAGTTATGAACCTAGACAGACATCATGGGAGAATAAGAGGGAAACAGAAACAGTGCAGGTGGTTTCTTCCCCATCTCTTTCTCATTAGAAGACTGCTTATTTGGAATGTTACTATTGTTGGATGATATATGCCAAAATGAAAACCTTTGATGACAAAACAGATGACTGGGCTGTGTAGTCATGCAATATTAGTGAATGGGCACTGGAATGCTTTTACATTTCTTTGGCTGTATTACAATATTTTTTTGAGATTTAAATATACCATAGGCTGGGACGCCTGGGGGGGCTCAGTCAGTTAAGCATCAACTCTTGATTTCTGCTCAAGTCATGATCTCACTGTTGTGAGATGGAGTCCCATGTTGGACTCCGAGGTGAGCATGGGGTCTGCTTGGGATTCTCTCTCTCTCTCTCTCTCTCTCTCTCTCTCTCTCTCTCTCTCAAAATAATTAATTAATTAATTAATTAATTTTAAAAAATAAAATAAATATGGGACACCTGGGTGTCTCAGTTGGTTGAACATCCAACTCTTGGTTTCAGCTCAGGTCATGATCTCATGGTTTGTGAGTTCGAGCACCACATTGGAGGGACATCCACTGTCAGTGTAGAGCCTGCCCAGGATTCTCTCTCGCACTCTCTCTCTTCCCCTTCCCTGCTCATCCTCTCTCTCTCTCTCTCTCTCTCTCTCTCTCTCAAAATAAATAGAGAAACTAAACTAAACTAAACTAAACTAAAATAAAATAAATAAAAATATCATAGCCTTACAAGGTCACAGTGCACTAAGAATTAACCCAAAAAATGGTGTAGCAAACTTGAAATAATTAAGAGTCTCTTATTCTTGTCAATGAAGCCTGTGATATATCAACATATTTCTTACTCAAATAGCTCTCATTCCTCCAGTTATTTAATGTACTTGGAATGATGCATCCTACTTTTTAACCACTACAGAGATGAAAAATGCCAGCTTTCCTGGTCTCTTTCTCAACCTAAGAGCAGGTACATGGTTCAGTCATAACCAATGAAAGACAAAGGGAAGTCATCTGGGACTGAAGGAGAAAGATCTTTTTACCTGCACTCTCCAACCTCATCTTTCTTCCTTAAGGAAGTGTTACACTGCCCTGTAGACATAGGGTGTTTCAAGAGCTGTTGTCGTCAAACTGAGTATGATTTAGCAAAAGGACCAGAAAATCTTGGGTTCACACTGGACTTATCAAGTCATTGAACAAAACTATGGACCACCTGTCTACTAATATCCTGAGTCATAAAAGTCCTTATGGTCTGATACATTTTTAGTCAGGTTTTCTGTTACTAACTACTAAAGCAATCCATGTGATTCAAGTGGTAAATGAATTACTAAAGGGACCTATCATGTATCATCTGTCTAGTTTTGTATTTGGTAGTTTAAGGAGAACTTGGAATCTAAATGTGATCACCTTAGTCTTATTAGTAAATTAGAATCTCATTTATTTTCAAACTGAGATTTTTACAATTTTGTTCTTTTTTTTAAGAGGATGGCCTTCATTTGAGCCTTTTAAAAGTTATTTTGTCAGAAAATCCAGCATGCAAGTGGAAACCAGTCACCTTGTCACTAGGTACATGAAAGGATAGGTAAAAATCACAATACCTTGTCTCTATATACTCTGTCTCTATTGTGCTGATTTTTAAAGAACAAAGTGTATGTCCCCAACTCCTATTGGTCCTCTGGTTATTTACCTGTAAATCTGCATTACAGGAAAAATACTGGAAGGTAGAGGGCGAATTCTGCTTATGCTTTACAGATCTTACTCAATATGCATGTATGCATCTGTTCGTAGTTTAATAAGAGAGAAACTACTTAAGACGAAAGAAAAAATATTCACAAATCGCCCACACCATTGAGAATTGCCAAGCTTACTGGCTGCTCCTTTTCACCTCCAGTTAGTTGTAAAGTCATAAGAAAGTTGAAAAGAAATTTTGATTTTTCTCTTATTCAGTCTTCTCATGCTATTTTATGAATTAAAGATATCCAGACTACAGGGTAACTTGTGTTAAAATGGTGATATAGAATACATATCTGTCTATCTATCTATCATCTCGTTGTATATCCACATATAAATCAATAGATAATCCTTATGTGTCTTAAACGTATTTGAGTTAGTCCTTACATGCTAATTGCATTAGTTGATTTAATCCTCACAACTACCATATGCAGCATCACCATTGCCATTTTACAGGTGAAGAAACTGAAATTTAGAGAGATAGTCTATTGAGTTCGTATAGCCAGCGAACAGTGGGGTCGGGATTTGATCCCATTCAGCCTGACTTGCTAACTCACCCTCTTAATCATTGCATTATACACATCCAGGTGTGTATACAGTTGTTTTCTGATGCAATAATTTCTGTTACCACTGTTTAGTCCATCCTCACTAAATTGCTATTATCAACTTTAAACAGTAGATAGGAAATTAATGTACCTAAATCTCAAGGGCTCTCTCAACATTTGTCCTTCCTGAACATTATGTCCCAACATAGTTTTATCTTTGATGTTCAAAGTTTAAGTTTTCCAGAGGAAATTTATCCAGAGCAAGTGTCCACCAGAGTAACAGACGCAAAGATTTACAGTGAATTTCATGCAACAGACCCTCAGTGAACTGTGGGGTATTTATAATGGGTTACGGCATTGAAATGTGGGAAATGACATTGAGATTCCCATTAACATTCCAGAAGTGGAAAGTAACTGCCTCAAGGTAATCAGTGGTATAACAGCTAATTAAGTATTTCCCTGTGGTCACCTGGAACCGTGTGTCCAACAAGAGCAAAGCTTTGAGTGACTAACTGCTGGCAAAGAACAGCCCAGAAAGGTCAAATAATTCTGCAAGCAAGGGTAAGGGGAATTGTTTCTGACAGTTGTCCATATTTTAAAAGCAAAAGAATGTGACAAGCTCAAATCTTAAAATGCTTGCCTCAAGGCATGGACTGAAACTCAGGGCCTTTCTGTATCTAGGCTAAAAAAAAATCTCTCTATTGTAGCTATGGGGCTGAGATACCAAAAAAACAATTTTAGAGATTAAGTCTTTAGATTGCTGAATTAAAAGTCAGTTGGATTTATAATCTTCTCTGTTTTCTTTCTCTTTTTTTCCCCTCAGTTTTCTGATGTAAAGTTCAAGCACAGCTCTAGAACTAATATATCCTCAATAATTGGGACAATTAGGGTGCACTATATGGGAGAATAAGATCAGGTTGAAAGCCCAGATCTCTCAAGTCCTCATGAAATATCCTTTTTAAAAGCCGAGGAAATCCATGGTTCTCATGCAAGAGAAATCAAACAATCCCTGTATTGTTGAGAGACTACTGGCCATAATTGTGAATATATACAGCGATTGAAATGCGGAATTAGAGTAGTGAAGCTAAGAATTGGTCCCAGAAGGGTTTATAGGAATTTGCTAATTTGTGTAGTCTAAGCCTGGAAATTATTTGTAAGATTGGATTTCGAGAAAGCTTAGCCAAGGAGGGGGCTGAGGAACATAGTTTTGGATCAGGCTGGATTTATTGAAATAGTTACTCTCAACAGAGTTTCTGCGTTTATTGAGCGAGCTTAAGAAGCCAGCTGCCGCGTCTGGTTTAGATAAAGCAAACCTGGATCCAGTTTGCTAACCTGCACTGAAAGACCAAAACTCCCCAAGGAGACCAAATACCCAGAATGAAGTATTACCACAGACTTTGAGATATTGCAATGCGGGATTGGCTCTTTTATGTGCATCTGTTCACTCATCGTGGTTATTATAGTGAGCATAGCAGATTGAAAGGTAATCAGATCACGTGGAAAGTTATGAGCTGCATATATACCTGACAATGAGCCCAGAGGTTACTTGAAATGAAATACAGTTGTTATGGTCTCTTAAAAGGGAAACTGTATACACATTTTACAACCACAAATACATACTGTGAATCTTTCAGTAGCTCTCCATAAAGAGACCTGAATTAATATCCAGAAAAACTTTATGAAGGATAATGAGAAATAACTAAAAATATTGGAAAGCACTGGGTACAAAATGCTAAGTACTACCGTGGCCTGCTGGGAAGAGGGAGTGCTTGTAGGGTTTGAATGATAGAGACACCTGATTATGACCTCAAACCCATCCTAGATTTTTTTTTCTTCTTCTCACATTCTGGGACTAGTAATCTGAATATTCTCCTAAAATGGAAGAATTCATCACGGACTGCACTGTAAAGATCATTATTGAAGGAATGGTCAGGATGAAGCTCTTGTAGACTCCTCTCCTTACAAAAGTAATGACATATCCTCAGAAAACCCAAAGATATTAGTGCCACCATCGAAAATCTACAAAATAAAAAAAAATCCGAGAAATTTTAATATTAATATAGATAATATGGGAAATTTCCATATTATCGCTGCTCAAATCTTTAATTTGGCCTTTGAAAATTCCTGATGAGGCTCAGAAAATTATGGAATTATCGAAGCTTAATTAAAAAAAAAAAGACTTCCACTATATACACTATTCCTGACGTTGTTATCTTACTGGGATAAAATAATGCAGTTTCTGGTTATTGGTATCAGCTACTGAAATCGTTTATTTTCCCCAGCAAAAACAATAGTATCCTTTTACTATTTGTATTAGTTTTCTACTCCTGCTTTAGCAAATTACTGCACATTTCATAGCTGAAAATGACAAAAAAATACATTGTCTTTTAGACATAAAGTTCAGAAATCTATGATGTGTATGCAGCACCATGTTCCTTCCCGGGAGAATCTCTGTCCTTTCCGTGTGGCTACAGACTGCTCCCCTTCTACTTCCCTTATCACATCTTGTCTGACTTTGACCTTCCTGTATCCCTTTTTTAAGGACCCATATTATTACATTGGGCCCTCCTGGATAATCCAGGATAATCTCTCATCTCTAGTTCCTTAACTAAATCAGATCTGCAAATCCTTTTTTTGCCCTGTCACAAAACATATTCACAGGTTCTGGGGATTAATATGTAGACATATTTGGGTGCCAATATTCAGTCTACCACACTTTTTTTTGTTTGTGGAGTTTGAATAGTGTGGCAGCATATCAGGATATTACCTCTGAAGTCAATAAAAACTTTTCATTTTTTGTACTATCAACACTAAGAAGGACAAACAGTATTTGAAAGGCTAGTTAGAATTTTGAAAACATTTCAGTTTTCAAACCCGTTTTCCAGATGTAATAAGAAATTGATATTTGTGTGTGTGTGTGTGTGTGTGTGTGTGTCCCAGACCAAGACAAAGCACTACAAGGGATTACTGTGAATGATTCTTTCTACTAGTCTGAATATTCAGCAGAAACAATGATTCTGTCTATGACAGAAAGGATGGAGACTTTGGCAACCATCATTCTCACGATGGAAGAGTTGGGTCCTAACAATGGGGATGAAAAGCATGATCCTTTTGGTAGTTGATCTTAGAGAAACAGCTTTTAACATGCTACAGGGCTCTGATAAAAATTTAACATATGACCATATGACAAGGTGATGTTACCAACATCATTTGGTTGAAGAGCACTATTATGGGGCCAATGCTGTGTTCTGCAAACCATTTATCTATTGAGTGCTATTTCTCTTACTGCCACAATATGCAAGTCCAGGAACCAAGGAGCAGATGTGGGAGTGGTGATTCAGTAAAGTACATTCTTTGACCTTCTCTAAAGTTAATCTCATTTTTGCCACTCTAGGTTTACTCCACCAAGGCATACAAAAATGGTTACATTATATTAGAAGGTGATAAGGGTGCCAGGGTGGCTCAGTTGGTTGAGCATCCAACTCTTGATTTCAGCTCAGGTCATGATCTCATGGTTCCTGAGATTGAGCCCCACATCAGGCTCTGCAGTGACAGCACAGAGCCTACTTGGGATTCTCTCTCTCTCTCTGTCTCTCTCTGCCCCTCCCCCACTCTCTCTCTCAAAATAAATAAATAAAATTAAAAGAAACATAAAAATAAAAAAAATAGAAGTTGATAATATCTTGTAGCCCTTTTAGGCATTATGCCACCAAACCTATAGACAAGAAATAATTAAAGTCATTGGTAAGTAGGTTTCTGTTAAATGAAGGGAATAGAGTAGAATATAAGATCTTTGGGGTATACTATTTTAAATTAATATTTTAAGTTAATAAAAGAAGACAACTAAAGTGTTATCTAGGCAGGATCACCAGAGAATCAGATCCTTTAAAATTAAAATTTATGAAAGTATTCCAGTTAGCTAAGTTTTTAGGCAAAAAGAAGGGGAATATCATCAGGAGAAGGGGCACCATAAATATAAGTTATACATTTGGATAATTACAGAAGCAGATATTATGGTGTTTGCTTATTAGATTACACTAAAAAAACAAAACCGTATGTTTCCTCTTCTTTATCCATGCTATAAATAAAGGACACACTGATTATGGACGCATATGGCATAGATTATGGGGTTTCTAGAAAGAAATAAAAATAAGACAAGAAACAAGAAAAAGAATGCAAGTCATTCAGAAATCATGAAGCTGTCGAGGTTACCTTGGGTTTATGGATGCCTCTCTTTGGCAGAGGCAGGGAGGAGATATGTGTGTATAGATCATATAGATATAGATGATATGGATGTAGATATATAGATATAGGTTATATACAATAAACATTTATAGTCTATATGATAATGAGAAATATATGACATGAAAAGATGCTGTGTGCGTGTGTTAAATTGTTTGCGTGAAACAAAATGATGTTGTATTGGGGTGCCTGGGTGGCTCAGTCCATTGAGTGTTTGACTCTTGAGTTAAGCTCAGGTCTGATTTCTCACAGTTCATGGAATGGAGCCCTGCATTGGACTCTGCCATGATGGCACAGAGCCCATTTGGGATTCTCTCTCTCCCTCACTCTCTGCCCCTCCCCCACTCATGCTTGCTGTCTCTCTCTTTCTCTCTCAAAGTAAATAAATGGACATTAAAAAACATAGTGTTGTGCTTATGCTGTGAAGCCAAGAAAAGCAATGGATGGAGAACTTATTTTTGGAGACACATTTTTCCTTCCGCTCTCATTCAGTCATAATGCCTCTTAGAAAACTACCCTGTCTGGTCATATGCAGGCTGCTCCTTTCTCTTTCAGGTCTCATGACTCAAGCTAATCAAGTTAAGCTCTCTTGTGAAAGCTAATCTGTATGAGACAGACACAATCAAATAAAATCTTTGGGCTATTCTGTAGAAACAGAATGAAGAAAGAATTTGTGAGTCCTACACAAATCCTCAGCCTGCTCTGTTTCCTGCCTTTTCTTAGATTCTATTGTAGTTTTCTCAGCTACTTTTTGCCTTCAAATACAATTATTTTATGATAAAGTTAGCCAGAAATATTTATTCTGCTGTTTATAAGAAAAATAGCTCTAGTGTGCGAATGAATAATATCTTCAAAATTATAAAAATAAATGACTTAGTCATGAAATAAAGTTTAAGAAACATCTCGATTTGGATAAATTTGAGGTCTTCTGCATTTGGACAAAACAATTGCAAGTAAAGTGAGCAGTGTGTGTAGTCATTCTCTTCTCTCTTTCTCATTAAACATAACATGGAAGGAAGCACTTTTTGACTCCATGTATTTTCGTTAGTTTTCCTTCTTTTTTTTATTTTAATTTTTTTTTTCAACGTTTATTTATTTTTGGGACAGAGAGAGACAGAGCATGAACGGGGGAGGGGCAGAGAGAGAGGGGGACACAGAATCGGAAACAGGCTCCAGGCTCCGAGCTATCAGCCCAGAGCCCGACGCGGGGCTCGAACTCCCGGACCGTGAGATCGTGACCTGGCTGAAGTCGGACGCTTAACCGACTGCGCCACCCAGGTGCCCCACCTTAGTTTTCCTTCTTTCTGTGAAGTCCTTGTCTTCCACATCTTCACGTCGAAATGGCCATTCATCATTTAAGGCCAAATTCTCTTCTCTTCTTTCTTAGAAGAATTAATTATTACCTTGCTTGTATTCTTATATGTGGGACACAGATGTAAGATTTTGTTAGAGTTGAATATGTGTTCATTTGTCTTGCTCACTGGACTCTGTGTTCCACCAGGGCTTTATGAGCATATTTTTCATTTCTAGTCTTTAACAGATGCCTTGCACAAAGTAGATGGTCAATCACTGAGTATTTAACTAAATATTAAGAATTGACCTATTTGTCATCAAAATTGAGCCAGAATTATTTTGGAAATATGTAATGATTCAGAGGTTCATAAAAATTGCAAAGCAGTATTTTGCCATTTGCAACGACATGGATGGAGCTAGAGAGTATTATGCTAAGGGAATAAGTCAGTCAGGGAAAGACAAACACCATATGATTTCACTCATATATAGAACTTAAGAAACAAAACAAACATGCAAAGGAAAAAATAGAGAGGCAAACCAAGAAAGACACTCTTAACTATAGGGAACAGTTAGTTACCAGAGGGGAGGTCGATGGGGGGATGGATTAAATAGGCGATGGGGATTAAGGAGTGCACTTGTGATGAGCACCAGGTGTTGCATGAAAGTGCTGAATTACTATATTGTACACCTGAAATTAATATAACACTGTATGTTAACTGGACTTATATATTTATTTATTTACTTACTTATTTAAATTCAAATTAGTTAACATACACTGTAGTATTGGTTTCAGGAGTAGAACCCAGTGATTCACTGCTTGCATATAACACCCAGTGCTCATACCAACAAGTGCCCTCCTTAATGTCCATCACCCATTTAGCCCATCCCCCCACCAATCTCCCCTCCAACAACCCTCAGTTCATTCTCTGCATTTAAGAGTCTCTTATGGTTTTCCTTCCTCTCTGTTTTTGTCTTCTTTTTCCTTTCCTTCCCCTATGTTCATCTGTTGTATTTCTTAAATTCCACATATGAGTGAAGTGATATGATATTTGTCTTTCTCTGACTGACTTATTTTGTTTAGCATAATACACTCTAGTTCCATCCACATTGTTGCAAATAGTAAGATTTCACTATTTTTGATCACTGAGTAGTATTCCATTGTATACACACACACGTATATATATATGTGTACATATGTGTGTACATATATATACGTACATATATACACATATATGTACGTATATATGTATGTACACACATATGTACACATATATATATGTGATATATATATATATATCACATCATCTTTATCCATTCATCCATCTGTGCACATTTGGGCCCTTTCTATAATTTGACTATTGCCAATAGTGTTGCTGTAAACATTGGGGTGAACGTGCCCCCTTTGAACAAGCATTTGTGTACCTTTGGATTCCTAGTAGTCCAACTGATGGGTTGTAGGGTAGTTTTATTTTTAAATTTTTGAGAAAACTCTATACTGTTTTCCAGAGTGGCTGCACCAGTTTGCATTCCCACCAGCAGTGCAAAAATGTTCCCCCTTCTCCACATCCTTGCCAATATTTGTTGTTTCCTGAGTTGTTAACTTTAGCCATTCTGACAGGTGTGAGGTAGTATCTCATTGTGGTTTTGATTTGTATTCCTCTGACGTGAGTGATGTTGAGCATCTTTTCATGTGTGTTTGCCATCTGGATGTCTTCTTTGGAAAAGGGTCTATTCATCTCTTCTGCCGATTTATTCCCTGGGTTATTTGTTTTTTGGGTGTGGAGTTTGATAACTTCTTTGTAGATTTTGGGTACTAACCCTTTATCTGATATGCCGTTTGCAAATATCTTCTCCCATTCCATCAATTGTCTTTTAGTTTTGTTGATTGTTTCCTTCACTGTGCAGGAGCTTTTTATCTTGATGAGGTCTCAATAATTCATGTTTGCTTTTGTTACCCTTGCCTTTGGAGACATGTCAAGTAAGAAGTTGCTACAACCGAGGTCAAAGAGATTTCTGCCTGTTTTCTCATCTAGAATTCTGATGATTTCATGTTTCACATGGTCTTTCATCCATTTTAAATTTATTTTTGTGCATGGTGTAAGAGAGTGGCCCAGTTTCATTATTCTGCATGTGGCTGTCCATTTTTCTCAGCACCATTTGCCAAACAGACAGTCTTTTTTCCATTGGATACTCTTTCCCGCTTTGTCAAAGATTGGTTGGCCATATATTTGTGGGTCCATTTCTGGGTTTTCTATTCTGTTCCATTGGTCCACGTGTCCGTTTTTGTGCCAGTACCATACTGTTGTGATGATTACAGCCTTCTAAAACAGCTTAAATTTCGGAATTGTGATGCCACCACCTTTGATTTTATTTTTTAACAGTACTTTGGCTATTCGGGGTCTTTTCTGGTTCCATACAAATTTTAGGATTGTTTGTTCTAGCTCTGTGAAGAATGCTGGTGTTATTTTGATAGGGATTGCATTGAATGTAGATTGCTTTGGGTAGTATGGACATTTTAATATTTTTTTCTTCCAATCCATGAGCATGAAATGTTTTTCCATTTCTTTGTGGTCTTCAATTTTCTTCATAAGCTTTCTATAGTTTTCAGCATACAGATCTTTTACCTCTTTGGTTAGGTTTATTTTTATGTATCTTTTGGTTTTCAGGGCAATTTTGCAATTGGTTTCTTTCTTCTGCTTCATTATTGGTGTGTAGCAACGCAACAGATTTCTGTACGTTGATTTCGTATCCTTTGCTGAATTCATGTTTCCATTCTAGCAGTTTTTTGATGGAGTCTTTGGGTTTCCCATGTAGAGTATCGTATTATCTGCGAAGAGTGAAAGTGTTCCTTCTTATTTGCCAACTCGGATGCCTTTTGTTTCTTTTCGTTGTCTAATTGCTGAGGCTAGGACTTCTGGTACTATGTTGAACAACAGTGGTGAGAGTGGACGTCCCTATCATGTTTCTGACCTTAGGGGGAAAGCTCTCAGTTTTTCTCCTTGGAGGATGTTAGCTGTGGGCTTTTCATGCATGGCTTCTATGCTGTTGAGGTATGTTAACTGACTGGAACTTAAATAAAAACCTAAAAAAATGTTTTTAAAAATTAAAAATGCGAAGTAGCAAAAGAAAGCAGAAAAGGAGGACAAGCATGATTCAACTTCTACTCACCAATATTATCCATCTCCCAGTAAAAAAGCAAAGTGAAGAAAAAAGAAATTTGCCTGTATACTTTATTCATAGTAGATAAGAAAGAGCTAAAGGTGAATTACTTTTCATCAGCAACTGCAAGATTTCAAAGCAAGTTGGCATATTTTGAGTATATTCATTCTTTTCCCTTGACCCATACCTGAGAGGGAACATTTTCAAAACCAGGGATGAGAGAGCTACATAGAGACAAAATTTCTTTTACTACTCTTTGGTTTGCTCTTTGCAGGTTGCTATATGGTTTTTTCTTGTTTTGTTTTGTTTTGTTTTTTCAGCAAGTAAAGTTTATGTGGGCAGAGAGGTTAGCACTAAGATAGAAGAAAGATGTAAACAGTGGAGTCATTGAACTTGTGACAAGGAGATCAAGAGGGATACTGTAGAGCAGTGATCTCCAAACGAAATCAATGCATTCTTAAGACTATGCAAGATCAACCACTGAAATGAAAAAAGAATATACAGTATCAATATGTTTGATATCTATCCATACCTATATCTACATATTAAATAAATTAAGTCTCATTTATAATTAATAGAAAACTTGATACTGAATGTTACCTTAATTTGTCAGGTGGCCCTGTGTCAAACATGTCAACAGACAGGAGGCAATCTGAGTATTGGAAGAGAAAGCTACAACTCAGGGCTTCAGAGGCTTACGCTCGCTTTTAGATTCTTACAGTTTTTTCGGACATTGAAATTTACATGTTCTAAGTTAAGAAGATTTATAGACTATGTTATCTAATTTTAACTGCATTTGCCCTCACAAAAAATGATTTTAAAATATTTAAAGACATACAGATTAGAAAGTAAACTAATACAGGTAGAAGCATGTAATAATACAATGGCAGAATTGACAACTTTTCTCTTATTCCCAGCTGTATTATTAGTAATATTATGGAATTAAAGATTTGTCAGCAATGATCTAATCAGATATTAGTAGAGTCTTGGGCCAAAAACATTGCTAGAGTAGTACACACATATCCACATGCACAAATTATACTGCCATATACAATCATTTTACTGATAGAAGTATATAGTCCAAACTTTTGTCTGAAAATCATTGGCTTGGAGGACTGGGTAGACTAAGACTAATTCTTGAAAAATACAGGAAAAAAGAAAGAAAAACAAAGAAAAAAAAGACTGAGGGGAAGGGGTGAATTATTACAAGGAATAATAGAGAAAAGTGGAAAACACAGTCATCATAGTCCTGAGATCAGAAGAAACAACCAAATCAAGAGCAGAAGCAAAAGGATACTTTCATATTTAGTGTAGTAAAACATTTGCAATAAGGCTTTATATTACAAAGTATGTCTGTCATACCCTGAAAAGTATACAAGAAAGTCAAAGATAGGCAAAACAATGAGGTCCAAGATTAAGTAGGCCTGAGATATATTGACTTATCTACTCAAAGCTAGTATATTTTTAATAGCAGTCTGGTAATCAGGGATTAAAGGTATATGATCAGAATCAAACCAATCCATTATCCTTGTTGTTGTCTGAAAAGTTTGCTTTAATATTTAGTAGATAGGAAGTTATCAGTATCCAATAATATGATATGATCAGTTGCAAGTACTGCATTGTATCTGGATTTCCAATGAAAACAGCCCTGTTTTGAAAAAGACTAATCATATCCTTCATAAATAGGAAAGTGACTGGAACTGTAAGGTACAGTATATGACAGCTTATGTGGTGCCTCAGGAAGGAGCCCATCTTATCTGGCAACAAGTGGGATATAGTTATTCTGATACATGCACAAAATTGGTTATTATTCCTAGTTGTACAGACAAATGAAACTCCTCTATATTTCAGTTCAAAAAAAAAAAAACTTCAGAAACTAGAGGGTTTCTGGTTGCTATCTCATAATCTGTTGACATACATTGGTGAAGAGTATAAAACAACAGCAATGTACAAAGCACTGACAAAAACTTACAAGAAAATAGCAGACAATAGTAAGCACTGTTTTAAATATGCTATGTTGCCAATTCTCTTGGTGTCTTAGGAGATAATATTGTGTAGAAAAATATAGATTGTTTTACATTGAGTCAGAGAATATTTCAGAAAACTTGGGTTGAGAAGAAATTCTAGAAATCATTTGATCAGTTAGCCTTTGTTACATTTTTATTTTTACTGATATTTAACAGATGTATGATAAATATCTTTACCAGAATATGTATTTTAAAAAGCTCTGTTTTTAGTTCTAAAACCAAATTTCCAAATAATAAGAAAATATTGAGTGAGTCAATTTGGTAGTGGTAACTCTTAGATTACACATGATAGACAAAATTCTACTTCTTCCCATCAGTTATGATGCAAAGACATCTTTGAAGTACATCAGCACTGTTCTGTCAGGAATATCTTGCTGACATCTTGAAAATCTTTCTTGAATTCTCATTCATGCTATATTTCCAAACAGGATTTCATTTCTCATTCTCTTGTGTGCTTGACTTCTAGACCAATAACATCGCTCTTTTTCACTATAGTATCATCTCTGTGCTTTGATGGCTGGAGCTTTCAGTATAAATGTGAGAGGGTACATACAAAAATGATTGGGCAAGAATATCAGAATGGTTGACTTGCAAGTGGAAGGAGAAATCACATACATTCAGGTAATCAATTATAAATATAAGCTCTTAAAAATGAAATTTCCCAGAAAACATACCTTCTCTACTTTATATATAGCAAGCATATGGCTACGGAAAATTTATATTAAAACAATCTAACAACATCAGCAATAACTTTTACCTGTCATTACATCTTCCAACATACCTTTCATTAGAGTTTTGCATTGTAAAATTTATCTAATCTCTCTCCATTCTATAAGAACAGATTCTGGCTAACAATAGAATGCAGTAAGCTTTAGTGCATCTTATCAAAATTTTCATTTCAGTATGCCCCATGGTAATATAATTATTAGAATATTGGAAAAAATTCACATTCAGTGTACCCAAAGCTAGTTCACAGCATCAATTGCAGTAGAAATATGAGCAGAATATTTCATGCTTCTGTTCTCTCTTGAGGATAACACCTTTAGTAATTTCCATATGTCATCCAGTTAATGTGACAAACAAAGAAAAGTTGAGGATTTCAAGTACAATAACAGAAGTGCAAGATTTTGATTGACTGGTACATTATAACTCTTATTACATACTGTGGACCCAGGATGTTATAATAATTAACCTGTCAAGTCAATTGTTACTCTTCATTAAAAATGAATATAAGGGAGCAATTAATCTCACAACTTTAGCTTCATTAGGACATTTGTTTTTGCAGTTGGGTGCAGTTCAGTGTCTCAATCTAAAGGATGTATCATTTTCTAATAGAAGGTTTCACCTTCATTATTTTGATTATGTACTTGAATAGCAAAATGTAAGCTTATGTAATGACTGGGTGAAAATTCTGTGTTATTTATAATTTGCCTTTTGAAATTCATTGTAGATACAAGAGATTTTTTCCCTGTTCCTTTTCTTCACCTTCACATTATGAGGCTGTGGACTCAGAATTTCACACTCCTTAAAAGTGATTCTATCCTCTGTGAATAATGTCTTTGAAAATGCTGACACCTACAAAAATAGACACAGCTCAAGGACTTTTCTACAAGCCCAAAAAACATTGCAAAAAAATGTGAAATTAGAGTTGAGTTTTTCTTACATAGTAAAGGTTAGATAAGTAATAATAAAAAAAAATTGTGTTAGTAATAAGATTCCAACTTAGACTGTGGACTGATTGACTGTTCATAGTGATTGAAACCTGGCAGGTGAAAGTTACAGCACAGATCACAGAGATTATGGTTCTGCCCTCTCTGTTCTAATGAAATAAAGACAAGAAATAATAACAGTTGGAAATCAGCATCTTCCTTCATTTTCTGACCACTAACCCCATAAATTATGAAATTAGAGAGAGAAAGAAGTCTGTATGGCCAGTAGACATTAGAGGGAAACATTGAAGCATAGACGAGCAATGGGAGAATAAACTCTAAAAGGCAGGCCATTTTCAGTCCCATCACCTTTGCTCAACCTCGGCATATACGACTCTATATGGGAAATGTCATGATATCCCTTGAGAATATATAAAACTTTCACTGCTGGCAAATGTTACTTACAATAACTTGAGGCTATTACTGCTGCTGTTTATGTGAGCCAACATGGAGTAATGGAAAAGTGCATTTACTTATTAAACAATCTATGTTTAGATCATATTCTCCATTTCTATCTGAGTCAGTTGACCTTGGACAAAGTACATAACTTTGGGCTTCATTTACAATATCGATTAGTTTGCTAAGACTGCCATAAGCAGTCTGGCTTAAACAACAGACATTATTATTATGTTTTTTACAGTTCTGGGTGCTGCAAGTCTGAGATTAAAATGATAGCAGGTTTGGTTTCTTTCGAGACCTCTTTCTTTGGCTTTGTCCAAATTTCCTTGTATTATAAGGGTATCAGTCAGATTGGATTGGGGCCCACCCTAATAGCTTCACTACTTTAAAAGCCTTATCTCTAAATACAGTCACATTCTGGAGTATTGGAGGTTAAGAAAGGCTTCAAAATAGGAATTTTAGAGGGACACAATTCAGCCCATATCTATGTAATTGTAATATTAGTATTGAAACTCTCAGAGTTTTAACTGAATTAAATGATTCAAGACACATAAAGTGTCAGCTAAAATTTCTCTTGTATATAGTACACACTCAACAGAAGTTATATTCTATTATTCCTCCTTAAGCTATTGATCATTTAACTATTGAATTTCTCAGGTTAAGGGTTGTTCCTTAGTGGCCCAACAATTAGAATCTAGCAATTGGAGGTGGTGGTGAAATGAGGCAAGTGAACTAGTTCCCTGGGTGAATCCTATATACCCTAACGTTTATGAACTTCTGGAGTGAACCCAGTAGGAAAAGAATGGGTACATTTGGTCAGGGAGAAGATGAAAAGAATCAGAAGAATTTATTATTAGGTCAGAGGAAGACATACTAGTCCTTCAAAGAAGTTCATCAACACGTAGAGTGCCAATGTACTAGAGGTGAGCGATGGCTGGGACTGCCCAGGAACATCACAATGAGAATGTTAGTTAGGTTGTCAGGAATATTTAGTGACAGGAGTGGGGACCATCTAAGATTCAGGAACAGAACTCCACTACTGCAGGAGAAATTACTAAAATAAAATAACAGACACAAGTTGTAAAGGGGTAGGTTAATAAGTGAGTAAATAAATAAACCAGTCATCACTGTGCTAAAACTTTTTAGATGCACTGCTCATTAAGTCACAATTTTAGGCATGGAGTACAATTTCTGCCTTACACATGGGGAAATGGTAGTTTGGAGATCTAAACTTCATGAGGCCAGAGTCCATTATTTATGTTTTTGCACCCACCAAAAGACCTGGCATATGGTGAATAGTAAATAACTGTTCATTGCCTGAACCAATGGATTGTCAGTTACCTTATAGTACAATGATGAAGCTAGGAATTAAACCAAAGCTGTGACTGAAGTCATTGCACCAGAAACAGAACGTGAAAGAAAGGGAAATGGCACAGTGTGCAGTATATGAGAAATAAAAATGAAAACAGCAGTAACAGAATTAAAAAGACTGTCTCCAGAGTTGTTGATTTCATCATTAGAAAATTATAGCAGTATATGCAGAGAGCCAAATAATGTGTCTTAAGTTATGTCTTTGTTCAAAAAAATTTTTAGAGAGAGTGAGTGAGAGTGCAAGTGGGGCAGAGAGGCAGAGGGAGAGAGAAAGAGATAATCTTATATTGACTCCACGCTCAGTGCAGAGCCAAATGTAGGGCTCAATTCCATGACCCTGGGATCAAGAGTCGGCCAACCGACTGAGCCACCCAGATCCCCTTCAGTTATCTTTTATTAATTGATATCACTTGATTAGTCCTCTCTGAGAATTGGTTGTGCATCTATCTGTCAATCATCTTTCTTTAACACCTAGCCTATGTTTTTTATTTATCACTAACATATTATTATATTTAGCATATATCTAACAAGATTAGGCAGCATAACATAATGGAATAACAATGAACTTTGGAGTTAGTGTATTGTTAGTCTTTTGATGTTCAGCTCTAGTACCTACCAGCTTAATTACTTTGGGCAAAGTACTTAATGTCTCTTAACTTCAATTTGCTTTATCTATGCAAAGGAACATTTCATAGTTTGAAATGAAGGTACAATTAGATAATTTCTGTAACAAGCCCCACCACAAAGTAAATGATTAGCTAACCTGGTAACCCAGCAAACAAATGAAATAAATTTTCTGCCAGAATAATTTTTATATAAAATTGTCACTTTCTTCCATGACGCTCATCAGTTAACATCAACTTGTTCCTCTTTTCCAGAATTAAATTTAAAATAGTTGTTTCTTCAATTGTCATCCTGCTGCATTTGACACCAGAGCTCACCCTTCATTTCTGAAAATCTTTGGTCCCCTGGCTTTCATAGCACCATTCGTTCTGATATATTTTTTAATATCTTAGCTGTTTTTTTAATGAAGGATATACATATATATATTCATATTATCATGAAATTCAGTCATGATTTCCAGCTGTTTTTGAAAACACATCACATGTATTGGGATATTTTATAAAATAGGGGTTGTATATCCCTAACGAAGAAGTCAGAAAATTTAGTTTTTCTTGATGCTAGGAGAGTGGAGGCATAGAAATGAAGCTCTGCCAATCAAGTTGAACTATGTGGGATTTTAACTGGGAAGTGAGGAATGAGACTGTGTGAAGATTAGGATAAAAGCATTCAGCATAAAAGCACAAGATTGAGGGTCTTGTGGTCCATGGCCAGTCTCCATGATTGCACTTGCAGCTCCTGGGTCTTTGCTGGAACATTCCTGTGACATCGGTGGAGCCTTTGGCTGCATATTCCCTAAGCCTGAATCTCTAGCGGTTACAAATATCCTCGGAGCTACCTATTATCTTTAATCTCTTCTCCTGAGTAAACTAGCTACAAGGGTTTCAGTTGTTAGTAACAAAGATCAGTGACTGACACAATGTCCCTCAAATGACTATCCATGACCTTCTATATTCCAGTCCTGACTAAAAGTTTTTCACCATGTCAGCCAAGACTCAGAAGTTAATAACTGCCAAATATTTATTTCTGTCTTTGACATCAGTCATTTGAGCCTCACACATTATTTCCATTCATTTATTAGACATCCCCACATGAGTATGTAGCAAAAGTTCTCAAACTAAATACATTCACAACTTACTCTCACTACATCACACAGTCAGATGTAATTTATCAGTCAAGCCAAACACGTTTTTTGTTGTGTTTTTGTGCTGTTGTTGTTTTGTTGAGGTGTTTTTTTTTTCTGTTTCTAGATGTGATTGAGTTCAGTCTAAATTTCAGTTTATCTTCTTTAACTGTTCTGTCCAGTAGCAATTTATGCGAGGATGCAAATGTTCAAAGTCTGTGCTGTCCAAAATGGTAGGCAGTACCCACCTGGAGATATTGAGTGTTTGAAATATGGCTGGTGCAACTGAGGAGCTAAGTATTTAATTTTGTTTAAATTTTATTAAATTTATATGGAAGTTTCAGTAGACGCATATGGCTAATACCTTCCATATTGAACATTGTGGTTTGGTATTATATCCCTCAGCTTTGGTTTAATTTGCAGATGCAGCAAACTGTATTTTTATTCAGATTTGGTGGATAGAAATTTTTACAATAAGACTTGAGATTTTTCCTTTAGAAATAATGCTCATTACATTGTCTAGGCCAGCATTTTATACTGATAACTCTTTGGGTATTAACCACTGACCAGCTTTATGGCCACCTAACTGTAGTGTCCGGAACGATCGTTCTGAACTATTGATGTATGCCAAGTAAAACAATCAATAAGTTCCCTCAAACTCTATGATATCTGTGCTAGCAAAGTTGATCATCTGAAACTGCCAGGTACATAGACTTTGTATCAAGTGAAAGAATAGATGTTTACCTTGCTTTTGTAGGAATTTGTAAAACTCCTGCCTGAAATAAAGCTGCTGGTACATTTCAAATTTGAAACTGCTCTATTTTTATTTTTTTTTTAACCATAGCTTAAGTAACAGATTTCCTTAGTGTGGGCTTTGGGGATGAGTTAGAGGTTATGCTTAGAACACCTGAATCAACTATTTGTAACTAATTGTGCTACTGGAAACAATTGGAAATTTAACTAAACAAGACTTTTGAGGACTTTTTTCTCTAAATTAACAAAAGTCACACATTCTTTATTATTCTAAAGACGAAGCATGGGCAAAATTTTTCTCTACAGAGTCAGATAGAAAATATTTTAGAGTTTTTGAGCCAAGAAGCAAAATCAAGGGTATTATATAGACATGTACATCGTCAGTTATAAATGTAAAGTCTGATATACTTTTTAAAAAATATATGGCCTATACTGTTATAGTAAGCATTGTAAATCTATGTCTGTGTATTTTTTGTTCATATATATTTGTTTTTGATGTCTTATTCTGTTCTTAAGAGTATTATTCCCTCATAGTCTGCAGAGCTTAATTCATTCTAAAGTCACTTAGAGATTGTTCTACAAGTCTAATGTATTACAATTGCTATTAATTGTTGGTGCTTTTCTTAGTTTTCCTCAGGAGGTTTGTAAATTTAATTTTATGACATTTTACTTAGTTTTTTTTAAGTTTCTGATTTTAATTCCAGCCTGATTAACATGCAGTGTTATATTAGTTTTAGGTGTACAATATAATGATTCGACAATTCTATACATTACTCAATGTTCATCATAAGTGTACTCTTTAATTCCCATCACCTGTTTCACCTATCATGAAACCCTTTTCCCCTCTGATAAACATCAGTTTCTTCTCTATAGTTAGAAGTCTGTTTCTTGGTTGTCTATTTCTCTTTTTTCCCCCTTTGTTCATTTGTTTTGTTTCTAAATTCTATATATAAGTGAAATCATATGGTATTTACCTTTCTCTGCCTTCTTTCATTTAGCATTGTACTTTCTAGCTCCATCCATGTTGTTACAAATGGCAAGATGCCATTATTTTTATATATTTTATACATATATATATATACATATATATATGTATATATACATATATATATATGTATATATACATATATATGCCACGTCTTCTTTCCATTCATCTATCAATGGACCCTTGGGCTGCTTCCATAATTTGGCTATTGTATATAATGCAGCCATAAACATAAGGGTTTGCGTATGCTTTTGGATTTGTGTTTTTGTAGTTTTGGGGTAAATACCCCGTAGTGTGATGAATGGATTGTAGAGTAGTTGTATTTTTAATTTTTTGAGGAATCTCCATACTGTTTTCCACAGTGGCTATACCAGTCCCACTAATAGTACACAAGGGTTCCTTTTTCTCTACACCCCCACCAACCCACTTGCTGTTTCTTGTGTTTTTGATCTGAGCCATTCTGATAGGTATGAGGTTATATCTCTTTGTAGTTTTGATTTGCATTTCCCTGATGATGAGTGATGTTAAGCATCTTGTATCTGTTATCTTCTTTGGAGAAATGTCTGTTCGTTACTTCTGCCCATTTTTTAAAAGATTTTTTAAAGTAATATCTACATGCAGTGTGGGGCTCAAACTTACAACCCCAAGATCAAGTGTTACATGCTCTACTGACTGAGCCAGCCAGATGCCCCTCTTCTACCCATGTTTTAATTAGAATATTTGTTTGGGATATTGAATTGTATCAGTTCTTTATATATTTTGTATACTAACCTTTTATCAGATATGTAATTTGCAAATATCTTCTCCCATTCAGGCTATATTTTAGTTTGATTGATTATGTCCTTTGCTGTGCAAAAGCTTATTATTTTGTTGTAGTCCCAATATTTATTTTTGCCTTTATTTTCCTTGCCTCAGGAGACATATCTAGAAAAATGTTACTAGAAAAATGTTACCTGTGCTCTCTTCTAAGATTTTTATGGTTTCAGGCCTCACATTTAGGACTGTAATCCATTTTGAATTTATTTTTGTGTATAGTATAAGAAACTGATCCACTTTCATTCTTCTGCATGTAAATGGTTTCCCAAACCATTTGTTGAAGAGACTGTCTTTTTCCCATGGCATATTCTTGCCTCTTTTGTGTAAGATTAATTGACTGTATAATTGTGGGTTTGTTTCTATTCTGTTCTATTGATCTATGTGTCTGTTTGGGTGGCAGTACCATACTGTCTGGATTACTACAGCTTTGTAATATAGCTTGAAATCTGACATTGTGATACCTCCAGCTTTGTTTTTCTTTTTCAAGATTGTTTTGGCTATTTGGGATCTTTAGTGGCTCCACACAAAATTTAGGATAATTTGTGCTGGTTCTATGAAAAATGCTATTGCTATTTTGATAGGGCTTGCATTAAATATGTAGATTTGGGTCGTATGGACATTTTAACAATATTTGTTCCTCCATTCCATGAGCATAGAATGTCTTTCCATTTATTTATGTCATCTTCAATTTCTTTCATAGATGTTTTATAGTTTTCAGAGAACAGATCTTATATCTCTTTGGTTAGGTTTATTCCTAGGTATCTTATTGTTTTCGGTGCAATTATAAGTGGGATTAATTCCTTGATTTCTTTTTCAGCTACACATATAGGTGTGTAGAAATACAACAGATTTCTGTATGCTGATTTTGTAGTATGTGACTTTCTTGAATCTGTGTATCAATTAGAGCAAATTTTTAGTGGAATCTTTCAGGTTTTCCACGTAGAGTACCATGTCATCTGCAAATAGTTTAAATATGAAAGTTTGACTTCTTCCTTGCTGATTTGGATGACTTTAATTTATTTTTGTCCTCTGATTGCTGAGGCTATGACTTCCAATACTACATTAGGTAACAGTGGTGAGAGTGGACACACTTAACGTGTTCCTGACTGTAGAGGAAAAGCTCTCACATTTTCTCCATTAAGGATGATATTAGCTCTGGATTTTACATACATGGCATTTATGATGTTGAGGTATGCTCCCTTTATCCCTACTTTGCTGAGGGTTTTTATTAAGAATGGATAGTTTTTCAAATATTTTTCTGCATCAATTGAGAGAATCCTATGGTTCTTATCCTTTTTAGTATGGTGAATCATATTGATTGATTTGTGAATATTGAATCACCCTTGCAACCCAAGTATAAATCCCACTTGATTATGATGAATGATTCTTTTAATGTACTGTTGGATTCAATTTGCTAATATTTTGTTGAGAATTTGTACATCCATGTTCATCAGGGATATTGACCTGTAGTTCTCTTTTCTAGTGGGGTCTTTGTCTTACTTTGGAATCAAGGTAATGCTGGCCTTGTAGAATGAGTTTGGAAGTTTTCCTTCCATTTTTATTTTTTGGAACAGTTTGAGAAAAGAATAGGTATTAACTCTTCCTTAAATGTCTGGTAGAATTCCCCTGGGATGCCATTTGGCCCTGGACTTTTGTTTGCTGGGAGAGTTTTGGTTACTGATTCAATTTCTTTGTTGGTTATTGGTCTGTTCAAGTGTTCTATTTCTTTCTGTTACAGTTTTGGTGGTTTATGTTTTTAGGAATTTATCCATTCCTCCAAGATTGCCCAATTTGTTGGCATAATATCCTAAAATGATTTGTATATTTGTGGTGTTGATATCTCCTCTCTTATTTGTGCTTTTATTTACTTGGGTTCTTCTTTTTTCTTTTTGATAAGTCTGGCTGGGGTTTATTAATTTTATTAATTTTTTTCAAAAATCAAGCTCCTGATTTCAGTGATGTATTCTACTGTTTGTTGTTGTAGTTTTATTTGTTTATATCATTTATTTTTGCTCTAATCTTTACTATTTCTCTTCTTCTGGCTTTATGCTTCATTTGTTGTTCTTTCCTAGCTCCTTTGGGTATGAGTTAGGTTGCATTTTGAAATTTTTCTTGCTTCTTGAGCTAAACCTGTACTGCTATATCCTTCCCTTTTATGACTGCTTTTGCTATATCCCAGAGGTTTTGGACCATTGGGTTTTCATTTTCGTTTGTTTCCATGTATTTTTTTATTTGTTCTTTAATTTCCTTGTTGACCCATTCATCTTTAGTAGGATGTACTTTAACCTCCATGTATTGGTGGTCTTTCCAAATGTTTTCTTGTTGTTGACTTCAAGTTTCATAGTTTGTGGTCTGAAAATATGCATGGTATGATCTCCGTCTTTTTATACATATTGAGACCTAATTTGTGACCTAGTATGTTCAGGAGAATGTCCCATGCACACTTAATAAGAATGTGTATTTTGCTGCTTTAGAATGAAATGTTCTGAATATATCTCTTAAGTCCATCTGGTCCAGTGTGTCATTCAAAGCCATTGTTTCCTTGTTAATTTTCTGTTTAGATTATCTGTTCATTGATGTCAGTGGGATGTTAAAGTCCCCTACTATTTATTATTGTATTTTATCAATGAGTTCCTTTATTTTTGTTATTAATTGTTTTATATATTTGGGTGTTTCAAGTTTGGGGCATAAATATTTATAATTGTTAGATCTTCTTGTTGGACAGACCCCTTTAATATGACATAGTGCCCTTCTTCATTTCTTGTTACACTCTTTGGTTTAAAATCTATTTTGTCTGTGGCACCTGGGTGGCTCACTCAGTTAAGCGTCCAACTTCTGCTCAGGTCATGATCTTGAAGTTCACAAGTTCAAGCCCCATGTCAGGCTCTGTGCTGACAGCTCAGAGTCTGGAGCCTGCTCCAGATTCTCTGTCTCCCTCTCTCTCTGCCCCTCCTCTACTCACACTCTGTCTCTCTCTCTCTCTCAAAAATAATAAAAACATTTTTTAAACATTTAAAATCTAATTTGTCTGATATAAATTTTGCTACTCTGGCTTTCTTTTGACATGCATTTGCATGGTAACTGTTTCTCCATTCCCTCACTTTCAATCTGCACGTGTCTTGACATGAGTCTTTTATGGGCAACATATAGATGAATCTTGTGTGTTTGTGTGTGTGTGTGTTTTCGTTTGTTTTCATTCCATCACTATGTCTTTTGATTGGAAAATATAGTCCATTTGCATTCAAAGTAATTATTGATAGGTGTGTATTTATTGCCATTTTATTATTTGTTTCATAGCCGTTTTGGTAGTTCTTCTCTATTTTTTTCTTCCCTTGCTCTCTTTTCTCATGATAAGTTGACTTTCTTTAGTGATGTACTTAGATTCCTTTCTCTTTATTTTTTTCAGGTCTATTGCTGTTCATTTGATTTGTATATAAATAACATCTTCTGCATATAGCAGTCTATATTAAGTTGATGGTCATTTAAGGTTGAACCCATTCTTTATTCTTCTCCTCCCCATGTTTTAGGTGTATGGCATTATACCATACAACCTTTTATTTTGTGAGCCCCTTGACTGATTTTTACAGATATACTTATTATTACTGCTTTTGTACTTCCTACTTTTCCTATTCTTATTTATGGTCTTTCCTTTCTACTCAAGTATCCCTTTTAACATTTCTTTTGGGACAGGTTTAGTGGTCCTTAATTCTTTTAACTTTTGTCTGGAAAACTCTTTATCTCTCCTATTCTGAACAACAGCCTTGCTGGATAGAGTATTCTTGGCTGCAGAATTTTCCCTCTCAACACTCATAACATTCCCTTCTGGCATGCAGTGTTTCTATGAAATATCAGCCGATAGCCTTATTGAGTTTCCCTTGTATGTAACTGTTTTCTTTTTTCTTATTGCTTTTAAAATTCTCCCTTTATCACTACTCTTCACCACCTTATTTTCTGTGTGTCTTGGTGTGCACCTCCTTTGGCTGATTTTGTTTGGGGCTCTCTGTGCCTAGATCTGGATTTCTCTTTCCTTCCCAAGATTTGGGAAGTTTTCAGCTATTAATTTTTCAAATAAATTTCCTGCCCCCTTTTCTTTCTCTTCACTTTCTGG
Source organism: Acinonyx jubatus (assembly GCF_027475565.1). NCBI lineage: Eukaryota > Metazoa > Chordata > Mammalia > Carnivora > Felidae > Acinonyx > Acinonyx jubatus. Next base: position 41,044,267 of record NC_069391.1, read on the forward strand.
ATGCCTATCATGTGAATGTTATTACATGTTTAATATAATGTCACTAATTTCCCTAAGTCTAATCTCATTTTACATAATTATTTTTTCCTCTCACTGCTTAGATTGATTACTTTCCATTACTCTTTCCTCCAGGTCACTGATTTTTTTTTTTTTTTTGCTTCATCTAGTCTACTATTTATTTCATCTACTGTATTTTTAATTTCATTTATTGTATTCTTCATTTTCTAATTGGTTCTTTTGTTTCTCGTTGTTAAGGGTCTCATGGTGTCCCACACTCTTTTCTCAAGTCTAGTGAGTAACTACGATCATTACTTTAAATTCTGTGTCAGGCATATTACCTATCTCCGTTTTGCTTAGGTGTCATACTATAGTTTTGTCCTGTTCTTTCATTTGGGACACATTCCTCTGTCTCCTCATTTTGTCTAACTCTCTGTGTCTGTTTCTGTTCAGAGACAGCTATGTCTCCTTCACTTGAATGTAATGGCCTTATAAAGAATGGATCCTTTAGTGCCCTACTATGCATTGTCCCCTGTTCACTAGAACCTGGCACTTCATGGGTATCTCCTATTTGTGATGCATGTGCTCTGTTGTGGCTGAGCCCCTTTTTCCTTCAGTCCAGTTTTCTATAGTGGCTCTCCTTGGCTGTTGTGGGCAGTGTTTGGTCCCTGAGGTGTTAGTGGGCTGGTCTGGGGACTCTTTTTTTTTTAATTTTTTTTAAATTTAAAATTTAAAATTTTAAATTTTTAAAAAAATTTTTTTTAACATTTATTTATTTTTGAGAGACAGAGTGAGACAGAGAATGAGTAGGGCGGGGCAGAGAGAGAGGAAGACACAGAATCTGAAGCAGGCTCCAGGCTCCAAGCTATCAGCACAGAGCCTGATGCAGGGCTCAAACTCATAGACTGTGAGATCATGACCTGAGCTGAAGTTGGACACTTAACTGCCTGAGCCACCCAGGCACCCCTGGCCTGGGGACTCTTTTAGCTTGATTTGAGTCAGACCAGGTATTTACTAGAGATACAGTAGCACAGACCTGGAGGGCATTTTCCCTGGTTGTCCCCTGAGAAGCTTTCACTGGTGGACAGGGCCTATAGTCAGACCAGTTGTCTGTTTCCAGTCCACTGTGTGGTTATCTTTCCCTTTCTCTGGGTCAAGAGTCATATTGAGTGATGCTGGCCACTGTAGGGGCTGCTTGTTCACTACAAGTCTGTGACACCACTCTATATAGGCTCTGGCCAAGAGTATATTAGAGAGGGTGGATATGTCAAAGCACAGGGCAGGGGCAGTGATTTGGGGTGGGGAACTTGGCAAGCTTTTCGTGCCCCTGCCCTCTGTGGGAAGGGTCCTGCTGTGGAGGGACTGAGGCAGCCTATCCAGAGGGGTAGACCCCTGGAAGCACAGCATGGTGGGACAGGGAAGCCATGCCAACAAGTTAGGTAGTGAGTCATGCAGATGGCCATATGTTTATGTTGGGAGGCATGGGAGGAAAATGACACTTTCCAGTTCATTTGTTCCTAGAGGAGTTCCCCAGTGATTTCTGTCCCTCCAAGACATGCTCTGAGATTAGTAAGTAACTCTCCCTCCTGTAGGCTGGGGCTTCTTTCAAACTTCTGCTTTTACGCTGTATCTCTGAGCTGTTTGTTGTACTATATTTTTACAGGCATGGACTCAGTTTCCTCTCATCTTCCCAATTCTCGCAGAATGAACCCTGCTGTTTTTTAAAAACATGTGTTAAGTCCTGCTGGTTGAAAGAACTCATGAAATTTGAAATTTTGTCCCTCTGGTTTTCTTTTTTTTTTTTTAATTTTTTTTTTTTTTATCGTTTATTTATTTTTGAGACAGAGAGAGACAGAGCATGAACGGGGGAGGGTCAGAGAGAGAGGGAGACACGGAATCTGAAACAGGCTCCAGGCTCTGAGCGGTCAGCACAGAGCCTGACGCGGAGCTCAAACTCACGGAGTGTGAGATCGTGACCTGAGCCGAAGTCGGCCGCTTAACCGACTGAGCCACCCAGGCGCCCCTGTCCCTCTGGTTTTCAAAGCCAAATGTTAAGGGGATTCATCTTCCCTGTGTGAGCTGCCCAGTGTAATAGTCTGTTTCTCTCACCTCTCTGTGCTTGTGGTATCCCTCCTTCCTGCAGATAGTCCCATGAGTCCCTTTAATTCCCAATTGTATCTCCTCCCTTCCTACCCTCTTCATTATGATATCTTCTTTACAAAAAGTTGTGGAGTTTATTCTGCCAGTCTTTGGGCTGTTTTCTGGGTTATCTGAGTGTGTGTTATCTAGTTGTATCCATGGGACGAGGTGAGCCTGGGGTCCTCCTACTCTGCCATCTTCCCTGGAAGTTTCGAAGAATTTCTTTTGAAATGTTCCCCCTCAATATGAGTGCTTAACTTTTTCCTTTTAGGTTTTGTGGGTACTGCTAGTGAACTCCCAGTCCAGACTCAGGTATTCTATCAGTAGCTAAAAGCCTCTGTCTCATAGTAATGTTGTTGATATTCCAGCCTTCATGTTTTAACCAAGGGATAAATTGCCTGTAGCTCCATCTGCAATGATTTCTCCTGCAACCAAAGGTATACTGATCTCTATCAGCTGTAGTCCCAGGCAGCATTTCCAGCTTATTTTCAGCTTCCTTGATTCAAATGGTCAATTTTGGTCCTGGCCTATGCCCCTCATTGGTTTTTCAATATTTGCTATGAATGTGCTATGCTGCTCCACTCCTAGTTTACTTCTGTGCATTTAGAAGCCATGGAAAACTTTTTTTTTTTAATTGAGGTTCTGTTGTTCTTAGTATTGGATTTATAGTATTATAATTTAGTTCAGTACTTTTCCTGGAATTATCATGATTTAGTTGTGTGGGAGTAGAGTTTCCCAGTACTAAGCTCACATCCTTACAAAAGCCTTTAATGAATTTTCCAAGATTTGCCAGAAATACTCAGAAGGATAGAAACTTTTTTCTTTGAATTGCATTTCTTTACAGATGAATAGAAGTTCTTCTGACTAGCCTCTGTGCAATTTCTCTACACCATTTAGAACCTTCTGGTTTACATGGCAGATGTGGCTTGAAATGTTCTTGTGTAAACATCCATCATAAATACTGTGATATTGGCATACAATATCTGTGAGTTCTCTCACCTTAAGTCAGATGGTGCATGAAGCAAATGTGGATCTTCCTTGCCTTTCTTTTTTTTTCAACTTTTTATTTTAAAGTAATAATAGAGCCACAGAGAGGTGTATAGAAATATACAGAATTGTCTGCCCTCTTTGCGAGTGTAATATAGTAGTGGATTTTCTTGCAATTTTTTTGTTGCCATCTTCCACATTTTCTTCTAAATAATTGATATACATTTGTACGTAAAGATAGCTGCGTTCAGGATGTATTTACTTTTAAATTCTAACTTAATCTTTTAAAATTTTCTTTGAAGACCAACACTGTTTCTATATCGAGATATGCAAATCATTATACAGTAAATATTTCAAAGCTTTTGTTAATTTTAGTCAGCATCACTAAAAAACAATGTTGTTTATTTTCATACACACACACACACACACACACAAGCACTCACGATTATACACAGGCTGTCTTTGGAATGTATACAAGTAAAACTGTATGATAGCATAGTGTTTTTCAAAATGCAAATTACTATTTTAGAGAAGACCTGGACAGTGAGAACACCATCCACCTTCCTGTGGACGTTTGAACAGAAATCGCAGGGTCCTCTGCCTTCTTTTCATCCTGGTTATGGCTCATCTCTTTAATATTGTTTGTCTTGTATTTTACCATATTTTTTTCTCTTTTTTTTTTAACGTTGCTTTCTCTAACTTCTTTTTCAGTATTCGTCATTAAGTTAATTAGTCTTCTGTCTTATGTGCAATTCTCTTCTCGATCTCTATACAATACAGCAGTCCATATACCTAAAACACCATTCATTTATCCATTCATTAGAGAACACTGCATCAGTCCTGTCAATTAATAGCTATTGTGAATGTCATTAAGTCCCATGGAGCTAGGAACCCATAATTGGGAATATGTCCTGAATGGCAGCAATAGCTCTCATGTGGGAATGTTAGTGCGGGATCAAAAAAGAAAGAAAAGAAAGAAAAAATGAAAAATTTCCTATTAAAGAATTTCAACATCCAAAATTACAGAATCTGTGTCCTTTCAGAATGTATATGACTTCAAAATTCCATTTGTGTTTTGGAGAAGTTTTGCTTAGTTATCAACTTTACCCAGTTGTAAAAATGTGTTGGTTTTAATAGTTATTATTGCTGATTTTGTTTCGGAAGGGTCTCCGTCTCTCCTTTCACTGAATTTTCTGCCGATCAGAATCAGAAAAGAAATGGAAAAGAGGCTAAAAGGAAAAGGTTTATCAGAGAGAAAGGCAGAGTGACATTTATTTTTAAAATTAAGTTGTAATAATTTATCTTGTTCACAGTGCAGATAGATACTGTCATACATTGTTCTTAGACTTACAAATACTTAGAAACTGTTTTAGAGGTATGGCAAATAAAACTTTAAAGTAATATACAATTACTCAAAAGGGCTTTTGGTAATGTGCTCAAAAGTTGCTTTTATAGGGGTTCCTGGGTGGCTCAGTCAGTTAAGTGTCTGACTCCAGCTCAGGTCATGATCTTACAGTTTATGAGTTTGAGCCCTGTTTCAGACTCTGTGCTGACAGCTTAGAGCCCAGAGCCCAGAGCCTGGAGTTCGCTTTGGATTCTGTGTCTCCCTCTCTCTCTCTGCCCCTCCCCTACTCGTGCTCTGTGTCTGTCTGTCTGTCTCTCTCTCAAAAATAAATAAACATTTTTTTAAAAATTTAAGAAGTTGCTTTTATACAAATTAATCTTAAATATACAGCATCTCCTGAATTTCTAATACACATGAAATATTTCCTTTATTTCTTTTTCTTTTCTTTTTTTGGTTCTGCCTGCAGTTTTTATTTTCTATTGTATTAACAAAGAAAGACTTTGGGAAATATAATTGCCCCAAAGAAAGAAATTGGGAAGGTTTATCACAAATGTCAAGATGCTGCTTTCCTTATATGTAATATGTAAATTGTTAAATGGTCTGTTAATGCATAGATGGAACTCTATTGTATAGTTGTATTTATTTGTTGTTTACTCATTTATTTCTCATCTGATTAGCATCTGTGTTTTCTCTAAACTCATCTGAAATATTTGGTCTCAGAACTTGTGCAAACGCAGTGTTTCTGCCATTTATTTATAAGAAAAGGCTTTAAAAGTTTTTTGTTTTGTTTTTTTTTTTTTGAAAATAATACTGCCTTGGAAAAAATATACAGGTACACTTACAGATTTTTGCCATGGCCTTAGATAACGCATACACACGTGAGATTAAATACCTCATAAGATCGACCCCATTCCCTGGGAATATAAAAAGTCATGTAAGACAGGCTAGGTGCATTTATGTAAGACATAGTTGCTACAGCTGTGCACATCTCAGCAATGTCCTCTTTGCTGAGGTAGAAAATGCCAGAGGCCAGCATACTTCATATCAATACCCACTGATAATATTTTGTACTTTAAAAAAACAAAAAATAAAAAAAAAGAACACAAGGGGGAAGAAAACAGGCCCTCAAGTGAATGTTCTTATAATTCTACTTTCATGTTCGCCCCAAACTAACCGTGTTGTACAGCACATGTCGTTCTACTTCATTTTTCTCAGCTGTTCATTTTGATTGATACACTAAACCGAAATAGTTAACTGAGTAATAAAGTAGCCCATTTTTCTGAGTGTAGAGACTGTTGGAATCTTTGCTATCCCAAAGCACAACCCTCTGAAGCTGCCTCTGCAAATCAATCCCTGTGGGTGGCTTCTTGAAAAAAGAGTGTTATCTAACAACCTCACATAAGAAATGGAAAAGGGCAGGGGAGAAAAGATAAGAGAAATGTCTTCCCTATCCAGGGACCACACTTCATCTTGCTACGAGCTAATTAGTTTTTTCTTGAAATTTCTTGACCACAATACTCCTTATACCTTCTACAGCTGTGGTAACTCAGAACTTCAAGGGTTTTTTAATGTTTTTTGTTGTTGTTGTTGTTGTTTTCTCTCTCTTTTTATAAATCACTAGTCATTGATGTAGGAAATCATTCTACTCTGAGCCTGATAAACTTGAATGGACTTTTTTTTTAAGATTTTATTTATAAGTAATCTGTACACCCGACGTCGGCCTCAAACTCACAACCCCAAGAGCAAGAGTCACATGCTCTATTGACTGAGCCAGCCTGGTGCCCCATCTCTAATGAACTTTGAATTACGTTTTACAATACCATTATATGAAGAAAAAAAGCCCCCTAGATATGAGTGTTCCAAATATGTTCTCACAGATATGAGTCTTTATATAGGAATATTAGAAGAATATGTCTTTCACTTCATAAAGTGGAATCCCTGATGTGCTCCCAAAATGGAATGAATAGAAGACTAGGCAAAAGGAAAGTATCAAAACACAGAAGGGAGTTCAGTTCACATAATCTCAGGGAGTTTCAGCAAAGTATGCTTTTTTATTTATGCTAAGTTATGTCCAGCAACAGAGAAAGCTTGAGACATGTTATTATTCCAGGAATGCGTTTGGGCCTGAACAACCAGAGATTCAACTGTACAGGGATAACCATCCTCTCCCATCCTGGGTTACATGAATGGAGGTCTCCAAAGACCTAAGGAGCAATGGCTGAACTATACAGTAACTCATGGAGAGCTGTAGGCCAGATATAACAGAGGTTCTGGAGCCATGTTCTGAATCTGGAAGGGCCAAAAGGGGTCAGGAAAGAGGAAGGAAATTGTGGCAGTAGAGAGGCCACTCAAATAGTTGCTTACAAGGGGATCAGCAAAGAAGGTTAGTCCTAACTACAAATTGGGACATAGTGTGGAACTTGGAGCCCAGGATTCAATAGTACATTAGCCCCCAAGCTTTTTAGAGAATCTATATTATTAAAGGCTACTTAGTGAAAGAGAAATGAGGTTGGGGGCTATAGTTGGTATCTAATGCTAAGTAGTAGATGTAAGAAAGTGGCCAAGGGTAAGGAACAAAAATAGGAAATTTGGAGCTGGGGAACAGTGTGGGAACTAGCAGCTACCTTGCACAAATATGCCACGACTGTCCCAGGCCAGAATAATATCACTCTCTACTTTTAGAGAGGCACAAATTGCCTTTGATTTTGCTTTTCTGAGTCTATTTAGCCTTGGAAACTGAGTGATATTGAGCCTGAAGGAAAGACGTTCAGTAGCATTGAGTGTAAAGAACTAGGGGTGGCAAAGTCAGGAGCTAAGAATCTGGAAGGCCTTATTCAAAGCAAGGACACTTTTAGGAAGGCACTGGCCTCTCTGGTACTCTTCCTATTTACCACCCTTGTAAATCTAGCTCATGCATTTGTAACAATTAATTCATGTGATGAAATATTTTATGAATATGTTAGTTGTATATTTTTTTTAACTTTCCTCTTCTATTTTCTTTATTTTGTATGTTATGGTAAATATTCTCTTTTGTTTTCAATTAGTTTTCTAGAATCTTCTGAATTCACAGTACATTATCCATGTGACTATTGTATTTCCTCCTCCTCCTTTCTTTTCTTTTTTTAAATTTTTTTAATGTTAATTTTTTTTGTGATAGAGCATGAGCAAGAGAGGGGCAGAGAGGGAGGGAGACATAGAATCCGAAGCAGGCTCCAGGCTCTGAGCTGTCAGCACAGAGCCCGATGTGGGGCTCGAACTCACAAACTGTGAGAGCCGAAGCCAGATGCTTAACCAACTGAGCCACCCAGGCACCCCAACTCCTCCTCCTTTAATACCAGTCCTGTAATACGAAGTCCATTAGTGTTCATCTCCATTTCCTATAGCTGATAAAATATCTGATACACCATGACAATAAGTGGCCTACACAGCTCATTTTCTAAACATTTTTCTGTGTTTTCACGCTTTTTTGTGCTTGCATATTTTATTTACGTTTTTAATAAGATCTTTTTTAGGTTTATTTTTTAATTTTGAGAGAGAGAGAGAAAGGGCAGGGGGCAAACAGGGGAAAGACAGAGAGAGAGGGAGAGAGAGAGAATCCCAAGCAGACTCTGCAGGGTCAGCATGAGGATCAGACTCGCAAACTGTAAGATCATGACCTGAACGAAAATCTAGAGTTGGATGCTTAACCAACTGAGCCACCCAGGCGCCCCTGTGCCTGCACAGACATTTTAATGGGAAGTTGGCAGGGACTTATCATGAGTTGTTAGCCCAGTGCTTTCTTAAAAAACAGTATTTTTTTTTTTTTACTCATTCATCATTGCTGCAAAGACTGTCAATAGTCCAAACTGATAGTGTTTGAGAGCTCCCAGTTTATAGGTTTTTGTTTTGTTTTGTTTTTTTAAATCCTTCTTACCTTGGCTGCAGAATCCTTAGGCAAGAATCTGAGAGAGCTAGAGAAGTCGGTAAATTGTAGCACTTACAAAACCTGACGTTGGAAGCAAGTTGTCTGGATCCAATTCCCACCTTGTTATCTTACTAGATGCACAACTTTGGGGGCCTTGGGTAGGTTTATGTTCTCTGGGCCTTAGTTTCCTTATTTGTAAAATAACATTACTGAGAGGATGTGATAAGGTGATAGAGAGAAGCATTTAGCACAGCACCTGGCAAAGAGTAACACTTATAGGGCTTTCATTATTGCTGTCTTAGAAGACCAGGGGTATATAATCTTACACAATTGCTTTGAAATCTGTATCAAGCATTTTTTTTAAATTATAGCTCAATCATACTTGCAGCAACTGAAACCAAAGATATATGCCTCTCTCAGTTTTCAAATGATACTGATGATTCTAAAAGTGAATAGATGCTAAATACTGTGGTTTATTAGCATGGCTTTAAATTTTCTGCCTTTGGGTGATAAGCATACATCTCATGATCAATAGGGTTGTTTAAATCAAAACCATATTTATGATCAATCAAGATACCATGTATTTTAGTTTAAAAATATCAAAAGATGGAAGCCAAATATAGCATTGTTTGAGCCTTTGTTGTCAGCTTACCAAAGCTCATCTCCCAATGTGATCGAGCATAGATTTACAATTCTCAGAACAAGTGGGGCTGAGTAGTGTGAAAGCAAACCAAGAGGCTTTGTTTAAATTGCGTGTGTGTGTGTGTGTGTGTGTGTGATTTTTCTAGGTTTAATTTATTTGGCATAATGTATCATTTTAATGTTTTGGTTTTTTTTAAAATCATAGTTAATATTTTTCTTACCGTGCTTGGACTTTGCTGCTCTTGATGGCTCTGGGCCAGAAAGATGAAAAAAAAAAATACACAATGAGATCTCTAAAACACTGAAACTACAAGCTTTTATGTACAGTTTTGAGGTCTAGCAGGTGCTAGCAGAAAATAAAATAGAATCCTTGCTGTCTCACTATTATAGAAAAGTAAAATCAGTGGCATGGAGAACGAAATCCCAAAGTCCACAGACTTCTACACATCTCTTATTTATAACAATACATCTACATTAGGTAAAGCCTATCCAATTTTTTATGACTTAATTGGCTCCCTCTCTTTGCATTTATAACACCAATCTACTTTCTGTCTTTCAACATATATCCCAGAGAAAGGAAATAGAAAATAAAACACATTATTCAGTAGGATTTCATTGTGCACTGAGGGTAAAAAGCAGGCATGTATAAATGGAAACACATTTGAAAGCCTTCCCAACTGAAATCTGGCAGGAGGTAAAGCACTTCATTAGGATTTGTAACATCGATGGTGAACTGCTTCATACAAAGTGCTACATTTGCGAATAAGGCACAAAATTGACTGTCAAGGAGATATAAGACCATAGCAGATTCCAATCCATTTTATACAAAGTAGTCTATGGGAACACTGTACCTCAGCAACCCCAAGATTTAGATTTCATAAACTGTTGGTAGAGATTCACCATTGAATCTTCATTTGGTTCTGAAATAAGTCCTCTTTATAATGACACCGTGTAAAGGGCACAGCTACACCCCGTTAGTCAATGAGCTTTTTACTGATATACTCAGAGAATTACTGGCAAAAAAGTAATGCGCATTTCCTAAATTTTAAACAGAGACATTGACATATCCTAATTTCATGATGGTCATAATTATATGTCACTTGGCAAAATGTATGGTTCAAGATAATGTCAAAGTTGCATTTTAGAAATCAGGGTCAGATGTAAACAGTAAAGCCTCTGATCTTCTGCTCATATTGACTTCCATTATTGACAAGTTTATTAGCATGTAATAAGTATGTTTGCTTGCTGAGTTACAGACACGTGACTTGGAAGCACCTTTTAAAACACATCCCACTAGTCAGTATTTAACTGTCTCTTTACCAACCTCTTCCTCCAAACCACGATTCTTCTGCACCACTGACATTTTTTTTTTTCTGGCTAAGAGTCAAAACTGTAAGGATGACCCTGTCTTTATTACCAATACCACTTATGTCATTTCCTATGCCTCATGTCAAAACCCTAGGAATTTAATTATTTGCAGTGTATGAGGTAACATAAAGATTGGCTCTGTAAGACCTGTTTCCCACCTCATCCCATAAAAAGAAGTATATAACTTGCTATGTTTCCTTTTAGACTTGGATTTTAAGAATAAAAATCCTCAATATGATTTCTGTGCTTACAAGTGGTTTGGATCTCCTACGCCTCCATAGATTCTTGGTATGTCTAATTCTCCCTTTCTGAAGGATTTTCTGCTCAATTTTTACTTCAATTTCAACTGTGTTGTCAGAGTACCAGCTCCTCAAGGGACAGGAAAGGTGTCTGGTTCTTCTGTATTGCAAAGTGATGTAGTGCCGGTAGCATAGATGTGTTAGATTTCATTTATGTGAATATTAAAATATAGTCTTGTTTTAAGGAAAAGGTACAGCTTACTTGTAAATGGTGGGGAATTAAAGGGGTTCAAAATTTAAGTGGCTTGGAATAAGTTATGTGAGAGAAGTACAGAGTACCATTGTTATTTCTAGGTAGTATTTCAGCACAGGCCTGGTTTTAGGTTGACTTCCTGTGATTTTGAAACTTCCTTGTGGACAAAAATCACCTGAAATACTTGTCAAACATACAGATTCTACAGAATCAGACTGTATAACAGAGAAAGTTTGGTAATCTTAGATTTGACACATAGGAGCAACTGTTCAATAGTGCTTAAAGAGAAATATTGAGACGTGTAATGAAAGAAGAGACTGATGTGAAAGCATCCAGGACCTGAGGGAAGAAATAAAAGTCATCATGAAAAGCAGCTGGGAGTTTCTGTCTCAAACAGCACCAACGGTCAGTCATATTCCTGGGAGTTTTCATCAGAAAGAGAAGTTTTACATCCTCTAGTGACCAACGTTCTAGGTTGACTAGAAGCAGATGGTGTGGTAACCTGGGGAAACCAGATCAATTGAAGGTCCCTTTTCCTTTCTATATCATGTGAATCACTCCTAAAATCTAATGCGGAGATGATTGAAAGCACAGAAATGGAGAGAGAAGGTGATTGGAGAGCTAGAAACTCCAGGTCTTTCAACATCTAGTTCCCTGAGGAGAGAAAGAGCATATGGTCACCAGGACATGTGGGACTTCGGAAACTGGGTGCTCCACAAGTCTGTAACTCAAGTGTCAGAGTGCTGACCAAGGCACCAGTCTTCTAAAGCACATCAGAGGACTAGCTATTGGTAAAACTCATCTGATTCAACATGATTCAAATCCCTTTCAGATTTAAGGAGCAAACTTATCTTTTTTTATCTTTTATCTTTTCATATCTCATTTTTTTATCTTTGTTTTATCTTTTCATATCTCTTTACTCCATTTTTTTTCAGTCTGTCACATGTGAAAGGAGTTACAGAACCATGAAAGGGACAAGAAACTCAGTTATGGAAAGTAATTTATTGGTTATCTATTGCTGCATAGCAAAATATCCTAAAACATATCAGGTTAAGCCAATGGAGCTTCTGTGGTTCAGAAACCTATACGCTATGTAGCTGGGTCCTCTGACTCAGAATTTCTCCAAGGCTGCAATTAAGGTGTAACCTATGGATGTAATCATCTCAAGCCTCAACTGTGTTATGATTTGCATCCAAGTCCAATGACATGGTTGGTGGCAGGAGTCAGTTCCATGATGGCTGTTGGCCTGTGACCGAATGCTCTCGCTGGCTCCTGGCTAGAGGCCTGCATCAGTCTCCTCCCGTGTGGTTTCTCCATAGGGCAACTCACAATATGTCAGAGGAACAAGAGAGGGAAAGCAAGACAGAAGCCAGAGTCTCTTTGTAACCTGGTCTTGAAAGTGGTTTTGCCCTATTTTATTTTTAGAAGTGATTCACCAGTAGAACCCACAAGTAAGAGAAGGGATTAACAATGTCGTGAATACCAAGAGATAGGGAGCCATTTTAGAGGTTACAGATGTTAATGATAAATAGCTGAGGACAAGAGAACACTAGGTTTTGATGTAGAATCAAGCATAATGATGAACTGCTACCTATTAGTAGCAATGATAACTACTAACAGGTGGTGGTGGCAATTGTGATAATAGTTGTAAGAGCAGCAGTAATAGTAACACCAGGTCCAATGATAATAGTGATCTAAGAGAAAGAACAAATAATATTTAGAGCTTACATATTCTAGGTATGGGGACTGGATTTATTTCAGAGGCAGCTGGCTTTGATGTTTTGGAAAAAAAAAGCTTGACTGGTATTTTTTTGTGGTGATATGTGAAGGCTTCGGGGCATGATTTGAACAAGTTTTTATACACTGGAAGCTAACACCCATTAGTGTTTTATAAAGTCACTGAAGTGGCCTGAGAGTAGGATGCAAACAGAAGACAGAGACTGAAAAAGTAAATTGTTCGGGTTAAAAATGAGAAATAGATCAGGGACATAAAGTCTTACCTAGAAAAGGAAAATCATAATGGAGAATTGTTGAAAGGAACATTGACCTGAGGGAAAGGAGGAAGCTTGTAATTTGGTTCTAGTATTTCTTTAGTATTTAAAATTTCCTCTGAGTTCCCATAATCATTTTTTTCTATAGACAGCAGCTTGTGTTAGCAGTCCATGGAGAAAATGATGAAAAGTGTGCCTGGGGTGACACATCAGCATCATGGAAGCCAAGAGTAAGGACTGGGATCTGGCAAGGACACAGGCTGCTGAGGCAACAGTTCAGAAACAGACTTTGAGGGGACACCTGGGTGGCTCAGTTGGTTAAGCATCTGACTTCAGCTCAGGTCATGATCTCATGGTTTGTGGTTTCAAGCCCTGTTTTGGGTTCTGTGCTAACAGTCCAGAGCCTGGAGCCTATTTCAGATTCTGTATCTCCCTCTCTCTCTCTGCCTGTCCCCTGCTCATGCTCTCTTTCTTAAAAATAAAAATTAACATACATACATACATACATAAACTTTGAGACCCAGTCAGGTTGCCTTTGATAGCCCACAGATGAGACCAGAATCCACACCCAACGATATCTTAGATCAGACTAACATTTCACATAGTGCCACACAGCTGGGGATGAGAGTAGGAGAGTAGATTCAAACTGTTATGATCAAAAATGGGACTTAAAATCCAGGAGCAAAGTAAAAGCAAAAGCAGTTGAGGGATCCTAGCATACTGAGGGATGAGAAAGCTCTCATTTGACTTGTTTAGGAAAACAAGGCTGCCGTTATTATTTTTTATTTTTTTAATGTTTTTTTTTTTTTTAATTTATTTTTGAGCAAGAGAGAGAGACAGAATGTGAGCAGGGGAGGGGCAGAGAGTGAAGGAGACACAGAATCTGAAGCAGGTTCCAGGCTCTGTGCTGTCAGCATGGATTCCAATACCGGGCCTGAACTCAAGAACCATAAGATCATGACCCGAGCTAAAGCCGGACGCTCAACCGATTAAGCCACCCAGGTGCTGCGCAAGTCTACCATTATTGATGGGATTCACCATGAAACTTGTTGGACATTAGAAGAATTCTGTGCCTTAATTAATAATATCTCCTTATATGGTTTCACCACACCAATCAGAAAATGTTCCGAACTTTTTGCATTCTCTTCACCATCCATGCCACCTTGAGAAATTCAGGTTTTATTAACATTGATGACCACTGGAACTGTGTTCCTTCTACTTTCAGGAAGATGCTATCAAGCTTAAATTTTTCAGTCTTTCTCTCTCTACCATAACTGCTTTAATGCATATGATTGATTTTTAAGAAAATTCAAATTATATGTTCCCTTAAAAATCATGTATAATTCCGTTTAAAGTGTTCTTTATATATTTACATTATCAATAGATATTTTAGGAATAGCTTTATTTAAAATTTAAGAAAGGATGGTTCATGACTAGTTTATTCTACTTCACGTATTATTTTGTGATTAATTTCTTAATGTATTATTTTATACATTTAAATTTTGAGACTTTAAAAAAAAACATTTATTTCTTTATTTTCGGAGAGCAAGAGAGAGCAAGCAAATGCACTCATGAGAGTGGAGAGAGAGAAAGACAGAGAGAGAGAGAGGGGGAGAAAATCCCAAGCAGGCTCCTTGTTGTCAATGCTACAGAGCCTGAGGGGGGCTTCAGTCTTGCAAACAGTGAGATCATGACCTGAGCCAAAATCATGACTTGGTCACTTAACAGCCTGAGCCACCCTGGCGCCCTGAGACTTTTTTGATATTAAAAATAATAATTCCTAAAAAAAATTAGATCTTGGGAATATTAGTTCCTGTCTCTTGGCTGAAGCAATAATTGGTGAAATAAACTCATGAACAGTTCATGTGATTTCAAGCTACTGAAGGAAACTAATTGAGGACAAGTGTTTAATGAAATCAGAATTGGCTGTGTTTCTGGATCCTTTTCCTGCTGAGGGAATGTAGTTAGTTGCTTTATACAACAGGGACATAAAATAGCCTCATATACAAACGAAAGTTCTAATAATGTTTTTTTTTTTTTTTTTGGATTAGCAGTTAAGCAAGCATAAACATTTATCAAATTGTAAAGAAAAAAAAGACTTAAAAACAAATGAAAAATAATACTAATTTCAGTACAAGGATAGAAACAATGAACAGACAATGAATATGGAAACACTTGAGCTTTCCTATAAAGGAAGGGTAAGAGAAACAATGTAGTTAATTTACTCATGAGAGAATTATGCAAATGTGTACTAAATTTTCTTTGGAAGACTTATAATTGGATACAGAGTATAAAATACAGTCACAGTCACACCAGGCTAGCTAGCATCTGGGAACTGAGACTAATAATCATAATGCAGTTGTACTAGCTTTCTATTGCTGTGTAACAAATCATCACAAACTTAAGTGTTTAATGCAACATCCATTTATATCTCACAGTTTCTGTAGGTCAGAATTTCAGGTACTGGTTAGCTGAATATTCTGCTCAGATCTCTCCAGGCTTAACCCCAGATGATTGCTGGATTTCCATTCCTTTTTGGTCATTAGGGTTCTCTTCCAAGCTCATGTGGTTATTGGCAGAATTCAGTCCCTGCTGCTATGGGTTTGATGTTCCCTTTTTCTTTCTAGCTGTCAGCTAGAAGCACCTTCAACTCCTAGAGTCAACCATCAGATTCTAGCCAGATGACTCTTCCCATAGGCAGTTCACCACATGCTTATTTCCTTTCTTTCAGGTCAGCAAGAGGGTTCCTCTTTAAAAACTCACCTGATTAGGTCAGCCCCAACAAAGATAATCTCTTTCAAAGTCAATGAATTAGAGATCTGAATTATGTGAAAATGCCTTTACTTCGCCATGATGAAGTAAACTAATCATAAGAACAATATTTCATCAGACACACAGCTTCTGTTCACACTCAACGGAAGGGGATGATACCAAATATACGCAATCGATGGCAGCAATCTTGGGAGCTATATTAGAATTTCAGCCATTACAATCTGCCCTCTGGCCCCCAAAGATTCACATATTTCCCAAATGCAAAATCCATCCACCCATAAAGGATGAATCTCATCCCATCACAGTATTGGCTTGAAGTTCAAAACCTCATAATCTAAATCTAAATTTCATCATAGCTTCCACTCAGAATCCAAAATCAAATCTAGATATCAGCATTTCAAAGTCCAAAATCTCATCATCATCAAAATCATGCTAAGTCAGATGCAGTTGAAGCTCCTGTTTGTAATTCTTTAGTATAGCTCCTTGGGACACAATTTGTCTCCATCTGTTTGCTTCCACCTGGTCCCATCCATTACAAAACAGAAATTTGTCTCATCTTCCATCATTTCCCCCCTTCCCAGATTTATTGAAAATTGTATATATTTAAAGTGTTCACTATAATTTAATATACATGGTGAAATGATTACCACAACCAAGTTAATTAATGCACCTTTTATTTCACATAGTTATCTTTGTGTATGTGTGTGATGAGAACACTTAATACCTGCTCTCTTAACACATTTTAAAGTATGTAATACAATATTGTTAACTGTAGTTACCATGCTGTACATTAGAATTTACTCATCTAGAATTTACTCATCGCATAACTGATAGGTTGTACCCTTGACCAATGTCTTTTTATTTCTCCCCCCAACACCCCCAGCCCCTGTAACTGCCATTCTACTTTGTGTCTATGAGTTTGACATTCTTTTTCTTTCTTTTAAAGTTCCACATATAAGTGAGATCATACAATATTGGTCCTTCTCTGTCTGACTTATTTCATTTAACATAATGTCCTCTAGTTTCATTCATATGGTTGCAAATGGCAGTATTTCCCTCTTTCTTATGGCTGAACAATATTCCATTGTGTGAAATATTTATTTATTTATTTGTTTGTTTGTTTGTTTATTTATTTATTATGTTTACTTATCCATTCATTGCTTCAAGGCCAGCACAAGAGCATTTCTCTGAAATCTCTCCCTTTTTTAAAGGGCTCACCTGATTAGGTCATTTTAGAATTATGCCTATTCTAATAGGCTATAAAAAAATAAGGTCATTTCCCCAAAGCTATTTTAAACATAATGCATGCAGGTAGGAGAAAAACCTCCCATTTCTTATTTTTAGGTAGTTCAAATATAACTCTAGTATTGTCAATAAAGATTTATGGGATATGTAACTTTGGGTTAAGAGAGAGGGCAGAGGGTATGCAGATGGCACAGTGTGGGAAAACTTAGAGCATCTTGCACTTAATCAAAATGTATATGATGGGAGAGACCAAAGGGGAAACAAATAATAAAAGCCTAAACTATTAGTTGTACTTCAATATTTGAAAGAAATTAGGCAAATGTGATATATCTACACTAAGGAAAAGCCGTGTTTTAAAAGCACGATTAACTCTGTGTGGGTTAATGAATGCCAAACAGGAGTTCTTAAGGAAAGGAAAGAAGCAGAAAGTATGTTTTAGATAGAACGTCCTGCAAGACACAACGCTGTGTACAATGTGTTTAGAGACCAGTAGAGGAGGGACAGGGGGCGTATGGGGGGGTGGCAGATTATTAGTGTCTGTTGAGGTCAGATTAATCATTCCTGTTGAGATGAGGTTATGAAGGATCTCTACATCATTCTTCACAAAGTACGTATTTTCATGAGGGTAGTAGCTTTAAACATCTTTAAGCAGCTGAAGTGTTTTAAGTTTCTGAAACTTTTTCAGGTAAGATCTCATGGAATGTGGGATAAATCAAAGCAAGGTTGCACTGATGTTTAGTGGCGCTTAGTGTCCTGCCTGGGGAATTTATTTCGTATCTCAAAGACAAGAAAAGATAGAGACAAAACAAAGTTTAAGTGTGGATGCACTGATTAACCAAGTTCCTATCTATTAAGGACTTACATTTGTTAATACTCTGGAGACAAAGAAAAAGAAATAATGTTATTGTAGTAGGGTTTTTTTGTTTGTTTTTTGTTTTTTGTTTTTTGCAGAGGGGGCTGCCTAGTTCTTAACAATCCCCTGCCCAGTGTTTTGTGATAATTGCCTCTGATAACCAGGATAGGTCAGCTTCCTCTCTGGGCCTCTGCCTGCCTTGTGTGGCCTTTCCCGTCTGGCAGAGGACATTCGATCTAAGAGTAGAAAACCAGCTTCAAATAAGACAATAGGATTTTCTTTTCCAGAATTTTAAACTTTGAACAAAGAGAGATCGAACGTCATTGACAGTTCTTGGCTGCCTCCTCGAGGAAAAGTGGACAAAGTCTACCAGGCCAGTCCAGGCTGCCTATTTTTGTGTTTTTGCATTTTTTTAATGGTTGGAGAAAAAAAGTCAGAAGAAGAATAATATTTCATGGCACAAGACAATCCCATGATATTTACACTTCTGTGTACATCTGTAAAGATTTATTAGAGGACAGCCCTGCTCACTCATTTGCACGTTGTGTGTAGCTCCTTTCACGCCACAGTGGTAGCATCTAGTAATGCAAAGGGACTGTCTGGCCCACAAAGCCTAAAATGTTTGCTATCTGGCTCTTGATTGAAAAAAACAAAACAAAACAAAAAAAAAAGTTTGCTTGCCTCTGCTCTGGTCTAGAGGAAAGGACCAGAGTATTTCTAGCTGGCCTGGCTCAATCCCTTTGTAAGACTTGTTTACACAACTGTTCTTTTGGTGACATAAACGATTTCACTGTCTTGCCATTAAGGTTTCTGTTTTGTTGGAGCCAACGGAGTCCACTTTCATTGCTTGCCACCAAAAGAACATTAACTAATATAATTATCTAATGACTTAGTCCAAGAAATCCATTAGCTTTGCATAATTATAGAGCTGGATTGACCATTTCAAGTAAATTTACCAGTAAATTAGTGAAAACAAACAAGCAAAATATTCATTTAAAAAAAATACCCAACACAGTGAAAAATTGCTTCAATTTGTCTCAAATGGACAGCTAAAATTGTTAATGGAATTTATATTGTATGAATGGGTTACTGTGAATTCTGAAATTATTATTGCTGTTTTCTTAAAATTGGTGACTTCTGGGGATCAAGACTTAAATGGAAAGCCTGTGGTTCCGATATGAATTCTGTCAGGACCACATGGCACAACAGGTGGATACACCATGCAATGCTACCTTTTCAGTGCTGGAGGGAAGAGTTGCTTTCTCAGCTTTGCATGACTTTGAGCATGAAGCTTAGTGACTCTTCAGATCACCCTACTTGACATTCTTTGTTTCTTATCTTTTTTCCTTCTTCCTTCCTTTTCCCACACCTCCCTTGTGGCCAGCAGGCTATTCTCGGCCTGTGCATACCCACCCCTTTTCCTGCCTGCTCTTTGCTCTCATCACGAGACCAGATTCTTCTTGCTTATTTTGTGCAAGTGCAATTTGAGGACACAAATTATTAAAATTTTCACTCATTGTCCTTTCTTACTAAACCTATTACAAGAGTTGTATTTCTGTAATGGTTTCCTTTCCCCCTATAAATCAACCACACTATGATTTTATTTCTCAGGGCAAATAGCATCAATAATATAATAAGCCCTATCTGTGGTACATTTGCTACCACCAGAGATTCCCTCCCTTGTACTAACACAACTGCCTTTCTACCTCCCAATCATGGGTCAAACATGCCTTCCACTTTTTCACTTCTGCCTCTTCTGGAGGCAGAATAAGGGACACACAAAACGTGGTTTCCAAAGGTGTCGGTTAATAAAGACTACAAGAGCACCACTGGACACTTTAAGAATCTTGAATGTTTTTGGATTAAAAAAAAGAAGGATTACAATAAGCCTTACAGAGGGACACCTGGGTGGCTCATTTGGTTAAGGGTCCAACTTCGGCTTAGGTCATGACCTCACGGTTCACGGGTTGGAGCCCCGCATTATGCACTTTCGTGACAGCTCGGAACCTGGAGGCTGCTTTGGATTCGGTGTCTCCCTCTCTCTGTGCCTCTCTCTCTCTCTCTCTCTCTCTCTCTCTCTCTCTCTCTCTCCCAAAAATAAACATTAAAAATGTTAAAAAAAAAATAAGTCTCAGAGAAAGTCATATAGGTATTGGGATGGATTTCTTTCATAATCTGATTATTATGGGTTCAAGACCCCAAAACATAAACGAAACTGTTTCTGTGGAGAGTGCAATTGCTCAATGTAAGGTGTTAATTCTACTTCTCCCCAGAAGTGGGGCCAACCCTCCTGGGCTCTGGCAGAAACAGGGAGAATGATTAAAAACAGCAAGACGGTTTCTATCCTAGAATCCCCCAAGACCAAGAATGCAGTGTTGCACTTTTTCAGCCTATGATGCTGGGTTTTCTAATAAGTAATGCTGCTACCCAACGTAATAAAGCAAATGTTTCCATGTGAACACAAAACTACATAATTTATTACCTGGCCAACCTGACCAAAAGCCAGGATTATAATGTATAAGAATTCTGACACATAACAATTTGGATTTACATATATAAAGAGAATTTTAAACTCTACCTTTATTTTTATTTATTTTTGTCTTATCCAATCTAAGTTCAGACTTAGAATTGCCCTTGGGATGGCCTAAGATATTTAACTTGGAATTATAATAGGTCCATTCTTCCTTTTTTACTTAACTCTTTTTAATATAAAAACTAGATTTTTCCTTCCCATTCTTTCTTCCTAATGGTAGTTGCTAGTAAGGTTTTTGGTTTGACCAGATTAATTTGACAAGATAAATTTAAGGCATGTTCATTCATTTAAAACATGCCATGAGACTGGTCTTTAAATATTTCAATAGTGCTTTCAATCTCAGGGATTTTGTTTTATTGAATGGGGTATAAACACTGGACCGGAGGAAATTGTCTATGTTATAAATAAAGAACCTATGGAGGAGGCCTCTTTTCAACTCCTTTTGCTATAGGACTGTACCTCTCCTCTAGGTGATTGAGATAAGAACCTCATAAAACATTACTTTAGGATTCTCATTTTTTTATGTATAAGAAGAACCAAATTATCATTATCATTATCATTATTATTATTAAATTTATTTATTTATTTTGAGTGAGAGGGTGAGAGCGAGCTCAGGTACCCGTGCAAGAGGGGGAGGGGCAGAGAGAGGGTGAGACAGAATTCTAAGCAGGCAGCACAGAGCCTGACACGGGGCTCAATCTCATGAACTGTGACATCATGACCTGAGCCAAAATCAAGAATCAGACACTTAACCGGCTGAGCCACCCAAGTACTCCAAGAAGAACCAAATTATTCACTAGCCTTTCGCAGCTCTGTATCTAGAGCTGGCAGCATCCTCAGTTGAAAGATCTTGTCTTTCACTTTACTAAAATATCCAAGAGTTATGTGTTCTCTTCCCTAATCATCCCTGCTCCTCCCCTGCATTTGATGTCACCTCATTTCTCCAAATCTCCACTCTACATGTGAGGCAGATGTGCCTGTCCTTTTATCCATTAACAAAATTTCCATTTTCTTTTGCCTCTACCAAGTCAAAGTAGCACATCCCCTCTGCTAAAAATATCCACTATTATGCTCAAATCCATTCTCTTCACAAACACTATTGCTTCAGTCCATATATTGCCATATATCTCTAAGCTGGATCCTAGAACTATCTTTCCACCATAATATGCTGCTTTTCAAGTTCAATAAACTTTTAGTCAATACCTACTACCATATGTTCAATTGAATCAAAGTATCATTGATTTTAAGATGCACTAATATGTATGTTCCACTGAGGAGAAAAAAAAAGATAAAGAAACTATGACATGTCATTGATTGTAAGATACATTCCAGTTTCAGAGATGTTAAATTATCAAGAATGTGCATTTTTTTTAAATTTATTTTTATTTTTGACAGAGAGTGTGAGCAGAGGAGGGGCAGAGAGCGAGAATTCTAAGCAGGCTCCGTGCTGTCAGCAAAGAGCCTGACACGGGGCACAAATTCAACTGTGAGATCATGACCTGAGCCAAAAGCAAGAGTCACATGCTTAACTGACTGAGCCACCCAGGCACCCCATGAATGTGCATTTTAAATTGATGAATTATGCGTATGTTCTGCACTGAGGCATACTGAAGATACAGAAATGACTAAGATCATGTCACAGTTTTTGGAGAGCTTATGGACCTTTACACTTATTGCATTGAATGCTGTCTCAACAAATAAGGAAAATATTAAAAATTGAAAAATTTTATTCTATTGCATAAAGATTGTTAATTTCTGATTGTGCGTTTGCATCATCTATGAGTTTTACTGAGCAGTTTTTGATCAGTTGTTCCAAACTCTTCAGAACAATTTTGATCTGTGCTTGTTGATTATAATAATCCTAAGTCACATTTGTATGGCACTATTATTTACAGTGGATGATCTGACTTAGTGTGCAAGTAAATCGTGATATTCACTCAAGCAAATACAATTAGGAAAGTAAATATGCTCATAAACAACTCTTGAAAGCATTCTAGTTCCATGCATAAATGTCAGTGAGGACTTTGACTCATCTTTATTACTCAAGAATAATAGAGGGAAAAACGTGTGTTGCAGTTAGCTGATGGTAAGTTTTGTGGCTATAGAACTGGTGACTTAGAGTTTGGTTTGGAAAAGATGGAGATTATTCCACATGCTGGAAGAAATCTTTAGCATACATTGCACTCTGTGCTGACACTGAAGATAGTGTCAGTTGGAAAGAAAATGTTAATGAAGATATAATGAGTGAAAAAAGAACCAGAAATTCCTATTTCTTCTACCTTTCTCCCCACCGTCATAGGCACATATGCAGAAAATAAACTTGTCTTTTGTCTTTATATTGTCACAATTCAGTTGAACTTGGATTGGTCACAGACTGGTTGTGCTTATATTAATCCTTTTCCTGATACTTATAAGTACATGAATGCTTTTTGATTACTGCTATTGTGACAATCCAGGGCTAAAGTAGAAAATTTACTGAGAAGCAAGGAATGGATACCCATGGATAAAGTTGTGGAATCGAAGAAGATTAGCAGTGGCAGAGATCCTCTATCAGATCTCTTTCATTTCCTTGGACCTGATGTGAAACTAAGAAGAATTTTGAAACTAGTTTAGAGCAAAAAATGTTTATGAAACAAGAATAAGTTAAACAGTATGCATTTCTGTTATATTTGAGCAAGTCACAACTAAGAAGGGTATGGCTCAACCTAAAGCTTAAATGTGAATATAGAATATTTCAAACTAAATCTAACATTTCTTGTATACCTACTCTTTATAATGTGTGCGTATTTCTCAATGATATCCATGGCAGATAAGTGTATTCAAGAGGAGGATCTGTTTGTTTTTCTATATTCCTGTATAAGTATATAGTTGAGCAAGCTTAACTTAGTTCTTAGCTCCATTGGTAATAATTCATCAGATATTAGCAAAAGTGAATGTCTGTGATGAAACTCTCATAAATTGTTAGTTTGAAAACTTGTTACTAATAAAATTCATAAAGTCAGAATAATTTATCAAATTATGACTTTTAAAATGAAGGGCCTCTTAAATAGCATTGGATTTTTTATTCTAATATCTAATGTTATATTACCTTGACTCAACTTTTAAACTATGGAATGCTTTTTATTTATTGTTACTATTAAAATACAAATCTACTTTAACTTTGTGACATTAGACAAAGTAATAGAAATCGTTTCTGATATTTTATAGTAAATTCTACTTAATGCTTTTACTTTTTCTTCCTGCCAGTATATTTAAGGCAATATCTCTCTGAGCCTCTTTCTGAGTCTACATTAAATCAGAGAAAACATACATACTTAGATACAAGGTAGAAACCTATTCTCGGGGCAGACGTAAGGAGAATTAACCAACAGTCCTTAAAAAAAAGTGTGTGTGTGTGTGTGTGTGTGTGTGAGTGTATCAGCTCTTCTTTCTTTTATCACTCAGCTTAGTTTTCCTTGTAAGGGGATACGAGGTATATCTAGGCGGTCCTATTTGCATTTCATTTTTTATATAAAGGGAATCACATTTAATTCCTCTAAAAGGAGTTGCATAAACAGAAAAATCATGTTTGTGCAAAAAAACTATTTAACTTACTTTTGTGTAGAGGTGCTTGATGGACATCTTTAAGACTGAAATCAAATGCATAGCCTTGAAAAGACCCAAAACCTTCCCTGTTGCAGATGATCCAGTCTCAAAGGAAGTATGTTATTCTTCCCCTGAGTCTTTTGGTGGTTCTACTGAAATTGTTTTTTAAAAACTTCTAATTCTATGTTTATAGCCATATTATGCAGTATTCTTATGATAAGTCACATCAATAATTTTTTTCAAAAAAATATTGAAAGATTAAATAACAAAATGAAATATACTTCCTTAATCCAGTACTTTTTAAATGGTGTTGTTAAAGTACCTCTATCAGCAAAGTAAATGCCTGCTCCAATTTAGTGTCAAGCTTCTCCTGGGAGTAAAGGATGGCTTTGAATGCTAGGTTTCATTTTGGAGAATGCAGAGGAAGTTTGCATTTTATCCCATGCCATCTTAGGGATAATTTACTATAAAATTAACTTTGCAGTTGTTTTATCTTCTCAAGGAGGATGGACCAGTGTATACAGTCATTCTAGGCATTAAGTCCTTCTGGCATGCCACCAAGAAAGCTTGATAGGTCCACAGTATGAGACACTCTGTCTCAGACACTCAGTAATGCGGACAAAGAAAAAAGATAATTGGTGTTGAAAATGACTACAGTCAAAATATACCTATAGCCTGATGATTTTGTTAACTATTTGCAAGTGACCCTATAATAGGTAGAAATAAATTGAATCCTATACAGTGTATATTTTAATAATACCATTGTGTTCAAAAATAGGGGGAGACATTTGATGTCACACTGCATTCTAGTCTACATTTCATGGATGAAGACAGAAAGATCATCTAAAACAGCGTTTGCAATCTTTATAACAATATGTATATCATTTCATTTCTTTTGCTTCTTACTGGAAAAGCAATTCAGTGAGTCCTACGTATCATTATTGTACATGAAAAACACACAGTAAGTGACACTACATAGTTGATGTCTTTATTATACCATTGACAAAAATACTGAGATGAGAATACCATGTAGTTTTTACTCAGAGATTGATTCATTGAGCATTTACTTTATCCCCTGTTAGTATATTAGGAAAGTTCACTAATTCTTTTGTATCCCTATACTGTCATTTGTGAAGGGTAGAAGTGGACAGGTTTGGAAAATACTGAAAATAATAATTATCAGCTCAAAAATTAATGCATTGAACTTCCATTTGTGGCAGTAAGGCAGACTAGACATTCTGAATATTCTTTTCAATGTGAAACACCTAGATGTTAGATAACCTAAAACAAACTTTTAAATGCATTGCTGAAATATTTCCTAAGTAATTTTTCTTAATCTCTGTTGTTTTTTCCATCTTGGAATCAAATTACACATATATTTAACTTGATACTGTGCTACAAGCGACTAAGACACTTCATATTTTTCAATCTCCTTGCTCTCTGTTGTTCAGAATGGGAACTTTATATCAATACATCTTCAAGTTTAGTAAATATTTTGTAGTCTTCCTTGCTGTGAAGTTCAATGAAGTTTTCAACTCAGAAAATTGAACTTTTCAAGTGTAGACTTTTGTTTTGTTTTGTTTTAATTTACATTTTTACGTTTAAATTCCACAGTTTATTCATTATGATCCTCTTTTCCCCTACTTTCTTGAACACATTATAATAATTGATTCAAATTCACTGTCTTCGAATTTAAACATCTCAGAAACTCTTGGTCTTTTCTGTTGACTGCTTTTATTCTTGATTATAGGTCATGTTTTTCTGCTTCATCATATATCCAGTAAATTGTTATTTTATGATGGTGATTTGAATGATATATTGTAAGGTGTCTGGATTATGTCTTCTTGTTCAGAGAAGTATCAAGATCTGTTTCTGCTGGTGGTTAAATTACTGGAAGATCCTTTTGCTCCTCCCAGAGGGATTTAATTGTTTGCTAGAGCAAGGCTACAATGATTTGAGGTTCTGTCTTAGGGAGTGGCCATTATTCCTGGTTGTGCTCAGTCCTATTAGTCATGCATTTATTTTGGGATTTAATCTCACTGTACTAAGTGGTCAGTGAGGACTCTCCCCTTCTACTGGGTCAGAACTCCAATATCCCCTATGATGTATAAGCTCTGGTATCATCGTTTTCAGCCAGAAGTAAATGTTATCTATAAGGTCTCACAGAGTCTTTGCATTCACTTAAGAAGCACAGCTTTTAATGAAATAATTATGGTGAATTTCCATGCAAATTCTGTACACCATAATGTACTGCTCTGTCTTTCCCTGGAATCCTATTATTTTAGTGGGAAGGGAGTCTAATTTCTATCTCCTTAGTGCAGCCCACGTGTTCCTTAACTCATTGCAAAAAATTGGCCCCATGCAGGAGGTTAAGATGATTCACATGGGGCTTACCCCTTGTGTTTTCCTTTGTATGAAAATCATAGTCTTATGCTGCCTGTTGTTCATTTCCTAACAGCAGTTGTCTCAAATATTTTGTCCAGTATTAACATTTATTTTTTTTCCCAGAAAAGTAAGTCTAATACAAATTGCTGTGTCATGGCAGGAAGCAGAAGACTTCTGCTGGCTATTTTTCTAAAATCATATATCGGTTATATAGGAAGACATTTTGTATACCTTTGCTCAGTAAAACTCTCTCGGCATCATCAGAATCCTCAAATAACCTCAGTCCAGAATAGCTTCTAAGTATGTTTTTTGGATAAACTAGCTAAGCATAATTTCTCATTAGTGCTGTTTTTCAAATTTTGTCAACGTATATCCCTAATATCATTGCTTATAAAAAAAGAGCCTTGAAGAACAGAATTATAGCATAATTGCCTGTATTTGGAGGCCTAATGGCCCTCTTCTAAATTTGGTTCATTACAAATAAAATTTCTTCTTTAAGAAAAATAAGGAAATGTTTTTTGCTGCTTTGTTTTAGTCTTGGCCCATCAAGAAGCCTTCACTGCCTCAGGCGGGGAAGAATGCTAATACTTGGAAAAGGTCATTTAGTTTTCTTCATTAAGACCACGGAATCAAATTGGATCTAAATGGTTCTTTACTTGAAGATAATCCATCTAAGATGATCTTTATATGATCATTTTAAAGGGCCTCTAGATCACTTATGAAAAAATAGCATGATTTTGTGTGTGTGACTAATTTTATCAGTTTAAATAAGTTAGATCCTTTTAAGACACAAATACAGACACTTTGCTGATATTCAGAGACTGTTATAGGTTTTTCATGACTGTTTTTCATGATAAAGCAAAACCATTCAGAGCCTGGTTATACCACTTTAAAAATAATATTAACTCTGAATTGGCCAGTGTTATATAAGTAGATATTTCATGTCTTCAAAACTGAAGTATTCTAAATCAAATTCAGGTAAGAGGCTGGTTATTGGAAACAGGTGTCATTTAAGCTGATTTATGCTATGTTGTAAGAACAAATATATTCTAAATCCCGGGGAATCCGTCGGGGTTCAATCAGAGAAACAAGGCCAACAGCAGTTACTTATTTAAAAAGTTATTGCGTGGAATTGACAGGCGATTGGGAGAGCTGGTGGGTAAGCCTAAAATCCATAGGGTAGGCCACCAGGACACCAGGCTAGATCTTTCAGATGTGAACTAAAACTGACTTCTATGGGCCGAATTTCTTCTTTTTCAGGGAAGCCTCAGCTCTGTTCTTAAAGTCTTTCAGCTGATTTGAATGGCCGTCTTGATTATCCAGGATCAACTTTCTTATTTAAGTCAGCTAGCTGATAACTTTAGTAATCTCTATATGATGCTTTTATGAAAATACCTAAGAAAGTGTTTGAGTAACTGAGGACGGTATCTGCTATCATTTGTATATGTTCCCTCCAAATTCAAGTTGAAAGCTAACTTGCAAGATGATGGGATTAGAAGGAAGGAACTTTGGGAGGTAATTAAGTCATGAGGGCGGGGCCTTCCTTATAAAAGGTACTTAGAAGGCTCACCTGCTCACTGCCGCCGTGGAGGATACGACGGGAGCTCTATGACTCAGACATTTGACTTTGATGACACCCTCATCTCAGACTCCCACCCTCCAAAATGGTGAGAAATTTCTCTTGTTTTTAAGCTACCTGTTCTGTGGTGTATTGTTGTAGGAGTCCAAACAGACTAAGCCAATAGACTAGGTCATGACTGAGAGTTGCATCCTGCCCTTCATGGCAGTCTGCTGTAGGAATTTCTGGCTTGCCTTGGCAGCCCCACAGTTATGGCTGCCAGTTCTTAAAAGTAAATATTTTAACATGTATCAACAGTGGTTCTGTTTCTTTCCTTGAACCCTGACTGATAGAGTTTTTAGCACCAGGAAATGGGGTGCTGCTATTTCAAATGCTTGGAAATGTTTAAGTGGTTTTGGAATTGGGCAATTGGCAGAGGCTGGAAGATTTTTGAAGAGCATGACAGAAAAAGCCTACATAATTGTGAAAAAAACGTTAGGACTATGGATGTTAAAGATTTTGCTGGTAAGGACTCAGAAGGAAATGAAGAAGTAATTGAAACTGGAGGAAAGGGGATCCAATAGAAGGCTAGAAGGCTACATTCAATTATGTCCCGCAGTTACATGAAAATCAAAACTTGTAAGCAGTAAATGGCTATTTAAGGAGATTTCCAAGTCAGGTATTGAAAGTGTGGCCTGAGGAGGTCTTGCTGCTTACAATAAAATGTAAGAGGAAAGGGAAAAATTAAGGGAAGAAATGTTCCCTAAAAAGGAACCAGTATTTGATGAGGGGAATTTTGAGCCTACCCAAGTTGTAAAAGTTAGGAGATATCAGGCAGAGAAGTGTGTTTTTAAGAGAAACTCAAGGGTCGGGGAGCCTGGGTCGCTCAGTCGGTTAAGAGTCTGAATTTTGGTTTCCGTTCAGGTCTTGATCTTGTGGCTTTGTGGGTTCGAGCCCTGCATCAGGCTGTGTGTTCATGGTGCAGAGCCTGCTTGGAATACTCTCTGCCCCTCCCCCACCCGTGCTGTCTTAAATAAAGTAAAGTGTGTAGGTGGGTAATCTTTCATTGGTGTTTTGGAAGAATCAAATACACTATCCAATCACAAAGAGCCTTGTTTAAAGAGAATCAGAGTGTAAGGCTTCGATCTGCTCAATCATCTCAGCAGAATCCAGGGATAAGAATGGGAGTATCCATAAAATGTCTCCATAGAAGCCTCTTGGTTTTCTTGTCTGGAGGAATTCCCGTTACATATATAGAGACAGTGTTCTGGAGAAAATAATACCAGCAAAATCGGTCGTCATGGACTGAGAGAGGTAGAGTGTTCGCAGTGTGGGATTGGAAGCAGAGGGAAAGAAAATGCTGTGATGAAAGGAGCAGAGGTCAGAGCCATGGGAGATCACAAAACAGAACTTGGGCAGTCTGTAGAACCAGAAAAGGGTGAGGGAACTCCTTTTCTGGGAGAGTTCTGGGAGGAACCAAGTGACAGCTTGATTTTAGACCGTTAGTCACTTTGGATTCACGACCTCCAGCACTGTAAGACAACGTGTTTGTAAGTCACTAAGTTTGTGATCAGGAGTCTTTTATTTGTCTTTTTCCTTCAGGTTTTTCCCCTTTGTGTCTATGGCGATGATGATGTATTTTTGTTTTTATTGCGTTGATATCTTGTGGGGGCTCAGCCGGGAGGCAGAGATGGTATTTCACCTCCCATGTCACCAGAGTGTGAACCTCGGGGCACTGGGAGAGGCAGACTTGCCTGGTGCAAGACAACCACTCCATCTGTAGGAGAGGAGCTTCTCCCTGCACAAAGGAACCCCGATGAAGCCCAGGAACCAGCTCAGGGAGCACTGCACATGAGCCTGGTAAGAACCCGGTTCATTTTGGTAGACCCGCCCCTAAGAGGCAGAAGGGGAGCCTGATCACCTCCCAGAGTTGCCTGAGTAGTTCCATAAGGGATAAGGAACAAAACTGCAACTCTAAGGGGCTGAGTGGCCGGTTGGAGTCCGCATGTGACTGTGTGGGGACTTCTCTCTCATTGATTTCCTGCGTCAGGGGCGCCTGGGTGGCGCAGTCGGTTAAGCGTCCGACTTCAGCCAGGTCACGATCTCGCGGTCCGGGAGTTCGAGCCCCGCGTCAGGCTCTGGGCTGATGGCTCAGAGCCTGGAGCCTGCTTCTGATTCTGTCTCCCTCTCTCTCTGCCCCTCCCCCGTTCATGCTCTGTCTCTCTCTGTCCCAAAAATAAATAAACGTTGATTTCCTGCGTCAATGACTAGGATGATTACAGCCAACTGTCTGTGATTAGTCTCAGAATGGGGACGTTAAGGAATATTCCCAAGCAGCTTCTCAACTCCCTTTGTTTAGGGGAAATTCCCTATCTTCTCTAGATTGACATGGACTGCCTAATTCCATTAGTGGAAAACAAAACCAAACAAAAACCTGGAGTCGGCTCCACTGCTGAACATACAAGATTTAAAACTGGGAATTCTCTTCCTCTGCCTTCTGCTGGCACCTCACCTCTTCTGCCTTCCCTTCCCCCCTCCTGTTTCTGCACCACCTGGGGTGCGGCCTGGGTAACTAGCTCCTCAATGCCTCAGGCACTGTCAGCTCCTCCCCCCACCCTAGAGGTTTTGGAGAGAAGACCACAGATTTCCCCACCTGTATTCTAGGTCAAGCTTAACCATGGGGAACAAAGTGTCTTAAGTGGACCCAAGTAAAATGTATTCAGTATTTCAGCTAATTTAAGTTTCTTGGTTTAAGATAGACCTGTTTATCAACATTAAGTAAAAAAAAAAAACTTGTATTCTACCTAGGTTTGCTGAAGGTCGCATAAGCTCATGTTACCTCTGTTGCAATTTGTTAGCAAAAGGATGACTTAAAGTAATGGTTAACTTTGTCTCATAGTTTTCATGGGTAATTGTTGAGATAGCTTTTAAAGTCTTTGGTAACCTAAAATGTTCAAGTTATGCCTGCGTGATAAATTTGGATTGAATTCATTGTATATATCTAAGGAGCTAAAAGGCTAAAGCACTAATTACTAGATGTAGGTTTGTGCTTTTGCTTATTGCAAAAAAGGACTCTGGGTCTTACAAATAAGCTTTGTGCTTTATTAAGATTTACTATGGAAAACCTGCTTTGTGCCTAATAAATGTACCACCTTAAAAAAAATTCTGATGTAACAGATAGTTCAGTCCCTCACTACTTAGTTTTCACCGGAGACTAAGGTTTCTAAGAGTTAAAATTCTGCTAAATGTAATCAAGACTGATTAAAAATAAGGAAAGTAACTCTGTATGTAGAAAAGTAGCATATACATAAGAAAGATATAAGGAATGGAAATAAATTTTTTTTATTGAAGGTGAAAGAAAGCAATTTTGTCCTAAATGAGGCTGGTTGTTTGGAGAAAAGGGACTTAGGTCAGAATCTGAAAGCAAAAGAAAGTTGTAGAAGGTTTGTGAAGGGAAATCTTTGGAAAGAAATGTTGTATGTGGTCAGGATGGACTGAGATTAAAATAAATGGATTTTAAAAGTACAGTCGTATAAGATTAAAACTCTGCTTGACTCTTCTGTTTAAAAGATAAAGTTTTCTTGAATTGTTGGTATGCTTCTGATAAAAAAAAAAAAATAAAGGTTGTTTGTTTTTCTTTTTTCTGCCCAAAAAAGATGGAGAAAAAAATACGATTTTAACCAAAAGGGCAGGACAGCAGGACAGCATGCCCTTTTGAGTTGTTTTACTCAAGCCTTGGTTGAAATTACCCCTCCTTTGATCCAAAGGCTGGGGAGACAGTGATGACATCCTTGCTGCAAGCCTCCAAATGCTCCACATTTTTGTTGTTTCGGTTTAGCAAAGGAATGGATGGCTGTGCCATATAAGGGATAGATGACTACTACATATAAAGGGCTTTTACTGGAATACATAGGGGCCATTTTGTTACAGTTAGCCCAGTGTATGACAATTTGTAACAATCCAGATAGTCTAAAATGGATATCCACATGCCTGAAACATACTTATGTGGGCTCTGCTGAAAAGGGCAAGGTAATAGACCTTGACTTTAGCCCTTTTAGCCCCCTTGACAGCTAGTTTTATCCTTACAAAAAATGGCTTTTGCCAGCCTTTTACAATATATTTGTAAAAGGGATTACTTTTGAGCCAAAATAAAATTAGTGCATCCTTCTACAACCAGGGAAGTCTTGCTTGGTCACAAGTTGATAACCGCACAGTCCCACAGGTGGAAAACGTAGGGTTAGGAGAAATTAGGGAAGACAAGGTTAGCTCTCAGAGCAAAGGTCAAGCCCCTGGGTAAGAGTGACTACTCCCAGCACCTCTCCAGACCGACAAAGCTTTTGGCTGCCAGTTGCATAGCCAGCTAAAATATGTGGCCAGGAGATGAGGTTTCTCCTAGCCAGCTATGGAAGTTTAAGAAAAGGGATGCCTCTTCCTCCTTTTTTCCTATAGACGGGCAATTCTCCAACTAAGGCCATTACTCATTTGGGACGCATTCTAAAAACATGAATTAATTTTAAAAAATGAGATGATTTTGATCTATAAACTGAAGAAAAAGCAACTTGTTGATTATCGTGGGGCTGGAGGTCCTATAGGGAACTTCCAACTGCCTACTGGGGCCCAGGTAATTCCCTCCCAACACAGACATATTATGCTAACTTACTTTCCAGATGTGAAACCCATCTTACTATATTAATAGAATATATACCACTTATATTATCAATCATCTTTTATATGTGGTTAGATATACTTGTTTGTATTTTAATAAGGATTTGTATCCATATTCATCAACAGTATTGGTCTGTAGTCTTTGTTGTAATGTCTTCGGTTTGAGTATTGAGTTTGGAAGTATTCTGTTTTTTGTTTTTAAGAGTTTGTGAATAATTGTTCACAAATTATTTTTTAAGGGTTTAGTAGATGATAGTGCTGAAGCCTTCTGTGTCCCTTCTGTGTCTGGGTTTCTCTTTGTGGGTTTCATGATAATAATGATTGCTAATTTAATCTCTTCAGTTGTTTTAAGCCTATTGACATTTTTTATTAGTTTTTGGGTCAGTTTTGGTAGTTGATGTCTTTTTTAAATGTTTGTTTTTTAAAAAGATAGAGATCATGAGTGGGGGAGGTGCAGAGAGAGAGA
The DNA here is from genome assembly GCF_027475565.1 of Acinonyx jubatus. Lineage (NCBI taxonomy): Eukaryota > Metazoa > Chordata > Mammalia > Carnivora > Felidae > Acinonyx > Acinonyx jubatus. Next base: position 41,077,194 of record NC_069391.1, read on the forward strand.
GAGAGAGAGAGAGGGAGGGAAGGAGGGAGGGAGGGGGAGGATCTGAAGCAGGCTCTGTGCTGACAGCAGACAGCCCTATGTGGGTCTTGAACTCACAAACCATGAGATCATGATGTGAACAGAAATCAACAGTTGGGACGCTTAACAGACTAAGCCACCCAGATGCCCCAGTTGGTATCTTTTTTAAAAACAGAATCCATTCCATGTCAGTTACCTAATTTACTGGTATACAATTATTTAGTGTCCCCTCCTAATCTTCTATTTCTGTATTCCCAGCACAGAGTCTGATTCAGGGCTTGGTCTCCCCACAGTGAGATCATGATCTGACCTGAAATCAAGATTGGACATTGAACCAACTGAGCCACCCATGTGCCCTGATACTGCACTTTTTATTGCTCAGTCTAGCTAAAAGTTTGTCAATTTTGTGGTTTTTTATTTCTTCAAAAAAGCTTTTGGTCTCTTTAATTTTTCTCCATTGTTCTTCTATTTTCTCTTTAATCTTTGTGCCTCTCTTCATTATTTCCTTCCTTAGGCTTGATTTAGGTTGAGTCTATTCTTTTTCCCAAATGTCCTCAGATGGAAGGTTAAGTTTTAGATTAAAATTTTTTGAACTCAAGAGCAAAAAAAAGAAAAAAAAAATTAAAAAGATGGGCAGAGGATCTGAATAGACATTTCTCCAAAGAAGACATAACAGATGGCCAACAGGCACATGAAAAGATGGTTAAAAATGACTAATCATCAGGGAAGTGAAAACCAAAACCACAATGGAATATCACCTCACACCTGTCATTATGGCTATTATCAAAAAGACAAATAATGAAAGCTGGCAAGGATGTGGAGAAAGGGAATCCTTGTGCACTGTTGGTGGGAATGTAATTGATACAGCCACTATGGAAAACAGTATGGAGTTTCCTCAAATTAAAATAAAATTACCATATGTTCCAGCATTTCTTCTTCTGGGTATTTATCCAAAAGAAATGCAATGAGTAACTCAAAAAGTTATCTATACTCCCATATTCATTATTATTTAAAATAGAATAGATGTGGAAGTAACCTGTATCCATTGACAGATGGATAAGAAAATAGAATGTGTATGCACAGTGGAATATTAATCAGATGAAAGAAAGAAATCTTGCCATTTTCAACAGCATGCATGGACCTTGAAGGCATTGTGCTAGAAAAAAACTTTAAAAATACATACATATATATAATGTAATATTAATGTATATATAAATATATAATCACACACAAACACCGGTATAGCTATTAATTACCCTGTAAAGATTTGTTGCATTACATTCTATTAAATTTTGGTATGTTCTGCTTTCATTTCATCTATTTTCTGATTTCCCTTTTGTTTCTCATTAGTTATTTATATAACATTCCTAAGAGTGTGTTGTTTAATATCCACATATTTATGGGTTTCCCAAATTTTTTTCTTAATGATTTCTAATTTCAATTCCATTGTGAACAAATGAAATACTGTGCCTCTCTACTTTTAAATGAATTGAATCTTGTCTTATGCATGAAGATACGGTCAATCCTGGAGAAGGTTCTACATGTAATTGAGAAGAATGTACATTTTGTTCTTCACTGGGGTAGTTTATAGTCTATCAAGTCTCTAAAACACTGAAAACAGCTTTGAAGTGTGCAACCATTATTTCTGAATTGATAACTCCATTTCTGTTTTCTTCGTGTAAATTGTCACTCGATTATAAGGTGTGTATATTAATAACTGTTCTTTCCTTTGATGGCTTTACCCTTCTTGAGTTGGAACCACTGTGGAACCACTGCCTTATAAACCAATGTAGGATGCTTAGGGACCCAATATTCTCATTGTACCATAACCCTCCTAATCTCTAGTAACAAATGGTTTTAACACATGTCTGATATTTGTATAGCCACTTAGCATTCCTTGTGTTTGCTATTTGCATAATAGATTGTTATCCATCTTTTTAAAAAAACTTTTTTAACGTTTATTCATTTTTGAGAGACAGAGACAGCGAGTTGGGGAGGGGCAGAGGGAGAGGGAGACACCCATAAACCATGAGATCATTACCTGAGTTGAAATCCAAGAGTCCGATACTTAATGGACTAAGCCACCCGGGCACTTTGTATTTGAATTTTTCTTTTCTTGTCCTTTTTTTTTTTTTTTTTGATTTGTATTTTTCAATCTAAATTTTGTTGACAGTATATAGGTGGATATTTTAAATTTAGTGTTATAATCTTTGCCTTTTGATTGAATTTTAATCCACTTACATTTTGTGATATATTTGATTTATGTTTCTTGATGTTTTCTATGTGTCACATTTCCTTTGTTTGCCTATCCCTCCTTTACTGCTTTCGTTAGCATTAAGTATTTTCTCATGACACATTTTACCTTATTTTTTTTTTTTAACATCATTTTAAGGAGTCATTATTTCATGGTTGCTCTAGGGCTTACCATAGATATCTTAATGTACTGGAATTAACAGATTTATTTTTTTTTCTTTTTTTTTTTTCATTTTTTTTTTCAACGTTTATTTATTTTTGGGACAGAGAGAGACAGGGCATGAACGGGGAGGGGCAGAGAGAGAGGGAAACACAGAATCTGAAACAGGCTCCAGTCTCTGAGCCATCAGCCCAGAGCCTGACGCGGGGCTCGAACTCCCGGACTGAGAGATCGTGACCTGGCTGAAGTCGGACGCTTAACCGACTGCGCCACCCAGGCACCCCTTATCAGATTTATAGTACCTTAATTTTCAGTAAGCTAGAGAAATCTTGTCACATATCTGAATCCTCCTTTTGTAATATTTTTGTTGCATATGTATTATACCTATTAATATGGAATATTATGGAATTAATATGGAATAACTATTCCCATTTGCTTTATACCATAGCCTTCATTGTTTGGTGTCCTTAGACCTTAATTTCTCCAGGTCCTGTTGAAAATTAAATCGGATCTTTTGGGAAGAGATTAGGAGTTATCTTGTTTCTGTCTTGTTTTTTACTTCATGAAAAATATGAGCCAAGGCCAATACTCTTGAATTGGGCACAATGGCACACTTTTCTTGGAGTGACACCCCCTCTTTATGTATTAAACACTCAGGTGGGAGATGGACAGTAGTCGAAGGCCTCTTTGAGTTGGAACCACTGTGGAACCACTGCCTTATAAACCAGTGTAGGATGCTTAGGGACCCAATATTCTCAGGGTACCTTGAGTAGTGTATTCTATACAGAAAGGCTGGGCAAGAGAAAGAACCCCATCCCTCAACTATGCTCACCTAGTTTTTGGCCACAGCAATAAGAAACAGGGTAGATTGAGAAATGCTAATGTCTTGATCTTCCGAGGAATAAAGCCCTCTGACTGGGAACTGGCAGGATGGGGAGCCCTGTGTTCCTGGACACATTCATCTGGAGTCTCCATCTTGCTGAGCTGGGAAGTGGAGGGAGAGAACTCTCCTTGCCTTAAATACTACAGATTCTTGGGGCACCTGGGTGTCTCAGTTAAATGTCTGACTTCAGCTCAGATCATGAGCTCATGGTTCATGAGTTTGAACCCCATATTGGGCTCTGTGCTGTCAATACAGAGCCCGCTTTGGATTCTCTGTCTCTCTTCTCTGTTCCTTACCCACTTCTGTGTGCGCTCTCAAAAACAGACATTTAAAAATAAAGAAATACTACAGATTCTTAATTATTACTGAATTTTCAATCTTTTGAACAGAAGTTTCTTCATTTTCTGTATTCTTTTAGAAGTACTTGTAAAGACCTTAAATCATTTTCTTTTTTTAAAAGTAGAACTTTTACCACTTAACTGAGGAGGTGGTCTCAAGATATCTCCATGCTAGAATTTGATGTAGGTATAAAGTTCCGAACCTCCATTTCTGAAACAGTTTGCAAAGCCATTACATATTACATATGGATCTCCAGCCTGGAGACCTAGTTCTCCATTATCTATTTGGGTATGGTTTCATTTCCTTATTGACATTTATATTTCTATTAAGCACTTGAGTAAGACAAATACTTGTATTAAAAGAAAATGAGAAAGTATAGAGTGACTCTAATTAAATTTAGTAAGGTTTTTCTATTTCCAATCATATAAACCACTTGAGCTTTTTACCATTTCTTGAATGAAGTGGGAAATAAGTCATTCCATTTGCCCTCGTTTATTCTTCACTAAATTATTCCATAATGAGAAAGAAACATGCATCTGATTCATTAAGTTAGGAAGTCTGGATTTTTTTTTTTTTTTTTTTTAAACAAAGGTAAAAGACGTCTGTATTACAGATAGGCTAAAAATGCCGGACTTCTCATGATCTTTTTTTTTTTTTCTCTTCCTCAGAGCCCCAGTTCCAATGTACCCACTGATAGAATCATAATCTTCTGAACAAAGTTTTATGATGACAGCCTGTTTTCAGTTTGAATTCTGAATGTAAGACAACACAAAGAATTTCTGACCTCCCAAGACTTGATAATGCTAAATATTTAAAAATGGAAAATAAGCATCCTAAGAGGCCAGGTTAACTGTTTTTGTTTTGCTTTTGAAAACAAGGGATGTAAATCCAAATAGCTTTTTCCCAAAACAACAAATAGTCATGCCTTTTCAAAACTGTAATCTGAGTTTTGAGTTAACCAAGGTTACACAGTCTGCCTCAGAAAAGCCATGTGACTTAGGCACCAAAATACAGAAATTGCAAAGACCTAAATTTTTAGTAACAATAATTGAGTAATATCAAGCTTTCCTTTTCCTTAATTGCTTTTATTCTTAAAAGTGTTGGGTTTAAAATGATCAAAACATGTAAGATACAGGAAAAGAGTCCTGAAAGGAGTGATTTACTGTATCTAGTTGTGGATACTGCTATATCATAATTATGCTTTCATTTTTCAAATAATTCTAAATTTGGAGAAATTCCATCAGCATAAAAGAGAACTCTTAGATAAATTTTACCAAAATCTATTAATTTCTAACATTTTTCTACCCTCCTCCCCACCTTCCTTTGTGTTTATGCATTGATTGCATTACTTTTTTTACACAAAAGTGAATACATGACCCATTTGCAATGATCAAATTAAGAAGTTCATATTAATACCTCTTTTAACAAAACTATCTTCTATATTCCAGTTTGGTAACCTGTCCCAATGATGTCTCTATTCTTCCATTCCAGGAGGAAAGCATCCACTGATGTTTCACCACAGTTTTAAAGCTTTGGTTGTGAAAAGGTGAATCTAAATATCTGGAGATTGATTAGTTTCTAAACTTGAACAACAGGTCCTAACTGACATCACTTAGTAGAAAGTTTGTCAAACATACGGTGACCAAACTAGACTTGGTTATTGTCTTGCCTTAAGTGATAAGTTTGTTGTCTATCAAGGCCTCCTGAGATAAGGGAAATGGAGAGAACAAAAATAAAAGTCTCTACCAAACTAAGAGTATTCCTGCTAAGTGAATTTTGGAATGGATATAAATCAGACTATTAAAGTTACTGAAGCGACAGTTAGAGTATATGCCCAATGATAGTCATAGCAAATAACTTTCCTACAAACAAAATTACCATTGCTTAAACATGGTAATTTTACCTCTAAACATTCTTCTATCATCAAATAGCGGAATCAGAATTTCTACACAGGGAACTTCTAATTTTGGTGTACAAAACTGCCTTTGATACTGCATTGCAAAGCAAGTAGATGATTTTTACTTGTATTTTATTTAATATGTGAAAGATAGAAAGCTGCTTTTATAAACAAATTATGTGATATTTAAAAAACATTGTGTATAAAATTTTTTGGTTAGTACTGAATACTGAATAACATTTCATCTCTTTCTGATGTCATTTATTTTTTAAAATATTCTTTCTTATTCGTAATGAGTCTAATTTTATTAATGATCTTAAATGGATATTTATTTTCATTCCTTTCTCCATTGTTTCCCTGGAAGACTGTTCCTATTTTGTTAACCATACTCTGCTTAGTCCAACATCTACAATTTACCACAGGCCATTCTTTTTTATCTATCATATCCTTCCACTCAGCTTTAGAAAGTAGAAAATTATTTATAAGGTTAAATTAAGCTAGCCCTTTTAGAAGCATATCATAGTGTATCCAGTTGGAATTAAGCTTTCCCCCAATCCTTTTACCCCAACAGCACTTGTAAGATAGTTTTGATCTGTCTGGCAGTAAATCCATTGGCATCAATGTTCTAAAATTGCACATATTGAGGAATAAATGAATAATTTGTGTGTTTATCTTCTTCATTCCAGTTGGTTTCTTGAGAGCAAGAACTTTCTATCCTCCATGGTGTTACTCAGTTTTATATGTTGTGTGTGTGTATGTGTGTATGTATATATATATATATACACACACATATATATGTTTATATTGTATATGTACATAAACATGTATGCTTTATGTTTATATTGTATACATACATAAATACGTATGTTTTATGTTTTATGTATACATACATAAACATGTATATAGTACATTTTATTTCATAAATTTTGACATACCCAAGAATAGAACACTGCAATGTCTGCCTCCTGGAAAGAATTTGGTGTACTTCCAGATCTACTGGGTGGTGAACTTTGTGATGATTTTTTTTTTTTTTTTTTAGGAATACTGAAATAATCACTTTGGTATGTTTCCTAGGGTTGACACAACAATGCATCACAGACTATGCAGCCTAAACAACAGAACTGGAGGCTGGAAGCAAGATCTAAGTGTGAGGTCTCTTAGAGCTATGAGGGAAAGCTCACTTTTAAGCTTCTGTCCTTATAGCTTATGGATGGCTGTCATCCCCCCTTACCTTCCAGTGTTTTCCTTTTCTTGCAGGACTCGAGTTAGATTGGATTAGGATCCGTCCTAATGACCTTACATCAAGACTGTATTTGTAAATACAACCACATTCTTAGTTACTGGTGATTTAGGACTTGCATATCTATATTTAAGGAATCAGGGAACATACTTTGGGCCACAATAGCCCCAGTCAAAAAATTTTGTTACATGAACATTTATGACTGTAAATTTTTGAATGAAGATAGATGTTTTCTATTACAATTAGACAATGGTAAAACCCACTGGAAAACTTAAAACACTATTTTAAGATTTATATGTCGAGTAAGAGATTATACTGGTAAAGACAGAATTCGACAAGATGTACAGGGAGAAGGGGGGAAGTAGAATTAAAACACAGCAATTATAAATTCCTAGAAGAAGAGAAAACGGTTTCATGCACTGTGTAAACCGGTGGAGAGAACTTAGAAATGAGAAGGAAGAACAGTACATAGAATTTGATGCTGATTTCCCTAGATATGACCCAGGCTCAATTTTTAAATAATTCCATTGTTGATGATACATTCCAACTGTAATATGGCAAAAAGAGAATAGCCCAAACCTGTATGTATGAGATTTTTCCCCATACATTACTAGCCAATATAGCCCTCTCCTTAAAAACTCTCTGGGTGAAATAGTTACCTCTGTTTTTGCCACAGTAGAACTCATTTTGTATTGAGAGATAATATCAATGATGGCCACCCTCTAATACTACTCAGAAAAATGTGTATCTGGCCACCTAATCCTGTGTTCATATAATTCCATGTGGAACAAAAAAAAAATTCTTGAGCTGATGTTGAAATAAACAGCATCTCTTTTTAGGGACAGATTTAGGGACAGTTTGATTCTTGCTTCCTCCCTCCTGAGGCTTGTCTTTAGTCTCAATTTGTTGCTCATTAACACCTTTGTCAAAGGGTAAACACAGGAAATAAATGAAACAGTCCAATTCAGTCCTCATATTGGACTCATAAAAGCATTTAATGGAAGAAGATGTTGAATTTTATGGGATGGATAAAATAAATGGTTGTTTTAAAAATCAGCTCCTTTAAAATTGTAATGAGTGGCTTATTTCTGTAATATTGTATGAAAATAATGTATGTTAAATCTCACTAGTCACAAAAGCACTAGTCTTGCAGCTTCTGAAGATAGGTGAAGTCCTATGCTATTTTTGAGATTACTACTTATAAAATGCAAAAGAGATTAGAATATATTAATACGACTTTTTTCTAAAGTGATACAAATAGTACAAAGCTGTTTGTTACCTGTTACATCTCTAGTTCACTAAAAGTGACAATTTTCAACATTTTAAGAATTATTGACCATGTTAATACCTGCAGAATATCCCCTATAATTTATTTCCACCAAAGCTAATGTTGTTACCCATGGACTTTTCTTTGGGCAATCTCATGCCTCTGTAACCGATTACTCTGTACTGACTTTCTATGATAGCAAGTAGTATTTTCCCAAGCTTGACTTCTCTGAAAAGATTATTGGCACTATTATTTTTTCCCCTTGAGAAGTCAAACTGACTTACAAAACAGACTCATGGATACTCCTATCCACAGTGAATTAAATAGAAATCAAATTGCGTTACAAAGTTTTTTAGAAATAGTGAACTTTTGAAACCTGAATTTGGAGGTTGAAATGATGTATTGTTAAGCATATTTTGGCAAGTATTTTGAAAGCTAAGGCAGATGAATGTTGGGGGGATGGGTTTAAAGAAGCTCATGATAAATTCATAGAAACCAGTTTGAGATACAACTTTGCCGTACTACCGGGACGATGATTGGACTTGTAATGGTTTTAGACTTTCTTGTAGCCATAGGCAGTTTTTCCCTCCAGCTATCCTGCTGAAAGTCATTCCATCTGAATAGTAACTGTAAACAGTTTTATGGTGCTGTCATATTCCAGAAATTGTCCTACAGGTGTTCCATGTGTAAATGGTGAATTTTCTCAACAAGGTGCTATTTTAAATACAAGAAAACCAAGGCAGGCAGAGTTAAATAACTTGGGTATTATCACTGTGAGAAGCAAGGGGGGTCAGAAACTTACACTCTAGTCCTGGCAAGTTCCTGTCCTCAAAGTTCAAAGTGTGGTAAAATAACACATAAACTTGACCATCTTAACTGTTTTGAGTGTGCGACACAAGGTTGTGCAACAAGTCACAATTAAGCTCTGGATGCATCAAACAACCACTCCTCTTTTCCTTGATCTCCTCAGACTCCGGCAGCAACCATTCTACTTCTTATTTCTATGAATTTTAACTACACTAGGTACGTCATATGAAGGGTCAAACAGTCTTTGTCTCGTTGTGACTGGTGTATTTTGGTTAGCCCAATATCCTCAAGGTTCTTGTGTGGCGTAGCCTGTGTGAAAATTTCTTTTTTTAATACTGAGTGATACTCCATTTTATGTATAAACCACTTTGGATTCATCCTTTTCTCCATAAATGGATTCTTGGGTTTCTCCCACTACTAGTGACCATTAATCAGGTTGCTGTGAACATGGGTATACAAATGTCTTTTGAGCCACAGCTTTAAAATTTTTAAAGTATGTAGTCAGAAATGGAGTTGCAGGATCATATAGTAATTATATATATATATTTTTTTTTAAAGAACCATTGTAGTGTTTTCCACAGAAGCTGTACTATTGTATATGCCCACCAACAGTGCAAAAGAGTTGAATTTCTCCACATCCTTATCAATATTTGTGGTTTTCTGGTTTTATTTTAATGGCAGCCATCCTGAATGTGTGAGATGATATCTTATTGTAATTAGCTTTTGTGTTTTTCTGAAGAGTGGTGTTGAGAATCTTTACATGTGTTGAGCCATTTCTATATGTCTTTTGGAGAGATCTCTATTCAAGTCATTTGCCTATTTCTCGGTCATGTTTTGTTGAATTCTAGAAGTTCTTTATATATGTATAAGATATTAATCCCTTATCAGATACGATTTGCAAATTTTCATACATAGGTTTCCTTCTCACTCTGTTGCTTGTGGACTTTGATGCATAGAAGTTCTTAATCTTGACCTAGTGTAATTTACCTATTTTTGCCTATTTGCCTTTATTTTTAACTATTAATTGTGGTCTAGGTCTCCCTAGAAACTTGCCATGTACCCAATCATATGTCTTGAGCTACTGACTCTTCATTCCTTCCCTGTTGAGAAAATGTTTAATGTCCCTAAATGGCTGGTAATTCATGAGAGAAGTTCTTCGCTTTCCTGAGAACTTTGACCAACCTATCTTGAAAGAAACTGAACTCTACTGACTGCTTCCTGCTAAAGACCTTTTACTTAACTTTACTTGGAGACTTGACTTCTCCAAGTTGTTAGGCTTATACAGACTTATGAACTGTTTGATCACAAATTTGAAACCCACTAGGCTTATGATAGAGTCAGTTCTTGTAACCACTGAACCCACTATAAGTCCATCTGTAATCAGCATTGAAAAAAATTACTGCATGTGTTACTTGCAAACTTACGTAAAGATATTTTATACAAAAATGGTACTGAATTCTTTAATTTCAATTTATAGCACATACTGAATTAAAATATAACTGTTTCATTCATATATACTTTATTAAATAAAATAAAACAATGTAGTGTTTATAACTGTTAGGGAATTTCATGGAAAAATATACTATAAATGTGTAAGATCAATTGAAGCTGGCTCATGTTTCAATAATTTTGTGTTAAATTTCCCATTGGGAATAAACTCTCCAACTCATCATACTGTTAGGGTGGCCAACAAAAATCATAATGTACAGTTTACAGTGATTGACAATGAACCCCTTGTCTATTACTTACTATAAAAAACATGCGGTAGAATTTTGAGCAATTTTTAATTTTGTCTACACAATAACCAGTAGTGTGTGAGGTAATACTAGCACAGTAACCATTGTTTTACATTTATCCATACATGCTATCTTAAAATGCAAATTTTTAAGAAACAAAAATGAAAACCAATCGTAAATCAGTTTACTCTGAGAAGTGTCCTAAATAAAATATGCCCAAGCTGAATGTATTAGAATGAATTGCCACATTTGTATTTGACTTAGAACTTATGAAACATACACAGGTATATAATTTTACATGGTAAGGGACAGGTTACTGAAAAGCTTTCCAGAAGAAATACTATTCCTTATTGGAGATTTGCAGTACACAAGAGGTGGAACTAGTATGGTACATAATTTCATCAATCCAGTTCCTACCATCAACAACTTGAGCCCAAACTTGTATAAAATAAAAGCAGATCTTCATAAAGTTGAACTGCATAACTTGCACAAAAGCAAGATCAAAAAATAAAATTCCTTTAAAATTCATAAACCCCTCAACTTCTGGCTAATAAAACACTTTAATCAGGGAATAATGGAAATAATTTCTAATAGACTTTATCTTGGAGAACTTAAATATTTCACTCATTAAAGCATTGTAGGTGCCCTACCATCACAGGGGGAAGAAAAGAAGAGAGATCAGAATAAATGTTGTCCTTTCTGTAGCTATTCTCTTTGTGGATTCCAACTTGAATAGAGATCTAGTGTGTGGTTTCTTCATCTTCCCTCTTCCCCTTAACAAGAAGAGCCTTTTAGAGATAAGAATTTTAATTGTTAATTGTTTCAGACTTTATTTGGAATAAGACATTTATATAGTATGTTTATTAGTGGTTTAGGGTTTTCTTTAAACAAGCAATTGCTTCTTTTTAAGTTTACTTATTTTGAGAGAGAGAGAGACAGACAGAGAGAGAAAGAGAGGGAAGGAGTGAGGAGGTAGGGGCAGAGAAAGAGAATCCCAAGCAGGCTCCATGCTATCAGTGCAGAGCCCTTGTGGGGCCCAAACTCACAAACTGCAAAATCAGGTCCTGAGCCAAAATCAAGATTTGAATGCTCAACCAACTGAGACAGCCAGGCACCCCTATTAGTGTTTCAGTTTTATCTGTGAGGAGCATTCATGTTCTTAGTAATTTTCTTAAGTTTCAAGCTGAGCTCATAAATTAGTAGCAGATGACTTTATGATATTCTCTTCAGGAGAAGAGAATCCAGCCCTAGCTCTTCTATCAGTTATCCATGTATCTATTAGTCTCTGAGTTCCAGGTTTCCCAATCATTAAATGGTCCTCTCACTAACAAATTTCCCATCTCCTTTATTGCTGGAGATAATTGAAAGTCTAGCCTGTGCAGAATATCTTACACATTGTTAATTCTAAGAATAACCTGATGTTGTAGATGTGACCCTAATTTTACAAATAATTTAGAAGCCAACCAAGGAAGCGTTGTTATTCCATAGTAAAGTCTGCGCTTGCAGACATATTTGTTTCCAAATTCGCTTTCCATAGTGTTCTGCCACTTTGCTGTGATGGTGAGGGCCCACTGAACTGGTAGTTTTGCCAAAAACATTTGTAAGCAGATGGCCGATACTTCTTTCTACTGGTCTGATAGAAGTAGCCTGTTGAAATACAGTAAAAGGGCACTAGAGTAGGGATTTGAAAATCAACGTTCTACTCTTCTGTGCTAGTTTCCTTTGGCGGCCATAACAAGTTAGAAAATCGATGGCTTAAAACAACATACAATTATTTTTACAGTTTTGGAGATTAAAATCAAAGTGTCAGCAGGGTCTGCTCCCCTTTGAAGGCTTTAGGAGAGAGTCTGTTTACTTGGTTTTTTAGCCTTTAGAGCAGCATTGCTTAAGTTCCTTGGCTCATGGCCCCTTCCCTCAATATTAAAAGCCAGCAAAATAGCATCTTACTATATGCTTGGTATGGTCAAAATTGCTAAAGACAAGCAAAATAGTAATGAAAATACACTTTAAAAGTAGGTACTGGGGTCCCTGGGTGGCTCTGGTTAAGCGTCCAACTCTTGATTTCAGCTCATGGCATGATCTCATGGTTCATGAGTTCGAGCCCCATGTAGGATTCTCTCCCTTTCTCTCTGCTCCTCTCCTGCATTCTTTATCTCTCTCTCTCAAAATAAACTTAAAAGAAAAAAACAAAACAAAACAAAAAAAATAAAAAACACTGCTTTAAGTACTCAAACCTAGAATGACTTCTATAAACGTTTGCTTCATTTGCTTATTTTTTAAAACTTATTTATATTCAAAGTAAATTGAATATGTTGGACTCAAATCAATATTAAAAAAAAACAAGAGGTAGTTGTATCTTGCATTGCCACAGCTAGTTTCTCAGGTGATCATTTTCCAACATTTTAACTGCCCGATCACAAAACAATTGAAAGTTGTAAATTAGTCTCAAAAGTTGAAGAAATTGAGAGAGAAATTTGGTTGCTGGACTTATGTAATAGGTTAATAGAGTTAAATTTTTATCTATGTTGCTGGCCAGAGAGAAGCACTCTGTAAATATGTCGTAGTTCATGTAAAATAAGATACATTCCCGCTGGAATTAACTGTGATGCCGGATTCCATGCTTTACATCATAATGACTAAAACCCCCATTGGTCATGGTTATTTTTCTTCCATAATTTCATTCTATGATTTTGAGTCTACAAATAATCATATATATATATATATATATATATATATATATATTCGTTGATTACAGAGATGGATGTATTACAATAGTAGGATATTGTAAAAATAATGGCAACAAGTAACTTGGGTGAGTTTTCACTGTTAAAAACATCTATATTCACCTTCACAGAAGTGTGATGTGATAGGTGCTATTATAATTTCCATTTGAGAAGAACATGAAGTGTTAATTACTCTCAAACGTCTTGTTAGAGATGAAGATTGATTTTTTTAAAAAAAATTTTTTCTAACGATTATTTATTTTTGAGATGGAGACAGAGCATGAGTGGGGGAGGGTCAGAGAGAGAGAGGGAGACACAGAATCTGAAACAGGCTCTGCACTGTCAGCACAGAGCCCGACGTGGGGCTCAAACTCACAGACCTTGAGATCATGATCTGAGCCGAAGTCGGATGCTCAACAGACTGAGCCACCCAGGCGCCCGAAGATTGATTTTTGAACACAGGCAATATACAAAACTGAGGGCTTAAATCTACATAATAATGCTTGATTATATTAACTTTTCGGGGTTAGGGAAACATTATATTTTCTATTAATCAGGCCATATTTTCATTTTTGTATTAAAGATAGACATATATAGACAAAATGCCATTGTATGTCAGACTTTCACAGATAAAATTTTATTCCCTGGCAACTCTTTTAGCCCATTGAGCACATCAAACTTCTGCACCCTAGATGTGACATAATTAGATGTCATTGAGAATTCAGTTTCTAAGAAAATCTAGTATATTTTCAACTACAAGTTCCTTCTGATATTAAGACTCAGAGAGGTACTATGGTGCTAACATTAAAATAGTAACAGCTCTGCTAAATGCCTTAACAGTGCTCATTTGATTCATGACTGTTACAGCACTAAACTCAGAGCTATTGTGGATAGTATTTTTTTTTTTAAGTTTTAGTTTTATTTTTGAAAGAGTGAGTATGAGCAGGGGAGGGGCAGAGAGAGGGGGGACAGGGACCAGAAGCAGACTACACACTGACAGCAGCAGGTGTAAGGTGGGGCTTTAACTCAGGAACCTTGAGGTCATGACCTGAGCCAAAATTGGCGCTCAACCAACTGAGCCACTCAGGCACTATTCTTTAACAGTCTTGATAATCCTCACAAAAACTCAGTTTATAGAGTAAAATAGCTGTAGTAATGATTTTAAGAGAAACCTCTTTGGCTTCAGAGACCAGTAAGTACAGAACTCTATCTTGTTTATGTGGAATATTCTTCCAGATAGACCATATGTTAGGCAATAAAGCAAGTATCCACAAGCATTCAGTTGCATTAAAAACACAGAATACTTGTATTCTGATTTAAAAAAAGAAAGAAAAGGAGTTAAATTAGAAATCATCAACAAAAGAAAATTTGGGAAATCAATACTTGGATATCTGAATTTTAAAAACAACAACAAAAACTCTGAATTCTGAAAATACTAAAACCTTGAGGCTGTACAGTTTGTTGGCATGTAACTGTTCATTGTAGCCTCTGGGGATCCTTTGTATTTGTGTGGCATCATTTGTAATGTTTTGTAATGTTTCGTCTTTGTGTTATAATTTGAGTACTCTTGTGTTCCTTGTTAGTCTAGCTAACAGTATTGTTTAACTTTTCAGGAAAAAAAAAAAAACAATTCTTGGTTCCATTGTGTGTTGTTTTTTTTTTTCTATTGTATTTTTAGTCTTTATTTCTCTGATATGCATTTCCTTCCTTCTGCTAACTTTGGGCTTTTTTTTTTTTTTTTTCCTGGTTCCTTTAGGTGTTAGGTTGATCTTTGAGATCTTTTTTTTTTTTTCCTCTCACTAAGGCATTTATCATTACATTATGAACTGCTTTTGCAGAATCCCAAGTTTTAGTAAATTCTATATTCACTTTCAAGGCTTTCTATTGTGTTTCATTGGTATATCTGTATGCCAGTTACATACTATTTTAATTGCTCTAGCTTTGTAGTATAGTTTGAAATCCGAAGTCTGATGCCTCTAGCTTTGTTACTCTTTTCCAGGATGGCTTTGGTTATTCAGGGTCTGTTATGGTTCCATACCACTTTTGAATTGTTTTTCTATTTCTGTGAAAATTGCCAATGGAATTTTACGAAGGAATTCATAAATCTAGCGATGGCTTTGGGTAGTTTGGACATCTTAACAAAATTAATTCTTATCCATGAATGCAAGGTATCTTTCCATTTGTTTAGGTTTTAGCTTTCGTTCGTCAGTGTCTTGTAGTTTTCATTGTACAGATCTTTCACTTCATTGGTTAAAATAAGTCCTAAGTATTTTAATATTTTTGATGCTACTGTGAATGGGATAGTTTATTTCTTTTTCTGGTACTATATTTTAGAGTAGAGATAGGCCATTGATATCTCTGTTTATTTTACATCTTGAAACTTTACTGAACTGGTCGACTAATTCCAATTGTTTTGGTTGAGTCTTTAGAATTTACTACCTACAAGATCACACCAACTGCAAATAATGACAATTTTACTTCTTTCTGATTTACATGCTGTATTGTAAACCAACATTGCTAAGACACTAGTTCTTAATTGTTCCTATCACAAAAGAGAACTGGTAATTAGGTGACAGAGAGGTGTTAGCTAACATTACAGTGGTAATCATATTGCAATGTAAATGTGTCAAATCGGCACATTGTACACCTTTAAGTTCTTAAACATAAATAACAAAAAATCAATGGAACCAGGGCACCTGGGTGGCTCAGTGGGTTGAGCGTCCAACTTGACCACCAGTCTGTTTTCTGTATGTGAGTTCTATCATTTTTAATTCCACTTATCAGTGAGATAATACAGTATTGGCTTTTTTCCTGACTTCACTTAGCTTAATGCGCTCAAGTCTATTCATGTCAAAAATGGCAATATTTTCATTCTTCTTATGGCTGCACAATCCATTGTGTTGTGTGTACTATGTGTGTGTACACCACATTTTCATGATCCATTCATCAATCCACGGATGTTTAGGTTATTTCTGCGTCTTGGTTTTATAAATACAGTTGCAATGAACATGGGGGGCACGTATAGCTCTTTAAGTTGCTGTTTTCATTTCCTTCAGATAAATACCCAGAAATATAATGGCTGGATCATAGGGTAGTTGTATTTTTACTTTTTTGAAGAGTCTTCACATCCTCACCAGTGCTTGTTACTTGCTGTCTTTATGATAATAGCCATTCTAATAAGTGTGACTTGATTCAGCACATTGTGGTTTTGATTTGCATGATTGATTGATTTGATATCTGATGATTAGTGATGTTGAGCACCTTTTCCGGTACCTGTTGGCCATATGTATGTCTTGTAAACTGCAGTCCTCTTTTCCTCAAACGATAGAACTAAAAAATGGAACCTACAAAGGACTTGTTTTCTGAATGTATAAATAACTCTTAGAACTCAGTAATAATAACACACACAAATAATCTAAAAGAAGATAAGTGGTTTTGACAAAAATTTCACAAATTAAGATACTCAAATATACAGTAAATACATGAAAAGATGCATAGAGCATCATTAATCATGAGAAATGGGTAAATTTAATCCACAAGATATCACTTAATACAAATTGACAATACTGAACAATACCAAGTGTTGGGATATATAGCAACTAGAACTCTAATGAATTGCTTATGGTAATGTGTGATGATAGGACCACTTAGGAAAAGCATTTGGAAGCTTTTTAAAAATTTAAACCATGGGACCCAGGAATTCTACTCTTACATATTTACTCATGAAAAAGCAAAACCTATACTTCTCAAAGACTTACATCTAAATATTCAAAGCAGCTTTATTCATGAGAATTAAGCTCATAAAATTAGACACATTTATATCTACAGGTGATTATTCTTAAAATGGCAAGTATTTAGCAAGAAACAGGAAGAAACTACTGATAATGCAAAACAATGGATGAGTTTAAAAAACGACTATACTGAGCCAAAGAAGCCAAAAAAAGAGACATGGGTAGTATATGATTGCATTTATATGAAATTATAGAAATGAAGAATATGGACCATAGTGAAGGAAGTCAAATGTTACATATAACATGAGGCCAGGGAAAAACTGATAGTGGAGTTTAAATGAGATGTCCAAAGACACATAGTTCAAAGTTGGCAAGAGGTTTAATTACAATACCAGTGATGATTCTACCGCCTCCTAGCAAATGTGAAATCAAAGGTGTCAAAAGCATGTGGTTGTCCACTGTGTCCCACTGAAGAAGCTCTTTATCTTTCATGTGAACCAGCTGTGTCTGGTTAAGTTAGGAAATGAACCAGAATCAAAAATCTTGTAAAGCAACTTGGAGATGTGAATTTAGAGTCTCTTACAATGTTTTTAATGCGTGAGAATGAGGAGGGTTAGAACATAAAGTCTTTGATCATAATACAGGATTTTCTCCGTAATGAAAAGTTTTCTTCTACAATCATGCTCAAATGTTACTGACCTCTTTAACCATTAGCAAAAAAAAAAAAAAAAAAAAAAAAAAAAAAAAAATCAGAAGCCAATTTACACTTATTACGGAGCACCTACAGTGATTTCAGCACTGGAATATGACATAACCATCACTCTAGCTTTTGTTCATTTTATATTGCCCTCCACACACTTATGCATGCCTAATATATGTTAAAGTATAAAAATAATAAACACAGAAGAAGAGTAATTCATGCTTTGTTGTATCTGCTCTGTGAAGTGTTTATTAATAAACCATTAAAAGCAAGGTTAGGGCACAGTTCATTTTAATGCTCTTATAAATATGGATTCCTTTTTAATTTTTTAAAACATTTTAACTTTCAGATACCATTATCTTTCCAGTATGAAAAACAACCTGAACAGAAGGGAAGCAGATACATTAAATAAATATATTGAGTCTGTTTACATAATGCCTTCTACTCTTTCTAAACCCTGGTAAAAATTTAAATTTTGTAGGTTTTAAAATTTATTATTATTATTCCGTACTGGAGCATGTGGAGCCTTCAAAAGGGGAGATTCATTTTTACCTAAAATTCTTAGTAAAGGAAACCCAACACTGTTAGAGAAAATTCAAAACAATAAATAATAATTAAAAATGGAAAGCCACTTCATTTGTAGGCCAGTGAGTTCATAAATAAGCATGTAACATTAAGTCTGATCTCTCTGAATATTTTGTCAAATGTCTGTCATGAAATAGTTTGTCATCGCCTGCATAGCCAAGGTGTAACATGAAGCCATTTGGAATGTAGTACACGCCTCTAATTTAGATTTTCTAGAACTTGTAGACATACTGGATAGAATAAATCCAAGTCGGGAAAGAACTATAGAATTTTTGATATTTGGTAAATTCTGTGGTTCACTGAAATCAAAATAATGGAATTCAAATTCTGGTTTTGTCACTTACTAGCTGTTTGACTTTGGATAGTAATTTTAATCTCTGAACTGTTGTTTCATCATAAGAAAAATAAGAGTGATACGGAACAGACTACAAGGGCTGTATAAAGAGTTCAAGAAGGTAATATTTAAACTAGCTCTGAAAGCATCAAAATCCTACAAGGGTAAATGTAATTAGTGTCCCAGACATGTTTCTATCACTCATTTACTATTAACCCATATGAACTATTTTTGATACAGTAGGATCTGGTTTTTCTGTGCATAAGAATCAATTCATCTATGTGTCTTTATGTGTTCTATTTCCTGCCTTTTGAGTACGTTCTCCTTTCTATATCTGTTCAGATCTCAACTCAACTGCAACAATAGTCTGTACCATGCACTCCTGCACAAAGCCATCGAAGTCCACAGAAACCCACAGTGGTGTCTCTATTTTCTAAATTGATAGCACTGATTTGAGTCCTTTCACTTAACTCTTACAAGATATATCCATGCCTTTTTTCTCTAAATAAACGAGGCACAATTTCTAACATTTAGAAATGTGACTCGAGTAGGTGTACAATAATAAAATCGATTTATCAGAAGATAGATAACATGTCAATGGGCCAACTCTAGCATATCATCATCTCATAAAATGCTTTTCCCATGACCACTAATGAACGGGTAGTAGACCACATAGTGCTAGCCTTTGAAACTAGTGATATATGAGTTGGAAAACTGATTCAAGTGAGCCGTTCCATTGGATATTCCAATCTTAAGGGAAAGAAAATGAATGTGATATTCAGAACAAGGGGAGGAGAAGCAAACTGTTGCCAAGAGAAAGGGAGAGGGAGGTTGTATTTGGGGAATGGTCTATGAAATCTTAAGGCATATATTCAATATGCTTTCCTATATACTTTCAACATACTCTCCTTTGTAGCCCATTTGGCTTAATTATCTTCAACCAAATAATACATGGCCAAGAAATTGATGACTGCATTCTTTAAGTAAACTGACATATGTACACTTAGATATCAGACAGCATTACTCGTTCTATCCAATAACAGCAAGCAAGTAATGGCAGAGCTCTGTCAAACTGCATTCATTCACTCATTCCCTAAACAATACTTTTAAAAAGATAATTAGGTACATACTGCCTCAGCTACCCTGTAGTTTCTAGCCTTCCTTGTAATTAGGTGTAACAATAAGACTAGCTGTAAAGTTTTGGGCAGTAGAATATGAACACAAGTGGTGGGTATTGATAATATACAAGTGCGTTGAAATAGCATACCCCTCCCACTCTTTGCCCTTCTCAGAAGCTAATACACGGATGTACCTAGGATGAAGTTTTGGCCTGAAGATAAATAAAATGCCTCAGGAGATGACAGAAAAAAGATGGAACCCAAGGGCCTAAATGACCTGAGGGAATAGAGGCCTCCATTGATTTGGTATGCTCACTTTGGACTATTTTCAGGAGGGAGTGGGGGGAGAGGGAGGTGTGTGGAATATGTGTGCTTAGTTTTTAGTTCTTACTGTCTCTTTCACAAGCAGCTAAATTGTCCTTTGCTAAAACAAAAATCATGATGAGTTATTACCACGGAAATAGTAGGGTGTTCAGGAAGAAATTCACACCATTCCATATAAAGTCTACGACACCAGGAAACAATATGAGGATTATAAGGAACGGATACTAGAGATGTGAATGGTGATTGAACAGCAGCCCAATAGTTGAGCTGTTAAGATTCAGTATTTTCGGGGCGCCTGGGTGGCTCAGTCAGTTAAGCGGCCGACTTCGGCTCAGGCCATGATCTCGCGGTCCGTGAGTTCGAACCCCACGTCCGGCTCTGTGCTGACAGCTCAGAGCCTGGAGCCTGTTTCGGATTCTGTGTCTCCCTCTCTCTGACCCTCCCCTGTTCATGCTCTGTCTCTCCCTGTCTCAAAAAAAAAAAAAAAAATAAAGATTCAATATTTCCCCTTACCCGACTTCCCTCCTGTGCTACAAAGTTCTGTCATAGCAGCCTTAACCACACAAGTATTCTAAGTTTTTCTCTATCTATTCAGCTAAAGAGTTTATGGATGATTTCACATACATTAACCCATTTACTCTACAAACCAATGTTTTAAATTGCTATGAATGTGAGATACATTGTGTTCTCCCTTTCACCAGATCTATGTCCTATTCAGCCAAAGGGAGGCAATGGCAGGAGCTTGGTGAGAGAAAATACAGCAGCAGTGAGGCTATTTTCCAACTCCATTCCTGTTTAACCATTAGCATCTATATTCTAGATGCACCCTCCCTTGCAATGAGCTTCAACTATGTGGTGCAAATTTATAGTTCTGTTCTCAGTGGTCTCCAATACATTATTTGTCTCCCTTGTTATTTCAATCACAGTGATGGTAACAGCTTTGCTCTACAGTTAGTTTTTTTGTATCTCATCATCATCCTTTTTTTTTTCTTTTAACCCTAAATACACCTCTATAAATAATTCCTTCATTAATATCTGAGACATCTTTTTCTTGCTGCTATAATATATTGTCCACGTTTTATGGATGAGGAAACAGAAGTACAGAAAGATCAACACCCTGAGGTCACTTAATAAATGATGTAATAAGGAATTGAAACCAGGCCGTCTGATGTAGTGTCTGTGTACCTAACTGCTAGGCAATAGTGTCTCTATATATCAGCACATGGAGACTACATAGAATTGCTCAGAAAGAACTTGGAAATAAAAGAAATATGTAACATTCTGAGAATTAAATCATCACAAGGTGAGTCAGAAAAGAGTTTCGAAAATTTAAATGACCAGATACAATGTTCCAATTAGAGCTAAAAAATAGGAAAAGTCTAAAAGAAAGCAAAAATCAAAAGTGGGAGGAGTGTGGTCTAATAAAGAGAAAGGTAAAAGGGGTTCAGTAAAGGAAGGAAGTTATGACAGTGTCCAACTCTGGGTATTCAGGGTATTTTAAAATTTAGCCCCATTGTCAAGGTTATTCTTGAGGCTGCTTTATTCTGGTGCCATGACACATTTAATACATCTCACTAAAACTTTTATTATGTGTTCATCCAGCAATCTTATGATCTTGATTTGTTTTTGTTATTCTGTCTACAGGGGAATAATGCACTAATTTGTACATATTAAGGGTATGCTGTTCCTGTAGGTGTTTATCATATTTTAGAATACTGGATAGAATGATAATATGAATGTATTTTAAGTCCTATGAGTTTGGTTAATGGTTATCTGTCCCTGTAGGGTAGAGCTTCTTTCAGAGATCTGCAGACATTATGTTTTTAAACCTTTAAGACCTAATGACAATCATTTTATTATGGAGAGCAGATCTCTTTTTTGATTTGAATTTTGGAACGGAAGCAGAATAGAAGGGGAATGTTGTCTACAATCAGCTGAGAAACGTAAAAATATCCTAGCTAGGAAAAATTGGTCCTAGGAGATAGAAATTATCAGTATCATTCAGAAAAAGCACTTACAAAACAAACTGTGTGCCACTTTCTCCTAGTCACTCAAGTTAACAGAGTTCTCAAAAGATTCAGACTTTGTAGCTTAACATAGAATTTGTCACAAAAAATGTACACACAACCAAACATGAGTATTGATGCCAGTTTGACAGTAATATTTCTCAGCATAAAATAATAAATTGTCATTCTGGTCTCTAAACACGTCTCTTGTGAGTACTATTAAATCATCCCTATCCCTGAGAGAGCAGACTAAATCAGCAATTTTCTGAATCCTAAAAAGCTGAAACCCACATGCTGGACACAGATTCCCAGAGAGACTCTAAGAACTTGAGTCCATCTGATTCTGATACCCGTGGGCCATAAGTAGTTGTTAAGAGGCTGGACTTGGTAATCTGACACGGCTGGGTTTCACTTTTGATCTTGCCACTTCTGCTGTGCGCTATTGGAAGGGTCTTCGTTCATAAAAGGGGAATACTACTGCCTATATCATAAGGTTAGGATGAAAAGGAGAAGAAATGGAATAAGAGTCTGAGATATGAACCACATATAGCAACTCTTATAATTATTGTCATAAAAACTGTGATGGGCACAATTTAAACCTGTCCTGGATCACTAGAAGTTTACTATAGAAACTTGTAGAGTCTTGAATTAGCATTATGAATATTAATCATAAAATTATATAAAGGAGTAGATGAACAACTGCATGGAGATCTACAGTAAATAAATGTTCAGTAAGACAGCTTTTACTAGATTTGTGTGCCTTTCTAAAACTTAGACTTGTGAGAACAATGTTGTTACTAATATATTTTTAGCCACCAGATAATGGACAGAGATAAAAAAAAACTTAAACCTATATTTCAAAAATATTTCAGTGCAAAAGTACTTTTGAGATTTGGGTGAGGAAAATTTCCTAAAACTAAAGCAGACATATTTTGAACTATTTTAATTACAAATACTTAGACTTTAGTAGATTTATAAAAAGATATTTTTTCTTTTTTTTTTAATTTTTTTTTAATCTTATTCATTTTTGAGGGACAGAGACAGAGCATGAGCGGGGGAGGGGTACAGAGAAAGGGGAGACGCAGAATCCGAAGCGGGCTCCAGGCTCTAAGCTGTCAGCACAGAGCCCAACACGGGGCTCGAACTCAGAAACCGAGAGATCATGACCTGAGCTGAAGTTGGATGCTCAACCAACTGAGCCACCCAGGCCCCTCAAGAAAAGGTATTTTCTTAATTATGCTATAAGATACTAGATAATGGCTAAAATCTGTGAATGCAGAGACAACTGGGGGAAAAAGTACTCTTAGGGAGCTTACTTTGAAATATGTGTAATTTGTAACATGGCTGATTTCTCTGCATTATTATGGATAAGCCATATAGAATTACATGAAATTTAATGGGAAACAGACTTTATTTTTGTTTAAAGTTTTATTTAGGGGTACCTAGGTCACTCAGTTATGCATGTGACTCTTGGTTTTAGCTTAGGTGATTATCTCACTGTTGTATGAGTCTGAGTCCCACAGTGGGTTCTCTGCTGGCAGGACAGAGCCTGCTTGGGATTCTCCCTCCTGTCTTTCTGCCCTTCCCCCATTCGTGCTGTCTCTGTATTTCTCAAAATAAATACATTCAAAAAAAGTTTTTATTTAAATTCTAGTTAGTTAACATGTAGTGTAACGTTGATTTCAGGAGTAGAATTTAGTGATTCATCAGTTTTACATAAAACCCAGTGCTCATCTTAAGTGCCCTCCTTGATAGCCATCACCCATTTAGCCCATCCCCCACCAACCTCCTTTCCATCAACCCTCAGTTTGTTCTCTAAAGTTGAGTGTCTTCTGGTTTGTTGCTTTCTCTTCTCTTTTTTCTCCCTACTTCTCATATGTTCATCTGTTTTGTTTCTTAAATTCCACATATGAGTGAAATCATACAGTATTTGTCTTTCTGTGACTGACTAATTTCACTTACCATAATACACTCTAACTCTATCCATGTCTTTGTAAATGGCAAGATTTCATTCTTTTTGATGACTAAGTAATGTTCCACTGTATATAAGTACACCACGTCTTCTTTATCCATTCGTCAGTTAATGGACATTTGGACCCTTTCCATAATTTGGCTATTGTTGATAATGCTGCTATACACATTGGAGCACATGTCCTTTTGAATCAGTATTTTTGTATCCTTTGTATAGATACCTAGTAGTGCAATTGCGGGGTCATAGGGTAGTTTTATCATTAACTCTCTGAGGAACTTCTATACTGTTTTCCACAGTGGCTGAAGCAGTTCTCATTCCCACCACAGTGTAAAAAAGAGGGTTTCTCTTTCTCTGCATCCTCACAAATATCTGGTGTTTCTTGTGTTAATTTAAGCCATTCTTACAGTTGTGAGGTGGTATCACATTGTGGCTTTGATTTGCATTTCCCTGCAATTGAGTGATGTTGAGCATCTTTTCATGTGCCTCTTAGCCATTTGCATTTCTTGTTTGGAAAATTATCTATTCATTTCATCTTTCCATTTCTCAACTGGAATATTTGTATTTTGAGTGTTGAGTTTGATAAGTTCTTTATGGATTTTGGATAATACCCCTTTATCAGATACATTTTTGCAGATATCTTCTCTCATTCCTCTAAAAACTCATTCCTTGGGCTGCCTTTTAGTTTTGTTGATTGTTTTCTTTTCTATGCAGAAGCTTATTATCTTGATGAGGTCCCAAAAGTTCATGTTTGCTTTTGTTTGCCTTGCCTCTTGAGACATGTCTAGTAATAAGTTACTGCAACTGAGGTAAAAGAGGTTACTACCTGTGTTCTCCTCTAGGATTTTGATGGTTTCCTTTGTCATATTTAGGTCTTTCATTCATTTTGAATTTATTTTTGTGTATGGTGTTAAGAAAATGGTCCAGTTCCATTTTCTTGCGTGGTGCTGTCTAGTTTTTCCCACACCATTTGTTGAAGAGACCGTCTTTTTTCCATTGGGTAGTCTTTGCTGCTTTGTTGAAGATTCATTGACCATACAGTTGTGGGTTCATTTCTAGGTTTTCTATTCTGTTGCATTGATCTCGATTTCTGTTTTTGTGCCAGTACCATACTATCTTGATGGTTACAGCTTTGCAATACAGCTTGAAGCCCAGAACTGGGATTCCTCCAGCTGTGCTCTTCTTTTTCAACATTGCTTTGGCTATTCAGTGTCTTTTGTGGTCCCATACAAATTTTGGTAATGTTTATTGTAGCTCTGGTAAAAATGCTGTTGGTATTTTGAAGCTGATTGCATTAAATGTGAAGATTGCTTTGGTTAGTATCAACATTTTAGCAATGTTTATTCCTTCAATCCATGAGCATGGAATGTTTTTCCAGTTCTTTGTGTCATCTCCAATTTCTTTCATAAGTGTTCTATAGTGGAAAAAAGACTTTAAACAGGTAGAGATTTAATTGCAAGGGGGATTATAAGTTGTTTTTATTTTTTATTCTATTTTAAACTATTGTAGTGATAGAAGAAAATCATGGATCTCTAATAAAATGATTTTATCAGAGATGGATGTGAGTTTAGCCAGGCAGTGTGTATGTGGTGAGAAGTGAGAAAAGGAGGAGAAAAAAAAAAGATTTTAAGCAAGGGGAAATGCTCAGCTCAGAGGAATAACCCTGATTGGCATATCTGAAGAACTGAAAGAAATAGGGATTCAAAATAAAAGTAGGTAACAAGAATCTTAGGGAGATTAGTTGGGTCAGACCACATGGTGCTATATGAAGAATAGGCTCAATGAGACAAGATTTGCTATGGAAAGAGAAGGCCATGGTCTGCATAGGATTATGATGATGACCTGGTTCAGTGTATTCATGAACTTATATGAATACATTTGAGAATATAGAAGAGAGAATTTAAATTTTAAGAATAAAATATATTTGGCTGGGACCATGGTTTTTTTTTTTTTTTAACACCTGACTAGATTAGATATTTAAACTCAACTATAATTAACTTAAATTGTGAATAAAATCTGTATTTTAATTGGTCTGTTAGAAAATACCAAGTCTTTAGAGCATTGAGTTGAGTTACTATCTTTTAAAATGCTAGAAAACAAAAATGAAAAGGAAAATCCCGAAAATGTAGACAGAATCTAACTCTAAAAAATCATCCACTGCAGGGACCAGAGGAGGAGCACAGAAAGCTTTGGCAGAATTGAAGAAAGCTGTAGATCTGTGTAACAGGGTAGGAATCATTATAAGAGGGTATTGATGGGAGAAACTGGAGGGTGATAAGGATGAGACCTATCAGTTGTATCCTCTTCTAAAACTAAATTAAAGGTGACAGTGAGGAAAGTAAACACGAGACTTGACAGTGCCAAAAACTCAACCAGATGTATGCCTCAGCGACTTCAAGATTTGCTGAAAAATCGATCTTTTTAAATAAAATTTTAAGTATAGAAAAGAAATGAATTGCATGGCCCCTGTATTCTTGAAAAGAGAGAAATCCTAGTATGACCCACACAACCAGCCTCTGTCTAAAACATAATTTATCCTGGTAGTCAGTGCTACTTTACTTTCCCTTTTGTAAGAAGGATAAAAGTCCCTCCACCTATCCAGTATTTTAACACTCAATGTAAGTGACTTAACTGTATGTTTTATAAATGACAAATGTTCTCAACTGGACTTAATACTTAAATCTACCAGACAGAATATAATAGCTTTTGAATGGTTCCAAATACTGGTTACTGATACTCTGTAGAACTTACCAATTTTTAAACTTGGGTTATAGTCCCAATATGAGAAGGAGTAAAGATCCAGAGTTACTCCTCAAAAAGAAATCATCCAGTTAACTCAGTTACGCAAAAAAACTTTAAATGGCTAGCATCCAGTCATCGTCTGAGAAACGTTAAGTGTGTCTGGCATAGTAATGACACATTTGCATTGAACTATGTGAATCTACTTTCAGAGTGATTGACCACTAAGGAAATGAATAAGTTTTCATCAACAATGAAATGTTTAAAACATATACACATGAATATAATACACATTGATGTGGGCATACATAGTGGTAATTAAATGTTTAGAGAAAAGTTTCAGAGTTCATCACACAATTATCTGGATCGAAAATACTCAGGGGTAGCTTTGATTACTAGAAATAACCAGAAAAGCTGTTTAAAGTCTATTTAAGGAATTCATAATGTCTTTGAAGTAAAAGTGAGCCATTTATATTCAGACGAATAATCATTCATGGCCTTAGCCTGTATGATGTCCAACAAGGTGTCATGACAACTGTAAGGTATTCTGATCATTACATATGAGTCTAATCTATTTTCTCACTTTAGGACAAGAATGCTTCAAACCATCTTTGAGACAGATGACCTGAAAAAGAGACACACACAAAGAGAGGTATAAAGAGACAGAGAATAGAGGAACATATGAACAAGGTCTAACAAAAGCAGTAAAGAAAAGCTTATGAAGAAAATTAAAAAGCCCCAATTCTACTATTCCCCCACCACCGTCCATGTTTCCCACAGGCAACTTTTATTAGCTTGGATTTTCACCTCCTTCATTGCTTACCTCCATGTTGCTAAATATTGTGTCGTTTTTTTTTTTTTTAATGTTCATTTATTTTTGAGACAGAGCATGAGCAGAGGAGGGGCAGAGAAAGAGGGAGACACAGAATCCAAAACAGGTTCCAAGCTCTGAACTGTCAGCACAGAGCCAAACATGGATCTCAAACCCACAAACCATGAGATCATGATCTGAGCTGACGCTTAACCGACGAAGCCACCCAGGCGCCCCTCCATGTTGCTAAATATTCTTAAATTAAGACATTAACTGTTTTCTCTCTAATTAAAAAATGCATTAGATTTCATTACCTTGTTCCTCAGCCACTTCTCTTCTTTCAAGATTCTAATAGTTTTTGGATCATTATTTCTAACTTAATTTTCATTTAAACAGTATTCTTAATGTTTGCATTTTCTACAGGAGCAAGGAAGCAGCCTTGAGCTGATTCTCTTCTTCTTCACCTAAAATCAACAGTTAACAAGAATGGGAATGAAAAATAATTTATACCATGGGTGAGACAGAGGCAGGGAATTCCAGAAAACTCCCCATAAGATGTAAGTGAGCAGGAAGAGTGGGATATCCAGGTCTGAAAACATCATTGTCAATAGGTGGGATCCTGTAGCAGTTACTGTGGGGAAAATAGAGGTGCTGAAGCAGACCTAGAGAAAGCCGTAGCGGGAGAACACCATAACTAGGACTAGCCCCCTTTCCCCTAGACAGAGAGCATCCACCCCCACCCCCAGGAGCACCTGACGTAATCAGTTCTAAGAACATTAGGGTAGCAAAGGTGTGCCCAAAGTGGCTAAGGGGGAAGGCATGGTAAGGTGCAGAACAGATGACCTGAGAGGATCTCCTGTTAAGGCAAATGCACATCGTGGGAGCAATAGAAGAGTTCTTGTGACATTTAAACTTCTCCCTTCTCGAAGGGATCCTGGAAAATCCAAAACATGTGAATTTCAGTTGCTTAAATATGAATACTAATTTTGAAAACATTCATGATCACATAAAGATTTTTGTAATTAAAGAAAAATTCAGATTTCCAACAAGAAGAAAAATCACCAGAAAAAAACTAAAATGAAGCAGAAAATTTAATATACCATCACTTCAATTTAAACATACATCAATTGGAACTATGATAGAAAATCAAACTAAAAGGAGTTTAGAAAATAAATGGACAGATATCTAAATGGACAGAGGGTTGCCTAGATGGCTCAGTCAGTTAAGCATCTGACTCTGGTTTTTGGCTCAGGTCCTTATCTCCTGGTTCCTGAGTTCCAGCTCTCAGTAGAATTTTCTGCCTCATTCTCTCTCTCTCTCTCTCTCTCTCTCTCTCTCTCTCTTTCTCTCTCTCTCCCGCTCCCCCACTCATGCACATGCATACTTGTTCTCTCTCGAAACTAAGCGTTTTTAAAAAATAATCTTAAATAATACTAATCAAAAAAAAATTGAGACAGCATTTTTTAAAGTTTTTTTAAAGTTTGAAGAATCATGCTAGTAAAAAATAAAAACTAATATAAATATTGAAGATAAAAGTAATGCATTAATAATTCTTTTTTAATTTTTTTAATGTTTATTTTTGAGAGACAGCACAAGTTGGGGAGGGACAGAGAGAGAGAGAGAGAGAGAGAGAGAGAGAATCAGAAGCAGGTTCCAGGCTCTGAGCTGTTAGCACAGAGCCTGACGCTGGGCTTAAACCCACTGACTGCAAGATCATGACATGAGCTGAAGTCGGACCCTTAACCAGCTGAGTAACCCAGGCGCCCCTGCATTAATAACTCTAAAAAAAATTAGTTTGTCTTGATAAAAACTGAAAAGCAAATACCTACGTACTAACCTGTTACAGTAATACGACATTATAATTCCCGTTTTCAAGAGTTAACTTTGGTGAATTGATCAATGATCATATTTACTAGCAAATGTATTAGGATTCATATTTATGGATTAGAACAACATGTAAACTACATTTTCTATATTCATAGTTGGTCAAAGAACATTTTGAAATCTTGGTCGTATTGTTTTTTAACATCAAGTAACAGATACCCAAATGAACAGAAAAATCTTATAAAGATGAGTTTGGCAGAGATTCCTTAAATGGGGGACCTAGCTGGTTCAGTTGGTTAAGCATCAGACTCTTGATTTTGCCTCAGGTCATGATCTCACAGTTTGAGTTTGAGCCCTGCATCAGGCTCTACACTGACTGCAAAGCCCGCTTGGGATTTTCTCTCTCTTCCTTTCTCTCTGCACCTTCTCCACTCATCTGTGCATGCTCTCTCTCAAAGATAAACTTAAAAAGTTGTATGCAGATTTTAAACTGTGATATGAGTCAGCACCCCTTACTCCTGTGTATGAGTGTATGTATATGTGTGTGTGTGTATACATATATTCACACATATAATTACATATATATAAATAAATATGCATATATATACACATATATAGATATTTATATATATACCTATATATAATAAAATGAAGAACAGTAATGATACAAGAGACAGGAAAGAGGAATTAGTATTATTCTCTTTTTATAAAGTACTTGTACTGCCCATGTAGTGGTATAGTGTTTTATGAAATTTGACTTGGGTTAATTGTACATGTATATTGTACACTCTACGGAAACCACTAAAATAATTGGGGAAAAAAAGTAAAAGCAATATGCTAAGAAAAGAGAGAAAACGGAATCATAGCAACTGCTCAGTTAAAAGCACAAAAGGCAGAAAAATATAGAAGACCAAAACAGAATTTGTAGAGTAATCAAAAATAAGACCCAACCATATGTTTTCTACAAAAAAATTCAAATATAAAGATATATATGTTATAAAAGTAAATGGATAGGGAAATGATAAGTCATGCTAACACTAAGAGAGTTGGAGTAGCTATATTTCAGACAGATAACTTTAGTGCAAGGAGCGTTATCAGGGATAGAGTGGCATTATATATGATGAGGGGTCAATTCCCCAAGAAGATAGAATAATCCTTAATGTGTATGTGCCCAGCAACACACCATCAACATGTATGAGAAATTACATAAGGCAAAACTGATAAAACTCCAAGGAGAAATACATGAATATGCTATGATAGTTGCAGATGTCAATACTCCTCTCGGAAATGGATAGATCAAGCAGGCAGAAAATCATTAAGGACATCTTTGAACTTAACGATACCATACATCAATTGGAAATAATAGACATCTATAGACTGTGTGATGCAACAACAACAGAATACACTTTCCTCTCAAGATACCATAGAATATACATCAAGATGGACCACACTCTGGACCATAAAACACACATTAACAAAACTAAAAGAATGGAAATCATACCATGTCTGCTCTCAGACCACAATGGAAGTAAAAGAGAAATCTGTAATGGGAGGATAGTTAGAAAATCCCCAAATATTTAAAGATTAAACAACAGACTCCTAAATAACACATGAGTCAAAGAAAACATTCCAGAAGAATTTTAAAATATTTGTTCTAAATGAAAATGGAAGTGCAACTTACCAAAATGTATGGATACAGTGAAATCAGTAAGTGGGAAATTTATAGAATTGAATGCATATTTTAAAAAAGATATACAATCAATCATCTAAGATTCCACCTTAGGGGAAAAAAAAATCTATCATCTTAGAGATTAAAAAACCTTTCAAAATGGTCTTTTTTTTTTTTTTTTAGCAACAAAAAGCCAGAGGAAGTGGCTAAATGATAGAAAACATTGACATCACTTAATTTAAAATTTTAAGACAAGTGTATATTGTTTTTTGTGTTTTTTTTTGGTATCCTTTGAAATTTGATTATTTTCTGTATGTAAAAACTGCTTGTTTTTGTTGTTGTCATTGCAAAATTAATGGTCTTCTGCATAATTTCTTCTTTTCTTCCAGGAGCTGTTTTAAAGCTTGATATTTCACTGTAAAAGGCTCTTCTGGCTGCATGTAAATGTTACAAAACATTATCTAAGGAAAAAGTAAATAATTCCCAAAAGCAAAATCACATATAGCAAATAGAAAAATCTGAGCAGATTCTTTTCGATCTCCATTTTCTTCTGGATAACACAGTACTTCACAGTTGAAATTAACTTGCCCAAATTTCTTTTTATGATGCTCATAGCTTGACAGTGAGCAGCACTTGACTTTTGTGGGAAGGTCTTTTTATTTCATACCAATATCCTGCAACAGTCCCGTTGCAGAACAGAACTGGAGTGATTCAAGTTCTGTATGTTAGTCTTTGTAATGGCTGCACTTATTATTTATCTCAACTTGTGGTCTGCAGGGGAAGGTATGTGGTACCAACAGGATTAGAGACGAACTGAATCAGAAGAAAGCTAGAAAGATTTTGAGCCGTTGCAAATGTACTCTTAAAAGAATCATGTGTGGCTGAGTCTACATACTTCCAGGCTAGTTGTAGAACAGAGTTCTCCAAAGTAGCTTCCAAGTATAAAATAATGTTTATTAAAGATAAATAATATTTATGAACTAATATGAAGCATATTTATATGTGTATAAGGGAAATTCAACAATATGGTAAATATTTGGAAATTAGACAAAAGATTTTGGGGTTAATTAATTTGGGGAGTTAATATTACTGACATTATTAAAGTTGTTGGCATCTAATGATAATAAAAAGTAGACCAAGTGTTAATAAATGTTATTATTGAATTAAAATGCTCTGGAGAGAAAGCATTCATTTATTGACTACCCCCACATTTGACCACTCTCATAACTCTGCCCTTGGAATTTGATTGAGTGGACTGAGTTCTAAGAATTCAAAGAACACTTAGGGTACCTGGGTGGTTCAGTCAGTCCGACTCTTAATTTCAGCTCAGGTCATGATCTCATGGTTGTGGTATTGAGCCCCACATCGAACTCTGTGCTGGCAGAGGAGCCTGCTTGGGATCCTCTTTCTCCCTCTCCCTCTACCCCTCCCTGGCTCAGGCTAACACTCCCTCAAAAAAATAAGAATTAAAAGAACACAGATGCTACACTTAGTTTTATTGTTTGTACTAATACCAGCATTTTTATTTTAAAGCTACTTTTATAAGGGTGAATAAAGCAATTATGTTAATTATGTTATGAATAAGTAGATTCAGTATAAGAGAAAAGAGATGCAATTATAAAATCGAGTTAAGGGGAAATACAATTATGTTAAAGTTTAACTAAAAATATGAAATATCGCTGCCTATACTCTAAAAATACATACTCTTAAAGAAACATCTTTTCAGTAACAAAAACACTTGGTACTAAGTTTAAGTCTCTCAGTTACCAACTTAATGGAACCAGGAATTCTAAGAGAAATGGGATTCCAGAACGTAAACAGGCAAAGTAACAAGGATCCTGATATAAACCTGAAGAGCAAAAAGAAGCAAGTATTGAAAAAAAAATAATAGGATCGTGAAAAAAATTATCTAGAGTCAGCTTGAATTCATGTTTACTAACCAGAACTTTGTAGGAGAAATCCTTCAGAGGGATGGATGTTAACAAGTGCCAAAAGCATAACCTTGTTTTGAATATTAGAACCTCTGCTTATTGTGTCTGAAGATAAATCACTTACCACACTTATTGATGAAGTGAGGATAATGATACTTCTTAGGATTATTGTAAGAGTCACATAGTAGCAAACAATATTTGGCTTGCGATAGGCACATCCTAACTCTTAGATCACTTGACCATATCTATAACACTCCAGAGCTTTTAAAAAGTAAGTTCTGTCCTACGCAGTTTACAGTCTTTAAAAAAAATATGGATTATCCAGAGCTGCCTTGATTTATGGATAATCTCAATCCACTATTAGAACCAGTGATATTTTCAATTTTTGCCAACAACAGTCTGGTTAAGATTATTATTAAGGTGTTAACTATGAATTCTTTACCCTCTGAAGTAACAGAGCAGATAAAAACAAATTAAAAAAAAAAGTGAACAATGATTTATTTTTTTGAGATGACTCCAGAGTCCATGAGTGAGGTTTCTTTAAATAGAAGTCAGAAATTTGACCTATACTTCTAGACTCAGAGAGTACCATCTTGGAATAAACTTTCTGCTTTTATTTTTCTTTTGTCATGTTTTACTTGGTAATCAAGGTCATTTAAACTTGATCCATTTTCCTTAGCAAAGTGTTAGTTTATGACAAAGCAGATTTTATGGAGCTTTTGATCTATAGAGTTTTGTTAGCTTGTGGAAAGCCCAAACTCCCATTAGGAATACAGATTAAGAGAGGTAAAAAGTCTATGAAAACATAAAAATTAAACATTGAAATAGTGCTGGGCATTTCCAGTTGCAAATATCCTTTGTAAGAAATTTATAAAATCATAATTTAAGAACTAATTTTACATTATGGCCAACTTTCCCAATGTCATAGTATTTTTAAATATTACAAATATAAGTAGATTTTCAGGTCATAACATTTAATCCTTAATGAAACAAAAACAATATAACTTTGAATAAATTATTGAAGTCTTCTAAGTTTCCTGTAACATAAAAATGGTGATTATAATAGGAACTTACTCCAAAAGGTTGTTGTAAAGATGAAAGTGACGCCAGGGGTACCTGGGTGGCTCAGTTGGTTAAGCGTCTGGTTATTGGTTTCAGCTTGGGTCATGATCTCCGTGTTCATGAGTTTGAGCCCCACATCTGTGGACAGTGTGGAACTTACTTGGGAATTCTCTCTTTCTCCCTGTCTCTGCCCCTCCCCTCCTCATTCGTTCTTTCTCTCAAAATAAATAAACTTAAAAAATTTTTTAAATGATACAAAAAATCACTTGCAGAAGTCTCAGTAGTAGTAGCAGTTAGTGGTAGTAACTGTTACCACTCTACGCTGTGAATAATATACATAGGTGTCTGTGTGTATGTACACACACACCTATGACTACATATGCTATATCTCTAGATCCATGTATCTATACAGATATGAATCCCTACTTCTTTATTAATTCCTTGATAGACACTTAGGTTGTTTCCATGTCTTGGCTATTATGAATAATGCTGCAAAAACATGGGGGTGCAGATATCTTTCTGATATCCTGTTCTCATTTCCTTTGCATATGTACTCAGAAGAGGGATTGCTGTTTCGTTTGGTAGGTCTATTTTGCATTTTTTGAGGAACCTCTATGATGTTTTCCCTAGTGGTGATCAAATTTATATTAACCACTAACAGTGCAAAAGGGGTCCTTTATCTCATTATCCTTTCCAATATTTACCTGTTGTCTTGATAGTCATTCTAACAGGTGTTTGGTGATATCTCGTTTTGATTTGTGTTTCCCCTGATGATCAGTGATGAGAACATTTTCATATACTTGTTGCTCATGTGGATGTCGTCTTTGGAAAAACATTTATTCTTCCACTCATTTTTAAATCAGAATATTTTTTGATATTTAGTTGTGTGAGTTTTTACCTTGTCTAATGTTTGATTTGCAAATATTTTCTCCCATTCTGTAGATAGTGTTGATTTTTTTTTTTTCGTGCAGAAACTTTTTAGTTTTGTGTAGCCTCAGTTGTTGGCTTTGCTTTTGTTGCTTGTGCTGTTAGTGTCATGTTTTTGAAACAAATCCTTTCTTAGACCAAGGGGAAGGAGCTTCACTATGTTTTCTTATAGAAGTTTTACAATATCAGGTATTTGCAGTGTGAGATTTAAGTCTTTAAACGATTTGGAGTTCAATTTTTTAAGTGGTATAAGATGGCTTCAATTTGATATTTCTGCCTATGGTTATCCAGTTTTCCTAGCACCATTTCTTATATAGACCATCCTTTCCCAAATGTTTGTTAGCCATGTATGGAGTCTTTATGTCTGAGCTCTCTATTCTGTTCCATTGGTCTGTGTGTCTATTTTTATGCCATCACCATATTGTTTTGATTACTGTAGTTTTGTAGCATATTTTGAAATCAGGAAGTGTGATGCCTGTGGCTGTTCTCCTTTCTCATGTCTGCTTTAGCTCTTTAGGGTCTATTGAGATCATGTGATTTTATCATACATTCTATTAATTTGGTGTATCACATTTATTGATTTATGTATGTTGAACTCGCACTGCATCCCACGGATAAATCTCACTTGGTCATGGTGTAGAATCCTTTCAATGTGTTGTTAAATTCAGTTTGCTACTGTTGTGTTCAGAATTTTTGCATCAATATACATCAAGGATATGGGTTTCTGTATATGTTTTCTTGTAGCGTTCTTCTCTAACTTTGGTATTAGGGTAATGTTCACAAGTAAATGACACTATCCTGAACAACTATTAGTCAAAGAGGAAATTAAAGAGAATTTTTAAATATCTTGAGACCAACAAAAGCAAAAATACACCATACCAAAACTAATGGGAGGTAGCACAGGCAGTACTAAGAGGGATATTGACATCATTAAATGCCTACTTTAAAAAAGTAACTTTCTATCTCAAAAAATAACTTTATATCTTAAAGAATAAGGTAAAGAACAAACTAAGCCAAATATTTTGAAAAGAAAATAACAATGATCTAAGCAGAAAACAATGAAAAGTTTAACTGACCTTTTTTATTGTCATTTTAGTATCTAAGTGTTGGTTTCTTGGAAAAAAAAAGAATTGACAAATCTTCAGCTAAACTAAATAATAAAAAAAAAGTTATGACTCAAATAATAAATGCAAGAGGAGACATTGCCGTGGTTACCTCAGAAATAAAAAGGGTCATAAGGAACTATTAGGAAATCCTGTACACCAACAAATTGGATAACTTAGAAGAATTAGATAAATTCCTAGGAATATACACCTTATAAAAAATGAATCAAGAAGAAATAGAAAGCATGAGCAGGGCAGTAACAAATAAGATTGATTCAGTTATCACAAACCACTCACCAGGGAAAATCCCAGGACCAAATAGAAACACAGGGGAATCCTAAACACTTAAAGAATAATTAATACCAATCCTTCTTCAACTCTTGCAAAAAATTGAATTGGACAGAATACTTCCAAACTTACTTTATGAGGCTATTATTACCAGGATGCCAATAACAGACAAAGGTGTCACAGGAAAATGTTGGATCAATATCTCTGATGAACCTAGATGCAAAATCCTCACTGAATTACTAGCAAACCAAATTCAACAAGACACTAAAAAGATTATACACCACGAACAAGTAAAATTTGTTTCTGAAGTGCAGTGATGGTTCAACATACTGAATCACTCAGAATGATGTACCACATTAACAGAGTGAAAGATAAACACCTGATCATCTCAATGGATGCTGAAAAAGCAGTTGATGAAATTCAACATCTGTTTAGGACAAAAGCTCTGAACAAAATACGTACGAAAGGACATTTCCTCAACACTACAAATGTCATTTATGGAAAAGCCCAAAGCTAGCATAATCAATGATGAAACACTGAAAGCTTTTCATCTAAGATCTACTACAAAACAAGAATACCCTCTTTCAAAACTTGTGTTCAACACAGTACTAGAAATCCTGCAAAGCAAAGTCAGACAAAAAAAAATATCCAAATTGAAAAGGAAGAAGTAAAATTATCTGTATTTATAGATGGCATGATGATAAATATGCAGAATACCCTAACAATTGTACCAAAACATTGTTAGACCTGGTAAGTTAAGTAAATTTATAGGGTAGAATATCAATACAGAAAAAAATCAGTGAAGTTACATATAAAACAATGAACTGTCCAAAAAGGAAATTTAAAAAAGCCACATTTATGGGGTGCCTGGGTGTCTCAGGAGGTTAAGTGTCCAACCCTTGATTTTGTCTCAGGTCATGATTTCAGTTTGTGAGATTGAGCCCCATATCGGGCTCTGCAGTTGTAGCACATGGAGTCTGCTTGGGATTCTCTCTTTGTCCCTCTTTCTTCCCCTCCCCTGCTTCCACACTCACTCACTCTCTTTCAAAATAAATAAACATTAAAAAAATTCACAATAGCAACAAAAATAAATAAAATACACAAAACTTAAAGAAGTGAAAGAATTTTATATTGAAAATGATAAAGCCCTGATTCGGAAAACTAAAGAAGACATAAATATGTGGAAAGATATCCTGTGTTCATGGATTGGAAGAATTAATGTTCAAGTATCCAAAATGACTACAGATTCAATGCTAACTCCATCAAAATCTGAATGATAATATCCTTCAAGAGTATAATACAATATCACAACTAGGATATTGATATTGATACATTAAGATATGCAACATTTCCAAACTCCTTAAGAGTCCTCATTGTTGGTCTTCTAGAGCCACAGCTACTTCATTGTTCCGTTTACGCTGTTCTTAAGCAACCACAAATCTCTTCCTCATTTCTATAATTTTGTCATTTCAAGAATGTTACGCAGATTTGGATCATTCACTGTATTTTTCCACAACAAAATTTTCTGAAAATTCACCCACGTTTTTGTGTGTATCAATACAGTGTCTGTTATTATTGCTGAGTCATGTTACATGGATGCAAAACATTGTGACTAACCATTTGCCCATTAAAGAATATCTGTTTGGGGTGACTGGGCGGCTCAGTCAGTTAAGTGTCCAACTTCAGCTCAGGTCACGATCTTGCGGTGGGTCCGTGGGTTTGTGCCCGTGTTAGGCTCTGTGCCAACAGTTGAGAGCCTGGAGCCTGCTTCAGATTGTGTGTCTCCCTCTCTCTCTGCCCCTCCCCAATTAAGTTCTGTCTCTTTCCATTTCTCCAAAATAAATGTTAAAAAAAAAAATGTATATATCTATTTCGTTGCTAGTTTGGGGCTGTTAAGAATATAGCATAAAAATTTGTAAGCAGGTTTCTATACGAACATAAGTCTTCATTTCTCTGGGATTACTGCCCAGAAGTACCACTGCTGGCTTGTAATTTCATGGTGTGTGTGTGTGTGTGTGTGTGTGTGTGTGTGTTTAAAGAAACTTCCAAACTCTCCAATGTATTTGTATTATTTTCTATTCCCACCCACGTCATATCTTGTGATCCAGTTTCTCACTGTCCTTGCCAGCATATAATATTTTTATTTATTTTTTTTAACTTATTCTGGTTAGTGTGTAGTAATATTTCAGTATGGTTTTAATTAGAATTTCCCTAATGAGTAATGATGATGGACATACTTTCCTGTGGTTATTTGCCATTTGTTCATAAAATGTCTGTTTATGTATTTTTCCCATTTTTTTAATTGCATTGCATGGTTTCTACTGTTAAGTTTTAATGGTTCTCCATATATTCTAGATACTAATGCCTTGTGAAAAATGTGGTTTGTAAATCTTTTATCCCTGTGTGTAGCTTGTCTTTTTATCTTCTTAAAAAAGGTCTTTCATAACAATTTTTAATTTGTTTTTTTTTTATTTCAGAGCAATTGTTTTTTAAAATTTTGATGTAGTATAATTTGTGATTTTCTTTTATAGATAGTATTTTTAGTGTCAGGTCTAAGACCTCTTTACATAGCACTAATCCCAGAGATTTTCTTCTATGTTCTTTTCCAAAAATTCTATAGTTTAATGTTTTACATTTAAGCTCATAATCCATTGGGAAGTTATTTTTGTATAAGCTGAGAGACTGTTTTTAGGCTCTGGTTGTTCAAATGCTGTTGTACCACATGTCTGAAAAAAAAGGTTAAGCATGCAGGTCTCTTTGTGGGTCTCTGTTACATCTATATATTTCTCCCTCTGCCAATATACATGGTCTTGGTTAATGAACTATGTATAGAAAGTCTTGTAATCAGGCACAGAAAATCCTCACATTTTATTCTTCGTTTCCAAAATAGTTTTGGCTATTTTAGTTTTTCTGCCTCCCCATATGCATTTTAGAATAATCTCTTCAACATTTAAGTAAATACATACATAGATAGATGTTTGGGATTTCAGGACTGTATTAAGCCTACATGTCAATTTGGGGACTATGTATATATTCACTGTACTGAGTCTTTCACATCATGAATACATTGTCTTTTCTTGCTTTATTTCATTGGGTAGATCTCTAAAATTATATTTAATATAAATGATGATGGAGAGCATCCTTGTCTTATTCTCAGCCTAGAGGTAAAGCATTTAGTCTTTCATCATCAAGTATAATGGTAGTTGCAGGTTTTCGGTAGATGCCCTTTATTAAGGAAATTTTCCTCCATTTCTATCTTGCTGAGGGTTGTTTTTTTTTTTTTAATCATAAATGTATGTTGAGTTTTATCAAATGCTTTATGTGCACTGTTTTATACAATCATGTTTTGTTCTTTAGCATGTTAATATAGTAGATTCCATTGTTTGATTTTCAGATTCTGAATAAGCATTTCATCCTTGGAATTCATTCCCACTTGGTCATGGTGTATAACACTTTGGTATGTTGCTAAATTTTATTTGATAATATTTTGTTATGAAATTTTGCATATGTATTCATTATAGGTATTTGTATATAGTGGTGGGGGGTTTTCATTTTTTGTTTTTTTGGGGTTTTTTGGGGGTTTTTTTTGGCTGGATTTGGTAACAGGGACCTATTACCTTCACGAAATGAATTGGGATTTGTTCCCTCATGTTACGTTTTCTTTTTCCCCCGCAGAAGAGATTGTGTAGAATTGGCGTTATTTCCTCTTTGTTGGATAGAATTTTCCAGTGAAGTCATGTAGGCCTCCAGATTTCTTCATCAAACATTTAAAAATTATGAATTCAGTGCCCTTAATAGTTACAAGACAATTCAATTTCTCTGTTTCATATTCCATGAGTTGTAGTAGTGGGTGGCTTTTGAGGAATTGGCCTATTTCATCTAAGTTGTTCAATTGATGTATTCAGAGTAGTTTATACTATTCTCTTAACCTTTAGATGTCTTCAAAATGTGTAGTAGGAGATCCTATTTTATTTGTAATATTGATTATTTACATCATTGTTTTTAGTCTCGCTAGAGCTTTGTCAATTGTAGTGATTGTTGCAAAGAGCTAGGAATTTTAAAATTCCTTTTTCTCTTTTGGGTTTCTATTTTCAGTGTTGCTGACTTGTGCTCTTTATGATTTTCTTTGTTTTGAGTTTCTTTTGCTCTTCATATTCTAAGTTCTTGAGGTGAGAGCTTGGGTTAGTGGTTTAGGACTTTTTCTAATGGGTGCATCTATTTATTGCTATAAATCCCCCCCCTCCCCGATTGATTTAGTTGTGCCACACTAATTTTAATGTATTTCATCTTGACTCTCATTTCAATATATTTCTTTTCCCTGAGACTTCCTCTTTGACTCATGGATTCATTACAAGTAAGATATATAGTTTTTTTTTTTAAGTATTGGGAGATTTTCCTTTTATCTTTGTGTTGTTGATTTCTTGTTTGATTCTATGATACTTGGATAAAACATTCCATATGATTTAAATTATTTTAAATTGGTTTAAATTTATTTTTTTATTTTTTTTATTTTGAGAGAGACAGAGACCATGTGAGTGGGGAGGGGCAGAGAAAGGAAGAGAGAATCCCAGGCAGGCTCCACACTGTCAGCTCAGATCCCACGTGAACCTTGAGCTCATGAACTGTGAGATCATGTTGTGAGCCAAAATCAAGAGTCAGAGGCTTAGCCAACTGAGCCACCCAGGTGCCCCTGTTTAATTTTTTTGTTTTGTTTTGTTTTTATGATTCAAGATAAGATCTTTCGGTATATGTTCTGTAGACATTTGGATATGTATTTTGTTGTCATTTGACGGGATGTTATAAAAACGTTGATTATATCCCATTAGTTGAGAAGTTGGTGTTGATTGAGCTCTTTTATATTCTTGTTGATTCTCTGTGTAGTTGGCCTATCAGTTCTTGAGAGAGAAGTGTTAATGTCCCCAGCTATAATTGCGGATTGGCTTATTTCTCAATGACTTATGCATCTGTTGGCATTTCCAAGTTGTCAGCTTCCTCAGGTCCAAGTCTAAGTAACATGTAGCAAAAACAAAACCCATAGAACTCATCATGATAATCCTTGGATCCTGGGGTCCTTAGCCAATCTGATTTCTTTTAGCAACATTTTATAGTCATCTTATATTTGTTTTATATAATATGTCCAGGGTTTTTAGTTGTATTTAGTGAGAGGAATAGGAAAAATATGCCTAATTCATCTTATTGAAGAGAAAGTCCATCTTTTTTCTTTTTATATTTCATCTCTGGTGTGCAAAAATCCCATAAAAATATATCCCTGTCATTTTAAGGTAGTGCTTCTCAACTTGGGTACAAGTTAGAATTACATGGGGATCTTTAAACATTACTTATAAGGTTATAACACCCCATAAACATTATTTTAGAATTTGGAGTTATTTCCTGGATATTGGGATTTATAAAAACTCTGCTTTAATCCAAATGGGAAGGAAAGGTGGAAGATCACTATTTTAAGTAAATATAAAGTAATTTAAGGATAGGACCGTAAGTACCCTGACATGATCTACCCTTTTGATTCAACTACCCTTTTGAATCTCTTCCATCCATGAGCTTTTAGGTTAATACCTGAATTAACAGAATCTCATCACACAATCTGAGCCACTGACTGATGGGTACTTGTTGGTATTATATCATTGTTTTCATTCTTGAGAGAAAAATATTTATGTAAAAATCTACATATAGAAACATCAGCAATGTGGTAGAATAGGAGAATACTTATCTCCCTAATCCCATGGACACACCAAATATTCAGTTGCACGTAGATCAGTACCCTCTGACAGAAGTCCTGAAACCAGTTGAGAAAATTCTACATACCCACATTGAAATGGGTAGGAAAAACTGAGAAATACTCAGGCCATAAATCCTACCCTTAGCACAATGCATTATAGTCGGGAAGGAATCCTAACTCCCAGCTTCTCCCTGAGGACCAAAGGTTTTGGACCACACATCTAGTGTCACCTGAGAGACTTCTAAATCATATGGCTCAGAGAGCCACTTGAGTTTGGCATTTTTGGGTTCTGGAGCACAACAGAATACAAATGAGCTGTTTTTAAACAATTATATTCTTGGAAAATATATAAAATTACTACTAGGTATATGAAAAAATGCTCAATACCATTAATCATCAAGGCAGTGCAAATCAAAACCACAATGAGCTTTCCCCTCACACCTGTTAAGATGGCTGTTATTAAAAAAGCCAAGAGTTGCTTTGGCCAGAATGTGAAGGGAAGGAAACCTTCTTGCACTGTTGATAGCAATGCAAGTTGGCACAAACATTATGGAAAACAGTATGAAGTTTTCTCAAAGAATTAAAAATAGCACTACCATATGAATCAGTGATCTCACTTCTGAATATATATCCAAAAGAAGTAAAATCTCTATCTCAGATATCTGTACTCTTTGGTTTTTGCAGGTTATTTGAGGTTCAGAATAACCAAGATATAGCAGGAAACAACCTATATATAAACAATATATCTAAATTATATGTGTGTGTGTGTGTGTACATATACACACAATGGAATATTATTCAGCCTTAAAAAAGAAGGAAATCCTGCTAGTTAAAAGAACAGGGATAAACCTGGAGGACATTATGTTAAAGAAACCAGACACAGAAGACAAACTTTGAATTATCATATGAATGTGCAATATTAAAAAAAAATTAAACATGAGCCAAATTCATGATAACAGATAGCAAAATAGTGACTACCTGATGCTGGAGCATAGGGGAAAAGGGGAGATTTAAAAAAAAAAATAGAAGGTGTTTGCTAGGGCCTTATGGGAGTGGGTTATAGGGATTTATTGTTTATTGGGGACAGACTTCAGTTTGCAAGATGAAAATTGTCATCTTGTGAAAGATTCACAACTAGTGACAGTTGCACAAAAATAGAAAAGTTCTTAATACCAGAGATGTCTTTACTTACAAAAGGTTAGGATAGTAAGTTTGACCTTCTGTGTATTTTAGCAGAATATAAAAATGCATACATATTCCCTTGTTATAATTTGATGCGTGGTTTGGTAACTGTGATTTTCCTAACATTTCTGAAAATTGCATTTAATTTTTGGAGCTAAATGAATAAATTTCTGAGAATATGGATTGTTTAAAAATGTAAAGTCTCAAAGAAATGAAAATTGTTTCTATCATCTCTTTTTTTGACG
This sequence comes from Acinonyx jubatus, assembly GCF_027475565.1. Classification (NCBI taxonomy): domain Eukaryota; kingdom Metazoa; phylum Chordata; class Mammalia; order Carnivora; family Felidae; genus Acinonyx; species Acinonyx jubatus. The sequence continues at coordinate 41,120,802 of NC_069391.1, forward strand.
TATCTGCTCAGTATCCAAATATTCATTGCTCTTTACACTCTGATGTCTTTGGTACCCAAAAGATCTTTTGAAGTTGAAATGTTAACAGCAAGACTTTGATCCTATAATCAGGGGGAAATGTCCTATAAATGTAATGCTGCTGGGCTCTGAGCTTTGGCATAAGTAATATAAATCCTTTGTTCTTGATAATGTTTTGGTGATGTTGACCCCCCCCCTTTTTTTTTCTCACAGTGAATAACTATAGTGAGTGCTTGGTGTATACTTTTGTATTAGCAGTCTATCTAATATACATTTTTTTCTCTTCTCAGTTGGAGAATAATCAGTAACATTCAGATTTTACGTAAGTTAAGATAATGCTAGTAATACAACAGAAACTTTGAAATCTTAGTGGTTTAAAAGATATTTGAAGTTCATTTTCTCCTAGTAAAGTTCCAATTTTGGCTCTGCACAAGTCACTTAGAGACCCAATCTGATAGATTTACCATTTTCAACAAGATAGCCTTAAAGATTCCCTACAATAGGAGAAGGGGGAAAAAAGAGCAGAGAATTAGGCTGAAAATTATATTTAATAAGCTGATCCTTGGAGGGTATACATTCCTCATACCCACATTCCATTACTCAGAAATCCCAGCTATATACCCACACCTAAATAAATGTATTTATCAGCTAGTCAGTCTCTCACTTGTCCTGATATGTATATTGTCTAATTTTACATTCAAAACATTCCAGTAAAATCACATTTTATAGATGAGTAAACTGAGCCTTTGAGAAATTAATACCCTGAACTACAACAGTTAGAAATGGGAGCTCAAGATTTTCTACCTCTAAAATACATGATTTCAGGTTTGGAACTTCCATTTTGAAAGCTGTTTAACCAAAGAAAAATGAGCTAAAAGAAGTTACTCAATAATTTCAATTCACTAAAAATTAAAAACTTTTGTCCTTTGTGTAATATTAAGATTTATGTAATATTTCCACTAATATTTTCTTTAATATGATAAAATAAATCACTCAAAACTACAACCTACACGCAAACTTTTTCTCCATGTAAAACTACTGAGGCTGATTCAAAATGTTCTGGCCTTTAAGACACGTGGTTGCCTTTACTCAATCAAGGCAAAAATGCAAGTAAAGGAAACTTGTCAAGGTATTGAAATTTGTCAGTTTATTTTCACTCCCAAGAAAAAAGGATGGTACACTAAGAAAAAAAATAACATAGTTTAACATAGTTAATGTAAAGTGAGATTTTGAAATCATGGTCTTAGGAGTCACAAATCAAAGTTTCTGTCGGAATAGTTAGAAAAAAGAATTAGCTGAAAAAGATGGCTCATTTTGTTATTGGTAATAAACAATAACTCAGTTATTTGTGGTCACTAAGGAGAGGCATAAATATAACTATTTGAGTGTTAACTATGCTCAGAATATACTGAAAGGTGACTTTATATTTACTTTATAGTTGTAGCTTAATTGTGATAACTGCACATAAATCTTTAGTAAAAAATATGCAATATACTAAACACAGTAGTGAAGACCGTTTTTCATTGTTCTTCTATCAAACACAAATGACACACATTTGAGGGTGAAGTGACACCCTTCCCTACCAGCATTCCTATAGAATATTCCAGCAATCCTATGAAGTCACCCACCAATAAAACTTTGGAATAAGTAACTCAGAAATGACTGTAAAGTTCATAAACATAAACCCAAAGTTGTCATTTCTGAACCTTTTCTGTCTGTCTGCCTGTGTGTGGGAGGGGGGAGATTTCATGTTGCATGTAAATGCCATTAGCTTAATCAATCAGTCTGTTTAGGATTAAATATTGAGCTGAGGTAACATGATATTGAGGGAGAGAGAGAGGAAGGAAACCAACTAAAATATGTTAGACAAATTCATTTCCATAGAGCTCTGGGTGGAAATTAGGTCAAGTCAGGATCTTACTGCTTTTCATAAGAGAGGAAATAAATTATATAGTTGAAACATTTGCAGTTTCTTTTAGAATTCTAATTTGCAAGGAAAATTCTTACATCGTAGCTACTGTACCCTTTATACCAGTATCTGTGTTTTATTTGCATATTTAAATTGACAAAAGTGAAACCTCATAAAAAATACTTTATAAAATTATTCTTCACACTTGGTTAGTTAAATAGATTGTGGCAGAAAGATGCCTAGGTAAAATTTGAGCAAACAAGACTGTAACACTCAACTAGCCTGTGGCTTCCACAAATCCACGAGCCTATTTAGTGTTCTGAGATTTAGAAAAACAACAACCAAAAAACCTACAATTTAAAAGTTATTTAAAAAGTAAAGTTAAATATAAGTTCACCACTTTGTTTTCATGTGTTCATGTCTGGTTTGAAGAAATTTTAATCTCACATGAAAGAAGTTTAAAAAAAAAGGATACAGAAAACATGCAAACCACCACAGGGACTAGCTTGGCCATTATTCCAACTCAGTGTTCTCAGTATGTTTTCTATCTCAAGTGTACATATGAAACAGCAGTCCATTCCTTTTTTATACCTTTTTCATAATTTGTATGTTTAAGAACCAAACTTCTTGCAATAGCCATTTTCCCATTTCTAACTTGTTTAACTTTCTGGGAGATAAGTGATTATTAGATCAGTTTTAACCAATTTTGAAAGAATCAACACAATTGTTGAGTAGTAAAAAGTTATCTAGCTAAGGTCTTAAAACCAAAGGAAAGTGAAAATAGGACGAATTTTTAAAGGTAACATAACAAACCCAAGGACTACCTAAGTAAGTCTATAACAAAGAAATTTTGAGTCTAATTTCTCCGTAGCTTCTAAAAAAGGAGTTACATATAGAAAGTATAAATGAAGAGGTGAAACTCCAAGTTTGTCTATTCACTTAATCAGAAGAAGAAAAGAACATTGACCTATTTTAAATGCAGGGCAAAGGACAGTGAATTTTCATGTATGTTAGCGTGTTTTTTTTTTTTTAAACAATACGAACGTGTGCACTGTGGCTTTATTCAGATGACAAGAGTTACTCACAGTCTGTGGGATGCGATACAATTTTTGCTTATAAGCCAGCCTTAACTTCTAAAGATACATGTATAGTTTGTCATGTCTTTTGTCCATTTTATAATGGAGTTTTTCTTTCTTTTTACAATTCTTTTTTATTTTGAACTTTAGAGTTATTTCCATATTGCAGATACTATTCCTTTGTAGGATATATGGTTTGTAAATATTTACCCCTAGTCTGTATCTTGACTTTTGATCTTCATGAGGTTTTTCACAGAGCAAAAGTTTGTCACTTTGATGAGGTCCAATTCATTTTTTTTATGGATACAATAAGAACTACTTGCCAAACCATTGACTTGGAAATAGAATAGAATTTAGTGATTCATCACTTACATATAACACCCAGTGCTCCTTCCAACAACTGTCCTCCTTAATGCCTCTTTCCCATTTAGCCTATCCTCCTACCCAAAACCCCTCCAGCAAACCCTGTTTGTTCTCTGTTTTTAAGAGTCTCTTATGGTTTGTCTCCCTGCTAGTTTTTATGTTATTTTTGTTTCCCTTCCCTTACGTTCATCTGTTTTATATCTTAAATTGTACGTATGAGTGAAGTCATATGTTATTCGTATTTCTCTGACTTATGTCACTTAGCATAATACACTCTAGTTCCGTCCAAGTTGTTGCAAATAGCGAGATTTATTCTTTCTGATAGCCGAGTAATATTCTGTTGTATATATGTACCACATATTCTTTATCCATTAATCTATCGAAGGACATTTAGCCTCTTTCCATGCTTTGGCTTTTGTTGATAGTGCTGCTGTAAACATTGGGATTCATGTGCCCCTTTGAAACAGCACTTCTGTATCCTTTTGGAAAAATACCTAGTAGTACAATTGCTGGGTCATAGGGTAGTTTTATTTTTAACTTTTTGAGGAAACTCCATACTATTTTCCAGAGTGGCTGCACCATTTTGCGTTCCCACCAGCAGTGTAAAAAGCTTCCTCTTTCTCCATATACTTGTCAACATCTGTTGTTGCCTGAGTTGTTAATTTTAGCCATTCTGACAGATGTAAGGTGATATATCATGTGGTCTTGATTTGTATTTCCCTGATGATGAGCGATGTTGAGCATTTTCTCATTTGTCTGTTAGCCATCTGGATATCTTCCTTGGAGAAGTGTCTATTCATGTCTTTTGACCATTTCTTCACTGGATTATGTGTTTTTTGGATGTTGAATTTGATAGATTTTGAATACTAATCCCTTATTTGTTATTTCATTTGCAAATATCTTCTCCCATTCCGTCCCTTGACTTTTAATTTTGTTGATTTTTGTTTCCCTGTGCAGAAGCTTTTTATCTTGATGAGGTCACAATAGTTCATGTTTGCTTTTGTTTCCGGGCCTCTGGAGACATGTCAAGTAAGAAGCTGTTGCAACCAAGGTCAAAGAGGTTGCTGCCTGTTATCTCCTAGGTCTTAAATTTAGGTTTAGGTCTTTCATCCATTTTGAATTTATATTTTTGTATGGTCTAAGAAAGTGGTCCAGGTTCATTCTTCTGCATGTTGCTATCCAGTTTGCCCAACACCATTTGTTGAAGAGATTTTTTTCTTTTTCTTTCGTTTTTTTTTGTTTGTTTGTTTGTTTGTTTTTTTGTGTTCATTTTTCATTTCATTAGTGTTCAGTTTCATTTTTGAGAGAGAGACAGAGTGTGAGAAGGGGAGGGGCAGAAAGACAGGGAGACACAGAATCCAAAGCAGGCTCCAGGTTCTGCGTGAGCAGCACACAGCCTGATGTGGGGCTCGAACCCCCAAACTATGAGAGCATGACCTGAGCCAAAGTCAGATGCTTAATCACTGAGCCACCCCAGCACCCCTGAGACTGTCTTTTTTCCATTCGATATTACTTCCTGCACTGTCAAAGATTAGTTGGCCATATGTTTGTAGGTCCATTTCTGGGTTCTCTGTTCCATTGATCTATGTTTTTGCTTTTTGTGCTAGTACCATACTGTCTGGATGATTACAGCTTTGTAATACAGCTTGAAGTCCAGAATTGTGATGCCTCTAGCTTTGGTTTTCTTTTTTTAGGATTGCTTTGGTTATTCAGGGTCTTTGCTGGTTCCATTCAAATTTTAGGATTCTTTGTTCTAGCCCTGTGAAGAATGCTGGTGTTATTTTGATAGGAATTGCATTGAATATGTAGATTGCTTTGGGTAGAATAGACGTTTTCACAATATGTTTTCTTCCAATCCATAAGCATGGAATGTTTTTCTCGTTTTTTTTTGGGGGGGGGGGCGGTCTTCAATTCCATTCATAAGTTTTCTGTAGTTTTCAGTTTAGAGGCTTTTCACCTCTTTGGTTAGGTTTATCACTTGGTATTTTATGGTTTTTGGTGCAGTTGTAAATTGGATCTATTCCTTGATTTCTCTTTCTGCTGCTTCATTATTGGTGCCTAGAAATGCAACTGATTTCTGTACATTGATTTTATATCCTGTGACTTTGCTGAATTCATGGACCAGTTCTAGCAGGGTTTTTTTTGTTAGAGTCTTTTGGTGTTTCCACATAGAGTATCATGATATCTGTTAAGAGTGAAAGTTTGACTTACTCCTACTCAGAATATTCCCTTTTGTATTTCTTTGGTGTTGGTTGTGATTTCACTTCTTTCATCTGATTTTATTTGGGTTCTTTCCTTTTTTTTTTTTTTTCTTTTTATTAATCTGGCTAGGGATTTATCAATTTTGTTAATTCATTCAAAGAACCAGCTCCTGGTTTCATTGGTCTGTCCTACTGTTTTTGTTTTGTTTTGTTTTATACCATTGATCTGTAATCTTTATTGTTTACCTTCTTCTGCTGTTTTTGGCCTTTCTTTGCTGTTCTTTTTCCAGCTCTTTAAGGTGCAAAGCTAGGCTGTATATTTGAGAACTTTCTTCTTTCCTTAGGAACACCTGGATTGCTATATCCTTTCCTCTTAGGACTGCCTTTGTTCCATCCCAGATGTTTTGGACTGTTGTGTTTTAATTTTCTTTGGTTTCCATGTACTTTATAATTTCCTCTTTAATTTTTTGGTTAACCCATTCATTCTTGAGTAGGATGTTCTTTATTCTCCAAGTATGCATGGTATTTCCAATTTTTTTATTGTGGTGGATTTCGAGTTTCATAGCATTGTGGTCTGAAAATAAGCAAGGTATGATCTTGATCTTTTTGTACTTGTTGACGATTGATTTGTGTCCCAGTATGCAATCTATTGTGGAAAATGTTCCATGTGCATTTGTGAAGAATGTGTATTTTGCTTTAGGATGAAATATTCTGAATATATCTGTTAAGTCCATCTGGTTCAGTGTGTCATTCATTACTTGAAGATTTTTAGGATTTCATCTTAATTTATTTAGCATTTTGACTCTATCTCTGTATATACATTTTTACAGTCACTGCTCTAGGTATTAGTGTGACTTAACAGTCTACTGGTGGTAACAATCAGCACTTCAAGAAAAGCGTGAAATCTCCTATCCACTTAGATCTCTTTAACTTTCTCCTTTTGTTTTCTTCTGTATAAGATAGTGTTAAAATTTTCTTTTCCATAATAAAATATGATTTATAAGCCTTGCAAGGAGAACAATAGTCTGTTATATATACCAAAATGTCAGCACTTTCCATTCTTCCACTTTCCTTCCTAATTCTCCATTATTCCCTCTTTTATCATGTCATAACTTTTTGAAGAATTTCCTTTATCCATTCTTAATGGATAGGTTTGATATTGACGACCTCTTTTACTGTTTCTTTGAATGAACATGTATTTCCTCTTCATTCCTTAAAGATAGTTTTGCTGGATATAAAATTCAGTTGATGATTCTTTTCTTTCCACATTTGAAATGAGCGCCACTTCTTGTTTGGTTTGTTTCTGCCACTGTTATTTTATAACAAAAAATTGGTTGTCATTTGAATTTATGTTCCCCTATTGGTAATGTATTTTTTAATATGATTGTGTACATAACTTTTTTCATTTGCTTTATTTTTCTGAACTTTAACTACAGTTTGTCACTGTGTATTTCCCTAGGTTTATCCTGTTTAAAAGTCACTTAGTTTCTTGAGTCTGTAGGTTTGTGTCTTTCATGATATTTGAGAAGTTTTCAGTTGTTATTTCTGTGTGTATTCTTTTAGCTCTTCTCTCATTTCCTCCACTGGGACTCTAATGATAGTGTTCTATTGGTCTTTCAAGCTCTAATTACAGGTTTTCAATCTATTTTCGCTAGGAATTCTTACCTCAAGTTTACTGACTATACTTTCTGTCATCCTCACTATGTTATTGAGCCTATTGAGTGAGTTGTTTGTTTCTGTTATTGTGCTTCTCAGTTCCACAGTTTCCACATGGTTCTTTTAAAATAACTTTTATTTCTTTACTGAGTTTTTCTGATTCTTTTTTTTTTCTATTTGTTTCTAGATTATTTGTAATGCTTTGGTAAGCATTTTATGATGCCTGATTTAAAATTTCAACGTCTGATTCAACTTTGTGTTAGCATCAAATCATTTAGGTTGGATATGGGTGTCTCACACTTTTGGTGATAAAGTAGATAGTGGGCTGGGCTTCTTGTTGGGGTAGGATACCTTTGCATTTCCCTCAGGAATATTAGTGTCTTGGTGCAGGAGAAGAGCCTCAAACAAGATGGGGAAGTGGAGAACTTCTAAGATTTAGGACGTTTTGTGATAGGACACCTCCTACAAGTAGAGGAAGGAGCTGCTTCCATGGATAGATTGTCCTTGTGTTTGGATAATTTCTGTGAGTGCCTTAAAGCTATCTGGTGTTTCTTAATGGATATTGGGAGATTCAGGTCTTCAGGGAAAATGTTCCTTCTCAAGCCAGGTTAGTTTTGGTGAAATCTTGCCATTGATACCTCGTTCATTTCATTGAGGGAGGTGTTTTCAGATCCTCGTGGACCAAGAGGCTTCCCAGGCCAGGCTACTTGTTAGAGGGTTACATGTTGTCCTCTTGCAAGGTTTGCTTGTAGACCCTGTGTCTCTGGGTGAGTGTTAAGACACTCAAGTCCATAGATACAAAGAGGCTTTCTGTGTTAGGCATTTTTTTTTTTTTTTTTTTTTTTTTTTTTGTAGTGGAATTCCTCTTGCCACTATCTCCATCCCATCCTGGTGGCTCTCAGTGAGAAATGAGAGTCTCAGACCCATAGGGATAAAGAGGCTTTCTGGATCACATGACATTTATGGAAAGTACTTAGTTCATACAAAGTTTTCATCAGCATTATAGTTCAGTGTGGTGGAAGAATAAGTCTACCTGAATGGTCTTCAGTTGGGCTAAATTGGGTCACCTTATTGTATAACATTCATAAGATGTTCTGCTGTGTTGTTCCTCTAATCCTGGGTTTGTAACCAGTTTTCATTTGTTCTCCTTTGCTAATTCTCTGTTGGTTGTCTCTTTGATTCTATCTAGGTCTTACAGCTATACTTGGAAGATAGCAATAGAGTTTGGGTATTGAGAATTGACATGAATCCAATTGTATCAAAAGAGATAGGGAGTAGCTTGAAATAAGTGTGACAGTATGGACAGTACTAGATTTTTAGTTCATATACACACTGAAGAATCTGAAGCAGAGATGTAGTTTACTTTTATTTACTTCTTTTTAAAAGTTTTTTGCCCTAATAATAGTGTAAAGAATAAATTGAAGAAAAGAAAGTTTAGAAACAGGCTGACATCTTAATATAATGTTGTTTTAGTCCAGAAAAGATATGATGGTGGTTTAGATTAGGGTAATGGTGGACGTGAAAAGAATTTAATAGATTTTATATTTATTTTAGAATTAAGTTTGGGGCACCTCAGTGGCTCAGTCAGTTAAGTGTCCAACTTCAGCTCAGGTCATAATCTCATGGTTTGTGGGTTCAAGCCCCGCATCAGGCTCTGTGCTGACAGTTCAGAGCCTGGAGTCTGCTTCAGATTCTGTGTCTCCCTCTCTTTCTCTGCCCCTCCCCAGCTCATGCTCTGTCTCTCTTTCTCTCTCTCACAAATAAACATTAAAAAAAAAACCTTTAATTAAAAAAAGAATTAAGTTTGATCTAGCTAATAAAAGAGTCACTATTAGAATTTTTCTGGAAGTACATCTGTGACTACTTAAAATATGAATATTAATTAAATAGGTTAAAATGAAAAATTTTTGTTTTTGGTGTCAAGTACAAAAACTTACTGTCAGGAGTGACGTCAAGAAGCTTACCATCTGTGTGTTCTCCTTGGAGTTTTAAGATTTCAAGTCTTATATTCTAATCATTAATGCATTTTGAGTTGATTTTTTTGTTAGGTGTAAAATAATGTTTATTTTAGATTTTCTTTTAATTCCTTTGAATACATCTGTTAAATTTCCCCAGCACCATTTATCAAAGAGACTATTCTGTCTCCATTACATATTCATAGCTCCTTTGTCATAAATTAGTTGACCATGTATGTGTGGGTTTATTTGGGGGTACTCCATTCTTTTCCATTGATCTTTGTGTCTATTTTTATACTGATGTCCTACTGTTTTGATTATTATAGCTTTGAAATATTGTTTGAAATCAGGAAGTGTTGGGGTGCCTGGGTGGCTCTGTAAGTAAAGTATATGACTTTGGCTCAGGTCATGATCTCAGGGTTCATGAGTTCGAGCCCCACGTCAGGCTCTGTGCTGACAGCTCAGAGCCTGGAGCCTGCTTCTGATTTTGTGTCTCTCTCTCTCACTCTGCCCCTCCCCAGCTCATGCTCTGTCTCTCTCTCTCTCTCTCTCTCTCTCTCTCTCTCTCTCTGTCTCTCTCTCTCTCTCTCTCAAGAATAAATAAAACATTAAAAAAATCAATAAATAAATCAGGAAGTGTTATACCTCATGCTTTGTTATTTTTCAAGATACTTTGGCTATTCAAGGTCTTTTGTGGCTCCATACAGATTTTAGAATAGTTTGTTTTAGATAGTGAAAAATACAATTAGAGTTTTTATAGGGATTGCATTGAATATGTAGATAGCTTTGGTTTGTATGGACTATTTAACAATATTAATTCCATGGGTATGGAATATCTTTCCATTTATGTCATTTTCAATTTCTGTCAGTGTCTTCTAATTTTCAGTGTACAAGTCTTCCTTGGTTAAATGTATTCCTAAGGCTTTTTTTTTATGCTGTTATAAATGGGATTTTTTTTCTTAATTTATTTCTCAAGTAGTTCATTATTAGTATATAGAAATGCAACTGATTTTTGTGTTTATTCTGTATCTTGGAATTATTGAAATCATTTAATAGTTTAATAGTTTTCTTTTTGCTGGAGGCTTTAGTATTTTCTGTATATAATATCATTTCATTTGCATGTAGAGGCAGTTTTATGTTTTATTTTATGATTTGGATGTCCTCTATTTATTTTTCTTGCATAGTTACTCCAACCAGGACATCCTCTACTATATTGAATAAAAATGGCAAGAGTAGGCATCCACATTTTTTTCCCGATCTTAGAAGAAAAGCTTTCAGATTTTCAATATTATGTTATCTGTGGGCTTGCCATATGTAACCTTTATTCTGTTGGGTCTGTTCCCTCTATACCCATTTGATTGAAAGTTTTTATCATGAAGTTTTGTCAAGTGCATCTTTTGCATCTACTGAGATGAACATAGGATTTTATCCTTCATTTTGTTAATTTGATGTGTCCTTGTGATTGATTTGGGGGTGTTAAACCATCTTGCACCCTAAAATAAATCCCACTTGATCATGGTGTATGATCCCTTTAATTCATTGTTTAATTTAGTTTGCTAATACTTTGTTAAGGACTTTTACATCTCTGTTCATCAGGGATATTGGCCTATAGTTTTCTTGCCTGGTAGATTCCTGTCTGGTTTATACATCAGGATAATAATGCTGGTCTTTGAAAATGAGTTTGGAAATGTTTTCTCTCCTATATTTTGGAGAAAGATGAGAAGGATTAGAAGGAATATAGAAGGATTAGGAGAAGGATAGAAGATTTCTATTTCTTTGTGATTCAGTCTTATAGGTTGTATGCTTCTACATATGTATGCTTATAACTTTTCATAGGAGTCTTCTGGTTTTTGTATACCTGTGATATTAATTGTAATGCTCCTTTTTTTTTAAAGTTTTTTTTCTAATATTTATTTTTGAAAGACAGAGCACAAGCAGGGGAGGGGCAGAGAGAGAGAGAGACACAGAATCTAAAGCAGGCTCCAGGCTCTGAGCTGTCAGCACAGAGCCCAATATGGGGCTTGAACCCATGAACCATGAGGTCGTGACCTGAGCCGAAGTCAGACACTTAACCAACTGAACCACCCATGTGCCCCAGTGCTCTGTTTTTAATTTCTAATTTTAATTATTCTTTTTTATGTCAGTGATTTAGCTAAAAGTTTGTTTCTTTATCTTTCCAAACACCATTCTTAGTTTTATTGATCTTTTCTACTGTATTTCTTGCCTCTATTGTATTTGTTTCTGCTTTGATTTTTGTTAATTCTTCCCTTCTGCTAACTTTGGGCTTAGTTTGTTCTTTATCTAGTTGCTTGAGGCTTAGTGTTAAGTTGTTTATTTTAGATTTTCCGTTTTTTTATGTGTTTATTGCTACTATGAACTTTCCTTTTAGAATTGGTTTTGCTGTATCCTATAAATTTGTGTTTGTTATGTTTACATTTTAATTGATCTCAAAATACTTTATTTCTCCTTTGCTTGTTTGACACATTGGTTATTCAGCATCATGTTCTTTAATACTTACTTTTTGTGAATTTTCTAGTTTTTTTTCTTGTAATTGGTTTCTAGTTTCAAAACATTGTGATCAGAAAAGAGATTATGATTATAATTTTCTTAATTTTATTATAACTTTTATCTGGCATAATATACCTATTTCAGAGAGTGTTCTATGTGTGTTTAAGAAGAATGCATAGGGGCGCCTGAGTGGCTCAGTCGGTTAAGCGGCCAACTTCGGCTCAGGTCATGATCTCGCGGTCCGTGAGTTCAAGTCCTGCATCGGGCTCTGTGCTGACAGCTCAGAGCCTGGAGCCTGTCTCAGATTCTGTATCTCCCTCTCTCTGACCCTCCCCTGCTGTCTCTCATGCTGTCTCTCTCTGTCTCAAAAATAAATAAACGTTAAACAAAATTAAAAAAAAAAGAAGAATGCATATTCTGTTTTTGGATAAAAAGTTATGTAAATGTCAAATTCATTTGGTCTAACTTCTAGTTTAAGTTCACTGTTTCCCTATTTTATATTGGGATGATCTGTCTTTTAATGAAATTGGGGTACCAGCATCCCCAATATATTGTATTACTTTATTTATTTACTTATTTATACTTTATTTATGTATTTATTTATTTATTTATGTATTTATTATTTTAATGTTTATTTATTTTGACAGAGACAGAGTGTGAGTAGGGAGTAGGGGAGGGGCAGAGAGAGAGGGAGACACAGCACCCGAAGCAGGCTCCAGGCTCTGAGCCATCAGCACAAAGCCCAACACAGGGCTCAAACTCATGAACCATGAGATCATGACCTAAGCATAAGTCTCACACTTAACTGACTGAGCCACCCAGGCACCCCTATTGTATTCCTTTCTATTTCTCCCTTTAGATCTTTTAATATTTGCTTCAAATATTTAGGTGTACCTATATTGGTTGCATAAATATTTTCAGATACTATATTCTCTTGTTGGATTGACCCTTTTATAATGACCTTATTTGTATTTTGCAACAGTTTTGGCTTAAGTCTCTTGTCTGTATAGCCACCCCAGCTTTCTTTTGGTCTCCATTTGCATGAAATATCTTTTTCCATTCCTTCAGTCTGCATGTGCCCTTAAAGCTTGTATTTGGGGTCTTTATTTTTTTTAATCTGTGCCACAACTCTATGTCTTATGATAAAAATTTAGTCCCATTAAATTTAAAGTAATTATTGGTAGGTATGGACATACTGCAATTTATTAAAAAAAAAAAAAATTTCTAGGGGCACCTGGGTGGCTCAGTCACTTGTACAGTCAACTCTTGATTTCATCTCAGGTCATGATCCCAGGGTTGTGGGATCAAGTCCTCTATTGGGCTCTTTGCTGAACATGGAGCCTGCTTGAGATTTTCTCTGTCTCTCACTCTCTCTCTCTGCCCCTCTCCTTTGTTCATGTTCTCTATCTCAAAAAATAAACATAAAATAATTTAAAATTTTTTTCTAGATTCTTTGTAATTCCTTTGTTTCTTTCTTGTTTACTTCCCTTATGATTTGATAATTTTTTTTGTGGTGGTATGCTTAGATTTCTTTATCTTTTATGTATTTATTACAGGTTTTGGCTTTGTGATTATCGTGGGGCTTACCTAAAACTTTCGTTGTAACAGTGTACTTTACACTGTTAACAACTTAATTTCAAATATATTCTAAGGCTGTATTATTTTTACTCATTCCCCTCATGTTTACATTTTTATGTGGCAATTTACATCTTTTTATCTTGTGTAGCCTTTAACAAATTATTGTATTACAAATATTTCACTACTTTTGTCTGTTAACTTTCATACTAGATTTATAAGTGAGTAACCCAGCCCCATTACAATGTTGGATTATTCTGAATTTAATGGTATATTTATTAGTGAGATTTATTCTTTTGCCTGTTTGCTTGTTACTAAGTAGTGCCCTTTCTTTTCAGCTTGAAGAAGCCTCTTCAACAACATTTCTTGTATGGCTGATCTAGTGATGATAAATCCCTGAACTTTTGTTCTTCTGGAAAAGTATTTCTCTCCTTTAGTTCTGAAGGGCAACTTTGCTGGGTATTTGTGGCTGGTAGATTTCATTTGTCAGTTTGTTTGTTTTTTTCAGCATTTTGAAAATACAATGCCACTCCTTTCTGGCTTGCGAATACTCTCCTGAAAAACCTGGTGATAGTCTTCAGGGGGTTTCCTTGTAAAGAAGTAGTTCTTGTCTTTCTACTTTTAAGATTCTCTCCTTGTCTTTACCTTTCAACACTTGAATTATAATGTGTTTAGGTGTGGGTCTCTTTGGTTTCATCTTCTGTGGAAGTTGTGGGCTTCTTGGATCTGGAAGTCCTCAGGTTAGGGTAGTTTTTGGCCATTAGTTCTTCAAATAAAAATTCTTTCCCTTTCTCTGTACTTCTTTTGGGACGTCTGTGATGCAAAATATCAGTCCACTTGTGTATGTTGCATAAGTTCTTTAAGCGACTTTCACCCTTCCTTATTCTTTTTCTTTGTGCTTCTTTGATTAGATGAATCAAACTGCCCTACCCTTGAGTTCATCGATCCTTTCTTTTAATTTATCTAGTGTTTTGTTGAACCTCTCTAATGAATTTTTTGGTTGAGTTATTGCACTTTTCAGATCTATGATTTCTGTTTGGTACTTTCTTATTTCTCTGTTGAAATTTTCACTTTGTTCTGACTATATTTTGAACTCTTTTTTTTTTTTTTTAAGGTAAATCACTTTTATCTTATTTTTTCACTTGGAACATATTCTTGTTACTTCATTTTCTTTGATTCTCTGTGCTTGTTTCCTATACCTTGGAGAAAATGGCCACTTCTCCTAGTCTTTAAGGTTTCGCCTTGTAAAGATGAAATTTACCATCCAACCCTGACCTGTCTTAGCTCCTGATTGGCTCTCAAATCTTTGTCTAAGCAGACTTCTTTGATCTTAGTGGCTCCCAGTAGTGGAGGGTGTCAAGATCTCAGTGTCCCAAATCCTGGAAGATCTCAATCTGCACATGGATAGGCCAGGTGGAAGCTGGACCCTCAGGCAGCAGCTTTTAAAGTATGCAAATATATCTCTTTCAGGAGAAGACTGGTAGATGGGAGTTCTGTCTAATCCCTCTGCTCTTCAGTTAGTTAAGGACACTTAATATGTTTGCTCCCATCCTATTGAACCCATAGACACACACCCTGCTGCCACCGGAGCCAGACCATGAAGGGGTTTGTCTTCTGGGTGGCAGCACAAAAGCTGGAGTTCCAAGTTTCTTGGAGGCAACAGTGACATGGGGTGGGGCAGAGAGAGGAGATAAACATGACACCCACTGGCCTCTCTGGTCTCCAGAGAAAATACAGTATGTTCTTACTTCTGTGTTAAATAAGAAACCTGACCCCCCCGAGTACAGCTTTTAAGGTAGGTAAATAGGCCTCTTTCATGAGAAGTCCGGGTGCCTTTAAATATGTTAACTCTGCATTGGGCCCTGGTGGGATAGCCACAGTGAGTCCATTCAAGCCTATGAAGAACTTAGTTTGCTATAATCTTGCTAGTTTTATGGAGATGATCCCCATTGACTTTTAGAGTTAGATATTTTGGGGATTTCTTTTTCAGCTTACAGTCCCAAAAATTTGGGTGCCAAATGTGGAGTCGAAACCCTTTGCTCTTCAGGAAGAAACTGGAGTTGTAAGTTCCCTCCTGGTTGTATGCCATCATGTCAGTGGTGGATTTATGGAAAGATGATTTCACCCTCTCCTACCCCTTTGGATTTTTTTCTTCTTCTTCTTTGCCTAATGTATAGGATTTGCTCACCTAGTGTCTGAATTCCTCTGGAGGAAATTTTTCAAATGTAACTGTAGTTTTAGTATTCCTCTGGGATTAGGGAAGCTCTGGGGTTTACTTTGTCTCTGTCTTCTGTTTTTTTTTATTTGATTATTTCTGCCATAAACTCACTAGCATTTTAGCACAAGTGTTAGTTTTAGATTATTCTATCTTATAACAGAATCAAGAAACTCTGAGTAATCACTCTCATTTTTATCTGATATCTTCTGGAAAGTTCCATAAAGAATTGAAAATGGAAATATACATACACTATGAAGAGTTGGAATGGAAAAATAGATGTATACGTGTATACTTGCTTATGTACACAGTTACCTCCAACTTCATGGGAAGGAACACAAAGTCTCTAATTGGATTAATGGAACCCTCACATTTGGATTATCTTCTCTTAAAATATGGTATTTTCAAAATTAATATGCTATGGTGTTTGGAGAGAATAATGACTTTCCTCATTTAATTTTTTTTTCAACTTTTTTGTCATTTGGTCATTTGGATTTCAAAGACTTAGTATGTAAGGGAGCAGCGGTAGTTTAATCATTCTGTGTAAAAAAAAAAAAAATCAATGTCAATATTGGTCAGCTCTAACCTTGCTAACCCTGTTGGTTTTATGCTTACTCATATTTCCTCCTACATTGTCATCATTGTGTGATTGTCTGAAAAACACTACAAGTTTAAACTTGGATCTGCTTCATAACACTACCTTAGCTTTTATTTCTGAGATGGCAAGTTGAGGTCATCCAGCTTTTCTTCCCACCTATTATTCTGTCCGCTCTGAAAATGAAGTATTAAAGGAAATAATAAAAAGAGTGCCGATTAAAGGAATTGCAAGCCTAGGTTAAATATCCTATGAGACTAGAGTCATTAACATTGTGGGAAGCAAACATACACATGTGTTGTGTCTCCTGCTGTGTTGGGTGCTGATTCCAGGTGTGGCTGTGGCTTTGATAAATGGCATTTAAGTTCAAACGTCCTGTCTATACTTTGTTAAAATTTCCTCTTTTTTGGTCCTATGATAAGGCAAAATAATAAAAAATACTAAAAGTATGAAGACAATTGTTTTTGAAAACAATGTTGTTCAAATTAAATAATAATTTTCTTAGCCCCTATGAAAGATTCAGAAATTGAACCACAAAAAATCAATTTAAATGTATTGTTGAAGATAATTCTTTTTTAAAAACGTCTTTCTCCTCAGGAAGTATTGAATAATTTCCTTGTAATGTCAGATGTTCTCTGTTCATTCTCTCTAATGTCACTTTCTCTGTATTTTTCTTATAGGTCCACTTGACGGCACACCCCTCACTCCTTCCCCATCTCCAGTGTATAGAAATTAAGTTCCTATTAAGAATTCTGACTCAAACCTCTTTTCCTTTTAGATCTTTGTATTCTTTGTTACTATTTGATGTCATTTTGATGATATTTTCACTTTCATGGTAAATTCCCATTCTGTTTGTGTTACACTGTGACAAACAGCAGTCTATTTTCTGCAGTAGTTTTGCTTATTCTGATATAATCTCATTCATGTTGCTTTACCACCTCTTTATTCAAACTTGCCCAGGATCAAACTTCTTTATTGCCTTTTTCTATTCTTTCTCACTGTTCCCTAATTGTTCTCTCGACTGCTATATCCTGGGACTGTCTGTGTTTATTATTCTCTTGTCCACCTAGGAGATGTCTATTTACAATTAGGCAGCTTCCTAAGGTTCAGTAACAATAGTCCTTTCAAGTCTGGTACGATTAAATGTCAGTTTCCTACAAACTCTGTCTTAGGAAACTAAGAAATACAGAATAGGGTCAGTTCCAGAGTATGGTCAGTTACTGGTGTACCACTGTGACTAAGATTGTTAGACTTTCACAAGCAGAGTAAAGAACATTCAGTTAATGGACATTCTGGAATCTCTAACTGCAGTCTTTAAGTCACCAAAAACCTCTCATTGCTTTTACTTTTCAGTATGGAAATACTGACAAATATTTTTGTCTCTTGCCAGTTTTGTCTATGAAATAGACAAAAAAAATATTAGAGATGCGGCAGTGTACTCATTAAAGACAGCACAATATGTTTCATCTTCATACAGGTGCCAGTCAACTTGTAGTGGCCACGTGGGTCATAATGTTAGGAGGGAGTCTGAGGTCACGATTAATAGCAACCAATGGCAGCACCGTAATAGCACTAATTAATCAGATATCACTGATTAATCAGTAAAATCTGCCTTGAACTTAGAAACTGAGACTGAGACCTAAGTGTTATCTTTATCGTCATTGATCTAACAGAAAACTGCTGAGGTCCTTCTTAGGGGGAATTGTGAATGATGACACCTCTGAATGAGATTGCCGGTGACCTACGAAATTACTGAAGAAGAGTTTTGCAGGCAGGAAGCTAGTAAATGAGACTGTTGCCACACTTTAGTTTCCATTCATGTTTTATTATTTTTAATGATCTTTAATTATACCATTATACCCACAATTCTCTGTAAAAATAAAATTGAAAAAAAATGACTTAGGTCTACTTAATCAACATTCTTAAGTCTAGTCTTTTCCTCTCTTCCCCAGAGATAACCATAGTTATGAGTTATTCACTTTTCCTATATTCAGTAAATTGGGGTTTCTTAACTTCAACATTATTGATATTTGACATGATATCATCCTTGGCGGTTGTTCTGTGCATGGTAGCAGCATCCTTTGCCTCTGCCTGCCAGACACCAGTACCAAACCCTAATTGTGACACTAAAGAATGTGTGGCCGACTGTGTCCAATGTGCAAAACCACCCCCAATTGAGAACTGACCTATACACATAAGAATCCATAGGAAATGTATAGAAAGAGAATTCAGTTTAACACAGATTGAAAGATGTTTTATCTAAGCTCACTCAACTCTGTTACAGTTCTCTTGAAGTATTCCTAACTGCATATTACTGTAAGGAAAGCCACATTTCCAAGACTCTGTTACAGTTCAGATTCTGCATGTTGTCTCCATTCAGTGAAGTTAAAGAATGAGTATTTGTAATTGAAGGCAAAGAAAATAGCATGAAGCAGCTATAGGACTCCCCTGGAAAGCATGACTGTATCATATTTGGCTTCTCTGTGTGAGCTGTACCAGAAATCCAAAGCCAGGAACCTAGTTGCTTGGCTATGGAGAGATGTGGGGCCAATATTTTGTTGGTCCAGTTCATGGCAAACACAGTGTGGTCATGGAGTAAGGAATAGTAATAGCATTGTGTTAATTCTCTAGTGTTCCAAACATCACACGATCGGTATTTACCTAGTGGTTTAGTTCATCAGTGTTGTTCAGGGATTTAGTCAAGAGCTGATTATCTAGACTTTTCAGTGATTTTGTAACTCATGTGATAATTGATCATAAATAACAAGTCATCTCCTCGTTACCCTCCCTAGAGGGTATCTGATCGTCAACAACTGAAATCAATACTCATATTTTGCTGCCTTCTGAAACTTTAATAAAACAAAAATGAAGAATGGTTAGTTGTAAATTTACAATTCCAAAGAAGAGGAGTAGGGGCACACGGGTGGCTCAGTTGAGCGTCTGACTTCGGCTCAGGTCATGATCTCGCGCCCTGCGGCAGGCTCTGTGCTGACAGCTCAGAGCCTGGAGCCTGTTTGATTTCTGTGTCTCCCTCTCTCTCCCTGCCCCTCCCCTGCTCTCCCTCTCTCTCAAAAATAAACATTAAATAAATTTTTAAAAAAAAACAAAGAGGGGCACCTGGGTGGCTCAGTCGGTTAAGCGTCTGACTTCGGCTCAGGTCATGATCTCGTGGTTCGTGAGTTCGAGCCCCACATTGGGCTCTGTGCTGACAGCTCGGACCCTGGAACCTGCTTCGGATTCTGTGTCTCCCTCTCTCTCTGCCCTTCCCCTCTCGAGATATCTCTCTCTCTCTCTCTCTCTCTCTCAAAAATAAAAAAAAAAACAAACATTAAAAAAATTAAAAACGAGGAGTAGAGACTAGTGGATAGAGGATGTTAACAAACTTACAATGACAGAATGTGGACAAGGCATTAGATTTAGAAAGTCGATTATCAATTGCCTGCAGAGGATAATGCAAAGAAAAAACAAGATAATTCATAATACAGAACCCTGAGTAGACTTAAGTATCAGACGCACTGATATTATTGGGTGGGATATAAAAGTGAGAATGAGGACTATTACGTGTGGGACTAAAATCAGGGAAGTATGTAAAAGCATAATACGAAACAGGTGTGTATCCCCAGGTTACTTTCTCATTCCATACATGACAGTCACTACTTGTCTCAAACTTGAATTGTTTACCAGGGAACTGGGAAAAAAATGAACTGAAGAGGCATCAGACTCAGGAAAGAAAGAGCTGCATTGCAAAAAAAACCCAAAAGAAGTGTTCAGTGAAATTGAGCCCTGAGAACAGTGGGACTTCCAGCCGTCTTCTATGATTAAGAATGCTGGTACCCACATTTACCTGCCTCAAGTATGAGGTAGGTGGGTCCTTCTATAGAGACATGGAATAACCCAGTAAAACTGACTTCTAGATAATGGTATAAGAAGTTCTCCAACTAAATGCATGGGCCCCCAATCTGCCCATATCCTCTTTCTATAAGGAAAACCATTAGTTGACAGTTTTCGTCCCCTCACTGCCCAACATAGAGTGTCTATCAGTATTTTAGTGCCCTGAAATTAAGTATGAAAGAAGACACCAAATATCAGATATTTGGGGGATATGGGTGTTGGTGGGGAGAAGGAAGGCAGATTTGAGGGTATCAAACAACATGAAAGATAATGACCTAAACAATTAGGAGAAAAAAGGAATTAAGAGAAAATAGGACATATGTGCATACCTGCCTGTGTGTGTGTGAGAGAGAAAGTCTCCAAATCAGCCAGCCTACGCCCTATTTTTTGTCCTTCTAGAGCATGAATTTAGGGCCCAGTACTCTGGGACTCCCTGGTCTCCTCACCTGGAGCCACTTCCAGGTCCATTACTTTTCTTCCCTTGTGGTTCTTCCAAATGCAGACTCTATCCTCGTAGCAGAAGCTGCTTGGTAATGGACATCTACAAGTGATTGAACAGGCTTTAATCACGTCTAGATGTGCAACTAGAAGGAACTGTGCTGTGTCTTGCGGGAGCCTGGAAGGAGAGAAGTGGATCTAGCTAAGCAGAGCTTCTAGAGCCCAAGGTTCCTTCTCTTGCCTCAGCCACTGAAAGTAAAAGTTAGCCAGGGCCTGTTCCCCACCTCCACCCAATAATCCTAGTGTAAGAGACTGTGCACCTTGCGGCAAATTTTTGAAACTCCATGGGCTTCAGATTTTGCATCTGTAAAAATGAGAAGCTTGAACTTTATCTCTGAAGATATGTTAAGCATTAACACTTCACCAAAAGTAAAGAAAATTAATAATTTTTTATACCCAACATATCTTTATTTGCAGGGTCACATGAACAATAATTTTGCAAAACACTTTCATTTTCAAAAGACGTGGATTAAGCACACATAAAGAAGCAGATTCAGTCATTTTTTTTTTTAATTTTTAATTTTTAATTCTTCCAGCCTTGAGAAGACTTTACGTCAGCAATAATAATGCCCCCATTGACCGGCGGGGGCTTCTGGCAGTGACTCAACATCTTTGGGTTCATTTTTCCCTTAGACTAAGTTAAGATGCCAAACCTAAAACAATTTTTCTATGCAAGATTTAGCATGGAAGGAATTATTGAAACCACAGGGTGGAAATTAATGATTAGCCTGAGATGCTATTAGCATACCAGCAGGCGAAAAGACTAAATGAGCTATGATCTGAAGTAAAATATGTCATCCTGGAAATTGCAAGTGATATGATGGAGAAACAATGCTGGGTAATAGGGGAGGAGAAGGAATGAGCTATTAGACTGAGAGGCAAGGAGACAAGCATTTAAATTAAGAGGACAGGACAATGAGACAGTGTGAGTTAAATGCCCTAGAACCCAGACTGAATGACAGTGGTTAGTGATTGCAGACAGGAAACAATCCATCAGCGGGGCTAGAATGCAGCTCTAAGGGGACTGGGCATGGAAAAGGATGCAAAAGGACTTTCCTACTTAGATAAAGCAAGCAGACATAAAATTCATTCCAGGCACATTCCCTTAAGCGATATCATTAAGTGCTGCCGCAAGTAAAAGGCTCACTAATCAGAATATTACTGGGAAAAAAAATGGGTGAGCAGATACAAAAAGACTGGGTAAATGTTGGAGATAATATACAAAAAAAAAAAAAAAGGAAAAATGAAAGCCACTCTACACTCTTTTGGCAAAGGTGGGTATCAAAGTGCAGTAATTATATACGTAGAGAGAGAATGAGAGACAGATAATCTCATCAAGAACTAGTTTCTTTGTTTTGGAAGGAAAGGTGTGTGGCTTTTGCTGTTGTCAACCTTACAAATTTGCTGTTGTCAACCTTACAAATAGTTACTATGTACCAGCAAAATGGGTTTATTCAGGAATAGCTAAGGAATTGTAATTCAGGATAAGCAAACTGTGGCCAACCAGAGGCAAATCCAAAGAGACAAAGGGGAGTGCAGCTCTTACTACATTTTCAGAAAATTGAGGAGGTTTGTTTTAAACAAAAGTTGCCTGGAGAAGAACAACAGTTTGAGGTTGTGGTGGGTTCTCACTGGGTGCAGGTGGTGCTTAATGCATTGTGGCCGGGCAGGAAGGAGTCTTTTTCTTAAAAGCAGGAGATGAAAGTCCTATGTGAGATGTCCTCCATGGACAACTAACTCTTATTTTCCTTCTTTGTGCTCATTGTGGAGTTCTATGTGCATAAGAGCTCCCCCTTCAGGGCTTTCCAAATCCAGTTTAAATGAGGTTTCCTTTATTTATTTTCACACTATATAACATCGTTACCTTCATAGTGCTGTGCAAGCTGTGCTTATAGCATGTCATTCCACTCTGTGTGTCTGGCTCCAGGAAATTTGAGTGGGGCAGAGAGAGAAATAAGCTTGTAGCTGCACAGCTAACTAGCCAGCGGGAATGAGTATTAGGTTTTTCCATTTTCTGTGAGTAAAAATAGTCAATGAAACTAGCTAACAAATTAGCCCCTTTAATCACCAGAAAGCATTTTTTCCACTATTAGACACAAAACGTAGGGATTTCTGATTCCTTAACATTTCCACGTTCGAAGTTGGATTACAGATTCCAGCAAATCTTACTTATAAACAACAACCCCAAAAGGAACGAATAAGATTTGTGAACACAGCACCCATGTATCCAGTCAGGTAAATTTTTTAAACATTGAAATTTATTTTTCCAACGTGCTTAGAGATTGAGAATAATGAATTTTGTTTATAGCTTTTCATTGTCAATGAAAAGGAATTGAAGTCTTATTAAAATAATCATTGATGGGACTTTTTAAAGCAGACTCTCATTTTGTCAAGAGCATTTCCAACTTCTTTTATTCATTAACAAACTTTTTTCTTTTCAAGTTTTATTTCCAAGAACTAGGACTACATAGGTGAGTAGGATAGCGTTGATTTTTCTCATGTAATCACACTCCAATATGGGAGTCAGCATTTTGTAATGAACGAGTGCAGTGGAGAAAATGCTCTAATGCCTGATAGTGAAGAGGCTAAGATGACATTATCAACTTTCTTGGGTGTTGAAATAATTATTTACAGAGAAGATGCTTGAGCTGGAATTTGAAGAATGAGAAGGGTTTGTCACTTAGTCAAAGTGGAGGTCATTTGGGGCTGACACCGGCATTGACATGTGCTCGTTAACGTGCAACAACATGAGTAGGGAAGTTATGCTTCTAAGACGATGGAGCATACAAAGAGTGAACAAGAGGGCTAGTGAGCAGTAGGCAGGGGGTTAACCAATAGTGGAAGAGTTAAACAACATGAAGTCATGATACCATTACCACCAGTTTAACGCTGTGATTGGATATTTATTTATTTATTTATTTATTTATTTTATTTAATTTTATTTTTTTAAATGTTTATTTTGACAGCATAAATGTGAGCAGGGAAGGGGCAGAGAGAGAGGGAGAGAGGATCTGAAGCAGGCTCCATGATGTGAGTGCAGATCCCAGTATGGGGCTCTATCTCACAAAGTGTGAGATCATGACCTGAGCCGAAATCTAGGGTTGGATGCTTAACTGACTGTGACACGCAGGCACACCCAGCTTTACTTTATGGTAAGATCATAGGATTTGCTTCTGCCTGATTTGATCTTGGTAATCAGTGATAACATACACTGTGGTCAACAAGTCATATTTGTCATCACAGACTAGTTTGATCTATTGATTTGCTTTTTACCAGCTCAGCCACCTGCACGGAATATTTCAGGAAAGGCAACAAAAGCATATCCTGTTTCGTATTGCGCATGGGTGTCTCAGAATGGTGTGATTTTTGGTTGGGCAAATTGTAATTCTTTTCTTCCTGTTGTGAGAGTTAGCAAATATCTCAGCCCTTTTAATGCCTTATTTATTAATTGATAAAAACGATTATCCAGACAGACGGCTTAGTTAAGGAAAATAGTTACTTTTATATCCCATGGGGAAGAACCATCTGCTCAGATTGGGGTTGGGGCATTTCCAGATGTTGTCATTTCCCTATAACCTGTGGAGTCTTTGTAATCCATTATTTCAACTGTGATACAGTACTCTCTATAGAGTAACAGCTGCCTTACATTATCCTTCCTATCAACACATGTAAAATATAAGGATACAGCCAAATACACTGGATCAAAGCCAGAGCTCATTATCACATCTCTCCTTACCTCACCTTTTGATTCAAAGTTTAAAACTTCCATTATTGAACCTACAGTGGACATAAAAAAAAAAAAGTAAAAATGAGTACAGGACTTGAACAGACATTTTTCTGTAAAGATATACAAATGACCAATAACCACACAAATAGACACTCAACATCGCTAATAATTAGGGAAGTGCAAATCAGGTTGGCTCTATAGCTCAGGGGTTAGAGCACTGGTCTTGTAATTAGGGAAGTGCAAATCAAAACAACAATAAGATGTTACCTCACATCCATTAGGATGGCTAGTATTTTATTTCTTTTTTAATGTTTATTTTTGAGAGAGAGCACAAGAGGGCAGAAAGAGGGGGACAGAGGATCTGAAGTGGGCTCTGAGCTCACAGCGGCAAGCCCGACATGGGGCTCGAACTCAGGAACCATGAGATCATGACCTAACCCAAAGTCAGATGCTCAACTGACTGAGCCACCCAGGTGCCCCAGAATGGCTAATATTTTAAAACTGTTTGAGCAAACAGAAAATAATAAGCATTGACCATTTGCAAGAAACAAACGGCAAATGACAAGTCCTCGGTATTGGCAAGATTATAAATCCAATACAGTTGAAAGCAGGGATTCGGGTAGGTATACACACATGTTCATAGCAGCATTGGATAAACTTTGATAACATTATGCTAAGTGAAGTAAGCCGGTCACCAAAGGACAAATGCTGTATTATTCTAGGATCCTAAATTAGTGAAATTCACAGAAAGTAGAATGGTCATTACCAGGGCCTGGGGGCAGCGATAAAAGGGAGTTACCATTTAATGCGTACAGAATTTCAGTTTTGGAAAATCAAACAGTCCTGGAAATGATGGTAAAAGTTGCACAATTATGTGAATGAATGTATTTCATTCTCCTTAACTGTACACTTACACTATTTTAAATGATAAATTTAATGTTATGTATATTTTAACATAATAAAATAACTGTGAGGTGAGTTTATTAATATTGTCAAAACTAATAGCATGATGTTTTTTTTTATTAAATTGTTTTGTTTTATTTTATATTTGAAAGAGAAAGAGAGAGAGTGAGCAGGGCATGGGCAGAGACAGATGAAGACAGAATCTGAGGCAGGCTCCAGGCTCTGAGCTGTCAGCACAGAACTCACAAGCAGTGAGATGATGACCTGAACTGAAGTTGGACGCTTAACCGACTGAGCCACCTGCCACCCAGGTGCCTCATAGTTGCATGAGTTCTAACTTGGAAGTTTTGCTTCACTTTTCCTTCCCAGATTGGGGACAGTTCATAGACAGTTCTTAATCTTTTATCTTTTACTCAAATAAGCTGGTAAATGTATGATACTTCAATAAAATTGAAATATCAAATTGTCATCATGCCCTTAGTCTTTAAATTTTTCGTACTGGATCAAGGGTGGTAGTATGATGTAACAGCTGAACAAGGAAGCGAGACATGAGGTCAGACTACAAAAGAAAGACCCTTAGATCATAATCAGAGATCCCACATGTAAACAAAATCAACAGAATATAAAGTTAAGAGTATGGTAAAAGTGTGTAATTACAAGCCAGAAATCTGCAGAACCTAAGGATCAAGAAGAAGGCCAAACCAGTCACTGTTCAAAATTGAAAGAATTGGAGTACTTAGGTGGCTCAGTCGGTTGAGCTTCCGACTTCGGCCCAGGTCATGATCTCGTGGTTCAGGAGTTCAGGCTCCACCTCGGCTCTGTGCTGACAGCTCAGAGCCTGGAGCCTGCTTTGGATTCTGTGTCTCCCTCTCTCTCTGCCTCTCCCCTGCTCATGCTCTGCCTCTGTCTCTCTCTCTCTCTCTCTCTCTTGAAAATAAATCTGAAAAAAAAATAAATATGAAAAATTTTAATTTCAAAATCGAAAGAACTTTGAGTAAATTTGCATTGCAGTAACACTGGAAAATGAGGTAAACCATGATGGGCTTCACCACGTAATTGATGTAATTGCCACCTCCACCAGTGGCAGTCGACACTAGGGGGCTGATAGAATGAGAGTAAGCATTATCGACAGAGTTAATTTTTCCCCACAGCACAAGCCAATATTAATACTAATGAGAACTAGCATCTGCATAGCACTTGTCATGCTCCTTACATCTCAAAAGCAGTGGTTCTACGTTTTTCTGCACCAGGATTGGGTTGTGGTCCTATACTGGAAGGAAAGATCATGCCAATTCATTGTGCTCTGACACTGATGGATAAGCACTTCTGATAATCATGTTAAGAAACTTCAGTGATCTAAGATTCATGTCTTCAGTTATTTATAAAGAAGGAAGTGAAAATAATAAAAGTTTATTAAAAAGAGTTAATTTTTAACTATTAGAAAAAGTAACTACCACAAAAAGTACAAGGTTGATGCCCAGTCCTTTATAAAAGGAATAATCCAAGTAAAGAAACAATATTAAATGCAACATTTATGGCTTCCAATAGTTAAAAAAAAGAATCAACTTAAATATTCAGTTGTAGGGAAATAATTATTTTAAACATATTGTAGCAACAAAATTTATAAGCAGTAAGAAGGAAAAATGCAAGATAAAAATGATACAGTAAAATGACAACCATTTAAAAATACATAGTCATAAAACTTAGACACTACACATACCTAGTGGTAAATGAAAATGTATGTATTTTTTTTTCTTTTAAACTTCATGTGATGATGCTA
This sequence comes from Acinonyx jubatus, assembly GCF_027475565.1. Lineage (NCBI taxonomy): Eukaryota > Metazoa > Chordata > Mammalia > Carnivora > Felidae > Acinonyx > Acinonyx jubatus. Next base: position 41,147,672 of record NC_069391.1, read on the forward strand.
TGTGAATTTAATAAGAAATGTATGACTTTAACTAGAATGGGTTAATAGCTCTCAGGTAAACAATATTTACATTACTTCAGTAATATCTGGGAAGCCTGTAAAATAAGTTCTATTATCCCTACTTAAAAGAGGAGGACGGGGAAGGAGGAGAAAAGGGAAGAGGACAAGGAGGAAGGGAAAAAACAGTGATAGTGGTTGTAGTAGTAACAGTAAATCATAGTTAGACTGGTCACACCGGTATCAGGTAGAAGATTTGGGATTTGAAAAGGGACTGGTCTGCCTTTGAAACTTGCCATTTTTATATTCATTCTTCATGCTCTACCCCATGTTGCCTCCATGCCTTGGAGTTCCATGCAATTCTCCCAGAACACCAGCTTTCATTTCTGATGAAAAATGCCAAGTGTGATTCTATCCCTAATTGCAAAAGCCTTCAAGTCTTCCCCAATTTCCCTCACCCATTTCTCAGAGGTCTCTTTTTCTTCTCTAGTGTTGTTTGTTTGTTTGTTTGTTTTATATCAACACAACTTTAGAAGTTGGGTGAAGACAGTGTATTTCCTCAAAATCTGTATTCTCGTGCTGAAATGATTGTTTTTAAACTTTTATTTACTTTTTTTATTTTTATTTTTTAAATTTTTTTTAAAGTTTATTTATTTTCGAGACAGGGAGAGACAGAGCATGAACAGGGGAGGGTCAGAGAGAGGGAGACACAGAATATGAAGCAGGCTCCAGGCTCTGAGCTGTCAGCACAGAGCCCGACGCGGGGCTAGAACTCACGGACCCGCAAGATCATGACCAGAGGCGAAGTCGGCCGCCTAACCGACTGAGCCACCCAGGCGCCCCTAAACTTTTAATTTTGAAATAATGGTAGACTCACTAGTCACAGAAATAGTGCAGAGGTTCCTTTCATCATCATCTTTTCATGTTAACATTTGACACATCATAGTAAAATGATCAATACCAGGAAATTAAAATGGATACAATACTATTAATCAAACTCCAGATCACATTCAAGTTTCACCAGTTTTGCCGCTAACTTCCTCTTTCCACTTCAGGATCCAGTGCAGGAGCCCACATTACATTTTTGTTGCTGTTGTTGTTTTCCCTTCCTCTCTTCCAGTATGAAACAATTCTTATTCTTCCTTATTTTTTTGTAATCTTGAGACTTATGAATAGTACTACTGATTGTTTTGTAGTATGTCCTTCAACTTGGGCTTGTCTGTTTTCTCATGATTGGACTGTGGTTATCAATGATTGGCATGGATATCAAAGAATCAAAAATAGTATCAATGTGTCTTTTTATTGGTGATGTTAATTTTGATCACTTGGTTTGCTGGGTTACTTATTCTCTTTCCATCTTTGTTAGTAAATCTATTGGGGTATGTTTTGAAACTATGATAATACCCTGTTTCTTGTCAATTTTTTTTGACTGCTGCTCTTAATATCCTCTAGTAGATCCTGCCTGCAGCTCTTATGTCTGTCATGTTTGCCCACTACTGATTTTCTGCTGAAATGTAATTTGAATCTGCAATAGCTTAAGGATATATACATTACAAAAGACACATACATATGTTCTTCCTTTCTCAGATCCTCAATTCCTACCGGGAGTGTAAATGTATCTCAATATTGTTCTTTGCCTTAATCAGCATTGAATTCCATGAAAAAATGCTTATTACCTGCAGTCCATAATCTCACATTTCTCAGCCACCTCATTTTCTTTGGAACTGGAGTCGCCTGAGCAAAAATTAAGACTGCACTGTGCGCTGTGAGTCTGTTTCCTGCATAAATTCTGATGGGGAAAGCATCAGCAGTATGCCTTTCAATATGATAGATACCAAGAACCAAAAAAATCCCATTGATTTTGTTAGATATTCTCTAGTTTGGGCCATTAATGGAACAAATTTGATTACATGTAAGAGAAATCTCTTCAGACTTTGTTTTGTTACTGTCCAGGCCTTCTTATCCTGTATTGTTTTTTTTTTTTTTAAAGGAATCATAGTAATAGACTGAAATGCTGTATTCCCATAACACCAAAGGAAAAATTTCCCTTAAGGACAATAGGAGGAATTAAGTGACTGTAAGAACCCCCATCCTCATATTCCATTAAGACAGAGAATTAGAAGAAACAACTTAAGGCATAGGATTGGCTATTCCATTTATATTTATGTGTGTCCCCAGACAAGTCTTCCTTCGACTTCGCTTTCTCTAAAACTAGACAGGCAAATAAGTGCTAAGATCTCACACATTTCTCAGAGCTTTGAAATGTTAATTAAACAGAGAGAGGCCAGGTATAAATTAGTTAAGCAATAGCACTGATTTTTCCCAAATATATATTTTTTTCATTTTATTTAGGAATAACACTACTTGTTTTTTTATCTGCTTCCTTTTTAGAAATGAACTCTGATAAGTAGATGATAGGTTTAAAAAGTTAATCCATAGATAGATAGATATAACCTTATTTCTATCATTTGTATATTACTTCAAATACTCAATATTTTATAAGTTATATCAAGACATAAAAAGAGTCATGTTCATTATTTTCTCTAACCTGTAAAGGGCATTCCCAGTGAATGTTCTTCCCATTTGAAACAGATTTGTTTTTCAATTTGCCTATGTGAGAACAATCTTAGGCAATATTGTATAGTAAGTCAGTGTGATCTTTGCTTTCCCTTATTTTCCTTCCTTACTCCATTCCACGTGCAAAACTAGGAATTGACTGCTGCGAGGATCTTTGTCTTAGCCATCTGTATTTTTAGTGCTTGTACAGTATTGGCACATTGTAGGCATTCAGAATGTTTTTGGTTGAACTCAATGGAATTGATTGGGATGAAATGCAAGATTGTTTCTGGTTAGGAATGAGAAATCTGGAGACAGAAACAGAGAGTCTGAGGTCAAATCCTAGATCAATCACTCAAAAACTGACACATGGCATTTAGCCGGCCCTCAGTTTCTTGACTGAAAATATTTTTTAAAATGTCCTTAGAATGTTGCTATGAGACTAACAACATACTGAACTTCCTCTCCACTGACAGAATATGTCTCCATAATATGAAGAGGTGCCATTACTGAACCATAAAATTAAAATATTTATGGAATATAGAATGCAAAGGAGATTAGATCAAAAGCAAAGCAAAAGCATCGTAAGATGGAGCAAAGGTCAGCAAGTGAAAAATTTTGACACCCCCAGTTCTACATAAAAAAATAGGCTATTCTTAAAGCTCTGCCTAACTTAATATCCCATGAACATTTTTCTTTCTGAAGCAAGTGCCTAATTTCTACCTAGAGAAATGTCTCGTGTGAGAAATAGGATCTGCCGAAAAAGAAAGCATTGCTGGACTTGTGAGATAAAAAGAGAAAAACTTCTATCCATAAAAAAAATTTGCTGAGATACTATTACCTCCTTATTTTGGAAATTAGGGGATGCCTACTTTGCTCTGGAACAGAAAAATCTGTTAGTTGGCATGTACTGCAAACTTACTTAAAAAACTACTTTAATAGAATTTGCTGTTAATGCTCATTTGGAGGAGGGAAGTACTGAGAAAATAGGCCTATATACCTACATAGAAAACATATACCAGCTATTTCTACTGATCAACCTGATTTTCCACTTAAAAACATGAGAAATAACCCTTATCACCTGAGAATTCAGAAAAATAAAACCAAAAACACAGCTATTTGAAAAAGGAACAAGATATGGAAACAAAATCTGACTCAGGGATAGAGCGTAAAAATTTTAAAACTCTAGATCATATTCTTAAGATGTGAATAGTCATTATCTTTACAAAGCAAGTAAAATACAACAATAATTTATCAGGAATTAAAAATAAAATTATCGGGGCGCCTGGGTGGCGCAGTCGGTTAAGCGTCCGACTTCAGCCAGGTCACGATCTCGCGGTCCGGGAGTTCGAGCCCCGCGTCAGGCTCTGGGCTGATGGCTCGGAGCCTGGAGCCTGTTTCCGATTCTGTGTCTCCCTCTCTCTCTGCCCCTCCCCCGTTCATGCTCTGTCTCTCTCTGTCCCAAAAATAAATAAAAACGTTGAAAGAAAATTTAAAAAAAATAAAATGAAAAAAATAAAATTATCAAAATAATTTAAAACTTTAATAGAATGGCTAATTAATAGGACAAATGCAGTTACATACTTAATTAGTAACCACAAAGTTCATTTGGGGAAAAATCCTTTAGAATCCAAGTCAAGAAGAAAACAGTGAAAAATATGAAAACATTTAGAGGTAGGAAGCCTTAACCACCTACGAGACAATTACCAACAATATTATAGAAAAGTATTTTCCTAATCTAAAACATTTTAGCAAGTTTATACTTTCAAAATGAACAAATACACTTTATCATAAACAAAACTAAAAAACATTATGCACCTATATATTTTAGATATATGATCTTGATATCGATTGACAATGATATTATTTACAGGAACATGAAATTGGTTATCTACAAATAAATGCAAGTCATTGTCATGACTTCCAGTCACCAACACATGAAGATAGAACGTAATGTTAAACTTCCTTTAAATTCTGAAAAAGTTAATATGTTCTAAAAGTTCTATATCTAGCAAACTAGCATCAAAAGTATGTGTGTATGTGTGTGTTCAGTGAAATGAATCCATACATATTCTCTATATTTAAAAAAAATACTGAAGATCTTATGGTAGAAGATTGGAAAAGAAAACAAGACTGGAAAAGAAAAAAAATGGTCAACATGAAATATTACAGACACAGATTGCACTTGGCTGTGGACCATGAGGCATCAGTGAATCATGAGGGAATTAAAGGAAATTGCACTTCACTTCAAAGACTGGAAAATTCTCCTTTAAATAGCATGTTTGCTTTTCTACATTATATAAACATACTGATCATCCTGCATTTCTACTTAGATAATCTATTAAAACTATCTTACAAACTCAGTGTATGCATGAAATATTTCCAGCGACGTGGATTATGTATACATTTTATACTGCTTGAAATTTCTAAATTCTGTCTGTTCAAAACAATTGTTAGAGCAATTAATTTCACAACAGTGAAACCCTACTCTCCACAAGCATTGTTCCAAAAAGAAAAAGTACAATATTGTTCTTTCTGGAGAACTGGTTTGTCACTATTTTCAAAATAGGAAGTGTTTCAGTCAAATCAGAAGAGGTAAAAGTAGCAGTTTCTTTTGAAATCAGTGAAAAGAACAATATTAAAAAAGAAAAGTTTTATAATTATCCTCAGTGAAGTAGCTGGTACTATGTAAAGGACAAGACAAACCCATTCATGTACCATATACAAAGAAAAATATAAAATAATGAAAGTGAACATAACTTTTTTTGTCCATGCAAAGAAGGACCCCAAAATTCTTGGCATAATTGTAGATCAGAAGTGAGATGGAGCATTTTTAACATCTATCTAAAGCTTTGAATTTAAGATTATCTACACATAAGCATCAACTCACATTTTCATAAATATGCCTTTTTTTTTCTATTCCAAATAATAAAGAGAAGAAGTCTCAAGGAAGAGACCATATTGACTCCTATCTCTTCTTCATTACCAGTTTTTCAACTGTCACATTGAAGCCTTTAATTCCTATCACCGGTGTCTCAAATAATATAGTAGGTAATACTTTAAAGAAGCTATATTAGGTTTCTCTTGCTGATATAATGAGTTACCAAAATTCATGGTTTTGAACAATGCAAATTTACTATTTTATAGTTCTGAAGGTGAGAAGTCCAACACAGATCTCACTGGGCTAAACATAAATATGTCAGCAAGGCTGTGTTCCTTACAAGGCTCCCGTGGAGGATCCATTTTCTTTTCCAGCTGTCAATGGTTTGGGCTTCCTTCCACCTTCAAAGCCAGTCATATTGCATCTCTCTGGCCAGTTTGAAGTCACAGCTCTCTCTGACTCTGATGTTAGCCAAGAAATGGTCTTTTAAGGACTTTAAAAATTAGATAGAGCCCTTTTCGATAATCTAATCTAATCTCCCATCTCAAGATACTTATTTCAATCACATCTGCAAGGTCTCTTTTTCCATGTAAGGTAACATGTTACAGGTTCCAGTGACTAAGATGTGGACATATTTAGGGGTCCATGATACTGCCTACCACTGTCTGCCTTCTGCCCCCCAAAGATGCACACTCTTTCACATACAAAATACATTCACCTGATTACAGCATTCTAAAAAGGGTTATTTTTAGATTTATCTAAAACCCATTATATCATTGACTCAAAATTCAAAATCTTACCTAAATCTCATTAGTTCAAAATTGCAGAAACCTATCATGTAAAACATCAAAAAGAGATATTAGTGTTGCTCTGCGAATAATCCTTTCTGGGGTCTCCTCTCCATCTATGGACTTATGGAACTAAAGAGGCAAGTTATCTGTTCCTAAAATACTGTGGCAGGGCAGGCATAAGACCACAGTTACAGAAATTCTGGAAAAGTCAAAACAGAAGGAAGAAGTGTCATGGCTTCCAAGAAATTTCAAAATCCAGGTGGAAAAATTCCATTAGATTTGAAATCCTGGGATTAATCCTCGGTGCCTCAGGTACTTGGGTTCCCAGTTCTGCCCTCTGAAGCATCCTCCATTTCTCATGAATGCTAATGTATGTTTTGCATCTGGGTTGTCTTATCAGCCTATTTTCTTTCTACAGAAATTTGTGGTTCTATCAACTTGATTTAGTATTGTAGTCTCTCTAGTCCTTTCAGTTCCCAGCCAGCAGTGTTTGTACTGGTTAAAATTCTGAAGACTCTTGTGGATCTCTTGTGCATGTTGTGATGTTCACTCCATTAGTCAAATCTTCCACAGATCTTTCCTAGATAATCCCGTCTCTATTTGTGGCTTTTGTAGAGATGGCTTAAGGATAATGCTAAAGCTTCTTAGATGCTGTCCAGTTAGATTGAGTTTATATGTGAGACAATACTTTAATCTCTTCAAAGACCCATTGATTGATATGAATGAATACTATGACATTTTGACTTTTCTGAGGTATTAACAGAAAGTGGTACAGCCCCCATGCTTGGCTTTCTCTTCTGTATCATGATTTACTAATGGTGCATCTCTTAATTTTGGTATTTTCTTTTTCAGTCTGAATAGTCTGAGAATGTCCCAAATCATCCAAGACTGTATGTTTCTTTGTTTTTTGTCTGTTTAATAGTTCTTACTTAGTTTATCCCCTCCTTCTACCGTTTTGCTATAAGCAGCAAGAAACCAGGCTTCATCTTCAAAACTCTGCTTATAAATCTCCCATTAAATATATAATTTCATCACTTACCAGCTCTACTCTCCACATATCTGAAGAACCAGTTCTGCTAAGTATTCTGCCATTCTACAGCAAAGACTTTCTTTCTTCTAGTTGCCAGTAACACGTTCCTCATTTCCTTCTCTGCCTTTGCCAGCTGTTCCTTTAATGTCCATTGTTTTTACTAACCATCTGTTCACAATGATTTTGGATTCTGTAAGGATATTTGTTTTCTCAGACCTGTTCCTCACTTTTTTCTGAGTCCTCACTAAAAGTAATTTATATCGGTATTTTTACTAACAGTTTGTTCAAGGAAATCTAGCCTTTTTCTGTTACACTCCTCAAAATATTCCCAGATTCTGCCCATAGCCCAGTTACAAAGCCATTTTCACGTGTTTAGATACTTAGTACATCAGCATCTCATTTCTGGTACTGAATATATGTTAGCACTTTGTTAGAGTAGCAATATTAAGCTAAAAGAAATAATGTCTTAACAATGAAAATTTATGACCTTACATATTTGTAGGTTAGAATTGTAAAAGAGACCTTATTGGATTTAAATTAATTTACCAGCACGGTTGTGTTCTCTTTTGGAGATTCTAGGGTAGGATCTGATTCCTTGCCTTTCCTAGCTCTTAAAGAATAACCACATTTCTTGGCTATTGGCCCCCTTCCTTCATCTGAAATCCAGCAATATGGCATCTCTCTGACAATTCTCACATCTTCTTTTCTGCCTACAGCTGGGAAAGGTTGTCTCCTGTTAAAGATCACTGTGATTAGATTTGTCCCCCTAGATATTGAGGACAATCTTCTCATCTCAAGACCTTTAACTATAATCAAAGTTCCTTTTGTCATTAAGGTAACACACACAGGTTCTGGGATGGGAATTAGAATGTGGACATCTTTGCAAGCCATTTTTCTTCCTACCACTGGTGGCCTCATCTGAATAGACTTAACTATCAAGAGTTTCTTTTTTTTTTTTTTTTCCTCTTTGAGTACTTGCTGCCCCACACCTCCATCATTTTAATCTTTGATTGAGTGTGATCATCTGTCTAATCATTTGGCCAATTAGCCTTGCTCCCTTAATCTCTATGGGCTTCTTGGCAGCTGACAATGGATACAGAGTCAGACTGTTGTAGATCTTTTTGAAGCTTGGGTTCCCCAGAAAACAGACTGCAAAGTAGAATGTACATTGTAGGAAGCTTGTTAGGGAGTGTTTTGGAGATCTTCAGTGTAGAAAGGGAGGGAAAGAAACAGCAGGGTTTGGCAGAGAAAAATATCAGGTTGTAATATAGTCTCAACAAAAGCCTCAGGTGACAGTTTATTGGAGAAGGAATTTCTAAAGCTAGGTGTACTCTTTAGATTATTCTCTGTTACAGCAAGAGGACCAGGTCTTTATGCTTTGGAAGCTATGAATCACTGAATGTAGGCTACCCACAAAGAAGTAAGGCAGTCTCTCCAATCTAACTTCCAGAGGAGGGTAGAAGTTGAAAGCCGTCAGACAGCAGTACTCATAGCAGCTGGAGAAATAAGCTCTTCAGTCTTGCATGGGGATCTCAGAAGGGCACCACAGAATCTATTCCTCCAGAGTTTGGTTTCTTAACCTAGATATGATCATTGCCACATATATTCTTACAATATATGTGTTATCTGTTACTCTAGTGATGATGTCTTCCCAAGCCACTCATACAGCTACTACCCAAATTTCCATTAAAACTGAGTATTTGCTTGTTTATATATACCACTTCCAGATTCACCCCATCACTCCTGTTAACAAATGCTGCCCCATCATCCTGTTTGATTTGAGTTTTGATGTAATAGAGTCAATCAGGTGGAACTGAAGAAGGCAATTTCCCCTTCTACAGGGCTGTCGATTTTCTACAGTAATTCAACACATCCAATTTAGTCCACAGAGTGGGATGGTGTTAGTTAAGAAGGAAGTCAATACTTCACATCCTAAAGTTACCTGCAAATGAGAAGTGGAACTGAGAAGTCTTGTTCCTTCTTTTATTTTCCTATATACAATGACATGAGTAGATTTGGAGTCAGAGCTGTATTAAAAGTCAAGATCCACCACTTACTGATACTGTGACTCATGGCAAAAAAAACTACATTGAGCCTCACTTCCTTTACTTCCAAAATTTAAATAATTATTCTAATATTGTCTATATGCTGAAAAATAGTGATAGAAGGTCTCTGCAGGTGGCACAGAATTACTGTTAATGCATTCATTTTTTCTAGGTTATTATTATATCTTTAATCATCTTTCATCTCTCTTTCCCTTACCTTTTTCTATCAGCCACCATCCTTATTATGTACTTAGTATGCATATATCTATTATAAGCCTAGAAATAAAAATAAAAATTAATACATAAAATAGTTGTTTTAAAAAGAAACTTTAAAAAAATTTTAATTTAAATTCTAGTTATCTAAAATACAGTGTAATATTTGGTTGCAGGAGCAGATGTATCACACCAGTGCTCAACATAAGTGCCTTCCTTAATACCCATCACCCGTTTAGCCCATCCCCTGCCCAACTCCCTTCTGGCAACCTTGTTTGTTCTCTATAGTTAAGAGTCTCATGGTTTGCTTCCCTCTTTTTTCCCCTCTTTCCCTATGTTCATCTGTTTTGTTTCTTAGCTTCCACACATGAGTGAGATCATATGGTATTTGTCTTCCTCTGATTGATTTATTTCATTTAGCATAATACTTTCTAGCTCCATCCACATCATTGGAAATGGCAAGATGTGATTCTTTTTGATGGCTGAATATTATTCCATTGTATATACATATCATGTCTTTTTTATCCATTCATCAGTCACTAGACATGCATGTGCATGTATATCGGCACATTTGAATCAGTATATTTGTATCCTTTGGATAAATACCTAGTAATGCAATTTCTGGGTCATACAGTAGTTCTATTTTCAAAATTTTCAGGAACTTCCATACTGTTTTTCAGAGTGGCTGCACCAGTTTGCATCCCCACCAACAGTACAAAAATGTTCCCCTTTCTCCACATCATTGCCAAAATCACTTGTTTTCTGAGTTGTTATTTTTAGCCATTCTGACAGGTGTGAGGTGGTATCTCATTGTGGTTTTGATTTGTATTTTCCTGAGGACTAGTGATGTTGAGCATTTTTTCATGTGTCTGTTAGCCACTGGTATGACTTCTTTGGGAAAATGTCTATTCATGTCTTCTGCCCGTTTCTTCACTGGATTATTTGTTTTTTAAGTGTTGAGTTTGATAAGTTCTTTATACTACTCTTTATCAGCTATGTGATTTGCAAATTCTTCTTTCATTACATGGGCTGCCTTTTAGTTTTGTTGATTGTTTCCTTTGCTGTGCAGCATCTTTTTATCTTGATGAGGTCCCAATAGTTCATGTTTGCTTTTGTTTCCTTTGCCTCTGGAGACATGTCTAGTAAGAAGTTGCTATGGCTGAGGTCAGAGAGGTGGCTGTCTCTGTTCTCTTCTAGGATTTTGATGGTTTCTGGTCTCACACTTAGGTCTTTCATCCATTTTAAATTTATCTTCATGTTTGGCATAAGAAAATGGTCCAGTTTCATTCTTTTGCATGTTGCTGTCCAGTTTCCCCAACATCATTTGTTGAAGACACTATCTTTTTTCCATTGGATATTCTTTCCTGTTTTGTCGAAGATCAGTTCACTATACAGTTATGAGTTTATTCTGGGCTTTCTACTTCTTTTTCATTGATGTATGTGTCTGTTTTTGTGCCAGTACCATCCTGTTTTGATTACTAAAATTTTTTAATGTAACTTAAGTCTGGAATTGTGATGCTTCCAGCTTTGCTTTTCTTTTTCAAAATTGCTTTGGCTATTTTGGGGTTTTCTCTGGTTCCATACAAGTTTTAGCATTGTTTGTTTTAGTTCTATGAAAAACATTGTTGGTATTTTGATAGGGTTTGCATTAAATGAGGGGATTGCTTGGGTAGTGTAGGCATTTTAACAATATTTGTTCTTCAGATCCATGAGCATGGAGTGTTTTCCCATCTTTTTCTGTTGTCTTCAGTTTATCAGTGTTTTATGATTTTCAGAATACAGGTCTTTAATTTCTTTGGTTAGATTTATTCTTCCTCCTAGGTATCTTACTTATTTTGGTACAGTTGTAAGTGGGATGTCTTCTTAATTTCTCTTGCTATTCATTATTGGCATGTAGCAATGCAACAGATCTCTATACTTTGATTTTCTATCCTGCAATTTTACTGAATTCATTTGTCAGTTCTAGCAATTTTTTTGGTGGGCTTTCAGGTTTTTTACATACAGTATCATTTCATTTGCAAATAGTGAAAATTTTACTTGTTCCTTATGGACTTGAATGCCTTTTATCTCTTTTTTCTGTCTGATTGCTGTGGCTACAACTTCCAGTACTATGTGGAATAAAAGTGGTGACATAAAACATTTCGTCTTGTTCCTGACCTTAGAGGAAAATCTCAGTTTTTCTCTGTTAAGTATTATGTTAGCTGTGAGTTTTTCATATATGGTCTTTGTGATGTCGAGGTATGTTCCCTATAAACCGTCTTTGTTGATGGTTTTTATCATGAATTGATGTTGTACTTTGTCAAATAATTGTTCTGCATCTCTTGCAATGATTATATGGTTCTTATCCTTTCTCTTATTGATGTGAGGTATCAGGTTGATTGATTTGCCAATATTGAACCACTCTAGCAACCCAGGAATAAATCTCACTTGAGTGTGGTGTTTGATTCTTTGACCATATTGTTGGATTCAGTTTGCTAGTATCTTATGAAGGATTTTTGCATCTATGTTCATCAGAGATGTTGGCCTGTAGTTCCTTTTTAGTGGAGTCTTTGTCTGGTTTTGGTCAAGGTAATGTTGTCCTCATAGAATGAATGTAGTTTTCCTTCCTTTTCTATTTTTTGGTATAGTTTGCGGAGAATAGGTATTAACTTTTCTTTAAGTGTTTGGTATAATTCATCTGTGAAGCCATCTGATTCTGGACTTTAGTTTGTTGGGAGCTTTTTAATTACTGATTCCACTACTTTGCTGGTAATTGGTCTGTTCAAATTTTCTGTTTTTTTCCTGTTTCAGTTTTGTGTTTAGTGTTTATGTGTTTCTAAGAACTCATTAATTTCTTCTAGATTTTCCAATACATTGGCATATAGTTTTTCATAATACTCTCTTACAATCCTTTCTATTTCTGTAGTGTTTATTTCTCATCTCCCACTTCTTATTTATTTTATTTATTTTTTAGTTTCTAGATAATTTATCTCTGCTCTAATCTTGATTATTTCCTTTCTGCTGATGGTTTTAGGTTTTGTTGGTTGTTCTTTTTCTAGTTCCTTTAGGCATAAGGTTAGTTTGTTTGAGATTTTTCTTGCTTCCTGAAGTAGACATACATTGCTACAAACTTGCTTCTTAGAACCACTTTTGCTGCATCCCAAAGGTTTTGAACTATTGTATTTATATTTTCATTTGTTTCCATTACTTTTTAATTTCTTCTAATTCCTGGTTGACCTATTCATTGTTTAGTAGCATGTTATTTAACCTCCATGTATTTGTGGTCTTTCCAAATTTTTCTTGTGGTTGATTTTTAGTTTCATAGTGTCGTGATCAGGAAAGATGAATGATATGACTTCAATATTTTTTAATTTTTTGAGGCATGTTTTGTAATCTAATAAGTGATCTACTCTGGAGAATGTTCCTTGTGCACTTGCAAAGAATATGTATTCTTCTGTTTTAGGATGGAATGTTGTGAAATTCTGTTAAATCCATCTGTTCCATTGAGTCATTCAAAGACATTATTTCCTTGTTGATGTTTCTTGTTCTGTCCATTGGCGTAACTGGGGTGTTAAAAGTCCCCTACTACTATAGTATTAATATCAATTAGTTCCTTCAAGTTTGTTTTTAACAGTTTTATGTATTTGGGAACTTTCATGTTGGGTGCATAACTATTTACAATTGTCATTTCCTCTTGTTGGGTTGTCTCCTTTATTATTATTATATAGTGTCCTTCTTTGTCTCCTGGCTCAGTCTTTGTTTAAAGTGTATTTTTTCCAGTATAAGTATTGCTACACTGCCTTTCTTTTGATGTCCATTTGCGTTATATGTGTTTCTCTATCCCCTCACTTTTGATCAGTGGGTGTCCTTAGCTCTAAAATGAGTCTCTTGTAAGCAGCATATAGGTGGGTCTTGTTTTTTCTATCAACTCTATCACCTTGTGTATTTTGATTGGAGTGTTTAGTCCATTTACATTATAAGTAATTATTGATAGATATGTATTAGTTGCCATTTTATTACCTGTTTTGTGTTTGTTTCTGGGGATTTTCTCTGATCCTTTCTTGTCTTTCTCTCTTGCATGGTCTGCTGATTTTCTTGAGTGATTTGTTTGGATTTCTTACTCTTTATTCTTTGCACACTTATTAGTGGTATTTGATTCATGAGTGCCGTGAGGTTTGTATATAACCTATTCAGCATATAGCAGTCTATATTAAACTGATGGTCATTGGGGTGCCTGCATGGCTCAGTCAGTTGAGTGGCCAACTTCAGCTCAGGTCATGGTCTCACAGCTCATGAGTTTGAGCCCCGCATCGGGTTCTGTGCTGACAGCTTGGAGCCTGGATCCTGCTTCAGATCTGTGTCTCCCTCTCTCTCTGCCCCTAACCCACTTGCATTCTGTCTCTGTCTCTCTCAAAAGTAAATAAACATTAAAAAAAAAACCTGATGGTCATTTAATTTTGAACCCATTCTTTTCCTTTCTCCTCCACACATCTTAGGTATATGGTGCCATATTTACAGCCTTTTATTTTGTGTGTTTTTCAACTGATATTTGATAAAAAATACTCATTTTTACTGCTTTGTTTTCTACCTTCATAGTGTCACTTTTGGTCTCATTCCCACTCAATGGGTCCCTTTTAATATTTGTTGGTTTAGTGGTCATGAACTCATTCAGCTTTTCTGTGCCTTGGAAACTCATCATGTCTCCTTTTATTGTGAATGATAGCCTTGCTGAATAGAGTATTTTTGGCTGTAGATTTTTCACATTCAGCACTTAGAATATATCAGGCTACTCCATTCTGGCTTGGCAAGTTTCTGCTGAAAAATACCCTCATAGCCTTATGGGGTTTCACTTGTATGTGACTATCTTCTTTGTCTTGCTGCTTTTAAAATCTTTTCTTTTGCTCAACATCGCTCCTCATCAGGGAAATACAAATCAAAACCACACTCAGATGTCACCTCACGCCAGAGTGGCCAAAATGAACAAATCAGGAGACTATAGATGCTGGAGAGGATGTGGAGAAACAGGAACCCTCTTGCACTGTTGGTGGGAATGCAAACTGGTGCAGCTGCTCTGGAAAACAGTGTGGAGGTTCCTCAAAAAATTAAAAATAGACCTACCCTATGACCCAGGAGTAGCACTGCTAGGAATTTACCCAAGGGATACAGGAGTGCTGATGCATAGGGACACTTGTACCCCAATGTTTATAGCAGCACTCTCAACAATAGCCAAATTATGGAAAGAGCCTGAATGTCCATCAACTGCTGAATGGATAAAGAAATTGTGGTTTATATACACAATGGAGTACTACGTGGCAATGAGAAAGAATAAAATATGGCCCTTTGTAGCAACGTGGATGGAACTGGAGAGTGTTATGCTAAGTGAATTAAGCCATACAGAGAAAGACAGCATATGTTTTCACTCTTATGTGGATCCTGAGAAACTTAACAGAAACCCATGGGGGAGGGGAAGGAAAAAAAAAGAGGTTAGAGTGGGAGAGAGCCAAAGCATAAGAGACGCTTAAAAACTGAGAACAAACAGAGGGTTGATGGGGGTGGGAGGGAGGGGAGGGTGGGTGATGGGTATTGAAGAGGGCATTTTTTGGGATGAGCACTGGGTGTTGTATGGAAACCAATTTGACAATAAATTTCATTAAATAAATAAAATGTTTTCCTTGTCACTATATTTTGTCATTTTAATTATAATATGTCGTGGTGTGGATCTGCTTTTGTTTACTTTTTTGGAGGTTCTCTGTGCCTCCTGGATCTGGATAAATGTTTCCTTCTGCATATTAGGGAAGTTTTTAGCATTATCTCTCCAAATAAATTCTCTGCCATCTTTTTTCTCTTCTTCTTCTCCTGAGACTCCTATAAGGTGAATGTTATTTTGTTTGATGGAGTTATTGAGTTTCTTAAGTCTATTCTAATTTTCTATCATTCTTTTTTCTATTTTATCTTGATTACTTTCCATTACTGTGTCTTCTATGTCATTAATGCATTCCTCTGCTTCTTACAGCCTGCTGTTCATTGCATCAACCTGTTTCTAATCTTGTTTATTGCACTCTTCAAATCTGAGTGGTTCTTTGTACCTTTTGTGTTAAAGGTCTCACTGATTCTTCCATTCTTTTCTGATGTCCAGAGAGTATCCTTTTGGTCATTACTTTAAATAATCCATCAGGCAGGTTATGTGTATCTGTTTTACTTAGATCTCTGGCTATGGCTCTGTCCTTTCCTTTGATTTGGGATAAATTTTGTTGTCTTCTCATTTTGTCTATCTCTGTGCCTATTTCTCTGTGTTAGGAAAGTCAGCTATGTCTGCTATTCTTGAGGGTAATGGTCCTATTAAGCAGAATTCCTGTAATGCCCAGGACTCTACGTAGTATCCCCTTTTCCCTAGGTCCTGGCACTTCAGGGAGTGTCTCCGATGTGTGCTGCACATACTCTGCTGTTATGTCCTGGCTGCCTGATCCTTGAGGCCAGTTGTCAGCAGAGGCTCTTGGTTTGTTGTGGGCAATGTTTGGTCCCTGGACTGAATGTGGTAATGTGATGAATTTTAATTGGGTGTACTCTGGTCTGCTTGACAAATGAGACCTATGGGCACCGCCACCGGACCCAAGGTTTCACAAAATTCTCAGGTTGGGCGATGCAATGTTGTCAGGGTTTTGGGCCAGTTTTCTGGGGGAGGGGGCCGGTAGTGCTGGGACTGAGGCAGTCATGACTGGGAAGCGCAGTTCCACCAGAGCATGGAGGGCAGGACTTGGTGTAAGCTAGTTAGGTATTGAGTGTCAGGGCTGTGCTGGTTCTTTCAGGTGGCCCTGTGCTTATGCTGAGGAGTAGGGGAGGGAAATGGTGCCTGTCAGTCCCTTTGTTCCCAGAGGAGACACTCCTGAATGCTGACTCTGGAACATACTCTGAGAAAATAACTTCTCCACTCTGTGTCCCAGGCATTCTTCAGATCACTGTTTCCACACTGTGTGTCTATGGGTTGTTTGCCCTGGTTCTGTCCTAGAACAGCCCCGTTGCTTCCAGGCTCTCTCTCTGCCAAGCCCACTGACCCTTAGAACTCCAGGCTTTTAAGCCCCAGTGGTTTCAAGAACTCAGAAAATTCAACCCTATCATTTTCAAGCCAGTTTCTTTGGGGATTCATTTTCCCTCTGAGCTCCCTTATGTGTTAGTCCATTTCTCACCCTTGTCAGTGTCCACAGCTCCCTCTCCACCACAGCAGCCATGATCTATTTCTCTCCCAAACTGCATCTCTACTTCCTACCTTCTTCGATGTGGCCTCTTCACCTTTAGTTGTGGAATTTGTTCTGCCAGTCTTCAGATAGGTTTCTGGGGTATATAGGATGACTTGATAGTTACCCAGTTGTATTCATGTTGGTGGGGGGGAAATCTAGGGTCCTCCTACTCTGTCACCACCTTCCTCTCTTTACCTGTCTTTGGAGGTTTAAAAAAATATTTTTATAATCATTAGATCAAAGCACTTTTTCCTAGAAAGTGAGCATAACCAGAGAACTTTGAAGACTATTTTTAGAGCATGTGAATCCCTTAAAGTAGATCCATACATTCTCATATATTTTCTATCAATTCTAAATAAGTATGCATAATATATAAAATACGGTTTAACAACTTTGTGTATATGCACACCTGCACATAATTAAGCCCATAAAGGAAACAAAGTGTTCGTGAGACAGCACCTATTCTTACATATGCTATGCACTCTGATTTTTGCTGTTTTGTTCTTATTTTAAAAATAGTGTTACCTAGCCCTCTAACTTGATCTTATGACCCACTACTCCATCATAACCCATAAATGGGTCAATTCACAGTTTGAAAAATACTGTTGTAAGTCTCCTAGTATTCCATATTAAAAAGTAATGCTTGGGGGCTGAGCTAAAAATACAGTTCTAAGCTTCTCTGCCTTAAAGAATTAGGGATATCTTAGTTGTGTTCAGTTTATAATTCTTAACACAGGGAAAGACTAGAAGCTATCACCATTAAATGAAACTTAGACTTTCTCTCTCTCTCTCTCTCTCTCTCTCTCTCTCTCTCTCTCTCTCTCTCTGTCTCTCTCTGTGTGTGTGTGTGTGTGTGTGTATGTGCATCAGGCTATCTAAAGAGAATTATATTTATCAAGTTTTAGAAAATTCTGAAGCCAGTTCGAAACATGTTGTACCAAAAACACCCAATAGATACAATATTTTTCAAATACTAGTTTGTCCGATTTTACTTCCTGAGATACTCTATTGTTTTTATGTATTTTCATGTCTTAAATTACCTTCTCATACTTAAAAAGAAACAAAGATACATATGAATTAAAACCAACTTATGTGTATCACCAGTTTATTTCCTAATTTGATTTCTTTGCTTCAAAATAAAAGGAATCAAAAGCATGTAAAAAGCAGTCAGGACCTGTTTCCATGGATTCATCTTGCTACCAGGTACCAGGACATATGTGTGTGACAGAACTGCTGATTACATTTCTAACTCATACTTCAAAGAGACTCTGGATTATGCATCATTTGAAAGTGACTTTATATAATCCAATGCTGGGTGCCAATGTTCGTTTCATTATCAAATCACAAGCCATAAGATTCAAAACTGGGCTAATATTACTCATCTTTTGTGTTCATGCCTGTTAGATTCAAGGTATAAGCACATTCACAAGCAATTTTATCATCTCTGCATCCTAATACTGTATTCTATTTTTAAGGAGAAATGGGCAATGTATTTTTTCTAAATTTGTATGCATACTTAGCAAGGGCTATACACTAAAGAATATCTAATTTAAATCAATGTGTGTGTGTGTGTGTGTGTGTATTCATTCTTAATGCAGAGATTTTTTTTTTAAATAAATTCGGGAGGCATTTAAAAATCTCAACAATGGGGGCACGTGGGTGACTTAGTTGGTTACATGTCTGACTTAGGCTCAGGTCATGATCTCATGGTTCGTGAGTTCAAGCCCTGCGTCTGGCTCTGTGCTGACAGCTCAAAGCCTGGAGCTTGCTTAGGATTCTTTGTCTCCCTCTCTCTCTGCCCCTCCCTCACTCATGCTCTGTTTCTCCTCAAAAAAAAAAAAAAAAAAAAAAAAAAAAAAAAGTCAAAAATGAATGCCTGTTTGTAGAGGCACATTCCAAGTAGAGCCATCAACCAGTATCACAGCTTCCACTTGTGCTTTGCTCCCAGTAAACTATTATTAGAAAAGTTACTCAGTACATTACTCTTGCCTCAATTCTGAGAGGTTGGTAACATGTCAGTGTTTGTTATGCTTTTCAGGTTTACAGATTTAAAAAAAAAAAGTATATCTGGAAGACAGTTACTATATATATTTGTACTTTGTCTAAGTATATTATTCCTGAGGTATATTGATTTATTATGGTTTTTAAAATTTAACTAGGCCTCATACCACTTACCATATGTCATAGAATCTTCTAAGTTGTTGTTGCCCTTCTTTTTCTGCTTCTCCTCCTCCTTTTCCTTCTTCTTGTTTTGTTCCTCCTCTTCCTCCTCCTCCTTCATCATCATTAATCAACTTCATAACAAGCCCTATCAGATAAACACTATTATTATTATTACCTGTTTAATGTCACACAGCAAGTAACTAGCAAAGTCTGATGATTTCATACCAGTTGATAATATTATCAGTCGTGGATAGAAAGCAGCATCTTGTTTTAGCACCTGAATAGTCCTAGATCGCATTCATCAGCCTGTGAAATTTTTCCTAGCTCACAAACATAGATACCATTTCCAAAAACATTTACAAATGTGTTTTTGTCTGTTGTGGCTTATAGAATCAAAATGATTGTTTAAGACATCAGTGGTTCATTTTCTCTCAATAAGCGACTTACCTTTCAGACTTTTCAAAATATTTGAGTTCATGCAAACAATAAAGATGCATATTTGTAACTGAGTAACTCACTTGCTGAATAACAAGAATGATGAATCAGTGAACACACCCAAATTTTATCTCATAGAGGAAATGAAAGTGTTACATTTGATCCTGTTGTATACTGGCTATAGATGGTGGGTATTTTAACAAGTTTCTTTTCCCTCTCCACTGTTGGTCAACTTGGAATGTATTCTATTTCTTTCCAAGGAGAATGATGTGGCTGAAATTCTTCTATAGGATCTCTGAAGCCATCCATAAGTCTATAAATTCTCTTTGAAGAGATCTTAAAATTCCCGAGGAATTTGATTTATCCAGTTGATAGGAACAGTCATTACTCTTAGAGTATATGTAATAAAAAATGTGATAGAAAATACTAAAAATCGGGGTGCCTGGGTTCCTCAATCAGTTAAGTATCTGACTCTTGATTTCAGCTCAGATCATGATATTAGGGTCATGGAGTTGAGGCCCCTGTTGGGCTCCATGCTGAGCTTGGAGCCTGATTAAGATTCTCTCTTTTGGGGTGCCTGGGTGGCTCAGTTGGTTGAGCTTCTGACTCTTGATTTCAGCTCAGGTCATGATTCCAGGATTGTAGGATAGAGCCCCACATCAGGATCTCTGCTGGGCATGGATTGAGATTGTCTCTCCCTCACTGTCTCTAGAATGAATGAATGGATGAATGAATAAAACTTAAAATCAGAATTTCTAAATTTAAGAGTGTGGATAACTCAGTCTGAAAAACTTCACATGCTGAAATTCCTTTGGATCATAACAATAGTCGTGAAAGTATTACAAGAACTTCTGCAATCAAGAAAACAAATTATGCCAGCATTTCCTGAAACTTGTGAATATAAAGGCTCCTTCCATTCTTTGTAACAAACAGCTCAGTTAACACCCTTTATATTGTTCTAAATAAAAAATGTAATCATTAATGTTTGAAGTCTATGTGATGTTTGATAAGTTGACTATCCTAAGTAGTGGTTTGCTCATATTTACTTCATAATGTTGAATAAAAAGGGGTGTCTTTGTAAAGTGCATTTTGTGACCAGGTGTGGGTAGTCCCTTGATACAATTTAGTTTAAGATTTTAGGACCTGAAGTCAGGTGGTCTGAAGTCATCTGACTCCACAAACGACTAGGTGTACGATCTGAGGGTTTGGGATATATCATATAAGATTAAGTTGATTTATCTGAAACTGTGGTTATTGATGGTATCTATCTCAGAGAATTAAAATGAATATTACCCAAGGTAGTTTCAATACTTAACAATGTAGTTACATATTTACACCAAAGAATGACAAATAACATTAATTCTTAACTGCTTTCTTTCACATACCACATTGAATTTTGTCAACTTTCTTTCAGAATATGTCCAAAATCTGAGCACCAGATTTAAAAAGGATTATTGCAATGACCTTCTGACTTTTTTTTTTTTTTTTCCTGCTTTTACTCTTGCCCCACCACAATGGATTCTCAAAGCCAGTGGCTAGGAGGTTCTACACAATCTTTCCCTGGCAGTCTCTCTGACTCAGCTCTTACTTTCATTCCCCATTACCCATTTCAGCTCCTTATCCTTTGGACATGACCAGAACACGATTTTTGTTACAATCTTTACATTGGCTGTTCTTTCTGCCTAGAAATCTCTTTACTCATCATATACAAACTCTTTGTTGTCAAGTCAATGCTAAATAATACTTTACCAGAAACATCTTGTTTCAAGAATATGATCAGAATATACCACCTTTCTTTCTTCACATTACCTAACATTCTTTGAACTTACCACCAATGGATAATTTCAGTTTTCTCTCACTAGAACATAAGTTCCCTGAAGGAAATATTTTTTTTTTCTTATGCTGATGAATCCATAGAACCTAAAAAAGTATTACATAGAACTGGTGATTAATATTTGATGAATGGATTACTTTGTTGAATATTATATGCTTAGATTTTGCCACTTTTTGATCAGTGTGATATTAGCTCTTTCAACTACCTTGAATTTAAAAATTTTTTTATTTTTTTCTATTTTTTTTTTAAATTTACATCCAAATTAGCATATAGTGCAACAGTGATTTCAGGAGTAGATTCCTTAACGTCCCTTACCCATTTACCCCATCCCCCCTCCTTCAACCCCTCCAGTAGCCCTCAGTTTGTCCTCCATATTTATGAGTCTCTTCTGTTTTGCCCCCCTCCCGTTTTTATATTATTTTTGTTTCCCTTCCCTTAGGTTCATCTGTTTTGTCTCTTAAAGTCCTCATATGAGTGAAGTCATATGATTTTTGTCTTTATCTGACATTTCACTTAGCATAATACCCTCCAGTTCCACCCATGTAGTTGCAAATGGCAAGATTTCTTTTTGATTGTTGAGTAATATTTCATTGTATATTTAAATTTTTTTAATGTTTATTATTTTTTTTTAAGACAGAGAGTGAGCAAGAGCGCAAGTGGGGGAGGGGCAGAGAGAGAGGGAGACACAGAATCCGAAGCAGGCTCCAGGCTCTGAGCTGTCAGCACAGAGCCTGACGTGGAGCTCGAACTCACCCCGAGATCATTACCTGAGCCAAAGTCAGACGCTTAACCTACTGAGCCACCCAGGCTTGAATTTAGAGAGCACAGATGGGCAGAAGAACTTAGTACATGCATTGGCAGGCACTGTTAGGGGCACAGAAAAAGGGGCAAGATCTAGTGATGATAACAAAGATGGAAAACAAGAACAACTGTTTTTTTATTCAGAGAAGCCTATTTTTGTTTTATGTATGTGAAGTGTTCTGGAATTTCTGATTGTATAAACGACATATAATTTTTTCTAGTTTCTCTTTTCTTGATGGTTGGTTTATTCACTGGATTTGTTACTTCTGCTTTCCCTCTCCATTTTTTCATATATTTAGTGATAATTCATTGTCCATTCATATAAATAATAGTTATTGGTAATAATAATAATTATCACTATCAGAAATGAATGGGTTTCCTTACAGATAGCACTGTTTCGATGGTAGGAAATGCAGCTGGGAATGGAAAAGCCCTGGTCATGAGAGGTGGGTAGAATGTGTTTCTGTCTGTGAGCTGTTACATCATTTAGGATAGTCTAAATAAAACAAAAAATATCTTGCTTTTCTTTGTAGCTGTATCATTCTGTCTAGGAGTACCATACTTGAATTTTTTATTTTGCTTCAAGAGATTGTCCTACTAGCTATTCTTAACCTTTGAACAAAATGTAAATAGAACTGTTTTTGTATGGAAGACAGAGGATTGGCCCAAAGAGTTACCATTTAGGATACCATATAGCACACTCCAGCTAATGGCTTCTGGGAGTTGTGTTGTGACTGGCGCAACAAACACCGAGATCAGGGTCCTGAGGGTAGGGGAATGTAAGAAAAGGAGAAGAGAAGACAGTTTGGGAACAGGAGGGTCCCCTGGGCTGATGGCCCAAGTGATGGCTTTATTGTTGCTGTACACAATCTTTTATATCAAGACTCTTATGGGTCAGGCCATTCTAAGAATAAACAGGTTTCACATGATCGCTGCCAACCAAAACAGTTAGTTCTGTGTACCTTGTGAATTTTCTAAACGGGTCACAGCAAGACCTTGTTGATAAGATTGCTAGCAAAACACAGTTCCCATGTTTGTTTCTCTTTGGTCCGTAGTAGAAAAAGGGGAGGTAACATTACTGCCAACACCCACAGACCACAGGCTTCAGGAATTAACTTTCTCAGCCTTGACAAGGCTTTCGTATGCCCTTGAAAGTGGGGGAATGGGAGGGGGAACCACCGGGTTGGCTGAGTCAACAGGGAGCCATTGCTCGACCCAGTCTCAGCCTGGCACCGGGGCCCGGCCTCCCACAGAGTTGCCTGGGAATATCTTAGTTGGATCAATATGCATTTCATCAGTAGCCTTTCTATATTAACTTACTGATATATATGGCTGTATTTAGTTTTGATGTTGATTTGAACAAAAGAGCTCTTTAATTTCTGTAATTCTTCAAAGTAGCTAATCACCTTACCTTTCTGAGTTATTGGTATGCTATGTAGTTATTTAAATTTTATCCTTCTACTTTATCTTTTCAGTGAGACTTCAGAAAAAAAAAGGCATTGATGAAGTGCCTGGGTGGCTCGGTCGGTTGAGTGTCCAACTCTTGATTTCGGCTCATTTCATGATCCCAGGGTCATGGGATCGAGTTCTGTGTTGGGCTCTGCACTGAGTATGAAGCCTGCCTAATACCCTCTCTCTCTTTCCTTCTGCTCCTCTCACTCCCCCTCTCAAATAAAAAGAAAAAAGGCATTGCACCCCATGATTTCAGTCAAATATGTGTGGGATATTTAGAAGTTTCTATGCATGTACATGAATATAAGTGGATTCATGGCTACTGGTCCAGGTTGGCCCAATGGAAGAGAAAGAAGAGATGACAGATAATCAATGTAGTGGACTATATGCAGTTGAAGTGGTAAACATGAGACATTTAACAAACAGAAAGAGAACTAAAGCCAGCCGAGGGATTTGGGAATGCTTTTAGAAGAGAGAATGCTTATGCTGAATGCTGAATAATATATAAAATTTGAACAAGCAAAGAGGTCTGGCGGGGGGGGGGGGGCTAGAAATAAAAGCTTCAAATAATATTTTAGTTGGGGGAACATAATTATAATTAGTGTAAAACAATATATAAAAATAACTGAAAAACATGTTCATCTTTAACATTTAGTTACTACAAGTAAAATGAAATATTAACTGGCAGAAGGAAATGGGGTTATACAAACTGGCTTCTGGCCATTCTTTCTTCCTCAGTCTTTTTCTTCACGGTACAATATATTTTTATTAAGGCAAACCGTTACTGTCAGAATGATGCTGTAATGTACCTAAAACATTTTAATGGTAGTGTCCAAATAAGTACAGATCCCACGCTCTTAGAGAGTCATTCAGCCTTAGGATAATTAAAAATGGCAGCTGATTAATTTTGTAGTTATGCTTCTTATTTTATGATACCCCAGATGTTTCCTTTCCCTCTATTTAAATAGTATTCACACTGCAAAGCATAAACCTATTTGTTTTCCAGTGTGCAATTAAAACTGCCTGAACTCTGGAGACCATAAGCAATATCGTTTGACCTTGTGTGGGCTTTAGTTACAATATGCACTGACCAAATTACAATAAAACAAATAAGAGGTTAATGGAATTGCTTTCCTTCTTTTAAATTCATAATAGTGTACTAATTAAATATGTTTATTTCTATGTCTTTCTTCTCCCATTCTGTCTCCATTTTGCCCTACATTTACATTGTTCTTTAAGGCTTGACCCAAATCTTTTTCATTCACTTGGCATTACTAATTTCTTTAAATGTGTGCGTGTGTTTGTGTGTGTGTATTTTTCCATCTGCAAGGAACTCAGATGCAAGAATTTGAATAATATTTATCACAAATAATTAAAAAAACTATTGAAGTATAATTGCACACATATAAATATATGATTTTATAAATTTTGACAGATATATATGCCCAAGAAACCCTCTAGAATTAAGATAAACATATTTAGTATTCTCAAAGTTTGCACATGTTCCCTTGTGACCCCTCTCTTCTCCCCTCCATGACCAACCTCCTTCCCCCATTCCCAGGGAAATTACTGATCAACTTTTTACAAACTTTCTATTGACTTCTTTGCATTTTTGACTAATAGTGTTTTATATAAATGGAATCATACAATATACTTGACTTGATTCACTCGGTATAATTACTTGAAAATTTATCCAGTAGGGCACCTGGCTGGCTCAGTAGGTTGAGCATCTGACTCTTGGTTTAAGCTCAGATCATGATCTCACAGGTGGTGGGTTTGAGCTCCGAGTTGGGCTCTGTGCTGTGTGGAGCCTTCTTGAGATTCTCTCACCCTCTCTCTCTTCCCCTCCCCTGCTCTTGCTCTCTCTCTCAAATAAACTTTAAAACTTATCTAATAGTTCCTTCATTTTTGTTACTGAGTAGTATTTAATTCAATAGATGTACTATACTTTGTTTATGCATTGATAAATTCATTTATTAATATTTGGTTTGCACATAGAATCTAGCTACTACAAGTTAAGCTGTTATGATTACTTATGCACAAGTAAATATGGACATATGTTTCCAATTATCTTGAGTAAATCTTAGTTGTGGAATGCCTACATCTTGGGAAAGTTTAACTTTTAAAGAGACTGCTAAACCTTTTAAAGGATGTGCTGAAATCTTTTACCCATTTATTTCAAATTGGCTTATTTTGAGATACAAGTCCTTTATCAGAAATATGTTTGTAAAATTGTCTCCCAGTCAATAACTTTGTTGATTCTTTTTTAAAGTGTTTTTCAAAGGACTGAATTTTAATAAAGTCCAATTTATTATTCTTTTATGGACATTTATTTTGGTGTCATATCTTTAAAAATGTTTTTATAACCTGGATTTAAAAAATTTGTCATGGCTTTTATTTATTTTGTTTGGAGGTTTTATAGTTGTAGTTTTTTTTTTTTTTAATATGAAATTTATTGTCAAATTGGTTTCCATACAACTCCCAGTGCCCATCCCAAAAGATGCCCTCTTCAATACCCATCACCTACATTCCCCTCCCTCCCACCCCCATCAACCCTCAGTTTGTTCTTAGTTTTTAAGAGTCTCTTATGCTTTGGCTCTCTCCCACTCTAACCTCTTTTTTCCCCCCTCCACCATGGACTTCTGTTAAGTTTCTCAGGATCCCCATAAGAGTGAAAACAAATGATATCTGTCTTTCTCTGTATGACTTATTTCACGTAGCATAACACTCTCCAGTTCCATCCATGTTGCTACAAAAGGCCATATTTCATTTTTGTCATTGCCATGTAGTACTCCATCGTGTATATACCACAATTTCTTTATCCATTCATCAGTTGATGGACATTTAGGCCCTTTCCATAATAGGGCTATTGTTGAGAGTGCTGCTATAAACATGGGGGTACAAGTGCCCCTATGCATCAGCACTCCTGTATCCCTTGGGTAACTTCCTAGCAGTGCTACTGCTGGGTCATAGGTTAGGTCTATTTTTAATTTTTTGAGGAACCTCCACACTGTTTTCCAGAGCAGCTACACCAGTTTGCATTCCCACCAACAGTGCAAGAGGGTTCCCGTTTCTCCACATCCTCACCAGCATCTATAGTCTCCTGATTTGTTCATTTTGGCCACTCTGACTGGCGTGAGGTGATATCTGAGTGTGGTTTTAATTTGTATTTCCCTCATGAGGAGCGACATTGAGCATCTTTTCATGTACTTGTTGGCCATCCGGATGTCTTCTTTAGAGAAGTGTCTACTCATGTTTTCTGCCCATTTCTTCACTGGATTCTTTGTTTTTCAGGTGTGAATTTTAGTGAGCTCTTCATAGATTTTAGATATAGCCCTTTGTCAGATATGTCATTTGCAAATATCTTTTCCCACTCTGTTGGTTGCCTTTTAGTTTTGTTGGTTGTTTCCTTTGCTGTGTGAAAGCTTTTTATCTTCATGAGGTCCCAATAGTTCATTTTTGCTTTTAATTCCCTTGCCTTTGGGGATGTGTCAAGTAAGAAATTGCTGCGGCTGAGGTCAGAGAGGTTTTTTTCCTCCTTTCTCCTCTAGGGTTTTTATGGTTTCCTGTCTACATTCAGGTCCTTTATCCATTTTGAGTTTGTTTTTGTGAATGGTGTAAGAGAGTGGTATAGTTTCATGCTTTTGCATGTTGCTGTCCAGTTCTCCCAGCACCATTTGTTAAAGAGACTGTCTTTTTCCCACTGGATATTCTTCCCTGCTTTGTCAAAGATGAGTTGGCCAGACGTTTGTGGGTCTAGTTCTGGGGTTTCTATTCTATTCCATTGGTCTATGTGTCTGTTTTTGTGTCAATACCATGCTGTCTTGATGATTACAGCTTTGTAGTAGAGGCTAAAGTCGGGGATTGTGATGCCTTCTGCTCTGGTCTTCTTCTTCAAAATTACTTTGGCTATTCGGGGCCTTTTGTGGTTCCATACAAATTTTAGGATTGCTTGTTCTAGCTTCAAGAAGAATGCTGGTGCAATTTTGATTGGGATTACATTGAATGTGTAGATTGCTTTGGGTAGCATTGACATTTTAACAATATTTATTCTTCCAATCCATGAACACGGAATGCTTTTCCATTTCTTTATGTCTTCTTCAATTCCTTCATAAGCTTTCTATAGTTTTCAGCATACAGATCTTTTACATCTTTGGTTAGGTTTATTCCTAGGTATTTTATACTTCTTGGTGCAATTGTGAATGGGATCCGTTTCTTTATTTGTCTTTCTGTTGCTTCATTATTAGCGTACAAGAATGCAACTGATTTCTGTACATTGATTTTGTATCCTGCGACTTTGCTGAATTCATGCATCAGTTGTAGCAGACTTTTGGTGGAGTCTATCGGATTTTCCATGTATAATATCATGTCATCTGCAAAAAGTGAAAGTTTGACTTCATCTTTGCCAATGTTGATGCCTTTGATTTCCTTTTGTTGTCTGATTGCTGGTGCTAGAACTTCCAACACTATGTTAAACAACAGTGGTGATAGTGGACATCCCTGTCGTGTTCCTGATCTCAGGGAGAAAGCTCTCAGTTTTTCCCCATTGAGGATGGTATTAGCTGTGGGCTTTTCATAAATGCCTTTTATGATGTTTAAGTATGCTGCTTCTATCCCGACTTTCTCGAGGGTTTTTATTAAAGGATGCTGAATTTTGTCAAATGCTTTTTCTGCATCCATTGACAGGATCATATGGTTCTTCTTAATGTGAAGTATCACATTGATTAATTTGCAAATGTTGAACCAGCCCTGCATCCCAGAAATGAATCCCACTTGATCATGGTGAATAATTCTTTTTATATGCTGTTGAATTCGATTTGCTAGTATCTTATTGAGAATTTTTGCATCCATATTCATCAGGGATATTGGCCTGAAGTTCTCTTTTTTTACTGGGTCTCTGTCTGGTTTAGCAATCAAAGTAATGCTGGCTTCATAGAATGAGTCTGGAAGTTTTCTTTCCCTTTCTATTTTTTGGAATAGCTTGAGAAGGATAGGTATTATCTCTGCTTTAAATAGCTGGTTGAATTCCTCAGAGAAGACATCTGATCCTGGACTCTTATTTGTTGGGAGATTTTTGATAACTGATGCCATTTCTTCGCTGGTTATGGGTCTGTTCAAGCTTTCTATTCCCTCCTGTTTGAATTTTGGAAGTGTGTGGGTGTTTAGGAATTTGTCCATTTCTTCCAGGTTGTCCAGTTTGTTGGCATATAATTTTTCATAGTATTCCCTGATAATTGCTTGTATCTCTGAGGGATTGGTTGTAATAATTCCATTTTCATTCATGATTTTATCTATTTGGGTCACCTCCCTTTTCTTTTTGAGAAGCCTGGCTAGATGTTTATTAATTTTGTTTATTTTTTCAAAAAACCAACTCTGGGCTTCATTGATCTGCTCTACAGTTTTTTTTAGATTCTATATTGTTTATTTCTGCTCTGATCTTTAGTATGTCTCTTCTGCTGGGTTTGGGTTGTCTTTGCTGTTCTGTTTCTAGTTCCTTTAGGTGTGCTTTTAGATTTTGTATTTGGGATTTTTCTTGTTTCTTGAGATAGGCCTGGATTGCAATGTATTTTCCTCTCAGCACTGCCTTCACTGCATCCCAAAGCGTTTGGATTGTTGTATTTTCATTTTCATTTGTTTCCATATATTTCTTAATTTCTTCTCTAATTTCCTGGTTGACCCATTCATTCTTTAGTAGGGTGTTCTTTAACCTCCATGCTTTTGGAGGTTTTCCAGTCTTTTCCTGTGGTTGATTTCAAGCTTCATAGCATTGTGGTCTGAAAGTATGCATGGTATAATTTCAATTCTTGTATACTTATGAAGGGCTGTTTTGTGACCCAGTATATGATCTATCTTGGAGAATGTTCCATGTGCACTCGAGAAGAAAGTATATTCCGTTGCTTTGGGATGCAGAGTTCTAAATATATCTGTCAAGTCCATCTGATCCAATGTGTCATTCAGGGCCCTTGTTTCTTTATTGACCGTGTGTCTAGATGATCTATCCATTTCTGTAAGTGGAGTGTTAAAGTCCCCTGCAATTACCACATTCTTCTCAATAAGGTTGCTTATGTTTCTGAGTAATTGTTTTATATATTTGGGGGCTCCCGTATTCGGCTCATAGATATTTATAATTGTTAGCTCTTCCTAGTGGATAGACCCTGTAATTATTATATAATGCCCTTCTTCATCTCTTGTTACAGTCTTTAATTTAAAGTCTAGTTTGTCTGATATAAGTATGGCTACTCCAGCATTCTTTTGGCTTCCAGTAGCATGATAAATAGTTCTCCATCCCCTCACTCTCAATCTAAAGGTGTCCTCAGGTCTAAAATGAGTCTCTTGTAGACAGCAAATTGATGGGTCTTGTTTTTTGATCCATTCTGATACCCTATGTCTTTTGGCGCATTTAATCCATTTACATTCAGTGCTATTATAGAAAGATACGGGTTTAGAGTCATTGTAATGTCTGTATGATTCATGCTTATAGTGATGTCTCTGGTACTTTGTCTCACAGGATCCCCCTTAGGATCTCTTGTAGGGCTGGTTTAGTGGTGATGAATTCCTTCAGTTTTTGTTTGTTTGGGAAGACCTTTATCTCTCCTTCTATTCTAAATGACAGTCTTGCTGGATAAAGGATTCTCAGCTGCATATTTTTCTGTTCATCACATTGAAGGTTTCCTGCCCTTTCTTTCTGGCCTGCCGGGTTTCAGTAGAGAGATCGGTCACGAGTCTTATCGGTCTCCCTTTATATGTTAGAGCACATTTATCCCTAGCTGCTTTCAGAATTGTCTCTTTATCCTTGTATTTTGCCAGTTTGACTATGAGTTGTCATGTAGAAGATCGATTCAAGTTACATCTGAAGGTAGTTCTCTGTGCCTCTTGGATTTCAATGCCTTTTTCCTTCCCCAGATCAGGGAAGTTCTCAGCTATGGTTTCTTCAAGTACACCTTCAGCACCTTTCCCTCTCTCTTCCTCCTCTGGAATCCCAATTATACGTATGTTATTACGTTTAATTGTGTCAGTTCTCTAGTTCTCCCCTCATACTCTTTTTTTTTTAATCTCTCTTTTTCTCAGCTTCCTCTTTTCCATATTTTTTATCTTCTAATTCACCTATTCTCTCCTGCTTCTTCACTCCGAGCTGTGGTCGCCTCCGTTTTATTTTGCAGCTCATTTATAGCATTTTTTAGCTCCTCCTGACTGTTTCTTAGTCCCTTGATCTCTCTAGTAATAGATTCTCTGCTGTCCTCTATACTTTTTTCAAGCCAAGTGACTAATTTTATGACTATTATTTTAAATTCATTTTCTGCTATGTTGCTTAAATTGTTTTTGATCAGTTCGTTAGCTGTTGCTACTTCCTGGAGTTTCTTTTGTGGAGAATTCGTCCATTTTGTCATTTTGGAGAGTCCCTGGAGTGGCGTGGAACTGCAGGGCTCTTCCTCTTTGCTGTCTCGAGTAACTTGTGTTGTTGGGCGGGGCCGCAGTCAGACCTGATGTCTGCCCCCAGCCCACCACTGGGGCCAGAGTCAGACTGGTGTGTACCTTATCTTCCCCTCTCCCAGGGGCAGGACTCACTGTGGAGTCATGTGGCCCCTGTCTGGGCTATATGCATACTGACAGGCTTGTGGTGCTGCTTTGATGGGATCTGGGGTATTAGCTGGAGGATCCGCAAAGTGCATGGGGGCGGGAGGGGCAGACTCAGCCTGCTTTGCCTTCGGTGGTCTCCTTTGGAAGGGGCCCTGTGGCACCGGAGGGAGGCAGATCCGTCAGAGGGATGGATCCACGGAAACACAACGTTGGGTGTTTGCCCGGTGCAATCAAGTTCTGTGATGGGAACCGGTTCACTTTGGGATTTTGGCTGGGGGATGGGGGAGAGAGATGGCGCTTCCCAGTGCCTTTGTTCCTGCCAGGCTGAGCTCTGTCCTCCAGGGCTCAACAACTCTCCCTCCCGCTCTCTGAGCAGGGCTGTTGACTTACAACCTTCCAGATGTTAAGTCCTGCTGGCTGTCAGAACACACTCCCTCTCGCCCCTCTGCTTTTGCAAGCCAGACTCAGGGGCTTTGCCTTGCTGGGTGGGCTGGCTGCCCCTCCACTGCCCCAGCTCCCTCCTGCCAGTCTGTGTAGCACGCACCGCCTCTCTGCCCTTCCCACCCTCTTCCGTGGGCCTCTAGTCTACGTTTGGCTCTGGAGAGCCCATTATGCTCATCTTCTGGTGGTTTTCTGGGTTATTCAGGCAGATGTGGGTGGAATCTAAGTGGTCAGCTGGACGTGGTGAGCCCAGCATCCTCCTATGCTGCCATCTTCCTTCCGGCTTATAGTTGTAGTTTTTAGTTGTGATCCATTACTTATTTTAAGTTAATTTTTGTACATGGGGTGAAATAAAGACCTAAGGTAGAATTTTTTTTTTTTTTTTTGGTGCATGAATATCAATCATTCCAGCTATTGAAGTGCTTTTACACTTTTTTTGTGTGTGAAAAATAACTGGTTTTTTTAATGTGTGAGAATGATTCTAAAATCTATATTTTTTTCTATTGACCTATTTATTCATCTGTATGTCAGTTCCATTCAACCTTAATAAATGTACCATTTTTAAAAATTACTGTACAATTATAAGTCTTGAAATCAGGTAGTGTTACTCCTTCTACTTTGCTCATCTTTTATAAAACATTTTCACCACTCTAGGTCCTCTGCATGTCCATATCAATTTAAGGAAAACTATATAATTATTTTTAATTAATTTAATGCACAAAGATATGCTATACATAACATACATCCTATACTGCAGGTACATTCAAAGTAAAAAAAATAAAAAGTGAGCACAGGGGAACACATATTTTAAATAACTCCAAAACAAAGCATAAAGTATTTCCAGTTACCTGAAGTTGATAAAAAGACACAATAAATGCATAAAAGTGGCCCCTTGTGTCTAAAGTGTTTATGTATTTTAAATAAATTAAGATTTCTTGTCGGTTGTTGTAATGTCTCAGATATTGGGAGAATAATCTAGTTCATCTCCCTCCTGAGCATCAGAGAAGTGGTTTGCACAAGATTAAAACACTAATATCTGTAGTAGGCACAGTCCAGATGCATAGCACATGGACTGTGACCAGTATATTACATTATACTCATTTGTATCTTCTAACTTCACTGAGTAAAATAGGCTGCATTCTTGAATAAATAAATGAACAACCTATTACTACCTGTGTATTCTACTTTATGTAGTATAAATATATCTGTACTATTAACATATAATGGAAATCTAATGTGTTTTGATCTTCTGCTATAATGTAGATATTTCTTCGTCTCCCACATGACTATTTTGACGAAATTGATTTTACTTTTAAATTCAGAGAGATTTGTTCAATATGCTTTGACAGAGCTGTACTCTGACTCTGAATATGGCCAAATTGTTTTAGTAAGGGCTTTAATTCCCATATCAGAAAATGACAGCTTTAGTTATTAAGGTACATATTAACACCCCAAATATTAAACTTTATAGTATCTTTTGGACAGCTGAAGGCAGTAGATATGCAGGATCCATCAACATGTTAACAAATAGATGAACTGAAGACACAGAAATAATTCAGGTATGCTGGAGCAAATGGAAGAATAGACATTGTAAGGGTGAGAATAACACTATCCATGAAATAGTTTACTCCCTATTTCAAGTATACATGCAAGAGAATAAGAAAGAGATAATGCTTTTGAGTCTTCAGTATTAGGAACAAAATTTTCACCCTAGGATGCAGCCAAACAATGTACCAGAGAAAAGACTTTACTAACCCAGTAGTGGTAGAGGTTCAAAGCCACTCTGCTGTAGCTACGACCTTTCTTCCTAAATTCCTTCAAATGATCTTCAGTCATTACTGTTTCAATGCTTCCCAAATTGTGCTCTAATTGATAATTTGTAAACTGCATTTGTCACACTGTGGAGAAGGTTAGTAGCAAGAAATACGTTTTTCAGAATAGCAAGCATTGTAAGAATAAGATGTTAGCAGAATAACACATTGGTTTCTAGATGGTCACATTTATGTTAACACAGGAAAAATTGTTGCAAAATTTTGTTATGATATAAATCTTGTTATGGCTTTATTAATGTCATAATAGGAGGCTAATAAAAATAATATAAATATAACTTTAATTGTAAACTAAAATGAGTTTCCACTTAGTAAATTGATAATAACTCAAAATGTAAAAAAATTTACATTCCTGAACAAGTTTCCTTTTTTCTACTGTTTTTATAATTCAAGTATTAAAGTTCTCAATTCCTCAGAAGAATAGGCTAGGGCAATATCAAAGCTCTCTTTCAAATCTGAGTTTCTTTTCATACTGAGTAATAAAAGGAATTGTCCATGTTGCCACAATATTGAAAATCTGTTAATTTACCTTTAGACTAAAACAACTTTGTCACTAGCATTAATGATATTTTTTTTAAGGCACTGGTAAACAACTTTAAAGGACGTGTTAATCTAGAGACTTCAGAGTCATAGTTAATATTTAAACATTTTGGGGTGGTGCCTCGATGGCTGAGCGGGTTGAATGTCCAACTTCATCTCAGGTCATGATCTCGTGGTTCATGGGTTCGAGCCTACATCAGGCTTTACACTGACAGCACGGAACCTGCTTCAGATTCTCTGCTCCCTCTTTCTCTGCCCCTACCCCGCTTATGCTTTCTGTCTCTCAAAAATAGATAATTCTTTTTTTTTTTAAGTTAGCCATTTTAAAATTACATGGAATATGGGCTTGTTATGTGAGGAAAAAGTTAAAACTGTGTTGTCTGTTAAGTGTATTTCTCAAAATTACATTGTAAACAGAATATTTATGACATTTTTAAATTCCCATGAGTACTTTATATTTGGAATATGTTAGTTTCTAATTATCTTTATATGAGCAAAGACATATCTGGAGCACATAATTAAATCTTTTAACAAGGAAATGTATAGTTACTTTATTCTTAAAATTTCAGTAACTATATATTAGTGTTGTTTTAACTGGATATAACCTTATTAGCTTCTTTCTTTCCTTTCCACAAAAGGCAAGGAAGATAATTCCATTGAAACTTCAAGGAGGAAAGTAGGTAGGCAGAAGTAATTATAGAACTGGAACATTTCCAGAATACTGGGGCTAACATCCTGGTTATTAGAGCAGCATCTTTTACAGCCATAGGTGATTTCAGATGAGCCTAATCTATCACTTTCTGTTTCCCCAAAGGTCCACTTCTAATTCCTGCTGGAGCAGTGGCACTTTTTTTGTTGTTGTTACTACATTTTAACTTCCAAATCTGTGTGAAGCTCTATCTCTATATGTTCAGGCATTCTACAACTGTTGTCAATACAAAAAGATCCTACAAACTGAGAGAGTTACCCACTGACAGATAAGGTTAGAAGGCCTTGGGAGAGTTGGACCTTTCTGTGATCACAAGTAGCCCTTCCAGTGCATGAAGGTGAATCTAGTGCATTAAGGAGCTGATGACTTCTTTGGTTTAATCCTACAGTTCCTAGGTTTTAACTCTAGGAAGGAAATGTTCATTCATGCTTTTATTTACTAGATTTTCTCTTCACTCTTTTAAAGTTGCTGTAGTCTAGGAGATGGAGTATATGGAAACCAGGAAGATAGCATTAAGGAAAGAAAATCATTTTACCTCAATTTGTAGAAAATGGCTTTCAAACAAGGGACATAAATGCACCTGTAGACCCCTCCCCAGCACATTATATATAAAGTGATCAATAAGTATTTAAGTGAATGAGTCATATGAATTATGACATGGGGATCCAAATTTTCAGAATGATATGCTAGGACATTGTTTGGCCAGTGAGACAAAAACAATGTGTTACAGAACAGTGAAGTTGTTGGAATATCATTAAGTATCATAAAGTAAATTACATAGAAATACTAGAATATGTCAGCAGGTTTTTTCCTAATTCGTAGACATTCAGTTTGGAATGATCTGCATGAATGCATGTACCAATTAGGAAGACTTGGTAAAAATGACTTCTCAACTTTACACTGAAAAATTAATGAAATAGTAAATTATATAGATTTAAAATGTATAAGAATATTGTGTCCCAAATTATTTACCACTCGGAAAATCCTCTCTGGAAGAGACTTAAAATTAATAGTTTGCAAAGTCACTTTATCTTCAAAAACAAACAGGAAAATTTTTCCTTCCAAATTATTCTTCTTTTAATAAATTGGTTTTTATGTTAGTTCCAAATACATTGAATGAATTCTGTCCTTGTACAGGTCACTCTGCCCCAAGTGGCACTCCTTTACTCACCTTTGTGTTAAGAGCATAAAGTAGCTGATATAAAATTATAACTAGTAGTTAAGTTCAAGTCTCAAAGCAAACATATAGTTGAAATTATTATAAAACATCACCAGAAAGGTTTGATTGGCTGAATCCTAAAATTTTCAAATTTCAAAGCATAAAACTTCGTGTCACTAGAAAGCTGTCACTGCCACATAGTATGCCAAGATTTTTACATGAAAAAGAACTCTGTTTTTAATCCCAGGTTTCTTATTTATTACTAGAGTAACTTTTTATGCAAGAAATTTTATTAACTTACTGTGTTATTTTATTTTATTTATTTACTATATCTTAACCAAAGCAATATAGCCTTAGTTTTGTCATGAGGAAACAGGAAAAACATAAAAAGTTGGGGATATTATGAAGATAAAAAAATTAAAAATAAATAATAGAGAAGGATTAAATATTCTGGAGCTAATATTTATATATTATATCTATCTCATTTATATCTTTCAATCACAGTACTTGCCTTACTAATAACAAGATTCCAGAAATATATATTCCTAAAAATTAACATGTGAATATACAATTAAAAAAAATGGAGCCTGAAGTTTCCTCCATCAGTTTATCCAGGAAACCAATCTAAGGAACACAATGAGGAAAAAGAGAGTGTAGATTCTACATTTGTTTTGAAGATTGACAGATTATTGATGAACCTTTTAGAATAAACTGACTATATATGCCTCGGTAGCCGTAAATTTGATTTTCAGCAAAGATCAGGAACCATCAAAAGATACATTACTAAGCTAAAATTTAGTGTTGCTGTGTTTTTTTTCTTTTTTTCTATTTTTTTTTCTCAAAGAGAATTTCATGAGAGATCATGTGGATTATTACTGGGTTGTCTTAACGACCATACTGATTGAATATGGTAATTATTTACATATAGTGAATTTGAGATCCAGGATTGGCATAAGACTGAGGAGTAACCAACAAAAGAGCACAATGTCTTCTTTTCTTCTAACAATACTTTAGTATAAATACTTGTGCAAAGGTTTTCTTCCGGGGTTGTTTCAAATTTTTTGATATTAGGAAGAAGATTTTTCTTTTTTTTTCTAATTTTATTTTTATATTAATACTTTTTAAATTTATTTTTTTTTAATTTACATCCAAGTTAGCATATAGGGCAACAATTATTTCAGGAGTAGATTTCTTAATGCCCCTTATCCATTTAGCCCATTCCCCCTCCCACAATCCCTCTAGTAATCCTCTGTTCTCCATATTTATGAGTCTCTTATGTTTTGTCCCTCTCCCTGTTTTTACATGATTTTTGCTTCCCTTCCTTTATATTCATCTGCTTTGTATCTTAAACTCCTCACCTGAGTGAAGTCATAGGATTTTTGTCTTTTCCTGACTGACTAATCTCACTTAGCATAATACCATCCGGAGGAAGCAGATTTTTCTACTTAGATTTGTTTATGTGCCTAGCACAATGTCTGGCATATAGAAAGTACATAAGAAATACACATTAGAAGAAAGTTAAAATGGCAGATCAGCATGGAGACCCTGAGCTTGTGTTGTCTGTGAAACACAGATCAGCACTAAACCATTTTGAACCCTAGGAAATTGATCTGAGGATTAACAGAACAATCTGCATAACTTGAATGAAAGAACTTGGCAGATAGGCAGTGCAGAGAGGTGAACTAGGGGAGAGAAGAACCATGGAGAGTAGGGAGCCATTTTCGTGGAGAGAGAAAGAGAAATGGGGAGAGTGTGGTACATCATGATTGTGCAAGAAAAGCACTCCTCCAAAAGTAGCTGGAGAGAAAGACAAAGAGTGAAAACACTCGCAAGGGACTGAACAAGAAATCTGTTCCCAAAACCATTGATGGGGAGAAACAAAAAGGGCTTTAATACTACCAGGATTCCATAAACATTGGAGCACAGAGTCTGAAGTTTTGGAGCTCAGTGCCTGGCGGTGCTCTGCTGAGGAAGTAGGGCTAATCCCCAGGAGCAGGCAGCAAGGACCGAAGGGTACTGTGTGCCACATGTGGAGAAGCAGTTTCCCTGCCTGGAGTGCATTTGATAGAGGCCACATGGCCTCCCCATAGGCAAAGGTTCCAGCAGACCCCAGAAAAAAGCCACATTTGATGGTGTGGGGACAAAGATACCAGAGTGTGGTGAAACTTGGCATTGGCTGTGTTGTGATTTGCAATAATCTCTAAACCTCTGCCCCTGTGTGATTGCAAAAATGTTTTCTGGGGCAAGCTGGTACCCAGCCGTTGCTCAGTGAGACCCTCTCCTAGCAAATTGGAATGGGCCCAAGCCACAGGGCTCTCTGAAGTGTGGGATTTTGAAACAAAACCCCATCTGAAATAAAAATATGGATGGAGGTACCCCTTGGCAAGCGGACAGCTTGGACATGGACAGGGTAGAGGCAGTGAGTAGAAGGATGCCTGACGCAAAGTAGGGGTGCTTGACTGTGGGTCAGGGACAGCACGACGTTCCTGCAGCAGAGACTAGGAAGCCAGGTGATGCTACATCTGCCTCTCTCATGCATACCATGTGTTCATGGACACTGATCTACCCCAGTAAGTTAAGCAATACAGATATAAGGAAGGTGTCTGAACTAGAATTTAGAACCACGATAATAAGAATACTAACTGGACTTGAAAAAAAGCATAGAATCCCTTTCTGTGGACATAAAAGAAGTAAAATCTAGTCAAATGAAATTTAAAATGCTATAATTGAGATGTAGTCTCTAACAGATGCCCAATGGCAAGGATGGACAAAACAGAGTAGTGAATCAGCTATTAAGAAGATAAAATTATGGAGAATAATGAAACAGAAAAAGAGGGAGACCAAGGCAAATGATCACTATACAAGATTTAGAGTAGTCAGTGACTTATTAAAAAGAATAACATCCAAATCATAGGAATCTCAGAAGATAAAGAAAGGGATAAAGGGGCAGAAGGTTTATGTGAGCAGATTATGGCAGAAAACTTTGCTAATCTGGGGAAGGACACAGACATCAAAATCCAGGAAGCACAGTGAACTCCCATTAAATACAACAAACACTGGGCATCACCAAGTCATATCAAGTCAAATTCACAAAATACACAGACTAGGAAAGATACATGAAAGCATCAAGGGAAAAAAGTCCTTAACCTATAAGGGAAGACAGGTCAGGTTCACAGCAGACCTATCCACAAAAACTTGGCAGGCCAAAAATGAGTGGCAAGATATATTCAGTGTGCTGAATCAGAAAATATACAGCCAAGAATTCTTTATCCAGCAAGCCTTCATTCAAAGTAGAAGGAGGCATAAAGATTTTCCAAAACAAAAAGTAAAGGAGTTTGTGACCACTAAATCAGCTCTGCAAGAAATTTTAATGGCCACTATGGGGACTCTTTGAGGAAAAGACAAAACAAAACAAAAAAGACCAAAAGCAACAAAGACGAGAAAGGACCAGAGAACATCACCAATAATACCAACTGTACAGACACTGAAATGGCATTAAATTAATATCTTTTATTGCTCACTCAAAATTTAAATGGACTAGGGGCACCTGGGTGGCTCAGTCGGTTGAGTGTCCGACTTCGGCTCAGGTCATTATCTCACGGTTTGTGAGTTCGAGCCCCGTGTTGTGCTCTGTGCTGACAGCTCAGAGCCTGGAGCCTGCTTCAGATTCTGTGTCTCCCTTTCTCTCTGTCCCTCCCCTACTCACACTCTGTCTCTTTCTCCTTCAAAAATAAATAAACATTTAAAAAATTAAAAATAAATAAAAATAAAAATGTAAATGGACTAAACGCTCCAGTCAAAAGACATAAAGTATCAGAATGGATAAGAAAACAAGACCCATCTATATGCTACTTATAAGAGACTCATTTTAGACCTAAAGGCACCAGCAGATTGAAAGTAAGGGGATGAAGCACCATCTATCATGCTAAGGGTCACCAAAAGAAAGCTGGAGTAGCCATACTTATATCAGACAAACTAGATTTTAAAACAAAGACTGTAACGGGATGAAGAAGGGCATTATATCATAATTAAGGGGTCTACCTACCAAGAATATTTAACAATTATAAACATTTATGCCCCCAATGTGAAATAGCCCAAACATATAAATCAATCACAAACATAAACTCATTGATAATACCATAATAGTAATGGACCTCAACAACCCACTTACATCAATAGACATATTTTCCAAGCAGAAAATCAACAAGGAAATAATGGCTTTGAATGACACACTGTACTGGATGGATTTAAGACATATATTTAGAACATTTCATCATAAAGAAGCAGAATACACATTCTTCTCAAATGCACAGGGAACATTCTCCAGAAGAGTTTACATATTGGGTCACAAATGAGCCCTCAAGGAGTACAAAAAGATTGAGATTGTACCTTGCATATTTTGAGACCATAATGCTATGAAACTCGAAATCAACTGTAAGAAAAAATCTGGAAAGACCATGTATACTTAGAGATTAAAGAAAAGCCTACTAAAGAATGAATGGGTAAACCAAGAAATTACAAAGGAAATTAAAAAGCCAATGAAAATGAAAACATGACAGTCTTAAACCTCTGGGATACAGCAAGGGTGGTCATAAGAGGGAGGTGTATAGCAATCCAGGTGTTCCTAAAGAAGGAAAAAAGGTCTTACTTATACAACACAACCTCACACTGTAAGAGCTGGAAAAAGAACAGCAAGTAAAGCCCAACACCAGCAGAAGGGAAATAATAAAGATAAGAACAGAAACCAATGATACCAACATCAGAAAACAAAACAAACAAAAATGGTAAAATGGATCAAACCAGGACCTGTTTCTTTCAAAGAATTAACAAA
Source organism: Acinonyx jubatus (assembly GCF_027475565.1). Lineage (NCBI taxonomy): Eukaryota > Metazoa > Chordata > Mammalia > Carnivora > Felidae > Acinonyx > Acinonyx jubatus. The sequence goes on from NC_069391.1 coordinate 41,188,171, forward strand.
ATTGATAAACCCCTAGCCATATTGGTCAAAAGAGAAAGGAAAGGATGAAAATCAATAAAATCACAAATTAAAGGGGAGAGATCACAACCAACATTGCATAAATACAAACAAGAATAATCTGAGCAATATATGTCAACAAATTGGGCAACCTGGAAGAAATGGACAAATTCCTGGAAACCTATAAACTACCAATACTGAAACAGGAAGAAATAGAATATTTGAAGAGATCCATAACCAGTAAAGAAATTGAATCAGTAATCAGGAATCTCCCAACAAATAAGAGCCCAGGGCCAATGGCTTTCCAGAAGAATTCTACCAAACATTTAAAGAAGAGTTAAGACCTATTCTTTTGAAGTTGTTCCAAAATATAGAAATGTAAGGAAAACTTCTAAACTCATTCTGCAGGGCCTGCATTACCTTGATTCCAAAATCAAAGACTCTATTAAAAAGGAAAATTACAGACCCATTTCCTGGATGATCATGGATGAAAAAATTCTCAACAAAATACTAGCCAACCAGATCCAACAATACATCAAAAGAATTACTCACCACGATCAAGTAGGTTTATACCTGGGATGCAGGGCTGGTTCAATATCCACAAAACAATCAATCTGATCCATCATATCAATAAAAGAAAGGACACGAACCACATGATCCTCTCAATAAATGCAGAGAAAGCATTTGACAGAATACAGCATCCTTTCTTGACAAAAACCCTCAATAAAGTAGGAATAGAAGGATCTTGCCTCAAGATCATAAAAGCCATATATGAAACACCCACTGCTAATATTATCCTCCATGGGGAAAAACTGAGAGCATTCCCCGAAGGTCAGGAACACAACAGGGATGTTCACTCTTGACACTGTTAATGAACATAGTATTGGAAGTCAGCCTCAGCAATCAGACAACACAAAGACAAAAAAGGTATCCAAATTGGCTAGGACGAAGTCCAACTTTCACTCTACACAGGCAACATGATACTCTATATAGAAAACCCAAGAGATTCCACCAAAAAACTGCTAGAGCTGATCCATGACTTCAGCACAATTGCAAGATATAAAATAAATGCACACAAGTTGGTTGCATTCCTATACACCAATAACGAAGCAACAGAAAGAGAAAGCAAGGAATGGATCCCATTTATAATTACACCAAAAACCGTAAAATACCTAGGAATAGATCTAACCAAAGTGGTGAAAAATTTATATACTGAAAATTATAGAAAGCTTATGAACAAAATAGAAGAAGACACACACAAAAAAGGAAAATAATCCATGCTCCGGGATAGGAAGAACAAATATTGTTAAAATGTGAATACTACCTGAAGAAATCTACATATACATTTCAATCCCTATCAAAATAACACCAACATTCTTCACAGAGCTAGAACAAAATCCTAAAATTTGTATGGAACTAGAAAAGACTCCGAATACCAAAGCAATCTTGAAAAAGAAAACTGAAGCTGGAGGCATCACAGTCCCGGACTTCAAGATACATTACAAAGCTGTAATCATCAAGACAGTCTGGTACTTGCACAAAAAAAAAGACACTCAGATCAATACAACAGAATAGAGAACCCAGAAATGGACCCACAAACATATGGCCAACTAACCTTTGACAAAGCAGGAAAAAATATACAATGGAAAACCCCTTCAACAAACAGTGTTGGGAAAACTGGACAGCGACATGCACAAGAATGAACCTGGACTACTTTCTTACACCATACACAAAAATAAACTCAATAGGATGAAAGACCTAAATGTAAGAGAGGAAGCCATCAAAATCCTAGAGGAGACAACAGGCAAAAACCTCTTTGACTTTGGCCACAGCACCTTCTTACTTGACATGTCTCCAGAGGCAAGGGAAGCAAAATCAAACATGAACTATTGGGACCTCATTAAAATAAAAAGCTTCTGCACAGCTAAGTTTCAACACAACTAAAGGACAACTGATGGAATGTGAGAAGATATTTGCAAATGACATGTCAGGTAAAGGGTTAGTGTCCAAAATCTATATAAAGAATTTATCAAACTCAACATCCAAAGAACAAGTAATCCAGTGAAGAAATGGGCAGAAGACCTGAATAGACTCTTTTCTAAAGAAAACATCCAGATGGCTAACAGACACATGAAAAGATGCTCAACATCACTCATCATCAGGGAAATACAAATCAAAACCACGATGAGATATCACCTCACACCTGTCAGAATGGCTAAAATTAACAGCTCAGACAACAACAGATTTGGGTGAGGATATAGAGAAAGAGGAACCCTTTTGCACTCCTGGTGGGAATGCAAATTGGGGCAGCCACTCTAGAAAATATATGGAGATTACTCACCAAGTTAAAAATAGAACTACCATATTACCTAGCAATTGCACTACTAGGTATTCACCCAAAGGACACAGGAGTGCTGGTTTGAAGTGATACATGTATCCCAATGTTTATAGCAGCACTATTGACAATAGTCAAAGTATGGAAACAGCCCTCCATTTGCAACAATGTGGATAGAACGAGAGTGTATTTTGCTAAGAAGAATAAGTCAGAGACAGGAATCATACGATTTCACTCATGTGGAACTTAAGAAACACAACATATGAACATAGGGGAAAGGAAACAAAAAGAAGACAAAAACATGGAGGCAAACCATAACAGACTCTTAAATACAGAGAATGAACTGAGGGCTGCTGGCAGGGTGTTGTGTGGGAATGAGGTAAATGGACAATGGACATTAGGGAGGGCACTTGTTGGGATGAGCACTGGGTGTTATATGTAAGAGATGAATAACCAAATTCTATTCCTGAAATTATTATTATACTCTATGTTAACTGACCTGGTGAAAAAAAGAAATACACATTAAATTGTAATATTAAAAATGACCCTAAGAGGATATAGAAGAAGATGAGTTCCTCTATCACACTAAAGTAGTTGAATTTAGATCCATTGTACTTAGGATTGTAGAATATGGAAGGCTTATCATGTGTTCAAGCTAATAAATTACCCTGAAAGAAGCTATCTTATGACTATCAGATGCTACACAATTTATAAAGTGTAACATCAGGCTCTACCTACTAAAGAAAGCTCTGGTGTCCTTAGTGCTTGAGAAAGGGTGAAATATTTGTCAATCTCCTATGCTTTGGAATAAAAACTACAATGACAAAATATTGTAATAACAGCTATGCTTTAGAGTTTCCAGCTTGGGTAGAAGCACAAAGTGAAGATACTATAAAGTCATGATTTTTAAAGTCATGATTTTAAGACATATTTGAGATAAAATAGACTTCTGGATTTGGCTAGTTTTTATGAATATTAACCATGATGCATTAATGTGAATATGTGTATCATGATCTTTTGCAGACACCTACAAATATAAAGAAAAAGGAGATACAAGAACCATGTGACCACCAAGTAATGGGTAAGTACTTTAAATAGAGTGCTTTTTTTCTTTCTGTTTTACAAAGATATAATTGACATACCCCACCGTATAAGTTTAAGGTGTATAGCATAATGATTTTACTTTTGTATATTACAAAATGACTACCACAATAAATTAGCATCTATTATATCATATGAATACAAAAATGTTTTTTTCCTTGTGCTGAGAACTTTTAGGATCTACTACTCTCTTAGCAACTTGCAAATATAATGTACATTGCATCCCCAGTACTTATTTATCTTATAATTGGAAGTTTGTTTTTTGACCACCTTCACCCAATTTCTCTTCCCTCTTCCCCTTGCCTTTGGCAACCACAAATCTGATCTCTTAAGTTGGGTTTTTATGCCTTTGACATCTAACGTGAGAATATGTAGTATTTGTCTTTTCCTCTCTGACCTAATTCACTTTGCATAATTTCCTCAAGAATCATCCCTATTGTCAAATGATAGGATTCCCATTTTTTATGGCTGAATAGAATTCCACTTTGTGTGTATGCATGTGTGTTGTGTGTGTGTACACACAACCCACAATTTCAGTATCCATCTATGGACACATAGGTTGTTTCCATATCTTGACTATTGTAAATAACGTCATAAAAATGGGGGTGCAGATATATCTTCAACATAGTAATTTCACTTTCCTCAGATGAATACCCAGAAGCAGAATTGCTGAATCATAGGGTAATTCTATTTCTAATTTTTTGAGAAATTGGCCGTAGCCAATTGACATGCCCACCAACTGTATACAAGGGTTGCCTTTTCTCCATATCCATACCAATATTTGTTATTTTTGTCTTGTTGATATTAGCCATTTTAACAGGTGTTAGGTGAAATCTTACATGATTGTGGTTTTGATTTGCATTTTTCTAGTGATTCATGATATTGAGCATCTTTTTGTATACGTGTTTACCATTTAAATATCTTCTTTGGAAAAATGTCTATTCAAAGCCTTTATTTTAAATTTGGATTGTTTGGCTTTTTGATAACTGAGTTGAATGAGTTCTTCATATATCTTGAGTACTAACCCCTTATCAGATATGTGGTTTGCAAATACTTTCCCTAATCCATAGGTTGTCTTTTAATTTTCTTGATGATTGCCTTTGCTGTACAAAGATTTCTAATTTCAATTTCCTATGTTGTTGCTTGTGCTTTGGATGTCATATCCAAGAAATTGTTGTCAAGAGCCATGTCAAGTAGCTTTATTCCTGTTTTCTTCTAAGAGTTTTGTGGTTTCAGGTCTTATATTTAAGTCTTTGATCCTTTTTGAATTAATTTTTGTGATGGTGAAAGACAGGTGTCTAATTTCAGTTTTTTTATACATGTGAATGTCCAATTTTCCCAGCACATTTGTTGAAGAGACTTTTATTTTCCATTTAGTACTCTTGGCTCCCTTGTAAAATACTAGTTGACCATATATGTATGGGTTTATTTCTGAGTTCTGAATTGTGTACCATTTGTCTATGTGTCCATTTTTTGTACTGGTATGATATGGTTTTGGTTAAGATAGATTTTTAATATAGTTAAAATCAGGACTTTTGATCTCCAGTTTTGTCCTTTCTTCTCAGGATTGCTTTGGCTATTTGTGGCCTTTCATGGTTCCATATGAATTTTAAGATTTTCTACTTCTGTAAAAAATGTCATTCGGGTGCCTGGGTGGTTCCATCAGTTGAGTGTCCGACTGGCTCAGGTCATGATCTCACAGGTTCATGAGTTCAAGCCCTTTGTGGGGCTCTGTGCTGAGAGCTCAGAGCCTGGAGCCTGCTTCGGATTCTGTGTCTGCCTCACTCACTGCCCCTCCCCAACTCACCCTCTGTCTCTCTCTCTAAAAAGTAAACAAATATAAAGAAACAAACACACAAACCAAAAAATGCCATTGGGATCCTGATAAAGTTTGCATTAAATCTGATGGCTTGAATAGAATATCGTAAAAAGCTATTTCATGCATGTAAAGTGGCACATTTTAGAAATTCAAATAAAACTTTCACTTTCAAGGATTCCAGTTTAAGCCCTAAGTATTCAGGATGTTAAATACTAATAGAGATACTCTTTTTAGTTTGAAATATTGTGATTCAAATAGAACACCTCAAGCATTTCCTTCAAATAGGATCAAATTATACAAGGAATATACTTCTTTTTCAGATAAAATAACTTTACAGAATAATTCTTTTGACAATCTAATCTGCAGTAATATAAACAAAAGTTTAGATGTGTGTCCATGCACTTAAGGAAGTATATGACTTTTACGAAATAGATTTTATAATAATAAAAAAGAAAAGAATGCTATTTCCTTTTTACATTTTCTTATGATCCCTAAATAAACTATTTTGTTTCTAAAGATTTTATTTCTCTTTCTTTAGCCTTTTATTTGGGGACATTATAGATTCACACATAGTTATGAGATATAACATAGAGAGGTTCCTATATTCTTCAGCCAGTTTTCCCAAGATGGAAACATGTTTCTTAATTAAGCTATGAATCACAACAAGGATATTGGTATTAAAAAAAACCTTTGACCTTTTTTGAAGTCCACCACTTTTACATGCACTAACTTTGTTCATGTATGTGTGATTTGTTATTTATTATGTTACCAAATGTTTATATTCATGTGACCACTTTGTGAGTCAAGATACAGAACATCACAAGGAGCCCACGTGTTGCTTTCTTATAGCCACAGTCACCTGTGTCTATTACCACCACACGCCTAGAAACAACTTACTGTTTTCATCTCTATAACTTTGTCATTTCAAGAATGTTGTATAAGTAGAATCATATAGCGTGTATCCATTTCAAATTGGCTTTTTACACTCAAGATAATTGTTGGACTATATTTATCTAAGGTAGTATGTGTATCAATATTCTCTTCAGTGGTAACTCATATTCCATGACATGGATGTACCACTGTGTGTTTAGCCATTCACTTATTAAACGTTCAAGTTTGTGACCATTACAAATGACCAAAGCTGCTATAAACATTTGTATACAGATTTTGTATGAACATAAGTTCTCATTTAATAAAAATTAATGCCAAACAGTGCAATTGCTAGATCTTATAGGAAGTGCCTTGCTTTGGACTTTATGCTGACAGTACAGAGCCTGTTTGGGATCCTCGCGCTCCCTCTCTTTTTGCCCCTCCCCTGCATACTCATGAATGCACTCTCTGTCTCCGTCTGTTTCTCTTTCTCTTTCTCCAAATAAATAAATAAATGTAAAAACTATTTAAGAGGATTTCTGAGATTCTGATAGAAATTACATTAAACTTATAGGTCAAGTTGGGAATAATTAAGATCACTACACTGTTGAATTTTCCAGTCCATAATGCAGTGTGTATATCCATTATATTTTTAATTTTAGAGCATTAGTAGGGGAGAGGAGCAGAAGGAGCGGGGTGGGGGGTGAGGAAAGGGGAGGGAGAGGGAGGGAAAATCTTAAGCAGGCTCCATGCTCAGCCTGATGTGGAACTGAGTCATGACCTCAATCATGAGCCATAATCAAGAGTCAGGTGCTCAAAAAACTGAGCAACCGAGGCGCCCCTGTCTATCCATTGGTACAGAGCTTCTTTGATTTCTTTAATGAACATTATGGAATTTTCATCACACAGATACTGTATAATTTTTGTTTCCGTCTGTTAGTCTGTAGACCTGAACTTGACATTTGTGTTTTGATATATTGTCCTGCAAACTTGGTGAACTCAATAGTTTTAAGAAGGTTGTTTGATCCATGGGATTTTCTTTTCTTTTCTTTTTCTCTTTTCTTTCTTTTCTTTTCTTTTCTTTTCTTTTCTTTTCTTTCCTTTCCTTTTCTTTTTTCTTCTCCTTTTTCTTTTCCTTTTTCTTTCCATGGGATTTTCTACACAGACAATCATATCATAGGCACATGGGGACAGTTTTTTTCCTTCAGTTTCCAATATGTATGCCTTTTCCTTTTCTTGATTTAGTTCAGTGACTAGAGTTTCCAGTATTATGCTGCATGTATTGGTGAGAGTAAATATCCTAGCCCTATTCCATTCTTAGGGGAGAAGTATTCAGAATTTCACCTTTGAGTATAGGGTTAACTACACACATTTGTAGATATTCCTATGAAGTTGAGGAAGTTCTATTTTATTCTTAGATTCTTAGTTTGCTGACAGTTTTTATAGTGAACGGGTGTTTGATTTGTCAAATGATCATTCTCTTTCAGTGGATTATGATCACATGATATTTTTTCTATAGCTTTTTTATATGTTTGATTATATTGATAAAATCATGAATATTGAACCAACCTTCCATATCTGGAAGGAATTTCACTTGTTCATGGTGCTTGGTTCTCTTTATATATTGCTGGATTTGATTTGCTAATATTAACCTAAAGATGTTGCATTTAAGTGCCTGGAAAATAATGAATCTGTAGTTAACCTTTTCCTACTGTGTTTGTCTGATTATAGAATCAGAAACAGGATAAAGTAGTCTTGCAAGTGAGATGGGAAGACTTCCCTAGTGTTCTCTTTTCTGAAAAATATTTTGTAAAATTGATGTTTATTTTTTGAATACTTACATGAATTCTCCAGTGGAATAATTTGGACCTTACTTGGAAGATTTTTTATTACAAATTCAGTTTGTTTAAAGGTAACAGGTCTATTTTCATTTTGATTAATTTGGGGAAATTTATGATTTTCATCTATGTTCCTTCTAATTTTCTCTATATTTCTATCAAATATTTACAAGATGTTGATGTCTTTAAGTATAATTCTGGATTCATCTCTTTTTCCTTTTAGTTTTAGATGTTTTTGCATATATTTTATATGTTTTCATGTATTTTGCAGGTCTCTTGTTCAGGACCTTAAGATTGCTATATCTAGTTAATGGACTGACCCTTTCTTCATTATAAAATATACCTCTCTGTCCTCCATAATTTTCTTTATTAATTAAATTTATCTCATTTTAACATAGCCACTCCTGGTTACATTTTTTTTCAAGTTTATTTACTTTGAGAGAGAGACAAAAGCATTAGTGGGGGAGGGGCATAGAGAGAGGGAGAAAGAGAGAATCCCAAGCATGCTCAGGACCTTGAGTACAGAGTCTGGTGCAGGGCTCAAACTCACCAAGCGTGAAGTCATGATCTGAGCCAAAGTCAGTCACTTAATGGACCGAGCCACCCAGGCATGCCCCTGTTTACTATTGATTAATGTTGACTAATGATTTATAGTATATATTTTTCTGTCACTTATTTTCCCTTATTTATACCATTATACTTGACATGAGTTTCTTGTTTACAGCATGAAATTAGGTGATGTGCTTTTTCCCCCCTATTGATCTCTTTTAAATATTTAAACACTTTACATTTACTGTGAGTATTGCTATATTAAGATTTAATTGTTATTTTCTTTTTTTGTTTTCTGTTTAGTGTCTCTTTGTTTTCTGTTTCCCTGTTTTGTTTTGTTTTGTTTTCCTGCTCTTCTGAGGTCACGTAAAAGTGGAACTCTAAAAAAATATTTGTCTCCAGTATTTTTTACTGTATTTCTTTATATGGCTCTTTAGTGCTTGCTCTAAGATTGTTATATATAAATAACTTAGCAAAATCTATGATGTTAACATTTTACCAATCTGACTGAAGTGTAAAAAACTTATCTCTATTTATATACTTTTGCCCTCTCCCATTTATAATCAAAATTGTGGAAATATTTACTGTATTAAGCTGTATTATAATTTTTGCTTGAAACATGATTTTGAAATCTCAAGAGAAAGATGATCTGTTGAATTCCCATATTTATTTTCTTCTGTTTTAACTGCCGTTTCTTCTTACCTAATGTTACCAAGTTTCTGCTTGTATTGTTTCCACTATGTCTAGAGAACTTGTTTAGACATTCTTTAGGTAGGTATGGGCCTACCAAAAAAAAAAAAAAAAAGACAGAAACAAAACCAAAAAACCTGGTTTCTGCTATCTGAGAATATCTTGATTTTTCACTCCTTGTCAAAGGATATTTTTGCTAGATATAGGATTCCTAGTTGCCAGTTCTTTTTTGTTTTGTTTTATCCTAATAAAAATGCAGTTTTATTTACTTCTATATGCATAATTTCTGTTGTGAAATTAGGCCATATCTTCATTATTTTACCTTGGTAGATAGAGTTATTTCACACTAGCTGCTTTCAACAGAATTTCTTTGTCTTCATTTTTACAAGATTATTAAGTATGAGGTCTCTTGGCATTGATTTATTTGGGTTTATCATGTTTGAGGTTTACTCAGTTTTTAAATTTTTAGGTTTATGTATTTGACCAAGTTAAGGAAAAATAATAGTTATTTGTTTACTCTTTCAGTTTATTCTTCCGGGATTCAGATGATATGATTGACAGATTGTTTTTCTTATAGGCTCATAATTATTTGAAGCTCCAGGCAATTTTTCACTATTTTCTTTATTTTGTTCAGATTATGTAATTCTATTGTTCTAGTTGCATGTTTATAGACTCTTTTCCCTTTTCCATTCCACTGTTGAACATACCTATTTAGCTGTTTCTGTTACTGTATTTTTTAGTACTAAAACCCATTTGATTCTTTTAAAATGTTTTTTATTTAAATTTATATAACATGAAATCACCATTTTAACCACATTAACTTGTGTGATTCATTGGTTTTGAGTATGTTCACAATGTTGTGCAGTCATCACCACTAATTCCTGAACATTTTCATGACACCTGTGACAATGTGATTTATAATTAGAAAGATATACTTGGTTTTCATCTCTGTCCTTGGCACAAGAGCTCCCAAAAGATTTGGAATTTGCTAAGTGCCTAAAGCAATAAAAGTATCTGTATTAAGTTAACGAGACAACTTTTGGAAAACACCTATGAATCAGATTCAGTGTCTATGGAGCCAAACTTATGATTAGAAAATTGGAACTTTGAGTCCCACCACCCTTACGCACATCAGGAAGAGGGACAGAGCCTGGTGGTTGAATCAATTGCCAGTAACCAGTGATTCAATCAATTGTGCTTATGTAATGAAACTTCCATTAAAACTAGAAAATAGAGAATTCAGAGTGTCCAGCTTGGTGAACATGTACAGACTGAAATAGAGTAGCATGCTCTGAGGGGCATGGCAGCTTAGTGCCCTTCACCATTCTTTTCCCTATGCATCTGTTCCATCTGGCTGTTACAGCAACATGCAGCTTAAAATTGTTCACAATATTCTGTTACCAGTTCTGTAAGGTCCATAGTAATGTCCACATGTCTATTCCTAATTGTGACAATTTGATTCTTCCTTTTTTCTTCTCTTGTTAAGTCTGGATAAAGTTTGTCCATGTTCTTGATCTTTTAAAAAATACACTATTGATTTCATTTTTCTTCATTATTTTGCTATTTTTTTCATTCATATTTAATTTATTTTTCTTGTTTGAGTTTGATTTTCTTTCTCCACTTTCTTAAAGTGGAAGTTTAGGTATGGATTTTAGATTTTTCCCATCTTTTTTGATGTATGTATTTGTGGCAATAAGTTTCCCTCTGAGCACTAGTTTCTATGCATTAAATAAATTTTCATATGCTGTCTTTTAGGTATTTCATCCATTTTGAATTTATTTTTTGTGTGTAAGTTTTCCCAATATCATTTGTTGAAGAGTCTCTTTCTCCCACTGGATATTCTTTCCTGCTTTGTCAAAGATGAGTTGACCATGTAGTTTGAAGTCAATTTCTGGGTTCTCGATTCTGTTCCATTGCTCTTTGTGTCTGTTACTGTATTGGTACCATACCGTCTTGATTACAGTTTTGTAAAACAGCTTGAAGTTTGGAATTGTGATGCCTCCCACGTTCTTTTCTTTTCCAACATTACTCTGGCTATTTGGGGTCTTTTCTGGCTCTGTACAAACTGTAGAATCATTTGTTCTACCTCTTTGAAAAGTGCTGGTATTATTTTGGTAGCATTGAATGCATTGAATGCATATGTTGGTTTAGATCGTATAGACATTTTAACAATATTTGTTCTTCCCACCCCTGAGCATGGAACACTTCTTTGTGTCTTCTTCAACTTCTTTCATAAGTGTTCTCTAGTTTTCAGAGTACAGATCTTTTACCTGTTTGCTTTGATTTATTCCTAGATACCTATATATTTTTGGTACAGTTGTGGATGGGATCAATTCCTTGATTTGTCTTTCTGCTGCTTCATTATTGGTGTACATAAATGCAACAGTTTTCTCTATGTTCATTTTATATCCTGCAACTTTGCTAAGTTCATTTATCGGTTCTAGCAATGTTTTGGTGGAGTTATTTGGGTTTTCTACACGGAGTATCATGTAGCCTATAAAGAGTGCAAGTGTGAAGTCAGACCATGCTGGGTAGGGGGAAGATGGCATCACTCTGCACTCTTGTCCCCAAGGAGGGGAGCTCAGGCCCACCACTATTTCAAAAGCCCTCATACAAAAGTGAAAAATTTCCCTTGTTGTGTCCCAGGCTTCCATCAGATCTTGCCTTCGACTTGTCCATGGGCAGGGCCACCAGCATGCTTGGCCCTACAGTTTTATCCCTGTGTTCTATCACTTGTTCATGGTTCTGATTCAAAACTGCAAATCTTAAAGGACCCAGCAAGATACAAACCCACTTTCCTCCTCTGGAGGAGAGCCTCACAGTGCTGTGTCTGGTTCCATTTTGTTCCAGAAAAGCAGTCTCATGGTCACTCTGATGCTGAGAGTTTACGGTGAAGCACAGCAAAAAGCTGAGACGATGTTATCTGCACTGTGCCCGTTTCTGTACTTTGCTGTTGAATGGCCACTCAATGGTGCCAACTGGGTCTTTTGTCCTTGGAGAGGCAATATACCCTTCCTATATGTATTCCAGGAAGGAGAACATGCTCTCCCAGTGTGACCCAGGGATCCCTACACCATGTTGTCCACTGTCCACTCCTGGGCTTCCACCCACCTTCTCCCCAGGAGCACCGCTGCCTGCCAGGTTTGACTCCAGTGAATGGCATGGACTTCTAAAACCTCGGAATTTGACCTCCACTCTTTGCAAAAACTTGGAACAGTCCATTCTTCCCTATTCCTCAGTCAATGGTTTTGGGAGAGTATTTTTCTTGTGTGAATGTGCTGCTCTCTCCCACGCTCCCTCTTGTCTCTGTGCTCTCTCTCTGAAAAGGGCTTCCTCCCTTCTGCAGCACTGTTGCTTTTCTCTCCCCCACTTCAAGTCTCTGTACCTTGTGTCGGCTACATTATTCTCTTCAGTTGTGCAGATTGTTCTCTTAATCCTCAATATCCTAGGTGTTCAAAAATGATTTGATGTTGATCTAGCTGTGTTTGAGCGATGAGGCAAGCCCAGGATCGCCCTAGTACTGTGCCATATTAACTCCTCCTAGCTAGTTTCATATGTTTTGAAATCCTGTTTAAATATGTAGATGATAGATAGATAGATAGATAGATATAGATAAATGTTGTATCTTCTTAATGGATTGACCCTTTCATAATTTTTCAAGTTTATTTATTTATTTTGAGAGAGACAGAGCAAGTGGGGGAAGGGCAGAGAGAGAGGGGGACAGAGGATCTGAAGTGGGCTTTGTGCTTAGAGCAGAGAGCCTCATGTGGGGTTTGCACTCACAAACCATGAGATCATGACCTGAGCTGAAGTCAGCTACTTAACCAATTGAGCATCCACATGCCTCAAGCCTTTTATAATTTATAAAGTCTTTTTTTGCTATCTTTTAATGATTTTCAATGTCTATTTTGTCTGCTATTAGTATAGTAACTCAACTCTTGTGATTACTGTTTGCCTGGAAAATATTTTACCATACACTTACTTTCAATCTATTTGTATCTTTGAATTTTAAGTCTCTCGTAGACAGCACATAATTGGATCGTTTTTTAAAAAATCCATTCTGTCAATCTCTGCCTTATAACGGAGGAGATTGGTCCATGTACATTTACTCTAATTACTTGTAATTCTGCCACTGTTATTTTTTAATGTATTATATCTTTTTTGTATTAAACATATATTTTATATGGCAACATTTTAGTTACCTTGTCATCATTACAGATTTTCTAGTTATTTTCTTAGTGGTTACTCTGAGAATTACAATTAATATCTTGATAGATCAAATTAACACCAACTTATTTTCAGTTAATTTGCAAACACTTTGTGCCTATATATTCTCCCTTGTGTTATTTCCAAAAGTGTATTTTTGTGTATCGTTTGCTCAATGACACAATTTTGCAATTAGCGATTTATGCAAATGTCTTTTAAATAAGAAAAAAAGTGCAGTTACAAACAAAATTCTACAGAGACTGTATTTTATATTTATCTTTACTGCTGTTCCTGATTTCTCCATGTGTATTCAAGTTGCTATCTAATATCTTTATTTCAGCCTGAAGACTACTTGTAGCATTTCTTGTAGGGAAGGTTTGTTAGTAAGCACTTGTCTCAGGCTTTGTTTGTGATATCTTAATTTCGCCTTCATTTTGAAAGATAATTTTATAAGACACAGAATTGTAGGATGATAGGTTTTTTTTTTTTTTCTGTTAAAACTCTGATGATAGCATCTTACTTCCTCTAGACTCTATGGTTATGAAAATCAGCTGTTAATGTTTTTGAGGATACTTTATATGTGATACCTTGTTTCTCTTGCAGCTTTTTTGGATAGTCTTGTTGACGTTGGGTTTTGACAGTTTGATTATGTGTCTTAGTGTCGACCTCTGAGTGTATTTTACCTCAAGTTCACTGAACTTTCTGAATGTGTATATTAATGTTTTATATCATGTTTGGGGATTTTTTAAGCCTTATTTTTAAAATACTTGTTTTTTTTTCCTCACTCTCCTGCTGTGACTTACATTATGATAATGTTCATAGGTTTGGTGGTACCCAACAGGTCTCTTAGACTGTGTTCATTTGTCTTGATATTTTTGTGTGTGTGTTTCTCAGTCTGAACTAACTTACTTGAACTACACTAAATGTTTTTCGGCCTGCTCCTATCTGCTGTTGAAGTCCTTTAGTGAATTTTCCATTTCAGTTATTGTAGTTCTCAACTGTGCAATTTATATTTATTTCCTTTTCATAGTTTGTATTTTATGACATATCCTTTTTTTTAGTTACACATTGTTTCTATTAGTTCTTTGAGGATATTTGAAATAGGTGTTTAAAATATTGAACTAATATTTTCTATTAACGTCTGCTTAGTCCTTATGTCGCTGCTTCCTCAGTAATGATTTTGATTAATTATTTTATTTCCTGAACATAAAGCATGCTTTCTTTGTACACCTCAGGGTTCTGTTAATGCTGAAAATTGGACTATTTGAATATTTTAATATGGAAATACTGGTAGTCCTATTCTCCTCCCCCTTCAGGGATTATTGTTATTATTTGTTGCAGTCATCACTGTTTGTTTAGTTACTTTCCTGAACAAATTTTGCCCACTTATTTTTGTCATCTGTGACCCCTGAAGTCTATTTCATTATCTTAGCACTCAAGCAGTGAACAAAGATACTCTTGAACTTTCAGAACACAATAGCTCCTAGTCTTTTAATAAGTGTGAATTTGGGTACATTTTCAACATATAGTGAGGTATCTTACAACTAACTGTGTCTTAGCTTTTACTTACTTCTTGCACAAATCCTCAAAGTCAAACAAGGAGACAATAACCAGCAATGATGCTATAGCTAAGGATCTTATTTTTGTGAAAAACATCCATGAATAAATATATGTAGGTGAATAACGTGTAATTAAGGAATTATGATTTCTGCAAGTGTGGAGAGCACTATTTTAGCAGTCATTTTCTCTCAGTGTATTTTAAGGTGATTTTTGCTTTTTTCTTGGTACTTTTTCTGTTAACAATAAAATGAGTAGAATATTTAACAGTAAAATGTTATTTTGAAACAAATAGCCATCTTAAAAAAATTATCTTTCCAATTGTTTTTCACCAAACACTCTTCTTCATTCTGATTATATATCATTGGGGTTTAATGTTTTCTATGGACAGACAATAATCACAAGGATTTATCAAATGTATCGGTACATCGTGTTATGGTGAATGAGGGGAAAATTGGATGGGTTATAGGCTACTTTGCTAGATTTCTTCCATTCAATTTATATATTCCAATGAATTCTCAAAAACTTCAAGGAAGGATGTGAAAGATTACTTCAGTTCCAGTGTAATATTAATATAATTTACCAGTATTACACATCATTGCTTAGAAAGCATGTCTAAGAACAAAGTGATTTTTGGTAAGAAACTGCACGTCTTAATATGTGGAATGCCTTCAGAATCATTTTACCGAATCTAATTGTGCTGTATATGTGTGCACCCAAAGAAGAAAATGTCTTTTGTTTCAATGTCACACATAGTAATTTAACAGCCTACCAGTGATGTGATAAAACCACTTAGAATACTCAAGAATATTGCACATAATGTAAATTCTCAGCACACTGAGTGCATAAAAGGAAATTATTCAAGCAAGCAATGGCTGAGATCTTGAGGAAAACACCTATTTGGAAACACATTTAAGTATCAATGGCATGTTACTATTTTCCTACAACAACAACACTGAAGAAATGGGAGAAAGATCGTCTTCTAATCCAGGTATCAATGGTTTGTTGGATAATTACATACATCCTGCTGCAATTTTCTCACTTATTTTCTCTTTTTTTTTTTTTTTTCAGAGGCAGGAGTCTTTATAATCTAATTTATTAATTTCCCCATAGTTAGCCATAGGGTACAATTCATGTGTTTATAAAACATTTCAGACACACAATAGAAGTCTCCTGTCAAACTTTCAGAGAATTACAGGGTTCCGGGATGCTTGTCTTCTGCAGAATGTAAGCCATTTACCATTGGGTTGAACCGTAGGAACAGCATAGTGTAGGTATAGAGGATATAGTTTCATTGTTTTCTTTAGTTCTTGTATAAATACACTGTGGATTGAGTTATGGCCTTAACTTTAATGCTTACTACTTATCACATATTAATACTTAATAAATTAATGTTAATAAATGTTGAGGCATTATGAACATTTCATTGTTAGCAAATACACATTGTATCTACATTACATTTGTGTTATTTATGTTCTTTTTCTGAGGTACAATTGATATACTCCTTTCAGGTATACAACATATTTTGTGTGTGTGTGTGTATATATATATACATAGTGTATACAATATATATACACTATATGTATATATAGTGTATATATATTGTGTACATATATATTGTGTGTACATATATTATGTATATATATTTTGTATACATATATTTTCTGTATATACATATATATTTGTATATACTGAGCAATGATCACCACAATAAGACTAGTTAATGTTCTTTTATTTTTTTTTTTGTGATGAGAATATAAGATTTATTCTGTTGACAAGTTTCAAATATGCAACATAGTATCACTAACTATAGTTTTCATGCTGTGAATTACTTTCCCTGTAACTTATTTCATAACTGAAAGGTTGTAACTTTTGATTCCCGTCACCCATTTTACCCACCGCCAAAACTGCAACCTTTGCAATCACCAACCTATTGTCTGCATCTATGAGCTTTGTTTCTGTTTTTCTTATTTCGGATTCTACATATAATTGAGATCATAAGGCATTTGTCTTTCTGACTTACTTCATTTAGCAGAAGTGAACACGCAATTTCATCTATTGCCTTTTCACTGTGTTGGTGATTTCCTTTGCTGTGTGTTTTTTTGGGTTTGATATAGTCAGTCCTGCTTTTGGAATCAAATTGAAAAAATCATTGCCAAGAGTGATGTCAAGGAGTTTATCACCTATGTTTTGTTTTAGAAAATTTATGGTTCAGGTCTTGTTTTCAAGTCTTTAATCAATTTTGAGTTAATTTTTGTTGTGGTGTAATCATCTTTCTGATTAGAGAATGGGATAAATGAGATATTCATAGTCTCTTCATATCTTTGCTCTTATGCTTGGAAGATAAAAGCACAGTACTACATATTTAATTTAAAGCCATTAAACACATTTTTTTAAGAATATGGCAAAATGAATCTATGACAAAGGTGTTTTTCAATGCTATTACATGTAACAGTGGTAGAAAATATTGGTTTTCCCAGTTAAGCTGCTGAGAGTTTAAGGTCATTTCTGACTGTAGCATATGGTAGTCTTAAACTAATAAGGATTTTGTCAGTTTTTTTGAAACCACTGTTTTCTATAAAGGAATATGAGGAGTACAAAAATAAAGCTATGTGAAATTAACTCAAATTATTAAATTATATAAATGTTTAATAAAATGTAGGCCCATTTTAGACTCCAAACCTTTCTTATTTATTCTTGGCTGAACTGTTTTGTTGTTGTTGTTGTTTGTTTCTACTGAGTTCTTTGTCTTTTCATTACCTTTTCTGGGAGACCTTGGACTTTTCCTTTCCTAGGTTTTTTTATGCCCCTTAGGTAAATAAAACAGGCTTCACACTTTACATTATCTCTCTTTTCACACCTTTTCATATCAAGAAACAATTGGTTCTCTGTGTGTCAGTGGGTTTGGTATATTTAATTGGATTAAGGAAAATAATAGTTTTGATACTTACACATTTTCTTTTCCTTTATTCTTTATATTTTCCATTGAAGAAATAATCTAATTCTCAATATTATTATTTTTTCCCCTACATGTGTTTGTTCTTCCCAGATGTCTTTAGAAATATTATGGTATATGTGAAAGCTCACTAACTAGCTGAAAATTGAAATAGTAAGATTCTCTTGTTGCTGTGTATCTAGTTAGATTAAAGATGTAGTAAAGAGATGCACATGATGATAATGAAGATACTCTGTTTTTCTCTGTTTCTACTCTTTAGTTGATATATGACAAACATTTAGAAATGGCTGATGATATTCAGTAATTTATATTAAAAATGAAAGTGTGGAATCTTTATAGATTTTTCCATTATTTTGATTTTTAAATAAACCAACAAAGGAAAAAATCAGTATTAAAATTGAATAAAAATTGTTATCAAGTTAATGTTCCAACAAGTTCATACACCAGTATGTGAAATGTGTGAACCTCCAATGACCTTTCACCCCTGCCTCCTCTGATTGTTGTTACAAAAGGATGTGTAAAAGATAAGGCTATGAACAATAACAAAGAAAAGGAGGAATTCACAGCCTCTAAAAAATTAGTGGGAGTATAGATATACCTGCTATTCTTTAGGATTGAGGTGTTACGACAAACATGTTGTTTATTCACTTATCTGAAACAGATCATTCAAATGAGAATGCTAAATTATTTGAGCAAATATTTTGGGGAAAGATTTTGGGACACTACTATTTCCACCAAAACAAAAACAGATAAGCATAAAGCCTTCAAGGCGCGCCTGGGTGGCTCACTCAGTTAAGCATCCAACTTTGACTCAGGTCATGATCTCACAGTTTGTGGGTTCAAGGCTTGAGTCAGACATTTGTGCTGACAGCTCAGAGCCTGGGGCCTGGTTCAGATTCCGTGTTTTCCTCTCTCTCTGCCCCTCCCCCACTAATGCTCTGTTTCTCTCACTCAAAAATAAACATTTAAAGTTTTTTAAGCATAAAACCTTCAAACTTGCAGAGGTGTGGATGAGTTAATAGGCTTCTTAGAGGAAATTTTATCTTGGAGTATGGAACTGATTCCTATATTAGCTAAAATTCTTGGATTCTAGGACAAAAGGGAATACTTATTTACTGGTGAAATATAGGCACCTCTAAACAAAACTTACCATGTCTCTAAACTTACTCAATGGCATACAAATACATCTAATATATGTAGTGGAGATAACTGAATGTACCTAAAAGGTCAAAATGTGTAGCAGACAAGGTTGCCAAAGAGCTTCATTGTTCATTTATAAAAATGAATGGAATAATTCTGAGGGGGAAAACAGTAGCTTACTGCTTTTGTCATGAAGGTCAAAGCAGATAAACTTTGTATGTACAGTATAATGCTTGATAATAGTGATTTAATTTTAACAGGCTGGAAGGAGAACTCATAAGCTTTCAACTTTTAATTAGAAGAATCACAAAAGCTCAACATCTACACAGTGGCTTTTTTTTTAAGAGACATAACTGACACACAGCAATGCATATAAACTGTACAGTAGGATGATTTAACATGATTGTGGCAAAATGATTACAATAAGTTAACGTCATTATCTTCTTGTGATGTTCCTAAATTCCCTTGCAAACTTTAAATTTACACTCAAGCAGTGTTAACTATAGACCTCTTATTGTACATTACATCCCCAGTACTTATCTAATAACTGGAAATTTTATCTTCTAACCACCTTTACCCAATTCTCTCATCTCCCACTTCTGGCCTCCAACAACCACAGATCTCTTTTCCCATGGGCTTAGGGGCTTTTTTAGAGTCTACATCTAAATGAAATCCTGTAGTCTTTGTCTTCTTCTGACTTACATCACTTACATAATATCCTCAGGGTTCATCAGTGTTGTTGCAAATGGCAGGATTTCCTTCTTTTTTATGGCTGAACAGTATTACATTGTGCGCATGTCTATGTCACCATTTCTTTATCCATTCAACCATGTATGGACACTTAGCGTGTTTCCATGCATCTTGGCTATTGGGAGTAATGATGCAGTGAACATACAAGTTCAGATTGCTCTGTGAGATCCTAATTTCAATGTTTTGTATTTTGTAGGTCTATATTTAATTTTTTTTTGAGGAACCTCCACACCATTTTCCGTATATAGCTATCCCAGTTTACATTCCCACAAACAGGGCACAGTGTTCCCTTTTCTCCATATCCTTGCCAGTATTTCTTGCTTATGTTTTTGATAGTAGCCATTCTAAAAGGAACGAGGTGGTGCCTTATTGTGGTTTTGATTTCTGTCTCACAAATGATTAATAACGTGGAACACCTTTTCACATACCAGTCAGCCATTGTTGTGTCTTCGTAGGAAAAATGTTTAGGTTCCTTTTCCATTTTAATTGGATTATTTCTTTTTTGCTATTCATGAGTTCTTTTTTAGCATATGTGCTGCTGAAACAAAAGAGCTATTCATAAGTTCTTAAAAAAAACTTTTTAGATATTAACCATTTATCACATATGATTTGCAAATATTTTCTCCCATTACATAGGTTGCTTTTTCATTTTATCAATGATTTCCTATGCTGTGAAAAACATTTATAGTTTGATGTAGTTTAACATGTTCATTTTAGATAGTGTTTCTTGTGCTTTAGATGTCCCATCCAAAAACACACTGCCAAAGACCCGTGCCAAAGGGCCTGTTTCTGGTATTTTCTTCTAGGAGTTTTATTGTCTCCTATTTGAGAATTTAATCCATTTTGAGTTAATTTTTCTGAGTGGTGAAAAATAGGGATCTAGTTTCATTCTTTTGCATATTAACATCCAATTTTCCAAAGTACCATTTATTGATGAAAATTCATCTTCTCTATTGAGTATTTTTGGCTTCCTTATCAAATATTAATTGACCATATATGCATGGGTTTATTTCTGAGCTCTCAAGTGTAGGGTGTCTTTTACCTCCTTGGTTAAATTATTCCTAAGTATTTTATTCTTGTAATGTTATTTTTAAAATTGATTTTGACAGAGAGTGTGTGCAAGCAGTGGAGGGACAGAGAGGGAAAGAATCTCAAGCAGGCTCTGTACTGTCAGCACAGAGCGCAAAGCAGGGCTCAAGTTCAGGAACCATGAGATCATGACCTGACCAGAATCAAGAGTTGGATGCTCAACTGACTAAGCCACCCACGTGCCCCTCTTTTGATGTTATTGTAAAAACAATCATTTTCTTAATTTCTTTTTGAGGTAATTCAATGTCGCTGTATAGAAAAGCTACTGAATTTTGTACATTTATTTTGTATCCTGCAACTTAATTTGTTGAGTAGTTCTAACAGATTTGGGGTGGTATTGAGAATTTTTTATATAGAATATATCATTTGCAAATAGAAACAATTTTACTTCTTTCTTTGCAGTTCTAAAGCCTTTTTCTTTTTTGATCCCTTTGACTACAATTTCTACTACTATGTTGACTACAAGTGGTAAGAGTAAGCACTCTTGTCTTCTTCCTGATCTTAGTCAAAAGGTTTTCAACCTTTCAGCATTGAGTATGTGACCTATGAGTTTGTCACATATGACCTTTATTCTGATCTGCATTCCTTCTATTGGTGGAGAGTTTTTATCATGACCGGATGTTGCATTTTGTGAAATGTTTTTTCTATATCTATTGAAATGATCATAAGATTTCTATCTTTTCTTCTGTCAATGTGGTGTATCATATTTATTGATTTGATTATGTTGAACCATCCTTGTATCTCAAGGATGAATCCCACTTGAACATGGTATACAATTCTTTTAATATGATTTCAGTTTCCTAGTATTTTATTTAGAATTTTTGCATCTGTATGTATGTGGTCTCTCCCTCCCCCTCTTGTTCCTCCACCTCTTTTCTCAGGATAATGTTGGTCTTGTAAAATGAGCTTAAAAATACTGCCTTTTCTTCAGTTATCTGAAAGAGTTTGAGAAAGATTGGTACTAATACTTCTTTAAATGTTTGGTAGAATTAACCAGTAAAATCATCTGTTCCTGGGCTTTTCAGTGTTGAGAGGTTTGTGATAACTGAAAATGTTAATAATTGTCCTATTCAGATTTTCACTTTCTTCCTGATTCAATCTTAGTAGGTTGTATGTTTCTGAGAATTTATTCATTTCTTTTAGGTTGTGTAGTTTGTTACCAGATAGTTGTTCATAGTAACTTCTTATGAGCCTTTATATTTCTGTGGCATCAGTTGTATGGTCTTTTTTCATATATAATTTTGTTGATTTGCATCCTTTCTCTAATCTTTACTATTGTTTTCCTGTTCTTGAAGTCCTCTTTTTCTGCTCTTTTATTACTTCATTTTGTCTCCTAACTTGGACTTAGGTCTTCTTTACTTCCATGAGTCAGAAAGTTGGGTTGTTTGAGATATTTCTATTATTGTTCTGTATTCATTTATAGCTATAAATGTTTTTCTTGCAACTGTTTTTCCTGTATCCCATACATTTTGGAGTGTTGTTTTCATTTGTGTCAAGATAATTTCCTAATTCCCTTTAATTTCTTCCGTGATTCATTAATTGGTCAGGAGAGTGTTGCATTTCCAAATTTTCTTCCTGTTACTGATTTCTAGTTTCAAGAAATGATACTTGGAATTTCAATCTTTATGCATTTATGAAGACTTATTTAGTAGCCTAATATATGATCTATCCTAGAAAATGTTCTGTGTGGGCTTGAAGAATATGTATTCTGCTATTTTGGGTAGAATGCACTATATACATTAGTTAGGTCCATTAGGTTTATAGTGTGGTTTAAATCTATTGCTTTTTATTCATTCTCTGTCTAGATGATCTGTCCATTGCTGAAAGTGGGATATTAAATTCCCCAACTGTTATCGTATTGCTGTTTATTGCTTCCTGTTGCTTTATATATTTAGTTGCTTCAATGTTGAGTGCATAAATATTTACAACTGTTAAATCTTTGTGATGGATTGAAACTTTTATTATACAGTGACCTTCTTCCTCTCTTATTTTTAGTTTCCACTCTATTTTGTTTGATATAACTACTTCTGCGTTTTTGGTTATCATTTGATTGAAATATTTTTCTCCCTCCCTTCACTTGCAGTTTGTGCCTTTAAAGCTGAAGTGAGTTTTTTTTTTTTTAACTAGAATACAGTTGGATCTTACATTTTTAATCCCATCGGCCACTTAAAAATTTTTGATTGGAAAATTTAATCCATTAACTTTTTAAGTATCGATAGCAAAGAACGTAGTATTGATATTTTATTGTTTTTCTGTTTTGTAAATCCATTGTTGCGTCTCATCTGCTGTCTTTTGTAATTTGATGACTGTTGGTATCTGTATGCTTTGGCTTCTTTATCATATTTCTTGTATCACTCTTACATCTTTTTTCCCTTGTAATTATGATGAGGTTTACATAAATTATCCTAAATTTTGAACACCTTATTTTAAACTGATAATTTAACAGCATTCCTTAACTTTACACTTTTTACTTCTCCTTTCCCTTATATTTGATCTTATCAGTGTTATAGTCATCACTGAATTAGGCATCAACATTAACATATCAAAGAATTTGATATAGACTATATATTTACCATCATGGGCTTTACTCCACCTTCACATTTTTATGATGTTAATTAGTGGGGTTTTTTTCTTCCAAAATTTTATTTAGATTTCAGTGAGTTAATATGCAGTGTGATGTTATTTTACTGTGTAGAATTTAGTGTTTCATCACTTATATTACCAAGTGCCAATCATAAAAGGTCCCTTCCTTAATACCTATCACCTATCTAAGCCATCCCACTTGCCCACCTTCTCTCAAGTAACCATCAGTTTGTTGTTTACTTCTTGGTTTGCCTTTTTTCTCACCCCATGTTCATTGATTTTGTTTCCTACATTCCACTTGAGTGAAATCATATGGTATTTGTATTTCACTGACTTATCTTGCTTAGCATTAGTGTCTTTACTTCTGCTTCAAGAACTCTTTAGCATTTCTTGTAAAGAAGATCTAGTAGTAATGAACTTCTCACTTATTGTTAAAGTTTATTTTCTTCATTTCTGAAGGACAGACTTGCTGGGTGTAGTATTCTTGGCTGCCTTTTTTTTTTTTCAATATTTTGAATATATCATCCCATTTTCTCCTGGCTTGGTTCCTTGCCCAAGTTAGGCTAGAAGATGGGCTATGTGGTTCCCTGAATTCTCTTGTCAGGTTTCCTATCAGCAATACGTAGGGTTATGAATTAAATTCCTTTCCCTGGCTGGACTGCCAAATGGGCCCCACAGCCAGCAGAGTTCATCCTTTGGAGACCCAAATCAAGCAGAATTTTGCACTAAATTCCCTGGCCTGAAGGGGCAAGTGGTTTTGGTATGCTTTCTACTCAAGTGCCCCTGTAAGTGGGGTATAGGATGAACTACACAGCTGTCAGTGTGCCCTGGTTAGTTTCTTGGTCCAGGTGGTGAAGGTCATATTTAGCAGTGAGTGGGACTATGCATTAGTTTCACAGATGGGGCAATCATACAGGCCCCAAGGCTGCCAAGAGTCTTATTTGTGGATCAAATTAGCAGAGCTGTGCATTAACATCATTGAAGTGGTGGGCTACTGTCCTATCCCTCATCTGGGCAGGATCATTCATGAGGGTCCCTGCTAAAGTGCTGTTGTATTCTGAGTTGCAGGATGGAGTATGTAGATTCCTGGGATCTTGGGTTGGATTCCCTGGGTATCCCAGCTGGAGACTGTATTCAACTTTGGGAACAGTTACTAATTAGGTTCCTTGCCTAGATAGGGCTACAGGTCAGGACCCAGGGCTGGCAAGGCAAAACTCCACTAAGCTCCCTGTCCAGATAGGGCCACTGGCTAGGTTCTGTTCTCAAGTGCCACTGTAATTGGAATTGCAGGATGGACTACACGGATTCCTGGTGTCTCTGGTTAGGTTTGCTGATTGGCACTGTTAGAGGTTGTACTCAACAGTGGTGGAGATACAGATTAGGTTTTCTGCCTGAGTGGAGCAAAACAAACCAGACTCCAAGACCACCAAGGCTCTTTGTTTGGATTCCCAAATCCAGCAGACCTGTGTTCTGCCACGTTCTCTGGTCAAACTGTGACACTATCTTAGCTCTATAAATGAGCAGCACATAAGTAGAAATCCTAGCAGTATTTCTTGAGGTAAGAGCTTAGTCTGCCTTGATCCAGGCTGGGTGCTCTAAACTGTACTCCTCTTCTCCATCATAATCTCATTCCCAGTGGTCATTCCCCAAAGATGGATCTCCATAACACAGGACCCAAGTGGGCCTCCTGAAAAGCAACACACAATGCTAGAGGACTTAGATGGTACCTTAGGCTCTCTTTTTCCAACTGGAGGCTCAGGGGAGGTGTTTGGGAGGAGCAATGAGGTCTATATCAGATTCTGTGGTGCCGGGGGGGTCCTTCAACCTCACCTCCATATTATTGAATTTTCATAACCATGTCTTGTCTACAGTTGTTAGATAGTATTCTAAGAGGAAGGAGAGTCGAGAATGACCAATGTCACAATATTGGTAACATTACTTTTCAGCATTATATTTCAAACAGCTTTGATTTCAGATTGTAGATATTATAAGTAAATTTCACAATATAAACTTCCTAATTTTGTTTTTTAATATAATTACAAACTCAGAATTAAACATATTTGATGGGGTTCTACCCATTGCAATTAAATGGCCCAGCTTTGGATAGTGGTAGTTTTCACAAATTGACTACTGTGTCCTTTTGGTTATACAGACACGGCCTTTTTTTTCCCCCAAGTACAGTAAAACCTTGGATTGTGAGTAACGTGTTCTGTGAGTGTCCCACAAGATGAGAAAATATTTCTAATAAATTGTAACTTGATAAATGACCGTTGTCTTGCAATATGAATCGTACATAATGCTGAATGTCACATGATAACTAAGCCAATGTTTCTTGCAATTTGCTTTGATATATGAGTACTTTGGGTTAGAAGTATGTTTCTGGAACAAATTGTGTTCACAAACCAAACTTTTACTGTGTTTTTTTTATACTTTATATGTTATGCTATGCTCACCACAAGTGTAGCTACCATCTGTCACCATACAATGGTATTACAGTATCATTGACGATATTCTTTTGCTATCACTGTATCCCCATGACTTAATCATTCTATACCCAGAAGCCTGTATCTCCATTTTCCCCATCCATAAGGCAACCACCAAATTATTCTCGGTATTTATGGGTCTCTTTCTATATTTTTGTTTGTTCATTCGTTATCTAGATACCACATATATAAGTGAAATCATAAGGTATTTCTTTCTCTTATTTCACTTAGCACAATAACTTCTAGGCCCGCTTGTTTTGTTACAAATGGTATGATCTTTTTTATGGCTGAGTAATATTCTATTGTGTATATATACCACATCTTCATCCATTCACCTACTGATGGACACTTAGGTTGACTATTGTAAAAAATGCTGCAATAAAATAGGGGTACAAAAGAGGGGTACAAATGTCTTTTTACATTAGTGTTTTGTTTTCTTTGGGTAACTACCCAGTAGTGGAAATACTGGATCATAGGATATGTCTATTTTTAATATTTTTTTAAATGTTTATTTGTTTGAGAGAGAGCGAGCATAAGAGGAAGAGGGACAGAGAGGAAAGAGAGAATCCCAAGCAGGCTCCATGTTGTCAGTGCACAGCCTGATGCTGGGTTCCATCTCACAGTTTGTGTGATCATGACCTGTGCTAAAATCAAGAGCTGAATGCTTAATCAACTGAGCCACCCAGGCACCCCTCTATTTTTAATTTTTTGAGGAACCTACATACTGTTTTCCACAGTGTCTGCATCATTTTATATACCCATCAATAGAGCACAAGGGTTCCTTTTTTTTCCACATCCTTGCCCACATTGTGATTTCTTAGTGATTTTGATTCTTGCCATTTTGATATGTGTGAAATGATATCTCACTGTTTTGGTTTGCATTGCCCTCATTATTAGTGATATTGACCATCTTTTCATGTGTCTTTTGACCATTTGTATGTCTTCTTTGGAAAAATGTCTATTCAGATACTCTGCCCTTCTTAAATTGAATTGTTTGGGGTGTTTTGATGTTGAGTTGTAAAAGTTCCTTTACATATGGTAGATATTAATCCCTTATTGCATATGTAGTTTGCAAATATCTTCTCTCCTTCAGTATGGTGACTTTTCATTTTGTTGATTATTCCCTTTGCTGTGTGTGCAAGAGGTTTTTATTTTGGCATAATCCCAGTAGTTTATTTTTGTTTTTGTTTCTTTGCCTGAGGAGATATATCCATAAATATGTCTAAGGACAGTGTCAAAGAGATTTCTGCCAATGATTTCTCTTGGACAAGTTTTATGGTTTCACATCTCACATTAGGCCTTTATCCATTTTGAGTTTATTTTCATGTATGGTCTGGTTTCATTCTTATACATGTAGCTAATTTTCCTAGCACCATTTAGTGAAGAGACTCTTTTACCCATTGGATATTCTTGCCTTTGTCATAGACTGACCATATATAAGGGTGCATTTCTTTCTGGGCTGTGTCCTTCATTTGTGTGTCTCTTTTGTGCCAATACCATACTCTTTTGATTATTATTGCTTTGTAGTATAGCTTCAGATATGGGATGATTACTTGGGCTCTTTGGTGTCTTTTGTGTCCACATAAATTTCATTATTATTCTTATTTTATGAACAATACTATTGGTGTTTTGATAGTGAGGGCATGGAATCGGTGGATTTTTTTCTTTTTGAGTAGTTCATTAATTCTTCCAATCCATTAGCATGCTATATTTTTCTACTTGTTTCTGTCATCTTCAGTTTATTTCATCAATACTTCATTGTTTTCAGCATGCAGGTCTTTCACCTCCTTGGTTAAGTTTATTTGTAGGCAGTTGATTATTTTTGGTGTAATTGCAAATGGGATTGTTTTCTTAACTTCTCTTTCTGCTTTATTACTATATAGACATGCAATTAATTTCTTTAAACTTTTTGTACCCTGAAGTTTTTACTGAATTCACTTATTCTAATAGGTTTCTTTTTTTTTTTTTTTTTTGTCAGAGTCTTTAAAATTTTCTATATACAGTATCAGCCTCTCTGAAAATGGTGACAGTTTTTAATGCCTTTTGCTTGTTTTTATTGGTTGATTGTTATGGCTACGACTTCCAGTACTATGTTGAATACAAGTGGTGAGAGCAGACATCTTTGTCTTGTTGCTGATCTTAGAGGAAAAGTTCTCAGCCTTTCACTACTGAGTATGACATTATCGTTTGGTTATATAGGGCCTTTACTCTGTTGATGTGTATGTTCCCTCTAACCTACTTTGTTGAGAGTTTTTACCATGAATGGATATTGAATTTAATCTTATGCTTTTTCTCCCTCTATTGAGATATGGTGTTTATCCTTTATTTTATTGATGTATTATATCATAATGATTTGTGAATATTAAATCATTTACTATATTGTTGTACATGGTTTGCTAATATTTTCTGGAGGATACTTGACATCTTTTATTTTTTTGTAGTTGCTTTGTCTAGTTTTGCTATCAAGGTAATGTAGCATCATAAAATATATTTTGATGCTTTTCTTGTTCTTCTATCTTTTTTGAATATTTTATGCCTATTCTCAAACTCTTTAGTTGATTGTTAGAATTCATCTGTCAATGTATCTGGTCCTAGAATTTTGTTTATTGGGAGTGTTTTGATTACAGTTCCTTTTCATTACTAGTATTTGGTCTTTTCAGACTGTTTTTCAGGATTCACTTTGGGATAATTATATATATCTAGAAGTTTATCCATTTCTTCTAGCGTGTTTAATTTATAAGCATAAAATTCCTCCTATTAGTGTCATAATCCATGTTATTTCTGTGGTATCTGTTCTCTTTCATTTCTTATTGGTGTCTTCTTTTTCTCAAGATGAGTCTCGGTAAATGTTTATCAAAGAACCAGTTCTTTGATCTTTTCTATGGTTTTTTATATAGGTACCTTCAAACATAGTTTTAATATTCACTGAGAGGTACCTTGAGATCTGGTATGACAGGTTCATCTGGGCTCCTTTCACACATGGAATCAGCCAATTCTATATTAGTCCTGGATTCTTTTAAGGGGAAAAGAAAATGGATGTTTATTGTTATTAAGTTCATAGATAATTTTAAGAAAAACTATATATTCAGATTATATGTGTAGATGTAATAAATATGTATGTGTAAAATCATCTGAAAATATATGTATCTCCAATAGATGGAAGACAGGGATACAAAGGGAAACAGAATATAAAAAGATACTTTAGGTTAAAAGAACAAAACGTTATGTGCTTATGGAGCTAAATGTAGAGTTTTCACTTAATTTTTTTCTATATCATATTCGTATTATATTTATCCACTTTCTTCCACACAGAGATTTGTTTCTGAAAAATAATGTGGCAGAATTACAATATTTTATGTTTGCTCATTTTGCTTTATAGCATATTACATGTGAACAGATCCAGAACATTAGGAATCCTATCAATACCACTAGGATTACTGAAAACAGTTTTTACATTTTTTGCATAAATTTCTCCACATCCTGTCCCAACTTTTACATTTAATCCATGTCTAGTAGAGCCATTACATGGTATACGTTCTTCGAGACCTTATCCTAGTTCTGCAAGTAACTAAGTGTGTAATTCTTACCACGAGTCCTTATGTTATCTTTCTGGCTTTTCTCGTTGTCTAATTCTTACCATAGAAGAGAACTTTAGAAAGTCTCATGGGAACAATATTCAATTAATACTTGCATATTAATAAGCTTATGGCCTTTAGAAATGAAAATCAGTTTTACTGACTAGAAATCTTTGGCGTATATTTTCTTGTCTTGCATACCTTAAATATGTTAGCCAATTTTACTGCAGCAAAGGTGTAGCTATCTTTAATATCTCATGATAATCTAAAATCTCATGATAATCTAATTTGCTTTCTCATATAAATCTTGTACGTTTTCTGTTTGTATAGTCAAAGTTGTTTATTATTAGTTTTAGGTATTTTTTTATCTTTAAAAGAGACATTTGAAACAAATTTCAAGAGTTTTTTAAATTACAGTTTTAATATATCCTCTATGTCTTCTACCTTCTGGTTTTCTTCAGGTACTATCATTATCCATATATTGGAATTTATTTGCTTGCCTTCAATAACTGCTAATTTCCTTGAAATTATTTTAACCTTTTTTTAATCTATAAAATTTCCCCCTTATTTGTGGTCAGTGGTTATGAAGGCATTATTTTGCATTTATTTGCTCCTGCACTCCTTCTATAATATTCTTAAGAAATTTCATGACTTAGGGCATCTGGGTGGCTCCGTTAAGTACCTGACTCTTGGTTTTGGCTCAGGTCGTAATCTCACAGTTTGTGAGTTCAAGGACCCCATTGGGGGCACCGTGCTGACAAGTGTGGAGCCTGCTTCGGATTCTGTGTCTCCCTCTCTCTGCCCTCTACTGCTCACACTCTGTCTCTCAATAACAAATAAATGTTAAATTGTTTTTTAAAAATTCATGCCTTGCATAAATCTCTAATATGTTTCTGGCTTTATACTTTTTTTGAATGTGTATTATTCTACTCTTTAGTCTATTTTTTATTTTCTTATATTAACCAAGTATGGTATCTGGCCTTAATACTTTCGTATTTATTCATTTTATATGCATTGAACTTTCTGAATTTTCACAAGGTGGTATGTTTTAGGGTAGCTTTTAAAAATTTACAAATCTCCTTTTACTCGTTTGTGTGCTTTGTTTTAAAATGTGGCAGTTTGCTTTCTGAGATTTCCTGCTTATGTTTCTCTCCACTTTTATCTAGAATTTACCTCTTATCTCTGTCCTACTCAATGTTGATTATATTCCCAGAAGTTTCTCCTCATTATGGAGCCCTTCTCTGGAGACACATCCTTGTGTGTCAGTGTTGAGATTTTACAGGGACTTGGCTTTTACAGCCCAATTAAGATTTGTATAGGCATCTGCCATGCACTGAATAGTGCAGGAAGCAAAAACCACATGCCTTTCAGCTGATTATCAGTGTTGCTGAGCAGGAAATCTTGGGCTCATATATTATTTTCTTGAGTAATTCAAATGTTAGTCTGTTTCACTGTAGTATAAAGTGGTGACTGTCTTAAATATTTCATGGTAATCTAAATTACTTAACAATATAAATCTTGTACATTTATTCTGCTGTGCTATCCAAGGAAAATTTGTTACATTTTTGTGATTCTTCTCTTGTCAAGCTTTTTGGTTGTAATAATTTTTCTCCACCATATGTATTTGGGGGCTTTTGTAAATACTTTGTCACCTATTTTTGTTTAAATTATATGGGGTTTCTGTTTCCCTTGCATCAATTTATCTACAATTTTAACCAAAATATTCATGACAATTTTTATTGAATATTGATAAAAATTGAACTTCAATATGTGGTTTTTCTTTTGTTTGCTGAAAGGTATGTGTTTTCATTTTCATATTAAGTAAATGCATGGAACTATCCACTTGTGCTGTTGCTTTCAAAATCCCATGTTTTATGCATATACATCTAGAGGTATAATTGCCTGTCTTCAGAAGAAACGATAACTCAGAAGAATTTATTAGACTGTATTTAGTAATTACAGAAAAGGAAGCATCAATTTATTCTACATATTTTTTTTTTTTGTACACCACTAAAATCAGCTAAATGTTATATATAACAGTCTGGTGAACTCCCTTAAATCCCATAAAAGCTTAGTCACAAATAAATTTAGGTATCAATATAGTCCAAGTAGAAAGCATTTAGAATTTTACTTTAACATGAAAAAGTTTTGTTTGTTTCTTTTTAACTAACCATTCCTGAGGACCAAAGGGAGCTCCAAGTCCCCATATTAAATCCTAAAGTAGCTTATGAAATTGTTGTTTAATATTTGAGTACCTACAAATATCCATTCATCTTCTCTGAGGTATATATATTTCTAAGAGGGTGCACAACAGAAGCTTAGCTGCAAAAAAGTAAAAATGAAATTGTCATGTTTAATCACTTCTCTTCCTGAGAAGAAAGATTTAAGCATGTGAAAATGGAATCACTCAAGTCAGAATTAGGCCAACTGCTGTGACGAATATCGCCATGATGAAACAAGGTTTTTCATTTTTTATTCCAAGCAACTGGTTATAAGAAGCACAGTGTATAAAAACCTAACAGACAACCAAAAGTTCTTTCTTGAAAGAATGAATGAATCAATGATTGAAAGGACATTTTTAAAATACTGGGTCAGTGAGTGAAGATACCTTCTGGTATTTTCACTAAGAGGTAGAATACTAAAAATGTTCAATAATGGGGGTGGGAGGGCAGAAAAGTGTAAAAATTTTTAGTTGTATAACTTGTGTTTGAATCCTGTCTCTGTCATTTAGCTGTGTAACCTTAATTTACCCACTTTGCTAAATAGTAACCAAAAGTGTTTGTTTGCAGGCATTAAATAAGAATTTGTTCTCTTTACTTTCCTTATAGCTCAACTCTATAAGAATATGCTAATGAAACATCTTAAGAAAATCATTTAAATGTTCATGAGCTATGATTGACATATAACATTGTGTAAGTTTAAGGTATATACAGCATCATGATTTGATATATGTAATACTGCAAAATAATTAACGCAATAGAATTAGTTAAAATCCATCACTTCACATAGTTCTAATTTTGTTCCAGCCATGTAATGAGAACTTAAGACTTACCCTCTTAGCAACTTTCACATACACAATACAGTGTTAACTACAGTCATTGTGTTGTATGTTACATCTCCAGAACTTACTTATAATGGGAACTTATAAGTTATAACTTATTTCTACCTTTTGACCCCCTAACTTAATTTTCTCACTCCCACTCATTGCCTCTAGCAATCAAATTTCAGTGAGTTGTTTTTTTTTTTTCCAGATTCTAGAAGTTAGTTCATGCAGGTTTTGGCTTTCTCTGACTTATTTCATTCACTTGGCATAATGCCCCAAAATCCATCCCTGTTGTCATAAATGGAAAGATTTTCCTTCTCTTTTTATAGTTAAATAGCATTCCTATGTATGTATATACACTTATGCATGTGTATATACACACGTGTATATGTATATTACAAATTATTTAGATAGTGGGATTGCTGGATCAAATGGTAGTGGTTATACCAGTCTACATTCCCACTAACAGTGCACAAGAGTTCCCTTTTCTGCATGTCCTCATCAGTATGTCTTACCTATTGTTTTTTGATGACAGAATAAAACCCATGACTGTGAGAATAGCTAACAATCGTGAGTTTATATGTCACTGTGGTTTTGGTTTCTCTTTCCCTAATAATTTGTGATGTTTAATTAAACGTTTTTTCTGTACCTGTTAGCCTTTTGAATATTTTCTCTGGGAAGGTGTCTATTCAGGTCCTTTGCCCATTTCTAAGTTGGATTATTTGGCCTTTGCTATTGAGCGGTAAGAGTTTTTTTTCCTTCTTTAGCAGATAATCTGTTGTTAGTAAATGGAACTGCTATTTAAATCACCTAGAGATTGCTGTGAAAGAGAGAAATCTAATCAGTGATTATCTTGTATTTTTCCAATCTGATAATTATTCACCATTTTCCGTATCAATTCTCAGTTGGAGCCATTTATCACTATTGACCTATATGCTCAGCAGTACATGTTTCCATGCCAATATTAATATACAATTTGCTTTGATTTTTGAATGCTTATTTCTAGTGGCATTTGTAATTATTTTGTGTGTAAATTAGGTATAAGAAGGCAAATTAATTAATTTCTATTCAGAGGAACAATACACTGGACTAGAAGTATTTCCAGAATCCATTTTGAGCAATTAATGTCAGAAGTATTAGTAGTCAAAACATAAAAACATATACTCTTTTTTTTCTTTCTTCTTCCCCCATTTGTTTTGTATACCTTTCCTCATCTTTTTTACCAGACTTCATTTTAGATAACATTTGAAGTACTTGCTGACTGATTTAGGTTCAAATTTTGTGCTTACCTTCCTTACAGCAACAACTAGAGGAAGATGGGGTCAGTCATATTTATAGTGGAAAGTAACGCATGATTCTCAGTGAAAACCAAGCTATTTGTGACATCAGTCTCTAAAATAATTTTGTTTTGTGGAACCTCAGGAAGTTGAAACTGGGGAATATCACCAATAGCTTTTTCCTGAAAAACATGCTACAGCTAATGCAGTAATGGGTTTTCTGTGGGGACTCTTTAAAGTGCTCTTGGATAAAGACCACATTTTAAATATTAAACTGCACCTTAGGAAACATGGCCTTTCAGCAGGCTAAGTATATGTTATTCTAGAGACTGACTTGAAAAAGTACAGGTCATATGAGTAGCTAACCCCAAATGGATGAACCATATATTTCAACATATCCTATAAATAGAATGTGTCTAAATAAAATGTGTGATAAGAGCAGACAGGTGCATTCTATGACAAGGCCTGGAGTGCTTATGCTTGGACTTGCAATGAGCAAAGTCATAATAAGTTAACACGTTGAGAAGTAGCTATACTTTTGTACACATGAAAGCTAACCAGAATTTTGCCTTAATTGGAGGCTTAATCACATAATGCCTTGTGACATCTGGCATACAATGGCTGTATTTTGTTATTTTTCATATGTGGCTATCAAATGTATAATAAGCATGTAACATTTCTGGGCATGTGCCCTCCAGAAAGTTTTCTGCTTAATTCACCCACAGTTTCTAAAGCATCATACTCCTGTTTCAAAAATGTTATGTTATTAAGCCAAGGAAAGAAGTTCCCTCCTAGTCAATTAGCCAGGATCACTAGAAGTAAAAGTAATGAGGGGCTAATAGGAGCCAGGCATCATAATTTTAAGTAGTCATGACTCTTCTTTTACAGGTGTTATGGAGTCCACTTTAAGTGGCACAGGGAATTGCAATGGAAGCAGTTAAAGTTGACCAAGAATCTTAAAGATGGGTCAAGGAAAGTATTCCTCTTGTCACTCTGCCCTAGCTTGTATGCTTTTAGAACAGTGGAATGTCTAATATTACCACACATTCCAGAAATCAAACCTGTAGTTGCCTCTTGTATCCATTTTGTTTACCTGTTCAGAGAAGAAAAAGTTTGAACAGCTCTATATTCTCAACCACAAGAAAGGCACTAGGTTTTTGTTCCTATGAGAGTCAATATCTAGGGTGTACTCATTCTAGAACCCATGCTTATTCCCACATTCTATGGAAAAAAAATCAAAAACCAACTTTCAGGTCCAGCGAAAGGCAAACAGTCCAAGATTAGCTGTCAACAAGGGCTTAGTCAAGATCCAGCCATAAAGTTATGGGTCTAAAAGAAAAAACAAAAGCAGAAGGCACAACCCTAGCACTTAAAAAATAGAGCACATGAGATCAAAATGGCAATCTTCCAACTGATCTTGTGAAAAGGTATCAGAACATGATGTAAGAAAGCAAAGCTAAAATCTGAACTTATGGGAATTGGCAATAGAAAAGTACCCTGTGGGAAACATGCCTGAGGCATTTTATTGAGAATACAGGGAGGAATCCTTTTGTCTTTGATGTGAATTAAGGGATGAGTGGTGAACCTATTATAGGTGTTAATGAAGAGGCTGCACTCTAAATCTGTCAGATGAAAAGAACCTTCCTGTGAGCAAGCTACATGAGAAATTTAAGGAACAGGGTGCACAGATCATCTAGCCAATGAGGTGACTAACTTCCAACTCTCAGTGTTTAAAAGCCCTGTAATACAACTAAATAAAGGATCATAGCATTGCTTTATTTGACCTACATATTCATATTACTCTTAAATAATTGTTTTTGTCTAAAAGCTACATACTTCTATGGAAGAAAAAACTCAGTACTCTCAATCTCTGTCTCTGTTTCTCAGGCTAACACTCCACTAAAAGGCAAAGAGATGTAAACCTGGGAAGAAGAATCCAAGTATTTTTACTATCCTGTCATCTGAGTTTGGAGAATATTGTAAAACTTACTGTGTTAGATGGCACAAAAGCAGAGTCAACAATGAGGTCTGGAAGCTGGGAGGAAAGATGTAAGGGACTGGACAAAGAGAACTGTGTCTATATGCATTTCAAGTACAACCAAGATGTTTTAAAATGTCCTATTTAATCTAGGAGTTTAATTGCTATTAATCTAATGAAGACATTTTCTCAATGTTAAACAGTTATTCAGGGAGAAAAAGGGGAGTGCTTTTGTAGAGGTGTAGAAAATGAATTTAAAATTTTGTATGTCTTGCCTATTGTTCGATGTGAGCACCGTTAAATTTTTCTAGGTTTAGTTTGCTATACCCTAAGATTATGAAAATACTTACTAACCAGCATTTTCTCGCTTCTGTAATCTTGCTTGCTTAACACATTCCTCCCCTTCCCCTTTTTTCTCCTGCCAAAGGACAAAGGACGCCCAATCAGAGAACAACAAATGTCCTTACTTTAAAATCAACTAATCAGGCCCCCCATAATCTGAAACCTCCCTTATGCTATTTGTCTCTGTCTATAAAAATGCTGTACAAACCCTGATCGGGGCCTCTTAGCGTCACTGGCAACGAGTGCGCGGAGGTCCAGGTTCGAACCTGCAATAAACGACCCTTGCCGCTTGGCTTTGACTTACGACTCTGGTGGTCTCTTGTGGGGGGTTTCACGACCTCAGGCGTTACATTTGGAGGTCCCACCGAGATCTCCCCCGGGCCCACCAGACTTCTGGTCAACGGGTCATCTCTGATTCCGATCGGTAAATAAGCCGCCTCTATCTTTTTCTCTCTGATCTGTGTTTCTTCTCAGGAAAACCGGTTCTATCTGGAAGCTGGTGTGACCCTGGCAGACGCGCTATAGGGCACTCAGCCGGGGTCAGTTGGAGACGTCCACTGACACTGGGGGCCTTTCTGGCCCATCAGGACTCTTTTCTGTGGGCCACTCACGCCCAACGCGCCTGCTAGTTAACCACTTTCACTTTCTCTATGGACTTCCAGTTTCTCTGTATAGACTAGTCCAGAGTGCTAAGAAACATCTCCAGGCGCCTGAAGGAAAAAAACCCTCTAATCAGTAGGCATGCCCATTGTTACCCGCGCTCTGATGTGATGTGTGTCTGTCTGTTGAATTGACTGGAATGATTGTTGGAGTCAGGGGCACGCGCCTGACTTACCCTATGTGTAGTCCCACGGCATAAGCTACGGGATTCGAGTGGGCTCTAACCTGATTTCTGCGGTGATCCTCTTATGGCTTAAGGCGGTCAAAATTTTTTTGATCCAAGCAGGGGGTTTATACCTGCACGCCTATCCTCAGAGGCACCTAGGCTCCCGCGAGGGACGCGGACGGACGAGTATGCGAATGCTTCTGTGTCAGTCTAAATGTATTGTCACCCCTGGGCCCTTGTAATAACCACCATCCTAACCGTAACCCTTTCTATTGGGTTGGCCGCAACAGCACCAGAAAGTTGGAACCGCTGCCAGAGATTCTTGTTGGTTCTTGTTTTTCTTTTGTGGATCGGATGCTTTATTGGAATTAAGTGTTTTCTCGCCTAATCAGAATTAATTATTCCATCCTTTGTTCCTCTCTTCTCCTCTTCCTCAGAATCATAACATGGGCCAAACGCAGAGCACCCCTCTCTCCCTCCTCCTCACCAACTTTAGGGATGTAAGAGCTAGAGGACACAACTTAAGCCTAGACATTCGCAAAAGAAAGTTGATCACCTACTGCTGCTCTGAATGGCCCACCTTTGGGGTCAATTGGCCTACAGAGGGAACCTTCTGCCTCTCTGTGGTCCTTAAAGTAAAATCAAGAATTTTCCTACCAGGGAAAGAAGGTCACCAGGATCAGATTCCCTATATTCTGGTGTGGCAAGATTTAGTGGAAAACCCACCTCCCTGGATGGCCTCTTTCTTAACAACAGGGCCTTGCAAAATCCTAGCGGCTAAACCTACCAACCCTCCCAAGCCACAAACTCCAAATGCACCCCCTCTTCTCCCCGAGAGCCAAGATTTACTTTCCCTTGACCCTCCCCCTTACCAGATTCCTCCTCTTATTTGCAAGCCGCCCCTATCCCTGCTCCTGACCCCATTTCCCCTGTGCCGGCAGAGCCTCCCATAGCCCAGCCGATAGAAGAACTAGAAAATAGGGAGGCTCAACCCGTGCCCATGTCGAATGGGGGCGCAATCCAAGGGCCGGCTGGATGTACCCGTGGCCGGGCCCCACGTGAGCCAGGATTCCGCCTCCCTGACTCCACCATAGCTTTACCCTTACGGGAAATAGGGCCTCCCGATGATAGGGGGAACCCCCGACTTCAATACTGGCCCTTCTCTACCAGTGACCTATATAACTGGAAAACCCAGAATGCCCGATTTTCTGATAACCCTAAAGATTTAATAGCTCTCCTGGACAGCATTATGTTCACCCACCAACCCACCTGGGATGATTGTCAGCAACTCCTCCGAATCCTGTTCACCACCGAGGAGCGAGAAAGAATTCAATTGGAAGCAAGAAAGCTGGTTCCTGGAGATGACAGCCAGCCTACTGCTAACCTTGAACTCATTAATGCAGCTTTTCCCTTGACCCGACCCCCACAGGATGGCTGGGACTACAACACGACAGAAGGTAGGAGACGACTGCGCATTTATCGCCAGACTCTAATGGCGGGTCTCCGGGCTGCTGCACCCAAGCCCACTAATTTGGCAAAAGTATATTCAGTAGTACAAGGTAAAACAGAGAGCCCTGCTGCTCATTTAGAAAGACTAATGGAAGCCTTCAGACAGTATACCCCCATGGACCCAGAGACCCCCGAAAATCAAGCTGCCGTTGTAATGGCCTTTGTAAACCAGGCAGCCACTGATATTAAAAAGAAACTCCAGAAACTAGAAGACCTGGAGGGAAAACAAATTCAGGACTTACTCCGCATTGCCCAGCGTGTCTATAATAATAGACTCCAGAGGACAGGCAACTTAAAGCTACTGAAAAAATGACCAAAGTCCTGGCTGCTGTTGTCCAAAAGTCCCTAGATAAAGATCAATGTGCCTATTGCAAAGAAAAAGGCCATTGGGCCTGAGAATGCCCTAAAAAGAAAAGGCCACGTCATAATCAAAAACCGTGGCAGCCAAAAACCACACCTGCCCTCTTCACTCAAGATGCAGAATAGGGGGGATGGGGTTTGGATCCCCTCCCCAAACCTAGGGTAACGCTACAAGTGGAGGGGAACCCAGTTCAATTCCTAGTCGACACAGGGGCACAACATTCGGTCTTGATCAGACCCCATGGGAAAATTTCTGAAAAATCTTCCTGGGTCCAAGGGGCTACCGGAATAAAAAAATATTCCTGGACCACTCAGAAGGACTGTGGACCTAGGAAGCGGAAAGGTCACCCATTCCTTCCTAGTCATCCCCGACAGTCCCTGCCCCTTATTGGGAAGAGACTTACTCACTAAAATGGGGGCTCAGATTCATTTCATGCCAGGGGGCCCCCAAGTGACTGACCTCCACAACCAACCCATTTCCGTACTTACTCTAAGATTAGAAGATGAATATCGACTTCATCAGGAGCCACCCTCACAAAATCACAACATAGAGCCCTGGCTCCAGCAGTTTCCAGAGGCATGGGCTGAAACCAGGGGTATGGGGTTGGCTAAGCATCGCCCAGCTCTATTCATAGAAGTAAAGCCAGGGGCAGATCCGGTCCGGGTCCGACAATACCCGATGTCAATAGAGGCTAGAAATGGCATCACGCCACATATCCGTTGCCTCCTAGACTTGGGCATCTTGCGTCCCTGTCATTCAGCCTGGAACACCCCTCTACTGCCTGTCCGAAAACCTAATAGTGCGGACTACCGTCCGGTACAAGATCTGAGAGAAGTTAACCACCGAGTCATGGACATACACCCGACAGTTCCCAACCCCTATACCCTCCTAAGTGCCCTCAACCCAGAAAGACAATGGTATACTGTCCTCAATTTAAAAGACGTTTTCAGCCTACCTCTGGCCCCCAAAAGCCAAGAACTCTTTGCCTTCGAGTGGTCTGATCCTGAGAGGGGCATAAATGGACAACTTACCTGGACCCGGCTTCCCCAAGGATTCAAAAACTCACCCACCTTGTTCGATGAAGCACTTCACGAAGATCTGGGCAAGTATTGGAGTCGAAACCCCGAAGTGACTCTCTTGCAGTACGTCGACGATCTTTTAATAGCCGCTGAGACCGCCGAAGCCTGCTTGCAAGGCACCAGGAACCTTCTCCGGACACTTGGTGCCCTAGGGTACCGGGCTTCAGCAAAGAAAGCCCAAATTTGTAGATCTGAGGTAACCTACTTGGGCTACCTGTTAAGAGGAGGACAACGGTGGCTCACTGATGCACGGAAGGAAACCGTCCTCCGCATCCCCCGACCCACAACGCCAAGGCAGGTAAGAGAATTCCTGGGATCGGCTGGGTTCTGCCGCTTGTGCACACCTCGGTTTGCCGAGATGGCTAAGCCTCTTTACCTGGTCACCCGAGAACAGGCGCCCTTTGAGTGGACAGAGGAAACTGAGCAGGCTTTCCAGCAAATTAAACTCGCCCTGTTGTCGGCGCCAGCCTTAGGGCTCCCCGATGTCTCCAAACCCTTTCATCTCTTCATAGATGAAAGCAAGGGATAGCCAAAGCAGTACTGACGCAACCTCTTGGTCCATGGCCCGGCCCGTCGCCTACCTTTCAAAAAGACTAGACCCAGTGGTGGCTGGCTGGCCTCCTTGCCTCCAGATGATCGCTGCTACAGCTCTAATGGTAAAAGATGCCGATAAATTAACTATGGGACAAGAGTTACATGTTACAACCCCCCATGCCATCGAGGTAGTCCTCAAACAACCTCCTGACCGATGGATAAGTAACGCCCGACTGGTTCACTACCAGGGGCTATTATTGAATCCCCTCAGAATCATTTATGCTCCCCCCCAAACACTAAACCCTGCCTCCATATTACCAGACCCGGACTTAGATATCCCCCTCCATGACTGTGCTGAAATATTGGCGTAGGTTCATGGCGTTCGGGAAGATTTACAGGATCACCCTCTACCAGACGCTGAGGTCACCTGGTTCACTGACGGCAGCAGCTTTGTACATCAGGGTCGAAGGTACGCAGGGGCAGCAGTCACAACTGAAACTGAGACTGTTTGGGCAGAGCCTTTGCCAGCTGGCACCTCTGCCCAACGGGCTGAACTTGTGGCCTTAACCAAGGCACTGACTTTGGGAAAAGACAAGAGACTAAACATGTATACGGATAGCAGATATGCTTTTGCTACGGCCCACATACATGGAGCTATATACAGAGAGAGGGGACTAACTGCAGAGGGGAAAACTATCAAAAACAAAGAAGAAATATTGGCTCTTTTAAAGGCACTCTGGCTGCCTAAACGACTAGCCATCATACATTGCCCAGGCCACCAAAAACCGATCACACAGGTGGCCAGAGGAAATAATTTGGCTGACCAGGTGGCCCGAGAGGTGGCCTTACAGGTGGCCTATACTTTAATGACCACCCTACCAGACCCCGGTTCAGCTAGTATACCAGGAAGTCCCACCTACACTAAAGGAGACCTAAACTGGATCCAAAAATTGCCTTTGACTCAGTGCCTTAACGGATGGTGGGGAGCAGCAGACTGTAGCATAATCCTCCCAGAAGAAATGGGAAATAAAGTCTTATCCAAGATGGACCAAGCCACTCATATGGGCACAAGAAAAATGCAAGACTTAATGAGACATGCTAGGATCACCATTAAAGACTCCAGGACAAAAATTGAACAGATAGTTGCTAGCTGTAAAGCTTGCCAACTAACTAACGCTACCAACCACGGGAAAAACCCTGGCTCCAGGACCCGCAGAACCAGGCCGGGAGCCTATTGGGAAGTAGACTTCACCGAGGTAAAGCCTGGAAAATATGGATATAAATATTTGTTAGTGTTTATAGATACCTTTTCAGGATGGACAG
Organism: Acinonyx jubatus; assembly: GCF_027475565.1. Taxonomy (NCBI): domain Eukaryota; kingdom Metazoa; phylum Chordata; class Mammalia; order Carnivora; family Felidae; genus Acinonyx; species Acinonyx jubatus. The sequence continues at coordinate 41,229,981 of NC_069391.1, forward strand.
AGGCCTTCCCCACCAAGCATGAGACTGCACAGGTAGTAGCAAAGAAAATGTTGGAAGACATCATGCCCAGGTATGGATTCCCTACCCTAATAGGATCAGACAACGGACCGGCACTCATTTCAAAGGTAATACAAGGGATAGCGCAGTTTATTGGGGCTGATTGGAAACTACATTGTGCATATAGACCCCAAAGCTCAGGACAGGTAGAAAGAATGAATAGAACTCTAAAAGAGACCTTAACTAAATTGACCATGGAGACTGGCACTAACTGGGTAGTCTTACTCCCCTACACTCTGTTCAGGGTGCGAAACTCCCCCTCCAAACTGGGATTAACCCCCTTTGAAATCATGTATGGAGTACCCCCTCCTATAATTCCCAACCTACAGTCTAATGTGTTAACTGAACTTGATGATCATAAACTTCTTATTTCCCTGAGGGAACTCCAGCGCACCCACCAGGAAGTTTGGCCCAGACTGAGAGCCATTTATGAGACCGGGCCCCCTCCTGAGCCACATCACTACCGACCCGGAGACTGGGTATACATGCGGAGACATAAGCAAGAGACCCTCCAACCACGGTGGAAGGGACCCTACATTGTGATCCTCACTACACCCACAGCTCTCAAGGTCAAAGGGATCACCACCTGGATCCATTACACCCACGCCCGACCAGCTGATCCATTTGCGGTTCGAGAAGACTTCGTGCCGGAAGCCAACACCGCCTGGACGGTTGACCAGAGTAAGACCCATCCTTTAAAATTGACTCTGCGTCGAAAACCTGACCCCAAAAACCGGCTAAGACCAAAGGCCCAGGTGACCCATACCAAGACAGTTGCAGCAACTCAGGACCCACAATGATCGAAGGAACACTCACTAGCATGCTCCTGCTCACCTCCTACAGACTGATAACTATTGCGGGCAACCCCCACACACCCTATACTTTAACTTGGGAGGTTTCTAATTGGTAAACCCATGAAGTCTATAACACCACCACAAAGTCAGACACCCCACTAAATAGCTGGTGGCCAGACTTATACTTTAATTTAGAAAAAGTAGCAGTCTCTACTGGATTAACCCTCCTCGAAAAGCAGCGCAGGTCTGCTGCAGTGTACCAACAAAATAAGTTCCGAGATGAGGGGTTCTACGCCTGCCCTGGGTTCAGAACCGGAGCGATGAGAAAAACCTGTGGAGGGCTCGAATCCCTCTACTGCAAGGCTTGGAGTTGTGTCACTACTAATGATGGGAGCTGGAAATGGCACATAAAGCCCCAATATATTAAAATGTCATTTATTAAGCCATGCAACAAAGCCCAACGCGGGCACACGGTAGTGAACCCGGTGCCCCTCCGCGATCCCGATTGCAACCTTGTCCAAATCAAATTTCTAGAAGATGGAAAAAAAGAAACTAGATGGACCACTGGGCTTAGTTGGGTAATCTATTTATATCGGGAACCACCCTACTAGGCAACTGTCATTCAGATAAAACTAAAGGTAGAACCCAAGGTTCCACCAACCCTAATAGGGCCAAACCAGTCAGTATGGTCCACAAGTAAGCCTAATACTACCCCGCGGTCCACAAATAAGGGTACTAATTCTCCGGCCACTCAGGTGGTCACTGTAACCGGGACTACTCCAAGAAAACCCCAAAAAATTCAAATCCCATTCAAAGATGACCCCTTATGGGTAATGATGAATACCACTTATAAGGCCTTAAATCATACTAAACCCAATGAAACAGAAGCTTGTTGGCTGTGCTATTACACAAAACCTCCATTTTACGAGTCATTAGCAATAGTAGGAAATTATAGCACTGCAAACAACTCAAACACTTGCAGTTGGGGACAGAGAAGACCCGGCCTCACACTACCGTTGCTTATGGGAAATGGGACATGTATAGGAACAGTGCCAACAAAATATAGCCACTTATGCATAAGTAACAGGAATATATTCAATACTTCAGAAAACTGGATTATTCCACCAAATAACTCATGGTGGCTTTGTTCTCATGTGGGATTAACCCCCTGCCTCTATAATGATATGTTCAATCAGTCAAAATTCTGTGTAATGGTAATTGTGTTCCCAAAAATCATATACCACACAACTGAGTATATAGACCAGATGTGGATAGCACCAAAAAGAGTAATTAAGAGAGCACACATTACTGCAGGGGCTCTAACTCTAGCCATCATATTCGGACTCGGGGCCATCGGAACAGGGACAGGGATCTCGGCCTTAACTATACAAAACAAGGGATTTAGTATACTTAGAGAAGCGGTTGACAAAGATATAGAAAGAATAGAGACTGCCATCACTTTGCTTGAAAAGTCCCTAACCTCCCTCTCGGAAGTAGTTTTACAAAACAGGAGAGGATTAGACCTGCTGTTCCTACAGCAAGGTGGTCTCTGTGCAGCACTAGGAGAAGAGTGTTGCTTCTATGCTGACCACACAGGAATAGTAAGGGATTCTATGGCCAAGATCCGAGAAGGGCTAGCCAAACGAAAAAGAGAAAGAGAACAGGAGGCAGGGTGGTTTGAATCCTGGTTCAGTCGTCCCCATGGTTAACTACCCTGCTCTCCGCTTTACTCGGGCCTCTGGCCATCCTACTTCTCCCTCTCACATTAGGCCCCTGCATCATAAACAAAATTATTAATTTTGTCCAAGACAGGTTCAATGCTGCACAATTAATGGTCTTACGAACTCAGTACCAACCGCTCAAGACATTACAAATAGAAAACTGAAGATCCAAGATTGGCTCTTCAGGCACAAGGAAAAGGGGGGAATGTAGAAAATGAATTTAAAATTTTATATGTCTTGCCTATTGTTCGATGTGAGCACCGTTAAATTTTTCTAGGTTTAGTTTGCTATACCCTAAGATTATGAAAATACTTACTAACCAGCATTTTCTCACTTCTGTAATCTTGCTTGCTTAACACATTCCTCCCTCCCCTTCCCCTTTTTTCTCCCACCACAAGTAACAGACAAAGCCTTCCCACCAAAGGACGCCCAATCAGAGAACAACAAATGTCCTTACTTTAAAATCAACTAATCAGGCCCCCCATAATCTGAAACCTCCCCTATGCTATTTGTCTCTGTCTATAAAAACGCTGTACAAACCCTGATCGGGGCCTCTTAGCATCACTGGCAACGAGTGCGCGGAGGTCCAGGTTCGAACCTGCAATAAACGACCCTTGCCGCTTGGCTTTGACTTACAACTCTGGTGGTCTCTTGTGGGGGGTTTCACGACCTCAGGCGTTACAGAGGTAATCTTTATCCTTGGGAAAATTTTTCATAAAGTCTGAAGAATCCTTCTGTTCTATTAGAAGATGTCTGCTCTATAAACAGATAAAATCAGTTAATGCTTTGCTTGTTTTCCCTGTCTTAAAAGATAGTCAAAAAGTCAGAACCCTTTTGACACTCACATCTGATATAAAGAGCTACAGAAGAAGTAAAATTTTCTCTCAGATAAGTCTCTTCGTGTGAAAATCTAGAAATTTTATCATACTAATTCCTCTTTGGTGAAATGTAGTTAACAAAATGGTTAGCATGACTTAGTTCCTTGATTGTGCTTGTTGTGACATCATGGCAGTAAGAGTTACTAACACATGAAAGACTAAGAGAAGAACCACTCAAATATCCTACTTTAGACAGTGGTTTCACTAATGAAAATGATGACAATGTTTAGTGTACAGGATAGAAATTGCAATCAGAAGGGCTAGGTTTACATTCTGTTTCTGACAATAACACAAGGTGTTTTTTTTTTTCAGCTCTTAATTTTGAAATTATATGGATTTTGGTGAAATTAGACCTTAAAATCTAGAATTACTCCAAAAGAGGGTGATGACAGGGTTGAACACTCAAATGAGTCATATCCACAGGTACCACAAGCTTGAATATGTCACAGATTTTTTTCATCACACAACTCTCACAAGAACAAAAGAGAATAAACACTTAATAAATGCCTAATCTGTACCAAGAACTTGGTGAGAACTTTTATTTTCATTTTGTCAATTTTGTATAACAATCAAATGAGAGAATTATCAGTATCCACTTACCAAGTAGAAGGAAACTGAGGAAGAGAGCACTTAGAAAAATTTCTGAAAGTCCTGTAAGCATTTAGCTAGAATGTGGAGTGATACAACTTCCTCTTTTGTGGATTTTGTAATGATATGAACAACTATTAAATTTCTACAATGTACTCAAGGCACTATCCCAACCCTGGTGACTTCTACCTCTACATTGTCAGTTTTACATTTCTCTAATTTTATGGGCTTTCCTGATCTTTTCTTCCCATACTTTTGTTTACTGTCTGACTTGAATTTTTCTTGTGGAGAACAAAGGGATTCGAGTTACTCCCACCAAGATAACGACAACAAAGTTCAGGGGTAAGCTATTAAATTGATGTTATTTTTGTTTAAGCAGAATAAATTGCCTTGCTCAGCCTCTTGTATGCGGTGGGCATTTAATACATGTTTGTCGCATAACTGGAGGAATAAATACATTAAGATACTATTACAAACCCCATCAGTACACTTAATTATTCCTGGCTGTAGTGAAACCAAAATTCAACTCTAGAATTTAACATTTAAGTCTGTCTATAAATGCTACAACATAGAAAACTTCTATAGTTCAGGTACGTTACCACGGGTTATCAATCAAAAATAAAGCAGCCAAACCTGCATTTCTATAAAAGGAAGATTAAAAAAAAAATCTAGATCATTGTCTCAAAATTATTTTTTACTTTGTAAAAATGCAGACAAAAATGTAAGCCAAACTCAGTACTCCTATTTTGGGTTATTTCCCCATGGTCTAAGTACTTTTTACCTCCATTTAAGAAGCTCTGTTGTATAATTTATATCATTGCATTGGACAAACAGTCTGAGTTCACATAATATTCTTTATAGTGAAACAAAATATTGATATGTACAAGTTTTCATTAAAGTTTTCTTAATTGAAAATTTGAGACAAGTGTTTTTTTTCTAAATTAGATTTCACCTGATTTGGCATAACTCTGACTGCAGAGACCAAATACTAGATTACACTCTAAGTAAAATATTATCACAAAATGTCTCTGTTGGTATTTGGCTTCAGTCTAGGCTGAGCTACCCACAACTTATTTTGTGATATTGCAGATTTGTTAATGTATTCATATCATTTCAAATTTGAAGAATTGCAGTTTGAGGCTATAATAAAAGGAAATTCCTCTGTAAATTAAAATCTTTAAATATGAATATTCATTTATTCAACAATTATTTTTTGATCATAAGTAGCACACCATCTCCAACAAAATGGTGAGACAGAAGAACCCAGCCTCTGTCCCCCAAGAAAGATCAAGAATATTTTACCCAGGAAAGTTGTCCTTCATTAATGAAGATGAGATCGTACTTTCCTCATCAACAAAAGCTGAGGAAGTTTATCAGCACTAAACCTGCCTTACAAGAAATGCTGGGAGGAGTTCTTCAAGCTGAAATAAACGGATTTTAATTAGTAATATGAAAACATATGAAAATATACAACCAGTCATAGAGGTGAGTATAAGGTTGAGAATAATATAATGGTGTGTTAACTTCTTAGTATGAATTTTAAAGGACAAAAGTACTAAATATAGTTACTGGTATAATAATTTGTTAAAGGATACATAAGAGAAAAATAGAAATTGTGACATCAAAAACATGAAAAGTGAGAGTAAAAGGGTAAGGTTTTTATATGCAATCAAAGTTAAATTGTTACCAGTGTAAAATATACTATTATATTGATCAGATATTTTATATAAGTCTTATAGTAATCACAAAGCAAAAATCTGCAGTAGAATCACAAAAGATAAAGAGAAGGGAATCAAAACATACCACTGCAGAAAACTATTCACAAAGGAAGACATCAAGAGGGACTGTAAAACAGCCAGAAAACAATTAGTATGATGGCAACAGTAAGTCCTTACCAATCAATAATTATTTTAAATGTAAATGGATTGAATTCCCCAACCAAAAGATGTAGAGTGGCTAGAGAGACGTGGAAAAAAAAAAGAGCCTATAACAGACTCACTTTGACTTTAAAGACATTTGTTGGCTCAAAATGAAGAGATGAAGAAAAGATACACCATGAAAGTGGAAACCAAAAGAAAGCAAGGTAGCTATCCTTGTATCAGACAAAATTAACAAATTTAAGCCAAAATTAACATGACAGACAATGTCATTCTATAATGATAAGGACGTCAGTTTATTGGGAAAATACAATAAATTCATATGCACCCAACATGGGAGCACCCAAGTATATTAAGCAAATACTAACTGATCTGAAAGGGAAAAATAGACAACTATACAGAAACAGTAAGTGACTTTCAATAGCCTACTTTCATCAATGAATAGAACTCCCAGACAGAAAGTCAACACCATAATGTTGGACTTGAACCATACGCTAAGTATACAGAGATAGTACCACTTATCCTTCCAACCACTATGGCATAAAACTAGAAATCAGTAATAGAGAAACTGGAAAATTCACAGATATGTTGAAATTAACATACTCTTGACAGCTAGTGAGTCAGATAAGGAACCAAAAGGGAAATTTAAAATACATATATTTTTTGAAATAAAAGCACAACATATCAAAACCTATGAGATGCAGCAAAGGCAGTTCTAAGCGGGACTTTACAACAATATATACCTACTTGAAGAAAAGAGGAAGAATTCAAATGAATTATCATACAGCCTGTCTATACCTCAAGGGACTACAAAAATAAATATTAAACCTACAATAAGTAGAAGGAAGGAAATAACAAAGATCAGAATGGAAATAAATGAAACAGACCAGAAAAACAATAGTAAAGATAAATGGAATTGGCAAACCTTTTTCTTGAAAAAAAAAAAAAAAAATCAATATTGGAAATAAAAGAGTTACTACAGTTGTTAACACAGAAATATAAAGGAACCTAACAGACTACTACAAATACTTGTATCCCAACAAGTTTTATAACTGAGAGAAAATTAAATGTCTAGAAACATACAACCTACCAAGACTTAACCATCAAGAAATAATCTTAACAGACCAAAAATGAATAATGAAAATGAATCAATTATCACCAACCTCCTAATACAGAAAGACCCAGAGGCACATAGTTTCATGGGTGAATTCTGCCAAATCTTTAAAGAATTAATGTATACCCCAATGTTTATAGCAGCACTCTCAACAATAGCCAAATTATGGAAAGAGCCTAAATGTCCATCAACTGATGAATGGATAAAGAAATTGTGGTTTATATACACAATGGAATACTACGTGGCAATGAGAAAAAATGAAATATGGCCTTTTGTAGCAATGTGGATGGAACTGGAGAGTGTGATGCTAAGTGAAATAAGCCATACAGAGAAAGACAGATACCATATGGTTTCACTCTTATGTGGATCCTGAGAAACTTAACAGAAACCCATGGGGGAGGGGAAGGAAAAAAAAAAAGAGGTTAGAGTGGGAGAGAGCCAAAGCATAAGAGACTGTTAAAAACTGAGAACAAACTGAGGGTTGATGGGGGGTGGGAGGGAGGGGAGGGTAGGTGATGGGCATTGAAGAGGGCACCTTTTGGGATGAGCACTGGGTGTTGTATGGAAACCAATTTGACAATAAATTTCATATATTAAAAAAAAATAAATAAAATCATATTTGACCATATAATAAAATTAAATATATAAAAAAAAGAATTAATGCACATTCTTCTCCAACTCTTCCAAAAAAAAAAAAAATTAAGATGACAGAATACCTCCACACTCATTTTACAAGGCCAGCATTATTAACCTGACACCGAAGCCAAATAAGGACACTACAAGAAAACTACAGACCAATATCCCTAATGAATAAAGACACAAAACTCTCAAAAAGATACCAAATTCAAGAAAACATTAAAAGAATAATGCACCGTGATCAAGTGGGATATATCCCTGAGATGCAAGAATTTTCAACATATGCAAGTCAATGTTATGTACCATAATGACAGAAGGACAAGTAAGAGTTATCTATATGATCACATCAACATATGACAAAAAGGCATTTAACAAAACACAACATTCTTTTATGAAGGAAAAAAAAAACACACACACACTCAACACCTTGGGTATAGACAGAACAGACTCCCAACACAATAAAGGCCATAAAGGACAAACCCGCAGCAATATTGTACCTTACAGAGAAAGGTTAAAAGCTTTACCTCTAATATCTGGAAAAAGACAAGAATACCCACTTTCACCATGCCTGTTTAACACAGTACCAGAAGTCTAAGAGCAATCAGGTAAGAAAAAGTAATACAGAGAATCCAAATAGGAAAGGAAGAGTAAAATTGTCTTTATTTGTAGATATGATTTTATATAGAGAATAGTACCCTCAAGACTTCACACATGAAAAAATTCCAAAAACAGCTAAATTCAATAAAGTAGGATACAAAAATCAACAGAAATTAGTTTCATTTCTATACAGTAACAAAACATCTGAAAACAAAAAACATCATTTTCAACAGCATCAAAAATAAAGTACATAGGAATGAATTTAACCAAAGAGCTGAAAGTTCTATACAATGAAAACTACAAGAGTCATGAAACAAATTGAAGAAGGAATAAACAGATGGAAAGATACTTCTCTCATCCATGAAGACAGGATATTGTTAAAATGTCCATACTACACCAATACATGTATATATTCAATGCAATCCTTTTCGAAACTCCAATGGCATTTTTTACAGAAATATAAAAAATCTAAAATACTCCAATTCCCAAAGCAGCCTTAATAAAGAAAAGCAAAATTAGAGGCATCATACTTCTTGTTTTCAAACCATACTGCAAACCTATAGTATTCAACACAGTATGGTTCTGGCATAAAAATACACAACATAGACCAAGAGAACAAAATGGAGAGTCCAGAAATAAACTCTCACATATATGATTAATAATTGACAAAGGAATCAAGAATACTCAATGGGAAAGGATAGTCTGTTCATTAATGGTGGGGAAAAGTGGATAATCACTTTCAGACCCTTATCTTAAAAAATAAGTCAAAAATGAATTAAAGCTTTTAACATAAAAACTGAAAACCTAAAAAACCTAGAAGAAATTATAGGAAATACAGAAAATACCCTTGACATTGGTCTTGACCATAATTTTTTGTACACAACACCTACAGCACAAACAACAAAAGCAAAACTAAACAAGGATACATCAAAACAAAAAACAAAATGAAAAGGCAACCTACAGAATGGGAGAAAATATTTGCAAATCACATCTGATAAGGGGCTAATATCCAAAATATATAAACAGCTCCTACAATTCAATAGCAAAAATATGACCCAATTAAAAATGAGCAAAACACCTAAATTGACATTTTTTTCAAAGAAAACATACAAATGGCCAACAAGTATATGAAAATGTGTTGAATGTTAGTAAGCATCAGGAAAAAGAAAATCAAAACCAAAATGAGATATCTCCTCACACCAGTTAAAATGACTATCGTGGAAAAGAAAGAGAGTACCTGTTGATGAGAATGTAAAGAAAAAAGTAACCCTTGTGCACTGTTGGTGGGAAAATAAATCAGTACATCCATTATGGAAAAATGTATTTAAGTTCCTTAAATTACAAATAGAATTACCATATGTATGATTTAGCCACCCTACCTCTGTGTGGATATCCAAAGTTAACGGAATCATTATATCAAAGAGTTAACTATACTCCTATGTCCATTGCAGTATTATTCAATAGGCAAAGTATGGATACAACCTAAGTGTCCCCTGATCGATGAATGCATAAAGAAAATGGGGTACGGATACATATCTATCTCTATCCACACACACACACACACACACACACACACACACACACACAGACAAAGGATTATTATTCAGCCTTATGAAAGAAGGCAATTCTGTCATTTGCAACCACATGGGTTAATCTGGAGAGCCTTAAACTAAGGGAAATAAGCCAGACAGACAAAGACAAATAGAATGTGGTGTCACTTACACGTAGAATCTAAAAACGCCTAATTCCTAGAAACAGAGTGGTGGTTACCAGAAACTAGGTGGTTTGGGGGGGGAAGGGAGATGTTGGTCAGAGGGTACAAACTTCTAGATATAAAATAAATAAGTTCTGGGATTTAATGGAAAGCATTTTTACTCTATAGTGCTAAAATTTGCTAAGAGAGCCCTTAGATGTTCTTATCATACACACAAAGTAATTATGTGACATAAGGAGCATGTTAGCTAATATTACAGTAGTAATCATTCTGCAATACATATGTATCAAATGAACACATACATCTTAAACTTACACTATATTTCAATTATATATCAACATTTTTTAAAAAAAAGAATAAATCTTGAACAAGAAAAATACATATAGCATGCCCTCTGTGATATGCCCTTGAGTTTCAAAAGATGCAATAATTTTATCTCCTTCTAGAATCCCATTTAGCCAACAGAGTAGTAAATACAACTTTTAAGTAACTAATTGAAGTGTGGGCAGTATATCAAAATGCATACAGGGATCTTGGACCTCACTGTTAGTTTGCACATTACTTGTACGTGATTTGGGCACAAACTAGATGATGTCACTGCTGTTACCTTTGTAACTATCTTCAGTAGACTTAAAGTTGATCATCAAAGTACCAGTAAATTTCCCTTTATAACTCCAAATAGCTAATGCTGAAGAATGGAAACAAGAATTTTTCTCCTCTTGCAGAGACAGCCTAATGTGATAATTTCCCCAGTGTCTTTATTAATGCAGCAAAGATAATTATGGATTTAGTTAGTGGGTGGTCACTGCTGTGAAATGAACAAGTCACAGGAGCTGAATAAAGCAAGCCAGTTTAGAAATCTTTACCACACAAGGTATACTTTACCCATATTTAAAATTAACTTAAAATAGAATGTGTGCCCTTTTGCTATGGTATCTGTGCTTAGACAGTACAGCCTATTCAAATCTCTGAATTCTGCAATTTACCAGGCAGCCTAGGAAGAAAGCAAAACTAGGTTTGGAAATATTTTCTAGTTAGGTTATATTTGAAAATCATGCACCTTATGCAAGTTTAGGAAAATCTCATCTAGCTTGAATGTTGCGGGAAATAAATATTTGGTTTATCTGGAAAATAGCATGCACTAGTTAACTAAATTATAAAAAAAATCTTTAAAAATAACTGCAGAAGATCTTACTAAAATATAATAGTTACCAGTGCTTGAAATGCATGTTCATATTATATGCATAGCTCTGTATGTTGACTTTCTTCAGGAGCATCATTCACACTATTGAGTCTCATTGTAAAGAAAGACAGCTTCAGACAATTTAATAGGCAAGAGTGAATAAGCAACGACTTATGTTACTCCCTAGAGAATGCCTAACGTACCTTAAATTGCCTATCGTTGTTTGCTTTTTCCATGACTTTTCTTTTGAAAGTGAAGAAATTTATTTACAGTAAAATATTTTATAATCCATCAAATTTCATATAATATCTCTATTTCTTTATTCTCTATTATAGAAAAACTTATAACATGTTCATAGCTTTACATAATTTCTTTGATCAAAATCTTTTTTCCGTTAATAAGTACTGGTCAATTTTATTTAAATGTTAGATCCTAACATTAATCCTAAATATTTATTAATCCTAAATATTATTTTCTAAACAACAACAATTTTAAGAAGGGGGCTAGAAATCAGGCAATATGTCACCTGAGTGTTAGGTGAATATACTTTCCATGAAGCTTAACTACTTTATGCTACTGCCTTAAATTATACAGAAATAGTAACTACTAAGAATATTTTAGGCATGAAATAAACAGCATTTTATAAAAATAAAGTATGAAGACATACAACTGGACAGACAGGCATCTTGTTGGTTCCACTTCTATGCAAATCTTGAAATCCTAATCACAGTAATACTAAGAAAATTTGATACAAATTCTTTTGGAGAACACCACTAGTATCCTATAATAAGATAGTATTTAGTAGATAAATTCCTAGAAACGTACAATACTTCAACACTGAATCGGGAAAAACAGAAATCTGAACAGACTAATTACTAGCAATGAAATTGAATTGATAATCAGAAAACTACCAAAAACAAAGTCCAGGACAAGCTAGATTCACAGATGAATTCTATCAAACATTTAAAAAACCGTTAATATTTATTCTCCTCAAACTATTCCAAAAGATACATGAGGAAATTAAGGTTCCAAATATGTTCTGTGAGGCCAGCCTTACCTTGGTAGCAAAACCCCCACAAAGACACCACAGAAAAGGCCAATACACTTATGAACATAGATGCAAAAATCCTCAACAAAATATTAGCAAACCACATTCAACAATAAATCAAAAGGATCACTCACTATGATCAAGTGGGATTTATTTTGGGGAAGCGAGGATGGTTTAACATTCACAAATCCATAAATGTGACACAGCACATTAACACAACAAAGAATAAAAAATACAGTTTAAAGGGACACCTGGGTGGCTCAGTTAAGCTTCAGACTTCAGCTCAGGTCATGAACTCATGGTTTCTGAGTTGGAGCCCCAAGTCAGGCTCTGTGCTGACAGTTGAGAGCCTGGAACCTGCTTTGGATTCTGTGTCTCCCTCTCTCTCTGCCCCTCCCTGCTTTCTCTCTCTCTCTCTCTCAAAAATAACACTTGGCTCAAGATGTTAATTTTTAGGGTAGCTCAAGAAGTTAAGCATCCAACTCTTGATTTCAGCTCAGGTCATGATCTCATTGTTTGTGAGATAGAGCCCCCTGTCAGACTCCCTGCTTGAGACTCTCTTTCTTTCCATTTGCCCCTCCCTGTCTCTCAAAAAAAAAAAAAAAAGAAAAAAATGTTAGTTTTTAAAAATACAAACCTGGGGCGCCTGGGTGGCGCAGTCGGTTAAGCATCCGACTTCAGCCAGGTCACGATCTCGCGGTCCGTGAGTTCGAGCCCCGCATCAGGCTCTGGGCTGATGGCTCAGAGCCTGGAGCCTGTTTCCGATTCTGTGTCTCCCTCTCTCTCTGCCCCTCCCCCGTTCATGCTCTGTCTCTCTCTGTCCCAAAAATAAATTAAAACGTTGAAAAAAAATTTTTTTTTAAAATACAAACCTTTGTACTTTTTTTTTTTTTTTACTGGCAAGTATTTCTAAGGAGTTGAAAACTATCATTTTCAGCCTTCTGTGATATATTTACATGAGAAAAATGTGTAGAAAAGAGATAAAATGGATACTGGGACTTAAAAGAGAAATACTTTTTTTTTAAACTTTCTTTTAATGTTTATTTTTGGGAGAGAAAGAGAGAGCATGAGCAGGGGAGGGGCAGAAAGAGGCAGGGAAGACACAGAATCTGAAGCAGGCTCCAGGCTCTGAACTGTCAGCACAGAGCCAGACACGGGCTCGAATTCACAAACCGTGAGATCATGATCTGAGCCGAAGTCAGATGCTTAACCGACTGAGCCACCCAGGGGCCCCACAAAAGAAATACTTTGTAAATAATTTTAATAAAAATATTCTTTATCCATCTAGGGACAGGTTAAGGGACAAATTTAAAACAAAAGCAAACAAAAAACTAATCTAAATATAAATGGACTAACAAAAATAGATTAGGCATTGATGACTTTGAATGTATTCTTTTTATCTTATAAGACCAAGAATGGACATACAGCAAAAATATCTCTCAGATGTGTGTGTGAGTTGTTTTTATTTCTGATTTTTTTGTACAAGTGCTATGAGAAAAAAAAAAAAAACCTAAAAACTGAAATTCTAGTATTACACAGACTACAAATTACTTTCATTATTGACTCTGATACTATTAATGTGTTTTTATATGAAAGTTCATTTGCTTATAAAAAGCTTGGACTTTAATATTTTTATCCTAAAATTCTGACTCACAAAGAAACTAAAAAGGAAAACATAAGGAAAGAAACATCACTATTTAAATGATATGCAAATTGTCAATATAAAAATATAAAAGGACTAATTAAAAATTAGTTTAATGAGTAAAATAGTGAACTAAGTTTTCTGAAAAAATGTAATGTACAAAGTAAAACTTTAAAAATTATATTCACCACAGCTCCAAAATCCAAATGTTAACTAGGCATAAGTATCTATGAATGTATTGAAACTACATAAAGGAAATTATAAAATTACTAAAAAAATAAAATAAAATTAAGTTTTTTAAATGTTACTGTGAGCAAATGTTGCTAGTCCATTCCATTTCAATGATGGCTGAGAGTAGGTAAAAGTAACTGATACTGATAAAACCAGGAAGGAATTGCTTCTGATGGTTTGGGGGAGTGTCTTCAATTCATTGGAATTAAACTAGAGGAATATTATTGGGTATGTTCTATGTTTTGATTGAGATGCTGGTTGCAGGGGTTAAATTGTCAGAACACATCAAGCTGTACATTAAAGAGTATTTTATCATATATAAATTATTTCTCAAAAAAAATAAAGTTATTAAGAAAAAATTCACCAAAGATATCATTTATATAAACATTTGCAAAAGATGAGCACTATCTGCTTGATGTATCAAATGAAGGGGTGCAGTGGAAGCCATGTGTCCCAGTAAGGGAAAACATTTTATCACTGATACTATTTAGCATGATTATTGTATGGTAATTTAAAAAAGACAAACTGAGTACAAATTAATTCTATTGTTATATATATGTAATGCATCTACTCATTTCCTGTACCTAGGTTAAAACATAATGCAGATTAGAATTTGCCAACTTCTTTATGCATAAGGCCCAAGGTTGAGTGAAGTGATTGCAAAACTTTTTAGAAAAAATTAGCGAACTTGAAGAAATGCTATGTAAGAAAAACAGAAAAATAACATTAAGAGCAGAAGCCTAATCAGTAAGTCCCAAAGTACAAAAATCAGGGGTGCCTGGGTGGCTCAGTCAGTTACGCATCCAACTCTTGGTTTCAGCTCCAATCATGATCTCTTGGTTCATGAGTTTGAGCCCTGCATCCAACTCTGTGCTGCCAGTACAGAGCCTGCTTGGGATTCTTTCTTCCTCTGTCTCTGTTCCTCCCCTGCTCCCACACTTGCTCATTCTCTCCCTCCCTCTCTCAAAATAATAAACTTATTTAAAAAGTACAAATATCAGAAGAGAATTAAAAAAATAAAACCAGGGTCCCTGGGTGGCTCAGTGGGTTGAGCGGCCGACTTCGGCTTGGGTCATGATCTCGCGGTCCGTGAGTTCAAGCCCCACGTCGGGCTCTGTGCTGACAGCTCAGAGCCTGGGGTCTGTTTCGGGTTCTGTGTCTCCCTCTCTCTGACCCTCCCCCGTTCATGCTCTGTCTCTCTCTGTCTCAAAAATAAATAAATGTTAAAAAATTAAAAAAAAAACCTACTAGATTCTATAAAATGCAACTGATGTTTACAGGGAAGGTGCATGAAGGTCTGTTGCTGGAGTGACAGAAGCACTGTGAATCTAAAGAAGTAATTAAATCAAGAAAATAGAAATGCTTGGGACACCAGCTACCATAAATACCATGTTTACTCCAGGAAGATGCAATTACCAAATATTTTTACAGCTTCCTTCCTCACAACCTATTTTAAAGCCAATAGAGTTGGGGGAAATTTCTCCTCCCTATCAAAAACATATCAACATTAATTATGGCTCTCAATAGTGGTCTTAAATTCTGGCTGCTTTAAATAAAAATGCAATTGTAACTTATTAAAGTACAGACCTAGCCAGATACTTAGCTTTCTGGAATTCTTTTTCTCATGTGACCTTAATAAGCCCTTTCCATCTGTTGTTTTGTGACTGTATTCTCCTTTCTTGCAACTTGAAAGGACCTGAGACAAATCTAATCGCTAGACTTCAGATGGTAGAAATTGATAGTAGTAGTGAAACAGAGCATGAGAAAGTTCAGGAATATCCTTTCCTTCCGTTGCAGGCTAATATTCACTTCCCTACATCTGAGAAAATACAGACCAGTCCAGAGAACTTGTCTACAAACCTCTCTTTGGGGAACCCTCTTTTCCTGGCATTTACCTTTCCCACTTTTGTATTTTTAACCATAACATAAGTTGTTGGCTGAGATGGGATCTTTTTTAGTGCTCTTTTGCTTCTCCTTAACTCAAGCTTTGCACCCAACTAAAAGGAAATCATAAAATAACGTGGAAAACAGAGATAGGGAAATGGAGGCTAACCACCCAGATTCACTGTTCCTCCAAGAGAATAAAGTAATTGAGTTTTCAAAAGGGGAAATGAAAGGTCCTAGGAATTCTGCACCTTAAAGTCTCTTGCTATCCTTTTTCTAAGAACAGCAGAATACATATGAGTTTCTAGAACTGGAAAAAAATATAAGGACTTACTCCAAATGTTTGTGTGTCTTTAATTTTCCTAAATACAAAAATTTACAGAAGAGTTCCGTCACCTGATTCTAAACATCTCATTTTCTCCTCTTGTTAAAGGCTAATTATTAATATTCTGTTAGTTTCCTGCAGCTGTTGTAACAAATTATCACAAACATACATTTATTCTCCCATGTTTTTGAAGGCCAGAGGTCTAATATCAGTTTCACTGGACCAAAATCATGAAGTTGGCCAAGCCATACTCCCTGTGAAGGCTCTAGGGAAGAATGTGTCCTTTGCTGCTTCTATCATTCCTTAGCTGGTGGCCTTGTAACTACACTCTCAGCTTCCATGGTCACATTGACTTCCCTTGTCTGTGTCAAATCTCCTGCCTCCCTCTTATGAAGACATTTGTGATTGCATTTAGGGTCTACTTGAATAAACCAAGATAATCTCCCCATCTCAAGATCCATAACTTAATCCCATATTTTAATTATATGGTAATATTCACAGGTTCTAAGGATTAGGGCATGAGCTTATTTTGGGGGAGAGCATTATTTAGCCTATTCACAACCATGTTTTGGAAAGTTAACAGTGATTTAAAAAATAGTAGCAATAAAGACATATTTAAGTACAATGAATATTTTAGACAACAAGATATTATTGACTCAAAACAGTATGTCTTGTTTATACTTTAATGAGTTATTATAAGGGATAAAAGTGGTTAAAAGCTTCCCATCTTTTGTTTAATAATAAATGTAGGATTTTTGGTTAATTAAGACCATCACATATATCATCTTAAATCTAAAAATAAGCCTCATTAATTTCAAATTTAGAATTAGAAGTAATTAGGAAAAATGTGTTAAATATAATCTTGTTTTAATGATGCTACCAATTTATAAATAAAATCCATCAATTCAGTCATTAGCTAAAGATATAGCAACACATTTCTTAAATATCATAATGTAAAAAATAGTGTGGATTAGGCTGAGAAGATAATGAAACTTTAAATCTGAATTGGAACATCATAACTAAATTGGCATTAGGCTGAATCCATTTGAAAAAGGTTTTTAAGAGTTAGTAGGCTATAATTTATACCTGAGAAATATTTTGTTCCTATTTCTTAATCTTAGATCTCTATAAAGTAAAACAGTCAGAAATGTTAGAGTTTTAGAACATAATGTGGGCTTTCATAAAGAAACTTTGGAGAGTTTTAAGATACATTTTATAGGCTTATGCCACTCATCATGTTCCATTTCTAGAGAGTACGAAGGGAAGATAATAGAAAAGGGGTTACAGCCTGCCTATGTAATCACCATATTTTATAGATAAATGCTAAAGGAAATGCTGCTACAAGTTAGCTAATTTGGATAGTTCTTATTTAAAACTAAAAACTCAATTTGTTAATAATTTTTACTTCTTTATCATATATTGGTAATTGGATAAAATTCATAAGCTTAGGTTTTTATGAGGGTGAGACCAAGAACTAGCTTTCTTTTTTTAAGTTTGTTTATTTTGAGAGAGACAGGGACACCACAAGTGGTGCAGAGGCAGAGAGGGAGACAGAGAATCCCAAGCAGGCTCTGCACTGTCAGTACAGAGCCCGAGGTGAGGCTCAAACCCACCAAACTGTGAGATCATGACCTCAGCCAAAACCAAGAGTCAGATGCTTAACCAACCTAGCCATCCATGTGTCCCACCAGAACTAGCCTTTTTTTTTTAACCCTTAAAAACCATATATCTCATAAGCAGTTTTATTTTAAAATTGGGTATAAAGATTCTATCTAGTAGCAGCTTTTCACTGTTAAAGAGTACATGTAATGGCAATTAGGTTTTAAATATATGTTAAAATTTTTCAAGGATAAAAACATGACAATTAACTGTGTTACCAAAAGTTAGAGCATAGTTAATAAATGTGTTCATAATAGCAGTGTTTGTTATCCCATTTATTTTAAAGACATAAGATGAACAGCTTCTACATCCAAATGCTAGACATTTTATCAATTTTTTTATTCAACAAATATTTATTGATTGTTGCTGGGGATACAAAGCTATGCATGACCACCTTCCTTCCAAAAGTTTACAGAATACAAAGCAGGTAAAAGCAAAGCATAGATAAGTACCTACAATACCAAGTATTTGTGATGATTTAGAGGAGAGACAATTCTGTAAGAGAATAAGGCAGGAATTTTATTGGTCAGGGAAGAGCAAAGGTTTATAGAATTGTTCACTATATCTCCTTAGTAATTACATTAAGTGGTTATGGGAACTCTTCTGTGTAGCTCCCTACTTTCTAGTATTCTGTTCCACAAATTCCAGTCACCTTAGTCACTCTCTGTCTTTTCACTCTGGGGAGACCACCATGGGTGCTTGATTTGCTCTTCCCTTAACCAAGCTGAAGGGTGGGTGATCTTAGGCCTCACTACAGATGTAACCTATAGTTATTTACTATGGGGGGGGGGGTAATTAATGAAACTCATTGCTTTGCCTACTGAGATTCCAGCTAGAGATTTCCAGCTTCTATTATCTGCCTGGGATAGAGTATGAGACAAAAGAGATGAATTAAAGAAGAAATTGATATTACAAAAGAACGAAAGAAAAAAACAATGTTAAAAAAACTACAAGTATAAAGAATAAGAGTAGAGCATGGTAAAAGGGGTTAGAGATGAAAGTTATAATGATGTGAAAAGAGGTAAAGGGCACAGACTGTAATATTAGAGTAGTTAAGAAAAACCTACCTGAGAAAGTGAAAATTGGGAACAGCTTGAAGAGACGGCACCAAGCACATATCTGGGGAAAAGCAGCTGCAGGCACAAGATTGGAGCAACGTCAGTAGGGCCAGCATGGGCCTGGAATGCTAGAGGGGCATCAAGAGTTAGGGAAACAAGGTGCAAAGTAGAAGAAGAAGAAATCTACAGCTGGTGACGGCAGGCTTTTGTAGTTCCTTGTAGACTATGGAAGGATTCTGGCTTTATTGTTAATGAAATGGAGAGCCATTTAATGTGGTGTTTTGGTCAGATTTGAGTGACATATGCTAAGTTAGGTTTGAAAATAGTCATTCTGGCTGCTTCACGTGTGACAATAAAGTTCAAGATAAAGGGGACCAAGGTTAAAAACAAGGAGCCAGCTAGGAGGCTATTGCAGATGTTTAGAAGAAAGACGATGGTAGGTCCAAACTGCTGGTAGGAGTATAGGTAGTGAAAAGATGATGAATCTATTTTAAAAGCAAGGTAACCATAATTTACTAAAGGAGTGGATGAGGAGTATGAGAGGAAGAGAATAATTAAGAATGACTTCAAGTACTATAACCTGACAACTAAAAGAAAAGGATTATCTTTAACTGAGGTGGAGAAGGTTGTGGATGGATCATATCAGGGTTGGGAGGGAAAAGGAAATAAGAGCTCAGATTACGATACCTTGAGTGACCATTAGAATTTCAAGTGGGTGTTTACTATATGACAATCCATACTACTGATTATTTATTCAAGTATTTAACCATTACATGATGCTTATGTTTAGGGACCAGAACATATTTGTATTTCATTTTCCATGGTACCTAGCACAGAGTAGAATATATTAGCATATCCAATGATTCTCTTCCTAATTATTCAATGTATTTCTAGGTATTCTAGCAAGTAACTATGTAGTTTTAAACAAGTTACAATCATTTCCAAGTGCCTGTAAGATGCAATATTAAAAATAATATAAACACAACAGCCTTAAAGCATAAAATACACAAGAAAATATATAGCAGGAGGTTTCTATGACTGAACATGCTCTACTTGGCTGTGTAAGCTTTGTTTTACTGAGTCAGGACAAATCTATATAACTGTACTCAAACACACATCTTCTGTAGGTTTCTGTTTTGTAAAGTACCTTGTCCATCCTTTGTGTTTTAAATATGACTCTGTAACCATGCCATATAAATTTTTCTCTTGAAATACACAGGAATCTACAGAAAATAGATCACTGAAGCACATTCATGTGAAGGCTAAGGAAGTAGATAAAGCATAATTCTATTTACATTGCCTTAGCACTTTTGCTTTTGTTTCTCTTCATGGCTCATGGTAGAGATGTTCCAATCATGAATGGTAGAGGAGTATCCATACCATTTATGAGTAATAAATAAGGATTATAGTGTGGGGTATATATTAACATTTTAAAATATAAATCCTTACATGTATATCAATATACTCCCTTTTTTGATAAAGTATGTTTTAAGTTTATTTATTTTGAGAGTGAGACAGGGAGAGAGAGAGAGATGACAATAGGGGAGGGGCAGAGACAGAGGGGGAGAGAGGATCCAAAGTGGACCCTGTGCTGACAGCAGAGAGCTCAAAGCAAAGCTTGAATTCACTGTGAGATCATGACCTGAGCCAAAGTTAGACACTTAAATGACTAAGCCACCCAGGCACACCCAAATCCTCCCTTTTCTTACTAGCATTTTTGTCTCACTAACATAGAAATTCCTTCACAATATATAATACTATTCCAGTTACACTATCTCTTGGACATTTTATTTATTTTTTTATTATTTTCTCAATGTTTATTTATTTTGAGAGAGAGACAGACAGACTTAGAAAGGGAAGAGACAGAGAGAGACAGAGAGAGAGAGAGAGACAGAGAAAGAGAGAGAATTCCAATAAGGCTCCATGCTTAGCATGGAGTCCAACATGGGGCTCAATCTCATAACTATGAGATCATGATCTGAGCCTAAATCAAGAGTCAGATGCTTAACCAACTGAATCACCCAAATGCCCATGTCTCTTGGCCATTTTAAATGTCCTGAGCCAAAATAACAACTCCTTCTTCTAAAATCCACTTAATCCATTCAATATTAAAAATATTATTTTGTCATAATCAGTAATAAAACCATAATTTTCCTTAATAATGTAGATTTTTAAATCAAATCAACTACTTACCATGCTGCCTTATCAGGTAATTGCCTATCTGTTTTTGTAGGCAGATTACTATATCAAAGTGACTATCAGAGGCATTTGGAAGATGGTGTTGGAATAAAAGGACCCTAGGTTCACCTCATCCCATGAACACAAGTAGATAACTATCAAATCATCCTAAATACCCTCAGAAATTGAGCTGAACACTGGCAGAAACTCCACAACTAAAGGTAGAGAAAAGGCCATAGTAAAGAAGAGATAAAGTGTAGACATGTGATTAGGAAGAGAAACAGATCATGGCTGCTGTTGTGGGGAGGGAGCTGCTGTTGTAGAAAAGACTAGCGTACAAGGAAGCCCACGAGGGGATGATGAAGCCCATAGCAATTGGCTTGGAAAGGTATAGCGGCAAAATTTCATCAGTTCCTGCAACCTGGGCTTAACCTGGAGTTCTAAAGGTCAGTGGGCTTGACTGAGATCGAGCCCAGAGGGCACTGGGGCTGCTCTTGGAGAGAAGGCAGAGCAAAGAGCCTGTGAATATACAGACTGGAAACAGTGATCTAAATAGCACATGGGGTACACAGTGGGGAGGATATTTGCTCATCTCTGAGCATGTCCCAGAGGCAGCATTCACAGAGAGAATCTGAATCAAGCATCTGACTCTTGATTTAGGCTCAGGTCATCGTTATGAGATTGTTCCCTCTGGGAACAAAGAAACTAATAGGCACCATTTTCTTCCTGCCCTTTAGCATAAGCACAAAACCACCTGCCAGAACCAGCACAGCCCCTACACTTACTATCTAACTGGTTTATACCAAGCCCTGCATCTCCAAAGCTCCAGTGGATCTGCCTTTTCCATTCACCCTTGCCCCAGCACCATGGACCCCCTCCCTCAGAGACCAGCACAAACTCCTGCCCACACCCCGTCTCCTGACCAAGGAGTTCGACATGGCCTCAGTTCTTGTCACAGAGGCTACAGGTCTTATTTCACACGCAGACTAAAGAATACCTAGTTTAAAAAACACCACATTCAAGCCAGGGACCAAATGCTGCCCAGAACAGGCAAAGAGAACCTCTGCTGACAACTGGCCTCAAGGATAACGTGGTCAACCCAACAGCAGAGCACACGCAGCACACACTGGAGATACTCCCTGAAGTTCCAGGATCTAGGGAACAGGCGATACTACACAGCAGGGCATTACAGGGCCTCTTCTTCATAAGACCCTTACCCGCAAAAGAGAAGACATAGCTGACTTTCCTAACACAGAGAAATAGGCACAGAGATAGACAAAATAAGAAGACAAATTTATCCCAAATGAAAGGACAGGACAAAGCCACAGACAGAGATCTAAGTGAAATAGATATAAGTTACATGCCTGATGGAGTATTTAAAGCAATGATCATTAGGATACTTCACTGGACTTGAGAAAAGAATGGAAGACATCAGTAAGACTCAACACAGAGATACAAAGAACCAATCAGAGATGAAGAGTACAACAAACAAGATTATACACAGGTTTGAATAGTAGGCTGGAAGAAGCAGAGAAATGAATCAGTGACCTAGAAGACAGCATAATGGAAAGTAATCACGATGAACCAAAGAGAAACAAGAATTATGGAAAACAACAATAGACTTATGGACTCAGTAACTCCATCAAACATAATAACATTTGAATTATAGGAGTCCAAGAAGAAGATAAAAGGCAACAGATAATTTATTTGAAGAGGTAATAGCTGAAAATCTCCCTAATCTGGTGAAGGAAACATTTATGCAGGTCCAGGAGGCACAGACCCCCAACAAAATCAACAAAAGCAGATCCACACCAAGACATATTGTAATTAAAATGGAAAAATATAGTGATAAAGAAAACATTTTAAAAGCAGCAAGACAAAAGGAAACATTTACATACAAGTGAAAGGTCACATGGATATCAGGATTTTTCAGTAGAAACTTTCCAACCCAGAAGGGAGTGGCACAATATATTCAAAGTGCTGAATGGGAAAAATATGCAGCCAAGAATACTTTATCCAGTAAGGCTATCATTCAGAATAGAAGGAAAGATAAAGAATTTCCCAGAGGAATAAAACTAAGGGAGTTCATGACCACTAAACTAGCCCTGCAATAAATATTAAAGGGACTCCTTGAGCAGAAGGGAGAGACCAAAAGTGACAGTATGAAAACAGGAAATACAAAAGCAATAAAAATGAATACTTTTGAAAAGTATAAGTTGAGAAACACACAAAATACAAGTTGGAAAAAGTGACAGTATATACCTAAAATCTGTGGAGAAGAGGAGAAAAGAATGGGTCCAAACTTAAATGACTATCAATTTAATATAGACTGCTATATACATCAGAGGTTATACACAAACCTCATGGTAACCACAAATCAAAAAACAAGTAATAAATGTGCAAAGAATAAAGAGAAAGGAACCCAAATATATCACTAAGGAAAACCAGCAGATCATGAAAGAGAAAAAGACAAGAAAGGATCAGAGAGAATCTTCAGAACCTCAAAACAGCAAATAATAAAATAAATAAAATATAAAATAAAATAAAATAAATATATATCTATCAGTGATTACTTTGAATGTAATGAACTAAACAGCCCAATCAAAAGACAAAGGGTGACATAATGGATTAAAAAAACAAGGCCCATCTTTATGCTGCCAGAAGAGTTTATTTAGGACCTAAAGACACCTGCAGATTGAAAATGAAGAGACAGAAAAACATTTATCATGCAAATGGAATTCAAAAGAAAGAGTAGCAATACTCATATTGAACAAAATAGAATTTAAACAAATACAGTAACAAGAGACAAAGAAGGACACTATATAGTAATAAACGGGACAATCCAACTAGAAGAGATGACAATTGTAAATAGTTATGCACACAACATGGTAGTATCCAAATACATAGAACTGTTATAGCAAACCTAAAGTAACTAATTAAGAGTAATACAATAATAGCAGGGACTTTAACACCCAACTTATGTCAACGGACAGATCAGCTAAAGAGAAAGTCAACAAGAAAGCAACAGCTTTGAATTACACACTGGACCAGATGGATTTAATGATATATTCAGAAAATTCCATACTAAAAAAGCAGAATACACATTTTTGAAGTGCACAGTGAACTTTCTCCAGAAAAGATCATACATTAGGCCACAAAACAGGCCTCAACAAATTCAAGATCGAAATCTTACTGTGCACCTTTTCTGACCACAGTGCTGTGAAATAGCAGTCAAACACACACACACACACACACACACACACACACACACACACACACATCTGGAAAGACCACAAATTGATGGAGGTTAAGTTACAAGCTACTAAAACAAGAGCGGGTCAAATAGGAAAGAGAAGAAGAAATTGAAAAATTCATGAAAACAAATGGACACAATGGTTCAAAACCTTGGGATGCAGCAAAAGCAGTTCTAAGAGGGATGTTTATAACAATAGAGGCTTACCTCAAGAAGCAAGAAAAAATCTCAAACAACCTAACTTTACACCTAAAGGAGCTAGAAAAAGGACAACAAAACCCAAAAGAGGCAGAATCAAGGAAATAATCAAGATTAGAGCAGAAATAAATGATATAGAAACAAAAAAAAATCACAATCACAATTGTGACCTGATTCTTCTAGGTCAATGAAGCCTAGAACAGTTCAATAAAACCAGCAGATGGTTCTCTGAAAAAAAAAAATCAGTAAAATTGATAAACCTTTACCTAGAGTTATCAAGAAAAAAAGAGAAAGGACTAAAGTAAAATTATAAATGAGAGAGAACAAATAACAACCAACACCACAGAAATACAATTATAAGAGAATATTATGAAATCGATATGCAAACGAGTTGCACAATCTAGAAGACATGGATAAATTCCCACAAACATATAAACTACAAAAATTGAAACAGGAAGAAATATAAAATATGAAGATATGGATAGCCAACAAAGAAATTTACTCAGTAATCAGCAATTCCCAACAAATAGGGGCTCCTGGCTGCCTCAGTCAGTGGAGCATGTGACTCTTGATCTCAGGGTTGTGAGTTTGGGCTCCATGTTGAGGCCCAAATAAATAAATTAAAAACATACATACATACATACATACATATTAAAAAAAAAAAAAAAAAAAAAACTTCTCAACAAAACAGAAGTCCAGGACCAGATGGCTTTACATGTGAATTATACCAAACATTTAAAGAAGAGTTAATACATTTTCTACTCAAACTGTTCTAAGAGTTAGAAGAGGGAGGGAAATTTCCAAATTCAATCTATGAGGCCAACATTACCTTGATACCAAAACCAGATAAAGACACCACAAAAAAAGATAACTACAGGCCAATATCTCTGATGAACATAGATGCAAAAATCCTCAACAAAATACAAGCAAACCAAATCCAACAATACATTTAAAAAAAATATTCACCACTATCAAGTGGGATTTATTCCTTGATTTCAAAGATGGTTCAATATTGGCAAATCAATCAATGTGATACATCACATCAAAAAGAGAATGGATACAAGCCATATGATCATTTCAATAGAGGCAGAAAAAGTGTTTGACAAAGTACAATATGCATGCATGATAAAAACCATTAACAAAGTTAGTTTAGAGGGAACATACCTCAACACAATAAAGGCCATCTATGAAAAACCCACAGATAATATCATCCTTAATGAGAAAAAACTGACTGCTTTTCCTATAAGGTCAGGAAAAAGACAAGGATGTCCACTTGTATTCAACCCAGTTGAAGTCCTAGTCACAACAATAAGACAACACAAAGAAATAAAAGACATCCAGAGCTATAAGGAACAAGTAAAATTTTCACTATTTGCAGATGGCATGATACTAAATACAGAAAATCCAAAAGACTCCACCAAAAAAAACCCACCAGAATTGATTAATGGATTCAGTAAAGTCAGGATACAAAATCAATATACAGAAATCTGTTGCATTTTTATACACCAACAATGAAGCAGCAGAAAGAGAAGTTAAGAAAATTCCACTCACAATTTAAGAAACAAAACAGATAACTATATGAGAAGGTGAGAAAGAGAGACAGAGGGAAACAAATGATAAAGGACTCTTAACAATAGAGAACAAACTAAGGGCAGTGGCAAGAGGTGGGTGGGGGGTAGGCTTACTGGGTGAAGTGTATTAAGGAGGGCACTTGTTATGATGAGCACTGAGTGTTATATTTAAGTGATGAATCATTAAATTCTACTCTTGAAAAAAAAATTACATCATTTTCAAATTACAGAGAAACACCAAGGAAGTTCATTGAGAGTCCAAAACAGACTTGTTGTCTTTGACTTTTGCCCTGAAAGTTTAATCCAGGTTTCTGTACAAAACAGACCTATATGGATATCTTGTTCTTTATAAACCAAAGATAAACCTAATTTGCCATCAGTAGGACATAGCATTGGAGGCTCAATTCTCCATTTAGATAGGAAAATCACTTGTATGTCCAATCATTTTCCCTATGAATACATGTTCAAGGTGGCCGGATAAAATAAATTAGCTATGGAGTGAAATTTGTCTTGGTTTACAACTAATCAGCTCATACATAAAATATCTACCTTTGGTCCTGGTTCATATGTACCATATTTTAACTGAACTCAGTTAAAGAAAATAAAAGTTAATGAAGAATTAATTTCAAAGCTATGAATTATATTGCATAATTGTTCATAAATTAAAAATTACCAAAGAGCATCTAAAATCCCACTTAGAATTGCACCAAAAATAATAAGATACTTAAGAACAGACCTAACGAAATAGGTCAACATACTCTGAAAACTGCAAAACACTGATGAAAGTAAATGAAAATGACACAAAGAAATGTAAAGACATTCTATGCTCATGGATTTGAAGAATAAATATCATTAAAATGCCTATACTACACAAAGAAATCCACACATTCAGTGCAGTTCCTATCATAATAGCAACAGCAGTTTTCACAGAACTAGAACAAGCAATCCTAAAATTTATATGGAACCACAAAGGATCCTGACTAGTCAAAACAATCTAGAAAAAGAAAGAAAGCTGGAGACATAACATTTCCAGACTTCAAGTTATATTACAAAGCTGTAGAAATCATGGTACTGGCACAAAAATAGAAACATAAATCAATAGACCAGAATAGAAAACCCAGAAATAAACCCACGATTATATGGTCAGTTAATCTTCAACAAAGCAAAAAATAATATCCCCATGGAAAAAGACAGTATCTTCAACAAATGGTATTGGGAAAACTAGACATATCTATAAAGAAGTGAACCTGGACCACTTTCTTTCAGCATACAGAAAAATAAATTGAAAATTTATTAAAGAGCTAAATGTGAGATCTGAAACCATACAAATCCTAGAAGAGAGGACAGACAGTAGCTTTTCTAACATCAAACTTACAGCTTTTTTTTCTGGATAGGTCCTCTCAGGCAAGAGAAACAAAGGCAAAAATAAACTATTGGGATCACATCAAAATAAAAAGCTTCTGCACAGAAAAGGAAACAGTCAACAATACTAAAGACAACCTACAGAATGGGAGGAGATATTTGCAAATGGCATATTTGATAAAGGATTATTATTCAAAATATATAAAGAACTTATTAAACTCAACACCTAAATAATCCAAATTATAAAAGGGGCAGAAGACATGAACAGCTATTTCTCCAGAGAAGATATACAGATGGCAAACAGACACATGAAAAGCTTTTCTTCATCACTTACCATCAGGGAAATGCACATTGAAACAAGGAGGTATTATCTCATACTTGTCAGAATGGCTAAAATCAGTAACTCATGAAATAACAGGTTTTGGTGACGATGTGGAGAAAAAGGAACACTCATGTATTGTTGGTGGCAATGCAAATTGTCGCAGCCACTCTGGAAAACAGTAAGGACTTTCCTCAAAAAGTTAAAAATAGAACTATCTTATGATCCAGCAGTTGCACTACTGGGTATTTACCCAAAGAATAAAAAAAAAAAAAAAACAATAATTCAAAGGGATACATGCACTCTTATGTTTATAGGATTATTTGCAATAGCCAAAAAATAGGAACAGCCCAGGTGTCCATCAATTAATGAATGGATAAAGATGAGTGATATAGATAGATAGATACATGCATACATATATACTACACTTGATCCTAGCCAAAAGGCCAAGAAGTAATGTTTTATATATACATATATCATGGAATATTATTTGGCCTTAGAAAAAAAGAGTGAAATCTTGCCATTTGCAACAGCATGGGTGGAATTAGAGCTTGTAATGCCAAGTGAAATAAATCAGTCAGAAAAAGACAAATACCATGTGGTTCCACTGATATGTGGACATTAAAAAACAAATAAGCAAAAGGAAAAAGAGAGACAAACCAAGGAATAGACTCTTAACTCTAAAGAACGAACTGATGGTTACCAGAGAGGAGGTAAGTAGGGGGATGGGTGAAATAGGTACACTTGTTGGGGTGAGCACAGTTTGTTGTATCAAAGTGTTGAATCACTATATCACACAACTGAAACTCATATTACACTGCATGTTAACTAACTGGAACTTGAATAAAAAACTTTTTTTTAAGTGCCTATTAGAGGGGCCCCTGGGTGGCTCAGTTCCTTAAGCATCTGACTCTTGATTTCAGCTCAGGTCATAATCTCAGGTTTGTGAGTTCGAGCCTGGCATGGGGCTCTGCACTAAGTGTGGAGTCTGCTTGGTTCTCTCTCTCTCTCTCTCTGCCCCTCCCCTACTTGTGCATTCTCTCTCTCTCAAAATAACTGAATAAACATTTTTTTTTTAAGTGAGTACTGACTTACATGCTTAAGCCCATCTATTTAATAGCTCCATTCTATACGTCTTACATCACAGGAACCAAATCGAGTAGCATCCTCTATGGTTGTACATTAAGATAAGTCCTATAAATGCCTGTGTTTGCTATTAAAGGAGACATAAATT
The DNA here is from genome assembly GCF_027475565.1 of Acinonyx jubatus. Lineage (NCBI taxonomy): Eukaryota > Metazoa > Chordata > Mammalia > Carnivora > Felidae > Acinonyx > Acinonyx jubatus. The sequence continues at coordinate 41,259,102 of NC_069391.1, forward strand.
TGAGTTACTTATTCCAAATTAGAATGACACTTTGCCTAACTTATGGGATCACTTTAAATATAAAATATTGAGAAGAGAGTATTTTGAGGGGAAAATTGGACAAGATCAAAAAAGAATTTTCCTACATTTCAGTGGTTTATCAAAAAAGTGTAAAAAATCCATTTGTAATGATTAAAAAGTTATGCTCTTGAATTTCAAAGTAAATGAAAAGAAAAGCTTGGCAAAAAGTCTAAAGTGACACCTTGGCAAGAAAGATGTACAGATATTAAATAAGTGTATGAAAAGTTGCACAAAATCATAAGTCATTTAAGAGTTGCAAATTAAAACAAGTTACCAATACACATCTTTTAGAATGGCTAAAAGTCTAACTACTGACAACACCAAATTTAGGCCACATGTTGAGCAAGAGTAACGGTCATTCATACTGATGGGAATACAAAATGGTATAGCCACTTCAGAAGGCACCGTGGAAGGAGTGCTTGGGTGGCTCAGTTAGGTAAACATCTGACTCTTGATTTTGGCTCAGATCATGATCTCATGGTGGAGAGCTGGAGCCCCACATTGGGCTCTGTACTGAGTGGGGAGCCTGCTTAAGATTCTCTCCTTCACTATCCCTAAGCCCCTCCCCAGCTTGTATTTTTTCTCTTTCTCTTTCTCTCTCAATAAATAAAAAATTCAAATCATTAAAAAAAAAAAAAGAAAAACGATGATGACACCATGGAAGTTTCTTACAAATTTGAACATAGTATTACAACTCAATCCAGTAGTCAGGCTCCTTGGCATTGTCCAAATGAGTTGAAAATTGTGTCCCCTTGAAATCTTGAACATGGGTATCTGTAGGAAGTTTTACTCATAATTTCAAAAACCTGGAAGCAACCAAGATGTCCTTCAATAAGTTAATGAATCAACACACTGGCACATCCAAACAATGTAATAATATTCAGCAATAAAAAAAAATGAGCTATCAAGCCACAAAAGATATAGAGAAAACTTAATGATAAATGAAAGAAGCAAGCCTGAAAAGGCTACATACCACATGATTTCAACTATATAACATTTGGAAAATGTAAACTTATAGAGATAGTTAAAAGACCAGCAGTTTACAGAGGTTGGAACACTGGGGAATTTTAGGGTGGTAAAACCATTCTATATGATAATGTAATTGTGGATACATGATATTAAACATTTGTCAAATCCACAGAAATGTAAAATGCTAAGAATAAACCCTAATAGAAACTGTGGACTTTAGTTAATAATTACATATTAATATTGGCCCATCAATTTTAACAAATGTACCAAGCCAATGGAATATGTCAATAATGAGGAGGCACCTGGTAGACAGGAAATGGGGTGGGCTGAAGGTCAGGGAATATTTCTCTGTACCTTATGCCCAGTTGCAGTATAAACATACTGCTCTAAGACATAAAGTCTTGAAAAGCACAACCATCTTTTTCTGAGAAAAAAGTCTATTTTTGTGTATAAAATCTATAAGAAATGTCATCATTTTCTCTGGGCTTTAGGCTTTTGGGTGCTTTTAGTATGTATTTATACTTAGTTTATTTTCTAATGTTTTTTGCTATGTTAATTTTATAATTGAAAATTAAAGAATGAGGAAATTACATATAGCTAAAATAACTTCAACGGCCTTCATGCCTATCTATACAGCAAATACTCTAAAACAAAAGGGAATTCTTTGCTTTTTCCTAAAAAAAACCCATCATTTCTGTTTCACAGTAATTTGTCAGTCACTGAGGCAATCTGAGAAATATAAACATTATAGTTAGAGTTTACAAAAACAAGTTCACAGTCTGCATATTGAATAAGATCTATAAACTCACTTTAACACACTCTCATAGAATACTCTTGAAGGCACGGGTGAAATGCTGGGAAGAACTAGTGAAATAGAGTTTTTTCATTCCAGAGTGATGAAAAATATTCTAGATGCAGGACCTACAAAGCCACTTTGTACTAGTAGGTATTCTACGGGGATTATGAGAAATTAAAGTGATTATTTGTCAAATATCAGAAACGCTTTTTTTTTAAACGCAGATTCGTGGGCACCATCCAAGAAAAAATCAATCAAATATTTGTAGATAGGTCTTGGGAATTTTCATTCCAATTTGCTGGAGTTCATTTAGTACACAAGTATCATGGAACCAAAGTTTTAAGCAAAGAGCATTGTAATCCTGTCCATATATGTACTAAAGTAGTTAAGTAAGGAGATCATTGGACTGAGATAGTTCTAATGCTTTCTTAGCCCTTTAAGCAAAATGACACCTACCAGAATCAAAGCATTCAAATCTAAGAACTTAAAAACAAGCAATCACAGTCAACTAGGCTTTCTCAAATAAGGCAACTGCTTAAGCTATAGCCAAGCAAATGATTTTCTTTTTTGCTTCCACATATTCTCTAAAAAAAAACCTCTCCCACTGCTTCTGTTGGTGGAGTGCACCAAAGAAACTCTTGAAATTTTTAACATATGCCTCAATTTATCTTTTAAGTGTGTGTGTGTGGGTGAGAAAGAGAGAGAGAGAGAGAGAGAGAGAGAGAGAGAGAGAGAGAAAGGGAAAGATTGGTGGTGAGAAGCCCAGGTGAGTATTTTTTTTTCAAAAATTTCAGGTGAGCATTATTGAGAACCTATATTGGATTATGAGGGCACAATGCTTACATTAAGGGAAGGAAAAAAAAAGTGAGTTAAGAAGGAAGGAAGGAAGAGAACAAAAGGTTGAGGAAGAAGAAAAAGAGAAAATCAGATGGAAAGAAGTAGAGTAAGTGGATTAAAAGCAACATGATAGGAAAATAGGATTAAAATGTAATCATACAAAGAAATAGTGTTTCCTGTCAACGTAAGACCTCAGATTTTGGCACTTCAGTATCAAAGCATTGTTTATATATCCAGGCCAATTAAAACTCTGGGCAAATGGTAGATGCTTCCTATCTTTATATCTATCTCTATCCCCTGCTCTCTCTCCAAAAGCACACCAACTCCTGTCTTTGCCACCTTGGAGAAGGTGCTAATCGCTGACTCAAAAATCCTTCCCTTCTTCTCTCTTATCTCTTTCCCCACTATCCACACACACAATGTTGTTCCATCCAAACAGGAAGAAGAAAGGGAGGTGTGGAAGCCATGGAGTCACTGTGGAGGTAGAAGAAAGCCTTTAGTAAATCAGCAGATTCAGGCAGGGAGATGGAGAAATACTGTGAATAAAATGTGTATCACCAGATGAAGTTTAGTACTGCATGTATAATCAACATGAAAATATTCTCAGCCTTTAAGTACCCTCTGAAGTGCTTTGAAAAGCTTGGACAAACTTGTGTTTTATGCAAATCAAAGCTGTCTATTTAAAATGTATCATCATCTTAATTTTCACAAATAGTAAAGCAAAAGTCAGACTGAAGAAAGCACATTGTCTCTGGGGGAAAAGAGGGAGGAATATTAATAACATCTTCCTAGCTTAATTATTTGAGGTACAAATGACTTTATAGAGTCCTTGATATTCTGTGGTTTTGAAAAAGGGGTGGCCACAAGTGTAACGCATATAAAAGTAAAAGTCAATTTGAAGGAGCTGAATAGCTTGCTTATTTCTCTAAAGAGAATTCAGCTGCATTTGTTTAGTAAGTAAACATGGATACCTTTTTGCAAGTAACTGCTTCTTTCTAAATTTATAAAGTCTCCCAAGGGCCTTTAAGTGAGGACACAGAAATCCCTTTTAAAAGCCTCCTTAAAAAGTTTAGAGGAGTATTTGACAAAATATATAGCAAACTAACGTACATATATATCTAGTACTAAATATGCTAAAAGCAATAGATTTATGTAAAATCTGTATAGTTTCTCATAAGCTTGATGAATGTATTTGACAAAATATATAGCAAATTAACGTACATATATATCTAGTACTACATATGCTAAAAGCAATAGATTTATGTAAAATCTGTATAGTTTCTCATAAGCTTGATGAATCTAATTCACAAAGTCATGCATACATGTATTTGTTCATCCATGTAACTATTCAGCCATCTACTCAACATTTATTAAATGCGTATTATTTCCAGATTCTACAGAAACATATATAGATTACAGAGACCAAAAATCATTAGATTATTCCAGCAGATACAGCACCTTCTAGAAATGCACTATTTTCCTCAATAAGAGATATATATTTTATCAGCAAAGTGTATAGCAAATTCATCCACTTCTTTTGATTTCTACTACCACTACACTAGACTGAAGTGCAAACAGCTGTCTCTCATAATAGCCTGATTTTTCTTTCTATTAATCTTTTTCAGACTTCTCCCTCCATGCCCATCCAGCCACTATATTCTTAAACCAATTCACTGAAAGCAGCAAAGAGTAGTAAACATACAATTTAATTCTAGTCATGTCACTCCTCCACATATAACCATTCATTGCTTTCCTACTGTACATTTTTTTTGCACTTGCAAAACCCATAACATAGTCTTCTAGAGTTAAACCCTCACGACTGAGACCTTATAAACTTTATAAAGGCAGCAACTTTTCTTTGATTGTTTTCACATAAGCAGAACAAAGTATTATCTTAAATTTTGGATACTTAGTCCTTAGGTTTTGATTGAATAAATGGAATATGTAAGACCAATATCATTATCTTCAATTTAAGATGCTAAACACATATGCCAACAGAAAGTTACTGGTAGAGTAAGGGTGGACAACCCAGGACTTACAGTGTGGTATTTAAAAGTATGGTATGAGAAAGAAAGGGAGACCTAAAGGGTACAATGAAATGGTGGCACCATTTGTAGGAGTTGTGGAAGACTAGGAGAAAAAAGTGAGTGGAAACAAAATTAAAAGCTCAGTTTTATGTATTTGTAACATATTTAAATGAAGCTGTCAAGTAGGTCCTTGAATTTACACACACACACGCATACACACACACACAATTTTCTGTCATCAAAGTACAGGAGGGAGCTTACCTTAGAAAACAACATAGTAAAAAGGAAATGGACTTCAAGTCCAAATGAAATAACCACACCATCGCAACATGTAGAGGGTCAGAGAGAAATGAAGGGTTATAGTGAAGATTAAGCACAACTGTCCAGAGAAATAAGAGGAAAACTTAGCAGGACGAAGTGATAGGAGGAACACTTAGAAACGTAAACAGTCAATTATGTCTGAAGTTGATGAATGTCATTCAAGTAAAACAGAAATGTCTCTTGTGGATTTGAAAGAATGAAGCTATCAATGGTTTTGACATGAACAGCTTTATCAGATTAAGGGAGGAAGTGAAGGGGAGGTTTTGTTAATGTCTTTGCTTAGGTGAAAGATATTACAGTTTGTTATTTGGAATGATGTGAGCAACGAGGGAAGACTTGATGCCAGGGAACTAAAGTAATCAAAGAATGAAGCCTTTAGGTTATGAAGATCAGATGTCAGTGATTGGCTAGAATATACCAGATGCTCAAGAAATGGTAGTTATTAATCTTTTATCAGAAAGAGTAAATATTGTAGTAAGTTCTAATGCGTGTTTGTCATGTAATGAAACAATGCTTTATGTTTTTGCTTACCTAAGTCTTAATATAATAAATATGACTATTTGATTCTCACATCACACCAAATGAAAAATAACATTTTAGCCATAAAATAGCAGTTCACTGACACTCTCCGATCCCCTCTAGCCCATATCTGCTCTGCTACATGTTTCTTCTAAATTCTTCTACGAATCACAAAGGAATGCTTCACAAGAGGCCAAGGATTGACTAACTGTCTTGGACACTGGATGGTGTCCGTTTTCCTCTCTGCTCCTTCAGAGATGCCTCTATCATCACAATATCCAAAAGGGGGAGCTGTGTGACCAGAGTTGCTACGTACCAAGAGCATTCCTCATACCTCATAGCAGTGATCAAGAGAGTCAATCTCTGCTTGCAGTGCCTAATACTGAAGACAATGAGACATCACAGCTGGTACGTTTGCCATTGCCAGTTACCACTGTAATTGCTGCATCTATCATTGCTAATCCTGACACCATATTTGCCAATGCCTTTTCCAATAACCTCAGTAATATTCTCAGTGCACCTTGCTCTCACTTTCCCAAGAGTACTGTAGAGTAACATTCACTTAGCTTTTATGTGTTCTTTCATTATCACCTTCTCCCTCTAGTAATCAATTGAGATTTCAATGAGGCTGGAGATATGGATGATGTGCCATTCTCACAACTACTGCTCTTTCCAAAGGCTCACTTTGCTTTGCTTAATTTTACTTATTCCTTCTTTATCAGTGGGGGGCTCAGAGAAAGGGGTGGTAGGTGACAGTGGTAGTAGAGATTCTCAGCTTGTGATATAAATGAGTTTGCTTCCAGACTAAACCATTCATACCAGGATTCTTCTAGCATGGCCACAAAATAGGTTCCCGATATCATTTTGTAAAACCATTTGGTGACAACACTAGACTTCTTGTTTTTTTTTTTTTTTTTATGTGTTCTGTATTATACCTGCTAGAAAAATGCAAGTGAATCGTTAATATGTAATTTAGGGGGAAGAGGAAGGAATGAGAGTTGCTGTCTTTGTATAAAGAATCAGTAAATTAATTCATAAAAGTTACTTAGAGTCTAAGTCTACTTCTAAAATAACCCATTGAATCCTCATAAGCTTTCCTCAAACCTGAGGTCATAAAAACAATTTAACAGTCAGATATATTTTGGTTCACATTTCCTAATTTACTAAATTTTTAAGTGTTTTCTTTTTTTAGTACTTTTTTGAAGTCATGCCAGAGTGTTAGCACAGGTTTAGTAATCATAATAATCAAGTGCTTATTTCCCAAAGATACTGTTTTGAATGTCAATTGGCAAAGATCCCACACGATGGTAATGATAACGGACCCACACCTGGTTCATATTAGAAACTTAATTTTTTAAGAATTGGCATATGAATGAATGACAATCACATTTTCATGGAATACTACAAAACATATTATCATACATTAGCTGATTTGGTTCATAAAACAGAATGTAAGAAGAGTGGGAATTACCAATTTCACTTCAATGATGAGGCCTAGATTAATTAAGAAATTTGCCCAATGAAGCAACAGCCAATAAAATCATTGACAGTAAGGACTTCTGGCCCAGCCTCTTTGCTTTTTCTCTAATTCTTTTCTAAACTTGTTTCTCTTTATTATTTAAATACATGTTTTAAGGTAACTTGGTAGAAGTTTACCACTGGGCATTGGTGATCCTCCTCTGTCAATTCTGGCTTAAAGATCTCCTTTGATTACCCAGACTCTTCTCAAAGTGTGTTTCCCCTTCAGAAACTAGTTACATAAAGTGAATCTGAGTTTCTTTACCTACAGGTTTTATTTGAGTTTTTTGATTGACAAGTATCAACTCTGCTACCTTGACGAGTACCACTCTTAACAATTCTTCAACTGTGGTTTAACGTCAATAGGTTGTTTTAATAGGTGAATTTTTATTTATTAAAAAACCCAAAGGAATAGCTTAATGCATGTGAGGATATTAGGAAAAGGTAGATAAATCTGCTTTTTCCTCCACAGAAATAAGTGGCTCTGTGGTACAATGGATAGCACACTGACCCTCTATTTTTTCATCCACAGAAAATCAAAGATCCCTAGGTCGTATAATATATTTGGCAAATATGACATTGACAGATATACTTTTATTTACTTATTATTTTTAAATGTTTTATTTATTTTTGAGAGAGAGAGCAAGAGCAGGGAAGGGGCAGACAGAGGGGATGAGAAAGGGAGACAGAGGGGGAAACAGAGGGAGACAGAGGATCTGAAGTGGGCTCTGGGCTGACAGCAGTGAGCCTGATGCGGGGCTCAAACTCACCAACTGTGAAATCATGACCTGATCAAGGATCAGCCACCCAAATGACTGAGCCAACCAGGCGTCCCAAGAGATATACTTTTTAAAATCTTCACCTACATCACATGAAGAAACATGGTGGGTTTCTTAAAACACAAGTCACCAAAAGTGAAAATTTATTTGCTGCTTCAAGACAAAGTCTAGATATTCCAAAAATTCAAGGAATATGCTATCCTTACTATTTATATTGTATTCTAAGAAATAGCAGTAGTTATCACAAGGATTCTTGTTCAAATGCAGACTTTCAAGTCTCCCAATGAAAAGTCTTTAATTAGAATTTGTGTTTTCACAAGATTCTCCATGTAGTTTCTATGCACACTAACAATGTGAGAAATAATGATCTAGACTCAGAGAAACCTCAGAAATCCTCAGCAGGCAATCCATTCTTTTCAATACAGGGTTCTAAAATCAAGTATCCAGTAAATTAATCAATGTCTTTATTCTTTCAATAAATATATGTTTATTTATGTTATAATAAAAAACACTCACAGTAACTGCTCTTGTGGTACTTGGAAATTAATGGGATAGACAGAACTTGAAGAAAAAAATGATAACTGTTTAAAAAGAGAGAATGCAACAAGTTGTGAAAGTTATATAACTAGACTAGAGCAGATTGTAAAATCTGATCAAATATACTAGTCACCTAGAGAGCTTGTTAAAGCACAGATTTGAGGGCCTCAGCCCATGTCCCACACCCCTAGAATTTGTGATTCAGCAGGTTTAGGTTGCTGTTCAATAATTTGCATTTATATCAAGCTTACCAGTAAGGCAGATGCTGGCAATCCAATGACCATGTTCTGTATATAAAGGTTATAGAGTGTAACAGTAGTCATCCCTAAAAAAGTAAACACGGAGTTGGCCTGAAGCTAAGAAAATAACTAGTTCAATAATGAGGAAATGAATAGCAGAGAGATGTAACATGTGTGAGAACTCTGAGGTGAAAGAGGCAAGGGAAGAAAAAAAAAAAAGAAGAAGAAAATAAGGAAACTACTCAGAGAGGGAGAAAGTATGGTGGAAAAAGACCGATTCAAGAAAGTAAAAGAAGTTCAGTGCTCTTGGAATGTAGAGACCCTAAGAGATTTAATGAGTTGAGACAAAAACCCCAACATAAAGAGTCTTCTAATCTATTAGATGGATTTTGGTTGTTAGCATAAGATCTTATGTAAAACTCTAAAGTGTTCTAAGCATAAAAATTAAATAATCAAGTTAGTAGTTTTCAGACTCCTCTGATAGAAAATGCAGTGGCTAGAGCCAAATGTTCATATGAGATGATCTGTCAAGAGAATTTGTCTTCTGGGAAGAGGTAAGAGTGCCTTAGTTTAAAGTGATGGTAGTAATGGAGAGAAACCACTGAAACTCAACTGGAGAGCTTTACAAAGTTTTAATTTACCCTTGTCACACACCCATCCTGGTGCAGTGGCAGTCTTAAAGACATTGGCCTGAATATCTTGTGAGGGTTCTTGGTTCTAGAGAAAGCACAGCAAACCTTCTGCCAAACCAAATTGTGTTTCTCTGTTTTGATCTGCCATGGGGGATCCCTGAAGGACTGACACAAGGGCTTACCTTTGTTGTGTCCAACTGGGAGTACTTTCAGGGTGAAGAAGCAACTTTAGGGAGGAAATTCCTTAAAACAATTGAAGCCTATGAATGAACCTCTGCCTCCTGGGGCAAAAGGTAAACTTTGTGACAAACAATAGACTTGCTGAAAGCCTTGGAGAAAAATCTAGGGAGTAAGATATTTTGTGGATTAAGAGCTCTGAAAAACTCCTGGATATGTAAAGTCATTTGGAAAGCCAACACAAGTAAAAAGGGTAGAACACATCCTCAGACAAGACCTGAAAGATCATTAACCCTTCAATTTTGGATGAAATTTAGTTTCAGCAAAAGCAGGAAGTGAGAAGGCTGAAGCAAACTTGTAAATGACCTGGCCAAAACCTGAAAGCAATGTCTCCAGAGAGAATCAGCTGGCAAAGAAAATTCTTAGTTTTTTTTCTTGGACGTAGAAATTTGAGAAAACCCATTAGACGTATACAGAACATTCTATCTAACGACACAATACACATTCTTAAGCACACATGGAATATTTTCTAGGGCAGACAATATGTCACCCCACAAGTCTTAACAAATTCAAAATTGAAATCATACCAACCATCTTATGTGACCACAAAACATTACCTTCATAAATTTAAAATAGAAATCATACAATGTATGCTCTCAGACCACTACGGAATTAAATTAGAAATCAGTACAAGAAAAGTAACTGGAAAATACTAAAATGTATAAATGTCATTCATAGATAACAGGTGGGTCAAAGAAGAAATCAAGACAAATGTGAAATATTTTGAACTAAGTTTAAAACACAATTTATAAAAGTTTGTGCATAGCAAAAGCAGTGCCTAGAGGTTAATTTACAGCAATGAATTCCTATATCCAAAAATAAGAAAGACTAAATAAACAATATACATTTCTACCAGAAGAAATTACAAAAAGAAAAGGAAATTAAACTCAAAGTAAGCAGAAGAATAAAAATTAGCACAAAAAAAATCAAAGAAATTCAAAGCACAAGATCAATAGAGAAAAATCAGTGAAACCAAATACTGGCCAAATACACCCAGCCAGGCTAAGTAAGAAAAAAGCTAGAGAACATGAATTACTAAAATCAGAAATGAAAGAGGGCACAGTACTATAGATGCCATTGAAATTTTAAAAATGATAATGGAATACTATGAAACACTCTATGTCCACAAATTTGATTACCTGGATGAAATGGACCAATTCCTTAGAGACACAATTTTCAAAAATCACAGAATACACTGAACAGAATCATATGTATTAGAGAAAATGAACCAACAACTGATAGATTTCTACAACTAAGTACCAGAACCACATGAATTTAATGGCAAATTCTACCAAACATTTAAGGAAGAAATTGTACTGAATCTCTGTTATCTTTCAGAGGATGGAAATGGGGAATACTTCCTAACCAAATCTATGAAAGAAGCATTAGTCTAATACCAGGAATAAAGACATTACAAGAAAACTATAGCCCATAGATGGAAAAATCTTCAACAAAACGTTAGCAAATCAAATTCAACAATTTGTAAAATGAATTATACGCTATGATCAAGTGGGGTCTAACCCTAGTAGGCAATTCTGGGTCCAATATTTGAAAATCAGTTAAGGCAATCCGTTACATCAGTAGGCTAAAAAGGAATAAAAAATACATGCTAATATATGTGCAAAAATCTTTTGATAAAATCCATGTCCCATTCATGTGAAAATTCTCAGAAATCCAGGAATAGAGGGAAACTTTGTCAATTTAATTAAAAAAAACAAAACAAACAAACAAAAAAAACACCTACATAAAAAGCCCTGCAGCTAACATACTTGAGAAACTCAAAGCTTTCTAACTTAGCTCAGGTAAACGATGTCCCTTCTCACTACTGCTTTTCTTTTTTTTTTTTTTAACTAAAAAAATATTTTAATGTTTATTTTTGAGAGAGAGAGAAAGAGAGAGAGAGAGCTAGCAAGCCAGCACAAGTGGGGGATGGACACAGAGAGAGAAGGAGACACAAAATCTGAAGCAGGCTCCAGGCTCTGAGCTTTCAGCACAGAGCCTGATGTGGGGCTCAAACACACAAACCATCAGATCACAACCTGAGCAGAAATCTAGAGTTGGATACTTAACAGACTGAGCCACCCAGACTCCCCTGTGGTCTTCTGATTTTTGATAAAGGTATCAAGGTTACTCAATGGAGAAAGAATATCATCTTCAACAAATAAGGCTCAAATGATATCCATATACAAAAGAATAAACTTGGACACTCATGTCACACTATTAAAACTACCTCAAAATATATAAAAGGTCTATTTATGAGTGATAAACCTATAAAACTCTTAAAACAAATGTGGGCATTTCTCATTCTTGTATTCAGCCATGGTATACTAGATCTGACACCAAAAACATGAGCCACAAAGTAAGAAAGAGATAAACTGGACTTCATCAAAATTAAAATTTTATATGGCAACATTAAATGAGTTAAAATACTTCTCATGGGAGTGGGAGAACATATTTTCAGAACACTTATCTCATAAAAGTCTAATATCCAAAAAAATAAAGAATTCTTACAACTCAAAAAAAGAGAAAACAACCCAATTCAAAATAAGCAAAGGATCTCAACAGACACTTCTCCAAAGGTGATATACAGATAGTAATAAGCACATAAAAAGATAATCAATGTCATTAGGGAAATGCAAATAAAAACCTTATGACATACCACTTCACAGTCACTGGGATGGCCATAATCACAAACCAAGAAATAGCACGTTTGGACAGGGTGTGGAGAAATCGGAACCTGATACTCTGCTGGTATAAATGGAAAATGGAGTGGTTGTTATTGAAAATAATTTGGTAGTTTCTCAAAAAGTTAAAATATAGAATTTTCAATTTAACTGCAAGGTATACATCAAAAAGAACAGAAAACAGATGTTCAAAATGTGTACACAAATGTTTACTGTAGGACTATTCACAATACGTGAAATGTGAGAACCCAAGCTATCAATAGAAAACAAACTGGTAAACAGAAAACAAATGTAGTATATCCATAAAATGGATTACTCTTCTTCCATAAAAAGTAATGAAGGATACATGCTATTATATCAATGAACCCTGAAAACATAACATGAAGTAAAAGAAGCCAGGTAGATATATGGGACACCTGGGTGGCTCAATCAGTTAAGAGTCTGACTCTTGGTTTCAGCTCAGATCATATTCCCAGGTGGTTCATGACATGAAGCCCTGTGTTAGGCTCCTTGCTGACAGTGTGGAGCCTGCTTGGGATTCATTCATTCCCTCCCTCCCTCTCTCTCTCTCTCTCTCTCTCTCTCTCTCTCTCTCTCTGACCCTCCCCTGCTCATGTTCTCTCTGTCTCAAAATTAAACAAAGATTTAAAAGAAGCCAGATACAAAAGACCACATATTATATGATTCCATTTATATGAAACATCCAGAAAAGACAAATCCAAGAGGTACAGAACAGATGAGAAGTGGTCAGGGACTGAGAGGAGGGGGTATTTCATCTATTGTGTTTAATGGTACAATTTCCTGGTTGGGGTGATAAAACAAATTCTGGAATGAAATAGCAATAGGTGTACAACATTATAGATGTCCTTAATGCCGCTGAATTGTATATTTTTAATGGTTAAAGTGGTTAATTTTATATTATGTATCTTCTACCACAATATAAGAGAAGGGACAGAGTTACTATATGTTCACAAGTCAGATTTGTAGGATATAGAAAAAGACACATGAATATGATGCCCAGATTTTATCTTCAAAAACATGACCCACTTAATGGGTCAAAAACATCTTTGCAGGGAAAAGGGAAAATTAGCTTGAGTTTGAAATTTTAAGGTTGAAACTTTCATGAAATCTGTAAATAGAGGTGATAAGGAATCAGTGGGACTTACAGAATGTAGCTGCAGTGGCAGTTCTAGACTACAGATAGGGTTTAGGGAATCATAAATGGTAACTGAAGACATGAAAGTACAAAATCGCCAAGAGTATGGAGTCCAAAGAACATCATTTAAATGTTAGAGGAGAATAAATGGCAGATAATTTTAGCAGATGGACTCACAGTAATAGGAAAACTTGTAGCTTAAGATCGATTTCAAGGAGGTATAGTGATTTAATGAAAGAGAGAGTAGTCAAAATATTGACAACTAATTAGGCTTCAAATATGGCCTAAGAGCAGAGTCATGCCATTTAGATTAATCAATATGGAGTCAATGTTGATCTACTTTTGAAAGAAAGCAGTGATTGGAAATCTAATTGAAATGGTTTTGAAGTATATGTGGAGTTTAGGGCAGACATGCAGGTAGTGGTACTATACCACTCAACTGAGAACTTTGGCTCTAAAGGCTAGTGAGATTAGAACTGTGTTTGGGGTAAATGCAGTGTTGGTGGAAGAATTTTCTTGCTTGCTGGGGGTGGGGGTTGGAACGGAGACAATTAAATATATTCAAAAAAATAGTTAAGTAGCACCCTTCCATTAAGGGGAAACTGTCAGTAAGTTAATGCTTTTTAGATGCTGGGAAGTGAGGAAAGTTTGTATGAAATATAATAAAAGGGCTAAAGAACAAAATTAGATAGTATCATAAACACACTATTTCAGAGACACACAGCTATTCTTCTGGGAATACATAATGTAATATTTAATATGTATATAAAGCTAGCATAGGTCTCATTATATGTTAGATAAGATTTCATTAATGGAAAAAATTGTAAATCTGTTAAATATACATTGTTTTTCCTTCTTAGAATGAATCACTTATATTAATAAATATATCAGCATCCACCTGCATATACTTCATAGAATTCAGGATGTTTACCAGAATTTTAATCAAATCACTTAATGCTTACAGATAGCATCCAAAACACTTCCATTGAAACCCAAAATACAGCGATGCTTAGAGAGCATATTACTGATGTATTTAATGAATGTTTTGCTTTTATGATGCTGAATGTGGAATTTTTACTCTAAACATCATCTTCTATGTATTCTAGGTATTATAAATGAGAAGGAAAAAATAAAAGATAACAAAAAGGAAGAGGTAGTTTATATATATATATGTGTGTGTGTGTGTGTGTGTGTATATATATATATATATATACATACATATATATAATTAAAAATAAAAAGGCAGTTGTACTTTAACTTGACATATAATGTGACACCACCTGTGACAGACACAGAAGAGGATAATAAACATACATTATTTACTTCTGCAAGGGTTACATTTCCCAGTGTGATCTGACTTTTGGCTTGTCAAAATGTTTAAAGTACATTTTATAAATATTTAAACATTTGATCCACTGAACTTTAAAAAAATCTATAATAAATGCCATTTTTAGTACCAGATGAAGTTAAAGAGTAACTAGTTTTTAAACTACCAAAAATATATAGAAAATAGCATGTGTGTTAAGATAAAGTATTGTGAGCAAAGAAACAAACTGTTTACTCCACAATTGTGGATGCTTCATTAGGTATTTGCACAGAGCACAGGCTGTAAAATGTAATGGCTAAGACCATAGATTTGGATTTCAGACTGAGTTTCAGACAGTCTATAAAATCATGGCTCTATATACCAAATGACTGATCCTGGGTGAATGATATATCCCTTTAAATTCCTTCCTCATCTGTAAAATGGGTCAGTAATAGTGGTACCTATTTTATAATTTTACTTTATAAAAAATGAAGCAAACACATTAACTATTTTGTGTAGTATACAAATAATATTTTCAACTGTAGTTTTATTATTATTTTTATTAGACTACTCAGCTTTTGCCAAAAATTAGGTACTTCTGATATGCCAAAGACAGTAGCATGTAAACTTGTAGAAAAAAAAATGAGAAGAAAATTAAGGTGGTTGTCTCCACAGAATAAGTCTTATAAGCAGAAAGAGAAAGTGTAAGTAGCCTACCTCAGTTATCCAACAATATGGATGATAATTTAATTGGCTTTCTTTAGATCTCCTTACCCATTTACTTTACTTTAATACTACTTTAATACTTTAACCTAGTTATGGTATTTAATCAGATATTGAGCCTGATTGGCAACCTTGTATAAACTATGAATGTTTTAAGAAGAAAGAAATTCTTGTGTGGGATTTTAATAGAACAGGCCCTTTGATAAAGTAATTGGGTGCTAATGGGCTTCCATATTTTCTCTAATAATAACTAGTTTGCTCCTCTGACCAAAAGTCAAGAAGTAGAAAATTGTTTGCAATCATAACTAAAAATCTCTGTGTGCATTTACATTTATTTTTTTGTGTATGGAAACTAATGGTCTGCTAAATTTAATATTGAAAAATAAAATTAAGAGCTAGAAGGAATCTTCAAACTACCCAAAGTTAATGTCTTTACTTAAGAGACAAAAACTACTCCCAAATACTATAAAGGAATACTTCTAGGTCACACAAGTAATAAATGGCATAAGCAAAATTAGAACTAAAATCACCTGATTTATAGAAAAAAGTTTTCATTTATGGTATTATGCCTGACTCATTTTTTTAAATGATCAATAAATATTTATTGAGAACCTACTATTGCATATATCCTACAATACCTGAAATTCCATAGCAATACTGGTACAGTACCTTTCATTTTAAAAAATTTATATTCCTATAGTGAAATATAGGACTATTCACATTGAGTGGGATAAGACTAAAAATAGTCACACATCAGTTTACATCAAACTTGGCCATCAAACAAGTGATAAAAAATATTTTTTTGTTTTACAACTATTTGGGTTTGAGACTGCAGCTGAAGTACAGTGTGGATACTAGATAGTTTCTTATCACTTAGGAGGTCAGGAACAGAACAAGAATGACTGCTAGCACCACTTCTTTTGAACCTAATGCTGGAAGTTCTAGCAATGTAACAAAAAAAGAAAACGAAAAGACATTTCATTTGTAATTTTCTTTACATTTATTTATTTTTGATAGAGAGATACAGAGCACAAGTTGGGGAGAGGCAGAGAGAGGAGACACAGAATCGGAAGCAGGCTCCAGGCTCTGAGCTGTAACAACAGAACCAGACGCGGAGCTCCAACTCACAAACTGCAAGATCATGTCCTGAGCCAAAGTCGGCCGCTTAACTGACTGAGCCACCCAGGCATCCCAAAAGACATTTCATTTCTAAGGAAGAAATTAAAAAAACCTCTGTATTCACAATGTGATTTTGTATATAGAAAATTTTACAGAATTAACAAAGCAAACAATATTTCATAAAACAATAACAGCTTTTTTAAAATGTATGTCTAGGGGCGCCTGGGTGGCTCAGTCGGTTAAGCGTCCGACTTCGGCTCAGGTCACGATCTCACTGTCCGTGGGTTCGAGCCCCGCGTTGGGCTCTGTGCTGACTGCTCAGAGCCTGGAGCCTGTTTCAGATTCTGTGTGTCCCTCTCTCTCTGACCCTGCCCCGTTCATGCTCTGTCTCTCTCTGTCTCAAAAATAAATAAATGTTAAAAAAAATAAAATTAAAAAAATGTATGTCTATATGCTAGCAGTGAACAAAACACAATTAAAATTATTTTAACCAACATTAAAAGAATAGAGTATGTAAGAATAAATTTAACAGAAGAGCAATAGTTAAACATCAAAATCTACAAATCACTGCTGAGATACTATCAAATACTAAAGAGTGAAATGTACACATGATTAGAAGATGCATGTGGGGTGAGTTATCTACTCTCTATAAATTAATCTATTGATTTAATATAATCCCTATCAAAATCCCAAATTACATATTGAAAAAACAACAAGCTGAACCAAAATTCATATGAAATTTCAAAGGACCCCAAATAGCTAACACAATCTTGATAAAGAAGAATAAAGTTGGATTAATTAATTACACTACTGAGTTTCAAAACTTACTACAATGTAGTAATCAAGTGTGGTACTTGCCTAAGTATAAACATATATATCTATAGTACAGAATTGAAATACAGAATGAATGTTTAAATTTATGGTTACTTTATTCTGTCTAGGTACCAAAGCAATTCAACTGAGAAGGGCAATTCAACAAATGTTTCTCTAATTACCTATCTGTATACAAAAAGATTAATTTAGCACTTTACCTCATGCCATGCACAAAAAAATCATTAAAAATGGATTATTGTGCAGAAAAGAGTTAACATCACAGGCCTGAGACTACTATCTTTAGAAAGACATGCTTGCAAAACTGAATCAGTAATCAAAAAACTCTCAACAAACAAAAGTCCAGGACCAGATGGATTCACAGGTAAATTCTACCAAACATTTAAAGAAGAGGTAATACTAATTCTTCTCAAACTGTTTCCAAAAAAAATAATAAATAAATAAGAGGAAGGAAACCTTCTAGAATCATTCTACAAGGCCAGCATTACCCTGATACCAAAAACAGACAAAGACACTATTAAAAAAAAAAAAAACAACTACAGCAACTATCTCTGATAAACACAGATGCAAATATTGTCAATGAAATATTAGCAAATTGAATTCAACAACACATAGAATCATTCACCATCATCAAATGAGATTTATTCCAGGGATGCAAGGATGGTTTAATATCCATAAATCAATTAATGTGATATATCCCCCCCAAAATTACGTGATACATCCCATAAAAACTATACGATCATTTCAATAGATGTAGAAAACGTATTTGACAAAATTCAACATCTGTTCATGAGAGCAACTCTCAACAGAGTGGGCTTACAGGAAATATACCTCAACTTAATAAAAATCACATACAAGAAACCCACAGCTAACATCATATATGATAATGGAAGTCTGGAAGCTTTTCCCCTAAGGTCAGGAACAAGATCTTATTCAAGTGAGTACTGGAAGTCTGAGCCGCAGAAATCAGACAAGAGAAAGATATATAGGTACCCTTGGAAACATGATATTTTTCTGAACTTCACCCAATTCACCTTTTTTTTTCACATGTATTGCTTCATTTCCTTTTACTGTGATAAATTTTAGCTGCACCTTATGCTGAGTCTTTTAAGTCTACCTAGCAAATCATCCTACCTACTTTTAGTCTTAGGGAACCGCAACACAATCAAGTTTAAGAGCTG
The DNA here is from genome assembly GCF_027475565.1 of Acinonyx jubatus. Taxonomy (NCBI): domain Eukaryota; kingdom Metazoa; phylum Chordata; class Mammalia; order Carnivora; family Felidae; genus Acinonyx; species Acinonyx jubatus. Next base: position 41,277,573 of record NC_069391.1, read on the forward strand.
AGTCTATACAATTCGCATTAAAAAACAGGAGCAAGTTTTCATGTTCTTGAGTTAGGTAAAGACTTCTACATGTGTTACCAAAATCATAAGGAATAAAAGAAAATTTCATATTTTGAAGTTCATCAAATATTTTTTTCATTTAATGATACCATTAAGAAAGCAAATAGGTAGAGTACAGAATTCAAGAATATAGTTGCAATCATATATCTGATAGAAGACTTTCATCCATCCAATAAATGGACATTTAACCAAACAAAATATTTGAATGGCTAATAGGTACATGTAAAGATACTCACCTTCATTACTCATTGAAAATTAAATCTGCTCTAAAATACTACCTCTTCCCCAGTAGAATAACTATAAGCCCAAAGACGGAACTAGCATTGATGAGAATATAAAGAAACTAGAAGCCTCTAACTTTGATGTTTGGCATGTAAAATTGTGGAGATATTTTTGAAAAATTGTTCGGAAGTTTCTTAGTTAAATATAAATTTACCATCTGATCAAGAATTCCATTCCTAGACATCAACCCAAAATTAATGGAAATGTATTGCCATATAGATACCTGTACATAGATGTTCATAGCAGCATTATTTATCATAAGCAAAAGGTGGGGGAGAGAGTAGTGGAGAGAAAATCAATGTCCTTCAATTGGTGAATAGTCCAATAAAAGGTGGCATATTCATGCTATGGACTACTATTCAGCATTAAACAGGAACAAACTCATACCTGTAACCATATAGGATCTCAAAATCATTACACCAAGTGAAAGAATGCAGACAGAAAAGACCACATATTGTATGATTAATGTATCTAATTAATCAAGAAAAGACAAATTTATAGACGCGGAAAATACATTGGTATGTACCAGGGGTTGACAATGGGAAGCAGTAACTGCAAGCAAGCCTCAGTTTTCTTTATTGGAGGAAAAGAAATATTCTAAAATTAGGTTATAATGATGGTTGCACAACTGTAAATTTACTAAAACCTTCTGCATTATATCCTTAAAATGACTGAATTTATTGTATAGAAACTATAACTCACTACAGCTGTTAAAATTAAATCATTATTAAACCTTATTGTGGTTTTTGTAAATTTTTCTTATTGCTTGAGAAGGATGTGTGTTATTCAATTGTTGATTACATGTTAATGGCATTATTCCATCATATACCACGGAAATACATATTTTCTTTTGCTTTATAATTCTCTCAAATTTTGCATTATTTATTTTGAGGATATTGTATTGAATATACTTAAAATTCGTTAATATTTTCCTGTGAATTAAACATTTCATTTGTATTTAACCTAATAATGAGTTTGTCTTCTTTTGCTTGAAAAAAAAAAAAACATGGTTACCTCAGATGTACTTAGGATAGTATTTAACTTTTGGCATTCCAGCATCTCTATTTTTAGCAGTATTTTGAGGTTCCAAGTATGGTCTATTTTGATAAATAGAATGTCCAAGTGCATTTGAAATGAATGTGTATTCTATTTTTTGATAGAGTATTCCACAAATATCAATTAGGTAAAGTTGATTGATCTAGTACTTCAAGTTTTCTATATTTTAATGAATTTCTGTACTTAGTCTATTAATTATTGAAAAACAAATCCTGAACTCTCAGACTATAACTATTAGTTTATTTCTTCTTTGAATTCAATCAGTTTTCATTTCATCATTTTAAGTAGCATACCTACGTATGCTATCAGGCTATGCACTCACAGTGTGGAGCCTGCTTGAGATTCTCTCCCCACCCTCAAAGTCCCTCCCCAACTCATGTGCTCTCTCAGAATAAACTTAAAAAAAATAAAAAGAAGAGCTCTATGCCCCCAAATTTGCTAAGCTAGAGAAAAGGAACAATTCCTTACAAGACACAGCTACCAGAATACATGCAAGAAATAAACAATTTGAATACACCTAGATCCACTGAAGGAGTACAACCAATAATTATTGCCTCTTTTGGTGTATGTAGTTTTTGTTTTGTTTATAATATATAACTTCAGCTTATTAAAGTCTGCATTCAATAAAAATTATGCCACTTCACATAGACTGTAACAACCTTAAAATACCACACTTCCGTTTCTTTCCACCTGACCTTTGTCCTCTGTTGTCAAACATTTTATGTGTTATTAATTGTACACTACATATTTTGTTGAAAAACTCAATTATCTTTTAAAAATTAACCTAAGTAGAATGCTTGCATGTTTACCAATATAATTGCCAATAACTCTTCATTTATTCCATCTTTACAGATTGATATTTCTTCCTGGGTTCATTTTTCTTCTGCCTAAAGGATTTCCTTTAACATTTTGGCAATGTAGGTTTTCTGGCAATAAATGCTTTCAGCTTTTGGACGTCTGAAATAAATCTGAATTTTACAAAACAGTGGAAATATTTTCACTGGGTACAGAATTATCTTTTATTCAAGTACTTTAAGACATTCCTCCATTGTATTCTTGCTTGCATTGCTTCTGATGAAAAATCTGTTGTCATTTTTAAGTTTGTATCTCTAAGTGCTATCTCTGTTTCACTTTGAATTTTGAATTGTTTTTTATTGTTATGCCTTCAAGTAAATGAACCTTTTGTAATATCTAAACTATCATTAATCTCATCTAGTGTATTTTGAATTTCAGATACTGTAGTCTTTACGTCTAGAATTTCAACATCCCTCTTTAAATATTTGTAGGACTCTAGATTTTTAACATCCAAAATATAGTTATAATAACTATTCATCATCCTTATCTCATAGTTATTATTTCTTTTTTAGTTACGGATTTGTTATCCTGAAAATTATTGGTCATGAATTCCTGCTTCTTTGTATGCCTGGTACTTTTTTTTTTATTAGATGCCACTTCTTGTTAATTTTACATTCTTGGGTTCTAGTTATTTTTATGTTCCTATAAATATTCTTCAGCTTCGTTCTGGAATGCAGGTAAATTACTTTGAAATGTTTGATCTTTTTGGCTTTATTTTATGGTTGGTCAGCTCTGGCCAGAATCTTGTTTAGACTAGGACTAATTATCGTCCACACACAGCTGATGCAAGACCATGGGGGTATGCCACCCAATGTTTCAATAAGCAATGAGGTATTCCAGTTTGACCAATGAGCTCCAGCTGTGTACTCAGTCTTTTGTGACTTCCTAGTACTGTATTTGCCTATTCTTGCGGCTGGTTCTTCTCTAAGATGTGACTCTTCCTTCCAAAGACACATTTTGATCAGTACTCTGCCTACTACTAAAGAGAAACTCCAAGTGGATATGTGGATTTCTTGCTCTCTGTAGTTCTCTGCCCTTTGTTACTTTATATGTAATCTCTTGCTGCTGTGGTTTCTCTCGACTCCAATATCCACCTCTCCAACATATGTAATCTCTTGTGTTCCACATCCCTCTGTCATGCCATGGAACCGATCAGTAGACACTAAGCTGAGAGAGCAGTATGGCTCAAATTGTTTCCCATCTCTCTCCTTCACTCTCTGATGTCCAGTGTTCTCTGAACTGTTGGTTACATATTTTATCCTTTTCATTTTATTTCTTTTTATCCCCACTTGGAAGGATAAATCAAGCCTCTCTACTTTTCTTTATGTGCCAGAAACAGAAATCAGCCATATGTCAAGCTTTTGAAGATCCTCAGTTAATAAAGTTTATTAGCCTCTACGAGTCTCTTTTTGCTTCTTTCTCTGGATTCTCTTATATTACCTAAATATTTTCATGACCTGATTTTCTGTCTACTATAATCTCATTTACTCAAACTGTGATTTTTTTTTTTAGTAGTTGCTCCAATGAAATGCTATGTAATAGAAACACAGTGTTTCCTGACAGATAATTTAAAATTCTGTGGTATTTACCGTAAAAACAATGTAAGAAAGAGGTGGATTTATTTTTAATATATTTTATGTAATTCACTTATATGAGATATCTTTGCAAATCAGTTAAATATCCTCTTAATCATTTTAATATACATAAAATTATTAAGATTTTCACATTTTTTCATTTTAAGTTGTTTAAATCATGTGTCAATTTTATGCTTACAATGTTTCTTGTTAAATGCTAAAATGTAATCGGAAATATATGGTTTATATTTCTATTTCATAAAATTTACAATTGAAAGTGGAGATTAAGAACTAAGTTTTTCTACAGACAAGTAAAGATTTTCCAATAACTAAATTAAATACAGAAATAATTTCCTTTAATACTCACATCCATAGAGATAAAACTTTTTTTATCTGAAAATTTATCTTTTGTAAGTTAAAATAATTTACTAAGTCTTATGTCAACATGGTAAACATTAATTTCAAAGGAGTATTGTGTATGTGTGTATAAATGTCTTCACAGCAGAGAAGGCGATCAGCAAAACAAAAAGGCAACATACTGAATGAGAGAAAATATTTGTAAATCATAATATCTGATAAAGGGTTAGTATTCAAAATATATAAAGAACTCATACACCTTAATAACAAAACATAAACAAACCAAACAAGTGATTAAAATATGGGCAGAGGATCTTAATACATATTTTTCCAAAAAGACATGGCCAAGAAGTACATGAAAAGATGCTCAACATTATTAATCATCAGGGAAATGCAAATCACAACAGTGAGTTATCACTTCACAACTGTTAGAAGGGCTATGATCAAAAAAGACAAGAAACAACAAGTATTTGTGTAGATGTGGAGAAAATGGAACACCCACCCACTGTTGGTAGAAATGTAAATTGGCATAGCCACTATAGAAAAAAGATGATGCTTCCTCAAAAAAAAATTAAAAATAAAATTACCATATGTCCCAGTAATTTCACTTCTGGTTATTTATCTGAGGAAAATGGAAATACTAGTTCAAAATTATATATGCGCCCCCATGTTCACTGCAGCATTATTTACAATAGCCAAGATATGGAAACAACCTAAGTGTCCATTGATGGATAAATGAATAAAGAAAATCTGGTACATATGCACAATAAGGTATTATTGACACATTAAAAAAAAAAAAAAAAGAAATCTTGCCATTTGCAACAACATGGATAGACCCTGAAAGCATTGTGTTAAATTCAATAAGTCAACGACAAGGAAAGACAAAACTATGTGTGATGTCACTTATATGCGGAAACTAAAACAAACGAAAAAAACAATAAATTATGCTCAGAGATACAGAGAATAGATTGGCAGTTGCTAGAGGTAGGGGTTGGGTGAAATGGATAAAGGGGATCTAAAGGCACAAAATTATGAAATAAGCCCTTAAAGGACAGCATAATGACTATAGTTAATAATACTGTATTGTATAATTGAAAGTCCCTAAGAGAGTAGATACTAAAAGATCTCATAACAAGGGAAAAAATTAACTATGCATAGTGTCAGAGGTCAGCTAGACTTATTGGGGTGATCATTTCACAATATATATAAATATTGAATCATTACTTTTTAAACCTGAAACTAATATGATGTTAGGTGTTATACCTCAATAAAAAACTATGAAACCGAATTTATCATGACCCCCAATTTTTAAGCTTTTATAGATTTCACAGTATAAGTACACATGTGTATAACAGTTTCAACTAAAATCATCTCCATGTTGATTCATGTTAGAAAAATATGTAAAATTGTAACATTCTTATTTTGAAAAATTTCAATTTCAGTATACATTTTATATCTGTCTATTTAGATAATAAATAAGTTTTCCTTTCCTTGAATTTCAAATTGAGCTCATTCATATGCAGTGTGATATCTGTGCGAAAAGAAAACACGCTGCCATTTTTTGTCTTTTATTATTAAATATTTGGCAGACACTCCTTGGTTTCAAGAAAATCTGCAAGTAGAATTAACAGTACAGTAAATCTCCTTTAAAAAATTCTTCAATGTTGAACGAGAGTCAATTGGCAAAGAATACAAGATTACTGAATTCATTGTCTTCTATTTCTTCTGCAAGTTCCATAAACTGTTAATGATTCATAGCATCTGTCATATGGGCTGAACAATTTTCACAACTGTATCCATGACAATTTTAAGATTCTGCTTCAGAAACTAAGCACAAATATTTTCAATATGCATAATGCAGTGGAACAGAGCAATAAGGAAAGCATCAGTCCCTTCTTTTACCATCCCAACAATTATTTATATTTTTGACCTAATACAGCAGAAGCACCATCTGTCAAGATAAAACTAATTCTCTTATATCTAGCTTAAAATACTTAACAGAAGCATTAAAATATAATTCCAACACAAATTCAATTTTTTAGGCTATAAAATGACTGTAAAATTCTTTGTGAGTTGGAAGTTCTTTGGTGCATAATTTCCTCAGAAGTATTAAATACATATATACACGGCATCTATTACATTACACAGCTCATGTAAAGCTAAAGAGACTGTATATACTGTTTCAATTTTCAGTCTAGTCATCTTTAAGTCTTTTTACAATGGACTTGTGTTTTACATATATTTGGTGACAAATTTGAAGATCAAACACTTATTTGTAGGCTTTTTAATATTTCCTCAAAATTTTCTACCCAAATTTTAGTAACTTAAATAACCATTGTTTTTAGGATCTAAAAATGGTCTTTTCTTATGAGAATAGCACACATTTTATACCTGACTGAAAGAGGACTCTCATGAGAAACCAAATCTGCAGGTATTAAGACACTTTCTATTCATTTCACTTCCAGGAACACCATGATCAACTAGCCAACATTTTAGTTCTGTGCAAATCAGACTATTCTGATTTCTGCTTTGGCTGCACCATCTTCCACCTATTATGGTAGCTACACTCATCTTTTCCTTGGTGGTTTAGTGCAGTCACTTGGCCCCTGCCAGCTTGCAACCCAATTATTCTCACTGTATTTAAGTTTCCAAATGGAGTGACCATGGCTCCCACTGTAAGATGTGGCCTACAGAAAAGATTTATCACAATGTTTTCCAAGGATGCTAGGATTCAATTCTCAAATTTATTTCTCATAGTGGCAGTTAAAAGCTTGTCTTCTGGATATTCTCCTTTGTGGTTAATTTACTCTGCCATTCAATCTCTAAAGCCTTTGAATTCTATTCTCAACATTAAGCCAGGGCAAATCTGATCTGTCTAATTAGCTCACTGCGGGCCACCTTTGGTCCTTGTTTCAGCCAAACAACCCAAATGTTTGAGCCCTAATTTCCCAAGATGCAACAGTAAATGCAGAATCTCTGAGGCCTCATTAATAAATTTAACCTAACCCAAATGTATGTTCCTTCCACCATTATCTCAAGCCATTAGTATCTTTTCCGCATATGTTCCTTGAATTTCTGTCTGTATAAGTTAGAAAACTGCAGCAGTACTTTTGGACTGTAACATACCTCCTCACGGGTTACACTTTATACCTCACATTTAAGGTTCTGCTATTACTTGAACTTACAGTTCTAAAAGCAAGGAAGAGTGGTATAGGTGGGAATTGAAGACAGTAAGCATTGTCTTTCATGGTAACTGTGTCTGGGGAACCATTACAGTGTTCTCAGGCAATGAAGTGAATCCCTTGAGATTGGGATGCTACCACTGAGGTGGAGAAACCACTACTCTTGGGAATGTGGTCTGCTTGTATTAGGGGAAGAGAGGTCTCTTCTACTGGCAGATAAGACTCATCAGAACTTAGGGCTTCAATATCCCTAGTCTCTCCAGGATTTTCCCTCATGTTCCCATTCCAATTTACAGGGCCTCATTCGTTCCCAAAGATGCTCTCACTTTAACAGCAGACACACTATAAGGCTGAAAATTTCACTTGAATTGTAATTCATCTGGTCATCCAATGAGATTCTGTATTTTATTTTTACCCATATCAATTCTGGGTCTACAGAAAACAAGGCCATCCTTCAGCGCACACATAGAAGCTCTGAGGTCATTTATGTCATTCCTGGTTTGGCAGTTTGAATCCTTGAGCTCATCTTTTTCTTGCACCACTTGCGTCACTGTATTTGTTAGTTTTTCAAAAATGTTTCCAAGTATTATATACAGAGTAACCTAGCTCCTGGATTCTCTTAAGTGGTTATTTAGGAATATCCAAAGTAGATATGTCACATATCTCTATTGCCATATTACACTGTGGACTATCAGTTCTCTAGTCACTGCCAGAAGGACAGTCATTAACATCTTTAAATCCGGTGAAATTAGAGATCTAATTCCAGAAATCCTAGATCCAATTCAGGTAGTTCACTCTTAACACTCTGTTCCTCTAGAAAACACTCTCAGTACTAAAATCTTTGTTAGTCAAGATATCTATCATTCTCTCCACCTACCTATAGAATAAGGAGGTGGCTCATATGATTATGGAGGCTAAGAAGTCCTAAGATGTGTAGTCCAAACGAATGAGAACCAAGACACCAGCTTTTTCTTTTAGATTTTTTTCTCCCAGTTTTTATGGTTTCAGATGTAATATTAGCATTCATATAATTTTTGTGAATAAGGTGTTTTCTCTACATGCCCTTAAGTTCTGAAATTTGTTATGATTTTTATCTATTCCATTATAATATATCTATATATAGGGGTTTTTTTTTATGTAACTTCTCTCATGTTTAGTGATCTATTGGTTGATGCTTTTCATCTATTTTGGAAATCTCTCTGCCATTATCTTCTCTCATATTTCATGTGTTCTATTTTCTCTATTCTCCTGAGAGTTGAATTATGAGTATGTGAAACTACTTTGTATTCTCCAGAAGACTGTTGATGCTTTCTTTTATAAACTGACTTTTTCTCTTTGTGCTTCAAGACGATCATTTGCTATTGACCTGTATTTAGTCTTCTACCGATCTCATCATTTTTACTACTGTGTTATTGTATCAAGCATTCTCTTTAGGGCATTTTTGTTAGTTTAAATACTTCCTGGAATGTTCTCTCTTTGCATTCACATTGCTTATGTATCCCACCAGATCCCTTAACATTTTATCAGAGGTATTTTAAGGTCTATGACTGAAAATTCCAACATCTGGAATATCTTTCTGTCTACTTATATTGATTGTTTACTTTATCAAACATGTTTCACATTTTTTTTTCTTTTCCATGTTTTTTTTTTTTTATTTTGTGTCACATTTTTATGAAAGTCCAACAGGGACTGACATGGGTTAGATTTATCTCCAGAAAGAAAGACGCTCCTCTTCTTGTCACTTCCTTATTGGAAAACCTAGAATCCTTGATGGGTTTCTATTCTTTTTTTTCTACTCAGCCTCTGGTTTTTTGGTACAACCTCTAGAGTTCCATGGACACTGGTGGACAAGTGTTTTAAAGGTACTACTATTTTGCTCTGTATGTAGAGATTCTCTGACTCTAGTCTACCATGTCAGTTAACAAATAGCAAATAAAAGCTTTTTGAAAAGTAGGATGATTGTCCTTATCTTAAGCTATTGCAAATACATTACCTACTTTTCCGGTCATGGATCAAAGTACCCATGGATCCTTTCTGTTTCCATTCTCTTAAGTTTAATTCATTTATTTTACACTTACTTCTCTATGTTCTCTATGATTAGTAGAAAATAATAACTAAGTATGTCATTGATTTGCCTTGTTTCTCTTGTTAGGACAAGAGCAACATTCTTTTACAACTTTCTATTCTGACCCAGAACATACACATTTAGTTTTTAATTTTGACTCCTGTTTTTTAATCTATTTCTAAAAAGTTCTATTTTTAAAAAAAAATCCTTATTCATGAGGTCCCAATGTTCATTTTTTGCTTTTGTTTCCCTTACCTCCAGAGACACATCTAGGAAGAAGCTACTAGAGCCAATGTCAAAGAGGTTGTTACGTGTTTTCTCCTATAGGATTTTGATGGTTTCCTGTCTGACATTTAGGTATTTCATCCATTTTGAATTTATTTTTATATTTGGTATAAGAAAGTGGCCCAGTTTCATTCTTCTGCATGTTTTCCCAAAACCAGTGATTGCTGAATGGATAAAGAAGATGTAGTATTCATATATGAAATAGAATATTACTTGGTGATCAAAAAGAATGAAATCTTGCCATTTGCAACAATGTGGATGGAATTTGAGTATATTACGCTAAGTGATTATGCTTTCTCAGAGAGACAAATATAAATTTCATGCATATGTGGGATTTAGGAAACAAAACAGATGAACATAGGGGAAGGGAAGGGAAGGTAAAAATAAGATAAAAACAGAGAGGGAGGCAAACCATAAGAGACACTTACATACAGAGAACTGAGTGTTGCTGGAGGGGTGTTGGGGGGATGGATCAGCTAAATGGTTGATTGGCATTACGGATGGCACTTGTTGAGTTGGGCACTGGGGATTATATGTAAGTGATGAATCACTAAATTCGACTCCTGAAACTATTATTACAATATATGTTAACTAACTTGGATTTAAATAGAAAATAGAAATTTAAAAAAAGCCTCTATTCATTTTTAGTCTTTTGTTGTTGTTCATTGTGTTATTCTGTTAAATCTACCATGTTGAAATCTTCGAAAGTCAAAATTGTGGATCCTAGAGATAATTTAGCTTTGCTCTCCATTAGGGACTAGAGGGCACTATTTACCCTCTTTCAATATTTGGCTAAATTTCAGGATTTGCAAACTTCTCGTCCTACCTTACACCTGGCACAAAGCTTAGGTTTTAAATTCTTGCTTTGACATTATTTCTACCCACGACAATCCAAGTTTTCTCTTTGTTTATGCCTCACATGACCATTTTAACATGGTTATTTTGTTCTGCTTTTTCTTTGTTGTTGCTTTGAAAAGTCCCCTAACCACTTGAGCATTCATGAATTCAATAAATTTTACAATTTACTCAGAAGCTTGTTTATAGAATCCTATAATAAAAGGCTAGACAGTATTATTTTCACTTTTGACTTCACAGCATTTATCACTAAGTCTCATAACATAGAGAATACATTCAAAAGTGTTGAAAGAATGCAAGACTTAACATAAATATTAGGTCAAGGAGCATATCAATCCAAGGGGAAACATTATGAATAACTAGATTATAACCTCTTATACATAATTATCACAAAGTAAATTAGATTTTAATAAAGCTTAATTTTTTGGCATATTTTATTGATGAGATGAGCAAGGAAGCAAAAATGAAATGCTGGACAAGTTTGGAAAAGTAGGATGGAAGTTAGTATAAAGATCATGATTGATAAATGAAGATTGCTAGATTAATTAGTGCATCACCAAACATGTTAGAGGGGTTGTTCTTTCCAAGGAAATAGAGTAGCAACTTCAGCTCCTGAAAATATGTTCAAATATTGAGGCCAAAATTCTAAAGAGACAAGTGCCAAGAAGGCCAGGGCAGTATACTATCACAGAAGACCAAGAGAATTACAGTTGCTATATTTATAGTCTTGAAATGTCATTGACACTAATTTGAGTTGTTCTTCCATTTGCAAGTTTAACCTTCCTTTTGAGTGAATTCATGGTCTTTAACAAAGTGCTTTAATGAAATAGTAATAATGGTTCCATTTTAGCTTGTTCTCCAATTATAGAAAAGCATGCAAAATTAATAGAATTTGAAAATTAATGTATGATCAAGTTCACCCCTTTTGGAAAAGCTAAATTGTAATGAATGGGAGATGTAGACTATTGATCAGCAATGGCATTCTTAAATTGTTGAACTGAGTCTTTTTTAAATTATATTCCACATGGAAAAAGATTTAACAGTTTCAACAAAGGTCTAGCCTGTGTGTGTGTGTGTACGTATGTATACATACATATGTATGTATACATACGTACACACACATTAATATGTTATTAATATTAATAACACACATTAATATTAATGTGTGTGCAAAAGCTCAAAATTGAAACGTTTTGCATTATAGGCACAAAAATAGCAAATACAATGATCCCCCTTTACAAAATTGCTCTTGTTTAGCTCTTAGAGTGAAACTAGCTTTACTTCAGGTGGCTTGAAAGCATCTTTAAACAGTTCTCAACCCCACTAATAGTATGCATCCCACATTCCCCATTAGGACTTCTCAGAGAATAATTTTGAGATGAAAATATATGGGAAAGTATATGGGAAATTTGTTTTGTTTTTTTTTAATTTTCTTTCTTACCTGCTCCTCACTTCTGAATGCAATGGAAGTTTTAACTTTTTCCCTAATACCCATCAGACACCTGCCTTAGAGATTAGAATTTGAAAGAGTGAGGAAGCAGCTCTAGTAGATGTGAATCAACAAAAAAAGGAAGAGCTGATTTTTCATTTGGGGTTTGCAGCTCTAATATACTGGATCCCAAACTAATCGTGCAATTCAGTAGATCAATCTTAAAGCAGATATGGTAAAGAGTGTGGTCATTTATAACAGGCGATTAGCTGCCCTAGCCATTTGGGTATCAGAAGCGATAGCGCTCAGTGATTGAGCTGGAAAATGGAGGTCTCATCGAAAAGAAAATCAAGCAGTTCATTAATTTATGCCCTTTTAAACCCATAAACGCTTTGTAATTCCTAGATTTTAGGGAAGTTTTAAAAGTCTGGTCTAAAATGCCACAGGCACATTAGCAGAAACATTTAAAGCTGTTAGAGGCTTCCAGCAGATTGTATTATTTATTATGTGCAGGCTCTGGAGGCTAAGAGCAGCTGAAAGGATTGCAGTGCCAACAGCTGAAAATGAAGAATCTTTAAATAAAGGGTCGGTTGCCATTTAGCCTGATGTGCAAAGAACCAAATATACAGTAGAACTCCTGTGAAAACGAAAATGAGTCCTACTATCCTTGTGTAACTCGAAGGAGAAATGTTTCTGTTATATGATCAAAGGGTGTTATTAAAATAGATGCTTCTTTCTCCTCATGAATGAAAGGACTATCATGAACAAATAAGGAACTAAGTATGAAAGCACATTTTCAATCACAGGGCAATTGGCAAAATGTATGTTATTATCTTTATTAATATGGCACATATTAAAAAGTGCCATTCATATTTATTTTGTGCAGATGCATTCTCTAAATTCTTAACAAGTTTTGAGACCAATTTCCTTTCAAAAATGGAAAACTGCTCTTTGTCTGCATAAGCCGTCGCTTCACTGTTGGGTAGGAAGCACTAGATTGAGTTGACATGGTGGCACAAAGCGGTATCAGGGAAATTTGGTTCCCAACTTTCAATTAGCTCTTTGTCTAGACTCACATGTAAAACATGGGAAACGTGAGGTGATAACCTGTGCTGACACCTTTTTACTAATAGAATGGCATTTGGTAAACTCCAGAGAAAAACTGAATCAAAATAATTGAAAGGTTTATTGTCCAACTCTCTTCGAAATCTCCAGAGGATAGCCCCAACAAATGTGTTGACAACTCACATTTTTCTACCTCTAACAACAACATCTAGATTTAGGAATCAAATGTAGGTGAGACCTACATGCTTGGATCCCCCACATTTCTAGATTAACACAAAGTCCATTCTAGCTCCATTATATTTAGAAATGCGTATGGTCTCAAAACTGCGTGCCCTTGCTTGTGCCTTGGGGGAGGGGTATCTGGGGAGGAAAGAGTGGGCCCAATAGCTGGATAGGAAGACAGGGAAGGGGTTTGGGGTGGTTGGAAAGAGCAATCCTACTTATTCCAAAATATTTTGAGAGTGGGCCTCAGATGAATGCCATTTGGGCCTGGGAAATGTCACAGCTGCTGCTGCTGGAGGGAGCCAATGTGGCAGCTGCTTCAAACCAAGTCTGGAAGGACAACTTCCTCATTGCTAAAGCCAGTTTATGGGGGATTCTTTGAGGGATAACTACTGTACCACTAAGTATAACATAAAGTCAAGGGTGTTCTATGACCATAAGGATCCAGGTTCCTTATAGTTATGAACTTTTAATTCCCTCTGCAGCTCTATAATGATCAGCAGGGATTTTTCATGAAGATACTAATGCTTCAGTATCACAGTTGCGCACTAGCACAGGTTTTTGGTTTTGTGATGCTTATAGTTATTTATCATTTTATTGTTTTTGGTCTTAACGTTTTATTTACTTTTGAGAGAGCATAAGCAGGGGAGAGGCAGAGAAAACAGGATGGAGGATCTGAAGCAGGCTTGCTCTGCACTGACAGCAGTGAGGCTGATGTGGGGCTTGAACTCACAAACTCCAAGATCATGACCTGACCTGAAGTTGGACCCTCAACTGACCAACCATGCAGGCGCCCCTCATTTTTAGGATTGTTGTTACTCTTCGTCTCATGAAATCTTCATTTTCACACATACTTTGTATTGTGTTCCTTAAAAACTATCACCAAATTGGAGTAATACTGTCTCTAGAAATAAAGAGAACTAAATCAAGAAAGACAAACTGCACTGTCCCTGAGGATTATGTTTGAATTTGAGTTACTGGGGCAAATCCCCTATTCCTGTGTGTCTCCTGCCTCAGACACCATGTGGACTTCTGTCTCAGTCATAAATTTGTTCAAGGAGTAGAAATTAATGCTTTTCATTATACTCAATAAGTACTCCATGCCAAATTGGCCAACTCTACATTCAGATTTACTCACACAACCACCTATAGGGTATTTGACCTAATTTCACTTATCTTTGTAAATCCTTAATTATTGATTTCATCTTTTAGTTTTACATCTTTAGTGTCCTGTGGTTTCTTGCAAGGATCTCTCTAGTGAGTAAAATGTTCCTTCATTCAAAGTACAGACTGAATGTCTAGGGAAACCATACCTCTGCCTCAGGGAATTGGTTTCCTGGGAAAAATTACAAAAGTTTGTCCAATTATATAAATGTATCAGCACTCCAAGAATAGGCTAAGAAGAAAATCTGGAAACTACTGCTTAACTGTCTATCAAAAGCATTGAGTTTCCTAAAGAAACACAGTCCAAATTTCTCAGATTAAGCCAGATCGGTAGAAAGCCACAGGCCTAGACCGTAAAGCACCGGTCCCCGGTGGAACTGTATTTACGTAATTGAGCTCTGTTATGTGAAGAAGATAAGGATAATTGTCAATAGTTGGGATGTTATTGAGGGTGTTGTTTCTTGATTAAAACGGGATCTTATTCCTGAAGTGGGAAATCTTTCTCGTCTTATTTTGAGAAATAGTCATACTCCTTAGCAATCAACCTTTAATTGTTATCATTTAAGTTAGTAAATAACAAAAAAGACCATTGTATTCTCATTGTCATGGCTTCCATTGATGGCAAATTCATGGCTCAACCTTGCCAGTTATATTTGTTATTTCACAACTTGTGTCTGTGTATCAATCTCACATCTATCCATTTGTTTTCCTTTTGCATCCTCTTGCTTACCTTTTAAAAATGTTATTTTCTCAAAAATACAATAAAGGCCTTTCTGAAAGCTACAATAAAATGTTATCTTATTTTTTGAAAGCTACAATAAGTGAAACAATGAGCATATCCACTTACAACCTAATATACCTAAGTAAAAGTAAAATATTAAGAAAGCTACACAAAATGTTAAGATAAAGCAGAACAATGATCCATACAGGACACGGGCAAATATAGAAAAAATAAAATTTGTGTCTTGTCTTAACGATTAATTTATTTAGCACCTTATAAGTAATAACCCCTTCATCCTAATGATGACTATAATAGACATGTATCTAGGTGGGTAAAGACATAAGCACATTAAAAATGTGTTGCCACTTGTGATGAACACCAGGTGTTACATATAAGTGATGAAAGACTAAATTCTACACCTGAAACCAATTTTGCCACGTATGTTAACTAGAATTTATTTATCTATCTATCTATCTATCTTTATTTTTGAGAAAGAGAGAGACAGAGCATGCGCAGGGGAGGGTCAGAGAGAGAGGGAGACACAGAATCCAAAGCAGGCTCCAGGCTCTGAGCTGTCATCGCAGAGGCCGATGCAACGTGGGGCTCGAACTCACTAATTGCGGGTTCCTGACCTGAGCCGAAGTCGGACGCCCAACCGACTGAGCCACCCAAGCACCCCTTAACTAACTAGAATTTAAATAAAAACTTGAAATAAAAAAATACATTGCCAAATATCAGATCAAAGCCATAGGATCCTAAATATGCTAATATAAGTTATTCTGCAAAGGTAAAATTGACATGATGGATTTTTCAAAAGAAATGAAAAGGGAGTGTCTGATTTCCGCTTTATTTGATCAACTGTTTATCGTATTTATGGGCCATATTCAATATGCCGAGTATGTCTGAGGGCACCCTGGGACAGTGATGAACAAAAAACACACAATCTGCATTATCACAGAGTTTGACATGTGTACACGTGCGCACACAAAGATGAAATAATCACGTGAATTCATTATAATATGATAAATAGCATGGAGCAGCTTCTAAGTGTCAATTAATAGGGACAGATTCTGGGGTCACAATAATGAACAAGACAGAAAATATCCTATCCGTATGGGACTTTCATGTTAATGAGAAATATTTAAGTTTGATGGGGAATACAAAAGTACTGTAATACAATCAAAATTAGAAGAGGGAGACTGATAGTGCAGGATGATCTATTTTAGGTATGGTAATAGAAAAGGATGTATTTTTTTACTTCTGTTCAGAAATTTCTTGGCCTTCGTCTATTCATTGACCTTTCTTCAGCACATTGCATCATAAACGCATGAATCTTAAAGCTGAATTGTGGCGGGAGGGAAGTAAGAAATGGATTGGAATTGTTATGGTTTTTATTTTAAAATAACATTAAGTATTTCAATTATTTTTAAAATAATATAATTTTATCTTCATAAAATGGCATTTGTGGATATGTAGCTATTTATAAATGGGATAATGCTAAAAGGGATAAGTTGTTACAAAACTTTGAACCTGACATAATTCTGAGAAAACCCAGCACATAGAAGGTACTCAACAAAAAATTTTGAATGAGTAAGACGAAGAAGTGACATTTCCACAGTATGACAATTTTTACCTTATTTAAAATGGACCGAGGCTATGCAGAGCTAGTTTATTCACAGTCTTTTCCTATGTCACACTGTCATCGTTGATCCAAGTATGGTCCTCTTTTAGTCACTTTTATAATTTGCCTAGCAAACTACAGTTTGCAAAATCACATGCTCCTTTTGAAATAACTCTAAGAGAGGGGAGCCTGGGTGGCTCAGTCGGTTAAGTGTCCGACTTCGGCTCGGGTCATGATCGCGCAGCTCGTGAGTTAGAGCCCCTCTTTGGGATGTGTGTTGACAGCTCAGAGCCTGGAGCCTGCTTCAGGTTCTGTGTCTCCCTCTCTCTCTGCCCCTAACCCACTCACGTTCTGTTTAGGTCTCTCTCAAAAATAAACAAACATTAAAATTTAAAAAAAAACAAAATAAATAACTCTAAGAGAAACATATATTACTTCTATTAATAGATATGGTAGTAGACTTCAATGTACTAACTCGGTAAAACTGCCCAACTAGAAAATGACATATCCTGGACTGCTTCTAAAGCCTGTGTTCCTTCCACTACATTACAATAGTCCATTCCCAGGCTTCAGTGAGATCCTGGTAGGTGGCTGATGCGTGTTTAATATTGTTATCAATGAGGTTCCCATAAATGTTTAGATAGGTTGCCAGCAGAATTATGAAGCCTGACAAGAAAAATGGCAACAGGTTGAAGACAGGTAAGAGCCAGGCCTAAAGACATATAGGGGGAGAATATAAGAGATGGAAAGAGATATAAAAATTGCAGAGAGCAGGGCTGGTTCAACATGCGCAAATCAATCAATGTGATACATCACATTAATAAAAGAAAACCACCATATGATCCTGTCAATCGATGCAGAAAAAGCATTTGACAAAATTCAGCATCCTTTCTTAATAAAAACCCTTGAGAAAGTCGGGATAGAAGGAACATACTTAAACATCATGAAAGCCATCTATGAAAAGCCAACAGCTAATATCATCCTCAGTGGGGAAAACCTTAGAGCTTTCCCCCTGAGACCAGAAACATGACAGGGATGTCCACTCTCACCACTGTTGTTTAACACAGTGTTGGAAGTTCTAGCACCATCAATCAGACAACAAAAGGAAATCAAAGGCATCAACATTGGCAAAGATGAAGTCAACCTTTCACTTTTTGCAGATGACATGGTATTATACATGGAAAATCCGACAGATTCTACCAAAAGTCTGCTAGAACTGATGCATGAATTCAGCAAAGTTGCAGGATACAAAATCTATGTACAGAAATCAGTTGCATTCCTATACACTAATAATGAAGCAACAGAAAGACAAATAAAGAAACTGATCCCATTCACAATTGCACCAAGAAGCATAATATACCTAGGAATAAACCTGACCAAAGATGTAAGAGATCTGTATGTTGAAAACTATAGAAAACATTCCGTGCTCATGGACTGGAAGAATAAATATCGTTAAAATGTCAATACTACCCAAAGCTATTTATACATTCAATGTAATCCCAATCAAAATTGCACCAGCATTCTTCTCGAAGCTACAACAAGCAATCCTAAAATTTGAATGGAACCACAAAAGACCCCGAATAGCCAAAGTAATTTTGAAGAAGAAGACCAAAGCAGGAGGCATCACAATCCCAGACTTTAGCCTCTACTACAAAGCTGGAATCATCAAGACAGCATGGTATTGGCACAAAAACAGACACATAGACCAATGGAATAGAATAGAAACCCCAGAACTAGACCCACAGACGTATGGCCAACTCATCTTTGACAAAGCAGAAAAGAACATCCAATGGAAAACAGACAGTCTCTTTAACAAATGGTGCTGGGAGAACTGGACAGCAACATGCAGAAGGATGAAACTAGACCACTCTCTTACACCATTCACAAAAATAAACTCAAAATGGATAAAGGACTTGAATGTGAGACAGGAAACCATCAAAACCCTAGAGGAGAAAGCAGGAAAAGACCTGACCTCATCCACAGCAATTTCTTACTTAACACATCCCCAAAGACAAGGGGATTAAAAGCAAAAATGAACTATTGGGACCTCATGAAGATAAAAAGCTTCTGCACTGCCAAGGAAACAATTTACAAAACTAAAAGGCAACCAATGGAATGGGAAAAGATATCTGCAAATGACATATCGGACAAAGGGCTAGTATCCAAAATCTATAAAGAGCTCACCAAACCCCATACCCGAAAAACAAATAACCCAGTGAAGAAATGGGCAGAAAACATGAATAGACACTTCTCTAAAGAAGACAATCAGATGGCCAACAGGCACATGAAAAGATGCTCAACGTCACTCCTCATCAGGGAGATACAAATCAAAACCACACTCAGATACCATCTCACACCAGTCAGAGTGGCTAAAATGAACAAATCAGGAGACTATAGATGCTGGAGAGGATGTGGAGAAACGGGAACCCTCTTGCGCTGTTGGTAGGAATGCAAACTGGTACAGCCACTCTGGAAAACAGTGTGTGGATTCCTCAAAAAATTAAAAATAGATCTACCCTATGACCCAGCAATAGCACTGCTAGGAATTTACCCAAGGGATACAGGAGTGCTGATGCATAGGGGCACTTGTACCCCAATGTTTATAGCAGCACTCTCAACAATAGCCAAATTATGGAAAGAGCCTAAATGTCCATCAACTGACGAATGGATAAAGAAATTGTGGTTTATATACCCAATGGAATACTATGCTGCAATGACAAAGAATGAAATACGGCCTTTTGTAGCAACGTGAATGGAACTGGAGAGTGTTATACTAAGTGAAATAAGTCATACATGGAAAGACAGATAGCATATGTTTTCACCCTTATGTGGATCCTGAGAAACTTAACAGAAGACCATGGAGGAGGGGAAGAAAAAAAAAGAGGTTAGAGAGGAAGGGAGCAAAACATAAGAGACTCTTAAAAAACTAAGAACAAACTGAGGGTTGATGGGGGGTGGGGGGGAGAGGAGGGTGGGTGATGGGTATTGAGGGCACCTGTTGGGATGAGCACTGGGTGTTGTATGGAAACCAATTTGACAATAAATTTCATAATTAATTAATTAATTAATTAATAGAATTGCAGGGAACAGGGGCACCTGGGTGGCTCAGTCGGTTAAGCCTCCAATTTCAGCTCAGATCATGATCTCACGGTTCGTGGGTTTGAGCCCTGCAATGGGCTCTGTGCTGATAGTTCAGCACCTGGAGCCTGCTTGAGATTCTGTGTCCCTGTCTCTCTCTCTGCCCCTCCTCCACTCATGCTCTCTTTCTCTCTCTCAAAAATAAACATTAAAAAATTTTTTTTAAAAAATTGGAGAGAATAAGTAAGTGGGGGACAGCAAGGTAATGGGAGTGGTGTTCTCCTCAGAAACAGCACTTGAAAGTCCAGAGCAGGCAGCTCTCCATCCCAGTAAGCAGATGTGGTCTGCTGGAGGAAGTCAGTATTTAGTTAAGGTGAAGAGGTGGGAAGCAGAAGACAGCAAATGAGGAGCATGCATAAACAACGTTAACATCTGCAGATTTTCTTTATGATTTGTGGTTGTGGCAAACATCTACATGGCTCAGAAATTCCAAAGCACTTTAAAACAAATATGGCTTTACGTGAATGCTACCAAGCTAAATGGTTTCTATGCAAAATGAAGTGAAATCTTGAAATAAAGGAAAAAGCTCTAAGGATAAAGTATATTTAAATAATCTTGGACCCCTGAACATAGGTACCCAGTAGAGGAGCATGAGAATGGAAACAGAACTGTTCCTTAGATGAATTAAAATTATAGTTGATTAGATGCCTCATGGAAGTAGGTTTCAAATGAAGCCCAAACTTCTTTCCTTACTATCCATACTGATTCATTTTCATGGAAATATTTCCTGAGTAGGAATGGTTAGATTTGTCATTTTTCCTCTACTCCGACTTTATTCTTTCCTAAACCTTTTTAAAGATACATAAGTACCCAAGCCAGAGGAAATACTGTTTCTTCTTTTCCAATCTGTTTTTCTTCTTTGCATGTAGTATATTCAGGGAGAAAAAGAATAGAAAATTTTCATTCATTGGACACTCTCTAGGTATCAAGTGCTGTAGACATCTCATTCACCTGTTAAACTATTCAAAACCTAGTTTTCTCTACTGTAAGATGTAGAAAATAAAGTGTATTTAATTCATATTATTGTGATGATATGAGATAATGGTATCAAGTGAATAAATCAATATCTGGTCTTTGTCTATGTCTTAACCCATATGAACTTTTAATGAAAGGTCATTTACATTATACATTGTAGCACAGATCCTGGAAAATGGTTTCTCAGGTTCAAATCCTTGCCCTGTTAATTACTACTGGGTGATCCTGAGCACATCACTAAGTGTCTATAACTCAGTTCTCTCATCTCTAAGACTGAAATAAATGTAAAGTTGACTCATAAAACTGTTGAGTCTATAAAATGAATTATTATACATAAAGCACTTAAAGCAATGTTTGGTACAAATTAACTGCCAAACATGTGTCAACTCTTATTAGCCTACTGTGAAATAAGTAATGGTGATTGATTGTAGACATAAGCCATGATTCTTAATTTTTTTTTGTTTTGTTACAGAATGCCCTCTCCTACCTTCATGAATTTTTTGAAACCTTCCCCAGGAAAAAAAAAATTATAGGAATTATATTTATAACTGCATTCATACAAAATTTTTCATGTAATTTAAATATCTGTAAACTTTTGACACCCATCTGTGGATTGCAGATTATGAAGCCCAAGTTTAGAATAAAAAGTAAAGGTATGTGTTTTCCTTATACTATATAAAATATTGTGGCAAATATTTTACTTCCTTATTAAGACATTTATTTGGAGGCATAAATAAATATAAATGGAGAGGTTTGTAGTTGATACCATTTTTTAAAAATCTCAAAAGTTCTCAGTTGCTCTATTTCTAGAACCTAGTTTTACTGAGGAAAAGAATAGCATGGCTCAGCATGACAGAAATATTACACGAACTCTATTCTTCAAAACATCCAACACCTGCCAAAGTAAGCAACATGGATTTTGGTATTTTGCCAGCATTAAATTATTTGTAATGGGGTACAAATTCCTGTAAGAGTCTCCCAGTATTTAGGTGGTGGAATTTTTATATGGATATTATATTTGAGAAAAATCCTTCTTCTCCTTTCCCAGAGAAATAAGAACTATAGTTTATTTGATTAAACATTTTTAATTTTGAGAGACAGAGATGGAGTGCAAGCAGAGGAGGGGCAGTGAGAGAGGGAGACACAGAATCTGAAGCAGGCTCCAGGTTCTGAGCTGTCAGCAGAGAGTCTGACTCGGGGCTGGAACTCACAAACCATGAGATCATAACCTGATCTGAAGTCCGATGCTTAACTGACTGAGCAACCCAGGTGCCCCAAGAATTAAATTTATTTTTAATATTGTTATGATTAAATGAACAAGTAATAGCCACTTATTCCATTATTTAAAATCTGAAGATACTAAATTTGGTTATAGTTCAAAACATATATTATAATACACACCATGAATTGAACTGTGCTTTTAAAAACAGTATAAGTTCTGGAGAAGACAGTGAAATTTTCAGTTAGTTTTTTTTAATGTATGTTTATTTTTGAGGGAGAGAAAGTGAGAGAGAGAGAGAGAGAGAAAGAGAGAGAGAAAGAGAGAGAGAGAAAGAGAGAAAGAGAGAGAGAGAAAGAGAGAGAGAGAGAGAGAGAGAGAGAGAGAGAGAGAGAGAGAGAGAGAGAGAGAAAGACAGAGAGACAGAGAGAGAGAGAGAGAGAATATCCCAAGCTGTCAATGCAGAGCCCAGCATGGTTCTCAAACTCACAAACCCTGAGATCAAGACCTGAGCCCAAGTCAACAGTCAGATACTCAACTGACTGAGGGGCACCATCCAGGCACCCCCCAATTAGTTTTTAGTGTTTACATTCCCTTATATTGCTTACACATTAAAAAGAAAGTCTAGTTTTCCTTTGGTAAGAGAAAAACTTCATAGCACCTGAGAGCAAGAATGATCTGTCAAATCAAGGTGCATCGTGACCATGGATCACTTCACATCTTTGGCACACTAGCAGTGAATTCAGTTTTCTAATTAAAATCAAATTGTTGCAGCAGTTGAAATGGTTCATAGACTCATGAAGCAGGTGATAGTTGTTGTTTCCTGTGACTCATCTATCATTTCTGTTTTCCTTATCCTCCATGTGGAGGACCTTCTGTATGAGAGATAAAATTCAGTCCCCCACTCAAAATATCACTGCTCCTGGTCATGCGTTGACCAGCTATGCACTGTGTCCCAAAATAATCCCCTAATTGGTAAAATGCTCATTTTTCTTCAATACTCAGTTCAACTAATTCACATTAAATTACTAATAAATAATAGCATATTATCGCTCTCACTAGCTTACTAAAATGTAAATAATGTCTTTATATAATAATGTATAGTATGTAATACTGAACTGCCTTCTGGGTTCTTGTTGTAAATGAGTTACCATACTTACAATACTTATAACAATGTCTGATATACAGGATAAACTCAACAGGTGCTGGCTATTATTATCATTGTATATAGTAAATTTTTGCAGAAGAAGATAATGGAGGTCATAGTTTAAAAGCTCACTCCAATTAGAATGTAATTTAAGTTACATTTCAAACTGATGAATGCTCTCACTGTGCCGTTTATTGATCTTTATTATATTCACACATATCTCCTTAAATATATATGGCCATGAGAGACGAAATAGAGTCAAGTGCTAATAGTCTAACATATACTCTCTTTACGTAAGAAATATTTAAGAGAAAAAAAATTTGATTGAAAAAGGAATTGACATGTTAACAATTGGGGCTATCTGAAAATAAAATGTGCCACTTGTGATGCAATAGGATCTTTGTAAAGATAGAGAAGCAGAACCTAGAAAACAGATAATCAATGATATTTTATGAATAACAAAAAACACATTAGATGACTTCTAGAGTACTCCTCAGCTTTTCCTCTAGGTTTCAAAGAAGTATTTATATCCAACACACATCATCAATCAAATCAATACATACTTGTTGAGGGGCTTCTGTGTGCCAGGTTCACTGAACAAGGCAATGGAGGTGAAATGATGAACCAAATGGATTGGTTCTCTGCCTCTGCTTCATGTTGCATTGTGTTATCAATACATAAGTAAATGTCTATGTGGTTATAAATTTATTAAATTATTACAAGACTATTATAACACACTACACCAGCTTTTGAGGACATTCCAGAAAGGGCAGTGTATACAGTGTAAAGCATTAGCCTTTTGAAGATAAAGAAATATGGAATTTCAGACAGTCTTTAGACACTGGAAAATGCTCGGGCAAAGCTCTGTAATAAAAAGAAACCATAGGTTTACTAAAAACTGCGGGTAGGGCATTGTCTCCTAAACCTGGAACTACAAAGGTTGAGGAAATTTATCTGATGAGACAGGCAGTATGATTGGATTATAGAGAACTATAAGCCACATTACCAATTTACCAGAGAGATTCAAGATTTTCTGATTGGAGAGTGCACCTTACCTTCAGAATAGGTCTCTCAGCTAATAAAATATTAAAATATACTATCCTGCCAACTTAGAAACACAGAAACCTGAAAGAATAGCATCACAAATTAGGAAACAACAAAACATTTAAAGAGGATAAAGAAGACGGTAAAGTCAAGGAGAAAAGATGCACTATTTTGACAGAAGAAATAGTACAAAGATACAAACGGTGATGGAGATGCCTCATGTAAGTCTCTAATTTTTCTGACCCATCAATAAAAGGCCATTCCTACTCTCCATAGCATCGCTATACTCATATTCTTTCTCCCTCCCTTTCATTCTCTCTCTTATACACAGAAAAGCACAAAAGCTTTTGATAAACTTATACCAAAGAACTAAAGTCTTAACAAAATCTTAAGATGATTTCTTGCACAATGACTGTGAAGCAAACTCTAACAGGGTAACAATGAAACAGATTGACACCAGATGCTGTACATAACTAAATTCCGCAAACTGTGATGATGAAACATGACATTTTCATGTCAGAAATGAGTTGGAGATTCATGCCACATTTTTTTAAGTTTCTTTCTTTAGTTTGAGAGAGAGAGACAGAGAGAGAGAGACACACACACACAGACAAAGAGAGAGAGATTGAGAGAGAGAGAACAAGTGGGGGAGGGGTAGTGAGAGAGGAAGACAGAGAATCCCAAGCAGGCTCCATACCCTCAGAACAGAGCCCAATGTGGGGCTCAGTCTCACAAATCATGAGTTCATGACCTGAGCCAAAATCAAAAGTTGGACACTTAGAGGACTGAGCCACCCACGTCCTGCTGGAGATATGAGTCACATTTTAAGAAGTGTCCTTTTTCTTTTGTCTCTTTTTCAAAGCTTGTTCTATTTGTCCTCAATTATATGCAGATGGAAAATGTTACCAGGCTTCCAAATAATGGCTTTTGGTTTCTATCTATTGGCTTTTGGTTTCTGTGTCAACACTGCTCAATAGATTTGAAATAAAAATAATTATAATTTCACAGATTTTGCAATACTAGTAACTTTTTAATCCAATCTTTCAAAGGACATTTAAAATATTAATTAAGCTTCAAGTCACCCAGTATTTGTACTCTACACATTTCACAGATGGTTAAGCTGTATCATTGAGATGTTAAGTGAATTTCAAAAGTAGTATGTAATTGGAAAAGTTGAATATAAAAATCCTGATGTGTGTTTGCTCTAACCACCAGACATCTCATACTCTGAAAAATGGCATACAAGCCAAAATGAATTTGCTTTTCTTCCATTTATTTATAGAATAACTTAAGAGCTTTATCATGTTATGCCTGGAAGAGAACTTGTGGAGTAAGTTTAATATCACATCTACTGACCATAAAGTACATGCAGTAAAACAACTACTTTACAAATATTGAAATAGTATCTGCTCAGTTTGTGAAATAGATGATGGGGATTAAAGAGTACACTCATCATGATGAGCACGGAGTAATGTACAGAATTGTTAGATAACTGTATTGTATACTGGAAACTCCCATAACGTATGCTATATGCATATGTATATACATATGTTATATATCTGTTAACTATACTAGAAATAAAATTTAAAAGAAGCAAAAAAAAGAGGGAGAATTTTAAAAATACATCATTGACAACTAAAAATATTATGGAAAAATGGCAATATTTTATCTACCTTTTTGATAGGAGGAAGACAATTATGTTGGCTTCCCATGGCACTTTCCAAATTGGCATAATGCAGTACAGCATCTGGTTTGTTGAAAACTGGCCAAAGGTAAGAAGAGCAATTTCTCAGAATTCTATACTTTGCAAAAGCCTAATATGCTCTATATATGAAATATATTATTTCTATTAAACATGCTGATATCTTTGAAATCTGAAAACAGAGTATTACTGGAACCTGATTCAGTCAAAAGTTGTTTACAAAAAAGTGTTAAATATTCTAACAGAAAATGGGTAAATGATATAATGGACAAATCACCTAAGAAAGATACAAATAGCCAATAAGAATGTAAAAAAAGATAATTAAAATAGTGAGATTCACTTCATTTATTAAGTTAATGAAATAGACGCATATGTAACATTATATATTATATATATATATATATTGTTTTGTGTAAAACACATTTTATTGATAATATATATACTCTTGGTGGAACTATGAATTGGTACCATGACTCTTGAGAGAAATTTTCAGGATAATTTGAAAAATTAAAAATATGCCCAATTTTTGAGCCAGCATTTCTAGGTCTAGAAATATATTCCAATAATATGGGCTTATATAAAGAAAAATATATTGGGGCGCCTGGGTGGCGCAGTCAGTTAAGCGTCCGACTTCAGCCAGGTCATGATCCCGCGGTCCGTGAGTTCGAGCCCCACGTCAGGCTCTGGGCTGATGGCTCAGAGCCTGGAGCCTGGTTCCAATTCTGTGTCTCCCTCTCTCTCTGCCCCTCCCCCGTTCATGCTCTGTCTCTCTCTGTCCCAAAAATAAATAAACATTGAAAAAAAAATTTTAAAGAAAAATATGAAAAAAATATTGCACCTTTGTTGCCACAATACAACTAGAAACCTAATTAAATATCCAATAATTTATTTAGAACTGATGGTATTTCCACACATTTCTCTTTTATAAAAACATGTAAAATGATGTTATGGAAGAATATTTAATGATACAGTAAAAAGCTCACAACAGATGATTTGAAAAAGTCTATTACAAAATAATATTACTACATGCTTAAAAAGAAAGGAAAATGTGTACACATTAATGTTAATAGCAGTTATCTTTGTGTGAGAACTAATCATTTTTGTTTGTTTGTTTGTTTGTTTGTTTTAAGTAGGCTTTATACCCAGTTATAGCCTAACATGGGGATTGAACAACCTTGAGATCAAGGCCTGAGCTGAGATCAAGAGTTAGATGCTTAACCTACTTTGCCACCCGGGGGGTTCCTTCACAATGCTCTTATGTTACTTTTTAAAAGTTTTTAATAATCCATGTTTATTTTTTTTCTTTTACATTATTTTTCAGAATTGAAGTACATTCTCAAGAAACCCTTAGTTTTATTCTTTCTTCCTACATTTTTTCAACTTCTTTTGAAATCTTATCAAATCATAGAAAATTGCAATAAATGTACAGGGAGGTCCACTAAATCATTCTCGCAGGCTCTCCCAATGTTAACATGGTTCAGAATTATAGAACAATATCACACCAGAAAACTGACATTAGCACAAGCCACAGAGATTTTTTAGATTGCACCGGCGATATATGCATCCTCTGTGTGTGTGGGTCTATGCAATCGGATCACATGTAGCCTTGCGTAACTAAAACCACTATCAAGATACATGACCATACTGGAGTGCCTGAATAGTGCTGGACCTTGGCTCAGATCATGATCTCATGGTTTGGGAGTTCGAGCCCCACATCAAGCTCGCTGCTCTCAGCACAGAGCCTGCTTCAGATCCTCTGTTCCCCTTTCTTTTTGCCCCTCCCCCACTCACGCTCTCTCAAAACTAAACATTAAAAAAAGATACATGACAATTCTGTTCATCACAATTCTTCATGTTACCCTTTTATAGCCATACAGTCCCTGTCTCCTATCACTTGCCAGTTACTAATCACTATCCATGTCTATCTGTATGTTACTTCACAAATGTTATATAAAAAAAGTCATGCATATATCAATGCTTGATTCTTTTCTATTGCTGAGTAATATTCCATGGTATGGATATACCACAATTTGTTTAGCCATTCACCACTGAAGGACATGCAAATAGGTTCCAATTTAAGACTATTACAAATAAACCGGCTTTGAACTTTTGTGTGTAAGTTTCTGCATGACCTTAAGTTTTCAATGCTCTGGGATAAATATCAAAGGTCAGATTGCTACATCTGATGTCAAACTTGGTCTAGTGACTATCTTATTCAACATTCCCACCAGCAAAGTATTCTTGAAAAAGAGTAAAGTTGGAAGACTTAACAATATCTGATTTCACAACTTGCTGTAAAGCTATAATGATCAAGACAGGTGCACCTGGGTGGCTCATTTGGTTAAGCATCTGACTCTTGATTTCAGCTCAAGTCATGATCTCATGGTTCATGAGGTCAAACCCCATGTTGGGCTCTGGGCTGACAACACGGGGAGCCTGCTTGGGATTCTCTCTCCCCCACCACCCCCTCTCTCTCTGCCCCTTCTCCACTCATGTGCACATAAGTTCTCTCTCTCTAAAAATAAACTTTAAAAAATATAGTAGTAGCACAAGGATAGATATATTGATAAATGAAAGAGAATTGAAAGTTCAGAAATTAACCATTACATTTTTTATCAATTGGTTTTCGACAAAGATGCCAAAACGTTAAATAGGCAATGCAAAGCCCTTTCTTTAAATAGTTCTGAAATTGAATAACCAAAGAAAACACACACACACACACTTTTCTCCTACCATATACAAAAGTTAACTCAAAATAGATCATAGACATAAATCTAAGAATTAAATCTATACAACTTTTGAACAGCAAAAAAAAATTATTAGTGAAAATCTTTATGATCTTGAGTTGGGCAGAGTGCTTATGTAGAACTCCCGAAGCACTAGCCATTTTAAAAATACAATCTTGAACCTCCTTAGAATTACAAACCTTTTATTTCAAAACACACAATTTAAAATATAAACACAGTCCACAGGCTGGGAAACTATATTCACAAAGAATGCATTTCTTCTATCCAAAATATTTAAAGAACACTTACTACACAATAAGATAAACAACACAAATAAGAAAATGGACAAAAAGTCTTGAGTAAACATTTCACCAAACAAGCCCTACAAATAGTTGGTAAACACATGAAAAGGTGCTCTATATCATTTATTAGTAGGGAAATACAAATTAAACTAAAATGAGATAATACTTAATAGAACTTTATACTTTATAGAACTTTATAGAATAGAATACTTTATAATCAAAAGGCAATAAATACCAAGTACTAACAAGAACCTGAAGAAATTAGAGCCTTCATACGTTGTTGGGGGAATGTCAAATTCTATAGTTACGTTAAAGAACATTTTGCCAATTTCTTAAAACATTAATCATAGAGCTACCACACAACCCAGCAATTCTCATAGGATTGTATCCAAACGAAGTGAAAGCATCTGTCCACACAAATACTTGTACGTAAATATTCTTAGTGGCATCATTCATGATGGCCTAAATCTGTTGACAAGCCAATGTCTAAAAAACCGGTGAATAAACAAAATGTGTGTAATATATAAATGGATATTCTTAAGCAATTAAAAGAATTAAGCACTGAGTCATACAATATGTATGAACCTCAAACGTGCTTGATGGAAAGTACTACACATATGATTCCAATTATATGAAATGAAAAGCCAAATTCTTCATATTATTTATAAAAACTAGAAACCAGTTAAAAGTTGCCTGGGGCTGGTGTAGGGTTAAGAAGTAATTATTAATGTGCTCTAAAGAGTTGTTTAGAGTGGTAGAAATATGTAAAAGCTGGATTGTGGTGATAAAAGCCCAACTTTACTGAAATTAGCAAATCAGACAGTTACATTGGCTGAATTTTATAATACATCAATTACACCTCATTAAAGGTATCTCTTTATTTTAAAAAGTCTTACATACTATTTCATACCAGGAACTATTACTGAGAGGAAATTAGCACCAAAGTGATTGGACACAAATTTGGAAACGGAGGCAAGAGACGGATTGATAATGTCAAGGTAATTTTCTTTAAAAATTCTGAAAGCTATAGGAGATATGTAATAACTAAAGGGCAGTGAAGAACACAATTAGGTTTGTCTTGTAGACGGCTCCCACAGTAGTACAGGGAATAAACTAGGCTTGGTCTGTGAAACCCAGTGAGAAAATTATTGCAGAGTCAAAGTTAAAAATGATGAGACACAAGAGGAAAATATGGATAACTTCAAGACAAAGAAGCAGCAACAGTCCTTGATGAGAAATTCAATACTAAAGAATGGAGAGTAGTATCTAGGAAAATTATCATTTGCTTAGGAAAATAAATGGGTGTTCATAATATTAGGCAGCATTGAGGATAGAATTATTACTTGGACAGTGATAGTTAAAGAAAATGAAACTAAAATGCATAACCTCTAAGTGGAAAAGTTATCCAGCTTGTTGGATATATAAATGAGTCTGTTGCTCCCCACACAGTTGGGGGCAAGAGATTAAGGTGCAATCAATTTATATGTGGCAGCTAAGTTACTCTAAGGAAACCCAGGAAAAAGAAATGGAATGACAAAAACTGGGGGCCAACCACAAAAGTTCTTAGCTATAAAGCTATTTGAAAAGAAATGGCCAGAGAGGAAGAAAGTCATGACTGGAAACCAACAGCCTTGAGTGCCACAGAGATTTTCAGTAATGTATTAGAGAATGATCTTCAGGATAGGTGAATGTGTAAAGTAGTCATTACTGGAGCAGTTTGTTTTCAAGTAATTTTTGAGATCTAGAAAGGTCTTTATTGCATACCTAGCATTTACTCTGTAAAATAAAATGAAATCTGAGATCTGGAGATCTTACAGCGACCCAGAAGAATAGTTTTGAAGATACTTGGCTGAGATATCTGTCTGCTTCAAAACTTTTGCCTTACAAAATCAACTGTGTTTTCTGTTTTAAATAAAACAGCATTTATTTTTACTTAAACAAGTAATAGGAGTGTACTCTTTGGGAAAAAATTGCAGATGAAACAAAAGATTTCTTCACAGAGTCTTATTTCTCTCTCCTGGGATAAACATTATTGGAACACTATTATTTTAGTTTGTAGGCTTTTAAGCATGTATGGTACGAACATATAGTTTATGTGTGTTTTTCTGTATAGAGGATATAAATTACCTATCACTCTCTACAACTGGCTTTTTAGGTCAAGAGTATGCATTAAAATTTTTCTGTGTTCAAATATTTAGAACGTCCCTATTTTTTTCACTGCTAAATACACAGAATTCAGCTAAGTTATTTTTTTAATAATGTGATTAACTGAAATGTATGCATCTTTCAACTGTCTGTTAGCCTCGTATTTTTGCAATACTTGCAATTCATCTGTTTAAAAAGTAAAACATATTTGCCACTGAGAAGATCACTTTTGTAGCTTTTCTTTAGTACTGAAATGAGTTTTTCTAGATCTCATTCTGCTCCACATTGGTACGCACTCTCCAAATTTGTTATTTAAATGTCAATGCATGTGTTTTACTATTATATAATAGATATTTACATACCTATACATATATATGCACTATTATGTATTATTCTGTACCCATGTAACTATTTTACCTATTTACATGCTTGAGGTATGTATTCTCATGCAAGAGGCCCACTCAGAAACCATTTTTTAAATAACGTTTACCTATTTATTTTGAGAGAGAGAGAGAGAGAGCATGAGCAAGGGAGGGTCAGAGAGAGAGACAGAGACTGAGAATCCCAAACCAGCACTGCAGTGGAGAGCCCAATGTGGGGCTCAAATTCACTAACTGTGAAATCACGACCCGAGCTGAGGTCAGACACTTAACCAACTGAATGACTCAGGTGCTCCCAGAAACTGTTTTTTGTTATTGTTATTTTGTCTTTGGAATTTATTCACACTGATACCAGAGTTTTTGCTCTTGCATTTTAACAACATTTCAGTATACAGACATAGCATAATTTTTCTATTTGTATACATCTAGATTGATGTTAATTTTTAATAAAACTGCTATTATGAATCTTCTTGTAACACTATCCTTAAGCATGTCTGGATTTTTTTAGATATTATTTTTTAATTTAATATTTTATTTTTTTAAGTTTACATCCAAATTAGTAAGCATATAGTGCAACAATGATTTCAGGAGTAGATTCCTTAGTCCCCCTTACCCATTTAGCCCATCCCCCCTCCAAAACCCCTCCTGTAATTCTCAGTTAGTTCTCCATATTTATGAGTCTCTTCTGTTTTGTCTTCCTCCCTGTTTTTATATTATTTTTGTTTCCCTTCCCTTATGTTCATCTGTTTTGTCTCTTAAAGTCCTCATATGAGTGAAGTCATACGATTTTTCTTTCTCTAATTTCACTTAGCATAATACCCTCCAGTTCCATCCACGTAGTTGCAAATGGCAAGATTTAACTCTTTTTGATTGACGAGTAATACTCCATTGTACATATATACCACATCTTCTTTATCCATTCATCTGTCGATGGACATTTGGGCTCTTTCCATACTTTGGCTATTGTTGATAGGGCTGATATTAACATTGGGGTGCATGTGTCCCTTCGAAACAGCACACTTCTATCCAGTGTATAAATGTCTAGTAGCCCAATTGCTGGGTCCTAGGGTAGTTCTATTTTCAGTTTTTGAGAAACCTGCATACTGTTTTCCGGAGTGGCTGCACCAGCTTGCATTCCCACCAACAACGCAAAAGAGATCCTCTTTCTCCACATCCTCGGCAACATCTGTTGCCTGAGTTGTTAATGTTAGCCATTCTGACAGGTGTCAGGTGGTATCTCTTTGTGGTTTGGATTTGTATTTCCCTGATTATGAGTGATATTGAACATGTTTTCATGTGTCAGTTGGCCATCTGGATGTCTTCTTTGGAGAAGTGTCTACTCATGTGTTTTGCCCATTTCTTCACTGGATTGTTTGGGTTTTGGGTGTTGAGTTTGAGAAGGTCTTTGTAGATTTTGGATACGAACCCTTTATCTGATATGTCATTTGCAAACATCTTCTCCCATTCTGTCGGTTGCCTTTTAGTTTTTCTGATTGTTTCCTTTGCTGTGCAGAAGCTTTTTATTTTGATGAGGTCCCAATAGTTCATTTTTGCTTTTGTTTCCCTTGCCTCCAGAGATGTGTTGAGGAAGAAGTTGCTGCGGCCAAGATCAAACAGGTTTTTGCCTGCTTTGTCCTCAAAGATTTTGGTGGCTTCCTGTCTTATATTGAGGTCTTTCGTCCATTTTGAGTTTATATTTGCGTATGGTGTAAGAAACTGGTCCAGGTTCATTGTTCTGCATGTCGCTGTCCAACTTTCCCAGCACCACTTGCTTAAGAGACTGTCTTTATTCCATTGGATATTCTTTCCTGCTTTGTAAAAGATTACTTGGCCATACGTTTGTGGGGCCATTTCTGGGTTCTCTATTCTGTTCCATTGATCTGAGTGTCTGTACTTGTGCCAGTACCATACTGTCTTGATGATTACAGCTTTGTAGTATAGCTTGAAGTCTGGGATTGCGATGCCTCCTGCTTTGGTTTTCTTTTTCAAGATCGCTTTAGCTATTTGGGGTCTTTTCTGATTCCATACAAATTTTAGGATTATTTATTCTAGCTCTGTGAAGAATGCTGGTGTTATTTTGATAGGGATTGCATTGAATATGCAGATTGCTTTGGGTAGTATCAGCATTTTAACAGTATTTGTTCTTCCTATCCAGGAGCATGGAATCTTTTTCCATTTTTTTGTGTCTTCTTCAATTTCTTTCATAAGCTTTGTGTAGTTTTCACTGTATAGATTTGTCACCTGTTTGGTTAGATTTATTCCTAGGTATTTCATGTTTTTTTGGTGCAACTGTAACAGTGGCACAAAATGGGATCGATTGCTTGATTTCTCTTTCTGTGGCTTCATTGTTGGTGTATAGGAACGCAACCAATTTCTGTGTGTTGATTTTATATCCTGCAACTTTGAATTCAAAGCATGTCTGATTTTTATAGGAGCATAAAAATGCAACTATGGAGTCAAAGAGTGCATCATTTGCCATTTGCTATGTAACAAGCCATAAGAATTAGGTTGTGTTTTTATTGTTCAGTTTTAAGAATTCATTGATATTTTAAATATGCCTTATATTTGTTACATGTTTTAAAAATGTTTTCTTCCATTTGAGGGCTTACCTGTTTATTTTTTTACCAGTACTTTTTGCAGAGCAGAGATTCTTAATATTAATAAAATCCCACCTATCATTTTTTTATGGATCGTGCTTTTGATGTATCTAAAGAGTTACTGGGGTGCCTGGGTTGCTCACTGGGTTAAGCGTCTGACTTCAGCTCAGGTCATGATCTTACAGCTCGTGAGTTCGAGCCCCACGTCAGGCTCTGTGCTGACAGCTCAGAGCCTGGAGCCTGCTTCAGATTCTGTGTCCCCCTCTCTCTCTGCCCCTCCCCTGCTCACATTCTGTCTCTTTCTCTCTCTCTCTCAAAAATAAACCATTTACAAAAATTAAAAAAAAGTTATTACTAAACCCAAGATCATGGAGGTTCTGTCCTATTCCATCTTCTAAAAGTTTAATTGTTTGACAGTTTGCACTCAGGTCAATGATCTGTTTAATTTTTTTGAAAGTTGTAAATTCTGTATCTCAACTTACTTATATGCATGTGGACGTCCAAGTCAGCACCACTTTTGGAAAACTATCATTTTCTCCATTGAATTCCCTTTGCTCCTTTGTCAAAAATCAGTTGACTGGGGGTATCTGGGTGGCTCAGTCAGTTAAATGTCTGACTTGATTTCAGCTCGGCTCCCCAATTTTGTTATCCTTCATCATTGTGTTAGCAATTGTATCTCTTTGGTCTATATCAAATTTGGGATTAGTTTTTTGACATCCACATAAATTCTGAATCAGACTGCACTGACTCTACAGATCAAGTTGAGAAGAATTGGCATCTTAATAATATTGAATCTTCCTATCCATGCACACGGAATATTCCCCCAGTTTATTTAGATCATTTGTTCCCCCTCCTCACAGTTTTATAGTATTCCTCATGTAGAATACTATGTGTATTTTGTTAGTTTTATACTGACGTACTTCTTTTTTTCTATCTTGGGTGATTATGTAAATGGTGTTGTGTTTTTAGTTCAAAATTTCAATAGTTCTTTGCTGGTATAGAAGAAAACATTTACTTTTTATAATAACTTTTTATCCCGAAAGCTTACTACAATCACTTATTAGTTCTAAAAGGGTTTCTGTTATTGAATCAGATTTTCTACATAGAAAAACATGTTGCCTGCTAACAAACATCATATATACCTCCGTTGGCCATTCTTGTGTTATTACATTAACTGGGATTTCCAATATGTTGTTGAGAAGAGGTATCTTTGCCTTGTTTCTAGTCTTAAGAGGAAACCATTTAGTTTCTTGCCATTAAGTATGATTTATGTAGATGTTTCAGAGTTATGGTTTACCAACTTGAGAAAGTTTTCCTCTATTCTTAGTTTTATAGGGGTTTTTAATATGAATTGGTGTTAAATACTGGTGTTAAATTCTGTCAAATGTTTTTATGAATCCATTGATATTATTTGCCTTTTCCAGTCTACTGATGTCATGGATTACATCAATTGATTTTTGAGCACTGAACCAGCCTTTGTGGTGTTATATCAATGTTTTTTATACATTGTGAGATTTAATATTTTGTTGAGTATTTTTCCATCTATTATGTAGTTCCTTTACAATGTCTTTGTCTGGTTGTGGTATCAGCAGAATGCTGGCTCATAGAATGAATGAGAAAGTATTCTCTCCACTTCTATTTTCTGGAAAAGATAATAGAGAATTGGTATATCATCCTTAAATGATTGGTAGAATTCCTCCATGAAACCATCTTGGTCTGGTGCTTTCTGCTTGGGCAGGTGATTAATTATTGATTAAATTCCTGAAATAGATATAGGCCCATTTGTGGTTTCTCCACGTATGAGATTTGTGCAGATTGTGATTTTCAAAGAATTGGGCTATTTCACCAAGTTTATCAAATTTATGGGCTAAAAATTTTAATAATATTCATTTATTATTGTTGAATGTTCATAGAACCAGTAGAAATGGGCCCTCTCTCATTACTGATTTTAGCAATTTATTTCTTCTTTTTTTTTTAAAAAAAATTAATGTTTATTTATTTAGAGAGAGAGAAAGAGAGCACAAGCTGGGTAGGGGCAGAGAGAAACAGAGACACAGAGTCCAAAGCAGGCTCCAGGCTCTGGGCTGTCTGAAAGAGCCCCGTGTAGGACTCAAACTCATGACCCATGAGACCATGACCTGAGCCAAAGTTGGACGCTTAACGAACTGAGCCACCCAGGTGCCCCTATTTCTTTTTTTCTTGATTTTTTTAATGCACTCTATTTCACATTGTGCATTTACTTCTAATTGTTATTTATCTCCATCTGTGGATTTTCAATATAGAATATCAATTCTAAACACATTGGTATTTTTACATGTAACATTAACTGAGTCTTGCTTTATTTTTTCACTTTTTAAGTTGTGAGGTAAAACACTAAGATATTGGAAACTAGGATTTCCAATATGTTGTTGAGAAGAGGTATCATTGCCTCATTTCTAGTCTTAAGAGGAAATCATTTATTTTCTTGCTTATTAAGTATGATTTATGTAGGTGTATCAGAGTTATGGTTTACCAAGTTGAGAAAGTTTTCCTCTTAGTTTTATAGGGGTTTTTAATATGAATCTACAGAAAAATTTACAAAATATATGTGTGGAACTAAATTGTCTAAGCATGGACAAGATTATGTCACAAAATTGATTTATAATAATCAATAATTTATCTTATCTAGTTGAAGGAATTTGGTGTTATTTCAAGTTTGGGTTATTGGAAGTAATGCTGTTCTAAGCATCTCATGCATGTCTCTTCATGCACATGTAAATATATTTGTTTTTTGTACACATAGGAGTCAGATTTTTATAGATTGTGTATAGTGTAAGCAGGAATTAAATTTCTTTTTTTTTTAATTTTTTTGATGTTTATTTTCGAGAGAGAGAGTGCGAGTATGATTGGGGGAGGAGCAGAGAGAGAGGGAGACACAGAATCCTCAACAGGCTCCAGGATCCAGGCTCTGAGCTGTCAGCACAGCATGCAGTGGGGCTCAAACTCACAAACCATGAGATCATGACCTGAGCTGAAGTTGGACACTTAACCGACTGTGCTACCCAGGCATCCCTCAAATTTCTGATATTAATATATGGATATCCAAAACCCTAGTATCCAATTGAAAATACTGTTCCATTTTTTGAAGTGTCACCTTAGTCATAAATCAAGTGGCTGTATATACATGACACATTTTCTGGATAGTGTGTTTTTTCTTTGTTCACTTTGTCTATCATTTCTCCATTACCATACTTTCTTAGGTATTATTGTATCTCAAAATACACAATGCTGTTTGATATTATAAATCTGTCCCTCTTGTTCATTTTTAATTATGTCTTGGATATTCTTGCCTCTCCAGATTTCCACGTAAAGTGCAAGATTAGCATTTTGAATTCCACCAAAAACAAAACTGTATTTTTATTTAAGTTGTTTCAAATCTCTCAGTCAATCTGAGGTAAACTGACCTCATCACAATATCACATCTTCTAATCCATGAACGTGGTTTATCCTTTCATTTTATTGAAGTCATCTTTAACTTTCCACAATGGTGTTTTATATAGCACATTATCTTTTAGGCTTATTCCTGTTCTTTAAACACTTGTTGAGGCTATTTTAGATTGTTTTTTAAAAAGAGGTTGTAACTCTTTGTTGCTGGCATATAAAAATGCAGGCAATTTGCCTATTCTTTCCAATGTTTAATTTATTGGTACTTTTCATAATATTCACTTAAATAATTTTTAGTGACACCACGTCATACAGTCATGTTTCAATTTTCTTGTTAAAAATTTGTACACAGATATCAATTTTGTTAGTCTTTTCAAAGAATAACTTCTACCTTGGTAATTTTCTTTATCATGTATTTTCTCTATTTTAAGAACTTCTACACTTAGGTCTTTAGGATTACATTTCTTCTACTTTTTTTTTTTTGAGTCTCATTTGTTGCATTTTAAAAATAACTTTTTGAGCTAAATGTCAATAATCGTAATTTTCAGGACACTCTTTATTTAAATATACATGAATCTCTTCCTCCAAACACAAATTTAGCTTTTTTCCCGCAAGCTTTGGTATGTGGCATTTTAGTTTTAAATTCAGCTCAAAAATATTTTTTTTAATTTTACAATATGATCTTTTATTGACCTATAAGTTATTTAAAATTATCCTTTCTAACTTTTAAACACATAGAGATTTTCTACTTACCTTTTTAAAATTTAGTTTCCTGCTCTATTGTACTGGGGTCAAAGAACATATTAACATCATTCTATCCTCTGAAACTTCTACACATTTAATTTCTATCCCAGCATATGGTTCACTTTTGAAAATATTCCAGGTGCACTTGAAAATGTGAAAATGCATCCGTAGAATTAGGTGCAGTGTTCTCTATCTGTCAAGAAGCTTGATTTAAATAATCATCATGTTTCTTGTTTAAAACATATTTTACGGAGAAGCATAAAACCAAACAAACAGAATACTGTGATTCTCAAGTTATATTTAACTTCTAGCTATCCCTTCTTCCTAGAATGCCTTCTTTTACATACATTTACCTAAAAGTTCCTAGTCTTTTCAAGCCTAGCTTATATGCTATCTTCTCTAGGAGGTTTTCATGCTTCCCTAACTGGAAGGACTCTTCATTTTCCAAAATCTGTAGGGCTTAATTCTTAGCTCCAACTAATATTGCAGACATTTATGTATGTATTTTCTTCACATGTTAGATTATAGCTTCCTGAAAGTCTGGAGGGGGAGGAATTCATGTTTAATTCCCAGAAATGTTTGCCTTGACTTCTTGCTTCAAAAAGCTTTTTATGGTAGAGTCAAGGGATAAAATAACAAAGACTCAATGTCTAAAATGAAGATCAATAATTCTACTTAAAAGTTTTAGTCCATTTTTATAGTCTAATCTTCCTTTGTACTTCTTATCTTGAATAATTGTTATCTTTCTCATTTAGAAACTAGACTTATTTTTTGAATTTCTCTCTTGCCTTAATAAAACATAGTTGTGTAACTCAAACCCTGAAGCTACTGGATTCTTTCAAAACCAATGTGTTTTAGTTGAATGAC
Source organism: Acinonyx jubatus (assembly GCF_027475565.1). Classification (NCBI taxonomy): domain Eukaryota; kingdom Metazoa; phylum Chordata; class Mammalia; order Carnivora; family Felidae; genus Acinonyx; species Acinonyx jubatus. The sequence continues at coordinate 41,316,775 of NC_069391.1, forward strand.
AAAGAATTGCCAGCAAAAATGAACTAGAGAATATTGAAAAGGTCACACAGCTTTAGCACATAAACATGTATATAAGCTCTCAATTCTCCAATATTTTTATTAGTGACTTTAAAGACTTAATGAGAAAAGAAAATGAATACAGATGAATGTATTACCGTGAAGAAGTTTGAGTGCAGTGGAGACCAACAGAGCAGAGGAATCAAACCTGGTAACACATAATTACAGGAGTTCACACCTGAGTTTTTGATCCAGGAAATATTTTAAATTGAAAGCCTCACTATCTACAATTAGATAAAGCCTATTGCTGAAAAATAGGATACATTAGTGAAAATGCTAACATTAAAATCTGCCCTTTTCAAACTTTTTGAATCATTGGGGAATATTAAATGAAAATTGTTCTGCATACAAGTAAAATGCACATCAACTCAATAATTCATTTCATAATTAACTTAATGAAGTAGTTAGGAATATTGAAGTCCTTATTTGATTCCATTATTCTTTCTCATCTCCTAAAATTTGAATAGGTATAGTGAAATTTTGAATTCCATCCAACTTTTTGGCTAGAAGTAATGTTTAGAATCCCAATTATGCCATGGAGCTTTTATAGTACCTCACACTGAATATTCTGTCATTAATTCTGTGGTATAAAAGTACAACCTTTTGTGCTTTTTATCTATGAAAAGTGTACAAGAGCAGACAAAGCTTTAGCCAACCCATATTTAACTTCATCTCACCAAGGTTCAACTCTATTGGAGTTCAACAAAGGAAAACTTTCATCAAGATTATGATGTTAAAATTTCAGGGTCCCAAGTCTGATAATCCAAATGAGAAAATCTGCAAAGTGAAGTTGATCAAACAAAACACTAACAATGAGACATGAATACTTTAAGGAACAATAGCAACATATGTGGACAGACTACAACGCTGGGAAACACTGGACTAATGCATACAAATAGCACTCCTGCTCCAAAAAAAGACTTGAATTCACAAGTAGAGAAAAAGAAAACATCACATAATTTAATCAACTGCAACAATTGTTGAAAAGAGTAAAAATAAAGCTCTTTCTGTGTGTATAACCATGTGTATAAAATCACGCTCTAAAATGTGCAAATTAAAATTGACTTGTTTTCCTCCCCAAGTTATAATTTTTATTTCATGTTCACAAAGTATGTATTAAGAACTTAAGATACTATGTGTACTGAGCAGTGGTGAATAAAATGTTTCATTTATTTATTCAACCAGAAAATGCTAAGATTTGTTTAGCACTTACTATGGATCTGACACTACCTTTATTTCTGTAGCTAGATACAAAGACGCTCAAAGTAAAACTTGTCTTCCTGTAACACAAAACATATTTTAATCGAAAGCACTAACAATCTACTACATATACATTCTGTAGTTTTAAACATAAAACAAATGGTCCCAAATTTACATGCTTGTCTGTGTGCATTTTTTTTTTTTTGCTCAAAATGCACATTGAAGTGTTTTGCATTAAGAATAGAATCTATGAAAAGAAATACTAAAATAATCATTATACTTTCTTTCAAAATATTTGCTTCCCAACTATTATTAAAATGCTCCTATCAGTGTCTCCGTAAACAACAGCACAGAAATTTATTTTATCATCAAGGGCTACAAAAACTTTTTTTTTTTTAATCTAAGAGGACACGGAGCTCAGAGACTTCACCATCAAAATTACTATTATGCTGGACTTTTCTCCTTATCAGTCTTTTTTTCCTCTGTATTAGTGATTTTTAACTTCTCTTCTTTGAATCTGTTAAAATTCACCTCAATTATTTTGTGGCACAAACCAGGCAGTTATTTAGAAAATAAGAAAATCATGAAATACTATGGAAGTACTATAATGGAGGTGTGAGGGGGGTCCTGTGAGAGCCTAGTGGAAATAGTCAGGCCCTTTTCCCTCCTAGAAAAGAAGTTTCTGGGAATGCTATAATGTAGTTAGGTAAGTGGGTAATTGGACAAAAGCTTTGAGAAGGGTAGAAATGGCAAAGGTTCACAGAATGAATGTTATGAATGCTAAGCAAATTATATAAAAGCAATGGTCTGCCTTCTGATAAGAGGTGAAAAGTGACTTAGTAACAATTATTGCATATGAGAGACATTTCAAATGGAACACATGACATGTGTACAACACATTCACTCTGTAATTTCAGGCCTAGATCCAAAAGAATATGATTATGAAAAATAACAAATATGCCTGATTGTACTTTAATAAACTGAGATTATATTTAATTTATAAAAATATTTATGCTATTTTAATATTGTTAGTTATAATGAAGTTTTAACAATTTATTATTTCGCCACAAGCAAAGAGATTGTTCAACTATATGTGAGTCCTAGATTATGCCATTATGGAAATCCTATTTATCTAAGGCAACCAAAGTTTGTGGTAGTTATTAGCTAATTAAGACCTGCAATGACACAAAGAAGGTACAGTTAACTTTACTAACCAACAATTGCAATTGAATGTTTAAATGATTGGTAAATTATTTCTGTCTTGAATCAAAACCCAGCCCAATTCTGTTTGCTACAAATTTGAAATGGGTATAGTATTTGTTATCTTTCTTTCCATATATGAATTTGTAATACATAAAAATTAATGTGAGTAAAGGCTCTATTCAAAATGCATATAATCAGAAAACTCAAACCACTTAAAATATTGGCATATATGGTGGATCTACTGGTAGATCCAGAACAAATGTTAAGGCAATTTACTAAAGATAATTTCTTGGAAAGTTTCTACCCTAATCTGAAGAAAGACATGTATTGACTGACATCTAAAGTGATCACCCATGTTCACATCAATAAACTCAATCCCAAAGATCCTTCTGAATCATTACAGCAGTCTAGAATTATTTTAAGATGCTGTGGTGTAGAATAAATATGAACCTTTAATTTCGTGTTTAAGTAGATATTCCACAACTGGCTATATACCTGGGATAACTGTCTATGCCAATAAATCTTACTTTCCTATTTATGAAACTAGATTAACTTATTAGAGAAAATTAAAGTAAAATATTTGGCACAGAACATTTTATTATTTTTACTTTTATTTAATATTGTACTGTATTTTATGCTAATTGTAATGGGTAAGCCAAATAGAGCAAAAACCTATTCAAAAAATATGCTAAAATATGTCCAGATAAAATTCAAAACATATTGCCTAATAGACAGTAGCTAATAGAACAAAAACCCCCCAAATCTAAAGACTTAATTAAATAGTTTATTTCTTGCTCAGATAAATTCTGTGTGTTCATGATCAGCAAATAATTTTCTTCTGAGGAAATACACATGTATCCAGCATCCCTACATCTTAAGGCTTTTCTATTCATTATGATTGCTGGAATGAAAAAAGAGCAAGAAGACCAAACACAGAATGCCTGGGATCAGACCACTTCAGTTCACCTTCCAGAGTAGAACAAAGTTATGTGACCTTACCTAGCTGCAAGGAACTCTGAAAAACTGGGAAATTTAATTTAGCCCAGGAAGAAGTAGAAAATAATTTAGGGAAAATCTAGCACCTTCTGCTAAATTATTAAATACCTAACAAATATATTTTAGGCATTTGATAACAATGGAGATGTCAAGACGGATAAAACTGTTCTATGCTAAAGTTGGTTGGAAGAGAATAACAAACAATTCTCAGGCAATGGTATAAGTAGCCACTTGTGTGTTAAATTTTGTCATATAACAGAAGAAATAATCACTACATCCAAGGAGTCATTGTTTCACTAAGAATAAGACAATCCTTATAACTGATCTTTAAAGTTAAAAAAGCAAGAGATTTAAAAACAGACAAAAATAAGGAAAAGTATAGAATATTTCCAGAAAACATGAGGTTCAAAATCATTAGCTACTTTGGGGTACAATATTGAATATAAACTAACCTTCACATCTGAAAGAGATCAAGGACAAAGGATAGATCAGCAGAATCCATGCTTGCTATAATTATGTGATTGTACTTTATACTATGAATAATAGGGCTCTATTACTGAAGTTTATAACGATAGTGAAATGATCAAGAATCTTAAAAAACATTAACACTAGTCATTAGAGGAAATCGAAGGAAGGCAGACAAAGTAAGAAGTCATCCCAACAGTTCACTTGTCAAGTACTAAGGGCCTAAATGAAGTGATTGGCAGTACTAGTGAACTCAAAAGGAGGATTCAAAATATAATGAGTTCAAATCAACATATTCAGCTGATTGGTTGGAGGAAGAAATACTGGAAAAAATTTCAGCCCGAATTTCAGTTGACCAAACTAATTAATTTATCAAAAAACCATCTTCCTTACCTAGTGTGGACAAAGGAAAGGTTACCATTAATATTTAAGTGTTTCCTATTTTACGTTACTAACTTATACTTTGATTCATTATCAAATTTATATTGCTTCTTACAAACTGTTTATTAAATCTTAAATTTATAATTAGTGTATTGTTTACCTGAAAATACAAAGGCAATTTTTAATAAATATTTTATTCTTTTGACATAGGTTCATTTTTAAGATAAATAAGAATTAACACTGAAACAAATTTTCCTTTTGTAGTATCAAAATATAAAGAGAAAATGTTTTAAGAAGTATTAATTTCATTGCAGGATTTTAAGTATCTACATGTTTTATATCACTAGCTCTTTCCCTACCAGCCAGCTGAATTTGCTATCGGGCCACAACATGGATATAATGTATAATTTCTTCATAAGGTTTCAGTCTAATATTGCATTTTCTTTTTTTTTTTGAATTTATATTGTTATGCATACTCTTTCTTTTTGTGGTAATAAATTAGAGGCTAAAAAATGAGTTTAAGTGCTGAGGAACCAATTTTAGATAAAAGATTATTTAAAGCAGTACATGGTTTTATGTATCTAAAATATTAATGGCCTGACAGCTAAAAACTGAATAAATTAGCCTAAAATATAAAGATAAAGAATATTTAAAGGTCCAAAATAGTGAGTTACATTCATCCAATACCATGTCATCTCTGAATAAAGGGGCAATACTAGGTGTTTGCTGCAATGGTTTCCAAATGGCTCCTTTTAAAATATTATTGAGAAATGCTAGCTACTTATGACTGTTTCATATTGAGAATATAGCTCAACCTATCAGAACATCTAAGGAGTCATTTAGCTTTGTTTTACTACAAATTTCTGAACATAAATAGCCACACCACTTGATTAACCCAAGATACATAAAACACACTCTGGGAAACATTAACCTAACAAGGTATCAGTGCTTAATTTTTATAAGAAACTTGTTCTCATTCTTATGTCCTTTCTAATCCTACTGCCTGACATTTCGGTGGGTAAAAACGTCTGCAGTGTCTGAATTCACTGAAACTCTTACTTTTTCTCTCATCTTTTCTATTATTCTCCCAACACACACTGATTTAATAGTTTATTGTTAGGGCCTCAATAGAAAATTATCTTCATCACTTCTCTCTGCTTTAAGTTTTCTATATTTACACATTTATCTAGTCAAAAACAGGACAAAGGAGGTGGAGAAGAAAAGACTCTAAGAGAGAAGGAAGAGGAAAGAGAGAAAGGAAGAGAAGGTGAGGAGACAGAGCAAAGTAGTAAGAGGAGGAGGAAGAGGAAAAAGAATGAGAAAGTCTTCAAAGTAACAATGGCTATCAGAAATGAAGAAAATAAATCTCTAACTCTAAGAATGTTACCTAAAGGAACAGACATAAAGTTAAGTTCTGTCAATGCTAGATGTGGAAAGAGATACCAGGGTATAACAAAAACAAAGGAAGAGCTTCACAGATTGATGGTTTTTCATGTAGTAAAGGAAGAAAGAAAACATATATATATGTGTGTATATATATGTGTGTGTGTGTGTGTATACATATATATATATATTAGAAAAGTATGTAATATTATCAGAAATGCTGTTGGATTTGGCAATTTGACCCGTAGAATGTCATTAAATATCTTGATAAGAACAGATCCAGTAACAAAATGCCATCAATTTAAATGCAGAAAAATATAAAAAGAATTATGTAACATGGTAAAGCAGGATTTATTCCAGGAATACAAAGTTAGTTTTGCAGTCAAAATAAATAAATGTAATACACTACAGCAATAGATTGCAAAAGAAAAAAATACATAATTATTTTAATCGATGAAAATCAGGCATTTGAAATATTTCAGCACCTCTTGGTGATTCAAAAAAGCCAAACACAATGCCAACAAAGTAGCAAGAGAAGGGAATTTCCTCAACAGTATAAAGGGTACTTATGAAAACCCATATCTAATGTAACACTTTGTGCTGAAAAATTGTTATTTTTTTTTAACATTCAGAGCAAAACAAGGATGTCTGCCAGTGCTGCTTCTATACAACCTTTCAGTGGACGTTCTAGTTAAAGAGGTTGAAAAGAAAATTGAAAGCATCTAGATTAGTGGAGAAAATAAATAAAAGAATCTTTTTTGGTAAACTATATAATCTTGCAAAGAGAAAATCCTGAGGAATGCACACACAAATACTGAAATAATAAACTACTTCAGCAAGGTTACAGAACACAAAATAAATAGACATCTTTGTATCCATACATATAAAAGGCTCTCAAAATTCCACTACAGAAAAACAAAAACAATTCAATTAGAAAATGATCAAAGAGGGCCCACTGGGAAGGTAGAGTGGGAAGACCCTAAGACTGCCTAGTCCCACAGACTAGATGACACTCACATCAGCCTAAGTTACCCAGAAAATGACCTCAAAACTGGCACAACAAACTCTACAACTCAAGGTAGAGAAGAGGTCATATAAAAGAAGGTAGGAAGGTCGACATGCAATCTGGGAGTGAAGGGGACCATGGTTTTCCAATATGGGGAGTGAGCTGGGAATTTAGACTATCACACCAGTGAGGGTGCATGGGGAAGATGAATTCCTTGAACACTTGGCTTTGAAAGCAAGAGAAGCTGAATTTGTGAGTTCTTCAACCAGTGGGACTTAAAGCTTAGTATTTGAAAAATCAGCAGGCTGGGGTCTATGAGAGCCCAGAGGGCTTTAGGAAGCTGAGTCCCCACCCTTAAAGAGATAGCACAAAGAACAGCCAGTAGAGATACAGCTTAGAAGCAGTAATTTGAAAAATGTCTAGGGCATACAGGATGGAGAGTTATTTACTCATCTCAGAGGTGGCCTTGGAGAGGCAGGGATAAGAGAATCCCCTCCAGGAACAGAAGAGCTACAGGCACAATTTTCCTCCCACCCCATCAACATAAACGCACAATCATCTGTGGGAACCCATTCCATTGCCACACTCACTACCTAACTGGTTGACACCAAGCCCCGCACCCTTTGCTCTTCACTGGATCCACCCTTCCAAGTCAGGTTTGCCTCAGTTCTGGGGCTGCAGGTCCCGTCACCTAGAAGACCAGTCCAAACCCCTACCAAGACTTCATCTCTTGACCAGGGGCCTCAGTTCTGGTAGTGATGGCAACAGGCCTCATTCTGTAAGCGTACCAGTGTGTACCTTGTTAAAATGCACTCTACCTGGCCAAGGATCAAACACTGTCTACAACATACAAAGAAAGCCTCTGCAGATGATTGTAATGAAGGAGGAAATGGCCAGAACACAATAGCAGGGCATATACAACATATGTATGAGACATTTCCTGAGGCACCAATTACTAGGAAATGGGGGACATTGCATTGTAGGGCAGTATAGGACCTCTTCATAAAGCCATTACCTTCAAGAGCAGGAGACATAGTTAATTAACTTTCCTAATACACAGAAGCAGATACAGAGAGGTAGACAAAATGGGAAGACAGAGGAATAAGTCCCATATGAAAGAACAAGACACAATCACTTCAAGAGACCTAAGTACAACTGATATAAATGATACGCCTTGTAGAGAATTGAAAGTAATGATCATAAAAACACTCACTGGACTTAAGAATGGAGGGACATCAGTGAGAACCTTAACAAAGAGATTTAAAAAAAACAGAGATGAAGAACACAAATAAAATTAAAAATAGACTTGATGAAGTAAATGGCAGACTAGAGGAAGCAGAGGAATGAATTAATGACCTGAAAGACAGAGTAATGGAAAGTAATCAAGCTGAACAAGTGATAGACTTAGGGAACTCAGTGATTCCATCAAAAGTAACAACATTTGCATTATAGGTATCCAAGAAGATAAACACAAGGGGGCAGAAAATGTATTTGAAGATATAATAGCTGAAAGTTTCCCTAATCTGGGAATTTTTACCCAGAAATATGTATTTATCCACATGCAGAAGGTACAGAAATGTCTCAAAAAAATCAACCCAAGGAGGTCCAGACGAAGACACATAGTAATGAAAATGTCACAAGTAGTGATAAAGAAACAAATTATAAAATCAGCAAAAGTAAAGAAGACAGTTACATACAAGGGAAACCCATAAGCTTCTCAGCTGCTTTTTTAGCAGAAATTTTGCAGGCCAGAAACAGGGGCATAATATACACCAAGTGCTGAAAGGAAAAATCTGCAGCTGAGAATACTCTGTTAACAAGCAAGGCTACCATTCAGAATAGAAATAGAGACAGAATTACTCAGGCAAATAAAAACTAAAGGAATTAATGACCACTAAACCAGCCCTCCAAGAAATATTAAAATGGACTCTGAGTGGTAAAGAAATATTGAAGAGGACTCTTTGAGTGGAAAGAAAAAATCCTAAGTGAGAATACTAAAAGTAGGAAACACAAAAGCAATAAAAATAAATGTATATGTAAAAACCAGTCAAGAGATTCACAAAATAAAAGGCTGCAAAATATGACAACACATACCTAAAATGTTTGGGGGGGGGGAAGGAGTAAAGAATAGGTGTAAACTTAAGTGACCATCAACTTCATATGGACTGCTATGTGCACAAGATGTTATATACAACCCTACTTGTAATTGCAAATCAAATCAGTAATAGATATGTAAAGAATAAGCAAAAGGAACTCAAGTATATCACTAAAGAAAACCAAGAAAGAAAGCAAGAAATGATCAGAGAAAAACCACAAAAAGAACCACAAAACAAGTAACAAAATGGCAGTAAATACATATACATCAATAATCACTTTGAATGTAAATCAACTAAATAATCTAATAAAAAACACAAGGTGACAGAGTGCTTAACAAAAGGCCCACTGATATGCTCCCTACAAGAGATTCATTTCACACCTAAAGACTTCTATAGTGAAGTGATGGAGAAATAGTTATCATGCAAATATGATGGTGAAAAGAAAGCCAGGGTAACCATACTTTTACTGGACAAAACAGACTTTAAAACAAAGACCGTAACAAGAGACGAAGAAGATCACTATATAATAATAAAGGGTAAAATCCGACAACAAGATATAACAATTGTAAAAATTTATGCACCCAATATGGGAGTACCCCAAACCATAAAACAGTTAATAATAAACATAAAGCAACTAATTGATAGTAATACAATAATAAGAGGGGACTTTAACACTCCACTTACATTAATGGGCAAATCGTGCAAAGAGAAAATCAACTAAGAAACAGTGGTATGAAGGACAAACTGGACAAGATAGATTTAACAGATATATCCAGAACATCCCATCCTAAAACACCAGAATACAATTGTTTTTAAGTGCATGTAGACATTCTCCAGAGTAAATTACACATCAGGCCACAAAGCAAGTCTCAACAAATTCAAAAAGATAAATGCCCTACCATGTATCTTTTCTAATCACAACACTATTAAACTAGAAATTAACCACAAGAAAATATCTAGAAAGAGCACAAATACATGGAGACTAAATAACATGCTACTAAACAATGAGTAGGTCAAGCAAGTAATCAAGAAGAAATAAAAAAATTACATGGAAACCAATGAAAATAAAAACACAATGGTCCAAAATCTTTGGGATGCAGCAAGCACAGTTCTGAGAGGGAAGTTTTCCCTCAGTACAGATCTACATCAAGAAGCAAGAAAAACCTCCAACAACCTAACCTTACACCTAAAGGAGCTATAAAAAGAAAAGGGACACGTGGCTGGCTCAGTCAGTTAAGCACCCAACTTTTGATTTTGGCTCAGGTCATGATCCCAGGGTGGTGGGATCAAACTGCACATCAGGTTACACGCTTAGCATGGAGCCTGCTTACAATCCTCTCTTCTTCCCTATGCTCCTCTCCCCCGCTCTCTCTCTCTCTCTCTCTCTCTCTCTAAAAAGAAAAGAGTAAAAAAGAACAAAACGAACCTATAACCAGAAGAAGGAAGGAAATAATAAAGATTAGAGAAGAAATGATATAGTAACAACAACAACAACAAAATAGAACAGTTTGATGAAACCAAGAGCTAGTTCTTTGAAAAGATTAACAAAATCGAGAAATCTCTATCCAGACTCATCAAGAGAGGGAGAGGGAGAGAGAGACAGAGACAGAGACAGAGAGAGAGAGAGAACTCCAAGTCACAAATGAAAGAGGAGAAATAACACCACAGAAATACAAAGCACTGTAAGAGAGTATTATGATAAATTATATGCCATTTGATGATCTGGTAGAAATGGCTACATTGCTAGAACGTATAAACTACCAAAACTGAAGCAGAAAGAAATAGAAAAATTTGAACAGGCCAATTAACAGCAATGAACTTGAACCAGTAATCAAAACACAACAAACAAGTCCAGAACCATACAGATTCACAGGTTAATTCTACCAAACATTTAAAGAAGAAACAATGCCTATTCCTCTTGAAATATTCAAAAAATAGAAGAGAAAGAAAAACTTCCAAATTCATTCTATGAGACCAGTAAAAAGACAACACACAAAAAAAGACACCACAAAAAAAGAGAACTACAGACCAATATCTCTGATGAACATGGATGCAAAAATCTTCAACAAAATACTAGCAAGGCAAATCAAAAAATACATTAAAAAAATCATCCATGATGATCAAGTGAGATATGCTCCTGGGATGCACGAGTGACTCATTATTTTCCAGTGTATCAATGTGACATATCACACCAATAAGAGAAAAGATAAGAACCATATGATCATTTCAATAGATGCAGAGAAAGCATTTGAAAAAAATACAACATTCATTCATGATAAAACCTCCAACAAGGTGGGCCCAACATAATAAAGGCCATGTATGAAAAATCCAGAGCAAACAGCATACTCAGTACGGAAAAACTGAGGGCTTTTTCCTAAGCTCAGGAACAAAACAAAGATGTCCACTCTCACTACTTTTATTCAACATAGTTCCGAAAGTCCTAGCCACAGCAATCAGACAAGAAAAAGGAATAAAGGGCATCCAGATTAGTAAAGAAGATGGAAAACATTCAGCATTTGCAGATGACATGACTCTATAAAGAAAACCCAAATGACTCTACCAAAAATACTACTAGAACTGATAAATTAATTCAGTAAAGTTGCAGGATACAAAATCAATGTACAGAAATATGTTGCATTCGTATACCCTAATAATGAAGTAACAGAGAAATTAAGAAAACAATCCTATTTATGATTGCACCAAAAAAAAAAACCCTATGAAAAACTTAACCAATGAAATGAAAGGCCTGTACTCTGAAAAATATAAAACTTTGATGAAAGAAACTGAATATGACACACAAAAAAATAGAAAGACATTCCATGCTCATGAATTGGTACAGCAAATATTGTTAAAATGTCTATACTATCCAAAGCAAACTACACATTTAATTCAATCTTTATCAAAATACCAACAACATTTTTCACAGAACTGGAACAAACAATCTAAAATTTGTATGGGACCACAAAAGACCCTGAATAGCCAAAACAATCTTGAAAAAGAAAAACAAATCTGGAAGTTAACAATGCCTGATTTCAGATTGTATTACACATGTAGTGATCAAAACAGTATGGTACTGGCACAAAAGTAGACACATAGATCAATGGAACAGAACACCTAGAAATAAACTCCATCTATATGGTCAACTATTCTTTGACAAAGCAGGAAAGAATATCTAATGAATGAAAGACAGTCTCATCAACAAATGTTTTTGGGAACACTGGACAGTTATAAGCAAAAGAATGAAACTGGACCACTTTTTACACCATACAGAAAAATAAACTAAAAATTATTAAAGACCTAAATTTGAGATTTGAAACCATAAAGATCCTAGAAGACAGGCAGTAACTTTCCTGACATTGGCTTTAGAGACGTTTTTCTAGATCTGTCTCCCAAAGCAAAGTAAACAAAAGCAAAAATAAACTATTGGGACTACATTAAAGTAAAAACCTGCACAGCAAAGGAAACCATCAGGAAAACTAAAAATCAACCTGTTGAATGGGAGACAATATTGGCAAATTACATATTTGATAAAGGGTTAGTAATCAAAATATATAAAGAACTGAGACAACTCAATACTAAAAAAACAAAAAGCTAAACTGAAAAGTGGGCAGAAGACATGAACAGTCATTTCTCCAAAAAAGATATATTGATGGTCAAGATACACATGGAAAGATTCTCAACATCACTCATCAGGGAAGTGCAAATCAAATCTACAATGAGATATGGCTCAAATAAACCACACATGCAACAAAAGTGTTGCCAAAGATGTGGAGAACAAGGAACACTTATATACTGTTGGTGGGAAGCAAACTGGTGCAACCTTTGTGAAAACCAGTATGGAGTTTTCTCAAAAAAATTAAAAATAGAGCTATTCTATGATCTGGTAACTGTACAACTGAATATTTACCCCCAAAATACAAAAACAGTAATTCAAAGGAAGACATTCACCCACATGTTTATAGCAGTATTACTGACAATAGCCAAATTATGGAAGCAGCCCAAGTGTTTATCAATAGATGAATGGATAAAGAAGAGGTACTACACACACACACACACACACACACACACACACACACACACACAGAGAGAGAGAGAGAGAGAGGCAATTATTTATCAATAAAAAATAATGAAATCTTGTCATTTGCCACAACATAGATGGAGCTAGAGAATATCATGTTAAGCAAAATAAGTCAGAGAAACACAAATATCTTATATTTCACTCATGTGGACTTTAAGAAACAAAACAAATGGAAAAAGGTAGGGGGGAGACGGAAAGATACAAAGCAAGAAACAGACACCTAACTACAGAGAACAAACTGATGGTTACCAGAATGGAGAGGTGTGGGGGATGGAGAAATAGAAAGTGTGGATTAAAGAGTACACTCATGATGAGCACTGAATAATATATATAGAATTGTTGAATCACTATATTATGCACCTGAAACTATGATACCATATGTTAATTATACTAGAATTAAAATAAAAAACTTAAAATTATTTTTTTAAGTTTTTAAAATTATTTTGAGAGACAGAGAGAGTGAGTAGCGGGGGCACCTCAATGGGGGGGTGGCAGGTAGAGAGAGAATCTCAAGCAAGCTCTGCACTGCCAGCATGAAGCCTAACACAGGGCTTGAACTCACAAACTGTGAGATCATGACCTGAGCTAAAAGCAAGAGTCAGATACTTAACTGAATGAGCCACCCAGGTGCCTCTAATATTATTTTTTAAAAATAAAAAGTATTTCAGAACCAAGAAAAAAGAAAATGGGCAAATACATGAAAAGACAGTGCATTGAAGAGCATATATAGGTGGCAAAGAGAGCACATGACAAGATATCCTGTATCACTACCCATCAGGAAAATGTAAATCAGAACCAAAATGAGAAGCACATCAAACTTATATGAATGTTCAGAGTGAAAAACATGGGATAAGGGATAACAGCAAGTTTTGGAGAGGATGTGGAGAAATTGGAACACTTATACACTCCTGGTGGTAGCGTAAAATGATACAGCTGCTTTCGAAAATAATGTCAGGTCCTTAAAATGTTTAACATTAAGTTGCCATACGATGCAACATTTCCACTTTTACATACATACCCCATATAAATGAAAACATGTCTGTATAGTAACATGTACATAAGTGTTCATCGCAGCATTATTCATAATAGCCAAAGCGGAAAAAATTCAATTACTCATCAAATTATGAAAGGTTGAACAAAATGTACATCCATTATAGTATACCCATACAATGGAATGTTATTTGGCCAACCACATGTAAAAAGTTAAGAAGTACTGATATATGCAACAACATGAATGAACTTTGAAATTATTACCCAGAATGGAAGAAGCCAGGCAGAACCGACTGTGTATCATATGATTCCTTTTATATGAAATATCCAGAATAGGGGAATCTATAGTGAGAAAGTAAATTTGTGTTGCCTAAGCTAGGCAACTGTGGGTTGGTGGTTTGGAAATGTAAATGCTGCCCACTATTGAATATGGGGTTACTTTCAGGGGTGATGAATATGTTCTGGAAATAGAATAGCAATAGGTGAAAAACTACAAATATAATGAAACTATTTAATTGTTTACTGTAAATGGGTGGATTGTATGGTAGGTGAATTATATGGCAATATCAAGTTGTTAAAAAATAATAGTTCCAGTAGATTAAAACAGGCTATGAAATGTATAATAAGAGATGATATGGAGAAACCATCTATTGAAGGCATCAAGCTCTGTCATATTTCACTGAAAATTACCTGCCCATTTTTCTTTTCTCCAAATTCTACACTTTCACACCAAGTGATAATGGCAGTGGTTATGAGTAATTTGCTAGGGCAAACAGTCCCATACTGTGTTCTCCATGGATTTTTATGCTGGCTACTCTAAAATTCTGCCAATTTCTAGCATAGAAGTAATTGCAAACTTTAATTTTGAAATGTCTTTAGGAATGACTCACCTTTTCCCAAGTTTAATGTATTTGGGCCCTGATAAAATTACAGACCCACAATGCAGCTATTTTACATTTGAAAAACTCTCTAGCAGGTGTGTCTTTCTGATTTTCAATTGTCTACTTAACTGTCTGCTCAGAATGCAGTAAGAAGCACATTTAGTATACTCAGGTTTTATTTTGCTGAGTAATTCGCTTGTTTTTTCTCTATTTGAGATACTCCTAGTAAGTTATGTATTGAACAAATGTCTATGAACCAAATTATCTTTTTCAACTTATTTGTATGGTACCTTTGGGATTGTGTTCCTACAGGAAATCTTTTGTGGCTGGTACCTATCAACTTCCAGCTCACACTAAAAACAGTACTCTCTAGAATGAGGCCATTCCTATCACCCACAGTCAGGACATTTTGTTGAGGGGACTGGATTGCTGATGAATTTCTCAGAATCTTCAAAAGGAAGAAGTATTTAGCACAATGTTACAGCACACAGGATTTAACATCAGAAAGATCTGTGTTCAAATTATAGGTCCAATGAAAAATAGCCAAGGCAAATAAACAGCCTAAGTGTCTAGTGACAGATGAAGAGTGTGGGGTGTACACACACACACACACACACACACACACACACACACACACAGAAATACTATCTAGTCATAAACAATAAGGAAATCTTCCCATCTGCAACAACATGGATGAACATTAGGGCATTATGCTAAGTCAAACAGATGAGACAGTGAAATACACTTGTGGTCTGGTCTCACTTAAAAGCAGAAACTAAAAACCAAATTCATTAAAAAAAAATTGAAATATCAGATTTGTGGTTACCAGGGGTAGGGATGGGGTATGAGGGAATTGAATAAAGGTGATCAAAAGATACAAACTTCCAGGTATAAATAAGTACTAGGGATATAATGTATAACACGATAGTCATAGCTATCACTAATATATGTTATATTTGAAATGTGCTAAGAGAGTAAATCCTAAAAGTTCTCATTACAGGGAAAAATAATTTTTGCCAACATATAAATAAGTGAATTAATAAATATACTTTCCAGCACAAGAGCCTATGTCTTGCTCCTCATTGGAAGAGTCCAGCACATTTTGCCTTGGTAGCAGTATATACTAAATAAGAACAACAATCTGGAGTCAGCCAGACCTGGGTTCCAGTCCTAGATTTCTCACTGATGGTTTAAGTAAGATGTTCACCTTGAATTTCAAACTCTTCATCTACAGTAACAGAGGTAATTATTGTCCCCCATTCATACGGTTATTGAAAAGACTCAATGAAGTAAATTATATAAAGTTCCGAGACATATGCCTGACAAACAGCATTAAATGATCATAGCTATTTTTATTACACTTGCAGTTATAGCAAATTCAGACACAGTCTTTTGTGGACCCACATCTAGGTTTATGAAGATGGAACTACGTCTATTCCATACCTGAGAATACCGAGAATTTGGTTCAGGTAGAAGGTCATTTATCTAACTCACTCAGGAACACCATTTCATTTTTTCTAAAAAAAATCAAAGGCACAAAATACACCCCTGCTTTTTGTTATTTATTTTTGATGACTAGTCTTTCTGGACCTGACCCAAATTGTTTTTAGCATGCAGATTATGTGACACACTCTTAGTATTTGAAAGTAGCATATACTCTTTACAATCTGTATCAGATACAGAAGTCTTCATTTTCCCAGAGGCCACAGCTACCATTCCACTCCTATTACAAAGGTACTTTCCACTGCTTCTCAGTGGAAAGCAGTGATGCCAAGTAATGATAGCTTTTGTATGACGGCATTTTTTTTCCCTAGTAAATTTCTCTTCTTGCCCTCCAGATAGCATGCTATCTGTTGCAATACATATGGTTTTTATATATTTTTTTTCCTACCCAATACTAAAAGCTTTTATATCTTTTCTATCAAATATGAGCCAGTCAGGATGCCTGACAAATGAATCCACTTCATATAGCTCCATCAACCAACTAAATATGTCAACAGAATGTATTAGATCTAACATACCATCAAAAATGTTCAATTCTTTGCCTGATCCAGCTATACTCCAGATGTTCCTAATCATCACTCCTGGGCTCAGTCCTGCCAGGCTGTGGAGTGGATGATATTTACAGCTCTCCATCATAACAGGGAGATTATGGTAATTTTCTAATTTACAACAGCATATCCTAAGTATTCAAAACATAATTTTAAACAAACAATGCCTAGGCATTTATACTCTCTTAACCAACTCCTGCAGTGATCTTTCAGATGGGGCTCTAGCCAGTCCTTTGGTCTGTATCACAAGTTCCTAGATTTGCTGATAGGTCCTGGTCTCAATGCCTACCCACCCCGTCTGTCCAATAATAAGGAACAAACTTGTTGTCTTTACTGTAAACCATTTGTCTGCCCTCTATCGTTAGAAATATTTTCATATTTAAGATATGTTTTAGGGTAAGACTCCTGTTTGTGCTTGATTGACCATGGACCTTTCTATATCATTGATACCAGTTCTCCTTTCCCTCCCCAGAAAACATCACTATTAGTTTGATGGTAAGTGGAATACAATTCCTTTAAGTACTTAATAAATTTTGTCAATTTTAGGTGCAGCCTTTGTTTGCCCTTTTATTACTTTTCTCCTTGACATGATGGAATTACTCTGAGTTAATTTCTGAAAAATTAGTTCTAAAAATCTTACAACCATGGGAATTATTAATATTCAGAGACGATGTTTCTTTTTCTTTGTTTTCTGGGATATTTTAAAGAGTGTTAATTCTTCATAATGTGACTATTATGTGTATTTTTTTTCATATTGTGAAACTGCTAAGATTCTCAGCATCTTAAAAAGGCACTGCAATCTGGGAACAAATAGAAGGCTTATTGCACTGCTATGTGGCTACTGGGTGCTCATTAAATATTAGTTGATGTTTGAAAAGTTAAGTGGAATGTAACTTAAGGAGACTGCAAAGTACAACTCTGGCCATGCTGGAAGCTGAAGGAAGTGATTTTAAAAATCAAGAATAAGGGCCTCCCTTATTTTATTATTTTGGTACCTTGGATGTTATAAAATGTCATAGAGAGTAATTATGATTGTGACATACCACAATATTTTTTCTGGAAACTGGATGTTTTGACAAATATAGATCTTATTCAAAACTGAAAAGCTTTTTTTTTTTTAAATACTCTGATGACTTTCATTTTGTATTAATTATTTGGGATAGGAGTAAGGTTACCAATAATGATTAATCTATGTTCTATAAAATTCTATGTTAGCAAATCTGTATTTCAAGTGAATCTTGGCTCCAGACAAAGTGACTTGCCTCTATAATAATTTATCTTAGATTGGTGACTGAAATTCACTCACCATTGACCCAGTGTTCATGCCCTCATTTTTCCTTAGAAACATGGTAACTACTAGAATACACACTAATCACATACAAAGCACAATTATATCCACCTATACACTGCTGATAATTACATAACTATCAGTCTAATACAATTACTTTAAGTACTTAACAAATTTTGTCAATTTTAGGTGCAGCCATTGTCCTTTTATTACTTTTATCTACAAGGACTACAGGAACTTTCTGACATCCTTCATTCTCAGTTTGGGATTCAGTAAGAAAGGAATGCCTGGAATGGAGTTAAAATATTATCCCTAATCTGTCTTCTCAGCAGAAGCAGGTTGCAGCTCTGAAAATGTTGTACATCTTTGTGATGAATGGGTATTTTCTCGCTGTTAGGATCCATGTTTTAGATGTGCTTCTCATATCATACTTGGTAGACGTGTTGTTCAAATCATCTGTTTTTCCTAATTTTAGTGTAATGTTCAGAGAAAATAGTGATGTAGGTGGTACTCTGGGCATTTATTTTCCGCATTTGATCTACTATTGGTTTCTGACCATTTCCAAGCTCTGTTGTTCAGATATCCTCTAAATTTTCTTTGTTGTTTGCAGCTGTGATGATTTCTCTTGATTTCAAATGATAACCTGTCTGATTCAGACTTTGGAACCAAGAATGCATTGTAGATAAGAGACTTGCAGTCTCTGGAAGAAATG
Source organism: Acinonyx jubatus (assembly GCF_027475565.1). NCBI lineage: Eukaryota > Metazoa > Chordata > Mammalia > Carnivora > Felidae > Acinonyx > Acinonyx jubatus. The sequence goes on from NC_069391.1 coordinate 41,335,562, forward strand.
TAAGCTTGTTCATCTGCTTTTACTGCTACATACAATGAAAATCCCATTATCATTTATGGATAGACAGCTGGCTGACCATGACTTTCAGTTAATAAGAGCAAATTAAATTACACTCTATGATAACCAGGATTAAAAAGCTGATTGAAAGCAAGTTTGGGGGAATCTTTGCTGTTCTCATGATACATTAGAATGATGGGCAAATGTAATTCAAGAAATGCTGCATAGGGTGGCTCTAAGGGAATTAAATAATTTAAAGGAAAAAAAATGACAAAACTGAATCCCTAAAATATGTCTTTACATAGGTTGAAACAAGGGATAATATATAACTTTAAAAATCTGTTATCGACTTTTGAAAGATGGCGGCGTAGGAGGACTCTGGGCTCACCGCGCGTCCTGCTGATCACTTAGATTCCAGCTACACCTGCCTAAATAACCCAGAAAACCGCCAGAGGATTAGCAGAACGGAGTCACCGGAGCCAAGCACAGACAAGAGGCCCACGGAAGAGGGTAGGAAGGGCGGAGAGGCGGTGCGTGCTCCACGGACTGGCGGGAGGGAGCCGGGGCGGAGGGGCGGCTCGCCGGCCAAGCAGAGCCCCCGAGTCTGGCTGGCAAAAGTGGAGGAGCCGGATGGACTGTGTTCCGATAGCAAGCACGACTTAGCGTCTGGGAGGTCATAAGTTAACAGCTCTGCTCGGAAAGCAGGAAGGCTGGAGGACAAAGGGAGGGAGAGCTGCTGAGCCCCCAGATGACAGAGCTCAGTTTGGTGGGGAACAAAGGCGCTCGCCAGCGCCACCTCCCTCGCCCATCCCCCAGCCAAAATCCCAAAGAGAACCAGTTCCTGCCAGGGAATTTGCTCGCTCCTCGCCAACACCCAACTCTGTGCTTCTTCGGAGCCAAACCTCCGGCAGCAGATCTGACTCCCTCCCGCTGCCACAGGGCCCCTCCTGAAGTGGATCACCTAAGGAGAAGCGAGCTAAGCTTGCCCATCCTGCCCCTGTGCACCTTGCCTACCCACCCCAGCTAATAGGCCAGATCCCCAGCATCACAAGCCTGGCAGTGTGCAAGTAGCCCAGACAGGCCACCCCACCCCACAGTGAATCCCGCCCCTAGGAGAGGGGAAGAGAAGGCACACACCAGTCTGACTGTGGCCCCAGCGGTGGGCTGGGGGCAGACATCAGGTCGGACTGCGGCCCCGCCCACCAACTCCAGTTATACACCACAGCACAGGGGAAGTGCCCTGCAGGTCCTCACCACGCCAGGGACTATCCAAAATGACCAAGCGGAAGAATTCCCCTCAGAAGAATCTCCAGGAAATAACAACAGCTAATGAGCTGATCAAAAAGGATTTAAATAATATAACAGAAAGTGAATTTAGAATAATAGTCATAAAATTAATCGCTGGGCTTGAAAACAGTATAGAGGACAGCAGAGAATCTCTTGCTACAGAGATCAAGGGACTAAGGAACAGTCACGAGGAGCTGAAAAACGCTTTAAACGAAATGCATAACAAAATGGAAACCACCATGGCTCGGATTGAAGAGGTAGAGGAGAGAATAGGTGAACTAGAAGATAAAGTTATGGAAAAAGAGGAAGCTGAGAAAAAGAGAGATTAAAAAAATCCAGGAGTATGAGGGGAAAATTAGAGAACTAAGTGATACACTAAAAAGAAATAATATACGCATAATTGGTATCCCAGAGGAGGAAGAGAGAGGGAAAGGTGCTGAAGGGGTACTTGAAGAAATTATAGCTGAGAACTTCCCTGAACTGGGGAAGGAAAAAGGCATTGAAATCCAAGAGGCACAGAGAACTCCCTTCAGATGTAACTTGAATCGATCTTCTGCACAACCTATCATAGTGAAACTGGCAAAATACAAGGATAAAGAGAAAATTCTGAAAGCAGCAAGGGGTAAACCTGCCCTCACATATAAAGGGAGACCTATAAGACTTGTGACTGATCTCTCTTTTGAAACTTGGCAGGCCAGAAAGAATTGGCATGAGATTTTCAGTGTGCTAGACAGAAAAAATATGCAGCCGAGAATCCTTTATCCAGCAAGTCTGTCATTTAGAATAGAAGGAGAGATAAAGGTCTTCCCAAACAAACAAAAACTGAAGGAATTTGTCACCACTAAACCAGCCCTACAAGAGATCCTAAGGGGGGCCCTGTGAGACAAAGTACCAGAGACATCACTACAAGCATAAAACATACAGACATCACAATGACTCTAAACCCGTATCTTTCTATAATAACACGGAATGTAAATGGATTAAATGCGCCAACCAAAAGACATAGGGTATCAGAATGGATAAAAAAACAAGACCCATCTATTTGCTGTCTACAAGAGACTCATTTTAGACCTGAGGACACCTTTAGATTGAGAGTGAGGGGATGGAGAACTATCTATCATGCTACTGGAAGCCAAAAGAAAGCTGGAGTAGCCATACTTACATCAGACAAACTAGACTTTAAATTAAAGGCTGTAACAAGAGATGAAGAAGGACATTATATAAGAGTTACAGGGTCTACCCATCAGGAAGAGCTAACAATTATAAATGTCTATGCGCCGAATACCGGAGCCCCCAAATATATAAAACAATTACTCATAAACATAAGCAACCTTATTGAGAAGAATGTGGTAATTGCAGGGGACTTTAACACCCCACTTACAGAAATGGATAGATCATCTAGACACACGGTCAATAAAGAAACAAGGGCCCTGAATGACACATTGGATCAGATGGACTTGACAGATATATTTAGAACTCTGCATCCCAAAGCAACAGAATATACTTTCTTCTTGAGTGCACATGGAACATTCTCCAAGATAGATCATATACTGGGTCACAAAACAGCCCTTCATAAGTTTACAAGAATTGAAATTATACCATGCATTACAACAATGCTATGAAGCTTGAAATCAACCACAGAAAAAAGTCTGGAAAACCTCCAAAAGCATGGAGGTTAAAGAACACCCTACTAACGAATGAGTGGGTCAACCAGGCAATTAGAGAAGAAATTAAAAAATATATGGAAACAAACGAAAATGAAAATACAATAATCCAAACCCTTTTGGACGCAGCGAAGGCAGTCCTGAGAGGAAAATACATTGCAATCCAGGCCTATCTCAGGAAACAAGAAAAATCCCAAATACAAAATCTAACAGCACACCTAAAGGAAATAGAAGCAGAACAGCAAAGGCAGCCTAAACCCAGCAGAAGAAGAGAAATAATAAAGATCAGAGCAGAAATAAACAATATAGAATCTAAAAAAAACTGTAGAGCACATCAACGAAACCAAGAGTTGGTTTTTTGAAAAAATACACAAAATTGACAAACCTCTAGCCAGGCTTCTCAAAAAGAAAAGGGAGATGACCCAAATAGATAAAATCATGAATGAAAATGGAATTATTACAACCAATCCCTCAGAGATACAAACAATTATCAGGGAATACTATGAAAAATTATATGCCAACAAATTGGACAACCTGGAAGAAATGGACAAATTCCTAAACACCCACATGCTTCCAAAACTCAATCAGGAGGAAATAGAAAGCTTGAACAGACCCATAACCAGCGAAGAAATTGAATCGGTTATCAAAAATCTCCCAACAAATAAGAGTCCAGGACCAGATGGCTTCCCAGGGGAGTTCTACCAGACGTTTAAAGCAGAGATAATACCTATCCTTCTCAAGCTATTCCAAGAAATAGAAAGGGAAGGAAAACTTCCAGACTCATTCTATGAAGCCAGTATTACTTTGATTCCTAAGCCAGACAGAGACCCAGTAAAAAAAGAGAACTACAGACCAATATCCCTGATGAATATGGATGCAAAAATTCTCAATACGATACTAGCAAATCGAATTCAATGGCATATAAAAAGAATTATTCACCATGATCAAGTGGGATTCATTCCTGGGATGCAGGGCTGGTTCAACATTCACAAATCAATCAACGTGATACACCACATTAACAAAAAAAAAAAGAGAAGAACCATATGATCCTGTCAATCGATGCAGAAAAGGCCTTTGACAAAATCCAGCACCCTTTCTTAATAAAAACCCTTGAGAAAGTCGGGATAGAAGGAACATACTTAAAGATCATAAAAGCTATTTATGTAAAGCCCACAGCTAACATCATCCTCAACGGGGAAAAACTGAGAGCTTTTTCCCTGAGATCAGGAACACGACAGGGATGCCCACTCTCACCGCTGTTGTTTAACATAGTGCTGGAAGTTCTAGCATCAGCAATCAGACAACAAAAGGAAATCAAAGGCATCAACATTGGCAAAGATGAAGTCAAGCTTTCGCTTTTTGCAGATGACATGATATTATACATGGAAAATCCGATAGACTCCACCAAAAGTCTGCTAGAACTGATACATGAATTCAGCAAAGTTGCAGGATACAAAATCAATGTACAGAAATCAGTTGCATTCTTATACACTAACAATGAAGCAACAGAAAGACAAATAAAGAAACTGATCCCATTCACAGTTGCACCAAGAAGCATAAAATACCTAGGAATAAATCTAACCAAAGATGTAAAGGATCTGTATGCTGAAAACTATAGAAAGCTTATGAAGGTAATTGAAGAAGATTTAAAGAAATGGAAAGACATTCACTGCTCATGGATTGGAAGAATAAATATTGTCAAAATATCAATACTACCCAAAGCTATCTACACATTCAATGCAATCCCAATCAAAATTGCACCAGCATTCTTCTCGAAACTAGAACAAGCAATCCTAAAACTCATATGGAACCACCAAAGGCCCCAAATAGCCAAAGTAATTTTGAAGAAGAAGACCAAAGCAGGAGGCATTACAATCCCAGACTTTAGCCTCTACTACAAAGCTGGAATCATCAAGACAGCATGGTATTGGCACAAAAACAGACACATAGACCAATGGAATAGAATAGAAACCCCAGAACTAGACCCACAAACGTATGGCCAACTCTTCTTTGACAAAGCAGGAAAGAACATCCAATGGGAAAAAGACAGTCTCTTTAACAAATGGTGCTGGGAGAACTGGACAGCAACATGCAGAAGGTTGAAACTAGACCACTTTCTCACACCATTCACAAAAATAAACTCAAAATGGATAAAGGACCTGAATGTGAGACAGGAAACCATCAAAACCTTAGAGGAGAAAGCAGGAAAAGACCTCTCTGACCTCAGCCATAGCAATCTCTTACTCGACACATCCCCAAAGGCAAGGGAATTAAAAGCAAAAATGAACTACTGGGACCTCATCAAGATAAAAAGCTTCTGCACAGGAAAGGAAACAATCAACAAAACTAAAAGGCAACCAACGGAATGGGAAAAGATATTTGCAAATGACATATTGGACAAAGGGCTAGTATCCAAAATCTATAAAGAGCTCACCAAACTCCATACATTAAAAACAATTAACCCAGTGAAGAAATGGGCAGAAAACATGAATAGACACTTCTCTAAAGAAGACATCCAGATGGCCAACAGGCACATGAAAAGATGTTCAGCGTCGATCCTTATCAGGGAAATACAAATCAAAACCACACTCAGGTATCACCTCACGCCAGTCAGAGTGGCCAAAATGAACAAATCAGGAGACTATAGATGCTGGAGAGAATGTGGAGAAACGGGAACCCTCTTGCACTGTTGGTGGGAATGCAAATTGTTGCAGCCGCTCTGGAAAGCAGTGTGGAGGTTCCTCAGAAAATTAAAAATAGACCTACCCTATGACCCAGAAATAGCACTGCTACGAGTTTATCCAAGGGATATAGGAGTACTGATGCATAGGGGCACTTGTACCCCAATGTTCATAGCAGCACTCTCAACAATAGCCAAATTATGGAAAGAGCCTAAATGTCCATCAACTGATGAATGGATAAAGAAATTGTGGTTTATATACACAATGGAATACTACATGGCAATGAGAAAAAATGAAATATGGCCTTTTGTAGCAACGTGGATGGAACTGGAGTGTGTGATGCTAAGTGAAATAAGCCATACAGAGAAAGACAGATACCATATGGTTTCACTCTTATGTGGATGCTGAGAAACTTAACAGGAACCCATGGGGGAGGGGAAGAAAAAAAAAAAAGAGGTTAGAGTGGGAGAGAGCCAAAGCATAAGAGACTGTTAAAAACTGAGAACAAACTGAGGGTTGATGGGGGGTGGGAGGGAGGAGAGGGTGGGTGATGGGTATTGAGGAGGGCACCTGTTGGGATGAGCACTGGGTGTTGTATGGAAACCAATTTGACAATAAATTTCATATATAAAAAAAATAAAAATAAAAAATAAAAATCTGTTATCACTAGCAGCACCAGCAATCTAGTAGATAATAATTAACTTAAGTTATTATTTTATAGGTTGCCAAACTGCAATGACAATTGAATTTACTGACTCTCCAGATCTCTTCTGTCAAAGTCAGGACATGGATTTTAAAAATGTGGGCTCTACGAAGAGAAATATAGGCACACAGGAAACTTCCAAAGTCAGGATTTCCCCAAAACCTCAGCTCTCCCTGAGTCTCCTCTGTCAGCTAAAACAGACTCTTCTTCACCTATTTGATAAGTTCGTTTGTCATTTTAATGCTTTACAGAATGCTCAAATGAGGCACTTGCTTTTCAAGATAAGGTCAATTCTCACACACTCAACTCCTTAGTAACGGAATTATAATTAGAAAAATACTCCCCCTTATACCACAGATAAATAATAAAGTAAAGCCTGGAGAGACAGGCTTTAAGAAAAACACACCTCTGAAAATCTTATCTAGATAATAAGCATAAAATGTAGAATGAATAATAAAATTAGTAATAAAAGTGATTTTCTAAAGAAGGAAAGCATTACATCAGGTTGAATACGCTTATAGTGCATTCATACACATCCACATATTCTGGATACAACATGCCAGTTTGAGCAGATAGGGTCAGTTCTAATACTTTGTTTATTTTACTTTTTAAAAATTGATTTGCTGGCGGGTCTTCTCTTTGAAGTTAAAATGTTAAAATCTCATACAAATGCTTTATTTTGAAAAATGGAAATTCAGACATGGCTATGACTAACAACAATACGACATCCAAGAATATTTTCCTTTCCACATGTCTTTAACATGCGCGGACATGAGAGGAGCATTTGCATCTCTAAGAAGTGCTTCTGAGGTTGTTCACTTTAGTGTAGTCATATTGACAAGATATACTACAGAAGAAATCATGATAAGTGTATATTAGGTGTCCACCCACCCCCAAAGTAATGTATTTTAAGTCACAGAAATAAGAACAAGGAAGGCTTAATTAACACAACAGGGTGCAGGGTAGTACAAAATTATTTGATCCATGAGAAATGATTTCTTTATTGCATATTACTTGACTATGGGATACTCAGGAGTAAACATAGATGCATCCCATTGATGTTCTATTTCCCATTTCCCAGAATTGAATCAATTCTAAATTCTATAGCCCCTTTAACAGAGTAGGAGTTGGGTATACTTAAGGAAAACCACTACAGCATCCATGTATTTGGTGTATTTTTATACCAATGGTATGTGCAACTATTTTTTAAAGTTACTTATGGATTTAGATTATTGAATGCTTGCCAAAGTAAACACTATAATCTAGAGATCTATAATGTTTCTCTATTATTTTCCAGTATGCATGGGAATTTATGAAGACTAGGTCATCAACAGAGCCCAACATGAATCCACCTCCCCATACTTCCTGTGGAACATCCAAATTATCCATTGTTTATTAAGTTATTTAGTATATACTATTGTAGCAATCATTAGCACCTAGGCACAACATTGCATGGGTTCTCTGATACTTAGAATAGTGGTTATTATGGTAGGAAGGACCATGTAGAAATCTTTGGTACTTCTCTTTCCTAACTCTTTCCTTGTACATCAAAAGCTAACACATGACTAGAAGATAATTTAAGAAACTAATGCCACTATCAAAGACTTACATAGGATAGTAACTTTATCATTTCGTATTTTGCTCATTAACTTAACTGATACCCAAAACATATGGTGTATAACTATTGACCTGGGGAATGTTTCCCCCCTTCCCTCCAATTTAATGGAAAACACCAGAAGCTGTCTTGTTTATTTTAGCAGGAATTACAAGATATTTACTATCTTGCTTCTAGGGTGTCAGTTCTGTACCATATTGTAGACTGCAGGGGCTTTAACTGTCTTACCATCTAGACAGCATTATGCTGGTCTTCTACATTGACGATTTAATGCTATAAGAATGCAAAATATAAATACTGTAGAGGCTTTGGTAAGACATTTGTATGATGAAGACAGAGAGATAAAGTCTTCAAATATCAATGAGACATTTAAATAACAAAAGAAATAATGAGAAGAATATATTATTGTCAAAGAACAAAATAAGAATCCATGAATCCAAATAGATATAAATAAATGGTAGACAACAAACGCTTCTTCCTTACAGTCAATTCCTGACTAATAAATATAGAAGAAATGATAGAACTAGAAAACTACCATTTGGTGCTCATCTTATTATTAGTTGTCTCAGACAAGAATCACAATAACCTAAAAGTAGTGCCCTAAAATATGAGAAAAAATATTTCTAACCTATCTCTAAAAGATACTTATTAATTGGGATGGAAAATATAGTATAAAAGTCTGGCCAACAATACTTTAATCAAGTGATCAAATTAACATCACAATTAATGGCAAAAGTTGAGGTCAAGTGCCTCCCTCCTATGATGATTTCTTCCAAAAATCCACACCTAAAATTCTAATCCCGATGAAAATCAGGTGAACATAAATTAAGGAATAGTCTAGAAAATAAATACCCAGAACTCTTCCAAAATATGTTAAAGTCATGAGAGAAACAAAGAGATTGCAGAATTTAAATTTATTGTGTGACCCTGGATTGAATTCTGAGAAAAGAAGATCTTTTTTTTCTAAAAAAGGTAATTAAAGGGACAATTGGAGAAATTTGCACATAGTCTGTAATTTTGATATCAACACAAATTCCCTGGTTTGATAACCTTACTTTGATTATGTAAGAAAACATCATATTTCTAGGCAATATACCCTTAAGTATTCAGAGGCATCTTATCTTCAAATTCTTTTCAACTTTTGAAAGAAAAAACTGCATGTAGATATATAAATACATATGTATACTCATGTGGTCTCATAGTTTATGTGTATGTGTGTGTGTCTATATGGATTCAGAGAGAAAAAAAAGAGGAAGAAAAGTGTATGTGAAAAATGTAAATATTGGTGGACTTGAGTAAAAGTTTAGGTGAATTTATTGTCCTACATTGCAATCCTTTTTATAATTTTCCAATCATTTCAAAATCCAAAGGAAAAGAAAAGCCAGTTGGATTGCAATCTTGTGAAAAGCTTAAGAATCCAGTGGTTCATTCTAAAAAAATTCACTCTTAAGAGAAAAACAATTTGCTGCACATTATCACTAACAAAGAAGCACATTTGTTTCTAATTGCTTGAAATTAAGAACACCAACTGATACAACAATCTAGAGAGAATAGCTTAAGACCAGATGAGACTAGAAAGGGAAGCAATGAAGGAAAAACTACCAGTAATATGAAAACAGCAAAATACTGGTCTCATGTATATTTCCTTTTTTTTTGCAGTTTAGACAGTGTCCATAAATGGCTATCAGTTATATATGCCAGTACCATCTCAAATTGTTTATTACCCTTCACGTACCTCTTTGAAATCCCTTTATTCATTTGGTATTATATACCTAATTTGTACCAATCATTGCATTAAGTCTTAAAATACTCATCAACAAAAGGGTCATCCTTTCCACAATAAATATACAGTGTCATGGGGAACAATAAAAATAAATATACAAATAATTATTTAATATTGCCACCATAAATCCTATGAAGTAAATGAAAAGACAGGGCAATGAGAGTTTAGCAAAGGAAACTGGTATAGTTTCAGAAGACACATGATTTTTTTTTTTAACAAAGTGACTTTAGTTGGAGATTTGATAAATAAAATCTAGTCTATTTATGGATAGTCTTTTTAATTTAAAAAATTATTAAACATTTATTCATTTTGATCCACCAAAAAACTGCTAGACTTGATTCATGAATTCACAAAGTTGCAGGATATAAAATCAATGCACAGAAATCGGTTGCATTCCTATACACCAACAATGAAGCAACAGAAAGAGAAATCAAGGAATCGATCCCATTTATAGTTGCACAAAAAACCATAAAATACCTAGGAAGAAATCTAAGCAGGTGACATATCTATACACTGAAAACTATAGAAAGCTGATGAAAGAAATTCAAGAAGACACAAAAATTGGAAAAAGATTCCATGCTCCTGGATAGGAAGAACAAATACTGTTAAAATGCAGATACTACCCAGGGGCGCCTGGGTGGCGCAGTCGGTTAAGCGTCCGACTTCAGCCAGGTCACGATCTCGCGGTCCGTGAGTTCGAGCCCCGCATCGGGCTCTGGGCTGATGGCATAGAGCCTGGAGCCTGTTTCCGATTCTGTGTCTCCCTCTCTCTCTGCCCCTCCCCCGTTCATGCTCTGTCTCTCTCTGTCCCAAAAATAAACGTTGAAAAAAAAATTAATAAAAAAAAATGCAGATACTACCCAAAGCAATCTACATATTCAATGCAATCCCTATCAAAGTAACACCAGCATTCTTCACAGAGCTAGAATAAATAATCCTAAAATTTGTATGGAACCAGAAAAGACCCCGAATAGCCAAAGCGATCTTGAAAAAGAAAACCAAAGCAGGAGGCATCACAATCTCAGACTTCAAGCTACACTACAAAGCTGTAATCATCAAGACAGTATGGTACTGGCACAAGTACAGACTCAGATTAATGGAACAGAATAGAGAACCCAGAATTGGACCCACAAATGTATGGCCAACTAATCTTTGACAAAGCAGGAAAGAATATCCAATGGAATAAAGACAGTCTCCTCAGCAAGTAGTGCTGGGAAAACTGGACAGCGACATGCAGAAGAATGAACTTGGACCACTTTCTTACACCATACACAAAAATAAACTCAAAATGGATGAAAGACCTCAATGTAAGACAGGAAGCCATCAAAATCCCCAAGGAGAAAGCAGGCAAAAACTTCTTTGATCTTGGCTGCAGCAACTTCTTACTCAACACGTTTCGGGAGGCAAGGGAAACAAAAGCAAAAATGAACTATTGGGACCTCATCAAAATAAAAAGCTTCTGCACAATGAAGGAAACAATCAGCAAAACTAAAAGCAACCAGCAAAATGGGAGATGTTTGCAAATGACATATCAGATAAAGGGTTCGTATCCAAAATCTACAAAGACCTTCTCAAACTCAACACCCAAAACCCAAACAATCCAGTGAAGAAATGGGCAAAACACATGAATAGACACTTCTCCAAAGAAGACATCCAGATGGCCAACTGACATATGAAAACATGCTTAACATCACGCATCATCAGGGAAATACAAATCCAAACCACAATGAGATACCACCTGACACCTGTCAGAATGGCTAACATTAACAACTCAGGCAACAACAGAAGTTGGCAAGGATGTGGAGAAAGAGGATCTCTTTTGCATTGTTGGTGGGAATGCAAGCTGGTGCAGCCACTCTGGAAAACAGTATGGAGGTTCCTCAAAAAACTAAAAATAGAACTACCCTATGACCCAATTGCACTACTAGGCATTTATCCACTGGATAGAAGTGTGCTGTTTCGAAGGTACACATGCACTCCCGTGTTTATAGCAGCACTACCAACAATAGCCAAAGTATGTAAAGAGCCCAAATGTCCATCAACAGATGAACGGATAAAGAAAATGTGGTATCCACATATATGTATATATATATGTATGTATGTATGTGTATATATATGTGCGCATGCGCGCGCACACTCACACACACACACACAATGGAGTATTACTTGGCAATCAAAAAGAACAAGATCTTGCTATTTGCAACTATGTGGATGGAATTGGAGGATATTATGCTAAGTGAAATTAGTCAGAGAAAGACAAAAATCCTATGACTTCACTCATATGAGGACTTTAAGAGACAAAACAGATGAACATAAGGGAAGGGAAACAAAAATAATATAAAAAAAGGGAGGGGGACAAAACAGAAGAGACTCATAATTATGGAGAACAAACTGAGGGTTATTGGAGGAGTTGTGGGAGGGGGTGGGATAAATGGGTAAGGGGCACTAAGGAATCTTCTCCTGAAATCATTGTTGCCCTATGTGCTAACTGATTTGGATGTAAATTTATAGATAGATAGATAGATAGATAGATAGATAGATAGATAGAACATTTATTCATTTTGAGAGACAGAGAAAGAGCACAAGTGAGGGAAGGGTAAAAAGTGAGGGAGACACAGAATCTGAAGCAGGCTCCAGGCTCTAAGCTGTCAGCACAGGGCTTGATGCTGGGCTCGAACTCACAAACCAGGAGATCATGACCTGAGCCAAAGTCAGATGTTTAACAAACTGAGCCACCCACGTGCCCCTGGACCCTCTATTCTGATATACTATTCTATTTGATCATCTTTTCACCAATACAACACTCACTCAGTTACTGAGTTTTAAAGCAAATCTTCAAATCAAGTAATAAAGAGTCGTCAACTTTGTTCTTTCAGATGCCTTAGTGATTTTTTGATTTTACATTTCTACATAAACTTTAGAATCAGATTTTCAGTTCTTAAAACGAGCAATGTATTTTCGAATTTGGATTGGGATTGCATTTAGATTGCTTTGGGGAATGAAATTTTATAAATAATGAGTTTTCCAAAAACACAGTTGATGCATCTCTCCATTTACTTATGTATTTTTAATTCCTCTCCACAATGTTTTATTGTTTTCAGTGTAAAGCTCTTTAACATTTTGTTAAATACATCTCTCCATGATTCATGTTTTAAAACTATTATTAATAGTAGCATTTGGGGGGGGCACCTGGGTGGCCCAGTTTGTTAAGTGTCTGACTTTGACTCAAGTCATTATCTTACCACTTGTGAGTTCAAGCCCCACATCAGGCTCTGTGCTGACAGCTCAGAGCCTACACCCTGCTTTGGATTCTGTGTCTCCATCACTCTCTGTCCCTCCCACATTCACACTCTGTGTCTCTTGCTTTCTCTTGCTCAAAAATAAATACACATTAAAAAAAATTAAATAGTATTTTTTATTTTTACTTTCCAATGAATGTCTAGTATGTACAAATAACTAGACTCCCACTTCTTAAAATAGAGAATGTCAAAAACACATCAATTCTACCATAACAATGAACACATCATATAGTGTATAAAATTCTAATTTTTCAGGCCATGAAGGAGCTGAGCTTCCAAGGTAACATGAAAAACTGAAATCCAAAGAGTTCCAAACCTCTCCTATGAGAGACAAGAGTACAAATTATTTTCCTTTTTGTCAAACAGTAGAAAGAAGAGGTCATCACCATAAGAGCAAGTAAGAAGAAAACAGTTGAAACATAAATGAATTATTAAAAGGCAAAATATGTGCTACCATGACAGTTTAGAATCCCAGGGAACCTTACATGCAACATAAGTCCACATCATTCATCAAACTTTTTCCCTGAGCCTCCACTGATTACTGATATGACAGAATTCAAGACTGAAACACCTGGAAGAGAACCCCTCTGTGGTCTACACATGAAGACTTCACTACATTTAAAGGTGATACTTCATCTCAACTCTACAGACCATTTAGAGTACAAGGTACAGGTTGGCTCCTGATGGAGGATGGGCACAGAAACAGGCTGTGTCCTAGACATTTGTCAGGTACAAGGAAGAAAATGCCTATTGATGGGCATGGAACAGAAAAACACTCTGCCCCTAACCCTGTACTGACATGAAGCAGAAGTTATCTACAGCTGGAGCAAGACTAAGAAACCCACCCATCATGGATCCTTTTAGGTTAATTCTAAAATTTCATTTATATAGATTGCTTAGAATTTCCTAATATGGAAAATCATAAGTAAATATGAAAAGAGTTTTAATTTTCTTAAGGATATTAAATTAAAATTTCAAATGAGTGCTAGCATCACTAGGCTTTAGAAAAAAAGAACTACTTTAAAGTATTAAGAGAAATAATATCACTATTCTAAAGTGAATACACTGTTACACTTCAAGTTATAATACCTTTCAATTCAAATTACCATTATAGTTTATTCTGGTAGAAAAACACTTTCAAATGCAAATTAACAACCAAGAAACGGATACTTCTTTTTTATATCCTCTTCCAACGTTTGTTGCATCATTTAAAATATATGTCTAGCCCAAAGTATATTTTCAGGTTATTTGGCTAAACTAGGAAATTATCCATACAATCAGATAATCTATCTCTGTCTTTGACATTCTTAGTATTCCCCAATCTCATCTAACTTTGAAATGCTTCAAAAGCAATGGTATTATTGGGATTTATCAGTTTTCTTCAGAGACATTAAAAATATCCATACATAAATCCCATTTTTAAATATGCAATAAAAATAATTTGGTAACTCAACTTTCACTTTAAAGGTTTAAGTTTCTAATTTGGGTTACAGACACTGAGAAAAACTAGACATGCCTGCTAGTTAAAAATCAAGACATCTCATTATAATATTTTTATATTATATAAAATATAGACACAAACCTTCCCAATGACAATCCATCAATTACTACAACATTCCCATTTTTTATCATTTTAGGCATTCCAGCTCTGGTTTTTACGAAAAACTCTGTATTACTAAGTCAACTGAGTTTGTAAAAGGCATTCTTCCATTAGACCTAGTTTTATCCTTAAGTGACTTCAGAAATTACTCTTTCTCATGGAGAAATGGTAACATTATAAATAGTAGCTTTTACTTAAATACTAATGAGAAAAGTATGTATTTTTGAACTTTGAAATATGTGGAAAAGAGGGAAGATGAACATTGAAATAACTTGCTATTCTGCCAAGCAGTGATATCCACTCAATATTTTGATGCATTTAATAATATTCATTTCCTATCCATTCACCTATTGATGGACATTTGAATCAATTACCTATCTTAGCTATTGTAAAGAATACTGCAATCAACATTGGAGTGCATATATCTTTTCAAATTAGGTATTTTCTTCTGCTTTTGGTAAATACCCAGTAGTAAAATTTAGATATATAAAGATGTGGTATATATACATAGTGGAATACTACTCAACTATAAAAAATAAATGAGATATTGCCATTTGTGCCAGACAACATGGATGGATTTAAGGGTAAGTGAAGTAAGCCAGACAAAGATAACATGATTTCACTCAAATGTGAAATCTGAAAAAAACTAACAAACCAAAAAAAAAAAAAAATGAACTCATAAATACAGAGAATAAATTCAGGAACAAAATAAAAAACAGAACCAGACTCCTAAACACAGAAGTTGCCCTAGGGGAGGATGTTGGGAAGATAGGTTAAAGAGGTGAAGGAGTCATTGGAACTTTCCTGAAGAAACGATATCTCAGGTGAGAATTAGAGCAAGACGATTTGGCCATGCAAAGGGCCAGGGGAAGAGTGGGTTAGTCCAAAGTCATTCAGGCAGCAAAGAACTTTGCACCAGTTCAACAGAGAAATGGGGCTATGGGATTAGAGTTTAATAATCTGTGGTGGGAAGAGAGGGTACATACAGTGGGGAAAGTTAAGATGTCTAAGATCGTATACCAAGAAGTTTAGATTTTATTCCAATCAAATTGGGAAGTCTCTGAATGTTTTATGCAAGGGTGTGATGGTTAATTTTATGTGTCAAGCTGACTAGGCTAAGGGATGCCCAGATAGGTAGTAAAAAATTACTTATGGGGGTATCACCATGGGTGTTTCTGGAAGAGATTAGCCTTTGAATTGGTGAACTGAGTAAAAAAGATGGTCTTCCCCAATGTGGATGGGCATTATCAAATATACTGCAGGCCTGACTACAACCCAAAGAGGAAGTATGAATCTTCTCTCTCTCTCTCTCTCTCTCTCTCTCTCTCTCTATCTCTCTGCTTGAGCTGAGACATCTATCTTCTCTTGCCCTCAGACATCATCACTCCTGGTTTTTGGACCCTTGAACACAGAACCCAGATTTACACTATTAATCCTCCAAATACTCAAAGCACCCCAGATTCTTAGGCCTTCATAACTGACAACAAAATTGAGTATTACACCAACTTTCCTGATTCTTCAACTTAAAGATGGAACATCCTGGGACTTCTTGTCTTTCATCATTGTGTGAGCCAATTCCTAGAATAAAATTCATATACACACATACGCACACACACACGTACACACACACATGTGCACGTGTACATGTGTGTATGTGTGTGTGTGTCCTGTTGGTTCTGTTTCTCTGGAGAACCCTAATACAAGGGGGCATTGCGAATTAAGGTTTCAATTTAATTGATCATTAACATCTGTGGAAAATAGCTTTCAGGTTCATTCCCCAAACTAGCACAAGCATTATTCCATTAATTACAATTTCTTTGGGGATGTGGTAGTCTCCCTTTATCTACAGTATTGCTTTCCATGGCTTCAGCTACCCGTGGTCAAGTATGATCCGGAAGAAGATAATCTTTCTCCTGAAAGTCAAACAGTAGCCTGATGCTATGTAACAACATCTCTATTCACCTCACTTTATCCCAATGCAGGCCATTTAATCATCTCACACCATCCCCAGAAAGGTGCTTACAGTACAAGAAGATCCTTTGGGAGAGAACATAACTTGAATTACAGTAAGTTGTTGCAATTGTTATATTTCCTTATTAGTTATTGCTAATCTCTTACTATGCCTGACTTATAAATTAAACTATCACAGGTACACATGATAAGAAAACACAGTGTATACAGTATCCGGTACCATCTGTGGTTTCAGGCATCACCTGGGAGTCATGGAACGTATCCTCCCATGGATAAAGGGGACTACTGTGTATCATTGTGTCTTTCACTATAAAGTAAACTCTGTTGGGCTACAACAGCCCATGACCGTAACTTTCCAGTATCAGAAACATTGCTAAAAACTTCCTACGATCCTACTCTGCTTCTCTGATACACTCTTCCTACCAGTAATGCTGCTGTGTGACAGAGAACAGTAAACTAAGCATAGATGCCTTGTCATCTTAGGAATGCCATTCTAGTTACACTTCTGTCATCCACATGCTCTAGTAATATTTATTGAACAGATAACATGTGCTAGACCTTTTTGTAGGTAGGCAGTGGAGAATAAAAAGGCATGGATCCTACTCTATGAATTTTAAAGTCTGCTTAAGGAGAGAAAACATCTAAAACGCCCACACACACACACACACACTCACTCACTCACCAGAATCGAAAAGTTTCAGAAAAAGAACAGAGTGCCATGAGACAGTAACAAGAGGAAATAAATTTCATTGGTTTTCCAGGAGAGAGGAGGAGAGTTAGAAATTGTGTCCTTGAGAAGTTATACTTTAAATTAAAAATTAAGCAGATGCATAGCTTGAGGGAAGAGTATTCTCGTTAAAGGGAACAGTATGTAAGAGATCTTAAAGCATTTGAGGAACTCAAAGGTGGCTCATGATCTTAGTGAATAAACAATAGTGGTATAACAGGCCTTTGTGGAGGAAGGCAGAAGCCAGATAATCATCAAACTTCTAAGGCCATTTAGGAATTTGTAAATTTTTTGTTTGAAAAAAATTTTTAAAAACCCATTGGATTCCAAAGCAATGGTATTTTAACAGCAATAGGGACACTGAGGGATTTTAAGGAGGGCAATGACATTCCCCAACTTTAGCACAAGCCATCCTCACTGTAAGTTCACGAACTGCTTTTACTGATCTACTTTCCTCGAAGACACAGGCCAATTTATTTTAAATGTGTCATCAATGTAGTGATAATTTCCAATTGACACCAAAACTAACAAATAGAGAAAAAAGATATTCCTGGGAAAAGAAGAATAAATAATCGGTACAATAATAGCAAAGGAAAGTTTTTTTTTATTTCTGTGTTTTCCCTAGAATCTCTGATGGTCTCAATTTTATTACAATTAAAGATGATACAAAGTTAATACAAACAGCAACCATCTCATAAGTCTTTACTGTGTCCTCTTTTATTTGCTCTACAACCATATAAGGAATATAAAATTAGCCCAATTCTTTAAGTGAGGACACTAAGGTTTGTAAGCAGCAAAGATCAAAGTGATGGAGCCAGGTGGCAATGGCTCCCTAATACCTTTGAAGTTCTCTGGCCAATTTATACAAATATTTTTATTTTGCTCTTTCCAATTCTGAGAGAAGTTAGAACTTCCGCCCAATTTCAATTACAAACCAAAAAGCCCTAGCCTTCCTCAAGTCTACAAGTATTCCTCTAATTTATCTTTTCTCAGAGTTTGAGGATGCTTACCTCAACATTTCTCCTACTCTTAGTGTGAGGATTCCTGGTATTAGTTTTCTCAACTATGTCAGTTTTCAGGTTCAAAGTATCATGGAACAACACCTAGGTGTTAGACTAGATAACTATTTGGAAGCCCCTGGGAGTATTTCTATAAGGGCAATAGGGACAATGTCCATTGAGGATACAAGACTCATGTGTGGTCTCCTGAGTCACTAAGTGTTACTACTCTGATCACTTACACTCACCTTCTCTCACATCTACTTCCTATACCATTCTCCCCAACAAAAGCCATGGTTTCTACCATTTCCTGTTTCACCTTGAACATGAACCTGTCCCTAAACATATTACAGAAGCACTAACTGAACCAACAAAAGATCTCACTCGCAAGTACTAGTGACTTAAAAAATATTTTTTAAACCAAAGCATAGGTATTTCTTACTGGGACTTAGATTTGTGGAGAGGGAGAATTCTGGGTATCAACTCCAGCTCTTCTCCAACCCTGTAGCTCTCATAAAATCCCCAGTTGTTATTTACATTGCTACTTGGTATGTCTTGGAATAAAGGACAGAATCACATTTTTCCACTCTCAATCGCTTGATTCCAAAGCCAGTCATCCACCTTAAATGCATCACCTCAGCTTTACACCTACTGTGGCTCACATAATTAAAAATGTTATATTCAGTAAATAAAGGGGCCAAATTATCTGAATGGAAAAATGGTGACATTAAAAGCAGTTCTGGAATGGGAAACATGGGGGCCTCCAACCAATTCACACAAATTTCATCACCAAGGCCATCAAAAATCTCAGACATGGTCCCAGATGCCTTTTTCACTCTGCTCTCACCTCATTAACTGGTTTTCCTGAGGACTGACAAAGATGTCACATACCATGGGTTACCTTGAAAATAGTGCTTTGTAAATGAACTCCCACCCTAACATCAGTATAAACAATAAACAGGAAAAAATCTAAGAGGGAGGGATGGAGAGATGGCAAAACAGAATTCTCTAGAGTCATCAGGATGAATCCCCATGACTCAGAGCCCGGGTTCCTAATGTTCTGTCTTCTGCTATGTGCCTTCAGAGAAACACTCAAGAGGGGATCTAAGCTCTGTTGCCATTATTTTTCTTTAAATTCCCATTAAGATTTTTAGCTGGCTGACAATTTCTAAATAGTCTAAATGTCTCCATAACGTCTTTGTATTACTTGACTACTTAGTTTCCCAGAGGACATGCAAAAATCCCACAGGGTAAGGATTTTAATATATCATAACCCACATGAGACTTTGGACTCAACTTTCCTTAGTGGCATTCACATCTGTTTGTCAGATAAGAATTAAGTTCATCTTAAGGAAATTCTATACACTTTAACCAGGGCCTCTTATTTTTTCTTTTTACTAAAACATAATTAAAACAATAAAAACCCTAACTACCTTTCATGTAACACTTTTGCCTCTCTTCAGAGTACATGTAAAGTGAGGGGCTGATCTGCTTCCCTAGCCTCTTCGCATGCACAGGACTGGCCTGGAATTCCAAGTTCCCAGGTAAACTAGATACCTTGACAAGAATCAAATGTGTTACATGAGCATTCTTGCAAACTTTTCACCTTTTCCTCTTCACCCCACAACAGAAGATCCAGGAACTGGATCTAGACAATAGACCCTTCCAGATCTCCTCTGTAGCACTGGCTTTCCTCTATAGCAGGGATGGTAAACTGGGTCTATAGGCCGAATCCAGACATCACCCCATTTTACAAATAAGGTTTGATTGTAACACTGCCATACTCCATCATGTACATACTGTCTATGGCTATCTCAATAAAAGAACAGATTTGAATAGTCATTACAATGACTATATGGTCTGTAAACCTAGAATATTTACTACCTGGCCCTTTAAAAAAAGTGTTGATAGATGAAAAAGCTCTGGAGGCTTTCTGAAGAATTTTAAATCATTTTTTCAATTTTTTAAATGTTTGTTTATTTTTAAGAGAAAGAGACAAAGCATGAGCGGGGGAAGGGAAGAGAATGTGGGGGTGGGGGCACAGAATCCAAAACAGGCTCCAGGCTCCAAGCTGTCGGCACAGAGCCTGACGTGGGGCTCGAACCCATGAACAGTGAGATCATGACCTGAGCTGAAGTCAGAAGCTTAACCAACTGAGCCACTCAGGTGCCCTGAATTTTAAATCTTTTACCTCATTCCATTAACTCCCCCACAATCTGATATCCCTCAATGCCCAAGCTAACAAAACTTTCTCTGCTCATGAGATTCCTCCAGCACTCCAGCAAATTCATGTTTTTTGACCTCTGGAATCCAACCAGTCAATGTGAACAGGGACTTTTTGTGTTCTAATAAAACAGCATTATTAAACAAGTCTCAGATAATTACATTGACCAGTCTATGACATATTCCTCAAAGCACTTAAATCTCTGGCCTCCTCATATTCCCTAAGTTTCTGCTTAGAAATACTAGAATTTGAGGTCTTAATTCAGATTTCTCTGGCATACTTTGAATATTACGCTTTTCAAAACAGGCTTGTTGAGAAACAATTCACATGCCAAAAAATTCACCCATTTAAAGCTGACAATTCAATTATGTTTAACATATTCTCAGATTTGTGCAACTATCACCACAATCTAATTTTTACAACATTTTCATCATCCCCCAAAGAAATCCTGCACCCATTATCAGTTGCTCCCAAACATCTTACACCACCTGAAGCCTGGAGCAAACATTCATCTATCTTCTGCTCTATAGATTGATTTATAGGGAAGGTCCAGAAGAGACAATCTCACTATTATAGTCTTTTGTGACTAGCTTTGTTCACTTAGCATAATATTTTCAAAGTTCAACTGTGTTGTTGCATGTACCTGTACTTCATCCCTCTTTGTCTATGGCTGAGTAATGTTCCATTGTAAGGATATACTACATTTTAAAATCCATTCACCAGTTGGTGGACATTAGAGTTTTCCCCCTTATGAATAATGGGAGCTATGACCATTCACGTACAAGCTTTTATGTAGATATGTATTTTTTTATTTCTCTTGAGTACATACCCAGGAGAATTGCTAGCTCATACAGTATACAGTATACTAACATTTATGGAAGTGCCCAACTATTTGCCAAAGTCACTGCATCCTTTTACAGCCCAGTCAACAATGCAAGAAGGTCCCAATTTCTTCATAACCTCAGCAACACTTATTGTCTTTTCTATTATAATCATTTCAGTGATTGTGTAGTGATGTCTCATTGTGGCTTTGATTTGCATTTTCTTAATGACCAACAGTGTTGAGCATTTTTTTCCTGTACTTCTCTAAAAAAGAAATAAAAATAGTCAACATCCATTAAATCATTGGTTCACGTTTTAGTTGGGTTGGTTCCTTTTATTATGACATTGTAAGAGTTCTTTTTTATGACTCTGAGTCCATTATAATATATATAATTTGCAAATATTTTCTCTCATTCAGTGAGCTGTTTTTTCAACTTTCTAGGTGGTATCAAGTACAAAAGTTTTAAGTTTTGATAAGGTCAATTGATCTATTTCTCTCTGGTTGGTTGTGCTTTACTATCATATCTAGCTAATCACTGCCTAACCCAAGGTGGTAAAGATTCACTTCTGTTTTAAGAGTTTAATAGTTTTAACTCTTATATTTAGGTCTTTGATCTACTTGGGAGTACTTTTTATATATGGCAGGAGTTAAAGTTCCAACTTTATTCTTTTGCATGTGGATGTTGGTGTTACTGCCATGTGTTAGCACTATTCCTTTCCAATTAATTATATTGGCATCTCTGTTCAAAGTAAGTTGAACAGACAAGTTTTTTTTTTTTTCTGGATATTCAATTATATTCCATTGACTATATTCCATAGTGTGTCTGAGAGGTGAAACTTCCAACTTTGTCTGGTTGAGTGCCTCCCATATTATTTTGGCTCCTGTACAAATGTTTTGCATTTTCATATGAATTTGTGGATCATCTTGTCAATTTAGGCAAAAGAACCAGCTTAGATTTGATATGTATTGTTAAACACTGTTTTACATGTTCTGTGAGAAACTTAGGATAACCTACTAAGGTTAGAGTGGATAACAAATTGCGGTCAGCTACAGTAGGTAGAAAATACTAATTTGGGGAGGAAAGTCTAGGACGGGAAACGCCAAGATCTCTGAGCACCACAGAAAGATTATTGCTTCCCAGACTGCTAACATGATGTAACTTTGGCATCACCCCATTATTCTAGGAAAAACTTATTTCAATCTAATCAATTTCTCACGAGGAGTTCCTCTTCTCTCTCCCTAGTATCTCTCATTGTTACTTCACCACTCTGATGTACAAATAACAGCATTAGCTACCATATGCATACCACTCATTGTTCAAAAGACAGTGTTTATACAACATATTTAATTCTTACAATCAACTTAACAGGTAAATATTAGTTTTATTGTACAGATCAATACCTAGAGGGCCAGTGGATAACAGCTTTGTTATCCTTTGTTTAGGAATGAAGTTTTAGAGATGAGATTTGGACTCAAACTGATAGAGCTCTTATATTTAAGCTATTAATCAGTATTTAAACTTCCCCCCATGAAGCATCCTTTTAACAAATGTTTTTGCAATCAATTAATTCATCAAAATTAAGTCAAGCTTCAGCAGCAGTAACTATTTGTACTGCCTTTCTAAGCTCTCTGAGTGACTCTGAAACAAAAATCTTAAGTCCACTATTTTTATAAAGCTAAAGATCTGAAGAAGCCTACCTATCATTTTATAAGAGCCTACCCCATAGTAAAATTATTTTATGTGTCAGATGTGCTTCCAAATAGTCCACGTAGATGAAATAGGGGATGGAATTTGATTAAACAAGTCTTTGAAAATTGTCAAAGACAGGGATTAATATATCGGGTTCGTTATACTATTTAATCTGCTTTTAAAAATCATTATGTCCAGAGTAAAAGTTTGTTTTTTTAAGCAGAAGGTTTGAAAGTTTTTTCTTTAATCTCAAATGCATTTGGTGAAATAATGTCTCTTTTACAGAACTAGTAACCTTGAGGAAAGATAAGGTAAAATAAAGTACAACACAGAGTAAATACATAAATAACCAACATCAAGGGCAACTAAATTAATTATTTCAAACATTTAAATTGGTGGTCCTAGGATTCCATGTCATTTTAAAGGTTCCGGTTTTCTCTCTTCTCCCTGTCCAGGTCACGGTTGCTACTGGGCTATTCGGTCAGTACCAACCTGCTTCAGTCATGTCCTAGATCCTGAATAATTTTTCTCCTGTTCTTATGAGCTGATCAACTTATCTGATGTACTCACTTTACTGATCAGTCTTAACTTGTGCTCTGCTCTGTAGAGCAGGACACTAATGGACACCAAGTCCATTCCTGGGAGACATCGAATTTTTCTAACAGGCCTTATATCACGACTCCCCACTTTGCTGAAGCTTCCCTAGACTGCTGATCATGACATTTTCACCCAATGACCTCTCTCCTTCACTTGGAGTCAGTCCTGTGCTCTCGTTTGACAACTAGCTCCCCCAGATTTCCCAGGCTTCCTCTCTACTTTCTCTCATGGGTGCTTCCTGTAATAAAGACCTTTCCTTGTTTGACCACCATGGCACTTGCTTATGGGGGGACTGCTAGTAGTATGACTGCATACTGGACAGATTCCGTAATTTCGAGTCACTTTTAAGGTCTTTAGACTTGTTTTAATGTCCAGTCTTATATGGCACTTAATTTTATCTCTCTTCTTCCTCCAGACTCCTGCCAAAGAAGCTTGGAGAGTGAGGAGCTGTAGCTCTTTATTCTCAGCCTGCTTTTAGAGCCCCCTTTGGCTGCTGCTCTTTCTTTCCTTAAATAGTGACTGTAAGTAGCTCAACACTCAGGTTTGTTGGAAACGTGGATTAGATACATGTGAGTTCCTTAAGGACTTCTCCAGAGACCTCTTCCTGGCTGCATGGTTTTCTAGTAAGGGATATCCTATCCCAACTTCATTTTATTCCACTCTCTGCTACATTTTCAACCTCTGTTCATACAGCAAACAACTTTCTTGGGTGGGTGCTTACAGGACAGCTCAAGCTCATCTTCTTCCAAGCACTGAGGGTGGGAGGCTGACTGCTACATGGCTCCCCGGCACCCCCCCCTTTTTTTTTTACCTTGTCCTCCCCCACCCCGCTGGTTACCTTATTGCTCTATTCAAAAAGGCCTAGATTTCGGATCAGCAAATCACTTCATAGGAACACTTCCAAAGGGGAAATGAAATGCCAGTATTTATTTTCTTCTCTATCAGACTTCCCTCATCTCCACAGACTATTCTCTCAGAACCACATTTACTTAGCTAGTGGGTGGTGGACACATACTTTCCCTTCAATAGGAAAGGGTAGCACAAGCCACATCACTCATTTCTAGGTTCTTATATAGGACTTCAAAGGAGTTCTTTGATATATTTAACCTCCCTGTGGTGGTTTTGTATAAATGAAAAAGAGGAAAGGTGATGGACAGTTTGAGTAGCAGAGCTTATCTGACCATGACTAAGTCCTGGAAAGATGTCAGACCTCAATTATTTTGGGCTTTTGTTAGAAAATGGTGAGTATTTGAAACTTCGTTGTCATCAGTTTAAGGTTCTATAAATCTCCATGGCACAGTTAAGCTTCATGAAATAAGTTCTGTGACATTAATTTGCTCCCCTGCAAAGCCCGCATTCAACCCTCTTTGACACTGTATTCCCATTTTAAACTGTTAACACTTAATACTGTCTCTAGCTTTTAATTGTACCTAGATGCAGTTCACTGTTGCTGTCTTCAATTACATGTTTTCTAGATCTGCCACTCCTCTGGATTAACTCAGGAAATGGACGGAGAAAACTTAGATACTAGCCTACATACACACACTCCTTTGTTATTTTTTTTTGAATGGCATTTAAGTGATTACTACACTTTATCTTCTATCCATCTTGTTTCCCTTGCATTTCATTAAAATTTGACAGTGGAATGATCTCCAAATTCAGACATCTTTGCCTTATGACACCCCTACGATAGTTAAAAAACATCAGTTCTAAGTCATGGTTTTTCTCTTCTGAGTTATTCTGGATGCCCCAGCTACTGATTTGTGATTTTCTTTGTGAAAAGGTAGTCTGTTGAGTAATATGATTCTAAGGGTAAAGGGGACTTCCCTTTCATTTTCTTAAACATTATTTCTCAGTCATCAGCATGTCCCGAAAGATCTCATATGCTGTGTCTGGGATGTTTGCTGCAAGGGCCCAACTCTCGCATGACACATGAAGCAGTAGGCTTAACTGCACCTCTCTGCTTATCAATACCCACCTCCATGTCTCCAAAGATTACTGATTTCTCCTACACTCTGTCTCTAAGACATTCCCCATATTTCTGGTCTTCTTCAAATCAGTAACTATATCCCTTTTGTAGGAGTATTTGGAAATACTAGAATTGAAGAACCTACAAATTCACTTTTACTTTGTCAGACAAGGATTCCTAACCTGTATAGAAAATGGTATTACAGGAAAAATGCAAGCCTTGAAGAGGAAATGAAGACACTGCCTTTCCACTAGTGTTAAAGAGAACCATTCCTTGGCTAATGTTAACAATTCAGGCAACAAGAGATGTTGGCGAGGATGCAGAGAAAGAGGATCTCTTTTGCACTGTTGGTGGAAATGCAAGCTGGTGCAGCCACTATGGAAAACAGTATGGAGGTTCCTCAAAAAATTAAAAACAGAACTACCCTATGACCCAGGAATTGCACTACTAGGTATTTATCCAAGAGATACAGGTGTACTGTTTCAAAGGGACACTTGCACCCCAATGTTTATACCAGCACTATCAACAATAGCCAAAGTATGGAAAGAGCCCAAATGTCCATCGACGGATGAATGGATAAAGAATATGTGGTATATATATATACAATGTAGTATTACCTGGCAATCAAAAAGAATGAAATCTTGCCATTTGCAATCACGTGGATGGAACTGGAGGGTATTATGCTAAGTGAAATTAGTCAGAGAAAGACAAAACTCATGACTTTACTCATATGAGGACTTGAAGAGACAAAAAAGATGAACATAAGGGAAGGGAAGCAAAAATAATATACAAACAGGGAGGGGACAAAACATAAGAGACCCTTAAATATGGAGAACAGAGGGTTCCTGGAGGGGTTGTGATAGGGAGGATGGGCTAAATGGGTAAGGGGCATTAAGGAATCTACTCCTGAAATCATTGTTGTACTACTATATGCTAACTAATTTTGTTGTAATTTAAAAAAAATGAAATTAAAAAAAAATAATAAATTTTAAAAGGAGCACCATTCTCGCCACTCATCAGTCACTGTACCTCTGTCATCCTTCACATTTCATGGAATTTTCTTCTAATTGAAACTTTAAGTAAGCACGCCCACATAAGCTCAACTTAGGTATGAAGCTAATGGAGTGAAAATTCTGTAAGTAGAAAGACAGCAATATTCCCAACTTAAAAAAACAGATTTTACAGTTGTAGATTCAATAGTGATGCTTCTTGTTTTATGAACATTTTAAAATAGAAATATTTGTCCCTTAGTCCAAAAAAATTGTCTCAATAGAAATCTTAGGATAATTTTCAGTTACAGATTTAGTCCTCAACTGATTGTTTTCTTTCTTTCTAATTCAACCTTGACAGGTATTATTTGGAATCTTATTCATGGTAGATTCTAAAATTTCCACTGAGACACACCTACTAAAAGAAATTTCCAGCTGAGCAAATATTTTTACCACAGATCGTGTTCTTTTTACTCATTCGCTGACATGTCTTGTGAGACCCTGTAGTCTGCCCCACCTCTTTGCCCCTGTGACACAGCTCACCCCAGATCTGACATGTTTTTTAGGCACTTCTAGGTAAAGGACCAGGAGTCAATTTAGAGCTGTAGAATTCCTTAGTCATCAACATGTCTATTTCTCTCCAACAGCATTATGGAGACTTCATTAAATTCTCCTTAATTTATTCACTCCTAAAGCTTATTTTTCATTATTTAAAAAATGCCAGATTGGGATGAACTAAAAACATAATATTATCTTTAAAAACAAACAAAAAAGACTTAGCAAAGGAAGAGAATGGGAAGAGAGAAAGATAAAGAGCTAAGAAAGATAAAGGACACAGAAACCTTAACAGTCTTTCTGAACAGAGGACTGCAGTCCACACCAACAAATGACCACTCTCCCAGGTAATCAAAACACACCCTTCCCTTTAGACGCTCCAGAGACAGTGTCTAATACATCTTTGTGCTTCTAGCCCAGGAGTCTCCCACAGGTGATGGTAGCTCTGCATTTAACTTCTTCCTGTCGATCACCATGTTTCTGTGTATGCTGGATGTGAAGGGGAAGAGTATCAGCTCTATCTTCCCAGAATAAGCTATTTGCCATTTACTATGAAGAAGTTTGTCCTTCCCCACATGATTCAAATATACTGAGTATAATTTCTATTTGTTATTTGGCTCAACTTCAAACATAATATTTATTGTACTTTCTCTAACATATTCTAGGAATCATGTGTATTCAATATGGTTCAGTGCAATTTTCTTAATATTTTGTTACTGACAAGAGAACTTAATTTTCAATGGAGGGCATCTTACTCTTGGAAATAGTTTATGAGTTTCCTGTTTCAATCACTCATGAGGGACTTCTCTTTAATCTCCCCAGGGTCTCTGTTCGCTTTATGAAGGATAATGAAAAACAACTATAGTTACATCTACTGAGCCCCTGCTGCCTGCAGCACTGTAAGCAGTTGACAAGTATCATCTCATTCATTCTGCAAAGTAACTTATGAAGAAGATAATATTCATTCTATTTTAGAGACTGCAAAACTAAGGCCTGAAGGTTAAAAAAAATGTTATAAAGCAGTAAATTTTCAGACTTTGGAACTTTTTCCCCATGCATGGGGTGTGTGTGTGTGTGTGTGTGTTTGCCAACAAACTTACTCCTGAGAAGTCTTTCCCTGAATTTGTCTTTCCTTTCTTCAGAAGACTTCACAAAGTTTGGGTAACTTTAAACTTATTTCTCAATTCTCTAGTCTACTTCACATCAATTAGTCTCCTTTTGTTTATGTGTTAGCTAAGAAATTCTAGTGTAGTGAAATGCCTATGTATGTTATCATGTCCATATTTTCACAATTTCACTTGAAACCTTGTTCCCTAAATGAATGTCCTCATCTTCAGACCTCAAAACCACTAATAGGCATAACACACATCACCAAACAGTAATATAGACAGGAAACAGGGCCACTTGCCCAATGGGGAAACAGAGCAGGTCAGACGACAAAGAGGATTCTTCCTTTCCAGTACAGGGAAGTCTCTGGCCACCTAGATCTCAGAAGGACTGAAATCTGGCTATTCCTCCTACCCTCTCTTTCTGTTCTCACATTTCAAACCCTGAAATTTGTGGTTAAACCCGCTTAATAACAACACACACATTTTTACCATGATTATATATAGCCAGTTGGGGTTACCATATTAACTATCATTAATTGAACAAGGTGAGTCATCACAAATGTGGGAAAATAAAAAGGCAAGAGAGAGAGAAAGATACACAAAAGATATTGATATTGAGGGGGCGTCTAGGTGGCTCAGTCAGTTAAGTGTCCAACTTCAGCTCAGGTCATGATCTCATGGTTTGTGAGTTTGAGCCCTGCATCAAGCTCTGGCTGACAGCTCAGAACCTGGAGCCTGCTTTGGATTCTGTGGCTCCCTCTCTCTCTGCTCGCACCCTATCTCTCTCTAAAAAAAATAAACATTACAAAAAAGATATTGGTATTGAGAATAGCTCTTATAAAAGGAAAAAATAGCTTATTTCTTAAGTTTTATTTCTAAATATCTTATTTCTGAAACATTTTCCCTCTTCATTGAAGCAAGAAACATGTCGGGGTGGAGAACACAGCAAAGTTGCACCAGAAATAAGCAACCTTCTAGTTACTATCAGAAAATGTATTCCTATTGACAACTCTTCTCCCCACCCCCACTAAGGTTTATACACAGCTAAGATCCTCCTATATCTTGCTACTTCTTATTAGGTATATGTTCTTTTAGAGGATGTCTATTAGGAAAGCCCATTAATCTAAGTCTGTTAATATTTTATAACACAATGGAAAATTTTACTCTCATCATTCAATATAATGTGACACTCTGGAGTGAGCTGAAAACATAGTTACACATAGGCTATCCTACCTGGTCTGCAGTGCAAAATAAACATTGCCTACCAAGTCTGGGACACACAGTTCTGGAAGGAGGCAAAAACTATTTCCTCTGTCTTGTTCAATGGATCTGCCTATCTGTATGATGAGCTGTGAGTGGGTTTCCTGGTTCCCGTACTTGCAGGTGTTTGTCCTATTTCCACAATGTTTCTCAAATGCATAGAGTTCATAGTTGCTGTTAATATCTGCTTAGAGAGCTTGAAGGTTGAATGCTCAGAAATGTATTATTTTTCTCCAACAAAACTGGGACAAATTAATTTGGTGTTTTTATCTGGAATAAAGCTTCTTAAATAAAATACCTCTTAATGTTAAAACACACTGTTCACAAAGCAGATCTTAAGACCAAAAAATGGGTCCAACAGTCCTACATAGAAAACAATGGACTTGAAGAAAACATCTCAAGGTTGCAATGGAGAGGTTACATTCTGTACATCCCAAAAAAGTTCCTGCACCTGAGTCTTTAGGAAATACCATGCTGCTGACTCTCCCAGATAGCTTCCTTACTGTACTCTTTATCCACTGATATTTTTTATTTTTTTAATTTTGTAAAGTTTATTTTTTATTTATTTTTGAGAGACAGAGACAGAGCAAGTGGGGGAGGGGCAGAGAGAGAGAGAAGGAGAAAGAATCCCAAGCAGGCTCCACACTCTAAGTACAGAGCCTGATTCAGGACTCAAACTCATAAACCATGAGAACATGACCTTAGCTGAAACTAAGAGTCAGATGAGCCACCCAGGTGCCCCAGCATGGATTTTTATATTTAAAAATTACTGGTGACTATTAGACAATGGAAAATTTGAGTAGGAAGACAGGATATTAAAACACACTTTCAGAGTCAAAATGATTAGAAAATAATACATAGAGAGATTAACAGAGAATAGTATTGCTACCATAGCCTCTCCTTGGGATCTCGTGCTTTAAAGAATAGATTTCACAGATTATTCCTGTAACATAATCCACTTATAGATATTTCAGGACGATTTTACATAATTTTTAAAGACCGCTTCTTATTTTCTGGCCGTTCATGCCAGGTCACTATATGTAATATTTCTGGGACTTTTACAACAAAGTCACCACAGCTGACTTTAGTCACCACAGCTCAAAGAAATGAAGGAACCATATTTTCTGTGTGCCACGATATTAAGACACACTCAGACTGACGTGGGGTGGGAAAGGGCAGCAGCAGAAGACATCCTATCTGCCTTACCCATTAGGATTCTCCAGAGAGAAAAATGTGAAAATGTGTGTGTGTGTGTACATACGTACATGAGCATCTATGTGTGGTACAGGCAGAGCAGTGAGACATATACTCAGATTATGTTGGATGAGTGTCAACTCAAGCCTTCTCTGCTCAGCATGTGTAAAATTAATTAAGAGTAAAGTCTCTTCCCTCAACTACTTGCTAGTATCAAAATCTTTCTGCACATTCTTTAATTTGCTATTTTCCAGATTCTTTAGGTGGACACTTAGATCATTGATTTTGAAATCTGTCTTCTTTTCAAATATATACATTTTAGACCTGCATTTCTCTCTAAAGAATCCCTTACCAGCATCCCACAAATATCGAATTTTCAAAAATGTATCAATTAATTTGAAATTCTTCCTATATTTCCTTGTTACTTCTTTGGCATCGTAGTTATTTAAAATATTTTGTTTCCTTTTCAAATGTTTGGAGATTTTTCAGGATGTCTTAATGGTACTGATCTTTAAATTAATTCATTATGGTCAGAAAGCATACTCTAGGATTTCAGTCCTTTGCCATTCTGTGACATCTTACAAACCAGCATATTAACTATCTTAAAGAACGTTCTGTTTGCATTTGAAAAAAATATGTTTTTTGATTTTGCTGGGTTTAGTTTGAAAATATCTACTAGATCATGTAGGTGGGCAGTGTTATTTGAACTTCTCATATTCTTACTAATTTTTTTTATAATCTTTCAATTACTGGGAAGAAGTGTTAAAATCTCCAAATATAATTGTTTTTGTATCTAGTTCTTCTCCTATACCTGTTAAAATTTGTTCCATGTACTTAGAATTTCTGTTATTACAAGGTACATACACATTTAGGATTCCTGTGTTTTCTTTTTCTTTTTTTTGATTCCTGTGTTTTCTTAATGAAATATCCCTTTTATCATTATGGAATGTTGTTTTGCCCTAATAATATTCCATTACTGGCAGCCCTCTGCCTAATAGTAGTATAGTCATATTATCATGAGTATTATTTTCATGGTTTACTTTTTTTTATCTTTCTACTTCTGACCAGATGTCCTTTTACATTTAAAAAGAATTCTCTAGTGGCTTTGTACCCAATCTTATTTTGTATCCTGACATCCTGCCTTTTAACATGACTGATTGGATGATTTTCATATAATTAAATTATTAATACTATCAGGCTTAAGTCAGTCATCTTCCTAATTGATTTCTATTTGTCCTATCTATTCTTCGGGTCTTTCTCCCTCCGTGCCTTTATTTTGCACTGAGTTGTTAAAATTTTTTTTACTCCTTCATTGTCTTTTGAGCTGTATCTGTGAATATTTAGTGGTCACCATAGGAATCAAAATGTTCCTTCTGAACTTATGACAGTCTATTCTGAAATATACCATTTCGCATAAATAAAACCTTAAAACAATGTATTTCAATTGATCTCTGTGTTATCTTTGTGCTATTGTCATAGTCTTTACTTCTACTTATTTTATAAACTTTACAATGTATTATTTTTACTTTTGTTTTGAAGAGGTTTTTTTAAAGAATTACTAAAAGGGAAAAATAATTCTTTACAATTGCACAAATTTTATAATTTCCCCACTCTCTATATTCTTGCAATTAAGATTCCAGGTTCTGTTATTCTTTTGGCTTTGGCCTGAACAATTTCTTTTAGCATTTCATATGGTGTAAGTTGGCTAAATACAAATTTTCTTAGGCTTTGGTTATCTAAAGTATTTTATTTGCTTTCATTTGTGAAATATATTTTCACTGGATAAAGACTTTTTCACTAGATTTTCACTGGATAAAGTCGATTTTTTTTTCTTTTCAGCATTTTAACATGTCTTTTTCTTGTTTCCTGCTTTGCCTTGTTTCTGATCAGAACTTATAGTTCTTATTGTTATTCATCTGTGCGTCTCTTATAGTCACTGGTATTTTTGTTTGTTTGGTTTTAGTATTTTAGCTTTACTCGTGGTTTTCCACAGTTTGATTATAGTGTTTATTTAACCTGTTTGGTGTGTGCCATGTTCTTGAATCAGTGGGCTGATGATTTTCCTTGGAACTGAAGAAAATCTTTAAAAATCATGCTTTATTCTCTCTTCCATCCCTAACTCTGTGACTCCAATTGCATATATGTTAGTCTGTTTGCAATTATCCTGCAAGCCATTCTATTGAATTTTTTTTACATACTTTTCTCTCTGAAATTTTGATAGTTTCTACTCACTGGCCTTCAAGTTGAATGATTTTTCCTTCATTAGTCTCCAAGTTGTTCTTAAACCCATCCAGTGCATTTTTTGTATCAGATACTGTCTTATAGAATCTTTACTTCATTCTATCTTACTTTTCTTTTCTCTACATGATAGTCCTAATTTTTTATTTAAATCTTATCCTATTTTTTAAAACATATTTAGAGTATTTGTTTTAAAAGTCCTTGTATGAATGATTACATAATATAGTCTTCTAATTATGTCTTCTCTTGATTTGGGATCATAGTTTACTATTTATTTGCTCTTTTTAGAATTATTATATGCATTGTTTAAAAAGGTAGAGCTAGAAGTATATTGTGTTATTTTGTTTATTATAGCACAAGCCATGTCACCTCCTTTGCTGGACAGGATGAGAGGCTGATCATTCAGGTTCTTCCTCATCAAATTGAGTGACGTTTGAACCACTTTAATTAGGCTGAGTTCACTCATGATTAGTTCAACCCAAAACCTACTTGGCTTTTTGTTGATCTTGCCATTATTCGAACTGGGAGCAATTGAGGCTGTAGTTTCATGTAATTTTAACTTGATATGCTTGGAAAACATGCTTTAACACAGACACTACCCCAGAATTTAAGTGCCATATGAAAGTTTAAGAACAGATGATTTCCCTCCATTCTCTAACCCCTTCTCCAGCACTACTCTCTGTGCACAAGTTAGAAGTGAAGATGTCCTGAGAATTATTAGCCCTAGTGATTTCCTTTTGCATACTTTTGGGAATCTTCATGGTAATATACTCTCCATCTAATTTATAAGCCATTCAGTACCACTATATCATCATTGCCCTCTAAATTCTCTGCTTCTGTGGTGACCCATTCCCCCCCTCCCCAATCCTGCTCACTTCCAGAAAAAGCAGGGCAAGTATGCTGTCCTATGAAGGGTTTTGCTTTCTCTGAAATTCAGTTCATCAAGGCTTCCTTGAGTCCCTGTTCATTATACAATTAGAAAAATGTTCATTTGTTCCAGGTTTTCTTCCCTTGTTTTTACCATGGGAATCAGAGTACTGTGAGGCCTTTAACAACATAAATGAAAGCAGAAGTTGCCTGTCCACAACCTTTGAAAATTTACTTTTAAGATTTCTCACTCTTCTTCCATAGTTATTCTTAGCTTCCTTGTCAATTTTACCACCACTGTTTTTTAATGCTTAAAATTACATGCCACAGAATATATAATCCCGACAGATTAATGACAGTGTTTCAAGCTCTGAATGAGCATATTCAGAAATATTTTCCATTTTATTATCACTAATTTAAAACCCATTTTTTTATGCTATTTCATATGCTCTATCCAGTCTCAGCCATCTCTCAAATTCCCTGGGTTTCTTCAAGTTATTAAGGCCCTCAACTTTTATTCACATGTACTAAGAAGTTCTAAAATTTAATGAACACTCAATCAAATCTTGATTACTACTTTTTTTATATTGTTTTTGGAATACAGTTTTTCAGGGAATAGCCTCCCAATCTATGGTCACAGCACTCTGTGCACAGAACAAAGGTGTTAGCCTAAATAAGATTTTCTGACAGTGTAGAAAATCCTACTGTGTATTTGTCTGGTAAAGGTATTCATGTGGCCCCTATTCACTGAAGACAGGAGAAATCCAGCCACTAAGGCCACAGGGAGTATCTTTCTAACAAGTCCACAGATAACCATCTTTCTGGCCTCAATCATAATCTATGAATGCTCTTCCTGATCAAATCTTACTGGTGACATCCATGCTCAGATTCAGCATATATATGCTAACAGTGGAGTAAAAAATGTGTCTAAACTATACATTCCTGTATATTTTTTAAAAAGCAACAGTAAGAAAGAGATAGAGAGGAAAATAACAGAGCAATATAGTCTCAAGCTAAATCTTGTTGATTGTAGTTTTAGGAAACTTTCACTCCCCACACGAAATGTCTCACACACACTCTATTACAGACTTTTCCTCCTGACTTGCTTTTTTCCTGCTCTGAGCACTTCATTCAATAATACAAGAACATTCATTGGGTTATTTTATTAACAGAGAAAAAAATTTTAAATAATTTCAGCTGGGATGTTGACTATTCCTAAGTCGAAAGGTGCTTTTAACTCATTTCTCATGTCTTCTGCCATCGTTCTGTGGCAGGTCATGCATCCTATAATATTCAACACAACTGGCACGTGTTGGTAGTGATGCCTCTGCTCATGCTACTCCTTTTTTTAAGTTTATTTATTTTGAGACAGAGAGAGAGAGAGCACACACACAAGCGGGGTAGGGACAGAGAGAAAGGGGAGAGCGAGAATCCGAAGCAGGCTCCACACTGTCAGTGCAAAGCTCAACGTGGGACTCAAACTCACCAACGGTGAGATCATGACCTGAGCAGAAACCAAGAGTCAGTCACTTAACTGACTGAGCCACTCAGGTGCCCCTCAATTCTCCATGATACCAGTAGTCCTCATTTGTCAACTGGGTTGTTAGAAACATACTTGTCAAGGTATTGTTTTGGCGATACCCTGATCAGCAGCACTCCTCAGAGTCTTACATACAAGGGGAACTATTATTTCATTATTACGAAGCACACAGATAAATTGAGAACAACACTTTGTACAACCTAGCTGTCTCATATTTGCCTCATTTCTATTTTAGGAACTACTTGAGTAATCCCAAATTGCACACCAAACACATAAGCAGCAAACTTGAAAGAACAGAAGATCCAGAAGAGAAAGAGAAGAAACCATGGGAACAAAACAGCTAACTATAATGTCAGTACTAGAGATAATGAGTTTCTAATAGTGCCCCATCCATACACATGTACTCAAATATGGATTATCTAGAAATATGACTATCAGTTTCTGCCCAAATTCTCTTGACATCATCTGAGAAATTTCACAAACTACCTCTAGACCATTAGAGTAAAAATACATTCCAAACGCTTAAATCACAACTTCCAAAATTTAAGTAAACAAGAATTAAGAAAGATGAAGAAACCAAGTTACAATAAGATGGAAAGACAATTTCAAAGATAATCAGCTAATATTGTTGCTGTCATTTTTAACTTTTTACAACAGTAGTTTCTGTTACCCAAAATCTTTTACTCTCGGGATACATTAGGATATTAACAAACATAAGGTTTATAAACTTGACTTGTGATTTGTCCGAGTCACCCTAGAGGCCACATGGCTTGGTACACATTTCCAGTGTTGGAGTAGGTTTTATTTAATTACTATTGACCTCTTCCTTGTTTGCCATTTTAAGATTGTTTTTAAAATATACAGCAAAGGTACCTCACAGTAATAGGAAAACTATTCCCTAACAGTCCAATTTTTAAGGAGTCTTCATAATTTAACACTGGAAAGCTAACCTTATTCATATCAAGGTGTGACAGGCAGCCTCCCCTCCAATATTTCCCTAAAGGGAACTCAATGTAGCCATGGTAGATATCTGAGGGCCAATTAAAGGCTTCAATTCCTTCAGTTAATTTCCTTGGAGAATTCCCATGGCAAGATTACAGGACTGCGACTTCAGAGTTTTGATTGTTTTGTTTTTGGTGTCAGAGGGGTAGGTCTAATCTTTAATACCTCTGATTCCATCTCTAAATAATCCTTTTTCCCAAGTATCTGCCCTTGACTCATTTAATGTTTCAAAGTTGATCTGTTTGCAGAAAAGATCATCAAATTAGTAACAATAAAGAAGAGAGTGAGTGAGAGAGAGCTAGAGACAGGCAAGCAGCCCTAGAGAGTACAC
The DNA here is from genome assembly GCF_027475565.1 of Acinonyx jubatus. NCBI lineage: Eukaryota > Metazoa > Chordata > Mammalia > Carnivora > Felidae > Acinonyx > Acinonyx jubatus. The sequence goes on from NC_069391.1 coordinate 41,372,275, forward strand.
AGCCCAGAATGGGAATGGCCAGTGGGCACAGGAGCAGCATACCTTTTGCTTTAGGACTCAGAACCTCACAGTGATGAGGAGCTGCGTGGCTTTGTGCATAAGTGATCTCTTCCTCACCCCTTCCTGCAAGTAACCCTCAAGAGAAGAGCCTCACCTCATGTTATCCAGTGTAGCCATAGAGCTCACCCTGTGAATGTTTCCCTGTTGCACAGGCTTCAAAAATACCTACCTTCCCTTCCCTGTGTGTTGCCATAGTTTCTACATGACATACTGAATGGTGATCTATAACACCTTGCATAGCTGTTTATAGGTCACATTGAACTTCAAGATTTACACTTAACTTCCAATGGGGACATTTAAGCTCTTGGAAATAGTTTTGAGCTTCACCTATGGGTCACTCATGGGGTGGTCCTCTATGTTCTCCCCAGCAATTCTATTCCCTTAGTGAAGTGGCAAAAAGTATTGATGTTTTTACTGAGCTCGTTTTGTGCTACAAGTTTTTCTCAATTGACATGCAATAGGTCTCCAGCATGGTATGTGGGAGCTATGATGTACTTCCTTTAATACATGTTGAAACTGAGATGCAGAAGTTAACTATTTCTCAAAAAAAACTCCATGTTGTTAATTTTAAGAGTTGTGATTTGTGCAACCTCAAAATCAGGGTTCTTAGGCATGACACACTACTTACTGATAGGCACAGAACAGGTTACCAATTAATGTCTGTTGATTGAATGAATGGCTCTGTCAAACAATCAATCAAACTATGAGAGTGTCCCAGAAAGAGTGACCTTAGCAGCCTCTCCAGTCACATCAATAGCTCCACAACAAAAAAGTCTCTTAACCAGCTTGGTTGTTGGAACACTTCACAGCAGGAAGCTGTATGCAAATAGGTTTTCCCCCCTGCAAAATAGATTGCACAAAAACATTCCAACAGGGCCATTGCACACTGTTGAATATTTCTAATTTTTAAAAGCCCTTACTCCATTACTAATGGCCTGTCCTCAACACTTGACACATCTTGCACCTTTTTCTCTTGCAGTCAATCCTGGAATACTTGCCACAAAGCAACACTTTCCCTACAGCAGCCTGGTTATCAAAAGCTTATTACTATATATTCTTGGCTCTTGATCTCAAACTTGTCAAGCCAAAGCCTGTGTACTGTTTACCTTACTGAACAGTACATGATAAATGCTAAAATTTGGATATATTTTATGTCAATCCAAGCCAGCTGATCTACCAGCTAAAGTAAAAAGGCTCAATAATTTGTTCTTACTAGAGCTCTACCCTGTATTATTTTCAATATTATTCTTCACTTCGGAGTCAGACCTTTCTGCCTATTCATTTTTGCTAGATTATTACTTGCTTACTATTTACATGTGGGAAGTTCCAGTTTCTCTGCATAGTCTAGATTCCTGAGGGGCATCTCTTAGCTCCTAAACTCAATCACATTCCCTGTGTATACTGAAGGAAAAAGTTCACAGATTCCCTCTATAACCTTCCCATGTCCATTTCTTACTCATTGTGTCTACTACCTTCCAAATGGTCTCTAGAATCCTTTTTAAGCTTTCCCTGCATTACAATAGAATTTTTCTTCCTTTTTACAAATGTTTATTCCACACATACTTTTTGCAACATATCTTTGGTTGTGTGGAATGCAGACTTGAACAAAACAGGATATCCTTACCCTAATAGAACTGATGTTCAATTAGGAGAAAGGAGTAATATTATTTTATGACTTTAAAATAATGAAGTAAAACATACATTATATTATATGCTGGTAAGTGAGAGGGGAAACTAAAGCAGAGAAGGACAAAAGGAATGTATGGATGTGGGAATAGATTGTAATTTTAAATAGTATGGTTGGGAATACAAAATAGAATATACTACATAGTCTACAATATATAATAAAGTGAGAAATGACTGTTACTGGAACAAATTTATTTATCTGATGTTTTTATCCACTGCAGTTTGAAAAATATGGTATTTCAAAAAGTATTCCACTTATACTTAAAATAATGTTTCTCAACCTCTGAACTACTGACATTGGCAGGGATGGGGTTTCTTTGCATTTGTAGTATGTTCAGCAGCATCCCTGACCTCTATCCATGACATGCTAGTAGTACACACAAACACACACACACACACACACACCACACACACACACACACGACAACCAACACTGTCTCTAGATATTGCCAAATCCTACCTGGGGAGCAAGGTCACCTCCCATTAACAACTACTGGGTTAAAAGCATGCGGGCCAATAGTCTCTACAACTTCTGTCATTGAGAATTCAGTAATCCTAATAAGGGGCAAGTTTTTCCCTTAAAGAAAAATGTATAAACAAGCATAATCAGTAAGCTGCATGATTTAGAATGGCTTAAACAATCATTAAGGGAAGCTACTCCCAATCAGTGCTGCTGTTTGCACATTATCCCTTTGTCGCCAAGAGGATTTTACAACTTGGAAAATGCAATACTATAAGATTTGGGTTAGGTGAGGTAGGGTGGGGGTTATGCCCTTATGCTTTAAAGTACAAAAAAGGGCTAGTGTGAATGCATGCAAGTTCTAAGGGAGTATTAAAACAGTATAATGAAGGTGAAGAATCTGGTAATCGATTCCCTTTAAACAATCCATGTTGCATATCCTGCTTTTCTTCTCTGATCTATTTTCCTATTGCTATATTTTCCTCCACAGGTATTTCTTCAGTGATTTCAAAACTCTTCTCCTATCTCAGTATCATCCACACAAGCTAACCCTTGACTCAAACTAGGCCATAAAAGCATTTTTATGGGTTGGATTCATTATATCCCACAGAGTTCTTGCACATGTTCCCTGGACTCTGAACCATCTTCAACTGCATGCTATCCTCAGACAGCTTCTGAATGAGAATTTCCCAAAAGTATTCCTAACTTCAGAATTCTTTTTAAAAATATTATCTCTCTAACCTGTATCAAATATTTCTCAAATCTGTCATCTTTCTCAAATTCATAAAAGTTTGCAATTTTTTTTCTCCTTCCATTAGATCTTGAATTCAAATTTAGGCATCTGTTCCCATTCAGCTGTCTTTAACCTTACAGAAAGATATCCTATGAATAAACCTAACCAAACAGGTAAAAGATCTGTACACTGATAACTATAGAACACATATGAAAGAAATTGAAAAAGATATAAGGAAATGGAAAAACATTCATGCTCATGGGTTGGAAGAGTACTGTTAAAATGTCTATTCTACCCAAAGCAATCTACACATTCAATTCAATCCCTATCAAAACAATACCACCATTTTTCACAGAGCTAGAACAAACAATTCTAAAATTTGTATGTAATCAGAAAAGACCCCCAATAGCCAAGGTAATGTTGAAAAAGAAAATCAAAGTGAGAGACATCAGAATTCCAAACTTCAAGTTGCCTTACAAAGCTGTAATCATCAAGACAGTATGGTACTGGCACAAAAGCAGACACAAACATCAATGGTACAGAATGGAGAGCCCAGAAATGGACCCACGACTATATGGTCAACTCATCTTCAACAAATCAGAAAAGAATATCCAATGCGAAAAAAACAGTCTCTTTAACAGTCTTTTCAACACCAAATGGTGTTGGCAAAACTGGACAGTAACACACAGAAGAATGAAACTGGGACACTTTCTCACACTATATATAAAAGTAAATTCAAAATGGATGAAAAACCTACATGTGAGACAGGAAACCATCAAAATCGTAGAGGAAAGGGGCACCTGGGTGGCTCAGTCAGTTAAGCATCCTATTTCAGCTCAGGTCATGATCTTGCGTTTTGTGAGTTGAAGCCCCAGGTCAGTCTCTGTGCTGACAGCTCAGAACCTGGAGCCTGCTTCAGATTCTGTGTCTGTCTCTCTGCCCTTTCCCCACTTGCACTCTGTCTATCTCAAAAATATATAAACATTTTTTTAAAATTTAGAAATCCTAGAAAACATAGGCAGCAACCTCTTTGACCTTAGCTGTAGCAACTTCTTAGTAGAGAAGTCACTGAAGACAAGGGTAACAATAGCAAAAATGAACTATTGGGACTTCAAGATAAAACTAGTGGGACATCAAGATAAAAATCTTCTGCACAGCAAAAGAAACAATCGACAAAACTAAAAGACAGCCTACAGAATGGGAGAAGATATTTGCCAATGACATACTGGGTAAAGGGCTATCATCCAAAATCTATAAAGAACTTACCAAACTCAACACCCAAAAAACAAATAATCCAGTTAAGAAATGGGCAGAAGATATGAACAGACACTTTTCCAAAGAAGACATCCAGATAGCTAACAGACCCATGAAACAATCCTCAACATACTTATTATCAGGGAAATACAAATAAAAACCACTATGATACCCCCTCACACCTATCAGAATGACTAAAATTAACAACTCAGGAAACAACAGATGCTGGTGAGGATCCAGAGAAAGGGGAACCTTCTTGCACTGTTGGTGGGAATGCAAACTGCTGCAACCACTCTGGAAAACAGTGTGGAGGTTCCTCAAAAATTTAATAATGGGACTACCCTCTGACCAAATAATTGCACTACTGGGAATTTATCCAAAGGATACAAAAATACTTATTCAAAAGGGCGCATGCACCCCAATGTTTGTAGCAGCGCTATCAACAATAGCCTAAAGTATGGAAAGAACACAAATGTCCATCCACTGGGTGGATAAAGACAATGTGGTTTTATATATATATATATATATATATATATATATATATATATATATACATACATACACACACATACATATGCATATATATACACACATATATACGTATACATATATATGTATATATGTACATATATGTATATATACACAGTATACATACACATATATATACATATATACATATATATACATATACACATACATATGCGCACACACACACGCACACACTCATGCATGCATGCCATCAAAAAGAATGAAATCTTGCTATTTGCAATGATGTGGATTGAACTTAAGTGTATTACAGTAAGTCAAATAAGCCAGTCAGAGAAAGATTAAGTATCATATGATTTCACTGATACGTGAAACTTAAGAAATAAAACATATGAACATAGGGGAAGGGAAGGAAAGATAAGATAAAGACAGTGAGGGAAACAAACCATAAAAGACTCTTTACTACAGAAAACAAACCACAGGTTGATGGAGGTGGGTGGGGATGGACATTAAGGAGGGTACTTGTGATCAGTACTGGGTTTTATATGTAAGTGATGAATCACTAAATTTTCCTAAAATCAACACCACACTACATGTTAACAAACTTGAATTTAAATAAAATCCTGGAAGAAAACAAATACGATATCCAGCATATGGCAGGATAATAGACTAAACAAATACCCCCTTGTGCACAACTAGTACTAGTCCTAGAGAACAGACTGTAGGAAGCACCTCACCCAGAGGGGCTGAGGAACTGGCTCCAGCTCTTCCAGTCATTCTTCCACCACCTCATCAGGAGGACCCATCCTACTAGTGACCAACATTTGTGATTCCATAGTGAATTTATACTAAGGAAAAAAGAAAATAAAAATAAGGTAAACATATTAAAACAAGAAAACAAAGTAGTTAGGGGCTGGGAAGGGAAGGAGAGGTGGAGAGGAGAGAGAAACTCTAAAAATTCTGAACCTCAAATGAAGAATGGTCAAATGAGTCACAGAGTGAACCAAAATCCTCTGTTTATAGCTCCGTGCATCCTAACCAGTGTTGCCACATAACAATACCCCACCGGGCACTGTCCAATTGTAACTTATTCTTGAAAGTCCTTGTCTTTCTGCTTGAAACAAACAGAGGCATCTATAAAAATGGGGTTTAGATCAGGTCCCTTACAGCCAATCCTCCTCTGCCAAATCTCCTAAAGCTATTCTTGTGTTACAGACTCTAAGACCCTCCTATGACATTTTCCTTTCTCCCCATAATTTTCTTCTCACTCTGTTATCTGTATCTAAACTGATAGTCTCTAATATTCTCCAAATTACTCCATTCATGTACATCAAAGATTTGATTAAGCCCATTTTACCTCCCCGGTGCCCTAAAATAAAAAAAATGTTTGTTGAATTTTTATAAAAATTTGCCTTATGCTCTAACTGCCTCAGTAGAGATCCATATTCTGAGCCATTTGTCTACTTCCATCTCTACTTCCTGACCACCTTTCCCATGCTTTATTTTCTTTTATTCTTGATCTAAGGACTATATTCCTATACATTGGAGTCTGCCCTGGGAAATGGCACAATTCTGCATTTCTGGTACTGACTTGAAGCTCCTGCCCTAGTTTCTGCTCATTTTGATGATACGCCTTCTGCGCATATCCAGAAAATACAAGACAGTAACAAAACTCCTGGCCAGACAGACACAGGCCCTCTAACTACATGATCTTTTTAAACTGCATCACCAAACACTAGAATGAAGAATTTTACATGGGTCATCACCCACTGTTTAATTCTAATTACTGTTTGATCATCAGTTAAGATAGAGAAGCTACCAGTTTCTCTCTCTCTCTCTCTCTCTCTCTCTCTCTCTCTCTCTCTCTCTCTCTCTCCCTCTCTGATGGCATCTATGCTGTCTTGATATTCTTGGCTTGTTCAATTTTTGAAGCCTAAAAAAGTTGGCCAAAAAGGCTATGGCCCTTCCTCACTTCCATTTATAATCAGTGAGCTCATTCATTGATTTAGGATTTACCGATTATGGGTTTTTCTCCCTCTAGTGTATATTATGTTTAATTTATTTCCCTCAAAAATCAATTCTAAACATTCTGGGAGGCACCACTGCCATTTCAGAAATCGTTTCAACTAAAAAACATATGTCTTTATTACATTTCAAGTGTGTTCTTTGTTTTTAAGTTCTGCATGAATACCAGATATGCTCTGTGTGGCACATGGACATCAAGGACATAGATTCCCTCACCATGAGCACAGTGAGTTGCTTTCCAGTGACCAGCAGTGTACAAAACTGGCTATTAATCTTGGCCATCCCTTGTAGTGAAACATTTTTATGTGACCCATATGTATTCCATGGAATCCTTGGTTTGGGGAATTTATTTTTTATGTTTTCACTTTTGTGGTCAAAGACAGTAGATATTTGTAAACATCAGAATTCTTTACCATCTGTGTCTTTCCTGTTTAATATATTCTTGCCATAGCACAAGTGGGCTAAATAATTGATGGGGCCATATGAATGGGTATAAAAGATGAGTTTTAGATAACAGATCCAGAAAGGAAAAGAGGGAAGCCTGAGTACAACAGACAGGTTTCTAGTGAACAAGGTCTTAAGAAAACAGGCTAATGCACAATGCTATAAACAATCAAGGGATAAAACATCCCATCCTGTCATAGGGCAGAGAGATAGTTGTAGAAGTTAGTATTACAGAAAATATCACTTTGGTTAAATCTTTAAAGTCAAAGAAAATGTTAGGTAGGTAGATGAGGAAGAAAACTATTTACAAGAAAGGAAATGTGAAATCTAAAAAGGCAAATTTGAGTAGCCACAGAGAAAACCAGTGTGTATGGCACTAGATAAATGCTTGAATATGTGGATGGAAAGGAAGCAACAGACTAGACAAAAATTGCTGAATGAAATCAGTATGGATATAGATATGCAACAGACTATAAAAGTATTTATGTAGTAGGCTAAGTAAAATTAACACATTATTTTTGACTAAAGTGATTATAAATATATTCCTGAGCCCAAGAAGGGATAAATAATTTGTGTCATTTTTTAAACTACTTTACTGAGGTATGACTGACATACAAAAAGGTATACATATTTAATGCCTACAACTTCAGTTTGGAAATAAGTATATTCTTGAGAGACCACCACAATCTATGTCATAAACATGTTGATCATCTTCAAAAATATCCTACCGTTGCTATTTATTACTATTTTTTGGTGTGAGAACACTAATGTCTACTCTCTTAGCAAAGTTTTAAGTAAATGATGTTGTTAACTATAGGCACTATACTATATAGCAGATCTTTAGGACTTAGTCATCTTATATAACTGAAACATTATACCTCCTGACTAATAACTTCCCAGTCCCTCATCTCCCTGCTCCTGGCAACTACCGTTATACTCCCTGTTTCTAGGAGTTTTGACTATTTTTGTTTGCTCATATAAGTGGTATCACTGGTGGAGCTACTATGGAAAACAGTACAGCAGTTCCTCAAAAAATCAAAAATAGAAACAGTGTATGAACCAGCAATTCCACTTCTGAATATAAATCCAAAGGGATGGAAATCAAGATCTTGAAGACTTATCTGCAATCCCATGTTTATTGTGGCATTGATCGTAATAGCCAAGATGTGGAAAAAACCCAAGTCTCCAATGAATACAGAAATTTGGTACACATAGACAATAGAATATTATTCAGCCTTTAAAAAGAGGGAAATCCATTTGTGACAACATGGATAGACCTGGAAGACATTATGCTAAGAGAAATGAGCCAGACACAGAAGAAAAAAATTGTTGTATGGTTTTGAAACTGTAAGTATCAGAAATGAAATTTGAATGTATACCTAATTTAAAGCATGATTTATTGCTTATAACATGCCGCATCTGATTTAACTGGATATGGAGTAAAATTATTCCCATACATTTTCTACATATTACTTTCAGATTTATCTTTCCTTTAGACTATTTTAATTACATGGTCTCTTTGTTACACAATTTTCAATCATTCTCTGTTATACAGAGAATAAAGTAGGCCACAGAATGAATTCATAGCCTGATATCCATTATTCTTCACAATCTTTCCAAAAAGTTTCACCACTCATATTCCTATCTCATTGTTCACATGATTAAATTCCAGTTTCTAGCTAACCTGCTCTAAAAATTATGCTTTAGTTCCATGACTTTTTTCTTCCATTAGTTAGAATTTTTTTTTACAAGTTTTTATTTAAATTCCAGTTAGTTAACACACAGTGTAACATTAGTTTAAGGTGCAGAATCTAGTGATTCATCAGGTACATACAGTACCCAGGGCCCATCACAAGTGTCCCCCTTAATACCCATCACCCATTTAGCCCATCCCTCGCACACTTTCCCTTCATCAACCCTCAGTTTGTTCTGTATAGTTAAGAATAAATATGTTTCTTGGTTTCCCTCTCTTTTTCTCCATTTTCATCTTTTTGGTTTTTAAATTCCACATGAATGAAATCATACAGTATTTGTCTTTCTGTGAATGACTTATTTCACTTCCCAGGATACTCTAACTCCATGCACATTGTTGCAAATGGTAAAATTGCATTCTTTTTGATGACTGAGCAATATTCCATCATGTGTATGTGTGTGTATACATTGGAATCAGTGCGAGATATGCTATATGAATCCATTTTTCTTTCCACTGGGTGTCAGTGTCCTCACATCAATTTAATTGTGGGTATTTAGCTCCTCTGAGTGTGATCTTCTTTTAGTGTTTTTTTTTTGTTTGAGAGAGAGAGAGAGACAGAGAGACAGAGAGAAAGCACATGCACATGTGCAAGAGAGAACAAGTCAAGGAGGGGCAGAGAGAGAGGGGACAGAGGATCCAAAGCTGGCTGACAACAGAGAGACCCATGCAGTGCTAGAACTCATGAACCAAACTGCGAGATCGTGACCCCAGCTGAAGTCTGACACCTGATGGACTGAGCCAACCAGGCACCCCACTCTAAGTGGGATTTTAATGTGGAACATATTTTTCATACTTCATGGTTCTTAAATGCAAGTCGACCATTTCTTTTGGTGCTTCTGAAATAAAACAGGAATCTTCAACACTGAAGGAAAAATCCGGTTGTCCTGGACTTACTGAAAATGGCACTATTCTATTCTACTTAGGTAAGAGCTCTAATTGATATGAGTCAACTATTGTATTGTCAAAACTTTTCCTCGAGTTCAAGATGGCCATTCAAAGTAGTAGGGACATCATTATTACTAAATTCTTTGAGCACCACTACATGATAGCCATAATGCTAAGTGCTTTACTTACGTTATCCCATTTAAATTTCACAGCTATCCCAGGAAATACGGGTATTACCCAGTCTTACAGAAAAAGTTACCTGCTATAAATTGAAGAATCTGAGGTTCAGAGAGATTACCCAACTTGCTCAAGTTTATAAAATTACTAAGCAGTTAGCTCTTACCAAGTGTATAATTAATTTTCTCCAAAAGTTAGGAATATAGGTTGAAATGAGAAAGCCAACCATTGACTGGCTTTCAGATAACATTGTTTTCTTCTATTGTAACTTTGTTGTATTTCATCTTATAATAATTAGAGAGATACTAGGTGATTTTATATCATCCTCAAACTAGGGAACCAAAGGGAGAAATATATCTGTTGTTGTTGTGTTATTGTTATCATTGCCTTAAACCTAGTATTTCATGTACTAGAATATGCTTACCTTATCCATCATTACATATCAATTTGCCGGGGCTGGGGGGGGGGGTAGATGTATACAAATGGGCATTAGAAAGACAAACAGAAAAATTGTGTGCGTATCTCTGCATTTTTATGTGTTTTTAGGTGATTGCTATAGACTCCAAATTTTACCACTATAAAACAAAATTTTACATGAAGTTCAACATAAAAAGGACATTTTTCTTTTCCTAGGATGTTTCTACAAGTGACCAACATATTGACCATTTTTTGGCAGGTTTTTTTTTCCCCTTTTACGTGCCTCAAATGGCACAATCAATCAAATTGACTATACAACGATCCAGAATAGCCATTAAGAAACAACTCTGAGGTGAAATGCTTTGACCTTTATAAAACTTTAAAGATTGACTTCCCTAAGGATCAATTCCTGACCCTAGACTTTACCTTTGGAAGTTGACATGGTGAGGCTCTCTATCAATGTAAAATCTCATTGAAGTCTTTCACTTTCTTAAGAGTTATATGCAACTCCATTTATCACTTTCTTTTGGTGGAATAATACCTCCCCCAAATACCCTTGAAATCTGTAAAAATTCCATGATAGCACCTTTTTCAAAATTTTGGGTAAAAAAAACACATTTATAGATTTTTTTAACATAAAGAGTTGCAATGGCAGCTCTCCCATAGCTAATATATTTCATATATACACTTCTTATTTCAGGGAAAAAGAAATTGCTCCAATTGAAGAGTAACATTAGGCCACCAACAAATGCATAATACTTATGTGTAATTGGAGTACATTGGTTACTCAACCTTCTTGGAAGTGTAATAAGTACGTGATATGTCTGCTATATGAAGGGCAATATTCTCCATGCTATGGTTGGAGTATTAGCAGATGATTTGGGTTTGAAAGAATAGAGACTGATTCTGAATGGTCCCGGCAGAAATTTACTGAAAGGATTCTGAACAAAGAACTCAGAGAACATCTAGAAAATCAGGCTGTGTCAGGATCCAAACAGAATCTTCTGGCAAGGAGTAATCCCACTGGCTGTTACTGCCAGCACCATTAACACTTCCACCAGTCAGCTCTAACGACACAGTGGATACTACATGTTCTCTATGCTCTTAATTGCACTTGTGGACCCTGCACTCAGCTATAGCTACAGTTAAAATCACAGTCTGACCCTGTCCATTCATTTCACCTCCTCCAAAATCAAAGTACAGAGTATATGTATTTCTCATCACCATGTTTGGATCATGTACCAGCTGCTAAATGAAGGATGGAGAAAAGGAAATGCATAAGATATCCCCTTGTATCCTTTAGTGGAAGGGGCTGCCAAGATTATTCAGCTTTATGAAAGCCAAAATTGAGATGAGTTTGTGATGAAGACATTTTGGAAATACCAACATAGGGTATAAGGTAAAAAGGAGTGGCATAAGTCAAAAATTTTTACACGGTCCCAGACAAAGAGTTTCACTTCAGGTGGCAGGTGATAAAAGGATCTATTAAATGGCATTAGATATAAAGTTTGAAGGTGTATAATTCAAACGTTAAATGGAAAAATACCAGTTTTAAATGTTTTGGGGAAAAAGAGAATACTTTCAATATGGTCTATGAGGCAAGTATAAGCCTCTTACCAAAATAGTAGGAAGACATTAGAAGGAAAAATTAGAGACTAATATCCCTTTTGAGTGTAATCACAAAAAATAAAATATTAACATATTTAACCAAATAATATATTAAAAACACATTACCTCATGACCAGTTGTATCTCATCTAAGGGATATAAGGTTAATTTAACAGTTGAAAAAGCAACAAAGTAGTTCATGGCATTAGCTGAGTTAAAAAAAATACATATTCTCCTTAACAAATACACAAAAACCACTTGGCAAATTCAGTGTTCATTCATGTTTTTAAAGAAAATATTCACAGCACCCTAAAATATAAGACAACCTCCTCAATCTGTTAAGTATTGGCAACAAAACATGAAAAACTAATATATATTTAATGTTGAAACATTGAATACTTTCTCAAAGGTCAAAAACAAGTCAAGGCTACCAGTTACTTAATTCTACTTAACATTATGCTAGAAGATAATTAAATGAAAGGCAAAGAGATGAGAAAGGACAAAGTAAAACTCTATTTTCAGATGACATTGTTGTATAAAAGAAAATGCTATTCAATTTATAAAAAAAACATACTAGAAATAATTAGGTCAACATGCAAAAAAATCAATCGTTTTTCTATATAGTAGCTGAAACTAGTAGACATGAAATAGAAGAAATATCACTTATGAAATTATCAAGTAACATCAAATAGCTAGGAATAAATACAAAATCTCAAAATGAGAAATTGAAAAAGACAAGAAAAAGATCAAACACGTTCATGTGTTGGAAGGTCAAATTATTAAAATATCCATTCTCCCCAAATTTAGGTATACTAAATTCAAGCTGATGTCAACTTTTACAAAGTATACAAAATCTCAAGTAGCCAAAGTCATCTTGATGAATAAGAGCTAAGTTAGAAAACTTGAACCACCTGATTTCAAGACCTACTATAATCACAACAGTGTGATATTAGTCTAAAAATAGATAAAACTGGCTAAAATGAACAAATCAGGAGACTATAGATGCTGGAGAGGATGTGGAGAAACGGGAACTCTCTTGCACCGATGGTGGGAATGCAAACTGGTGCAGCCACTCTGGAAAACAGTGTGGAGTTTCCTCAAAAAAATTAAAAATAGATCTACCCTATGACCCAGCAATAGCACTGCTAGGAATTTACCCAAGGGATACAGGAGTGCTGATGCATGAGGGGACTTGTACCCAAATGTTTATAGAAGCACTTTCAACAATAGCCAAATTATGGAAAAAGCCTAAATGTCCATCAACTGATGAACGAAGAAATTGTGGTTTACATACACAATGGAATACTATGTGACAATGAGAAAGAATGAAATATGGCCTTTTGTAGCAACGTGGATGGAACTGGAGAGTGTTATGCTAAGTGAAATAAGTCATACAGAGAAAGACAGATACCGTATGTTTTCACTTTTATGTGGATCCTGAGAAACTTAACAGAAGACCATGGGGGAGGGGAAGGAAGAAAAAAGAGAGGGATGAAGGCAAACCATCAGAGACTCTTAAAAACTGAGAATAAACTGAGGGTTGATGGGGGGTGGGAGCGAGGGGAGGGTGGGTGATGGGCATTGAGGAGGGCACCTGTTGGGATGAGCACTGCGTATTGTATGGAAACCAATTTGACAATAAATTTCCTATTAAAAAATAAATGAAATAAAAATAAAAATAGATAAATTCAACACATGAGTGGTTGAATCACACCCACGCATGATTAACTGATTTTATTTTATTTTTTTTCAACGTTTATTTATTTTTGGGACAGAGAGAGACAGAGCATGAACGGGGGAAGGGCAGAGAGAGAGGGAGACACAGAATCGGAAACAGGCTCCAGGCTCTGAGCCATCAGCCCAGAGCCTGACGCGGGGCTCGAACACACGGACCGCAAGATCGTGACCTGGCTGAAGTCGGATGCTTAACTGACTGCGCCACCCAGGCGCCCCTGATTTTAAACTAATGTGGCAAGTCAATTATGTGGGTAAAGGAAACTATTTTGGCACTAAAAAATATATTCGCGTGGGGAGGAAAACAATATCAAACACTCACCTCATACACAAATATTAAGTTGGGGTAGATCACAGACCTAAACATTAAATCTTGACTGTAATATTTCCAGAAGAAGATATAAGGCAATATATTTACAATACTGAGGTCAAATCATCCTTAGAGAGTTAAGGATTTATTATGAGCATGAGTAAGGATTTGAAGGTATGGACTCATGGGATATATGGAAAATGATACTTATGTATCTATTACATTAAACATTGTTAAGTACCTCCCTATGTGCTATTTGTCTGGAATAAAGCAGTGAAGAATGAAGACAAAATTCCTGCTTTCATTGAATAGGAAAGAAGGGAGGAAGGGAGGAGGAAGGGAGGAAGGGGGGAAGGGGGAAGGGAAGAGGAAGGGGGAAGGGAGGGGGACGGGGGAAAGGGAGGGGGACGGGGGGAAAGGGAGGGGGACGGGGGGGAAGGGAGGGGGACGGGGGGGGAAGGGAGGGGGATGGGGGGAAGGGAGGGGGACGGGGGGGAAGGGAGGGGGACGGGGGGGAAGGGAGGGGGACGGGGAAGGGAAAGAGAGGAGAAAGAAATTAGGAAGAATTACAGATAAAGAGGCCTCCATTTTAATAGACTTTTTTTTTTTTAAGGTTTTGGTGATTCTCTCTAGAAACAGTACAGAAGCTGGAATGAAAAAGAAAAGACCATGATAGGAGAATGACATCACCAAAAGAGTGGTGTAGTGGACCCCAGTCTGTCTCCCCCAGAGATCAACAATTAGCTATCAACAAACAAAAATCTCTGGGGGAGCTCTGAAGTACACAAGAAATTTCAACAAATGGAACAAAGAAATCTGAGAATAACTACACTAAAAAAAAAAAAAAAAAAGACCTTAATTTTACATCATCATCCCATCCCCCAAGCCGGCATTGCACAGCGCCAAAGGAAGCTGCCCAACTCGAAAGGAGTCCCTTTGCTGGGAAAGAAAGAGCAGAGTGAGCAACCAGCTTCCCAAGCCTTCTGGGGCATCCCAAGAGTCCCACTTCAGTTTGACCTCATGCAGACTAGCAAAACAATGACACTCTGAGATGACCAGGAAAAAAAAGGAAAAAAAGCGGGAGCTATCCATGGTATCCACCCAGCAGGACCAAGTGCAATTCACAGCAATCTGCTCTGCAAACACAGCAGCTTTCACCACTGAATAAAACCAAAGGTCAGCACGCATTTCTGTGAATACTGCAGATTATTTCACCAGCTTTTACCCCACAGGTATTCACGTTCACTGATGTCACCAACTGGAGTCCTTCTAGCTCCTTCCCCACCAATGACCCGAGCCCTGGGAATGCACTTGTAGCCAGCCTAGGCCTCCCCAACTGCACAGTGCAAGATGACAGACCTGATCCCCATGTGTGACCTCCAAACTCACGTATATGCTTGAGGCTAGGCGCCCCTCCCCCCCACCAGCTGTATACTTGTATGTCACCAGTCCAACGTCTTACACTGGCCTCCAATGGGGTGTGAACGCCTAACAAAGACTGTGAAGCCATTGGAGAGCATGCTGACGGCCAGGGACCCCACAGCTGCTTGTGGACCCAAATCAGACCCTGTTTTATGACACTGGCCTTCACCACTGCACACACCTACAGCTAACCCCTCTAGCTGTGCACACACATGTTCTGCAGCTGCCAGCATGCCTGGAGTTGGCTCTGGTCCTTGTCTCCTGCCTGATTCCACCACTGTGCATGTATCTGTAATCAGCCCCTGCCACTCTGCACAGACACCTGTGGCTGGCTTCCACAGCTGAGTGTGTGCACACCAGTGACTCTGGCTAGCACTGTTTCCCACCTTGGTCTCTGACCACTGGGCCTGTGAGTGCTGCCAAGGAACCTAATAGCCCTGTATCCAATGTGGACACCCACAGCACTCTCCAAGGAACACGTGATGGCCAATGCTGTGAACCCTCAGCAACTTGAACCAAAGAGACCTAAGCCTTGCCCAGACCTGGTGCCACCACATGTCCATGCATTTGGCACCCTGCACCACCAGATACTATCATACAAGAAACTTATGGATCAATATCCCAGTGCAAAATAATATCCCAGTGCAAAAACTTTCAACAAAATATTAGCAAACTGAATTCAAACAAACTACATTATATTATGGATGTCTGAATGAACCATTGAACCCTTAAAATAATTATGCAACAAAGCACTAAATAAAATGTACTCCATTTATGACTCTGCAAAAGATTAGATTACAATTTCACAACTTTTATTTTAAAAAATTACATTTTTACTATGATTCTCTGAGATAGCAAAGCTCCCTGAAGTTATCTTTCTTTCCCAAAGTAGCTGATTCAGTGTATAATTTTGTATTCAATGTCACCTTTGTTAAATAGGTAAAGACATTCCAGCCAGCTCTTTCATCTCTGATATTCTACACTGTATCAGTTGCCACTAAACCAAGGTACATCTTCTTTATCATCAAATACAATTAGTCTGAGTTTATATCTATCTCTATCTTTCCATTCTTAACATAAATCTCAGCAAGTTGAATTCTATGGGATTTGAAAAGGAAGTTTATCAACTGTGCTTTAAGTCAAAGCACAATATTTAAAACTGTCATTATTTATATAACAGCATATTTATTGTTTATGTTATTCTTCCCTCATCAGGGCATTGCAGCTCAGAATCATGTCTGTGAATAGTGGGCAAAAAGAAATGTCTGCATTCTAAGGGCTTCCAGTTGTGGGGTGAGGCCATTTTGCTACTGGGCTTTCAGAAAAAGACTCTGGGGAGTCTGGAATGACTTAAGCAGGAGCCTACTTTATTGGAGAAGGTAGGGCTGTTTCTATCCCTATAGAGGAAAGCCAGGGGTGCTATAAAGGAATAATTAAGAAAAAGTTTTGCAACAAATATACACCCATACATCTAAAAAGAAGGAAATACTGCCATTTGCAACTACACAGATGGAACTGGAGACCATTATGCTAAGCAAAACAAACAAGACACAGAAAGGAAATAGTGCTGATCTCATCTCTATATGAAATCAAAACCAGTCAAACTCAGAACCAGAGTAGAATGCTGGTTGTCAGGGTTCAGGGAAGGGGGTGTGGAATGGGTGTTAATGGTCAAGGAATACTAATTTTCAGCTTTTCAAAATGAGGAAGTTCTAGCGATCTAATATACAGCATGGTGGGGACAGTTTAAAAATATCGTGTTGTGTGTCTGAAACTTGTGAAGATAGATCTTAAATTAAAACAACACACACAAAAAATGGTAACTATGTAGAGGTGATGGATATGTTAATTAGCTTGATTATGGTGATCCTTTCACAATGTATACATTTATAAGATACACATAAATCAAGTTGTACACTTTAAACACATACAATTTTTATAAGTCAGAAATATATAAACTTGAGGGCACCTGGGTGGCTTACTTGGCTAAGCGACTGACTCTTGATCTAGGCTCAGGTCATGATCTCACTGATGAGATTGAGCCCCACATCAGGCTCTGTGCTGGCAGGGCAGAGCCTGCTTTGGATTCTCTCACCCTCTCTCTCCGCCCCTCCCCTGCTTGTGCTCCATCTCTCTCAAAACAAATAAAACATTTTTAAAAGATAAAGAAGCATGTAAAAAATAGCCTTATTGAGATATCTGAACCACCCTATTTTTACTAGGTTGAAAATTTTTTGAATCTCTTGACTAACATAGCTCCTGATTTTGCTGAGGCATAGAGCAAGATGGACTTGGAATAAGGTGAAACATCCTACATTTCTACGGTTTGTCCCAGTTTACAAGCAGGTGACTGGGGAAGTGTCCAAAAGGCTACAGGACCTTCAAAGCTCAGCTCTGGCAGAATGGAACCTCTCTGACAAGAGCTGAAGTAAATGAAGAAGGTAACATCACCAACCAACAGCTCTCATTCTTGGAAAATGCACCAAAAAAGGGGGTCCTCAGAGGCACACACTAGTGTGCCTCCATGAAAGAGGCAACATTTGGCCACCTATATACAGAGGAAGTAGGAATAATCCAAAAGGATTTAACTGTTAATGTGCAGGAGAAGGCAACATTTCTCTATCAGATACAGAGATAGCATTTTTCCCCCTCCCAATTTTGGCTGTTACAATCCCAGGAAATGTTTCTCCCACCAACTTAGAATTAAGTCAAGCAGCTTTGGCAAGATGGGAAGAACGGAGCTTTAAATCAAAATATGATGTTGAAGTTTCACATGAACAGGACTGATAATCATTAAGAACCAAACTAATTAATGGTAAATCATGGGATCAAGTGGATATATCATTCAACATCTGTTTATTCAGTGAGATATAGAAGTACAAAATAGCCTGGTTAAGCTTATTATTAGAAAAAAGTTTATGCATCAATAAGTTAAAATTCACCACTAAATAAACTTAATTTCCTACATGCTAGCATCGTTTGAGAAGACAAAGTAGTATATTTGAAAGAGTATAGGATTTGGAATTCAAATCCTAGTTCTACTACTAATTAGGTATCACTGAATAGCACACTTAATCTCCTCACATCTACTTATTCACAAGGATATAAGAAAATCTTACTTCCGTAACTCACAGGATTATTTTGGGGATTAAATTAAGATAATAAACCAAAAAAAAAAAAAACCACCTTCTAAACTGCAATACAATTCAATACCACTAATAGTAATAGAGGAGAGATTTAGAAACTATGTAGTATGTGTCTGATTCCATGGCATAAATGTTTTCTTCATAGCTTTGATGCCTTTCACCCCAGTTTCACAACATTTGAAAAAATATCACACCTACAAAGATCTCAATATGCACTTTGGTACAAGGTATACTTAACAAAGGAGACAAAATCATGGAATGAATCTGAAAGAAAAGACAAGAGTGCATTATGGAAACCAACATCATCCTGTTTGCTGTTCATGTTTATTCATGTATTTTGTCCTTTTTTAGTCAATGTCTGATATGTTGTTTCAGCCACTATTCTACGTGTTCATATCTTAACAGAATTTAATTGGTGAAGGAGAGGAAAGTTTCCAAGTTGCAGAGAAAAAAGCAAAATACACACACATATGCAGATATCTAACACATGTATGTATAACATGTACAAATATATGTATACATTATATACATGTATACATTATATACGTGTGTGTGTATATATGTAAACATGCCCGTATTCATATTTCTCAAAGTTTTGGAAATTTTGAGTTTTTTGAAGAAGAAATAAAGGAAGAGTATCAAATGACAGGTGGTAAGGGTCAATCTGGCTCTTTTCAGTAACAAAGCTAAGAAAATGCTCTCTGAGGAAGGGATATGTATGCACACACTTAAATGAGGTGAAAATCCCTATGACTAACTGTTCTAAGAACTTTCCAGTCAGAAGATTACAACAGCAAAGGAACTATGCCTGGGATTCACTGGAAGTATTTCAGGAATGGTCAGACTCAGGAAAAAAAAACAAAAAAACTGAGAATCTAGTAGGGGCCTCACAGGTGTGCTTGGAGGCTAATAGATTTCGAAAGGGAACTTTCATTGTTCGAAGATAACTGTGGAAGGTTGACAAAGAAACTGATTCTTATGAAATGACTTAAGCTAAAATTGTGCTAGTCTTGAAAGAAAAAGTTGAGGTGTTGGCTGGAATGGTAGAAGTTGAGATGATAAGGAGTGTGTGTAGTCAGAATTCATTTTGTATGTAGATACTTCAAGATTTGTGTATGGGTGGTTAAAGAGATAAATTAAGAGTAACTCTAAGATTGCTATATTTTAAAAAGATAGATAAGAAAGAATGGAGATATGGCCATTGTATAACCCAAGATCAGAGAGTATATGTCTTCCACATACTCTGTTTGCACCTTATCCTAAATTTGTAAACTTACTTTAAGTCTTTTGGTTCTCAGTGTATTTTGTATTGATTTAACAAACCAAATATTTAAAGCATTTTAATTCGGTCTTTGAACATTTTTGTTCTAGGACACTGAGGCAGCTTGCCTAGTAGTGTACTTGAAAGTTACCATTACCTCAAGGTAATTTTCCTTATGATAGAGGAAATGGGAAATATTGCAATAGCCAGAGGAATGTGGGGGTTTTAAAAAGGATTTTGAGAGATAATATAGAAATATTATTTATTGTTGGTAGTGACCCATTAAGGGGGGGAGGGAGATTATGATGCAAGTTGGAGAGAAAATTTGTGCTCATACAAAACCCTGCATACTAACATTTACAGCAGCTTTATTCCTTGATAACCCCAAACTGGAAGCAACCTAAATATTTTTCAATTAGCGAAAGCTTAAACAAACCATGTTACCCTACACCTTGGAATATTACTTAGCAAAAAAGGCAACAGACACCTCCAACAACTTGTATTAAGGGAATATTGGTCACTGAAGAAAAACCAATCCTGGGTTACATACTTTATAGTTCCATTTATTTAACATTCAGGACATGACAAAATAACAGAAAGGGAAAATAGATTAGGAAAAGAGACAGCTATTTTCATAAAAGCATGAGGGATGATGGAACTGTTCTGTGCCTTCACTGTGGTTGTGGCCACAGGAGTATACTTATGTGATAAACCCGTGGAAAACTAAATACACACATACACACACAAATGAGTGCATGTAAACCTGATGAAATTTGAATAAGATCAGTAGACTGTATCAATGTTAATTTCTTGGTTGTAATACTGGAATATAGTTATATAAGATATTAACATTGGGGGAAATTGAGTGAAGGGTAAATGGGATCTTTCTGTATTATTTCTTCCAACCTCTTGTAAATCTACACTTATTTCAAAATAATTTTAAAGAATATATACTGAAAGTCAAGAGGAAATGGAAAATGGGAATAGAATCCTATGTATGTTTGAAAATACTGAATCAGTAAATGAAAACCTTTCCACCAAGAAAGCTCAACACCTGGATGATTTCAGAGAACTTTCCCACCTACTGAAGAAACAAAGAATATTTTAAATCTTCCCCTCCAGAGAATCAAAAGGGGAAACTCTGATGACGTGCATGTTATTTATTGGTGAAATATAGGAACAATTCCAACTTAATTCAAAATACCTCAAATACAAGATGAATTGAGAGAGTACCATAGAGATAGGTATGTGAAAGCAACAACAATAAAAGGGTAATGGTAGAATCTAGATTGTGGGTATACATGACTTCACTGTGCAATTCTTTCAAATTCTCTTCATGCTAACATTTTCTTAAGAAAATGTTGAAAGATGTAAGGGTAAAAATTAGAGACCATAAATACAGACAACACCTAGGAGAAATATTGCCACCAAGGGGTCCAGAGTAGGTGAGAAAGGAGAGTTTCAGAGACTGGCTTTAGAGGATAGTGCAGACAGCTTATATATGATGCTAAGTGTGAAAACAACACAACTCAAAATGTTACAAAACAATGAGAATATCATGATTATTTTTACTAAGTGTAAAAAATAATTTGATAAAATTGAACAATCTTTCATGATCAAAACTCTCAGCAAACCATTTATAGAAATATAAGGGAACTAGCTCAACTACGTCATTTCTAACAAATAGATCTATAGAATATTGATTGCCAACAACGTACTTAGAGATGAAATAGCGTTTTTCCCGAGGGCAAGTACAAGATAAGGATGATCCATTACATTTCTTCTATTCATCATTGTACTGGAAGACCTAGCTAGTACATTAGGGTATATATTTTTATGGTTCAGCCATTTTTAATAAATGAAAAAGAGTACCTCTGTTTATTATAGATGTAATCATTTACAAAGAAATCACCTTATGCTGTGTACCTTTCAGAATTAAACAAAACCACATAATTAGTTTGCATTAAAGCAGTGCAAAAACAGGGCGCCTGGGTGGCGCAGTCGGTTGAGCGTCCGACTTCAGCCAGGTCATGATCTCGCGGTCCGTGAGTTTGGGCCCCGCGTCAGGCTCTGGGCTGATGGCTCAGAGCCTGGAGCCTGTTTCCGATTCTGTGTCTCCCTCTCTCTCTGCCCCTCCCCCCGTTCATGCTCTGTCTCTCTCTGTCCCAAAAATAAATAAACGTTGAAAAAAAAATTTTTTTTACATAAAAAAAAAAAGCAGTGCAAAAATACAATTCACATTTACAACATGGTATGATCTTATATCACTTTGCTAGATACCTAGATCAAGATATAGATGATTAGTTTTGTAAGAAATTCAAACCATGTACAAGCCAGCACCAAGGAAATGCTATAAATAGTTAACAACCTTCCTCATTATTAGAAAGCTTTAAACCACCCTACTGATTCCTTCTACCTTTCATAGTAAATCAAATGGTCAAAAAGCCAATCACAAAGGCAGCTTGACATGCATGAGGCTTCACAGAAGAAGGCCAAGTTAACTCAGAGTGTAATCCTTATTTAAGCATATTATCTAACCGCCCCATGGATATGAGATGTGGAACTTTGACATACAGCAATTACAAAAGAGCCTCCTAAAAAGTGGGCAGGTATGCTACAGCCTGGAGGTAATGTTTATCATAAATACCTGTGGACAATTTCAAGGCCTCAATGTCAGTAGGAGATCCCAGCAATTGCTGATTAGCAGTTCTGATCTCAGGCAATGGAAGCAGACATCATAGAAAGACATGCTAGAAAACAAAAGAACGGTTTTATGGCATTACAGACACTTAGAGGTAGGAAAGATCCCAGAAATCAGTTTTTTTTTTTTAATTCAACACACGAAATCCAAGATGGAATATATCTTAGTTCAAGGTCAAGAAACTTAGGAGATACCAGAAACAGGAGTCAAGAATCAGGTTTGTTCACCTCCAGTTCAAAGTTCTGCCCTCAACAAGATAGTGCTAGTAACCACCATGGAGAAATCCCTATGTAGGTGCATATAATCACCTTAGGAAGAATTTGGCATCTGCCAGTGGAAGTTGTTCTGGCTTTATTCCTGAATTTTCTGTTCCATAAAATATTGAAGAGGGACCAGGTGCTACATTCACATGAAAGATTTGAGCAAAACATTGCAGTAGAATCATAGCATCACAGATCATCCAACCGGAAATGCACTGAACTGGAGACCCAGTACTGTCTTTGAATGAGTAACTGGTGAAGCAGGGTCATGTGGAAGGTCAATTTTCTCTTAAATGAAGCAAACAACAATGTTTTGGGCTCCAGCTGAAACATGCTGGATAGATTCACTTTATATCTACCACTTCAGCTTGAAGTTAACTAGTAACCACTCAATGAATGATAAATTGGCTAAAAGTTATTTTTGGAATGTCCAGAATCTAAGAAACAGAACCTACCATTGCACAAAACATTTTTTTCTATCCCCTCTTTCATTATTTTTATAGATCAGAGTGAGTGGGGAAACATCATGAATTTCATGCATCCTAGATACTTTTGCCTTTGTAGGCTCCTTCCTCTATAAAGATATGAAAATTATGTTTTTCAAATGCATTGGCATAAAACATTATTAACATATTACAGCAGTTTTTCACCCCAAAGCTTATTTTTCCTAATAAAAATTTTAAGTTGAAAACATTTTAAAGAGCCCCTGAAATTATGGCCAGACTGAGGCACCGTGTCTACTGTGTTTAATAGTTAAGTTGGCCCTCAGAAGGCTAACATCTTTCTTAAGGGCTGTGGAACTGCCTTGGATTTCACCAATCAGCAAACTCAGGATGCCAAAACTTGCTTTCATATCTTCAATTTGTCATAAGTAGGAACATAGGACTTATTTAAAAGCCATTTTCATACATTTCATACATTTTTCATTCAGACCTTAGCCATGGCTAAGGAAAAACAGAGGGACCCTTTTGTAGATAGATGTTCCTTGGCTCAAAGTGAAACTCTTGTACATTTGCTGTTAGGGTAAGGGTTTATTGGGGCGCCTGGGTGGCTCAGTCGATTAGGTGTCCAACTTCGGCTCAGGTCATGATCTCACGGTTTGTGGGTTTGAGCTCCGCGTCGGGCTCTGTGCTGACAGCTCAGAGCCCAGAGCCTCTTCAGGTTCTGTGTCTCACTCTCTCTCTGCCCCCTCCCCTGCTCACGCTCTCGGTCTCAAAAATAAGTTAAAAAACATTAAAAATTTAAGGTTAAAGGTTTACTCCTTTTCTCAGAAAAGTCACACTTTATTTTGAGCATGAGAGAACAGTTGAATTTGCAAAATTTAGATTTACAAATAACAAAATTCACAGTACTTTAAAATAAACTTTATGCTAATATATACTTTAAACATGATCTTTCCTTTAACAGGGTCACTACATTTTATTGCATGGTACTCTTGAAGGGAAAAAAGAAAAATGTTCTACATGTGAGGATTTAGAAAGAGTTGAACTCATTGTGCACCACGAGTACATTCATCAAGCATGTACTTCTAACAATTCTTTTGGTCATATCAAGATTAACTGAACCAGAAATAAGTTCTCAACAGAATAAAACAAAGGATATAAAAAAGAACGGTGGTTTGATTTCTTTGTGGTCTATCACTGCTGATGTTTGATATTAGTAATTGGGGATCCTATTATGTTCACCTATGTGGTGTTTCAGGGTTTTTAAAATTACTGCAACAATGAATCCTTACTTCTCAAACTACTGCTTACCAAAATTCATTGTGTGGGGTGCCTGGGCGGCTCAGTTGGTGAGTATCCGACTTCAGTTCAGGTCATGATCTCACTGCTCCTGAGTTCAAGCCCTACATTAGGCTCTGTGCAGGCAGCTCCGAGCTTCGAACCTGCTTTGGATTCTGTGTCTCCCTCTCTCTCTCTCTGTTCCTCCCCCATCCAATTCATTGCTTCAAGACCTCCAGATACTAACATATATTCAGGTAGGAATATAAATATATTCGACCTGTTTTTCTTCACACAACTAAAGGGAGTATGTCAGTGAATGTCTGCTTTGTTTCTATTTTGAATTATTTTCTATAGTAAAATACTTTTCTGATAGCATTTTCCATTGTACAGGGTGGCATGGTGCTGTATAAAATAATCTCTGGAGGTATTTGGCTTCTACTCTTATGGTAGCAGCTTCAAATTTCCCCAGTTGTGTATCTCATAAAAAATTTAACTGGAATCAGGTGCAGTAATAAGTTGAACTTCTGGTTGAATGACACATAGTGATTTAATCCAGACCCAATCATGTTCAATTCATTAAAGTGAAGAATGCTTTTCAATCTTTCAGATAAAGTCCGTAATATAAATCTGGAGGATATGTACTCTAAATTCAGCGGTTTCTTTGACCTTATCTTCTTTGTCTGTTTTAAGACACCATCTGGATTGGGTCATAGGAGATAATCTCTCATTTGGGCCAGATACTAAAGGAAAATAAATCAGTAGGAAAAGGATGAAATTGAAGTAGGGGACTATGGAATACAATAAATCAAAGCAATGTATCTCATTAAAGAAACAGCAGTGAGTAGCTCAAGAATTTGCACTTCGCTTTGTTTTCACCTCCTTAGGCCTAAATTCCTCATCTCCTTACCATGTGGCTCTTATTAGCAAGTCTTACCACTGTCTATACCCTTCCTGGATTACTTAGGGGTATTAGGAAATTTATGAACTCCGTGGTAGCTCTGCCATATTGGACAGAGTACCGTCAATGTGCACATTTCACTAGAATTCAAGGACCAGGGAAATCAATCAGAAATAAACTCCAAAGGATGGTGACTATGGAGCAAATTCAGGATATTCTCCCAGAACAAAACAAAACGAAACGAAACTAAACAATCGCTAAACTGTTTCCATCATTGTTTTGAATTAGCTACAAGTTCCCAAAACACATCTAAAACTAAGAAGATTCTTAAAGAATTGCTACATTGTTTATAGAGGATAAAGATAACAATCATTAAAACGTTTATGATACATTACATTCTGTATACTTTACGGAAGAAAGATCAACATAATGAGTTGTATTATTTATGGCCTAGAGTGTTTATTTCATATATTTGCAAGCAAACAGAGTCTAGTATGCCATGAATAATTAGTGACAATTCTCCTGGACTTCAGCTAGATTTGTCTGTTGTGAATCTTGCTCGTCTTCTTTCCTGGTGCATCAGACCATTACACCCTTCATTGGGGAGTTGAACGTCTTAGCATCTCCCTTTGTTAGGCTGGGTAATCACAGAAATATAAAGAGAAATGGGATCACATTCCTGCAATCGATTCTCATGCACAACACAGGCAATTCTTTCAACGACATAGTGCGAAAATGGCAATCCAGCTTTCAGTTAAACACTTGAGTGATGGGGAGCTCATAGTCCATCACCGGGTATTTCTCATTTTCTAAGCCTTGATGTGAGACTGAAGCATGTTTCCTGTTAATTTCCTATGTTAGAACTTCAGGAGCTAGACAGAACAACCATTTAAATGCCAAAAAGCAGCTATCCATTTTCCACTCATCTGTTTTCTCTTCCAATTCTTTCAGCAATTCTAGATGGGTAGTTTCTGGTGTTCCTTCACAATGTTCTCTATTTTCCTCCAAACAAGCTCTCTTTAGTAACTTGGTCACAAAATATATCCCCCTGCAAGTACAGAAACATTTTACAGACTCGTAGTGGGCAGCTAATTCTTGCAGTGTCCAAAGAAAGAATATACATATTAGTACAGATATTTGGGGCCTAAAAACAAAGAAGTGAATTCTCATTTTTTCTGTCTTTCACATTGCACTTGGCTTTTGGAAAACTCCCTATTATCCCAAGGATGCCAGGGAATTATTACATTTATGACAAGGTATTATGGTAAATCTCTTTGACATTCAGGGATAAGTCATGCCAAATAGTTACAGAGTAATAGTAGGGAGGTGGGGATTTCTATTCAGCCTCTGAAAGGAGAATTTAAAATGGTGTCAGCAAGTTGGTATCAATGTGCCAAAACTTTAGAAGCTCTGCTTTGAGTTCCACATCTGGGATCCTAGTGTATACAGAGATTCTGAATGATCTTTTCATTGATTGCTGCTTTAAATGTTAATTTCACTGGCTCTGCCCTTCATATTTTCACCTCTTTTTGCTACTCCATGGCAAGTTATAACACTGAGCTCATTTACAATTTATTGTTAACTTTGT
Organism: Acinonyx jubatus; assembly: GCF_027475565.1. NCBI lineage: Eukaryota > Metazoa > Chordata > Mammalia > Carnivora > Felidae > Acinonyx > Acinonyx jubatus. The sequence continues at coordinate 41,399,306 of NC_069391.1, forward strand.
TAAAATTTCATGCTATGACAGTCTAGTTGGTTAAGCCATCGAGCAACTAAATTTGGTGGAGTTTCACATTTTCTCATCAGGTGAATTATCTCTGTGGAAATTCTTTGTGCCAAACAAAGACTCGATAAAGTAATGCAAAGCATGTTTATGTTGCTTTAACTAATAATATCTGTGCTGTTAAGCAATATCCAAGGACAGACTCTTGTGAGCTCTCATCTCACAGAAATAGAAAAATACTATGAAAAGCCGACACAAATTAATACAAATAATTCTTAGTCCCCAAATCAAACACCCTTTACACTGCAGCTAAACTATTTCTGAACTATAAACCTGGTTATAGAAGTCCTTTGTACAAATCTCTAAAGGACAATGTTTAGAGTCCTGTGTATGGATATTTCACCTTCAGAGATGAAAAAAAGAATAGATGACAGCCTGTACATGGAAAATTTCAGCAAAATTATTTTTACCTGGCTAAAGCCAGAATAAATGTCCAAGTCATACTGAATTTTCTTCACTTTGAACAAGTTCATTGTAGTAAGTTTTGTGCTGCACAAGAGTGTTTTCAATTTTGAAATTAATATCCACCCCAAGCAAAATCGAACAGATGAATCCCGACATCAGCAGCTATTTTCCCAAATCAATCTTCGGGGTAAAAAATCCAGTGAGAATTAAGGAACCCCAGTCTTTTCAATACAAGAGTCTCATAGAAGCCAAACCACCATCAGATCTTGCTTGTTTGAAAAGAGGCAGTAAAAACGAGGCAGCATTTAATAGACAGTTGTGTAGACCTTGCATGTTTGCAATCTTTGAAATAATTCCAATATTTAAACAGCAAAAAAATTGGGACAGGGGAAAATGTCAAAGTCCACAGGGGTATTACTAAAAGAACATTCATGATCTGTCATGTCAATCTAGCGCAAAATAATTATGTCATTAAGTTTTTCTACTTTGAGTTCAGCCATGGGCCCAGGATTGGAAGACGTTGAGGAACAGGCAAATTTTACCACCAGACTCAATTGCGAGACACGCTTTAAACATCTCATGTTACATGTACTCAATTTCAACCTTTGATTCTTTTAGTCGTCTTTCAAGTCACCTGCAATGAATGTCTGTGAATAATGTTTCTGTAAGAGAGGCCCATGTCCTAATTCCTAGAACCTGAAGTTAGACAACATTCCATGGCAAAAGGGATTTTGCAGGTGTGATTAAGTTAACAATCCTGAGATGATCACATTATCCTGGTCCTTATAAGTAGGAGGAAGGGAGGAGGGGTCAGTGAAATGCCTAAAAATGCCACTATCTTCGCTTTGAAAATGGAGGAATAAATTACTTGCCAAGGAATGCAGACCAGCTCTCAACGTTGGAAAAAACAAGAGGACAGATTTTCTCTTATAATTACCACAAAACCACACACATATAGCCCTGCAGATAATTGTGGGGGGTGGGTGAGGGAAAAATCAGTGAAATCCATTTCAGACTTCTGACTTCAATTTTAAGATGCAAATTTTATGTTATTTTAAACCAATAAGTTTACGATAATTTGTTACACTACCAACTTAAAACTTAACGTAATGTTATGACATCACTGGCAAGATAAAATACAAACTTTAAAACATAAATGTCAAGTCCTTCCAGGACCCTATCCTACCAATTTATTTATTCACACCTCCAAATACTCTCCAACACACATTTAGTGTCTAATATTAAATTACTTGTACTTCTTCGTGTCTTACATTAAACTTTATCTTTTGAATTGTATGTTCACATATGGTTATAAGAAGTAATACAGAGATTCCTCATAATGAGTTGTAACTCCTTATAACCAATTTCCTCAAAATGTAACATCTGGCAGAATTATACTACAATATCAAGAACAAGAAATTGGCATTAAAACATTCTGAGGACAAAAACTCCCTATTGAAGGCAGTAAAGCAGAAAGATAGAACTTGGGCACTTGATGACCTTGTAATCTTCTGAACTAAACTACCCTTGATTATCACCCTACTTCTAGGCTGTTTCTGGTAGGAGGTAATAGATAACCTCATTATTAAAGTCCTTCTGAATTTTGAGTTTTCTGCTGGGTGCAACCAAAACCATCCCAGCTGCTTCAACTTATAGCATTGCTTTAACCTATCTCTCTAGTGCCACCCTGCCAATAGACGCTACAAAAATAACATTTTGTAAAAAACAGTGCTGTTTAGAAATGCTTGTCAGAGGTCTCAGCATCACTCACTTTTGGAAGCAACCACTCCATCCGAAGGACAAGTAAAATTCAGAACAAACTGGAAAACAAACAATTCTTCTTAAATCCATAAGAGAAGTGAGGTCACAGAACAAACCAGTGCCCCCCAAATTGGAGAGACCAACAAGTGAATACAGAGAATCGTCACTTACCAGAGCAGAAACTCACACACCAGAATGTCTGCAGAAACCGGTTTCAAGGTAGGGAAACAAGAACCGTAACTGAAAAATTGTTGGAGGCTCGGTGTGGACAACCCTTTGAGTGAAAATCCAGGGGAATCACTCACAGTGGAAGGAACCCACACTTCAGTGGGTTTACCTTCTAGACTTGTATCCAGTTCTGGAAACGGACATTGAAGGGGGAAAAAAAAACACGCCCTCCTGCATACTACAAGGGAAAAAGGGGGAACCATTTTGAAATACACCAGAGCATTCTGTTCTTAAAAAGGTCCCTACCCAGGAGAAACTAACCAATCAGAGCCTAACCTGCAGGTGTCTTATCAGAGCTTAATTGGGCCTAGGGGAGGGGAAATATCCAATCTCAGCTGGTTCTAATCCCCCATGTGGGAAAAGAGAGCTACTCCACTCCAGTGCCATTTAACCTTACACATGGGGAGACTAAAGGCCTATTTACAATTTCTTTTACTCAGAATGGCATGCCCAACTATTAAGAAAAAGTTATAAGACATACTAAAAGACAAAAAATACATTTTGAAGAGACAGAGCAAATATCAGAACCAAATTCAGATATGGCAGGGATGTTAGAATTATCAAGTTGGGAATTTGAAACAACTATGAATGATATGCTAAGGGCCCTAATGGATAAAGTAGGCAGCACACCAGATTAGATGGACAATGTGAGCAGAGGGGTGGAAGTTCTAAGAAAATCCCAAAAAGAACTGCTAGAGGTCAGAAATACTGTGACAGAGATAAAGTTCTTGATTTGAGGTCATTAAATAGGGCACACCTGAAGAGACAATTGCTGAGTCTGACAATATTTCAATAGAAACCTCCAAAAGTAAAAGGCAAACAGAAAAAAGGGACTAAAAAACAGGGTATCTAAGGACTGTGGGAGAACTACAAAAGGTGTAATGTATGCATAAGGGAAATACCAGAAGAAAAAAGAGAAAAGGTAACAGAAGCAATATTTGAAACAATTAGGACGGAGAATTTTCCCCAAATTAATGTCAGATGCCAAATCACAAAACCAGAAAAATTAAGGGAACTTCAAGCAGGATAAACACCAAAAAATACATGCAGGCATATCATTTTTAAGCGACAGAAATTCAAAGATTTAAAAAAAATCCTGAAAGAAGGCAGAGGGGAAAAAATCATACCTATAAAAAGCAAAGATAAAACTTACATCATCTTCTCAGAAAACATGGAAGCAAGAAGAGAGTGGAGTAAAATATTTAAAGTGCTGAGAGGAAAAAAAAATACCCACCAACCTAAATTCTGTACCCTGTGAAATGACTCCTCAAAAATGAAGAAGAAATACTTTCTCAGACAAACAAAAAATTCAAGGAATTTATTACCAGTAAACCTGCCTTGCAATAAATATTAAAAGATTTGCAACTACGTGGACGGAACTGGAGGGTATTATGCTAAGTGAAATTAGTCCGTCAGAGAAAGACAAATATCATATGACTTCACTCATATGAGGACTTTAAGAGACAAAACAGATGAACATAAGGGAAGAGAAACAAAAATAATATAAAAACAGTGAGAACAAAACATAAGAGACTCTTAAATATGGAGAACAAACTGAGGGTTATAGGAGGGGTTGTGGGAGGGGGGATGGGCTAAATGGGTAAGGGGCACTAAGGAATCTACTCCTGAAATCATTGTTTCATTATATGCTAACTAATTTGGATGTAAATTTTAAGAAATTAAAAATAAAATTAAAAAAAAGTCCTTCAGAGATAAGGAAAATGATACAGGTCAGAAATCCAGTTCTACATAATGAAAGGAAGAGCACAGAAAAAGAATAAGTAAAGGTAAAATAAAACATTCATTTTTCTTATTCTTATTCCCTAGAATATTGCGAACTCTGGAGAAAATACTAAAAAAAAGAGATAAAAAGGACTATAACTGATATGCTCAGAGGACAGACAGCAAGTCAGACAAAGACAAATACCGTATGATTTCACTCGTATGTGGAATTTAAGAAACAAAACAAATGAGCAAAGGTGAAAAACCAACAAACAAAGAAACAGACTCTTAACTATATAGAGAACTGATAGTTACCAGAGGGGAGATGGATGGGGGATAACTTAAATGAGTGTTGGAGATTAAGGAGTGCATTTATGATGAGCACAGAGTGTTTTATGGAAGCATTGAATCACTATATTGTACACCTGAAACTAATATTACACTGTATGCTACCTAACTAGAATTTCAATAACTTAAAAAAAACAACTATGGTACATCTAGAAATCGAATATTATTCATCATTGAAAAAAACAAGAAACAACAAAATGCAACAGCAAAAAAAGAGCTATCAAGTCATGAAAAGATACAGAGGGAACTTAAATGCATATAACCAAGTGGAAGAAAGCAATCTGAAAAGGCTGCATACTGTATGAGTCCAACTATATGGTATTCCGGAAAAGTAAATCTATGAAAACAATAAAATGATCAGTCATTGCAAGAAGTTGTGGGAAGGGAGAGGTAAGTATGCATAGCACCAAGGATTTTTTTAAATGATTTTTTAATGCTTATTTATTTTTGAGAGAGACAGAGCACGAGCAGGGGAGAGGCAGAGAAAGAGGGAGACCCAGAATCTGACTCAGTCTCCAGGCTCTGAGCTGTCAGCACAGAACAAGATGCAGGGCTCAAACCCATACACTGTGAAATCATGATCTGAGTCGAAGTCCGACGCTTTAACAACTAAGACACCCAGGCGCCCCGCACCAAGGATTTTTAAGGAAGTAAAACTATACTGCATTATACTATAATGGTAACCATGCGTTATTATATATTTGTCCAAACTCATAGAATGTACAACATCAAGAGTGAAGCCTAGTGTAAATTACAGACTCTGAGTGATCTGGGTGATAATGATATTCAATGTAGGTTTATTAACTGTAACAAATGCAACACTCTTAAGGAAAGATGTTTATAATGGAAGAGACTATGCATGTGTGGGGGCAGAGGATATAAAGGAAATCTCAATTTCTTCTCAATTTTGCTGTGAACCTAAAGTGCTCTAAAACATAGTTGATTTAAAAAAAAAAATAGAAAAGAAAAGAAAAAAAAACCTGCCAGACTGCTTTTCGAGAATGGCTTTATCATTTTACATTTCCACTAGCAATATATAAGTGATCTATTTTTCCACATCCTCTTCACTACTCAGTGCTGTTACTAGTTTTTAACTATTATGATTACGCAGTGATATTGGGGTTTAATTTGCATTTCCTTATTGCTAAAGATGTTAAGCATCTCTTTATGGGGTTATTTGCCCTCTGTATGTCCTCTTTAGTGATGTTTCTTCATGTCTTTTGCTCATTTTATAATTATATTGTGTTTTGTTTACTCTTGAGCTTTGAAATTTCTTTACATAGTCTGTGTATTAGTCCTTTGTCTGGATATATGGTTTGCAAATACCGCCCCCCCCATCTGTAGATCATTTTTTCATCTTTGCAACATATTTTTTATTTTTGCTAAGCCAATGTTTATAATTTTGATGAAATCAAATTGATATTTTTTTTCTTTTGGATCAGCTTTTGGTGTCAAGTCTAAGAACTCTTAGATCCTGAATATCTTCTGTCTTTTACTAAGTTTTAGTTTCACATTTTATAGTTACAGCCATGAATCATTTCAATTAATTTTTGGATAAGGTAGAAGACATAGGTCAAGATTCATTTTTTTCTTGTTGTTATAGATGTCCGCCTGCTTCAGCACAATATATAAAAGTCTATCCTTCTCTAATGAATTGCTCTTGCACCTTTTTCAAAAATTAGTTGGGCACATTTGTGTGAGTTTATTTCTGGGTTTCGGTTCTGTGTCACCGATCTGTCAATTCTTCCAGTGAGACCACACAGTCTTGGTGGAAAAAGCTATATAAACAGTCTTAAAATGGGTTACAAATGTATTCTTCTTTTTCAAAATACATTTATCTATTATATTTCCTTTACCTTTTAATAAAAACTGTGAAATAATCTTGTCCATATTAACAATAAAATCTTGACAGGATTTTGATAGAAATTCTATTAAGCTTGTATATCGGTTTGGAGACAATTGACATCTTTACTATGTTCAGCTTTCCAATACACGAACATGCTATCACTCTCCATTTATGTAGATCTTTGACTTATTTCATCAGTATTTTGTAATTTTAAGCATGCAGATTCTGTACATGTGCTATTCCATTTATACTTAAGTATTTCATTTTATTTTGAGCAATTGCACTTTTTTTTTCCATTTTGACATCTACCAATTGATATGCTATTGATTTCTCCACGGTAATCTTGTGTCTTGCAATCACACTCAACTTGCTTATGGTTATAGGATTTTTATAGGTCTTTCTGAGGTTTTCTATGGAGATACCCATTTTATCTACAAGTAGGTACATTTTTTTTTTATTTCTGATCAGTATACCTGTTATTGCCTTGCCTTGCCTTATTGTACTGACAGTAACTTCCAGCGGTTGTTGGGTAGGGTAGTGAGAGTAGACATATTTGGCCTATTCCTGATCTTAGGTGAAAAATATTCAGCCTTTTCCAATTAAGAGTTTTATCAGCAGAGCACCTGGGTGGCACAGTCAGTTAGCATCCAACTCTTAATCTAGGCTTGGGTCATGATCTCCTCGTTCCTGAATTCAAGCCCTGCGTTGTGCTAGGAGCTGATGGTGCAGAGCCTGCTTGGGATTCTGCTCTCCTCTCTGACCCTCCCCCACGTGTACTCTCTCTCTCAAAATAATTAAACTTAAATTTTTTTTTAAAGTTTTACTAGCTGTAGATTTTTGGTAGATGTGCTTTACCATGTAGATGAAGTCCCTCCTTCCATCCCATTCCTAGTTTTTATCATGAATAGGTGTATATTATCAAATATTATTTTTGAATTAGTTAATAGGATCATGTGATTTTTCTTATTTAGTCTGTTGGTTTAGTGGATTGTATTAATTGATATTTGAGTATTGAACCAGACTTGCATTTGCAGAATACATTTCATTTGAGTAAGTTCTGTGACTATTTTTATTTATTTCTGGATTAGATTTGCTAATATTTTGTTGAAGATTTTCACATAGAATTCATGGTTGACATGTCTTCTGGTACTTGAAAAACGTCCCAATTTCTTCTGGCCGCCATGGTCTCAGATGAGAAATCTGATTCAGTCAACTCAAATGTTTCCCCTGCCCCCGCCATATGTAACACATCTATTGTAGCCATTACAGAAATGAGATGGAAACCCCACCCAAAATTTAGTCTAGATTTGAAGACTGATGGTGTTAAACATGCACTAAATAGGTAAAAGCTTTATTCTTCTCATAATGGTATTTCCTGGGAAGAGCATGGCAGATTCCCAAGCAAGTCCAAACATCACTTGAGGTGGCAGGAAGTGGAGATGGTTTGGATTTTATTGTAGTTTGGTGTGTCAACTTAGGTGCTGGTTCCTGCACGTAGTCAAGATCCTGGCTAGTTTCAACTTCCCACTTGCATCAACAGGGAGCATTAAGCTTTCTTACCACATGCCTCATACATGGGGCAGAAGACCAGGAGTGGTGAGGTTCAAAGCTGTCAACAGTCAAATGTCAAAATTTGAGTTCGACTCTTTATTATGATATTGTTTCTCTCTGTTTGCCTTCGTTATTTTTTCTTTGCTTTTAGTTTTCAGATGTTTCATGGTGTTGTTTCTTCATGTAAATTTCTTTGTATTTATCCTAAGATTTACCTAGCTTCTTGAATCTGTACTTTTATATTGCTGTTTTTATCACATTTGGGAAGCCATTATTTTTTGAATACTTTTTTCAATCCTAATTTCTCTCTCCTCTCCTTCTGAGGCTCCAAGAAAATAAATGCTGGGTCTTAGATTATTGTGCCACAGGTCTCTGATGCTCTCTGTCTCTGTCTCTCTCTCTTCAATCTATTCTCTTTTTTGTTATTGTTCAGAATGGATAAATTCTATTAATCCATCAGTTCACTAATTCTATCCTCTAGACCATTGACTCCATTTGCCTTGTTGCCTCCAACAGGCTTATAAGCTCAGTACCAACTCTGGGTCCTGCTGCCACCAAGGAGGAAATGGGCAGAGGACTGACTCGCACTGCTTTGTTGCTGTAGAAGGGGAGTAGAAACTCAGCTCCTTGATGGTTTCCCACTCCCACAATCGCACCATGGTTAAGGGAGAAAAGCAGATTGCCAACTAGCCTCACTTTATTGTTGGCAAGACGATATGTTCGGTGGACCCCACTCACTTAGAGATTTAGAGGAGACAGTGGGAAACAGAATCTTGACAATACCTCACACCCTAGGTTGCCTATTTCAAGCAGTTTCCTTGGTCAGAAATCTCTTTCCCTTTATATTCACCTGGACAACTTTAGTTATTCCTATCCATAAGTGTTTTGAATTTTCAAGTTGGGGGGCACCTTGGTGGCTCAATTGGTTAAGCGTCCAACTCTTGATTTTGGCTCAGGTCATGCTCTCACAGTTTGTGGATTGAGCCCTGCACTGGGCTCTATGCTGACAGTGTGGAGCCTGCTTGGGATTCTCTCTCTTCTTCTCTCTCTGCCCCTCCCCCACCCATTCTCCCATTTTCCCTCTCTATCTCAATTTCTTTCTCAAAATAAATGAAAAAACATTTAAAAAATACATTGTGAATTTTCACATTGAGAAAATTAACATCTTGGGAGTCTCATAGCATTGGTAACTTAAGTTGTAATTTTTTTCTCTTTATATGCTTGTTCTTCAATTGACTATACACTTCTCAAGAGTAGTTCCTCAAGCCATAGCCCATATTAAGTGCTCACTATTGAACTGAACTGAATGGTTTTCTTAGGTTGTAAACATTATGTAAAGTTTGATATTTATTTTTAAAGCTGTAATAAAATACTCATAGGTTTATGTGAATTAGAAAAACTAAGTGGGATAAAAATAGATTAATAAAACCATTTCCCCCTAATTGGTTTACCCCTGAGTATTGTCTATTTATCACCAACTGAGAAAATTCTTGCTTCTCCCTTTCTCAGAATAGGAGGCACCAAACAACACAATTTGGGGCAGGTTTGGGATGCTATTTTAGAGCAGACTTGAGGGGAGAAGAGGGAAGTGACAGGAATAATAAATATTGAAAGAGGTATTTTTTTTTCTTTTGGTGGTTGGATCTAGGAATGGAAAGTTAAATACGTTTTTATTATAAATCTTTTAGAAAAATAATTTTCTCAGTTAAATTTTTTTCTTACATTATCCTTCACTCCTCTGCAACTATTTTTATTTCTAACAAAAAATAAAAAAGTCTTATATGACTAAAAGAATTTGGTGTCAACCTATCGACAAAGTCAGATCATTACAATTCTTTTACACTGAGGAATTCATGCTGCTGCCAGTTTCTTGGATCTGTGATTCAAAGGCAGAAGTATAAAACTGCTGCTGCATTTGACTGGATTACAAAATAAGCAGCACAGTTAGCCTGGGTGTCAGAGAGAAACTTTAAAGTGCTAGAGGAAAAAAGGCATTCCTTTAGGGGTTGCTCCAGGAATTTAGTCTGGGATCTGCCAAGTATCTGCAGCGGAAAGAATCTGCGCTTTGCAGTTGTCAGGGAATTATAAGGGAAAGTTTCAAATCCTGACTCCAATGCTTCCTGGTGGGAAGCAGTTCAGGATATTTAAACTCTCAGCCTCAGTGTGTTCCTCTAGGAATGAAAATAATACAGATTTATCAGGGTTATTCTGAGTTAATGTGAAAGCATGTGAGAAAGATGCTTTGTCCCGAAAGGCATATGGAAAAGTCCCAAAAGTATTAGTTAATGCGCTCTTTCCACAATACTCTCAAGGACCACATGGGAGCGCACATCGTGTTCCTCCCCAGAAAATGAAAGCAAACAGAGGGTAAGAGCAATGACAAACCTCACTCCCCTGTGTGGAAATCCCATCTCTCCAAGAAATAAACTAAATAATTTTAAAGAGAAGACTGTGTCAAAACCTTTAGTTTTGTGAAACATATGCTGAGATCAAAGTGAGAATACTGCACCTGTTGGGATGAGCACCGGGTGTTGTATGGAAACCAATTTGGCAATAAATTTAATATTTAAAAAATGAGAATACTGCAAAGCAGAAGCCCCTAACAGGGATCATCCACATACTGAGAAAATTAGCATTATGGCAAAGGGTATTTTCAATGAGGACACTGGAGCTTGGAAAATGGGGATATCCGTTTGTATGATTCCTTTACAATATCTTGTGGACTTTTGAGGGTGATAGAGGTGAAATCATAGCCAACTAGAGCAGCAACAACATAGCCAAGGGAATTCTGGGAAAGCCTGTTGTATTCTCTCTTTGCTCCTATTACAGCCATAGATGCTTCAACGTCTGTAACATCAAAATACATTTCAGATATGACTACTTGTGACTATCTGCACACCTACTACCCTATTATGAACCACCACCAACTCCTCTGACCTGAGTCACAGCCTCCTGACTGGTTTGCCTGCTCTGACCTTTGTTCCATTCTTCACAAAGCAGCAAAAGTGGTGCTTAATTTAAGTCAGCTCCCAACACCTCCTGCTCAAAATCTGAAAGCTTCATGCTACACAAAATAAAACACAAACTCCTCACCACAGCCTGTGGAGACTTAGATAAACCAGCTGCTTCCTTTTTCTCTAAGCTTATCTTTAGATCTGTCTCCCTGATGTCTAACCACGTTGTTCCTAACATCCCTCAAACATACTTCAAACACATCCCTTCAGACATTTCTCATGGCACCAGAGGCTCCTCTGTCCAGAACACCACTGTTCCAGGTCTTCTCTTCCTTACTTCGTTTGTGGCTCTGGAAAGACATTGGCTTTTCAGAGAGCCCTTCCTAGCTACTTCAGTTACAATAGCCATTTTATACCACCTGTCACAGTCTATCCCACTTTGGCAGTTATAGTTTTCTTCAAAGCCTCTATAACTAATCCTATTTGTGTTATGTACTTATTACTATCTTTGTCTTTCATTTTCTACATCCTCTAGTAGATTGTATAATCTGTGAGGATAAGACTTTGCTTCTTGTATTTACTAGGTGTGACTGGTACATGGAATGATATAGCAGTAGTGGCCACATCTCCACATCTTGATTTGATGTATCTTGTTCTTGGCTCCCCTTTCTGGAAACAACACTGTTGTTGGCTTAGCTGATGGAAAGGGCCTGGATTTAGACACACAAATCTGTGTGTTGGGGGGAGGGTGTGGGTGTGTGGGTGTGGGTATGAACTTGGGCAAATTGAACTTACTGAGCTTCATGTCTCTTACAGGTAAATTAAGGAAAATAATATTTACATCACAGAATTGTTGCAAATTGTAATTTACCCTTAAACTGCCTTGCTCATTTCTGGGCTTCTGATATGTAATCAGTAAAATTGCATCATTTCCCCATTAACTTTTACCTCTACAGTGAAGTGTATCTACTCTGATCCCCTATCTGGGCTCTGCCCTTCCTGCTTCCAGAATTCCTCTCACCATCTGAGGATACTTATCTCCTACTTCATGCTCATGTTACAGTTCTATGTTTTATTCTTGTTTCTCCTGGCCAGATCAATGGGTGTGTGTATATATATATATATACGTATATGTATATATATATATACATATACGTATATGTATATATATATACGTATATGTATATATATATATATATATATTCTTTTTTAATCTTTGCTCTTTTATATGAAATTGTATATCTCTATATCTGTTTAACAACATGGTAAATGCAATGTCCACAAAACATGATGACTTTATTTGGTTAATTATAATATTGATGGTTTATTAATTTCTTGGTTGTTTATTCCAGTAAGTAGGTAAAAACTAAATGAAGTTCAATTTCTTAAGATCTTCAGCCTGCAGGGACATTTGTAATAAATAAACACATCTAAAAGTAAATTCCAGCAGCAAATTTAAAATTAGAGTCCAGGTAAGCTATCCTTTTAAATTTAATATGACAACCATTTTAATTTCATAAGTAGATCAAGTATACTAGATATAAGTTTCATACTTTGAATGTAAAAAAATGACTAGATCTGTAAAATAAATTAAAACATATTACTTTTTTTTCTATTTCTGCACAGCTATTTAAAAATGTAATTTCTCCACAAATTCAGAATTTTCAAACATTCTAACATTTCAAAAGTCAAGGGAGAACTGTACAGAAATGAAGATATTATGAGTTACCACTATCAACAGAAACAGCAACCTCTGTTGTGACCATTCCTTGTAGATAAGACTTCAAAATTCAGGTCTGAAATGTATTAATGATTCTTCCGTTTATCTTTTTTTTCTGGAATGTCCTGCACTAGAGGTTAAACTCTGAAGGGAGCCTTGTATTTGGGGCGGCTAACTGGCCAATGAGTTGTGTTGATTAGTGTGGGGTACTGGATTTCACAAGACACAGGATTGGAAGACACATTGCCACTTTTCTGAGTGCCTGGCCTTTAGCTACTATGGACGGGGCCTGACTTCAATATTGTTGAATCAAATTATTTGTGATTACATATGCATTATTAATATATATGGCTTAGTGATGCACATTTTTGTTTTATAGGCTTGCTTTGTTTATTTGAGGGGTATAACCCCTAGCAATTATGAAGAAATAGGTACTAAATATGCTTTTATTAGCCCTTTTCTTAAGAGCAATTATGTTGCAACCTAGTTTTCAGTATAGATGAGTATATAAAATGGTATTACAACTTGAAGTACTTAAATGATAAGTGGGTGTAGAATAATACAATAAAGAGTGGTTAGGCCATTCATCATGGTTTGGGAAAGGTTTTTGTGGAATGAACTTTAACCTGAGATCCAGAGGATAAAGATTTTTTTCAAACAGAAACAAAACTATCAGCCAGGCAATGAGATGAAAAAGGAACTGACAAAACTGAGAAACTGAAAGAAGGCCAAGGTGACCAGAACACACATGGAAGAGAGAGGAGACAGAAATGAATTTGAAAGGTGTATGGGGGCCAGACTGTGTGCAATCTAATTAAGCCATGGTAAGGAATTTGTATTTGCAACTGGGTGACACCATGCAATTGGAAAATGTTGAGGTTTCTTTGATGTTGGTTGTTTGTTTTTAAAGGAGAATAACACGAATTCATAATCTAAAAATATGACTCTGCTATTTTTTTTATGTTTATTTTTGAGAGAGAGAGACAGAGACAGAGTGCAAATGGCAGAGGGAAAGAAAGAGAGGGAGACACAGAATCCGAAGCAGTCTCCAGGCCGTAAGCTGTCAGCACAGAGCCTGATATAGGGTTCAAACCCACCAACCATGAGATCATGACCTGAGCTGAAGTCAGACACTTAACCACCTGAGCCACCCAGGCACCCCTGATTGCTATTTTTAAAAAGGATTTAAATGCAGGTGAGATTGAGACATGAGACTGGTTAGGAGGAAAGTTATAAGATCTAATTTAAGTAGTTTAAATGAAAATAGTCACAGAGTAAATAGAGAAGAATAAATGAGCTTGAGATATTTTTAGAAGGCAGAAACAATTGGAGCTGTAGATTGATTCACTTGGAAGATTAAGAAAGTCACTAAAATTTCCAGCTTGAGCATCTTGGTGGGTGGTTTTAACAATTACTAAAAGGAGGAAATCCCAGAAGAGGATCAGGTTTGTCAGAAGAAATCAAGAGTTCCTTTTGGAAAATATTGTTTGATATTTCTATGAAACATCCATTTGGAAATGTCAAGTAGTCCAGTCACTGTGTGAGTCTAAAGGTCAAGGGAGAACTGTACAGAAACAAAGATATTACGAGTTATTATTATCAACAGAAACTGCAATTTCTGTTGTGACCCTTCCTTACAGATAAGACTTCAAAAGTCAAATCTGAAATGCATTAATTATTCATCTGTTGATTAAGGAAAAGTCAGAATGAATTATGAGCACTCCTCCCCAAGAAAACCACAATGGACTCCCCTCTGGTATTATGCTCTCAATAAGTGTTCAAGTTACAAGTCTGGTCCTAATAATTCAACGCTTTCTGAAGGAACACTTGAATCCATGGAACAAAATAAGTAATAGCAAATCCAAAGAAATTAGAACTACTCTCATAGACATTTCTATTTATTAGCTACATATTTAACTATTATTATCAGGTCAATATTTAACTACTGGATTTAGTCACCAGCTACTGAAGTGATAATACATATGAGCAGGAAAGACTACTCTTACCATTAAGCTACCTTACCACATGGATGAGAATGAAACTCTGCTTCAAATGAAACAGTTATGTTGGAAAAACCTGACTGTCTAGTATCACTATTTTTTTAAATTTTTTAAAATTATTTTTAATGTTTACTTATTTTTGACAGAGAGAGAAAGACAGAGCATGAGCAGGGGTGGGGCAGACAGAGAAGGAGACACAGAATCTGAAGCAGGCTCCAGGCTCTGAGCTGTCAGCACAGAGCCCAACGCGGGGCTCAAACCCTCAGACTGTGAGATCACAACTTGAGCTTAAGTCGGACACTCAACGACTGAGCCACCCAGGCCCCCCATCTAGTATCACTATTTTGATAATTCCTACATTAGTCATCATTCTATGTCCGGCAGCCTGTATGGTATCTGACACATAGTACTACACTATTGTTGAATGAATGACTGAATGAATGAATGAAGGTACCCTAAATTCATGGGTAGTAAAACTCACAAGATCTAAAACTAGCAAGTTAAATCCAGAAACTTTGTATTGAGTAAATTTGTTTCTCCAGTTTTTTCTTCTTTTTGTTCTCTCTTAATCTGAATGAAATCAACTGCTCTCAGAGTTTTGCCTGTGCTTATTATCACAAAAATGCACTCTTTCCTATGGAAATGGAAAATTACTATGTGTCAAACATTGTTCTAATTACTTTACCTGTATTTACTCATACGTTATTCTACACTTCTTCAAGGTAGCCATCACGATTATCTGCATCTTGCCACGCACAGGTCACATACATACTAAATCTGTAGAGATAGGATACCAATATCTCCTGTTTCTTTTTTTCTGTAGGATTCTACAGGGTTTTTATTTGTAATTTTAAGTCTTATTTCTTAGGGGTCACTCCTATGTCTCCATAGCTTAATGTTCAGATTTTGGCAGAGGTTGTGCTCAAAAATCTTGAAGTTCCTCTCTCTGATGATCAATCGGCTTGGTTTGGTGAGCACATTTAAAGATCAGACAGTTCTTAAAACTTTAATGTTCGCTTCCTGCTTGACTTTGTCATGTACATAGTTTCCTAGAAAGTTAAGAGATTCATAGAGAGTTTATCTAGAGACTATTTTATCTCTCTCTTAACTTCAGAATCTCTTGATAAAACTCTAGCTGGTCCACCATTTACCCCAACCAGGATCACAACCTCAGGCTATCAGAAATGTTGTTTTCCAGAGCGCCTGGGTGGCTCAGTTGGTTAAATGTCTGACTTCAGCTCAGGTCATGATCTCACGGTTTGTGGGTTCATGCCCCAGGTCAGGCTCTGCCCTGACAGCTCAGAGCTGGAGCCTGCTTTGGGTTCTGTGTCTCCCTCTCTCTCTGCCCCTCCCCCTACTTGTAATCTCTCTCTCTCTCTCTCTCTCCCTCAAAAATAATAAACATTTTAAAAATTAAAAAAAAATATTTCCCTTCATTTGTTTTCTACTATATTCACCACTTTTATCTGCAGAGTCTTGTGTTTTCACATTCTGAACAAATTGGGGCCACACTCTCTGGCACCACCACTTCAGGTTTGTGCAGCCAGCCCCAACCTGAGAAATGAACAATTCTCAGCAACTGGAGGTGGGAGTTGATAGAGAATAGAGCAACACCAGGACAAAAGGTTAAAAAGACTCCCATTTTTCTTACCCAAAGCTGTAGCAGTTTTCAAAAATTATTCTCAATTTCTTTTCTGCCTTTGATCACTTTCCCAGAGCCCGCTTTTCCTTTTTTCAGAATTCTAATGTTACGTGTGTGTGTGTGTGTGTGTGTGTGTGTGTGTGTGTGTAGAGGATCACCAACTTACTCACTCTGCATAACTGGAAGTCTTTGTTCAGTATTTAAAAATGCACCTTAGGGGTTCCTGGGTGACTCAGTTGGTTAAGTGTCCGACTTCGACTCAGGTCATAATCTCATGGTCCATGGGTTCGAGCCCCGTTAATGGGCTCTGTGCTGTCATGAGAACTTGGAGCCTGGAGCCTTCTTCAGATTCTGTGTCTCCCTCTCTGTCTGCTCCTCTCTGCTAGTGCTCTGTCTCTCTCTAAAAAAATAAATAAGCATTAGAAAAAAAAAACCTTTAAGATGAACCTGAAAGATCCACATACTATCTTCATATAAAGCACTCAGTGCATTTCCTCTCAAACTGGAAGTCCTGAATTAGCATTTTTTTTTCAAATCTCATTTCAAGGGAGTAAAAATTCTCCCAAGGGAAAAATGCTGTATGTTTTGATTAAGTTAACAAAAACCAAAACAGATTTGTCATCTTAAACCATATTTTCAGTTTCGTTTCTAGTCAGTGCTATTAAATATAGCTATTAAATTATTATCTATCCTGACAGTTTTCCATAGTTGTACAATATTATTCATTCCTCAGACAATAGGATTTGAATGGAGGAGATTTATTCTTATGAGAAAGGTCATAATTTGACAATTTTGAATTACATTCAAACATCATTAATTGTAATTACACCAGTTCTGTGTTTATGACCAAGTTAAGGCTATCTAGCTATAAAAATAAAAAATCAACAGAGTATTTTTAATCAGGAGGTAAATATTTTCCTCCATAAAAAAAACAAATTATTTGAGCCCCGTGAATACCTTAAAAGTATCTAATTACATATACTTCATATGCTGATTATAAAAAATCTCTAATTATTTATTAAAGCTGATCTTTGGGTATTTAATGTGCCACACATTGTTGACCCATCATACTACTCTTTGTAGTTCAACACAAAAAGCAATTTTATTATAGACTATACATACCTAAAAAGGGATTTAGGATATTCGTTGTGAATATTTACAAAATGTAGAGATAATCACTGAACTGTCAAAACTTTATGTCAACTCTTTGCCAATTGGTGTTCAAAATTAACTATCCTAATTTGAGGCCAGGTTTAGTATACATTCTCTATTTTCCCAGGATATCCATGCCTACATTTATAATTCATTACATTCAACACGTAAGAGTACCGAACACCTAGAAAGCATTTCAATAAATGTTGAAAGAATGAATAAAACTCCACGAACTTTTCTTATTTGCCTTCAAAGTGGACTTAAAATCAGTCTGAATACTCAGTGCAGGTACTCTGTGTATCTTGGTGTTAGAGGTAAAAAATTTAATGTGTCCTTTCTACTTACCTTGTGTCCTGTTTATTCTTCTTTTCTAGTTCCTTTAGGTATAATGTTATATTGTTTAATTGAGTTTTTTCTGGTTTCTTGAGGTAGGCCTATATCACAATATATTTCCCTCTTAGGACTATTTTCATTGTATCGCAAAGATTTTGGACAATTGTGTTTTCATTTTCATTTGTTTCCTATATTTTTTAAATTTCTTCTTTGATTGCTTCATTGACCTATTGCTTGCTTAGTATCACAATGTTTAGCTTCTACACGGTTGTGTTTCTTCCAGTTTTTCCCTTGTGATTGATTTCTAGTTTCATACCCTGTAGTTAGAAAAGGCACATAGTATGATTTCAATATTCATACATTTAGTAGGGCTTGTTTTGTGGCTTAATGTATGGTCTATTATGGAGAATGCTCCATGCACACTTGAAAAGGATGTGTATTCAGTTGTTGAGGGTGGGATGTTCTGTATGTATCTGTTATGTCCATCAGGTCTAATATGCCATATGATCCCACATAAAATGAAAACACTAATTTGAAAAGATATGTGCACCCCTATGATTATTTTTTTTTATGAGAGAGAGAGAGAGCGCACGCATAAACACTTGAGTGGGGAGAGGGGCAAAGGGGAGAGAATCTCAAGCAGGCTCTCAAACAGGGCTCAATCCCACATCTCTGGCATCATAATGTGAGCTGAAATCAAGAGTTAGTCACTCAACTAACTGAGCCACCCAGGTGCCCCTGCACCCCTATAATTATTGAACCATTATTTACAATAACCAAGACATGGAAGCAACCTAAATGTCCAATGGTAGATAAATGGATAAGGAAGATGCGGTGTGTACGTGTGTGTGTGTGTGTAAAAATACGTGATGGAGGGGCACCTGGGTGACTCAGTCAGTTAAGCATCTGAATTGATTTTGGCTCAGGTCATGATCTCACAGTTTGTGAGACTGAGCCCCATGTTGAGTTCCAACCTGTTTGATCCTCTATCTCTCCTTTTTCTCTCTCTGCCCCTCTCCTACTCATGCTCTCTGTCTTCCTCAAAATAAATAAATAAACTTAAAACAAAGAAAAAAATATGTATATATAATGGACTATTATGCAGTCATAAAAAAAGAGGTGAGATGTGCCATTTGTGACAACGTGGATGGACTTAGAGCCTAGTATGCTAAGTGAAATAAGTCAGACTGAGAAAGACAGATACCCTAAGATTTCACTTATATCTGGAATCTTTAAAAAACAATCTGTAAATACAGAGAACAAACTGATGTCAGAAGGAAGGGGGGTGGGAAGATGAGCAAAATGGGTGAAGAGGAGTATGACATACAAGCTTCCAGTTATGGAATGAATAAGTCATGCAAATAAAAGGCACAGCATAGGGAATATAGCCAAAGATATCGTAATAGCACTGTATTGTGACACATGGTAGCTACGCTTGTGGTAACCTCAGCATAACATATAGAGAAGTTGAATCACTATGTTGTACACCTGAAACTAAAGTAAATTGTGTGCCAATTATACTGAAATAAAAAAATTAAGAAATGTAATGTGCCATATACACACTGTGGGCTAGGCCTTGGACTGAATGCTTTATATAAATTCTCATTAAATCTTAATAACAATCTTGTGAAACATTTATTATTACCCCTCTTATCTAGCAAAACATTAGATATTTCTTGGACACAGAGCTAATGAATACTAAAGCCAGATATTTTAATCCATATGCTAGATTCCAAAGCCTCTGAATTTTGTACAATACTTCCTCTCTGGAAAATTGAATGACAAATCACTTTAGAAAAGTCAAGCACTATATAAATATAAATTACTATTACTTGAAAAGAATCATGAATCCTACGACACCCTTGAAGATTTATCCAAAATGAGTCCACTGTATTATTTCTTCCTTTGATAATTTTCACTAATTTGACAAAGCAGTCAGACACTTGAATACAGTGTCCACATATGTTAATAAGTTGATTCTGAAATTTGAATTGGGAAATATTGTTAGATGTATTCACAAATGCCTTAGTAGTCATACATTGTGTTGAATAAGACACTGACTTCAACTTTGACATAAACCTCCAGTGGAATACCACAAAGTTGTAGCCTTGTCCTCACCTGTCCATTATTTTTATTCCATACATTAGATGAGAACATAAAAAGGATACTTATCATAATTTCAGGAGGCAACAAAAATAGGTAGAGAGCAAATAATACATTGACAAAATCAAGATTAAATATATCAGTGAGAAACTCAAATCCCAGGCTAATGTGCAGATAAGAAAATGTACACTTATACTTTTAAGCTCAAAAATAACTAACATAAGTCCATGGAATAATAAAAAATACTTGGTATGAGTTAATGTGAAAATTATCTGCGGCTGCAAATCTCCTAATGAGCTAAGGTGTGATATGGTTGCTTACAATAGCTACCCAATATTAGAAGCTTAAATAAAGGAATAATCTCCCTACTGTGAAACAGGCAGACCAACTTTGTGCTACACAAACCAATCTTGATTATGTACAATTTGACATTATTTAAATATATTGATAGGCCAGAACAAATTAAGAGGAAGAAGAAATAATAAATAAAGCTAGTGAGAGAACTGGAAATATCTCAAATAGAAGCTAAGTGTAGAAATTGCCATGTAGCTTAGAAAAGAGCTGAATAGAAGAAAAAGCATGCAAGTTATTTTTCAGCTATCCAAAAGATTTTTTTATGAAAGAAAGGTTAGTCTTACTCTATGTGGCTCCTAAGAGCAGAGCTAGAGCCAGAAATGGAAATATGAAAAGCAGATTTTGAATTAACATAAGAAAAATAAGAGGAGGGGTGCTGGGTAGCTCAGTCCTTTAAGCAACTGACTCCTGATCTCAGCTCAGATCTTGATCTTAGGGTTGCACTGGGTGTGAAGTCTACTAAAAAAATAAATAAATAAGAAGAATGTTAGAGCTGCCTAAGAACAGAATGTGTTGCCTTTAAAGACAAGGGCCTCTCTTGTCACTAAAGCTATTGCAGCAGAAACAATGTGTGTGGTACATTAATGCAGGTTTGAATTACCAAATAAAATTTCTTGGATTTTTAAAAATGGTAATATCAATGACTTCAATGATAATGGGTTACCCTTTATTGTATTTAGAACTGCTCTGGTTTTATGTTTTTTTGAAATTCATGTACAAGATTTCTGTAAGTATGTAATCAAAAGTATGTGAATAGCATGTTCTAGTCTCTTCCATGGAATGTAAACCCCTTCTCCTAGATTGCATCCAACTCTTGATATCACTCTAAATTTCTTTCTCTTGTGAGTCAAACTTCTTGAAAGTCATTTATTCTCAGTCTAGACATCTTCTATTTACTCCTCATTGTCCTGGATTCTGGCTTCTGTCTCCAACACTACATTGAAATTAAGCAAAGATCACCATAATTTCTATATGATTGCATTTCAGCTTTTGTGTTACAGGCTTTGGAACTACTAACTACTAGCTGTCTAAAATTTCCTATCCCCTTGAATTCTCTGAGCTAAAGATATCCCTTGCGACCCAAACTCCTGCTGGCTAAATAGATTCAGATGGTAAAGGATACTTTTTTTTTATTTTATCTATAATTATCTGACTCCTTCTTCAATTTTTCATGAGTTAATCTACCACTCTTGGTTTCCCATTTCCCATTTTCCAGGATTTTCTCTTGCTCGACTGTTACTTTCAAAAATTCACCTATTTTCTTTTTTTTTTTTAATGTTTTTAAAGTTTATTTATTATTTTAGAGAGAGAGAGAAAACAGAGCATGAGCGGGGAGGAGCAGAGAGAGAGGGAGACACAGAATCTGAAGCAGGCTCCAGGCTCCAAGCTGATAGCACAGAGCCTGACACAGGGCTCCAATTCATTAACCACAAGATCATGACCTGAGCCAAAGTCGGACACTTAACTGACTGAGCCACCAAGGTGCCCTATTGGGTGGTTTCTAGGGAGTGGCAGCAGCACGAGCCAAGTTGCAAGTGTGGGAACCAGCACGGTATAAAGACTTCACCTATTTTCATGGTTTCAAATACCACTCATATAATAATAATTCCCAGCATTATATTCCTAGTATTGGCTCTTCCACTGAGTTTCTATCTGGTAAGTACAACTCACTGCTCACCTGACCCCTAGAAACTTCAAACTCACATATCCAAAATTGGACACATCTCTGTCTCTCCTTCAAATCTATTCTTGTGTTTTATATCTTAGTCATGGGTCTTATCATCCTCTAGTCATCTAATGCATAAAAGAAACTGTCATCATAGCCTCCTCTCTTTCCCTCACACCCAACAAATTACTGAAATGTGCTAAATTTTACCAAGTTCTACTTAATCCTCACATTAATGATTACAACCTTATTAATGTTCTACCTATTTCTTGCTCCTCTTCTGACCTTTCCACAAATCCAGCCTCATCTTCCCCCAGTTAAACATATCATGCCACAAATTAAAACACTTAATAAGTCCTCTCTCACATAGATAACCAACATCAAGAGTAGAGCTAGCAAGGTCAAATTTCTATTTGCACCAGGTAAGAATAAAGCTAGTAAGGGCACCTGGCTGGTTCAGTCAGTTGAATATCCAACTTTTGATTTCGGCTTAGTTCATGATCCCAGGGTTGTGGGATAGAGCGTCTTACTGGACTCCATGCTGAGCATGGAGTCTGCTTAGGATTCTCTCTCTCCCTCTGCTTGTCTCCCCTACTTGTGCTCTAAAATGAAATACAACAAAATAAAATATTCGCTTAAGGAAAGAAAGAAAGAAAGAAAGAAAGAAAGAAAGAAAGAAAGAAAGAAAGAAAGAAAGAATAAATGCATTAAGTGCATATGGAAACTGTGTGAGGAGTGGCCACAGTGGCACAGCAAAGAATACACATCCTGAGTAGAAGCCTTCTCATCTCAGGAGATTACAGCCACAAGGAAACAAAGAACTGTTGCTACCATAAAAGCAGTGGCATCTGACTCTAATATAAAATCTCAAACTTTAAATATTTTTTAATGTGGACCCCCCCAAAAGGTACTATCGGTAAAATTGAGGGGGGGGGATTGACACTTCATCTGCAGAATCTTCTTCCTGCCAAATCTCCTTATCTTTGCATATAAAGTATTTTATATCCTAACATCTACCAACTTAACTCCTGTTTCCCAGTCCCAGCTCTAGCAATCACCAACTTCTTTCATTTCTTTGTACCACCCATGTTGGTTCCTGTGCTTGCAACTTGGCTCATACTGCCGCCACTCCCTAGAAACCATTACCAGTTTTCAACTCTTGGTTAACTCCATAAATTCTTTCAAAACAAAATTTATTTATTTTTTATATCCCCAAGAAAGTTTCCCAAAGTCCTTGAATTGTAATAAATCTTCTCTGGTGCCTATGTCATACTGTTTCTATTCCTAGTACAGGACATGTAATGTGATTTTCAATGTGTGTTTACCTGAATATCTGCCTTACAAGCATGGTGATTCCCCTGAAGACAAGGGTCAGTTCTTAATCATGCTACATTCTATCACCTGAGATGATGATGATGATGATGATGATGATATAGTAAAGGGTAGGGGCATAACAAATATTTGTCAAATTCTTAAGCTGACTCAGATCCTTTGATCTGTCCCAACTCCAACTGTTTTTCATAGTTTCTATAGAAGGAAAATTCTGGTATTTTATATTTACCTTTTCTTTGCCTTAGTAAAACTCCATTAGGATTAGAAGGTGTGTGCTGAGATTGTTTCCAAAATTCAAGACAAATTCATTTCACTTGTCAACTCAAGCAAATAGGATTCACCATTTGGCCCCTTAATATGTCTTTTTTTCTCATCTCTTCATCTCTTCCTTCCCTATTCTTCACTTTTTGGGGTTTTTTTTTTTGGATTTTTTTTTTATTCCTGGCTATGTTTTTTGTTTGTTTGTTTTTCCAATTCCTCTCCTCCTTCTCTGAAGAGTTACCTGCTTCTCTATTTTCAAATGACTTTTCAAGGTTCAGTTCTTAACAGCAATTCTTTGAATCATCCCTGGATTTATCCAAAGGCAAATGTTTGTGCTGCTGTCTGTTTAGACTTCCCCAGAACTTCTGTTCTATGTGCTGGTGTAAATACCAAATTTAGCTTGTGGGATAATGGGAAGACTTAGCTAAACTCATTTAGAAATAGCATGTAGCAAGTCACCAGTCTACAGTGAATGTTAAAACTGTATTATATACTTGAACTTTCTGGAAAGAAGGAAAAACATATAGATTGTTGATTTGTGAAGCCCAATCAAGCTTTGATTGTTATTGTATGTTTTTGTTGTTTTAACTTCTATGCACTTCTATGTTGAAAACTTATATGTTGAAAAGCTATTAGACTTGTCTTCTGACCTTTCCCAGCCAGGAAAGGTTGACTTTTACTATATTATTACAATTATCATTATTCGTAAAGTAGTTCAGCTGAATTCTAAGCCATTGTGTGCAATGAATATCATGTCTACTTGTCCCAATATACAGTTGAATAGGAGAGAAAGGAGATCACAATAACTTCCTTGGGATCTATTGTTTTCAAGATAAAACGGTATTTGGCATCCTTATTTAATTGCATATTAATGCTGAAAATCTGACATTAATTCATTTTACACATGAATGAAAAGGTGCTGAGAATGACTGAGTAAATCACTCAATGTTATACAAATAGCAAAGGGTCAAGTCAGGATTCTAAAAACAGTGCTATTGTTACTTGTATATTTGTATATTCAGCACCTATGAAATATACACCAGGTTGTAGAAGCAGCTGATGAAGGAGAAAAGGAAACACAAAGGAAAGAAAAGAAGAGATACATGTCCTAAAAGCAATTGACAAGACATGATGTTAAATATACCTTGAATGAATAATGCTTCTCCTCTCTCAGCATTTTCTGTAAATATGTGCTTATTGGCAAGTGGTTTAGCCAGGATTCTGGAAGAGAACTTGCTTTAGAAAAAAATAGATAATGAAGGAAACATCTTAGAAACCCGAAGAGTGGAAATAATCAATACCTGAGAAAACAAATTATATTCCATTTCCAATTGATAGAGTGCTTCTGATTGGGGCAATGTCTCTCCATTAGCAATGTCATAACTTTCTCCCTAAGTAGGAAGTGCACTGTATGCTAATTATTTGTTTACATATTGGCCTTTCACCTTTGTACTGTGAGAATATCAAGAGTAAAGATATTCTCTCAATATATATCCTCAGGGCTTAGCTAATTACTTATTACAAGGCATGAATGAATATATAAATAAAAGAAGGATGGATTTATTCAGCTAGCTTTATTATAAGTCTTCTGTACTTTTAGATTCACCATGAAACTCAAGAATCTTTATAATAAGAAGTCAGAATTTAGTCATTGTTCACTGAGGTAAGATAAACTTTGAACTGTAAAACAGAAGCACAAAATAGATCAGGGTCTTTCTTTTCCGTCAATATAGTTGTCTTGTTAGTAGAGACATGTAGATGAGTAAATAAAGAACTATGAAGCACATCTAATAATAAAGTGATATTAAAGTCTGTTTTAAAAGTATAAACCCCAAAATCCCACTGTCTGAATCCCACTGTTTGCATTTTAGTCATAAAAGAGGACAAACTCTTCCTGCCATTCTTAATATTTCTTGGTATTGCTGCTGATAACCCTTAATATATTCTGTATAGTTATGAGAGACCGTAAAATAAAATGTAGAATATGAAACTAAAATTAAAAGAAAATAAATGTTTTCTAAAGAACAAAACCTATGAAAATAGTGAGAGGGTCTCTGACATTGTTGAGAAGCAATGGTGTCCAACAAGTCACTGACAGGGGCATTCAGCAAGAGGATATGATAAGAAGTTCGGAGCAGGAGGTGACTTCCATGAAAGAATAACAAGAACCAAGCAATATAGATGAGACATGGAAGCAGAAAGGACCCATCGGAAAGGCACCATTGCACACAGACAGGCAATGGAAGGCAGATGACTGACGTTTTTGGAGTGATGGTAAATACATGTAAATGCCTAGTTCCTTAAGAAACACAAGTGTGGGACAGACTGTCAAGGTACAATTGAGTCCCAGACATTTAAAGAAAGAGTTAGTACCTAGGGTGCCTGGGTGGTTCAGTATGTTAAGCGTCCTACTTCACCTCTAGGCATGATCTCACGGTTCGTGAGTTCAAGCCCCATGTCAGGCTCTGTGCTGACAGCTCAGAGCCTGGAGCTGGCTTTGGATTCTGTGTCTCCCTCTGCCTCTGTCCCTCCCCAGTTTGTGTGCTCTCTCTCTCTCTCAAAAATCAAACATCAAGGTAAAATTGAGTATAGCATAGTAGGACTCAATTTCTGAAGGGGCATGCCAGACAACGACCCCAGAAGTGAGGCAGAAGGCCAGTTCCAACACAGGAGGACAAGACCTGTGCTATCACACACAAAAAAAGTAAGGTTGTTAAACCACTCCCCCAACCAGACCTCCAGCCCTTGGCAGTAGAAACAGGCTTCACTCCCAGGCCTGGAATTAGAGCTGAGATTATATTTGGGGATTATGTAAACTAACTGTAAGAATTGGAAAAACACTGAGAAAGGAAATAGAGCAAACTATTTCTCTGAGGACTTCTCCCTTACAAACAAATTCTAGAACAATCTGATCATACCTAGGCACGTATAACAGTTTGACTTCAGCTTGATGAACCACAACAACAAATTAATTCAATCAGAAATGCAGTATGACTTATTTTCTCTGAAATCATTTTGGAAATCATTTTGAACTATCAAAATACATTGTATTTTGTATTTGGAGACTGAGGATGTCACGAAGTATACTATTAAAGTCCTTTGAAATTTTAAAATATTCTTTAAAGCAGAGTATTAAAACAATATCAAAAGTCTGTTGTCTCATTTTAAAAAGTCATTTTAAAACAATTTTATCAATTTTTTCATAAAATTATATTAGATGATAGACCTCCATCTTTGTAGGGACTTGAAAATATTCATGGAATGTACAGTGACTCATTTCTTGGAATAAATCTGCTCCCCAAAGGATGTGGCTCATTACTTTATAGCAATCATAGAAGGTAGGAGCTGATACAGAAGAAACTTTTACGTTGCTGATTTCACTTGTTTTTAGCAGATTACACTAGTCCAAGAAGTTTTGAAAGCAAATGCTGAGCAAAAATAATATTTTTCAATCTTTCAAATGCTCATACCCAGAAGAAAACTGTTATTTGCTAGAGGTCAATATAATTTCCTGAAATGATTACTGGAATGTATTTAAGTTAACATTCATGATAAGAAACTATGCTTAAATTTCTAAATGGCATCTGTTTTAACTGCTAAAACAGGAAAAAAAAAGGTCATGGAAAAGAATATTAAGGAATAAAGCCTTTCTTTTTTATTTTTAATAAAAGTTTTCATAACTTTCTTAATATATATTTTAAAAAATAGCAGGATTTGCTTACTGTTTTACATGTGAATGAATCAAATGACTAGATCTTTTCATATGCTGAAACTTTTAAATATATTTAAAATTATCAAAGTAATATGTCCTTGTGCCTAGTGGACCAATTCAAATATATACATATTAATCATCTTTCTTCCACCCCCTTCCATGTCTGAACTATGGAGGTAAACAGTTATAAAAACTTGGTATATATCCATGCACACATGAATCTGTGTGTTTATTTTGGATAGAGACTGGATGGGTGGGTTGGTGTTAATGCATTTGCTTTTACAAAGATTAGTTTATCTATTAATATGCACTCATTTTTTTCCTACTTAATACCTCACAATATTAACAATGTATCATAGATTTTTTCTTTCTAAACTTGTTCTTTATTTTAGAAGTACTTATTTGAAATGGTAGACAAAAACCAAAATTTATCTACTTTCCTGAAAATCTATTGAATTAGAAGAAAACATATACTAAAAAATGTAGCCCCCTCATTGCCTCCACAAGTAGTCACAAAGAAAAAATAAAATCTTCAAAACATAATCCAGAACCAAAGCACTATCAAGATGAATAACCTTTGCTATTAGTAGTATTTTCATTAATATTGTTATTAAAATTAATTTATACAGAGTGTTTTCAATAATCTTATCCCCCATAGTTACCAGTTATACATATAATTTCATTTAATAGTCCTTATAAAAATTCTAATACTTAAGAACTATTGTAATGTCCATTTTAAGGACAGATTGGTAATTTGCCCACATGTTCCCCAAACTAGAATACAACAAAGACCCACATAAAGTGCAAAATAATGTGCCCAGTCTCCCCCAAAATCCCAGTAAGAAATGGCAAAAAGTTACATAAGAACTGTGGAAAGAGGAAGTAAAAGAGGAAAGTTCATAAGGAATCTTAATTTCTTATCATTCTTCTGTATCATTCTGTTCATTTGCCAATAAAAATTATTTGTAACATTTCCACATCTTGGTGTATTTAGAAATTCTGTCACTCTAACACATTCTCTAGATTATCATATCATGACTGTACTGGACACTCCTTTTCAGCAGCCTATGAAATTCATCTGTGAAACAATAAAAGATCTTTTCATTGACCTCTACTTAGGCAGATGACCAGTAAAATTGACAGCACTGACCCACAATATGCTGAATGTGCAAGAGGTAAGCGAGCTTTCAGGTAATAGCATCTTACTTCATTAAGTTAAAAGCTGTGTAAACTGATAAAATATGAATAGAATCATCCTCTGAAAATAGGCCATGTCCCTCCAAATATATTGATATTGGCAGGCATATTCACATGAATTTAAGTTAAACAGAAAGAAATGACTATCTCTTATTTCACCAATTTCCTGCTGTAACAGACTTTCTGATTAACAAGTCATCTACAGATGTGAAGGCTTCTAAAGGAATATATTTAGGGGCACCTGGATGTCTCAGTCGGTTAAGCATTAGACTCTTGATTTCAGAGCAGGTCATGATCTCACGGTTCATGAGTTCCAACCCTGTTCCAGGCTCTGTACTAACAGTGCAAATTCTCTCTCCCCCTTAAGCTCCTCCCTGGCACTCTCTCTCTACCAAATAAATAAATTAAAAAAAAGAAATATATTTAGCTGTCACAAGAGAGACATAGTCAATATAAATGGCTTCCTATGTGGTACTACAAAGGGCCTGATTTTACATGTCTAAAAATTAATTCAATTTCCTTAACGGAAGTAAACAAAATGAATATAAGGACACCAAAGAGAGTTACAATAGACCTAACGATCCCAGGTATTACTATCTGCCATCAACCTCTACTTATTTATTTTTTCTTGCCTGCAAAAGATGAGGAGCTCTTTTAATGGTCCCAGAGTACTTCTGGCTCTCTCACCATGTCCTGAGTTTGGAATTGGACAACATGAGTTCCACATGTTGTCATTTTCTTCCTCGCATCACTGAGAACACTTGACCAAAACTGAACCAATTCCACGGGCCTTCTAATTAATATTGTTTCAATAACACTCAAATGCTAGAAATATAGCATAAATTAGTCTATCCTCTTACACCTGCACCCCATTTCGATTCACTTCAGAGGAAATTGAGTAATTGTGATGTAAAAACATGCCAGAAGTTATCATCGCCCAAAACCAGCAATTGGCAGTGTTGTGATCATTTGACCAACAGATAGTCCAATTACAGAAAACCATCCTGAGGACCTGTTTCCTAAGAAAACTTCTGCCTTTGTGGGGTTTCCAAATAAGTTGGCCCTGAGAAAGGTATTCAAGTGTAATTAGTTTATTTGGAATATAATTCCAGGAAATGTAGATAGGAGATGGGGGAAATGAGATGAAGGTGAAGATAGCCAAAGAAAAGCCAAAAACCAAAAAAAACCAAAACAACATGTGTAGAAATCAAGTTACCACTTAGGGAAACAGTAGCTTAATCCCACTGGTGTTGATTTGCTAACTGGGCCTCAAAACACACAGGGCAAGGAGAAACCAAAGAGAGAGGCAGACCACTTCAGATTAGTAGGTCGACTTTGTAATAAGCAAGGGAACTAGTACTTAAGAGACATATCTTGGGCAGCTTCAAGACAAGTGGATCTCCACACCAGATCACCAAACTCTTAAAAGTTTATATAGAGGCTTTAACTGGGCTCGCTCACATGTACTATCCAAATGATCTCAACCACACATTGTTCTCTCAAGGCCACATCCTTGAAAATGGCTCCCACTGGGGGAACGGTGAAGACAACACACCTTCCAAGGATACGGGAGAAAGTGAGGAGTCTCCCATTGCGCAGCTTGAGTGTCAACTGTTGGTCATGTCCTCTCAATGACCTCCTCCAACAACTGGGGGATTCTGGGAACCACAATGCAGCATTCACTTCAGAGTTATCCCATCAGGAAGGAGAGAAAACTGAGATATTTATCTACCAATTGCCATTAGCTGAGGACCCCAGGAAGGAGAAGAGGCATTAATCTCCTGACACTGCCGGCTGGCTGGGAGGGCTAAGAAGGCTCCAATAGCCAGACAAACTCTTTTGGAAAAAAGGAAAAAGAAGAAAAAGCAGGTGCTAGCAGTTGGAAATCAGGCTTCTGCACACTGATATGGAAAGAGCATCAGTAAAATCTCCTCTAGTGTGCTATATCTTCCAGGTTATCTCCCGGCAGATGTTAACTAGGCAGTTTTTCCCTTCAGCTGCTTCAACTTATAGATTTTCCTACTCAAAGTTACATACTATAAACCCTCTAATCTTCATCTTAAATATTAGTGTGACTTAATATCATGAGCCATAAATTCATCAGCAGCAAAATAAGTATCTTGCTTACTGACTTTACATATGTTTTGTAGGAGATATGGTTTTATTTTTAATTATGCTCTTCTATGAAGTGTTTCATGTAATCTAGTATGAATTTTGATTACATTACATCTCATGAGACAGACAAAAAGAAATATATAGAGAGGGGCATATTACAATTAGAGCATTTCGTTAGCAAGTTAGATGTGAAGGAATATGAAATGCCTGAACTTCATTACCAAGAAGAAAATGTGAACATGGTACTACACATGAGTCAAGCATCGTTTTTTTAACTCTGGCTCACATTTAAAACAAATTACTATGAATTAAGAAGCAATAGTTATGTTGAATCTTTCAACCACTAAAATAATTGAAAAAGCAATTAAAATCTTCTTACAACGTGCTAACACCAGATAGTTTTATCTATGTGATCTAAGAACAAGCAGATTCAAACTTATACACAATTTTCCAGAATATTTAAGAGGAGGAAAAACACTCCAACATGTTTTATGATGCTGCTAGCCTAACCTTGTAAAAAGTGGAAGTAGATACAGAAAGAAAAGGAAAGAATAGCCTAGTGTGTCTGCAAAATAGATGCAACCAAAGATGAAAACCCATCTAAACAAGATATTAGAAAACAGCAATATCATAAAATTATCCCAATGGATGTCAGATAATATTTAGCAAAAATATTGGATTTAAACATCATTCTTAGCAAGCTAGTATGGAAGGGAATAATCTAATCTGAAAAAGGGAATTGGTATAAAACCCATAGCAGCCACCATACTTAATGTAAAAAGTTTATATCCCCTTTAAGAACAGAAGTGAGACAAAGATACTTTCATTGATACTTTTAAACATTGTGCTGAAAGTCCTAGTTAGGGAATAAAGATGAAAGAAAATGAAAGGCATAAGGACTAAAAATAGAGGGAAAAAAAGTCTGTATTTGCAGAGAGAATTATTACCTACATAGAAAATTGAAAATGATATATGGTTAAGGATTAGGACTCAAAAGAAAATTCACTAAGTTTTTATTTTCAAAAAATATTTTAAATTACTTCCATTTTGATGCACCAGCAATGAATATGTAATTCATATAATTAAAATGCAAGAAGCCATCTAAAATTACAACAAAATTTTAAGTATATTTAAGGAATAAATACAACTAAAGACATGCATAAAATTTGTGGAAAAAATTAAAACTATACTGAAGACATTTTAAAAAAACACTTAAATACATGGAAAATATACCATGTTCATAAAAATGTTAATATTGTTTAGATACCAACATTCTATATAATATTCAGTAAATGCAATAAAATTCTTACTGAAATGCCAGCACAGTGATGTTTGTTTTAGGCTTGTTTGGTTTTTTTGTTTGGTTTTGTTTTAATTTTCATTCGAAAGAATAAGATCCAAGAAGAGCCTGGACATGTCTGAAGAATAAAAAATATATTTAAAAAAATCACACTTTCTGATGAGGTAAAAAGCTTCATTTTAAAGCTACCATAATAATACAATGAGATATAGGAACAGTGGAGATAGATAAATAAAACAATAGAACTATGTATGGAAACTCAATACCTTAATGAAAATTAATTCCAAAATATTTTAAAAGCAAAATATAATAAGAAATAATTACAAATATGTAGAAGACAAAATTAGGAGAATGTCTGTGTGACCTTCAGGTAAGAAAGGATTTTTTTCAGCTTGACTGAAGTATAATTGACAAGTAAAATTATAATATAAAGTGTATATATACACATATGTATGTGTATGCACACACACACACACACATTGTGAAAGGATTCCACAACTGAGTTAATAAAAACATCTATAACCTCACATATTTACTTTCTTTTTTTTGTAATGAGACTACTTAAGTTATATTTTCTTAACAAATTTCAATTTTCCATTAATCACCATGTGACCCATTAACACCACAGACCTTAATCATATATAACTAAGTTTTTGCCCTTTACCAACCTCTTCCCATTTTCTCCAATCCCCAGTTTCTGGCAATCACCATTCTACTCTGTTTCTATGAGATTGACTTTGGGGGTAAGGGTGGATTCCACATGTAAATGTTACCATGCAGTATTGGTTTTTCTGCTTTCTGGCTTTTTCCCCTTAGCATAAGGCCTTCCAGGTTTATCCATGTGGGAAATGACAGGATTTTCTTCTTTTTTAAAGCTGATTAATATGCCATTGTCATATTTTCTTTATCAACTGGCCACTGATAGACACAAAGGTTGTTTTCATTCCTGGGTTATTGTGAACAATGCTACAATAAACATGGAGAACACATACATCTCTTCGAGATAATGATTATACTTTCATTAGATATATATCCAGAAGTGGCATTGTTGTATCACACAGTAGTTCTATTTTTAATTTCTTGAGGAGCCTCCATACTGTTTCTCATAATGGCTGTACCAGTTTACATTCCTTCCAACAGTATATAAGGAATTTCCTTTTCCACATCCACTGGCATTTGTTTTCTCTTGTCTTTTTAATAATAGGCATCCTAATGCATGTGAAGGAATATCACGTTATGGTTTTGATTTGCATTTCCCTGATAATTACTAATGTTTAGCACCTTTTCATGTACGTTTTGGCCATTTATCTTCTTTGGAGAAATGTCTGTGCAGGTTCTTTGGGCATTTTTTCATCAGACTGTTTTGTTTGTTTGTTTGTTTGCTGTGAGTTGCAGTAGTTTCTTGTATATTTTGGATATTACCCCCTTATCGGATATGTGGTTTGCAAATATTTTTTCTCATTCCATAGGTTGCTTTTCATTTTGTTGATGGTTTCCTTTGCAGTGTAGTTCTTTTGTTTGATTTAGTCCAACTTATTGCCTTTGTTTTTGGTGTTAACTCCAAAAACTCATTGCCAAGAGCAATGTCCAGGAATTT
This sequence comes from Acinonyx jubatus, assembly GCF_027475565.1. NCBI lineage: Eukaryota > Metazoa > Chordata > Mammalia > Carnivora > Felidae > Acinonyx > Acinonyx jubatus. Next base: position 41,432,662 of record NC_069391.1, read on the forward strand.
GTGTTTTCTTCTAGGAGTTTTATAATTTCAGGTCTTAATGTTCAATATAATATTGAATTCATTTGTACATTAATTTGTTGTGGCTTAATTTTTGTGTATGTTACTAGAAATCCAGTTTAATTCCTTTTCAGGTAGCTGTCCAATTTTCTCAACACCATTTTTGAAGAGAATATCCTTTCTCCATTGTATATTTGTGGTACCTTGTCAAAAATTAATGTGCATGGATTTACTTCTGGGTTTGCTCTTATGTTCCACTTATCTGTGTGTCTGTTTTTATGCTAATACTGTACTGTTTTGATTACTATATTTATGTAACATACTTTGAAATCAGTAGCATTATGCCTCCAACTTTGTTCCTTCTCAAGATTTATTTGGCTTTTTGAGGTCTTTTGTGACTCACAAGATAGTATATTAAGTGACTTAAAATGGGTAGTCTTAAATGTAGTTATCTCTAGCGCAGTGATATATTGAAAACAAAGATATATTTAAATTTACCACAATAAAAAGCTTCTTGGCACTAAAATCTTAAGATTTATGGCATCGTAAAACCATAGACAAAAAGAATGCTGCTTTCCAAAGAAATGAAGTACAGCTAAGAATAGAACTTTGAGAAGTCAAACAAGCATATAGCCTAATGTCACCAAAACACTTACCTTCAATTTTCTTCAGAATTATTAGATATAGACAATACCTTATCTAATTTGATGTTCTAGAATTTTATATTTTATAGCCAGAAGGACATCTTCTAAAATTTTATTAGAGTGGTGTGCCTGGGTGGCTCAGTTGGTTGAGCGTTGGAGTTTTGGTTTTGGCTCAAGTCATGATCTCATGAACCATAAGATAGAGCCCCCTGTTGGGCTCTGCACTGGCAGCACGGAGTCTGCTTAGGATTCACTCTTTTCCTTTCTCTCTGCCCCTCTCTTGCTCATGCACACTCATGTGTTATCTCTCTCTCTCTCTCTCTCTCTCAAGATAAATAAATAGATAAACATTTAAGTCATATGTGGAATGTAAGAAAAAAAACAGATGAACATAGGGAAAGGGAAGGAAAAATAAGATAAAAACAGAAAGGGAAGCAAACCATAAAAGATTCTTAAATAGAGAGAACAAGCTGAAGGTTGCTGCAGGGGTGTTGGGTGAGGGGATAGACTAAATGGGTGATGGGCATTGAAGAGGGCACTTGTTGGGATGAGCACCAGGTGTTGTATGTAAGTCATGAGTCACTAATATCTACTCCTGATTGTTAATTATATGATAAATATTTATTATAAAATATTTTATATTCACATAAAAATAATAAAATAAAAATTTTATTATAGAAAATTTCAAACTTACACAATAGTAAAGGAAATAGCATTTTGAATCCACATATACCTATCACCCATGTTTAACAATTATCAAAGCATGACCTGTTCTTACTTTCTCCATAATCTCACATATTCACACACCATCCAATTATTTTGAAACAAATCTCAGACAACATTGTTTCACCTGTAACAATTGTATATATATTTAAAACACAATAGCCGACTTTTTTTTAATTTTTTAAAAATATATTTTTTTTGAGAGAGACAGAGTGTATGAGTGGAGAAGGGGCAGAGACAGAGGAGACAGAATCCGAAGCAGGATCTAGGCTCTGTTCTGTCAGCACAGAGCCTGATGTGGGGCTCAAAGCCAAACTATGAGATCACAAACTGAGCTAAAGTCAGATGCTTAACCAACTAAGCCACCCAGGCACCCCCACAATAGCTATCTTTTACAACATAACTAAAATATCTTCATCATTCACTCCCCCGAAATATATATATATATATATATACATATATATATACATACATATATATATGTGTCTATATATATGTGTATATATATATATATATATATGTGTGTATATATATATATATATATATATATATATATCACCAAATAGGTAGGTGATATGAACATTTAATTGATTATCCTACAATTCTTTTTTTTAATAGTATATTTGATCAAATCGAAATCCAAATAAGAGGTATACATATTTGTTGGTTAATTTGTCTCTTAGGTCTTCTTACGATATACGGTTATCACTCTGTTTTTTCTTCTTACACTGCATTTTGAAAAAATCGAGGTTTTCTTTTTCTTTCTTTCTTTCTTTCTTTCTTTCTTTCTTTCTTTCTTTCTTTCTTTCTTTCTTTCTTTCTTTTTTGTCCCACACATTCCCCATAGTGTGGACGTGCTGTTTGCACTCCCATGGTATCATTCAACATGTTCATCTCTCTCCTATATTTATTACGAGTTCATAGTTAGAGCTAGCATTTGCAGGACTATTTCACAGGAGGTACATTGTACTTACTTTAGGAGGTACCTAATATCACTGTTGCTTCCCCCTTGATTAGTGATCAGCATTAGATCCCTATTTTATTAGGGCTTGCAAAATGTTAACATTTTAATTAAATTATTCCTTTTTCATATATAAGATGAAATGTTTAATAAGGATATACCTCTCCTCATCTACAATTTTGTTTTTCCCTGAGGTACTGATTTTATAATAAAGGCAGAGTAAATGCTTATTTATTTTTTTAAACAAGTTTTCAAAATTAGTTAATCCTTTATATTATCCTCTAGTGGTGATAGTGGGGGGAAGATGAGTTTCATTTTTTAGTATCATAATGAATCCATGGGTTTAAACACATTTGATGTGCTTTGGTTTTATTGCTGTTATTATTTCTATAGATGCTCAAATTGTCCCATCTCTTACCAGCAGGAGAGTCTTTAAGTTGGTAGCCTGAGATTGGTTATAATGAGAGCATTTACACCACAGAAATCAACAAATACAAATCAGGTTTTTCTTCTCAGAAACCAGCTATCAACAGTTACCACCTTACTACTGGCATCACATCCTATATTGTCTCATTTGTCATTCTCAAATAGCAATAGCAATATTACTATCAAATTTTAGTTTTGGGTGAAATACATTTAATGGTTATTTCTGGAGGTTCTATGACCTCATGTCAACATATAGATATATACTTTTAGTAATTTTGATGGTCATAAGAGCATTCTCTATTTAATCTGATCAGAAAATGCTAATGGACAAGGTATAACTTGAGTTCTTGTGTGTTCATGATAGTTTGTCTGTGGCCCTTATATTTGAAAATTAAATTGGCTCGATATAAAATCCTTGAGTGACATTCTATTTCTTTGAACATTATAAATAGGACTTACTGTTTTTTGGAGTTGTAGGATCTTCACATGGTTTCTCCTGTTACTGGAGGCTGAGGGGGATACACTTTGCTGCTGACAGAAATGAAATCTTGTTCCCTACTTGATTGTCTCAGACACCAACTAGTAGATGTGGAGCTTGGTTAGCTAGTTCCAGCATGATGAGGTAAAAGTCTGGGTTTCAAACTTGATCTTGGCTGGTGGTAGTATGTGGGGATGGGGTCATATATTTTTCTATGGTGTTTGGCTGGATAGAGTAGTTATTTAAAAGTTTTGGGTCTTGGTAAGCTGCCTTTTTCCTAATCTGTTTGCCAAGGACAGCAAGGGCTTGTTGGGGCTTTCTTGTATGCATCTGTTGACATTTCTAGGTTACTGGTTTCTTTAGCTCCATTTGCACACACACACACACACACACACAAACCAAAAAACAAAAAACAAGCAAACAAACAAAAAAACAAAAACAAAAACAAAAAACCTGAGAACCCACCACCATGTTATTGCTTGGATTCTAAGGACCCGGCCAGCCTTCCCTTTCCTATCTTCTTATGTTGTTTTTATATAATGTCCAGGCCTTTTCATTGTACTTAACAGAAAGAATATGGAGAAATACATCTCCACCTTCCTGAAGGTTGAACCATAAAATTCATTCTAATTTAATTATTTTTCAAAGGAGTTTATAAAATGTTGCCTATGTTGGTAAAATAAAATTGTGTCACACTTTCAAAATTTTGTGTATCTTTGTTGGGTGTTTCCTTCTGGTGAAACTGTTATCCCTGTGCTGGCTTCTCTTTGCCTTCTTTATTCTTAATCTGTTCAGTATTTGGTCTTTGCTCACATGTATTGATAAAGATTATCTCTGACCTCACATTCTTCTTAGTAAATCAACTTTCAGCCCTGTCTGTTCATTTCCCTGATTTTTTTTTTTATTTAGTAATGTTTACTTAGTCCTCACTTTTTTGTAAGGTGTGTAACTTTTGTCTCATGTTATTTGCATTGGTTTTCTTTCTGCTCTAACAAATTCTCACAAGCTTAATGGCTTAAAAAACATAAATTTCTTACAGTTCTGTAGGTCACTTTAAATGGTCAACAGGGAATGTTTCCTCACATTCTTCCACTTCCAGAGGCTACCCGCATCCCTTTGTTTGTGGTATACTCCTCCATCTTCAAAGCTGGCTGCATAGCATCTCCAAATTTCTCTACTTCCCTGATCTGATTCTACTTCCTCCCTCCTTCCCTTATAATGGTTTGTGATGACATTGGATCTGCTCAAGTAATTCAGTATAACTTCCCTTTCTCAAACTCCTTAGCTTTGAGTACACCTACAAAATCTCTTTGGGCACATAAGGTAACATATTCACAAAATCCAAGGATTGGGACATGGACATCATTCAGTGGCCAATAGTCTATATCACACATCATGTAACTTCTTTATCCCTTTATTTCTGAGCTCTTATTTGACATATTTTATATTTGTATTCATTTTTATATCGTTAAGGGACTGGGAGAAGTTTGACTTATTTTCTTCTGTATAAAAATATTGGTCATTGCATAGTGTGGTCCTTTTTTTCTCTCTGATTTATACCATTGCTTTATTTTTTTAAAAAGCAGAGCTGTCTGCCTTATGCATCTTGCCTGCTCTCTTCTCACCTGGATTTTGGTGTTTTGTTCATAAACACAGTTTGAAAGAGCTAGATGACTTCTGTTCTATCAACCATTCTATAACTTGAGGGAATTGTGAGAAAAGAAATAGCACTAAACCGAGCTTGCAGTTTGAAAATCGGGGGTCCTGCTATCTTGCTAAACGTCCTTACCAACACTTATCACATTAGCAGTAGACACCCCATTATCATAGAGAGAGATACTCCTGGTTCCTAATTTAGTGTCCGTTTTTGGAAGCGTTATTTCCATCAAAGAACCTCGACTCCAGGTTCATTTCCCCCTTTCACACTTTTCTTCCAGCAGCCACTGTCTTTACTACTTCTTCAGGAAAGAAAGCAATAAAAGAGATCTACTCAGTTTTTCTCTCTCAGTGACAACTTGCAGGGTTTTATTGACTTTTCATTATGGCTACTATGGGAAAGGAGGAATAGGAATCAATCTGCACAGCACCTTCCTCTGTTTCCGATTTCTCTTAATTTTTGCTTTAATGCAAGAGCAACAGTTTTTATAGCTTATTACATTAGAGTATGTTCCCTACTTTGTCGCCACTCTTTTTGTTTGTTTGTTTTTGACTATCGTTGCTGTTTTTTAAATTACTCTGACCATTTTGTTGTATTTCAAAAGGGAAAGTCTGTGATGCTATTTCTCTTAATGTACTCCCAATTGAGAAAAAAAAATCTCCATGACTGTTAGCTTAAATGTGAATAGAAAGACCAATTCAGGATTTGTTTACGGATGAATAAAAGTTGTGAGCTAGTGAGAAGTCAGGAACATAGACTTCAACCTCCACATAGCATTTTTCCTGTTGTTGGGAATTAAAGTTTAGTTTTAATGATCTCACTAGAGCATACTGCAAATAGGGGTCAAATGATATTTTCAACAGCTTTCACAATTATAATCTGAATTACAATTTAATATAAGTCATTCCTTTTTAAAGATTTTATTTGAATTTAAGCTGGGTGGGAATGATAATTGCTATTTCTTTGGGGTAAGATGGATCTTTCATAGAATTACCGCATTCATAATTTGAAGAGATTCTAAAGGGCATACAATGCAGTCATCTTCAGGATAATAAAAGATAGACTATTTGCCAAATAGCCATCTGAATGTGGTTTAGATACCTCACCACCTCCTGGGGCAGCCCATGCTGTTTTTTGTCAGATTTTCATGCAAGTCTTATATATCCATCTGAACTTCTCAAAGTGACCCAATCTTTGTAATTCCTCCCCTAAGGACTTTATAGATTCATTTTTTAAGAGAGAGCAAGAAAAAGCAGGGGAGAGAGGCGGGGGGGGGGGGTGGTGGCGGGGGGAGAGAAAGAGAATCCCAAGCAGGTTCCATGCTCAGTGCAGATTCTGACACGGGGCTCTATCCCACAACCCTGGGATCATGACCTGAGCTGAAATCAAGAGCTGGATGCTCAACTGACAGAGCCACCCAGGCACCTCTAGAATTCTTCTTTACGATAATACTATTGATATTTGAGGGAAACACTCTTGTCTTCCTCAAACTGGGTATTAATTTATACCAAAAGTTTTTGAGTACCATCCTCTTTCTAATGTCTCTGAATGGAACACATCTGATGGGAGTAAACTGTTAAACTGGAGCCTGAAATACAAACACAACACTTAAACATGCCTTCACCTGAACAGAATATCCCAGTCCCACTCTTGATGGAAGTGTGAGATTTGTCCTTAAGTTTCTCTTAATCATTGCAGGCTCAGGATGTCTAGTGCTTTAGTGGTTATCTCATACTGTTGACTCAAATCATAGTCACTGCTTACTAAAAAACACTGCTGCTAAGAACCTTTTACCCTCTCCTCAGACTTTATGGAGTTGGCTGCACATTCCAGTTTGCTTTCTCATATTCAATACTGTTGCATTTCATTTTTAAAGATACAATCCACTAGGAGAGATTTGGAGCCCTATGTTGTCATCCAGTGCATTTTTTATTCCCCCAAGCTTTATGTTACCCTATACGTGAAGCATCTTTAATCATATATCAGTCAAGTCCTTTACAACAGAGGAGCTATAAAGAAGGAGGAAAAAAGAGAGAAACCTAGAAAGAGCAAAGGCAAGCAAGGGGAAAGGAGAAAAAAAAGGAAAGGAAAGGAAAGGAAAATAGCTAGCATGTCAAGCATAAGGCGACTATACACTTCATCCTTTTTTCCGTAACCCAAATTGATGATTTTTAGCAAATTTGGAACAGAGAAAGGTGCAACCTAATTAGAATGATTATAATCCCGCCTCCTCTCATTCATTTTAGAGGAAGCTATAAAGTATAAATAAACAAATGCATAAGTATTCTGTTGCCTCTGTATTTAGTTTGCATATTTCCTCAAATTACTAAAGGTGCTTATCACACATCTTATTAATTATTCTCACATATGCATGTGCACTTGAAGGGAGAAACAATTTCTATGTAGGCTTTCTTCGTAATCATATTAGGCTAGATCCTGGTATTCTGTTTTATTAAAGATGACACTAAAGAGACAAATGGAAAGATGATAGGGGTTATCTTTACAAGTAATTAAAATACTATATAAAACTCTGCTGACCATAGGGCAAAGGTAGGCAGAAGAGACCGTGAGAAAGACTTGATTCAAAGCTGAAGAAGTAAGATTGCTGACATAAGCATGGCACTTGAATGTTTTGAAATTCTTTCAGAAAAGTAATTGAAGTGAGAAGACAACTTCAAGAAACCCAAGATATTTTTTAAAGGTAAAAACTTGGAATTAGTAGATAAATATATCCTGGAGAGCTAATACACGGTGTAGAGATCATTGTCAACAATATTGTGTTATAAACTTGAAAGTTGCTAAGAGACTAGATCTCATTGTTCTCACTGCAAAAAAGAAATGATAATTATGTAATGTGATAGAGGTTTTAGTTAATGCTATGGCGGTAGTCATATTGCAATTTATAAATATATCACATCAACATGTTGTACACCTTAAATTTACACAATATTGCATGTCTATTATATTTCAATTTTTTTAAAAAATGAAATAAAAATAGGTGAAGACAAACTAGCAGCAGCTATGTGACCTGCTTGAAATCAGAAAATATACTATAGAAAGTAAAGGGAAAGCAAAGGACCTTGTGAAAGAGCTTGGATACAGAAAAGTCCAAATCATGATCATGTATTCACTGCAAAGCTTCTCAGTCCATCCCACGACACATCAGCAAAGCTGGAAGGGCCCATGGTAGCCACCAACTGGGTGAGAGTCCAAGGAACTTTGGAAACGTCTGAAAGTGGTAAAGTTATCTGGGAGTCTGGGCTCTATGACCTTGAGAAACCAACAAAATAAAATACATTTTCAGGTCAGTGTTCGCTATTGAGGAGATACTGCTTGGATGGAATGGATACAACTTGAGGAGGTTGAATAAATAGGAGCAAAGGACAACGAAGATTCAGATAAGGGCTACAGAGGGCTGAGGCAGGTGGAGAATTGTAGAGGAAGTTCTCAGAAATTTGAGCCCATACTTTTGATTTGTTGGTGAAATAAAAGAGGAGGGGACTCAAAGGTGGTGAAACTATAATAAATACCCTTGCTCATCCCTCATTCCTAAAGGTACAGTATGGTAATTTTACTTATAGGTGTATAGCACAAAATGTTTGCAGCAGAATCTCATACAAAGTCATTATAATAAAAAAGAAAGAAAGAAAGAAAGAAAGAAAGAAAGAAAGAAAGAAAGAAAGAAAGAAAGAAAGAGGGGCACCTGGGTGGCTCAGTCAGTTAAGTGTCCAACTTCAGCTCAGGTCGTGATCTCACGGCTTGTGGGTTTGAGCCCCATGACGGGCTCTGTGCTGACAGCCCAGAGCCTGGAGCCTGCTTCAGATTCTGTGTCTCCCTCTCTCTCTGCCCCTCCCCTGCCTGCACTCTGTCTCCATCTCTCTCAAAATAAATAAACATAATACAATTTTTTTTAAAGAAGAAAATAGGGAGAAACATCCCCATGTATAATGAAAGCACGCCATTAACATTTAGCCACATAGTAGATAAAAATTGTAACAATGCTTCAAAATAAGCTAAAAAAATAAAAAAGAAATTTAATAGAATAAAATGATAATAAAATAAGTCAGCAAAGTAAAAGATTTAAGTAATACAAATTTTACATGATAACAAATCAAAAACAGAAAAAAACTTTTAAATATGGAATAATTGGTGAAGAGTAATATTTGGAAGTATAATACTTTTAGAACCCAAAGTATACACTAAATATCCATGGGCTCATACTGACATAAATGAAAGATTTAATACATAAATGAGACAAATAAACAAATCTAAACAGGATTTCAAATGATTCATATAGATAATCTGCTCTCACACAAGTTAAGCGTGACTCCCCACTGTTTAAGTGTGAGCTATGATAGTGATTTCCTTCCAAAGACTACAGTGAGGAAAGAGTGGAAGGGCAGGGGGAGAGTACTGAACATTACCTGAGAAAACGGGCAAACACTATCTCATCCAGGTGATCAAGGTTGACATTTACAGTGATGTCAAGTTCAGTGTATATACTCTTGATTTACTGTGAAGAAATGGCACCAAACCTTTGTAGTCTGCCCTTCCCCTAAAACTTCTAATCCTTTGTAATAAGAGGAAACATATAAGACAAACCCTAAAGGAGATATATTCTACAAAATATCTGACCAGTATCCCTGAAAACAAAGGTCAACCCCACACACACACACACACAAAAGAAAAGAAAAATCAGAGAAACATGCCAATTCAGTGTAATCCCAGGAAGCGTCCTAAAACAGGAAAAGGGCATTAGAACAAAGCATGGACTTTAGTTAATAATAAAATAGTGTATCAATATTGGTCTACTTACCATAACAAATGCACCATACTAATGCAAGATACTAATTATAGGGACAACTATGTTTGGATATATGGAAACTCTGTGTACTATCTTCTCATTTTTTCTATAAGCCTAAAACTGTTCTAGAATAATATGTTCATGTAAAAATATAAAAATCATTTCAGCATGAAGATTAAACCAAACAGAACACAAGTACAAATACAATGACTAGACCATAAAGGAAATAGGAGATGCAGATGTGTTAGAGCCAAAAAGCAAAGATGACAACTGACTAAAATAGCCAAAGTCCAGAACAATGACAGCATCAAATCCCGGGGAGGATGTGGAACCACGAGAACTTTCACTCATTGACAGTGGGAATGCAAAATTGAAAGACAGGTTGGAGATTTCTTACAAAACTAAATCCACTCTTACCATATGATTCAGCAATAGTCCTCCCTGGTCTGTGCCCAAAGGAGTTGAAAACTTACATCCACACAAAAACCTATACATGGATGTTTATGGCAGCTTTACTCATAATTGCCAAAATGTGGGGGAACCAAGGTGTCCTTTGGTAGATGAATATACAAATATGATGTGGTACATTCAAACAATGGGCTCTTATTCAATGCCAAAAAATAAATGAGATGTCAAGGCATGAAAAGCCACAGAGAAACCATAAATGCATATGAGTAAATAAAAGAAACTGATCAGATTATGCTACCTACAGTACACAACCATATGGCATTCCGGACAAGGCAAAACTACAGAGATAATACAGAGATCAGTAGTTGCTGGAGGTTCAAGGGAGGGATGAATATGCAGAGCACAGAGTATTTTTAGGGCAGTAAAACTACTCTGTGTGATACTATATGGTGGATTCGAGTCATTATACATGTGTCCAAACACATGAAGTGCACAACACCAGAGTGAGCCCTACTGTAGACTTTGGGTGATTATAATGTAGGTTCATCATTGTCACAAATGTACTACTCTGCTGAGAGATGGGGGTCATGGTGGAGGCTATGTATGGGGGGGGGGGATCTCCATATCTTCCTCTCAATTTTGCTATGAATCTAAAACTGCTCTAAAATATTGAAGTCTTTCAAAAAAAATAAGAAGAAATAGATCCAAAGGATATTAAACAAAGTGGTAGATATAGAAGGTAAACATAGAAGAGTGGTACTAAGTACTAGTGGGGGGGGGAATAAACAATGGAACAAAAATAATAAATCCATAGTATTCCACGCTCCCCCAAAACATTCCTGAAAACTACATATCAAAATTTCAAATTATGTGCCTGGGGAAAATTTGTCAGAATGAGTGACCCAGAGATTTGTTCTAGTAAAAATTTTAGATGAAAAAAAGTTCGCTGGGGCATTAAAACTTTACACTTGAGAACAATGAGAGGGCAGTAACAGGGCAGTCATTGCCCTCTGCATTGTGATAGTGTCAGAGGAGGCCTGCTAGAGACTCAGGATTTTCCTCCCCACTCATCAGTAGACACCCTGGCCCCCAAGTCAGGAGAGGACATGTGGGAAATAGTGACGAGGCACCCCTAGAACTCCCAGCAATAGGGGTATTAGTGGAGGCCTAATGGAAGCCCAAAGTCTCCCACACTGAACAAGAAACACCCTCTTCCAGTGTATTGGAGGCCAAGTTGGAAATCCGGATTTCTATTTACCTACAGCAGTGAAAACGCATCCTTCCCCATAAGAGCAATTTCAGAGGAAGCCAGCTAAAATACAAGGTTTGAAATAAGACCCAGAGTTTCCTAATATAATATGCCAAATGCTCATGCTTTGATAAAAGGTTAGTTGCCATACCAAATACTGGAAAAATCTTAAACTGAATGAAAAATGAATCAATGGATGCCACCACCAACATGACAGAGATGTTAAAATTATCTGACAAACATTTTAAAGCAGCTAACATAAAACGCTTCAACAAGCAGTCATGGACACACTTGAAACAAATGAAAAACCAGACAGTCTCAGCAAAGAAATAAAAAAGCTTCTGGAAGGAAATACAAGGCATTAAGTAAGAATCAAATAGAAATTGTAGGCCTTTATGTACAAAGCTGGGGGAAAAAAATAAAAACAATAACACAACCCTCAATTGGTGGACTGACCTCCAGAATGCAATGCAAGAAACAAAGAACAAATCAATTAACTATAACAAAGAACAATAAAAAATACCCAATTTGAACAACAGGCAAAATAGACTGATTAACAAGAAATAACAGAGTCTCGGGCACCTGTGGGACAACAGAAGATTGAAAATTCATGTTATCAGAGGCTCAGAGGGAGGAGAAAGAGAATGGAGCTTAAAAAGTATTTAAAGAAACAATTGCTGAAAACTTAACAAATTTTCAAAAAAACATACACCTACTTATTCAAAAAGTTGAACAAGCCCCAAGCACTGGGATAAAATTGTAAAGAACATGATACCCTTTCCCAGACGCACACACATGTGCACACATGCACACAAGTGAGTACGAGGTAAATTGGTAATCTGCATAATATTGGTGGATTGTGTTAGTGTGAATATCCTGGTTATTATTTATTTTAATGTTTATTTATTTATTTTTGAGGAGAGAGCATGTGCATGTGAGTGGGGGAGAGGCAGAGAGAAAGGGAGAGAGAATCCCAAGCAGGCTCCGTGCTGTCAGCACAAAGCCCTTCACGGGGCTTGATCTCATGAACTGTGAGATCGTGACCTGAGCCAAAACCAAGAGTCAGACACTTATCTGACTCAGCCACCCAGGTATCCCCCTGGCTATTATAATATACTATAGTTCTATAAAATGTCATCACTGAGGGGAACTAGGAAAAGTGTATAAGATATTTCTCTGTATTATCTTTACAATTGTATGTGAGTCTACAAATATCTCAATAGATGCTTTAATTAAAAATGTTTTTTGCAATCCATTCTCAGTTTAGCTGTCCTCTCCTCTCTCATTATTTTGTAACCTAAAGAACCCATTAGGAATCTGGGAGGAGGAGTACTTAATGTTTCTTGTACTCTTGAAATGACATTAGGATAGAAATAGAGAGTAGGATATGTTGCCAGAAGTTAAAGAAAGGGTGGGGTAGGAGTCAGATGGCTATTGCTCTAGGAGGGCAGGGTGAGGCATTCTTGTGGCGATGGAAATTTTCTGTATCTTGGCTCTATCAATGCCAATACCCTGGTTGTGATATTATTCCAAACCCTCTAAGATGTTACGGTTGGGGGAAATTGGGTGAAAGGTACATGGGCTCACTCTGTATTATTTCTGAAAACTGCACATGAATCCACAATTATCTCAAAATTGAAAGTCGAATTAAAAATGGAATTCATCCAACTAAAATAAATGCTTAGGAATTATATAAAAGACCAGTGATGAGTACTGAATCCATGAAAGGCAGAGCAAACTTATTAAATACCTATGAAAGCTGTCATTTCAGATTATAAATTGACACAATGTGAAAATATGAAAACCAACAGTTTGGAAGTAATAGGTAGGCAATAAGAGGTTTTTTTTAATGTTTATTTATTTTTGAGAGAGAGGCAGACAGAGTGCAAGCTGGGGAGGGGCAGAGAGAGAGGGAGACACTGAATCTGAAGCAGGCTCCGGGCTCTGAGCCTTCAGCACAGAGCCTGACATGGGGCTCACACTCACCAACTGCGAGCTGAAGTTGGACGCTCAACTGCCTGAGCCACCAAGGTGCCCCAATAGGAGGGGTTTTAAAAAGCTAAGGCCACCATCTTTCACAGGAAAAGGGATAATTTATTAATTGTCACTGATTCAAATTAAATTATGCAGTTTAAAAGTACGTCATTAGCAGATGGTAGCTATACTTGTGGTGAGCCTAGCATAACATAGAGAGTTGTCAAATCCCTATGTTGTACAGCTGACACTAATGTGACTTTGTGTGTCAGCTTTACTTCCCTGTAAAACAAAGTATGCCATTATTATCTAAACTTTTTTTATATTTTAACATTATAGACACCTGTTAGGAAGAATATTTCTTCCAGAGAAGTTATTTGAATTTCAAAAGTTTCACTGTAGATCTTTGTTGCATTACATTTAAATGCAATTAAATATACCACTGCCTAATAACACAGTACAACGCCTAATAATGTCCCTGGACCTGTGAAGGAAAGGTCAGGAGGTAAAATGTTGCAAAGGAAGAGTTAGTATAGTCTTTGGAACCGTAGAGTTCGACTGGAATCTTTGATTTTGCATTTATTAGCCGAAAGTCCTAGAGCAGGCACTGACTTTATCTGAAATTCAGATGCATTTCCTCTAAATTGGGCTAATACTGCTCATCCTATGGGAATATTTTAGGCTTGCAACACAGGGCTTCGCACGGATTCTGCTCTCTGCCTTGACCTTAACAAGTGTATTAATTTTTCAGTAACTATTAATTACTTCCTTCCCTCCCTTATTATATTTCATTACATTCAATATATTTTTTTAAGTTTACTTATTTATTTTTCAGAGAGAGAGCATGCATGTGAGTGGGGAGGGGTGGAGAGAGTGGGGCATAGAGGATCCAAAGCAGTCTCTGTGCTGACAGCAGAGAGCCTGATGTAGGGCTCAAACTTACTAACCATGAGATCAGGACCTGAGCCAAAGTCAGATGCTTAACTGAGCCACCCAGGAGCCCCTATATTCAATATATTTTGATTAAGGCCACAGGGAATTGCACAGTATATTTAGAACAACTTCTGTTTGAAGTGGCTAAGTGTTAAGGAAAAAATCCTATTCCATCACACTATCTTCTAACATCTAGAGTTCTCTCAGAGACCCTCAAGCACACAAATTTGACGGATTATAGACTGCCATATTTTCTTACTGGGAATTTTGTGAAACTGCTTGGGTTTACCAGGGATATTTTTTCCTGTTGAAAAACATATTGAAAATCCCTGAGATGAATAAACAAAATATAAGTTCGGAAGCAAAAGTGTTAGTAGAAGTGTTAGTAGTGACACAATGTAACAATTTGCTTTTCACTGGTGGACATTAGGTTGTTGACAAGGATTAGCCAAACAGTTTATACATGTTTTACTTGCAGTCAGGCAGCATGTGGCTTACCATGGAAGACTGAACATCTGTCTGCCTTTCTCTACCCCCAGCTGTCCTCCCCATATGTACTCACAAAAGTAAAGAAAACTTCTAAATCAAATTAATAAAATGACAGACCATTAGGCAAAATACGGTACATTTTTTCTCATTATTCAGGGGTTAAAGAGTAAACAAATCTGTTTCCAGCACAACTGATGATACGGGCAAAACAGCAGTCATCCAGATTTCCTGACTGGCTCCACACCTTCCTGTAACTTTAGTTCACTGTTCTGCTCTGCCACAGACAGAGAGCAAAGGAGTAAACTTGCTCCGCAGCCTGGGACTTGTTTTCTCAGCGGGGGACCCTCCTGAAACTACCCTCTGAGGCTATTATGCAAATCATCTGATCCAGAGAATTACTGAAGGATGAACAGGTAGTCCCAGCAATACCAAGTACGACGTAGGAACCACCTGCCTTCTTAGCGAGAGCAACCTTGATAGAGCCAGTACTTCTCTATTAACACCTAGATCTATAATCTAGCAACTGATGTGTACAACAGCTGATTAGCTGGCACCACAGGTGGCACAGGATCTACTGCTCACAATTCAGGCAGTGTTTTCATGAGCCCATGACCCAGACTCCTGAAATCGTAAGCAGAATTTGGTTGACCCATTACTTAAGATAGGGTTTTTAAAAATCAGAGATTATTTAGACAATTTAAGCACGACCAATTACTTTGACCTAATTGCTATTTACAGAACACAACACTGGCAACTGTGATATTCTCTGCAAAGGCACATAGGATTGTAACAACATGGAGCAAAATGAAGGGCCATAAAATCATTCTCACCAACCTTCAAAATTCTTCACTCCAACCGTGTATATTTTCTGACCATGGCGGAATTAAATGAGATATCCATAAAACCTCTTATGTAGAAAGTCACAAATATTTGAAAATTAAACAACTTTCTTTCACATACAGAGGTCAAAGAACAAATTACAAGAAAATATATGGAATAGTTTTAAATGAATGATAATGAAAATAAAGCATGTCACAATTTATGGCATGCTGCTCAACCACTGGGGAGAGGGAAATTTATAGCATTAGATGCTTAGGTAAGATCAAAGTCTTAATATTAATTATCTACATTTCCACCTCAAGAAGATAATAAAAGAAGAGCAAAATAAACTCAAAGTAAGTATAAGGAAGGAAATAAAAAGGGTAAGAAATCAAGCAACAATGAGAAAAACAGTAGAAAGTTCACAAAGGAGAAAGTGACTCTTTAAAAGAGTGAAAATTGATAAATCCACAACAAGTCTAAGGAAGATATAAAGGAGATATTGCAGATCCGGTGGAATTCAAAAAGAGTAATGAGGTAAAATTTAAATAATTTATGGCCAATGAATCTAACAAATTAGATACAATGGAGAAATATCTTGGAAATCACAATTTACCAAAATGGATGCCAGGATAATTAGAAAATCTTTAAAGAAATTAAATCCATAATCAACACATTTCTCACACACAACAAATCTCAGTACAAAATTGATTCACAGAAGAAATAATCACAACCGTACATAAATTCTTTCAGAAAATATAAAGAAGGGATCACAAAACTCATTTTATGGGGTCAACAGAGCACTGAAAACAAACCATAAAGAAAAATCACATAAAAATTTACAAGTAGATATCCCTCGGGACCATAAACAAAGATATTTTTAATAAACATTAGCAATGGAATATCATAATTTATAAATCAAGTAACATGTCATAATAAAGTTCAGCTATCTGAGCAGTAAAAGGATGATTTAACAATTGAAAATCAACCAAAGCAATCCACTCGCTTAGCATATTCAGTGAAAAAATAAAGAAGAAAAATCATATGAAAAAATTCATGACAATACCATTCACTATAGTAATTTCCATAACCAAGAATAAAAGAGAACAATACATTACAATACATTACAAGGCATCTATATAGAGCCTATGGCTAAAATCACTCACTCCTGGTGGAAAAAAAAAAAAAAAAAAGGAGCATTTTTTCCTGAAGACTGCAAAGAAAGCAAGGATATTTTCTCTCAGCAATTCAAGTCAATGTCAGACTGGATGGGGGGCCTAGACTTTGAATAAAACAAGAAAAAAATAATATGCCTCAAGTTTGGAAGGTAAAAGTAAAACTGTCTAAACTCATAACTAACCTGTTTGTTTTTGTAGACAGATGCATAGAACCATGGAACAAAACAGAAGCCCAAGAATTGAGCCAAATATGTACAACTGAGTTTTTTACAAAGGTGCCAAGATAGAAAGGAAAATTTGTTACAAATGTTCCCAGCATTGCTAGATAAATATGTGGGCAGGAATGATCCTTGACACCTACTTTTCAAAATAAAATAAATAAATAAATGTAATTCAAGCTGGAATGTGCCATTAAATGTGGAATCTAAAAGCCCCTGCAAGAGAACATGAGAGAATAGATTCACAGATTTGAAGAGGCAAAGAAGTTTTATACAGAGGGAGATCATAAAAATCACTAAAAGAAAAAACACAATAATTTGAACTACATTTAAATATTGAATTTCTGGGGTTCAAAAGATATAATTAAGAAAATGGCTAGGCAACCACAGAATGTGAGAGAATATTGACTGTTCATATACATGACAAAGGATTTGTGTTCAAATTATATAAAAATTTGATAAAAATAGATAATAAAAATCAACCTAATAGGAAAAAATAGACAAAAGACTCAAACACTTTGCAAAAGACAATATACACATGTCCAATAAGCACATGAAAATGCTCAGCATTAGGCAACAGGAAAATGACAATTAATATGATAATGAGATATGAGTCCACATCCACAAAAAATGGCTTCACTTAAAATGACTGAGAACACAAAATTCAGGGATGATATGGGGCAACTGGAGCTCCCACACATTGCCAATGAGAGCATAAAACGTCCAACCACATGCAAAAACTGAAAGTACATTAGAAAGTTAAACACAACATCTGTCAGGACTGTCAGAGGAAGTCATCAAGAGAATATGACCGCCAGTTGACTTGCGTGAGCTTTTGCTGCTGGTTACCTGCTAAGAAGTCACTGTTTCCAGAAGAGCCCCTGCCCTTCTTTTGTTTGTCACTTCATCCTTGTGCCCACTGCAATGTCTAGCACATGCTAGGGACATTTAAAACTGCTTTGAACTGATGAATGAATAAATGTGTCCTTCAACCTGTGGGGAAGGAAGGAAGTTACGTTCTGAGCGCCATGATACTGCCAGGTGAAACGAGTTAAAGGTCCTCGCTTAGCCACAGGCTAAAGGTATATTCATTCCTTTAATTCCTCAAACCTGTAGTGTGTAGCCATTAAATAAGCCTGAGTTTCAAAATCCTCCTTTGCCTTAGGGGAAAAACCAGAATCCCAAAAATAGTGTTACAAAGTGCAGGAACTCTAGTAGTAATAAAAAAACACCAGTCTAGAAAATCCAGAGTTGAACTATGTTGCTTCTAATCCCAGCTCTTGCATGTTAAGTGATCTTGTGCAAGGCACAAAATGCATATCTCTGTCATTCTCATTTGTAAAATGGAACCATCATTTTAGCACCTACTTCACAAGATTATTGTAAGATTAAATGTGAAGAACTTAGCCTAGTTCCCAGCACACAGGAGGTTTTCCACATATATTACCTATAAATATTATTTCACCTTACCCTCTGCAGAATCTCTAGATGTTTTTTCACGTTTTCAAAAACACAATTATCACAAGCACAAAATGAACTCAATCTTTTCTCCAATCCTTTGTATAACTGGTTTAAATTATAGTTTAGGTTTTCATTACTCCCAAAATGCCCTTGGTGGCATCTACTAGAAATGCCACCTATGCCTGCTGATGTGTGGACCAAGACTGCCAGTGCCCAGTGTCTGCTTATGCCCATATTAAGGGAGCTAATGACCTTCATTTAAAGCCAAAACTTTCTTCTATCATTGTACAAAGGTCTAGAATAGTTCCCTTTCACAGAAGAAGCCAAAAGCATCAATGCTATTAATACATTACATTAGTTTTCTCCCAAGGAAAAAAACAAATATATGACACTTGATGTTCTTGTTCTCCTTTTTCATCCTTCATCTTAGAATTCAAACATAAATTCATGGTTCAGGGTCAGAGGATATTTAAGAAAGAGATATCATTCTATGCTTATAGTTATGCCATCAGTGGGATTTCATCCACTGATCTTAAATCAAATTTATGTTTCAGTTCTTTCTTCCCTTAGGAAATGTTCCCCTATTCCCTCACCTCCCAGAGTTCTGCTCAATAACTCATGTAAGTAACTACTTTGAAGTCCTCTCAATCATCGCCAGTTCTCCAGGTATAGTAAAATGTACCAAAACTCTGGAGTAGGCTCAGATTAGTCTCAATAGTGGATCAAAACAGGATAAGTCACTGGCATGGAGTAGCTGAAGGGGGCCAGGGAGAGTTGAGAGAGGGGGAAGCCCAGAACTCACAAATGCTTATTAGAAACTTTTAAGAGTCAGATTAATACCTATAACGTCAAGAGAAGTGAGAAAATAATAAGGATCTATTTTCCATGGAAGGCTGGTACGTACTACATACTATTCTGTCATGAGAGTAGACCCAAAGTTTATAACATATAAATCACCAACATTTCAGAGAAAAGAGTGGTTACACCCAAGCGGTGAGGTGGCATTGAAGTCTTGGGAAGACTATACGTTCTAAGTTACATCTTGACCCATAAATTCCCTACACCAACTGTTAACCAGACACATGTATTGACTTTAGAAAGAAAAAAAATATAAATGACCCCTAAAAACATGTCTTTGTGCCAATGACTTAGACTGTCCATCTCTATTAATTTTTCCAACTCTCTCATGAGGGTCATATATGGATAGGCAAGCTTTCCACTGAGAAATAAAGTTTGACAAATCTTACCATACTATTTCTAAATAAAAGATCCATTCCTGGAGAAAGCAAGTAAAACGCAAATATAATTTTCAGAAAATTACTTTGGAGTAGATATGGATATGAATTTATTCTGTACAGTAATATTTATCTGTTCTCATCTTTAAAATTGGTCATGATGCTACACGTCAATAGTGTAAACTATAAAACAATTAAAAGGCATTAATGTGTATTCCCTGTGATAATCCTAGGGAAATTTTTAATAATCCTGTTGAGGTTGTTTCCATACCTAGAGTTTATTTACTTGCTTTACCCATAAATTCATATGCTGTTCTAACCTCCAACTTTACAAATTACATCATTGGATAAAAACCCCTAGAATAATGTGGCATCAATGACAGCAGCATAGTGTATAATTTTATATTTTAAAATGATCTATCAGTTAAGAGGTTCATATACAAGCAACAGAAAACCCACCCCAAAGTGGCTTTAAAAATAAAGGGCATTAATTGGCTTTAATAAGTAGAAACATAAAGAGACCGACCTTTAGACTTGATTTGATTCAGGGCAACACAATGGCAGTAAGACAGCTTTTCTCCGTTCTTCTACCTTTAGCAGTGTGAACTTCATCCCCAAAACTGCCATTCCTTTCAGTGACAATTTGAAGGACTATATACACTTCTTTCTCATCAGTGGAAGGAGAGACACTCTGAAAAATTCCTGAGGAGACACAAGAAACATATTTCCCATTAGACTATAATAAACCTTTTAAACAGTCTCTTATACCTAATTGAGTCAGGGATGACAAGTTTTTTCTTGTTTTCAGATTATTGTCATACTGAAAATATTTTATAAACTATTATGGCATATTTCCACTTTAAAATCTTCATGTAAGAATTTCACAGTGCCAGAAAATGATGACCTTTAAGTATGAAGAAAGTATTTTGATTATAGGGCAGAACATTTTTGCTATCACCTTCAAAATGTTGCCCATTCATTAACTTCTTGGGTTATAAAAAGCACATAGAATCCATTTCTTATCCTTCAATACCTTTTTATATCTACAATGCAATAATCAGAGATTGATGAATGTAATAATTTGTGGAGAATGTAAAGATTAAAACTTTTCAGGCAGTGCAATGATTTAACATCAACCAGGAAAAAGCTCCCTCAAAATATTGTTTTATGTAATTTTCTGCCCATTACCATAATAGCAAAGTAAAAATATTCCACCTCTGTAAAAAAGTACAAAAAAATATTTCACTTTCACTGTTCTCTTGAAAATACCATTATTAGTGTTCAGTTAAAAAGGGGAAACTTTTAATTTGTGGGGGTGTAGAAACCTTTATAAGCAAAAATCAACTTTATCTCAGTTTACAACAAGTTATTGAAGAAAGGCATTGATTCAAAATATTACAAACTATTTCATTGTTGCAGAAAAAGTAAAATTAAAGTTAAAAATATTAGCAAATTGACCTAAAATAGATCACTCATCAATTTACTTTACCCTTTTTAACAAATCCATAATTCCACATAAATAGCTTAGGAAAGGTCCTCTTCCCTCAAATTGGTCACATTAGCTTTGAATCACCAGGCAAACCATGTAACTCTGTGAGCCTTACGGTCTTCATCTATAAAATGAGAGATTAGACTAAATGTACTCAAACATCCTTTCCCACCTACAAATTTATGTAGCTTTGTAATCGTAAGTAATCCTTTGAGGAATGAGGTTTAACCTCAAACTATCTTCTAGATATATAAAGTTCCCCTTTAAGTTTCAAAGCTTTACTTTCACCATTTAAATAAATGTGTTATGTTTCCCTGTCACCCTAAAAAAGAAGATATGAGCTATGACTGATAACAAAGTCTCCTAACTTCTTTTTGCCACTCAATGTTGCCAGCTCGTGGACTAGATCAGCACAGATTTCTGTGTGTTGACTCCCATTCTCTACAACCATGGAAAGGACCCCTGAGTCTCAAAATGAGGATAACTGAACCTTGCCTTTCTCTTTCTCACTGTTTTGAAGACCAAAGGGAATACCACGTAACAAAGTATATACATATATTTTGTATATACATGTACATATATCATGTAGAAAGTGTATATATATACACATATATATATGTATATGTATATATATAATGCAAAGAATTATTTTCATGATGAACAGTTTTTACTTTTTTCTAATGAAAACACCTGGCCATTATATAAAATATATCTTACTTTAGAGAACTTATAACTTTATGGTTCAAATCCTTCAATTAACTGACAAAGTCTCCAGTCACTTTGTTTCATTTCTAATTTACTGCTTTACCATCCAATTGCCTAGGGCCCAATACTCACTTTGTTTCTCTCAGAATTTAGAAGTTTGACTTTTTAACAGATGAAAATGAAAATCTATAGATCTCTCTGTTACTCTAGCAAATTTGCTATCACCATTCACTATAAAACACTGTTTCCCTAAAATGCGAAGGTGTTTTTGTTTCTTTTTTTTTGTACTGTTGTTTTTCTGAGATTCCCTAAGCTCCAGCCCTAGAGATTCTGGTTCAATATGTCTGGGGAAAGCTGTTTCTCAAAACTCCCTTAGGAAATTCTGAAATCGGTGAGTTTGGGAACTATTACTTTGCCCTCAATTTTAGTAGCTGCTTCTTACATTTTACAACAAATATAAAATTTTCCTCTGATGTTAATCACAAGTACTTACAGAACAAATTCGTAGATATCTAGAGAAAACTAGAAGTAACAATCTTTTGCAAGAAAATTTTAAAATATTATAAGAACAGCAGAGCTAAGAAAAGTCAGCTTGTACCCTTAAAAGACAATTGTTCTCTGCTGTATTTGTATTCATTCGCTGGTAAACAGAGACTGGCTTGTAACTGTTGTAATTACTAAATAAAATATGGAAGATCTTTAACAGAAAGGTGGCTATGTAATTAATCAGTATTACTGAGAAAATGTTTCTAGCAGACCTAAATGAAAGGCATAAAATGAGCTGCACAATTTACTGTAGAAATTCAAAGATTTCTATGCCTGTGCAGTTTACTTTAAATAGGATGAAAAAGTTAACAAAACTACTATTGTTGAAAACTAAGTTAAGTTCAAAAATGTAAGTATAAAATAAATACAACTGTATGTTTTAGGATATTTGAAGCACAGATAGATTTTACAGTCTATTCCACCCAGAGTAATTCATTATTAAATGAGATCTAATAAAATGTTTGATACCAGGAGTGAACACTACTCCTTCCCAACTTAATACAAAACCCACATTTGGTTTATCCAACATCCTCAATGCTTGTAACCCACATTTGGTTGTTCCAGCATCCTCAATGTTTGTATCCGCTGCAGAATATTTTTATGTGTTTTGGTTGTTTCCTTGGCACACACCTGTCATGAGCCCCAGGGTCGGTGTCATCATGCTGTGATAACACAGGCAGCTGTGTTATACCCCAGGAAGTCTTACATTGGTACATATAACTGTCACATAACATTCTAGGAGATACAGCTCTCATTTTCCTTGAAATATTGTACAAGATGCTATATCGACATTTATAGGTGGCTATCTCGGCAATCTATAACCCAAATTGGCCTGAGTGCTTTTCCAGATATTACCACTGGAGGCCGGGGTGTGGTTAAATACATGTAGTTGAAGACTCATTTTTCTTCAGAGGAACACTGTTTCCACAATCACTCATATCTGTCAAGTCTTAATTACTTAATGTGACATGAATTTGAAAAAAGGGGTAAATGACCTTTGTCAGTATGGAGTCTCAAGCATTCTTGAAAAGCTCAAACCCCTTGTGAGACAGATGGATAATATATAAACCTTTTGTATTGGGTGTTGTGGTGATTTTACATTTGGCTCAAGCTCTATTTCAGGAGAGGTAAGATAATAGCAGTTTCATAACCACTTCAATAATTTCATCTACCTTGCAATTTGCATTAAAACTTTTCATTTCAAAGAGATGGAATTATTTTACTTTTGCCACCATACAACAAAGAGTAGCAAATTGAGTAACATTCTAATTGAAATCCAACGTTTGTAGAAATATTCAGAAAGTACTGAACATTCTGGCTGGTTGTAGGGATCTTCCTCTAGTTCTCCTGGTATTGAATCACACTCTGAGCCATAGTTATTTCCTTTGTCTCTTCTAGATCTTTAACACCTTGACTGTAAAAAACATGTGCAATGTTTGCATCTTCAACGTTTTCATCTTTAAAAACCAACAATTCCTGACAACTTAATATACTATCTCTATTAGAGGTGACCTGATGGTGTCCTCAGATTATTTGAAAGGAGACATTCCTGTAATTATATCTGACAATCTCTCTGGTAACCCTAACCTAAGAAATGAGAATGGGGTTTTCTCACCCTTCATGGATCTGAAAGCCAGAGGCAATGTCCAAAATGCAATGGTCCTGACACTACATTGGGTGGAGGCCAGAAGGAGGAGTCCTAAGTGCCGTGGCCATCTCTGGGATATGGAGGATTCCATAGGTGCAGCTGGGCCAGGCCCCTGAGATCCCTGCAGCTGCCATACAAACTTAGGGTTGAAACCTACCCCAGGAGCCCAGGGCCATATATGTTTAGTCGCTCACTGCCCATCTTTGAACTGATAATGTGTTCAGGAGATGAGCTTATGCTGAAATCATTGACCTGAGCTGTATGCCTCATTTTTAGACTCAGAGAAGGAGTTATGTCCCCTAAAACATGAGTTCTTAGCAGAGAGGATCCTGAAATGAAAACCAGGTCTATTACCACAAGACAAGGGGATTTTTATGTCAAAAATAAGAAACTGGTTTATGATTGAGCTTAATCATGTAGCATATAACCAGAAAATGGTTTTATTTTTCTACCACAGGGCCTACACACACCCTGTACTGCCTAGTTTATTTACCTCTGGGGAGCATCTTGATTAGATTTCCTTCTAGTGTGTTATCATATCCTGGACACTCCAATCCAAACTTTCCATGTCCCATCTGACCCAGTGTTCTTCCCCTCTTGCTCTGCTCAGGCCTCCCTGATAATGTACAGTCTTGTCTATGGGGAAAGAGAGGCATGAATTTGATTTTATTTTTCATTCAACTGACTTTTTTATATTAAATTTATTGTCAAATTTGTTTCCATACAACACCCAGTGCTCATCCCAACAGGCGCCCTCCTCAATGCCCATCACCCACTTTCCCCTCCCTCCCACCCTCCCATCAACCCTTAGTTTATTCTCAGTTTTCAAGAGTCTCTTATGGTTTGCCTCCTTCCCTCTCTGTAACTTCCCCCCCCCCTCCCCTCCACCATGGTCTTCTATTAAGTTTCTCAGGATCCACATAGGAGTGAAAACATATGGTATCTGCCTTTTTCTGTATAACTTATTTCACTTAGTATAACACTCTCCAGTTCCATCCACATTGCTACAAAAAGCCATATTTTATTCTTTCTAATTGCCAAGTAGTACTCCATTGTATATATAAACCACAACTTCTTTATCCATTCATCAGTTGATAGACATTTAGGCTCTTTTAATAGTTTGGCTACTGTTGAAAGTGCTGCTATAAACATTGGGGTACAAGTGCCCCTATGCATCAGCACTCCTGTATCCCTTGGGTAAATTCCTAGCAGTGCTACTGCTGGGTCATAGGGTAAATCTAGTTCTAATTTTTTGAGGAACCTCCACACTGTTTTCCAGAGCGGCTGTACCAGTTTGCATTCCCACCAACAGTGCAAGAGGGTTCCCATTTCTCCACATCCTCTCCAGCATCTATAGTCTCCTGATTTGTTCATTTTAGCCACTCTGATTGGCATGAGGTGATATCTGAGTGTGGTTTTGATTTGTATTTCCCTAAATTCAACTGATTGTTTTTACTCCTTCCTCCACTGCTCTTCTGTTTCTGACTGGTCTACTGTTGAGAACATAGGAAAAAGGACTTCAAGGAAGAAGGGCAAAATGCTCTATGTATCAAGTAGGGTTTTTTTGTTTGTGTTTTTTTAATTTTTTAATTCTAGTATAATTAATATACAGTGTTGCATCAATTTCAAGTGTACAATGTAGTAATTCAACAACTCTACACATTATTCAGTCCTCATTGGGATTACTGTACTCTTAATCCCCATCACCTATTTCACCATCCCCCCCCCCATTTGCCCTCTGCTAACCACCAGTTTGTTCTCCATATTTGAGAGTCTGGGGTGTTTTTGTCTCTCTTTTTTTTCTTTGTTCATTTGTTTTGTTTCTTAAATTCCAGGAAATGCAAATCAAAACCATAACGAGATATCACCTCACAACTCTTGGAGTGACAAAAGTTAAAAACACAAGATGCTCATCAAGTGTTGATGAGGATATGGAGAAAAAGGAACCCTTGTGCACTGTTGGTGGTAATGCAAACTGATGCAGCCAGTGTGGAAAACAGTATGGAGATTATTTG
Source organism: Acinonyx jubatus (assembly GCF_027475565.1). NCBI lineage: Eukaryota > Metazoa > Chordata > Mammalia > Carnivora > Felidae > Acinonyx > Acinonyx jubatus. Next base: position 41,458,719 of record NC_069391.1, read on the forward strand.
TTTTTATGGTGGCCCTGGGTGCCCTCCATCGTAGACACCACCTACAAGTTGACTTTTGATTTCAAAACCCACTCGTGTGTTCTTGGAAAGTCCTCTTTCTGTGCTCCCTTGCAGGGACCTTCACAATGTCCTCCTTGGATGCCTCCCTTTTTCCATCTCTTATCCTTAGCAGAAAACCTGGAGCATCTTCCTGCCAAAGCCCCTCATCTCATTGGCCAATCATCTTGGGTGAGTTGCTTTTTATTTTAAGGTTTATTTATTTTTGAGAGAGAGAGAGAGAGCAGGGAGGGGAAGAGAGAGAAGGAGACCGAGGATCCAAAGTAGGCTCCGTGCTGACAGCAGAGAGCCTGATGCAGGGCTTGAACCCACAAACTGTGAGATCATGATCTGAGCTGAAGTTGAATTCTTAGCCAACAAAGCTATCTAGGTGCCCAGAGTGAATTGCATTTAAGATTTCTGGGTCTCAGGAGCTCCTGAGTGGCTCAGTCAATTAAGCATCAGACTTTGTCTAGATCATGATCTCACGGTTTGTGCATTCAAGCCCCGTGTTTGGGGTCTGTGCTGACAACTCAGAGCCTGGAGCCTGCTTCAGATTCTGTGTCTCCCTCTCTCTCTGTCTGCCCATCCCTGACTTGTGCTCTGTCTCTGTCTCTCACAAATAAATAAACATTAAAAAAATAAAAGTAATAATTTTAAAGATTGCTGGGGCTCCAGATAATACTTAGTCCTTGCTAACTTTTCTTGCCTTATTCTGCCAAAATCAGACAATTCCAGCCAATCTTCTGCCTTCAAAATTATGCATGCAAGAGATAGCCACCAACTTCTTGGTTGGCTTAGAAACTCAAATTGCTGGGAATTAAGAACACTCTTGCATGACTCTTCAGTAGCTGCATGGTAAGGGCTAGGATTTGCTGCTCAACATGCATCCAGTCCAGAAATACCATGCTTCCCCACTTCTTGCAGGCAGCCCACAGTTGGTGGAGTGATTCTCTTGGGTTTCCTTTACTTACTTTTAGTAGGTGGAAGAGAGAGAGAACCTCCCCCTTCCTTACCTGGAAGGAAGATAAAATCCCACAAGTTCTTACTCCTATGAGTTTCTCCTGTAGAAATTCTTCTCAGTAAATCTCCAGTCTACTCGAAATATTGTTTGGAGGTAGTGATAGTGCCTACACTGATGGTAGCAGGCTTTAGAACACAGACATTCTTGCTACACATTCTCTCAGCTGAAGTGTTTCAGGCAGGAATATGTGTTTGTTTGTTTGTTTACTTATTTAGAGAGGGAAAGTAGGGGAAGGGCAGAGAAAGGGAGAGAGAGAATGTTAAACAGCCCCTATGCTCAGCACAGAGCCTGAAGCAGGGCTCACTTGCCCAACTCTGAGATCATGACCTGATCCGAAATCAAGAGTGGGACACTCAACTGTCTAAGCCACCCAGGCTCCCAAAGAAACAACAGGAAAGTAAATAAGAAATAAAAGCGGAATCTATTTTTTTTTTGTTCTTTCTGTTGCTCATTTACTACTACAGCAGCAAAGCCAAATAACATTTTTTCTGCTATGCCCATTTTTCTATTGGCAGAGAAAAAAAATGTGGACAGAGAAGAGAGAAAACTAAAAGGAATGGGGTACTAAATATATAACGACTTCTATTATCCTACCTCCTGAGATCCAAGACTCCTGGTTTATGAAAGGTTAACCACATTCTGTGATGGCACTATAGAGCATGTGTGAGTACCTTTAATCTAAAAATAGAGTTTTCTGAAGAATGTAGAGCTGCATTCTTAGTTTAATATTTAAGCCTGTGCTCAGTGAGACTCTAAAACCCTGAAAACTTTTTCATCACAGGAAACAAATCAAGAGCCTATATTTAATATCACACAAAGCAGAAATAATCCTACACACACACAAAAGAAAAGAAAGGAGAAAAGCATTCTTACAGATGTAGTACATTAAACAGATACCCTTGGCTTTTATCTTTAATGAGAGCAATTGAACAGGTGGGAAACATGATTTAATAAGCTTTGTTTTAAATCTACATCAGAAGACACTGGAAGCAAATGTGCACTCTTATCTAATACAGCAACTAAATTTGAGCTTACCCACCCAATACTAGAGGTACTGAAATTCATAGACTATATATAATTCCATTTTGATTATATGCAGAGATAAAACAAATGCAAAATTGTTTTCCATTTATACAGATAAAATAGACTTTCTCTTTAGTGGAACTCATTCCAATGTTGAATAATGTAAAAAAAAAAGAGCAAAATATTTAAAGTACTATTTTGTCTGAATAGAGGAACTGAATGCAATTTAACAAATTATTAGTAAGAAACTGGCGATTAAGATAGAAATTTAGTCATCTGAAATGTTTTAAACCACATATGCATTTTAGATATTAGCTGCTTTTAAAAATAGTTTGTGTCTCCTGGGAATAGTGCATTCAAGATTTTAATATTTAATTATTTTTTAAGATTGTTGACTTATGACAAGAAAAACAATATGATTGGTGTTGATATTACAGTGTTGATGAAAATTAAAAATATAGAGATTACTGAAAAACATGCTTTGTTTTTGTGGAGAAATCCATTATTACCCAATGCATTTGAAAAGCAAAGGAAAAAAATCAACAAAGCTTTTTATTTTTAATTAATTAAGTTTAAGTTTGAAATTACTTTACTTGCTCAGTTTGTAGAATTAAATGGCCCCAGAAATAGAAAAAAGAGTTGAATTATCAGATAATCATAAAAACAAGCTCCAAAAGGATATTGTACAGTTAATAGCCTAATCATTTTGACAAAGAACGCTCTTAATTCTTAACCACCTTTCTATAGTGATGACAACTAATAGAAAAGCAATTACAGTGTTAGAATTATTTTTACACCTGCTGAGTCTGACCCTTTATGTTTCCATAGGGAATCCAATAAGGTTTGTGATGAATTGAGGTGGGATATTACACTAACTTTCTTTGAAGCTAATTGTGTTGCCACATTTACCAGCATCTAGCACAATAATTATCTGACCAAGCATTCTTTGTTATGAGAAATATATACAAAATGTGGGCAATCAATAATAACTAGAAAATTGAGCTGGCAAAAAGAAATCATTATACATGAGTTGGAGTTACACTCAACTGTATAATAAAGATTTATTCTACAAGAAGACTTGTGTTAGCACAAGACTCTATGCAAAATATGAAGTTGTACTGTAGTGATATTTCAGAACATCAGAAGAAAATGTATCCCTCTTGGTTAATGTTAAATAATAAAGCAACCCTCCACATGTAACAATATGAGCCTTGAAACACATGTGGAATCAATTTCTTTTTAACATGATGTAGTACTTTCTTGAATAGTAACTGTTCTGAAGATGTCCTCATAGGATAGACAGTCAAAACTCAAGCGATCATGTACATGGAAGAAAAAAGACTCACTTACTTGCTCTTTTTTCTGCATTTGTGGGGGATTTGAATGGGGATAGGGCTACATATCTAGGAAGCTTGAAAATTAAGAGGGGTTCTGCATAATTCAGGCCCGCCCATGTTATAATAATAGATATGAGTTTTTGTAAAAAAATTAAAAGTAGGTAGGATAAAGTGATATTTTGTTAGTGTAAGAACATAAACCTTGCCAATGAATGTCATCAAACAGAATGAAAGTTTGGAGGATATTTGACCCTATGATCAAACTGTCCTTTTATCATCCTCCTCATAGAAATTCTAAACTCTACTGAGAAATATTCAAAAATAAGGAATAAAACAAAACAAACACCTAATATAACATAAACGATTGTCAGTCTCAAAAGCCTTAGAGGATAGGAGACAGATTCCAGAGCAAGATGACTAGGGCAGTCTGGGAAGAAAGAAGTGGTTGGAAAGATGGTGATTTGAGGGGTGGCCCCGACAATGGTGAGAGTATATCCATCAAGCCCACTGAGGAACAACTGGGGTGAGAAATAGCACAGATTCTCCATATTCTCCCCAAAGGGGACTCTTTACACTGCACAAAATAATTTGAAATTGGAATAGTGAATAGTCAATGAACACTGAATAACAAAATAGAATAATATATTTTTCTAGAATCTGTGTGTGACAGACACATTAAGAATATCACATTGAAAGATTACCTATGAATGGAAATGTAACTTATTCTTTCTCTCTTTCTGTACCAACAACAAAACTCAAGGTTGTGCTTGCTGGGATTCTTAGGACCAATGTGTAGTGCCTGCTTCTGTGGGGGGCGGGGGGTGCGGAGAGAGAGAGAAGAGGAACAGGATGCCATCAACTATTGTTAGTTCATTTCACAAGAATTATGCATATAGATTCTCTTCTAAATCCACTGGCTTGAGACTTTGCACAGCCTTTTTTTTCACCCCTAAAAATGTAATGGAAGTCACATTGCATATTCCTCAGGAAAGTCTCCCTCCAAGATCTGAACCAAAATTTAGTGAAGCATCCGGGGATCTAGATAGTGAATAAACCTCTCATTTTCTAGTGCAGAACATTTTCAATGATTCCATTTGGCCAGCTCCAAATGACACATCAAATTCTATACTTTTGTTCTTACTTTACCTTAGAAACCATTTTTTGTCCATTACTAGTCCATCAGCTCTTTGTGAAATTGTTGGATTAATGTTCTGATTGCTTCACGTATAATTCATTGACATTTCCTAAATGGAGAAGGAAAAAAAACTACTCAACAAAGGTTATATTGTGTGTGTGTGTGTGTGTGTGTGTGTGTGTTTTAGTAATTATAGCTTTTACATTGCAGAAGTTAACTATCATCATTCTTGAGTTACACAAAAGAAGTGTTTTTTGTTTGTTTGTTGTGGAGTCTCATTCTTTCATTAAGATTTTTAAAACTCTCAACAGTAATTCATAATGCATAATGAATCTATTCTTAGTGAGTACTGGAACAGTCTTAGAGTATAAGACACAGCCAGCTCTGTCCACTGAAGATTCAGTTACATGCAGTTCTTCAAGTACTCCAAGTACTTTGGAGTCAAGTAAACCTGAATTCGGATGAAAGCTTTACCATTAACTTAAAGTATAATGGTGTGTAAACTCGAAACCTTATTTTTTTTCAGTTCTAGAATGGGAATGCAACATCAGACTCATAAGGATGCTGTAACACTTGCAAGGTCAACCGCTCTCATTGCTCCTGACACTTAGCTCAAAACATTGTAAATAGTAAATTCTCTCTTAAAGTGTGTCTATGAAGGGAGTGAAATTTAGTGCATGAGCTTGAGAAGTTGGTGCATGATTTTGTATATCTTTTGTATTATCAGATCTTTGAATAATTTTTCTTCATTAAAACAGTTTCATTTCCATTATGTTATAAATAATTTCCTTAGAATGTCGAATCCCCCCTTGGCACTTTTTGCTAGCACTTACCACTTTTTTAGATTTATTCCTTTATTGTCCTTTTTTTTGGTGGAAATTTGCGATGAAGGAAGGAGATAATTGGGTGATAATATTCTACCATGGTGAGCTAAAGGTCTCAATGTTTATTCTAATGTAGGTGGTATCTGTATTTGTCTGGTTTCTTGGATTTGCGAGTATAGTTGTAATTTCAATTATTCTCATTCCTTGAAAGAGAAGGCTTTCAAATTTGGCAAACAAAATGACAATACTTCACAGACAAGAGCCTCTGTAATACGCTCCTAAGTTTTATGAAATTTACCCATCCTTCCAGAAATAAACTGTGGGATTGTTTTCAAAAATAGAATGCATATACAAGGATACACTTTAGTAGTTAAATCTCTAATACATAAAATATAGATATTTGATGATTGAGTTAAATGGTGGTCATGGACACTGACAGAGGATTTACCAGGAAAAGAACAGTTCTTTAATAAGGAACCTTAACAATTTCTGCCTTTAGTACAAAAATGGTATTCTTTCAAGTTCTGGTAAGTAATAAATGTAATGACAGTCCAATTAGTTTGAGTTTACATAAGCATATTTAATGCCTCATTGTGCTAGGCAATATGAAGAACAGAAAGAGGAAAGGAAAAAGCCTTTGTGTATATGGAGTTTGCGGGCAGAGTTGGAGAGCTGTATATACAAATATGTTTTTAAGAAAGAGGAATTAATAAATACTAAATAAATTTATTTCCAAATTTGTTTATGCCCAAAGCCAATGTTCTCTATTTTTATGAAGTGAAGATAGGGGAAGTGAAGACAGAGAGGTTCATGAAAAATTATCCAATTGCAACAGGCATAGAGATGCAAGACACAGAAGTGGGTAGAGAAATAGGTTGAATGAAGGAATCAAGGCATGAGTCTGAAGAACATTATACAATGAGAGGGGCACCTGCTGACTGTTGGACAATCAGGTTGATCTTTTGGCTGTATCTAACTTATAGCTACCTTCCCATGAAAGAGAATGTACACAATTTAGAAGACTAAATGTTACACCTTGAGTGTACATGTATGTAGCATTTGAGCACTAGGAATAATGCCCTAGTATGCCATTTTATGCTGTTAGAGCAAAAAAAAAAATGTTTTAAACTTAATTCAGAGGTAAAAAGGCTCTCCAGAGAAGCTTTTAAATACTCAAATCCAAGATATGTGTTTTTTTTCTATTTCCAGAAACCAAACCAAAGTTAGGTAATATCATTTTCTTTTTCCTCTCTGACCTTCACTGTCATAGGGATCCTTCCTGTCAAGTCAATAAGTTTTGAGGTGGTCTCGTTATCAGGACCTAGCTAGAGTGAGGTTGAGTTGCAGATGTTTTCTTTTAGAAGGATAGAATTATGATTCTTAGTTACATCCTTGTAATTAGTTAATTTATTTCTATCCATGATGGGGTAGAGACTACAGCCAATTACATCCAGTGTATTCAACCACCTACTGTACCAACTCAGTTTTGTGTCCAATTTTGTTTTTATTTTATTTTGCTTAATGAGGATCCTCAGAATTGAATAAACTTCATAACCCACAAAACCATGGATGAAGCATAATATCTGAAATGAAGAAATTGATAACTGATTTGGAGGGAAAGAACAGACCCCAAGAAATCAATATGGTATAGAAACCAATGTAACATTAACTTTTCTGAAGGAGATCAGATAAAGCTTCTCTAAGAAAGTGTCATTTAAGCTGAGATATGGATAAAAAGGAGGTAAGTAATGATAATGAGAGATTAAAGGAGGAGGCTGAAAGCCTTTCAGGCAAGCGGCAAAGCATGAATAACATCCTGAAGTGGCTGGGAGCAGAGCTCAGGAAAGCAGTGGTCTCCCAATTTCATTTTGATTATATACAACAATCAGTTAAAAAATTTGACCACACTGTTTGTTTGTTTGTTTGTTTGTTTATCTAAGAAAAGTGTACACATACTATTGTATTTATATGGTGTGTATACTACAAAAATAACAAAAATATAAATGTTTAAATATTACATGACCTGTACTGAAAGGTTTTCATTAAAAAAAACACTGTTGTGAATAGATTATGCATTTTTATTTTTGAAAATCTTGTTTTAGTACTTTGTGATACAGTGATTAAAAGTCCTTTCTCTGTGACCAGTTTATTTTGATGACTAATTTTAATAGCTATTATAGCTTTAAAACATAATAGTCCACAAAGGAGCATATCTCAATAGGAAAGTTGCATGATTAGCTAAACTCACAAAATTATGACTTTGGTTTTATAATCCATTTGCCCTGGAAACAAAACTTTTGATTAAAGACCATCTAGAAAATTATGATTTCCTGGCTCCAGTCAGTTGTCTGGCAAACTAATCAGAGCATGTTGAATTTTTAATTTTTATAAAATAAATCTAAAATCCACAGAAATTCTGTATTTAAACATTTTAAGAGATTAGAAAACTTTGTTTCCATGGACATAAGGTGTGTACAGATGAGAACATTTATAGTATACACATACTATATTTTGTGTGCAATCACATAACTTACATTGTCTACATGATAATGATGGAAATGCTGTCTTCAAAAGAGCTCCATAACAAGCGTTTCCTTAAAAGAAAGTATTATTAGCTGTTTCACTTATTAAAACATCAAAGTTACCTCAGATAGGTTAAGCAATTTCAGTTTTAAAAAATTATTAATAGGTTTAAAATTAAAGAGAATCATTTGACAGAAATGAGCACTTTTTTTTTTTTTTGAAAACGAAAACTTGGGAATCCATCAAAATGTACAATAACCCTCTGAAGAATTTTGCCATGTGTTAATGAGTGAAGTTTGGACATCAAGAAGATTTTGATTGTCACTGCCCATCTTATTTCCAAAGATTTAGAAACACTCGATTATATAAAGCATTGTTTTTAAAAAGCCATCTCGATAAAACTTTAGTAAAAGAGAAAACATATTTTTTTAAATATTTATTTATTTTGACAGAAAGAGACAGTAGGGGAGGGGCAGAAAGAGAAGGACAGAGGGAATCCCAAGCAGATTCCACGCTGTCGGTGCAGAGCCTGATGTGGGCTGGATCCCAGGACTATAAATAAGGTCGAGACCTGAGCTGAAATCAAGATTTGGGCGCTTAACTGACTGAGCCAGCCAGGTGACCCAAGAGTAAACCTAGTTGTTTTTTTGTTTGTTTGTTTTTACATTTATTCATTTTTGAGAGAGAGAGAGAGAGAGAGAGAGCACAAGCGGGGGAGGAGCAGAGAGAGAGAGGGAGACACAGAATCCAAAGCCCGCTCCAGGCTCTGAGCTGTCAGCACAGAGCCCAACGCAGGGCTTGAACTCACAAACCATGAGATCATGACCTGAGCCAAAGTCAGACACTTAACCTATTGAGTCACCCAGGCACCCCAACCTATTTTTTTTAAAGAAAGCCTGTGTTGAATGAACTGTAGTGCTTTAAAATATTCTGGAAATTGACAGAAGAGTATAGTGAAGCCATCTAGCAGTCCAGGTTTTCAAGCACCTGCTCTTTCCCAGAGAGCTCCCCCACCCTGTGTTCGCGCACCCTCTGACCCGAATACCAGGGCAGTAATCCTTACAGAAAATGTCATTGAAATCTACCTTAACACTTTTGTAGACGAAGGTAAATCAAATCCTAATATTTTCACCATTAACACAATGCAATATTATCTTGTGAACCCCCCCTCCCCCCCCCACACACACCCAGTGTTTTCCTTTATCTGACTTTGTAGACCAAGTAAAGGAAAGTCAAGGAAGTTGGAGGGCAAAAAGCAAGGTGAGTGAGAGATGTGGCTGGTTGAGAAGGCAGGGCAGAATGTGCCCTGGTAGGACCCATTCAAGATTATGTCAGGAGCGATAGGAGCAACAATCAACTTCTGCATTTGGTGAAATTTTTAGAAAATTAACATGTACCTACCAGATTGTCCTTTATTTTGCATTTGTAGTATTATTATTAATATTAGCATTTGCTATTAAATTTTTTGGATCAGTTATAATGTATTTGCTTTTTAATCTTATTGTGGTAAGAACACAAAACATGAGACTACCTCTTCTAAATGTACAATACATTATTGTTGGTGATAGGTATAAAGTTGTACAGCATATCTCTAGAATTTATTTACCTTGTTTAACTGAAACTTGGTACCCATTTCCCCCTTCCTTCAGCTCCTGGCAATCATTATTCCACTCTTTGATTCTATGAATTTGACCATTTTAGACACTCCATGTAAGTGAAATCATACAGTATTTGCCTTCTGTGACAGACTTATTTCACTTAGCATAATGTCTTTGAGGTTAATCCATGTTGTTCCATATTACAGAATACTTTTGTCTTTTTAAAGGCTAGGTAGTATTCCATTGTATGTACACACCACATTTTCTTTTTTGTTTGTTTGTTTTTTAAAGTTTATATATTTATTTTGAGAGGAAAAGAGAGAGACAGAGAGACAGAGAGAGAGGGAAAGAGACAGAATCCCAAGCAGGCCCCGTACTGTCAGCACAAAGCCTGACCTAGGGGCTGAACCCACCAACTGTGGGATCATGACCTGAGCCAAAGTCAAATGCTTAACTGACTGGGCTACCCGGGCAACCCAACACATTTTCTTTATTCAATCATCTCTGCTTAAAGTGTTTGATTCCATGAAAAACTGACCAGTCTTTGTTCTCTTCCACCTCAAATGTTTTTGCTGTTGTTTTAAAGTTTCAATCTTCGTAATCCAAATGTCTGAGAACCACTAGTCTACATAAAATCTATGATCCCTTTTACTCTCTAAAATTCTGGGTTTATATACTTGACGGAAAAGATTGAAGTCCATTGTGGAATAAACTATAGCATTTTTGCTATGGCTGAGAATAGGAATAAACTTTCCTTGTATAAGATGATTACTTATCATTAAAGATGCCATATAAAGCTATCTGTATGTCCCAAGGGTTTGGACAACCCACGGACTACACAGCTCTTCCTGGTCAGCTTTCTAGCAACTATTACTCTGGATATATTTTTCTGTATCCTTCATCAAGTGTGCTGATAATTACTTGAAGCTTTTAGAAAAGTGTAGAGTAACAATATAAAATATTCCAAGAAATTGAAATATTTGTGTACATTTTTCATGTCTCCAAAAATTGATTATTCTAGGAGTTAGAAAACTTGGGAATTGAGTGAAAGCCAGATTTTACTTTTTGCACATTTTTTGTCAGATAGGCATGTCCTAAAAGGTAATGACTCTGAAAAGTGGAAATGTGTTTGTAGAACTCATTCTCTTGCATTATCCATGAGAATAAAACCTCAAACTTGCATAACTTGTTTTTATAGTAACTGATAGTTGTCAAATTGTCAACAAAAGCAAGAAAACCCAGAAACAAAACAAACAAACAAAAAACCAAAATATAATGTTTGATTGGGTTTTGTTTCAACGAATCCATAAATATGATACTTCTTAGAATGAACTTAGATTTTAATATTAGCATTAGTATTTGGTGTTAAATATTTCAGATTAGTTATAGTAGTGTAGTAACATAATAATCTCAGGTAGAAAGATTTCATTTACACATAGCTAGAATGAGGTCTCATGCAACAAAGACCTCATTATTTTTTCCAACTTATCTGTGACAGGTCCTTATCTAAATGATATCAGAGATAATTAAAAGTAAACTTCACTTGTCAAAAAAAGATATTCAGAGTATAGTGTGTCATAGGAACAAATATAGGAACCACTGTGAATTGTATTTTTTACAGGTGCTTATGTTTATCTTAAACTGCCTTTCACCAAGCTTTTGCAGTTCCCAGCAAAGGTTGTCCAGAAACTGTGCCATGACTAAAATATAAACACTCAAATTTTTAAAAGGAGCACAAATTTGTGGTACAAAGAAATCTTAAAAACAATAAATGCATGTATTATTATTAGGTACAATAATAAGATATAATAGGGCTATATCTGGACAAATAGGTAAAAACACAGAGTAAGCTGTGAGCCTTATTGATGCTTTCCGTTTCAAATATCACTTTTTTAAAAAGTTACCAAAGAGAAAGTAATTTTTCTTTCTATATAATTATGGACTCAGAAGACATTGCTTTATTAGCTTGGAGTAATAAAATACTTTAAATATACTAAATAAGAATTCCTTTAAAATATCAAGCATTGTAGAAGTAGTGATGCATGTTTTATTGCTGGAGTCCATTCTTCAAAGCATACAGTTGGAAATCTTAAATTCTGTTATGAAAAAGCCCTTGAATATTCTAACTTTTCTAATGGAGAAGTCAATAGAGCCAACAGTTTCTACTGGAAAATGAATAGATTTTATTCATAATTTCATTAATGCAACTGAATTTATAATTACCCAGTTCATGGGCTGTACTCACTGTTATAGGTTCCATTTCCCAGGGAGATGAACTATTAGTCTACTCATTGGCAAACTCAATAGTTCCCTTTCACCTAAATTTCACTTTTAAAGTTTTTGTTTTTAATTTGAGAAAGAGAGAGAGAGCGCCGATGAGCAGGGGAGAGGGACAGAGAGAGAGAGAGAGAGAGAGAGAGAGAGAGAGAAAATCTTAAGCAGACTCCACACTCAGCACAGAACCCAATGTGGGGCTCAATCCTCTGACCCCCAGATCATGACCTGAGCCAAAATCAAGAGTTCAGTGCTCAATAGAGCCACCCATGCACCCCTAAATTTCCCTTTTAAATTGAATATTTCAACATATTATAAACATATAGGTAAGTATGTGGTTACGGATAAGAATACCTGTGAAAAAGTATTTAATAAGCAAATCTCAAATTCTACAGCATTTGAGTCATTAGATTTTTTAAAAATTCATATCCACAATAGCAAAGGTCACTTTTTCTGAGGTTGGGTCTGGCCCTAACGAGGTTATGGAAACTAAGGAGCGGAAGTACATTCTACTAAGGAGAATGGACATTTAAATGCTGAGTTTTTAAATGTTCTTCTATAGTCTTAATATAAAATTGGTCTTGCCCTTAGATCATTGTATTTTTCCAAAATTTTAGGTACATTCTCCATCTAGTTCCACACAATACTGAAATTGTCCTTCTGTTTGGTCATATTGATCTTTGCATCTTCTTAGTACAGTATTTTGAAGGACAATTGAGGGACCAATGCTGCTTGAGGACCAGAAGATTGCTTAGTAGTAAATTAGGTCTTTTTCAAAGTCAACAAAATATTAGCCATAAATAGGTTAAATTTCCACTCTTTTTTAAAAAAATTTTTTTGTAAGGTTTATTTGTTTTTGAGAAAGACTGAGCATGTGTTGGAGAGGGGCAGAGAGAGAAGGAGACACAGAATCTGAAGGAGGCTTCAGGCTCTGAGCTGTCAGCACAGAGCCCATTGTGGAGCCCAAACCCACAAATCATGAGGTCATGACCTGAGTCAAAGTCGGATGCTTAACCAACTGAGCCACCCAGGTGCCCCTAAATTTCCATTCTTGATGATGCAGGCATTTGAACCAGTCAACTCTGATGTTCGTAAATATAATATATCACCAGTAATTGTAAATTAAGGTGGACATGGAGTCTGTATAATTTATAATATAATCTGGGAATTCAGTCCCCACAGAGAAATACTTAGGGCTCTTAACACCATATGATACTCCCCTGGTTCTGAGAATATAAGAGCTTCTTAACTTTTGTCCATGTTTTAAGAAATAAATGTCATTGCTCAAATTGAACTGCCTTCTCTGGATTTTCTATTCTTTTCCATTGATCTCTGTATTTATTTTGGGGCCAGTACCATCCTATTTTGATTACTACAGCTTTGTAGTATAGCTTGAAGTCTGAAATTGTGATACCTCTAGTTTTGTTCTTTTTCAAAAATGTTTTATGGCAGTATTATTTACAATAGCCATATTATGAAAGCAACCAAAGTGTCCATCAATTGATGAATGGATAAAGAAGATTTGGTATATATATATACAAGAGAATTTTATTCCGCCATAAAAAAGTATGTGACCTTGCCATTTACAATAAAATGGAAGGACCTAGAGATCATAATGCTAAATAAAATAAGTCAGTCAGAGAAAGAAAAATACCATATGATCTCATTCATATGTGGAATTTGAGAAATAAAATAGATGAGCAAAAAGAAAGAAAAAGAGAGAAAGTCAAATCAAGAAACAGATTCTTAATTATAGAGAACAAACTGATGATTACCAGAGGGGAGTTGGATGGGGGGATGGGTTAAATAGGTGACAGGGATTAAGAAGGGCACTTGTGATGAGCACTGGATGATATATGGAAGTGTTGAATCACTATATCATACACCTGGAGATAATATAGCAGTTTATGTTAACTAACTAAAATAAAAACAAAGGTTTAATAATTTTTTTTAAAGTAACTGTCTTCTCAAAATTGAAAACAATTTTTTGATGGTTAAACCTAGTAACTTCTTATCAACATTCCTCTTTCTTGGTCTCTCGGAAGGCTCTGGCATTATTGATCACCTCGTCTTTTGGAAACTCTCTTGGCTTACAGGATGTTACCGTCTTCTATTCCTTTTTCTTCTTTGAACATTCTTCCTTACTTTCCTCTATTATCACCTTATTCTCTATATATCTATTGAATTATATTTTCCCCATTTTTCTGCATTAGGCCTTAGTTTCTGCTAGCCCCATACATTCTCTCTGGGTGTGTACATAAATGCTGACAACTTTAAGTTATAGGTACACACATTTTATAGAATATACTACTTGAATATATTATAGGCACTTGTAATTCAATAGAACACAGACTTGGCACATTATTCTCTTTCTCAAAAGCTCTTCTTTCTAAAAATTCTTTGAAGACATTGTCAAGCATCTAGCAGGTTTTCATGATCTTTTTTTTTTCTGGTCAATACAAAAAAAAATTACATGCTGTCTGTATCTCTAATCCTCCCGGAGAATCTTATTCTCTGCAACCAGGGGGATTTTTCTAAAATATAAATCTAATCTTGTCACACATCTACTTAAAATTTTCAATTGGTCATCAGAATATAAAGATTTCTGAAATCTTTAGCATGGAATTCAAGGCTTTCATGATGAAGCTCTACTTCTCTTGATCACATTCATTCACTCATTCATTCATCAGTTTGGTTGCACCTGTCAATCTATTAGGCACTAAGAATATGAGGTCAAAAACATTACACACAGTCCTTTTCCCCCTAGATCTTTTAGACTTATCCACTTCCACTGTACCCATATGGACTTTTCTACCTCTAAGAATGTCTTGATCTTTTGTGCATCAGACCTTTGCCCCTGGAATTTTCACTTACTTGATTGTGTTTGTATTCTTTGGTCATCTCACAGTGTCCCACCCATCCTTGAAGTAACTGAAACTGCAACATCTTTCTTCAAGTTTTAAATAATTTCTCCTGTTGGAGACACCTCCTGTCCAATAGAATGTTCTCCAAACTGTCCATTAATTATAATTGTAATTATTTAATATTACACAGAAACTAATATATAATATTAAATTAATGTACAGAACTATGTATTACAGGGACCAAAAGAAGGGCTTTGGAGTTAGTAAAATTCAGTCTCAAGAACCGATTCCATCATCTATTATCTGTGTGATTTATTCTAGGAAAATTACTTAGGCTGCCTGTGCTTCCCTTTCTTGGTATATGAAAAAGGCTTAATAGATCTAGTTATATATCTTAATCTAGATACCTAAGTTTATGTCTCTCTCTCTAAAAACCCATTTACTGCTGTAATGTGTCTTTGATCAATGAATTTTATTTAAGGGCAGCGATTCTGATATGTAGATAATATATACACAGTATATATTCTTGATTAAGGTGCAGACATTAATAGGAATGGTTGTGTTAAATAAACAGCAGTGTTTATAACTAAACAGAACATGTGCTTATGTGGCATTTTAAGCAATGCCTATATGACATTAGGCAAGTCATTTAGCTACTCTGAACTTCAGTGTCTGAATTTATAGAATGAGAATGTAGTAGTATAGTTCTTTTTTGTTCTATATTCTCATTCTGATACTTAATTCCCTAATCTATGGAACTCTGGTTCTAAAAGTACTGTAATAATGATACCAGAAACTCTGTGCTTCATTGATTTAAATTTTTATGTGATTTACCTATTTTATTCTAACAATTTTGTGAGATGAGCAAGTTGTTACTATTATCTTTTAAGATGAGAAAACCAATGATAGCGCTCAAATGATGCAGACACATCAGATAGCTAGTTAAAATTATTTCTTTTGTAGGGGTGTCTGGGTGGCTCAGTTGGTTAAGCGTCCGACTTCGGCTCAGGTCATGATCTCATGGTCCGTGTGTTTGAGCCCCGCATCGGGCTCTGTGCTGACCGCTCAGAGCCTGGAGCCTGTTTCAGATTCTGTGTCTCCCTCTCTTTCTGACCCTCCCCCATTCATGGTCTGTATCTGTCTGTCTCAAAAATAAATAAACGTTAAAAAAATTATTTCTTTTGTTTTCCCTCTGTCATGCTAGCAGTTTCCAATAGGTGAACTCGGGACCCATTGGAGGTCTCAGGGATCTAAATTTTAGATTTCATAAGCCTTAGTAAAAGCAGTCTTTGCATTCATGCTTCTGGGAATTTTTTTTTTTAACACATTGGTTTATTCAATCATAAGAAAAATCTACCTATTCATCTATCTATCTACCACTGACATTTGCTTTATAATTTTATGACAAGTGACACAATGTAGTTTGAAAATGTAGAAAGAAAATCAACAGATGAAGCATCCAAGCCTTTGAGTTTTCATCTCTGTTCTTCCTCCTACTTACATAGTCTGTCTTTTATCTACATCAAATTCCCCATGTGTAGAACAGAAAATAGCAACCACTCAATGAATTCTCCATGATGATACATACATACATAACAGGAAATTAGAGCAATCCCAAAGTCCTATTTGGCCATTAATTTCAATCTTCTAACTTTTTTCCAAGCCTTTTCTTAAGCAGCTTACAAGCAGTAAAGATGCTAATTTATTATGTAAATTAAGGTTCTTACCAATTCTGAAAATGCGAAACCAGACAAGGAACTACAGAGATAAGCTGTGGCAGGAAATGGAGCAGCCTGGATTACAAACTGCAGAATGTGGCTGTGCCACCAGCACATCTAGTAGAGACATGGATGTCCTCATAAACAGGAGATTTCTGAGTTGTTGTTCCAATAGACCGTGATTTCCTTAAGTAAGAATCTTCTTTTAATTCATCTTTATGTCCACAATATTCCATTCTAGGAAACAGAATAAGTACCTAATTAATATTTTGTAAAAGTGGAAAGAATATGGGATGTGTGAACTTGAGTGAAATACTTAATTGTATCCATTGTAACATGGTACTAATAATAGTTAATTCACAGGATTATTTTAACTTTTAAATGTGCTTGGCATTTGTCTAATGCTCAGTAAATGTTAATTTCCCTTCCACTAATCTTTAATGAATTAAAGAATAATTGCTATTTTAGTTAGGACATTTTTGAGCAAAGGCCCTAATCTATTAGTGTGCACAGAATATACTGGAAATAGCAAAAAATGTTTGTGATTACAGTGCAAAATAATTTAAAAGGGTGGTTGATGTAAAGAAATAGGCTGAGGATAAAACTACATGAATTGAGTGAGGTCATGCTGTTAAAGACTTCAAATTCCATAGTCAGTAATTTCAACTTTTCCTTTTAAAAAACGGGAAAGTATTGTAGTTGGCCAGTGCCATATTTAAATTTATGATTCAGAAATAATCCATGAGCAACAGTTTAAAGTTAGACTTCAGGGGTGTCTATGCTCAAACAGGTCCAGACAAGAAATGATGAGCTTTCTTGATGGAGGCACTGGCATTGGGGATGGAGCAGAGTAGATGGAGGTAAAGCAAATTTAGGTACTATTCTGGTAGGACTTGGTAGGACTTACAGATTAGATGTAAGGAATGCAAGCGACAGATCTGAGGATGGCTCCAATATTTCCAATTTTAAAATTGAGTGAACAACTGTTGTTGATATTCTTCAAGATAGGAATAACCTCTATGACCATATAACTGGAAGAAGGGTCATTGGAAAACAGTGATAATAATTGCTGAAATACAACTGTCATTTATTAAGCACTTAAACTGTCTCATGCTTTATCTTATTTAACCTTCATACTGCTTCTTTGAGATAAATATTATATTCAACATTCAACATGAAAGAAAAATGAGGCTCACACATACCAAGTGACTTGTCCAAATTTACCAAACTGCACAAGAATTTGAGTACATGTCTGATTCTAAAGATTATGTCTGTAAACTATATGCTACTTTGTGTGTCATTAAAGATTTGGAAAGCTAGTTTAAAGAGGAAAAAGCAAAGCATTTGGCATTTTTTAGCCCAGAGAAGTAAGGACATGTTAATAGCAGGAAACCTTTTTAAAGGGAAGATGGAAAACTGCCTTTTTTATAGAACACCAAAACACACACACACACACACACACACAAACAAAACGAAAAAACAGTACTTTGTTGTTAGATTGAGGCCAAAGCAACACAGATAAGTTATTTAAAAGAATTCACTAAGTCAAAGAAATCTAAGACATTAGAATTGAAATGATAATTAAAAAGGTTGAAAATCACATCTTTGGGGAATGGTGTATACCAGTGTATGAAATGTCCTACTAGATTTACATCCTGAGAATAGTACTGTAGAAAATGTCTGAAGAAACGTTTGGCTATTTTTGTTTTGTAAATTGTTTAACATTGTATACATTTTGCTTAAAAACATGCCAGCAGTGATTGTCCTATTTGACAGGAAATAAGCAGCTCTTACACAGATTAATAAGTAAATTAAAAATTGCAGCAGCAAGGAGCACCTGGGTGGCTCAGTCAGTTAAGCGTCCAACTTCGGGTCAGGTCATGATCTCACGGTTGGTGGGTTCGAGCCCCACTTCAGAATCTGGGCTGATAGCTCATAGCCTGGAGCCTGCTTCAGATTCTGTGTCTTCTTCTGTCTCTGCCACACCCCCACTCACGCTCTGTCTCTCTCTTTCTCTCTCTCTCAAAAATAAACATTTAAAAACATAGCTACAGCAAAATAAGCCAAATAAACCAAGAGAACTTGTGACCAAGCAAGGCATAGGGAAAGAATACAAATGGCTAATACCCATATGGTAAACACCTTACTATTATTAATCAAATAAAGGAAAATTAAAAAATAATAATACAACATTATTCATGAAGTTTTCAAATGTATTTCTGATACTATTTTCATATAGTGTAAGGGAAAATAGCTTTTGATGGGAATGTTCATTGGAAATAATAATGACAATAATAATACTAAACACTTCTAAGAGTTTCCTCTTTGGCAGATATTCTTATGATTATTTTGCCTACTTTATCTATTAAATCTTCATAGCCATCATATGGAGTATGATGATAAGGTATCCCACTGCACAGATAAGAAAACTCAGCCACAGAGAATCAGCCTGTTGTTACATAGGCAGCTTGACCTCAGAGCCTGCATTCTACTCTCCAAAAAGCTACATTCTAACTGAAGTTAATTTAAATAATTAGTTAAATGTGCAAACCCTTTAACTCAGCAATTCAAGAATTTCTTTTAAGGAAATTATTAAGGCTTTGACAAAAATTGATGTTCAAGAGTAGACAGTATAGCATTTTATATAATAGTAAGAAATCAGAAACAATCCAGTGCCCAGCAATTGAATTGAGAATGAATAATTATAAATCAATACTGCAGATGCAGGGTATTTTAATACTTAGAAGATTATTTAATTTCATGGAAGATGATTGTAATATGTTTAGTAAGCAAATTGCAGAAGAGTCTATATACTATAATTACAATCTTTAAGAACACAAACCTATATAAACACACACACACACCCCTGAAATATTGGGATGTTTCCTCATAGAAATGTTAACATGTTTTACCCTGAATAGTTAGTGATTTTTAATTGCATGTCTGTATGTTCCAACTTTTCCATGGTATGTTAAAACAGTCTCTTTTCACAATAACAAGCTCAACACATGTGACTCTTCATGATACACGGGAACTGAACAAATCCAGCAGAAACAGGAAAGGCAAAAAAAATCCGTAACTCAATCAACAGAATCAAAATCTGCATCTTTCAACAAACATCTGAAACGTATCTCAAGGACAAAGGAGACTTCCTCTAAGTTGTATTGACAGGAGTAAACAATGGAAAGGCCACTGTCTTCATTTCCCACTAATGTATCTGCTAACATTTGCTTTTAGTGGTTCTGAGAGTCTGTCTAATCCCTGTGTCCTAAATGATGGCACTTTCACAGCTTCCTGTGGTAGATAGATTATTCTAAAAACTTACAGTTTTTGTAGTCAGAGGACTCTTTCCTGAGAATCCATTCTAAAGGTTCTCTCCCTCAATTTCCTCTTGCTCAGTCTTCCTTGCCTCTTAGTAATTATTGATTGTTTCTAACTTCTGCACCCTGGCTCATCCTTCAGGTGTTTATGGCAGAAAACCTGTATTGTCAGATATTTCCTTTGTAGTATCACTCATTTGTATCCTCATCACCTTAGTGTGACTTCTCTGTATTTCCTACAATTGGAGTCAAAACCATATGGTTTTCCATCGTGCTGAAAACTCATTTGTGGTGTCAAGAATTAAAAATACCATTTTAGAAAACATAATAGCTAGTCAGACTATGATTTACACACTCCTAACTTTTTGGCACAGAGAAAATTTATCCAAAATATGAACATAATGAGTTAGCCTTCACTTTGTATAGTAAGCAGAAATATGAGCAATTTATTTTCCGTGGATGATTAGGATGCTTTACTGTGAAGCTTATTGACCTTTTAAGCTGATGTTCTGGCAGACACTGTGACATTCTGCCCAAGCCCTTGATCCATGAGTTTTTCCCCATAGGTTGCTGTTAGGAGGAGGAGGAAGGATAATGTGCTGATGGCACCCAGGGATTGTTTTGCCTACTTTTTGCTGGACTATGTGAAATCTGTCTTATTAGGAAATACAGCACAGGCTTTGGAACCAGACAAGCCTGGTGATAAAGCCAAATCTGCCCTTCAGAAGCTGTATGATCATAGGGGTGTTGGGTAAAGTCTCAAACCTTTGTTTCTTTATTTATAAGGAAAGGATACTAATATATACCATATAGTATTTCTCTGAAGATTAAAGTAATAAAGTATTTTTTTTATTCAGAAGATCTTCCATGAAAGTTTTTTGAATAAATTAAGGATGTAATTAGCTTTTGCACTTCATAGTCTTTTGAAGGGTAAAATGACAGCCCTTAAACGTGGATTCAGATCTTCTTGATAAGTGTTCCAGTGATGCTCAGTTTCTTTTTCAATTTTCCATGACTTTAAATGTTCACTTCAATCCAAACGAACAGTATTTCTCAACCAGAAATTACTTCATTTGTTACTAGAATTCATCATGACAACAGCTGCCATTCAATAAATCTTACTAAGAAAATGATTTCTTATAAACAAAAATAGAAGTACACCTGGGGACTCAGCTATCTCTCTTAATTAGTGGGCACATGTCCCTGTTTATAGACCTGCCACCTGATATTCTCCCACTGTCTTTTAACACAGATTCATCTGTTTGCTTTCTAAATGTTGTCATTAATAAGTCAAATTATACAGAAGTATCTAACTTGACAGTATTCCTTCACTTTCCCTAGACTTTCTTTTTTTAAGTTTATTTATTTTGACAGAAAGAGAAAGAGACAGCGAGAGAGAGAGCACAAGTAGAGGAGGGGCAGAGAGAGAGGAAGAGTCCCAAGTAGGCTCCACGCTGCCAATGCAGAGCCCGATTTGGCGCTCAAACTGAAGAACCATGAGATCATGACCTGAGCCAAAACCAAGAGTCAGACGCTTAATGACGGAATCACCTGGGCGCCCCTTCCTAGACTTTCTTATTTTAGATCATTGTTGACCATTTTGTGACTTTTTATATAATATTTTATTCTAGTTACATCCATGGACTTTGTGTTAGGAATACTGGGGTATTTATTCCTAGAGTTATCATATATGTTGTACACATGGATAAGTTACTTAACCTGTCTATATTTAAATTCTTTA
Source organism: Acinonyx jubatus (assembly GCF_027475565.1). Lineage (NCBI taxonomy): Eukaryota > Metazoa > Chordata > Mammalia > Carnivora > Felidae > Acinonyx > Acinonyx jubatus. Next base: position 41,480,136 of record NC_069391.1, read on the forward strand.
TCCATAATAATAATCTCTAAGTGATTATTTGAAGTATTTGTTTAGATAATGTTGAAAAAGCATTTAGTACAAACCTTGCCATATTTTAAGTACTCAATTTAACTGTTATAATATTATTAAAATTCAATTTAAAAAGTCATTATATATATATATATATATATATATATATATATATATATATATATCTGTATATAATTTTGAGACTATGTCACTAAAAGCTCAGGAAATCCTGCCAATTGTGACAGTATCAATGGACCTGAAAGACATTATGCTAAGTAAAATAAGCCAGACATAGAAGGGCACATACTATATGATTGCACTTCTTTTTGGACTCTAAAATAGTCCAACTAAAAGAAACAGTAAAATGGTGGCTCCCAAGGGCTTGGAGGAAGTGGGTAGGGGAGATAATGATCAAAGGATACATGGTTTCAGTAATCTGGAGAGCTATTATAGAGCATAGTGCCTATAGCTAATGATAAGCTATTACACACTTAAAAGTTGCTTTACTCATGGGCCTCCTTAACAAAGCCTTAGCAGTGCCGATGTAATCTGCTAACCATACCAGTGTTTTTGCCAACTCTACGACATTCTCCACCTTAGACTGTCCCTCTTTCGCTTGTCTGCAATACAGGTTCCCAGCCTGATAGCATTTCCTCTCCCACTTTCTTTCTATTTGCTCTGAGTTTCAGCTGCAGAGGTTTTTTTAATGGGAAAAAAAATGAAAACCATTTTTATTCCCGGTGATCTATTCAAGATTTTCATGAATGGCAGTTGCTCCCATAAATATGAGACAATCTCATCCCAGGTTCTCTTTTCCTTTCTTACCAGCTATTTGTCACAAATATTGACACATTCTCTTTTGTTTTGTTTTGCATTTAGTTTTCTCTTCTCTCAGCAAATAATCTTGATTTTATGTAACAAAAGTGACAGTAGATAGCCAATCCAGGAAACAAAATTTTTTACCCTTGGAATCCTGGATAGGCTTGAAGAGAATGTATATATCCACTAATTAAAAATAGATATGTGTTATTTCTTGTCACATATACATCCATTCTGCTATGGGTGCTTTCCACTATCTTGTGATGATATCATTCCTCATGGAGGATCTTGCCCAGTGTCTCCTTCCTCCTCAAGCCTTCACTCTTCTCAAGTCTTCCGTCACTTACTGATTCACAGAGAGTAAGGCTATTTAATATGATACTGTAATTTAATTTGTACATATTCTGACATATGATTACATGTATTTTTCAGTGCTTTCTCTAGCCTTAGAGAAAGTGTATTTTCTTTAAACTTACATCCTCCCATAAATTATCTCTCAGCCTTAGCCTGAACCAAAAAGATGATTGCAAAGAGAAATAGAGAATTAACAGGATGAAGATGAAGAAGTCATCTTAAAGGATGAGCAAAAGTTAGCCAGGTTGCCTTAGTTTTAGATCCATCAAAAGCAGAGCCTGAGACTGAGGCTTATTTTCAGGTAGTTTGTTTGGGAACTGACCCTAAGCAGCACAGGTAAGGGACAGCAGGAACAAAGCAGAGAAGGTAGGAAAGCCATATGTTATAAGCATTTGTTATTGGGTTGGACACAAAGACAAGTGACTCGTGTTTGATTATGTGGAACTTTCTCAGGAACTTTTTATAATATTCTCAAAACTATCCACCCAGTGGGTGAAAGAGGAAACATTTATTTTTGCCCCCTATTAATCAATAATGGCTATTTACCCAAATATACAAAAACACTAATTTAAAGGGATACATGCACCCCATGTTTATTGCAGCTTTATTTATGATAGCCAAGATATGGAAGCAGCCCAGGTGTCCATCAATTAATGAATGGAAAAAGAATATATATTTTCATCAATTGATGAATGGATAAATGAACATAGTCATAGTAAAGAATGAAATTTTGACATCTGTGATGGCATGGACGGAGCTAGAGACTATTATGCTAAGCAAAATAAGTCAGTCGGAGAAAGACAGATATCATATGTTTTCACTCATATGTGGAATATGAGAAACTTAACAGAAGACCATGGGAAGGGAAGGGGAAAAAGTAGTTTCAGAGAGGGAGGCAAACCATAAAAGACTTAAATACAGAGAACACTTCAGGAGGGCAGTTATTGGGATGAACACTGGGTGTTGTATGTAAACAATGAATCATGGGAATCTACTCCCGAAGCCAAGAGCACTGTATATACACTGTATGTTACCTAACTTGACAATAAATTTTTTTAAAAATGAGAGGAAAAAGAGAAATAGAGAAACAAAAACACAAAGCAACTGCTTAATCGTAGGGAACAAACTAATGGTTAGCAGAGGGGAGAAAATAGGGGCATGGGTTAAATAGGTGACAGGTATTAAGGAGGGCATTTGTCTTGATGAGCACTGGGTGTTGTACTGAATTGTTGAATCACTATAGTTTACACCTGAAACTAATATAATACTGTGTGTTGACTAAGTGGAATTAAAAAGAGAAACTTAAGAAACCAAAAAATGATGAAAAAGGAAAAAAAAGAAAAAAAAGAATGGTCTCATAGGCATCGATTTCTCCTGTACTAATTCATTACCATCAAGCAAATTTCCACAAGCATCTCACATGGTGACATCAGAGAAACCCATGGTAAGATATGAAAGGTACACAAAGAACCCCACATTGGAGTCAAACTCCTTGAAGTCACAACAAAACTATTGGCACACAGTGTCTCAAGTCAGAAGTGGAGCCAACAGGGTTTGAAGAGACACATAAGAAATATCTAATTCACAGGTCAAGGGAAGAAAGGTAGCAGAGACATAATGAAAAACAATACAGTGCTGTGGGCCAAGATAGATAAAAACAAACAAAAAAGTAATGCAGAAAGAATACTCATCTGAAACAAGGTAAGGTGAAACAAGAAACTGGAGGGGTACCTGGAGTTTTTATGCCATGCTAAGAAACTAAGAAATAATTCTATAATTAATGGGAAATAAATGAAAGATTTAAAGGGATATAATCAGTGCAAGTGTTTCATTCTGTAATAAAGCAGTTGGCAAGAATCAAGATAAAAAATAAAGTTTAAAAACAATAAATGGAATGACAGGAAGAAAAATATTTGAGAACTTGGGGTTTTTTGCTTCAACAAATGATATGTCAGGTCAGTGTTTTTAAACTGGGGGAACTTTTGCTTTGTGAGGGACAGTTAGCAACGACTAGACATTCTTGTTTGTCACAACTTGGAGGTTGCTGCCATCTGGATGGAAGATAAGGACGCTGATACATATTCAACACACAGAACAGCCTCCAAAATCAAAGAATTATCCAGCCCCAGTGTCAATAGTACCAAGGTGGAGAAGCCTTAGTTTAGGTACTTTATTTTAGCACAGCCAAAGGATTTAAGTATACATATACATATACATACACATACACATATACATAGCTTGATGGCATTGAAGAAATAACAAAGTAATAAGGAATTATTAGAGCAAGATCCAATGGCAGAAGAAAAACCAAAGAAGGTAAGTTTTTGTTTTTCTTTTTATGATGTCGTTGAAGTAAATTTGGTGAGAACGTGTATCTTAATAATACGAGTTTTTTCACCCAATGAACATGATAGATTTCTAACTTATTTATGCTTTTTGAAATCTCTGTTAAGAAATTATTTGCAGCTTTCAAGAGAGAAGGGTTTCATGTCTTTTACAAAATGTAGTCCTAAGTATTTTGGGTTTTATGATGCTCTTATAAGTACTTTTTTTTATTTCATCTTCCAATTGTTTGTTATTCACATGTGAATAAAATTGACTTTTTGTATTGACCTTAGTAAATTCACCTATTAATTGTAGAATTAAAAACCTTATAAATTTAATTTTCTTCAGTAGATTATTTTTATAATTTTATAATTGGATAATTAAAAGCACTCTGTTGCATCATAAAATTACTTATTCTGATTTTCCAGTTATTTTCAGACATTTTCAGCAGCAAAAACCTTTATTCAAATGAAATTTTAACTGGTGCCCAAACAAACATATCAGATACATCACAGTTTCTCTGGCTGAAATTGGTTTAAAGAGTTTTTGTGAGATGAGGGAAGGAATATCTTGCCTGCTGAGCCCAGCAACCACCAATGTGGATTATGTGGGAACTTGTCAGAGCCCCCAAGGGCTCCACAGAACATAGCTAGGAAAGCAATGCATTTTCTGGGGCCCTTACGTATATAATAAGAATTTAAACTTGAGGAAACAGTTCAAATTTATTGAATAATACATTTTTATTGAAAGACAATGTAACATAAACAGAGAAAGAGAAGCATAACTCTGCATATGGGGCTACTTTAAAAACTTGGAAAGTGGGGTAACTTTGAGTATAGGCAAGCTCAGAATGGGAATCAGAGATCCAGAGATAGTCTGTTTCTGTTATCCCTAGAAAATCCAAATGTCAAGTTAAAGGCGTGGAAAAGCAAAAAAAATAAGAAGGGAATACACCACACACACACACACACACACACACACACACACCTCTGTCCCTAGAGAGACAGAATAGTGGAAGGTTTTGAGCCCAGTGGTAAAAATTTGAATCCTTGCTCAAATTGATACTACTATCTGGCCTTGGCCAAGCTCCTTTGAATCTCTAACACTTAATTGGTTTATCTATAAAATAAGCTTTTTTGAAGTGATGGAAGTAAAGTACTTTCCACCAGCAAGAGCTTAATTATGGATTTCTTAAAAAAGAAAAGTCTTCCCCCACCCGTCCATTCAGCACCATTCTATATCAGGCTACCTCTTCCAAAAGTGTACATGTATAAACTAAATAGTAATGGTGACCTTGTGCACATTTGATTTTTAGAAATTATTGCATAATAGCAAGACCATTCATGCCAAATAAAAAAATCAATTCCAGGTAGATTAAAAACCTAAATGTGAAAGGAAAAACCATAAAGCTCTTAGCAGATAATACTGAAGAATATATTAATATCTTTGGTAGAATAGAATTTCTTAAACAAAACACAAAAAGCAGTAAGCATGAAGAAAAAGATTAATAAATTCAACGGTGTTAAAATTACGATCATAATTTCACCTTCTTCAAAAAGATGTCATTTTTAAAAAATGAAGAAGCACAATAGAATGGAAAAAGGTATTTGCAATACATATAGCTGATAAAGGAATTTTATCCAGATTATTTATGATAAGGAAGAAAACTCTAAAAAGTCAAACGACCAGAAAGAAAAACAAGTAAAAGACTTAAAAGGGCATTTCACAAAAGAGGGAACCAAATTACTAATAAGCATGTATAAAGGCACTAAACTTCAGAAGTCAAGGAAATGCTAAATAATTTCATTTTGTTTAATATTAATCTATGTTAAGGATATAGAGCTACAAGAATTCTCATACATGACTGGAGGGATTGTAATTTGGCACCTCTTTGGTAAAGTTCTTTGTTTACCTCTTTGATAAACAGTATACTATAATCTAGAAATGTTGAAGGTATTATTCCTGATAGACATTTCACCCCTGGAACCTGAGGGAGGAGCCAAGATGGCAGAGCAGCATGGAAAGTGTCTGTTTCTTTCATCCCTGAAATGCATCTAAATCAGCCCAAAACCATTTTGCACACCTAGAAAATTTATCTGAGGACTGACACAACAATCTGCACAACTTAAGCCTCAGAACTCAGCAGGTCTGCATGGAGAGGTGTACTGGGAGAGAGAGAAGGAACTGAATAAGAAAGGGAGAAAGGAGAAAGGAGAGAGTTCAATACCATTATAAAAACGGGAGCACAGAGTCAGAAATTTCATAGCTTTGAACCTGGCAGACCTCTGGTGGGAAGGGCAAATCCCCAGGTGCAGAGAGCAAGGTCCTCAGGGTCCGCAGGCCACACAGGGAGAGGGGGTTCTTCTGCTGGGAGGACATTTGATAGAGGCCATGCAGCCTACACACAAGCAAAGGTCCCAGTGGACCCCAGATAACAGCCACATTTGCTGGCCTTGGAACAAAGACTCTAGGGTGAGGTGAAGCCTAGCATGAGATGTGTGTTGTGATTTACCATAGTCCCTGAATCCCTGCTGACACACGATCGGACAAAATTTTTCTGGGGTGACCTGGCTGCCTGCCTCAGTCTCCAGGCCTTTGCAGCATGAGCATTCCCAGGGGAAGACGGGTACCCAGCCATTGCTCAGAAAGATACTCCCTCAGAGGATCTGAGTGGGTTCAAGTCACAGGGCCCTCAGAAGCGAGGGGTTTGGAAATAACCCTATCTGAGATAAATATTCAGGAGGGAGGTGCCATTTGGCAGGCTGACAGCTTAGTTGCTGACAGTGTAGAAGTGGGGGGTTGATGGAAGCTAGAGACAAAGGAAGGGTACTGATTGTCAGTTGGCAAGAGCAGAGTTCTGGAGCTAGAGACTGGAAAGCTGGGTGATGCCATTTTCACCTCTCCCGTGCATGCACATACACATGCACTCGCCACACTGATCCATCACAGTAAGCCAAGCAGAACCAACTAGTGGAGAATGGAACCATTACACCAAGTCTCATCCAACTGCACAAACAAAGCCCTAGAGGACAACCATAAGTCTCCCACCACCCTCACATCTGATTAGTGTACAGATATAAAGTGATTCATATTTTGACTTCTAGAGTAAATTGGATGTAATTTCTGTTCACTGGTCCATCTGTCCATTTTTTCTTGTCTTATTCTTGGATACAGAAAGAGAAAAATATTATTTTTATTTTTTTCTGTTTTTATAAAAAAGATTTTTCTTTAATTTTTTCTACTGTATTTTTTGTTACTTTCTATAAATTTTTTGAGTCTATCTTACTTTCTTCATTTCATTTTATTCTATTTTATTATATACATTTTTTAAATTTTTAAACATTTTCTTAATTTTTTTTATCTTTTCGTTTTCTTTTTCTTTTATTTCCCTTTGTTCTGTATTCTATCAATTTTATTTCAACAACCAGACCAAACCACACCTAGGATCTGGCTTCCTTTATCTGAATTTTTTGTGTTACTTTTAATTTTTTAAATTTTATTTTTTAGTTATTATCTTTCTTCCTCCAAAATGGTGAAATGAAGGAATTCACCCCAAAAGAAAGAACAGGAAGAAATGACATCCAGGGACTTAATCAACACAGATATAAGCAACACGTCTGAACCAGAATTTAGAATGACCATAATAAGAATACTAACTGGGGTTGAAAAAAAAAAACATCGAACCCCTTTCTGTGGAGATAAAAGAGGTAAAATCTAGTCAGGACGAAATTAAAAATGCAATAACTGAGATGCAATCTAGAATGGATGCCATGGAGGCAAGGATGTATGAAGTAGAGCAGTGAATCAGCAATATAGAAGACAAAATTATGAAGAATAATGAAGCAGAAAAAAAAAAGAGGGAAACTAAGGTAAAAGAGCATGATATAATAATTAGAGGACTCAGTGACTCATTAAAAATTTGTAGATCACAAATTGGGACACAAATCAATCATCAACAAGTACAAAAAGATCCATACCATACAGCACATATTTTCAGACTACAACACTATGAAACTCTAAATCAACCACAAGAAAACATTTGGAAAGACATCAAACACTTGGAGACTAAAGAATGAATGGATTAACTAAGAAGGTAAAGAGGAAATTAAAAAGTATATGGAATCCAATGAAAATGATAACACCAAATCGCAAAACCTCTGGGATGCAGCAAAGGTGGTCATAGGAGGGAAGTATATAGCAATCCAGGCCTTCCAACAGAATGAAAAAGTTCTCAGATACACAACCTAACCTTATACCTTAAACAGCTAGAGAAAGAACAGCAAAGAAAGCCCAAAACCAGCAGAAGAAGGGAAATAAAAGATTAGAATGGAAATCAATGCTATCGAAATAAAAGAAAGAAAAATAGTAGAACAGATCAATGAAACCAGGAGCTGGTTATTTGAAAGAATTAGCAAAATTGAAAACCCCCTTGCCAGTTTGATCAAAAAGAAAAAGGAAAAAACCCAAGTAAATAAAACCAAGAATGAAAGAGGAGAGATCACAACCAACACAGCGGAAATAAAAACAATAATAAGAGAATATCATGAGCAATTATACACCAATAAAATGGGCAATCTGGAAGAAAGGGACAAACTCCTAGAAACATATACACTACCAAAACTGAAGCAGGGAGAAATCAAAAATTTGAACAGACCCATAACAGTAAACAAATGGAATTAGTAATCAAAAGTCTTCCAAAAAACAATAGTCCAGGGCCAGATGGCTTTCCAGGGGAATTCTACCAAACATTTAAAGAAGAGTTAACACCCATTCTTTCAAAGCATTTCCAAAAAATAGAAGTGGAAGGAAAACTTCTAAACTCATTCTATAAGGCCAACATTACCTTTACTCCAAAACCAGATGAAGACCTCCCCCCACTAAAAAAGGAGAACTACAGAACAATTTCTCTGATGAACATGGATGCAAAAATTCTCAACAAGATACTAGGCAACCAGATCCAACAGTACATTAAAAGAATTATTCACCACGACCAAGAGGGATTTATACCTGGGATGCAGGGCTGGTTCAATATCTGCAAAACAATGAGTGTGATACATCACATCAATAAAAGAAGGGACAAGAACCACATAACCCACTCAATAGATGCAGACTAAACATGTGACAAAATACAGCATCGTTTCTTCAAAAAAAAAAAACCCTCAAGAAAGCAGGGATAGAAGGATCATACCTCAAGATCGTAAAAGCCATATATGAAAGACCCACCACTAATATCATCTTCAATGGGGAAAAACTGAGAGCTTTTCCCCCTAAGGTCAAGAACACGACAAAGATGTCCATTCTCACCACTGTTATTTAACATAGTATTGGAAGTCTTAGCCTCAGCAATCAGACAACACAAAGAAATAAAAGGCACCCAGATCATTCATGAGGATTCACTCTTTCACTCTTCACAGATGAAATGATACTCTATATGGAAAACTCAAAAGATTCCACCAAAAAACTTCTAGAACTGATACATGAATTCAGCAAAGTCACAGGATATAAAATCAATGCACAGAAATCAGTTGCCTTTCTATACTCCAATAATGAAGACACATAAAGAGAAATCAAGGAATTGATCTGCTTACAATTGCACCAAAAACCATAAAATACCTAGGAATAAACCTAACCAATGAGGTGAAAAATCTATACACAGAAAACTAAAGAAGGCTTATGAAAGAAATTGAAGAAGTCACAAAAAAAGGAAAAATATCCCATGCGCCTGGATTGAAAGAACAAATATTGTTAAAATGTCTATACTACCTGAAGCAATCTACGTATTCAATGAAATCCCTGTCAGAATAACACCAGCACTCTTCACAGAGCTAGAACAAACAGTCCTAAAATTTGTATGGGCCCAGAAAAGACCCCAAATAGCCAAAGCAATCCTGAAAAAGAAAACCAAACCTGGAGGCATCACAATTCTGGGCTTCAAGTTGCATTGTAAAGCTGTAATCATCAAGACAGTATGGTACTGTCACAAAAACAGACACTCAGATCAATGGAACAGAATAGAGAACCCAGAAATGGACCCACAACTGTATGGCCAACTAATCTTTGACAATGCAGGAAAGAATATCCAATGGAATAAAATAATCTCCAGCAAACGGTGTTGGGAAAACTGGAGAGCAACATGCAGAAGAATGAACCTGGCCCACTTTCTTATACCATACAAAAATATAAATTCAAAATGGATGAAAGACCTAAAAGTAACACAGGACGCCTTCAAACTCCTACAGGAGAAAATAGGCAAAAACCTCTTTGATCTCAGCCTCAGCAACTTCTTACTCAACACGTCTCTGGAGGCAAGGGGAAAAAAAAGCAAAAAATGAACTCTTGGGATCTCATCTAAATAAAAAGCTTCTGCACAGTGAATGAAACAATCAGCAAAACTAAAAGGCAACTAACAGAATGGGAGAAGATATTTACAAATAACATATGGGAAAAAGGGTTAGGATCCAAAATCTATAAAGAACTTACCAAACTCAACACCTGAAAAACAACTAATCCAGTGAAGAAATGGGCAGAAGACATGAATATACACTTTTTCAAAGAAGACATCCATATGGCCAATAGACACATGAAAAGATGCTCAACATCATTCATCATCAGGGAAATGGAAATCAAAACCACATTGATATACTGCCTCATACCAGTCAGAGTGTATAAAATTAATAATTCAGGGAACAACAGATGTTGGTGAGGATGTGGAGAAAAAGGAACACTCTTGCACTGTAGGTGGGAATGCAAACTAGTACATCTTCTCTGGAAAACATTGTGGAGGTTCCTCAAAAAATTGAAAATAGAACTACCCTACGACCCAGTAGTTTCAGTACAAGGTATTTATCTAAAGGATAGAGGTGCTGGTTCAAAGGGACACATGCACCCCAATGTTTATAACAGTGCTATCGATATCCAAATTATGGAAAGGGCCCAAATGTCCATCAACAGATGAATGGATAAAGAAGATGTGGTATATATATACGATGAAGTATTACGCGGCAATCACAAATAATGAAATCTTGCCATTTGCAACAACATGGATGTTACTAGAATATATCACGCTAAGTGAAATTAGTCAGTCAGAGAAAGACAAGTATCATATGACTTCACCCATAAGTGGAATCTAAGATACAAAACAGGTGAACATAGGGGAAGGGAAGCAAAAATCATATAAAAACAGGGAAGGGGATGAAACATAAGAGACTCTTAAATATAGAGAACAAACTGAGGGTTGCTAGAGGGCCTGTGGTTGGGAGGATGGGCTAAATGGGCAAAGGACATGAAGGAGACATTTGTTGGGATGAGCACTGGGTATTTTACATAGGGGATGAATCACTGTATTCTACTCCTGAAATCATTATTGTACTATATGCTAACTAACTGGGATATAAATTAAAAAATAAAAGTAAATAATAAAAAAGTTTTAAACAGAGAAAAAATAAATAAATAAAAGAACCTGTGGAAACAAATAAACAAAAAAACAAAAACAAAAATAAAAACTTGTGCTAGGGACTATTGACAATAGCCAAATTATGGAAAGAGCCCAAATGTTCATTGACTGATGAATGGATAAAGAAGATTTGCTATATATACACAATGGAATATTACTCAGTGATCAAAAAGGATGAAATCTTGCCATTTGCAACAACATGGGTGGAACTAGAGTGTATTTAATCCTAAGTAAAATAAGTCAGAGAAATATAAATGTTCTATGATTTCACTCATATGTGGAATTTAAGAAACAAAACAGATGAAAATAGGGGAAAGAAGCAAACCATAAGAGACTTTTAAATATAGAAAACAAACTGAGGGTTCCTAAAGGGGTGTTGGGTGGAGAGATGGGCTAAATGGGTGATGGGCATTAAGGAGGGCACTTGTTGGGATTAGTACTGGATGTTATATGTAGGTGATGAATCACTAAATTGTATTCCTGAAATCATTATTACCCTATATGTTAACTAACTTGGATTTAAATTAAAAAAAAAAAAATTCACCCCTGTGTATAGTCCATAGAGATAAACATACTTACTTGCAATATACAAGAATGTGAGAGTGTGATTGTTCATAATCGCCAAATATTAGAAGCCATCCAAATACCAAGAAACTTTAGATTGGGAAACACACTAAGGATATATAAATGAAGCAGACCATAGGTACAGCAATATTCTTGCTTAAAAAGACGTCTTTAAAAAAAATTATTTAATCTTGAGAGAGTAAAACCTGGAGATGGGCAGAGAGAGGGAGAGAGAGAATCCCAAGCAGGCTATGCGCTGTCAGCATGGAGCCAGATGTGGGCTTAAACTCGAAAACCATGAGATCATGACCTGAGCCCAAATTAAGAGTCCAATGCTTAACAGACTGAGCCACCCAGGCACCCCTAAAAGGCCTCGTTTTGAATAAAAGAGAGCAAGTAACAAATGATTATAGACACTGTGTTTACATAAAGTTCTAAAAAATGAAACTATGTTTAAAAATGTGATGAAATCCAACACCCAGCCATCCCCACCAAGAGAAAGGAAACTCCTCACCTCACCATGCCTCAGCTGGAGTCAGTCTTTCCAGTTTAGGAGCTAGAGCTCCCTCTATAGAGATCCTCCTTGCTCCCATTCAGCCACACACCTGCACACACAGACACGTGTGCACAGTTGCAACAAGGAAACACACCCATACCACACCGCAGTGCATGTGACCCCTAACAGTGCAAGTATAGGCAAGCTCAGTTGCCCTCTGTTCTGCAGGTGTCTACTCATGTGTAAACACATGTTCATTACCAGTATTGCCCATATGCATCCCTCCCACCCACTTGCACTGGCAGAGAATTTTTCAAACTTGTTCATCATTAAAAAAAAAAAGTGTATACATGAGTAAAATTATAAAAAGAACTCCAAGTAATCATTTAAAATGAATTAGGAGATGGGGCGCATGGATGGCTCAATGGGTTAATCATTGGACATCGGTTTAGGCCACAATCTCAGGGTCTGTGAGTTCGAACCGTATGTCAGGCTCTGTACTGACAGCTCAGAGTCTGGAGCTTGCTTCAGATTCTGTGTCACTCCAAGCTCTCTGCCCCTCCCCCACTCACGCTCTGTCTCTCAAAAGTAATAAATGTGAAAAAGAAATTTAATAATAAAATAAAATGAATTAGAAGAGGGGCGCCGAGATGGCCTAGTCAGTTGAAGGTCCAACTCTTGATTCTGGCTCAGGTCAGGATTTCATGGTTCATGAGTTCAAGTCCCAAGTTGGGCTCCTTGCTGACAGTGCAGACCTGGATTGGGATTCTCTCTCTTTCCCTCTCTCTGTGCCCCTCCTCTGTTTGTGCTCTCTCGTGCTCTCTCTCTCAAAAGAAATAAATAAACTTAAAAAAAATAAAATCAGTTTGCAGAGTAGCTGCCTCTGAGGAGAAGTGAAAAATCTCTGATTTGTAAGGTGTTTCACTCCCAGTCCCAAACAGAGAAATTGCAAACAGCATCACAAAGTTCACTTGGTTATCCTGGCCAAAGCTGGTTCACAGTCACTGGACAAGCAGGAAACATCTCTCTGGGGTGCAGGAGGGTGAAGGTTGACTGATAGACACAGATACAGTTAGGACATCACCTCTTTGAGAATCCTGCATCAGCAATGGGACACATACTTACAGATCATACATACCAAAGGCAACACACTGGAATAAGAGAACCCCTTCCTCTTGCAAAAGTCCCTCTATACGCCCCCTACTGACAACACTTAATACTGCATTGGGAGAAAAAAAAAAAGGTGAGTTTCAAGGTGAGAGAGGCAATCAAGTGATAACTGGCACAGAGGAGATAGAGAGCCTTCTGTGATGCCAGTAATGTTTTAATACTTCATGGCTGTGACAATCACACAGGTGTTCTCATTACAACTATTTTTAAACTGAACAAATATTATGCATGTTTCTATATGTATATTTCACAATAAGATGTTGATTTTAAAAATCAAATAAACATATATGATTGGCATTTAGCTAACTTAAATTGTACTATATCTCCTGCTGTTAGCTAACCACAACATCTTTGCTAAGCCATCTAATTTTTCTTCATATTGAATCGTTGTCCTTAAAATGGAGATGGTAACACTTGTCCAGTTATATCAAGTGATTCCCATTTTCTAACAAAAGACAAAAAAAAAAAGGAAAAAATAAGGTAATATGTACAAAAGTGTTTTTGAAAGACATATAAACATGTATAATTAAAAATAAGAACTTTTAATTTGTCAATAATTTTGGAAACTCTACTTTTTGAAAAGGAAAGTGTATTGCTCAGGATTCTCCAGAAAAACAGAACCCATGAAATATATACCTGAAATAAGTGATTGGCTCACATGACTATGGAGGCTGAGGATTCCAATAACCTGTCTTCTTCAAGCTGGATACCCATGAAAGCCAGCAGGGTAATTTTAGTCCAAATCTGAAAGCCTGAGAGCCGGGAAAACCAATGGTGTAATCCCAGTTTAAGGGCAGGAAAAGACCACTGTGTCACCTCAATAACCAACCAAAGAGAGTTCTCCTTTCCGCCACCTCTTTGTTCTATACATTCTCTCAACTGATTAGGTGATGCCCACTACATTGGTGAGGACCATCTACTTTAGTCTGTTCACAAAGTCAAGTGCTAATCACTTCCAGAAGTTGCATCAATACCATAGAAGACACACCTGGAAATGTTTATCCAAATATCTGAGCACCTCAGTCAAGTTGGCACATAATATAAACCATCATAAAAAGCACATATTTATTTTAAAAGTGATATTACTACCAAAAAGACCAAGAAAAATTCTATTGCTATTCTTCTGATTGAGAATCAAGAGCATATAGACAATTATTTACACAAAAAGTAAATGTTTCTTATTGTCCGAAACATATTTTTCAAGCTGAAAGTGGAGTAGAAATTATCTAGTCCATTCCTTAGTTTGTAGAAATGAAAATATCAGTGTCCAAAATATTCATGTTTTCAGTTAATGAATTCCAGAGTTAGAATCCAGTCTCCTAACATACAATTTATGTTCATCCCAGAATATTACACTGAGGGTCTTAACAAATCCCCTAAAGTTGCAGAAAATCTATGAGTATGAAAGGAAACAGCAGCTATGGTCTACTTCCTTCTTTACTCATTTGATTTCTCCTCTTTTGAGTAAGTTTGAAGCTGAGATTTATTACCAATCAGTAGCCTCCGGTGGTGTGAGGAGAAGATGAGCCTGCCATAATGGAATAAAAAATGAAAAGTGTGATAAGATGTAATGAAGTGAAATAGAATCTCTGCTCAATGCCCAAATAAGACCATCACTGTTTGGGTCCTGTAGCCTGTTGGGCTGTGCTTAGGTGGGCACACGTGAGATCAGGACTATGCTGAGTGAACATGCTGTCATTTGAGTCTCTGGAATCACACACTTCTATGAGTTGATGTGAAGAATGAATGGCAAAGCAATGTACATGTTACTATGATGTTTAATCTTGGTGAAAATCCAGTTCAAAGAAAATCATTGAAGCAAAGTTGGGCTCTGCCTTGTAACGACTGAGATATTTAAACAATAAGTTCTGAACCAATTCTACCGCAGAGTTCATTAATAGATTATAAAATACACCCACAGTTCTCATTGCAGAGGGGAGGCTGGCTATGGGGGGAACTGGGGCAGAGAAAGCGTTTCTTGCCTACAATCAGAAACCCTGAGTTTTTGTTAAGTTTTCACTTGTGTAAGAGTTGAAATAGCTCTGACATCCTCCATTACCTGTGGAATGTAAACTGCAGCCATTCTGCAGCCGGATGACAGTGATAAAGTGCAAACTAATGGTGTTCACCCTCTGCCCAGACCCTGATGTACCTGGCCTTTTCAAAACAGGGAGGCTAATGTCTAACAAGTCATGTAAAAGTCACAGTGAATGAACCCTAAAGTAAATGCAACATAACACCCCTTTGCATTTCAGTTTTCCTTGAAATATCATCACTTTCAGTTCAGAGTCAAAGCCAAAAGCCAACGATTCTGGGTGAGTTTTGAAATGTGTGTTAACTTAACCAGAAAACAATCCAGGAAAAAGAAGGTTGAATCACATGCTGTTGCCTGACAGTTTTAGCACTCACTTTTCGCTTTGGTAATCAAGGTGCTGGAATTGGATTCAAGATACTTTCCCTGAAATTAGAATTCAATCATTTTTTAGTCAAAACCTAAAACAGCGATTTATGAAAGTATAAATTAGTTTCATCATAGAAAATACTGGAAACAGAGGTTTGCTTTTTGAATTCCTACTATTTGGAATGTTTTTGCATATGTTATATGCAAAATAAATATACATAACCTTCTGGACATATATATATATATATATACACATATATATATATATGTATATCGACGTGGCAACTGACTTCAGAAATGTAAAAGAATTGTTCAGTCATGAATTCAGTAGGTGACAGATCATAACAAAGCCCCAGATTTGTTCACAATTTTTTTTTTGTTTTAAATATATAACACAACTCCTGATGAAAATAAGATATTGTGTTAATCACTATATTTAGAGCCATAAGAACTGCATAGGATTTGTTTGGTTGATTAGTTTAACCTGTATGCATACTGGGCTTACATTACCCTTCTAAGACTAGATCAGGGATAGGAAGCAAGGATATCAGAGAGGAGGTATGAGAGAAGAAAAAGTGATTGAAAAAAATGGCGCACACGACCAGTGAAGTAGAAACTAAGGTGATTTGACTTCCAAGGCACACCACCATAAGAAAATAAAATTAAGAAAAAAAGATTAAGCCTTCAGAAAGAAAATAAAATGCTTCCTCAGCTCTGACCTAATCAGCCTAGGGGTTTTATAGTTGTGATTTGTGTCTCTCCACTTCCTCCTTTTAGAGAGGTCTTAAATATTTAAAGGCTTGGTGCATTCTCCTTTAAGCAGAAACCTCAATAGAGAAAAGGCTATGGTTTGATCCTTCAATAATTATGAGTTACAGTTTGTGGCCCACATATTTTTCAAACTTTATTGAAATATGATTGACTCATAAAAATCACATATATTTAAGGTGTATGTGATACTTTAGTATGCATGTACATTGCGGAGTGATTACCACAATCAAGCTACATAACATATTCAACACCCCACTTCGTTACTTTGTGTGTGTGTGCGTGTGTGTGTAGCTAGAACACTTAAAATCTAAGAAGATAAGATCTAAGAAGGTCTAATAAGAAAGATAAGCCTGCAGGCTTCTACTCCTCACTGGCACTAAGATTCAGCAAAAGCAAGAACAACTGAGAAGGTAATTGGTGTAATATAGATACAGATTGTTGTCACAAGGTATACACCTGCCCTGACCAACTCATGGTCAAATTGAGATCGTATAAATTCAGAATGAAGGCTCCAATTTAATTTCAGGATGAGACTGTTTTAGAAAGCTGCCTTCATCTTGCTACTTCTCTAACATGAAAAATAAAGCAATATTATCTTCTCATTGGAAGTACTCTGTACAATAAATAGGTAGTCTAATTTGTATAAATATACACTTTCCCCTTGGGATTCAATAAAGTAAAATAGGATGAATATGTTTTTGTTACCTGTTGAATGACACTCTACTCTGGGTGTTAGTCATATTTTATTTAATTGTTTGGTGAGTTAAAATAACCATTTATCACCTTCTTAAAGATATATATTTTCAAAACTTTGTATTAAAAGTCAAAAAGTTAGGGGAGTCTAGGTAGCTCAGTCAGTTAAACATCTGACTCTTGATTTCAGCTCAGGTCATGATCTCAGGGTGGTGAGATGCCCATGTCAGGCTCCTCATGGAACATGGAACCTGCTTAAGATGCTCTCTCTCTCCCACTACTGATTGGGCTCTCTCTCTCTCTCTCTCTCTCTCTCTCTCTCTCTATATATATATATATATATATATAGTCACTAAATATCTCCAGTTTCCATAAATCGGTTTGCATGCAGAATAAAAATACTAAGTAAGTGGGGCGCCTGGGTGGCTCAGTCGGTTGAGTGTCTGACTTTGGCTCATATCATGATCTCACAGTTTGTGAGTTCAAGCCCCATGTCAGGCTCTGTGCTGACAGCTCAGAGCCTGAAGCCTGCTTCAGATTCTGTGTCTCCTTCTCTTTCTGTCCCTCTCCCACTTGTGCTCTGTCTCTCTCAAATAAATAAATAAACAAATGTAAAAAAAAAATAAAAAATACTAAATAAGAGTATAAATAATTAAGTGGGCCATTTAGGAGGGTGGGCCACTCCAGATCTGGATAATAAATTAATCCAGTTTAGTGATAGTCATAAATTAGCATTTCCTGGAAAGTTCCAACATCTTCATAGCATTTTTGTAATGTTTCCTAACTTTTGGTCAATGCTATTTTTCTTTAGAATTACAGATACTGCTATGGAGGAACAGCTTCAGGTTATATCATGATGCAAAGTACATATTCCAAGGTGGTTTTATTTCAGAGAGAGGTGTTTGAATTGTTCTGTTTAGTTAGCTTAGTTTAGTTGAGTTTTATTTGTTTTCAATTGAAGAGAAAGAAAATATATAGATTGCTGTTCCAAAAAAGCACAGGGAAAAAAATACAGAGAGATAGTAAGAAGTGCTTGTCAATGGAGGTTTGAGGGATCCAAGTGAATCACCAGCTGCAGCCACAGCCTAGCACATTTTCTACTGCTTTGACAGGGATAGAGAAAGCATTAGTGAAAAGGATCACACAGTTACACTCAGGGTTGTTGATACCTCTTCAAGAAATAAAAATAAACTTATTCTTTGTTTCCTCAGTTAATCATTTTCAGTTTGATGTATTGGTTTCCAAACACATACAGGTCGACTGAGAATCTGTTTCTACAGGTGGTTTTCTAGAGTAAAGAGGATCTTGAATCCAGCCTATCGTAGGTAGAAAATTAGGTTTTCAAAGCTCAGAACAAAACTGAATTTGACAATTACAATTGTCAAATGTTGATTTCTTACTTTGGGCTAAGTGCCTTGTATTATTTCATTTAATACCGTAAGCATATTAAAACTATTAGATTTGTACTGTTGCTATTATTTTATTGATTTTACATAAGAGGAAGCCAAGACATAGAAAATTTAGGCTACTTGCTTCACACCAAATAGCTACTAGGTTACAGACCTAGAATATGAACCCAGGCCCAACTGATTCCTAAACTTACACCTTCCAATGTTTGCTTTCTACTACCTCTCAAGCAACAAGCATGACCATGGATTTCAGTACAAGAAAATAGTCTGGATGATATCTAACAGCTAATGAATTCATTGGAGCAGTTGTTTAGTTTTAATCTTTATTAATCAATTCTATCAAAGAAATTATAGTGATTGCTATGTGAAATTCTTAGGAAATGATGTCTATATAATTGTATTATCAGAGAAGCAAACAATTTCAAGTTAAAACTGGGTTCTGTGTATATTAGGGCAAATTTATCTGCTATAAAAAGCTTTAGGCAAAGCTAGAATCAAAGATTATCTAAATTGTTAGATAAATAAATGGAATCTAACCAGTGAAAGTTAGTTACATTAATTGACATTCTGACTTTTTTCTGCTTTGGCCCTTTGGTATACCAAACTTTCTGCTTTACCCTGGATTCTGACAAAGTGAACATCAGGGGGAAGAATAAAGAATATCCTGTCCTTTCAAAATCCTTTTGGCTGGACCAACCATCAGACTGACTGAGACAGATTAACAGGAGAAAATCAAATGCAATAGTATATATACAGGGAATCCACACAGACATGGAAATTCCAAAGACAGACAGCAAAATGAAGAATGAAGTAGGAGAATGAAGTAGGGGTCTGGGACATTAAAGGGAAAGATTGTAATTCACAGGAAGATGAAAAATACTAAATGTTTGATAAACAAATGTTGGCAGGGACACTCAGAAACAATGGGACAGAGGCGTGCCTGGGTGGCTCAGTCTGTTAAGCATCCGACTTCGGCTCACGTCATGATCTTACAGTTTGTGGGTTCGAGCCCCGCATCAGGTTGTGTGCTGACAGCTCCGAGCCTGGAGCCTGCTTCGGATTCTATGTCTCCCTCTCTCTCTGCTTCTCCCCCACTCATGCTCTGTCTCTCTCTGTCTCTCAAAAATAAATAAACATTAAGAAAGAAAGAAAGGAAGGAAGGAAGAAAGGAAGGGACAGAGAGGATTTTGATCAAACAGACCTTGCTAGGTTCCTCTCTGTCTGTCATGCCTACTATCATAATGTAGTTACCTATGGTGATAATTCTCTTCCTGGAGCAAATCTTTCATCTAAAGAGCTTTTTCTGATTCTGCTGGGTTTTTATTGCTTTTTAACTCAAAATAATCTTCATGCGAAGAGGCCCATTTTGGGCAGCCTGACCCTGTCCCCTACAAGAATATCTGTTCCTACTCTGCACTTCTTTCTTCCTCCACCCCTTAGTCTGTCTTAGAACCCCCAGAAACTACAAACAGATATTACTCCTATCTGCAAGCATCCCCATGTACACCATGAAAATTCCAGATTATCTGTTATTTTCTCACTATGTATTAACAGTAAATAGCAGGCAAAAAGTCACATAAATCTCTTTATATGTCTGATAAACTTTCACATATCATGGCAATAGTAATGCATGTCTCCACTGAAAATATTATAAACACACACTAGTGTTAGGACATGCCAATAAAGCTTCATCTAGATTTTGTAGGAGGCATAGAGCCTTAGCATAGAAAGACATGTGACTTTTGAAATTTTAAATGATATCAAGGGATCAGACATGAATATATCATCATCCATCTGGTCTACTTGTGGCCTTCTTTTGTGTATTGTCTAAATTTATGTGCCTGGATTGTATGTTTACTTTAATTTAATAAACATATGTGAATATACCACTCAAAATGAAAGCCAGATTCTTTTTTAAAAAATTTTTTTGGGGGCGCCTGGGTGGCTCAGTCGGTTAAGCGTCCGACTTCAGCTCAGGTCATGATCTTGAGGTTTGTGAGTTCCAACCCCGCGTTGGACTCTATGCTGACAGCTCAGAGCCTGGAGGCTGCTCCCGATTCTGTGTCTCCCTCTTTCTCTCTCCCTCCCCTGTTCACGCTCTGTATCTCTAATAAATAAACATGAAAAAAATTGTTCTTTAATTTTTTTGCCAATTTTATTGAGGTATGTTTTATACAAAATAAAGTGTATCCACTCTAAACATACAGTTGGATAAATTTTGACAAACACATGGTCTTGGGTAACTACCTCCACAATCTAGAAATAGAACACAGCCTGAAACCTGAATAGTTCCTTAGAGCTCCTTTGCAAGATAAAACTTTGCTCAACCCACCCTGCGCCATGACTTATCTGCTTCTCTCACTACAGTTTAGACTCTTTTAAGAGTTTCATGTAAATGGAATCACATACTAGGTACTTTTTCCCATTTTTTTAAGTTTATTTATTTATTGTGTGTGTGTGTGTGAGAGAGAGAGAGAGAGAGAGAGAGAGAAGGGAGAGAGAATACATGAGTGGAAGTAGCAGATGGGCAGAGAGAGAGAATCCCAAGCAGGCTCCATGCTGTCAGCACAGAGCCTGACACAGAGGCTTGAACTCACGAACCAGGAGCTCATGACCTGAGTTGAAATCAACAGTCAGATGCTTGGATGCTCAACTGACTGAGCCACCCAGGAGCCCCTCTAGGAACTTTTTTTTCTTATTTATTTCCTGTACCGCAATTTTTTTCTAGATCTAATCATTCTGTTACAGGTATCAGTGATTCTAGGTTTCACACCCTTACCAGCAATATATAAAAGATATAAGGTGTGTGTCACTTCCAACACTGGGCACAAACTGTCTTAAAATTTTGCCAGTTTTGCTTTACATGGCCCTGACAATAAATGAGATCAAACATCTTCTAATATATTGACTAGCTATATGTATTTGTTTCATTGTGAAATGCATTTCCATGTGCATTGCTGCATTGTTTTCTTTAAGTTGTTGTTACTACCTACTAATTTTAAAGGAGTTTGTTAGCTAATCTTGATAAAAAATTTTTTGACTGGGTCTACTACTGATAACATTTTCCCTTTTACAACACGATTTCACTTAGGAGTATTTTTTTGCTGAACCAAGAATTAAATTTTTATATTGTCAAATATTGTTAATTTTTGTGCCTAAAATATGTTCACCAATATGTTCTACTAAGATGTTCACAGCTTTTTGGTTCTTTTGTTTTTTGTTTTTTTTTTAATATATGAAATTTATTACCAAATTGGTTTCCATACAACACCCAGTGCTCGTCCCAAAGGATGCCCTCTTCAATACCCATCACCTGCCATCCCCACCCTCCCACCCCCCATCAACCCTTAGTTTGTTCTCAGTTTTTAAGAGTCTCTTATGCTTTGACTCTCTTCCACTCTAACCTCTTTTTTTTTTTCTTTCCCCTCCTCCATGGGTTTCTGTTAAGTTTCTCAGGATCCACATAAGAGTGAAAACATATGCTATTTGTCTTTCTCTGTATGGCTTATTTCACTTAGCATCACACTCTCCAGTTCCATCCACGTTGCTACAAAGGGCCCTATTTCATTCTTTCTCATTGCCACGTAGTACTCCATTGTGTATATAAACCACAATTTCTTTATCCATTCATCAGTTGATGGACATTTAGGCTCTTTCCATAATTTGGCTATTGTTGAGAGTGCTGCTGTAAACATTGGGGTACAAGTGTCCCTATGCATCAGCACTCCTGTATCCCTTGGGTAAATTCCTAGCAGTGCTATTGCTGGGTCATAGGGTAGGTCTATTTTTAATTTTTTGAGGAAACTCCACACTGTTTTCCAGAGCGGCTGTACCAGTTTGCATTCCCACCAACAGTGCAAGAGGGTTCCCGTTTCTCCACATCCTCTCCAGCATCTATAGTCTCCTGATTTGTTCATTTTGGCCGCTCTGACTGGCGTGAGGTGATATCTGAGTGTGGTTTTGATTTGTATTTCCCTGATGAGGAGCGACGTTGAGCATCTTTTCATGTGCCTGTTGGCCATCCGGATGTCTTCTTTAGAGAAGTGTCTATTCATGTTTTCTGCCCATTTCTTCACTGGGTTATTTGTTTTTAATGTACGGAGTTTGGTGAGCTCTTTATAGATTTTGGATACTAGCCCTTTGTCCGATATGTCATTTGCAAATATCTTTTCCCATTCCGTTGGTTGCCTTTTAGTTTTGTTGGTTGTTTCCTTTGCTGTGTGAAAGCTTTTTATCTTCATGAGGTCCCAATAGTTCATTTTTGCTTTTAATTCCCTTGCCTTTGGGGATGTGTCAAGTAAGAAATTGCTACGGCTGAGGTCAGAGAGGCCTTTTCCTGCTTTCTCCTCTAGGACTTTGATGGTTTCCTGTCTCACATTCAGGTCCTTTATCCATTTTGAGTTTATTTTTGTGAATGGTGTAAGAAAGTGGTCTAGTTTCAATCTTCTGCATGTTGCTGTCCAGTTCTCCCAGCACAATTTGTTAAAGAGACTGTCTTTTTTCCATTGGATATTCTTTCCTGCTTTGTCAAAGATGAGTTGGCCATACTTTTGTGGGTCTAGTTCTGGGGTTTCTATTCTATTCCATTGGTCTGTGTGTCTGTGTTTGCGCCATTACCATGCTGTCTTGATGATTACAGCTTTGTAGTAGAGGCTAAAGTCTGGGATTGTGATGCCTCCTGCTTTGGTTTTCTTCTTCAAAATTACTTTGGCTATTCGGGGCCTTTTGTGGTTCCATATGAATTTTAGGATTGCTTGATGTAGCTTCGAGAAGAATGCTGGTGCAATTTTGGTTGGGATTGAGTTGAATGTGTAGATAGCTTTGGGTAGTGTTGACATTTTGACAATATTTATTTTTCCAATCCATGAGCATGGAATGTTTTTCCATTTCTTTACATCTTCTTCAATTCCTTCATAAGCTTTCTGTAGTTTTCAGCATACAGATCTTTTACATCTTTGGTCAGGTTTATTCCTAGGTATTTTATGCTTCTTGGTGCAATTGTGAATGGGATCAGTTTCTTTATTTGTCTTTCTGTTCCTTCATCATTAGTGTATAAGAATGCAACTGATTTCTGTACACTGATTTTGTATCCTGCGACTTTGCTGAATTCATGTATCAGTTCTAGCAGACTTTTAGTGGAGTCTATCGGGTTTTCCATGTATAATATCATGTCATCTGCAAAAAGTGAAAGCTTGACTTCATCTTTGCCAATTTTGATGCCTTTGATTTCCCTTTGTTGTCTGATTGCTGATGCTAGCACTTCCAACACTATGTTAAACAACAGCGGTGAGAGTAGACATCCCTGTCGTGTTCCTGATCTCAGGGAAAAAGCTCTCAGTTTTTCCTCATTGAGGATGATGTTAGCTGTGGGCTTTTCATAAATGGCTTTTAGGATGTTTAAGTATGTTCCTTCTATCCCGACTTTCTGGAGGGTTTTTATTAAGAAAGGATGCTGAATTTTGTCAAATGCTTTTTCTGCATCGATTGACAGGATCATATGGTTCTTATATTTTCTTTTATTAGTGTGATATATCACATTGATTGATTTGCAAATGTTGAACCCGCCCTGCATCCCAGGAATGAATCCCACTTGATCATGGTGAATAATTCTTTTTATATGCTGTTGAATTCCATTTGCTAGTATCTTATTGAGAATTTTTGCATCCATATTAATCAGGGATATTGGTCTGTAGTTCTCTTTTTTTATTGGGTCTCTGTAGGGTTTAGGAATCAAAGTAATACTGGCTTCATAGAATGAGTCTGGAAGTTTTCCTTCCCTTTCTATTTTTTGGAATAGCTTGAGAAGCTATAAATGTCTGGTAGAATTCCCCAGGGAAGCCGTGTGGTCCTGGACTCTTATTTGTTGGGAGATTTTTGAAAACTGATTTAATTTCTTCGCTGGTTATGGTCTGTTCGAGCTTTCTATTCCCTCCTGTTTGAGTTTTGGAAGTGTGTGGGTATTTAGGAATTTGTCCATTTCTTCCAGGTTGTCCAGTTTGTTGGCATATAATTTTTCATAGTATTCCCTGATAATTGCTTGTATTTCTGAGGGATTGGTTGTAATAATTCCATTTTATTTCATGATTTCATCTATTTGGGTCATCTCCCTTTTCTTTTTAAGAAGCCTGGCTAGAGGTTTATCAATTTTGTTTATTTTTTCAAAAAACCAACTCTGGGCTTCATTGATCTGATCTACAGTTTTTTTTAGATTCTATATTGTTTATTTCTGCTCTGATATCTATTATTTCTCTTCTTCTGCTGGGTTTGGGTTGTCTTTGCTGCTCTGCTTCTATTTCCTTTAGGTGTGCTGTTAGATTTTGTATTTGGGATTTTTCTTGTTTCTTGAGATAGGCCTGGATTGCAATGTATTTTCCTCTCAAGACTGCCTTCGCTGCATCCCAAAGTGTTTAGATTGCTGTATTTTCATTTTCATTTGTTTCCATATATTTTTTAATTTCTATTCTAACTGCCTGGTTGACCCATTCATTCTTAAGTATGGTGTTCTTTAACCTCCATGGTTTTGGAGGATTTCCAGACTTTTTCTGTGGTTGATTTCAAGCTTCATAGCATTGTGGTCCAAAAGTATGCATGGTATGATCTCAATTCTTGTATACTTATGAAGAGCTGTTTTGTGACCCAGTATGTGATCTATCTTGGAGAATGTTCCATGTGCACTTGAGAAGAAAGTATATTCTGTTGCTTTAGGATGCAGAGTTATAAATATATCTGTCAATTCCATCTGATCCAATGTGTCATTCAGGGTCCTTGTTTCTTTATTGACAATGTGTCTAGATGATCTATCCATTGTTGTAAGTGGGATATTAAAGTCCCTGCAATTACCACATTCTTGTCAATAAGGTTGCTTATGTTTGTGAGTAATTGTTTTCTAAATTTGGGGGCTTCCGTATTTGGTGCATAGACATTATAATTATTAGTTCTTCTTGATGGATAGACCCTGTAATTATTATATAATGCCCTTCTTCATCTCTTGTTATAGACTTTAATTTAAAGTCTAGTTTGTCTGATGTAAGTATGGCTACTCCAGCTTTCTTTTGACTTCCAGTGGCATGATAAATAGTTCTCCATCCCCTCACTTTCAATCTGAAAGTGTCCTCAGGTCTAAAATGAGTCTCTTGTAGACAGCAAATAGATGGGTCTTGTTTTTTTATCCATTCTGATACCCTATGTCTTTTGGTTGGCACATTTAGTCCATTTACATTCAGTGTTATTATAGAAAGATATGGGTTTAGAGTCATTGTGATGTCTGTAGGTTTCATGCTTGTAGCGATGTCTCAGGTACGTTGTCTCACAGGATCTCCCTTAGGATCTCTTGTAAGGCTGGTTTAGTGGTCATGAATTCCTTCAGTTTTTGTTTGTTTGGGAAGACCTTTATCTCTCCTTCTATTCTAAATGACAGATTTGCTGGATAAAGGATTCTCAGCTGCATATTTTTTCTGTTCATCACATTGAAGATGTCCTGCCCTTCCTTTCTGGCCTGCCAAGTTTCAGAAGAGAGATCAGTCACGAGTCTTATCGGTCTCCTTTGTATGTTAGAGCACGTTTATCCCTAGCTGCTTTCAGAATTTTCTCTTTATCCTTATATTTTGCCAGTTTCACTATGATATGTCATGCAGATGTTCACTTCAAGTTACATCTGAAGGAAGTTCTCTGTGCCTCTTGGATTTCAATGACTTTTTCCTTCCCCAGTTCAGGGAAGTTCTCAGCTATAATTTCTTCAAGTACCCCTTCAGCACCTTTCCCTCTCTCTTCCTCCTCTGGGATACCAATTATGCGTATATTATTTCTTTTTAGTGTATCACTTAGTTCTCTAATTTTCCCCTCATACTCCTGGATTTTTTTATCTCTCTTTTTCTCAGCTTCCTCTTTTTCCATAACTTTATCTTCTAGTTCACCTATTCTCTCCTCTGCGTCTTCAATCCGAGCTGTGGTGGTTTCCATTTTGTTATGCATTTCGTTTAAAGCGTTTTTCAGCTCCTCGTGACTGTTCCTTAGTCCCTTGATCTCTGTAGCAAGAGATTCTCTGCTGTCCTTTATACTGTTTTCAAGCCCAGCAATTAATTTTATGACTATTATTCTAAATTCACTTTCTGTTATATTGTTTAAATCATTTTTGATCAGTTCACGAGCTGTCGTTATTTCCTGAAGATTCTTTTGAGGGTAATTCTTCCGTTTCGTCATTTTGGATAGTCCCTGGAGTGGTGCAGCACTGTGGGACACTTCCCCTGTGCTGTCTTGAATAACTTGCATTGGTGGGTGGGGCTGCAGTCAGACCTGATGTCTGCCCCCAGCCCACTGCTGTGGCCACAGTCAGACTGGTGTGTGCCTTCTCTTCCCCTCTCCTAGGGGCGGGATTCACTGTGGGGTGGTGTGGCCCGTCTGGGCTACTTGCACACTGCCAGGCTTGTGGTGCTGGGGATCTAGCTAGGGTGGATCGGCAAGGTGCACAGGGGCGGCAGGGACAGGCTCAGCTCTCTTTTCCTTTGGAGATGTGCTTTGGGAGGGGCCCTGCGGCACCAGGAGGGAGTCAGACCCGCTGGAGGGATGGATCTGCAGAAGCACAGCATTGGGTGTTTGTGCATTGCAAGCAAGCTCCCTGGCAGGAACTGGTTCCCTTTGGGATTTTGGCTGGGGGATGGGCGAGGGAGATGGTGCTGGCGAGCGCCTTTGTTCCCTGCCAAGCTGAGCTCTGTTGTCCACTGGCTCAACCACTCTCCCTCCCGTTGTCCTCCAGCCCTCCCATTCCCCGAGCAGAAATGTTAGCTTATAACCTTCCAGATGTCAAGTCCCGCTTGCTGTCGGAACATACTCCGTCCGGACCCTCCGCTTTTGCAAGCCAGACTCGGGGGTTCTGCTTTGCCAGCGGGCCGCGCCTCTCCCTCCCGCCAGTCCGTGGAGCGTGCACCGCCTCTCCACCCTTCCTACCCTCTTCCGTGGGCCTCTCATTTGTGCTTGGCTCCGGAGACTCCGTTCTGCTAGTCTTCCAGTGGTTTTCTGGGTTATTTCGGCAGGTATAGGTGGAATCTAAGTGATCAGCAGGACACGCAGTGAGCCCAGCATCCTCCTATGCTGCCATCTTTGGTCAAGACCCACAGTTTTTTCTTTTTTAAATAATAAAATCTTTAATCTATCTGGTGATGATTTTATTTTTGTGGATATCCAATTTTCCAGTTTCACTTATCAAATCTTAACACCTTTCCTTAGTTTTGAGAGAGGCCACCTCTGATGTACCTAAATTTCTATGAATTTATGAGTCTAGTTCTTGGTTCTCTGTTTGATTCCATTGGTTAATTTTCTATCCCTGTGCCAGTTACAGACTGTCTTAATTATTACAGCTTACAAAAAGTCTCAATAATGGATATGAATAAGCAAATAATAAATTTTTTATTTTCAAAGTAAAATATGAAGCAATGGTCAAAATGAATGAATTATAGCTAACTGCAGTAATATGTGTGAACATTAACAATAGATTATTTACAGAAAAAAAACCTAAATTATTGCATATAGCATCATATACTTCTTAATAAAGTTAAAAACAATGGAGAAATATGTCTTTATGGGTAAATATAAAAATTAAAATAAATTATATAAAAAGAAAATGTGTAAGACTGTTCTTCAGTATTATATCAGAAAATCCATAACTATAATTCACCACATTAAGACATTTAAGAGAAAAACAATATGACTATTCAAATAGACACAGGGAAAGCATCTGATAAAATTCAATCTAAATTCATGATTAAAAAAAAAACTCTTATTAATTCAGAAATGGAGGAGAACACCATTGATCTGATGAAAATACTTTTGAAAGAAAAAAAAGAAAGAGATTACTAAGCCCCGTCCATCTTCTACCAGCCAGTTTAGACAAAAAGGAAAAAACTTAGGCTGAAATAAAAGCAAAATTGACCAAGTGGACTAAGCAATATAATGACACACCAGCCTGCATCCTGTCTGTAATTGAGCAAGGAGCTGAATCATCTCCAATGAGGAGAGTAATCTTTTCTCAGTTACTTGTAAAAAATGTTATAAGAAGCCATACATCATTTTGGAGAGTCATTTCAAGTCCTGAACTAAAGACAAGATGCTGGGGGGGTGGGGGAAGATTTTTCATTGTACAGAGAGAAACCAAGCTTAGAGTACATCTGCAATCTCTTTTCGAGAAATTCTTGATCACAGTGCTTCATAAGCATAGAGCAAAGTCTTCTATTTGAAAGTGAATAGAGACTATTATGGTTATGTGGCTGAGGTTTCTGTTGGTGTCTACAGGAGAGGGATTGTGGGTCAGTCACCACAAGCATACCAACAAACTTTGAAATCAGCAGATAGGAAATGTCAGTGGACTCATCCTATCAGATGGAGTCTTGTCCTTAACTTTCTTATATTCCATTATGAGGTCTGAACTCTTCTGAGCAAGCCTGCTCTCTTACGAAGAAAACATGAAATGAGACTATTGCTGACCTTGAAATACTGAGCGAGGGGTCATACAAAGACATTGGGCTTTGTATGTATGACTAAGAGGCAATTTGACCTTGCAGACAGACATTGGATACCCAAGAAGACAAGCACAAGAAAGGGGGAGGTAACCAACTAGCCTTCCACCTTTCATATACCTCATTCTAAAATTTACACAGTAGACCGTTTGTCATCCATGCTATCCCACAGATTGTTTTTTGTTTATGATTTGCAAAATGTTTATGTTACTTCTATTTGAATTTTTATTTTTCTCAATATTAGAGGAGCAGAACCAGTTAACTTTTAGGGAGTTGTCTCTTTTTGGTTTGTATTTATTTATTTTTAATTAAGTTTTTATTTTAATTCTAGTTTACTTGACATAGGGAGTTCTCTCAGTTTCAGGTGTACAATATACTGATTCAACAATTCCATACATCACCCTGGGCTCATCATGACAAGTGTGCTCCTTGGGAGGTAGTGTTTGTATTCTGAGGTGCTCACTATAAGGATGTGCAATTTTTTTATATAACTTATGTTTGGCATAGTATACAGTGACTTCATAGGGGCCAGTGTTAAATCTGCCTCCATTTCTAAACATACTGCCTAGTGGTTTGTTTGCTGACAGATGTTGTGGCTGTCATAGAAATAGATATCTCAAGAGATATTACATGCTGAATGGAGTGTATTTGTGGAATACACAATCTCAGTGTGCACACTCTTCTTGAGTACAGTTGACACACAATGCTACAGTTGTGTCAGGTATACAGCATAGTGACAACTCCAGACATTATACTACGTTCATCACAAGTGTTGCTACCATCTGTTGCCATCCAACTCTATTACAATACCATTGACTATATTCCCCATGCGGTACCTTTTTTTCAATGTGCACACTTTTGACTACAGCTACAGAAGCGTTCCTCTACAGAAATTTGTGACCCATTTTGCTCTGGATAAGGGCAGAAAAGGTTCATATTTCATACTTTGTAAAGTTACCTGCTGTATACCTTCATTATTTTTGCAACACTTACATGCATCCAAAAATTTTAAACAACCTGAGAACAAATGTAGAAGAAAAGAGGCTGTAAAATTGAATTTCCTGATATCATTTCATGTATGTCAACCACCAGTAAAACTAACAAACCACGTGTTTAACTTAGGGCTTTTCCTTTTTTGTGCTGTACATGCATGACTATAAAAAATAGTTAAGAGAGAAATAACTTAAGATGATGGATAGGTTTGTTTAATTTTTCATGAAATTTTCCATATCAGTTCAAGCGTAATTGTTAAGAACATGTATATTAAGATGATGTAAGTGGACTAAAAGTTTTATGACTTGACTCTAAAAAAAGAAAGGATGGCCCACCATCATCCCTTTATTCACTTTTATTTGACATCACAGCCAATATAATAAGATGAATAATTATGGGGATAAGAGAGGAGGATAAAACTGTGTTTCTTTACAAATGATGTTACTGTCACACAAAAAACTCAAAACAATCTAAAAATGATTAGAAAGCAGTAAAGTGTTGTCAAGATAACTGGATAATGGTTAGTATGTAAAAGCCAATTGCATTTCCAAACACCTTCCACAAATAAGTCGGATTGTAATTAAGGTTTCTAACAATAATGTTAAAAATATTTAATAACTTAGAGATAATTTTAGTAAAGCCAGGCAGGCCTTTTACTGTGAAAAATACACAGCTTTATTAGGAAATGTCAAAGAAGAGCCTACAAAAATGGAGAGATACAGCATATTCACAGATAGACAAATTCATTTGTAGATTCAATGTAACTTCAATAATAATCTGATTTTTTTCTTCAGAGAACTTGATACACTTATTCCAACATTTAGTTTGGAAAAGTAACATGCCAAGAACAGCCTGAGTACTCATATTCTGCTAGGGAGATTTACTACTTTGTCAGGCAAAAATGATCTGGCTAATAGGGCCAGATTCTACTGTGTGTCAAGCCTGTGAGTTCAAGGATGGCGAAGATAGAGGTGTCCTAGGCTGAAGAGACTGAAGCCCCGAAATCCCCACCAAAAGAATTTTCAGCCCAAGGCTTTACCCTCACTGCCCAGGAGAAGCAGCCTTCGCTAAGAGGAGTTGCTTCTTAGGTTGTAATTCACCAGCCACGGGAATTTAGTAGTGGGAAGTAGGAAAGGGACTTTCTGACACTAATTAATCTCTACCTATTTTTCTTCACTCTTTGTTTACTCCTGAAAACATCTAAACCAGCAAATGTGTCACCAGGTGAGGGAGTAGGCATTTATTGTCTCAAGACAACTAATGGCAGAAGCACCAGCAGAATTCTAAGGACACTTTATTTTATCTTGTCCATGCTTCCTTCCCTCCTCAGGATTTGAAAGATAAATAGGTTATGGCTTATGGGCATTTAAGAGATTCCTAAAGCAAGAGGAATAAACATTCTTCATTATGTTCCTAATGGCAAATGATATAGAGTACAATACACAAAATTATGGGGACTTCCTGGAGTGGGAACAATTCCCAATAAATTGCCTGCAACCCTCCTACTTCCTCTCAATCAAGAAGGCTTATCAGAATACAAAAAGAAGAAGAAGAAGAAGAAGAAGAAGAAGAAGAAGAAGAAGAAGAAGAAGAAGGTATTTAAGGGAGAATCTTGATTCCAGTCCATTCTTACAAAGTAACTCACAGACAAAGTCAAGTATTTTAATTATTTTTAATGTGATAGGGTCATAATATACATACAACTGAGGAGAAAAATTGCTTATTTTCAATCACTTCAATTTCATCTTCATTCTGGAGCTCCCATTCTCATTTGGTAATGAAAAAGAAAACTTAAATTTCCATTTGAGATAACGTCACTTCTTCCAGTTTGAAACACCTCACTGTTTTACTTAAACAGTCCACCAACAGTAATGGGATTTTGTCTCTTTGACTCTTTTTTCTTATTGTGATATAATACAACAGAAGTGTGAATATGTATGTGAGTGTGTATATAGATAGATATAATATACAGATATATGGATATAGGTATATTCAGATAGATTTAGCCATTGATAATAAAATTGAACCTCAATTTCACCAAATAACATATACCGCTATGTGGAAAGCACTTGCATATTTTTATGTTATGCTATAGTTAACCCCCAAACTGATTTCAAGATGCACTAGTATCTTATGACCAGCTGTTTAAAAGACAGTGATAATGAAATCCTGATATACAGCAATTTATTTTAATGTAAATTAATTCTGGATTTCTATTTCCCTTTTCTCTCATCTTTTTTTCTCTCCTGGAATAAATTCACATTCTCAAGATGTGGTAACAGCGAGACATAAGTACTGAGCCTTCTTACAGTTGTTAACAGACTACACCTGAGAAGCGAGGTATTACCCCCAAACTTAGAACTATACTTCTACCCCTCCATCCCCCAAATTTAACACCAAGGAATGGTGGAAGATCAATTCGCTAAGACACTGGATCCAGCTACTTGGCACCCTCTCTCATTCTCTCTCCTCTAATTTCTTCCCCCAGCACAAAAAGAGCATTCTACTTCCCATTTTTATCCAGGAGAAATTTCACTTAAGTCTTATCTTTTATCCTATCTTGGTAGTATTTGGTCTTCCCATTGCTGAGTCAACAAGTCCTAGGCTCAAAAACCAGTCATCATGGCGGAGACAAAATATTAATAAGGAAAAAATCTTATAATATTTCAAAAGGTGATCCCACTACTGCGAAAATACATTTTTTGCAATACATATAACAACTGCTTATGATATGGTCTATGCAAAAAGCTTGTAATTGAAAATCACTAAAATCCAACACCTTCATTTTCTAATGAGTTAATTAGGAGCCTCAGAGGGAGTGATTTTCCCAAGACTGCTTAATTGATTCTGTATTGTCTACCTTCCCCTCTGAGAGGTGTGTCCAGATATGTGTCTCTGGGCCAATTAGAGGCAAAACAATAAGATAGATAAAATAAAATGTAAATATGACCAGTCTTCCCACTCTATCAGCTCTCCATCCCTTCTACTTTTTCATCTCTACCAGTGACTTGTGCTCTCAACCTCTGACAACTTCCCATCACTTTGCCTTCAAAGCATCACGCTAGGGTTAATTCAGTCTTACCATATCACTCCCACAAACTGGAATATATTTGTCAACACCCCGTATCCTAAAAATGCACATTAAATATCCAGGCCTGGCTTAAAACTGAAGGTAGTGCAAAAATATTTACTGAAGCACAGAGATTTTTGTATTCATTTTCTAGTTGTACTCACTTTTCTAACATGATACATTAGCACCACAGATTCAACATAGCCAATTCTAATAAAATAAGAAGTTTCATAATATATTTAATTACATTAATTAAATTGATACTGCCCCAATTAAAATATTATTCTTGAAATATGAGAAAGTTCATTTAGAAAACAAATATATCTGATTTGGAGATAATAGAAAGTACTGTGAATGCTTATAAATTATCTTTTTAATTAATAAATATCTATAAACAAGAAAGTAAGTGGATCTGATTTTACAATAATTACACTAATGAACAAAGCATCTCTACCCTCTTAGACACCCACATGTTTAGGAAATAATTGTTTTTGTGAATGGCTGTGCGTTAATGAAAGAACTAGAGAGCACATTAAACGTGGTGCCTTATAAACATACATTTTAATTTCTCCTTTTCTCACTTTGTCATGTTAATAGGATAATCACCAGAAGGAGTCACATAAAAAGCTTAGTCTAATAGCCAAAGTCAAATCAGGCTAAATCAAATATACCCATAATTCCTTAAAAACCTGATTTATGCTGTCTCATATGTAAAAAAGAAGAGTTAAAAACACTTGCCCATTGCTTTTTCACCCTTCTCTTTCCATCATTAGAAATCAGGACCAGTCACGGTGATTGCACTTGTGATTGCACTTCTGAAAGTTGCCGTGGATAAAAGCACTTGACCTACATTTTCCTTTAGGTTCTTTTTTCTGTAACCTGGAAGAAAAAAAATCAGAGTTCACAGTGAGAACAATAATCTTTCCTGCACCACCTACACCTTTATTCGCAGGGTTCTATAATCAACTGTGACAGCATTTGAAGACACTAATCAGTCAGACTCTAAGATTATTGATTTCAGAAAAAAAAGTGCATGAATGACTTCCTTTCCAATTCTTCATATCTGTGAGTAGCTCCAAACAGAAAACTCAGTAACATCAATGACTCAAAACCTCCTACAAATCGATGTGCTAAGTCATAATACATAATAAAAGTAAGAGGCATAATGGGATTTGTGTAATACTATTAACATTTACGTTTGCTTTTGAGAGTGGTTCTGGTTCAAGGCTTATTGTGTACAACTGCTCTTCCCTACAAAGGACTAAAGAGAATGGGGACTGGAAAGGGTTTAGCTACAAACACTGCAATGCCTTCTTCTGGTTAGATCCTTCAATATGTCATATCTTGAGCCCTACAAGCACCAATCTTTAGCTCTAAAAAGACAACAGGAATTCATGTTTGATTATGCAAATGAGGATAATGTACCCAAATAAATATAGGATACAAAGAATCCAGATAATGAGGTTTTGTTGCTTCCATATGCATGCTAAAAGCCCAGCTTAATTTCAAACATCGCATCCCCATAAGTAGCTAATAATGTGTTATTCGCATGTCTCATTTATCTGTGTATCTCCAGCCCCTAATATAAGCCTGTCACACTGAAAGGACATTAAAATATGGGCTGAACTGAACAAAATAGAGATGGTTTCACATTCTATTGAACTGTGGAGAGTTAAAAATCACAAATATCTCTGTATTACAAAATGCCACCCAATCAATGAAATTATATTTATAAAACTCAATGTAAAAAATTCTTGACACCAGCATCCTCCCTAAGGGCAGAATGGGTTATGATTTTTGAGATACTTGTAAGTTAATATCAAACATGAAACAATAATACATAGTATCTGAGACTAAAGTCTAAAATAGAAAGAAAGGAAACCACATGGAAATTCATAAAGTCTACCATTTTAAGTTAATTTATTTTTGGTTCTTTGACCTTTTCTCTGCACAGAATCTGTGTTCCATTTGGTAGGGTTGTTACCTATCTTTAAGGCAGGAACTTCATGGTGCTTTTAAAAGAAAGATTATCTGTAGGCGTTTCTAGTGCTTGGCTTGCCAAGATGGTTGACCTAATAATAAAAGTCTTGTGAATTACACTCATCATGCATTCAGTCATATAATTTTCTGCATCATCAGGGAGGAAAAATAAGGGTTTTCAGAATGGCTTTTCAAAAAAGTTGTTTCTTTCTACCTAGCATAGTTTTAACCAGCACAGTTTTGAAATAAAAGGTAATAGGAAGGCTTTGGAATTTCCTTTTTTTAAAGTTTATTTATTTATTTTGAGAGAGAGCAAGAAAGAGAGAGAGAGGGAGAGAGAGAATCCCAAGACTGATCCAGTGCTTACAGCATGGAGCCCGACAGGAGGCTCGATCTCAGGAACCATTAGATCATGACCTGAAACAAAATCAAGAAACAGATGCTTAACCTACTGAGCCACCCAGGCATTTCTAGAATTTCCTTTATTAAGGCCCTTCAGAGTTAAGATAGTCTCTCATCTATCTGGCTTTATATAAAGATTGAAGAAGAAAAGTGATATTTCCTTTAGAAAAACTTTTCTACCCCCATGGTAGACATGAAACTGTACCACCCGGATCCCCCTTCCACATAACATTGCTCAGCTACAGAGTACAGTGTGCAGATGGTTTCCAGGTGTCAGTTCCTTCAGGGTCTACTTTAGCTGCAGTGAGCCACTTCAGCGTGAGGGGGAGCAACTCAAACAGGCTCTACTCAATCCAAAGTTCCCTACTCGATTAGCCAAGTCTTTCCTGGGCACCCCCAATGCAATTCCTCCTTCTGCCCAACACACTTCCTTCCTCCTTCCTTTCACAGGCCTCAATCAACAATAAACTTATACCCTACTTTATCTTAGAATCTACTTCAGAGGAATCCAGACTGAGGCAATACATATTAAGACTAGTCCAAGAATGTGGGAAATTAAATAGAGTTCTGGATTACTTACTGTCCTAGTAGAGGAGGCCTCCATTACTAGGGGTTTGGGTGGGGAAGGCAAGAACACACAAACTGTCCTTGACACAAGGTGGAAGTCCAATTGTTAAGACATGAAGTGGAATGGTATACCAATAGGAGGGGACACACTAATGAGTTTGAGTATTGGGTTATTATTGCTGAAGGCCACTGATGCATTACAGAAGGATAAAGAACAGCTAAAGATGAGTATCAGAGTTGTCTTTCCACTAATTAGCGTGAGTATAAAGTCAAGACCTGGAGGGTAGAGCCAAGAGAAACTGAGCCACAGCCTACCTATGTCACACCTTGATTCCATCCTGCACCTAGACTTGCTTTTATGTGAGATAAAACTTATTAAGATTGTTGGCATTGTTTTAAATTACATGAAGTGTACAACATCCTTACTTATAGAAGATTTCTAATTCCTCTAGAAAAAAAAATCATAATAACCAAACTCTATTTAATTTCCCACTATGGGGATCCTGGGAAGATGGCGGCGTAGGAGGACGCTGGGCTCACCGCGCATCCTGCTGATCACTTAGATTCCACCTACACCTGCCTAAATAACCCAGAAAACCACCGGAAGACTAGCAGAACAGAGTCTCCGGAGCCAAGTGCAAACGAGAGGCCCACGGAAGAGGGTAGGAAGGGCGGAGAGGCGGTGCACGCTCCACGGACTGGCGGGAGGGAGACGGGGCGGAGGGGCGGCCCTCCGGCAAAGCAGAACCCCCGAGTCTGGCTTGCAAAAGCAGAGGGGCCTGATGGAGTGTGTTCCGACAGCAAGCTGTGTTATGCCCAGAATTCGTGATCCCCAAAGACCACTAGGGAGCTGAGTCCGATGCAAAAGCAAAAGAGCCTTTATTCGAGCTAGCTCGAGCTCAATCCCCTACCTGCACCTATGCAGCGGTGAGATACCAGGGAGAGAGAGCGAGTTTCAAAAGCACAAAGGTTTTATAGGGGTCTAGGGGCAGTTGGTGAGGTAATGGCTGTGGCCTCAGCCGATTGGCTGGAGAAGGGTCGGAGTCCTGTTATGCAGGTCGCTGGGCGTGTTTTGATCAGGAAGTTTGAACGGGTGAGCGGGAGGTTACTCAAGGGGAGGAGGCGCGGTCTGAGGTTTCTGCGATTTTCCCGGGAAAGGGGTCATGTCAGGGACATAGTCACTCAAGGTGGAGGACACAGAACAAGATGGAGTCGGCCGGCATAGGCTCGCCCTTTCATTCCCCCCTTGTCATGTAGCTTATGGACCCAATCATGTGACGGGCTGCATTTATGGTGACAAGGGGAAGAGAGTTTGGAGGTTTACGCTAAGTTCTGGGAAGCATGCGTCCCTGGGGTGGCTCTGGGAGGTCTGATTAAGTATTGTCCCCGAGCTGGTGTCTATGATCTGCCAGGTGATGTTTTGGGGGGCATGGGGACTCCCGGCAGCATGAGCAATGACAAGCAGAGTTAACAGAATTACCAATATTAGGTGGGTCGAATGCGCTGTAGCTTGAGCTTGAGCGGGTTGTGTTGGTCCCGACTGATGGCCCATCGCGTGACGAAGTCCTTCCGGATTGAGGAGGGGTCTGCTGGCCGAACATGGGTGTGATGGACCCAGGTAGCGATGCCGTCTACTTTGAGAGCGGTGGGGGTTGTCAGCATCACGATGTAGGGTCCCTTCCAGCGCGGCTCGAGGGTCTCTCGGTGGTGCCTCTTGACATAGACCCAGTCTCCCGGCCTGTACTGATGAGGTGTCGGGGTCGGCCAGCCTCGTAGATGGCACGGAGGCGCGGCCAAATGTCCTCGTGCGCCCTCTGGAGCCCGCTCAAGGAAAGAAAAAGTTCTTGATCTTTAAACTCAGCAATAAGTTCAGCTCAAAGGCTGGGAATAACAGGGGGTGGCCTGCCAAACATGATCTCGTAGGGAGTAAAACCCAGAGTGTAAGGAGTGTTTCTAACCCGGTAAAGGGCGTACGGTAGGAGAGTCACCCAGTCCCCGCCAGTCTCCATGGTTAATTTGGTAAGGGTCTCTTTTAGGGTTCTATTCATTCTTTCTACCTGTCCTGAGCTCTGGGGCCTATAAGCACAATGTAATTTCCAGTTTGCCCCCACCGCCTTGGCTACTGCCTGTGTTACCTGCGAGATAAAAGCTGGTCCATTGTCTGATCCTACCATGGCAGGAAAACCATACCTGAGTAAGATGTCTTCTAGTAGCTTCTTAGCCACCATCTGAGCCGTTTCATGCTTGGTTGGGTATGCCTCCGCCCAGCCAGAGAAGGTGTCTGTAAATACTAAAAGATATTTATAACCATACTTTCCTGGTTTGACTTCAGTGAACTCGACTTCCCATTGGGCTCCCGGTCTGGTGCCTCTGAGCCTGGTTCCTTTTTTATTTGATGTGGCTCTCGCGTTGGTGAGTTGGCAGGTCTTGCAGGCAGATACAACTTGCTCTATTTTGGTGTCCTGTTGGTGAATCTTGATTCCGGCATGTCGGATTAAGTCTTTTAATTTTCGGGCCCCCATGTGAGTAGACCGATGCATGTGCTCTAATATTGAGACTCCGAGCTGGTCTGGCAGCACGAGCTCCTTGTTAGGTGTATACCACCATCCCTTTATCTCCTGGGCCATGGGGAGTTTCTTGATCCGCTGTAACTCCTCCTGGGAGTACTTGGGCTGGTCTGGTAAAACTGGGTCTCCCGGGTCCGGTAGTTGTATGGTCATGGTGGGGACTGGAGTAAGGGCTACTGCCTTGGCTGCCTGGTCAGCCTTTCGATTACCTCTAGCTACTGGGTTATCAGCTTTTTGGTGCCCTTGGCAGTGGATAATGGCTAGCTTGGCAGGAAGCCATAAGGCCGTAAGCAGGTTAAGTATCTCCTGCTTATTTTTTATAGTCCGTCCTTCTGCCGTCAGTAACCCCCTCTCCTGATAAATTGCCCCATGAATATGAGCTGTGGCAAATGCAAAACGGCTGTCTGTGTAGATGTTAAGCCGTTTTCCAGCTCCCAGCATCAGGGCCTTGGTGAGGGCTATGAGCTCTGCTCGCTGGGCTGACGTTCCGGAGGGTAGAGCCTCCGCCCATACGGTGTCTGTTTCGGTGACCACCGCTGCACCCGCATACCTGTGTCCGTCTTGCACAAAGCTGCTTCCATCAGTGAACCAAGTAGCCTCGGCATTGGGGAGGGGCCAGTCGGTCAGGTCCGTCTGGAATCCATGTACTTGTTCCAGGATTCCCGCAGTCATGTAGTGGAGCACCTAGGTCAGGGTCAGGCAGCAGGGTTGCAGGATTGAGGGCTGCACTGGGGTGGAACCGCACTCGTGGAGGGTTGAGTAGGAGGCTCTGGTGATGAGTCATACGTGTATTGCTCATCCATCTATCCGGAGGCTGTTTCAGGACCCCTTCAATGGTGTGTGGGGTCGTGATCCAGATCTCCTGTCCTAGGGTCAGTTTGTCTGCATCCTTGACTAGGAGTGCTGTCGCCGCAATAATTCTTAGGCATGGCGGCCAGCCGGCAGCCAGTGGGTCTAGTTTCTTAGGTAAGCCACTGGGCGGTTCCAGGGGCCTAAGGCTTGAGTTAGAACCCCTTTTGCTATTCCCTTATGTTCGTCTACAAAGAGGTGGAAGGGTTTCGTAATGTCTGGTAGGCCCAGGGCTGGGGCACTTAAGAGGGCCTTTTTTTAACTGATTAAAGGCAATTTCTTCTTTTTCATTCCATTTAAATGTTTTCCCCTCTTTGGTAGCTTCATATAGGGGCTTGGAAATCTCAGCAAAACCTGGAACCCAGAGGCGGCAGTAGCTGGCTGATCCTAGGAATTCCCTCACTTCTCTTCGGGAGGTGGGAGTAGGGATCTTTAGGACAGTTTCTTTTCTGGCATCTGATAACCGCCGCTGTCCGCCCTCCAGGATATATCCCAGGTAACTTACCCTCTCCCTGCATATCTGAGCCTTCTTTGCGGATGCCTGGTACCCTAAGGTCCCCAGGGTAGCCAGCAGGTCCTGGGTCCCTCGCTCACAGTCTTTGGCCGTGTCGGCAGCAATCAGGATGTCATCTACGTATTGTAGGAGGGTGAGGCCAGGGTGCTCCCTTCTGTACTCACCCAGGTCCTCGTGTAGTGCCTCGTCGAAGATGGTGGGTGAATTTTTGAATCCCTGAGGTAGCCGTGTCCAGGTGAGTTGCCCACTGCAGCCCTCCTCCAGATCATGCCACTCGAAGGCAAACAAGGGTTGGCTCTGGGGTGCCAGCGGCAGACTGAAGAAGGCATCCTTTAAATCTAGTACAGTATACCAGACCCTGGAGGGTGCCAAGGAGATCAAGAGAGTATATGGGTTGGAAAGAGTTGGGTGTATGTCCGCGACCCTCTTATTTACTTCCCGGAGGTCTTGTACCGGTCGGTAGTCATTTGTGTAAGGCTTTTTGACCAGCAGTAGGGGGGTGTTCCAGGCAGACTGGCAAGGAACTAGTACACCTAGGCTTCGTAGTCTCCGGATGTGTGGCTGGATCCCCTTCCGGGCCTCCTGAGACATGGATTTGATTCTTACCGGACTCTCTCCTGGCTTGAGCTCTACCAGGACTGGGGTCCTGTGAGCAGCTAGTCCCATCCCCCCCGTCTCTGCCCAAACTGAGGGGAATTCTTGTAGCCATCTGTCTATATTATCCTCTCTCGGGAGCGCCTCCTGGTGGAGGCGGTATTCATCCTCCAGTTTCATGGTCAATACCTGGATGGGGTGGCCCTTGCCATCGGTGACCTGAGGCCCCCCTTGTCTGAAAGTTATCTGAGCTCCAATCTTGGTCAGTAAGTCCTGTCCTAACAGCAGGTAGGGGCATTCTGGTATTACCATAAAGGAGTGGGATACCCGGCCCATTCCCAAATCTACTGTTCTTCGGGTAGTCCATGAATACTGGCTCATACCAGTTGCCCCTTGTACCCAGGACTTCTGGGTACAAGGACTTGCTGGCTAGTTTTCCTTGTGGGGTGCAGAGGACCGAATGTTGTGCTCCAGTGTCGACAAGGAAGTCAACAGGGGTCCCCTCCACTTTAAGAGTTACCCTGGGTTCGGGGAGAGGGTCCGAACCCTGACTCCCCTAATCACTTAGTTCATCTAGCTCTAGGAATTTACTCGATCAGTCTTGCTTCCCTTCCCGCCGGCCCTTTTTGGACAATCTCAGGCCCAATGCAGTATGCGCACTGATCCTTCTGCAGCCTCTGCTTCCCCCCCTTGGTGGTTCCTTTACCTTTTCTTCAGTCGTCTGCCAGCTGCCGGAGACAGCGGTCTCGTTCCTTGGGGAAGTCAGAAGTGGTAGCTAGTAGTATTCTGGCCAGGTCTCGAGTCTGCTTACTGCTGGCAGCCGCCATGGCGTGAGCCTGCTTGTCCTCAGGAGGCTCCTGGTTATTATATACCTTTTCGGCTACCACCAGTAAGTCCTGCAGACTTTTTTCTCCTAGTCTATCTGTTTTCTGTAATTTTCTCCTAATGTCTATGGCCGATTGGTTTACAAAGGCCATGATAACAGCTGCCTTGCTTTCCGGAGCCTCTGGATCCACGGGGGTATAGGTACGGAATGCCTCCATGATCCATTCTAAAAAGGCAGCCGGAGATTCATCTTTTCCCTGTTGTACATTTCCTACCTTGGCCAAATTGGTTGGCTTTCTAGTAGCCATTCGGAGACCACCCATTACAGTCTGGCGGTAGACCGGGAGCCTCTCCTTACCTTCTGCCATGTTGAAATCCCACTGGGGCCGAGTTAAGGGGAAGGAGGCATCTATCTGAGCCTGGTTGGTGGTGGGATTCCCATCTGCGCCCGGAACTAGTTTTCGGGCCTCATTGAGGATTCTTTCTCTTTCTTCAGTCGTGAACAGGACCTGCAAAAGCTGCTGGCAATCGTCCCACGTGGGCTGATGGGTAAAAAGAACAGAGTCTAATAAATCAATAAGCCCTGCCGGTTTCTCGGAAAACTTAGGATTCTGAGCTTTCCAATTGTAGAGGTCGCTAGTGGCGAAAGGCCAATAGTGATGG
Organism: Acinonyx jubatus; assembly: GCF_027475565.1. Lineage (NCBI taxonomy): Eukaryota > Metazoa > Chordata > Mammalia > Carnivora > Felidae > Acinonyx > Acinonyx jubatus. Next base: position 41,522,123 of record NC_069391.1, read on the forward strand.
GGCTAATTCCCCTCCGCGTCTGGGGGTCTGGTGGCTTGCGGGGGCAGAATAGTGGAGTCGGCGGCAGAGGCGGATTGCTCCCTCTGAGCCCTTTGTCTGGTAAAGGGCGGGCTTCCCACTGGAGTGTTTCCGCCTCCCGTTCTCGGAACAGCGTCTGCCTCCCCCGGAGGGGAGGATGGTGTTCTTCCGGCCTCCTAGAGGGGTTATATGGGGGAGGAAAAATTAATTCTTCTTCAGTACCCCCCTGTAGGACAGGGTAGAGGGGTGCTGAAGGCTGGGTAAGACTTTTCCTCTTCTCTGTCTCCTGCAAAGCAAGAATGGGTTTTGGCTCCGGAGGGAGCAGGGTTAGGAAGGGCTTAAGCCAAGAGGGTGGGTCTTCTACAAGGTCCTGCCAAGTGATAATGTAAGGGAGCTGATCAAGATGGCCCGTCTTAGGCTGAGAGATGATACTCCTGACTCGGTGGATGGTAGGGAGGTCGAAGGTCCCCTCTGGTGGCCATCCGACATTGAAAGTTGGCCACTCGCTAGAACAAAAAAACTGCAACTGACCCTTTCGGACTTCCACACTGAGGTTGTTAGCTCTTCCCCTCACATCCTTAAAGTGATCAATCATAATACTTAGAGGAGTAGTCTGAGTCTGTCCCATAACGTCCGTCCAGTAAGTCCACAGAGCAAAACAGAGAAACACAAAAACAGACAAACAGAGGGCCCCTAGAAAGTCTTCCAACTCCATGGAAGCAAAACTGAAAGCTAGCTTAGACCTTTGAGGGGATTCCACATCCCTCCAAAACCGATGAGGGGATTCCACATCCCTACAAAGACGACGGCCTCACGCCGACCAGCGGGAGTGACCCGCCTCGTCTCAGACCTTTGAGGGGATTCCACATCCCTCCAGAAGGGAGAATCGGAACGTCTTCCAAAACTCCCGGCCCGTGGTCCTCCTGTGCATCCGCGTCGGGCACTACCAGAATTCCAGAAATGAGCTCACACAGAAAACACAGAACAAACAGACAGACACTAACCGTGGCCAGTCAGGCTCTCGGGGTCAGGGGTCCCTCGGGGGTCTTGGGGATCCTGGGCCAAACCCCCAAATGTTATGCCCAGAATTCGTGATCCCCAAAGACCACTAGGGAGCCGAGTCCGATGCAAAAGCAAAAGAGCCTTTATTTGACCTAGCTCGAGCTCAATCCCCTACCTGCACCTACGCAGCGGTGAGATACCAGGGAGAGAGAGCGAGTTTCAAAAGCACAAAGGTTTTATAGGGGTCTAGGGGCAGTTGGTGAGGTAATGGCTGTGGCCTCAGCCGATTGGCTGGGGAAGGGTCGGAGTCCTGTTATGCAGGTCGCTGGGAGTGTTTTGATCAGGAAGTTTGAACGGGTGAGCGGGATATTACTCAACGGGAAGAGGCGCGGTCTGAGGTTTCTGCGATTTTCCCGGGAAAGGGGTCATGTCAGGGACATAGTCACTCAAGGTGGAGGACATAGAACAAGATGGAGTCGGCCAGCATAGGCTTTCCTTTCAAGCAGGACGTGACATCTGGCAGGTTATAAGCTAACATTTCTGCTCCGAGAACGGGAGGGCTGGAGAACAACAGGAGGGAGAGTTGTTGAGCCCTGGACAACAGAGATCAGCTTCACAGGGAACAAAGGCACTCGCCAGCGCCATCTCCCTCGCCCATCCCCCAGCCAAAATCCCAAAGGGAACCAGTTCCTGCCAGGGAGCTTGCTTGCACCGCACAAACACCCAACGCTGTGCTTCTGCGGATCCATCCCTCCTGTGGGTCTGACTCCCTCCTGGTGCTGCAGGGCCCCTCCCAAAGTGGATCTCCAAAGGAAAAGAGAGCTGAGCCTGCCCCTCCCACCCCTGTGCACCTTGCCGATCCACCCCAGCTAATACGCCAGATCACCAGCACCACAAGCCTGGCAGTGTGCAAGTAGCCCAGACGGGCCACACCACCCCACAGTGAATCCCGCCCCTAGGAGAGGGGAAGAGAAGACACACACCAGTCTGACTGTGGCCACAGTGGTAGGCTGAGGGCATACATCAGGTCTGACTGTGGCCCCTCCCACCAACGCAAGTCATTCAAGACAGCACAGGAGAAGTGCCCCGCAGTCCCGCACCACTCCAGGGACTATCCAAAATGATGAAACGGAAGATTCCCCTCAGAAAAATGTCCAGGAAATAACAACAGCTAAAGAACTGATCAAAAATGATTTAAACAATATAACAGAAAGTGAATTTAGAATAATAGTCATAAAATTAATTGCTGGGCTTGAAAACAGTATAAAGGACAGCAGAGAATCTCTTGCTACAGAGATCAAGGGATTAAGGAACAACCAGGAGGAGCTAAAAAATGCTATCATTGAACTGCAAAATAAAATGGAGACAACTACGGCTCAGATTGAAGAGGCAGAGGAGAGAATAGGTGAACTAGAAGATAAAATTATGGAAAAAGAAGAAGCTGAGAAAAACAGAGATAAAAAAAATCCAGGAGTATGAGAAGAAAATTAGAGAACTAAGTGATGCACTAAAGAGAAATAATCTACGCATAAGTGGTATTCCAGAGGAGGAAGAGAGAGGGAAAGGTGCTGAAGGGGTACTTGAAGAAATAATAGCTGAGATCTTCCCGGATCTGGGGAAAGAAAAAGGCATTGAAATCCAAGAGGCACAGAGAATTCCCTTCAGACCCAACTTGAATTGATCTTTTGCATGACATATCATAGTGAAACTGGCAAAATACAAGGATAAAGAGAAAATTCTGAAAGCAGCTAGAGATAAACGTGCTCTAACATATAAAGGGAGACCTATAAGACTTGTCACTGATCTCTCTTCTGAAACTTGGCAGGCCAGAAAGGAATGGCAGGAGATCTTCAATGTGATGAACAGAAAAAATATGCAGCCGAGAATCCTTTATCCAGCAAGTCTGTCATTTAGAATAGAAGGAGAGATAAATGTCTTCCCAAACAAACAAAAACTGAAGGAATTCGTCACCACTAAACCAGCCCTACAAGAGATCCTAAGGCGGATCCTGTGAGACAAAGTACCTAAGACATCGCTACAAGCATGAAACCTACGGACATCACAATGACTCTAAACCCATATCTTTCTATAATAACACTGAATGCAAATGGACTAAATGCGCCAACCAAAAGACATAGGGTATCAGAATGGATAAAAAAACAAGACCCATCTATTTCCTGTCTACAAGAGACTCATTTTAGACCTGAGGACACTTTCAGATTGAAAGTGAGGGAATGGAGAACTATTTATCATGCCACTGGAAGTTAAAAGAAAGCTGGAATAGCCATACTTACATCAGACAAACTAGACTTTAAATAAAAGGCTGTAACAATAGATGTAGAAGGGCATTATTTAATAATTACAGGGTCTATCCATCAGGAAGAGCTAACAATTATAAATGTCTATGCGCCAAATACAGGAGTACTCTTCATAAGTATACAAGAATTGAAGTCATACCATGCATACTTTCAGACCACAATGCTATGAAGCTTGAAATCAACCACAGGAAAAAGTCTGGAAATCCTCCAAAAGCATGGAGGTTAAAGAACACCCTACTTAAGAATGAATGGGTCAACCGGGCAATGAGAAGAAATTAAAAAATATATGGAAACAAATGAAAATGAAAATACAACAATCCAAACGCTTTGGGATGCAGTGAAGGCAGTCCTGAGAGGAAAATACATTGCAATCCAGGCCTATCTCAAGAAACAAGAAAAATCCCAAATACAAAATCTAACAGCACACCTAAAGGAAATAGAAGCAGAACAGCAAAGACAGCCTAAATCCAGCAGAAGAAGAGAAATAATAAAGATCAGAGCAGAAATAAACAATATAGAATCTAAAAAAACTGTAGAGCAGATCAATGAAGCCCAGAGTTGGTTTTTTGAAAAAATAAACAAAATTGATAAACCTCTAGCCAGGCTTCTCAAAAAGAAAAGGGAGATGACCCAAATAGATGAAATCATGAATGAAAATGGAATTATTACAACCAATCCCTCAGAAATACAAGCAATTATCAGGGAATACTATGAAAAATTATATGCCAACAAACTGGACAACCTGGAAGAAATGGACAAATTCCTAAACACCCACACGCTTCCAAAACTCAATCAGGAGGAAATAGAAAGCTTGAACAGACCCATAACCAGCGAAGAAATTAAAACAGTTTTCAAAAATCTCCCAACAAATAAGAGTCCAGGACCAGATGGGTTCCCAGGGGAGTTCTAACAGACATTTAAAGCAGAGATAATACCTATCCTTCTCAAGCTATTCCAAAAAATAGAAAGGGAAGGAAAACTTCCAGACTCATTCTATGAAGCCAGTATTACTTTGATTGCTAAACCAGACAGAGACCCAGTAAAAAAAGAGAACTACAGACCAATATCCCTGATGAATATGGATGCAAAAATTCTCAATAAAATACTAGCAAATGGAATTCAACAGCATATAAAAAGAATTATTCACCATGATCAAGTCGGATTCATTCCTGGGATGCAGGGCTGGTTCAACATTCGCAAATCAATCAATGTGATACATCACATTAATAAAAGAAAAGATAAGAACCCTATGATCCTGTCAATCGATGCAGAAAAGGCCTTTGACAAAATTCAGCATCCTTTCTTAATAAAAACCCTCCAGAAAGTCGGGATAGAAGGAATATACTTAAAGATCATCAGCTAATATCATCCTCAATGGGGAGAAACTGAGAGCTTTTTCCCTGAGATCAGGAACACGACAGGGATGTCCACTCTCACCGCTGTTGTTTAACATAGTGTTGGAAGTTCTAGCACCAGCAATCAGACAACAAAAGGAAATCAAAGGCATCAAAATTGGCAAAGATGAAGTCAAGCTTTCACTTTTTGCAGACGACATGATATAATACATGGAAAATCCAATAGACTCCACCAGAAGTCTGCTAGAACTGATACATGAATTCAGCAAAGTTGCAGGATACAAAATCAGTGTACAGAAATCAGTTGCATTCTTATACACTAATAATGAAGCAACAGAAAGACAAATAAATAAACTGATCCCATTCACAATTGCACCAAGAAGCATAAAATACCTAGGAATAAACCTGACCAAAGGTGTAAAAGATCTGTATGCTGCAAACTATAGAAAGCTTATGAAGGAAATTGAAGAAGATATAAAGAAATGGAAAAACATTCCGTGCTCATGGGTTGGAAAAATAAATATTGTCAAAATGTCAATACTACCCAAAGCTATCTACACATTCAATGCAATCCCAATCAAAATTGCACCAGCATTCTTCTCGAAGCTAGAACAAGGAATCCTAAAATTCATATGCAACCACAAAAAGCCCCGAATAGCCAAAGTAATTTTGAAGAAGAAAACCAAAGCAGAAGGCATCACAATCCCAGACTTTAGCCTCTACTACAAAGCTGTCATCATCAAGACAGCATGGTATTGGCACAAAAACAGACACATAGACCAATGGAATAGAATAGAAACCCCAGAACTAGACCCACAAAAGTATGGCCAACTCATCTTTGACAAAGCAGGAAACAACATCCGATGGAAAAAAGACAGTCTCTTTAACAAATGGTGCTGGGAGAACTGGACAGCAACATGCAGAAGATTGAAACTAGACCACTTTCTTACACCATTCACAAAAATAAACTCAAAATGGATAAAGGACCTGAATGTAGACAGGAAAACATCAAAATCCTAGAGGAGAAAGCAGGAAAAGGCCTCTCTGACCTCAGCCGTAGCAATTTCTTACTTGACACATCCCCAAAGGCAACTACTGGGACTACTTTTTATGAAGATAAAAAGCTTCCACACAGCAAAGGAAACAAGCAACAAAACTAAAAGGCAACCAACGGAATGGGAAAAGATATCTGCAAATGACTTATCGGACAAAGGGCTAGTATCCAAAATATATAAAGAGCTCACCAAACTTCACACACGAAAAACAAATAATCCAGTGAAGAAATGGGCAGAAAACATGAATAGACACTTCTCTAAAGAAGACATCCGGATGGCCAACAGGCACATGAAAAGATGCTCAACGTCGCTCCTCATCAGGGATATACAAATCAAAACCACACTCAGATATCACCTCACGCCAGTCAGAGCGGCCAAAATGAACAAATCAGGAGACTATAGATGCTGGAGAGGATGTGGAGAAACGGGAACCCTCTTGCACTGTTGGTGGGAATGCAAACTGGTACAGCCACTCTGGAAAACAGTGTGGAGGTTCCTCAAAAATTTAAAAATAGACCTACCCTATGACCCAGCAATAGCACTGCTAGGAATTTACCCAAGGGATACAGGAGTACTGATGCATAGGGGCACTTGTACCCCAATGTTTATAGCAGCACTCTCAACAATAGCCTAATTATGGAAAGAACCTAAATGTCCATCAACTGATGAATGGATAAAGAAATTGTGGCTTATATACACAATGGAGTACTACTTGGAAATGAGAAAGAATGAAATATGGCCCTTTGTAGCAACGTGGATGGAACTGGAGAGTGTGATGCTAAGTGAAATAAGCCATACAGAGAAAGACAGATAGCTTATGTTTTCACTCGTATGTGGATCCTGAGAAACTTAACAGAAACCCATGGAGGAGGGGAAGGAAAAAAAAAAAAAAAAGAGGTTAGAGTGGAAAAGAGCCAAAGCATAAGAGACTTCTAAAAACTAAGAACAAACTGATGGTTGATGGGGGGTGGGAGGGAGGGGAGGGTGGGTGATGGGTATTGAAGTGGGCACCTTTTGGGATGAACACTGGGTGTTGTATGGAAACCAATTTGACAATAAACTTCATATATTGAAAAAAATAAAAATAAAAAAATAAAAGAAAATAATTTCCCACTATGAAAATTGATATATTCCATTATAAAGAATAGAATTATTGAATTTTGATGTAAACATATGACATAAATTACTGATTAAAAAGTACAGCTTTCATAAGAAGTAATCAAACTTAAATAAGTGACCTGTTGTTGTTCTTCCCTTACAAAAAAAACAAAAAACTAGATAGACAGATGAACAGAACAAATTACGGATATTTATCATTTTAAGAAGCCCTTGGTGATGTCTTATTTAAAGTGTGCTATTGTCTTGCTTCATGTATGAAGCATATATTTCTTTCATATATCATAAAGGTAGCATTGATCCAGCTTCTGAGCTAGTGTCGTGACAAATTGTGGATGATTTAAAACTAGTGATTGTTACTTGAAGATGACAGAATAGGGTTTTCAAAGTGGTCAGTAGCACCACCCCTGACTTTCTAATACAATTCTGCATCCTATTTCTGAACTACAGATCTTCATTCTGATTCAAGAATATTTTCAAGAAAGAAAAGACAGGGGCACCCGGGTGGCTCAATCTGTTGAGCATCCAGTCGGCTCAGGTCATGATCTCGCTGTCCGTGAGTTCAAGCCCCACGTCGGGCTCTGTGCTGACAGCTCAGAGCCTGGAGCCTGTTTCAGATTCTGTGTCTCCCTCTCTCTCTGCCCCTCCCCCTCTGCCCCTCATGCTCTGTATCTCTCTCTGTCAATAATAAGTAAACATTTAAAAAATAAAAAAAAGAAAGAAAGAAAAGACACAATACTGAACAAAAGGGGAAAATGTTATATATAAAATTTTCTTCTCCAAATGGAAGAATGTGATTTGCCATTGCCCTAGAATACATTTAACCTAGACTCTTTATAGTGGATCTGAATAAAGAGTGTGGATGTTGAAATCTTCAATTAGTAGAAGGCTGTAGGTTCTTGGAGTAGTGAAATGTCAGACTAACTGGTGAAAGTCCTCAAGAGACTGTATAGGTAGTCAGAAGCATTATACTAGAGATAGTTCAAGGTAATGAATTAATATAGAAGTAATCAAAATTTTTATAGGAGAAAATAGTCTTGGTTTATCCACTAAAAACACGGGAAATAGATTCTACTGTTTTGATTTGGCAATGCTCCTTGAAGAGCAGGTAGACAGAGCAATCACTGAGTCTGACATGAATCTAAAAGCCAGCACCTTCAGTAAAAAACAAAAACAAGCAAACAGAAAACAAATAGCAAATAACAACTACTGGAACCACTTCAGCAGTCCAACAACTGAAATTAACTTTGTAAAGGAGGCAATGAGACCTTCAAAGTAGACATCTCTAAAAGCATCATTATGGCCAGAGATGCATTGTAGATAATTCTATAAATCCAGCTGATTTGTTAAGACAGGAATATTTTCTATGAGTTTGTATGCTCCAAACATACTCTGAAGTGGGCCTCTGGCATCTCTAGGATGATCAGAGCATGCTGTGTTACCATTAATAAAGAAGGCTTTGCAGTTACATCAACAGATCCATTCCATCAGTAGTTCTTGGAAATGCTCTTGGTCTAAACCTGTGGTCTTCATTAAGTTCTTATAATTGAATACCCCCTGGAGGGATGTGTGTGTGTGTGTGTGTGTGTGTTCATGTGTGTGTGTGTGTTCATGTGTAAGTAATCTTTGAATAAGTATATAGTGTGTTCAGCTAATTTCCATTGTTAGAAATAGCAGTGCTGGATCCAGTTTCATGATTTTTATATTGATTTTGTCTCTTCTCACCTTCTCCTTTGAAAATAAGCTAAGAATGTTAGCCATCAGCCAACACTTATTGGCCACCTATATCAGGACTACATCATGCAAAAGTACAAGAGGGCATACTATTTCTTACTCTGTGTACTCCTCCTAAAATGGGGGAGTAAACAACCTCAACTTTGTGTCTGTTGTCCCTGGCATACAGAGGTATTTCACACATGCAGAAACTAATGAAACATTTCCTTTTCTCTGTATGCGGTATAGGTCAATTGAGAAGGACATATGTGTTCTGTAAGGTTATTATATATATGTCCAGTCATCCAGCTACTAATAAATATCCTTATTGTTCTCCTGCATTGATGTGATCTCACATTCTCTCCTCACTCTTTATTTCTGAAGATGGTTATAGGCACACAGAACAAATAGGCTGCAGAATTTCAAAGACATACTAGGTTGGTAAGACACAGAAATGGGTGACCTAGGTCCTGAAGGAAGGATGGGATCTTGACCGAGAATATAGGAGCAGAGGCCATTAGGTCTCCTGGAGGTGTCAGCTGATGTTGAATTGGAGAATTATGAGAAATTCGTGGAGGACCAGCTGCAGATGTCAGCAGAGATTATTAAATCTGAAGAAATATCTGGTGAAGATTTTCTTCACTGGACATTTCTGCACTCATGTGTTCCTTCATTTTTGTGAGCAACCTAATAAAAGACATATTCATATTCCAGTTTAAAAGAGTACAAGGAATAAAAATATATATTCCATTTTTCCCCAAATTAGAATTTCCTTGCTAAATTTCATATTAAATTCAGATAATTAAATCTCTATACTTGGAGATAATTAAATCAAATACTTGGAGACTGAAGAACATCCCACTAAAGAATGAATGGGCTAACCAAGAAGTTAAAGAGTAAATTAAAAGTATATGGAAGCCAATGAAAATGATAACACCACAAACCAAAACCTCTGGGACACAGCAAAGGTGGTCTTAAGAGGAAAGTATATAGCAATCCAGACCTTCCTAAAGAAGGAAGAAAGATCTCAGATATACAACCTAACCTTACGCCTTAAGGAGCTGGAAAAGGAACAGCAAATAAAACCCAAAACCAGCAGAAGATAGGGAATAATAAAGATTAGAGCAGAAATTAATGCTATGGAAACCAAAAAAACCAGTAGAACAGATCAATGAAACCAGAAGCTGGTTCTTTGAAAAATTAACAAAATTGATAAGCCACTAGCCAGTTTGATCACAATGAAAAAGGAAAGGACCCAAATAAATAAAATCAAGAATGAAAGAGGAGAGATCACAACCAACACAGCAGAAATAAAAACAATAATAGAATATTATAAGCTATTATATGCCAATAAAATGGGCAATCTGGAAAAAAGGGACGAATACCTAGAAACATATACACTACCAAAACTGAAACAGGAAGAAATATAAAATTTGAACAGACCCATAACAAGTAAGGGAATCGAATTAGTAACCAAAAATCTGCCAAAAACAAGAGGCCAGGGCCAGATTGCTTTCCAGGGGAATTCTACCAAACATTTAAGGAAGAGTTAACACCTATTCTCTAGAAGCTGTTCTGAAAAATAGAAATGGAGGGAAAACTTCCAAACTCTTTCTATGAGGCCAGCATTCCAAATCAGACAGAGGCCCCACTAAAAGGGAGAACTATAGACCAATTTCCCTGATGAACATGGATGCAAAAATCCTCAACAAGATATTAGCCAACTGGGTCCAACAATACATTAAAAAAATTATTCACCACGACCAAGTGGGATTTATGCTTGGGATGCAGGGGTGGTTCAATATCCACAAAACAATCAATGTGATTCATCACATCAGTGAAAGAAAGGACAAGAACTATATGATCCTCAATAGATGCGGAGAAAGCATTTGACAAAATACAGCATCCTTTGTTGATAAAAACCCTCAAGAAAGTAGGGTTAGAAGGATCATACCTCACAGTCATAAAAGCCATATGCAAAAGACCCAACGCTAATATCATCCTCAATAGGGAAAAATTGAGAGCTTTCCCCCTAAGGTCAGGAACAAGACAGGGGTGTCCACTCTTGCCACTGTTTCTTAACATAGTATTGGAAGTCTTAGCTTCTGCAATCATACAACACACAGAAATAAAATGCATCTAAATCAGCCAGGAGGAGGTCAAATTTTCACTTTTCGCAGATGCCATGATACTCTTTATGGAAAACCAAAAGATTCCACCAAAAAACTGCTAGAACTGATTCACGATTTCAGCAAAGTTGCAGGATATAAAATCAATGCACAGAAATCGGTTGCATTCCTATACACCAACAATGAAGCAACAGAAAGAGAAATCAAGGAATCAATCCCACTTACAGTTTCACAAAAAACTATAACATACCTAGGAATAAATCTAACCAAAGAAGTAAAAAATCTATACACTGAAAACTATACAAAGCTTATGAAAGAAATTGAAGAAGACACACAAAAAAAGGAAAAATATTCCATGCTCCTGGATAGAAAGAACAAATATTGTTAAAATGTCAATACTCCCAAAACAATCTACATATTCAATGCAATCCCTATCAAGATAATACCAGCATTCTTCACAGAGCTAGAACAAATAATCCTAAAATTTGTATGGAACCAGAAAAGACCTCTAATAGCCAAAGCAATCTTGAAAAAGAAAACCAAATCAGGAGGCATCACAATCCCAGACTTCAACCTATACTACAAAACTGTAATCATCAAGACAGTATGCTACTGGCACAAAAACAGACACTCAGATCAATGGAACAAAATAGAGAACCCAAAAATGGACCCATAAACAGATGGCCGACTAGTCTTTGACAAAGCAGGAAAGAATATCCAATGGAATAAAGACAGTCTTTTCAAGTGTTGCTGGGAAAACTGGACAGCGACATGCAGAAAAATGAACCTGGACTACTTTCTTACACCATACACAAAAATAAACTCAAAATGGATGAAAGCCCTCAAAGTAAGACAGGAAGCCATCAAAATCCTCGAGGAGAAAACAGGCGAAACCTCTTTGATCTTGGCCGCAGCAACTTCTTACTCAACATGTCTCTGGAGGCAAGGGAAACAAAAGCAAAAATGAACTATTGGGACCTTATTAAAATAAAAAGCTTCTGCACAGCGAAGGAGATAATCAGCAAAACTAAAAGGCAACCAACGGAATAGGAGAGGATATTCACAAACGACACATCAGACAAAGGGTTAGTATCCAAAATCTATAAAGAACTGATCAAACACAACACTCAAAAAACAAATAATCCACTGAAGAAATGGGAAAAAGACATGAATGGACATTTTTCCAAAGAAGACATCCAGACGGCCAACCAACACATGAAAAAATGTTCAACTTCACTCATAATCAGGGAAATACAAATTCTAACCACAATGAGATACCACCTCACCCCTGTCAGAATGGCTAACATTGACAACTCAGGCAAGAACAGATGTTGGTGAGGATGCAGAAAAAGAGGATCTCTTTTGCATTGTTGGTGGGAATGCAAGCTGGTACAGCCACTCTGGAAAACGGTATTAATGAAAAAATTAAAAATAGAACTACCCTATGACCCAGCAATTGCACTACTAGGTATTTATCCAAGGGATACAGGGATTCTGTTTCAAAGGGGCACATGCACCCCAATGTTTATAGCAGCACTATCGACAATAGCCACAGTACGGGAAGAGCCCAAATATTCATCGATAGATGAATGGATAAAGACACACACAATGGAGTATTACTCAGCAATCAAAAAAAATGAAATCTTGCCATTTGCAACTACATGGATGGAACTACAGGGTATTATGCTAAGTGAAATTAGTCAGTCAGAGAAAGACAAATATCATATGACTTCACTCACATGAGGACTTTAAGACACAGAACAAACATAGTGAAGGGAAGCAAAAATAATATAAAAACAGGGAGGAGAACAAAACATAAGAGACTCTTAAATATGGAGAACAAACAGAGGGTTAATGGAGGGGTTGTGGGAGGGGGAATGGGCTAAATGGGAAAGGGGCATTAAGGAATCTACTCTTGAAATCATTGTTGCACTATATGCTAGCTAATTTGGATGTAAATTTAAAAAATAAAGTTAAAAAAATAAACATTAACAAAATAATAAAACTTCTAGTCCTTTCATATTACAGCTTTTGGTATCATTTTTATTACATGGAGAATCCAATAAATTGCTTCTTAAGAACTTGGAAATGTTATGGTCTACAATACATATTTAGTTAGAACATAAAGATATAGATTCACTTAACACACTTAAATCTGTACTACTAGACTAAAATGTTATTAAATGTATTTGCAGACAATGTAACAATCACAAGGGGATTTTACCATGCAGTGCAGGTCTGACCATCAAAGAGAGAGGCAAGAAAGATTAACAGGAAAATGATCATGCAGGTGTAAGAAAGTTTTGTCCAGGCCAATGAAAGATCTGTCAGAAGAGTCTTTCATGTCATGGGAATTGCCCTAGTATCCTTCACACTGATTCAATGACTCCTCAGAGTGGATTAATATATACAAGGTGATGGAATCAGAGTGTTGCAGCTAGAGTCGTCAGTCAACTACAGTCTCCCAAATAGGAGCTCTGAAAGGTACATTTTCATGGCCACCATGCCAAGTCATGTGGACTTTGAGTATATACATGTGATGTTTGCTTTTCAATTTAAATTAATATATTGGCATTCTTAAGTTAATACAAAGGAAGAGAATGAATTAGCCATGTACTCCTCAGTAATCTGGTTTTTCTTATATGCATCAATGATAATTAATTAATTTTATATTTGTCATTTGAAATTGTTCAAATGTGTGCTTTCAAAAGATCCAGGGGCACCTGCGTGTCTCAGTCAGTTGAGTGTCCGACCGGCTCAGGTCATGATCTCAAGGCTTTGAACTTGAGCCCCGCATCAGGCTCTGTGCTGACAGCTCAGAATCTGGAGCCTCTTCAGATTCTATGTCTTTCTCTCCCTTTCTCTGCCCCTCCTCTGCTTGCACTCTGTCTCTATTTGTCTCTCAAAAATAAATAAACATTAAAAAATAAAAAAATAAATAAAAGATCCATTCTCCCTGAACTTTGACAAAATGTAATATCTGGGCGTGAAAAGCTAAGGAATAGATTGTAGATAATGATTTACCAGGATCACTGTTAGTACCCTGTGAGCCCTCCTAGAAGAGATGTTGATGATGACCTTTTCATGGTGCATATCTTTGCTGTGATATTGACCAATTGTGAAGATTGCTTGTTTTTCTTGTTAGAATTTTTATACCCGAGACTGCCATAGAATCATTGTATCAACTTTAGAAAAAGCCAACGATATAATTGAGCCTGGCCTTCTAGTTGTAGGGGAGAGACCCAAAGAGCTTCACTTATTAAATCAGTTATATAGTGAATTGGGGGCAGAAGTGTCACTAAAACTCATAACTCCTATTTCCTGGCCTGATACCCTTTCTGGTACAGACCTTACTGTAATTCCTTTGTCATTCTAGTTAACCTTCTCTCAAATTTATGAGTTTTGAATACTGTTTCCTCATAATTCTTATACTTTTATTCTTCATTGATGCATTCATTTAACAAGATTCCCAATTATCAGTTATTTGTGACAGTTCTTTACTGCCACTGAAGCAGCCATAAGCCACGTGTGGTTTTTATGCTTTCAAAATGTGGCTCATTAAAATTAAGATGTATTCTAAGTGTTTAATGTTAAGAATTAAGGCTTAGCTCCCCCCAAAATGTAAAATATCTAAAAATACTATAGATTACTCAAATGATAATATTTTTTATATATTGGATTAAACAAAATGGATTCTTAAAATTATGGGGCTCCTAGGTGGCTCAGTTGGCTAAGTGTCCAACTTTGGCTCAGGTCACGATCTCACAGTCCATGGGTTTGAGCTCTGCGTCCAGCTCTGTGCTGACAGCTCAGAGCCTGGAACCTGCTTTGGATTCTGGGTCTCCCTCTCTTTTTGTTCTTCCCCTACTCATGCTCTGTCTCTCTCTGTCTCTCAAAAATAAATAAAAGTTAAAAAAAATTAAATTAAGTTTACCTGCTTCTTTTTAATGTTTAATGTGACTACTAGAAAATTTAAAAATAAATATGTGGAGCACCTGGGTGGCTCAGTTCGTTGATATCAACTCAGATCTTGATCTCAGGGTCGTGAGTTCAGGCCCCACATTGGGTTCTGCACTGGGCATGAGGCCCACTTAAAATAATAATAACAATTAATAATAATAATAATAATAATAATAATAATAAATATGTGCCTCACATTTTTATTGAACAGAGCTAGTATAGAATATTGCCATGGGTCATTTATTCATTGATTCAATGAGTATGCAGTAAAGCCCCCCAAGTTGTTAAGTACTGTGCATACACAAAATGTCTTCTATTGTATAAATGTGATGTTTTGTTCTTCTCATTTGAGGTGAGATGATTTAAGATATTTTAGAATGGGAAAATTATTCTCATCATCATTAATTTTAGATGTAGTTTTAGATAAGGTTGGAACTCAAAGGCATGCTATCATCCCTCTTGGAGCTAAAGTTATCTGAGAAATAAGATCAGGTTTACACAATACTATTGAACTTCTTTTCTTGAGGAAAGTATGGGTCGGCCAGGTCTACAAATGCCTGACCTTTTATTTGTGGACTAAAAATAGTTTCCTTGCTTCTCTGATACCAAGTCAAGCTATGAGCGCGATTTTGGATTATCATCTTGTTTGTGGCTGCTATGTCACTTGTTCTAGTTCTTTCCTTCCTTTTAAGTGAAGGTTTCCCTCTTCCAGAGACATCACTTTTAGGAAGAGTAAACAGGGATGAACTAAGGACAACTAAGTTGCCCAGATGGAGGAGATAATAGAAAACTGTTCTACTATATTTTTATCATCTGGATTTTTCCATAATATTTTTATGATGGCATATATGAAATCACAGTCATATAGTTATCCTTAGGAGGATATTAAACTTTTAAGAACAGTTAATAAAAAAAAATTCCTGATGTAGAAATCCATAATAAACTATGAATTGTTGAAATTAAGCACCTTGCAAAGGGAAAAACGTTGAGGAAAAAAATGAAGAACATATAATGCAATTCTCTCCATAAAATTAGAGAAAAGCCTATTAGATTTTGAAACTGAATTAAAGAAATTGTCACTTCAAGAGGAAAGACCCCTATGTAGCAAGTCTTCTTACTCTTTTTGAACTTATGACATGGAGCTTATAAAAAGCTAGCAGATGACATGACAAAATACTCTATTTACTTGTTTCAAATATATATGGTGATGGAAGAAGAATCCAGAAACTTTGTGCTCCTAAATAGGATAAATCAGAAGACTAAATAAGCTGACCCCAAAAAATGAATATTAAAAAAGTGATTGAGTGCTTTACTTAGTCATATGGCTCACCTCGGTGACACTTGAAGAGACAATCTCACTTTTGAAACAACAGGTTAATTGAATTTCTCTGTTATGAGCGTTTTGTAACTCAAGTAGCTCCCTGTGACAGATAAAACCAAAAGTCATAAGTCTCTTAAGATAAATTCCATGGTTATTCTGTTTATTATGTACCTTAAGGGGTTAGAAATATTTCTCTGTGATAGCTTTACATTTAAAAAAAAAAAGAAGGAAATGGAAAGGTATGCTGCTAGTTTTGTGGTCATAGTAATATGAATCATACAAAGTTTTTTGATTTCCCCTTACTTCTTTGGAAAGTTATTCACGGTGCTACTTTACTTATAGGCTAGTCTGCCTTATGCTAGAAGTTTGTCCCGCAAAAGTGAAAACAGACTAGTTTGTTTGTTCACTGCACATATGGTATTGAGGGCATGTTTTAAGTCTATGAAAATTAATATAGTTTCTTCTTGTCTTACCAGCACTGCTAAGAACAAAACATTGGAATGAGTCACCATGATCAGAGGTGCTGCCACCTAGTGAATGGAGTCTGAAGTGAGGAAGGTCCTATTTCTTGAACAAATGGTGATAGAAATCTGGACAATGATATGCAAAAATAAAATAAAATAAAATAAAATAAAATAAAATAAAATAAAATATCTAGGCTCAGACCTTATACTCTTTCCAAAGTTAACTTAAAATGATTCGTAGATCTGACTGCAAAATGCAAACTTTAAAATTCCTACAAAATAATAATGGGGAGCAGAATATACTGCCCCCAAATATGTCATTTTGACATATTGATTATTTTAAATTGAAGTTACCTGAGAAACAGCTGGTGGAAGAAGGACATTCTGACTCCCCTCCTTTGTTCCCTTGAAAGCAGGAAATAAATGTCTGTGAAAGGTGCCCTCTGTAACAGGAGAGTAAAAGGTATTCTTATCGCTAGAGATAGGGAATTCAAGTTTGTGAAGGCTATATAAACAAACCTTGTTACTTCTTCATTAATTTGCTACCCCAAGCCCAAAGCCCTTTGTTCTTTCAATTTTTTATGAGTGTATTCTTTATTTGTCTAAGAAGTATAAAAGCTTCCTGCTTTGGTCACTTCTTTGAGCCTCATATACATATGAAATGAAATTTGTTTTTCTCTTGTTAGTCTGTCTTATGTCAACTTAATAAATAGACCAGCCAAAGAACATAAAAAAGAAGAAAGGAAATGTTTTCCTTCTCTACAGTGACATAGGAGAAAATCTAGATGATTTTTGTATGTTGATGCATTTTTACATACAATACTAAAGACATGCTCCATGAGAGAAATAATTGATAAACAGGCCACCATTAAAATAAAAAACTTCTCTGCAAAAGACAATATTGAGAGAATTTGAAGACAAGTCATAGACAGGGAAAAGATATTTGCAAAACTCATATCTGAAGAACTGTTACCCAAAATATACAAATAAATCTTAAAACTCAACAATAAGAAAGCAAAAAATTTAATTAAAAAATAAGCCAAAGGCTGTACAGACGCCTCATCAAAGGAGATATCTACATGGCAACATGCAGAAGAGAACATGCTCCCCAAAAAATGTCACTAGGAAAATGATAGCTAAAACAATAAGATACCATTATACAGATGTTAGAATGCCCCAAATCTGGAACACTGACAACACCAAATGCTGGCAAGGATGTACAACAATACAAACTCTCATTCATTGCAGGTGGGAATATGAAATGGTAGAGCCACTTTGGAAAACAGCCTGGCAGTTGTTTTTACAAAACTGAACATACTCTTACCATACATTCCAGCAATCATGCTCTTTGGTATTTACACAAAGGAGCTGAAAGCTTATGCCCACACAAAATCTACACCAGGCAGCTTTATTCATTATTGCCAAAACTTGGAAGCAACCAAGATGTCCTTCAGTAAACAAATGGATAAATAAACTGTGGTAACTTCAGACAATGAAATATCATTTAGCACTAAAAATAAATGAGCTATCAAGACATGAAAAGAAGCTTAAACACATATTACTAAGTGAAAGAAATCAATCTGAAAAGGCTACATGCTGTGTGATTCCAACTATATGACATTCTGAGAAAGGCAAAAATATGGAGACAATAAAAATAACAATTGTTGCCAGGGGTAAGGAGGAGGTGAGAGAGATGAACAGGCAGAACACAGAGAATTTTCAGGACAATTAAAATATTCTGTATGATATTATAATAATGAGTGTATGTCATACATTTGTCCAATCCATAGAATGTAGGAGTGAAACATAAGGTAAACTATGGACTTCAGGTGATTATGATGTATCACTGTAGATTCATCATTGGTTAAAAAAAAATAAAGGCAGTTCTAGGGAGTGATGTTGATAATAGAGGAGATTATGCATATGTGGAGTCAGAGGGCATGATTAATCATAAGAACAGATACACAATCTAATGAGTCACTGTGAGGACAAAATCAGGTATTTGTTATTTAAGCCCCTCTATAAAAAGTAGTTATCCTGGGGCACCTGGGTGGCTTAGTCAGTTAAGCATCTGACTTTGGTTCAGGTCATGATCTCATAGTTCATGAGTCCGAGCCCCACATTGGGCTCTCTGCTGTCAGCACAGAGCTTGCTTCAGATCCTCTCGCTCCACCTCTCTATGCCCCTCCTCTGCTCGTTCTCTCTCTCTCTCAAAAATAAATGTTAAAAAAGTAGTTTTTCTAAACGGAAAAGACAGTGTCTGTTTTTTATTATTATTTATCTTGAATATAGCTGTATTCTGTATAAGAAAGATATTCAATGAACATTTGTTTCGTGTCAGCTACTCTTTAATCCATGTATCCACAAAGGCAGTCACAGTAGTCACATCATTGCTCTGACTTTGAGGAATCTATTTTTGAGGAAATAGGTAGCATGGTCTTCTTCATAGACATGAAAATATCTTAAATTAAATAATCTGGCAGCAACATAAAGCTCACTAATAACAAGTTTATATGGTTATAGTGTCAGTATGAGATTGCAAGCAGAAGCATTTAATTTTTGAACTTGTCATCAAAAGAGGTGTTGATGAAAATATTGAATAGTTAGATTTTATAACAATACTTCCCTGATAGAAGACAACCCAAATAAAATGCTTATTGTCTGCCAAAATTTCAAAATAGTTTAGGTGAAAAGAGTGAATAAAATTAAATGCCCTGGGATTGCAGATGCTATTTTTCAAACTGAATGTAGGTCATATTGCCTCTGTCTGTGTTAATGCTGTGACTCTAAGGGCAACTTGGTAATCAGAGATGGAGATAGAGGAAGGTGCTTTTAACTGGTCCCAACTACCTGCCACACTTCAAAAATGCAGTAAGCCTGTTCTGGAACCTACAAGTAATTCGTTCTGCTGAGTTCTCCCACACATCGTTTTGTAAAGCATTTCATGGGAAAACAAAATAAGAATTTTTTTTAATATTGCTTTTTTTTAAACTGAGAGGGCAAAAAAATAAAAATAATTTTTTAAAAAAGGAGAAAAAATTTAAAAAATAAGCTGAAAGGGCATAGACAAAATTTTGATATGTTTCATATTTTTTTCTTTGTGTTCTTAGAGATGAGATGGTCATACTTTTCTCTTGCCTTTTTAGGTACCAAGAACTGTGCCCCCACCAATGGAAAAAAAATGTGAATTTTCTTTCCATATTCCTGATTGAAGTGCAAAGGGCTTTACTGAAGGGATTCCAAGGGATAAATCATGGTCTTAAACTTTATCTAAGGAAATCAATTTGCATGTGTTATCCTAGAAAAAAAGTGCCTGTCGATGGATATAACCATATGCCATCCATCCTTGTGGGGGCATGGGGGTGAAATGCCTAGAAGTCTATCTTGGTAATATAGCAGGCTTTTATAGGTACACTTTAATTGTTTTAGCCTAGAGAAATTTCAGTGCTGCTTCATCTTGAAAGAAAAGATATAATAAAACCTTATACTTTAGAGTGCTTTCTTCTCATAATATTGGATGATATGGCACAAATATGACCTGGTTGTGCTTCACAGAGTCATTGAGCTTTAAGTATCAAATACTTTATTCCCCTATTACAGATGGTGAAAAATCATAACTGTAATAACCTCTCATAAGGGGACACAATAAGTTGATAGAGAAACTTAAAACTGAACTCAGATAAGACCAGACATTCTGACTTTTCTTCCATGTGTCAAAAAATGCCTTAATGTATATTTCAGAATTCAGCTTTAAATAATTGGTGTTATTGATTCCTTTGCTTTCTTTTGTGAATAAGGGGGGGGGGAGGACAGGGAGAGGGAAAGAGAAATAGACAAAGAGAAATCTAGTTCCATAAGAAATTAAGTACAATTATTATATACATATTTCATCATTCTACAATTGTGCAAATTCTATTTACTTAGATTTTCAATTATGAGAACTGAGTTACCTTAGTTACAAATGCCTCTCATTCCACAAGGCTTTTAATGCGGGGTGTGTGCAGGGATGGAGAAGAAATACATTCAGTTGAATATAATTGTTAGTTTTGTTTAACTGGTAGTTGCACCGATATCTCATAATTATTATAATAAACTTTGAAATATATGAAAATCACCCTATATAAGGGAATTTCCATTAAATGAGCTCATTTATATTACTGTACCAAACAATCACAAAATTGTGAATGTGTGGGAGAGAGAAAATAATTTTTGTAGGTTTAACACTTAAAACATCATTTATTGTATGTTACTTTGTGTGTAAATATACATATTCAATTCACACTGTTTAAGTAGGTTTGTCTTCATGAACTTGACCAAATTCTACATATGGCAGTATTTCTGATTCCTGACCTTGGAAAGGAGGTGAGTGTAAGGAAAGTAGCCCAAATCTCTATGATTTAGAGTTAGTCTTGGAATCAGTTTCCAGGGAGGGACTAGGATTAGTTTCTTTAATCCAATGAGCAGCAGGTTATACATTCCTGAAGGCCTCTTGGGAAAAGAGCTGGTTCAGAGAAACTCAAAACTAAGGATTGCTAATGAATTTCTCTTAGTTTTGATGTTCTAAAAGTATTACCTTATTTGTATAATAATGTTGAAAAATAGTCCCCACGCCTGAGTGGCTCAGTCGGTTAAGCGTCCGACTTCAGCTCAGGTCACGATCTCGCGGTCCGTGAGTTCGAGCCCCGTGTGGGGCTCTGGGCTGATGGCTCAGAGCCTGGAGTCTGCTTCCGATTCTGTGTCTCCCTCTCTCTCTGCCCCTCCCCCGTTCACACTCTGTCTCTGTCTCAAAAATAAATAAAATGTTTAAAAAATGTTTTAAAAAAAGAAAAATAGTCCCCATTATATTTGATTCATTAAAACCTTGTTAAGTTATAAATGTCTATATTTTCAAATATTATTCCGAATGCAAAGTTTCTGGAGTACAACAGGTAATTATTTACTAACAGTAAATCCTTACTCCAGTTCCTTATGCACCAGTTTCCTCCTTCTAGGACACTACAATGAGATCCAGACATGGGACATCATGCTACCCGCAATGAGGTTTTTACTGCAGGCAAGGAACTACAGAAATATAAATTTGGGTGCTTATAAAAGAAAGGGGCAGGGAGAGCTATCCCTTCTCCCTTATTGCATCCAATTTGAAAAGTTCAAAGACATAATAAAATACAATTACTAAATGGAGGACACTAAAATCAGTACTTTTTGATTAATTCTAGGTATAACAAAGCATTATCGATTCTTTTTTCTTTTTTTTATCTTCCTTCCTTCCTTCCTTCCTTCCTTCCTTCCTTCCTTCCTTCCTCTCTCCCTTCCTCTTTACCTTTTTTCCCTCCTTTCCTTCCTACCTTTTCTCATCTCTTCCTTCCTTCTTTCCTTCCTCCCTTCCTTCTTTTCTTCCTTCCTTTATTTTTCTTTATTTCCTTCCTACTTACCTTTTTTTCCTTCCTTCCTTCCTTCCTTCCTTCCTTCCTTCCTTCCTTCCTTCCTTCCTTCCTTCCCTCCTCCCTTCTTTTGCTTGCTCTCTCTTTCTCTCTACTTTCTCTCTACCTTTCCTCTCTCTACTCTCTTTTTTATAGAAGTAAATACATGTTTACTGCAACTTAAATATTCTCGAATGAAAATTCAGTTATGTCACTAAAGATATGGATAAGCATTCCTGAACATAAACATCATAAGTTTCAAACCAATTTGAGGTGCTATAAGGTAGTTTCAAATATAGTATACCAATTCATAGAAGATATTCATGATATTATTCATTCCTACCATTACCACAAAATATGGAGTCATAGATGAGATCCCAAGTTTTATGCATTAATATTTGTGACCTGAAAAAAATTGAATGTTCCTTGTGATTTTTGATTTTGATCTGAGTTTTCCTGTCTAAACATAACTTCCCCCAAGGTTTTTATTTCATTCGCCCAAAGGACCCCACTGCTTTTCCTGTAGGAACAATTCTCTAAACCAACCAATAAACTGTTCCAATTACACTCTCAATTCCTAGGCTGTTAAAATAGAAACCAATTTATTTGGGGTACAGCAGTCAAACAGTGCAACATAGTCACCTCCTCACTATATTTTTTCCAAAGTAGGATATTTTTAACCAACTAAACAGCATGGGACCCTGGATTCTCTGAAGCAGAAAAGAGCAAATGTGAAGGCATCTGCTCCTTACCAGACACATCCAGGATTTCTGTACTTCCTAAGTCAGCAACTGATGTCTCAGTGAAGGCACAAAAAACCTGACCCCATAACTCTTGTATAGTCTGCAACAGCTCTGTCAGCTGATATGGTGCATTAAATATGTACTTTTAAATATTAGAAATTAAGAAAGTTCAGCACTTGGTCAACTCCCAGCATGATATGACTACATGGTGTAGATTAGCAATGACACTTGGGAAGTTCCTTTCCTTATTCTTTATTAGAACTGTCCTTTGTAGACTGTTTCAGTGAGGATTCGTTTGATATCAGCCATATCAAAGAAGCAGCACTAACATGAGTGATATGAGATAAGGGAGTTATTAAAAGGAATTAAATCTTACTCAACTCATGGAAGTTGCTTGCCTCAATGGCACGGGGTAACCTGTAGAAAATCTAGAAACCTCACCATGGAGCTGCACAGGTACCTGGCCCAGAGATAAAAGATGCTCGAGGAGATCCGGTGGAAGCACAGCACTACCTGAAAAGGGTGAGTCAGTAACACAGTGATAATTTGCATGACTTGCAGAGTGTCTGGTGTCCTAAACAAACCTTCAGTATTGATGCTTCACTTCCACCTTTCACAGTCATGCACATTTTCCTTTGGCCAACCCTAACCTGAGACCACACAGAGAAAGGGACTTTCGAAAAAGTTTTGGCTTAGCCAGGCTGATACAGCACAAAACATCTGGAGTCCAACCTGGTCAAATTGACATCCATGCAAACACCTTTTGTCTATATCTAATTCCAAGTAAAGACATTAATATAAACCTTGCTTCTGCCCAACTTGACCCAACCATCCTTATACAATAAAATGTATGACTCTTCATGGTGAGAAATTAAATTCCTTATGTCATTATAACAAACTCTGGAGGTTGTTCATTTCTCTTCTAGCAAAAACACACACACCCCTTTTCTTAGTGAAACTTCTTTCTGATCAGTGCTTAATTCCAACATAAGGGCAACTGGGAAGCTGTGAATTCAATTTACTTGAATCAAATCCATTTACCCACAGACTCTGAATTTGGTTTTCATTTTGTTTCAAATTTTGACCCTGCAGCTACAAGAGATAAGAGGTTTGTTTTTATTTTTATTTATTTAGTTTTTTTCCTTAAGGGCAGTCATAGGAGGTTTCTGTTCCTTTCTGTGGACCTTGTTCTGGGAATTGAAAGCATTGAGTTGACCATTTTCTTTCCCCAAGTGCCCCAGCACATTTAGAAATAACTAACTAATGCCATCATTGTTCTATTCTTTACCTGTGGCAGCAAATACTTGGTTACCCAAAGACTTTCCTTTCATAGGCACTTGATTTCAGGTATCTCCAGGTTATAATTTAAGTAACTTTTTTGTTGCTGCATGTCATAAATTCTCAGTGTCCCCTTTGTCAGTGGCAACAGGGCCACTGATGCCTTTAACTCTGATCAGATCAAAAATTTCCATTCCAGATAGCCCAGAATTAATTCACATAACCCACCCATAAATATTCTTTCCCCTGGAACCACTTTGCTTATCAATTTCTGTACCAGCTAAGCTTTGATCAGGGAAGCACAATCATTAGAATGGTAAGGAATAAGCAATTTATTAGAGATTAGATTTTACAAAGTTGTGGGAATTGGTGAAGTATTCTGTAGAATGCTCTTCTTTCGGTGCCTGGGTGTAGCCCTAAAACACTAAAGGCCTGCAGGGCCAATTCTCAGGAAGCATACCTAGACAGAAAGCAGGAAGGAGAGAATAAGGACAAAGTAGAACCCATGAAGACAAAGTGACACCCGTGTCTATCTCTCACCAGCTCCAATCTAAATAACACAGATCTGCAAAAGAAGCTGGAGATTTTTGCCACAGAACTTCATTCAAGCCTGGTGCAGGATGCAGGTAAGCTGCAGAAGGAGTCCAGGCAGGAGTTGAATTGTGCTCTCCTTCCTTTCTTCCCTTCTATTTCTATTGTTTTTCTCTAGGCCATTGCTCTCAGAGGATGACAGCATAAATAGTGAAGAGTCTAAGCTCTTAAACCACCTTACTTTCATTGAAGTTTTCTGTCCTTGTTTCAAATCCAAAATCAAATAGCCTATCTGCCTTTTCTAACATTTGCTAAGAAAACAGGACCTTGCATTCGTTTGGATGGTTATGATTTTGAGATTCTAGTATTTACATGCTGAAATCCCAAAGGAATATGAACTAAAGCATGCTTGTGGAGAAATGCTGCCTGTTTCTCACAATGTAAAAAATAATTTTATCTTTTTCACTATAGAGCACAGGTATGAACTTGAAAGAAAAAGGGGCTTCTGAGGCATTTAAAGAAACTAGTTAAGTTTATTTTCAAAGGATTTTAAGTAATTTGATGGTCTGTAAGGGTCCTGAAAGTAAAGTTGCTAAAACTTCTACACATAAAATTCATCACAAGGGGTCCAGAATGCCAGATTTATCATTGAATGGAATTGTAGGTGTGACATAAAATATAATAAATTGTTATGATTAAAGCCATATTTGAAAAATCTACCTACTAAAGGGGAAATAAAGCAAGAAAGTACTTGTCAAGTTTAAATCCATAAACTTAATTAATAAATCAAACAACTAAAGTATTAACTTAGCACTGAAATTACTAATATATGGTATTGTGTGAGAATTTACAAAAGTCCTAGACATAGTTCCTGCCTTCAAGCTGGCTCTAATCCACACAGGAAGCAAGATGCTTCCAGGAAGCAACATACCAACAAAATACACTGTAATGTGTTCCTTTCTTGAACATCCCAATTTGTTTGCTAGCTGGATGATTCCCTTGTCTGTTTTGGTGCTGATAGAATTTTCACTGAAGACAAGATATCTCTTTTATTCTATGTCAGAAAAGAGTCTTAGTTTTGTTTGCTCTTTGAAATAAAGCAGTGAGGATTCAACTTTGCAAAAACAACGCATACTTGAGCTTATATATATATATAAAAAAAAAGATTTTCTTTTTCCTTAAAGGGATGGAAGGACTCAAGATAAAAAGAAGTGGTTTCTGTATAAATAGTTGGGCTGCACAGCCACAGATCAAGACTTGGCCTCTTAGATCTCAGCACTAACAAAGTGACACCACTGGCCTTTCATGATTTGTGACAGTCATTGCATTTAAATTGTCTGAAACCAACACTACCCTCCGGCATCCTCCTCTTAAACATGAAAAGCCATTTATCAGCTCTGCCTGATGAGGCCTGAGATGATGCAAATCTTCCGCTGGCTTGTAGACCTCTTGGCGCCTGGATCTGTTCAGTGCCCCTACTCAGCCAATTTTCAGCACAGTTTAGTGTTAGCTGCACACTCTCATTCTTTGGACAGTTCAGACAATAATTTTTAGTGCACTTATGTTTACATATACCTGAGCCAAACCAATGTTGAATGCAAACTTCTAGTGCAACAGTTCATGTAAGGTCCATGAGTTTCCCAAGTATTGTACAATAGAGCAGCAGTGGGAAACTGAGAAAGAAAAATGCATTGTGTTAAAATATAAGGATGGTGTCAGAGATAAGAGGCCTGAAGACTCACATAAGTGTTAAAATGTTGTTTTTGTGTGTGCTTGGAGAATAGCAGGTAGTATCCTTCAGATTTTTACTGTTTGTACGGGTTGAAGTTAATTTATATATTATATGTTACTTCAGTGTGGTTACTTCTGTTTTAAGCAGGGAAGTGGAAAAACTCCTGATAGAATCAAAGAAATCAATTTAGCAAGTTTTTTAGATTATATACTATTTTTCCAACACTGTGATAGATTCTAAAGGGGATATAATCACAGTATACATGTAAAAGTCCTCCTGGATTTTAAAAAGCCTATGAACCTGGTAGACACTCAAGGTTAATAAACATCAAAGTGCAGAGTTAAAAACAATAAAGGACCAAAATACATGGTTCTGAGAAAATACATGCTTTTCTCAGAGAAGGTTTCCACTAGGACATGGGCCTTGAACTTATACTGACCTGGAAGCTGCAAGGTCAGATCAAGGATGACAAAGGTCCACATGTTACTTCCATTTTGGAGTTGCCATGCCACAGGTATCCAGAGTGAGCTGAGCAGACAAAGAAGCAATCAAGAGAATGCCCCAGCAACAGAATGGAGCATGAGGTGGGGGCATAGGTCTCTTTCATTGCTATGGCTTTCTTTTTTCATGACAACCCCAACTTTGGGTCTTGTGCTGGACTCATGTCCTCTTAGCACCACCGGTCTCCTCCCTTCAGACATGTGACCAGTCCCTGGAGGTTCCTCCATGAGTGTACTTCCTCAGAAGGCCTCCTCCAGATTGTGGGCAACTACTATTGTCCATTTTCAATCCCTCTTCTGTCTTCTCCTTAGAAACCCTAAATAGAGAATTCCCTGCCCCCTAGTATTCAGATGGTGCCTAATAAATATTTACTGAACAAGGTGTTTAAAGGAATGATGAGTCTATGGTATTTTTTATTTTATTTTATTTTACTTAAAAAAATTTAATGTTTACTTATTCTTGAGAGAGAGAGAGAGTGGGAGCTGGAGAGGGGCAGAGAAAGAGAAGGAGACACAGAATCCAAAACAGGGGCCAGGGTCTGAACTGTCAGCACAGGAGCTCAAGCTCACAAACTTTGAGATCATGACCTGAGCTGAAGTCGGACAACCAACCAACCGAGTCATCCAGGCACCCCTTTCTGGTATTCTAATTAAA
This sequence comes from Acinonyx jubatus, assembly GCF_027475565.1. Taxonomy (NCBI): domain Eukaryota; kingdom Metazoa; phylum Chordata; class Mammalia; order Carnivora; family Felidae; genus Acinonyx; species Acinonyx jubatus. The sequence goes on from NC_069391.1 coordinate 41,549,433, forward strand.
TTTTTATTCTATGTTCTTCCCTTTGGGGCCCACAGTGCTCTAGGCTTAAAAATGTCATTTTGAATTAGGGATCAGAATGCAGTTTGGAAAAGAGGACGGAGCGAAGAAGTAACTGACCTGAGTTAGAGTCTTTGATGTCTGGAAGACCTCCTACAACTCTGGATCTAAGATTGTGGCAAAACCTCTTCTATCCACACAAAACCCGTTTGGCAAAATATATGATTGTGCTAGATGTTGCTGATGTCCAGTTACATGCTCTTCACCACATGGATGTGACCATCTCCAGCTCCTAAAAATGTGGGCAATCCACATTTATCCACAGTTGCATATTTCTCTTGAGAATGGTCCATGCATCTCAGCCACCTGTTAGACAAATGCCTGGGAAGCTATGCATTTCTCCCAATAGGAGGTCTGCAAGCAATACTAAGTCACAAAGAGTGCAAACATTGCCCCTATTGCCTGAAAGAGGGCCAGTCTGCAGTGCCTTTCATGCTCCATGGTTCTCTGTATGATCAGGTGGAGGCTAGACTTCAGCTGGACCAGTGATGGTCACATTTTAGTGAGTAACAGAATCCCCTGTGGGGCTTGTGAAAACACCAATTACTGGACCCCACACCCAGAGTTTCTGATTCTGTAGATCTGGGCCTGAGAATCTACATTTTAGCAGGTTCTCACATAATGTCAATGTTGTCGATCTGGGGGCCACATTTTGCAAATCGCTGAGCTGAACCTGTATCTTTATCTTCCTCCTTCCCTGGTCTTTACCTGCTTCACTAACTCTCTTCTTGTTTTCTCCTAAGAGCACTTTCTCAGTGATTCAGTAGCATAAGAATCCCTATCTCAGGCTCTACTTTTAAGGAATCTGACCAAAAAAATAATCTATGTTGTATTAGACATGTGAAACTTTAAAACAATGTCCTTTTGCATATGTATGTATGTACACATGATGAAAAGCAGGATTGGGACCTGGAAAAAATGTGTCACCTAAATTTATTGAAGGCTACATGGGCTCTTTGTACACATGAAGTCACATTAGCAGTAATAGCCAGGATTCTTTAGCTTAACAGTTCTTCCTGGAATTGCTTCTGTGACTCTTGCTCAGCAGGCATCAGCACCAGTGCACTGAGGCATCTGTAGTTGCTAAAGGACATGAAGCTTAAAGAAAAGTATGGGAAAGAGAGATAGGAGTGAAAGCCTCTCTCCCATTTGTGTTAACCCTGTTAGAAGGATCACAAAGCACTGTTACAGGTGACTCCACGTTTCATAGAGCTTATTGAAACTGTTCTTGCAGAAATGAATGTCAGTCCCCTTTTCCTCAAACCCGGAGCTCAATCAATGCAAGAATGCAGAAAAGTCACAGTACTGTTCTCAAAAATGCTTTTTGCCTCTCACAAATCAGCCTTCCTTCCGGGTCATGCTTATTTGACTTCTCTCTTTTTAATCTCAGGTTGTGGTTTCATAGAAGTCCCTCATTGCTCATGTAAACGCATGTGGTGTGGACTTACCCTTATGATTTCTCTAAGTCTCTCTGAGATTCAGGCTGGGAACCACTGTACAAACTTGATTTGTACCAGACACGGGACTTCATAGCTTCTTTTCTGTAAAGTATTGCCTTATGCTGATTCTCCTGATTAAAATATCTATCTATCTATATAGATATAGATATCTATATATATATATGTATATCTAGATAGATAGATAGATAGATAGATACATAGACACATAGATAGATACATAGATAAATAGAGCACCTGGGTGGCTCAGTTGGTTAAGCGTCTGACTTTGGCTCAGTTCATAATCTCACAGTTCATGAGTTCAAGCCCTGCATCAGTCTCTGTGCTAATGTCTCAGAGCCTGGAGCCCACTTCAGATTCTGTGTCTGCCTCTCTCTTTGCCCCTCCACCACTCACACTGTCTCTCTCTCAAAAATAAATAAACATTAAAAATTTTAAAAAATTATAATAAAATAAAAAAATTTAGATATAAAGTAACAAGAGAGTAAAACTTATTATATGTATTTGTATGTATATAATTATGTGTGCATACATATATATGGAGATATATATATGTATACATATGGGCATACACTCGTGTGTATATGGGTATATAAGTGTGTGTATAGATATATACATATATACATATATAATATAGATATAGAATTATATACAGTTAGTGAAATGTGAATGAGTCAAACCCCACAAGGCACCTCACTATTTCTTTTTCCTTCTTATATGACTACCCAAAGCTCTGAGTCCACTCCAAGGATTCAGTGCTAAGAAAGCAAATCTCCTACTCCTCACATGTCAAGAACTCTTAAAAATTACTGCCCTACTTTAAGGAGGGGCACAAAGCAGCAGAAATATGACCTGGGTTCATAGAGGGTATGGAGGAATTATTGAAATCTAAAAATAGAAAGGTAAATCCACACAATGTTAGTATGTTTCTGTTTCGTTGTGTGGCTGGTTTTTTAACTTCACTTTTTGCAACTTTCTATAAACTTTCTTCTGGACAAACATTTAGGAACCAGTATACCATCAGTTAATCTCCCAATTAATTCACATATATTTGGTTGCAGAACTTTCAAAGCTGAAAACCATTTCCCCTGGGGGAACCATTCCACTCTAAAAAATCCACTGAAATCACTAAGATAAGCTTGCTACCAGACAAAAGGAGCCTTGGGACTGATGTATTGGTACAATTCAGAACTTGATTACATATAATTTTGTTGCCATCATTTTTAAGCCTTGGCCAGGATTGGAAGACCCAGGCATTCCGTGATATTTGAAGGCTCTAATCAGGTAGCAAAAGACTAACCCTCCTGAATAATCTGCTATATGAATGAGAACAATTTAACTACTTGTGACATTTAGCAAGTTTTTATGTCTTAACCACCAGCAGGAGTCTTGCCCTGTTTAAAAGTAATTTGTGATCACATCCTCCCTTTATAGAGTGAATATTCTATCCTGTAATAGGTGATTCTGCCCTCACACAGATTATAAACCTCCACAATTTAGGATCTGGAGGAGCGATGTTAGGGTGTCATGGAGTAGTTTATAAAATAAAAGTAAATATTTGATAAAGTATGATACTGACAAATAAGTCTTCTTTCACATCGTCAGAAAGTTTGTGAAAACCTCTGCATCTCCCAAAAACGTGCGTGAACACAAGGGTGTGACTTTAAGTCTTCACAGTCTCAGACTCTTTCCGTATTAAGTACAAATCTAAACCATACTGCACCTGTTACCTAATGTTGTTACTTTATTTTGTCTTTCAGAGACTGTTTTGAAGGGGCCATGCTTTATTTAATTGAATTAAATTCTAAATCGAGCTTCTGTATAAACTGCTGACAGATTATGATGTGCTACCTCATAGGCTTTATCTGAGAAGAAACAGGATTAAATTTTGAAAAGTATTAGGAAGTAATTTAACATGTCAACTTAGTTCTAGTTGCTTTGGGAAATATTTTGATGTTTTAGTTTACTGGTTCAGTGAAAACATGTTTGATGTTCATCATGACTGTTCATAAGCACAGTGCAGGAAAACATGAATTTTCCCTTTTATGGAACAGGATCAAGGGAAAAGATCTCTGGTCTGGGCAGGTGGTAGTGAGACATTATTATCTCATGGCATGCCATCAGTCTGGTCTGAATATCACCAAATGTGGCAAAAACTATTCCCTAAATTTGGAAACTAGCTTAATTTCGCTTAATGTCATTTTTTTTGTGTGTTGTTACATAAGATAACGTGACAAAGATTTTTTTATTACCTCTCTTCTTCTTTCCATTAGTAAATGGATTTAGGAAATCTCTCAAGTGCATGAAAGGCCCTTCAACTAGTTCATTCCTCTGAGAATTTGCAAGTATAATAAGCAGGATTCTCACCACAAACTTGAGAACACAATAGCTTTTTTACATAGGAATCTATAAAGATTAGTGAGCAATTGTTTGTATCAAAGAAAATGAGAGTCTGTTGGAGTCAAATCAGACATTGACCTGTTACTGGTTGGTCACGTTATTAGTCTTTCAATAAGCCCGACTATGGTGATACTCTTTTACAAATTGATCTAGTTCATATAGAGGAATTTCAATAGCATCATATTGAACATGACATAATATCTATCAATACTATTCAACAATGTCTGTCTTTTAGACTCATAGTTAATAAAATGGAACATAACAAGCTTGCTCAAAGAAAGCACTTCCTTTTTTAAAATTGTCTAAAACCCTAAACTGCTATTTAGAATGTTAATTTTCAAGCCATATGTAATGCCCAAAATAACTAATTGTGAATCTGATGACTTTGTAATGCAGCTCATAACTTTGTTATTTTAGGAGATATTTAAATATTTTCAAGATAACAAATGTATCATCCTTCTGAAAAGATTATAATTTTATAAATAGCGGTATATATTTTATTTAATTCTAAGGGCAACTTATGACTGATAAAAACAAATACCATTGACATGTATTATTCCCTATCATTGTACTAACTATTTCCTTGAAAATTATAGAACCAAATAGTTAAAGATGATAAATAAATCATACAATTGTTTCAAGGATTGGAGTTCTATTTCTAAAAGCATGTAAAATGTTTTCATATATCTGCAAAATGTTTAAAAAAACATATTCAACAGTCATGTATAAAATATTGACCATGTACCAAGTACTGATATAGGTATTCATGGTCTCTACTTTCAAGGTTTCAGTTTAGTAAAAAAGAATAAAATAGACTTAAAATGGAACAAGTTAATGAATAAAAGAGACTAATATAAAGTGACATACAGAAGATAGAACTATTACAGATTTTCTGGTAAATTTAGAGAGCACTTCACAAAGGAAAGGAATGGCATTTGCGCTTAGAGAAGCAGTATGCTTTATGGTTATGGTTTTGGCCACTTAGGTTACATTTCCAGCTTTACCACTTATAAGCTATACAGTGAGCCAAGTAACAATCTTTCTGTCACTCAGAAACTCAGATGACATTAATAGCACCTTTCTCGTGGGTTTTGTAGGATTAAATGCATCCAAACACATAAAATACTTAGGACTGTGGTTGACACATAGTGTTATTTAAATGCTTAACAATAATATTTGGACAATGCGGAATATTTTTTTTGTGAGATAAACATGGGAAGAATACTTCAAACAAAGTCAACAGTATCAACAAACGTGAGGAGTTAAGTGGCTCCTTAATTCATGAAGGCTCTTTAATCCATAGAGTAGTATGAGGATTTTGTCTGATGGGTATATAGGTGTCCAGGAATCATTAAACAATTTTCTGGCATGTTAGGAAGCTTATCCTTGAGCCTTTTTGCAGCAAAAATTTGGGGGATGTTTAGATTTCAGGCAGACAGACTAATTTGGAAACTGTTGTGATAGTACAGGGGTCCGAATTAAGGGAGTAAGAAGGATGAAAAATTAAGGAAAGTAAAAGGGAGATTTTATAGGTGGAATAAATTCAAGATGATGACTCTTCAGAGTTAGGGATAAAAAAATGTAGGAAATATATATTTATTTCCTGCCTACATTCATTTTAAAAGTATAAACAATGGGATGAAATTTTATTTATTAAAATAATTATGATAAAGGATGGAACTGTGACTTCAAAATGTTTCAAAAGAAAATATTTAAAAGATGGCATATTAGTCAGCCCAAGCTGCTATAAAAAAAATACCACAGCCAAGTGGCTTAACAACAGAAACTTATTTATTCATAGTTCTGGGAGCTGAAAATTCCAAGATCAAAGTTCTGGCCAATGTGGTTTCTGCTGAGAAGACTCCTCCTGGCTGGCAGATGGCTGGCTGCCTTCTCAATGTGTTCTCACTTGGTAGAGTGAGAGGATGCACTGGTGTCTGTTCTTCTTATAAGGACACCAGTCCTATCAGATTAGAGTTCCACTTCTATGACCTCATTTAACCTTTGTCACCTCTTCACAGGCCATTTTCCTGAGAACAGTGACACTGGAGGTTAGGGCTTCAACCTATAAATTTTGGGAAGACACCATCCAGTCCACAACAAAAGGGTTGGCTGAATTACCTTTTTAAAGTTAAAGTTTCTTTTTTAATAGTTAGTGTTTAGGAAAGGAAGAATGCATTGGATGGAAACTTCATCCTGGAATCAGATTGGATTTTGTAACTTAATATTTTGTTCATACAGTTCATTAATTTGCATGAGTTCCATCATGTAAGTTGAAAAATTGTACTACTTATCATATTGTACAAGTGGGACATTGCAAAGAATGAAAGTTAAAATGTTTCTTTATAAATTCAAATTTTTTTAAGCTAGCCACAAAGAAAGAATTTATAAGTAAATGCCATGATTCATAAATGTAAGGCATTTTGAACTGGAAAGGACAATTGGGTGTGTTAATTTAAATTAATGCTGTCTACCATTTTACAAGAGGAGAAAGGGAAGCATAGAGAGATTAGGTCATGATCTAATCACATGGTCAATGGCAGCATGAGATCCAACCCTGGAACCAGAATTCCTTGTCTCTTTGTCCTGTGCTTTGGCCAGCACACGTCATGCAGCTCTAGCTAAATTATGGATATTTTGGTGTGAAATTCCTGTTTCCTGATAATCAAGCATTTCAAGTACTACCTAAAATATTCATTTTAAATGCTCTTTCCATCTCATTCCATCTGTGTTTGAATGTTTTAAAAACCAAATAGAGTCATTAGAATGTTGACTTACTTATTTCTTTTAACATCATTACCAGGAGATTCTACATTTCTCTTATAATGGGAGATGTTAGGCCTTCTCCACCAATAACATTGACGTTAATATGGGTCATATTTATAGGCTTGGGGAAGTAACAAAATATATGGCTTCACACCACTGTCATCTATCATGGGAATAAAATCAAGATTATGTTTTATGTAGTCCCTACAGTTGTTGACACAACCCGTTGGGAATTAGTGTTCCTCAATAAAGAATCCACTGAGGCAGTCCTCTGTCCTTTATGGTGTTCTTTCTGGAGGAATCCTGCAGCTAGAATTACATTCTACTCATTTTCCCCCTCTTTAGAGACAGAGGGAAGAGGCAAATGCATTTTGTTTTAAAGTCATAACCATTTCAACCTGGAAACATTGAATTTTTCATTTTTCCTTCCAAATATAAATGAAAATAAATAGGTGGAATTCATGCTTTAAATCAAATATTTTACAAGCCTATGGAAATGAAGGCAGAGCATAAGCACTTCTATTATATGTATTTTCTTAATTGCTTAAACTGACCAGATATCAAAACAAATGCCAATGGTCCATCAGAAGTTTGCTGGAGCCAGTGACTCTCACTGCCTTTGGAGAAATGATTGTTTATCATCTCCTCCCACCCCTTCTCTTCCCAAGTGTGCTTTCACTGAAGTCACAGTGGCCCCTGAGATTAGCTGTAGTGGGAGTACTTAGTCCATGGACATCTGCAGTTGCTATTAATTAAGATTGTATTATCATCATCATCATCATCAACATCATCAACATTCTTATTACTTAATTTTGAGGAGAGCTGGTCTACCAGCACACCACTGCCCCCAATCCATAGTACCTGGCACAATGTGCACATATTCTGTCTCACCTTGACAAAGGGCTCAGAATTCCATCATGTAACACAACATGTGTGTTAAATACATAAAAGAGAAAAGTTTCATCTGCTTATGATGCTATGATAGAAACCAGAGCTGTAGAAGCTTTGCTCTGAGACTCAGCAAACAGTACCAAGATTCTTATCTTACTGCACTGTCTACAGCCATCCATTTTATTGGAACAAGAGGATGAATGTGGAAGATAAAGAGCATTTGAACTTTATTTTATTTTTATTTAAAGAAGATATTTTTAAGAAGGTTCGTGAGTCCTATTTATACCTATTATATCTATATTAAGAATAATACCTACAAATATTAGGTATTGTTCTCTACAGTAGTTAAGATAAACTTTCCTTGTTTAATACTCAGAGCAGTCTTGTGAGCCAGATATTACTGTTCCCATTTCATATATGAGTATATAGAGACTCATAAAATGATATACAACATCAAATTCAGAATTTCTATCTTGATGTCCAGTGTTTTTTCCACCACAGCACAATAATCAATTACATACGTTATGTAAATTATGTTATTCAGGGTGTACAAAAAGATTAGTCAAACTCTTACTAATTGGGTGCCTGATTCAGTCGGTTAAGTGTCCAAATCTTGATTTCGGCTTAGGTCATGATCTCACAATTGGTGAGATTGAGCCCCATGTTGGGTTCCTTGTGCTGACATCATGGACCCTTCTTGGGATTCTCTCTCTCCCTCTGTTTCTGCCCCTCCCCTATTTGTGTATGCTCTCTCTCTGAAAATAAATTAATTAATTAAAAAAACTCTTACTAATAACTGGCACTATCTTTCCTATTCAACAATGTTCTGCAAGACTAAAACAAAATACATAAAATAAGCAGCCCTTCTCCAAGAGTCCTCATCAGAGTAAAATTTGCTCTTGCTAAAATTTCACAAAGTATTGGCATTGTCAGAGCATAACTGAAATGTGTGTGTGTGTGTGTAGCAACTGGTGTATAGGCATTTTTTGGACATATTAGAAATAAGACTCATAGTTTCTTCTTCATTTCTAAATTGAAATATTTCAGATCTTTATAGTTTGATCTGTTTTGAGACAAATTTCAAAACTCAACTGACCCTCTGTGTTCTGCCATAAGGCATAATATGAAGGATGTATGCCTCTTATACTCCTCCTTGTAACTAACTGTTGTATGTTATTTACAGATTAACCTATGTGACCCAATGTTTGCATTTCTTGGGAATTAAGAAGAAGAAGAAGAAGAAGAAGAAGAAGAAGAAGAAGAAGAAAAGAGGGTGGGGAGGTAGGGGGATTTAAACCAGGTATTATGACCCCGGGAATTCTTAGATAATGAAAGAGAGTCTTTGGGAATATAAAAAACTCTGGCATGCAGAAAAGTTTTAGTACACCTGACATTTAATATATTTAGATATTAAAAATGTATATTACCAATTATCTATTATGATGATTTACATCACAACTTAAGAGTAGACCATTAATGACTTTGGAGGTCACTTGGTCTTTCCTCCAGATTTGCAGTGAGAATACTGAGGCAAAGAGTGGCTGAAAGTCATAAAGTTTATTTTGTTAAGTGAGGCTCCATTCTTCCTTAATTCAGTGCTCCTTCTTCATTACCAAATGCGACAAGACTGTCCTATTCATGATGTATCTGATGTAAGAAATGCAGAAAAATTGATTAGTTAGTTGTCAGTTAAGTCAGATAATTTCTCTAGCCAAGAAGAGACTTCTAAAGTGAGTATAATTTTTTGGAATTATAATGAAATTTTATTTGTCTAAATTTATTTATTTATTTTGAGAAAGAGAGAGAGTTCTCTATTGTGCTCACACTAGCAAGTAGGGGAGGGTCAGAGAGAAAGGAAGAGAGAGAATCCCAAGCATGCTTGGCACCCTTAGCGCAGAGCCTGACATAGGACTTGATCTCATGAACTGTGGGATCACAACTTGAGCCGAAATCCAGTTGGACGCTTAACCAACTGAGCCATTCAGGCGCTCCTGAACTGTAATGAAATTTGAGAGACATAGGCCTGCCAATCAGAAAATCTGAATTTGGTCTTGGCCTCTCTAATTATAAGCTAGGCTCTGAAGCTGTTGAACAATACTAGCTCTGAGGATTGTGAAAATCCAATAAGAAAATGTATATTATGTTGGAAAATTGTTAAGTGCTATCTAGACAAAGGATTATTGCTGATATGATTGCTTTAAAATGTTAGATATTGGGTAAACATTAACACCTACAAAAATACTTGCTAGAAGTAGTCTCTAGAAGCTTTTCATTAGGAGTGGGAAGCCAGTACTTACTCTCCTTTTAGATCCTTAGACAAGCAATGAATTATTATTGGGAAACCAAACATCAGTCAAAATAAGCTAACAACTAGGAGACTTTTGGAACTTTTGTCTCTTGTATATAGGTATCTAAATATTACATTTATCCAAATCATGCATTTAATTACCATTTATGAAACAAATGCTGCCATACTGTTGCTGTTTCAATCAGTTTTTGAAAGAAACTGGTAAGGTAAGGTGGATAATCTAGGTCCCCAGCTTGAGCTTCCCAGGTGATTGTTCCCAGTCTATATAGAATTTGAATAACTTAAAGTGGGACATAGGACTTTTTGGTCAGAGCACACATGCAGCACTATTTCCTTTCCATTCCCATTAGATGGTATGAGACCTGATAGGGACATATGCTTTCCATATTTCCATCTGACTGAGCTCTGACGTCACTGGTGCATGGAGCTAGAGTAGCCCAAGGAGCTAACTGTCTCCTGTCAAGTTAATTGGCAAAAGGCAAGGGGAGTCAGGTCCCAGGCCAGGCAAATACTATGTCTCCCAGTGGATGCTAATGTCATCATGTGCCCTTTGCCAATCATTCAGTATGAACTCTCCCATTCCTCTTTTGTTCATATGCTGGCTTATTTCATTGTATTCTTACCTTGAATATATATCCAGCAAAGTTCTGGTTTCTCTAGCAACTAACCTTCCAAGGAGAATGCAGTTTGTATCCTCAAAGTCTAGTAAAGAAAATATTGAAAGAAGAGACATGGTAACAGGGATTAAGAGCACAGACCTGGGAGTAAGACCCCCTAATGCTTTATTACTCTGCTTTCTGGGTAGCTCAGTGGTGAGGAGGTCTCTGAGAAAAGTAGAGATTTAACCTCTTGTTGCCTTGGTTTCCTCATGTGAAAGTGTGGTTAATAATAGTTCCTACCATTAGGTAATAATGCACACAAAGGTCTTTTTGTAAAGTGAGGGACATCTAAACCAATGCTCTACAATGTCATTTTGAAACCTTTTAGATTTCATAGTGTAATACACAGTGCATTAGGCAATCTTCTAGATCAAATTGCTAATTTGTATATTGTTCAACTTATGAAATTCTGAAGACAGGGTTTGCAAAATAACTTTGTACTATGAATGGCATACTTATTAATATTTAGGCATGTTTAGTCTTTCATCCTTACAAGGTAATGTCCTTGAAAAGCACCTCCTGTAAATATGTGCTAGGAAGGTTGGTTTCTAGACTAAAGTAATTTACACAATAATGCATCTTACTTAATATGTCTTGTGTGCTGCTTATGGAAAATCTATACAATTATTAAAGTGATGAAATGCTTTAGCCATACTGTAGTTACCTTAGCAACTTGTTGCAATGTAGGTTGTAAATAACTGCCTCTTTTAAATTCTGAAGCAATTAAAAAAATGATCATAACATATAGGCTACTTTAAAATGACTTGAAGAACCCATGTTTTGGTAGTTTAGCTTCATTATAGTAATATTAAGTTAGCTGTAACATACTGTAATTATGGTAATTTAATAGTTACCTTTTCTAAAAATAATTTTCCTAACTCAATTACTTTTTAAAAAATAAACTCTTATGTATTCATTTGTTGAAAAATATAATACCTAGCATGCTTCGCTCTACAAAGGCACTACTCTAAGAAAAATAATAAAGTGACAACAAACTCCCTGCCCTCTTGAGTTTAGATTCCATTGGAGGAGGTAGACCAAAAAATATTCCAAATACATATTAAACACAGTGATATAAAATCATAGACAGTGACCTGGGGTTTGGAAGTAGGGATGCAGGAAGGTTTACATGGAGGTTTACAAGGGGAATGATGGGAGGTTTATTTAGAGAATGCATCAGAAAGTCCCCTCTGTAGAGGTGATATCTGGGCATAGATTTGAACGAGGTGAGCAGGTCATCAGAACATGTTGGGGAAAATTACTTCAGACAGAGGAATAAGATATTACAATCTCAGGAACAAAACGAAGGCCAGGATAGCTAGAGGTTACTATAGCTATAGATGTGGCATAATCTGGTGTAGTTTCCAAAATTTGTGCTAGTTGTGTGCATAAAGGATGGAGTAGGATGGGAGCAGTGAAGGAAAGAAAGGCAAGTGTGGAAATTTGAGACCAGTTAGGAAGAAACTGCTAGAATCTAAAGAGATATGCTGGTAATCCAGTCCAGGATCATAACAAAAGTTACAGTAATTAGCCTTTGTCAAGGTATGTTTGGGAAGAAAAATTCACAGGTCTTGAGGACTTCCTTAAATCTAGGAGCATGGGATATCTGGAGATCTCCTTTACAAATGACAGCAGGTAGTGTTTCCTGGAGCAAATATCATCAATTTGAGTGTTGACATTGACTTCAAAATCATATTACCCAATTCATCAGCATCCTACCTGCAGGTGGTTGTTCAGTCTTTTTGAATACAGTTGTAAGGATATCTTTTATTCTTCTCATATTAAACCTAAAATTGACTAACTGGTTCTCCCTTGCAAAAAGGGACTGGAACAAATTTTCTACTTCTTTACAACCATCATTTCTTCTCACAGTGTTATATTTCTTGGCCAGGGTTTTTTAAAAGGTATTCTGTGAAACACTATGGTCGTATCATTTGGGAAAATGCTGCATACATAAACTTCTCCAAAAAAGTCACCAGTCACCTTAGCAAAAATTTGAGATGTTCTTCAGTAAAAAAATCTTTCTATTTTGATTAACACTGCATTCCTAAAACATATTCTACCATGGAACACTTAGATACTTTTCTTTTTAGCATGGGACTCATTCATATTTCAGAAAACTTGTGTATATGTCATATTCTTTGTAATTGACAGTATACATCTAAAAATATGGCAGATAATTTAACAAAACAATTCTGATGTGGTCTCAAGTAACAGTTTTTTCCCCGTGGCTTTTTTTTTTTCTCATGTAAACCTGAATCTGTGTTCCTTTTGAAGCAACTGAAGACTATGTTAAATGTGTTGTAACCATATCACATCATCAGTCAGGATAAACACAGATGTCCCCTCTAGTGAAAAGTTGCCAAAGCATTTCTTCCCTATGTAGCTGATGTTTTTAGCATACAGGCTGGCCCTAGAATTCTCATTGGATTTCAACAGGAAAGAAGATATTACCAAATATCTCATTCTTGATTCCAGTTTTTATTGGCAATTTCTTTGTGCCATCTATCTCCTTTATAGGTTTTATATTATCTGCATTCCTTCCTTATATATGTTGATCCCAGGAAATGAATGGAATTTGAGCCAGAGGAGGAGGAGGAGGAGGAGGAGGAGGAGGAGGAGGAGGAGGAAGAAGAAGAAGAAGAAGAAGAAGAAGAAGAAGAAGAAGAAGAAGAAGGGGGAGGGGAAGGGGTAGGGGTAGAGGAGGGGAGGGGGAGGAGGAGGAGAAGGAGAAGGAGGAGAAGGAGAAGAAGGAGAGGAGGAAGGAGGAGGAGGAGGAGGAAGAGGAAGAGGAGGAGGAAGGGTAGGAGAAGGGGAAAAGTTAAAGACAAATGTAAGTCACTTTACTAGAGCCCTCTCCTGATATTGATATTGGGTCATTAACAAATCAATAACACTGAGCATGGTAACACTACCAGTTTTAAACCCAGACAAAATTTAGCCATGTGATGCCAAATGAGGTAACTGGGATTGCTTTTTTCAAAATATAATATTACCTTATTATGTTTTAACCTGATATGTCAGTCACTCTCTTATTTTAAAATGTTTACTCATTGTTAGACAGTATATATACATATTTAATGCTCTCTACACTTTTCTAAGTTTTCTTTTAAATCATTAAGTAAAATCATTTTTTTCTATGATAGTGACCTTTGTTAACCAACTTGTATTTTTCAGGATTCCCCCCTGCTTCCTTTTACCAAAGCAAAACATTTGCTAATTTTCCTTTTTAATCTCTCTCAGGTCTCTATGATTTCTCAGAGTTTTCCAAGGGTAGCCCTGAAGTCACACTTACAAGTGCTTTGATAATGTAATTCTATGAACTTACAGTTTAAATCCCTTTACAACTGAAACTGGTATTCTGCATGTTGCTATAGTAGGGGTGGAAGGAACATGCACAGCTAGGCAGAAGTGGAAACGCAATTAGAAGTGAGTCATAATTAAATGATTGCAAGATGAGAAGAAAAGATGGACACTTTAAAAGAAAGAAGAAACTGATTAATGTAACTGTTCAGATTTTCACAATGCCAATTATGAGTGAAATAGGCATATCTCATGCAAAGTCTAATAAGGTTTGAGAAAACTCTGCATACAAAATATCGTTCTGCCCTACCTGAGCTGTAAGATCACTAGCAGCACATTAAGTGTATTATTTTTAGGCCCTGCCATGTTCTTCATCTAAATGCACAATAAGCAATGAAGGAATAAGAGATTATAAAGAATGGTGTTTGAAGGGAGGTCTTCCCAGTCTGAATGGTATTAGGAACCATTAGAAGATTTACCAATTCATAAATTGCTGTATATAAATGAATGTTAGTCACCCAAATCATGGCATATAAGACTCTTCTAATCATGTGTGGCTCTGACACTTCCAATTAGTATAGGTTAGTGATGTGATTGGATACAATAAAAGAGAGGTTTTGATCATGAGAAATTATCTCTATTAATGTGAATAAATTAAAAATGTCAGCACTTTATGTATTAGAATGCTGAAAACAAATATACCTATAAAATAGCAGATAAACATCCATTTGGTAGGTTGTTTAAATATTCTCCAAGCCCCTACTAAGTGCCAAGAATTTTTTTGGGAACTGGACAAACAAATGTAGTTTTATCTCTACCTTCACAGAATTCAACAAGCAATCTTGTCTAGGAATCAGACATTTAAGCAAGTGCATTGTAATAGTAAATGGCAAGAATAGCAAGAGATGCCTGGGTAAGATACAGAGGTAGTATTTGTGGAACATGATCAACTCTATCAAGTAAGGCAGGGATATTGTAAGAAAGAATATGCTGCATTTGCATTCCTGTAGGGAAGCATACAATTTCAAACAAAATAAAGCAATAATCTCCTTTTAAATGGGTAGTATTTTAAATAGAGGAGTGATATTATGTTATTATAGTTAAAATAAAAGGAAAATGGGAAAAATTGAGTTTTTAATAAATTAGAAAGTAACCCTTAAGTTAACTGAACCACAAGTATTAAGGCCAGATAAATTAGTGTTTGCTAATCATGAATTTTCATTTAAGAGCATGGAACCGATATTTCACATTTCTCTTTCCTACTTAATGTTTTTTTTTTTTTTCCCAAAAAAGCCCATGACCTCATGGCTTCGTGGATTCAGGCCCTGTATCAGGCTCTGTGCTGGCAGCATGGGGCCTGCTTGGGATTGTCTCTCTTCCACTCTCTCTGCCCCCCCACCCAACCTGTGCTATCTCTGTCTCTCTCAAAAAATAAACTTTAAAAAATAAATAAATTCCTTCATGAAATTTTAAGATATTGAAAAAGAAAATTAATGTAAATCTTAATGCAGTTTGGATGAGGAAGCTAGAAATTTTATAAGTTGGGATTTCTGATGATCTAGGTAAGTATGAAATCAATGGTAGATGTAAAGATGGGGAAAGAAATCTTAGGCGTGGAAGAAAGTGGAGATGTAGGTAACAGGGAGGAGATTGCCCTGAAATGTACAAACATTTTTTTGAGTAGGATTTTGGCACACTTTTTCAAATTACTTTTCGAAAGACCTAAATATTTAATGGCCCAAGAAGAAATATTTTAAATAGTAGAAGATACATTTCCAAATCCCAAACTAAACCCAAAAGACTTCTTTTCTAATGCTGTGGTTAAGGAAAACAGTACAAAATCATCAATGCTGTTTGCAAATATTACTGTGTGCAGATGCTATATTTCGGGGGTTCTAATTATCTACAATAAGCAGTAACGTAAGCAATGTTCTACGATAGAAGCAATGAACATATATCCTTTCCAAAGATGTTTTATTTGGAGCAAAACTGTACAGGTTAGCCTAATAGTAGTAACATTCTTAAGCTACTGATACAATCTTAACTTTTAGCATTTATACATGTTTCCTGCTTGAGTTGGCAGCTGGCAATGATTGATTTCTATTTATCATAGCACTAATCGTCCTTTGATCATCTCTCAGGTAAATAAAACATACAATGTCACACTGTATGTTTTACATTTGCTATGTTTTTTTTTTTAAGACTGATAAAACAGATTAGGAGGTGTCCCATTCATAGGAGGTACAATGAATTTAGTGGTTTAGTTACTTTTCAGTAAAGCGTTCATAATTTTATCAAGGACATTTCAGGGTAACAAAAGATTAAACATGAAGAAGAATAAAGTCACAGGTGAAACCTACAAATGAGGAGATTTATTTTTGTGCTGACAAAACAACAATAACAAAAAGCAGATCTAAGAACACATAAAGAACTACAAATCAATAAGAAGAGTACAAACAACCCACTAAAAAAAATGATCAAGGTACATAAGTAGGCATTTCACAGAAAAGGGAATACTCAGGCTATGAAACACGTAGACATGATGAGAATCATCATTGATCAAAGGAATGAATTCCATACAAAAATATCATTATATATCATTTTGATTGACAAAAATGAAACTCTGACAATGCCTCATATTGCAGATGCTGTATATTCACATGATATCTTGTATATCGCTGCTATAAATGCAAATTTGTGCAAACATTTTGGAAAGGAATTCAATAAGTTCTTCTATTGTTGAACAAGCCTATCCTCTATGATTCAACAATCCACTTGTACAAGCATAGCAGCAGATATATACAAGAATATTCATAGAGAAATTATTCATGATAGCAAAAATAGAGAAATCACCTAAATGCATGGGAAAGTAGATAAATTGTAGTATATTCATATAAAACAGCAGTCAAAACAAATGAACTAGAGCCAGACTGCAATATATATACAGTATAATAATACATGAAAAATATAAGCTCCAAAAGCTTAAATACAGCATGATAATTTTTCCATAAAATTAAATAGATTAAATTATCTTTAGAATAAATATGGATATAGAAAAACAAATAACAAGGAAAGTAAATGATGAACATAATATTTAAGATTATATTTGGGAAAGGTAGGAAGATAGGTTAATTATAGGATGAGATGACAAAGGGTTAGAGGTAAATTATTTCTAAGGTCCAAACTTCTGTTATACATAATGGATTTATGGTTGTCTATTACATTCTTAAGGGGAAAAATTGTAATTACATTTTTAAGTACGTCTTTTTTAGAACAATGATAAGGGTATGTCATGAGCCAAGGATTAATATTAATAAAATTATATGAAACTGTGATCTTGTGTATATACAGATATATAATAATGAGAATATATGACGCTGATAAATATTCTAGACCCAGCAAATAAATTTATTTGTTAAATTTCTGCTGTTTGGCTGATTTTCCTCTTTTTGATATTCCTGAATATCAATGTTTGATATTCCTGAATATTACTGAATAATTAATTTATTATTAATTCATATCTGGATTCATTTCTGGATAATTAATTCATTTCTGGATAATTTAGATTGTTCTGTTTTTCATATATCAACCACTAACCTCTCTCTCACATGTCATACCAATTCTTGATGGAAATTATCTGAGTACTGTTAGAGAGACCGACCTGTCTTATTATTATTTTGATGGATGAAAGAAAGAGTAAACCACAATCTCTTTAGTAATAAGGTCTCCTATCATTTAAAACTTTGTGGATTATGTTGCCATTCAACAATTTGAAGTATTGTGAGAAACAAAGGAAAATAAATGGTCTCTAGGATACTGTTGATCAACTTGGCCATGAAGCTAAAACAAGTATCCTCTCTATGTCTATTATTTATACCACAGAAACCCACTCAGCATTCCTTTGAAGAGCTTAGGAAAAAGGAAACTAGTATCCCAGAAAAATAAATAAAAAGCATTCACTGAAATTTTACCATGTGTTCATTTTTACTTCCAAAACAATCACTGGGTCAGGCAAGTGGGTCATTGCTTTCCTGATATTTGTCAACACAGTCAGTAACTGAGTCCATCACTATGTTGCTTTATCTCCCCACTAAGAACACTTGTGAGTTGGCACTCTTTCAGAAAGACTCACATTCATCTTACTGTCAGTACACTTCTAGGAATAGAAGCTATCCTTTGTCTTCCTGATGTTTGCAAAGCTTTAGAAAACCCAGCATCCACAGGCAGAAGGTTAAGGCACGTTATACAACATTCAATTTAATGGTGAAATTTTTCATTGATGCTTTACGCTAAGTTACTGGTTTTAGGACAAAATTTTAGCAACAATGTCTTCAGAATTATATTCCACTAAGAGACCTAATTCTGTGGACATAGGAATATGAAGAGAGAAGTCAGTTAGAATATTTTAGAAACTACAAATTTTCAAGGTGACAAAACCTCACTTTTGTACCCCTTTGTAACATTATCACCTGTTCTATGCGGCATTGCCACATGAAGATTTCATTATTTTAGACTTCAGATTATATTGTTCATATAATCATACTTTATCGATGAAAACATTTCAAAATCTATTTTTTTGCACTTACATGTATGCAAAGCCAAAATAGTCTAGTATATTAATATTGGGTACCAGTTAGGAAAGAGAAAATTTAAGGACAAAAATGTTTATAATCTGAGACAAAAGAACACAAAAAAGTAAAAAAGAAAAAAATCTGGGAAAATTTAAGAACAATAATAAGAAAATGCCTCTTCTATTATTCTGTAAAAATGAACTCAAGCAAAAAATAACCAGTGGCCCAGAATGGATCTCTAACTTGAATATTCATTCTCTCTTTAGCTTTCGGTAAGTGATCTCCAATTAACTAGGCATGTTGCCACGTGGCTGAAAGGGAACGTTTCCCTTACTCTGCCTTATTGTTTTGGTGACCGAGTGGCTAAAATCTGGGTGAAGATATGTCAGCCAAAGTATTGTGCGTGAACATCCTTGGAGTTGCCTTTTCACCTTTCTCCATCCTACTCTATTTGATGACTGGAGTTTCAGCTGACTTCTTAGATCACAAAATGACCTTAAGAATGGAAGCTAGGTATAGCGGAACAACCACCATAGGGCACACAGTGAAGACACTGCACAGACCGTGACTGCACACAGACTTCTTTCCTACAAGAGAAATAAAGTATTATATTGCTTAAGAATGATGTTATTCACAACTGAGGCTAGCCATTACTAATCCATGGCCCAATGACAATAACTTATGCGTCCCCAATATAAACAGGATAAAATAATCCCCATATTCATCCCCAAATTCAAAACTCCTTATAGTGTCATTCACATGTAGTTCCAAAAACACTTCCAATTATATTCCTTCACTAATTGTTTTGTCCAACCTCTGTTTCACTTCCTGTGCATGAGTAACCATTGTATGGTCTCACCATATCTTGGTTCATCTAATCTTTGCTCATTTTCTCTATCTCTCCCTTCACTTTCATATTCTTAAATACCACATCCTTGAGAAACCAGTTGCAATCACTTCTCTAAAGTGATTTTATGAGAATGGGCTTATTAATAATACCCCAAGACTTTGAAAATAATGTATCCATGATTTTTGCAGTATGCTGTTCTTATCACCTAATTGCAGCTAGCAAGTCTTATAAACTAGCTGGCTGATAGCCAGCTTCAAGCTGACATTTCTAATCCCACGTCTTTGATGATCTTCCCTTCTGTATTAGCTTGTTGGGGCTTCCATAACAAAATACCACAGAATGGGTATCTTAAACTATAGAAATGCTTTTTTTTTCTTGTTCTTCAGGCTAAAAATCCAAGATCAAAGTTGTTTTTGTTTTTGTTGTTGTTGTTTTTCTGAGACCTTGTTCCTTCCTTGCCTTGAAAATGGTTGCAATCTTGTGATTCCGTGCATATGAGCCCCCAATGTCTCTCTCTGTGTCATGATCTCCACTTCTTACCTGGGTATCAGAGAGATTGGATCACGTTCTGCCCTACCAGCTTCATTTTAACTTAATTACTTTTATCTTCAAATGTAGCAACATTGTGAGGTACTCCGGGATAGTTGTTGCTTAAGCATAAGTTTAGACATTTGTCTGTAGTTACCCCAAAGGTAACAAACTCTCTCTCCTTCCTGTGTCTTTTCCTACCTCCTTTCAGCCCTCAATCGATTTTTGAAAACTGCATAGGTTAGTGCCTCTCAGTTCATATTTGGGCTACTGCCAAAACTTGTCCTTTATGCTTCTGCTTAGGATGATATTCCTCTGTGTAGGAGCCCCTGACCTTTCCTGACCTTTTCTGTTACTGTGTTTCCTAAAATGATTTACAGTGTCCTCCTATGTGCCCCCGTGGGACCCTTGATTTTCCTTGGAAGACTCTGAACAACTAGCAAGTCTCAGAGCCAGAAATCAAACCCAAGAGGTTTAACTGCAGACTCTGCAGATTTAACCACTACACACAAATGCATGAACCCAGAGACAAACTGTTTATAAGATGACCATTACTGTCAGGGTTAATTTCAAACTCCTTGGCCTGGTATATGTGCCCCACTGACAGCTGGTCTCTGGGCAACAACTCTGGCTCATCTCTCAACTCCCATTCCAAGCGCTGCTTTATGTTTAGGATTTAGGGAAAAGACAAATTTGAATTAGGGTAGAAATAAAAGTTCTCTATTGGTTATTTCCTTTTTCTGATGTGCAATGGAGAATGCCATTTTGACATTTTATGTGGTGGCTTTATGAATCCACTGACAGACCAAGAGACAGTGTAGGAAAATAAACACTGCTTCTGTGTAAGAAATAACATGGGCAAAAGTTGTGCAAAGAGAGGACTTTATTTTCCTGACCACATTCCCTTGTCTGATTTCCTCCCTTTTCAAAAATAAAATAAAATAAATTAATGTCACAAGGGTACCTGTTTATCTTCGGAGGATGGCAAGTGGCAAATCACTGACTGTTAGGTAGTTTCATCAGCAAAACACTCCAACTGCTTAGAGAAACATTTATTCCAAGTCTGTGTTTAGTTTCTGTTTTATTGTTGCATGTGTTTTGAATTAGAAAAGCTAGAATGGTTATTCAATTTTAAGCAAGTGACTTTGTTGCAAACAGAGCATTGTAGTTTAAAATAATGACATTAAGTTAAAGGCAATGTGACACAATGGTTGAAAGCAATAGGTCTGGGTTAAATCCTGGACCTATACTCAATGGGTGTGAGACTTTGAGGAATTGATTAGCTTAGCACTGATTATTAGGAAAACAGTAATATTGCCCAATGTATGTTTCTTTTTCTGAAAATTTAATAGGATAATGTATATTATGTAACTAGCACAGGGCATGGCACACAGAGGATATTTGGTTAATGTTATTGCCATTTGTACAGCTCTCTCTTCTGCATTTTTTTCCCCAATCAAGAGTCATGTACAATTTGTGGCCCAAGAGTCTATGATGAACAGTATATCCGAGTCCTGCTCTAACAGACCTTACAGCCTATACCGAACATTCTAGTGCAGTTTAAGGAGCTGGGCTCCAAATCAAGACAGTCAAGGTTCAAACCTTGCATGCACTACTTAATCAGCAGTGTAACCATGGCAAGGTCACTTGCCCTCTTTGTGACTGTTTTCTCATCTGTAGAATGGAGATGATAATAACTAATACTTTTGCTGTTAGTATGAAATGAAGCCATAAATTTAGTTCCTTTAGGATCGTGCCCGGTACATAAAAGATGTTCAGTAAAGTTGGATATAATTTGAATTAAGCCCACAACTTTTTGAGCAATTCATAGGACTGGACTTTTCAACTCAGACTGCTATGAATCAGAGACCATAAGCAGTATCAACCTAAACTAAATAATTTCAAGGATATGAATAAGAGGTTCACCAAGAATGGCTTGCTCTCCAGGTCTTTCCTTCCTATAACAGTTGCTTTACTCTAGTCCAGAATAGAGAAGTAAGGTGTGCATGGCTTGTCACACTGTTGGCAGCATTTAAATTATGAAACATCTCTATTTTATATTTCAGAGTTAGATAGCCAATATGACATTCTCCAGGGAGCCATGCCTTGGTTCTATTCATTATAGGTAATTCATAGTCAGAGCAATCCAACTAAAGACACTTCATTGATAGACCTCTGCTTCCTAGCAAATATCATCAGTCTATTTATTCATAGGATGTCCAATTGACAAGGAGATTAGACTTGGTCATTTCCTATTGTACACTGAATGTTTGCGACTCTCCTCCAAATTCATACGTTGAATCCCTAATTTCCAAGGTAATAGTATTTGGAGATAGGGCATTCAGGAGGTGATTAGGCTTACTTAGGGGGCCTCATGATGGGATTAGTGGCTTTTATAAGAAGAGGGGACTCTCCCTCTCTCCCCATATGTGCTCATCAAGGAAATTCCATGAGAACACATAAAGAAGGCGACAGTGTAAAGGTCAGGCAGAGAGCTCTTACCAGGAAATGAATCAGTTGACACCTTGATCTTGGACTTCTCAGACTTCAAAACCATGAGAAATACATTTCTGCTGTTTTAGCCACCTAGTCTGTTATATTTTGTTATGGCAACCAATGCTAAGACACTTCTCTTCACTCTTTGCCCCAAGGTCTCTCTCTAATAAAGAGAGTGAATGAGAAAGTGTACCACAGGCCAGATTCTCATCTTTTTCTCTTTCAGTAATGGAGGAGATGCATTTGTTATATTCTTATTTCCATGCAATTCCTCAAGAACACTTTTTTTTTTCTTTTGAGAGGTGAAACTTTCACATGGTTCCAGATACATACATACATACATACATACATACATGAAGTCTTTCCTCAACCCTTGACACCATTTGCCCATTTACTTCTCAACCCTAACTACTTTTACTAATTTCTGGTGTTTTCTCACTGCACCTTGCAATTTTCACCTAAAAAATATCATGAAGCCTTTTCCACATCAGTATGAAGATAACTTTCTTATTCTTTTCCACAGCAACATAGTCTCCTGTGGAATGGATGTACTGTATCTGTACTGTAATGATACAAGGCTTAAAAAATGTTTTGTAACGTGAGTCTCTGGAAGTGATAATTACATCTCTGTAGCATGTTTCTATGCCATTCTATATCCAACGTCCTCTGTGTTCCCAGACTCTTATTTTTATTTTTTAATTGGAGTTGAAACGCCCAACATGAGAGCTACTCTCTTAAATTTGTAAGTGTACAATATAGTATTAACTATAGGCACAATATTTTGCCGATCTCTAGAATTTATTCATCTTGCATTACTGAAATTTTCTAACAGTTTTCCCTTCTTTTTTTAACATAAGGAAATCAACATGGAAATGAACAATGAAAAGTTTTCTATAACTTTAAATTCATGGTGTCCCAATCCCCTTCCCTCAAAAAACTAAACAAAACAAAACTTATATTTGGCATTCTTGTGGCAATAATTCCTAGAAGACAGTATCATATTTTAACATGAGAACGACACTGTTTCAATGTTCCACACTTAAACTGATATTGATTATATTGCATTAGTGCTAAGGAATTTATTCTAAATTTGACATATTCTTATATTCCACATTAAATACATATATATATATATATATATATATATATATATATATACACACACACACACACATATTTGGAACATGTGGTTCCTGGCTATTTGAATAGAGCAAAGTTGTTAATAGTCCAGGCTTCAGAGTCAAGCACATATAGATTCTAATCCCACCTCGTTTGTGAAAATAGCTTTGTGATCTTGGGTAAATTTACACATGCATCAATTTCCCCACAATTTGAGAATATACAATTTAGATCAGAGGGTTATAAAGAGGATCAACTGAGAAAATGTACATCAATCACATCATATAGTAGTTACTCAGTAAATGGTAGCTTTCATTATCATCCCCAACATTATTATATGCATCTATTCTGAGATAGATTCTGTACTGGATGTTGGGGGACAGCAATGTTTACAACACCATCCTTGCTCCTGGGGCTTATAGTACAGTGGGAAAGGCATGCCAGTAAGCAAAGAATAACTTTAATTTATAACAAGCAATACACCAGTAGATTAAATGCTATCTCCTGGGAAGAAAAGTGATCTGAAAATACATTTTCCCCAGCAATGATCTCGAAGAAATAAAAGGTTCAAGAAAGTCTCCACTGGAAGAGATACCATATACCAACTTCAATTTTCACTTGTCACAGAATATAGGGAAATATATAACACCGGAACAATGAAATAGTTATTTTAATTTACTGGTGGGATTTGGAGGGCTCCTGGAGTACCTTTGAGCCTCAATAATTTTTTCTTGATAATGTAGACTCATCTGAAGTATAGGGAATGAAGTGAATCCACTGACCTTGAGATTTGATTCTTTTGTTTATTGTCAACTATTTTTCCTCATAAAAGCATAGTGTGAAAAGTGGGAGGGAAAAGTGATTCACACCCTCACGTCCTGTTTTGTTTTTTTTGTTTTTGTTTTTTGTATAACAATAAATGTGAGTTTGGTTTTGCAATAATCAAGTCATTGAGGAAACTGCACTTTTTGAGGAGAAGTGAATGCTTCTTGGAGAGTCCATAAATCCACAGACCTTTTTATTTCATTGAAGGTGCTTAAATATCAAGAAATATCATACCTCTGACTACCACTGTTGCCTACACATCTTGTAAACCAAAAGCTCAAGGTAAGTGAAAAACACTCCTCGGACCTTCCACAACATTTTCCAAAACTATAAGACAACTTTTCAGGTACGAAATGTGTAAAAGTCCTGTTTACTTATTTTAAAGAGAGCCCCTTAGTAGCAGACAGCAGCCTGCACAAAAACAGCAACCAGGAAAGGAATTACAAGCCAGAATCTTTATGAAGAGGAGTAAACTCTGAATTCCAAATTTTCTTTCAAGTCCCTCCACTAAGTCCCTCCACTAAGTTCTGCAATTCTTGTCTAATAGCCACAGTATTTTATTATTAATCTGTAGGCTTATGTCAACAGAAATCACAAGGTAGATGGCCTTTGTTGGAAATAGTTCATTATAACTATTACTGCCACTTCACTTCATTACCAGAAACAGTCGATTAGGACTTATTAATTATGAGTGAGAATCAAAACTCCTAGGAGCTTCCAACCTTGTGGCAAGCTGACAATGTACAGATTTACACCGGGTTAAAAAAACACTGGGAACATCCTCCACTTGCAATTCTGCAAAAAGTCGGTGTCTGTCCGTGATACATCTTGGAATACTAAACCTAAAAAGTCGCTCCGGGCAAACTAATTCACACAGAAATTAAACGCCTCTTCATCCTTTAGTATCTCACCACCAAATTCATTATTGACTTCTTCATGCAGGCTCCCGGGTTGAGCTTCAAGCTTTTCTCTTAACTGCATCAGAAGGGAAGCCAGTGCGTGGGACCTGCGCGCTCCGATTCCCCCAGCGTGACTGTGTGAGTAGCCTTTTGCACAGACGCAAGTTAGCGAGAAGATGTTGCCAGAGGTTCCCTGGTTCCGAGGGACAGCATCGAATGATCCATCACACTCTCAAATGGACAGTCTCCCTTGGTCTCTGCTTCCTCCAGAGTCGGCTCAAACGGAATCCAAAGCAGGTTCTTTCCTGAAATTGGTAGCTATTGGTCCACAGACTCTGCGCGCGGCAAGGCTCACCTTCGAACGCTCTGGATGGATTTCTGAGCTGTGAGTAGCGCCGCTAGGACTCCTATCAACGCAAGTTTCATCTTTTGCACCAAATCATCCACTTGTTCCACTTTTGCGCCTCGGCAACTGTACCTTCGGCTTTGGCGTTCATGCGCTGTCTTCCCGGCAAAGTCGGCTGCCTTTCAACTCGAAGCAGATTCCCAGAGCCAGGCAAGAGCTACCTGAAGGGAGACCTTGGCGGAGCCAGGCGCCCAGAGTGGGGGCAAGAGAAGCTCGCGCCATCTCCTCGCTGCGCAACTTTTTGTGTTTCCTTCCGTCAGGTCCCAAGCTGCAGAGATTCTCGAAGCTCTGGAGTGAAAAAAACCCACAGCAGTCCTCGGCCTGGCCAGCCCTTGGGATGGCAGAGTAACGCCCTGCTGGTGTAGCGACCTCCCAGAGCACAAAGGCGAGCCACGGTTAAAAAAAAAATACCAAGAAACAAAAAAACCCCAAAACCCGGAGGGTAAAAGTTTACTTTCGGAGAGCAATTCCAGAATCCCAGTCTGGGTAAGACAAACTCCCTCCCGCTGGGAGTCTCCTTCTCCGGGGAGGAGTGAAAGAGCCTGGGGCGGTTCTGAGAGGAGTGTCTCCGGTTTGGGGCTCCCCAGCTGGGTGGCACCCAGTGATCCTTCCCGGCTGTCAGAGAAGAGGCAGAAGTTGGGAAAGGGGCTAGACCGAGAGCAGGACACCTACTCTTGGTGCGAAACGTCGGAAATGGCTGCTAAAGGGGCTGAGTCTCCAGACTCCTAATCCCTCCCCTTCTCCAGCTGAGCCCTCCACCTGCTACCGTCCACTTTACAATATAAGCGTAGACAGTGCATTAGCCCGGTTCCAAAAGCTGGGCGTCACAAATCCCTGGGCAGTTCCTTTTTGAACAATCTACCTGAGTTTCAGGGGCTCCTGGGAAAATGTTACGTGATGGAGTACGCAGGAAAGGGGGCATAAGAGGGGACTGTATATTCCAGGAAAATATGCGTTGGCTCCTCTATTCGAAAGACCTCGGGGAGCCCCTCGGCTCCCTCGCAGGCTGCGGCAGCCACTTCAGTGCTCCGCGAAAGGGGCGGAGGTGGCTCTGGAGGGTGGAGACCGGGACCGGGTTAATCTTTAGTCCGGCGACCTCACGCAGGCTGCCCGGAGAGTGACTGGCTTCGAGGAAGAGAGGCTGGGAGCCGAGATACCTGGGAGGGCAGGGACCAGAGAGGCGGCCGAACGCACTTGAGGGCTGGCGGCGAGGAACTGCCTGCCAGCAGCAATCCGCTAACTAGAGAGTGACTGAGTCTCCCCGTCTCCTGCATCCGGGGAGCCCCTGCCCCGCTTCGCTCCTCGCGACTTCTAGCTCGCCAGTGGCCTGGGGCCGCCGGCGCGGGGCTGGGCGTGCGTGTGTTGCTGCGCGCGCGCGCGGGGGTGTGTGTGCGCAGCCCGCGCGCCGAGCCCGGCCGCCGGGACCCAGCCGCCTGCCGCCCGCCTGCCGCCCGCCTGCCTGGCGTCTCACCTCCTTGCAGCCGCGTCCTCGCAGGCTCTCACCTGGCGCCCGCCGCCGGCCGCCCGCTCAGCCCCGCTCGGCTGCCGCTGCCTCCCCTCAAAGTTTCCTCAGAGCGGGCACCTTGGCGAAGGGCTGCCCAGGGAGATGGATTTCTGAAGCTGTGCCTTGGAGTGGCTCTTCTTCCAGCACCTCTCAGCTGTGCTCTACCCCCCGCCCAAATCCGGGCAGAAGGTAGACGCTTTCCCTAAATCGGGGGAGAGGAGGGGGAGGGGTTTTCATCCAGAGAAAGGGAGGAGCGGCCACAGCTGAGGATAGGGGCTTCTCTCCTGCCTGATGCCGCGGAACTGACCATTGGGCCTGGAGGGCGAAAGAAGAAAATTAAATAGAAAAGCCAAGTTGACGGAGGAGGGGCTGGGAGGCTTCCGGACGCCGGAAAGGTTGTCCCCGTCCCCGTTTCCACGGGCTGAAGATTTACAGGCGCTTCCAGCGCGAGGGCTTTGAAACCGCCATCACCTCCCGATCCCTTCGGAAGGAAAAGCCGGCAGACCTGAGGCCAGGGGTGGGTGGGTGGGGGGTCAAGTAAAAGCTTGGACTTGTGTGCAACGCATCCTTGGCTTTGGATTTTAAGGACGCGAACGAGAATTAACAGCGTTTCAAGGTAAGAGGCAGCACAAGCACCGCCGGGAAGAAGAATAACTTAAAATAGATGTCGGGGATGGGGTGGGGGCTTAAGCCAAGTTAGGATGATCTCTCCGGGCGTCGCCAAGAGATTGCTCAAGCCGTGCGAGTGCCTTGGAGCGGACAAGTCAGGGAGTAGCCGGTGCCGCCGGTGCCCAGGTGGGAGGCAGCAACCGAAGGGAGTGTTCTGGTGTCTTGACCTTACACTTTTTGGAGCCTATTGGAAATAGGTGTGTAGCTGGATCGACTTGTCTGGGCTGATTTACAGCGTGGATTCGTGCGTGTGTTTCCGTCGAGATTTTTTTTTTTTTTTTAACCGCCGCTAGCACCGCAGACCCATCCCCTCGTGGCCACTCAGCGCTGTGGGCACCGGCGAACGCCGCCAGGACGCGGTGGCAGGTGAGCCTGGCGCAGGTGGGCAAGTGGGGGCGGCGGCATCCGGCCGGCGGATCGCGGGGCGCGCGAAGCCCACGCCGCCGCCTGGCTGGCTTCGTGCAGCGGGCGTCGGAGCCCAGGCGCCGCGGGTCTGCTGCGGTTCCCTTCGCCTCCGCTAGAGGCTCCCAGCGGGCGCCGCGGAGCGGGTGGGTGTGGGGGCGCCGGGAGGCGGAGGGGCGAGCGCGGGGAGCGAGCGTGCCCGCGGGGTGGCGGAGCGGGCGCGGCAGGGGGAGGCGAGCCCGGCTAGGGCGGGGGACGTGAGCCGGAGTCCTGGCGCGCCTCCTGGCCGAGCGCAGAGCTGCGGGGGACGCGGGTCCGAATCCGGGCTGAGCTCGGGAAAGCTGTGCCCCAGAGTCGGAGACACTTCGAGAGGGCGATCCTGGCCCGCGCCCTGAGGGCAGTCCCGGGAGGTAACGTCCCCTTTCTCCACTCCTTTCGCCCCGCGCTTCTCCGTAACCCCTCAGCCTAACGCGCAAGGTGGGAGGGAGTGGAGGGTGCGGGTCTGTAGGGTCCATATCTAAAGGTGCCTTTCAGTCCTGTTCCGAGGAGCTCCGTAGAATGTGTATTCGAACTAGTCTCCAATTTCACCCCCCCCCCCCCCCCCCGAATATTTGACTGCTTTGAGGGAAGTTTTCTGCAGAGAGTGCCGGGTGGCTGGTTTGGGGCCGGGCTGCTCCAAGGTGAGCGAGGGGACCCGTTGTGCTCCCCTGAGCCGCAGTGGACTTGAGTGCGCGACTCCAGGGTTGGGGTGTGGTGAAGAAGAGTACCACACCCTCTTCTTTTCCTCCCCTGTCCTTCTCACCTGATGATGAGGTCTCACCATCTCGCATTTAACTGATTTCTTTTCCCAAGGGTTTGGCTCTGAGAACGGATCAAAGCTGCTGAGAGACTTGGAGAGGGAGAGGGAGAGGGAGAGGGAGAGGGAGAGAGAGAGAGAGAGAGAGAGAGAGAGAGGGAAGAGAATGAGAGGGAAGTCATGGCCAGAACATCAGGGAAAGAAGGAGGGTGAAGTTAAGCTTGTGTATAGGGTGGGGGGTGCTGGGAAATAGCCTTGGAGTTCCAGATTATTTGATGAAGTCTGATTCAGCTCACATTTCACACTGTCTTTGACATAATCCTTGCTCAAGCTACTAACAGAAATCATTTCTGCTAGATATTGCCTTGGGCACGGTGGGCACAGAGTATGTTTGATGATTTTGTCTAGGCCAAAAAAAAAAAAAAAAAGCGGGTATTGTGTGTGCTTTGGCGTGATCACATCGTGTCTGTCAGGCAGCAGGAAATGTATGTGATTTTCATTGTGCTGTGTTGTGTTTGTGCATACCATATGTGGTCATTTTACATGCAGTAATGCAATTTCAGTCTTCCAAAGGTGGCTCTTCACAAACATGACTTGTGATAATAAACCTCCTGCAGAATAACATTGAAGGAAGACAGGAAATGTGATGGGCCATGGACTGTCCTAGGAATACTGAATAAAACCTGAGATCCAGCGTTTGTGAAATATTGGGCCACATAGGGAAGGAGTGCCAAATATTTCTTTTTTCAGGGATGAAGCAGTGGGTAGCAATTTAAAAGAAGGGGATGTTCTGTAGTTACTACCATCATCATTCTGTAGCTTGCCTTACTTCCAATACAGTTAGAGTGTGAGGCAGAAAAACATGAGGCACTTCCTGCTGAAAAACAGTAAAATGTTTTGTGAGATACTGTCTGATATTTCACCCTAAGAATTTAAATGGAAAGGACTGGCTATTGGTGAGGACCGTAGTGGTTTGGTTATGTGTCGGGCATCCGTTACTTTTGATCAAGGTAAATATGTGAGTTAATATTATATAATAAGTGTAATTTAGTGCAAGTGAAAACAGGCCAATTTACTGATGTGTCTCATTCCAGAATAACACATGGCATGATATCAAGGAAGATTTATATAAAGTTTGTCGTTAAATGTATTGCATTGTATGGAGCTCTGGGTAGAAGACAAGAATAAATATCTTGTTGAAATCTCAAAAAGGATGGCTTACATTCTTAAAATAAACTGTTGTAGAACTCTTATTGTGTGACCAAAAAATAGTTACTAATCTAAATGTACTTATCTGCGTGCATGGATAGATACAAATTATTTGTTGAATTGAATTAACCAAGACAAATACACAATAAGGGCTCAGCTTTCATTGTGAAAGAGATCTCTGAAACCAGAGGAAGATCTCCTAGTATGAGGAATCTGTGTACATGATGAATAAAAAATGTTGTGTTTCTTGACACTTAACTGAATCAAACTAGTGAGGCTGGTTTGTAACCTCAGATTCAGTTTTAGGACTCTATCTCCACAAAGAGGTTTTTCTGTCTCTAATAAATGTGATTTTAAAAGAGACTAAACACTGAAATGTTCCAGGGATGCTATGGACCTGAAAACTGTTTTTGAGTCCTCTGAAACTTCATGTCAAGAATAAGAGGTGATAGGATGTTGTCACAAATTAATTGGCTTGATGCTTCAATTAAAAACTGATTATTATCTGGCTCTGGTAGTCATTATGGTTGATTTCATTTGGTCTCTAGATATTCTGTGAAAGGACTCTAGGTGGAAATGTTTTCCTGTAGTACAAGGAGAGGAGGTCACTAGATAAAAAAAAAAAAAAAAAAACAAAAAAAAAAAACAAGCTTGCCAGTTAGTGATTCTCCAATTTGGTTGCATTTTACCTATAAGGCAGGATGCGGGCTTGGGGTGGGGGGGAATCCGTTTTCTGAATTTACATGAATGTTTCCCTCTTTGCCATAACCCTCAACCTGTGGGGACTCCATTTATAATTTTGATGAGGAACTATTTCACCAAGCCCTTTCCTTTTATGGTTTAGGGGCTATTTCAGTGTAAAGAACTTTAAGAACTATCTAATCATAAAAGATCATATTTCCTGAAAGAAAAACAGTTGAGCTTTAAAAAGATGTTTGATGAGGAAATGAAAAGAGGATAGGAGAGACAGGTGAAGTACTCTAACTGCATGTATGTCTATTATTTCTTCTCTCAGCAACGTTTTTAAAAATTTAAACTTAAATGTAATATTAATATTTTTCATTCTGCCCTTCTTCCTTCCTTCTACCCTCCCTCCTTCTTTCTTTCATTCTTTTCTTTTTTCTTTCTTTT
Organism: Acinonyx jubatus; assembly: GCF_027475565.1. Classification (NCBI taxonomy): domain Eukaryota; kingdom Metazoa; phylum Chordata; class Mammalia; order Carnivora; family Felidae; genus Acinonyx; species Acinonyx jubatus. The sequence continues at coordinate 41,580,679 of NC_069391.1, forward strand.
GGTTAAATATTTTCTTGGAAACAAATCCATGCCAAAATTATAGTTAGTTTACAATGATCAGTTAATAAATTTTTTAATGGGATGTAGTTTTAAAATATTGACTGTTCTATTTAGTTTTAAAATTTATATAGAAGAAACCTGCTAGAGTGTGGGGTTGATTCTTTAGAGAGAAGTCATCAGCTGGTGGTTCTCTCTTACTTTGTTGGTACTTCTTGTGTCTGGTTTAGCTCCTTGTTTCTCCACAAGCCTGGATAGTAGTCCCTGGAGTTGGATGGGCTGCCTTGAAACATGGTGCATTTGTGCTTTGAGTGACTTATTTCCATGTAGCTGATACTTTCTCCATGTGCATCTGGCCAATGCAATCAAATCTGAAATGTTCACAGTAAGCAAATAGTTGAGTTATACCTGTCAATTTATACCTGATCAGAAATTAGTAATCCATTTCGGAAAATCCTTAACTCCATCTAAGTCTTTACTAAATGTAACTCTGTTTGTGTCATTCATCAAATACCAGTTGCTAAACAGTTTTTAAATGTCCTCCAAGAGAAAATCTAGTATCCAAAAATCTCCCAAGAGAAACTAATTCAGTGCCACCAGGAGGCAGCATGAAGAAGTAGGAAAATCACTGGATTTGGTTTTAGAAGGCTTGAATTCTGCTTCTCTCTTGCCACTAATGGTGTCACTTTTGAAAAGCTGCCTTATTTTTCTAAGGCTCAGTGTTGAATTCTGCAAAATGGGGAAAATTAAAAGCTACACACTTTCTTCTTGTATTTAAAACTTGACCACACCTAGCTTTAAGCTTTGAAAAGAGAAGAAAAAAACAAAAAACAAAAACCAAAGAAAACTCCCAAACCTTTCAGGTGCCAAGTAAATATCAGACATTGTAACACTTGATAGAAAAGTAAATTAACTCTATTTAAAGAATATCTATCAAACTTCCATAATGAAGCATGGATTTTGAAACGCCTTTGATGAGCGTTGTTGTTGTTGTCCCCCACCCCACCCCCCCAGGGGACTATTAATCAGTATCATGAAAGTAAAATTTACATTAATATGTATGTATGTGAGATGCTTTCCTCAAAGTTATTATTAATATGTCAAAAATTATGTGATGCCTACTGTGAGAGACATCTGAGCATTCGAGTTGCTTTTAAAGAGGTATGATGATAAAAGAAGAAAAAGAAAAGAAGACGAAACTATTTTTGAATAAATAAGGTTTAAATGGAGCCCCCCCCACCTTTTTAAAGCATTCTACCTTTTTCTTCTTGTGAATACTTAATGGGATGCAAGTAGCAATTTCCATTGATTTCATTATTATCAGGTTAGTTACCCATTTTGTATGAGCAGTTTAAAAATATTTTGCTTTGAAATGTTGATTCAATGGTTTAATTTGTGATGTTCGACACAAAACTAATACAGTGTCTTCATTTTTACAATGGAATTTTCTCAGGAATGCTGATAGTCCATTTGTCTTATTTTATTGAAAACCAGTGATATTATTTATAGATTATTTTAATCAGGTGAATTAGTAAGAAAGTAAATGATAGATATTACATGACTCATTGATTTGAATAAAACTTTATTTATGTATTTAAAAAAATTTTTTTTTCAACGTTTATTTATTTTTGGGACAGAGAGAGACAGAGCATGAACAGGGGAGGGGCAGAGAGAGAGGGAGACACAGAATCGGAAGCAGGCTCCAGGCTCCGAGCCGGCAGCCCAGAGCCTGACGCGGGGCTCGAACTCACGGACCGCGAGATCGTCACCTGGCTGAAGTCGGACGCTTAACCGACTGTGCCGCCCAGGCGCCCCTGAATAAAACTTTAAAAGCCCCATTGAAATAATTATGTGCTCTTTTGATAAAGTATGGTGCCTGCTAGAATTTGGACTAGAATAATTTTTGTTGCTTTTCTGCATGTAAACACTAGTTAATATTAGGAACAGCTTATCTGTACCAGTTGCAAGGATAAGACAGATACCATTTCTTTCCCTAGAATTTGTTTCTTGTTAATATAAACTACAAGTGTATTTTCTCTAATAGTATTAGTAAGACTAAATGTAAACCTAGGAACTTAGCCTAAAAAACAAATTACATTTTTTATTGCAGATGTAATAGAACATAATATCAAATTTTCTGTAGAAAAAAGAATTATTGTCTTTACAAAAATCTTTGCCCAAATCCAGTGTAACAGAAATATATGCAAAAATCTAAGATTCCCAGCATATTTCAGTTTCTAGGTATAGCACTAGAGAGTTTTTGAAATGGATTCTAAATTGGACTGCATAAGAGGATTTTGTGTCTTCATACAATCTCATTCTATTATAATGTGACTATGGTTAGCTGCAAGATATCTATCTAGCAGCCAGCATGAAGGGAAATAATTAGCATAAAAACTGTATTGCTCCTGGTGTACCAGGGAAGCCAACAACAGTGCCTTGTGATAAATGTTGATTTTGAAACGGTGGGCTTCATTTGTCAAAGAGAAAGAGTCTTTATCTTCTCAACTATTTTTTTATTGGACTTTTCTATATATTTTTTTCTCTCTCCCCTCTTTTTGTCTCTCTCTGTATATATACTTTGCATACTATACTTCATATATACTATGCTCTTATATACATTGTATTATTTGTATTATATAGTGTATATTACATATATTATGATATATTCATATAATTTACATATATTAGATAGTATACTGCATATTATAGATTATGTATTATGTATAATATGTATTATATGTATTAATATAGATTATGTATTATGTATAATATGTATTATAGATACTTAAATCTCCTTTTAAAAGCAGTTCATAGTCCTTGTGTAATTATATTCTTGACTATTACCCATTGGTTAAGTATATGATTATGGCTTGCAGATGTTTTTTCTTTATGGTTTGCCATTAATTTCATTGCAGGTAATGAAAAACCCTAGCTTTGGCCTCAGTTAGTTACATTCACATCAGTTAATTCTCAAATACTTACTGACATTAAAGTGATTTTCTTTATGATATTCAGGATTGAATGGTGTATGTATATTATATTTTGTGCTTAAGAATCTTGTAATCTTGTTAAAGACAGAAGGCAAAAAGTGAACTGGAAGTTAACAAAGAATAGTCTGTCAACTCATTCAGAAAATTCTTAAGTATCTATTGTTCACAAGACTACAGAGAGTAATCATAACAATACAAGAGTTGTATAACCAGGCAATTCAGGATAGGGTGAGATGAGAGTGGCCTGGGGAGTTCTTATAAAGAGGGGAGGAAATTGATCTAAGGTGGAGTAGAATTTAAAAGAGCAATAAATATATAACTTCAGAAATAATTGAAACAATGCACATTTACACAATAGTGAGATAGTCTTGGTGATGAGTTAGTACAAAGATGTGAACACTGATAGATTTCCTATGTTGTTAATGGAATGGGAGAACAGAACTCATATATATAATTGGAGATGTTTTGTATCAGTTTAACCCCATTGGAATGAAATGTAAATACTTATTTAAATATCTGTTACATTACTAATGTTCATAATAATTGGCTTCATAGTTCCTCTTCTAGGAATGTATCTTCCAAAATGCTCTCATCAATTTACAAAGATTTATTATGTATATAAAAGAAAAACATACATACTAAGTAGCTTCATATCCTGTAGAGAAATTGTGTTAGTAGTTAAAACCTTCCTATGTCAAATCAGCTGATGAGTGGATACAAAAATAAGATATATTCATACCATGGATTAATATTTTGCAAGAAAAAGGAATGAAATACTGATGTATGTTATAACATGAGAAAAACCTGAAAAACATTATGCTAAAAAAAGACACCAGACACAAAAGACCACATATTGTGTGCTTCCATTTATACAAAATGTCCAGAGAAGCGAATTTACAGAATTTGCAAGTAGATTAGTGTTTGTCAGGCCCTGGGAGTGGGGATGATAAGTTACTACAAATGGGCATGAGGAATCTTTTGTGGTGAAACAACTATTCTGTAATTGGATTGTGACTGTGGTTACACAAATCTATATATTTACTAAAAGTCATTGCATTGTTTACATAAAATGAGTACATTTTATGGTAGATAAATTATATCTCAATACAGCTGTACGAATAACTACAATTCCAAACAAAACAGTACTCCACAAAGTCTTCCCACAAAGTAAACCCTAGGTGCAGATGACCTCACTAATAAAATGTCTGAACACTTAAGGAAGAAATAATAATTCTGCACAATCTCTTCCAGGATGTTGTAGAGGAGGAAACACTTTATATTTTATCCCATGAAGCTAGCATTGCCCTGATACCAATACCATGAGAAGGGAATATAAAGAAAGGGAAGTACAGACCAGTACCCTTCATGAACATGATGTAAACAGCATTAATAAAATTTTAACAAATATAAATCAACAGTATATGAAAAGGTAATACATTGTGACCAAGTTGGGTTCATCTCCCAAATGCAGTGGTAGTTAAACATTAGAAAATCAATCCATGTAGTTCACATTAACAGAATGAGAAATAAAAGGTACATGATCATCTCAGTAGATGCAATGAAAGTATTTGAGAAAATCCAACATTTTTTTCTTGATAAAAACTGTTAGCAAATACTCTAGGTATATAAGAGAAGTTCCTCAGCTTGATATAGAATATCTGCAGTAAGCCTGTAGCTGATATGATATTTAATGGCAAAAGACCAACTGCTTTTGCTGTAATCTGAGAAGGAAGACAAGAATGTCTGCTCTCATCACTTCTACTCAATGTTATATTGGAAATTCTATCCAATCAAGTCAAGAAAAAACTCAAAAAGGCAGATAGATTGCCAAGGAAGAGGAAGACATGCTCAACTGCTTACTTACTGAAGAACTGAAAAACAAAAGAAAACAAAACAACAACAACAAAAACCCCAGACATCCCTTGGGAATATAGTTCAATAGACTTTGGAGTATGAATACAATGGATTCTGTTGCTGGTTTAATAAAGTAAACGGAGTGTTACAGCTCTTTAAATATCATCAGAGAAAAATCTGCATTATATATTAGAGATTAAGAAGAACAATGTGGTTGTAGAACAATGCTTAGTCTATGGTAGGTTGATTGATATAGTCAACAGGTATTTATTATATACCTCCTCTGTGTTAAGCACTAGGATAGGCCTTCTGTATATATTATTTGTGGGAAGGGGCAGATATAATTCTTTTGAAAGACTTACAGGCTATTGTGGGAGAGAACTATAATGAAACTGAAATAAATTGAATATGTAACGAGAAATTGTGTTTTATGCAGAAAAGAAACTAAGTAGAATGGTGTGGATTTACCCATGAGGGTTAGGAGAGGGATGGGAATATTTAAGATATGTCTGGTACCTAGTGAGCACTTGATAGAGAACCTTGTAATAAACTAATTCAAACCATTCTTCTTTCCCACCTCACTTTATTTCCTTTCATATCCAGTAACTTGCCTATCCAGTGTTTAAGAAATACAGGGCACCTGGGTGGCTCAGTCGGTTAAGCGTTGGACTTCGAATCAGGTCATGATCTTGCGGTTCTTGGGTTCAAGCCCCACATCGGGCTCTGTGCTGACAGCTCAGAGCCTGGAGCCTGCTTCAGATGCTGTCTCCCTCTCTCTTTGCCCCTCCCCTGCTCATGCTCTGTCTCGATCTCAAAAATTAAATATAAAACATTAAAAAAAAATACTAAGGGGCACCTGGGTGTCTCAGTCGTTTAAGTGTCCAACTTCAGCTCAGGTCATGATCTCATGGTTTGTGGGTTCGAGCCCCACGTCAGGCTCTGTGCTCACAGCTCAGAGCCTGGAGGCTGCTTTGGATTCTGTGTCTCTCTGTCTGCCCCTCCCCTGCTTGTGCTCTGTCTCTCTCTCTCTCTCTCAAAAATTAGTAAACATTAAAAAAAATTAAAAATAAATAAACACATACTCTACTTTCTTATCACATTAACTTCCCATGTGTTGTTACATGAATCTCTCACGTGCAATAATTTTCATATCACAGTCAGCATTCATTGAGCACCCACTATGAACAAATGCATCGCCTTAAATGCTAGGGATTCACAGTTGCTTGAAGCATATCCTTGTTTTTTAGTTAACCTAATTGATGTCTTTTTCTCCATATGTAATTTTAAATCATTTTTCTTTCTTTCTGATTATAAAAGTAAAATACATCATTGGAAGATTCAGCATTACAGAAATAACAATTTCAAAGTGAAAGAGCTACCTGGGGTCCCCTTTCACAAAGTAGGAAACTATATTGCATAAGAAATGAGAGAAGAGTGAGACTGTGTACTGTGTGGGTAAGAGGCAAGAGGATTAAGTGGTCAGGGACCAGAAAAGATTTGAGAAGACAGATGGTACATGGGAATTTTAAAAATACAGTGTTAAACCTTGTGCAGTGGCACTGCTTCCTGTGATCTCCAAATCTTCAGAGTCGCATAAGTCTTAGTAACATTAATGCAACTTGATGCCTAGTACAGACTGACAACAGAGTTCATTTTTGTGTCAGAATTGGGGCAGTGAGGCAAAAGAGCCAGCCTGCGTGGGTAAGAAGGTACTAGCAGATACACCACAGATGCCCCTCCCTTCATCTTTTCTTTGAGGGGACTTACCCATCTAATGCATTTACCTGTGTCTTGGATATATGCCTTCTAGCATACCTCCTCCAAGTAATTGTCTAACATACCTTTAAGTAGTGGAGCCTATAGTGGGTTGTTTTATGATTCTGTACATGGCTTTAATTGATATTTTTTTATTGTTTGCCATAAAAACTCATTCTACATAACGAAATTAGATTGATGGCATTCCATCTTTTTTTTTTTTTTTTAGTTTATTTACTTATTTTGAGAGAGAAAGACAAGAGACAGCATGAGTGGGTGAGGAGTAGAGAGAGAGAGAGAGAGAGAGAGAGAGAGAGAGAGACAGGGAGAGAAAGAACTCCAAGCAGGCCCTGCCCTGTCAGTGCAGATTGCAACTTGGGACTTGAATTCATGAACCCTGAGATCTTGACCAGAGCTGAAACCAAGGGCCAGATGCTTAACCAACTGAGCCACCCAGATGCCCTGTTGCCTGTTCTTTCCTAAAGAACTTTTTGACTGAAATTACTGGAGAGCATTCTAGAACATATTCATATGTTAATGATCTTATTTTTGTAGATGCTAAAATTAAGAGGGAAGCATTTACGGTTGGTTCAGTATTCAAGATTCTTGCAGGGTACTATGTAAACTTTGAACAAAAATGTAGTGTATCTTTGGCAGAGAAATTATAATCAACATAAAAAATGGATTATTTTGTCATTCATTCTCCTTGAAAATATGTATGAATGAGACTGATAAAATTAATGTGAAATATGATATGAAATGAATTGTGCATGTTATTATAGGTGCTTATGGAGCTTAGCAAAAGCTGTTGAGTAGAGGTACATTGGATGACTGTCTTGTTGGACCTGGAACTTTTATTTCTCTTTTCTGTCTACAGGAGAACCTACTGTGCATTTTATAGAGAGAGGGATGAGGGGAGCAAAGCTTAGAAAAAGAACATTCAATGATTATATTAATGTAAAGTTCAAGAAAGGGTACACAGTTTGATTCAATAGAAATTAATGATTTAAAATTATAGCTTTAGAATATGGATGATAATCAGAAGTTTTATCACTAGTAATGGTAGAAAAACATGGAGAAGTTTTTGCATTTGGGGGAGATAATCACTCATCTTACCATTTAGTTCTTGTGGGAGAAGAAAGAATGTAGAATCAAGTGTACTAATTGCTTTATAAGAATAAAGTGCTAATGAATTTAATTAATAATTCATACTAAGTTTTGATATGTTGGAAAGAGTATTTAAAAGTAAAATAATCTAGTACTTACTGATAAAACTATTTAATTTTTAATGTATCTGCATAGCTTTGCACATTGGGAGCCCCCTACCTGAAATATCCTTTTCCAGAATATCCAGGCAGGATCAGTAGATCTTTTGAAAACTAGCCTATATCATATTCTCAATAAGGCATTCCAGAAGCCTCAGACAAAATGCAATCTTTCTTCTTTTATAAGCTTCTGTTATTATATGTATTTTTAAAATTTATTATTATTATTATTATTATTATTATTATTATTATTCACTGCTCTGTGTATCTTTCCAAACCATGATGGGTCCTTGATGGTAAAAATTGTACCTTATTTGTCACCATTTAAAAAAATAATTTAGAATACCGTTAGTTTTTATTCAATATTTTTGGAATGGATTGAAATGTGATTTTTAGAACATCCTAGACAGTTTTAAAATGTATCCCAAACTATCATAATACTATTCCCAGTTGGTAAAGGAGATAGTGTACAGTGGTTAAAAGTTTAAAGATTTGTTTTCAAATCGTGATTCTGCCATTGACACTAATTGTTGGATGTCAAGCAATCTCTTAGTCTCGTGAAGTGTTAATTTCCTAATGTGAAATAGGTGTGATAACACCTTTCTGCCGTACACATTTTATATGAAGTTTATGGTAATAGAATAGTGAGTGAAAATAAACTTGTATAGTCTGTACCTGTACAAATGACATCATTATTGAATTAAATATATATTTAAAAGCCATTGATAAAATATCAAATGCAGTAATGTGAATCACTTTTAGAAACAAAGTGGGGGATTTATATAGAAAACCAAAACCCAAACTTGAAATTGATTTCTTTCTATTGCCTTTTTGTAATATTTCATCAAATTTTCATATACCAATTTTATTTTATAGATTACGAAGCAAAGGTAACAATACAGATTGAACAAGGGTAGTTTAACACTGGTTATAGATGGATTAGTTGATAACTTTCATGCAGTCATTTACAGTTGGATTGAAGACTGTTGAATAACTTTTGGTGAATAATCGCTCCAGTGTTTTACCGTCTTTTGAAATTACAATTTACGTAAAATAATCTGTATTTTATTTCTTTATTTTGAACATTTGACCTCTTCAAGCACTTGTGTCTTATTTTCTTATTTGTTACTTTCTAGATCACTGATAGAAAATTCAAAGAGCAAATAGTTACTGATTTAATAGTAGTTTGCTTCTGGGAGATCCACTATTAATGTGTTCTGATAGTAATAAGGGGTTATCACTCTATGCCTAAATCTAGTTTGTTGGAAATAAATTATGTTTTTCGTCTCTGCCCAGCATTCCTATTTGGCCGATGTTACAGAGTCTAATCAGATTTTCTGCCATTCATTTTGCTGTGATGGAGCATTTTTGTAGGTATTTTTGACTTAAGTCAGATTCTTAGAGCATTTTTAGCTTTAACTTGGGTTTCATGTATCTGAGAAAAACTCCAAGGTAGATTAGCCTGATTTCTGAACTTTATTCCCATTTCTGTAATAGCTTTTTATCTTAATGCTTTTGAGATTGTCTTGGTTATATGTGATATTTTTCTCTGATTTTCTAAAGGTGTATTGATAGTTTTGTTTTTATTCGGATTCACTTTGAAGTGTCTTTTTCTTTTCTCACTCATATTCTTGCTGACCATAGCATTCAGTGAAAATGCATTCACCTAGCACAAACTTGATTTTTTCATAAGTGTTTTTAAGCAAATGGGTATTTATCCCCTTTGTCTCTACTGCTCTCCATTTAAACCTGCTCAGCGGGCCTAATCTTTTCATTGCTTGTGAATAAAATCTCAAATAGGGCTCATATCTTAACTTATTTACTATTAGAAAAAAAAATGCTCTGTGATCAGTTCTAATCATGGGAATAGTCTCATTTCTGTTATAACCTATTCATTTAGTAAGGAAGTCTTGAACAAACAAAGAAAGAAGACAGACTGTTAAATACAGAGAACAAATTAGTGGTTGCCTCTGGAGAGGTGAGTAGGGGGATGGGCAAAATAGACAAAGGGGATTAAGAGGTACAGACTTCCAGTTATAAAATACATAAGTCTCAGAGATGAAAAGTACAGCATAGGGAATATAATCAATAATCTTACAATAATATTGTATGGCAACAGTTGGTGACTACATTTATTGTGGTTAGCATTGAGTAATATGTAGAATTACCAAATCAATATGTTATACGCCTGAAATTAATATAACATTTTATGCTGATTATACTTCAATAGAAAATCAAAACATTGCACACCATTAAAAAATCATGTAGAGTGTAAATATATACAATATTTATTTGTCAACCACACCTCAATAAAGCTGAAAAAAAAGTTGGTTATTAAAAAAAAAAAAGAAGGAAGTCCTAAATTCATTTAGTGATAAAGTTTTCCCTACCTTAGCTGCTGCTGTTTTTCTCCTGGACATTTGTCATGGGAAAAAGAGGAAGTTGGTCAGCCTCTCCTGTGTTTCCCCTAGCTGACTTCCATGTTTTTTGTCCTGTTCAAATAGGGTGCCTATGACCCCTTTAAAGCTGAGTTTCAGAAAAGTAGAAGAGGTAAAGGTGAGGTCTGATTTATTGGATGTGAATGTCACCTTGGAAATGTTTTTTCAGGGCTTGGTGGACTCCTTGTTTTACCTTAGGGTGTCATGGTAGACATTAATGTTGCTTATCAAAAGTTTCTGTGCCTCTTGAGCACATGGTAGGATAGAACTTATAGGCTTTCTGTGTTTAGGTGAGGCCCTCTGACCAAGGAGTTTTGAGCAGAAGTGGCAAGTGTCACTGATAGGGTGAACTGGTGCAAGCATCTCCAGATATCTTTTCCTTCTGACACTGCAGTCAGGAGCTTTAGAGTTGGTGGCTGTTCTATCCTCTTGAGCCACTGAAACTTTAACGAAAAGACCCAGTCTCTGCCCACTGCTGACACACAACAACCATGTTGTAGGAGCAAGAAACTAATCTCTGTGGTTTTAAGCTACTAAATTACTGGGTTGTTTGTTACCACAGTGTAACATAAGCTATCAAAACAGAAAGATACATGACTTTCTCAGAGGGAGTGGGAGTATTTGTCTGTATTTTCTATGATACAAGAAATGCTTTTCCTTTCAGCTAGATGCATAATATTTCTCTCCTACTTCCTGGACATCCAGAATTACATCTCTTCTGTTGGGATGACTTTATCCCTGTATGCATTCTTCTTGGGTTGGATTTGAAATGTCTTCTAAACAAGTTTTTCTTCTAAGTTGCCCACCTCTGGTCTTCTGGAAACATTTACACAATCTTGTGTCTCCTGGGAAAGTGTAGCTTGACCTCTCTCTACTGTGCCAGTTCAGGAGCATAGTCTTTCATTTTTAATGCCATTTATAAGTGGCTTAGAAAATATGAGATGACACAAACTGTGCTCTAATAATCCTGTGGAACACACCCTACAACAATGGTCTTAGAACAGTATTCTAAGACAGGATTGGGCTTTATTGTTTCCCTTAGGCATTTCAAGCTTTTGAAGTGGTTTCCTTAAAGCTTCTTCAAGGTGTGAGGTGAGGAGATGGTATTTATACTACATCAACAACTCAAAAAACTTTTTTCTGTAGTTTCCAGCCTTTTGACCAATTGAGCTTCAAGGGACATTGACCACAAAACGGGCTTTTGAGTTTCCACTGAAAGTTTTACATACATGACCTAGCACTTCCATTAAAAACGTGGGGTGGGGCGCCTGGGTGGCTCAGCCACAGTGTCTAACTCTTGATTTCAGCTCAGGTCACGATCTCATGGTTCATGACTTCAAGTACCTTATCGTGCTCTCTGCTGTCAGTGCAGGGCCCACTTTGGATCTTCCGTCTTCCTCTTTCTCTGCCCCTCTGTGTATGCATGTGCTCCCTCTCTCTCAAAAACAAACACATATATATTTTTAAAAGTCTTATTAAAAAAAAAACTCATGGGGGTATTTTGGCTTTTGGGTCTTAACTGAAACCCACACAGAAAATGTGTGATTTTATATCCTGCCTAAGACCGTTGTTGTAGGGTATATTCAGAAGATGATTAGAATGTGGTATGTGTTATTCAGTATTTTTAAACCATTCATAAATTGAATTAAAAATACATGTGTCTACAACTGCAGAGTCATGTCATCCCTGTATCACAACATTATTTATGGGAAGCTTTGACAAGTTATTGTTTCGTTGTTAAAATCAATACGATGCTATGCATAAATAGTGTCCATTCACTCACTGGTCATTAAAGCTATTTGGTGTTTCTGCAGGTGTTGCTAAGTGGAATTTAGTGAGGAGACTTATGCAAAGTGTATTTATTCTTGCCATTTTAGGAGGACCTATACTGAAACTTCTGTTGTCAGTCACCACCCATTTATTCCAAAAGATTGTTCTGGCTAAAACAGTTAGTGAATCAGTCTTTCAGAGTGGTTACTTATAAGTAATATGAAACACTTTAGGTTTGAGGAGGGAGAGACTATGGAACTGTACAAAAGCATAATGTATATTATAGATTAATAGCATTATCCAGTGCTCACTATAAAATTTTAAACTTGATGAAACCATGAAAGGAGATGATACATTTTGCTACCCTGAAGTGAAACCCTGAATGATTTACCCTGAAGTAAATCATTTTAGTTAGCAAACAAATAAGCAACACTTCTAGTGTATAAGTACCATTATAACTTTATAAGTATTATTTTATCTATTATTATTATTATTATTATTATTCTCTTTATTTTCTGATTCACAGTCTTTCTTGTGACAAATTTATCATCAAATTTAGATCTAAGCCAAATGGATGAAGAGACGTAGACATTTCCATACAAAATATTTTTAGACTATTGGCTCTTGGCCTTCAGGATGATCTAATTAACAGGGTTTGAATAGTAAGATTTGGAGTATATGAAGAAAGGAACATTTTCATACTCTAGCCAAGGCTGGGTTATTGTATGGCTGATAATCATGCACTTTTGAGTTTCTGTTTTCCAGAGAATGCTAGCAATTTAAACTATGCATTTCTGAGCATCAGATGTTTCTTGGCAATGTTTGTGGAGTGTAACATCTTCTGTACAGATGATTTAAAGTTAGAACTGGACACTGCCACCTCCTGGTAGCCTTATTAAATGCTGTCCCTTCAGTCTGCACTGTAAGCTTTTGGGGTATCTATTTAAAAGCTTAAGTGAGGTTAAATGCACTTGGAGGCAGGGAAAAAAAGGAAGAAAGAAAGGTATTTGTATTACCAATTGCAGCTGAGTATGCTTCACAGCTCCTGGTAGTGGATAAAAGAGTGAATTACCCAACCTGGGATAATAATGAGCAGGTGTGAAAAAGGTCACATTGTAATAGCCAATGACTGCATCTATGGGTCCTGAAATATTTCCTAGCACTTGTGGCATCTTCTTTCAAAGTCTTCTCTGCCCCAGCTCAGAAAATCAGGCATTTGTTTTCTGCCATCTAGAAAAATTTCCGCATGTTAGGCATTAGACCTCAATTACCTGTCTACACTTTCATAGCCTTTGTATTGCTTTTTAATTAGTTAATTTGGGTTAATCTTTTATCTCAAATTAGACCATGGGCTTCTTTAGGGCAAAGACGTTATAGATTTATTTTGCATGCTTGAGACCTGGCACACTTAAGAGTGTGTTCTATCTTTGTTTAACACCTGGGAAAGGTTTTCTATCAATATAATGGTGGCATTAAGGAAGATCTTCCATCACAACAACAGTTGTACAAAGTGCTAAGAGGAAACCAAAACTTCTTATTTGTTAATTTTAGCATCTCTTTTTACCTTTAAAAAGCCCCAAGTTGCATGTGTTAAATATAGTGTCTGAGGAAGATGATGATATTCTGAAGAATCGAATGAATACTGTGATACTGTAGACAATTCTTTACATATAAGAAATACAGCAGGAAGGAAGCTTATCAGTCAAATACGTATATTATAGGAACAAGAGAAATGCAGTGGAAAAAAAAGGTTTTTAATGAAATTAGGTAGTTAGAAACCATATGTAATTGAATGCTAGACAACATCTTCCTGGTTGGAAGGAGTTAGTCACAAGATGCATGAAAGTCCCAAGGAGCCAATATAGTTTGATAATTCAATGCCATTTGTTTGTGGGGGGAGCATTAAAGGAAAAATATATTGCACCACAATATATCTCAAAGGTGCAAAGCATCACCTGTCTTCCCCAGTCTTTCTTAACTGAATTTTGTCATCTAAACTGGAACACATAGAAATGATTTATGAGATTTTATTTTCTAAAATCTCCCAAGAATAGTGGATACCTAGTACCATGCTAGATGCAGAGAAGAGGAGTTAACTTATTACATACATTGATGGCTTAGGGCATTAGAGCTTTATCCAGGTATAAATTATTGTTGAGGTGAGGATATCTGCAGCATCAGGAGATGCTCAATTTATGTCTTTATGGCAGAGAGCTGCAAAGAAATGGATGCTCTCTTGAATATTTGCCTGTGACTGAATCTTGGTATATTTAATACCATAGAGAATATCCAGATCAAATTTAGCTACTTGGCTAGTAACCGAAGTTTAATATGAGCAATGTATTTTTTCCAGGTGAAACTTTATGAGTATTTCAGTGTTGCCCTTAACAAATTTTCCTAAATAGTAACTACACAAAGATTAAAAATTGCTAGTTAATTAAATAATTTTGCTCTTATTTTTCTAGATTGTTTTGTTTTAATAGGGATACCTTTTTTGTACTTTCTTTTTAATCTTTTGAGTCATCTAAGCCTGGTATAATTGCCACAGTTATTGGGGACAGTCACCTTAATGTGGCCATAGATCTCGAGAATAAATTCACTTTTTTTTGACTAAGTCCAAATGTGAGCATTCAGTAAATAAAAGCTCTGAATAATATATTTAAAAGTTATTTATGTGCTGGCACAATTGAACATCTATAGCCCAAAAATGAGCATTTAGCTAAACTTACCACCTTATCCAAAAATTAACACAATCTGAGTAGCTGACTGAAACACAAAGCATACAACTATGTAACTTTAAAGGAAATGAGAAAATATTCATACTTAGTACTAGGCAAAGGTTCTTAGATTTGGCACCAAAGGTACAATCCATACAAAAAGCATAATTGATACGTTGGACCTCATCAGAATTAAAATCTTTTGCTCTGCAAAAGCCCATGTGAAGGGGATGAAAAAGCAAGTTAAAGCCTAGGAGAAAATTTTTACAAACCATGTATTTGGCAAAGGACTAGTATATAGAGTAAATAAAGAATTTTCAAAGCTCAACAGTAACAATGTAAATAATCCAGTTAGAAAAGGAACAAAAGGTATGAAGAGACATTTCACCAAGTATATATTAGATGTATGTATAGATGATGGAAACCCACATGAAAAGATGTTTAACATCATTAGCCGTTAGGGATATGAAAATTTAAAATTCAATGAAGTATTGGTACCATCAGACTATGTAAAATAACATTAAATACTGGCAAGAAGGCAGAGAAATTGGATCACTCATACTTTGCTGTTGGGAATATAATATAGTTTAGCCAATCTAGAAGAAAGTTTGACATTTTCTTATGAAATTAAACCTGTCTCCAATATACCACCTAGAAATTGCATTATTAGGCATTTGTCAGAGAGAAATGAAAACATATATTCACACAAAAATTAATACACGAATGATCATAGCATTTTTATCCATGATAACTGCAAACTTAAAATAATCAAATGTTCCTCACTCAATAGGTGAAAATTTAAACTGTGGTGTTCATAGCATAGAATGCAATTCAGTAATATATAGGAGTGGTCTAGAGATATATGTAACAATTTATATGAATCTTCAGGGAATTATACTGAATCAAAATTGCCAATTTCAAAAGGTTATGTACTACATGGCTCCTTTATTATAATATTTTTAAAATGACAAAATTATAGAAATGGAAAAAAATTAGTGGTTTCCAGGTTTGGGGGTAGGTTTGGAGGTGAGTGTAGTTATAAAAAGGCAGCACAGCATTTTCTGTGGTATTGGAGCTATTCTGAATGTGGAGTGTAGTGATAGATATGTAGAACTTACTTATGGTATAAAATTGTGTACAACTAAAAAAATACACACTCAAAAATAAGTGCAAGAAGTACTGGGGAAATTTGAATATTATCAGTGGATGGTTTCAGTGTCAATATCTTAATGGTATTGTACTGTAGTTTTGCTAGGTGTTACCTTGGAGGAAATCTGAATAAAGGATGTATAGAATTGCTCAGGAGAGATTGGAAGTTTTGGAGGAGACACCCACATCCTATAATCTTCTGTGTTGCAAAACCACTCAGGGACCTCTTGCTACCTTGTGATGAGAGCAGATTTGGTGTGGGGGAGGTAGATGTTAGGAAAATTTGACCTTCATTCCTTGTAGAGTGTAGAGACTGTTGTCTGATATCTTTCTGTAAAAAAGCCAAAGACCAAAGTCTGGATGAAGCTAAGGTAGCAGAGCAAAGAAAGAAAGCTGCATTGAAAGTAGGTTGTACTTCTTCCATTGAAGATGGGTAGGAGATCCTGGTTTTGGTGGACTGCAGAGAACATTGGATACCTAAGATGAGTCAATGCCAGGGTGGGAGGACCCCAGAATAAGTATACATGCAGTGGACCATGGCAGTGGGTGGGGTGCGGCTTCAACAGTCAGCTGTAGGGCCATGGTTTATCCCAGTGAGCATTGTAGAGAAAGGTCATAAGCAAACTTGGATTGAGTTGTGAAGGAGAGTTGACCTCAGAGTCCCACAGAAGCTCTCCTTGAAAGAAAGAGCCAACATTTGGGGGATCTGCCGTGTCATTATTGAATGTGACCTTTGCAACCTTTTTCTTTTTATTCACCTGCCCATCTCTCCAACATAGGTGAGGCCAGAGACAACCCAGTGAGTGGCAAAGGAAGAGTGGAAAATTAAGATGGGGAAAGTAGTAAAGATGTGAGCCTTCTCCCTGAACTCCCTCCTCTCTCCAACCCTATGCAGATTTCTAACACTGAAACAAGTGTGAACTAGGGGAGGAAAATCAACTTTAAACTGAATTACAAAGTGAAATTTTTCACATAAGAATTAGACTAGTTATTAATACTTCAAAGGTTCAGAAAGTTTTGGGATTGGCCTAAGATATTTCAAGGACAGGCGGTTTGAAAGCCAAATGAAGACCCAGCAAAGCTATATCCTTTATACTCCACTGAATCTAGCCCGTTCAATAAAGTGGTATAGATGCATATATGTATAGATACACATTTTGTTTAATATCATTGTCTTGATATTAAAGAAAGACTAGAAGTTTACATGATAAAATATTAATGATAGTTATGTCTGGGTGATGTTATTTCAGCTATTTTATATTTAATTATTTAATCTTTTGTACATTTTCTAAATCTTTTACAATAAGAACACTTTACCTTTATAGCTATAAGAATATTATTTTAAAATAATGTAGAAAGCATTTTGGACACTAATTTCAGTGGCATATAACTATGCCCCTCTAGCTCTTAAAGTGTTTGAATTTTTTGCTGATTGGCCAGACTTCCCAGATTTGATAAATCTATATCTTGGAATAACAGCTAAGAGTAATTTTTTCATCTATAATTGAAGGTTTAGTTAGATGATTGTTAATGTTTTCTTTTCAACCCTGTAATTCTTCCATATTTTTCCAAATGAATAACTTATTCATTATCATTAGATGTGGCAGTGTTGTTCTAGGTAATGAGATTATAGCAGAGAATAAGAGTTCATTTCCTCAAGCAACTCAATACTGCAGATGAGATAATGAAGAATTATAAATCTGTGTGGTCAGGGCAATAACAGGGGCATGCACAAGATGTTGTAAATCACAAAGGAATAGGATGTCTTCTAAGAAGGGGAGGCAGGAAGGCTTTCATAAGGAGGTGATGTTTGAGCTGAGTTTGGAAAATCAACAAGCTAGGCAGAGTAGAAGTGAAGGAGGGTCACCTGGGTGGCTGAGTCTGTTGAGTGTCTAACTTTGGCTCAGGTCATGATCTCATGGTTCATGAGTTTGAGCCCCACATTGGGCTTTTTTACTGTCAGCATGGAGTCCACTTGGGATCCTCTGTCCAACCCCCTCTGCCCCTTCCCCGTCTCTCATAAATAAGAAAAAATTTATTTAAAAAAAAGTGAAGGAGCAGAGGATGCCAGGCTGTGGAGACAAGGGAGGAGGATCCTGAAAACTAAGAGGGTATGTTGCATTCTGGTTCACACTGAGTGTGAGTGGTCTGAGTGTGGACGATGGAGGTGGGCGGAGTTATCAGATTTGAGGTGGAGTGGTAAACAGGCAGTAGGGATATGAATCAGATTCTGAGTACCCAGAGGGCCTGGAGGAAAGACCAATTCAAAGGCAGTCAAAGCATTCCATGTGACAGAAGATAAAGTCCTAAACAAAAGGCAGTGGTAAGGGGATAAGAGAGAGAGAGACCTGTTGCTGTGTTTGGATGTGAAGAATGAGGTCAAGAAAGGAGTTACATGATTTCAATGATACACACCCACCCACCCCCCCCCCCCACACATATGTAGGTGGCACAGATGAGTAGGTGGCAAAAAATGACCATCCCAAAAAATTACAAAGAGGTACACCTTCCTCTAACATGCTCCAGAAGCTGTCAGTCCTGCAGCAGGGCAGATAGTTTGGCAAGCGTAGCAGGAAGTGGATTTCAGTCCTTATTCATCCCTCTAGCCAGCATCCTATGTTTTGTGAACAAACTGCAGAACCAGAGGCCTATGCCCTTACTCTAGCCAAATAGGTGGAACTTCTTCAGCCCTTTCTGGGTTTGTATCGAAAGAGGCCTGTGAGGTGCAGAAAATCAAAGCAGTATCAAAGCCATTTTACCTCGGCTTAGCTGAATTGAGATAGATTAACAGGATGTAGTTTCAGAGCAAAGAAGACATTTATGAGCTGTTTTAGCATGAGTAAGTTGTTCTTCCTCCCAGCAATTTCAGAAAAATGTTAATAATGTTTCACTAGAAAAATATTTTTCTCTATGTATAAAATGATCAGTTTTTCTATATTATTTCTATTGTACTTTGGGACCAACATTAGTTTTGCTGAAATGAATCTCCATTGTAATAATGGAGATTATTGAAAAAAGATAATGTGAAGAATACAAGTGCAGGTTTTAGATTCTCAAAATACTTTTTCACAATGCTTCTAGGAAAATAGAAGATTTATCTTACCATCCTCAAATGTTCCTTCATATTTATTAGCAGATTGGTAGCATTTTTAGATACTATGGAACCAACTCTAAAACCAGGTATAAATTAACTGGATGCAAATACAATAATGATGTCTACTTCAAGTCATAGTACTGAAACCTTATAGCAGCATTCATATAATAAATATATTTTTAAAAATGTTTATTTATTTTGAGAGTGAGGGAGGACACAAGCAGGGAGGGGCAGAGAGAGAAGGAGAGAGAATCACGAGCAGGCTACATGCTGTCAGCGCAGAAACTGACGTGGGGTTCCGTCTCAAATTGTGATATCATGACCTGAGCCTAAATCGAGTCAGATTCTTAACCAGCTAAGGCACCCAGGCACCCCCCATATAATAAATACATTTGAGAACCCCTGTATAAATGCTGCTAGTGCAATATATAACATGGATGCCACAGTTGGGAAGAGGTTGGAGAATGCAGGTAACTTTATCACAGATAGTATATGGGTAATTAGGTCAAAAAAATGATCAATTCCCTACCTTACAGACACCATAGAGTATTTTACATTAATGTTGCTTCTAGTTTAGTGGGAAAATTGAATTAGCTGAAAATAGTAACATAATCCTGAATTAAAGATGAACTCAGTAGTAAGAAAGCTTGGAAAAATCTACAGAAAACAGATGTGATAGTGTTCATGTGAAAGATTGTTTACAACATAACTGTGAAATAACACTGTTTACTGCTACTGTTTAATCTTACTCATCTTTATATCCCTGGAGCCTAAGCACAGTGCCTGACCCCTAGTAAGTGCTTCAAAAGTGTTAAATAAAGTCCTCATTAGTGGAACATGCATTATAATTGTATTATCCTAGCTTACTGATTTCTGGGTCCTGCCATCCTTAAGATGGTGTTAACCACATGGAGAAATTAGGCAATGAAACATCCCCAGAATGTTTTGTGTTCTTGGCAGCTCAGGCAATTTTAACCTGAATATGACCTGCCAGATGGAAAACAATGAGAGTAATAATGATAATTAGCACTGGGATCAACAAAACTAAGTTGCAAGTGAGCAGTAATGGTTATTGAAAATCAGTGTTACCAGAATAAACAACCAAAACAATAACAAAACCAGTCATAATAAAAACATCTCTTGGGGCGCCTGGGTGGGTCAGTCGGTTAAATCTCTAACTTTTGATTTTGTCTCAGTTCATGATCTCATGGTTGTGAGATTGAGCCCTGCATCAGTCTCCATGACCATTGTGAATCCTACTTAAGATTCTCTCTCTCCCTCTGTATCTCTGTTCCTCCCCAGCTCATGCACACACATGTGCTCTCTCTCTCTCAAAACAGATAAACAAACGAAAGCACCCATATGTACATTATGGCTAAAATTGAATAAGAAACTTTGAAAAAAGATTTTAAGTTTCCTTTTTGTTAATAATCTATTTGGAAATGAAACGTATGAATAACATACATTTGAATAACCTCCTGAATAACATTGGAAATTCTTTTTTTAAATTTTTTGATGTTTATTTATTTTTGAGAAAGAGAGAGACAGAGTATGAGTGGAGAAGGGTCAGAGAGAGAGGGAGACAGAATCTGAAGCAGGCTCCAGGCTCTGAGCTGTCAGCACAGAGCCCGATGAGGGTCTTGAACTCACAAACCATTAGATCATGACTTGAACCGAAGTCAGATGCTTAACTGACTGAGCCACCCAGGTGCCCCTTTTTTTAAAAAAAAATTTTTAAACTTTGGAAATTCTTACGCTACACAACATGCTTTAAAATTTTTCTCATATTTACCAGAGTCATAGTGATAATACATTTAAACGTATCTAACATATTGAATAGAACTATATTAATATTGTATATCTTGTTTCTATTTGTCTATTGGGGATCTTGCTTAAATCATACCAGACATTTTGATTCTTATTGATGGCAAATGTGTGTTATCTCCCTTTTTGTTACCATGGACTAATGGATTTTAATGCAGTTGGTGTTTGCAGTCTTTTAGAGTCCAAGATCAGTAAATATTAGCTACCCTTTGTTCTAGACACCATATAACAACTTCTCTTTGATACTGACCTGCTTTTTACTTAGTATTTTTATCCATCCAAGATCAATAAACCTCTATGATTAGCCCTGGAAATAACTATTCCTATGCATATTTAGAAAACTACAAAATTACTAAAATTAGAGATAATACCATGTCATATAATTAGCACACATTTTTGAATAAGATGCTTATAATTTCAAAATTACTATAATTTTTCATAGTTATGAAAATATTAAGATGGAAATTTTGGACAAAGGCAAATATGATTGTTTAAAACACAGCAGATTATAGTGTCCTTGTTGCTTGCCCTACACTGATCTCGGTTTTATTGTTGTGCTTGGATTGTAAGAGATTAGCATAAACTGCCTAGTACAATGTTGTCATTTTTTGTGTTAAATTATCTAGCAGTACTTCCTACTTATTTTAATAATATGAGCTAAAAAGGTGTCATTTTCAGAAAAAACACTGGGAATAAGTAAATAATATTATGTTAAATTTCCTTACACTATTTTAAAATCGTATATATTAGCTTTATTTGAACCATAAGAATGTTTGGGGATCCATTTTATTGCCAAGCTATCAAGTAGGAATGGGTACAAACAAGTCAGTTTACTCACATTTTGTTATAATTGGCTTTCTTTGGTAATTTGCAGTAATTACTAGCAATTAAAATATGTTTAATTATTATAATCATATATTTTGTACACTTTATTCTAGTTAGATTGGCCATCTGTCTGATGACTTTTTAATCTGTTGCTTGTGGTAACAGTCACTAGATTATGATTCAATACCAACTGCTCTTTAACAAAGAAAAAAGATTAAGAGTCCATATTAATGCATCTTTAAATTACAAAGTTCAGGGGTGCCTGAGTGGCTCAGTTGGTTAAACGTCTGACTCTTGGTTTCAGCTCAGGTCATGATCTCACAGTTTAATGAGTTCAAGCGCCATGTCAGGCTCTGTGCTGACAGTGCAGAGCCTGCTTGGGATTCTCTCTCTCTCCCTCTCTCTCTGCCCCTCCCCAACTTGCGCTGTGTCTGCCTCTCTCAAAATAAATAAATAAAAGTAAAAAGATGTGAAGTTCACAATAAAACTAAAGTTTACAGCTCTTCTCAAAAAAATTGAAACGTATATTTTCTGTTTTCAGATTACATTAGATAGAATAGTACATGTACATAGCTGATGAGATGGGATTGATTTATACATACATACTAGATTTTTGATTTCTATAGGAAATAGACATGGTGTATTTTCCAGATGGAACACCTAATATAAGATGCAAAGTTATGATTTGAACCTGTTTTTTTCTTACATTGGCTTTGGCAAATGCTAAAGAAAAGGAGCTAAGTTTCATCATGTTTTTAATTTGGAGTTTAGAGACTTCTATGAACTGGTTAAAAATTGGATTAAGATAATTAATTCCAGAGTGAATCAGTCTACTGTAGAGACTTGAATCTACATAGTTCCCTTAGAGGTTAAAGCACTATAAAAATAGAAGGTCCTACATTTTGATTTTCCTTATCAATAGATGTTGAGTTAAAATTGTGTTCTTGTAATAATATGCAATGCGGAAAGAAGATTCTCTTCACAGGAATCTGATTTATAATTGTCTTTGCTCAGTTCTTTAGCAGAGTGAGGCATGCTTATATATTTATTTTTAACGACGTAATTAAAAATTCACTTGAACTATCTGTAATGCTCTATGCAAGCAGGTTGATTGTGAAGGAACATTTTACAGTGAGGCTGTGGTACAGCAGGAAATGTGCTGTACTGGGACACAGAAGACCTTGGTTTACATGTCACCTGTGCTTCTTTGCTTGTTTTGTGAGTTTGTGCAAGGAACTTAACCTCATTGAAACTCCAGGGGAGGTATAATGATTTGTCTGCCTATGATTGAAATTTGTATGTATATATAAAAACTAAAGAGTGAAAAGCCTTTAACTTAACCATTTGTAAACTACAATTTTATTATTATTGTCATACCTAATAGTATGCAAGTTTTATTGTTTTTCCTAGGGCCAAGTATATCTGTGTGCCTTATCTCATGTAATTTTCAATGCAGATATATTCAGTAGGCATTGTTAGCATCTCTTTATAATAAATGGTGGAGCCAGGATGCAAACTAAATCTTACTAAAACCCGTGCTTTTAGCTAGTACGCTTTTGCTGTGATTTCACTTTTATCATATTGCTTATACTAAGGAATCCTAGAAATTAAGTGTTACCTTACTAATCATTATATATTTTAATGTCAGTGAAGTTCTTTTCAATCATTTCATAAGTACCAATTCACCCTGCCTTTCAGGGCACCATCTGTAAAATGGGAATACTCTGCTTTACCCACTACCATTGTACAGATTAAAAGGAGAGAGATTATGTCAAAGCCCTTTGCAAAGTTTAAACTGATTTTTCTCCTAAATTTTTACGGAGATTAGCTATGTGATCTTGGCAGGTTGCCATTTCACTTCTTTAAACATTAATGTCCTCTTGCCTTTCTCATGGGGTTGTTTTGAGTATAATTGAAATAATGTGTTTAAAGTATGTAATGTACAAAAACAATACCTGGCATATAATAGACATATGTGGTAGATTGAATGCAGAAATTGCCCCAGTTTTTCATGTTTTCAATGTGACTTTGCAGTTCTTCCCATCAAGAGATGGAATTTATTTCCCAGCCCTTGAGGCTTGTTTTGTTCCACAGAGTGCTATTCTGAGGTATGCCATTTTTCACCAAACTCTCTAACAGCCCAGCATGCTCTGTTCTTTCTCTTGAATTCCTGTTGCCACCATCAAAATCCTAGAGGGAAATGTGATACCCCATGGAATAGCGCCCAGTCATAGACCAGCCATTCCCTTGCCCATTCACCAGATGAATGAATGAGCCCAGCTGAGATCAGCTGAGCTGGGCTTAGATCAATGGGACTTTCCAGCTGTTCCTCGAGAGTCTATTTAGATTTGTTAAAATAACTGGTTGTTGTTTTAAACTATTATGTTTTGGGCTATTTGTGACATGGCAAGAACTAACTGATAACATGCCCCTCCCAAAGAAAAAGTAGGCGTTATTATTGTTATTAGGATTTCTATATATGTAATAAACTTCATGACAATGATTATTTACATTTGGGAACATTTATTTTGGCTTGAATGTAAGGTAATTTTTTCAAGCTTATAAATCCCCCAAATAAAACAGAACAAAATAGAAGAAATAACTAAAGGAATTCATGTTATATAAAAGTATTTAAAACTTAATTGCATGTGGCTTAATGTAATGGGTAATTAATCCAATGACCAAACTCCTTCCAGAGAGATATATGTATTCTCTTAGAAGAATTGTCTCATACTTTAGTCATCAACCTGAATAATGATGCTTAGAAGCAGAATCACCCTCCCCTCCACTCTCTCCCTTTTTGCCCCCAGTAGAGCATGAATTTAATGTGGTTTAAAATACATCTACTTGCAACTTCAGTAAACACATTAACCAAATCTTTTAGCTTGACCTTAAGAACATATTAAGTCAAATTCCCTAAGAGTCCATATAAAAATATTTTTTTAATTTTCAGAACACATATTTGTGTGTTCTTTCTTTATTATGAACATTAATGAATTGCAAATGCAGTTGACTACTTTCTCTTGGTTTGAGAAAATCCTTCGGTTGATTCAACACAAAAGGGAAATGGCACATTGAACCTGCTCTGTTAAAATTTGGTGTTTAAAGTGTGTTTTTCACTGCAGAGCACATTTAAACAAAGTTATTTACATATGCATGTATATACTTGTCCAATTACTTTCTTTATCCTTGTTATTCACGTTGTGGTGCTTTAGATAAGAGCATGTTCTTTCACTGCAATCTTCTTATTAAATTAACTTTATTTTCAAGAAGCTCTAAGGATGAAAAGCACTCCGGATGTTAAATATCATTTAAATATTATATGAAGTGCTTCTTAAGTGTTACATTTGTAGGTAGTAGAACAAAGAGAAACAGGTAGGCAATGTTGAAGGGAAGGCTGAGGGCAACCTAATGGCTCTCTTAAATTTTTGGAGGACTACTTTATGTAAGAACACAAACAGCTATTCTCTGTTGCCATCAGGGGCATTATAAGAGCAGAACATGAGCAAATGGCCTTCAATCTCAACAGAGGAAATTTAGGGGATAGATAATTTATTCATTCAACATAAATGAAACAAATATTTACTGAGGGCCTACTGCACAAGGCCCTGTTCTAAGTGTTCAAGTTAAAGGTGAATAGACCAGACGAAAGTACCTGCAGTCATTGTACACATCCCTTCTTGCTCAGAGAATGATTTGGAAACTCAACCCCAGGCCTACTGGCTCCTGGACTTTCCACTTATTTACGGAGTTGCACAATGGAGTTTGCAGGCATTATAGATTCTATGAATGATGCTGCAGAATATTTCTGAGGCTCCAGGTTGTCTGAGCCTATCGTTCCCCTGTCATAAATTACCAGAGAGATGGTTAGACACTGTTCATTCTCTCTACATTGAAGAATTTGGTTCACTTTTTCATTCAATAAAAAATATTTTGGGGTGGTGAAATAATTTTTTAGCTTATTCAATCAAGATTTCTTGTTTCTGGGTTGTGGCAATTCATCTCTTGATGATATTTTTCTTAGTTTGTTTCCATGAAAATAGAAAATTGATTGCCCTTGGCATCCTGGTTCCTATTTTATCATTTGCAGATTTATATTCCTATTCCATTTGTTTTCTTTCTGCTAATATGGGCATATGTCACATTCTGGGTTTATCATTTATCATTTCCTGGATACAATTAGCATTTTCTTTGGCCCATATGCAGAAAATGTTTTGTTCATGATTCCTTTTATAGACTTCTTAATTTACCTATCCTAAGTAGGGGTCAATTTTTACTACTTGAGATGTGAGTAGCTCTAGTTTTTTATCTATCTCACTGTGCTTGGAGGGTCTGCTAATTTAGGTGAGTTCTTCTTTCCCTTTTAATCCACCTCTTTGAAGGAATAATTTTAAAATATGAAATGTGTCATTTTCTTTTCTAGCAAATATGAAATGCTGTGGATTTTTCTTCTAATGGCATTTACCCATTGCCATGGTGATGGATTCGCAGACTAGATCACTTAAAAAAAGAAGAGAGGGAAGGAAGGAAAGAAGGAAAGAAGGGAGGAAAGGAAAGAAGGGAGGAAGAGAGGGAGGGAAGGAGGGAGGAAGGAAGGAAAGATGAAAGGAAAGAGGGAAGGAAAGGAGGGAGAAAGGAAGGGAGGAAGGAGAAATATAGAGATGTATTTCTTTGCTTGGTTTATGGGTAGAACACTTACACCAAAGGAGATTAATCTGTTGACCCATGTTTGGTTCACATGCTGGCTTTGCCGTGCATTGAGGTCATTGGGCAACATTTCTCCCTGTTAAGAGAGCTAGAAAACTAGAGTTTATTGTCAGTCATCCTGGGGAGTGCCAATATGCAGATCTGTAGTATTTACCTTTTCTAGCCCAGCTTCTCTTTCAACTGTGAAGTTTCCTTTTCTTCTATTGGACTCTCCAGCTGACTTCTGAGCCGGTATTTGTGATTAATTTTATATGTGCCTCCTGTTTGAAATCTGCTTCTTGACCTTGACCTGCCATACTTAGGACTTGGATCCTGTGTCCTGATTCCTGCCAGACAGATTCCTATCCATGGAGACTTTTCTTCTAATTGGCTGGTAATGCAAATCTCCAACAGAATAAGAGATGGGTTCCTGAAAATTTGTTCCCTGTGATGTTTTCTAAATAGAATTATTTAAAATACATGGGGGGGCACTTGCTGTTTAAAGGCCACTGGTAATAAGGTATTTTATAAAGTGACAGACCTTTTTATTTTACAAGACAATTATAACCCATACCCCCCAAATTCACCTGTCTGTATGTGATTTGTACTAAAATTCCTCAAGCCTGGGCATATCTGGGACCAGCTCCTCTAGTCAAAAAAACTGAATCTCGCAGTTTTAGGTCATATAATTCACTGAGACCGTAGTGGCAACAGCCATACTCAGAACTACATGGAGTGTGGCATTTCAACATTTCTTTTATCTTTCTTTCAATTTGAATTTAATTAATTCAATATTTGTTACCTGTTTGTATTTCTTTTAATGTTTACGGTAATAGATACCTTAGCTTTTTGTTGTTGTTGAATCAGGAGTAAAAAGTAGGCCAGTGCTGGGGTTGTTCTGCATGGGTTATGTGACATGTCACATTGGCTAGCTATAAAGGCCCGTGGCCCTGCAGTGGAAGAAACCCAACATCTGATTCCTTTGCTCATTTCTTACTGTAACAGTTTATTTCAACTTCACCTGGCTCTTTTATTCTTCTTTCTAGGATTGTTTTGGGGTTCTCACTAAATTTGAGGTGCTTTCTCAACTCCTTTTCTGGTCCCCATATTATCATGCATCTAAGAATGTTGCAGTATCTGAGATTTATACTTTTTAAAAAATGTAACTATTTCCAAGCAATAAATTTAGTGAGAGAGATTGCTCGAAAAATTTTTTATTCAAAGTTAGTTACATAAAAATTTTGATCTGATGATGATACATAAGTGATGGAGTCAATTTAAGCATAATAATAGAAGATAATACTTTAATAATAAAAGCCACCTTATAATGAATGCTCACTTTGTACTGCAGAGAAATCATTACTGATTTTTACAGTAACTCTGTGAGGTCAACATTTTTGTTTCCATTTTATAGATGAAGAAGCTAGGCTTCCTGGAGGTTTTATAAATTGTTCAAGGTCACTAATTAGTACATTTGAATCCTGCCATTATAATTCCAAAACTCATCCTTTTGATTATTCCATGCTGTTACATATATCCTAATTTTCAATATAACAGTTACTTTGTCATTACAAATACGAAGTATTCTTTAATAGATGTTGATTGTGCTTTTACGGAAGTAAATTCTACCCAGAACCATCATGTTATGAAAGTAATACAATGGATAAGGAGCCAGTCAGTTTTACAAAATTTACTCTCTGAGAAACATTCCTATACTGTGTTGTTGTTTGTCTTTCTTTGTTTTCTTCCTTCTGTTTCTTCCCTTGCTGCTATGTTGCAACCTTGACCAATGGCTCTTCTCTCTTTGCCTATTTTCCCTTTAATTGTTAAAATGTAAAGGATAGATAGAAATTATAGAAAGAGCCCAGTTGTTTCCAGATACCCTCAGGGTATACCAAAGTCCTTTATACTTAGGAATGATTCCTTCATGGGAGGAATGTATATCTGAGGGAAAGATGGTATAGTAGCTTTGCAAAAGTATGTGAGCACATCTAAGGGAAGCAGTCTGGAGAAGCAGCAAATTTTTATCTGTGTTTTTTGATGATGCTGTAAAATTGAGAAACAATACAGGAGAAACAGGGATTCATATAGTCTTTTGCTGGTCATAGTAGTCTGGATTTTAGCAGTACTGGTTTTTGAGCTTATTGTTAACTTGCTGAAACCAGGAGAATGTCTTTGAGGTATAAACTTGGAAGGATGTGCATTCTTCTAAAGCTGAAAATATGCATACCTCTCACTCATAATGTGGGGAATTTTCACCTACTGAAGTCCCTGTAATTTGGTAGATGTCTTATTTACACTCTTATTCATGATCACCTAATTCTGTAGAGCTGTAGGTTCAAGTAGTGTTTATTGGAAGTTTATTGGAAGTGTTTACTGAAAGGGGCAAAAACATAGGTAAAAAATGGATTAGATATTCTTATTTACTCTCCATTTTCATGTTTGTATGTGTGGAAGAGAGAGGTGAGGGTAATTGTGTGTGTGTGTGTGTGTGTGTGTGTGTGTGTGTGTGTGTTTCCTAGTGTGATAAATGAAAGTTTAATTATGAGACTTTCCTCCCAATATGGTATCTTCCTGTAATTTACTGCTGCCTTCCTGCGATCTACCTACCTATTGATTCTTTTGCATTTTTTATTCATTCAAGTTCATGGAATAAATGTGTTTTTCAATAAGGCTTTTTAACTGAGTTGCTCCCTTTTAACTGTTATCTGATTGAATTTTAAGTTTTGATTTTGAAATTAAATCATTGTAGGATGTTAAAAATGAATTGAATATTATAGCAATGATAACTTGAAATGATAATGCATACTTTTGCCCAGGGTCCACTTTATTCTATATTTTAAGATTTTATCTGTTGTAATTTATCATGGAAATATACTGCAAAAATGTGCATCCACGCATGCATATTTTTAGAGTGTATTAAGGAAGTAGTAGAGAGCACATATAAGCACTCAGAAATAAATACAATGAATAGGAACTGAGCATTTTGCATAGTCATTAGTATCCTAGAAAGGTATCTAGGTTAATTGAGAATGTAACTATGTTTTCCTGGGAAACAAGCATACCTGTGATCTAAACAATGGTATTTGTCCAGAAGCTCAACTTGTTGGGGCGCCTGGGTGGCTCATTTGGTTAAGGGTCCAACTTCGGCCCAGGTCATGATCTCCCGGTTCCTGAGTTTGGGCCCCACATCAGGCTGTGTGCTGACAGCTTGGTGCCTGCTTCGGATTCTGTGTCTTCGTCTCTCTCTGCCCCTCCCCCACTCTCATTCTGTCTCTGTCTCTCAACAATAAATAAACATATTAAAAAAAAAAAAGACGTTCACCTTGTTTTGTTAAAAGGCCATTATGCAGCAAGGAGTGAAAATGGTATATAACATCACAGAAATGATAAAAGAAAGCCTTATCTTTGAAATAATTTTAGATTTAGACTGTGAAAGGAGCATTTTATCATGTCACTTTCCTTAGGAGGTAAAGACCAGCATCTTTAACGAGATCAGCTGTTCCTAGGTGATTTGGTGCCTGCCTATGTCAACAGCCTCAACCAACTCAACCTATAGCAGTCTGAGTATAGCCACAGAAGCTTTCTGTTTGTTTCTGGAATGCCCTAGTTCTTTGTTTTTCAGGGCTTTGCTGCTTCCCTTTCGTATTCCTGGTTGGCTCTACTTGTGTTTAGTTAATCCCAACAAATCCTTAAGTACTCCGACTAGGAGATACCTCTTTGAGAATGTTTTCTCTTCACTCCCACTAGAATAGGATTTATTCTCTATACACATTGCTTCCAGCAAGTGTCTTTTTAGCTTGTAACACATTCAAAGTTTAAAATATGTTTTATATTATCAATTGTTTGCTGTATTTCTTGCTAGAATGTAAGATACGGAGACCATTTTTGTCTTGGTTCACCAACCCTTCTCCACCCCATGCTTAGTATAATGATGGCATATAGTTAGTGCTTGCTACATACTTGTTGATTGATTGATTGAATGGGTGGATAAGTATGTGAATGTATAGATAAATTCAAGGCCAGAACAATGGAAAGGGAAAGGGCATGGAATAGTAAGGGTCAGAGAAAACAAGAGAAGGAACATAATGTAAATATTAAAGGCAGATGACATGGTGGGAGGGAATGGTGAAAGAAGTTGTTCAATACTTGGTTAACTATTTGAAAAAGGATGAGCATGGAGGTGTGGACATTGGCAAGAATGGAAGAGAGGGATAGTGTTTGTCTTTGTAATTTTAACTTTGTCAAGTACTGTATCCTTGGCATTTGATTTTTGAGGAAAGTTTTCAACACAGTGTCACTGATAACTGTATTCATCACTTTTCTTTGTAGCGTCTTTAGGGAGTAAACTCCTCTTGTCTTCCACCTAAAAGTTCTAAAATATTAACAGTTCCTAGAACATTACATTTGTAAAGATAGCATCAGCATCATCATTAGTGGAAGAAAAAACTAAGAGATGTAAAATTAAAAACCCTGTAAGAGGGTTAAGGTTTTAAAAAAACTTTGGATTTGGGAAAAGAAGATCTGAGTAATGCTTTCTTTTCTGGGGGCAAATCCAAAGTTTATGGGTCCTTGAAGATTATATATTTTGGGAGGCTGTTTTAAAAGTGTTAATATAAGATTAGTAGCAGGGCTTTGGGAATAGTCATTGAAAACAAGGGCCCCCGATTTTAATTAATTGCACTAAAATGTTCCCGTTGCTCAGCAGTGTTCATATGAACTGTACAATTTTAGGAAACCACATTAACCTCTTCAAAAAAAAATTAAAAATAAAAAAAGAGGGTGCCTGGGTGGCTCAGTTGGTTAAGGGTCCAACTTCAGCTCAGGTCATGATCTACCGGTTCGTGAGTTTCAGCCGCTGTGGGGCTCTGTGCTGACAGCTCAGAGCCTGGAGCCTGCTTCAGATTCTGTGTCTCCCTCTCTCTCTGCCCCTCCCCTACTTGCGCTCTGTCTTCTCTCAAAAATAAATAAACATAAAAAAAAGTTTAACTTCTTCAAACCTCCATTCTCTCTTAGTAAAAAGTGCAAGCCGTAATTTCCAGTGCAATGTTGGTGTGATTTTGTAAGCATATAGTTTATTTTATAGGAAAAACTGCTTTGCAACTGGAATTAATATAGAATTATCATTGCTACCATTGTAATATTAATTAATTTACTTCATCTTTATCACCACATTTACAATATTGCTTTTTTTTAAGTGGAAGAACAAGACAAATCAGTACCTTTTTAGTGTTTCTCCCAAAAAACTAAAACTTGCTGACTGGTATTTAATGCTCTTTTTACTAACCCTCATTTATTCATGGTGATCATGATCAGTTAGCACTGACCATTTATGAGGGTGTGCTGAGTCAGGTGTGGACCTAAGCCAGCTGACTGGCTAGGGCTAAAAATACTCAACCATCCACTATGTTGCTTAGTTAAAGTTTTTTTCTAGATTCCAACTCTTACTTGTCAGTCAAATTCTAATTTTTGTCTTCAGGGAATGAAATTATTTGATAACTCCCTTTTCCTTACTGCTTCTGGTTCTTGTCATTCTATCAGAAAGAAAAAGAAAAATATTTTTTTTATGATAAAAGTAAAAAGTTGTATTGGAAGTTTGTAGAAATTTCAGTTATGTTTTTATATAACATCTGTCTCTTTAACTTGATAGTTGTCTCATATTTCTGCATTTCCTAATAGCATTCCCTGGGGCTGAAATGCTTAGAAACAAATTATTATATTTTCAGTTATTTCTTGGGTGCTGGATTTTCTGCACAGAATGTAATTAGTTAAGCTCTTTCTTGTGAGTATAAATGTAAGGACAGACATACAAGATGATGCACCATTTACCTAATACACCCCTTTACCTGTTTTGAATGCTGAAGGGGAACCCAGTACTCCTAGTTCTGATCATAGCACTGCTGTGTGTGTGTGTGTGTGTGCGTGTGTGTGTGTGTGTGTGTGTGTGTGTGTGTGGGAGAGAGAGAGAGAGCGAGCTGGGGAAGAGAGGCAGAATGAGAAGGGGTGGCAGAGGCATAGACGAGGCAAGGAAACACATGTCTCAGAATGTGTCTGATTATATTGCCACTTTCCCTAACTAGCCTTTCAGTTGTTGACAGATCACTTCCAGCCCCAATAAGACATACCTGTCTCTGAGGCCCCCTGGATAGCCCTAGTAGCAGTCTGAGGGGAAGCAGACAGATGATAACAGAAAACACAAGGTGATCCTCAGCAAGTTGCCTGTCTTTTGAGAGCCTTATTTTTGTCATGTGCAAAATGGGAATAATTATAATTACCCAATAGATTGTTGTGAAGATTCAGTGTGATAGTATATGTAAAATGCCTGGAAGGTTCTAAGTGCTCAGTAGTTTGTCACTCATGAAAGGGTTTTCGATGGACATCGAGGCCTTGATGCCATGCAGGGCCCATAGGAGGTGGTGGGTGAAGATTCCCACATCAAGACTAAGGTGCTGAACCTGCTGTTTGTTGCTTGGCACCACCCCTGTGTGAAGAAGAGGGTGGAAAAAGGCATGTAGAGTGAAGGGAAGGTGGAATGCTGTGATTGGAAGAATCTAAGGATTAAAAACACTTTTTTTAAAGATTCTTTCCTTTTTGAAAACTTCAAATATATTTAAAAAATCATTCCCTCAGGACTCATGGTATTAAAATGTTGCTTTATAAGTACTGCTGAGAGCTCTGAGAGATGCTACTCCTTAATGTTGCATTTTAATGCAGATGTTCAATATATTCAGCAAAGTAGTGTCTAATCTCCTAGAAGTAGTGGAACCACTGTTTCTTCAAAGAACAGAATCAGGACTTCTATAGAGTAATTTTCATATCAGTAAAAGCCGATGTAAAAATAGTAATCCATTGACTTCCATAAACAATGAATACTGAGATTGGTGTTGCTATTATTTTAGTGAAAGCCTCAGAGAACTAACGGGTCTTGTTCAAGCTCACAGAGCTATAAGTGACAGAGCTGGAATTCAACCCTGGCCTGGCCTATTCCATAACTTTTAGATTTTTTAGAATGAATTTTTAAAAAGTCATCCAACAAAATTTTCTTTGGGCTTTGACCCATCTCACCGCCCCCTATGAGTGTGGGGAATTCTTCCTGTGCACATAGATAGACATCATAAGCATCTCAACCATGCCCTGATATATATTTATAACCCAGTCTCTCTAGGTCCTGACTCAGCCCTTCATGATCTTCCTTCCCATGTTAGTGTTTTGACTCCATCCATTCATGGTCAGCAAATTGACTTCAATAGACTTTTACGTTCTTAATAAATAATTGATAGGTTTGGTTGACATGAAGCATGAAGGGGATTTGCCATGTAATTGCATTTAAGATTCTATATTTTCAAAAGCTTAGTTGAAAATCTTCCACTGAAACTTCTGTTAAATAATTTTCCAGAAGTCAGTCTAAACCTAGGAAGTATTATGAAATACTATTCTTGGAGTTATGTATTTTTATAATGACACAACATGAAGGTTTGGGAACAGTCAGACTAAGTATATTTTACTGTGTTCTTCAGTTCAAGAAAATTTGATTTCACTTTTTCACAATATGGTACACATGAAGGATGCCAGCTGGTAAAACTTACTTCTTATTTATCACTCATGCCTTAGGGAGGAAAAAGGATGAGTCCCAGGGAGAAAATGAAAACACATGGTGTACAATTTTATTTGAAACGATGTGAAACTTCAAAATATAGTGTGTAATAGATCATCTTACTTAATTTCCAGTGCCTGTTCAAAACAAAAAGGAAAGTGAGTACTTTTGTACATTAATATTTTCAGTTTTTAGGCAAAGCATAATCTCATTTTACACATTTCCCTAAATTGTTCATTATTGTAGATATGTGAAATCCATGCTTAGTCTTATGTCTGACTAATGGTTTTTCATCAGCATACATGGTAAATCTTTTATATATTTGTTTTTAGTTCTGATTCCATTACATATGCATTGAAGGAAAAAAAAAGATTTTTGAAATAATACAAAACACTATAAATAGTCTTGATCATTGTGTTGATGTAAAATAGGATACAAAATTTATTCTCAATTTCTGAGATATTAATTTCCTTGTTGCCCTAGATAGATATTCTCATGCATTTTGTATTTATAATTAATTTTAATTATTGTTTCACATATACGTATAGATTCTTTCTAGCATATATGTCTGTGGTTTCCTTTGAGTTTTTAAACTAGACTTCATTTTTCTTTCATGACACTTAATATTTCTTCAAAAAGATGAAATCCAAATGGCCGTTTTAATAAGCTTAGTAGGATTAATCTCACACATGGGTTTCAAACGGAAAATATTTAAAATTGATGGGAAGAGACATGGTAAAATGCAGTTTGGAGAAATGGCTGGAAATTTTTTTTTTTACTTAATCATCTTTAATTTTCTCTCTCTTACCACATCAAGAAACCATAATCTGACAGAGACCAAAACACGTGAATAGAAAGAGCTTGCTCCTGCATAGCAGTGACTTACTGTTAGGACCATAGTGTAAATTGAGAAATCCTTTATCATAGCTTTTACTTTATAAAAACTCCAGTTTTTGATATGCCATGTCTATAAAATGTGTGTTGATATTTTAAAAAGTTGAAGTAAAACATACAGGGAGAGAGAAACCCTAACTTAATTACTGCTGCATAGAGGTGATATTTTTTAATTATTGATTTCCAGAATATACAACTAAACTGAATATTAGGGGAGGAGTCAAGAGACCCTATTCCAATCTTGGCTAAGAGCTTTCCTCCCACCACACCACAGATGTTCCTATATGTTGAATGAAAATGAGATAATTGCATAATTTTTCTCAACCTTACCTCTATGCGTATAAAATAAAATGTAATAAAAATTTAAAATATAAGGATGAGGTAACATCTTCAGACCCCAAATTGTGATTTCCCTAATTCAGGTTTCAGACAGGCTTAATATAATCACATTATACTGAAAATAATCACTAAATCAACCCAGGAACTATGAGTTTGTTTGATAGTGTGTGTTGTATGTATGCATGTATAATGGTTTGTGGAGAGTGACTACTGTTTTATTATTTTTTACATGTTTATTTATTTATTTTGAGAGGGAGAGAAAATCCTTGTGTGTGAGATGGGAAGGGACTGAGAGAGGCAGAGAGAGAGAGAGAGAGAGAGAGAGAGAGAGAGAGAGAGAGAGAGAGAGAGAATCCCAAGCAGGTTCCATGCTCAGCATGGAGCCAGGCTGGATCTCATGACTGTGAGATCTTGACCTGATTGGAAGTCAGGAGTTGGATGCTTAACCAACTGAGCCACTGAGGCACCCCTTAATTTACTCCTAAATTACAGACTAAGATTATACATGTCTGCAGAAAAAGAGGGTAAAAAGTAATTGCCATATAAATTAGTCATGGATGATTCGTGTGTCCAGGCCTGCTGTGTGTGTGTGTGTGTGTGTGTGTGTGTGTGTGTGTGTGTGTTGTCTTTTGTTGTTTTCTTGCTTTCAGTGCAGATTTGTGAAGGAAGAGTTGACTTACAAGGAGTAATAGTTGGAACACACTGATATCAAGTGTATATTCTCTGTCATTAAATTTATTTAGGATCAGCCACTCTAAGATTGTTTTTCTTCTGCAGCTTTGAGTCGAGTCATTTTGCTACTGCTTTGATCTTACTTACATTTAATTTCTGTGATTGTTAAATATTTTGTGAGTAACCAAAACATCTGTGAAATCAAAAATTATTTACTGATATATTTTTTTCATGTTAAGTCGGTGCTTTCTTAATACAGAGTTCTCTTTTTCATGTATTTCTCTGACTAATTCTTTTTCAAAGTTTATATTAATTAAATGAGTTTTAAATGAACTATAACCAACTTTGGGTTCAGTCAGTCAAGAGCCATTTCTGTGATTAGTTAGAAATTAGTGAAACATCACTACTTGTGTAGATTTATATTAAAATAAGTGGAATGATTGAGTTTATCTGTGATTGCTAGATTACTAAAATTGGCTGTCATCCCTCATTACAGCTTTTATAATAAAATAAATAACTATATAAACAATACTGTAGTCACCATTTTATAATTGTCAAAAGCTATTGAAATTTAAATATATGATTTACTCTGAGAAAGAACTTTATATTTTAGGAGTTTAGCAGTAATCCATAGGCAGAGACTTTCTCACCTGTCATTTGGTAAAGTATGCACCACTACATTAATTTTAAAGAAATCAATATTTTTTTTCTCATTATAACCACCTTTTCTCTTTGGAGGGAAGATAAACTTACTTAAGCTTTTGTATTTCTTTATATAAGGTATATATTAATAAACATGATAGAATTTCATCTAGCATTAAACAGAAAATTTTGAAAGTCTGAAATTTTACTTCCTCGGAGTTAAAAATTATAAACTATTCACCCTATATCTTTCTAGTACTTTTCTATCAATTATGTAATATAGGGATATCATTTACAGAATCGAAACCCTGTGCTGTGGCACATATTACATTGCAACTCTGCTTTTTCTGTGTGTCAGTATATGTGGGAGACTTTCCTTGTAAGACATATTGGTCGACCTCATTTTTTTTTAAGTTCATTTATTTATTTTGAAAGAGAGAGAGAGCATGCAGGCAGGGTTAGCGTCAGAGAGAGAAGAGAGAGAGAATCCCAAGCAGGCTCCATGTCCAGCACAGAACCCGACGTGGGGCTCGGTCTCACAAACTTCAAGGTCATGATCTGAGCTGAAATCAAGAGTTGGACGCTTAACTGACTGAGCCACCCAGGTGTCCCAGGTCTACCTCATTATTTTTTTAATGCCTGTTTAATATCATATTAATGAACCATCATTTATTAAACCTTTCTTCTCCTTAAATGGATATTTAAATTGTTTCCAGATTTTTGCTATTAAAATTAACAATATTATATATAATTTCATGTATAATGTAAATATATAGTTTAATATAACATGAAATATATATGATTTATTTTGAAAGTGTGAGAATATTTAGGTGTATCAGTATATTTTTAAAAGCAACTGACAGAAATCCAAATAAATAACTGACAGAAATCCAAATAAATAACTGACATGCCCAAACTAAGAAAACACTCTGTGGTCTAATATAAGAAAAGTTTTTCAGGTATATCAGTTTAAGCTATGAAAGGTTCAAGTTCAAGGTTTTTAAATGTCTCTGAATCTCTGACTCTCCTCTGTATGAGATTTATTCTCAGTTAAGTTCTTTCCATGTGTCAGAAAAGATGACAGTTTAGGTTTGTATGGTCTTTACATGTGTCAGCTTCTAGCAGAAATTCTCTCCCTGGAACCATGTGAAGATTTTCCAATGGGACTACATACACTTCTGTTAGTTAACTAAATTTTGAAATAGTCAAAGAAGGGAGTAAGGACTCCATAGTAGTGCATGTCCAATACCATGGTTAACAATCTCCGCCATGACAGCATAGGATGGAAGAAGTTCTTCAAAGAAAAAAGACAAAAATAATAGACATGGGGAGACTTACATCTACCCTTCAGATGTGGGTAGATGTAGCCAAATTACACTTCTGAAGCAGTTTGTACTGCAGCCAAAGTATAATAATTTCTCTGCATCATGCCAATCCTACATCACATTGATCATTTTAGTTTGATGCGTTTAAAAAAAGTCTCATATTCATTTTATTTCGTGTTTCCCTATATTAGTGAGTTGTGGTTTTATTTTCATATATTTCCTAGTCATTTCCATTTATTCTATGGATTTTTTTGTCTATTTTATATTAAGTGATTTGTCTTTCTTACATTAATTTCCCAGAAATGTTACATATTCTGAATAGTAATACCCTGTTACCTAGGTATCATAAAAGTTCTCTAGTCTAAATTACATCTTTCAGCTTTTCTGTGTCCTTCATTACACCGTATTTTTTATGGCTTCTGTTTAGTGCCTGTTCCTCGGGAAGGCTTGCCTCATTATAAGATAGTCTCAGTGTTTCTTGTACATTTTTGAATTTTTAAAAAAGTTATTTTATATCTTTATTGTTTAAAAACAAAACATATGTAAAAACATATATAACAACAAAACATATATAAAAACATAAAACATATTCTGCCAATAGATAGGGGGACAAACAACCATGCTTTGGCTGGTGCTGGAGAGGAGATTAAGGCTTTCTCTAGGAAGGTGTCATGGCTATTACTCCCTAACCACAGACATCAGTAAGGAAGTGCCTATGTCATTCTATGTCATCTGGACCGCTTCTTTCCTTCTTTCTGCACCACCATCCTCAGCATGTTTGCTCTTGTGTTCAGACTTATTTCACCTTAGTCACGAGATGCCCAGCGTTGTATCTTCCCTTGCTGGTGTCCAAAGCAGAAAGGAAAGAAATGCAAATGGTGGAAAGGACTTCATATATGTAGCAAAGTCTTTCCCAGAAGGATTCCCAGCACACATTCCCCTATATTTCTTTGGCCAGAAATGAGTCTCATAGCTTCCTTCCTAGATCAATCCTAGACATAGGTGGATTCAATCTCTCTAATCAGTTTAAACCAATCATTATTCACCCACTAGAGCCAGGGGTATTGACACTTGAACGAATTTGTTAGCAAGAAAAAATGTGACGGAAAGGTTGATGAATGGGCAAACAATAAAGTCTAGTACCACAAATCTATAACTACTTTAGAAATATACAAATACTTTAAATTTAGAGAGGGTTTTCATATATTAGCTTGTTCTGTTTATCTGGCGTTCATGTTAAGGACAGTTTTTTCTTTTACGTTCACAGATAAGAAAACTGAGATCCAAAAAATTACATGATGTATCTGTAATTGCAAAACTGGTAGGAGACAGGATAGAATTTAATTCGGGTCTTTTAATTCCTAGTTTAAGACTTTATTCTTAGTTCACACCGTTTATTATTTAAACAAATATGTCTTTAAAATATTAAGAAGAATGCAATAGTTTTAGATACGTGTCTGAAACATCATCCACAAAATTCTAATTTCCTTTTATCCTTAGATATATTAAAATTGTCTTGGAAGGAGCTAGCCACTAGAGAGTTGCCTTTTGGTAGAAGGAAATAGTCCCTGCATAGCAATATACATAAGTAATTTCTCTCACAAAGGAAACTTGCAACTATTAAATTAGGTATAAAAAACTTTTTCACAAATGTGTTCAAGGCAAGTTGAAAACATGAATTGGGTGGTTTCATGGATGATTTCCATTTTTGTGGGAATGAGATACAAGGGAGAGATATTTTGTGCACAGTATTGCACAGTTCAAAAATATGTATGAAAGACTTTGTCTCTGTAAAGGACTCCACTGGCTTTAAGATATTGCTACACTTTTATTTGTTTTGTTTTCTAAATAGTAGAATAAACCAGAACAGATGCTGTTTTTGTTTATAGTCTCTACCCATAATAGTCCTCTATCTTTTACAGAATATCATTCAGGTTTTTTATTGTCTATTGTAGGAATTCATCCTAAAGCAATCTGACATGTCACATATAAGCTCTTAAGACTTCAGCTCTCTCTTGTTTCAAGTGATAATGCACTACTAAGAACATTAATGTCTGAGGATCTCTTCTGCTGACAGCCAGTCTGACATCCTGGTTCAGATAAACTAAATTTAAGTGTGAAAACAGAAGTAAACATTTGCTGCATTTATGAATATTCCAAGCACCCAGGGTCTTCATGGATCCTTATTATGTTAAAGTTGTTTGTTTTTCTTTAAAACGTCCTTGTTCAGTGGACATACATGATTTGCAGGGGTGCCAATTTATAATTCCTTTGATGTTGTGTGGTCTGTTCTTGGATGTCTAAAAAGTGAAGAGAAAAATCCTTTCCCATTACTTGTTTATGCCATAGAAAATAAGCGTTGTTTGCTTACAATGCAGATTTTAGAGTCCTAGATTCCTGGATCAATCAATTGATCAGTCTGTCTATCTGTCTGTCTATCTATCTATCTATCTATCCATCTATCTATATCTCTACCTATCTGTCATCTTTCTACCTTTTGGGATTTCTTTCTGGTGGCTTATATTTTTACTATATTATTTCTTTTATGATGAGAAAGAGAATCCAGTCATATGAGTAGGTTTACCTAGAAATGATTTGTGTGAATGGCTTGAAATAAAAGTTTGACAAATTGGAGAGAGCAGCTGAAGTTATGCAAGGAGTTTACCAAACATTTTAGTTGAGCAGATTTTGGACTAGACCTTACATATTATAGTACATATTTCAAATAGTGATTAAAACATCTGCTTATATATTAACATCTTATAAAATACCATTTATACAATAATAATATTGTATTGTATGCCTCAAGCAATACTTCAGCTTTTTACCTGTAAAATGATGATCTTACCAGATCAAGGTCAAAATTCAAATGTCCATGGAGAACCAGAGTATATAGGGAGCAGCAGGCGCTCTGGAGCTAGAGAGTGCATGGTCTGTCTAAGGTGGTCTGTTTATTCCTTCCCTTCCCCATTTCTCCCTCCTAACCTCCCCCCTCCTCCCTCTTTCTTCCCTCCCTCTTTCCTTTTCTTTTCTCATTTACTTCTTATCTCTTTCTTTTCTTTCCTTTTCTTTTTCTTTCTTTTCTTTCTTTTCTCTTTCTCTCTCTCTCTCTCTCTCTCTCTCTCTTCAATACATTCTGGCTCAAATAAAATTTGTTTCAGAGCTGAATTTGGCCAGTGGGACTTTAGGTTACAACTTCTGAATTAAGAGAATAACTAAGATCACATACACCTTTAAAAAATGGATGCATTTTTTTTTCGTATCAGTTAGCCATTTCTTCATTCTAAACTTTTACTTGCTTCATTTTACCCTTAAAACTTGGCAATGTATTTGACTCTACATTCTATTACTACATTTCTTAATTCTATTTGAAAGCTATTAATCTAAGAACTATTTTTTTCATAACGATATACTTTATTATGAGAAATACACTGTATGTATACATATATATATCTATATACATATGTATATATATATATGTATACACTTTATATACACACACTACACACACATGCACACTTATACTGAATACTAATCTTGTCACTAGCATAGAAGTTAGATAATGTGGATCATATCATCCTTTGCTTTGCCTGACCTGATTCTTAAGCTTTAATTGTCTGTAGATCACACTCAATTAATTTTATTTTTGTAAATACTTAAAGTTAAAGGGGGGAAAAAAAGAGTAAATCCATTTAACAAAGTTTTTTTGTTTTGTTTTTTTTCTTTGCAGTCCACATTATTCCTCCTATTTAGTACTGGTAGTTATGCATTTTGAATACTTAGCACTATTTAGAGAAAATCAATTACAGCTATCCTAGGCTCAGTAGACATTATACGATTCTGGTGATGTTCAAGTTTAAGATTATGCCAGTATCAAGTTATGTTTAGTATCATTCATGTCTGAGGGAAAATGATCAATTCTGGGCTATTCAGTCTACCACAGTATGTGTTCATAAACTTTTGGATCTCCCGGAAGATAATCTGCACAAGAGCAGAGACTTTGCTGTTTTTATGGTATATTTCCAGTGCTTACAATAATAATACTCAGTGATGAGTATAATTTCTCAAGAAATATGTATGGTGTTTGCTCAATAAATACATGTTTAAGTAATTATTAGATTAATTTTGGAAGAATATTTTAGGATGCCATCTACAGATATTGAGAACAAGTAGTATTTTAGGGAAACTATTGTGGGGATATTGAAAAATACTTTCTTAATTTTGAGGTTATGGTATAAACTTTTGGTTTCTCAGTGCTGTAATGGGAATTACCAGGGAAAGTTTTGAAAGTTAAAAGAGATTTTCATTTTTTTTTTAATTTCCATGGAAAAGTTATGAAAACAAAATGGGACATTTACCTCAATGGTACTATTGAATTATAAATGTAGCCTTACCAAGGCTATGATATAGTTATCAAATTAGTAAATAAATGAATTATTAACTGTAACTATACTTACTCGTGTCTACAGTAATTATGAAATTATATTATTTTCATTCCTTATTTTTGCTTTGAACAGTGCTTTGGAGAGTGTGTATACACACTCTTACATATACACATACACATGCACACATGTACATGACTGAAGCAGGTTATCTGTCCTTGTTATTTGTAGAAATTCTTCTTCATAAGTGTATTGTATGCACTATGCTCTGCTTAATTATTTATTTCTTATTATTACCTCAAACTGTCCACCCAACTGTACTTCATTTAAATCCTGATTATCTCGATTTTATAAATAATATATTGAAAAGTAGCATTCCT
Source organism: Acinonyx jubatus (assembly GCF_027475565.1). Classification (NCBI taxonomy): domain Eukaryota; kingdom Metazoa; phylum Chordata; class Mammalia; order Carnivora; family Felidae; genus Acinonyx; species Acinonyx jubatus. The sequence goes on from NC_069391.1 coordinate 41,623,274, forward strand.
TAGCTAATTGATAACATTGTGTCATTTGAGTTTATGGAATGCCTATTTGAAAACAAACACCAGCTCATATTTATATTGTGTGTCCTCATTATTTTATTTCACGGCTCTAGTGCAGGACATTTGATTGTTTATGTATATCATTTATCTACTGCTGCATCAGAAACAATCCCTACTTGGTGACCTAAAAGAATAATTATTAGTGTTGCTTGTGAATCTTTAATTTGGGCAGGACTTGAAGGAGAGAGTTGCCTCAGTTGGGGCAGTTTCAGGTGGTAGGTGGATGTTCACTTTCAAGATCACTTATTCACATGACTGCATATTGGGGCGGATTGTCAGCTAGAAGCTGCATTGCATCTGTAGGTCAGGGCCTTGTTTTCTTTCCACATAAACTTCTCCACTTGTTCCTCATTTGTTCATGGTAGTTAACTTCCAAAACGTCATAAGAAAATCAGTTATAAGTGCATGGTGTTTACATGCCTAAGTTTGGAAGTCCTGCAACACTTAATATGTATTTCATTGGCTAAGGCAGTCACAAGGCCTTACCCAAGTTCAAAGGGCAGGAGACATAGACACCATCACTTCTAGAACACCCTATGTTCTAGAAGAGCATATAGGACAGAAGATACTGTTACGTTCATCTTTGGAAACTAATTTACCATGTGACTATTGATTTGTTGTCATGCAAAAACCTGTTCTTTTTAGCTTTCCAAAACACTCTAAGAAATGTGATTGTTGTTGCCCTTGTCATCCTGAATCATTTTCTGTGCATTTACATGATTCTCTTCTGAATTGGAGCTTTCTTAGCTTTAGAGTGTAGCACCTCTTCCTGTATTTTGTAAGCCACACTATAAGTCTACTAGATGGATATGTGAGTGAATATTTGCTCTTTTCATGCCAAGAGTTTTTTATAGCTTTTCTGATACTTAGAAAGGACCTTTTCTAGTAAGATGGAAAATCATGAGAATAAGTCATGAGCATGTTTATTGTGTAATATTAGACACTAAGCCCCTTTTCTTACTCATTTTTTCTCTACATCCATAAGTACATGTCCATGTGGTAGAGTAAAATTATTTAATGTCAGTATCTAAATCTGATCCAGCGCCTTTCTGCTAAAGATGTTATTTTGGTATGATGAGTATTTTACTTAGTGTTAAGATATGTTTTTAATGCTTGTGACTTCAAGATGTCTTAAAACTTTAAGGCAAAGCTGAAAAAATGATTAATACAGTCACAAGGTCTTCTTTTTTGCACTGAGTGGGAAATAAAATCTAGATAATATATAATATTCAGTCTTCTCTCTTGTGCTTTTTTTGTCTCCATCTCTTTTATGGAATCTATAAGATTCTTAAACTTGTCAGACTAGTGAAGCTAGACATTGCCTTTGCTACTGAAGCCAAAATACAATGAAATAATCTTTTCAGGAAAATTCTTTGGAATAGCCTGCTTGTTGCTGGTTTTCAGTAGAGTATTTTTTCCCTAATGATACTTAATAATTCTATATTTGATTCAATTTATATTGAATTTGAACATACTTTTTGTTATGTTTTTATATTAATTTTCTCCCAGTGATTGTTTATTCAAATCATGAAGAGTGTTTTGTTTGATACATGTTGTATACCAACCTGTTTTATTTCTTACACCATCCACTTTTGGAAGAATGCTACTCAGGTATTCTGTTCACTAGTGCCTTTCATTTCCATTCATTCATTAATTTATTCTTATATCTATTTATTGTGCCTTTTATGATTATTCATTCAGTAAGCATATATTGAATTATTTTCATATGCTTGACTCAGTGTTGTATATAGTTAAATAAGATTCTCTTTCCTCTCTACAGCTAGCAATTTATTAGAGAAGGTTATCAATTTTTATTTTCAAATGTTAACTGCGGTCTATTTAAAGATTCATTTATAAGAAAGCTTCCTTGATAACTCACTTTTATAATAGTTTCATTTTTATAATAATCACAGAGTATTTCTATATGCATTTATCTATTTGTATTCCTTACATTATGTGGTCTTGTTACAGTATTTAAATCACTTCTCAATAATAATTGAATATTTCCATTCTTAGCAAATGGACTGTGATGAGTTTTATATTATGATTCAAGACCAATTACAGGCCATAGATTCATGAAAATAAGATCATTGTAATTTTTGTTGTTATGATTTGGTGGCCTGTTGCATGAAGACCCTTTTCTTTGGGTACTCTCTGTTTCTTTGATTAGGTTCCTTCGCTGTAAGGCAGCAGTTTCATTGTATTGCCCTTGGACCAACAGAATTAATTGGGAAATAGGTAGGAATATGCATTCTCAGGCTCCATCTCAGACCTGCTGAATCAGGAACTCTTAAGGGGCAGCCTAGCAATCTCTCAAGCTCTCCAGATGATTCTGTTAACACGGTAAAGTTTGACAGTAACTTTTAAAATAGAATTCTGGGGTACCTGGATGGCCCAGGTGCTTGTGTCTGACTCTTGATTTCAGGTCATGTCATGATCTCACAGTTCATGAGTTTGAGCCCTGTGTCAGGCCCTGTGCTAACAGTGCCTGCTGACAGCGTGGAGCCTGCTTGGGATTCTCTGTCTCCCATCTGTGCCCCTCCCCCACTCACTCTCATCCACTCTCTCTCAAAAATAAATGAACATTTAAAAAATAATAAAAGTTAAAAAAGAATTTAACACATCTCTGCATTAAAATTTTGAGATATTCACAGCATATACAGTTAGTACATATATAGTTGTTTTACAGTTAAAATTAATGAGTGGAGGTTAATATAAGCTCACTAAGTTATTGGTGAGTCTGTGCTATAAGCTAAAGACACAAAGCACACTTATTTGTCAAACTATCTCTGTTCCTTAGGAAAAATATCAAATATACATGTGTTTCTTACCACGCATGGGTTTGGCATTTAAAATTAAAATCTGCATGTAGTTTTGTATTCATTACTTCTGCACAAGTTAACATTCTCTCTGATTTATAATGAAATGTTTATTACTTTTGGAGTGTTGGTCTAATTTAGAGGAACTTTAGCAGGATAAGCAATTTTCTACAGTCCATTCAAAAGTAAGAAACCCCATAATACTATGAAGAAAATAGATAATATGGAATCAGCACTTATTAATTTTAGGCAAGTTTAAATACATTATCTCAATTAATTTTCACCAACATTCTGAAATGAGCAACTATCTCCCCTGCCCCTTTATGATGAGCAAACCAAGGGAAAAAAGAAATGTTAAATAATTTGCCACAGCAAATAAAGTGTGGAACCATTTTACTCAAACTTAAGAGTTGAGGCTTCAGAAATAACCTTTATAACCCAAATGTTTAGAAGATGTAGGTCAATGGTTCTCAAAGTGAAGTTTCTGGACCAATGGTATCTATGTGATCTGGGAACTTGTTGGAAATTCAACAAAATTCAAAAATTTAATTTTTTATCCTACCTCAGAGCTATGGAAGTAGAAACTCGGAGGCGGGATCCAGCACTCTGTTTAATCATCTCTTTAAATGATTCAGATATACTATAAAGTTTGAAAACCATACATCTAGGTTTAAGACCAGGTTCAATTATTTACTTTCTTTAGAATTTTTGACAAATCCCCAAATGTTTTGAGTGAAACTCTTTATCCTCAAAAGGAGGCTAATAATTATCTTTGCATGTTAGGTGGCTGTGAAATTTCTGAGGTAACTCATGAGAAAGAAAGCAGTTTATTATTTGCAAAGTACTCTTCAGATGTTACTTGATCTTAAATTATCATATCAGCCTGTGAAAGGCAACTGAAAATTTCAATGTAAGTTATGCTGTCACAGGTTTCTTTGAACCACAACTGATGGGTATGTCAGCTTGTGTGTAATTCAGAGCCAAATTGAGGGCCATGAGAAGACAGGATGAGGGTGTGTGAGAAAGGTCTTCCCAGCATATCCACTTAGGAATGTTAGCTAAGTATACATGTAGCCATGAGGGATTGCAGAGTTATTGGAAGAGGAGATTAGAAAGAGAACTTACTAAAATATACTAGTACTACCGCTTACATTCTAGTTCTGCCTATTTCTGGTGCCTCAGTTCCCATTCCATCTTTTGTGCATGGCTGAAATAACTCCATCTTCAGTGTGTAACAGTAGCCCTGAGATTTGAGGCAGAGTGCAGGGCACTTTGTGTCACTTATAGAAGGCTTCCAAAAAAGGACGATAGTTCCCAGTGGGAACAAGTCTGATCTGAGCTCTGAGACACAACTAGTGAGGGAAGGATCAAGGGTTGGGCATTAAGGCTGGGTGGAATCTGTGAAAGCTTCCTTTTCATAACCTTTAGTGAGGTTTCAGTGCAACCATTGGGCTTAAAGGAGGCAGATAATGAAATGGAAGCTCTCAGAATTCAGATGGGTAAAGATCTAGGATATTCTTTCTGTCTCTGTCTCTGTCTTTCTGTCCCTGTTCCTCCCCTCCCCCCCCCCCACATACTTCGGTAACTAAAATAAAAACTGAGTGGGGAGAGATGGAGTAATGGTTTAGTAGGACCTAACAGTTTAGTATAACCCACTGACAGGTACTTCTTTTTCTCTTCTACAGTAGAGATGAGTCCCAAGAGGATGGTTCTGGGATGCTTTGGAGACAATAGACTTGAGAGAAGTTTGTTTTATACCACTCAGATCCTTCCTCTAGTCTGCTAAAGAGCCAAGTAAATTGCATGTTCTCATTTAGTTATTAATAGAATGCATGTCACTGATTAATAGAATGAATAAAGAATCTCCTAATTTGACAAATTTTCTTTATCAAAAAGTATCAATACAAATGAATCTAGAAAGTTGCTTCTAAGTCATATAACAAACAGAATATATAGATATACCTTAGTACTGTTTTTTCCTACACGTCCAGTGTCTTTTAGAAGATAAAATACAGAGGAGCAAGTAAGTAGTAATGATGAATGAGGAGGTCAGGATTCTCTTTTAACAACCCTTAATTTTTCATGATAGTTATAAAATAAGAAAACAAAATAAAACAAAATCAAAGATTTCCCCACACCCAGAATTTGAACTTTGATTATCAATTTAAAATTGGAATATGAGTGGAATTATTATGTTGCACAAGACAGATAATATCGCTTTCAATGCAACCAAGGCACTCGACTTTCCTTCTTGACATCAAAAGAGCAAAAGGAACATTAGTGAGTGTCAAGTTATTATTCGGTTTAAATGAGAAATTGCTTATCTACCTAGATCTTTTAATGTAAGATTGAGTTTTGTTACTTTGACACTATTTTATATTAATCCTCCCCTAATCAATATCTTTCTGCTTGTAGGCATAGTGTCAGGGGTGGTGTGTATTTTATGTGCTACAGTGCATTTCTGTTTGCAGTTTACTCCCTGGCTCTCCAAATATTAAAATGAATTTAAAGTGGGAGTTAAAAAAATCTTATTACTCATATGTTTTCAAAATGATTCATGCTCACCTTTAGTTGTTCTTGGTATTCTCTATCAGGATTCATTGTGTTAACAAGTGAGGTTGAATAGCCAGGACAGCATTCCAGTATGTATAAAACACAATACTTACAGAATTTTAAATATCACATCCTACTGTAACTATTTATTTATGAGTCTGTCTCTCCATCCAGCATTCTCTAATTGTGAGCCTTTCTTGGAAAGGGACTGTTTCTCATTTACCTTCATGTGTGATAAATCTCATACTTTCAATGACATTTTGTTGAGTTTTAAAACTGAGTATTTCTTTTTTTAAATGCTGATTTATTTATTTTGAGAGAGAGAGAGAGAGCACACGTGGGTGGGGAGGGGAGAAGCAGAGAAAGAGAGAGAGAGACAGAGAGAGAGAGAGAGAGAGAGAGAGAGAGAGAGAGAGAGAGAGAGAGAGAGAGAGAGAATATCCCAACCAGGCTCCACACAGCGTGGAGCCTGACACGGGGTTTGATCCCATGAATTATGAGATCGTGACCTGAGCCAAAATCAGGAATTGGGTGCTTAACTGATTAGGCCACCCAGGAGCCCAAAACTGAATATTTCTTAAATGGAATACCTTTATTAAAAAAAATTATGTAAGTGGTGATGTTGGAGGGTATATGCAATTTAATTCTTTATCTTTGATTTTATGGAGTCTTAATAAGTAAACTAGTGGATATTGCTAAATATATTCTTTACTTCTAAAACTTGTTTTTCTTCTTATTTTTTTTATTTTGTCTTTGTTCCATTCCCAAGTAAAGCATATATTGTAGGAAGCAATAATAATTTAGATATTGGGATTAATATTTAGATCTAAGGTACATTAAGTGATATGTTGGCTTCCTGAAAGAGCTTTTTCCCAGGTAATAACTTAAAATAAAAATATGGCTGAATGAGTTTCTTGTTATATTATAGTGGAAGTATCATGTGAAATTGATATTCAAAGACTTATCTAGGAAGGCTAACATTTTATGAAGTGTTCCATTAGTAATGAAATGTTATTTTCTTAAGACAAATAACTTTTTCATGTCCTTCAGTCTCAGGAGTTATCAGAAGAAATTTAATGGCATGCAAACTATGCTAGAATTTTAGTTTTATTTATCGATACTCCATCTATACGCACAAATGAGCTGTAATCATACACCAAAGTACATTTATATATGGCTTCATCTCTAGGAATAGGTAAGAAACCTAGTTTTAAATGAAAACCATTTGTTTTATCTTCTTTTCTTGCCTAAAGCCAACAATTGATTGACTGCTATAATATGAATTTAGAGGTAACTAAAATCCCAACATTGTTGAAACTACACTGCCATATAACCTGTCAGTTCTTAGTGATGCATATAAAAGCCAAATACGTTTTCAATTGCTCAGTGTATTGTGAAAAGTCTAATGGGGCTTTTTTTTTTTTTTTTTTTTTGCCTTTTTGCCTTGTTGCAAATTCTCCATGGGCTTTGAGTTACATCTTAAGGGCTGTGTTGTAGTTTTACAATTAACCTGTCATAGTGAAGAGTACACAGATGCTTTGTTGTAGTTCTTTTCTTTTATACCATATTCCTCCAGTATGTATTTACCACCAGCAATCTGTAGTAGCATGAGATGAGTAGAGGGCAGAGCTCTAATTTTGAGGGCATTTTTAGAATTTCCTATATGTTTTTTGTAGTTATCACCTCTCCTGGAATTTATGGTAAGAAAGGCTCTAGATTCTTAAGTTTATAATCACAATTGTTTGTGCCACTGTCCTTCTGCTGTAGCTCCTCCATGAAGGAAGTTTTTGTTTTGTTATGTGTGTGTTTATTTTGACTAACGGAGATGATTTTCTGTGCTCTTAGCTTCCTTGAGATGGCAGTATAAGCTATTTACTCTGGAATAAACTGCCTTTTTTTTTTTTCTCCAAAAACAGCTACAGCTTTGTTTGGCACTAACAATGCATTGCGTTATTTCAGAGTTTTAAGATTTCATAACTTTATAGAAGCTAATTGTATATTAAATGTTACTCTGGGTGTTACTCTCTTCTTCAGTAGATTATTCAAATAAAAAAGTAATCATTTATGTACTTTTTAGAGAGTATTAATTTCCACTTTGTGATTTTTTTTTCTCATTCATTTTTAGGTTACTATTAAAAAACTCCCAATATTCTATAAGACAGTAGTAAGAAATATCTAGGTAGTGTATTTATTTATACTAACCTCTAATTCGTGGAGACTTGCAGAAGGGAAGAATTATAGTTGGTGAACTACAGTATTCATGATCACCAATATCAGTATTATGTAGGAGGAAGATAGTAATTTGTTTCAACTTTTTCTTTAAACATTTATTTATTTTTAAGAGACAGAGATAGCACAAGCAGGGAAGGGGCAGAGAGAGAGACACACACAGAATCCCAAGCAGGTTCCAGGCTCCAAGCTGACAGCACAGAACCCGATGCGGGGCTCAAACCCAGGGACTGAGAGATCATGACCTCATCCGAAGTTGGATGCTCAACTGACTGAGCCACCCAGGTGCCCTAAGACAGTAAAACTTTTTAAAAAGTCTAGAAATGTAAAGATCTATCATCTGTGCAAGTGATGAATACAACAACTTTTTAAAAAAATATTTTTTACTGTTAAATATTTCATGAGATTTAACATTTATAAAGGGAAAAGATCTTCCTAGTACCAAGGATAAGTACATAGTAATTTATGCCACAGTTGTACAAAGACCAATGTGAGAAGCTGAAAGGGTAATATTTCTCCTTTTTTGGGGAACAGAAATTTAGCAAATTATTCATTATTTTTCCTCATGCAGAAAAAAAATAATAATAAGAGGAAACCACTACATAAAAGGCCTTGTGATAAGTGCGTTCTGTATATTGTCTCACCTAATCCTTTCCAAAGTACATTTTGCAAAGTACAAAGGACATTATTGCTGTTGCTGGGAATTAGATTTGCAGAGAATGATGTCACTGAAAAGTCAGAAATGGAACAGGGTACGTTGCCCAGCCAAGGAATCTCCAGAATCTGAGATGTTAACTCTGCAGAGATAGATTTTTGTGTTAGAGGAGACAATAACTTTGACATTTCTCTCTGCCTTTCTGCCTCAGCATATCTGCTTTCTCCTCTTCTCTTTTTCCTTTACAAATAAATCTTTTCTATTGGTGGTAGGTTAACTGCAATTTCCTGTTCTCATCTGAAAACTGGGAGCAGATAAAGCTGTGGTACATGGATTCCAGAGGACAAAATACATGTACATTTATTTTCCTTATAAAATATTTAGTAATAAAGCTGATTACATTATTCAGTATGTTGGGATATTTAATAAGTTTTATAGGAATCCTCCATTGGCTAACATCTGAATTTATTTCATGGCAGCCTATCTTTAGTATAGAGCTTCTACCTTTATTAAAATGTTTGCATTTACAGATTCCTATTCAATATTTGGAGCCTATGTGGGAGTTTAAGGGCAGTCTTTTTTTTAATGTTTATTTATTTTTGAGAGAGACAGAGACAGAACGCGAGTGGGTTAGGGGCAGAGACAGAGGGAGACGCAGAATCCGAAGCAGGCTCCAGGCTCTGAGCTGTCAGCACAGAGCCCGATGCGAGGCTTGAACTCACAAGCTGTGGGATCATGACCTGAGCTGAAGTAGGACACTTAGCCGACGGAGCCACCCAGGCACCCCTAAGGGCAGTCTTTTAAAGGTGATTTTGAGTTGTTCAAAAAATACCATTAGCCAACAAAATTTTAATTGAAGAATACTATAAAATTCATAGGATCTTTAATTTAAATCAGAGTGACTCTCTTGTTTTTCATGCATCTGCATATCCCCATTAGTGGTTGACTAGAAGTGTGTCTGTGTCCATTTCAGTAGAGAAGATATCTATCTGGGTCACATGAGAAAAGGTCAAGGATGAGGCAGATGTTCTGTACCTTGATCCCTGTGTCATTTGTTCAGTTTTATAAAGACCCAGAAATTACATGGGCATTGGTCTAGATCATATTCTATTTATAGTTGGGTTATTTCATGATCTTTTGTTCAAATTAACTTGAATATATGCAGTAAGGGCTGATTTCACTGTTACCTATATGATTTCAGGGCTTATATTATCAGTACCTTCAAGAGTGAAAAAAGTATGTTTGGTTTATAAGAAAAAACATATTTCCTTTCATTTACTTGGTAGATTAAAAAGTGCTTTGTAGTGTTATTAAATAATGTTGTTAAGCTTAGACTTTTATTTGAAATAATATACAGACACAATAGTATCTCTTTGTTGTTTAAAAGTTCTTTTATAAGGGTATATAGTGGTAAAAATAAGCACTAAAGAGCACTTTTTCATAGATATTAAATTCTATGCCAGTCTTCTTGTCTACCCAGTAGATGCTGCCAAAATTATGAGTCTTAGCAAAGAATGCAAATTGGATCATTAACATTGGGAAATAAAAATGAAGAGATTGATTGGAATGAATTATGTTAGCTTTCATGAAGGCTTGGCAAAAAAATGGATTCTGCTTACTAATATAAATGGCTTACCTAAATGAGCAAGCGACTTTCTATTCTTAGAACATATATAAAATACATAAGGAATAAAGAATATGGAACAAGATTGAACTAAAATAAAAGAAAGGAAATATGATGGTTATATAAAATCAGCAAGGACATGTACAGGCATAGATAATCTATCTTTCTTTGTGCTTTTCTTAGTACTACAGAACATAAGTTATTTATGTGTTTCTTAATTGTTTTTAACAGGGCATATTAAGTAATTACTAGTGTCAACAAATGTTGTGTCCTTGGGATGCCTGTGTGGCTTAGTTGTTGAAGCGTCAAACTCTTGATTTCAGCTCAGTATCATGGTATCAGGAGGGGTTCTTAAGATCCAGCCCCGTGCAGGGCTCTGCGCTGACAGTGTGGAATCCACTTGGGTTTCTCTTTCCCTCTCTCTCTACCCCTCCCCTGCTCCCACTTGCTCTTGCGCTCTCTTTCTCTCTCAAAATAAGTAAATAAATATTAAAGTCTCAAAAAATTTGTCCTTTTTTGCCATGTATTTTCACATGCATTGTGCCACTTGATCTTTACAAGCGAAGTAGGTAATATTTTTAATTCCCATTTTCATGTATTATTAAATAAAAATTCAGAGAGGATACTTCAAAACTATTATTTTAAGGGCTAACTCTAAGCTATTAAGAGATGCATACCTAATTTCACATGAGATTGATGAGGATATTGCTGATACTTTATCATCAGTTTTTTATCTTTCAGACTCTGTAGTCTAATTTTAAAAGGTTTTATTTATTTATATTTATTTATTTGATTATTTATTTATTCTTAATGTTTATTTATTTTTGACAGAGAGAGACAGAGCATGAGCAGGGGAGGGGCAGAGAGAGAGGGAGACACAGAATCCGAAGCAGGCTCCAGGCTCTGAGCTGTCAGCACAGAGCCTGATGCAGGGCTCAAACTCAGACCGTGAGATCATGACCTGAGCCGAAGTCGTATGCTCAACCGACTGAGCCATCCAGGCGCCCCTAAAAGGTTTTGTTTTAAATTTTGAAAATATGGAGTCTAAGCTTAATGACCTATCCCTATTGTTCCTTGACAATTGCTTTAACTTTTTTGCATTGTTATAAACCTATATATCTTACCAGGTTGTGCATTTTTTTTGGACAAAGAACTGTAAGGTAGACATAGTCCTTTATTACTACTTACCAACTATGACATAAAATAATACTTTATTTATTTTTATTCTATTTTATTTTCTTCTTGGTTAATCTTTTTTTTAATATTAAATTTATTGTCACATTGATTTCCATACAACACCCAGTGCTCATCCCAACAGGTGCCCTCCTCAATGTCCATCACCCACTTTCCCCTCCCTCCCACCCCCCATCAACCCTCAGTTTATTCTCAGTTTTTAAGAGTCTCTTATGGTTTGGCTCTCTCCCTCTCTAACTTTTTTCTTTCCCTTCACCTCCCCCGTGGTCTTCTAAGTTTCTCAGGATCCACATAAGAGTGAAAACATGTGGTATCTGTCTTTCTCTGTATGACTTATTTCACTTAGCCTAACACTCTCCAGTTCCATCCACATTGCTACAAAAGGCCATATGTCATTCTTCCTCATTGCCAAGTAGTATTCCATTGTATATATAAACCACAACTTCTTTATCCATTCATCAGTTGATGGACATTTAGGCTCTTTCCATAATTTGGCTATTGTTGACAGTGCTGCTATAAACATTGGGGTACAAGTGCCCCTATGCATCAGTACTCCTGTATCCCTTGGGTAAATTCCTAGCAGTGCTATTGCTGGCTTGTAGGGTAGATTTATTTTTAAATTTTTGAGGAACCTCCACACTGTTTTCCAGAGTGGCTGTACCAGTTTGCATTCCCACCAACAGTGCAAGAGGGTTGCCATTGCTCCACATCCTTGCCAGCATCTACAGTGTCCTGATTGGTTCATTTTAGCCACTCTGACTGGCGTGAGGTGATATCTGAGTGTGGTTTTGTTTTGTATTTCCCTGATGAGGAGCGATGTTGAGCATCTTTTCATGTGCCTGTTGGCCATCTGGATGTTTTCTTTAGAGAAGTGTCTATTCATGTCATCTGCCCATTTTTTCACTGGATTATTTGTTTTTCAGGTGTGGAGTTTGGTGAGTTCTTTATAGATTTTTGGATACTAGCCCTTTTTCTGATATGTCATTTGCAAATATCTTTTCCCATTTCATTGGTTGACTTTTAATTTTGTTGATTGTTTCCTTTGCAGTACAGAAGCTTTGTATCTTCATGAGGTCCCAATAGTTCATTTTTGCTTTTAATTCCCTTGCCTTTGGAGATGTGTCAAGTAAGAAATTGCTGTGGCTGAGGTCAGAAAGGTTTTTCCCTGCTTTCTTCTTTAGAGTTTTGATGGTTTCCTGTCTCACATTCAGGTCCTTTATCCATTTTGAGTTTATTTTTGTGATTGGTGTAAGAAAGTGGTCTACTTTCATTCTTCTGCATGTTGCTGTCCAGTTCTCCCAGCACCATTTGTTAAAGAGACTTTTTTTTTCCCATTGGATATTCTTTCCTGCTTTGTCAAAGATTAGTTGGCCATACTTTTGTGGGTCCAATTCTGGAGTCTCTATTCTATTCCATTGGTCTGTGTGTCTGTTTTTGTGTCAATACCATGCTGTCTTGATGATTCCAGCTTTGTAGTAGAGGCTAAAGTCTGGGATTGTGATGCCTCCCACTTTGGTCTTCTTCTTTAATATTAGTTGGGCTATTCGGGCTCTTTTCTGGTTCCATACAAATTTCAGGATTGCTTGTTCTAGGTTCAAGAAGAATGCTGGTGCAATTTTGATTGGGGTTGCATTGAATGTGTAGATTGCTTTGGGTACTATTGACATTTTAACAATATTTACTCTTCCAATCCATGAGCACAGAATGTTTTTCCATTTCCTTGTGTGTTTTTAAATTTCCTTCATAAGCTTTCTATAGTTTTCAGCATACAGATCTTTTAGATCTTTGGTTAGGTTTATTCCTAGGTATTTTATGCTTCTTGGTGCAACTGTGAATGGGATCAGTTTCTTTATTTGTCTTTCTGTTGCTTCATTATCAGTGTATATGAATGCAACTGATTTCTGTACATTGATTTTGTATCCTGCGACTTTGCTGAATTCATGTATCAATTCTAGCAGACTTTTGGTGGAGTCTGTCGGGTTTTGCATGTATAATATCATGTCACCTGCAAAAAGTGAAAGCTTGACTTCATCTTTGCCAATGTTGATGCCTTTGATTTCCCTTTGTTGTCTGATTGCTGATACTAGCACTTCCAACACTATGTTAAACAACAGCGGTGAGAGTGGACATCCCTGTCGTGTTCCTGATCTCAGGGAGAAAGCTCTCAGTTTTTCCCCATTGAGGATGATGTTAGCTGTGGGCTTTTCATAAATGGCTTTTAGGATGTTTAAGTATGTTCCTTCTATCCCGACTTTCTCGAGGGTTTTTATTAAGAAAGGATGTGAATTTTGTCAAATGCTTTTTCTGCATCAATTGACAGGATCATATGGTTCTTTTCTTTTATTAATGTAATGTATCAAATTGATAGATTTGTGAGTAAAATAAAGCTTTAAAAAGTGGGACAAATGAATTGGTATTCCCTGGATTTCAAATTCTAAGTGATTGTATTCTGAAAGATTTTTCTGTCCCACTTCCTTGTCCCACTTGTCCCACTTCCTTGACTGACTGGACAGTCAGGAGTTTGCACCTGGACTTTGACCTGATATTGATGATAGGTCTGCACTGGTTTATCCCTGACTTTTGCACAGTTCTCTAGCTGAGTATAATCTAGATCCCTGAAAAAGGTTAATGTTCTCCAATACACATGGGGATTGAATACAAGTTCTTCGCATTAATTAAAATTTAACTAGCCACAAATCATGATTAACTAATAATATGAATAATATATGATTTAAGGTACCAACCTACTTAAAAATGAAGATTTTCAACTATCTATAAAATATTTGACTTAATTACAATTAATCAGTTGTATTAAAATGCAATATGTCTAATCTATATAAAAATTAAGATTTTAATCAAATAGTTTTATGAATTATGCATGCAAAAAGTGAATGTTTTAATTTTATAAGAATTTTTCTGGGTAAGGAGACTGATATAAGGTTGTGCTATAAGGATGATTAAATGAGCAGAGTAGCTGTTGGAAGAACACCAAGGAGAGAACGTAACTCTGAGAATCAAAAAGAAAAGTAAAGGAAAAATTATAGTAAGTTCAGCCATAGTGGTCAGGGTTTCTGCAAATCTGTTGCTTTTTGAACCTCCAGGGGAGTTGGTTACAATGGGGCCCACCCATTCTGCTCTATCACCAGAGGGCCCTGGAAGTTAACAAGTGGAACAACAAGGCTGGAAGCATTCTTAAGTACTTCACAGATTCCACCACGCCCTGGAATCCTGAGAATTGCAGCGAATGGCCTCCAAATTTCCCATTACTGGTCAGGAGAGGCAACAAGATGATAATATTTTCTGCAAAAGACAGTTGGGCATTTCTGATTGAAATTGTGTAGGTAAAAGCTGCTCACCTCGTATTTAATGCAGATTATACTGTATAGTATATTCTGCTAATTTAATCTCCTAGCATCACTTTTAGTTAGATTACTTGTCTTCTGTTCTATGTATGCTCATCTCTACTAGAGGTCAGCCGTTGAAGGGCATTGTTAAAGAGAGAAAATTGCCTATGCAAATGTGTCTGTTGGGAATTTTTGAAAGATGGTGTGGGTTATGATGCTATGTCTGTTTTTACCAGAATGGGTTTGGGTAAATCTAAAATTGACCAGCTAATCTACATTGCTCTGTGTGTGTGTGTGTGTGTGTGTGTGTGTGTGTGTGTGTGTGTGTGTCTTTCTATCTCTCTGCCTATTTTGGCATAAGGAATTAAAAATAAAATGAGTTATTAAGCCAAAATATGGTTAGAAAGTGTAAAATAATAAAATAGACTCAATTTTTGTGTCTTTAAGTATTGTCACTCTGATATTCTTACTTACTCCTAATGTGCTTATATTGGTGAGGTGTAACTCTAATGGATTAGGCAGCTTTAGTGACACCAGTAAGTCTCTGAGAATTTTATCTAGAGATATTTAGGAATTATGGACTCTTTTGGGGGACAATCAATAAAGACACTCAACTTCCAGAAATTCTTAATTTAGAAGGTGAGGTAAAAATAACTTCATAGATAAAATACTCTCCCCTATTCAGATAGAATATCATAAGGCTTTACACATTTGAAAAACAACCGGCCCTACAGTTTATTTATTACTTTTTTGGCACATGAAAATATTATTTTGTTCTTCTTGTAGAGCAAAATCCCATAATGATCATTCACATTTGTGGAGAAAATTGCATTCCTTCCCCTGAACGTTTCAATTGCTATAAAAAACAATAGGTTTTAACCAATGGGAATAAACCAATAGAAAGAGTGTGTAGGCAGTTATGTTTTCCGTGATTATATATGCTTTCATGCTCTTTGTTTCATTATTTTATCTTAGTATTGAAGGGTAAATAATAGTGCAAATGAAGAGGGAATGAAAATGTTTTGTGTAAAATGATTGCTAAAAACATAAAATATAGCAGAAATAATAATGTTTGGAGTTAGAGGAGGTGACACTATAAAATAGCCAGATTATAGAGGACCACCAGAATTATAGAGACCAAAAGTTTAATCCCAGCTTTGTCATTTATTAAGTCTGTAAAACTGGGAGAGTTACTTAGCCTCTCTGTGTCTTTCCTCATCTGCCTCTGTGGAAAGGTGATATTGAACATGGATAGATCTGAGAAGTTCTTTGGCAAAAGTGGATCCTTAAAACATGTTGACTACTTCCTCAGTGAAATGGCTTGTGTGCCACAGGAAGAATCAACTAAGTATATATAAAATTTTAGGGAGATGAGTATCAGTAATTAAAATCATACCAAACAGAGGTGCCTGGTTGGCTCAGTCAGTTAACTGTCCAACTTCGATTCAGGTCATGATCTCACAGTTTGTGGGTTTGAGCCCCATGTTGGGCTCTGTGCTGACAGCTTGGAGCCTGGAGCCTGTTTTAGATTCTGTGTCTTGCTCTGTCTGTCTGTCTCTCTCTCTGCCTCTCCCCTGTTCATGCTTTGTCTCTCTCATCCTCAAAAATAAACATTAAAAAAATTTAAAAATCCTACCCAAATTTTGAATTAAAATAGGTAGTTTAAAAGAAGAAATATACGGTAGAATGGATAAAGAATTCTCCACAAGACCATCATTAGCCTTGTCATTATTAGACATTGTTTTAGATCCTTGTAGATGCTTTTTCTACTAATTTATAAAATAAATGCAATTCTAAAAATCATTGTTATAAAATTGGCTACTACCCAGAAATAACATCAGCTTAAAGAAGTGTATTTTTTTAATATAATTGTGAAATCACCATATGGAATATTTGGAAATGCTTTTTGGAGATTGGCCAGTGAATCACTAAGGGATTATAGAGATAATTACCTTTATTAAATACCTTATTTTGTTTTCTGGAATCTGCTGTATGTTCATTTAGTTTGCAGATGGTTTTAATTTGTGGTGGTTGAAATAAGAAGAACTAAATGTTCAATTAACAAACAAGTAAGAAGCAGTATATCTGAAGGAAATTTATGGATTATCCCATAGAAATAATATGGTATGGAAGTTTTAAGATTCTAAATATAATATCAAATATATCAAAGTACTTACAGAATATCTAAGATGTGTTTATGATAATTTTGATATATTTGGAAGATAATTACTGATTTCTATCAGGCTGTGCTTTGACTATCAAAAGGTTGGATTTTTTTTTGAAAAAGAAGTAGACTTTGTTTCTGGAATCTGTGAACATAAATAGGTCTGAAATTATCAAAGCTCATTGCTTTTTGTGATGCATCTTGCATGTAGATTATTCAGAAGTCTTGGTGAAAGTGAATCAAAATAAGGAATTGTATTTCAACTCTTGTTAAATTTATATCCTAATTAAGCTTAGGGATAAAGAAAAGCATAGAATATATCATTTGCTTTATTTTTAATAAGATAATAGTTTATTTTTAAAAGAAGCTCTCTATACCATATATGCAATTTGAATTTTTTTTTAATGTTTTATTTATTTTTGAGAAAGAGAGAGACACAGCATGAGCAGGGAAGGGGCAGAGAGAGAGGGAGACACAGAATGTGAAGCAGGCTCCAGGCTCTGAGCTGTCAGCACAGAGCCCGACGTGGGGCTCGAACTCACGAACTGTGAGATCATGACCTGAGCCGAAGTCGGACGCTTAACCGACTGAGCCACCCAGGCACCCCGGCCATATATGGAATTTGAAGAAAGCATTTAATTTGAGAAATATAATGAAACATATACCCATATATATTAAATATATATATATATACACATATATATGCTTTATAAAATACATTATTTTATTCTATTACATTTTCTGGATTAAGATCATAAGAAGAGCAAATGTTCAGGTAAGTGTAAAAATTCTGAAAATTACTCTGATCCTTCAAAAAATATTTAAACACTGAATGTAGATAAACATTTGAAATGGCTGATATACTTTGAATAGACTTCATATTTGTAATCTTACACTCTTGAAAAGAGGATACAGTGCTTTAGAGTATTCGGGTGTGTGTGTGTGTGTGTGTGTGTGTGTGTGTGTGTGTGTGCGCGCGCGCGCGCGTGTGTATTTCTCCATTTAAAAGGGTATTTGAGGAGTTCTTTTACTTATGGGTAGTCCAAGGTTTCTGTTACCTTTGTCTTGGATTGAAATTACCTCAGTTTCACAGTTCATATAATGACTACTGCTTTACTGCTACCTTACTAAAAACAATAGAAATATATATTAATGAGATAAGAATGTTTTTACTGATTTATGAAATGATAATAAATATTTCTCCCTAACTTCCCTACTGAGTGCTTCTTTTAGAACTGTACAAATTAAAAATCTGTGTAATACCTTTTGTCTTGTAGCAAAAATACTAAATGTTAATGTTCACGTTGATAATAATTCATAAGGCTATCACAAGTATTGGCTTTGGTCTAGGTTTGTATTCAAGTGATACTGTGGTGCTGCTTTTATGTTTTATTTTTTAAGATTCTACCAATCATGAGAATAAAAAATTAGTGGCCATATTTTAGAGATAGTAGTATAGTATTTTTTGGTACCAATGTATATATGTATATGTATATACACATATACATACACACACACACACACATATATATATATATAACACACACACATATATATACAAAACATGTATACACACACGTATATATAAAACATATATGCACCTTTCTGCCTCTGTATGTATGTGTTTATTTATTTATATAGAAATGTTTCCATAATTTTCAGTATTTAAAATATCTTCTTCTTTATGGTTTAACACGAAGAAGGTCACTATACCATATGAAATCAAAAACAAATAAAACATAATCTCAGTGTTTATGGGCATCATTGCCATGCTTTCATATGATTACTGTTACTCAAATTAACTCACCACTAATTGCACTAGGAAAAGTTTTTTGAAATGTTTATATTATTTAAATTTTGGGAGAGGAAACTAGTCACATGCCATGGAAATATATCTTTATTCAGTTACTGATGGGTTTAATGTAAAATTTAACATTTCTACTGCATAGAGACATAATTATTATCAATATAGCATTTATGAAAGTTTTGAGAAACAGACTGCGAATCAGGATAGTTGGAATTGTGTCTCATTGTCCCATATAACTTTGTTATTGATGAAAACAGTGTGTTAGAAAATGACCACCAAAGAATATTAACACAAAAATTTTTTTGCCTTTATTCAAAAAATTATAGAATTATCATAGGTTCGTGTATCTGGTTCAAGATATTTCTTACTCAAATTTTGGTGAAAGAGAAAACAAACCATCTCTAGTAACAACAAAGAAAATTGGCCAGATGGACTTCCATCTCTACACCTGGATCACCACAGTGTGTGCCCAGAACAATAAAAATGCGTGACTGATGACATTTGCACAAAGGAAGTTATAATTACATATAGGGGATTCTTGGAGTGATTCATTTTATTCTGAGCAACAGCTGCTAGAACGTCAACTCAACGTCACGTAAATTATCTAGAAATACCTTTGCGATTAAAAAAATTAAATGAGGCATTCTGACAAAGGGAAAATTTTTCGAATATCAGACATCTATTGTCTATTATTGTCCTAAGAACACCAGAAGTAATGCATATAATGAAATATCTGTATCCAAATGATAATCATTGTAAAAAAAAAAGAATAAGCAACTTGTATACATGCAGACAAAAACCAACAATCTTCAATTTAGTAGAATTTATTGATTTTTTTTGCGTGCCCAATTTTTAATTTTCCCTTTTTATTAACACCTTAGTGAGGGGTAATTCCTACTAGAAACCAATCAGCCATGACATCACTTGCCATTATATGAAGGAGCAGATGAAATAAATTATCCAGTTGGCTACGCTGTTGCAGGACTTTGATGCTTCAGCTGTGACACGAGGAACAGAGCTCAGTGATGGAGCTGACCACACTCAGTGGTGTGGTGGTGGAATCAGTGAGTGGAGTGTACTGCCCCTGCTCTGATATTGTTGGTATGGTCTTTCTTTTCTGATTTTCATAGCTACCCTGGCACTGAAATGGTACTTAGCTGGTTCTCAAGCCTCCAAAAATCCCTTTTTAAAAATTAGCTAGGTTCCATTTCTGGTGTTTGCAGCCAATTACACTAATTGAATGCCTTTTTAAACTTATTACTTAATCGACGTTAAGTTCAATTTTCCTCTGCTGTTTTCATGGAATGATATATAGAACACCTGATTATCTAAAGAATCTCTAAAATAATTGAGAAACTATTTAATTTTCTGTCTATTCATTTGCATGTGTCTACCATCTTCAGACTACAATTTATTTTTTTAACCTAAAGTGAAATATATCCTATTAACGTATTTCTAAGCAGACACTACAGTTTTGTTAACTGTATATGCATTGATGTATGGTAGATCTCTAGAACTTTTTCATTTTGCATGACTGAAACTCCTTACCCATTGTACAACTCCCTGTTCCTCCCTCTCCCCAGCCCCTGGTTCTGCTTTATGCTTCTATGAGTTTGACTACTTTACATAACTTGTATAAAGGAGAATTGTGTAGTATTTGTTCTTCAGTGGCTAGCTTATTTAACTTAGCATAGTCCCCAAAGATTTATCCATATTGTAGCATAAGACAGAATTTCCCTCTTATTTAAGGTTGAATAGTATTCCATTGTATATGTACCATATTTTCTTTACCATTCATCCATCAATGGACATTTAAGTTGTTCAACCTCTTGGCTATTGTAAACAATACTTAACGGACATGGATGTGCAGATATCTCTTTAAGATAGTTTAAATTCTATTGGAAAAGTACCCAGAAGTGGGATTTCTGTATCATATGGTAGTTTTATTTTTAATTTTTTGAGGAACTTTCATACTGTTTTCTATAGTAGCTGCACCACTTATATTTCAACGAATAGTGAACAAGAGTTCTAATATCTTCACATACTCACTAAAATTTGTTATTTTCTGTTTTTCTAAAAAAATATATTTATAATGGCCATTCTGCCAGGTTGTGGCAATATAGTATTATGGTTCTGATTGGCATTTTTCTGTATATTAGTGATGTTGAACATATTTTCTTATATATGCTCATTTGTATGTCTTGGGATAAATGTCCATTTAAGTCCTTTGCCCATTTTAAAATCAAGTCATGTTTTCTTTTTTTATTGAGTTGTTTGAGTTCCTTATATATTTTTAATATTAAGCCCTTACCAGATATATATTTGCAAATATATTCTCTCATTTTTTAGGACATTTTTTCATTCTATTGATTGTTTGCTTTACTACACAGAAGCATTTTAATTTAATGTAGTAGTACATGACTACTTTTTGCCTTTGTTTCCTGACTTTTGGTGTCATATCCAGGAAATCATTGCCAAGACCAATATTATAAAGCTATTCCTCTACAAATTTCTTCTAAGAGTTTTGTAGTTTCAGGATTTATGTTTAAGTCTTTATTCCATTTTGAGTTGGTTTTTGTGGATGGTGTTAGGATAAGGGTCGATGTCATTCTTCAGCATGTGCGTATCCAGTTTTTAGCATGTGTTGAAGAGACTGTCCTTTCCCCATTTATAGTCTTGGCCACACTGTCCAAGATCATTTCACCATATATGTGTGAGTTTATTTCTGGGCTCTCTATTCCTTTCATTCGGTCTATATGTTTGCCTTTATGCCAGTACCACACTATTTTTATTACTGTAGCTTTGAAGTCAGGAAATGTGAGGCCTCCAGCTTTTTCCTTTCTCTTCCTCCCTCTCCTCCTCCTCCTCCTCCTCCTTCTCTTCTTTTTCTTCTTTTTCAAGATTGTTTCTGCTACTCAGGGACCTTTGTGGTTCCATAAAAATGTTAGGATTGTTTTTTTTCTAGTTATGCTTAAATTGCCATGAAGATTTTGAAAGAGATTTCATTGAATCTATAGATCTCTTTGGGTAATGTGGACCTTTTCACACTAAGTATTTCAGTTCATGAACACGGGGTGTCTTTTCATTTATGTTTTCTTTAATTCCTTTCAGCAGTACTTGATAGTTTTCAGTGTAGTCTTTTACCTCCTTACTTGTTTATTCCTAAGTATTTTATTCTTTTCACTGCTATTGTATTTTTTCTAGTTTTATTGACATATACTTGACAAGTAAAAATTGTATACATTTAAGACCTACAGTGTGATGTTTTGAAACACATACACACACACTGTGAGATGATTCCCCAAATCAAGCTAATTAACATATCCATGACATCACTTAGTTACAAGTCTTTTCTTTTTTGGTGTAATGGGAATACTTAAAATCAACTCTTAGAACAAATTTCAAGTAAACAATGTAATGCTTTTAATTGTACTCACAATGCTGTGTTTTAATTTTTTTTTAACGTTTATTTATTTTTGAGACAGAGAGAGACAGAGCATGAATGGGGGAGGGTCAGAGAGAGGGAGACACAGAATCCAAAACAGGCTCCAGGCTCCGAGCTGTCAGCACAGAGCCTGACACAGGGCTCGAACTCACGGACTGCGAGATCATGACCTGAGCCGAAGGCGGCTGCCCAACTGACTGAGCCACCCAGGCACCCCCACATTGCTGTGTTTTTGATATCTAGAATGTGTTCATCCTGGATAACAACCTTTGTACACTGTGACCAACTGTCTCCCTGTTGTCCTACCCCTCAACCCCTGGCAACAGCCATTCTACTTTCTGCTTTCATGAGTTCTATTTCCTTAGATTCCACATGTAAGTGAGATCATGTACTCTTTGTCTTTCTGTGTCTGGCTTATTTTACTTCACATAATGTCCTCCAGGTTCATTGATGTTGTTACACATGGCAGGTTTCCCTCTTTTTTAGGCTGAATGATATTCCACATCCCTGTATTCATTCACCCACTGACAGACACTTAGGTAGTTTCTATATCTTGGCTATTGTGAAGAATACTCCAGTGAACATGGGGATGAGTAAAGGTAACTGTCTGAGATTCTGATTTCTTTTGGGTAGATACCAAGTAGTTCTAATTTTAATTTTGCGGGAACCTCTGTACTTTTTTCCATAATGGCTGTACCAGTTTAAATTCTTACCAACGGTGCACAAGGGTTCATTTTCCTCATATCCTCACCTACACTTGTTATCTTTTGTCTTTTTTGATTTGTCCTTTTGATAATTATTCTAACACAGTGAAGTGTTCTGTCATTTTGGTTTTAATGTACATTTCCCTGATGCCTGATGTGAACACTTTTTCTTACCCCTGTTGTATGTCTGCTTTTGGAAAATATCTATTCAGACCCTAAGCACATTTTAAAATCAGTGTTTTTTTCCTGTCTATTTTTCTGCTATTGAGTTGTTTGACTTATTTGCATATTCCGGATATTAACTCTATTTGATATATCCAGTTTGCAGATATTTTCTCCTATTCCATAGGTTGCCCTTTTCCCTCTGTTAATCATTTTCTTTGCTGTGCAGAAGCTTTTTAGTGTAACACAGTCTCCCCTGTCTATTTTGGCTCTTGCTGTCTGTGCTTCTGGTGACATATCAAAAAATCATTGTGCAGACCAGTGCCAACAGCTTTTTCCTTAGGATTTCTGCTATTAATTTTATTATTTTAGGTTTTACGTTTAATTGTCAGTATATAGAAACACAACCAATATTGTATGCTGGTTTTGTATTGGGGTACTTTGCTGAATTCATTTATTAATTCTAACAGCCTTTTTTGTGGAATCTTTAGAGGTTTTTTGTTTTTGTTTTTGTTTTTTTTTTTTTTTTTACATATAAGGTCATGTCATCTGTGAACAGTTACTTTTCTTTCTTCCTTTGCATTTTGGATTCTTATCTTTTCTTTGTCTAATTACTCTGGTTAGGACTTCTGCTACTATGTTAAATAGACATGGCGAGTGCGGGCATCTTTGCCTTATCTTTGATCTTAGAGGATAACGTTTCAGTTTTTCACTGTTGACTATGATATTAGCTGTGGGCTTGTCATATGTAGCCTTTATTTTATTGAGTGAATGTTGGAGTCCTTCTATTGCTAATTTGTTAGATAGGACCTTTTTACATTGAGATCCTTCTTTTCCTAATTTGCTGTGTATTTTTATCAGTAAGGGATGTTGAATTTTGTTGAATGCCTTCTTCTGCATCTCTTGACATGATCATGTGATTTTTATCTTTCATTCTCTTAAAGTGGTGTATCACATTAATCAATATTCCTATATTAAAATATCCTTGTATATCAGAAATAAATCTCACTTGGTCATCATTTGTGATCTTGTAATGTGTTTTTGAATTCCATTTGTTAGTGTTTTGTTGAGGACTTTTGCATTTATATTCATCAAGAATATGGCCTATAGTTTTATTCTCTTGCCTAGCTTTGATGTCAGAGTAAGTAGCTTTGATGTCATAAAATGAATTTGGAAGTGTTCCTTCCTCCTCAGTTTTTTTGAAGAGTATAAAAGGATTGGTTTTAATTCTTTAAGTGTTTGGTATAATTCACCAGTGAAGCTATCTGCTCTTGGGCTTTGTTGGAAGGTTTTTTGATGACTGATGCAATCTCCTTACTAGTTATAGGTCTTTTGAGATTTTCCATCTTTTCACAATTCAGTTTTGGTAGGTTTTATGTTTCTAAAAATATATCCAAAGCTGGACCTTTCTGTTGTGACATCCTGCTGACCGGACTTCATTGATTTCTAAACGCAGCATCGTCAGGAACATAATGTCACACAGCATTGGCTGCAAACATGAAGTTATAATAATATTTGAAACTTGAATTAGTTATTTATCACTGTATAACTAGTTACCCCAAACCCAGTGGCTTAAGATGACATTGTTTGTTACCTCATAGTTCCTTTGCATCAGGACTTCTGGTCATGGCTTAGCTGGGTCCTTTAATTCCGGTTTTCTCACAAAACTATAATCTGTGTGTATACTGGGACCATAGTCATCTCAAGGCTCTTCTGGGCTAGGATCTGTTTCCAGACACCCTTATGTGGCTGTCCTTTGGATTAGTTCCTTGTGGGCTATGTCTAAGTACCTCTCTGGCTGCTGACTGGAGGCCGCTCTCAGTTCCTTAACTTGTGAGTGTCTCCGTATGGCAGCTCATATAAGAGCAGCTAGCTTCATTATTTTGAACAAGTGATAAATTAAGGGAATATGCAAGAAAGACAGAAATCACAATACTTAGTAACCTAATTGCAGAAGTATCACCCTGCCATTTTTACCATATTCTCTTTGTTAGAAGTTAGTTACCAGATCAAATCCATTATTCAAGGGAAGATCATACAATGGGGTCATACAAAGGAGTTGGGGATCATGGTGACCATTTTGAAGTTGCCTACCACAGAAGTTGCCTAGTTATTTTGGATTATCTAATCAATCTTAAAGAATTATATGACACATCTGTTGTGTTGTCACAAAGTTTGTATGGAATTTGATAAATTGATTATATACCCTGAGGCCTAGACTGTCCATTCACAAAATGAAGGTAATGATTTCTACCTCATAAGGGTGTATAATATATGTGACAAAGCTTTTAGTGTGAAAAGTACTATAGAGATGACTGATGGATATTACTAATGTGCTATATACTCACCTGGGTTTCAAGGTTGAGTAGAATATTTGAATGACTATCTCACACACAGAATTTGAGAAATAAATTATCTGTCAAATTTAGAAGAGTGAAATAAAAAATATTAACTAAAACATTTTTCTTTTTTTTTTTTTTAATTTTTTTAATGTTTATTTTTGAGACAGAGAGAGACAGAGCATGAACGGGGGAGGGTCAGAGAGAGAGGGAGACACAGAATCGGAAGCAGGCCCAGGCTCTGAGCTGGCAGCACAGATCCCGACACGGGGCTGGAACTCACGGGGTGTGATATGACCTGAACCAAAGTCAGACGCTTAACCGACTGAGCCACCCAGGTGCCCCTAAAATATTTTTCAATGGGACAAAATATACTGTTTAGTCAGCCACTATGGGTAAACGTAGAGTGAGTGTATGAACCTGTAAATAGTTCTGTTTAACTAGATAATATAGTAAGTAAGGGGCAATGATGAAGGACAAGGTCAGAAATACAGTTTGGGCCCTGAATATCTGGCCAAATGGTCTGGAATTTTTCAGTGAACATGGGGGGACTGTTGAAAATTT
This sequence comes from Acinonyx jubatus, assembly GCF_027475565.1. Taxonomy (NCBI): domain Eukaryota; kingdom Metazoa; phylum Chordata; class Mammalia; order Carnivora; family Felidae; genus Acinonyx; species Acinonyx jubatus. The sequence continues at coordinate 41,648,934 of NC_069391.1, forward strand.
CTGAGAAAAGGAGGAGCTGCCTAATTTAGGCAGATTTATCATACTCATTGTGTTAATAATAAACCAATGTTTGAAGTGTTGTGAACAGCTTCCATTTTTGGAAGAGTTTTGTTTTCATGTAGTACTCTTTGAGACTGCTGTAGATTAAGGCAGTGTCTGGAAAGCATTATTAAATAATCTGTATTTAGCTTTGATAGGCAAACTATAGAAATAGAGGTAGAGCTAGATTGAGAGAATAAAAGAGAAACCTCACCCAATGCTAAATAATAGTTCCCCACCAAGCATGTATTATTTACCAGGCACTGTTTGAAGAACTTTGCATGATTGCCTCATTTTATTTTCATGATAGTCCTATAACGTCTGTATTGTTTTTATTATCTTTACCATTTTATACATCAGAAATGGAGATAAGGTCAATACCTTGGGGTCTCATATCATAGAAATAATAAGTTGAGAAATCAGGATTTGAACCTGGTGATGTAACTCTGGAGCCTTACTGCTAAAAGTGCTGTCTGTAGGCCAGCAGCAAATGACCCCAGTATCACTTGGGAGATGAGTGAAAATGCAGAATGTCTGTCCTTTGCCCAGATTAGCTCAATCAAAGATCCTGTAGGTCAAAGGTTTGAGCAGCTTTTGAGCCCGTGCCCTTGACTGTTTTACTAGATTGCAGAATGAATGCAAAATAGAATCACTTGTAGCTACTTATAGTAGAGGGTAGAGCTTTCCTAGGTCTCGGTAACAAAGTTATTCCAAGAGGTGCACTACCTCTTTGGAGGCTGCAGCTGAAGCTATCTAAAGCAGTAGTAGTGTGATTTTACTTAGAAGTCCACCTCATTTCTAATCTTTGATCTATTTAGATGAAGTCTCCTGTATATGATAAGTGATGCATTATGACCCAGTCGGAAGATCACCGTGAAAGTGCTTTAACTATGAAATGTTCAGCCTACTTGCATGAAGTATGAGAATTGGAAGGATTATTAGAGCTCAGTTAGCCCTGTCCTCAAATTATCAATGAGGAAGTGGAGGCTCCAAAGGGGAAAAGTCTAGTTAAAGTCATGGTTAAGTTGTTTTATCCTGTGAGGATATCTGAAATTATAGTTTCTCCAGTACCCATCTAAAAATTTCAAGGGAAGGATGAAGTTATAAAAGAACTCCCTGAACAGGATTCATGCAGTTAGAATTGAAGAACATTTTTCTACAGTGCTGATTTTCGGAGCTTGGTATGTATTTTCTTGGGATGGGGAAGAGCTGGACAACCAAAGAGAATAATGATTTTAGTGAGGTGAAATAATTGAAATTGTCAGGACAGATACTTCTATACATAACTATATCACCTATCTATTCTTTTATTCATTTATTCACAAAAGAAACTTTTATTGAGTTCTTAAAAATGATATGTAGTATAGTACATTTGAGTTTGAGATAATTTGAGGGCAGCCAGGATGATGCAAGTGTCAACTAAGCAGTTGTATTTGTGGGTCTAAAGGTGGAAGGGAGATGTGTCATTGGAACAGAACAACACTTGAAGCCCAAGTAGTGGATGATGTTATTCATGAATGTGTGATGGTTTGTAGAGTGAGAAGGCAAGCAGTCTGTGGCCTGAGAACTGACACCTGGGAAGGGTAACATGTATGAATAAAGTGGAAAATGAGCATGCAAATAACTGAGAAGAAGAATTCAGGAAGAAGGGAGAAAAACCACCAGGGAGAAGTACTGCATGATTCAATGATAAAGAAATGATAAAGAGATCATTTAAGATGAAAGGCCTAAGTAACCATGCCAAGTTCTCCTTAGAAGGCAGGTAATAAAAAGAATAAATATAAATTTAATTTTACAAAAAAAAAATCATCGTTACCTTGTAGAGGATAATTTCTGAGCAGTGGAAAAAGTGAAAGGAATCCATGGGAGATAGAGAAGTAGAGATAATATTTGTAAACTACATTTTGAAAATCAGACTTCCTAAAGGGTATTATAGAGAGGAGAGTAACTACAGTGAGACATTCCTCAAAAAAGGTTTTTAGAGAGAAAAGTCTGTGAGATTAAGGACATTTGAACAAGTACCATGCTGAAGGAAAAATCCCATTGAGAAATTGAAGATTCATATGATGACACAATCCAAGCCAGGCTTTCCTCATATTTAGGTTTCCATTTTGGATTAATAGTGGATTTAGGTATGTCCCTTTGAATTCGGACAAGGGATGTTTCCATGTGTAAGAGGTCATCAGTGAGTCCAGGGGAAAGAATGGCCAGGAAGTGAAAGGAATATCAAATTGTGGAAATTGGAAGAGATTTCTTTCATTAGTGAGCTGGCTGTGTCAGGTGATCCAAGAAACTTAAAAATTAGTTATCTAAGCCTTAAAGAGGAAGGGAATTCTGACCCATGCTACAACGTGGATGTACCTTGAAGACATTACGCTAAGTGAAATAAGCCATTCACAAAATGACACATATCGTATGATTCCATTAATGGAGTGTCTAAAGTAGTCAAATTCATGAAACATAGAATGGTGGCTGTCAGGGCTAGGGAGAAGGAAAGATAGGAAGATGTTTAACAGGTATGGAATTTCAGTTTTGTAAGATGGAAGGGTTTGCACAACAATCTTATATTTAACACAACTGAATTATACACTTAAAATGCTTAAGCTGGTAAATTTTATGTTATTTGTATCTTAACACAATTTAAAAAAGCTAAATGTCTACATTTCTGCTTCCATTGGAAACTTATTATTATTTTTAATATTTATTTATTTTTGAGACAGAGACAGAGTGCTAGCAGGGGAGGGGCAGAGAGAGAGAGACACACAGAATCTGAAACAGGCTTCAGGATCTGAGCTGTCAGCAGAGAACCTGATGCGGGGTTCAAACCCATGAACCGCGAGATCATGACCTGAGCTGAGTTGGATGCTTACCCGACTGAGCCACCCAGGCACCCATTCCATTGGAAACTTTTTAAAAGACAGGATTTTGGGGGTTTTGGGTTTTTTGTTTTGTTTTGTTTTTTTAGTGGAAAGAAAGTTTTCCTGTCCCTGTGTTGGGAAGGAGAATGAGATTTACCTTCTTATGTGTATAAAGAGACTAAATTAGTAATTGATACAACTAATATGTGAAGCCATTTGCCATACCCTCACCTTACACAGTACCAGTTGTAAAGAATTCTTGCCGTAAGCAAATAATACAAGTGAATCCAATAAAATGGCATGCTTATTATATTTATCCCATTTGTGGTCAGAGAAGTTCAAATTAAAACGGTAACCAAAATTGGAATCTAGAAATGATCATGGATTGGAGGATTAGAAAGGATTAAAAAAAGAGAAAAAAACCCTCTATCTGATAAAGTTGCTGTTAAATTCTAACATACACTGTGACTGGAAAAGTAAGTTGATGTGCTAGTTATGAATCTATATCTCTTAAAGCTTTATACCTTTGACATTGTAAGTTTAAGAATATATATAAGATGGTGAAAATATATCTTATATATAAAATATATATATATATATAAGATATATCTTATATATCTTTTATATATCTTATATATAAAAGATATCTTTTATGTATCTTCTGTATCTTTTATATATATAAGATACCTTTCATATATCTTATATACATTTTATCTTAGATACATACATTGTATTATATGGGGCGCCTGGATGGCTTAGTCAGTTAAGCATCCAACTTCGGATCAGGTCATGATCTCTGAGCTTGTGGGTCCGAGCCCCGTGTCAGGCTCTGTGCTGACAGTTCAGAGCCTGGAGCCTAGTTCGGATTCTGTGTCCCTCTCTCTCTCTGCCCCTCCCCTGCTCATGCTCTCTCCGCTCTCTCTCTCTCTCTCTCTCTCTCTCTCTCAAGAATAAATAAAACATTAAAAATATTTATATGTTATATCATATATATCTAGATATAGGTATATATTTCTGGGGTGTTTTTCAAAGTGTTATAAACAATATCTTAAAAATTGAACTTTATTAAACATACACTAATCGAATGGCTAAATCATGATAAAGTAATAGATTACCATACAAACATCAAATATAACTTTCTAAAGCTGTTTAATAGTATTAGAAATTCTTCTGACACTATATTGAATGAAGAATCTGTCTGCCTACCTGTCCATCCAGCCAGCCAGCCAACTAATTTTATTAATCAATGACTTGTGTATGTAGTTCTATATATACACAAAAATGCAACTAAGGCAATACACCAAAATATCATTATGGTATTATTTCCCAAACTGAAGATATGTATATTTTCCAAATTTTAGACAATGGGAATATATTTCTCTGATAAATTGAAAAATCTTTATTTTAAAAAGTTTTAAGAAGCAAGTAATTATATGTGTGAAGGAGTATTGGCAGTAGCTTCAGGTAAGATTTTTCTCCAGATGTATTTGATTGTCTTCTGTTAATATACCCTTTATGGTTGCTGAGAATCTGATTTCAAATAATAATTTTAGTTGGAGCACAAAGGATTTTACATAGCTTTATTTGGTCCAAAACTGGACACATTAATGAAACAAGCAAATCATAGTCATTAGCAATTATATTTTAAATGACTGACTCAAACCATATTGTTATCAGTGAAGACAATGGACCCCTCATTTGTATTTTATGGCATGTATAGGAAACTGTTAAGATTAAAGTTATTAACATTATTAACTTTAATGGCGGTGAATCTTCTTCTTCTGAAAGAATGTGCCTTTAGAGAGGGAAAGAGGGAGCTCTTTTCAAATCATACTCATTTAGCAAATGGGCCATTAAGTGGACCTCATTGTATATAGTGACCAAATAAGACTGTGTGGTGTTAATAGACATGACCCTTGGGAAATTTTGTCTTTTGTTTGGGGTAAAAAAGAAAAAAAACCTACTTGTGTTGCAATGGCAGCAAGATTGACAGTGATGAATTAGAAAGTTTTTTGGAGTGTTCTTTAGCAACTAGAAGTTAATGTAGAGGTATTTCTGACAAGTGTTTCACTATTGATGCCAAGAAACAAATGTGTCAGTTACATGAGCTAGTAAAAAGGGTATTTTTTCTTTGAGATTTTGAACTTTCTAAAAATGTTGGACTAGGAGTAAGGGACACCTACTCCAGTCCTGATCATAACACCAAATCCTTGTGTGATACTGGGCACTTAAGTTCTCTGGCCCTGAGTTTAATCATTATTTCAAGGACTAAATAAAATAATAATAGTTTTCATGATGTTTTAATATATTGAGGAAAATATATATGAGCAAAGTTACTATTAATGATAATTAAGCTACATTATGTTTAGGAAAATGAATCTGTTGACAAGTATAGGACAAGTTAGAAAAAAATTGTAATAGCATAAGAAAAATGTAGTAGTGTGTTTGAACCTCCCCTTCTGAAGTCTTTTGTTTGTTTTGTCTTGTGTTTTGTTTTAATTCTAGCTAGTAAGTGGGGAAATGTACTTTTTGTCTACCAAAGAATGCTTACATAGAAAAAGTGTCCAGGATTATGTCTTCATCAATAGAAGACATTTGCTGAGTACCTGTTAATATTTTGAGAAGGTTTTCTGGCTGTGTCAAGATTGGTAGACTGGGAATGGTGAAAAGTTGGAGGCAAGGAACCCCAGGTGGGAGGCTATTGACATAGTCTATTTGTGAAATAAAAAGGCTCTGAATGTCCCTGGATAACTTGCCAAGAGAAATTCAATCAATATATGTTTGTTGAAGTTCCGCTATGTTCAGGGCATTGGGCCAATGCTGGTTCTTACCCTTCTGGAGAAGGTCTTAAGTAGGAAAGAACAGTAAAATACTGGCTTCTCAGAAGCTTTCTTTTGGAAGAAGTACTGAGCTATAATATGCCTGCCTTCAGTTTACATGGCTGATGTGGAATCTTGGGGTCACTTATGATGGAGATAGAGAGACTGTGCCTAGGAGGAGAGGTTTGCAGGTCAGAAGTGGATGAAGGCAGCAGGCTCCAGGGGAGAATCAGCATTGTAGTTACTGAAGGAAATGAGCTTTAACAAGAGGCTGTGCTGCGCATCAGGGGAAGATTTAACCAGGGACGGAGTCAGATGGCAGGGCCATTTTGCTGTAACTGAGCTGTGGATCTCATACAAGCTGACAGGGAGGTGGGAGCTCAGAACTAAAGTTGTGGTGGAGTGAGGCCTTATGGGTCTTTTTTTCACTCCTGCCAGTGGCATCATGTCAAGGTGTTAAGGTCTTAAAGAAGACACCCACCCAAACTGACCATCATGCTTTGTCAGTGGTCTTTTTTTTTCAAGTACACTAGATAGTGAACTTCATGAGCTTTTGCTGACTCATTCTCCCTTTTTGCCTGGGTGAACCTGAAGTTAGGGAATCAGATTGTCTTTTTGGACAGCTTCGATAGTGCTCTCACCACAGGGTTATTAAATGAATGCATAAATGTGCTCCAAAACACTGAGCTGTAACTGACATATGAAAGCAGAGGTTGCCCAAGGTGGCAGAGGGTGAGGTATGAATGTCTTTCATCCCACATGAGGTGGCCAGATGCAAGGAGGTGATTTTCTTGTGTGTGTGTGTGTGTGTGTGTGTGTGTGTGTGTGTGTGTGTGTGTGTGTTTTCTTTCAGCTGAATCAAGCATCTCTGGAATCTGGAGATGACTGTTTAACAACCTGCATAACTTCAAACTATGTCATTCATAACTCTGTGAAAAATACAGCCAATAAAATTTACTGTTTTATGTGTTGTTAATTATCTCCTCTCCCCCGCAACCCCCCCAGAAAGAGGTGTGCTGCTATGTCTTAGAAGCTCTTTCCCTACTTCGAGTGCAGATACTCTTTAATAATTGATACTTTTTCCTGATTTTTCTCTTGTTCCAAGCTAATTACAAGCTTCCTGTTTATTTACTAATAATAGCCATATTATAAACATGATAAACTTGTACTTGCAACAGTAATGCTTTATAAATGTTAAACTCTTTTGTAATCTTGGCATTCTACTCTTCTGTCATTTTGACTGTCTTCTTTTTCCACACAACCTCATAGCTCTTATTTTAGTCTGGTTGGGTTGCCATAACAAAATACCATAGTCTGAGTGGCTTAAATAAATTTATTTTCTCACAATTTTGGAGTCTAGAAGTCCAAGATAAAGGTTCTGGCTAATATGATTTCTAATGAAAGCTTTCCTTCTGGCTTGGAGACAGTGATGCCCTCTCACTACATCCTCTTGTAGCTTTTTTTCAGTACTTGGGCAGGGAATAGGGGTTGGTGGGTGAGAGAGAAAGGGTGAGAGACAGAGAGAGGGGGCGGGAGTGAGAGAGAGAGGGAGGGAGAGAGAGAAAGCACATGAGAGAGAGTGAAAGGAAGAAGAAGCAAGAGAGAACACTGATGTCTCTTATAAGGATATGAATTCCATCAGAATAAGGACTCACCCTTCTGACCTCATTTAACCTTAATTGCTTCCTTACTCCAAATATAGTACATTGGGGGTTGGGGCTTTAACATATAAATTTTAGGGAGCCTTAATCCACTCCATTGTAGCTGGAAATACAAATAAGCACCTCATTCCCAGTTGTAGCCACAACCGCCACCCCCGAGATTCTTTGTCATTTTATTCCTTTCTCCAACAGATGTATACATGAGTATCTTCTATGCATTAGACTTTGGAAACATAGTTAGGGTCCCTGCCCTTGAGGAGATTTCATTCTAGTGGAGAAGACATCATTGAATGAATAACCAAGATAATGCTATGAACAAACTAGGAAAAATGATGGGGAACAAGTGAGAAACTGAGCAGTGATTTTAGGAAGGGGGTTATCTCACACTGGCAGGACGGGGAAGACCTTTCTGTGGAGCATGCATACAACCTGAGAATTGATGGATATATAGGAGCTGCCTTTCTGAAAATCCCCAAGGATTATGTATTCTAAAAAAATATGTTAGCAGCTGCAGTTGTTTTATAGTGTAAACATTTTCGATATATTGAAGGAAATGAAAGCAGACCAGGGTGCCTGTAGCATGTAGACCTTCAGAGTCACAAATGATGGAAAGGTGGCCATGAGTCATATCATGCATGTCTTGAAGATCATTGCAATGTATTCATGTTTTATTCTAAATCAAAGAGCAAGACAGTGGGGTGAGGAATTATATAGGCTGGTTTATGTTTTAAAAGATGGATTTTAGAAGGCAGCAGCAATAGCAGTGGGGGGTACTCATGAAGAGGCTGTTCCAGTCATCTGGGCGAGAAATGAGGGAGGCATGGATTTGAGAAGTGACAGTGCAGTAGAAGTAATGGTAAGAACTTTCAATATCCACTTTAAAATAAAATAGAAACCTCAAGTTGCCTGGTTCCACAAGAGCGTTGTGGTTTATGATTAAGTCACCAAGAACCTAGAGCCATCATACATATTAGGCGATTTATATTTCTCCTTCATTCTGTTTGCTGGTACTTAGACTCCATTCTCTGTTCTCGTAGACATAACCCATCCTCTCTTTCCAGTTTCATTTGTTTTTATTGAAAGGTAGATTCTGCTTGCTCCCTTCTTAGTTTCGACCAGTCACAAAACCCAGCACCATAGTCCGGTGGGAGTTCAGCGCGTGCCCAATTCTATGGCTGTCTTGTTTTGCTCAGGCCGGTCTTCTACTTCAAGATCAGACTAGTGCCCCACTCTGGGAACCTCCCACTTGTTTTCTGCCTACAGTGACCAGCTTATTGAGACAGCTTGGACCATGTTGCCCCTCTGTGGGCACCCTCTGCATATAGGGCCCTTGTGCTAACTTCGGTTCTGTCCTTAACACCTGGGATTCATGCCAAGTCCTGTGTTTTCCCCTTTCTCATCTTGTTCAAGCTGCAGCGAGATGACCATGAAGCCTTGCATCAATCTTCTGAAAACATAATAGAAGATTCTTAGGATTTAGTAACACTTGTAAAAGAAGTAGCACATATGATGATACTTGTACTTAATTTAATATGGTTTTTAGTATCAGTGCGTTTACAAGTATGTGTTTTTACCTTCCTTCCTTCCTTCCTTCCTTCCTTCCTTCCTTCCTTCCTTCCTTCCTTCCTTCCTTCCTTAATATGAAATTTGTTGTCAAATTGGTTTCCATACAACACCCAGTGCTCATCCCAACAGGTGCCCTCCTCAGTGCCCATCACCCACTTTCCCCTCCCTCCCAACCCCCATCAACCCTCAGTTTTTAAGAGTCTCATATGGTTTGGCTCCCTCCCTCTTGAACTTTTTTTTTCCTTTCTTCTTTTTTTATGTGTTTTTAAATAAAAAAAGATTTTATAGATTTATTTATTGATAAAAAATTTTCATAAGTATTCTTAAAAATTTAACTTGGTATTATATTAGTTTGCACTAATTATTTCCGTGTGTCATGCACTGTCATAATACAGGATTTATTCATAGCTTGTCATGTGACCCCCTGTGGTGGGTACTGTTGTCCCTATGTGATGATTTCTCATAAGGTTAGCTGACATTTACAGTGCCACATGGTTGGTTAGCAATTAAGCCATGATTTAAATGAGAGTCTGATTCTTAGCTATACTGTGCCCCTGTTGCTCAATTTTATGTCCTTTATACAAACACCTGTGGAAATTAACTATTTTTTCTTCTACATCTTTTTTTTTAACACTTGCTCCTAAGTAATCCCGAGCACTGTAACTGGGATATTGATTGACTTATAGACTGGAAGAGCTTAAGGGGAAAAAAGTTTATTTCAAATAAATGCAAAATAGCTACAAAAAATAATAGTGTAATCCAATCATTTAAATAGTTTTAAAATTAAAAATTTTTAAATGTTTATTTATTTTTGAGAGAAAGAGACATAGTGTGAGTGGTGGAGGGGCAGAGACAGAGAGGGAGACACAGAATCAGAAGCTGGATCCAAGCCCTGAGCTGTGAGCACAGAGCCTGACGCGGGGCTTGAACTCAACAAACTGTGAGACATGACCTGAGCTGAAGTCAGATGCTTAACTGACTGAACCACCCAGGTGCCCCTAATTTAAATAGTTTTATAATAGTCATGTTACATTTGGTTTTTACCATTTAAATCAGAAATAATTCAAATAAATCATTAGTTTTTATTTTGTCCAAGTCTGGTGAAATTGATTTTTCTATTTCTATTTGATTAGCTGTAAATAAATGTGAATAAAAATCACCCCTGCTATCACAATTAAGGTTGAAAATCTCAAAATAGACTTTGGCAGTCAATTTACAGGTTCTAAAATAAACCATATGTTCATTAGGATGTAGACATTAAATGCCCTATAAATACTTCATTAATTTTATATTAATCTGCATTCATTTATAGTCATCCACATGTTAATTGCTTTAGTGATTTTTCTCCCCAGTAAATGTGAGTAGTTTCACAGAATGTTAAAAATGTCAATAAGTGTTATATTTATGGGTTGTTCTCACTATAGCTAAGCATCATTTCACTCATAATTATCAAAACTGGTAAGGTTCAACAGTAACAACGTATTCAAATATAACATATAAATATTTGTATTAACACCTTAGCTCAAGGATTTATCTAAGTTTGTCAGGGAATTACTTATATACTGTTATTAGTCTTTAGTTATTAAGACATGATTTTAATCAGCTAATAAGGCTTTTTTGGTAAATAGAAACTGAGTCTTTAAAATAATTTTATTTAAACCATGGATATTTTTGCTTCAGCAGGAACAACAATACAGCATATAGTAATTCATGCTTTCTTTTTGAAACAGAACAAAGGATGATAGAACATTATAATTATTGTATTAGGCAACATGATTAATGTTTGTTATGAATTAAAATATTAGAGTGAAATTTTATTGTATAAGTTTAAAGTTTGTTATTTTTTGCAAAGAACTTTTATTAATGATTTACATAATCTTAAAATCAAAATAATGTATCATAATATATCAAAATATGTTTTTTTTTACATTCTTCAGGTATCTCTGAGTTCAGAGATATGGATATTTAAAAATCTGTTATTTAAGAACCTTGATAATGAATTTTGTAAGGATGAAAGTCATGTTTCTCTTTTCATGATCTAGGAGATTTTTTCTTGTTAAGCAAATAGGGTTAGGGTTAGAAAATGTTTTTTTTTTAGAATTTTATTAAAGCCTTAAGATAGGACACAATTTTTCTCCTATTTTGAGCTGGAATTTAAGTAGTATCCCTAAATTCTCTAATTTTGATTTTTCACTAAATCCAGCTGAGTACTCCTGAACTGGTGTCAATGTGTGGAGTATGCTTTTATCTACAGATGTTCCCATGTGTACTGTTGGATGTTCATGGAGTGCTCATCCAAGTGCATGCAACTTGCATGGCAAGAAAGTGGTGGGGAAAACATTCAATGTGAATTCTTGTGTTCCCCTAAAATGCTTCAAATTACCCATTTCTTTGATCAAGCTAACAAGTTAAAAACTGTGTATCTTAGAAATGATAAATTTAGGCTACTTTGCCTTCTCTGTCAGGTGAACCTTGACTCTGTGGAACTGAATGACTTATTTGTACTTTGTAGACCCTTGTTAATCACAGTGTGGTCCACTGAGAGGAAGCATGGGCCTCAGCAGTAATATATTATAAATGCAGCTCTGAAGCCCCACCATAGATATGTAGAAATGAAAATCCAGTTTTTAACAAAATCCCAAGTTGTATGCACCTTAGAGTTTGAAATGGTCTGAGCTGAGACTTGGCCAGTAACAAAGCCTGAATTGATCAATACTCTTTCTCAGGATATGGTGCAAATAAGCATTGATTATGTATTTGTTGATTGACCAGAGTCTGAACACATGTACTGTGCTAACCCTGGGCTTCTTGCTCTAGTTTAGTTGTCGGATATGGGAAAGAGAAGAATGGCAGTACTTACTGCCTTCTTTGAGTTTTCCTGTCATTGCTATCCTATTACACTGTTCCAGGCAGCCAAAGTCACCTTTGAAATTTTCTCCAGGTGAATAAGAAAAATGGATATTTTAAAATGATCTGAGGCTGTTTGATCTTCAGGCACACTAAATAAAAAGATTATTATCTTTTTTTCCACCTGATTGCATCTTAGTAAATGCTTAGAAAAGCATATTTGATGAAATGGTGTACATTTTATTGGAATATGATAACATCCTGTACATTTCCCCTTCTGCCTTATGAGACAATGGATTCCTTTAGGAAGTGTCTCTGGTCTAATTATGTATCACAGCCTAAACCTCTACTGAAGTCAGTGCATGTTTCTCTTGATTAAAGTTTGCATAAGCAAAAACTGTGTGATTTGCATTTTATCCCCTAGAGTAAAAGAATATTGTATACTCCATTTCATTAGAGGTACTAGCTTTATGAAGTGTCCCAAAATGTATTGAACCAATCAGATTTTTTTCTTAAGCTGTTAAATTATTGAATACAAGAATTTAGTTTCTCCTGCCACGGGAATGAAATAATGTTACTGCATCCGATGAAGATTTTTCTTTTCCTTATATTTTTCATTGTTATCTAGTGTGCTGGTTTTTTACAGATGTCGTTTTAATAACCAGATTTTGAAATCTTAACTGCTCATGAAGTTCTCATAGTTTGTTGCCATCATTTACTTGGGATTTAGCAACATCAAATGAAAAGATAAGAGAGGTATAGGGTGTAATTTACTCAATGAAGAGTGGATGCAAAACAGCCTCCAAGGTATATCAGGCTTCTTCAGACACAAATACTGGCAGAAATCAAGAAACTCCTACACCTTCCATCCATATCTGTACTGCCATACAGAGGTAGTTTTACTAACATTTGCTTTAGGGTCTTCTCCATGGAGATCTTGGGGGTCACTTTTTTCACCTTAGAGTTCTGGGATGAAATAGAGAAACTGTGGCTTGTTTTATGCAAGTCTGGGGTTCTGATTTTTAGACATAGTGGAAGAAAGGAGGAAATAGCTCATTGTAGCACATTATCTTCTTACAGGAAAGATACTACATGACTAAATATTAGTACTGCCCCCCTTGTTTTTGGGTTCAAGCTTAAATATCACTTGGCTTATTTAAGGTGATAGAACAAAGTTAATATTAATAAAATACATCTGGACTGCAAGAGTCACTTAGATGCATGAGTATTCTACTAATTTAGCATCATTTATTGAGCAGTGAATTATCTGACATTGCTGCCCCACCAGAATCACCTTTACAGGCAGAAGCAATTACTCCCAGCTGCTGTAGCCTGTAGACTGCTAACAGTTCATAGCTGAACACCTCCTGAAAACGGTCTTTGGCTGAAGGGAGGCTGTGGAGGTTTCATCCTTTACCCCAGGACATCCCACTCTTAATGACTGACTAATTCTGATTTACTAAAGGTCAACCCCTTTACTGCCAAGAGGGATAACTATGTGCTGTGCACAGTCCAGAAATCTCTGAAGGAGAGGCTAACCCAGAAGTGTGCTGGGGTCAGCTTTCACTGAAACTGTTAGCACTTCATACTTCCTTTAAACTCTTTTTTCGTGATATCATGTAGATAATTTAAAATTGACTGGGGTGAGAGTATTTATACCACAGAAATAGGCACACACTAAAAATCACAGCTTTTTTTTTCTTTTTTAAAAAATTCTCCCGTAGAGCTATCTCCCACCAAACAATGGGACCAAATCCACATCTTTGACTAGCTTTTTTTCTGACCATGTCCTGGTTCCTTTATTCCCAGTAGATTTTTACCTGGGAGCATACCCTCAACACTCAATTACATAAGAATTACATTTTCAGACTCCTTCTAGGGAGACACACCTAAGAGAAGTTCCTACTATGTTGACATTCTAAGTATTTTACATAGATGGTGTGAAATAATTCTCATAGTACTCCTCTGAAGGAGATACTGCTCTCACTTTTTAGAAGGGAAAAGCCTTATGTAGCTTGCTAAATGTCTCCAAAGCACACTTTCTTTCTAATATGTCATACTATGTCCAAAAAATGAAAAGAACATTGAAAGATCACTTAGTCTATTCCTGTGTCTTTTGGCATAGCTTTATTTAAAATATTCAGGAAAATTGATTACCCTGCCTATTTTAAGTGGGTGGAGCTTCTTAACGATGAAAATAAATCAATTTAAGCAAAAGTGACAGCCATTTAAAGATATGCTGTGAATGAAATATTATACTTTGTTCTGAAAAAGATGATTTGGTTTTCTACAGTATCCTAGTCGTTTGGCAAGACTACCATTGAAATTTCTACTTCTTTCTCTTGAATATTACCATAATGTTCAAATACTGTGATTTACCTAATGGCCAAGAAGGAAAAAGGGATCATACATCTTCTGGTAAATGATTGTAGTAAAATTAGACACCACCCAAAATATTTGGTCAGCATCTGAGAGTAATCACTGGGCTTTTCTGAGTCTTTAAAATTAGTAAAAAGAAATAAGGGCATTCTTTGCAATTACTATTGAGGTTTAATTTTTGAAACAAAAGAGAATATCAAGGAATCAAAGATTATACGTATTTTATGTCATCTCTATGGAGGAATTTATATTTAAAAATTACAAATATATGCACTGACCTACAAACCTATTGAACAACAAAAAGATTGCATAATTATAACAGTATTGATGATAAATCTTAGCATTTTGTCAGTATTCACTTTTTTCCAGTCAGCCCTCCTCGAATGTTTCGTGATTTCTAATAGGTTGTGAATATGCCAAAGATCTCTCTATAAAAACATTTTTATAGGAACAAAATTATAAATATTTTTAATTTGTTTACTTTATTTCTCATTAGGAAAGATATTGATTAAATCACTTTCTCATAATGATTGAATGACCTATTATGTCTAAAGTCCCTATTCCTGGCCAAAGTTATCCTCTGATTTTTACTCAGATATTTCCAGTTTTTTCCATTACTCCCTAGTTGGCCAAAGCCCAAGTGATTAGAAAGAGGGAATTTTAGCCACAAATGAATTTAGCATATCTGGTTTCTATTTGTAGTATCCTATAACAAATGATTCATAGTTAAAACTCGGTCAAAATAGTCTTTTCATGGAATGTTTTAATCTTTGGACCTTTTTAGGTTTTATTTATGCCTATAGTTACATGGGAAAAGTTGCCATATTCTTTTTTTTTAATTTCAAGGTGTTATTTAAATTTAGGTTAGCTAACATATATAGTAAAATTGGTTACCACCTTACACCTGTCAGAATGGCTACAATTAACAAGACGGGAAACAACAGATGTTGGCAAGGATGTGGAGAAGGGGGATCTCTCTTACACTGTTGGTGGGAATGCAAAACGGTGCAGTCACTTTGGAAAACAGCATGGGGGTTCCTCAGAAAGTTAAAAATAGAACTACCCTACCACACAGCAATGGCACTACTAGCTATTTACACAAAGGATGCAAAAATACAGATTCAAAGGGGCACACGCACCACAATATTAATAGCAGCATTATCAACAATAGCCAAATTATGGAAAGAGCCCAAATGTCCATCTGCTGATGAATGAAGAAGGAGTGACATATATATATATACATATATATGTAATTATGTATATATATGTGCATATATACACGTATATGTATATATGTACATATATATGCAAATATGTAATTATATATATCTTGTAAGTTATGTCACATATATACACATATACATATATATATACATATATATATGTATATATATATATAAAATGGAATATTACTCCTCCATCAGAAGTGGATGTATTCTGTAAGTGAGAAACACACAAATGATTCTAAGAAGATTAATTTATTACTTGTATTACTTGCCTTTGCATACCACGAATTTGTATTTGTCAAGTGCATATCAAAAAAACCCGATAATCTTGAAAATAATTTCAGTTGTAGATTTTAAATAATGATATTGTAATATCAAAATATTATAATAATGTGCAATTTATTAGTATTTCTGTTATTTAAAAGTGTTAATGTTAACTTTTTTATATAAAATATTATATTTCTTTACACACATTATTCC
This sequence comes from Acinonyx jubatus, assembly GCF_027475565.1. NCBI lineage: Eukaryota > Metazoa > Chordata > Mammalia > Carnivora > Felidae > Acinonyx > Acinonyx jubatus. The sequence continues at coordinate 41,664,809 of NC_069391.1, forward strand.
ATAAAGTCAAAGTTTTGGCTCACAGTGAGTTTGTTATCTTTATTGGTTTTTACAACTTTTATGAGAGATATCATCCTTCATTTCTAACTCCAAAATAAAATTTAGAAGTTGAGTGGTTAACTGAAGATCACACTTACTGTAATAGTCAAGATTGGTGTTTTGGTTACATTAAAATATATATATAATATATATAAAATAATACATATTTCAAAGAATATACATATTACTTGAGTGTTTTACCTGCCTCAAACAATGTAGAAAGATTGTTACAAGGAAAAATGATGTTATTTATTTTTTATTAGTGGGTTTTATTGTGTAATCTGAAAACTAAAAATCTGCTGAATGCACGTTAGCTGTTTTTTCTGTACTTTGCCTGTTTCTCACTTTTCCTATTTCTTTATACTTGGTATTTATTAACAAATACCCTTCTAAATGGGTTATTAGTTATTAGGAGGTGGTATATTTGCAAGTTATATTTTCTCTTTCGGCAATTATTATACTTTGTCATTGGTAGTTTATCTTTGAGAGCTTTTATTGCTTGCCTTCTCTACTTAGTAGACATGAGATCTTGGACAGGTCTCATACTGGGAATGTGATGATATTAGTGTTTACTTCAAAGGTTTCTGTGAATATTAAATGGGTCAATAAATAGAAAAGTCATAAAACTATTCCTGGTACAGAGTAAGTACTATTTGAGTGTGTGTTTTCTTCATCAGCTTCTAATGTTAGAACCCCTTTAATACAAGCCTTATTTACAACATGGTATTTGTCACGGAGAAAAATAGAGAAAATATTTAAGTATATTCTCATGAAGAGAATATAATTATAATATATAATTTTATTATATAATATTAAATTATATATTATATAAATATAATATTTAATTATAATTTCTTAGAAACTGTGAAAATGGGGTCATTAATTGGGAAAGGGGTAACATTTTGTAATATGTTTTCCCAGTTGGCACTTGGATATTTTGTGATTTCTTGTAAATTATGAATGTACCAAAAGTTTTCATAACTCTGTTCACTATATCACTGCATAATCCGAAGGTAAAATAACAGGTGGCACAGCTTTTAGAATAGATTGATTGGATTTACTGCTTTTGATGGGTTGTGGCCAGGAAACGTAAGAGGCTAGAGCCAGTAATAAGTGGCCACATGTATTCTTCTTCAATCATTTTTCCATTCTTCACTGATTGTATGAAACAGTTGTTCTCAAGCTTCAGCATATGTTGGAATCGCCTGGAAGCCTCTTAAAATGTAGATTGCTGAGACCAAACTTTTTACAGCTTCTGATTCAGTAGGTCCTAGGTGGGGCTTGGCAATTTGCATGGCTAACAAGTTCACAAATGATGCTAATCCTGCTGGTACCAGGATCATGATTTGAGAACCACTAGAATAGAAGGCTCTTCGATTGTTCTAAGCAATAAAGAGAAACAATTGAGCATATTTTGTCTTAAAATTAGGGAGGCAATTAGAAAAATCCCACTTTGCAAGAAGGGATAGATTTTAATTTTGGTTTTCTATGATATTTAAGAAGATGAAAAATTTAGACACGAGATTTAAAAATGTTATTCATATTATATATAGACATACATATGAATCTAAAAGATCTAAAAGTGAAACATAGAAAAATAATCAATATTAAGTTATAGTATAATATTGTTATATATTAAGTTATAGTAAAAAATTACCTTTCAAAAGATAAGAAAGCATGTTTATTTAATGCATATGTGTAGAAAAGTCTGATAATAATAGATACTCCTGGAATATCAGAGTTAGGTATTAAGTTACTCCCACCCGCCAATCCATAAAACTTTGTCTTCTCCATTAATTAGACGCTTGCACAGCTAGTCTAAGTGTATTCTGCCATAGGTAGAATATTCAAGAATAAAAAGTATGCAAAAAAAAATCTAAGCTGTGAAAAAAGTACCTCTTACACAGCCATGTGTGTTTCTCTGCAGCAGAGGAAAGCTTTCTAATATATTCTAATTTCAAAACCTTTTAATTTAGCAGAGTCCAAAATCATTTTTTTCTAAATGGATATGCTTTTTTAAATATAAATTTAGCTTCTGCCTGGGTTTTGATGGGCAGGAAGTTAGAGGCAGTGAGTGGAGAAGGGGCTTGTTGAGAGATTAGTCTTGCACTAAGAACTGAGAGAAAAGGAGATATTATAAGCATTAACTGCCATATTTGAACAGCAACCTGTCTTTCATTGAAGGAGGAACTCAGCTCAACTTAGAGTGGGCGGGGGGAGGATATTAAATCAAAATGTGGTGCAGTGATTGAAATCCATATTGCCAGTGACTCTGCGTGGATAAAACAAACCAGTTTATATTAGCTTAAGCACATTGTATTTTGGAAAGAAATTGTATTTAAAAATTTTGCAAACCGTGCTTTTTTTTCCTGAAAGGATCATTCCAAAGAAAACTTCCAAATATCTGTAAAATTCATTTAAATAGGATTCCTTAGTTATCTGTGATATTGTATAAAATAATCCGTGTACAAATACTTGCTTAACATTTATGATTGATTGCTAGTAACATTTATTTCAAAACTAACCTTTAGGGGCCACTAACTGGGGTCATGATTCTACTGTGATAACTTCAGTCTACTATTAAAACTGTAGTCATATAGGTATCTAAGATAGCATTAGTTATTATAATGATAGTATCTGGCATTTCTAGAATTATCAAGACATTATTTTGAACAGTTATAGTTGTCTGTATATAAGGATTTCTTAGAAGGGCCAATTACATGAGAGGCTAATAACACATTAAAGTATTTCTAAAGTACCCATTTTTCTCAAACAATTTGAAATGCACATACTTTGCAGATAGAAGCACTTTAAATTTTTTTCGTGTTTATTTTAGAGACAGACAGAGAGAGACCGAGAGATCAAGAGAGTGAACGGGGGAGGGGCAGAGAGAGAGGGAGACAAAGAATCCAAATCAGGCTCCAGGCTCTGAGCTGTCAGCACAGAGCCCAACACGGGGATGAAACCCACAAACCATGAGATCATGACCTGAGCCAAAGTTGGACGCTCAACAGACTGAGCCACCCAGGCGCCCCCAGATATAAGCATTTTAAACCATGCCTGATTTTCCCGGTGAAAATTAATATTTCTTCTTTTTTAAAGTCACTGCTGTATTTGTTTTCCTGTGCAGGGTGTCTAATGGTTCTGAATTCCTCTAAATTCTTCATTTCTCATTGATAGGAAGTATATTCACATCTAGAATAGGGAATGGGCTTTATTTTAGACCTATATATGAAAGAGGCTGTAGTGTAGTGCTGAGAGCCTGGGGTCTATTAGCAGCTTTCTTCTAACTTCAGTAGATTATTATTATCAACGCCTTGGATGTTCAAGCTCCTTTACAAATGACCAGCTTTATTAACGCCACTCAAATGCATACATTTCTGCATTAACTCTATGTATTTCAAAGGGTAGAGAAAAGCACATTGGTTGTGAGATGATGTGTGGCTGTCCCTGTTCACTCACCGAGTTCATTGAGTTGTTTCTCACCCGTATCCACCGTTAATACTTTGTGCAGTATGCAGTTCAGGGTAATTATCCACATGTTTGTGGGCTTTCCAGTGGTCAGTATCTTTTAAACATTTCAAATACTGTAGATGCCTGGAATCTTCTATATTTAAGTGACTCCTCATATATATAATTCGTTTTCTTCCCAAAGTTGCAAGAATCAAATGTCATTTGGTTTGGGTGAGGTTTTAAGAAACTGTCAGTGATTTTATAAATATGCATTTCATTTATCTTCCAAATTGTTTTTTCTTCTCATATAAAATGGGGAGAGTTGGCATATAGAGAAAGCCTTAGGTATAACATAAAGAGTTTTTAGTATAATGGTCAGTCATTGAAACAGTCTACCTTCTGAAGAAGCAAAAACCACTGCAGGCACCTGAACAGATGAAATATATAATTGAGCTTCAGAAATTATGCATGTGGAAATAAATTGATTTAGTTAAGCACTTTATGCAATAGCTTTTTATTCACCAGACTTTAAAAAATCACTCACAAGCAACAGAAGTGGAAAAAGCTTATATGTAAACCCAGTCTACACTAATGGTTGATATATAAATATGTAGATTTCCATTCAATTTAATACCCAAAATGAAATTGAAATAGAAAAATGCTAAATATTTTACTAAAATGGTTCTACCTATTATGTGAATAAATTTCATCTAAGGATAGAAAGGAAGGGAGTTAGACTAAGTGCACAGTACAGCTTTGCAAATAATTAGGTTCACGGAAATGCTGTCTCATAAACCGACTTTGCAATCACATTTTGCTGGTTTGCATTTATTCATGTCACCCGCTTTATTTCCTGGCTAACCCCCAAAACACAGTGTTGGTGTCCACTTCAATAAATTAACAGGAATTCAAGCATCTTCCTGCAGCCAGACTCATGCAATTAACTCTTCATTATCCATGTGTCTGTTAATTCCAGGATGATTTCCCTTCGCTTCTGCGCATACCTCTGAAAACTCCCTCCTCTTGTCAGCTGATATCTGTCTAGAGAATGCAGTCTTATTTTAATATTTGCCTAAGTACTATATAATTAGCATAGCTGCTAATCTATAATGCAATGCATTTGTGGCCAAATAGAAAGATGCTTTTAATTGGGAGCATCTTTGCTCCTTGCTGTTAGTATTGAGAATTTATTGAATCTTTGTAAATTATACAGCCTTTGAAGGCAGGTTGCTATATTCTCCTTAGGCCCAGTGACTGATAGTTTCTGAAGCCCAGCTAGATTTTTTAAGCCCTCCCTGATTTATTTTAATCCCTTGGAACATACTTACTTTCATAACCAAACAAATGGAAAGTTTCTATATTCTAGTTGCCTAATCTTCCAATTACTAATTCCTTGATTCAACATTTTCTTCCAGTCTGAGAAGCATCTCTTGTTTATGTTATGGCAAGATCATCTTTGCAGGTGTGTTTTCTCCCAATTAAGCAATGAAATAATGCACTTGATAAATGAATGGCTGGCTGCTGCGTGCCTGTTGCAGCAATGACTATTGGAATAGGAGTAAGAATTCCTCATTTAATGATGTGGAAACAGACAAACATTTAGTTTTGTGGTGCCTTCCCTGAGCCTTTATAGTTCTCAGGTGCTCTGTGTTATCCACAGACACTTCAGTGATTTTGCTTGCAGCTGCCTGTGACTGTTAAGAGGATTGAATTTATCTTTTCAATCATAGACTACTCCTTCAGTATTTTTTTTTTTAATTTTCAGGTGGCTAGAGGAGAAGCACATAAGGAAGAGGGTGAAAAAGAGAGCTAAAGGTTATTTGAGTTATTTGAAGAGTCACAGTGGATTTAATGTAACATCGAGAGAAAACATTGCAATGATTTAGATTTATGTTGTAATGTACTACCAGGCTGGGTGCTTGGGAGTGACTGCTGGCAAATGAAGATTGCCTAAGAAATAAAATAAAGGTGCAGTCATTCTTGGATAACTGTCCTCTTCAAATTCTTAACTCAGTTGGAAAATGAACATTTTTCTAAATATAAAGTAAAAGCTGTGTAATATTTTAATACTTAAATTGTTTTTATTAAAAAAATTAAAAAGACAATTATTTGGGGCCATTAAGTACCTTAGAAACTTTGATCACCTTTATATTCTGGAGGAAACAATCTCTTTTAGAAGAGATGCATCTCAGGATGACTTATTTCAAGAGTTGAGTAAAACCCTGAAGCAAATTGCTTAATTAGGGCTTTCTTAAATTTATACAGTTCATTAGACAGAATGGGGAAATTCAAAGTGCAAAACACTATTTTTCATTTATTTACGTACTATAGAAGACATGATATATTACAAATGTGCTATTAAGTATATTAATCTATGTGAATTTGTAAATAGGATTTGAGAGTTTCATGAATTTTAACAATAAACGTAAATTCCCTTGGTCAGAACAGTGTATGACTTTATTTCAATGATACTGCATGAATGCATTAAGTAATTAAGTGATCAAGATAGTACTACATATAAAAGCATTTTATATATTAAGTAATGTGTGTGGTATGGATATATTCAGGGGGTTATATTTTAAAGTATACCCATAAGAACAAAGGACTATCTGGTGTGAGGCTCCCTGGTATTTATTGGTATTCTCAGCCACTTTTCTGCCCTGAAATTTCCCTTAGCACTGTAACGTGAAATCATGGAAATGATACCAGCTTTAGAGCAGACAGACCTGAATTGTGTCTGCATCCATCGTTTAATAGCTGTGTGACCTTCATCAAATCTGTCATCAAATCACTTAATCTTTCTAAAACTCAGTTTCCTCATTTTCAGCAAAGAATTAAAGTTTCCTTGCCTAGGTATTGTGAGGATTAAAGTAAAAATGTATAAAGAATATTAGATGTCACAGGGACTCCACTATACTTAGAATTATTATAAATAATATTTTGCTTAGAATATAAGAAATATAATAAGAAATAGAAGAAATCTAATAAGCTTTGCCTGCATTCAGTCAACTAACATATTTTTCGCATGTGAGAGGTGTTTGACAATGTGTTCACAGCGGAAATCAAGTGTGCAATGAAGTTAATGAGGGCAACAACCCTCATTCTTGTTTTATAAGGTACCCTATGTTCATAAGAAATTTCACTGTGCCTTCATTGGCCTTAAGTGTTTAGGGAATACCGAAAGGAATTGTTGAGAGCAGACAATAGCGCAGTAGAAAGAAAATGAGTTGGTAACATGACTCTTAGGGATTCTGTTTCCTTATCTGAAATGGGGATAAGGAGTCCAGGCCATATATATCTCACAGGATTCAGTACTGCAAGACTCTACCCAAACATAAGTGATAGCAAGCTTATTTTTTGGCAGTTTACTGACAGTATGAATGAAACATACCGTTCCCAATTAAGATCATCCAAATAAGAATACATTATCTAAGTACCTATCACTGTGTTTTGTGTTTTGGAGAGTATATAAACTACAAAGACTTACTCTTTGCCTCTATTAGTTTTCTGTTGCTACATAAAAAATGACCCCAGTTATCTACTTATAGAAACACACATTTAGTATCTTACATTTTCAGTGGATCTGGCATGTTTTAACTGAGTGCTCTGTTCAGGGTCTTATAAAGGCTGAAATTAAGATGTTCATTTATTTGTACCCTCATATGGTGGTTTGATTAGGGAAAGAGCCCCTTCCAGGCTCTTTCAAATTATTGGCAAAATTCATTTCCTTACAGTCATAGGACTAAGGTCTTCATTTTTGTGCTGGCTCTCTAAGGTAGGAGTGTGACAGAAGGAGTTCCTGTCAGTATTAGAGGCTGCCCTGGGGTCCCAGCCACATGGCACCCTCCATAGATATTTCACAACTTGGCTGCTGGCTTATTTCCAGGACAGTGGGAAAATTTTTCTGTAACATTATTCCTTCTATTAGAGGATCAACTCATTAGGTAGGCCTATTTTTAAAGGGATAATCTCCCAACTCAAAATCAGTTGATTAGTAACCTAATCACAAAAGTGATCTCCTATCCTGTTGCCTGGCCCCACGCGTACCCAAAGGGAGGAGGTTAGAAAGAGCCTATACACCAGAGGACAGGAAGCTCGAGGGCCATCTTAGGGTATTCCTTATAAAATTGCCCATGGCTTCCTACTTTATTTTTTGATGACTTTTTAGACAGTATGCTGGAAGAGCAATAAGTTTTTACTGTAAATGTTGAGATTATATAGAAAAAAACTCACATTTCTTTGTGACATGAGAATACAGAGACAACTAAGCAGTTCTATAGAGCCATTGAGCTTGTTCTGCTTAGTTAACTCTTGATTAGCCTAAAATGACATCACATTAATTTAAATTATGTCTCATTGGTTGCTAATGTAGATAAAGATTTTTCTAACATGTTATTTGCCATTTGTCTTATTTTGATTTTGTAATGCCAAAGCTGCTCCAGTGCCTCTTACTCCTCAAATATTTGTGGAATAAATAAAATGATTAATCAAGTTCTTGTTTAGCTTGAATTCTTTAGTTTACAAAAAAAAAATACAAATTAATAGAGTGTTTGGGCATAGTATTCAAAAGATCTGATTCCTGTTCTCAGCTCTATTGCTGCTTCTGTACCTAAGGAGAATTCATAGCACTTCTTGGGGCCCCAATTTCCTATAAAATAAGTAAAATGTAAATGCAATATAAGGCATCCCCTCTGACACCAATATTTTATAAACCTTTTAGTATTACTTACATAAACTAGAAATTATCCCTTAAGGAAAATTGTTTTAATATCTTTATATAGAAATTTGACCTTCATAGATTATTAGCTTTTAAAAACAGGTCTGTAAGTAATTATGGATTTACATGGCAGAATTTTAAAAATGTAGAGTACTAATCCACAATGTTATAACAAAAAAAAGGCTGAACGAGTTTTCAAATAAAGAACATAATTGCAGAATAAAAAGTTTAAAAGTATGATAAAAATGTTGACGTCACAGGGCGCCAGGGTTAAGCATCTGACTCTTGACTTCAGCTCAGTTCATGATCTCACAGTTTGTGAGTTCAGGCCCCACATCAGGCTCTGTACTGGCAGTGCAGAGCTGCTTCGGATTAACCTAAAAGAATTTTTGATGTCAGGAGATTCTCACTCCTTAGTATTTCTTCTCTCCTAAAAAGAAACCATTATTCACTGTGTCCATTTCAGGTCTTTGCTTTTATTCACCCAGCTGTGTTCATTTCAGATGTCATATTTTAAGTAATTCTCCTAGCTCTTCGGTTGTGTCTGTCGTTTAGTGTTATGGTTGCAAAGCAGTACTCACTCTCATTGGGTACTGTTTGCAGTCATGATATTAAGCACGTTACCTGCACAAGCCAGTTAAACCTTGATAACTGGGAGAATAAATGCTCTTGTCCAGATTTAAAATTAGAGAAACAAATATCATAGAGGTTATATGACTTATTTATGAGATCCAGCTTGTAAAACTCGAAGCTGGGATCTGAATCCAATTCTTGTTTCATCATTTTCCTTCCTCTGCATCTATTATAATTTAGTTTTGATATGCATTGTCTCTATTGTGGCCATTTGGTGATTAAAAAATTGATATAATATGTGGATCTATATTCGGTATACCCTATCGCTATACTTCTGGATATTAACTAGGAAAGGCAGACTTGAAAATCTTTGAGGACAAGAACCTGTGTCTCAATTACTAACTTCCCTACTAATGATTTTAATACTAGGAAGAAAAACAATATTAATCATTTGATTTTTATTCCATATGTTAATGATGTAGTTTCATTAAAAGTGTTTTGAATATATAAGGTAAAAAAAATAAATTAAATGGACAATACATTTAAAACAGAAAGATTATAGACCTATTATGAAATATCAAATAAAATGTATAATTATAAAAGATAAATGTGGAATGAACATCATTATTGTAGATCAGTAGCAGGTGAAATAAATTATCACTCATTAATAAGTTAAAACTATTAAAATGAAGAAATTTTGAAACTCGTAATAAGTATTTTTAATGTTTTTTATTTGTTTTTGAGAGAGAGCACAAGCAGGGGAGGTGTGGAGAGAGAGGGGGACAGAGGATCTGAAGTGGGATCTGTGCTGACGGTAGCGAACCCCGAGATCATGACCTGAGCCAAAGCCATGCTCAACTGACTCAGCCACCACCAGGTGCCCCCATAATAAGTATTATTTAACTGTTTCTTCAAAAATGCAATCTTAATAAAATATTTCATGACTAACGTCATTGTGGAATCAAGTACATTTTTGTGTAACATTTCCCAGCTGCTATAAAGGCACTTTATAACTCTACACAAGTTCAGAAAGTGGTAAAAAGATGGTTGCAAGGTAACCCTGAATATTTTCCTCTTCTGTAATTGTTTAAAAAATAGTCCCAACACTTGTTTTTTTTTCCCAACACTTGTTTGAAGTGATACTTAGAATCATTTTAGGCGGAAGGAGGTGGGTGTTATAGGTAGAACTATAGTAGCCATTATGATAAGCTGAAGTTATAGCAATGTTGTGTTCTATTAAAAACTGCATTTCTGATCACTTTAATATTCTTGTGTTTCCTCAAGTATATTTGGAGATTCTGTTACATTTTATTTTGGCTTATTGTCATGTTCATATTCAGCTTTTATGGCAACCTCTTTTTAAAATTTTTTTAATGTTTATTGATTTTTGAGAGACAGAACAGAGCATGAGCAGGGGAGGAATAGAGGGAGAGAGAAATGGAGACAGAATCCAGAGCAGGCTCCAGGCTCCGAGCTATCAGCAACAGAGCCCAATGCGGGGCTCAAACTCACAGACCATGAGATCATGACCTGAGCCAAAGTCAGACGTTTAAGGGACTAAGCCACCCCAGGCGCCCCTATGGCGAGTTCTTAAATCAAATAAAAAGTGATTCTTAATGAAGAGGTACTGCTTTTTGAGTTGGCATTTGTTCCTCTTTTAAGATTATAGAAGTGGAGAGGATGCTTTCTAAACATCCTTTGTTAGATTCAAAATTTTAATATAGTATGTAAATGTCATTATGTGTCTGCAGATATAATGTTTCTTACTTGGTATATTTTAATATACCAAAACAATATTATAATACCAAATATTGTGCTCAAAAAGCACTATTTATTTCATTATGTAAGAATGGCACATGATACCCAAACACTAAAAAGGTAGTGGTGCAATCACTGTTCCCCCCTAGGCACTAGCATAGTATCATGGAATTAGTGTATATTCATAGAGACATCCACATACATGTGATATACACACACACGTACACGCACACACATAGTTCTTTGAGATAAAAAACTGAACTTGAGCCAGGATATGTGCTAGCTTAGATAGATGTGAAAAGGAAGATAACAGTTTGTACATTTGAGGAACTTAGAATTTAATGAGACTCAGAACTCATTATTCATATGAGTATGTTCTTTGTGAAGGAATAAAAGTCTTTGACAAATGAAAAAAAAATTACTCCTGTATTCTCCTTTGTATGCTAGTCTCCATTTTTTCTGTTACTGGAGAGAACTAGAATGTTATAGATATTATTTCTTTTAAAGCTATAGGTGTTATTAACCAATATAAAGCATAATTCACTCTGTGTGATGGATAATCTCTAAAAAATCACTTTTAAAGACTATTATAAAACACTAGTGAAAGTGATTTAACAACAACAAAAAATCTTTTTAAAAGCAAAGTATCGGCCCATAATACTTGTAGGAAGCTACTGGTCTTTACATATGCCATGTTACCTCAAAGTGTACCTTTATCCCATTCTGACAAGGCAGTTCAGGCTAATTCTCCTGAAAATTTGGTTGAATAGTTCTCTGAATGTGGGAATTAAATTTGCATGTCTGTGATTCCAATTATGAGTTCCTTTTGATAAACTTATTCTGTACTGAATTTTCACTTAGGTCTCCAATTAGTCTTCATATATTTTTGGAAATACAAGTTGTAGTTTCTTTGCTGCTTTGTTGCTGTCAGACCTACTAGCGCTTTTGATTAATTGCACAAAAGGTGATATAAAGACTCTATTACTTCTTTCCAAGTGTCAACATTCTCATCCCATAAAATGTGTGTGTTTCTTATCCCTAAGAAATTAAATGACCTTGCCAAAGTTATGACATCTTTGAACCATAAAGACAGTATTACAAGAAAGAAATAATATGACCATCATCTACTAATAAGAATGGTGAAAGCTCAGGGGAAATAATCCTATTTATGAACTTGAGTCTTGTCACTTTCACTTTCCATCCCCATTGCCACGGCCTTATTACACACACCATTGTCTTCTGCCTAGACTACTACTTTTTCTTGGTCTTTCACTGCTCTTGTCCCCTTATAATCTCTTCAAAACAGAGAACTCATATGTTGTTTTTAATGGACATATGAAAAATGGTGAAAAATGATCCTGGTGAAAAATGATCAAAGGTAGGTAACAAAAAGTGTCAGCGCAGTTTAATGGATAAGTCCCTGTATGATGTAGTTTTGGCCAACTCACTAGCTTAGTAGTTCCTGACACTCTGTCCACAGTGACCTTTTAAATTTACTGTTGTTTTTTCTGTGTATGTGCTTCAAGAATCCCACATCCTGCGTCTGCCAAGAGGTTGTCCACTCCCCAAACTCCCACAACCTCACTCAGTTTATGTATCCTCCTCTTTATTGAGAGCTCAGCTCAGGTTTCACTACTTCAGCTTTCCCAGGAGCAGATCATTACCCTGTTATATGCCTTATTAGTATCCTGTAATTCTGCTTCCTACCATTTTTCATAATTTTGTTAAATAATAGTATAAGGGAATTTTGATATCATTCTGCTTGATGACAATCCATGGACAATGGTTAATCATGATCATTGCCATACCACCCCCCCCCCCCACCATTGTACAGTTAGGTGCTCAATCACTGTTTTTTTGGATGAATGAATGAATGAATGAATGTTTGAAAAATAACTCATCAGTATCCAACTGGCCTTTTGTAGTATGGGATTTCATACCCTGCATCTAAATAGATAGATAGAGCCTAGATTTTTTTTCCATTCATTCATTCATTCATTCATTCATTCATTCATTAAACAATGATAACTCATCTATGATGTTCTAGCATTGCATTAGGTCTAGAATTCAAATGTAAATAAAGCGAATCCATGTATTTTTTTCAGATAGTACTTCTTCCTTCTTGGGAGTTTGGATAAGTTCACATGGACTCATCATAATCATTCTGGTACATTAATGATTATAATTCTCATGTGACAGGTGAAAGCATTGCCCTGATCTATATTTACAGGCTGTATTCCTCCTCAGAATAGCTGTCATAGTATTCTTGTGAAAAATACAAATTTCTGAGTCCCCTCTCATTGAATCATAATCTCCAGGGAAAGTACATGTGTTGGTGCGGTTTTTAAACATGTATTACTAGGTGATTCTTATCAGCTATTTTAATATATTTAAAAATTATTTAAAATATTTGACTTGGCATAGTATTAAAGCTTATGTTATAAAATTTATTTTAATGAAATTTTAGTTAATACTTTAGTAATACTTTGGTAAAAATATGAATTTTTCCTACTTGCACCATTTTTTAAAATTTATTTTAAATGACTTCAGTGAGAAAGGGCATGATTTATCAAGGAAAAATTCAAACCTAGCATATGGATTTAGGTTAGGAGTAAAGATATATTAAAATATAGATAGCATTTTAGTAGATTTTACAACATCAAAAACATCAAAAGTACTTTAAATTATTTTTTCACTTTCCACTGAGATAACATACTGTTTATTTTAATGTGTCTTGGCTTGCTTATGAACAATGAGATTGGGGAGATGGCTTCATAATGCTGTTTATAAAATCTCTCTGAATAATAATACATGTAGAACATGTGTAGATTTTGACATGATAAATGAAAAAAGAAACATATAATTCTTACTAAATATATATGTTTAGACATTGGTATTTGATGTGCTAGAGAAACCTTGGAATGGTGCTGTCTTAGGAATTTGTAGAATTACTATATTATACGTCTCATTAACTTATCAAAATTCTATGACAGCTTTTCTTATGTTTCCTGCCTGTAAGTAATAGTCACTTGTGGGATAAATTTTGGAAGTTAGATTTTAAAGTTTATGAAAAATATAAACAATTAAAATTAGTATAATCATCAAAACCCTCAAGGCATCTACGAATATTCAGGTGAAGGAAAAAGAAGACATGAATATCCTCATCCTGGTTTCTATGCACTTGGAATGTTATATCTATAGGGGAAAATAAAATGTTACTTTTGATTAAAAATCATAATACAAATAGATTTTATTAAGTGTTTTCATGGAAAGGACTCTATGGCACAGTGTTATCTCCTGAAGGTTCACAAACCTCTATTTAGGAAATGGAGGTTTAAAAGAATGTAAATACTATCTAGTTCTATCTTTGGAGTATTTGTATTCAGATTCAGGGAAGAGGTTAGCCCAATGTCATTCTATGGCAGAGCAAACTCTTACCTTCTAAACCCTTCCTTTTTTTTTTTTTTTAAACATTTTCATGCTGTCTTTCTTATCTTAAAATATTCATCACACAAAAATACAACCACACCATGTTGTCAACATCATTGGACTTTTGAAGAGAGCTGTTGGCCTAGGAATTGCCATGACTGGTCAGTGACTGATGAAACAGGAAACCCAGCATCATTCCATGTCTAAGGACTAATCACTGCCAGCCACTTCAAAACACCTGCTCTATATCACCACAACATGTCTCTCTTTTGCACAAATTCTCAGTGGTGTTAAGGCACTATTGAAAATTGAAAAGTGACCACTTTTCTATGGAATGGCTGAAAACTCTTTTTCTAATGAATCAATATTACTTAGAACTAGCTGGGTCTGGAAACCACTTCTGGATGGGGAGGAGTAAATGGAATCCCTTGATTTCTATAAAGGCATTTCAGGCCCAGTGTTTATAGTATAACAAATATTATTTACCAGTCCTTAGCACACAGCCCTTATAAATTTATTTATTGCAGAAGTCAACTGTACAGTTTTTTGGGGAATGTTTATTGCCTGCCCCTTTGAATTAGTTATTGTTTTCAAAATATTTGTTCAGTGAGGATATGTTAAATACCGTGTTATCTATCAGGTACAATAACTTTGAGTTAAGATGAATCCATTGTATTTTAGGTGTTCTTTTCTCTTTTTCCCTCCTTCCCTTCCCCGCTTCCCCCTTCCCCCTCCTCCCTCCCTCCTTCCCCCTCCCTCCCTCCCTTCCCCCTCCCTTCCCCCTTCCCCTTCCCTTACTCCCTCCCTCCCTCCTCCTTCCCCCTTCCCCCTTCTCCTCCCTTCCCTTCCCCTTCCCTTCCCCTCTCTCTAATATTAATGAGACCTTCAAATTAATCAATTTTCAACTTTCAGGCAGAATATGCTTAAACTTTGACTTATATGTAAACACGATTCTTTTTTCCTTTTGACAAATGCTATTGGCTATTGTTATAGTTTAATCAAAAATCTGTTCTTATTGGAATTATCTTCAGTTATTCTCCTGTGACAATGAAAATTCAATACTCTCTTTTTCCTTTTAGCCCCTTGCCCGGTACACATTTATCAAAGAGTAGAATGGGTTTTGGATGACTGTGGAGTTTAGGGAATCACATTTTAGAATAGTGAAATTAATGAGTAAGAAACAAAGAGAAGCACTTCTTATGAATGACAGTGTGATAATGAAGCTGTAAACATTTCTGAAATTCATTTGGCATATGTTGACTGGTCTGGTATTTAGTTTATGTAAACACTGACTCTTGAATGACAAAAGATAACTTTTTTTTAGTTGACTAATGAAAATATGAATCTTACATGATAAATTACTATATGTACTTGGAATCCAAAAAAGAGCTATCCCTAAAATAATATAAAAGGTAATGGTCTAGAACAGTGCCATCAAATAGAAATACAATGTGAAATACACATGTTATTTTAAAATGTCTAGTAGACACATCAAAAAAGGGTAAAATGAAATAGGTAAAACATTTTAATTATATATTTTATATAGTTAAAATGTTATCTTTGAACTTAGAATTACTATGAAAATTAGTGGGAGGGGCGCCTGGGTGGCTCAGTCGGTTAAGCATCTGACTTCGGCTCAGGTCATGATCTTGTGGTCTGTGGGTTCGAGCCCCACGTTGGGCTCTGTGCTGACAGCTCAGAGCCTGGAGCCTACTTCAGATTCTGTGTCTCCCTCTCTCTCTGACCCTCCCCCATTCATGCTGTGTCTCTCTCTGTCTCAAAAATAAATAAACATTAAAAAAAATTAAAAAAAAAAGAAAATTAGTGGGAGATATTTTGTTACTTCTCATAGTAAGTTATCAGAATCTGGTATGCTTTTTTTTTTAAAGAAAAGCTTTCATACTTTTAACACAAGATGTTTGGAGGTTTTTCCCACATCCAGCAATTCTCCATTTTTTAACATATCTACAGAGTGTCCTACAAATGTAACTGAATTCTAACATTATCTACCTGAAAGTAGCATCAAAACCCATAGTTTAAGGGCTCAGTCCCACAAGACTGCCCCACTTCAGATGCCAATCACAAGTGCAAATTGTCACCTGTACTTATAACCAGTCATCATGCGGAGGTTATCCTTTCCTGGGGTTCGATAATTTGCTAAAAGGCTCACAGAACTCAGGGAAACATTTACTTACGTTTACTGCTTTCTTACATAGGACACAACTCAGAGCCACCACATAAATAACTGGGGAATCTGTTTGGGACCATATATAATTATTAGCACTTTTGTACTTTTTTTGCAGTTTTCTAAATGGAGGGTGGAAGACTGAGACCTGACTGCTTATTAGTCAAGAAAACTTTGTACCTTTTAATAATGGAAAATAGAATCCAAAACAAAAGTATAATGTGCCTTTTGTTTACTTTTCTTGTGTCTGGAGGCTTGGGGACCTATGGAAATTCAGGTTAGAGCCTGAGTGGTTACTTATACCCAGAGCAGGTTAATGGGTCAGATGTGGAATTGAGAGTCCAAATTACTTAGTTGCTATAGATACCCTCATGTGATTTGGAGAAGCCAGTAGGTGCTTGGATTGTCCTGTGACCAAGTAGATGATGTCTGTAAATTACCTGGTGATTGAGAGCACTGAAGACTATTCACTTTCTGCCCCGCAGAGGAGGCTTCATTTCTCAGGTGGCCCAGATTTGTAGATCTAGATTTGCAATACCTTACACAGCTCTCTGTAGAATTTTGGTAACTGGTGCTGGCAGAGAGCTGTTTCACTCTCATCTAGCCCTTAAGTTTAAATAAAGTGGAATCTTTGTCTACCCTTGTGTATGTTTAGCAAAAGCAGCCACTTTAAAAATAACCCTATTTGTATGGAATTCTTCCTTTTCCCACTAGTTACAGTGTTTCATTTAAAAATAATGTTTCTACATCTAAAGAGTAAGTGTTTCCATAGGGGTGCATTGGCATAACTGAGAAATATAAAATAAATAAAATGAAGAACTGTGTCAGCTGTCAAAAATAGAGCATTAATTTGTAGCTTGTACTTTGCCCTTGCAATAATACTTTGGTAATTTCCCAAGAGGTGTCAGATTTGGAACTGCAATCTTGAATTCTCAAGAAGAATCTAAATTTTAACCAATATTGTGGCTATCAATGAAAAGGCTGGACAAATAGAAAAGCTGAAATTATTATTACATTTTCATGAACACCTTAAGTGGGAGGAATCAAAAGAATTTGTGTTTCATGTATTTTTATCTGAGAGAAAAAAAATAACTGTAGAAATTACTATTAGCTGATATTTCTTGTGGAAAATTATCTCAAGATCTTAATTACTGAAAAGCATCAGGCAGTACATGACCCCTGGTGTGTGTGTGTGTGTGTGTGTGTGTGTGTGTGTGTGTGTGTGTACTGTAATATTTTAATAGAAAGTGTTGGTATTGTTTTGCCTTAGTGAATTTATAATCTGATCACATCAAGTAATTATACTAGAGACAGATATCTAACAAATCTACTCAATCCTTACTTTGTATTAGATTGCATATCTGATCATTGCTCATTACTTTCTGCTCCTGGAATTTCTGTGTTGTCATTTTGGGTTGATTGAATAAATCATAATCAAATTTGGTTTCTTTCTTTATGAGCAAAATTAATAAGAAATGTGTACTATATGATACTATTTAAAGTCTCAGCTTATAAGAAAATATGTTGCTAAGTTAATTGTTGTTACTTCAGTTTGTAGCATTTTGGGACTTCATCTGTGCCTAGAAATATGTTAGTCCCTTGAGATACAAAAAACAAACAAGGAAAGTCTCTTAAGAAGCAGAGAGCTGGTAGAAAACAGACATGGGCGTATATTGAGGAACATGTGACAGTTGCCCAGGGGATTTGGAAAGGAGGTTCTGTGTGGCTAGTGAAGAAGGGAGTATGAGGAAGGAATATTTCAGAGGGGAGCAGTGTTGGGCAGTACTTTGTTCCACATGGAGGTGGGCAGTGAAATAATGGATCTGAAAGACAGATGGAATTTCATGTGATGACAAGGCATACAGGATGAAAGAGCATGATGTGTATGAGGATTGATGAAACTCATTACAATACATTGTGACGAATGGTAAGTTAGAAGTACATTAGCAGGGCTGTGGGAGCAGAATCCCTCTCTGCATTAACCACAGTGTCTGACACATTAAAGGCCCTCAAATGTATATGCACCTGTAGATTCCCCTGTATTTTCACATTCTTTAAATCTAAATTTGTAATTAAGTTATAACTCTATATATTCTTGGAGGATAAAAATGAACAGTGGGTTTTGTTACTTTGTTCTATTATGAAGAGAACATTAGAATTGTATGTATCATTCAGTTTTTATTCAACAAATATATATTGAGTGCCTAGTATATGCCAGAAACTGATCTAGGCATGAGAATATAGCAGCCAACAAAACAGAAAATCCTGTCTTGTCGTAGAGCTTAAATGGGCAGTTCCATGCACTGTAAGAAGCATCAGATAGTGTTTGGCATTCCTGGAACTGCATTGCATATGCACACAATAGGAGACCAAGCAGATAAAAATAAAACAACCACAACAAAAACCGCCTGTCATTCATTCACAAACTCGTCAAACAAATATTTGCTGAATTCTAATTATGTACCAGGCATTATGCCTAAGGCCTACAAAATTAGAAAAATAAATAAAGCACAGGGAAAATGAGAATATGTAGACTTTGTAGTTTATTTGGTTGAAGTAACTTTTAAAAATATCCTATAATATTAAAATTGATCTTTGTAAGCATTAGTTCCTTACTCTGGCCCTTAAGATTTCATCATTACTTATATGCAGATCTATAAGCAGTTTGGAAGAGTGTTAAAAATACTATTACTACTTTATAGCTGTTGGAATTACTGTGAAATATTTGAAAGCCTGTGATCATTTACTTGACAAAAGAGTGTATTATTGTTCAACCAAAACTACTGCGCTCTGTCCTCAGAGATGTATTACTGTAATGAATATAAATAAAGTAGACTATAGTATAAGCATAATGAGTTTAATGCTGTTTTATGCCTATAGTCAAAATCCTACCGATTTTAATTGCTTTAAGAAAAGTTTATATTTTTAGTCTGCTCAAAAATGAAGGGGATGAAAGTTTCAGGGGCATATCAGTTCCCCTCCAATAAAGAAGATATTGATAGTCGAAGCCGTGGATCTGTGGACTGTGGACTGTGGACTGTGATAATTAGCATACGCAGAGCAGAATGCATTTTAGCAAAAATATTTGCAATCCTATCAGGAGCTCATGTTTCAGAATTTAAGTCAGCTGAGTTTGACTGAAAGACATATGTTAAGAGACTTGATGGAAATATTTAGTTGGAATTTAGCTACGTGAAAAAACTTTCTGAATTTCATGGGTCTTTTTCTTATGTTGTCACCATTGCAAGTTCTGATATAACTCTTCAAATAATCACATCTGCATCCATTTTAAGTGCAAAGACAGTGGATTTGTAGAGTAACTTAGGATCGTATTTTGATTTATGTCTAATAGCATAATGCATTTGCCAATAATCTTCATTTGTATTGTTCTTATTTTTACCTAGCTGGTAGGTTATATTTCCTACCACCTTTTTAGTTCAATGATCAAAGTAGTGCCATTGAACACTTGCTGTGGTAACTAACCATTGTAAGGTGGTATCTAGAGTATAAAGAAAGGCCCTTTGGTTCATGAATGTCTCCAATAGCCATGCTTTTCCAGTATACTAAGATTTGCCTCTTTAGAGTAAGGCTGTGGTCACTGTTTGCATGTTTCCTGTTAGAGGAAGTGACCATCTAGGTTTTGCCATGAGCAGAAGGCTGTGTATTGGCTTGTAGACAGAACCTTAGAGAAGTATGGGACATGGGAAGATGGACCAAGAAGTTTCTAGGTGTGGTTCATGCTTTGTGATCTTGGAAGCTGTATTGTACTTATTTTGTAATTAATAAAAATGATACATTATTTGATCTTTCTATGAGATAACACTCCTCTAAGGACACATTTTCTCATTTAATTCACATAGCAACCCTTTGAGATAGGCCACTCACTGTATAAAGGAAAAAAATAAGCACAAAGAGTAAAAAATAAATGGAAATATTAATGATATATTTTGAAGGGCTTTCATTTGTTGAGTGTTTGATATGGAGAAGCACATAACTTACCTCATTTACCGATACATTTAATCTTTAGGAGGTGCGCATACTTATTGTCTCCATTTTCAAATGAGGAAATTGTTTTACTGAGAAGACAACATGCCCAAGATCCCATAAATAGAAAGTGCCAGAGCTGTAATATAAACCCAGATATTGTTGCCTTCTTTTCCGTTAGAGGAAGAAGGGCTAATTTTCTTCTTTCCTTAGCATCTTAACCTAGCCAAACCCTGTACTGGGCATTATGGAAAAATGGATTATAAGCAGAAGACACTTGAACAACGTACTGTCTGATTAGAGACAGGATCAGAATATTGAAAGGTGAAGAGAGAAGACAACTGGAAGAACAGGATCTGTATCCTGGGGAAACAATGTGGTCTAGGGAAAGTGCACACAGATTTTAAAATCTGATAGAGCTGAATTTACCTTCCAGTTTCATTGCTTCCTAATTGTGTACTCATGGGAAAGTTATTTAGCTTCTCTGAGCATCTACTTCTCCAACTATGTATTCACGAGAAACTGTAAGTAAATTAACATCAATAGCTACCATTTATTAAGGGATTAATGTGTGCCAGACATCAATTTGAAGAACTGTGTGTAATTTTTCCCTTTGATCCTTAAAGCAACCTTTCAAAGTGAGCCTCATAACTTCTGTTTCATAGATGAGAAGCTGAGTTTTAGAGAAGTTAACTTACCCACATTACTGTGGAAGCAGTGCAGTAGGGATTCAAATCTATGTGATATGATAGAGATTTTTGCTCTTGATACTTATTAACCAACTTATTTAACCTTCTGCTCTCAGTTTTCCAGAAGAGCATCTAGTAATCATAGATGTTTCAGAAACATTCTTGTAGAGAATGTTAACTTGCTTTATCCCCTCATGTTATTGAGGGGGGAGTTGAGGTCCAGAGAAATGAAAAGCCATACCATGGTCCAGCTCATAATGCCAGAACTAGGGTGGATACTCAGATTTGCAGTGCCTTTTTTTTTTTTTTTTTGTCAGTACCACATGATTTGCATTAGTCAAAACTTTGAAGAAAAAAAAATAAAAGCTTTGGTAAAGAATAACATGTTTCTTAAAAAATTTGACTCTATTATAAAATTTAAGGCTGTAGCTCCTAGAATTTTTTAAGATCAGTAATTAAAGAAAATACATGTTTTACTCCATTAAATATTCATTCTTAGTTAACTCCTGTGTTCCTTAGAGGAGTTCCTCACAGATATTCAATAAGATAAATATCAACAGATACATCCTCTGATTATAGAAGTTCAGAACTTGACATGCCCTAAATTGTACTGTTTTTGACAGCTTTATTGTTTTGTTGTTCTTCTCCTGGTCTAATTGAACAGCAAGGAGGTGAGATGAAATGGGTCTAGCATTTTCTCCTACCCCTTTTTCTGTGTTACCTCTTTGTGCTCCAGAGAAACAAACCAAAAAGCACCAGTATTGATTCAGGAGCATTACATGTGCTTGGCTATAGTGAGACAGAAATTGTAACCGCAGAAGTTGGAATTTTTTACAGGAATATGTAGTGCAGAGCCTAAGTGCTCAAGTCATGGACTTAGAACTGGATCCAAATCTAGGTTCAGTCATTGAACAGATGCATGGTAATTGGGCAAGCTACTTACCCTCTGCGTCTTAATTTCTTTGTTGACAAATTGAGAACAAGCTTTTACGTAACAGTACTTATACCATATTTATCTTATAAACTTAAGTAGGAGATTGTATATATAAAATACTTGGAACATAGTAAGTACTAGATTAACATTAGCTCTAAATATTAGTGTCACAGTAATATTTGGCTTCACAGAGCTCTGAGAATAAAATCACATTTTCTAGCTGTTCCTTGAGGTTATCCTTTATTCAGGTCAAAATTGTTAGAAGTTCTGTTTCATTCACTTCGTCATTCATTCCTTTATTCATTTGGACCCTCAAACTTTGTACCTCCTTGTCTTTGATTTCTTCTTTAAAAAATGTTAGAGGAGGGTGATATCCATTTTAAATGATTTTTGTGAGGAATAAATAAGCATATGTATTATCTTAGGCTCTGATACATGGGAAACAACTAGTTGATGGTAGCTGCTAATATTTTTTTTATCATTAGGTCTGTGTTTCTCGAGAAAGCAACTATCTAGATATTGCCAGTGGTTTAATTTATGTCTTTCCTACCTGTCATAGGACATTTAGCTGCTTCCTGTTGAGCTATTTAATAAGATAGTGACTTTCTACAACTGAGAGACTATACAATGAGATGAATTTTTTGAAAATCAGTGAACCAAGCTGCCAAATATTAATATTGAATCCTGCAGGTATGATAATGATAAAATAGGTTAATTTAAGAACCAATTCTCACATTCAATTGAAATGTTATCACAGTGCACTTTGTATGAAAAAGAGTGCCTGTGACATAGGTTTAAAAATAATTTGGTGAGTGAATTGCTAATTAAACAGTAAAAAAGGGGCTCCTGGCTGGCTCAGTCAGTAGAGCATCAGACTCTTGATCTCGGGGGTCATGAGCTCAAGCCCCACATGGAGTGTAGAGATGACTTAAAAATAAAACCTTAAAAAAACAGTAAAAAAACACAAAACAAATAAACCTGCGTAGTTGAACTTTTTCTCAAGTTCTTTCTACTGAGTTACTGCTTTTAGTCATTCACTCCTTCATTCACTTAACTGCATACATTGAGTGCTTCTTATGTGGCAGTTACTCTGGAATTGAGGACATTTGGTAGTTCTCAAGGAACCTATAATTTAATGAGAGAATCAGACACTAATTAAATAATCACATAAATAAATGATAAATTTAAGTTTCGGTAGGTTTACAATTGAGAGATGTGCTCTTGAAAGTGGGATTTGACTTCGTCAAGAAGGTCAGAGAAGGACGCTCTAGCAAGGCATGCTGGATATGAGATCTAAAGGAGTTTATGTGTAGCTAAGGATCACATTCCTTATCAATTCATGAAAGATGTCACAGTTCTGTATTTACTGCAATCTCATTCTCTAAAGTGATTGATTTGAACAGACAGTGAAGGGCAAGACTATCCTAATGACTTGATTGTATTCTATTCTACTTCTAACCTCCAAAATGGAAAACTGCACAGGTAGGAGGTCAGAATAGTATATAATGCAATCAACCATTAAGAAAGGTTTCCCCTTCTCTCTACTCAAAACAATCAGGATAGTCACATGTCTTAATGGGAACACAGAACCAAAGTGTTCTTGTTCTCCTTTGATTAGCTGATTATCACAGCACTTCATTGCCTGATTTTTCCCCATGAAAATAAATAAGGATAGGATGCTAACTGTGTTTTGCATTTTTCTTTTAAAATTCCAATCACTGTGTAGCTGCATAATCTGGATTTTATTTTTGAACAATCCCTTTAACATGAGTTGGATCATCTAAATCTTTTCTTCAAAAATATGTTTAAGAAACAAAAGTTCATTATTAATTGTAATTAATTATGTAATTATGCAACTATGTTACAGTAGAGGATTCAAGTCAAATTACTGAATGTTCTTTCCTACTTGAATTCGGCAAGAGTGTAAGGAACACGTTCCCAGAGTAAAGACTGTCCCAGAGTAAAGTTGATAAAGTTCCTAGAGATTAAAATAAAGCGCCAAGGTACCAGGTAAAATGCTTATCATAATATTTGCCCTGAGGCTTCTTATGGTGAGTTAATATAACTAAGAAATCTCCTAGAGCCAGTGTGCTGCAGGTATCTGAAGGCAGATGACTGTTTGGGATGAGAATGTCAGGATCTTGCTAATCCTCTGATTGCAGTCCAGGAAAGTGATGGAAATGATGTTCACAGGTGACTTTCAGCCAGTGTATCATTTGTACCTGGGCGTTTATGTCAAATCTGGTACAACTCCTTTCAAACTAATCTGACACAATCATTGGTCAGAATAATTTGAAGCCATTTTTACTTTGCAGTATAAAATTTTGAGTCCATAAAGCTGGATTTCCATGCCAGCCATGGCAGTTTAAAACAGCATGACTCGGGGCAAGCTACTTAACCTATCAGAATTTCTTAGTTATTCTTCTGTAAGTTGTGACTGTTTATACATATTTCAGAAAATTTTTGTGAGGGGAAAATGTGGTAATGTTTGTGGCGGTTACTGTAATGCTTGGAACACAGAAAGAACTTAATAAACTCTGGCTTTTCTTTTTTTATATAAAATATGTAAGCATACAATATAATTATTACTCATAGTTGAATTATTTGTTCAGCACATGCTTGTTCTTTTCTCTTTATCTTCTGTTACTTTGAATTCTCTTTTTTGTATTTACTAGGATACAGGGATCTTTGATGATAGACCCACATTATCTTATATTTTGATAGGCATACTTTGCTTCTTTGCTAGTGTTTATATGTTCTGGACAAGACCTATATGCATTGAAGCAGTCAAGGATTTCAATGTAACCAAATTAATGTGTGATCATTATTTTGGAAGCATTTTCCATAGGCTTCTCCTCTTCAGAATAGAACACATCATTTTTACCAACTTTAGGTAAACTAGTATAGAAAAATAGTCTATCAGTGTTTCATGTTTGTAATATCTGATATGAAGGATATTTTAGATATAAATATTTTAATTTCTGCAATTTTCTGTACTTAATAGGAATCAGTAAAAAAACCAAGCTATTATATAGAGAAGCCATATTTCTTTTATCAGGTATTTTCCCCTTTGATCTATGAGTTCTCATTACTTGCTTTTTGTTTATGCATATTAGGTGATTAATTCAGGAGAGAACTAAGTAAAGATCCTCCCTCCCCCCGCCCCGCCACTGCCCACCATTTGTCCTTGGCTTTATTTTTAATATTCCAAGAGTAGGAAGGAATGATAAAAGGCAAGAAAGAATCCCTGTGATGCTTGTCTAACACATCTATCATTGCATTTTTATGTTGTCAAAACAGATGGTCCTGTGTCTATACC
This sequence comes from Acinonyx jubatus, assembly GCF_027475565.1. Classification (NCBI taxonomy): domain Eukaryota; kingdom Metazoa; phylum Chordata; class Mammalia; order Carnivora; family Felidae; genus Acinonyx; species Acinonyx jubatus. The sequence goes on from NC_069391.1 coordinate 41,689,889, forward strand.
AGAATTAATCAGTAAAGACAGAATAATGCAGTGGTTTAGTAGTTGGATTGTGGAGTCCAACTCTGGAATCTGGACTGAACCCTGGCTGTATAATTTTGTAAACAGAGTCATCTGTAAAATGAGGTTTAGGGTAGTGCTTCCTATTTGATAGGTGTGATATAATGATTCAATGAAATAATGACTATAAAGCATTTAGTGCAGTTTTTTAGGCCTTTTAATCATAATTTAAGAAGCCCAGCCTGGAACTAGGAATTTGAAGATCTTTCTAGATACCATAGGGAATTGTGAGGTAGGTGGTCAATGGAGCATTCTTCAGGATAATGTAACAAATTGCTCTTTGTCAGTCTGGATCACAGAAGCCATATGTCTACTTTGATCTCTGTGACTTGATAACTTTCAAAGTAGAAGACTGCTATAAATTTAACGAAAGGTTAATTGTAATTTTGACTTGACAAGCAACTTAATTGGCACATAGTGTACCTATATCCAAATGTACAGTAGTGAACCAAATTTTGAGGACTGATGCTTAGGATATTGGGGAAAATACCACGTTCAGTGAACAGTTTTGAAGCTGACTAATAATCCGTGTCAATGACAGTTACACAAAGTTTATCCAAGTCAATGGACAGAGACATTTGTTAAGAACCTTTTCAGACTTGATTAAGAATTTCATTTTCTAATTTATAAACATGAAATATATGATTTTTATTACTGGTGTGGTTACTCATGCCACTCTAGATGCTAACCTTCATTTTCTAAACAAGTGAGAAATCAGTTCAGTTTTCATTTGGTGGCTTTAGTTTCAATCCCTTCAGCCCCATCTAAATGAAAACCACTCTGCCTATGGAATACTTGCTCTGTTCTTCCTGCCTCATGGTTTTTCCCTCCATTTTCTCACTGCTAATCCTTTTCCAATCTTTATCTTTCCTTCCCTACTTTCTAAATATTGCTGAGGAGGCAGGGAATACTAAAGGATTCCTCACATGTGATCCCTCTGTTCCTTGCAAACTTAATTCTCTCCTATGAAAGAGAATTCTATCCCATAAAAAAGGATGATTGGGATTTTCAGATTCTAGATGCCTTTCCAACATGGAGTCTGCCTTAACTCTTAGTTCCCATTCTTTGAGATATGATAGTAGCCGTTTGTCTTCTGTTACATAGTTTTCTGTCCAGGCTTCATAAGGCTAGGTTAGCACTGTTTTTTAGGAAGTAAGTATGCTATGACAGGGTGATATGTTTCCCCATATATTTTGTTTTTGATGGCATGTCAACACCTGAATTTTCCTTTCCTTTCATAAGCCTTACTCAAGAAAAACCGTGAAAACTTTTTACAGTTTTTTTCTATTAATTTATATTCTACTTCCATTTTTATACTTCAGGTTGTGTTTTGCTAAGGTATAACTAAAAGACTATACCTAAAATAACTAAGGTATTACTAAAATTGTAATGTCTTTCAACTTGGTTTCACAGTTAGGTTCAATTCAGAATGTCTTTATTGTTTTTAATTTAGTGCAACAAGCATTAAATATTGGTTAAATGTTTAATGAATTAGCTACAGATAATATTGCTTCCACAACTAATTTCCTTGATCTGTGATAGCATATTTTAGGTTGTACCAGATCTCATTGTTCTATGCTGTATTGAGATAATTAGCTATGTAACTACAGGGCATATTCTGATCAAGTAATACCTTGCAAGGCAGAACACACAAAACAGTTTAAGGGCATAGATTTTAAGTAGGGTATGGGGCACCTGGGTGGCTCAGTCATTTAGCATCCTACTTCAGCTCAGGTCATGATCTCACAGCTCATGAGTTCAAGCCCTGCTTTGGGCTCTGTGCTGACAGCTCACAGCCTGGAGACTGGAGCCTATTTCAGATTCTATGTCTCCTCTCCCTCTCCCCCTCCCCCACTCATGCTCTGCTCTCTCTCAAAAATAATAAACATTAAAAAATGTATATATATAAAGATAAAGTAGGGTAAGTGTTCCTTCATGATGTCTATATTTTTCTTTAAGCATAGATTAAATAACCATGTAGAGTCAATTTGCTACCAGTGCAACTCTAATTTCACCTCTTTTTTTCCCATTTATCATAATTATTTAACCCAAATAGTACCAGCATATATATGTGCACATTTGATAACTACTTAAAAAAAACAATTAGGTAAAACTATTTGAAACAGTTTGTTGGCCTGTTTGCAATACTTTCATATTTCAAAGTAGCACAAGGCAATAAATACTTTGAATATGTGGTAACATCAGACATTGGCAGGTGGATCAACATCCAAAGTAGGGTGAGAGTGGCAGTAGTCATTAAGAACATAAGCAACATACAGAGTCTCATATTTTCTTCCTTTCCTCTCAAAATAATAATTCAGCATTTATATTGCATTTACTAAGTGTCAAGTGTTACTCAGAACACTTATGAACGTTACCTATTATTATTCTCATTTTACTCTTAAAGAAACAGTCACAGAAAGGTTAAAGAAACTTGGCCAAGGTCACAAACAAGTGGCTAAGTCAAGATTCAAACCCAATGCAGAGTCCATATCCTTACCTGCCATGCTAAATTTAGGTTGCTGGGATTAGAATCCTAGTGCGGCTCCTTACATTGTGTGACCACAGGGCAAGTTTCTGAGAATTACTGGGCCTCATTTTTATCATTTGTATAATGGGGGGCAATAATACTATGTTATTTTGTAACTAAAATGTACTTAGTGCAGTATATACCTAGCATACAGTTCTTTTGAGGAATATTGTTTCAAGTTTATGTGGCATGGAGGACAGGTACTATCACCACTGCCTGAATGAGACTTTAACAGTAGAAGCTGTCTCCTTGGCCAACACTAGAGTGCCATTTTGGCTCCGTTTCTTGCTTCTGGGCACCCTCCTCTAACTCATTGCCTTTTATGGCCTTTGTCCCTCCTGTGACTACAACTGTAGTGCTCCTTCTCCCACTTAAAACACCTGGAGTTTCAATTACTCCTTTGCTAATTCTTCTTAAGAGATGATGTCAATGTGGCTGGTATTTAATTGCATTGGAAATAAAACAATAGAAATGAAGCTATTAACGGGATGGATCTTTTTCTGGATTTAAGCCTTTGAAGAGGAAGAATTCCAAAGAAAAATAAAATAGAATTTGAGCAGAGATTTTAAGAAATTTCTAAGTTATGTTATTCCAAAATGTATTCTTCCTACACCAGTATATCCATAGGTATCTTAGATGTATTTTGACAAATCATACCTTTCTTCATGAAATAATGATCAAAGAATATTTATAAAATTGAGTATTATGGCAGGTAAATCTGAGATATCCTTTATTATTCTGTCTAGGAAGACAGTTACAGTTTGGTTCATGGTTTTTCCCATTAATCGCTTTTTTTTTTTTTTTTGATGGGGAAAAAATGTTTAATTATCTACTCAATCCATTTGGTGTATTTCAAAAGGTGCAATACTTTTCTTCATTTATCAGTAAAAGAAATTAGAAATTAACTTCAAAAAAAATAAGCAAATGGCAAACAAATTTCCTTGAAAGTCACAGTCACATATGGAGTGCATCCTAGAAAAGACGAGGGGCAAGACAGGTTCCACCCGCTTTCATGATTTCATCAAGTACTGGACCTACTCAAGGGTGGAGGGAAAAGGCAGCTTTCAAAAAGGAGTATGTTATTAAATGAGGCATTTACTAACTCCTTCCTAAGAGCACCAGGTGGGGAACAAATGTTCTAAACTAGTTCTAGGAAATGGAATGTGGAATCAGTCCATCCTCCTCCCTTAAGGGCTGTCCAATGGTTACTGACTTTAAAAAACATGACTAAATAAAAACAAACCCCACACACAGTTCCTCCCCCAAAAAAGAAAGATAAATAAAAACAAAACAAAAAAACAAAAACAAAATCAAACCCTTAAGTGTCCCAGATTATTCTCCAGAGTGGATGGAGCCCTGGAAGCAGCCCCAACAACCCAAGTTAGTCTGTTGCAGAGTCATCACAAGCATGCCTTGTTTTTTGACAAAAAAAAAAAAACAAAAAAAACAAAATAAAACAAAAAACAAATTATAACAACAAAACAAAAACTAATACTAATCATTTTTCTGACAATACACAATTACTGAAATTAACCAGTACTGAGAGGAGGAAGGGGACCATACCTATGGGCCTTGTCTCACACTAGTGCATGTGGGTAGTTGCAGGGCATTTGTCATTATTGCAAAAACGAATTTTAATTTTCAATCTTTAGTTTGATTTAACATTGCTTTTAGTACGGTGCTGACACCAGCTGTGCGGAAAGGGCTCTGGGGACGTTCATAGCAGCACACACCTCGGGTCTTCTTCAGCACTGGAAGCTCCAGGGCAGCCAATATTGCTTCGTCAAAAACATCCGTTAGGCCTTTCTGTGTGAGTGCAGAACACTCCACATACTTGACCACCTTAAGGCCATGGGGCAGCTTTTCAGCAGTCTCTGGAGTGACAGGCTTCTCTTTGTTCTTGGCAAGTTTCTCAATCGTAGAGGGGTCATTTCGGAGATCAATTCAGGTCCCAACAAGCAAGAAAGGAGTCTGTGGACAGTGGTGAGTTACCTCAGGCACCCACTTCTCCTTCACATTTTCAAATGAGGACGGAGAGACCACTGAAAAACAGACTAGAAACACATGTTTGTGGATAACTCAGCGGTCGTAATCTGTCATAATCCTCTTGCCCTGCAGTATCAAAAAGTCCAAGAGTATATGGCTCTCCACCAATCATAACTGTGACTGCATAGTTGCCGAAAACAATCGGTACATACTCCGATGGAAATTTATTTGTTGTGTAGGCTATCAGGAGACATGTTTCACCAACGGCACCATCGCCCACAACAACACACTTAATTGTCTCCATTGGTGAAACCGTTTTGTATTTACTTTAAATATTTCAAATTGAATGATGACCTCAGCTTCTCCCCGGGGCTCCCATTAATCACTTTAAGAGTATAGGATTTTAGAAGCCATTGATAATACTCAGAAGAATAATAATCTTTTCTAACAGGCAATTATGAATTAACTTTTTGATTAAGTGGTTCAGAATTTTTGTATGTGCCTTTATTTTATTATTGATACTGTTAAAATTGAATGCAGTGAGTGAATAGCCTGAATTCTGCAATTGCCTTTTCAGAATTAAGCCATCCTAAATTACAATTATGAATATTGTTTAAAATTGGGAATACACTTTCTGAAAATGAAGATACAATTTCAGGTATCTTGGGCTGATTTTAAGAAACATTTCAGATTATGAATTTTTATGAGTATCACAATGTAGTTTGAACGTAATAAAAAATCAAGAACATGTTTATATATGTTTAATGAAAAACAAATATACAAAATGATGAAATCTGATACATCTTTGCCTCATGCTTGTAAATCTATGGAAATGCCTTCTCTACTCCTCAGGCTTTTCAAGAAGTTTGCTGGAATATTGCTGATAGATGCATTGTATATTGTAACAGAATGAAATTTTGATACTAAATGAATAAATTAGTTGAGAAAAAGGAGCCAGAAGAAGGATAATTAATTATGGAAATTAATGTCACTAAGATACTTTTTATGAGCTAGTTTGAATTTGTTGTATTTTATATAAAATATAATTTTTTAATGTTTATTTATTTATTTTGAAAGAGAGAAATAGAGCTCAAGCAGGGGAGGGGCAGATAAAGGGAGAGAGAATACCAAGCTGGCTCTGCACCATGAGCGCAGAGCCCGATGAGGGTATCAAACCCACAAACTGTGAAATCATAACCTGAGCTGAAACCAAGAGTCAAATGAACAACTGACTGAGCCACCCAGGCACCCCTAAAATATAATTTTATCAAAAGGTGCACATATTAAGTGTGAGCTTCAACCTTGTATCAGTAGATGAGAATTTCAATAGATGTTTATGATAATAATTAATCTGTTGCCCCATTGTTGATTGAAAAGAACTTACATATAGATTAAAATGTATATATCTATCAAATAAGATCTTTTTTAAGACTGTCAAGTTGTTCCCCAGATTTGTGAATGCATCTTTGTTAGAATATAAGGCTACTTGCACTCTAAAATGTTCTTTATCTTTCATGGAATAGTTGATTAATAGTAACTTGAATGGCTATCTTCTAAGTTTTTTTTTAAACAAAACAATTAAGGATTTATTTTTAAAGGAAAATTATTGTGACAATCCAAAATATAAAATGTAGCCATTATAGTCTTTGGGTGTTTTCTGAATAGTTGTTTTCATAGTTACAGGCCTTTCTGGTACTGAGAATAGGCTATTCAAATTTAAAATATGGAAACCTCGAATAGTCAAAGGTGGCCAGGGCACTGTAGAGTTCAACTTGTCAAAGGGTTGTTTTTGGTGTACTAGGAGAAAACTCAGACTAATGGGTTTTAGAAAGTCTCTCAATAGTAAAAATTAAAGCCAATGAGATTAACCACAAATTATTTCTGTCTCTGTTCTCCATTTTAGAACAAGGACTGGAAGCTGTTTTCTTTTAAGGACGAGATAGTAAATATTTTAGAGTATGTTGGACATACAGTCTCTGTTGCAACTCCCGAACTGTGCCATTATAACTTGAAGACAGCCATAGACAATACATAAATGATGAGTGTGGTTGTGTTCCAATAAAACATTATTTATTGACACTTAAATATGAATTTCATGCAATCTGTGTATGTTACAAAATATTCTTTATTTTTTTTTTGCCATTTAAAATTGTGAAATGATTTTTAGTTCATAAGACAAAAATGGCTGGTTGAATTTGTCCTGTGACCTTAGTTTGCCTTCTCTTGCCTTAAACAAAGAACAATGAAATGCACCCTGTTATCTTTATATCCCCAAATACTTAGCACATAATAGGTACTCAACAATTGTAAGGCAGATAACTACTCTGATGTATTTAATTTTGAACTTAATATTGATTTATTTCTAATATTGAATTTTTCTTAGCAAATAAAACTTTCCTTGTGTTTATTTCCACCATATTTATAAACATATGCGCATATATATGCACACATACCCTTTTCTTAATTTTATATACATACATATAACATACACACACACACACACACACACATATACACATTAAAATTTTTTTAATGTTTATTTACTTTGAGAGAGAAAGAGAGACAGATTGCAAGTATGGGAGGGGCAGAGAGAGAGGGAAACACAGAATCTGAAGTAGGCTCCAGGCTCTGAGCTGTCAGCCCAGAGCCCCACTCAGGCGGGGCTCAAACCCATGACCTGAACTGCAAGATCATGACCTGAGCCAAAGTTGGATGCATAACTGACTGAGCCACCCAGGCACTCCTACACACACACATTTTAAACAGTTTCATTGGGGTATAATTTATATACCACAGAACTGACCTGTCTTAAGTATATAATCCAATGCTTTTAGTAAATTTACTGATTGTGCAGCCATAACCATAATATAGTTTGTGAACATTTCCATCATCCCCAAAAGATTCTGTATGTCCATTTGCTGTCAGTCTCTGTTTATATGTATGTAAATAATCAGTGGATTAATGTATGTTTCCATTCTATTATGCAGATCAAGAATTCAGAAGACAAATTCATGGAGACAGGTCAAGACTTGTGCTCTTGGCACTTTACAATTATGAACTTGTGTAGTTTTCATCTAACTTAATGTGTTGTTTCTATTACAATCTTCATTTTACCCATAGGGAAACTGAACTAAGTTGCCCAAGTTTACTGAACTTACAGAGTGACATCAACTCAGCTATTGCATGGAGGTACAGAGTTTTAAGATGAAGCAATATGGTTCCAGGGTCCATGATTTTAATCACTTTAAGAGTATAGGATTTTAGAAGCCATTGATAATACAAGAATAAAAAATAATCCTTTCTAACAGGAAATATGAATTAACTTTTGGCTTACCATTTTAGGCAGGCAATAATTTTCATCAAAATCATAACTTCAGCCCTCCTTAATCATAGATAAATAAGAATCATTAGTGAGCATAAATCAACTGATATTTTGGATATATACTTGCACATAGTAAATAGAAGACAATTATTCTGCTACACAGGACATGTGCACTTACAATATTTCCAGTGTTATGATAAGTGCTATTATCCATCTCTCAAATATATATCATTTGAAAAGAACTATTAAGTAAAACTGTAAATAGGACTAATTTTTCATAGCATGAAACTTCTACCTCAGTACTTAGCTTACATAAGTAAGCCTATTTATTTATTTATTTATTTATGCACAAGCGTGTGAGTGTGGGAGAGGCAGAGAGATGGGGAGAGAGAGAATCCCAAGGAAGCTCTGTGCTAGCAGCACAGAGCCCAACACAAGGCTCAATTTCACAAATCATGAGATCATGACTTGAGCCAAAATGAAGAGTTAGACCCTTCACTGACTGAGTGACCCAGGCATCCCCAGCCTATTTATTTTTGTCAGCAACTAAAATGTTTTGTTTACAATTATTTTACAATTTCTCTTCATCCTACTTTTTTATAAATTTGTCAAAAATATTACAAAGAGCAGTTAATAATCAGCAATAATTGTATATACAACTCTCTCTAAGCATAGATATCCCGAAAAGTCATTTTTGTTTTTAAGGGAAATGTTAAGTGTGACTATTGTGTTTTTGTACTATATAATTGTAAGTGTTTATATACTGTGTATATTTTCTATGTCTTTGCTCCTCTAAGTATAAATAATAAACATTCATATAAAAAAATGGTCTTATTTGATTTTGATGCAAACTGTTACAGGAATGAAAATTTAGGAAATTGCCAATTTTCACATTCTTGACAAGATCCTATTCTCCTTTAAAGATTTCACATGAGTTTTCTCTAAGAACCACATTTCCTTCAAGGCTACCTGATTCCCAGTGGTTCTCTAGCACTTTCTGCTTTGTTCTTTCTCTTAGGCATCAGACCTGATCACAGCCATCAGCCATCTTCCTGAGGAGTTTGACCCCACTGATTAGCTCCACGGTCCCTTTCTTTGTGAATCATTCTCATTACCACAGCCACCTGTGAGAGTGGGTGGAGGAAGAAGGGCTGAGGCTATCACATGGCTTGTCTCCAAATTGAAGTTTTTGAGGCATCATGTTTTTTTCTAAACTGGCATTTCACTTGATTCCATTGATTTTCTTCCTCAATGAGGAAACAGAGCCTCAAGATCTAGTAAGCAGTGTGCAGTGGTTAAAAATGTGTTTTCAATCCATCCTCACTGCTTGTTGGCTATGATCTTGAGAAAGTTATCTAATTTGTTTAAGCTTCAGTTTCTTCATCTCGAATCCTATTAGGAGGCTAATAGGAGCTACTTTGAACACTAAGTGAAATAATATCTACATAGAGGGTATGTGTAATATATAATGTATATAAATACTAAAGTACTTGGTACGGAGTGAACAATCAGTGAATGTAAACTATGACCAATTTTTGTGTTTTATGTTTTGTCTCATGTATTTAGCACTAACTATCCTGGCTATTTTAGAGTTTTCAAACTGTGATGCTACAAATCCCATTACACAGATTTGAGTATCTTGATGCCTAATGATTGGTGGTATTGACTACCTATTAAAAATAGAATATATAGAGAACTGATAAAACTTAAAACACAAAAAACTTATAAAACACAAAAAAACCCCACAAATAATCCATTTAAAAAAATGGACAGAAGACATGAAAAGACATTTTCCCAAGTAGACATCCAGATGGCCAATAGACATGAAAAGATGCTCAATATCACTCATCATCAGGGAAATGAAAATCAAAGTCATGATGAGATACCACCTCACACCTGTCAGAATGGATAAAATCAGCAACACAAGAAAAAACAAGTGTTGGTGAAGATGGGGAGAAAGAGGAACCGTATTGCACTGTTGATGGGATGCAAACTGGTGCAGCCACTCTGGAAAACAGTATGGAAGTTCCTCAAAAAGTTAAAATAGAATTACCCTATGATCCAGAAATTACACTACTAGATTTTTACCCAAAGAATAAAAAAAATACTAATTCAAAGGGATACATACACCCCATAGTTTATAGCAACATTATCTACACTAGCCAAATTATGGAAACAGCTCAACTGTCCATCAACTGATGAATGGATAAAAAAGAAGCAGTATAAATATACACAATGGCATATTAATCATAAAAAAGAATGAAATCTTGCCATTTGCCACAACATGGATGGAACTAGAGTATGATGCTAGGCAAAATAAGAGAAATACCATATGATTTCACTCATATGTGGAATTTAAGAAACAAAACAAATGAGCAAAGGGAAAAAAAAGAGAGAGAGGCAAACCAAGAAGCAGGCTCTTACCTATAGAGAACAAACTGAAGGTTACCAGAAGGGAGGTGGTTGGGAGATGGGTAAAGTAGGTGATGGGGATTAAGGTAGGCACTTGTGATGAGCACCAGGTGTTGTATGGAAGTATTGAATCACTATATTGTATACCTGGAACTAATATTACACTGTATATTAACTAACTGGAATTTAAATAAAAATAATGTGTATAAAATTAAAATAATATTATAAAAATAAATTATTTGACCCATGAAATAAAGAATAATAAAAAATATTACAATTGGAAATAACTTCAGAATCTATTACAATCTCCCTCTTAAAATATTTCTTCCATAAAAATCCTTGCTGTTTTTCCCAAACTATATTTACAAGTTAATAGTTCTGAGAAAGGTGCCATGTAAAAAGAGTTTCATTCTGTAGGGAACTGCATACAATCTTCTGCTCTTGAAGGGGAGAATAGTATATTTACAATAAATATTCTGAAATTCTCTGTAATAGAATGTTTTATAAAATCAAATGGACTAGAATACTTTGTTTTCTAATTGACATCTTTTTTTTGATAAATTATGTCCTAGTGAAAGGAAATACAGTGTTAGAGAAAGTTTACTCCATCATGAGATAGTTCTTATTAGAATATTACTCTTTATTGTAAGATAAAATACACCTTATAATCTGTTTGCCCATTTTTTATCTCCTGGAGCAAGAGAAGAAAACCTTTATAGATAGATATGAACTATCTGCCCACTTAAACTCTTATTTCTTCACTTAATGGAACAGCTTCTTCATGTGATATGGTATATATGCCCCTTACCATTCTGGCCTTTCATTTCTAAGCATAAGCAAATCTTTTCTATAATGTCTCCTCACCACTGAATGTAATATTCTATATATAGTGTGACAATAATCAAGAACAGTGAACAATGGCATTCTTTTTGTTCTAGAAATGTTTTATAATGGTGCTATCACTTAACAAAAAGTTGTATTATCTTGTTGGTTTACATTTAATTTATGGTGAAAAGAAAAAAAATTGATATCTTGGTTTTATATGTAAGCTATAATGTCCAGATTTTGCTCATACTATAATTGAACTTCCATTCTTGAAACCAAGTAAAGAACTTATACATCCATCTATGTACTATTAACGTTGTGTTGATTTCTGCTCATTATAAGTTGCCAAGGGGCATCTGAATCCTGATTTTGAAATCCAGCAACTGAGTTATCTTTCATAAATTTCTACTGATCAGATAAGGACTATCCATTAGGATGGAATGGAAACATTAACTAGTATAATGAGGGTTGGTTTTTTGTTTTTTTGTTTTGTTTTGTTTTGTTTTTACATACAGTTTGCTGTAATTTGTGTACAGTTACTAAAATTTCATTAAAATGTGATAAAATTCAGTCTGCTTTCATCCTTAATGAACATAGGAAAAATATGTCAAATGCTTTGTTTTAATTAACACATACTTATATAAACATCATAAGCCTGCTCTAAAAAGCATAAAGTGGTAAGGTTTGTGTTACTTTATTTTAGTGGTTCTATATTGGCTTTTAGTTTTTGTGGCTTTACCTATTGAATACATTGTTAATTATTTAAGAATCCAGTGGGCATCAATCTCAAAATTATCAGTTTATAAGTATCTTGTGTATTATTATTGGATGTTACTAAAGTAATCGGTTTATTTGTTTTTGTTTTACTTGTGAGTCTAACTAGGCTCATGGAGAGCAGAATTCATTTGCAGTGGTTAATTACTTTGTTATTATTTTTCTATCAGTTTGGTCAGGAAGAATAGAATGCATAAAAGCTTTGTTTGCTATCTTAAACTTTTTTCAGTTTTATGGAGAAATACAAAGAGCAAATAGAATATTTTTAAATTCAAACTTTCCTTCCACCTATGTTAATATTATGCCATGTTGCCCTAAACAATATTCTTACGCTAGAAGTAGCTTTTAAAGCCCCATGTTAGCTCTCCATAGCAATTTTCAGAAAGCTCACTTCATTCTGGGCTTATAAATTTCTTGGGGCTTATAAATATCACTAAATATTTGTGTCAATCTTATTTTCCTTGATTAAGTGTCCCTTTGTTTTTCTTTGAAAATATTGCTCATTAGCCCGTATGTGTTTTCGCTTCAATGCACCCTGATTTACTTTTGCATTTATACTTTCTTTCTTGAATTCCTTGATTATGGAAACACTCATATCCCCTATTCATTTTTTTTAATTATATATATAAGGTTTTCTGACACATAGGTACTTAACTTTCTTTCTCGATTTCAAAAATTTTAAATTGTATGCATGTTTACTTGTTTTTTTAAGAGTCTCATAACATTTATGTCACAAATTGCATCTTGCATTGTGATCCAGACTGTGAGACCAGCAGTCTTCCTCATTCATTCTTTTTTAATACAAGTTAAAATTTCAATTAGGCAATTAAAAAAATTCCAGAATTTTCAGTTTAGTAGAATAGTTCTAAGAATATATCCAGTAGTTTATGTCTTCCTTGGTTTCCTTCTGGTCTATTCAGTATCAGGAATAGAACTGTTCATATTCTTCTCTTGTAGTCTATCACTACTATTTTACTTTTAGTTTTTAGTTTTTTAGCTTTATAACTTCATTGGGATATAAATGACATATAACATTGTATAAATTTAGCTTGTACAGTGTGATGATTTGATAGATGTCTATAATGTGAAATGATTACCACAGTAAAGTTGAAACATACATTGTCTCACATAGTTACCTTTGTGCATGGGCGCGTTTGTGCGTGCGTGTGTGTGTGTGTGTGTGTGTGTGTAGTGAGAACTTCGAAAATCTGCTCTCTTGGTAACTTTTGAGTGTATAATACAATGTTGATAACTGTAGTCACCATGTTGTACATTAGATCTTCAAACTTACTCATATTATTACTGGCAGTTTGTACATTTTGAACACATTTTCTCTAACCACCACCATTCTACCCTTTGTTTCTTTGAATTGAGTTTTTTCCAGATTCTATATTTAAGTCAGATCATATGATACTTGTCTTCCTCTGTCTTTTTTCACTTAGCATAATCCCCTCAAGGTCCATCCATGTTGGCACCAATGGCTGGATTTCCATCTTTATGGCTAAATAATATGAGAGACAGACAGAGACGGAGACAGAGAGAGAAAGTGTATGTGTGTATCACATTTTCCTTACCCATTCATTCATTCATTGATGACAACTTAGGTTGTTTTCATGCCTTGACTATTGTGAATAATGCTTCAGAGAACAGATAGCTCTTTAAGATGGTGATTTCATTTCCTTCAGATCATATGGTAGTTTTACTTTTAATGTTTTTGAGGAACCTCCATACTATTTCCCATAGTGGCTGTACCAATTTGCACTCCCACCAGTAGCGTACAAGTGTTCCCTTTTCTCCACATCCTCACTAGCACTTATTGTGTCTTTTTAATAATAGACATCCTAAGAGGTTTGAGATAATATCTCATTTTGGTTTTGATTTGTGTTTTCCTGATGATTAGTGATATTGAACACCTTTTCACATACATGTTGGCCATTTGTATGTGTTCTTTGAAAAAACTATCTGCTCCGTTCCTCTGCCCATTTTCAACAGGATTATTTGCTTGCTATTGACATGAATGAGTTTCTTATATTCTAGATACTAACCCCTTATCAGATAGATGGTTTGCACATATTTTTTCCCATTCTGTAGGTTGCATTTTCATTCTGTTGATTGTTTCTTTTGTTGTGCAGAAGCTGTTTAGTCTGATGTAGTCCCAGTTGTTTATTGTTGCTTTTGTTGCCTATGCTTTGGGCATCATATTAAAAAAATCATTGCCAAGACCAATATCAAGGAGATTTCTCGTGTGTGTGTGTGTGTGTGTTTGTCAAAGTTTACAGTTTCAAGTATTACATTTAAGGCTTTAATCAATTTTCAAGTTATTTTTTGTGAATTCCAGTTTCATCCTTCTGCAGGTCAATATCCAGTTTTCCCATCACCATTTATTGAAGAGACTATCTTTTCTCCATTGAGTATTCTTGGCTTCCTTGTCAAATTTCAACTGATCACTTTTAGGCTTACCCAAATACTTTATAGTGTGTTCTCACTATAGTTTATGATACTTCTTCCCTGATCCCGTCTTTCTCAGGATTTAAAATTACGTAATATGATACCTCTATGGCTAAAAAGTAATTATTCCTTTTTCATGGTATTGTCTTGACTCTTTAGAGCTTCACAAAGCTCAGTGAACCCTGTCTTAGTACACTGTTGGACAATTAAGTTGCACTTCCCAAATTGACTGGAGTTAGTTCTAATAATCGCTATGTGATTTTTTGTCATTGGTTAACTTAAGAGTGTATGAGGGATAACAGTGGGGAGGGATCTGACTAAAGAAAACCATTATACATCATTTTTTTCATTTCCAATTTCAAAGAGGCAACAATTACATATTAAGACCATAACCATGCTATATTTTATGTCTTAAGTTAGAAATAATTTGTATTAAACAGTTAAATTCAGCTTCTACATCCTTTGCTACCAAGAAATTCTGGCTTTCCCGTCTGCCCCTGTTCCCCATACCACCACCCTTGCTTCATTTCCAACTAGATTCTTATAAATTCATTTTGCTTTGCTGCATACTAAGAGGTATTTTAACACTATAATTTTTCCTCTATTCAAACACGCAGTGTCTTTCTGGTTTTATGACTCAGGGATATTAACTGTTTTCTCTAGGGTGCCACTATGATCCCAGATACACTGAGTAACTTGGATGCTTGCTATGCAGAACAGTTTGAGTAACCTTTATATAACCTAGTTGGCATAGCTGAGTATGCATATCTCAAATTCCCTTCTCAGTACCCAGGATTATTAAGATTTAGCTATGCCACAATAACTTCACACCAAAGCACCTGCTGTCAGCCCTTCTAAAACATGACTCAGTTCTCCTGCTGTGCATCCTGGAAGGGAAATCTCTGGTCTGAGTTACCATTATTTTAGCTTAGGTTTTCTCTACACTCAGTGCCTTTAACTCAATTAAATCTTTTTTTTTCTCCTTTTCCTCAATATTTCTAACAGAAGGGACTACCACTTCAAACATAATTAATCAAGAATACACACAGCTGAGGAAAATACATACAGAAGGAAATCTTTAATATTTTGATTTTTATAGAAGAAAAATTCTAAGGATGAATGTGTTTTAATCTAGCTTTTAAGGGAATTTCATTTATATGGGAAAAACCATTTTGTTTGGAAAGGGAGGGCATTCACTTGTGCTCTTAAATTTAAGTTTTGGTAGCTGGCTGAGATTGAAGATAACTTGAGAGAGGGGCTAAGAACACTGGCTTTAGAGCCAGACTGACTTCAGTTTCTTTTCTGGCACCACATTAACTAGCTGTGTGACATAGGGCAAATCTACTAACTTAAATTTTCCTTACATTTAATACAGAGGTAATCATTCCTATCGTAGCTGATTATTGATAGGGTTAAAAGATACAATGTATGCACAGTGTAGAGCAAAATGCCTGCCATGTAAGAAGTGTTCCATAAATTATGACACTTTTGTTTACAAACCTCCAATCTCTGGTGCAACCATGAGTTGGCACTTCATACATGTGAGTACCAGATGTGAGCATATTTGGGCATAGAATATCATCACATCATTTTCTCTTCTTTTTAAAGTTTATTTTGAAAGAGGGAGAGAGAGAGAGCATGAGTGAGAGAGGGACAGGCAGAGGGGCAGAGAGAGAATCCCAAGCAGGCTCTGTGCTCTCATCGTAGAGGCTGATGCACATACAGATGTACAAACCCTGAGATCATGACCTAAGCCGAAATCAAGAGGCGGATGCTTAACTGACTGAGCAATCTGGGAGTCTCATGTAATTTTCAATGGAGAAAGAACTCTCTTAAGTTTTTTTTATTTCTCTTCAGATTTTGTGCCACTAACCTTTAGGTTTTTAGGTTGTCAATGGTACACGTGCCTGGCTCCTAGAAATCATGAATTTAAGGTTATATGATGTCTGACATAATAATGTACCAACACACACACAGTTTGGGACGTTGATAGTGTGATAGTGACCAGACATGATCTATGTTAGGAAACTTCCCATTACCCCTTCAAAAAAACCAAAGCAAAACGAAAAAGCTCATGGCGTTTTTCTGATGATTATATAGAAAGCAATCTGAAAATAGAGTTGAAATTCTAAAGTTTTCACCCTTGCTCTCCCTTTTATGAAATATATGGCCTTGGACAGAGCCCTTTCCTTTGAAGTGAAAATAATATTTATCCTCTAAAATTTGGGGAGGATTAAGTGGGATCATGTATGCAAAAGTGCCGTGTAAACTATCAATTTGTGCTTACTGTTGGACAGATTGTTAGATAGGTTTCGATTTTCACTTTCATGTCTGGATTCAGGAACTTCCAACTTAGTTCATATTTGTATTAGGCTAAATAAATAGAGGTTCCCTCCCCATTCCGACCTCCCCTTCCTTCTTTTCTCTCTCTTCAGAGAAGCCAGATAGATTAAATCATTAGATCATGTTAAGAGAGAAAATAACCTACACTCTAAGCATGTTTTATAAAACCTTTAAATATTAGCAGGCTGTTCAAAGTACTTTTGTCACACTTAATGTCTTCAAAACCATGAGAAAGTTTCTGATAATTCATATGTAGATTATATGGCACAAGGTACACTTCTTTGTAAGAAACCCCTACCAGCTGGGTTTGCTTCTAAGGAAATATATAGCTTTTCAATCTAAAATGAGAATATTTTTCCTGCACTGTCTTTTACGCAGGATTTTTTTGAGATGACTCAAGATGAAAGAAATTAAAAAAAAATACTTACAACTGGGAAGTTAATGAAAATTTATTATTTTGTTGCTACTTCCTAATGCTACAATTGCATTATCCTTTTTCTCCTTTGAATCCAAGACTTCTGAGCCTCTTATCCTAAAACTTTATTGAAGAAGACTTATTCTTCCTCCAACACTTCAAAAACATGTCTCTTGATGCTTTGGTATGGAGTCTTAACTGCTTTTGTGCCTTCCTTTTTTTAATTTTTGTCTATCTACACACATTGCCCAATGAGCAATTAAATTGACAGTTCTCCTGTTGTTATGTATTTGTTATTCAGCTGATCGTTGAAATGAAAATCCATTGGTGATTAAACTAAATGTATTCACTTCTGAAAACAATGCTTTGATCAAAATTTCTTCATCCATTAAGATATATTCCTGCAAGGAGGGGAAAGCTTTCCTTAAGCATTTTAAGGTTCTTTTTAAAAATAATATTCTCCATTCGTTTAACCTATATAAAGGCAACATTTACAGCATTTCCCCCTGAAAAGTAATTTATTTCAGCCACCTTTTTAATAGTAACTATCACAGAAGATTAGCTCCAACCGCGGGTCATGGCTATAATATATATCTTACAGGTATATTCTGAAATACTGTAATTAGGATAAAAATAGCTTACATGGCTTCCTTTTAATATAGAACAATTCTGGGACATTTGATTTCTACAAAATGTTAATTCAAAAACATCAGAATAAAAGGAATCTAGAAGACATGATCTGCCATTTCATCTTATGTACTCTTAAAACCTAATACTTCCCAGTAATTTACCAGTAGTAAGGACCAAATTAAAAGAAATATTCTTCATGATGATGATAATGATGATGATGATGATGATGGCAGCTAATAGTTACTGAACTTTGTCTTATCTGACTTAATGCCCTCAGCTCTTTACATTTCAAAGAAATGAAATTCATGGGTAGAAAGATTAATTCAACTAAGGTTATGGTAGAGCTATGACTTGAACTCAGTCAATGTGACTTCAAGTCAGTGTCAGACTTCCTTTATGTAGTCTTTATATATATATGTATATATATACATATATATAATGAGAGATAGAGTGTGCAGGTGATGCACTAGCAGGGGAGGGGCAGTGAGGGGGGTGGAGAGAGAGAGAATGAATGAATGAATGAATGAATGAATCCTAAGCAGGCTCCTCACTGTCATTGCAGAGCCCAATGCAGGGCTCAAACTCAAGAACTATGAGATCATGACCTGGGCCAAAATCAAGAATCTGATGCTTAACCGACTGATCCAATATGTTCACAGGTTGATTTTGAAAATCATAATGTAAACCAGTATGACATTTATATATACCTCTTTAAATGCCTTTTTTAAAAAATAAAATCTGTAAGCTTTTATTTATTAAAACTCCTTAATCTTCCCCATTTGGTATCTCTTATGAGATATCTTAATATATATCATGCATGGACACAGATTTTAATAAAAATTAGTCCTGTAAGAAATATCCCTGTTACATATTCTTAACACCTAAATGTACTCCATGATAGAAAATGAATACATTCACATTTATCTTATATCATACTTCCTGTTTGAGTGTATGATATGCCTTAGTAATATTAAAAAGGATTCTGAGTTTGGTGCATTTGGAAAGTTTGGGATTCATTTCTGGATATTGCCACTACTGTTAATGGTTGCTTACCAATACCAGACTAACCTTCCTAAATTACTTGTTTTCTACTATTATTTACTATGTCTATTAAATCTAGACTCCTTTCCCCATGCAGTTTTGTGAGCTGACTGTCTAACCTCCCCACTGTAAATCCCACTGGATCTCAGCAGGAGCTAGAAACTCTAATTAGGCAGTCCCTTTGTCCCTATATTCTCCTTACCTGTAATGATCATGCCTTTCTCCCTGTTTTTATTTATGCTCCTTCCCAGGCATGTGATTATTGTTTTTTATTCCCTTCTTCAAAAACTTATTCATCCTTCAGCATCCTTACTTCCATGGAGAAGTTTGTCAGGTTAACTCAAATCACAATGATCTCTAATTTTTCTCAAACCCTAGAGTATATTTAATGCAATTTCCAGTCCTTGATTATAGATTATATTGTATTTACTGTGAATTTTTGATTCATAAGTCTTACCCACTTATAAATTACTAGTTATAAATTTACTTATAAATTACTAGTTATAAATTTACTAGATTAAATATGATAAATTAATCATATTCTATACAGAATCATCTCACCTACAGACTTTAAGTTAATGCATTTTATTGACAAGTAGAAAGGTGCAGGTGAAGGAAACATATTTCATTTTTGCTGACTGCCCTCATATGGCTTTATAAGTTGTGTGAAGTTACTTAGGTCTTGTTCATCTGGATCACCAACTTGTGAACTGTTTGGAATATTGTCTTGTTTCAGGCTTACTTATGATAGAAAAAAGAAAGTTAAAATTCACTCTTTTATTTTTTTAAAGTTTATTTATTTATTTTGAAGGAAAGAGAGTGCAAACAGGGAAGGAGCAGAGAGAGAGGGAGACAGAGAATCCCAAGCAGGCTCCACGCTGTTAGTGCAGAAAGCCTGACACAGGGTTCAAACTTACCAACCATGAGATCATGATCTGAGCTGAGATCAAGAGTCAGACTCTTAACTGACTGAGCCACCCAGTCTTCCCCATATTGGTGCTTTTAAAGGGTTACTTTGAGCTTGTGAACACATGAGTTTAGGAACAGATTTTTAGAATTTAACCTGTTTCTAAGCACTTATCTGTATCTCACAAAGTGAGGACTCAAAAAGTAGTCAGTGCTTTCTTGCTTGTTTTCCTTCATGGATAAAAGTTCTTCAATATCTAAACTAATGTATCATTTATAAACATGTATTTTCCCCATGAACTGGTTAATCTAACAAGTTCAATAGAATGCTGTGGATTCTAGATATAGGTATACACATTCACAACAGTATATATTGTACAAATATAGCTATATAACATCTATATTGTCTATGATTTATAGTGAGAGACATGTTGGTATCACCTCTGCCTCTCTGTCAGTTTATTCTCCCAATCATGCCAGTGTTCCTACTCAAAAGTATTTACTTATTGTAGATGCTGCCATGGGAGATATATCTGCATCAGAACATAGAACAAATTACATTTCTTTACAGAAATAGAAAATGCAATCCTTAGATTCATATGGAATCGCAAAAGACCCTGAATAGCAAAAGAAATCACAAGAAAGAACAGAGCTGTAGACATCACTCTTCCTGATGTCAAAATATATTACAAAGCTTTAGTAGTCAAACAGTACGATACTGGCATAAAAACAAGAATATGACTGGGGTTCCTGAGTGGGTCATTCGGCTGAGCATTGAACTTCAGCTCACATCATGATCTCATGGTCTGTGGGTTTGAGCCATGCATTGGGCTCTGTGCTGACAGAGCCTGCTTCGGATTCTGTTTCTCCTTGTATCTCTTTGCCCCTTCCTAACTCCTGCTTTGTGTGTGTGTGTCTCTCTCTCAAAAATAAACATTAAAAAACAAGAACAACAACAGCAACAAAACACAAGCATATGACCAATGGAACAGAATAGAGAACACAGAAATAAATCCAGCATTTGTGGTCAACTGGTCTCTGACTAGAGTGCCTGGAACATACAATGGGGAAAGGATTGTCTCCTCAATAAATAGTGTTAACAAAATTGGACACCCATAAGCAGAAGAATGAAATTGGACTTTATCTCACATCATATAAAAAATCATCAACTCAAAATGGATTGAAGACTTAAATATAAGACCTGGAACTATAAACTGCAAATAGAAAAGAACATGGGAAAAAGCTTCTTGACATTGGTCTTGGCAATGATTTTTTGGATATGACACCAAAAGCACAGGCAGAAAAGATAAAAATAGACAAGTGGGATTGCAAGCTTCTGTAAAGCAGTGGAAATAAGCAAGTGAAAAGATAGCCCATACAATGTGAGAAATTATTTGCAAACCATATATCTGATAACAGGTTGATATCTAAAATACACAAGGAACTCCTACAATTCAATACCAAAACAAAAACAAAAGACAAAAAAAAAAAAAGAAAAGAAAAACAAAAAAAGAAAATAAAGAAATCTCCAAAACAACCCACTTAAAATATGTGTAAAGAACACAGAAAATGTGAATAGATATTTCTCCAAAGAAGACCTACACATTGCTGACAACTACATGAAAAGATGTGCAGCATCACTCATCATCAGGGAAATGCAAATCAAAACCACAATGAAATCTCAGTTCCACCTGATAGGATGTGTATTATGAAAAAGACAAGATAACAAGTATTGGCAAAGATATGAAGAAAAGGGGGGCATCTGTCTGGCTCAGTCAGTAGAATATTGACTTTTGATATCAGGGTTGTGAGTTCGAGCCTTATGTTGGATCTAGGAAGAGATTACTTAAATTTTTAAAAAAATCTTTAAAAAAGTTAGGGAGAAAAGAGAACATTTCTACACTGTTGGTGAGAATGAAAATTAATACCACTATTATGTAAAATAAGATGCAGATTTCCCCCAAAATTAAAAGTAAAACTATCATATGATCCAACAGTTTCACTTTTGGGTATATATCCAAGGAAAGGAAACCTGGATCTCAAAGAGATATCTGTATTTCAGTATTTTTTGCAGCAGTATTCACAAGAGCCACAATATAGAAAAAAATATAAATGTCAGTGAGTGAATGTACAAAGTCACACGAAAGTCACCACACACACACACACACACAGAAACACACACTGGAATATTATTCAACCATAAAAAAGAAGGAATCCTGTCATTTGAGACAAAATAGTTGAACCTGGAGGACTTTGTGCTAAATGAAATAAGCCACATACTTAAGACAAATACCACATGATCTCACTTGTATGTGGAATCTAAAATAGTCAAACACACAAGCTGAGGAGAATTGTGGTTGAAGGGGCTGGGTGGAGGGGGAAATGGGGAGATATTTATCACAAGGTACAAACTTTCAGTTATAAGATGAATGAGTTCTGGAGATCTAATGTACAGCATGGTGACTATGGTTAACAATACTGTATCTATGCTTGAAATTTGCTAAGAGAATAGATCTTAACTCTTATCAGCACCAAAAAAAAAAAATTGGTATTTATGTGACCTGATAGATATGTTAATCAGCCTGATTGTGGTAATCATTTCACAATGTAAACATGTATCAAAATATCAAGTTATACGACTTAAGTATATACAATTCCTATTCATCAATTATACCTTGATAAGTCTAAAGAAGAAAAAAAACAAGGACCCTGGGGAACACTGAATAGATTTCTTAAGCACCTTCTCTGGACAGCTCTTTTCTCTTTGGAGTCTGTCTCACAAATTCCAGCCACTCAGACTCCAAACTTCAGCTCAAAAGATCCCATGAACTATTTAAGGCTAGTTACCAATGTCTGAAAATTGCTATTTCATAACTGTTTAGGTTTATTAATGACTATAGGGACAATTTATTATCAGTTGTTCTTTCATCGCTGGGAACCTAAATCTGATAGCCTTCATTTGCTTTTAAATGGCATAATCAAAATCACAGATTTTAAAAAACATAATTTTAGGTTTTTTGTTCTCTGTTCTTTTTTCTTCAGTTTGCCATTTTTCAACCCACTTAGCTCTAACCCTCATTTCTCTCCAATGTCCGGAATTTCTAGCCCTGTGCTGTGCTCATAGATTACTGCTGCCAGATGAAGCATCCAAATGCAAAGCTCTAAACTGTGTTGTATCAGAGATGGCATCTGGGCATTCAGCTGGCCCATCTGGCAGAACTTTTCTTGGGACTTTTTATGTGGCAGCTCACGTGGCTATAGAGAAAGCCACTAAGCTTTTTCCAGAGTTGAGCTAGGGTCTGACCCTTCCTTTTTTTTTTTTTTTTTTTAATGTTTACTTATTTTTGAGAGGGAGAGAGGGAGAGAGAGAGAGGGAGAGAGAATGCATTAACAAGGGAGGGGCAGAGAGAGAGAGGGAGACATAGAATCTGAAACAGCCTCCAGGCTCTGAACTGTCAGCACAGAGCCTGGGGTAGTGCTCGAACTCAGGAACAGTGAGATCATGACCTGAGCCGAAGTTGGATGCTTAACCAACGGAGGCACCCAGGCGCCCCAGGGTCTGACCCTTCCTGACTGCCTTCATTTCTTGCATGATATACTTTTGGCTGACTGCCTACTGTACTTAGAGAAATTACTTGATATTTAAACTGATGATTGTTGGCGTGTTTTTTAAGTTTTAACTCTGAAAGCAAGGGTTCATCTCAGTCACCTTTGGGCTGGAAGTTTAATTATTTCAAAGTTAAATGATGCATCAGCAGCTGAGAAAGGGATGGAAGACTCAATGCATTGTAATTTTTAGTGTTAAATGTAAATAAACCTCCCCAAGGAATGCTGAGAAGAAAGAAAAAAAAAAAGCCTAGTAACCAATATCCCTTAAAAGTTTTAGATTCTTCTGTGGTTATAGCTCCAATAATTTGGGATTATGTTTTGTATTATTAGGTATTAATTTTTGCCAAAATTCTACCTGGCTATTAATTTTGGGCCACTTGTTTGTGTTCCAGAATTATTGTTATTAAGATGAAACTGGAGAGAGGATTCTGTAGTAATAAAGCAAGCTGTCATTGGCAGACATTCTATCAGGAAAATGTTCATCTCCATGAAAATGTCAGTGTGTTGCCTTTTATACTTTTTTTCAGATAGAAAGGATTTAGTTATAAATAATTATTTTTTTAAATTTTTTAAATTTTATTTTTATTTTGAGAAAGAGAGGGCATATGCTCATAGAGCGTATGAGAAAGGGAGGGGCAGAGAGAGAGGGGGAGAGAGAGAATTCCAAGCAGACTCTGCACTGTCAGCATGGATCCTGATGCAGGGCCCGAGCTCACAAATGGTGAGATCATGACCTAAGCCGAAATCAAGACCCGGACGCTTCACCGACTGAGCCACCCATACACCCCATAAATAAATGTTTCAAAGCATTTTATTAATTTTCTTTCACTAGTAACTTTCTCGAGTTTCTGGCCAAAGCCAGTTGTCCTTATATACATTCCACAGTAAACAACAATTAGTCTATCCTTCAAAAACATTATGACTCCGTCTTTTTAAAAATAATTACTAAATTTCTAATAATATCAAGAGCCAAATAATTTTACTCTAACTACTTAAAAGTAGTTTCATAAAACTCTGTGTACCAACTAGGGTGGTGCTCTTATAAGGAAAGAAACAAAGTATAAACCACACACACACACACATGCACGTGTGCACATGCACGCACACGCACTTTCTGTATACATATCAAATGTTGAACTTTAAATTGAAGTATATATGACAATAAATGCCATGAGTTCTTGGAACACTTCATGGATTAAATTCCTTTTTACAGAGATTGCCAAACCATACCTCAGTGGAGAACTGTTCTATGTATTTCACCTTTCATAGCTACTAGTAAAACAAAAATTAATTTAGAGTTTCAAATATATGGGTATTATATAACAGTTTGGGGGATGAGGCAGTACTCAACTGTGTGGATCAAAAAGTTAATTCCCAGGTCTCTCAAACTTTAATCAGATTCCACAGCTGTAAATCTCATGTTTTGTTATAACTTCATTGTACGCTAACCTCTTTCTCTAAACAAACAGAAAAGATAGGTTCTTGAGGATTTCAGAAAGCCAAGGAAAGAATTAAATGATGAGCTTCATTGTGATATAAGCAGTGTAATTGAAGCATAGGTGATGGACTGTTGGAGTTTAAAAGATGGGGAGAGGTTAATTCTAATGGGAAGAATAAGAGAGAGAGGGGCCAAATAGTCAAAAATAAGACATCAACTTTGAAAGCGGGATGGCTGTGCACTGCACGGTGGAGACACCAGGGCTGAGAAATCTGGGACAGACCAGTGTGACTATACACCCGAGTCCTTGAAATAGCATAATTCACCCACTAAATGTTGATTCTGGCAAAGTTAAGATAAATTTTATGTGTTTGAGGAATGTCTGCTTACTTTCCCAACATAAAGCTCAAATTGTATAAGATTACTTTATCTCTGCTTTTCTTTTCTTTTTTAGGTATTCCCTTTTTAAAGACCTCACATCTCCAACTAAATCTTTTATTTTTTAAAATTTGTGCTAAGAATTCTTACCATAAGATCTACCTCCTTAACAAAATGGCACAGTCAGTATGAAAAACAGTTCAGAGGCTTCTCAAAAAATTAAAAGTATAACTATCATATGATTCAATCCTGCTTCTGGATATTTATCCAAAAGAATTGAAATCCTCTAAATGATAGTCCCCCCGCCAACATCCCACCCTTGTTCATTGAATCATTAGTCACCATAGCCAAGATGTGGAAAGAAGCAGTGTCCACTGATGGATGAGAGCATACAGAAATTTAGTTGTGTGTGTGTGTGTGTGTGCACATACACACACACACATACATATACATTACATGTACATATGTACATATACATATATACAATGGAATATTAGTCTGTCTTTTTAAAATTTTTTTAATGTTTATTTATTTTTGAGAGAGACAGAGACAGAATGCAAGTGGATTAGGGGCAGAGAGAGAGGGAGACACAGAATCCAAAGCAGGCTTCAGCCTCTGAGCTCTCAGCACAGAGCCTGACGCGAGTCTCAAACTTATGAGCTGTGAGATCATGACCTGAGCCAAAGTCGGATGCTCAACCACTGAGCCACCCAGGTGCCTCAGAATATTATTCTGTCTTAAACAAAAAAGGGAAAATCCTGCCATAAGCAACAACATGAACCTTGAGAACAAACTTAGTCATTTTTCTACTTCTCTTTTACATTCTCCAGAGAGGATAAGCTATACAAAAACATTTACTTTTGTATGCCAGACTCAGCTTGATTTTTTTTTCTACATAGTTTTGATATACCATCTCTGTACTCCATGCTTGCTTATATGTTTTCATGGATAGACACTGTGTAATTTGTCAATGCCTTCATTACATTTGGAGTATAAAGTCCTCAAGGGCAAAAATCGTTTATTCTTCTCTTTTTGACCCTGTGATGCCACATCCTGTGTTTCATAATTGTCAACACAGAAAAGGGGTTTGTGAAAAGCATGAAAAAAAAGTTGAGGCCCATTTTCTCTTGATGCTAGGGTGAACTGCTGCTTTAACTCATTTATAATTTTGCTGCAGGTACTCAATGAAAGCAGGAAAACAGTTCCTTGGAAACATGTTTTGGTGCTTTGAAATACATTTATAAAAGAACAGAGGCATCCCAAAGCATATACAAAATCCAAAGAAATGTGTAGGCAAAAAACAACATTAAAAAAAAACAACAACATGCCAATGCTTTCCTTCACTTAGAGGGACTCTGAAAGAGCAGTTAAATACTATAATTCAGTTCCATTTGTTTTTATACTTTTTGATAAAATACACAAAAGTTGGGACCTTTTTAAAAATAGTAATTTTTAAAATGTAGTAAAATGTTACTTAGTTTTGGGGCACCTGGGTGGCTGAGTCGGTTAAGCTCCAGCTTCAGCTCAGGTCATGATCTCACGGTTTGTGGGTTCAAACCTCGCGTCAGGCTCTGGTTTGACAGCTCAGAGCCTGGAGCCTGATTCAGATTCTGCGTCTTCCTCTCTCTCTGACCCTCCCTGATCGGCTCCGTCTCTCTCTCAAAAATAAACAAACATTAAAAAATTTTTTTAAGTTACTTAGTTTTGTTAAACAGTTGGAGTTGCTATTTTTTAGAAATGCACATCTGAATAACATATGTTGATAAATTTGGAGCTTATTATATTCGAACTATGTGTTTTTAGAACTGTAGTCTATAGGTATGTCTAAATATTATTTCCAGAAATTCCATTAAATATTCTATTTAGGAAGTATAGTATGAAGATGAGTATATACTTCATTTCTAGTTAAGTTTTGTAAACTATTTTAAGATTATCAATATGAAATATCAACATGTTTCTTCTTTATCTCTTTTAATTTATCTTGGAATATAGTTTGTGTTATTCTATACTATATAGACTACTATAAAATATATTCTCCTACTGGCGTTTATAGAACTTTTGATAGAAGGTATTTGGTACAGAATATTCATTTATTACATAGAAATTAAGTATTTTTTTCTGGAAATATGATGACATCTTTTGACAATGAATACACAAAAAAGTTTGACTGTAACACTTTCTCATGCAATAAATTAGTGCTCCATAGTAACTGTTTCTTTGTTGATTCTGAAGTAAAGGAAAGTAATGCTATCTATTAAAATCATGCTCTGCATTTCTTTTAGAACTCAGAATATTTTCCTAAGATGAATTTATACTCTAATAATGTCATAATATCTCAGTTATTATTTTAAAACCATTTTCATATATCTTTTTAATGACTTGTAGAAATGTTTAGTTCTTCAGTGTTCTTAGTTGCTTTTGCTGTTCACTTTTCAGCGAGATTTAAGCACAAAAGCATGTCTCATAACTTTAATTTTGAATAATAACTCCAGATACAAAAGCAACAAACCACCAGAAACAACTTGTATATGCCATTAAAATATTTTTTATTTAGAAAATAACATTAAACTTTCACTACCAGGACTTGTAAGGCTGAAGGAGATTAAAACAACTATATTAAGATTATAATGAATTACTTTTGTTCACATTTAGGGATGGTATTTAAATTATCAGAAATAGCAGATCTCTTCATGATCTTTATTTTACCTCACCTCAAAGATGAATATATGATAGTAGGGAAATTACTTCCAACACCTGCAACACTCAAGATAGAAGAGGGGAAAGATATTTACAGGTAAGAAGATCCACAGAGAAATCATCACATATACACGAGAACTAAGACCTGTGTGATAATGGCATTTACTGAAGGGATGAATTGATATATCCACATTATTGTTGGTTTGAATTTCTTAGCAAGAACTTTGTCTTTCTTTCGGGACTTTTCCTGGCAATGGGTCATCTTAATATTCATCATTCTGTGTCTGTCATTTCTCACAATTAATAAGTTGCCAACTAATATAAATGCTGAATGGATATAGCCTCAAGATCCAGACTGGCAATACCAGTGGCCAGGTTAGAGAAGATGTTAATTCCACACCAAGTCTTGTCTCTGTTCCAGTCATAAGGAGTTTGTTCAAAGGAGAAGTGACAATTCTTCCTTTAGTGGATGTGGCCCAGGTGAAGAGAAGTGTCAAAATAGAAATGCCATCTGTGATTTCAACAGCAATAAAAGACATAGCACATTTTGAAATTCAAAATACTGAATGATTTTTTAACATAGAGGATTCCTTCTAAGTTAGAGTTCTGAAAATAAATCTCTTGCTATGTATAGTTAAAAGTAATGAAATGTTGCCAGTAGACAGTGCACTGCTCTCCTGCCCTGGGAGATTCTTATCATAATGTGACAGGGCCATTA
Source organism: Acinonyx jubatus (assembly GCF_027475565.1). Lineage (NCBI taxonomy): Eukaryota > Metazoa > Chordata > Mammalia > Carnivora > Felidae > Acinonyx > Acinonyx jubatus. The sequence continues at coordinate 41,718,418 of NC_069391.1, forward strand.
TTATACATGTAAAAATGACATATTACACTTTATATTTCCAGAGCAGCAATGAACTCGTTACCAGAAACTGTTTATGCTGGTGTTGAAGTGTTTTAATATCATTTCCAGCTAGCATTGGTCTCGGTTGCTAGATGGATAAATAAAAGGCAGTACTTGAGACCTTGTGAGCTCTAGTTCCTTCATCTATAGAAGGAGGTCTACTCTTCCATAGCTGGCACATTACAAGAGATTCTATGCTGATTTGTTCATGGTGATACCACAGTTTTTGTATTAGGTTGAACCATATGAAATTGCCATTTTTATGAGTCAGAGATTGCTAAACGTCAACAGCTTCGTATAATTCATTGAAATACGTGGCATGCTATAGAATAGTATTATCTTTAAGATTTGCCAAGTCCACAGTCACATGCATTTGCTCATTATATATCAAATGCTATGCTAAGCACCTTCCAAAAGTCATTGCATTTAATCATGACAGAAATCCAATTTGTAAGTAGTATTATTATTCCTGGTTTAGAGAGGAAGAAATTGAAACACAAAGAGGCCTGGTAATTCAAGGTCATACAATCAGTGAGGGGTGGACCCACAATCTAAACCCAGGCTAAGGTTGATGGGGGTGGGAGGGAGGGGAGGGTGGGTGATGGGTATTGAGGAGGGCACCTTTTGGGCTGAGCACTGGGTGTTGTATGGAAACCAATTTGACAATAAACTTCATGTATTGAAAAAAAAAATAGACCCAGGCTAAGTCTGAAACCACTTAATACTTTGTAGTAGGTATTCTATATTATAAATATGCTCAAGGTAGGAAGCTTTCTATTGGGCTTAATGTAAAAAAATTGTGGCAAAGTCTTTTTGAACTCCTATAGAAGTCTTAAAAATAAACAAAACATCTCTTAGGAATGTAATAGGTATGGACAAGGGGGAATAGGTGAGAAGTTAGAATTGTAGGTTTTGTTATTTATCCAGTGGGTGTCGTAAGAACCGGCATCCTTTAATGAAAAGACATTCCGTGCCCACCATTGTCTGAGAACAAAGCAGGAGACACATTTGTTACAAGGAGCTGTATTTTAGATATTACAACCTAATGATAGTAATTGCCTGTAACTATGAACTTTCTTCACTGTGTATTTCTTTTGCCACCAATTCACATTATTCCTCTCTAGACAGTTCCTCTCTAAACTTTTCAGCTTAATGCTGAAAAGTATGAAATTGTTGATATGCTCTTATTATAATATAAATCCATGGTTACCCATATGTTTCTACTATTTTAAACATTTGTAAAATAAACTTAACTGTGCTTCTTATACAGTGTTTTTTTAAGACTTTTGAGTTTACTGAGAAATTTTTGAAATTCTAAATAATTTAAATATGCATGCTGCTAATTTTATGGAATCGTAATTAACCAGCCTAACCTATATTGATTTATATATTTTCTAAAACAAGTTTCCAAATAATTTGTATGTCAGGCATTTTGGAAAATATGTGAGGCTTATTCATGTTTTGGCTTTTTTTTTTGTTTTTCAAAGAGGTATATAGAGGATTTCCCAACCATCACACTTCCAAGAGAACCTTAGTTCTGATATGCACACTGGAAGTACATAACCAGTATTGATATATGAAAAGAATATACTATTATGCTGTGAAAGGATTTTCTGAAATGTACCAAGGTTTACAGTGGGGTGGCTGTTACAAACCTATGAAATTTCTCTCAGCTGTTGGTGTTATAATACTCACATCTATAGGATAATTTCAGGTCATAATTTAATGAGTATAATAATAATTCTAAACTTATATCTTACCTTTATGCTACAAATGCTCATGGTAATTTTATCAATTCTGAAAGTTTTTCAGCCACTACTAAAATTCAGCAATCTTTAGATATAATTGCATGATAATCTAATACCCAAGAAAATTATATAATTGCTTAGGAAGGGACCTGAAGGAAGAATATTGTATATAGTTGAATCTGTGATCAGAATTAGGTAAACAATAATGTAATGTTTTAAATTAGCGTTTTACCATCTTTGTGAATTTCAGAAACATTTTCACAAAAATACAGTTTCAAATTAAAACTTGAAACTGTTGACGCTTTTTGTTCTGCTGTTGAAAACAAGGGAAGGAAAAAATGAAAATATGACCCAAGAAAAGCAGCCTAGATATCATTTGGAATACTGTTATTCAGAAAGCCTAAAATAATTGCACTACACATTCCCAGCAGTGCCTGACCTCCTACTGTAACTCCATTCACCTGCTAGTCTCCATCTTGAACCAGTTGTTCACACCTTATTGGTGGACACCTTAGTAAACTACAGCCTGTATATAACTGGCCAGTTGTGCTGATATAACCAGACCTTCTCCTAGAATTAGGTAAGCCTTAGGAATGAAGCTGAAATTCCATGGAGTAGATTTTTTAAAATTTATTTTATTTTTTTAGAGAGAGTGTACACACACGTGTGAGCAGTGGAGGAGTAGAGGAGAACAGAGATAGAATATCCAAAGCAGGCTCTACAGCCAGTGCGGAGCTTGGCACTGGACCATCTTGATCCCAGGACCCTGAGATCATTACCTGAGCCGAATTCGAGTTTGACACTTAACTGACTGAGCCACAAAGGTACCTCCCACGGAGTAGATTTCGAATGAGAAAGGCTGAGGCAGCCATGGGCAAGGCAGAATAATGAGAAAACAAAGGGTATGAATAATTAGAGAAAAGTACAAGGTAGAAAGACAGGGAATGATTGGGTCCAACAAGGGAAGAAGAGGCTCCACAAGAGGGAGGGAGGTTGTGCTCTCCGTGAGCACTGTCTCAGTTCCTAGTGAGCTTAGTTTTTTGCTGCTTATAGACTTACTGTAACCCCCTCTTTACATCAGTGACTCATCATAGAAGTGAATATAATCTAGTTAATACAAAGGGACAGTCCAATAGGCACCTTATTAATTTTTGGTTTTTCTGCAAGGAACATTACCTCACTCTGCTGAGCAGGCTGTAAAACATACACTCAAGGACTGTATTTTTCCATTTCCTCCTATTACAGATCCAAAACAAACTGAAATCAGTTTAGATCTGTGCTGAAATTTAGGAATTTATTTTCAGCAACCATGGAATCGAGGTGTGCAGTCCAGTTCTGGTTGGTGCTGAATTTGTGACACATGCCAAGTTTAGGATTGGGCACAATTCTGTGTGTTTCAAACTCACAGAACCTGGGTTAATGAACTGGTATAAACTTGTAACAAATTGTGCAGCTGTTGGCCTGCTTATTTAGATCAACCTGAAAAGGCAGTCTATAATACAGTCAATTAGCACTAACTAATGACTATTTAAGTAGTCACTGATGGATACCTGAGTAATGCATACTCATTTAAAGCCTAATGAGCAATGGCGGGAAGGTTCCTGAACAATTCATGAAGTTGGTAGACACCATTTATGGTCACTATTGAACATTTGGTAAATTTAAGCATCTAGCATCTTCAATTTCCCCGTTTCAAGATGGAAATAATTCATTTAATCTGTTTCCTGTGTGTGCTTTTAAAAATAAAAGAATTTGAAATTGTGAATGAGCACGTATATGAAAAGATATTACCTACCCTCAAGAGCAAACATAGGTTCTATCTTTTTTTTTTTTTTTCATGTACTTCTTCTGATTAGTGTGCTCTGTGTAATTCTCCTGAGCAGTCATTCTTATCTGGTTGCCATGGACTATTTGTAGATATGCAGCTAAATTCTGATCTGTGTATAAATTTTACTTTTTCTTTAACTCTGTATATTAGCAAAATCTTTTAGTTTTCATGTGCCAAGAAGTCCAGTGTGCTGCAGGGAAGAGATGAGGAACACAGAATGATGGCATTCAGGAACCAAAAGAAATTGAATGTATTCAGTCATGTGTGAACATTTCCTTCAGTGTAATCCAGTATTCCCACTGGAACAAGGACAGTGGGAATTGCTGACCACAACCATAGCAATAGATGGATACACATGAACACATTAAGACTGGTGAGATATTTATGCTGTAATGGTGATCCTGTTATATAATTGCTGCACAGATTTGTCTATAGCTTTTTAGTGTCGGAGGCTTTCAGATGAATCCATCAGAAATTACAGAATTCAAAACTGTGCAGTAAACATAAACAGTTTAGGAACTCTGACTAGGATATCTCTTTTAATAGAAGGGTGCACTACTTCATTCCCTGAGGGTAATGAGAACACACACAGACACAAGACTCCGAACACCATGTTGACTTTTTTTGTAAATTATCTCATCCTGGAAATTTATAATACTAAATTTATGGCTTATATTTCTACATATTTCTTCTAAATTCTAGACTCCTAAATGATAGCAAGGCCAGCAACTAATCACAATATTATTAATTAAAAACATTTTTTTCTGCTCAGAGTTTATAGTTTATTTCTTATTTTGTTTGTAACTTGTGTGGGAGTTAATTGGATGGGTTTTGATAGATGACAGACTTGGAGTTAAATTCAATGTCTAGTACTTTTTAACTACATGACTTCAGACATATTATTTATCTTCTCTAGGATTCAGATTTTTATCCACAAAATAGAATAGCATATTTAACTTGTCAAATTATTTTCAAGGATATATGAAAAAAATAAAGTGTTTGGCATAGTGCCTTGTATATTCTATACATGAAAAGAAAGGTAGTTATTAATGTAAAGAGGAGAATTAACCAGAGAATCTTCAGAATGACTCAGGTGAGGTTTGTTTCTTTATTTGTTATAACCACGTTTGAAAAATCAACTAGGGAAAAGCAGTAGTAAGGCAAAAGGGAAAATCAGTGGAAAGATGCTTCTGAATTCTAATGTTGACTGTAATGCATTTATACTACGTGCTAAATTGATACTGCATTTCTTTTCTATTTATTTCTTTTTTAAATTTATTTAAATTCAAGTTAGTTAATACACCGTGTAGTATTGGTTTCAGAATAGAACCTAGTGCTCTATCACTTACATATAACACCCAATGTTCATCCCAACAAGTGCCCTCCTTTTATTTCTTAAACAATTCTTTTGGGGCGCCTGGGTGGCTCAGTCCATTAAGCATCTGATGTCAGCTCAGGTCATTATCTCACGGTCCGTGAGTTCAAGCCCCACGTCAAGCTCTGTGCTGACAGCTCAGAGCCTGGAGCCTGCTTCGGATTCAGTGTCTCCCTCTCTCTGCTCCTCCCCCGCTCATGCTCTGTCTCTCTCTCTCCTTCAAAAATAAATAAAAACATTTTAAAAAATTAAAAAAAACCAATTCTTTTAATTTTTTTAATGTTTATTTTTGAGAGAGAGTGAGGAGAGAGAGAGAGAGAGAGAGAGAGCAAGTAGGGGAGGGGGCAGAGTGCCCAACAAGTGCCCTCCTTAATACCTATCATCCATTTAGCCCATCTCTCTACCTATCTCCCCTCCAGCAACCCTCAGTTTGTTCTCTGTATTTAAGAGTCTTTTATGTTTGCCCCGTCTCTGTTTTTATCTTATTTTTCCTTCCCTTCTCCTATGAACATGTTTCATTTCTTAAATTCCACATATGAGTGAAATCATATATTTGTCCGTCTCTCACTGACTAACTTCACTTAGCATAATACACTCTAGTTCCGTCCACGTTGTTGCAAATGGCAAGATTTCATTCTTTTTGATCACCAAGTTATATTCCATCGTATATATATATACTATATCTTCTTTATCCATTTATCAGTTGATGGGCTCTTTTTTTATTCAATATAAAACATAAACTAAATAGAAGAATAATAGGAAAAATTAATAAATTTCATTTAAAAGAGTTCATAAAGGTTAAGACATAGTACTAAGATTTTAGCTTTTAGTAATGCACTCTAGGTAAATTAGTCTAAAGTTTCTGATAAATAAAACTAGAAATATTAAAAAAAGAAAAAAGAAAAGAAAGGTTTAAAAGCATTAGAGAGCTTACAATGCAGTGAAGAATTAAAGCAACAATCTGAGAGAAGTAAAAAATTCAGAGAGATGATCCAAGAATTGGGGGCCATGTTTCCCCCTAAGACATTTCCTTTCTAAGAAATCAGTACTGAGATGATTAATGATTGAGTGGAAAATTTGATAGACACAAAGTTTACAAGAGCAAAAGTTTCAGTCTTGCCTGAAAAGTTTCAAGTGCCTGTCAAAAGTGAGAGGTGTGATAAACTCCCACAGTTGGTTTGGGGTCCACTGGGCTTGGATGCAAGAATAGACCAGAAGCTAATCAACACTCACAGGAACTGAATCCCTGCCTTGGGGCATGAGGGTGGCCCAGGAGACATATAAATTTTTGAAAGTGGATTAAGTCATTCATGGATTAATATGTTTAGAGTAACCAACAAAAATCCTGTCTGGAAAAAAAGAATATTATCCTAAGCCTGAAATTATTTTACATTTTTTCAACTGGAGTACCTAATACACCAACAAATAACATCAGGCACTTAAGGAGACAGTATTCACCAGAAGCAGCAGAAACTAGAGACACAGAATTACTGGTGTTCCAGGTATTAGAATTGAGATATAGATGTTAAAATAACCATGCTTCCTGTGATATATAGATAAAAGGCAACTTTGCAATATTTAATGGAATCCTGAAAGCCAGCAAAAACTTGCCCTAGATTATAGAGCTTTTTAATATCAACAAGAAAATATGTAAAGTGAACAGATTCCTATTTCTATTACCAAATTAAACCCCATAAAAAAAAACAATAAATGAAGCAATTTAGTTCTTGGCTGAAGTGGGCTAAAATATTAATAAAATATTTATAGAAAAAAATTTCCCTATAGGAAAGATTCATACATTTTACGGTGCAATTAGTTAATATTTTAATGTCCATATAACCCAGAAGCATATGTAAATATTAATAAAATTGCTATATATTTGGCAGTGAATAATTCAGTTGACTATTACACATGAAACTTTTTGATACAAAACTATTGATAGTCTCTTCAACAAATGGTGTTGGAAAAACTGGAAGCAACATGCAAAAGAATGAAACTGGACCATTTTTTTACACCATACACAAAAATAAATTCAAAGCGGATGAAAGAGGGGCATCTGGGTAGATCAGTTTGTTAATCATCCGACTCTTCAGTTTCAGCTCAGGTCATGATCTCACCGTTTTGTGAGTTTGAGCCTCTGTACGGCCTGCGCTGTCCCACTCATGCTATCTCTGTCTCTCTCAAAAATAAATAAATTGATTAAAAAAAAAATCAACCAAACAAACAAAAAAACCAAAATGGATGAAAGATCTAAATGTGAAACCGGAAGCCATCAAAATCCTAGAGGAGAACACAGGTAGAAACCTCTTTGACATTGGCTATAGCAACTTCTAACTAGATATGTTCCTGAGGCAAGGGAAACAAAAACAAATGTGAACTCTTGGGACTTTATCAAGATAAAAAGCTTCTACACAGCAAAGGAAACAATAAACAAAACTGAAAGGCAACCTAGAGAATGGGAGAAGATACTTGAAATGACATATCTGATAAAGGATTAGTATCCAAACTCTATAAAGAACTATTCAAACTCAACACTCAAAAAAAAAAAAAAAAATCCAGTGAAGAAATGGGCAGAAGATGTGAATAGATATTTTTCCAAAGAAGAAATCCAGATTGCTAACAGACACATGAGAAAATGCTCAACATCACTTATCTTCAGGGAAATAAAAATGAAAACTACAATGAGATATCACCTCATATCTGTCAGAATGGCTAAAATTAACAACACAGGAAAAAATTAACAACACAGGAAATAACAGGTGTTGGTGAGGATCTGAAGAAAGGAGAACCCTCTTACAAGGTTGGTGGCAATGCAAACTGGTACAGCCACTCTGGAAAACAGTATGGAGGTTCCTCAAAGAGTTAAAAATAGAACTACCCTATGACCCAACAATCATACTACCAGGTATTTACCCAAAGGATACAAAAACGCTGATTTGAAGGGATACATGCACCTTGATGTTTATGGCAGAATTATCAACAATAACCAAAGTATGGGAAGAGCCCAAATGTCCATCAATTTATGAATGGATAAATATGTGGTGTATGTACTTATACAATGGAATATTACTCATCCATAAAAAAGAATGAAATCTTGCCATTTGCAATGATGCAGATGGAGCTAGAGTGTATTATGCTAAGTGAAATAAGTCATAGAAAGACAAATACCACATGATTTCACTCATATCTGGAATTTAAGAAACAGAAGAGAAAGGTGTGCTTGGGTGGCTCAGTAGGTTGAGTGTCTGACTCTTAATTTTGGCTCAGGTTATGATCCCAGGGTTGTAGGATTGGGCTCTGCCTTGCATTGAACCAGAATACAGATTCTTAACTATAAAGAACAAACTGAGGGTTACTTGGGGGGGGGGGCATGGAAAGGGGGATGGGTTAAATGGGTGATGGGTATTAAGGAGGGCACTTATTATGATGAGCATTGGGTGTTATATGTAAGTGATGAATCACTAAATTGTACACCTGAAACTGATATTACACTGTGTGTTAACTAACTGGAATTTTAATAAAAATTTGAAAAAAGGAAAGAAAAAACTGATACAAAGCTAAATTGATAACGTGCCTAATAATTAAGACTTGTGGTTAGTGTGTTAGGAAAATAACTATAAACGAAAACAAAAACAGAAAACAAAACTTCTATGGGAGGATCATGATCCACATATTTAAGGACAGCAACTTGAAGACTAGTGAGAATAGGACAGTTACTTATACAGGGACAAGAGAAAGCAAGAGAGTAAGCACAGAGGTTTAGCAGGAGGATCATTAGACAGTATTAAGGGAAAATTACTTGACATAAAGTAAAAAAAACAAAAAACAAAAAAACCACAAAAAAACCCAGTCATTTGGAACCCAACATGCATCGTTACAGTAGATATACCTTAGTGATGGATTATGAATTTATGTGTTTTATTATAATAGAATTGGCAGTTTCATCCTTCTCAAATAAACCTTTATTGAATTTTAAGTTTGAAAATGAAAAAAAGCGATATCGTTTTTTTTTTCGTGACTAAATGATAGATTGGAAGGTAAATACATTCCATCAAAGATCTCTCTCAAACTTTGTGTAGTAACAATGAACAAGATAAACTGTTTTCTTAAACAAACAAATGAACGAATTGAAAAACCAATTTTTTTGGTCAGATGCGATGAATAATCATGCTTAGCAGTGGAACCATGACAAAGTTCATTGCCTTCCTCCCTATTCTAGCAATATTTCCCTTATTATGCTCTTCTGTGTTGATTATATATATTATAATTACATGCCCTATGTCCATGTACCTAGTATTACAGTATCTCAGTTGTTCAATTTCCAGACTCTTTTTATAAAAAAATGTCATCCGTAAGTCTTCATTTTACAGGTGAACACCTCTCTGGTAGTCCACATCCATGTTACTCTAATGTTTCATTAGTATTTCCTTTCTAGTTTCTCTGAGTCTTACAACTCAGCTAGCTTTATAAATCTAAAATATTTTAAAGCTTCCATGAAATAAATAAGTTTCAAATCGCATAGGAACTTTTGACTAAAACAAAACACAACAAAAACAAAAACAAAGACAAAAAAAACTCACAACTCATTTAATTCTTAAAGTAACTTTTATGTACCATTTTTCAGATTTAACTCTGAGCTTAATATAAAATGCTAAGTGGGTGAATACCTTGAACCAGTTAATACCAGCTTTTCAAACTGTGTCAGTATTTCTAAATTAACACTTGTGGTTTTCATTTGGTTGCTGGATCTTTGCACTTTCACAGTCCACAGTAATTGTGTGGGGGCATATATAACAAATATTACATAGCCTTGTATAAAAAGTAAAATATCCCCCACCATTCTGTGATGCTGGGACTCCACATCTCTTTCTAATTTGGCTTACCAAACTCTCACCAAAAGTTTCCATGCTTTTTCTGCCTCATCTTCTCCATAGATTTCTTAGGCATTTCAGATTTTTTCCCTTTTTATCTGTCACTACTCCCAGGACAACTTACGTGCCTTTGTTCTCATTTTCTCAGAGGACAAATTGGAACCAAAATGCTGATGGCTATTTGATAATGGCTCTCCACAGCTTACAAGACCTTGCATATTTTTATATCCTTATCCTGCCTCATTTGTTAACCTTTCTTCTTTTCCCTTTTTCCCATCTATGCACTATCCATGATGCCTTTTGTTCTCTTCTTCCAATGTACCTTGCTTGGTTTTGACTGAAGGCTTTTGTGAATGCTTACCCCTTTACCTTGAACAACTTTCCCTTCCTTCTCTGAGCTTCTTCATCTGTATCTGCCAAGATAGCAGCTTCGATGCTGTTGTAGCAAATCAAACATATTAAACCAAGTCTGGGTTGAAGAGATTAATCTTTCTTAATAGGAAAATATACCCTCTAGAATTTTCGAGCTAGTAATAATAATGTTAAACTACGTGAAAAGATAGTGGTATATCAAGAGCTGAGTCCCTGTACCACCACTTTCATGTTAAATAAGAGAAATGACCAGTCAGTATGACCTTCATCTCCTGGACTGCCACTTCTTCGTCATAAAATCAGGGGTTTTGATTATGGGATCTCTGAAGTCCTTTCTAGTTCTAACATGGGATGATTTTGTAATTTTTAAGGTATTATATCAAAATATACCTTTTCTATATTTTTTCCTTATGTTTGATATGTGTTCTGTACAGCTTTAAAGGTTTTATTAAATAATAATCTCTTGAGTTAATAATCTCAAGGGGCTTTAATGATGCAGTGAACTGACATATTCTCCACTTAAAAATGAAAATAGTAATGGGAACAGTTAACATGTATTGAGGCCTGTGATTCTGAACACTTTGTATGTATTATTTCAAATTGACTTTTGTTCACCTTTTCCAAACTAGGGACAGTAAAATAATGTTCACATTAACTTTTTTGATATTTTAGAACAAGATCAGAAGCAAGTTTGTTATATCACTGTCAATAAGTCTATAGTGCTAAGGGCAGCAGATGTGAAGGGTGAAAAACTTAGCACAGGGTCACTATAAACCAGAGATGGGATGTTGATAGAAGGATTATGTTCCTTCTGAATTTCTTCACGTCAGTAATGCTTGATAATGTTCTATTTTAATGATTAATGATCAAATGGGTATCTTAAAGTAGCTACTGATACATGCACTTGTATTTAGAGCAAAATATCGATCAGAAAAGTGGTGAAAGGTGTAGTCGTGGGCTTTGTATTTATTTTTTTAATGGAGTAAGGAAAGTTCCTCTTTCCAAAAAAAGAACAAACTAACAAAATCATGGCAGAGATTAATTTATGGTTGGTATTTTTAAGCTGTGGTTTGCAAACTCAAGTGCTTTCTTTCAGTCAGCTGGGTTACTTGTCAAGGTCACATCATAGGTTAGTGACAAAGCCTGGTGTAGCCTAGGGTATTAAAATAAGGAATTTATAAAGTTAAGTAAAATTTGATGCCACATAATATAATAAATATCATGCTATATTAAACAGTTTTGGAATAAGATAGGAATTATTTAAATCTATGAAATATGTATGTTTTATATGTATATTTTTATAATATGTATGGTGATATATATTAATTTAAGGATATTTTTAAAGTCTTTAACAATTTACAGTTTACATATGCATTCACTTTCCATCCATCCATCCATTCATTTATTTAACAAATATGAAATGATTAGTATGTCTCCAATACTGTGCAAAGTGGTGAATATATGGCATATAAAATGAACTCAGGATACCAGCATATTAAAGTAATAACATTTCTATTTTCTAACAGTTCCCAATGAGCAGGGATTTATTTCTACTGGCTTTTTACCCTCCCAACCAGCCCATTAAGGGAAATAGTACAGGTAGAATTACTTTTATTTTATAAATGGGTCAGAAATCACGGAATGGATTTGGAGACTTAGTCTAAGTGCAAGTTATCACCAAGACCAGAAATTAAACCCATATCTTTTGACTTATATCTTAGTGATTCTTCTGAACAGCAATATAGTGAGAATGATGCTTAGAACCATTGCAAAAAAATATTCCAACCCATCCATTTGTCAAATGGTAGTCATCAAAAGTAATGGTCTTGTAGCAAAGCAGGTTTATGTAGGAGAAATCACACATCTGAAAAGCAAACAAAACCAGAAACTTTCCCCCGTGTTTTTCTACTTCAAATGCACCAGGTAGAAATAACAATGAATGAAACATTCAGAGCTCCAGAGAAGCAAAGGAGTTTGTACCATGACCTCACATGACCTTTGGAAATCTATGAAAGCATTACAAAGCATTGGAATAAGTTGTTCACCACAAGAGACTGTAATTTTAAATAAAAGCCAGAAAAGAATGCAGTGGAAGGCTAGGAAGCTGTGCCAATTTAATGGCAAGGCAAGGAAATAGCCTGAAATGGTGACTAAAATATGTGACTAAAATATTAAAGTATGAATTATGAAAGAAGAGTAGAGTTTTTCCTCATATATATGACATATTTTTAATAGTTCTACTTGACCCAAAATGGGGTTAATTAGTCTAGGTTTAACACACACTGGTATATGCATGGATGGTTCTAAAGCAGGGTCCCCTAACAACTTTCTGAAATGATGGAAATATTCTACATATGCTTTCTCCAATACCGTAGCCACTATCCATGTGTGATTATAAAGCCCTTGAAAAGTGGCTGGTGTAGCTAAAGAACTGAATATTTAATTTCACTTAATTATAATTGATTTATATTTAAATAGTCACATGTGGCTAATGGATCCTATATCAATAAGTGTAGTTCCCGACCCTTTGGCATCTGTTTCTAAACTATGTGGTTCAAATGCTCTTTTGACAAAATTTGGTTTATGCTGCAGAATTTAAGACTAGAGCCATCCTTAAAGATTATCTAATCCAAGTGGCTTTCAGATTTTATTGACAGTAATTCCCAGTAAGAAATTAAATAGAGATATCATGCATATAGATGTATCTCAGATGTCCTTTCAAGTGGGAGGGAATCAATCCAAGGATTATTTCAAATGGAATAGAGTATTGTTCATTCAGAGGGTGATGTGTACGTATCTTTATTGTTTATATGATGAAAATGCATTGGCTTTTTGTACAAACACAATCTTCTCTCTGTACTGCTGTTGGAGAGTCAGTGTTTTAATGTTTCCACAGTTTTGCTAATGCACAATTTCATAGTTTGCCTCTATGATGAACGGTACCCTTTCTTTGTAACTATTTACAAAGGATTGTTGTTGCCAGAGCTGATGTGCATAGATGGCATATAAAATATAGTATGTTAAGTCTAAAAAAAAGTTTCATGAAAAATCTTTAGTATGTGAGTTTCACACTAATATTTTTTTTATTTTTTTCCATTTTTAAAAATCATTATCAATGTTTCACAAGAATTTGCAGTTTCCAGTTGTTGTATTTTATCGATGGGGGAACTAGGTTCTGGAAATATTAGATGAACCTCCAATTATATCAGAAAAATCAGGCTGAAAACCATTGTTCTGCATTTGGCCGATCACCCTAAAAACAGACATTGGTTTTCCTTTGTCTTCAATTCAAAAGTGTGTATTAGTAGCTGTAAATGAATCCCTGAATATACCTATTGTGTTAAGCTTCTTATGCAGCATATTTATCAACCAAATGTATTTTTCTTTGGAAATATGACGGTTTGTGTACCACCCTACCCAAGTACCTCCCTTGCTGCTTGTTCAATAGAAAACTAAATATGGAAATAAAACTTTACTACTAATCTGTGTTAGAACCCTTAAGAGAGGAAACTTCCAGGAGCCAAAACTCATCACATCTTCACTCTTTGCCGAATGAGATCCTGATCTCCACCTAAAACTTGGGTCACCTTCAGTTCAATATTTTGCTACATGATTGAAACAAGACCACTGATTAAAAGATATCCCATTATTTTATATATCTTAAAGATGCTGAAGAAAGAATAAACACTACCAAACAATGGTGCAGTGGTTTATCACTTAAGAGTTCAACTTACCGGAAGAGCTACTATAGACTGATTTATGTAGTTTTTAAATATATATCTCATTTTTGTGTCAATATAAAAAAAACCTAAAGGAAATAAAATAGTTGTCCTTTCCCAAACTTCTTCAAGAAAGCCTGGGTGTGACATTTTTTTTAACCACATTTTAATCTTGTTATAGATACAGACTGAAAAAAATAAGACTACACTCTTTTGCTCTCTATGTGTTTGCAGTCACTGGGATGCAGCATATCATGAAAAAATCCCAGTTATCTGCTGGATTTTCTTCACAACTACCAATGTGCATTCTGTAGTTTGGTTGTTGGCCCCCTGTTGATGTTATCGGGCAATGTCACAAGCGGGACTCACATTTCCACCTCAATTAATCTATAAGTGGTTTGTTATTTAAAATGCACAACGGAAGCCTTTGTCCAATCATGACACCAGGAATGAGAAGGAAGTTTGATCCTACACGACAGTGGCAACGGTCTGACTGCTAATTGTCTGATAGCAAAACCAAGGAATCATCAGTTTTAAGATGCATCCTGATTAATGTTATGTTAAGATGTTTTTACAAATGCTCGTATCAGTAGTAATTGTTGCAGATAAGGTGATGATTGATAAATTTAGTGGGCACAAGTTTAAGGAGAAACAGGAAATGCATCCTGTCTCAATGTATCTCTATAGAAGATATTTATTAATTACAGAGGGAAAAGTCTTGACTGTGGAAATGCCACAGTTACCATCTTAACCAAGTGAACTGTGTTACTGTCACCATTTGTAAGACATAGCAACGACTTGAACCCCTTGATACGATGGACTGAGAGCATCTAATCATGGGAAAACATCAAATACAATTTGAGGAGTGTTCTACAAAATAACTGTTTGATAATCTTGAAAAGTGTCAAGATCATGAAAGACAAAGTAAGATTATCATAGGTTGGAGGAAGATAAGGTTAAAAAAAAAGTTAAATGTAATACTGGATCCTAGATAGGATCATGGAACCAAAAGGGTATACAAAGCTATTATTTTGTAACTTTTTAATAAGTGTAACATTAGTTTAAAATTAAAAATAACAAAAATATGCATTATGGAATTGGTGAATTGTGTCTTTTTGGCACAACAATTCAATGTAGAGGCATTTTAGATCCTTCAGATATTTTCCTGTTAAATAATAATAATAATAATAATAATAATAATAATAATAATAATTTTCCTTAGAGAATGTCCAAAGTCTTTACAAACATGTCACAATTTAAAGTATATGTGACTATACTTGGGAGTCCTAAAATAGGGCTCAATTTAGTACATATGAATTTATACTAGGATTCCATATAACACCCAGTAATCTCACTTTTTTTCCTGATGGTTAACACATTTAAAGCCTATGCTCCTAATACCAGTCAGTACCACATTTTATCTTGCAAGTGGCTGGCTACACATTGTCATAAGGATTGGTACAAAAACATTCCTAAACCAGTCTAATGATTATGAATACAGTCCAGAAGTTCTGGGAAATATACAATATATGGAAGGTATACACATTACTTTTCAGGAAAAAAAAATCAGAGCTTGTTTTGAGCAGGACTTCTGCATCCATTCAGATGCTGCATAATCCAACACTGTTTTATGTATTCAAAATCCCATGGCCTTGGAGAATAACTGAGGCAGAAACTTGCTTGAGGAGAGGGGAGGATCTTGCCCCTCCTCCCAGGCCACCTCCTGGTATGTGTACAAACACATTAGGTGGCTTGCAGCACCTGCTAGCTTTTTACATTTGTCCTTTAAAATGCTGAATTTTCCTGGTGTTTAATGGACTGAAGTAAATGGTCTTGGAGATGTGAAGCTGACCATCTTCATATAAAATCTGTCACTGTTTCCATCATCCTCATCCAACAAGTAGTCATTCTAAACATGACCAAACACATAGTAGTGAATTTGTTAAGGTGTATATACTGAATTCTGTGATTGTAGGGTCAGAGATGAAAAAGGCCAGAGTTCTCTGCTTGTACATTTTAAAGGTTTATTTGAGCAGTGCTTTTTTGAGCATCTAATAATAATTAACATAATTATGCTTACTGTGTGTCAGCATCAGTCATTATGATGGTGCATTATTTAAATTAATTCCTATTAGGTAGGTAACAATATTACCCTAATATTAGAGGTTATGAAACTTGGACTTGTAAACATTAAGCAAATTTACCTAACATCACTCAGGCAAGTTTCTGACCTGTGAAACCTGATCTCAAAGTCCATATTCTTAACCCCTGAATCACACTGTAAACAGGAGTGGAGCATTCAAAGATGAGAAAACAATCATCCAGCTTTTGAAGAGTTCAAGGTTAAGTCCTCCTGTTTCCACGGGACAAGTGTCGAGGAAGTAATGAGGGCTGAGTGTTTTCAGTTAACCATGAAATTAGCTAAAACCTTCACTTTTTCCCCAGGTCATGCCATAACCCTCGCGTCATGTGTCTAACTATTCCTGTATAGCAAACTACACAAAATTCATCTTCAATAATGAGCATTTATTATTGCCCAAGAATCTGTAGATTTGCTAGGTCACTCTTGGGTTATGAATCAGGTTTGGCTAATCTTGGCTGGCTCACCCATCCATTTAACTTCTGCTGACAGCTCTTCTGGGTGGTTTCTCTCACATGTCTGGCTATTGACCGGCTGACAGTTGGTGCAAAGGGCAAGATTGGGCCTCATATCTCTGATCATCCAGCAGTCTAGCCTGGCCTTGCTCCCATGGGGAACAGGACCCTAAGAAAGAGTGTGAAGCCTGTTGATACCTAGGTTCAGAACAGTCACAGCATCATTTCTATCACGTTGTATTAGACATGGCAAGTCACAAGGCTAGCCTAGATTCAAAGGAAAATTTCCTTTGTTGATTCCATCTGTTGATGGGAGGAGTGGTGAGGTCACATTTCGAAGGCTATCTGAAGAATTGGGGATACATTTGCAATCAGCGCGCGCGCGCACACCACACACACACACACACACGTTACATATCTTCTACAGAGAGAATTCTGTGACCTCATTCCCTGCAACACTCCCTTTACTGCCCACCTTCTATCTCACATTTATCTGTCCACACATATCCTAGATGTCTCTTGTTTCTCAGAATCCACTGGTACTGGTCTGCCTTCTTGACACACATGAAAAGATTCAATCTGTAGTTGTCACTTTGATGTGAATAGCTAGAAGATAGGCTCTGGAAGATGGACTGGTTTCTACTATAGTCTCGAATATTCTGTGCACAAGTGTGTCAGTTTGCTGAATGTGAGAAGGCCTTTCTGGATAGCCATATGGAAGATACACTGCACTCCATGGTTAGGGCCCACAGTTTTTAAAAATCTTCTTTAGTGTAGCTTGTTTGCCTCAAGAATCAGGAAAGTTTGGTATTACCTACTTTTACAAGTTTAATCTCTCCCTGGACATGAGGGGGGAGGCTTGTTCCTGCTCTACCTACTAAGTTACTAAGTGCACTGTGTTAGTTACTCTACCCTCAGTACTTCACTTCATGTATTCCTGCCAGCATCACAGAGAGTTACGTATTATTCCTACTTTATGGAAAAGGGAGGTTTGGAGCAGTTACATAAATTGCCTAGGGCACAGTTGAAGTTTTTAACCAGAGTTGGAACCCAAATCTATTTAACATAAATAGTTCATTCCTAAAAATGAAGTTGTACTCTGGAAATCTTAGAGAAATCAAAAAATTAGAAAAATATATCATTCTAAGAAAAGCAATGTATAAAGTCATCTCTGCCTTACAGAATCAGTGGTTATAATTTATAACTGAAAGCAGTTCTTCATTTGATGATTAAACTGTATTCTTGCAATTTTCTGAGTAAGATCTAGATCTCAGCTTTCTAAGACAACAAGTTCACTTGTTACTTCACATATCTTTGTCTCCTTTTATTTCTCCTGTATTTTTAAAAATATTCTTTCTAGATTGTGTACCTTCTCCTTATTTTTTTCTTTTTAAAATTTTTATTTTTTTAATTTAATTAATTAATTAAATTTTTAGTTTACACCCATGATTTCAGGAGTAGCTTCCTTAATGTCCCTTACCCATTTAGCCCATACCCCCTTCCCACAGCCCTTCCGGTAACCCTCTGTTTTTTCTCTGTATTTAAGAGTCTCTTATATTTTGCCCCCCCTGCCTGTTTTTATATTATTTTTGCTTCCCTTCCCTTATGTTCATCTGTTTTGTATCTTAAATTCCCCATATGAGTGAAGTGATATGATATTTGCCCTTGACTGAGTAATTTCACTTAGCATAATTAATACCCTTTTAGTTCCATCCACACAGTTGCAAATGTCAAGATTATTTTTGGTTGTTGAGTAATACTCCATTGTATATATATACCACATCTTTTTTATCCATTCATCCATCGATGGACATTTGGGCTCTTTCCATATTTTAGCTATTGTCGATAATGCTGCTGTAAACTTTGGGTGCACCTTCTCCTTATAAAACTAATCACTGATTTATAACACCGGTTGAAACAAGACATGAAATGTTCACCTTGTTGAGAAAAATCTCACTGCTTGGATATTAATATTCTTGAAATATATTATTGCTTTGTTGTTTTGTGGTTTTCTTGCTAAATGGTGGAATATATTCTAGCCATATTGTCCAGATACATGGTAATGACTTCATATATTTTGAATGAGGAATGTGTGATTTTATTTAAAAAAAATTTTTTTTAATGCTTATTTATTTTTGACAGAGAGACAGAGCATGAGTGGGGGAGGGGCAGAGAGAGAGAGACAGACAGACAGACAGACAGACACACACACAGAATCCGAAGCAGGCTCCGGGCTCCGAGCTGTCAGCCCAGAGCCCGACGCGGGGCTCGAACCCACAGATCGCGAGATCATGACCTGAGCCGAAGTCGGACACTCAACCGACTGAGCCACCAGGCCCCCCAGGAATGTGTGATTTTATAGGAAACTGAGATGCCAGTCTAATCCGTGGAGGTGGTTCATGTAGGAATAGATGCCTATCACAACTTAGATTGATCAGATCAATGAGAATTAGAAAGGGATTCTTTAAGTTTTTCTCTGCTTACAAAGTATTACATATTAATTACAAAAAATTGATTATTAACAAAAAAGTAGAGAGAATGAAAATAAATCCAACGAAGTAATTCTTAATGCTTTGAGACATTTACTTTCAGTGTTTATCCATCATTTAAAAATTTTTTAAACATTTTTTAAAATTAATTTAAAATTTATTCATTTTTCAGAGACAGAGCATGAGTGAGGGAGGGGCCTAGAGAGAGACAGAGACAGAAACAGAATCTGAGGCAGACTCCAGGCTCTGAGCTTTCAGCACAGAGCCCAACGCAGGGCTTGAACTCACAAGACTGCAAGATCATGACCTGAGCTGATGTTGGATGTTTAACTGATTGAGCCACCCAGGTGCCCCTTTATGTATCATTTTTTTCAACTGCAGAGTTGACATACATCATGTAAATGTATCTACTGTTGTTTCTACACATCAGTATTTGATAAACAGAAATAAGAACTAAAAATCAGGGAATGAAAGAAGAGGAGTCTTTGTATTCATATCATTATTAGAATGAAAATTTTCTAAATTTCATTTATTTAATCTGTTACCAAAGGATCATTTATAGAAAGCCTACTTTTTAGATATTAGTACAAACATGAAAATGTAATCCTTATCCGTAAGAAACACAGTCTGGTAAAATTATAATATCATGGTAGAATAGCAATAATAGAACTATCTATAGTTTTCTGTGGGTAATATGGAGGAAGGAATATTGCCTAGGGAGTCAGTTATTACACAACTGATGAGACTTAGAGTTTCTTGTGACTTTATATGTATATTTTTTGTTTGACATTTAAACATACACATATTCTAAATATGAGTTCTCACTGTAATACATAAAAAATTGCTTAGTATTTCATTAAAGACGCAAAGATTTTAATGTTTTAGTATTTGCAAAGGGATCTATAACATACACTGACCTGCAAGGGATTCCTCTCAGTGTTTATGAGATTCACATCATTCTTCATTTTGCTTCTATTCTCAGTAATCAGGGGTTTTCAGTTTATTTCTTATGTGTTTTTTTGTTTGTTTCTTTTTTCTCTCCTTTTTATTAAGCTGAGAGCCTGCAAATGTTTGAAAAATAGATGCAATCTGTAAAAGGAACATTTCTCATCTGTTAGTGGAGATACTATGAATGGATCATCAGGGAACTAGAGTCTTTTTTTTTTAATAAAAGGACTCTTTTTTTCGTGGGGAACAATATGAGTCATTCATTGTGTAGCTTCAGGAAGGGAAGAGGATGTCCATTTTGCCACCAGATAGGTTTGATACAACTAAAAGCAACAGCAAAGTGCTAGAAATGAGATTTATAGCAAAGTTGAACTGAAGTCTTCCTGACGGAAACAAACATTTCATCAAAGTGTTATTTATTGTTCAGCGTACATCTCAGCAAAGTCACACAGTTGTAGTAGGAAAATGATCACAATGTGGATCTCAGGGTGTTAGGGGTGATGGCATTATGTAGGTGACACATTTTAATAACACTCTCCCTTGTCTCTCTTTCTCTGCCTCTTTGTCTCCCATTGTCAGCAAGCACCAGACTGTTAGAGTAGATCATTTTATAAAATTGAGCTTGTATCCATGGGCAATCTGCTTAAAATGACAACCTGTTAGTATCTATTACTGAAATGAATTTAAAGGGTGCATGGGGAAGGCTGTTGAACCAACCATAGTCAAATTAACAGGAACTTGAATGGAAGTAATTGTCATTAAATCTGCATTTAGCCATGATTAACGTGCATATGTGCAGCATTTATTTTGACAAACATTTATTTAGTACTTACTGTGTACTCAGTTCCAGAAAGGTAATGATGAATACGATTTAATCCCTTTTCTGAAACTGTTTTCCACCCAAGTTACTGTGATTATAAGTAACTGTTATACTATGTTAATAATCCTATAATAAATGTATTATAAAATTACAAGAAATCACATATGTCACTCAAAGATGCAAAGTGTTTGGCTTTCTGTAGACATTAATGTAATACCGAAAACTGATCAGACCTTTCCATTAGCCAGAAAATTCTAACAGAGACTGAAAGGCAGTTTGAAGGGTTTTACTGATGTTGACATTCAGAGATTTTTGTTCTAATTGCAATGGGGTGAGTGAGGGTTGCATTGTTAGTGGGTAGGGGGAGGGCCTACATCTGCAAAAGAAGGAAAAAGAAGGGAATGTTTGTACTTCTCTGGACACATGGAGGTATTAACATTTAGCAAAAGAAAACTTAATGCTACCTAGGAAAACAATGAACTTTGTTATACACATATTGTTACGCCAAGGTTGTAGGCAGCTCTCTTCCTAGCTTCATACCTAAAGGTCTGATGCAATTTTTTAATTTATGATCTTAGATCACAAAGGTTTCAGGTACTCCAAAATTACTTGCTTTCAGGTTGAGTATTTGACTGTCAGATTTTTAGCTTTATATGTGCTAGTGGAATTTAGACTAAAATCTTTAAGATATATTATAAAATTTTTCATTGGATAAAATGAATTTAGGTGTTTATTGATTTGAATTTCCAAAGGGACACTTTTAATATTGAGGTTAAAGTAAATGTGTTTAAGTATTTTATAATATTTATTATTTACTATTTATATTTATAATATAAATTTATAATATTTATTATTATTATTTATATTTATTATTTTCTAACTATTAGATCTGCATTTTAGGCACATTTAAGATTAATTTCAATAAGATTCATTAAATAAAAGAATGGCAACCAAAAGCAAATGGTTACATTCATTTATATTTATTATGTAATTTGTCAAGTGGAAAGATAATTTTTAAGTAGATGCCCTTATTGCAGTTCCTGAAAAATAAGTTTTTAATTATATTAAAGGAATATACAGTATCTTGCTGTTCTCAGATTAATAGACATTTGTATTATACTTTATCATAAATGTCTTCTCTGCCTCCATTTTCCAAAATAAATTCCACATTTATTTCCAAAATAATTACTTTGGAAAATGAACGAGAGCTGCTTTTTTGTGTATTATCTAACCGAGTTTGATATTTTCAAAGATTAGGTAACTAGATTGATTCACCAGAATCTTTTCTTTCACCTTGGCCATGTAGGTGTGTCCAGGTGTATCCTCATCATGAGCGCTCTCAAGCTGTTGGATACTTAATCAGTGAGCCAGTAAATATTTATTTGAATGCTATGTAGGCAGCATGGTGTTAGTTACTAGAGAAATACAAGGCATTTGTAATAATTTGTCTATATATTTTGGCTCAAAGAGAATAGTTTGACCTTACTTGGTTCACTGATTGTTTGGGTTCACTTAATCGGAAATGTATATTGTATGCCTCACAAGCACCAGATAACATGCTAGATATTGGAAATATAAAGACAAATAAGACTGCCTTCAGAACTCAGGGACAATGTGCAGAGAAAGTAACGAGGCCCTTTGATAAGTGCTATTATGTCACAATGAAAAGAGCACTGTTTGACCCAGAGAGAAGACAGTGATTAACTTTGCTTTGAAGAACATGTCTAATTGCCTGATTACTTTGAAGTAGGAAAAAAAAAATTCCACTACAATAGTTATAATAGGCCACTGTGTAAGCAGACAAGGAATAGTTAGGAGCATTGTTTCAGGAAATTACATATGAAAACTCAAAATCAGCATCAAAAAAAAGTGTTTTTTACAGGTTTTGAATTGTGAGACCAACTATAAAAGCCCATATAGAACGAGTTCTGTATTGATTGAACTAATTGAATTTCAATTAGGGCCTTGAAAGAAAATTGCCAGACGGAAAGAATACAGTCAAAACTTAGATCCCTCAGTTGTCACAACCCAAAGAAAGACACTAATTGAGAAATCATATTGTGGACAATATTAATTCAGAGCAGGCCACTATTCTACAGGAGTGTTAAAGGAAGCCTAGCCATAATCCTGTGGTAGGCAGAGAGAAGAAACACTTTATGAGGGATTAGCTCATTTAAATATTATTATTGACAAGACATATGACCACCTGGGGCCCCGGTTTCTCCCCTCATAAAACTGAAAATATTTTCAAGATGTTTCCGTATGCAAAATTGCATTTTTGTTGTTCTACAAAGGAGAAACCCAGTAAGTTTTCAGAAACTTTGTAGTGTGAGAAAATTGTGAAAGAAAGTCAAATGTTTAATGGCAGGATTACCAGTAATTTAAGAAAGGAGGACAGTATCCCAAGATTTGAAAGAAAAATATAAACATGTATTCTTTTCCTTAATTCTTCCGTCTTCAGTGCAAGATTAATTTAGCCCTAATATTTGTGCTATTTCATGATAAACAGACTCTTCTGGCAAAGTTCTATATTATATTAATCTGCTGAAAACATTTATTTGAAATGTCTCAATACTGAGAGCAAAGAAATCAGGAAATCTTATGTAAAACAAAACCAAAACAAGAAAGCAAACAATATATAAATGTTCATTTTCTTTATCTGTAGTAAAATTCATACAATTACTATTTAGGGTCAATCAGACTAATATGTCCAGTAGTTATTCTCATATGTGTTCCTCCCATTTTACAGATGAGGAAATGGAGGGAGGGTGATACTCAAATAGCTGTAGTGATGGTTTCATTGCTTTATTAATTGCCTGGATTTTCATTATGGATTTCTGTAATTATGGATCTTTACATGTCAGTTTTATCAATAATGTGAGTGAATTGGATTAAATAATAGGCTCTTAGGATTATTTTTTACTGAAATTTACATAAACTACACTTGCATATATAGCTCTAATGTAATGTGGATTTTTGAAATTTGTGAGAAGGCAAATTTGGCTACAGTCATTAGAATTCTGCTCCCATTGCTGCATGTTTACCAGGCTTCCTCATCTCATTCTTAAGTTTCAATCATGGGCCTTCTTTTCCAATCCCTTTTCGCTTTCTCTCCCTCCCTTCCTTCTGTAATTACCCATCTGGAGCTTGATGTGAATAAAGAAGAGCATTATGCTATTGTTGGATTAGAGAACTGTTCCAAATATTCTCCATTCTTATGCAGTATACATACAGACTAGTAGAGTCTGCACCGAAGCCAGTGTTTCAACAGGAGACCCTGAGATAACTTAATTGACTCTCATTTTTTTTCCCCTTTAATTCACATAACTAGGCTAATCTTCCTTTTAAAAAAAGTTCCTTCCTTGCTGTCATGTCTCCGCGGTAAATCCTCATCTCCTCCTTGACTTTTTTTTAAGCTAAATTCAGTTCCTATCTATGCCTTACCTTAATGCCTGTTGCAGTCATATTTCCCATTTTCCTCCAACACTTTGCTCATATTAGCTCAGTGTCCTCACTACTTGCTGGCTTCCTTAATTCTCATAGTAATGCTCATGCCTGTGCCATTATTCCTGTTGTCCTTCCTGAAGATGTTCCATGTCTTCTAGGTCCAGCTCTCTTCTTACCTTTTGGTAAAGGCTCCCATGACCATAGCCTCTTTGGTTTCCTGCCCCAAGTAATGGATCTAACCATTGCCTTCTAATGATGAATATTATTTCCACTTGGAGCTTAGATTCTTGGTTTTCTCTTCTTCCCAGCTCCTTAGAGTTGACAGTTAGAAACTTGAGGGGGTGGTCACCTATTGATAGAACCACAGTCTAGAGCTATTTTTTTGTTTTTGTTTTAGCCAAACCTATATTCACTATAAACTGACAAAGCAGGAATCTTGCTTTTGAAGTATCCTCCTGATAACACTATTATTATTTCTGCTCATGGGTTATGAAGTAAAAGGATTGAGCTTTTCACATATGGTGTTGGTTAAAAAAAGAAGTACATATATATTTACATATGTACACATATATATAAATATATATATTACATTTATCAGTACTGTATCAGCACTTTGTGGTGTATTTGTGTCTGACTTTTGGTTCTGTAGGGGGTTCATTAGTTCCAGAACCCTGCATTCCATACTATGCAGGAAGGATATATATGTAGGAGAAGATGAATGCCTAAGTCATTTTGAGCATATGTTAGCCATTTCGGTGTTTTACTTTAAGCACTCAGGTGTAAGTGGAATTTTATATTAGACCTCCCATTAAACTGTGAATGGGAGTGCTCAGCAAAACATATGGTTGTTAAACATATGTCTTCAGCCATCCTACACTAGCTCTTCCTTAAGTTCATTCTTCCCTTTATATAGGTTGCTGAGTTTGCAACTTCTGTCTCAAGGATTTTTATCATTCCAACACATTCACTGAAAATCTGTCCCCTGGCATTTTGTTGCTTAACTCCATAGCTTCTTTGATTAAATACAATTCAACCCATTTATTAGGGATTGAGCTCTTCTGATTCTTAAGAAAAGAAATAGGGAGACACCTGATAATCCATGCTTAGAAGCATTATTGTACCCCAAAAAGGTGAGTGTGTATGTGTGTGTGTGTGTGTGTACTACACTTTGCTTGTATTCTAGAAATAACTGTAAGTGTTTAACTTTTTATCCAACGCTACTAACATACCCTAGCCCCTGTTGTGAGTCAAGGTACTGTGCATGTCACCATGGAATGACAGGGATGACAGTGGCAGCGTCTGCTCCTCAATACGCAGAGTAAGTGGCAGGCTTGGGTTGAACTATCCAGTTTCATGAGGTAAAATACGATCAGTATCACGTAAGATTATCTGTGGGAGAGAAGACCAGAAGAAGAAGTAATTGGTTCTGCTAATACATCCCTTCGTCACCCTTTTATCATGCCACCATACACTAACAGGGGACATAAATAACAGAAGTGTGCCATAAGGTTAACCAATAAACTCAAAACTGGAATGCCTACTCTCTCCTGAAATATATAAAACTCATGTATTTGCAGATGTAATGCATAGCACATGTGTGGCTATGTCCCCTGAAGAACTGGTATATTTCTCCTTTCACCACAAATACTGAACAAATACATAGTTTGGAGTCTAACCCTTAAGTTATTACTATATATCATTTCAGTGGTAATAAAACATATGCCTTCTGTTTTATGTTGTGTTATTTTATTATTTAGTCTCAAGACTTTATTTACATTACTCAAATGGACCACAGGTCCAAGTTATTTTTTATTTTTGATTTAAAAAACATTCTGGATAAATGTGTGGAAAGATAGCATGATTGTTGAGATGTGCTAAACCTATGGAATCATCTTATGCTTAAAAAGATGAGATGTAGCAAAACCCATGGAATTATTTTATACATAAAAAGACTTCTCAGATCATTCAATAGCTGACTTGCCTGAAGTACAGTTGGTTATCTGAATTAAGATTACCAGGGAAGATCACATACTTCTACCACTTAATGTAGCAGCATGCAAATTACTTAACCTACCTAAGCCTTAGTCTTTTCATCTGTAACATGGAAATGACATCTATCCTCACAGTGCTCAAACTGGTTTTAAACCTCAACTAAAAACACTGGTTTTCTTAATCTAAAATGTATGGCAGTTCTGAAGTGCAAAGTCACTATGGTTTTCATATACGTATGTTAAATTTACATTATTGTGTGTGTGTGTATATATCTATAGATATCTCTCTCTCTCTATATATATATATCTATATCTATAGATATCTCTCTATATGTTTTTCTATATATAATCTATAGATATAGATACTTATATGTATATGTGTGTGCGTGTATATATATATATATATGTTATTAGAAGCAAAATTTGATGCTTCACATTTTCTTTATCCACCCATCTGTTGGAAATTTAGGTTGTTTCCGTATCTTGGCTGCTGTGAATACTGCTCTGATGAACACGAGGGTGGAGCATACTCTTAAAAATGGTTTCCTTTTGTTTCTGTGTAATAATTGGAGTCAGAATGATTGTTAAAACTCTGAGCAAAAGGTGTCAGAGAAACAGAAAAGCAAGAAGTTAATCAGAGTCATGACTTTTTCGCATGCATACTACTTGCCCCTGGTGCAGGTCCTATTTCCTGTTTCCCCTCCACTCCCCGAAAAATACAACCACAGTTCAAATCTCCACCTCACCTCCCAGCAGCCTTGCTGATGTGAGATCTTGACTATTTTGATAATTCTATTATGTTAGGTCTAAGTATGCTTATGTAAATCAGACACACAGTAGCATTTTTTTTTGGACAACATTTGACCAGAATTTGGGTCTAGGCCAAAATACTTACTGGGTTTTGAAGAAGTCACTTATTCTTTTTTGGTCTTGGTTTCCTTGTATAAAAAATGGCTATAATATTTATTCACTTTTCCATGAATTACTTATTTCTACTTCATAGTATTATGAACAAGAAATGAGATGATATATGTAAAAGTGATTTGGACAATATAAAGCACTATTCAAATAAGAGTTGATATTACAGTTTTGATTATTATTTTACAGTTATGACACCTAGGGCTAGAATAATCCTAAAGGTGTTAACTCAAAGTAGCCTAATGCAATGATGTCATCTCATCTGGCTGGACCCAAAGTTTGATACGGGGAATTTTTGAGACAAGTAATTTCATTAATTTATGTCTATTTGAGTGTGGCTTAGATGTCATATTTGAATTAATTACATGGTAGTGGCAAAGACTCATTCACATGGATTTAGCTGTACTGTATTTTTTAATGACCTTCTTTAAAGATGTGGAAGGAATAAGGTAGGTAGACCTCCATACCATATATGCTGCATCACTCATAGTGAGTAATCTATTTTATTGAGGGGATGACTGAGGGGGAAAAATGAATTTGTTCTTACAGGTAGTTAAAGAGAGAGAGGGAAATTGAGAAACACAGATGGGAAATGAAGAACCAATAAGAGAATGTCAAGTATTGGGAAGTCAAGTAAACAATAAATATAGTGAAAAGGGTATAAAGAGAATTAATAAAGGAAGATAGTGAGAGGAGTATAAAAGAGAATTATTAAGGGAATGAAGTGCCTGATAAAGGATGAATATTACTGTTGCCAGATAGGTGAGAACAATTTGGGCACTACATATAAAATTTTCCTGTTATAGTTTTTTCCTGTTAGTGAAAATATATCATGGACATCCATATAAAATACTGAAATTTTGGTTCTCTTGCTGGAAATATGATGAGATTTATATAAACACAAGGCAATGTATTTCTGCATTTCAATAAGGATATAATAAATATGTTAATTGAATCTGGGGCTGAGGCACTTTTTATGTTGTCAGCCACTAGAATCAAGTTAATTATGAGTTCTTTGCTTTTTCCGCCACAATAAAATCAAAGTTCTCACAGCATTATATTTCAAAGACATCTAGCACTCAAGTTGATATATTTCTATGTTTGACAGTCTAAGGAACTGCACTATTGTTGAAAACATTTTAGGGTTCTTTACATTATTGTCTCCGGATGCTCTATGCTAATCTAGATCATTTTATAGCTATAGCAACTAGAGAGCTATAAAGTGAGCTACCAAGAGAAACTCATAATAAAATATTAAATTAGATGCTCCCCCTAAAGTATAAACTACATCTAAAAAGTGAGTTGGGTACTTTGCTAGGTACATGCATTTTCAGAGCTCACTGGGGTGCCATTTAGCACATTGGAGCTGTTCTTGCAAACTTCCCAAGAGGTCTGAAAAAAAGTGAATGAGTTTCTCAAAGTGCCTGTTTTTTACTCTGGGGAACAATTGAAGTTAGAAGTATCTGGCTGAATAAATGGCTCTCCCTTGCTGTGTATTAACAGAAGGATTGCAGTCAATACAAGATTTTCCCATTTTACCAACTAGGGTGGGGAGAAGTAATCTAAAACTTGTGTCTAAGGCTCCCCTTGCCAAAAGCTCTTTTAACTGTAATCATCTTGGGATGGCTGAAATTAAGAACTTTTGGGAAGCAAGATGAACTGCCCAGATGAACTGTAGAGATTTTATCCAGAATGTAATATCTTTCACTAATGGAAAAGAACCTTTCCTGATATACTAAAATTACATACGGTTTCCAGAGGGTCAAAGTGTAATGCGGAAATCAAACTAATGAAAGATAACTTCAGGTGACTAAAAATAAAGGTGGGGATTTTGTTACAGGTACTTCAAATAA
This sequence comes from Acinonyx jubatus, assembly GCF_027475565.1. Taxonomy (NCBI): domain Eukaryota; kingdom Metazoa; phylum Chordata; class Mammalia; order Carnivora; family Felidae; genus Acinonyx; species Acinonyx jubatus. The sequence continues at coordinate 41,747,431 of NC_069391.1, forward strand.
AAATGTCCAGTTACTACATATGGCTAAAATTGCATTAAAAAAACCCAAAAAACAGAAACTTCCATGTAGTCTTTGTTAAAGACTGTATTTAGGAAAGGTCCTAATTATATCTTTGTTACTGGGAATAGTAATGATAATGCAATAAATATTTAATACTATTTACCATTTTGTTGATTACCAATGTTAGCATGAAAATATGAAAATTAACATGACAAAGAAGGCTAGAACTCAGCTAGAGAGAGTAAGCTGAAGAAGGTAAGAGTGCAGATTCTGGAGCTGGTTCACCTAATCGGGTTTCATTATTTACTGTCTAGATAAACTTGAGCAATTGTTTCCGTTCTTCAGTTCTTTTTCTCTGAGTATGCTTGATTAAATAACACTTCTTACATTGTTTTGACTAGTAAATTGAGTGATGCAAAGTGCTCATCACAGTGTCTTTGTACATAGTTAGCACTCATAAAAGTGGGTTTATAGCATCATTATTATTATTTATTCCTGTCCCTTTTCCCCATAGCTTTTCAGTAGTTTTTACAAATTGTGCCATTGGCATTTATGTTGATTGAGTTCACTGAAAAATAATTGCCTCTTTCTTAGCTAATGAATAGATACTAGCTAATGCCTTTACATGAAGAATTACCTCATGAGGTATAATGTTTCTTACTTAAAAAAAAAAAGTGGCAAATGAACGGTAAAGTGCTAAAAGAAGTCACCCTCATTTGTTCACAAAGCATGACGCAGAGTCTCTGCAGATGATGGATTCTAATTTAAAGGCTGGTCAGCGATCAATGACTAAGAGATCATGGCCAATTATTATTATTATTTTTTATTTTTTGTAATGTTTATTTTTTATATATATATAGAGAGAGAGCGCGCGCACTAGCAGGGTAGGGACAGGAGAGAGGTAAACACTGAATACAAAGCAGGCTCTAGGCTCTGAGCTGGCAGCACAGAGCCTGACATGGGGCTCGAACCCACAGACTGTGAGATCATGACCTGAGGAGAAGTCAGATGCTTAACCAACTGAGCCACTGAGGCGCCCTGATATCATGGCCTATTATTAAACTCACTTGTATCTTCCATGTTTTATGACATTGATAATGCTTTGGTGGTCTTTCTGACGTTTCTGGAGGCACATTTGCTATAATATGGAAGGTAGCCATTATGTCTTGAATGATTGTATTCTGTTTGCCTTTTACAATTGTGCATATCTTGGGATAGACCTACAGAAAACAAGAAGATTCCTTTCACTGAGTCAAATTAAGTGAAGCACGTCTCTTTTAGTGACTGAGAGGGAGAAAATAGAGGTGATGATGTCACAGAACCTGGATAGAGTAGTAAATGAGTTTCAGTAGGTACCAGATCAAAATATGAAGACAACCCATGACTGCTGAAGAAGACATCTTCCCACCTACAGGTGGTGCTTACATTCAGCTGATCCTGACTATAAGCTGCTTTTTGGTTTGCATCCATTTATTGGGAAACACTTAATTTTGCTTCTAATTATTAAATTTTATATATGTATACAGTAATACGAATGTAATGTGCATGTGTGAAAAACATAATTGACTTTGTACTTCAAAGAAACCAATGTTTTAGTTGAGTTTTGAAACCCAGATTGAGCATTGTGAGTATTGATATTGTTTCCATTTTCCAGATGACGAGATTGAGGTTTAGGTAAATTAAGTAAATTGCCTGTTGTCACGTTAAGTGGTGGAATTTGGATGCAAAATCACAGGTCCTTCTTCCTTTTCCATTACACCATTTATGCTTTGTGCACTTTCATTTGGCTGTTTTTAATCATGTAGATCATGCCATTCTTATTTTAAATAATTTAGTTTCTTCTAAAAGAAAGTGTTTCTTTACTGTTTAATTATGTATTTTCCTTGTATTATCTTCATCAGATGCCATTTTTAGTACTTAGTAGCTGTGAGAACTTGTATAGTTTAATCCCTTAAAAACTCTGCTTTGTTTTTCTCATCTGTAAAATGAAAGTTCTCAGGATATTTGATTAAAAATGCAGATTCATTCTTTGACCCCTTGAACCTGAATGTGTGTGTGTATATGTATACACACACACACACACACACACACACACACACACACACATATACATATATATGTATACACATATTTGTGTATGTATCTCTCTGTCTCATCTTTTTTGATCAGGTTAACCCAGGGATCCTTATGTACTACATTTATCCTAACTTTAGCTTTATTTCCTGGTGGTAATTCCCTGGTGATAATATGGCCTCTAACAATTCACAGAAAAAATTCTCTCATTTTATATTGAGCAATAATATTAAATTATATAATAAGTAAAAAACCTACTGTGAATTTTAGTAAAACATTTTGATATTATATTTTTGCTGTTTTTGGAGCACAGAATTTTACCCATTTCATTTTTTTTTCATAACAGGAATATATGTGCACTTTAGAAACTTTGTAATTTACAGGAAAGTAGAGAAAAAATAGACTGTTCTGTTTCGGTCCTCTCCCTGCCTTATTCCCTGCTTCTTCTCCCCCAAATCCTTCTCTGCTTCATCCTCATTGTCCAGATCTGTGAAGTGTGTAGGGTCAGTCTTCAGTCTTCTCTGTCTACATTCTCTCCAGATGATGTCATCACGTTTTCTCACTTTCCTTACCTCTGCATGCTGATAACTATTAAATGTAGATCTCTAGCCCTTAACTGTTAAGGTTCTAGATTCTTATGTCTGTCTACATACTCAAATTGTTACTTAAGTTTAAAATAGAGCTTAAGCTGAACATATTCATAATCAAATTCCTGATTTTCTGTAGTTTCTCTTATCTCCTTCTCCCAGCTACTGAGATAACTCAAAAACAAAAATAAAACAAACAAACAAACAAATCCCCAAACTTGGGATTATGCCTGAATCCTCTCTGTCTTTCCTATCTCATTTCCAACCATTAGCAAATCCTGTTGACTGCCTTCATAATGTGCCCAGAATCCTACAGGCTGTTCTCAATACTGCCAGTGTGATGGTAAAACTCAAGTCATTACTTCTCTTATCAGAACCTCCAGTGGCTTCTCATTTCGTTCAGCATATAAACCAAAGTCCTTCAGCTGTCCCTACAAAATATTCCCTGACTTCCTCTCATTAACTCTCCCTGTTTACTTCATTCCAGATATGTTAGTGTCCTTACTGGTCATTTAAAGGCCAGCATATCTCTGACTTAGGACACTTGTACCACTGCTTCCTAAGCCAGAACATTTCATCTCCCACCACTCACATGAGTAGTCTCTTTACTTCCTTTGTCTCTGTTCCAGTGTGCTCTCCCTGGTCATTATAATCTCAGTCCTCATCCTTTGCATTCCCTTAACTTCCTATCCCTTTGTTCTCCCTCTATCACATGCTTGCGTGTGTGCGTGCACACACACACACCCACACCCACCCCTGTGTTTCCCTCCCTCTTTATTTTTTTCTTTCTATTTTTAATCCACCAGAATGGAAACTTCCATTAAAGCTGGGACTTTTTGACCATTTTGTTGACTGCTGTATTTCTAGGAACTAGAACTCAAGATGCTTAGCAAATGTTTATTTCAAGAACATGGAGACACATTGTTTAAGTTTTGGTTCTTCCAGAAGCAGAATTAAAGTGCAAGTACTTTATTTGGAAAATGCAGGGAACATTGGCAGGGAAGCACAGAAGTGATATAAGGGGTGGGGGGTGACCTACAGCTTCCTGGTGAAGGAAACTCGACTCCCCCCGGACAGTGCTGCAAAGTGTATGCCTAACATCTGTCTATTCATGGCCAGGGCAGGCTGCTTCTGATACTGGTTGATGTTAATTGTCCTGTATTTCTGGCCAATCTATCCTCATCTACCAAGGTTCCAGCAAAACCAGACACAAAACAACAAATCAACAACAACGACAACAACAAAACCCAGAAAACTTCAGGCAGATCTAGGCAACCTGGAAATGAGGTGAGGGGCACACACTGAAAGGTCTCATGTGGGTGTGAGCACTGCCAATATCTGCTACGTTTGTTATAACCCATCTTATATTGTAGGTTTATTTGCCATCCTGTCAGAAGGTTCTTTAATAATCCAGGCCTGTATTTTGGGAAATAGGATATATAATGTAGTGCAAAGGCCTCCAAAATGAAAATTGCCACAGTCTAAAAGTTTACAAATGAATAAAGGACCTTATTAATGGAATTAAACAGGTAGCCCAAATATTTCACTGTGACTAGTAAAATTCCTCACATGTGACATGACCTGTAAAGAAGTGTTTAGTATCATATACATCATTTCACTACAACTTTGTAGAGCTTTCAGAACCTTCCTGCCATTACCTTTCACAAAGTCTTTTTCAATGATAAATCAGTTGAAATAAAAAAAAGGAAAGGAAACTGAAATAAGCCAAAGACTGCTTGTTGATTAATAACCCAGGAGACATTCCTGAACCATAGACCAATTGCTATGCCAACTAAGAATTTTTATGCCTCACCTGTGAAGCATATTTGATAAGACACAGATAGCACAAGAATCCTCAAAGTTCTTCTTTAAAGGTCAGGATGCCAGATAGGGACTTTTTGGACTAAATCAAGAGATATATAAATTATATTCCTCTTGATAGTGTGGAAAGTCTCTCTTTAGCCTGAGAGTAAAAACGAGAATTGACGTATAATAGTATTAGTTAGCATAGCAATTGGAACCGTAAATTGGCATTTTTTCCCTGAAGAAAAATAATTTGGTATAAGAAACATGGCAAGGGTATTATCAAATGGTTCTCCCTGTGTTCGAATGCTAAATAATGAAGATTATGTCATTCTTATTGACATATGTGTTATAATTTCATTATGAACTAGTCAATAAATCCACTAAATATTTACCATGTATTGACTATGTGCCAGGCAGTGTATTATTCATAAAAAGGTACAAGGCTTATATTAAAGTAGTAGCCCCTTTAAATATACTAGCAATCATCTGATTGATGGTTAGTCTAGACTGTAGCACAAAGGGATAAAGATTAGGTTAAATTCAAATCTAATATTGAGCATATTTTCTATCAATTTATATATTTTCTCTAGTTTTCCCAAAGTTTATTATGTTTTAAATATATGTATATATGTTTAAATGAGTATTCTGTAGTAACTTTTCAAAATAACCCTGATTTATTGTTAAATTGTTATAACTGAGCCATTACAATATGTCTATGCTAAAAAACTCTGTTGAGCTGGGGCACCTGGGTGGCTCAGTCGGTTAAGCTTCTGACTTTGACTCAGGTCACAATCTCATGGTTCTTGAGTTCGAGCCCCATGTCGGGCTCTATGCTGACTGCTCAGAGCCTGGAGCCTGCTTTGGATTCTGTGTCTCCCTCTCTCTGTTTCTGCTCCTCCCCCGCTCATGCTCGCTCTCTCTCTCTCTCTCTCTCTCTCTCTCTGTCAGAAATGAATAAACATTAAAACAGAATTTAATAAAAAGCTCAGTTGAGCAAATTTTGTGCCATGTTCACATATTGACTTATTAAATCTTCTGAAAACAATTTTATATTGACAGTAAAACTGGGCACTTTGTGTTTTGTATTTTGTCATTTATATAATCACCACCATGATGATTCTATGATACAGACACATAAGTATTTGTGTTTGTATGAATAAACTAACACTTGCAGGTATATAAATAAGATAATACTAATTTTTACACTTGCTAAGTGGCAGGTTCTTTCTGAATATATATATATATAATGTTTACAACAGTCCTGCAAACAATGTACTAGTATTAATCCCATTTTATAGATGAAGAAAGTGAGCCACATAAAGATTAATAAACCACATGAAGATTAATTAACTTTCCCAAAGAGACATAAACAATACATGGAACTATTATTTGAATCCAAGAAAACTAACTCTTGAGTCAGTGTTGTTAATCACTGGGCTACATTTTGTATATATGGTGCATATATATGATGCATGGGTATGAATGTTTACTGTATATGTGATAGGAAGTTGGAAGAAAAAAGAACATTGACTTACAGCCTTTTCTCTTGCTAGTTCTGTAGCATTTTGTGTGTCTCAGTAGATATAAATACATCCCTCTGACAAAGTAAATCGAATTAAATAATATTGTTTGTACGGCAGAATACGCACAACATGTTGGTATGCCACAATAGCCAATAAACATGCTTCCTGTAATTTTTGGCATTTCTCAATACACTACTTAAACATTGATTTACCAAAAACTCTCTAAAATTTCTTTTAGTGTTTATTGATTTTTGAGAGACAGAGAGGCAGTACAGGAGCAGGAGAGGGGCACAGAGAGAGGGAGACACAGAATCCAAAGCAGGCTCCAGACTCTGAGCTGTCATCACAGAGCCTGACATGGGACTTGAACCCACAGACCGTGACATCATGACCTGAGCCAAAGTTGGAAGCTTAACCGACTGAGCCATCCAGGTGTCCCATATCAAAAACTTTTGATGAGGATGTTCGTGGCCAGATTTACAAAGTTTTAAATTCTGGATTGGCACTTGAAGTGAAGTCTATCTTTAAAATATATATAAATACAATACCAGAATTTTCTTATGGAGTTTATCTTTAATTTTTCATTAGCTATTTTTTTATATTAAAAAGCAAAGATAAAGAATGAGAGAATGAGAAAAATCACATTAAAAGGGTAAAATGAGCATATGCTCAAATGGAAAATTTAAGTAAAAGATAATAGATCTAAGATATATGCATGGAATAATTTCTCTCTTTTGTATACCTTACTTAATTAAATCTTTGGGGAGAGCCTTTATTTTAGTTAGTACTTTAGGTGCAGTAAGTAGGTGAGCTTTTCTTAGCTTGTAAAATGAAGCATAAGAGGTTTGAGATGGAAGAGGAAGGGGAGAAGAAGTCATTTTAGATAGGTATGGAGTCAGTTTGGATTTTGTAAGTCATGAAACAGATACTTGAAGCTATCAGGAAGATTGTTCTAAGGGGAACTGTTCTAAGAAAAAGTAAAGAATACAATAAAATAAAGCCTAGTGAGAGCAGTTTCTCCTTCCGATGACTGGCTTTCTTTCCCATTTGCCCTGGCATTGACTTACATAATGTATAACCAAGGTTGACTTGGGGACTAGAGAAGACAAGACAAAGGTTTGGAGATTCCATGGAGCTTCTTCTCATAACCTTTCCTGCTTGAACCTGGATCACATTTTGTTAAGACCATAAAGTGTCCCAAATATAATCAGTACACTACTAAAGCTTCTAAAGTCTCAGCAAAAGGTGAGGACTGTCACCTTCCCAGTTGTCACTTCCAGAAGGGAGGAAACCCAACTTCATTGTTCATAATTATTATGCTTTTTCTTCTCCTTCTTTATTGTGTGTCTTTTTGTTGTTGTTGTTCCCTGTTACTCTTCCTGGTTCAATCCTCTAGTGATACTTTTAGTCCATTGTCTCTTTTTTGTCCATACAACTCTAAAGGTGGTCATAATTCTCAGTTTCCGTAGAATAATGGAAGTTGCTTAATCCTACCCTTCTCACACGTGCTGGAGAATACATACCAATGAGAAGAACACATAAAATCAGTATATGCATTAAGTGCACACCTTTGTTAGATTCTTGGAGCTGCAATAAGAAAGTAGCATAAACTGGGCGGTTCAAAACAACTGAAATTTATTATCTCACGGTTATGACGGTTAGAAGTTTAAAATCAAGGTGTCAATTAAGCCCATGCTGTCCCTGAAGGCTCTAGAGGAAGAATCTGTTCATGCCTTTCTCTTACCTTCTGGTGTTGCTGGTTGTCCTTGGTGTTCTTGGCATAAAGATGCATCGCTCCAATCTCTGCTTGCATTGTTGCATGGTGTTCTTTCTGTGTATCTATGTCTGTGTCCCTTTTCCTCTTATTATAAAGGCACCCGTCGATACTCAGTTTAGGGTTTACCCTACTCCAGTATGACCTCACCTGATTACATCTACAAAGACCCTGTTTCCAAATAAGGTCATATTCATATGTACCAGTGATTTGGAGTTGAACATATCCTTTTGGGGAACACAATTCAACACATAAACATTGTAACAAAGTGCTGTCCTTATGTGAACTCATATCTTCAAAACTTTGGCTGTGGTGCGCATTGGTATGAATGCTCTCCTTGGTCTTCATTCATTCACGGTCTCAAAGCACCCACATTTTGTATACTAGCGATAATATAGGATGTCTGCTGACAATCACATTGTTTAGGGTAAATTCTTAATATCTGATATGTGATCAGCTGTCTGTATGTGCTAGCCATATGTCCAATTAACTCTGTACCCACAGTGACACATTTGTTGTAATTCTTGCCTATACAAAATATTACTGTTAATACATGTTTAAATAATCACTGTTGTCATCTCTTGGGGACCATTTTGAAAATCCGTATTTAATAATGATTTGAACTTGAAGTGAGCTACATTGCTTCGTACTTTTAGTCATTGTTTAAGAAAAGAAATTATAACCTTAAACTATTTAAATCACTTGAAAATCAACAGGGAGCATATTATTTTCACAAACATAGCCTAGATTATTGAATACTGATGATGATAATCAAAAATATCCATGATAAATGTGTTATTTTAGTTTTTAAAATAAAATCAGTCGCTGTAGTGATTTTCACACAATACATACAAACACAGTATTAAGGGCTAATATAGAACAACTTAAAAGAAGGTAAGATTTAAGGATTTAGCAGCCAATGAAGATACTAGAGGATTCTGTGAGGTAGGAATACGTCTCTTTGAGACAGAAAAAACAATGGAGACTTTAAGGATGTTGTTACCTCATATCTTCCCAAACAATCAAAAAGGTGAAATAACGTATCAGAAAAGAGAAACAAAAGTTACGCCAAGACAAACTTCAGAAGAAATTCCATACCAATTCCAAGATTTAACATCTTCCTGGAAAGCCCAGAAAAGTTATAGGGCTAAATAGGAGCAAGTGAATGCTCATTCTCATAACCTATGTAAAAAGAATTAAAATTGCACTACTGTGTGGTGGGGAAATGGATTTGCTATTTGAGGTTTCCAGTGAAGCCTTACTGTTTATTTACAGTTAGTTTATATGCACTTAGTGCTTGATATATATGCAATATGGTGTTTTTAGTTAAATAAACTTCTTGAAAGAAAAGTTAAGATAAAGATCTTACCATTAGGTTTAATTTATGAATAATTGTGTGGAGTGAGGTAATACATGCATGCTTTTAAATTAGTTTGAAAATTTCATTTGACACTCTTTACTCTTATTCAGCAAATAGCCTTAAGTAGAGAGGAGGTGAGCTTGCTGATCATGTGAGATGTTAAATCTTTTATTTAAGTTTATTTATTAATTTTGAGAGAGAGAGAGACAGACAGAGAGAGAGAGGAGGAGGAGGGACAGAGAGAAAATGAAAGAGAATTTCAAGCAGGCTTTGCACTGTCATCTTTACAGGCCCTACATGGGGCTCAAACTCATGAACCATGAGACCATGACCTGAGCCAAAATCAAGAGTCAGACACCTAACCAACTGAGCCACCCAGGTGCCCTGAGATGTTGAATCTTATATTGAGGTCAACTCCTACTGTAATTAAAATGATTCTCATTTTTATGATATGCTCATGACTGTAGTGAGCTGTGTGCCACACTCTTTCCTTAAACTTTGTTAAGAGTAGCATGTGGCTAAAAATAATAACATAAAAATAGCTGAGTAAACAAATTAGCTGCATGAACTATCAGAAAATTGTATTACAGCATGCTTAGCCAAAGGAAGGAAAAGCTAGTTGTATATTGATTATATTGATTATAAAGGAGTACTACTTTAGATATGATGCTGAAGTAGACTTTACCATTGTGAAAACTGCAACTCATTCTCCTTTCTTACATTAAAGTGGCTTTCACGACTTTTTGACTGAGAGTAAGTAGTATATTTCAGACTACAGCCTATTCCATATGCACGCACGCGTACATGCATACACACACACACACACACACACACACACACACACACACACGCTGAATCAGAGTTTATTGAACAGTTTACCCTTTACCCTATACATGAAAAGGTCTCTGTCTTTATTTTAATTGTGTTTGCCCTGTTCAGTCCCAGTCTTTTCCATGTTTTAAGAAATTCTGTAAACATTCTTTAAATTGTTCTCATAAGCTATTAATGGTTCAAGCTACAACTTGCAGTTTGCAATATACTGCTCTACACATGCCTAAGAGATGTGGAACATGGTATGTGCTCTCTTATGCGTATTTTTAAGCCTGACACAGGCTCTCTGCACTGCAGGTACATAGGAAGACAGTCAATGATACTTTTGAAAAGGGTGAAGGAAAATGGAAGAGCAAAAAGGAGCCGCGTGTCTGTGTAGATTAATGTTGTGAAATCGGTGGGAAATAAAACTGGTATACATACTTGAGAGAAATAAAAGCTCTCTGGATTCCTTCATATTGCTGATGAAGTAGGTCTTTCAGTACGTGTCAGCACAAAGGTATTTTCAGAATGCAGGAATGCACACTGACTTCATGACTTGAGTCCTCAGGTTCTGATCTTTTCTAATTTCTAAGTAATTTTGTTTTCCATAGGGATAAGCTGTATGAACTGAATTCCTTTGCTAAGGCTAATTGATGTGCTCGCGTCTTATAAAGGTAATTCAGAAATACTTAATGTACATCGTGTGTGTGTGTGTTCTCCAGAAAATTAATTCCTGAAAGATGTTAAGTGGGAACTATAAATCTATAAATGTATACTTAGGTATTTTAGTGCAGTGCATAAAACTTAATATTAAGCCAGTCTATTTTCAAAAATATTCTCACAAAATTAAGATATAAGCACATAGATCAGTTGAAAACTAAGACCAAATTAACTCATAGCAAGAGGAGGTAGATCGTGTTCATAGGTATGCATCCAAGAATACTTATCACAGTCCCTAAATTGGTTATTAGACATAAACACAGGTGAGTGAACAACTATTCTAAAAAAGAATGAATGCTCCTTGGAAAATTACCTTATTAATTATGCTCACATGGGTATTAGCAAAATCATGTTGTTGTCTTTTAACATCAAGGGGAAGTAAGCTGTATCTAAGAAAAAGGGATTTTAGGGAAGAGATTTGAGAGAGGGGTGAGGTATCCAGTATATTGGACACTTTGATGTCTGGATGGGAGGCAGAGACAGACATGCATCTGTTTATTTAAGAATCTATCAGAGGATTAGAGTGTATCAAAGCAGAAAGAGGAACGCTTCAAATTTGCAAACTTTGGTGTAAGTAATTTCTGTAAAGAAACTTTCTCTTTTTTTAAGTTGTTTTTTAAGTCCTTGTTTAAATTCCAGTTAATTAATCCAGTGTAATATTAGTTTCAGGTGTATAATTTAGTGATTCAGCACTTCATTCATCACAACAAGTGCACTCCTTAATCCCCATCACCTATTTAATCCATCCTGCCCCCACCTCCCCTCTGGTAACCATCATTTTGTTCTCTGTAGTTAAGAGTCTGTTTCTTGATTAAAAATAGAACTACCCTCTTGGCCAGCAAGAACACTACTAGGTATTTACCCAAAGGATGCAAAAATACTAATTCAAAGGTATACATGCACCCAGATGCTTATAGTAGCCTTATCTACAACAGCCAAACAATGGAAAAGGCCCAATTTTCCATGAACTGATGAATGGATAAAGAAGAAGTGGTATATATATATATAATAGAATATTACTCAGCCATAAAAAAGAAGGAAATCTTGCCATCTGTGGTGACATGGATGGAGCTAGAGTGTATTATGCTAAGCGAAGTAAGTCTGTCAGAGAATGACAGCCATATGATTTCACTCATGTGGAACTTAAGAAACAGGGGCCCCTGGGTGGCTCAGTCGGTTAAGTGTCCAACTTCGGCTCAGGTCATGATCTCACGGTTTGTAAGTTCAAGCCCTGCATCAGACTCTGTGCTGGAAGCTCAGAGCCTGGAGCCTGCTTCAGATTCTGTATCTCCCCCTCTCTCTGCCCTCCCCTGCTCACACTCTGTCTCTCTCTCTGTCTCTGTCTCTCTCTCTCTCTCTCTTTCAAAAATAAATAAACATTAAAAAAAATTTAAAAATTAAAAAAAAATAAAAAAAGAAACAAAACACATAAGCAAATGGAAATAGAGACAAATCAAGAAACAGACTCTTGACCATTGAAAACTTTTTTTCTTTTAAGATTGCTTGAAACAGTTTACAATGTACATTGAGTGGCATTTATCAATAAAAATTGCCCCCAATTTTTCCCTAAGCATGCACAGTGTCCGTTCTTTGCTTATATTTGTAATTTATTGTATTGAGTATTTAGAAATTTATTTTGAAGGATTTAACACAGATTTAAGGATTTAAGGCTCATCACCAGATTGTCAATCCCCAAAATGATAAAGGTTGAAGGAATAGAGGATAAACTCTTTTCATATATTGTATAGTTATTACAAAAGTTCTTAAATAGTTTATTACTCAAGAACAATTACTGAACTCCTTCTATACCTAGACCATACACTAGATTAATAGATACACAGAGACAAATTGAGTATTAGTTCTGTTATACAAAAGAATCATAACCAGATGAGAAATTTCCAAGATATACTGCTGTATTTCTCTATTGACTCTTTTGACAGTTTGCAAGCAATCACAACACCCCTGAAGTGACACTTAGAAGACTGACAGAGCTAGACAAATAGATTCAGTCATATGTTTGGCTCTAATCAGATAGAGTTATCAATGTGCTGACAGCAAACTCCTGACTTTGTATTTATTCCCTACATAATATGATTAAAACCTTGTGCATACTGACAACACAGTATATCATAATTAAGAATCTTGTTCAAATATATAATCCCATCTATGGTACCCTCAGGAATAAATGATCACTGAAATTTATGTAGACAATGGAAACAAAACTCTAAGAACCATGTAAGTTTGTGTATATCATAATAACTAGCTCCATGTCTGAACTCCTGGTAGGTTTGATTAGTATTTGTTTCATTTTATTTAAAATTGTTTTATAAAAAAAATAAATATTTCATAAGCATCCTAAAACCAGAAAAGTGAGAGAAAAATGTTACCTCTATTGAATTTAGAGCTTCTCATATATTGTCCCTAGATTTGTACTGTATAGGAATCAATGCTAACCTGAGTATGAATGCAGTGGAGCTTAAGAATTCCTATACAAAGCAAGCAAACAAACAAAAAACAAACAAACAACAACAGTTTATGACTTGGTGGCCTCTAGCCGCACTGCCTAGTTACCTAACCTCACAGGGCAGAGCCATGTTGAATAATGTTCATGCCCAATATATACTGATTCTGTTTGTGGTGAGCTAGGAAACTAACAGCTTGGACTAAATTGTAAATTGAAACACTTCTGTGGAATTTGTCTGTAAAGGAATTGTTTCATTTCAAGAAGGACATTTTCATCCCCCCCCTTTATATTGTATGAGAAAAACAAAGTAAGTTGCATTAGGATAAGACCGACAGATGAGATTTGTATTTAGTGGCAAGGCATTCTGTCTGTGATATGAGTCATTTCAGTGGTTTGTTTTAGCTCTGTGACCAGCGAGCTAATCAAGAATAAATTCCTACTATTCACTAAGGGAGAAAATATGAATTAAAGCAAACACAGCATTTGATTCAGATCTCAACTCCACTTTCCTAATCCCACCTATTTTAAGTAAAGCGCATATTCCACTTTTCTTTTTCCTCACCTTCACATTTTGTTTGCATGGTATGGCCATGAATGGTAGCATGTTTCAAATATAATGTCAGTTATGTATGGTATTTGTGCTGTCACTCTCTGTTCCCCACCCATAACAGACATTAGTAATAAATCACAGCACTCTTCCCTGTTGAGCTGTCCAACATTCTCAAAATAATGTCTGAGGCTGCCTCTACTCACTCACCATCCCTGGCTCTTAAGCATGGACTTTGGAATTAAGAGGACTTGGTTCACATCTCATCTCTGCTACTCACTGGCTTCCTGGTCTTGGGAAAGCTACATAGCCTTTCTGACCTTTATTTTACTCACCTATAAAGTATGGTAATGACAGCAGCTTCATAAGGTTGTTGGGAAAAGCAGAATGAGCTAAGATTGTGAAATATACAGTGTTTAATGTATGAAATGTGACAATAAATAACATTTATTATTTAGGAGACCATCTTATATATTACCAGGGCATTCAGTATATTAAACTTTGTAGTATTTAGCAAAATGTTTTTATTGTCATTGTCAATATCCCCAAAGCATTTAATATCCATGAGAGTGGAGACCAGATAATACCATCTTAGTGTTTAGCACAGTGCTGGCTAATGCTGGATACAAAGTAATGTTTGTTGAACAACTGTTCTGAGCATACCACCCACTGTTCTCCTTTATGATTCTCATTTAACTCTTTGTTTCCAAATAAAATTTATCAGTCAGTTCAATGCATTGGTTACAATCATAATATAAAGTACTTTCAGATGATAAATTAGGCACATTCAGGATCACAATCACCTAATCTGCAGTCCTTACCTGATTAAATGAGGGAATATGTGTCAGCAGAAGGAAGATTTTAAGAGAACACACATAAAACCACCTTAACTTTTGACGGCTTAATAAACTTAGATTTTAAAATTGTCCTCTATCTACTCATAAAGTTCTTCATTTGACTAATTTCCTTGCTTTATTTTACTGTAAGTTTTCTTTCATGCCTAGAACTTTACATTCTATTCTAAGATACCAGTAGGAGGTATCATTGAATTATAGGCTATATTGAAGTAAATGGTGGTCACAATTTCTCTCCTTGATATACTTTAGAATACGTGAATCAATTTGAAATTCAGAACTAATACATTAATAGATATTGAGGCAACCAAAAGAAACTGAATACAAAAAATATTATATATAGTTTATTTAGAAAGTGTAGGTATTCCACTTTTACTGTAGCTGCCTTACTCTGACCCTGACACAGCTTCAGTATTCCCTAAGCTCTAGTTGGCAAAAGACAGTACAATGTCGTAGGTGGTTTATCTAGCTCGTGGTTTTTTTTTTTTCCTTATAGCAAGTTCTATCTTACCACCCAGAAAATGCATGTTTCCTTGTCTGTAGTAGACCTCCTGTTCTTCCTCACATTTCTAAAATTCAGTTAATAGATAACACCCTTCTCTACTGTTGACATGGTGAATGACAGTCTTAACTCTCAGTTATACAGTAGGCCCTAACCAAACCCTCAAAGATGATGGTAAATAGTAAGGGGGCCTTTGACCTCTTGATTAGGTCATGGGCGTGGAGCCTTTATGAATAGGATACGTGCTTTTACAACAGAGGCTCCAGAGAGATCCTTAGCCCCCTTCTACCATATGAGGACACAGCAAGAAAGCCACAGCTATGAACCAGGAAGGGAGCTCTCACTAAAATACGGCCATGCTTGGGCTTTGGTCTTGGACTTCCAACCTCCAGAACTGTGAGAGATGTAATTTTGTTGTTAATGAGCTACTTAGTCTGTGATGTTTTCTTGTGGCAGCCTGAGCAGACAAAGACACTGGTTAAGATAGTGTTGTCTTTTGTGATAAAAATACTGATATTTTCAGTGAGTTGACACAATAGAAACTATTTCTTTTCAAGCCATAATCTTAGATGATGATCAGTTTGGCAAGTGAACTCTTTTCCACAGTCTTTAACGTGTGGCTTTCCAGGTGGTCAAGGTCGTCTCCACGCCAACTGGCTACGAAGTGGAGGATTTTATGGGCACACGTCATGTTCACTCATACTCTGTTGTCTAAACCTCAGTCTTGTAGTCACACATAACTGCTAGGGAAGCAGAAAGTCTACTGCATACCTGAGGGAAAAAAAGGCAGTGTATTTTGATGAACATTTTGTAGCCTTTGCCACAATAACTATACCTTAATATAAAGGGCTAGAATCTAAACATACGATCTATGTAATAGGAGTTACATGGACATGTTAACAGTGGTTGACTCCATAACGTGAGTTCTAAAGGTTAAAACTAAAATCATATTGGTAGTGGACAGTTTTAGGAGATCAAGGCTTTAGTCACCAATCCAGCATTCTTTCTAATGTGTTATCTGGTAATAGACTTATAATTTGTCACATCAGTCACTCCCAAAAGCAGTTCTGCAGTTAATGCAAATAGAGAGTACATATAGTTTTATTTAGATATTTTCCATGCGCTATTTTCTCTTGATTCAGTGCTTATATGAACACAGCTGAAACCTATTAGTTTAATTAGAAGTCATTTAAAATCATTCGTTTTATTTTTCTTTTAGATATTACTAGTAATTAAGATTGTGAACACTCTGGACAGGAAGTGAAGCACATTTAACAGGTTTTGTAGTCTCCTTTGAAAGTACTGGTGGTAAATGAAGATAATCTAGTTATAACATCCACTGTAGTGTTCTTTAAGTGCCATGTATGTTTGCACTGCATAAATATGGCCAATGAGGTTTAAAAATTGTCTTAAGACAACCTTGTTTTAGGAAATCCTCTTTTTCATTTCTGCTTCTTAACGGCTTTTGAAATTTTAGGTGAATTTTTTTCTATTTTAATGATTAAAAAATAGTGTCATTCCTTTCATTTTCTCCAATCCTGGAAAGCATCTAAGTGACACAGTAGTAATTTATGGCCTTTCAAGGTTCTGTGTGATTCAGTAAAATTCCTGTGCCTTCTGATTCTAATAATTGTTATTTTGTATTATGATTGAAAGTTTCTCAAGTATCACAAAAGAGAGTGGTAAGAAACAAAGGTGATAGGATTAAACAGTAAAATATTTTTTAAGTGTAAAAGGAACCAGTTTTAGCATTAATCCGTTGTATAGCTTTTAGCATTTTGAGCAAAAGTTTATGCTACCATGGAAGTCTGCCCTGTTGATGTTTCTTTTTCATAGGCACTCTACACACTTATGAAGCCTTCATAAGTCTCTAATTACTACCCAACTAGCCCACATTCTTCTATGTGGCTGACCCAGAGGCTGGAGAGGGGACTTTGTGTCATGCATTAGAACATTTTAACATTGGGCAGTTTAAGGCTACTGTAGACATAAATGAGAAATTCTTTGTGTGCATAAAATTAGAAGAGATGGAAGAAGGGATAATTGTGTGTGTGTGTGTGTGTGTGTGTGTATGTATGTTCTGTTTTATTTTGCTTTTTATTTTCTTCTCAAAAGAGTTCTTACAGTTGTACAAAGACAAAAATGAGTATCTCTGTTGGAGAAAAATGGAAATCTTTGGGTGACTGACTCTATAACCCCTCCAAATACAGACAAAAAATGAGGGACTGAGGAACAAGGTGTATTAATGTACAGGGCTGTCTTATTAGCATTATTAAGGAGTTAACAGCATAATAATGGAAGGCAGTCTTGGAGAATTAATTTACTTGTTAAAGTAAGAGTGAAATTCCCTCATTTCATCTGTTCAGCAAGTATTGTTGAACTCCATGAACCCAGTTTTGGACTAGATACTATATAGATGTAATTCCTACCGTCATGAAGTCTGTAATAGACTTAAACACATTTTTTAATAAGCCATACTCATAATTTGAGGTCACTTACATTTATTGTTATGAGGATGAGTTATTATAGTTTCAGGCATATACTGGTACTTTCAACTTGTTGAAAGACAGATATTTGTTCACCAAATATTATAGTTTCAGGAATACACTGGTACTTTCAACTTGTTGAAAGACAGATATTTGTTCACCAAATGGGCTTACAGTTTTCCATTTTATGCTTTTATAAAATCTTCTTACTACTATATTTTATCTTTAGTCTCATCTGCTACTCACTTTGTGTTAGTTTTATTCCATTATATCACTCTTCTAAATTCTATAGTGAACTTTCTCAGCCTTGTTAATGGAAGTTAAAGCAACTTAGTCACTATCATTTTATAGGACTCATCATACAATATAACAAAAGGGTCATCAAACATTTTCTGCAAAGGACAGATAGTAGATATTTAGGCTTTGAGAGACATGTGAGGTCTCTGTTCCATATTCTTTGTTTTTCTTTGCAACCATTTATTAAATTGTTAAAACTATTTTTTGCTTGCCGGCAATGAGAGAGAGAGAGAGAGAGAGAGAGAGAGAGAGAGAGAGAGAGAGAGAGAGAGAAAGAAAGAAAGAAGGAAGGAAGGAAGGAAGGAAGGAAGGAAGGAAGAAAGAAAGAGAGAAAGAGAGAGAGAAAGAAAGAGGCAAGCCATGGTCAAACTTGTCACACAGGTGGTATTTTGTTGACTCCTAATTATAACCTATACGATCAACAATATTTGAAGTTTAGCTGAATGCTGAATTTCAGAGATTTCTTCTTTGTATACTTTCAGTGATAAAATAGTGAGGAAAAGTAGGAGAGAGAGAAGCTTGAAAAGGTAACCAAATGGATTTTGGTCATTTCTAGCCAAAGAAAGACTTATATATGAATAACCCAAATGGGGACATGTTCTAGCTGAATTACAATTTACTTTGATTTACTCAATACATTTTTTCAATAGGAGTAAATGTACACATGAAATGTATGTTATTAATGGTATCCACAAATTAAAGTTTTTCACTTTAAGAATTATTTTATTCTTAGACTATTGGCTAATTCTATTGGCTGAAACAACCCCCCTTTGTGATATTTTGTCAAGTGGCAGCTGTTTGCAATCCTTTAAAATTACCCTATATTTTATTATAATGTGAGTAAGAAAATCAAAGGATATTTACTGTGAAGGCACTAAGGGATAGTAACTAAAATTTTGTTGTAGCATTACACATTATCACAGAAGTAAATGTGATGTCTCAGTTTGAAAATATAACTTCAAAATTGGCTGAACCTTTCACCTTGAGAAATGGATTAAACCACTTGGGTTCTTGGCTCTTTTTCATAACCAAGACAGTTGTTCATAGCACTTAAAATATTAAATTTAACTGTCAATGTGTGCTCTAAACCTGCATTGGGAAAGTTGTCAAAGTACACATAATACAAAGGTTTTACCAGTGTCTACATTCTCCTTCCTGAGTATCTCCCTCCATTTCCTACCCTCAAAGGCATCTGTCAACTATTACTGAGAGGCTTAAAGGATAGTTTGTTGTAGGTTAATCATCACATTTTTCCTTAGCTCAGCAGTTGTTAAACTTTACAATGGATTTGAATCACTTGGAAGGCTTTATTAAATGTACATTTCTAAATCTTTTCCCTATCATGTAGACACTGATTCAGTAGTTATAGCATGGTGCTCAGGAGTTTGTACTTTGTAAAGTGTTTTTGCCATTTTTCAGGTATATAATGTGTAGTACCACATTTTAAGAAACACTGTTATAACCTATATAATGTAAGTATTTCTGATTACTGATAAAATTTAACTCTATTTTATCTGTACTTCCACACCAACTTCTCTTTTTTGTGCTGTGATACTGATACCTGCCACTGAAGGAAACTGTAATCTTGAGGAAGAGAGAATCCCATCTGGGCTTTTAAATTGATTCCAACGTTCTTTACAGTATAGCATGCTATATTTACTAGCATGTGTCATCTTCAGACATGTGTATGCTCTTTGTGGATATGGAGGCTGCCTCATACATCTCAGTATCTATTGCTGAAGTTCTTTGCTTAGCACTTAGTAGTAACTCAGTAAGTAAGGTGAGGTTCTTGAAAGCACCATTCAGTGAAGTACTATTTAGAGGAGCATACATATGGTGGTGATGGCAAGAATCCACACCTTCTATATATATTTGGATTCAATGACATTTGACTTTCTGCAACCAACACCACATATCTGTCACTCCAAGAAGTTAGTACTTCTTTTGAGTGATATCAGGAGAGCTTTGTCAAGATAAAAACAAAATGAGGCTTGCTTTGTGCTTTCATTTGAAGGTGGTATATAGGAAAATACATTGTTCTTCATAGCAGCAGAGAATTAAACAGGATGATACGGTTCTAAGTAAAAGTCAGTGAAGTCTTGTGAGTAGGTTAAAAAAGTCTGTTGTCAAGCTGATAAAAAACAAACCATAACACTATATTCTTTTGAACATGGTTTTAGACTCTTTCAAAGGATCTTAAAGAGAAGAAAAATAAACTTGATTTTGTTTCAAATGATGTAGGCATTCCTGATTGAAAGCAGAAGTCTAATCCCAGAATCTGTCATTAGATATGTGATCCTCAGTAGATTATTTAACCTAGCTGAATCCAAATTTCTCTTTTTGCCAGAGATGGTCCTGTAATGCTTTTAGAATTCTTTGAAGGATACACTTAGCAATGCATATGAAAGCACCACATATTTGTGTGTTGTTGATTGGTAAGCTAGCCAGATTATCTCAGAATAATATTCCAGTTTGGTCATTCACTTGGTAAGAAGGAGTATGTTGATTATGACAATAAAAGAAGTAAGGTTTATAATGCCGGGACCTATGTGTTTCCAGTAATTTCCATGCCAGAACCTCCTGTCTTGTCAAATTACAGATTCTCCAGATTTACCTCCCCTTTCTGAGTATATACAAATATGCAAATACATAAACATTTATTGAGCAACTATTATGTTCCAGGATATTCCTAGGTGCTGATACAACAGTGACCAGAGGAGCAAAAATACTTGTTCTAATATATCCTATTAGGAATAGATTGTTACCGGGGTACTGATAACAAACAGATACAGGAATAAAATGCATGGTATGTTGGATGGCAATAAATAAGATACCGAAAAATAAAGCAGAGAGTAAGGGTAATAAGCAGCTGGAGGTCTAGAATTTTAAGTGGGATGGGATTAGAGAAGTCCACTCAGGAGGTAACCTTTGAGAAAATAATGAAAGAAAAGAGGGGCATGACCATATGGAGATAGGGAAGAGAATTCCAGGAAAGAATAGCAAGTGCTAAGGCTTCAGGTGCATGTGTGGCTAGTGTTTTGAGAATAACAAAGTAACTGATGCCCCTGGAATGGAGTGAGCAAAGGGGACAATTATAGGAGATTAACATAATCTGCTCCTGACAGGTAAAGGAGGTGGAATTGGGGAGAGGGGTATATAGATTCTATAGGGTTTTGTAGGCTAATATAGAGACTTTGAGTTGAATGAGATGATAAGCCTTGGGAGGTTTTGAGCAAAAGACTGACATATTCTGATTTAAATGTTTAAAAAATGAGTCTAGCTACTATTGAGAACAGGTTATAGAGACACATAGATGGATCAGGGAGATCAGTTTGAAGGTCCTGCAATAGTCCAGGTAGGAGATGATGATAGCTTGGACCTAGGTGGCTGTGATGGAGGTAGAGAGAAGTATCAAGATTCTGGATATGTTTTAAAGGTTGATTCATGGAGTTTGGTAATGGCTGGAATGCAGATTATAGAAGACAACAGGTCTTTGTTTTTTGCCTAGGGACTTAGAAAAAGGAATTGCTTTTTAAATTTGGGACAACTGTTGAAAAAGCAGGTTGGACAGGGAGGAGCAAAGACCAAGAGATTTATTATGGTCCTGACAGGGTTATGATAAATACTTAATTTCCACGTGAAGGTGTCATAAAGGTGCTGATTTTAGAGTATAAAGCATTTAAAATTGAATGTGGCTGTTTGGAGCCTGGTATCATGTTGTTTGTGTTTCACTGACCTGATGTTGAGTGTCTGGCTTTACATATACCATCACATGTGACATTCATTATCATGGAGTGATATATTATTTAAATAAGAATGGGAATATTACATTCTTTTGCTCCAACACAGATTCATATTCACGGACAAATCTATAATGTCACCAAAATTATTATCATTGCAAAATTATATGTGTATTGTTATAACTGGTGGATGTGCTTTGTTTTTAAATTATTTTATAGAATCATTGAATATATTTTTTTTCATATTAGTAGGACACCATCCCATTGTGTACTAGAATCAATATATTTATCAATTAGCCTATTAGATTTTAGGTATAAGTCTATTGAAATATTCAAAGGCCCCATTTATATACAGATATAGATATAGAAATATAGGTAGAGAAATATAGATATAACATATGTTTACAAGTGCCTATGTATATCCCTGTATATATGTGATATATTTGGATGTGGATGTTTACTCTCAACATCTATTGAATACTTAATGTAGATCAGACATTGAGAAAATTATTCTACTTTAATCCCATTTTCTTGTCAACAGTCTCCAAGGTATTATTCCTATTTTATGAAAAGAGGAAACTGAGACCTAATTGGGGATTTCTTCCACAAGGTCTCACAACTGTTGGCTGGAAATAAGATGCAGCACTCCAGTAACCACTACCATATGCCTTATATGTGCACAGAAATTTCAAGGAAATTTTGTTGCATGAATCTACTGTCAGTTGATTGTTAATACAGCCCTAAAGTACTCTTTTCAGTTACAGTAGCACCCTATTCCACCCCACATGATGAAAATTAATATAGGCTGCCAAAACGGTTGTTTCACATTTATCTTAATAAGCCATTCCAATATCTGACAGTGGGATACATGCAATATTCAATGACCTTGGGCTTCAGGGATTTTTGATAGTATTCTTAATTTCCTAAAGAGTATCTTTTTTTCTGTGATGTATAAAATGAAATAGAAAATATTTGATTACCATAGTATAAATACCACCTTTTCACATCAGTATGACATAAAAGGAAATTACACTTTCTGCCATCCCTAACTGAATGACATCAATTTCTTCATTCCTCCTGCAGTCCTGGTTTCTAGCTTGGTGATCATGAAAATGTCTCTTCCTGAATCCTTTCCAGGTCTCCAAAGATCCTGTCAGTTTTCAAATCCAGAAGGTTTCATTTCCAAGACATGCACCTCATTATACTGCTCAGCCAGAAATTCAGCTCCCAATGAACCTGATGTCAGATCAGTGTGTCACAAGCCAGTTTTTAACACTAGAATATAAAATCCTCAGAGTGAGGGTGTAATTGTCCCAATTACATTTCGGCTGAGAATAAACTCAGTAATGTCCGTACATTGGGGAAAAAATAATGTCTTATAATGCCATTTCACATATAGATAGAGAGATACTTATATACAAGTTTATTTTAGTTGGTACTCCAGTTTAGCCATATCTTAATGTTTATAAATCATGCATCAGGGCATTACTGCAAAACTATGCCATAACACTGTGATATCCTTGAAATTCAGTAACATAAATTGGAGGGCTCCATTATTGATCAATTAAAGAAACTTAATGTTTCTCCAATCAGTCTGTGCTTTCAAAAATCATAAATTAAATATAATGTTATGCTGTCCATACATATTGGTGTAGACTATATACTAGACTGAGAAAGGCCCTGGGATCATGAAGTAACCACTCTGAAGCCCATTTCTTCCTCCTGAAAGATAAGAACTTCAGCCTGTGTTGACTGAGAAGTGGACTGATGCAGAACAGGAGCCCACATCCCCTTGCATTATAGTATAACCAAACGCCCCTTATCAGGTTGTGGATTACATGGGCTGTGTTATTGCTGCCCACAGTCTTGCTGGGTGATTTACCCTAGGATTTTATGCATATTTGTCAAATTTTTCCCATTCATTTTATCTGAGTTTTAGGAGGACTGGTAATTTTATCTAACATTTGGATATAAATCAAAAAGACTCTTAATCAGCAAAAGAGGGCAAATTGACCTATGTCAAGTTTTCCATGTTAGCATCCTTTCTTTATATTTATACACTGAATGAAATGACACCCTTTTACTCCTAACGAAGTATGCATTTCTACTGAGCTCTAACCCACATTTTCTGATTAATTCAAACCATCTGCTGGTGAGTCCACTATACATTTTTATATTGTGGGTTAATGAGACTTGAGGGACTGTGTCACATTCATTTCTTCTTCCAAACTTGAGGGTAAACACCAGCTAGAGAAAGGGCTCTTTATATTTTTATATTTTTAATGATGCAACCTTCCTTGAACTGCAATGTAGAAAATACCAATAATTTTATGCTTTGGCTTTTTAGAGCTCAGTGCTTTTATGACTTGCCACCAATATCTTATGTAACCATTAGTGTTTTGAAATGGCTTCTCTACAGATAACATAGTGGAGAATCTCAACGTGATGCTTTTTGTCACAAAATGTACTTTAAATTTCAGTCTGGTGAGAGGTGTTTAAAAACAGATGCAATTTCCATTGCTTAGTGCTTGAGAATTGGCTGTTGGGCAGTGTTGAGTGTGTTTACATTCTTATGTGGTGGGCTTAACTGCTTATCTGTATCAATTGGCATGAACTTCCCAAAGTACAGAATTTAGATCCGATTTTCTCCAGATCATGGTATGAAATTGAATGAGCTAAATCTTTATTGCCTTTGATATGGTTTGGGAATAACGTTTACATTAGTCGTGGAAAGTATAGCTGAGGTCGGCTGTCTAGGATTCTAAATTGTAACTTTATATTTAAAGAAAAAATATAGCTCGAATACTTTCAGAAGCATCAAACAGGACACTTGCTTATGGATCCCGAGAAAACAGCTTCTTGACCTTTAATAATGTCTTAGTCCTATTGTTTATCCTCTGACAAATGCATTTGGACTTGTCAGTGGGGAATCACAGCCCACAAGTAAATGATGGAAGAATATTTGCATTTATTTGCTTGTTTGACAATAATTCTAAGCACCCTGGAAGAAAAACAATTGAAAAATTAGGTTAACTCAGGCTAAGCCCAATAAAAATCCGTCCCCTCACGTTCTCCATAAATGATGTAAGTGCTGAAGACTTAGTTTCTTAGTTTATATATGACCAGAGAAATGCTATCAGTCATCTATAATTTTCATGTCCCTGTTGCTGACAATAGATTATTAACAAATTTATGGTGAATGCCTTTGAAATTTCTGGGAAGTTTTCTAGCTTAGATTATCAAATTGTACAACTCCATAGGACAGTGGAGTTCCTAGAGTGACAGTTTTGGCTAATCTAAGGGCCTACTCTTGGGGTCTTTAAATCGATGACAAAGTATTGAAGCCAATGAGTGATAGCATATTGAAGTCTGTCATAATTCTGTATAATAAAACCATAGGTCATACATGAGCCCCATTGGACTGGATGTTGAAGGTAACTTTGAACAAGAGACCTCTCTCCACTTTTGCACATAGGAGGCAGTACCATTTCATAACCATACACCACAGGCCTCAAGGCACAATTGGTAAGACCAGCAACCCTTTCTTCTGAAACTCAAAACTTAGGTTATGCCACAGCTATTCTGGAAATTCCCTGTGACTCCTGAATTTATTTTCTCATTATCATCTGAGTCATTACCTGAGGGCAGAGGTCAACCTAAATTTAATCCTTAAAATATAAATTAGGGTCAAATATATTAATGAAGGACATTATCTTTCTCTTAGCTTGGAGGCATAGTCAATTGGTCCCCCCACCCCCACAACTAGTTCTCTTGAGATTTTCTTTATCTTCTTTTGCTCTAAATGACAGCAGTGGTTGAGAAGCCAGCATGTTAGGCCCATCCTTATTCAGCCTCACCTCTTTCTCTTCCACCTTGACAGGACTCTGCTTCAGTCCTCCCCAGATGGAAGAGCAGCCTTACTCTGTGCATCTCACTGCCCCCCCGCCCATTCACAGTCATCCTTTAGGTTGATAGCATCCTTAATATTACAGTTGAAGAACCTAAAGCCCAGATATTCCAAGTGACTTATTAAGGTTACCAGCTCATTACAGCAAAGCAAAAAAACAAACAAGCAAACAAACAAAAAAACCCACAATCCTAGAAATTCTGATTCCTAGTCCACTGGGAAAGAATTTTGATCATCTGTTACCTACTGTGTGCATCGTAAATGGAAATGTCATGCAGTCTCTGAGTCAGAGTTTTCTCATCTTCAAGACTTGGAAAATAATGTCTAAGAATTTTGCAGGTAAATGGCTAAATATGAGATAATACAAATGTACATAACAGTGCTCAATAAAAATAATTATTTTTGTTTTACTTCTTAGTGTTATTATGACTGTATTATATCACACCTTCTTTGTAGACTGAAAATTATATGTTTCATTGATACCCCTGACTTCCTACAAGATTTTAGTGTGTTTATTTTAATTATCTGAAAAATCCTGGGGACAAGATGCTACTGCTTTCCAGAATTGAGGTTACACATAACTTTTTTTCCCTAAAACAGCAGGTTTATATACAGCAGGGAGGTTATATAAATATTATTACTGTTGCATTTGTACTACATTATGAGGCAACTATGTATTTATATACTGATCATG
Organism: Acinonyx jubatus; assembly: GCF_027475565.1. Classification (NCBI taxonomy): domain Eukaryota; kingdom Metazoa; phylum Chordata; class Mammalia; order Carnivora; family Felidae; genus Acinonyx; species Acinonyx jubatus. The sequence goes on from NC_069391.1 coordinate 41,773,578, forward strand.
GAACCTAAGGACTTTGTTTTGGGGCGGGGGGAGAGGAAATCTACCCATTCTGCATGTCTGACTAAACTGACATGTTTTCACTTTGCCAAAGAATGTTTCATGAGGTAGATATTGCCATTAGCAAAGGTAATACCTCAGTATTCTTTGGTGAAACTCCACAGTCTACGTGGACTTGAAATGCCTGGAATATTTAAAGTTCTCAAGTGAAAGTTAAGTTTCACAGTGTCCGATGAAGTGGCTTCCTTGTCTAAGAACCACTGTATTCACTTGGATCCCAGGTTTCCAGTCTCTGTAGTGACCAGTCTCATGGGCCACTTCTTTTTAGTTTCTTCCTTCTTCCTGTTCCCTGGACTTCCTGACACTGACGTGCCCTCAGGCTTACTACTAGGACTTCTCCTTTCCTTTCTCCCCCTTTCCTTCTCTCCTCACCTACACTGATTTCCTCAGTGAGCACATCACATCTCTGTAAGAAATTTGCAGTACATGCTGCTGACTCATAAGTATACACTTGATTCTTAAACAACAGGGGAGGATAGGGGTTCTGACCCCCACACAGTTGAAAATCTGCATATAAATTTTAACTTCCCCCAAACTTAGCTACTAATAGTCTGTTGGTGACTGGACGTCTTACTGATAACATAAATAGTCCATCAACACATATTTTGTATGTTATATGTATTGTATACTGTACTCTTACAATGAAATATCCTAGAGAAAAGAGTTATTAATAAAAGCATAAGGAAGAGAAAATACATTTACAGTTCTCTACTGCATTTATCAAAAAATGTCCACATATTAGTGGACCTGTATCATTCAATCCTGTGTTATTCGAAGGCCAACTGTATATCTCTAGCTCAAAGTGCCCTTTGACCATTAGATATCTAAATTTACCCACCTACTAAAATGTCCAGCAGATGTCCCAAACTCATTGCATACAAACGTGAATTTTAAGTTTCAGAAGGAGAGAGAGAGAAGGAAAACAGGAAAGGAAAGATTCCTGCTTTACATACTGTCTGCTTCATGTCATTTAATGTCAGCTCCACTGTTGATTGTTCCAGCTCCAAGTCCTCAGAATCATTCTGGAATTTTCTTTTTTTCTTCATACCTACATCAAGTCATTAGCAAATCCTAGTTCTTCCTTGAAAACATATCCAAAGCCACACCATTGCCAACTTTTTCTTCTGCTGTGCTACCACCCTGGTTCTCATCTGGACTATCACAGCAGCCTCCTGACTGGTCTCTTTGCTTGAAACTTTGTCTCTTTATAGTCTTTTCTAGTTTTTTCTCATAGCAGCCAGAGTAATCTTGTAACATCTCAAGCCAGCTCAAAACCATGTAATTGTTTGCCATTTCTGTCAGGTCTGAAGCCAAAGACCTGTGCTCTTCTGTTACCTTGTAGACATTTTCTTTTACTCTGATTTCTCTTGCTGACTCTACTTCAGCCCCAGTTGCCTGCACTGAGCATACTGCCTGCCCCAGGTCTTTGCACTTGCTGTTAATTTTGCTTGGAGTGTTTTCCTCAAGTATCTCTTTTTTCCATTGAAGATTCTGATCAAAAGTTAACTTTTCAAGGGGTGGCTAGCTAGCCCTGCTCCATCAGTAGAGCAGACTCTTAATCCTAGGGTCATGAGTTCCACCCCCACATTGGATGTGCATCCTACTTAAACAAACAAACAAACAAACAAACCAAAAAAACAAAAACAAAAACAAAAATGTTAACACCTCAATGAGGCATATACTGACTACTCTATATAAACTGTGACACTTCTCACAGGACTTGTAATACATCCTAATCTGTTTTATTATTTTTACCATGGTATTGGTCGTCTTCTAATGTACAAATAATTTCCTACTCTGTTATGTTTATTATTACTTATTTATATTTCTCAACTAAAATGTGATCTCCACAAAGGCAGGTATTTTTGTCTTTGTTCACTGATGAATAAAATTTGTCTATAACTCTTGAGAGAATGAAGGACTGCATATGTTATGTATACTTGTGCTGCCACATTCTCTTGCATTTCTGACTTCTGACAAGAATCACTTGTATTCTCCTGGGAGGACATGTCTACAGGAAAATTTTACCTACAGGCATACAGCTTAATCACACTGGTTTGACAATAATAGAGAGCCGATTGTCACGTTCAGTTTTCTCTCTCTCTCTCTTTTTTTTTTTCTAAGGTATCATCAACTTTACTAAAAGTGTGCTATATAATTCAAAATTAATACAACTACCAAGAAACATAAAGGTAATGCATGCATTCCCTGTTTTGAAAGTGAAAGTAGTTATAGAATCATCAGGCCTTGAAGTTTAATGCCTAAAAAGGATTTCTGAGATCTAACCTGTTCCCTGAATTCATACTTGAATAGAAAGGTCTAGTTCATCCAAAAGTCATATGCATTACATTCCCATTATATGCCACTCATAGTATTGTAGAAGTACAAAAGTGCGACATTATTTTTGTCTTCAAGAAATTTCAAGTCTTGTAGGTAAGACCGATAAGCAATCATTAATCTCACTGGTGGTGAGATTTCCACTTTAATAAGAAATGCTTGAAGAAACCTTGTTTGACATCCAGCCCTGGAAGTCACTTAGACCCATGGTGCTTCTTCATCACCTAGTTCAGTGGCATAGAATGAAAGGGGATCCAGGCTTTGTAACAAAAAACAGGAGAGGCACCCTACCCATGCCAGTATTTGAAAGGGGGTATCCTCATGATCAACTTCTAGAGCAAAAATTCAGCATGTCTGTTTTCTGTAAGTCTAAAAGATTTTTGTATTCAGTTAGCCCCTTAATGGTATGTTGACAGCCGCTTTGTGATATGGGGCAAATCTAATTAAATGTTGCAAATTTGTTTCTAATTTTATAATATTCTTACTGGTTTTATTGGTCCATTGTAATATTTAGATAAAATATGACTGAACATGCCATTTTGAATTGTCAAAGTAGTGCAGATTTGAGATGAATCCGGTGTTCACTTCGGTGAATGTGACTTCATTAATGCATGTACATTATTGGCATAAAGCAAAGCATTGTTTACTTAAAATAATTGTAGGGATATGATAAAACTTCCTTACTAAAACTTACTGGAAAATGATCAAGAAGTTGCTTATGTTATTTCTAATCTCTCTTTCTTTTGGCTAAAAAGGTCAAAAAGAAGAAACAAATTGTATGTCATACATCTTACATTTTGAGTGATATGGAAACACCTGTTCCCTTAACATCTATCCAAAATAAATCCTGGGTTTCCTGGGTGGCTCAGTCCATTAAGTGTAAGACTCGTGATCTCAGGGTCATGAGTTCAAGCCTCACTTTGGGATCTGTGCTGGGCATGAAACCTACTTAAAAAAAAAAAAAAGAGAGAAAGAAAGAAAGAAAGAAAGAAAGAAAGAAAGAAAGGAAGGAGAGAGAGAGAGAAAGAAAGAAAGAAAGAAAGAAGAGAGAGAGAAAGAAAGAAAGAAAGAAAGAAAGAAAGAAAGAAAGAAAGAAAAAGAAAGAGAAAGAAAGAGAAAGAAAGAAAATCCTAACCCTGTCCATGTTCATGGGTTATAAACTTTTTCTCTTTGGTCTCCACAGTTAACTCAGACTAATAGTCAATCTTGTTGCCAAGGAGAATAGAAAGTGATAAAGCATAACTTGATGATGTAGGCAGCAAGAAGTCAGGAATTAAATAGTAAAAACATGATCAACCCAAGCAACTAACTGGCTTCTCTCTCCGAAGGAAAGGTGACTGAAAAGTAGAGGAATGCCCCAGGTCACATTTGGTCTTATTGTTCTCACATTTCTTCCGGAAATGAAACAAGGATCTTTCTTCCTCTTCAGTTTTCTCATTTCTTCCAGTCCCCTGGGAACTGGTTTGTGGCCCTAGTGGTAGAATAATTTCTGTTCTACAACACTGAGTTTCCTTCCACTATTCCTTCAGCTAATTTCTTTAGACTCCAATTCATGCCATTTTCCTAAGTTAGTCAAAAACTAATTATTTGGGAACCATATTAGGTATAAGAACTAGGCTAAGCTCTCAACTTGGAGTGTGAAATTAGGGCACTGAATTCTCAAAGCAGTTCCACACAAGGCAAGTGGGAACGAGGCCTGGCTCGGGGAGTGGGGTGGGGGGTGGGGGGCTTGTGTAGTAGAAGATTTTCATTGTAAGGTGGTTGACATTAGAGACATAGTCCAGTCCCACAGAATGCAGGCTGTATGGCGTGGGAAAAGTACTGTCTGAACCTCATTTTTCCTTTTGTAAAATGGGTAAAATCTTGAAGGATAATGCTAATAACATGCACTTGGCACATGCCTAACTTTCAATATGTCTTAGTTTCTGTATTCCTTATGGTAAAGGGAAGACTCACTTTAATGACTCAGTAAGTGGGTATAGTCACAAGTGTGTCCCTCACTAGAGAAAGGGGAAAAAATATAGTCTATTTGTTTTTAGTTTCATATAGTCCTGCTTTTGACTCTTATTTTACAAATTCTTTTTAACATTGAAAACAGTTCACCCCAAGGATTCTTCATACCTTTATGGAATACATTAAACTCTCTCATGGGAAACCATGTGTACTAGAAAACGCACACACACACACATACTTTCAGGATGACCAGTAATGATACTTAGATTTTTAATCCTAACTCTGCTACATACTAAGAAATCTAAGTTTAGAGTCACTTGGCGTCTCCGTGCATCACTTCATTTATAAAATTGTAGTGATATCATATACTTCACACAGTGATTGTGCGAATTAATATATAATCAGCACATGATAGCCATGCATTTAAATGCTAGTTTCGACTCCAGCCTTGAATTATCTGGAATAAAAAAAAATTCTGCTTCCTTGACAAGGTTGATATGCAGATCATATTAGATACATGAAGCATTTGGAAAAAAGTCTTTATCTAAGGAGTAAGAACTGCCCTGCTAAATATCATGTGATCTTCTAACCTTTTGTTTTTATGTCTTTCAAAGGTAAAGAAACCCTGACTCTTCTTCTTCTTACTTATACTTACATACTTATACTTCTTCTTACTTATACTTTTTTCCTAAGCCTTGTTTCCCATGCTCTAGTCATTTTATTTGACCTCTTGATTTCACAGCACAAGAACATTCAGCAGAAACTTGAGAGGAAATAACCTTTAATCTCATAGTTTATGTCAAGAAGCTGATAGGGCTTTAGCAATCAACTTCTTCCATCTGGACTTTGGAGAAGATGCTGAAAGGGAGTTTCCATCCATCCAGACATTATCTCACTTAATAGGGCTATGGGCTTGAGCTCCTATAGACACACAAGTGGGATGAAGCTAGAGTCATTCCAATTGACTGTGGGAACTTTCAAGTTTTACTTCACACAAATATCCTCTCTAGAGAAATTCATACTTAAATTTCTGCCATGTAACTCATCTGAAGACAATTTAGACCTGATAATTACTCTGTCAAATGGATATATTTATTTATATTTATGTTTATTTATTGGATTTTTTTCTTTTACATAATCGCTTCTTATTTGATTAGGGGAAGGTGATCATTGCTTCTAGTTTGTACAGACATTTTATAAAGATGAAAGGTATTTTAGGATATTAGAAATCAAACAAGGGAACCCAAGTGATAAAACAAAATGATGTCTGGGTTGTTCTCATTAATTAATTCAATTAACTAGAGATTAAGCAGGAAAACCTATTGTTTTGATCCTTATTGAGTAAGCCTTTTATAATGTACATTCATGAGTTTCCTTAGGAAGGGTAATGTAGTAGTAATAATTAAATCATCTCATTACAAAACTTGTAATGGCACAGAATTGTGATTCTGAATATTAATACTCATTGTCCAGTAATTTAAATATGTGGGAGATTGAAATGAATGTTTCCTTGTACCTGAGTATATTTTAGAATTTGCTTTTTCTTTTTGATATTTTCTTGAAATAAAATCCTAATATTAGTTTGCTTTCTTGAAAAGGAAGAGGTCAAGAGAGATTCTTGTTTTCACTAATTGATTCGAATGTTCTGATTTGAATACTTTGGGTGGATTAAAATATTCAGGTCACATTTTAATGTAAATTATCACTTTCCACTTATCTGCAGCAAAGAAATATTGTTAACTCATGAATTTCTATATTAGATATTGATTTAATTAATAAAATCTGACATCGACTTTCTTATTATCAGGTTGCAACTGAGGCCCTTTATACACTTTAACATATTTGATGCACAAAATGGCAATTTAGCTCCAAAAGAGAGATGGTTTAGCTGTCTTACACTTTATTTTTAAATTTTATATTCTTGGTTCTCTTAATCCGTTTGAGCTGCTATAACAAAATGCCACAAACTGGCTGTCTTATAAACAGCAGAAATATACTTCTCATAGTTCTAGAGTCTGGGAAGTCTCATATCATAGTGCCAGCAGATTGGATGTGTGGCGTTTGGAGTCTACTTCTTCACTGATTGCCATCTTCCCGCTTCCTCACATGGTGGAAGAAACTAGGGAACTAGGGGTCTTTTTAAAAGGGTGCTAATCCCATTCATGAAAGCTCTACTCTGATGAGTTTATCACATCCAAAAAGAGGACCTCCTGATATCAGCACCTTTGGGGGTAGGATTTTAACATATGGATTTGGGGGGGACACAAATATTCAGACCATAGCATTGATTGTTAAGTAGGAAGCTTTCAGTTGAGATACCAGTGTTAGTATGAAGTCCCAAAACCACACTGGAAATGTATCCTTCTTTCCAGTTGTTTCCGACCCCTTTCCCAGACTACTCCATGTGTGTCATTCGTAGCATCTCTATTCAGTTTGCCTCAAACTAGATTTAGCTTTTTTCCTAAACTACTGAACCTGGGGATCACCCCAAAACTGAAGCGCACCTGTTTCTCCACCGTGTTTCTTCATAACCATCCCTGTTGGTACTACCTTGGTTCAGGCCTCCAAAATTTGTCTTGTGGTCTGTTGCAAAATTATCCTAACTAGTTCCCCTGTCTCTACCATGATCTCTTTAAAATGAGAATATGACCATGTCATTCATTACTTAAAACTTCTTATTCTTGTAGGATAAAGTCCAAGCTCCTTAATAGAGCGAGCATATGGGGTTCTAAATGGTCTTGCCCTGCCTATTTATCTTTCACATCTTTCTTTTCTCAAGCTAGATAGGAAAAAAATAATGCCTTAAAGTCTCCCATGTACATCATGCTTCTTGTCTCAATATTTTTGCTAAAACTTCTTCTCTGGAAAAGTCTCCCTATACCTTTTTCCTTAGTCATCTCCTACTTAGATGTTAAGGTTGAGCTTACCCAACATTGCAGGAAGCTTTCCTTGGCATATTTTCCCTGCCTTTCACAGAGGCTATGCCCATTTGTGTTCCTCTGTACTGGCCATTCAGAGACGGTATGCCCCTTTCTCTTCCCCAGTACAGGCACTGTGTACTTACATATAATTTCCGAACTGGATTTTACATCAGTAGTTTCCCTTCAGTGTGAAAGCACCTTGTAAGAATTTATTTATCTTTCCATCTCTAGCACCTGGCAGAAGAGAATCTGTGCAGAATAACTGTTGAATAAATTTGCTGACTGAATGAAGAGAAGAATGTTAATGTTCCTAGGAATACTTCAAATGCATTTTGGATCCCCTTTAATCATTGGTTCCATACATATGCTCTCGAAAGGATTTCTGTATAGATTAGGGCATTGGGTCAGTGGCACCCACTTTCCTCTCCAACTTCAGATTCCCTGATATTCCCCTTACTGGAGATGTAGTTTAAACTGTAAGCAGGTTAAGGGGTGAGAATAGTGGTCTTTGCCCTTACAGGCTGAAGACTTTTAATTACCTGAAACATTGCTTAGAGATATTATAATAAATGTAAACATTTTAAATTTATGGTAAATAGGATTTGTTGTAACTTAAGTAGTGTTTGGTATAATCTTGACTCATTTTTGGAAAGATTATAATAACATCTTGTGACGGTAATAATCCATTATAGTCTCGCTGAAGTGCTGTCATCCAGGTCAAGGTCATTATCAGCTACAGGCATTTGTGAGTCATCTTTATGTGTCTAGAACAGTGTTAGGATTTCAAGTGAGTAAATTCTAGGAATAGACCTGAGCATGGCCTGGCAAGTGGATGGTAACTCTCTTTAAGGGAAGTAAATAGTTGTGTTTAGTAAATAGTTGTGTTCAAGTAAGATGAGCTATGAAATAAATAAGGAGAATGGGCCACTTTAAGGACAGTTTAGAAAGCCTGAAAGATATCTAAGATGTTGTGATGCTGAGTGCCTGGGTGGCTCAGTTGGTTAAGCATTTGACTCTTGATCTCAGAGCTGTGAGCCCAAGCCCTGTTAGGCTCTTTGCTGGGCATGAAGCCTGCTTAAAAAAATAGATAAAGTAAATGTTATGACACAATAGCAAAAATGTTTATAATGAGTTATAAGAAAGTTGGAGAGAGATATAGGAGCTAGATGTAATGTACTGGTAGATATATGACAAAATATAGTGAAATGTTAATGGTGAAATCTACTTAGTAAAAATGGGTGCTTACTGTAAAAGACTTTAACTTTTCTCTATGCTTGAAACATTACAGAGCAAAATATATGAAAGTTTTCATGTGAATGATATTTTCAGATCTCTGCTAAAGTACATATCAATGAAAACTTAGAAGCAAATGACCTGAATGAGTATCTGTGCTGAGAAAAAAAAATTCGACATATTTATTTTTCTTAGTTTTTATAGTTCCAGAACACTGAAAATGTAAAGGCAAGTTGTTTTAACTAAGTTTGATTTGAAAATAAATACTTAATCAGAATAAGGGAGACTAGAGACCTGGACATATACTACCTGTATGACTTTGGATAAGTGATTTAGTCTTAAATTCTCTAAACCTCCCTTTCCTTTTCAGTAACCTGTGACCAACAATACTACCAACTTTCTGAGTGTCATGAGGACTGAATGTTTTAATGCAGATAAAATGCATAGGAGAAGGCTCAGTACCTGGTAAATATTGGCTAATATTTTTGGGAAGCTGACATTTTCCAAAATAATTATTATACACATAGTTCCCCCTCTAGCCCCTAGCGTTGTGTTTGGTCTGTAGGTTGTTCCCTCTTTAATACTGGCTAATCAGATGAATGTCTCTTTTCTTAAACGAACTGTATTTTTTCCTTAAAGCCTGTTAAGTATCTTGAAGAGCTTGGGAAATAAGCTCTGAAGCATCATCAAAGATACAGTAGAGGGATAGCAGCCCTCAAGGAAGTCAGAATTAGTGTTAAGTTTTCCACAGAGCACCCTTTGATCCTGCTCATTTAGAGAACAAAATAGACTTCTGTGGCTGTTAGCCTATTAGCGCTCCTTGGGGAGGGAACTTGATCAGGAATGAGACACTGTATAGAAACACAAAGCACAGAGAACAAGGCATCTCCTGAGGTTCAGTGGCTGGTATCTCTGCTGTCATTGATTTCTTCACCTTGAACCATGGGTAGAGTCTGTGTAAATTCAACACAGAGCTCTCCATGTAGTTGTTTATAGCCCCAACTTTCAGACTTTTCATTACAGAAAGCTCATTTTCTCTTTCTGGGCTACATTTAACATTGAGATGATAAATAGCTCCACTGGGGTAGAAGGAGGTTTTAAGATTATAAGTTGTGGTTTAAGTACATGACCTATCATTTCCTGAGCCCAAAGGAAAGGCTCTGGATGATTCCTTTGATTCATTTATACCTTTTTAATAAACATGCAAAATACAATCATGAGCTATCTTTTATGGATTACTTTACAGGTATTCTCTGGCTATGGAATCCTAGACCAGATATATCCATAATAGAGAAATCACCAGACTATGCCAAGGCAAGGGTTTGCCTTGGGAGTCCTTATTTGGCTGCTGGGAACTACAAAGTTAGGGGCTATCTTCTAGGATGAGAAAATGAGAACAGGGCAGATAAACCACATCATTGTCATGCTCAGTTCCATTCTTGTCACAGGCTGGACTCCTGCTGGGGATAGTATGGTTGTTAGGGTGTATTGCCATCTAGGGAATTATGACTACCCCAGTTATGCCAAGCTGATAGTATGTAGTTGGGTTTATACTATTAACAACGTCAAAATGCTTCCTAGCCAATAGATCTAAATGCACATGGTTTTTCTTCATTGTTTTCTGATTACCTGGCTTTCCTCAAAGACAGAAATGCTGCTTCCTCCATCTCTATATACCCAAAGTTAGTAATTGACATGTAGTGAATATTACATTCAGTTGCGTTACATGAATGAATGAATGGGCTGTTGTGATAATTCAGACATCATTATTTTACATAAAAATGTTTTGGAATACTTGTATTATTGTAACCTATTTATATGTTCTAAATGTAACATGCACGCCCAGGAAGAAAATCATAATTTTTTTTAAATGATAATTACACATTTTTCCTGTACTCATAACTGACCGCCATTCATAACTGACCACTTCCTGTACTCATAACTGACCACTGATTTGGGATACTTCTATACTTTTTTTTCTATACATCACACACACTCACACACTTTAGACAATATAATTTTTTTTAAGTTTTTATTTATTTTGAGAGAGAGAGAATGCAAGTGGGGAAGGGCAGAGAGAGGAAGAGAGATGATCCCAAGCAGGCTCCACATTGCCAGTGTGGAGGCCAATGTGGGACTCAAACTCAGGATTTGTGAGGTCATGACCTGAGCTGAAACCAAAGGTCATACACTTAACCAACTGAGCCACCCAGGCACCCCTAGATAATGTAAATTTTCTACGGGATCAATGTACCATGATTCATTTTAACCAATGCTCTGTTGATGTATATTTAGGTTGTTTCTAATTTTTTAATATGTTTTTTCATTGAAAGTGAGTATGATTTTAGTCATATTTTTTTGCATATATCAAGGATAGATTTACTAATGTAGAATTTCTGTGTATTTTTTGGTTGTAAAAAGAGTATTTCTGTGATTTTTGAGTATGTTGAAAAATCAAATTCACTTATGCTGAATATCTTACTACCAGCATTTAAGATTTAAAATTCAATTGTTGCAAACTCAAAGTTTAGCATTGAAAGCATCCTAGGAGGAACATTTCTTTTATTATCTTTGAGATGTACACTATGTTTACCCACATGGTTATTACCATCACGTAATTGCAGCTTTTAGGGTTTGGTACGTATTAAAAGTCTGAGCTCTAATATCCAAAATGTCTCTTCTGCTTCACTACATCTACATGATATTTATACTATCTTCTAGGCTTTGAAAATTGCCATAAAGCAGTAGCTATTTGTATATAGTCATGGAACTCTGTTTCTATTCAAAATTTAACAGAAGTGGACTAGTAGACTAATTATCCATATATATGTGGGTGTTTGTGTGTATGTGTATATATGTGTGTACATACATATGTATATGTATGTACACACACACACATATATATATATACGTATGTACACACATATATATGTATATACACACATATATATGTGTGTACATACGTATATATACATAGAATGGTGAGATAAATATAATAGGCTGAATCTTGGGATTCACTGCTCTCTGTGTGTGTGTGTGTGTGTGTGTGTGCGCGCATGAAAGAGACAGAAGAGAAAGGAAGGATAGAGAAATGAGAGGTTATGGTTCTACTACTCGTATATCTCTTTTTCCCTTTTATTTTGCAGACATTTCTACTCTAATTTACCTATACCTCTCTTCCCATCTACCCATAGTACTTGAGTTATCCTAGTGTTATCCTGAACTTACCTCTGATCTCTGTCTTTTTTACATCAGCCCGTTTCTTTTCCAGTTCTTTTTGTCCATATTACTGGCCTCAAATGACAGTAAAATATAGTTTTCCAGAAGGAGTTTTTCTTTTTCCTGTCTTTTGATGACAGGATTGCTTCTCTGTTTTTCTCTTTCAGTACCTTCTCTACCTTCCATTCTCATGGGTTTGTTCCTCATTTCCTTTGCACTGATTCCCAAACCTATGCAACAAACCAACTCAGCAAACCTTGATGTCTTGAGACTCCACAAGGGGCTGATGAACAAGAGAATGCAAGTAGGGCAATGGCGGCTACAAAAGTAATGGGACTTAAGTGGGAAAAGCCATTAGGCTCCACCACAAGATTCTCCAAATGATTCTACTGAACCATGTCCCATGTGCCAGTCCCTTCCTTTTCCCTTTGCTTGTTGGTAGTTCTGATCTCATCCTCCCATTATTGGTTATTATGAGCCAGATCTCTGGGTTTTGACATCCTCATTGGTTGAGTTTTCCTTCACGTGGATTTAGTTGGTATAGCCAACCTCTCTCCCCCAGTCTGTCCTATTATATTCCCTCCCCTCTCCCCTCCTCTCTCATCGTCTTTCATCTTTTGCTGTACATTTCCCAGCAGTTCAAACTCCTGAGGATTAATGCATAGGCAGTATAATAAGGGGATCTCATTGTACTGCTTGAGAAGGGAGACTTCCTCCAGGGCTGTATGTCTTGTCAGATCCAACCTGGTATTTTTAAAAACATTCCCTTCACGCAGGAGAAGCTGTAGGCATTCTGTAAAAACTGCCTATACCTCTGGGGTGCCTGGGTGGCTTGATCGGTTAAGTGTCCGACTTTTGGCTCAGGTCATGATCTCGCAGTTAGTGAGTTCGAGCTCTGCGTTGGGCTCTGGGCTGACAGCTGGGAGCCTGGAGTCTGATTCAGATTCTGTGTCTACCTCTCTCTGCCCCTTGCCCCCCTGCTCAAATGTAAATAAACATTAAAAAAAATACCTGCACCTCTGTCTTTGGTACCTCAGATCTTTCTAGGCTACCTTTGCTGCCATTTCAAACCTACTTTGCTATCACTGTATCTCCTTTACTCCCAGGGTCTGAACTCATTTCTTGTCTTCTTGCCTGGATCCTCTGGATAGATGCTTTTATTCATAATTACATCTTGGTTCTCTATTGCAGGGTCACAATTAAACACTATCTTTAGATTTTCAGCTCTGTATTTCTCAGATATTTCTCAGCTCTCTATCAACCCACTGAGGTTGATCCCTTGACAATGCTTAGAAACAGCTGTGTCTCCCAAAACTCAACCCAGATTAGATACAGAGAGTTCACATAGGTTTCATGACATGGGCTTTATTGCAGTGTCTTTTTTTTTCTTTTCTTTTTTTGCTCCTGTAGTGATAGTTGCATCAAAAATAATTAGCAATGGAGGATCATCATTAAGAACTTAAAATGTGGAATCAGACAAACCTAGATTTGATTATGAGATCTGTGGTATGAGTTTGAGAAAATTTGCGTTAACTACTCTGAACTGTACTTTTTCCATTGATAAAATGAACATGATAACAACACCAACCTCATAGGCTTATTATGGGCATTCAGGTGCTATAAGCAATGAACTTACTACATTGCCTAGAAGATAAAAAGTGCTAGTAAATTATCATTATCATCTTCATATCTATTGAAATGGGTAAAATTGGGTTTGTAGCAGTAAGTGGAAATTCTAAGGCAAAGGAATCTATGAATGCATTTTCCTGTAAATGCTAAAATCTAGATAAATTGTATTTTCCACATCCACCTCTTTTATGATGATTCTGGATTTCTCTCATATAAAGTGATATAAGCAATCAAAACACCCAAAACATGAAGAAATGTTTCACATCCTGAAAAAGGAAGCCGTTGCACTTGTACTTCAGATTTTATATTCTACAGATTGGGGATATTGGGAGATCTACAAGTATGGACTTTATTACCACCACCTGGAATTGTGAGCCTTACCTGTAAAAGACAGATGATAGTCAAAGAGGAATCATAAAGTTTAGGAGAAACTGGGGAATGCTGCACTAAAAGGAGAAACATATCTATAAAATAAAGCATTAATGTTTACCTCAGGCACAGCATTTTCATTCTGGTTGTCCTCCAAGGTAAAGCTCCCTAATTCTGCCAAATTTCACTTGCATAAGTTTGCATGTTACAATTTGGCATTTCATGGCATTGGAGTTGGGGATAGCTAATTCTTGTGATCTTCCATTACTCTCCTGATGTTGCCAATAGAAAATTTCCCCTTGTGCTCATTGACCTAAAAATGAAGTGGTGGTAACTAAATAGTACCTCTCAGGGAATTCTTCACACACACACACACACACACACACACACACACACACACACACACTGTATTTTAATAGGATGCTTACTACATTCAGAATCTGCATCACAGGCCACTCTCTGTGGCTCTCAACCGCCATGCTCCTGATTATGCTTATTAAAAACACCTGAGAAACAGAAACAGCTAGAGCTATTTTAAGGGACAATTCCCCATGCTACCCCTTGGTCTTACTATCTTAAACAACTCCTCTGCTTGGAATTACAGAATCCTGGAATCATAAGGGGTTTTAGAGAGCATCAAATTCAGCATTTCCCGAACTGTGTTCTAAAGTAATGCTATTATCCCAAGAGATGGCACTGTGAAGAAAAAAAGCAGGGGGTGGGGGAGGGGGATTCTGTGATCAAACGATTTAGTTAAGCTTTTTTTTTTTTATTCTTATAGTTCGATCCCTGTAGCCTTTAGGAACTTTGAATCTCAAAACGAAACAAAACAAAACAAAAAACAAAAAAGAAAAGAAAAAAAAGAGAAAAGAAAGGAAAAGAAAAAAATGCATGAAATGTGTAGCATTTCCCGACTTTCACTACCTGACTTGCTTTAGTATTCTCTGGTACACTATAATCTTTATGCAGAATAGTTTGGGAAATACCATCGTGATTCCACAGTGTCTTTACAGACAAAGAAACTGCTTCAAAGGGGTGCCTGGATGGCTCAGTGGTTGAACATCTTACTTCAACTCAGGTCATGATCTTAGGGTTCCTGAATTCAAGTCCCACGTTGGGCTCACTGCTGTCAGCACGGAGCCACTTTGGATACCCTGTCTCCCTCTCCCTCTCCCTCCCCCACTTGCACTCTCTCTCTTTCTCAGAAATAAATAAACATGAAAGAAAGAGAGAGAGAGAGAGAGAGAGAGAGAAACTATGCCACTGTCAACACAAAAACCTCTCACTCTACTTGAACAAAAGTCAGAGTCCAGTCTGAAAGTATTCAGAACTCACCAGAATTGGCAGGAGCGCATGGACAGCCCATCTTCCCGTTTGGTGTCCTAACAGCTGGTACTGGCAGCCCTTTCCAGCTCCTGGCACATTTTCTCTCCCTCCCCCAATGTTACATGCAGCCCCATACAGCTTGTGCTGCCTCCAGAGGTACCTGATGCCAAATTCCCTTTTGTTTCATATTGGAGAAGAGCATCCCAGAACTCCCATGGTTGATCATTAACTGATTTGATACCTGATCGTATTCAACTCTCCACTTGCTCATCGCATTCCAAGTGAACACTAGTAGTGATACACTGATAGTGATGGAGAGTCCTTTCGTTTTTTTAGTGTGTTGTTTTAATTTTTACCTGCAATGATTTTTTACCTACATTGTGTCTTTTCTTATATTTCACAGTAGCCATATTAAGATTTAGAAATAAGTTTTTTATTTTGTTTTTGTTTTCATTTTTGTTTTTGTATTGTATTTTAGTGCAAAGTGGATCTTTACTGTGTGTTGAAGAATCTCAACATGCATAATGTATGGGCGAGACCAGTGACAGTTCAGATTAAGAATTAATGCTTTCTTTATTTCAAATACAACAAGTCATGCACTGTTATGGTTAGAGGGAAAAGTATACATTAAAGTCTCTTTCTGTTCCTCCGGGCCTTGTGGACCTGAGAGAACAAATGACCAAGTTAAAGCTTTGACACTGCACCTCAGGCATCAGGACCCTCTCCTCCAGACTGCAGATGCAGAGGTCTTTCTTCTTCCAGTGCAGGCCCCCAACTCACCAGCTCCATTAAGAGTCAGTCACGGTAGGAGCACCTGGGTGGCTCAGTTGGTTAGGTGTCTGACTCTTGGTTTCAGCTCAGGTCATGATCTTGCTCTCTGTGAGTTCAAGCCCTGCACTTGGGCTCTGTGCTGGCAGCGTGGGGCCTGCTTGGGATTCTCTGACTTCCTCTCTCTGCTCCTCCCCCATTTCACTCAAAATAAATAAATAAATAAATGTTAAGAAAAACAAGAGTCAGTCACGGCAGATTGTGGCAGAAGCGAAGGGCAAAACCTATCACAGAACACACCTAAGCACACACCCATATACATCCATATTAAACCGACCTCCCGACCCAAGAGAAAAATAAAACCTTCTCAGATAACTGTGACTATTTGAAAACTATGTCAAAGCAAAGATTATTCTTTCTCCTTTTTGGCAGTCAAATGCAATATTAAATCCTCATTCTTTTGTTTGTTTGTTTGTTTGTTTTGACTCTCTCTTTCTCTTAGCGTGTCCCTCCTTCCATCCCTTCCTTTCTCTGTCATTGTGCTTCTCTCTGTCTCTCTGCCTTTATGTCTCCCTACCTCCTTCCTTCCTTCAGTATATTTGACTGTCTCCTTATCTCTATTTCTGGTCATCTGTCAGTTTGTGTGTATTTTGTCTTTTTGTCATCTCTGTCTTTCCTTCTCCCTCTTTATTTTTCTCTTCTCTCAACTAACATAGACTTCTTGGGCAGAATTGATTGGGCAGAAGTCATCAGAGTCGCAGCTGTGGGTAAACAATTATGCTAACAAGCAGTCATCATCAGGATTCCACACTGAGGCAAGACCATTTCCTTTGTCCCAGATCAGTTATTTTGATCCTGTTATTTTAGTTTAAACTCATACTCAACCACAGTGATGTCACTGAGATTGGAGAGGGGTATGCCCTGCCCACCCTGGCCTAGAAGATGGCTTCTATACTTGAATTCTTAGAGGTACTCTAATTCTTCAGTTATTGTTTCTATCTCATTATTTGATAAATGGTTCTCAAAATTTTGGTACTTGGACTATGGACTCCCAAGGAACTTTTTGAGGGTCTGTTGAGTGAAAAGTATTTTAAGGGAAAACCAAGATATTACTTGCTTTTTCACTGTATCGATAATTGCACTGGTTTTGCAAAGGCAATGGTAGGTAAACTTGTTGGAATCTGAATTCAAGGTGGTAACACCAAACTGGTGTTAGTAGTCATATATATTTGTATTTATTTATATTTTACCATGATGTATTTAAAGAAAATGGTGACAGTTCACCTAACAGTGTCCTTGGTTAAGTAGTATAGATTATTAGTTTTATAACAACTTCTGAGTAAATATCCTTTTAATGTTCTATGTGGTGGCATGTGAAGTGTGCATAAATCACTTAAGCTGCAAACTGAAGTATGTGTTGTCTCAAGCAAAAGGACTTGTGTGATGGGTTGAATTGCAAGCTGAACTAAACCACTTTTTCACTTAACATCATGTTAATGTGAACGTTTGACTTTCAGTCAAACTAGAGTTCTTGAGACTTAGGTATGTGGTATATATTTCTCAAAAATAAGCAAAGCGACCTTGTCATTTCAAGGAAAGCAATCATTTGTATTTCTCTTTGTTGCCAGTGAACAAATTAGAGCTTTCAAGTGAAAATTAAAATTTTGAAAATCAGTTGTATGCCACCCATACTTGACAACTTCCCAGTACTTCAAGAATTTTCTGATGAGATCGGTAGTGATATTAACCAATGTATTTTTTTGGTATTGTGTAATCAAGCTATTAATAATTTGAAGATGTGTATCATTGTGCCATTGGCTTGGGGCTCAGCAGACTGTTCACATTATAGTTCTAGGGCTCACTAGATATCTAAAATGTGACATATAATTTATCTTCAACTTCAGTCTTCCATCCATAAAATAGATCTAATATACTCCCTTGTCAGGAAGTTTATGATTCTTAAATGGATATATATGTGAAGATGGTAACACATTTAGGAACTCAATATACGTTATCACTCTTTTCATGAATATGTATTGTGATAACCACCCCTGCTTCATAGGCCTTTTTTGGATATTAAATAATACATTAAATAGAAAGTATCTCAAAGACTGTTAGATTCTTCATTCTCTTTTCTCCTCTTTCTCCACCCTCTCTATCTTCAACCTAAAAATTAAACATACATTCTATAACACAGACCACTCAGGAAAACAGAAATTATACCTGTTGTTTTTAACAAAGAAAAATGTAATCTAAAGATGGTTTACATAGATATTGGAAATTGGGAAGAGGAAAGGGGGCGCTGATGTGGTACAGAGATGGGGTCACAGAAAGCAGCTGCACCTTTAGGGTGTGGGGAATCAAAGGAAGAATCAGGTTATCAGGAGCCTGGGAGAGAGACCAGTAGCTCTGAGGGCCACACTTGGAGGTGGTGCTTTGCAGCCAGTGTTGAAATCTGAGAAGTTCAGCAGAGAGCTGAACGCTACTCTCACTCAAGAACTCTCAGGAGGGGATGCCAGCAGCCCAGTGCTGACACTTCTGAGATGACAGAATGAGCTGGTTCTGGAAGGTCTCGAAAATCTGTAGACAGAAACTGATTTCTCCTAACACAGTGAAAGGATGATTGCTAAGACAACACTGAAAGCCAATGAACATGAAGGAATAAATCCCGTGTCCTCTTTCTCTTCCCCCCAATCTCTCTCCAGTGCTCCCTATTGCAGAACCTAACAGGTAGCCAGCTAGCAAAAGAGAAATGTGGTGTGCAGAGAACCAGCCCCCAAATCTCATTGCAGACTAGAGAAGCTGGTTTGGGAGCTAGAAGATAACAGCTTAAAACCAGACAGAATTCTTACCTGGACTGTAGTGAGAGGGAAATTAGAACAGCCCTCTTTGTTGAAAGTCTTTACCTGAAGTGAACCTATTAGGAGGACTTGAGATGTCAATATTATTTGGTGGACCCAGTGGACTAATTTTCATATCTAGTTTTCGGGAAGAGAGACTCAGTTATGCCATCCAGTACAATTGTAATTACTGTTTTTGCAGAAATAGAAATCCAGGAAGCCGCCAGGAGAATGAAGCAACAGAATGTGTTCTAAAGTGACTAATTTAAAATTGATCACTGTGACATGCCTCCTTGAGCTTGAGACGTTTCACACAATCAGGTTTTCAGTGTTTTCGTTAGTGTGATTTGCATAATCAAGATTTTATTTTACTTTTTTAAAGAGGATTCTATTGTAATGAAACCAACATAGCTATTAAAGGGAGAGAGTCGGGCTGATGAATAAATGCTATTTCATTGTATTCTATGTGATTGCGGTGTAATTTTTTGCAATACATTTGACTTTATGTGTGTGTGCGTGTGAGAGAGAGAGCGAGAGAGCGAGCGAGCTAAGAATAACAACCGTAGAATTGTTAAATTTTTGTAAGAGAGCATACCTGGGAAATTTATGAATGAGGTTTCAATTTCCAAAATTGTCAAGGCTAGAATATGAATATATATATATAATTATGTTTTTCATAGCAATTAAAGTGATTAAGGGCAATGAATAAATATGTTTCAAAATCATATAATGGTTTTATTTTATGCATTCATCTACAGACATTCTAAGAAGAAAAAAACCCTAATATTCAAATTATTTTTCTTTCTGAGACACACTGGCTACAAATTGTTGGCTCTCAGGCTTTCTTTCTTTTACATGCCATATATTGATAGTTAGATCATTTATTTTGAAACAGATTGACTGAAAATGCTCCATTTGATGTTGAAATTGTCTTATACCCTAATTATTACTTTCTAATACCTATTTAAAAATATACATTGACTTACAAAAACAAATGTAATTAAATGCATTATCTGAAAACACAGGCAATAGTGTCATCAGGGATGGGTACCTCAGATGGGATTGTGGACCTGCAGCCTGGAAATACATACGTGATTTTTTTTTTCAAAATTAGAGCAAAAGCAGCCAGATGGGAAATAACATGAGGAATTTGAAATGAGTGTTGTTGGAAGGAGTTAAGTTTTCTTCTATGTTCCCAAGAGATTTTGTTTCATTTCATTTAGGGAATCTGTTGGAGATGGTTTCAAGATGTAGAACTCTTGTAAGTGAAGTATCCCAAATGAATTTGGAACATCCACATTGAGACTGCTTCATATCCTGGTAAGATTAAATGATTTTTAATGTGTTGACCTTTAGAGAATGCAATGGGAAATGTGTGTGTGTGTCTGTGTGTGTGTGTGTGTGTGTGTGTGTGTGTGTGTGTGTATGTGGCGTGTAAATAAAAAATTATGAAGGTTTATAACCCAATGCACAAGTTTGAGATTCAAAAACTATTCTTTATTTGTTTTATTTCGCATCCAGTGATCATTTTCTGGCTCCTCAAGAGGAGTGGGATACAATAAGGAATTCAAATTTGCTATTATCAACCTATCACTACGTATATGTACATTATTTGCATTGGTCAGTATGCCAGCACAATGGCCCCAGGAGCAGGTAGTATTGCCCTCACAGTACAGATGTGGAAAATGGAAGTACAGGGAAAGTATAACCTTGTCTAAGATCATGTAGCTTAACTGGCACAAGAGTGACTTTTCTCTCTGCTCTACCTTTTATGCTGTCATGCTGCCCCTAGCATTTGTGCTAGGTGAGGAGCCAAAGAATTAACATTGGTTGAGGGAAAGACCCTCAAATTATAAAATGTAATTTAAAAGAGAGTCATAATTGCCTTCCCTCAGACAGAAAACCAAAGCGAAGGAATTTCCTTTATATTTTTACAACTCTTGAAAGGAGAAAGATTTCTGTAACTCATTGACAAGTTACATCGATGAGGATGTTTCAAAGAAATGGTAAGTTTTAGAAAAACTGACATAGGAAAATGTGTGCTATAATTTTCCCATTTGCCTTTGCTGTAAAATGAAACTCTGTAGCAGGCTTCCTGTATATAAATACCCTGTCCTGGCTGATGACACAGTTTAATGGAGTGAGTACTAATTCTTTCTGTATAGCTAACTGGTATACAAGTCAAATAACTTGAGTGTCATTTCACTTTTTGTTACTTATATCATGAGGTTGTTGTAAGATTCCATTGAAATAAGAGATAATAAATCGAAAGCAACTACAGTTCTGCCTGGCACAGTGTGTGTGTGTGTGTGTGTGTGTGTGTGTGTGTGTGTGTATTCACTAATAAGAAACTTTATCAAAGACCTTATGATGTATTAGCTATTAAAATATATCATTATTTTGTTATCCATCTATCCATGAAGGTTTGTAATTAAAGAAATGTTTATGTGAAAGATTCTCTCCACTCAACATAACATAAAATTAGGCCTTAGTGTATTTTATTCATGTAGAAGACATTTGTTTGGGGCAGTTGCAGATTGCTGGTTGAAAATTTTTGAATTCTGGTGCATTCATTTGTAATGGCAGAATGCAGTCTCTTTTGTTCTAGATACTCAAAAGATCCAATGGATTAGTTGATCTAACTATCCTACCTGAACATTTTCAAACAAATTTCCTCTAGTGATGACAAACCAGATAACCACTGTGTCCCCGTGAGTCAGATTTGCTTGGGTTATTCAATAGTGGCTGACACCTTGGGAGGCTGTAAAGCATTCTCTGGGTGGCCTTCTTGCTTACTGAGTCTTGCTTCTCTAGTGGTAATAATCAGCAGCATTTCTGTGGGAGTAGATACCATGCCTGCAGTTGAAGATTACATTTTAACTCTGTGTTGTGAAATGGAAAAAAAAAAAGCCCATTTTCAATGTGACATTCTGAGAAGCCTTCAACCATCCTCAAGTTCCAGTGTGTATTTTCACTTTTTGATGGTGGAGTAAAAGCCTGTAAAAATAAAGTATGCAATGAAGACATGAGGCTAGAATCTCCAGACAAAGGCTCCCCACCCTCCCTGCCACCAGAGAACCATGGGAAGGGAATCTAGGCCAGTCTAAGACTATTTTCCATTAGTCTGCATTTTGAAAACACCTGCAAAATTGTCCATGTCCCTCCTACGCTGCATTACTTCTCCATTCAAGAGTTTTGCATTTGGATAGAAGCTCCTAAACAAACAGTCCCAAATTTCCACTTTACATTCAGCTTTGGATTGAGTTAAAAAGTTATTGTTGTTTCGTAGACATAGCATGTTTGCCACTTAGGGCCTTGTTTTTCTTTGCTTTTTCTCTGAAGTAATCCTGTATTTGCTTCCTGTCTAAGTCTAAGATACTGAGTTACTTATCCTCTCTTAATCTCGGTATTGTCATCATAATGTGAGAATCATAACAGTTACATTACAGACATTTAAGGATTACAAAGAATATGTGTAAATCACTTACTACGTGGAACATTGCTGATGATTGTACATGACATCTATAGATGTACATCTGCCAGTAGGTTTGATAACATGTGAATCCCCCAGATATTCATCAGTAACTTTTTGGGATTTTCCAGAATAAGGACAGAACTGATTCAAAGGATTGGGGTGATTCACAAAAGGTGGAGATGTTAGAGGAAGTCTTACCTTGAACTTAAAACATTTTATTCACTAATTATCAGGCCAAGGAAAACAGACTTTACCTTAGGTTTCTTCCTATTACCTGTGTGGTTGTGTGCCTTTATCATCAGCTTTTTCATATTTGCATTTCTAGACTGATAGTTCTCAGGCTTTAAAGTGTTTACAATAGCCTGAAGAGCTTATTAAGTATATAAGGTACAGGATGTTGTTCTCAGGATCTTATTCCATAGGATAGGTTGTGAATGGGTCTAAGAATCCACATTTTATACATGATTATTTAGAATAAGAACAATTCTGGAATATGCCATTAAATGAAACTTATAGTTTTTCTTCCTCAAAGCTGTAAGTTTTACACTATCTAATTCTGGTGTATTATTGTTATAGGTTAAATTGAACAACTTCACCAAATAGCAGTTAAGAGAAATAACTAAGAAACAGATATGCTTCAATAAGGATTCTCTGCATTTATTTGTCAATACAGTAACTTTG
Organism: Acinonyx jubatus; assembly: GCF_027475565.1. Classification (NCBI taxonomy): domain Eukaryota; kingdom Metazoa; phylum Chordata; class Mammalia; order Carnivora; family Felidae; genus Acinonyx; species Acinonyx jubatus. The sequence continues at coordinate 41,796,386 of NC_069391.1, forward strand.
CAAAGATTTGGATTCCATGAACATATAAGAAATTGATAGAACAAATACGGGATAAACAAACTGACAAACAAACTGCCTTAGTTAATAACAACTGGGGTTCTGATACTTTATTGAAAACCTTCTAATAACCAGTTGCTTTCATGTGCTATTGGTTTATCAGATCTTAATTCCAGTCTTCCTCAGTAGTCAATATCCCCATTGTAGGGGTGCCTGCATGGCTCAGGTGGTTAAGCGTCTGACTCTTGATTTCGGCTCAGGTCATGATTCTCACAGTTTGTGAGTGTGAGCCCGACATCTGGCTCCATATTGTCAGCACAGAGCGTGCTTGGGATTCAATCTCTCCCTCTCTCTCTGCCCCTCCCCTGCTTGTGCTTTCGCGCTCTCTCTAAAAAATAAATAAGTAAGTAAGTAAGCTAGCTAGCTAGCTTAAAAATCCCCATTTGGGGTGGCTGGGTGGCACAGTCGGTTAAACATCTGACCCTTGGTTTCAGCTCAGGTCATGATCTCTCGTTTCATGAGTTGGAGCCCCACATCTGGCTCTGCACTGACAGTGTGGAGCCTGCATGGGGTTCTCTGTGTCTCTTTCTGCTTTCTCTCTCTGTCTCTCTCAAAATGAATAAATAAATCACAAACAAATTTTAAAAATAAAATTAAAAAATCCCCATTCTACAGATTAATAAAAATAGATTTATATGAGTTACTGCTCATCAAGTTATGAAGTTAAGAGTCAGGCCAGGATTCAGTCTGGGCACCATGTCAGTGTGCAACCAGTACAGCTGCTTTGTAATCCTGGGATAATTCAACTTTGCAATCATGAAAGGTTTTTGTTCTGTGGCAGCCAACAGCATAAGCACATATGGGAACAATCAGCCTGTATTTGTTTTGTTTAAGCTCCTGAACACTGAAATTCTCCCTCACCTCCTGAGTTAGACTTTGAAAGACAGAAGTAGAGTAGGCTTATTTCGTCTGCTCTGTAAACTACTCAGAACGAAATTTTCTGAAAAAAAAAGTTTCAAGTATCTTCTTCAAATTCTTGTTGTTTTTCACCAATGTGCTTGTTTGATTTTCACCAATTCTGCTGAGTGTGTGAGTATCCTTTTGCAGTTAAATTGACTGTGAGAGATTTTTCCCAGTTCAATAGCTGGGCATATCACCTTCCTATGAATGAAGTTTCTAGTCTCCTTTGTATCTAGGTTTGGCTGTGTATCTCAGTTCTAGCCACTGTAATAAGAGGAACAGTAATGTGGCCACTTCCTAGTCATGTCCTTACAGGATGGATGCGTATCTTCTTCTCTTTCTTCCTCTAGTGACTTGGAAAATGAATGTCAGATGGGATGTTCTGCTGAACATCTTGTATCATGCAGAGAAGGACAATATCTGAAGGTGGTAGAACAACAACAAAGAAGGAGCCTGGCTTTTTGCTTAATTTATCGAGCAAAACAGTCCAACATTGCTTCTCTGCTGAACGTTGTGTGAGAAATAAATAAGCTTTACTTGTTTACCCATTGCCATTGAGCCATTCTACATGGTGAAATATATATCCTAATGAATTGATGCATTCTTCTGTACATGTGTTACCCATTGAATACTTGGCATACTGTGACTCCTTTGGGAGGTCAGTCATAGCCTGAAAAGAAGCACAAGGCCCTAAGTAAAGAACGCTGTGGTAGTTACCTAGATATTGTGTGTCTAGACTTTGAACCATCTCACCTTGCCCATCTCATTTCTAACAGTTTTCCTGACCACCCTCCTCTAGCCTGTTTTTCTTTTAGTTGATCCTCTTCCAGATCAATACGTAAGTTTGTTACTTTTTCAACTCTCCTTGCTGTGGCATCTATCTTTCATGCATTCATGGTAAGAAGAAGGCAAATATGAGACCATAGGTATAATGAATTCTGAGAAGAACTTCAGGTCCTGGCCCTGTTTAGAAACATTCAAAGTAAACTTTCCAAAAAACACCACAGGCTGCCCAAATAAAATTTGTCTACAGACTACATGAAGTGGACTTCTTAAATTTCTGATACCTCGATAACAACATCCAAATCCACATAACCAATAAAAGTTCTTCTTGTCCCTTGCCTTTCACCCAACCCCTCAGCTGGACTATGCTCATTTGCATACAGGACAAAACAATTTTATTTTTTTCATATTTCATATGTCTTCTTGGATCTTTATTTTAGAAAACATTTTAAATCTATAGTTATTTCCATAGTACCTAAAGAATACCCTACCATCTTATGGATGCAGTGTTCTCCTGATTCCATAATCTAGTTGTTACTGAGTTATTATTTGGCTCCAATTCTGCTAGAGAGAATGCTTCCTGCATGGCTGGTTGTACTGACACTCTAGGATCCTGGGTGAGATTCCTTGGCTCTTTATCTTTCCTGTTAATACTACATCTTGTGTACCTTCTGACATGCAGAGTGCATGTAAATATGCTTCATACTTACAATATATAGTTATTATTTGGCTCCAATTCTGCTAGAGAGAATGCTTCCTGCATGGCTGGTTGTACTGACACTCTAGGATCCTGCTTGAGATTCCTTGGCTCTTTATCTTTCCTGTTAATACTACATCTTGTGTACCTTCTGACATGCAGAGTGCATGTAAATATGCTTCATACTTACAATATATCCTGGTTGGTTGGCTACTACAGTGGTGACAGTTGATTATTCTCTTTGTCATTCCCTTGATGCTTCTCCTGTTTTTGAACATACTTGCTGGTACTTTCAACCCCATGGTCTACCTACAGTATTTCATTAATTCCCCTAAAACACTGAGGTAGGTATAATGACAATGCTTTAGTTACTGACTCAGCAGATATTTACTTAGTTCTTTGATGCTAGGCATTGTTTCAGGCAATGGGAGGGAAAATTCAGTTGCTCACTCTCTAATAGGGAAGATAAATAAAATAAGTAAATGTCAAACAAACACACAGAGACAAAACTAAAACATCTTTTAAGTGTTTCACTATAAAACTTAAGTCTTATGCAAAACAGCTTATCAGTGTAATAGTATAAAACTTAAGTCTTAGGGGTGGGGAGCCAGGGGGAAAATTGTTCAGTTTTACTGCATGATGAAGAAGGGCCTAAGATCAAAAAATATTTTCTGGAGATTCTACTTCAGTTGAATGTAGAAATATGAGGAAACAGACTCTGACAGATTCAATGATGTTTTCCATAATGTCACAGCTACTTATGGCAGAGGAGGGGGCAAAGATCCATACGCTGGTACTTCTGAGGTCATAGCCATGCAACCGGCATTCTTGCTGCAGAGATCTTTGGGTTTTGGCTATCTTTGCAATTGAATACTTTCTACATGTTGGTCCCCACCCACACCCCCATCACTATTCCCCTTGCTTCTCAGCACTTGATTCTCAGTTATAGTTATACTATGTCTTAGTGGAAGAGATGATATACAAATTCAGATGTTTTTCAAGGAAACAACTTCCAAATCTTCAGCTTCCATATGGACTCTTTCTTAACAGTGGTCCAAATGAGATTCCACTTATGGTCTGCCAGTTCTGCCTTCCACCTCCCCTTCACAAATGCTCCTCTTTCACTTTGCAAAACAAAGGCAAGCTTCTCAACTTGGCATTACTTCCCTGGGTAAGGCATCCTGGGAGTAAACACCTCAATGATGATCAGCCAAGCTAAGATCCAAGAGTAAAGTGTAGCCCTTAGAGGGACGTTCTAGGAAAGCAAAAGTAAGTAGTTCAGGGAACAAATAAAGGAGGAGCATATGATTTCGTTCAGTGGCAAATTTGTGGCAATCCTATTGTCTTAACCTACTATTCCCTACTTGATCAGCCTTCTGTTCACCCAAGCCTACCTTCTTCTGGACTCCCTCTTGAAGATGAAGCTTCAAACAGCTATATACCCAAGGTTTTAAGGAACATATATTTATAGAATATATAAAGTATGTAATAACCTAGAAATTACATGCTTTGGAACTATAAAAAATATATGCTATATTTGTGTTTGATGTCAACTTTACAAATGTGTGAGAATATGTGTGTGTGTGTGTATATGTGTATATATATACATATATATAGTGTGGTGTGTGTGTGTATGTGTGTGTGTGTGTGTGTGTGTGTGTGTGTGTGTGTGTGTATTTTCAAAATTATTTCAAAGAAACATATATTTGAAGACCGCCTCCAAAGTGTAGTTGCTTTTTCGGGGAGCTGCCGAGGAGGGTAGGAGGAGACATATCCCCAAGTCTCCGTCACTCCCTATCTCCAAGCATTTTCAGGCTTATTCTTGACACTACTGGTTATTTGCTTTTTGGATAATGCAAACGTTAATGTCAACCCTTAGAAGATAAATATCACCCCAGTATTTTACAATGCTATTACTATGTTGTCGATTTACCACCATTTGTTCAATTGAAGAAATTAATAGATAATATACAGGCCATTAATTTTATCTGAGTTTTAAAAATGTGATGCATATATGAGGGGCATATGTGTCAAATGAGTGAATAAATGAGTGAAAGCTTTATCCTAATGTAGAAAAGCAATATAAGAGATTTAGCTCTTGAGAACATGAGAGCAATTATACTATTATATGTCTAAGTATTTGTCTAGTTGTGAAGATTTATTTTCTGATCTAGTTAGCTTCCTTTGTCTTGGTTGGGTTTATCACACAGTATTAGATAATTTAATTGCACAGTATCATTATCATGTAAATGCCAGGGAGGCACTTGTGGTCTTGTCATTATATATTGCTCCGAGCTGTATCACACAATCACTGAGAAAGGAATGGGAGTAAAGCCTGTTTTTTCTCAGTTTTGAAGAACAGCAGTAAAATTGTGATTGCAGCATAATTAAATCTGTATATCTAGATGCTAATAAATGCCCTGCTGTCTTAGAATTCAAAAGAAGTGTCAGGTCTCTCAGCCTTCCCTGGCACTGGTCACAATCTCTGAGCCTTTTTTTTTTTTTTAATAGCTTTTGCAGCTAATGACTAGCTTGAAAACTTTCAGGAGAATTTTGCCACTTTATATCCTACATTAAACTCCATTATTGAATAAGCTTATTCCCCTTCAACTGTATTTTTTTACTTCTTCTTTCTTTTCTCCTTCCACCCTCCCCCCATCTCTCTTTTTTGTGGGGAGGAAGAGTGGTGGCAATTTGGGGTGAAGAGGTAAACAAGACTGTTCCTTTGAGGATGCATTAGTCAATTTTCTTCCTTTCAGGGGCATTTCAAGCAGGAAGTGCATAAATAAAATTAATTGCATAACTCTCTGTACACCTGTCAAAATCTTGACATGTGCAGTGCCTGTAATTGGCATTGTGTATTCAAAGTAAGTTTTGCAAACAGCAGGAGCACAGGCTGCATGAGAGCTGCCTGTTAAATAGGGGCGATCTCTGGGAATGGAGCGTCTGTCAGTGATCCTTCATAGTTATAGCAGCCACTAGCCAGAGTCTTACCAATGTGCCTTCCTCATTCCTATTTCTTGTACATGTACTTGTACAAAATTTTAGGTAGGGCCTGTTTTATGATTTCATTAGCCATTGCAGTATTGTTAAATGTCATGGCAATATAAGCAAAATAAAACAACTGTTAGATAACACTAGCGTCAATGACAGACAAACCCCAAAATATATAATAGCTTAAGCACAATAGAATTTTATTTCTTAGCCATTTAACTGTTTTTAAGTTTATTTATTTTGAGAGAGGCAGAGATGGTGCAAGTGGGGGATGGGCAGAGAGAGAGAGAGAGAGAGAGAGAGAGAGAGAGAATCCCAAGCAGGCTCCATGCTGCCAAGGCAGAGCCTGACACAGGCCTCAAACCCACAAAGCCAAGAGATCAAGACCTGGGCCCAAACCAAGAGTCACATGCTTAACTGACTGTGCCGCCCAGGCACCCCTATTTCTTAGTCATATAAATTAAAAAATAAGGTGTCTGGTACATGGTCAACTATATTATTCAAGTAGATTATTCAAAGATCTGGGCCCTTTCCATCTTGTGGTTTGCTGTTTTTAAAATGTGACTTTCAAAATCACCCTGTTTTGTTTAATTTAGCTGGTGGGAGGGGAAAAGACGTAAGGAAAACATGCAGGGGTTTTTTGGGCCAGGCTAGAAGTGGCAGACCACACTTGCACTCATGTTCCATTGGCCAGAACTCACTAGTACAATGGAGGCTGGGAAAAAGAGCCTACTTGTGTGACCAGGAGTTTGGGCAAATCCCTAACCAGAATCATATAAAGTTTTGAAACTGTAGTCATCAATAATTGTATAAAGGGGAAAAAGATGACCAAAGTATAGACAGACACAAGGCAATGGAGAAATTATAAAATGTAACACAGTATTCCATTAATGATTTTATAATTATATCGATCTTTTCATGCAGAGTGAAGAATGCTGATTAGTTTTGCAGCTACTGACAATTTAAACACAGCCACAAACAGTGCTGGGCCCCACCAACAGAGCTTAATTCTTACAAAGACTGAAAGAGAAGTTGGTCTGTTTATTTCCTAATCTAGAATGGGGTGTAGAGGACTACAGGTCTCAATAAAGGTAAACACCAGCTTTTAGCTCCACAAGAATTCAGGGGGGTGGAGATAGAAATGCACTGCAGTCATTCATTCATTTATCCCACACACTTTTGTTTAGGTACCTTCTATATACCATATACTATATTTAGCCTTAAAGACAAGAGAAATTAATAAAATAGAACCTTTGCTCTCCAGACCTCACATGTTAGTGAGAGAAGCAAACCTATAAACTAATAACTATTATCGCAGTTATAGTTCTATGAAGGCATAGTTGAGGGAGTCATTACCTCTGCCTAGAGATATCAGGGAAGACTGCAGAGAGATGTCATTTAATCTGGGCCGGAACTGTGGGTCTTTTCAGGCAGAGGAGTGACTTTTAGGGAGCATTAAACCCATGGTCAAAGACATGAAAAAGCATGGCAGCCCAGGGGAATGAAAAAACATGGCATAAGCAGAAATGGGAAGTTCTTTTGCATGTCTGGAAAATAGAGAGTTTATAATAGGATGTTGGAGTCTGAGGAAGCCAGTTTGTGAACAGTGACTCCAAAGTCCAGGGTGAATGGAATAGTTGGTCTCTAGGGCTATTCTAGCAGAGGAAAGAGTGAATGATTTCCTGAGAGCCACTTCTTCACTATCAGCATCTTAGAGTCTAATAGTTTTCTAACTACAGACCACAAGGCACTCCTCCTCACTCATCCCCTGGTCACTCATGCACCATGTGTGTTCCCAGGGAACTATGAAAGGGATATACAGCTACATAGGTAGATTGCTGAAATTAGATAAGCAGAGGAAAGTAATGGGAAAAAAAATTTTGTTTAATTTACTTCTTTTAATGTTTATTTATTTGTTGGGGGGTGGTGGTGAGCAGAGAGAGAGGGAGAGAAAGAATCTGAAGCAGGCTCCATGCTGTCAGCGCAGAGCCCGACATGAGGCTCAGGCTCACGGATCTGAGCTGACATCAAGAGTCAGGTGCCTAACTGACTGAGCCACCGAGGTATCCCAAGTTTGTTTATTTTAAATATAAGTTGCCCTTACATAAATATGACAAATCACAGTGTCCTGCTATTGAACAGTCCCTATTTGGTGGTTTAATTTCTTCCTGAGTTCTCTTGTTTCTTAATAGTATATATTCTGGGAAAACAGGATGAGTTTTCTTCCTGAGCTCTCTTGTTTCTTAACAGTAAGTATTCCAGGGAAACAGGATGAGCAAAGTCATGGAGTTATGAAATATTATATGCGTTATAGTACATAGTGTATAGTGATTGTAGTAAAATGTGAGAGGAGAGGGGTGAATTGAAGAAGGAATAATTAAGCACAAAAGGACCAACACTTAAATATTTGGAAAATTATCAGCCTGTCCCCATTGCAGAAAAATGAGAAAGCCCCTTTTGGAGACAGCAAAGGTGTAGCTAGATAATCACTTCAAGAAGGGATTATCTCTGGGGCTCCTGGGTGGCTTAGTAGGTTATGCAGTTAAGCTTTAAGCATCTGACATCAGCTCAGGTCACTCATGATCTCACAGTTCTTGAGTTCGACTCCACATTGGGTTCTGTGCTGACAGCTCAGAGCCTAGAGCCAGCTTCCAATTCTGTGTCTCCCTGTCTCTGCTCCTCCCCCGCTCATGCTCTGTCTCTCTCCTTCAAAAATAAATAAATATTTATTTTAAAAGGAGATTATCTATGGATTTTTATCAGCCATCTCATCAGGCCTCAGGGATAGAGATGGGATTCTATTAGCATAGACAGTGACTGCTGGTTTGAACTAAAGGGAAGAGAGACTGAGTGAAATAATGGAAGGCTTTTGGGTTTCTGGGATTCCACAGGACAAGCCAACAGAGCTATCTACTATACAACTGTGAACCTTCCTTGTACTTCAAGAAAAGGTGTGATTCAGAATATCAGCCCAGAGCAGTGGGGGCAAGGCTACCACCCATGACCAAAGGGGTAGGTTCTCCATCAAGGGCTTAAGGGGTATGACCTCTGCCCCAATGGGATTGGAGGGTAGAGAATAAAGCCAAAGAGGAGTATTCTCAAGTCTTAAGATTTAATGGAATATGCCTTACTAGGTTTTGAACTTGCTTGAGACTACTCCTCCTTTCTTCTTTCTGACATCTTCCTTTTTGAACGGTATTGTGAATTTTGTCTGTTTTAGTACAGGTGTTTTGGAAGCATGTAACTTGTCTGGTCCCATAGATTAATAGCTAATGAGGAGTTTTGCTTCAAGGTGAATTGTACCTAGAGTCTTACCCATACCAAATTTAGATGATATTTTAGATGAGATTTTGGACTGGGAGTTGATGCTGGAATGGGTTAAGACTTTGGGGGCTATTGGAATGGGGTGATTGTATTGTGCTCCAGAAGGACATAAGTTTGGGAGGCCAGAGAGCAGAATGCTATGGACTGAACACAATCCTTCCAAATCCGTACGTTGAAGCCCGAATTCTCAAGGTGACTGTATTTAAAGGTAGACCCTTTAAAGAGGGGGGAAAAAGTTGATAGAGGTGGCAAGGATAGGGTCCTAATCCAATAAGAAAGGTGTTCTTAAAATAAGACACACCAGGAGTGTGTACCCACAAAGAAAAGGCTATGTGAGGACATAGTGAGAATGTGCCAGTCTGCAAGCTAGGAAGAGAGCTCTCATCAGATACCGAATCTACCAGAACCTTGATCTTGATTTCTAGCTTCCAAAACTGTAAGAAAATTAATTTTTGTTGTTTAAGCCACCCAAACCCTGGCATTTTGTTACAACAGCTCTAGTTGACTAATACAATGTGTTCAAGTGTGAATGACCAGTTATATAATAATAAACATATTATTAACCACATATCAGGTAATAATATATCAAGCCCTATATATAAATTATCTCATGAATACACTCAAAAACCCTTGGTGATAGTTATTGTTATTACTATTTTTTAGAAAAAGTTCAGGCCAAAGAGGAAAATTACTACATTTACAAGCAGTGGAGAACTCACTGTTATTCTACTATAATATAGTTTGCATGTGACCATCTTCAAAGAGCTTAACTTCTCTGAGCTTGATTGTTCATTAAGTAATGATATGTATGCTGTCTCTTCAGAGGGTTATTTGCATGGTTTAAATAAAATGACAAATCCATTATATGCACTCTAGTCATGAATATCTTCACCAGTATCACTATCATATTTTTGTGACTTCTGTGTCCACTCAGATCCCTGACTTTTCACAGGACCTGTCTCAGGTCATCACGATACCATTGTCAAAGTACCTTACATATAGCCTTTGTTCGACTACTGACTTGTCATTAGAAGAAGGGTTTGAACATAAGGCTTTAATGGCATTCTCTTCAGGTGGTGGAAGAAGATTAGGTTCCTAATGATTTCATTGAATTTTTACCCCCAAAGGATATTAATAGATATATTGTGTAAACTTGTAAACTTACTTGTATTGAATAAAGGAGCTGAACCATGAAATAAATGTATAAGTCTTAATATTTATTTTATTCGTGTTGAGTTCTATGCCTTTTTCTGCTTTCTGTTTATCTTTGTAGAGCAAAATAGTTATTTTGTCTAATATGATTCTATTTCTGTACATTTTAATTGGCTACTAGGATGTAGTAATTTTTTTTAATGTTCATTTATTAATTTTGAAAGAGAGAGAGAGAGAGCAGGGGAGGGTCAGAGAGAGAGAGGGAGAGAGAGAATCTCAAGCAGGCTCCATGCTGTCAGCACAGAGCCTGACATGGGGATTAATCTGAGAACCACAATATTATGACCTGAGCTGAAATCAAGAGCCAGATGCTTATCTGACTGAGCCACCCAGGTGCCCCTGAACTTTATTTTAGTAAGTTTTCTAACTGGAGTCAAAGATTTCAATTTTTGGCAAACAACTGAATTGTAAAGTGATCAGATAATCTTAACAAGAAACAACTTTTCGAAGATGTTAAACCTAATGAAAATTACAACACACACACACACACACACACACACACACACACACATATATACACCTTATAATTAACCCCTTTATGCATCCAGAATACATATTCCTTGACCAACTTAGTTTAGATATAGCTGCTGATTGCAGAATCTTCCCTATGCATATTTTGACTTTCATCATTAAGATTGAGTATTCTCACTTAGAATGCAAATACAAAAAAGGATTGCAAGTGTTTGTATACATCAAGGCTCATCATATTATTTAACTTTTATGTTGCTTCTTCCATACTGTCCCAGGGTAATATTTTTCTGTATCTTAACTGTAGGAGAGCCACAAAATGGAATAAGAAAAAAAAAAAGGTCATATAACAGAGTACTACACCAAGAGTTCTTTTAGCACAGAATGGAGTTACAGTAATAAGGATTAAAAAAATAGTCATGCTGTTATCCCATCTGAATGTCTTCATATTAATCATAGAGCTTTGGGAAATTTGAAAAATGAAAATCCTTTATCGTGAATAAGGTGTTAATCCCTTCCTTAATGTCAGTTGCTGAAAGTATCTCCTAGGAATTTGTAGGTCTTAAACACATACATACCCTCTTTTGTATTTTTCTATCTTCTTGAAAAACAAAAGGATTTTTAAAACTAGAACTAAAGGCCAGTATTGATGAATATCATTCTTTTGGACTTTTGACACAGTTTCTCTTAAAGGATTGTAAAGTGAATGTTACAATTCTTCAATAAAATCAAAACCAGTATCAAACCTCAGATCTCAGAAAACCAAGAACATTTTACTTTAAATGGACAGCATTGTTATCATGATGGATTTATTTAGCAGACAATAGCTCTATTACTCAGGCAATCTGAATTAATCTGAAATTGAATCACCCCTTGCACAAACTGGGAAAACTGAAGCAATTTTAGATTAAGACATATAAATATCATGCTGTAAACTTTAAGTTGAATTCAAAATAAATTGAACTCTTTATTGTTTTACTTTTTATCCTTTGTTACAAAGAGCAAAATTACACGAAGTTTTTTAAATGTATGAAAGTGTATGTATAATGGAACAGCAAATATAAATATCTGGAATAAAAGATACCTGAATGTTTTAGCAACTGAAATTATTTCCTTATCCTTTAACACAGAAAGTTTCATTTTTATCATACTCAGCATGAAATTGTTTACAGCTTGTGACAGAATGGAAAAGACATAAGCCCTTGACATCAAAGTTATTAGTCAACTTGTCAGTCAAAGTCAATTAAAGAAGATGCAAAAAATAGGCATTTATCTGATGGACCTTCCTAGCTCATATTAGTCATTTAGAGGATCTTTCTAAGAGACTCATTAGCTTGTCTATTTGCAAATGATTGCTACTATCTGGGCATATTGCCTTTTGGCCCTTTTTTTTTGCTGAAGGATAATGTTCTCTTGAAAGACAGCCATGTTGATCAGCATAAAGCAATGTAATAGGAGTTGAAAGTCATGTGCAGACCAAAAATGATTCAAAGAGAAATAAAACATGTTTCAGTAACCCAGACTAGCTACTTATTAAACAGCATTTTCAGAGAACTAAATGTATTTTTCTCCCCAAATCTTCACGGTGACCAGGAAGAACTGGTCAGTCCTGTCAGACCTCCTTTCTCCTACCCCCCAGATATTTCAATATCCTCATAAAATTTGGTGCCTGCCCATGTAAGCAGAAATAGTTAGGGTTTTCCTGAAAAACAAAGAGACACAGCTTTTGTGACTCAAGAGAAATAATTTTAGTCCCCTAGCTATTTTCCGTGATCTCTGCCCTATTTGCCCAAGCATAATTCTTGCAGAACTTTCTGTGAGGTGTCAGAATTACACACGTGCGTGTGTACGTGTACACACACACACACACACACACACACACACACACACACAGGTAAAGACCTCAGTAGTCAAGGATTTTAAGAGAACAAAAGGAATGCAAAAATTAACAGTCTCCTCCAGGCCATGAAATAGCCTAACTGTATCAGAGACAATAAATCAGTGGTAAACCTCCCAGTTCTGTTTCAAATAAGCAGGGCCCTGCATTCCTTACCTGAGATCACCAGCTCAAGACCCCATCCAGTTTATACTGACTCTGGAGAGGCTGCCCAAAGCCCCTTCCTCTTTTCCACCTGTTACCTTTGCTTCATTATAATGTTAAAGTCTCCACCCTAGAAATTGTACAAGCTTCATTAACATAACATAGAAAGCCTGTATGCCCTTGCTTTCTACCTAGATCTGAGCAACCTTATGCCTATCTTTACATATGACAAAGTTCCCTTTTCTGAATATTCATCCTAATCCTAAATAGAAGAAACCCATCCACCACCACTTGGATAGTCAGGCTTTGGAAGTTAATTCCCCTTGATTGCCTTATTTGCTGCAAATGAAGCTTCCTTTGTGTGACACCTCCACCTGGTGTAGTCTCCATCTGTAACTCATCAAGAAGTGAATTCACATTAGTTCCATTACACCTGTGGATCATTTCTATGGCCCCATCAGATTTCTGTCCATGTAGCACATACATGGATATGTCTTCTGCTCCTATCTTGCCAGTGTCTGAAAGCAGAAGGAATAAATTAGTGAACACTAAGAAATATGTTTGGAAATGGCTATGGATGAGTTAGTAAATAGTTCTTAACAGAGAGTGAGTAATAGAGTTAAGAAATATCTGGGTGGTAAGTTCCTAAAACTTTGGAACAAGATGTTGGCAGGAGGGAGAAATAAGAGACCAGACTGAGTCCCTGGTCCTTGACTTAGATTAGGATGTTCTAGGAGGAAACACAGGCTTAGCTGGCAAAAGGTTTCATTTGAGAGGCTTGTTAAACAATTAGAGGAAATACTCTGGAACTCAGAAAGTTCTGACTAGAGGTAAAGATTTGAAACTCATTGGATTTCTCTGAGTATTAAATGAGATAATGTCTATAACATGCATGGCACAGTCTCTTAACACAATAAATGCTCAATAAATCATAGTAGCTGTTGTTCCTGATGAAGGAAAGGAGAGTGTGGATATTAGGATTACTGTAGAGTGGAAGTTGGTCTCTGGAACAAAGTCAAAAGGACAAGGGCTATCCAGAGAAAGAACTGAGGCTGTAGGAAAGAATGGTTACAATGATGGACCCTGGGGACTATCTTACATCAGAACTTAAAAGGAAAAAAAAGGTGCTGGACTATAGGAACAAGGAGTATGTGTTCATAAATGCATCTTGAATATGACTCATTCTTGCTTAATGACAGTTGGATTGCAAGGCCCTCCTCCTGCCTTTTGTTTTTTTAAAGCACCTATTTGGTTTATAAGAACATTTTGCATGTGAAATCATTGCCTAATACCATACTTCCTAATCGGGTATATTCTAGCCCTGTGTTTTTCCTGAACCTGACATTGGAGCCAAACAATGAGAAAAGCAGCTTTATGCTATGCCCTGCCTCGGACAGGTTCTCATTTCTCTTTGCCTCACCATGTGAACTGTGTGGCCCCTAACAGAGCATGAGGTGGTTAAACACAGACATGGAAAGCACAGCTCCAGACCATAGCAGGACACCTTTATTAGAAAGAAGTCAGGCCAACTGGTCTCTCCTTGTATTGCAGATCTATGTGATGGCAATGAGTAACTCGGTGGCAGGCAAAATGGATCGTACCTGCCCAGATGGAGGCAGAAATGCTCATAGAGGTGTTGTAAAACACGCTTTTAAACAGCAAAGAGACACTGAGCTGTCTGCAGGGAAATGAAGAAGAACTGCAAATTAAGCATGGCATGGTTATTCACTGTTTTATATTAGTGTCTGTAACTTCTATAAATGCTGCTTAGGGTTTTCACATGCTCAAAACTGTCATTTAATCTGGAATGATGTCGTTGCATATTTGAGAGTCATTTTGAAAACTTACTAAAAAGGATCTGACATCCATACCGTAGTGTGTATGTCTGGGGATGTGGTAGCAGTTTATTTGCCACTGCAGGTTTAATCTAAGTCACCAAATATCTAATTTATCATGAAAAATGAAGTTCCAGGAGGTTTTTTCCCCCCTCCTCAGTGTTATTAAACAATTCAAGTTCTGCCAGAAGAGGGAATGGCTCGTGTGGAAAATATTTAATTGCCTGCATTCATATGACAGAAGTGTTCTGAATCTAAACCAACATATAATGAAAAGCAGTGGAGTATTGTTGCCAAGAAAACTCTTCTCACAGGTGAGCGACTAGTCCCCAGAGATTCTTTGGATGCTCATTAGGCTAGTGGTCAGAGGGAGTGAAGCCTGGCCCTAAATCTGTCATTAGATTTATACAAGAATTTATACATAAATTCTTCACACAAGAATTTATAATCCCTCCCTCCTTTCCTCTTCATCCCTCCTTTTCTCCTTCTTCCCTCCTTACCTTCCTTCCTCAATCATTTCTAAGGTGTCTACTGTTACCAGCCTCATGTTAGCTACTAGGATATGAAGATAATAGATACCTCTACTTTAAAAAAGGGTTGGGAAAGGACTGGGTGGGGATCAAATCATCTAATTCACATCCCTTGCAGTTCTGCTGTCCCATGATTTTCAATGATTTTCTGTGACGTTTCTCCTGTTCACAGTCTTATCACACAATGTCATGCTTTTATTTGAGTACTTACAGAAAATGAATCTTGAATGCAGGATAACATAGCTGACTTGAAAGAGTCATTAATATATTCAATAAATATTTACTGAACACTGTTCTGTGCCAGCATTTTACTGGGGGACCATGGTGGAAATAAGCACTGAGTGAAACGAGGGCACAGAGTAGGACCACACATTCTTTTCCTAGGAATTCTAGTGAGGGTTTCAGAAGAGTTGAGGTCTGTGTCTGAAGGATGAGTACAAGTTAGACAGAGTCCAGAGATGGCAGTTAGGGGAGGGTGTAGCTCTGGTGCATAAGACGTAAGTGAAGGACATTCAGGACCAAGAACAGCCTGTGCAGTTGGGGATGTAAATTGTGTTTGTCAACTTGCCAGCCACTGGGCATCCCTGCAGCACAAAGCAAAGAGGGGCAGAGCAAGTTAGATGACCTTGAAGTTGATGCAGAGAAGAAGTCAGGAAGAGCCATTCAAAGGAGTATGGGATTTATCTTAAGGATAAGGAAGAGTTTTAACATGCATGATCAGATTTGCATTTAGGCAGTAATTAATTACAAAATAACTATCTTGGGGCACCTGGGTGGCTCAGTTGGTTAGGCATCCGACTTCAGCTCAGGTCATGTTCTCGCGGTCCGTGAGTTCGAGCCCCATGTTGGGCTCTATGCTGACAGCTCAGAGCCTGGAGCCTGTTTCAGATTTTGTGTCTCCGTCTCTTTCTGACCCTCCTCCGTTCATGCTCTGTCTCTCTCTGTCTCAAAAATAAATAAATGTTAAAAAAAATTTTTTTAAATAACTATCTTGTGGGAAAGGTGTCAAGAGAGCGAGGTAGAGATCAGATATTTATAAATTAGTTATTTTCTGAGCAACTTAACTTTGTGTTTTAGGTATGTATCTTAGTCTCAATCTCAGGAGGGCTAAAATTTACTTTTTATAGCTCATGCAATTTGTATTCTTGAATTCGTATTTCCCCAGTCTGGAAAAATATTAATGTAAGCTATTGGTAGAATTTGAATCTTTCCCCAGTTCTGCTGGGTTGGGTCATAATCCCAAGATTCATACCAGGCTATGGTGTCACAGGCAAAAGGAATGTGGACAGTAATCATTTATTTATGCAAATATTGAAATATCCTCCTTGTACGTCCTGCAGTTTCAGCAGTCAGACTTGGAGACTGGAGCTGGTTGCTGAGGCCCTGTGTCAAGGACGTCCAGTCCCTTGTCATGCTGCTGGGTAGCTGCCATGCCTGAGGACTCTGTGGGTGCTGTGTTCGGGACATGGAGTCCCCACACCCCACCTCTCCTGTCTTCAGCCAGCCCCAGTGAAACACTTAAGCCTGAGGCTTTTTCTTCCTTTAAGTTTCTTCCACTCTGCTTTTTCTATGCTTCCTATCCTTCCTCTTCTCCCTTTCCTGCCATCAGCAAACTCTTTCAGTTCTCCTAAGCATTCAGGCTACTGAAAAACAAAAGCCAGAAAGAACTGAACTGTCCTTGGGCTTTTCCAGCTGGCATGTACCTCCCCTGAGACCATGAGGTGCAGAGCTGACAACCACCTGAACTGGGATAAAAGTAAAGGAAGGGAGATACAGGAAGAAACACCCAAACACTATAAAGTAATATCTCAAAGTATCATCTAGCTTCACCTGCTTTGCAGTGTTTCTTTTCTTGCTTTCTAAACTGCATCCCTTGAGCTTCTCAGTTTAGTCTCCACTTTTATTTTATTCTTAAGAAGAATAGAAGTTCTTATTTATTGAACCTTTCATCTGTGCACACCACTGTACTGGACTACTCATTTGCTGCAACAGTGTTCTGGTCTTCTCTCCCACCACAGGCTACCTCCTAGAGCCCCATCCCTCGGATTGCAGAAGCTCACTTGAACATGCCTTCAGGGCTGGTTACACTGTACAGAAGTCACTGCCCAGCCAAGGTGTTTGGTTTCCTCAGGGTTAAGTGAGAGGATTGTACTGTTCTATCAGAAGTGCTCTCTAGTTTAGAAAATGTTGGGATTCCAGGACTCTCTTTTTAATTATTTCCCCACTGACACTGGACACCCCTTTCCCCTGCCTACTCTCTTTTCCATGTCTTGGCAAGTGCAAGGATTCAGAAGTGTACATTTCCTCTTTCACACACTCATTTGGCAGAGAGATGTGCTCACTGTCTGAGTAGAAGCCTGGGAGGAGTCTCTACACCCACGTAGTGAGAAGTTCTATGGCACTTTTACTGCTATAGCTCATTTACTCTATGAATTAAATAGGCCTTTGCAACTTGTCTAAAGCTTAGCTGCAACATGGTTTTCTATGGAGAAATGAGTCTGTGTTCTGAATAAGCACACAACACATTGCTTAGTCAAGGCCAGAACTGCTTATAGTTCATATTCTCTGAACAGTTCTGTGGATTTAATAATCATCCCACCTGTGTTCCCTGCCACGAAGGAGACCTCGATTATTTTTGTAGTTAGTGAATATAATTTCTTTCTTTTCCTTTTTCATTAGAGTGTCCACTAAGTCAATCAATTTTACCGTTTAAAGTAGAGTGCTACTTTTTGAGAGCATGATGTCAAGGTCCACAAAAGGGTTTTCACACCCTTTGGTATACTGATCTCATTTCTAAAAATCTATCCTAAAAAAATAATCCCAATATAGAAAAAGCTATGTTTGCCAAGAAGCTTATTAAAAGCATGTTTATCAGAACAACAAATAAGGGCCTATAACTTAGTTAACAAGTTCCCCAAATAGGATAATGCGGTTATGGTCAAGTAAAATATGGTCCTTTACTTAATGAAATAGTATGAAATCATAACAATGATGTTTTAGAAGACAATGATACCATGCAAGGTCTGCAGTTGTACTCATGATATGATACAATTAAGTTTTAATTTTAAAAAGACTGGAAGGACATGTTTAAAAAAGAAAAAGCTGATGAGTCACTTGTAAGTAATGAGATTATTAACATTTTCCTCTCTACTTTCTAAATATTTCTAAATTATAGTTATAATGAAATAAAAATAAATAATTTTTAAAAATATTATAATCAACTACTATTCACACATACTGAAATGACTGAACTGATTTCTCTGACTGGAAAGGACTAGAAACATTTTGGGGATGAGCACATATAGAGAAGTATCACAGACATTCAATCCTGTTTGATGTACCTGTTCCTATCATTGCTAAAGTATGAATCAATAAACAAAATAAGGTAATTAAGTCACTAAGGCTATGGTTTTATAACTTTTGTCATTGATTTTAAAAACAGGTGACTATAACAAATCCATTAGTACTAAGATTTTAGTATTAATTATTGGTATTATCATTAATAGTAAAACTATTATTATTACTATTATTTAGAAATAACAGTTACAACTAGATAGGTGTAGAGGTAGGCATATTTTCCTTTCAGATAAATAAGAAAATTAATAACAATTTAAAATTAGCAGAAATTGTTAGATTTATTCAGTGAGAATATTACCTTTTCTTCTGTAAATGAGGGTGTCTGTGGGTGTGTGTATCCTTGGAGATGTCTTGTAAGAACTAGTTAGATGTAAGGGTTTGATATAATAAGGCACCAGTGAAGTCCTAAAAGACAGCAAACACTCTTTTTAAGTAAGAAATTTAACACATATTTACTCAAATTACAGTTCTGTGGCTTAACAAGCTAAGAAATCTGAGATAAGTCACTGAACTGGTCAGAGCCTCAAGTTCCTGCAAAATACTCTGTATTGCAAGAACTAAATGAGATAATAACTGATTCCTGACACAAAGTAGGTCTGTAATAATTAGTTGTTAACTTATCTCTTGAAGAGACAGCAGAGCATGTTGGTTGAAAGCACGATGCTGGAGCTGTGGACTACTTGGCTCTGAAACCCAGCTCTGTCATTTATGAGCTATGTGGCCTTCTGCAAACGACTTAATGTCAGTGTACCAGTTTCCTCATCTGTGAAATGGAGATGGTAATAAGAGCAGTGGCCTCACAGCATGGTTGAAATGAAGTGAATATACACATGTAAAGTACCTATGACAGCTCCCAGGGTGAAGCAAGCACTCAGCAGGTATTCATGCTTATCAATATTCCATAGATGAGAGAAGGGAAAGAGAACTCATAGTTATCAAGTATATTACACATGAGCTATTGTCTTAAAGCACTATTTATATTATCTCATATAACCCTCACAGCAGTCCTGAGGGGTAAGAATTTCTGTCGCTATTTTTCAGACAAGAAAACAGAGTCAAAGAACTACAATCTCTCCAGTAGGCTCAAGCATCTGCATCAACTGTATAAGTCCTTCTCTTTCCCTTTTCTCTTGTTGTTAGATTGGTCCTTCCCCTAAAAAATAGATACTATATGGCCTAATTGATTTATTTTACCATGTATATCTCAGTCTGTTTCATCAGAAGTGCTGGATTTAGTTGGGATATCTTTGTTTTTTTGCCTTTGTGTGATGTGTGTTTACAACGCTCAAGCACCTGAAGACCCATGAGAAGGCACAGAAAGGAAAGGTGATTTGTCAATGGCAAACCAAGTAAATCCAGAGCACTTCTACCTGTTCGAAATGCTAAGTTAAATCATTTAAAGAATTTGTTCTTTTAGTTGGATGGGCACTATATGCCAGGCTCAGGTTTTGTGCTGAAGATGCAAAGCAAGCCAAGGGACATGATCTCTCCTTCAATAAGTTTACGGTCCATTTTAGAGACAGATGTTTAAAAAATTAAACATAGGGGCACCTGGGTGGCGCAGTCGGTTAAGCGTCCGACTTCAGCCAGGTCACGATCTCGCGGTCCGTGAGTTCGAGCCCCGCGTCAGGCTCTGGGCTGATGGCTCGGAGCCTGGAGCCTGTTTCCGATTCTGTATCTCCCTCTCTCTCTGCCCCTCCCCCATTCATGCTCTGTCTCTCTCTGTCCCAAAAATAAAAATAAAAAACGTTGAAAAAAAATTAAAAAAAAATTAAACAGAAAACTGGGGTGCCTGGAGGCCTCAGTTGGTTAAGCATCCAGCTCTTGATTTCAGCTCAGGTCATGACCCCATAGTTCATGAGATCAATCCCCACGTGGGGCTCTGTGCTGACAGCGCAGAGCTTGTTTGGGATTCTCTCTCTTCCTCTCTCTCTCTCTGCCCTTCCCCTACTTGTTCTCTCTGTCTCAAAATAAATAAACCAACTCAAAAAGTTACTTAAAAAAACTAAACAGAAAATAAATATAGACATACAAGTTGTGATATTTGCTATAAAAAGAAAAAAAAACTTGTGCCATTGGAAAAACGATCTGTGTGGACTGAGGATAGGACAATTTTGATAGGCAGCAAAGAAAGGTTTCCCTGTGGAAGTGACGTTTACATTGAAACTTAAGGGATGAGGAGAAGGCAGCCCCAAGAAGGTGGACAAGGAATATAAGTAAAAGAGATGTCTCTGTTGCCTGGACAATTAGCATAACAGAGAAATTCAATTCACTGGAGTTATAGGTCGGCTGAGGTTGGAGTAGATGGAAATCATATGTGGTCTAAATTACTCTTAGAAATTTGTTAAATAGGGGCACCTGGGTGGCTCAGTTGGTTAAGTGACTTCGGCTTAGGTCATGATCTCCCGGTTCTGCGTTTGAGCCCCGCATTGGGCTCTGTGCTGGCAGCTCAGAGCCTGGAGCCTGCTTCAGATTGTCTGTCTGTCTGTCTGTCTGTCTCTCTCTGTACCTTGTGTGTTCTCGCTCAAAACTTAATAAACATAAAAAAAAAAAGAAATTTGTTAAATAGCCTGAGTAGAATACTATCTATTCGACTATATATAGGCATAAGAATTACTACATGTAGATGTAAATGCACGTGTCCTGTCATTCGAACCATCATACCTTTAAAACAATAACAAATCCCCATATCCCTGTGGCAGGGTTGGAAAATCCTAAACTTTCCCCTTTTCCTATAGGGCTACTCCACTGTGTTTTATGATTGTCTTAGAACAATAGCTGTTAAATGCCAGAGTGGTTAAACTTCCCTGTAGCTGTTCTGACCTGTGGACAAAATGGTTTCTTTTAAGGATGCCCCAGTAGAAAGTTGGACACTACGCAGCCTTTCTCATTTCACGTGCTTCTCCATTTCTGCGTGGGAGTTAGGCTCCTTCACACAGGTGTTTCCTCTGACTCCAGCTCTCTATCTGGCAGAAGTGCAGAGCTTGGGGGTGAAGGAGTGCTGGTTCTTGAGCTATACTTGAAGAGACAAGCAGAGCTTCTGTGGATGATCCTAATCTCTTTTATTTCTAAACTGACTTTAGAAAAATTGTCCTCACAAAGTTCAGGGATCTCAAGATCATTCCTCTAGATATACTCTCTTTGGATAAGGCTAATTATTACATAGTCCTCTTCCAATATTTCAGACATCTAAACATTTATATACAGCAAAGGAATAGCAGACTTTCTTACCATAATCTTGATAAAAGAGAGGAGAGCACAACGCGTGTTCACAGTCATTTCCCTTATAAGCTTCTATAGCTAGGTCATTCCTGATAGAATCGTCTGTCTTGCTGCACTGTAAACCAGTTGTTTTTGTTCTCTGATAGGAAAAATAATCATCTAATCAGAGCAGTGAGCTTGCACAAAGGGAAAAGGTGAGAAGTTTGTTTGAGGACCTGAATGCAAGCCAATCATATGGAAGAGAAAATACTTTTACAGCACACTACTGTAAAAAATCTACATGGAAGTGGATCCTTGCATTTGGAACCTGTGTTGTCCAAGGGTCAGCCATAACAATCTGACGGCTGTGTGTTTCTTTAAAAATATTTTTTTCTAGGTTAAATGTGATCATTTGAGTCCTTTATTGTTCTTCCTCTTTTTCCCCAACCCTTTCTCTTTTTTATTTCCTATGCAGAACTGGCTTATTTGAGCTTGCCAGGTAAATGGTTATGTATTTCTCTTTACTTTTGAATACCATTTGGTCACTCACTTGTTAATAATTGGCCCATTTTAGAGTCTGGTCCTGAGTTTTTGGTTCTGCCCAAAAATCATCTGGTTGCTTTTACAACTGGATCAAGTTTTTCCCTCTGGTACTTCCTTCATTAGTAATTGTTAGTTGATAGCTCCTGAGTGGGAAGCTTCTTTCTTATGCTGTTTGTATTCAGTTGTCCCCTGAGTGGCCTATTCCCATCCTGTTGTATGCCAAGCAGTTCATTTCTTTTTTTCCTTCCAGAATTCACTCTTGTACCATGCCAAACCAAGTCCCAAACAGGTGTCTCTCTTTTTCAGATGCTAGGCAAAGTATTTTTGGCTGATCGGTTTTTAGTGGCCCTCAGGGGCTGAATGATTTTTTTTTCTTATTTTTTTTAAAGCTTCTGAACATAAATTTGTTTGGTGAGAGAATCCAGATTAGTAATCAAGAAACTAATGCTACTGCAAAAACAAAGCAGCCATCAAAAACTTGGGTTTAAAAGCCACTAGTGAGATTCTGAGCAGTTAGATCTTTCTGTGAATGAGCTGACTTGAGCACTCATTAAGAGCCTGTGTCTCCAGGGAGCTTGGTTGGTAACTTTGCAAAACTAGTTAGGGAAGTGTGATTGCCATCATGCAAGCATCTACAAGGTAAAGAATGTGGTGGTAGACACACTTGCAGAATGTCCAGTCACTAAATCAATATGAAAATGTTCTTGAATGGATAAACAAACATGTGCCATTGCCTTCCATGTGTAAAGATGTGGAAAAGACTCATTGGTGATTCTGTATTTTCCTAGAAACTGTGACTATAGACATTTAATTCCTTGGGATTTAAACAGCCCACCAGGTATATACCTCTGTATGAGTTTCCTCCAATTGCTTTAACAAATTGCCACATGCTTTCTTGCTTAAAACAACACCACACACTTACTTTCTTAAAAGTCAGAAGTGCGAAATTAATTTTACTGAGTTGAAATCAAGGTACCATCAGGACCTAGCTTCCTCAAAAGTCATCAGGGGAGAATCCATTTCCTTAACTTTCTCAGTGCTTAGAGCTTCATTCTTCTCATTATGTGGCTCCTGGCCCCTTCCTCCCTTTCCAGAGTCAGCCCAGCAATTTAGATACTTCAGTCCTTACATTCCCTTCTTATTTGGTATTCAGATCTTCCTCTGCCTCCCTCTTATAAGACATTCAGGATCCACCTGGATAGTCCAAAATAACCTTTCCATTTCAAGATCCATAATCACATCTGCAGAGTCCCTTTTGCCATGTAAAGTAACATCGTCACGGGTTCCAAGGATTGAAAGCTGGATATCTTTGAGGGCCATTATTCAGCCTGGCACAACCGATGAACAGCCCAGGGTCCTTGCCTTACCTGTGTCGCAGGGTAGTTGTGCTTAAAAGAAATATGTGAAGGATTTTATAGACTTTGAATACATATAACAATAAATACTCGTTCATTCATTCAGTTCTTCATTTTGATCCAATTTAGTGTTTTAACCTCTGAGGTTATGTTGCAAATAAATAACAGAGATGATGTTAATTTAGCCATGAGTTACAGTAAGATGATTAAGCCGCTTAATTATTTCCTGTGATTACTGCTCTTTATATTTACATTGACCATCCATTGAACCAGAAAATATTTTTACTTTCTTTTTTTTAATGCTTATTTATTTTTGAGAGAGAGAGAGAGAGAGAGCGAGTAAGAGCACGAGAGTGTGAGCATGGGTGGGGGAGGGGCAGAGAGAGAGGGAGACACAGAATCCAAAGCAGGCTCCAGGCTCTGAGCTGTCAGCACAGAGCCCGATGCAGGTCTCAAACTCACAAACCATGAGATCATGACCTGATCCAAAGTCAGGTGCTTAACCAACTGAGCCACCCAGGTGCCCCTAGTTTTGCTTTCTTAAAGAACCTTATTGAATCTTGCCATCTGTGAGTTTGTCTCTTCGTCTTTTTTTTTTAAATGTTTATTTTTTTGAGACAGAGAGAGAGAGAGAGAGAGAACATGAGCAGGGCAGGGGCAGAGAGGAAGACACAGAATCCTAAGCAGGCTCCAGGTTCTGAGCTGCCAGCATAGAACCTGATGCAGGGCTGGAAATCAAGGACCATGAGATCATAACCTGAGCCAAAGTTGAATGCTCAACCAACTGAGCCACCCAGGTGCCCCATCCCTTTGCCTTATTCAGTAAATAAATGCAACCCCTTGCAAAGTTGCCAGACTTCTGAATTTCTCAAAGAGCACAGAAACATGTCTGTTGTAAGTGACAGAAAATAGTCTGTGCCAGTTAGAACAAAACAAAATAAGGTTGTGCCTGTTCAGGTAATTGAAACATCCAGTGTAAGACCGATTTATCAAGTGAGGGTAAAAGCAGGAAACAGATGGAACTCAGACTGGGTAATTTGAGAAATAAGTACTAAAGGAAATATGCAGAAAAGTCATGGGCAGGATAGAAGGAAACCACAAGAGATAGTGCCGTAGCCCAGGGATTGCAGAGAGCTGTTAGTAAACTTAGAGCCTGGGACAGAGTAGATCTAGGCACCTGAGCCTGGATTCCTGTGAAGAGGATCACCTGATAGGAGCTGAGATTTTAGTGAAGGTACATGGCAAGCCTATTGCAACACCTCAGGATAATTAAATAGCTCTTCTTTATTTTCTTCTTTTTTTTCCCATTTCCTGCTCCTGTTTGCAGTTGTGGAAACCACTGTTGCTGGAGGACAGGAGGGAAAGGTTCTTGATACAGTCCTTAGGGACTCACTCAGCCCCTCTGTTCATGCACTGAGCAAGATGGAAAAGGCTGGATATGGAGGGGTGAACAGAAGGTTTTGGCACACTAATACACAGCTGATTTTCGGATCTCTGGGTTAGCTTTTCTCTCTTCCCTCCCCTCCTCCTGTTTCTCTGCTCTGCTTCCTTCTGCTGTCTGTCCAGCCTCAGATGGATTCTCCCCTCATCCTGCAAGGTAGTTGTGGCCCGTCCTGTCTCATATACGAGAATACCTCTCTCCATAATCAAGTAGTCTCGGCTCAATCTGCAGTCATCTTATGAGACGCCCTGCCTGTCTTTCAATCAGTCATTGTGGCTAAGGGATTGCAAGGCTCCAACTGGCTCTGCCCAACTCCTTATAGCCTCTGAGAATGGGTGGAATCAGCTACACTGGACTGTGTGACATTGGAAAGAGAAAAAGGGATCGAAGGATTCACAAATGACGATCCCACATTTACAGGTGAAATGTCAATGGATACAGAATGCCCAGTGTGTTTTATTTTTTCCTGGTGATTAGAAACTTTTATGTCTGAAACTGCTTATTAAAAGATTAACGTTTTAATCTCATTATGACCAAGGTAAGTTACTATTTTTAGGTACACACACCTCTCATTTCCTTTTCTCACATGTGCCATAAAAGTGATTTTGCTATCATAATTCCATTTTCTATTATTGCCTAACCTTTTAAAAGGAATATTTAATACAAAAAATGCACAGATTTGTGTATAGTTATACATTTTCTGTACAGTGTTCACATGTAATTGTCATGATTGTCTTATGTGGTTTATTTATACTTTACAAATGCAGAAATGTTAGCTAAGAAGAGATTCAGTGATTTACTAATAGTTTTTAGGAACTTGAGTAGGGATTTAAACCAAGACTTTTCTGATACTGGACAAATACGCATGTGGAAACAATTTGAGATTTGGTTATATACATTTGCGTGTGTGTTTATGTGTGTGTGTGTGTATCTGTGTGTGTGTGATGATAGACCAAAGATGAGGGGCTCAAACATTTTATGATTTCATAAGGACTAACATTCTTGCTTCTAAAATATCTTACCTACTGACCCATTACTACATATGAAATTTCCAAAACATTTGTTAAGAATTTCTTTGTGGATGTTCTGTTGATATGTACATTTATTTAAGTGAAAAAGCACTGATTAGGAAAGGGTCATGAAATTTTCTAGCCATCTCATTTTTATTAACCAACTTACTGGACTTCTGTGATTATTTCCTAACAAAAAATAAAACCCTAAGAGAATGTGACATAGGCACAGACATTTTATGGAAGTATGCCAAGGAAAGTGAGAACAAAGACATTTCTCTGCTCAAAAGAGCAAATTTGTATTACTCTTATAATGCAGATCTGAACTTCTGAACTTAATAACCATAAAGGAGAGATTATACCAGCTCTCTGTAAATATGCAACTGTATTAGGAGATCAGCTTCTTTATTGATACCAAGCTTTATCAAGTACTTTAACACAAAATCTTCTGACCTTTAAAATTAACATTAAAAAGAAGTGGAGGGTGCCTGGGTGGCTCAGTCGGTTAGCGTCCAACTCTTGATTTCGACTCAGGTCAAGATCTCACAGTTTGTGAGATCCAGCCCCACACTAGGCTCTGTGCTAATAGTAGGGATTCTCTCTCCCTCTCACTCTCGCTCTCTCTTGCTCTCGCTCTCTCTTGCTCTCCCTCTCAAAATAAATAAATAAATAAATGTTTTTTAAAAAAGGTGGTTTCCCACAATTCAGCCTGTGTTGATTTGGTTTAAAATGCCCATGCTTTTGAGTAATTCTAGTTCTGAGAATCTGTTTTAAAAGAATCATCTTAAATGGAGAAATACTAAATTTTCAGTGTGATTGTTAGTCAAAATGCTTTCTATAATAGGAAAAATTGGAAATTTTTTTTTTTAAACAGAAGACTGGTTAAGGATTACATTGCAACAATTTGTTGTCATAGTATTTTTACTGATCTCATGTGAATCATGGGACTACGCTTCAATTTAAGTAAAGAAAGCATAATAAAAATTACATTATAGTCTTATTATAACTGTATAAAATACATGTTTAGCAGAAGTCAAAAGGCTATAATATACGCTGTTAGCAGTTAAGAATTTTTTAACTGTGTTAGAGTGCTGGAGCTATGGATTTCTTTCCCTTCTTGTCTTTACTTTTAGAATTGCCTTGGGGAGCCTGGGTGGTTCAGTCGGTTAAATGTCTGACTTTGACTCAGGTCATGATCTCGTGGTTCATGAGTTAGAGCCCCACATCGGGCTCTGTGCTCACAGCTCAGAGCTGCTTTAGAATCTGTGACTCCCTCTTTTTCTGTCCCTCTCCAGCTCACGCTATGTTTCTCTCTGTCTCTCAAAAAATAATTAAATGTTAAAAATGTTTTTTAGAATTGTCTGTAATGTGCTTATACCACTTTTATAAAAGAAAATAGATAATTGCAACTCACCAGGAAAAATAACTTTCTTTATCCTTGTATATTCATATAATCTTTTGCAGAGTACTACTGAATAAAAGAATTCCCATGTTCTCTCCAGCTTTGTGTCCAATGTCTAGAATCGATTTCTGAATATGGTTGGTTTGTATAAATGCTACATAGGCCTGGCTATTTTAAGACTGGCTATAGACCCTTATGTGCTACCTTCTCAAGACTTTGTCATGAATTGATGTTACTCATTTATAATCATCGATAGTAGATCGTGTTGCCATGTTGTGTATTATGCTTCTTGAGAAAAAGTGGTAAGGGGTTCTGTAAGGATAGTCCCTGGGATTAGCATGTAGGCTTACCAGATACTGAGGCAGAAAATGTGGTAAATGATAAGAAATATGTCCCATGATTGTCATCATCATCCTCATAGAGATTCATGGCTGAACTCTCAAGCATGACTGCAGGGTAGGTTAAACGGGAGTAAACTCATTAGGCACATCAGCTTCACTTCATTAGGAATGGGAGGTAGTTCAGCCAGTGCACGTGCATGTGGCCATTTTCTGTGGCTCATATATTTTGATAAATATTCTCCAGATCCCTGAGGGGAATGTAAAGTAAGCAATGTGGGAATGTCTGTCTTGGAGTATTAGTTAAGTTGTTCTTAACTATTTTTCATAAATTGAGGCTGGGGCTTCTCTAGTTGAGCCTATTAGAATACAGAGTATGTATGGGTTACTCTACATAGATTTGGGGCATCTTTTTCTTAGCTGTGTCTCTTAGTGGATTCCCTTAAATTCATATAGCCAGTTCACTGGAGTTTGCTTTGTGGTTAAAAAAATTATTTTAACTTTGTTGTTTTGTTGTTGTTGCTTATATTCTAGTTTTGTTTTTGTTTTTCCTGAGAGAAAAATATACATGGAGGCAGAGGAATGGAGGAAGTATGCAAGGGCAAGGGCACAAGGAGAGTTGGAATGTTGCTTGGTGTAAGTTGAAATATCATTTTCTTGGCATAGTGACTCTGATGTGTCTATTTTATATTCATGTTAGCCCAGCTTTCAAATCAATATGTGAAAAAAAAGGATGTGATTTTTATTCATAAATGGACACATACATGTGTATGTGTATATATTCATATATTTCACATATCCTTTTTGCCATATTGTTTGTTTTTAATCATATTGAAGTCCTCATAATATCTTCACATCATTCAAGTCCCCACAAAGACTGCCCATTTATTATTTGCTTTCTGTACATTTTCTTTTAATGATTGGTGAGTTTTTAAAGACTCTAAGTATTAGAGTGACTCCTAGATACCATAAAAGTAAGTGTTACATGAAGTGTGGGAATATCTCCTGTGATAATCTTGGGAGGTTTTAATTAAGCACCTGTTTTCATATTCCAGTTAATTAGAAACTCACTGCATCAGGGAGTGGGCCATTGCATTGCAGAATACTGAAGGGGTAATATCATCTCTTTTATACGTGGGTCATAGTTTTATACTATAGAATGCTATTAAGCAGTAACTTTTTGTAGACATCCTTTCAAATACCATAATGGGTATTCTGTCCAAAAGCTTTTTTCTTGAATTAAAAGTTGTCTCTCATTTCTCCTTCCTAAACATGTGACACAGGTTTGTTTTACCTCAGGACTGTTTTATGAATGGATTCACTGTGGTTGGTCAGTATATTCTTTAAAATATTGCATGTAGACATGAACACAGTTTTCCAGAAGTAATCTCTCAAGCACCTAGTATAAAGGAATGATTATTTGATTCTTTGATGTAAGTATAATAACTCTTCACTAATTTTGCAATTTTTTATAACTAGATCATGCCATTAACTTATAGAGATTGTGATCTGATTTTTTTTTAAACGGGATTTGCTGGTAGGGCAAGTGTATCAGTTTGAAATTGCATTCACTGTCTGCAGATGAGGTCTAAAATTACCAGTGACTAAAACCCAATAGAATTAATTTTTCTTCCAAGTCATAGAAGACGGTAGTTAGACAGCCCGGGTTAGTAGTCAGAGGCTCTATGATATCAGGCATGTAGACTCCTTCTGGCTTTGTGTTCTACAGTCTCTAACACAGCTCTTCAATCTGTTGCCCCAAGATAGCTTCTTGAATCCACATGTTAAGATCATCTGGTCTGTGCTTATCCAAATTATCTGTTCTGTCTCCGTTTTGATAGAGTTGTTTCATTTTATTTTATTAAATGTGTAGCATCTACATATTTAAGCTGTTTGTTTATACAAATATATTTAGACCATAAAATTGGTGTTAAAGATAAAAAACATTGGATTATAGTTAATGATTTTCTGCCTTTTGATCTATGTTTTAAATAGTTACTCTCTTGTTGCAAACTCTATCACAGGAAAGTAAAGTAGGCATATGTTCTTGGCAGGTTTAACTGAAGAGCCATTTCTGGGTTTTGCTAATATTGGATTATATTTATTGTATTGGTTCATCAACTTTAAAGTTCAATCGCAAACTGGAGTAGGCTGCTCTTATTACCTAACTAAATTGCTCACCTGTATACTTTTCCTAAGCCTCAGCTAGACTGAGGCCAACAGCATGATGACCATCTCTGAGGTCTTAGAAGAGAAAACTAACTTCCTATGGTTAAGAGGGGGAAATAGCATCAGATTTTGCATAAACTCTTTCCGCCTAATGCCTCATGCCGTAGATTCTAGGGAAAGGTATAATTAAAATAGAAAAAGAAGGTAAATTTTACCTTGTTTGTATAAGGCATATGAACTGCATGGCAACCTCATGAGGGAGGGTCTGTTAGTTCTGATTTAGCTCAAAGAGTGTAAATAATTTAACTGCATTTACATATATATGAGAATATTCACAATAAAATCTGCATCTATGTCAAGCATATGGGAGGAAAGATGAAATGACTATATGTATAGGTAATCAGTTTCTTACATTTTGGAGCTTCTCATGGTTAGTTGGTAAAGGCACTGAAGTATAGCTTTCTGTTCAAATTATTTATTTAGAGGGTAGCTCAGAGTAAGACCTCTCAAATGATATTTTATGAGACCCATGTATCTCTCAAGATAATATTATATATTCCATGATGAAAAATGTTGCACAAATTTAAGGAAACACTACTTAAACTATATCTGTTTTTAATGTTAGGACATATGTCTAGTAGTATGACCTAGAAAATGGGATATTCTGGATTATATTGCCCTCATGTTGTCAAGTTGAGAAATATGAGGCCTAAAGTATGAAGATCACCAACCTAGCTGTATCAACCACATTCTAAATAGCAAACACATTAGAAAGACTCATTTTCTCTTTTTGTGATATTTAGTGATTTGCCCCCAATTTTTATTATTTTCAACAATATGGCATTTTATACTGCATCATGAGTATAGGGTAAACATTATTTGAAATGCTTGTTCTTAGAGATTCCCTTCCAGTTTTTCCTGTGAGCCACTGAAATGTGATTTACCCTTTGCTCATTGATGCTGAGTGTCTTGTTCACCTAGACACTATTGCATGAAGGCTATGGCTTGAATCTGCTTTCGAGCTTAGGATCAATAAAGCAGGAAGTAGCAAAATTATATGCATCCTATTTCTTTAATAGTGAATATGTAATAAGCATTATAAAGCAATAAGTGATTTCAGATTATCATGAGACATGGGTAAGTTTATAGCCATGAGGAATCTGACACATCTATAACTCATATCAGACCCATTACAGGGGGTGCCCAAAATATTTTTCCACTTTGGATTAAAGTTGTCTTTACACGCTGTGTCTGTGGGAGATTTAAGATGCACATCAGCACATTTGAGGTTCTGATTTTTATAAAAGACACCTAAGTAATATTGTAATATTGTATGACATAGAATACTCTAAACTTATTTGACCCAAAACATTTTATCTTTGAAAACGTTATTAACATCTTGGGAGGCAGCACTCCTTTCATTGAATGACATTAGAGTAACATTGACATAAAATGTATAAATTGCCCCAATGATGCTATAGCATAGCTATAGTATGTGTATTCACCTAAAGATATTATTTTATAATCAAGTATGCCTATATGAAAAAAAGGAGAATTTATTAATGTTATGCAATAAGAATTTAGCTCATTAGATGACAGAGGAAACAGTACTCCCTAACAAACTGAAAATAATTTGGTCAGGCAAGAGGAGGAAGGGAAGAGAGTTTGATAAAGAACACGTGGGAATTTACTCTCTTCTTTGGACAACTACTCAGGCTTTATTACATCCCTTAGCATGCCACTCAGAGCTTTGTTTTGGTTTTCTCATCAGTATCCTTAAATACAAACCATATGTAAGAAATCTGTGTCAGGAGAAGTAAAAGAGGTCATTATTGCAGGTGTAACGGTTTTCTTAGATTCATAACTTACAGGTTCCCAGTACAAAAGAAATCCCATGATTTCTTTTTACAAATGAAGTAACAACCACTTACTTACTTTACTTTTTCCAAGGTGGTCTTAAAGGAGGCAACCAAGGATTCTAGTATGCAGTAAACAAATTCAATATTAATTTTTTTGCCCTTTATTCTGACAGTTTATAAAAGTTATAAAAGCATTTCTTGCTGCCCCTTTCTCCCTAAAATATCTTTTGATAAAACACCCAAACAGCCCTGTTCCTCTAAGGTGCTCCGTGTTCTTCCTTTAATTTGAATGTAAACATAGAAACACTTCTGTGTTTTGTAGAGTGTGAGTGAGTGTGTGTGTGTGTGTGTGTGTGTGTATGTGTGTGTGTGTGTTGTCCATGAGAGAGCAAGTACTGAATCAAGCAGAGTTTCTACATAAACTATAAGTGGTTTGTCTTGACTTGCATTATAAATGGATTTCTGGCCTAATGAGATGCCCTTGTTTGCTTGGTATGTATTGATACTGTTTGAGTATCAAGACGTTGGCTTTTCTCCTGACTTGTTCACAGAAGAAAAGAGTGTGGGGTGGGATGGGATATGTACCTGGAAGGTGTCATAAACTTAAAAATAATTGAAATTATCAATTTTTTAAAATTAAAATTTCCAGAAAGGAAATTTAATGTGAAATATGTTTTCAGCCTTTCAAGCAGGTGAGTCTCAGTTTCACACTCTTAGTCCACTTTTCAAACTGAACATAAATGTGTTACATGTTCTATTTCACATCAGTTTAATTAGTGGCCCTGTTTTGTATTCACTCAAAAGTTTGCCACAAAGGTAAATGCCATGCCAGGATGTCTTAACAAAATATTGAACTTACAGAAAAGTTATTTGTAAACTAAAGATCTGTGATGAGTATCTGCTCTGCCAAATGACTAATCATCCCATTTTGTTTTAAATAAGTTCCTTAGGTTTTAGATATTTTCATCTATATGTTTATATCCACTAAATGATAAAGGCCATGTTTGTCCTGTTAACTATTATAGCCAGCCCCAGGATATTGTATTATAGTCCTGTCATCTTTGCACACTGAACATAATTAATGCTCAATAAATAATTGTTGAAAAAAATTATGTATCTTATGTATCTATGTATCTGTCACTTACCTGTCTGTTGCAACCACTCTCCCATCTCTTATCATTGTAAATGTACAATTACAAACATTAGAATGTGCAAGGAATATTTCAAACTACTATGTTATTCGCCAGTACAATGACAGTTGCCAGATTTGGAGAACTAAATCAAAATGGGTAATGCAAGCTAATATTTCATAAACCTACTGATACCCTTAGTTATGTCTTAGTCTCCTTTCACAGACCAGATAATTTATGATTTAGCTGGAATAAGAAGTTCTTTTCTTATATATGCCTTTATATAAATAGATATCTGGATAAAGAAAATAATTTTAATGATTATTATGACAAATATGTTATTAAAATATTATTATAATGATAATGGGAAAATTTCCATCAAGTTATGAAAATATATTTGACATTGTCTGTCTTAAAATATGGCTTATCTTATGAATACATAATTACTTTGGAAATCCCTGGGAGACAACTCAGATTGTCTGAATTTGAGTAGGAATTTTAATCAAATATAAAAGGCATGGTGTTTTGTTAAGACTAAACTAGGTTATTTTACCAAAATAAGCATCCTCAAAATTACAGAGACTGAAACAAAAGTCCATGTTTGGTCCATTTGTATGTTCACTGTAGATTGCTTGGAGTCCTCTGCTCAGTGTAGTTAACTCCAACTCAGGCTGACAGAGGAGCCACCTCACAGAATGTTGCTGGTTACTGTGCTAGAGGAAAAGAAGAGGTCTGAAAGGCCTAGCACCAACAATTAAGTGACAAGCATTGCTTCTCACAGTTCACTAGATTCTATCCAACTGCAAGAAAGTCAGGAGGTGATATTTTCTCATGAATCCGGAAGACAGGGAGAGGGAAATAGTTTTAGAATTATCTCAGTGTGTTTGTGATTATCTGACATAAAACAAGCATTACATTCTCTACACATGGTATATATTTATAGACTAGCTAAAACTGAGGTATAAGGGGAAGTCCCAGGGATGACCAATGAGGGCACGTAGCATGTGAATTAAGATGCCATCCAAGGAGAAAAGAAATAATGGTTAGAGTATGAGCCTTGAATCAAATCCATAAGAGCTAATGCTTAATTTGCATTTGTTGGTTTCTACTTGAGCTATTTCTCATATAGGCAACTCTAATGACCTCCAGGGTGAGCAGCTAAAGGAAATTAGTTTTTTAATAGTGACTAATGATTCTCCTTAATAATACAGAGGTATTGCCTACCAGAAGAAGATACGACAGCTTATCAGGCATGGAGAAATAGAATATATAAGTGCCTAGAAATGTGCAGGTCAGTTACTTTACATTTTACATAAAATAAAGGAGCTTTTCACTGGAAACAAACCCACTGAGGGCAAAAAAAAAAAAATTAAAATGCTGAAATTTTTCATAGAAATGAGTGGCACTTGAATGCCAGCCATTTGACGAGGTGGTCTTTCACTGTCACTTCTAGCTTTTTCATGTTCTGCTTTGGAGGCTACTGTGTGGAAAAATTAACACAATTATAGTGATCCAGGGTTAAAAGAGCCCAAGTAAGTTCATCCACTCACATTTGTTGCCCAGATTAGCATGCCAGGTCACCCGCTGATATCGGGTTGTCTAATACAGGGAAAGTCTCAAAAGAGGAATTATGATAACTTTTCTTCGTATATCAACACATATTTAGTGTAACTTCATACATTTAATTAGTATATTCTCAATATAGAAAAATCTTCAGAAAAAAATGTGTTACTGTTAACTTCTGAGGCTGTAGCTAAGATGAAACTGTCTGTCTCGTATATATAACTTTGGAAGTCATTAACATGAGGGAATCACTTGATTACTGTAAGGAAAGACTGTTGGACCATATGGATAGATCCCATAATGCATCCCTCCTGGATGGTATTAATTATGTTTGTCTAGTGAGTCTGTGTTTTTATATTCTACCTTTCAATATTATGAATGGCTGTAACTTTTTGATGAATTTGAGAAGAACCATATCCTATGGAGTTGAATATTCCTTAGGAGTTTGAAACCCCATCTGAAATCACTTGTTACATCCTTGCTCTATATTAAATTGGATAAGGTTGAGGCACTTTTATATTATTGCTGTTTGATGTAAGAAATGATGAATAATGGATCAAGGAGACTTTCAGAGTTACATTTCTGTGATATTTTCAGATCAGGGCAACCATACTTGTATACATAATCCCTTTCTTTTTAGATATTAGTATGAAGAATGGATATTGATCAAAGATATGGATATGATTCAGATTATAAAAATTATTTTCATGTGAACCTGTAGTGAAAATGTATAAACATAAATCAATGAATGTTAAGTGTGTTTCTTGAAAGAAAGAAAAAGACAGTATTGGATAAGGTTGGATGGTTGAGGAACTTTGTTTTCATTTATGGTATTCATTTATGGAGAAAAAATCTCTAAAATGAAATTACACAATAGATTTATATACATATGTGAAGAATATACAGAACTTTAAAATTTGTATAAATAATCCAGTATAATGTGAAATGTTAAATTGTTTGTTTAAATTGTTAACCTCATATGCTTTGACTCTTTGTATTTATTCTACCTCTTAACTGTTTACTGCCTTTATTTACATGACCTACAAAGACTGTGTTTTCCTTTCTTGCTGTGTTAAATCTCTTCTTCTATAACAATTTTCAGTTCCCTTTGACCAAGTGGCTAGTTAAAGGAGGGAAAAGTAAAGCAGATAATTTATTCCATGACATCAGATGTTACAGATACCAGTTCTCTCTTTGCTTTATATTTTACTCCTGTTTTTTTTCTCACCTCCGTTTCTGTCATTTGCTTTCTACATTTACTTTCCTATGTATATGACTGATATCTTTAGTTGTGTAGAGAGATGCCTTTTCTAGAATATAGTGTTTCTTGTTACTGATATCCTCAGCTTATCTAAAGGAATATATCTACATGTCACATGAACTATATGTATTTATTCATGGACGTATTTGTTAAAATATACTCATTTTATTGGTAAATTAAGAAAATATTCACTGAGCATTTATACATGAGGATTATTGATACTGTGCTAAGTGTGGTAGATAACATAATCAAAAGCTATTTTGTGCCCCAACAGATCACCCTGTAATGAAAGAAGTAAGTATAAATATTATGTACTTTGCTTTACAAATGTTATAATTTACAGTGTTTATAATACTGTATAGACATTGGTTGAAGTCATTCAAAATAAACATACATAATAGTATTGTAGTGTAAGGGAGAGGAGTATTATTTTGCCTCTTAATTAACTTAGCATTATAGAGGAGATAGTTCAATTAATGGCATGGCTTTTTTAAAATTAATATTTAGCTGTCTTCAAGAATATTTTATGCCATATGGAACTTAACTTGCCTCTTCTGGTTGTGTGTTATTCTTCCTTTTAATTGTTCCCATATTATTTCATTGCCTTTCTGTTGATTACTGCTTTCACTGAATAATTTTGCATGCAGCATGCTTTCAGAGTTTTAAAACAAAGTAGAGCAACTACACGTTTTTCACTTTTGAATAGTATATGTTTCATCTTCATGACTCAGTTTCAAATTCAATTGAAATTAACTCTTTAGCAATTCCTTGCCATTGACTGTGAACTCCTCAGGTGATGCAGTTACTCATAATAGGATGAAAAAGTTGACAGGAAATGAGAGTAAATTAACTTTAAGAGTCTGAATTCAGCAGATGCCAGTACATTCACGAGCCTTGATGTTGAAGGCTAAGACATTGACGTACATTTATAGTGATCCTTAATTTTGTTCTGAAATCAAGAGTCAGTGGAACTTGATAGTTTAAATACTCCATTTATTCTTTGCAAATGTAGGCAATAGGCAATCATATACTTAATACTCAGTAATCACTGTATTGTAGGCTTTTTAAGAATAGTTTTACCTATGTGCTAAGTAGAAATCAGTAAAACTGATTATCTGAATTATAGAATTACTTTACATTTGTTCCATCATTGTAATGATAGAATTGCAACTTTAGAGACAACTATGCTGATTTATTTAAGCGAAAAGAAGCATTACTACATAAAATGCCATACAAACCCTGGATGTTCCATACAAAATAAATGATATGTGCAAGCAGCATTTGTCTTCATTACAATAAGTGACATATGTGCATATATTGCTGTGAAAAGATTACTATATACAACACGTCTATCCATCAAAATAGAGTAGTACAGTCAGGTATATTGTTTTTGCAAAGACCAAGTAAAATCATACATGGATACATGATTTGAGAAGCACAGTTACCTGGGAAGATGTGTATAAGTCTAGAAGTTGTTTGTTTATTTGCTATTCTTCCACCAGTTGGTTTTTCCAACGCCTTAAGTTAGATTACCACCTAAATTATATATGTACCATAAGATGGTGAAGGAAGAAAACATACAAAATGAGAAGGGAGGAAGAAGTATTCAAAACCATAGACATGTAGCCATGATTTAGCAAGAAGTTAATTTTGATTCTTTGTACTGAGGCTAAAGAGGAAGATTGACAGATGAAAATTTTTTCTATGATAAAAATAAGTGACATGCCAGATGTTATAGAACAAACTTCATTAGATAATAAGTTCTCTTGTGGACTCTGATACAATAAATTCTGAATATTAACTGATCATTTTCAATTATTATTTTCCTTTTAGTTTTTCCCATATTTCAAATACACATATGTCATTCCATGAATTTACATTCATATTTTTTCTCTTGCTTAACTTTTCTAAATAAACTTTTCTTTAGGTGAATTCTTACAATTTGACTCATTTGACGATAAGTGGCTTTCTGAATTTTTATTATGGGAATGGAAAGAGGGTAG
Organism: Acinonyx jubatus; assembly: GCF_027475565.1. NCBI lineage: Eukaryota > Metazoa > Chordata > Mammalia > Carnivora > Felidae > Acinonyx > Acinonyx jubatus. Next base: position 41,833,859 of record NC_069391.1, read on the forward strand.
GTAGTCAGCTAACATGGTATTTCTGTTTGTTTTCTCTCATGCCACTTTTTTTTCATTTTTGAGAGAGAGAGAGAGAGAGAGAGAGAGAGAGAGAGAGAGAGAGAGAAATAGAGAGAGAGAGACCATGTGCAAGGCAGAGTAGGAACAGGGAGAGGGAGACAGAGGATCTGAAGCGGGCTCTGCACTGACAGCAGAGAGCTGGATATGAGGCTTGAACTTATGAACCGCAACATCATGAGCTGAGCTGAAGTCAGACACTTGACCAACTGAGCCACCCAGGTACCCCTCTCCCATGCCACTTTTTACACAAGAGAGCAAAATTGAGAATTGAGAAAATGATCAGTTTTCTAAAATTTGATGTCCTTTTCCCAACAGCTCATTTCCATGACCAGATAAAATGAAATTGACTTTCAGGAAAATGTGAAAGACATTGCCACATGCCTGTTTCACATTATCTGTAGACCTTCTATAGCACTGTTAGTTACAGGCCATTCTGCACACAACATACTACATTTCTGATTCTGTTCACAGCAGCCCCACCACCTTGGGAAGTGTTCTGTGTGTGTGTGCGTGTGTGTGTGTGTGTGGTCTCCCATGGTTGGAAATTTAATGGTTTCTGCAAAATGCTAATATGGAAGAGATTAATAAACTGAAAAACAGCATTTAAGCCAGAACGATACCTAAATGTATTTTGGTGCTAAGTAATGCTAAGAAAACGTCTTTCCCCTAGCCCTCTTATAGATTTTTCCTGTCTTGAATAAAGCTGTCTCATTTTAGGTGTTCATTTGTCTCTTACATGTAGATATCTCCCAAATTACTAACGTTCATGCCCAGATATCTGAGGGGCCTTTCAGTTAGAAGAGAACACTGGGTGTCCTATGTAAGAGATGAATCACTGGGTTCTACCCCTAAAGCCAAGGCTACACTTTGTGTTAACTAACTTGAAGGGGAAAAAAAGTTCTTACAGTCATCTCAAACACGATTGCTTCCAGAGGCTCCTTCTCCATTATTAGTCTCTATCAACCCTGTCCTTATTTTCCTTTTCACCCTGGTGGGAAAATGCTCACAAATCTTTGCTTCTTTACTTTCTGTGCATTCATATATGACTTTTCATTAGATCTAGTCCCTTCTAATTTCAGAGTGCCTTTCTTTACTAGTGACACCACACTCAGTTGGGCTAATATAACCTTATGCTAGTACAGTGGCCATAGCTTCCTATCTGCCCTCTTCTCCTATGTCCCGGCTCTCATATCCTGTATACATCTTCCAGAATTATCTTGTTAAATACAATTTTTTTTCATCTCAAATCAACACTCAGATTTTCCATTCACTCTCCATAGCCTGACAGGCCATTCATGATGACAATGCTTTCTTCCTCTGCTTCTCAGAGCAACCTGCCTCTCCTGTTGATAAGTTTCCTTACCACCTGCCCACACACACAAAAGACACTTCTGTGCTACTCACTTTCTGTTTTACACTAGCTTCTGCTTCTCTGAATAGCTTTTGTTACTCATTATGTTTGGCCACACACGTTCTCAAAGGTACAAATCAAATTCCATCCCTTCTTTCAATTTTCCCTTGAACATACCATATAATGTTGATCATCCCTGATCCTCAATTTCTCGGGTTTTGTCTTCAAGTCATGGGGACATTTAATCATGCATATTACCTTTATAGATCTGGTTACCACGATCTACAGATAACAGAAAATAAAGAGCTTCATAGGACCAGCAATTTCGCCAGCAATGGAAATCATGAAAAAACATGTCTGCTGGTATTGAGGGCAATAAAAGAGGTACTCATCAAGCTTTCATAGCTCTAGTACATACCCTGTCAGTGCTTATAGAATGTGATTTAGATGAGAGTTGGTCAATTTTGTATTCGTTCCCAAAAGTGGGTTAGGTAAAAAATAGACGTGATACCAGTGAGGCCCACGTACCTTACATGAGTCAGAAAATCAAAGAAATTTTATTTCAGAGAGTGCCTTATATTAGTTTGTCTTTTATGCATATCTTCTCTTTTATGCATATCTTCATTTCCCAATGAGAAAGCTTCTTTAGGATTGAGAGTTTATTTTATGCCTCTTTTGCATCTTTTCACATTTATGATGCTCACTTTTTTTTAGGAGAATAAAATTAATATAATTACCATAACTACAAGTTATAGGATTTCATTGTAAATGTTGTTTTAGGTTTTCCACTATATACCATATGATGCAGGTGACTTTTATACCTAGATTGTACTGATTATATACTCTCTGAATTTTCTATTATTTAACATCTAGAAGGCAATAAACATTTGTTGCAAACTTACTTTGTGCCTAAGCCTATTTCAACTTATTGCCAGCGTAACTACCTTTGAGAAGAGTTTGGAAGTGAGCATTTCTACTATATCTACATTAATAAAGAGTCAGTGAGGGAAGTTAAAGCCAATTATATATTAATTTTTCAGTATTGTGGTGTTTCAAGAAGTCAAAAAATTATTTTGTAAAAAGCAACTCTCATTTCTGTATTTGTATGTAAATTTTTGTACTTCAAAAATAAATATAATTATAAATGTATAATATATACTTATATATTATACTTATATAAATACAATAAATATATATTTAAATATAAATTTATAGATATAAATATTTTCTGACAAATATTTAAAGAAGAAGAGTCCATGAAGTATGATTCAGCCACTTTTTCCATTTTAATCCAGTAGATAGAGAAAATAAAGTCTGCTTGAAGGGTAAACTTAATATTAAACATGAACCTCTACTGTGGGTAGATGATGCTTTGATGTCTTACAGGTTTTCTTATTCTTTAACATTTTCATGAACTGTCACATTTAAATTCTGAATGTCAGTGCATTGGTCAGTAAAACACCTTGTGCTGTTTTTTTGTTTGTTTGTTTGTTTGTTTTGGTGGGTTTGTTCATCTTACTGAATATTTTATCTAGAAACCACATCATGTTCCCAATTATTTTGGATGATAACTGCTACAGGAAGTTTTACAAACTATCTTTTTCATACTAGTTATTTAGTCTATTGTCTCATCAATCAAGTTTGATGAATTATTTAAGAATTATTTAAAGCAGTTTCATAATCATTTCAAGATAACTCTATTCCTGTAAAAGGTAATTTTAAAAGTCAGACACCTTCAGGGCAGTGCAAAGACACATAAACTCTTAGAAATGGAGATTTCAGAGGCTTCTTAGAGGTCAGTGGTTTGATCCTCCCACCTATGGAAATACTCATTTCTTAACTATCACTGACAGAGTCATTTTTCCCCTTCCAAATATTCCTATGATAAGGAGCTAATTTCTTAGATAGACAGTACTTTCTAACATTGGACCTAATTATTAGAAAAGTTTATTTTTTAGTGAAAAAAGTCTAATTCCTTTTTATGTAAGAATCATAGGAGAAAGAGAGGAAAAAGAAATAATAGAAAAACATTGAGAAATACTAATGACAATAGGGAGCATTTTGAACATTTATTATTTGCCACAATTACTCTAAAAGCTGTATACATATTATCTAAATTAGTTTTCATAACCTCTGTGATGGAGAGACAATTATATTTTCGTTTTACAGAAGAGGAAATTAGGAATAGGAAGATTATTATAGCCAATAGAGAGTGCTAGAGCCAGAATTCAAAGCTAGGTAGCCTGGCTCCAGAATCAGCTCTTAAATGTATATTTAAACAAACAAACAAACAAACAAACAAAACACACACACACATACACACAAAAAACAACCAAACAGCTGAGTTGGGAAAGAACAAGAACTGAGAAATAGGAAAGAGTTGTGCATTGCTGCAGTCTAGAAATGGGACACATCACTTTTTCTCATCTGTCATTGACCAGAATACATCACATGGTTCTAGCAAGGGGGCTAGAAAGTATACATATGTGTGTTTAAGAAGGAACAATATCAAACACAAGATTTGATGTACCTAGAATAGTCTATGTGCTGTACTCCAGGGGAGCATTCCTCAAATACCCAAATCCACCTTCATGTCTGCTCTTTCCAATCTCCTTTAGCTTCCATATTATAATCTAGACTATGTCTAGTTATTCATGGACATGGTTTTCATTGCATGTTGATAGTTCAGTGTGGATAAGTACATGCAAAGGTTTACTACTAGGTATAGATGAAGTTATTTAGTTAGTAACACGTTAAGTTTTGAGATAAAACGATGGAACTAGCCAAAAGTCTTCTCTCTCTATGCCTTTCCCTTTCTCATGGAAATATTTTATTTTGGGACCTTCTCACCACTCACTAATGCCTTCAGGGATTAATTGGATTGTCATCTGCTAATTAATTCAAAAGACATGTCAGGGACATTGACAATAGTGATTTGATGTTTTCAGGCACGTCTCATTTATAAAGCCATCTTTGCTTTCTGAAATCCTTTTCTATGCTGCCTGAGGTACGATACAGAAATGAGAAAAGGACTTATTTCTGCAGGTAACATGTACTTGGATGTGTGAACAGTAAGAGATAGAGAAAGATAGTGGCATCGTTTAAATTTCTAAGTCTTTTAAAAAATAATTATTATATTAGTAAGGTAGAGGTGTCATCATTTTAAATATGAGCAGACTGAGTCTTGGAAAAATTCAACTGGGATTCAGATCTAACTTTTTCTGACTATAAAGTCAGCATGGTTTTTACTAAACCACATAGCTTTCTAGCTAAAGGATCTATAGGTCATTTTTTTTAAACCTCACTCTTAATTTGTATAGCATTTAAATACAAAGAGCAAAATTTTCAGTTTTATGTACAAATAACAATACAGGTTTACAAGCAACTTGTTTCATAATTGTATGCCAACATTGTCATTATGATATTTCTTGCTCATATTCTAGCTGACATTTTGTGCATAAATAGTCACATCTGTCTTGGCTCTGAAATACTGATACGTATGATAAAATTCATAACAGATCCTGGAAAATATTTCATTTAGTACAGTGACAGCAAAACATGAACTAAAATAAAGCCACACATAACATATGGGTACAAATTACCAAGTAACTCAAATTTAATTTCATCTTCAGAATTGAATGTAAGAAAAATATTCTAAATTGTACTGATTTTACAAGTGGCCAGCATGAATATCAACAAAGTTACTTGTAAACCTTGCTTTCCTCGGCCTTAAAATAATACTCCTTTGCATTTCCTTTACTTCTCTGCTCAGTTCCCTCTTTTAAAAACTCCTTTAAACTTTGTTTCTTAAATGTTAGTGCCCTTTAAAATTTATTCCTGGTCTATCTTCTTTTTACCATTCTGAACACTTGATGTCATTAACTACTGTGCATTTCATTAGCATTTTATGCTGATAAGTTCCAAATCTCTATTTCTAGTTTAGATCATTTCTAATATGAGGATACATACATATACTTGGGCATCTCTATAATATTTAATAATATAATTTAATATTGAACAACAGTCATCTCAAATTCTTCATGCCCAACAACTGAAGTCAATATTTTTATTCTCAAGCCTGTTCAACATTCTTTGCCCCATATCCAAGTTAGTAGCAACAAAAATCACTACATTATTAAAGTAAGAGATCTGGATGTCACCCTTGGTTCTCCCTCTTATGACATCCAAGTAACGTTCAGCTTCTGTCCGTTCAGACTGCCTAGTAATGTCTATCAAATGTCTGCACTTATCTTTCAAACCCCATTGCCATTTTGACCCATCAGAATCTCTCTCAAATAATTGCAGTTGCTTCCTGACTAGTACTTGGCCTACCAAACTATAAATAATTGTATATAGTGGTGGTAAGGAAAGATTAGTACAAATGCAGCAATATAAAAGTAGCTCAATTCAGCAAGGAAGATCAAGGAAGAGGTTCATAGATACACTCACATATAGAAATTATAAGCTCTGTCATATCAATAAGCAAATTTTGTACTTCTTTTTAATGTAATTTGTTGTCAAATTGTACTTCTTAATAAAATGTTGTGAAAGGTTGACACAAGTGCCTGTTCATTGGCAAAAAAAAAAAAAAAATCCTATTACCTCTCACTATGCAAAAAGTTAAATTAAATATCTAAATGTAAAAAATAAACTAAAAAACAAGAAAATATGGGTCTATCTTATGTTTGGGTGGAAAAGTTAGGAAATTTGCTTAGTAGGCCATGCAAGAAATGAAACTTAGAGTTACAAAAGAAATGATTGATAGATATAACTACATAAGCATTAAAAATGTCTGTAGTGAAAGACCACAAATAAAGGTAAATTAAGCATAAAGGTAGAAACAAATATTTGTAACAGTGAAGACAGATTGTTATTATTCATGATAAAGCTGTAAATAGCTCCTAAAAATTAATATAAATGTAACCCAAGAGAATAACAGAAGAATTGTCAAAAGGTACAAATAAGAAAACCCACAAGTAACTAAAAAAGAAATATGAAATATGCTGATGTATGTAAAATTTTATTTTTATCAGAAAAAATAACCAAAAATAATAAAATACTATTTTTCTCCAATTTTTTATTAAACAATTTTAATGTTTATTTATTTTTGAGAGAGAGAGAGAAGGGGAGAGAGAGAATGAGTGGGGGAGGGGCAGAGAGAGAGGGAGACACAGAATCCGAAGCAGGCTCTAGGTTCAGTGCTGTCCGCACAGAGCCTGATGCGAGGCTTGAACTCACAAACTGTGAGATCATGACCTGAGCCACAGTTGGACACCCAACCTAACTGAGCCATCCAGGTGTCCCTGATTTTTTTTTTTTTTTTTATTTTTTAAATCTTTGTGAGATACAATTCACAAACCGTAAAGTCCACCTACTTAATACAATTCAATGGTTCTAGTATATTCACAGTGGCACAACCGTCAGTTTGACCTAAATTTAGAACAATTTTATCTCCCACAAAAGAAACCCCATACTCACTAGTAGTAACTTCTTATCTTACTCCTCTCAGGCCAAAGCCTAGGCAACCGACAATCGGCTCTGTCTCTATTGACGAGTCCTAGACGTTTCATATAAATGGAATCATATGTATTCTTTTATGGCTGCCATTTTCATTTAACATAGTGTTTTCCAGGCTTATTCAGGTTATAGTGGGTATTGGTACTTCATTTATTTTTATTACTGTAAAATATCATTGTATAAATATACCACATTTTAATTATGCATTTATCAGTTAGTGGAAATCTGGGTTGTTTCCACTTTTTGGCTATTATGAATAATGCTACTATGAACATGTGTATATATGTTTTATGCAGACATGTATTGTCATTTTTGGGGGTATATGCCCATGAGTGGCATTTCTTTAAGATACTAATTTTTGACAAATATATTAATATAATCAAAGATGAAAACATTTAAATTCCCTGAAAAAATAACTAGGATTTGTATCTTAATACTTGAATAGGAATTAATTTTTTTCTGAAAGTAAAATATGAATTAATTTAAGGTTTAACTATACCTGTCATTGTGGCAATAACAACATTTTTCCACTAAATTAAAACCAATTAAAAACTATTTAAGGAACACTATTGGATATAATGTTTAATATGGTTATGACTCAGCATAAAAATGTACTTATCTAACAAAATGAAAGTTACCAAAGTTGTTATTGTTCCTTATTATGCCATGCAGTATAGACTTGAGTTTGTTTAAATAATTGCCTTTTAAGAGAAGTTGCATTTTTACTTATATCATTGTCATTCTTTAGATTTTAAGGTGTTGTTGTTGTTTTTTTTTTTTTTTTTTTTTTTTTGCACTTCAAATCCACTCGACTCAAATCGTTGTTCAAAATACAGAATACAAGTGGCAAAAAAGCATTCATGTGTTGACATAATGACACGGGAGTAGTGATTTCCGTAAATGTCAGGCTGGAGGTAATTGTTGAGAGATGTGATGTACAATTGTCTGCCATTTGGGGGAAGAGTTAGCTAGGCTCTTGCTGCCATCTGTGAAGATTTCTTCATTGCAGCCACATCAATGCATGTACTCATGCTGCTGTTATGAAGATCTATCAGCACTTCACTGGACTGCCACCTCTTTTGCCTTTAAGACCATATTGTAAAACATTTTATTTCTAATATTCATGCAGTTATTTAGTTTTAATAGATGGACAATGGTGTTCTCAACACCTGTTACATGATAACTCACATCATTGTTATAACCACAAACAGCATCTCCATTTAGAAGTTGCTTTTGGTTTTAACATGTATGTATACAGTCTTTGTGCATTTTTAAGAAATGCATTATTACTAAATTATGTGGCTGTCATTGGTCAAAAATATTCTTTGTGTTAGGTTCAGCTAGGAGTAAAAGTAGGCAAGAGAAATAAGTGCGGTTGCATTGAGGAACATTTTTACCAGTTATGAACTTAGTGCCAAACTAAGTATTTTTGAAATGAATAAATCATAAACTTCACCTATTTTTTTATCTAACAAACTTTTTCTCTAAAGTTTGCAGACATAATCACAATCACTATGGAAAATATGGAAAAAGAACCTAGAATTTGATCTCACAGAGCTCAGTACTCTATAACTATTTTCCTGTTTTCCACAATTCTAATCAAAAGACTTGGTAGATGTGCTTTTAGATTCTAGCATGGGAGATAAATTTTGAAATTTAGATTTATCTCAGCTTATCTCAACCACTCAGTACATTTTTCCTGAACATGGTAATTTAATGAGGTAAAAAATTTCGTAAACCAAGAACCAGTTTGGCCTTCCTTGTACTTTATTTTGTTTGTTCAAAGATCAGACACAGGGATAAGGATGGAAAGTGTTCATCAATAAAACAGTAGTAATATGAAAATGTAGTAGCAGTAAGGAGAAAAACTCTTTTACCATGAAAAACTTAAAAAATGAAAACTGAAAAGACTCTAAGTGTCTTTCAGCTTTTATTTAGTCTAAATTCTCATTCCTGAAGATCTTCCTCTGTACTTAAAAAAATATATGTATATGTCTTACTCTTTTTTTGGACTATTTTCTTCATTGTGACCTTATGATCTGTATGAGTATACACTAGATAATTTATTTCAGTATTGGTGATAAGTAGCAGAAAGGTTAATTTTCAAAGAGCTGTAAGGAATTATTTATTTTAATAGGACATACATGAAATGTGTATAATTTTTCATCATCTTAAATAACTTCTCAAGTAATTTGGAAACAGTTCTCCAGTAAGGGAAACCAAACTCAACCCAAAGGTACAAGAGTTCACCAGTGATAATGTTGCTAGCAGATTTTTGTGAGTAAAATGTGTCAGGTGTTAATTTAACTCATGCTCTTGAGACTTTTATTCTGTCAATTCCTTTCTAGCTTCAAAATTTCAGCAATAAAGTCTAAAATTAGTAGATAGCTATAGAATTCAATTTGTTCTTTCTCTTCCATTTCATACACTCAATAAGGATAATGATGATAATAAGAATGACAAAAGCCCTATGAATTAGGCGCTATTAGTATCCCCATTTTGAGATGAGCAAATAGAGGCTCAGAGAGATTAAATATCAGGCTCACACAGTCATAGTTTGTGATGGTTCAAGAACTCAATACAGGTCTCTAATTGTATAAATGTAAACCCTATGTGCTATGATATATGAAACACTATTATTCTAACATTTCCTCTTGTTTCTTGATTTACGCCATTTATCCCCCACTAAATCCCCATTTATCTCCTGCTTGTTTATCTCTGTATATATGAATCTGTGACATGCATTTGACACAAAGAACCCCCATTTTATCATTAATTAAGACTTTAATTCAAGCATTATAAGGGATGGAATTATACCATATTTATTTGGCCACCCAGTGTAAAGCTTTGAAAACAGTGTGGTAAACATTTTCTGACTTAAGTATTTATTGTTTACCAAAAATACAAATTTCATATACTATTCTACATTACAGTTGATTTTGTTAGCTGCCGAAGAGTCTGCAGGTGTGGAAACTGAAGGAAAACATAGGATGGTGCCTCTGACTAGTGGATGCTTATCCTCTGATAAAAAATGTGATGTACTCTTATTTGCATAAGCTATTTCAAGTATTCTTGAATTTTAATTTGGAGTTTCATTTGGAGACTTGCATTAAACAACCCCAGAAAGCATTGTACAGACTAGCTCTTACAAGGCCATACAGGTAGCAGAATAAGTGGAATATGTTTACTGTGTGGTACCTAGCATGAGTTTTTACCAGCTATGACCATTTTTAGTTTGTAGGGTCATTGGATACTGTGTGTGCTTGTGGGTGAGCGTGTGTGTGTGTGTGTGTGTGTGTGTGTGTGTGCACAGGCACATTTACTTATACACATGTTTTTTATGGAGAAAGGGTTACTGGAAAATTTATTTTTTCCATTCCAAACAAAAGAGGCTGAATTTTCTTCAACTTGAAGTTCCAGAAAAACTACAAAAATTGAAATCTGGTCCTGAGCAAATGTTCAACTTGTTGATTTGCCCCATATTCCTGGTCAAGAACTAGGCCTGTCTTGTATTATTAGAGCTAGAGTCTTAACATCTAATGAGGGAATTAAAGCCTAGGAAACAAAGGTTTCAATGTTAAATGCCAACAGAAAAGAAAATCAGTAATTTATTTTCATACGAGAAAAATGATTTATGTGTTGGCCAGTAGAAAAATATGTCAGTGATTAATTAATTATATATTTAAATTTTACAGTGATTCCTTTTTTCTAAAATATGAAATTTATTGACAAATTGGTTTCCATACAACACCCAGTGCTCATCCCAACAGGTGCCCTTCTCAATGCCCTAAATTTTACAGTGATTCCTAAACCCAAGGTTTTGTTTTGTTTTGTTTCTGGGGGAAAAAAAAAAAACTCAATAGCATTACATTTTATATATTAATGCTTCTATTCTGTTTCCAGTTCTTAGATAAGATAATCAGATATCTTACATCGAGATTGGAAGCAAAAGTGAAATAGTCTGAATACTCATTTTACGAATAAGAAAATGGAGGCCAAAAAAGGTTTTAAATGGAAATATTGCTGGGGTTTAGCTGCGTTAGGACTAGGTTCTTTCCGCTGCACCATTAACTCCAAAGTTAACAGTTATTACCAAAGAAATTTTTAAACAACACTCCTTTTCATTTGGCATTGGAGACTGAAGCTTTGACCCAGGAATGATTGAAAACAAAATGGACTAATGTTCAGTAGAATCACCATAATGGCAAGAGATTCACCATTGTATCCCTAGAGACAAGAGTGCTGTAGGGTAAAGGAGGTGCTCAATTAGCATTTATTGAATAGATGAATAACAGTGACCAGTGACTGTGATGCCTATCCACTTTTTGGAAAGAATCCCAAGCACCAGCCAACCTGCTGAGGACCCTCCAGGGGGAACAGATTACTGTACTCACTTGAAGTGGAGGAAATACCAACATCTGCTTATCTGCCAAGGGTGCCTGCTTAAAATAAGTTTGTGTGCATTTGCAGGAACTTGTGAGTCTCCTATTGAAAATGAACAGGAGACTGATGAGTTCCCGGGAACACCCACAAATCTTCCTACTCATTTCTACTGCTTTTCAATGGACAGCATGCTGTGACTAGTGCTTACTACTGTTTTCAGTGCCTCCAGGTTTTGAGTGTAAGGTTCACTTCTAAACAAGTAGTTCATCTAGGCAAGGGTCACCTCATCAGTTCATCATGGACATCAGTAGATTTGCTTGATCAGCTTCTCAGGTGTTGAATCAGCGAAAGAATGTGTTTCTCCTATACTACATTCTGATAATATCTTTCTAAATTTAGCAGTTTATAAGAACTATTTTAAATGATCCCCTCTGTTGTTATATAAGATCCATATAAATGAGTGAAATGAATGAATGCCAGTGTTGATGTGAAAGGGAATTTATAGACCTTGTGGGAAAAGAAAAAAAAATGAAAAATTATATGCATACGTATTATATTAGTATTCCTCTAAGCATTTTTCCTGGTTATATTTTATCAGGACCTCGTTAACTCTATAAATGTTGAGACTGTTTTCTGATTTTTTTCTGAGAAAGTATTTCCTCTGTTCATGTTCATGTTTAACATTAAATTATGTAATTTTTCATTTTTTAAAATTGTTCAATGGACTTTTAGAATCAGCATTTATAGCACAGATCTGTTCTTAAACTTCTTGAAGCAGCCTTTCCTGAAACCACACAAGGTTTATCCTTTTGTTTATTATCTGTTTGTGCTACTGTTTAACAAGAGTGACAATCTCAAATGTTTTCAAGGGAAGGGTAAAATAAATGTATGAAGCTGATGATATGTATGCTACATTAGGGAGGAATAGATATTAAAACTAACATAACCATATCTAAAGACTTTCCAATTCATTTAGAAAAATAAATCACATCTAAGGTTTAGATCTCAGTTAAATACTATAATAAATGGTAAAGTTCCTCCTAGTTTATTTCTGTATCCTTCAAAATTTTGTCTTCAGAAGATTCAGTAAATTTCCTTACATTTAAGCTCAGACAACAGACTCATTCCTTCATTTCCACCCATTTTTTTTTTCTAAAACAACATGCTGCTTTAATTTTTTTTCAGTTAATTTTTTTTCAGTTTTTTCAGATTTTTTTTCAGTTTTTAATTCTTTTCAGTTAAAGTCCAGTTTGTATCTTATTTTTATAGGATTTTTTTCCAATCGATTTAAATTTTCTTGGCATGAATAAGGACAAATATTTAATCAATTGAAAGAATGTTTTCAGATAGAAGTATTGTCAATCACTGGTCGGTAGACCTCCTTTTTTCTACCATCATGGTTTGGTATTATAGTTTTCAGCCTTCTCCCTTTTCTCCCTCTTTGCCCCCATCTATACCCATAAAAGGATTATCCTTATAATGTCACACTGCTGGCTGTGGCTTAGATAAAATGATTTGTGGGCTATGTTCTCTTCCTAGTAGCTTGGCTGTGATGTGCACTCTGAAAAGTTTATCATATCAGGATATAGCAAGGTGGTATAAGTATCATCCACTAATATGTTTCTTTAATATTAGTGGTAAATTACTGGCCTAACATAATATTAGGCGCAGTCAGTACATAGTGCTTGAGAACCTCTTTTCTGGGACATATACTTTTTCTGGATGCCAAACAGTCTTTTTACTATAGTGACAAGTTAGGACAGAGTCCTGCCTTAAATCCAAGGTGCTCATCTGACCCTTGCCTTTAATAACTAGTGAAATAAAATGTTTACTCTCTTTCCCAGACACAGATCAGTAGCATGAAACTTGTATGTCAGTTGACTTCAACTCAACAGACATCTATTGAGTATCTACTTTCAGCTGCTCTACCAGTTCTGGGGTAGAAATTGACAAGGAAGATGTCTATAAAACAGAAATGTTATTATATATGTGTGTGTGTGTGTGTGTGTGTGTGTGTGTGTGTGTGTGTGTGTGTGTTAAATCTACCTTGCTCCTGGTAAGTCACATTTTAGGCTTTCTTCTTGTCCATACCCTGCCCTACATTACCCTAATGCAATGTGGCTAACCCATTGGTGAGCTTATGTTACTTGTCTGAAATATTGTATCCTCAGCTAGTGTAAAAGTCTGCTTCACTCTTCCATCTCCAGTGTTAATTTGAAGGAGTTCCTACTCTTGTTTCTCTGTTATTCTCCTCCTCTCTTTGTCTCTGTTACAACATTCCATTTAAAGTATTATATTCATTTTATTTCAGGTTACCCAAGTCGTAACCCTTGAATGTATTTTACAATAGCATGTTATCTCATAAAAGCAAAGAATGTTGTTTTCTTCTCTCTCTCCCTCTCTCTTTCTCTCTCCTTTGTTTTAATACTGTTTAAATGTGTTCATCCCTCCCACCGCTATTCCCTCAGCTTTAAGAAAGCTTTTCCTTAACTCGGATTGTTTTTATTAAGTGACTGCCATTTAGGCAAGACTTTACAAATGATCTGTTTTAAAGGCCCCAGTAATTATAGGCATTACAGCCATCCACGCAAGTAGATCACAGTTTGGTAATGAGTTGACATGTTCTGATGCTTCTTCACTTTTCCATCAAGACTCGCATTCCTTGAAAAAAAAAATTACCCTTAAGCAATATTGTCATTTCAAAAATAATTCTAATAATTAAAAAAAAACTTTAGAAGGGCAACACTAATAATGAAAATAATTTTCACCTAGGTAAGAAACTGTTCTGATATGAAGCTATTAGGAAGTGTCAGCAGCAGAAGACTCTGTTTCGGTATGATTTCAGCTGCTAAAGGGAATATTAACGTTGAGAGTAGTTTGTCCCTGGTATTACCAACTATTTGTGGAAAGTTTTATTATGACCAATCATGTCCAAAAACTGAGGCATTTGTGAGGAAAGGGGTACCAAAAAGAAAACTCTAGAAACCCAGATTTTCTAATATGAACTGCTCCTGATTTCTAAGGATGATCTTAGCTTCATTGGAATAAATTTGGAACGTTACGTTGAGATAAAAACAAATATCTTCCCCTGTAAAAACAGCAAATCAAAAATAAAATCAAGCAGTACATACCTTCCTTAAAATTAGAGGAAAGGAAATAGCAATGTAAGGAATGGTATGGGTAAATACGGTATACCTTCTGCAAAACCCCGGTGCCACATATTCTTTCCTGACAGCTAAGAATCTAATTAAGAGCCTCATTTGTCATTGTCTTCAAATCGGAAAAAGCCCTGTCTTTTTAATTAAACTCCATTAATTCAAGCCCTTTTGCCTACTATGAATTAATTGGCTCTTCCAACTGCTCTTTCTAGGAGGAATACACCATTTAAGAACTGCCACAAAAAGTGTTTATTTTTTGGGGCGCCTGGGTGGCTCAGTCGGTTGAGCGTCTGACTTCGGCTCAGGTCATGATCTCGCGGTCCGTGAGTTTGAGCCCCGCGTCAGGCTCTGGGCTGATGGCTCAGAGCCTGGAGCCCACTTCCGATTCTGTGTCTCCCTCTCTCTCTGCCCCTCCCCCGTTCATGCTCTGTCTTTCTCTGTCTCAAAAATAAACATAAACATTAAAAAAATTTTTTAAAAAGTGTTTATTTTTTTAATAGTGTAGTTTTAAGTGGGATTCAGTTCTTTCAGCCTCCAATTTTCATCCTAATCATAAATATTAGCCAACCAGGTCTTTCAAATAATTCTAATACCGTTACCACTTATGGTATTTATTATATCAATGCTTGATCTTCTCTGCTATGAATTTCCTCTCTCTTCTCACTCTGTATTTTATTTCTGAGTTTGGCTAAACATGTCAGTAAATTAAAAATTTGTGACTCTAGCAGAATAACCCACTTTTCGGTTTATTTGTAATTCAAACATAATTCATTGATTTAGTTAATTTATGAAAAATTTAGCAAATTTAAAGGAACTCCGGGTTATTCTCTTGATTTAGATGGATACAAAAAAAAAAAACCTTTTTATTTTTCATTTACCCACCATTTACCCACCAGACAAAACAAAACAAACAAAAAACACAAATATAATCAGTGTACACTCATTTTCACTTGCTTCACAGTGAATTCCCGAGATAAAAGAGTATGCTGTGCAGGTCGAATGATGGCTTCACTCAACCTTAGTGGAATAGGATCTGGTTGAAGCAGAAGTGGAAATTCTTTGGAGGTTAGGTTTTTGTACTGACCAAAAATTCCACTGTGTGCATGGCACCCGGCATGCCTATTGTATGTGCATCTTATTAAAAACTTACACTTCCCAGACAGCTAAGTGTAGGTATTTTGCTCCTCAGAAGGGGTACAACCTAATACAGCTAGACAGCCCATTTTAATATTTGTTGATTAGTTCGGTAACACCCAAGTCCTTATAACAATCTCCCCTGTAGCAACTACCTCTTCCAATGCACTTCATTTGATTGCTAGCAATAACATATAGCTACATAACTAAGTAATGCCATGTGGACCTAAATAGTTTTATGTGCATTTTTTGGGTACATTTTTCTTGAAAAACACATTCTGAGTTGTTGATTTATTTACTTCTGAACTTCTAAACATAGTTAACTTATAATTTGGGAATTGTCCGCAGGTACACAAATGCAGATAACTGAACATCTGTTCTGGTTCTCTGAGGTACTCTAAATATTTGCTCCTTTCAGATCACTGTTTTTAACATTTAAAAAATCCTAATGGAAATTATATACTTTTCTAAGGTAATGCTCCGTATGTTAACAAAACCAAAAATTATATACACTTATTCTGATAGTGATTATTTCATGCTGATCAGGACAGTTTGCCGATCAAATTGTAAGAACAGCTGTGATGTGGTTGGTTAATCACACACAATTATCAAGGATACATAATAGATGGGCATAGTGGCTTGAATTGTATATGTCAGACATAATGCATATATTTTTTTTTAAAGCAGACTGAGAGTTTGTAGGAGGTAAAATATTTTCAAAACAAAAACCATAAGGAAAAGTAACAATGACAAATAATCCTTGATTTCTTTTTGTACTTAGTTCAACTAATTTTCATTAAGTGTCAGCTTTGGGTTAGCACCAACTGTGCTCTTCACCAAGAATATACAGTTGAGAACAATTGGCATGATGCTTGTGTTCCTGGAATTTATATTTTGTGATTAATAAATTGTAAGCTTATTAATATAACATTACAATGAAACGTATGAATTCCAAGATATATTATGAACATTTATGCTGAAGGAAAAAATCATATGCTATAAGAGCACAGAAGAGAAAAGCCTAACGTTGGTGGGGAGGGGGGAGAGGGAGGCATGAGGATTTCCTTTAGGAAAGTATGTTTTATCTAAGATCTGACAATTAAGTATTAAGAGGGAATGCATTTATAAGATGAGAAGAATGTTCTAGGCATAAGGAGAAGTGTATGAAAACACCCTGAGATTAAAATCAATCAGGACACTTACACTGCAGTTAAAGAAGACTAATGTGAATTAGAACATAGAGAGTAAAGGGGAAAGTAACTTGGGTGAAGTTTAACAGGTAGATAATGGCCCCAGATAATCTAGAGTCTTGTGGGCTGAATTAAGGAATTTGATCCTCATTCTAAGTGCTTGAATGTTGTTGATGTATTTGAAGACAAGGAGAAGACAATGAACATATTAGTGTTAAAAAAAAATCACCACAATTATACAACAGATCAGAGGGGGCTATATGTGGCTCTAAGGACTAATTACGAGACCATTACGGATGAGTGTCATGGCAGTGGAGATTAAAACAAAATAAAACAAAATGAAAAAACATTCATTGGAGAGATGATTTGCAAATAAAAGTGAATTGGCTTGGTTTTGATGAACATAGGTGGTAAAGCAGAGAGGAGGTAAAATGTCAATGAAACTATTAGTTTTCCGGTTGAGCTCCTACTGAATGTGTCTTGCTGTGCTTCATGAGATGCAGGACAATGAAAGAAGACCAAGAGTGGAGAGAGAATCATGTGTTAGGTGCTTATGATGAAAGGTTGAGAACTCCTATTTTAAAGGATCAGAACTAATCTATTCTGTAAACGCTGTCCAGTGTGCTGAAATTGAATATCTGCCAACTTGGATTCTTCAGGTTTATTACCTCCTCAGTGGATAGAATTGTAATGCTAAAGTATTACTGGGGTTTAGAAATAATTACCATTTTGTTAAATGCATACAGTGTTCTAGGGATTGCACCAGACATTTCACATCATTATCTCCAAACTTCTCAACAGTCTTGATAGAAGTATTATCACCGCTTTGCAGATAAGCAGATGTCAGAGATAGGGTTCAAGACCAGGACTGTCTGCCCCCAGTTGTGTACTTTGGAGATCTTATTCCACATATCTTAATCTATTGTGAAAATGCTGGTAGACAAATGTGCCTTTCTAATGGCTAAGTGAATTTAAATGATCTCTTCTGCCCTTTGGAAGCTTTTTTGAAGTATACAAAAAATATATATAAATTAATTTTATCTGTGATTGAGGAAAATTAGAAGCAACAGGGAGTTTGGGGAATTGAATGTACTGTGCATAAAGAAAATGGTTACAGGTTTTTTATATTATTGTTATGATCATTTGTGTGAAACATTAATATAGCGGTACACTGCTTCAGATGTTAAATGCTATACAGATAGATTAATCCAATATATAATTGGTAATATTAAAGTCTCAAACCCACTGAAAATGGAAAGGTGATTGTCAACATGAAAAAAGTTTTTCAGTCATGTTAGTGTTTTACACATAAAATGCTGTCAAATTAGTAAATATAAAAACCTCATTAAAATGACTAGCAAGTAAGTATTGTTCTGAATTGCTGAAAATTAAAATGCTTTCTTTGGAAAATATTGGTGCCCTTTTGTGGATTACTGACAAGTTTAAAATAGAATATGCTTCCAAGAGTAGAGAGTAACTTCATATGAAGTTATTTGCATTATCCCTAGTACTTAACCAATGAAATCATTGGATCTTATAGCTGGCAGGAATCTTAGAGATAATTAAGTTCAGTGGCATGATAAAGAAGTATTAGACAGATTGGAAACCTGTAGCTCAAAGAAGGCGAGTGACTTATGAGGGTACACAGTTAGGATTTCTGATGTTCAGTCCAACTTTTTGCTACCCTTCTCTTTTTGATTTCCCTACTCAGTTGCTACAGCAGCATTTCCGAAGTTGATTTTTCCTCAGGAATTTCTGAGTCCAACAACATTATACATTTTACCCTAGTCTGCCCACTGGGGTGCTATTTAAGGCAACTATCCCTGCACAAACTTAACTTGCTAGCCCTGGGTGGTGTGGAGCTCCACAGAGATGGCTGTAGGTCAGAGTGGCCATTTACAAAAGTGCTAGTGCAAGCCAATTAAAAACTAATGAGGCAAAAATGCCTCAATCACTTGGAGCTCACAGATGAGGTGAAAATGGTTTGACAATAAGGCACAGATTGCTGTGATAATTGGAAGAAACAGTGTATGGAAACTGGCAGTATTTGAAGTTCCCTCGAAAAGATTTTTAATACACCTGAATTTCTATTGACATGTTTTATGGAGTTGTTTGGGAAAGTTTCTTCACTCATGTTATTCAGGGATAATATGGCATGGTGGAAGCATAATAACATAACTGAGCACTGCCTTTACGGTCCTCATACTTTTGGTTGAGTTCAGTGTTACTCCTTATTGTCCTTAAGGCTTAATCTAATCATTGCATTCTATTTATTTATTTTTATATGTCAATGCTTTATCTGGAGTGAAATCCCAGGTAGCCAAAGTGAAGGAAGAAGAGAAGTAAAGCACAGAAGGAGGGTAGTAAGCAAATATAAGATGATGTATGATCAAGCTGGCCACTTCTTTACAAAGAAATATAGCCATTTGCTCATGTCATGGGGCATCTTCTGAGAGGCAGTATAGATCCACTATGCCTCAAAACAGACTATTAGGTTTGAGAAGGAGGGATGGTAAGTGATGCGTTCATTAGTGGCTTATTTCCTGCTTCTTAAGGATGTAGATTTACTCCATTATTTTAAATTTCCTTGATTTCCAGGTTGTGTTACCTGGACTCTTTGGGCAATTCTTTGGGGAAGTCAGAGACACAGTGAATCTGGTTAGGTGGTTCTTTCTGGGCAGACATGATGGAGGCCATGTGGAAGCCCCATCCTCACTCCTCAGGGAGGCTTAGACAATTGGTAATGTGAGGAGAGGAAGCCATGGCAGTGGCTGGCTGGATCTCACTTGAGTAGGCAGCTGAGGGGATGGGGCCATGTTGAGTCAAGCAAATTTGATATAGCACAACAGCTGGGTCAAGTTCATCCTATTTCACTCCTATTACTGATGAGGAAACTGGTATTACAGAACCAAAGTAAATTGGACAAGTTATTTTAGAACAGAGACTTGGTTCAACCTCCTGTAAAAGATTAATACTATATCTTTAGGCTTAATTCTCAGAGCTGTCTTAAGGAACAAATACCATAATTTATATGATGAAAACCATGAATCACTATGTGGATATTATTATTGAGTAAGAAAAGTTGAAATGCTACTGACCACTGCTATATTTGTCTATGGTCACATTGGTTATATTAATATGATACACAAAATAGTAAGAGCAAAGGCATTAGATATTCTTGGCAGGTGTAATGAGTTTTTAATTGTCTAAATCAAGCTTTTTTGCTTCACTTGTCATCCTCAGCCATCACATTAGATTTAGTTAGTTGGTTCATGTTATTTATTTATAGATTCCTAAAATGTTATTATTTTCAATTAGTATTGGGTATTATTTGTTGTGCAGGGAAATTCATTTCTACTGTACTTTTTTTCTTTAGTTTTCATGGTGGAATTTTAATGAAACATTTATGTAATTGTGTTCTACAAAGAGTAACTGTCTTCTAAGTAATCATTTGCATAAATAAGTTTGAGAATTATGAACTAAAGCAGCTACTCTTTGTAGAACATCAAAAGAGAAGGAAGGCATTCCTTTCTTTAATGAATTGAAGTCACAGTAACCCCAAGGTGGAATTTACTGAAAAGTTTGGCCAGTTCCAAATCCTACTTCCTAATTTTTGGGTTCCAGATCTTAGCCATCTATAGGATAGGTAGAGTAGGTGTTTAGTCAAAACATTCTTGGACATAAATTTTGTAGCTGAGTTGGATTTGGAGAAATAGTTTGCTTATTAGTAGAAAATGTTTATCTGCTATTGTTAGAATTAGGGAAACACAAGGTTATCTAATTTGACCACTGAATTTTGGGAGATGTTAAGTATGAATTAAGCTTAATTAATTAATATCTTTCTTTTGTCATTGCTAATGGAATCCTAAAACTCAGGTATAAGGATGTCACTTGATTTTTAATTAAAATACTTTTTATTACTCAGCACTTTTCCAATTAATCTAATTGTCCTATTTTTTTTAAGTTTATTTTTTTGGAAGAGAAAGAGGGAGCACGCACACATGGCACATGGGGGCGAGAGAGAGAGAGAGAGAGAAGGAAATTGATTGTGTGTAGCTTGACACAGGGCTCAAACCCACGAACCATGAGATTATGACCTGAGCCGTTATTGAGAGTTGGGCGCTTAACCTACTGAGCCCCAAGAGGCACTAACATTTTATATGTATTTTGAGGATGCTGATTATATCAAGATTTATCCAGGTGCCCCTAATTGTCCTATTTCCATTTCTTGATAAATATCTGCCTGGTTTTTACATAGGTGTGATCAAGTAGAAAACTAAGTGTACACCTGCCTAGCAGTAAGATTATATATGCAAATCTTCTTGATACCTAGAGTCATTCATTAAATTTTCCTTATTCACCCAAGAATTATTCATAATGCCAAGAACAAAATACTCTATTTACTCAAAACGGTATAGTCATGATCACCTGCCAGAAAAATATTTATTATTTGTTTACTGTAGGGCTACGTTTGTACAGCAAAGCCCCTTGGAACTGTGTATCAGATTGTGTTGGAATCTTCTTGCCACGAATACCTAGTCACATGGCAGATTTAGGCATCATAACAGGGGGAACACTGACATGAATTTGCTATCATATCCAGAATTGTAGCCTATTTGAACCTGTCTCTCAAAAAATAACACCACTTAATTTTGTTTTCCCATCACAGTCTCATTGTTTTATATTTGTATATTTTATCTTTCCTGTTAAATGTCATCTCTTTCACTAATTTTGATGTAATAAGCAAAGACAGAGAAAATGATTTAATTCTAATGAAAAAGAATTTGTTTTTCCTCTATGTTTGTTTATTTTAAGGTCTTACTTAACGAAAAGACTTTATTAAGCACTTGATGAGTCAGTCATTCAAACAAATACAGAGTCTCTTTTTGAGGAAATGATTAAAACACAATAGATACTTTATGATATGCCCATCATTTTACCTGGGGGTATGAAACCTGCACTAAGTGACTTTTTAAGATTTTTTCCAGCTCTATGGGTTTATGATTTTATGAATAAAAGCATAAAATTATGATGATTTTAAAGTTAGAGGTTAAAAGCAATATTACATTACAAATTGAGAATAAATCGCTACAGTGTGGCACTGCCCTCCAGTAAAAGTCATCTTGCTGACTGCCTAATCATTCATCTCCAAACAGGACAAGGTTTCTTACAATAGAGGAAAGAAGAAACTAGAAATTGTAAAGCACCTACTAGGAACCAAGCATTTTCAAATCTTAGGAGGTAAATACTATTATGAACATTTTATATACAAGAAAGTAAGGTTCATAGAAATAGCACGCACCTAGTAAGTGTCACAGCTGGGATTTTGAACCTAGATCCCTCAGTCTCTCATGCTCATTTCACTTTCTCTGCTGTTTTTGGAAAATGGCTCCTTCTACTTTTTCATCTCTGTGCTGCAGAGATAAAGAACCTCAGGGGTTGGAGGGGCGCCTGGGTGGCTCAGTTGGTTAGGCGTCCGACTTCAGCTCAGGTCATGATCTCACTGTCCGTGAGTTTGAGCCCCTGTGGGGCTCTGTGCTGACAGCTTAAAGCCTGGAGTCTGCTTCAGATTCTGTGTCTCCCTCTCTCTCTGCCCCTCCCCACTCACGCTCTGTCTATATCAAAAAATGAATAAACCTTAAAAAATTTTTTAAAAAGCCTCAGAGGTTGGAGATGTAAATATGGGCATCATTTGGTTACAGTCTAGTATAGTTGGCAATGTTCCTGAGCTTAAAATTTTTATATTATTTGAAAGATTTACTTTGCTGTCGTTTTTTTGGTATTTTTAATACTGAATATATTATTGTATGCCTAAGTTAGTTACCTTTGCTTTCCCTCCCACTTTCCATTTCAATTTCCCAGATATAAACATTTTAAATAAGTTGGTATATGTCTTCTAGAGTGCTTTCTATATGCATGTAAATTTTCAGTGAGCTTTGATTATGCATATTGTTCTGTAACTTAATTTTGGTTGAAATCTGTACATCATTTTTGAATCGATTTACTGTACTTTAAAATATGTACATATTGGAGCACCTGGGTGGCTCAGGTGGTTGGTCGTCTGATTTTGGCTCAGGTCAGTTTGAGCCTCGCTTCATGCTCTGTGCTGACAACCCGGATCCTGGAGCCTGCTTCAGATTCTGTGTGTGTCTCTCTCTCTGCCCCTCCTCTGTTTGCACTCTGTCTCTCTCAAAAACTAAAACATTAAAAAAATATATGTGTACATATTATTTAAATAGCATAAAGATTTACACCATTTTTAATACCAACCTTTAGTGTCTATATAATGTTAACATTTTAAACTTTTAATTCATTTCTGAATGCTGCAATCAATGTTTGTTCACATATTTTTACTAATATAAACATTTTTGTAGGTGTCTACAAGGAGAGTTTTCAGATTAAAATTGTATGTCCATTTAAATATTAACATTTCCTATTATTTATTGCAAAAAGCCTGACAACTTACACTGCTAGCAGCGGAGAATAAGGTCCAATTTCCTGACACCATTGCCTGATAAATGTTTTAACTATTGGCAATCTGATGGATGAATTATTTTGTTAGTCTTTTGACTTGTTTATTTTCTAATATAAATGAAGTGAAGCAAATATTTCAGATACTTTCTGGTCATTTCTTTTTCTTATTTATGATTTACAAGTTTAAATGATTTTTTCACTTTTCTATCATGTTGTTTATGTTCTTAATACTTTTTGTATGTTTTTATTTATTATGGTGATAGACCCTAGTTCATTATATAAGTTGCAAATATTTTCTCCTCATCATTTGTTTATTCCAGATGACTGAGGCACAACCTCTGTGAGTTCAGATAATCTGGAGAACAGTATACACATAAAACAGTATAGAAACTACTATAATAATGGGAGGAATATTGGTCTGTGGGGCCCTGAGGAATGATCTGCAACCTGTGGAGAATCAGAGAATGCTTCACAGTGGGTGCAACATTAGAGCTGTGTCTTTGAGAATGAACAGGAGTTTCCTAGACGAAGAAGTGTAGTAGTGAGACATTTCTGGTAGAGACATTTTGTGCTCAAATGCATGGAACCATGTGTTTGGATAAGAATGGGAAATAGAAGCAGGGCATGTGGGTGGCTCCGTTGGTTAAGTGGCTGACTTCAACTCAGGTCATGATCTCACAGTTCGTGGGTTCGAGCCCCATGTCGGGCTCTGTGCTGATTGCTCAGAGCCCGGAGCCTGCTTCAGAGTCTGTGTCTCCCTCTTTCTCTGCTCCTCCCCTGTTCTCTCTCTCTCTCTCTCTCTCTCTCTCTCAAAAATGAATAAACATTAAAAAACTTTTTTAAAAAAGAATGGGAAATAGAATGGGGATGGAATATGGTACACTTGGGATGGAGTGGCAAGAAATAATGTTGAACTGTTCGTGGCCAGGTTGTAATCAACTTTAGATGCTGGGATTTTATGTGAAAGCAATGCCAGGAGAAATGACGTGTTTAAGCAGAGGCTAAAAAGATGAGATATGACTTACAGAACATGAATTTCAATTGTATATTATTTCATTGCATTGGCCATTTATCCTACACTTAGAAAACCAAAATAAGTTATTTGAAGAGTGAAGGAGGAAATCTTGATTTAACAGGGTGATCTGGGATATTTTTCTGATTCTGAAGTGTTTTTAAGCTTTATTGTTAAAGTTATTGTTTAGTATTGTAATTTTGGTTTTCATCATGACTGATCTAGGCTTTCCTTTGAAGAACTTTTTGTGTGGTGTGGTAGGGAGGGGAAAATAAAAGATGACAGGGTAGGAAGAGAAACAAATTCTTTCTGCCTGGGAGGCGGACAGAGGGTTCTATGGTTTATGGTGGTGGTTGCAATAGCAGGACTTGCAGTGTTGGTGAAGCCAGTGTCCTAAATCATCAATTGTCAATCACTGCTCCTTGAGGACAGAGATTGGTCAGGTCTCAAGTCACTGTCATCAAGCCTGCCTACCACATAGTTCAAACCTTTGGACTTTTACCTAATTTTAATGGTTCTTTCCCGCTGCTTGCTATTTCTCATCCATACATAATTAATGTGTAGTTTTCTTTTTTTTTTAATATTTATTTTTGAGAGAGCATAAGCAGGGGAGGGGCAGAGAGTGGGGGTGGGGACAGAGGATCTGAAGTGGGCTCTGGCCTAACAGCAGAGAGCCCAGTGTGGGGCTTGAACTCACAAACTGTGAGATCGTGACCTGAGCCTAAGTCTGACGCTTAATCAACTGAGCCACCCAGGTGCCCCTAATGTGTGGTTTTCTCAAATACTCTGTAGACACTTTGCTTCCTGAATTGCACAGTTGCTATTTCCTTCACCTGGAGCGCTCCTCTAGCCGCTCCCACTTCTCATTCACTTACCTGGTCAACTACTTCTCACCCAATATGACAGGAGGTGAAATTGGACTTCGTCTCTTCTGAAACGCCTCCTTGATTGTCCAGTTCTTATTAGGTGCCTCTCCTGTAGGATCCTGTGCTAGCCCATTGCTACAGTGATCCCTGTAGTAGAAATGTTTGCAGGTTTGTCAGCTGCCCAGTGACTCTGAGCTCTTTGAAGGCTGGGACACTAAGTATTTCCTTTCTGATTCTTCAGTGTCTAGCATACTGTCTTCCACATAGCAGAGGCTCAATATATTTTTGATGGATGGGTAATTAGATGTTTGTCAAATGTAAACTATATTTGAATTCTAGATTTAACTATGCCTAATTGTTGGTAGTTATAAATATGTATTTAAGAAATGTCTCATTTATATTTATCTCATATTCAATAAATAGCCCTGAGTTAAAAACAGACATGGTCTATTATATCGTCAAGTCAACTAGGGCTAAGTTCCATAAAAAAATAATTTAAAATATTATTATGTAATATAGTCACTCCAACATTGCAAAGATTGTGAATTGGGAGATTAAATAATATATTCCATTTCTTTCTATCTTTGTCTGCAAAATCACTGTGCCAAACAAGCTTAATTTTCAATTGCAAAATAGAATCTTCAAGGTTTGGAACAAAGTCAACCCACAGGAACCAAATTATGTTTGCCGTTACTCAGCTGAATTGCTCTTCCAAATATGAGATTTTCATTAATGAGGGAATAATAAGCACTGAAAGTTTACATGTGTTTTTAAATGCTTATTTGTTTTCTATCTTCCTATACTTCCAAAGAAGCACTTATTTCTGCCCTTCAAATAAATGGATGATTGAATTGACCTTCAAAAAAGTAGACAGTTGAGTTGGGGAGAAAATCTGAAGTAGAATGACTTATCCCCAGGCTAATAGAAGATTATCCACAATGCCAATTTCTAAAAAAATCAATCCTGAACTAGAATAAAAAAGGAAGAACACATACACATGCACATCCATGCGTTCACGTGCACACACACACACACACACACACACACACACACACACACACACACATCTTATTCTTAGGAGCCCATGAGTAAATGCAGATCCTCCCTCCATAAACAAGATCTCTGGATATCATGATCCAGATCTTAAACTAATGACCTTTGACAGTGAGCTAAATACCTTGAATGCTGAAAAAGCTTTCCCAGAGTATAACATACAGTCTCATTCACATGGGCTTATTCATAAAAGTTCGTACTCAAGTAAAGGCATATAAATCACAGTATGCTTTTAAAGACAAGAGACTTTATTAACTGTAAACAAATTTAGATACAAAACTAGTTTAAAAATATTCCATCATGCTTCCAGGGATCATCTTTAATGGGCAGGAAAGGAATTCTTGGTAATTGAGATATTATCTATTACTATGTAAATTGATATTTTATATGAAATCCTGAAAGCTTTCTTTTTAAGTAAACTAGATATTTTAAGTTTTAATTTGAAGATTATAAATTATAAATTCACTTTTCTTATTATTTTTCAAAGGAACTCTTTCATTGTAGATGTCATGCATATATTTATTTGACTCTACATGTTATTTAGAATGATTTTTATAGCTCAGACTTCATATTGTCACCAAATATTCTTTCCTCAATAGCATTCTTGAATACTGAAGTTATATTACATACTGCACAATTATGGAGCAAGGAGAACACCTAAGCTTTTAGACAGATATGGCTTTGCAGTTTAAATACTTTTTCACCTTTGACATGTGACTCTTGTTGAGTCTTGGATGCCACATCTTTCAGATGAGGATTCTGTCTCCTCTGTTGTCAGAAATAAGTGAATTAACATAAATACGTTGTAGGAATCGTTAAAGAAAAATTATTTTTTTTAATAATGAAAATTGCAGTCATTTTTTGAGTCTCTGCAATTTATTCCCAGTTCTCAAGTTGATACAGTAAGGACAGGTTTTTGAAAGTTTGCTTATCTTTTTTTCTTAATTTTTAAAAAATGTTTTATTTATTTTTGAGAGAGAGACAGAACATGAGCAGGGGAGGGGCAGAGAGAGGGAGACACAGAATCCAAAGCAGCCTCCAGGCTCTGAGTTGTCGGCACAGAGCCTGACACAGGGCTCAAATGCATAAACTGTGAGATCATGACCTGAGCTGAAGTCGGCCTCTTAACTGCCTGAGCCATCCAGGCACCCCCCTGCCCCCCTTTTTTTAATTAAGAGATAGAGATTATGCCAAATACTTAACTCAGCTATTGTTAGCAATTCCATTAATTGATGATATAAATTAATAAATTATATCTTTAATGTTTCGATGTCACTGAAATATGTGTTCTTTCATGGCCATCATGCATGGGCATTATTATTCCTTAGCCACTATCCTGTGAATACTGTATGATTTTCTAGTCAGCAGTCACTTGTTTTTGTCCACTAGTTTTCATTAGTTAGGGGCAAAAGGAAGAGCTTTTGAGAGAAAAGGGGAAAACCCAACCAGTAGGAAGATTGTATTTACTGTGCGTGCATTTTTCATTTCCTGTTCTATTTTTGTTTTGTATTATTTTACTTGCTATATTATTTTCATTCTTCTTAGCTTTCATCACCAGGAGAGGATGCAGGCTTTCTTTGGAGCTATGCTTCCCACGCAGTTTACCAGCAGGGATTGTCATATTAG
Source organism: Acinonyx jubatus (assembly GCF_027475565.1). NCBI lineage: Eukaryota > Metazoa > Chordata > Mammalia > Carnivora > Felidae > Acinonyx > Acinonyx jubatus. The sequence continues at coordinate 41,861,683 of NC_069391.1, forward strand.
TGATGTGATATCGTCCTTAGATGCAGATGCCTCTGTCACTTCTGCAGCTGTTTTCCTTCCTATCAGCAGCAGTAGTTATTTTAAATAGAGTTTATAATATGACCTATATTGTGATATTAGCCCTAACTTTCCCTGTGTTTCTTTTATTTTGGGGTTCTTGCTTGCGTGGGTTGAAACATGTGAGATATAAAATTCTAAAAATGAGGATGAATCTAGCAAATAAATTGTAATACAGACTAAGTTTTTGTTCAGGCTTCTGAATTGGAACTAAGCTATTCCTCTAAGACTTCTGGATGGCATTTTTTCCTCTGATAAACCCATCAACTAGCTGGAGCCCAATTAAAAAGACTTCTCAGTTAGATGGAATTTTCCTCCAGGTTAGAATAGTAAGGGAATGAAGTTAATCATATGAAGTCATGCTAACATTAGTGACTTGTTCCGCAAACAACTGTCAGGATTTGTTCTAGTGTCAGAAGACAGAAACATCAGTCAACTTCATACCTTATAATTGCATACAGTGTGTCATATTGTGTAACATATAAACCAAATCCATACCACCCTTTCCCTTTGCCCTGGATGACTTGGTGTTTGCGTCTCCTCTCTGCAACCGCAGCACCTTGGACATGTTCCTTTCTTTTTTTTTTTTTTCAAATGTTTTGTGATGTTGTTCCTAAATGCAAATGCAGAGTAACTTCGTGTATTGCGTGATACTCCGAATTCCTTTGATTAGGAATTTTATCTTCTCAAATCTTAAGCATTTGATGAATAACTGATGCATGAGGAATAGAGAAACTGTTGACTGCAAACAAAATGTCACAAGGTTTGGAATCATCTTAGCAGAAGACAATGGAAGCACTGCATTGTTGTTATTCATCAAGAGACAATGAATGTCGCCTATTTTTGAAATCATATAGTGCCAGAGTTGGAAAAAAAAATAGTGTTTTCTAATTAGTCAGTGCACTGGAAAGTTAGTTCAACCAGAACATTTCATTCTCAGAGCATATCAGTTATCCTTTTATAAAAAAAAAAAATTGAGAGCATATTTGACAGAAAATGTGGGAGGACTTTTTAAGGAGCTGTATGCAATCTAGGAAGGGGCCTGCTTGAAGTTTTCTTGCATTCAAATTCAGAAGTAAAGCAAAGCAAAGTGCCCAGCTAGCATATACTACCAGGTATAGAGAGCATTTGTCTTGTTTAGAAAAAGAAGGGTAACAAGAGGAATGGCATATTCTAAAATCCACTGAGAATTGTTTCTCTAACATTATTTGATCAACCTCCACATTTGGAGTAGGATGGTTACTCAGTCACTTAGATCTCTTCTTAAGATTAGTTGAGCACTGGGTGTTGATTGGAGACCAACTGACAATAAACTTCATATTAAAAAAAAAAAATAGTTGATCTGTTGGGGCGCCTGGGTGGCTCAGTCGGTTAAGCGGCTGACTTCGGCTCAGGTCATGATCTCGCAGTTCACGAGTTTGAGCCCCACGTCGGGCTCTGTGCTGACAGCTCAGAGCCTGGAGCCTGCTTCAGATTATGTGTTTCTATCTCTCTCTGCCCCTCCCCTGCTCACACTCTGTCTCTCTCTTTGTCGAAAATAAATAAAAAATGATAAGTAAATAAAAAGATATTTTAAAAGATAAAACAAAGATTAGTTGATCTGTTTTCAAACCTGTGTAAATCTCTGAATGTGTCTTCCCAACCCAGCTGGCATGCCTGAACCTCACAGGGAGAAACTGGTCTAATTCTCAAGATGTTTTGCCTGGCCCGATTTCACTTAGGCTGTGTTATTATGCTACAGTTCTCTTGCTTCACCTTTTGCTGCTCCCCATCTGGTGATGCCCACTTGTTTTCACTTGCTCTCTCAATATAGTGTCCTTTCCTACTATCATATACCTGTATTTATGTGCTGTCATATATAGTGTATGTGATATGATCCATCTCTTGACAGGCCATGGGATAAGTTTTATCTTCTACCTAGAGCAGTCTTACCCCGTTACCATCACTAACTTCTGCTGTTCGTGTAGTTCTCTGTTTTCATGATACTTCCTCATAACCCTCTTAGGGTAAAGAACGAGGTCTGTAACTCTCTTACCACTGGATTAAATGGCCAATCCATGTGGTCTCCATTAGCTCTGTGTGGAACTTTTTCATGGTACATAGCACCCCCTTTTTAATTGCTTGTTTTCTTCTCTCTTACTTGAAGGCTGGGACTATATTAGGTTTGCTTTTGTAAGTCCTAGCCTGTAACCAAAACCATACTGGCACATAATAGGCATATAATAAATATCTTTGAATATATAATGATTTTTATAATTTTTCTTTTCATATAAGTATTTTCCTTTGTTCAGTTGCTCAGCAAGTTTGGTCCAGTTCTTGCATGTGTGGTTGGATGATGATGTGTGAGGGAATGCCTAAGCAGTGACCTTTGGTGATAGTAGGGAAGTGCTTGGGACTCTATGTTCATGACTGTCTGCAAAAAATAAACCTTCAATATTAACATTTGGTGGTGTACTTTGAAAAAAATTGTTGAAATTTACTTCCATGAATTACCTGACTGATAGTATGCTTCCTAGACCAGTAAATTCATATATCATTTTCTTTTCATTAATTATACAAGAAACCGTTAGATTTCTTCCTGCTCTTCAGATAAACATTATAGGTGGGATAAGCACAGATAAAGGGTGGCTAATTTTAGTGATTTAACTGAAGATAGAAACTTTATTGAGTATTTTTTCCATTTTTTATTGTTGTGGTTTTCTTTCAGAGTTGAATCTAATATGTGTAACATAACATTTGATTTTATCAAGTCTTGGTGTTCAGAAAGGCACATGAAAAATAATATGTATTTGAACAAATATGATAAGAAAAACACTCAGCTGAAGTACATTTAATGGCTTTTATAAAATATAAGATTTTGTGGAGTACCAGCTGGCTCAGTCAGTGGAACATGCAACTCTTGAACTCAGGGCCATGGGTTTGAGCCCCATTTTGGCTGTAGAGATCACTTAAAAATAAAATCTTTAAAGAAAGAAGAGTAAGAGAAAAGAAAATGTAAGATTTTGTGATTATAAAATTTGAAGCCAAGTAACTAAGGATATTTTTAGAGCAAATTATCCCAACAACAACACTTATATACTGTGATATATAAGTGAGAATCACATATACTTTTATTATTTATTTTACTCCCCACTTCTGACAAGTATATTAATAACCATGCCTTTTATTTTTATGAGTAGAACCCTGTTTTATCATCCTGCATAATGTCATGCTAGTTGTTGCATAGAAAGTCTTTTAAATGAAATTAGTTGTTATATAATACAGAAGGCATATATTTTATTTTTAAGTTTTGTTTACTTAAAATAAATGTTTAGTATTTCTTATAGTTTTCCAATTAAAAGAGGGTAGTATAAAATTGAGTACAGTCTTAAAATGATTGTGAATATTGCTCTGTTTAGCTCTTTTGCTATAATTATTTGAATGTCATATGAAAAGGTAAAAAAGTAGCTGAAAATGAGCCCTCAATTGTTGGTGGTATAAGGGTACTGTTTTTATTGGTTCATAGGTACCAAGCTTTACCCAAACTGTGAAGTGCTGTGGATTTCTTTGTGAATCACCATATCTAAGCTAATGTGGTGGTGGTTTACAAAGTAATTCATAGTGCTTCACAGGTGCTTCTGCAGTTGATCTACACCTGGAAACCTAGGATCCCTTTACTGTGCCATTGAGAACAAGCCATTTTGTATTACAAGACTTAAAGGTCAAGAGATCCCTGGTAAATATACTCTAGAGTCCGTCCCTTTGGTGCTTAGAGTCCATTATTATCAAATCTGTATCAAATACACCAGAAATTATGGTTTCCTTACCTAAATATACATGTTCTACATAGTTTGTATCTGTCTCTCCTGTACGTTTTCTGAGAAGTAATTTGTAACACTTTCTGTTTAAGGAACACAATATATCAGAAACAGCTCCACTGAATGAGTACTTCTACTTAAAACCGTAAAAATACCATTTTGAAATTTAAATACTTTAATTGTAATTGAATTATTATTACATATATTCGCATAGAATTACTGTATATAAAGTACCCAATGAATGTATTAGTTACATAATTTGACTGCTAAATGATCAGGAGCTTGAAAACATGATATGCAGTATTCTTTAAGTAACCAAGATTTCATTTTATTCAAACCAGAAGAAAACATCATTGGTATAGACAAACAAATAGCTCTGATGTGAGAAAATTGTACATTATGATGGAGTATGTTAAACTAAAATATACTTTGGACATTCATTTCTGTTTATTGTTTTGTGAAAGCAGTATTCTGTGGTCCCATTTTATGATCCAAAAGATTGAGTAACCTTTCCAAAAGCTTGATTACTTTCTGACATGTTACTAGTCATTATTTATTATTAAAATAATGAACTTTGTGGTCCTTTCAGTCATGAGAATTATTTAGTCTGATTGATTGATAAATCGTTAATAAAACATTTGATGATTAACTGTTTAATAACTGAACTAGATTCCAAATACTCATATGGGTTTTACCATATCCTTTTTGTTTACAGGTCAAGAACTTAGTTATCTAAGTTCAATGATATGACCACGAGACTTTTATAACTGTGAATAGTTTTGATCTATGATTTCTTAAGTTGAAATTTCTGCACATCAGAATGACATTGGTATAGGCTTTTCAAGTTACTTCTGAATCACATCGAATGACTCTATTGTATTTATTATGACTTCATTTTTGTCTTACGTATGTTTCTTCAATAGTGGGTTATACATATATACTCTATAAAGTTGGGTGACTTGAAATAAATTATCATATTAAATTGTTAAATCCTGTTAAAGAAAAATCAATATATTATTTTACACATGTATATGACCAAACTGTTGAGTGTGCTTAAATATATACCTTATACAAATATGGTTAGAGAGAAGCTTTGCACAAGAAACATCTTACTATTCAAACTTTTAAGTGTGATACAGATATATTATTCTAATGGTCTCTCTTGTAATTTGTCCATATTATAATTATCATACCTTCTCTGAAAAGATGTATCCTTGATTCTCTGAGGCCTCTGTTCATAAGCAAGCTCTCCGGAGGTCTACACTTCCTTGCACCTTCACTGAGAGCCATATTGCTGGTGGCCATGAGTAGGTTTGGAAACAAACTAAGAGGACAGGTTCCTAAGATTTTAGTTTTCTAGAACTCGCTGATTTTTTGTTTGTTTGCTTGTTTTATGTAGGAGGACTACTAGTAAAGTTTTCTTTGAGATAAAGATGTTGCTTTTGATGAGAATACTTATAACTGCTGGTACATAAATTTAAAAGGAAGTCATGGCAGTTTTTTCCTTGAAAAACCTTTATCAGAGATAAAATGGAGTTCATTAGCACATCTTATTATCATCTGTCTTTATCCATGTGTCATAATTTTAGTCGTCATTTGTCTGTATTTATTAGAATCTAGCAATGCTTACTTTTTTTTTTAATTTTTAAGGTATGTACAGGTTTACAAACAGTAAACCAATTTGGGGGATAGTTTTTGGGTAGATAACATGTTCAAAGTGGATTTAGTCTTTTCTGCTAGGGACAAAAGCAGTGTTAAGCCCTCATAACATTTGTGAAACCTGTATGAAAATTAAGTACCCAAAATGAGGTATTGGTCAGGATTCTCCAAAGAAACAGAGCCAACAAGATATATGGGTACATATATAGAGAGATTTATCTTAAAGAATCAGCTCACATGAATGTGCAGGTTGGGGCAAGCCCCAAATCTGATGGGATGGGCCAGAAGGCTGGAGACTCAGGGAAGAAGCACAGTTCAAATTCAATGCAGTCTGCTGCCCAGATTCCTTCTTGCTCTGGAGAGGATAGTCTTTGTTCTATTAAGACCTTCGACTGATTGGATGAGGCCCACCTACATTATGGAGGATAATCTGCTTTATTCAAAGTCCATTGATTTAAATGTTATTCTTATCACCCAAAAAAACACCTAACAGAAACATTCAGAATAATGTGTGGCCAAACAGCAAGACACTATGTTGCAGTCAAGTTGACACATAAAAGGAATCATCATAGTAAAAATATTAGCTGTTTATCAGTGAATTAATTTTTTAATTTTAAAATAAGCTAATATTCTTTCTACACTTTCCTTATTTATTTACCACATGTAATTCAGGGTATGTGAACTTTATGTATTGATATTTCATTTATTAGAAGTTCAGTTACTTACCAAGTTTCCTTTGGGTCAAATATCTAGTAAAAACATCCTTTATCTAGAAGAATAATAGAAATAATTGTTGCAACCTAGGTGTGTTTTACTAAATGTTTAGCTTTATTTTTACGGGAGCTAAATATTTTTGAATCAATACATGAGTTTTCTAAAATATTAATTTTATGTATTTCTCTTTCATCTTTATAGAATTTTAATTTTATATATTCTTTTGTGAACTTACCTGATGTACTTAGGTACCAAATAAATGTTTGCTGAATGAAAGAATGAAATTTGAACATCCTAATTGTCATAGAAGCTGGGTCTAAGGTCCTCTCTTGTCCAGCAGGATAGCGGGACACAGGATGATAAATGAGAGATGGCTAATGTGTGGGAAAAGACAAGAGCCCCGAATAAGGGTCCTTGCCCCATTTTTATTAGGATCAGAAGGCTTACAAACATGGTGATCGACGTGCACAAAGAGACCATGAGTCTGTGAACATTGACTTGTGGACATGAGGGAAAGGGAGTCTTGAGGATATTTGGGGTTAGGGGTTTGGGTTAATATAAAGCAAATACCTGGTGCAGGGCAGTCGGGTGGAAGGTTGTTTATAGGGGATATGAGGCAGCACCTCTGTTTATCTTCGCTAGCCTAGGGGATGAGACAGGTAGGACACATGACCTCAGAGTTAACAAGGTACCTTTCTTTTGTTAATCGTCTCTGCTCTGGGCTGTTTCACCTGCAGCACAGTGGTCTGTAGCCTAATTTACCAGTTTACCTAACTTGGTCCTCTCCTCCTGTGCAAGCAACTTTCTGCTATAGTACTAAATTGGGTGGGGGGGGGTGCTTCCACCCTGAATATCTAATCTTGTGTTTTTCATATACCTATGTTCTTTACCCAAACTCGGGTGTAAGCATCTTATTGCTTTATACTTCTTTATGCCTTGTTAACCAATTGGTATAAGCCCAGGGGATTCCTAAGCTTATTCCCCACACCTTATCTTTAAAAATGATTGAGTAATTCTAAAACATTTTCAAGATTTACTAGCTTGGTCTTCAATATTAGCTAGCCTTGATCTAAATTATTTGGCTGTCTTGGGGCGCATGGGTGGCTCAGTTGATGAAGCATCTGACTTCAGCTCAGGTCATGATCTCAGTGTTCAAGGGTTTGAGCCCCCTGTTGGGCTCTGTGCTTACACCTCAGAGCCTGGAGCTTGCTTTGGATTCTGTGTCTCCCTCTCTCTCTGTCTCTGTCCCTCCCCCACTTGTGCTCGCTCACTCTCTCTCTCTCTCAAAAAAAAAAAAAAAACTTTAAAAAAGTTATAAATTATTTGGCTCTCCTAATGCATCTGTCACACTCATGGCAAAAGTCCAATAAAAGTAAGCAATCATTTTATTTAAAAAATTATTAGGGAATCACAATAGCATAAATGGAAATCTATCAAATGTGAGTGAAATTCTTAGAATAAGGGAAGAGTTTAGCCTGTTAGGAATCTATGAGTTTAACAAAGTTCCAGTTTTTCTGAATGCTTAGTTTGGAAAGTACTTCTACTGAATTACTCAAATTCTGAAGATATTAGCTGTGTACTAATTAGCAGTTAGTAGAATATCAACCTTTTATTTTCATGTGGGTATACTTAAGTGGTGTAACTGAGCACCACTGTAATCAGTGTCCTAATTTTGTCTCCTTGAGAGCCTGTACTTTTACAGCCTGTTCCCCAAATAATAATTAGAGGAATAAATTAAATCTCTGCAGTTCTGCTTTAGAAAATAATGTGATGCTTTAGAAAATAAAGCAGAAAGAATTGTGAAAAGTAAGCAATCTTAAACTCTTGAAAATAAGCCTGCTTGAGAAAAGCCTCTAAGATTTATAGAGATCTTAATTTAGTCTCCAAGTAGTTTCTTTATAAAATTTCATTTAATCTCTAAATTGAGGACTATTGCCCCATTTTACAGATGAAGGAATGAAAGTGCTTTAACTTCTATATCTCTGCTCCATAATGTGACACACTACCTACCTGCATACCTGCGGAACACTCACTCACTGTTCATATCGCTGGGGCTTTACAACAGGTGAAGGGAAAACTTCAGGGTACTACTGCTACTAAAACACATGTAAAAGCTACATTTGGAAAAAAAATTACCTCTGCGTTTTTAGTAGCTAAATTATAGCCATCCCATTGGATTCGTAGCCGGATGAACCAAAATCAACATTTCGGAGTCTGTACCATAGGACCTAAGTGGAGCTCTTTGGTTACTGGCAGGTATGATACTGGAGAGGTGAAGAGCTGAGGAGAGAGAAGACTTCAGGAAACAAATGAGAATATAGTAGTTAGCGTGTAGCAATGTCATTTACAGACAATGGAGAGATTAGAGCAAGATCATTCCTTGGGGGTAGGGAGCACATATAAAATCTTGCAGGGTGATGGCCTTGTATAATTCGAGAAAACTTCCCAAGTGGTTCTTAGATTTTCATCTGCCTGAGAACCACTGAACTACAATTTCATGAGGTCAAAAATCATATAAACTCTTAGAGAAGAACAGAAGAGATAACCATAAAATTAGTATGAGATGACATAAAGCCAGAGGAAGGAAATTTTTAGGACTCAGCTTAAAAAGCATCTTCTCCTCCTAAGGCAAGGTTACCATGGAAACACCGCAGCTGGCAGGGCCTGAGTGCCTGGGAGCTGGGATTGGAGCTCAGGTCTGAATGGAATCTGTGCATCAAAGAGAGAGTATTAACTATTTGATTGTGTCTGTCTAGACCTAAGAATCCATTCAGCAAATAGGAGAAATATCTGTAACAGTGCTGTCCAATAGAAATAGAATGTAAGCCTCGTAGGCAAGTTTAAATTTCTTAGTTTAAAAGTAAATTAAATTAATTTGAAGCATTAGGAAAGCAAAAGGTAGGTGATATTACATTTCATCAATATATTTAATCCAGTATATCCAAAATACTATTATTTCAACAAGTAATCATTTAAGAAATAGTAATGGGGTATTTTACCTTCTTTTTTTGGCATTAACTTTTCAGAGTTTGATACATATTCCATATTTACAGTACATCTCCGTTTGGACTAGACATATTTCAAGTGCTCAAAACTCACCATGAAATTAGTAACTGTGGCATTGGACAGTGCAGATCCTGAGGAAAAATACAATGTGAGTTTAAATTCTTACATGGGTACCTTAAATTCTTTTGTCAAATTTCCTAAATAGTCTGGCGGATTGTAGCAGTTAAAAGGAAGAGGTCTCAAATCAGACTTCCTGCATTTGAGTGGTATTTCTGCTGTTTAATGGCTATGTATGTGACCTTTGGCTGGTCATCTGTTTCCCCTGTACCCTAGTTTCCTCATCTCTAAAATAGAAAAATAACATTTATCTCATAAAGTTTTATTAATATTAAATAGGTTAGCGTATAGCAAGGGCTTAAGTAGCACAGAATAAGAGAGTCATGATTGTTTTTGATGTTGTAACCTGGCATGTGGATGCTGGAATTTTTGAAAAGTCAGTTCTAAGCTCCTTTGTTTTGTTTTGTTTTTTTGTCTAATTCTCTGGGAAATACTATCCATGCCAAGGGCTTCAATTGCCATCTCTGTGACAATAAATTCATAGATTTTAATCTTGGGCTCAGACTAATCTTTTCCAAACCCAAATAGAAAATATAATCCTAGGCAGATCTACTTAGATTACTCAAAATGAAAGTATTGAAAGGAGAACTCAGAATCCCCTCCTGCAAATTCTGTCCCCGCCCAAATAAACTGAAAGAAAGATGATTCTTTTCTTCCTGACAGGAGAGATATCAGAGAGGGCTTACCTCGATCCATTCAGCAGTGCAGACCTGGAATTTAGAAATTGCCCTTGGGCCCACTACCCCTCACCTCCCATTGCCAAACCTGTTATCCAATAACCTCCTCTAAATGTCTTAAATCCGTCTTCACCTTCCCTGTATCTCTGCCATCATCAGTGTGCCCATGCCAACCTCATCTCCCCCCGGATTATTGCGAGAGCCTCCTAAGTGCTCTGTCTTCATGTATTTTATCTAAGATGTCAATCTGATTATTTTATTCTCCTCCTCAAAAAGCTTCAGTAATTCCCCATAGATTCCAAAGTTAATGACCAAAATCTTTTATGTGACCTAAAATTTAGTACAACCTGCCCCCAGCCTTTCCCCGGGCTCCAGTCACAGTGATTTACTTTGAGTTCTTTATGCCTCCTCTTGTCTCAGTCTCAGGACATTTGCAGACATTAACCCATCTTTTCAGAATTCTCTGCTCCCACCTGGCTCCCTAGTTAATGCCTACTCATCCTTCAGTCATCAGATCAAATATCACTTCTTTGGGGGCAGCCTAGGGAAGTCCTAGTTTCCCAGTACACATAGCCCCATCATAGTTTGTAACATATTTGTGTATTAAGTTATTGGTTAATGTTAGCCTCCGTTACTGGACTGTAGGCTTCATGATGGAAGGGACCATTGTTTAATTAAATCACTTTATTTTCAGTGAGATAGTTCCTGCCACATAAAGGATGCTTGATGTAAATTATGGAAAAAATACCAAGGAGAAGAAAATAGTAGAAGCAAAGCACAAAATCACCATGGAATGTCTTTTCTTATTGCAACAAAATTCTGCACCCTTCCCCCCGCCAAAGGAAACCACAGGACTATTGTTATTACTATTGAGTACTATTACTGTTACTGTTATCTCCTGTCCCCTGAAATTGTTGTAATTTGGCTTGTCCTCATCCTCAGGACATAGCAAGGATATTGCTAGGCTGCTTTACAACTCTTGCTCTATCTCCAAATTACTGTCTTATGAATTGTTATATCCCAGGTACCTTGTTTCCATACTGATCAAAGTCCAAAAGAGAATGCTTTAACTCTGCTTCTGCCTAGAGCCCTCCTGTACAGTTCAGCTAGAAAGCCAGGGTACTGCCCTAGGCAAAAGTAGTCAGAGATGGGAGGAAGGAACCAGAGTCCATCCCTAAAGCCTGAAAGCGTACTAGCCTTGCTTTAACCAGTCTGGGACTTGGAGATCCAATAAACTGCATCTGGGACAGATAGTGCCTAACACAGCTGCAGGCATCCAGGGTAAAATAAACCTTTGAATATTTTCCTCCCATGAAAGAATAAAAAGTTAAAGGAATTGCTTGAATGTGTGTGTCTGGGGCACCTATCTTGTTACATTTTCTGTGGCATATATATAAATCATTAGCTTTGCAGCCGTGAGAGGAAAGATTTAAATAGCTAAAATACATGAAAATGAGTAGCATGCAGACAATTAATTTATGTGTATTATATAACCTACCTGATCATGAAACATTCATTCAGCTTAAGGATAAATGTGGGATAGCTGCATTTTATAAAGACTAAGACCCAGATATATTGATGATAAAAGCAAAATATACATAAACAGATGGTTTCTAGTTAAGGAGGCATTACTCTGCTGTCACTTCTTTTCATTACAGCAGCTTCCAACACTGTATTAAGGATAGCTGTCTTTAAAAGTCCATTTGCCTGTATTCTAAATCCTGTACTGAGGAGCTCTTTCCACTCTCTCTTTGCACTGCTGCTGTTTGTAATTTTCGGCTTCCTATTCACTTCCTCGAAGATTTCAAATAGGCTGCATCAGGGAAATCAGGCAATTTTTTAAACCACCTTGGAAAACATGAAGTGATAAGAGCATCCAGTGAAGGGCCACTGTTTATCTATCTTTGAAGGAAATTCAAGACTATACAGTCAGTCCCAAGGACCTGGTCAGTTTATGGGTAGGTTTATGTTTTGGTACCATTCACAGCTCCATTGGTAGTTATACTTTGAAACACAGACTTACATAATCTAGGCTGATTTTGGTCCTGTATTCATTTAGAAATAATTTAAAAGAAATTTTGCACTTCTATAATTTTCAATTTTTCAAGCTTATTTATTTATTTTGTGAGAGACACAGAGTGGAGGGGGGAAGGGCGGAGAGAGAGGGAGAGAGAGAGAGAGAGAGAGAGAGAGAGAGAGAGAGAGAGAATCTGAAGCAGTCTCTGTGCTGTCAGCACAGAGCCTGAGCTCAACACAGGGCTTGAACTCACAAACCGGTGAGATCATGACCTGAGCCGAAACCAAGAATCGAGAATCGGATGCTTAACCAAATGAGCCACCCAGGGTCCCCTGCACTTTAATAGAGTGTTGTTTGTTCAGGTTTAAGAAGAAATTTTTAAATTATTGGCTCAAGTATAAAGTTCTATTAGTTCTTTGTACTAACAGGCGTAAGGTTGAATTTGCAAGTTTTGGCAACAAAGAGTTCTTTTTGGTGCTTGATGGTATTGAAGTTCTGGGATTGAATTTATTTGTTTATTCCTGTTCTTACTTAGAAAAATCATCTTACTTAGAAAAATTATCAACTGGATTTTGCCCAAAACCTGAAGCATCCTTTGATAGATAAAAAAATAAAAATAAAAAATAAAACCCAAATTCTAACTTAAGAACTTTCAGTTAAAGAACTTAATTCTCATTTACGTGGATAAAAATTGCGGCCAATGAATACTGCCCACCCATTTCCATCAATGGCCAGGAAATTATTTTGCAACTCTTATGAAATTCGCTTTATTCATCAATGATTTTCTATTTTCAACCTATAAGCTCGTCTACACATAACTTCAGCTCAAAGACATTAAAACAAGTGCAGTTTCTCTCGAAATACCAGTTTTGCTATTTCATATTCTTCCTCATTATCTCATATTTGTCTAATGATCGATGAATTGGCTGTCAAGAATAGGGGTACCATAACTCCTGTGGTCTTTCTCACACTCCAAAGGTAGCAAGGTTATGCTGATTGAGCCTCTGGACTTGTAATTCTCTCTGTCCCATTATCCCTTTCTCTACCCCTACTCCTTATGTTAGTTTAAGCTAACATATGGATTCTCACCATGGTCTCCTAATTGTTCACTCTGATTCCTGCCTCTCTTCACAGCTCATAATCTACCTTAGCACCAGAATCATACCCACAATCTATCATATTCTTTGTGGGTGCTAATGTAGTCACCATATCTTGAATATGACAAGCTCTTTTTTTAAGTCTTTGCAAACACTATCTGTAGCTTTTATTTATGTGATATTTTCAATGCCCCCAACATCTTTCCCCTGCACAGACACATATCCTTCACACCAGCAAACCTTGCATCCATTTTCTAGTGGCCAAATTCCTATCATATTTAAAGGCCCATAGGGAACACTTTGTTTTCTGTGGAGTTTTCCCAGTTCCCACAAATAGAAAAAAATATATACTCCCTCCATAACGCTTTGCATATGATGCCACTGTGAGTGCATGTTATTGCATAGTAATTATTTATACCTAAAGTTTCAGTTAATGGGCTTCTCAAGGCTAAAGGCATAACTTAGCCAATTTTGGATCCCTGGTTCATAGCTTGATACCTGGTACAAGGCTGTTAGTAATATAAATAGTAGATAACAATTTTGAGCATTTGATGGAGTATGAGCTTAAATTCGAGTTTCTTAGTCTTGGCACCATTAACATTTTGGGTCTGATAATTCTTTATTGTGGCATGTTGTCCTGTAGTGTATTGTAGGGTTTTAAACTGCATTCTTGGCCTCCAAACACTAGATGCCAGTAATTCATTCATGCCCCAGAACATCTCCAACCATTGCCCCATATCCCTTGGGTGGGAGGAATCTCTCTCAGTTGAGAACATTTGGTTTATGTAAATTATTTCATTTAAGCCTCATAACTATCCCATGAGACAACTGTAGACTTTTTTTCTCTTTTTCAAGAAAAGGAATTGTGGTTTAGTTTATACAGGTGGGAGGTGGTGATACCTTGATTTAAAGCCCAGATGTCTCTGGAGCCTGTGTTCTTAGTCACTAAGCTGTGATGCCTTCTAATCCATAGTTCCTGAATACCTTTTATTTAAATATTTGACAACCAGTTTCATTTGTTGATAATATACCATTACATGAATTTTAATTCACTTTAAGATTTGATGAGTAATGAGTCTTGAAAGGCATTCAAGTTTGTATCCGTGCAAATAAGACACAATTGTGAATATGTGCATGACTAATAGACACCTAGAGTTTCTGAGAGTTTTTATAGATCTGCAGCTCGACCTCTCATTCCCCATGGGAATCTCTTCTGCATTGTCCAGTGCACAAGATGGGAGAATAACAATAATGCATATTTTTTTGAACATGATTTGTAAACAAGTTGCCCCCTTGCAGAAAAGATAGTTTTCTGAAATGAGCACAGGACTAAGAACTGTAAGCCATATGGTTTCAGGTCTGCCACTCACCTCCTCAGTTGCCCTTACCCTTGGTTAGACCCAGCTTCCTTCTCTGAGTAGTAGAAACAATAATTGCAGTCCTGGTCACCACACAGATAATTATTCATGTGCTGACTCAAGAAGACACTGCTAGATAAATGAGGAACATTACTGTTGTTTTATAGGCTTACAGAAATTTTACTTGTTAGGCTGAGAAGGACTGTATCCTCATGAGACTATTCTTACAGGAAAAGTTGGGCAATGAACTGGGAGAATTATGATATATGGAAATGATTTCTTCTCCATTGGGAGGCAGAAGAAATCATATTATTCTGCAAAACCACCTTCACAGTAGCAACATCAATACATTTCCTTTGACTATTAATATCTAACTTGTCATCTTGGTTTTTTTTTTTCAACAAGATGATACCATGGTGGTACCAATGATTTAGTTATTGGCATTGTGCCTTCCTCAGGACAAAAGCTGGGACTGAACATATGTATATAATTAACCTCTCCTAATTGTAACTGAACTATGACATTTCTTGCCTTTTAAAAATATATTTTGGTGCCACCTCAAAACTCCTTGATATTCATTAGTATTTGTTAAATACATACTTTGCAGGAAAGTGTAAACTCAAGGCTTTCTCCTCTGGATTACCAAGGCTTTATGAATATTGACTGTCAAGGAGGCTGCAGGCTGACCCATCCTTACATAATATACATATTGATATATACACCCATATCACCTTAAGCCTACATCTGTGGTCTGTAATGAATAATTAATGCTACCATTTTTACATTGTAAATTAATTTCCAACATTCTACTCACCTGTCCAATCAAATAAGTTAAAGTAAAATTGCTCTAGCACATGCTGTTTACCTCTCTTTGTGTGCTGGAGTAAAGGTGTTGTGTAGGTACTTCTATCAATCTGTTTTCGGTTTCCTGACCGCAGTTGGAAGTCAGCTTTGGAAAAATGGGCCTTCATGACTTGGGGAAAGTTACTTAGACTTTCTGCTGGACCTAGTATAGGAGGACCATTATTGTGTTTTCTCAAGTCTATAAACTTTTGATACTATCTCCCAACAGTGATTATATACATTTATACATTTTTTATTTATTAAGGGCATTAGTTAATTCAATGTAAATCACCAAAATTGCTGTAATGTTTCATGGTTTGCTGCTCTAGGGTTCCCAAAAACTAGAAGTGGTTTCGGCTTCTTTCAATGGGTTGATCATCCTGTAAATGAGAATTAGAATAACCTATCTCATACATGTTGTTTATGGACTATATTAAATAAGAGTATACTAAATAATGGCTA
This sequence comes from Acinonyx jubatus, assembly GCF_027475565.1. NCBI lineage: Eukaryota > Metazoa > Chordata > Mammalia > Carnivora > Felidae > Acinonyx > Acinonyx jubatus. The sequence continues at coordinate 41,877,487 of NC_069391.1, forward strand.
CTCTGTTACTTTATATATGAAGCTGAGAAGCTGTAAATGCCCTCCAGTGAGTTTATAATTTAAACTCAAAATGCTAGACAGAATAATGCCTGCCACCCCCACCCCCCACAAAGATGTCTGTATCCTAATCCCCAGCATCTGTGAATATGTTAGGTTACATTATGGAGAGGAATTAGATGAGTGGAGGATTAGATGATTAGAGGAATTTCAGATGAGTGTAAAGTTGTTAATTAGCTGACTTTAAAATAGGGAGATTATCCTGGATTCTCTTGGTCAGTCCAATGGATTCACAGGGGCCCTTAGAAGTAGAAGAAGTGGGCGGAAGAGATGGAACCAGAGAGATAGTAGTGTGAGAAAGACTTGGCTCAATATTGCTGGCTTTGAAGGTGGAGGGAAAGGGGCCATGATCCAAGGAAGGTAGACCTCTAGAGGATGGAATGGAAGCAAAGAAATGTATTCTCTCCTAGAGCCTCCAGAAAGGAATGCAGTCTTGTCAATACCTTGATTTTAGCCAAATAAGATCCATTTCAAGTTTCTGACATTCAGAACTGTAAGATAAAATAACTGTAATATTTAAACGATGAAATTTGTGGTAATTTGTTATAAAAACAATGAAAAATTAATACTTGATGTAGTAATTGGGTTAGCATTTTGTCATTTGTTTCAGATCCATGTTGACATAACTCCTTCAAGAGATCAGCACTACTCCTGGGACTTATGAGTTATTTTTTTTTGGACACCCTAAATGGAGCCTTTCTGGGGGTCATTCAAAGAAACTGCTCTCCTGCCTCAGGGTACTCACAGTTTAGCCTGGGTGGGAAAGCGCCAAACAAGTAAATAAACACAAACGTGTCACTTACTACAATAAGTGCTTGCAGAGAGAAGGGTACCTAGTGTGTCTTCAAAGACACAATCAAATCTGTCTGACATATGCACAAAATTGGTATATTGGTGAGAATTTCCTATTTGCTTGATGTTCTTCTCTTCTCAGAACCAGACATAGGGTGCCTCATTTAAACAAGACCACAAAGAACAATTTAGTTAGTCAGGATGGGCTAGGTTATGGCACAGTAACAATGAACCCTACAGGGTCCATTTATTTCTAACTCATACTGGATGTCTCCTAGCCACAGAGACCAGTAGTAAGTTTGTTCCATATTCGTATTCTGAGACTCTGGGGAACATTCATCCATCCTCTGAAACATCACTGGTTGAAGTGATGGGACAAAAGATAAAACTGGACTTTCTCAAAGCAGGAATTAATTACTCTAGTTCTGGAGTCAATGCCTGCTGCTTTGATCCACAGTTCATTGGCCAGCATTATTTACCATGTGCAGTCCAATTAGAGAAAGCAGGTGGCTCGTGGGGGAGCAGTGGCAGGGGTTACCCTATGAGCAATGTGTGTCCCAGAATGAGAGGAGCACTGTCACGCAGATCAGGCTTCTGTACTAAAACAGTATATGTACTTCTTGTTCTCCACTCAGCTGTGTCTCTTCACCTGAATATTAGTAGTAGTACATTTATTAGTGCCAGAACAGGACTTCGAGATTATTACCTTCAAACTATGGGTTTTTTTAGTGGGTGATATTATATTTTTCTACGTGGCTTCCTTCTATTCTGAAACTGCTGAAAGATGGCTCATGTAATGTGTATCATAATTGTAAGAAGAAACTAGATGTAAAAAAATTAAATTTCTATTTAATAGTGTCAATACTATCAATAGTATTAATAGCCCTTTAAGGAAGGAGTAGTTTGAAAAGGAGACCATAGAACCACAATGGGCCTTCTAGGCCCTCCTTCATTCATCCAATAAGCATTTGCCAAACCCTTCCCATGTACCTACCAAGGCACTAGGTGGTCAGTGTTGGCACAGACAGAATCTTCCTAGTGGAAGATTTATAGAAATAGGTCAGCAAATTACAAAACACCATGAGTGAATATGAAAACCAGGAGAAGGTCTGAGTGTTCTGGGCGTATAGAAGAGGCTGGCCTAACGTGTAATAGGTCAGGGAAATTTCTTGGTAGTATGGTGATTTGAGAACCCAGGGCTGGGTAGGAGTGAGTTCTTTGGAGAGGAGGGCAGAGTTCAACCCTTTGAAGGCAGGGTTACAGGTAGATACAGGGTGAGGATAGCAAGAGTATGGCAAAGCTGGGGAACTAGTTTTAAGTGTAAAGGCCCAGAGGCTAGAGAAATTGGAGCCTGGCAGGTGTATGTCATCTCCCCTCACAGAAAAATGAGTCAACTTTGAGCCCTGTAGAAGTCTCAGCTTCCTGTGTTAATTATGCACTATGCATCTAATTATGTATCTGTGTGGGCTTAGATGTAAAGACAATGTGATGCTATTAGATCAGTTTTCAGTGTCTCTGGTTAACTCTATGGCCTAGAAAGGCTTCTTCATCCAATGTAGATTCCGGTTTGAATTGTAATGATAACTCAGAATGGATTGCATTTGAGCTAACACAGCTGTGTTATTCTGGTTTGCCTGGTACACACACAAAGCAGCAGGCTGGTTTTCAGTGTTACCGTGTGCCAGGTACTGTGTTGCACTAGGGACTTACCTACAGCAGGGAGGAAAAGAGGTGCCTTGCTACGCAAAATTTATTTCAGATTAAGCCCAAATCTATGCATTTTAAAATGAAAGTTTTTAAACCATCAAGCAGAAGTGTTTCTGCTAAGTGTGTTTTAAACAAGAAGAGCTTTAAAAAAGTAGGGACTAACAGGGGTTTTTGACGAGGATTACTTACTGGAGGTCGTGGAAATCTAAGTAGGAAACTCTGTCAGGGATGTTGAAGGTTTTTTCCTTCCCAAATTCCCTAACTATGTCTTCTGTCTTATGCTCAGAATAGGGAGGAGGAATTAGGCAAAACTCTTTTATGTCAAGAGTGCTTGACTTATAATCTGCGTATCACTGTTTACATTTCCCCTTTGCAAGAAAACACTACAGAAACCCCTGGTAAGTCATGTTTCTCTTCCTGCCTCAGTTTTCTGATTTTTCCCTAGTATCTAAAAGGATTGCAGTGGAGACAAATGGAGCCAATTTATATAAACTTAACAACAACAAAAGAATGTTGTGCAAATTTATAGCGATATTTTTATTTATTATTTATTTGTGTTATGCAGAACCTGGGAGGTACGACTTTAGAGTACTTGGTCACCAGGTATGAACTGAGCTTGGAGGCATCACTGGGATAAATGGTTGAAAGGAAAATGGTGACAGATTGCCTGGGGAAAGGGACAGATGAGGGATTAAAGAGCCCAGGGGATGACACAAAATGGGATTTTGAGACCAGGAGTGTGGCAGTTAGGAGTTTCTTCACCAAACACCTGAAGCAGCTTCTATGAGTTAGGGACTCCTCTAGGTACAAGGGAAACACATGAATATGACGCTGCTTCTACCATGAAGTACTCTATTGTCTATTGTGACAGAAACCATTTCAGTGTCAGGTGATCAGAGCTGAAATGGAGACACACCTAAGCTGCTCTCCAAGCCCAGGGAATTGGGAAATTCAAGGGGTGCCTGTGGAAGAATTTACCCTGCAGATCAGGGGCACTGAGAGTAGTCCTGAGGTTTTCTGACCTCATTTTCATAAATTTACATACCTAATAGAACCACACTGTTTGGTTATAGGAGCAAGCTTGGCCTTTGGCCTTTGAAGATAAGCTGAAACACAGAATTATCTGTGGAACTGGGAGATGAGGAATTATAGGAGAAGGTACAATTCAGAGAAGGAAGACAGAGCAGTACCAGTGCAATTGAGATTTCTCCCCAGCACTTTCTTCCCTCCATTTTCCCATCACTGCTCCCCCAAGAAGGTTACCAATACCAAGGTGGCACCATGGGAGGAACAATGAAGTAACCACAAGTCATGATCGGGAGCAGCTAGAAGAGGACAGGAGGATAACTATAGTCAAGGCAGAGGATATTGGTTGCATCTGCAGTGTTTAAGGAGGTTAAATTGTGGCAATAGGACTGCCTTGACCAAAAGGTCAAGGAGAGTAAGAAGGAAAGGGAGGGGGGAATGGGAAGAAATGGAAGTTTCACCAGCCATTTTTAAAGTAAAATGAAGAAGAGGTAACAATTTTTATATGAGAGATATTTATAACCTGTATCTATCTATAGTAGATACAAATAATGAGTTTGAAGCAACATTATTGAGAATAAGCCCATATGAATGTGTATTTGAACAGCTTTATTGACATAGAATTCACTTTCCACATAATTCACTCATTTCAAGTCTACAATGCTTTATTTCAAGTCTTTTGCTTTATTCATACTTATGCAACCATGGTTAAAATGAGTGTTAGATGTTAACATGGATATTTTCCCATAGATCCATCTCTTTTCACCCTGAACAAATAATCTGTCTTTCTGTGGCCTTTCACTCTGACAGTGTCATCATGACATATAATGATTTGTAACCCTCTACTTGATATAACCTGGGATTTTAAAAACCATCATAAAGCTGAAGGCCTTGTTAAAGTGTACTCTTTTGTTTAGCAGCAGACCAAGCAGAAAAGTTGAAATGCATTTTAAGAAGTACAGTATTGTCCATTTCAGGTGAATGACCCACATTCCTCAATTGTAATTATAATGTCTGAAAACTACCCTTAAAGTCCTTATGGAATAAAAAAACACAGGTTTAGACAAATAACTGTATATAGATATGTAAATGTTTAGTTACTAGATTTTGAAGTTGAAAGGATGAAGCTCAAAGTTAAGTGGACCCATTGTAATTTAATTTAATTTTACTTTATTTTCTGGTCTTGACATGTGACTCTTGGGAGTTTCTTCCAGTGTAGAAAATCACTTCAAATGGAGCTGTGGGCTTGGATAAGCTCCACAGGGCCGAGAAGCATGGGGAGGAAGAAAAGACATGATCATAAACGATAGATGAGAACTGACATACTGCCCATGAGTCTCACATGTGGCTTAGATGAAATGATGTGCCATAAATTAAACCTTGTGATTCCTGTAAAAAATCTGACATGAAAGGTTGACCAGAGTAGGAAAAAAAAAAAAAAAAGAGTCAAGTCAAAGCATATTTCTATAGAAGTCAGGGATGCCTTTATCTTAATGTTTCCTTCTCTTAAGGTGCTGGTTTCCTATTGCCAATAACAGGATCTATTTCCTTATCAGCCTACCAACCACTGTAAGCCTGGGATTGGAGTCCTGGGGGGCCAGAGGTGAGTCAAAGTAGTTGAGCACAGTGGCCACATCTGTAATGAATTGCATCATTGGTCAGTCCCCTCCAGCCCTCCATATGAGAGAATTACATTTCCTCATCCCATTGGCACTCAGGTTATCCATGTGGCTTTCTCTGACTATTGAAATATGTGTGGCCTGTGATCCTTACGTGTAGAAAGAAGCTTTAAGAGCCATCGCATGGGTATGGCATTGCAATTTTCTTCCTGCCAGGGGAACATGGGTGTATATAAGATAAGAGTTTTCGTTTTTTGTTTTTTCTTCAGCCTGGATTCTAGACTATATGAGGGGAACACTGCTGCCAATATTCGCCGTGATGTGAATGAGATGTAACCTTGTTTTTGTAAGCCATGGAAAACTGTTTTCATAGTTATTGCAGCAAATAATCAAACAAAATGGACAAATACACCTCACATTCATAGTGTAGAAACAGGGTGGTCAAATGCAGTGTAAGGAACAAAATGGAGCCCAGAGGTGATAACTAAAACTGTTGGGTCAGAATTTGGGCAAACTCTGGAAAAGAATGGCGACAAAGGGCAAAGGTGGAAGCAGATCCAAGGGTCTCTTGATAATTACTGTGATCACAGATGAAGTTAGCAAGTCCTACTAACTGGTCTGTTTATGTCTTTAGCAGCAGCATTATCTGGTGGGAGTATGGGCCATTTCTAAATTAACCCCCACTTCTACCTAATATTTTACATTCTTTCAGAAAAGGAGAATACCCAGAAACTTTAATAAATTCAGTACTCTCAGGAGTGATTGCTCCATAGCAGGTGGGTTATGGAAAACAAAACAAAACAAAACAAATAAACAGCATTCTAAATAAGTTAATCCTTACTGGGCCTCCAGTAACTCTGTCCCACCCATTTTGGATGTGATGGCTTGAAACAGGGCAGAAATAAATCACTTAAGCTTACAGTAAGAGGTTCTTCAGTGTACAAGAATCAGGTGTATTGACTGCAATGGAGAGATGATTGAGATGGGTATTGTATCCTTAAATTCACTTAGACCACTTGGTGCTGGTATACATTCATCCCTGAGGATTTCTTGGCTGGGATGAGAAAGATAAATGCTCAGTGAGCCTTGTGTCTATGTCTTGTCTAGAACTAGACTCATGACCCTTATCTGTTACTATGTCTGATGGTTGGGGTGTGTGCATGTGGCTGATGCATTATTATTTTCTGGAAATTTGTCATTATAGCTAAAACTCAACAGAAGGATTCTAGACTTTTAGTGGGCTAATTTAATTAGGGACACCAAAGGACAATGTCTCTGACCTTAGTAATATCCCATACTCGGGGCACTTCAGTGACTCAGTCCATTGAATGTCTGACTCTTGATTTTGGCTTAGGTGGTGATCCCAGGGTCGTGGGATCAAGCCCCACTTTGGGCCCTGTGGTGAACAGTAAGCCTCCTGCTTGAGATTCTCTCTCTCCCTCTGCCCCTCTCCTGCTTGCCTGTGCTCTCTCTCTTTCTAAATTAAAAAATTAGAAAATTAAATTAAAAAAAGATCCCATACATACACAAAATGTAGCAGACAGCTATGCAAGCTTATTGTTCTCATTTGAAAGAAATTCCTTATCTAAAATATTTCATTTTGTCTTACACAAACTGAAAGATTAAAAAGAGAAATTACCTATTAAATGATTTCTCGGACTATAACTTCAAAATCAAATGTTATATAAATATTGAATACGCATGTATATATATATAAATGGTTAAATTTGAACAGAAATTAAACTCTAAGAGAGGCCAGTTAATTTTTAAATGCTTCAATTAATTTTAAAATGACATGGGTATCTCTTTACTCCCCCACATTGCTTTTAATTATTCCCTTTTGAATTGAAACTATTGGCTATAATTAATTTTTTGAAAAGATGCTATGTGGGAAATAGGAAACATACAATGTATAACAGTTTTACGTCGGATCTATTCAAGGGCTAATTAATTTTCATAAGATATAATAAGAAAATTTAATGAAAGGCAATTCTTATTTTATTTCCACTTTAATCCCAGAGGAAGTATGGATGCTAAGAACTTACAATTTCATTGTTTTAACGGGTTATTCAGATATTTTATAAGGGAAAAAAATGAACCGTTCATGCCAAAAAATGTTCGGTAGCATATTAGAACAATGACTGCCTTATGACCCCAATTCAGAGAGCATCTGGACATCTCACACTAGCAAGTACATCTGTTTCATCCTTTTTCATGAGTCTTGCCTTTTTTCCTACCATAAGTGATTATGCTCTGTGCCTATAGAGTAAATGAAAGAGGTGTAATGTATTGGTCTGACCTGATTGAGGCAAGGGACTTCAAATATTCATAACTTTTGATGTATGGTAAGCTCTAACCGTTTGTGAGCGATCCCTCGAGGGAACTTGTCAGTCCTCAGATTCATGAATACCTGTTTAGCATACAATTTCCTCTATAAAGAAAATACATAATAATGAAGAGAGAACAATAAAAATGTGTTGAGATGTGTCTCATAGTGCCTCTGCTAGACTCTCACTAACTCAGTGATTCAGTCTTCATACCAGCCTTGAAGTGCCTGTAATAATAATCCATATCTCAGAAATGACAAGTTGACTACATACCCTGGAACTTTGGGGTCCTTCCTGAAATATAAGCTGTGAATGTTAAATCTATAATGCCAGGAGTTCACTTTATTTCTTTTTGAAAATACACATAACCGGATGGTAGAAATTTTGGCACTGGAAAGCATAGGTTAAGAGCTTTACTTTCCTGGAATGTAATAAAATGTTTCCATCAGACAGTGGGGATGGGCAGTGATTAAAAAAGATCAATTCAGGATGGAACATTAAAAGAACAGTGGTCTGTGATATTGTTTTTCAAATAGTACAAAAAAAATGCAGTACTGAATATTTAAGTTAAATGTTTTATAAATGCATACATTTCCACTATACTAGTAATATAAATTTATTACTTTGAAAATTATCCTAAGTCAATACCCTGACATTGTCACCATTCTCATACTGAATTATTTCCATGTGTCTTTTTCTTTAGGAAGAGATAATTAATTTTAAATCTAAAGTATTCATATTGAGATAGCTACATACACATAGCATTTACTGATATTTTATCACAAGCCGTGCAAGGTAGATTTTATAAGTAACTCCATTTGAAAGAAGAGAAAACAAAGACTCAGAGAAGTCTCTAATTAACATAGCTAGTAAGAAGTGAGCCAGTATTTTGAACCTAGATCTGTCTAATTCCACTATCCTATGCTTTCCTTTATAACTAAGCTTAGTGAAGCAATAGGACACAGAATATAAGCAAAAATACATACTTTTATCATTAGGTTGGATATAAAAGGTATAAGCAATGACAACACTAATAATACCAGCAACAGCACTTCCTGAGAACTTAGAGTTCCTTGCAGTTCGGTAGATAGAAAGAGTTACTTTCCTGAGCAAAGATAGCCCCCCCTGCCACCTTTCTGTCTTCCTCTTCCTCCTCCTCCATTGTGTTTTGTTTTGTTTTGTTTTGTTTTTTCCCTTTTCTAGGTCTTTTCATTCACTGGATTCTCTCTCTTTATATTCTTTCTCTCTTTTTTCTCTCTCTTGGAAGATTTTTTAGTATGCTTCTTTCTCACTCTCTCTTCCCTTATCTTTTTTCATTTTTCCCCTTTTTATCTTTTTGTCATTATTTTAAGCCTGATGTATTTATCTCTCTTTGTGACCTGGGGTCGTAAGATCATTAAAGTTTCTGTACAAGACAAAGACAGAACAGGATACTGAATGATTTTTTTTTTTTAATAGGTGGAAACCCATCCTCAGGAAGGTCGAATCATTGGGAATAATTCACTCTAAAAATATAAGCTTTACCTTTAGGTTGAACTGAATGAATGACATTTTTATACATCCCAAAGATCAAATATTGACTATTTATTATTACTCAACCTAGTATTATTTCTTGAGCTTTGAATGTTTTTGAAGGATTTCTTATTTTAAGGTGCAGCATATATTTTAATTTCTAAAGATATTCATAGGATTTGGAGGAGTTACAGCACAATAGCTTTAATCAAATTTGTCTCCCTGCTGCCATTAGTTGTTGAGTTCAGTTTCAAACTAGCATTTATCACACTCCTTTAAAAAATCAGCTATTGTATCTCACCAGGAACATAGCAAAATATTAATTTCTGTCTTCTAATTGTCACATTTTGAGAAAAATAACTCCAAAAACAGCCAAGAGTCAACAACAGACTCTCCTCTATAATTAGTCCTCGTCTCTTCCCAGAGTAACTTTATAGACATACATCAAATACCTTCAGAGAGATAGGATTAGTATTTCCAGAGAGCTTCAGGATTTCAGAATGGTGTTTGTTTAGGCCAAGAGATTACAGTTCTCAACTAAGGATACCACAAATCAGCATATAAACATTTGAGTTAATTTGATAGTGGGAGAATATCCCATGGCTTGCCACTTGATGAACCAGCAGAAGATCCAAGGGCGTGTAGCTATTCCAAAAGAATTAGTCTTAACCTTTCTATCAATGAACTTGGATTCTGTGGGTACTTTAGGACATCCACCTTTTGTGAGTGACACCTTATTTTCCCGTCACTTGAAGATATTTCTTTGCTCTCAGAAGTTACATCAGTGATGTCTTTCTTCTCACCCTTAATAGGTGTTTAGGAAAGTGAAATAGAGAAACTCTGGCCCAGTATTTGGAGGCAAGAGGTCTAATCAGCCACTTAATGGCTCCACACTTAAATTTTTGGGACTTAGTTTGCTGGTGTGAAAAATAGGGTAATAACAGTACCTATCTCAAAGTTGTAAGAAATGGTACAAGTGTTCAAAACATGTAGCTATTTTTATTACAGGTATGGCTATTAATCTATTCCAACTCAGGGGACAGGAACAACCTTCCAGCCCTATAGAGTTGGCAGGAATAAAGTACCATTTCTTTGCCAAACTGTCAGTGGGTCCTGCTTGTCATCCTTTTCCCGGGAAAACTGGAGAATTCCTTGACACAACACAGTCCAATTTCAGGGAGTACCTAGAAGAACCAGAATGCTGAGACCACAGGAGAAGTAGGAAATGCTTTTAGGATAATTTAGCCACAAGACTCTTGATTCACAAAACGCACTACTCCCCAGGACGCCTGGCTGGCTCAGTCAGTGGACCCTGCGACTCTTGATCTCAGGGCTGTGAATTTGATGCCCAGGTTTGTGTACGGATTACATAAAAAATAAAATCTTAAAAGAAAATGCCCTACTATCCAAGCCTCATTTTAAAATTAACTTTCTAAATGACTAAGGTTTTTTCCCTCAGGTTTGAAGCAACTAGCATCGTGCCTGTGGTTCTCTTCCAGGTAGCAGAAGAGATGACAAAAGTCAGCAAAAATACGAATTATTATTTGGCCATTCCTTGCCCCCCCACTTACCTTCAAACTTACTCCCCGAAACTACAATACCCATTTGATCTTTCACCTTCTCTGACATCCTGTTATTGAAAACGGTGACTCCCTACCTGCCCCTCACACCCAGCTTTCCTTATCCTTTTGTTGTTTTATATTTTCCCACAGCCCTTGCCACTTTTTGATGCGATATACATTTTGCTTATTCACTTGTTTAATGTCTATTTTTCCCAGTAGTGTATAAGTTTCCTGAGAGAGATTTTGTCTTTTTTGTTCACTAAAGTCTCAGTGCCTAAAATATTACCTTGAATATTATAGATTCTTGACAAATACATATATAATGAATGAATGAGTGAGTATAAATAGCTAATATTTTCCTAGTTTTACAGATAAGGAAATGTGAATAGGAAATGGGGAACCTGTATGTTTTCATCCACTCTTTAAATAGTTTTTGAGCTTCGATTGTTACTGTCTAGGCATAAGCTAGGTACTGGACACTTCTATCCCCCTCCCCCTCATATCACACATACACATCTTCCATCTCTAATTTCTGCTGTAAGATAACTTAAATTTTACTGGAGGATGTAGGCAATGGGCAATCTATAGGTAAATAATATAACTATAGGAGTATGATAAGTAGCACTGTAAAAGAATAAACCTATGGAATTGGTAGAGTAACTTAGGGAAGACTTTTTAGAAAATAGAATGGCCAAGGACAACCTTTATGAAAAATAAAAATTCATGTTTCTTATGAGAGGTAAGGTACTCTAAGAAGAGTTTGGAGAATACTTCAGACTTAAAGAATTACACATGCCCAAGGTCAGAGGTAGGAAGGAGCTTGTTCTATTCCTTCCAAATGCAATGGTCCCATCAGTGTTATAAGATCATTGTAAGTGGGAAATATACAAATGGAGAAATAGGCATGGACCAAATACACTCCCTTCTAGAGACCTTATACTGTATCTTATCATGCATATAAAACTGCATCCATATCCCTCATTAAATATAACTTTTCTATAACCAGTTGTGTTGTCTAGCTGATATGGCAGTCTTTAAATTTTAAAATGAATATGAATTCATTTTTACTTTGTGTATTTAAAAAAGAAAATTGAGTCAATGATTATTTTTCTTAAGTTCCATACATTGTGCCACATCCTTGGAAGATTCCCAGGATCTGAACACTGAGGTGGTAGTGTAGTATCTATTGGATAAAATTGCCCTGCTGAGTGAGTAAATGGATTGGAGTGAGACGAGAAGAGAAACAAGGATGTCAGCACAGGTGTTGTTGCTATGTCAGAGAAGACATGGGTCTTAAGTTATGGTGATGTAGTAGGGATAAAAAGTGAGCAGGTCAGGGGTACCTGGGTGACTCAGTCAGTAAAGTGTCCGACTTGGGCTCAGGTCATAATCTCATAGTTCGTGGGTTCCAGCCCTGCATCAGGCTCTATGTTGACAGCTCAGAGCCCGGAGCCTGCTTCCAATTCCGTCTCTTCCTCTCTCTCTGCTCCTCCCCGACTTGCAGTCTGCTTTTAGTCTTTAGGTATCTTTGAGGGTTAGAAGGTAACTGAGGATTCTCCAGAACTTTTGTTTATGTGTGTAACATATGTCAATATTTTCATAGTCAATATTAAAGCACCAATTTTAAAAATATGTTTAGAATAAAACTAGTAAATAATCATATGTTAAAAAATACTTTTTATAGGGGCACCTGGCTGTCTCAGTAAGTAGACTGTGCGACTCTTAATCTTGGGATTGTGAATTTGAGGCATATGTTTGGTGTAGAGATTACTTAAAAATAAATATCTTAAAAAATACATTTTGGGGCATCTAGGTGGCTCAGTCAGTTAAGCATCCAACTCTTCATTTCGGCTCAGGTTAAGATCTCATGGTTGGTGAGATCGAGCCCTGCGTCTGGCTCTGCACTGACAATACGGAGCCTGCATGGGATTCTTTCTCCCTCTTTTTGTGCTCACTCCCAAAAAAATAAATAAATAAACTTAAACAAAAACATTTTAGGAAAACAACTGTAGTCATCTTCCAAATCTAGAAACAAATAATGAGAAGAATGATATTATTTTATATTTTCAACAATCTCTTTAATATCTGACCTAATTGAAGACGGTTGGGTTCTTGTATCTGTTTCTGCATTCATTTTGGTCTGATATCACATAGCATGTAGCTTTGGGAAAATACCCTTATTGTGACATGTCCTGACATGACACAATATCCTTATTGTGACATGTCCTGACATACCTGATGGGTATGAAAAGGCAAATGATATCTTAGTATAATTATGAAACTAGTTTTCACCTTGTGAATCCCAGGGCTCCTGGATCACACATGCCTTTGATTTAAGGTAATTGATCTGCAAACCTTTCTTTTCTTTTCTTTTTCTTTTTTTCCCAGTTCTCACATTACTTCCCTTCTTCTGAAGATCAGTGGTTTTGTAGAATTGTGTTTCTTTGTCCTTCTCCCAACCTTGAATTGCATTTATAGGAAATTCTAGTATGCTTAAATTTAAATCTAGTTAACTTTTTCTGGAAATCCTACCCCTAATTCTTACTTCCCACCCTTCTATTCCCTGGGCTTTTAGAAATTACAATCTCAGACTTTGGCTTTCCAACTCATCCTTCTCTGGTATTTTTGGACTGTAGAATAATGAATGTTTCATAGGACCAGTGGAGGAAGCCTCTACTGTCTGTCTCCATATTTGATTCTCAAATCAGTTTGGCATTGTACCACCAGACATCCCCTATTATCCCAACCACATTTCTCATAGTTACTTTGCTCTTTAGGGAGCCAGTTCTGTTCAGAAAGGGTAGGCTGGCAAATAGGAAATTTTATTAACCACGAAATCAAACTACATTTTCAGATATTTGATTCTGTTCTTGGCAGACTGAATGTTCTGTGCACTTAGATGCATGACTTTCTAATATTCACTCTCTTGAGAAATCATCCTTTTATGTTCTAGCTCTTGGTATGAACAAACAGAATAAACACAGCATGGAAAAGAACGGAGGGATAGATTTATGAAGCCTGATCTTATAGTTCAAAAACATCTACTGACACACACAACTGTAGAAGACATACTTTTCTTTCAAAGGATAATTTTGGCCTTTAATGGAGATCTAGTCTTTTGGGACTAAACTGTAGAATTGCACACACTTCCCTAATGTTAGAGTACTATTCAGTAAATTGCTTTTTCCTGCATATTAAATGGGACTGCTATGTGTTAGGAGAGTCCCTTCACTTAAAGGATGGGCATTTTGTGCTAATTATTTCTGTTTTTATAAAATAAGAAATAGATCCTCAAGTAATGATATGAGAGTAAGAAAATCTGTTCAAAAGTTGTTATTAAATAGGATGCTAAAATAAGATTTAGATTATCTGAGAATTGACACGTACCGATCTCCTACCACATGCCAGGACTTGGTACTCAGGAATCCTTGTTTCTCAGTTTGTTAATTTCTCATTCACATCACAGTTTGGATTGTTCCGATCACATCCCAGTGTGTGTTTGTATTGTCTTTTCTTATGGAGAAGACATTTTCTTTGTTCAAGGTACCTGTTGATTCTCTCACTCAGACATTACTCATTCGGTATTTGTTGAGCATCTGCTATATTCAGGTTCTGGAAAGACAAAAATGAAAAAGAGTTGGTCCCTGCCATCCAACTGATCATGAGCTGATAAGGCAAAGAGGATGTAAAAGATGTAAAGCAGAGTGTGATCAATGATGACTACAGAGGTGGGAAATATAACTCTTGTAGGCAAGACAGTCACCGTAGGAGTGGATGACATTTCAGTTGGGCCTTGAAGTATTAATAGGATTGTAACAAGTACGAAAGGAGAAGGGAAGGAGGGATGGGAATGGCCGAGAAAAGAGACTATTCTGCACAGAAAAGATGGTGTTTGTAGACTAGATAGGTAAAATAGGCCTTTGTGTGTTTACTGGGACCACCAGCTCTCAACCCATTTTCTATAGAAATTAAGACACTATGAAGTGAAATATAGATTATATGTTTGCTAAAGCCAATAGGATAAAATAAGATAAAAACAGAGAGGGAGGCAAACCATAAGAGACTTTTAAATATAGAGAGAAAACTGAGGGGTTGCTGGCAGAGTGTTGAGTTGGGGGGTATAGGCTAAATGGGTGATGTACACTAAGGAGGGAACTTGTTCAGATGAGCACTGGGTATCATATGTAAGTGATGAATCACTAAGTTCTATTCCTGAAACCATTATTATACTATATGTTAACTAACTTGGATTTAAATAAATAAACAAATAAACAAACTTTGCAAATAATTATATTCCCATAAAAAAATAAATCCAGTAGGATATAAAATAATCATTCACTTATCTCTTCTCAGTCTTAAAAATAGGTTTCTAAAGTCCTTCTTGGTAGGAATATTTAATTTGACCAAGTTGGTTGATTCTGAAAAATAAGGATAGCTATGGGGCACTGGGTGGCTCAGTCAGTTAAGTGTCTGGCTTCAGCTCGGGTCATGATCTCACAGTTTGTGGGTTTGAGCCCCACGTTGGGGTCTATGCTCACAGCTCAGAGCTGGGAGCCTGCTTCGTATTCTGTGTCTCTCCCTTTCTCTCTGTTCTTCACTGTCTTGCAGTCTGTCTATGTCCCTCTCAAAATTAAATAAACATTAAAAAATTTAAAAAATAGGGGTAACTAGATTAAGTGAGCCTGAAAAATCCTTATTGATATTTTCTTATTTGATAATAATAAGCAATAAGCATGTTACATCATGAAAGACAACATATTAATATTTTGTATAGTATATATTAATCAATTTCCACTTAATATCTCTTGCTCAGAAGAAACTTTGCAGAAGACCCCCTCCACCAAGTTTTAGTAAGGTTATTATAAATTCTTCTTGCTTTGGGGCTGATAATATATATATACCAAGAAAAGCTTGTTTCCTGAATCTAGTTCTCCATGGGATTCTGAATCTAGACACTCCAACTCAGTGCCTTTCTGAGTTCATGACTCCAGAAATACCAACTCTCACCTGGTCAGTCCTGCTTCCTGCCTGTTCTTATCACTTTCTTTTGCAGAGAGCAAGTCACAGGCCTCGATGTACCTTTCTTATCTTTCTTGAGTCTTCACTGCACAACTTCTGTCTCTGAGCTGCTGTCCCTACTTCATTCACTCATTCAAACACTATTTACTCAGCATATATTTATTTATTAGAGACAGTAACAGATGCTGGAGATCAAACAGTGAACAAGATCAGACATGATTTCTCCTCTCTACCTGATTCACTCTGAGACAACTGAAGTCAATAATTTACTTACATGGGACCACAATTGTCTAAGCTGCCAAAAAAGGAAATAGATGTAAAGTTCGGTGTTCTTGAATTTTCTGTCAGGTTAATGGCAGGTTGAGGAAGATTACTACAGTACATTAAAAATGAAAAAACAAAAACAAAAACAAAAAAACCTACAAGCCTGTAAGATCAGTATTGTTACAGAAGAGAGGGAACGAAGTCAGTGTAGAAAGCAGGAGAACACTGACAAATCACCAGTCTTTAAAAGCACTTTGATCTGCTTAGATGAAGTAACTTCATTAGTTCCATGTGGTGTTTATTATTATAGATGTTTTCAAAATGCTTAAAATAATATTTAACAGGATTAAGTTTGCAAACATCAAGTCAGTTTAACACATTTGGATTTGGAAATATAATAGGATTTCAACATAAGACGCTCTGTATATTGTTCTAAAATAGGTGCGTAACAACATTTAAACATTTCTGGTATCTCTGTGAAAATTCACATTAACATTACCATAGTAAGAGACTCTATAAACTTTCTCTTTTTTTTAATATGAAATTTATTGTCAGATTGGTTTCCATACAACACCCAGTGCTCATCTCTATAACCTTTCACACAAATGTTTTGAATCTTATGAACTCAGTATGATGACTTTTGAAAGATTCCTTGATTCTGGGCTTGGTTTCTCTCATTTGTTTTGAGTGGTTCCCAACATTTATTAAAAAACAGTCTAGATAGTATGGTCTTTAATTCCAAGCATTTTGCCAGATTCCTTCTGAATTTAAACCTATCTCCAGTAGATCTGAGTTCAGTCTTGTTAGTGTTGAACTCTTTCTTTTCATCTTTCTAATCAATTAATCAGTCATCTACCATGTGCTCAGTACTGGAGTTGGCATGCAGGGGCTATAGAAGAATTGGAGTCAGGGAGGATTTTCGGTTATCAAGGAGGTTATAATCACATGGGCTAAGCCAGTACAAAATGAACCATAAATTATGAAATGCACTCTATGAGTGCAATAGAAAGAAGAGGCACTAGTGAAGGTTGCATAAAGCAGGCCTTGAGTTGTGTTCAGAAGAATAGAAAAAATGTCTGAGGTTGGTGATTGCTTATAGGTACTTCCTATCTGTAGCATTGTCTTAAATGGAAAAGGTGTTTCCTCTTTATTCTTTCTTATATCTCATTGCTGAACCTTGATTTCTACCCATTCATTTCCAGAGCTCTATATTTTAATTATTTCCTTCCAACCTCTGGAAAACCCTGGAAAAATAACACAGGCTGCATGTTCACCATCTCCCAAGGGTTTCATAAAGTTACACATTTACACTTGTACATGGATTGTGGCAATGATTATGAAACCTTTAGTTTGAAAGCAGAGAATTCAGCAGTATTCAGATAGAAATACTATTATGGCATCTCAATTTTCTTCCCTACCTCTCCAGTTTATGCTTCTTTACATATTATCTTTTTTTTTTTAATTACTACAGATGATTGGCAAGGATGACAAGCCTAATCTTGAATGGGTAGGAAACTAAATCAGAGTCTGTGGTCAATGTGAAAGATTCTTTGCAGACTATCCAAGAGCATCTGGGATTATTCAGTAGATCATGGAGTGCTGTGTACAGAACAACTTCTAAAAGGAACTGAGAAGTAAGGTGTTGGAATCATAGTCAGATCCTTGATTCTACGATTAAGAACTTACATGCAAAGGAAGTTGGTGAATGGTAGAAAATAAGATGCTCGCTATACTGAAGGACACCCTATGCCACAGTTTCTACATTAGCACGTAAGATCGGTTAGAACATTGCTAGTATCACAGTCCAGAGTGGAACTGTACTGTAACATCCCATGTCTGCCTTGGGGGAGGGGGTTTGGGTATCCAATAGTTTCAGTTATAAATATAAAAAGTACTCGGGGCGCCTGGGTGGCTCAGTTGGTTAAGCGGCCGACTTCAGCTCAGGTCATGATCTCGTGGTCCATGAGTTTGAACCCCGCGTCAGGCTCTGTGCTGACAGCTCAGAGCCTGGAGCCTATTTCAGATTCTGTGTCTCCCTCTCTCTGATCCTCCCCCGTTCATGCTCTCTCTCTGTCTCAAAAATAAATAAACGTTAAAAAAATTTAAAAAAAAAAGTACTAAGTTGTCTATGCCTCTGATTTTGAAAAACCAGTTCATCACAAGCTGGTTTGTTGTTGTGTCATCAAAAGATGGGCTCCTTCAGTGAGCCAGTAGTATAAGAGAGAGACTGGACAACGCTGTAAACAGAAATTTGAATAAAATGTAATAGGTACTCTAATCAAGACATGAATCAATGCTAATGAAAAAGGAATTCCTCTGTGGGTATGATACAGTGAAAACTTGACTCAGGGAGTGCCATTTGCTCTGCAGTTCTCTGGGTGGTTAGGGAAGGAAGGATGTGCAGGAATATTGAAAGGGCATGGCTGAATCAGTATTCTCACATGGAAACTTCTACTTTTGTCTTTTTCAGAATTATGTGGGTGGAATGTGACTAAAATTATTATTATGAATTTTTTTTTTTTTTTTTTTTTTTTTTTTTTTGTGGAGCAGTGTGAGCTAGTGGCTTATTTTCTAGAAAATCCCTGTGAGGAAGGTGGGTATGTTTATATCATCCCAAGATGCCCTATTGAAGAAGATCAGAGTTCTGTGATTCTGTAGAGCAGATAAGATAAAACATATGCTTAATAAAATAATGTACTCTTTCTATTAGCTCTGGAATTATTGAACTAAGTTGGACCGCTGGTCAGATTTCCATACAACATTAATTTCGTCTTTAAGTTTCAGCAAGAAATATAATTTGAACAAGTGGTATAAGATTTACAAAAAGTTTTAAAAGGCTGCATAGGTGAAGAAAAATGTCATCAGTGTATATAGTGTGGGAAACAATGCATTTGCTTTCGTTATGTCAGATAAGTATAAAAGGAAATGCTAATAAGAATGAGTTTCCTTTTAACATATTGACACCCCAACTGCTTTTCTTTATTGATATTAATTTACCACTAAATTGAAAATAATTTCCTGAAAATCAAATCCAAATTAACTAAAAGATTTCCCTTAACATGAGTGAGTCAAAGAGTTCTGAAATTAAATGAGAATTTTAAAAAGCATATACATGGAGTAAGAAAGAAAATGTCATGAGACCTCTCTGTTACATGTTTCTTTCAAGTCTGGTGCCCCAGAATTTGTTTAAACATTTATTTTATTTTATTTTATTTTATTTTATTTTATTTTATTTTATTTTATTTTATTTTATTTTATTTTATTTATTTTGCCAATTCATGTAGAAGAGAAGAGTGAAGTAATAAATGTAAAATTAAAGTTTACATGAGGGCTGAAGTTTTACACTATTTAGTTGTACTGTAGAAGAAGCAGAAATGTCCCTAGGAATGTGTCCATGTTCTGTCATTTGGAATTATTGGGTGAAAAGATAGCCCTGATTCCAATTTTTAATCTTGGTACCATAGCTTTCTTTTTCCTTTTTTCTCATTCAGTCATCTATCCATCCTTTTCCTTTCATCCAGATCTATCACCTATTAATTGCTTTACAGATTTCAGCTATGTTTTTTTTGTTTTGTCCTTTTTGTTTTTTTATCATTCTTCATCTAATCACCTCCCACCTCCTCCCCGCTTATGCCAAGCTACACTTATCACTTGCTTCTCAGCCTTAATTTTGGCCTCTGATGAATACTCTTGACTGATCTGGGCTTAAATCGGATCTCTACTGCTTACTGTCCAGGCAAATTTCTCTCCTTTGTAGACTACTGACTTTTACTCTAAAAAGAAATAAAAATTAAAAATTAAATACATAAAAGAAAATGAAGATGATAAAAAGTTGTTGGGAGCATTTGATTACTTGTGTCCTTGTATGATTGTGCTTAGAACCATGTGGCTGGCATTCCTTCTGTCTGTAAAAATTTCTCTGATAAGTTTGTTACTACACAGCCTGTGTATCCCTATATGAGAATTATCTTTGCAATTTTTAAATTTTTTTTTGAGGAAAATTATAATTCCGTGAAAGCTTACTTTGTATGTATTATAGTAGGAAACTGATAATTAGCACAAGTATGTGACTATATTAGGCACATATTCTTATGGCTGGCTTAAGTTAGATCACTAAACATGGCCATTGCTAATTTCTGTTCTTTTAATGCAGTTACAGAACACATCTGACTTATGTAGTTTGCAGAATTCTTCACTGATATTAATTTATTGCTTAATATTAATTTATCACTAAGAGGAATCCAGCACTTTCCCTTTTTTGAGAAGGAACTCTACTTTCTTCACTGCTGAAACCTCCACTGTGGTTTCAGCCCTCTGCCTTCCCACGGTGGCCCAATGCTGTGGGGAATGGTCGTGTTTTTCATATTATGTTAATGTGTGTGCATTCTTCTGTGGGGGTAAGAGGCGGTGCCTGTGATAGCAGTGGTTTTGGCAGGGAATAAGAAAGAAGAAAAGATTTACAACCTCAAGAGCATTAGAATTATAAATTATAAAATCAACCAGAGCTACTCTGAAACTACCTTTAGTTCATCTTCTCTTTTGGGGAAGTTAAGTCCTCTTACCTGGACTGTCACATTACCTTCTTAACACATTTTCCTGCTTCTTATCTTTATGTGTGTCCACCATATATTTCATTGAGTGGCCAGGGTTTTCTTCATAAAAGAGGTCTGGTCATTTCAATTACTGTGTTCAAAGCCTTCGGTGATTCCCATTTTTTTATGGGAGTAATTTTTTTATGGCTGAGTAATATTTCATAGGCTCAGCATTGAGAAATGTGTAGAATTGTCAAATGATTATATTTGTATAGCTGAAGCTAATACAATGTTGTATAGTAATTATACTTGAATAAAAATAGGTAAATAAAAGTTACAAGAAAACCAAAGCAAACTTCCTAGCCAGTGATTACAAGCACCCACAATCTGCCACCCATCCATTTTCACAGCTCTATTCTGTATTACTGTCCCCTGCCTTGCTCCCAGTCCACTCATCCAGTGTTAGAGCTCTGTCAGACTATGCTCACTCCCAGAATGAACTTTCATGACTCCCTACCCCATCTTCCATCAGCGCAGCAGACAAGCATTTCTTGTGATGTTCATTTGTTGAAATGTTACTCATCCCTCAAGGCCTTGTAAAATGTCCCCTTCTCTTATGTATTTTAGGCCAAATTTGTCATTTTCCCATCTGTGGATTTGCAGTACTGTTTTTTTTTTTTTCCTCTATGACAGCAATGGGAACTTTTATCTTAAATTTTATTGAAGAGTTCTGATTTCTAGTAATCTGTTGTCAGACAATGTTTCACTAGATTTGGTTCTGAATGTAAGTTCCTTATGATTATGGCATTTATGTTATGCCTGACAAGTTTAAAGTTATGTATATGCAACTGCTTTTCAACTGTCTTAATTTTATCTTTCTGGGAAGAGGAAGTGTACAAATAAATCATTATTAATAAGTAAAATGTTTTGCCTTTCCCTTTCTACCCCCCAAATGTGATCTGAATGGTGACTTAGGCCAAATATCTGTCTTTCATATTCTGTCCGTCTCGGTCTCTTCTTGCCTTGGTCTTGTTCTTTCTGTTTTTCTCCTCCCTATTAGTGCCCTTGAAGTCTCTAGTTCCATTCATATCCAAAGTAGGAGCTCAATAAGTAGATGTTGAATTGAAATGAATTGGTTAAATAAGAGAAAGAGCCTAGCTGGTTAACTACATGGGTGATAATGCCTCTGAGGTCCCTTCTTCTGTGAAGAAAACTGGATGATTACAGAAAGGGTCAGGGAGAAGCCCTGGCCTGTGTAATGCAAGTAAGGGCACAAGTCCTGAGAACAGTATCTGACACATGGTAAAAGTTGTGTGTTATTATTTGAAGGCAATTACCAGGCTGTCTTCCTCTGTGGGTTAAGCATTCTCATTTGACATGATTTCCAGACCCCTTGCTCTGCTCTGTGTCTTCCTCTAGATTATTTCTGACTCACTGATGTTCTTCCAAGAATAGGAGAACCTCATTGGATCTCAGATTCTTGGTATGTGTGTCTAATCAGCCCAGAGTGTGGTGAGGACTTAGATGGGAGGGAAAAAAAAGACCTCCCCTGCCCCTCCCATCAAAAGCTAATTTTTAGGTAAAATTTATCTTTTCCTTCAATCACAAACGTAGGCAACAAAGGGCAGTAGGATTAGCAATATCCCTGACTTCCTAACTAACATAAATCATAACTGTAATGTGATAATATTATTTGAAATTTTTATAAGCTAATCTCTATTTCAAAATTAATTTTTGTTATTTTTTTATTTTTTAAATTATTTATTTATAAATTATTTTTTGTTAATTAATAATTAATTAATTATTGTATCCACGGCCAGATTATATATATGTCAATGTTTTTAACATTATGATAATGAACTTTAATATAATTTCCTTTATAATCATTTGTATATTATTGTATGAATTTAAAGCCATTATTTGGGAAGAATTGCATTTAACCAGACAGCCAAATGGCATGGAAAATGGTAAGAAACATAGTCTATTAGAATTTAGAACATATGGATAAGAATGTAACATTTACTTCCATTATTGCAGACTTAGACTATATTTCCTTTATGTTTTTAATCATTATAAAAATAATATGTATTTATAACCTCATATGGCTGAGGGAATTTACAACAATGCAACATCCAAGTTACTCAAACCTACCCAGTCCCCAAAGATAACCACTGTGATTGATTGTGGGTGTCTTTTCAAATACTGACTGCACATACTCTAAAATATGTCTATATCCAGATCTAGATAGATACAGTTATTATAAGGATATCAGAATTCTCCTTTTTCCCTTCTAGGTTTTTGGGCTTGCCTAATAATTAAATTGACATAAGACAGATTAACAGGAGAAAAACAAATTTAACTTTGTATGTATGGGAGCCCAATAAAAATATGAGACCCAAAGTCAGGGTTTGAGGCTAATGTGCCATCATCCTAGGGTAAGGAATGGGATGGGGCACTTCAAAGGAGGAAGAGGGCAATTCACAGGAAGATAAGCAGAAGTTTGGTAACCAGCTGTTTGCCCTGCCATGCAGGTAAATTTTTCAGATTAAAAAATATATACATATATCTCTGGTAATAGCTTCTGTTCTAGGCCAGACCCCCTATTTAAATTCTTTTAAGCAGTTAAAGGACAGGTAAAAGTTTTTCTTGAGGCTGCTAGGTCTTGATTGGTTCCAGCTCAAAATAATCCACATGCCAAAGTGGCGCAGTTTTAGGTGGCATATATATTTTAGTATACTGTCACATACAATCCACATTATCTTATACATACTTCCCTGCCCCCACAGTGACTTTTAAATAGCCTACTCATACTCTTAGCTTATACTAGTTTTGTGGTCAAGAAACTTCTCAAGGGTTTTCATTTCTATTATCTTTAAAACCTATTCTCTTCCATTATAAAGTAAATCACTGTTAGAATCTAAACATTCTTTTTGTACAGAATTTTTTAAATTTATCACTACTAATTTTAATCTTGTGAGTTTTGTTAGATTGTCATAACCTAATCAAATCTTTTAGAATTCTAAATATGCTTTCCAACATATTAGTTATCACTCTTTGTATAATTGTCAAAAGTTCTTAAATCATTCAATACCCATGTACTGAGTGCCCATCATTTGTCAGGCACTATTCTATATACTTTACACTTATTTATTCACTTAGCCATTCAGACAACCTTATGAGATGGGTACTATTACTATTTCCATTTAAAAATAAGGAAACAGACAGAGAGGTTAAATAACTTGCCCAAGGTTTACAGCTCATAAGCTCCTACCTTGAACGTAAATGAACATATGTCAGGCCAAAGAGTAGATGAAATTATTGGGTACAATTAGAAATGGTGAATAGGAGGTCAAGGAAGCGGACTTAAACTCACTGTATGGAGGAGTAATTAGGTAGACTGTATCAAGAATGCGTCCATTCATTCACCCTAGTTGCAGGTAAGAAGCCCCCAGATAATGGCCTAACATGAATGTTTTGAAGAGATTTCTGCTTTTGCACAGACACTGGATAGATAACCCTTAAGTCTTTTTCTACTCTACGGTTCTGTAGAATTGATTCAGATAAATACCTTGACTTCTTTCTCATAGCACCATTTCCAAATGCTGTTCTCCCATTTCTTACTGTTTTAATGAATTGTTTTTAAAAAGTATTGAATTTCTGTCAGTAGAATAAACAATGGTTTATGCCCATTTTAACTATGGACAGACACTGGGACGTTGTTTTAAGTGAATTTCCTCACGTAAGTAACCATGGCATCCACACTTTGAAACTGGATTTTAAAAGTGCTGTCAGAGGCCATCACTTTTGCATTTCCCTTCTGCTAGACTCTCATCATTGTCCTAGTACTATATTCCACCTCTAAATCTTACAGGTGTGTTGATTGTACCTTGTGACCTTGTCCCCGGTCTTTCCCTTGACCACCTTATCCTAATGAGAAGATAATAAGAGAGACCATCAGTGAAAGAAACAGAGTTTGTTGCTTATCTTCAGACTAACTTCCTGGCACTCTTTTGACCTACCACATCTTCCTCTGTCCTCAGAGATGGAGGCCTACGTTTATTACCAGCATTGATTTGGTCACCTGGCCAATTTTATGATCACTGAAACAGCCAGCAATAATCCAAACCAGATTATCTTTGTGCTGGAGCATAATCAACAACATCAAGGCTTTTGGCAGGCCTGTGGTGGTTTCTGCAGTATTCCTCTCCCCAAATTCTACAGATTCCCATATTCAGCTCCTAGCAGGGGGACAGGAAAAGTCTGGCTTAATGGAACAGAGAGCTGTTGATGGTGGAAGAGGATACACCTCATAGCTCTTCAGTCCTGACCATATCTTTCTTCTCTATAGAGCAGGAGGTATATTCTCTTCTCATTTTTAAAGGCCTTTTGGCTATTATACAAAGATCTCACTGTAACAGCTAAAATGATGGTGATGTTGATGGCACTGGAGACAATGAAATCACTCCTAAGGGACCAACAGGCAGAACTAATACACATTGCTGTGGCCACACAGGTTATTCACAGCCAGAGGTTTTTCTGATTGGTTGGTGTGTTACTTTGCTAGTTCAGTGCCCCTTTTGCCTTTAATCTTTTTAGATATCACTACTATCTGCATAAGGTTAGTTTCTGTCCAGGTAACCAGATCCCCATTCAGTTCTGTAGCTTTATGCCTTAGCATAATGCAAACTAATGTTGAGACTCTTGGGCTATAGAAATCATAGGGAATGGCATGGACATATGACCTACCCATGCCACGACAGTCCATCAATGCTATGTTTCATTTTATTCAACGATAGAACCATTTACAGTAATTTTATTGGCTCCAAAATAATTTCTTCAAGTTCTTTCCAGATTTTTTTCCCATTCAACTGAACAGTTTCAGAAGTGGCAAAAGAGATTATAACTTTCACTTCTGTTCAAGAGATTTTTCTCTTACCTTTTTCTTTGGTACTTCTCTTCTATGATCTTCAACATTTCTTAAAATATTGATCAAAACACATTAGGCTAGACGTCTAGGTGCTTGTATCCTTTTGTCATGTTCATTACCAGTAGATTCAGAAGCAAATACCCAAGGTTTCATAGAATGGATACATTTTTTGGCAAACATATGAAGTCATGAGATCATCATTAAGTCCATCAAGAAATACAGGCTAGAGAATATTTCCCCAGGTCCAATGAAGCCATATAAATTTTTCACCACTTCCCTCTTCCTCAGAGAACTGCATTATTTTTATTCTCTTTTACTCACTAAAGAGTTCATTCTTTCACAGTATATATTCAAATAAAATCATCAGGTTGAACTGATTTCTGGATATTATCTTTTATTAATTTGGCTTTTAATATCAACTATAACTTTCACACTAGTTGGATGAAACAGAATCTCTTCAGTTGAAGTTAAAAAAGGACAATGTGTCTTTGAAAATGCTTTGGCATTGTGAAATCAAAACAGATTAACTTTGTCTAAGAGATGGAATAGGTGATATAAATTTTCTGTGCATGGGAACATTGCTGCTTTTCAAATTGTGGTTTAAAATCATCCAAGTAATGAAAAAATATTTTTTAAACCCAATACAGCATTATAGAAATACCCTTTGAGGTCTTTTGCTTGGTTTGTATTTAAAGAAAGAATGAATCTGGATGTTTCCTATGCATGATGAAAATTACTGTGCTTTTCTTTTCTTTTTTTTTCTGCCTATGTGTTAATTCTAGAATCAGTAGAATTCATTTATAACAAAAAGAGGTATCTGTAAGCCAATTGTATTGTGAATTTATGTTTATTTAAATTATTAAAAAGCCCCTACTATATAGGTAGGATGCAGTTGGAGAAATAAAAAGCATACAAATCATTTTTGAGACCCTTTGAGAGTGAACTTACAATCCAGTGTGAAGAAATCAGACACCTGAATTTGTCAAAGACAGCTGACAATATGATGTGTGATAATTGCTAAAGCATAATGTTAAAAACTCTATAAGGAGAGAGAGAGGGGGAGAGAAGTTCCTCCAGTGTTAACTCAAGAATTGCAAACATCTGAGCTGTGCCTTTCACCATGGAGAGACTTTCAATAGGGGAATCTAGAAGGAACTTAGGACAAGGGTCTGAGGCTGACATAGAAAGCCTAAATAAAGTAGAGATGGGAAAGTGTACTCAATATTTGTGAAATAGCATGCAGACTTGTTTTACGATGCAGCAAGATTGGTGAAGGATGGTGGCTTTCAAACTTTTTAACAAATCGCCTTTTCTTAAAAGAATGCATATATTAAAAAAAGAATGCATAACTGCAAATTCTGTTATTTAAAAAAAAAAAAAAAACATAAAAATATAATCTGAGTGAAACCCGGAAACATAGGATGGCAACTTCTGGGAAAGTAGATGGGAGCTCTTAATTTCAGTGTGGATTTGTTAGAAAGCTTCTTGATATTTCTGTCCCTCATCTCTTGCCTGTTTGCCTCTGCATTTTGACTCTTGATGGCCGGACTCTTACATGCATTTTTGACTCACACTTCAGATTCCCACATTTTAGCACCCCCCTGGATCCTTGATTCTGTTCTTTTCTGGTCAGTTTCTGGTCCCTAGGTCTATCTACCTGGTCTGTCTACCTCATTCTTCACCATTTGTCCTGACTTTGCTTCTTTCTACCTACAGCTTCATCCAGTTGTAGATAACCACTTTAGCCAAGAAAACCTATCCATTTTGAGGACGATGTCATAATGTAAGTATTAGGTAGTAAACAAGAACTGAGGAGACATTGGTGGAAACAGAAAGGAAAGGCCTTTTGCTTTATAATGGAATACTGAAAAGCACTTGTGATGGATTAGGTATAGAAATTGAAAGATTTGGACCAAAGAA
This sequence comes from Acinonyx jubatus, assembly GCF_027475565.1. Classification (NCBI taxonomy): domain Eukaryota; kingdom Metazoa; phylum Chordata; class Mammalia; order Carnivora; family Felidae; genus Acinonyx; species Acinonyx jubatus. Next base: position 41,904,751 of record NC_069391.1, read on the forward strand.
GACTTATAAGGTTGGGCCAAAATGAGGAAAGAATGTGCCATAACAAAATAAGTCTTAATAACTACTGATAGGCACATAGATAGCCTTCATGGTCTACAAATCATATGCTTTTTCGTTCTTGCATTCACCCTCCTAACAACCCTGTTAAGAAGATTTTATATTCTTGTGCTACAGAAGAAAAGAGATCAAGTGCTTTGCTCAAGGTCATACTACAAGTTAGTTCAGACTACCAATTTAACACTAATCTTATGACTATAGATTTGTTCTTCCATTCATGATACTGTAAAAAGCAATAAAGGTATTTTGCATTTGTCTTCATACTAGGTCCTGTGATGAGAGGCACATTTATGATGTTGCAGTCACATTTGACACAGGTTTAGGGAAGGCATGGTATGCATGTCGTGTAGCTTTTCCTGCAATGGTGAAAGACATCATTAATCAGTCATCCCTGTCTTTCCTGCAGAGCCTGGATGCTGGCTCACAGTCTTTCTCAATAGAGTACTGTAGGCAACCACTACCAATAAATCACTTGTCTGAAAGTTGAAACTCATTTGCCATTCTGGCACTAGAATCTCGAAATGACTCATATGGTCTGGTATCAAAGTCAATAAAATGACATGCTTGGTTTCTAATCCCTCAGGATAGCCCTTCCTAGTCCCAAATCTGGGGCCAATTAACTCCTTCAACATCAAGTCACACTTGTTAAATCTGCCCTAATCTAGTGACTGCTAATTGGACTTCTACTTTGATTCATGGGGCTAAGCTCCTACCTTTGACCCAAGGTCTAGAAACAAATGATCTATATTGTTCCTCATTTCTAGAGCTCTGTTTCATAAGTCAGCTCCTCCAGCCTCGGGTCTGGTCCTGAATCCTCTCCTATATTCGAAAAGACTAGAGTCCGGTTCCCTTTGTCCGCTGCTGTGACTGCATCCCTGCATCATGTATTACTGTGAAATAGATTGTTGTCAGAAACCGAACTCTGTGCTTTGGAGCCAAATGTAATGGGAAGACAGAATTGGGGATAGAGAGGAAGAATAGCTTTATTGCTTTGCTGGGCAAAGGAGGTACAGCAGGCTTTGACCTTCAAAAACTGCAAGCCCACCTGGAGGAAGGGGCCTAGGAAGTTTTATAGGGAAATACAGGATCCAGCTGGTTTCGACAGGAATTGTGTAGGTGCATGCCAGACTCCTTAGTCACTTTCAGGGTGTTATCAGGTCCCTGAAACAAAAGGCTCAGAAGGGAGGAGGGGAGGTTTGCTGAAGAAGAAAAAGGTTACTTTAAAATACAGCTTCGCTGAAGCGTTGGTGCAGCCATTTTGGTTTTTGTTCAACTTTATTCTTTTACATGGTTCAAAACCATCCCCAAACTTTACAGGTTTGAGAGAATAATGAGCATTTGTGGCCTCTAAATATGGTGTCTGTCGATGAGATGAGGGCTTCAAATGTGGGACGATGATTGGGTGGAAGCTGGTGGCACCGAAGGTGAGAGACCTCACCTGAAGCAGAACGAAGGAGATTGAAATTTATTGACTATACAGCAGGGAGAAGAGGGCAGACAGCAGAGGAGAGGCTGTCTGCCATGAGGCAATGAGTGTGGATTGCACTGCAAGGGAGCCACGGCAGGTAGGACACAAAGGAGAGGCTGACTGCATCTAGGCAGTGGGTGAGGGCTGATTTTAACTGGGGAAGATGAGGATGGGGTTTTCCCTTTTTTGGTAACTGTGCCTACCTGTAAGTAGCCCATTGATCAGTTAGGGCATATGGATATTTTGAGGTGAGTTGCCTGGTTGCCTTGTCTCTATTCAGCCAGGTGGTCCCTGTGGCCCTGTCGACATTTCCTGGCCCAAACCTGTTTGCCTAAAAGCAGCCTGGGCAGTGTTAACCTTTTATATAAATCAGTATTTTTGGTAGGGCTTTTCAGGAATGACTCATTTCTGCTCCATGTGGTATAAGCTGCCTTTGTTTTGGTTTGTTTTCCTGATTGCCAGTAAAATACAGAGTTTTAATTTCATAGCTTAACAATGAATAGTCATGAACTTGAAGTCAATATATAACTCTACCATTTCAGGCTAAGTTTGTCCAAGTACACAGCTAAAAACAGTTACAAGGTATGACCTAACAAATACTAGAGGGACTTAAAGAAATGTTTATATGTATTAAAGGGGAGCAGAATATGACACCCCAAAATATACTACTTTGGTATAATAATTATTTTAGGCTGATTATTTTTTAAAAAAACAGCAGATGAGCTCTGAAAACAGTAGAAGGTTCCCTTTTTAAGAAGCATTTAGGTTTATAAGGGAAACTACTTTTGAAAGGGTGTCTCCCTCTCTGTACTGGGAAGAGAATGACTCTAAATCTCCAGTAACTCTTATCTGTAGAGAAGACATCACTTAGATCTACATAACAATAATACCCTTGCTTATTGTACTTTGCTTGGTAACCTCTGGTAACTGCCTTCCCTGCCCCACCCTCCTTACTGTCTGCCAACATCTTTCTTTTGTCTTTAGCTAGAGATGGTGTTTGAAGTGGTGGCTTGGGCCATTTTGGGAAGGTACTCAGTTTTCCTGGGCATCTCCCGTGTATATAGGAGGTATACATGTTATTAAATTTATGTCTGTTTTTCACTTGTTAATTCTTTTTATTAGAGGGGATTCTCAACCAAGAACGTAGAAGGGCAGAGGAAAAATTGTTTTTCCTTCTCAAAATATTAAGCTTCATCTTGCACACTAAAGATCTACATTCACATGGCAGCAAATCTAGGGGCTATAAGCTGGGGTCTTTAGTTTCTCTCTACTTGAACCTCCCCTGTTTACTCACAGCATGGTTGGTGGGTTCTAAAAGCTAGCATGCCTTGAAATGCATGCTGTTTCTTTAATTTCAGAGCCACTCCAGCCTTAGGCTGCTGATCAGAGCATCACAAAGGCCTGCCCGTGTTCTGGAGAGGGAACATAGACTCTACCTCTTAGTGGGGGAGTAACAAAGTTCTAGATAGAAGTACTAGATATTTGGAGATGTTAAGGTAATCTTTGAAAAAAAAATGCAATCTGTCACAGTCTTCCTGCAAGACTCTTGCCTCTGCCCGTTGGGTAGCTGCCAGATTATGTTGCCCACCTTCTAAGATATCGACCTCCTGTCTGCTGCTAGTCTCCCAGTCACCATAAGCCTGGATCTCCATCCACTGGCCCACTGCCATAGTTTATCATGCTGCTACTACAATATATACTTCCATTTATAATTCCCTTTACTGCCAGCATTTGGCACACACCAAGAAGGTCTTTCTGAACCTGAAGTCCTACTATCTCATCACCAAGAAAGCTTGGAAAAATAAGATGCTTAAGAGAAAAAGCATGTTTTTTAGAGCCAAAATGACCTGGTTTCAAATCCCTGCTTCATAAATGAATTCTGGGAAGCTTACCTCTCTTAGCCTCAATTTACTTTTCTCCCAAGTGAGTATAAATACAACTTTTATCTCATAATTATTGTAAGAATTAAATATGTTAATGTTAATATGCTAACCTAGTATCAGGTTTAATGGGTAATCCAAAAGCTGTGGGCTATTAATATAAAAAGTATATTTTTATATTCAGTTATTACTTTGAACTATGCTCCATTTTTAGCTGTTTTTCCTGTACTCAGTGTCATCTCTGGCATGTATGGTTTTGTTTGTTTTTTCCCCACCTCTTATATTTCTGGTTACTTTAAATTATTACAGTTCTGCTAAAGCTAAAACTCCCACCCTGTGCCCAGTGTAACATCTCCTTCTCCCCACGGTACAGGTCAGGTTTTTATCTTGGGTGTGTTGGAGTGGTGAGAGGGTCTGGTCTATCTGCTCTTTCAGTCAGCCTTCCATTTATCACAGTGCAGCGGGTGTTGAGCTTGGTTGAATATGGTTTGACTCTGAGATCCTTCTCCCTCCCCCTTTGTTGACTCTGACTTCAGTGGGGTTGGAGGGCATAAGAGCCACAGGAGATAAGGAGAGGGATGGTCTGGTCACCTATGCATCATACAGAAGCATCTCTGTCCTCACTCTGGCCAGGCTGGTTTTGTCTGCTGCTTATAGCCTCTATTGCCAGTAGGCTTGACTGTGGAAGTGACAGTATCCAACTTTATCCTGGTGCCCTGTCAGTGAGGACCCCCTGTGAGAGGGGTACCATTTCCTCCAGCAGTGCCCACCCCTCTAATAGCTGTTACCTTGACTGGCCATTGGTTGCCGGATTGGTCACAAACTACTGCTTTTTCCTCTATCCTCTCTGCTTCTTCATGTAGCAACAGAACAGTCACTGAGGGTGTCATGGAACAGAAGTGGGAATGTTGTCCTATCCTTTGTTTCCAAAACTCTTCACCCTATCCGTCTTTTTACCCCTTGTCTTGACCCACACCTGTCTTTACTTTGTGGATAGGCTGCCACAGCAACATCCTTAATATGTGGTTGAGAAGCCAGCACCAGGCCCATTGTTTATAAACCGCAGGACATACACGTTAGGCTTTCTCAAGCTCTGTTTCACAATAGTCTGCTTTGGTGGAGGCATTCAGGTGGGCCTGTAGCAACCACAGCTGGAGGCATCAAGCCTCAAGTTTGAAGTTTTCAATTGCTTTCTTTTGCAGACTGCCCTGCTCAATACAGATGAGTCCCTGGGAACTTTCTCCATCACTCGCCTTTGTTGGGTTGAGTATCCCACCAGGAAGGACATAACATTTCCCCTGCTTATTTGTTTTTTATAATCTTTGAGCTCAGCTTTTCTATGATACTTTATTCCCTGTTCCTCATGGGTAGAAAGTCTCAGGAAAGAAAGAAGCACAACTTCAACAGACTTTCATAAGCAACAGCATTTTGTTTGAGTCTAACAAGAATACAGTTGTAGGATTCTCCAAGGTATGCCCCTAGTCGCTGCACCCTGTGTGATGCTCCCTCTGAACACTAGGGACGTCTGTCTCTGTGTAACCAACATGCTGTTTGGGGGATTTATTTATTTTTTCCCAAGAAAGCATGTAAATCATTGCCTCCTCCTATTTAAGTTAGATACTAACAGCTTCCTTAGAATTCTGGGCATATTGAAATACTAGCTGTGAAAGCAGCAGTGAAAGAAGCTATGCATCGTTAATCCTTCCTGTGACAGAACCATCAAAAAGCAAGCCTTGAAGGTTCATTTATGAGGATGGTGTTTCCTCCACCCCTTACCAAGTATGTGCGTGGGTATGGGGTGTCCTTCCTGGCAAGCCTGTAAGTTGTCAGAGCTGTGATGGCTGCTATTTTTGTGGTAAACTGATTATTAGCCTTCACTGAATATTCACAGTTCTATTAGCCAAGACCCCTGCTGTTTCTCAGGGAGTAAAAACTGGATAGGCTTCCAACTTTCTGTGCTTACTGTGTGCCTTAACAATGGCCCCAGGACAACTATTTTCAACAGAATCTGGAATGAGAGATCAATTATGTTCTCCTGCTTATATTTGCCAGTTGTATTTGCCAGCTTTTTGCAAATCATTTTTAAAGCGGTCCGCCCTCAATTTTTAAATCATCAGCGCTGTGGATCTGTAATATAATGGACCTCATTCCAGGTGAAACTGAACCGTTTGCAATCCTTCTGACCTTGACTAGTGTGTGATAAATGTCAACATACAGCATCGGATGACGTGGCTTTTAAGCTGTTACATCTTCTTCAGCATCTGTAATGGAAATTTAGAGTGTTGTATTTAGATGGGCTAAGGTTGGTAATGTCATTTTCATCCTCTTCTCTTTCCTGTGGAAAATTCTCTGAAGGGTTTCTAAATTGCCTTGCTCAGAGTGGCACACAAGGCCTTCTATAGCCCCTAGGACTTGTTTTCCCCATCTGCTCTGCAGCACATGCCCCTTCCTAAGCCAGGATCATCTTACTCCAATATCCTAGAATGCCCAGGCAATAAGCATTATGTTACTATATTGCTTACTGGTTTGACTCCTTTGGGATGTTTCGTGAGATTTAGTCTTGCTGTACATTGGATAGTCCCAGCTACACTGAGAAATCAGGGTCAACCTGACCCCTATATATGAATAACCCCAAATGTTCAGCAAACTATTTGACTTGCTGAAAGCATGAGATGACCATTTGACTCAGGGGGTGAGGGATTTGGAGGAGGAATAGTGTAGAGAAGGTGTGGAGAGGGAAATTATGTATGCCCTTCCCTTTCTTTGGCAGGAGGGAAATTTACAAAGAACAGAAGGAGAATACATAGAATACATGGTTCCTGCATCCCTGAAGGCTGCTGTGATGAGAACTTCCTAAGTTCTCAAGGAAGCTGGACACTTGGGCTCCTGACTTCCTCGTCAGCACCAGGGTAACAATTTTTTTCTTTCTCCTGCCTATTCTTTTCACCTCTGTCTTTCCTGAATTTCTCCTCTGTGATATTTCTTACTCATTCTGACACAGTGATTACATTGAAGGGAGAAGTTGCTAGTTGACTTTAGTTCTCCTTGGGATATAGTATGAGCTTATCTTTGGCTTGGGGATTTCATTCTGGATAGAATTGGCCCATGGCAGTCCATGGCCACCATGAAATGTGTCAACTGTACTTACCTTTTCTCCACCACTTAAATGCCAGAAATCATCCCATTTTATTTTGTTTTCTCTCTCTAGATTCCCTGCTTCATTTAAAATTTACTCACTTCATTCATTGCATACACATTTCTTAACCCTTACTATATGCAGGAACTGTTCTGATCTTCGGTGGTAAGATGGTGAACTAGACATAGCACTATTCTCATGCAGTTTACTGTCCAATATGGTAGCCGCCAGCCATATGTAGCTATTTCAGTGAAAATTTGTTGACATAAAATTGAATTATCAGTCCTTTGAGCCACATTTCATTTGCTCAGTGGCCACATGTTGCTTGTGTCTGCTGTATAAGATGACACAGCCACAAAATATTCTTAGCATCACAGAAAAGTTTTTTGGGCAGTACTGGTAGACTGTAGTGGAAAACAAACAAACAAACAGACAAAATCCTGTTTATCTTTTTGCCTTTTATTGAGCACATATTATGTGTCAGGTACTAAGCTAAGTGTTATGCACACATTTTATCATTTTATCTTGTCAGTACCCCGATGAGGTGGGTATTGATATTCCCATTATATAGAAGACAGCCATGAGGCATAAAACATATAAGGACTGTCTGAAGCAATATGTTGTATCAGCTTTTAATATTCATTGAATAAATGGATTTAGTTATTTATATATCATAACTGAGGCAATGAATGAACTTCATATTCAGAGCTAGATTAAAGGGTGTCTAGAATACAGATCTATAAGTGGATTTAACATCTCTGGAATAACCCCAAAATTTGATATCAGTTTATTCCAGCTCCACATATGACTCCAAACATAATAGGCAATTAGGATCCACTCCTATGGAAGAAGACCCTACCTTCAAGAGAAACAAAATAAAATCAAACAAAAATTCTTACAGGTACAGGCCCTGTCCCCATTAAATAAATATTGAATAAGAACTTAAAGAATATGGCTTTGAAGGGGTATCAAATTACTAATCTGCTCAGACCATGTATCTTGGTCTTGGGGAAAATGGCTTTTTTTGAAGTCTAATGACCACAAAATTTTACAATATGATATGTATTTAACTGCTGTACTCTTATAGACACTCCAGGATACAGAATGAGACAATATCTCAAGGAAACTTTGACAACTAGGAGAGAGGGGAAATTCACACAAATAAATATAACACAATTTAGAATTTGGAACATGCAACAGTGGTAGAATATATAAATGTGCCATATCAAAAGTTACATAAGGAAACACTTTTTATAAATGTAGATGCATTGAAGAAGAGACATAGTTACCAACTTGGGAGGGGAGGAAGGAGGGTGGGTAGGGATTTGGTGAAGGCTTTATAAAAGTGATGGGATTTGAGACGACCTCTAAGACTGCAAAGAATTGGAAGAAAGCATATCCCAGGCAGAGAATCAGCAGGAGTGAGAACATTGGGAATCAGCAGGAGTGAGGAGATTGGGAAGTGCAGGCCTGTCCTCAAAATGGCACAGTCTGCTATTGCCACAGCATGGTCATAGGAGGGAAGCACTGATGGATCAGGCTGAGGACAGGTTGCTGAGGACCTTGAATTAGTTATGCTGAGGGATGTGGGGCTCATCAAAGGATGATGAGTGTGTCCATGATACAGAGAAATCGAAATGAAGAACCCTCGCCTGAAAACCTTTGTCAAGAAGCAAAAAAAATAAACATTTATGTATTTATTTGTTTAGACAATAACTGTTTTAGCTTTCTCATTTAAATAGTTAAAGATTGATTATGCCTCATTTTGATGAAAGCAAAACAAACAAAAACATTTTGGAGTTAACAAGAGTGCTTTTCACCTTTAGCATTATTTAGTTTGTTAATAGTTCACACCCTGTGAATAATGCAGGAGCCGCATCCTGTCTTCCTTCCTTGCCACTCAAAGTGCAAATTAGGAAGTTCATCTCCTTAAGGTTTGAGCTTGATAACTGGCAGGTACAGATTCCCAGGGGCAGCAGTTAACTTCCTATAAACTGATATAGGAATGAATCGATGCTTCTAACGGAAAGTTAATATGGTAGGTGAATTAAATTCCCTTTGCTCCAAGAGAAAGGATGTTACTTAGCTATTTACTACCCCCCAGGATCTGTGCTTTAGAAATGTCTGGTGCAGAGCCTGTCACCTCTGCTTCCAGACCAGCCACCTAACACTGAGCATTGGCTCAGACTGTACTAATAAACTGCATACATGGCTGACAGAATGAGATTTGACTTACATGCACCCCACCAGGGCTCACTCCCAACCTGGACAGAGGTGTGAGTTCCATCATTAAGTTTTAAAAGTACGAGAATTACCTCTTAAAAAGTCCTTCTGTGGCCTCAAGCGTCTTGCATCTCACTGTAGGCTATGGGCACATAAGCCTCTTTTTCCTTGTTTTTTTTTTTTTTTCTTTTTTTTTTAATTTTTTTTAACATTTTATTTTATTTTTTGAGAGACAGAGACCAAGCATAAGCAGGGGAGGAGCAGAGAGAGAGGGAGACACAGAATCCAAAGCAGGCTCCAGGCTCTGAGCTGTTCAGCACGGAGCCCAGTGTGGGGCTTGAACCCACCGATGCAAGATCATGACCTGAGCCGAGGTCAAACGCTCAACTGACTGAACCATCCAAGTGCCCATGCCTCTTTCTTTATCCTACTGTTTTTCCAATTCCTGTAAGTAATGGATGGCTGGAAGAGTGACACGTATTAAAAGAGAAATAGAGCTGAGCATCTAAATAAAGTGTTTGAGAGTTAATCTGTGAGCATGGGACGTAAAATGGCAAACCAAGAAATAGAAATCCAAAGGCCAAACATATTCATTTCCTTATGCTCTATGTCTGGCTCGAAACGTTCTCATCTTCCTAATATACTCTCCTTCTGAAGAACTGTTTCTCCTCCTTTTCAGGAGGCATATTCTAATGGAGGCAACCAGTGGTAGGGTCCAACTCCTTAACCACAATTGGTGATTCTGGATGGAGTCTTGATCCAAGCCTGACCAATACAAGTCCTTCTTTGAGGTGTTTCAAGCTATATATAAGAAGGCAAGAGGAATAGTTCCTTTCTAGTATTACAACTTTGAAAAGTAAGCCATGGGCTCAGATGGTGGCCATATTTCTACCATGTAGAGGAGAAAGTTGGATGGGGAGAAGGAAGCCACTGTGTAGAGAGAAATGTGGATGAAGAATGTAAAAACCAAGTTCTGGAGGCATGCTAATGCCTATGTCATTGCCGCTGACAAACTACATCTCTGTACCTGTCATGAGTATATGAAATAGTCCAGTAACCAGCCAATTAGTTTTTATTTCTTCCTAACTTATTAAGATGCCTATTACTTGCAAACAAAATATTCTTTATTAATACAAAAAATGGCTATACATGACCGATTCCCGTGTTTTATCTTTTTTTTTATACCCAACATGGGGCTCAGACTCTCAACCCCAAGATCAAGAGTTGCATACTCTACCAACTGAGCCAGCCAGGAACCCCATCCCTTTTATATTAAATCAAATCCCTACATATCTGAGACATTAACTAGGCTCTGTATTGAAGTTTTCTTGTTTTCTAGGCACATTCTACTGATGATGACTTTCTATCTCTTTAATGTTTAGGGGTCTTTAATGCTTCAGCAAAACTTGTGAACCTGTTAAATTTCCAAATCTGTAAAATTTCTGTGTTGCCATGCTAGATAAGGTATGATTTTCTTACTTGCTTCCTCACATCCACAGACAAATTTCTAAAGAATGTTGCCTGAGAGTACAATAAATTCATAAGCCTGGAATCTAATAACTGAACAAACCACATTGTGGGATTAAAAAAAAAAAAAAGGATTCTTAAATGCTTCATTGGTTACTTTTCATCAGTCCCCATGTCTTACTCTCTTTTATTAATTATATTATAGCTGATTCACAATAAGTTATTAATTTTTTGTATTTGAAAGCAACTCAAGGGATAGTATTTATTTTTTTCCAAGTAAAGCAGATATCTAATTCATTTTTACAAGGTTTTGATTGTGTCTGAGTTCTTTATTAAATCACCTCTCTTTCTTTGCGTTTGTTCTTAGCAGTTGCCAGGCAACTCCTATGATAGTTGGCAAAAATATTCTGAGAGGATTTTTTTTAGAATAAAATTAGTAGAGGCATAGACCCCTTGTAACGATGGATATTACAGTTGTTCAGATGTAAAATTAGCCAAAAAGAATGAGGATTATTACTTAATGGTATATACTAAATGGGACTTTCTGTCCAATTGTAACCCGGGTCTCCCACCTACAGTTTGCCTAACTTGCAAAGAATATCTTAATTTCTGGTTTTAGAAGAAAGTGAGGTTTATAAAAAAAAAAAAAAAAAAATCACAGTGATTCTTTTATTGAGTTTAAAAAGGTGAATGATGATAAATGAATTTGCCCAAGCATTTTCTCTCTGATTCATACTGCTGCCCCCTGGCAGAATGGCTCAGGGAAAAGCAATTTTTTTTTTTTTTTAATTTCACAGTTCCTATTGAGAATGAATTAGAAAGACCAAGGTGGGGATTCAGTTTACTCTGGTTTCTTCTAGAGACAGCTCCATGTAAGATCTATTCTGATAATTCATATGCTATTGAATCCTTCTAAACAAATTTTGTAGAAGAATGCTGGAAATATTAATGAAAAGGCCAAATGAGATAAGATATGTGGAATTGCTTTTGACACTATGCTCCAGGTTTAGACTTCTGTTGTATTGGTGCTGGTAACAGTGGTAGTTGTTAAAGTTAAAAGGAAGCCAGCATGAGACCTTCCTGGGAATAACTTCTACCTCCTGTATCTCATTCCAGAGATGATTGCTAGGCTTGGACAATGGGCGGAGGGGGGGCGGGGGGAAGGAGTTGAATTAATGGATGTTTTCATTCTGAAGCCAGATGCATTTAAGAAAATAATGCTGTTCTGTTAATGTCAATCATCTCTCTCTGCTCTAATTCCATTTCTTCTTCCTTCATTTTGAGCTATGCTCAATCTCTCATTTTTCTAAATATTGAATTTCTCTGTTAGTCAGTATTTTCCTTGAGTGCTTATAACTGTCCAAATCTGTTCCATCTTAAAAGCCAACAAGTATGAATAACCAATTGTGTCTTAATTATTTGCCCCTTGACAGGTATGTCCCTATAGCTCACCTTCTTTTGGTAACTGAATTTCTTGCTATGTGGTGAGTCTCCATTTACTTCTCAAACAATTGTTATTTGGTTCTCCTCCCCACTGAAAGGGCTTTCTCTAACAACTAAAGCTGCTGATTCAGTTGATTTGGTTTCTCTACAGGATTTGAAAATATTGGCAGTTTTCAAATTTCCTTTTTTAGTTTTCAATTTCATCATTTGATCCTGCCTTCCCTCCAATTCCTTTGAATCATTTTTAAGGGTTCTTTCTTTCTTTCTTTCTTTCTTTCTTTCTTTCTTTCTTTCTTTCTTTCCTTCCTTCCTTCCTTCCTTCCTTCCTTCCTTCCTTCCTTCCTTCCTTCTCCTGTTTCAAGTTTTTATTTAAATTTTATCTAGTTAACATGTGGGGTAACAATGGTTTCAGGAATAGAATTTGGTAATTCATCACTTACATATAATACCCAGTGCTTATCACAACAAATGCTCAAGAGCACTTTCTAATCTTGCTATTGTTTAAATATCAGCCTTAGTCATGAGTCTGATCTATGTCCCTTTACAACACCTTGCTCTCTATGTTCTCCTTGAGTGATTTAGTCACTCCCGTGGTTTCTATACAACCAGTTCTCTCTTAACCCCCAAAGTGTGTGTGTGTGTGTGTGTGTGTGTGTGTGTGTGTGTGTGTGTGTGAGAGAGAGAGAGAGAGAGAGAGAGAATTCACACACACCCCCACCCCATCTCTTCCTTATGTAGTTACAGAGCTATTCAATCTCCTTTGAACTTCTCAGGGTATATGACCTAAAAATACCTAAAATTTAACATGCTTTAGATGAATTCATTCCCCCAGTACGTTTTCACATTGTTCTTGGTCCACTTTTCACTGAACAGCATGGTGTTCACATAATTTCCCAAGCCAAAATTCTGACCTTATTCCTGACTCCTTTCTCATATTCTGTCCCTAAAACAATTGTCTATCAAACTAGAGTATCTGTTTCATAAATATTTTTCAAATCTGTTTTCTCCTCTTGAACCATATTGTCTCTACCATAACATGTTTATCATCTCTTTCCTGATCACTTAATCACACATTCCCCCAAAGGCCATCTCTATTATATTATGACCCTTCCTCCTTATACTTGTGTGAGTAAGTAACATTAAGGGAAAAATTGAGCATTTTTCATTTTTCATAGTAGCATGTGGATGATTTTAAGAAATCATATTATATAAAAACAAATAAACATAGCTGGGAGTTAGAGAAGGCATAAGGTTTTCCTAGTTAAATATCAACAAATGAATGCATTTGAGTAGGAATACTAAAAAACATTCTTTTCAGGGAGATGGAGTGAGGTAATATTTCTACATCCATCTGGATCTTATGAACTTTTTATGGTTCGTATATTCACCAAATCCAAGGAATTTAACAAATCCTACTAAAGCAGGGCCTGACTTTTAAATGTGATCATCTAAGTGTTCTAGTTTACAGAAGTGGAACGAACTTCCATCTGTCGCCTTCTTGAATGGTTCTGCATTTCTTTCTCCTGCCAGAATTAATTGTGAATGATGGTTGAGATTCTCAGTACCTGGCCTGGACGACAAAAGCTGCAGCATTCAGCCCTATCTTCTTCCTGACACAGAATACTTTAGTAGTTACAGGGGCATTTGGCGTTAGGGAATTGTGAAAATATTCTGGTTCATTTAAAACATTTGAGAGACTGCATCCTGCTAGTAATTGGTGTAACCTCTGCTCATCCATGATTTTTAGCTTGTCGATGAACCGTGATCTGGTCGTGATTCCTGTATTAGCAGCGTGCATCTGTATGCACACGGACTGTTACTGTCCTGTCAAGGGGATTTAAATGGGATTTAAAAACAGAGGCAGGTCAATACCAGGAAAATGGTCAAGCCAGTATACCAGAGGTAATGGCATGCTTAACGTTGCTTCTCAGTGTATTAAAAAAGGAAGAAGAAGAGGGTTTGTTCTTGATTAAGTCAAAGGTTTATTCATTATAAACTCTGAAACTCTTTGAGAACATTGTTAGTGCACCATCAGGGGCTGAAAACAATAGATTGTGAAATAAATAGAAGACAAAAGAGGTAGAGACAGTGAAATCATATTATAGTAAAAAGCTGCTGGTTACCAGAGGGAAGGTGGGGGTGGGGGATGGGTGAAACAGGTGATGGGGATTAAGGAGGGCACCTGTGATAAGCACAGGGTGTTGTATGGAAGTGTTGAATCACTGTATTGTTCACCTGAAAATAGTATTACACTGCATATTAAGTAACTTGAATTTGAATAAAAACTTAAAAACAAAGCAAATTTGGCAGTAAAAAGAAAGGCAGAGAGAAAAAAGAAAGTAGCTTGAAAGAAAGAGGATTGGAGAGTGATAATAGATTAAAAACAAAGATATGTTCTTGCATAAAAAAATGGGAATACATATTGCAAACAAGATAATAAGCTTTTCATTATTAAAAGAGTTACTTTTTAAAATGTTTTTTTCATGGGGCACCTGGGTGGCTCAGTCAGTTAAGCACCTGACTTTATCTCAGGTCATGATCTGGCAATTCATGAGTTTGAGCCCTATGTCAGGCTCTGTGCTGACAGCTCAGAGCCTGGAGGCTGCTTCAGATTCTATGTCTCCCTCTCTCTGTGTCTCTTCCCTGTTCTTGCTCTCTCTCTCAAAATAAATGTTAAAATTTTTTTTTAAATAAATAAAATGTTTTTATTTTCTCTGCAATGCCTGCTAGCTGAAGCAACATCTATGTATGTGTGTAATTCCTGTATATCCACATCAGGACTACCCCCACCCGCCCCCCGGACCTCGCCTGCAGCCTTACACTGAGAACTACAGTGTGAGATGTTACATTGTGTATAGCATCTCAGTCCTGCTGTATCTCAAGTAGTAAGAAATATTTTAAGGATCTTATATCCTCAGGAGAGGATACATATGCCTTGAACATTTCAGGTAGAATGTCATTTCCAAAGTCAGGGCTAACATCCCTAATTTGTTTGCACTGTCTTCACTATCTGAGCACAGTGACATACATGTAGTACTTGGGGATTTAAACAACGATGAAGGAGGGAAGAATGTGTCCAGTGTTCCTTTCTGGCTCTATTTCCCTGCTGTTTAGACATGACAGTATTTTTAGCCTCTCAAATCAAGAGAACTTAGAATTCCTGAAGATTTCTCATTCAGTGTTCTCCTTTAAGATGTTAACGTCAGTAGTAAGATTCTTTCATTTTTTTACAAATCTTTTCATTCTTATTATGTCACATGCAAACTGAGACTCACTAATTTAAGTGACTAGGGCAAAACCACATCATTAATAATTAGTGAAATCAGGGTTAAGGTTTTCTTCAGATAGCAGTCACGTGCTTTTTCTACCACACTATGGCTTGACCACTGAGTGTATGCCATAGAGCCTAACTGTGATGCCATCCAGCTGGTTCAGGTTTTTTGCTTGTTACAGTCTCATGGTGAGCATTTGGATTTCCCAAGTGGACCAGGAAGACAGCAGAACAGAAAGGAGAAAATTCCAAGCCAGGAAGAACCACTGGATGCATTGTCCAAATGTAGTTGAGGGGAGTTGGCAGATAGAAATAATCCCTTGCAGATGAGAGTATTCTGCTGGCCCAACTTGGTTTCATCCAGGTCCCTACGACTACCTGGATGATTTCCCGTGACCTAATGATAGCCAGTTCATGACCTGATGTCAGCTCTTCTACGATACCCAGCTTCCTGGGCTGCAGAGACAAATATTTTGGCCCAACCCTGACTTTTTATCCTCCTCGTGGTTTGGTTGAAGCATTACCTGCTGATACTTTGTACTCTTGTTTTCCTTACCTTTGTCTGAAATACTAAGAGTAATCTCTAAGTTAGATTTAAGATTGCTGCCCCAATATTTCATTCTAGTTTTGTGATTTTATTCCTGTTGTTCAGTTCTGGTATATGATACACACCAAGTATAATACTGAGAACTCTTTAGCATTTTTAGCAGATAAGTTTCTTGCCTCTTATGATGCTTTACTAATCTTCCAATATGGTTTTATTTTTATACTGTTTGTTTGTTTCCCTTGAAATCTTTATTTGGCTGACAAGAAATGCAAAGAGAAAATCATAGAATCTTACAGATAAAAGAATGGTTGGCATCATCATAGACTTTGATCACAGATACCTTAAGGTTTATGACACTGTCTCAATACTTACCCTTGGGGCTCTTGACCCTCTATCTGCCCTAGAGCAGATCCACCCTTTTCTTTTTGTTACTGCTGATATTCTTTATCTAATTTACTTAAAATAAATATAAAGTGTTATGCTGCCTTATGAAAACAAAGAACAATGTTAAAAACCACTAATTAAGTTCAATGTTCTGTTTTATAGGTTACACAGCTATTGCCCTGACTTTTTAAGCAACTTCCCGAAATCTGTGTTTTGATTTAGAAACAAATGTAAATTTCTCACTTGGTGGGTTACTTTATAGAAATATATTTCTGATATATCCATCAACCCTAAGGACCTACATCCATGCTCACATTCCTCCTGCATGCTTTTATTAGGCTTTTGTGACAAAGAATTGACAAGGCAACTGTGATAATGTACAATGACCTCTAGAGACAGCATCAGAAGGCAGGCTATAGTCCTAGCTTTAAATCTTAATACATGTGTGATTTGGGTCTAGGCCTGGACACTGACTTGTGTGCTATTTAGGCTTGTGGGGAGTGTTTCTATGCTGAAATACTCTCCATAATAATGCTAGACTTGTTATCGGTAGGTATTGTATATATACCTCCTGGCCTCTAAATGTGGCTCCTGCCTCTCTTTACATCTTCTTTTAATATCAGGCTGCCATGATGATTTCATTGCAATCATGCTGGTCTTTTGACTTCTCATACATGATAAAATATGTTCTGCTTCTAGCCCATTTTGTTCTCTGGGATTTTTTTGTATGGTTTAATCTTTTTTTCTCATGCCTCAACTTGGAGGTGCTCTTTGATTATTCTGTCTAAAATAGACTCTTCCAAGGGTGTCTAGGAGGCTCAGTCAGTTAAGCATATGGTTCTTGGTTTTGGCTCAGGTAATGATCTCAAGGTTCATGGGTTCAAGCCCTGTGTCAGTCTCCATGGAGCCTGCTTGGGTTTCTCTCTGTCCCTCTCTCTCTGCCTCTCTCCCACTCATGCATGCACTCTAAATAAATAAATAAATAAATAAATAAATAAACTTAAAAAATGATGGACTCTTCCAATTATTATCCCATATTTTACCCTGATTTTTTTTATGTATAGCATTTACTATAACATGTAAACTTTGTTTATTTATTTATTCTCTGTCCCAGAATCACCATGAGAGAGGAGACTTTTCTGTCCAGTTCATTGGTGCATATCCTGTGCCTGACAATATGGTAGATGCTCATGCCCATTAAATATTTATTAAATAGAGGAAGGAAGGAAAGAAGGGAGGGAGGGAGTGAGGGAGGACGGAAAGAAGGAAGGAAGGGAAGAAGGAAGGGAGGGAGGAAAAAAGGGAGGGATGGAGGGAGAGAGGGAGAAAGGAAGGAAGGAAGGAAGGAAGGAAGGAAGGAAGGAAGGAAGGAAAGAAAAGAAAGAAAGAAAGAAAGAAAGAAAGAAAGAAAGAAAGAAAGAAAAGAAAGAAAAGAGAAGGAAGGGAGGAAGGAAGGGAGAGAGGAAGAGAGGAAGGAAGGAAAAGAGGAAGGGAGGGAGGAAGGAAAGGGAGGGAGGGAGAGAGGAAAGGAGGAAGGGAGAGAGGGAGGGAGGGAGGGAGGGAGGGAGGAAGGGAGGAAGGAAGGAAGGAAGGAAGGAAGGAAGGAAGGAAGGAAGGAAGGAAGGAAGGGCTCATTGAGGCTTGTATCCCATTTTTCTCTCACATGGTAATGCTCACTGCCACATGTGAAGAAATACCTCAACATCCAAGGTACTCTTTAGATAATCTGGTAGGTGGTGATATCCACTGTAATTATTTTTTTTAATATAGCTGGCTACACAATTCCAAAGCTTGCCTCAGTATAATTATCTATGACTGTGTTAACACTGGCTTGCATTTCTGCATTGTATTGGAAATATCATTTGTAAACTCCACTTATGGTAAAATAGAAGGTGTGCTTCCTTAGCATGGAGCCAATGTCGTCAGTGACACACATGCTGCAAATCCTTTCTCCCCAGCAACAAGCTGCCCTAGCTACCTCCTTTTCCTGTCATTTAGGATTTTTTCCTTCAAGCTTCACTTAGTTGGGATCTCAGCTCATAGGAGTCTGTCTCTCTCCCTGTCTTTATCTCAACAGAATAAAGCACAGTTACTTGGATCTTGAAGTTTAAACTCTGAAAAAACCATGCTCAAAAGAAAAAAAAAATTTAAAAAAATCCTCCACTCTGGAATTTACCATTTTATTTAGTGCTTTCAGTGTGTTTAGTGTATTTATTCTTAAGATATTTTTTAACAGAAAGATATGGGTAATAATTTTCTTTTGGTGCATGTGGCTTGGGCATTAGATGGCACCTGAGGGTTATTGGTGGATATACAACTAGGCCATTAAGCATGGGAATTCGCACAACATCCTTCCACACAGTTGGAAACCTGAATTTCTCATGTGAATATGGCATAGCTTAAATATGACACACCCAGAACAATAGCAAATGATTGCACATCATGACAGAAAGGTTTTTAAAGAAGTTTATTTCCATTTCATCTTTCTGAATTCAGATGCCTTATTAACAGAAAACAGCCACATTTATGCCATTTCAGATGACAGTTTTTATTTATTAAAGG
The DNA here is from genome assembly GCF_027475565.1 of Acinonyx jubatus. NCBI lineage: Eukaryota > Metazoa > Chordata > Mammalia > Carnivora > Felidae > Acinonyx > Acinonyx jubatus. The sequence continues at coordinate 41,923,189 of NC_069391.1, forward strand.
TTTTTATTTGAAAATAAGAACTACCAGATAACCACACACTAAAATTAATAAATATGTATTTTAATTTGGCATGTAGTCTTTCTCTTTTCTCTAGTTCCTGTCTGAGTTTTACTTTTTCTAATAAAGATGTATTTACATAAATGTTTGTAAATTCTAAGTATATGCCAAAGATTATTGGAAGAGTGATCCAAAAAAATCTAAATTACCACAGGAATGTTGCCTAAAGTTAAAAATATGTTGTAGGAACTTAAAAAGGGGCTAATTATGTGCTAAATGTAGAAAACTGTACCCAAAATATGTTTGACTTACTCAGTAAATACATATCACATTCCTATGATGCACCCAATATGTTTCTAGGAGCTAACAAGTGAGACAAGTCCCTTGTTCTCATGCATTTTATTTTCAAGTAGAGACACAGATAATAATAAACAAATGAATGAAAAATTAATAAACAGACAACACAATTAGCTGGAAATCATAAGATCTGTGCAGCAAATTAAAGAGGGTAATAAAGAAAGGAGGTGAAGGAGAGTGTATGGTTGTTTACTGCACACCCATGGTTAGAGAAGGCCATCTAAGTCAAAATTAAAGCAAAGTGTGAATAATAAGGACAAGACAGTCACTGAGAAAAAAATTTTAAGTTATGCTAGGAATAAAGTAGAAATGAGTGTAGCATGGTTGAAGAATCAAAAAGGCTTAATATGGCTGAAATGTAGGGCCCGAGTGCAAAGTGTTATAAAATGAAGATTCACAGTGGAATGGAACAGATTATCATTATATAATGCCAGGGTTGGGAGTCTGAATTTACTTCTAAGTTTAAAGGCAGAGAATTTTAAGCAAGGCCACTACAAAATTTTATTCATATTTTGAAAACAATTCACTTTGACTACCATATAGAGAAGGCTGGAGGCAAGGGAGCAAAAAGAGGATCAGGGAGGAGACTAGTTGGGTGGGTCTTGAAGTAACTCAGACAGAGATAATGGTGACTGGGACTTACCTAAGGGTCATTGAATAGAAATTGAATAGAAAAGAGTGGATGTTTTCAGGTATGATTTGGAGTTCAAGTCAAAAGAACTTATTGGCTAATTGAATGCGAAGGAGAGGGAAAGAGAAGAACCTGGATTACTGAACTTAAAAACTCATAGGTTGTGGTCCCATTTATAAAAATAATGAAGATGATATAGCAGTAAGTTTTAACGTTAAACCAAGATTTCTGTGTTGTCCATAATAAAATTAAATTTGAAATACTGACAAGATGTCCATGTGGAGACCTGGAAGTAAAAAGCTATAGTTCTCAGCATTAAAATATTTAAAGTCATGGGATGGAATGAAGTTATCTAAGGAGAACGTGAAGAAGAACAAAGACAGACCTTGAAGAACCCAACATTTAGAGTTTGAGCACAGGAGTATACACACCCAAAGGAGATTTAAGAATAACCAGTAAGGTAGGGGAATACCAGAGAATAGAAGTATGTCATAGAAGCCAGAAGGAAAAAAAAAAGTGTTTCAACTGTTTTGTTTACTACTGAGAGATCAGATTTGTCACTTACTGACAGATTCCCTGAAAAAGTGAAGTCCAGTATTTAGGACTACAGTAGTCTTCAGTACTGTCCTCTTCAGATGTAAAGTGAATCACTATTTATCTGCTTTTCTGTCCAGGATAGACATCATAGTGCTCTTTCTCAACAAATCTCACAGCCATCCTGGCCAATCCATCAAAACTGCTATTTGAAATAACACTTTATAATTTCTGCTGCAAAGATCTTTGCATGATTTACAACTTTAATTCTATTGCGTGATTGAAAAAAATGATATATGATACCTTGTTTTTAAAATCAACTCGAGTAATTTTTTTTCCCTTTGAGTTGTCCTCTGTGGTATGATCTTGCAAATTCTTGTTTGACTTTGCAAATATATTTAATCATCCTGGAACTTAGAGGCTTACTATGTAAATAAGATATATTTCAGATTGTATTTCAGACCCATTATCAAAATATCTGAATAGTTCTATATAGTAGATGAATGACTTAAGGGGCTTATCTTTCCATTTTCCTACTTTTATGTTCATGGAGATTATAAAGGACCTTAATATGGATAAACTCTGGAAGCCAAAAGACAAAAGGGTAGATGCAATAATGTAACAGGAGGATCTATTTATACTGTTGGAACTGGGAGTGAAGGAAGAGCTTTTGGCCAAATGATGAATGAGAGCAAGTGGGGACACAGTGTGTGTGTGTGTGTGTGTGTGTGTGTGTGTGTGTGTGTGTGTGTAGGGGGACAGAGAAAATGTGTTCCAAGTGGAAGGTAGAATGGTATGAAAACTGTGAAGTGAAGAAGAAGATATAGTCTTTAGGAACTGAAAGATTGCCAAAATAGTAGGAGTAGGTAGATGAGCCACAGAGATTAGCTTCCAGGAATGGGCAAGTATCATTAATAAGAGACTCTAAACAATATTAGGAAATTTGGATTTAATCCTTGGTTCAATTGGAAGCCATAAAACTAATGGGCAAATGACATAAAAAGTTTTTTTTTGTTTTGTTTTGTTTTTTTTTTTCTTTTTCAAGATCACTGTGATGGAGCTGTGGAGAAGAGATTGCAGAGAATAATGGATGTAGAGTAGCCTGTTGGGGAGCTATTAGTGTAGTCTGGAAAGAGATGGTGTTACCTTGGCAAGGCAAGTAGTTGAGATAGAAAGTTGAGTAAGTGCCAGGATTGTATCAATTCTCATAATAGACCCTTCATTCCACCAGTGGCATAAATATTTTGATTTTTATTAAGAAGTTTGGTACATGTTAAAGTTACTGCATTTCAGCAGGTACTGTTCTCTGATCAATTTTCTATGACCTTCCAGGGATCAGCATCTTTGGGTCATCTTATAAATGATTAACTGCTTTCATCAAAGAAGCACTTCTAGTTGCAAGATTTGTTTACATCATGGCCCAAGCCATGCCTCCTATATCTTTGTCAGTAAATATGTAAAATGGAATAATAAAAATACATAAAATTCATAACAAACTGCTAAGAAAGGAGGGTTTGGAGACAGTGTACTCTGGGCACTGGATAACCAGATTTTTAGATCCTGTTTTTCTTTTAACTGTTCCTATTACCTAAGAATATTTACCTTATGCATTTTATGTGCACTTATTACCTTATATGCACTCTACCCACAGATGTTGTAAAAATACAGGATCAAATGATGGTGGAAATATTTAGAGACTGATTATTTTTTTTGAATGTTTATCATACAAATAACATTTTAATGATATTACTGAATGAATAGAACCAAGTGGGATTGTAATTCCATTTCTCCTCTGTGTGGTTTTTAAGTCAGGTCACTGTTGCTGGCTGAGAAGACGGAATGCATTCTTGGTTGCTCATTCCACCATTAAATGACATAGCTTTCAATGTATCCCAGAGAGCCTGCCACATGAAATAAACAGTCCAAACCCTCCCCTAACAATGTTGTGATTTTCTAAAGGTATAACTTCGGGAAGGATTGTGGCTCATGGGATATCTCAAGTGAAAACTTTCCTCAAATAATTCTTTGCTTTACCTTCTGAATCAACAGAAGGGAATGTGTGCAAAGATAATTTATCAAAAAGGTCAGAATGATACCTTTATAGAAACTTTAACATTTATAGTCAGTAATGTCATTGAAAACATGTTTTTTTTTTCAAACAAAAATATACTTTAGTTACATAATTCAGGGGAATGAAATCAGTTTAAGACTTCCTTCCCCTTTTTCTCTTTGTAACAAGGTATACTCACAATAAGCAGATGGCATTCTGTGGGCTGAGGGTGAATGACTAAGGATTCGTGGCAGGATTGTACCACAAGATTATGTGTAATTGATGCGTTTAGCTCTAAAAGCTTTTGGTTCTGCAGAATGTTTAAAGCACTGCTGAAACTGCATTGAGAGAAAAGCTGGAATGATTCAAAATTACAGTATGATGAGAAATGAGGTGTTTTCATGATCATTTTTTTGTCATTATGATGATCTGATAATTGATGATGTTAAAATCTGTAGACTGTATCATGATATTATTATAAATGATGTCAGTAAGGCCATTGTATCATTATATTTCTACATTTGTCCATCACCTACTCTTTCCTTTATTCATTTAGCAGTTACCGGGGTCCACTGTGTGTCAGGCACTGTCTAAACCTAGGTTACTAAAATGTATACTCTTCCTACCTTCATAGGCTTATTATCTAGTGGAAGAAATAGATAGAAATTAATAATTACAAATACTATGATTATATAAAACATGTCATTTTATGTAGTTGTTATAATAGCATAAGAAACTTAGTATATATTCTCTTACTATTTCCAAATGACTTTGTTCCAGTTATCTAAAAGCCTAGATTGGACAGATATTATTCTCAATTGTTTATTTTTGCCATGTAAAAATATATATTTAGGTTGGAGTTTCTATTTCAAATGTGTGCTATTTAGCCTTAATCACAGATGGAACAAATATATTAAATAAAGGCTAACTAGAAATTGGCATAGCAAAACAAGACCAATGCTACCCAAACTATGCTTAAGCTTAGTTTGGGCAATCTAAAAGGGAAGAAGGGGCACCTGGGTGGCTCAGTCCGTTAAGAGTCCGACTTCAGCTCAGGTCATGATCTCACAGTCTGTGAGTTCGAGCCCCATGTTGGGCTCTGTGCTGACAGCTCAGAGCCTGGGGCCTGCTTCCGATTCTGTATCTCCCTCTTGCTGTGCCCCTTCCCCACTCTCTCTCCCTTTCTCTCTCTCTCTCTCTCTCAAAAATAAACATTAAAATTTAAATCAATCAATCAATCAATCAGTAGGAAGGAAGGAAAAAGGGAAGCATGGTGAATTTTATGAATTCTTATTAGAAAGAAGGAAGCAGACTATTTTTTTTCAGTGGGATAAACTTTTTTGTTCCTCTCAATTTTAGAAGCAGTTTCTCACATGGGACCTCATACAGTAAAAATTAAGTCAGAGACTTATATAACAGTTTTATGTCTAAGTGTAGAAACAATCTTAATATGGGTCTTTTTGAAATGGCTCTGTATAAAACTTTGAAGTGTAATGATAGGAAGATGATTTTATAGGAGGGTAGAGAAATGTGGTTGAGAAATGCAAAGTTCTGTTGATCTGGTGTAATGTATAAAAGTTAAACTATTTTAGGGACGCCTGGGTGGCTCGGTTGGTTAAGCATCCGGCTTTGGCTCAGGTCATATTCTCGCGATCTGTGAGTTCAAGCCCCACATCAGTCTCTGTGCTGACAGCTCAGAACCTGGAGCCATCCCCTTCACTCTCTCTGTCTCATTCTCTCTCTCTCTCTCAAAAATAAATAAACATATATTTTTTTAATTAAACCATTTTAAAGAGTACAAAGAAAGCATAATCATTATATTACCTTTATTAAAGATCATGTCTGTCAACTTGGCTTCTGATGAATCTTGTGTAGAAGATGACCATGGGTATGTTTTCTGAAGTGCGCATGGTATCCTAGTTCTTATAGCTCTGGGTAAGGGCAGGCCTATTTGCTTTTGAAACCTGTTTAGAAGAGGATGGGCTAAGCATTCATGCTGTTATAGAAACAGTCTATAGTCAGCATGGAGCTGTATCCCCCATTTTATAGAACTGAGTCAAAACTTCTCAAAGTTAATTGTCTGATATTAGAACTCAGCATTTCTAATATTAGTACAATCCAGTTATTAATACCCTATCTGGAAACTTCCAAAATGCAGAGGACCTTGACATTAAAGACACATGAAATACCAGGAAGGGACCTTGGAGGCAGCAGCTTTCCTCACGCAGGTGGGCATGCCTCTTTGATTTACATTTATGATTTTTTTAATGCTGACAGGTCAGTTTTACTCATCAGGCATAAATCTCTGGGAAATCACTTATTCAAACAGAAATGTAGGAGATGTCTATAGTTTCCATGAGGATATTCTGGGATAAGTACCCACTCAGTGGTGAATTACTGCCTTCTTGGTTTTGACTTCACCTCAACCAAATGGAGTTTGACTGAGAGATAATTTTGAAAATCGCATCATTCCAACAGCATTTAAAGGAGATAAATATTCATGTATGTTCTATATATTTCATTGTTCAAAGAACATTACCAACTATGATTTTAAGCAATATCAGTTTGTTTTTATCTACACACTTGAAAAAATAGAATAGGATTGGAAAAAAAAATGAACTCTATATTGTAATTATCTGTGTGTGTGTGCGCATGCGTGAGTGTGTGTGTGTTTCAAAGACTTTTTTAAAAGAGCAGTTTTGGGTTCATAGCAAGATTGACAGGAAGGTACAGAGATTTCCTATATATTCCCTGCCCCACATATGCATAGTGTCCCCATTATCAACATCCCCACCTGAGTGGTACATTTGTTAACAAATGATGAACCTACAGTGACATCATTATCACCTACAGTTCCTAGTTTGCATAATTGCTATTGTTGTACATTCTATGGACTTGGGCAAAAATATAATGACATGTTTCCATCATTATAGTAGCATACAGAGAATTTTCACTGAAAAAATCCTGTTTGTTCTCCCTATTCATCCCTCCCCCTGCCCAATTCCTGGCAACCATTGACCTTTTTACTCTTCACATAGTTTTGCCTTTCTAGAATTTTATATACTTGTTATTATATAGTTAGTATGTAGCCTTTCAGATTGGCTTCTTTAACTTAGTCATATGCATTTAGGGTTCCTCCATGTCTTTTCATGGGTTGGTAGTTCATGTCTTTTTAATATTTAACAAAAATACTTCATGGTGTAGATGAACCACAGTTTGTTTATCCATTCACCTACTAAAGGACATCTTGGTTGGTTCTTATTTTTGGCAGTAATGATTAAAACTGCTGTAAACATTTGCATGCAGATTTTTGTATGGACAGTCTGTGTTTATTTTTTTTATTACAGTTTATTTATTTTGAGATAGAGGGAGAGAGGGAGAGGGAGAGGGAGAGGGAGAGGGAGAGAGAGAGAGAGAGAGAGAGAGAGAGAGAGAGAGAGAGAGAACGAACACATGCATGGTAGGGAGGGGCAGAGAGAGATGGGGAGAGAGAATCCCAAGCAGGCTGTCCACTGTTAATGCAGAGCCTGATGGGGGTGGAGGGGGTGAAGGTGGGAATCAGTTCTGTGAACCATGAGTTCATGACCTGAACCAAGATCAAGAGTTGGACATTCAACTGACTGAGCTACCCAGGCACCCCAATCTGTGTGTTTTTACTAGAAAATTCTCCAAGTCTTTTTCAAAGCCTATGCATACTGATCTTAATCATAGTCTTCCTGCCCTTGAACTCCCCAATCATAACCCAGAAGATTCAACAGAATATACACTGTAGAGAGGCCGTTTAGGCATACTAATTCCTTAAACCCTCATCCATCTCAGAAATAGGTAGTTTCCAACAAGCTTTAGAAACATCCCTTTACCTTAACCCAATTATGTTAGGAGTTATTTAAAGACTGGATCAGTATTTTTATCACAGTGCTGTTAAAGCAACCCGGCAGAACAAGATGGGCAGACTTGCAAGTAAAGGGATATTACAAACTGACCAATCTGTATACACAACAGTCATATGTAGCCACACAAATCTTAGGGCCTCAACTTTCACTGTTACATTCATGGAATTAGATAGAGGGAAGCTATGTAGTGGATATATTTTGTCAGCCCATTAGAATGACACAGAGCAACCAACTTGTGCCCAACATTAGAGTAGAGTCTCTGAGGTCACAGAGCCATTTAGTAACACAGGAAGACCTAGAACTCAAGTTTCTGATGCTCGGTTTACTATGGTATCCTGGAGTTGTACAGTACTAAAATGCATACTTGTGGAGGACATATAGGCAAGAACTAATGATGCCAATAAATATATCTAATGTGCCAAGGAAAAATAATGTGATGGTGAATTTCTGAATTTTATATCCATACTAACAGAACCTGAATATCACACGTCAAGTCTTACCTAAGTGCTAAAGAAATTTCTCAATTATTAACAAATTATAGGTTTGGGACAAGTGTTGACAGATCAGAATTGAAAGAGCAAACAGTCCTGCATGTTAAGACACGTACTTTGTAGGGCCTGAATGTTTCATGTAATCTCCATGAAATCTTAATCTTTTTCTAAAGTGCTTTCACACATTCAGTTGTCATCACTTTAAAATTGAAGGCCATCCAGCATTGGAGGCTGACTAGAATATTAAATACATCATTTATCTGGAAGGAAGCACTAGGAATAATGTTACTGCATTTTCTACGATGAGAATTATAAAGATGGTGTCTGATTTGCCAGAAAAGTTTCCAGCTGTGCTGTGATTTGATTTAACTGCCCAGACACTGACCTGCTTAATGATTTACTTTTAAGGTTGGTTATCTTTGAAAAGAATTGGACTTTAGGACTCTGTATTTTACCTTAAATACAGACACTTTACTTTAAGGAGAAAAATAAATAAAATTCCTTCTGATTAAGGCATTTATTAAATCATACTGTGCACTGCTTTGCTTCAGCTCCTTTCTTGACCTGGAGAACTCTTAAGTACCCTTGACAAGTATTGAAATTTAATTTGAAATAGTGTATAAGAAACTAATGCTTCTATTTCCAGCTCTTTTTTTCTCCTGAACCCAACAAAGAATATACCAGATTGAAGATTTAGAAATTGAATAAATGAAGCTTTCTTGAACCTCTACGATATTCAGCCAGACCAAACTTACTCAGACCAATGGTCATGTCTTTGTATTTTTGAGCTGCTCTTTCAATAATGTCTGTTCAACATGTAAATTTCACTTGCATTAATTTCTAAGTTTGTTGTGGTAATGTGTTTGTGTTTCTCATGGATGGTCTCTTACATGGACACCAGTTTAGGACCCTGAGAAAGAGATGTTGGCCCAAATAACCAATTTATAAAGGTCTGTGGGAGTCACTGCTTTGTCTATTACCCTCTGCACTCCTCCTTTTGACTTAGTACCAGAGATGGGGAAGGCTGGGGGCCCAACAGGATTGAAGAAGAAAAGAGAAGAGGGATGAGTAGATTTAACACAAGAGACCTACATTAAATACAACAATAACTATAAGTATATTCCTAGTTGGATCTTTCAAATATGGATATTCTCTAATGCATGTTTATGTTTTTTTTAATTTTTATGTTTATTTATTTTGAGAGAGAGAGAGAACGAGCAGGAGAGGGACAAAGAAAGAGGGAGAGAGAGAGGGAGAGAGAGGGGGAGAGAGAGAGAGAGAGAGAGAGAGAGAATCCCAAGCAGGCTCTGTGCTGTCAGTGCAGAGCACTGTGTAGGACTCCAACTCAGGAACCATGAGATCATGACCTGAGCCGAAATCAAGAATCAGACGCTTAACCGACTCAGCCACCCAGGCACCCCTCTAATGCATATTTTAGAGGCAAATATTCACGGTGATATATTGGGATGAGAGGAGGCATGAGTTTAAGCCTATCTTTATATTTTCTTGAAGAAAAGTGAACAGGAATTATTTTACAAAAAATATTCTAAATATTTAAAGGAGCATCATGACATTTTGTTACCATTTAGTTGATTTTGATTATACCTGGCATATTCACACAGGTTACCTGTATCATCTGAAGAAAAATGTTTATCATATATTACATGAGGTTCCCTATTATGGTCTGTTTAAGAGTGTTTACACTTTTTTGCATGGCCATTATAGGGGAAATGTCATTACACGAACTAATAGAAAAATACCTGAACTAGATATAAGAACACCTGATTTTACCATGCCTAGCATCAAGCTGTATCACTTTAGGAAAGTCATTCAACCCCTTGTAAATGAAGGGAAATTAAATAACTGTGATGTTACATCCTATGACTTGACAGTATGTTTTTCTAATTTCCAGTGAACATAAACCTATTTATGCATTGAAAACCTGCTAATCATAATGTTAACTCCTTCTTTAGAGTGATGACCCCTAATTATAGTTCTTTCATATGAGACTAATATAGGAGCTTTCAAATATTGTTTACTGTCACCCAAAATAAATAAAAATATATTTCACAGTATAATTCAGTAAATAAATGATCATACACATATGCATGCATATACACAAACACACATCTGAAAAAAAGTACTATGTTATTTACGGTGCACCCTCAGTTTGGCATTCTATTACATTGTCTTTTTAAAGTGCTGTTTATGATCCACTTCCCTGATTTAAGTCAAATAAAACATTTATATTTTGCTACCAAGGGACAAATTCTTGGCAATGTGGCTCACATAGCCCCATGTCATCTCTAAATGCACTAAACATTTTCGGTACATTTTCTAACTAAGCAATTCAGATCTTGGCTTAACTAGTTATACTTATTACTGTTTTTGATCTTTCCCAGAGTCCTGGTTTTTGAGGTTATTTCCAGCTCTAACATATTATGATTCTAATGGAAATGTACCTGAATCCGGAGGCTGAGAAGAAATCACCGATGCCTAAAACACATGAGGACTAGGAGACAATATCATAAAGTGCTATTTTTTTCTTGTAGCTTTTTGGTTTGGAGGTTTTACGCTTCCTAGTCACAAGAGAACTAGAGCTCAAAGAGTTGGCAACAGTGACAAGTTCCACCCCCCACCCCAGCCCCTTGCCCTTTGCTGTGCAGATATTCTCTGGAATTTGGGACTCTATGAATAGACTTTAAAAATAGATCTCTAAAGATAGTAAGTTTTAGTTAGTCCTTTTTTTGCTCCAGATAAGTTACCTGGTGGATATGCTACCCAACATGATTTCATACTTGTCATTAATTTCTTCTACGTTAGAGACAAAATTGGGCTTACCTCTGAAATTGCCACCACTCTAACAAATATCTTTGAAAATGTCACTTACATTCTTATTACCATAGATTAATCAGAAATAAAAAGTGAAAAATGCAAGCTGATAGGATTCTTTATTGGCAATAACAGAAAGCAGTGATCAAATCATTTATATTAAAAAAAATGATAGATAAATTTAACCTTACAGAATCCAGACCTTTCTTCTAGGCATTTTGTGGTTCTCAAAAATCTGTCCCTGATGTTTCTCTTGGACAACTTTTGGAATCCTTTCTGTTTGAGAGTACAGACGACCTAACTGTAGACAAATAATGAATGATTTTGGTCTAAGCACTCACTATATACAAGGCAGTCTGCCAGTTGCTGTAAATACACTATTGAAAGAGAGAGACAAGACTTTGGATTTATATTCTAGAGGGAAATCAGAAAGGTTATGGACCAATATATTACTAGGTAAGAAAAGTTATATACACATATAATATTCTTTGTTAAAATGTAAATGTCTCCTATATTTACTGAAAAGGTAAACCATTATATGTGAAAATTTAATTTAACCATGTTTAAGTCAGGATTGTGTAATTACAAATTATTTTACTGTAAATGGTAGCCTATATTTTTCAGATTTCTTGCAATGAATATGTATTTAATTATAAAATAAACACATTACACCTATATACATATGTATACACATATGTATATACATGCATTTTATTTTTGCCTACTTCTAGCTCGCTCTTTCTTTCTTTCTTTCTTTCTCTCTTTCTTTCAAGAGACAGAAACAGTGCAAGCAGGGGAGGGGCAGAGAGAGAGAGAGAGAAATAGCGAGAGAGGGAGAATCCCAAGCAGGCTCTGCACTGCCAGAGTAGAGCCAGACATGGGGCTCAAACCCATGAACCATGAGATCATGAGCTGAGCTGAAACCAACAGTGGGATTGTCAACTGACTGAGCCACCCAGTTGCCCCTACTTCTGGCTTTTCTAATAGACATGTAGCTTCCTAAAATCTGAGACCCAGTTTTATTATTATTATTGTTATTATTTTATTATTATTATTGTATAATCTACACCTCCAAAGTCTAACACAGTTTCTTTATTTGAAAATTATTAATGTAGCTTCTGCCTGGAAAGAGTTTACAACCAAAGGTGAAACATATGTTAACAGGTAGAAATTACATGATGTGGGCTATAATGTATGAACAGGGGGACACAAGGTGGACTGCAGAGCAACTCTAAAATGGCTGAAATTAGATTACCATAAATAGTATCTGCATGTCTCCAGCATCCCATAGTTTTGAGACTATATTTTTGCATCCCTAAATCAGATCACATCATATGACAGAAGCAACTAGAGACAAGTGGACAGAATCTTTAAAATCTGAGTAGTCTTGAAAACTGTCTACCGATTTGGATCATGGTTGGACTCTACCTACATTATTCCTTGTGTCAGTCTGTGTACGTTTTTGGTCAATATACTCTCTGCTGAGATTGTCCAGTTTCAGTGAAAATCACCAAGGCTTACCAGCTTGCCTCCACCCATCCTGAGCAGCTTTTCATTGCTGTTGGCTTGTAAATCTCTAGGCCTTGCCGTTGGCAAAAGCTATGGTTAATATGGCAGAAACCAAAGATTCAAGCTTCTCACTTGGTTGTTAGCTGAATTTGAGGGCTAATGCTTCAAAATAGGATTCTTTCTTATCTGGCAGTCTGATTAGGAAATGAGCCGGGCCGCTGTAATTAGGATTCAGATTTACTGCCTGTTTCTGAGACAGGTTCAATGGGATTGTAACATCTCTAGCCAATCATGCCATATTGCCCAACCTTACAGAACAGCTTATTAGCTGTCCATCTGCTTTCACATGTGGCTTTCTATCTCATCAAGCAGTTTGAGGGCATACTTCATGCGCTATAACTGCCTGAAAAATAGCTGTATATCCATTGTAACATCACTGTTGTTATTTACAGTTAATTAGGAAAGACGAGTCAGGGTATGCCAGTCCCTATGCAGAGTAAGATATCATTTTAAGGCTGACATATTATTTTCCTTCAGTTGATGAATGTTTACTGTCATGGCTCAATAAGAGATGAGCTACAGTCTGCTAGTTTTGGCAGTGTCTGCTTAGTGGGGATGTTTAGCTTGTCCTCCCGAATTACAACTCCATTTATTTTATCCACTTTCATTAATCTTGTGAGTACCTTCATGGCCAGTGATATGGCTACTGCTAGTGCTGAGTGGGAAATTGATTGTAAGTAGACTAAAGCAATACATATATGGGAACTAGATCCCCAAATGATTTGGATGTCACTTTAATTAACACAGAGCAGACTTATACTAGACTGCAGAGTTATTTGCAAAAAGGACATTCTCTAGTGAGAGAGCCAAGGGAGGGGTGAAAGGGGAATAAACAGGACTTTCTGGGAAAAGAGATTGGGAGTACAAATTTAAATTGAAAAAAATTCCTGGTAGACCATATCAAACAATGGGGACATTTCTCCATTTTGTGAAAGAAAATAGATTTCAGCTCAGAAGACATTTTCCATGGAAATGCTGACTGCCAACTTGGGATGAAGGAGTTACTTCTGAAAAGAAACTAGGAACCTATGACGATTTGGGGGGAAAAGTCAGTGAATCTGAAATCTCTTTTGTATTTTTCACTGCTGACATGTAAAATGTCATTTTGATTCTGCTCATCTTTTTATCAAAAGCATCAACATGTCAAATACCATAGAATCATTGAAACAAAGTCAATAAACCTAAGTTGTAAAGTATGAAGATAATAGCTGTCATTGTTCCGAAAAAAGTTGTTTGCTACATGATTTTTTCTTTGCCATGGTTCATATTTCCTTATCAGGTTACATTGTAATTTCAGAGATCCATTTCTAGAAGGAAATTTTTGATTCCTAGAAAATAGTGTGGCTTACTCCTAATGGAATCAGTGTCTTTGTTAGACTGATGAAGATGATGATGATGATGATGAGGAGGAGGAGGAGGAGGAGGAGGAGGAGGAGGAGGATGCTAGCTAATAGTTTTGGCTAAGTGCTTCACAACTTTATCCTATTTACCACTCATAGCAACCCTGCCACATAGGTGGTATTATTCTTCCACTTTATAGATGCAGAAATTATCAATTATGACCAGCACTGCCATTTCTGGAACTGTAGTCTCCACACATCACTGCACACCTCCCTGACTCCCTTTCTCACTGCTCAGCTCTTGAAACCCTGATACTTTTGCTTCACAGTCACCAGAAAAATGTTGAGTAACTTACCCTTTCCAGAACATTTCCTTTGGTCACTTTGATTTTCTTGGCTCATTTGCCACCTGCCTCTCCCTTGATAACACAGGCTTTGTGTGTCCTCCTCAAGAGGTGAGTGTTTCACTTTCACTTTCCTCGGACCACTGGACTTAGATGGGTATAGACACTTCCTTGCTTCTTATTGATATTGCCACAACATACCCATCTATCTTCCCTAAAAACACTAAGCTTTGAATCTTTATGCCTCTGGGCTATACTGTTGCCTCTCATTGTTCCATTCATCACTGCCACCTGGTCATTCCTCCTAATTTCTTAAAAGATGTAAGTCCTGGCTCATTGTCACTCTATCTAATGCTATTCCTATCATTATTCATAGTGATTTCATAAATATGTGGACTGTCCTTTCAATAACCTAATCTCTCAGTTCTTTGACCTTTCTCCCTCCCAGTGACTTTGCCCTCCATAATGTTGTAGCCACTCATGGTTATGATATAAACTTTATTATTACCAATGAATACAGCTTTTCAATAATCTCCATTTTATGTGTTCCTCTTTCTGACTGCCAACTTCTCTCCTTCTGCCTAGCAATCTTTTGATCCCTAATTGACCCAAAACCCACTGATCATATCAGCATTTCCTGTGCCTCCCATTCCTTGTCTCATTTTTCTTCTCATGTGGCATAAATTCAATATTCAGCCATTATAATTACTTTTCTTATATGCCTCCACCTGCTTGTTTTTTGCTTGCTTCATTTGGAAAAAAAAATCCTTGATTAAAGCCATTTTTCAACCTGTTCTGTGCCTGCAACTGTGCAGGTGAATGTGGCTGGAAGAGAGCACAGAGCTCTTTGTTGAAACTGACTCATTTTCGGTTAGCTTTGTCTTCATCAACCTCAAGTGAATCCATTCTACTTCCTGAGAATACTAGTTCATACTCAACTTCCTCTCCCTCCTCAAACCAATGACACCTCTGTTTTTGGAATAGTGGCCTTAATTCCTATTTTAATGCAAAAATACATGCAATCACAAGAAACACTCCATCAGTTCCCATAGCCACAGAACAACAAGTAGCCGTGCTCTGCTCTCTTCCTTCTTTCCTGCTGCGTTGGTGAAGCCTCCACAGGAATAGCTAAGACCACCGTCCCTCGTGAGTCACTGGAACCTAGCCCCTCTTTCCTACTCAAGATAGTTCTTTCAGTTTTTTTCTCTTTATCCTGCATCATCAGTTTTTCCTATTCTTATATATCATTCTGACTTGTAACATGCTATTATTTCAACCGTTAAAAAGAAAAAAAAATCTCTCATGGCCCAAATTGCCCCATTTAGCTACCACCTTCTATTTTCCCTTCCCTTAACAACACATTTCTAGGAAATAATCATCTATACTTATTGCCTTCAAATTCTCTCTCTCTTGAACCTGCTGAAAGCAGGTGTTTACCCTTACCACTCAGCCAAAACTGCTCCTGTCAAGGTCACTGTTGCTAAATCCAATGATCACTGTTTAGCCCTTACTTTACTTGAGCTTCTAGCTGAGTCACTCCCTCTTCCTTCATTCAGCTTCCAGGACACACATTCGCATGGTTATCTTCTTACTTCATTGGCTCTTCCATCTCAAGTTCCTTTCCTGGTCCCTTTTCATATCCCTTCAACTTTTGGGTAGCCCAGGATTCGGTCCTTGTACATTTTCTCTTCATTCACCACACTCACCTCTTTAAAAAAAATAATATTAAGTTTTAAATTTTAATTCCGGTATAGTTAACATGCAGAGTTACAGTAGTCTCAGGTGTACAATATAGTGATTCAGCATTTCTGTACATTGCTCATGGCTCATCATGGTAAATCCACTCTTGATCCCCTTCACCTATTCCCCTCCCCCCACTCACCTTCCCTCTTCACCACTCTCACTTTTGATGATATCATCCAGTCTTGCATTCTCAGATATCATCTGCTTTCTGATACCAAGCTTGTATCTCTAGCCAAGATCTCTCCCCTAAATTCCAAATATACCTATTTCAAAGGTTCATTTGGTTTATTTGGATATCTAATAGGCACCTAACATAAAATTCAATATGTCAAAAGTGAATCCTCATATCCTTTCACTATATTGAGCATTCTCTTCACATAGTCTAGCCCATGTTAGTTAATGGCAACTCTTAGGTGCCCGGAGCAAAATCTTTGAGTCATTGTCGATTTGTCTCTTTCTTGAGTCTATTTCACATCTAATCTGTCAGAAAAACATGTCACTTCAGCCTCAAGAATATAGCCAGTATCTAATAATGAGACCAGAACGCACTAATTTCATTACTGCCAACTTGGTCTAGGACATCATCATCTCTCATCCGAGTTATTTTAGTAACCTCTTAATAATTCTCTCTCTTCTGCCTATACACTGTAAGAGCAAAGATAGGGGAGGGAGAATTATATGTGTGTATAACTATATACATAACCTCTTTTAGGATAAAGGATATTTTCTCCTTACCTACTACTAACCAGTGCCCAGAACCATGCCTGAAACATTGGTATTTAATTAATATTTGTTGAGTGATACCTGAGGCTTAGAGCCAATTCAGTAATCACCCAAGTTCTGTGAATTCAGTATTCTTTTCCTAGACTTAGTGTTCTTTATTACTAGGCTATATTGCTTAGTTCTTGAATGTTTCACTCAAATATTTTCTATAAACCAGACTTTTAAAAATTTACATTCTTCATCTCTGAGAAGCAAGTTAATTTACATACAATCTATCCTAAAACATGCAAACAGTAGGATCACCTGGCTGGTTCAGTCGGTAGAGCACGTGACTCTTAATCTCAGGGTTGTGAGTTTGAGCTGCACACTGGGTGGACAGATTGCTTAAAAATAAAATTTTTACCAAAAAAACTCCATACGAACAATAATCTAGTCCAACCACATATATATACAACCACCGTTTTAGAATACATTGTAGACCACCCTTCAATCCCAAAACATGTCACAAACATTTTGGGGGGAAAAAAAATCACGCATAATGAGATAAAACTTCTGCATTGTATCAGATGCATCCCAGCATTTGACAGCAAATTTGGAGGCTCAAAGTCAGATATCCTGGGACTATCCCATACATTTAATGATTTGTAGATCTTTCACTTCCAGTACTTCAAAAGTTTGTGAATCTTAGAGACCTCTTATAATTAAGGAAATGTATATCCTCCCTATTTTAAATTTGTGCAAAAAAATCATGATGTGAAACTTGTTTTATTTAATAAAATAGGCTAATTACAGACACTTTTCTATTTTCATATAAACTGAAAAATGAGAACATTTCAATAGATTCAGTGCATCATTTAATTATCATAAATTATATTCATTAACCACCCATTTGTGATAATGCGCTTGACATATGTTATGGTACCAGATCAATTTTAAAATAAATATAAAATTCTGTCACATTAAAAAAGTAATTCTGGGATGTAGCTTTAGGAGCTTTTGGAAACTTAGCCTACCTTTTGAAGATTATATGAGCCAGATAGATTCAAAGTTATGCCAGCTGCAAGTGACTATGGATATCTAAGTGATAATGTTCTGTTTTCAGAAATATCAATTCCAAATGCCTAATGTATATTTTAATTAAAAGTTCTAGTACCTCTTTGGTGTCTAACCTTGGTGTCAATAAATAAATTTGAAAGTTATCTTTACTCTCAAATATATGACTGGATTGTAGGTTTTAAAGATTTTTGTACATTGTCTGTTTAGTTATTTTCCTAATTACTTTACAGAATTATTTCCTCACCTTTTGTTTCTTTGTTTCTGAATTGTGTGTACATGTGTCCTTAGCACTGGTTATCTAGACTTATAAAGCCATTCTCCTTGGCCGCATACACAATTCAAGTGAATAATACATGATTCACATGCATACTAGAATGAACTTCTTAGGCTACTGTATAAACATGAGTTTTTCTCCGGTTGCTCCTGATACCTTACTAAAAGGATGGTAAAGATTTTTTTTTAATGGCTAAGGAAAAAATACTCAAGAAAAGACAACAGCGAAAATAATTTGGAACCAGCAAAACAGATGGATTCTTGATAATTAACTTCGTTGTCCAGAAAATTGTGAATGAGGAAATTCTGGCAGGCATTCTCAGTAATAGGGTTTTATACTACAGAACACTTGAAAGTTTCAACAAGTAGATGTGCCTGACACTGCTGAAGGGCGGAAATGGTGCAATGGGGTATTCAAGAAAATCAACTGAGAGTCTTTTTTAAGAAGCAAGTTTTTAGAAGCAGGATCATGATCTCTCACCCCACATAGCTGGTAAATACCTTTCTGATATCCCACCATAAACTGGAGGTGGACTCTAGAGACAACTTACTACAGATGCTCTGTTCTCAAGGATCAGGCATGGCCAAGGGCAGGTGTATTCAATTGAAAGCAGAATTTCTTTTGGGTGATAAAAACGTTCTGGAGTTAGTGGTGAGAGTTGCACAACCTTTTGAATATAATCAATACCACTGAAATGAGCATTCTAAGAGGATGAATGGATTTTGTGGCATGTGAACTATACCTTAATAAAACAATAGCATTAGTGTTCTCAAAACAATCCTTGAAGCTAAATAATCATGGACCAGTGATTTCAAGATTCTTATGGAAAATGATCTCATTTTCTAGAATTTGAATTGCTATCCAAACTGTCAATCAAATAAGAAGGTAGAATAAATATCTCTTCAGTTATAAAAAATCTTTTAAAAAATTACTTCCTTCAGTCTCTTTCTTAAAAAGATATTGAGGAAAGTATTTTACCAGAACCAAGGAATAAATCCAAAAAGAGGAGGGCATAGAAATCACTACAAAGAGAACTGGACACAGAACAGAGAATTGTCAGGATGATGATGACAGGAAGCCCCAAATCAATAGCTGAGTGTCAGGTCTAGGGGATTCAGTACAGATTAGGGTAGGAGAACAGAGTTCTCTAAGAGTGCTGTGCAGAAGAAAAAGAATGAAAAAGAAAGGTTGCTTGAATATGTTGAATGAAAATTTAAACTAATGGTGGAATATTTGAGAAATAACTGTTATAGTTACATAAAAAAAAAACTAAGCAAACATGAAATAGGCCAATTATTAACTCTGGGGAAGAAAGGAAATATACACCATACTACATGGTTCTGTCATGCATTTTTTTTCTGTAGTCATAATAATGTAAACACTTAATATGGGGATGGAGGAGAGCAAGTGTGTGTTTGTGTCAGTGACCTAAGTCCTAACCTATCATAGTAAGACAGCAGTAGATAGAAACTGAAAAAAAAATCAATAAGTAAGCATGTATATTTATAATATTTAGAAGTAAGGAGATAAAATTCAGAAGAAACCATTCACAGAGTTTAAAGAGGTACCTAGAAAGAATAGCACTCAAGATAGAAGGAGTGTTATGGGGAAGCAGACTGATGTTCATTGGGGCACCTGGGTGGCTCAGTCAGTTAAACGTCTGATTCGGCTCAGGTCATGATTTCGCGGTTTATGAGTTTGAGCCCCGCATCGAGCTCTGTGCTGACAGCTCAGAGCCTGGAGCCTGCTTCACATTGTGCGTCTCCCTCTCTCTCTGCCCCTCCCCTGCTCATGCTCTGTCTCTCTCTGTCTCTCAATAATAAATAAACGTTAAAAAAAAAGAGAGAGTCTTATAGTACAATTTGACTACTGCATATATTAATTGGGTAAAAGTAAATACTAAATTAACATTACAAAGGTAGAAAACACCTAGCTAGGAGTTAGGAAATAAGATTCAAAGCCTGATAATTTAACAAGGGACCTCAAGCCCAAGTCTTAGTTTTAGTTTCTGTGATGCTTTAATGAAGGCTTTGCATTCAGTTACCTTTCATTTCTTGCTTCCAGGAGTTTTATACCTGAGTCCAAGGCTGTTTTTAAAACTGTGTCATCTTGCTTTACTCCATTGGTCTTAGACTGTTCCTCCTTTTAAGTTCACTTCTTGATTAGAAATAAGAGAACAAAGATCCAGAAACCTAAGTTACTGTGTCACAAGTTATCCAGATGTTTATGTAAATCTTTAGATTTATTGTAAATAGTTGATAGAGGGGGATTGCCTTGATTTTGGTAAGTTTGGTAAGATTGCATTTTTGGTAAGTTGCACTAACAAAGTAACCCTGAAATAGAATAACTTACAGGGAGTAGATACAGAATATCTAGGACTAGGCTAGGACTATGTGGAAATATAGCAATAACAAACTAGACACACAGCCCTTGCCTTCATGAACCTATCATGAAGAGCAAAGCTAGACTCCTTTTCCTGGAGAAATGTTACATCCTTGCATTTAATTGATACAACTTTAGCCTTTTGCCTTAAGTGTCACATCACTCACACACATGAAAAATGTCCAATCAGTCCATCTATCTCCCCTGGAAGTCATATAGACAGCAAAGGATATTTATAATTACATTGTCGGCATAAATCTTATTGGGAGTCAGAGAAGAAGCATTGAGCAGATAGCTATTATTTATAGAAGAATGAGAGAGGAACTCTGCTAATAACTGGAAAGAACTGAATACTCAGGCTATGTTAGGAAGCAAAGGAGTCAGTGCAATACCGTCTAGTGAGGCAGCAATTAAAAATAAAGTCATTTAATGTGTGTCTTCCACTTAGGAGAGCTTGTTCCTGCTTGTATTGATCTGTGGATGAACAAACTAACCTCCCATAGCTAACTCAATGTTTCCCCTGAGGTGTAACATAAACTTACTGTGGATCAAAATCTTCCACTCACAGCAATAAGTTTGATACTGTGTTTTGTTTGTTTTTGTGTTTGTTTGTTTGTTTGCTTGTTTGTTCATGGGGTGGTAGTAAGGTTTTGAGGAGTAGGGTGGTGAGAATTATATATATTTTTGGTGGATTATCCGCCAAGAACTTGGGAATTCTGATTGTAGAGCAGTGAATCTCAAATTTTAACATGCAAGTGAATCACCTGGGGATCCTGTAGAAATGCAGATTCCAAGGGCCAAATCTAGGAGCTGGAGATTCTGTTTTTCTAACAAGGTCCCAAGAGGTACTTATGCTACTGATCCCAGAAACACACTTTGAGTAGAAAAGGGAAGGGATATTTTATTAGGATTATTTGGAATGTTTCCTGTTCTGATGTGTCATATTTCTTCTCTCTGTAAGTTGGACAAACAAGGGATGGAACGATTCTGCTTTGTGGGAGCTTCTGGAGGCTTCCTACTTGTATGTGTGTAGATGGGAATCTGCAAACATAAGGAGTCTCTTGGGTTGTAATATAAGAATGCAACATAGTAAAATTTAGGGGTTAGACTGATTGTGGAAAAGTCCCAAATTTACTTGAAATGAAGTAATAACACTCCACAAAATGAAGAAAATAGTGTGTGAAAAAGAGTGAGACTAGGCAGACCATGGAAAGTATGGATAGAATATAAATTCCTTTAAAGGATAAGGTTCTCTAAATGGACAATAGGCTTTTGTCTACTAAAGGATCTTTAATAATCCTGCTCCTTGTAGTGTTATTCAAACAAGTGACTAAAATACAGGTAACCTGAGTGGCTTAAAAAATAAAAATTATCAAAAAATAAAAAATAAAAAAATAAAAAATAAAAAATAAAATAAAATAAAAATTATCATTCCTGTGAATTTTGTCATTTTATTTGTCCAAATCAGTTCAGTGACACTATTATATTGTTATTGTTGCTGCTGCTGCTGCTGCTGCTGCTGCTGCTGTTTCTGTGTCATATCCTTTTTTATTCTTTTGTCCAAAGCTGACATTACTGTTATTATGGGAGTAAAGATATTGGATTCCTACTTTTGTGAAGATAATTGTCGTAGAGTCCCATTATATACTAGGTGGATTAAGCCAGCATTCACTGGAGAAAGAATTCATTACCACATGAAGAGAAAATTTAACTTTTCCTGCCACTCTAAATCTTAATAAGCACTCCAGTGATGTGCCCACCATGGAAATAATTCCCCCTAAGTCATTTGAGGTATCTTCAAACATTCTGGATAGGTGTAGTTTCTTTTATTAAGAGGGTGTTCAACTGCGGGATTGGTTACCATATATTTGTACGAAGTTTTCATTCTAGTGCAATTAGCTGTAGAATCCAATACATAGCGACACCATAACATAAAGCTCATTTGGATAATTACTATCTAAAACAAAACTGGCAGTGCAGTCTTTTCTTTATTCATTTTAATTCCCATATCATTTTGAGGCTAAAAGTAAATTGTATGTTTATGATCATATTTCATTGTGTTTGGAGTTTGTAGAGTGATTCATCATTAGCTTTCAATTGGTTTAATGCAAATCCTTGCTGATTAGCTTATCTTACAGTTATTTGGGCTGAAAGATTTATAGTAAAATACAAATAAATATAAAATTACCGATGTGCACTTCCCATCTTTTCTTTACAGAGATGAGGTGACTGAGATCTCTCACCCCCTCTCTTCCCTCTCCCCATAATATGACCTGTAGTTCTGCCTGTTATAGCCTCAAACTATCCCTGAAATACATCTCTATTTGAGTTATGGCCTAGGTAATAAAACATATTTGGTGATGAACTGGTTAATTTATTTTTGTTTTTAATTATCTTTTTTTTTGTTGTTGTTCTCTCCTGTGTGTGTGTGTAATTGTTTAACCCCCTGTTTATACTCTTTAATCTGTATGATATCTGGTGTTTATTTATTTGGAATATTTCAAGGAATATGTTTGCTCTCTCACATTTCTTAATTCTAAGGAAGTTCATAGTTTCTCCTTTGTCTTCTCTCTGGTTGTTCCAATCTTCTGTGGGCTGCCTTCTTCCTTTTCCTCAACAAATTGACCTTACTCTTTCTAAGTTAACCATGACATCAGTTCTAGACCCAGTTCTACGTGATGTTTTAGTACATGCACTCAGCCTGACCAGCAGCAGGTGCTTACCTCTTTCTAGTTGACCATGGACTGGGAAGGTGAATCATTTGGGAACTTTGGATTCTCTTTTCCTAGAGATGGAGCTAAGGACAGCCATGAAGCTAGAGGCTCTAATTTGGGCAAACAATGAACCCTCTTAAGTAAAAAGTTACACTGTTTAGCCTACTGAAAGTAAAATACCCTTTATTACTTAGTTATTTGGCTTTTTATAAACAACACGGTCCATTTGATAATTGTCAGTAAGCAGCTAGAAATCCAATATGAATCAGTGATTCACAACAATAAGAAAATATTGGAATAATAGTTTCCATTTATCACAGTAATAACAAATATGTCAACTATCCTTCTTCCCTTACCTCAAAAGAGTGTGATTCTTTTTACCAGAAAATTCCATTAAAGGACTCCCAGGGTCTTACTTATTTTCTAAATAAA
Source organism: Acinonyx jubatus (assembly GCF_027475565.1). Classification (NCBI taxonomy): domain Eukaryota; kingdom Metazoa; phylum Chordata; class Mammalia; order Carnivora; family Felidae; genus Acinonyx; species Acinonyx jubatus. Next base: position 41,946,551 of record NC_069391.1, read on the forward strand.
TCCAGTGTTGTAAACACCAAGAAAAAAATGTAAAATCCTCAAGGTAGGGGTACCTGGGTGGCTCAGTCAGTCTAGTGTCCAACTCTTGATTTTGGCTCAGGTCATGATCTCATGGTTCATGGACTGAAGCCCCATGTTAGCCTCCATGCTGACAGCGTGGAGCCTGCTTGGGATTCTCTTTCCTTCTCTCTCTCTCTCTGCCCCTCCCTTGCTCACGCACATACTCTGTCTCTCAAAAATAAATAAATGAATATTTAAAATGCTGAAGGTAGTGATATTTTAAAGCTGTGAATATAACTTTAAGTTCACCCAAAGTCTAAAATAATTGTTTTATTGATGCTTTGTCAAAATCATGAATATATTTGTGTAGGGCTGGACCTTTGCTATGAAGTTTATATTTTTATTTTGTTATCTGTTGGTAAGAATGCATTTACATTATTACATAACAGAAAATTTAAGAGATATACTTCACTTCACCCTTCAAAGCATTTCTATCAAGCAATGCAGTTCTGTGTTGCATATCATAACCAAACAATATTTCAGTCTTATGGCTCACCCTCAAATATCAAACACTCCATTGTCTGTTAGTTTTCCTACTTCTGCATAGTAAAAATGCAGAAAAAAGTGCATTAATTATTGATTTAGATATTTTTAACAAATTACCCACCAGGCCCTTCTAATATCAGGATAGTGTTCTGGCCAATAAACATCATTTGCTTGAAAAAATATGCTATAGCTTATTGTCGTAAACGTCAATCTCTCTTCACTGTGCCGTGGTCAGAGACTAGTTGACTTCACGCAAAAAAAGTTTAATTACTGAGTTTGTAATGAAATTTAACTGTAAGATACTTTTACCAGAATGGTAATTGCATTATGGCAAGACTCAATCTTAAACAATTCTCTATTTTTTGTAGCTTTATATCTTTTAGTGTTATCTTAATTTCCTTCAAGTTCTCATTCCCTGCTAGATTGTTCAGATGACTTCAGATACAGCTCATCAGGTTTAGGACTGCAAAAAACATGTTTAGGTCATATAATTTATCTGAAAGGCAATACCTGTAGTTAGTAAATTTAGATATTGTTTTAAACAACCGTCAAGCCAAGGAGAACATGACTTTGGTGTTGAAGCAAAGGGAAAATTCTTTAAAGAATCAAGCATGAATATACTGCCAAAGTGCAATTTGAAATAAAAAATATGACTATCTTTAAAATTCATATTTTTATTAAGTTCTGTCTACACTGGTAACAATGGAATTGTTTACAGAAATAACTACATAGTAAATAAGAAATGTTGGCAAGTTTAATCAACATTACATAACTATGCAGTTGGCTTATTAAAAGCTATGGCAAGGAATATTAATAGTAGAGAAAATATTCTAAATGTGGAGCAGGTTACTGAGGAACTACCAGATAAAAGGCACTCTTCTTTTCCCTTCTCACAGTTGGAAAGCAGGAATTTTGCAGAGTCATTTATTGCTCCAGATTTTTTTTTGACATAAGTATTTGTGATAAGGGCAGTTAAGAACAATTTTCCTGTTTGAGAAAATAGGTTTTTCTCTGAATTCTTCTCTCCTCATTTAGCAAATGTGAAAGATTTATTCCACAAGATGCCACATAATTTCTTCTGTATAGAGTCTTTCAAAAACCATATAGACTCTGGTATAAGTATATGATTAGTATGCATAAGTTTATAAATGAACGCCAGTTTCTTATCCAGTGTAGCACCATTTAAGTTTTGTGAGTGTGTGTTATGTTGCATGTGTTTATAGCATGCTAGATCACTGTTCCTTACTTACTGTATTACTATTAAGCCCAGGTGTTTTCTTGGGGGAAAACATAGTGTTGGATTTATTCTTTTTGCTCCTCCTGATCCCACTCCCTTCTTGCACAAATGAGTGTCAACCTCTGTATCTACCTACATCCAACACTTCTTTAACACAGCTGTACGGAATAGTGTCACCAGTCGGTGATTAAGCCAGGGTAAATTTTAATAACATACCAAATGTGTTACCCCTAGAACTTCCTCTTTGTCAGTGTATTATTGCTTACTGCTTTTTACAAGTGCCACACATATATTACTAATCGTAGCAGGCCTGAGGAAGGAAAATACAAAATGTCCTGATTACTTAAACTCTGGAAGGGGAGATTGTTTGTTTGTTTGTTTGTTTGTTTTCTTTCTGAATATTGCTCCAGGCTACCTGTCAAGGTCCTTGTTTCCCAGCCTTCTTTTCTTCTTTTTACATTACACTTACAAATATTTCCACACTTCCCTGTGCTTCTTCAGCTGCTCTTACCTATTGAGTGCGATTCTTCAGGGATCCTGGCTGAAACCCCATGGTTTATCTCCGGCTCCAGAATATGAGGGAGGTCAGACAATGGGTAATTGGGATTTGGGATTGAAACCAAAATAAACGAGGAAGACAGGAAGACATATTCATTTGTTTGTCTTCACTGTCTCCAACTCAGGCTTTCTGGTGCAGTGAAGAGAGTATGACATTACCTACACCCTGGGCAAGTGATTGTTTTCTTCAGTATTGAGTTTCTTCATCTTTACAAGGGAAATGCAGTAGGTATTCAATGAAACATTTATTCTAGGAAAACTGTAGGATGCCAGGGATATAGTGATAAATAATACAGATACTGAATGGTCCTTTATCCTTTGAACTTCTATCCAGTGAATTCCTTTCCTTTTCTCTTTACCTTCTACCTGCTCCCTGAAGATATTATGTCAAATTAAAATGGATCATAACACAGTTATCCTGTTCTTGTAGAAGGTTTGCTTTTTTTAAAGTATTAATTTTTTTTCATATTTACTTATTTATTTTGAGAGAGAAAGCTCATGAGTACATGGGAGCAGGGGAGGGAGAAGGATAGAGAGAGGAAAGGACAGAGTCCCAAGCAGGCTCCATGCTGTCAGCGCAGAGCCCTACTGGGGCTTGATCCTCAAATATGACATTGTGATCTGAGCCTAAATCAAGAGTCAAATAACTTAACTGACTGAACCATTCAGGCACCTTGGAGAAGGGTTTTTATTAATAGTATTATGGTGAAAAAGTTCAGTTATGCAATAACTTCTCTGATAGAAAAAGTAATGTGACCACCCTACCTTATCATGCTAATCAGAAAAACGGGTTGTCATTAAATACTGCCTAGTGTGTATTTACACAGGAGGCCTTGAAAGGCCTTCTAGAGAAAGGCCTGTCTAGAGGCCTCTTCTAGAGGAAGATATCTTATGGAAGCATGACATACAAGTGAGCAGAGAGCTGGCATGTGTGAACTATTGTGAGACAGAGGGTAGGCTATTGTCAGTGCAGATAAATGGATTTGTGACAAAAAGTCATGATTTGGCAAATTTAGACACTTATTTAATTATATGAATTTAGTGTATATACTGGCATGAAAAATTATTTTTGACAAATGCTAGGTCTATATAGGTAGCATGAATGTAAGTCCTATATGTTCTTTCCTTAGCATATCCATTGCCCATACTCTACTTCCCTAGATCATATGTGTGCTATTGCAAGAGATTTTATTTTTTCTCCTTCCAGGCAAATATAAAAATATTACTGTGTGCATGTGAGTATGTGTGTGTGTAGAAAGATAGGGAAAGAGAGAGAAGGAGAGAGAGAGAGAGAGAGAGAGAGAGAGAGAGAGGGAGGGAGAGGGAGAGGGAGAGAAGGAGAGGAAAAGAGCAGGTGAAGGCCTGCTATGTGTTCAAGGTACTGGTCTAAGGGTTGGAAATATTGCACTAAACCTAAAGTGACAATATCTAGTGTGAAAAGAGAACTATTTCAATGAACAAATAGCTAAGCAAGGAAATTTCTACATAATATGGTATTAGAGAGAGAGAGAGAGAGAGAAGAGAGAGAGAGAGAGAGTCTATTTTAGATTGCAAGTTCAGGGTTGATCACCATGAGATGAGAGGTGATATGAGGTCTCCATGTTAAGAAGGATCCAGTCATGCATTCTGCTTTTTTACTCTTCATCATGCCTGTAGGACAGGTATATGTCTTAAAACCTTCACTAATGCCCTAATGTCCTTCAGTTAGTAACTAAGATCTTTACTCTGGTTTTCAAGGTTTTTCATAGTATAATGTGTTTTATCCAATGTACTCATTACTCATTAACACAAAACTGTTTTCCCCAGCTCCATTTTGCCACAGAACATGTGTCTTTTCAAGATACTTTAGAATATCCCCCTAAAGTGAATCCTGAGACCTGTGTTTTTCCCTAAAAGGAATTTCCTTTTTTTTTTATCATACCTCTACAAATGTCATTTACGTAGGGCAATCCATGTTATACCCCTCAGTTGGCTCTTCCATGATGGGCCCAGTCCAGAACAGCCATTGATTTTGGCACTAAATTATATACCATCTTATGATAATACTTAATTCTTTCCTGAGAACAATTAGAGTAATAGGGGACTGTTTTGTTCTTACTTTTGTTTGTTCGTTTTGAGTATCAGCTATGTACCAAACATTTTATATCCATTTTACTCTTCCCCCCCAAGCCCCAACAACCCTGAAATGTTAAGTTTTAGAGTGCTTACTGTACTGATGAGTAAATTGAGTCATTTATCTGAAATCACTAACATAAGATCACACAACTGGTATGTAGCTGAACTGGGTCTCCAACTGACTTCTAATTCCAAAGCCTGCTGTGTTCTTTGCACATTGTGACTTCCCTCTGCATTTAAATGGTTTGCTTCTGGATAGAAGATGCCTGTCCAATATTCCCTTTGTCTTCTCTTCAAGAACTAACATATCACTTGGTCTATATTAATGACTTTATAAATTTGTACAAATGAATAAATTAGCAAAGTATAAATAAACAGCGGTCTCTCCTTACAAAAAAAACTGGGAACAGTAGTTGCCTCTGCAAAGTCACCATGCAAAAGAGGATGAATTTTTCAAAGAACATTCCATTCTCTTTTACATTGACTTTGTACATGAGGTTTCCTCTGTCCAGGATACGTGTTGCTTTCTTTTCTGCCTTATGAAATCTCATTTATCTTTCAACACCCAGTTCAAATGTCATTTTCTCTGTGCAGATTTCACTAAGCCCTGTAGGCAGACTGTTTGCCCTGGGGTTTGTGTTCTCATAGGGCTTTTTATTATATCCCCATTTTAGCAATTGTCTGCTTAAAGACAACACATTGTCATCTCTCTATGTACTAACAATGCCTGTCAATGAATCTTAACTTGAGCACCAAAGTTGAATTGTCCTTACTTTATACTTTTTAAAGTTGCAGGTGGAAGAGTAGACCATTGCTATCCACTGGTCTAAGTTCATTCCCATGGTGCCAGGATAGCTTTCACACAAGGAGCAAACTCTTCATTGTGGGGCAGATAAAAAGAAGACAGGGTTTTACATCATACATTTTTTCTTTTGTGCCAGAATTCAAGGTATATTACTTCTCTCACTCTAACTCTTTGTCAGATATCTTGGTACAAATTGTCAACAGTACTGTGAGACCTACTGTCATATTATGCAGTTAATTTTTTACATGCTGATGCACAGTCCTTCTCCTATTCTTGTTAGAATTGCCTTTTATCCTTCTGGTCCTCCTCTGGACCTGGACTCTACACATGGCCATTATCTTGGTCATTGGCCAACCTCTTGTATCTTCAGCACCTAATACAGTGCCTGATACATAGCAGATGAACAAATTATGCGTATCAAATGAATAAAGGAAGGGGATTATTGACATTTTGGTTTTGGAGAAGAATGACTCTTTCCTGTTTGCATTTCATATTCAGTCTCATATTGGGTTTCTAATGAAAATGTCTGCTTTTTCATCTCATTTTATGATTACACCAGGGATGCCTGGATTCTCTGGTCTTTTTAACCCTCATTGAAGGGTGACTTCAGGGTTCATAGTATAGTATTTTGTTATTAATGCCACTGGGGAGAGTTTGCAGGAGGATCTGGCTTCCAAACTAGACTTTTAGGAATTAGTGGTGCAGAGATAGCTCGGGAAATCAGGGAATCAAGGAAGGAGTGATCAATTCTCTTGTACTCCAACATTCAAAAATCTGCAGTTTGCCTACAAATTACTGTAAAAAGATTCAAACTTCTTGTGAGGTAATTCAGCCTTGGTATATAAAATTGTTTGACAATAACATTTGAGTTTGAACACCATTGAGAACGTTCATGATGTTGCCAATGAACAGTGGTATTGAGGTTTATATTTATAATGTCAATACTTCTAAACTTCTTTTTATGTATCAGGGGATTAAGTGGATTTTTTTGTCTCCTTTTATTGGTAACTTCCCTGATTGACTGCCAGGTGCTAACTACTTTGGTTTGTAGATCTCTTGTGCCTTTGCTTTATCAGCTGAATGGAAGTGATTTTTGGCAGCATTCATTATTGTAGCTAGATGATGCCAATGAAATGGAATCCACCTCATGCCTCTTATCTTACCAATTGTTTAATAACATGTGTAATTATGAAAGTTATGGCGGTAAAGAAAGGGTTGATGGCTTATTTTTCTCAAGTATGAGATAGTGCCAAAAGAAAAATTAGAAAATTAATAAATTTTGTTTTGCTATTATTTGAATGAAGAGCTTCAAACATTTTGGCATGCTACCCTTATAGAGCTTCTTCATCTCTTTCTTCTTCATCACAATTTATTTCCAAATGTGCATAAATAAAATCTTGGAATTGGAATGCACACCTTGGATACTGTATAGTCTAACTTCCTACCCTTTGTAGGAATCCATTCCACAGAGCCTACAAGAGCCCAGCATATGGTTGCCCAGCCTCCATCAAAGCATTTCTTTCCAATTCATGCCTTCCTAGTGCAGACCACAATGGAAAAGGGATCAAGAGAAATATGACTTGAGTCTCAGTATTCTCATATATAAAATGATAGGACTTAAATAAAAGCCTTCTAAGGACATTCCTGGATTAGCCATTCTGTGATTCTTTCTATATAAACACACACATATATTCAAATGTAATTACTCTTAGCTTGCAAATTAGAGTTTCAAAGATGTATTTGTTACTGTTAATTTCCCACTGATTTATTTTAAAACTTCAAGAGGACCACAATCAACCCATCATCCAATATAGCCTCAAATGTATACATACAATAATAATAAGGTCATATTTGAAAGTGCCAGCCAGTACTTTAAAGACCCTTTAAGGAGTTGGCACATAATGATAAATGATTCCAATTGCTAGATATTTATTCCTAAGATAGACTCAAAATTTACTTTCCTATAAACTTTGTTTCATGGCCTCTAAGGTGTCCATTTGAACAGCATAAATATATCCACTCACAAAATGGTCTATTTTAAATGTCGATTGAAGTGCATAAAATACTGAACCTCAAGTGCAGTGATGTCATGTTTTGGATTTGAACACGGAAGAGTACAGAAGGCCTTTGATTGCAGGGGAAACATTAGCTTAAAAAAAAAAGTCTCACACTTTTAATTTATAATGAGCAGTTTTATCAAAATATCCAAACTTATTTTTTCATAAGAATAATTTGCCCTGATATTCCATCTGAATTAGGCTGTGTGAATGGAACAAAGGAATGGGTAGAAATTATAAGCATGAGGTTAGCTAAGTTAAGGTTTTGTTTTAGTGGTTTAGAGAGAAGAAAAAGGGTAATGAAAACACATTTTGCCTGAATTTCCCATATAACTAGTGCATCAGAGAAAGAGAGAGAGAGTTAATGGTAAAATCATATAGTGTTTCCATACCGTGAATCTGTTTTAGGTTAAAGTGCCATTTGTACCCAGGTGCTAGCTAGATTTGCAATGGTGAAAGCATTTTGAGGGGGATGAAAACAATGTGTGCATTAGAAACATCTTCCTATCAGGGGTGTCTGGGTGGCAAGTCAGTTAATCATCCAACTTAGGTTCAGGTTGGACCTCCAGCCCCACTTTAGGCTCTGTGCTGACAGCCAGGAGCCTGGAGCCTGCTTTGGATTCTCTCTCTCTCTCTCTCTCTCTCTCTCTCTCTGCCCCTCCCCTGCTCCTGCTCTGTCTCTCTCCCAAAAATAAACATAAAAAAAAAAGAAAGAAAGAAAAGAAAAAGAAAAAGAAAAAGAAAGAAACATCTTCCTGTAAAATTTGAGAAAAAAGCAATCAAGACCTGTGGCCAGGGCGCCTGGGTGCCTCAGTTGGTTGAGTGTCTGACCTGGGCTCAGGTCATGATCTCAGAGCTCGTGAGCTAGAGCCCTTCTGGGATTCTGTGCTGACAGCTCAGAGCCTGGAGCCTGCTTCAGATTCTGTGTCTCCCTCTCACTGCCCCTTCCCCACTCGTGCTCTCTTTCAAAAATAGATAAACATTAAGAAAATTAAAAAAAAAGGAAACCTGTGGCCTGCATTAGTAGTTCAGAAATGCACTCTAAGGCCCACACAAGTGACTTTCACAGGTGACATTGTGAACTTGTTACTGTCACCGTGAATGTGGTAGCGCAATGGAGGGTTCTGTTCTCTGGTTCATACACTCATTTATTCTCTTCAAGTTAAATAATCGGTAAGCTGTCTATTCAGATGAAGTGATTCTTATTTTAAAATATAATGAAAAGTACTCCTCAGGGGAAAATGCATAGTTTTTTCAATATGTGGACTCATCAGTAGCCCCAGATGTTTTGCATTGTGAACTGTGTCAAGATAGCACAGCAATGAGCACGGATCGATTGTTGCCCCGCTGTACAAGACAGAGAGGGAATTTGGGATGAACCAGACCCCAACTATCTAAACGATGGAAAAAGCTGTCCAAAGGAAAAATGCTAATCTATCATGGAATATATATAATAGTTAATAATGCCGTGCTTTGTACTCATTCTGTGGTGAGTACACACTAAAAACCAAACCAAACAAAACAAAACAAAAAACAAATACAGTTTCCCTCCCCCCAAAAAACTAATGAAAGCTAGCTAGATATTCCTTTCCCTACATCCCGGTAAAACTGATCAATTTATTTAGTTTGTGCACTACAGAACATTATACAACAGATGCATTGGCGACCATTTGTAAGTTTTAAAGCACAAGCATATTTTAAAGGTTGTAGAGTCAAGTATTTAGTGGTCTGAGAATAGATCTGGGTTTTATGCTTCCTGTTTCACCTTTTCTTCCATGTGATCTTAACTGGAATTAACTTTTTTTTCCTCCTCCATGTACAGCTATATATTGTCCACAGATGCAGAATGTTCACTATCTTCTGAATCTAAATCTTTATACATACTCTTTTTAAATGTATCATTCCTTTGTTATTAATAGATGTGTCTTCTAGCTCTAAGGCACTTCCTTAAGAAAATAGTAAATTAAAAAATACCTTTTATAGCTACCAAAGAGTAACTTATGAAGAGAACTCAGAGACTTTTTGTTTTGTTTTGTTTTTGTAGAACAAGTTGAAAATTTTTAACCTTGGCCCTAGGGTATTTCATCAAGAGCAATCTTAAGTAAAAGCTTGCTTTTCACTTTTCAAAAGTAAGGTGGCTTATGCTCTGGCCTTTCTAAATGTGCTGGAAACAATTTGTATGCAGTTCTTTTAGTTTCTCTTAACTTCTTGCATTTCATCAGGATCTAGTCCCACTCAGTGGCACTCTGAGAGAATTAAATGTGGAAAATAACTTTACAGTGTTGACTCATTTATAGTACTTTTATGTGTTTGCATTAAAGGAAAAAGGAGGCAACAAACCATACAAGATTTCCCTTTTTTCCTTGACCACATTGATTCGTAGCCTTGCCATAAATATTTTTTCCAGAGTTATTGAAGAGAAAATTCACATCAATTCTTTAGTGCATCCTGTTCTTTATGACTTATGGAGGCCTTGCTAGAATCTCACCTAGATAGGCAAAAGGAAATATTTAACCTAAATGTAAAATATAAAAATAACATGAATATATGCTAGTTAAAAAGAGAGGGGAGAAAGTGAATAAACCTAACACGGGAACTGCTTGCTTAAGTAAGACTCAAAATTGTGGAGTCACAGTCAACCATTTAGTAATGAATAATTGCTGGAGCAATTAATCTTTATATGGAGAATGCCTCTGTGCCACAATCAATCATATCAGAAAGACCCACATGGACTGTGGATGGTAGAGAAGGGTCCTCATGGTGCCCATCAAAACTTGACGTTCATGATTGCTCTCTAATGTAGCAAGAAGCCAAAAGGAACTGTGGGATGTGCTGTCAGAAAGAGATAAATCAGGATTTTAAAATAAAATAAAGATGGATTCAGTAGCTTGAATTTATGAACTATCCTACATGTGGAAGTCACTTGTTTTGTCAGCTTCTCTGAGCAAGCACAGTTATAGATGAGACTTAATGAAAGCAGCTCAGCCCCTGATGGGTAACAAATTTCCAACAAACCCCTGTGCCATTTAACAAGATTTTCCCTGTCTTATTCTCTGTCCCGTAACAAAAACAAAACAAAAAGAGATTCATGGGAGATCGTCCTCTACTTATGCCCGCATACCTCTTTTCCCAAAGTAGGGTGCCCTTTGCCTATGACTTACTAATATTGAAATAGTGAAATCAAAATACATCTTTTTGGAGAATTGATGGGCAAAAGATAGCTCACTGCTGTACAGTTTGAGCTGAAGTAACCTTTGTTTTCCCCATACTTGATATCATATCACCTTATCTCTCTTTTATCCTCATGCGAGCTCTCATTCCATCTTTCAACAGCTCACAAAATGGCATAGAGATTTTAGTTCCTGTGAGTGAAGATTGGTGGTTAAGTATCTCCCAACAGGGCCCTGCTCACCTGTTCCTCATAACTTTTACCCAGGCACATGATTCTTGGCCTAATGCATAAAGAGGTCAATATTAGAAAAATTATTTAAACAGTCTTAGCCTCCCTTTCTTCTCCAGTGATGAATGTTTTCATTCAGTCCCAATTGCTCAGCATGTGTAATCCAACACATATTTATGGAATGACTTCTGTGTTCTAAACTGTCCAAAAAGGGAAGAGGCGTCTTTGTTACTGGATTTACTGGGGTCCCTGTATTTCTCTGTCCTGGCATGAATCTCATTTCATCATTAATGCTTGTTTACTTGATTGACAGTCTTCTCTTGTTTACAGTAACCTCTGTGAGAGCAGGGCAGTGTCTGTTTATCTCATTGTTGCATTTTCTGAACCTATGGTGCCTGGCACACAGTGGGCCCATACAATTTTTGTGGAATGGATAGAGGAAGTGAGGGTGCATGGAAGGAAAGAGTTTCCACAAGCTCACCTGCTGAAAATGTCTCTTTATATATTTTTCCTTTTGAGCAGATTTAAATACTATATGGAAGGATTATAGCTACAGGCTAATGTAGTAACAATTGAATGTTGAATTTGAATAACCATCCTTTTGGCCTTTTGACATTTCCACCTATTATTTAGTTGTTTTTTTTTTTTTTTCAATAATTCTATAGGAAAGGCAGGGCTGTATAAAGTGACTGTTACTAGATGTTAAGGTTTAGCATCAATTACTTTAATTCAGAGTTTCTGTAAAATAAAGTTTTTATTAGTCTGATTTATAGACTATCACATAGAATGTAAGATGCAGAAAGTGAGGAAAGAGAGGGGATATCACGATAACCTCATATGCGCTGTGTTCTCTCTTCTTTCCCCATATTGTGAGCACTTGGCTCTTCTCCTATCATAAGCCTACTCTTCCCCAAAAAGGCAGGGCTCATTCATGGTTAAATTTTGACTTAGAACAAAGAGATATCATAAACTGACTTCCTCAGAATCCATAAAGAATAGTCATCATCAAGTCAGTAATAAACATGCTGACTCTCTCTGGTGACTCCATCAAGCACACACGCTCTGCGTGCTTACTGTTAGCCAGGTACCAGTGACATGGTGAGTGCTGATGCCTGTCCTTGGGCATCTCAAATATTCTTCTGGATTTTGAAGCAAAATAAGAGCTATATGATGTTTGAATATTTTTCCTTTTGCTCTTTAAAGATACCACTAGTAAGGCTCTAATGGCATAACCAGTTAACTTTTTAAAAAAGTTCTTTCTCAAACATATGAAGTATTAGAAAATATAAAATTTCAGAGCGGCCAGTATCTTTACAGAGAGAATGAGCTGAGATATACCACTTGTTATCAGTCATGAAAATTCCACCAGAATCATTTCTTTAATAGCTCTTAGCAGAATTCAATTATGCAATTCTGAGGCAGGACTCTTTGACTCAATATACATTAGATTTATAATATTAGAATCTGCATAGTCCAGTTACCTCATTCAGTGCTCAGGGTATTTGGGCCAAAAGAGGTTTGGGCCCTTCTTCATGACACCTAGAATATAAGTGATCGAGGATCTCTCTTGACTTCTAAACCATTCTGGTATTTAAAGAGGCCATTGAGGAAACTATAAGGCAAGTCATTCATTGTAATGATTCAGAAACTAAGTGTAGATATTTCCACTATCTTTGGAGCTAAGAAACCTGGTGCACGTAGCAGTGATCATCACAAATGGAAATAACTCCTCTATTTGAAGGGAGTAAGCCAACAGTCTGCTTTCTCAAAATCAAGTGATGGTGCTGGGGAGCCACAACAGAAAGCCTTTAGAAAATGGTGGTGTTTACCAGCCCAAGACCCAGGAAGTCTCCTATGCTAAAACATAGAGAATCTAGAATTAGGTCAGTTGTCAGTGGCTGCCAAGCAAGGCTGGTCTTTGCAAGACACAGCTCATTGCTCTGTAGCGTCACTTGTGGTCAGTGTGATGCCAGCAGCAGCAGCAATATCTCCAACATGCCTCACTAGTCCCTCTCCTCACTGCTCTCCACTCTTCTCCCCTCCTTACCCTTCTCCTCCACTCTGTCTTCCTTGACCCAATTAACATGTTTATTGCCAGGTGTACTAAAAAAGTGTTCACAAATAATTTACTTACTTAACACTTGCTCCTATGTGATCTTGAAATGCAAAACACATAAGTAGCAAAGGTTAAGGGTCCAAAGGTTAAGGGTTCATTTTGAATGAATGTACACAGCTGTTAAACTTAGGGGAAAACATAAAATTTCCTTTTTATTTATTTGCTTTGAAAATCTACAGTTTTGTTGATTGATTCCCTATCGTATGTTTTAATTTTGCAATGCTTTGTGTTATTCTTTGGATATTCCGAAAACTAGAGTTCACTTGACTGGATGCTGTGAGATTTAACTATGCGCTCTCTCTGTGGATTTAGCAGAAATGTAGTCACTCATCTGTAATCTGGTTTTAGTGACCTCTAGTGCCAGAAAAATTTAAGTGCTCTGCTTTACTTTAGTTCAGAGTTGGCCGGTTGTCTTTTAAAACATACACATCAATGGTATCAGTAATAAAAGAAAATATACCAATGTTGTTTTTCTATGACGTATATGTATACATGTGCACATATGTATAGACACATATATGTATGTAAAGGAATCCCAACTTTTTTTCTTCAACTGAACGTAAGATTTTTGTGGACAGAATTGACCAAGCAAATTCAACTAATAGCAAATACAAAAGATGTATTTTATTTCAGGAGAAGGTGTTCCCACCCCCACTTATATTTTGCTATTTAGAGAATTGTTTTAGGAAGAGTTATCCAAACTTGTTCCTGCATAGTTAAGATGTATATATTATGTGGTGTAAAAAAACTTTATGAGAATAGGAAGTTGTTTTTGCTATAGAGTTCATATTCTGTTATCAAAATAACAATAGAAAGATCAAGCTTCCAGCTGCTTAAAAAAATGTCTTAAGGCGCGCTTGGGTGGCTCAGTCGGTTAAGCCGCCGACTTCGGCTCAGGTCATGATCTCGCGGTCTGTGAGTTCGAGCCCCGCGTCGGATTCTGTGCTGACAGCTCAGAGCCTGGAGCCTGTTTCAGATTCTGTGTCTCCCTCTCTCTGACCCTCCCCTGTTCATGCTCTGTCTCTCTCTGTCTCAAAAATAAATAAATGTAAAAAAAAAATTTAAAAAAATGTCTTAAGTCTTATCTTTATAAAAAGTAAGAGATAAATAAATAAATAAATGTGAGAGAATAATGTAACAAACTGAAAATGACGTTCACAGAATTTCTTTCAACCATCAAAAAGGTTAAACTTAATTATATTTATAAGAGTGTCACTTGATTATCATATTTTATAATTTTCAAGGTAAACTGGATTTCCTTTAAAATAATTAAGCATGCATTTTGAGTTCCATGAGACTCTTGATGATTGAGAAATATTATCTACACTTAACATAAAGCTCATTTTGTTTAGTTCTTCATATTCAACCTTCTCCCCAGTTGAGTTGCCCTTTATATAATGCCCTCCGCAATCTAATTTTGTACTTAAAGTATTTGCCAGGGGTTTTCACTGAAAATGAAAATATCATGTTACTATTTGGCCAAACAGTGAATAATCAATAATATTGTGCAAACAAGCAGCATGAATAATAGATAAACCTAAAAGGTTTGCATGAAAGATGCAGGCTTCCAGCTATGGGATTTGGAAGGAATTATTCAGTATACAGCCCACCATTAAATAGGGGCAATCTGAAAATTTCAGTACATTAATAGCAAAATCATCATCATCATCATCATCACCAATCACACCAAATTTTCTTTTCCTATGTAAACAGTGAACAGTATCCTTCACCCTATATAAATAGCTATTCTTCAAACACCATCTTTGCATGTAGGTCAGTTTTATTGCTTTATGTCTAACGTAACTGAGCACTCCATTTCTATTTGATTTTTTTTTTCAATGGCATTTCCTCACTCCTCTCTGAAGGCAACATGATATTATGGAAGGAGTTTAGAATCAAGAGGCTTGAACCTCAGCTCCATTTCAGTAACATGCCATTGTGGGTGAATCGGATTAAAAAGATCTGAGTTCACCTTATAAATTGATAGCAGTGCCAACTTAAGCATATTACTCAACTATGTGAGCCTAAGAACTCCTTCTTGGCTGTTTGTATTTATCTCCATGGGATACAGTTTTGAAGTTAACTTTTTTTCCTGAGTATCATCTGGGAGTGTGTATCCAGTGGGCTGCTGCCTTGCTTATAAAACCTATCATTCCTTAGCAAGAGTACAGATAGGCCAAAAAAGGAGAGTTAAAGAAAATGCAAGGCCTAGAAGAAACAGGGTGTGCTTTCAGCTCCAGTGGGCAATTTTCAAGGGCCATTTAGTAATATCAATAACTGCCTAGAGCATGGTTTCCCATTCATTTACTGAAGAATTGCTAAGCTGGGGTCTCATTTTACTGCTTATTCATGTGTGCTCAGAAGTAGCCAAAAGTTATGCTGATGTTACGTACATGCAACTGGTCTTCAGTGGTTAGCTGCAGAGTTTCTTGCCTGAAAAGACTGATTTTCAAAAGGGGCAGAGCTAATAGTAAAGATGTCAGAGGAAAGAAAGCCCGAGAACTGCTCAGGCAGTACCTTCGGCTGCATGTTTTTTCAGAATATTACCTGAGACCAAGGTCTGACTGAATTTTCCAGGATGAGGAGCTGGATTTTATCGACTACTCAAAGGGGACCAAAATGAGGTTACTTACTCATAATAATCAACCATAGAAGGCAGATGTATAAACCAGATGCCAATGTCTTAATTTACAAATGAGCTAAAGTGATATTCTATTTGTTATGCAAGGAATCTCCTTCCTCATATCTAGACATTTGAGAAAATAAATTTTTAAATCATTTACTCATGTATTCATATATTCACTGGGTGTCTGTAGGGCACTGTGCTAGATATAAGTTGCAGTAGTACAAAGTAGATATACTCCCTTCTTTCCTGGAGTATTCATTTCTTTCATAAATAGAAACAAATAAAAATGTTATGCCAATAAAATATGATAATTTATATGATATGCATAAATTAAAGGTTTTGCCTAGATGCTCATGGTTACTAAAAAGATCTACATTTAGATATATCCTCGAGAAATTGTGGAATTTTTAAAAAATGTTAATTTATTCATTGATAGAGAGAGAGAGAGAGAGAGAGAGAGAGAGAGAGCATGAGCTGGGGAGAGGCAGAGAGGGAGAGAGAAAATCTCAAGTAGGCTCCACACTGTCAGCACAGAGCCTGACACAGGACTTGATCTCATGACCCTGGGAGCATGACCTGAGCCAAAATCAAGAGTTGGAAGCTTAACCACACCCAGGTGCCCCCAAATTTTAGAATTATAAAGATAAAAAGTGATGATAATTTTTCCATTTGCAACTACATGGATGGAGCTAGAGATTGTTATGCTAAATGAAGTAAGTCAGAGAAGGACAAATACCATATGATTTCACTCATATGTGGAATTTAAGAAACACAACAAATGAGCACAGGGAAAAAGAGAGAGAGAGAGAGAGACACAAACCAAGAAACAGACTCATGGCTATAGAGAACAAACTGATGAGGGGAAGTGGGTGGGGGGATGGGTTAAACAGGTGATGAGGATTAAGGAGGGCACTTGTTGTGATGAGCACTGGATATTATATGGAAGTATCGAATCACTAAATTGTACACTTGAGACTAATATTACACTATATGTTAACTAACTGGAATTTAAATAAAAATTTAAAAAAAGAACAGTAATAATAATAATAATAATAATAAAGCATTGTAATAGGTAATCTTGGATAAATGCTGGCTATTAATCCCTTTAAATATGTCATATCACTGAACTTCATAACCTTCTGAGTATGAGGTGCAGTTTTATTCCCACTTTATTGATGAGAAAATTAAGGATTAGAGAGGTCAAGTAAATTCCCTTGGGCCTCACATCTTTTTTTTGTTTCTATTTTCTTTTTTTTTAAGTTTATTTGTTTATTTTGAGAGAGAGAGAGCGAACAGGGGAGGGGCAGAGAGAGAGAGGGAGAGAGAGAATCCCAAGCAGGCTCCATGCTGACATTGGGTCTCAAATTTAGGAACCGTAACATCATGACCTGAGCAGAAATCAAGATGGAAATCAGAAGCTTAACCAGCTGAGCCACCCAGGCACCCCAGGACCCACATGTTTTAAATGGTTTTTTACTTAGTGGGACACTAAATAACATCTGGTTCCAAATCCCATACTTATGACCTACATGTTACCTGCTCTCACAACTAACTAACTAACTAACTAAATAAGAATGAAGAAGTAGAAAAAAAGAGAGTTGGGGGAAGGATCTCAGTCACAGAAATAGAAGATAGCCAGACCAGTGTCAGGTATACTACCTGTAATATTAAATGCTAGAATGTAATGAATCAATGTTGAAAGAGATTTTAATAGCGTTTCTTGTAATGCAGGTTATTTCTACCAAGATGTCGTTTTTCCATTTTATATTTATTCTCACTGAGTTTAATTCATGAGGCTGATCTTTTAATGAACTGGTACTTATTAGTGGGATCTTTCTACAGTCCTATATAAACAGATCACAGGTATATAGGAGGAACTTTTAATATACAAATCAAAGAAGAAGTAAGCCTCAGACAAGGTTTCCTTTTAAGATGAGACCAATTGGTAGTTAGGTAATTTGTAAGACTTGGTGATAAGATCAGGTTGATAGCAAATGGCCTTGAGCACTTGGCTAATGAGAATACATATAGTTAGGCTATCCTTGTCTCTGTCTAAATCAATGTCTTTTACCTTTTCCATTAAGCCAGGATGATTTTGAATATACAAAACCAGAGTAAAAGAGGGTAAAGCTAGTGGCAGAGATTCTGTCCTTTTATCTGACCAACAGTGACTTCTGCGAACATCTACCATTTTTTTGTGGGTAAAATTTATGCTGATAAATGACAATCACACTACTCTCTCTCCTCCATATGTCCTATTTTCTCTTATGCCATACTACATATCTACATATGAGTACCTGCATAAACAATGTATGCTATAACTTATGCCAATATATATTGATAAAGACTTAAGACTTAGAATTTTCCTAACTTATCATTCACTTTGTTATTCAGTTAAAACTAATTGCACACGTAATGAAAACCTGCAGTGTACTGAGGACCGCAGTGTGGAATTCTAGGAAGACAAGATGACAGGGGAAGCAGACATTTGTATTATCCCAAATTCCCATAAAAAACTGACAGACAAAACAGATATCAAAAGCAAAAATATATGCCTAACTTTTACAGTGGCATACAAGCAGGTGAGGATAAAACACCGGTAGCCACAAGAGGTGTTATCAGCATTTGTGCAGCAACTAGGAGAGGAAAACAGTGGGGAGACTGGGGACCTATAATAGAAGAACCTCCAGAGAGTTGGAGATATTAACCTGGAAGGGACAGTGGACCTTGCTAACAAGAGATTGGGTTTTACCCACTCCAATCACCAATGAGTACAAGTGGCACACAGTGAGAAGGTCTGGAAGGAATAGAATGATCTAGACCTAGTGAACTCTCAAAATTGAACAGCCAGAGCGCTCTTCTTCAACAGTGCCCCACATGGCAGAGAAATCTCTGGGCATGGAATCAATACAGAACTTGACAGAAACAGTAGAGTCAAGGGAAAAAAAGTTGAGTTAAAAGTCAGGAAGGGTAACAGAGCGAAGACAATTCAGAAAGCAAGCCACCAGAAGTAACCCTACTGAAAACCAACAGAAGAGGAAGCTTTGTGAAGTTAGAAAGCTATCAGGTCCAAGATCACTCCTAAAAGTTTAGAGAAACTAAAATTAAAATGAGCAACATAAAAGTAATGATTTTTAATTCCATTAAAAAGATAGAATAAGGAGCAGAACACTTTAGAAAATGACAGCATGCCAAAAACAATTGAAGATAGAAAAAAAGATCTATTCTACAGATGATAGGAATGCCTGAAGAAATAAACCAAAGCCAACAAATGGAATAAATAATAAAAATTATAATTCCAAAAAAATGTCCTAAAAAAAAAGATTTGAAAATACACATTTAAAGACCATACTAGATACCTGAGAATTGTGATTCAGGATAGCCAAAATCAGATTTTTCTTATAAATATATGTAGTTTAAAAATGAAAATTTCTTTAGGCTTAGGTAAAAATGCACATGACTTCAAGGGAAGATTAAATTAGATTGTTATCAGACATTTTAACATCAATGTCTTATGCCAGAAAAACAAATAGAATAACATTTAAAATATTCAGGGAAATAAAAATGCAAGCCAAAGATATTTCCAGTAAAACTTATGTTCAAGCGTAAAAGGCATTCAAAATATTTATTGAAATGGAAGAGCTAAGTGAATTTTTCCTACTGAGTTCTTCCTGAGGAGTCTACTAGAGAAAAGCTTCATATGAGCAAAATGTCCAGAGAATCATTGATATGAAGATGTAGTTTTGAGCATTAAGTTTATGTATCTACAAAACTAAAATTAAATGAGGGCTAAAAGGGAGTGAATATATATTTATGGCATAATTTATGTATATTTTGACAATGTGGATGTAGAAAAACTATTAAGAAAATGGGAGGGAGAATGGAAATAGCATATGCAAAAACAAAATTAAATATATTAGGATTATAATCAGTGATGACAGTATTTTTATACTAATGTTTTTATAAAATGGAATAAAACAAATGAAAAACTATAGAATATTAGTTATATGTGTACTGTTTTTCTGAGACTATTATTGTATATATTATGTTTTTGGCATTGGATAAGGCAAATAAAAAATTATGGGATATTTCTGGGGCTCCTGGGTGGCTCAGTTGGTTAAGTGTCCAACTTCAGCTCGGGACATGATCTTGCAGTTCATGAGAGGGAGCCCTGCATCGAGCTCCGTGCTGACAGCTCAGAGCTTGGAGCCTACTTCGGATTCTGGGTCTCCCTCTCTCTGTCCCTCCCCTGCTCAAACCTCTGTCTCTCCCTCTCTTTATCTCAAAAGCAAATAAACATTAAAAAAATATATGGGATATTTCAATTTTATCGTATTATATGCTTATGGAAATCAAGGTTGTCAGTGGAGAAAAAGATATGGGTGTAACATGGAAAAAAATCAGTGAAACTACGTAGTACTATATTTGAATTGGAAATACCAGAATAAACTCATGAGATAAGTTACATCTAAAAATTAAACATGTGTGCATGTGTATATAAATACATGTATGTGTACTGTGTGTGTGTGTGTGTGTGTGTGTGTGTGTGTGTGTGTGTATTTCTAAGTCTGTGTACTGAACAGGTCTATAGATAATGATAACCCCTACCCATGAGCATCCTTAGTGCTCAGTTTTATAGTCTTGAAATGCCAAGTCCCATTAAAAGAAACCAGTGCTTCTGGGGGAATGGTGAATCCATGGTCTGGAGAAGAAAATGTACAAGATAATTGTGGAATATTCTGCCATATCAGATAGCAGAGAATATGTCAACAGCTCTAAAAATAATGTCAAAACAACTCAGGGAATAACTTCAAGTGGCTCCCACTGTTTAAAGATGGAACAACTTGACTTTTAAGATACCAATTTCAGTGTATTGCAACCTATAAAATATGTTGAAATTGATGAGTACAGAATGATATTAAAAAGCCAGTTGGTTACCTTTCCAGGATCACAGGCACCTGATTCATTATCTTGTCAACTAACAAATAACAAGAAAACAACAAGCACTTATTTTTCCCATCCAATATTCCTATAACTTTGGGTAGACAAATAAAGCATGGTTTCTCTTTACAAGGAAAATGTCTCTTTATAAAATTATTTTAGTTAATAAATGAAAACAAAATGATAGAATTCAAAAATCGCTATTTTACACTGCCAGTGAATAAATGGATCTGCAATAAGCATCAATGGCCATTAACGTCATTGATGTTAACATCCCATAACAGGAGAGAAAATGAGGTATTATGTGCCTTCTGATGAAAGAACATGATGCCATCTACAGCCTTGTCAAAAACTTAATGTGGATAAAACCTGAGTCTGATCAAGTAGGAAATAGTGTGGACATAAGAGCATGTTACAGAGTTTATAATATTAAAAAAAAAATCAGATTGTGAGAAAATCTACAGATTAAATGGCCTTTGATCTTTCACAGAAACTTGGAAGAAAAAGAAAGAGGTGGAAGGGGAAACTATAGATTAAAAGAAGCCTAAAATATATATATACAATTTTTTTTTTAATCAGGTGAGATTAAACTCTACTGTCTGAGGATGCACACTTGGGTGATAAAAACCAGAAAGGAATTCAAGGAAGTAATGACTATAAAAGCACAATTTTTAAAATTTTTTTAATTTATTGTTGAGAGGGAGAGACGGAGTATGAGTGGGGGAGGGGTAGAGAGAGAGGGAGACAGAATCCGAAGCAGGCTCCAGGCTCTGAGCTGTCAGCACAGAGCCC
Organism: Acinonyx jubatus; assembly: GCF_027475565.1. Lineage (NCBI taxonomy): Eukaryota > Metazoa > Chordata > Mammalia > Carnivora > Felidae > Acinonyx > Acinonyx jubatus. Next base: position 41,967,744 of record NC_069391.1, read on the forward strand.
AACACAGGAATGGAACTCAAGAATGAGATCATGATCTGAGCTGAAGTCAGACACTTAACAGACTGAGTCACTCAGGTGCCTCATATTGTCTTCTCTTTAAAGACGGAGACACTGTGAAATAAGTCATACAGAGGAAGACAGATACTGTATGTTTTCACTCTAATGTGGATCCTGAGAAACTTGACAGAAGACCATGAAGGAAGGGAAGGGGGGGGAAGTTAGGGAGGGAGGCAAACCATAAGAGACTCTTTTAAAAAAAAAATTAATGTTTATTTATTTTTGAGAAAGAGGGAGAGACAGAGCATGAGCAGGGGAGGGGCAGAGAGAGAGGGAGACAGGCTCCAGGCTCTGAGCTGTCAGCACAGAGCCCAACGCGGGACTCAAACTCACAAACCGCGAGATCATGACCTGAACCGAAGTCGGATGCTCAGCCGACTGAGCCACCCAGGCACCCCCATAAAGAGACTCTTAAAGACTGAGAATGAACTGAGGGTTGAAGGGCAGTGGGAGGGAGGGGAAAGTGGGTGATGGCCATTGAGGAGGGCATTGGTTGGGATGAGCACTGGGTGTTGTATGGAAATCAATTTGACAATTCCATATTAAAAAAAAATAAATAAAGATGGAAACATTGTGAATCATTGTCAGTTACAAACAAGGTGAAATTTGGAATTAGAACTTAACTCTTTGATTTCCAAAAGTATTCCTTCCTTCTTCCCTCCCTCCCTTCATCCTTTCCTTTCCTTTCCTTTCCTATCCTATCCTTCCCTTTCCTTTTCTTTTTTCTTTTCTCTTTTCTTTTCTTTTCTTTTCTTTTTTCTTCCCTTCCTTTCCTTTCTTCCTTCTTTTGTTTTTCATAATTTAGCTATCTTCACAAATGCATTACCATAACAATTAAAATCATAATAGCTCCCTGTAATTGTAAACAGGACAACTAAAACAGAAATAAATATTAAGGGCATTAAAAAATACTTGTTTCGCCTACCCCAGTTTACAAAATTTAATTTTATCTGTTTTTCTAAGTTCTCATGATAGACTTGAGGAAGCAGGAATGTCATTCACTGACAAACTGATGAAATAAAACTAAAAATACATTTTTTTTCCGGGGTATCTGGGTGGCTCAGTTGGTTGAGCGTCCAGCTCTTGATTTCAGCTCATGTCATGATCTCACAGTTTCATGGTTTTGAGCCACGCATTGGGTTCTGTGCTGACAGTGTGGAGCCTGCTTGGGATTCTTTTTCTGTCCCTCTCTCTCTGCCCCTCCTCCACTTATACTTTGTCTCTCTCAAATAAATAAACCTAAAATAAAATAAATTTTTTCCAACTTAGAAATCCTCTCCACAAAGGTGGAGAGTAGAGAAGGAAAAAAGTTTTATTATGGAATAAGCATTACGCCAATCTGTGGCATGTATCACAAACAATCTGCTAAGAGATTGCAAAGACTGAAAGAAAGCCCACCCTTTCATGGTCAAGCACATAGAATTCATTACAAATCTGTTTTCAAGTAAGAGTACTTGAAAATGGCATCATTTACTACACATAGTTCACCTAACTTCACCTAGTAATTGGGTTGATCATCTGTGTTAGCTAATTGAATTTATCTAGGGGAATGAAAATTCCTCATTTGTTTATGACAAGAGGCATTTTTATAACTTAGAGTAGGGCACCAATCAAAGTCAGGCTCCTACCCTTCCACAGAAACAAGAGATAGGGGTGTTAGCTCCCTTGATGTTTACCTTTCAAAAAAATAGCTCTCTGGTTTTTGAGAAAAAAACAAAAAAACAAAACAAAGCAAAACAAAAAAAAACACATTTCAGGGTTGTAAAGCTGACAAAAGGCCTATCTAGTTTTCAAAATAAATTGTACATAATTCAAAATATTTATAGCTAGAAAGTTTTGAAAATAAATGCTCAAAGAAAAAGAGGGGAAGGAAATCTCTTGCCTTATTTTCAACACTAAGAATTAATCCTCTTATCTTTAATTTGTATTTGCTCTTGTTCATATAAGAATATCACCGTAAGAGGTTATTTTTCTTAAGGTTATCACAGAAAGATGCCATTTTCTTTTTCTTTGAACAGATTAAGCTATGATAATATTATCTTCTTTGGACTATTAGAAGTGGAATTTATATAATTCTGAAAAGATGATTCTTTTCTTATGTGCCTTTAATATGCCTGTATTTGGGTTATTATTATTTTTGTTTTGTTTTGTTTTGTTTTCACATGAGAGCCCTTTTTCCTGTTAACTGGAAACTCCTCAAGGGCAGGGATCATGCTGACTTTTTCCTTTGTGTTTCCTCAGGGTATCTAGAGTAGCCCTTTCATGCCTGTTGGGTGTTCCATAGCTGTTATTCAGGCAACTCTTGAAATTATGGTTATCTGTTTTGGGTGTTAGCTGCTGCTATAAATAGAGACACTGCTGCTTGAGAAATATCTCAGACTTATTTCTTCTGTCATTTTCCTCTTCCCTCGTTAAAGCCCAATGCATCCTAGGACTAATTTATGGATTTTTTTTTCAAAGAATGTTTCTGTCTGAAGTTTTGCTACATTAAATAGAAAATTTAATAAGCCTTTACAGGAGAGACAAATCACTGAAAGTTTTTTGATGTTCAGTCTCTTAATTAAAAATCTCGTGTCCCTTTCTTGGACTGAGGAAAGATACCTGTGAATAACCCTCAGTGATGGTTAATGTCTGGGACGGCTGAGTTAGACCCAACATTTTCAGTAATTTGTTGAACAGATTTGGAGTAGAATAACTATTTAGGAACCTCCACTTAACTCCCCTACAGAAAGAATATTATTACTTTTTAAGGTAATCATTTTTAATCATTATTGTTCAAATGTTTGCTTTGCTAAAAAAAAATACTCTTTTGACCTTACTACTTATGTCCAGTATCTGTATCATAAATCAGAGTCTTTCTTCCACAAACAAAAATGTTTCTGTTGGGATTTTATTACTGATTAAGAACACTTTTATTACTGTATCAGAATTATTTATACAGTAAGCTCCTTGAGGGTAGCTTACCCTGTTTTATACACTTCTATAACTTAGCACAAGACAGACTCTAAATAAATGTCTTTAATTTATTGGTGGAAATGGTAGAGGATGGTATTTATTAGATGTCATAGAATAACAGTTCTTAGGGACTTGACTATGTTTTACCACCTCCATTTTTCTGCTATGTCTTCAGTAATTCAGATTATAGAAGAGGTAGTGTTGCTTTCCACTGTGAGATCCAGGCAGAGCCACCAGAAAACAGCCAGGACTCCTAACTCAGTGTCTCTTGAGCTGTGTGGCTCTGGGCAGTTCTCATCAGCTCACTTTGCCTGGTTGTCCTATAAGCCATGGATATTTTGCAAACAATATTCCCTTCAGTGATCTACCCAGCAGCCCTGCCTGGCTTCCATCTTCTGCTCTCTGTTTTCTATAAAGTTTTAGAGGGGAGCTTTAGCTATAGTTTTCATCTTCCTTGATACAACATCCAAGGAGCAGCTGGGAGCAAAAAAGATTCAAATAAGCAATCAATCACAATAACACTCATAGAGTCTCTCCCCCAGTATTTGACATTTTCTTGACATACTACCAGAGCATTTCTCACTTGACTAGTAAGCCAGGAAAACAATTACTGGGTCGCAGGAACTGAAAAGGAAAAAAAAAAAGTTGGGGGGGGAGGAGAGAAGGGAGAAAGAAAGAAAAAAAAAGAAAGAAAGAACAAGAGTCCTAAACACAGCTAAAAATTGTTAAAGCCATGACATCCTGAAATAAATGGAAGGTTGCTCAATGGTACTCATGGAAATGGCACAAAAACACAAAGCTCTATAAAAAAGGCAAATATGTGGGAAGGAAAAGAAAATATTTCTTAGGTTTGGAGGGCAGTGTTGATTTTGGGTTATCAGAAACATTCATAAATCATTTAAGATTTCCTTGGAATATCACTACATTAGCAGTTAGTGAATGGATCCAGTAAGAATGTGTTTTTAAAGTTAGTGACAGTATCTATCCTTGGTGACCATATTTTCTGGTAACATAGAAAAACAGCACTAAATTATAGGAAAATAGGAGCTTAGGAAAAGGGTGGTTTGCTCCTGTAAGATGCACTCTAATTTCCTGAAACTAATCAGATGGTGAGGAGTGAAAGCAGAGGAGAAATGCAGGGAGCCGGGATATTAACAAGAGAATATGCAATGTATAAAAAACTTTTCCGGTGATGTTGCTCAGGAGGTAGATGATAGTTACGGACGAAGGTGGGTAAAGACAAGTTCCACAGTGCCATTTTGTATTGGTTAAGTAGTGGTCTTTATGAGGGCAATTTGCAAACCAGGGCCCATAAGGAGAGGCACATGTACCAACATCTTGTCATCCTATCATAGAGAACCCTTGGGACCTAAGTGAAGTTGCTAGAGCTATAGTGGTGTATTCTCTGGAGGAAGCAGAGAATACAAAATTTTGTGGCCTTTCTGCTCTATACAGGAAACATGTGTGCATTGTTATCCGGAGCCCAGGGCAAAGCTGGGTTCCAGAAAGCTTGGGTTTGGATGACAGATTATATGGGATTTGGTTGGGAAAGCCCACATACCTGGCAAATTTGGAGCTCTTGGAAGGTTGTAGCCTGCTATGCTTTGAGAAGGTTGCCAATGCTGAGTGGGATGCTGACTTCAGTTACAGCCCTCCTCATGGATGAGAGGCCAAGTCTGAGGTCCTAGTGAGCAGATGGAGCTAGTTATTCGAGCAAACCAGAATATTACCAGAATTATTTATCTAGACAATAGCATCAAAAAGGGCTCATTGGAGAGCAGCCTTATGGAGAACAGAGAATTTCAGTTAATAAACTGACAAATATTTAAAGAATACTAACTAGGTAGTTAGCTTTATATCCCTTCATCTAGTATTTATAACACTGCATTTTACAGATTGGGAAACAGCTCTTTTAGAGGATCAAGTCATAAGTATTATGCTAGGTTTGATTTCAGTTAGGGAAAAGATGGAACTATGATTTAAGTACTTGTATCCATGATGGCTAGAGATTGCTAAGACTTTCTCAGGAATATGCTTGGCATTTATAGGATTTTAGAGATTTAAAATGAACTGATTAAAGCTAAAGCCACCTTTAATCAGTATCACCATCATTGGAATCCTACCCTATTAATAACCATTATTATACCTACAATTGATAGATCACTTTATGGTTTGTATATACCTTAACTCATTTATGAGATAGTTACACTTATCTCTTTTCTTTTCTTTTTTTTTTTTTTTTTTTTTAAGGATGAGGAAACTAAAGTTCAGAGCATTTAGGTAATTAGGAAATTTCCCCAAGAGCTACAATTTGAATCAAGGCCTTCTATATGTCAGCTCTTCTATGTTGTATGTGTCAGCTCATTTTCTGAAATCACAAACAACTTTAGGAATGGTGGCTCATACATGCTAGGACATGCCAAAAATGTTTTGCAAAGTAGTTTTTGATATTCCAGTTATACAATGAGTAAAGTGATGTCAGGGTCAAATCATAGTTCCAAATGAGTTATATCCTTGAAGTGTTATACTTATTATATACATTACCATGATAGTTCTCACTCCCATTCTTATTAAGACTACATCAGAATTAAATTTGGCCTTTATGCTCCTGAGTATAAAGACATTTCAAAGCCATTTTTAAAGTACTGATTTAGAATAGGATTGTCAAGGTCTATGAGGTTGCTATTATCTCCACCATTGTAAATGATCAGAAATAGCTGAGAGCAATAGACCTTTATTGCAGACATATAGGAGAGATGTGTAAGAACATTATGATGATGTTCTTCTCCATTTTCCCCTATTGAAGAGGATTTGTAGATCTTAAATGCTTTCTAAGTAGCCCGTAATACAAAAGGAGAGTCCTTAGTTTAGCATTACCCAGAGGCCATGGTAACATCTTCAGTAAAACAGCATCTTTTTTACCTTCCTGCCTTTTTCCCCTTTCTCCAGCTTGGCAGAGAATCAGAAAACATTCATGGATTTAGACTTGGCAAAGAAGGAGCAGCTCCCTTCTGCTGACATCATGATTGTAAAAGCCACTCATTTTTATAACTCTATATAAGAAATCATCAATAAACCATTTGTCATATTTTGTTTCTTTTAATCCATACATTAAATATTAATGTACATACATTAAATACATACATTAAAGTCTGCAAGGAAAATGTTATTCCAAATATTATTTAGATGGAGCCACTAAGACCTAGAGAGGTTAAGTGATTTGCTCAAGGTGACAGAGCTGATAAATGGAAGGTTGGGCTCAGTTTGAATCTTCTGATTCCACAGGTTTTGTTCTTTGTACTACTCCATTGTGTTTACTAATTAATAATTTTCTGTACTTGTATGTTAAAAAAAGCTAACATATTTTTTCTTTAATATATATAGGCCTATTCAGATTATTGTATAATTTTTTTTAATGTTTTAATTTTTTTGAAGTTTATTTATTTGGAGAGAGAGAGAGAGAGAGAGAGAGAGAGAGCACTTGAGCATGGGTAGAGGAGGGACACAGAGAGAGAGGGAGAGAGAATCCCAAGAAGGCTTGGTACTTTTAGTGTAGAGCCTGATGCGGGACTTGATGTCACAAACTGTGAGATCATGACCTGAGCCAAAAACAAGAGTTGGTACCTTAACCTACTGAGCCACCGAGATGCCCCCATTTGTATTTTTATTCTTAAATAACTTATACAATTTGTTTATCTAGCTCTAAAATGAGAACTCCTACTTATATTCAGAAGCCTATCATTTATCAGTTTTAATAATTTTAAGTTTAACATATTTAAAACTTCTACATATTGCCTAACATTCTGTGATTTATGCTACTAAAGAGTATAAAAGTCAATTTGACATGACTATATGATTTGCCTTAAGTATTTTATAGTATTTATCTTTTTTATTAAATTCTGGGAATATTTTTAATGACATATATCCACTTTTCTTAAAAACTCAGAATTAATTTTACACTTACCATTAATATAGTTTTAATGTTATAGAATATGTTTGTTTCAAAACAAGTCTGTACTAAAACAATTGTATTTTCAAAATGAACAGATAAAAGGCTTAGAACACTAGTCTACATGTTCTATAATGATGTTCTCAAACTATGCAGATCATAGCAATCATTAAACAAAGAGCTTCCCTAGGGCCCTGTCATGTAGATTTGGATTTGAATGAAACACCAAAATTTATATTTCTAACAAGTACCTTCAGGGATTCTTCTAATCCTGGAAGTTTGGGAAACACTGTGCTATATATATTAACTTTGGAATGATTTCTAGCCATGCAAAAGCTACCATTTCAGCATCAGGCATATTTGTGATCTAGCCTAAGCTCTAATACTTACCAGATGAGTGACTCATGGCAAGGTGTTTGTGAACAATAATCCTCTGTTGGAAGAAGGTGAGAATTAAATGGAAGAAGCACCTACTATAATGTTCAGTGAGGTGATACACAGTAGATAGTAAATATTTGTTCCCTTTCCTCCCTCCTAGTGTATTAGAATAGTTGAGAAATACTCTGAAAGGAAATACAGACACCTAGTAGACACCTGTAGTAGAGGGCATTTTATTAAAATATAAAGTGTGTGTCTCTGTGTATATGTACATGTGTTTGTGTTCTGTGTTTTCATCTAACAAATTTAGGATGGGAAAAATCAAAATTAGTGCAAAATGTATTTGCATGAAGAAATTATTGGAATGTAATTTTTTTCTCTTTAATTTTACTTTCAAATACTACTATTTTATTTTGTTGTAAATATTTATGAATTGCTGAGTGCCTTACACACATTATATTTTTAACTCGGATGATACCCCCATGAAGTTTTCTTTCCCTTACTTGCCTGTCTGTATGCCAGGGCGCACATAGGCTAAGTTACTTGCCAAGTTTGCCTACTAGTGGTAGAGCCAGGATCTGGTCCTTGCTCTTTCTGATTTAAATGCACATCCTAATCTGTAAGATGATCTCCTTCCAGTGTCCTTTATCCTCTTCCCATCCCGGATCCCAAATTTGCTTGCCTATTTAGGGTTAATTAAATAAGAAAAGCAGGGAGCCTGGGTGGCTCAGTCTGTTGAGCATCTAATTCTTGATTTCAGCTCAGGTCTTGATATGGTTCATGGGATCAAGCCCCATATCAGAGTCTACTTGGGATTCTCTCTCCCTCTCTCTGCCCCTACCCTGCTCATGCATGTGTTCTCAATCTCTGTCTCTCAAAATAAATAAACATTAATACAAATTAATAAGTAAAGAAGAAGAGCAATACAGAGATTGAAAGCTTCCCCCATCGCCCCTCAGTATTCAGTTATGTTGCAGTGTGTTCTTGAAGTTGTAAACAGCTCAGGATTAATTGCATGTAAGACATTATCTGCTATGATTTAGGCCATCATCTTTGAGGACTAGCTCTGAAAAGAGTAGCTGATTTTCCTCCTTGATTCTGCCTTCACATTTTGTAACCTTGTCATATCAATGTCCTTTTCTCAGTAAGGAGGTAAGAGCTGAATGAATGGAATACCTCTCTCTGAAGATTAAAAAAAAGGAGACTGTCCTATTTAAAGTCAAAGGAAGAGTTTAGCGAAGCCCTGAGGTGCTAAGCAATACTGCAGCTCCAGATCAAGCTCACCTTGTTCCCTGGAATTATTTCTCTTGAGGTCACTCTTATAGTGCAAGTGTAGACCTGTGAGGACTTCTCTAAAACCCTCCCAAATAGTTCACCTGGGGTTTTGTGTGAGTAATCTTCTTTTGAGCCACCGGACAAAAAAGCTTTCCAGCTGATTATACTGTGAAATATCAAGAGTCTCTGTATCACAGTCGGCCTTTTCCACTAATGTGCTTTGTGACCTGAAAGTGTTAATGATGTGCCCCATTCACTGGGTACTTACTGAATGCCAGACACAGTGACCTTTCCCAGACAGTATTATCATCTCCATTTTATATAGAAGTAAAATGAGGAGCCTAGAGGTTAAATAACTTGCCCCAGACACAGAGACAGAAATTGGGAGAGCCAGAATGTGAAATTAGGCTGTCATGCTCCCAAGTCAGCACTCTTCTCTTTACAAAGTCCAAACAAAGCCTGGTATCCCACAGTTAAGATGAGGAGGGATAGAACTGTGTGGAGTTAGAGACCGGACGAAAAGGTTTCCAAACTTCCTATCGGTCTCATGAATCCCTTCCGCTTAACTTGATAAATGTGGGGAAGAGACTGCTTACTTCTGAATATTTCCTAGGGATTTTGAGAAACAACCTGGATACGCTCTGCTGAGTACTTCACAGAGAAGTTGTTATACTAAATTTCTTCTGTGGAAAATACATGCTGTTATTTGTGAACATGTAGATTCCAACAAACATGGCGTGTCTCTGTGTATTTCTCTTTAAGCTGTGGCATGAATGATCACGTGGAATATCAAATGTTCTGTTTGTAGCACATCTTTTATCATCTACCTGCATATTTCTGAATGAATAACAACAGAGTTACTCACTCTGGCTATTCCACTTGATTGGAAATTGACTGTGTTTGGTCTCGAGGAGGAGCGCCATAGCTGGCTTTGGCAAAATTAGCAAGAGAAGTTATTCAAAGGGCCATTCTCCCTGCATTTGTCACTCCTGCTGGTCTCCTACTTCCTGATTCCACCAGGAGCTTAGTACTTACGCAGCATTTTCAGACCGTTCAAACCTGAGCCTGATATTATTTGTTAAATAAATTTAACACAATTTCTCTCCCAGGTCGTTGTGGGATGATATGAAGTATGTCTGACTTTGCTCATATATATATATATGTATATATATATATATATGTATGTATGTATATATATATGTTTGTATATATATATGTATGTATATATATATATGGTATATATGTCTGACTTTGCTCATTTATATATATATATATGTATATATATGATGAAGACTTTAAAATATGTTAAAATAATCACCATTCAAAATAGTATCAAATGTCTGAAACACTTGGGGAGAAATCCGACTAATGATAGGCAATATTGGTTCACTGAAAATTGTATAATATTTCTGGGAGAAATTAAAAGGATCCAAATTGATGGAGTGATATACCATATTCATGGGTCAGATGACTGAATATTAAGATGTCACTTCTGAAATTGATCTATGAAATCAATGCAGATCCACTCAGAAGAAACACAAAGCACAAAGTCCCTTAGTCAGGGACATGCTGTGTGTGCCAGGAAAACCACGTCTATAGTAAACAGTGAGCCAACCTCTTCATCCTGAAGAAGACTGATTGCATTGCTGGATTGCATGATGCATTATTGCAATGCATTTTTTCACTTCTGGGTGAAAAGATGGTCATGACCTTGTGATTCTGGCACTCAGCAAGACATGTAAGAGCTCAAAATGTCCATGGAAGACTGCTTTCCAAAATCATGTGCCAAACACTATACTTAAACTTGATATACATATCTTATTTAAATTAAAGAAAGAACTGTATAAGGTGGACATTACTTCCCCCACATAATAGATGAAGAAATGGATGCTCAAAGAGGTTGAGTTCCCCAAGAATATGTGACTAGTTAGACATAAATATGTGACTCCAAACCTGGTGTTTTTCTCACCATAAATCATTACTTTTCCAATTGGGAAAGTGACACAATAAGGAAAGAGACCAGGATGGCAACAGAGGAGGCAGTTCTGAGCAACATCTTCAGACTACTAGACCCAACCAGGAAGACTTCAAAGTCATCTGCACTGGGAACCAGAAGATAATGTATTCTCATGGCAGCTTCTGCTTTTTCTTCCAGTCTTCTAGGCTGGAGTGTTTCCCTTCCCACTGCAGTTTGGTTCCCTTCCCATTGCAGTTTGGTTTAGGACTCCTTGAGAGGAAAGTAGAATCTTGGCTTTACTCTACCTGATTCTTCCATCTGCAGAAGATGGGACTGGGGGTTGTACTTAAAGAACAGATGAAATAGAACACTTACGACTCTCAGTTCCCATGACTGTTAGTTCCTCTCCTGATTCCAGAGCTGAGGAGGCAATGCCAGACAAATGAAAAAAAAAATGTACTTTAAAGTCAGATAACCCAAATAGGCAATTACATTCTCTAATCATCAGTTTGTACATCAGTATAAAGAGATAGTTTAAGGTAAATGAGCTCTATGTTCCTTTAAATTTTGGTTCCCATTAAAACAGCTTCCCATTTCTCCTGGTTGCTTTTTCTCTTCTTTCTTTTCAGATAATCCTAGAAATATTTAGTTTGATTGTGTAAGAACAATACTAATGATAGTAATTTATGTGAAACCTTTAGCAATTATGCCTAATCACTGTGCAACACAATAATGATTATGCATATCATTAAATATGCATCAGATTAATTTGGTTGTGAGTGTTATTTGATTACAACACTAAACTCTTCACATATTTATTCTTCAGAGTCTGTTGCTCATTGTAATATGGTCATCTGCTCACAAATTTAAAACTGTTGGGGTGCTTCATATAGGGTTCTTACTTCCACTGTATAATCAATGGCCTTGGACCAATCACCTCCTCTGAAGTAGTTTCTTTATTTTTTAAAACAAAGATGTTTGGGGCACATGGGTGGCTCAGTTGGTTAAGTGTCTGACTCTTGGTTTCGGCTCAGGTCATGATCTCATGGTTCATGGGTTCAGGCCCTTCATAGGGCTCTGGATTGGTGGCATAGAGCCTGCTTGGGATCCTCTTCCTCTCTCTGTGTCTCTCCCCTTCTCTCCCTGTCTCAAAATAAATAAATAAACTTTAAAAATAAAACAAATTAACATTAAAAGTAAAATATATAACTAAAAATAAAATAAATAAAATAAAATAAAATAAAATAAAATAAAATAAAATAAAATAAAATGCTTATGACGTGGGTTTCTTAAGATGTCTGCCTTGCCATAGCATTTCTCTTTGGGTTTCTTGTCCCATCTTTAATTTCCCTGCTTTATTTATTTTTATGTGTTTTCATTAAGGAACAGAATTTTATCTGAAAAGACAAATTCAGAAAGTAAAACATATCTATGTTTCCAAAAGAAAAGTATAGATATTAATACTAGGTAGATAAAAATTTCTGCATGAATTTTGCTTACATTTTCCAGTTAACTGGTTAAAAATTGGTAAAACAAACCCAGTCAGACATAACTAGACAAGTGAATGAGACTCATTCAAAATGGTACCTATAGGGCAAAGCATCTAAATTGAGATTTCTAAAATAAAATCCTAAACTTATTATGCTATAAATAGTTCCAGTATAGATTTCCAAGTCAAAATAAATATTTTGAAAAAATGCAGAGGAAGTTATTCAGGAATAGAATACCAAAGATGGGTTTATAGATACCATATAAAGACTCAGGACTTGAGAAGGCAAAGGGAACATTTTTTTTCAGAAGGAAAGCTTTCCCTAGCAGATATTTGAACACAGTGATGGGTACGATACATCTGGGAAGTGTTGGCAAGACAGGATCTCGTACCAGGGAGTGGGAAATTAAAGCCTTAGGATGAAGTAAACGTAACTTTGTGATGGAAGGCTTTGAAAGTCATGTTGGATTTGTGATCTGAAGGTTAGGAAATTAGCTTACATTATTGCCAGAAAATTTGCATTATTTTTTGCAGGTAACTTTAAGGTCATAAGCAAGAACTAGGCAAAGATGAGGCATTTCACCATTATGACCAAAATATGATCTCTTGAGAATGACTACACATCAAACAATCGAATTTGTATAAAAATTTACAACTACCATATGCTAGATAACTATGTATGCCTAGTTCTTTATCAATTTCTATTTTGATTTATTGTTAATGTTATAGCATTTTACATCTTTATTTTCGGCAATTTTGTCTACACTTGTGCTAAATGTTTGGAAGAGGCTTTTTTTTTTAAAGAATATAATTACGCATATGTTGTCCTAATGAGTCCATAAAATTACCCAATTTTCTTTGGTATTCAGTCTAAGAACAACAACAGCAACAAACCCTTTGGGAACCTCTCAAGCAAATTTGATACTCTTCATAGAAAATAAAATCTGATTAGTCTGTGAAAATCCCAGGTTATTAAAAACAATATATTCGGGATAGCAATCTAGCAAACTAACTGAAAACACTTGGATATGCTTCCCCACCCGCCTACAAAAAACAGTATTTTAATCATGAATTATTTTGTAACAATGGTTACTTTTGATATGTATCTTTTATTCCCTTTTTTCTTGCAGTATCTTATTTAACAATATTGACTCTTATCTTAATTAGGAGATGCTATTGGTTGAAAAATTCTAGTTGACAGAAATTATCTCAATAAAATGAACCACTGTAGATGATTATCAGTGTAATTTATTTTCCAGAAAATGCACAGCACAAATCAAATGCAGGCTCTGATAAACACAAAGAAGAGCCATCTTCAGGGAAATGGGCTTTAATCAAAGAATATTTGAATTCTTTTTTTTTTTAAGTTTATTTATTTATTTTGAGAGAGAGAGAGAGAGCATGAGAGAGAACGAGTCGGGGGAGGGACAGTGAGGGAGGGTGGGAGAGAGAGAGAGTCTCAAACAGGCTCCACCCTCTTAGTGCAGAGCCTGACACGGGTCTTGAGCCCGTGAACTGTGAGACCATGACCTGAGTCGAAATCAAGACCCTTAATTGGACCCTTAATCGACTGAGCCACCCAGGCACCCCATCAAAGAGTATAACATTTATAATTGTCTCCAAATATCTACATTCTTTGTTTTCTCCTTGGAGTAGTATTGAATTATCAATATGTTTATAATTAAGTATCAAAGATGAGTCAAGATAGCCCCAGTTGAAAGATACTGCCCTAGTCCTCAACAAGAACCCTGGCACCACCATCAAGACAAACCAAGTAGTTAATTATTCTTTTAAAATGACAGAGAACAGGGACACCTGGGTGGCTCATTTGGTTAAGCGTCTGACTCTTGATTTCGGTTCAACTCATGATCTCACAGTTGGTGGGTTGGAGCCCTGTGTTGGGCTTCATGCTGACAGGACAGAGCCTGCTTGGGATTCTCGCCCCCCCCCCCTGCCCTTCCCTGCTCACACACTGTTTCTCAAAATAAATGAACTTAAAACAAAACAAAACAAAACAAAATAACCACAATTACTAGTCATAAACAATGTTTTAAGAAACTCTTTAAAAATAAATAAATAGAATGGCCAAGAACAACTTTTCTTTCCTTGTGTGGTATGTAGCTACCTGCCAGTGGCTCGTAAACGTGAAGTATGGATATTTAGAACTTCCTACATCCCAAAATAAAAGTAGCTGTGCCCATAGGTTGTTCTTTCATGTTTATAGCTTCTAGTTAAATCCCATATCAGATTGCTTCCTCCTGATGGGTACTTTCTGAAGTTATCTGAATTTTTTTTTTGTAGAATGCAGCTTCATCCAATAAAAATATAATAACTAATTTGTTTTTTGTTGTTCTTTAGGAGTTACTATAGGTCAGGAAATTTCTTAAGTTCTTGACACTCAGAAACTTAATTTAATCCTCATCACAGCCCTGAGGTAGATATGATTTTATTCATTTTGCAAAGGGAAAAAGTGAGGCACAGAAAAGTTAAAGAAGTTTTCCAGGTCACAGAGCAAGCAAATGGTCAGACCAGGATTCAGATACAGGCTGGTGGACTTCAGAAGCCAATTTCATAATGATCTCACTATTGCTGCCATTTATCTGTGCTTAATATATGTCAGGGACTGTACTGAGTACTTTATTTATGCTATTTCATTGATCTTATGTCAAAGAAGTCGGTAGGTGATATTATCATCCTTATTTTATAGACATAAAAGCTGAGGTTCATAGAGCCTTGGAACACATACATAACATGAAAAAGTCGAGATCTGAATTGAGGTTTTCTTTCTCCAAAGGCTGAGTTCTTAACAACTCCATTATAATTCTATCCTATGTATTCTTTATATAATCTTTAGGAAATCAACCACTTTAAAAAACATCTTTACCAATTCAATATACATTGCCAAACTCATCTGAAAAACAGGGTTGTCTTCCCTGAATCTAAATGAACTACAGAGGAACTTCCCTATGGTGCCTTCCAGAGATAACATTTCTCAGACATTACATAGCCTGTCAAATCAAGAGTTATTTGAAACTAACTAGATTAGCAAATAGGTTTTGCCTTTTAGAGAATGGTTTTACCTGAGGGGGAGTTATACAATGAAAATAAAGAGTCCTAAAATGTATGGTTTATTTAGCATGACTATTAAATAGTAGGAAAATGTGTGTGTTTAATTTTATAGGTAGATGTAATCATCAAATTATTCATCAAAATTGTTAGCTAAATTCAATACATTCACCTATAATTTACAGTCGGCAAAATTTTAGAGCACGATTCTATTGTTGATCGTCAAACTATTGTCCGCAATGCTGTTCTGTTTTGCTTTCTTTGATGCTTTGTGTCTTGTTGACCTTCTGTTTACCAGAGACTGCATGAGGCAATTTTGATCATAGATCCTCTCTATCTTTTATTTATTTATTTATTTTTAATTTTTTTCAACGTTTTTTATTTATTTTTGGGACAGAGAGAGACAGAGCATGAACGGGGGAGGGGCAGAGAGAGAGGGAGACACAGAATCGGAAACAGGCTCCAGGCTCTGAGCCATCAGCACAGAGCCTGACGCGGGGCTCGAACTCACGGACCGCGAGATCGTGACCTGGCTGAAGTCGGACGCTTAACCAACTGCGCCACCCAGGCGCCCCTAGAATGCTACATTATTAAAATACCTAAGGTGAGAAGTAACTAGCCTAATTTCAGAAGCAATTCCTGATCACTATAATTAAATACTGCCCAGAAAAAAACCAAAAAACAAAAAACAAAAAAACCCCAACACTCAGAACCTGAAGAATCCATCTAACATTTTGTGTTTGATTAGTTAATCCTCTGGAGACCAATTAAAATATTGATTGTATAATGGTGTCTTTTAAAAAGAAAAATACATTTCAAATGAAATTCATAGAAGAAAAACCTAGTTATTAGTATAGTTAAAAAAAAAAAAACAAACTTTTAGAAGAGCTAGAAATCTTTGGAAATCAGTGATAATCACAGAACACTTGTATCATCTAAAATCTAAGGCCAAAATGGCTAGCAGAAGATTTAGCAATATAGAAGCTCCCAAGACAGAAAAATGGAAGAGTTTTAGTGGATTGAAGGAATCTTTCTTAAGAAGGGGACTAGAATTAGATAGCAACTAACTCTGTTGAACAGATCTGCCTGTGGAGAAAGTACACTCGTTGCATCCAGGCAGGATTTCAAATGTAAAACACAGCATATAACAAATTAACTATTAACAAATGATAATTTGTACTATCATTTATTTGTTAATAGCTAACATTTTTTACTACTATCTTGAATCTATACATTTTACACATTTTATCTCTGAATTCTTGCAACAGCCTTCTAATGTATTTATTTCTTGCTTTCTCCATTGTGTGGAGCATAAATATGAAGTTCAATATCAAATAACTCAAAAGTAGCAGAGCTAGGATGTGAACTCAGAACTATCTGTTCCAAAGTCCTGCCTTTGTAACTGCTCTGTCAGTTTTGTATCTTTCACCACATCATCTTTTCTATTTACCTAGTGTACTTACTTGATAATATCACATAATTCATCGGGTTTCTTTCCTTCAAAGGTGTGCTTTGTAAATTGGCCCTTAAATTTTGGATTTATATTTATGAGTAACCAAAACAATCTTTAAAAAAAAATAAAGTTGAAGAGCTCAACATTTCTTGAACTTACCACACAATTACAGTAATCAACACAGCGTGACATTGTCATAATGTCTAAGACAATTCACTGCGGGGGAGGGGGCGGGAGGGTGGTAGGAGTGTAGTGTTTTCAACAAATGGTGCCAGGACAACTGGATATCAATAGGCAAAACAATAAAGTTGGATCTCTACCCCACGTCATACACAAAATTTAAATCAGAATAAGGCACAGTCATAAATGTAGGAAGTAGAACTTAAAAAACTCTTAGAAGAAAATGTAGGCCAAAAGTTCCATGACTTTGGGTTAGAAATGTTAAAAGCAACAGTTAAAGTATGAGTAACAAAAGAAAAAAAAATAAACTAAATGACATTGAAATTAAAACCTTTTGTGCTTCTCATGGTACCATTAAGAAAGTGATGAAAAACAGGGAATGCCTGGGTGGCTCAGTCGGTTAGGCGTCCGATTTCAGCTCAGGTCATGGTCTCATGGTCCAAGTTTGAACCCCAAGCCCCACGTGAGGCTCTGTGCTGACTGCTCAGAACCTGGAGCCTGCTTGGATTCTGTGTCTCCTTCTCTCTCTGCTCCTCCCTCTTTCTCTGTTCCTCCTCCACTCATGCTCGGTCTTTCTCTCTCTCTCTCTCTGTCTCAAAAATAAATAAACATTAAAAAATGTTAAAAAAAAAAGAGAATGAAAAACAGGAGAGAAAAACAGAATGGGAGAAAATATTTTCAAATCATATATCTGGTAAAGTACTTGTGTCCAGAATTTACAAAACTTTTACAACTTAATAATAGCTAACCTAAAAAATAAGCAAGAGATTTGAATAGACTTTTCTCTAAAGAAGATACATGATGGCCAACATGCGCATGAAAAGATGTTCAACATGATTAGCTATTAGGGAAATTCTAATAAAAACCACAATGTGATATTTCATGCAACCTAAGATGTCTATAATAAAAAAGACAATACCAAGAACTGGCAATGCTGTAAAGAAATTGGAACTGTCATACATTGCTGATGGGAATGTCCAATGGTACAGCCACTTTGGAAAACAGAACATATGTTCATATAAAACATGCACATGAATATTTATAGCAAAATTATTCATAGTTGCCATAAAAACCAGACACTCCAAATGTCTATTAACTCAGTGATAAATAAAATTAATATAAACATTCAATGAAATATGATTTGGCAACAAAAAGAAATCAAATAATGATACATGCCAAAACATGGGTGAGCCTTTAAAACATTATACTAAATGAAAGAAGTCAGTCTCACACATGAAAAGCCACAAATTGAATTTTCATTTTAGGTAAATGTATAGAAGACAGAATGAAGATTATTAGTTTCTTAGGGCTGAATGTAGAGATGGAGGAAACAGCAGAATGGAAACGGATGGCTAATAATCAAGGGGTTTCTTTTAAGGTGAACAAAAATGTTCTAAAATCAGATTGTGTGGTGGCTGCACAATCCTGTAAATATACTAAAAACATGAGATGTACCCTTGAATTGGTGAGTTGAATGGAATATGAACTTTGTGTTATTAAAGCTGTTTCTGAAAAAACTATTCTTACATATACATCTTTGTGTATTTATGATCATAATATTAATATATATTCCTGGAAATAGAATTCCTGAATCAAATAATATGTATATTTTTTAACGCTCTTGCTGCAGATTGACAAATTTGCACTTTGGCAATTATGCAAATTTGTTTTTTGCTGGAAATCATTGCATTTTTAACCATGTACCTGTACTTTAACCAATAGTCCATGATCATTATTTGTATCTTTCTCAGTTTGACAAGGGAAGGGAGTTTGTTTTCATCTGCACTACTCAGAATTCTACTGAGGTCGAGTCGTCTAAAATATTTTATTGACAATTTTAATGTCTACATTTGCATGTGCACGTGTTATGTATGTGCATGCACATATGTATGGATATATTATCTATATTCTTTGCCAATATTTCTGTTAGAATGTACCTTTCCTTATTGACTTACAAATCTATTTTATGATAAATATATCCCCCTTTTCTTATAATTTATTTTTACCATACAGATATTTTTCACTTGAATGAATTCCAAACTAGAGTTTTTCAATTTTTTTTTAAATTGCATCTTTGCTTACACAGACAAATCCAACTTCAAGAATAAATATTTATATATTTCACTATTTCTTATATTTGCTTTATCTTTTTGATTTTGAATTCCTTTGAAATTTATCTATGTGTGGGTGTAATGCAATGCTTTTACTTAAATTGTGCCACCCTCATTTATTGAATAAATCATCCTTTTAGTTTTTTATTTGAAGTGCCATTTTATCATATATTGAATTATTTAGCATCTTGAATCTGTATGGATATTCTAGTCTGTCTTTTTTTTAAATGTTGTTTGTTTATTTTGAGAGAGAGAGAGAGAAAGAGCAGGGGAGGGGCAGAGAGAGGGAGAGAGAATCCCAAGCAGGCTCTGTGCTGTCAGCGAGGAGCCGACCTTGGGGCTTGAATTCCCAAACCATGAGATCATGACTTGAGCAGAAATCAAGAGTTAGCATTATTTTTTCCTGAATTTAATAGAGATACTTATACTATGAAATGTGTTTCAACATATTTTTTGGAAAACTGGCACCCAAAGTGGCTCAGTAGTGAAAGGATGCAGCCATTAAATAAAAAACAATACATTTCAGACCCACTCAAGTCTGTATGCCTTTTGGGACATCAGCAACACAATTGATATTAAATAATAAGAAAAAGACTGCTATAAAACATGACTTGTCAGAATCACCATTTCCATGTTTATTGGAACATAGAAACTGTGGATGGCCAGGATATATTAAAATTAATGGAATACAACTTGGGAAATGGTGCCCTTAGTATGATGTCTTTTGATTTTAGAAAATTATTATTTCTCATGTTCAGAAATTAAATTTGACTTTTAGTTAACTGATTTTTTTTAAATAATGGATGTTATGTTTTAGTATCAAAATACTAATAATATCTCTATTTTCTACTGAATGCAACTGATAATATCAGGTGTTTTTTTTTTCTTTGACCTTTCAGTATGAAATACTTTATTAATGAGTTTCCTAATTTTAAATCTCCCCTATATCCTGTAAATAAACCAAATTTTGTCATTGTCTATTATTTTTTATAATATTTGCATAACTTGCTAATATTTTATTGGGATATTTTCTTTTTATAAAAAGTGTCTATTTATTTTGAGAGAAAGAGAGAGAGCGAGCATGAGTTGGGGAGGGACAGAGAGAGAGGGAGAATCCCAGGCAGGCTCCATGCTGTCAGTGCAGAGCCTGATGCGGGACTTGACCTCATAAACTGGGAGATCATGACCTGAACTGGAATCAAGAGTCAGATGCTTAACCAACTGAACCACCCAGGTATCCCCGTATTTAGGATATTTTCTTGTGTGTTCATAAGTGAGATTAACATGTGGTGGGTTTTGCTTTTGTTGTGGTGATTTTTTGTTGTCAAATTTTGTTAGCAGAACCATGGTACTCTTGTGATTTGTGATTTGGTTTCATTTTTAATCAAAGAGTTCTGAATGCTTGAAAGTAGCATAGGGCCTCATGAATAGCATGTTCCATGGAAAGTTCGTGTATACTAAATTATTAACTTACCTGGATGCCCAGGCTTAGTTATGAGTTGTCTTAGATGTCTTCTTCTAAGACATCATACTTCTAAAAAGCATATTTAAATGAGTGTGTGTATTAATTTGATTTCTTTGGTTGCCAGCTTCGAGAGAGAGAGAGTTCATTGGAGGTATATGCTTAGGACTAAGATACATCTCAGGATTGCAGTGAAGGCTGAAGCAGTGGACATAGAGCAGATATTTTTATGGCTAGAATTGCTTCAAAGTTTTACTCACACAGTACAGTGGAATTAATTCATGCTTGTTTTCTTGTCCTCAATCCATACCACAACCCAATTCTGGGAAGAAATATATGTTTGTCTTAGCATGAGTTAATGTTTCTTTCTCAGCTAGAGGAAACAAGAGAACTAACTGGTTATCAGTGCCTGTACCACATATTTTCCATTTGATGAAGGGTAATCCCAAACAGGAAATTGAGTTGCATTGCAAGAAGAAGGTGCAAGAATGCTGGGTAGCCAAAATCCAGTAAATATCCATTAAAACGTGTATTCATATAAACCTCCCCTGTAGGACATGCCTCTTCTTTCTCATTACCAAGGTTCAAATTTAGAGTATATCTGTATGCCTATTTATATCAATATATATATATGTCTTCTATATGGCCTTTTGCTTTTCAAAACATATTTCTTTGGAGGCATGGCCAAAGGGGAGGTGGGGGGAACAAGAGAAGAAAGAATTTGAGTCAGATTCCATTCCAGTATGGGCTGGGCTAAGCTAGTTGACTTGTCCTTGCTTTCTGTAGTGTTTACTTGTCTCATTCACATGTTTTCTGTCAGCTGACAATTTGGCTAGAGTATCACATGTCTAGTGCCCTGGTAAGGAGGATTGACCTGGGCCTCCTCCTTCTTTGTGTCATTCATCCTACAGTGTTTCCCTCTCTCTAAATATGACATTTTTCTGCCTAAAGGAGTCTAGCCAAAGCTTCATTGCATAATGTCTCAGGAAGGCAAGAAATCAAAAGCAGAAACTATAATCTTCGATCTAAACCCACAACTTTACCAATGTCCCTTCTACTGCATTCTGTCAGTCAAACAAGTTGTAAGGCCATTGTGTGAAGAGATTACGCAAGGCCTCAATTTAGGGGGCGTGATCCCTTGGGGACCATTTTGTTGCAATTTACCACAAACACCTGGCACATCTCAAGCACAGGAAACATGTTAGCTATCATTAACAATATTCACTGAGCATCCACTAAGAGAATAACTTACGTTATATTGCTTAATCATTGCAGGAACCTCTTGAACAAAGTGCTGATGAATGAGGAAACTGAGGCTGAGAGAGGTTATAGAATGTATTCAGACTGTATGGCTACTTAAGAAAAGATTATGATTTTATAAAAAAAAATAAAATTAAAAAAAAGAAAAAGATTATGATTTCAACCTTGTTCTGACTCCGAAGCATACACTATCATCTACCATTGTATCAGCTTCTGTCTTCACTCTGTAACAGCTTGACACAAACTAGAGACTAGAAAGGTCTGTAATAACTAACAAAATTATAAGGCATACTTCAGCCAGGGTAACTTTACTGTTCTTCTCCTCATAGTCTCCTCTCTTCCGCTTGGAGCTGTCACAGACATTTGCCCTGTGTGTCCACAATGAACATAGAAGGTGGGTTCTGACACAACCAGGAATCTGTTGAGTTCTACATAATTGCTTTAGCTTGAATCCTGAAACAAACCCAGAGAATTTCTGCCTCAGTGTTTCTTATGTTATGCAGTCACGGACTAGTGACCAACTGTTCATGTCTGTTATGTTTTTCAATGATATTTTAATTTTTCACATGACACCCACTTCCACACAGCCTCAATAAGGATAGCAGAAAAATCCTCTTTTTGTGACTGTAAACAGGAAGTCCTACAATCCTTAACTATCATCTGAAGCCCTGTGCCATTGGGATGGATACTTATTCTGCTTCTCCTTAAAATATGCGATTGCTTAATATTCTCTAGAAACTCTTTGACAAGTTTTTCTTTTTAAAGTAATGCAGTATTTTTTTCACCTGTGGTTAAGAAAGGAAATGTGATAATTAAAAGAATGTTGTTGCAGATGAAAGATTTTCAAACAATGTGTTAAAATTATTATTCTTTTTAAAGAATTTTCAAGATATTTAAATATAGGGATGTTTATTATGAGAAAATATGTGCTGCTAGTAAGGAATACGTATGTCTCTTAACTGTCATGTGATTTTAGAATAATTTATAATAATTATAAAAACCTTACTTAAGATCTAATCAAAACCTGTGTGATACCACCTAGTGGACATATTCATAAGTTGAAATTTTTACTAAGTACACCTAAAGAGAAGAAAATATTTCCAATTGGTAAAGCATCATCTAATGTGAAAATATTTTTAAAAATTGTTATATATGGTAATTAAGGGTTTGAAATACAGTGATAAGTAAGTGCTGATTCAGACGTATTAATAATTTTTTAAATATATAACTCATTAAATAAATGACTAAGTACTAAGGAGTACTTTGAGCTTCAGAGCATGGTGCCAGTGAGGTGCTATGTAGAACAGAGAAGGTGTGATTCTCTCTCTCCATCTGGCTTCCTGCACCTCATTTCCCATGTCTCCTTCATTAGATGTTATACTTTATTTAAGTTCTGAGAAAGAACAGTGCAAAAAAAAAAAAAAAAAGACCTAGAAATTGTATAATGTATGTCAAGGTACAGTAAAGATATTTAGGAAGAAGGCAAAAGACATCAGAAAGACCAAAAACTGGGACCAGTTCTGATGTCCATCAAGAGGACAAAAGCAAGCTAGTATATTCATAAGGTGTAATATTACTCAGAAACATGAAACATTGTGGAAAACACCCTAACAATGATGCTAAGTGAGAGAAGTCTTACACAAAAGAGAACATGTTATGTTAATTATGAATAATAAATATTCATAATTTATGTGAAATTTGACAACAGGCCAAAAGGATCTATACTGTAAATCACAGCCGTGATTGCTGGTAGGGGTAGATAGTGGGTTTACTGGGGACAGGCCAGAAGAAACTTTGTTGAAATGATGGTAATTTGATATCTCTTAATAGTGGTTTAGGTTACATATGTGAATGCATTTGTCAAAATTCAGTGAAGACACATTTAAGACTTTTGTATTTTGCTGTTTGTAAATTATACATCAAAAGAAAAGGGGAAAACACTAGCTTAAAAAAAAGGGTATAGACTTCAAACTTGGGTCTGAGTTCTGATTCCACCACTTAGCAGCCGTGTGACCTTGGGAAAGCTACATATTTAACACTCCGTGCTTTAGTTCTCTCTGAAAAACTAAGATGGTAATACTTGCTAAACTTTGTCTGAAGATAAAGACAGACGATGCGCGTAAAATGCCTACTACTTTACTTAGTGATGGTGCTTGGGACGTGACTGCCACTCCAAAAAGATTGGCCCACCTTTCCTTTTTTGATCAATGAGGACTAAGGGATGTGAATGGATATCCTCAATGTGTAGATGGTGAAATAGAGGAGCGTCCACCATACTGCAGTGAAAAGCCTTCTGGTAGAAAGCTGTGCAGTGTGCAACACTGACTCTTCTGGGAAGAGCAGAGGTTAACTTGGATAATGATGGATATCACAGAAGTGATAGAGTAGAAGGTGGGCTGGTTACTGCAACCTCCGTGGCACTCACAATTTTAAAGGAAGGAAAGGGAAGTCAGGCTCACAAGGTGACCTACACATAGCATGTTAGGTGAGAAGGGTAGCACAGATGGACATGCACACTAGCATTTACCTCTAACCTGAAAATTACAGAAGGATGAGTAGGTGCTGGTGAAGTAACACTCATCAAACGTTCCTGAGTGCACTTAATGTCACCATCAATTTTCTACAACATTTTTTGATGTGGGATTTTCCAGTAAGTGATATAACCTTTCTACAGATGAAAACACATAGAGAGCCAATGCAGTGTTATCTCTTGAGGCCAAAGATGGCTTGTGTCTCTTTACATATGACCTTTCTCTCCCAGACAAACTGGAGGATAAAGGGAAGAAAATAATGCTGGAAATAGTAGACTGGTCTCACAAACTCCTTTTTTCCCCCACCCCAGACACTGGTTTATGCAGAGAGTGAGTATTGAGAAAGAGTGCTTCTAGCTTTCTAAGGCTGTAGTCCTACCTGTGGATGTGCTGTGTGAATAATTTTGTGAAAAAACCATCTGTTTAATTAATTAATATTATTATAAGTATCATATTAATACTGTCTTAATATTCTTTACCTGGAGGCAAACTTGTAATCATTATGAGGTTACACATCTCTCGACCGGCATGCCGATGGGGCTGGTGGGTCTTCATTTGAAAAGTCCCTGCTTGGTTCCAGGACTGGTCTTTCTAAAATAGTGACTGCATCAGGCCAGGATCTCCCAGGAAGTGGAATGGGTAGATTGTTCTGTTTTATGGTATCAGGAGATTGACACTTAATTATTACCTTTGATGGAGTGGAACCGATATATCAAAGACAGCAATAGCAGTGATGGTTAGAGTATAATAGCTATTGGGCCAGACAGCAAAACAGAACAAAACAAAACTGTGCCTCAAAAACCTGTATCATAATTCAGGTTTCCTCAGAAGCAGACCTTTAACCCAAAATGTGAATGCAAGAAATTTGTTGAGAGATACAAGGAACAAGGGTACTTGTGGGAGGAAAAGCAAGGTGGCCACCAGGGAAAATATACCCTTTATGTTCAGTTCCTACCACTGAAAGCTGTTCTTGGTTAGGCTCTAACAAAAAATGATACAATAAACATATTTTATACCATAGTGGGATTTTCCATAGTCAGTTCCCTTTCACAGGTGTTATCTCACTGTCATCATGAAGGATTAGCACAGTAGGAGGCTAGGATTTCAAGTTTTGACTCGCCAAGGGTCACAAGCCATAGAGCTTCTGACTCCAAATCTCATTAGCTGACATCATGTCACCTCTAAATTAGCCCATTGTTGTTGTTTTGAGAAGCACATTTTAAAAGTACATTTTAATTTTTTTTTCATTATAGTGCTAGTGTTAATTATACAAATAATTGATGTTTATTGCAAGAAAAATCGAGACGAACAAGACAAAATATCTCTTGTTTGTAGCAAGCTCTCCACTTATCTGCTATGGATCTCCGAATGTTTTTGGTGGAGGTCATTTAAAATATCAACCCGTAAATTTAAGATTGTTCCAGATAATCCATAATACATCTCGCCTTTCACAGAGATTATCCAATGATCTATGCCCAGCATTTCATGACTGTCCTTTAATGGTACTCATTTATTTCGCATTTGTATACACAGTTGACATGCTTAAATGCAAGGAGTTCTCTGTTAGGGTTTTATTATAAAATTTAGATTTATCTCATTGTGGTCAGAAATGTGAATTGTACTCATTCTCCTTTTTTGTAATTTATTTATTTTTCCTGTAGCCTCACTTCAGCAAGCCATTGTGGCCTTGATTATATTAATACTAATATTACTTCTATGTTTCCATTTTATACTTATTTCATAAATTAATAAGGAAAAAATGGAATACTCAAATTAACTCCCCAAAAACTGCCATAAAATGAAAAAGATGAGGACACTGCTCCCACACACCATTTTGACTGATAAGCAGCACCACCTCCAGAGGAATTAAAATGCTTGCTCATCATGTGATAAATTAAAGTCAATACTCAGCTTAAAAAAGATTAATGATACATGTAGCACATGAAACTGTTACCAAGTCAAGCTGTGCATTTGTGTACAAATAATTGGCACATGTTATATTGCTTGACTTAAAAAGTTTGTGACACTCCTAAATTGGATTATACTTTTGTAAAACAACAGCAACAACAAATAAAACAACAAACAAAAATCAAGCTTTATTCTTCTATTCTTTTCAGTACTTACCTTAGATTTTTGCCTTGATGAAATATCACACATACACATACACCATTTTATAATTGGTTAGTATTATTTTCAGGTCTCTTCTTCAATTTTAATTTTCAGTTTTTTAACTTTAATGTATGCTTTTTATTTGCTTGAATCTAAGAGGTTTTCCCTTTTAATAGGTAAATTGATCACTTTTATGTTTATTGTTCTAAGAGATGTGTTTGTTCCTTCTTACTTTTTCTCTTGTTTATGTATGCTTTCCTTACCTTTGCAATCTGCTGTTTGTTATATCCAAGTTGTAGCTAGCCCTTTTTTTTTTTTTTTTTTTTTTTTGGTCTGGTTTATAGTGAGCTCTGTATACCATGGATTTGAGATTTCCTTTTGATTTGAGATAGCCTATCATCTTTTTGGAATTTTTATGTTACATATGGATAGTTCTCTTTCATTTAAGAATAAAAATTATAATAATTTGTATATCCATTGCCTTTCTATTACATTGAATACCTTTTCTCCTAATTGTTTTTACTCAGTCTGTTCCACTGCTGATATTTTCAAGGTTGATTATAGCCTTTATTATTTCTAATTATTTTTAATTATGAAAGTTTGTCATTTACTTACTTTCTTAACTTTAGGAATCTCCTTTTATTTTCATGCATTGTCCTTCTCGTTTGTGGATGAGACTAAATACATAGATACTGTATGTATTAGGTGCATTATGTAAATATTATGTGTTATGGGTTTTGTTTTTGTTTTTGTGTTTGTTGAGTCTGTGTTACCTTTTATTTCCTTGAATGAATAAAACAGCTACTATCTAAAATGGTCTTCTGCTTTATGGGATAGATCATGTAAAAATATATAAACATACTCCTGAGTTTTCTTTTCATATGTAGACTTATTTTCTTTTCTAATTTTGTCTCCCCCAGAATTTTTCTCTCTCCTTTGTATTTGTTTATTTATTTTTTATTTTTTTAAATATTTATTTATTGTTGAGAGAGAGACAGAGAGAGAACTGGGGAGGGGAAGAGAGAGAGGGAGACACAGAATCCGAGAAGGGTCCAGGCTCCAGGCTCCGAGCTGTTAGCACAGAGCCTGATGTGGGGCTCAAACTCATGAACCATGAGATCATGACCTGAGCCAAAGTCAGATTTTTAACCTACTGAGCCACCCAGGTGCCCCTGTGTTTATTTTTATCTTAAATTATAATTGGTCCATCCAAGCTACTATTAGCCCCTGAATATTGTTAAGATGTGTGGTCTTTGGGATCCTTTCTATTTACCTGAGAAACTTTGAATCCTCACCATTGAGCTCTTCTGTCTCTCTGTCTCTCTCTCTCTCTCTTTTTTTTTTTTTAAGTTTATTTTGAGAGAGAGGAAAAGCATGAGTGGGGGAGGGGCAGAGACAGAGAATCCCAAGCAGACTCCTTGCTGTCAGCTCAGAGACTGATGCAGGGCTCAATCCCCTTGATTGTGAGATCATGATCTGAGCTGAAGTCTGATGCTTAGACTGAGCCACCCAAGTGCCCCTGTCTCTTTCTTGTAGTTTTAAGAGCCTTGGTGCTGGAAAAGTTTTTTGTCTCAAATGGTTATCTTTCTGGATCTGAATAATCTCTAAACTTATGATGAGTTGATTATCTTTCTTAAAATCTTAGTCGGAGGAAGGCCCTGCAACAAGCTTTATGTTTGTGAGGTTTTCCCTCCTAATCACTTCCCATCTTTAATCCTCCCAACAGTTAATCAGCTATATTTGCTGGAATTGGTCTGAAGAAGAGAACATTTTTTTTCCAAACTAATTGATTCCTGTCTCTCTCTCATGTTTCATTTCCTATTTAGATGGGCTCTGCCTTATGATGGAGTGATCAAAAAGTTCCATCCAGGTCAATCTTGGCTTACTCCAAGGGGAATGAGAGGACTATGTGGAGTTATGGAGTCCTTAGGCTTGTTTTACAATCCTAATTTCAAGTGCATGAATGCAGACTTTAAAAAGGTTGCTGAAAGAATGACCTATGGAAAGCTTCCCTAGGGCAGGAACTAAATCTATTTGATCATTTTTACCCATCATTGGACAACAGATGTGATTTCTCTATGCCTTCCCTTTCCTCATTTGCAAAACCAGGTGCAACATGCTGTGTTTCACAGGGATATGAAGAAGATTCATGATTTGCCAAAGACTTCACCCAGTAGTTGTCATGATACATACTCCAGAAGCAGTGGTGATATTAGTCTGCAGTCCAAGTCCTTCTTTTTTCATATGGGAAGCTGAGACCCTGGTCACAGAGCTAGAATTAGATCTAATCTTTCATACCAAGTTCAGCACTTACTTAAAAGAGTGAAATTAGTCTTAATTTATCTTCTTCTTGTGTGTATGTATTTTCTTCTGTATATATTCACAGATGTGCACAGAATACACACCCAAAGTACAAATAGAGCATTGTACTTATATTCAATTGCTGCTGTCATCAGAAAAAAAAAGCAAAATTCATCTTTTCTGTTTTAACGTGGGTTTCATGATCATTCTTGCTTTAGGATGGCTCTTGACCTTTCCCTTCCTTTTTCTACATGAAGGGTATTGTTTTGTTTTTGTTTTTGTTTTTGTTTTGAGAAAGGGGGATGCAAGTGAGCAAGGGGCAGAGAGAGACTGAGAGAATCCCAGGAGGGGTAGAAAGAGAGAGAGAAGAGGAGAAAGACAGGGAAAGGGAAGTGGGGCTCACCCGAAGCATGGCTTGTACTTACCCAAAGCACAGCTCAAGCTCACCCGAAGTGGGGCTCGTGCTCACCCACTGTGGGGCATGAGCTCACCCAAAGCAGGGTTCAAGCTCACCCAATGTGGGACTCGAACTCACAAACTGTGAGATCATGACCTGAGCTGAAGACAGATGCTTAATGACTGAGCCACCCAGGCGCCCTTATATGAAGTTTTCTTTTAAGAAAACTCGTCTGTCTTATTTGGTAACTTGTCTAAGAGAGGTACACAATTATTCATCAGCCTAATTGATAATTTTTAAGAGTATTCTTTTTTTGTGGCCAATCCCAATTTGCTTATTATGATACCTTCTGTCTATTATAGAGGAAATGGAGGCATGGTAAAGTTGGTGTGTCTTTGGGAGAATACCTGTGGAGGTCTCCTGTGATGAATAGGGAAGGAATTCTCCATCTAATTCACTGAACCAACAGAGCTGCTTTGCTACTGAGATTGATGTTTGAAATACTCTGGGAGAAACCAGAGCTCAACAATTCTGTTCTTACACTAGCCAGACTTGCCATCCATCATTTATAATCCTCCCTTGAGAGAGAGCACCTCCACCAAGGGGTAGTTTTCAGGGTAGATAGTATTTTCCTTGGAAATCTTGGAGCAGTAGCTTCGAATATTTAAACCAAGATTGCACACTAGTGTCAACATCATCTTATTATTATTATTATTATTATTATTATTATTATCATTATTATTATCATTATTACTATTATTATTATTATTATTATTATTATTGTTATTTCACATATATAGACAATACCTCATGGAGAGAATCAGGGTCTCTTACAGGGAGAGTCTGAGATTCGGGATTTAAAATCAACTCTGTCATGATTCTGTTGATTTTTTTTAAATGAAGTATAAAAAACTTGCAGACCAAGGTGGGGATCTTAGACCCACAGCATCAGCATCACGTGAGAGCTTATTAGAAATGCAGAATCTCAATTCCCAGGGCACACTTACTGAGTCAGAGTCTGCATTACAACAATATCTCAAGGTCATTCAGGTGTACTTTAAAGACTGAGAAACACTGTTCTGATAAAGTGTTTAATAAGTGTGGGTGCACACTTAAATCATGTGGAGGACTTTCAGGAGTGCTGTCCAAACACACCATCACAGATTGTGATTTGTTTGAAGTGGGGCAAAGACAGAATTTTTTTTTTCCATGCTCCTTAGCTGATTCTGTGCCTACCTATGGTTAAGAAACTACAGGCTTAGCCATGTGATAGCAGCCGGTGGATGACATCAGAGCTCCCTGGCCATACTGGTTTTAGCCCAAAGCCGTATCAGCATTGTTCTTACCTCCAGACAGAATAGCTTGCAGTGCTTATCTCAAGGTTGACAAGCAGCAGAGCCTGTTGGGCTCCACTCTGATAGGATTGTTCTTGGCTGGGGAAGGAGATAGCAGCCAGCAGCAAAGGCTACTTCACATGCACATGCACGGCTCTCCTGAGGGTCCATACCTAGTGCCCTTCAAAGGGCAGAAAAATGGAGATTGTCCGGTTCTTAGCATTCTCCATTTCAGCCTCCTTTGTAATTCTGTGTTTTAACTTTGATATGTCTGATATGTCCCTTTTTTTCTTTTAGTATTGACACTGGCAGGAAAGCTTACTATTGCCAAGACTGTCTTTAGTCACACAGGAGAAAAAAAAATCACTGATTGAACTTTTTAACTGCTTTACTTCAAAATTCTTCAAAGAGCTATACAAGTTTGAAATTTGTAAGAAAACAGTGTAAATTAAGCTCTTTGTAATCATAGAGATTCGGTCTTAGATACACCTCAGCATCTTCGTTGAAGTCAAACAAAAAATACCTTTATATTTCAAAACACATAGTCTAAAAAATTTTGTCTCAGTATCCCAAAGGAAAGGATATTTTTTCTCCCATGAATTCCTGTCAGTTATTATTTGCATGCATTTATTTGATCATTAATGAACAGACTTGCAATATTTCTTTAGCAGTTCTTTTGGTCTATTTTTAAGTTTTGTTATTTCACTTTTCACATATTTATGGCTTGTTTCTCTAAGTAAGTCATAAACTCCATGAAGGCACGAAATATATCTCACATTTATTGGTACCCCCCCATGGTACAGAGACTCATCTTTTCAACACAGAAGATTATGAAATGTAACATGTGTGGGCTATTTGGATTTTCTTGTTTCCCCTCATGAAGATTTTCAAATGTATCTGTATATATGTCTCTATCATTTATCTATAGCATGATCACCTATCTATAGTATGAAGCTTTTTCAAATGTGTTAATTGTGTAATATTAAAAAAAAATCCACAGATAATGAACAAACTCTGGCTTTTTTAGTAAGCTCTCAAGTTTAGACATTGATGAAAAAAATATATCTGTCTTCACAGGCAATAGTTTACCTTCTCAGGATTCAGATGTGAGTACATAGCAAAGGAAAAGCCCTTAATCTGAGGGATGACATCTCAGTGGGTCCTTCTGGATGGCTCTAAAATGCATTCCACATGAAATGAAGACAGACTGTGTTGTAAAAAACTATGCTTATTAATGCATTTCATATGAAAAAGCATACGAGATAAGGCACACCATGACATTGAAGTGACCACAGAGATTCCTTTCTTATAACATTGATGCCATTATATTAAGGATGATTAAAAAAAAAAGAAAAACAAATTTATCCTTGAAGAGTTAGATTTCTCTAGAATACATTCAGATCTCAATCAGGTCAATTAATGTTCCTTCTACATTTTTTCTTGAATTATAATTATTTGGCTGCATATATTTAGCACTCAAGTGGTCAGAAGTTTTCACAGGCTGGCATTCCAATGAGTTCTGAGTGGGAGAATAGGGGCAAAGACTCATGATAGAGATATTTACACATGACCTTCACTTAAAAAACTCACGGACTGGTGGTACAGTGAGCTGATCGTTCAAATACTGTACGGTGCAAAGGGATTTGTGAAGGCTTTACAGGAAAGACCTGAGACATGAGACTCAAAGATAGAGAGGAAGAGCAAAATAAGCAACTTCTGCAAAGACATGAATTCTAGAAACGGCTTTGAATGTCTGTAGGTAGCACAACATTAGATGTCATGGCTGAAGCAGAGAGTGAGTCTATGACAAAGCATAAGGACTATGGGAAAAGATGGCGTGCCTAGCTAGATGAAGCTACTCAAATTAATTTTGTACTCAATTGTGTGGCAACTGGTTGGGTGTTAGTTGTGCTTTAATAGGAAAGTGGCATGATCTATTTTATATTTTTGAAGAAAATAAATTCAAAGACAGTGTAGAAGATGGTTTGGAGTGAGACAAAAAATAACTCAGATCCTGCAGTAATTCAGGTAAGAGATTCATGTCCTGTTTATGATACAGACTTACTAAGACTGGTTCCTGGTAAGGTGTGGAAGGATGAGGAAGTAGGAAGATCTAAAAGTCACTTTGTGTTTATGCAATTGATGCAGTTATTTTGTGGGGCTGGAGAAAGAGATAAGTAAGAGTAAATGACAGTTTAGGTTTGGGCATGTTGAGATTCATATTGCCGGTTCCTAATGTTTAATTAACAGTAAAAACTATGGACCCAAATTGGGGAGCAGTGATCCCTATGAGATACAGAAATTTGAGTTGTATGTAGTTTTTTAAAGCAAAGGATGTCCCAGGAAGTGTTAAATGAGAACAAGAAGGATCAATAAGGGAAAAAGAAAGAGAAAAAGAGTGTCCCTAAGACAGGGTGAAATGAGAAGGAGTAGGGTAGAAGTCGAGTGGTTGGGTGTGTGAACAAAGAGGGACTATCCAGATACCATGTAGAAGTCAAATAGGAGAAGGATTGAAAATGCTCAACAGATTTTGGACATGGATGAGTCTGGTAAGAGTAAAAGCCGTAAGTTACCAGCACAGTACATGAATGAAGGGGAAGAGTGAATGGGGAGGAATTGGTGTCTGATAACAAATGTTCAAAGCAGGCAGCACAGGAGAGAGAAGACATTTCCTTCTTTCAGGGAAGGAAGTTACTTTAGGGAAGGATTAGAGACTGTTGCACATGTTGGTTGTAGAAGAAAGGAAGCTAAGAAAGAAGAGACAAAAGATACAAATGGGTGAGTGAGGCTGGAGGTGTGTGGTCTCAAATGAAGAGTGAAATTAACCTTGAAATGCTGAAACACTTCTACTCCTCCTTGACAGCAGGGAGGTCATTAATCGGAGATTTAAAAGTGAGAGGATTTAAAGTTTAGGAGCTCCCACCTGATGTTCCCTACTGTTTTCTATGAAGCAGGCAATAGACTGTCTGCTGAGAGTGGAAGAGGGCAGAGACTGAATATACTTGGAAGGGCTGTTTGGGGACAGCCAGCGGTAGAACTGAATGGGTACAAACAATGTTAGAGACCCAGCAGAGGGTCGGATCATAAATTTATAATGATGCCAATTAGAATATTAAGTTTTTTTTCCAGTGGCATCAGACAGTTCATGAAAGGTAGTATTGTGCATTGTCAGCAATGCTAGAGCAACAGACAGGATGAGTTAAGTATGTCACAACAGTGACTGGGACAGCTGAGTAACCTCAATAGAAAAAGAAACAGGGGCACCTGGTGACTCAGACAGGTCAGTCAGTTGAGAATCTGACTCAATTTCTGCTCAGGTCACAATCTCATGGTTCATGAGATTGAGCCCCGTGTCAGGATCTGTGCTCATAGCTCAGAGCCTGCTTGGGATTCTCTCTCTCCCTCTCTCTCTGCACCTCCCCCACTCCCACACATGCTTGCTCTCTCTCTCAAAATAAATAAATGAATTAAAAAAAAATAAAGTTAGGAGGCCTTTAGCCTAGGAACAAATGGACCTTCTGAGAAACATCAGGATATTTAGTAGAAATTAGTGGAGCATTACAAGATTTATAATGGGGGGGATTTCAGAGAGATGGCTAAGTCAGGATGTAATAAAAGGGAGTATGCAAGAGGGGAATGGTCCATGGGTACAATGTGAGGTTGTGTGGTATGTTGACAGCATTGAGTTGGAGAGAAAGATAAATGCAAGAAATACATATAGCATATATTTGACATATATACATAATATGATTAGAGGGCTGTGTGGGTCAAGCTATTTTTCCCATTGAGTGTTGTGACATAGCCAACCTTGAATGGGGCCATCTAGTACCTGAGCTCTCAGTTTACAACTAATTGAGGAAACACTAAGCATATTGTCCAGGCTATTTATAACCTTGATTAGAATTTACCAATAACTTTAAAGTCCCATATTATTTCTTTCTTTATGCGTAAATAATATAAGCATCTTCTTAACTTTCACCTTCTCTATGAATAATGTTCTTCTTCCCTATGAACAATGTTCCCATATGTTCTTTGTTGAAATTTGTCTAGCATTTTTTCACATTTTTTTTCTGTCCTTTAGATCCCTGTTATAATATTGGTCATAATCTCCTTTATATTCTCTTTATTTATGAAGATCATATGTTTCTTGAGGATAGCCCTCCATCTTTTATTCGCTGTAGTCCTGGTGTATCTTCTTGTGAAAACAGGATACTCTGTAAATGTTCCTTGAACTTACTTGATCATTACCTCTCATTTTGAATTAGTTCTTAGTATGTATTGACTATCATCTAGCAGAATCTGAGGATTACTGGGCAGTGGGTTTGCATGACAGAAGTTGTGAGTAAATGATCCACCACCTGAAAAACAAAATGTCCTTTTGGATTCTAAGGAACCAGAGTAGTATAAAAACACTGAGTGCTGTGTACCTGGGGAAGGTGAAAGAAGCAGGAAGGATAGATGCACAAGGTCTTCATCTACTTCACAATTTTCAGTGGGAGGAAAAGCTCTCTACAATCAATTTCTGCACACATCTACAAAGTCATTGAAATTGCTCAGAGAAAAGAAATTATGACTCTGTGTACATTTGTGCGTGAGTGTGTGTGAGAGAAAGACAGAGGTGAACCTCCCTAAGGCTTTTGTCTTCATTGTTTCATTGTAAATTGCTTTCCAGAATCTCATAAGTGTTACTGTAATTTTCTCTTCATTTCTACACCTACCTCAGCCCTACCTAATTTAAGCCATTGATCTTAATCCTGTACCTGGACTTTAATAATGCTTGCTTAAAAGCCCTGCTATCTTTTTGCACATTTCAGATGAGAGCCAGTTTAATCAAGTTGTGTTCATATGAAATAAATCCTGTAATTCTCCCCTACTTTGAGCTCAGTTAAGTGCCATGGGCCTCTTTAAGCAGCTGATGGGCACACTCCTCCAAAATAAATGGCCCCGCTGATACTGGACAACAGGGTTAGAGCAGCCATTAGTCTACAGTCTTCTGAGAGACTCTGTCTAGAATTTAATTCCTCGGATACCTTTGTGAATTTAACAGAGTCTTCAACCTGCTTGGGGGTTACATTTTAACAAATCAGGGGAAAAAATCTTTGCTGACTCATGGTAACTCTTTGATCATTTTTCACAACATCTAATTTTCAATATTATTGTGTCTAATTTTATACCAGATTTTATACTACAGGATGTACTTACATTAAAGTACCTCATTTATGTAAACTTTATGTTTTTAAAATCCATGAGGAATTTCCAGATGTCCTCTGTGATTAAGTAAATGGATACAGTTAATTTACGATCGCTCGCTTACAATTACACTCGAAGTTAGGTAACATGAGTCTGTCTCATTCCTTTGACATAATTTGATGGCAGACTTTTAGAGGTTTAAGAACTATACTGTGATCATCCTAAAGATGATTACTGCAATCATATATGTATGTAACGGTGTACAGGGTAATGACTTTATTCTAAGTGCTCTGGACAGTGGTGAATAGAACAGGTTCTGGCCTCAAAGAACAGGTTCTTGCCTGCAAATCAAAGTATACAAGATATACTATAAAACCTCTGCTTTTTCCTTTTGCTTCTATTTTAACTTTGTTTTAATGAAACTGTATTTGTGATAGATATGTGATCCCATATTGGCTTCTTTTCAATTCACTCACTTCTCAGGGCCCATTCTACCAAACCCAAATCTGGGTCTGAACTATGTCAGTGTGTTAGGTAGGATAGGCTTCTTATAACATTACTTTCAATGTGCCCTTGTCATAAAACTTACTCAGTCTGAAAATTTGGGACTCTTTCCAATCTAAGTTCCTGAGCGCCATTACGATTTATCATATGCTGCCATCTCCATTTCCTTCAAATTCTCCACCTCAATATTTATGTATTGTTTTCCTCTTTACAAAAAGAAGAAGAATTTGAGAATTGATTCTAACCAGAATCTAACATGGAAAAGGCCATAAATATTGCTGAGAGGATTTTGTTGTTGTTGTCATATTTTTTTAATACCAGAAAAACTTTGGAAGCAAATCAAGTGTCTAACAATAGGGGATGGTGTATCCACTTGAGATAGAGGAGTTATTCCTAACCCCCAGACTCATAGTGTGGGCTAGAGTAATGCATATAATTCATCTTACACAGTGGCAGCATGAAGACATGGTCACACATTTTATCATCACTGTTACTTTTGTTGTTAGACTCCCGACTACCTATAGAATGTCTCAAATTCAGCTTGGCCCCAGAATGTGATTATTTATTGGAAACATCTTCTGGATTTGCTTAATTTCCTTTCCCACAGACACAAGCCTGATACAGGCAGACACCTTTCGTGTAAATTAAAGCCACAGCTGCCTGTAGTTTCGTCTTTTTTTTCCTTCTGTCATCTAATTTATTCTTCAGTTGCTGCCAAACATCCTCTGAAAGTATCCTTTGCAGAGAAGTGGCATGTCTGTATAAGTAAGTATTAATAATCCTAGAGGATATTTTAAATTAAAATAAATAGCAGAACATCTTGTTGCGCAAACATATAAAATGAGAAAACTGGGAAAATGGCCTTCTAGTTTTACTTAAAACCTATTTATCTATTCTGACAGTTCCACCACCAACTTTTTCCTGAGTCTCAGCTCACAGACAAATACTTTCTTCATTCTTCCACTGGGTCCTAAGGCCTTTGCCTTCTTTGATTCCATTAGCTTAAGTATTAAGAACATACATTATAGGTGTATGTTGCGGAATATATTAATCTTACCTACATTACCCAGAAAAACAGTGGCTATAATTCAGTACTTTTCTAATAATATATATGCTCATTCTCATTTACATTTTTCAGGAATGGATAATGGTTTATTTTCTAAGAATTTGTGATATGGATTTTTAATTCCAGCATGAAATAGATAAAGGTATTGCATTTTACAATCTACACAGGAACAGGAATTTAATGTGTGTGAACAGTCTGCTCATTTACTAGAATAATATATCCTAAATGGCTTCAATGTGTTCATAGACAGCGAACATTGAAAGCAGTAATTGGAAAAATACATCACCAGTCCAAATGTTCTTACAGTCTTAGGTTGGAGTCTGGTGATCCTCTTAAATTCTTTGTTTAGTCAGGATAGAAGATTCTAGAATTACTGACTGAGCCTCACATTCTAAGCAATTTAAGGTATAAGTATACTAAGGATATGGATGGACTCATAGTTTAGTTAAGCTGAACAATGACAAAATCTTAAATTTTCTTAAATTCACACTTTTATTTGCATGTATTATTCATCTAAAAACATCTTCTGGATGAATAATATTGTAGAACTATAAGGTCAGAATTTGAGTTTCTACGATAAAGTGGAATGCATACATAAAAACCCTGGGACATTTAGGCAACTTTAATAAAGCATCTTGTTTTAGAATTAATAGTGTATTTTTATTATGGTGATTCTAACTTGTTGAAACCATAAACATTATGAAAAACTAACTGTATTAGTTAGATAATACTAGCAGTTATAATAAAAAAGAACCTGAAACCCATGGCTTGACACAGTGGAAGACTATATCTTGCTAAAAATAAAGACATAGCTGTTCCTGATTGATGGTAGAAGGGATTTTGCTCTATTCGCATTGTATGGAATCAGGCTGAAAAGGCTCTGCCATCTTCGTATCCGGTATCCCTCTGAGGCTTATAACAACATGGTGACCCTCAGGCTATCTGCGAGGGAATATGGAAACACTGCATATTACAGAGCAACTGGCAGATCTAGTGCCAACTCCCTGGTTCCAACATGAACTTGAGAAGTGCTTGGCAAGTTACCTAAGCATTGATAATGATTAGGATCCTATTGGGATTGATGCTACAGTTGGCACAAAATGTATAAAGTATATGGAGGACAGTGAGCCATGGGAGATGTGAATGCCTATCATTGGATATGTTTTTTTATTGTTGCAGATCCGGCTATTTTAGTTTAGTTGTCACGGCATAGTAAGACAATAAAATTGTGCAAGAGTTTTATGAATCAGTGACTCACTGCCAGATTGAATGTGGCCAAGCTCTCTTTACTGTCTTGGCTACAGTTCTCATTGTCTTCTTAGAAGTGCCTTCCTTTGCCATTCTTGACCCCCACTCCAAAACAAAACAAAAACAAAAACAAAAAAACAGGAAACAAAACAAACAAAAAACAAAACACCTCTTAACTAACATTATTGCCATATCCCAAACCCATGTCTCTAATATAAAGTACCGCATCTAATATACGAGAACCAAAGAAAATAAAATAAAATACTGACTGATCAGTCAGGAGGAAAGAGCATGGAAGATTTTGGGATCCAACTTTCCAAGAAATACATATCACTTTTGCTCACATCCCATTGCCTAGAATAGTCAGATGATCACAACTAACTGCAAAGGAAATACAGGTCTAGTTCTGTGAAAATAAAGAAGGGCAGATGGTTTGGTAATTAGCAGTCTCTGCCACACAAGCTATCAATAGAATATCAGTATGCGGCAGTTATATTTATAACTTCCAGTTATTATATTTGCATGCAAATATGTATATGTATACAGAAATGCTATAATTGGCTTTAATAAGCAATAAACAAACAAATAAATTTAAACCTAAAAATAATTATTGAGATAGTAATATTGGGAATTAGAGTTGTAATACAATGTTTCTTTAAATTATGTAATGTTTCTTAACCAGCATTTGAGCAAAATGTATGCAATAAACAATTCTGCTTAATTAAAATACTTAGATTTTCACTTACTTTTAGGATCCTTTATTGTACTTAACCAAGGATAAAACTTAGGAGTTAATAATATCTATTATTTTTTAAAGTGTATTTATTTTGAAAGAGAGAGAGAGAGAGAGAGAGAGAGAGAGAGAGAGAGAATGAATGTGTGGGGGAGGGGCAGAGAGCGCGCACAAGAGAGAATCCAAAGCAGGCTCCATGCTATCAGCACAGATCCCACAACTGTGAATTGAACTGTGAAATCATGATCTGAGCCAAAATCAAGAGTCAGATGTTTAACCAACTGAGACACCTAGGTGGCTTTTTTAGGCCTGAGCCACCTAGGTGCCCCATAATAACATGCAGTATTAATTCAGCTCTTCCCATGTGTCAGGCCCTTCTCCAGATGCTTTCAGTGTCTGGCTCATTTAATTCTTATTGTAATCACTTGAAATAGGTGTTTATTATATGCATTATATTACAGATGGGATACAGGAAGCTCAGAGAATTAGGTAACTGGTCTAGTGAAGATGTTGGATCTGAGATTCAATATAAGATCTTTCACATTGAAATTCTGAGCTCATAGTCAGTTCAAGGAGAAAAGACAAAATCCAAAGAACCTTAGGGTTGGCTCTCTAAAATGCTTTGTAAAACTAGTGAATAGAGTTTCCATATATGAGATATGATGAAACTTCAGCCCATGTTGTTTATATTTACACGTGCATTTTCAAATTCATTGTGATAATCCAAATAGGTGGCAATGCTGAATTTAGGATAAACTCCTTAAAATAACAACTTTATTTCCTCTTTAAAATTATTATAAGGATATACACTTATCACTAATACTTTGCAAAGTGAGCTTTGTAATTATTATATTTTACAAGACTTCATCCTTTCTGTCATACTTCATTAGCTCCTAGATATTTCCTAGGCTGTTTCTGTGGAATATGAAGTAAGTAGAGCATCTCTTAAATATTTTCATTATAAATGCTGGACTTACTGGCTGCCATGCTGCTATAGTTCAATGAAAGGCAATTTTTCCTATCCCTGGCATCTTCGTTTCTCAACAAGAAAGAGAATACGGTCTCTAGCCCAGAGCTGTTGTAAGTACAGGTGGTCTTTAATGGCCTCATTCCTTCTGTATATATTCAGTTAGTTTTAGCTAGTTCTTACAGTGGACAAGGCACTGCACTAAGTGCTTTTGATTCATTGGCTCATGTAGTCCTTATAAAAGCTCTATGTTGGTATTGTTTTTATCTCCAGGAGAGGAAATGAAGGCTTAGAATAGCTAAATAACATGATCAGTTACTGAAGGAGGCTGGATTTGATCCTAGAAATTTTTACTCCAAAAGCAACCCTTACTAACCCTGCTCTCACTCCCACCGTGACTCCACACTTAAATCATGTGCGGTCCTGTGGTCATTTCACCTTTTTTATATTAATTTCCCTAGATTGTATACTTAATGCATTTGAGTTCTCTTTGGAATCACTGCTCACTTTACAGTGAGGGTTTAGGTGGTTAAGAGAATAGTGTGTGAGTTCTGAGAAGAAAGTACTGAGCACTTTCCACATGCCAGGCTCTGGGCTAAGCACTTTATTTAAAATATAGATATAAATTTTCAAAAAATTTGGGCAGATACTATTATCACCATTTTAGAGATGAGGAAACTGAATCTTAAGGATAATTAATAACTTCTAGATTACTCAGCTCTTAAGTGCAGGGATGTGCTACAAACTCAGGTTTGGCCCTAAAGCATAGATTATTAGCTATTAAACTAATGATCTTCCTTAAGCACTGAATAACTACTAGATTATTTCATATAAATTGCTTTATTTCATTATCATTGTCACTCAAAGTGGTAGGGGAAATGAACACAGATAAGGGTAATTTAAATACACATTCTAGTAATAAATGCTGAGGCTGGTATTAAAGCTCAGATCTGTATGTCTGCAGAGCTTAAACCTTCCCCTACTGTATTTCCTCCAGGCCCTCTCTCCAGAACCACCATTACTGTATTTATTCACTCATTTCCTCCATGCATGTCCGTTAATACCCCTTTTGTCTAGACACTGTCCTGAGTGCTATACATAATAGTGAGTAAAACAGTGCTTGAGGCTTTTGTTCTAATGAGGGAGACAAATATTAATCTACTCATACAAATATATGCTTGGAAATTGCAATCTAGCACTGATGCAGTATTTAGTAGAGGGATTCATGGAAGCTATCCCCAAGGGAGCATTATTTTAGCTGGGATGTAAAAGGTTAGTACAATTTTACTTAATATGATTAGTAGGAGGTAGAAAGAGACTGTGCTAAGCATCCCAAAGAGTTTCCTATTAACTCCTGAACAAGTATTTGTACAAACTTTTCATGTGCTGATTAAGCCCTTCTTTTTTTCTTTAGTGAAACTTCTTGAAAAATATGTCATCATTTACTTACATGAAGTAAGTATAGGCATATAGGCATCTAATAGCTAGATGTGTGACATTTCTTATTCAGAGTCCACTTATCAAACATCTTCAATTATCTAGAATGTACTTTATAATTAGAAAAAAAAGGAGAAATTATATCACTCATAAAGAGGTCAATGAGATTAAAATAATAAAATATAGCCTCTGGAACTTGAAAAGTACATTCATATATTAACCGTTAAATAACTGAGGCAAATAGTATTTCACATTTCAAGAAACACTGGCATATTAATCTCTAGTAATCTCTAGTAAAGTAATTGACATTTATTTAACAACCCTAAATCACCAACCATGTTGAATATCATGTTGAGTATATTTCTGTAAAGAACTAGATAAATATATGTTATATATATTATAAATATGCATATATTGTTTGTAATTAGTACTATGAAACAGAGTTTTGTTTATGTGCAAAATTCACTTATATACCACATCTGGATAAATGGAGTATTATTCTAGGCAAGACTATTTATGTTTATATTTATACTATTTACTAATACTTCCTGATATTATTAAAAAAACCTTTACATATGAGTGATTCATAATCTCTCATTGTGATATTGCATTGTTTGAAGTAAAATTCTGAAAATTTAGTGAAGGAAAACTTGGAACATGACCTTAGATATAAAAGACTTTTTCTCCCAATGTGTAGGAACTAAACATACACCATATTCCTATTTCTAAAGTTCAAAAGCCAGTAAATCACGCTTACAGATATCTGAAGAAGTTTTTAACACTGAGATACTGTTATAAGTAAACAGAAATTCTAATTTGGTATCAAAGAAGTCTGTACACAGCCTTGCAATGTCTTTTAGGTAGATAAAGAAAGAGAAGCACTAAAAAGGGCAGGTAAAAATAGTCACAGTGATGAGGCATCTATAAGGGTCAAGTCCATGATGCAAAGCTCATCAGTTGGTGAACAAAGGAGCTTTTTGTGTGGATCCCTGAATTGTACATGATGCATAACTAACAGGCATACTTATTTTTATTTTTAGAGACTTGTATTTTAGTAACTTTCTGTGCTTTTCAGTGTATTAAAGAATATATCTTTTCATATTACTAGATATTAATGCCTGGGCCATAAGCCTTCAAATTATATGCTATTTTGTTATTTGTAAAGGAGAATAGTTATTCTTAATGTCATATAATGTAACTTCTGCCGATCTTTGTTTCATTCATGTTTCTTTTTAGTCCAGTTGGAAATGTGAATTTTATTTACTTGAAATTGGGAAAGTTAAAAAAAACTTTTAATGTTTCATTAGGCCTTTATTCTTGCCTTTTTAGTTCCATTTATTCTGTTCTTCTTAATAGTGAATAAGTTCAGTATAATTTGAATTACGGCATTTTCTCACTGAGGCATGTTCTGCCAAGATCCTGTTTCTCGAATGCGTGTGTTTTAATTGGGCTTCCATGTGGTGATAGATGCTGGGTTCCCTGCTAGTCCTTTTCTGGCTTCTAAAATTCTTAGCACAGATGGTTTTTACTATGCTGCTTCTTCCTCCCACCCTTCACCACCTCGACAATAAATACTGATACAGGCCCCTGAGGTATTCATTCATGTCTTAGGCCTCCAAACAGACCAGGCAGCATCTCGTGATTGCGAAGAGTGACAGTGGGAAGAAGGGATCGTTACAAGACCTAGGAGCCACCCTTGGGAATTTGCAGCAGACAGTGCAAG
This sequence comes from Acinonyx jubatus, assembly GCF_027475565.1. NCBI lineage: Eukaryota > Metazoa > Chordata > Mammalia > Carnivora > Felidae > Acinonyx > Acinonyx jubatus. The sequence goes on from NC_069391.1 coordinate 42,010,876, forward strand.
ACAAAAATGGACTAGCTCTCACTGAAGTCGGTTTCAAGCCTACTGCTCCTTACAGTTTATTTCAGTTTTTTTTTAATTCCCCAGAGTAGACAGGGAGATAGAATAAGAAAATATGAATTAACTTTGAAAGACTCAGAAATATGTGCATTTCAGGAGGGTTGATGGAGAAAATATGAAAGAAGTTATGGATTATTAGGGGAATTCATGCATTTACCTAGTGGTCAGTGGAAAAAACAATGACCTTGGGAAACTGTGAAGATTGATTTTGTGTGCTGTGCCTCTCTTTCCTCCTATCAATATGTACCATTCCATTAGGCCTTCACTAGGTTAATTGGCTGGTGCATATAATGATTTTATGAGACTCAATGATGTTTATTTTGTTCATTCAACAAATGCTGATTTATCACTCATTCTTTACCAAGTGCTAAAGATATAGGGATACAGTCATGGGCAGAAGCAGCCACCACACTTACTAATTTTTCATAGCATCATCACACTGTATGAATTAATAACTGCAAACCAAGCTACATATTCTGAAAGAAGGGGGCATGTTTCTGTGAGAACGTGTGATCCAGAATTCTAACCTAGTGCCAGGAGAGGTGATTAAGTAGGGCTTTCATTCCTGAAATTCCTAAACTTGAAGGTTAAGGTGAATGAAAGAGGTGTGTCTGTTTTGGGATAAGGGACTGGAAAAGCAATTAAGATAAGAGGAGGCTTAGAGAGGAAGGTTCTTGTAAGAGACACATGAGGTCCTGATGGATGGCCCAGTGTCAGGGCTGATAGTTTGAGAATGTAGAGATTAAGCAAAGTGAAAGTAGATCTTATGAGTATTTATGCTCCAAGTCAAATATGGTAGGTATGTGATATAGAAGTGTGAGGCTGCAAGGGTGGTGAGCAGAGTCACCAGTGTTTGCTGAAACCTTTTGTAGAACTTGAAAGAAGGGGATTACACACCCCAACAGATTTCAATGTGAAAGAAATTGGTCTATTGGGGGAAAAAATAAAGAATAGCATGTATATCCTGAAGAGAAGAGTCATCCTGGTTTTAAAGCTCTACAAGTTTGACTTAAACTTTTACCAAAATGTACCCAAGAACTTTAAAAGAAGCCACCTACTTTGCCAGGCCAACTGTTGTTCCCTGAGAGGATAATCTTTCAAAAGCTAATTTTTAGGAACATTAATTATGTTTCCATATTGTGTCTCATAACTTCATCCCTAGTATGAAATACTATAGTATTTCATATACTATATACTATAGTATATAGACGTACTATAGTATGAAAACTATTATGATCATGAAAAGCTGTCTTTAAAACCACTTTTTATGCCTGATAATATTCCTGAGTCTTTTGTGAATGATGATCATTCCAATGCCTTTGTTGTTTGCATGGTCCCTAGACCTCTTCTCTTTTTCAATTATAGACCATTTCATGTTTTCAGAAGCACTATTTGAAACCAACCTTGAGAATGGCAGACAAGGCAATAGAAAAAAGCTGTTAGTTGGCATTGAGACACTTTAGGAAGAACTATTATATTTCAAAGCCACAATTATATATTGAAAGTCACAATTATAATCCCTAGAATGGGGTTATAAACACATACATTAATGGTATATAGAATATTTATGCCCTTGGTTTGTAAGTGATATTTATTGTTTGAAAAAAAAAAAAAGTAGAGTTTAGGGTGCCTGGGGGGCTCAGATCATTAAATGGCTACCTTCGAGTCAGGTCATAATCTTGCAGTTCATGAGTTCCATCCCTAGTCTCTTTAGTCCTCTGTTTCCCTCTCTCTCTGCCCCTCCCCAGCTCTCTCTCTCTCTCTCTCTCTTTCTCTCTCTCTCAAAAATAAACATTAAAAAAAAAATTTTTAACGAAATAAAAAAAAAGGTGGAGTTTGCGTTTTCAGTGTGGCATGAAGTCACTTAAAGAGCTTAGAAGTCACTATTCTGTCCTAACAACATGTAACATTTGGAACAAACTGAAAAATTAATGACTCTTCTTAGATCTGTCAGAGAAGTGAGGTCACAAGGCAAAGTGCTGCCTCAGAAAATTGAAGAGACAGGCAGGCTGGATTCAGTGAATCAAAAGTTACTGGAGAAACAACCCACCCGCAGAAACCTGTAGGATCCAGTCCTGGGGCAGCCAACCTATACTGTAATTGATGAGTTACTGGAGGCTCAGTGGGAACAATGCTGAGAGTTACAAACTCCAGGGAGGTACAGGCATGCAGGGACCCTCGCACTTTCCTGAGTTTTACCTACAGGAGCACAGTCTCACAGATCTAAGAAAATGTCCTTTGTGCTTGAGGCAGGGAAAGGGATAAAGTAGCCATTTTGAAATAGGCCTGTCCTCAAGAAAAACTGTTTTATCAGAGCCTAAACTATTGGGGTTTCATTAAAGCCCACTTGCCCTAGGGAAAGTGAAATAACCAACTCCCACTCGAGCTATTCTATCTCACTGAGAGGGGTTAAGTGGGACTGAAATGCGGTTGTGAAGTTCACAGTCCCGGGCCTAGTCTGAGGATATAGAAAGACTGAGGAAAGTCACAGGATATAGAATGCTTCCCCTGTCTCCACACCTTACCACCATATTATTAAAGGCCTGTTTACTGAAGTTCCTTATAGTTGGTACATGATGTCTGACTATCAAGAAAAAAACTGTCATACTGAAGGGGGAAAAAACATGGTTTGAAGAAACTGAGCAAGCATCAGGACCAGAGTCGGATATGGCAAGAATATTGGAATTATCATATCATGAGTTTAAAAATCTATGATTGATTAAAGGCTTGAATAGACAAAGTAGACAACATGCAAGAACAGGTGGGTAACACGGTAAGCAAAGAGATGGAAAGCAAAGATTTTATAAAATAAGAACTTTTGGGGGCTCCTGGGTGTCTCAGTTGGTTAAGCATCAGCTCTTGGTTTCGGCTCAGGTCATAGTCTCACATTTTCCTGAGTTCGAGCCCCACATTGGGCTCTGTGCTGACCGTGCAGAGCCTGCTTGGGATTCTCTCTCTCCCCCTCTCTTTCTGCCCCTTCCCTGCTTGCTCTCTCTGTCTCTCTCTAAATGAATAAATAAACTTAAAAACAAATTAAAAAAATAAGAACTTTCATTTCTTTCTTTCTTTTTTTTTCTTAATTGACCTAACAGATGACAGATTTTGTTTTGTTTTTCCAAAATAAATATAACAAAAATGTACTTGATATATGTAAGTGAAATGAATGACATAAATGATACAGGGGAGGAATTAGGGATGTTTTGTTATTATAAGGTACTACCTGTAAAATGTCATAGTATTATTTGAAAGTGGGCTTGAATCAGCTATAATAAAATACATATGGCAAACTCCACACAATCACGGGAATGCACAACATCGAGAGTGCAATTTAATGAACATTTGGACTTTGTGTGATGATTATATGTCTGTGTAGGTTTATTGATTGTAACAATTGTGCCAGTCTGGTGCAGGATATTGCTAGACTCTGGGGGGTGTGAGTAGTAGACAACGAGTGTATGGGAATTCTCCATATTTGCCACACAGTTTTTTTGTGAGCCTCAAAGTACTCTAAAAAAATGAAGTCTATTTTTAAAGAAAGCATAGGGCCTGGGGGTGTTGGCCAAAGAACTTGATCTGGAGGATATCAATATGTTACTAAATATTCAGACCTGTAACTTAACAAAACACAACTCTGAAGGACTTGAGCTCAGATTTGGGGAAGATGTCACCGAATTGAGAACAAGCTGAATAGCGATAAACATTTCATACTACATTAGCCTTTGGGATCTCTAGTTCCATTGAAAAAGTATGACTTTTTTTTTGAATAACAGAATCCTGATTTAGAGATGTACAAGGGACTTATGCTAGTAGCTTACTAAATATATGTGACTTATTATAAATGTGTTTATCATGAAATAAAATAACCGTGATACAAATATCATTGAGAAAATTTTAATCAGGTAGAAAAAGCATGGGAGAGCCAGAATTTATGTCACTAACATCTCAGATTTTCATGAAGCTTAATCTTCAAAAAAATGTCCACATAGGTTGTATATATCATGTCTTTTTGGCATTGCAGATATATCAGCTTATAAGGTACTTTTCTAAGTTCCAAGTAGTTCATAAATAGAGCCGCCATTGTGTAAGATATTTCTCCAGTTGTCAATTTTCAGTAGTTATTCAATCAGTAACTAGTTTTGACAGAATTTTGTGTCCAAATTTCATGTGTATTTTTTAAGCTTAGGCTGTTACAGCCAAACTATGAGATGATCTAGACAAAAAGTTGTATGCTTTTTTAATTATAAATAATATTGTATTTTATGTAAAGCCAGATAAATATTGCAAAGTATTGCAGCAATAAGAAATGTTCTGGTGTTTTAGAACTGATTAGCTTTTATAGTTTACTTGATGATATAGATTCCACTTAACAAAAAGATTATCAAGAGTTATAGTGACAATGAAATGTGACTCCTTAACACATCTTATATTAGACATGCTACCCCTATTTCCCTTAATAGTATTTCTACTTCAGTTACAAACAGGCAAATGTGTTTCACAGCACTTTTTCCAAGATAGCAACTTAGATCTACCTTCCTTCCTTCCTCTCTCCCTCTTTGTTTCTTTTCTTTTCTTTTCTTTTCTTTTCTTTTCTTTTCTTTTCTTTTCTTTTCTTTTCTTTTCTTTTCTTTTCTTTTCTTTTCTTTTCTTTTCTTTTCTTTTCTTTTCTTTTTCTTTTCTTTTCTTTTGTAACAAATACCTGAACTTTTGGAAATGAAATGAACTATAATTTAGAAAGAGGTGGTACCAATTTTTAATAACTCTTAAAACTCTCGAATTCTTCATAACAAAATTTGAAAAAATATTCTAAGCAGTAAGTACAATGATTTTTTTCCAAAGTAGGTTTTATTGTGTAGAGTAAAATTCTATTTTCAGAAGTTATATTCAGTACCGTAAGTGTGAAAGATGCCTAACAGGTTTCAAGAAGATATGCTGACCAGAAATGCTGGGGTACTGTGACAAAGTGAGTTAATAGGAAGCATGTCTAGACAGAACACCAGGAAGAAGAAGAAATGAGGTCAGAACTAGGGATCATTATCTTATATCAAGGTTTCTGGTTTTAAATTGAATTTCTACTCTAGTTGCCTTGTGAGTTCATATGGCATTCTAATCAGCCCAAGAATAAGAATCTACTTGAATAGAGAAAAATAATATATTATTCACAAAATTTTGAAAGAATATGACATCTCACTTCTGAATTCTTGGAGATTAAGTATGGAGATTATGTGGATTACTTTTTGGATTCCATTGAGAATAAACTAAGTTAATGATGATAGTAATGATGATGATGATGAGGAGGAGGAGGAGGAGGGAGGAGAAGGAGGAGGAAGAGGAGCAGGAGGAGGGGAAGAAGAAAATAGCAGTAATATAATATCAGACACTCACTAGCTATGGAAATAATAGAAACAAAGTCATCACGCTAAGGAACAAAAATTTAGATCATGTCACTTTTACAATGCGGAGTCTCTATTGTTTCTGACAGGACAAATTTCAGCCACCTTAGCTCATCTTAATTCCTTTTCAATGAAGCTCGACATTTAATTAATTAAGTAGCTTTTTCATATGGTATTAAAGGTGTCTAGCTTCCTGCAACTTATCTAGCATCTTTGAATTTCACTTGCTTGCAATAATAATTCCCTGGTCTGAACTTCCAGCAAAAACTCATGTCTGCTTCTATATGGAAACTCTTAATCCTTCTATTAACTTGACTTACCTTCTGTTAGAGTGCAAGCTTACTGAAAACAGACTTTATAAATGTGTTATCACCCAAGTTTTCCTAATTCCTATTAGGTGCTGAGAAATGAATTCATTCATTCATTGGTAAGCAAAACAGTAAATCAACTTGAGGCTGTGTTGGAGATTTTTAATTTCACAAGTCAACTGCAGGTTTAGAATGCATGTAAAAGGCTCTTCCACATTTAGTAAATTTGTTTTTACTTTTGCAAATCTTATTCATGTGTAACTTTAGATAAGCCCATTTTGGCATAATGGAAATCAGTGCAATTACCTGTTGTTACCACGTTTCCATTCACTACAAACAATGTAAAGAAGGCTGTCCCCAAACTGGGGGGCATCAGACCAGGCAGGGAAAATGAAATGGGTAGTGGAGAATCATAGTATGTGTATTTGTTACAATTAATTTGGTGTCAAAGTGTTGTTTTAATAGCCAACTGAGAGCAGAAGGATAGAGAAAAATTTCGTCAGCTTAGAATAGCTTCGAAAAGAACCAACAACTAAAGAAAAAGAAGCTGGTATCAAAGGAAGTTAATGGTTTGTGTGATGCAAAGAAAAAGAAATTGATAGGCTCACAATTAAGGAAGAAAAAAAGAAAAATATCTCCCTGTTAATAACTGATAATAATAATAAAACTGTTATCAAGTGTTTTGTTTTTTTGTTTGTTTCTCTTAGGACATTACAATACACATAATGTAAAGGAAAATTAGTGGAAAGAAAATCAATCCTAATAGCACTTCAAAAATACTATTATTTTTATCAAAATGCATCCAGTAGCTCATGCATCAAACCAAAATATGTGACTTTCAAAAAACCATTTTAACTGGTCAAGTTATACTTTTATCTATGTGTTTTTTTTTTTACTTTTTTTATTTGAGTATAGTTGACACACAATGTTACATTAGTCTCATGTGTCTAACTTTATATACTTTTAATTGTAAAAAATCAAATAATTCAAAAGTATATGTATTCTAAAATAATATGCTCTCATTCTCCAGATGGTTTTTCTTTAACAGATATATATATATTTTTTATACTCTGTGCATATTCTGCAATTTGCTGTGTTCACTCAACAGTATTGGAGACTTTATCATACTTTATTGTACAGAAGTACTACCATCTACTTAATTGTTCACTCACTGACAGACACTTAGGCTGTTTCCCAAAAATACTACCATAAACCGTTGAAAATATATTTCTATCATGTGATTTTTTTTTTGCCTTCCATCTATCCATCTACCTATTTATCCGTGCATTTCTGTTGATGTTTTCCTAAACTACATTACTTGAAGTGGAATTGCTAGTTATAACCTTTTATTGTTTTTAAGTTTTTTAAGTCTGTCAGTGCAGAGCCCAACGTGGGGCTCAAACTCATGAACCATGAGATCACGACCTGAGCCTAAGTCAGATGGTTAACCAACCAAGCCACACAGGCTTCCACTAGTTATAATCTTTTAAAAAAGTTAATAGCTATTAGCAAAGTGTCCTGTAAGAAGATATAGATTCTCATCTATATGGATATAGAGTTTTATCTGTGAAATAGGTATGTAGATCTAGGTTTGGATATAGATTTTTTATCAAGAGGGCATATGAGTCCTTTTTTTCCCATCCCTTTGCACAAGCTGAATGTTATCATTATATAAAACATTATGCCCGTATGATGTGTATATCAATTAAAAGTTTCATTTATTTGACATTTAATGAAGTTGAACATTTTTTCATATATTTATTGCTTAATGAAGCAACATAAGAATGAATGTAATAATTGTTGTTGAGAACTCGGTGACATCTGTTTTAATAGGGTTTGCTCTGAGATAAGCCTGCCAGTTATGGATAGCTCTCTTCATTATCAAGACCATCGTGACAAATTTGAAATGCCTTTGTTCTTTTATAGTAATACTGATTTTCCGAATCAGGATTTGGAGCACATGAAGTGTGCTGACAGTTCAATGGGTACAGTTCACATACAGTCAATTTCATAAGTTGCATAAGAGTCTCAGGAAGGATAAAACCATGAAAACACGTTTAGAGATACAGTCGTCTCATGTAATGAGAAATTGTAGTTTTAAAAGCATCTATGAAAGTGACTTATTTCCTGTCTCTGGTAGATAAGAAGCCAACTCACACATGATTCACATAAGGCCTTGGCTACCCTTGCCTTTCCATTCCTCATCCCTACACCCCAACACGGTTAATATATGAAAAAATGGTTAATGTATGGTATCTAGAGCTGGACTGCCTGGGTCTAGATTCTAGTTCTGTCTTCCCTTACTAATTGTGTCGTTGTGGTCATGTTATTTAATTTCTTGTGCCTTGGATTCCTAATTTTATTTTTTAATTGGGATAATATCTACTCCATAGGGTTGCTGTGAGGACTACAGGAATTGGTATACATGCAAAGATTTAGATAGTATAAATGAGCATCGTGTGGTTGTTATAGGCATTATTTTCATCCGGAAGTCCTTTGGGATACAGGGAAGACCATTTGAGGTATAGTAATGAGTGAATTTACTGAAAATATGAATCCAGATACAGAAAAGAAATAATAAGGTGCTAAAATAATAATTCAGATATTCAAATATTTACCCATAGAAAGAACTGTGCACAAGGAATTGTAAAGGATATTTTTCCTTATTCTTCTTCCTGAATCATATGGGACCCAGGAGACAGAATACAAGTCTTTACTATTAATACTCATGTACCATTTTTGAGTTCATATATTAGGTTAAAAGACTGGTTTGGGAACATAATCTCGAATTGCAATCTTTAATGGAAAAAAATGAGTTCTGTATCCAAACAACTGACTTACAAAAGATCTTTTGGAAAACCACATGTTCAATTATAAATTGCCTTGTGTCAGACTTTTAACTGGGCTACAAAAGTTATAGCTAGAAACCAAAATAATCTCATTTTTTTACCAATTGTCATTTTATAATATACTCAGAATGTCAGTAGGCGCATGGATACTGATTTGGTTAGTGTAAAAGAATAAATTGGGTAAGTACCACCTTTTAATAGGATATATATAGGGAGAGTACATTTTACCCAGGTGGAGGTGCTATCACCAAGGTGATGAGAAGGAAGCTTATCAAAGCATTGATTCAGATAAATAAAAAGTATATTGGAAATTATAAGAAAAATTTCTTGGAGTACCTGGGTGGCTCAGTTGGTTGAGTGTCTGACTTTGGCTCAGGTCATGATCTCATGGCTCATGAGTTCAAGCCCATGTCTGGCTCACTGCTGTCAGCACAGAGCCCACTTTGGATTCTCTGTTCTCCTCTCTCTCTGTCCCTCTCCCCCTACCCCTCTCCCCAAAAGAAAGCAAATGTAAAAAATTAGGAATACATTTCTAAAGGAGAAATATATTCTATCCACAATCCTACCAGCCTTTTCAAACCACAGTATTTATTTTTCCAAGTTCTAAAAGGACATGATATTAGACTTGCCTAACACTTCAGAGCTATGCTTTGAAAAAGATCTTAACTCCAAGATAGAGTTCAGAGTAAGCTTGATAAGAAGGATATCATCACAATCAAAGGTTAACTCTGGAATGAGACTAGACCTTAGCCAACTGACTTAAGGATGCTTCTCTTTGTGCTTCCATTTGAACTTGTACACATCTGTGGTAGAATAATTATTACATTTTCACTGTCTATTGCCAGATCTGGGTCACTACAGTGATGGCCTTCATCTTGAGTGCATAGTAAAGTGCCTGATCAATGGTAGGAATGTAATAAATATTTAATGGATAAATTATTAAATGAATAAACTATCCATTACAGAGATAAAAGTGAGAAATGGTACCAAATTTTAGGTGTTAGAATATATTGGCTTTAAACATTATTTCTCCTTGAGCTATGTAGTAAAGTTTGGGATTATTTTAGCAGCAAAACATAACTGTACAGTAATTTGCATTTTTTTTCCTCCTAAAGCAAATAACATCATTAAGGTTCTTGGTGCTTAAAAAATTTTGTTTAGGTTTATTTATTTGTTTTTGAGAGAGAGGCAGAGAGAATGAGAGGGGGAGGGGCAGAGAGAGAGAAAGGGAGAGAGAGAATCTTAAGCAGGCTCCGTGCTGTAAGCACGGAGCCAGGTGTGGGGCTGGAACTCACAAACCTGATCTGACCTGATCATGACCTGAGCCAAAACAAAAGAGTCAGATGCTTAACTGACTGAGCCACCCAGGTGCCCCATCTTGGTGCTTAAACCTAGAAATTGATATGAGGATATCACAGTGCAAATATCATTTACTATGAATAATCATTCATTTAAATTTTGGGTATAGTATTCCATTACAACCCAAAATTAAGCCAGTAACACAGAAAACAGGTATTGCAGATGATGAGAGCTAAGATCAGACCCCATCTCTAGGACTTACTAGAAGTCTCTGCCTTGAAGTTTCCTAATTCATTTTAGTATCATTTTCCTAAATTATTAGATGGAAGTAACAACAAATTATATGTTTTCTTGGTAAACCGCATTATATATAGTCTTTAACTTTGCTCTGACAAACAGTAAATTCAATAAATTCTAGCTGTTGATGCTACTAGTGTCATTAAGTAACAATAATCTATTGCAATGGTAGTAGCCAGATTCATCTGTATTATTATGCAAGCTTTTAAAATCCTCTTTGCTAAAACTCCACACGGAGACATGAATCACTTTCATGACATAATATGCACATTCATTATATAAATGTTGGATACAAGTTAGCCAAGATTCCCAAGATCACTAAGATATGAGATGGTTATTCTTTTAAATTTTTTAGTATATAGATGTGCTGCTTCTTTTTAAGAAACAGCTCTCCTGCCCCCGTTCTGTAAGGATACAATAGGGAGGCTAAGCAAAGCATTCTATCAGTGATTAAGACATAAAATTTTGCTTGCACATGGAGGATAGAGGCTATAGGGAGAAAAAAGTCAATTTTTGATCCAATGTAGTAAAGGTCAGAGATAGCCTCAAGTGCAATTACTGTGACATGGGAAAGAATGAAAAAGCCTAAATCTCATGAATACTTTTGTTTTCACAAATCAGCTTTACCCCAGGATTAGCTATCATGAAAATGATCAAAGTTGGTGAAATTAATACATTGGCTTTTTATGCGATTTGAGAATGTAAAGAATTTAAGGATGAACTGGCATCTTGTGAATTAAATTTTTGGCAAAATGACCTGATTCCATCAAGAATGTCTACCAGTCTCTCTTGAGAATCATTGAAATTTTGCTTTAAAAAAGTAGTTTTCAATTTTTTTTTAATGTTTATTTATTTTTGAGAGAGAGAGAAAGAGAGAGCATGAGCGAAGGAGGGGCAGAGAGAGAGGGAGACACAGAATCTGAAGCAGGCTCCAAGCTCCCAGCTGTCAGCACAGAGCCTGACGTGAGGCTGGAACTCATGGGGCTGGAACTCATGGGGCTGGAACTCATGAGCCATGAGATCATGACCTGCACCAAACTCGGAGGCTTAACCGACTGAGCCACCTAGGTTCCCCTAAATGGTTTTCAAATTGTCTTGCTCTGAGCCCTATGTTTCCTCATGTATGCTGCCGGGCTGACATAGTGTGTGTTTAGTAGAGACTGAGCCAGCTCTGCACCAGGTTTCTACACACCCTACCCACCTGTCCCTCCACAGCACCATCTACATTGAACCCGCTTTTATCTGTTCTATATATTAAAAATTTTTTTTGTTTGTTTACTTTTATTTGCAATAATGGTTCCATTGGCAAGATACGTCTGAAAAATACCATGTGATGGCAGTGTGCCTGTATGGGTTTCTGTTAAAATGTAAATAGAATTAAGCTAGTATGGTCTTTTGATCGACCCTTGGGAGTGAGTTGGCCTGATAGAATGTGAAGGGCTGTGAGGTATCTGAAGGGTCCATTGTCAGGAGGAGTGAAGGAGGAATATAGACTGGAAGATAAAGGAATTTGCCGGGGAGGTGGGAATTGTATAGGATGATTTGTGTAAACCAGTGAAACAGAGATAGAAATATAAAAGACAAAGCATCTCTATCTTCCTATGTTTACTTTTGATAAGAGCTCCTCTAGAAACAACTTTGAAAAATATTTGCAAAACTATTCATGAAAAGAAAAGAAAATGCTCTAGAAACAAAAGCCAACATTTTTTCCAGGTGGGAAATGATGGAGGCCTGTCTTAAGGCAATGAGAGTAGGTAGGGATCAACGGATAAAAATAATCAAGTGATACTTCAGAGAAATGGGTCTGATGGTTAATTGACTGAGGGAGGAAAGTTGGAGAAAACAATCTAGGGTGAACAGTGGGTAGATGGTGGTACTACTAACCCTGTGCCATACTGTCTTAACATACATTATATACATTTTCTATGGCTACATAACAAATCAACACAAATTCAACAGTTTAAAACAACACAACATACATTCTTATCTCACATTTTCTGTGAGTCAGGAGTCTGGGCTCAGACTAGATGGATTCTCTGCTCAGGGGAAGATCCATATCCACGCTCTCTCAGTTGGTTGGCAGATTCATTTCTTGTAGTTGTAGGACCAAGAATCCTGGCTTTTTGCCCCCTGTAACTAAAGGCCAACTTACATCTCTGTTAATTGTCTTCAGCTCCTAAAAGCCTGTCAATGTTTTCTAAACACTATCCACAGTTCTTTACTGTTAGGGCTTCCCTAATGGAATGGCGTACTCATCTGGGAAAGACAAATATATGATTTCACTTATATGTTAAATTTTAGAAGCATAACAGATGAACATAGGGGAAGGGAAGGAAAAATAAGATTAAAACAGAGAGGGAGGAAAACCATAAGAGACTCTTAAATACAGAGAACAAACTTGGGGTTGCTAGAGGGGAGGTGTGTGGGGAGATGGGCTAAATGTGTGATGGGCATTAAGGGAGCACCTGTTGGGATGAGCATTGGGTGTTGTTAATGTAAGGGATGAATCACTGGGTTCCACTCCTGAAACTAAGACTTCACTGTGTATTAACTACCTTGAATTAAAAAAAAAAACAAAAAACAAAAAACAAAAACAAAAAAGAACTGCATACTTCTCAAGATAGCAAGGACCAGACTAGAGAAAGTCTGCTATAAGACAGAGTCCTCTTACAATCATGGAAGATTTTTGCCCTCACTTTTGCCATACTGTGTCAGTTAGACTCAAATCACAACTCCAATTCACAATCAAGGGAAGGGGATTTTGTAAGGGCATAAACACCATCAGAGGAGGATCATGGGGGCCACCCTAGAGTCTGTCCACCATACACATGGAGAAATCAAAATGAGCTCAGGGGATAACGAAAAGCAGAGGAAGCATTATGAGAATGTATAGGCACAGATATGTGTATATATATAATATTGATGAAATGACAAGACAGAACCTAAAACATGGCTTATGTGAGTACTCATGGCAGTAGCATAAAGGTAACTCACAGTTGTTTCCTTTCCATTCTGCTTGCTTAGTAGTTTACACATATGTTATTATGCCTGCCTGTCTATACTTAGTTGTGTTGACAATAAATTAATGTGGTAATTAGTTCTCATTGTTTAAATGAGTTTATTTTTAAATGAGGAACATACCTTTTGGGCTTTTGAATGGCAGATACACCTGCATCCTTCCTCGGGCAATTTCTCTTAATGAAACCATGTCACCTGAAGCAGTGACACTTCTCCATTGAAAGGAGTGTGGTTACAGATAATGTTGACAGCATGAGATTTTAGGTCTAGAAAAAGCCTGAGGCGAATAGATTATGTTTAGGCTCTGAAAAAACGCAGGCAAATTATTCAGTTTGTGCCCAAGCAAGCTAATTTATTTCAAACTTGTGAAGCTTTGTTTTGATAACTTCTGAGCTTGTTCTTGGCTCAGTGCATGTTTGACTGAGAAGTCTTCCCTTGTAAGTGCTCCCTTTTGTCACAACAAATGCTATTTAGGGAACTAATGAGCTGAGATCATGAAGTGAATCCTTAAAGGAGTTTAATAGGGTCATTGTGAGACACTCTGCCAGAGGTAATGTATTTCTGCCTTCCAGTGTTTACTATATTTGCAGTGAGTATGTATGTGAAGGTTCAGTTTTTACCATATGTGTAATTATAGGAATGAGCATACAACTGTTTTAAAGGAGAAGGTTTGGGTTCAGAATTTCAGGAGCTTGTTCAAAGTTAACTGATTTTTTTTTTTACAAGATTTTAAACCTTTTACTTTTTTCCATGCTTAATGCAGCTGACACGTCTTTCTCCTTTTTCCCATTCACTGAGTCCATGCTAATAACTGTAACATGGCAGCTTTTTGTTTTATGGCTTTTGGCATAATCATTATATCTTATTACAATGAAACTATGTTATTGTACAACTCTGTTTCAGGAAGTCAGAAAATAGAATCGGCATCAAAATATTGAACAAAAGCCATACCTTGTATGTTTCTACTAAAACAAACAAGCCAGAATAAACAAAAATACACCATAGTTGTATTTAGTTTGAGCCTGCATGGATTTATTGAGTGTGTATCTGCAAAGAGGGTGCAAAGATTAATGTGATAGATTGCATAACAGGCACATTATAGAGTAAGACAGATGTGGGAGCAAGAGAGAGAGAAGGACAGAAGGAGAGAATGAATGACCTACATATGTTCACTCAAATGAATAGTGAGGAAAACTGTATGATGAACAAATTTCTTTTTTTTTTTGACAAGACTTATGACAGAAGAGCTTCCAGCAGAGTATTCACGATAGCCTCTGTTTCTCATAATTTCTGCCTGTAGCATTTTAAAAATGACAAGGAATTTCACTTGATCTGGCTATTTAGGATTATCATTTGAAAATTCAAACATAACAGTGAAAATTAACTTGAGGCCAATCTTAGTTATAGTGAAAATTAAGCCCTACCTTATTAAAGGGGGTAGTATAAGAATTTCAAAAATGCTCCTTCTCTAGTACAATATCATTCATAATTCTCCTCTATATAAAGGCCAGCATGGCTTTAAATATGAGTTGACCTGTTGTCTAGTGTATAAATAAGTCAGTGTTTCCTAACCTGGATGGTTACCCACCTTCCATGGATACTTTGTGGGTTATAATGATTCCTCTTAATCAAATTTTATTTTTTTCATCACTGTCCAGGTGCATTTCTTGGTCATCTTGCCTACTTTTCCTCCCTTGAATATGGCCAATAATGTAGATACCTGGAAAAGTAGGGTAATGACTCACCTCTGTTAAGAAGAATTATAACTATGAGTGCAACACAGGATTTGAAATGACACATGTTTTAAAGGTATCTTTTTCATATATTCAACATGAATTTCACTGTTTTAAAATTAGATCCTCAGTGGTCTGTGGATCTTTAGACATTCATATCACTGGAAATGATTATTAAAATTTGTTCTGTTAAAATCTAAGCCAAGAAAAATGAACAGACTGAAATGAATATTCCAGCAAGCATAACTTATCAGACAAAAATGTTCAATGGGTGTGAAACTGCATTTCGAGGGTTGTTATTGTCTGTAGAGGGTGGTAAAGTATAGGATTAGGTCTAGAAGTTAACTATTCATTATGGATAAAAAGCATAGTCCAAGATTAACGAACAGGTGTTTTCCATGCTTTTTATATATCTATGTAGTTTGAAAACAGTCCCATGATTGTACTCTTATGAAATTAGATGTTATTTGAGGACCTTTGAATATTGATACAAATTTTCCACCTGGTACTTTAGCCAAACATTTGCACTATTAGTGTTCAGGCCAATTTTGAGCTCTTAAAAGCCAAAAAAATTTAGTTTTCTATTTTAATGAGCTCTTTTGCCCTATAGTAATTTTAAAATGTCAGTTTAATCAATAATATGTACAGTACCAAAGCCTTTGGGCATTTAAAATGTCAGTTGTTTAATTTTGAAAAATGGATATTGCTCTTACAAAATCATCTGGTCAAGCATTTGCATTATATTACACTTAGCACAGAGACCTACATTGTACTTAGAATGTCTTCATCAATTATATCAAGAAGATATAAGGCTTGCGAATCTTTACATGTAATATCCAATTACCAGATCTTGGGGCCTGATTAATTTTACCATTCTTTTCTCCATACAGTGCAACAAAATGGCAGAAGGAAAGAGAATTAAGCTGCTATAAAACTGTCCAAATTATACAACTAGAACTTTTGGTTATTGATTATCTCTTTGCATCCCCTCCCCCGTGGTCAAATTACATGCATGTGTATAGATAAAACTTTATCATGCAGGTTCACAACCCCCAAGCTGATGAATTCTAGAATGTAGGCATGACTTTTAGTATTGACTCTACAGGTAACAGTGTGAGTGGTCATAATAGAATTGAGGAATGGTAAGGAATTCTGTATGTGTAGACTTGTACACCTACATACACACACACACTCACACAATATATAAAAATAAATAGCTAGATAATTTGTCACCAAATTTGTAAAGCATCTTTGGGATCTCCAACTTAGAATGTAAGTGAATGGGAAAATACAAAACTCACTTAAAGGAGTTCTAAGACAAGGGGGGTTCAAAGACAAGGGGGTCATTCTCCAAAATGACTAACACTTAGAAGTAATGGAAGGTCTATATGAAGATCAGTTATGAGAGACATAGGATATATGATAGCAAAACAGAAAAATCTAATAGATTTGAAATAAAAGCCTTAAATGGAAGGAAAGTCAGGATCACAGATCTTTCTCATGTCATATAATTCTTATAAAAACAGAAATTTACTTAATGGTAACTAAAAATTGTTCGGGAAAGGATATCAATTTCTATGTTATTGTAATGGTAATTAATAAATAAAGCCATCAGTGAACACTTACTATTTACCAAACACTGTGCTTTGACTTTGCATAAATTAATGCCTATTTGATAGTATAATTCCTCATTTGAATATGAAAACTTTATGACTCACAGACGTTAAGTATCTTGCCTAAACTACACAGCAGTAAGTGGTAGGCCTGAGATTCAAACTCATGTCTATCTGAGCCTAACAGTTTCTCTTAATCATTGTACCTACTACCTGTCCTCCACCAGGTGCCACAGATGTCAGGGATTCATGTCATTTGATTACTGGTATTACTAGTAGCAGGTCCCTTTTAAAAAGAGAAAAGAAAAAAAAAATACCAGTAAGGAGCCACACTTCCATCATTTGCACATTGCTGTGAATTACTTTCTGAGAGTCTTGTCCCTTTTTAGATGAGAACTTGTGAGAGCCAGGGAGCAGAAAATATTTAAAAGAGCCAGATTAAAGATAATGGTGATGCAAGAGTGAAAAAGATAAACTTTGAAGAACTTTATGTCGGCTGAAATTAGCTATTTTTTAAATTTATTCTATGCATAAGAGAGGAATAAAATAAGGGGTACAGAAGTTGGTTTAACAATGTAGAAGACACACCTGAAACAAACCTAACACTGTGTGTTAACTATACTGGAATTAAAAAGAAACAAAAACAAAACCTTAGGGGTACCTGGGTGGCTCAATTGGTTAATCATCTGACTACTCAGGTCATGATCTCATGGTTCGTGGGATCAAGCCCTGTGTTGGGCTCTGTGCTAACAGTGCAGAGACTGCTTTTGATTCTCTCTCTCTGCCCTTCTCCCACTCATTCTCTCTCTCTCTCTCTGTCTCTCTCTCTCTCTCAAAATAAATAAACACTTAAAAATAAAATTAAATTAAAATTAATGAAATTTAAAAATGTAAAGGACAAAAAATTGAAAGAAAAGAAGCAAAAGTTTAATACATCATTATATGTATTTAAAGAGTATGAGTACAGGGCGCCTGGGTGGCTCAGTCGGTTAAGCGTCCGACTTCAGCTCAGGTCGCGGTCTCGCGGTCCGTGAGTTTGAGCCCCGCGTCGGGCTCTGGGCTGATGGCTCAGAGCCTGGAGCCTGCTTCCGATTCTGTGTCTCCCTCTCTCTCTGCCCCTCCCCCATTCATGCTCTGTCTCTCTCTGTCTCAAAAATAAATAAACGTTAAAAAAAATAAAAAAAGATTATGAATACGTAATAGCAAATGTGTTATTTGAACACATGTGAGGAATGGCTGCAAAGAGAGGGAAAAGGAAAGAAGGAAATACGTTAATACTGGATGAGCGTCTTCTATGTGATAGCACAGTTAGATTCTTCCATACGATCTCTACAGCAAGCAGAAGGGAGTTGACATGCTTGCTACATAGCAGATGCTGAATGACTGAATGACAAGACTTCCTTTATAAAGCTTGATTGCATTCTACATCTGACTTTTCGGTTGTATAACTACATTATGAACAATTATTTCATCAGCAGACAATTATTGAGCCCTGGTTATGTGGTAGATGCTGAGACAGAAGCGTAGTAAGTTACAGTTTAGGGATTAACAGCTCAATATTATATAAACAAATACAATAAAAGTGTAATAATAGAGGCCTCAAATTGCTTAGGGGAATAAAGGAGGGAACGGGCAACATTCTTATTGTTTGGGGTTGGAGGACTTAGAAAGCCTGACTTAAGGAAAAAAAATGCTTAGGATCTTTCCATGAAGAAACAATGAAAGGGCATTTTTAGTAGAAGGGTCACAGTGCCAAACCAGACAGATGTTGA
The DNA here is from genome assembly GCF_027475565.1 of Acinonyx jubatus. Lineage (NCBI taxonomy): Eukaryota > Metazoa > Chordata > Mammalia > Carnivora > Felidae > Acinonyx > Acinonyx jubatus. Next base: position 42,029,212 of record NC_069391.1, read on the forward strand.
AGATGTGCCCATCTAGCGATTGGTATGTACTTCACAGGGTCAGGGCTGGCATACAAATCATGGCTAAAATTTTATGTAAGCCCATTTGTCTTGCTTTAGTGATAATCTCTGAAACCTGAAGAGAGATTGTATGACCTCAGAAATTTCTTTTGGCCTTTAGATTCAATGGACAGTAATAAGAATGATAACAGCATATTAAGTCTTACTGACTTAATATGAAGAAGCATATTAAGTCTTATTGACTTAATATGAAGAATAGTAATGTAGTGGGGAAAGTTTGGGGTAGAGCATTAGGGCATATATAATTAAATGGTATAAATATTGGAGCAAACCAGACCCTTTTTCAGAAGACCTATTTTTAAAAGTGAGACAATGGGGATTGAGGATGTTTGAATTCAACTCTGCCTATATTCTTGGGGTTTGAATAACTACTATATCTAGGTCATTTCTGGTTTCATAATTGAAAAAAAAGTAAAATGTAATCATCAGTTACAAAAGGAAGATATCAGAAATAGATTCTAGTATATCTTGTCATGGGAATGGGTTCTTTCTGTTATTATCTCAAGAAGCGGTGGTGGGAATACTCGGAATCATTCTTTTTAGCTGTTTTCCAATTTTCATCACTCTACCTATTAACTGAATAATTTACATCAGAGAATATGTGTTTTGCTACCTTTAGTTCAAAGATCTCTTACCATAGCTTTAATTAAAATTTACTTTTTTTCAATTCCTGTGTTTTTAAAATAATAAACACTGATCTGCTTTAGAAATAGAATCACTTTTCAATATTAAGTTTTGATACAAAAATTCGACATATTATTTAATACGATCATTTCCTATTACTAAGTATTTTCAAAACTTAGCAATATTTATAATTGACATAGTTCCATACATCCTTTACAAATTATTGTAAATATATGGCAATGTGTATAGAATGAACACATTTCCCTAATGCTTTATTAATTTCAAATCATATTTCTGAGGACACAAAGTATAGACTCATGACTATAGAATTATATCCATAATAGTGAAACTGTCTTATAAAAGCACCTGGCAAAAAGAATAATGATGTAAAGAAAAGTTTCAGGAAAGTAAATTAAAACCTCCCCAAGATCCCTAAGCAATATCCTGTATTAATAAGAACTATGTAAAAAGCCTAAAAGATGACCTATGAAAATTGAATCCAGACTTTGGTTATGCTTCTTTCATTGATAAGTTACTTTGCAAGAAGTGAAAATTAAAGCAAAGATTTGACAAGGCCACCGACATGCAAGTAAGACATAGGCCAATGAATGTGAGACAGGCTCAGGAAAGGTCGGTGTTCGTTGGGTTTTGTGAGCTCCTTTCCACCCACATTGGTCGCTTCCAGGGTGGTAATGGTGTTCCAGTGCTCAGATGAGGGGGACCATCATGAGTTCAGGGCCATTTCTTACAAAGGGTCACACCTCTCCTTTCCTGGGCAGCAGACAGCCTCAGGTTTCAGTCACTGCAGGAAGGGGCTGAATATAACCACTGTGCTCAAGTATTGGCAACAGTGTCCTTTGAGGATGAAATGAGTCAGAGAATACTCATTACAGGATCAGGAAACCTAGGTTCAGCTCAGCTCGCGTTAAGCAACTCACTCAGTCCCTCTGGATCTCTACTTCCTGATGTGTTCAAATATGACTTGGGGCCAGATCATTTTATGGGTCCTTTTAGAATAACATTATTTTATGGGTGATTGAGTCATAAACTTTCACTGAGGCGAACCTATTTCTCAGGAGTCTACCCTCTACTTCATAATCTTTACTGTAGATTTTTCTTTCAAAATTCTCCAAATACTACTTAGGCTAAACTATTATAAAGGAACACATTTTGGGAATAGTACTGAATATGATATGGTGCTTTTGCAGAAATAGGACTCTGGCTTAGGAATTGACTCATCCAGTGCAGATCTGACCTTCTACCTATGGATCGTCAGCAGCAGCAACCAAGTGTCTATTTCCCTAGTCAAACACATTACACCCATCTCCCTGTCCCTCTGTCCTTCCTGATTTGTATTTTTTTTCCCCATTTCCCACATCCCTTTTTTCTCTATATGCCTTCTGTAGAGGGCTCAGGCAGTGATGATAAGATACAGAGACTGTGCACAGCTAGTTGGAATGTCTTTTGTGAAAACATCACTGGATGGGGCTGGATTCTTCTATCTTGCCCCTTTCCCAGAGGAAGAACTTAAGTGGAGTTGTCCTTATAATCATCTCATTACCAGCCTTCCATCAACTTTGTCAGAAAAATCCGTGATTGTAGAAAAATTCAGACTGAGTTAAAACAAACCAACAAACAAGAACAACCTTGAGTTCTGGGATCAGAAACCACAAGGTTTAAACCACAGCTCTGTTACTTATTAGCTAAATAAGGTAGGGAGATGTGCTATTGAATTCTGAGTCCAGGTGTCTCATAAGAATCATGACCTCATGAGTTAATAGACAAGGTGTTGGGTACCTGGCACACAGTTATCACATTAGAATGTGATAAAAATTCTCTTATATAAAATTGAGGTATGCAGGCAATAAAAGGAGACTTCCTAGTGTATCTGAAATAGTAGTTTGATATCTATGTTTTTTTTTTCCAGGCCAGCAACTTGCCCTGTTTTCTGCCTCAGTCTTAATCCCTTCCCAAGGCATTTATTCAATAAATGTATAGTGAATAAAAGAATTGTTGAACAACATCATTCAATATATTTTTCAATATCTTATAAAAGGAACAATATCTGTGTCAGAAGAAACTAGGATTGATCCATGATTCAAAATGACTCTGGAGGTTCAGTTCTTAAGTAATATATGATACCTCTGCTCTGGTATTGGGGAAGCAAACCAAAGGATAAACACAAATGCTGTCAAAGTGTTTGCTAAGATGAGTTGTAAGCTAGAAGACATTAAAAGATGAAATGAATATTCCTAAGAAAGCAGGAAAAAAAGCAACTCAACAGGATTTGGTATGCACACTGTTCTTTTATAATTTTATCCTCAAATCTACATTAAATGGTGGTTGTAAGGGTTGTGAACTCTAAGTGGCTAACATCATTTTTTGCTGTAAGAGTCTTAAGATTCTTTTTTTTTTCCCAAGGAATAGGATAGCAGTAATTTTTTAAAAAGCATCAGCAGGATATTTTCATTGATTATGTCTAAGAAGGTTTAAAACAACAATTCAAAGAGATCAGAACCAAAGTTAGAAGAAGAATTTTGTGGGAAAGTGGGTTTTGAGATTTTCTTGGTATAAAAGCTAGTCGTGAAGAACTGTATTATAGCTTTGTTAATAGTGAAGAGATATTTTTTTTTAACTCAGAAATATTTTATCAGAACTTTTTCCTGAGAGTCATCAAATTTTTTTTATCCAGTAATAGCCAATCAAGACAGAGATGAAAGGGAATGAAACAACTTCCCAACATTTTTTTTAAGTGTTTTAGTCATTTCTTAAATACCTTTGAATTGAGAAATAATTAAATGGATACAATATTAAGATTTTATTTGGATCTAGTCAACTTTCCAAACAAGTGAAACAGACTGAATTATCCCTAAGTCTGTGTTGTATAATTTTATGGATATCAGAGACCCATGTCCCCAAAGGTGGCTGATCTATATTATTTTCTGTATTTTTTTTCAAATTCTTTCTTCTGCGCATTCATAGAGTCATGCATTTATTCAACTGATTTATTCAATGGGTATTGATTGAGCTCTTCCTAAACTAAGCACTGTTAGAGGAACCAAATTTATGATGGTAAGCATATAACCATGGTTCCTGTTCACCTTGAATTGGCATGCTTATGAAAAAGGCAAATATAATCAATATAATTTCAGGTAAGTGTAATTATAACATATATTGTAGGTATTTTTAAATATAAATATAGAGAAACATAATTTCCCTGAATAATGGTAGCTCAGATTTAATGTCAGTGTTTAATGTGCCGGGCACTGTTCAGGGTGTTTGAATGTAACTCACTTAGTCCTTACTACCATCCTTTCAGCTAGATAGTGTTGTATCTCATTTTATACATAAGGAAACTGGACCACTTGGGTGGCTGAGTCAGTTGAACATTCCACTCTTGATTTCTACTCAGGTCATGATCCCAGGGTCGTGGGATCAAGTCCTGCGTTGGGCTCCACGCTAAACATGGAACCTGCTTGAGAGTCTTTCTCCGTCTCTCTCTCTCTCTCCCCCTCCCTCCCTCTGCACCTCTCCTCCACTCTCTAAAATATAAATAAATAAATAAATAAATAAATAAATAAATAAATAAATAAATAAAATGGAAACTGGAGCATAGCAAGGATAAGCAGCTTCTCCAATGGCAAGCAGTCTGGCAGGTGGTGCACTGAAGATTCCAATTCTACTGAAGTGTGCGAATAAATCTTGTGCTCGAAACCACTACATTATTATGAAAAAAAAATGTCAGGGCCAGAAAACTTGAGGAATCTGTAACAGACTGTCAGAAGGGATTCCCATTTAGAATGAGGGAAATAGTTAGAAGTAACATCAAAGCTGAAAACTAAGGTGGGAAGGAAATAGCTAGACAAAGACTGGGGAGAGGACTAATAGAGGAACAGCCCATGTCAGGGCCTTGAAATGAAGCTACACTTCTAGCACAGATGGAATGCTAGAAGTGAGGTGAGTGAGTGAGGGAGAGAAGGCCAGGAGGTGAGACTGGAGAAGTCAAATGTGGCCCAAAGGGAAGGAGTAGAGAAAGAGAGAGAGACTGAGATTGATGGACAGAGCGAAAGAAAGAAATATAGTCTCTAAAGTACAAAGGGAAGTCATTATTTATAGAGAGACATGATCTAATTTATATTTTAAGATAACTCTAGCTGGAAGGTAGAAAATGGATTGGAAGGGCAAGAGGACAAGTAAGAAAACCAATTAGTGGACCCTGAGAGTAACCATGGGAGCAGTGGCAAGGAAAGACAATAAAATGTAGATAGATTCAGGGTGCACCTGAGGAGGTGAGAGAACCTAGGACAACAGTTTGGACTTTTGGGTTTGGATTTCTGATGTACGGTATTATTACCTGACATTCTCACCATTAGGATTGCTATTCTTAATTATGACATTTTATCTCAAAAGCCTCCATTAAAATGTATTAATAGTAACTGGAGTCACATTGGATTGTTTTCATTAGTTTATTAAATAGAACAAGAATTTAATGAATATGAGTTAAGCAGTTGCAAATGGAACACAAGGGCCCAGGAGACTACCTGTGAGTGAAGGTGAAGAATGGGAGGTGAGAATCCAATGAGATGTCTACTGAGGTTAGACTAGTCCACTTGGTAAGTGTGTTTGGAGGTGGCAGTTCCAGCCAGGTTTGCAGAAGTGTCACTGCTTACACAAGTTTCTCAGCTTATTCATTAATTCACTTACACAATAAATATTTTGGATACTGGTTTACTACATGTTCAGTACTGTACCAGACATTGTGAATATTTGGTAAACTAGGTAGGAATGGCCATGCCTTTAGAAAGATTTAGCTCTATCAGTTTTCACTCACCTGTTTGTGCCACCCTACATGAACTTCTATGGCTTGATTATTTATTTATTTACTTACTTATTTATTTATTTATTTATTTGGATTAAATGTGGTGAAGATGGTTAAGGAAAATTTTTGTACATACTGTTAGCAGAATGCCATTATTATTATCTTGTAATAAGAGATATTATTGCATTATTGCTAATAACTCCAGCTCTGGAGTCACACACCTAGTTAAATGCCAGCTTTGTTAATTACTTCGTTAGTTAATCTTTCTGTGCTTCAATTTTCCATCTTTCAATTGGGATAGAAATAATATCATTTGATTGTTGTGAGAATTAAATGAGCAGATATATGGAAGGTACTTAGAATAGTGCCTGGCATATGGTAGTGTTCAGCGTATATTTGTTATTATTATTTTAATGTATATAAAAAACAAAAATGATCTAATATGTATATGTGTGTGTGATTTAAAGAGATAGATTTTTAAAAGGTACTTTTTAAAAATGTTTATTTATTTTTGAGAGAGACAGACAGAGTGTGAGTGGGGGAAGGGCAGAGAGCAATAGGGACACAGAATCCAAAGCAGGGTCCAGGCTCTGAACTGTCAGCACACAGCCCAACACAGAGCTCAAACTCACAAGCAGTGAGATTATGACCTGAGCTGAAATCAGTCGCTTAACTTACTGAGACACCCAAGTGCCCCTAAAATATATACTTTAAGACCAAATGCAATATATGGTTTATTTAAAAAAAAAAATTGCAGCTGTAGTAGAATTTCAACTTTTTAAAAGTTTAAGCACAAATAAAACTTTTAACTTGATTGACCTAATAAAAAGATAGTAGTATAGTCTTTTTTTTTTTTTTTTTTACGCCTTTGGGTTTTGAAAGATTAAAGCATATAAAAATACCAGTATCTCTACCATGCACATCTCTCAGAAAGTCAAGAACAAAAGGAAATGTAAGTCACCAAAGCATTCCAGAGTGAAGTCCTTGTCATTCTTTTGGGAGCCACAAACACAAAGCAGTTTAAAATTAGGCAGTTGAAACAAGGAAGAACCAAAATTCCTCCTTTTATCACTGTTCTTTTCTGCTGAAGAATAGGTGATGTGCATTTTATACTAAAATAGGATTTAGTGTACTGAGCTTGCAAGATTCTCTTTTGGCATGGTCTAGGGCAACATGTGAGTGGAATCTCAATAGAGTGATTCAGTCAAGTAATAATGTCATTATGTTTTTTTTTTTTTAATTTGGAAATATGTTTACCTTCAATATGAAAAAGTTTTATTGAATTCCAAAGTCAAAAATTACTTAGTGAATTTCTTTCTTCCTTTTTTTAATGTTTATTTATTTATTTTTGAGAGGGGGCAGGAGAAGAGAGAGAGGTAATTCCAAGCATGAGAGAGGTAATTCCAAGTAATTCCATCATGTCAGTGCAGGGCCCGATGTGGGGCTCAAACTCATGAACCATGAGATAAGGACCTGAGCTGAAATCAAGAGTTGACTTTAACCAACTGAGCCACCCAAGCACCCCTAATGAACTTGTTTCTGCTTTCCCTCTATATTCCTTCTATTGCTTCAGAAAATAGTATGGCTAATTTACTATATTAGAATTATGAATTATATAGCTTAATTCTTAGTATTAGCATAGGTGTCTTGTGATATTAGAATTAAGAATTATATAGCTACTGAGAAAGGGGAACCCCTTAGCACTGTTGGTGGGAATGCAAACTGGTGCAGCCACTTTGGCAAACAGTATGGAGGTTCCTCAAAAAGTTAAAAATAGAACTACCCTACAACCCAGCAATTGCACTCACTACTAGGTATTTATCCAAAAGATACAAAAAATACTGATTCAAAGGAGCACATGCACCCCAATGTTTAGAGCAGCTCTATCAACAATAGCCAAATTATGGAAAGAGCCCAAATGTTCATCGACTGATGAATGGATAAAGATGTGGTGTATATACACACACACACACACACACACACACACATATACATATACATATATACATATACATATATATACATATACATATATACATATATATGTATATATATATATATATACACACACACACACACATACACACACACACACACACAATAGAGTATTAGCCATCAAAAAAGAATGAAATCTTGCCATTTGCAACAACGTGGTTGGAACTGGAGTGTATTATCCTAAGTGAAATAAATCAGAGAAAGACAAATACTGTATGGTTTCAATCATATATGGAATTTAAACAACAAAATGGATGAACATAGGAGAAGGGAAGGAAAATAAAATAAGATAAAAGCAGGGAGATAAACCATAAGAGACTTCTAATTTAGAGAACCAGGGTTGCTGGAGGGAGGATGGACTAAATGCGTTATGGGCATGAAGGACGACACTTGTCGTGATGAGCACTGGGTGTTAATATGTAAGTGATGAATCACTAATTTCTCCTGAGACCAATACTACACTATATGCTCTATGTTAACTAACTTGAATTTAAATTAAATCTTGGCAGGAAAAAAAAGAATTATATATACTTTTATTAAATTAGAATTAAGATCTAATAAATGGTATATTCTATTTATTCTATCCTAATGGAAATGTAGGGTTGAATAAATTTATGATTCCAGGAAATGTCATTTATATTATGTCAATCTGTTAGGAATGTCATATTAATGAAGCAAGTTACTAAGCAAAAACACCTGTTGAAAAGAGTAGATATTATATTTTTTATAAATCTTAATAAAATTTTTTAGTATCAGTTTAGAATATAATATTAACAAACCAGAAAATAGAAAAAGCTTTTATTCAGACTTCACTTTTATTTAACGACCCTGAAATCTTAATGATAAAACACTTAAATCATCCAGTTCTGGTCAACTGCACTCATTACAGATTTCAATTTTTATTAAACACCACTGAATTGAATTTAACATTTGTTCTAACCAGTCCCATGAACAAAGCTATCTATAGTTGATACTTTGGAGGCAGTGCTATATAATGGAAAGGTCTGTGATCTTGAAAAAAAAAAATGCTGCATCACTTTCTAAGCCTCAGTTTCATGTTTGCTAAAGGACAGTACTACCTACCTTCTATGATTTATCTTATGATGAATGTATTAAATTACATTTTAAAGCATCATATTTAGGCTCATAGTAGACAGGTTATTTCACTTCTTCCTTCTATTTTATGACCAGAAAGAAAAAAAAGTTAATAATATGAAGAGGAGACAGATGTCCTACAATAATTCACAACACTTGGTCTTCTCTCTGCACAACTCTCTCCCTAATGCAGGGTGGACCATTCTTTAAACCAAAATCTAAGCTATCCAACATGTTGATGAAACAATAAGTCAGAGGCTGCACACCACTTGGATCCTCCTTAGGTAGTGCTGGATTATTTGTTTTAAGGGATCATCCAAAAAGTTAATTTCTTAGAACTTTTCACTGTGATGACATCATCTTCTCTGTGTTAATTCCTTAGATGTGGTCTTCTGTGAAAGTTACAACAGTAACCAATAGATCATCTTGGTTTATTAAGTGAGTGTGTATATGTATATATGTTCTTAAATATATCAATAATTAGGTTGTACAGAGCCCACAGACTATTGTATAGTAAGTATAAATAACGGTGAATCAAAAAAATTAGTAAGTCAGTCAGAGATTTACTTTCCTTTTAGGAAAAGATGCCATATACTCTCTCTATATTTCCTCTGAAAAAGCCTTCTCCCATTCCCCCCAGTTTGAGATAAAGTATGACAATCACTAGAAAATGTTGTAGAAGAGGAGAGACAGGAATGGTAAAAACGTCTGATTTTTCATTTAAAGCAAGGATTTTCAAACTCTTCCCCATAAGGGTGTGTAAAGATAGAAATGTAAATCATAACTCAGGGTATTTATACCTAGAAATACTGACAGTGTAAGTATGTATTTTTCCCTCAAAAATAGCATTGAAGTTCCAAGAAGACTGTTATTTTTTTAATTTTTTGGTATCCAAACTCTCCTTAGCACTACACCATAAACCTAAAGGGTATTCTTATCCCAGTATGAAGCCATTTAAAATATCGCTTATCCTTGGAGGTTATCATACTCGTCTCTAACAGTAAACAAAACAACAATTATTCTTTTACAAATTACATTTACATATATTTAACATTGAAGTTAAAGTCACTCATTCGCAAAGGCGTTAAACCTGCCCGGGTTGTATTAAACAATTAATCCCTATGGAATTGGGTAATTAAAATATTAATCCCTGCGGAATTGTTTCAGCATCTTCATCGAGGCTTTTTCACATTTTTTTCTTTCTTCATTATTATATACTCCTCTTAGTAAGATTTTCTCCCATTTTGTAGACAATAATAACAGTATTTAATTCCTCACTGAATTCTAGGGACTGGGGTAACTGCATTGTGCTTTAATCCCCACATTGATCCCCTGCTGCACTTACAGTCATTATTTGATCGGTACTGCATACCCATTTGGGATGCAGCTGTAGTATATAACCATCTCATGATACAAAGATACTAGAAATGAGGGAGGCAATATCATGTAGTAAGGAGGAAACAGACTTGGAAGCCAGAAGGCCTGGAATATTGTTTTATTTCCATCAGTAATGAATCACAGGATCTTAGGGTGGGGGGAAATGACATTATTTTTGTAGACTTAAGGTAAAAAAAAATTGTGTGTATATTTTATGAACTATTTACAGGTTTTCCCTCAGGGTTATTAGGTACACTGTCTGCTTTAAGTATGATTTTTATCGAGTGTCCTATGCACGTGCACTATTTTTTTTTTTTTATTTTATACACAGATGGGCGTTTTTGTTTTTGTTTTGTCTACTAAATGCTTGCTTGCAAATACACATTCATCAAGTCCTCATTTTTTGTGTTCTAGACCTTATCACCTATCTATAATTGTGTGCCTCAATCAAAATGTTGAGGGTATAGTTCCTCACATTCTTCGTTTTGAATTCTGTCCTCAGCTCAGCTGAGCCACATCGACCAATTCTTATGAAAACGGTTTTTCACAGTCTCCTTCTTCTTCCTCAGAACAATAGCTTCTATTACTAGTATCTTTTTGCTCTTTTCTAAATCATTTTAGTATGGAGGATCTCCCCAAATTAAGATGAATGAGTCACCCCACCCAGGACCACATTTGGGCCTGCATTCTTCTCTCATATGTTAGTATTTGGTGTAGAACGTGATGCCCCGTTATTATAATCATTGATTTCATTTTTTTTTAATTTTTTTGACGTTTATTTATTTTTGAGACAGAGAGAGAGCATGCATGGGGGAGGGTCAGAGAGAGAGGGAGACACAGAATCTGAAACAGGCTCCAGGCTCTCTGAGCGGTCAGCACGGAGCCTGACACGGGGCTCGAACTCACGGACCGCGAGATCATGACCTGAGCCAAGTCAGACGCTTAACCGACTGAGCCACCCAGGCGACCCTGATTTCATTTTTTAGTAACTATGGCTTTGCATTTTTGTGTTTCAGTGTTCTGTTAATAATAACCCAGAAAACTCGGAAGGAATTTCAACTTCAACAATTGTACTCCTTCAACTCCTACCAAAAACAAAAACAAAAAACAAAACAAAACAAAACAACAACAGACATATGCACTTTTATGGGTTTTATCAACACATTTCCCCCTGCCTTCTTTCTCCATTACCTTATCTGTTTCCAAATTTAATTTTTGTTTCCCATTTGGCAAAATAGTCTCTGTCTCTAATCCCTTATATCTAGTAGCTTCTTTTGCATTCATGCCATTTACTTTATTATCATAGGATATTTTTCATCTCCCTCAAGCAATATTTGGTCTTAATTAAAATTATATTCTTTCAGCAAAATTAGGTAATTCCAGTGTGTGGGTTGAAGGTGTAATCCATATTCCTTCTTCCTTAAAGATGTCATAAATTTAATCTTTGAATGTAATCATAAGCAAAAGGACTTGTGAGGTTCCAGGATCATCCTCCCACCCCACTGGAATGCAAAAATACAAGTTTTAGGTAACTAGATAATGGATTTTATTTGGTAATTTTCATATCTCCCGTACATTATTAATTATTCAATAAATACCTTAGACATTAAAAGACACAAAATATTCAGAACTTAAAATTTACAATTAGTTGGAAAGAGCACTTTCTTTTATAGAACAGGCAACTTCCAAATTAGGATTTTTTTTTTTCAATTTACGATTTTTATGCTGAGACATATGATGTAGAAGACAATGGCTACTGTCTGCAAAGTGTGACACTGCATATATCTTATTGATTAAATGAGATGGGCATATGAAAACATCTATCATGGCACTTGTCACAGTGAGCCTTCAATAATAGTTTGGGTTGTTTACTGTAGAATTATAAATAACAATGAAAACAAGGCACACAATTGTTAATACAGAGTTAGAAGGTGATGAGGTATTGGATGAGTTGACACGTTCTCTGGAAAGGAGGATAGTTGTGCAAAATGTCTAGACATTCATAAAATGTTATGCAGCCTTCCTTGGTATTTTACCATTTGCCTGGCTAGTTTCCTACTATTCCGAATTTTAGAATACTCTCTTTCCTGCCAAAAGTGGTCAATGCTTTCCTTTACAGTTTGTTTCTCCCTAATGTAAATGTAGTTTCTTATCTCTCTCTAGAATTTAATGGGACATATTACTTACTGTACAGAATTTATTTGGCTAGAAAGCATCTTTTCTTCAAAGTTCTAATACCCAGTAACTGACAAAAGATACAAAGAAGCACATACTGAGGGATCTAGCTTATCCATCTTTTTATCTATCTATCCATCTATGTTATATATGAATATATATGTCTTTATATCTATAGGTACTAAATATGCCTATGTGGTTTTCAATAGTAGCATTTAGGAAAATTGAGTTGGTGATGTAATTTGTATGAATTCAGCCCTTCTTTTTGGTCACTGTTCTTTTGGTCACTCTTGTAATGTATTTAGAAGATGCTCATTTATTTCTGTTCTAATGTGCTACAGGTGCCTGGACAAATTATACTTCTCAGTTAGGAGTACCATTCCCCACCATCTCTGTTCCTATCCTGATCTTTGTCACCTACTGGATTAGAGATTTTCAGAAAGGGTTTGGAGGGTAGGGGGCAGATGTCCATGGTACTGATACATTGAAATTTGTGCCTGAATTTAACAGTACATGAATAAGGCTTATCATTGTGAGGGAGATGTAGGAGAGGAATGTAAAACATTCCCCGTTCTACCTAAATAGTATGTGTTTGAGAGTGGAGAAGCAGCATTGGACTGCAGCTAAGTACCTATATATCTAGCCTATCACTGTATTTCTCTTTTAGCAAGTAGATAGGAGAAAATATGATTAAAAAGTTTCACCTACAAATCATTGAAACAGGTTGTGAAAGTTTGAGCTATTGTGTTTTTTTTTTCTGTATATAGTGTGTGTTATCTAGAAGCAGAATACACTTAAATGCCTACCTATTGCTTATCAATGTATCAAGTGAATGACAGTCATTTCTCACATTATATGAATCTTTTCCAGGAAAATTAGGGATATGAACTAAGAATACTTGCTAAAGCCTCGTAAAGAAGTTAGTGGTAAAAACTAAACAATGAGATGATGCCCTCTACTACATGTAACTCAGCATTATGACTAGAAAAAGATTTATTTTGGTCATGTCAATATAATTTACATTACAAATGCCTTAGTTTTCACAGTATAACAGCCTCTCGCAGTAAAATAACATGCAATTGAGTGGTCTTAGCAGTAAAATAACATGCAATTGAGTGGTCTTATTTATTTTTTTGTGGTGTATTATAAGCTGTAGTCTATTTTAGTGCCTTGAAAGTCTCGGATGACATAATTTTCATTGCTATATTGTGCATTTAAAACTGATAACAGCTACATGTAGGGAGGTACTTTTTAAAAGGCATTGCGGAGTGATTATAAACATTTCATAGCTAATCAGTATCATTTTACAAAGACACATATTGGCTCTAAATGCACTCTTTCACCTTCCTTATATTTACAGAAATTGAAGAGTGCCACGGGAAGGCTGTATCACTGTACCATGAGCTGCTTGGGCTTTTAAAGTGTTGGATGGAGTTTTAATCATATGAGGTAAATACTAAATTTATTTTAATTATATTTTCAGGATGAAATGAAATGCCATTTCATGTCTTCAGACTTTCTTTATAACAAGAAGGAAATTAATTTTCTTTTATTTAATCATGCACTTAATTAAGTAGTTCCTCTGGTTTGTTAGCCCCAAAGTGACCAGGGCCTATGACATATTGACAATCCCCTGTTAGGCTTATACATTTTTCTCTGTAAAACTATTATATATGTTATATGTGATATGTTTCTGACAGTCTGTATACCATTTTTGTTTAAACTGATTTTTGCCCTTTTAAACACCATGGTATCATAGTTAAATGTTGTAGTTTAAATGTTTTGCATAAAGTGTGTTACTTAAAGATATTTACTTTATTAGTACTTATGACATGAATAACAATACTGGAGGTACATCGCTATTAATTTGAAGTGGAAAGTGAGTTACATCCAGGTTAGGGTTACTTCTGGGCATTTTTTTTTCTTTCCTTTCCTTTTGTTTTGTTTTGTTTTAGTCCTGGCAGACATAACATTAACTCATTATGTATTTAATATCTATATATAGATATAGATAGATATAGATATAGATATATAGAAATATACATATATATGTAAAAGAATAGAAACTACTTCATAGCCTTTTAGTGGCCTTTGTGTGTTGGTATAGATAACTTTCTTTTCCCTGAAAAATCTCCCTTGTTTTTCTGTCTCCTCTTTCTCTGCTGGTGGCAACCATTTACCAAGTATTACAACATGGTTTTTATTTTTTATTATTTTTATTACTATAATTTTTTTGCTTTTAATTGTTAGAGAGCAAATTGAGGCATTAGCGATCACTGCTTTCTGTTCATTACAGAGGGATGAATTAGGAATTGAGATATGCCCAGAAAGATAAGTCTTGACTGGTGACTGTTAGGAAAGTCCTCATTTAACACAACTACAGGGAGACATGTGGGACTGCTTGCTTATGTCCTCATGAAGACCAAAAGTGAAACAAAGAACATTTGCTTCTGAAAAAATGGGTTTCCTAGAAAATAAATAGGCTTGCTTCCAGCACTCCTTCACATGTCTATCAGACAAACAATAATAGCAAGGAAAGAATGCCTTTGCGTTTAGTTTGCCAATAGTCTACCAGGTACAAATGGTAGACACACACACACACATGCACACGCACACAAATGCACACATATGTTTGGGATGATGTTTTGGAGCCTACAGGAAACTGACACTCTCTGTGGACAGAAATACAGATTTAAATGAAACAAAATGTATTTCAAGGAGATATTAAACAAGCATAAAGTATACTGAATTGGTGAGGTTTTTTTTTAAGCAATAAAGCTATCATCGACTAAATTTAAATTGATCAAAAAGAATAAAATGTTGCTATTTGCAATGTGGATGGAACTAGAGTGTATTATGATGAATGAAATAAGTCAATGGGGGAAAGACAAATATTATATGATTTCACTCATGTAGAATTTAAGAAACAACAAAAAAAAGACAAACATAGGGGAAGGGAAGGAAAAATAAAATAATATAAAAACAGAGAAGGAAGCAAAGCATAAGAGACTCTTAAATATAGAGAACAAGCTGAGGGTTGATGGAGGTGAGGTAGTTGGGGGATGGGGTAGATGGGTGATGGGCTTTAAGAAGGGTTTTTTTTGGGATGAGTAGTGGGTGTCATGTGTAAATGATGAATCACTAAATTCTACATCTGAAATCAATACTGCATTATATGTTAACTAACTTGAATTTAAGTTAAAAATAATTAAATCATGAACTGCATGTTGAGACATACTTTCGCCATTATGTTGACTTAGATGAGATAATAGGGAAGAAACAGACAGTCATGTAAAAAGAATTAGGGAAAACTGTTCATTTGCTCAGCACAAGAGTCTGCCATTCATAGGTCTCTTCCAATCAAAAAAGAATATTCAATGGTACTTAAAGTGTGATAAATGTAACGTGAGATGAAGACACTGTTAAATGTAATTGCTTCTTTGAATATTTCTTAGTATACTCTTTCAGTTATTTTAGGCGGCTTAAGTAATCTTGATAAATTAACCTATTTTTCCCACTCGAATTCATGTGAAGCTCTACAGTCTATCTCTGATTGTGAACCCAGAGAATGCTGGCTGTTCTTCAGATGTAGATAGTAGACAGAAAGTGATTTTATTTTTATCAGCAAAAAAATGAAAAAACACACTATTAATTTATTACATGAGTAGAGGTTATTTTAAAAATCAATACTTTATTTTATTTTGATGGGACTTTTAAGAGACATCAAAACCATATGGAAACTTTAACAAAATTTTAAATTATATAACAAAAGCAGAATGAAAGCACAGATGCTGTTTCCTCTAGGTTCTTGTTCTAATAGTTAGGCTCATTTTTACTTCCATTTTCAGTCCCCACTCCCCTCAACACTGGCTCCTTCTTTGCACATAATCAAGTCTTCATCTAAAGTGACAAAGACAGATTTTAGCATTGACTTCCTACCACAGGTATTGAACTGGTTACCTGTTTTTCATTACCATTCTTTATTTCCTCAAAATCTTTGCTGAGGTTTTAAAATTTATTTTCTCCATTCTCAAGCCATCAGAATATATATAATATACATACATAATGTAAATCAGTATTAGTTAAGGGTGAGGTAAATTATGAAGATAGCAGAGACATTTGTGTTGTTCAAATAAAATCATAGATTCAAGTTTAGAAGGTTAGTGTCATCAGTGTAATGACCAGTGTGCAAAATTGAAATGTGGATGACATTAATATGGACCTTTTGAACAGAGAGGGGGCTATAAATTAGCTTCACACTCTGAGTAGAACAACCCCAAAGCAAGTGTGACCTGAGTCCACAGGTTGAAGGAGGATATTGATAAACCTGAGGATAACTGTCCAGAGCAAGCATGCTAATGAGGGAGTTTGAATGTGAAAGAATTAGCTATGCCTTGTTTTGAGAAGAAAAGATGAACAAGTGTTAGAGATGATAATTCTCTGCAAATATCTGAATCAATGCCAGATGGAAGGGAGGTTAGTATTTACAGCTGTGACTATGAGGAAGGTCTTAAGACATTTGGGCCTACTGTGACCCAATATGGGAAATATTTGTAAAATAACATTATATGGATTTAAATGAACAAAACTGTTAAAAATAGAATTTTTCCCCAAACAGAATGGGCTGTTTCATAAAGCATTAAGAGCCCTCCTTCTAGAGATGTCACCTGAAGATGGTTGGCTGGTTAAGTGCTTCTCATTGGGGATTCATGTATCAATCAGTGTTTGAAAAGATGACAGTTTGTATTTATTCCATTATTCTATCATTCTTTGATGGTCTTTTATTTGGAGAATAATCCTTTACATACATCATTAGTATTTATATACACCATTAATATTTTAATAAGTGATACTTTCTTATGCCCTATGTTTTCTTAATTTAAGATGATTTTTATATAAAGAAATTTTATTTAGAAAAAATGCTGGAATGGTTCGATTTTAATTGTATCACTAAGTAGAATATGGACTTGAAGTCAACTATTTACTCTGTTTTAGTTCATCTATACAATAAGGAAGCTAAGCAAATGACCCCAAGATTCTTTCTAACTCCAAAAATCTATGAATTTCATCTATCTGACCGAAGTTGCCAATAGTGTGGCTGAATTTTAGTGGTTATAATCTCAGGCACAGAGAAGCATTCCTAGCTTCTCACTCACTGCCTCTGTCACTTTGGCAATTTACATCTCTGGGGCTTAGTTCACTAGTCTGTAAAAAGAGGACGTGAAATTACAGCTCATGGTGTGATATTGTTATGGACGCTCATGTGCTAATGATGGTAAGAAAGAATGGCTTAAAATCAGCCGTTACAAACTACAGGCTTTTCCAATCCACTGACTGTGAATTAGAGCCTAATAATTAATGTATCTACCTAGGAGTACATTTTATAGCATAGATTAAAGTTAAATTATTCTGCGGGTGCTTTATTTATTATTGTTTAATGGTTTTGGATTATGACTAGGGTAAGATATTAGCCTTTCTGTTAGACTTCTGTTCATGTTTTAGAAAAAAAAAAACAGTTTCTGTTTTTGTTTTCTGGGGAAATCTAGACTTGGCCATAGATATTCCATTCCCTTTTGTGCTTGCTGCATAGGTATAATGTTAGCCAGTTTGGGTAAGTGTTCTGGTTGGGTGTCTTAGCTCCTGAGAAGATGCCAAAATTATGCATGTTTTAAAACCCATGGATATAGCCTTAATTAATAACACCAAATGTTTGTGGTATTTCACTCATCATACTATATATGCATCATAATTTCTGCCAGCCAGTGTCAACAAAATAGTGGCAAGAAATAGTAAATGATACAAATCCTTTTCATTCATCAGTGTAGCTTAAATTTTATCAGTGGATTAAACAAGACTATTAAAGTATTTGCATTTACTCTGTAGAAGTGCTTTCACTGGACCACAGCTTGAATCAATGCAATCGACTTACACTGATTTATGTTATAGATGTTAGAAACCCATGCTTGCATTGATTGTTGTAATGTCATTCATGGTGTGGTTTTCTTCATCCTAAAGTTTCTCCATTAAGAAGATCATGGGACATCCTTCTAGTCTCAGCATTCCAAACACATGGCTGCTTCTACAAAGTTGTTTTTAACTATTCCAGTAGACCGTGTAATAGATTTATTTTCAGGTGTGTGTAGGGTACTCGGAAGCTCAAAACTAAATCTGTTGCATGTGCCTGGCAGGTAAACAAAATCCAATGGCATATATGGTAGTAATGCTTAACTGCTATGGGATTAGTGTAGGTGTGGATCTCATCTCCTTTATTGGGCTCTAAGGTATATTTGGTCAAAATGTGACCTTATTTTTCTTTTCAGTGTTAATATCATGGTGTATTGTGAAGATTTAAAAAAAGATAACACTTAATATATTAATGTCCATTCTTGGTAAATGTTAGCTATTATCAATATTAAAATAGATTCCCAAGAAATTGTTCTCTTTCCACCACCTTTCTTGATTTATCAAAACACACATTCAAGCATGTATCCACTCAGTAAACATTTGTGGAGCACCTATTACATTCACTTAGTACTCACACATATATGAGGTAATGATACAGACAAGATCCTTATTGTCATTGAACTTAATGTTTTAAATGAGTGGTGTAGAGTATGGAGTTCATTAACAATAAAAATAAGTAAAAGAAAACATTCAGTAATGGTAAGTATTAAAACAAGTTGAGAGCCTGAGAAGTCACTTGAAACTGTGTTGTTCTGAAAGGCTTTACCATAGAGGTACGTTTTAATTGGAGACTTGGGTGATAAGAAGGAGCCACCTGTGCAATATCTTCGGGAAGAGCTTTCAGAGAGGAGGAAGACTCAATTCCCGGGAATCGGAGATAATCATCTGATTGGAGAGATTCTAGGATGTTGCAGGGTAGCCATCCAATGAATATTTATGTGTGTGGGATTCAGTCCGTCTTCTCTTCCTTTCAAACTGGAAAGCTAAAGCCCTTCCACATGGAGGAGCATGGCTATCTAACACACTCTTCTTTTTTGTCTTATTTCCAATGGTAAACTAAGGGCTTACTCCCTAGATAGCTCCCTCTGACCTATTATTTTCCTTGAAAACATCCATTCTGATCAATGTAAAATCTATGATTTGGGCTTAAATTTTGAGTTGGGTAGCAGAGATCTCTGAGGTTTCTAACCCAGGTCCTGATTCTAGCCCAGGTGACCATAGTTGGCAGGTCCCAAAGACTATTAATAAGAAAGAGGAACTTTGCCCCACTTTACCATTGTTCTTTGCAGGTAGTTCCCTTAGGAATGACCCAAAGTGCAGTACTGTTGTCTGAGAAAGGATTCCAATAGATCTGGATTCCCCCAGCCATAAGCTATTTGATTTCAAGTAGGTACTAACATTATCTCTGGCATTATTATATCTGTTCAGTTTTAAAATTTTTCCTCATTTATTTTATCACACACCAAAACAACTTAGTTAGCTATCTCAAATCCTTTTAGGAATAAAACAGGATGCAATACACTCTCTCAATATAAATATTTAACTTCTGACTCCTATTTACCAAATATCTCATATTACCTATTGATAGCCTTTTTGCATCTATGAGTATCACAGTATCATCGTGCTGAATAAGGGACTTAAATACCTTTGGCATCTTTACTCTTTCCAGTTCAGATATAAACTCAGGTTGATTCTCCCAGGGATGCTGGTCCATTTTTGTGCTTCTCTCAACCCTCAACTGGTCCACATGCATTCCATGCACATGGTAGTTGATCATTTCATGACTCAACAGTTATCTTCAGCGCAGAGCAGGCAGGGAAGGGAAAGGAAACTAAAATTAAGAATAACCTTTTAAAATGTTTTATGTGTTCTTTCTATACCCCTGTGTATTTTCAGTGATCAGTGTTTTGTTGGAAGAGGTTAAAATATTATTAATATGTATGTTGAATCGGCTTCTCATGTGCTGCCTGCCATTCCCACAGGGCCACAAGGCATGGGGGTAGCTAATCAAAGTACAGCTGCAACCCCACATGCCTGCAGCATGATCTGTTTGTCACCAAAAAGGAGGCTTGAAATGAATTTTAGTGCCTTTTTTTTTAAATCTGACAGAAATAATTCCTGTCTTTCGTTTATCTCCTCATCTTCCCAAGTTACAGAAAATAATAGAAAAAAATAGTAAATCTGAGAACTCCCACATTCTGATCCTCTATACATGCAGCTCTGTTAGTACTTTTGTATTTAAACTGTGTACTTCAGCTGCGTTTTCTGAGAAATCAAAGTGATCAAACGTTTCATTGCTAATGGACTGCAGTGCAAATAGGATAACATCATTTTTGCATCACCATTTATGTAACAACTTTTATAGAACTTATCAGGCATGGGCCAGGCACTGTTTTAAGCACCTTACAATATTTACTTAATTTCCATAATGACCCTATGAAAAGAAGTTTACTTTCCTCTTCCTTTAAAAAAAAATGTTTCTTTATTTTTTGAGGGGGAGGGGACGCATGTGAGGTGGGAGGGGCAGAGAGAGAGCGGGACACAGGATCTGAAGCCGGCTCTGTGCTGACAGCAGAGATCCCAAGGTGGGAATTGAACTCATGAATCTTGAGATCATGACCTGAGCTGAAGTTGGACACTTAACAAACTTACCCATCCAGACATCCCTGTTATTCCCTTTCTGCAGAAGATGAAACTGAGAGCTGAGGAGATTAATAACATGCCGAAGATCACACAACTGATAAATACAATAAGTTACATAATAAGATATACTTAGCAACTAAGGTCTGCGATGGAAGAATATTTGAGAGCATATAGGCAGCAGTAACAATGACCTGGTCATTGCAGAGTGGAAATGGTTCTGTCTGTGATCTTTCTTCACAATCTCCTGTCATTTGATAGGTTATATGAGGAGGAATAATTTCAGAGATGGGTAGAAAGTGTACAAATGTGAAGTTAAGTGTGTTTTGAGAAAACTTGAGAGAAAGTGATAAAAAGGCATTGATTTCTTTTGCTTGGAGCCTAAATAATTTTGCCACCCCGTCCATATTTTCCCCTCGGAAAGGATGAGATGTAAGATTAATCCCAGCAGGTCTCTGGTAAACCTATTTGCATTGGGTGTCCCTCTGGACTCTGATTACATTTTGCCGTACTGTTGTGTGATGCCTAGCATCCTTGGAATCTTTTTATGACTCTGAATGCATGCTGTACATGTGATTTATAATCGCATTAAAAAAGGTGCAGCACCTAATTAATTCACCAATCAGCTGTCAGAGACTGTGATCTTTTCCTGGTTCACTGTTGAGTTCCCTGTGGGAGCATCAGTATTCTGAGAGTGCCGTTTGCATTATGCCATGTGTGGTGTTCGAGCAGAGAACTAAGTTATGCTGCTTGTTCGTGGAAAATATGCCATCCTCATGAGTGCCTTGATGACTTTGTTAAAAATACCTTCTGCCACCCCTGTTCTCTTGCTCTCATGAATACATGGCCCCATAGTACTTTAGGGTTTTCACAGTGCCATAAATTAAGAAAAGGGAGATCAGCACATTTCATTTTCATACCTGTGTATTTTTCCCTTGAGTTTTTCTGTTTTAATCCTTAAGCAATGTTGCCCATTTACTTTTTTTAAAAAAAGAATTGAAAATCTATCTTCTCAGATTGTGTCATCTTTGAAGACTTTATCTTGTCTCCAACATTCCAAAATAAGGACATTTTTTGTACAGTTGGAATATTCATGACTATTAAGTGTTTCATGGCCCTACAAAGTTACAACCAGGTGAACATGTTGTATGAGTACATTCAGAGAAAAGGAAACATAAGGAGGAAAGATGTGCCGCTTGTAGAATTATAGAATCAAGTTTATTTTGATTGATACATACTTTAATGTTTGCTTGACTGAGTTTTTTTTGTTTTTTTTGTTTTTTTTTTTTGCTGAGAAAAACACTATTCCAAAACATACTTGCTTAGTAACACAATAGTCATTTGATTATTTTTTATAGGTCTGTAGGTTATTGGGCAGTTTTGGTGACCCTAGGCTTGCCTGATTTTAGCTGAGCTGGCTCATGTGCATGAGCTCAGCTGTGGATAGGCCAGGATTGACCAGTCTAGGATAGGCTCACTCACTTATTTTGCAATTTTGTGACTAATGTGCTAGGAGTGATTGGGCCACATGTCTCTATCATACAATTGATTAGCTTGAGCAAATTCACATAGCAGACAAAGAATGAAAGCATTCAAGACTTCTTGAGGCCAATGTTTAGAACTGGCCCAGTGATGCTGTTACCACATTCTGTTGGCCAAAGCAAGTCACAAGGCCAATCTGGATGAAAGGAGTAGACAAATGGATTCTACCTCTTGAGAATAACTACAAAGCAATAGTCCAAAAGGAGTGGATATATGAAGGAGAGAGAAATTAGGGCAATTTTGCAGTCTATTACACTTAACTACCTGGCAGAGTTTAATGTCATGTAGACCTTCCTTAGGTTTAGTTTTGCACTGTTTTCTAATCAGGCTGCTTTCCTAATCAAAAACAGTTCTTCTCAATTTGACAACACAACCCAGCATCACAACAGTAATACACTACATTCTAAATCCATTCAGAATCTTTTATTTCAGATGTTTCTTTTTTTAATTGGTTTTATTGAATAGAGATATGGAAAAAATATTTAAAATATGCGTGAGTTGTAAATTAGACTACAAAATGCATACTTTGCATACCATTCAGTGTAAGAAAAACATTAACATATCTTGAAGTAACCCATATATTTTCCTTCAATCCATTTGCTTTCCTTGTGTCCTCAGAGATAAGCTCTCTTCTGAATTTTATTATTCTTTTGCTTTTCCTTATAGTTTTGAGACATATTTCTACCACTGTATATTTGTTGAGGGGGTACACATTGTATTTTTTTTAATTTTACATAAATGGAATCATACTGCCTATTACCAGAGTAATAGCATTTTCTAGACTTTTAATGCCTTAGAAATGTAATTATGCATAGGGAAACTCACTAAAGTGTGAAGTTCAATCTTCACTCTCCTTCTAAACAATGTAAGAGCTTGGAATAACAACTACAATCAGCCTCCTTTGAATTTATAGCAATTTTCATGCATTTTAGTTCTATTCTAATATTTAACCCAAATGACAATTTTATTTTTGTTTCAGATAGATAAATAAGAATATTGCTCACTGTGTTTGTTTACATTTCCTTCTTATATCTGATATCTTCCACTTGAGATAATTTTCTTCTGTCTGAAGAACTACATTTAGTAGTATCATTTAGTAATTATCTTTTCGTAGCAAATGCTCAGTTTTTGTTTATCTATAAATGTCTTTATTCCTTCCTCATCACTGAAAGATGTCTGCTGAATATGTGATTCTAAGTTGATAGTTAGTTTGCTTTAGTGCATTCTAGCTATTATTATACTGGCTTCTGGTGTACATTGTTGCTATTTAGAAGTCAGTTGTCAAACTAATTGCTTTCTGGGAAGATGATCAATCTTCCTCTCCACAACATTTAATATTTTTTCTTTGTCTTTGCTGCCTCTGCAGTTTTACTGTGGTATGTCCAGGTATCAAATTTTCCATATTTTTTAAATTTTATTTTGATTTTACTTAATTTTTATATGATTGTCTTCCATAAATTCTGGAAAATTCTGTTTATATTTATCTAAATATTACTTTTACTCATTTTTCTCTTACCTTTCCTTCTGGAATCCAGAGGGTAAAAGTTAGCTTTGTAGTCTATTCATGTGTTGGATTATAATGTGTTCTTAATTTTTAGTCTCTGAATTGTTTTCTTTAATTTGTTTAAGTTGTGACATGATATTGTTGTGACATGATATTAGACATACAGCAAGGTCCCAAGAATAGTAATAGTAAAGGACGTTCATGTACCTTCATCCAGATTTCCCAGCTGTTAACATTTTACCACATTTTCCGTTATCCCTATCTATCTGAAACATTTAAGGATAATCCTGGCCACAATGCCTCTGAATCATGAAATACTTCCTTATATTTTTTTCTAAAAATAAGAACAACAGTATATTTATAAAAGCCAGGGTATTAATATAGATGTGGTATTATTAATTAGTATACAGGAATTGTGGTCTTTATGCATTGCTGTGATTACTCAAAGATGTAGTGGCTTAAAACAACAGATACGTGGAGTGAACTCCTCAGTCAAAAGACATAGACTGGCAAATTGGATAAAAACAAAACAAAATAAATCAGGATCCTCTAACTACATGTTGTATATGAGAAACTCACTTTAGATATGAGGACATGCATACCTTGAAAGTGAAATATATTCCATGCAAATAGTAACCAAAATGGAGAAGACAAAATAGATGATAAATCAGACAAAATAGATTTTAAGTAAAACATTTTAAAAGAGACAGAGGACATTATATAATTATTATAGGGTCCATTCATTATATCTTTAAGAAGATATAATAAAGGTATATGCAGCAAAGATCAGAGCTTCCAAGTATGTAAAAACAAACATCGACAGAATTAAAATGAGAAATAGTGAGCTCTACAATAATGGTCAGAGACTTGAAAACCCTGCTTTAATAGTGGAAGAAAAGTAGACAGAAGATCAATAAGGAAACAGAAGACTTGAACACTATAGTCCAATTGAATTTAACACAAATGTAGAGAACACTCCACCCAATATTAGCAAAATACATATTTTTCACATGGAACATTCTCCAAGATAGAACATATGTTAGGCCACAAACCAAACTTAATACATTTTTAAATATTAAAATAATACAAAGTATCTTTCACAACTACAATGGAATGAAGCTAAATATCAATAGCAGAAGGAAAACTGGAAAACCCACAAATATGTGGAAATTAAAATGCTATTAAACAATCAATAAATCAAAGAAGAAATCAGAGGGAAATTAGGAAATATCCCAAGACAAATGCAAATAGAAGCACAGCAGACCAAAAGGTATTGAACTCAGTGAAAACAGTGCTAAAGGGGAAATTTATAGCGATGAATACTGGCATTGAGAAAGAAGAAATGTCTCAAACCAATAATCTAACTTGATACCTTAAAGAACTAGAAAAAGGAGAAGAAGAACAACAACAAAAAAACCCAAAGCTAGCAAAAGGAAGGAAATAATAAAGATTAGAGCAGATATAAACAAAAGAGAGAAAATGAACAAAACCAACAGTTGGTTCTTTGGAAAGATCAAGAAAATTGGCAAGCATTTAGCTAGACTAAGAAAAAAGTAGAGAAAATGTAAATAAATACTTCAGAAATTAAAGAAGAGACATTATTACCAATTTTACAGAAGTGAAAAGGACTATAAGAGAGTACTAAAAAATTGTATGACAGCAAATTGGGAAGACTTGATGAAATAGACAAATTAGAAAACACAACCTACCAAGACTAAATCTTAAAGAAATTAAAAAAAAAAAGTGAATAGACCTAAAAAGACTGGATCAGTAAGCAGAAACCTCCCCCAAGAGAAGAATCCAAGACTAGATAACTTACTGGTGAATTCTACCAAACATTTAAGAAAGAATTAACCCTAATCCTTCTCAAACTCTTCCAAAAAGTTAAAGAAGAAGAAACCCTTCCAAATTCATTTTATAAAGCCAGCATTACCATAATATCAAAGTCAGATAAAGACACTACAGAAAAAGAAAACTACAGACCAATATCTTTAATGGATATTGTTACAAAAATCCTCAAGAAAATACCAGCAAACTGAATTCAACAGCATGATTACAGGATTATACACCATGACCAAGCAGGACTTATTCCTGGAATGCAGGAATTGTTCAACATACTATAATCAGTCAATGTAATACATTAACAAAATGGAAGAAAACAAAGTATATGATCATCTCAGTTGATACAAAAAAAGCATTTGAAAAAATTCAGTACTCTTCCATGATAAAAAACATTCAATAAACTAGAAATAGAAGGAAACTACATTAGGATGATAAACGCCAATATGACAACCTAGAGTTAACATCATACTCAATGATGAAAGATGGAAAGCTTTTCCTTTAAGATCAGGAACAAGACAAGGATGACCACTTTTGCCACTTCTATTCAACATTGTACTGGGGCGCCTGGGTGGCTCAGTTGGTTAAGCATCCGACTTCAGCCCAGGTCATGATCTCACGTCCGTGAGTTCGAGCCCCAGTCAGGCTCTGTGCTGACAGTGCAGAGCCTGGAGCCTGTTTCAGATTCTGTGTCTCCCTCTCTCTCTGACCCTCCCCCATTCAGGTTCTGTCTCTCTCTGTCTCAAAAATAAATAAACATTAAAAAATAAAAAGAAAACATTGTACTGTACGTCCTAGCTGGAGGAATTTGGAAAGAAAAATAGATAAAAGCATCCAAATTGGGAAAGAAAGAGTAAAATTATATTTGTTTACAGATTATATGATCTTATATGTAAACAATTCTAAAGACTATGCACACATATACACACTGTTAGAGCTAGTAAACAGATTCATCAACATTCAAAAATCAGTTGCATTTCTATACACTGATAGTGAACAATCAGAAAAGGAAATTAAGAAACAATTTCCTTTATGATATTATCAAAAAGATAAAATACTTAGTAATAAACTTAATCAGGGGAACAAAGGACTTGTACACTGAAAACTACAAGATGTTGCTGAAAGAGATTAAATAATATACAAATAAATGGAAAGACATTCTGTGTTCATGAACTGAGAGACAATATTATTTGGATGTCAGTACTACCCAAGTAAATTCACAATTTTTGTGAAATACCTATCAAAATATCAACAATGTTTTTTTGCAAAAATAGAAAAACATATCTTAAAATTAATTTGGACCCCCAAAGTACCATGGATGGTCAAAATAGTCCTGAAAAAAAACTGGAAGTATCATTCTTCCTGATTTCAAAATTTATTATAAATCTACAGCAATCAAAACAGTGTGGTACTGGTATAAAGCAGACATATAGGCCAGTCAACTAGAATGGAGAGTCCAGAAATAAACCCATACATATATGGTCTGATGCTTTTTAATAAGAGTACAAGACCATTTACTGGGGAAAAGACACCCTTTTCAACGAATGATCTTTGGAAAACTCGATATCCATATGTAAAAGAGTGTGGTGGGACTCTTATCTTACACTATAGGCAAAACAAAAACAAAAACAAAAACAATCTGTATGGACCAAAGACCTAAAAATAAGAGCTAAAATTATAAAACTCTTAAAAATATATATAGCAGCTTCACAGCATTGGATTTGGCAATGATTTCTTGGATATGACACAAAGCATAGCTAACAAAGAAAAAATGGATAAATTGACTACATAAAACTTAAACTCTGTAGTGTATCAAAGAATACTAATAATATAATTGAAAACAAGGACTCAGGGAGATAACCGTACAACCATGTTCATAGCAGCATTATTCACAATAGCCAAACCAGAAGCAACACAAGTCTCCATCAATGGATGAGTGAATTAAAAAAAAATGTAGTATATACATACAATGGGATATTATTTAGCCTTAAAATGAAAGGGACTTCTGACACATGTTACAATATGGATGAATTTTAAAGACATTATGCTAAGTAAAACAAATAGAAAAGGACAGATTCTGTTATGATTCCACTTATAAGAGGGACCTGGGATAGTTAGATTCATCGAGACAAAATAAAATGGTGATTGTCAGGGGTTTGGTGTATGGGACATGGGAAGTTATTATTTAATGGGTACAGTTTCAGGTTAGCATATGAAAAGAGTTCTCATGGTGGTGATGGCAGCACAAAAATGCAAATGCACTTAATACCACTGAACTGTACACTTAGAATGGTTTAAATGGTCATTTTTATGTCATCTCTATAATGCCACAATTAAAGACATTAAATATAAAAAACAAAAACAATGCCAAAACTACTTACTATCTTATAATTTTGTGGGTTGGGAATCAGGAGTGACTTAGTTGGATGAGTTTGGACCAGAATAGCTATGTCGTTGTTGCCAAGCAACAGTCATTTAAAGGCTTTCTTGGGCTTGGTGATCCATTTCCAAAAAATACACACTCACACGGCTGTTAGCTGGAAGCCTTAGTTCCTCACTATGTGGACCTAACCATAGAGTTGCTCGATGTCTTCATGATATAGTGACTAACTTCCTCAGGGTGAGCAATCTAAGAGAGAACAGTAGGAAGCCATGATGCCTTTTCAAACTTACAAGTGGTTTTCTTCTGTTTCTACCGTATTCTGTTTGTCAGAAGTGAGTCACTATGTATACACCACTCAAGAAGTGAGGAATTAGGCTAGGAGGAACATCAAGGATTTGTGGACATGTCTGTAAAGCACCACAGACATTATTCAAATTTTTCTCATTGTCCCGATGATTTCCTATATAGCAATAGAAAGTGTAGGATCACATGTTTCTTTAGTGTTCTTTAATCTCTGTCTTTCATTGGCATTTTAGAAGAGTGCATCTAGGTGTGCTACAGATTGTCTTTCAGTTTGAATGTCTGATGTTTCCTCATGGTTAGATTCAGTTATGCATTTTGGGATGAATATTTTATTTTATTATTACTTTTTAAACATTTATTTATTGATTTTAAGAGAGTGTGTGAGCAGGGGAGGGGCAGAGAGAGAGAGAGAGAGAGAGAGCGAGAATCCCAAGCAGGCTCCAGGCTCCAGGCTGTCAGTGCAGTTGGATGCCAGCTCAGCGAACTCCTGAACATGAGATCATGACCTGAGTCAAAATCAAGAGTCATGCACTTAACAGACTAAGCCAGCCAGGTGCCCCTTGGGAGGAATATTTTAAAGGTATGTTGCACCACATAGGGGAGCCCACGGTGTCAACTCTTCTCAAACAGGTAATATTAATTTTAATCATTTGATTTAGTTGGTGACTGCTGGCTTCTCTATCATATAATTACTATAGTTTTATTTGTGATTAGTAAGATGCCTTTGAAATCTTTTTTTCCCCTTTGTAATCAGTATGATACTTTGAGAATCTATGAATATTGCTGTCCTACTATTCATTGAACTTTAACCCACTTGCTTTTGAATAAATATTTTGAGGATCCTGGGTGGCTTGGTCAGTTAAGCATTGGACTTCATCTCAGGTCATGATCTCATGGTTTAGGAGTTTGAGCCCTGCACCAGACTTTCTGCTGTCAGCACAGAGCCTGCTTCAGACCCTCTGTTTCTCTCTTTGACCCTCTTCTCGTTCTCTCTCTCTCTTTCTCAAAAATAAATAAAAACATTACAAAAATAAATACGTCAAAATGTCTTGGCAGATCATTAATGCTTTTCAAAAGCATGTTTCATTTTGTATTTTAATATTTTAGGTTGTCTTCTGCATCAGGGTCAGTCAGGTATCTGTTCCACCAACTACTAGAAACCAATGCAGTGTTTCCTATTTTGATACCTATTTTTACAGCTAATATTGAATCCTTTCCCTGCCTCTCAGAACTTTGGCTATTGTCACTGAGCATTATGGTTATTTCTTACTTGTTAAAAACAAGATGTACTCCCCTCTAAGTATTCACATATTTTGCCTCACCAAATTATCTTAAGCACCTTGTGGATAGAGTTTATAGCCTAGTCCAAATGTTCTCCTAATAGTAACTCAGTAAGTTGGATCACTATTAAGTGATATTAAGTGCTATATTCCCATAGCAAAAAATGCCTAATGATAATATTAACTAATGATAATTGTGTGCTTGCTATATTTTAACATTCTAGATGCATTTACAAGTATTGATTCATTTAATCTTCCTAACATCTTATGAAGTGGATGCCATTATTATCCCACTTTTACTAATTAGAGAGCAAATAATGGCAAAGCCGTGAGTCAAATCCAGGCAGTCTGTCTCCAGAGCTTGGTACTATTATTGGACACTAGTGCCATGAAAAAGGATTGCCTCCTGAAGAACTATGAGGTATTTGTAAACCTCTACATGAATGTGAAATCTCTAAGGCAAGAGAGGCTGAGGTTAGAAGGGAACATAAAAAACATTCCCCTTTTCCCCAAGCTGAAGAAACTGAAGCTTGAAAAAACAGCTTATTTACTATTTAGGGATAAAGATGAGGCAAAATTTAGGTCTTCTGATGCCCAATCAATTCAGTTCACTTTCCATCATATCATACTGTAAATGTCTGGTAAAGTGAAAATAAACACCCTCCACTCAACTATTTCACCAGGGGCATTGATGTAACTCTACAATGTCAATTTCGAAGTTGAATTCTAAAATGAATATGCTAGATATGCTATATATTAATTAAACATGAACTGCTTTTGCTTGCTTTCTTAGAACATAAAATGGCTTTGGGGGAATGATTTGGATGACCTATGCATTTTTGCACAGATAATCTGGTTAGTTCAAACTTTTTCTCTTGTCCTAAGCAAATATATTTGACATAATTTCTCTGCTCACTTGCTTAAAAGTAATCTTTGTAAATGCAATTTTTGAACATGCTCTGGAAAGTCTTTCCTGGTTATAAAATAAATAAAGTATGCAGCCATAAAGAGGAACCATTATATGCATAATCATTTAGGAAAATACTCAAGTTATTTGTAGTATTGGGTTTTGGCTTGAGAAATTGATACACTTACAGTGTATAGTGGCAGTGTTCCTTGACACAACAGTTTTGATTTCCATGGATTGATTGGCATTATTTTTGCTCTAGTGGGGTCTATGGAACATTGGTATTATTAAAATAATCCTCAACACCTGCATATTTAGAGGCTTCTGTATGATACTTAGAAAACAGTGACATTCAGAATCTTAAACAAATGAGTATACATCATGTGCTCTTATGAATCAGAAGGGGGAACCAACTCTTCAGAACACAGATGAGCCAAAAATAATGCCCGACAGCATATACTGGGTGAATTTGAGCTCTCCCATGCATTGTGAAGGTATGGAGAGTAAGATACTCTCGCATTTTACCCTTTTATTTGTGTTGTGTTGATATTCTTACATTGATTTATTATTTTTTTTTCATTCTCTTATCTCCTCCTGGTAGCACAAACATACTTGAAAGGGAAGTACGTCATAAAAACACGGATTATAGATGCAGAATGGTGATAGTTGTTATGGGCTGATTGAATTTTTACCTCCTGGGATGGAGATGTCTAGACTTCTCAGTTCAGGCACATGAGAGGAATCTACATCTCAATTCCCTTACTCTTGGGTTCGGCCATGTGGCTGTTAGGGTCAATGGGATATGAGGAGAAGTTATTGATTAAGTCATATCCATGCCTAAGCATTTAATCAAGTTTCCTTTCTGGCCTAAGTGACTGAAGAGGCAGGCCTCTTATGCCAGGTGGTTTACTCACAAGATACCGGAGCCTCCATTAGCTTGGAAATCCAAGTGATGTGTAAAGCAGTCCCACTTGGAATTTCCACATGTGGGATATGTAGCATTAGTGAGAAATAAACTTCCATTTTGGTAGGCCATTGAGATTTGGGATTTGTTTGTTACAATACCCTGGCCAATAGAGTGGTTAATAAATGTGTGTGTATTAGAGAAAATAAGTCAGGCAGAGAAAAACAGCTATCATATGTTTTCACTCATGTAGAAATTGAGAAACTTAACAAAAGACCATGGGGAAAGGGAAGGAGAAAAAAATAGTTTCAAACAGAGAGGGAGGCAAACCATAAGAGACTCTTAAATACAGAGAACAGATTTAGGGTTGATGGTGGAGCAGGGGAGAGGGGAATGGGTGATGGGCATTGAGGAGGGCACTTGTTGGCATGAGCGCTGGGTGTTATATGTAAGCAACAAATCATGGGAATCTACTCCCGAAGCCAAGAACACACTGTATTCACTGTGTGTTAGCTAACTTGGCAATAAATCATGTTTAAAAAAACAAATATAGAAAAAAAGAATTAAACTCCTTCATAAAATTATGTGAATAATTTTGAAGATCTTTATAAGATGTAGATAATATAATAATCCTTCTAAGTTTTATCTTGAGTTTTGCTATATACTTATTATCAATTCAATTAGCACATTCCCTCCCTCCCCCCTGAATTTAATATATATCCTAACACTGATTCTCCAATCTTCAGATTTGGTATTCTCACTGTGAAGCTTTGGCTCCTAATCCTAGCATCCTATGATTGTTGTCTCACAAGGATTTTGTAAGTAAAGAATCAACTCTTCCCTCCTCCTCTTTCTCCTTTCTTTTTTCCCCGATAAATGGATGCCTTTAATCTCTTTGAGAAATTGCTTCTTCTCCTTTTTTCTAGACTTTCAGGAATATGCTTTACTAGATTTAAAAAAAAAAAAAGCCAAACTCATTGTCCCCAGACATTTTGTGTTTTATAATTCTGTCAGGTCTGTAAAAAGCAACAAGGTATGGTTTTGGAGGAATTCTCTCCTCCTCATGTGAGAATAATAGTTGATTGCCAAGTAAACAGCATGATCCATATAGATTGGAAATGTAGAGATCTGTTTCTATCCCTGTGGTAGTTCATTCTTTTGAGTCGCAGAAGCACCGGGAGCCCTAAACTAGACTTGTGGAATCTGTCAGAAAAAGACAAACCATTTAAATAATGTGGGCTTACGTAGTGTCAAGCTTCATTTTTGGTAGGATTTTTGAACTTTTAGAAAATTTCAGCCCAATAGTTGGTGTTTTATAAATGAAAAAGAGTTACAGATAATAGTCTATGAAAGATACTGACTTAATGTAATTCAGTAAATTATCATTAAGGACCTGTGTCCAAAATAATATTATCCTATTCTGAGAGGAGGACAGGTGGGCAGAAGAAGGTGAAATATACAAAGATAAAACATGTTACTGTACTTATAGATTAGTAAAGAAAAAGAACATTTACAGAAATTATTATCATGTAAAAGAAGATATATTACCTTAAAAATGGAGTTCTATGATAATAAAATTCAAAAAGGTTTTTTAAAATTAAAAAAAATCAAGCTGAGGGATTGTATGTAACCTAGTATGGATCAGGTAGCCTTGGAAGACTGGATTTTTATACAAATAAATAAAAAAAAGTTAAATAATACACTGTAAGTAAAGAATATAAGCCAGAGTATACTGGATATGGTATGGGGATGATGAATTATTAGAAGTTGGAGAGGCTGGTGAATTAAAATGGATTGTCATATGGAAATGGATAAATCCAGAAATATAGATTGGAGGCTCATAATACATGTATTTGCTTTAAGACAGATGGGAAAAAGAGCCTGCTATAAATTTTAGAGTGGAGCACTAAAATGATGTAAAGGCCCTTTAATTTTTGGAAAATAAGTTTATGAACATATATTAATATGGTTATGTAAATTCTCACTGGCCTTAATTCTCTCTACCAGTACAATTGTGCATCAGGGTGTATTGAGTGGTACCTGATACATTGGGTCAAGCCCTCAGACAGCTCTGGTGAACACGGTGGGTGGCTTCCCTAGAACACATTTACCATCTTCTTTTCTAACATTTATTTCTGTTGAGCATGGTGGAGCAGTGTAAAATCAATAGTGGTTCCCAGAGTGGTTGCATTGGGCCTCACGTGGAAGCAGGCATTCAAGTCTAGGCACTAGCCTTGTCCTATCATTTATTAATCATGTGGCCCTGGTGGGGTTAATCTCTAAGCCTATTAAACTCCTTGCCTTGCTCTGCTCATAAAGCACTATAACAGGGAAGCCTTGGTGGCTCAGGTAAGCATCTGAATCTTGGTTTCAGCTCAGGTCATGATCTCACACTCTGTGAGTTTGAATGCCACATCTGGCTCTGTGCTGACAGAGCTGAGCCTGCTTGAGATTCTCTTTCTCCCTCTCTCTCTCTCTGCTCCTCCCTGCTCACTCTCTCTCTTTCTCAAAGTAAATAACTAAACATTATTTAAAAAGCACTATAACAGTATACCCTGTGTGAGCAGGTTATGTCCACAGATGACTCAGCAAGACATTATGGGAAAACTGCCACAAAACAAGTCAGAGTGATCCTCTTTTGTACTAGCCCGTGATTGCCATATATATCCTATATTGGTACAGCCTGAAAAACAGACTGGCAAATCCTCTCAAAAAAATTTTTTTAAAGCTATTTTTGCCTTCCCCAAAAGGTTAGTATTAAGAGAATAATATAGTAACAGTGACTATACCATGGGTGGGGAAAATGTAACTCTCATTTATAAAATACACATATGTGCCCTTGTTTATTTTTCCAAGTCAAACAGAAGGGGCTCATTGAATAAGGAAAAGCAGAGAAAAGAAAACAATCAGGCAAGTGGAAATGTCAATGAAATAGAAATTTCAGTAGAAAACAGGACCTCAGAGTCACAACAGAAGCTCAAAGAATTTGCAAAATTATTGGAGAAAGCATTAACCTTGCAAGGCTCTGGCTAGTGGGGTGGAGTAAACTATTTAAATCCCAAATCTCAGAGGTTACCTCATCTGACGGGGGGTGGGGTGGGGCAGATTTCGTTCAGCCTTGGGGGAACAGTCACAATTTCTAGCGCACAGAAGGAGGGGATGGTCTAGCCCCAGTGCTGTGCAACCAGCACTATGTTTGTGAGTTTGGAGGATGAAATCCAGCACTAATCAGCAAACATCCTAGTTGAGTTTCTGAATGGCAGGCTAACAAGCAACCCAGTCTACCCTCTCCGATTAGGAAAGGGAAAATAGCCCCTGGGTTTGCAGTCTTTGAGAGAACTCCAGTCGTGTCAGCTTAGAATGATTTCTGCATGTTTTGTTTGGACAAGTGCAATCCTAGTACTCTAGGGCGATTCTTAGGGTCTCCAGTTTTCTTCCCCCTGCTTTTTTTTTTTGTTTCCTCATAATTTTCCTGTCTGTCAAGTCACTCTATCAGACTTTTGTAATACAACTGGCTACTTAGCAGGAGTGTTCCCAGTAAATTCACTGCAGACTTCAGCCACTCCATCATGGCTTCTGCAGTTGGCAGAACTCAGCCTCACTGCTTATGATGCCAGGTGTACTGGTTTACCCACCTACCAGACTCAGATAGAACAGGAAACTGATGCTCATGGTGCTCAGACCCTCTGCCCTCTTCCTTTGGCTTCCTAACCTTCCAGTTTAGGTTTTCTTTTTCTGCTTCTTCCGCATTTTGCAGTGCATCTGATCTTGGTTTGGGGGTTGGTTTATTTATTTTCTGCATCTTCAATTTTCTCCTCTGTCCCGTTCATAATCCACTGATTAGTTTATAGCTTTCCCAATTTCTCCACCATGTCCTGTTCTGCAGGAATTGAGGCAGAATGGGAGAAGATGAAAAGGCAATTTAAATCTGTTTTTTTTTTTTTTTTACTGATTTTAGTAGTGCTGTATGATATAGGAGCTTTTTGACCTATGTGTGTGTGTGGTGGTCCTGGTGGCTTTGGAAATAGACACCATCAGCGTGACGAGGCCCCACTGTAAATGATCACTTAGGTTGGGGCAACCGACTATCAGGTTCTGTTACATCTTGGATGAGTTACTTAGAACAAGTTAGTTAACATCTTTAACCTCAATTTTTTTTTTCCATAAACTACCATCTGAATCTACAAATTGCTCAGATGTAATGAGATAAGGAATTTGAAGCGAAAGCAACCTTATACTGTGGCTACTGCTTGTACTCATACTACCAGTGCCATTTTACTATTTCTGTGTTACTGCTCCTTCTCAAAGTTTCCTGTTTGCCACGGGAGTGGCAAACCTAAAGAGGTTTAGCATCAAAATTCCATTTTCTATGTCTTAAATATGCTGCAAAACATAATGTGTGCTCTGCTTTGACCGAAAAGGCAGGCATATAAGTTGCAAAATCTAGAACTATGTGGTTTGTCCTACGTGTGACAGGTTTCTGTGTCAGTGTCCTGTGGAGGAGGACACAATGCACCCAGATATTGCCTCAGAGTTTCCAGGTCCGGGGAGAGGTTGCAGGGGCCAGAGTCCCAAGGCGGGTTGCCTCTGGCCCCAGGCAACCATATCTCTTTATCTCCCAGTTTTGCTCTGAAGTGACAGTTGGGAGATACTAACATGGTGAAACTCTGCCCAAAGAAGATGAATTTGACATATCCTTTATATGTAACAAGTATATGTATGTCCACATGCATGCCTTTATTTGTGTTTTTGTTCTTATTTTTATTTCTTTTGTGAGGAATGATCTAAGGAGTAGTTAGCATTGGACTAAGAGTACCAAAGATTTGGAGGCCGTAATCATTCTACTATACTGTAAGAGAGAGGACAGTTGGTTTTCTTTTCGTTTGTTAACACATGACACTATATGAAAATTCAAATCAAGCAACATAACATTTTAGAGAATAATTATAAAGTACCTGTCAGAAGAATTCATTTGCCTGGTCCATGGATTAGTTAAGTAAGTGTTATTAGACTTAATGTGTAAATAAAAGTATGTTTCGCATTTTCATTAGGCTCATAGGATTCTCTGGACCGTATGAGGTACTTAATAAATGTTCCTTAAGTGAATGTCTACCTTATGGGTATGCATTGGACATTTCTTACAGCAATGAGATAAATGGGCAATGTGGAGGGTGTAGTTTTAAATTTTATTAATTTAAGTTTTATGTCAAGATAATTAGCGTGCAAAAATGCTATCCTGCCTTATAAAAGATCTGGAGCAACTGTAGAGGTAAAATCATGTATTGAATGGATTCTATATTGTGTTTTTTGACAAAGTATCATCTGGACTCTATTTATGGAAAGTTTCCTTGCCTTCTCATAGAAACCAGTTTTCTCATCTTTATGTTTTAGGATTATAAATTACTGTTATTCTTCTGGTGGAGTTTTGCAGATATCATTTGTGCTTTAGGCATAATCCAGGATACTGTTCACTCCGTCTTGCCTTATACTCAGGCATTTCATGTCTGCATTTCCACCATTGTGAAGCCCTCTGTTTAGAGTACATGTTTCTACATCTTGGCCTCATTTTACTTAAATACTCTGCTGTGGTTGATTAACCACAAGCTATATAAGCAGCAGATAAGAAAGAAAAAGAAATAACTCCATACTTCATACAGAATTATTGTCAATAGAAGGTGACACAGGCTGAAGTAATAATAAAAGTTAAATAGAGAATATATCAAGTTAATGTATAGCATAATCCCAAACTCCATGGAGGGTTTGGTTTATTGTGATGTTAGGGGAAGCAAGCAGAGCCTTGAAAGGCTAGTTATTTTTGAATTCCTGAAGGGCATAGTAACCTTTACATAAATGCAACCTACTGAGAGTCTAAGATGAAATTTTAGTATGTCTGTATAATTTTCTTTCTAATGATGTTATAACATCCTGCATTCTTTATAGTAAATACATACAAGTATGAATTCAGGAATAAAATATGTCATTTTCTGCAATAGAGAGCTAGTAGGAAATAAAATATGTTACAAAGCATTACTTGATAAGCCATATCCAGAAACAGGAAGCAATTCTAAATCACTGACACTGATTCTGTCAGTCACTCAAAAAAGTCACTGAATATTAGAGCTAGCAGTATACCAGTTAAACCTCAAAAACGTAGTTATAGGTAAATAAAAGAATATATTATTTTACTCCCTGGGGCGTAAATATAAGAGAACTATTAATAGAGCAGCCACAACAAGTTATTTTGGGAAGTGAGAACTGTTAGGACCTATCCCCTAATATTTTGAGTGTGATATATTGCTGTTCAACCAAGCATTCCCGTTATTATCCACTTATCATTTTGGAGTGGGATTAAAAGACTAAATTCATGTGATGTTCACACGTTATAGGCATCAATAATGG
This sequence comes from Acinonyx jubatus, assembly GCF_027475565.1. Lineage (NCBI taxonomy): Eukaryota > Metazoa > Chordata > Mammalia > Carnivora > Felidae > Acinonyx > Acinonyx jubatus. The sequence goes on from NC_069391.1 coordinate 42,067,022, forward strand.
GGTAGCAGCAATTGCATAGGCTGTCTCAGAAATTAACCTATGCCATGATGTCTTTTCTCCATTTTGGAAGTTACAATGAAACAATACGAAGATAATCTAGGGAGAGCCTTGCTCAGTTGAGTCACTATATTCTGGAATTGTATCCTTTAACTTTCCAGAACCAGATATTGTATGTTCTCAGTGCACTCAGTGATTAACTCATACTTCTTAAACTCACGAAGACCTGATACATAAGTCAGAAATACTAATTTATGAATGAGAATTATTTCCAGTGATGCTTATAAACCCTGCCAAGAGCAAACTGCTCTCTCCTCGTAACAAACCACACAGGAAAGCAAATTGCCCATTAGCCCATTACTTTGATGGTATTTAAAAGAAAAAAAAAGGTATAAGAATAATTTAAATCCAGTATTTCATAATAGATTATTTCTGATTCACAATGGAGAACTGTACTCATATCCCCTCTAAATCCTATATCTTCTTCCTTGAACAGTACTGAATGCTGGATACTTTTTGTATCAGATCCTTTCTGTTGGCATTATCACATTTGGAGAGTTTACTATCAAAATTAGTTAGAGTATAAGAATGCAACTGATTTCTGTACATTGATTTTGTATCCTGCAACTTTGCTAATAGCCAAATTATGGAAAGAGCCTAAATGTCCATCAACTGATGAATGGATAAAAAAATTGTGGTTTATGTACACAATGGAGTACTACATGGCAATGAGAAAAAATGAGGTATGGCCCTTTGTAGCAACATGGATGGAACTAGAGAGTGTGATGCTAAGTGAAATAAGCCATACAGAGAAAGATACCATATGGTTTCACTCTTATGTGGATCCTGAGAAACTTAACAGAAACCCATGGGGGAGGGGAAGGAAAAAAAAAAAAAGAGGTTAGAGTGGAAGAGAGCCAAAGCATAAGAGACTCTTAAAAACTGAGAACAAACTGAGGGTTGATGGGGGGTGGGAGGGAGGGGAGGGTGGGTGATGGGTATTGAGGAGGGCACCTTTTGGGATGAGCACTGGGTGTTGTATGGAAACCAATTTGACAATAAACTTCATATATTGAAAAAAAAAAATAGAGAATGCTTTTAGGTGTCCCAGATTCACTGTTTTCTTCCACTGGCAAAACTCTCTAAGTTCTTGAAGTTTTCATTGTACAAATCTCAACTTACATAGTATTTAAGACCCCTGGGGTGCCTGGGTGACTCAGTCGGTTAAGTGTCCGACTTCGGCTCAGGTCATGATCTCACAGTCCGTGGGTTCGAGCCCCGCATCGGGCTCTGTGCTGACAGCTCAGAGCCCGGAGCCTGTTTCTGATTCTGTGTCTCCCTCTCTCTATGCCCCTCCCAACTCATGCTCTGTCTCCCTCTCTGTCAAAAATAAACAAACATTAAAAAAATTTTAAAAAACCCTCATTAAAAAAGAAAAAAAAAGACCCCAGACTCACTCACCTCACTTACAGTGAGTGATATGTGCACCATAGAATGACTGCCCCAACACCTTGGCTTGGTTTTGCTAATGTCAAAAGCAATTACAGCCAATAAATATCAGGAAAACAAAACAAAACAAAACAGAGTTCTTGACATATACATGGAAGGATAGACCTTTCCCTGGGGCTCTCACTTTGTGAAAAGTATGTAAGCATGGAGTTTCCCTGGGAGTCCATAGAGATTTTCCTGACCAAAAAAACCAAAAATGCTAAAGGCTACCATTTATGAAGGACCTGCCATGGGCCAGCAAATATTATTATTAGTGAATGTGCCTGCAGTTTCTCATTTGATCTTGACAACAATAGAATTTTATAGACATTATTAAGTCCATTTTAAAGTTAATAAACTGAATTTCAGATAAATTAAGGTAAATAGTTAAGGTTTTTTAATTCTGTGAGAGATCCAATATTCAACTCAGGTCTATCTAGCTTTAAAGCTTGACATTCTAACCTATCTGCACACTGCCTCTAAGATAGTTCCTAACCAGGCTTGGAGCATGGCTTCATTCTGCATTCCTGAAATTACTTGAATCTGCTTTGTTTTATCCACCCCGTGCCATACTCTTACCTGAGAACTTGATTATGGTCTTATACCAAAGCATTATTTTCACTAGTTTAGGCTACCTAGGTCTTATGAAATACTCATAAGTATTTATTTATTTATTTTGTATTGGCAACCAGTCTCCTCACATTATCTGTCTAGAGGATTGCCTTCTAATGAAGTCTTTGGTCTTTAATGATAGATTGTATACCACATTCTAAACTGACCTTGAACTGTTTGATAACTGTGATGTCAGTCACATTGAAATAACTGGGCCCCTTCTTTCCTATCAAGCTGCTGCTGTTAGTAGGCCCAGATACTCTAGTGGCAGAAAGAAACAATAGAAGATTTGGACTTTATTTTGGTTTAGAGGTTGTTTTTTTTGTTTGTTTTTGTTTTTGTTTTTTACATGCTGTGGGCTTGACTGTGGAATACAAGCCTTTCAGATCTGTTCCTGTATTCTAATTTATGAATTATGGTTATATAATGACCTACTCACAATCTCTAATGATTAATCACTCTGGGCTGTCATAAATAAGTGGGATACTGAGTTGTGTCCAATTCCCACTACAGTGACTGTAATGCAGTCCCTTTTTCTCCCATCAACCAACCATAGCTGAAAAGCACTGAATTGAAAGATAGGGTATAAACCTAGAAGCTAGGTTTTGGAACTTCCAATAAGAGGAATATAGGTATGTTATTTGCTGGCAAGATTGGTACCCAGAGCTTTTTATTAAATAAATATAATCAATAAATGTATTACTAAACTTAACTTTCATATGTGTTATAAATGCATATTACCTTTAAAATGTTCTCTCATTTAAAATCTTCCCTTGGATTTAAACAAATGCCCATTCTTTTTTAGCGTACAACAATGATTCTTCCTTTTTAAAGATTAGGAAGCCTTTTGACACGTTGAATATTTCCTCTCAAGATCAGTGATCTTTCATTAATTCGTTCATTGTATACATACGTATTATTAAGTATAATTTCCAGTAATTTTTGTTTGGGAAAGCACATCAGGATACAAAATATGCCATGAATTCAGTGATCCTTTAAATGGTTTTATTTTTCTGGTCACACCAGCTGTTGTATATATGGTTGAAAGGTTAAGAGGCCACATACCTGCCATATATGCTCTTTTCTGTACCACTGTAATAAACACGTGGAGTCACAGACTTTTTACCATATCTCTTTGCCCCACCTCTATCTTCTTTAATCATGTCTAGGGTTCCCATTATGCAATGGGTCTGTGGTCATGGAATTACAATAATATATCTTGACTATGTTGTGAGAATATAGGAGAAATCACTCAAGGCCAGTCACAATTTATGCATACGTTAAAGTCTACGTGCTTTAATCACCATAAATAACTCTTAAAGGACCTTAAAATTAGAGTGCGTGTTTCAAATTCAGTTTTGTTTGTTTTTGTCATTTTTATCATAATAATGATATTGCTGTCCTTGGTCCTAAAAACATGTGATCAAATCCAGCAGGATTCAATTTAGAAACTATTAAAGGTGGTGGTGAACAGGGCCTATTAGTTGGAATAAAACATGCCCAACACAGTTCTAAAGATCCAGTTCTCCCCAGCACTTTGGCAAAAAATAGTTTCAGCAGAATGTATGTTACTGAACTTTGGGCTTTCCTAAGGATACGTTTTTCACTGTTGTAAAAGGAAAGAGTATTTTTCTAATTTTTTTATAATGAACCTTACAGCATATCAGTGACACTTAATACGTGTTCACATGTCTGAATAAGAGTGTTTATATATTAAAACTTGTTTAAGTGTAAGGAAAGAGGATGTTTCCAGCTAGCTCAGGAAAATGGGAGTTATTGTAAAAACATGAGTGGAACATTTAGGAGGAAAGATTTCATGAGACCTATCAAGTTCTAAACCTGCTGGAAATGGAGACCACAGGGTCATTCGAGGATTGAGAGCAGCTCTCAAGATCGCCACAGCCCAGATAGAAAACATTCATCTAGGGGTGCCTGGGTGGCTCAGTTGGTTAAGTGTCCAACTTCGGCTCAGGTCATGATCTTGCCAGTTCTGAGTTCGAGCCCTGCTTCAGGCTCTGTGCTGACAACTCAGAGCCTGGAGCCTGTTTCAGATTCTGTGTCTCCCTCTCTCTCTCTGCCCCTCTCCCACTCATGTTCTATCTCTCTCTGTCTCTCTGTCTCTCAAAAATAAATAAAAACATTAAAAAAAGAATAAGAAAACATTCATCTTTACCCTTCTGCTCCACTACTACTATAATACTAATAAAAATAGCATTTGCTTCCTTTGTCTGCACTACCAACTGACTTTGACTCCTTCTGCATAGTTTATTTTACCACATGACAATGATTTTGACTCCCTGTGAAATTCCTTTCCCCAATTTATGGTATCGTTTATTTTCACCTGCACTAATACTGAAAAGGTCCATTATATTGCATGTTTCAGGTACATGTGAAATCACATCAGATTGTCTTATTTAGATTTCTCTACAAATGCAAGTATTTTAGGCAAGAAGCAAAGGTCAGCCACTCATTCATGTACCGGGTCACCTTGGGTTAGAGACCCTTCCCTTACACAATCAGCTGTTAGCCCAGTGGGAAATTGGGGCATGAGGATTTCTTTCCATAGTGATTTTGTTGAGGCCAGTTTTCTGTAAAAGGTGACGTGAGTGATACATATCTGTAATACCCCTAATTTAATATAATTTCAGTGCAGAGAAAGTGTCAGAAGATACTTCTGAAAAGCCTTTGAAATCTCCTTGGAAAATAATAATCTAAATAGGATTGTGTTAAAGACAATATTTTGGTGCCTTTTTTGTGGCTCTGTTACATTTATCCCTGTGGAATAGAGTGTTTTTTGTTTGTTTTTTTTTTTGTCAGAATATTTTGTGTTTTAACCTATCATTTTGAACCCAAACGAAGCCTCATTTAGCCAAGGTTTGTGCATTTCATAATATAAGTCACAGACCTTGGGGGATTCTTTCTTACTTCAATTTCCATGTTCCTATTTCCCCATCTCCTGCTCCTCCTTTCAAGATATCATATCTAAAATGGTATTTTTCCCTCTACAACCGCACATTTCTCTGAATACTCTCTGTGTTGCTCCCCTCTAATTCCTTTAATTTCACTTTTTCCTCTCTAGGTTACCTTCCTGGATGCCTATCCTGACGCTACTCATCAGTAACAAATATCAAATGCCATGTTTTTTCCAGGACAGCTTCCCAAACTCACAGTGAGAGTAGAACTCCATGTCCTTTGTGCTTTTTTTTTCTTTTTTAACCAAATCACCCTTCTAATTTTAATCACTACATTTTTAATTTTTTCTTTAAAAAATTTTTAACACTTATTTCCGACAGCAGAGCATGAGCATAAATAAATGTTTATTTATTTTTGAGAGAGAAAGAGAGACCAAACACAAGCAGGGGAGGGGCAGAGAGAGGGAGACACAGAATCTGAAGCAGGCTCCAGGCTCTGAGCTGTCAGCACAGAGCCCGACGTGGGGCTCAAACCCATGAACCGTGAGATGATGATCTGAGCTGAAGTCAGATGCTTAACTGACTGAGCCACACAGGTGCCCCTAATCACTGCGTTTTTCAATTTATTACAGTTGATCTATTAGAAAGACTCTTTTGGTTCTAAATGACAGATAATCCAACAGGTGTAGAATAACAACAGCAAAATTTGTGCATTAGTTACATAGCTGGAAAGTTCAGTGGTGGATCAGTCCTGGTTCTCGAAAGTGGCCTCAAGAAACTTTCTTAGTATCTTTCTTGTTTTGGCTTCCTAGTGCTGGCTCCCTCCTGAGGCACACTTTTCCCTCTGGGGGATCCCCTCAGCACCTCCAGGCATATATCCTCACACTATAATTTCCCTTCTCTAATAGTTTCAGCTCAAATCCCGGAATTGATATCTCTTCTTAGCTTGTCTTGCATTACAAAAAAAAAAAAAAAAAACTATTATTGGGGCAAAGGGATGGAAAACAGTGATTTACACAGGCTTTCTGTTTATCCCTTAAATCAAGAAGAAAGGATTAATCCCACCAATACTATTTTGAGAGGGGAGAAGAGGTGGTTCCAAAAGAAAATCAATATTCTGTTCTTATAAGAAGAGAATGAGGGGAAGTATATTTGTCTATAATAAATACAAAAGGGATTGTGCTATGTGTTTTAAGCTTTCCATAGCATCTATCAACTTAGAAAGAATTTAAATGCCCATTAAGTAGATATGGAATACTTGCTCAAACAAAAGTCATTTCATGAGGGTAGAGCTAGATTCTGATGTTGTTGTTTGTGCATTTGCTTTTATTAAGAGGAGTCCTACAATCACCATTGCCCCTCTTGTTTAACTATGCATCCCTCTTTTTCTCGTCCAGAGCACTTAGTCTCTCCTTATCAAAACATGCTCTAAGAAAAGGCAGGACATTTAATCACACTAAAGTATGATGACATAATAGCAGCTTACAGTACTTCCTCTCTCTGGAGTGCATGCCTTTGGCAAAAAATAAATCAAAATTTTGAGGTTAAAAAAAATCAACCATTTACGTATTCAAGAAATATTCATTGAGCACCAATGTGTTCCTAGCTTTGGGGATATCTGTTTTCCTGGCACTACACTCAGGAGAAATTATATTTCTGTTGATATATTAGGCTAAGCCAACAAGAGAAGAGTATATTCTTAGTTTATTGTTAGAAGGAGTTTTTTATTTTTTATTTTTTTAAACTTTTTTTTTTCAACGTTTATTTATTTTTGGGACAGAGAGAGACAGAGCATGAACGGGGGAGGGGCAGAGAGAGAGGGAGACACAGAATCGGAAACAGGCTCCAGGCTCTGAGCCATCAGCCCAGAGCCCGACGCGGGGCTCGAACTCACAGACCGCGAGATCGTGACCTGGCTGAAGTCGGACGCTTAACTGACTGCGCCACCCAGGCGCCCCTAGAAGGAGTTTTATAGCATTGTGGTTCATGTGAAGATCTCAGTACTATTTATGTGGAAGAGGGGGATGGGGTGGGGCTTCAAAAAGCTTCAGCCTTTTCAAGTGGATAGTTTTCTTTTTAAAATATACATGTTATAAGGAAAAACATATAAATTCTTTAGGTGCAATTTGAAACCTGTTGCCTCAAAACACCTTATAACTAAAATTATTAGTCTTTTCTATACAATATGCCTTCCTAGAATGTGGGGATTTATCAGTTTGGTTTGTTTTGTGTGGGTTTGTTCAGTAAATCACATATACCTGGGGCTCTACTATGTGTGCCTGTCAGTGTCACTATTCATGCCTAGAAACAGTGTTGTCTTGAATAAAGATGGCTTTTATTGCTCTTTTTGAAGCCCCCTTTTTTTCTGCTCATCTTAAGAGCATCCTGCTTATTCATCCTCATGCCTGGATAGATCAAGACTAAATAAGCCAAACTCAGGAACCCTCTCTCGGACTCCATAAGCCAATAGTTGCAGTCTCTCTGCACCCAGGATGTGTGTGTCTGTGTATGGTGTTGAGTCAGGATCTTTGCTTTCCATCCTTAGATTTTTTTCCTCTCTTCCATGTAACATACTGCATTCTCTCCCCATTATAAATTCTTAATCCTTTGTTAAATTTGCTATGTAATTAATCCAGTGCATTGTATGTGTTCTCTCATTATATCCTTGTCTGCATGTCCTTTAAGACCCCATTCACTGATTACTTCTGTGACACCTTCTTCCTATCTGTAACTATAGCTATTTCCTTTACCCTCTCCTGCAACACTGCATGTCCTGTCCTGTCTGACTTCTCTTTACCACTCTGTGCTCTGATTGGACTGTGTGTCTATTTACAAAACCTATGATCTCTAGGGGTGATTGGGCTCTGTCTTATTACCTTTTCATCTGTAACAATTAGAAAAAAAAATCCTGGCAGATAGTAGACATTTAACATGTTTGTTGAATGGATTAATCCCTGGGACCAAAATGTTCCATTTCATGAGGTATCTCCAGTTTATATTAGTAGTTCTCTAGAGAAATGTCTCAGGAAGGATCAGGAAACTGAGTCTGAATGAAACAGAAAATTCTGTTGTCATCCACCAGTAAGGTTGCTGTGGGTGTAAGGTGGAGTTTGAGAAGATGGCAATATACATGCTTCTGTTTGCCATTCTTCCCTAAGGACTACTCAAAGCATAAATTAAAATATCAGTTTTCTCCCTTCCTGTTAAAGTTTCAGGCACTTCCTCTGATAATACTTTCCTTATTTCTGAAGAATAAGATAGGTTTCCTTCCCATGTGTCTACCTAGCATCTCCTATTTCCCATGAATATAGAAATCATCACAATGTCTTGTGATTTTGTATATATACACAAAATCATATATAGATGACATATAGAGATAATAAAGAGATGATACAGATAGATTATATATATCTCCATCATATTTTATTCTTAGCTGTGATGTTATGTTCTAGAAGACTATATTTGGTACACCAATGTATATCCGTGTTCCAGAACAGTTCCAGGCATATTGTGGTAGGTAATAGTTACTCAGTAAATGTTTGCTGGATTTAGAATCAGCTGAAATTAAGGGTAATAAGGGAATAAAAGCTTCATGGTGGCAAGAGGAGTCCTTGAGGGATAGTATGTAGATATGTGTAAAGGGAACAGGAGATACAGAAGTCATGAATTATGAATAATAAGAATAACTGAATAGAGTGTATAAAGATTATTTATATAATTTTATTTAGATCTCAGTTTTCTTATGAATAAGCTGAGGGTTTGTTTATAATTTCTGAGATAATTCCTGTTGTCTTTGCTACTACCCCAATCCAAAAACTAAATAATACATATTTTACATTTTTAGTCTCATTGCTTAACCCATCAAAATAATGATGTACACTCCACAGCAAAAGAAAAGAAAGGCACATGGTAGGTACTGAATAAATCATAATTGTCTGTAATAAATGATTTTTATTTAATTTATTACAAAAGTTTGTAATAGGGGCACCTGGGTGGCTCAGTCAGTTGAGTGCCTGACTTCAGCTCAGGTCATGATATCACAGTTTGTGAGTTCGAGCCCCACATCAAGCTCTGTGCTGACAGCTCATAGCCTGGAGCCTGCTTCAGATTCTGTGTGTCCCTCTCTCTGTCTGCTCCTCCCCAGCTCACACACTGTCTCTCTCTCAAAAATAAATAAAGATTAAAAAAATTAAAAAAACACACAAATGTTTGTAATAAATTCATTCTCCATTTATTGTTTAGTAGCATTACTCTAATAGCCTACTTAAATTGTTCATGGATTAAAATAGTCAGAAAGTTAGAATGCTATAAACATTTCTGCCTAAATCCTTTCTTTAAGGGTCTTGTTTCCCATATCATGAAATATTCTTTATAGCAGATTGCAATAGAGTTTTAAACTGACTTTATTATAGCCATAATGTGAAATGTAAGTACATCTATTCTGAATTTTGTATAATGTCTACATGCTTTGTTTTTCCCATGTTTTTCTGGGAAGGCTAAATGTTTTCTGTATGTAAGTTAAATAAATATATATATATATATATATATATATATATATATATATATATATATCTGAAACTATATGTTATACTTTGTAGTATAAATATATATTATAAAAGTAACATAAAATTTACAAAATAATATATATAATAGGTTTCTATACAGTCAACTGAAGTTTAAGCAGCACTGACAAGGCAGTAACTAAGAATACACCTAGTACTGGTGGGATATAATGAAGGTGATTACAGCAACAAGGCAAGGAATAACATGGTTATCTGATGATAAGAAAACAAACACATGAGCACATGAATACACACACATACACACACAGACACCTGCATTATTAAAGCTCAAAAATGTGATAATAACCATTTATTTAGAGGAGAGCCAGTATCCGTGACCTTCACCAGGTATTTTTAATTTCTCAATTGTATCAGTATAAATCTTGATATAATTGTTTCAAATGCTTAGAAACTATGTCACTAAGAGGTTATGAAGCCTTTGACATAACCATTTGCAATTTGGGGCTGTGACTTCTACTTTATTGTGCTTCTTTCTCTCTACCTTCTTATCTGACTTTTCCAGACACCAGGGGTGGATTGTGTTCCTTCTGTCATTCAGAAAGTGTACAATGATTATGGAATGGTGGATATTAATATATGCTATCATAGTATGCATGCATTATTCATTCATCCATGCATCTATTTATTACTTGTGATAGTGGGCTGAACTAATGGCAGATACCGACAAGAAATTAGAACACAGAAGGAGGGGAAAAGCCAGAGTATTTGCCCCTCAAGCTTCTCCCCAGCTTGTGGTGGCATCTCAAGCAGCAATTGTATTTCTTCCTCACAAAGAAGATGAGCTAATGGTGTAGGTCAATTTTGTGCCATCTGTGAAAAGACAGTTTGGTGTAATTTAATATTTTTCTCAATTACCAAAGTGTGATATGAAATGGTTATCTACTTTTTAGAATGGTGACATGCACTGATAATTTGTTTTTAACCACCTGAAACTTGATATATCTCCCAGAAATACTGAGGGAAAATGGCAGGAAAAGCCAGCTTGACAGTACATGGCTACAGAATTGCCAAACTCAGTAAGAGTTCCAACAATTCTAGTGTGTACACAATTCCTAGCTATGGATGAGGATCACAATCTAAGGACCAAATGCAATACATGCATAATTGCATCTTTGAGATGTGAATAAGAAATGAGCCAGTTCTCTGCATGTGGTACATTGGCCACTTCATTGAGCATGATAGACCCTGGAATTTTGAAGTGAAAAATGAAAAGCTCTGAGGTCATGAATGTGGCTTACTGGTTTTTAGGAAGTTACATTGTTTTTCCATTCCAGGTCTGCAGTCTGGCCAGAAGCCTAGCCTTTGCCAATCACTTTGCCCTTGCCGTTGAAGGTAAACTCTTCAGAGAATAGCCAGAGCCCTCTCATGAGGGAGAAAAGTAAGCAGTGTTCTTAGGATGCTGCCAAAGGAATAAAGCTAGCAAGAAATAACTCTCCCCTGAGAGGTGCAGTAAGCAGTTCAAATAATATACTCAACCACAGGGAATAAAAGGAGTACATTTTCTGTCCCCTACTTTGCTGCTTTCAGAACCTACTATTTCTTACAGACAAAAAGGTGAGGGAAGAAGAACATCATGGGTTTTTCTTTCTTTCTTTAAGCCCAATGTCTTTTCTTTAGTTAAATTTAGCACTGGTCCCGGGAGGAGCAGTAATGCATCTTTTTAACTTTTTATTTTGAAGTAATTATTGATTTTCAGCCTATTATAAAAACAATACAAAGAGGTGTCTTATACCCCTCACCCAGTTTTCCCTAAAGGTCATATCTTTTCTAATAGTAATATAGTATCAAAAACAGCAATGCATTCGAAAGGGGTGAATATTTTATGCTATCCATGAAAGGCTGCTTTTTTTTTCCTTTATGTGCACCAAAATCTTATGAGTACAGGCCATTTTGGTTCTAAGGGTTACTAAAACTGGTATGTACCCTCTCAGTATCTGTAGATCTAAACATGATATTTTAAAGTGCATTTTTGGTGATCACAGCCATCTGATTAACTGTCTTAGATACCTTAGAAAGCTTCATCTGTGTAAGTAGCTTATTGTTTAGTGGTTCGGAGTTAGTTGTGAGTACCTTAGAAGCTTCACCACATATACAATTAGAACAGAACAATCTGGTTAACACTTTCATAGATAGTGATTATGTTTCCTAGGGTTTTCCTGGTGTAGGAGCTTTATTTGTATCGTGTCTGTCATTTCCATAAATATAAAAAATGTAAGAGCTTGTAGACAGAAGGCTATGAAACAAAAACTTGACAATGGCAAACAACTAAATTATTCTCAGACTGATTGGTTTGTTTATGGTAGGGTCCCCTCCCTAAGAAAAGAAAAAAAAAAACAGAAAGAAAAGAAAAACCTCAAGGTAACCTGGCTATGGGCGTACATGACAACATCCCTCACAACCTTATACCATGAGACCACTTAATCAGACTGCATGTTTGTGTGTGTTACCATATATGGGAGACAAAGAAGTAGAAAATATATAAAAAACTACGCCATGTGGCATTTGGAGCTCGGTACTTTGGGTACAAACCCAACTGACCGGTGCCGGCAGGGATAAATAAAGTTGCTTCTTGGAAGGAAAAGCCTCTGGGGTCACGACTCTGTGCTAGAAGCCTGCTACATGTTGAGGGTGTCTACCAAATAAGGACTAATTTGTTAGGACTATTCAGAAGGATTAATAATAGAAAACAAGATGAACCAATGAGATTAGAGTTAAAAAATATAATATAAATCTGAAAAACTTGTTGATGCATTCATTTAAATACTGAACGCAGAAAGCTTTCTTAAGTTAGAAGAAAACGTCTTCCAATTTCCTTTCTCTGAATATTCTCTCACACCATTCTCTCCATCTGATAATACTTTCTCTCGTGTGTTCCACTAGTTAACTTACTATGTTCTCTGTAAGGTTTGTTTCAAATGCAATTCTGAAGAGCTTCCAGATTCACCAGCAGGAAGTTTTCATATTTTTATTTCTTTTTCTTGAGCCCATGTATATAGTTTTCTCACATTTTTCTTTAAGTTATAGTTAGTTTCATATTTCAGCCTACTGTTGCCATCTGCCAAATTGGAAGCATCCTGAGGACAAAATCTGCATTTTAATTATTTTTATGTTCCAGCCCAGCAAAACGCATTTCTCAGATTTGTGCTCTCTCCTTGATGTATGGCATTAGATTTAATTTTGCCTTTTTTATTAGGTGTTTGGCTTTCAAGATGGCTGCAGAATTGATTGGGATTTGAGCAGATGCTGGGTATCCCCCACCTGCTCCCATGTCAGCTTGGCTATCGGTTCCATGATATCAGACATGCTACCCACACTTCCAACCCAAATACGCATGCACTGGCCCCGTATGGTCTCCTACTAGTTTAGTTTGAGGATTGCTTGAAAGGTTCTTTTAACAGGAAGATAGAGGATATGTAAAATATAAGTATAATGACTAACACATAGTAAATGTTCAATAACACTACTTATTGTGTAAAATAAGGTAATGGACCCGTGCTTTTATAAGTGGTACATCTATTTGGGCTCTGGAAATCTGCAAGGATTTATCCACTAACCTGATGAGTTAGTTAAGGATCTACATACACTAGCACCTCTGAAAAGTGGCATTAGCTGATACCACACTTTTGGCTATTAGTATAAAATCACCACATTACTGCTGGCTCATCGTTGCTGAGAAAGCTAATTGCAGGAACTAATTTTATTGAGACAAACTTCATTGTGCAGAAATAAAATATTGAGCAGAGTTTATGAAGGCAGAAATCAGAAAACAGGGTACCAAGGGGGTAAGGTAGAGAACATTAAGCCCTGATACATTCATTTGTTATATCCCTGTCATTAAACACCTATCACACTTCAAACTAATAAATGGGTTTTGCATCCTCCTTTCCCCCTCCATTCCCCCAAAAAATCTCACCCTTGGAGGATCAGCTACTCTGCAGGACAGGAAATATGAGTTTGCAAAGTATGAGGTACTAGGAAACCATCTCTGTAAATCAGCACACTATAGTGCACTGAACTGAAATACACACCGCCAATGTTTTTTCTCTACAAGTAGCATTTTTTTACCATTATGTGAATTTATTGCCTGCAAACTCTGCCACAGCCTCAGAAACTGAACTCCCATATTTATCCATAGAAGAACGTGGTGATAATCTCAACCCTGTCTTCAAAGATATATTATATGCAGCTTTCTACAAAAGGAAGGAAATGTATTACTTTTTCTGTGCTAGTTAAGCTTGGATCTTCCCGGTCTATAAAATGTCAGTAGCTATGAATTGTACTGAAACCTGCTGCATGGTTTGGATATGATTCCTCTGTACACTGGGGATTTGGCTTCGAAGACAACATTCTTTTTCTGCTTGGGTGCCCAGCCTGCATTTTTCATAACTCCACAAATAAAAACGCACACTATACCCGTGAAGAACGGCATTATTGAGATGGGAACAAAAAGCAGACAAGAATTATTTTAAACACACTAGTGAGTATGGCTAAAAAAACTTTTTTTAGACCTATCATAGTTGTACAAAATTTAAACCTTTCCAAGGTCGAAATTTCTAGTGCCTAACAACAATAGAAGACATAAAATGTATGATATTTTACCTCAGGATTAGCTTATAGTGTGATCATTTTGGGTCAAGATGCAGAAATCAGTAGTGGTTTTTTTTTTTTGTATGTATTTCAACTATAAAATTATTTTATGTACCTGACAGACAATTAAAAAATGAAAATTTAAATTTTTAAATATATAATTTATATAAATATACATATATATTTAAATTTAAATGATATACATAACTGTAGATAGGAACTCCCAATTCTTGTCCTGTTAGTGTAACTGAAGCTAGACTTGCCTACCCTACCCTAACCAGCCAGAAAAATGGGCAAAATATGTGAAACATTTGATTGCAGACATTAGGCAGTAGGCATCACAGTGCTATGATTCAGAAGAGAATGAAAAAGAACAAAATGAGACTTAAAATCATCCTGGATTTCTGCCTGGAGGCATTTTCCTGATTATAATGCAGGGAGGGAGAACATAAGGGAAGCATTGATCATTTGAAAGGACAGAGATTAAACTATAGGGAGACAAGGCAGATGGAATTTGAAGAGCTGTAGGTAAGTACAGAAAGAGTTCCAAAACTCTACACAGGGATTCCATGGAACCTGTTGCTCGAGACTCAACTGCACATATGTCTTATGAGACACTGCAAGGCAAAGATCCATTGAAGAGCTGTTAGGTGAATAATCCCTGAGTTTGCTCAGGACTGGGCAATATTGGAACTATGTCTAGTGAGAGGACGGCGACCTCCATAAACAGCCAGGACATTCCATAGAGATTGCAGAAATGTCTCACCTTAGTAGAAGGGCTAAACTGTAACTACAGTAAAGGCCAGTGTACTTGTCAGCCTTGAAAAGATAATCACAAAATTACTTAATTTTCTGCCAAAACAAAGGTCAGTAATTTTTTTTTTAAAGAAAGACAGGAGAACCCAGAATTCAAAAACTACTAGAAATGAAAATAAGTAACAGAGCATGACCTATAATCAGGAGAAAGATCATCAGAATGGAAACAGTCATAAACGACAGAAAGGGATCAGTAAACATGGATTCTAAAACAACCTCTATAAATATGCTTAAGAATTAGAAGAAAAAAGCAGAAAATAATGGAGAAATAAATGGAAGACATTAAAAAGAAAACAGGGGTACCTGGGTGGCTCAGTCAGTTAAGCATCCAACTCTTGATTTCGGCTCAGGTGGGTTCCAGCTCCACATCAGGCTCTATGCTGACAGCGCAGAGCTTGCTTGGAATTCTCACTCCCTCTCTGTCTGCCCCTCCCCTGCTCATGCTCGCCTCTCTCTCTCTCTCTCTCTCAAAACAAACAAACAAACAAACATACATTTTTTAAAGAAGACTTTTAAAAAAAGAACCAAATAGAACTTCTACAACAGAATAAAACAATATTTCAGGTGAAAATAACTTATTGGGTGGAATTAAGATCAGAGAATACATTACAGAAAAGAAAAATCAATTAACTTGAATAAATACCATTAGAAACTACCTAAATTGGAGCATAGAAAGAAAAAAAATTCTCAAAAGACAGTTTGATAGTGTCATGAGATCAATACATAAATAATCATTGATTATTGACAAAAGTGCCAGAATAATTCAGTAGAGAAGTAAAGTTTTTCAATAAATGATACTGGAACTAGATAGTCATAGAAAATAATGAACCCAAAGTTTAGCTTGTACTATTTACAGAAGTTAAAGTGGATTATGCAAGAAAATCATCATGACCTTGGCGTAGGCAAGAATTTTTTAGGACAGCAAGCATACATCATGAAAGAAACAAATTAATACAGTGGATTTCATCAAAGTGAAAAATGTCTACTCTTCAAAGTACTTAATTAAAAAAATGAAAATACAAGCCAAAAATTGAAAAAAAATCAATACCTAATATCTTGTATTCAGAATATGTAAAGGACTCTACAGCTCAACAATAAGAAAACACATAGCCCAAAATTAACAACTCAGTAAACAACAGATGCTGGCAAGGATGTGGAGAAATGGGAACCCTCTTGCACTGTTGGTGGGAATGCAAACTGGTGCAGCCACTCTGGACAACAGTATGGAGGTTCCTCAAAAAATTAAAAGTAGAACTACCCTGAGACCCCGGAATAGCACTACTAGGAATTTATCCAAAGGATACACGAGTGCTGATTCATAGGGGCATATGTAACCCAGTGTTTATGGCAGCACTTTCAACAATAGCCAAATTATGGAAAGAGACTAGATGTCCATCAACTGATGAATGGATAAGGAAGATGTGGTTTATATATACAATGGAATGCTACTTGGCGATGAGAAGGAATAAAATCTGGCCATTTGCAGGGATGTGGATGGAACTGGAGGGTATTATGCTAAGTGAAATAAATCAGCCAGAGAAAGACAGATACGTGTTTTGATTCATATGTAGAACTTGAGAAACTTAACAGAAAACCATAGGAGAAGGGAAGGGAAAAAAATAGTTACAAACAGAGCGGGAAGGAGGCAAACCATAAGAGACTTTTAACTACAGAGAACAAACTGAGGGTTGATGGGGGAGGGGAGAGAGGGTAAAATGGGTGATGGGCATTGAGGAGGGCACTTGCTGGGATGAGCACTGGGTGTTGTATGTAAGTGATGAACCATGGGAATCTGCCCCCAAAACCAAGAGCACACTGTACACACAATTTGACAATAATTTATATTTAAAGAAAAAGAAGATACATAGCCCAATTTAAAAGAACATATGCAAAATATCTGAAAAGATGCTTCATACAAAAAAGATAATAATGGTTAACAAATATATGAAGGTACTCAATATCATTAGTCATCAGGGAAATGAGAATTGAAAATCTAGAGATACTGCTTCATAATACTAAAGTGGTTAAAATTTAAAAGCCTGATAGTTGCAAATGTTGACAGTGGTGAAGCAAGCAGTATTCTCAAATGTTACCACCACTTGGAAGACAGTTGGCAGTTTGTTGGTTTTTTTATAAAGCCAAATACAGACTGAAATAGAATTTTCCTTCTTGGTATGTATCCAAGAAAAATGAAAACATGTTCACATAAAAGCTTGTACGTAAGTGTTCTTATCAGCCTCCTTCATAATTTTCAAAACCTGGAAACAACCCAAATGTTCATCAATAGATAAATGGATAAACAAATTGTACTCTAACTACATAATAGAATACTGCTCAGCAATAAAAAGGAAGAAACTACTAATAAATGGAACAAAATTGATAAATCTTAGAAATGTTCAATGAAAGAAAGCCATGCAAAATGCCCAGTAACACTGATACCTCCCAAAAATGTGCTAGTGTGAGAGAATCTATGTAAAAGTGTCTATACTATTTATATAAAATTCTAGAAAAATATAAAACTAATCTATAGTGACAGAAAACAAATTAATGTTTCCTGGTGACATTTGGGGTTGGGGTTGTTGCAGTGCAGCAGGAAAGAACTTTTTGGCGTGACAGTAATGTCCTGTATCTTGATTGTGATACGGTTATCTTTGTCAGAAGTCATTGAAAGGTGCACCTTAGATGCACTCTTATTTTATGTTCATTATAATTCAATAAATTTGACTAAAATAATGAAAACACTCATTATTCTATACCCAATGGTAATCACTGTTGGCACCTTATATAATCTCTTTCAAATTGGTATAAATATCTGCATATTTATACTATATAATTAAAAGTATTCCTTAAGTAAAATATTTTTGTTTTGAGCATTGTCTAACTTTCTGCCATCTTTAAATGCTAGTAATAGAAAGCATTTGAACAGTCTTAAAGGTTCTTGACACATATATCCAAATGAATTTCTGGAAGCTGATTACAGTTTATATTCCAGCACATCTTATAATTGTAACTGCAAATTGTCTAGACTTGGCTAGGCAATACATCACTTGTGTCTATGTTCCCCTGCTCAGTATTTGCCCATCAAGAAAACTTGAGGGGGAGAGGATATGTGAGTCAAAGGATCCAAGGTTTCAGTTACAAGAAGAGTAAGTTCTGAGCATCTGATGTACACCATGGTGACTGTGCTTAGTAATACTGTGTTTTAAACTTGAAACTAACTAAAAGTAGTATAGTTTTCTCATCACACACACAAAAAAGGATGAGATGATGGATGTGTTAATTATCCTGATCGTGGTCATTATTCCACAGTGTGTATGCATACCAAGTCATCACGTTGTACACATTAAATATATACAATTATATTTATCAATTGTTCCTCAATAAAACTGGGGGAGAAAGGAGAAAAGAAAGAGAACTTTGGTCCCTGCTTTAAGAGTTGATTGATGCTACAGTACAAACCTGTAGCCGCTTCCTTAGTCCTCCAGGAACTAAGTGTGGTTGTACACATCATTTTCAATATAAATTCCTGTGTCTTATGCATTAGATCTGAGTGATGATATCCTCAAGAAGATCTGAAGCATAAAAATGCTTCAAATTGAAAGGAGGAGAGGAGATAATGGAACCTCAGTTGCTGAACAGGAGTAGCTAGGAAAACAGTGCTTTTTCAAATTATTGCTTGGACTATTATTTTAACTCTGCTTCTGATGAACACATTTTGACTAAAACTTAGAGAAATGACACAGTTTACTTTCCACTATTCTCCAGGCTTTGAGTCCCAGTCATCTACCTTGCAGCTTGAATCACCTGGGAAGAAAACAATGCAAACAGAGCATTTACCTCACTTAGGGGAATGCTACACTTAGGGCTGTTGAAACTCTGCAAACTTTCTCAGTAGAAAGACCATTGCTGCAGCTGAGTCAAGCAATTTGCTCTTTGAGCATTGTAATAGTGTGGTTATATGCCTGTGCGTGGACAGCTCTCTGAAGCAGAAACATATTAAAGTTTTGAGAGTGAGTTTAATGGACCATCGCAATAATTGAAGTTCAAATTCCTTAGGATCCTAAACAGTATTCTGTTTTCCAGTTTTCATTGCAGTTTTTAGAAACAAGTTCACTTTTTTTTGTTCCAAATACCAAACTACCAGTAAGACCTTGTTTTGTTTTTTGTTTGTGTTTTACATTTTTTTTTTTAAGTAGGCTTCACACCGAATACAGAGCCCAATGTGGGGCTCGAGCTCACAACCCTGAGATCAAGATCTGAGCTGGGATCAAGAGTCAGACGCTTAACCGACTGAGCCATGCAGGTGCCCCTGTTTGTTTTATTTTTTAATAATTAGCTCAGTTCCTAGAAGCCATTATTATTTATTTTATTATTCATTTTGGCTCTGCGTATTCAAATTCGGTGCCAAAGACTATGTGTTTACAAATAGCACCAATAAAATGGATCTATCAGATAAAACATAATAGATGGTATGACCACGTTGGCATCCTCACGGACAAGGTGAAGAAATAAATGAAAGCATAAACAACAATAAAGTCAGCATAAGCTCACATATTAACTCAAGGACAGAAGTCCAAATGTGGCCCCCAGAGTTTGTTCCTCAGTGACACACATGGAGAGAAAGTAGTATTACTTGAACATCAGTCACATGCCAAACCATCATGCGAGGTGAATTAGATTCAGTATCTTATTTTCCTTCCCAGTATGTCTGTAAAGAAGTGTCATAAGGAAATTAAGGCTCTGTATATGTAATGGTTGTTGGAGGCTTATTAGCTAGTGGTAGAGACTAAATGTGAATCTAGGTCTCTTTGACTCCCAACCTGCCTCTTTATTTTCAAAATCCTCCAATTTATCTTTTTTAGCTTTCTTCTGATGCATAGGAAAGTCATATTTTGAAGCCTTTAGAATCTCAGGATTCTATGGAAAAGAAGTAATAAAGATCTTTTACAAACCTCAGCAATAGGTTTGCTTAAAATTCAGCGTCATTCATATATTCAGTCATTCACTAGCCATTTATATAAAAGTACTTTGTTTTAATAATTTCCACTGAAAATAGAAAATCTAAATCTCTTACAGTTAGGAGGGATATTATTGCTTAACTAGAAGTCCTTTGCAAGCCCCTGTTATAGTCCTGATTTTAATATGAACAATGCCAATAGCTATCATTTATGAAGTCTTCGTTTGCCCCAGGCACTGTGCTGAACGCTGTACATTATTGTCCCGTTTACTTCTATTTTTAATCCTGATAGATAAATTATATGCATTTTACAGTAACAAAGTCACTTTTTTAAAGTATATTCATTATTCAAAAGATACCTAATGGAAATGTTTTATGTGCCAGGTACAGAAATAAATAAAACAGGAAAAAAATACAGGGTGTTACAATTCTGAATGAATTGGTGTCTCCTTCAGAGTGGTCAAGGAAAAGACAACATTTAAGATGAGATTTGAGAGACAAAAAGAAGAATATTGCAGATGGAGCTAATGTGACTGGATCATAATGTGTGAGAAAGAGAATGTTATAGGAGGAAATTGAAGATGTAACTAGGGTGAGATCATGGAGAGCTTTGTAAGCCTGTTTGAGGGATCTGAATATTCAGCTTGTGATGGGGGAGTCATTAGAAGGTTATAAGCAGGGAAGTAAATGACTTGATTTAAATTTTTAAAAGAACACTATGATGCCATGTGTAGAATGAATTGTATGAGGGGAAGTTAGGGAGTTCTTGCAGTGATTCAAACACTATATGATGATGGTTTGGGTGTAGACAGTGAAGGTAGAAAGGGAAGAGAGAGAGGAAGACATATTTAGGGATTCTAATGATTGAATGTGTGAAGATGGGTGGAAAAATCAAAGATAACTCAGATTTTTTTTCTTGATTACTAAGGGGGTGGCAGTGCCTCGTACTAGTTGACATGAGGAAAACTAGAGGAACACCAGATTCGGAATGGGGGAAGAGTTCTGTTTTAACCTAGTCAATTTGGAAATGGCTAACTTGCCCAAAGTCATTGAAACAGTTGTTATAGGATTTAAGGCCAGTTTCATCTAATATCAAAATCTGAGTTCTTATGTTACTACATTAGATTGCCACTAACACCTGTATGGAAGCTTCATTAACTCAAAGATCATCCCTTTTTACTTGGGAAAGCCTTTGACTTCAACATCATAATTTAATCACTAGAAAAATCTTCTTAATGAGTATATTACACCATGCTTTATTTTTTTCCACTTGTGAAAGAACACAATCCAAGAAACAATTGAAAGAATATAAGGGACGAACAGGGTGAATAGAATTTTTGTCTTACTCAACCTTAGCTAATATGAAATACAATGTCCTATTAAACTTTCAGTCCTTGGTCTAATCAAAGTTTTATGTAAGGTTGTAATTATGGAAATGAAAAAATATATATAAAGATGAAAACAGAGCTGGGTTTGTCCTTACAGGGTCAAAATACAAGGAGGAACTTTATCAGTGAGAACATATATGAGTAGTTTCTGGTTTATAAATGGTTTCAGGAATAATTAGAAATATACATTAGAATAAACTGGTGGGAAAAGAAGAAAAATATAAAGATAGATAGGCAGGGCCTTTGTATGCTGTTATCATTTTGTATAAAATTCATATTCTCTTATTTGAAACTAACCACTCTTCTTTCTTCTCTTTAACAGAAATGTATAAAGGACACTTTTACTATGTAATTAGTGAAATTTTATAACTCTCGTTCATAATTTCAAGGACTTTTCACTTAATATTCATGCCATGGCTATTAAAACAAAATAGAAAGTTCAAAAATATCATGTCCCCAAACTTAATGAATGAAAAGTGTCTTTTACATGGACAATTGTCACATATTTTGAAAAAAAAAATCAATATATGTCAGGACTGGCCTAATTTGCATTCATAATTAAATGATGAAAGTAGCTTTTGGATCTGATTTTGAAAGAGGAAACTTTAAAAATACAAGAAGTTCAAGACCTATGTAGTTAACAAATCTCCAAAAACTCCACTGAATTAGAAAAAAAATATTCATATGAGCAGAGGTGATTTGATCCTTAGTTTTATTCTTTGTTTCTGGACTATATGGCAGGCTATCAAACTGTCCAGTTCAGATGATTGCACAGTGTCCACACAGCTAAAAGTGGTGCATTTGTTTCCAGTTCTGTTTAGGCCAATAATCAGGACAGAGAAGTACATTTCTGTATGTGCAAAGGATGTTTATGGCCAGAGGGATTTCATTTCTGTGTGCTGTCATACACATGGCTGTGACATGCAAAGATGCCTTGCAGTTTCAGTAATGCATTGTGGCAGTTCTGGTGGCAGATAACTTAAGGGCCTTTGTAAAGTGATGACCTCAACCATCTTCTGTCACCTTGAGACACATCACTTCAATCTGTTTTGATAACAGCTGATGTGGGTCAGATATAGCTCAAGGCTGACAGGACTGACACTGAGTGGACTCTATTCAGAAAATATTGCAGATGCATGTTCGTGTACATGTGTATACACAACTACACAGCGCTTGCTTATTATTTCCTTATTAGAAACCATACATTTCATGAAGTACAAGACTAGTTTTATGTGCACTATTTGTTTTTGCCAACTGTGGAGAAATCTTTGAGCTTGTTTTTTAAAATAAGCTTTTTATTGAGGTACAAAATACACATAGAAAAGTGCAAAAGTCATGAGTATATACTATGATGAACTTCCACAAATTGAACACGTCATGTGAGCACAACCTGATCAAGAAATAGAACATTATTAATACCCCAATAGCCCCTCCCATGACACCTCTCAATTAGTGATTTCCCTCCCCAAATGCAACTTCTAGCCTGATAGTTAAGACCATAGATTAGTTTCACCTGTTTTGAACTTTACATGAATGGAGTCATAATAGTATGCATTCTTTTCTGCTTGCCTTCATTGTTTTTGTTTTGTTTTGTTTTATTGCCTCGTTTTATGGTTTTTTCTCAACATTTTTTCCACATTTCATCCATGTTGCTGGCGAAGTAAGTTTTTTTTTTCATTTTCATTTTGATGCATTGGTAAAAATGCACCCCCAGAAAAATTTTAACAAGTTATGCATCCAAACAGTGCCTAAGTAATGTCTTTTTTCTTATACCCTCACCAATACTGGGAAATTCCAGTGTTTGAAAAATACCAATCTGATGGGCAAAACACAATGGCATTAGTTGATTTATTTTTATGTTTTTACTTATTGGCCACTTGTATGTCTTTTATAAATCACCTGTTATTGTACTTTGCCTTTATAATATGGGATTTTGTTAATAATTTATAGTAGTTTCTGCATAGGATGGAATCAGTGACTTATCATTATTCAGAAAATATTTCCTGAGTACTTCAATGCGTCAGGCAATGTGCAGACTAATAGACATTAAATGATTAGGAAGGCACTCAGGGTTGCTGCCCTCTTGGAGCTTATAATGCCTCCCTTTTTCTGCTATACGGAACAGATACTTAGAATTATGAGATGGAGATCTGTTTATTGCACTTGCATAGAGATAAGAGGCCTTAGTTGAGTCATTTAGATCCTGAAATCTCATGAGATTGAGATGCACGCAGTTAAATTATCTTTAAAATACTAAGCGAATGCAATAGTGTACCTAGCATTAAACTATCCACGGCAGTTCTAAGAAGTCGCCAAATCAAATTACTGAGTTGTTCTCCTTTAGAGCTACCAGAAAGGAATACAGCCCTGACAACACTGTTATTTTTTCCCAGTGAGACTTCTGTGAGACTTCCAAACCACAGAACTTTGTAGTAAATTTGTGTTGTCTAAGCCACTAAATCTGTGCACCTCTGTTACAGCAGCAATGGAAAACTAATTGGATAGGTAGATATAAAATATTATAAAATACGTCATATTATCTAGATAGGCATTTATATACACACAATTATATATATATATATATATATATATATATATAGAGAGAGAGAGAGAGAGAGAGAGAGAGAGATGTAGATATTGATGTGAATATGGAAACAGATGTAGACATCTCATCAGATTGATTTTTAGTGGACATTTAATGTTGTCTCTACCAAATATTCTCTTTTATTTAAAAAGTAAAACATACTTGTTTAAAAATCAAACTATTGCAGAATCATGTAAGTTAAACACAAGTTTCTTGTCTACTTCAGTCTTTCCCTCCTTAGGTGTAAATGCTATTAACACTTTGGTTCATATCCTTCCATACATTAAAAAAAAATAACAATCTAAAATAGTTACAGGAAAAAAGTAACATAAAATAGTTATAGTTATAAGAATAGTTGTTTTATTTGATTAAAATTAAAGATAATTATTTTATAAGTTGTTCTACATTTTGCTATTTTTATATAACAGTATGTCAAAATAGATTCATGCCAAGGTAGATAGACATTATATTAACCATTTAATGGGTGGTGTCCAGTGTGGACATACCATACTTCATCTGGTCACTTCCATATTGAATGACTTGTAGAATTTTCTCAGCTTTTTTTTTCTTCTGTTGCTTCTTTTTTTTTTTTTTTTTGCTACTTTAAATTATGTCACATGTGTGCAAGAATTTTTTAAGATAAATCTCCACAAGAAAAACTAATTGGTTGAAAACATGTACATCTGATATTTTGACAGATTGTATTACTCTTCAAAGCTGTCCCAAGTTAAACTCACATAATCAGGGTATGAGACTGTTCACTATCTTACATTCTTTCCAGCCCTATGTACTATCTGTCTTATCATTTCAATCTAATGTGAAAATGGTACTGCATTGTTTTTGTTAGAATTTTCCTAACTTAAGAGAGGATGCAATAACCCTTCAAATGTTTATTGGCCATTTGTATTTCCGCTTTCATGAATTGTCTACCTATATACTTTTTTCCAAATGGGGTTTTTAAGGATTTATTATTACTGTTATTGATTCATGTGAACTCTTTATATATTAGTTTACTCAATTGTTAAGCTGAAAAATTTCTCCAGTTATTATATATCCTGGAATATTGTTTGAGGTATATTTCCCCCCACCATATTACTATCAATATGCAAGTCTTTTATGATTCTGTTTTGCATTCTTTCTAAAAAGTACATCCCCAACAAAAGATTCTAAAATAAACATTCTCTTCTATTTTCATTTAATATTTTTTATAATTTTGTAAAAAAAATAGCTCTTTAATTAATCTGGATTTGAAGTGATGCCTTTGGATATGTATTTTACATGTTTTATATTTCATAAAATTAAAAAAAATGTTTTGAGTTTATAGACATATGTGATTATATTGAATTTTGAAATAGCCTCATAGTTAATTATAAATATTTTAAGAACATTTGTCTGCCCAAATACCTTACCAAAATACACCCAAAAAAGAAAATACTAAGAGAAAAAAAAAGACAACATCCCCACTTTTTAAAAGAAAGGAATGTGAGTGTGAATTAAATAACACACTTTAATAAACTGAACACCTACCACCTAATAACCACCTAACTTTTTATAATTTTGTTCATTTTAAATTTTTTTAAAGTTTATTTATTTATTTTGACACACAGAGAGAGAGAGAGAGAGAGAGAGAGAGAGAGAGAAAGCATAAGCATGAGAGGAGCAGAGAGAGAGGGAGAGAGGATCCCAAGCAGTCTCCAAGCTGTCATCACGGAACCCAATGTGGGGCTCGAACTCACCAAGTATGAGATCATGACCTGAGCTAAAACCAAGAGTTGGGCACTTAACTGACTGAGCCATCCAAGCATCCCAATTTCTTCCATTTTTTTTTGATGCAAGAAATGATTTAAATGAGATCTTAGCAGGCATCAGTGGTTTGAAAGAAAAGCTTTCTGTGAAATGTGCTTCTATTAAAATGATACAATTTGTTTTAGCTTAGATAATGTTGAAAAAACTTAACAGTTGTTTCATTTTGAAATAAAAAAACCTGTCCCACAATAATACTAGATTTTTCCCCCTCAATTATATTGAGATATAATTGACATTCATCAGTTACATGTTGAAGATGTAAAGCATAATGGTATGACCTCCATACACTGTGAAATGATTACCTCTCGTAAGTTTGGTTAACATCCATCAACATCTCCTATAGATACAAGAAAAAGAAAAGATAAATAAAGAAATAAATAAATAAAACACATTTTTTCCTTGCAATGTTAATTCTCAGGATTTACTGCCTTAGCAATTTTCATATCTCAGAAGCAGCTTAGCGAAGTATTAGACATTCACATGGACCAAAGGGTCTATAAAACTTCAACAAACCTGGTTCTCAATTCATATATTTTAAAAAGTGGAATTTTCTGCTATTTACTCACATACTACCTGTGTAAAATGCATGCAGTGAAGACCTCCAGGGGATTTATGTAATGAAACATTTTAAAAATCAGTTTTGGAAAGAGAGAAAGTGATTTGTGTTTACTGGTTGAAAATTTTAGCCTGGGAAGTATATTCTTACTCTATATTAGAAGAATGAACTTGGAAATGCAACTAGTCTGAAACACTAAATTTTGAAGGCTTCACCAGGATTGTGGGAGGCAGGAAAGGGGAAAGCTATGGAACAATCTTCCCAATGAATTATGGAGACGCATGGAAGGTTAAGAATTAGAAGGGACTATAAGATTTTATAAAATATATTTTAAGTTCTAACTCTTCATTTATTTTTCAGAAAACACTATTCCAGAAAGGAAAAATATTTTTAATCGAAGATTCATCATTAGGACAGACATTATATAAAATCCATGTCAGTGTATTCTAAATAAATTATCTTAAAACATAATTTCATGAAACAGTGCCTATGTTAGAATATCTCTAGGGGTGCCCGGGTGGCTCAGTCAATTAAGTGTCCAGCTCTTGGTTTAGGCTCAGGTCATGATCTTTCAGTTTGTAAGATTGAGCCCATCATTGGGCTCTGTGCTGACATCATGGAGCCTGTTTGGGATTCTCCCTCTCCCTCTCTCTTTTTCTCTCCTTCTCACTCAAAATACATAAAATAAACAAAAAGAATCCCCTATCAATTCATAGAACCCATGAGAATATCTGAAAGATACTACTAGTTTTTCATCTATAGAATGCTATTAAAAAGTGTGATTAGTGAGAACAATATTACCTCAGTAGTTTGCATATGGAAATGCCTATCCCTAAATTCCTAATTTTTGTGTGTGTTTACAGCTTAGATTATTTACTAGATAAATCTATGCAAAATGTTTTCATTTGGAATTTTTTCTAATCATAATTTTTGACATACATCCTGCAATGCTACCGTGATGTTTTATTTTTATGTATTCTAAAACTCATAGATAGCACCAGTTGTTTTGACCAAGTTAGGGTCACTGAGGTTCCTTCCATTAGATTCGATACATGTAAGGTAGGAGCTTTTTGGTTTCTTTAGAATTAGTAACTGTAAGGTACAGGGTTGAATAGACAGTGGCATCTTTCTGGTCATGCAAAGAAAGTTTTTCTAAAGCATGAGAGAATGTAGAGATAGAGTCTTATAGCATACATTGGACACAAGCCGTTCTAGCCTTAGTTTCTTAGTTAATGAGGAAATGAAGTCTACCCATTTATTCAAGATAGTTTCACTTCTATTTCTGTCATTTGCAAGTGAGAAATGCACTGTGGACCCTGTAAATACTCATATTAAGAAAACAAATATATTTGCATAACATATATAAACTCCAGTGTATTGCAATATGATAAGGCAAATGAATGAGTAAGGTACAACTGTTCATCCCTCTACATTGTACAGCCCTCACTTTTCCTTCATGACGACCTGTCTGGTGGCAGTGCAGGGCTGAAAGAACCTATCAGCACCAATCAATGTTTCAAGATTAGTAAAACTTAATATTTTTCTTGTTATTTAAATAAATAAATATTTAAATTTTGGGGGTCTTTTTTGATGTTATTAATTTTTGAGAGAGAGACAGACAGACAGAAAGAGAGGGAGACAGAGAATCCAAAGGAGGCTCCAGGCTCTGAGCTGTCAGCGCAGAGCCTGCCTAACATGGCGCTCGAACTCGCGAACTGTAGAGATCATGACCCTAGCCGAAGTCGGACGCCCAACTGACTGAGCCACCCAGGCACCCTGTATTCTTCTTGTTTTTTTTAAATAAAAGTTCAGTGATTCCCTTTTTGCACACAAATGGGGCATGTTGTGCTTAGCCAACTTTGAGAACCGTTGTTCCTTAGAATCTCAGCAAAAATAAATAAACACATAAATAAATCTCTACTTTATTAGCAGGACAGAGGTCTTCACATAACATTTCCTTTGAATATTTCAAAACCTTTACTGGATTTTAAAAATTGATTTTCCCTAAATGTGTTCTTAGTTCTTCATTGGAGCAAATAAGGAGCTCTTAATAATGGAGTGTAAATATGTTTACATGGAATATTTCAAACCATATTTTGTTTTCTTATAAAAACCCTTCTCAGAACAAAATAGTTTGTGGTACATTTTGATAAAAATAGTTGAAGATTTATATAATCCTCCTATCCTGTTTATTTGTTTTGTGACTCAATTTTACATAAGTGTGTGCCTAGTACTGTGACAGTGGTGTTTCCTGTGACCATGGCATTCGAAGTGTTGATGATAGCTTGCAAAAGCATCAGTAAGGACTAAACTTTTCTTTGTCCATGCGAGGCTTGGTGCAAAGTATGCCTTGTTTAGGAATAACTTTAATTTTACCTGATCTTCCACTTCTAGGAAGATTGAGGTCAATTGATTATATCAAGGCAAACAAATGCCCTTTAATAAAATGAGAATTGCCCTCACTATCTCTGACTTTCAAATGACCCACTTGGTGCCGAATAAAATAAAAAATGAAAAATAGCCTTGTATTGACAGACCGCATTAATAATGGTGTGATATCTGTATTGATTTTTTCACCTTTTTTCTATAGTAAAGTAGTTTTGAAGCAATCACTCCCCAGAAAGTAAACATCCTTCATTTTCTCCACAGTGACCATTCTGTCATTATAGCAGCTGCTTTGCACATGCCCATTATAAGTTTGGAAATCCTGACATCCCTAAGCCTCAGCTGGTGTCAATGTAGAGACATATCAAAGTTTTTGGTTTTTGTTTTGTTTTGTTTTGTTTTGTTTTGTTTTGTTTTGTTATGTTATGTTTTTCCACCCCCAATATCTTAAGAGAGAACTACCACAAAGCCTTATAAGGATTCGGGACTTGTATTCTGGAAGTGATTATTAAAGTGTAAGCATCCTTGAAACACAATGTGAAACAAATTGGAGTTGCTAATAGCTTTAAAAGGGTTTGTTATTTAATCAGATTCTAATGCCATTGTAGAGTAATTGTTCCTTGAGATGTGAGATGCAGAAGGGATTAGCTCTAAACGGTAGCATCAGCTACTGCAGGTTTGGCAAACGTTTCTGTAAAGGGCCAGGTAGTAAATAGTTTAGGATTTGAGGACTATAGGTCTCTGGAACAACTACTCAACAATACGTAAGTGAATGGGTGTGGCTGTGAACCAATAAAACTTTATTTACAAAAGCAGGTGGTGGGTTGGATTTGGCCACAAGCTGTAGTTTGTCTGCCCCTGAGCACTCCTGGTGAGGGTCTTCCTGACTCCATTCCAGCTGATCAGAGGGCAGCCTGTAGGGAGGGAGAGTCTGGCAGGGCTACCAAGCCTAAGAGATTGTTATTCACCTGAAAGCTCTCTTCCTTTGTTTCTCGGTATTGCAAGATTAAAAACTCAGAGCCTGACATCCAGGACTTCATATTTTAGGAGTAGATACACAATAGAAACTACATTATAACGAAGGAGGCAAATTCTGCCATGCAAGACACAGAAAACAACAAGAGCCAAAGATCCACTAAGCAGGAGGTTAACAGTTCTGAATCCCTCCCTAATTTGTCAAAGAACAATGGAGCCTATGTAGTTTAGGGCAGCATGTATTTCCAACAGAAATACAGTGAAGCCCACAAATAATAACCTCATTTGTAATTTAAAATTTCTAGTAACCCCACTGGACAGGAAAGCAAAAATGCATGTGAAAGCAATCTTAATACTATATTTTATGTAAACCAGTATAGCCAAAATACTGTCATTTCAATATGTAATCCCTCTAAAAATTATTTATTAGATATTTTCCTGACATTAGTTCTTGAAATCCAGTATGCATTTTACTCTTAGAGCTCATCTCAATTTGAAACTAGCTATACTTCAAATTCTCAAGTAGCATCCGTGGCAAGTAGCTATCGTATGGCACAGGGCAAGTTTAGTGGCTGAGAACATGGCTTTGGATTCAGATATTCCTCAGTTTGAATCCTTAACTTCACAACTTATTTAGCATATCCGTATCACACCTCCCTCATATATAAAATGGAGACTAAAATAGTGATTAGCTACATGTTTTTGAAAGTGCTTAGCTCAGTGTCTGGCACATTTAAAATGCTTAAGTGATATATAACATTACTCATAACAAATATAATACCTTTTCTCTCAGTCTTGCACACCAGCCTTCTCTGTGTATACGTACACCTGTTGGTTCATTAAAACTGTGCACTGTTGGGGCGCCTGGGTGGCTCAGTCGGTTAAGCGGCCGACTTCGGCTCAGGTCATGATCTCACGGTCCGTGAGTTCGAGCCCCGCGTTGGGCTCTGTGCTGACAGCTCAGAGCCTGGAGCCTGTTTCAGATTCTGTGTCTCCCTCTCTTTGACCCTCCCCCGTTCATGCTCTGTCTCTCTCTGTCTCAAAAATAAATAAACGTTAAAAAAATTAAAAAACAAACAAACAAACAAAAAACTGTGCACTGTTGTATATAAATACAGTGTTAACAGGATAGATGCATTCAAGGATTTTAGAGATACTTGTTTCAAAGGAACATTTCTCTATGCATGCTCACTCTAGATTAACTTTGTAGCAAAAAGTACAACAGTCAATGACACTAGATTTCAGAAGAAATCATTTGCCTCTAAGTGCTACCATTGTTAAATAAAAATGCTTCCTGCCCTTTTTAATCTTATGAAAATAAGCTAAATGTTAAAACCATGGTGTCCTTTATAATTACCTATTGAAAAACACATGATTAGGAATATAAAATGTCAGTGTCTCTAATCTTAATTTAAAATAAAATGTCATTTTGACCTTCTTCAGGAGATTTGTCTCCCCCAAAGATAATCCAAATTGAACTGGCGCACCTGTAAAGAACAAAGATTAGGTTTCTCTAACTCCTAAGAACACAGTTGTTGGGGTGCAGTTACTTTAGAAGGTATTTTTGAAGTTGAAGATTACGTGAGCACTTTACATCTTTGATGCCTTCTTTTTGGGTATTTGGTTTCTTACTGTTGCTTACCATTATAGTACCTGTGCATACTTTTTGAATGGCTGAACTTTGTAGTGACCAGAACGAGTATGGGTATCACTATGTTCAACAGTCTATCCTGCCACTTGGAATTTAGTTAGTTAGTTGCATATAGAAAGTTATATTGGAAGAGGCCATACAGAACTTGCATAGTTTAATACTCAGAAATGGAAATACTGAGCATGAAAACTCAAAGAGATGAAATTCAAGGGAAAATATTAAAAAGAGTAAAAGGAAGAGGTTAAGAAGACAGAAGAAGAAAGAATTCATACCCAAAGCCTTGCTAGATGTTGGTGACTATAACATAACATTCTCTATTATACTCAGCTTTGCTGTTGGGGACATTGCTAGGGCACATCAAAAACACCAGAAACTGTTCCAAAAAACAGACTCAGATAACATTGTTCTGTATTATCTGAGCCTGGCTCAAAATTACCAGTGTATCTGTAGCAAGTAATGAAATACTGTCTGGTTTAATGAAGCCAATCTTGTGACACCAGAATTCCATCCTTAATGTGTTTTTCTTTCTTTTCCCCCTCCAAAGGAGACAGCTGTGGAAGGGAATGCAAAATTTATAATCAAGTCCTTCACATATTGCATTATAAATTATATCTTTAAAAAATAATTGACATACTAGAGTAGATTTCCTCCTTGGTCCAGTGGGTTATTTATATTAATGTGGTTGTAACTCCTAGTATTTTGTAAACATCAGTTCAGAAATCACTATGATTCTTAGATTTTTTTTGACAATTATTTTGCTTTTGTGTATTTATCCATTCAAATAACTTTTATTCATTCAACTAAAAGTATTGATGGAGTGTCAACTGTGGGTCCGGGACTGAAGTTAGATATAATAGAGACAAAACAAAGGCAAAGACATTATTTCTTTCTGTAGAGTATCTGCAAGTTTGTAAATGTCTTTACATATTATTGAGTGGTTATTTAAAAATACCAGTCAACATTTCCTCTAATTGCATTAGACTCTCATTGTGATCTTGCTAGAGAGGATGATGGGGTTTAGAATCTTTCTAAAGGTGATGCAAAGCATGGTACCTGTATTTTCATTTTAATTACATATTTGTAAAATTGGAAACTTTGGTTTAATGATATAAGTCAGAAAACACTGGTGTCTACTTTGTTTTCAAAGGAATTATTTGCTCCTGGACATTTTATTTTTCATCCAAAATTGTGCTGACCAAAATTGTGTAAGAATAACTAGTTTCTCTGGTCTCTGTGCCTGTCTTTATTGGCATTTATGAAGCAGGAAACTAGATCATACTTTGCTGTATTTGGCTCTCAGCTGTGGAGCTCTGATCAGCAAACCTTTTAATCATGCCAGATTATGCGATTGTTTTGTGACACAGATGTACAGTCAGTAGGGATTAGGGATTGTTGTTTTAAAATTGTCATTTCAGCTGTCTGTATGCAGATACAGGATTGCCTTCAAAAATCTACATATGGATCCTTCTGAAAATATAGACAAATACATTAGAAAAGGAAGGCTTTTTTTTTATAACAACTCCCTAGGATCCCAAAATTAAATAAATAATCAAAAACTAAAATTTTTATAAGTATTCTTCTACTGGATTTATTTACTCTTCTCTAGAAAATTATAATCTCTAAGTACTGACACATTTTATTTTTTTTTCTTTATTTTTTATTTATTTATTTATTTTATTTTTTTTTAATATATGAAATTTATTGTCAAATTGGTTTCCATACAACACCCAGTGCTCATCCCAACAGGTGCCCTCCTCAATACCCATCACCCACCCTCTCCTCCCTCCCACCCCCCATCAACCCTCAGTTTGTTCTCAGTTTTTAACAGTCTCTTATGCTTTGGCTCTCTCCCACTCTAACCTCTTTTTTTTTTTTCCTTCCCCTCCCCCATGGGTTCCTGTTAAGTTTCTCAGGATCCACATAAGAGTGAAACCATATGGTATCTGTCTTTCTCTGTATGGCTTATTTCACTTAGCATCACACTCTCCAGTTCCATCCACGTTGCTACAAAAGGCCATATTTCATTTTTTCTCATTGCCACGTAGTATTCCATTGTGTATATAAACCACAATTTCTTTATCCATTCATCAGTTGATGGACATTTAGGCTCTTTCCATAATTTGGCTATTGTTGAGAGTGCTGCTATGAACATTGGGGTACAAATGCCCCTATGCATCAAGTACTGACACATTTTAAATATACAGGCAATTGAAAGAATAATCACTCACTTTAATGTATACATAGCTATAACTATTAGAAAAAAATTACTACATTATAAGCTTACAACTTGATATATTTATGGATAATCTCAGAAATTTAATGAAAACATACTATATTCTGCCTGAAAATATATTAGGCTCTTGGTAAGTAACTCTTTACCCCTTCAGGGTCTTTGTCATTAACAGCCAAATGTGATATTGGTTACATCCATTTAGGTTTTAGTTTTTAGCTAGCATTTATTTAGTATTTCTCATTTTCCAGACTCTGGGTCTTTTAGATACTATCCTATTTTTAATACTCCATTGAAGGGTTTTGGAGGAGATGAAGGGAGCCGATTGACTCGGGGTCTAAAGAAGCCATTTATATCAACAAAGCAAACTGAGGACATACACCAGATAATGTAGATATCCCATGGCAGCTGAGACAGAACTAGAACCTAGAATTCCTAAATCCTGTGGTGTTTTGACTATACCCATTTTGTTGTTTGAACTCTCAAAGTGGGCATAAGCATTTAAATTTACTCAGGCTCCTCAGTTATGAACCTCAATGATTTTATTGTACCTAGACCTCTGTGTGATAACTGATAACTTCTTGAGCTCTAAGATTGGTAGGGACAATAAATGTCTCAGGAATGCAGAGATTGATGTCATTGGTGGCCTAACCAGAGACTCTTAGATCCCTTTAATTGTCACTGTGATCCCATCCCCCACTTCTGTGTACCCTGTGCTATGGGCTGAAGAGCTTGCATAATTTGATTTTTTGCCCTGGACTCTTGGAACACAGGATACTTCCTCCTTCCACCACTCATCCCCTTTGACCCTACACCAATATGTAACCAACAAAGGAGCACAAGAGCAAAGGTTCCTGAACTTTAGATAGGACACACTGTAAGATGCAATATATTGTACGTAGCTTTGTGCAGTGTAAGATTGAGGCTGGTATTTTACCTGAAATCGCACCTTTTGTTTGGTTTCTTACACATTTTGTTTTGCTTTCTCACTGCCTTGCTCATTCCCTTCCTCCAAAAGAACTTCCTTAATAAGTTACTTGCACTTGAATCCTTACTTTAGAATCGGTTTCTGGAGAATATGAACTGAGAAAATGTTTTGCCTTCAAAGTCCTTCTACCCGAGTTTTATACCTTATTTGTCTCCTCCTACACTGCCAGCTGTTATTCTTTGCTACTCTCATTTTATTTATTTATCATTTTTTTAAGTAATCTCTACACCCAATGTGGGACTTGAACTCGCGGCCCCAAGATCAAGAGTCCTGTGCTGTATGTACTGTCTGAGCCAATCAGGAACCCCCTTATTCTTTGCTACTCTCAATATGCTTTTTTCCACTAGCTTTATATAAAACATTCTAGGTTCTAACATTTTTCTGCTTCTGACCTGTGGTAGACAAAGCAGGCTTGATAGATTTTTGTGTAAAGTTCGAATGTGTAGCTATGAGTGAGGACTTGGGTCTTCCATAAATACTTCTTTCTCTGCTAGTTTTCTCTCTCAGAGTTTTTCTGAGAAGTGACTTCCAAATAAATGCGTGCTACATGAAGCAGCTACAGAACATGAGATGGTATAATAAAGCACCAAATTATGCAGTACAAAAAGAGAAGTGAGCGAACACCATAATCAGATGCTAATTGTGCTATACATTCTGATTGAGTGACACTGATCAGAGAGCAAACACATCAAGCCCTATTCACCCTGACACTCTCCCCTCCTCCAGGCCCGTCATCAAGCCATTAACGTGAATGAACACATTTTTCAACAAGAGACCACAGAAGTCAATCAACTTGGCCACAGAAGTCTAGGATCTCAGATTTGTGAGCACCTGGCTACTTACT
Organism: Acinonyx jubatus; assembly: GCF_027475565.1. NCBI lineage: Eukaryota > Metazoa > Chordata > Mammalia > Carnivora > Felidae > Acinonyx > Acinonyx jubatus. Next base: position 42,102,381 of record NC_069391.1, read on the forward strand.
GGGTTGAGACGTTTCTCTCTTCTGGGACAGAGCTTAAGTGTGAAGAGTTTGATCACGCAGGGCACACTTGGCAATATCTCTTGGGACATATTTTCACATTGCATTGTTGTCATAAAACATGATTCTATGACACACCTTGGCTCTCTCCTCTGCCAGCTTTCTCGGGTCTGCTATAAAACATGCACGTAGTTCGGTGCGGTCGGAGAAAAGCACCTGCCCAAGGTGCTTGCATGCCCATGTAAATAAAATGAGTTCAGAACTGCCCTGCTGGGTGTGTCGTGGACAATGCTGTATGTAATTTCCTTTTCCACAAAGCTCAAAAGGGTCCAAGGCATGTGTTTGCAGAGAACAAACATCTACTTTGGAGCCAAAATTATCCATCTTTATTTTTTGTTCTTTTAAATTGTCTTGCTATTTCCATTATAGTAATCCATGGATTTAGGATCCACCATGGGAAATATGTGGCCAAAGATCCTTATCTTTATACATAAAAGTCTTCCTTTTTACATACAGAGTGTAAATTTGTAGTATGAACAAGACTTTGGGAAGGAATCTAGTTAAGTGAGTGGGCAGCTCTAGTGCCCTTAAGCAGTTCAAAAGCACGTATTTATCCACAAATAGCTAGTGTGCTAATTGCCACTTGTTATTATTTAGGTCATTAAGTCCACTAGAGAATGCTAGACAACCCCACTAGACAGCTCTTTGTTCCGTAGCCCCCTTTGACCTACTGTATACTGTTAAATGGAGTCAGATTTTGTTTCTCAAGAAGCATTATTTGCCTGACTGTTTAGTAATTCAGACTGGCCTTCTCCTACAAGGTTTTTATTGTGCTTCATGACATCCACGTGACTGAAGAGAGGGTGCTCATTATAATAGTGCTTATGACACTTTTAAAATCATAAATACACTGCTTTGTTTAGTTTCAGAGGAAAACAGTACTGCATCTTGACTAAATGTTGTAGGCTTATTGATACAAATATATAACAATGAAATGATGTAAATGATAACTTGTCCTAATTGCAATATTGCCATATCAAAATGGTGAAATCAAAAATAACCTCATGCTTTGCTGACTTTGTCCTCATTACTGGGAAAAACACAAGCAAACAGAGAAAAAGCCCCGTAAGCCATTATTTCTATTACTTGTTTTGAAGAAATCTGCTTTGCTGAAATTAATCACCTTTTAACTATACACTGATTCTGCATCCCATAGAGTTTTCTTGGAAAACTAAACAACAATGTCATTCTTCTCATTGAATGATCTTTTTCTTAAAAGAGCAATGGTATAGTGGAATTCAAGGTAGCTCTTTATAATAGAATCTAATATACTTACTAGTTGTAAACACTTTGCATTTCCAAACATGTTGTACTAAATTAATTTATTATACATGTGTATAATACACTCTGTCAGGAAATAAATTTGCTCCAGCCCAATACTGCTTCAATTCACCAGACCATAAAATTTATCTATCACATACAATTTTCCCTTGTTACCTTGGCTACCAGGAAATTCAGAGCTAATCCCATGTCAAATTGCTGAAATTATCCTTATATGTAAATCACTTAGTCTTGTTTTAATGGTCCAGTTAAGTATGCCATTTATAATTAAAGCAAATGCATTTGAGACTAATCATAAAGTAAACAATAGACAAAGCTATCTAATTGTGTCCTGTCAGGTAAAAAGGGAAAAGATTACTAACGTTCTTTACAGAAGAGAAAACGGCTTAAAAAAGAAGTTTTCCTTCATTACCCAAATCTCATTTACTTCTGAAAACACATTGTATATTTCATTATTTAAAATATGAAATAACATAAACTTGTTTTCCATTCCTACAAAAACACCATTTTTTTTTCTGATTTGATTAAAACATTTTCAAACAGGTGATGGAAGATTTTTACATAATACAAAGCATTTAAAACACCAGTAGCCTAATTATGTGATACTATTGAATTCATTGATGGTATGTTTTTGTGCAATTTGCAGTAATTCTGTTCAGTCTTCGATGTAGATTCTACTTAGACACCGTAAGCAATGTGTTCTATGATATAAATAAACAATTCAGGAGTCACTTAGGTGAAATACTCACCTGCATTCATGATGGAGCAGTCTCATTGCCCCAGAGCCAGCAGAAGATGGTGGAGCTCTCGGCAGAGGCCAAGGTTAAGGGGCTCTTGGATGAGTGCCAGGCAGGCCTACAAAACAAAGGCACTTAAGAGTCCTGCTGCAGATATCCTGCTACCATCTCTTCCAAGGAAGAACAAAAACTTATGGCAATTTCAAGTAAGCCAGCCGTGATGTTTCTGAATAACAGAAGAAACAGATATTCATATACTAAGATATCTGACAACAATTTGTTGGACAACTTAACTGCATGGCAAGCTGTCCCTGAGCTTTAATGGAAGGATCCTATTCATAAAAGGATGGTATCGGGGACAAATTGTGCTCTTGATCCTTTTAGGACGAGAGCTTAAAGATTGCTGATTTTGTTATAACTCCATTATCGACACCACTGTGAAGAAACAGACCAAGGTAGAATTCTCTGAAGCCCAAATTTATGAAGAGAAGCTGAATATTTTGCTGAATGAAGTCTAGGAGGGCCAGGAATGTAATTACGCACTCGTGGAGGCCACAGGCAGGGCAGCCAGCGGCTCTGCCATCTGGAAGAGGATGAGAACTGGAGTGGCTTCTATCTGCATCACGCACCTGGCCGCTGGGCTAATCGCCACCGCCGAACTGGCAAGCAGACCAGAGATGTCCTTGCAGCTCATCCTCTCTGCTGTGTTCCTGGCAGGCTCCCAGACACCTTCTATTTTTCACTGAGTCTAGAAACCATCTTTTAAAATAAGCCACATTAGTTTTTGCTCTTGTTTTGATGCAGTGAATTAGTTCTGTCTCTACCCAAGTGAATGTGTTCACTTACTGACATAGAAGTCCATCTGAGTTCTCTTTTCCCAAGCGAGAGTACTTGGAACCAGGACGTTTTAGTTCTCAGGGAAAGATGTATGAATGAGTGCAAGCTGTGTATGTGAACTTTTGTTTGCAATATGTTTGCCTCCTATTCAGGCTTCTCCTGGGAAGTTCCCTTTGGAGTTAGGTGCAATAACTCCCAAAGGGTTTTGAAGTTGTTGATTGATATCTACACGCCAGCTACTCGTTCATTCCTAACTGAGAGGCTATTAAAAAATCCAGAATAGTTCTGAAATTATCAAGCCCGAACAAACTGGCTTTTGGAACATGTGCTTCTGTGACTGTGCAATACCTCATTGCCTTGGCAAAAGTCCTTCCACTTTGTCTTTTAAATTGGGGCTTCTTGATAAATAGTTGCATCTCATACCAGTGCTGATACATAACCTAAAGAGCTTTGAACTCCTAAAATGACGTTACTAGTGTTGTTTTTGATACATAGCTTTGTTTAAGGTGAAACCATTTGTGTCCTGAATTAATTGCTGTTTTGATTTGCAGGGATCCCACATGACCTGTTAGGAGTTTCACCTTCATGAGGGCATTAGGGTCACCAAATGTAAGCTTCAAATGACTGTTCAGCTCTGCTAATGGCTCTTTCTTGACTTATGCAGTTTCTGATTGCTTTCCCAGTTAACAAAGTCCATTCCTGGGAAATGTGTCTAATTTAGAGGACTCTCAAACTGATGTGGCTACGTATCTTTACGTGGATACATATCTTTATTTTTCAGCCTTTTCTCTCCGTTAAGTTGTACTTACCAAAGCCAGTGGATGCTCTTCCCTTGGTTTAAGAATTGAACGTGTTCATGGAGCACCTGGGTGGCTCAGTTGATTGAGCGCCCGACTTCGGCTCAGGTCATGATCTCACCGTACATGAGTTTGAGCCCCGCGTCGGGCTCTGTGCTGACAGCTCAGAGCCTGGAGCCTGTTTCAGATTCTGTGTCTCCCTCTCTTTCTGCCCCTCCCCTGTTCACGTTCTATCTCTGTCTTAAGGATAAATAAACATTAAAAAAAAAAAAAAAAAAAAAAAAAGAATTGAACGTGTTCCTAAGCACAGCCTTCTGCACCTCCAGGGGGCGCTATTCACAATAATACCAGGGAACCTTGCCTATCTTGTCAACCTCCCTCCTGTAAAGTCAACCCTTATGTGTACATCAAACATCTTTGTCTCATATTTTTATACATCAAAGTTTTGCCATTAGCTACTGATTATACAGGATTTACAGATACTTTTGCATCACTAGTTTGGACGGTCATTTTTGTCATTTTAAGAAATTTAAAAGGGCTGTGTGTGACTGTGGGCATAGATGACCCATAGTGGAGCCTGGAAGCTTTACCAGGTGCTTTTGAAGGACAGACATGCCCAGTTTCCTACTTCTTAATTATATGTGTCCTAGAAGGAACAGAGTTTGTTTTGTTTGGGGGTTGTAGTTAATGAATGGCTGACACAACACTATGAAACTATACATATGTATATAAAAGGTAATAGATGTGTTTTATATGTTCATCAAGGAAAATGATACAGTGTTATACCACAGGCATTAATACCATGTTTTCCTAAGTATAAATAAGAGTTTTGAAATGGTTTCATAGCCCTAGCTTTATATAGGCTACAAAAATATAGTTTGATTTCTTTATTTATTATCTAGCACTAAAGCCTACAATAAAAATTTAAAACAATCTATGTAACAATCAGATGAAAGGCATTGTTCGCTGGTTCATGCTTCTATTATAGAATATATTATAACAGGAATTGATTTTTCTTACAGTATCACTAAAAGTCAGTATTTATATTTCTTAAGAACAATATAAGTGAAACACTCTCTTACAATTTGGCAAAAAGTGAAGCTTTATTGCATCTCATAGTTAAAAAATGGAACAAATTTCATAATGAAGTCAAATATGTTTAGTAAATTGTATTGAATATACTGAGTCACTTGATTGTGACCTAGGCAATGTCTTGGGTACCCTCTTTCTGTTTCAGTACAGAAACTCAAACCCAACATTTTGATATAAACCTTTGTGCCATAGATCAGGTATGAAAAGGAAAAGCAAAGTTCAGTGTTCAATGAGATAGTATTGTAACATCCTTCCCTCTCAAGTACATGCCATGTTTAAAACTTAAGAAAAAGTCATGATAATACATCCGCAAGTGTCATTAGCCTTTCTATTTCATTGAGCTCTATATACAGTGCAGAATTTTACTTTTAGTTTTGTAAGTGTTCACTGTAAGCAATACAAATGCATAAAGATGGTATGCAAACAAAGGATAGATAAAATCCTTCTTTCTCTCATTCTCTCTCCCTCTCTCTCTCTCTCCCTCCCTCCCTCAGCATGAACAGGGGAGAAGAGCAGAGGGAGAGAATCTTAAGCAGCCTCATGCTCACCCTGGGATGATGACCTGAGCCACAATCAAGAGTCAGATACTCAACCCACTGAGCCACCCAGGTGCCTCTCTCTTTGAAAGCACTCTGCTGCCCCTTTAGGCAAAAGTGTCCCATTTAAAAGCTAACATTTTTGTGTTTAGTGGTTCAGATACCTGTGAATATCATAGTTGAGATTAGCTATTAGCTGGTTACAAAAACTACACCAACACACCAACACATTCACATGCAAGTTTGACAATACAACTCTATTTAAGTTTTCCTCTACTGTGATCCTATTTCCTCATTTCTGCTTTAGTCTCTGGGCCCATGAAATATTGTTTATAGATGAGGTGATTGTAGTAAAGTTGATATCATGTTTTCCTACTACATTAAATATAACTTGTTTCTCTGAAGAAATATCTTGGCTTTTGTTATAACCAACAAGCAATTATTGAATACCCACCGTTGGTATTGTAGGGTGACAGGTGCTGCAAACACTACCAAGCATAAGGCTATAGAGCAAGGACTACACACTGAAGCTGTTGCCTTGAAGCCTGAGACATTAACTACATTTGAAAAAATGAATAGAATGACCAGACTAGAGAAGGATTTCTTTGTGTCCACACGGAAACATCTGCATGGATGGGAGGATGAAAAAATCATCCTAGTAGAACAATGTATTTAGTAAGGCTATTCAGAAAAATTCCCACAATATGGAGATGGGGTGCTTGAAAAATAGACATGAGAAAAAGCTGACCTTGATGAACTACTTCATGTACTGCATGAAAACCGTGAAGAATAATATTCGGTATTTCTTCCTTGAAATTGCACCATCTTTTTAATGTTGTGTGGCATCACTTAATTTCCCATTATTTCCCACTTTCCTATACCACTGAGGGAGGGTTTTCCTAACCCATTTTAATTGAAGCCTGAGGCCAAGTAAATATTGGCAGATGGCAGTGGAGTGATTGAGTTCCTAGAACGAGTACTGAATATGGATGCTTATGAATATCCATTCTGATCATGATGGGGTTAAGCAGGTTTTCAGGCCATGGCTCTGTGAATTTACCCGTAGAATTACTTAATAAGGCCTCTCAAATGAAACTATACATTTTAAAGAAAATAACTGGTTCAGACGTCATTTCAAATTTATAAACCACATCTCCAGTGCCATTTCACACATGAAAAATCAGTAATAGAATCATTTGGGGGATTATTATTTCATACAAGATTTTAACTTGGAATCTTTTTCTTGGACAGTTTTTGAAAATAGGATATAAAACTATCTTTCTGGAATATTTGAGATGGAGCTCTGATGGACTAGATAATCTCTATCCCTTTCAAACCATGCTTTTCACATTGTGATCTCTCTTCCAAAACCATTTGAGGAACTCGTTAACTGAAGCCTCAGTTGGTGTAATTACACAGTTGTGAAATAGTATACCTTATACACTATTCTGTACTTTGTAAACAAGTCTTCACTTTATCAAACAACTGAGAATGTATAGCCATTACCTTAAAATAACAGTTCCAGGATAAGGCAGAGCTGAAGCACAAAGGAAAAGTACAAGTAGTCATTCCCTTAGTGTGGATTTGCTGTAAAACATATTTGCAAGCAGTTTGACTTAGTAGAGGATTAAAGGAAGAAAGAACCTCTAAACCAAATGTGAAAATTCAAAAGCAGTGAACCATGATTGATGATAATTTTGGCAAAATAAAATCTAAGCTGCATACTTTAGCAAATTATGTTAAATAGGAGTTGGTTAATTATAAATAATTCATTACCTAGCAGGAGAACAGGAAAAAAAAATACTGTGCTCTTATTTAGAGAGCACCTTACATGTCTTTTCAATATGGGTGTTTTCTAAATAATCTGTAGGTTAAACTGTGAAATTGATTTTACTTGCTTTATACACACCCACAAATACCATTTCACTTCCAACTAGAGCTGTCATGATTATAAGACTATAGTATTGGCAGTTTTGTGCTTTGTAATTTGAAATACCCATCATGTTGATTTTATTAGGTTTGTTTTTAATAGTGAAATTTTGAGGGATGCCTGGGTGGTTCAGTCGGTTAAGCATCTGACTTCAGTCTAGGTCGTGATCTCGCTGTTCCCGAGTTCGAGCCCTGCGTTGGGCTCTATGCTGACATCTCAGAGCCTGGAGCCTGTTTCAGATTCTGTGTCTCCCTGTCTCTCTCTACCCCTCCCCTGCTCATGCTCTGTCTCTCTCTCTCAAAAATAAACATTAAAAGAATTTTTTAAAAAATAGTGAAATTTTGAAATTCCTTGTTAACAGCAGCCATGCTAATCGATATTTAAACAGGGCATCTATGTTGATTCTAAAAGTTGCTCTTCTCCCTAGAAACTTGAAAGTTACGTTAGCAGCTGATTAGCTTTTTTATTGTACTAATAACATGTAGTGTCCTCAGGGATTAGGTATGTTAATTTTAGGAATTTGAGTTGTAACACCTTAAAGTCAGAGGACTTTGCCTGGTACAACCCTGGCTTTGAATTCAGAGAGAATTAGCTTTAAAATCCTCCCTCTACTGCTTCCTGGTCATATGACCTTCAGCAACTTGATTCTAATTTTTGATTAAAGGCTATCCATTCCTGGGGTGCCTGGGTGGCTCAGTTAGTTAAGCATCCGACTCTCGATTTTGGCTCAGGTGATGATCTTGCAGTTCGCGGGATGGAGCCCTGCATTGCTCTCTGCACTGGCAGTGCCGAAACTGCTTGGTATCCTCTCTCTCTCTCTCTCTCTCTCTCTCTCTCTCTCTCTCTCTCTCTCTCTCTCTGTCTTTGCTCCTCCCCTGCTTGCTTGCGTGTGCATGCACACACTCTCTCTCTAAATAAACAAACAAACAAACAAACAAACAAAAACAAACATTAAAATCATTAAAAAAATTCATACATTCCTTTTGGGGCTTAGCTTTTAAGAGAAGTTTTAAAGATTGAGGAGCATCTTGTGGACTTCAAGAGCAGGAGTCAGAGCTCTTGCCAGGAAATGAAAAGACACCAGAAATTTAGAAATTCATGCAACTACTGTGATGCATCTGTTTTATTTTCTATCTCTCCACAAACCAGTTTGTTCTGTTTTGTAAAACATATGGAGGGAAGAAGAGAGCCACCCAACGGGAGTGAAAAGGGCAGTTAACAATGTCATCACGACCTGGGAAGAAACATCAGAAAGTATGCACTACGCATGATCACAGTGTCCTCGTTTGCCACATAGGAAGGCTGCAGGAGGATTAGTAGCAATACGGATGAAGCATTTCTGAGCCAGCAGATAGTAGGTGCTTAATGAATAACAGCTTTGCTTATTCTTATTCTAGGCTGGGAAATATAAGAGCATCTAATTTTTGCATATCTGGCCTCCAAGTTAACTGAATTCTTGATCTGATGAGGAAATAGTCAAACAGGAGAAATAAAGATCATGCCTGAAGCAGTGAATATACTTAGTGTTCGTTAATAACTATAGATACCCATCTCTCCAAGTGAGTCAAACTCCACACAAGATAGTAAAGATGGTAATGTAAGTAGAAGATCTGATTTTCACCTTAACAGAGCACAGTTCTGTTGGATCACATGATATGTTTTAAGTGGGTGAGTGGCACAGGGCCTGTCGACAGAATTGGGAGCCCTGAGAAAAGGCCATAGTAGATACGTGCTTGCTTTTTGTTTTCATTTTGAAATTCAGTATTCATTCAGCTTTCCAGAAAGAATACCCTTTTGGAAAAACCACCCATATTTTTCAATCCTATTCCATGTGCATGTGAAAGTGTGTTTTCTACACGTTCCTACCCAAAGATGGGTCTGCTGACTAAAGGCCTCTTGAAACAGAGCACTCATTCTCCTGGCCACAGAGATTGGTGTAGGAATGGGCACGTGACCCAAATGGAGCCAGTAAGACTCAATGAGACTTTGCAAGGGCTGTGCTCAGAAAGATACCATATTTTCAGATGTGCTTCAACCTGGGAAAATATAGCTCTTACCTTGCTGATAGTCATTTCACTATAACACAAGACCCGAACACAAACCCAGCACAGAAAACAGGGAGCCAAAAACTGGAGAAGACTCGAATCCTGATGACATTAATTTAGGCCCTGCATCAACCCTGGGGTTTGAAGACAAGCCTACTACAGACTTAGCAGTTACATGTGTCAATGTCTCCCTCATTTGTCTAAGTAAATTAGATTACATTTTCCCTCAGGTATAACCACAAGTTTTCCCATTCTCCAGAGTTTTCCCCAACCCTGGTTCCCTCTACTATGTGGCCCACAAAATAGATATTAACTTTTCAGTGTCTCAGTTTTCTCCTTTGTAAAAGAAACAAACAATATTTACTTTGAAGAGTAAATACAGATTTATGAGGTAATAAAAACATAAATTTCGTCCAACACTATAGTACAAAAATATCAAATTACTTCATTCTGCTAACACAAATGAAAATTAACCCAATGGTTTATTTACTATGGTGAGAAGATCCTAATATCTGTCATTAATGAGGGCCCTTCTCCATCTTTAGTATGACACACAATGTCCGAAATACTTTGGAAGAAACCTCTGTCCTTCAGTCCATTATGGTTGCCAGCAGGATGCTTATTGTTGTAGCTCTTATGATCCATCAAAGGCAGGTATCACTGTAGCCTCTTTGCCAAGTATGGACACCAGTACCTTTTGATGCAACTTCCAAGACAATGGTGTTTCTAAGTATCAGATGAGTTCTACCAAGCAAAAGTCTTGTTGCCTTCAAAGAGATTCCCACACAGAACCCAGCTGCTAGGGAATTTTCCACCACATCCCTTTATCAAGTACCTGCTACCTTTCTCAAACTACTGCAACCCTGTGCAATTCCTCCCTCTTTCAATTCAGCAGTTTCTTTAGACTCCTCCTGTCATGGAGAAGAGGGAGAGTAAAGGGTTCTATTTTACCACAGCCATTCCACCCTAAGTCCAGAGGTTCCTAGTCTCATGTAACCACGGTCACAGCACAGTTACACACCTTAACCACTCACGCCAGGCTCTCTGTATCCTCTCTGAGTCTGAGCAAAGAGGAGAGGTTGATAATCTTGAATAAGACCATTAAGCAGGGAGGGTGAAGAAAAGTTGTACCAGCCTCCTTGCTAACTCCATAGATCACGGAGCTGGGAGTTTTCTGCTCTCTGCTGTTCTAGATGAATACAAGGGTAGAGAAAGGGAACTTGATGGACTCTTATAGAATGTCAGTAAGACTGAGCTAAATGATGGGTAAACAAGGTAGGGCTCCCTAGCTTCTATCTAAGATCTTGGGGGCAGGTGGCACCTATTTCTCACCAACAGATTCAGGGTCACATTTTCCTCGTCTAACAATGGCCCAGCTATTTCCAAAATTCCAGTTCCAAAATGGGTGAAGCTCCTTGACTCTTAATCATACAGGGTTACTAGCTGTATGAAGCCTTGGTAGTCCCACCTCCATGTAACTGTATAATGTTCAAGGTAGTGAAGGAGCCAGTTAAGGCTAGATTGAGCTAGGTTCTGGGGTACAGTCTCTATTGTTTTTGTTTGTTTGTTTGTTTTCTCACTTTGAAAAGCTCTCAAATAGCTTGTGATTATTTTGTGGAGTTTTTAAAGGACATTATTATACAAGTATACTTTTAAAACAGGGCAACTGAGCAGAGGCAATGAACACGGGCTCAGGATAGGTGTGCAGTGTGACTGTCAACCTCCCTCCCAGTCCCCTGGTCACCTTTGAGAAGCCAAAGTCATCCATCTGTATATGAGGAGAAACTGACTCCCTCCTTCCTCTTGAGCAGATTTCTAGGATTTTCTAAACTTATATTCCAAACACATCATAGACAGAGACAGCCCTCAGCTATAAGAAGGACAAATCTATTTAGGAAGAATAAATACTCTTGGTTATGAAAAAACAGAAAGTATTGAGAAATATGAGAATATTAGCACAACAGTGATCCCTATTTACAAAGTCATAATAGTACAAATACTAAACCCTGACTAAAATTATGATAGAATTGTTTTAAAAGGTTCGTTGCCTGATACTGGAAGTGGTGTGGAAGCCATATCCTCATCATCTGTAGTAAGAGGTCAAAGTAAATGTCTAGAATAAATAAACTAAGAAAATTGATGATAACACATTATTGTAAAAAAATGGAGACTAATTATGAATGAAATAATTAAAAGGTTGTAATAATTAAAAGTGGTTGTAACTTGGAAGAGGGCATATGAAAGAAGAATGTGCAGGTAAGAGGGTGCTCTTTTTTTCTTACAAGATTTGTAGAACTTATTTGACTCCTAAATGTGTATGCCTTACTCTGAAAAATATTAAAATCAATTTTTAAATTACAAAGAACCCCCAAAAGTATTTAATGGTAGTGGTATTTTAAAATTTGCAAGTAAGCTTGATTCTAAATCTGTCTTTTTTAAGTTGACTTTATGCAACTTTCATTGCTGCAGTTTAACAAGACCAGATATTCTAAAATGCAAACCCCTCTCCTACCGCAGAACACCTAAGTAGGAGATAAATTAGAGCCAACATACTTTGAAGCGCATTAGTGAGCTCACAAGAAAGCAAAGGGAGTTCTCCAATGAGTCTCAACAACGACAATAAAATCCTCACAAAACACAAACAAAAACATAATAAATAATGCAATAAAAGTGGGAAAACCCACGCAGAAGCCAAGCCTGTCCTGGAAGTGCACCCAACCCAGAAACGTCAAGCTTCACTGGTTGTCAGCCCCTCGGTGGAATAGGATTTGAGCTTGACAAGTATGTGAGCTGCAGCTGAGCCAGTCTCCCACCAACACACACATTAAGTCAGGTACTCAAAAATGACAATCTTCAGCAGAAGGGAAGACTGCTTGTCAAGTGAATAACAACAAAAGCTGTCCACCTCTGTTGGAACTGGGTGGGAAAAATTAATATCCTTAATATGAATAATCTTCCCTCATAATTAGCATCCATAAACTGCCTGTCATGCAGTCCCAGGATTTGACTTCTATCACACAATCTGTGAAACCCCAATCCAAGAAAAAACATCGAAGTGTCCCAGGTCAGGTTGCCAGATGAGGCAAATAGAACACAGGATGCCCAGTTAACTTAGATTTCTAGTTACCTACAGATATATACATAAGGATAAAAATAATTTGTGTGGTACATACTTTGGCTAAACCTCCATTTGTTGTTTATCTGAAATAAACTATAAACATCTAAATTGCATTACTTCTTGTTCTCAATTTATTTTCACGAGATTTAATTCTCCTCAAGAGTTTTGTGTTTTGCAGAATTTGCTTATAAAATTTCTTGCAGTTGCTGTCTGTGTTCCATTTATATTGTAACACATCTTGGCAATGGTCGTACCCAACTTATTTATTTATTTTGTCCATTGAGCATTCATTAATGAGAAAACATGCTCAGCACATTGTGAGCTAGTATTCTGAACATATATTGGCATAAAGTTAACAACTCTGAAAGTGGTTCTTCAGTTTCTTTGTTTTTTGTTTTTTGAAGCAAGTAATACCATCTTTATGGTATTATAACTAGCTTTTTCCTTTTTCAGTATTACTCTATATCTCCTAACAAAAAATACAGCCTTGTCATAAATTATGTCCTTTCTCTTTAACACTACAGTGACTCCACATGTTCTCATATGGAACATACATGACATGTATGTAAAAAATAAAATTCTTAAAAAAATTGAATACTTCATGATATGAAAAGTATTTCAAAGAAAACTCATGGCAAGAGCTGTAATAATTATTCATTTCAAGTTGGAATTCCTTTTCTGTTCATAAACAATAGTATTTCTTCATAAATTATAGCCTTGACACTTAAAGAAATAAGTTTTGGTCACTTATTTCTTTAACACATTCAACAAGTTCATTTAAATAAGATAATACTGATAACACTGATAACAATTAATAACCCTGATTTTCTTTCAATTTGCTAAAGACATATTGAGGACTATGATCGAGAAAGAAGTAAGCTTAACTCAATTTTTAAAAATGTTAGCAAGAATTCGGAGGGGGGTATATTCTTCTGAATTTACCCCTGATTTCAGTTCTTTGTATCCATTTAGATGTTCTCATTTGCATTTGCTAAAGAGAGCCAACAGGTTTTTGAATGTGAGAATTGAAGAATACTAATATAAACAAAATCACAAAAATCCTTTAATTACTCAGTTTGAATAGTATACATGATGAAATAAGAGAAAAACATCATCACAATTAGTTCAGTATCAGTAAGGAGAACATCAGATACTGTTTGAGCAGTATAATTCAGAACATGAAAAAAACCAACACCTTCCACGAAACCATTCCTATTTTGTGTCACCTTTGAATAAATAATCCCTGAACCTTTCCATAAGCACCCAGCAAATTTGTATTATATCTACCAAAAGGAGTCCATTTTTTTTCTTTTTAACTTTTAATTCAGTAAGAGTCTGCAAAAAATTGCTGTTATATCTGGAAGGGTTTTCCCTGTGATAGCATTATAAGCAAGGCTTTTTCAGAAGGAAAATACTGCACAAGCAAAGGGATTTTTTTTTCTGCATTGTGAGTACTTGTATCCGTGGCTATGCTGTAGAAAGGTGAGGCATTTAGATCTTTGATAATCTCTGTAAAAGTAAATGGAGGTGCTGGATTTTTAAAATTTGGATGGTGCTGGATTTATTTGTAAAGTGTACAAGTAGTAGATTTCACTTTTGACACTTGAAAATTCACTTGCAATTGTGGAATCAGAAAATGCTCTGGTGGCAAGCAGTATCTTCAATCATTTGAGCTGTAAAATATGATATACATAGTGGATGGCCATTACAACTTCTGCTGTGATTATTTTATGTTCTGAATTTTGTTATTAATTAGGTTTCTTTGGTACTAGTTGAGGAAATCATTCATTGCTCAGCTTGCCTGTATTATATGTTGGCCTATATCTGACTTCCCCTCATTTTTTATGTTGACGAACAATTGTATCCTGCTCAAACAACTTTAAAAGCTCTTTTCCCTTAGTTAGTAATTGTTCACTGTTTCTAACAAAAATCAGCATAAAGGGTGCCTGAGTGTCTCAGTCAGTTGAGCATCCAAGTCTTGATTTCAGCTTAGGTCATGAACCTAGGGTCCTGGGACCAAGACCTTCATTGAGCTCTGTGCTAAGTGTGGAGTTTGCTTAAGATTCTTTCTCTCTTTCTCTCAGCTCCTCTCCCTGGCTTGGGCTCTCTCTCTCTCTAAAATTAAAAAAAATAATAATAAGTAAATAAAAAATACAAAGCATAAAAAATTTAAAAAATCATAAAATTCATACCTGCATTTTGACAAAGTTTGTGTTGTATTTATAAATAAAAAATTGGTAATATCAATTACTACAAGAATTTGAAAGATTGACTATGATAATCTTGTATCAGAGTATCAGTGTGTCTATCACTCACAAGTTCAAATCAAAACTAACCATGAACACAGGTGAACCATTGAGAGACTTGTGAACTCGTAATAATTAAGCTCAATGGCTGATGCAAACTTCTCACTGACTGTAAAGGAGAGCTGTGTTTGTAAGGCACTGTCTCCTGTAATGAAGCCAGACTGATTTTATATAAATATTTTGGAAGCCTGATTTTCAGGGCTTGGTGGGACTTTCAAAAGCTGGAGTGTTTAGGAATTGGTGGAATGTAGCTGGTAGCGTGGTCACAGGAGTAAAGCTCCTATTGGTGGTGAACTTTCAGAAGCATGATGCCTGGAATGAGGCTGTCCTGACTGGCTAAGTTTCATGGCCATGAGCTGATCAAAAGTTATCCCTGACTTGGGACTTTAGGCAAACAACAGTCTTTTTTATTTCTTGAATATGAAAAGTAAGTATTTTTAGGTCTGGTCTTCTTTCAGTCCGACTATAGAAGAGACCATAATGCATTGTCCAGATCTTCACCTATGGAGGCAAGATTCTCAGCTACAGCTGTTAAGCCATTTAAGCACTTCTAAAGATATATTTATTTATTTAAGATGTTATTTTTAAGAAGTATCTATACTTAGTGTGGGACTTGAACCTTCAACCCTGAGATCAAGAGTTGCATGCTCCACTGACTGACCCAGCCAGGCATCCCAAGATGTTTAAAAATATCTTTTATGCTTTTAATGATTTATTTTTGAAAATCTTAATGTAGGACATTTAGGGTGTCCTGACAAACTCAATAAAAGGTACAAGGCAAAATCATACAGGACACATGTGTGTATTTGTATGTCTGTGTGTGTGTGTGTATTTGTAATTGTTTAACTGAAGGATTATAAAGGAGAATTAGAATAAAGTAATGAAAAGTAGCACAATGACCATGGCACGCTTACAAAGAAGTGTTTGTTAAAATTTAAAACATAAAAATAAGTATAGATCACAAAAAATGGTTTTTAGAAGTACCATTAAATAAGTTAGTATTTGTAAAGTGTTATCACCAAAAGGAAAACTGCACTTGAAGTCAGGAAACCTTTGTGTCTTAGTTGACAGAATAGATGTATTCTTAATTATGTGCGTGTCTATATGTTTACATCTTATAAGACTCCCTTTTAAACATATGATGCATTAGTAAAGGAATTCACATAACTAATAGTTGACATGTATCAGAATTATCATAGGTAAATTTTCCTTAGAGGTCCATCTGTATATTGTTTTCAGCATGTATATGATTTCATTTACTGTGTTAATTAAATGAATCTTGGGCTTAGAATTTGGATTTTCCTTTTTACATCATGAGGGATTTAATCTTTAGAAGTTTCTAGAAGTTACTTAGAAAAAAGGTAAAAAACAGTGTAGTCAGACATGTGTATGTACCTACAAGTTTTCATTTCTCCTGAAAAATGTGTACTTTTTGGAGTCAGTTTGATCCCCCTCCTGACTTCAGTGGTAAATGATGCAATCCTTGGTCAATACACACACACAGAATAGTCCCTTACTGTAAGAAACTTCTAGAATATATGTATTGGGTAGATGGATTCCAAGTAGCAAAACAGCTAACATTTATTACAAGAACTTATGAGTAAGTGCCAGCTTCTCAAGTTCTGTTCTCACCACCTTACCAGTTACAAGGCACCACCTCAATGCCACCTTCTTCCAATTTTTAAGAACAGAGGAGCTGTGTTGCTGCCCTTTTCTCTCCCTATGCAGCAACTGAATTGATTTATTCATCTATTTAGAGTGTCTAAGGGGCAGCAGGAATCTATTTTGTTTAAGGGGAAAAAGAATGTTTAATTTATAAAAGGTTAAAGCGTCACTCCAGGACAATCCTTACATGCTGCTGCTGAGTGAAAAATACCAGTATTTGGAATGTCAAAGTGAGTCATGGCTCACTTTGCTTCTTGAAATCCCAAATTGTTTTCCATTCTTGCTTCCCAGAGCTTGCTGAATGTTGATTACCAAAATATAATAAAGATATCTTTTCCTATATCCTCCGATAAAGGATTGTTTGAATGCCAAAGTGCCGGGCATTCTTGACCTTAAACATGCTGTGTGCATCTCAGTGGATTTAGCAGAAATACAATGTTTTTCTTCAGGTAATGTGTCACTTCTTTTCCCATGGTTGTGGAGATTTTTATACCAAAACCAGCAAGTGGCCAAGAGCTAAAATAGACTTACCAGCATGGTCCTTCTTCAGAGATCTTTCCTTTGTAGGGTATCTATTCAATGTGTGTGTGGGGGGGGTGGGGAGAGTGTGGTGAGTGGGGAGGTTGTGGTGGTCATTGTCAATTGATGTAAGAGAATTGCATAAAATTTATAAAATGGAGATGTTACTAAAGTGTTAACTCTTAAGGCTTTGCTAACATTGTACTGAGACCTAATTTCATAGCTTTTTGTTCATTTGTTATTTGGAGAATAGTTATAGATAGGGTGTCTGTTCCACCTAAATGACAATGGCAAAGGAAAGGAAAGAAGTTTTAGATTGTATCCTTCACTATCCTAACATATTTTGCAGAGTTGAATTTGGTGCTGATGCTTAAAACTCTTTCTACCCCAAAATCCTTCTCCCCAATTACAAGATTCATAAACACAGAGAAATAAGATTGGACAAATAATTCTGTTTCTTGTGGCTCAAAGACATACCCACATTTTTAATGAGTTGCTATGGCAATTAGGTCATGGACTTTCACATGCCCATCTATCTTGTAAAAGCCAATTCCAACTCTCCAAACTCTGCGTGAACTTTGGTAGTGTTAACAACCTGCTCAGCTTCACAGAAGTGACTTTTGGGTGATGCATGATTACACTTATAATGTGCTCTAGCTCTTTTCTCTCTGGCTTAGAAGAACAAGTGATGTCGAGAGAGATACATGCTTGGCATTTCTTGAATTTTTCTCTCCTAAACTAATTCACCATTATTTATAGAAAAAAGCATATCAGGTAATTCAATACAGTTTATCAAAATCTGCACAATGAAATGGGCCTAAGAGATAGTCAATAGAGAAGAACTGGATCCACTGATGTTCTTTATATATACATATATATGTATTTGTGTGTGTGTGTGTGTGTGTGTGTGTGTGTGTGTGTGTGTGTGTATAGCTTCTCACTTTAGCAACCTTTGTGGTTTTGTGATTATTTGATTGTTTGATTTATTAAAATATATTAACCCAATGACTTGAGTAAGATCACATAATATTTGTGTTTTATTTTTTGCAAAATAACACAATTGTTAAAAATCTTCAGATCCTTGGCAAACTTTGCTTTCCCACCTCACCTCCCAAACTTGACTTATAGATGTTATTTGTTGCTTATTTTCACAGATTTCCTTCCACAAGTTCACAGCTTAGTATAAAAGACAACCATCCCCAAAGTGTTCCATCAGTGATGAATGGCCATATGGTTTTGATGATACTAAGGGAAAACAGGTGGGATTTTAGATCTTACTCCTCCCTCAGAAATGCATCTTCTTAAACCACTCTAGTGAAATACATATTTTTTCTCAGGGACTGACAGAGTAGGGCCAATGATGAGTGGAGGCCAGGAATCAGGAAAAAGAAATCTCACAACAAATGATGCTAATTCTCAGGATTCTCAAATTGTCCAGACCCTTGGCTTAATGGCTGAGGTGACACATCCATAAAGAATGCATGCATACTCAACTAAAGCTCCCAAATACTGGGGAGCTGTTGCTATCCTAGGGAAACAAATTGGAGTTTTTGTTACTTAAACATAGATTTACAAATAAATGCATCTTAAAATAAATTCTACTACGTTGTTCCACCGTATCTCAAATCTACTCTTTTTGCTGAACGTTTATGTGATCCCGTTTTCAGATGGTATTGTTTAGTTGCAATACCATAACTGGGAAGCTAACAACCCCTTAATCTCCAAGCCACACTGGAATTCTTAGTTTAACCTGTTGTATTCACTTTTTAAAGATAGGATCTGCCCTCATTTAAATCAACCGTAAATTTGTACATATTCTTCTTAAAATAGCATGTTGACCTTCAGAGAGGACCAGCAAGATACAGTTAAGGTTATACTTGAGGAATGTTAATTAGCATTCACCAAGAAACCTAAGGAAGACAAAGATTGATCTTTGTACTTAGAGTGGAATAGTTGGTTTAAACAGAATTTATAACTATAATGTCCGATAACATAAGGACATTCTTCTAATTTAAAATCGTTTCTTTTTCAGTGGGAACATGCATTTGTTTAAAAGCAAGGAAATTGTTTTCCCTAGTGACAAATACTGCCATGTTATAAATCGGGCTTTGTAAATAAAGTCTTATCTCTTTTACTTTTTTAGTTTTTTTTAACGTTGATTCATTTTTGAGAGACAGAGACAGAGCATGAGTGGGTGAGGACCAGAGAGAGAGGCAGACACCGAATTTGAAGCAGGCTCCAGGTTCTGAGCCGTCAGTACAGAGCCCGATGCAGAGCTCCAACCCATGAACCGTGAGATCATGACCTGAGCTGAAGTTGGATGCTTAACCAACTGAGCCACCCAAGTGCCCCAATAAAGTTTTATTTCTGATAAAAAACTATAAAGTACAAACTAAACATAAACAGAGTATAAAAGAAAAGTTGTTATAATACCATTAAGTAATGTTTAACTTCTAACTATAAAGCCACTGTAAGACATTCATACTCTGGAATTAAGGCATCACCAACAGCAAAGATTAATTGGATAAGTTTAGTCCAGTTCCTAAACCAGCCAAGAGAATGGATACAAACTGCTGAGATACTCAAGCAAGGAGATTTTGAATTTGCTACCACTCTTCCCCAACCCCGCTACTCTGCACACCAACCCAGAGACATTTGAGAATTAAACTGTATGCTTTTGATATACTTTTAGGATGTGGTTCAAAATCCTTAGCCTGGAAGCAAAGTGGTTCTCAGTCATGTGCAGATTACCTTTATAAGCCCCATATCACATAATTACTTGCCATTAAGGGTACATTCCAGCCAGATCAAAGTTTTTACCATCTCCTGAATGTGAGGGAGATCCTAAGGAACCTTCCTGCCCCTTAGCCTGCTATTTCCACTGCTAGGAATTCCTTTCCCTCCTCTTTACCAGAAGAAAGCCTATGTCTCTTCCATAGCCTGTTACCTTCTCTATGAAGCCTGACTGTGTCAGTTTCTTTGTGTTCCCATAGCAGCTGGGCAAAAATCTGTTCATAAATTTTTCTCCTCAGTTAGACAATGAATTCCTCAAAAGAGAAACGTAATCAGCAATCGTTGTCTCCTTATTGCCTTGTGTTACTTGGCATTTATTGGTTCTGTTACAGTTTGAGAAATGAGTGGATACTGCATTTACTTTTTTTTTTTAATGATGCTCTTTATGTGCAAGATTTCATCATGAAAATATTTTACAACAGTACAAAATTATTGGAAAAAGTCACAGGACCCAACTTCTTATCTTGATTCCACTACATTGGATGGTCTTAAAATGTCATTTTAAAAGGCTCCATGCCTCATTTTTATTTATTTCCAGTTTATTGAGATATAACTGACATACAACATTGTATGAGTTTAAGGAGATGAGTTGATACACTTACATATTGTGAAAAGATTACCAAAATAAGTTCAATTAGCATATCCATCACTTCACATAGATATCGTGTATCTTGGGGAATAGGGGCCATGAGGATAACAAGCCCAGGGTGTTAAGCATGTTCTCTTATGTCCCTGAAGTAGGTAGAGATGGAGCTGGAATTCGAATTCAAGGGTAATTACTCCTAGCCAGAGCTATTTCAGAGCTTTCTTAGAGTATGTATTGAGAAATCGTATTACTGTTTCTGTTCCCTAAAATCTGTTCATATAGGGTTACAGCTAATAGGCCTGCAATATCCACCTGAATAGAAAAAGTACCATGGGTGAAAGACTGGGCTATCTTCCTGGTGATCTTCCAAGAGTGTATAGTTTCATTCATTTCCCCACAGCACCATCAGCTATGGCTTCATTCATATTGGTCCAATAACTAGGAATCGAAAACCATAAGCAGCAGGTACTATTGTACACAAAATGTCAATGCCATAGTCAGCCTTAGATCCGGACCTGCAAGAGCATGACTCTCTTAGAAGATGTAATGACACACTCTAACTTTCAACATAGGGAAACAAGAGGTTGAGATGTAAAGTGGCTTCTAGCACTTTAAGTAAGTCACAAGTTTCATGTAGAATCAGATGAAACTATGTACCTTTACTCAGACCTAAAATTGTTTTTGGAATTCAATTATTGTACAAGTTAAATTTAACATAGAAGTTGTGGGCATAGGTCTATCCTTTAAAGTGCACCTGTAGTGAGTCTCAGTTTCCCTTTCTTTCCCTCCCCCTGCCACACACACACACACACACACACGCACACACACACACACACGCTCACTCACCCACTCACCCACTCATAAGTTCATACTCATTTTGTGACCGTAGTTTATGCTTAGAATTCTATAGTGAAAACTACATTGCATCCTATCATACCATGATTTTTATATAAACATTGTACTTTCATTAACTATCTGTCAGTGAATCAAAGAGGCTATTATTCTGAGAAGACAACTATTTTAATTTTAATATCAGTAGTGATTTTGAGAAATTAATGTTAGGAAATAGCTGACCACTTCTCTTCTAACCTAAATCTTAATTTTTTTTCATCTATGATGTGCATTTCTTGTTTCTTGTTCCTGAAAAATTGTTCATTGTTGATGTAATATTTTAACATCAAAAAGTGGATATTTGTAAAGATTTGCAGTCTGTTCTCTGTACTTCATTTGTCAAGTAAGTGGTTCATCTGTTTTCTGACTCCCAGGATATCGGTGGAAATTGCTTATTATTCTGGAGAACAACAAATAGTAAAATATCCAAAATTATTCCTCTGATATGAGTTTTTCTGGCTACAAAACTAGCTCATATATCATTTTAGCTCCTGGCAGAAAACAACGATATGCTAACAAGGTTCAAATGCATAAGGCCAATGGCATTTTATACTATAGCATTCAGGGGAATAGACATATTCCTGTACAGCATTTTGACATGAATTTCTTGTGAAATTCAGGAAATTTTGTTTAATTAGAAACTTAATTACAAGAATTTGGAGCATGTTTGAATCAAATTTTGAGGTAGCACAGCTCTGCTATACAGTTCTCTGAGTGGACTTCTGGAGTCCTAGTGAGAGGGGGCTCTTTGTGCATTTTCACTGAAAGGTGCCAAGATGAGGTAGAATTGCCATCAATCACGGAACTGGGGTGCCCGCATAAAGAATTTCGTGTGGTGGACAAAAAGTAGCAAATCTGAATGAAAATCCATTTATGTACACGAATAATCTGGATCTTTCTAAGTTATCATATTTCTCTTAAGTTCAAGACTGCTCTTTTACTGTGTCGTGGTTCTTTGACTTGAAACAGAATCCATTCAGTTAGTTCTTAGGAAGAGGGAAATGAATTTCTGCAACTAATTTACCAGCAAATATTGAAGGGCTTGATGTAGAATACACTTTTAGGATGTGGAATATGCAGAACAGGATTAAATACAGCGACTCTGTCTTGAGTCATGACCAAGGAGGCTTATTTATTTTGGCAGTAAAGTAGCTTCTTTATCAGGTAATCTTACTTTCAAGGATGTCTCAGATCATGAACTCCAAAGGGCAGTGTTATATTGAGTATATGGCATTCCTTGAATAAAGGTAGTGTATTTATCTGTGGAGGTTATTGGAATTCAATTATTCCACTAAGTATGCAAATACGAGTCTAAGGTATGTAGAACAGTCCTCAGGAAGTATGGGACTGAAGTTACTCTCAGAGAGTTCTCCACAGAGAAGGATGCATCACGGCATATTTTTGCTATTTAAAAACACTGGTAGAAAGAGGTCTCCGTCCTCCCTTAAAGCCTTCAATTTTCAATTTGTCCAGCACTAGGTCAGCTATTGCATCATTATAAGCTATTGACACAATCACACCTCTTGCTTTGTGTCTTAGGACAAGGCACAGATCATGAAGAGCAGCCTTACTGATCTGCTTCTTCGATATGGTAGTACCAGACTTAAAAAAGTAATAATAATGGCAGATTGTATGGTTCTGCCTTTGATGACTTTTGACTATAGAAGAGTAACTTTGTTTTTTTCTTTAAAGTTTATCTTATTTTTTGAGAGAGAGAGAGAGAGACAGAGACAGAGATAGAGAGAGCAGGTAAGGGACAGAGGGAGAGGGAGAGAGAGAACCCTAAGCTGGCTCTGTGCTCTCAGCACAGAGCCCGATACAGGTCTTGAACTCCCAAAACAGTGAGATCATGACCTGAGCCAAAACCAAGAGTTGGACACTCAACAAACTGAGCCACCCAGGCACCCCTAGAAGAGTAACTTTGTATATGCAAGTTGTGTCTAGGTAGAATAAAGGAGACAGGAAATCTTCACACCTCAATACATTGTCCCTAAATTTGACCCATTTTAAATCAATTCCTTTTGATAAAATAAATATCCTGGGAAGAATTTTCCAAGTATATGGCATGCCATTTCTTTTTCAAGTCTATTTACTTATTTATTTTGAAAGGGTGAGCGCACGAGCAGAGGTGAGGCAGAGGGAGAGGAGAGAGTGAGAATCCTAAGCAGGTTCCACACTGCCAGTGCAGAGCCTGATGTGGGGCTCAAACTCAGGTACTGTGAGATCATGACCTGAGCTGATGTCAGACGCTCAACTGACTGAGCTACCCAGGTGCCCCACATGTCATTTTTGCTTTAATAGAAAGTATGACTGAATTAGATGCTTTCCTTATGCAATTTGGGGCTGCAAAGAATTAAGAGAGAATACAGAGTAGCATGAGTCTGTAGAGAAAAAAAAAATTCCTGGAGTAATATGAGGACTGAAGGAGAGGCCTACATGCTAAGAATAGTTTACCCAAGTGACAGAGCATCAGAGTCCATTTGTCTTACACAGTCTTCTTGTGTTTTCAAGTCACATGTGAGGTCAGGTGTGATTATAGCAATCCCAAATGTCAAACATGCCCACCGTGAACTATCTTGTAGTTCACTACACAAAGAAAAAGTTTAAAACTAAACTCAGAAATGAGAGGCAGTTAGCTGACCAAGGCCAGTATGCTGGCCTGTTGTGTGTATGGTTTGTTGTTGTTGTTTTGTTTTATCTCTTGTTTTTGTTTTGTGAATAATGTCTGTGTTTCAGATCCATAATGTTAGGGACGTTGTCTTAATTATTGTTGTGTGATGAACACATAGAACAATGTCACATACTAAAGAGTTAAAAACATTTCATGAGTGATGAGACAAATTCACAATTAGTAAAACAATGGCATTTTCTAATCTCTGTCTATGCAATGTGCTAATCTATATGGAGTCAGTTATTGAAAGCCATGCATGATGAATGGGTTTAAATCCTTTATCCACCACTCTCCAATAACTTACACAAGTTATTTGACTCCTTAGAGTCTCAGTTTCTCAATTTATGTAATGGGACTGGTGATCATTCCCATTTTACAGGATTTTTTTATGTACTAGAAATGATGTATGTAAAGCGTTGAGAGTGTGAGAGTTCTCTCAATATGTGGTAATGATTATAATTATGTATGCGAGTTTATAAAGTGCTTTCTTTTTAGAAAATCTCTGTATGAGGAGTGTTTTTCTCTGAGCAGAAAACCTGGTGTATGGAAGACAACTACTTAAAGCCATATATGTTACTAAATTTTCAATCTGTTCATTCTAGAAGAGGGAGCCTCTGAAGTACTTTTATTTTGTGTCAGCAGTAGTTAGGAAACTAATTGTTCTTGTGAACTTACAAAATTTTTAAAATTTATTTAGTTCTCTCACCCACCCCTCCCCCCACTAAGAGGAAAATATTCTAAGAGAAGCAGTCATGAGAGTCTTTCTTTATGATACCTTGGATTTATACAGCTTATTTCTTCTAAATTGCTCAGATTGCTTCACATTTTTTTTCATTTATTCTTCTGATATCCTTCTAACATGCCAATGATACATTCTGGTTTATCCTGATTTATCAATCTAATCCACTCAACTCTGTAATTTTTTTCCCATTTACTTTACCATTTTGAATTTATTTGTTTTTCCTGTTTTCTTTTTTCAACTATCACTTGAACTGTTTCCTCAACTGATTAGATGTTAAAATTTAAAATTAAGGATCTTCTTAATTGCATTGTAGTCTGCATACCAGTCACTATGGTATGTGTCTACCTAGAAACAATCTATGCAACTTTTCTAAGAAATGGCATAACAATACAAAAAATCTGGCTTTATGACATGAAAAACCACTGAAACTATTTTTTTAAATTTTTTTAATGTTTATTTTTGAGAGAGAGAGAGAGAGAGACAGAGCATGAGTGGGAGAGGGACAAAGAGAGAGGGAGACGCAGAATCTGAAGCAGGCTCCAGTCTCTGAGCTGCCAGCACAGAGCCCGATGTGGGACTCCAACTCATGAACCACGAGATCATGGCCTGAGCCAAAGTTGGATGCTTAACTGACTGAGCCACCCAGGCACACCAAAACTATTTGTAAATATCCGTTCTAATATTTGGACAAATCCAGTAATAAGTTATACCAATTGTGTATGCTAAACCATAAACAAACAAACAAACAAAACACTGACTAGTTTGATTATAGATATACTATGGCAGAGCATCCTCACGACAAAACTCACTTTTCTAATCTTCAAATATACGGTCAATCCCTTATTCCATAGTCAGTTTTGTACAAAAGTCTTCAGTGGCCTTGGCTTTATTCATAGAAGTTACTGCTACTATAGACTGAATGTTTGTACCCCTCTCACATTCATAGGTTGAAACCTAATTCCCAATGTGATTAGTATGTGGAGGTGAGGCCTTTTGGATGTGATTAGGCCATGAGGGTGGAGTCTTTATAAATGGGATTAGGATCCTTACAAAAGAGACCTCAGAGTTCTCTTGCCCTTTCCACTACATGAAGACATGGGGAAGATCAACAGCAAGACGATTCTCATCAGGGACACCTGTGTGGCTCAATTGGTTAAGTGTCTTGATTTTGCTCTGGTCATGATCTTTCCGTTCACGAGATTGAGCCCCAAATTGCGCGCTGCGCTGGCAGCAGGGAACCTGCTTGGGATTTTCTCTCTGCCTCTGCCTGTCTTTCAAAATAAATAAATAAATAAACTTAAAAAAAAAAAAAAAAAAAAAAAACAGAGCCTTCTCACCAGACATGAGTTTGCTGATGACCTGATCTTGGACTTCCAGCCTCCAGAACTGTGAGACATAAATACTTGTGGTCTGAGCCACTCAGTCTATTGTATTTTTGTTATGGCAGCCCAAACAGACAAAGACACAGGCCTCTGAGAAATCCAGAAACACTAACAACATGAATATTCAGAAGGAAAATTGAAAATGTCAAAATAGATCCTTCCCTGCCTGCACAGACAGTAATACAGAGGATTCTTCTTTAGTTTTGTCTTCATCATTGTTCCTGAGGACTCTCCTCCTTGTTCACATACTTCAAGACACGTTAAGGATGACTCATACCATAGCTCTTTTTAATACTAATGTCCAGGTTGCAATGCCAATGTCTTCCATAACATATGTGGGGGAAGAATGTTAGCATCTCAAAATAACAGAGTTCCCTCATAGCTGTGATGTGGTAGAAGTGATCTAAACCCTATGCAGTTTGTCCAGTTATGAAAAATGGTGGGTGATAGTAGACTTATGTCTAGAAGTCAGTGGTGCCCACAGGAGCTATCAAAATGTTTAAGATTCTTTGTTCCTACTCTGACTGGCCTCGGATGTCTGTTTTTTACATATTTATTTTCTCTGCTTAGTGCGATCTACCTTCACTCAGTCTTCTCGTCAACATCAATTTGCTAACTCTCCCTGCTCCCCATTTTCACTGGCTAGTCTGTAGGAGTCCCCCACTCTCTTGTGATATTCCAAATCATGTGTTTTGTGAGACGAGAAATCAGCTTTCTTTGATACAATTGACTATAAAATCTAAGTAGGGTCAGAGTAGGAGCTGGGTGAGTGGGGCAAAGTAAAGCCCAGATACCTCCCCTGTTCGTAATCTAGAAACACTTAATAGCTCTCTTTTTAATGGAAAAGAATATTGATGTAAGGTGACCACTGAAATATCGACAACTTTATAAGTCAGTTATGCTTACTGTTTTCTGTGTGGAGTTACTTCAAAGCATTTATAAAGAAGAATCAATAAAAGAACTAATACATTTCCTTACAAACTGAATGTTATTTAAAACTGGAGGATTAGGACAAAAAATGCTATCATCAGCTATTGGTTTTGCACGACTATGGTTGGGCCATTAAAAAAAAGTAACTTTTTATTGGCAACAACAGCTATCAAAATTTTTTTATACGAAAGCATGCCATTTCTGTATAAACACCAGGCATTTTATTTTAGGTGCAAGATGTTTTTATTGAAAGAAATGAAGTGATTTTACCCATTTGTGTTAAAAGCTGTGCAAGGCATGCCATATCCTTTACTTGTTTATTTGTTACAAACTACTTTTATTTTATTAGCCAATCAGCCAGGTTGGAACATATTTTTTTAGAATTGCACCCCTTGCAGGCACTTCTGAAAATAAATGTGTCAGCTTATTAAGATTTTTAGGCTTTAAGCATCAATTACCCCAAATGCAACATCTGAGAGAACAGTTTTCTGGAATGTTGTAATCTGCACACAAATGCATGTGACATTATACCAATAGTACAAAGATCACACACTTACTTAGCAGTTGCAAGGCTTTTGCCTCAGTGTCCAAGAAGGTGTCTTATGTGACACAGTAGATATGTTCTTGAAAAGTTGTATTACAATTGATTAATGGCAAATTCTAATAACTGTGTGACTCTGGGACAGTTATATCACCAGAACTGTTCAATAAACACAGATGTAGCCATGCTCACTATGAAAGTATGGACATGCTGGCATCCGGGTAGAAAAAGTAGCAACAGCACTAGACCACAAAGCTATTCCTGGCTGTCCCTGTTCTTTGTGGAACCCCTAGGATCTTCCCAAGATCCAGAAAATAAAGAGCACCTTACAAATGAAAAAGTTAGACAAGACAATATTTTCTTACAATTGATAAAAAGGGTCAATATTTAAAATGTGAATTCTATTTTGTTATTTAAAACTATGTTTGAGTGCCTGCAATGTACAGGCTTTCTGGAAACAAAACTATGCGGCTTCCCTTCTTTCTTCTCCCTCTCTGTCTCTCTCTGTCTAAAACTTAGTAAGAAAATAGTCTTTTTACATATATTTCTTTAAAGCAGCAGCATCAGAATTAAAATGTGAGTATTATAACAAAATTGAAAAGGGTTCAAAAGAGGTGGGGGTTATTTCATTCTGGAACATATAAGAAGGAGGAGGGGAGCAGCATGGAAAATGTGGAACAGTTGTCCCTAATACAGTAGCCACTAGCCACAAGTGCCTATTGAGGGTTTGAAATATAGCTAGTCCAGCAGAGAAACGAAATTTTTTATTTTATCTAATTTAAATTTAATTTTAAATTACCCACATACCTAGTGGCAACTATATTCGTACAAGTTTATTAGTGGAAACACAGGGCTACTTTAAGAAGGGAGGGGCGGGGCTCCTGGGTGACCCAGTTGGTTAAGCATCCAACTTCCCCTTGGGTCATGATCTTGTCATGATCTCGTGGTTCGGTTCGTGGGTTCAAGACCTGCTTTGGGCTCTGTTTTGACAGCTCGGAGCCTGCATCCTGCTTTGGATTCTGTGTGTCTTTCTCCCTGTCTTTCTCTCTCTCTCTCTCTCTCTCTCTCTCTCTCTCTCTCTCTCTCTCATAAATAAACTCTCTAGAGAGTAAATAAACATAATTTTTTTTCAAACAAGACGGGAGCGGGGGAGAGCCTGGGTGGCTCAGTCAGTTCAGCGTGGGACTTAGGCTCAAGTAATGATATCATGGTTCATGAGTTTGAGCCCTGTGTGGGGCTCTGTGCTGACAGCTCAGAGCCTAGAACCTGCTTCAGATTCTGTGTCTCCTTCTCTCTCTCCCCATCCCCTGCTCACACTCTCTCTCTCTCAAAAATAAATACAAATTAAAAATTTAAAAAAAAAGAAGGGAGGGAAAAAATGCCAGGAAAGGACATTGAAGCAATAAACTTTGGGTTGGAGAACCTAGACATACATTTTATGTTATAGCAGAAGTGGGAGCAGGAGGGGCATACATATTTTAAGGCAAGATAGTGATGTAAACAAAATAGTGCTTTTAGTAGTTTTCTCTGGTGGTGGTGTGAATGGCAAGTTGGAGGAGGTGAAGACAGGAATGGTCAGGAATTAGTAACCATAGTCCAGGGTAGAAGTATGAGTGGTGCCTGTAAACCTGGAGAAGGGGCACATGTAAAATGGATAATTTATTTTAAGAAAACTTAATGAGTTTATCAAGAATTACCTGAATTCCTGGTTCATCTATTTTGCACATCTAGATTTCCCTGTACTTTTTTGTATATAGCTCTAATGTTGGGAGACTGCCAGTAGCTGATTCATTTTTCTGTTTTTTCTCTTTTTAATTTTTTAATGTTTTATTATTTATTTTTTTTCAACGTTTATTTATTTTTGGGACAGAGAGAGACAGAGCATGAACGGGGGAGGGGCAGAGAGAGAGGGAGACACAGAATCAGAAACAGGCTCCAGGCTCTGAGCCACCAGCCCAGAGCCTGACGCGGGGCTCGAACTCACGGACCGCGAGATCGTGACCTGGCTAAAGTCGGACGCTCAACCGACTGCGCCACCCAGGCGCCCTTATTATTTATTTTAGAGAGACTGAGACAGAGACAGAGAGACAGAGTGAGAGAAGGGGAGGGGCAGAGAGAGAAGGAGATACAGACTCTAAGCAGGCTCCAGTCTCTGAGCTGTCAGAGCCCAATGTAGGGCTCAAACTCACAAACTGTGAGATCATGACCTGAGCCAAAGTCAGACACTCAAATGACTGAGCCACCCAGGCACCCCCTTTTCTTAAATTTATTTATTTTTTTGCTGATTCATTTTTCAAAGTGCAGGATGCTCTGATAATGTAATTGTTGTATTTTCTCTACATGTGTGAGACCATTCCAATATATGACATTAAACCAACCAGAGAGAATTATTTTCTTATTTTAGTACCCCCCCCAATTCTTCGTCACTGCTTCTGTGATGGTCACCATGTGTTAAGTGCCTACATTGATGTTCTGAATAGTCATGGCCCCTCATAAAACAGCTGTTTGCCATTGTAATTGATTTAAGCATTCATGTGCAGACATTGGTTCTGCTCATCAGTGCCTCTGTTTATCTGTAGGATATGTCACTGCATTCGTAACCACTTGGGGCCTTTGTGCATATTCTTGTCTCATTGTCATGCTCAGGGTAGAGGGGTTCTAGCCGTCTAGAAAACTCATTGGCAGAGATACCACAAATTGGGCAGGAAACAACTCAGGAGGTGGGTTGCTTGGCCCAGCAACAGAGATTCTGGGCACTGAATGTCAGATCAGCAGCCTGGTATGCTAGCCAGAATGTCTGATTGAGCATCATGGACTCCACAAAGATATCATTTAGATGAGATTTCATGAGGATTAATGCCAGGGAATCTGAGCAGTCTTAAGAGTTCCAACAGGGAAAGAGCTCATCAATTAAGAGAAACATGAGGACAACCAGTTGCCAACTTGTACATTTTTTCTCTTTCAAGGATTTGTTATTTTGCATATTTGCATTTGCATAGAACTGCAGAAAACAAAGACAGTTAATTTGAGATTACATGTGTTTCTATTTTTGTCGTGCAAGCAAATTGGACTGCATTCCTCCTTGCCAAAATTTGTCTTTACAGGGGATTATTCTTTTATTGTACAGAATAGCTTTTGGATTTAGGCATAAATAGGAAGGTTTATGATTTCTGGTCACTAAGTATAGAAAGCCACTTGTTTTAGATTTGATTTTCCAATTGAGAATGCTTTAAGCACACCATTTTATATAACTGTTATTCCCAAAGGGGGGATAGTATAGAAGAGTAAACAGTGAGAGATCTGGGTTTAATTCCTGGCTTTCTTCTTTATTAGTTTTGGGATCTTGGTCAAAATATGTAACCGCACTGAACCTTAGTTCTCTCATCTATAAAGTCAGAATAATAAGTTTTATACAAACAGCTACTGTACTGTAATGATTACATGTGATAACTATTTATAAAATATAGCAAAAGCTAGTTTGCTTCTATCGTGTCTCAAGAATCCACAAGGCAGTCTTAAAATGGCTGATCTAGCAGCAAGAGGAGAGGGTAAGAAATGAAAGCCATCTTTAAAACATCAAAAAGAGGCTCATCTTATTATAAAGACACATTCCTTTGCAACTCTAACATTGTGAACCTTATAACCTCATCGATAAACGTTTGAGCATGACACAGACAAGCTTGGCAGAAATTTGTCTTTCCATATCTCTGTGAAAGAAATATACATTTTCTTGATGAAATTTGATTAATAGGAACCAATTTCCTTCTTTTTTGAAAGTAAATACATATTCCTCATTTCCTCTTGAAAAATATTAAATGTTTGGAGAGCATGCCTTTTGACTTCATATTATATTGGGGCTTAGAGTTGGTTAAATTGGAGTATTCTGAAACTTTGGGGGTCAGGATAGCTTTAGCTTTCAGAATAATTCACCAAAAGAGGAAATAAGAACCATGTCTTTTGATCTTTAAATATTACTGTTCACCTCTTATAATTCTTCAGAAAAGACGACTTTCTGTCCTCTGAAAAACTGAAAACCTAATACCAATAAGACCAGTCTCCTTGGCTTGGTTAATTATTAGAGCATTTTAGCTCGCTGTTTAACACACCATTTGGTGTGTATCCTTTTTGTATTTTCCTTGCAATCTCTATAGACTGCCCACTGTATGGGGTCATTAGCTAATGTACCCAAAAAGTTCAAAGTAGCTGTTGCAGATACCTCAAGGAAAAAGAATGAGGGTGTCTTAATTAGTTTGCAGTAAAAAGGGTGTTCTAAATAAATTCAGTGAGTGTGAATTGAAAAGCAGACAGCTGGAAGTCTCATTAAGTGCATATTAGTTTGTATTAGCACACTGCAAATCTGTCTGCTGTGCTTCTTTCTCACTGTGTGAAGGTATGTCTGCAGGAATATAAAGCCTAAATCCTTTAGCCTACTCCTCTATTTTTTTCCACCACTATTAGTCTTATATATACAGGTTTCCCCAACTATCTTCAAGTGGGGTGTTCCTATAAAATGCTTCTAAGCCAAAATGACATAAAGCATTGACTATAAATTTATATGGAACATTTTTTAAAGTTCTCAGACCCCCCCAAAAAATAACCCTTCTTAGACGTTTCTGATACCTTAAGACTCTTCTTACTAACAGATGCACACACAAAAAAATTGATATAAAGCACAGATGCTCACAGACACAATTCAAAGCTAAGGCGGCTTGATGCTGAGATGCTGAGTGTTGTTCCGGGGAAGGAACTTTGTGGGGCCGCTCACCGTGTTCCAGGTGCGCGCTGCCAGTATAACAGGTCTCTGAAGAGTAAACATTAAGTGTTGTTTTCACTTTTCACCTTTTATCATAAAGGCAAAAACCCCTTTCACATTGCTTTCGGTCAGCAAAAACAGTAATCTAGGTCTTTCATAAAAAGCAAAGTTGTGAAACACAAGCTTTTGAAAAGTAGATCTGTGTGTGTGTGTGCGCGCTCATTTCAGAAAACTGGTTACCAATATACACCATGTAAATATTTTTCTTTATTTATAGAACATGGGCAGATCTCCTTAGGTAAATTAAAGCGATTCTCAGAGGTTTCTCAACACTTCATTATGTTTGTTGCTATAAATGTTTATTCCATGGACACTGTGTTGTAGTAGCTAGGGTGTTTTCTTTTAAAATGACTTTGAGGACATGTGGGAGGCTCAGTCGGTTGAGCATCTGACTCTTGATTTCAATTCAGGTCATGACCCAGGGTCATGAGATGGAGCCCCGTGTTGGGCTCTGTGCTGAGCGTGGAACTTTCTTGGGATTGTCTCTGTTTCTGGCTCTGACCCTTTGCCCACTCACATTCTCTCTCTCTCCCTTTTTCTCTCTCTCTCAAATAAAAAGAAAAGAAAAGAAATATATTAAAATGACTTTGAAAAGTACTGATTGATATCTTTCAAATAATAATTCTACTCAATTTTTAACCAGACTGATGTCTTCGGGATTTGTATTTATTTTCCATAGGTTATTTGGGGGTTGTAATGGGTGGTTGGGAAATAAGGAGAGCATCAAGTTCACATGGCAAAAGGCAGTTATGAAGTTGGGAGTTTAGAAAATATCTGTGTATTTGTAGGCATTACATCATGAACTCCTCCTTCCTTCTTTCCTCACTCTCCATCTTGCCATTTTAATTTTAACCAAAGACTTTGCAATTTCTTTTGGAAAGACACAGTACTGCAGACTCTTTGAGGAAGAATCTGGCCTTTTTGTCCTCATCCATTGTGAAGTTTTACGTAGAACTGATGTGTGTAGGAAGAAGAATTGCCACACCCAGTGTGAATTACATTGACTCAATTTTAGTTTTTTATTATCACACTCAAAACATAAGCCATGTATTAGTCAGGTTCTCCAGGGAAATCATAACAGAATATAATATAATATATATATATAATATATGTTCATATATGTGAATTATATATTCATATATATGATACGATATTATGATAATATTTTTTCTAATATTACATATATATATTAAGGCACTGCAGTGTGGGCCAGCAGAAAAATAGCCCATGTTGTAGTTCAAGTCCAGAGGCTGTCAGGCTGGAGAATTTCCTCTCCCTCAGGGAAGATGAGTCTTTTGTTCTATTCAGGCTTTCAAGTGATTGGATGAGGTGCACCCACATTATGAAGGGGCAATCTGCTTTCCCTAAAGTGCATCAATTGAAATGTAAATGTCATCCAAAACCATCCTCATAGAAACATTCAGAATAACGTTTGGTCAAATATCTGGGCACTTTGACACATAGAATTAACTACGACAGACCCCAAAAGATGAAGAAAAGGTAGAGAAAGGAAAGGTTACTTTCTCAGTGTGATAAGCATTTTTTTTTACTCTAGTTACACATGGGTCTTGTTGTTTTGAATATGGCTGTTAAACTTGGGACAAGCAGGTAGGAAGACCAAAAACAGCTTGGAGTCGGATGGTGCATGTGGCTGGACGGGGTCTTCCTGGTCCCCCTTGCTATTCTTCTCTTCTATGTATAAGTTACAGAGAGGGGAGGATATGCTTTTATACTGTTCTGAAACCTTTTTTTTTTTTGAACATTTTTTTGAGTTCCTTTGGTTTTTTTTGTTTGTTTGTTTGTTTACTTTTTAAACTCCTTGGATTATTCTGATTCTTTCAAATTCCAGTCTTAGAGCTAATTGAGGTGTCTTAACCTTTACTTGAAATTAAAAAAAAAAAAAAACATCATGAAGATGTAAATATTTTCTCCAAACAACTTAGAAATACTTACAAACAGAAAAGGAAAATCTTGTACACAGCAAAAAATTTAACAGAGTAATGGAGAAAAGCACACAGGACTGACATAAAACTTTTGTAACTAACAAAAGAGAATTTTGATTTAATTTCTTTTTTTTCATAATTTTTTAAAAGTTTATTTATTTATTTTGAGAGAGAGAGAGGAAGAGAGAGTAGCGGGGTAGGGGGAGAGAGAGAGGGAGACAGAATCCCAAACAGGCTCCACACTGTCAGCAGAGTCTGACATGGGGCTCAGACCCACGAACTGTGAGATCATGACCTGAGCCAAAATGAAGAGTCAGACACTTAACTGTCTCAGCCACCAACGTACCCCTGATTTCATTTCTTTTGTAAGTTTCATGCATTGGAGGGCGGGAATAAAAGCTATTACTCAGTGTTTAGTCAAGAAAATAGGTTTGATTATTACATAGTCGTATACCAAAGGCTGTTAGATGCTTTAGTGGTCATGTTCTGTAGGTTCTGAGACCTGAGATTAGCAAAAGGTACTATAAGTATTTAGACTGACAGATGACAAAAAAGTGTAAGCATTATCCTGTTATGCATGGAATTCTACATGGAAAGAACATTGTCCTGGGCAAAATAAAACCTATATCTGGAAACTGCAGTTTGATAACACTTCTGAGTAAAGATCTGAGTCTTCAGATTGGGAGTTTGAGCCATGATTGTGAATTAGAAACTGAAAAACAAAAAGTGCCTTTGTGGAAATGTTAGTAAACTCCCGGACCAAATACTGGCAACTCTTCCCTTAAAGTGTTGGCAGCATCTGAGTGTTCACTTGATGACAGAATTTGTCTCATTACAAAGTGAATATATATGCATCCTAAGGAAGTAAACAACTTAGTGAATATTACCAACACTTTCTTTCAAAAAATAAGAAATATATGCATGATTTTCTTTTTTTTTAAATGTTTACTTATTTATTTTTGAGAGGGGGAGGGACAGAGAGAGGGAAAAGAGAGAGAATCTCAAACAGGCTCCATGCTGTTAGTGCAGAGCCTGATTCAGGGCTTGATCTCAGGAGCCATGAAATCATGACCTGAGCTGAAATTGAGAGCCTGATGCTTAACCAACTGAGCCACCCAGGCACCTCTATGCATGCTCTTCTTAAGATAGTATAGATATGCGAGAGTATATACCTATAGCAGATACATTACCTATGTTTTCTTAAATCTCTTTGCTTTAAAGGCATTGCTTTTAATTCAAATAATCACTAAATGGGTTTTATTTGATTTATGTGGGTCCTTCACTGGGGATACCACTTTTACTCATCCAATAACAGATTAAAGAATAAAGACATGTGGGCCCACAAGGAAAAGGAAAAAGGTAGAGGTCACAACTGTAACATTTTTGAAGCTATAGAGTAGGTACTTAAAATTCAGGTGGTTATGTGTGTTTGCTAAAGTGACTGACAGTGTGGAAAGGCAAGCATCATCTCAGTTTCATCAGAATATTCTCCTGCAAAATATAGGATTGGTCCCACCAGGTAATTCTGGGAGTAGATATAAAACTATGACTAAAAACATAGAATTGGTTTAAGTCTCTTATGAACAGTTAGGCTCCCACAGTGCTTTCCCTGTACTTCAAAGTAAGGCCATGCTTACCACTTCCCCTGGTAGAAGAAAAAAGCTTTATTCCTTAGAGAGGATAAAACAGAATTTTCCTGGCCTTGAGGAGACAAGAACACACAGAGAGAATACCAAACCAAAATCAGGGGATAAATACACTAAATGTTGAAACACTTCACCCTGTTTTTGTCTCTCCAACTCAGATTCATGGTAGAACCCTAGGAGCCAAATACCATCCAGACATAAGGGAAAAATCTTCTCTAGGGAATCTGCCCCACCTAAGAGAAAAGACCTAATGAAAATGACAGCAAGAGTTCCTCAACTAGAACCAATCAACTAGACTTTAGTTGATTTAGTATTTGAATTAAGCATCTTATATTAAACAGATGAAAATGAGTAGAAAAAAATAACTTAAAGAAAAAGATAATATTATGCACAGAAAGAACATTTCAAAATAATTGTGATAAATATCCTCAAAGATGAGAAAAGGTTTTGTATCCCTGAAACAAGAACAAAGAATTCTTTTAATGTTGGAAATTAAAGTATGATAGTATTAAGTGAAAAAAATCCAATAAAAGGTTTAGGGGATAAAGTTGAAAAACTATTCCCATATGAAAAACAAAATGTCAAAGATGAAAGTTAGGAGAAGAGAAATAAAGGGAATTTGAAAACCAGTAGAGAAGGTCCAACATTTTAAAAATAGATAGGCCAGAAGTAGAAAAAAGAAAATATAGGATAAGGAATTACCCAAAGAAATGTGATGAAAACTTCCCAGAATG
Organism: Acinonyx jubatus; assembly: GCF_027475565.1. Lineage (NCBI taxonomy): Eukaryota > Metazoa > Chordata > Mammalia > Carnivora > Felidae > Acinonyx > Acinonyx jubatus. Next base: position 42,138,973 of record NC_069391.1, read on the forward strand.
GAAAAACATATGTTTCCATATTGAATAGACACACCATGTTCCCAGGACTGTGGATGGAAACAGACCCACATTAAGGCACAAGAAATGGCAGTAACTCGAGGAAAAAGGAACAGCTTCAAACTTTCAGAGGGAGCACTAACATGAGACAAAATTGAATAGCAATACTGGAATCTCGTAAACAATGGACCAAGTCTTTATGCTTCTGATGAGACAAATTACAGCCTAGAAATCTATGACCAAATGTGTGAGAGTACATGAAAGACTTCTCTGCTATGCGCTCATTTTCAGAAAGCTGCTGGAAGATGTTCTCTACTCAAATTAGGGAGTAAACCAAGAGAGAAGACAGACCCATGAAACGGGATCCAACAAAGAAGAAAGATGTGGAGAATTACCAATCATAAGATGATAGGTGTGGAGCAGGTTTAGAGAGCACCCAGAACAAATTAGAACAGGATGACTTTTACCATGAGGGGTTTCTTTAACAGGATAAATTTACAATGTATTACATATTTGAATGCATTAAGAAGAGTTATATCCCAGTGGGGGTAAGGGTGGGGATGGTTAGTGGTTAGTGGTAGAAAACTAAGAAAATAATGATAGCACAAACAACACAATAAAAAAAAAATACAACCTTGCCACAATAAGTTGAAAAAGAAAAAGCAAGTATTTGCATAAAAAGAACAATAGTTATAATATCTAACATTTCTCTGCTGTGTAGCATGTTTACTTCCATGTGGCAGTGTAAACACTGAATATTGACCCATCCTATAATGAGGAAACAGGGAGCCCAAATGTGTAATAGGGGCAAGGCCTCTTAAGGTGGTGTTGAACAAGAGCTAAATTTGTATTTTCTAAGTTAGAATGTCAATACACAGTATCTAAACTGCCTCTCACCCCAAAATATTAAGAATTGCGGTATAATCATACTATGAAGAGATGTACATACAAATAGAGTTGTGTGAAATATTTGAAATTGGTTGCCTCTGGGGAGGAGAAGAAAATGTGTGGTGAGAGTTTGCTGTGGCTTTTGCACACAATTATAGAACTTTTTAAACTATGTACGTGGAATTTTGATGAAACTTAAAAATAATAAAACATATTTTTATTTTAGAAAATAACTAATGGAAAATTACCTAAAAACCCTTCTCCATTAAACTACATCTGATAATAATTTGGTTTGTTTCTTTTTAACTTGATATACAGTTAAGCCTTGAAAAATAGGGTAGTTAGGGACATCGATCCTTCTCCATTAAACTACATCTGATAATAATTTGGTTTGTTTCTTTTTAACTTGATATACAGTTAAGCCTTGAAAAATAGGGTAGTTAGGGACATTTGAAAATCCATATGTAACTTTTTACTCCCCTAAAACTTAACTACAAATAGCCTATTATTGGACCAAAGCCGTACTGATACCATAAACAGTCCAATAACACATATTTTGTATGTTATAGGTATTATATACTATATTCTTACAGTAATGCCTAAGTTTTACCTTTTTTTTTTTGTGGTATTTCTAGGCTATGCAGTCATCTGTGAGTTGTTGCAAATTACCACAAATCTCAAAAACATTTTCCAATATATGTATATAAAAATATTACCATAGAGGTGGACTGATGCAGTTCAAACCCATGTTGCTCAAAGGCAACTGTATTTCTGGTTATAGATAAATAGATATAAGAATAATCATAAACATATACTTTTTATAAGTATAAAATATTATACAGAGGCATACAAGGTTATTTATAGTTCAGTAAAATTATCAGATCATGGATCATGCCCATTTTTCTCTGGTCATCTCTGGTTTTCATATATTTAATTCTAATGGAAAGTTGTGCTGTTTCATGTATCTTAGTCTTATTTTATTAACTTACTTAATGTTAAAAATATTAACAGAATTTACTTTAATGATTACCTCTTTATATTGGGTTATATTTGGAAGAGAGGCTACTCAGTCTTTTTGTCTTTCTGCTAATATCAAACATTCTAACATACAGGAATGTATGGAAACATTATATTGAATATTAATATACTCTAACAATTTAGAAAAATTGCAAACTATTTTTATATTCCCATGTATTCGTCCTGGATCACATTTCACTTCCACTCTCTCCAAGGTAACTAAAAATTTGGGTATTTATCGGTTTCTTGTACATCTTTAAAGCTTTATTAAATAAATATGTAATCCTAAACAGCATTAATTTACATTAATTCACATTAATATAGCAAGAATTCACTTTAAAAAATTTAGCTTTAATGGGCTATTTTTAAAAAATTAAATTATAATTGACATACAATATCCTCTCAGTTTCACATGTACATAATAATGACTCAATAATTTTATGCATTACAGAAGGTCTCCACCATGTAAGTCTAGTTACCATCTGTCACCATACAAAGTTATTACAATATTACTGACTGTATTACCTATGCCGTACATTATAGTCCTATGACTTATTTATTTTATAACTGAAAGCCTGTACCTGTTAATGCCTTTCACCTATATTGCTTGCCCCCCTAGTTCCCCCCACCTCTAGAAAACAGCAGTTTGTTTCCTGTATCTATTAACTTTATCTGTTTTTTTCATTCATTTTGGTGTTTAGAGTCTACATATGAGTGAAATCATATAGCATTTGTCTTTCCCTGTATGAGTTTTATTTCACTTAACGTAATACTCTCTAGGTCCATCCATGTTGCCACAAATGCCAAGATTTCATTCTTTTTTTATGGCTGAATATTATTCCATTGTATGTACATATGTATAGATCACATCATCTTTATCCATTCATTTATCAGTTGCTTCCATGTCTTGGCTGTTGTAAATATCTCTTCAAATTGGTGTTTTCTTTTTATTTGGGTAAATACCCAGAAGTGAAATTACTGGATTATATGGTATTTCTATTTCTAAGTTTTTAAGGAACTGCCATACTGTTTTCCATAGTGGCTGTACCAATTTACATTACCACCAACAATGTTAGAAAGTTTCCTTTTCTGTACAACCACACTCTTTATTGTCTTTTTAACAGTCTGGTGGGTGTAAGGTAGTATCTCATTGTGGCTTAGATTTACATTTCCCTGATGATTTGTGATGTTCAGCTTATTTTCATGTGTCTGTTGGCCATCTTTAGGTCTTCTTCAGAAATATGTCTATTCTAGTCCTCTGCTCATTTTTCTATAGGAAGCCCTGGATGCAGCAATCAGACGATTGCATTTCTATACACTAACATGGGCTGTCAGAAAGAGAAATTAAGAAAATAATCCCGTTTATAATTGCATCAAAAATAATAAAATACCTAAGGAATAAATTTGACCAAGGAGTTAAAAGACCTTTTCTTTGAAAACTATAAGACACTGGTGAAAGAAATTAAAGATGGCACAAATAGAAAGATACGCCATGCTCATGGATTGGAAGACTTAATATTGCTTAAATGACCATACTACCCAAGGCAATCTAGAATTCAGCGCAATCTCCACCAAATTACTAACAGCATTTTTCACAGAACTAGAAAAAGAATCCTAAAATTCAGAGGGACCACAAACAAGTGAAAACAATCTTGATAAAAAAAGAACAAAGCAGGACATTTGATGGTTTTCTTTAGTGTTATACTTGGATTCCTTTCTATTTATTTATTTATTTATTTCATGTGTGTGCATGTCTATCTATTAGAGGTTTTTGATTTGGGGTTACCATTGGATTCATATATAACATCCTATGTGTATAGCAGTCTATATTAAGTTTATGGTCACTTAATCTCAAACATATTATAAAAGCACTAAATTTTCATTCCCTCCTCCATGTTTTATCTATATGATGCCACATTTTACTCCTTTTGTATATTGTTTGACTGATTTTTGTAGATATAATTGATTTTACCGCTTTTGTGTTTTACCCTCCATACTATAAATAAGTAATCTACTACCTTTACTATTTGTTTATAACTGTGAAACTTTTTTTTTTCCTTTCCTAATTTTCTTACTTCTAGTTATGGTCCTTTGTTTCCACTTGAAAATTTTCCTTTAATATTTCTTATAAGGCTGGTTTAGTGGTGATGAACTCCTTTAACTTTTTTTTGTCTGGGAAACTATCTCTTATTCAATTCTAAATAATAATCTTTCTGGATAGAGTATTCTTAATTGTAGGTTTTTTTCCTTTTAGCACTTTGCATATATCATGCCACTTCCTTCTGGTTTGCAAAGTTTCTGCTGAAAAATCAGCTGATAGCCTTATGGAGTTTCCCCTGTATGTAACTGTTTTCTCTTACTACTTTAAAAAATTTTTTTAACGTTTATTTATTTTTTACAGAGAGAGAGCACAAGTGGGGAAGGGCAGAGAGAGAGAGAAGGAGACACAGAATCTGAAGCAGAGTCCAGGCTCTCTGTTGTCAGCCCAGAGCCTGACATGGGGCTTGAACTCACAAGCCATGAGATCATGACCTGAGCCAAAATCAGATGCTCAACTGACTGAGCACCCATCTCTTGCTACTTTTTAAAAATCTCTCTTTATCATTACTTTTTGCCATTTTGATTATTTTGTATCTTTGTGTGAATCTCCTTGGGTTCATCTTGTTAGAGGCTCTCTGTGCTTCCTGGACTTGGATTTCTCTTCCCTTACTAGGGAAATTTTCCGCTATTATTCCTTTAGACAAGTTTTCTGTTCCCTTCTCTCTCTTTTCTCCTTTTGGGATCCCTACAATGTGAATGTTATTTACTTGATGATGTCACAGACGTTCCTCAACCCATTTTCATTTTTTTATATATTTTTTGTTGTTGTTGTTCAGTTTGATTACTTTCCATTACCCTGACTTTCAGTTCACTGATCCATTCTTCTGCTTCCTCTAATTTAGTATTAACTCCTTCTAGTGTATTTTGCCTTTCAGTTATTGAATTCTTCAGCTCTTTCTTTTTTTAATATTTGTCTCTCTCTGTTGAAGCTCTCACTAAGTTCATCCACTCTTTTCTCAAGTCTAGTGAGCATCTTTATGATCATTATTTTCAATTCTACCAGACATATTGCTTATCTCCATTTCATTAGCCCCTTTTCTGTTATTTTGTCTTGTTCTTTCATTTGTGACATTTTGCTGTCTCCTTGTTTTGTCTAATACTCTATGTTTGTTTCTATGTATTAGGTAAGTCAGGTACATCTCCTGATCTTTAAAGTAGTGGCCTTGTGTAGAAGTTTTGTTGTGCCCTATAGTGCACTCCTCCTGGTCATCAGAACCAGGCACTCCAGACATGTCTTCTGTGTATGTCTTCTGTGTATGCCTCCTCTTGTGGCTGAGCTGTGATTGTCTCAGTCAAGCCTGCTGCAGTCACCTCATTTGCCTGCTGTAGGCACCTGGGCAAGGTTTGCTCTCCATATTTGAGAGGTCTGGTGGTGGCCACCATGGGCTCATTGTGAGCAGGGCTGGCAATCAGGCTGGTTGTCTCCATGAGCATCAGCCAAGCTGCAGGCACACTGAAGTGCAGAGATTTTTCCCTGCATAGCCAACTTAGAGGCCTGGCTATAGGAACTGCAGGTGCACTGGTGTGTGGGGTTATCTACACACACACACACACACACAGACACACACACACACACACACACACACACCAGGGCAACAGTCATTTTGGAGTAGTGCTGGCCCTCAGATCAGGGCTGCCTGCCAAGTGTGGCAAGGCTAAAGCCACTTGGGAAGGATGCCTGCCATTGCAGGTTGGATGGAGCAGATCTTTGGTGAACATTGGGGCAGGGCCTGGGTACCATCAAAGTAGATAGATAGTGTTAGTGCTGGCTCCCTCAAGCATCTGAGCTGGGAGAGGGCAGGGGATATGGTACCATCAAGTCCTTTTGTTTCCAGATAAATGTTATGCAGATTCCTGCCCCTCTAGCATATATTCTAAGATAAGTCAATAAATCTTCATGTATACCTGAGACTCTTTTCAAATTGCTGGTTCTGTGCTGTGTCTCAGGCCAAGTTATTTAGATTGTTGGCTTTTTAGAGGTTGGAACTCTTTCTTGTAGCCTTTCTGTTGCCCCAGAGCTAAGCCCCACTATTTCCAAAGCTCGATGGTATAGGACTTGTCTTATCAATGCAGATTCCTGGGCCTGGGAGTCCCCAGTATGGGGTCTGATACCCTTGCTCCCCTGTGCTTGCATTTACTCTTTCATGTGAAGTTAGTTCCATTGGGATTTTGGTTCCCCACTGCATCTCCACCCCTCCTACCCTTTTCAGTGTGGCCTTTTCTCCATGACTAGCTGTGGAGGATCTTTTCTGCCAGTCTTCAGGTCATTTTCAGGGTTAGTCACATATGTGTAGTGGTCTCAGTGTGTCTGTAGGATGAGGTTACCTCAGGCTACTCCTACTCTGCCATCTTCCTTCATGTGTACATTTTTGAGCAATTTCCTCAGGTAGTAGTCTGCTATAATACATGATCACATTTTTTCCCCTTAGTATTACAGATAGTTAGATTATTCTTGAGTCAGAAATCCATTGTAATGTTCAGATATTATTTGTTTATTTGTTCATATTAACTACATTCACCGTAGGAATTACCAGTCCAAAATCTTGTTTTAGGCATTCTCCCTCAAATAAGAGTAGACACCAGTTTCTACATCTGTCCTACATGACAGTTCTCTGCCCAAACCTGACTGATCATAAGATGGATACCTAACTCAAATGTAAAATTCAGATTTGAGGGATGAGGAGACTTGGAATTTTCAAACTCTGACAAGTTTATCATGATACTCTGAAGGAAAATTTATTAATATTTATAATGAACCTGTGTGGTGGACGGTTGCCTGCTTTTCCTATGGTTTGTTTGGGTGGCTTTTTATTGTGTTCTACAATATATCCTACTTTTCTGTAATAAATTTCCTACTTGGCTTAAGGTGGCCAAAGTCTAATTTTGTTACTGGTCACCAAAAGAACTGTAACATACTAATATAGAATACTTGCCTCAAATTTATGTTACTACTTAGAAATTCATAGGCTTTCTTCCCCAAGTTTTCTGTAGGTAGATCCATTGATTTTAGCTTCTCTTACTCACCATTCACTCTATATATGTTCTTCATTTTGTTCTTATCAGGTTTCTTTTTTTTAACTTATTTTCTGTGTACTAAGCTCAGTTTCCTCTAATTCCCTGTTTATTACAATAATATTCTATATTCTAATCTTGAAATCAGATCTGTATAAATTCATGTTGATATTATATTTCATTTTTTACAACCATTTTTTCTATTTAATGGAAGGCTCTTTTTATCTTCTCATTTTGTCTTCTTAATTTCCATGTGTCACTTAAGGCAAATAAAAATAATATATGTTCCTTAAAAAAAAAAAGTCTCCACATCCTTTCTTAAAGAGACTGAAGTTGTTTATATGGTTTAGTTTTGAGAGTGGTAATTTAGTGTTTCCATTAAGAGTGAAGTTGCTATCTCTAGCTAATGGTATTTTTTTTCTCCTGTTGATGGAACTCTGATTTTGAAATTTATATCAGAGTTGTGGAAATGGAACATTCTAAAAGGTCTCTTCCAAAATTGTTTTTATACAATGAAATTACTAAACTTTTCCACATATAAATGTTTTTGTAAGTTTACCTACCAAAACTCATGAAAGATGAAGAAAGAAAAGGAAGGTTACAAAAGAGATATATGCCTGCTTTGTACCTTATTCATGAAGTAACTGGAGAAGGGAAACTCTTGATTTCATACATAAACTAAGTGAAAACTGGTTTAACACTTCATTTCAGGTGCTGCCACCAAACAATGGAGTATATACAGAAAATGGGGGCATGTGTAGTATCTAAAGATCAAAGTATTTATCTTTCTGTTCCTAGCAAGGTTTCCACTTGGTGTTATTTGATGGGTTCAATTTGCTCCACCAATTGTCCCCAGGCAATTTTTCCTGCAGTTTTGATATTCTTGATGGTAAGTTAGGCTCTAAATGCAATTCAGGGTGAAGATAAAAGTCCTTGAAAGTTTGAACATGGAGATTTGACCTCATTATCATTCTGTCTACCTAACTGAACTTATCTACTGAAGTCATATTTATGTCAAATGAAAACTAATCGTTCTGAAGGTCTTTTCCCTTTTCACATTTTCCTTACTTGAGCAACATATTCTACTCTTAGTTAAGAACAAACGGTTCAGTTTGATGGATTAAAATTTCAGCTTTCATTATTTATATCTGCTTAAACTTTAAGAATATAAGTGCCTCAGTTTTCTTATCTGTAAAATGTGAATGATGTTAGTTGTGGTACTTATTATATACATTTCTTATGGGGATATAATGACCTTATATGTGAAAAGTACTTAAAAATGGTGATTAAATAAGTACATAGCAGTAACTGTGCTGGCTATTATAATTAATATTATTTTTAATCAAATACATCTTCTTTTTGGTCCCAGAATCACTGTCTTAACTGAGGATTTCTCTGCTCAACCCTTGACCAATTGCAAAAGTCCTCACACTGAAGTCTAGGTCTAGCATTTCCTATAGAAAAACCAACCATGTAGTATAGTGTTATATGGATTCTTTTTAAAACCAGACAGACACAATCTGAATTTTGATTCTCCCACTTTTTACCTAGTGACACTGGAAAAGTTATTTATCTTCAATAAATCCCAGTTAACCACTCTGTAAGTTCTAAAGACTCTTATGAAGACTTGATATATGGTAAGTATACCTAGCACAGAGTAGGAGAGTTTTGGGCACATCTCTAAGTGTAGGCCTTTGTTGTGATAGAATTCAAATACTTAGGGTGGCATTTAAGACTACCAAAACCTTTCTTTCCTTTTCTGATCTCCTTTTATTTGCACTGTACAATCTGCCCTCCCTACATAAAATGAGTAAATATGGTTCAACCAGTTGATCCCTTGATTTTTCACTCTTTTTATCCTTTTGTTGGGCCTTCCACATATTATACTGCCTCCATCCTAAGCCTAGAGTATTTTCCAGATTTATTTTTGCAGATCTATTGTTTTTGCTTCCTTTTAGAAGTTGTAAATTGGTAACCCTGTGGCAGATATGTTTTATTGGGCCAGTCCATTTTTTTTTAATTGAATAGGAATGCCTTTAGGTGAGGTAGGAAACCCACAATGCACTGCAATAGCCATTACTCCTTCACATATTTAGGTCTCCTTCCTGGCCCCTGAAGTCATTGGGTTTATCACTGGAACTCCCTCTCTTAATTAAAGTTAACATAAATGAATCACTGCCTTGTCTGCCTCCCCTCAATTCAATTAAAATCTTTATTGGCCCCTTTATACAAGCTGACATCAGGCAGAAAAAGTGGGTTTAGGGGTAAGACAGAATTGATTTTAATCTCTGCTGCTAATAATTGAAAAACTTTTAGTAAGACTCCCTTGCTTATGTATAAAATGCAGAAAATAATTTTCATGTGCAAATAACAATTCTCTTAGGATTGCTTTGGGAATGACATAAAAAATATATAAAATAATCAACACAGTTCTTGATCCAAAGCAAGTAATCTTAGATACTAATAACCCATCTGGACCTGTTTTTGTAATTTGGCAAGTGAGGACATTGATATTAGATCATCATCTATACCCCCCTTACATCTCAAAAACAGTAGGAGATCCCCATACTGTAAGTATTCCCCACTGTTTTCTTCTCATTGTTAACATATGATATGATGTGATATATGATATGATATGATATGATATGATATGATATGATATGATAGGAGTCTTTGTTCTTATATATTATGATTTTTTTTATATTCAGTGTGCTTCTGTATACTACCTTGTGACATTTCTAATACAATTATAATAATGCACTTCCCTACTCTTCTCCTTCTTTTAGTTTCTGGCTTATTTATGGAGAAAAGGAAAGAGAGAAAGATATTAACACTGGGTGTGAGTGCCTGCTATAGGCTACTAAGTCTTTTGCAAACACAACTGATTCTTGTTGGTGGAGGGAATTGTTGATGGAGCAGGGTGCGTAAGTGTATAGGTGGGTGGTCGACTTCAGAGCCGATTCACTGTGCTTGGAACATCACTCTATAAGGTTTGGAGGGACACAGTTAACTCCGTGCCAGCTGAGCAGGAGTCACTCAAGAGAGCTGTCACTGTCTTAGATCTACGATTCCTAGATACAGATGTTTTTCATCTGTGAAGTCTCTGGATAACAGAGCAGGCAACTATATTTGATGAAAATGAGCTTGTCAAAATCATGCCATTATCACCAATTATTAAGGTGTCTTTTGTTACTATCTTAATTATTTGCTTTTATAATTCAACAAAGAATCAAGACAGTATCAAACTTAAGCATGTCACACTTCCCCAACGTTCTAATATATGAATGACCAATTCGAAATTAGTGAAGCAACACTGATTTTACACTAATGATTAAAAGCAAGAAAATATATCCTATTTAAAATGAATGTTCTGCAGTTTTCAAGGATGTTTAATGTTTTGTATGCAGAAAGTTACATAAAAAGCAAGTAGGCTTATGCTAAATATGGAAAAATTAAGTAGGAGATTTTTATATTCATACATCTACATATTTTGTTAACACATTTTTTTGTCACTGTTTCCAGGTTTAAACAAAAAAGTCCATAAAAATTCTGAGGCACTCCAAATAAGAGTGTTGCTCAGTCCCAAGTGGCCTCAGTTCACTAAATTATTCAGTGCTCTACATAAATGTGTCAAATTTAGTCACAGGGCATAAATGAAGAGATCCATTGCTTGATAATCCAGAACTGTCTTTTTAATAATGAATAAAATCTTTTAAAGACACTGAAAGAAGGATAACAAGTGGTCCTTAAAACTTTGTCTCGGCTTCAAAGCTGTACCATTCTACATTTAGATATAAAGGAGATTTATAAGAATTTGGTTATAGGCTAAGTAAAGCATAGGTTTAAATAGACACTTATTGAGCTTATCAAGTTGTAAGTAGAAAATTTAGAGGCTTGTTAAATCTGCTAAAGACACTTGGGGAACTTTCATACTCTGTAGTCTTTTATTTGCCTTCTGTATTTATGTGCAAGTGTCATTTCCCGATGGGGTAAATATATCGTTTGACCCATTATTTGTGTTTTAGAAGTGTTTCTTCTCTTCTCCTGAAGATCATCTACTCCAGAACGGTTAGCAAAGGACACATTTTCTTGTGATTGTCCTGAAGCTTGTGTCTCCCCTGGTGCTGTTCCTGTGTGTGTTTGTGCTCTGTACTTGGCATTCTCACCCTGTCCCTTCTGCCCTCTTGTCCTCTTGTCTTAGACAATGTTCTCCTCCTTCAGACTCTGACACACAGGACCCTTGTCTGTGGCAGAGCTTTCTCAAGCTTTAGGAATGCTTTCTCCAAGTGTGTGGTACCAGCACCATATCACTCTTCATACCACAGATGAGCAGCAAAGATGCCAATCCCTGAACTCATCGTTCCTCCCAAGACTTAGAATCCAGAAGGATCATAGTGTATAATCTTTATTTTCAATGAGTGCTTTAAATGATTCTTAATCACACTAAAGAGAACTATTTAGGGTGAATCGGTCATGATGGGGGAAAGGATCGGCTATATAAACTGGAATAAAATGTAACAAACTTAAATTTGATTCTTAGGCATCATTGTCCTGATGGTTTCTGGATGTCCATGGCACACAAGTCACTCAGGGGACCACTTTCTTCTTAGGCCTCTGGTAGAGACAGAGACATGCTCAGCCTGGAACCAGCTTCAAGGAAGGCCTTGCTTCCATCTGCTAGGAGACCTATCAGCAGAGATGGCTTACAGCTGCCACATCGTTCACGCTCTTGCTCAGCTGGAAAGGGCACCTTGCTTTCCTTACACTTTCAGCACCTGGTGACTAAGTGAGGTGGGAATGGCCTTGGCAGTCTGTCGCAAGGCAGCTCTCACAGGCACTGTCTGCTCCAGGGTTCCTTGCCTGAGGCTTTATTGCCAGCATTACAGTTTGACTTCTTCCCTTGCCTAATCCCGCTTCTTACCCTTCTTTGCCCAGTTGCCGATTCCTAGCAAACAGTTTGCATCCCAAAACTCAGTCTTGGCATCTGCTTCCAGAGAATCCAATCTGTAACAGCCTCTATCCATGATAATATTGTTCAGCCTTTCTCTGTTGTTTGAAAACAGCCTACCTCAAGTTCCCAGGCCGCTCTCAAACCACAAAGATGTATATCCAGTATTACTCTTACTTTAGAATACATGAAATTTTAACTTTTACTGAGAATTAAGATTCAGCTTCTGGGACTGCTTTTCCAGAAGAACCCATTTGGTGTGTTCTCTTATTTAATCTCAATTTGGTCATCTACTCCCTGCAATGATTTACGCTATACCCCAAGGAGATGCAGTTAGTTTTGGGTTTAATGAGCATATTTGGGCATTTTGTTTCAAAGAGATGAGACCATTTTTATTGTTGTGCCAACTCTGTTACTTTGTTTTTTGCATAATTAATAGACATGGCTTCCCAGACCTCTTTATGGTTTTGAAAACTAGATAACAAAGCCTCTGAATTTTCTTCCCTATCTGGAAAGTCAACTTGATATAAAAATTGCCTTTGTGTTTCTACCCATGATGTTCTCCTGATAATCTGTTCTTCTGCCAATGGATGTTGTTCTGAAAATTGAGTTTCTGATTAATTAAACCTTCTTCATAAGGACCTGTTAATTTCACCAAAGCACAAAAATGGTATGATAGAAAATGTGTCCCTCCTTTTGTAGAGAAGTGTTTGTTTTTAATCTCACTGTAGAACTAGATCACAGATCTAGAACTAGATTGCAGAGTTCTTTCCGTGGTCCTCAGGTAAGTTAGCCATTAATCTCCTTTGCAGACATCCTGTATGTTATCTTAGATAATGAAATGAAATGATTTTCTTTTGGGAAACAGTACATAATTTTAGTTGTTTTATTTTCTTCCTACTGCATTACAACAATGTTAGCAATGACATTTTTATTTTCATTCTTTCTCATCTTGGCATTATCTAGTAGTACTTTGTATTTAACCTGTTTGCATGTTACCAGAAATATGTTCAAATGATTTACTCTAACAAGTACATTGGTGTGGACTTGGCCCTTGGTTTAGGAAAATCAAGCCATTAAAGGAACAAAAGACTGTTTTAAACTGAAACATGAAGAAAAAAACCTACAAAATTCAATGAGAGTTCAGAGCTCAGTTCAATAGGTTAAGTAGGTGTCCACCTGGTCAAGACTCTTGTCTATGACACTGAAGTGACAGGACACAAACAAAGTGAAACACTTTGTGATAGCAAAACAGATCTCATCTTGCCAGAATATAGATTTAACCTGATTTTTAAGCTATACACTTGCTCGCATCATGATGGTACTTCTACATCTTTGTTGCCTAAATCCTAGTGACTGAGATCATTCCTTCACTAAACAAACAGATAAAAATTTGTTACTCAGACTGGTCATGGCACTGATATGGTTTCTCTATAGTATGTGGAAGAAAAGGCAAAGAGGACTGAAAAATTGTTAACTAAACGAGTCCATTACTGCTGTAGCCATATGAGATAGTTATAGGAAGAGAAATAAGAGTCTGTGGTTCCAGTCTTGCCAAACTATTTTTTCAGAGTTGTGCAATTTCCTTTGGATTGGAATCTCTCCTCCTCCCTTCCCCCGACACACACTATCACTCTAGCTTTCTGTCTGTCTAGAAACCCTTGCCAAATTTTGGAGCATCACTGACTAAAAGGGTGAGGAAAAAAGTGATTCAGTCATCCCGTTGAAGTATATTCAGCTAGTGGAGCCTGTGGGATCTCTTATTATTTATCAGCTGCTCCTACGCTCTCTGCTGAACCTGGACTCATTTTACAGCTAGAGTTGAATTAACAGTTCACAATGGCATGCTCCCCAGGTGCTATTGCAGAATGTGAAGGAGACAGCGACATAATCACACTGAAAACAGAACTTGAAGATCACCTTGTCCTTTTAGCATCAGGGACTCAGCTAAACAAGATGACTGATTTATCTATGCACCTCGTGCCATTATTAAATAAGCAAAGATGAGAACACAAACATGATAGTCCACAGTAGTGTTATTCGTATGAGTCACCGCACCTGTAATTTAGCAGTCCCATTGTCTAGTTCCAACAGGTGGCATAGTCTGGCAGATGGTAGTGAGGATTTCTTTACAGGGTTCACAGTGTTTTGCAAATTCTTGCCTTATTTTTTATTTTTCTAAAATTGTGTGTGTGTGTGTGTGCACGCGCACACATATGCAATCATATTCATGTGATATGTGCTCTTTTATATTTCGAGGCTAAATTTTTAATTACATATAGATTCAGAATTGTACTAACTCCCTGATAAGTTTTTTTTTTCTGTTAGTAGTCATTCATCATTCACTCACCAAACATTTCTTAGTGCTAATGCATCAGGTAATATTGTAGACATTTAGGACTTATCAATCTATACAGCAGAATATAGAATGTCCATCATTGTGTAGCTTACGAACTGATAATAACCTACTATATAAATACATTTACTGAAAATCTTGTCTCATTTTAATATTGCTGCATAACCTTTTTTAGGTTGGTATGATGATCTTTTTTATATGGTGATCTTTTTATATCTTTAATTTCAACCTTACTGAAAAAAAAACCCTATATATTTAGGCATGTCTTCTTGTAACCATGTTATACATTTTAAAAATACAATTGGAAAGGGGCAGTTGGGTGGCTCAGTCAGTTAAGTGGCCAACTTCAGCTCAGGTCATGATCTCATGGTTCGTGAGTTCGAGCCCCATGTCAATCTCTGTGCTGACAGCTCAGAGCCTGGAGCCTGCTTCAGATTTTGTGTCTCCCTCTCTCTCTGCCCCTTGCCTGCTCACGCTCTGTCTCTGTCTCTCAAAAATAATAAACATTAAAAATTTAAAAAAATAAAAATACACTTGGAGAATCTCTGGCTTTAAATATGAAAGTTTTATCCACCTATATTTTTAGAAGAATAATATATTTGGATATATGCCTTATACATATGTTTTCTATAGTATGCTTTTTTTCTGTACTCTGCTTTCTTTGCTTCCTTTTAATGATTTCCCATTCTTTTTTGTCAGTCATGTTTTCTTCATATTCATTACTTTCACATTCATTAATTTCTTTGCTCACTATTTTATTTTATACTCTGCCATTTTCTGGGTTAAATTTCATTTTCTTGAAGTACTTCTGTTAGTACTTATTTCAGCAGGATCTGTGAGTAGTAAATCCATTCTTCCTTTGACTGACAATGTCTATTTTGACCTCACTCTTGACTGAAAGCTCAATTGCATATGCAATTCTAGAGTGACAGACGCTTGGTCTTGACTCATTAAATGTATTCTCCACTGTCTTCTCTTCTCTGTTGTGGTTGATTGTAAGGCTGTTGTCAACAGAGTAAGCATTAATTTTTAGGAATTTTAGGTGGCATTGTCTTTTACACTTAGGAAGTTTTTTAAATGAAATGTTAAGTTTGGGTTTGGTCTTTATTTAACACTTTACTTAACACTCATTACATCATTACAGTGCATTACATTGGGGACTCATGTCTTCAGTTATGGATGATTTGCATTCATTTTCACTTTGAATATTGCTTCTCCTTCCACTAGTCTCTCTATTCTGTTCTTACAGAATTGCTATTGCACATATATTGTAACTTTGCTTCATACCCTTCACATATAACTTTATTATCTTTAAATGTTTCTTTGAGCTGAATTCTGGGAAGTTTCTTCAGTTCTGTTTTTAGGTTACTAAATTTTTCTTCAATTCTGCTTAATTTGTCTTTTTATTAAGTTTAACGGTCTAAAACATTTTTGTTTGTTTGTTTACTTCATCCAGTGTTTCTCTGTGGAAGGCGTGTGTTCTGAGCAACCTAGTTAATATAGTTCTGGAATTTCATGATCATTTTTCCAGTAAATTAAATTAGTTATTGGAAGAACTCAAAAATAATCAAAATGATTTGGTATTCCAAATGTTAACAGGAATCAATAATGAAAGAGAAAGAGAAGAGAGGAGACCTGTGTATTCAAAGGAGACTGTATTAGTTTGCGAGGGCTGACATAACAGAGTACCACAAACTGGGTGGTTTAAACAGTAGATATCTATTATCTCACAATTCTGGAGGCTAGATGTTAAAAACCAAGATGTCTGCATGGTTAATTCCTTCTGAGGGCTGTGAGGAAGAGCGTCCTGTGTCTGTCTCCTAGCCACTGGTGGTTTCCTGGAATCTTGGTATTCTTTGGGTTCTGCTGCGTCACCTGATATCTCCCTTCAGCTATACATGGCATTTTCCCTGTGTGTGTGTATCCAAATTTTCCCTTTTAATGAGGAATATCGTTCATATTGGTTTAGGGGCCCATCTTATTTCATCCAGTATGATCTTGTCTTAATTAATTGCATCGGCAATAACCCTATTTCCAAATAAGCTCACATTCTTAAGTACTTGGGGTTAGAATTTTAACATAAGAATTTGGGGAGATGGGGGTAAGACACAATTCAACCCATAACAGAGACACCCTTGGAAATAGGGATTCTGAATTTAGGTTCCCAGACATCTCAGTGTGAATTCTGTCTCTGCCAGTTATTGGCTTCAAAGAATTCCTCTTTTTCATCATCTATAAAAAGAGGAAAATAATTATTATATTACAAGAATTGCTTAATCTAATGTAGATGAAGCCTAATATTGTCTGCCATGAATAACTTCCTCAATGAGTGGTAGATATCATTTTCATTTGTTATTGAGAGACATGTGCCGTAGTGCCCTAGTATGTCCTCATGTTTGGTCTGCTCACATCAGACATCCTAGAAATGTATGTAGTTACACATAAAAGGAATACAGAACATTTTAGCAGTGACTAGAAGCAGAATGACGTGGTACATATAAAGAAAGTTCAGAGAACTCATTTGAAGATAGCTCACATTATTCATTCCTGTGTATCCAACACAGTGCTAAGCCCTTTATGTGCATTGCCTTTTTCAATAATCAAAAGTACCCTAAGAGAAAGAGGATGGTCACTTCCTTTTTAAAGATGAAGAAACTGAGACTAACATAAGTTATGCAAGTTGTTCAAAGTTACACTGGCACGAGGAATGGAATGGAGAATGGATTTAAATTTCAGTTTGACTGCAGAACCCATGATATAATGGCTATAACATGAGGAGACTGATTTGAAAGCACATGTAAGAATTAGCAGGGTATTTCTCTTGCTGCTCACAGTTTTGCAGCTACCTAAGGTTTCTAGATCCCAGGGGGTAGCATGGTTTTACCAATCATTTACCATTTACCCTAAAAGTTGCACAGTACCAAGTGGCTTGTTTTAAAACTCAGCCTTATTACTGTGGTGCATAGTCTATTCAAACTCTGTCAAGTTCGTTGTTTGTTGGTGGGATCTTGACTAGATTTCTATTTACAGGTTGCATTTAAAATGGTTTTTCACTAAATTACAACAACTGAAAATATTCAGCATTTAAGACAATCTCAGTGAGTTCTGCAGTGACCCATGCAGCCACAGTCTGTCTACCTCTGTTTCTTGTGCATGATTTGCTTATTCAAGGTTCTCTCAAACAACTGGCTTTGGGCATGGGGGAGTATTCACTCATGCATCATTGCTCAGCTATCCTACATGTATAGTGGCAGCTAGATTTACTGACCTCACTTTTGCTTTTAACTTGACTGGAAAATATTGAAAATTGCTTGGGTAAAATTGTGACTACACTTAAAATATTTCTTTGAGGAAACACAGTGTTTATTTTTACAAGGAGTAAAAATCCCTAACCAATAAATAGCTGTGAATTATTTTACTTATTTGAAGGAAGACAGAAATAAAATAAATTCTAGCAAAAAAATAGGAATTACATAAAAATTGGATTATCTCATCTTTAAAGTCTCCTCACCATACTTAAGCACAGACAGTTGAAAATCTGTTACTGGCAATGTACATTTTTAGGCTCTGGTAACTATTCTTTCAGAACAGAGTTTATTTCCTTACCTACATTTTGGGCCTAGTCAATAACACCCTAAACCTATGAGTTCTGAGTGACGAGATTAAATAAATACGTATATACACACATAAAAATTGCCTTATTATTTAAAATAAAAATAAGATAGAGGTACCTGGGTGTTTCAGTCAGTTAAGTATACGACTTCAGCTCAGGTCATAATTTCACCATTAGTGAGTTTGAGCCCCACATCGGGCTCTCTGCTGTCAGTCTGAAGGCTGCCTCAGAGATTCTGTCTCTCTCTGTCTCTCTCTGCCCCTCCCCTGTTCACATTCTCTCTCTCTCTCTCTCTCTCTCTCTCTCTCTCTCAAAACTAAATAAACGTTAATAAAAAACATTATAAAAAAGATGCTCAACGTCACTCCTCATCAGGGAAATACAAATCAAAACCACACTCAGATATCACCTCACGCCAGTCAGAGTGGCCAAAATGAACAAATCAGGAGACTATAGATGCTGGAGAGGATGTGGAGAAACGGGAACCCTCTTGCACTGTTGGTGGGAATGCAAACTGGTGCAGCCACTCTGGAAAACAGTGTGGAGGTTCCTCAAAAAATTAAAAATAGATCTACCCTGTGACCCATCAGTAGCACTGCTAGGAGTTTACCCAAGGGATACAGGAGTGCTGATGCACAGGGGCACTTGTACCCCAATGTTTATAGCAGCACCTCAACAATAGCCAAATTATTGAAAGGGCCTAAATGTCCATCAACTGATGAATGGATAAAGAAATTGTGGTTTATATACACAATGGAGTACTATGTGGCAATGAGAAAGAATGAAATATGGCCCTTTGTAGCAACATGGATGGAACTAGAGAGTGTGATGCTAAGTGAAATAAGCCATACAGAGAAAGACAGATACCATATGGTTTCACTCTTATGTGGATCCTGAGAAACTTAACAGAAACCCATGGGGGAGGGGAAGGAAAAAAAAAAGAAGTTAGAGTGGGAGAGAGCCAAAGCATAAGAGACTCTTAAAAACTGAGAACAAACTGAGGGTTGATGGGGGGTGGGAGGGAGGGAAGGGGAGGTGATGGGTTTTGAAGAGGGCATCTTTTGGGATGAGCACTGGGTGTTGTATGGAAACCAATTTGACAATAAATTTCATATATTAAAAATAATAATAAAAATAAATAAATAAATAAATAAATATAGAAAAAAACATTATAAAATAAGAATAAGATAAAAATGCAGAGGGAGGCAAGCCATAGGCACTCTTAAATACAGAGAACAAACTGAGGGTTAATGGTAGGAAGGTGGTGGGGAGTTGGGTTAAATGGGTGATGGGTATTAAGGAGGGCACTTTTTGAGATGAGGACTGCGTATCATATGTAAGAGATGAATCACTGGGTTCTACCTCTGAAGCCATGACAACACTGTATGTTCACTAATTTGAATTTAAATTAAAAAAATAAAATAAAATGAATAAACTTCATCAAATTCCTTGGCCGAGGAAGACCTCCTTTGTCAGAGGTCTCAAGTCTGGGTCTCTTGCTTAGCTGAGGCTGGAGGTCACATCTTCCTTTTGCAAAAGCATTTCTGGGTGGCAGTTTCTTTAGAGTGGATATTTCTGGTCAATAGTAATTAATCATTGTTAAAGTTTTAGATGCATAATGTCTCTCTCTCTGTTACATTTATGCTTTTTTTGGAAAAAATGTACACTATTTTTTTTATTTTACTTAATCCATATAAAATAATGGAACAGCTTTAAAATTTTTTGACAGAACACCAAAACAAGAAGTAAATAAGTAAAGCTTTAATCAGCTGCAGAGCTGAGATTTAAGTATATACAGATACTTTTCTGTGATGGTACAACATTAATTCCTACTCCTTTGTTCTATGTTTCTATATTAAATTCAGTACAATTATTTAATGGAGTTTTTGCTTGCTAATTTTTTAGTATTTAGTTTGTAAGGAAAGCAAACATTATAATAAGTAAGCAGTACTACATAAAAAATAAGACAGGCAATTAAATAAGCTTTCTTAGAAAGACCATAAAATAAAATGACAAGGTTATGGAGTATTAGTGAATAATGGGAAAGTCAAGAGAGAATCAATATAACACAAAAAGTGTTAGTTGTTATATAAGAGAAAGAAAAATCCCAGATGATCCAGAAAATACTTTTGGGAATGACCCTAACATGTTTTTGATCAAATCAGTGAACTACCTCCAGTATCAAGGCAAGGGACTGTAGTAGATTAAATGCTTGCATCCAAACCTTCTTTCCTCTCTGCATCCATATTCTCGCCTGTCAGTGGAAGAGTGCATTTTCCACTCCTTGACTTTGGGCTTAGCCATGTGATCTATGAGGCCAAATGTATGTAAATACAAACCATATCGCCAATCTCAAATGTAGCCTTTAAGAAACCAGCCGATCCACAAACTCATGAGAAGAAATACATGCTTCTTTGTTGTGGGACATGGATATTGTAGTTGTTTGATATGTAGCGTATTACAGAAATATCTAATTAATATAGAGATACAGGTTTTCTTTACTGAGCTAATGTTTCAAGTACCAACTTAATATGATTTTACCTATGTCAGAGGAGCACACAGAGATAGCACAAGAAACAAATCACAAAGCGAAGGAAGCAATAGATTCAGTGTAGTATTATGGAAAACAATGTCATACAGCAGTAACAAGCAGGAATGCTGTGGACTGTATAGGGACCTTCAGCTGTGTTGACCTCAACTGTTCAGAGTTGTTAAATTTTGTTGTTGTTGTTGTTCAGAAGAACTAGTTGACAACATTAGAAAACTTGGAAGGCATCATATAAAAACCCAATTCCTGGTTTTTCTTGAAAGGTCAAAAGTGATAGGAAATGCCCTTTAGGAATATCCTTTATTGCCCCAATTGATTGGGGTTGAGTAGAAGCCACCTTCTCAAGATGGCGTGAGCTCTCCAGTTTACCCCAGCACTCACTTAGCATATTTCCCTCATTTAGTTTCCTTTTATTTATTCATTTATTTATTTATTTTTATTTATTTACTTTTAATTTTTTTTTTTTTTTAGAGAGAGAGCATGCAAGCAGGGGAGGAGCAGAGGGAGGGAGAGAGAGAGAGAGAGAGAGAGAGAGAGAAAACCCCAAGCAGGTGCCATGCTCAGCATAGAGCCCAAAGAAGGGCTCAATCCTATGACCCTGGTACCATGACCTCAGCTGATATCAAGACTCAGACGCTTAACCAGCTGAGCCACTCACATTCCTCTTAGTTTCTTTTTTAGATGAATGGATTTAATAATGTCTATTTCATGCAGTTTTACAAGAATAGAGTACCTGTCAAAAATGCCTAGAGTAAAGGCACCTGGGTGGCTCAGTCGGTTAAGCATATGACTCTTGATTTGGCTCAGGTCATGATCTCACACTTCCTGCGTTTGAACCCCATGTCAGGCTCTGAGCTGACAGCACGGAACCTGCTTGAGATTCTCTCTCTCTCCCTCTCCCTCTGCCCCTCCCCTGCTCACATTCTGTCCCTCTCTCTCTCTTAAAAGAAATAAAATAAACATTTAAAAAGTTAAATAAAGTTACCTAGAGTAAAGCAGGTGCTTATTAATATCCTTTTTTTTAGAGAATTCAGTAGTGTCACTTAATAATAGCAATTTATATTTATTTCTTATGACATGTAGTTTCACTCAATTAAAATGCAATTTTAAGTATCTCTGAATCTCTGACTTGCATTTAGGTAGTCATCCATCCAAGGGTCAGAAAGAACAGAGTGAGATTTCATTAAACAAGGCAAAATTGAATTGTGTACCCACCTAAGATGATTTCTTAACCGATTTGAAGAAGGAAATAAATTGCTAATCATATTTCTGCTTACATCAATTAGTTCAGACCCATCCACTAAGTTAAAAGGGCTAATGGAAATAATATTTTGAATTTGTTTAGCAGTTTATAGTAACAGAGGAACTTCATACTTACAATGTAGTTTTGTCTTCAGGATGGCATTTCAACATACATATTTAAACTTGAACGAAATAATACAACTACCCAAATAGAAAAAAAAAGTTTATCTAATATTTTCATGAATGTCTCCTAATTCAGGTACTGTTCTAGGTACTGGAAATATTGAATTAAATATTAGCCACGATTTACTAAACTCCCATTACATTACAGATTTACTTTATTAGAAGAAAACTTTTATTCTGTACAAAGCCTTCTTCAAAGGCATAATGTAGTGATGAAAAGGATTTGTACAGTCCGCATTCATTTTCAAGCCTCAGCACTGCTGGATAATACAAGTAACACCTGTTGTAATTCAGCAACCCAAGTTTGAGAGTCTTTACTGAGTACAGACTTCAATGCCGTGTTTATGACCTGAGTCCTCCCTTTTAAGATAAATATCATGAAGAGGGCCCAAGAGGGCCTGGCCAAGACTCTCAAAGGGCAGTCCTGGGTGACATTCTATGAAGGGCACTAAACATCATTAGGGATGTATGATGGAAGGGAGAATTCTATTTGTGAGAACTCTCAGGTGAAGATTATATGAAGTTGGAAGGAGTTCTTTGATGCCCAGTCCCCCATCCTTCACCATCAGAGTACAGTATATGGACTTCCAGTGTGGGCTGATCTGGGTAACCTACCTTCCTTCAGCTGAGTTCAGAGCTAAATTCCTAGGAGTTCCAACAGGGGGATCAAACACTGACTGTCACTGGAAGGTCTCCTGCTTTTTCTTTCTCCCTAGAGACCTTCACTTCTCCACCCCACATTTAATACAGATACAATAAATGTTTGAGGAACATCAGTTTGAAGAAGTATCCTTAATCCTGGAGCAGGTTCAAGCCTTTTGTTTTGTTTTATTTGGTTTTGTTTCCTAATGTAACAAATGAAAGTGGTCAAGGCCTCTTTTTTTCCTCAGAGGGGGAGGGAAGTGGATTTAGAAAGAAAAATTTGAGAAGAAATCTTGTGAATCAGGAAAACATCAACAACAAAAGATTGGGGACTTTGAACTCTCATGACCTCCTTCAGCTGAGTATGGCAAAGGACTAAAGCAAGGCCTTACTCAGGCTTGCTGAAATCAAACTTTTCCTTTTCCCTCTTTCTCCTTTTGCTGAATTCACTCCTCTCCCCACTCAGTGTGCATCCATTCCTTCAAGACCTCATTTCTGGAAAATTGGCAGCGTTGAATCCTAAGCCATGGTTGAAATGTGGGCCAAGACAGAGAAAGGGATGGAGTGAGGAAGACCTATTCCATTCTCTTTTCCTCAACCCAAACTCTCAGAGAAGGTACTGTCCCCACTTTTCAGATGAGAAAACAGAGGTACATGGCCTCTTTTAAAAATCATGTGGTGTCTGCTTATATAAGAAGTTAGAATGAGTCTCTGCTCTCAGCTCAGTATCTTGCCACTTATACTTGCCTCGTTTTTGTGGATCTGAATGACTCTTATTGGAACATTACCAGTTTGTAAAATAAGGTAAAAAGCTCTCATAACAGTTAAAAAACCATTTCTATGCTTCTAGATACCAATAACTACAATTTTAACATGCTATTTTATTTGTTCAGCTGTTAGCCCATAATATTTTCCAAATAAAAATGAATAATTCAGTACTTCTTAAAGGTTTATGCTGGAAATGGTCCAGGATTTTCATACACTAAAGCTATTTTTTTCACCCTTGAGAACTTAAACTAAATATCCTTTATGTCACCCTGCAAATTTCAAGAGCTGGCCCTTAGTGTATGGCAGAATCAGAGTTGTTTATTCAAAAATGTAAATGTAAATAAAGTGAATAACATTTGGAAACTCCATATATATATTCTAAGGGCAATTTGCTGATAATAATTTTTATATAAATATTTATGATCTTTTATCTTTGTATTTTGACTGAGTCAAAGAAAACTATAGATATCTAAATAAGTTATCTTGATGCAAACATTTGCAAACATGCAAAATGCAAGTTCTCTTGATGCAAACATTTCGGAGTACATGCAAATTTACTACTGTCTACATTTCAACAAGAATGTGAGAGCAGATGATGCAAATTGTTAGACAAAATTAGAAAAAGAGAATCCTGGATCCAGAATCCTTTCCCTGGAAAGGGAAAAAAAAAAGGTAGATAAAGCAGAATGTTGGATTATAGTCTTGAAACTTGGTAAAGGTGGGGCAGGGTGGGGAAAGGACAATATAGGAAAAATAGCCAATGCCTTAGAACTTCAAGGACTGGTGGGATAGAAGTCAAAGTTGGTAGAAAAGAAGCTCTAGGTATGTGCTTTGATAAGGCTCTACTGTGAAGAAGCTAATAATATATCATTTTGAATTTTGTGGAGAAGGCTTAAGAAATATTTGCTCAAATATTTGCTTTGATTGTTTATTTGAAATATAACTTAGCATTCTGTATTTTTATTTGCTCATGCTGGCAACCTAGCCACTGTGCATCTCTGGGGACAAGGCAGGACTTAGCATATGGGAATTTTGCAGAATGGTATGAGACATGACAAAAGAGGACCAGGTGCAGAAAAGGATGCTTTTTATATATACGCTTTACATACAATAACGTATACATATACATAAGAATTGAAATTTTGGAGAAGGGAAATTGTGAGAAGTTTATCATGATCAAAATGTGGCAGAGGGAAATCAATAGTGAAAGTTTCAATATTACTGAATTAATGTATAATAAGTCATTGAGGTAGTCTTTATGTGATGTGTTACCGATTTTTAGTTTGGTATTGAAAACAGTATTAAGCCTTTTCATAGGTCTGTTCTCTTAATCCTATTTGACCATGAAATCAAATCCCCTCAGGTTTTATTATTTTCACACAGCAGTGTTTGGGAAGGTGCTTTTTAAAGTTAACTGTATATGGGGCACCTGGGTGGCTCAGTCAGTTAAGCGTCCAACTTCGGCTCAGGTCATGATCTCACAGTTCGTGAGTTCGAGCCCCGCATAGGTCTATGTGCTGACAGCTCAGAGCATGGAGCCTGCTTCGGATTCTGTGTCTCCCTCTCTCTTCACCCCTCCCCTGTTCATGCTCTGTCTCTCTCTCTCTCAAAAATAAATAAACATTAAAAATACAAAAAAAAATAAAGTTAACTGTATAGTGTTAATTGGGTCAACCTGTGCATGGGGCCTTTATGCTGCCTCTGATAGGAAATGGGCAAATTAACATATTAATGAAGACATCACACTTGTTGTTGTTGTTGGGGCAAAGGCATTCCAATTGTAGATGGTTTTTATTTGAGCAAAACTGTATTGTACATTTTGTATCAAATCTGGCAAGTGCAGTTATTGCCTGAGGGGTGATTTTCTCAAAATGGAATGGCAGATGGTACATCGTGATGTATTGCTATAATCTAAAATATTTTGTATTATCCCCATCATTATATTCATCACCATCATTGTGCTTTTAAACTTGTCTGGAATTGTCTGATCAGGAGCCATTGCTCAGAGTATTTTCTCATGTGGGATGCCATCTTCACCTGCTTTCCCCAGCCGGAATTCAACTCACTTTTCAGTGGTCATTTCAAGTACTCCATGGACCCTTTTTTTACTCCCGAAATCTCCAGGATCATTTTCTCTAGGCATAATCATAGAATGTTAGAGCTGAAAAATGCCTTGTCAACTTTAATCTTCTCATTTTAAAGAGGAAGAAATTGGTGCCCAGAGAGGTTAACTAACGGAGTCAAGATTGAACAGTCAGGAGAAGAAAGAAACATATAGTATATATATCGTAAGTTTAGAGCCCTCTCCACTTACTTGCATTTATATTTATAGACTTGTAAACCTGAAAAGGAAATGGTGTTCAACCTTACACTATTCACTACATTTTGTATTTATGTTATTTGTCTAACCAATCAGATTCAAGTTTTCTCACAACAGACAGGGAGTTTCAAACTCTTTTGTATCTCCCAGATGAGTAAACTGAGTTGCTAGAATAGAGATGGCAAATAAATTTATTTGCAATTGATCTTAATGGCTACCTGAAGGGATAATTTAGGTGGAACTTTAAAGCCTTTGGAAGGGCTGGTATTTTGAATTAAAGCTGTCTAACTTAAGTACACACTATGACACTGTACGTTGTTGGTCTTGAGGAATGAATTAAGGGCCAAGGTACATAATCTATTGAACCATGTGTAAAACACAGTGTTTTAGACTCTTGACATGTTTCACATTTAAAATACAAAATTATTTAATTTTTTGTAAACTGAGCCTTAAATTATACATAATACAGTATGTGGAAGGTAATGGATTTAATCCTGGTCTCGCCAATGCTAAATTCCATTCTTGATATATAAGAGTTTATTAATAATCAGAATGAACTTGCATTAATTACATCTTGTATTACCCTCTTTCCCATAACTCCACTTGTATTGAAAGAATAGATCATTACAATGTATAATGTCTCCTTCGTTGCCAAATGGAAGCCTGATGGGCTCGACTTGGAATTCCTAAAGGAAAGGAGGAAACAAGAAGGACTTTCCAAAACTATTCCTCTGATTTAGAATTGCTTCTGAGTGGTACTCAGGCTAAATCAGAGAGAAAACCAAGGGATTATCCCTGCTAAAATTTGGAACAACACCTAAAACTTACCAACTGAGAAAAATGAAGAAATTATGTCTGTATTTTAAAGCAGGCTTTGATTTGTTTGTGAAAATAATGATTTTTTTCATGTCAACACTAAATAAATGTATATGTATATAAACATATACATACATACATATTCATACATATACATATACATACATACACCTTTGCCTAAAATAATAGATACAGCATTATTTTTCTTAGTATTTAGTATATAGTGGGCCAAATTTTATTGTCTCCTATAGAGTTACTTGTAATACAATTCAAAGACAATTATGTAGCATGTGCGCGCGCGCGCACACACACACACACACACACACACACACACACACCATAGCTCCTTTTAATGCAAAGACATCCTGGAATGTTTTTCCTTTACCAATCCAAAGTGTGAACAGTCTTCATTAACGAACATGCTGTAGTGAAAAGATAAAAGTTTGATCTGAGTGAATCTATTGACTCTGCATATCAGATTCCAGCTGAGCAAGAATTATGAATTGGCCTGTGTAATAACTAAACTGGAATGTGTGGATTTTTATGTTGGTGCTGAGGATTCTGTTGTTTTCTGTTTCTGAAAGTAGACCATAGACCTTCCGTCCATCACACACACAAGATCAGCTCTGAAAGGTAGCACCTGACAAGCACCTTCTAGAAGCACGTTCTAAATTGTGGACTTTTTTACACTTCACGTCATCATGTGGGAAGTTTCAAATCAATTTGGCATTTAGCAGAAAACCAAAGTCACATTCTCAGAAGCCCAAGGAAGCCAGTCTCTGGTGTGTGAAAATCTAACATCAGCACATTATTCTGGGTTGAACAGAGAAGAGGATTTTGCTTTCCTGTAGATATGAGCTGTCCACTGTTGCGAGATCATGTGGAGAATACATGACATAAGGATGGAGAAAAAAGTAGTCCTAGAAATGAATTGGATATTTTTGACATTATTTAGTAATGACTATTTTGGAGCTAATGAGGTTCAAACAGCCCTATGAGGAAGAATTCATTTGCTTAAACTCATTTACAGTGAGATGTAAATGGATCATACAAGATCTTATGTTTATATGGCACTCTTCATTTAATCAACAACAAATATTTAGTGAGCACTCATTCTGTTCCAGGTATTATGCAGACACTAAAGATAATGGAACAAACATGACACAAGTCCCTGCCCTCTAGGAGATTACAGTTTTAAGAGGAAGGAATGACAAGTAAGTAGATGAATACCTTTGCAAGTAATGGTCCTCTGCCAGCGGTAGTCACACAGCATGAAGGGAACACAAAGCAAGGTCACGTAGCCCAGACTGGGCCATGAGGGGAACAGAGAATGCTTCCAGGAGTACCACCTCAGGCTTTGTGGCCCAGTGATACTTAGAACAAGAGTGTCAGGAGTATCTGAAGAAAATGGAGCTTGGGAAGAAATGATGAAGGAAAGAGGCATGAGAGGCTGAGTATTTTAAGGAAACTTTGCAGAAGCCATGTGGGGTCAGGAAAGAGCCTCTCCCTGAGGACATGGACCTTTTCTGTCTTCTTTACCTCTGCCTCTTCTGAATTTCAAAGAATAGCTTGCACATAGTGGACAATGAGTAAATATTTGTGCAATGAATTAATGCTCATGAGTACAGATCTAAACAGAGGAAGAGGGGAGATTATGGGGAAGTATAAGAAGTATTAGACCATCAAAAACCAAATGTGGCCCCAACCCTATAATTGTGTAACTCTCAGAGATTCTCTAAGGACCAAATTTGTTCACCTGTATGATGAAAAGTTTGGATGACATAATCTCTTAAGATCACTTGGTGTGTGGAATGCATAAGATAATGCTACTACTCCTGTGAGAAAAATCATGAGCTATTATTATACTCCTAGAAAATTATTTCTATGTGATTTTACAGAGTGACTTAGAGTTAATTTTTCAACAATGCAGTATTTTAATATGATAATATAAAATTTAATGGAATACAAAAGACATTGATTTGTTCTTCAAACTACATTGTCATGAACACATATTTTGATTACTCCCAGGAGACAAACATTAATTTTAATTTTTAGGAAAGCTGCTGGAATCTTTTAGAGTAATAACCAGTTCATTTGTAACATACAATAACAAGCTTAGAGGTATTTATTACATTGTAGAACAAAAATAAGCCTAATTAGAAAGGTGGGGCAGGACACCGCAGATCCTGTCAGATGTGACATTCAGCAAATGAAGCAGCCTAAGAATCCAGGGATATTTGTACACAGTGGTAGGATGCCATTTGATCAAAGGGTCTGCTCTCAGAAACACAGGTATATGGTATATCTGCTTGTTAATATTAAAGGAAAACCCTGGAGTTCATTGAGATTTATCTAAAATGTCAGTATTGATAGAAGTGAATCCAGAAAGGCTAATAAATATTCTAAGCTTGGCAAGGGGAGGATAGAAACTGCCCTGAGTACCTTGTAGATGTCCCTTTGCTCTTCTGTGATGCTGGATGTTGCTATTGAGAAGCAGAGCAGCCCGATTCCAGTGTGATACTTGACCCATTGTGAATCAGCTGATTTTTCTGGCTGGGTGCTCAAAGGATTATCTCTTTATCTTTAAAGCTTAATCATTTTACTAGTATATGTATTGATGCTCTGGGTAACTTCTTTTTCTTCATAATATGGTCTGTCTTTCCAATATCAATGTTTTAAATTTTGTCACTGTATCATTTATTTTGTTATTTGAACAGCTTTATTGAGAGGCAGTTTACAAACCGTGAAGTTTACCACCTATTAAAGTGGATAATCCAATGACTTTTAATGTATACATATATATATATATATATACACACACACACTTTTAATATATATATATATATTTTTTATATATATATATATATATATATATATATAACAGGGTTCTGTAGCCATGACTATAGTCTGATTTTAGAAAATTTCATTATCCCAAAATGAAACCTATAGCCATTGGCAGTCACTCCCATTTCTCCCTCACATGTACCACCAATTTATTCTCTGTCTTTATAGATTTGCTATTCTGGACATTTCATGTAAGTAGGATTATGCAATATGTGATCTTTTGTGACTGGATGGCAAGAAGAAATTTCTGAGGTCTTTTCCTCTGCTTTCCCCAAGCAGTTTCCTTAGCATTTCTTTCTTTGATGCCTGGCTATGATAGCCTTTCACTTGATCTCCGTCTTTTACAGGGGTTTCCACTTAATGTTCCATTATCTCTTTCTGAAACTGAATGTTTGCTGTTTATTTCTGAGAATGACCAACACTAGATCCCTTCCGCATTCCCCATTTGTCCTTGTCTATTGTCATAGGGGTTTTGTCTTAGTTACTTGATTAGTTTCCCAGGGCTGCTATAAAAATTACCACAAAATGGTTAGCTTAGAAAACAAGAATTTATTATCTAACCATTTTGGAGGCTAGAGATCTGAAATGAAGCTGCTGGCATAGCCACGCTCCCTCCAGTGAATCAAAGGAAGGATCCTTCCTTGCGACTTCTGGGTTCTGATGATTTCCAGCAGTTCTTGGTATGCCTTGGCTTGTGGCTACATAATTTCAGTCTCTGCCTCTGTCTTCACATGGCTGTCTTCCGTCTATTCATGTCTGTGTCCAAACTTCCTTCTTCTTATTAGACATCAGTTATTGGACTAGGACCCACCCTAATCCAATATGCCCTCATTTTAACTTGATTGTACCTACAAACACCCTATTTCCACATAAGTTTACAGTCACAGGTTCTGGGGGACGGGGCATGAATTTTTCAGGGATGCTGTTGAACCCAGTGTAGTTACATGTGTCTTTGTTTGCACAAAATTTGAGGATTCCAGTCTCTTTCTACAAGCTCAATGTTTATAATTTATGGGGACTCCCCCATTTTTTTTATTAGTCATGCTATAATTTTCAGGAGGATACTTGGTAAGATGCATAACCTAACTGACTGTCACAAATCTACTATATTCTTGCTTCAGATTTTGACACACAAGTTGAGTGGCTCTCAGACAGCATCTATAGGGGCTCATAAATCTATTCATAGGTTGGCATTCTAAATAGGAACCTTCCTATACACAGTGAAGTTGGCCCCCTGGAACATTCAACTAAAAGAGAATCTTTAATACTCTACAATTTTGAATAGTAACGAAGAAAGCCAGTTTTCTTAGATAATGTCTACTGAATTTTAGAGCTGATATTTCTAATGCCTTCTCAGTTATCAAGAATTAGAGTATTTATTTGACTCTTGCTTTGAACATCCCAAGGAGTTTTAAATTGAGACTCTATTAAGATATGTCAAAAGAGCCTATAATGGAATGATATCATTATCACAACAAATAGTTCATAGAATTTGCCCCAATTTTAAGCTCCACTAGGTATAACTATCAAAAGAGAGGACAAGATCACTTATTTGGAAGGGATTTAAATGTAAGGGTTTAAACATTTTATACACATCCAGCCATTGAGAATAGAGAACCTAGGAATCCAAAATGCACAGACAAAAAGGAACCAAAGGAGAATACAGGAGCTATTGTGTGGAACGCCTTCAATGCTAACATTTTCTATATTACTG
This sequence comes from Acinonyx jubatus, assembly GCF_027475565.1. Lineage (NCBI taxonomy): Eukaryota > Metazoa > Chordata > Mammalia > Carnivora > Felidae > Acinonyx > Acinonyx jubatus. Next base: position 42,169,981 of record NC_069391.1, read on the forward strand.
TTTGTTGTGATTGTACCCTAGAGCACAAGTGAGAGATTTAATGGAAAAAGTCAAAAATGTTTTTTTCTCCATGCTTCTGGCTACCAGATGTAAAATTACACTATATAATACTTCCTTAGTATAGGAGCTGTGTTAGTTGATACGTCTAATTAGCTTCCTGATCATTAGTGGAATGCCATAGTTTATTAATTTCACATGAGTACTAGGCACTTGTCTAGACACTGGGGAAACAGTGGTGAGTAAGAGAAACCAAATGCTGCCCTCAGGGAACTTGCATTCTAGTGGGTGAGATAAAGATCAACAATAGATATTAAAATATGAGGTAATAATTGATAGTTTAAAAAGAAAAGCAAAATGAATAAAGTGTGAAGATCAAATGTACAATATGGTGACTATGGTGGATAACACTGCATTCATTGTGTAATTGAAATTTCCTGAGAGTAGAACTTAGATGTTAATATACTCATACACACACACACACATATATATATATGTATGTATATATGTATGTATGTATGTATGTATACATACATATATATATGCGTGTGTGTGTATTTATATGTATACAGCTTATATATAGTGAAGGATGTGTTAATTAACTAGATTATGTGGGAGGGTACCTTTCACAACACATACATCAGATCCTTATGATGTACACTTTAAATATCTTAACAGTTTTGTCACCTACACCCCAATAAAGCTTCAAAAAAGAATTTTAGAGAAATTGAAGAAAAAGGAAAAAGTTAAGGACATGGAGAATGACAGGAGCTTATTTTAGCTTGGCTGGTTATAGAAAGCTTCTCTGAAGGGATACCAATTAAATGGACTAAATGATGTGAAGGAGTGAACTAGGTGAAGATGTGAGGGAAAAAAAAAGGTTCCAAGTCCAGAGTAATATTTCAAAAGATAGTATGTATGCAAAGTCTGTGGGAATGAATTGGGTAAAGGAGACAGCAGAGTCAGATGACAGCAGAGTCAGAGACATGTTAGGGCTTCTAAGGCCATGATAAGTTTGGATTTATTTTAAGTGTAATGGAAAGTTATTGGTGGCTTTAAATAAGAGTATGGTATAATCTTTTTTCTTTCGCTGCTAGATAAAGAATAAAATGTCAAGGACAATGGTAGACTCAAGGAGGCCAGTTAGGAGGCTAGCATAGGAACCTAGAGAACAGAAAATACTGGTGTGGACTAGGATGTTAGACTGCAGACAATGAGATGTTGGTATAGAAGAATCACAAATTACATTTTAATCATATTGGGCTTAGATAAGTGTTAGATATCAAAGTGGATACATGGAAGAAGTGTATGGACATCTCCAGTGGTAAGAGGAGAAAAAATAGGAGTAATGATAATAGACTATATATGTGTGTGTGTGTGTGTGTGTGTGTGTGTGTGTGTGTGTGTGTGTGTGTATGGCTTACATTATGAATTATTTATTATAGTTAAATATATAATACATTATAATGTATATCACATTTGTATATTATGTATGTATGTAACCATATGCATGGTACATAATGAGATCACATCAGATGTTAATTATAAATAGAGAGGGAAGAGTATCTGAGGAACACTGACTCTCCAACAATTAAAATTCAAGAGAAAGATGGAGAGACAGCCAAAGAAATTGAGAATCCAAGTCATTCAATTAGAGGGAAATAAGGAAGTTAGACAGTCCTAAAATGCAAGAGAAGAAAATGCATCAGCAAGGGGAGAATGATCATTTGTGCCAACCATTGCTGAGATGAAAACCAGAATTGACCAGGAGATTTGGCAGGATGGATATTTTGCTGGTGACTCTGCCAAGAACAGTTTCCTAGGAGGACGAAAGCCTGGCCAGAGTGGGTTAAAGGCAGAATGGTAATGTTCTGGGCAAATTGACAAAGTACTTTATGATAAACCCTCTTGGTTCTTATATGTTGGAAAGTTAGATAAAACCTCAAAAGAGAAAGCAAAGACAGAGGTGGACTATAAATACACAACAAAAAACCTCCATGAACTAGAGAGGAAACTGTGGTGCCTGAGAAACCAGGCCTGGATGTGTGGCATGGAAGCTGGCTGTGGGGACCATGGCTCACCTCTTGTGGAGTAAAATGCACAAAAACATGCCAGTCGAGGGGTGCCTTGGTGGTTTAATCAGTTAAGCATCTGACTCTTGATCTCAGCTCGGGTCATCACTGTTTGAGGGTTTGAACCCCACGTTGGGCTCCATGCTGACAGCACAGAGCCTGCTTGGAATTCTCTCTTGCTCTTGCTCTGCCCCTTCCCCACTTATATTCTCTCTCTCTCTCTCTCTCTCTCTCTGTCCGTCTGTCTCTCTCAAAATAAATAAATACACTTCTTAAAACAATGTCAGTTTTGATGCCTTTTAGGAAAGCATGAAGTTAGGGAGTTTGGGAAGAGTATGTCTGCTTGGTCACCAGACTAGTTAGCTGGGCACCCTGGGAGTGAGGGTTGGGTGAAGACAGTGATAAGCCTTCTAGAGAGGAAGGATCAAGAAGAGATGCACCAAGAGAGAAAAATAGGTAAAATCCTTTACCTCAAAATCAAACCTGCAAGTCAATATTTCATAAGAAATGAATAAATCTTCTAAGAAAGATAGCCAACAAAATCAATATTTAGAATATGAGTTTACTTCCGATGAGCTTAATTATATGGAACAATCTGACAAAGACTTCAAAATAAGTATGCCTCTGTGCTCAAAGTAAAAATGAATTTTTCGCTTAAGATGTAAGAATTTACACTAAACACACAACCATAAAAATAAAATGAACAGGGGAACATATAAAAAGACCAGTCAGACATTTTAGAAATAGAACTTTAATAGCTACCAGAAGGAAAGGACAATTACCTTCAGATCAATGGCGGTAGACTTATTGTGACTTTTACCAGTAGCATTAGATGACAGCAAATGAAAGAACAGTTTCCTCACTGGGCTCGGGGAAAGAAAATAGCAGGTACAGTTATATACCTAGTTAATGGCTTTTTTTTTTTAATTTTAGAGAGAGAGAGCACACAAGTGGGAGAGAGGGGCAGAAGGAAAGAGAGAATCTCAAGCAGCCTCCACGCTCTGTGCTGATTGTGGAACCAGACACAAGGCTCAATCCCATAACTGTGGGATCCTGAACTGAACAGAAATCAAGAGTCTGAAACCCAACTGACTGAGCCACCCAGGTGCCCCTCAAGCTAAATTAAACACTTTTATGAGATTAGGGCAAAATATGATATTATCAGGCATATGGTATTTAAGAATACCACTTAGACTTTGATTAAATAAATTTTAAAAGTACCCTGAAAAAATATAATTCAGCAATAAAGTAGGACATAAATAATAACAAGTGAGATTTGTCCTCACTTTGGCAAAGATGATTGACACAGAAGTCTCTTAACAGTTTGAAGGGATAGATCCATATCTTTCAACATGTATAGAAAAAACATTTAATAAAATCCAGTAAATATTTAAGACAAGTTCTCAATAAACTTGTAAAAAAGTATTTCTTTACCTTGTCCACAAAACCTTACCTTATTATGATTATTAATAAAATTTGAGAAATACTTTTAAACTCAGGACCCAGGGGCATCTGCGTGGCTCACTCAGTTAAGCGTCTGACTTTAGCTCAGGTCATGATCTCATGGGTTCATGAGTTTGAGTCCCGCACTGGGTTCTCTGCTGTCAGTACTGAGCCCACTCTGAATCCTCTGTCCCTCTTGCTGTCTGCCCCTCCTCCACTCAAGCACGCTTTCTCTCAAAAAATAAACATTAAAAAATTACACCCCAGGCAGATGCCTGCCATTTCAGCTTCTGGTCAATATTCTGCTGAATACTCTGGCAAGTGGAATAAGAAATCAGAAAAGAATGGGTATAAGAATTAAGAGGCTTAGGTAAAACTATCTTTTTTTTTCCGCCATATGATTCACTGTGTACACTGAAAATCCAGAAGACTTTACAAACTCTTAGACCTAATAATAAAGGGAAAAACATAAAAAATATTGTGGTATACAAAATCAAAATAAAAAATCAATAGCATTCTTATTTGTAATTTAAAAGACAACTGGAAAAAGAACCTTCCCCTAAAGCTCTCACTTTATACAAAATTATAAAACATAAAACTGTAAGATATCACACAAAAAAAACAGGACAAAATCTTTGGGTTCTAGGACTAGGCACAAAGTTCTCAGACTTGATACCCAAAGCATGTTCTGCCAAACTTCACAGATTTGACTCCCTCAAAATTAAAAACTATTGCTCTGCCAAGAGCCCACTTGAAGAGGATGAAAAGACAAGCTACAGACTAGACTTATAAACAGATTGTTCTTCCTGACGTCTCAGGTGCAGTGAGGCTATACCGTGCAAGTAACACTTCTTATCTGACAGTTCTGTCATCCTACAACTTCATTTATGGGCTGTAACTTTTTGTGTTACATCCTGAGTTTTCATAAATATGTTTGAAAAAGTTTGATGGTAGCAACCACAGTGACATGAGAAACGAGTAATTTCTTAAGTAGAGCACAGAGTGTTCTATAAACACTTTAACATCTTAGAAGCTATACATAGGTCAGCATTTCCAAAAAAGGAAAGCCCTCACTGAATAATGGTAAATCAGTGACACTAGCTATTTACCTTAACAACTTATTGAAGAAATGAGGGAAATAGAAGGGAAAAAGAAAGAAAAGATCTCGTGACAATATTCTTTAAAAAGTCAAAGTGTTAGGAGGCTCCTGGGTGGCTCAGTCGCCTAAGCATCCAACTGTTGATTTTGGCTCAGGTCATGATCTCCTGGTTGGTGAGCTTGAGCCCCGTGTTGGGCTCTGTGCAGATCCAGGCTGCTTGGGATTTTCTATCTCCCTCTTTCTCTGCCTCTATCAAAATAAATAAACAGTTTAAAAAAAATCAATAAAAGGGCAAAGTGTTTCTAAGATTCAGCAGTACAAGAAAAGTAGAAAGTACAACACAAGTCATGCAAATGCAAATGAGCAATTCATTAGTTAGAGGTGAAAATAAGTGTGCATGTGCAAAACGGTCTTCATATATTTTTTTGAGTGGTGGAGAGGAATGGAAATTTAGCAGCAAACAAGGAAACCTGAGTTTTCTTCTCAATTTAACTGTTGGAGGGCCAAATTTATTCACTTCTTCTCTCAAATTCCTTTTCCCAGTTTTAAAATGGGGTGCCAGTCCTTGGGGTGCCTCTGAGATCATTTCCAAGTGTGAATCTGTCAGAAGTCCTCCTGCTGGCTATGGAGGTGAAGTGACAACCTCCCTCCTCCACCACACTTTGGGACCCTATTGGTTATGCCAGTGACACTGCCAAGAGTAACACAGAGTGACACCCAAATAAGATCCTGGAATCCAATTGGCTTTGCTTTTCTCATTTCCAGAGTGCTATGTTCTAACAAATTTAAAAGTTCTTCAATTTATAAATTCCACCCCTGAAGCAAAGTGAATCAAAGTACTTGTGGCATTTGAATCTCTGTACCTTGGGAATGATTTATTGTGTTTGAATTTTCATTGTGTTTCTATTGGGGGGAAATAGGCTTCTGGGTAGAGTAAACATTTCCACAGTGTGAAAATATGCTCCAGGCAGCCCTGAGCACGTGCCAAGAAATTCTAATATTGCTTGAAAATTATTACTGCTCCATTAAGGATCCCTGAATTTCTGAATATTCAATATAACCACGTGATCAATTTATACCTCCTCAACTCTAGATGACTGCTTTCCAAATGCTCTTTAATTTCAGTACATTTACAAAATAATTAAAATGCAATTTAGCAGGTTTTAAGAGTGTTTGCAATAGATGTTCATAAATGTTTCAGGTAGCACTACTTTCTGGGTTTTTCCTAATAGTGTCTTCCTCCCCTCCAATCCTTTTAATTCAACACTTAACAGGTATAGCAATTCTCATAAATAAACATGTGAATTGATTGAAAGAAGTGATTAAATGGCATTCAGAGGTTAGTGCTCTGGCATTTATTTCCTAGAAAGTCTGTTAAATGGTTTCAATTAAAAAGAAAGGAGGGGAACCTCACAACTGTGAAACAAGGGTCTTTGAATTAGTGTTATGTTAGAGACGGGCTCTCTTAGAAGGGGTAGCAGTTGTACTGGAAGCAGAGGGGACAGAAAAAGAAGAAAAGGATTGAGTCACACCGCTTGGAATCCCTTGTCTGTAGAAAAGACCTTTCCATCTGGTTAAGTGAAGATGAATGAATGAAGAATCACAGTGTTCTTATTTAATCAACTTAATCACCTTGAAAAATGGAGGTAGTTATTCTGCCTACCAGGCATGAAGGGCCTAAGGGATATGTGCCAAGTTGTTGCAACACCTTGATAATCAAGTTGTACATTTTGCCATAGATCCAGACTAACAACGTATGCCGCTAACATACTTATGTTACTTGGAAATTACTCTGAGTTGGCATCATTACTAAAACTTGAGAAAGGAAAAAGATGACCTAGTAACAAGTCTTACTGTTTTTAATGTTTTCAAGTATCTTCTAGAATCTGACAGACAAGGAGGGTATCTATGTGTCATGTGATCCAGGCCCTGGGCCTAACTGAGGATTTAAACCTGAGTTCTTACTTCCTGGGATGAAATGTTTATTCTATTTTGTTTTTTTAAAGTAATAGCTTTGCCCAACGTGCGGCTCAAACTCACGACCCCGAGATCAAGAGTCAGATGCTCTCCAGACTGAGAAAGCCAGGGGCCCCTGAAATGTTTTTTTTTAAATACCAGTGACAACAACAGCAATTATGTGAATAACAACAACAAATTAATGATGAGGGTGTTAAATATTCGTCAGTGGGTTTTACTCATTGTTTTTCTTTAATTCTTACTCATTTCTCTGAACTGGATACTATTGTTATACCACATTAGACTTGGGAAGTAGCTTGCATAATTTAAGTATTTTTCCCAGGGTCCCTTGGTTAGAGGAAGTAGAACCCTGAAGAATGTACACACAGGACCTGTGCCTCCAGAACCATCTGCACTTCATTATTACCCAGGAATGGCTAGGACAACAGGACATTGTATTCCTTCTCTCTTATTTCCAAAACCATGAGTTAACTTAAATCTGGTTTCTATTCTCTGTGAAGACAGTAAAGTATCAGAATCATTTTGAAATGATCTTTATACAGGAAATCCTTCCCACTTTGAGGGAGATGAAGTAAATACATGCATTTTACTATACCTGAATTTACAAAGTTATGTCCTTTTATAAACATCATATATTTTATCAAACTCTGTTTTTTCTTAAAAATATTTTATTGGTTATCCCTTCCAAAATGCTAGGACCACATGAATAATATACACATGAAGAAGAAAAATACACTTTGCATGTAAATTTTATAGGAAAATTTTCTGAATTGTTTACAAAACAGTGTTGACGAAAATAGAATAATCTAGCATTTTTGTTTAACAGTGTCTAAATATTATAAGAAAAGAATTTTAACAAAAATTCTCACTGTAGGACTCAAGTGACAACCAGAAATGGAAATATTTACTCAACTGCTTCTTTGATATTGAATAAAAAATACAAATTCTCTGTGACAATGCATTTTCTATAATTGTGTTTTTGCTAGCACTTAAATATAAGGAAGATTACAGACATATCCAGAATCTAAGAATATATGGGTGCACCTTGAAAAATCACGTGCTTTGCCATTCTTAAAGGAAATGCTGTGGATTTTAAGCACAGTACTAAGTACATTTTAATTTTAAAAATGTTCATTTTGAGACAGCGTAGCAATTTCAGCTGCAGTTAACCCACTGGAGGTATTGCATAAACACAAATTGATGGACTGATGGGCAGACAAGATGGGAATTCCTATGTCTGCAAAGGTTTATTTGCCTGTTTGCAACATATCAGGTTTCTGAATGGGGATTAAAGCTAGAATATTTTGCAAGAATTACATATATTAATAACTATGTTTAAAAAGTCTTCAGTTGAATTCTGTCAATAGTATGGTTCTATTTCCACAAAAGTTTAATTTTTTCATATTTCCAAGCCATAATAAATAGTTGAGCACTTTAGAGGATAGGACTGCAAGCTGCCTTAGGACAAGAATTTGTCTGTGTCACAGTGCAGGCTGAACAAATGTCACTACATTAATATCAGTTATAATTATGAAATAATCCAAATGTGAACTGACTCTAGTGTTATTTGTTTTATTTATTTGCAAAAGTATTTAGTTGTTTTTTTCTTATTTTTAAATATCAGAGCAACCAAAATCTAGACTATGCATCTATTAGTGTGCTGGGACTGTCGTAACAAAATACCACAGACTGGGTGGTGCAGCCAAAGGTTTATTTTCTCTCAATCCAGATGCTAAAGGTCTAAGATCAAGGTGCTGTCAGGATGGTTTCAGCTGAGGTCTCTTCCTGGATTGTATATGACCATTTTTTCATTGTGTGCTTACATGGCTTCTCCTGTGCACATAAGAACAGAGAGAGATCTTTGGTGTCTCTTCTTCTTCTTATAAGGGTGCTGGTCCTATCAGATGAAGGCCCACCCTTATGACCTCATTTAAACTTTATAACCTCCTGGGGGGCCTGGGGGGCTCAGTTGGTTGAGCGTCCAACTTCAGCCCAGGTCATGATCTCACGGCTGGTGAGTTTGAGCCCCGCGTCGGGCTCTGTGCTGACAGCTCTGAGCCTGGAGTCTGCTTCAGATTCTGTGTCCCCCTCTCTCTCTGTCCCTAACCCACTCTCATTCTGTCTCTCTCAAAAATAAATAAACACTAAAAAAGAAATTTAAACTTTATAACCTCCTTACAGGCCCTATCTGCAAATATAGTCACATTAGGGATTAAGACTTCAACATAAGAATTTTAATAGAACACAACTCAGTCCATAACAAAATATAGGAAACCATATTTGCTTTTAAGCATCTTCAGTGGTGATAGTGGTTGTAAACCACTGACTTGAAGAATATTCAACCAGGAAAATATTTCAAGCAGCAATTCAAAAGATGGTCAATAGCCAGATCTTCAATCAAAAAAGCTGCAGGGCACCTGGGTGACTCAGTTGGTTGAGTGTCCAACTACGGCTCAGGTCATGATCTCACGGTTCGTGGCTCAAGCTCTGCGTCAGGGTCTATGCTGACAGCTCAGAGCCTGGAGCCTACTTCAGATTCTGTGTCTCCATCTCTCTCTGCCCCTCCTCTACTCACACTCTGTCTCTCTCTCAAACATAAGTAAACATTAAAAGAAAAAAAAAGCAAACCTATAGGAGATACAATAATAGGAAGTAGTTTTAAACTGTAAGGATTGTAGTAAAATGGCTGAATTCTATTATCTAAAATGCTTTGCGTGGGGGTGGGGGGCAGAATATAAAACCTCAGCTCCAGAGGTACTAGTCTAATGGAAGTGTAACTAGAGAAATTAGGGCAGACTCATTTTTTTTAGGATTGAGATGGAATCTCACTCAGGGGATCATGCAAGAACTGAAGGTAAAAATAGGGCCAGAGTGAAGCTGATTTAGACCAAAGCAGGTAAGTTTTAGGTTGGGAGAAGTACAAGTACAGTATCACAAATTCTTGTGATACTTGGCATTCTAGATTCTTGGCATATTATTTCATGTAGTTCATACAACAACTCCATAAAGTTATCACTTATGTACTGTAGATAATATCTGTGTTCAGATAAGATAAGAAACTAACCCAAAGGGCATACATGCAGTAAGTCAGCAAAGGTAAGGAGCAAACCTTGTTTTCTCTCTGTTAAATTTCAGGATCTTTGTACACTACAAATAGGGTTTTCTATATTAAATGCAAGCAGAAAGACAAGGTCTTATAAATATGCCCTACCCTTCAAGAAAAGTAGTCAAATAACCATTTTGTGTACTAGTTAAATGAAGGAGAACATATTTTCTGGAATAAATTTAGTGGTTAATAAAATACCCAACCCCAGTAGTTAGATAAATATAAATGCATAAAGGCAAGAAAATCATTACACATAAGGGCTAGACCTAAAAAGAAAACCCATTAATAAAGAAAGAGAGTGCAGTTGACCCTAGAACAAAGTGGGGATTAGGGGCTCCAATGCTCCCCCATGCAGTCAAAATTATACATATAACTTTTGACTCCCCGAACACTTGGCTACTAATAGCCTACTGATGACCCAAACTGGTAACTACTGTCAGCCTACTGATAGCATAAACAATTGATTGACACATATTTTATTTATTAGATGTATGATATACTATATTCTTATAATAAAGTAAGCTAGAGCAGATAAAATGTTACTAAGAAAATTATAAAGAAGAGAAAGTACATTCACAGTATGTGTATTTTTTGAAAAAAAATCCATGTGGATAAATTCCTAGTAGTGCTATTGCTGGGTCATAGGGTAGTTCTATTTTTAATTTTTTGAGGAAGCCTCCACACTGTTTCCCAGAGTGGCTGCACCAGTTTACATTCCCACCAACAGTGCAAGAAGGTTGCCGTTTCTCCACATCCTTACCAGCATCTGTTGTTTCCTGAGTTGTTAATTTTGACTGGTGTGAGGTGGTATCTCAATGTGGTTTTGATTTGTATTTCCCTGATGATGAGTGATGTTGGGTGCTGATTCATAGGGGCACATGTACCCCAATGTTTATAGCAGCACTTTCAACAATAGCCAATTATGGAAAGAGTCTAAATGTCCATCAACTGATGAATGGATAAAGAAGAGGTGGTTTACATATATGATGGAATACTACTTGGCGATGAGAAAGAATGAAATCCTGCCGTTTGCAACAATGTGAATGGAACTGGAGGGTATTATGCTAAGTGAAATAAGTCAACCAGAGAAAGACAGGTATCATATGTTTTCACTCCTATTTGGAACTTGAGAAACTTAACAGAAGACCATGGAGGAAGGGAAGGGGAAAAAGTAGTTTCAGAGAGGGAGGCAAACCATAAGATACTCTTAAATACAGAGAGCAAACTGAAGGCTGATCGGGGTGGGGTGCAGAGGAGAGGGGAAAATGGGTGATGGGCATTGAAGAGGACACTTGTTGGGATGAGCACTGGGTGTCGTATGTAAGCAATGAATCACGGGAATCTACTCCCCAAACCAAGAGCATATTGTATACACTCTATATTAGCCAACTAGACAATAAACTATATTAAAAAACTATTAATAAAATAATGAAAAGCAAGCAAGCAAGAAAGAAAAAAAATCCATGTGTAAGTGGACCCATGCAGTTCAAACCCCTATTGTTCAAAGGTCAACCATACAAGGAAGAGACAAAAGTGGAGTAAGCAAAATAAATAAAGAAAGATAGGAACGCAGGATGAGGTTCAGTTACACAGTTTCCTTTAGTACTTAGTACATGCCTGAAGGTAGCACCTTAAAGTGTGGCTGGAAGTTATCTGAGTAAAAGATCACTCAACTATCAAGCCCCAGAGAATAGCACATGCAAACAAGCACTTAACAAATAACTGTTTTCGGATATTGATAATGATATATCAAAGCTATAATCTGCTGTCTTACAAATGGATATAATGAAATTCTTGGAATTTTAACAAATGGACAAAGCAAGAGACTGAACTAACAGAAGGGAAATTTTCCAGATAGTTTCATGTCAATACCACTTAGGTTCATAAATTAGTACTTTGAGAAAGCTGAGTATACTTTTGTAAATTCTAAGTCATGTATAGAGTGAGCCCAGTCATGTATACTGGAGTGAGCCCAGTATACATCGCATACATTTAACCTGCCCACTAAGAAAAAACTGATTTTGAATACCAGTTATTTTTCTTTTAAATATGACAACATATATTATTAGAAAAGCTGGCTTTATGATGTACCGTTCACTGTCATCCTAGTTTGCTGTAAGTCACAAAATAAACCACTTAAATAAATTTACTTAGAAAAAATAAAAACCTTGTGCTATGGTTTTTTATTCTCTTTTTCCTGATTATAATAGTATAGAAGCTCATTGTAAACATTTTTTAAGTTTATTTATTTATTTATTTATTTATTTATTTATTTATTTAGAGACAGAGAGCTAGTGTGCAAGCATGGGAGGGTCAGAGAGAGAGGGAGAGGAAGACAAACCCAAGCAGGCTTCACGCTGTCAGCACCAGAGCCAGATGCGGGGCTCAAACCCACAAACCATGAGATCATGACCTGAGCCAACATCAAGAGTCAGACACTTACCTGACTTAGCCACCCAGGTTCTCCTATAAACATTTTAATAATTCAGTCTGTGTAGTACATGAAAGCCTTTTGGAGTCCCTCATCTTGGATATAACTGCATTATCACTTAAATGTATATTCTTTCAGATGTTTTCCAAACACATGCCAACATACATAGATATATATGAGGACATATATGTATTGTTTAAACAGAGCTTGAATCACACTTATACACAGTTGAAATTTGACCTCTTCATTACTAAGATATCTTTGCCATCTTTTGCTGTCAATATATATTGATACGCTTCCTTATGGTGGGGGAGGGAATCAGTAATTCAGTTTTGCACATGAAAGTCTGAGATATCTATTAGATATTCAAGTGGGATGTGTAATCCTGGAGCTCAGAAGAGAGAAACACTGAGTATGCTTCAGGGCTGGAAATTTTGAGTTTTTTGATCGCTCCAGTTCCCATTGCTATGGAGGTTTCTTACAGCAGACTGGGGAATATGCCTTGCCCTCCTGAAGGCTTTGGCATTGATAAAGAAAACTATTTGGTAGGAAAGGAGAGATAATTCCTATTGCAAAGAGAGTCGAGTTTTTTTTTGTTTGTTTTTGTTTTTTTCTTTGTTTTCTGTGTGTGTGTGTGTGTGTTGTTGTTGTTGTTGTTGCTATTGTTGTTTTTAATAACTGCTCACTGTTGGGGCGCCTGGGTGGCTCAGTTGGTTGAGCGTCCGACTTTGGCTCAGGTCATGATCTCAGGCTTTGTGCTGGCAACTCAGAGTCTGGAGCCTGCTTCAAATTCTGTGTCTCCCTCTATCTCTGCCCCTCAGGCTCTGTCTCTCTCTCTGTCAAAAATAAATAAACATATTCTCCAAAATGCAGTAAGATTCATTCCTGATTTCTACTGAGGTATCCAGGATAAAAGGCCTCAGTCAGCCAGAGGTGTCACTATGTGGCACCTCCTTTGGAATATCTCTTAAGCTATAAGTCTTTGCTGCCTATCCAGACCTTCATGCTCAAGATTCTTCAACTGCCATATGTGGAAACAAGATCCAAACTATGTTTGTTTGTTTGTTTGTTTGTTTGTTTGTTTTAATTCCAAATGCCATGAACTTTCCATTACACAGAGCTTTCTCTTTTCTTTGTAGCTCTTTTAAATTTTATAATGGTAGAGAAAAATAAATTAAATTGAATAAAATCAGTTGTCTAATGGATCTAGAGAAGATGAGTTAATGAATCTGCTAGATTGCCAGGGGGTAACACCTTTGCAAGTGGTCAGCGTGACAATTTTTCTTACACTCTGAACTATCCATATAGCCTAAACACCCCAAAAACAATTATGGTGCCTGGGAATGAACCTTTTTACTGGCCATAGTGTAAGCAAAGACTTTTTTAGGTGTGGCATAAATGAATATATCATTGTTTAAAATGACTAAAGAAGGCATCAAGAATATGGGGATTTTGGGGGGCTGGGGGCTATAAAATTCCTCAGTTAAAACTAGAAGGTCATCTTCACAAGTTTAGGATGTTGCTCCATTAATCATTCATTAGCACTTATTCATACAATTGAACATGTTGAGTGTAAGATAGTACAACTAATAAATGAAGAAACTGAACCTCCAAGTTATGACTTGCCTGAAATAGGTTTCTTAGTAAAGTGTGGAGAAGTTCAAACTAAGTCCCAGTTTTCTTGAATGGAAGATAGAAAGTTATAATTACTTGAGGTGGAGCATTGCTGTGATAATCACATATAACTATGACATATAGATGAAACACCTTGAAATCTGTTCATTTTTACTCATATTGTATTGTTATCATTGACGAGAGGAGTTTGTCCACTCTTCAACCACTGAAGCTGGGTTGCTACACCTACAGATATAACAGAAAAAAAAAAACAAACTGGAATTATCCTTGCTTAAGAATAATTCCTTTTCAGTTAGAAGGTAGGAAGAATACTATTTAGTTGTTGTCATCACTGATTTTGGATGATAGTTAATTGCAACAAATGGCTATTTCCACCCCACCCCCTCCCAAGAAAATCTGCCTCTATTCTGCTACTAACCTGAAGAATTAAGATTAGAAAGTATATAGATCATTAAAAAAATATGTGATACATGATACAGGAGTAAGTGAAATGGAAACCATACTGGGTCAATATATAAAGAATCTCAAAATTAAGTTATGCCATTTCCCCCTAATATTAGAATTAGGGGAAACTCAGAATTAAGAGTTTCCCAATGCAGATTGTATTTTAGATGCTCAGAGTAGCAATCGTTAGCTTAAGGTCAAAAAAGGAAGCATGTTCGGTGGGAGACAAAAAGCTTTCCATTTCTACTGAATATTCATTTATAATTTCTCATTATAACTTGACCTATTTCTAAAAAAAATGAAGTGGCTTCCAATTTAGTGTGTTATTGGTCATGAATTAAGACCTTAACAAGGCAGACATTCATCTTACCAAAACCTAGAAAAGTTTTATGATTTTATAAACACTGTGTAGCAAATTTGCTGACAGCTTTCTTAACCCCTGCTTGTCTAAGCCCTTAAATGTCAATAAAAATTAAACCAAGGCTGCTGAGGAACATTTTTATTTCCTTTTTTGCCTTTGGCCCTACCTGAAAGTCATTTCTGTGTCTTGAGAGTCTCCTTTGTTGCATGAAAAACGTCTCATTTTTTCCCCTTAGCTTATGCTTTCTAGACTGTTTCTAGTAATGTTTTTTAAACATCAGATAATTTGCTGAATATGTGTGGCCCAATTATTATAGCTGCTGAAATTTTTAACTAATACAGTGATTCTCTTGCTTCTTCCACCATTAAGCTGCTTTTTATTTGTTCATTACAGTATTCTAAGTCCCCCTGACATTGTCCCACATCTACTTAAATAATTTGGTTTTTCATCTCCACTAACTTGAATACTTCACTGCACTTGTTCTGGTCTTCTAGGTGTCCTTGTACGCGCATGACATTTCCTCTCCATGTAATGGCTTCCTGCGTCCTCCTCCACGCCCTTGTTCCTTTCCTGACTTCCCTATGAAGATCTTCTAATTTCATGTGTGCTTCTAACACATCCTTCAATCAGTACACCCTGCTTCTTTCCTTCTTTCTCATTTCTTAATCCCATTTCCCAGGTAAATTATAAGCTGATTTAGGGTACTATGTTGTATTTATTGTTTATACAGTGACTGTTTTTACTATCTGGCACATATTAGGTACGTAATAAATATGTGAAAAATTATTTCTAGTTCTCCATTTTTGTGATGGAAGTAAGATTTTTTTTTTAGGAAAAATGTAGTGGAAAAAAATAGCAGCAAAAGAACAGTGAGACTAGAAACAGATGAAAGAACACTTTTTAAACAACCACATTAGAACTATGCCAATGTAAACATGGCACAGTAGGGGCTTATTTTTCATCTTCCAGTTTAGAAGCCTTATGTGAGCACTGGTTACTTCTACACTTTTTTTGGAGTAGGCCTGTTGTGAAGCATTATGCCACACTATGTCTTATATACCATGACAAGTGGCATTTTTTCCCTTATGTTGCTATATTTTTGGACAGAGCAATATATCTAAATTAAAATTTCTAGGGGAAAGGGGAAAGCTAAATAGAAATCCAACACAGTGTTTTAAATGATAAAAAAATACTACACAGACTAAATATATAAGTGTATGGGAAAATATAGATAAGTAATGGAGAACCTTTTTTTTTAACTATTCTGAACATTTTCTGCTTTTGAGGTTGAGTTATTAAGAAAATAAACTTTTCCCTAAAAACATGTTTTGAAATATAATTGTTAAAATCAGAATAAATTACTGGACTGTATGCATTATTGATCCGTCCTTCAATGAGTTTTATCTGTTGTTTGGAGTCTTATCCAATTCTTCACTTTTGGAGCTTGAAATCCAGAGAGGAAGTAAGAGAACCCTGTAATAAATTTCAGGAGAACTCCAAAATTACATGCCCACCTAGGCCACCTTCTTTTGTTCTCTGCCTGTCGTAATGTCATATATATTGGTTAATATTTTTTTAGTTTTATTTTTTATTTTTTTTAAATTTACATCCTCAATGGGGAAAAACTGAGAGCTTTTTCCCTAAGGTCAGGAACAAGACATGGATGTCCCCTCTCACCACTGTTATTCAACATAGAATTGGAAGTCTTAGCCTCTGAAGACAACACAAAGAAATAAAAGGCATCCAAATCAGCCAGGAGGAGGTCAAACCTTCACTCTTCTCAAATGACATGATACTCTGTATGGAAAACCCAAAAGATTCCACCAAAACTGCTAGAATTGATTCATGAATTCAGCAAAGTTGCGGGATATAAAATCAATGCACAGAAATCGGTTGCATTCCTATACACCAACAATGAAGCAACAGAAAGAGAAATCAAGGAATCGATCCCATTTACAGTTGCACCAAAACCCATAAAATACCTAGGAATAAATCTAACCAAAGAGGTAATATTTCTGATTTTTATTTTTATTGTGGTGTTTTTTCCTTTCTGTTTTCTTTCCCATTCTACTACATCACAGTGTTCCCATGATTCCTCCCATTTGTGATGACCATTCTGCCCTACACCCAGGGAAGATGTGGCAGGTTGCTGATGGGAGTGTTCTTATGGAAGAACTTTATTAACTCTTTCTTAATCTATTCCTTACTGATACTAAATGATCTCCAGGTTCAAAGCATAATGTCTAACATTCAATTATCTTATATAAAGGCAAATATTAATCTATTTTTATATGGCACTTGTTTTACTTTCTTTTTGAGAAATGGACTTAAAAACAATCAGACTAATTTATTGAACATTTTCTCTCCTAAGTTCTGTTCTGTTCTCCTAAGTTCATAACAGCAATTATGAAAGAAGTCTTTTGGCTTTAAATAGAAATATAATGTACTCCCATATGCCATCACCCTAGAGGTGATGCCGGGTGAACCATTATACATGATACATAAAGGTGTGTTCCAGATGGAAACACCAAAGGGCTTTTTAAAAACTACACATTCCGCAATATGTTGATTTCAGGATTTCCCTCATCAGTTATGGTGACAACTTTTAAAATAGGTATTTTATGGAACTCTTAATTTTGTATGTACATTTAATGTATTCTTATAACGTATTTATGAACTACTGTGTTGATTGGCTCATTTTGGAAACTTACAAAATTTATCATCAGGGCTGCTTAGAAGTTACTTTAATGGCCCCGCTGTAATACAGAAGGTGTTTCCTTCCATATTGGTTAACAATAACAGCCTGTTGTTTGAGTCAAATTTGTAAAAATTACACCTTAATATGCAAATCCATTTTTTCATTACTGATGCAGAGCAAAGAAAGCCAACAGGATAGCAAACACTAACATTTTGCCTTTAAGTGCTCACAGACATAAAATAAATGAGGCGTAGCTATTGATTGTCTTTGGCCTACATTATCTTCACAGAAACTATTAAGGAGGCTTTTCCAGCTTCCTTTCATGCCTCATTTTCTCATACTATCTAATGAAGAGCTTCACTTAAACTATAATGTGCTATTCTCCCGAAAGTACATTTTTATGGCCCTAAAAAGCAATACTTGTGTATCAAGGACCGTTTTTACTGCTACATTTATTGGCTTGTTGCACTGTACAAAATTATAAAATATTCTAGAGCTGGGTGGTGCTGTAAGTTCTCTTAATTAATTTCTGATTTTAAAGTTTATTTTGTCAATCCAAACCTGCTGAATAACAGACATCACTGGACTATCCACACAATTGTGAGATACCCTCCTAAGCCCTCTGAAAATAGGTATTTTATAATTTATCATTAAATATACGTTTAAGAAGGGTTTGTTGTGAGGTTCAAGTGATTTGCCGTTTGTAAACGATTTTTTTGGACATACTGAGGTTAATTAGCATACCTCTCAGAGACTAATGAATGAACATTTAGATGGAAAACTTGGAATTTCATTAGGAAGATCTGGGCTGGAAATAATGGTATTCTTCAGTTGTTGAAACCAAAGGAATGAATGAGATAATTTGGAAAGATGGTGTGGCAAGAGAGAAGAAAAGTAGAATACTGAAAGTATTGATATTTAAGGAGTGGAGAATAAACAAGTACCTGTGAGATCAGGTAGGTGGAGAAGGATACAGCCAGTAGAGGGTTGTGTCACGGTAAATCTAAGAAGGAAAAACATGGAAAGGAATGGAAGATGCCACAAGAATGATTTTTTTTCTCTTCTCTCTCTCATCTTGAGATTTGGAGACCAAAGTTAAGGATGTGTATGATCAGCCTGCCCCTCTATCCTTCCCTGTCTCCTTTCCTTGCTCTCTCCCTGTCTCCTTCCCTCTCTCACCTTCTTCCTTCCTTCCTTCCTTCCTTCCTTCCTTCCTTCCTTCCTTCCTTCCTTCCTTCCTTCCATCCCCTTTCTCTCTTTCTGTTTTTTCCAATTGACCAGAAAACTTGTATCTCATTTTTACTTGCATCGCCAGGCTTACTCACAAGTTCGTATGTTTATTGGCAATTTGCTTTTCTTCTGTAAGTTTTCATGCATTCTAAATCTGTAGAGAAATAGATAAAAGATATGGATTATAAAACAGGCTGTTAACTATAAATTTCTGGTAAATAAACTTATCAAGTATCAGCTACTAAGAATATCAACTATGTATAGTGTGTGATGGGTTTGTGTGTATCTTAGTTATGCTGCTTGCAAACACTGCATAAGTGGACAGTTGGATTTTCTTTGCTTTGCTTTTCCTCTCCAAAATTGATAGTCTTTGGCTTTTAAACTTAACAAATTCACATTCACCTTACAGTGATCACTATTTCTAGACGTATTTTTAGTCCTTTAGCTTAGATTTTCTTTTTCTTGCTATGCTTCCTTTTAATTTTTCTTTTTCCACTGGGCTTTGTTGGATTAACGGAGTGTTTTTTGCTCTGTTTATTTTTATGGGTTCACAATTTATTCATCCTATTTCCACTCTTTAGTGGTGGCGATTCTGAAAATTTTGCTAAACTTTGAAAAGTTTTGTTTTTCTACCAGCATCTGGAATTATTTAGCATCTATATCCACATTCAAACAAATCAGGGAACTCAGCATGCTTTCTCTTTCACCTGCCCCTGCTGTATCCTTAGTTGAAATAAATACTTCCTGATTGCTAACAATTTGTGTACGATGCTTCAAGTATATTTTTCTACAAGTATAGTGATGACAGATTTGCTCACCAGTGTTGCTTGATTCTTACACTTTTGTGTATTTTGGAGAAATTTTTCATTTTTCTAGAATATATCCTTTGGAACTGTTTTCAGTTGGTAACTAGAATATTTGAGCATATTTTAATTTTGCTCTATTATTTACATACCCTTTTGCTGGGCTTGGGATCAAGATTTTTTTTAAGATCTTGCATTATTATCTTTGATCTTCCACTATTAACTTCTAAAATAACATATACTACTCTGATTCTCATTTCTTTGGATATAACCTGCTTTTGTTCTCTTGTAATTTGCTTTCTGAAATATGGCCACATTTCTCTTTTTCTTATCTTTTCTGCACAATCCTCAGTGACTTCCTTTCTATTTGCAGTCATCTTATGTATATACTTTTTTCATTTGGGGGATCTTATATGTCCTCTATTTTTCATAAAAGATGTTCACCTCATGACCTCTGCAATACATCTCTAGAAATTCTATTAAATGAATGTTGGGATGTTCTGCCTCTTAATCCTTGTGTTTCACTCTTCATTTATTTATTTTATTGTAGTGCATTCTGAGACAATGGTTTGCCTCAATCTTTCAACCAATTTGACTTCAATTCAATTCAATTTGACTCCAACCATCTAGTCATCTCACTTAAAAAATTAGTAGCTATTTATTTTTATTTTCTTTAGAAACTATGTTTTAAAATTTGTCTTTATGGATATGATAGTATCTTTAATCTTGAGGATCCTAATAAAACTGATAACGTTGGTTTTTCCTCAAATATCTGGGCATTCATAGGTTTCTGTAGAGAAACAAAGGTTGTGATTATAGGGGAATTCATTCAAGTAATAGAGAGGAAGACACAATGTGTAATAAGATGAGATGTGTGGGTTGTGGGTTTTCTTGGTGTGGAGGTCCCCATCTTCACATGAATCCACACGTTACTTGAGGCACAACTGTGCTTCTCAAATTTAGCTCTAACCATGATAATATTCCATCCAAAACAACCATGTGGTGGCTCCATTCAGGGTTTCATCCTGGTACTATAAGAGTAAGGATGGTGTAAGAAGAAAATAGGAAGAGGTGGAGATGGCTCCTGAGGGGTTAGCATAGGAGACAGAGAATGCTACTTAAAGGGAAAAGCAATACCAAGAAAAGTCTCTGCCCTCACCATTTACCTTCTAGTCTGGGATCATTTTCATTTCCTGTCAACAAAAAGAAGTTTCTAGAAGATGACATACTTCATGTCACTTCTGTGGTTGTACAGCTATAGCATCCAGTGGGGGTATAGAGGGTTATCCACTATTCTCTGATCAATCTAGAAAAGCTTCATGAAGGAGGATTGTAGGAGAGAGACATTTTACCAGCATCTGTAGAAGTATCCCATCTGTAACATGGTGGCTCTTCAGTGAGAATGGGATGAAAGCATGCCATTTGTTTAACATCTAATTTGGCTATGTACTGTGTGTGCGCTAGGTACTTTTATGTATGTTTTACCATTTACTTTTCAGAAATGTATCTTCGTCACTTTATACTTGTAGAAAACCAGGATTAGTAAGTTAAGTAATTTATCCAAAGTCACTCAACTAGTAAATGATAAGTCTGGATTTGAACCTATTATGTCAAAATAAAGTATAGGTCATTGTTACCAGCCATTTTAATTGAATTAATTGCAGTGGAACAAAAAGTTTGCCTCATTTGCTTATGAGCAAAAGCCACGGGAAACATCTTGATCATTAACTGGCAGGCTTTCCCAACAAGTATGATCACCCAGGACTTTATCAGGTATATTTCATCTACACTTGAAAAATAAGATGAAAATGATATTCAGAATCTTCAGGTAGAACTGACTGAGATCTTTCTAGCTACTGATTCTTCATGTTCTACTTCAGTGCTTTAGAAAGCAAGCAGGCCATCTGTCTTGCACACCAAGGCAACAAAATGACATTCTCAGTTCCTCCTCTGCATTTCCAACTTCCTTCATATTTCTTGTCTATTGCTTAGAAAAGAAGGTGACAATTATAGCAGTTCTAAAATGTTGGAGGAGAGCAGCTTCTCATCAGGATATGGTTGAATGAGCCTAAGTCCTTCTGTGAAAGGTACACACAAACATTATTGATATAGGTTAATTCCATATAGGTTAGTTTTCTTTCTGAGATTTAAAGACAAAAAAAAAAAAAGAAAAAAAAACCCAGAAACCAAAAAACAAAAAACTCCAGAAGTCTTTAAGTAAAAACTGTTAGTCCTGGGATCTTTGAGTATTCTTCAATGTTTACCATAATCTCTACCCTAGATCGGTATTATTTTTATCCAGTCATTGTTATACACCTGTATGCTCTTATCTCCCGCATGTATTACACACTCATTGACCAGGTTAGCCTAATTATCTATTAATATTCATTCTAAACCAAATACTCAGTGAATCTATAATTCTAGGATTTAATAGATTTTTGTCATGTATTTATTGACTAATTTTTTTTTCAAATAAGTCATATATAAACTATATGTATTATTGACTTTTCTTACTCTGAAATAGCTAGGGAAGTATTGGAGAGGGAGTAGAGGATAGATAACTACATTTACCAATATATCACCAAAAATGTATTATTGTATCTTCATTAGATGGCTATAATGCTCAGCTGGATGGCTACCGAATATCCATCCACACTTGTCTTCTTTACTAACAGAACCCCAGTATTTGTTTTGGAAGTAATGTGCCAACTATAAATACTTCCTTCCCTGGATCCTCTGACAATGAAAGTGGGCCATGTGTTGCATTCTGTTGAAAGAAATGTAGGTGGAAATGCGAACAAGGGGATTTTTTCCAGAATAAAAAGGACTTCATAAATAGAAGTCCTTTGTCCTTTTTCCTTTGATAATTCCCTCTGACTATTTAAAAATGCAAATCATTGCCTGGAGATACTTTAGAACAAAGATACAAACGAAAGACTATGGATCAGGAAGACAGGGGATTGTTGTATCCTGAAAGACATACATCTTTGAGCATCACAACCAGCTCAGGAATTAAAGCATCACAATCAGCCCTCTCTGATGAGTTATTTGGGTTTTCTAGTATTTGTAAGTAGACCAATACGGTGGGTTAATACTTATGTAAATTCACAAAACCAGGCAAGCGACAGTTATTTTTAGGATAATTATTCAATGTTGAGGTTATCCAGCACTTGTTTCTCTTAGGGGTCCTTTGAAGTTTAGCACATATTTTCTTTTTTTTTCTCCAGGTCAGGTGGAGGACCTTTCCAAATGTTCTATGTGGTAGCAACATTTAACAGTCCCTCTAGGTACTGCTTAGAATTCAGAGACTTTGTTTATTGATGATTAGTTCACACCATTCCATGCATCTTCTCCAATGGAGGGAATAATTAACAGCTGTCAGGAATTAATAGAACTTTGGAAGAGGCCCAAAATTATTTTCAAAGCTTTACTTTTAAAGAAAACAACAAAATTGGGCTTGACAAGAGTGTATGGTGTTTTATTGTAACCTGAAGCTACGTTATGCATCTCCAGATTGCCAATAGCATATCCTTCATTACAACTGTGACAGCATTTATATGATACCCTGACTTTGCAGTAATTTTGGATTCTTTTTAAAACTGTGCTTTAGGCAAGCAGAAAGCTTTCAAGTTCTCAGCATATGAGTTAATGCTGTATGTTGCTGTTAATACTTTATTTGTTTGGCATAGGTTTCCCTCAAGGCACAAGAACTGGGGGATTGGATAGTTCAGGCAGATTGATCAGATATTGTTCCCTTATCCCACTTATTCTCATTGTCATGTGCAAGGCACTTACATAACACCTAATGGAATTTAGCTCTGTGTAGGAAATTCTTGTCCATACTGGTTTTCACCAAAGTCATAGCAGAGGGGGCTGAAACTGAAACTTTGAAAACTGATGTAAAGTTGTTTTCAAAGATATTATTTACAACATCGCTAATTGACCTCAGTATCATGATGTACATGAGAAATTTTCCATTGGACTTAGCACCAGAAAAATCAATATCCTCCTAGTGATTGATATATTTGCTCATGTGCCAACAATAAGGAGTGACCTTTTCTCTCCAGTTTCCCCTCTTTGCTTTAGCTTTTAGGAACACCAAAGCCAAGATTTATGCCTAATCAAAGTAAGTAATTTTAACTCATGGTATGGCAGTAGTCCCTTTCTCTTATTATTATAGTTCTTTTTTTTATTATTAAAATGTTTTATTTATTTTTGAGAGAGAGAGTGAAAGTGGAGAAGGGCAAAGAGAGAGGGGGACCGAGTATCTGAAGTGGGCTCTGTGCTGACAGCAGTGAGCCTGATGTGGGTCTCAAACTCACAAAATGTGAAATCATGACCTGAGCCAAAGTCAGATGCTCAACTGATTAAGCCACCCACGTGCCCCTTATTTTTATAGTTCTAATCCCCACTTAGATTTTAGTTTTATTTAATCTATTGCACTGCAGGTGCCTGTTCTATAAACTGCCTAAATGTCCTTTGGAACAAAGTAGAGTAAAATAAATCATACCTTAAAAATGAATTATTATTCTTCTAGCTGGTTTAGATGTATCACAGTTGCCTAAGAATTGCCCAAGTTTTTAATTTGATTCCTAAGGTTTAACCAGATTTCATTTCATTTTAAAGTTAATATGTAAACATGGTTAAACTAAATATGTCAAATAATTTAAGAATGCATAATTGGAGAGGAGTCAAGATGGCAGGCAAGTAGCAGGACCAGAATTTCCCTCATCCCTCAAACACAGCTGTATTGAGACAGAACGCTTGGAATACCCAGGAATACAGGCTGCGGAGGGACATAAAAATCTCTACAGTTGGAAAAAGACAGCTTAGCAGGACAGAGGTGCATGTATGCAGTTTGGAGGAGATAAAATGGGCAGTGTAGGCATGCTGTAGGGGACCCCTTATGTGGAGAGACAAAAGGAAGAGAAGAGAGTCTGTCAAAGTGTGGTTTTGTGTTTGAACAAGAGAAAAAACCTCTCTGGATCATGGACTGGGGAACAAAAAATATGGAGAAAGCCAATTCTACTTTGCCAACAGCCTTAGAGCTAAAGATCGGAGTTTTCAGGGTTGTGCAACTTTCTTTGGACCAGAGCTGGCTGTGTGTGTGCACATCTGGAGGTGAGGGAGCTCTAGGGCACGGTTGCGATCTCAGAGGCACACTGGATGACAACAGACCCCTCCCTCGAGTACTGTGGGAAGAGGGTATATTGCCCCTCCAAGGACAAAAGATCCTGCAGGTGCCAGCCAGAGGCCCTTTGTCCCCTGGGTGGACTGGCGTTACCCCAGAACCAAGTCTGTGTGGAGTGGGATCCTTTAAGACAAGGAGTTTTGAATTCCAGCTGAGAGCCTAGGAAGTCCAGGAGACTGTGGAGGACAGGCTGACCTCCCGCGCTACTCTGTCAGGACTGTCTGAACAGCATGGTTTGAGACATTTGGTCTGAGAAGGAGAGATTAGGGTATTGCCATCCCCCCCCCCCCATCGCCAACACAGTGGGGCTTCTGGGAACAGGACAGCTGTCCCCAGTGGAGGTGGGACACACTTACACCAAACCCTTCCCCTCTGTGCCTGGCAACTGCTTCTCTACTGGAGTGAGACTGACACTTAGTGAACCCAGCAGCCTCTCATTCAGATCAGAATGGCCACTAGTTGCAGGCACGAATAGACAACTGTTCTGTGGTTTTGTATGTTACTCTGATTTTTTTTTTAATTTTTAAGTCATTAATTGTTTTCTCTTCTTTCCTTCTCATTTCTTTTCCCTTCTTTTTCTTTCTGCTCTTTTTTTCCTTCCCCCTTTGGAATCAGCCTCATAGTTTCTGATTTTATTCTTGACCATTTCATTATTATATGTTTTTCTTTCTTTTTTTTTTCTCTATTCTGGTTGTTTGTTTAATCAGGCACTTTTACTCTATTCTTGTTGCACCTTCTTTGTATCTCCTTTATTTTCCTCTCTCTCTCTTTCTCTCTCTCTGTCTCTGGATTAAGCCTTATAGTTTCACTGATTCTCTGCCTGGTCTTTTTTTTCCCTCCCCTTTCATTCTCTCCTTATAGGGATAAGGTTTCTTCCCTTGTCCTGTTTCTGTTTTTTCCAGGGTTACTTCACTGAAAAAAATGAAAGAACACCTGGTGGAGGGTCCAAACAATCCACCACTACCAGCAATGAGATAAAGAAGCCAAAGACACAACAAAGTGCACATAACACACTGCAAAAACACTTCCTAAAGCGCCATGCCTTGGACAATGTATGAACCCTATTTAATATAGTATTACACACAAGCACAGGACACATAACAAGCTATCAAGACATGTAAAAGACAGAAAACTAGCCAAAATGATGAAATGGCAGAATTTTCCTCAAAAGAAATTCCAGCAAGAAATGACAGCCAGAGAATTGCTCAAAACAGATATAAACTATATATCTGAACAAGAATCTAGAATAATAGTCATAAGACTAATGCCTGGAGTTGAAAAAAGCATAGAAGTAAGCATAGAATTTATTGTTGCATAGATCAAGGACCTAAGAAATAGTCATGATGAGTTAAAAAATGTTGTAAATGAGATGCAAAATAAACTTGATGCAGTGACAGCAAGGATAGAAGAAACGGAGGTGAGAATAGGTGAAACAAAAGATAAAATTATGGATAATGATGAAGCTGAGAAAAAGAGGTAAAGGAAATTACTAGACCACAAGAGGGGAATTAGAGACCTATGTGATTCAATGAAATGAAATACTATCTGTATCATAGAAGTTCCAGAAGAAAATTAAGAGAAAGGAGTAGAAGGTTTATTTGAACAAATTATAGCTGAGGACTGCCCTAATCTGGGGAAGGAAGCAGATATTCAAGTCCAGGAGGCACAGAGAACTCCCTTAAAAAAAAACAGGTTAGCACCTTGGCATATAAGTGAAACTGGCAAAATACAAAGATAAAGAGAGAATTCTGAAAGCAGCTAGGGACAAACAGGTCTTAACCTAAAAGAGTAGACACATAATAGTAGGCCTGAAACTTGGAAGGCCGGAAAGGAGTGGCAGGAAATATTCAATGTGCTGCAGAGGAAAAATATGCAGCCAAGAATCCTTTATCCAGCAAGACTGTCATTCAGAATAGAAGGAGAGATAAAGGCTTCCCCAGACAAATAAAAACTAAAGGAGTTCATGACCACTAAAATAGCCCTGCAGGAGATCCTAAGGGGCACTGTGTGAGTGGAATGCTGCAAAGACTACAAAGGACTAGAGACCCCACCACAAGCATGAAACCTACAGATGACACAATGACATTAAATCCATATCTTTCAATAATTATTCTGAATGTAAATGGAGTAAATGTCCCAATCAAAAGACATAGGGTATCAGAATGGATAAAAAATGAGATCCATATGTATGCTGCCTATATGAGACTCATTTTAGACCTGAGGACACCTGCAGATTCAAAGTGAGGGCATGGAGATCCATATATCATGCTACTGGATGTCAAAAAGCAGCCTGAGTAGTTGTAGTTATATCAGACAAACTAGATTTTAAAACAAAGACTGTTAACAAGAGATGAAAAAGGGCATTATATCATAATTACAGGATCTATCCACCAAGAATAACAATTGTAAATGTTTATGGCCCCAACTTGAAAACAGAGAAATATATAGATCAATTAATCACAAACATAAATTTATACATGACAATACTGTGATTGTAGGGGACTTTAATACTCCACATACAACAATGTACAGATCATCTAGGCAGAAAATCAATAAGGAAACAATGGTTCTGGTTGATACATTGGACCAGATGGACTTAACAGATATATTCAGAATTTTTCATCCAAAAACAGCAGAATACACATTTTTCTTGAGTGCACATGAAACTTTCTCCAAAATAGGGTCTCTCTTACATACAGGGTCACAAAGACAGCCCTTAACAAATGTAAAAGGATTGAGATCATACTATGCACATTTTCAGATCACAACACTATGAAAGTTGAAATCAACCACAACAAATAATTCGGAAAGCCTCCAAGTATATAGATGTCAAAGAAAATGCAGCAAAGGCAATCTTAAGAGAAAAATACATTGCAATCCAGGCCTATCTCAAGAAGCAAGAAAGATCCCAAATACAGAACCTAATCTCACACCTAAAGGAACTAGAAACACAGCAGCAAAGAAATCCCAAATCCATCAGAAGAAGATAAATTGTAAAGAGTAGACCAGAAATAAACAATATAGATTCAAAAAAAGTGAAACAGATCAGTGAATCTAAGAGCTGTTTTTCTGAAAGAATAAACAAAATTGATAGGCTCCTAGCCTGATTAATCAAAAAGAAATAGAGCAGACCCAAATAGATAAAATCATGCGTGAAAGAGGAGAGATCACAACCAACACCACAGAAATACAAACAATTATCTACCCCCAAAAAACAAGAGCACACTTTACACACTGTATGTTAGCCAGTTTGGCAATAAATTACAAAATAAATAAGTATTTTTAAAAAGAATATTATGAAAAATGATATGCCAACAAACTGGCCAATCTGGAAGAAATGGACAAATTCCCAGACACACACAAACTACCAAAACTCAAAAGGGAAGAAATAGAATATTTGAACAGACCCATAACCTGTGAACAAATTTAATTGGTTATCAAAAATCTCCCAACAAATAAGAGTCTTGGGCCAGATGACTTCCCAGGGGAATTCTACCAGCCATTTAAAGCAGTTAATAACCTATCCTTAAACTGTAACAAGAAATAGGAATGGAAGTAAAGCTTCCAGACTCATTCTATGAAGCCACCAATACCTTGATTCCCAAGCCATACAAATACTCCATTAAAGGAAAATTGGAGGCCAGTATCCTTGATGAACATAGATGCAAAAATTTTCAACCAGATACTAGCCAACTGGATCCAACGATACATTAAAAGAATTATTCACCATGATCAAGTGGGATTCATTCCTGGGCAACAGGGCTGGTAAAGTATTTGCAAATCAATCAACATGATACATCACATTAATAGAAGAAAGGATAAGAACCATATGATCCTGTCAATAGATGCAGAAAAAGCATTTGACATAATACAGCATTCTTTCTTAATAAAAACCCTCAGGAAAGTCAGTATAGAAGGAACATAACTTAAGATTTTAAAAGCCATATATGAAAGGCCCACAGATAATATCATCCTCAATAGGGAAAAGTGAGAGCTTTCCCCTAAGGTCAGGAACATGACAGGAAGTCCATTCTCACCACTGTTGTGTAGCATAGTGTTGGAAGTCCTAGCCTCAGCAATCAGACAACAAAATGAAATAAAAGGCATCCAAGTTGACAAAGAGGAAGTCCAACTGTCACTTTTCACAGATGACATGATACTCTACACAAAAAAACCCAAAAGACTCCACCCAAAACCTGATGGAACTGTTACATGAATTCAGCAAAGTCGCAGGATATAAAATCAACGTACAGAAATCGGTTGCATTTCTATACACCAATAATGAAGCAACAGAAAGAGACTTCAAGGAATCAATCCCATTTACAATTGAACCAAGAGCCATTAAATACCTAGGAATAAACATAACCAAAGAGGTAAAAGGTCTGTATGCTTAAAACTATGGAAATCTTATGAAAGAAATTGCAGAAGACACAAAGAATGGAAAAATATTCCATGCTCATGGATTGGAAGAACAAATATTGTTAAAATGTCGATACTACCCAAAGAAATATACACATTAAATGCAATCCCAATCTAACTAGCAACAGCCTTCTTCTCAGAGCTAGAACAAACAATCCTAAAATTTGTATGGAACCACAAAAGACTCCAAATAGCCAAAGTAGTGTTGAAAAAGAAAACCAAAGTTGGAAGCATCACAATCCCAGATGTTAGCCTATACTACAAAGCTGTAGTCATGAAGATAGTATGGTATTGGCACAAAAACAGTCATATAGACCAATGGAATAGAATAGAAAACCCAGAAATGGACCCACAAATATATGGCCAACTAATCTTCAACAGAGCAGGGAGGAGTATCCAGTGGAAAAAAGTCCCTTTAGGAAATGGTGCTGGAAGAACTGGATAGCAGCATGCAGAAGAATAAAACTGGACCACTCTCTCACACCATACACAAAAATAAATTAAAAATAGATGAAAGATGTAAATATGAGACAGGAAACCATCAAAATCCTAGAGGAGAAAACAGGCAACAACCTCTTTGACCTTGGCTTCAGCAACTTCTTACTTCACATGTCTCCAAAGGCAAGGGAAATAAAAGCAAAAATAAACTATTGGGAGCTCATCAAGATAAAAATTTTCTGCACAGCAAAGGAAACAATCAACAAGACTAAAAGGCAACCAACAGAATGGGAGAAGATATTTTCAGATGACATATCAGATAAAAGGTTAGTATAAAAAAATCGATAAGGAATTTACCAAACTCAACATCTGAAAAACAAATAATTCAGTGAAGACATGGGCAGAAGACATGAATATACACTTTTCCAAAGAAGACATCCAGATGGCTAACAGACACATGAAAGGATCACTCATAGTGATCATCACTCATAGTTCATCACTCATAGTTCAACATCACTCATAGTCAGGGAAATACAAATCAAAACCACATTGCGATACCACCTGATACCAGTCAGAGTGGCTAAAATTAACAATTCAGGAAACAACAGATGTTGGAGAGGATGTGGAGAAAGGGGAACTCCCTTGCACTGTTGGGATTGCAAACTGGTGCAGTCACTCTGGAAAACAGTGTGGAGGTTCCTCAAAAGATTAAAAATAGAATTACCTATGATCCAGCAATAGCAGTACTAGGAATTTATCCGGAGGATATAGTAGTGCTGATTCATAGGGGCAAATGTACCCCAATGTTTATAGCAGTGCTATTAACAACAGCCAAATTAGAGAAAGAGCCCAAATGTGCATCAACTGATGAATGGATAAAGAAACTGTGGTGTGTATATATATATATATATATATATATATATATATATATATATATATATAGATATGGAGAGAGAGAGAGAGAGAAATATATATATAATAGAGAGAGAGAATAAAAAAGCATTGTTTTAAGCCACCAAGTCTGTGGTAATTTGTCACACTGGCAACAAGAAACTAGTACATATTCCAATACCCCATCTTTCACCCTCAAAATTCACCAGAGTTAAGAACTTTTTATGGATTTTTAAGGAATTTTCCATGCATGTACAACCATTCATATCACAAAAGAAATCATGCTATATGCATTGTTTCTGTTTAGATGGATTTGTATGTTTTCTCAGAGTTCTACAATCACAAAAAAATTTATCATCAGTTCTTTTACATACATATTTAAATATATAGGAGAGGCATATCTGTAGAATGACTTTCTTGAAGTCAAATTATCAAATTACAGGTTATGAGCAATAACCTCATAGCTTTGGTAGATCCTGAAACGATCCTTTAGAAAAGTAGAACTAATTTATACAAGCACAGGTTCGCATGAGAACGTCATTTCTCCCTACCTTTACCAACACTCTCAAGGTGTAGATCTTTAAGATAGAGGTTTTTTGTTGGCCATAGATTGGGATTCTTCACTTAGTCCAAGAATATATTTTGTGTGTATTAATTGTCTTATATATAAATAGAGTGAATCATTTCCAAGTTATCTTTAGATAATCTCTTATGACAAAAGCAGCAGTGAGAAAAGTGGCTTGTGGTTCTGCCCTCATCACTCACTGGATATGCTTTGGGCAAAATGCTTACCCCAGTTGCTCAGAAACCTAATTCTAATCAGATTTACCTGGGGAGCTTTTAGAATGCACATTAAGAATTTGTGCACCTTGGACTCTCTTGGAGTAGAGACTGGAAAATTTGCTTTGTAACAAACCCTTGAACTGATTTTTGCACCACGCGTAAGAAGCAGCTGATGGACTACATTTTGGAACCATTGACTCAATCACTCTAAGCCTAAGTGTTGTTTTCTTTTGTTAAATTATTGCAATATAAGCTTGTCTCCCCATCAGGTTATAGTGGGTTGTAAGTATAGCTTGTTCCCTTGGGTCTGTTCACTATGTGGCATCTTTAACCATCTTACTGGGATGGGATTGAAAGCAGCACATACCATATACCTGGGTGCCCCTCTGGAACTTTGCTGGCTGCTTTGATGACAAGACTGAATTCAGTACTTTCTTGTTCACTGATTTTACTTTTATTCATTTTCTTGCCTTATTTGTGAATATTAGGAGTGTGGGAAGGATTTGGTTAATCCAAGAATAATGGGCCAATTATCCTCTTCTTGAGATTTTTCAATGAGCTGAACAAAGAACAAAATTAAATGGAAAAAAATTCATGTTATTATCATTTTTGGGTACAGACACAAGAGAAACTTCCTTAGGAGATGACTCGATAGACTCTTAAAATACTCACCAGAATAGTCAAATTGTTTGTTTCATATATAAAACACACTTACGGATTCCCAGGGGCATAGTCAGTCTAAGCCAGAAGTCACTCTTTAACACGTACAAGTGTTTCTGCTTCCCAAAAGTCTATTGTGTTTGCTCAAAAACCCTTTAGATGTTAGTACTTCTTACTACTAATGTTACATAATTTACTTAAATTTTCTATAAGTTATTGAAATATATATGGGAAAACTGAAATCTCTATTAAAACTAAGCTGAATGTTTGAAAAACTACATAAATGCAAATTATTTTTTATTTGCTGATGATTTTTATTTATTGCAATGCATATTCATTTCTTAACCTTTGAGGAAAGAACTATATCTGTTTCTATAAATATTGATTTGCCGGTTGTAATACCAAGCTTGCTTTCTTAAATGCACAAGACCTGTTCCCCTTTCCTTACCTCCTTAAACCTCAGGCTTATCAACTAATCAATGTACTTAAAAGAAGAAACTCTTTTTACGTACAATAATATAAGCAAAATATAAGAACAGATACAGCAAAGTCAGGCCTTCCTTCAAAGAGCAGGCCCTTCATCAGCTTACCTACAATATTAAAAGGAAGAAGTGATTATAGAAAAAAGCTACCTGCCCTCCAAATATGATACCTTAAAGCATGATGGTCATAGTCATTATGACCATATGACCATTATGGTCATAAATATTGCTCAATAAATATTCTAAAAACTGGTGGTGGAGGGTGGGCAATTATAGTGAGAACTTCTCTCTTCTACTATACACACATCTTTAGAATATAAGGTTTTTTGAGGACAGGGGTAATACTTTCTATATCTTTGCATTCCTGGCTTCCTCAAAGTCTAGGTCTCAATAATCACTGGCTAAACAAATTAAAATGTAGGGAAAGAGGGGTGTCTGGGTGGCTCAGTAGGTGAAACATCCAACTTTGGTTGAGGTCATGATCTCATGGTTCCTGAGTTTGAGCCCCACTTTCAGGCTCTGTGCTGACAGCTCAGAGCCTGGATTCTGCTTCAGATTCTGTCTCCCTCTCTCTCTGCCCTTTCCCCATTTACACTCTGTCTCTCCATGTCTCTCAAAAATGAATTAATGTTTGGGGCTCCTGGGTGGCTCAGTTGGCTGAGCGTCCAACTTCGGCTCAGGTCATGATCTTGCGGTTCGTGAGTTCGAGTTCTGCGTCAGGCTCTGTGCTGACAGCTCAGAGCCTGGAGCCTGCTTCAGATTCTGTGTCTCCCTCTCTCTCTTCCCCTCCCCTGCTCATGCTCTGTCTCTCCCTCTCTTTCACAAATAAACATAAAAAAAAATTTTAAATGAATTAATGTTAAAAAAAAATTTAAAGTGTAGGGAAGGAAAGGAAACCTAGCTTTCCCTCTACCCTTGTATATTCTTGACTGAGAAGTCCCCATGTCCTCTCCTTCTGCATCATAAAAGACAGATTGACAGAAGAAAAACAGAAATTTAATAACATGTATGCATTCTGTATGCATACCCAGGAAAACTGAGTAACTCCCAGAAATTGGCTACAACATCACCTTAAATACCATCTCCAGCTAAAGACAAAAGAAGATGGTGTGTGTGTGTCTGTGTGTGTGTGTCTGCGTGTGTGTGTGTATGTGCGCGTGCGTGTAGAGGAAGGGGCAGCCAGTTACTGCAAGTATTCAGACAAAACCCAGTAAATAAGGGTGTGGTTGTTATGCAGATTTGTTTTTGCCTTTTCCATTGATGACACTTTCTAGAGATTTGGAACCATCCTCCTCTTCCTGGTTCAGAGAGAGAGAGACACTCTTGCAAATGGAGGTCCCTTATAAATGTAAATGTCTCTTACAAAATGATGACTTCTACTCATTTTTCAGAATTTCTCCTGTGTCTGCTATATCTCAATAATAATCAACCCAAAATAATCAATATGCCAGAGAAGCATATTTTGGAGTGGTATATTTTGCTCCCCCTTCAAAAACACAATCACTTATTTTGAAACATTTTGTAAATCGCAGAACATGAGGTAAAATATATGGCATGTGTTGATTGGTCAAACATATATAGAACAATTTTTATCAGCCCTGATTTACCAGGAGAAAATTTAATGACAGAAAATAGTATTATTAACTCAGTATTATTAATTTAATGTGTGGCTATAATTTGGTATAACTATGATTGCCATGTGGTAAATTACCCCTGATCAATTCTTTCTAGAGAAATCTTTAGATTTAGGCACCGACAGATGCCTAGGTTTTACACCTGGGATACTACTAATAAAACATATTTATAAAAGTGCAAATAACTAACTTTGTAGGTTACTCATTATGTGTAACACCTCCTTTGATTCTCACAACTGTCTGAAGTGGTTGCTGTTGCTTTGCAACACTTTGCAGGTGACGAATGTTGGCTTAGATATGTCAAATACTTGCTCCATACATAACCAGTTAAGAGTGGTGTAGCCGGTGTGCAGCAGTGTAAGAGCGCCTGACTCCAGGGGTCCCAAACAGACCGGGTTCCGCCTCGTGCTGCTGATAAAATCCAAAGGCAGAGTAATGAGTGGTGGGGAAAAAGGAAGGAATTTATTTCAGTGGGGCCAACTGAAGGAAGACAGTGGACTAGCATCTCAAAGACTGTTCCCCAAAATGCTGAAAATGCTTCCAGGTTCATATCAGAAAAATGTCAGGCAAAAGTGGCTGGGTATGTGCAGGTGGGCAGCGAAGGTCAAATCAATCATTGCCTTGGAGTCAGTTGCAGGCAGTGGTGGGATCCTGCTGGCTCAGGGCAGTCCATGTTGCTTGAGGGGGTAGTTTTGGTTCCCTTTAGGTGATGTTTTGCCCTTAGGGTCTTCAGCCTGAGCCAAGAGACAAAGCTGGAAAGAAGAACCTGGCTATAGAGTTTGAGATCACAATGGGGCAGAGCCCTCTTTCAGTGGTGCTAAAATCTTAAGGTCTGGAGCAAGTGTTTTAACCATTAAACTATATTGTGCTGCCTTAATTATCTTAGGATATACCACTTTGGATGATTCTGCTAAGGAGTTGAACAAGTTTACAATATGACTTAATTAGCAAGTGATCAGTTTTATAATTTTTTTAATGTTTATTTACTCTTGAAGGAGAGAGATAGAACATGAGTGGGGAAGGGGTAGAGAGAGAGGGAGACCCAGAATCTGAAGCAGGTTCTAGGCTCTGAGCTGTCAGCACAGAGCCCAGTGCAGGGCTTGAACTCATGAGCTGTGAGATCATGACCTGAGTGAAGTCGGTTGCCCAACCCACTGAGCCACCCAGGCACCCCAGTAAGTGATCGATTTTAGTTCATCAGGGGAGTGTCCCTTTGCTAGAGTATTTAGTAACTTTGCCCATTTATGTACATTGACTTAGAGTACTTGAAACCCAAGTTTCTTGGAAACTAAAGAGTGCAATTAGGATAATAAAGCAACAGGAGCTGCCATCATAGGTCTCATTATTTGCCCATCTAGCCCAATATTTGTGAGAAGTGCCATCAAAGATGACGTAAGGCAGGGTAAGGAATAAAATATGTGCTTAAAATAATTCTAAATTTTTGTCCATAGTCTGTTCCTTAAACTAAGATTTTAAAATATGCCTCACTTTATTTATACTTTTAGTTTATGAAAATGGGCTAGTTATAGCAAATTTAACTCAGGGATTCCCTGTCTTCACATAGACCTTGAACACCAAGACTTTGAAAGGGAGACTTCTTTTACCAAACAAAGCTTTTCCCCAGAAATCCTAGATATCATTGCATATCTTTCAGTTCTCTTCTTGAAGTCTTTTCAGGGTTCTAGAAGCACTCCCAAGTATTTGTCAAGTTTTAAAAAACACAACAATGTTAAGAATCTGTACTGATACTTTAGTATCTGTAATTCCTATCATTATGTCTCATGTAGCTTTTCACTACTCAAAACCATCCCACTGGGAATGGTGGAAACAAGTTACATCCTAGTGAAATGACTATCATTTGGATTGCTAAGGGAGAAAATGTACATATATGCAAAATAGATGTCTGAAGGGCCATACTTAAGAGCATAAGTATCAGAGCATGCATTTGAGTATACTTCAGAGTCTTTTGAGTAGGAATAACAGTTAATTCTTTTTCTAGGTTGTTTTGTTTTGTAATCTATATGCTGTGGGTCATATAAACAACCAAGAAGTCTCATCATTTAAATAACAAACCTGTATTGACTGTGAATACCTTGGTAAATTAAGCAGAAAAAATATTGCATAATTTCCCTCTTTAATTAAGGAGTTTGGGTTAATGGCTGCAGCAGCTGTATTTAACATTTATGCCATATCAGCAATAAATTAGGGCCAAGTCTGAATGCAGCTAACTGCATTTCCAGCCTGAGTTGTCACAGTACAGAAAAGATGAAGATTTATGCTGCTGTTTATATTAGTCTTTCTTGTGGGCCTATTAGGGATATTTGTGTATACTTTACTCAGTCTTCCACTGGACAATTTGATATTTCCCACACATTTTATGTGAATTGAGAAGAAGCAGAGGATATTTCATGGGAGGATTGATTATATTAAATTAGCTCTCATACATTTGGCTTTCAAGTATTTTTTAATAAATGTTTATTTATTTATTTTGAGAAAGAAAGAGAGCACGAGTAGGGGAGGAACAGAGAGAGAGAGGGAGAGAATCACAGGCAACCCCTGTGCCATCATCATGAGCCCGATGCAGGGTTCAGTCTCACAAACCATGAGATCATGACCTGAGCTTAAGTCAAGAGTCAAAAGCTTAACTGACTGAGCTGCCCAGGAGCCACTGGCTTTCAAATATTTTTAGACAAATTTCCTTAAAAGTTTTGGTGTAAGAGTTATCATGCATATGACCCAAACCCTATTTAGTGGTTTCTAAAATAATATCAGGCTCATTCAAATAGGATTGATTTAATGTTGGACCATGTTACCTGCATTCTAGAAATATCTGATAGGTAAACATGGGAAACATGAACTTATTCTATAATGTGCTCCCTCAGTTACAGTGGGGAGAGATACATTTCAACAGGGTATTTATCATGGATGCCAATGTTGTATGGAGTCTTAGGTGAGAGCTTGCTAGAAGTAAAGCACAGAGGATGACACTAAACTAGTTGCTGCACCAAAGGGACCAGTGTCTGTCTCCAAAATATTATCTGTTAGATTAGTTACCAATTTTAACTTCGGGTTTTCTTCCAGCCAAAGCAGAACCTGGCTTCTTATTTCTGTAGTTTGCTATATATATTGCTGACATTTGTCACCCTATACCTTCCTAGTACACTGACTTGAAGCCGCATTCCTCTGGAACTGCCCTGCCTTCCCCACCTGGCACTGAGCATGTTAATGGTTTCTCCATTTGTCTCAACTAAATCAGTGCCCTTAATAAGAGTATACTGAAGTATTACAAAAGGGATTCTAGCTTTATGTTTCAACTCCTCAGGGAATGACTACAAGTTCTATCTCCTGCCCACAGACTATGATTTTATATTATTCTTTTTTTTTTAATTCTATTTAGTGTTTTGTTCCTTGGAACTTAGGATTGTATTTCATGAGTTAAAGAAGAGTCAGCTGAAGATGTTTTTATGATATTAAAGGAGTATTTGGTTGGAGGCCTATTATCACCAGTGCACTGCTGAATATGAGAAAATCTTTTGTGTGCATGAAGGAATACACTTTGAAAACAGAAATGTAAGCAACAGAAAGCAATACACACACACATGCAAACATGAGCAGACACATTCATGCCAACATATGCATATGTATTTTCCTTTAAGGAGAAGGAGTCAGAGGAAATTTCTAAAGATAATCTTTTGATTGTAATAAACATATCTTTTCTCCAAGTGACACAAAGCAACTCTAGTTTCTATCAGACTCAATTACTCAGTAAATATTTACTGAGCACTATTACATTGCATCAGCCATTTGGGGCACACCAATTGCCAGACACTCCGTTTCTGATGATGGGTCTACATATACTGCACTTGAGTGTAAGAAATGAATGCACAAAATCTTTTACTTGTCACCACAGGGTCTGTTTTCTTCAAGAACATGATTGGATTCATCAGCAACCAGAGGTTCCCTTAAGTAGATTGTTGGAAGAGGTTAGCAGTGGGACCCAACAGTTCAGTTCTGTGGGATTCTTACTCAGATATCAGAAGGATATCCTCAGCCCTTCTCAGCCCTCTCAAATCGATGTCTTTCCAGACACACTGGAAATGATTCTGAAGGCTCATGCCTTTGTTCCTGCCACAAAAGTTAGTCATTAAGAGTTGTGTCACTTTTTCCTATAATTAAAACCATGAAACCTGGGCCATACCAGTTAGTTGAGGTGCTAAGAACAATGATTTGGCACTAGCAGAACTTTTAGAGTCGTTCCCTCCAGTGCTAGTTGAGAGCAAATTTATTTGTTTTTTCAAATATGTATCTCTGAATATATACCAGACCCCAGAAGTAGATACCAGGTCCCCTTCTGTTCTCAAGTCTCCTAATATGTGCACTTACAATGCTGCCCAGGCCCAGAGGGCAATCAGAAAACCTTCTGATTGCTTGTGGTACTGTTTTAGCTGAGCAGAATGGGACATTGTGTGTATGAGGGGCTGCTGAAATCCTGTGTTTATGTTTGGATTCTCACCAGTGATTCCATGTTTCAGGCCTGTTACATGCAGCCACTGCATAGTTTCCAGAACAACCGAGAACTCTTTATCTAAATGCTTGATCACTCTGGCAAGCATGTAAATACTCCCTTCTCCCAGCTGTCAAAATTCTATGTCATCAGCTGCCCTATTTCCTTCCATCTCCTTCACAAGTATTTTCCATCTTATTAGGCCATGCTGATCTTTTCTACCTGTGAATTCCATTATCATCCATTGTCATCATTATCTGATACTCATATTTTTACACTCATATTTTACATTGAAATCTAGCATCTTATCTACCTAACTAGGCTTGAGTTCTTGTATCATCCATATTGCCAAGCACTGTGCTGTGCTCACAGAATGCACAAAAGTAAGTTGCTGGGTAAGCAAACAAATAAAGAAGTGAAAAGCAAGACTATGGGAGCTGGTGAAGCATTTTCTCAGATTTCACTGAAGATAAAAAATGATTTATATCTGGGCTTATATTAAAATCAAAGACAGGACTCCTGACTAACAAAAAGTTTTGAAAAATTGAAATCTCCTACCAGGTTAAATATAGTTTACCTGTGATCTTAGAGATCATCCAGGCAAAACTTTGATTTAGTGATTGTATTAGGATTCTTTAGAGAAACAGAACCAATAGGTGATATATGTAAAATAAATAAATAAATAAATAATAATAATAATAAATAAATGTATTATATATATATATATATATATATATATATATATATATATATATATATATATATATATAAAATATTATATGGAGGCATCTGGGTGACTCAGTCAAATGTCCAACTCTTGATTTTGGCTCCGGTCATGACCTCACAGTTCATGGGTTTGAGCCCGACATCATGCTGTGCGCTGACAGTGTGGAGCCTGCTTGGGATTCTCTCTCACCCTCTCTTTCTACCCCACCCCTGCTATGTGTGCACTCTTTCTTCAAAATAATAAAATAAAATAAAATAAACATTAATATATATATTATAGATAACATATAACGTTTATTATATGTAAGAATAGTACATGTATAAGAAGAGATTTATTATAAGGTATTGGTTCACCCAGTTGTGGAGGCTAGATGTACCAAGATCTCCTTTTCTGCAAGCTGGAGCCCAAGGAAAGCCAGTGGTATAATTTGGTACAGCTCCTGAAGGCCTGAGAACCAGGAACACCTCAGGCAGGAAAAGATCAATGATGTTCTTTCTCAAGCAATTAGGCAGGAAGGGTTGAAATCTTCCTTCCTCCAACTTTTTGTTCTATTCAGGGCTTCAACAGATTGGATGATATCCATTCATATTGAGGAGAGTAAACTGCTTTACTGTTCAAATGCTAATTTCACCAAAAATACCCTCACAGACAACTCAGAAATAATTTTAGCCAAGTATCTGGACACATCATGTCTAGTCACATTGACACATAAAATTACCATCACAATAATGAAGTAACTGATGAGCACAGAGGTTGGTGACTTAACCAAGGTCACTCAGGCTATTGGCTAAGGAGAGAGTCATGACTCAAGTCCTTTTTCTGACTGACATCTTCTCTCACAGAGAGGTCAATATTTTGGAGATAGAGCAAACAATGCAGACAGTAGATTCAAGTGTTGCCCATGGTTGCAGACCATAGCCCATGTTTTCTCAGAAACGACTCCACAACACCACTAAGCTTAGTGTTGAATTTTTGATCCATGAATATTCTCATGGTTGGTTCTTTCTGTGTCCAGTTTTGAGAAGTGGAAATTTTATTTAATTTTAGACCTCATTATTTTTCACAAACGAGAAAAATTTACTGTTATTCTCAGGGTGTCCCATTCTGCTGGAAGCCTCAGAAATGTCAAAGGATGTTCAATATATCTTAAAAGGAGACTTTGACAAATTGGAGTGCATCCAAAAGGAAATGACCAGAATAGTAAGACATCTGGAAATGTGTCATGTGATGAATGTGTCTGTCATTTCGTGTCCAAGTGTAGTGATGTTGAGTCTGAAAGATGTTCCCCTTCCCTGCAGGGCAATAATAACTTCCTTCAATTATTTAAAGATCTGCTGTGTAAAACTAGGATTCTGTATCTTCTGAATAGTTCAAGAGGGTGAAACTTGGGCCAATGTGTGACAGTACAAAAAAGTTGACTTCCACTGTAAATAAACATATAAAATAGTTGGAGTTGTTGTTCCAGTTCTTTTTTTGATGCCACTGGAGCTGCATTGTGGGTCCCTTGTGAGCCAAAGCCAGTACCTCCATACCAATGAGGAGATAACCTCGGAGGCCTTTGTCACTTATGACTTCAAGTGTCTTGACTTGATTATTTAGCACTGAGCTATCACCAAATCGATGACAGCCAAATTTCACCTAGCAATTCTCACTCACCTCACTCAGGTGAAGAGCGTTTTAGAAAAGGTCACACTAGCGGTTCCTGGGGACTCAGTTGGTTGAGTGTCCAACTTTGTCTCAGGTCATGATCTCACAGTCTTTGAATTTAAGCCCCATGTCAGGCTCTGTGTGGACAGCTCAGAGTCTGGAGCCTGCTTCAGATTCTGTGTCTCCCTCTCTGCTCCTCCCCTGCTCATGCTCTGTCTCTCAAAAATAAATAAACATTTAAAAGACTCTACAAAAACAAACAAACAAAAGGTCATACTATTAGAACCTACTGTTGATATTGGAACCCCTGGTCAACTGCTCATGCTGCAGATAGAGCTTAAGGTCATTCTCTACCTCTCTACCTAACTTACTA
The DNA here is from genome assembly GCF_027475565.1 of Acinonyx jubatus. Classification (NCBI taxonomy): domain Eukaryota; kingdom Metazoa; phylum Chordata; class Mammalia; order Carnivora; family Felidae; genus Acinonyx; species Acinonyx jubatus. The sequence continues at coordinate 42,211,026 of NC_069391.1, forward strand.
GAATCCAAAGCTTTCCCTACAGTGATGAAACATGATAGCTCTTTAGGAGGCTGCCTGCATTGATCTGAATGAAGGAAGTAGAATGTATTGAAAATAAATCCTTGTACCCCCAATCTTTATAGGTTAACAGTAGGTATTCAGGATGGCTTATATGAAACAAGTGTAATTTAATGAACTACAGCTTTGAAAGTGTTAGAAAATGGATCAAACCATAAAATGTGCCAGAGGTTTTAAAATAAATAAAGTAAGTAATGTTTCAGTGTATTTGAAATAATGTTCACAGCAAGGCAACAGACATAAAGTGAATATTCTTTCACTTCTCACCTTGATTAGAATAGAAACTACATATTTAACAGTTATTTTGAGAGTTAAATGTGACTCAAACTACCAATCTAGTTATAGTTTGTCTTTTATCTTTTTTTTTAAATATCACTAGAGTAACAAAGCTTATATTTAGATTTAATACAGATTTCACTGAACATGCAAGTTCCAAGATGCAACTCATATTATTGGACCCTGCACTCAACACAAAACTTCAATTGCAGAGGATCACACTGCGTCTTTCTAACCATCACACCAATATTTTGCCAAGTGCCGTCTGCAATGTCTTAGGTTTTTTATTTATACTGGAACTCATTTCGTTTGATCCAAGAGCTATTTCCAAAATGCCCACAGTACACAAAAATGTACTTTATCAACATACAGTCCATTGCTTTAGAGACAGGAATATCAGCCAGGTGCTCTGTGGTAGTGGAGACCAAGACAAATGATGTTAATAGATTTAAAGAGAAACAGACTTAATTCTAAGAAAAGTTATTTTATACTAAATGAATCTACCTGTCCTCAACGTGTGTAGCTAAAGTGAGATTTGGATGCTTTGCAATTCTTAGGTTTTAAAATACAAAGCCAATGGGTAGAGCAGCATGGGCTAGGTCAGAATCTTAAACTGTGTCTACATGACCTTCATAACCTGTGATGGGCCTACACTCTCAGTACACCACTTCACTACCTTTCCAGAAAAAAAAAAGGCAAGGTGGGTGGAGGAATCCCCCCTCTCTTTTATTTCACATTTACCATGCACAGTGCATTGAGCCAGAGAAAGTGTCTGTGAAGATGAACCAAAGTATGACTGCCCCAGGAAGAGCTTATAAATGAATGAGAGAAATAGTTAGAACAGGAGTAATTTAAAAAAAATTGCAGTAAGTAGAAAATGCTGTAAGAAAAGCACACCGATAACTTACACAGAACAGAGAGAGGACATTTCTAACTGAAAGTAACAGAGAGATTTGATCAAGGTCTCGGTAGATGATAAATATATGCAAATAGAGGGACAGACAATGATTCTCCTCTGAGCAGAAATATACACAGGCCTGTATTCAGAGAAAGGAAAATAAAACATTCAAAAAGTGGCTAATCATGCAATCTGAAGGACAAATAACATTTAGGGGATGCAGGATGGGCTCTGAAGGTAGAAGATCCAAACCTGGTTTCTACTATTTAGTAGCTTGACTAAATAAAGGCTTAGGGTAACTGAAACATACTGATAAGGATAATTTCATAGACTTACTCTAAAAATGGAACCACTCCCAGTTGTAAAGATCTTTGCAGTTTGCAGTCTACTTCTGCATTATGCATTTGCACATTGGAGATGAGTCTGAAAAGGTAGATTAAAGACAGTGGAAGTCTTTGAGCCCAGGCTAAGGACTCAGAAATGGGGCTCCCTTCACCGCCTCTGCCCTCATCTTTTGTAGGGAATGGGGAGCCTGAGGAACATTGTGAAAAAAAGATTGACAGGATTCTAGCTTTGATTTAGAGAGTTTAATCTGATGAAATCAGTGAAGGATTTATAAGAAAAGGAGGCAAAACCATTGGTCTGGAGGCAGATGACTCAGTTCAGAATCTGTTGCAGTAATAGAGAGAAGAAGAGGGATAGGTGTCGTAGGTATAGAGAGGTTGCAACACCCTTTGTTTTTCACGAAAGTCCATCTATCCTCTTTAAATTGTAGATTATAGAAGAATCAAGGTCTGAAATAAGAGTTTCGATACTAAAAAAATTAACATTAAAGTAATGTAAGAAAATTGGTTAGAAAGCAAGTAAGCATTTTAGGAATAAATTGAGTAAGAATGAGGCTAAAATCTAAGAAGCCAGTTTGGAGGCAATCAGTAAGACAATAACCCAGGGGTATTAAAATTCTTGGATTCTTTCTCTTAAAACTCCTTTCCCCCCTAAGTATTGAACCATCCCTTCCCCCCCCCACACACACACACTTCTATACACAATTTATTTTCTGTTTACCCCTATGTGAAATTTATCTAGACTATTATCATTGTAACCCCCACTGTTGGGTATTCTACAAGGAACTTCCATATCTGTTTATTGAAAAGAATCAACTTTTTTTAAGTTTATTTATTTATTTTGAGAAAGAGAGAGAGTGAGAGAGCATAGGCAAGTTGGACAGGGACAGACAGAGGGAGAAAGAAAATTTTAAGCAGTCTCTGCCCTGACGCAGGGCTCCAACCCACAAACCACGAGATCATGACCTGAGTAAAAGTCAGATGCTTAACCAACTGGGCCACCCAGGCACCCTGAAGAGAATCAACTTTTCTGAATAAGTATTTTGGAAACATCATCAGTTAAGTTGCATTCTATTGTGGAGTCACTTACGTGTTTCTTTACAAAGAGGTTGAAGACAGCATTAGACAATGCAGGCAAAGAAGATGCTAAGTTGGCTCTCAGAAGTCATGAAGAAAATAAAAACTGGCCAGTTCTTGTTAAACTCCATTCAGAATAGAGCCACATTCACCTAATGGGAAGAGACTCTGCTTTTCCTGTGTTGTGAATTTTTTTGATTTCTTACTGAGTGCAAGTGAAACCATTATTAAACTACAATGATAATATCAACTCTTTGGAAATTTAAGTGAACCCCGTATGAAATCAAAACATAATCTATCAAACTAGACACGAGTAATTTGATAGAGTTTGAAATTCTGTTTTGAATGTGCCCCTATTAAGTTTTTCTCACAGTGTATTAAGAGCTTTAGTTACAAAAAAATCCCCTCATATGCATATGTGTGTGTGTGTGTGTGTGTGTGTGTGTGTGTGTGTTTACATGTATATATAATGATTCCAATAGTTAAGACATGCTTCAGTAAAGGTGCTCATAATGGGAGAAATGGTGAATAGGTATGACCAATGCTGACTATTTTGTTAATGGAATCTGGAGAACTGCTTGTGGAATATATTGCTATTTGTAAATCTGGCTGAAAACGTCAGAGATAAGGATAACCTTGTTTCATGGGTCCACCATTCTTAAAACTTATTTCTTTCAATATCTCATTGTGCTTTCCCATTTATTCATCAGTGGAAAAAACTATGCTTTCAGAAAGGTCTTCATCAGTAATAAATCCAAGTAACATTTAGCAATAAAATAATAGTTTGCTAAACTTTGGAAACAAGGACTTTCATCCTGTAAAATTAATAATGATTTTCCCCTGCAAATAATTCTTATTTTGACATATTTTCCTTTATAAATTATATAATATAGACATTGAGTCATATATTTCCTTTTGTATTACTATTGACTACCTCAAATATCTTCTGTCACACACATATTTGCTTGATTCTTCAAAAAATATTGATTTTCCCTAGATTATGAAAATAGGGTCTAGCATACCTGAATTTGAATCTCAGTTTTGCCACTATTTTTTTTTTTGGTCTTTTTTTTAAATTTACATCCAAATTACTTAGCATATGGTGCAACAATGACTTCAGCGGTAGATTCCTTAATGCCCCTCACCATTTAGCCTATCCCCTCTCCCGCAACCCCTCCAGTAACCCTCTGTTTGTTCTCCATATTTAAAAGTCTCTTATGTTTTGTTCCCCTCCCTTTTTTATATTATTTTTACTTCCCTTCCCTTGGGTTCATCTGTTCTCTGTCTTAAAGTCCTCATATGAGTGAAGTCATATGATATTTGTCTTTCTCTAACTGACTAATTTCGCTTAGCATAATACCCTCTAGTTCCATCCACGTAGTTGTGGATTTCATTCTTTTTGTTGCTGAGTGATACTCCATTGTATATGTATACCAAATCTTCTTTATCCTTGCATCCATTTATGGACATTTGGGCTCTTTCCATACTTTGACTATTGTTGATAGTGCTGCTATAAACATTGGTGGGGTGCATGTACCCCTTCAAAACAGCACATCTGTATCCCTTGTATAAATACCTAGTAGTGCAATTGCTGGGTCATAGGGTAGTTCTAGTTTTAATTTTTTGAGGAACCTCCATACTGTTTTCCAGAGTGGCTGCACCAGCTTGCATTCCCACTATCAGTGCAAAAGAGATCCTCTTTCTCCACATCCTTGCCAACATCTGTTGTTGCCTGAGTTGTTAATGTTACCCATTCTGACAGGGGTGAGTTGGTATCTCATTGTGGTTTTGATTTGTATTTCTCTGATGATGAGTGATGTTGAGCATTTTTTTCATGTGTCTGTTGGCCATCTGGATGTCTTCCTTGAAGAAGTGTCTATTTATGTCTTTTGCCCATTTCTTCACTGGGTTATTTGTTTTTTGGGTGTTGAGTTTGATAAGTTCTTTATAGATTTTGGATACTAACCCTTTGTCTGATATGTCTTTTGCAAATATCTTCTCCCATTCTGTCGGTTGTCTTTTAGTTTTGCTGATTGTTTCCTTCACTGTGCAGAAGCTTTTTATTTTGATGAGATCCGAATAGTTCATTTTTGCTTTTGTTCCCCTTGCCTCCGGAGACGTGTTGAGTAAGAAGTTGCTGCGGGTAAGATCAAAGAGGTTTTTGCCTGCTTTCTCCTCGAGGATTTTGATGGCTTCCTGTCTTATATTTAAGTTTTTCATCCATTTTGAGTTTATTTTTGTGTATGGTATAAGAAATTGGTCCAGGTTGATTTTTCTGCATGTTGCTGTCCAGTTTTCCCAGCACCACTTGCTGAAGAAACTGTCTTTATTCCACTGGATAGCCTTTCCTGCTTTGTCAAAGATTAGTTGGCCATACGTTTGTGGGTCCATTTCTAGTTTCTCTATTTTGTTACATTGATCTGTGTCTGTTTTTGTGCCAAAAGTTTTGCCACTTTTAAACCATATAACCTCAAACTAATTCTTCCACCTAAAAACTCTGAATATTAATGGGTTATTTAAATTTAATGAGGATTAAATTAACACATGCAAAGCACTAATACAGTACTTGGGCATTAGTAAAAGCCTAAATTCATAACAATTTTTATTAACACTTTATAAAATTATAAATTAAATGAGAGAATGTCACATATATATGAAGTTATACAAACACATATATTTAGGACAGTGTATTGTAAGACAATAAACAGTAGCTAAAATTTGTAAGGTACAAGATATTGGAAATATAGAAAAATGTGCAGATGAAAATAAAGTTACCTAAAATCTTATTAGCCAGTTACAAAAAGCCAGTGCTTAATTTATTTTGTTGTGTATTAATAAATTCAAGGGAGTATGTGCTAGGTGACATCAAGACACACACTTATTTTCAAAACAAGGAAAATATTTGGGATTATTGATAAATTATAAATAAGAACAGAAGTATGTACAGTTTTCTAACTGCTTATTTAGTATTGTTTATCTCATAGTAACGGCACTTTTTTGAAAAAGGGACTATAAGTGGAAAAAGAATTATTAGTCATGGTCATAATACCATTTTGCAAATGGAAAACACACATACACACACACCACAATGAAAGATTAAAGTACTATTTTGAAATCACCTGGAACTGCTAAGTGTATTCTGAATTCTTGTTACTCGAAGTGTGGTCAATGGGTCAGCACCATCAGTGTAACTTATGCTTGTGATAAATACAGATGCTTGAGCCTTGCCCTAGATTCACTGAATCAGAAATCACAATTTGATTAATGTACATATATCACTCATATACCTTTAAATTTGAGAAGCAATGTTTTAAACAAAACCAAACCAAAGAGGGAGGAAAGAGAAATAAAGTCTCGTGGGGTTGCCCATATTTTTGCAGAATGATTCAGATAGGGGAAAACAAAAAAGAGTTGCTAGTTAAACTAATCACATCTTTGAGTAAATTTTTTTAGTGTTTTATTTATTTTTGAGAGAGAGCTGAGCCTGAGCCAGGGAGGACAGAGAGAGGGAGACACAGAATGTGAAGCAGGCTCCAGGCTCTGAGCTGTCAGCACAGAGCCCAACGCGGGCCTTGAACTCATGAATTGTGAGATTATGACCTGAGCCAAAGTCAGATGCTTAAGCGACTGAGTCACCCAGGCAGCCCCAGTGAGGACACTTTTAGAAAAAATATAAACTAACGCATACAGTTATAGTCTTTACTTGTTAAGGAAAAAACATAAATAAATTTATTTTATCTTTATTTTGTTAGTGTTTATTTATTTTTGAGAGAGAGAGAGAGAGAGAGAGACGGAGTGCGAGCAGGGGAGGGGCAGAGAGAGAGAGACACAGATTCTGAAGGAGGCTCCAGGCTCTGAGCTGTCAGCACAGAGCCCGATGCCGGGCTGAACTCACAAACCGGGAGATCAGGACCTGAGCCAAAGTTGGACGCTTAACACCTTGAATCACCCTGGCGCCACAATTTATTTCATTTTGAAATGGGAGTTGTTTTAATATCTCAAAAGAGCAGATATATATGAAAAATATAAAAAATTAGTTTTTATGATTTTCTATTTATTAATTCTTTTTTTCTAATTATTACTGTGTTAAGTTTATTTATTTATTTGAGAAAGACAGAGACAGCACAAGCTGGGAAGGGGCAGAGAGAGAGAGGGAGAGAGATCCCAAACAGGCTCTGCACTATGAGCTCAGAGCCCGAAGTGGGGCTCCATCTCAAGAAATGTGAAATCATGACCTGAGCTGAAACCAAGAGTCGAATGCTTAACTGAGCTACCGAGGCGCCCCTACTAATTCTTTAAATGATTCCTTGGTTTTCCTTTCAGGAATGAATAAAAATAATGAAGAATAATTAGTTCGAATATACTTTAACATGTATCCATTTATCCATACATTCATTAAGCAGAAATTTTTTGGTGCTACATAGTTGAGGCTGTAATCCTGTCCACATGGATTCCGCCTTCCAGTGAGGAAAAGAGATTACAGAGAAACAAATGAAAAGAACGATTATAGGTTGTAATAGAAGGAGAACACGTTGGGGGTTCAGGAAAAACCTCTTTGAGAGAGTGACTTGCTGAGGTCTAAGGCATTAAAAAGGTTCCAACTGCAGAGCATTCCAGGGAAAAGCAGAGTCCTTAAGTACTGAAACCAGAGTTTATTATGAGAAGAACATGCAGAAGCCCGCCAAAATGAGAGGACAACTGTATGATATTCGAGGCATAGACTGTGGCCTGTTCATGTCAGAGCTCTTAGGCCATGCGAAGATAATTGGGTTTTATTCCACGTACAATACAAAGCCACTGAAGAATTTTAAACCAAGTGGTAAAATTGTGGATTTTGCCATTAAGTCTACCCTGGCTAGAGTGTGAGCAGTGGATTGTAGAAGGGGTCATAAGTGGGATCAGTGAGAACAGGTACAAGGCTTTGCAGTGTTGTAGATGATCGATTATGGTGGCTTCAACTGGTGAGAGGAGAGAGCTGTATGGATTCTGGCTATATGTAGCGTTTGCAATTACCATGGAAAAGGAAGTTATTTTAAAAAGATCTTCGTGTTTCTGACTTAAGTACAAAGCGTATGTGTTAATTTCCTAGGAAGTAGGGACGACCTAGGAAGGTACATGAGGAAATTTAAGAGTTCCAGTTTGGAGTAAATTTAAAAGGTAGTAGATACCTTGGAGATTAAGATAATGGGCTCTGGGAAAGGTTCAAATCCCACCCTAAATGTTAACAGCAGTGGATCTTGAATAATTTAAACTAGGTTTCTGTTTTCCTATCTGTAAATATAGGGAGGTTAATAATATCTACCTTACTGAATTATTGTAAATATTAAATTAGATAATTCCTATAAAATGATAAGAGCAGTTCCTGATATACTGTAAGCAACAAAATAATAATTATCACTATTGTGAGTGCTCACACTAACAGTAATGTCAAGTAGAAAAGCTGACATACAAGTTTGAGTTTGAAGGAAAGTGACTGACATCCCAATTCTTTTAAGAAAGCATTACTATCAAATTAATGGGTTGTACACCTTAAATTTACACAGTGTTATATGTCAAGTATATCTCAATTAATAAAGGTGGAAAACTCATTATACTTTGAGTTAATAAGAAATATCCCGGGATAGCTTTTACTGTTTTCTTAGTAAACATACCTCTCTCCTTTACCCTTCTCTCTTTTTGTGTGTTGTGGAGGAGAGTTGACACAGAGTTGGGAAATAGCAGAAGACTCATCAAGACAATGAAAAGCCCAATTCTAATTCTAAAAAGAACATTTCATTTCCCATTTTTGACTTTACAATTATTTCAAAACTAGATTCTAGCTTTTAATTGATTGTATTGAAATTTCCTGCATAAATAGACCATAACTATTTTTTTTAATGTCTATTTATTTTGAGGCAGAGAGAGACAGAGCATGAGCAGGGAAGGGGCAGAGAGAGAGGGAGACACAGAATCTGAAGCAGGCTCCATGCTCTGGGCTGTCAGCACAGAGCCCGACGCGCAGCTCGAACTCAACTGTGAGATCATGAACTGAGCTGAAGTCAGATGCCCAACCGGCTGAGCCACCCAGGCGCCCCGACCATAACTATTTTTTAATGTTTATTTATTTTTAAGAGAAAGAGAGAGAGAAAGCTAGAAAGGGATGGGCAGAGAGAGAGGGAGACAGAGGATCTGAAGGAGGCTCTAGGCTATGTGCTGACAGCAGAGAGCCCTACACCTGCCCGAACCCATGAACCACGAGATCATGACTTGAGCTGAACTCGGATGCTTAACCGACCAAGTCACCCAAGAGCTGCTAAACCATAACTGTTTTTGATAACAGATTATGAGATTCCTCCGATGATAACTACTGAAACCATGAGGAATAATCTGAGATTTGCATGTTGACTTCATTGTCAAATTAACCTTTCCAATGGCAGGTTGATTGACAAGGTAAAAATACTTGCTCCTTCATGTCTACATTGTAAAAAAATTATAACACAATAACATTTTGCCTTCTGGAGTGAAAGGTTGAAGTCTTCAGCTATATCAGTGTATTTGAACATGAGTTTCATCCATTTATCTATTTAATAAAAAAGAAAGTAATTTAATGAATACCTGGGTGGTAGATACTTCCTCACGTTCTGAGAATTCCAAGATAAAGATGACAATGTACTTCCTTTCAAGATGCAAGACCCCAAATATGTGAAGTGGATTAATCCCTATTGTGGTTCTTTAAAAGCTTTATAAAACAGGTGCTATGCAAATTTGAATTGTTATTGTTGTGGTCATTAATATATGAAGATCCTTCTAGAATCAAGTATCATTTTTTAACATGTTTTATTTACTTATTTTTTGATAACCTAGAAATAGAGTCATGCGAAGCAGGTCAGAGAAGAACATGGAGAGCGGCCACTGTCAGCATGAGGAGCCCAACAAATCAGCCTGGTAAGTGGCAAAAGTGATGCCTGGGTATCTTTTACTTTGTGTCATTATATCTGCCAATATTGTTTTTCATGTAAAAATCCCACATAGTTCACAAGCAAAAATAAGAATGCATCTAAAAGGAGACTGTGACATTCATTCTCTTTATTTACTTCAAAGACCTTAGGGAGATGGTATTCTGCAGGAATAGGCACACATTTTGTTATAGACAGACATGGTATTATAGTAGTTTCATGACTTTGTGGCAGTTGCTTACTTCTTTGAGTCTTATTTTCCTTGTTTGAAAATGGAGATTATGGCAGTTATCTTATGTTTTCCTAAGAACTACATAAGAAATTGCATGTAAACAATTGATTTGTTTCCTTAGCCTAGAAAAAAGAGCTTAAAGATATAAGATTAATATTTATTGAATATTTTCCATGTTCCAAGTACTAAATGTTAACCACTTTACTGCATTGTTTCATTGAATACTCACAACAATGCTTAAGGGTAGAAGCTATTATTACTCTGATTTTACAGATGAAGAAATTGTACTATTAAAAATTATGTGACTTGTCTTTAAATCACATACTACTCTGATAGTTGTTTGCGTGCAGTCCTGTCTAATGCCAGAGTTTCTGTACTTGTATTCATTCATAAAGTCAGCAAACATTTATTGGCTATCTAACAAATGCCAAGCTTCTTTTAGCTGAGTTGCCATGCTACTCCCAAATGCTTAGTGCTTACAATATAATAGCTGTATATTTATAAGAGACATTATAGCTTACAAATAATTTATGAGTAAGTAAAATTGTTTATTACTGGCACACCTTGTATGGAAGACAAAGTAGGGGTCACTATATATATTTTAAAGATGGAAGAATTGAGATCCCTCCCACAAGATTAACTGGCTCACTGGATGTCTTACAAGCTCAGTGTTTCTCAAACTCTATGGTTAAGGGTCAGTTTTGTTGTTGTTGTTGTTTTAGTTGTTATTTAAATTCCAGTGAGCCAACATACAGTGTAATTTTAGTTTCGGGTGTACAATACTGTGATTCCATACAATACCCAGTGTTCATCATAAGTACACTCCTTAATCCTCATCACCTATCTCATCCATGCCTCCACCCTCTAATAACCATCAGTTTGTTGTCTATATTTAAGAGTATGTTTCTTAGTTGGCCTATCTCTCTTTTTTCCCTTTGTTTGTTTGTTTTGTGTCTTAAATTTTACATATGAATGAAATTATATGGTATTTGTTCTTCCCTGACTTACTTATTTTCCTTAGCATAAGACTCTCTAGCTCTATCCACATCATTCCAAACGGCAAGATTTCATTCTTCTTTATGGTTGAGTAATATTCTGTATATCTATCTATATATCTGTCTAAATGTATGTATCTAAATGTCTATATCTGTATCTGTATCTATATCTATCTATGCATATCTACAACATCTTTATCAATTCCTCATTTGATGGACACTTGGTCTGTTTCCTTAATTTGGCTATTGTAGATAATGCTGCTATAAACATTGAATCTGTTGCAGACTGAATGTTTTTGCAAACATTAATTACTAGAGAAATAAAATGATCAAAAGGCAGACACAAAATACCCAAGCCCACATTTTTATTAATTGTCATTATTCTGTAGACATAAAATTATAAAATAGGTATAAAAATTTTTAATGCTTTCTCTCCATACTCTATTTTCCATACTCCTTGTGGTGCAGATCGGTTAGCATTTGCAGACTAACACTAGCCTGTAGACCAGACAGCAAGCCTTACAGCACCACTGATAGTCCTGAGGCAGACCTAATGTTCAATCCTAGACCTTCGTTTTTCAGATGCAGCCCTTTTCATGTTACTTCATAGAGCCTCAACATACAGCCAGAAACCTGTATTATGGTCTAAGGTACAAGAAGATCAAATTCCTAATTGTTCAAATGAAACAAGTGCAAGAAGACTGACAATGACAAAGTATCTTTACAGAGTTATAGGAAATAATTGACATTAAAAAATGGAAAAACAATTGGAAGTTAATAGGAATGATTTCTTTTAAATTTACCTATCAGAAATCAAGACTTAAAATTTTTAATAAGTGATGTTAAAAGAATTTCTCAAAATATGTTTTTTGTCTCTTCTTTTTTCATTCTGTCTAGTGTTGGAAAAGAGAAATTAGGTTGTATTTAGAATACTGGGCCTTATCAGTTCCCAAGCAGCGTAGAGACCTTGTATAACTCTAAGAGATAAAAGTGGCTCTTGGCCAGCTACAAAATGAAAATGAACTCATCTCACCACAACATTGAAAGGGCCTGAAAATAAATGTTACTTGTTCATTTCAAAAACTACTAAAGAAAATTGCAGCACTTTTGGTACACAGTAAGATGCATATTGCGTCAGCAATGAAAATTTACTTTGTAAGATGGTTTTGTGGCTTTCTCAGTTCTACTGAAATGGATCCAAATATTTACATGTGCTATTTTATTACATGCGCCATCTGTGTCAAAGTAGGATTGTACAGATATTCAAGAATAACTTTGGTTGTGAGTAAATATTAGAGGAAGATTAAATTTTTCTCCAAATGATGCTGGTGGATTTTTTTTATCATAGTTTAAGATGTCAGAAATATTTGTTCTTCTACAGTTCCACCAACTTAGCAGTGCTTGATGGAGCTTAAAATGGCTATAAGGGTGTAGAGATGGTGGAAATTTATGACAACATTCAAAACTGGGACTTTCAGCCAATACATTATTATCTTCTGGAGAGACTTCCACATCACTAAATAGAAATTCACAATCTAAAGCAGAGCAAATAAAAATATGGCCTTAAATAATATAGACAGACTCTATGGCCTTCACTTACTTTTTTTTAAAGCTTCTATTTATTTATTTTGGGAGAGAGAGAGTGAGAACAAGGGAGGGGCAGAGAGAGAGAGAAAGAGAGAATCCCAAGCAGGATCCACACTATCAGCCCAGAGGCCCACATGGGGCTCAGACTCATGAACCATGAGATCATGACCTGAGCTAAGATCAACAGTCAGACGCTTAACTGACTGAGCCATCTGGGCACCCCAGCCCTTCACTTTCTGCACCCTGACTCACAGATCCAAGAATGGTATCACTGAGAAAGTTAGGTAGTCATACCTGTTCACTCCTCTTCAGTCAGTGCCTTTTTATCCATTTGAGGATTATCTCTCTTACTCCCTCCCACTCCTTACATCCAAGGAGAAAGTTAGATAGTCCCAATAGACATTATACATGCAGTGATAATGGGACTAGAGACAGTAGTACTGTGTGTGTGCATGTGTTTGTGTAATACTTATTAGATCAGGATCAGAGGACCAAGAATTGGGAGAGAAGATGGTCTATCAACATTTTAGTAGGAGTGCTTTATATAACTGCCTGCTACTGCTTAGAATTTGGGCCTGAGGTTGTTCACAATCTACATTTCAACAGTGAAGTATAGTAGATGCTTTCTTCTAAAAACTAAGTTATCAGTAGGACCAAGAGCTAAGGGTCAGTCTTAGGTCTTATTTGTTGAAAAAAACTACCCTTCAATAGATTTTTATCACATGTTCCAGTCAGGAAACAAGCAATAACAACCATAACAAAGCTGGATAGTGATTATGTGACACAAGAAATGGAAAGCCTCAGAGGTAAAACAAATGTAAAACAATGAGTTAATACAGAAAAAAAAAATATTTTAGAAAAAATTTTGTCATCCTTACAAATGCATTGATTGACTTAGAAATAGAAGCCATAGAAATTGAAAAAGTTGAAATGCAAAAAACTGAGAAAAAACAGAAAATGTAACAGACGAAGTAAATCTGCCTTTGGAGGCAACAAATAATGTAATCAGCTTTGTGGAAAGCAAACTGAATAAGCACTCCTAGAGTGCAGAGGACCAGGACAAATGAGGAAATGATGAAAAAAAATTACCAATATGGAAAAGAAAAATCAAACATGCAGGCAATTATTTATGAGAAAAAGAGAAAAGGAATAAAAAAAAGCAGTCATCAAAGAATCACTAGGAAAAAAAAAAGGCTTGTTCAAGAAAGAAATAGGCAGGGTTTTAAAACTCTAGATTTTATTAGCTAAGATCTAAGATTTTTTTTTCATATTGCATCAGAACTTCCTATTCTTTAAAAGTTAGGAAAATCTAGGGGTAAGCAGACAAAGATTATTGTGAATCTGATAGTCTTGTGGGTTTCTTTGCTTGATATAGTGCTTCATGCTTCTGGACTATACAAGCTTAGTCTTTTCAGGTTTTCTTGTTTTCCTTAGACAATTTTGGTAATTTGTGTTAACCTAGAGAAACTGTCAATGTTGAATACTTTTCCATGCATGACCATACATTTATAAAAAAAAAAAAAAAAGACTTGAGGGCTGCCTGGGTGGCTCAGTTGGTTAAGTGTCATAAGTCTTGATTTCAGCTCAGGTCATGATCTCACGGTTCATGACTTTGAGCCCTATCAGGCTCTGTGCTGATAGGGTGGAGCCTACCTGGGATTCTCTCCCTCTCTCTCTCTTTCTCTTTCTCTCTCTCTCTCTCTCTCCCCCTGCCCCACTCATGTGCCTGCTCTCTCTTTCTCTCTCAAAAAAATAAACAATAAAAAAGAAAAATACTTGAAGTCAATGCATCAGTGAAATAATGATTAATAAGTTATTTTAATTTTTCTATCTTAATCTCTTCTATTTTCTGACATAGAAAATAGTCATATCTCATTGGTTAATCAAAGGTTTTATTGAAATATACTTAAGAAAAGTGCACAAGGTGCACCTGCGTGGCTCAGTCGGTTGGGTGTCTGATATCGGCTCAGGTCGTGATCTCACAGTTCGCAAGTTAAAGCCTTGCATCGGGCTCAGTGCTGACAGTCCGGGTCCTGGAGCCTGCTTCGGATTCTGTGTCTCCCTCTCCCTTTGCCCCACCCCTGCTTGCTCTGTGTCTTTCAAAACTGAATAAACATTTAAAAAAAAATTTAAAAAGAGCAGTGCACAAATAATAGGTAAACAACTCAATAAATATGGCATAGCCCACAAACGTGTAATGACCACTCAAATTAGGAAATAAAATATAACTAACAAAATTGAAGGTGCTCTTTTCTTTCTGATCCTAAATCCCAATCCTCTATAAGGAAACCACTTTTCTGAATTCTAATATTGTACATTATTTTACATTTTTTGAGTTTTATAAAAAGGACTGATAGAGTTTGTTCTTTGTGTACTTCTTGATCTCAACATTATTTATGTGAGATTTCTATGTACAGGAGTAATTTAGTTTTCAGTGCTATCTGCTATTCCATCATGGCCAGTCTTTAGTGCTTCCGGTCTTCTACGTGCCTTTTGGGACATGCAAGTGCACATTTCTATTGGATGTACAATTACTTATATGGGACTTTTGTGTTCATTTTTAGTCAATAACTACTAATTTTCCAAACTGGCATACTAATTTATATGCCCACCAGCAAGGTATATGCATTCTGGTTGGTCTGTATCCTTACCATGCTTGGTAATTATCAGGGATTTTTATTTTATCCATTATGTTGGGTGTGTTGTGGTATCCCATTGTGGTTTTAAATAACATTTCCATAATGGCTGTTAATTGTGGTATTGCTACTCCACATCAACATTCTCTGGGTACTTCCAAACTAAAAGGCAAATGGAGATTTAGAGGAGGTATTAAGAACACTAAATGAAAATTTGATCTGAAGGGACCTAAAATTCACCTTTACCTAGGAAATGTTTTAAAGTATTTAATAATGTCTGTTATTAAATGTATGGAAGCCTAGCAATCTCATTCAACTTAAAATCCAACTTACCAATTTTGCTGAACTTCTACTTTCCCTTTAGCTAATTAATGCAAAGCAATCTATCAATTTTGTCTTGTTTCATTGGTTACAAACCAATCTTATGAGAGTAGAATCACAGTTGGATGGTGATGATTGGAGTTTGTTGCAAGAGAGCGATTGCACACTCCATTTCCGTGTTGGGAAAACTAATTATTTGCCCAGCCATTTGAAACTAGGGATGACACGTGGGCAATAGGCGTGGAAACAATCCAGGAGGGCAGCGATCGTGTCAGATTTTGACAGAGGGCCTAGGTTTTTCACCTATGCAGCAAGCGTGACAGCTCCATCACTTTTCCAGGCATTTCCTCTGGTGGGCTGTGCAATGGCTCATTTGCTTCCAGCACTTCTAGTTTCCAAACAGTGTGAGTGTTTGGCTGATGTGTTATTGAGACAATTTAGATGTGATACTAGGTTGTGAAATGGCATGTTTTATTTTTAATGAAACCATATTATCAGAAATTAGCTTGATCAGATTTGTGGTTGCCCGAGGCAGGGGTAGGGGGTGGGGGAGTTGGATGAATGTGATCAAAAGGTACAGACTTCTCGTTAGAAGATAAGTAAGTACTGGATATGTAATGCACAGTATGATGACTATAGTTAACACTACTGTATGCTCTATTTGAAAGTTGTTAAGAAAGTAGACATTAAGAGTTCTCATCCAAGGATAAAAAAAACACATTTTTTCTTTTTTTTTTTTTGTATCAATATGAGATGATGGATATGAACTTACTGTATTAATCATTTCACAATATTTGTAAGTGAAGTCACTATGCTGTGTATCTTAAACTTACAAAATGCTATATGTTGGTTATATCCCAATAAAACTAGGGAAAAAAGAAATTAGCTAGATCCAAATGCACTATCTATTGTAATGCAATGTACATAATATAAAATTTACTATTTTAACCATTTTAAGTGTATAGATATGTGTTAGTGGACATCTTCACATTGTTTTGCAATTGTCACCATCATCTATCTCCAAACCTTTTCCATATACCAACCTCAATCACATGCAAACATTCTACTACTTTATGGTTTTACCACCCTTATATGTATAGTGTGTATCCATTAACACAGATGTCTAGTTATTTCTTATGAATTTGTCTTTTAAATCTTGTAGAAAACAAAGTGTGAAGTTATAAGCCAAAATTATAACAGTATTGTTATTTATATTGTTTTGCATATTTACTTTTACCAGAGAGTCAGTATGGTCTTTGTGTCAAACTTGTTCCAGCTACATTGTTTGCTACTCTAACATATGATTAAAGGGAGAAAAAGCTGATATTAAGAGTCAACTAAGGGGGTGCCTGGGTGGCTCAGTCGGTCGAGCACCCGACTTCAGCTCAGGTCGCGATCTCACGGTCCGTGAGTTTGAGCCCCGCGTCGGGCTCTGGGCTGATGGCTCAGAGCCTGGAGCCTGCTTCCGATTCTGTGTCTCCCTCTCTCTCTGCCCCTCCCCCGTTCATGCTCTGTCTCTCTCTGTCCCAAAAATAAATGTTAAAAAAAAAAATTAAAAAAAAAAATAAAAGAGTCAACTAAGTTGAATTTTTTTTTATTGGTAGATCAAATCTTCTTCATTTGTCTCTGAGTCTTACCACCAGAGTTAGTTTTGAATTAATTATTTATAAGCAATAATTTTAGTAATGTTTAATCAATGTCTAGCCCATTCCTGTGGCTAAGCGATGTGTGCATGATATAGAGGTGTCTGGGTAATTTTATTTATGCCTTCTGTTAGATTTAATAAAAGAAAAGAAACCCTGAAATTCAAGTAACATATCAGTGAAATCAATGCTCTGCTGAAAGTCTAAGGTAGTGAGCTATTAATTCATTTTCCATAGCCATCTTCTTACCCTAAAATAAAAACCTGACAAATGGCCTTAAATAAGAATTTCTGAAAGGCTTTATTAACAAAGAAATAAACATAATTGAGAGGAATTATGGAGATTATGATCCATTAATTTAGGCATCTCCATTTTCCCCAGTTGTGCCCTGATGTCATTTACAGATTTCTCCCCGAAAACATGGCTTTAAAACAGGAACACTTGTAATCAGTTTTACATAAAGTGAACTCTATGTTTAGCCTATGCTAAAGAAACAAAAATCACTGGAAATAATAGTCATGTAAAGCATTGGAAAAAAAAAACATTAGATGGAATTATTAAAAAGGGGAGAGTTCAGGGGCACCTGCGTGTCTCAGTCGGTTGAGCATCCAACTTCAGCTCAGGTCACAGTCTTATGGTTTGTGGATTTGAGCCTCACATCAGGTTCTGTGCTGACAGCTCAGAGCCTGAGCCTGCTTCGGATTCTGTGTCTCCTTCTCTTTCTGCTCCTCCCAGCTCGTGCTCTGTCTCTCTCCCAAAAATAAATAAACATTAAAAAATTTAGAGTGGGAGAGAGAGCCAAAGCATAAGAGACTCTTAAAAACTGAGAACAAACTGAGGGTTGATGGGGGGTGGGAGGGAGGGGAGGGTAGGTGATGGGCATTGAAGAGGGCACCTTTTGGGATGAGCACTGGGTGTTGTATGGAAACTAATTTGACAATAAATTTCATATAATAAAAAAAATAAAAAAATAAAAATATATAAATAAAAACAAAAAATTTAAAAACAAGTGCGGAGGGAGTGCTGAATTCTCATCCATTCAAACAACTATTACATAAAACTTAGATTTCATTTCTATTCATGCATATTTATTCTTCAAGAAAAATGAACATGTAAAAACCCTTCTAGGCACATTATTATCATTTTCCTGGCAGAAGAAAAGAAAGAGAAGTAGTTACATCATAACATTGGAATAGAATTTATGCCAATCACTCTGTAATGATACAGTGATATAGCTTGGATTCTGTGATACATAGAATTCCTTTGTTTATTTAATTACAAGGAGAAAAAATAACTGAACTTTGTGCTATGAAATCGGGGTTCATGGCATAGACTAGCAGGATTATGAAGTGAGAAAAGTTTCCCTGAACAGAATGGCAGTTTCTTTCCAACCCTGGATGTTAGAAAAATGTTTTGTCTTGATGGATTCTACAAAACAAAATCCTAGCGAGATACTGATCAAGCAAATTCATAGAAACATTCTTGATAAAGTGTCATTGATGGATTCTTTTCTTATACAGGCATAATATGAAGTACATTAAAATGATAACAAGCTTGTTTCTTGTAAATTCAAATGACAAAAAAAAATAATAGTCTTTATTAGGACAGGAAGAAGTGAATACAAGATACTTTTTTTTTGAAAACACTTTTTTTTCTCTTTTTTATTTCAAGTTTTTATTTAAATTCAAGTTAGTTAACATAAAGTGTAATCTTGGTTTCAAGAGTAGGAAATCACTTACAGTGCTCATCATAACAAGTGCCCTCCTTACCACCCATCACCCATTTAGCCAGTCACCCCTCCACCTCCCTCCATCAACCCCCATTTTGTTCTCTGTCATTAAGATACTTTAAATTTATAAGCTCCATTGACATTTTTCCCTGTAAACTATACTCAAACAGCTAATATAGACTTACATTAATTTAATTAAATCACTATATAATCCCTTAACTTCTTTTTTTGATCATTGAATTATAAAACTCTCTGATAAGTCAACTTGGCTTCTCCTCTTCACGGAAGCCATATCAAGTGAGCATTTTTTCACACAACTACAAAGTACGTGCACACACACACACACACACACATCTGTAAATTCAAGTAAAAGTCCATGATTTTGCATTTATAGCAGCTCAGATGACCTTTCTACAGACCATTCTCTTCTAACCTTCAAGGCTAAATCTTTTTACTTCATGTAACTTGGTCCTTTACTCACTAGAAATGCAAAATACTAATATACCTAAAATCCAGACTTTTGATCAGCCATATTGGAAGATAGGCAAATGTTTTCCTCCTTTTCACTTTTTATTCCTTTTTCCAATTTTTTTTTTTTTTTTTGCCTAGTGATCCAACGTCTTTTCCACTGACATCTCACTCCCTTAACAAATCAATTATATTTTAGGTATCAGATGAAATGAATTTGATAAATTACTTCATATTAAATTGAAACTAATGGTTAGGCTCTACTTTATAATAGTATTTTCCTTTAGTGAAGATATTACATACCTATACAAGGAATTATAGGCTCTCATGATAAAAACTAGAGGCAATATTTATTTACTCTAAAATTTGTGTGATCATAAACTTTGTTGTCCAAACTAAGAAATCCTTGATAGTGAAAAGGACACTATTAATAATTGCACGGGGAAAACAGTATAAACTGGGACTGTGCCTGGCAAATCAGAACATATGGTCCCTCAGCCTACAATGTCAATTCCTAGCCCTAGGCTTTTCTATCCAAAGTATCCAGCCCTTCATATGGTTCCCACAATTTGCAGATATATGCTATTTTGTAAAACGTCATTCAAAACAAATGGGGTGTATTGTCATTAAGGTATCCCTGAGATGACTTAGAAATTTTAGGCTAGGTAATTTTCTAGATTTTAGTATGGAAAATGTGGTTGGTATTAGTATAGTACATGGCTAGTGAAGTATGTGGTCCCTTGATAATGCATTGAACTTGATTTCTAGTTGTTTCTATCCTTTAAAAGCCAAGTTACTGTATGAATTTACATTACTTCATTGAGCCTCTATTTCTTGTCTATAGAGTGGTGGAGGAAAGTAATTAGAATTGAGGATGCTTAAAGATATTTCCAGCACTGATATTCTGAGTCTGAGCAAGAGTTATGATAAACTTTCCTATTTCCAATAAATAATACCACAGACTAAAAAAATCATTTATATACAATTTATGTCAATTTTTAGATCCCTCTAATAATGTCTGAGGAAAAGGGGGACAAATCTTCAAATCCATTTTCCCCCTATTATTATATTTGTTTATGCACCAAGTGTGTTTGATCTCTGTTGAAAGTGAAATGCCATTGGAAATTCCACTATAAGATATTTTGGTGAGAATATGATGAATGTTGGTGCAGCATGGGACCCCGTTTATTGATTATGAAATGAAAAGAAGGGTGCTACTTTTTGTTTTATTGATTATTAAAACATGATTTAAAGCATGTTGTCTGTAATAATTCTGTATTATACTGCAGAAAAGAATACCATTTTGGGGACTCTGGAATGATTTCTGACAATAATAAAGGTTATATAATTGTTCTTTCTTTGCCTATGCAGTCATAGATAGGGTTAGGTTCTCTGGGAAGACCATTCAGTTTCTCTGGTTCTAGGATTAAAAAAATAGCATGAGTTAGGAGTGAGGTTAAGCAAAGATAAATAAATATAAACGTTGGTATTAAGTTAAGGATAACTTTGGAAGAGAACCAACACAGGATTTAGAAGCTGACAGATCATACTTCAAATTTTGGCCCCACTGGTATTGGCTTTGTAACCTTATATCCAGTTACTTATCTTCTTTGGACCTTAGTTCCCTCATATGTAAGGTGGACTGTTGATATCTAACTCATGGAATAGTTATAAATAATACAAACAGGCAGAGCTGTTGCAATAACTTTAATGTCACATATCTCAAACCATTTACTGTTTCTTGCTTGAGAATCTGGAACAAATATAATCAGGAACTGCTACTTCAGCCACTTGTCTTTGGATCTTGTTATTTTTCTTAATCTTTGTGCTAGACTCTTAGAAATTGTCCCTGTGTCCTTGCTCCTCCTCACCCCAAATGAAATCATTAATGACCTAATTTGCAAGCTGTGCTGATGTCAGACAAGCTCATGTATCAGTTGGTGGGAATGACTCCTATCTTTCAGGACACCAGTGCCAAATATTTGATACTTATTAGAGTAATCTCTTTGCATCCTAAATAATCCAACATGCCTTTTTATTATTTTTTTTTAGTTTTCAGTCATTTGTAATAAAAATAAATGGATATGTGTCTAGTCTAAGTCATGGATACTTTATTTGACACAAAATGTGTTAAAATCTTTGACAGAATAAGTGAAAATGTAAGATGCCCTAAAAGGCTAGAGCACACCATTTTATAGGAACCCCCTAAATAACTGAGAGTGAGGGATGAATGGCAGGGGGAGAACATGGAGGTTGTGAAAAGACCTGTTTGTATAGCACTTTAGGCTCCCACTGAGGCCAATCAAGAATTGTCTTATTATTATCTCAGCATTGTGTAATATGCTCCAAATGCCCATCTTGAATATTATTTTGATTTGTATTCCTTTAGAATAAACTTCAATTTCCAGTACTATCTGCTATCATTGTATGTTGTTATAATGGTGAATCAAATATTTGTGGCAGATTAGATTTCTCTTTGTATTGGGAGAAAAAAAGGAAAAGAAGATGACAAGGAAGGAGAAGCAGGAGTGGATTTGTGCCCAAGTGTTTAGGATCATAGTATAGTTGCAATGGTATCTGGGTACTTTTAACCTATGGAGATTATTTTTAATTCACAAACTTTTAAAATTAATTTTTA
Source organism: Acinonyx jubatus (assembly GCF_027475565.1). NCBI lineage: Eukaryota > Metazoa > Chordata > Mammalia > Carnivora > Felidae > Acinonyx > Acinonyx jubatus. The sequence goes on from NC_069391.1 coordinate 42,232,862, forward strand.
ATTAAATTGTAGTTATGATAGAGACCTGGGTTTCTAGACATTTTTAATCTACTTGTAATATGAGGTGGAGTTCTTGGTAACTTATCTTTTTTTCAAAGTTTTTATTTAAATTCCAGTTAGTTAACATATAATGTCTTATTAGTTTCAGGTGTAAAATATAGTGATTAATCGCTTCTGTACAATAGTCAGTGTTGATCACAAGTGCCCTCCTTAATCCCCATAATCTATTTCAGCCATCCGCCAACCCACCTACCCTCCAATGACCCTCAGTTTGTTCTTTTTATAGTTAAGAGTCTGCTTAGTGGTTTGCCTCCCTCTCTCTTTTCCCTTTGCAATATTTATAGCAGCATTATCTACAATAGCCAAATTATGGAAACAACCCAAGTGTCTGTGGACTGATGAATTGATAGATAGATAGATAAATAGATAGATAGATAGATAGATAGATAACATATACATATATAAATAATGTATATTGCATATACATATATACATAATATATATTACATATATATACATACATACACACACAGTGGAATATTACTCAACCATAAAAAAGAATGTTATCTTGCCATTTGCAATGATGTAGTTGGAGATAGAGTATATTATGATAGATGAAATAGGTAGGTCAGAGAAAGACAAATACCATGTGATTTCACTCATATGTGGAATTTAAGAAAGATAACATATTTTCTTAACTTCCCCGCACTTGTCCTGCAGGCTGGAATAAACATCTTACCATAGAATACCATCCATCTTGAAACCCCTTGTCAAATACCCATACATTAAATAAATTAATTCCCAAGAGAGAAGAAAATATCTTGTTGTAAATGTACCATATTTAACGTTGTATTTTCATTGAAAGAACATTTTTCTACCTGCATCGCATGAAGATTTTCAGTTTGCTCATTTTTCCCTACTGCACTCCATTCTTATGTATAATCCTAGTTGCATCTTTCAGCTTTAAGAAGTAGCCTCTAATCCAGATTTTAATAAGTCTTGCTTTACTGCAAAGCTGTTTTCAGTATTGGAAAATGCATTTAGGTGAGCATAGAGCTATATTTTTCTAGTAGTTCTCAGAAAGTTTGCAAACACACCAATATTTCATACATCCAGAGATCATTGGTTTTGCAACCTTGACCACCAAGAACATTTCTAAGATTGTAAAAGGATTCTGAGATTTAAGGACAGATATCACACCTCATGTGAGGTTTTGCACATATGTATTTGCTCTTATATTAAGCATAAATTTAACTAGTCCGATGACTTGGTTTTCCAGACTACAGAGAATTGGAGAGTCTCCTCAAGGTAGATGTACTGGCAGTGTCAAGAAGGGACAATTGACAGAATAGCAATGGATAAAATAAAAAACACTCAAATGTACAGATTTGAAAATTTACTACGGATATTGAAGTAAATCCCTTAGATGCTGAAAAATGAACATATGTTTACTATGTTTGAGAAAGACATGAATACATGATATCCCTTTTAAAAATAAATTGATGGGAGTTAGCTGCTGGTTTCTTTTGGACATGTATTTCATGTTTATAAGTTCTCTTACGTGACTTCAGCAGATATTTTCTTTCAGGGTAAATAGACAAACATACTGTCTTCACTTCAAACTGCAAAGCACATAACATGATATTACAGTAGTGTAGAAACTTGAAGTCCTCTAAATATGTCTACTCTTTTAAGAATGCCAGATGATCATGTATTAATTTGGTAAATACAGTATTTTTAGAGAATCTTCTATGGACCAGGAACATTGAATCTCTGAAAACAACTGTGAACAAGACATTAACCTAACCAGGAGGAGCAAAAGTTTATATATGACCCTGGGCTCACACTAATACTCATACCAAATGTCCCTTTACTCACAAACATTAAATGTGACACCTAGGAGAGGCTTAATCAGTGTCTCAAGGATATTGATTCAGCTTATAGTTCCATTTATTCTTCTCAGTAACCTAAATGAGGTGGAGATTACTATCTTCCCTATAGACCTTCAACAGGTCACTACATATCTGGAGCTCAGATTCATTAACTGTAAACTAGGTATATAAATACCTAACTTAGGGGCTTATTGTAAAGATTCAAGAAAAGCAATTACATGTGAAATACATAGTATTTGCATTGAGTGTGCTCAATCCTATTCTTTCATTTTTAAATTTTGTTTTAATTTTAGTTCCAGTGTAGTTAACATACAGTGTTATTAGTTTCAGGTGTACAATATAGTGATTTAACTGTTCCATACATTTCTCAGTGCTCATCAAAATAAATGCATTCTCAATCCCCTTCACCTATTAACCACCAGTTCTCTCTATTTAAAATCTGGGGGAGGGGGGTTATCTCTCTCTTTCTCCTTTGTTTTGTTTCTTAAATTCTACATATGACCGAAATTATATGGTATTTGTTTTTTCTGACTGGCTAATTAGCCCTTAACATTGTACTCTCTATAACTCTACCATGTTGTTGAAAATGGCTAGATTTCCTTCTTTTTTATGGCTGAATAATTAATTCCATTGTGTGTGTATATAGATAGATAGACATAGATAGATATAAACATAGATATAGATATAGATGATATAGACATAGATAGATATAGGTATAGATATAGATATAGATTATAGATATAGATATAGATATAGATATCTCTTCTTCTTTATCCATTTAGCTATTGATGGACACTTGGAGTGCTTCTACAATTTGACTGTTGTAAATAATGCTGCAATAAACATAGAGGTGCATGTATCCCTTTTAATTTGTAGAGAGATTACTGGGTCATAGTGTGGTTCTATTTTCAATTTTTGGTTACATCCATATTTTCTTCGACAGTGGCTACACCAGTTTTCATTCACACCCACTGTGCACAAGTGTTCCTTTTCCTCCACACCCTCGCCAACATTTATTATTTCTTGAATTTTTTATTTTAGCCATACTGACAGGTATGGGGTGATATCTCATTGTAGTTTTGATTCACATTTCCCTGATGATGTGTGAGGTTGAGCATCTTTTCATGTGTCTGTTGGCCATCTGTATTTCTTCTCTGGAGAAATGTCTGTTCATGTCTTCTGCCCATTTTTAATTGGATTATTTGTTTTTTGGGGGTTGAGTTGTATAAATTCTTTATATATTTTGGATACTAACCCTTTATCAAATATCTTCTCCCATTCAGCAGATTCTCTTTTAATTATGTTGATTGTTTCCTTTGCTGTAAAGGAGCTTTTTATTTTGATGCAGTCCCGATAATTCATTTTTTCTTTTGTTTCCCTTGTCTCAAGAGATACATGTAGAAAGGTGTTGCTACAGCCAATGTCAAAGAAATTACTGCCTGTGCTCTCTTCTAGGATATTTATGGTTTCACATGTCACATTTAGGTCCTTAATTCATTTTTTGTTATTGTTGTTTTGGTGATATGGGCATTTTATTAATTACTTTTTTAAGTTTTTATTTAAATTCCAGTTAACGTACAGTAATACCAGTTTCAGAGGTACAATGTGTATAGTGTAAGAAAGTGGTCAAGTTTCATTCTTTTGCATGTAGCTATTTTTCCCTGCACCATTTATTGAAGAGACTACTTTTTTCCCTTTGAATATTCTTGCCTACTTTGTCAAAGATTAATTGGTCATATAATTGTGGATTCATTTCTGGATTTTCTTTTCTGTTCTGTTGAACTATGTGTCTATTTTTATGCCAGTACCATACCGTTTTGATTACTACAGCTTTGTGATATAACTTGAAGTATGGAATTGTGATACCTCCAGCTTTGCTTTGCTTTTCAAGATTGCTTTGGCTGTTTGGCATCTTTTGTGGTTCCATATAAATTTTAGGATTGTATGTTTTTCTTCCATGAAAAATGCTGTTAGTATTTTGATAAGGATTGCATTATGTGTGTAGAGTGCTTTGGGTAGTAGAGACATTTTAACAATATTTGTTCTTCCAAACCATAAGCATGGATTGTGATTGTCTTTCCATTTCTTTGTGCCATCTTCAATTTCTATTATCAATATTTTATAGTTTTCAGAGTACAGATCTTTTACTTGTTTGGTTAAGTTTATTCCTAAGTGTTTATTGTTTTTGGTGCAATTGTAAATGGGACTGATTCCTTAATTTCTCTGCTGATTCATTATTAGTGTATAGAAATGAAATGGATTTCTGTAGGTTGATTTTGTATCCTGCAACTTTACTCAATTTATTTTTCAGTTCTAGTGTTTTTTCTTTGGTGGAGTCCTTTGGGTTTTCTATATAATGTGTCATGTCATCTACACATAGTGAAAGTTTTACTTCTTCCTCACAAATTTGGATGCCTTTTATTTATTTATTTGGCTCATTGCTATCGCTAGGGCTTCCAATACTATGTTGAATACAAGTGGTGAGAGTGGACGTCCTTGTCTTGTTTCTAACCTAAGTGGGAGGAAGCTTTCAGTTTTTCCTCATTGAGTATGTTAGCTGTGGATTTTGCACATAAGACTTACTATGTTGAGGTATGTTCACTCTAAACCTAATTTGCTGGGAGTTTTTATCATGAATGCCATTCAATTCTTTTAAATGAAGATTTGCAGAGGATCCAATGAAAGAACCAGAACATCATGGAAGAATATGTTTTATTTCTTTAGAGTTTAGTTATGTCATTATTCTCATGATGTGAGCATAATTTACTTTTATGAAAATCAATGCAAAATATTTTTGCAATTTACTGTTGGGAGTGTTGGAATAGAACATACATTTACTGGTGCCAGGATTTTATTTTATGGATGATTATAAAATAAATCCCTTTTGTTGCATTGGAATTCTGTAATGTAGAATCATATTTCACATTTGGACTCTATATCTTATTAACAGCTTGCTCCTGATTCCAGAATCCCCTAAAAATAGGCATGTAGCACTTTAGATTTTTCATAGTTTCTTTTGACTTTTTCTTTTCTTAATTTTCACCTTATCTAATTTTGGGGCAGTGTTCAATTTGGATGGTGTAGTTAGAATGTGAGCCAAGTTAGACCTTCAAGAGTGGGCAATTGATCTAGGAAGTTTTGGGAGTAGGATGGGGCAGAAGGTGAGGATGTGTCTCTGAAAACTAAAGTAAGCCTGACAGTAGTCATTAAATAGGAACCAGGAGCACAGAGCCCAGGGAGCAAATAATAAGGAAATACTTAATGGAAAATTATTTTGGAGAGGGAACTTTAGGTCCTAAGAGGATCAGTGTAAGACATAGTTTTAGCTCCAAAGCCTCTTGAATTCTTGGCAGTATTTCTAGATATGAAAAAAGACATCTATTAACAGTTATTCAGTTAATATAACTGAAATGAAGACATTCTTGATGATGAATAGGCTAATCATTTGTCATGGGATAAAAACAAGGTTGAATGAAAACAATAGGAAATTTAGTTAATCCGCAGGTGGTTTTTGAGTTCTGAACACATGTCTCACACTGTATCAGGCATGGGGAAGTATAAAAATGTAGTAGAGCATTTATTGAGCCTTCAAGAAATTTATGTTATGGTTGCAAAGTATCATTCTTCATTCTAGAGAAAAAAAAAACTTCATAGAAGTATTTGTGACAAATTGTTTGTTTGCTCCTGAGATATGTGACATCTGGTACATTATGTGAACTAAAGCTAAAAGAACAATTTGTTGTTCATCTCTTAAAAGTAATTCTACCAGTTCATAAATTCACATCAATTCAATTTTCCCAGTTGTTTTCTCCTTAGTACTATAAACCTGAGCAGCATTGAGAGAAATTGATAATTATAGTCCTCTTTGTAATTTGCCTTGTAAAATCTTCTCATTAAAATTTGCTTTGTGGTACCCTGCTTGGATTGATTGCTAATTCTTTTCAGTGAGAATACTTTGGCTGAGTTGTGTTACTAATCAAAATGTAGGGGTGCCTGGGTGGCTCAGTCACTTAAATGTCCAACTCTTGATTTGGGCTCAGGTCATGATCTTACGATTTGTGAGATCAAGCCCCATATTAGGCTCTGAGCTGACAGTGTAGAGCCTGCTTGGGATTCACTTTCTCCCTCTCTTTCTGCCCCTCTCCTGCTTGCATTCTGTCTCCCTCCTTCTCTCTTTCTCTCTCAAAATAAATAAATAATCATTAAAAAAATCAAAATGTATACCTTTAAGCAACTTGGGGCAAAGAAGTAATGGTGCTACAGAAGAAAAGTAAACCATTAATGTGAAATTATATATAATGTTCCTCTTTCTTTTCCATAACGGCAAAGGTAGTTTTAGATTTCTGTAAATAGTATTTACATTAAAGCTTTCTTTGTGACTAGATGACAATACTGAGATGACAACATTATGACATATGATTTAGTCTCATTAATATATCTTAAGACTTCACTGTGTACTTTGCCAGCATTTCAGTCCTCTTTGAACAGCCTTTAAAAAATTTACTATACAATGAGATGTATAACTGGTCCTGGGAAAGAGAGAAAGTTCTTTTCTTATGGAAGAGGAAGGTCATGCACAGAGACCATGGACACTTTTTTTTTTAACATTGTGACAGATTAAGTTTTCTTTCATCTCCATAGCTTTATACATTTCCATGATGTACTACTTGACTGTTTCCTTCTGGAATTAGCTCTATGAAAGATCATGTTCACTTATGATTTAAGTGGTTACTTAATATCACTTCAGTAATTTTAGGAAAGTATTCTTTCCTCAAAAATTATAGAAAATGGTTAATGCTTTCATAGTTCTGGAGGCTCCAAAACTAAGGAAACAGTGAGGAAAATACAACATTTGGAGAAGAAAAAGTCAAACATTATTTTGAATACATGCACATGAAGAATGAATACAGGATGACTCACAGCATGGGTGTGTGGTAAAACCAATGATCCTTCATAATGGATGTAGTTTCCCCAAAAGAATCCTTGTTTCAAATCATGTCTTTTATGTTTATAGGCATTCCTTGAATTAGAAGCTTCAGATTAACAAATATTCAATATGTATGCATCTATATCTATATCTATATCTACATCTACATCTACATCTACATCTACATCTACATCTACATCTACATCTACATCTGTATCCAGTTGGTGCCACGCATATCAAGGAAAAGAGTCTTCATGGGTCTCCCAGGTGATAGTTTGAAATGAAGAGAGAAAGATGGCCCAGGTTTCAATGTGTAGAACACTAAGTAGTTCTTCACAGAGCTAAAATAGTCACTTGTCTGTACTCAGCAGATTTGAGCAGACCTCTTATATGAAAAGAGACTTCAGAAAGCCCAAATTGTACTTTCAGTGTTCTCGTTAACTTTTATTTTTTTTTCCTTTCCTCCTTAGAAATACCTCTGAGGTAGAAACCATGGAGAGGGTAGACACTCTCAGAAAAGCCCTTGAGGCAGCTGTAAGTGAGGCAGCCCATTATCAAAGTAACTCTTGGTTTAGAGGTAGAATAGAAACAAATGGATAGGCTGAGGAGTCAGGCCAACCTCTGTAATCATATTTAAGTTGCATCTTGGTCTTAGCACCAACTAGCATGTGACTTCAACGCTTATTTTAGTTTGCTTGTCTGTAAAATGGTAACAACAATAGTACTTACCTTACAAAACTTGATGTGGTGATTGATAGCACAATACTTATAAAACATGTAACCACTGCACTGAACACTAAACAATTACTAGCCTTACAACCTGAATTAAATGCACTAACGAATGCAAGTTATCATTTGAGAAACAAAAAGTCTGAGGATAAAAATGAAAGGAAAGAAAATATATGGGGAATATGAAATGTAGAAGTACGAAAATGCTGAGCTAAGTCTTTAAAGATGAATGGATCAATCTGGTACACAAGGGCTTTCCAGATACAAGGTCAGCATGAGCAGAAAGAACAGCACATGGTTAAAAAATTCCATGGTGTAGTCAGGGAACTACAAAGTGTTTAGTATTGCAGGTATGTGCTGTGTATGGTTGGGGGCAGGTGGGAGATGTGATTTCAGAGCTAAGTAAAGGCTGTCTTATTTATGTACGTTGTTTGTGCCAGTCCTTATGGAGAGTAGAATGCCATTGACTGCTTCTAATCAGGAGAGTAACCTGGCCTATTCTCCCAGACTGCTATGAGAGTAAATATTTAAATAATAAATACAGTTGTGTTGGTGTAGTCCCTCCTTAAAACCGTTTCATTGTACTATTAGTATTTTTTAATCCACTTTTCTATCCACCCATCTATTTTCCTCTTAGGCTCCCAATTTTAACTGTGTCCTGCACTCAGGCATGGATTTTGATTGTGTGCTTTTGTTGTTTGTCATTTAAGAACCAACCTGTTTTGTTGCTTTTTATATGAGTATAACTTTCTTATAAGTACATTAGAGGTAGGGTGGATTTGGCATCATCAGCATCATGCAAGCATTTAGGTAGAAAATCATACTAATATTCAGAATACTTTGTAAATTAAAATTTTCTTATGAAATATATTTAATTTTTTTTCTTCAAAATGTATCCACTTGTACAAATAGTGTTTATCAGTTAGAACAAAGATAGAGCTACTTTAATAGCCCAATATATAAGAGCAGACATGCAATCTTTGCATTCTGGAAAAAGAAGTGTGAACTGAGGATCACTTCAGATGTTAATGTTTTTTGTCCTGTCACCAATACCTCTTGCCATGACTCTCCTCTAACTCATATTCTCTCTGTGTAGCAAGCATGATGATTTCCTATATACAGGCAGAAGGGAAATTTAATTTTAAACTTCAGGAAATGGAAAGGCAATAGAGAAAGTCAGTGAAGGGGGTTGAAAATAAACTAGAAACATCAAAGATAAAAACAAAATGATTTTGGTAATCCTTAGTGCTCATTCTTATTACTAATGGTTGCATTCTGAAATTCAGCTAAGGAGGCTGAGAGGTGTTGAAAATGTTTCGCATTGTGTTTTAGCAGATGGTTAAGTAGTGTTTTTTACTCTAACTCATTCATCTGAACCTCTTTCATCCGTATTAAAATTGTCCCAAAGGAAAAAATAAGTTTCAGAAATGTTTGCGATCCTTTATTTTGGGGGGGAAATCCATTTTCTATGATTTCTGTCAAGTGCAAAAACCTATTTAAAGGAATTATCTGTGATAATTCACTGCTTTGAATTGATTCCTTTTGTAGTATTGCTTCCCACACTTTCATTTTATTTCATTCAGTTCAAGTGTCTTTATCTTGAAGTTTCATAATCAAAAATCTATACAAAGTATGTGCATATCCAAAATACCAAAAATCTGCTCAAAATGTAACCTTCGAGCACCTTCTTTTATTACAGACTTCCTTATCTCTACTCCACCTTCTGTTGTCCATTTTTTGCCTGCTCATTGATCATTTAAATACATTATTCTCTAGGGATTATATCAACCCTTGTCAAAATTCTGAGTTCACTGAATGTGGTATGTGTTGGAGGGGAGGGAGGTGAATCACATACACCCCTTAAAATTAAGTACAAGTGTTGAAAAACAATGTTAACAAACTATCACAAAAGGGAAACTAAGGACAGTAAAGTTGGCTTGTGTTTTTAATATACTGGGATTTATTATTTGTGAATCTAAGAAACTGAAAGTTAATAACATGAGATAGTAAGACTAAAGTCCTACTGTGCATCCTTCCGTGTGTGTGTGTGTGCTCTAATAAGTAACCTCTTTAAGAGGTTTTTCTCTACTTCTGGTGCCATTTATTTTTCAAGACCATTGTTGGCATGTTTTGTAAGAATCTATTTCGAAGTCCTTGGTCCATCTTAATCTTTATAGTCCTCTAATTTCACCAATCCAACCATGAATGCAGACAGACTGCATGACAGCTATAGTAAAAATCAAAGGTATGGGTCAATATTCAGTATCTACATGGTTCAGAAGAGCCACCTGACGGATTTTTTTTAAATGGCACTAATCTGAAAAACAAATGTAATGTCACTGGCACTTAGTACAGAATTAGAAAGCCGTTTAAATAATGTGCCATGGGCTTTGAAGGTGGTTGCCAAAGAAGACTTTTAAAAATATCTTGAGCAACAAGAACATCAATGAAATAAAGGGCTCAGCACACATTTGGTTGAATGTATTTTAGTGTTAGCAAGAATTCTGGTATGATTTTCTAGAAATGTGAATTGGATCATTTTACTCCTCTTTAATTTTTTTTTCAGAATCCCTATAATCTGTGTAGTGATTTTAAAAGAGACTCTTTAAAAACTGAGAACAAACTGAGGGTTGATGGAGGGTGGGAGGGAGGGGAAAGTGGGTGATGGGCATTGAGGAGGGCACCTGTTGGGAGGAACACTGGGTGTCGTATGGAAACCAATTTGACAATATGTTTGATATTTAAAAAAATAAAAATAAAAAAATAAACTTTTTAAAAGTAAATATCTCTAAAAACAAAGAAGAGCAAATATGAAATTTTTTTGTCTTTAAATTAAAAATATATCTGAATGTTTTGTTTACTTCACAACTTTAGAGATGTTTCAAAATTTTACTATTAAGCAGAACAGACAAAAAATTGCATCATATTTCTCCTGTATATTTTAATACCACACTGATATTACTTTCAACATTCATCTGTTCATCCATTATGCTGAACCAAAAAATATTAATTGAATATCTGCTGTACAGTATAAATTATGGAATTGTATGTACCTTACTATATTTTATCTATTTATATGAATATCTCTGTTAATAAATTTAATTTGTTTAGAGCAAGGACTTTTTTTATTCACTCTCATATTCCATTGATTAGCATAGTGCTCAAAAGAAGATACTGAGAAAATATTGAATAAATAAAAATGTTTTTTTTAACAATTATTCACAAAAGTTTATGGAACATTGTATATCACCCTTTGATTTCTTATTCCAGTATGATCCCCCTCAAATATGTCCTGTGTATTTTTATAAGTCACTGATCTTAAATGCAAATCCGAAACTCTTCCCAATTTTGTATATCTAGCTTTCCAGTTTTGCACAGCAAAGTTCAAAGTCCATGAATTTATTTTATTTTATTTATGTTTATTTATTTATTGTTGAGAGAGAGAGAGAGAGAACACAAGCAGGGGATGGGCAGAGAGAGAGGGAGACACAGAATTCGAAGCAAGCTCTGGGCTCTGACCTGCCAGTGCAGAGTCAGAGGTGGGCTCAAACTCACAAACTGTGAGATCATGACCTGAGCCAAAGTTGGACTCTTAAACGACTGAGCCAACCAGGTGCCCCATAAGTACACATCTTTAAATGTTTATTTATTTATTTGAGAAAGATAGAGCAACTGCACCCTTGAGTGTGCATATGAGATGGGGAGGGGCAGAGAGAGAGGGAGACAGAGGATCCCAAACAGGCTCCACGCTGTCAGCATAGAACCAGTTGTGAGTTGTGGGGCTCAATCTCACAAACCGTGGGATCCTGACCTGCACCAAAATCAAGAGTTGGACGCTTAACTGAGTCATCCAGGTGCCCCCAAAAGTCCACATCTTGAGCAAGACATGTAAGACCTTTGATTGTCTTCTGCCTGTTCTCTCAGTCTGAACTTCTGCAGGTCCATTCACTTCCTTACATTCCATTTTGTTTCGAAAATTTGTACGTAGTATTTTTCTTAAGTTTATTTATTTTGAGAGAGAGCAGGCAAGGGGCAGAGAGAGACAGGGAAAGAGAGAATCCCAAGTAAGCACCATACCAGCAGCACTGAGCCCAATGCGGTCCTTGAGCTCACACACCATGAGGTCATGACCTGAACCGAAACCAAGAGTTGGACACTCAACTGACTGAGCCATCAGACACCCCTGTACACATGATTTTATATTTTGCCTAGACTTCTCTTCTTTCTTGGATACAGCAAATTCCTACTCATTCTTCAAGACCCACCTCAGTCATTTCCATGTTTATTAAAGCTTCCTTGACCCCAGATGTAACCACTTCACTTGGCATGCAGTCATTTTGCCTAATTTATGCTTTTATTGAGGCATTCCCCAAATCATGTTTCAAGGAAATTAGTTCTGTAAGATACCAACAAGTGTTAACTGCAGAGAGAAAAAGAAGTAGGGAATATCCTCTGCTCCAAAAAATTAGAGGAGTTGTGTGTTAAGTAAAATTACAAAGGTGTATTTATTCCAGGAATAGTCAGAGCCTCTATAGTTCTGATATTCATGGTCAATTTTCAAGAGCAGACTATATAATATACATTGTTTCCCATATATATTTCTCTATGGAAACCATCTTGCACACAATACTAAACATCCCATGAGACGCAAGTATTCTACTAATTGTAGTTTGTGAAAACTCTATTATTTTACTTACTGTGATTATTTCCTTAGAGACTGTAGGCTTCTTAAGGTCAGGGTGTGTGTACTATGTATCATTTTTACTCTTTACTTAAGTAGAATGTGAATGATTTTTTTTATATAGACCTAATTTAAAATCAGATAGTCTAAATCGCATGTCATTATGGGGATAAGAAAAGTGTATTTTCTTCATCTGTCTTATTTATTGTGATTGTGTTTGAAGTAGTAAGTATGAACATTGGATAAATTACTAATTAAGTGAAGCATGTAAATAAGATGAAAATTAATTTTTTCCCTGTATTCTATATTTTTAGAAGTCTACATCTGCTCATTTCACCATTGCAGTATATTTTTAATAGTTAGAACACTTTAAAGGTAACATACACTAAAATTATATGTTTTCTTAAATATCTAAAGTATCTCACATTGATAGTTATTTAATGTTTTTCATTATTTTGGACCTTTTCTGATGGAATTTTATAGAAAAGGGTCAAATTACATAAACCATATTTAACCTATATTTTAAATATTTAAAGGGCATGAATGTTTCTGAATTCACATCTATCTTTATAGTATATCTATCTTTATAGTATATGATTTAACAATGAAATATTCATGCAGATGAACAGCAAAATGCTGCTAAGGTGCAAACACAGATACATAGAATTATATTTAGCTTCCTTCCATTCTGAGTCTACATAGCTTATGAAGGTTTATTTTCATAGGCATTTTAGTGAGCAACTGGTTGAAAACATTCTAAGACCATTGCTACTCAGTGTGAACACAATTTAGCGCAATGTAAAGATTTTAATAAAAAAATAAAAATCCTTGAATTTGTCTATTTTGTAAATGTTGATTGATTTGAAGAAATTTCTCTTGCTGTTTTACTTAACTCATTAATCAATTTGATCAAAGAAGTAAAAAGTTGACCAAATTTTTGCATACACATTCTATCTCACTTTTTAAACTTCATTTGCTGGTGTTAGACCATAGCCTGGGAGGTCAGATGAACATTCTGTTGCCATTTCTCTTCTATTTGTTTCCCCTCTCAAATATGATTATTTTCTTGGCTGTTACTTTAAAATCTGGAGAGACAGTAATTTTAAGAGCAATCTTAGTAAGGAGTATTGCAGGTGGATCACTGAAACCCTATTCTCAAATAGAGTTCTTATGAAACATAGAGGAGCATTAAAGGCTCGGAACTAATGATCAATCTTTATTGTTGATTAGGTACATGATTCTATATTTTTGTTAGGCAATTTACACAAATTCTATACTTCAAAAATTTTATCTTCATCTCTTTTCACACTGAAGTTAACAGCTGTTGTCCTCCTAAACTACTCTACAGATGCTCCATTCAACACATGAACATTTCCTAAGACTGTTTCTGTTCAAAACAAAAAGAAGACTCAGGCTTATTCATGCAGTTCACCTCAATTAAGTGATAAAAATCAATGAGGATAATGGGCCATTTAAATGCGAGTATTAATCATTCATTTTTTATATGACTTGACTACACTCTTTATGTTGAAGAAAAGTATAAAATAAAAACACCCAGACTATCTTCCAGCAGAACTAATGTACACATTTAAACATTCATGAAAATGTAAGTTATGTTTTTCATAGTGACAGTTCAACTGACAGTCAAGAATACTATGCTCTATCCTAATAATATACGGATTATGGTGGCATAAAAATAATGTTTTTGGAAGACAGATATGGCCAACAATTACATGAAACATTCAACATCACTAATCATCACAAATCAAAACACACTGAGATATCATCTCACATCTGTTAGTATGGCTGCTATCAAAAGACAAGAGATGACAAATGCTGGAGAGAATGTGGAGAAAAGAGAGCACTTGTATACCATTGGTAGGAATATAAGCTGGTACACTATGGAAAACAGTATGGAGGTTCTTCAAAAAGTTGAAAATAGAACTGCAATATGATCCACCAATCCTACTTCTGTGTATATATATCAGAAGGAAATGAAACCACTATCTTGAAGAGATATTTATACCTCCATGTCCATTGTAGCACTATTTTTTTAACTCAAACTTTCTTTTTTGTTATTTCATTTTATTTTATTTTACTTTATTTTATTTTATTTTTACTTTATTTATTCATTTGTTAAATTTACATCCAAGTTAGTTAGCATATAGTGAAACAATGATTTCAGGAGTAGATTCCTTAATGCCCTTACCCATTTAGCAAATCCTCCCTCCCACAACCCTTCCAGTAACCCTCTGTTTGTTCTCCATATTTAAGTGTATCTTATGTTTTGTCCCCCTCCCTGTTTTTATATTATTTTTGCTTTCCTTCCCTTGTGTTCATTTTTTCTGTGTCTTAAAGTCCTTATATGAGTGAAGTCATATGATATTTGTCTTTCTCTAACTGACTAATTTCGCTTAGCATAATACCCTCTAGTTCCATCCATGTAGTTGCAAATGGCAAGATTTCATTCTTTTTGTTGCTGAGTGACTACATTGTACATATATACCAAATCTTCTTTATCCTTGCATCCATTTATGGACATTTGGGCTCTTTCCATACTTTGGCCATTGTTGATAGTGCTGCTGTAAACATTGGTGGGGTGCATGTACCCCTTCAAAACAGCACATCTGTATCCCTTGTATAAATACCTAGTAGTACAATTGCTGGGTCATAGGGTAGTTCTATTTTTAATTTTTTGAGGAACCTCCATACTGTTTTCCAGAGTGGCTGCACCAGTTTGCATCCCCACCAGCAGTGCAAAAGAGATCCTCTTTCTCCACATCCTTGCCCACATCTGTCGTTGCCTGAGTTGTTAATGTTAGCCATTCTGACAGGGGTGAGGTGGTATCTCATTGTGGTTTTGATTTGTATTTCCCTAATGATGAGTGATGCTGAGAATTTTTTCATGTATTGGTTGGCCATCTGGATGTCTTCTTTGGAGAAATGTCTATTCATGTCTTTTGCCCATTTCTTCACTGGATTATTTGTTTTTTGGGTGTTGAGTTTGGTAAGTTCTTTATAGATTCTGGATACTAACCTTTATCTGATATGTCTTTTGCAAATATCTTCTCCCATTCTGTCGGTTGCCTTTTAGTTTTGCTGATTGTTTCCTTCACTGTGCAGAACCTTCTTATTTTGATAAGGTCCAAATAGTACATTTTTGCTTTTGTTCCCCTTGCCTCCGGAGACGTGTTGAGTAAGAAGTTGCTGCGGGCAAGATCAAAGAGGTTTTTGCCTGCTTTCTCCTCGAGGATTTTGATGGCTTCCTGTCTTATATATAGGTCTTTCATCCATTTTGAGTTTATTTTTGTGTATGGTATAAGAAAGTGGTCCAGGTTGATTTTTCTGCATGTTGCTGTCATTCCATTGGATATTCTTTCCTTCCTTCTCAAAGATTAGTTGACCATACGTTTGTGGGTCCATTTCTGGGTTCTCTGTTCTGTTCCATTGATCTGAGTGTCTGTTTTTGTGCCAGGACCGTACTGTCTTGATGATTAAGCTTTGTAATATAGCTTGAAGTCTGGGATTGTGATGCCTCCTGCTTTGGTTTTCTTTTTCAAGATTGCTTTAGCTATTTGGGGTCTTTTCTAGTTCCATACAAATTTCAGGATTGTTTGTTCTGGTTCTGTGAAGAATGCAGGTGTTATTTTGATAGGTATTACATTTAATATGTAGATTGCTTTGGGCAGTATTGACATTTTAACAATATTTGTTCCTCCTATCCAGGAGAATGGAATATTTTTCCATTTTTTTTGTGTCTTCTTCAATTTATTTCATAAACTTTCTATAGTTTTCACTGTACAGATTTCTCACCTCATTGGTTAGATTTATTCCTAGGTATTTATGTTTTTTGGTGTAATTGTAAGTGGGGTTGATTCCTTTATTTCTCTTTCTGTTGCTTCATTGTTGGTGTATAGGAATGCAACCGATTTCTGTGCATTGATTTTATATCCTGCAACTTTGCTGAATTCATCAATCAGTTCTAGCAGTTTTTTGTGGAATCTTTTGGGTTTTCCATGTAGAGGATCATGGCATCTGCGGAGAGTGAAAGTTTGACCTCCTCCTAGCTAGGATTGGATGCCTTTTATTTCTTTGTGTTGTCTGATTGCTGAGGCTAAGACTTCCAATACTATGTTGAATAACAGTGGCTAGAGTGGACATCCCTGTCTTGTTCCTGACATTAAGGGGAAAGCTCTCAATTTTCCCCACTGAGGATGATATTAATGTTGGGTCTTTCACATATGGCTTTTATGATCTCGAAGTATGATCCTTCTGTCCCTACTTTCTTGAGGGTTTTTATCAAGAAAGGATGCTGTATTTTGTCAAATGCTTTCTCTGCATCTATGGAGAGGATCATATGCTTCTTGTCCTTTCTTTTATTAATGTGACGAATCAGATTGATTGTTTTGCAGATATTGAACCAGCCCTGCATCCCAGGTATAAATCCCACTTGGTGGTGGTGAATAATGTTTTTAATGTATGGTTGGATCCAGTTGGTTAATATCTTACTGAGGATTTTTGCATCCCTGTTCATCAGGGAAATTGGTCTGTAGTTCTCCTTTTTAGTGGGGCCTTTGTCTGGTTTTGGAATCAAGGTAATGCTGGCTTCATAGAAAGAGTTTGGAGGTTTTCCTTACATTTCTATTTTTTGGAACACCTTCAAGACAATCGGTGTTAACTCCTCCTTAAATGTTTGGTAGAATTCCCCTGGAAAGCCATCTGGCCCTGGACTCTTGTTTTTTGGAAGATTTTTAATTACTAATTCGATTTCTTTACTGGTTATAGGTCTGTTCAAATTTTCTATTTCTTCCTGTTTTGGTATACAGGAACATATACAGTTTTGGTAGTGTATATGTTTCTAGGAATTTGTCTGTTTATTCCAGATTGCCCATTTTATTGGTGTATAATTGCTCATAATATTCTCTTATTATTGTTTGTATTTTTCTTGTGTTGGTTGTGATCTCTCCTCTTTCATTCTTGATTTTATTAATTTGGGTCCTTTCCTTTTTCTTTTTCATCAAACTGGCTAATGGTTTATCAATTTTGATAATTGTTTCAAATAATCAGCTTCTGGTTTCATTAATCTGTTCTACTGGTTTTTGTTTGTTTGTTTGTTTTTGTTTGTTTCAATAGCATTAATTTCTGCTCTAATCTTCATTATTTCTTGTCTTCTGCTGGTTTTGGGTTTTGTTTGCTGTGCTTTTTCCAGCTCTTTAAGGTGTAAGGCTAGGTTGTGTTTCTGAGACCTTATTTCCTTCTTTAGGAAGGCCTGGATTGCTGTATACTTTCCTCTTATGACCACCTTTGCTGCATCCCAGGGGTTTTGGACTGTGGTGTTCTCATTTTCATTGGCTTCCATTTACTTTTTAATTTCCTCTTTAACTGCTTGGTTAGCCCATTCATTCTTTAGTAGGATGTTCTTTAGTCTCCAAGTATTTGTTACCTTTTGGAATTTTTTTCTTGTGGTTGATTTCGAGTTTCATAGTGTTGTGGTCTGAAAATGTGCACAGTATGATCTCGATCCTTTTGTACTTGTTGAGGGCTGATATGTGTCCCAGTATGTGGTCTATTCTGGAGAATGCTCCATGTGCACTAGAGAAGAATGTATATTCTGCTGCTTTAGGGTGAAATGTTCTGAATATATCTGTTAAGTCCATCTGGTCCAAAGTGTCATTCAAAGCCATTGTTTCATTGTTGATTTTCTGATTAGATGATCTGTCAATTACTGTAAGTGGGGTGTTGAAGTCCCCTACTATTATGGTATTATTATCAATGAGTTTCTTTATGTTTGTGATTAACTGATTTATGTATTTGGGTGCCTCCACATTTGTAGCATAAATGTTTACAATTGTTAGGTCTTCTTGGTGGATAGACCCATTAATTATGATAAAATTCCCATCTTCATCTCTTGTTACAGTCTTTATTTTAACATCTAGATTGTCTGATATAAGTATGGCTACTCCTGCTTTCTTTAGTTGACCATTAGTATGATAGATCATTCTTCATCCCCTTACTTTCAATCTGAAGGTGTCTTTAGGTCTACAGTGGATCTCTTGAAAACAGCATATAGATGGATCTTATTTTCTTATCCATTCTGTTACCCTGTCTCTTTTGATTGGAGCATTTAGTCCCTCGATGTTTAGAGTACTGAAAGATATGAATTTTTTGCCATTATGCTGCTTGTAGAGTTGGAGTTTCTGGTGGTGTTCTCTGGTCCTTTCTAGTCTTTGTTGCTTTTGGTATGTATGTATGTATGTATGTATGTATGTATGTATTTCATCTTTTCTCCCCTCAGAAAGTCCCCCTTCAAATCTCTTGCAGGGCTGGTTTAGTGGTCACGAACTCCTTTAATTTTTGTTTTTCTGGGAAACTTTTTTCTAATTTGAATGACAGCCTTGCTGTATAAAGATTTCTTGGCTGCATATTTTTCTGATTCAGCACATTGAATATATCCTGCCATTCCTTTCTGGCCTGCCAAGTTTCTGTGGATAGGTCTGCTGCAAACCTGATCTGTCTTCCCTTGTAGGTTAAGGATTTTTTTTTCTCTTGCTGCTTTCATGATTCTCTCCTTGCCTGAGTATTTTGTGAATTTGACTATGATATGCCTTGTTGATGGTCGGTTTTTGTTGAATCTCATGGGGTCCTCTGTGCTTCCTGGATTTTGATGTCTGTATCTTTCCCTAGGTTAGAAAGTTTTCTGCTATGATTTGCTCACATAACTCTTTTATCCCTTTTTATCTCTCTTTATCTTCTGGGATCCCTATGATTCTAATGTTCCTTTTTAATGAGTCACTGATTTCTCTAATTCTCAAATCATGCTCTTTTGCCTTAGTCTCCCTGTTTTGTTCTACTCCATTATTCTCCATAAGTTTGTCCTCTATATCGCTGATTCTCTGCTCTGCCTCATCCATCCTTGCCACTGTGGCATCCATTTGATATTGGAGCTCAGTTATAGCATTTTTTTATTTCATCCTGACTAGCTTTTACTTCTTTTATCTCTGCAGAAAGGTATTCTAATCTATTTTCAACTCCACCTAGTATTCTTATTATTGTGATTCTAAATTCTGGTTCAGACATCTTGCTTGTATCTGTGTTGGTTAAGTCCCTGGCTGTCATTTCTTCCTGCTCTTTTGGCATTATTTCCTTCATTTTGTCATTTTGAAGAGAGAAAAGGAATTAATGAGGTAAAAAAATATAAGTTAAAAAAATTAAAATTAAAAAATTAAAAACAACAACATTGCACACACACACACACACACACACACACACAAATCAAATAACTTATGCTAGATTCTAGGTGTGTTTTGGTCTGGATGTTGAAAGGGGCTTGAAAGGGAAAGAGGAAAAAAAACAGAAAGGAAATCGTTTGAAAATTTGAAAAAAATGAATACACTGAAATAGAATGAAATGAAATGATGGAAGTAAAATAAAATTTAAAAAAATTGACACAAAAGTAAAAATTTTTTTAATAAAAATTGAAAATAAACATGTTTTTTTTTCTCTTTCTATATTCAAGAAAAAGAAAAGAAATGAAAAACAACAAAAAAAAGAAAATTGAATAGATGGACCAGTGAACTCACTGAAATATGATTCAAATTTTCCCCTAGAAGTCAAACTATGCAGTGCTTTATAGTCTGTAAACTAAGCAGGCAGAGAGATTTGTGTTCCTGAAGAGCCAGGTTGGCCCACTTGGGCAGGGCTTAGTGTAATGGCTCCATTCTCCACTAGATGGCGCTGCTTAGCTTACTGAGGTGGAAGGGCTTGTAGGTGTGTGAAAATGGCGACACAACTCTGTTCTCCCTGATCAGCCATCACTAACCCGTCCTATCTTCCGCCCACTCCCCGCTTATATACTCTCTGTGTCCAAGCCCTAGGCAGCACCTCCCTCCTGAGTTTTATCTCAGATGTGGCTGTTTTTCCTGACCCTTTATTTCTGAGGGACTGTGGCTTTGACCCATTCTGCCCCTCTGTGTGAGGTCTCACCTAGCAATGGCTGGGTGCCTGCAGCACCCAGGAACTTTCATGGGACCGTGCTGCTACCAATGCCTAGAAACTGTGGGTGGGTGCCAGCCTGCTCCAGAAAAAGTTCACCTGATCAGGTAGTAGCACGTTTCAGGGATTATGGCAAATTCAACATACATCTGGCATCCCAACTACCTTGTTCCAGCACAGCAAATGTGGTTGTTCTCTGGGGTCTCCTGGGACCTGGTGGCCACATAGCCTCTACTAAATGTCCTTACAGCAGTGTAACTGTTTCTCCCTGTGTGGCCTGAGGACCTCTGGGACTCCACTCTGTTCCTGGGAATTCACCCTTCCCACCAGAGGACTGCCATGTATCAAGCTGCAGAGCCTCAGACTCTGTGCTCCCCCTGTTTATAGAGTATTAATGGAATTTAAACCTTAATTTAAATTTAATCCTTTCTCCTTTCTCCTTTTATTTATTCAGTCCCTTGCAGTCCTTTTCTCCTTTCTCCCTTTTTTGTACAGTCCACTCTTTCTCGTTATCTCCAGCTGCTTTTGGGGGGTGGGGGAGTGCCTTTCCTGTATTCTCCCCCCATCTCCGCCCTCTCTCCACAAGCAAAAACAGCTCCCTGCCCTCCACAGCTTCTCTCTCTTCTTAGTTCACCCCTCTGTGCCATGTACCTGCTGAGTTCTGTGGTTCAGGTTGTGTAGATTGTTGTGTTAATCCTCCAAATCAGTTTTCTAGGTGTGCAGGATGGTTTAGTTTTGATCTCTGTAGCACTGTTTATAGTAGCTGAGACATAAAAATTTAAGTCTCCATCAACAGATGAATGGATAACGAAAATGTGGTATATAGACATATATATGAAATATTCTTCAGCCCTATACAAGAATTAAATCTTATCATTTGTAACAACATGGGTGAATATTGAAGGCATATGCTAAGCGAAATGAGTCAGAGAGAGAGTGTGTGGCAAATACTGTATGATCTCATTTATATGTGAAATCTAAAAAACATCCTCCTAGAAATAGAGTAGAATGGTGGTTGCCAGAGGCTGCAGGGTAGCGGAAATGAGATGTTGATCAAAGGGGGTAAATGCTCTGTCATAAGTTGAATACTTTCTGGGGATCTAATACACAGCTTGATGACTGTTGTTAGCCTTACTGTATACTTGAATGTATACCTGAATGTTGTTAAGATTAAATATTCTCACCTTACTTTAAAAAAATATTATTAAGATTAAATTTTCTCACCTTACTTTAAAAAAAATTATTATGTGAGGTGATGGATATGTTAACGAACCTTATTGTGGTAATTATTTCAAAATATATACATGATTCAAATTTTCAGGTTGTACACCTTAAACTTACACAAAGTTATATATCAGTTATATCTTAATAAAGCTGGGAAAATAACATTCTTGGGTTAGATTAATTTTTAAAGTATACTAGGTAGAAAAACATTTAACTTTCATATGAATGGTCAGACTGCAATGTTTAAATACTGTTTTTATTCAGGCATTTTCTTAATCTCAGAATTAAAAAAGAACAAAGAGGGATCCAATCTAACTTCCAGGTAATTGATACCATTCTAGATGTTTACGAATGAGGATCATGCCATCTCCCAAACCTACTCTATTTTTTTTTTCCCATCTGAGTAGTACCTACTTTCTTAGGCTTTCTTTAAATTAATTATGCTTCATTAAAAAGGCAATTTGTTATAAAGGAGTGATAACCAAACTTAAGTGAACCTAAAATTCACCTAGACAGCTTTCTAGAATGCATATTCATAGGATACAATGCCCAAAATCTGATCAGTAGGTTTTGATTATAACTTAGCAATCTGATTTTAAGAGACATCTCAGGTGAATCATACAGACATTCTACAGATCCCATTTCAATAACACTTCAAGAGACAATGATAGGCAGTCTAAGGAACTATGTCCAAAGGGCATAACAGTTCAGGTGTATTTCAGACAACCCCATAAACAGGAAGTTTCAATCCAAAAGATGGACATAACAGGAAGGGTATACAGGTGGGTAATATGTAATGGTAGTCACTGTGTGTCTAGGGATCTGACAACAGTCCCATCCTCCCTCCTTCAACCCAAGAACCAGAGGGTAAGAAAAAGAGAGTCAGCCACAGCCAACTTTCTAACACAGGCAGAAACTACTGAATATTTCAGCTTGCTTTTGTAACTTAATTTGAGGTCTCTTTCGATGGGGTAACTAAGATTACTTCTGTACAATGAGTTTTAGAACTGTTATTTCTCCCATTCAAATATTTAGGTCTTAAATATGTAGCGAGGCTTTGACTAGATACAGATAGATATATAGGTATATATAAAGAGATAAAGATATATGATTCCATAGCCCACAAAATAAGTTTCTTCTAATTTTTTAAAACTTTTTTTAATGTTTATTTATTCTTGAAAGAGAGAGAGAGAAAGAGAGAGAGACAGAGCATGAGTGAGGGAGGGGCAGAGAGATAGGGAGACACAGAATCTGAAGCAGGCTCCAGGCTCTGAGCTGTCAGCACAGAGCCCAACACGGGGCTTGAACTCATGAACCATGAAATCATGACCTGAGCTAAAATCGGAAGCTTAATTGACTGAACCACACAGGCTCCTCACCCACAAAATAAGTTCTGTCTATCTCCTTGACAGGCCACCTACATCCCTATACTACTAGTGGTATTTCTTTCATTTGTTCCTTTGTTACTTCCCTTGATTTGCTCTACCTTTCAGTCAAACTGGATAATTCACCATTCCCAAACTCATCCCTGTTATTATTGTGGCCATACTTTTCTGACACTTTTCTATCTGGTGTACTATTTCCTTATGCCTAATTCTACTAATCTTTCAGGGCCCAGCTTAAATGCCACCATCACCTGGAAGTCATTTGTTCTTCATGATCAGTAGGAGTTGTTTTTGATTTCCACAGCATTTTTAGCCCTACTTCATTTCTGAGCCTTTCAATTTCTCATTTCTATTATGATTATCTGCATTTGGATCCTCCCCTTTTTGAAACTGTAAGTTCATTGGAATCAAGAGCTGTGTTTTTTTCCCCCTCTTAAAATTTCCCTTAACATATATGTCTATACATACAATAAGTATGCAAAATATTTTTTAATGGTTGCCTTCTCTCTTCATTGTAACTTATCAAAAATCTTGAAAATGTGAGACTTGAAATTTCATAGGCAAAATGCTTTCTAATTCTTTACATGACTATTAATAAAATCTAAAAATTTCATTATGGTAGCTTGTAAATGATTCTTGTGGCTGCTGTTGTTTAATTTTTACTACCAGTCACATCATTAACCATTAACAGTTGTAGGATTTTAAAAAATGTAACCTTGTAGTTACCCAGACAAGTCTTTCCTATTTTGCATTTGTACAACTTTCAAACCCATGTAGCATTTTATGACATTTTTAATGTTGTCCTTTATTCTATCTTTTCAAGATATTTTTGGATCTTGATCAACTCTGCCAGGAAATAGGCTAGCTATCTCCCTCACTGTCCCCGCTCCCTCATTCTCAGCTATAAGTAATATGCTCATTGGAGAAACATAACTTTTCTGTCTTTAAGCTTCATTGATAAAAATGAGCAGGATAGGGAAAAGAATAGAGAACTCTCTTCTGATTAACATCAGTTGAAATTAGAACATTTTGAATCCTCCAATAGGACCATAATCCTCAATTTTATCCACAAAGATGTCTTGAGAGACATTTCACTGTCTTACTGTAATCAACGGCTATTCTTTTTATTGATTGATTGATTGATTGATATGCCAAGTTGATCACAGTAAAAAGAGCTGAGTTCCTACATTAATCAAGAAACCTAAAGCTCTGTGGTATAAACCAGTTAGCAATTTTGGGTAATTTATATACTGGTCCAGTGTTAGGTATGCATTTATATTTTAATCATCACTCACATAGAACACCCTTATTTATTTTTTTAAATAGTGAAAACATGGCTTTTATCTAATATGCTAGGTTTATACAAATAAACAAATTGCTTCTAAGTTATTATTTTGGTCTCTTTTGCCCATGTTCTCAATTAGTGTTACCTAAAAAAAAATAAAAAGTAAAAATAAGTAATTAATTTACTAGGTTAATGTAAATTGTATCATCACAGGAGTTTAAGGTGTTTAAAATTATATTTTTAAAATGCTATCAATTTAGAGTGCCTACTATATTAAAGGTACTGTGTTTAGGGCCTTAGGCATGATATCTCATCAACCTCCATCACAATCTTATGAAATAAGCATTATTATTTCTATTCCTATTATTATTATTATTCCACAGAAGGAAACCTGAGGTGTAGTGTTCCACTCATTTATTCAACAGCTATTGATTAACTGTCTGTTATGTCTCTTGCACAAAGTTGGCCCTGTTTATACAATTTCATTGTACAATTTCTTATTCACATAATTTCATTGAATTTATGTTTTGATGGAAGGTGGATTTCCATCAACTCACTAGAGAAATACTAGACAAGTAATTAGAGAACATATCTGTTAGTTTCGATTATGAAAAGTGCTACAGAGAAATCCAGAAGGGGTATGAGATTATATAGCAGAGAAACCTGATCTGGTTGGTTGCAGGGTGGGGGGAGTCAGGGAAGGTTTTTTAGTCCACAAGTATAAGAGCTAAACAACCAAAGAGAGATTGGCAGTGGGGTTGGGGGAAGAGGGCAGATTATTCAGGGCAAAGAGAGGAGCATCTACAAAGGTTCAGAGATGGGAAAGGAGGATACACTTTTCAGAAAATAGAGGGAAGTTAGTATGATTGCAGAGTGAGAGGGAGCATAGGAAGGAGACTTTGGATCTTACACGGTCTTCCTGCAGGCCACCTGTTAATTTTAGATTTGAGCCCAAAGGGAATGTGAAGACAAACGCCTTTTGTCTTCAAAAGTCTTACTTTTGCTTCTGTATTTATATTTTGTCTTTTGTATTTGTATTTTGTTTGTTTTAATTAGGAGTGAACTATAATCATATTTGCTCTGTGAAAGATTATTCTGGCTGCTGTTTAGAGCATGGACTGGAAAACAGCACAAAGGGATGAAGGAATACCATTTAGGAGGCTTTTGCAGGGGTGAAGGGGAAAGATAACAGTGCCTTGAAGTGAAAACGGTAGAGACAAATGAATGAAGTAAAGAGAAGTTTAGGAAATAGAATTGGCAAGACTTAGTAACTGATTGAATGAGGTGATGAGGAAAAAGGAAAAAGCCAAGGCCTGTCCAATGGGGTGGATGTTAATTAAATTGTTGCCCAAGGACGAACAGCTAATAAGTGTTAGGGATCTGGACCCTGTTCAAAATTTGTGCTCTTAACATTGTGGTCCTCTGCAACCCAGCTTAAAATGGCCAAGAGCTCCAGTATTTGAAATTTTACAATATGGCTTCAACAATATAAATCCTACAATATAAATGCTTGGGCATATGTGATAGCATCCTGGGGAGGCACCTGTAATGCAAAATGGACCGTGGAGCATATTCAGGTTCTGTTATTCTGAATTTATTGTGGCGACACTTCAGAGTAGCTGCAAAACTCTGGGATTCTTTCATTTGTGTTTCATTCTATAAACTGCTGGTAGGAATAATAAGCATAATAATAATATGTATAATTCAAGGTAAAAATGAAGAATAAATATTCCCTAGAATCCTTGGATGAAAGAAAAACTTCCTCCCAGATCATAAAATTATATATTTTCTGCATAATTTTATATCTTAGTCTGTCTTTTTGAATAATACTAAAATTTTGATGTGTCTTCTTAAATACTGTGTGACCATTTGTGCAGATCAGGAGAATTAATTACATATGAGATCAGGTAGAATGTCTCTTTTTTTGAATGCAAATACCCCCAGTAATGTGAAGTAGTAAATCATAACCCATAATATTCTTTTACCTTCTGGTTAAAAGTTAATCACGAAAAGAATTATAGCCACAGAATTTCATCTTTAAAAATGTTGCCACCAAGAGGTAACTTTGTCATTAGGCAGCAGTGGTTCATTTTTTCCCCTTTGCCTTCTTAAATTTTTGTGTAAGATTTGCTTCCAAAACGTGTAATTTCAAGTTTCTTCCACAGCTCTGAATACTATTTCCTATGCAATGTACTAATTTTTTTAGATGTGATCACATACAGACATGACATATTTTATTGAGATGAAACAAAGGGAATAGTAAAATATGTGTAATTATTTTAAATGTTGCTAGAGCCCCACCTACAGTGGCATAGTTTTGTCTCCTTCACAGGCTACTGCTATGTACATAGTTATTTCTCAGGTTTATTCCTTTTCCAACAGTCGCAAATCAGACGATGCCAGATTATGCCAGATCTGTGGAGGATGAACTAGGTTTGTGGCTTTAATTGCAATCCTCAGTGTATTTAGGCACTGGGGGCATTGGGAAGAACATGGCAAATATCAAATGAGAAGTAATAAGTTGTTTTGCAGAACAGAAAGTTTATCATCCCTACCTTGAAAAAGGACTCAGAATTGAGTGAATCAAGAACTAATGATAGGTTCTGAAAGTAAAGGCTAAGATACAGCACATAAGAACATATGCTTTCATTGAGAACATTATCATGGTGGAGTGGTTAAAAGCACATTGTCTGGACTCTGGCTTCCAGCACCATCATTTACTAGCTCTGTGACCTTTGCCAAGTTAACTTAAACAAGGCAATCACAGGGTTGTTGGAAGGCTTAAAGACATGACCCATAGAGCTCTTAGTACAGTGCCTGGCACATGGTTAGCACTGGATAAATATTGTTGTTGTTGTTGTTGTTGTTGTTGTTGTTGTTACTCTAATACACTTACCCAGCCATTCTTAGTAAGGACAGTGGTGAGCACTTGGTAGAAGATAGAAGCAGGGTAAATGGTACAAGAACATACCTTCTTTTTCATGTTTCATCCATTGTCTGTTTGGCCTGTTAACATACTATTCTTTCCTCTTCTGCTTTTGCACATGCCATGGTTCATATAAAATTATAAGTAGAGTAGTCCTTACTTTAAAGCTTATCAGTACATCCATTTTGGGGGTCTCATCTTTAGAAATCCTCAATTTGTATAAAACTACATTGTTTAGGCTAATAATATCAAGTATATCAAGCATATTAAAGTGTATAGTATGTAATGAAGTTCTACCAAAGAAAACAAATTTTCTACCACTATATTTATATGCCTTTATAACCAGGGGATTATGATCTCATCTAATGAAAGACCATGAATTATAATAAAAATATATTTAAATGACATAAGAATTCACATATCAGTGATCGCACTCCTGAATGAAATGTAGATCCGTTCAGGAAAAATGAATGTATAATTATTCAGCAGAGGACCCTGGGTTCTCCTGAATGCAATCTCTTTTTTTCCTTTGCAAGGAGAGTCTATATTTTAAAATGAAACGAATGTTAATGCATCTAATTGAAACATTTGCAGCTTTGGCTCTAAAACCAGGGAATTAATGAGGAAATAGAGAAAAGGGGTTCCTGGTGCACTGTCAGTGCACCAGGAACATAAATTGGTACAGCCACTATGGAAACCATATGGAGGTTCCTCAGAAAGTTAAAAATAGAACTATCATATATATGATCCAACAATCCCATTTCTGGGCATATATCCAGAAGAAATGAAATCACTATCTCAAAGAGGTATTTGGGCTTCCATGTTTATTGAAGGTTTATTCACAGTTGCCAAGGCATGGAAACAACCTATACGTCCATCAACAAATGAATGGATAAAGAACATGTGACATATATCTATAATGGAATACTATTCAGCCATAAAAAGGAGTAAATTCTGCCATTTGCACAATGGGACACATACATGGGTCTTGAGGGCATTATGATACTTAAAATAAGCTAGCAGAGAAAGACAAATATTGTATATACTCACGTGTGGAATTCAAAAATGTCAAAATCATAGAAACAGAGGGTAGACTGCTGGTTATCAGGGGCTCGAGGGTGAGAGAAATGGAGAGATATTGGTCAAATGGTGAAAATGTTCAGTTATAAGATGAGTAAGTTCCAGGGATCTAACATACAGCATGGTGATACAGGTAACAATACTGTCTTGTATATTTGAAACCTGCTATGAGAGTAGATCTTACATATTCTCACCATAACAACACCCCCCCCCAAAAAAAAGGTAATTATGTGAGGTGAAGGATTTATTAGCTAATTTTGCTGCAGTAAACGCAATATACACACGTGTCAATTATTACAGTTGTATATCTTAAACTTACACATTATTATTGCCAATTATACCTCAGTAAACCTGGAAACAACAAAACAGGGAGCATAAGACAGAGGAATAGGTGATAAGAATTAAAGAAGGAAATAGGTAAATAGGAAAAAAAAAGTAGGTTACACAACATAGAACTGATTTTTTTTTAATTGTATGTACTCTTAGCATAAAAAATTTAAATTATATAAAGTAAACATTTAACAGTATTTACATCTGGTAAAGGATCTGGTAACAGTATCTACATCTGGTAGGATTAGGGAGTGGTCATTCATTTATTCATTTTTTGCTAAATATTTTCCAGTTATTCTACTATGTATTTCATTTGTCCTTAAAGAAGAAATAAACAGAAATGCAAAGTAAGCTGACCAAATGACAATTAGTAGGGTCCATTTATTTTTATATTCTGTAAAACTGAACAATGTTTTTATTATGTTCAGGAAATATCACGGAGATCCCTAGGAAAATGAGAGCCTGCAGAATTCACACAAGTCAAGTAGAAAGACATACTCTTGTACAAAGGCATTGCCAGTGGCTGAAATGTTTTTATGAAGCAGTAAAACAATAATAAAATGGTCTAATCAATGTAAATTTTGAAGAGTATTCTCAATAAGAAACAGTGGATGAAGTTAGATGTGTCTGGCTTCAAGGAAGTCAGAGACAATTAACACATTCTTAAACACAATAAGTTATAACAGCCTAATTTTTGCAAATTAGACACTTCTAGAGAGTTATTTGCTTGCAATAAATCTCAATAAGTGACTTGAATAATAAATGGTTTATTCACTTCATAAAAATGGATAGCTTACTCTTTATCAAGGAAAATAATCAATAGGATAAAACGTTCTTTTCCCCTTTGTTGTTAGAGAAGAGGATGTTTATAAAAACCATTGTATCTATAAATGCACGATGAAAACTCAGAAAATCAATGTCCAATACCTTTACAAGGTGTCAAGGGCCCTGTCTTGAGCGATTTCTCAATAGATAGTGACTAGACCTCTTGCATCAGAAATAACCTGGGAAATCTGACCTCTGAGCAGCAAATCAAACTTTCTGGAATCACAGTGGCATCTGTGTTTTTATTAAGTGCCCAATATAAATTTGGTGTTCCCTGAAGTTTAAGAATATGTAATATGAACTGTAGGCTAAAATCCATAAAAGATTAGGGAAGCGATAGATTACACATTTCTCTTGAAACAAAAGTCTTCTTTATTTGAGTGAAAATTAGTTTAAGATGTAAACTTCCTGATGAAAAGGATGAGTAAACATACCACAAAAGGGCCAATGAGTTTGTAATGCTGTGCTTGTATACAGACTTTTTGATATATGCCTCTAGGCCATTTTTATTCAAATTGTTTTATATATTCTGAATTAATATGCAAACTGAGAAATCCTTAAAATACCTTGTTCTCATTTGCATAACTGATAGAAATAAAATATTCTTGTTAATCACTGAGGCATATGTAGTATGTTTCAGCTGATTAATTTCATTTTAATGTGATCTCTGTTTTTACCTCCACTCCATAGAGCACTCAAGGCTGAAACAGAAAAGCATTCTCTGAGACATTTATGTCTTTTAATTATATCCAAAGGTAAATTATTTTTATTTGCAGAGTTTTTGTTTTCTTGTTCCTCTTCTATGTTTTTTTTTTAAAGGCCTAACTTCAACTTAAAAAGCTCTAGACAATTTAAGAAACAAACAAAAAAAAAATACAAAGAACTCATTAGGACAATAGTTTGGGAATATCAGAAATAACCTTGTAGCCTCATAATTTAGGGATTACTTTTTCCAGAGTGGCAATATTTCCAAATTCCTCTGAGGAGCTATAAAACATTTTTCTAGAAGCACATTTTTATAAATGTCCTTGTATGTTTCATTGAAAGTACACCTGTAACTTGATACAATCACACTATTTACACTTTTGTTTAAATCTTTGCCTTATGAAATATAATCACTTAAGTTTGCGTATTTAATATCCCAGAATTTTTTGAGCCTTCTATATCCCAGATATATCAGTACACAAAATGTTCATGCCCCTGAGTATATTTTTGCTCTTTAAAAACAAAATAATAAAAATTAAGATTTTGAGGATAACAAGTTATCACTGTGTAGAAGTAAGATATTAGTGGTTAGTATTAGTATTAGTGATTAGGTTAGTATTCTGTCAGTCATCCTGGGCTCTGTTATGCCATGGTAACAAATAAGACCAAATTTCAGAGTCTCAAAGAAACCTAAGATGTATTGCTTGTTGGTGGCATAATACTCAGTTCAGAATCTTGGCTGTCAGGGAAGCCACTCTCTGGAACATTGTTTGGCCCCATGGCAGGGAGAAGGAGATAGCAATATGAATCAGATATTGGATCTTAAAGTTTCCCCTAGAAGTGACACATATCACACTGGACAAAGCAAGTCACATGGCCACAACTAACCACAGTGGGCAAGGAAGTGCAATAATACCAGATGTCAAGGAAAACCACAAGTATTTAATAAATATCACTGTGACTACCACAGGGATACTGGCATATGGGGCAATTGTGTGATATTTTCCTTTATTCTTACTTCTTGCTGACATTAAAATTATCTTTCATACCTGTCTTTCTGAAATGTAAGGCAAAGGTATTAACCTTCAATGGCATTAGTGAAGATTTATAAGCTTAAATTATCCCCACTCTTTGCAAATAGCTGGGTTGGGAGAGAAAAAAAAACTAGCTAGATGATGTCAGTTTTCAACAGCTACAGAGGTCAAGAGGCTAAGAAAGGGGGTCATCATGAGAGCCCTAGGCCTTTGGTGGAACAAGGAAAGAAGAAAACTAGATTACTGGAAGCAAAGCTAATGCTTCCAACTTTGTAATTTTACCCATACTCATAAATCACTTATTTTGTATTCTTGTATAGAACATTTTTTTTTAATTGTTTTAAATATATCTGGGGGAGGAAGCGGTAGCTAGCTCTACAGTGTTAGCAATGAAAATTTAAACTGTTAAAAATGGTATGAGGAAAAATGAATTAATTGTCTGGCAGCATTTTTATGCTGCACTGACAGATTATGGAAGGGTCTTATGTGCCAAATATATTATGTTTGTCCTTCAGAACCCCTTTTCATCCTTTCCTACCTTTCTATACCCCCTGAAAGACTGGCATGTGTTCCTTCTTCACCCATTGGCTTTCTGAGTTTAAGCAATGGAGACAGTATCAAGAGATTACAGATGGGAAGAAGAATGAGGTTAGGATATTTAATCCCAAATTGACTCTCTGCCAGGTCTTTCACAGAGTGGCTTCATTCCTTTACTATGTGCTACTGCTCCTATCAGGTGGCCCTGTCCATTGAAGCATGCTTTCAAGGTCCCAATAACCATTCCTTAATCTTTCTTCTTTGGGCCTTGTGGTAAGGACTTTCTTGTCTTTGCTAGACCTGGAGTACTGCAATAACTCTTCTTTATTTCTCACACCATGTCACACCTTTATATTATTTATTTTTCTCCCCCAGACAGACTCTCCCATCTGTTTCCTGCCAGAGACCTGACTGAGCTAGTCACTATTTCCAGGTATTATGACATACATTTAGGTCCAGTGCCAATAGTCAAAATGATTAGGTTACAAAAGTCTTAGAAGAAATGAATCTCCATTAAGATTTCATATTCTTAGGATCTCAAAAGTATTTACTATTGTATAAAGAATGGATTTAAGTCTTGACTTTATCAAATTAAAAAATGTTTAAAATTTTTGTAGTTGCCTGTTGTTACTGTGGAAAATTTGTTCAAAACTTCTGAGCTACTATAGACTGGGCTATTGATTATGTTAAGAACAGAAAGAAGGACTAGGTATTAATAAAGCTCCAAGTTGGGATTCCTAGGAACTGCTCTTTACTGTGGATCCTGCTGGCAGACACAAATAGAAGTCCAAAGAATGAAGTAAGTGGCAAGAACATGAACCAGCCTGTCAGTCAATCAGTATTTACTTCTCTAAAACCTCACATTCTCCCAGTCCACTGTTTCTATTGATTTATCTAAGACTTTACCAAGTTTTGTTCATTCTGTTATCTTTTATATTGATTTTTATTACTCTCTATTGACCCCATTGTGCATAATAACTGCAATATTACTTGGTCTTTTGTTGTATCACTTTCCTCCGTAGTCTGATGCTCCATTGTCCAAGGAGAGAACTGATTTATGAACAAAGTAGAAGGCATATTCTCATTATAACCCTATAAATCAGGAATGGAGATCAAGGGGCAGATACATAACCTTGCATTCCAACAACCAGTCTATGTTGTTCATCTTCCATTACATTCTCATTCTTCATTAAGTTCATTAGTCCTTTGCAGAAATCTTGAAGGGAGATGGAATGACAGTTGGGCATCAAACTTCATAGCTGAGTTCATGAGAAGTTATGTGGGGCAACTCCTGTTTTATCCATTGCCTCACTGAGTGTTTCCATAGACTTAGAAGATGAGGTGTTGCAGCTTTTCCTAATTTAGGAGTTTTCCTGGCAGCAAAGCACAATAACCTTACTTCTTATGCATGATAATACTTCTATTATAGATGTGATAGGAGCAATTCTTAGGTTACACACTCCTAAAACTTTTAGATCATCAAATTATGAAACAAGGTTAAAATGACTTATGATAAATAAGAATTGAGTTACTTTACAATGAAGTTTTTTTCCCTTTAATTCATTTAGCATGAATTAAAGTGCTTATATCCTATAGAAGTTGGTCTCTAGTGCCTAACTTTTCTCTTTAGTGATTTTGTCTGAATACTTATGAATCAAATGCTTATCCTATGTTTTTTACTATAAAAAATTCTATGTGTGATATAGTCCTTTTCCCAAAAGTAAAATTTGCCAAAGAAAAAAAAAGTCAGCCTTGATAAAAGGTAATACATTTTAAAAAGTGAATGAAAGTGTGAGAAAAGAAAAATTTACATGTTATCTTTGTTCAGGAGAGAATATGGAGTGGTCTAAACCATCTGTAGAATGGTAAAATATATTCTTTATAGGTTATACCAATGCTTTCTCCCCCTTCCTTCCTTCCTTCCTTCCTTCCTTCATCCCTTCCCTCCTTCCTTCCTTTTTCTTTCTCTTTTTCTTTCTTTCTTTCTTTCTTTCTTTCTTTCTTTCTTTCTCTCTTTCTTTCTTTCTCCCTCCTCCTCCTTCTTCTTCCTCTTCTTTTCTTTTCTTTTCTCTTCTGCTTCTGCTTCTTCTTCTTTAATCTTAGAGAGAGAGAGAGAGAGAGAGAGAGAGAGAGAGATCATATGCAAGGGAGACGGGAAGAGGGAAGAAGAGAGAGAGAGAATCTTAAGCAGGCTCCATGCTTAGCCCCAAGCCTGATGAAGGGCTCAATCCCAGGACCCTAGGATCATGACCTGAGCCAAAATCAATAGTTGGACGCTCAACCCACTAAGCCACCTGAGCACTCCAACTCCCTTATTTTTTCTTTTGTGCAAATGTTAATATTAAGAATAGAACATTTGCATAGAAAAAAAGGCCAGTAAACATTTCAAAAAGAATAGAGAAAATCCAGGATGTGAATGAAAGTAGAGAATGAAATAAAGGTGGGTTCAAATGATGGATCAGAGAAGAAAGTAAAGAGAAACATTTGTGTTAGATTGTTTTAACCTTCCCATTTGAAGAAAATATGTTGACAGTTTTGGACCAGAAAGCAGAAGAGAGTGAGGTATTTATGGAGAATGTTGAAAGAGAACACCTTCAGCTTGATAGAAGCCAAATGCAGAAAAGAAAAAATAGCATTTCTCAAGTCTCTAATTAAGATTACTGTATTCACTTTTAGAAATAGATCTCCAATCTGTACCTCCTTTCCATCAGCACAGTGTTATGTTTAATGAGGTCTGTCTCCTCTTGCTGGGTCATAAAACCTTAAGTCGAGAGGCCAATCTGGCTCAGCACAATACCTGACATACAGATTTGCAAATGATGTCTGTGAAAAAAATAAGAGGAAAGAACTATAGACAACAATCTCTATCAATTGGTCTAGATCTTCCCATTTTATAGGTTTGGAATAAGGTAGCTGGGAGGGGAGGACAGAGTTGACTAACTTGGAATTTTTTTTTAATTTAGAAAGTCTTCCAGATCACGTATTATATACTTTCTAAATTCCAACTCTAAATTTTATTCAGTAATGCCCCATCACCAAACCATCTTAGCTATTCCACCTCTGCAATTCACTGCTATTTCAGAGAGATGATAGCTATTTTGATGCTAAAAAGTTATGTCTAAGAATGCTCAATTGTTGTCTAGTCTTCCTGCCCCCAGATTTTTTTTTAAGAGAACCCAAGATTGGAATAAAAAAGATGCATATTCTTACAGGGCTATATAGTGTCACTTCCCACCTGTTCAAATTCTCTCTAGAATTTCAAACAAGTCTTCATACAACATTGGTTTTCTGTGAATGGAATTGTGATTAATCTTCAGTGTATTTGGCTGTTAAGTTGAACATACAGTTAAAGCTTAAGTTAACAGCCCTTTTATCTGCAATGTTCTATTATAGTAATTAATCAGAATAAAATACAAACATAAGAATCCTTTGTCTTAAAAGTGTTAAAGTATATGTTAGAACATTTTCCTATTCTACTTTCATGATTAATGTGACCATAAATGCAAAGAAAATGGAGACAGAATTCAGGTCTGAAAGCATTCAAACTGTCCTTCATTAGTTCTAAAGCTACAATCAAATTAACTCATGTGAATAAACTTATTGTATGTATATTTAAATTGCTAATTTATTGTATGTATATTTAAATTGCTACAAAGTGAATCACAGTTAAGCTGAACTGGAAACTGTTATAGTTGCCTCTCTGAACAGTGACAAGGAAGGTTTTGCTTTGTGATTCTTCATCATTATTTCCTTTCTTTTTTTGAAACAACAATTGAAATGCTCCTATTTAATGTGGAATAGTAAATATTTTGTTATTTTACTAATTAAATTGATGTTTATTAGGACAGAATAATTTATTGAAATCCAATACAATGGTAGGTCAAATAATGTCTTTTAATGTCAAAGTGGGCTTTTAGTACAGTTCAGTAAATGTTTCAGGAAATTTGACCCATAAATAAATCATCTTCCTCCTATTACTTCTTTCTTTTAAAGAAGATGACAAACCACTATATATTTACTTTTTTCTTATTAAGGCTTATATCATATCTAATGTGTGTGACCTTCTGATTTATCCCAGGCAAGAATAATCACCCTTTTCCTATGACCCTACAGTACTTTGTATATTACATAAGCATGATATTATTTCACATATTGTGGTTATTTTACATACTAGTACATTCACATTATGCTATGGTTATTTGGTTGGATGGCTGTCTGGATGTGTGTACCCTGGATTCTGAGAGCAGGGACCAGATTTTAATCATGTGTGTTTTCCCATCATCTATATGTTTAAGGAGAGAGGGAGGGAGTATGTGAGTAAAAGCTACACTTCAAAGGGAAAAAAATGCCACATCAAGTATTTTTAAGCAAGAGGCTGGACATTTTTCCATCTTGCATCTGAGAAGAAATCAGCCTAAATTAGAATTCACTTCAGATAAAACATTTCAGATAGTCCATTTAAGTTAATTGAACTTCTGTTTATTACATAAAACTGCATCCAAAATGCCAGTGTTTCAGCCACAGGGCCTTTTGGAAGAGTCACAAAATATACTGCAAGGAGCCTCTATGAACTGGGAGAATGAACATAATTGGTCTTTTTTTCTAACTTCAGAGACTCTTTTCTAGACCTATGTAACAGTTGTTAAGCTGCAAATTCTTTTTCTGTTAAGTATTGTAATCAAAGCCCACATTACTAGAAATTTCATGAATTGGAAACTTGGTTAAGATATTAAAACTGTGTTTATTTCTTCCAAATAATAGTTTTATAGATTGGTCATTTCCAATTATTTAAGGGATTTACTTCGTAATTTGACTTTGGTGGTTCTCACTGTCTCTTTCTCCCACCCTTTCTTCTTCCTTTCTTCTGTATTTTCTGTGCCAGACATGAGGCAGATGATAGCAAAACACAGAGAAATTAATTTTAGTTTCATCCCAGTTGGGGAAGATACTGTATGTGGTAGGCTGACTCTTAGATGACTGGCAATGATTCCTGACTCAGTATTCATGCCCTTGTGTGATATCTTTCTTTTAAGTGTGTGCTAAACTTACTAACTTGTTTCTGATGAATAGAATGTGGCATAGAATGGGATGTCACTGCTGATACTAGATTATTAAAAGGACTATGGCTTCTGCCTTGGGGCCTCTTTCTTTTCTTGAATCACTTGTACTGGGGTAAGCAAGTTGCCGTGTTGTGAGAAGCCAATGGAGCAACCCACTGGTACAGTGAAGGACTGAGGTCCTTAGTCCAATGGCATGAAAGAAATTGAGGCTTTAACAACAATCATATGAGCGAGCTTGGGAATGGATCTTTCAGCTTCCATCAGGTCTTGAAATGACCGCAGCCCTGGCTGAAAACCGTGACCACAAACTAATAAAAGACCTTAAGCCAGAACCATTAACTGAGCCAATCTTAGGTTCCTGATAAAGACACCACGAGAAAACAGATATTTGTTATTTTAAGCTATTAAGTTCTAGAGCAAATTTGTTGCCCAGAAATAGATCACTCATGTGATAGTAAATGCAAACAATGCCATTATATATATATATATATATATATATATATATATATATATATATATATATACACACACACACATATATATGTGTGTGTGTGTGTGTGTGTATATGTGTGTATATATATATTTGTGTATATATATATGTGTATATATATATGTGTGTATATGTGTATATATATATAGTAGTATGCTAAAGTCCTCTACAGAGTAATACGGGGAAACAAACTAAGTCAGATCTGTTTAGGCTATAGTGATATCAGAAGTCTCTGGGAAAGTGATGTTGGGATGAGAAATACATTATCCCAGAAAAAAGGAGTTGTGTGAGTAAAGATTCTGAGATATGAAACAGTATGACACATCAAGTAAACTGTAAGTATCTTATCCTTTGTGCTATGCCAAAATATAGGATGCAATATGGAGTACACATCTTGTATGCCATACTAGTAAGCTTGAATTTTATCTTGCGGGTCCTCGGATGATACATTGAAAACACAGTTGGTGCCTTTCACCTACCTCATTCATGTAGCCAACACTCTGACCAGGGTCCTCTTCTGTCAAGCCTGCAAGCAACCTCAGGGTGTTTTTCTACACTGTGCTCCAGCCAGCTGTTCTCAATCACTCAATCAGCATTGGAATGAAGCATATGCATATGAATCTTTAAGAGTTGCAATAAACTAGGGGCACCTGGGGAGTTCAGTCGGTTAAGCCTCCAACTTCACTCAGGTCATGATCTAGTGGCTCATGAGTTTGGGCCCCACGTCATGCTCTGTGCTGACAGCTCAGAGCCTGGAGCCTGTTTCAGATTCTGTACCTCCCTCTCTCTCTGCCCCTCCCCGCTCACACTCTGTCTCTGTCTCTGTCTCTGTCTCTCTCTCAAAAATAAGTAAACATTAAAAAAAATAAATAACAAAGAGTTGTAACAAACTACTTAAAATTACACACACACACACACACACACACACACACACACACACACACACATTGTAGGAAAGCACTATCCCTCCTCTATCAACACGGGGATTACTTACTCAGAGTCCTTCCTGATGGCTTTTGGAAATCAGACATGTATATCTAACTCAATGGGAGCAATCTGTAGATATGTCTAACTTATCCTTGTAGGTGCCTCAGGGGATTGCAAAGGCAGTGATTTAATACATGTTTGTTGAGTAACTGCAAATCTCATTACATGCTGTCTAGGCTATCTTCAATTTCTTGCTTCTACCCCTCTTTTCCTTCACTTCTCAACTTAAATATATGAATTCAGGTCCAAATGAACACCATGGGCAACATTTTTGATAAGGTTAAGAAACCAACAAAGAACAGACAGAAATGAAAAGTTAGAAATATTTTAGTGGTGGTAAGGATAGTAAATAACTAGTTTTATGTAAAAACTTGACTATTTTCGCCACCAATTTCTACACAAAAGCTAAAGAATTCCTTGGGTTATTGCAAATTTCTAGCATTTCAGGGTTGTCAATTGAAAAGTGGAAGACCTCGGCCTATTGAACCACCCATACATATAATGTTATCACTTATTCAGAGCTCCATATTTTTAGTTTGCCACTACATATTAAAAAATGGTTAAGGAGAGGTGGGCTTCATCCACTAAAGAGACCATGATATTTCTTGATGCAACTTTTTTTTTTATCTGATTCATAAGCCAAAGGAATATATCTTTGGAACTAACACATTGCCCTTAGTCTGTAATGGAAAGAAGAGAGGGCTTTATTATTACTATATGACATTTTGGGGTTAACATTTAAATCCCCTCTGAGGTTTTGGGAAGAAAAAAGTCAGGATATGCAATGTGTTCCTAATGCACAGTGCCTTTATGGTATGTTCTGGAAGTTTGCAGAGGCAGAATAATAGCAGAAAACTCTTTATGTCTATCTCATTTTTCTTTAAAGAGATAAAAGTGCTAAGCCAACATTAAAAACTTACTGAGCTGTTAAGATGATTTATTAGAATGGTACCGTTTCCATTTTCCACTGCTATGATACAATTGTCAAAAAAGTATGTAAGTAAACATCGTGCTTTATTTCACCCAAAGTTATTTAATGAGTTAGATAGTTATGGTGAGATAAAGAATCATGTTTTCTCCAGCTACCTGCTTGTATTGCTAGGATTGCCTTTTAATTACAGGATAATAGAACAGAACTAGGATATACTCATAGTTTACTATTTCATGCTATTTTATATTCTCCCTATATGCAGTAGATATTAATTTTAGTATTATACAGTTGAAAAAACACTGAAAAAATCAAATTGGCAAAAGTCATCTCTAAAGGGTAGAGGTGGTTTCAAATTAAGACTTGTGATTCTAAGGTTTGTGCTCCTACTGCTATAACCAAGGCAACTACATTTGAGTCCACAATGGCCCTGTTGCAAAGCAGAGTCAAGCTTTGTAATAGCCTCACTCCTCTGATTAAAGCTGAGTAAATCACCCACTTTTGAGTCAATTGAGGCTGATGACTGAAAACCCCACTGCATTGCCAGGTAGTTGATAAGGTCCAATTGTTTTGATCAGATGACTTTCTCAGCAATTAACCATTCTGATGAACCAGAGAATTGATTAGACATGAAAATGGCCTACTTTTGGAAAATGAAAACACAGTCTAAACCTTACAGTTTCCTTCCTTTATGGAGAACCGGCTTTTCCGCTTTATCAGGCAGAGGGCTCAGGCAGACAAGATTCCCCCTTCCACCCTTGCTTATTTTTCACATTGTGATTTTCTTAAACACTTTTCTCAAAGATTGCCCAAAGAATCCTCTCAAATATCAGAAACTCTTGCTCCTGATCCTGAGATGAAATATAAAAACCAAATAGATGGCTGTTTTGTTTATTGTTCTGTGAAATTACATTATTAGGAGAGGCATCATTTTAAATGAGGAAGTGATGCATGACTATAACTGGTTTCAACCCGTTACCTTTTTATGATTAAGGAATATTTTGCTGTGTTAAAAAATCCTGGGGAAATGATTGTATATGTTTCATGCTGCTCCTGGCCTGGCTGTACCTAACTGTATTACACACACACACACACACACACACACACACACACACACACACAGAGTCAGTGCAAGGGAAACACAGATGTGATATTGTTTGGGGGAGTGGAGAATAAGGTCTAGAATGTATTATCGTGATACTTATCTTGGATTGATTTTACATTCACTTAAGAGTCTGGGGAATGGGATCATGATATGCTTGGCAAGAAGGCAATGTCAGGAAAGAAATTCAAAACCCAGGGTTTAAGAATGAGAGACATGCCTTTGCAAAATCTATCTCTATCACTTATTAGTTGTATGAATTTAAGCAAATGACTTAACCTTTATAAGTAAACAGCTTCAGCTTCTTTGTATTAGAAATCAAAATTATTCCCTCAAAGAGTTATGGTGAAGATTAAGGAGAGAATACATATATCAAATGCAAAGTACATCATGATGCTTCATAAATAAAAATAGCTATGGTGAAGAGACCTTACCCCTTCACACAGGCCGATATAAGAAGGAACATTTGGGGCGCCTGGGTGGCTCAGTCGGTTAAACGTCCGACTTCGGCTCAGGTCATGATCTCGCGGTCCATGAGTTCGAACCCCGCGTCGGGCTCTGTGCTCACAGCTCAGAGCCTGGAGCCTGTTTCAGATTCTGCGTCTCCCTTTCTCTCTGACCCTCCCCCGTTCATGCTCTGTCTCTCCCTGCCTCAAAAATAAATAAGCGTTAAAAAAATTAAAAAATAAAAAAGAAAGAACATTTAATAGCAGGTGGGCTAGGTAACTTGCAAGAAACCCCTCAAGTTTCCCACTATTTACTTCTAGCAGAACCCTGAGAAGAAGGGAGTTCTTAATGAGTTTGTCTTTTCCTCTAGACTAAGTCTTTCGTGTCTTAACATTTTTGTATCCTTGTGAGTATATAGTATAGTGTCTGGCATACAGGGAGGATTCCTGTGTGGTTTTTAAATGAAAGAGAAACAGGAAATGAAAAGAATTTTGAAATCCAAAACATCTGAGAGATGAAAAACCAGAGTGCAGGTTTTCTAAAACACCGCTTGGGTGCTAAAGGCCTGGCTCTGTTTACTTATC
This sequence comes from Acinonyx jubatus, assembly GCF_027475565.1. Lineage (NCBI taxonomy): Eukaryota > Metazoa > Chordata > Mammalia > Carnivora > Felidae > Acinonyx > Acinonyx jubatus. The sequence continues at coordinate 42,274,012 of NC_069391.1, forward strand.
ATAATATGTGGTAGCTAAAAAGACCCCTGACAGATAAAGCTATTATTCTTGACCTCTCTACCCTCAAGACACGATGTATTTTGACATATCACTGAAAGCCTTAGCTAGTTAATACTGTGTACTGAATGATGGCAAGAAGCAGACCCTAAACTACCTTTCTGACCTCCTTTGTCCGCAAATAAAGCTCCATTTTATAGACTTGTCAACCATGCGATATTGTTCACAAAGCTTTATTCAGTCTTCATTCACCATTTATTAAGGTCCTACTACATGGCACACTCTGTGATAAAACAATAGGCATTCACTCTACGCTTGAGTGATGGGGAACCTCTTCCCTATTTGCTGATCATGATCTATCTCACCACTAAGCCTTTAAACATACTCTTTCCCCTCCCATTTATTCTACAAACCTCCCATTAAATGTCCTTGTTTGCAAGAAATTTTCTTGAACCCTTTCATTCCATATGAAGGGTTCTTCCCATTTGATTTTACATAGCACTTTACTCTTCATAATATATTTGAGGTAATACAGTGATCATACATATACTAGTCAGTTATCCCAATTAGATACAATGTCTCTTGATAGTGGAAGCTGTGATTTTTAAAAAATTTTTGTATCATTAGTCACTCGTAAAGTACCTGTCTTATAGTAAGGGCTCAACAAATGTTTGTATCAAGCACATGGATGAATCAATGAGATGAAAATTTGATCTCCTTGCTCTCTGAAGGGATACTAACATTGCAGAGAAGCCTAGGTGAGAGAAAGAACAAAGTAGGGGAAGGAGGGAGGAAGGGATGAAAAGGAGAGAGAAAAAGAGGATGCCTTTAAAAAGAAAACTACAGTCAAATATAATAAGAGTTCTGATAAAAATCTGAACCTCATGCTATGAGATCATAGAGGAAAGAAGGGAAGAAGTAACATCTGAGCTGGATCTTGACTGTTAAAGAGGGGTTTGGCAGGTAAGTGGTGGTCTGTGTTCTTGTTGCTAATCAAAACAGAAACGATCTAGGCATGAAGTCAAGGAAGAGGCACTGGATGTAACTTCCTTCCTTCCATTCACACACCCTCAGATGGTATCTACTGAGCCTCACCCTTTTGAATGGACCTTAAACCCCCATTTAAGCCCTGTGCTTCTCAGCTTTTCCATCCTTACCTTTTACAAACATGGAAAAGGATATAAAAATTATTACAGCATACTGTATATTAAAAAAAAAAACCTTCTATTGATTCCCTTCAAATTAACACACAACAAAAAAATATAAACCATTGTTTTGAGTTGTTTTTCTAGCAATGGTGGTAGACTTGTGCTATTCCATGCAAAATATTCCCCATCTTTTCCACCTTCTAAACTGATATGGTTGTAAATGTAACTTTTGATTCACTGAACTTACAATGTTATGTAAAAACATCAACAACAATGTTACTTATTTTTCAGATATATGAGTTCAGTCCTGGTATTGTAAGTCCAATGTATATTTCAGATGACAGTATTTTTCAGTAAACGAGGCAGTTACTTATCCCCCAGAAGTACAGAGTAAATTGACTTTATTTCTAGATTTCAGAAGTGGCACCTACTTGAGTTTTAGTGCACCTTGTACACTACTGTCATTGGTCATCTGAATTTAATGAACCATTTTGGTCACCTTCCAAAGTTCAATTTTAAAAATTAAGAGCAGGTACTTTGAATTCCTGAATTGATTCCAACTTTTTAGGTTAATTTTCTATCCATCTAGCTAGCTAGTTACCCATCCACTGTTTTATGTAAATAAATATTCACATATATCATGTGCTTTAGGAAGTATTGTGTGTCTCTTCTATAGCCATATAAATATAGGCACATTTATTTCAGGGTGGATGTTTTAAGCCTTTTTTTTCAAAAATGTTTATTTTATATTATTGTATTATAGTGTGTGTGTGTTGTATGTGTGTGTGTTAATCTTCCATTTGACCTGCATAATGGCAAAAAGAAAAATTTCATTTTGAATAATACAGTTTCAGAAATACAGTTCGCAGTATCTTAAATGTGCTCAACTTCAAAGCAAATGACTCTATCTCCTCTGAAGTAAAGCAAATTATAGTATAGATGGATTTAATCATGAAATTAAAATATGGCTAAAGTGGATCTCAAAAAGAAACAGGCTGAATAGACATTTCAAAAAGAAATTTATTTGGATTGAACAATAACAACAACAACAAAAACCCATAGTCAGACTCTAAAGAAATTGCTCATTGAAGGAGTTTCCTTTTTGACTTCTTTAGACAGCCTTCATGTTGTTAAAATATATCTGATTATCATAGGTTGTAGGCAGCTGGTGCACTGAATATGAAGACATTACTCCTTGGAGAAGATGTCTTAGCAGATAAGAGCCCTGATTTTATTATTCTGAATCATTAAATGCAATTTTCCTTTCAGTTTGCTTCTAATTAGAAAAATGGCTACCCCCATCCCAAAAAATGAAAAATAAATAAAAAGGCTATAATGTTGGGTATCACCCATATCAATGGAAATGTTCCAGGTCATGATAAAAGGAAAAAGACCGCAGCATTGCACACTATTGAGAGTATATGCAGTCATTTCTTTCGTATAGTAGGCTCTATGTGAGTTGTTTTTTTTTTTTTTCATTATGAAGATACAGAATATAAAGGCATTTAAGGAAAAGAAACCATGGGAGTTAGAGGAGATGAAATAATATATTAGTTATATATTAATCAAAATCACTAGGGCCACTGCAATGTGCTGAAAAATTTAAAACTAAAAATTCATGGAATACCTACTACACATAAAACATTAAATGTTATTTTCTCTTCACTGCAGCTTTATAAGGTAGGTATTATTATCCTCATTTTTTTTTACAGGAAAAAAGGAAAATTTACTCATTTGTCTAAGAACAAAGGCCCAATATTGGTGGGAAGGGTTCTAAAAATGGTCTGTGAGATGCTCGGACCTGACCCCTTAACTACTACAATCTTGTGTAATCCCAGTAGTTATGTGTGGAACTAATTGACGTGAGTATAGGTAAATATAGTGCCTGATTTTACAGAAAGTGTAAAAAAGAAATCTAGCATGGTTGCAATAACTGGGTGCTAGGTGAAATTATAGTACAAAAATGTAGTAAATAATTTGCTGTTGCATGGATGTACTAAAATGACATGGGGCTATATGTCAGTTATTAATTGCTCTGTGAAATCCTACCCCCAAATATCGTGGCTTAAAAGCAACTACCATTAATTTAGTCCATAATTTTTCTGGGCATTTCTTTTGACTGGGTTCTGCTGGTGTTACTGGGCTTGATCATATATGTTCAAGTTGGTCAGCTGGTGTGTTAAATGGGGGCTGACTGGCCCCAGGTGGTATCACTCTCACGTCTAGCAATTGGCTGGTTGTTGGCCCAGGGTCCTTGGTTCTCTTACACCCAGTCTTTTCTCCAGCAGCCTAGCCTAGATTTATTCACCTAGTTCACAAAGAAAGGGCTCTTGAGGCTTAGAATTGGGATTTATACAACTTGACTTCTTTCATCTTATTTACAAAAGTTAAGGCGAACATAGTTTCAATGGTGATGCAAGACATTCCTGTTCTTGATGAGAAGAGCTGAAAAATGTTGTCACCCTTTTTGTAATCTGCCATGGCTTATATGGAAGTGATAGTACCAAGTGGCTTAATTTCCTTATAAGTTAGCATGGCATACAATGTGGAAAAGAGGAAAGCAATCAATGGAAATTAGTGGCATGGGTCCACATAATCAGCCTCAACACTGCTGCCAGAGACCTGGGAAAGACAGCCCTGCTCTGGCCAGGACACTTCATGATATTTCCATTGAAATCCTAACCTGGAAAATAGAATAGTCGATGCACCTACTTTTTTTTTGAAGTTTTCATTTAAACCTCAGTTAGTTAACATACAGTGTAATAGGATGCACCTGCTTTTGAAATTAACACCTGGAAGACAGGAGGAAGAAAAAAAAGGCAGTATGCTATTTCTGTAAATGAAATCCTAGAAAGGAACAAATAATTAAACATTCTAAACTTTTTGCCTTTTTTTGTTGTTGTTGAATTGATATTAGTCCTCCAAAAGAGATACCTTGTGTTTGTGAAAAACATAGAGCAGAAAATGATTCAAGTATTGCCTAATGCAATTTCCTTCATATGTGACAGTTTTATAAATATATATAGTTATTATAAGATTTATTCCTTCAGAATTACCTTGGATAATTTTAAACCATGCCACTAGCCATCCCAGAAATTTTATTTTAAACAGAAGTTCAGCTAATTTAGCAACAGGCAGCATCGTTAACTGATTTGTCTAAGATGCATGGTTTCATGGATTTATTTTTTTTTAATTAATTAAGTTGGATAGTCCATTTCTTTTCTAGTGTCTCAGGAGAACTTGGAAAGCATGGAGTCTGTTCTGACATGCAGAATCTTAGGATATTTTCCTTATATAGCAAGGTACCCTCCATTACAAGCTCTCTTCAGAAAGGGAAATTTTTACAAAGATTTTATAGATTGCTACATCACCTCCAAATTTTCTCTAAATTCTGCACTTTTCAATAGTCATGATAACCTTTATTCCATAGTATTCAGAAAAACTGGGGCAGAAGAAGAGATATTTGATATTTTCCATGAGAAATCTTAAATTGTAATTTGGTGACATACCCCATCAACAACCATAGCATCTTCAACAATTACAGAATCTTTGAAATTTGCTTAGTCTTGCTGGCATTCATACTTCAAAATCTTAAGTCACAAGGGCTTGTTTACCAGATGGGAAACTCTCATTCCTCTCAGTTTGGCTATAAAATAATGATAAATACAGGGAAAAGATATAAACTCACTATTTTACCTTGTGTAAAAGGTAAAAGGTGTGACTATTTTACCTTGTGTAAACCTATGGATTTGACATGAAGAAAAGGAGGAAAGGAGCAAGAGTAAAGTTTCCTGAATTTTATAGAGTTTACACCTTTGTATGTGTTTACACCTTTGTATGTGTTTACACCTTTGTATGTGTGTGTTTACATCTTTGAATGTGGTTTACATTTCCTTTATAGAGAACGATGATACTAAGGTCCAGTCCTGTGACCTGTAGCCAGAACCACAGTAATCCACATCCTCACCTCACCCATATCAGTGAATATAAATAATCCCTTTGCTCTGCCTCATTTTGTCTCTCTGGCAAACAGTGACATACATGTGCTAATTAATCAGGAACAATATATACGAAAATATAGTAGAACAGATGAAGCAAGGATTAAGCAAGGATTTATAGTGAGTCAACAAGTTTAAATTGGACTTTGTGTAATCATGAAGGAATGTTCCTATCTTATCTGTTAAATGGTGTTGCTAAATATCAAGAAAATGTCGTTTGATGCTTCCTGAAACTGATTTTGTAATTAAGAAGAGGCTTTTTGAGTGGTTCAGTTTAAATAAGAAATTTAACAGTTTTAACAAGTAAAAGATTACTTCTAGAGTATTTGGCCACTCTCTGATTTATATTTACACATCACCATGTTTGGGTATTAGGGGGATGGAATTTTATTTGGGCAGCCAGATTTTCTTTGTGAGGTTGCAAATATGGGAATATGAGAACTGTAAGAAATTGTATAGAAAGCCTGAGTGATAGACTCCCCTCTTTGAGGCCAGGCTTTCTTAACTTTTGACTTACTATATCGTTGCCAAATCTGCAAATGTGTCATTTGGTGTTGATTTAATTTGTTTCTTTTATATTCACATTTTTCCACAATATATTTATTTTATAATATTTTTATATTATATTTGCCAACTTGTATATTGATAGCCAGCTTATCACTTTTTATGATCCATCTCTTTTTCATCCCATACTTCAAAAATTTTTAGGGGAATTATATTTATATATATATTTTGTATATATGTATATTATTTTATTCTCATAATATTATTGGCAGTATTGCAAACTTAGTTGCCTTAGAATAGAAATTTAAAAACTGCTAAATTATTTTTGAATATCATTTTTAATTGCTGAATTCCATTTGTTTTTCTTTACTAAACTTGGTTTATTCCAAAATTGTAAAATTGCGAAGTAGTATTTTTCCCCCATCCATTTCCACACTGGAATGTGTTCTTAAAGGACGTTGTTCCATTTTAGATTCTGTGATTAGACACAGGATGGTCTAATGGAGTCAGCCTGGCCTATATACAAATCTTGTGTTTTCAAAAACCTAGTTAAAGAGAATAACCACTCTGAATATGTTTCCACATCTGAGAAATAGGAATAATACTAACTATAGAAGTGTATTGCAAAAATAATTTATGCAAAGTGTCTATCACCTAGCAAATACTTAATAAATATGTATTTCTTTGTGTTCCTACTACATAAATTTGAAAGAAAACAAAAAGTCAAGAATAAGTTTTTGAAAATAAGCAAGCACAAAGATCAAATAGTCTTTATATTATTGGCCCTTCAAAAATAAAGATGGGGGAACGCCTGGGTGGCTCAGTCGGTTGAGCGTCCGATATCAGCTCAGGTCATGATCTCACAGTCCATGAGTTCCAGTCCCACATCGGGCCCTGTGCTGACAGCTCAGAGCCTGGAGCCTGCTTCAGATTCTGTGTCTCCCTCTCTCCCTGCCCCTCCCCTGCTCATGCTCTGTCTCTCTCACTCTCAAAAGTGAATAAATTAAAACAAAAAAAAGATAAAGATGGAATCTCCTCTGTTCGTTTGTTCTGATATCAAAACAATCTATTTGTAAAATTAAAACAAAAAAAGACAGTAAAATAACAATATGAAAACATTAATCCAGTAATCTAGTAAAAGAATAACATATGTGAATCATGCAAATGTTAGAATTAATTAAAATTGGAAAATGACTAGTGTTGATTCATCACACTTATAGATCAAAGCAGAAAAATATATATGAGTATTTTGATTGATACTAAGAATACACTTGTTGAAATGAACAATATTTATTCCAGATTTAAAAAGATAATTCTTTAAATAAAAACTTGGGGGGAGGCACCTGGGTGGCTTAGTTGGTTAATTGTCCAACTTTTTATTTTGGCTCAGGTCATGATCTCACAGTTTTGAGTTTGAGCCCCACATGAGACTCTGCTGTGACAGTGCAGAGCCTGTTTGGGATTCTCTCTTTCCCTCTGTCTCTTCCCTACCCTGTTCATGTGTGTGCTTGCTCACTCTCTCTTTCTCTCTCTCTCAAAATAAATAAATAAACTAAAAAAAAGTAAATAAAAGCATGGGAAGAAAAAAAAAAGAAACAGAGAAACAAAACAAGATACAGACACTTAATTGTAGAGAACACACTGACCATTGTCATAGGATGGTGGGTGGAGGATGGGTTAAATAGGTGGTGGGTATTAAGGAATGCACTTGTTGTGATATGAGCCCTGGGCGATGTATGGAAGTGTTGAATCACTATATTGTACACCAGAATCTAATATTACACTGTATGTTAACCAACTGTAATTAAAATAAAAACTTGAATACATACATACATACATACATACATACATACATAGGTAATTCTTTAACACAAGGAAAAAGCCTATTTTAAACCAATATTAAGAATTATATCGAATGATGAAACAATGCAAACATTTCCTTTTACAATCAAAATTTCCATTATAAACAAGAGGTTATGGACACTAACTTTATATTTATTTATTTATTTATTTATTTATTTATTTATTTATTTTTTAATAGAATTTATTGTCAAATTGGCTTGCATACAACACCCATTACTCATCCCAAAAAGTGCCCTCAATGCTCATCACCCACTTTCCCCTGCCCCTACTCACCATCAACCTTTTGTTCCCCGTATCTAAGAGTCTCTTGTGGTTTGCTTCCCTCCCTGTTTGTAACTTTTTCCCCCTTCCCTTCCCCCGTGGCCTTCTGTTAAGTTTCTCAAGATCCACATATGAGTGAAAACATATGGTATCCGTCTTTTTCTGCCTGACTTATTTCACTTAGCGTAATACTCTCCAGTTCCATTCACGTTGCTACAAATGGCATGGTTTTATTCTTTCTCATTGCCAAGTAGTATTCCATTGTATATATAAACCATATCTTCTTTATACACTCATCAGTTGATGGACATTTAGGCTCTTTCCATAATTTGGCTATTGTTGAAAGCGCTGCTGTAAACATTGGGGTACAGACACATGAATGATGCTCAACATCACTCATCATCAGGGAAATACAAACCAAACCCACACTGAAACCATCTCATACCGGTCAGAGTAGCTAAAATGAACAAATCAGGAAACTACAGATGCTGGTGAGGATGTGGAGAAATGGGAACCCTTTTACACTGTTGGTGGGAATGCAAACTGGTGCAGCTGCTCTGTAAAACAGAGTGGAGGTTCTTCAAAAAATTACAAATAGAGCTACCCTATGACACAGCAATAGCACTGCCAGGAATTTACCCAAGGGATACAGGAGTGCTGATGCATAGGGGCACATGTATACCAATGTTTATAATTTTACATTTATTAAATATTTTGTATGTGCTAAGAACTGAATCTAAATACTCTCTTTTAATCTTCTTGTGTACTTTAGGAGAGTAGGTATTGTTTTCTCCCTTAGTTTACAGATGAGAAAACAAGGCAAGCAATTTTCAGAGAGGTAAATTGTCTAACATTACATAGTTAATAAATGGCAGAGTTAGGGCTTAGTCTAATTCCTTCTAATTCTAGGACCCATTCTCTTAAATATTAAGTGTTTTCAATCCCAGCAAGAACACTAAACACATGCTCAGGGCACCAGCTAATTAGGAGCATCAAATGTATTGTTGAAAGAATTTGGTAATTGCTACTTTGAAATAGCAGTCATCATAGGGGAAAAGAGTGGGAACTCTCTTAACATTTCATTACAATTATGGCTCAGTATAGCTTTATACTTTATGCCTGAGGGTCATAATTCAATCCTCCTCTTCCTGCCAAAAGAGTTAAGAAGTGACCTGCTTTTATTTTATCATTGTGACATTTAACTATGGCACCACATTTAAAATTAGGTATGCTGTACAATAATTAACTATAAAGAATTAGATAACTAAGCAAACATACTTATTTTTAATATGTCTTGAATTGCCATTGAATATAATTATAGAATTTAAGTTTTGGAAGGGATATAGAAAGATCATGTGGTTGTTTTCCTTGATTTTGGGTAGAGAAGAATTTGCTAAAAGTCATTCAATTAAGAGATAAGCATTAGAACTTGAAGTCAAATCTTTCTCTTACCCTTTTTTCTCTTCCATATATTTTCTTCCACAGTGCCTAACCTTAGCTCATATATTTAATGAAATTTATAATTATAATGTATATGGATATTATATAAATATTCAATAAGGAAATAATGGAGAATTGCTTTTCAATATTTTTATTTTTATTTTAGAGAGAGAGAGAGAGAGAAGGTGCGTGTGCACAAGTGGGGGAGGGGCAGAGAGCGAGAGGACAGAGGATCCCATCCACGCTGACAGTAGTGAACTTTCTGTGGGGTTTGAACTCACAAAAACCATGACCAGAGTCCAAGTCAGATGCTCAACCAACTGAGCCACCCAGGTGCCCCAATAATGGAGAATTTTTTAAAGAAAATATAATTAATACTCCAGCAATTTATGATTTTACATTAATGAAGATTTAACCACCTACAAATAGACAGAGGCTGTTATAGTAGATATGACTTCCCGTTACCAAGTGTTTGCCACCACACTGCTGTACTTAGAAAGACTAAGGGAGGGAAGAAGTAGCTCTACACAGAGCGGTGTTTAAATGTGGTCTGTGGTCAGAATCACCTGAGCAGACGCCTGACCTACCCTGGGCTCACTTAAAAATATCTTACAGGAATGAAGCCTGAGAATTAGAATCTCTTCAGAGTGATTAGTCTGGACTCACACCTTGAAATCTTTTTTTACTTCAGTTTGCTTTGTGTCAACTATATGTGAATGTGTTCAGTTTCTGGGTATGTACTGTCACCTGTGATGTTCCATAAATACAACCGGAATTACTCATGCAGAAAGATATTGACAAAATTATCTTCATTCTTTTCTAAGTATATTCATTTATCCTTCAAGTTTCTTAGTACTATAATATTCTCTTTATATCAAATTCCCTATTATACATTTTTGATTGAAGGCACTGAACCATTACATAATAAATAGTCCTTAAATGAATGGGATGAGGATGGTGATTTTCTGGAGCCTTCCATTTATTTTGTTCTTACTTCCTTTTTTTTCTCCCTAGTCCACAAACTATATGGAATCATCATCCCCTAATAATTACATAATATTTACATTTCTATATTAGCAAACTAACCAAATGTTCCACTATCAAATCTTTATTTGTGCTTTATTCTAAGTGAAACTGAATTGAAGTATTAGTTTCTTTCTCAATTTTTTTTTGTGGTTCATCTTCAAATTAATATGAATATTTACTCTCTCCCATATACTTTGATATCTCTTTTTAACAATTTACCTCCTCTTCTATTCAGGAAAGGGATAAAAAGGAAGTCAAAGACGAGAAGGAAAATGCATGAAAAGTATGAATGCCATAAATCTCTGTAAATTGGTTATTTATCTGCTTGTTAGGTTAGTATGGGAGTTTAAGATCTGAAATATGTGTTTTAGACTTAAAGCCTTAGGATACTAGCTATATTTTATTTTTTGTCTTCAATGGCACCAAATTCTAAAATAGCTGAGTCAGATGTTGGCTCACCGGCATTGGTAAATCAACACCATGTCTTGAAGATGTCAGTGAGGATTGTGTGGCACCTTAAATCCCTGACCCTGATATTTAGCTAGAATAGAATATAATTTAGGTGTTTTTTGTATTACAAAATTTCTTTACTTATTATGAAATCCAAAGAAGAGGAAAGGTATGGGAACATGATGTAAGAAAGTTTGTTTTTTCTCTATCATTGTTGGAATCACTGAAATGGGATGGCATCTGTGTTTTGGCCAGTCTCCTTCCCTAACTTTCTGCCTTGTTTGGGATGAATAATGAGAAAGTGGAGGTATTTCTTTACCAACTATGTAATTATATGGATACGTTTTTTCTCTCCCCTCAATTTTCTTTTCCCCTTAAAGTATCCTTTTCCTCCTTAAGAATCATACATAAATAACTTTATGCAGAGCAACCCTATAGGACCATATTAACGCCTTTCTCCTACGATGTTGATAAGTTACTTCTTAGTTCTAAGTTTATATCCGACTCTATAATTCATCTTTCCAGACCAATTCCAGATTCTATCCCTACTTGTTATATGGTACACTGCACTATAATTATCTTTATGTATTTACATCTCTCCCTATGAGACTGGAGACTTTCAGACCAGAGTGGGAGACTTATTCATCTCTATGTAACCAAAGCCTAAGACTGTGTTGGCTTTAAAGGTTTTGTCTGTTGATGGAATAGGGTTGAACTCCATTGAGCTACATACAGCCATTCCCAATAGAGCTTGGTTTAACCTACCTGTTGACTTGAAATTTCCCTCTCCACCCATTCCATGCCCAAGAAAATCAGGGGTAATTTGGCTTTGTCAGAGTCCTTCACAGACTAACCATTCTCCCAACTGACATCTTTTATAAATTACACATCAGAATGTAATTGAAAGAGTCTGTTTATCTGAACTCTTTACTATATTGCAATAAAAAGTTTCTATGGGCAGTGATTTTTACTTCCCCACTAGGCCAAGAGTCATGGTTGCAACTTACACACTTATGTACTTGATATTTATAGTAAATTGTGTAGTTGTAAAGGGCTATGAGGGTATATAAATACATATGTGAATGTCCATGTATTTATTAGCCCAACGAATTGAGTGCACACATATAATCTCTCATCTCTGAAGGTATAGTAGGAAAACATGTGCACTAGACTTACAAAGCATATGCTATACTACATGCCTTTATCTTAGTATTCACAGCTTAAATATAGTCTAGTAAAAGCAGCTTCGTAGAATGTCCAGCTCTCTGGGTAGAACCACTCCACTCTTCATTGCTTCCCAGACAGATTCTGACCTTTTCTAAGATACTTATAGTGAAGAGTGAAGAGATAACATGTCAAAATTTTTCTTGATAGACATTTTGAGGGTCTCTCATATGGGATTTAAACTACATATGCTGGGATAGAAGGCATCCACTCATTGTAATTCATCTGGAGCACTTTGTAATCTTGAGTTTCCCTATCTCTTCCTAAAAATAATTAATGCTTCACAAAAGGTAATATCTCTTGAAGGAAATTTAATTTAAAAATCTATTTTAGTGATAGTAAGGTGATGACACACTTTAGTAAATAGGAGATTTTCAAAATATTCTGAGAAACAGAGCATGTGTGTGTGTGTGTGTGTGTGTGTGCGTGCGCTAAATTCAAGAACAATCACAAAGGAGAGAAACCATAGCAATTCTGTTCTTTTTCAGGAATGCTGTTGATTAAAATGATAACTTCTGTCCAAGCTTTTAATCTAGTATCTTTAACTAAATTAGAAAATGATGAAGTATTTTATTTAACAGAAAATGTTTACTTTTACTTAAAGGATATCATTTTATTGTTTTACTTGTGTGAACAGAGAAACTAGATTGTCATATACCTGCTGTAGCTTCTTCTGTCACCTAAGAGTGCTGTGATGAACATTTTGTCTAAGATTTTGATTAACTCATTGAGTAACATGAAAACCTTCAATCCTTAAAATCAATAAACTTTTTTTCAATAAATTAAAAACTATAAAGATATAGGGAGCTAATTTTGTTCAAAACTGATTTAATAGGGTATATTGTATTTTGTAAAAATTAAAATCATAATAATGTCTTAAATTATTGTTGGCTTTTCTGACTATAATAGAGATCAAGCTATAGTTCATGTAAATATACAAAATAAGATAAGATTGTTGTTTATGAATTCATGTACTATTATTTTTAGCACCTCCTATGTGTCAGCCACTATATATTAATGGATAAAACAGATATGATTATGACCCTCATGGAACTTATTGTCTAGCTATTTTTCTTTAAAGGCCCACATAGGCAAATAAAATAAAGAGTGATGGTTACAGAAAGTGATACAGGCTACAGTATGGCTTTCTTTAGCTAAGATTGTGAGTATATGTGAAAAAATGACATTTAAGCTAAGTTATAGGACCTGAGGAATGAGCAACTAGAGAATATTTCAGGGGAAAGGATAGCACATCCAGAGATCTGGATGGGAAGAGCTTGGAGGAGTGTCAGTGTGACAGGAGCTGAGTGAAGTCCAGGGAGAGCATCATGATGCGAGAGGGCAGATGTGGGCAGGCTATTCCATGCAGGGCCTTGCATGCTACATTAAAGAGTTTGGAATTTATCATAATATAATCAGATGCCATTAAAGGTTTTGAAAGGTATTAACATCCAGTTTCATTTTAAATACATCAACATGGCTGCTGTCTTTAAAAAAAGTTTTAGTATGTCAAAGTAGAAATAGACAAGCTGGAGGCTAAAAACAGAGATGGAACTAACATGCAAATTGATTTATATTCTAAATGCATTTTGAAGAATTTACTATTATGAGGGATTTTGGCACAAATCTGGGTTTTCTTGTCTGTTCTATGTTTATCTCTCTCTTCCATTATATGTATGTGGTGCTGTTGTCACTTAACAGTATAATTAATGACTAACCTCCCATTCCATTCAATAAATTTTGACAGCGTCATTTTTTAGACACAGAATTTCAGTGTTTACACATTCTGTATATGTTCACTTAAATAGCCTTCTTATTTTTTGAACTCTAGATTTATTTCCAATGTTCTACTCTAATAAATAACATTTCAATAATTTTGTACTCAAAAAATATTAATGCATATCCTTAATGATTTCCTGAGAATATATTATTGGTGTAAAAACCATTATTTTCTCAGAGACAAACATCAATTATTTCTGCAGCAAAAACTATAGACACAGTGAAGCAGACTGGAGATAAGACTGTAGCATGGTCAGCTTGGTTCATTCATTAATAAATGACTCATTGCCACTCTTCAGGGGTAACCCCCCATCCACCTCCCCTCTGACCCCAGCAGAAGATGATTCAAATTCAGCAGTCTAACAGATTACTACACATCAGGAACTTTCAGGATTTGAAGCAAATAGTTAGAACTGCAAATACTAAATCCACAATTACTAAGGCATACTTTCTCTATTCTCTATTCTAAACCAGTTTATGGTTTGGAAAAACATTACCAAGCATTAACCCCATCATTGCTGCAATAGACTGAATATCTGTGTCCCCTCAAAATTCAAAATTTCAGACTGTAATCCCAGTGTGATGGTATTTGGAGATGGCGTGTTTGGGGAGGGTAATTAGGTCATAAAGGTGGAGCCCTCACAATAAGGGTGGGTGTCTTTATAAGAAGAGGCTAGAGAGTTAGCTAGCTCTCTTTCCATCAGGTGAGGGCACAGAAAGAAGGTAGCCCTCTATAAAGCAGAAAGGAGGTGCTCACTAGGAACCTGACCATTCCATCTCCTGATCTTGGATCTCCAGCTTCCAGAACTGTGAGAAATAAATATTTGTAAGCCACCCAGTCTATGGTAAATTGTTATAGCAGCTCAATCTAATTGAGACCATTGCCCTCTGCTTTTTGAGCAGATTTTAAAGGCCAGCAAGCACATAACAAAGAAACTATTTTGAAACATCTCTATATATGTGTGTGTGTCTAAATAAACACATACATATATATCTTATACATATAATGTTTCAGCTTATCAGTAGTTTTATGGGTTTCTATCTGCTTTAAGAGCTATATTAGAATGAATAGGGTTGAACTACAGTTTTGTGGTCCTATAAATGAAGTCATAAAAAATCAATGACTATCTCCCCCCAAAGAACATTAACAAAGCATAGTTTTGAAAGTCTTATTATTTTTAATTTTGGTAGGTGGAAGCCTAGAATAGGAAATCTTGGGGTAAAAATCATTTATAAAAAAGACAAGCTTACTTGTCAAAAATATCTTATAAAAAGTTAAGTTGCTGTTTTGATTATGTACAATGCTAAATCAGTGTTGATATATGTCTTGGAGGAGGCAGCTATGTGATTCGCTCTATTAAGAAACACTTTTAATACTGGAATTAAATAAGTATTATTAAACTAATACTGATTAAATTATAATATTAATACTTCTTATATTTTATAAAGCCTCTTTTCAAAGCACCAGTCCTTTGGATAATTGTAATAATCAACATTAGTGGCAGAATTCTGACTTCTAATCATCTGAATCTTATCAAGTATCAATTTATACCAGACATAAGCCTAGCCTCTGCATGAAGTATATGTGAAATAGGAAGGGGCAATCCAAGCTCCACCTGCATAGCAAATGACACACAGAATTTATCTACATCCAAGCCCCAGTTTTCTATTTTAGTCCCTGACGTGATCTCTTGAATCCTTCAACATAGTGGAGCACAGCTAGAAAACCACTGTGGCAACCTGTGCAGGAAAGGTGGCACTGATAGAGTCCCCTCCATTCTTTTTTCTCCTCATGGGGAAAATTAAGCCCAGAGAAAGCAATGGTTTTTCCATTTCTATGGAGCTACTGAGCAAGAGAGCTAAAGAGAAAAATTTTTTATATGTAATAGAGTTCTCTTTTCTGTATTCCTTAATTACATTTACCTATAGTTGTGTATATTAATTTTATGAGGGAAGAAACAGGTAGCATAGAATATGAATAAAGACCCATGTGTGAAAACTGGGGCAAGTCACTTTTTCTACCATAAAATGAAAGTGTAAGTTATAGATAAACCCCAACATATCTAAAATTAAATTATTCTACTTATGATTTTAAGAAAAATAAAGTAACAAATTAAAAGCTTATTATGAAAGTTACATTTTTCAGTGAAAATTCAAATTTTGTAGTGCATATTTTGTATTTTATTTCCTGTTCTTGGCTTTAAATATATTTTTAATGTAAAGTCTTAAAAAGCCCAGGACCTGTTCTCTTAATTTTGTTTTCAAATGGTTCATTGCTAGTATATAGGAATACAACTAATTTGGGGTATTGGCTCTGTATCTTGCTACTTTGTTAAATTCACCTATTAGTTCTAACAGGGTTTTTGGGGGGAGGAGGGGGTAAAATCCTTAGTGTTTTATATATATAATATCATATGTGCAAACAATGATCATTTTACTCCTTCCTTTCCAATTTGGATGGTTTTTTTTTTCTTTTCTTGTCTAATTGCTCTGGCTAGGATTTCAGTATGATGTTGATAGAAGCGGCAAAAATGAGTATCCTTACCTTCTTCCTAATCTTAGGGGAAAAGCTTTCAGTCTATCGCCACTGAGCATGAGGTTTGCCTTAGTTTTTTTATATACAGCTTTTATCACATTGAGGTAGTTTCTTCTATTCCTACTGTGTTGGGTGTTTTTATCATTAAAGGGTAGTGGATTTGTTCGCATGCCTTTTCTGTGTCAGTTGAGATGATCATGCATCTGTTTTTCCTTCATTTCATTAGTGTGGTTTGTTACATTAATCCATTTTCACAGTGAAAAATTCTTGAATTCCAGGAATAATTTGCACCTGGTCATGGTGTATAATCCTTTTAATAGGCTACCGAATTCAGTTTTCTTTCTCTTTTTTTAATATGTTATTCATTTTAAGAAAGAGCATGAGAACAGAGGAGGGGCAAAGAGAGGGAGAGAGAGGAGGTCAAGCACACTCCATGTGCTGTCAGTCTGGAGCTCAATACCAGGCTCAATCTCACAAATTGTTAGATCATGACCTGAGCCAAAATCAAGAGTCAGTTGCTTAACCGACTGAGCCACCCAGGTGCCCCCTGAATTCAGTTTTTTTGAGGATTTTGTGTCAGTGTTTATAAAGGATATTAGTTTATTTTCTTATAATGCCTTTGTCTGACTCTGGTATCAGGGCAACGCTGGACTCAGACTGTTTGGAAGTGTTCCCTTCTTTTCCATTTTTTTGGAAAAATTTAAGAAAGATTGGTGTTCTTTATTCTTTAAACATTTTGCAAAAGTTACTAGTGAAGCCATCAGTTTCTTGGATTTTCTCTGCTGAGAGATTCTTGATTATTGAATATGAAAAGTTTCATTTACAATAGCATCAAAATAACAAAATACTTATGAAGACTTCTACAATGAAAACTACAGAGCATTCCTGAAATAAATTAAAGAAAATATAAATAAAAAACTTATCCCATGTTCACGGATTAGAAGAATTAAAATGATTAAAATGTCAGTACTAGCTAAAGTAGTCAACAGATTCAATGCAATAACTATCAAAATCCTAATGGCATTTTTTGCATAAATTAAATAATCCATCCTAAAGTTCATACGGAACTTCAAAGGACTTCAAATAGGCAAAAAAATATTGAAAAAGAACAGAGTTGGAGGATTCACACTTGCTGATCTCAAAACTTACTATAAACTGTAGTAATCGAAACAGTATGTAACTAGTATAAAGACAGACATATACGTCAATGGAATAGATCGGAGACCCTGGAAATAACCTCTCTCATATATGACCAAATGTTTACTCACAAAGATGTTAAGATTATTCAGTGGGGAAAGGGCAGTCTTTTCAACAAATGATACTGGGACAGCTGGACCTCCCACACAATATAATGATTTGGACCCTTACCTAACACTATATACAAAAATTAGTTCAAAATGAATCAAGGACCTAATGTAAGCTGCAAAGCAATAAAGCTCTTAGAAGAAAACATAGGACAAAATCTTCATGACATTAAATTTGGCAATGATTTCTTAGATATAACACCAAAGGCATAGGTAACAAAAGAAAATAATAGATAAATTGGACTGTATGAGAATTTAAAAATTTTATGCATCAAAAGCTACTATCAATAGGGTAAAAGGAAACTCTCAGAATGGAAGAAAATATTTGCAAATCATATATCTGTTAAGGGATTAACATCCAGAATATAAAGTATTCCTAAAACTCAACAATAAAAACCCAAACTACTCAATTCAAAAGCGGGCAAAAGACTTAATAGACATTTCTCCAAAGAAGATATACACATGTCCAAAGCACATGAAAAGATGCTCAACATCACAAATTATTAGGGAAATGCAAATCAAAACCACAGTGAGATACCACCTCACACTCAGTAGGATAACTACTATCAAAGAAACAAAACAAGTGTAGTTGAGGATGTGGATAAATTATAACCATTGTGCACTGTTGGTAATATAAAATGGTATAGCTGCTATAGGAAACAGTATATAAGTTTCTCAAAAAATTAAAAATAGATTTACAATATAATCCAGAAATTCCCCTTCTGGGTATATACCCCTGAGTATTGAAAGCAGAATTTTGAAGAGGTATGTGTATGCTTATGTTCATGGCATTA
Source organism: Acinonyx jubatus (assembly GCF_027475565.1). Classification (NCBI taxonomy): domain Eukaryota; kingdom Metazoa; phylum Chordata; class Mammalia; order Carnivora; family Felidae; genus Acinonyx; species Acinonyx jubatus. The sequence goes on from NC_069391.1 coordinate 42,292,336, forward strand.
TTCACGATAGCTAAAACATGTAAACAACCCAAGTGTGCATGAACAGATGAATAGATAAGCAAAATGTGGTACATACATACAAGGGAATATTATTCAGCCATGGAAAGAAAATTCTAACATATGCTACAACATGGGCAAACTTTGAGGACATGCTAATATGAATAAGCCAGTCACAATAAGAAATATTGTATGAAGTACTTAGAGTGGTCAAAATTATAGAGACAATAAGTAGAATGGTGGTTGCCAGGGTTGGGGAGTAGAGAAGACATGGTGTTATTGTTTAATCGGTATAGGGTTTCACTTTTGTAAAATGAAACAAATTCTGGAGATGGATGGTGGGGATGGTTGCACAACAATATGAATGTTCTTGATACTACTGAATTATAGACTTAAAAATTGTATTGTGTATTTAAAATTTGCTGAGAGGGAGATCTTATGTTAATCTTATCATAAACACATACACAAAATAATAATAAAGGGACTGGGAGTAAATTTGGGAAGGTGACGGATATGTTTACAGTCTTGATGGTGGTGATAGTTTCACAGGTGTATACTTATCCGCAAACTTACTGAGTTTCATAGTCTCTGGGTCTGGAGTTCTCTCTTGTCCAGCAAGAAAGCAGGATGCAGGATTAAAAATGGGAGAGAGGCTAATGTCCAGGAGGAGACAAGAGCACTGAGTAAGGGTCCTTGCTCCATTTTTATTAGGATCAGAAGGCTTACCAGTGTGGTGGGCATGCACAGAGAGACAATTAAATCATGAACATTAACTCATGGGCATGGGGAAAAGGGGGTTTTGGAGATATGCAGTGTTAGGGGTCTGGGTCAATATACAACAAGATTCTGGTGCTGGGTGGAAGGTTGTTTACAGCAAACTTGAGGCCCCACCTCTGTTTACCTAAACAGGCCTAGGGGACAAGCAAAACAGAGTAAGCTACCTCAGCAGCTTTCTTTTGCTAATTAGCTCCTCTCTGGGCAACTTTGTGCTGCTGAAGTCTATAACCTTGTTTACCTATTTACCTATTTTGGTCCTTCCTTCCTGTGAAAGCAGCTTTCTGCTATTGTACTAAGTTGGGGAGCATTTCCACCCTGAATACCTAATCTTGTTTGCCTCATCATGGATGTTTTCATCCTAAGATTTCCTATCCCCATACCTTTGACCTATACTGGGGTCCTTTGCCTGTTTACCTAATCTTATTTACCTAATCTTGTTTACCCAAACTTGAGTGTGCACATCCTATGGCTTTCTAATTCTTTATGCCTTGTTAACCCATCGGTGCAAGCTCAGGGAATTCCTAAGCTTATTCCCTGCAACTGAGTTGTTATATACATTAAAAGGGCACAACTTTTTATATGTCCGTCATTTCAATAAAGTGGTTTCAATGGTCTAGATGGTCAATTTTATGGTGTGTGTATTTTACCACAATAAAAAAAAACTGAGGAGAAAAAAGCTAAGGACAAAATTCTTTTGCTTCTCTAGATCCTTGATTGATTTTGAAATACGGCCTAAAAAAGGAGCATGTAATTCATTAAATATTATTTTTCAGGTACATCTGATTTTTATATAACTAATTGTACCACGTGTCTGTATACATCAGTTATAAAATTCGTCTCGTTTTTTAGAATAGTCTCCCCACTCAATTCATTGGTAACGATGTTTTATAATATTTAAAAGAAAAAAAGAAAAAGAATTCCCAGCGACAAGCAGCTGGTATTGAGAATGTTTGCAGCTAGCAGCCTTCAGGAGTGTGTCTTTATGAACCTCTTAGCAACTTTTGGAATCTCAGCCGGTTTTGATTGTCCTGCATGTCATCACTGAGGGGGAAAGCTATTTGTAAGAGAAATAGACCTTTTTCTCATCAGTTAATTACTGTGTAGCTGTGGACCTTTACCTCATTTGCAAAAGTATTCTATGAAAAATGTTGAAGTTATTGCTTAACAATTGACTTTTCAAGTTTGTATTAGAATACACATGATTGAAATTTCAGGATATCAGAGTAAATTGTTAGAGTTTATATTGCAATAAAAATTAAGTAAAACATACACCATGAATTTTCCACTTACTGTGTCTGTTGTTCCAAATTTTCCAATAGAGATTCTAACCAAGAACAAACTTTCCCTTACTATGTTTTGTTGGTCTTCATCTTGGAAATAACAAGCCACTGGAAGTTCATGAAGCAGCAACCTCACATTCTCATTAATACCAGGACTTAAGTCTTAGGAAATCTCATGGGACTCATGACTCTCACACTCATTTTTGTTTTCTTCTATTGTATGCTTGTTTTTTTCAGTTGAGCAAAAAGTCTAAATAGTCTTTTAGCTGATCTGGGAAACATTCTTATCTTTATGCCTGTGCAGTCCTGTTAATGACTCTCAAGGATTTTTATTTTATTTTATTTTATTTAAATAATTTTTTAACATTTATTTATTTTTGAGAGAGAGACAGAGACAGAGACAGAGATAGCTCACAAGCAGGGGAGCAACAGAGAGAGAGGGAGACACAGAATCTGAAGCAGGCTCCAGGCTCTGAGCTGTCAGCACAGAGACCAATGTGGGGTTCAAACTCACGAATCATGAGATCATGACCTGAGCTGAAGTCAGATGCTTACCAGATTGAGCCACCTAGGCGCCCCAGCATTTTTATTTTAATATGGGAAGTGTCTTATTTTTACAGAAAACCTCCATAAAACAAACAACTATTCAACTCTGAGTAGGTCACGTACCTTCGAGCTTTCTTGGTTAGTAATTTAATTGTATACATATTGTAAAATAAAATGAATAAATTATTAAGAAAGCTGAGTAAAATTTTAACCTTTGTTCTTTTCTGTATCTTTCCTATTCTTTCTCCTACTTCTCCTCTCTCTGTTTCTCATGCTTTCTCTCTCTCTTAATAGCAAAGTCTACAGTATTTATCTTCCTGGGCCTCACTTTCATCATTAGTGGACTGAAATTAATGAGCCAGGTGAAGTTTGACATACCTTCCACTCTGGCATGCAATGACTGTGGTCAGTTCAAGAGAAGGATAACGACAGTGCCCATGCCTTATTGTTCATGGTGTCCTGGGCACCCTTCGGTATGATCTTCAGTGCTCCATTACCCTTTACAATGGCTTTGGCACATCACACACACACACACACACACACACACACACACACACACCACACTCACACACTTGCATATCTGTTGAGTCAGCATTGAAGTAATCTGAATTTTAAGCCTTTTTTAAAATCTGTACATCAGAATCTCAACTGCAAATCATGTTGAACCATTTAACACTATTCAAGAAAACCACATCAGATTTAAAAAAGGGATTCAGGAGCACCGCTATCAACAGCAAAGTTCAACTTGAATTGTAAAATTCTATACATGTGCAGGCTACCATAAGGAATAGGTGGGATAGGTCTTATTTCTTCTCTCAGAAAGGAAAACTGAGGCAGATATTAAAATTATGTTGACTTGCTTTTCTGAAAGAGATATGCCTGAACCCTATGTAAAAGTATCACTTGAGTGAGAACTTAGACAAGCAAATAATCACTTGGCAGAAGCACAGAAAATAATTACCATTAGTAACTGGCACACAACATAAATTTTTTCTACTAATTCTCTGAAAGTTTTAATTTGAACATACGAATGATGCTTTCTTAAAAAAATGCCTACATGAGGGTGTCTGGGTGGCTCATTTGGTTGAGTATCTGACTCTTGATTTTGGCTCAGGTCATGATCTCATGGTGGTGGGATCAAGCCTCATCTGGGGCTCCACAGTGAGCATAGAGCCTACTTGGGACTCTCTCTCCCCCTCTGTGTGTGTGTGTGTGCATGCTCTCTCTCTTTCTCTCTCTCCCAAAATAAATAAATAAACTTTAAAAAATACTTACATGAAAATAATCTTGTTGACAGGGGCCCAGTATGAGTTAAGGTGATATCCCTTATTCCTCACATCCTTCAATAATAAAGTGAATATGACATTGAAGAACATGAAATTCATTTCTACTAATGTTACAGAATCTTTTGCAGGATATGTTAGAAATTCAGACACCACCCATGAGGCAAATGTTCTAAATTTTTTTGTCCTTTATGAACTTCAAAGCAAGCTGTTCTCCTTTGTCATATTCAAGGGCTATGATTGTGGGACAGAAGACCATCTTCCTTTTCTGATGATTTTGAGAAATTTGAGAAACATCCCTGAGCCTGAGTCCCTTCATCTATAAGTAAAAGAGAAATCCTCAGGCTCTTCAAAATCTACCAGTCCATGTTCCAACTAATAATAATAATACTCAAGATTTTCTCAAGTATTTCTTATTTGGTATACACTGTAGTAAGTGCTGTCTATAAAGTGATCTCAGTTAAGCAATCATATAGAGGTAAATATTTATAATATACTTTATAATATTACATATGAAGAAACTAAATTTCAAAGGGAATAAATTATGTGTCCAAAGTACCCATGAGTTACTGACAATATGTGAACCCAGATTTTCTATTGTCAAAGACAAGTGCCAGTCTTACCAGCAGTCACTCAGCACTGCCTCCCTTTATAGACCATAGGGCTATTGAAAGAATTTTAAGGAAGGTAATAAAATAATCAGATTGTTTCTCTTTTCTGCTTCCCCCTCCCTGTGTCTCCTACTACTCCACCATGATTCATTTTGCCTCATCAACAATCAGACTGCCTGTACACTATTTCAATGCACATTGTTTTATAAGTTTGTGTCCTATTAGGATGTCTTGGCCTAGTAAGAAGCTTTCATTAGAGTGAATTTTATGGTCTCCTTGCTTCCATAGGGCCTTATGGGTGAAACTTTGGCATATATTTATTTGGACAAGTACAGTGTTTCAGTAAACAGTAATGTAAGAAAAAGGCTAACAGTTGATTATAATGAAATTAAGCATCCTCTTAAAATGGAACCATTTCCACTTCCCCCTCCCAGCTTCCACCCCTCCCTCCAGCATGTGTCATTTCACACTTGCACACTTGTTTTGCTGTCTACTGCAAATTAGCAGGAACCCTTAAGAAAATTTGCAAGTGTTGGCATCAAATCCAAGTTCCATTCTTCATGTTGTTTGTTGTGCTGTGGCCTTAGAAACCTCTTCTCTGTGATGAGTAGCATCTTGGCACAGGAAACTAGGTGCGCTTTGAAACCTGAATACTTACCTTTAATTTGGTGTAATCATTTCATTCATCAAGGAGCAATAATAACCTTTGCATAGCACCCTTACATGTGGGTGGTTACCCTTTCTGTTCCAACTTGCTGAGTTATGAAGAAGTTAATTTTTTCTACTGTAAGTGGTTTGTTCTATAACCTCACTCTGACTCTGGCTTCATCTTACTGTTTTACCATTTTCCTCTTTGCCTCAATTTTTCTTCCTTCTGTCCTTTCTTCCTTCTTTTTTTCTTATTTATTTTTCCCTTCTCTTCTTCTATCTTTAATTTTTTCCTTCTTTTTTTTCTATTTATCTTATCTTGATAGTTTATACATCATAGCAAACCACCATAAATGCATTTTATTTTTTTAAGTTTATTTATTTATTTTAAAAGAGACACAGAGCACAAGCCAGGGAAGGTCAGGGAGAGCAGAGAGAGAGAGAGAGAGAGAGAGAGAATCTCAAATGGGCTCCTTGCTTTCAGCACAGAATCGATGTGGGACTCAGTCTCATGAACCATGAGATCATGACCTGAGCCGAAATCAAGAGTTGGACACTTAACTGACTGAGCCACCCAGGTACCCCTATAAATGCATTTTAAAAATACGCACACACATTGGGGTGCCTGGATGCCTCAGTCAGTTGAGCATTGACTTCGGCTCAGGTCATGATCTTGCCATTCCTGGATTCAAGCCCCACGTCAGGCTCTGTGCTGACAGCTTGGAGCCTCAAGACTTTTTTGGATTCTGTCTGTCTGTCTCTGCCTCTCCCCTGCTTATGCTCTCTCTCTCTCTCTCTCTCTCTCAAAAATAAATAAACATTTAAAAATTAAAAAAAAATATGCACACACACGTCCCTAGAAACAAAATTTAGTGTCTTGTCCTCCTACTTATACTACTTAGCTCCTGCAATTGGAGATTAACTGAGTAACCTGCACCCAGTGCAGAGATGAAGAGATTAACTGAGATTGTTGCTGGTGATTATCCAGATTGTCTACACTGTAGAACCATCATGAAGTCTATGATCCAAATTTCAGTAAACAATGCAGTTGGAAATTCATTTCTTTACAGAATTTTGGCTAGTTCAGCTTCTTTTATCTGGACTGATGTTGGTGGGATGAAAGGATTAAAATAGCTCTTTCACAATACTTTTTTATTGAAAGCATGTTTATCCTAGTTATATATTTAATTTGGACTTTGAAGAATAAATAGAAAATAACAAGAAGAACTATTTTCTTGGGAAATGCTGCCAATAGCCCCATGTTTGTTGAGAAATGCCAAAGCAAATCATACATACTGAGAATCTGGGTCATGATAGAAAGTTGTTGTTTTCACCTGTTTTTTTTAAATTGATTTAAAAATATGAGTTTATTGTTCAGAGGTAAGAAAGTAGAAAATGCATATAGGGAATAGCAAGCTAATTGATCTGGGTAGAAATTATCATAGATTTAGTACTTTTGGCAATCATAGGAGGCAAAGTCGGACAGGTAGGTAGTAGCTACATACTAAATATCTTGAATGTAAATCAAAACCAGTAGGTTTTGTATATCATTGAAATTTTGGAAACCAAAAAGATAAAGAGGATTTTAATGGGTTTCTGGTACAGGAGGAAGTGGAGCTGTGGAGAATAATTAGAAAACTGTTGGCATGATTAAAGGAATTAAGTACCATAGTGTACCAGAAGAAATGAAGAGCCATGATGCCTTGCAAATCAATAGCAGTCATTTAACAGATGCTTTTTGACTGAATGAATGAAGAAATGAGCTAACCTTTAATCTACACTTGGTTGATAAAATTAAAAAAAAAAAAAAAGGAAGCAAGGCCACATAACAAAGTGGGGAAGGGGTAAATATTGATAGGGATGTGGGAAGTGAGGAGGAGGAGTCTAAAATAGTCTGAAGCCTTTGGCTAAAATCTTTGTAGAAAGAAAAAAATATCTTATATTCTAAAAATAATTGTCTCTAAAACTTTTCAATGAGCAATTAAAGCAAGCACAATAGTATAGTAATTCTACTTTGTTTTCACCCTTTTATTTCTCAAATGAATGCATGTGAAAGAGAGAGAGAATGTGTCTCTACTTAACCATGTGGTGAATCCTGCAAAGCTAATAGTGATAGATATAAATCTAGTAGATTTTCCAGTCTTAAGGAAAAGCTAGTTAGAGGAAGGAGTTGGTCAGTGAGCATGCTCCGAGGAATAATGAGTTAAATTGACTTAGCAGTGACAGTGAGACCTGCAGGTAGAGGAGAGGGGCCTGAGCTCCTCTGAGAAAACACGAATAGCGACACAGCTTTTGACCTAGAAGTTTCAGAAGGAGCGCTCTTTTGGCAGGACCCCGTTATATTTCAGTTGAAAGGACGCATCTTACCATCACAATGTTGAATAATGATGCAGCCCAAGTGAGAATAAAAAATAAAATAGCTTAAATTAAATATGCAACTTACTTTAATACACATTTAGTGTTCTTAGAGAGTTTTAAGCCTCCAGAGTATTCTGGTGTCAGTGAATCTAATCAAGAGTTTCTGCCTAAGTTTCCTAGGCAGGAATTTGTTTTGAAGAAGTGCCTTTCTATGCTCCTGTGAAGAGAGGCTCATTCCTCCTCATTGAGTTAGATCTCTTTTAATCTAATTAAGAATGAAATCTCCTCTGACCTGCTCTATATGAAATTCCTCAGTTCAAAGATTCATAGGCCAAATCCAAAGGTATAGTCCACCTGGAATTTTGCATGGGGGGGGGGGAAGGGGGGGGACAGCTAGGTTTCTTGTTCTAACAGGTTTGTTCTTCTAGACCTTTAAACAGATAATACTTTCTACTCTAGAGGTCACTGCAAGTCACTTATGGATGCAGTGTTTCAGCCTTACCATATTTACAGTGGCAACAGGTCATTATACAAAGTGAACTTACAATAAAGAACTGATGGTCGACATTTAGCCTGAATGCAGGCACTCAAATGAGGCAAATGCCCCGGAGCATTTCAAAAGAATGTGGTCCTTTCTCATTATGCATCCCAAGGTGGCAACATTTAGCCTCTCAATAGTCAAGTTTGAAATAACTCAACTCAGTAATGGTATTGGCTCTCTCGTACTTATTATTTTTTTCTTCTAAATATAGTCACATTTATTTTACTGTGACAAATATACAGTAATCCACTGTGAGAATCTGTTCCTAACAATTAGAATATTCTTTTAAGTAACACAATTTAGAGGAAATAAAATCTTTAAGGTTGCCAGGTTTTTTTAAGCTTATTTATTTTGAGAGAGAGTGAGAGAGCGAGCATGTGCAATCATGTGGGGGAGGGGCTGAGAGAGAGAGGGAGAAAGAATCCCAGGCAGAGTTCTGGCTGTTAGCACAGAGTCAGACTCAGGGCTGGATCCCATTGACTGTGAGATCATGACCTGAGTCAAAATCAAGAGTCGGATGCTTAATCAACTGAGCCACCCAGGTGCCCCAAGGTTTCCAGTTTTGAAATGTTTGAAAAAGTACCTTTTGGATTTATTAATTTAAAAGAAAAAAAATATGTTAGTAAAAAACCCCACAAAACATAAGTAGGGTGAATAATCAATGGCAGGAAGTTCAGTTATTATGATGGGCTGAAAGGAAAAAAAAAAAGAAAGATAATATGGAAAGAGTAAATTCACTAATATAGTGTTTTTTTAAGATAACTTGGGCAACATTTTCAAATGTTTATCAGCAAAAATAAGTTATTCCTATCCAAGTGTTGCCCACTTTCACTTGTTCTTTAAGGAGAAAAATTTTGGTATTTGAATCAGCTTCTGGACTTTCCTCTTTTAGGAAAAAAAAATAATCTAGGTAAAGAGATAATCAGAGAGATAACTAGAGAAAGCAGAGAGACTAAATTAATCTTTATTAGAAAAAACTAGGGGAAGAAAAGAATTCATGCCCAGAAAAATACTTAGTTTAATTTAAAAAGTCTTCCCTTCACATCCACTGGTGAATCACTGTGTCAACTGCTCACAGGTGTAAAATTGAGTAAGACCCAATGTGAGATATCCACTAGGCTCACAGGTTTATAGGCAGGAACCAGATCACTATTATTCAGACTCTGATACTTGCCAAAATAGATTTAAGTTTTAAGCACATTGCTTTGAGAATCCAGGAGAAGATAAGGTCATTGTTTTTTTAAGGGAGGGGAGCAGTTTTGGGATAGTTCTTCAAAACAATGGCATTTCAGTTATTCTTTAAAGACTGGGTAGGGCCTCAGTAGGTTTAGAAGAAGTTAAATAATGGCATTTTAGACAAAGACTATCATCATTACTGTATCAGTGAGAATCCTGACAGGACAGAAGGCCGTCCCATGACGAGTTACCACTCCTAGCCCGAAGGAGCAAGCAAAGGGAGCTATCAGATCCTGAAGAGAATAACCATAGCCATGAGAGGGGGCTGCATTATGGGAACTGTGGTTTTTGAAGGGAGTAATGGGACTCAACCCTTTACCTTTCAAGATGGCAGAGCATTGGGAATAAATATCCCCAGGTCCCTCTCTTCCCACTATTGCTTCTCCTGCAGGAACTTCCCTTTGGCCTGATTGAACCAGAAGCCAAAGGAAAAGGAGCTCACTGATTAAATAAGTCCATGACTGTCAGCCTCCTGGAATATAGAAACAATAGCGAAAGGAGGAAGAAGATCTGGTGAGGCAAAGGGGATGATCATCTTTATCATCACAAAAGTTAACAAAATGTCAGTTATCCTAATGGATGGTTTGCATATGTCATCTCATTTATTTCTAACAATAATTCTAGTTAGTGTATCTTCTCTACTGGATACATTAAGAATCTGAGGCATTGAAAAATCAAAAGGGGCCCCTGGGTGGCTCAGTAGGTTGAACTTCCAACTGTTGATTTCAGCTCAGGTCATGATTCCAGGGTTATTGGGATTGAGCCTTGCATCAGATTCAGTGCTGAGTGTGGAGCCTGCTTAAGATTCTCTCTGTCTCTCTGTCCCTCCTCTGCTCACATGCTCTCTTTTTCTCTAAGATTTAAAAAAAGGGGGGGAGGGTCACCTGGGTAGCTTACTCAGTGAGATGTCTGACTCTTGATTTTGGCTCAGGTCATTATCTGATGGTTCATGAGATCGAGCCCACATTAGGCTCTGTGCTAATATCTCAGAACCTGCTTGGGACTTCTCTCTCTCCCTCTCTTTCTTCTTGCCCTCGCTCATGTGCATGTGTGCATGCATGCTCACTCTCTCTCTCTCTGTCTCTCAAAATAAGCAAATAAACCTTTAAAAAATAGGAAAAAAAAGAGAGAAAGAAACAGGAAAGAAAAGAAAAATCAAAGCAAAACAAAACCAAGAAAAAAAACCCCAAAAATCAACAATAAAGGAAGGGAACACAATTCAGTCAATGAAGAAAAGTATCAAAATGTAAACAGATTTTCTGGATGGTTAGATATAGGTAATTTTAATTTTTTATTATATTTTCTGCAATTATGTACTTTTTCAGTGAATATGTGTTACTTTGTTATTGGAAAAAAAATTTTTTTTCCAAATAAAGCTTTTTTTTTTTCAAATAAAGAAAATTTCCAGGTTGCCTATACTGAGAGATGAGACAAAGTGGACAGCGACAGTACCAGTGACCTACATGCACTATAGCATCCCATGTGCTCCCAAATATGGCCCACTAAATTTAAATAAGTCCTATTTCTGGCTTACGTAGGGTAATTTCAGTTTTTTCTTTTAAGTTTTTATTATTTTCCAGTTAGTTCACATATAGTGTAATATTAGTTTCAGGTGTACAATACAGTGATTCAACACTTCCATACAACTCTGATGTTTATCACAAGTGCACTCCTTAAGCTCCATCACCTATTTAACCTATCTCCCAATCCACCTCCCCTCTGGTAACCATCAGTGTGTTCTCTATAATCAAGAGTCTGTTTCTTGATTGTCTCTCTTTTTTTTCCATTTATTCATTTGTTTCTTAAGTTCCACATATGAGTGTCTTTCTCTGACTTATTTCTTTAAGCTTAATATTCTCTAGCTCCATCCATGTCATTGCAAGTGGCAAAATTTCATTCTTTTTTATGACTGAGAAATATTCCATTATAGTACATGTACCACCTCTTTTTATCTATTTATCAACTGATGGACACTTGGGCTGTTTCCATAATTTGGCTATTGTAGATAATGCTGCTATAAACATCAGGGTGCATTTATCTCTTTGAATTAGTATTTTTGTATCCTTTGGGTAAATACCTAGTAGTATGATTGCTGGATCGTAGGGTAGTTCCATTTTTTAATTTGTGAAGAACCTCCATACTGTGTTCGAGGGTGACTGTACCAGTTTATACTCCAACAGTGCAAGAGGTTTCCCCTTTTATCCATATACTCGCCAATACCTATTGTTTCCTGTGTTGTTGATTTTAGGCATTTTGACATGTGCAAGGTAATATCTCATTGTAGTTTTGATTTGTATTTCTCTGGATGAGTGATGCTGAGCATCTTTTCATGTCTACTGGCCTTCTGTATGTCATTGGAAAATGCCTATTCATGTCTTCTGCCAATTTTTCTTAATTGAACTATTCATTTTGTGGCTGTGATTGTATACATTCTTTATATATTTTGGATACTAACCCTTTATCATATATGTCATTTGCAAACATCTCTCATTCCATAGGCTGCCTTTTAGTTTTGTTGATTGTTACCTTCATTGTGCAGAAGTTTTTTTAATTTGATGAAGTCTCAATACTTTATTTTTGTTTTTGTTTCCCTTGAGACAGGAGACATTTTAGAAAGAAGTTGTTACAGCAAATATCAAAGAGGTCACTTCCTGTGTTCTTCACTCTGATTTTTTATGGTTTTAGGTCTCACATTTAGGTCTTTGATCCACTTTGATTTTTTTTTTTTTTGTATTTGGTGTAATAAAGTGGTCCAGTTTCATTCTTTTGCATGTTGCTGTCCAGTTTTCCCATTACCATTTGTTGAAGAGACTGTCTTTTTCCATTGGATATTCTTTACTGCTTTGTCAAAGATTAATTGACCATGTATTTTTTGGTGCATTTATGGGTTTCCACTCTGTTCCATTGATCTATGTGTCTATTTTTTGTGCCATTACCATACTGTTTTGGTCAATTCAGCTTTGTAATATAATTTGAAGTCCAGAATTGTGATGTCTCCAGCTTTACTTTTCTTTTTCAAGGTTGTCTGGCTATTTGGGGTCTTTTGTAGTTCCATACACATTTTAGGATTGTTTGTTCTAGCTCTGTGAAAATTGCTTCGGAATTTTGATAAGGATTGTAATAATTGTGTAGATTGGTTTGGGTAGTATAGACATTTTACCAGTATTTGTTCTTCCGATCCAGGAGCATGGAATGTCTTTCCATTTCTTTCTGTCATCTTCAATTTCTTTCATCAGTGTTTTATGGTTTTCAGAATACAGGTTTTTCACCTCTTTGGTTAGGTTTATTCCTAGGCATCTTATTGGATTTTGTCCTCAATTCTCTTTCTGCTGCTTCATTATTGGTGTATAGAAATGCAACATATTTTTGTATGTTTATTTTGTATCCTGTGACTTTACTGAATTCATTCATCAGTTCTAGCAATTTTTGCTGGGGTGTTTTGGATTTTTTATAGAGAATATCATGTCATCTGCAAATAGTAAAAGTTTGACTTCTTCCTTTCTGACTTGTATGCCTTTTATTTCTTTTTGTTGCCCAGCTGCTGTGGCTAGGAATTCCAGTACCATGTTAAGTAACAATGATGATAGTGCAACCACATCTTGTTCCTGACTATAGAGGAAACACTCTGTTTTTCCCCATTGACATGATATTAGCTGTGGGTTTTTCATATATGACCTTTATTATGTTGAAGTATGTTCTTTCTAAACCTACTTTGTTAAGTTTTTTTTTTTTATGAATGGATGTTATACTTTGTAACATGATTTTTCTGTATCTATTAAAATAATACTATGGTTCTCATCCTTTATTTTATTAATATAGTGTTTCATGTTGATTAATTTGCAAATATTGAACTGCCCTTGCAGACCAGGAAGAAATCCCACTTGATCCTGGTAAATTATTTTTTTTATTGTATTGTTGGATTTGATTTGCTAGTGTTTTATTTAGAATGTTTCATCCATGTTCATCAGGGATATTGGCCTATTGTTCTTTTTTTCCAGTGGATTCTTTATTTGGTTTTGGTATCAGGTAATGTTGGCCTCAAAGAATGAATTTGGAATTTTTCCATTCTTTTCTATTTTTTGGAATCATTTGAGAATAGTTATTAACTCTTCTTTAAATGTTTGGTAGAATTCACCTGTGAAGCCATCTGGTCCTGGACTTTTGTTTATTGGTATTTTTTTGATTACTGATTGAATTTCTTTGCTGGTTATAAGTCTGTTCAAGTTTCTATTTCTTCTGGTTTCAGTTTTGGTAATTTTACACATTTCTTCCAAGTTGTCCAATTCATTGGCATATAGTTTTTCATAACATTCTCTTATTATTGTTTGTTTTTCTGTGGTGTTGTTTGTTATTTCTTCTCTCTCATTTGTGGCTTTATTTATTGGGGTCATTTTTCTTTTCTTTTTAAGAAGTCTAGCTAGATTTTTATCAATTTTATTAATTTTTTCAAAGAACCAGCTGCTAGTTTTATTGATCTATTCTATTGGATTTTGTTTTGTTTTTGGTTTTGTTTTTTGTTTGTTTTTAGTTTCATTATCATTTATTTGTGCTCTAATTTTTATTATTTCCTTCTTTCTACTGACTTTAGGCTTCCTTTATTCTTTTTCTAGCTTCTTTAGGTTTAAGATTAGGTTGTTTATTTGAGATTTTTCTTGCTTCTTGAGGTAGGCTTATATTGCTATATATTTCCTTCTTAGGACCACTTTCACTGCATCCCAAAGGTTTTGGACCACTGTGTTTTTATTTTCATTTGTTTCCATGTATTTTTAAAATAATTTGATTGATTTTTTTTTTTGGTTAGCTCATTGTGATTTTTGGTTTTTGTTGTTGTTTTTGTTGTTTTTAGCATGTTATTTAACCTCTATGTATTTGTGGTGTTTCTAATTTTTGTTTTCTTGTGGTTGACTTCTAATTTCATAACACTGTCATCAAAAAAAGGTGTATGGTGTGATTTCAGTCTTTTTGTATTTATTGAGGACTGTTTTGTGATCTAATATGTGATCTATTCTGGAGAATATTCCATGTACACTTGAAAATAATGTGAATTCTGCTGTTTGGGATGGAATATTCTGAATATATCTGTTATATCCATCCAGTCCAGTGTGTCATTCAAAGCCATTATTTTCTTGTTGATTTTCTATTTAGATAATCTGTCCATTGATGTAAGCTTTGGGGTGTTAAAATCCTCTACTATTATTGTTTTATTATCAATTAGTTCTTTTGGTTTGTCATTGATTGTTATATATATTTATTTGAGTGTTCTCATGTTGGGTGCACAAATATTTGCAATTGTTATATTTTCTTGTTGGATTTTCCCTTTACGATTGTATAATGCCCTTCTTTGTCTTTTTTCACAGTCTTTGTTTTAAAGTCTAGTTTGTCTGATATAATTATTGCTACTCTGGCTTTCTTTTGACATCCATTTCATGATAAAAGTTTCTCCATCCCCTCACTTCCAATCTCCAGGTGCCTTTAGGTCTAAAATGAGTCTCTTATAGGCAGCATGTTGGTGAGTCTTTTTTTTTATCCATTCTGACACCCTATGTTTTTTGATTGGAGTGTTTAGTCCCTTTGCATTCAGATTAATTATTAATAGATACATATTTTGTGTCACTTTATTACTTGTTTTGTGATTGTTTATGGAGGTTTTTCTATAATCCTTTCTTGTCTTTGTCACTTTTAGACTCTCCTTTCCATTCAAAAGGGCCCTTCTCATATTTCTTGCAGGGATGGCCTAGTGTTCATGTACTCCTTTAGTTTTAGTTTGATAGGACACTCTATCTCTCCTTGTATTCTGAATGATAGCCTTGTTATATAGAGTATTCTTGGCTGCAGATTTTTCCATTCTATACTTTGAATATATCTTGCCACTCCCTACTGGCTTGCCAGGTTTCTGTTATGAGATCTGCAATTAGCCTTATGGGTCTTACCTTATAAGTTAAGGACTTCTTTTGTCTTGTTGTTTTTAAGATTTTTCCTATATTGCTGTATTTTAAAAGTTTAATTACAATATGTCTTGGTGTTGTCCTACTTTTGTTGATTTTGATGGGAGTTCTCTGTGTCTCCTCTGGATGTTTGTTTTCTTCCCAGATTAGGGAAGTTTTCTGCTATTATTTCTTGAAATAAATTTTCTGCTCCCTTTTCTCCTTCTTCCTCTGGAACTCCTATAATATGAATGTTGTATTTTTAATGGAGTCACACAATTCCCTAAGTCTATTCTAGTGTTGCATAATTCTTTCTCTTTTCCTTTTTTTTTTCAGCTTCATTTTTTTCCATTATTTTGTCCTCTAGGTCACTAATTTATTTCTCTGCTTCTTCCAGCTTACTGTTCATTGAATCAAGCCTGTTTCCAATCTTGTTTATTGTATTCTTCATCTCTGCTTGATTCCTTTTTAACTCTTTTATTTCTGTGGTAAGGGTCTCACTGATGTATTCTATTTTTTTCTCAAGCCCAGAGAATATCTTTGGTTATTGCTTTAAATTCTCCATCAGGCATCTTACTTACATCTGTTTCACTTAGATCTCTGGCTATAACCTTATCTTGTTCTTTCATTTGGTATAAATTCCTCCATGTTGGCATTTTGTCTAAGCCTCTGCCTTCTTCTGTGTGTGAGAAAAGCCAGTTAAGTCTCCTGCTCATAACAGTAATGGCTTTATGAAGAAGAGGGCATGTAGTGCCCAAGACCTGGCACTTCAGGGAATGTCTCCAGTGTATGCTGCTGGTGCTCTGCTGTTGTGTTTTGGCTGCTCTGTCCTTCAGGCCAGTCATCTGCAGAGGCTCTCTTTGACTTCTGTGGGCAATGTTTTGTCCCTCACCTGAATGTGGTGAGATTTAACTAGGGGTACTATGGTCTGCTTCTGAAATAAGACCTGACACCAATTCCACCAGAACTGAGGCACTGCAGAACTCTTTGGTCACCAGATGTGGTGTGAATAGAGGTTTGTGCTGGTCTTCTGGGGGAGGGATCCACCAGGCCGGGACTGAGCTAAGCTTGAATGAGAAGGGCAGTCCCTCCAGAGTACCAGGGGGTGGGGCTTGGTGTAAGCAAGTTAGGGGGCCAGTGTCCACACTGTACTGTCTCCTGCTGGTGGCTTTGTGTTTATCCTGAAGGGTTGGGGAGGAAAATGTCACAGGCCATCTGTTTTTTCATGGAGAGGCATCTGTGTGAACTCTGCCTCTCAGGGATGTGCTCCAAGAATAGCAAATAATCCCCCCCTCCTCATGTGCCCCAGGTGTTCTTCAGATTCCTGTTTCCATGCTATCTGTCCCTGGGTTGTTTGCCTGCCTTCTCTCCAGGAGCATCACAGTGCTCTCTAGGCTCTATATCAGCCAAGCCCCCTGACCTTTAAATCTCCAGGCTTTAAGCCCCACTGGTTGCAAGAACTCATGAAATTCAGTTCTTATTTTCCAAGCCAGTGGCTTGGGGAAACATTTTTCTTGTGCACATCCCTGTATGCTCTTCTCTCTTTCTCTCCTTTCTCTATGACCATGGCTCCCTCCCCTCTCTAGCACCCAGGGTCCGTTTTTCCCCTAAACCAGGTCTCCACACTTCCTTCATTCTTAAGTGTGGTCTCTTCCCTCCTTCTAGTTTTAGGGTCTGTTCTCTCAGTCTTCATGTCAGTGTCTGGGGTATTTAGGATGCTTTGATAGTTTTCTAGTCGTGTTTGTGAGAGGAGATGAATGTAGGGTCCTCCTACTCTGCCACCATCTTCCTCCCCTTCTTCCCAGGGAATTTCTTCATGAAGTGTACTGATTTACCTAATGGTTATATAGTAACAGAAAGCAGATTCATAGGTCTCTGGAGCTGGGGGAGGAATGACAGAGGGACATGAAGAAACTTTAAGGGAAAATGGAAAGGTTTGTTATCTTGATTATGCTAATTGCCCTGCTTCTTCTGCTACACATTTTGCCTCCTTTTTAGTGGAGGCTGGAAGTGTTAAGACACGTGGGAACTATCTTGCAGATTTGTTTTTGAAGCTTAGGGTACACTGAGAAAAAAGAGGCAAGAAACACAAGGGGAAAGATAGCCTGGGATACAGTTGGGGGAGGATTGGCTCTTATTGTATATGTAATATCACAGTTTCAACCCAGAGTGTTATAATCAGATCTGTGTCTTATAAAATGACCTTTATAAAGGTAATTATGAACTAAACAGATGATAGGTTGGAGAGGAGAATGAAGGAAAGCAATGACTTACTGGGGAAAGGAAAAAGGAAGGAAGGAGGGAGAGGTGAACAGAGAAAGGAGGAGGACCAGGGGCTGAGAGGGTGAAAGGAAAGAAGTTGAAGGTTCTACTAATAAGACCGTTCATGACAAAAATGTGTTTCAGGGATGGTGATTTTTTGTTTCATTTACCACTTAATATTTTTTGACACCCTGATAATGATTTCAATACTCTAATCTCACTTTTAAAAATGTTTTATCATCTATACAGCATTATGTTTATATATAATATGAGGTTTTTCCTTCATGACTATTCCTATTTTCAAATACTAACATTTTTTAATAAATGGGGGGAGGGGAGAAAGAAGAATTGTAAATAAGAGAAATAAGAATTGCTCTTTGTTTCATAATGCTGATAGCAAGTTTTTATTTTTTCTTTAGTTGTATGGTTCTAAGTGCTCGTAACAGGAGAAAATAGAAAAGGTTGGAGGGGTCCCAGTCTGCATCATGACATTGACTACATCCATGTGGGTGGGAGTTCAGAATTACTTATGTTTCCCTAGTAAGGCCTTTAATTACTTAAGTGCCAAAAATCTTCCATCATCTTCTCCAACCCTCATCTCAGTTTAAAGAACACTTTCTCAGTTTGAAGAACACTTTCAAACACTGCAGGGCTCAATCTCACAATGGTGATATCATGACCTGAGACCAAACCAACAGTTGGAGGCTTACCAGACTGAGCCACCTGGTGCCCCTATATTTCATCTTTTCATGCATAAACATTGTGCATGTGATTGTTAATAATGCAAACACGTTTCCATGTATTCATTTTTGGTAGGAACAGTCAACTTGATTTAATATCGGGTAAAGAAATAAGAAGAAAAGAATGATTGCAAAAGATCTTGTCAGGCTTTTCTAGAATGTTAAAAAAATAAAAGATATCTTTTAGACTATTTGTAGTTCTGCCAAAAATTTATGTGCCCTCACATTTTGGTATTATTTATTTTTCAGAATGCTTTATATGCTCCCTTTCCCTGATTCAGGTTGTTCCCTTATCTCCCATCCTTTGTTCATGATTTGCTGCACCTGCAGAAAGTTTCAAGTTCTAGAAAGCCTTTTTCAGCCTTTATTAATTACCCTCTTCTCACAACTCAATAAAGGATGTCTTTGACAACTATTTGTTCAAGGTTTGAGCTGTCAAAACACTAGGCATAGAATGATATTATTGACAAAACCTTCACACAACAAATACATGTTGGGTTTCACAAGGCACTTTTATATCCCTTAGTCCTATCACGTGTAATTCTTTAACAACACATTGTTTAACCCAGTGGTATACTGGTACGTATACCACTCTTCAAGGAACTCTTTTGGAAAGGAGGAGCCACGGTTGCTAGTTTCTTTGATCTAAACACACCCCACCATTCCTCATTTCAGTCTACTAATGTAATATCACTGAGCTTAGGGTCAGGAAGAGATGTTCACAATTGGCTCCCATTAGCTGGTATGCACACCACTGGAACTGAAATTCCGGAAAATCCATGAGTTGTGTAGGCTCCCACAGATAATAAAAGACTGAAGTGGCACTTGGATTCAGGTCTTTTGACTCCAAATAAATTATCTTCACAAAATATGCTGTTGTTCAAAGATAATGATTGTATCTTAAATTGGTCTTTCTGGTGCCAAAGGGTCACAATAGAGCCCCTCTGCTTTAGCGGCATTGTGTCCACATGGATGGACCTGCCACTACTACCTGCTTCTAATAAAATAAATATGCAAAATTAAACTGACTGCTTTTGTTGGGCCATGGACTGTTTCAGTCTTATAAACCTAATGTCTAATACAAGTATGATACTGGTTACATCATTATTATAATAGTGACTCTTCAGTGAATACTTTCAATATGTTTATTATGGATATTACTTTAAAATGTTCCTTCTATAAATAAATCTGAAGAATCTTAGAATTCTGGAAATAGAATGAATTTTAAGTGTCTTTAAGTTAAATTCCGTAATTTGACATAATAAATAAAATAATTCCTCCCCTCTGCCTTCTTGGGAACTCCTCCTAATGTTCTATGCCACCTCTATTAGGAAACCTTCCCTGACCATCATAGGAAGCACTAACCCTTTAATATTTTATACTTTACATTGGGGTGGAAATAGTATCACTTACGATTTCAATGTGCATTTCTCTGACTACCCTAAGGCTAAATGTTTATTAATATTTCCTGGTCAAGGGCACCTGGTGGCTCAGTCAGTTGAGTCTCCAACTTCGGCTCAGGTCATGATCTCACGGTCTGTGAGTTTGAGCCTCATGTCGGGCTCTGTGCTGACAGCCCAGAGCCTGGAGCCTGCTTCAGATTCTGTGTCTCCATCTGTCTCTGCCTCTGCCCCACTCACACTCTGTCTTTCTCTCTCTCAAAATAATATATAAACGTTAAAAAATCCCAAAAAAAGAAATTTCCTAAATGAATAAAAATATAATAAAAGTTCAGGTTGTAGAAGCCAAAGATAACAAAAGGTACATACTGTCTCCTTAGGACTTCTCTCTCAATCTGGTCCTTATTCACAGTTTTACCTGCTCTAAGAAGCTAATAGCAGGGATTTCTACTTCTCAGCATGCTTCCAGGTTTTACAAGAATAGTTTGCTGGCCCCAACTGCATATTCAAAATGCTACATTTTCTTTCTATCTTTATAGCTTAACTCTTTTCTGAATACAGTTTAATCCCTACTAACAAATTATTTTACATTTTAGCCAAACTATACCTAGGCCAACTCTAACTCCAAATCAAATTATTTAAGCAAGATTTCTGGAAAGGAGAACCAAAGAAAGGAAATGACTACAGAAAGATTTATTTATAACAAGATTAAGAAAAGGGTATCTGCTAAGCTTATGCTAGAAAGTAAAATGAATGAATTTGGATATTAAATTATCATTAGTGCTTTGCAGCTAATAAAATCCATTCATTTATTAAATGCTTTCTAAGTCCATGTAGTGAGCCAGATAACACAGTCCCTGTATATATCACCGATCCTGTAATAAGCTGTGGAGTAAAATAGCCTTACCTCCACACAACGTGGGGCATGCAAATATTCCCCTTCCAGCTCCTATGGATAATCACAACACTGACTGACTTTTTGTTTCAGCCCCCAACCTGGCATTTATGGTAGCTTTCTTTTAATGTGCCAATTTAACTCCAATAATAATTTTCTATTCTTCCCAATTTATGACTTTCGTCCCTCAATTTAAATGTCATTTATTAAAGCCTTTTGGAACAAGTACATGTATGGCAGCACTCCATGCCATGAAGGGGTACAAAGGTTACAGTTTGATGAGATGACAGCTTTCATGGGAACCTTAAGGCAAATTCACTTAAAACAGACATAGATAATGCTTGTTGAGGATAATAATGATAGTAATAATAATAATAATAATTAATAATAGCAACCAGTTATTGAGTGTTCTGCTAGGCGTCTGACATAAATTCAAGTAATTTGCATGTCTTTTTTCTATTTTTCAGAATCATCTAACAAGGCAAGTATTCTGTTTTCCATTGTGTAGTAAGAAAAAAAAAGAGGCTCTAGGCTCACCAGCTACCAAGTCAGGGCCAGGTAGAGCTGCTCTGGAAGGGAACAGGTCCCAGCACTCCCCATTTGGAAGGACTCATCTGCATTACAGCATGCAAAGTAAAATACATTCACCTCTCACATTAAATATACTTTTCCCATAAAAAATTTAAAGGTTTTTCAAGTTTGGGGCACCTGGGTGGCTCATTCAGTTTAGCGCCTGACTCTTGGTTTTGACTCAGGTCATGATCTTACGGTTCATGAGTTTGAGTCCCACGTCAGGCTCCATGCTGACAGTGTAAAGCTTACTTAGATTTCTCTCTCTCTCCACCTCTCTCTCTGCCCCTCCCCTGCTCATGCTGTCTCTCTCAAAATAAATATACTTTTTTAAAAAAGGATTTTTCAAGCTTATTTTTGAAATTATTTTTTTTTTTATAAAT
The DNA here is from genome assembly GCF_027475565.1 of Acinonyx jubatus. Lineage (NCBI taxonomy): Eukaryota > Metazoa > Chordata > Mammalia > Carnivora > Felidae > Acinonyx > Acinonyx jubatus. The sequence continues at coordinate 42,313,787 of NC_069391.1, forward strand.
ATTCTACTTAACTAATGATTGGCTGTGATTTCTCAGCAATTTGGGGCATACTTGGGAATTACCACCAACTTTATTTTCAAATATAATTTTTATGAGTATTAAATTTAATAATTATGGAAGCAAGAATAATACATGTTGGAGACACTGTATTAAATACTTATTATTTTCGGGTTTTTTTTTTCTTGGACCAATCTTCCTTCCTTCCTTCCTTCCTTTCTTTCTTTCTTTCTTTCTTTCTTTCTTTCTTTCTTTCTTTCTTTCTGGTTTTAGACACCTTTGGTCCTCGACCCTTTGACTTTAGTGTCTATCAGAAGAAATGACCCTGGGGGTGGGATTAGAATCCAGTTTTGTGACAAGACACAATCTATACTCTTTATCTTTTTCCTTAGGAAAAAAAATTGAAGACAACATGAGCTAGCACATACAGTATACTACAGAGCATCAGATCTATTAAATGTTGAAGCTGTTCTAAGTAATGCAGTGTGTAATATTCCCATGGTTAAAATTATCTAATGTGGTCATATCCTCCATGGTAGACTTATATACTGTATTACACAGATCTGAAGTTTTTAATTTTATAAATCTTTTTGTCTCAAGAAGATCTTGAAAACTCTGGCTTCTATTCTACCTTTGCTGCCTCTTCCATAGAAGTTATTTGAATTATGCATATTATAAAAACTCACTAGATGCCAAATGATAGAATTCTTCTTAGAAAATTAAGTCTAGGCTTATGAGGAAGGATGTATTTACAGGGTTGCTGGAGAGACAGACATTCCTGAAAAGAATGTATAAACAAAGGTAAAAGATTCAGGGCATTGTTAAAAATTGTTTAAAAAATTATATATGTGGGGCACCTGGGTGGCTCAGTCAGTTGAACGTCTGACTTCGGCTCAGGTCATGATCTCACAGTCCGTGAGTTCGAGCCCCACATCGGGCTTTGTGCTGACAGCTCAGAGCCTGGAGTCTGCTTTGGATTCTGTGTCTCCCTCTTTCTCTGCCCCTCCCCTGCTCATGCTCTGTCTCTCTCTGTCTCAAAAATAAATAAAAACATTAAAAATATATATATATATGTAAATTCTTATCATGATCAAGGAAAGGAATAGGCTAGGTTAGAAAGGCTAGTGGTGAGTCATTTTCGTTTTCCACCAAATATGGAGTAAACCGAAACTCTTTTCCTCTCTGATCTCACCTGCTCCTCTAGTCTCTGCCAGCTAGTCTTTGTGCTAGCTTCCCTCTGGAAAGCTGACCCAACTTGCTAGTTCCCTGCACCTCAAGAATATTTCTACCTGAGTCTCTGTACTTGCTGGTCTGTCTGCCTGAAGCAGTGTTCTCCTAGACAGTTACATGGATTGTCCCTTAATTTAGACAGGATAACTCAGATGTTACTCCTATATAAACAGCCAATTCCCAATATAATACATACTATATGAAAAAAAAATTACATATCCTGACCAGGTTATCTAAAACACCCAACTCCCATCTACCTCTATTTCCTTAGTTGGATTTAGTTTGCATATTATTCATGGCACTTGTAACTCAGATCTTTGCCATAAGATTAATTGTGTCAATGCATGCAAAGTGCTAAGAATAGCCATTGGCAGCCAGTAATCTCTATGTAAGTGTCTTTTGAATGAATAGTCAATCTATCACATTTTGCAGAGAGGAAGGAAATGAGTCTCAGAAGTGAGGTGCCACATACCTGTTGGAAGGGATTCCCACTTTTCTATTATGTAACCCAACGTTCTGTGTGAGTTATGGTAGTTAACTCACCCTTCCCCTCAGTCTCCTGCTGCCCAATGGACACTTAATTTAACTTAATCAAAATTTTATTATATGTTTTACCTGAGACAAGTGAAGTGGAATCTGATGCAGAACACCTTTCTGGCTTTATGACACAAATCTAAATATTGAAGACCAAAGGGCCCAATTTTAGGTCTAATGTTAACTTTTTACATGCAAAGAGCAAAAGTATGATGAAATTCTTGCAGTCACTAATAACCAAGCTCAATAAGTTCTTTTCCGTTTTGTCTAAAACACTTCTTAAGGCCAGAGCAGTGAGTTTGCCCTCCAGAAATTTGGGCAAGAGCCCAAATGGACCAACTGTAAAACTTACCTGAATGGTAATATTTTATCTTAAGAAGTTTTAAAAGGTTTGCATTCAAATTTACACCATTTCTATGACTTTGAGTTTACTGTAGCCTCATTTACCATAACAATAGAGAAAATAGTATCAGAAGTGGAGTGAGTGTGCCTTAACATAAATACTAAATGTATGTTATTTCATGTGTGTGTGTGTGTGTGTGTGTTAAACAGTAAATGGTACTCTAAGTTACTTGCCACTGAGTAACATTGACATCCCAGGGCATGAGCCAGTTTTGTCCATTGACTTGGTATGTCTCCTGTCATGCTGACATACACTCAGGAGACTGACTTCCCACTTTGAGCAGCCAGGACCTAAGTTTTATTTCAGTTCTGTTATTTAGAGATGGCTTTACTTCCATGTCTTTGTCTGGTCTTTACTTCAATATAACAGTTGAAATACTTTTGAAATATACTTCATGTAACATAATCCACTTTCTTGGCAGTGAAACCATTTTTTTCTTGTAGTTTTCTAATACATTGGCATTGAAAAAGAGAAAGAATTCCAATTTGAGGTAATATTGCAATTAATAAAATCATATTTTCCAGCACACCTCACATGAAATTTAACTGATAAAGTTTACCATTAATAAATTATTTGCATATTTTACTTTTGTTATGTCTTTTGTTTCTAAGGAGCACATAATTGACCTGGTTTATTTTGTGATTATAGAACTTATCTCAAGGAATAGAATGAAAGGGCTTTCATCTGTTTGCTACATGTGGGCAGTTATTTATGATGATGGGCCAGGACTGACTTTATGAAGTACATGTTAGTATTGTTTCTTATACCAATGATTCTGTTTTTAATAAAATAAGAAAGTATGTTCTGTTCCCAAGTGCAAAGATAGGTAGGTGGTTGAGCTCTGATAATCTAATGAATGAGACAGCAATGGCTCTATGCCAATTGGGAGTTAAATACAAAAAGACGGGCGAGTTTAGTTTTTCTACCTTATAATGAAATTAATACATTCTCCACCTGTGTTCATTTTCCTAAGGAAGGAAATGACAAGGGGTTTGGACTGCGAATTCTATTGTTAATTCTGTTCTTTCTTTTAGCTACACTGTGCTCATTTGGAAAATGAAATGGATTATTTGCTTCACAGAGGATTTTCTTTCTTAATAAGAATCTATGCATATTGTATTGGGTAATAAAAAAGAGCTCTAGGTATAGCTCAATACTAATAATTTTTTTCTTACTTGGTACTTCTACCTACCTCCACAAATCTTTTGACAGGTTTAGAAAGCGGAAGACATCGAGAGAGGAAAGATGATGTTCATCAGCTTTCTTGTATCTGCCTACCTTCTTAACTAAAAAAATCTTCTTCCAAAAAGGCTATGATTTTCATAAGATTATATATACTTTAGGGATAAAGGAAGAAAGGAAGAAAATGAGGGAGGAAATGAAGGAGAAAGGCAGGAATATAGGAAGAGGTGGACAGAAAACATTTGTGGTGAGGGCAATGACGAAAGGAGGGACAAGCCTTAACTGTGATCTGATTCTGTTTTGTTAATGAAGACACAATTCCCATTCGACCTGTAAGCAAACACCACATTACATATCCCTGGGAGCATTCATATTTGGAGAATACTTACAGTGAAGCCCTTAAAGACAAAAGGCCTGACAGACAATGGTGCATACACTCTGTTCAGAGTAAAACATTCCATTTGCAAGAGATTTTTGGATATATCAGACATGGCTTTGACATGGACCCATTAATTCTAAAGCTACTGGCTGGGTACTCTTACTTTGGCAAAATCAGTCTGTGCCTTAGTCTTGATTTCCCCCAGAAAATGTGGCTCGAAGATTTTACTGTAGGGAATTTATTTGGAGTTAGTCCCAAGAATCATTGGTAAGAGATTGGGGAGTGAGACAAGGAAAAGACAGGAAGCAGTAAAGGATATATCAACTGACTTAGCCATCCTGATAACTGGAGTTGAATCCTCATGGGGAATTCCAACAGGCAGTGTGGGAACCCTTTCCTCACAGTTATCCCACCTAAGGGGCAAATGGTAAGGATATGCCAACTCCCATTAGTCATTATTTGATGGTTGCTTGGGCTATGGGAATGACTGCTAATTGGCACCTCTGGCTTGCCCTGTTACACTGGGACACAGTAGCCTCATAAGAAAGTCATCAAACAGAGAGATGGAATTGGTGAAGGCGGGAAGTCAGGCTGATGTGTTCCACATGGTAAGGCTCTGGATCAGCATCTGACAATTGATCTTGCATCCCACTCTTCAGCTCTTTATCTGTCTTTTGTTACCAACCACCATTCCCTCCCATCTTAAGGATAAATATTTGTTCTTGCCTTGTATTTCACTCTATTGCTGTCAATATGATTACGCCTCCTCTACCTTAAGGGTAAAATTTGCAGTTTTCATGGATTTGTCAATCAGCAAGACACTACTAGATCTGGAGCCAGAAGATACAGGCTCTAGTCCTGGCTGTTCGCTTTGCTAGTTTAGTAACCTACATTTTTAAAAAAAATTTTTTAATGTTTATTTATTTTTGAGAGAGAGAGAGAGAGAGAGCGAGCACGAGCGGGGAAGGAGCAGAGAGAGAGGGAGACACAGAATCCGAAACAGGCTCTGAGCTGTCAGCCCAGAGCCCAACACCGGGCTGGAGCTCACAAACCGTGAGAACATACCTGCCGAAGTCAGATGCTTAACCCACTGAACCACCCAGGCACCCCTAGTAACTTACTTTTAACCTCAGTTTCTTTACCTATGAAATGGAGATGTCATTTGCCCTGTTGAGCTCCCAGAGGACTGTAAGGACTAAATGAGATAATAGAGAGAAAGTGTGCTCTACTAGATATTGTTCTTCTTATCCTGTATTCTAGAATGTGAACTGCATGAGGGTAATAGTTGTGCTTTGTTCATTGTTGTGTGCCCAGTGCCTAGAAGGGTACCTGTTACCCTGTGCTGCAGGGTAACAGTGCTGCAAATGCAGCACTGATAGAAGAAATACTCCATAAAACAAGGTAAACACTGGAATAGATAGTCTAGAATTCAAATGTTAATTCTGCTACAAGCTGGCCTCTTAATTTCAGGCAAGATTTTAATCTGAGACTTTTTTATGTACAATTTATCAGTCAAATGTCTTCCACACAAGGTTGTCTTAAAAATTAAGATTTGTCCCATTATATATTCTCCCTCAATACCATTCACAATCTTACTCTTTGGGTGAGTATTGCCTACCTACAGAGATGAAAGAGATAATTTGTTAAACTACTCATTCAAATTCTACTAGTGAAATCAACAGTTTTTCCCTTTGAATACAGTTGCACTCATTCCATTGCATTGATATTCTGCTCTGAATTAATAGACAATAATTCACTATAGAATTTTGTATTTGATTCTCAAATGCACCTTTAGGGAATACAGTATTGACTAATTACCTTTTCTTCGATTAGGCATATCTGTAGCCACTTGAAATATTTTCAAATTAATACATGTCATGGTACTTACTAATTAGTACCTGGTACCATGCATACAGTGAGAACTTAATGGTGATAATGAGAGTAGTTGTGTTAACTCCCATTTACTGAGCTCCTACTAGGTGTCTGTCTGTATCAGGGCATTTTCTAAACATTAAGTCATTTCACATCAATCCTATAAAGTGACTATGACTATTGCTATTTTTAGAGATGATGAAATTGAGGCATGAGAGGTTACTTTAGCCAAGGTCACAGTTCTTGCCCACAGTAGGACTAAGATTTGAACTCTGGTTCAAACAGAGGACTACATCCTCAGTAGGACTAAGATTTGAAACTCTGGTTTTCTGACACCAGCATTTATGCTTCATCCTCGCATTGGCTATCAATTGTCTTCTCCCTTTCAGATAACATACGATTGACAAATAATTTAACCTCACACCATCCATATGAGGCTAGAACTATTATTATCTCCACTCTAAAAATGCGGAAATCATAGGTCAGAGAGATGATGTGACTCATAACTGGACTAACAGCTAGTGAATAGCACAGATAGGACCCAGGAGTGTCTGAAGCCAAAGCCAGTCTTTTCCGAAATGTGTTGAATGTACAGCATGACTCTCTCTCAAAGAGTAGCCCTTCTTCCCTCATACATGTTGTCAACTGGATCCTAATTAAAAGAGTATATATCTTAATTGACTAAACATGGTAATAACCGAGGTGTTAGTTTTTAGAAACATAATCATGGATTTGACAAAAGTAGCTTCTTATTGTGCATTATTTTCCACCTTTAACTCTTCAGTACAATGCAGTCCCCTTGCCTATAGTAGGCACTTAATAAATGTTGTATACATGAATCAGCTATGTAATGGTATATTCAGAGATAATTATTGAGTACCTCTATATGCCAGAAGAGTGTCAGTCATTAATTAACAACATACAAGCAATAGAAAAACGATATATATGATCCCTACTTGTGGAAAGTCTTAAGTCTAGTGGGTGATATAAACATTAAATAAATACACATATACTCATACACACATACATAGTCATGCACACGCACACACACACACACACACCAATAAATATGTAATTACAAATTATGATAAAAGGAATAATGGAAAAGGACAGGGTATGACAAGAAACAATAAAAAAGCCTTTAGATGGAGAAAGCCTGGGCACCTGGGTGGCTCAGTTGGTTGAGCATCCGACTTCGGCTCAGGTCATGATCTCGCAGTCCATGAGTTTGAGCCCCGTTTAGGGCTCTGTGCTGACAGCTCAAAGCCTGAAGCCTGCTTCAGATTCTGTGTCTCCCTCTCTCTCTCTGTCCCTCCCCCACTCATTCTGTCTCTCTCTCTCTCTCTCTCTCTCTGTCAAAAATAAATAAACATTAAAAAAAATTAGATGGAGAAGGCCTTTCTGAGGAAATGGTAATTCATAAATAGTAGAAAAACTGCTGATTCCAGCTGTTTCACCCCCACCCCCCATCCCTTAGGCAGGAATTTAGGCACTGGATTTTTTAATCCAAGATAATACTATCCACGTAAATATAAGATCTAATTTCTAATGAGTTAAAACTGGATCTATGCAAAGAAGCAGGAGAGAACTTTCTGATGAGATAAAAATATCCTGTATCTTGATCTGTGTGGTAGTGATTATTTGGATTTACAAATCTGTCACAGTTCACTGATTTTACAGTTACACTGTGTGAATTGTACTGTGCATAAATTATACCAACATAAAGTTGATTTGGAAAAAAAAAACGATTTAAGTTAAGGGGTCAATAAGCAAGCAAACCAAAGGTGAATCAGAATTATTCTGACAATTACCTGCATCTATGTTTTAGTGATTTTACATATCTGGCAGTCATATTGTTGGATCAGTACCTGTATATAGATTACTTTTCCATCTGTAACAATAGTTCTTTCTGACTTGTCAAGTACATCAGACATTTTTTAAACTAATGCTTCTAAGATAGAAGGGCAAAGAAGATAAAAGCTTTTTCAACGATGTGGTTGGATTTTTTTTCATACTTTGGCTACATTTGGGAGGCTTTTATAGCTCAAGTGAATAATAACAAGAGCATCATGGTAATGCCTTTTGTTTATAAAATTCTTAGCTCTGAAGAAACCAAATTGCTTTGCATTCATGTCTTCATTAAATCGTTTCTACCTGAGAGAAGTTAAATGTGTCTTCTCCCCATTTTACAGGAAACTGGAACACAGGCAGGTTTAGGAGATGGCAGACGTGTATGTATATATCAAGGTCTAGTGGGCTGTGATCACAAACTCCTTTCTGAAGGCTTTTTTTTAATTGTGCATTTATGTGGCATTCAAAGGAAACCTTTTTCTATTTTGTGTGCATATGTCAACATTTTAATAGCAGGAGAACAATGGAAGCTGTTCGTAACATGAAAGCTAGAAATACCAGCAATTCTGTACTTAATAGATTGATACATAAAGTGATTTAACCAGATAATTATTAAATAATACATAGCTTCAGGGTAAACATCCATATGCATGGATGTGAATTAAGAGTTTACAATAATGTGTTCTTTCATTGTTATTTGCCAAACAATTCAGAATCTGTGCTGAAAGAAATAGTTTAATTTTGTAGTCACCTGCTGGATTTGAACAATGGGAGGCTACTTGCTCACAATGCATGGCAGTGTTGTAGAGAGTCAGTGTGGAAGCAGTGACCTGATGATGTAGAATACACCTCAGGCATTTACTAGCCAGGCAACCTTGGGCCATCAGGAAGAGTTGCAAGCATTTGCTAAATAGATGAAACACACTAACATATAGTCTGGCAGATAGACACACAAAAAAATGTTAACTATTGTTAGGAAAATGATTCATCAAGCTATAAAAATTGAATTTGAATCAAATAAAAATAGGAAATAGATTGCTCAGTTACAAAAAGACATAATTTTTCCAGACCACAAAAATATTTTCCATGTAGTTTAGCAAATTAACTCAGGGCAGTTTAGCAATGATCCAGACCTTGACATAGGGTGAGAGAAAGGGGATTATGGAATGTGGGACATGATGCCAGGGCTAGATTAAGATTTCATTTCCTCTAAACTTGGAAATGTATGTGCCTTCCATATGCAGTTCAAAATAAAAGCACTATTCAATGACACAATAAAATCTTAGATGTCTGTGAATTTAAAATGGTTTCTAGATTTTTCCAATTGCAAAATTCCAGATTCATTGATCACAGTAAGGTTTCAGTGTGTGTGTGTGTGTGTGTTTTGTGTGTGTGTGTGTGTCTGTGTGTGTGTCTGTGTCTGTGTGTCTGTGTCTGTGTGTCTGTGTGTGTGTGAAGCTGAGATGCTTGGTTTCCATGTTCTCTAGGGAGACAACTAGGTTCCTTGCCAGATGATGCATTGGGGCTGACTATTGAACCCTCTAGGAAATGGGGCAGAAGTTGGGGTACTGATGTTTACAGGTCATGGGGAGTGACAGTGACATCACTGTGCCTTGTCATGCCCCAGAAAAGCTGGGAATGTAAAGGGTTGTACCTTTGTTTTAAGGTAAATTACCAATAAGCCATCTACACTCCAAGAAATGGCAAGAATCACTGTCTTCCTTGAATCTTGACATTGAGTGAAGAGAAAAAAAATCCCAAGAATTTGAGTAACCACAGTAAGCCCTCATGTATGGTTTACAGCCTGAATTCATTCTACTTGGGGGATCCAAACAAACTCTCAAGCCAAATGTTTAGTTTTAAGTTTTTGCATCTTGATAAAACTTCTAAATCAGTAGCAGGAGAAAAGGCAAATTATGTTTGAGTGAATCCACATTTGGCTCAGGCATAAAAGATTTCCACAGATAAAGCTTCAAGGAAAAATAAGCTCAGAGTAAAAGATCACAAAATACACAAGAAATACCTTCAACAGGCATATCACAGATGAGAAACCCCATGTATCATTAGCCTCATTAAAAACCAGAGAAACATACATTAAAATCAAGAGTGATGGGGCGCCTGGTGGCTCAGTCGGTTGAGCACCTGACTCTGGCCCAGGCCATGATCTCATGGTCTGTGAGTTCAAGCCCTGCATTAGGCCCTGTGCTGACAGCTCAGAACCTGGAGCCTGCTTCTGATTCTGTGTCTCCTTCTCTCTCTGCCCCTCTGCCCCTCATGCTCTGTCTCTTTCTCTCTCTCAAAAACTAAATAAACATAAAATTTAAAAAAAAATAAATAAAAAATAAAATAAAATCAAGAGTGAGATACAGAATTTGAAAAAATTAAAACTCTTACAACATTGGGGCACCTGGGTGGCTCAGTTGGTTAAGTGTCCAACTCTTGATTTCAGCTCAAGTCATGATCTCATGGTTTGTGAGATCAAGTCCCACATCTGGCTCTGTGCTGACAGCAGAAAGCCTGCTTGGGATTCTCTCTCTCTCCCTCTCCCCTGCTCTCTCTCCCTTTCTCTCAAAATAAATAAATAAACTTAAAAAAAGTCTTATAATATTAAGGCTTGGCAAGTAAACAAAATTTTTGAAGTCCATGTTTCAAAGAAACAGATTTGGAAAGCAGTTTAGTTAACTATAATAAAGCTGAACATATGCATACCCTGTTGCTCAGCAATACCACTCCTAGCTGTAAACCTATGAAAAACTATTGCTTCTGTGTCTCAGGGCTCCTGAGCCAGAAGACACATGCATGAATGTTAACAGCAGCAATGTTTATAATAGCGAAATTCTAGGAAAATCCCAAATGCCTATCAACAGTGGAATGAAGGGAAAAAATGTGGTATACTCACATAATGTAATACTGTACAACAAGAGTGAATAAGCTACAGCTGCACAAAACAACATGAATCTATCTTAATGACAAAACACTGACAGGAAAAAAGCAAATCTAGTTACATGAACTTGGAAGTATGCAAAGTAGGATGTTATGTTTCAGGGTAGTAACCAGTGTGGTAAAGCTATGAAGAACAGTGAGGCAATGATCACTAAATTTGGTGAACCAATTTATCTTTGGAGGTGGGAGGGGCAGTAGCTGGTATCAGCGATGGACCTGTGAGGTCCTTCAATTAATGGGAATCGTCTATTACTTACAACAGGTGGAAGGTACACAGTGCTCACTATATTGTAATTCTTTACCCCAACACAATGTTTATACAAATTCTTTTTTTTAAGTTAATTTATTTATTTTGAGGGACGAGGGACTGGGGCAGACAGATAATCCCAATCAGGCTTCCCATTGTCAACACAGAGCCTGATGCATGGCTTGAACCCATGAACTACCACATCACGACCTGAGTCGGACACTTAACCCACTGAGCCACTCAGGTGCCCCTATAAGCATTCTTATTGTGTTTTCAATACCTGTTTTTTAAACTGTGTAAGCTCTGTAGACTTAAAATGTGTGTGATATCCTTCTTGTTCCCATATAAAATACGAAAATGTTATGTTTCCCTTTATTTTGGCTGAAATAAAAATAGTTATTTTGTTAATGATTTTTCTCACGTATTCACACTCACAAGTTATTCTAAGAAACCCTTACCTTATAAAGAAACTATCTAGAGTAGTTTGTTTTTAAAATTAGAAGCCCCATATTGAAGAATGTGTGACTGAACTTCTCATATAGCATACAAGGTACATTGAAAGTATCTACCTTTTATTAGTTGAAGGTGTAGTATTTCTTAGATTTATAGACCTTATTATCTCTATTGAAATGACATTGACCAATACAAAAGTTTCCTTTAGTTTTAGAATTATTCACTAGTATGTATGTTTGTTTGATCTTCTTTTGTAATTATTTAAAATATATTTTTGCAGTTGCCATGAGTTGGAAGAGGATATGTACAGTATTAGGGAAACATAAAGCAAAGGAAAAGGAAGTAAATATACACATACATATGCAAGTTCCTCTTTCTCAGGAATGTTAATGTCTTTTAGCAGCAAATGAAGGTGCTAACTAGAAGACTGGCCTCTGTCGTGTGCCACAGTGTCAAAGGGCACAGACAAATTCTGCACAATGAACTTGGGCAGTCCCTGATCTCTATAAGAACACTGTATGTCCTTCCCCTTTAAAAAAGAGAAGCACAGGGACCCCTGAGTGGCTCAGTAGGTTAAGTGTCTTCAGCTCAGGTCGTGAGCTCATGGTTGGTGAGTTCAAGCCCCACATTGGGCTCTGTGCTGAAAGCTCAGAGCCTGGAGCCTGCTTTAGATTCTGTTTCTCCCTCTCTCTCTCTGCCTCTCCCCCACTCACACTCTGTCTCTCTCTCTAAACAATAAATAAACATTTAAAAAATTAAATAAATAAGAGAACTATAACATATGTGATAAAATCTTTGCTAACAGGTGCTCCTCAAGCAGGCAGAGGGATATATGTCAGGTAGGCTATGTGTTATGTGCAAGGTTTCCACTAGTAAGTCTACCTTAATTGGAAGAAGAGACACTTCATGCTTGTTGATATTCCTCTCAAAGGTAATTAGCTGCTATCATGACTGAGTTCCCAGAAGGCCCAAAGCTGTAGTATTTTATTATTGACATTCTGTAAGAAAATATATGTTGAATTCTATTATGTCATTAAAACAAAAGTCCACACAGCTTCCAAGGATATACAGGTTTCCCTAATAAACCCTAACTGTCATCCCTCTTTCCTGTCTGGGTTTATTTTCTTTTGGCTTCTCAGAGTCTATGGCTGCGCCTTGCTGTGGTTATCCAGAAAGGTATACTAATGAAACTCATGCATATATATTTGTCTATGAGCATATCCTATTTTTTTTATGGAAAGAAACACAATTCATAGAGGATTTAGTACATTTGAGACTTCCAGGGCAAGATTATATTTTGAATATTTATCTTTGGTTCACTTCATTTCCTTCTGCTTCATAATTTTCCCTAAGCTGCATAGAACTTCTTCCCAGCCACAAAGGCTAATTTTATTTGTCTAGAAAGAGGAAAACAGCATTATGAAGCGTAACAGTATTTGTGCCTTCTCTACTTTTCTCAATTCAGGGTAGAGACATGAAGTTGAATATAGCAATTCCTCCCTGCTAACCTTCAATTATGAGTTCTTCTTATATAAAATTAACCTCTGTGTGAATTTACTTCTGCATAACTTTTCAAAAGCTATGACAAAGAGAAATCTTGTCTAGGTAAATCAAGTGAAGTTTAAATCACTTCAGGTGAGGTTAATTACAATTTAGCAGGAACTTGGAGCTGGGAGTACCAAATCAGGTGAAGCAAATAGTATAGGTATAGAGATTTTGAGCATAAGTCTCTAAGATCATGAAAGGAAGGTAACTCTTCCATTAAAATTGGCATTAAAAACATGTGTGCCCATGTTAACTGCATGCCACGCGAAGGCAACATTCAAGAATGTGTGGCTAAGCATCTTGTTCACTCCTATGCCTCGGTTGCTCATTACATAGTAGGGATTTAGTAAATATTAATAGAATGAAAGAATGAATAGGAGGAAGTAGATCACATCAAGGAAACAAGAAACATACTGTTTTGATTATGAACATAGCAACTTCTTTCTAGATATGTCTCCTCAGGCAAGGGAAACAAAAGCAAAAATAAACTATTGGGGCTACATCAGAATGAAAAGCTCCTGCACAGTAAAGGAAACAGTCAACAAAACTAAAAGACAAACTACTAAATGGGAGAAGACATTTGCAAATTATATCTCTGGTAAAAGGTTAGTATCCAAAATATATAAAGAACTTATACAACTCAACACGCAAAAAACAAATAATCCAATTAAAAATGGGCAGAACACACGAACAGAAATTTCTCTAAAGAAGACTTACACATGGCCACAGACACATTAAAAGATGCTCCACATCACTTATCATCAAGGAAATGCCAATCAAAATCACAATGAGATATCACCTCACATCTGTCAGAATGTCTAAACGTTCTGACAGAATCAAAATCAAAAGAAACAAGTGTTGGCGAGGACGTGGAGAAATAGGGACTCTCATGCACTATTGGTGAGAGTGCAAACTGGTTCAGCCACTGTGGAAAACAGTGAAGTTTCCTCAGAAAGTTAAAAATGGAACTACTCTGTGATTCAGTAATTGCACTACTAGGAATTTACCTACAAAATACAAAAACACTAATTCAAAGGGATACATGTGCCCCTATGTTTCTTGCAAAATTATTTACAATAGTAAATTATAGAAGCAGTCCAAGTGTCCATCTATAGATGGATAAAGAAGATGTGGTATACATACATACATATATACAATGGAATATTATTCAACCATTAAAAATAATGAAATCTTGCCATTTGCAACAACATAGATGGAACAAGAGAATATAATGCTAAGCAAAAGAAGCCAGAGACAGGCAAATACCCTATGATGTCATTCATGTGTGGAACTTAAGAAACAAGACAAACAGCAAAGGAAAAACATGAGGAGAGAGAGGCAAACCAAGAAACAGACTTTTCACTATAGGGGAGGAGAGATGTGTGGAGATAGGAGATATAGGTGATGTGGATTAAGAATGCACTTATCCTTAAAAAATACACTCATTACTACACTGAGTAATGTATAGAATTGTTGAATCATGATATTGTATACCTGAAACTATTATAGCACTGTATGTTAACTATACTGGAATTAAAATGAAAACATTAAATTAAAAAAAAAAAAAGAAAGAAAACAAGAATCAGACTAATACCAGATTTTTCAACTACAATGTTGGATACAAGAAAACAGTGGAATGCTTTTCAAGTATTAAAAGCACTTAAGACCTGATATCCAGCTGTTATTTGAATGTGAGAAGATAGCCTACTTTATTATATACAGAGCCTATGAAACTGGCCAAAGATCCACACTGGGAACAATTTGGATAAAATATTTAAATAAGAAGATAGAGAGGTCTTCGGAGATATTGTAATAAATATGTGATGTTTTAAAAAATATTTTATTCTTGGGGCATCTGGGTGGGTCAGTTGGTTAAGCATCTGTTCAGCTTAGGTCACGATCTTATGGTTCATGGGTTCGAGCCCCACATGGGGCTCTGTGCTGGACAGTTTGGTGCCTGGAGCCTGCTTCATATCTGTGTCTCCCTCTCTCTCTGCCCCTCCCCAGCTTGCATTCTGTCTCTATCAAAAATAAATAAACATTAAAAAATATATATTTTATGCTTTGTCAAATGCTAAGAGCAAAGAAAAAGATAAAATATATCTAAACTAATACAAAATTAAAAGTCTACAGAAGATGTGTTTTGAGGAGTGGAATTCAATGAATGTGATGTGTTTGTTTTAGAACGAATGGAAAAAATAAAGGGAGATGATTATTATGTTAAAAAGTATAGAACAGGGGCACCTGGTTGGCTCAGTCGGTTACACATCCAACTTCAGCTCAGGTCATGATCTCACAGTTCAAGAGTTCAAGCCCCGTGTCGGGCTCTGTTCTGACAGCTCAGAACCTGGAGCCTGCTTCAGATTCTGTGTCTCCCTCTCTCTGTACCCCTCCCCTGCTCACACTCTGTCTGTCTCTCTCTCATTCAAAAAAAAAAATAAACATTAAAACATAATTTTTTTAAGTATAGAACAGAATGTCAAACTGAAGTAAATGAAAACATAGAAGTAGATCCAAATATATCAATAACTACAATAAAATGCTAACTGAAAAAAGCCCATGTAATTAAATATATTTACTTTTTAAAATTGAAAACATTATAAATGAATTTGCATATATATATATATTCCTTTTTATAAAAATGCCTATAGATACGACACTATGAAAAATGGAAGGAAGAGAATAATGAATGTAGAATTCTGATTGCTTTTTTTTGCTTGAGGGGAATCATTTGTTTGGCGCTGAGTAGGACCATGCTGTCAGTTTTCTAATTGTTGTTTTGATGATAGATTTCCTTATTACATTATTAAAAATACCAAATTAAAAAAATTATCTGAATACAGCTTTGAAATTATCTACCCACAGTTTAAAATATAAATAAGGAGTATAGTACTCTTTATCACTAATTCAATATGTGCAAATTTCTATGTTATATTGTATAGCGTTTTATTTTAGTGCATATGAAAATATATAAAAGAATTTTCATAGGTGTAATTCTGCCCTCAATCCATTTTACCTTATTTTATGCATTAGGATAAGATTGTAGCTTTTTCTACTCCAAAATCTTTTACCACAAGAATGCTAGGTAAACCTAAGCACCACAGGTGTTGGTGGAAGAAAATGCTTATATGCAACAGATGTATTTTCCAATTCAGAGCTCCCTTATATTAAAGTCACTGTTTAATTAATTTCACACAATATTATCTGGTTGACTTACTGCCTCTCTCTCTAAGCACCTCTGGGAGTATCTGAAATATTGTACAGATGCTCTTACAGAGAATTACATTACTAAGTATCATTAGCATAAATCAACATTCAACATTAATTTAGTGGTTGGGCTGGGAGGTGACAAACCCCTCTTTTTTTCATTCACCTCCAAATTCCTATCTATGTTAAAGACTTCACTTGCTGGGAGATTCTCTGCACAGACTACCTTCTTCCCAGGTGGCATCCCCTGAGAAATCTGATTTCCTCTTAGTCTCTACTGCCTTTAATATGTTGGCCTTTTTGGAGACCTTCTTCCAAGTAGTCCAGACTTCCTTTCATAAACCTTCCCATACAATAAGGTCTTTCATGGGAATTAAGGAAGAGAGAAGAAAGCATTCAGGGTGGAGAAGGGACTGTATATAAAAACAAGAGGCAGAGCAAAAATCTAAGATCAATGTGTACAACAAAAGATTAGAGATCTATGGTGTTTCAACTTTAAAAACGAAAGGGTGAATGCTTCCAGCAAGGTAGGCAAGAGACTACCCTACGAAGGGCCTCAAATGCATGTAGAGTGAATGAGCTTCATCTTATAGGTGATGAGGTACACGTGAAGGATTTTAACCAGGGGTCTTGGCTCTGGGTCGGGCTGGAGGCAGATCAGCTCTATGGCAGAGTAGAAGACCCTGCCTCCACTACCACCACCTTCTACAGTAGTGTTCCTATTCTTTATGTCCCTTTTGTTCTAAGTGTCATGTACATCATAAATCCCCACAAATCTTGTTTGGAAAAAGGTGTGAAAAAATCATGATTCCAAAGTAGCAAGTGCTTTAATTGTAGCAATTTCTCCTTCAGTCCTCATAGTATGAGGTAGATGCTGTTTATTATCATCCGCATTTTACCAATCAAGAAAATGAGGCATGGGGTCAAGTAACCTGTTGAAGATCACACAGCAAGTTGAAGAGCCCTATCAAGGGTATCTAAAAATAGAGCAAGTATTATTAGCCACTATGCTTTAGCACTTCCCATTTAAATATACTGTGTGGCTTGTAGAACTTAATTACAATATTTCTATATGAGGGTTTTAGGTATTGAAGAGCAACAGACTGTGTGTGAATGAGCCCCATGAGATTCAAGGCTTTGCTCTAAGTATTGCTGAGGTACAACATAGGAAATATAAAATGTATTTACTTGGTATTCAGCTGACTCACCCTGTGGATATTATGTTTGTCCTTAATATAAATGAACACTTATTAATGTCCATAATGTGCTATAGGTGGCTAGCTAAACCCACTTAATATGTGATTTATTGATATGATTGTTTTACAAAGACATACCTAATGACTTTTCTCATGTGAATCTTTCCATGTGAATTATTCCATATGAGAACATCTTTGAATACTAGACATTTGAGATGTTCTAATAATGCTTTAATATTTTGAATGTCACAGATGATAAATGCCAGTAGCTGAGATAGTTTAATAATCTAAAACAGTATTAAAGATGAAATGGAACTGATATTTATTTTGTGTCTAATAAGTGTGAGGCACTATCTGTATATAATCTAAGTCTCATTTTATAGATAAGAAAACGGGGTTCAGAGAAGTTATGGAACTCATCCAGTGTTTTCCAGCTAATAAGTAATAATGCTGGGATTCAACCTCGGTACATCTGAAGCCAAAGACTGCTCTTTCCATTGTAATGTACTCACTGCAATATACTCACTATGTGTATTAACAATATGCAGACATCTTTGAATTTATTAGCAGTAAAAGGAAAAATGAAATCTACAAATCTGAATGATGCCCTAAGGCTTTTGACCTACAAATGATTTGGCCAAAAATCTTCCCCAAATTTGCAGCTTTGGGTTTCTTCTCTTTACAATAGGATGGTTAGGTTAGAAGTACAACATAAATGCCCATCTGGGTGATTTCCTCATTTGTCAATATATGATCAACTTTCTGCAAGCTGAGGACTTCCATCAGATACAATTGAGTAGACTATGGGCAGAAGATGAAGATTTCCATTTAGAGCCACAATTACAATCTATGAATAATAATAATCTTTGAAAAGATTGTTGTCTATTTTTCTTCTTGATGGTGCCCATTCAGACATAAGCATCTTTTGTGTATTTGATATATATACGTGTACACTCCATCCCAAATTGCTAAGGACACATTTGAACTCCCTATAAAAGTAGTTATAATTATTCTATGGGCAGTCCTTGTGTTCCTTGAAATCTGCTATCTGCATGCATGGCCGCACCCAGTTCCAAATTACATAATACATCAACAGCCTCAAGCACACCAACCATGGACCGTAATTATTCTTGCAGCCCTTGGTATACAAATACCCGCAGAGATACTTTTTTTTTTCTATTTCTACCATGTTAATCAGAACTCTATTACTGAATTTCTGGCTGTTTGTTTTGCTCTGCACTTTCCTTCCAGACTTGACACACCAAGTTGTCAATTGTTATCTTTTAACTAGTGCCCTGAAAAAGCTGATGGGTTCTGCTGTAAGATTCCAAACACCATCCTATATAGCCATAATTACTGTCAGGGATCCTGTTTTGAACACACTGTTTTCTACCCACCAGTGTTGGACTTCCTTGGGTATTGACTCAAATCAAGATGGAGTTTACCATGTTTCTTTGGATCTTGTATAAAGGAAACCCTTGGCCCTGAGAAAGAAATACACAGTTAGGGACAGGACATCCAGCTCCTGCTCCTTGTTCTTGAAAAGCCTGAGTTGCTGTAGACCCAATACATGTCCTTCATGTGAAATACACATCCATTTCTGCTTCTCTCTTTCTATCCAGTCTGTAGATTTTGTGCTTTTCTTGAGTCTCTAGTTTTCTTTCTTCTCCAATTTGTCCTACATATCATTGTCAGATCAATCTTTCCAGGATTTAACTTTATTTATACTACCTCTTTTTAAAAACACTTTGTAGCCTCCTATTGTCTAAAATACCTGAAAAATATTAAGCTTCACATAGAATACCCTTCACACTATGGTTCTTTTGGCCTTTCCAAACATACCTCCTCTGTATTTCCTCACTCCTACTCTAATATGCTTATCCAAATTGACTGATTTTTATTTTCTGATCACCCACCTTGACCCTTCTCCATACCTGAAGGAACCCCACTTCCTACTTCTCTGTTTCCATTTACCAGTTTTTCAAGGCTTTTTCTTCCATGAAACTTTCCCTTTAAAATTTTTTTGCATTTGAAAGAAACCTTTGAAGTCATTGAATCCAATAATTTATTTCATGATTTTTCTCCCCTCTAAAATATCCTCTGTTAATGATCATCTAGTTTATTTATGTTTGGTGACAGGGAAATTGGTACCTAGGCTAAGGTACATACTGTGTATTACTATGTATTGCCAGTGTCTTATACATTTTAGAGTCAAGTATGTGCTTCAAACATGTTTCCTAAGTGAATGAATAAATGAAGGAATGGTTGTCCATCTCTCAAGGCCAGCTGACTTTTTCTGTAAATGGTTGCATAGTGAACATATTTGTGAGCTGTATGGTCTCTGTCGAAATTGCTCGTCTCTGCTCTTGCAGCAGGAGAGCCAACATAAACAATATATAAAGAGCATAAAGAGTGGGGCTGGATTAGGCAGCCTGTAGTTTGTCAGACTCTGTCTTTAGGCAATAAAAGCCATCTTGAGACCGTTTTTAGTATTCTTCATCATGTTACTTTGAATCTTTCCAGCTAAAATTTTATGGTTCTTATTCAGATGTTCCAAAACAATTTGCATGCTTCCCCTGATCATGTTCAGTTCCTTCAGCCATACCTTATTTTATTTTGAATTTCTTCACTAACTCAGCCTTTCTCCCAGATTATGTTCGATTTGTTTGTGGATCTCATAAAATCTGGTTTCCAAAACAAAAGCAATGCTCCCTATTGATATGACAACTGAACACTAAAGCAGGTTCATTTCCTACCTTCCTTTATATACTGTGGGTGTAATAACAAAGCCTAAGATAGCACTAAAGTGTGTGGGAGACACATCACATTTCCTATTGATTCAAAAGTCATACTTCCGTTCCGTACTCTTGTCTAAATCACTCTATGTTAATTGACATAGTGGGGAGGTGGTTACTTGGCAGAGCAGGATGGGAGGAGAGGACCAAGTAAAGAATCTCATGTTTTTCATTATATTGCTTTCTTACTTTATTTTAAAAGAATGAATGATGTTAAGAACTAGTTTAAAAATTATAAGGCACCTGTAATGACACAATGGCTCCCTGATTCCTAGGCCAGTGCTTTTTTAACCAATGACATTCATCAAATGCATCTTGTTACCTATAGTTCATCACTCAGTTATTTGCTATATTTGTCCCATTTAGTTCTATCCCTTTTATCTCATCTAGTCACACCATTCACTCATTCTAAGATATGTATCGAGTACTAACCACGTGCCATTTACTGTGAGAAAAAGAGAGATGTCCTTTTTGCACAGTGCTTACAGTCTGCCTTGACATCAGGCCACAAATGCATCATGTGATTCCTGAGCAATCAACACAATCCACATTTTCTTGCTGTGTCATATGATCTCTAGGATCTAGGTTGTGTATCCAAACATTCGCTTACTGTGGGATTAAGTCAGTTTTCTATATGTTCCCTGACATTTGTTTCAGGTTCATATTTTCATTCTTTTCCTTCTCCTTTGTTTTCCACTTAGGTTTTGTCTTTCTCAGTATCCCTTTAGGTTCCCTTTGGGATTCTGGGCTTGGATATACCTTACTAGCTGTCACTTATTTAGAATGTGTCAAGCTGTATACCTTTCCTGTGCTTAGTTTGCCTCTTGAGACTTAACTTGTACCTCAGGTTGAGAAAACACCTTGTCTGGAAACAGATAACCCTTTGGAGGCGGGGTACAGACTAAACCCTGGCCTCCTGATTCCTTGTTCAGTACTTTTTAAATGATACTGCTTTCCCAGAGTTGTAGAAAGGCATGATTTCACCTTAGTTAATTTGGGTTCTATTTGCCATCTCTGTCAGGAGGACTAAAGCAGACGAACATAAAACAACCTGCCTTTACTCTCTGGCAAGTGCCACTTCAACGGTTCTTATAAACTGCCTACTCATCTCCAAACCATTTCTCTGGTTCCAGCCTGCAAATTCAGACAATTCCCCAACATCTCTCTGTTATTTAATTTCAAATATTCTTTAAAAAACGCATCAAAATTAAATTCTTAGAACATAATTTTCCACTCTGATATGCTCTGTGCTGGAGAGACCCTGGGGTTACAGAGTCAACCCCATGCCTTTATATGTAAGTCTTTATCTGTTTGTTGGTCTGTGTTTTCATATGTACTAGCGTGATGTTAAATATAATATATAGCATGTAGCTTTCTGTACTGACTTCACTCAGCTATGCTCATTCTGGGTGTCATGGGCAAAAAGTTGACTCTCTTCCCTGAACCCAAAAATATTACTCATTAGGAACTGAGTAGTCACATGCTGTTGCAGGTTTGAGAGAATGCCAATTGTACTGGCCTTACAAGTCAAGGTAAGCTCCTTGTGAGTAGGTCGTGAACATCTCTGTATCTTCCACAACCCCAATTATAATGATTAATGAACTGATTTGAATCTATGTTGCTGTCTTCCTGAGGTTTACAGGTTTACATGTTAATGACTTTCCTTAAGAATAATGAATGGCCCCAGAATAAATTTAGAATGACCGACTGTACAGTCCTACAGAATTATCAATCATTAGGTGAACAATGGTCTTGTAGAGGTGTTTCTGGAAGTCTGGATGTCTTTAACTTAAAGCTCACTGTGTGGAGTGTCCTGTACAAAACCTGCTACTTCTTAGTAAAGCATCCAATTCTTTAGCTTCATGCTTCATTCAAAATATTTCCTGTGCTTTGCTTTATTGACCCACATCTCCACAGGGGATGTATAATGCAGTCCTGTGGGGGAGGTTCCTACAGGTTCCCAGTTATCACAAGTTGAAACTTTTAACATCCCTCAGATATTTCAGACTTTGTCAAAACCTAGCTCCCAATGGAATAATGTAATGATAACCTTTTGTCCAATAACCAAAGACGAGTAAGATAAAACTAAAGTTAGGAGGCCTTCTTCTATGTGTAACCACTCTTTTCTGCCCTCTTTCTAGCCAGTTCCTTGAAATTTTCTATTCTCAGTTTTGTGTCAGAGCAATACCACCTAACACCCTGTGTTTATTTTTCCTGTGGAGCCCGTAATGAAGTATAATGGTAGGAGAGCATAAGTAAAGATGCCACATACATCAAGGCAGAAGAGGGTAATAATTTGATCCAGTCTTAAGAGTTGGTAGATGAGATCAAGTAATTTGTGATGCAAAATGTCTTTAGGAACAGAGTGAAGAGGTACAATGATTTGCAGAAAAGAGACTACAGAGACATGGTGACCTCTGAGTTGCTCTGTTCACTGGTTGTAAAATCCTAACTGCATTCTCTCAAAACTGTAGAGAATTAGGTAGCTTGTGTGTTCTGATTGTAAAGGCTGCCTGAGGTAATATTTTACTGGACTGTAAATCGTTCTGACTGCATTTCATGCTTGATAAAATCCTTACATTTATGGTAGGAAATGTAAGCCTTTGTTCCATAACTAATCTTTTAAGTTTTTTGCAACAGAGAAGTCTTGATTTTTTTCCCAGAAAAATGGCATGATCAAAAGTTATCATTTTGTTCTTTGAAAATAGACTAGCATTGGGGCGTTTGGGTGGCTCAATCGTTTAGGTGCCTGACTTTGGCTCGGGTCATGATATCACAGATTCAGTCTCTGTCTCTCTCTGCACCTCCCCTGCTCACTCTCTGTCTCTCTCTGTCTCTCTAAAAATATAAATAAACATCAAAAGTAAAAAGAAAAAAAAAGAAAATAGGCTAGCATAACTGGGGATTTTGGCCAAATTAACCTTGAAATTAGCCTTGAGGTATGTTTTATAGAGATGTACACACATATATGCAGAGGCATGTGCATACATATTTTACTATAATATAAATTAGTATGTGTGTGTGTATAGATGTCTGTTAATTTATCTCAGTCTGGATTTCAAGAGGTATAAATACATTAGTTTAGTGTTCCAATGGCAGCGTAATTGTAGATACTGTGTAACAATGAAGAATGCTTTCTGATTTATAGGCTTAAACATATCATTATTGACTGTGTTTACTGCCTAAACAAATATATGTTTAAAATTAAATTAAACTGTTCTTTATGGGAAACAGGAAGATACAATGGATATGCTATGGGCTTAAGAGGCAGTCATATCTATGTTCAGTGCTCAGTATCAAGTCTTCTGAGTTTTGTAATCTTTCTTTAGGTCAGTTTTCCTGAGAGACACTGAGATGGAAGTGTTGTTTTGGTTTTTTTAAGTTTATTTATTTTGAGAGAGAGAGTGTGTGTGTTCACAAGCAGGGGAAGGGCATAGAGAGAATGAGAGAGAGAATCCTAAGCAGACTCCACACTGTCAGCACAGAGCCAGATGAGGGACTCGATTCCACAAACTGTGAGATTATGACCTAAGCAGAAATCAAGAGTCAGATGTTTAACCACCTGAGCCACCCAGGCGCCCCTGTGATGGAAGATTTTATGCAGGAAGTTTTCTGGGTAGTGTACTTGAGATCACCATCATTGGAGTTGTCCCAAGCAGAGAAAAGGGGGCTTGGCTTTTGTACTCCTATACTGGTGAGTCATTAGATGTGAGCTGCCTGTGGGACGGTAAATAATCTGGGTAAGGCAGCTCCCTTTGGTAGAAGGAGGGAAATCTCCAGAGAGGGAGTCAGCTGTGAGCCATTGGAGGCCAACACTTCAGGCAACTGGGGAAATGACTCCCATTTCCTAAAGGCAGATGTGGGCAATGTCCTGCAGCATCTACTGTGTTTACTCCTTGTGATACTTGGCTTTTTTTTGCTTCATATAATAAGTTTATTCTATCTGGGAACAGCTCCTCCAGGATTCCTTAGTAGTCACCTTTCTTGAGAAAACCTCCAAGAAGAAGATTATGGGGGACTACAGCCCCTGCCAGCACAGCTAGTCTCAAGGCCACAACTGATACATATTGTCTTCCTATTGTCTTCTCTCTTCTACTACCCATTCTAGAATCCCTTCTTCCTCGGCTAGTACCTCTACTGATATATGTAGTTTACCTTGTGGGCTGGCACAGACCGTTACTGAGGGGTCTGAACCTCCTCACCATTCGCATAGGTCATGGCTACTGTACTTGTCCATTTATTATCAAAAATAGGCAGGAAAATACTAAAGAAAATGCTCTATGAACTACCTGGTTACTAGAAGCTCTTCCCTTCCCTTGTTGTAGAACAGCAGCTCTACTTCCTCACGATGATCAATCAGTTATCCTGCCAATATGGTGGCTCTTCTTATTGCCAGACAGCTGACATAGGATGCTCAAAGTGATTGGATACAAAATACATTTTAAAGTTTAATAGGACTCCTACTGTGTCCCCTCACGGAAGCATTCTACTTCTGAAAATTGGGATCTCTAGATCCAGACCCTAAATTTGTGGAAACAGGAGCCACCAATTCCCCATTTATGCCACTGGGAGTGATGCTAAGTTCAACCAATTCCACCTCCTCTCCTTGGTTCCTAGACCCATGTATACATTCTGTCTACTGAGAATGAAGTACTAAATAAAGGTCTTGATCTGGAATATTTATCGTATTCTTCTGGTGACACCCCATCATTGTCGGATACCATCTTCACACGGGTGTTTCAGCCATACTGTCAAAAGGGTGTTGCATGGGACTGTCAGGCCAGAGCTTCTGTGTCATGCCATATGTGTTGAGATGAGTAGATGCCATGAACATGTGCCCACTGCTGATGTCGAAAGTATTTCCACTGGGTGATATTATGGAGGATCATGTAATGATGCATCAAACACTATAGGTTGTCAGATTATGGTGCTAAACAAAGCCCTGCAAGCAAGTAAGCAAACACATATTTGGAATTTGCTTCAGTTTAAGTGAAAATGATTCACTGCTCCTTCTTAGGTGGAAGAAGTCCAGGGTCATAATCAGCTTTCAGTCAAGTGGCTGGTCCGTCTCCCTGAGGGCTAGTGCTGAAATTGAGGCTTGAAATTGACCCCTATTGTTACCAGGCTGGACAGCTCATTAACCTTTCCATGTGTGGGAGAACAGAAATATTCATTGTGTGGCCTATATATGAAATAAATGGGTTCCACTGAAAGAACAAGGGAGAGGTTATTCTAAGACTTAGAAAAGAAATGGGAGAGGGCAGTGGAACTCTTTGGGCAGGGTATCAGAGAGTAAAGCTGAGAGAAGAACCAAGAACAGATATTGGAAATCTTCAAGCTGCATAAGACAGTTATCAGGTGGCTAGGATGTAGTCTGCTAAAAAAGAAACCATTAGTTTATATATTTTTGTTCTTGTCTTTTATTTCCTGTTTTGTTTTAGTTTCTGAGTTTCTTTTTAATCTTAGTTTCTTTTTTGATCAAGCCTGGTAAATTTGCCAGGTTAAAAAACGAAAAAAGAGATCTGAGAGAGAGAACGAAGGATAACTTGGACTCTTTGGGTAAATAAATTATTTCAGTGATCCTAATTTTCCTCATGTATTAATGTAATTAATGTAAAAAGTAAAAATACCTGTCTTGCAATTACAGGATTTAAAAGCACGTCTGCAAAGTTCTTGTATATGATAGGTACTCAAGCACTGTTTATTAATATTGAAAAAATCCTAAACAATTACTGCTGATTTCCTAGAGAGTAAAGGATAGGGTCTCCATCCTTGCTTGGGGCCCTGGTTGTATAGATCTTGCAAAGTAGAGGTAAGGCAAGCAGATGAGAGGAGTTAAGGAGAGACCCAGTTCCCATCCTATCTAGGGGCTCACTTATTAATAATTTTCACTGATTGACATTGGATTTACCTTTATTTGTTTTGCTGGATTTATTTTTGAAATACTATAATATTTGTGTTTATTTTTGGATGTCCTTGATTCTGTCTTTTTCTATTTTTAAAAATTTCTTTTCTGCTTATCAAAAAAATGCATGTTCACTATAAACATTTCAAGCACTGAGAACTCATTAATCATGGGGGGAAGTTCCCCTTTCAACTTATTATTAAAAGATACTCTAAGTATTCAGTATCTATTCCCCTAGTTTTTCTTCTATGCAAAATCAGATGGTACATATACATAAATAAACATCTATATTTTAACAAAAGCAGAATCAAATTATATATACTGTTTTCACAACTTACTGTTTTAACCTAACAGTGTTTTCTGGGCATTTTTCCAGGACACATAGCATGAACCCGTCTTTTTAATAACTTTAATATGCTATTGTATTCTATTGTAGCACGAAGTATTTGGGAGACATTCAGGCTGCTTCTGTAGGTTTACACTATTTAAAACAATGTTGTAATGAGTACTTAGATACCTCTAACATAAATTCTAGAGGTGCAACTGTGGATCAGAGCGCATGAAAAATTTTAATCTTACTGAATAATGCCAAATTGCCCTTCAAAAAGATGGCGTTGAATTTCACTCTGCACAGAGGTTTATTCCCATTCTCAGGGTAAGGGTAAGAAATTCCATATTTGGGGAGTAAGGGTTATAGCCAGTGTCTATCTGCCATGGAGCTGACTATGCCACACACAGACTAAGAAACACTGGTTTTGGAAAAGAGAGACTGTGGGCGAATCAATTCACCAATGTGCACTGATACCAGTGAACGAAAGGGAGGCTTTTGACAATGAGCTCATAAATAGATTTTTCAAGTCCAACAGACCTGAGTTTAAACCTTACTCTAATATTTACTACTGTGTGATATTAGGTAAGTTACTCAATATTTCTGAGCCTCATAAAATTGGGATAGTAATATTATTTACCTCTGGGGCTTGGTGTGAAGGTTAAATGAGAAACGTGTAATTCACGTACACCTGCGTGAAATACACACCTGTTCCTATACGTGTCAACCTGATTGTGCCACACCTGCAATATAGCAATTATTAGCTATTGTTGTTGTTGTTGTTGTTATGATGATGATGCTTTTCCAGAATACATATCTGAGATCCCAACAGGATGTTATATTTCAGTGCTTTTTCTCTCACCTCCTCATTCCTCAAAGAGAACAATGACTAGAAAACATTGGTTGGGTAAATACTGCATTATCATAATTACAATTTCCCTGAGAAAAGTGGCTTGCAGTTTGAATATTCAGCATCATAATTACAATTTCCATAAGGAATGTAGAACAGTTATTATAAACAACACAATAATCACTTGGTCCATAAGGGAGAACAGATTATTGGGGGAGCAAAGAGGGAGAAGAAGCTAAAGCCTATATTCTAATAAGCATTCAAGAATAGAAATACAGAATCTGAGAATAAATTGTAATAGCCTCTTAAGATACTCTTGTCTGAATTTATCGACAAATCTTATCATGATGGCAAATTTCCACGGGTTGATTAATTGCTGCCTATATATTTTCTCCTTACATGCAGTTTAGTTTTATGATTTCTATTAAACATCCCCTCTGTATTTTTACTCATTGTCACTCATAATTGCTATGCCTTCCAAAATTTTAAAAAGCAAACTATCACAAAGTACAAAAAGCACAAAATATATTTTTAAAAAACTATTTAGGGAGAAAAAGTTTTATCAGAGTGTTTCTCTCTTCACAGTTAAATGTGTCTCCTTTGTCAAGGGAAAATGGGTAAAAGTTTTTTTTTTAAATGCTCTTTTTACTGCTGTGTTGCCTTAATTGGCTTTCACTTAAATTTTGCTATTTTTTTCTTGTCTTTTTTATTTTTTTAGGTGAGATGAGAAAAACAAAATGCAGCTTTCAAGGTTGGTACTTTTCATGATGTTTTAAAACCTCTTGTTAATATGAAACAGTATAAAAGAAGCAAAGCAAAATACATCCTTAGCTTCTCACAAATAGTGATTAGAGGACATTATGTTTTTATTTTTCTCATTCGTGGATGGAAAAGTACAACAGAGATTGTAACAGAATGCAAGATAACAATCAAATATAATACCTGATTAAATCCTTGTCAAAATTGTAAAGTTGGAAATATTCAATGTTTTTCTACCTCATCCATTCATTTATCCATTCACCCATTAATCCATTAATGCATTTACCGTTTTTTTTTTCAGTAAATGCCTTGTACTTATGTATTGTATATAAGCCCTGCCATCAGATCTTCTACTGTGAATATTTTGTTGTCTTACCTTCACCATATTCCCAACCCTACACCCACTTCCAACCCTTCTCTCCATCTCTGGCAGCAAACTTTTACCTGTTATCACAGGTCTTCAAGTTAGCTTGCTGTATTTGATAAAGGAGCAATGTTTCCATGATATTGCTCAGCTAATAGGTGTTCAGATGTCTACTCCCAAATAATTAGTGTAAAAAAGGAAATTAGTGTGATAATAAGGAAAAGAGTCTTCTGTGTATGATGATGTATTCTGTAATGTCTTTCACTCTTGTGCGATATATATTATTATATGTAGGTTGCCATCACATAGCTGAGAAGTATATCCACATACAGTAGTCTATAATTTAATCAGTCACCCTTCCTCAAAATTCTAATATACAGTTCTTTCCTTTTACCTCGTTAGCAATTTTAAGACTTTCTGACCAAGATAGATGTGTTATACTATAAATTTTTAAAAAGAACAAAGCGTTCCAGATGCACATGAAATGGCTCTTTGTAAGAACATCAGAAGTAGATTGAAGCAAACTTCATGGGAAGCAAAGACTGAAAATTTTCTGCTGACAAAGGGTTAGTAAGTGGAAAGTTGAAAGTACAGTAGTCCTAACATTAAAATGAATAAATATTGTTTTAATTTGGAGGGCTGTTTTATTGTTCCATTGTAATGAACATTAGTATGCTTTATGTTTAAAATTTCAAAATTTTATTTATTTATTTATTTATTTATTTATTTATTTATTTATTATAGGTATGTATTATTTATTTATTTTCGGTATACTTACTTTAAAAAGGCTTTCTTAATTATTCCCTTATTGTCTTTGATTTCTCCAATCTAATTTTTTAAAAAATAAGGGCTTGAGGTCCTCAGTAGAAAATTCTGTAACCAGAGGTATTTTCAGAAACTTAACTGTCGTAATTGGGGAGGGACTCTAGTGTCTGTGTGCCAACCTAATTTAATTTTACTAATCTAGATTAAAATAGTCTAAATTATCTCAGCCATCAATCTCTTTAATTATAATACTTATTGGGAGGCAGTAAGTAGTGGTTGAGATGTTAGGCTCTAGAATCAACTTGCCCAAGTTTGAATCCTGTTTACCCATCTACTATTTGTGTGTTGGGTGAGCTTATTAACATCTCTAATACTTGCTTTCCCTTGTTGTAAAGTGTGAGAAATAGGAATCCTTACCTCATAAGGTTTTTAGGGAATACATGAGATGATTTACCTACAAATCACTTTGCCATATTGTAAGCATGCAGTAAATGATAGTTACCATTATTACTTTGTTTCATTATCGTTATTGTAAAACGTTATTATTAGAGGTAGGCAGCATCTTTACTTCTCTGAATTAAATTTCTCTCATGGACTTGATCTTTAATGTTTCACCATCAGATATGTATTCATTATGTGGTAAACTTTGTTCCATGTGAAAATATAACCTGGGATTTCCCATCGAACTGTGACATCTTGTGGCAAACCACATCTACTTTTGTCTAAATATAAGATTTTGAAAAATATCACCAAGGTGAGAGAAATAAGCAATTTGAGTGGTTGCTGTGGGGAGAAGAGAAACAATAGTAGTAAGGAAGGAGTCAATGCTTTGAAGGAGAGGTTTGGTACCAGCTTTCAAATCTTGCTTTTACAGAAATGAGCATTGCCTGTGCCTTTGTGTGCAGAGTCCCTTCATTCATAGTGATGAGGCCTGGTAGACAGAGGAGAGACTGCAGATTGGTGGGAAAGAGAAAACATTAAGGACAAATTGGAAATCATTCATCCATAGCAGTAAAAATGCTAAGAAATCTGAAGGGCAGAGTAGAAGAACAATAGAAAGGGAGGGAACTGGATCTCTTGGTGACATCTGTAGTTCCATATGTATGCATTGTCTATGTGTATCAAAATAGATGAGGAAAGTCAGCCTTCCCTCAACTAGACTGGCCAGTGATCTTATGCCAAGTCACCAATATACAAGGGTCATCCAACAGCAGCCTCTCAGTGCTGAAGCTCATCGTAAGCCCAAAAGCTAGAGGTCTGAGTGAAATGATTCCACTTTGTTCAGTCTCCCTTAGAGAGGCAACAGACACTCCAAAGTCCACTAGATTGATGACATAAGGAAGAGAAATTTGCCATCTTCACATCCAAGCCCCAAGGCTCATTTTGACACATATTCTGTCAAGTATATATACATGTTAAACTTAGACTTTCTATAGGGAAATAATTCTGATCCATTGGAGAAAATGACATTTCTAATTCAGTCTCATAAAAAATGCCAGGAATATCATAGTCCCAGCAATGCAGGATACTACTAAAAGTTCTTAATCTGGCCTCTGAGATAGCAAGATTCCAAATCGCATAAACACACTTGGATGAAAGGGGATTGTAGCTCTGCAGTGACAAGGTTTCTCATCTGTAAGTGTCTGAAACATTACCAGTTGAAATGAGACTATGGTGCCTACACTGGATTCCATGAATAAATGGTAAAACTTCATGATCTGCAATCTTGTGAAAGTACAGTTGTTAAGGAGAAATAAAAAGAAAACATATATATTGATGACTCCAGAACCACCTCCAGGAAATACTTAGATATTTGATGGAAGTGCCTCATTTCTGAACCTGCCTCAGACACCCAATCTATCCCTACAGTATCCCCTAGACTCTCTGTCACTTACATCTGCTGTATGTAGACTTTTCTTATGGTTTGCATTAGCCACTGGAGGTATACTCATGCCCTTTTCATGAAAAGAAGTCACAGTTACAGATTTTTAGGTCTAAAAAATACTTCAACTATTACTCATTTTAATCTATTTTCCCTTGAGATAATGAAAGTCAGGCCCACAGAAGTTAAGCAATTCTTTTAAGTTACTGAGTTCACTAGTGATGAAATAGGGACCACAATCACATTGCTTAACTCCTTCCTTACCAGGGGCCATCCCAGACTTTTTGGTAAAGAAGATAGGAAGATCTTTTGTTTGGAATGGAAACTATTTCTGAAACTCTGCATTTGAATGCCATCCTGTTGACTAAAATTATTATTCATCTCTTCCACTGTTAGGCGCTTCTCAGACCATCTCACTTCCCTGACTATATCATGAATTCCATAAGCTGAGAGCTCATGGCTACTATTTCTTTGTGTTTTACCATATTTATAGGATTCTAAGCAAATATTGTGCAGTTTATTTTGACTCTAAACCTTGTCAAGAACCCCTACCTCTCTTTCAGCTCTGTGAATTCCACTGATATTTGTAGAAGACCCAGAAAAAAAAAAATCTAAATCACTGAAGGTTACTAGAAAGCCAGCAAATATTATTGGGTTTAAGTTGAATTCTCTTTTGTTTTGTTTTTGCCAACTTTGCTGCAGGAATGGAGAAAAGTAAATAGATCAAAATCAACTCATTGCCATAGTATGTGCTTGTGTGTGTGTGTGTGCGTGCGTGTGTGTGTGTGTGTGTGTGTATATGTATATATGTATATATGTATACATATGTATACATATGTATATATGTATATATGTATATGTATATATATGTATATATGTGTAAATATGTATATATATTAGAATATGAGAGGGTGGTTAAAAAGTACATTTAAACATTTCATTTAGCTGGGATGACTTGGGTTTAATGATTTGCAACCTAAACCATTAGAAGTGCCAGTGAGAAAAGAAGACCAATTGAAAATATGAATGTATGTTTATCTCTTTAGCAGATAGCAAGAAGGGTTCGGAGGTTAAATATTAATGGACTTATTTTTTTAAAAAACATAGATGAAAGGCTACAAATAAAAAAACTAATTTCCTTTTTATTACAGATTCTGAATCTAATTTCCTTTTGTCCTTCCTGTGTATTTGAAAATACGATGTAGCTCTTATTTCCATGTCAGTGCTGTTTAATACTTTCACCCTGGGAGTGGTGTTTGTAGATTTGAGCACCACAAATGCAGAAGGCTGTTAATTACCTATTTTCTTGCACTTCTGTATCAAGTGTCATTCACAGAAACACAGATTAGATGATGATTATTAATTAAAGAGAAATTCCAGTATTCATGTGACTCTTTCAAAGATGACTTAAGGTGATCAGATTTATAAACCACAGAAACCATTTTCATAATTGCATTTCCCCATTTATCAGTGTATTCACAATGCAATGTTTCAAATCTTATCAAATGTCAAACCATTAAATTCCCCTTACGCCCTAGTTCTTGCAGGTTTCGTTGTATATATCTCTCTCTCCTTTTTTTCCCAACATTTTATACTGTAGTTCAACCCTAGTCTCTCTGACTAAAATCTTTCCTCTGTCCCTCACACCTCTCTGATTTTATCTTGGCATATACTCCAGGTTTTCTAATGAGAGAAATTAAAAAGCTAAAGCAACCTAAGACTTATCATTATTGGTTTGACAGTGCTTTCAAAGTAACTTAACATACCAAATAAATAAGCCTAATAAGTCAAAAAGACATTCAGAATTTTAATCTTGGGAATTGGCAGATTATAGAAATGCTAAATGTATTCGAATGTTAGCAAATTTTGTCCTAGCCATATATATTCTGTATATGAATACATAATACAAATACAGCACATGAACATGTATATATATGTCCAGCAATAAAGATGGGGATGGATGCAAATAACACTATTCGTTGGACAGAGGCACCATACATAGTGGACTGAGCAATGGACTCACTTCTAATTGAATCAGCTGATGAGGTAGGTGATGATTAGTATGTTATATTACTATAGTATTGCGTTACCTGGCTTTTTAAACCCTGAAGCTATATTACCTTGATAAAACTAAAAGCTAAATGTAAATATAGTTTTAAATATAAATAATTTGTAATTTATTCTAGCTCTAAATCTTGACCTTGCCACTTACCTTGGGGAAATCATTTCCTCCTTTATTGTTTTTTTTTCTGGTTTGTTTGCTTAAATATTGGGTTTCATTTTAATTTTCCCCATTAAAGGAGCTAATTCAGGTGAATGATCCCAGCTTAATATCTGATGAGTGAGTCCTCCAACGTTCATTTCATTTCCCCCTTGAAGAAGCTGCAAAATGTGTTAGCTATTTTCAAATCTCAAAAGGAGTCTGACGTGGAAGAGAAATGTGATTAAGCCTATGGTTCCACGTGATAATATGAGAAACCAGAATGCAGAAGGAAACATATCCAGCTCAATATAAGGAGGAACATTACTGTAAAACATGGCTATCCCGGGGCACAGGTAACTTGTGAGTTCCTCCCAAGTACTCTTTCAAACAGCCAGATGATCATATAATGGGTGAAATATAGAGGAAACGCTAGCACCGGGAGGCCAACCAGTTTATGTTTCAGGTTTTTCTTTCATATAAACTAGATGATGCTGTGCCCTGTTGCTGCTCCAGAAACGCAAAGACCACTAGGGAAGCAGGCTGTAGTTAGTATGGTAGCCGCAGGGATTGCAAGAGAAAACAACAGGCTTTGACTGCTTAAAGAAGTAAGAAAAATGTAAAGAATCACAGCAATCAGAGCCAAATTTGACCCCAGATTTAACATTGTGAAAAGTTCAGAGACCCCATAAACGGTGAGGGCTTGCTTTTTACTCTGGACCCCAAGGCACACACAGTCAGACCTGTATATATCCTCCGCCCAGGAACACCCTTCCTTTCCTCTGCCTCTTAGGTCTCTGGGCTAGCCTCAAACTAGGTATATTCCCTGTGGGAAGAAGAGGAGGGGAGAAACAAAAGGGGCCCGTGGCAGGCGGAACTTTGTACCTCCAGCTCTCATTCTTATTCTTTAACTCTGAAGGGTAAGGTTAAACCCCCAAACAGATGGAGAAACTTCCTTTGCCCTCCTTTTCTCTCTCTCCTCCCTAGCTTGGCTTTCTCCCAGGCCCCATCAGCTGCTCTTTTTCTCCTCAGCTGCCACCTCTGTGATAAACTTTCACCCAGGCCTGTTGGAGCTCCTTTTTAGGACAGAAGTGTGGCTCCAGGATCTTGCATCATAGGATGTTGCCGATTTGCTTTCTGGTAATGACTGTTCTTGTATTATAGTGACTGCTTCTGCAGCCCAGTTCCGGCTCTTAGCTTTGAGCCATGTTTCTATTGGCCATGCAGTACCTAGGCAATGAATTCCAGCTAATTAGTTCCAATTAATTTTTTACATTCTAGTCCAAGTGGCATGTCCAGTCTCTTTTCCTGGTCTTCCCTACCAAGCTCCCCTTATTCCAGCTGAACTCTTCAGATCTTCTCTACTGAGAATGTCCTTCCCTCTTCTTTCCTTTCTAGCACATATTGACTAGGTGAACTCAAATATCTCCTCCTCCTCTGTGAAATCTCATCATAGTCCCCTGTTCGAAACTAGACAGAAATCCTTCTTTGTTTCCAGGACATTCGGCCATTACTTCTATCCTAACACTTGACATGTTGTGGCTCATGTCTTTGTGAGTTTATCTTCCCTACTTGTTTTCCCCAAAGAATGCTATTTTTTTTGGTATTCACAAAACCTAGCATAGTGTGTGATTCATAGCAAGAACCAATAAATGTTGTCTGAATGAATGAAATAAATAAGTAAATGAATCATAATATATACTACAGCGTATGCCTTTTTAAACAACTGATCTAAAGGATTAGTCATTAGAGAAAGCTTCAGTAGGCATCTTGCACATCTGGACAATTGTTATGCAAAATATTTACTTAGGAGGCAAAGAGATATTCTCTTTTCCTGTGGAAATATAAAAGGATTTTTGTTTCAAGGAAAATTACATTGAAAAAAAAAAGTAACTGTCTACAGTGCAAGAGACTAAGTTTCTATCTTCAGGGACATTCTCTTGTCTTTTTATATTACAAGAGTGAATAAGATTTAAACCAAGCAGCCAGTGTGATAATGTTGCCAGACAGCTAATAAAGAGGAAGATTAGAGAGTTGTATAAAATGGCAGGTGCCTCGGCAGATTCCACATCTTAGGCATTAAACACAGAACAAAGTGCTGCTGTTTTCAGAGGACCACCAAAAGTGCTTGCTGTCAGCTTTAGCAGCATGGTGCCAATCTGACTGTGGTGCTCATCTTACCAAAAACAACATGGAAAAAATAAAGCAGGCAGCAGTAGATGGTACGTGGAACAGAGAGACGGCATCTGAAACAAAACCAAACTCTCGCAAAAGAAAATGAAGAATTATTTCTAGTCGGTCGCTTACAGAACATCCTTGGCTTTCACAGAGTAGATCATAATGTCTAATCATGTAAAGGATCCCAAAGCATCCTCTTCAGACGGAGTCGACATTGTGGCTTACTTTCTCTTCCAGTTTCTCAGGGAGTTTAGGATTACTACTATTTTAAGATAGAAATTAATTGGGTGATATTTGTTCTGCTGACTCATGTGACCAGCAGGGATCATAACCATCTTTATCTACAGAGCAAACACTGAAAATGTTTTGCATTTTTGTACCTCAGGAATATAATTACAATTAATATTTTCTCTTTTGATCTTTCTTTGACAAACCATCTCCTCTTTGGAGATAAAGGCAATGTGGGGAAGAAAGTATGAATATGGGCTAGAAGAGAAGCAGAGAGACAGGTATAAGTTATGCAGTAGAAAAGTTCTAGGTTTGGAAAGGAGGAAGACAGAGAAACATTTCTAGCACTTACTAAGTGCTGAGCTTTGTGTGCTAAGTGCTTCACAGAGAATATATTACTGTATATATTTGTCTTAAATGAATAACTCAAAGTTAACAAAAATACCAGTGTATATAGTGTAAAACATTTGTACATAAGACTGATTTTATATATAAGGCATTAATATCTGCAGAGGACCTTATCGGTTTACCCCATAAAACTCAAACAGCCCATCTTATAATGTCTGATTTACTTTCAGGTCTTAGGCTTGTGAGGCAAACCTAGGAGTCCAAATTATTTATAAGAGAGGAGGCTGAGCTTACAAAAAAAGGCTGTGGAAACTCCCTAGCCTTCAATCTATATTTAAATAATTACCTTGTATAGTTTAAGTACATGCTAATTATCACATAATAAATATTTAAATGTGCTAATCTGCTCAACTCTACCCCAAACTAATCATCAACCCCAAAGACATCTAATGAATGTAGAAATCTCAGAAATTCATCAGGAAGACAATAGTAGGAATTTTTTTAATGTACAGTTTGTCTGAAATAAAGGATTTCTTTTTCAGGTGACGATGTCCATATAGTCTTGTCTGACTGGCTAATGCCAGTGAACCCACTGATTGGTGGGAATGATTAATTTGTGAGCCTATCAAAGGTCAAATAATGACAGAGTCCTATGTTTCACCTTTTCTAGTCGGTGGTACTGTCTGAGTTTCTTTTTATTGTTAAAGAAACCCAAACCTCTATTAGTTAGCATGACTATTACCTGAAGGCTTATTACTGGGAGCCAAAGATAAGATATGGCCTCCATTGGCTCAAATGGAATTACATCCCAGCAGAGGAGCCGCCCTCTGCAGCTTCCTGGTAAACAATTACTGATTCAGCCTGGTTGCTGGTTTTCTTACATACTGTTCCTTCTCTCCATTTTCTCAGCCTTAATTTAGTTCTCCCTTCCAGTAGGACCACTGCTTGCCTATCTCAGTTATTTCACTGTTCATTTACCTGAGAGTCAGCTGGGCATGGGCTCTGTAGGTGAACTATCCCGAGTCGAAGCCCTGTTTGCCACTTACTGTATATGTCTTTGGAAAAGTTGCATAAAATCCCTAACTTGGAGTTTTCTTGCCCATAACATGCGGATGCATCCTAAGAGTTTCATGAATATTAAATAGGATAATCCGTTTGCCGTGCTTGATGTGCAGTAGGTACTCCTTTGGTATTGTTACCACAATTCTGTGATTATGCTGGGTTGGGGAAGAGATGCATAAGTGGTTTCCAAACTCACAGTTTCTCTGCACTTTGACCATATGTATAAGCAGTTCCCTTGAGTTCTGACTTAGAAAATAAAAATGCAACAGACATCTCTTCTTTTGTTCAGATGCTGGGAGAATTAGAACCAAATTAATACCATCAGATTTAAAAACTTTTCAAAACACTGTTTTAATTGATTTTAGCTGTTAGAAGAATTACAGTCCAAGTCAAAGCCAAGTGACTTTTCTTGAAGGCTTAGTTCTTCCGTTACTCAGTCTTTGTTCTTGCTTTACCTATAATTGCACAATGTTCATTGGTATTTTACTTTTATATTCCTCAAATCCTTTTGAAACAAAACAATGAAACCATCACTCAAGCGTCCAGAAGTTCTGGTTTCTCTCTTTCATTCCTCTCCTCTTCCCTTTCTTTTCCTTTGCTTCCTCCCTTACTTTCCCCCTGCCCTCTCCCTTCTTCCCTCCCCTCCCCTTTCTTTCCCTTCCCTTCTCTCCTCCCTTCCCCTGTCCCTTCCTCTGTCCCTTCCCCTGTCTCTTTTCCCCTTCCTTACCCCCCTTTTCCCCCCCTCCTCCTCCCCACTCCTCCCCCCTGCCCCTCATATAGGGCACTTAGGAAAATGATTCAGTTAGTTCGGTCTATACCAGTTCCCTGTGGGACCTTTTTAAAAGTGCATATTCCTGTGTCCAACTCTAGAGATTCTGATTCTATAGATCAGAGTGGAGCCAGGGATCTGTATCTTTTTTAATAAATACTATTCATCCAGAACATTCAGATTGAACATTCTGCCATTCTTGATAAGCAAGTAGGAAAGAGATGGAAATGAATCTGGCTTCCAAATCAGACTCAGTCACCATCCGTACGACCTTAGAAAATCACCCAACCTGTCTATGATTCAGTTTATTCATCTTTAAAAGATACAGAAATCTATAAAGTCTGTCTACCTAAATCATAAAGTTTCTATAAAAATAAATGAAATAATATCTGAAACAGGAAGAAAAAAATCTATTAAGTAATTAAATGACCATCTTGTTTCACAATCTAGGAATAGGATAATATAACTTTTTACAGGCAGATAACTGTTTTGTTTTGTTTTTTGTTTTGAAAATCAGGGCCCCATAGATGTGAACTAACCCCTCCAGATGGAATAGATATACAGGATCTTGAACAGTGTGTTAAACCACAAGTCATGACTCATTAGGAGACTATGAAACAGTTTGGTGGTGACTCCAGCATTTTTAAAACAGGATAGGATAGGATAGGATAGGATAGGATAGGATAGGATAGAAAGGGAAGAGAGGGGAAGGCTAAGAAAAGGTAGAAACTATCATAGCACCTTGCCCGTAGGAAGGAGTTTAGAGTAGAGTCTCTTATAGTTAAATGTATTTGTCTTTGTGCTCTCCTGTATCCTTCCCCTGCTTCCCTCCAGCTGATCCCTATATATTCTGACTCGTGTTTGGACATCATACTTAGGAATGAAAGAGGTGAGGTTGTGGCTGGCATTGGAAGCACAGCAGAGTAGCCTGCAAACAGCATCCATGGGTGAGATGGTGTGAGAGAATCAAGAATATAGCGGGAAGGGCAGGAGAATATGTGCATCTCTGTTGCCCTCAAGAATCTTATGGAAGGCACTAGACTTCTCAGATCATGTAGAAAGGAGTGGTGGAGCAGCTTCATTTGGAAATAAGTAGATAAAATATCCTAGAAAGCTGGAAGAGGTGGGCAATCCGCTTGTGTGTACAAACGTTGTAATTATAAAGCACACTGGTGAGGGAAGGTAATACTTTGCTGGAATTACTCTTTCTTTGGTGTACCACTCACTCTCCTCTTCCCCAACTACCTCTATTGAAACCAAAGTCTGGGGCTATGATGAAGCATAAAGTCTTTCTCTGGCTGCCAGGTTAAGGGAATAATGCTCTACCATCTAAGAGTGAGCCTTGTAATTTATATTTTCCCATTACAACAAAAACAAATAAAACCCTGTTGTTCTAACCTAGTAGCTAGGTACAGTTAAAATAATAAATTGTGTGCACTATTCAGTGTTTACACTAATGACCATCACTTTGTAAGTGCATATTATATGCTAAGGAGGCTCCAACTATAATCTCTGGTCTACTGGAACCTCAGGAGAAAAGTTGTAGTGTTGATGCTTTATAGATGATCTTACTGGAGCTCAGAGAAATTAATTAACCTCAACTCACATGAGTGGCAAATGATAAAAGCAGGACTCACACCTAGGTCTCTATGGAACTTGCAGCTACATCTCACTGCCTCAGCTAATAGACTAGTTTCGGAAGGTCATCGCCATACAGAACACTGATTCTAAGAGGGAAGTGTGCCTGCAAAGTCAAGCAATTAGGCAAAATGCAAGTGTGCATTACCTGGTCAATTTCTGCTGCGAAGGCTCAATGTTTCAACATCTTCATTTTGTAACTATCTGCAATGTGTATGCATTGTACCTTTTTTTTTCTCTGTGGATTCTAAAGGGACTTGAAGAAAAAGCAACTGCTCATTCTTTGCTCTTTTAAATATTAATTTTGTGTCACACTCCATAAATCTATTCGCATCCTGTCATCTAAATACTAGTGATTGAGATGAAAAAAGCATCATGCTAAAAAATGTATTTCTGATTACACGGAATATAATTAGGAAAGAAATAATTTCATATATTTTTGTAATTTCAGAGCCAGGGGTAGGGCAGGTGTGGGGGTATCTGAGAGGTGGGGGTTACTCTGGGATCCATGTTTTGTTTGTTTGCATTTTGCAGTTAAGAAGGTTGATGTTAATTTTATCCAGAAATTATGCTGTATGGAAGGAGGTACCACTTGGAGAGAGTACAGTATTCTCTGGGCAACTTAACCCCAAATCTGTTTGCTGTGCACATCCTGTGAGGGTTCAGATGAAAGAAAGGGTGAGGCAGCTGGGGTGGACTCTCAGAACTCTGGCAGTCTGGGAGGGGGGCACTTCTCCCCAGTTCTTGTCCACATTGCATGGCTGAGAGCAGTTTGCTCACTCCCCTTCCCAAACTGGGAGAGGTGTAGGACATGTCCTCCCTCCCTGTAGTTGATGCTTTTGGAAGCAGAGTTTTGGGTTAGGTAGAGGAAATAGGCAACAGAACTGCTGATTTTCAAGGGCATCTAACACATGAAAATTTGCATTCTGTGATCCTCCTCACTCTCCCTGGTGTCTCGGAACAATCTGGAATTAGCAAGCCTTGACAACAGCTAATGAGAGTGAACAGACACACAGATTCCCCTTTTGCAGTGGTTGGATTGGATTCAACCTTTACAAGACAGGCAAATCAGCCCAAATAACCTCTTTCTGGAATGAATAAAAAGATTTCCTCACCTCAAGTGTGCTAAGAAGGGAGTCAGTAAAGAAACTGAGCTATAATAATGACCATAGCAGCTAAGACTCTGACACCGGCCATATAGTTTTCGCGTCTGCTCTGCAGCATGGGTACCATCTTTCCCGCCACCTTCATCAGCATCTTCCCCATTTCATAAATAAGGGAACTGAAGCACAGACAGGTTACGTTTTCTTCCTTTGGCCCACATAGCTACTCCAGGAGTCTTGGGCCCAGCTACTGTATCTTTCTCACCATCAGAGCAAGAACGGCAAAGTGCACATTTGAATTCTGAGCTTCTTTGACAAAGGGCCCTCATCTTGAAACCCATGGAGAAGGGCTTGGTTACATTTCATCACATTCGGGGCAGAGTATCTGGTGAACCGTTCTTTCCGTTTATGACTCATCAGTTGAAAACTAAGGATTTAGCATCCGCTACAAACTAGACACTGTTATGTATGACAGGAAATATTGCTTGGTGGCTGACGTGGACCCTGGAGCAGGCCTCCTGGATTAGAATCCACTTCCCAGTTGTGACCCTGGAAAAATACCTTTGTGCTCCTCAGTTTTATCATCTAAAGTTAGAGATAATAATTATACCTTCTTCATAGGGCTGTTACAGGAATCAACTAAGTTAATTAATACAAATCAATTAAAATAGCGCTTGGCACAAAGTAAGAACTCAGTAACTTTTATTGTTATAACTACTACACTGTGCTATTTTTCACCAAAAAAAAAAAAAAAAAGGAAAATGGTTTTGATAGTTTGTTTTAATAGTCTAGATGAAGAGAGAAATATATTACTCTAAGTCTATCCTTTTTATGAAATTAGTTGAAATTTTAAAACATTAATTAAAATCACTACAAATGTTAGAACTTGCATTAGCTACCCTTTTGTGTCCAAACAATGCATATAGACTTTTTAAATTTCTTAATTTAATTTATTTAATTGATATTGCTGATATATATCAATTCCCTACTAGGTTCTGGGAACAGAGAATGAAAACTCTTACACAAAATTTGTAGAATCCTTGTTCTGTGAGAGTTCCCCACTCTTCCACTTGATGTCTTTTTGAAAACATTAACATGAAATTGTAATTAACACTGAACCTGTCTGTAAGTGATGCTGTATAATGCAAGAAAAAATGATACCTCATTATTGTTTGACATATCATTTACTACATTTCTGCAGTTCATTTGCTCAGAGTAAAAAAGCATTATCTAAAGCGAAAATGTTGCTATATGACTATCTGTAACCCAATTCTTGCTTATATTAATTGTTTCCACTCAAAGAGATTTCTGACTTTTGAAACACAGCAAATTTAAGATTCTGTTTTGGAGTATCTGTCATATGAAAACCCAACATGTCTTATATACATGTTATGTATACTGTTTCTAACCCTGAATATTTGCTCTACTTCTAAATTAATTTAATCTTATGCCATATAATGGAATTATTTTCTTGAAAAGACCAAGAAGTGTCTGTCTCTCAAGTAAAATAATAATTTTTATTTGTTTGCTTTACTTCTGTAGCTGAAGAGTGTCTAGAAGCCTACCCAGTAGAACGCTGTATTTTCTGGTTGTTCCCATTTTACAGATGGTTAATTTAAAACCTGAAGGATAAGTAAGCACAACTCACTTTGCAAACTTGAAAGATCCATACATTATTAGGTTTAAAGTACTTCATCTGTTTTAACTACTCATCATCCCGAGTGTTCACCAAGATCTCCGTTTCTGGAATAAATGGCAATAAATCATATATTCTGCTCTGGAATGCATTAGTATATTCATTGATTGCATGGGAGCCTAGCTATGTCTATTTAAATAAACACAATTTTACCTTCAAGTTAGTATATAGCACATTTAAAATTCTTGGAGCAGTTTTTACTCCCATTTCTGTATTTGTTCCAAGACATATGTCATCACTCAGTGGAAGAAGTAAACTTATCCCGTGTTCCTCCAGAGGTTAGAAATAGGATCTAATAGTAAAAGCTGCTAGGGGAAACATTTCAGCTCAGTAGAAGGATGAGCTTTCTAATAATTCAAGTGGTCTCTGGCATTAGATATGGTCTGGATTTGAGGGGAGGTTTTTTTTTTGTTTTTTTTTTTTGTTTTTTTTTACATAGACCAAAATGTGGTGGTTTAAAATCTGTTCAAGGAAATGTCCCAGCTATTTTTTTTTAATTTAATCCACCATGGTCCTAAATTATTCACATTACTTTGTATTTCTAAATCAATTGTAGAATTGGTTTGATAATCTCCAAAATACATTAAGCATAGTGATTACTAATATAGTGTGTCAGTGGGATAAATTTGAAAGTAGTAAAGTTTGGAAATATTGAGGGTTTTTTTGTTATTTTTGGAAACATCAATTTTTTCTAATAAGTGGACATAGTATGTCCCTCCAAAGATATCCTATCTAACAGTGTGGTAGTGACCACTATTGCAGTATGGGCAGTATTGTTATCGACCTTATTCAGGCAGACACTGGGTGATTATCACTTAGAAATGTGGTTCAGGATAACTCAAGTGTTAGGACTTTGATTATCTGATTTCTACATTTCCTTGTAACTCTAGGATTTTGTTTTGATTGTGGAAGTTTGTATCTAGCCTAACATTGTTTTCTGGGGAAAAAACACCTGCATAGTGCAGTGGTTAAAAGCACCAACTTTATGGTAAAACCAACAGACCTGGGATCTGATCCTTGCTGCCAGCTGGACGGCCATAAGGCACTTATTCAGCTTTCTCACAGACAGTTTCTGTAGCTGCAGAAGAACCAAATCTGGTAAGTGAGTGGTGTAGACCAAGTGCATATGTGTAAAAATATCTCATGTGTAGTGGCTGTTCAAAATGTGAATTGGGTCTGTGTCTAAAGAATTGGGAACCTGTGTCTTTCAAAGGACAGGGAGAAAAATAATTGAGACATGAACGCTGGTTGGAGCTAGGAAAACAGCTGTGATCTCCAATGATTTGTTTCCATAGTGTCTATAGTGTCTATAGTGTCATTTGACCACTTTGACACATATTTAGTTTATGACATCTAGAAACAAATGTCTTTGTGACAGATGTATGACAGTTACAACACTTTGACAATTGTATGGATGAGGGGTTTATGATTCATTGCTTTCTTTCAGCGATAATTCCATAATCTATCATTAGATCAATCGCTCTTTACAGATGCTAGAAGTGATTAAACATCCAACTAAACACTATAAACATGATTGCAATTTCCTGCAAATCTGCTTTCTATCACA
Source organism: Acinonyx jubatus (assembly GCF_027475565.1). Classification (NCBI taxonomy): domain Eukaryota; kingdom Metazoa; phylum Chordata; class Mammalia; order Carnivora; family Felidae; genus Acinonyx; species Acinonyx jubatus. The sequence goes on from NC_069391.1 coordinate 42,357,263, forward strand.
TAATCTCTCAGTTCATATTTATCACTCTCTGTCAGGCCAAATTCATCTGACCAGTAAAGGTTTTCTTGCACATTTGTGTGGCATGGCATGATGGTACCCATGCTTGTGGCAATAAATTAAAGCTCTGCTGATAGATGTTTCCTCTTCATGCACATATACACATGCCTTTATGCAGGCCACGTTTCCCAAGGAGTACAGTGTGAGTTTTACGTGCTGAAACTACACAAAACAAGTCTTTCTTAGCCTGGGGTTTCGATGCTTCACTGGGAATCCTTGCGGGGCCTGCTGATCAGCATGCAGAACCTAGTTCCAGAGAAGTACACAGAGATCTCTAGGGATCTCACTACATCTGTAGAGGGAGAAAGGCTCCATATGTAATTCCACAGACCCATCCTCACTTGCTCTCCTAAAGAAACCTTTTGTTACTTCAGAAGTGAAAATAGATGTATGTTTCTGCTGGTGTCTAATACCTTTTGGCAGAGAATGCAGAAATGCTCAGCAGTTTACTGTAGGGGTCACATGTTATTTTGGAAAGGATAACTTTTCGGAACAACACATGCTCATAAAAATACACACAGAGAGGTAGGTTTGGGATCTGAGATTGGTAATGAATCCTGGAGCGATGAGAGAAATAATTGATGAAATATCAAGACAGGCAAGTAGCATTATAGATGTGAGTGCCTAAGAGTGATATGTTTATTTTATTTTTTAATGACTTATTTTAAGTTTATTTTGTTTATTTATTTTGAGAGAGACAGAGAGAGCGAACAGAGGAGGGGCAGAGATAAAGGGAGGCAGAATCCCAAGCAGGATCCACACTGTCAGAGCAGAACCCAATGTGGGGCTTGAACCCATGAACTGTGAGATCATGACTTGGGCTAAAATCAAGAGTCAGATGTTTAACCAACTGAACCACCCAGGTGCCCCTAGACTGATATGTTTAAAAGACCAGTTTCCTCTGGATTAAAGTTAGAGTGGATTTCTGTTTCTATTAGAGGCAGCTTCAGAATTTCCTGGGTAGGTCTCTTGGCACCATTTATAAGCGAGAGCCCATTTCCTTCTGGACGTGAGTTAAATCATGGTGGGAACTGCCACATTCACATGGCTCCAGTTTACAGTATGAATTCAGCGATATGAAGTAGGACACTGCTCTGGTTCCAGTTGGCATTTCACTTTCTACATGATATCATTAGATTCTATTTGGCTGCTTTTAGCTGTTTACAGTATATCTTATATCGAATTTATTGTGAATTAGGAGTTGATAGATGCAAAGCTGTATTAGAAGAATTTCCAATGTGAATTTATATGATAGGACAAATTTTTTTTTAAAAAGACTGTAAGAAACTCTTACTCTTTGAAATGCATAAGTTGTTTGCTATTTGGTCAAACAAGGAGATAAAATTTCTGTGAAGCTATATTGTAATCTGGGTGTTGCAGGTATTTAAAGTGACAAAAAATAGCTTGCAAGATATTGTTTTAAAAACTCATTGCACCCTCTTTGTCTTGAGCAGGAGTTTTGGCATTTCACTTTAAAAGCTACTGTTTGAAGATTGATGTATTTATGACTTGAGAGAATTTAAAAATATAATTGAATTTAGATTTCTGAAGTCTTAGAACTTCTAAAGACAAGACACAATCATTGGGCTATGTAATTTTAGAGTCATAGGTAGTATTTATGACATTTTTATGGGCCTATGCCTTATTTGCTTTATATTTCTTTGAGTAAGAAGTTAAACTTATTTTCATATTTACCATAAAATAAAGCAAAATTAATAATAATTAGCATCAGGGCACCTGGCTTGCTTAGTCCATAGAGCATGTGACTCTTCATCTCTGAGTCATAAGTTTGAGGCCCACATTGGGCACAGAGTTTACTTTAGAAAAAAAATAATAACAGGGGCACCTGGGTGGCTCAGTTCGTTAGGCAACCGACTTTGGCTCAGGTCATGATCTCACAGTTTGTGAGTTTAAGCCTCGCGTTGGACTCTGTGCTGACAGCTCAGAGCCTGGAACCTACTTCAGATTCTGTGTCTCCCCCTCTCTCTACCCCTCCCCTGCTCACACTCTGTGTCTCTCTGTCTCTTAATAAATAAACGTTAAAAAAAATTAAAAAATAGTAATAACAATGAATATCACCCTGGGGCATCCTTGTATTTCCCAAATTTATTGGTGTGAGCACTATCCCCCGAAAAGAAAAAGGTTATACTATATATTTGGAAAAACACAATGATGGATCTTAACAATTTTAATCAGAATTTTTATGATGTGAACGACCTATAATATTTCCACTCTCATGAAAGATTTCTTTTACAGGTCATAATCCCTATTTTTTTTTTTTTAAGTTTATTTATTTTGAGATAGAAAGCAAGCAGGGGAGGGGCAGAGATAGAGAGAAAGAGGGAGAAAGAGAATCCCAAGCAGGCTCCACACTGTCATTGTAGAGCCCAGTGTGGGACTTGAATTCACAAACCGTAAGATCGTGACCTGAACCAAAATCTAGAGACAGTTGCTTAACCCACTGAGCCACCCAGGCACCTCACAATCCCTGCTTCTATTCACTGTACCTATAATCCTATGATTTATTTATTTACTTAGAGCCTTGCAAAGTAATTAGGCTTTCAAGAATAACCTATTCCACTTTGTTGAGGATCAGTGTCATACCTTACATCCAAACCTTTTAATCAATATTTTCATAAATGATAATGTTTAGCTACCTTAAGAGAGGAACAACATAAAGTGGAAACATCCTTGAGCTGGGCAGGAGACTTCACACTTGTCAGTAGTTAACACACAGCACTCTGGGCGTTTGTAATCACTGGGTCAGTATCTGTCTTGCCACTTGAGAGGTTCTCAACCTTGAATGCTCATTGGAATGATTTCATATCTTTAACAAAACAATACTGATGCCTGGGTGGTACTCTACAAATTCTTATTTAGTTAATCCTAGAGTGGGGTCTGGAGATCAAGGTTTTTAAAATCCAGTAACCTAGAATACTCTAACATGACCCAGGAAAACCATGCACTTGACTGCAAGGTTAGTGACAGGAGGACCTTCTCTTCCACGAATAACTCAATGTCTGGTACAGAGTAGAGTCTAAATATTGAACGATGGATGGATGGATGGATGGATGGATGGATGGATGAATAGATGGATGGATGGGTTGGTGGGTGGTTTGGGGCAACTTAACTTATCTTTGTGAATCTTGGGTATATAGATCTTTTAGTATGTATATCAAATAAGTTGACCTAAAAATCTCTTCCTTTCACTCAGGTGAATTATCTGAGAGACTATAGTAAGGTGCCTATCTAGTCATTATCTTCTAATTTAAAAGGATCTTAAAGGTTGCAACTGGGATTCTCAATGTATCCAATAAAGCCTGTAATAAGTTTAATAGGTTTTGCTAAATTAAATTATGTATTTTATCAACTCCCCTGTAAGAACTTTTATTTTTTATTCTTTTAAATGAACCATGGATTAACATGGTATATCCTAAAATACCTGTGTTTTCCTTGGAAAACAACATGAAGTTTATATTTTTCATCTGTAAAAATTATTGTTTTAGTTTCTGATAAATCCAGAAATCTGTGGAAGATGCCTTCAGCTATCCAAAATACTCAGTGATTTGTTTTAAGAAACATTCATTTTAACTAATCCTTCGCCATTGTCACCATTGAGCAGTTGGCAGTCTTAAGAGTCACAGAAACATTCAAACTTTATATTTAATGAGCCCTGTTTGGAAATTCATGTGTATGGTCCACATTAGTGATTATATTATAACAATGAAAGTCAAAACAGTTTGCTTTGCTGAAAGAGTATTGGACAAAGCTCAGTTTTAAGTTCATTGCTACGTGGGGTTTCATTCAAGTCTTGTTTTCTTTTGAAAGTCATCCTTCAAAATGCCTCGATTTTGTGATGGAATTTCAGAGGAATTAAACATGATCAGGTTCAGTTGTAATTATTACTCGATCTAACCCTCATAGTTTGAAACAAGGCTGCTGGGGCAACCCTATAGTTGAATGTGTCCTACTACTAGGTTGATGTGTACTAGTTTATGATATGGGCTAGACATTTCCAATCTTTCTAGGTTCATGATGCATCCTCCGCATAGTGTCTTAGTAATAGGCCAAATGAGATCTTTAACAATTCCATTTACCAAATAGTTAGGCTCAAATAACTTTCTAAGTATTTATGTCCCAACAACTTGATAGCTAGTTGAAAAAATAACACACATAAATTAAATTAAAAGAAAAAATATTTAATTTCATTCTTAAATAACCACACTTACTAAGCAGATGTTTGTACTTGTTAGACACTACAGTTTCTCTAAAATCTTAGAATCAGATTGAATGCTGTAACCCTTATCTCCTGCTCCAAATTGATTCTCAACTGATACTTGCTTTTTTATCATATCAATCATTAAAAACCCAGCTTCACAAAGATAGGACATCATCAAAAGGAATGAAACAAAGTTTAATGTTGAGATTGTGAACTACCATCAGCTAATAGTTTGTACGGTATTTTATATTTTTCTATTAATACTTTATTTCCCTTGAAATTTTAAAATAATTATGACACTTTTATAAGTTTACTGTAATGCCCTGGGTTGCTTCCATGGAAAGTGGAAAGTTTGGGAACAGTGGAGCTAAACTGTTTTTATTTTCCTTTTTTTAGAAAACTAGTTTCTCAGTTAGCCATACTTTATTCTGGAGCTAACTATGCCAAATGTTGGGCAATGCAGTCTAAGGCAATATGGATTGCAAACTTAATTTGCTAAATCCTTGAGTTTTTATTAGCTGAAATCATTAAAATAGTATCTTCCTTTTTGAGAACAGATATTGGTGCCACTTACTCATGTATAGATTTTTTAATTAAATGGCTCTTTTTCCTACCCTGAGAATAAAGCTCAAACAAATTTCAAGCCAACAAATTTCATTGAATGCAAAAAAGCAAAGAAAGAATAAAAATAATCTCTAATCCCACCATTTGGAAATAAATAGCATCAATATTTGTATGTATTTATATCCAGACACTTTTTTTTCTTAATTATAGATGAATAGACAGGTACATTTTTATTAACATTTTATAAAAATAGTTTTATACCATTTTATAGTCTATTGTACTTTATTCACTTAGTCATATAAACCGTATATGTTAGATATGTTTCCAAGTATGTATATGTGAATGTGTGTAGACATATATATGTATATGTAGGGATATATATGTAATGTGTATATGTATGTTTATATCCAATATACATAATATACATATTAATATACATATATATCCAATATGCATATATATATTCATCCTTATCTATATATTTATACACATAGATATATTTAGACATAGATGTGTGCATGCATACATATATATACACATTAAAAACTTTCATGGCTACATGGTGTTCCACTTTTTGGTTGTATGTTGTACTACATTTTATTTAACCAATTTCAGTTGGTGGATATTTGGGTTATTTTGAGTTTTTCCTATTGCATACACTATGTAATAAAAGTGATAATCAGGCAGTTGTCTGATTATTTTCTTGGGAAGCATTCCTAAAGTCAAATTACCTTAAAGGATACATATATTAGAAAACTCTTTATATATTGCTAATTTTCTCTCAGAAAAATTGTATAAATTTGGTTAGAAGGTGGCCCCAATAATATTTATTAATAATTCACTTTCTCCTCACTTGTTTGAATTATTACTTTTACTATATAATGAATTGTTAATGGCCATTGAGTTCAGTCTCTAAATTTTGTATTCTTTTCCATGAATCTCTTTGTAGTGGCTTCATTGCATAGTTATTTAATTATATTTCTTTATGCCTGATTTCAGTATACAATAATGTAGTTCCAAATACTCCTCCAACATATTTCATTGATATGTTCTAGACTAATCTTATCTATTGCTGTGCATTTGATTTGTATAGATACCTTCCTTATCACCTTCACCCCTCGTTAAAATGCCTTTAGGATTTTAGTTGCAATTGAATACCATTTATGGGTTAATTTTGGAAGAGATATCTGTACAATATTGTTGTTTTATAGAGTTATAGTTTCTGTCTACTTATTTCCTTTGATATTCCTTATGCATTTAAAAATTTTATTTATCCTATGTATTTCTTAAGTTTAATGGAATTTTTTATATTTTTATTTTTATTATAAATATAATTTTCCAAATATATTTTCTTAAGAATATGTATTTGGTTATAATTTATATGGACAAAATTGTTTGAAAAAATTCAGACAAGTTATCTTGCTAAACTTATGTTTCATTATTTGTGTCTTTTGTTTACTCTTATAATGCATGCAAAAGAACAAAACTAATACTAATACAACTGATTTCTTATCTTAATTTGGAATATATCTGGTGTTTTATCATTAAAAAATTTTTCCAGGTAGTTTCATATAAATGCTTTTTCAATTTAATTAAAGTTTCTTCTATATTGTTATTAATGTTTTTATATGTTATTATTTTTATGAAAAAATATTATGAAAGAGCCTTTTCAAGTGTTTTAGGAATATCAATACATATCATATTTTCTCCTTTGCCTTTTTAATATGAAGAGTTACTAATGCAACAGATATGTAAAGAGGAACTGTCTTTACATTACTAGGATTAATCCTTTTAATTAATGTGTTATTCTTTTAATATAATCCTGGAATGTACTCATTAATTTTCAGTTAAGACTTTTTGCATATATAATCCTAGTGAGAGTAGTCTTTTCTTCCCTTTGTGTTTTCTCATGGTCAGATTTTAGGGTTTTTATATTACCTTTTTAAAGCGAATTAGGAAAGTCTATATCACCTTATGTTAGTGCAAGAATCGGCATATTATGATGCGCAGTCTACCACCGCCCACCACCTGTTTTTATAAATAAAGCTGTATTGAAACACAGTCATGCCCACTGGAGTACATGCTGTCTGTGTCTGCTTTCATCCTATGGCTGCAGAGTTGAGTAATTGCAAGAGACTTGATGACTCTCAAAGCCACTATATTTTTATTGTCTGACCTTTTACAGAAAAAGTATTCTCCCTCTGCTCTAAGATAAAGTTGCCTAGGACTTCTCCATCCTTCGAAAGTTTTACAGAACTCGTCTGAAAAATTAACTGGGCCTTTACCAGTTATCCTCTTATGAGAGGATAGATTTTTGAATAATCTTTCTTTTTTTGTAATGCTTATTTCATTAGTGTTTTCACTGAAACTTCCTGATATTTTATGATTTAAATTGTTCATGACCAACATAATTTTCCAGGTTTTGATATTAATTAGTAAATATTGAATGTTTTCTTATATCGTTTCAAATTTTCTATTTTTATATTTTGCTTCTTCCTTTTTGAATAAGTGTTTAAATAGCCTGTTTTTATTCTTTTTTTAATGTTTTTTATTTATTTTTGAGAGAGAGACAGAGTGAGTGGGAGAGGGGCAGAGAGAGAGAGGGAGACATAAAATCTGAAGCAGGCTCCAGGCTCTGAGCTGTCAGCACAGAGCCTAACGCGGGGCTCAAACTCAAGCCATGAGATCATGACCTGAGCTGAAGTCAGATGTTCAACCGACTGAGCCACCCAGGCACCCCAGACTGTTTTTTATTCTTTATCAGTATTATGAAGTTGTCTATTTTGTAGTTCTCTTAAGGAACCAATTATTGGTATTTATCAAGACTACCTTTGTCTATTGTATCTGATTTAATTTATTTGTATAATTATTATCTTTGTTAATTCCTTCTTCCATACATTTTTTGTAATTTATTTTTTTATGAATTTACATCCAAGTTAGTTAGCATTATAGTGCAACGATGATTTCAGGAGTAGATTCCTTAATGCCACTTACCCATTTAGCCCATCCCCCTTCCCACAACCCCTCCAGTAACAAACTCTGTTCTCCTTATGTTCATCTGTTTTGTATCTTAAAGTCCTCATATGAGTGAAGTCGTATGATAGTTTTCTTTCTCTGACTAATTTCCCTTAGCAAAATACCCTCTAGTTCCATCCATGCAGTTGTGAATGGCAAGATTTCAGTCTTTTTGATTGCCGAATAATACTCCATTGTATATATATGTACCATATCTTCTTTATCCATTCATCCATCGATGGACATTTGGGCTTTTTCCATACTTTGGCTATTGTGGATAGTGCTGCTATAAACATGGGGGTGCATGTGTCCCTTTGAAACAGCATACCTATATACCTTGGATAAATACCTAGTAGTTCAGTTGCTGGGTTGTAGGGTAGTTCTATTTTTAATTTTTTTGAGGAACCTCCATACTGTTTTCCAGAGTAGCTGCACAAGTTTGCATATATTGTAAAGTATTTAATTGTCATTTTTAAATTTCTTAATTATAACAAATGCTTAATTGAGGTATTAAAATTTTTCTCATTTAAATATAAATGCATTCAGAGACACCTGGGTAGCTCAATTGGTTAAGCAGCCAACTCTTGATTTTTTGCAAAGGTCATGAGCTCAGTGTTGTGGGATCCAGCCCCACATTGGGCTCTGCACCAAGCATGGAACCTACTTAGGATTCTCTCTCTCCCTCTCCCTCTGCCTCCCTGCTTCACCTCTCACTCACTCATGTGCACACACTCTCTATAAATAAATAAATAAATAAGTAAAATACATTTGAGGTTATATGTTTTTTCTTTGATACCATTTTGACCAAATACCATTTTAATTTTGGTTGATTTTTTTTTAAAGAATTCTAAATTTTTATTTTGATATAATTATCCAGATGAGAATTAATTAATAATTTTAAGGTATTACTAATAATTTGTTATTTTTTACTATTAATATTAATGGTAAATTTTATTTAATAGAATGACTGATTTTTGACACCTAATGTAATTATTTTGCAAATATGCTATTTATGTATGGAAAAGAGTATATGATCATTATTTATGCAGTTCAGTTTCAATATATAGTACTGAATCAATATACTGTTTTTCCCTATTTATGTTTTGAATAATTGATCTGTTTGACTTAGAACAGTATGTTAATCCCCCCAAAATTTTTAATTTTGTGTTTTTCTAAATAGCTTCTAAATAGCTTTTAATTTTTGTATATGTTCTTCTAAATAGCTTTAATTTTTTTATATGTTCCTGCCATGTGCATAAAGGTCCATGTTTAGATCTGAATTCTGGTTTATAGGTTTTAACAGTAGACTATAAAAATCTTAGTTGTGAGTTTTGTTTTCTGATATTAATATTTTTACTTTCCATTTGCCTAATAAATACTTTTCCACAAATTTCTTGTTATCCTTTTCAAGATATTATTTTATTTTAGGTATGATTCTAGTTAATATCAAATAGGTAAAATTTTCTTTTGATCATAAACTAAACTCATTTGTCTTTTAAAAGGAAAGTTTAAACTAGTCACCTATATTGTGATAATTGATGTTTTGATCTCCTTCCTCTTGTCTTATTTTATCTTATCTGTTGTAATGACTTCTTAGGATTTTTTTTGTATCCTAACCTTTTCTGTAATGGTCAAGTGTTCTCATCTTCCATGGCCTGCAACTAATATCCTCCCACAGGAGGATAGGAGAGATTTCACATTCTAATAACCTTCTATATACCCTTAACTGTGGGAGATTTAAATATATATTTGCATATCTTTACCAATTTCAAGAATGAAACTGTATGAATGGATTCTTCTTTGGGTAAGATAAATACTTTGGCAAGTCAGTACATTCTCATCTTCAATGTTTTGTGGAAATAATCTGAAAGTATTGCTTTGTTTTTTTTACATTAAATAGCTGCTTCAGGAATTATGTCTTCATATGTATTTTCAGATCAAACCCTAGATTAACACTTGAGTGTATAGGCTTCATGGATTTAACTGATATTTATTGATTACTTTCCATGTACCATGTTGTAAGAATTTTTAAAAAATTTTTTAATGTTCATTAATTTTTGAGAGAGAGACACAGTGCAAGCAGGGGAGGGGCAGGGAGAGAGGGAGACAGAGGATCCAGACCAGGCTCCAGGCTCCTAGCTGCCAGCACAGAGCCCGACCGAGGTGGGGCTCAAATCCACGAACAGTGAGTTCACAACCTGAGTCAAAATCCAACGCTCAACCAACTGAGCCATCCAGGTGCCCCCATGTTGTAAGATTTTAGTTACCATTGTTTTCCCATCATCCTACATATTTTCCCTTTCTTGACTCTTGACCCTTTGCTCTCACTGACTGATTGGAATACCTTTTCAGATGGATGTTATTTATTATTTCATCAGAAGGACACAAAAATTGTACTTGGTCTGTATACACATATACATACAAAATATATAGAGAGAGTAATATATATATATATAATATATAATATGTAATATATAATATAATATGTAATATGCAATATATGTATATATAATATATAATATGTAATATATGTGTATATATATATATATATATATTTTAACCCCCTCTCTGGGTGCCTATAGGTTTTTGGTTTTTTTTTTCCTATATGCTTTGAATTTGGAACTTCACCATATGCAGGTAAAAGTCTTTTTGCATTGATTTTTACCAGGTTCTTCATGACCTTTTAACTTTTTCCCCAATTCAGAGATAGTGTTCCCATCTTTTAATTTTATGTTCCATGTATATTGGAGCTCTTGATATAGTTTCCATGTATATGATTGTATTTTCTCATAATTTCTATCTCTTAATCTAGCTTCCAAGTTTTTGCTTTCTGTTGATCCTTGATCTCATATCCTAATTCACTAATTATATACTTTGGAAACTACAAATCTGTCAGTAACTAGTACTGTGGTCTCTTTGTAAATATATGGAACATGCTTTCACTGCTATCACTGTTTTTAGAGTTCTCCTAGTTAGTCATAGCTTGTTATTGACTGTGTTTTTCTACTTTTAGGTTTTACTATTTAGAGTGTTTATAAAGTTCTCTCCTGCTTTATAATACCTCTGTTTCACTGGGCAACATTTCTTCTTAGTGCTCATATGATCTCTTTCTTTTGAACTACTGAGACTTTTCATTTTCTCTGTTTATTTTTCTGTCTTAGACTTTTAGAAGAGATCTAGGTTGTTCTTCAGCTATGAAGTGGAATCTGTGAAGAATTAAGGTCACTGTTTCTGTCATTTTGTTGTTATTGTTACAAATAAATGTAGACACTTAATGTTGCAAACTTTCCTTGACAAGCCAAGGGGATAGTAATTTCCAGAGCTAGGGACAGGGCTACAGGCAGGGAGAACACATTAGTGGATACAGGTGAATCAGTTTTGTTCTGGAAAGTTTTCCTTTGAAATTTTGATAAATCTGAAAATTTCATCCTTGGTTGCCATAAGAACAATTGAACCAGAAATGCTTACTCCTCCTTGATGCCCGACGGAGACATTTCATTTATAATGTTTCCTGGTTCGCTTACCAGGCAATTCTTACAACCTGTAGACTGAGTGGGTTGTGAACATGTCTGATTCCCAGCCCCCACAGATAAGGACAGCTTTGTGAAACTCTGTGTGTATTTTACAGAACCATTGGGAAGCTACCACCATCTGTTTCTCACTTGCACCATTTCTTAGCTAAGGCCTTAAGGATTAAAGTCTGTAAGTAAGAGCCTTAACGAGTTTTCAGAAAGAATATGGACTTCTTTCTATTATGTTGATTAAGTCATTATAATGAGAAACTCAACAGTATTTAAGATGCCCTAAATCTGAAAGTTGAATTGAAATTCTTATGTCAGTCCCAAGTGCTTTTATCATGGTGATAAAATAGGTTATAAATAGGTTATAAATAGGTTATAAATAGGTTACCTATACAGGCCAAGTTGTGCTCAGCTTTGTTAATTTGCCAGAACTCTCCAAACTTTTACCTCAACATTCTTCTCAGTCCTACTTATTGTACTATTTCCATTACAAAATAAGCAGGGCCAGAGCCCTTCAGACCAAGAAATGGAAGAGATGTGCAATTGTGTGTGTGTGTGCGTGTGTATGCGTGTGTGTGTTCTATCAATAGTATTTGCTGTTGGCAATTTATTTATAGACAATATGTAAAATAAAAATTTAACTGGTAATTATCTCATTATAAACCTTCATTCCATGGCTTACTCTGACTATCCTGAATGATATTCTGGATTTCCAATCAGATAATCCTTATCTGTTTGACATCATGCTTAACTGTGTCCTAAGTTTTCTGTGGGAAACACTGATGAAAGATGATTGTCATATGGTTTGTAAAGTGACCATATGGAAATTCTGTGTTATGATTAGAGCAGATCTTTAAGTCCATTTTGCAATCCCTTGGAAATCATTGTCCATCCAGCAGAAGCGTTTTGCTGCCATCAAAAATCTCCTAATAAAACCCTTACCTAAAACAAATTGATCATCAGGAGCACCAAGACCAATTCTAGCTGTTTTGTCTGTAGGTTTCGTTTAAATGAATAGAAACGGCTCACTCACTGAGGGTCATTTTTCTGGCCATCCCATTTCCTAAAGGAGAAAAAAAAAAGGTATGTTTTAACCTTGTAGAGTCTTTTGCAAACAATATTTAATTATTTTTAAACTACATTTGTGAGGTTTTTTTTTTATTCACACAACCTCCTCTAGGATATGCTTTAATTAGTAACATTTCTCTCCACATACATGGTGCTTATCTGAGGTTATTTTCTGATGGAAAAACCTCTTTGATATTCCAGAATTGAACTCTTAACATTCTACATGAGAAGTCAATCGGGGGGGGGGGGGGGGGGTGGGGGTGGGGGGACGGATATTCACCAAAGGCCTAAAGCTTAAAAAGCAGCCAGGAAGAGACCTGCCAGCAGGTTTTAGGTCCCAGCAGCACCGAATGGTGGTGCATTGTGGGGCCAGAATTGCACATGTCTGGTCAGGATGGGCATGGGAGGTTGTGGGGATGAAGTTTCTGAGGTCGCTAAACTGGCCATGTAGCATTTGAGACACCTTTCAGTGGAAATATTTATTTGACAATGGCAATATATACATAAAAAATAAAAGACAAGCAAAGATATGGATTCAAAGACAAGGTTAAACAACACCAGAGAAGGAGAGCACAGACAGACAACTACAGAGAGCCATCATTTTTGTTGCAGATTTTGCTTTGTACTTCCTTGAAGTCCAGAAACGGGAGACTAGTCATTTCTAGTGTCAGCATTTTTCAGAGAGAAGAGTGTTAACATACAATATCTCAGAAGAAGGAGAGTCTTTCCTGACCATCAGTTTTAAAAAAACAATATTCTTTCCTTTTGGGGGAGTTGGAAATATGTCATACAGGAGGCTTGTACTTCCGGGCAACTTGTTTACTTACTCTCCCCCATGATGAAGACAGGTTGGTAATGTGTGATTCGTCACAGTGAGGATCTGAGGTTGGAAGAAACTTAGACATGTTATTCCATTGTGGGTATATGGGCAAGTTCTACCATTTACAATAATGGGATACTAAGGTTAACTTGTTTCTGTGAACATTATGGTAGACTGGTAAAAGCTAAGGATTCGTAGTTTGGAAACCAGTCCTGGGATATTTGCCCACTAAGTGTGAGACTTAAGGGAAGCAACACAAACTATAAAATACACATGATGATCAATTATGATTGAATTTTGGAAAAGATAATGTAAAGTAGCATTATACACCTTATAATTATGATCCTTTTAGGGATAGACTATTCTTTTCAGGAAACAGCAATTACTCTATAATTCCTTCTTTTCTGAATATATTTATTACAAACATCATCTTTTGGTTTGGTTGTATTTTTCTCCAGTCGTTTTGTTAACTTCTTTCCATGGAGAAATGAGTCCTCATCACTATGAAATGGGTCTTTCCTTGGCTAGTGTTCAGTCTGCACTGTGTTTTAGATGTCACTATTACAGAGTTGTGTTTCACAAAACAATATCGCAACAATAAAAAGTTGATTTAAGTGAGTCTAAGTAACAAAATATAGCAGTAACACATGACTGAAATGACTAGTAACGTATTTAGTAGTGAAATGAGACTGAACAAATAAGTAATATATGAGATAGAACTAAATCTCTATCCACAGTCTGTTATTAGAATGTCAAAACACCTTTTTCTAGTTACCTCTGTTGTCAGCATATTTTTTAAAAAACAGAGTTACAACTTTTAGATTTCTTATATGTGATAGAGACAGATTTTTAAATGGCCCAGGTATATGTATTCTTTTCACTGAAGATTTGTCTCAGCTGAAAACTTCTTTTATATCTACTTATGTAAACTTTCTTTGTTCATTACACAAATAGATAACAGTATATAATGAGAAATTAGTCCTTACCGTCCTTAGTTTTTTGTTTCATGATGTATTTTCCTTTAAGGACTCATTAGGTTGTTTTATTGCTATGCATAATATTTGCCCTTTAAAGAGAATGGGAAAAGGTTGCATTGTGCTCTTGAACTTATTGCTAGATTTTCTAAGAAAATAATGTCATGAAGGAATGATTCTGTTACTAAAATATCCTTGTGATTACTTCATTTATTACTGTGCTGAGTGACCTAATAACAATTTTTTCTATTAAAACCTCACTATTTTACATATTTTCTGTAATGAACATCAGAAACCCATGCCTCTTCTTCATGCTCTGAAGACAGGTTGTTTATTCTTTAGAGTATTTTTTTTTCTTTAAATTGTTTTGCACTGTTTAGAAATTAGCCAAACTCTTCCCAGTTACATCCACTACTTGAGTTTAAATAAGCCAATAGAGGGAAGCTCTTTACTAGGTCACTTTTGTTCAGAAAGTTTGTCAAGAATATGGCAAAAGAAAAAAAAAAGATGTCTCTTGCTCATAGATACCTTCTTTCCTCTCATAGAATTCCAAAATAAGCATTGTTCTATTTCTTTTGGTGTGATATATGTTAGAATAATACTGTTATGACTTCAGATCAATTTTACTATATTTATAAATGCTTTATACTTCATTCAGAGGGTGTATGATGCATTTTTCAAGTATTGTGCATTTCATAAAGAGTTATGTCCTGCTGAGCTATTTCCTGTTTTAGTAAAATAACATTAGCTACTACTGAGGACTTATGTTTTTAATGTTTATTCATTTTTATTTATTTATTTATTATTTTTTTAATATGAAATTTATTGTCAAATTGGTTTCCATACAACACCCAGTGCTCATCCCAACAGGTGCCCTCCTCAATACCCATCACCCACCCTCCCCTCCACTGCTAGGAATTTACCCAAGGGATACAGGGATGCTGATGCATAGGGGCACTTGTACCCCAATGTTTATAGCAGCACTTTCAATAACAGCCAAATTATGGAAAGAGCCTAAATGTCCATCAACTGATGAATGGATAAAGAAATTGTGGTTTATATACACAATGGAATACTACATGGCAATGAGAAAGAATGACATATGGCCTTTTGTAGCAACGTGGATGGAACTGGACAGTATTATGCTAAGTGAAATAAGTCATAAAGAGAAAGACAGATACCATACATTTTCAGTCTTATGTGGATCCTGAGAAACGTAACAGAAGACCATGGGGGACAGGAAGGGGAAAAAAAAGTTAGAGAGGGAGGGAGGCAAATCATAAGAGACTCTTAAAAACTGAGAACAAACTGAGGGTTGGTATCCAACCCTCAGTTGGAACCCTTTATAGTTCTTCTATAAAGAACTCACCAAACTCCACACCCGAAAAACAAATAATCCAGTTAAGAAATGGGCAGAAAACATGAATAGACACTTCTCCAAAGAAGACATCCAGATGGCCAACAGGCACATGAAAAGATGCTCAACGTCGCTCCTCGTCAGGGAAATACAAATCAAAACCACACTCAGATACCATCTCACACCAGTCAGAGTGGCTAAAATGAACAAATCAGAAGACTATAGATGCTGGAGAGGATGTGGAGAAATGGGAACCCTCTTGCACTGTTGGTGGGAATGCAAACTGGTGCAGCCACTCTGGAAAACAGTGTGGAGGTTCCTCAAAAAATTAAAAATAGATCTACCCTATGACCCAGAAATAACGTTTATTCATTTTTGAGAGACAGAGAGAGACAGCATGAGCAGGGAAGGGGCAGAGAGAGGGAGACACAGAATCTAAAACAGGCTCCAGGCTCTGAGCTGTTAGCACAGAGGCCGACGCGGGGCTTGAACTCACAAACTGCAAGATCCTGACCTGAGCTGAAGTCAGATGCTCAACCAACTGAGCCACCCAGGCGACCCAGCTGAGGACTTATTATATGCCTCACATTGTGCTCGAGAGCTTTCCATAACTTCTCTCATTGAATCCTTACATTAACGTTATGAGTTAGAAATTATCACCTTACATCTATAAGGAAACTGAGACTGACGTTAATTGCATTACTTCCTTCTTGTCACAGAGCAAGGGTCAGAATTCAACCTTAGGTGTAGCTGATAACAGAATCTGTGCTCTTCACTAGCAGTTTGTTTTGCCTGATGGTGAATCAACA
This sequence comes from Acinonyx jubatus, assembly GCF_027475565.1. NCBI lineage: Eukaryota > Metazoa > Chordata > Mammalia > Carnivora > Felidae > Acinonyx > Acinonyx jubatus. Next base: position 42,373,667 of record NC_069391.1, read on the forward strand.
GTGTGTCTATACCATTTCCCTGTTTTACTGAGCTGCAGAGGTAAGGCCAAGTCTTCTATGAAGCAGAGTACATCTAGGAGGGAGGCTGACCAAGAGTAAGGGACAAGGCTTTGGGAGGCCATCCAAGGCCAGGTCGGGCCTGTAGGTACCTGTGGCTGAACAGGCTACAGGCAGAGAGGGCAGAGCTCCGGTGCAGTGGCCCCAATCAACAGAGTTATGCAGTACCTTTCATTGCGGTGAACGGAGCTCCCTGCTTCTGACAAATAGGGAGATGAGTTCTTGCACTAGATTCTCACATGAGAACATTCTCACAATGTTCTAACCATTGCCTGGAAACAATAAATATTGTTCACTACATTTCCCAGGTACTTGCAGATTTTATTATAGTAAATAAAACAGAAATTTATTTTAAGGCTTTGTTGAATTGAGTCTTGTCTTTAAATATTTCTTCAGTTGGTAAATGCTAATATCACTAGTTAACAGATGTAATTAAATTTAGGTTCAGAAATGTGTTGACATTAAAATGTGTTCTCACACTTAAAAATGTTTGCAGCCACAGCACTATTGAACTTATGCAGTCCTGAACATTTAATGAGAACTTACTATTTTGCCAGCCATTCAAGTTAACCCTTTATTTTTTTTTAAGTTTATTTATTTATTTTGAGTGAGGAGGGTCAGAGAGAGAGAGAGAGAGAGAGAGAGAGAGAGAATCCTAAGCACACTCTGCACTTATAATGATCTAGGTGATAAATTCTATCATTATCCTATTTTTCAGATGTAGAAATTGAACATCAATTTCAAATTTCTAAATACCACCTATTATAAATACTTTTTTAAAGATTAAGTGGATAACAAATTTAAAACCGCACAGTCTAAGTCAAAGGCAGTAAAAGTTAACTGATTATTATTATTAGTTGTAATAATGGTAGTGGAAGACAAATCATTATTTTATTGGTAAAATTTATTAGTACCTGATATCTTATCTTTTCTGAAAGGGGTGAAAAAGTTAGGAAAGGTCATAAAGGACATTTTGTTATGTCTGGTGAATAAACAAAGTCACATTACATTTTAAGAAAAAACAAAAGACTTGAAAGGAGTTTTCTACTTACAGAATGTGCTTTAGGTCATTTTCCAAGATTTGGGAGACACTTGTTTACTCCCATCTGCCATTGTTTTAATGTTTTTATAGTTTTGTTTGTTTGTGTGTTTGGTGGAGGGCTATCAAAAAGGTGTGGAAATTGATGGTATATAATTGAAATTCAGTACATGGAAAAGCATTTCTGCACTACTAGATTAAAAAACTTCTTCTGCATCAGTATTAATCCACTTCCCGTGTTTTTACTGTTTCACGGAAGGTAGATATTATAGTTACCAGCTAACACAGACATTCAAACATTTAAGAATTACCATGAATAGAGGTTGGATAGATAATCATACGGTGAACTTCAGTATTATGAAAATGAAACTTTAGTAACCACATTGAGCCACTAATAGCTACATGCAAAACTATAGTCAGTTTCAGAGTTTTTCTTGTAGTTTTAATTGTCTTCCTTCCCTAAAAAAAAAGAAAAAAAAAAGAAAGAAAGAAAAAAAGTCATTCTGAATTTAGGGTGCAGGGGCCTTTAGTTTGCAACTTCTCCAAAGAACTATCAGAATTCTGCATCATTTGTCCCACAGACCATAGGAAAATGTTTTGATTACCATTGGTGTTCAATAAAACTTTGAGGGAGAGAGAGTGGAAGAGAGAGAAAAGGATGAGTCAGGCCCCTAGTTTAATAATTCAGTAGAGTTACAAAGTGATTTGTCTTATTGTATTTTATTTTTAGCCTCAAATTTTTATTTTAATTTAGAGGGCAATTTTTCCAGCTAAATTCTAGTCTTTATTTTTGAGTATTGATTTATTTCCACTTTACAAAAGTGATACATGAGCTGTGTAGAAAATTTGTAAAATACAGAAAAGCACAAAAGACAGAAATAGCATTTTTTTTTCATGATTCTACTGTTACTCTATAAATATGAGATTGTGCTTTCAGGAATATTATCTGTATACAGGGCTATGTATTCTGTATATAATATTTATGCTTTTAATATCCTACCTATTGTTTACAATATGAAATTATGTTATATTAATTTACATAGTATTTTAAACTATTAAAACATTTAAAGGCAATGTGCAAATTTTTAACTAAATTGAATCATATTTTATTATAGCAGAACAGTTGGCTATTTAAAGAATTACTGATAGAATTCGTTCTGTGATTTGTGTGGCCAGCCCCAATTTTTTTTTTTTTTGGTACTTGTAAGTGTATATATTTTTTTAAAAAAGTATACTAGTAATAAGTAAAATATTTTAAATTTATTGCTATACAGCACGAGGTTTTTTTAGGCAAAATTTGCACTGGTAATGATCAAATAGTTTTATGACAAGCATGCTTCTGAACCCAGAAATAAATGCACATAAATATACCCAACTAATGTTTAACAAAAGTGGAAAATCAGTGCAACGAAAAAAGAGTCTCTTTAAGAAATGGTGCTAGAATAATTGGGGACCAGTAGCCTCCAAAATAAACTTCAAACTAAAACTTTTGCTCTGCAAATGACTTTGTTAAGGGAATAAAAGACAAATTGCTGCTTGGGAGAAAATATTTCCAAATCCTATATCCAGCAAAGGACTCATAACCCTAATATATAAAGTAGTGTCTAAATTCAACAATAAAAAAAAAACTCCAATTAAAAAATGGTTAAAAGACTCAGACATTTCACTAAAAAATATATGCGAATGGTGAATAAACTCCTGAAAAGATATTCAACATGATTAGCTATTAGAGAAATACCAACTAAAACCACAGTACGATACCATTACACATATACAGGAATAACAAAAGTAGAAGACAATACCAAATGTTGTCAAGAATGTGAAAATATATATCTCTCTTTTTTGTTGTTATTTTTTAACTTGTTTTATTTTTTGTTTTTTTAAATTTACATCCAAATTAGTTAGCATATAGTGCAACAATGATTTCAGGATGAAAATATAAATCTCTCATATATATTGCTGGCAAATGGTAAAGCCACTCTGGAAATCAGTTTAGCAGTTTCTTAAAAAAAAAGTAAATAAATGTATAATTGCCACAGCCAACAATTATGCTCCTGGGAACTTATTTATGAAGAAGAAAACATGAAAACTTATATAAGAATGTCCATAGCAGTTTTACTGATGATAGCCAAAATCTGGAAACAACTCAAATATCCTTCAATGGATGAATAGGTAAACTGTGGTACATCCATGCCAATACTATTCAGCAATAAAAGGGAACAAACTTCTGATACATGTAACAATTTAAGACGGATCTTAAGGGTATTATACTGGGGGTGGGAAAGCCAGTATCAAAAAATTGCATATTGCATGATCTCTAAAGTGGCACGATTACAGAGATAGAGGTGATGTGTGGGATTGTCAGAATAATGGGGAAAGAGAGGAAGGCAGAACTATACAAGGCAACATGTAGTTTCCATGGGTGGTAGAACAGGCCTTTGTATTGATGGCAGTGGTCGTTACAGGAATCTGTACATGTGGAAAAAATCTCATAGAATTACACAGACGTTTTACAAAATGAATGAAGGGAAAAAGTCAACTGTGTCTTTTCTGTGGGTCAACACTTTTCATTTAAAACTTTTTGTTTTGTTTTTTTTTTTGTTTGGTATTTTTTATATTTTTCAGCTTGTTAACTATTAGTGTGTATGGTTTCTAAAATCTAAAAAAGTCATTTAATGAATTTTTTTTAAGAGAAAATAGAACATGTTTCTCAAACTGGGCAAAGATTACAGTTAAGGAAGCCCCACAGCCAGGTGCCCAACATTTCACAAATCCACAGGATAAGTACATTCTCCTGGAACATCAGTTTTCCTTGAAAATTGGGAGTGGAAGGTGTACAGAAGGAACTATTTTCACATTATACAAGCATGAATATCTTGTGTAATAGAATGTGAAATTCATGTATATTTTTGACACATCACAGATGATTGCAAAATGTCTTGGTTGAAGTAAATGCCTTAGGGGCTACATACTTGAGCACTTCTCTCTGTGTTCATTCTTCTCGTAGATAAGAAAAAAGCACTCTTCTGCACGTAGTGTATGCATGGAATTTAACAATGCCTTAAATGCTAAGACTTTTGTGGTTTCTATCCATTATTTGGTGGGTATTCGGAATGTGATACCAGCACCCCTCCTAGACCCAGCATTATCTGCTAGCCTCAGAAATCCTAGAGAGGGTAGATCAGAGATGGTGGGTCGCTAGAGAATGAGGAAGATGATAAAAATAATAATAACTGAATGATTTTAGCAGAAATGAAGCTAATTCCACCAGCATGGATAGGCAAGAAACATCACATATCTTTATTATCTCTATACTAACTTCCATTCCTGGTCTTTATCTCACTGGTTTGGCAGGGAATTTTGGCTCAGTCATTCCTAGGCTTTTCCAACCAACCTCGCATCACCCTTGCCCTGTCTTTGTGCCTGAATTATGGTGTTTTAAATAGTGCCAAGGCCTTAGGAGGCCTCTTTCATAGCTCTCTAGATACTGTCATGGTGCCCACTGTCTTAACCTCAGGATTCTTTCAGGTTCATGGCCATAGTGCTCCAGTGTTTACCTTGGACATGAGAGGACCAAGCTTAGCTCCTTGGGGCCCTTTAATCCATACCTTTTGTGGTTCACCACGTCTTCGTGCTTCTATACAGCAAGGCACAGATATTTCACAGATAATTCCCATCCAACTACTCTACTTCTCAACCCCACCAGAAACCTATTCTGTAAGGATAACACTCATTTAAAATGTACTATATATATATATATATATATATATATATATATATATATATATATAATATATATATATCAGGCATTGTGTGTAAGTGCCTTACACTAGTAACTCATTTATCCTTACAAAAACTCTGGGTGGTAGATACCATTATTATCCCACTTGTAGATGAGAAAGCAGGCACAGAGTTCAAGTATATAATTCCAGAAAATAAACATGTATCATTTCATTGAACTATATTTTGTGGATATTTTCCAATTAAATTCGTTAATTACTCTCCAATTGAAAGGATATACGTTATAATTGGTTGAATAGTATTTATTTTATAGTTGGTTTAGCTTGCTAATTCACCATCAAAAGAAATAGAAACATAGGTTATGAAAATAGAGGTTGTTCACTCATACTATCTTTTTTTTGCTTATTTTCCTAAAAAGATTGGAAGCTCTCAGGTGATTCTCTTTCCTATATTCATTGAATTTCCTGCAATACTTAATATATACACATCCATAATATCCACCTGGCAGAACAGTGACTTTGTGTTCAAGCAAACCTTCCAGGCAGAAGCAGTTCCTGCTTTTGCAAAGAAGCAAATCCTGCAGTGCAGGGGGAAGCCTATAATCATATCTTCACATCTTCAAATATGAAATATAAATCAACATTAGATAAATTCTTGATAATTTTGCTAATGTTACTGTGCTCCAAATTGATGGTTCCTTTACTTTTGTGAAACAGTGAGCTGACAAAATTATATAATAAGGTCATTTGTAAGCAATATTTTCATTTCCTTTCCTCTTTCAAATGGATACAATGTTAGTTTTAATGCACTGAGAAGATGTCCACTCATGTACACTTTTTAAATGATTTGGAAAAAGGATGATACCATTTTAGAATGTCTTTCATAGTATTTATGTGGGTTTTAAAGAACTATGTATGCATAAACCAAAGGATATGGCAAGGCCCTGACATGATTGCATTTTGAAAGTTCATTAACAATACCCTTAGAGTCCATCATAGCCTTAATATGTACACTTGAGAATTGTCTGGTTTCAATTTAGTTTAATTTCCTGAATAGTAATGTACATTTTTTTTATTTGATGTACTTTGAAAATGAAGAGTGGGTTAGCACTGGATTAGAAGGAAAAAAAGTTTCCTCTCTAATCAGCTCCATCAAGTTAGCATTGTGGCTTGACTTTGCTAGGCAGCTCTCCTAAAGGTCTTACTATTTTACATTTGAATGTGCCTTGGCCTCCCACCTAGATTAACCTTATACAAAACGGCCCTTTAAAAGTCTCTGGTGTCCTTGCAGAATTGCTGATTGACCTCCATTATCCATACCCTGAAAGATCTCTTTCTTTAGAAGGTTTAGAGCAGCTGTAGTCAGTTTTTATGGAATCAATGATTCTTCCTGTTTAATCACTTGTGTTCTAAAATAAAAGAGTTTGCCTTCAATTGTTAACACACAAAGATATGGACACGATGCTCCCCTAACTTAATCACTTGTTTTTATGACTCATGACTTGTTAGAACGCTGATATTGTAATGTTTCCTGTTAGATGGGCCTCCACGTTCCACCGGCTGATTTTTGAAGAAACCAGCTGGATTCTGATCAGTAAAACTGTACACATTAAAGATACATATTTCTGAATCATAACATTTTTGTTTTCCTGTTAAAACAGCTTGCCTTAAATTTCAGGGCTGGGGACATCTACCTGATCCCCATCTCCTTCTGCATTTGATCACCAGCTCACAGAACTAGAAAATAATTTAAGTAAGTCACTGAGTCTGCCCCTGCCCCCAGGCCAGTGGGTACCCCCAGCCCAATGCATGCCTTCATAGGGACTTTTCCTGGGCCAGAGTTTTATAGGTTTCCCTTGGAAACCCCCTTAGGAATTTAAATATTCTTCCAGGCATGATCCAGTTCCTTATGACTAAACAAGATTTGCTTCAATCAAAATCTATTCTTCCTTTTGTTTTATTTTCTTTGGATGGAAGAAACAAGTCACAATTTTACATGAACACATCTCCATCTTGAGGTTGGCTGTTACTAAACTTTTTCCCATCCCTCTTCCCTATAGTAACTTAATTTTTATCCCATTTCAATAGGGCCAATTTATTTTTTTTAATTTTTTTTTTTTGAGAGATAGAGGACATGGGTGAGTGGGGAGGAGCAGAGAGAGAGAGGGAAAGAGAGAATCCCAAGGAGGCCCCACACTGATGCCTTATGCAGGACTGGATCTCACAGACTAAAACATGAGATCATGACCTGAGCCAAAATCCAGAGTCAGACACTTAACTGACTGAACCACCCAGGCACCCCTCAACTGGGCCAATTTAGATAGTACCACAGTAAGAAGTACCTTTGTAAGATTTCTAAACCACTGAAGATATGTTTTGTTTTCATCTCCAGAGAACCTCAGATGTAAGTCGCAGGCCAGGTATATTTTGAAGAGTAAATTCAGTGTAGTGGCTTGAATTAGAAACTATAACCCCAGACTAGGTAGCAATCTACTGGCCAGGTAACTGTGGGCAGGTCCTTAGAGTCTAAATCCTCTGTTTCATGATTAACCAAGCAAAGATACTCTATCTAATTCATTACTTTATTTTATATTTTATTAACATTTTCAAACATATTGGCTAACATTTTTTAAAGACTTTATATTTCAAGATAGTTTTAAGTTCATAACAGAATTGAGGGAGAGGTACAGACACTTCCCATATACTCTCCACCCACCCTCCCACCCCCCACATCCATAGCCTCCTTCTTTATCAACATACCCACCAAGAGTGGTACATTTGTTATAGCTGATGAATCTACACTGGCACATCATAATCACCCAAAGTCCATAATTTACCTTAGGATTCACTCTTCATATGGTACATTCTATCGGGTTGGACAAATGTATAATGACAAGTATCCATCATTATGGTATCATAATCATAATCACTGCCCCCAAAATCCTCTGTGCTCTGCCTATTCATCCCACCTCTCTCTCCCCCAACCCTGGCTATCACGGATCTTTTTACTGTCACCATAATTTTGTCCTTTCCAGAATGCCCTATAGTGTGAATTGTACATTATGTAGCCCTTTCAGACTGGTGTTTTTCACTTAGTAATATGCATGTAAGGTTATTCTATGTCTTTTCATGGCTTGATAGCTCATTTCTTTTTAGTACTGAATAAGATTCCTTAGTCTTGATGTACCACAGTTCATATATCAGTTTACTTACTGAAGGACACCTTGATTACTTCCAGGTTTTGGCAATTATGAGTAAGTCTGCCATAAACATTCCCGCGCAGGAATTTTTTGTGTGATTTACTACTATTTTGAAGGAGATTGTTTGTATTTGAAAGCACTTTGAAAATTGTAAAACCCCATTCAAAGGTAAGGAATGTTTTTCTTGAAGGAGAGGAAGGGGATGAGTACTGGATTGAACAATTCATGTAACCCAGGGCATGACCCAGGGCATGACCTATGACCCTAGGGCCTAAGACTCAGCCAGGGCATGATCAAGGACCAGTCGCTCTAAGGTTGAGAAACATATCAGGCAGGGCCAGACTAGGGTGAGACCAAGTACACAGAATTTGAGGACTTCCTAGCACCATAGTCCTACAACTGATTCAGTACATTGTAAAGAAAAAGCTCTGTTTTATTATGCTTAATTCTGTCCTTTTCCCAAATTTGTGTTCTATTGGACTCTGTTCCTCAAGGTGTTAACTTGTATACTTCAAAAACAGTGTTGTGCTCAAAATATGATTGGAATGCATATTAAGTTTCCTCTCAGATAATTGAGTTACATTAGCATATTACAAGCTCTGAAAAGGCCTACAATAATAAAATCTGTTTAATCTTACTTAACATACAGCTTCCATTTTGTTTCTCAGCATTTTCAATCTTTCCTAAAACTATAAATACTGACAGGGAAAACCTGACCAGAATTAAGGAAAGAAAAGGTAGCTTGCCAGACAGTGTGGCTCTGAATTCTGTATTATTTTAGTGTCAAGCAATAGCTCTGTTATTTAGTCAGTTGTATTATGGAAGACTCATTTTTAAAATTTATTTTATTAACCTTTATGAATGACTGTTAAAATTACAATATTCCTTTCATTGTGTTGGATACAATTCTAAAAAGCCATCACATTTGGTAGTTCCTTAAATTGTAATAAACATTTTATCAATGGTAAAACCCACATTATTGATATAATCACTAAATGTTGGGATTATTTCATATCTTGTATCCTTCAAAACAAAAGTGAAATCCTTCTAAGAAAGAGTAGCACTATAGTACTACTCAGATTATATTTTAGAGCGACCCAGTCAATCAACAGTATTTATCTGAATTGTTTACTGTGTTTGGGGCTTGGTGCTTTTATCATATTCTAGAGCTGAAAGTAAAATGTTACTGTAGAATCTTGAATGTTTAAAGATGTGTTAACGAAGGTTCTTCCAGAACTTTCCAGAAATAACTGTAGCGGTCTGTAATGCTCACCATTACTCTTACTCTTGTGCTTAGAAAGCAGCCTGGGTTTGCTATCTCTGACAAAGAAAAAAACCTTTGGGTCCATGACCAATTTGGGGAGCAGTGGGGGGACAATGCTGACACAATAACAGTATTCAGTTAAGTCTTAAGTTTGTGCTGGGAGAGGGTGGGTAGTAAGAGGATGAGTAACCTAAAAATAGATTACAGGCAAGAATAGGAGCCTACCAGATCTGGATACTCCTTGAAAAATCTGTCTCATTTTTTAAATGAGGCAGACAGAATTGATGAAATATGAGAGTTCATATATAAAGTACCAAAATCATTCTCTAGTCCCAAATTTACTCTCAGTATTGTAATGATTGGGTAAATTTTGAACACCATATGTCTTTGAAAGTGAAGGTGAGAATAGAACGTACTATAAAGCACCTAGCATACAAGAGGACATTGAGGGATGATGAAGCTCTCTCTGCCCCTTCTATCTACAGTAGGGACAGAGAAAAGCTCATCAGCAATTCATTATGATAGATCTTCTTTCGGCTGAATCATGTGTTCAAGAGATATGTGTTATTCATCCAATTATTCGTTCTTTTAGTTTTTCATGATTTTAATAAAAAATGAGTGAGTGGGGTGCCTGGGTGGCTCAGTGGGTTAAGCGTCTGACTTCAGCTCAGGTCATGATCTCACAGTTTGTGAGTTTGAGCCCCGCATCAGGCTTTGTGCTGACAGCTCAGAGCCTGGAGCCTGCTTTGGTTTCTGTGTCTCCCTCTCTCTCTGCTCCTCCTCCACTTGCACTCTGTGTCTCTCAAAAATAAAATAAACATTAAAAAAATTTTTTAACAATGAGTGAGCACCTGCAATGTATCAGGCACATCCCTGAGGATATGGAGATTTTTAAAAATGACTTTCTGGTAATCATTTATCGATATTGACTCATCAATGGTAACAAAGGTAACCTATAAATATGTGATGTTAGTAATTAGGAAAACTTGTGGAGGAGTGATGAGGACCCATTTGGGCACTCTACTTTCTGCTCAATTGTTCTCTAAACCTAACAAAACTGGTCGTAGTCAGCCCAGGTTGACATAGTAAAATACCATAGACTAGGTGACTTAAAAACAAGAAATTTATCTCTCACAGTTCTGGAGGCTGAGAAGTCCAAGACCAAGGTGCTTACGATGAATCACGGGAATCTACCCCCAAAACCAAGAGCATACTGTACACACTGTATGTTAGCAAATTTAACAATAAGTTATATTTTAAAAAAATGATCAAGGTGCTTACAAGGTGAGTTTCAGTTTCATTCTGAGGTCTCGTCTCTTGGCTTGTAGGTGGCTGTCATCTCTCTGTGTGCTCACCTGACCTCTTCTTTGTGTGTGTGTAGAGAGAAAGCAAGCTCCATTCTCATGACCTCATCTAGCCATAATTACAGTTGACCCTTCAACAATGCTGAGGTTAGGGGTGTCGATGTGCATGTAACTTTTGATTCCTCCAAAACTTAGGTACTTAATAGCCTACTGTTGATTCGAAGCCTTACCAATAACATAAACAGTTGGTTAACATGTATTTTGCATGCTTTATGTATAATATACTGTATTGTTACAATAAAGTAAGCTACAGAAAAGAAAATATTAGGAAAATCATAAGGAAGAGAAAATATATTTACAGAACCATACTATATTTGTAAAAAAAAAAATCCATGTATAAGTGAACAGGCACATTTCAAGCCTATTTTGTTAAGGGTCAGTTGTACCTCCTAAAAATATCATCTCCAAATAAAAGAGAATAGGAAGTTAGGAAGTTAGGGAAATTCGAGGGGAAGGAAAAAATTTAGACCATAGCATGCTAAAAAATAATAAACCCTATTTTTAAAATTAAAAATATAACTAGCAGAAGAGCTAAATACCTAGCCAATAATAATGGTGAGTGCTTTAATGGATTTATACACAAGGGGTTATATAGGACCACAGAGAAGGGGCATCTAATTCTGGAAAAAGTCATGCCCTATGAAGTCTTGAAGGACAAATTAGAATTAGCTGGACAAGGAATGTGCGGACTGTAGTGGTCGCAGTAGAAATTGAAGGAAAAGACAAGAGGATGGGAAAGGAAGATACTCCAGACAGAACACCTAGGCCAATGGTGTAGAGCCTTTGTGTATATGCTGGCATGTTCAGGCTTGACCCAAGCTCTGATTCAATCATGTCTGTACATATGCGTTATACCACTAGTTAATTAGCATGAGGATTTTTAACTGGACAAGAGCCAAAACTTATGCATCGATGCCAGAAATAATGACTTGGCTGAAGAGACAGAGTGGCGTGTGCCACTACCTCAGCCCCATGCCCTAAAGTCTGAGCCCAGTAAAGAGAAGGAGGTTCAGTAAGAAGCAAAACAGACTGCCTTCAAGAGGGTCTTTGGGATGCAGGAGAATAAGGAACTCGCCATGTACCTTGGGGGAGAATTGTCACAGGAGGAAGAGAATTGTCACAGGAGGACCTTTCCCCACTTGACAGAGCTGGAATGACCTGAGTAGAAATAAATGTATAAGGAAGTTTGGGCTTCTTTGGAAGTTGAGGACAGGGTTCAAGATTTAGGAGCCCTTTTTGTGACTTAGCAAGTGGCTGGAGCCTGAGTGAGGCACCAAAGAAATATTTGAGGAATGATTTTGTAAGAGATAAGGCCTGGTATTATATAGACAAGAATGAGAGCCTGCGAAGTTGAGAGTCAAGGGTATTAATTTTATTCTATTAATATTCCCTAAGTGGTGTTAATCAGGCTACTTAGGGTCAACAAAGTAAGAGATTTGTATTAGATGTTCTATTTTGTTAATCTCAGTGGGGCATTTCTCCTCACCTCCCTACCTACCTATCACTTATTCATCTGATCAATATGTGATATTGAGATGGTATTTTCAGCTTACTGAAAAGTTAACTGACAGAATCCTGCTACTTATTTGCATTTGGATGAATTACATATGGTGTTCTTTATGTACATTGCATTACTTCCTTAATGAAGCAAATTAAAGTGATCTGGCATAATATGAATTTCCTCATGTTGTGCTTAGTGCCTTAAAAATATTAATGATTTGTTTTAATGTCATTCCCAATACTGAAATTAAGGTTAGTATTTTAAATGATTGCTATCACTATGCCTGTTTTTTTTCTTTTTTTCTTTTTATGCATTTCCAAAGATGCCTTTTTTCCTTTTCTAATCTCTCTGGAAATGCCTCCCTGCCTTCCTTGGTTCTCAAAATAATACCTAGCTCCTCAGTGATAAGCATCATATATTCTGTAAGGATTCTGAAGATGTGTGTTTGATTGTGAAAGTATCTCAGATATTTTCTTTGCTCTTTATTTAGTTTTGTCCTTGCTTTCCAAGTAATCCAGATCTACTTATGGAAGCACAGTGGACTTTTCCATAATGATTGGCATAAATAATATCACTGACAACCTTTTCTTCTCTTGATACTTTATTACTTTCTTAACATCCATTCTCTTCCTATGAAAAGGCAAGTGACAGCTTTCTTCAAATGTTCCCCATAACGCTCAGCTGAGAAGTATTATCTTCTTCCTGTTAGACATCCTATAAATGACAAAGGTTTCTTTTTTTTTTTTTCCAACAATTTCCCCTAGATCCCCTATGTGATTTTTCTCTTTCCTCATGTTCCTCCATTGTGATTCTTCTTGCTTCACATTTGTTGTTATTCTCCTGGTTAGAGCTTTTAGATGCCTACGTTCACAGAGTCAGAAGGTTTGAAAGGAGTATCTGGGATGCTGGCTGCTGAGACTGCAGGTTGCACAGGCACATAACTAACTCTTCCTGTTTACAAGTGACTTCTGTGTTGCCATCAGGCTTTAGTAGATCCTGGCTTTAGTAGAACAGCTGCCAGCAGATTTTATCACATGAAACTAAAATTAATGAATTATTTTATTGCAGTACAAAGCCCATACCTGTGTAATATCAGGGCAGACTTGTCACAAAGATGACAGAAGTGAGAGTGCTTATTTCTATTTTTGAAACACAAACATAAAATTCTGGGAGGAAATTTGCCAGGTTGACTGTAATAGGAATTATGGCCTGTAGTTATTAAACTCTGGGACAAGGACCCTCCATACTCAGGGCCTTCTACAGAGGGAGAGGTGGGGCTGGGCTAGGCCTGGAAGGAAACAAAAATGAGAGGGAGATTTTCCACCTAATTCACAAAATGAGATTGAGGAAGAATTTTGAATCAGGCTGGTACCTTCCCCTCACTTGAAGAACTACATTGCCAGCGGTTCTGAATGTCTTTCTTCCTGCCTACTTAACACTCATTCAGCAGTGGGTGGAAATGAAGGCAGCAGACTAATGGGTGTGAAAACTTGAATGATGTCCTTAGCTTTCCCCTAACACCTCTATCAATGATGGCACCTATGTGCCCAGGACTGACCACACAGCAAACAGGCCACAGTTACCACATATGTTACGTAATATCCTGATTCCCTCGTGAATGTGATCTCCAGAGAATACTGAGCCTTCTTAATGTCTGTGGATCACAGAGGCTATAATTTAGGATTAGAAAAATACTGTTGATGTGTTTTACTCAATGACTTATTTTTAAAATATTTATTATATATTGTGTGTCAGGGCACTGTGCTAGATTCTGAGGGGAAAAAAAGCAGAAACAAAACAAAACAAAACAACAGTGAACAATTCAAATTATAGTTGCTGATCTATACAGACTTATATAGTCCAATGCAGAACCAGACAATAAACAAATAAACAACAAATAATTACTAATTGTGGAGAACGTTATACAAGAAATAAACAAGGGTAGTGATATAGAAGTACAAGTTTTTATAGGTAGGAATGTCAAAGAAAGTCAGATTTAAGTGAACACTCAAAGGAAATGAAGAATCAGGGAGAATAGAAAAAACAAGGTTAAAGTCTTTGAGGAAGGACAGACAATGGGATGCACTAAATGCTTTATCTGCAACAATATAGAAATAGATTGTATGTACACATTGTCAAAGAAAATGACACTGGATAGAACCAGCCAGGCAAGGATGAATTTATTGTGAACTATTGCAATAGGAGAGAGAGACTGAGCTTAACTCATTGAAACAAGATAAATGAGTTTGAGTTTGTAAAACCTGGGCTGAGCTGGTGGGAAAGTGCTGGTGACATGAAACAGAAAGGTGGGCAATATGATTCGGCCATCTGTGTTTGCCAGTGGGGCTTGTTAGGCTCCTGCCCTCCGTGGACACTGAGAAATAGGAGCCCAATCTTTCTTGATGATTACATTTCAAAGGAATGGCTCCCAGGCCCATTCCTGTGTTATGGCACTGCCCAAGATTTTCCTGAGTTATAAAACTGAGAAGAGCTGGAAGAAGATTTAGATCTCAAAGGGGAAGAGAAGGAATTTACAACTGCAAGTTTTGTAAAGTAAAGGAGCTAAAAATAAACAAAGGAGAAAGGTCATGGGTTTACAGTCAGGAAGAACTCTACAGTTCAGCCTTACCGTCTGAAGTTTAGTTAAGCTGAGTGGAATGGTAAATCTGTCTTGGCAAGTATGAGAAAAAGAGAGAGAGATTGATAGGCAGAGACACAGAAACAGAAATAGAGAGTTGGAAAGAGAGGAGAAAGGTTGAAAGAGAGAAGAAAGAGGAAGAAGAGGAGAGAGAGATTAAGGGAGTATGTGTATGAGAGAAAATGAGAGAGGGGAGGGAGGGCAGGAAGAGAAAAGGGGGAAGGGTGATATGACAAGAGAGAGAACAGAAGAGAGAATGAGGGGGCGGTGGGGTGGGGCAGAGACTTGTGATAGTCAGCATGGTGCCCTACTCACACTAACATGAATGCCTGTACCTGGTTCTCTCACTATTAAAATCCAGTACTGAAACCAGTAGCAGACTCATGTTTTTTGGGGTGTGAAGCTTATAAAATTGGGGGTGGGGGTGGTTTCATTAAGAAAAGGGATGAAAAATCGCTATTACAAAACTAGGAATTGAGCCTTGACTGGGCTCCATGCCAGCAAGACGTTCTGACTCCTAAGCTTCCTTAGCTTTATTGTTAATCCCTTCTGACTCTATTTATTAACCTCACTTGACCAACATTGTGCTTTTAGACAAATATTTTCCCCAGTGTATCACACCAATGCTTTTGACTGTATCAGTTCTTGTGACTTTCTATAGAATCTGCAAAGAAAGGAAGATACTTAGAAAAGTGATTCTATCATTCAGCTTTCCAGTTTGTTTCATGGTAACCTGTCTGCTTTGATCACCTGTCTGTGTTTGAAGGGTAGGCTTTATAGGTGTTTTTTTTTTTTTATAATGCCGTGGATTAATTCTATCAGCTTTTTTACAAACTAGGTATCCGACTATTCCTTCTCACTCTCTTATTCTGATACATAGTGCTATTAGCCTTCATTTTTTTAAAGCAGATGTGACTAATTGCAACTGGTTACTGCCCTGTGTCCATTATTCTGCCATAGTTCCCTGAAAACATATTTGCTTTGATGCTGTTTTTGAGTATTTGCAGCTTATTTTAAGACTGCTTAGGGTCTTTGTGACTTATGTCTTAAGTTCTTTTATCAGAATTATCATAGTTGTATCAGAAGACATGGAGCATGCCTACAGAGTATATGTAGTCCTGAATAACATTAGCACACCAATTCTAAATTGGTATTTCCTTGAGGGTGTTTCAGGAATTCCACAAATTTTCCTTGCATAGGTAACATATAAACACTGTATTTTAGAGGGTATAATAATAAACAGCCCGTTCTCTGAATAGCATTATGCATCAAATATTAATGCATTAGGGACCAACAGTACATGAACACATGCTTCCAAGTTAACTCCCTTTGGTGCACTGTTGGAATAAAGATTTCCCTGTCCTGTCTCCAATCACTGAGTATGAGATTTGAAGGAGATTTTTTTAAGCTCACTGTATGCATAAATCAGGATTTTCTCATCCTATACAACCAAAATAAATTGTTAAAATGTGTGTTTGTCAAGGCAACCTTGTTACTTCCATTGGTTGATTTCACAATAAGTAAATATTTTATCTCTGGAAATACAAATGAACAGTTTATTGAGGTTATACATATTATTTTATTCAGAGAGAAGAAAAGATTCTGCTGCTAGAAAATTGGAAATCATTATTCTGTTTAGTGACTCACCTCAAGTCACACAGCTAATGGTAGAGAATCAATATATGTCAGCATTTAAGATCCTGGCCTTGGATCCAGATAAACATATCTGAGTTTGAATTATGCCATACATAAATTTCTGACATGCAAATTATTTATCTTTTATTAAATTCAGTATCCTCTTCTATAAAATAGAAATAGTAATACCTGTTACATATGGTTATTGTGAGAATTATTTATCTAATAAATATATTCTGAGTGGCTGCTGTGTCTGGGAACTGTCCAGTATACAAAGAGATTTCCTACTCTCATGGAATCTTGTGATTTAGTTAGGGGAAAGAGACAATAAATATATTTTTAAAGCAGTGATGAAAAATAGTGTTGTATGATAGAAAGTCACTGGTTCATTTTAAGTTGGATGACCAGGGAAAACCTCTTCGAGAAGACGACATTTGAGCCAACATCCACTAGAAGGATTCATCCCTGAAAAGTAAGGGAGGATAAACATTTCACACAAATGAGATAGTTAATATCAGGCCCAAGACTAGAATGAGCCTGATATGTCTAAAAAAGAGAAAAAAATCCCAGTATGTCTCAGCATTAGTGTGTGAAGGGGGGGAGTGCTGCAAGACAGAATCAGAGAGGAGGTTTAGTCACCAAGATAAGTAATTTGGATCATTCCAAATAGAATGGAAAGCTGTTACAATGATGTTATTTAGTTTTATTTACAGTAAATCTCCTTGGTGAATGTGTGAAGGCTCACGCATTGGATGTAAAGAATTGTTTTTGTTTTCCTCATCTAGTATGCCATTCTTCATCCTAACTTCAACTGAAATTCCTTTTGGGAAATGATCTCTTCTTTGGGGAATGTAGTTGTGTGGGCCCTGAAAATGCCCCAACCCAAGACATGTCCTGAGATAAATTGAGCATATGTTTCCATTCTGCAATCTGAATGTGAGGCAAGATTAACAGTGAAATTGAAAATGTGTGGTGTCTGTTCACACTGAATGGACACGGTAGTTTCTACTTCCTTGTCCTATGCATAGCTCTTACCTGGTTCCAGATCTGCTTCTCTGTCCTTTCCACTGAGTTTGATAATCTCCTAATATATTTCCAACACAATCTCTTTAGCCAGTGACAGTTTCAGTTGCTTGTAACCAAAGCCCTAACTAATGTGGTACATCAATTCCCTGGAGGATAGTAGGCCCTCAATAACTGTTAGGATTTATGATAGAACTGAACTTGAACTCAGGCTTCCTAACTTTCAGTCTTCATCAAACTGGCTTCTGTATGCCTTTCAGGTAGTTTCTGCTTGACTACCAGCAGTTAATTTTCTCTAGTTACAATAACATATTAGAACTTTTGGGATGAGTGTATCTTTGTAGCTTACTGTGGTAACATGTTTGCTAAATGTTTCACTTCTTGAGCAAATCTCAGACTTCTTCATTCTTAAATTTCAGGAGGCAAAATTTTTTGGGCATTTTCTCAGGACAGCTATACACAGACACATGGAATAGCTAGTGTTCAACTCTTTGTTAAGCATTTCTTTAATCAAAGAGAGTGTTTTAATTTGAGTGGGAGAAAGGTGTGAATGAGTGCAAATGCATGAATTTTTTTATTATTAAAATTGTTTTAAAGCAACAAAAATTAAAGAAACCTAAACTCATTCATCCTAATAAATGTGATTAAAGGAGCTGTATTTTATGCCACCAATTGCCAGCTGCAAGACAAAGTGCATTTCATTACTGATGCTGTCAATCAGATCCTACTGTAATTCTGTACCATAAGAATCTGTTTGTTACTTGAAGCTAGAAGTGCTCCCTGAGTTTCAGTGTCCTGCCATGATGAAACAGGGCTTTTTAACAGCAAGAAAGAAACAGAAGGGGAACAGATGTGCAAAGGACTTGGCAGGTAAACAAAGCCCATTCTCAGTGTGGATTGAGAATCCTCTGTTGAATTGCATCTTTGAGAAGAGATTTTTTGAAGGGAATGAAGCTGCCATTCACCGAGAGAGAGTGATCTGGCCCTCCTCATTAAAGTAGGCAACATAGTACTGCCTCTCTGCCTTTTCCATGTCTGTGTCCTGTGCCAAAGTTACTTCCCCCAACCCGTTTCTAGAACACATTGGTTCAAGCCAATACACCGAAAGGTATCTGGTTGTTTAATCAATTTCTAAATCTAATGCTGTATGACTTCATTCCTCAAGGGTCCAAGAGTAGTATACACATCTGGAAAGTAAATGTAATTGCTAAAATTGTTTCCAATTATGTGTGCTAACTCCAGCTCCGTTCACAATGTGTGTGGTTGCACAGGTGTCTCATTAATGCTTAAATATAGGGATTGACAGAAACAATTATAGTTTCCCTTAGACTTGTAGGAATCCTTCAGTTCACTGATAGAGTTTTGGGCTGAAGCTGGGAGACCTGAATTCTACTTCTGATTCTCATACTAATGAGATATGTGACCTCAAGCAAATTACTCTATCTCACTGGCTTCTTCTTTAAAATGATGGGAATAGGCTCTGTGACCTTTGAGAATGATAGTAATTATGTTTCCAGTCCAAACTGGAACAACTGAGATGTGATGGGATTTTTCCTGGGTGTAAGAAATATATTTGGCCTACTAAAATATTGACATATTTGGAGTTCCACAGAAGGAATGCATGGAATCTAAAGCATTCAGGAAAGTCTCAAAAAATTAGGGGCATAGTATCACCATATTAATAAGCCCACCTTCCAGTTCTAGCATCTTGAGATTCAAGGTGACTTAGTGAGCCATTAGTACTTTTTTTCTTCTCTTTTTTAAAATAATCAGGTTTATTGCCGTATTATAATTTACACACAGTAAAATTCATTATTTCTGGAGTTCAGTTATATGAATTTTGACAAATGCATATAACAATATAACCATTATTACACACACACAAAAGGTAAAGTGTTTCTCTTATTTCAAAAAGTTGCCTCAAGCTTCTTTGTAGTCTGTCCCTTTCTCTCATCCTCAATGGCTGAAAATCACTGATCTGTTCCTACCTCTATAACTTTGCCTTTTCCAAATGTCAGTCCTATAGGTGGAATCATGCAGTATATAGCATTTTCATTTAGAGTGGTAAATTTGAGATTCATCTATGTTGCGCATGTCAGTAGTTTATTTCTTTATATTGCTGAATAGGGATTGCGGTAGGCAGTGTAATGACCCTACTCTCATCCCCCATGGATGACTACCCCCTAATCCCTGGAACCTGTGAATAATTTATCTTATGTGGAAATTTACAGGTATGCAGATTTACAGGTATGATTAACATTACAAGGGCATGGAGATTTTCCTGGATTAAATGGGAAGAAACCAATCTAACCATATAAATTCTTCAAAGGGGTAGACCCTTTCTTGGCTCTAGTAAAGAGAGAGGTGAGATAGAAGAAGAGGAGAGGGAATTTGAAGCATAAGAGGGACTCACTCTACCATTGCTGGCTTTGAAAATGAAGAAGAGGAGAGAACCACAAGCCAATGAATATGGTTGACCCTCCTATTACTTTGAAATTTATATGGAAGCCATAATTTTCCTACTACACATTGTGTTATGTTAAATTTGAGCTCACCTGGATCTCTTGACTCTTGCTTTAAAAGTTTCTTCCCTTTCTGTGTGTTTGGGCAGTTATTACTTCCCAATGGTTAGGTTATCTGGTGATTAGATTATATGACAATCTAATGATTATTTATTAGGGTAAATATAACAGGTAAGTTGTCACTCACTGTAAGAAGTTTTACATTGTTAACTGAAGAAATAAGCTTTTAAGTCAGCCCTTGATTCTAAGGCTGTGCTTGTCACTCACTGACCATGTGAACATAGCAAGTATCTGAGCTTCTCTAAGCCTCAGCTTGTGATTTGTAAGAGGGGGAAAATAATAAGGTTTTCATGAGGATTCAATAAGATAGTTTCTTAAGCGTTTGCTTGGAACAGTGCCTGGCCTAGAGAAAGCATTCAAGAAGTGAGGGTTTTATGATTATTACAATTTTTAATAACATGAACATTTCCAAGTATAGCTTTTTATGGCCACATATTTTCAGATGTTGGGATATTTTTTGTGGATCACACCTGCTAATTAAACACCACAGGGCTAGGGGTACCTGGGTGGCTCAGTCGGTTAAGCGGCCGACTTCAGCTCAGGTCATGATCTCGCGGTCCGTGAGTTCGAGCCCCGCGTCGGGCTTTGTGCTGACAGCTCAGAGCCTGGAGCCTGTTTCAGATTCTGTGTCTCCCTCTCTCTGGCCCTCCCCCATTCATGCTCTGTCTCTCTCTGTCTCAAAAATAAATAAACGTTAAAAAAAATTAAAAAAAAAATAAACACCACAGGGCTAATAATGCCAGGCAGAATCTCATCACTAGGACAGTCAATTTTGGTTTTTGCCCTTGAAGCTTGATAACTGAACAAACCATTTTGACCATGGTTTTGGAGAAACACGAGCTTCAGTTCCAGCCAATTCAACGTCTCCTTCTACTGCTGATAGCTGCAAATCCAGTGACTTTGGGGATGCCATTTAACCTCTTCAGACTTGGTGAACGAATCTCTTGGTGAGACTTCTACCAAGACCAACCCAGTACATGCTTTGCAAACATGAATTTTCTCTTCCACAAAAGAAATGTGGGGATTAACTAACAGTATGATACACATTCACAAGTAAATCAATAGTGTCCAGAGAAATAAATTAAACCTCCTTCCTTTGCCTCTCTTAAGTGTTTTTGAGGGTAGAAGTGCTTTGAATCTTTTTGTTCCAATTGTGAAGCACATCAGTATAATAGCAGCCTGGTATGCACTCAGTGAACCTTGAAAGGATGTGGGAATCATGGCAGGATGAAGGGCCAGTACTGTTTTTTTTTTAATGTTTATTTATTTCTGAGACAGAGAGAGACAGCATGAGTGGGGAGGGGCAGAGAGAGAGGGAGACAAAGAATGTGAAGCAGGCTCCAGGCTCTGAGCTGTCAGCACAGAGCCTGATGAGGGGCTTGAACCCACAAACCATGAGATCATGACCTGAGCCGAAGTCAGTTGCTCAACTGACTGAGCCACCCAGGCACCGCCCCCCCCCCCCCCCCGCCCCGTACCTGTTTTAACTCTATTGCTTCTTGTATGGCTGCAGCATATGTGAATTACTTGCTGATGATCTTTTGATTTGACTTACTGCACAGATGTCTGAGAGAATGACCATTCAAGCTACCTCTTTATCTCTTCTTGTTTTGATATGCTTAATTCCAACAAAATCTGGAGCTGGATTTGACGGGATTGCATCATTGAGCCTCTAAAAGTTAGACCGTAGCCTTTGTGGCAGACAAAAGTGTGACTTAAATGAGCAGACTAGGAGCCTTTGAAAGTTAGTAACTGCTAACATTGCTCGCTGTTCTTGTACTGTGTACGAATTAATACAATATTTCATCCCTACCATCAACCCACTTTCATGGGAACAAGGACAACAGAATGGGGAGGAGGCAAATAAAATAAGTTCCTGTTGAAAAGATATCTTTTACAAAAATACTCTTTTTCAGATTAATGAAGTGGCTGTTCAGTCCATTAAATTTCAACCGTACAATATTCAAATTTCAAATTATGTTCATTAGAACTCTCTTGGCCTACTTCAACCGTATTTCACCTAGAACAACTCTACTTTTAGCTATTTGACACATTCTACTTATAATGACAATCTGAAAAGTTTTCACTGGTAAAGCTACCAAACATGTTTAAACTAAGCTAGAAACATTTCTTAGCCACTTTTATAAGATTTTTAGTTAAGTCTACTTGGGATGCTATTGTGTGACACATAATGGAAAGAAACAAGTATCATCAGATAAAATTTTGCTTCTAGGTCTCCAAACTGAGAGAAATAATGTAAGCTCAATATACAATGTGTATTCTATATTGTGTTCAAGATAATTATATGGCTCTCTCTGACAAATACACATGTTGGAACTCATACTGACAAAATGCCCAGTGTGCTAACTGAATGCCTCAAGAATAGCTGAGCTGAATCTTCATGGTTCAAAATTTCACTTTGGCCTGTGTAACTTTTCTTTTTTTAAGTGGCATACATAAATGTAATGCAAAAGGTATGCTTCTCTGAGCTTTATTTTTCTAAAGAAGAGAGTATCTTCAACGTAAGGTTATCATGAGGCATGGATGCTGTCGCACCTGTGAAATAGCTAAAAGAATGCCTCATACATAGTATATGCTCAGTTGCAGTGAAAGAGTTTTACCAATGAATGGAAGCAAAATAAGTAGGGGCCATCTGTATTCTTTGGGTGGCTGGCAGCTAAGCGTTAGCTAAGAGTCCCCATCCTAATTCTTACTTACCAGTCAAGTGTCAGATTAAAATGTTTATCTGGAAGGTCTTCTTTGACTTCTTAGTATAAATTATACACCCTCCTTTACACTCTTATGTACTTAGTTTGTGTGTGTGTGTGTGTGTGTGTGTGTGTGTGTGTCTGTGTGTGTGTTTTACATCTCCTTGATGTCTTCTGTTTGCATCATTGTACTAAGCAGGTAGGTAAGTGGTAAATGATAGAGCTATTTTAAACTTTAAATTCAGCCTGGCCCTGGAGCCTGTGCCCTTAACATCTTTATGAATCCTACATCTTCATTGTACCCTATGCAAGGAATTGTGTACTTTGAAGCTGATATGCATAGTTTTTACTCTAATAAAGACACTTAAAATAGAAACTAGGGAAGAATAAGGCAAAACATTTAAATGAAGTTCTGGAATTTTCTTGCTGGTCTCCATTAGGCATTCTTGTGCATTCTGGGGAGTGACACACTCCTCTTGGATAATATTGGTGAGATGATCTAAACCACTAAATAATCCAACCAATACTTACTGAGTCTCTCTCAGTTAATTGATCATCTCATCTTCTTTTTATTAAATCTAGCAATATGAATATGGTGTTTTTAAGTGATAAAAATAGTTTATATTAAAAAAAAAGAACTGCTGGTCACCTAGAAAGGTTCCAGAAATAAAGAACATTCAGGGAACAAGTTTAAGATGTAAATGTTTTCCTTATTAAAAATCAAATTACATCAGATATGCCAACGGTATGTCTCTATTGATCTATGACTGACAATGGTTGTTTGGGTATTATTAGAATATCGTAAAGATTTCTCTACCCCTATAATTTTTCCATATTTATTATTTGCCACTGTTTTCTACTGAAGTTCATAAATTCAGATTTTTAATGTGATATAACATGACATAGCCAAAGAGCAATGGACTAGAGAATTTGATTTTGTGATGGTAATTACAAAACAGGCCAAATCACACAAATTGCTTTGGAGAAACCATCTAATCTTTTTGTATGCCAACTTCTTTAACTGTAAAATAAACTCATTGCCTTGAATATAGAAGGTGCTCAGTTATTTCTTGAAAAAGGAACAGGAGAGAGTTAGAAGGGGAGGAGTTAGAGGATAGGGTTAGGTTTCTCAAGTACCTTAAAATTCAATGACTCTCTCATTTCTAAATTTTGTTTTGAGCTTAAAATTGGAAGATTTGGGGTTTTAGTGATCAACTCTTTGATCACCATAACCATGGATCCAGCTGCATTCAAGCGTAGGATTCCATGCTACAATCTTATTACAGGACTTAACAAGATTAAGTCAGTTTTCATTGGTCACAATGTTTGAAGTCCTCATGCTGTCCAGCACCTGAGTCTGTCTATCCACATTTTGAGGTCTTCTTCAAACAAGAACCGTTAACATACACACGCAAAGTACCATCAAGCTGAGTGATAATATGGATAGGACTTCTAGTTAATATTCACTGGTTCTCCTTACATTTCTCCTAGTTCTCAGTTTACATTAGGGAAAGCATTTATTATTTGACACTGATTTCATTTAAAACTTGAACTTGAGAAGCAACTTTCTTCAAAAGAGAATTTAAGATAAAAAATGCAAGGTGTTTCTAAGAGTTTGCAGCCTCTCTGCCCAACAATCTAACAGTGGGCTGCCTTAAAGATGATGATGACAATGTTTGACAGATTTCAATTTCTTCTCATCTTTACATGTGAAACTGCAGGTATCTGAATCATCCCTTAAAAATGTCTATTGTCAACCGTTTCCAAAATGTAATGAACACTTTAGAGTTGAAGCTTAGCAAAAGCTTCCTTTACAAAATATCATATACTATTTTTTTTTTTACTGAATTTTTCTTCCACAAAGTATCAGAATCCTTTTGCTGAGCTTTTTGGGTCTTTCCAAAATTGTACCTAAGATTTTATATCTGTAAACAGAAACCCAGAGTCCCCCTTGTTAAATATATCCCTGACTATTTTGTGTGTGAAAAACATCCTCTTGAAATGATTCAATTTCCTAGTTTAGTAGTTATGCTTCCAGATATAATTATGTATTAGCCAAGGATTTGAATCTTCTCACTTGTAATTATGTGGTCTCGTTAGGAAACTGGATGTGCAAAGGAAATCAGTGATTAAACTTTCATTCAGCATAGTTTCTTCATCAGTCCTTGGAACAGGTGTCAGGATTATTCTCTGTTGGTATTTTGCTTAGTACCTGGACTATTAATCAGTTTGTATGAGAAGTTGGGATGATATATTGTCTCTGTCTTAAATCCTTTATATTTTGTGGGTTGTCATGGCATTTAATGTAATAGATAGCTCCCTTTGGGTCATTAAAAGCAAGAAGGTCAGGCTTTCCTTTTTTCCTGACACAGCAGGGCTCTGATTAAGTGTAAAGGCACAAGGTGATTTCTTCCATCGTGAAATCTCCTATAGGATGAATGTAATATAAGCAATTATTTCAAATGGAAACAGCAACCTCAATAAGCCACTTGTGAGTTTATTTCACATTAGCACATGCTAATAAAACTATTAAAGTTTTCTCAGGCCAATAGTAATTGTATTCTATCTTATGTAAAGGCAGAAATATATTTTTGGTAGAGGGAGAGGGAGTTATTTGAACCCAAACTAATGATTTTGTAGATACTATAAAGCCACTTAATCAGAATAAAACATTACAATACTACACAGTACTGTGCATGCCCCTGTGATCCTCTTACTCAGGTACTCTGCAAGTTTACCATTAATTTCAAAATCTAATTCATAGTCATCCACTTTCATTAAAAAATGTTAAAGTCTTTTGTTTCCTCCTCAAAATTTCACTTATATTCCACTAGTCATTTCTCTGTTCCTTTGGACTATCCTCTCTTCCCCTCTCCCCCTACCTACTTCCATCCTTCTCATCTTTGTTTAAATGATTCATGTTAAAAATCAAAAATATAGCAAATTTGTTAAGAGCCTATGTCACAATATTCTTTAAAAGTCTGCAAGAGCATAGGGCTAAGCTGACCAAAAAATATTCTTTCTCAGTAGAGATACTTTTAAAGTAAAAAATTGATTATGTAATCATTGCTATCTG
Source organism: Acinonyx jubatus (assembly GCF_027475565.1). NCBI lineage: Eukaryota > Metazoa > Chordata > Mammalia > Carnivora > Felidae > Acinonyx > Acinonyx jubatus. The sequence goes on from NC_069391.1 coordinate 42,399,494, forward strand.
GATGCAAGAAAAAAGAATATGTAGCTAAAGAGCATTAGAATGCCTGATTAACAGCTATTGAGTGGCTTCTTAATTTTAAAAGAGGCCATACTATTGTGAAAGTTCATTAGAAATTTCTTCAACATTTTATCAGGGTTGTAAATTTCTTCCTAGTAGAAGGGCAAGAGTTTCTCTGCTCAAGGAAATTCTGTTCCCAACAAGATTTGGGACAGTTTTTCTTTGTCAGCTACTACAGATAGAAAAGATTTTTTCAAAGAGATAATTAGATGAAACTTTATATTTATATTTCATATGTTTTTTTAAACCAGTTTTATTGAAGTGTTATTTAAATATAAAAACTGCACATATTTAAAGTGTACTTTTTTTTGTATGTTTTGACACATGTATACACTCATGAAACGATCATCACAGTCGAGTTACAAACGTATCAATCACCCTCAAAAGTTTTCTTGCATGTCCTTTTAATTTCTCCTTTCTGTTCCTTCTCCCCATCACCAGGCAAACACTTAACAGCTATCTGTAACTATAATTAATTTGAATTTTTTCCCTAGAATTTTATATAAATGGAATAATAGAGTTTATACTCTTTTTTTAGGGTGGGAGAATCTGGTATATTTCATGTAGCATAATTATTTTGTGAATCATTACTATGTTACATAAAACAATAATTCATTCCTTTCTAATACAGAGTAGAATTCTCCTATATGGATATAACACTATTTATTCATTCACTTATTGAGGGACACCTAAGTAATTTCCAACCATTGACTAAAACCGAAAAGCTGCTCTGAATAGATGTATATAAATCTTTGTATGGACATATGTTTTCTTTCTTATGAATAAAGACCTAGAAGTCAAATGACTAGATTTTGTAATTGGTATATGTTAAAATTCTTAAGAAACTTCATGGGGCACCTGGGTGGCTCTGTCGGTTGAGTGTTCAACTTCAGCTCAGGTCATGGTCTCACCATTCAGTTTGTGACTTTGAGCCCTGCATTGGGCTCACTGCTGTCAGTGCAGAGCCAGCTCTGGAGCTTCTGTCTCCCTCTCTCTCTGCTCCTCCCCTGCTCATGCTCTCTCCCCCTAGCTCTCAAAAATAAATAAACATTAAAAAAAAGAAAACATATGTTAAAAAATTCTTGAGAAACTTCAAACTATTTTCCACTGGTTGCCAAATGCTGGAGGGTGAGGGAAATAGGAGAGATTGGTAAAAGAGTATAAACTTCCAGTTATAAGATGAATAAGATCTGCAGATGTAATCTATAGCATGGTGATTATACCTGATAACACTGTATTGTGTAAATGAAATTTGATAAGAAAGTAGAACTTAAATGTTCTCACTGACTCCTCCCCCCACCAAATAAATATGTGAGGTGGCAGTTGGTGTTACCCAAGGAAATCCTTTCACAATGTATATGCATATCAAATCAACACACTGTACACCTTAAAGTTACACAATGCTTATGTCAGTTATATTTAAAAACATCTGGGAGGGAAAATTTTGGCTTAACACTTAGAAAATAATCAATGCAACCATATTAACTATACTAACAAACTAAAGAAAAATCATTATCATTTTAGTAGATACAGAATAAGCATTTGACAAAATCCAACATCTATTCTTTTTTTTAATTTTTTAAATGTTTTTTAATTTATTTTGAGATAGAGAGAGACAGAGCATGAGCAGGGGAGGGGCAGAGAGAGAGAGGGAGGCACAGAATATGAAGCAGGCTCCGGGCTCTGAGCTGTCAGCACAGAGCCCGATGCAGGGCTGGAACTCTTGGACTGTGAGATCATGACCTGAGCTGAAGTCAGACGCTTAACTGACTGAGCCACCCAGGTGCCCCCAACATCAATTCTTGATTTTAAAAAATACCTTGAACAAACTATGAATAAATCATAATTTCATCAACTGATAACAGGACACTACGAACAGCTATAGCTAATATCATTCTTAATGGTGAAAGATACTTTCCTCCTAAGGTCAGAAAAAAATAAGTATGTTAGCTCCCATAATTGCTATTCAGCATTGTAATGTAAGTCCTAGCCGGCTCAATAAGGCAAGAAATGAAAGGTATCCAAATTGAAAAAGAAGAGGTAAACTGCTTTTAAGTACAGATAATATGATTTTCTATGTGGAAAATCCATTGGAATCCTCACAAAAAGTACTAGGACTGATTGATGTTTGTGTTTAACATAGTTGCAGAATTAAAGAACTACAGACAAACATTAACTGTAATTCCATATTTTGGCAACAAAGCATTAGGCATTTGAAATCTACAAAAAGCTTCAATACCATTTACAATAGCATAAAATTATGTTGAATACATGGAGATAAATCTTGCACAAAATACGTGCAAGGCCTATATACTGAATACTACTAAACATTGCTGACAGAAATTGAAGAAGACTTAAATAAATGTAGAAATATACTGTGTTTGTGAGTTGGGAAACTCATTATTGTTAAGGTGTAAATTTCCTCCAAAGTAGTTTATACATTTAATACCACCACAACTTCAGTAGGATTTTTTTTACAGAAATTGCAAACTGATTCCAAAATTCATGTGGAAATGAAAAGAACCTAGAATGGCCTCTATCCCCCCAAAACTTTTATTTATTTATTTATTTATTTATTTATTTATTAATTATTAAGTTTATTTATGTATTTTGAGAGAGAGAGAGAGAGAGAGAGAGAGAGAGAGAGAGAGAGAGAACAAGCAGAGGAAGGGCAGAGAGAGGGAGGGAGAGACAGAATCCCAAGCAGGCTCCCCACCATCAGCACAGAGCCCGATGCAGGCTCATATTGCAAAATGATTACCACCATACTGTTAGCTAATACTTCCATCACATCACATACTTAACATTTTGTTTTTGTAGTAAGAACATTAAATATCTGCTCTCTTAGCAACTTTCAAGTGTATGATACCATATTATAAACATATGCCATTACTAATCATAATCACAATGCTATGCATTAGATCTTCAGAGCTTATTCCTCTTCTAACTGAAAGTTTATACTTTTTAACCAACATCCCATTATGTTCCTAACCTCCAGTCTCTGGTAACTATCATGCTATTCTCTGGTTTGATGATTTTGGCTTTTTAGAGTCTAAATATAAGTTATGTCATACAGTGTTTATCTTTGTCTATCTTACTTATTTCACTTAGCATAATGCCCTCAAGGTCAGGTCCATTCATGGTGTAGCAAATGACAAGACTTCTTTCTCATGACTGAAATGTGTGTGTGTGTGTGTGTGTGTGTGTGTGTGTGTGTGTGTGTGTATTTATAAAACATCTTTTTGCAATCATCCTTTGATAGACATTTAGGTTGTTTTTACTACTTGGTTACTGTGAATAATGCTACAATGAACATGCGAGTGCAGATATTTCTCTTTTTTATAGTTTTATTTTATTTTATTTGAAAGAGAAAAAGAAAGAGAGAGAGCATGTGCAGGAAAGGAGCAGTGAGAGAGGGAGAGAGAGAATCTCCAGCAGGTTCTGCACTGTTAGCATGGAGCCTGATGCAGGGCTCCATCACACAAACCGTGAGATCTTGACCTGAGCGGAAATCAAGCCTCATAACTTCAGACACCGTTTTTCTATTTAAATTTTCTTTTTCCTGCTTTCCTCTCTCTTTTGCTATTCTCTTTGATATACTCCATGTTACTTTGGGTCAGTCTCCCAGGTGGGTCCTAGTAGATTTCCTATCAATCTGAAAAGCAGATCTATGTATCAGAGTTTTCAGTTGAAAGTATTGGAAAATGACTCTGGCTGTCTTAAGCAGAAAAAGAATTTAGCAGGAGATGCAAACCTCACAAAAATAGCTTCTGGAAAGGAACAAGAAAGCTTAGGAGGCTAGGTGCTGGGTAAATAAACAAGGTTACACTGCAGGAAAGCCTAGTGTTTTAGCCACCACTGGCACGAGTCTGACCTTAAAATGCACACACACACACACACACACACACACACACACACACACACACAGACACACACACACTTTTTTTTTTTAATCTTTGTGTCATTCTCTCAAACATCCAAGCTTAGGTCATATTGGTTGAGTGAGATCACATCTAAGCCCCTCTCATTCCCCCAGGTAGTAGGGGAAATGTTTCTTTTCTCCAAGATTATCTTTATGTTATTAATACAACATGCAATAATAATGCAATAATTCAAGCTCCATCCTGTTTTCCTAGTAAAAGTCAGAGAGCTCATGGGAAGAGAAGTGTGTTGGTTTTTGGACAGCCAAAAAGAAAAAACATTACCCTGTCTCTCTTGTATTTTATCCCTCAGTTCCTGATTTTGGGATAATGTGGAATGTAGTGGTTAGAGGAAAGCAAGCATTAGAAATAGAAAAGAGAAATGGTTGACATGAACTTATACCTGGAAAAAAGCAAATTGATAGGCAAACAACATACAGACCATTTATTTATATCAGAAAAAACACGGCCTATTCAATCAAGAAGTCAGTCTCCCTTTTAGCTTTTGGGCCACCTGCCAGCCACTCACTGCCTCTGACTCCAGTTCTTCTCAGTCGCCAGGTGGGAATGAAAACGTCTGTGTCCCAGGTTTGTCATGAAGATGAATGAGAAAATATGTGGAAAGCGCTCAGCATGGCACACTGATTTACAGTGGCTACTTGCCAAATACTTGTTAGTTTCCTATCCTTCTCTCTAGAAAACTATCTAACTCCTGAAAAACTCCACCATCACCACCTCTGTAACTGGGGCTACAAATCTCAAATATACTGACTGCATCCATCAGGAAGTGTAATTGCTGTGAAACTCATGCTATATGTGGCCCTGTTATTGATGGTGGTCATGTACAGAGACATCAAGTTTCTTCTTGAAATCAAACTCGTAATGAGATTACGAAGCCCCTTCATTTCTTGTTTCACATTCCTTGTACAGTGCTTCCTTACACCAAAGAGAACTTGATTCTTCCTTTTTTTAATGTTTATTTATTTGAGGGAGGAGGAGGGGCAGAGAGAGAGGAGGACAGAGGACCCAAAGTGGGATCTGGCCAACAGCAGTGAGCCTGGTGCAGGGCTCAAACTCACAAACCGGGATATCATGACTTGAGCCGAAGTCGGAAGCTTAACTACTGAACCACCCAGGTGCTCCCCCACTCTTTTATTAATGTTTATCTTGATTCCTCCTTTCTTACGATTGTTATATAATAGTCTTTCATCATGGTTTCTCTTTATTCTTAGGGAGTCTCCTTAGTAATGAAAACAATAAAGCTGTATTAGATAAAAGTGATGAAGATCATGTGTATATTGAATATTAAGTTCTTAAATATTTGAAGGAAAAATATTGATCATTGTAGGGGATCTCTCAATTTATGCAACTCGTGGAAGAATATTTCTTCCAAAATAGACTAATTGGTTTGAAATTAAAAGAGAAATAAGTGTAATAAATTAAAAGTTGTGGAGAAATAATGAGACATGTCAAAACTATGTTTTGTTCTAGGAGAGTAGTTCTTAAAGAGTAGTATGTCTAAGTGTAATCTGGGGAACTGTCATCTGCAGAATTCCCAATATCACTCCAAAAATGGGGAATTATTAATTCTGGGAAAGAGCCCAAGGATCCACATTATTAAACACACTTCTTGGTGATTTTGATGAGCTAGTTGCTAGGCTAGAGGGATTTTTTCTACCCCTTTTGAGAGACTTTTTGAAGAGAAAATTTTAACTACCCCGGATTTTGCAAAACTAGCAGTGAGTGATGACCCCTCAGTGGTTGTAAAGCAGGATCTCAAACCGTTGGCCGAGGACCAAAACCAGTTCACAGATGTGTTCTGTCTGACAAAAATCACGTTTAGAATGTTGCCTGGAATGTCCTTAAGCTCAGTTTGCTTTCTTCAGCTCACTTTTGTCTGGCTCATGGGCTTCTGGTTGTAGCTCACATTTAAGCGATACAACTGACCCTTAGACATTTGTTTATGAGCTCTGAGAATTTAAAGCATTGTTCTACAAAGCGTAAACTCAGAGTGAGGTATTTGGGAACTTCCAGCACATGATTAAATTTGGTTTGTAAATTCTAATTTGGCAAGGCTTGCCAAGCTAGGGTCAAATTTTTAAGAACTATTTTTGTATTCAAGTATAATATATTCTGAAGTGAAGGCATATTGGGTCCCTGCCCCTCTTCCATGAGGCACCAGTTCACTTCTCTGTCCACTTGGCCAGATGATGAGCAATACATGGGCAGGAACTGAATCTTTGGACTTGCCTTGTGATCGGAGCCAGCACATTATACAGAATGCAATAGATGCTTAAATGTTTTTTGAAACGCAAAGGCGGAAAAGAAGGGAGAGTGGAAGGAAGGATGGGAGGAAGGAAGGTAAAGAAAAAGACAATGGAGAAAAGAAGAAAAGGAGGAAAGAAGGAGAAAAAACAGGAAAGAAAGGAAAAAGTACTGAGACAAGTGTCATTTGTAGAAAATTTAGAAATGTGACTAATTGGATCCCTCATTTTAGGAAAATACCAACAGGAATATGGACTACTTTAATTCTCAAAGTTTATAGAACATAGTCAAATTCAGAATTAGGCATCTTTGAGCCAAGATAGAAACGAAGAGAATTGTTTGTGTTTTAGTATCAGGCACTGTATTCTCAGATGTTGACAGAATACCCTAAATTTTTCTTTTGTCACCCATGGGGCTTCCTGCCAGGTTTCTGAAGTAAAAATATTAAATGAGTATCTTGGAAGATTTTTTTAAGTTTGTAATTACTTACAATGTAGCTAAACACCAAATGAGCATCAAAAAAATGCCAATGTGCTATTTATATTTTAATCTAATCATCGTCTTTGTCACAATCTATCATCACAGTCTTCTCCTTGTGTCTATGTTTTTTCCATTGGAAAAACATGGCTTTAAAGAGAGAGAGAAAAATGTCATCTGTTGCTTTCAGAAAATTAAACTCATTTAAAATTGAGTACTCAGAAATCCTGTTATTTTGTTTGTTGACTTTTGGTATCTTCTTTCCAAAATAAAACCTACTCAGAGCTTGGTTATTTAAAATCAAGTGAGTTGGAAATCTATAAAGTTGTTTAGACACCATGTCAAGTAAGCTGGGTGAGAGAGTGGTGTATTAGAAATACAGGTGTATCATGGGGTTATGTACTCATCCAGATCCTACTGTGATCCTAATGACCTCTGGTATGTCACTTCATTTCCCTGAGACTCAGATTTCCATATATATATTGAGCGCATCTTTCAAACTCAATTTATAAGAATTTGGAATTGACAGTACAACACTATCAATTAACTGCATTCAAGCTCCATTTTTCAAAGCTTCTATGTCTTTGGACAATAACTTCCACTCTCTGATTCTTATTTCAATCACCTTGAAGTGGGCGTTATTACATTACTTTGCATGTTTTTTTGACAAAATTAAATGTGAAACCATATATGAAACAGCAATAGGCACATAGATTTTTTTGATGACCCTGCCTGCTGGGAAATAATCTGTGACTTTTACATCTGACTAAATGAAGAAGAAGGAAAAAAGGAATTTGGAAGCAATCATTTTGTAAATAAAAATGGTAGCACCTTCTCTTTTCCAATATCACCGATAAAAGGAACATATTTGAAGCTTCTAAGGCAGAAAGCCTCATTACTTTGATTGTTGGTAACCTACTTATTCCTATATTCTTGATGTTTGTGTGGGAAAATGAGTAACCTAGATACACAGCTTGCAAAATGCACCAAGCAGTCATTTAACAAATGCACTGAGCTCAGAGTGCTGAATGCTCTTCCAGTTCTGTCGGCTACCCAGAGGGCTGTGCAGCATGCCTCTATGGGGAAGATGAAGCGCATCCCTGAGATAAAGTTTAAAGAGCAACATATCAACAAGTACAAATCAATAGTTTATAAAATGAGTGCCTAAGTGCTGAGGGGATCCTTTGGAAAGCTTCCTTCAAAGCAGTGAGATAAACTAAAAGGGTAGTGGTAGTGTGCATAAAGAAAAAGAAGACCAAAATTCAATTTCAGAGCACTTAAGGCCAGACCAAGAAACAAGAAAATAGTGTTTGTGAGTGTTTGAATTTCTTCTACTTTTTTCAAATTTTATTTTGGTCTTGTTTTGTTTTAAATTCATGCACAATAGGATTTTATCAATAGGTTCTGTATACCATGCCCCTATCTAGAACCTCTTTGAACATTGTCAACAATTCATGAATACAGTATTGAGGTATAATTTATGTGCAGTAAAAAGCCCTCATTCAAAATTCAGTTTCAAAGAATACAAGTTTCAGGGCACCTGAGTGGCTCAGTCAGTTGAGCGACTCTTGGTGTCTGCCCAGGTCATGATATTAGAGTCCTGGGATTGAGCTCGAGTCAGGCTCCATGCTAAACATGGAGCCTGCTTGTGATTCTCTCTCTCTCCCTCTGTTCTTCTCCCCTACTTCTCTCTCTCTCTCTCTCTCTCTCTCAAGAAAAAAAATATATGTTTCTTAAAAATAAGAATAACATTTATTTTTTATTTTTTTATTTAAAAAATGTAATGTTTTTATTTATTTTTGAGAGAGGGAGAAGACAGAGTGAGTGAGGGAGGAGCAGAGAGAAATAGAGAGAGAGAGAGACAGACAGAATCCAAAGCAAGCTCCAGGCTCTGAGCTGTCAGCACAGAGCCAGACTGAGGGCTCGAACTCACAAGCCATGAGATCATGACCTGAGCTGAAGTCAGATGCCCAACCAACTGAGCCACCCAGGTGTCCCGCATTTATTTTTTAAAAAGACTTGGTCTCAGACGAGTCATCTCAGTAATAAGCAGAGGCTCAAAAAATGTAAGATGAGAAAATAGAAGAAAATTATAATGTTTGGAAACCATACTGATTTTAGTAAAAATCACTTAATTTCCAAGAGTATTATTTAAAGCATTATCTGTACCTTTTGTTTTTGTTTTCCTATTTGATAGCATATTTGAAAGAGAGAAAAGTAAAAAAATTTATTTTAAGTCTTTTTTTTTCTTCATTCTGAGCACTAGTATTAGAATAAGGTTTTAAACCAATGTCATGGAATTAGTATTTCTTACGAATACCCATGGACTTCTCTTTGAGAAAAATATATGCATTTAATTTTGTGTATCTTTTTGAGGAAACAAATGGAATAGATAATACAAAAAGTGTGTGAAGCAACTTGTTGTACAACACCCCCACCTGTTTATATATATATCTCCATGAACTGTGATGTAGACAGCACAGGATTGATTGTATGTGAAGCCCAGTACACACATCTGGGAGGCACTGACTCTATGTTGGATGCTAGAAACATCAATGTACAAGTTGGTTGGATTTTTCTGAACCATTTTGACAGTTAATTGGCTTATGGAGAAAAACTTAACAGTGATACAAAACCATCACATCCAGTAAACACTTTATGTGAGTGAACTGTGTGAATCAGTCATTTGATATTGTAGCTTTGTCTTTGACCTATAATGCTGTGCTCAGTGACAAACTTCAGAAAATCCCATGGTCTGTCATATATGAGTAGGATAAAAAATAAAGCCAATTCGTTTTATTTGGTCTAATGTTGCTTCCTTTTGTTGTTACAAATATATGCTAACAAATCAGAATAGAATAGATGACAGTCTTTTTTATGGGAAGAGAATGTGTCTTTCCATTTTGTATCCAGGCACCTAATCCCATACCTGGAACAACTGAGGTACTCAATTAAAATTTGTGGAATAAATAAGTGGGGTCATGGATAAGTCGGTTATCAACAGTCAGTGGAAAACCATCAGTACTGAAGGAAATACACAAAACCTGTCCCTTCAAAGAAGGGATCAAGAGCATCCTCTTTGAATAATGAAATAAAGCTCATTTTAGAAAGCAAGTAGCTACATTGATTTACTTATATTTACTTTTTTGTCGTAAGTAGCAGAACTGAAGTGTAAGAAGTCACACCAGGGCACAGATAGCTGCTTCTAAAGCAAGAGGCTTTCAAAATGTTTTCATTTAAAGTTAGTTTGGGAGCTTGGAGATTATGTTTATAAACACTTCCCTGTCATTAGGTCCACCAGCATATGACATCTTTCAGTATCCTACATGGCTTCCAAGAGACCAAAAAGGATTACCACTCATGAGAACATATTTGTTTTATAAGGGAATTGATTTGAATTTTTAGAGCATACATAATGCAGAAAAGAAGTAATAATGATTTTTGGCATGCATAGAAACATTTTGCATCCATAAGTTGACTAAGGTTTTAACTTAACAAATACCAGGGCTTAAATCAACAGATTAGAACATTTTAGCCTTGTGTGTGCATGTGTGTGTCTGGATGTGTTTGTTGTGGAGGTGGGGGTCTGGGTGTGTCAGTAATAGTGTCCGCATTCCTGTTCTGAATTGCAGAATGATCGCTTAGTGTCCAGGTATACATTCCTCCTTTTAAGGATTTACTTTGAAATATTGCATTTTAGTCTGAAGTATGTACTTGACTTCAACCCGTTGCCTTCTTACCATTTCTGCTGAAATGGCACAATAGGATATCTCACTACTGTGCCTTTTAACGAAGTCTCCCCATTGACTTCTGGGAATACTTGAAGCTCTAATCACAGGTGCATGAGGATATATCATTTTGTGGCTTGTTAAAATCAGCTTTTGCACCTGTGTCCATGAATCTGCAGCACATAATCATCCACATGAGTCCCCCTACAGACTTAGAATAGCCTCTCAACCATTTCTGTTGCACTATTTAGAAAATAATAATAATTCTGGTTTTGTATTTGCATAACTAAATATGGTTGCTGTAGCTAAAAAAAAACCTAATAGTTATTAAAGTCTATCCTGGAAAGCCCAATAAGCTAATCTGTTCACTGGTTTCCTAAATTTCTGTTGAACAGAGTTATTTGTGTGGCAGGTACGAGTATAATAAGAGTTGTTGATTATGCATGTTTATTTTTTCCTCCTTGAATGGAAATCAAACATGCTTAAAAGTTTAAACACCATATTTAGTCATACGGACATTGATAGTTGAAACATTAGGTATGTAGTACACTGTCCCCAAATTCAGTCATGTAATTACTTCCCTGGGCTGTGGGCATTTCCTTTGTGTACAGATTCTGACTACAATATGTTCATGTTGGTTACTGTTTTATAGTCTGTGTCTCAACATGGATAAGGTAGCTGTGGAATATGCAGGACCTCATATATGCCCCTTAAAGGTGTTTCTCACATGCTCTCCTACAGACGTGATGCACGTTTTTTACAGTGAATGTTGACACTGACCAGAGTGTCAGAACTCACAAAGGAAACTATCCTTGATCTAAACCAACATGTGGAATTTTCTTTAGCTGGTGATGAGTTTGGCCTTTTTGAATCTCTTTGCTCAGTTACCCTAAGAGTTCTATAGGTAGAGTCAGAAAATTATTCTGATTACCCCAAGTGGTCACCTACATGAAAGAGAAGGGGTACACACCAAAAATATGTGGGTTTTAATATCAATAATGTTTATTTATACCAACAGCTTAAATAGATCAATAAGAGGACCGTGCACTCTGCAAAAACACCTTCTATAGCTCATAAACTTCAGTCTTCTGGCTTTAATGTTTATCAGCATCTTGAGAGGCATTTATGGCCCTTCACATACTCTTTCATGATTCCATTATTGATTAACTAGTGATGCCTGCTAGACCTAGGTCATGGTTCACTATTTTTCCATTAAAATGAAGAAATACCTTGTTTGTTGCAGGTTCACTTCAAGCAGTTGGCTTGTGGGACTCTGAGAGATGCTGCCACCCATGACATGTTGGAATTACCATGATCAACTACCCAGTTTGGATTTCAGCCAGTGGCCAGGAGCTTTGCATGGTAGACAGCAAGGGTTGGACTTTTAAAAAGAGTAAACAAGGTAAGATTTGAAGAAGACATTGGATCATTTATCATTTGCTCTAAGGGTTTTAGTGTGTTGCCAAGATGCATTGAATAAATGTACAGCTTTTCTATTTATTTTCTAAGTCCACTGAACAGGTTGTTGAAGAATGGTACTCCCTTGGATTTAGGAGAATGTATAGAGTAATAATTGAGTCCATTTTTTCTCAAGAGGAGAAAGGAGTTATTTTAAGATACATATAAAGCAGACCCAAGATACTTGCAATAGCCCAAAATTGCAAGCTAAGGAGATTTCCTCTTTAAGTAACTACTCTGAACTATAATGGAATAAGCAGGTGTACTTTTGAAGGTGTTGTAGGAAAAGTGTTGCTGTTAAGTTGTTGTACTATACACATTATCGAAATGTGAGTGTCGGTTTATAGCATATGATCTTATAAATATGCCTCAGGGTTACTCTAATTTAGAAGATTATACCATTATTCTGCCGTTTATTTCTTTGTAAGTATTTATCATTCCAATTTCGGTTCATGTAAGTATTATTTAAAATGGCGATACAATGACATCCTTCATTATTATTGTGGCTCTTAGATTTTAAAATGTTATGCTTTTTTTCAAGTATTCTTTTTGCTACTTTTATCTATTGCATTCTGGAAACTCTTCTCAACCATTACCTATAGTTTGTCAGACCTTCTTATCTCTCTCCTTAACTGTCTGCCTCCTCCATAATATAATTTAAATCTGTTATCAACAATTACCTGGGAGAAGCAGGAGTCATTCTTGTGCTCTGACTTTAAGACCATCAAAGCTTTTTCAGATTCTTTGAATTTTAGGCATCCCAAAGCATGATTTTCTTTAAGTTCAATTATAGAAACAGAAAATATAAGTAAAATGCATTAATTGAGAAAAAAGGAGGGAGATTATTCTAAGTCGCTTGAATGAACTATTTAAACCAATACAGCTTTCTTACTTTCTGAAAATAAAGTAGGTAGAACTCAGTCATCAATAAATAAATTATAGCCTAAGATAATTATTTGGATGTAAAAGAGAACTTCTGAAGTGACTGAAAATAATTGATTCTTTAAAGTATAATAAATAAGCCTTCCCAATCCCATAATAACTTATTTGTCTGTGATGATATCAAGAGAGAAAAAATCAAAATACTCACAGATTTCAAATTTATTAGAAGTAGTATAGATGACCAGACTCATGGCAGAAATCCTTACTGATAAACTGAGTTGTGGACAATTGTCGTGCTTAGTGGCAAGGGGGAGTTATGCACACTTACAAGAGTTCTGCTAGTCTGTAAATAAAAGGGACTATACCTCAACCTGCTTCTGTGCTTTGTAGCATTAGAATGAAGCAAACGATTATAACAAGAATGCTTCATGATAGATTTACCTGTTTTATTTATTTATGTATTTATGTATTTATGTATTTATGTATTTATTTATTTATTTATTTATTTATTTATTTTTGAGAGAGAGAGAGAGAGAGAGAGAGAGAGCAAAAGCAGGGGAGGGGCAGAGAGAGAGGGAAACACAGAATCTGAAGCAGGTTCCAGGTTCTGAGCTGTTAGCACAGAGCCCAATGCAGGACTGAAACCCACAAACCGTGAGTGGTCAGAGAGAAGTCAGATGCTTAGTGGACTGAGCCACCCACGTGCCCCAGATTTACATATTCTTAAATGTTTAAGTCTTAATATCTGAGTCCAAAATAAATTCCATCCTGATTGTGCTTATTTCTCTATTTTCAACAAAATTGGGTTCCATGTTAAAACATCAGACTTAGAAGAAAAAGACAAAAAGAAGGATAAAATGAAACCAGTTTTGAAGGGCCTCATGTGATAATGCAATTACTAGCACTTCTTTAATCTTGTCACAAGGAAGAGTTCTCCTGTACTGTGAGATCAGCATTTTTGTTCTTTAGAATACCTTTCTGAACTTTGTAAGTTAGCAATATAGAAAAAGTGTACAAGCGCTTTTGATCCAAGAAACATAACTTCTTTTCTCTTCAGTCAACCTTTTGAAAGTGAATCCTATTGATTAGGAGGTACAGAGATAGTACACTCTACTGTTCTGTATAAAAACATATATTGTAGAAGGGCCCCAAGCACATAAAAGATTTGACAGTGAATTCATGTATTTTCCCAGTGAAAGGTTAACTCTTTAAAAAGGAACAGAAAATTTATACATTATAGTTTTATAGCTTATATTAGTTTTAAATTCATTTTTGTTCTCTGTTGTAACGATGATAGTTGTGTTTTTTATAGGGATGCATGTTAGCTCCTCCATAAAGTTAAGAGTGTCAAGGCTTCCCAACTCTGCTTCTCACAAGTTTATAACAAAGCAGTAACAATTTGTACTGTTCCTTAGCTTAAAAGCAATTTTTCTTTCTTAACTCATTTTAAAAGTAAAGGTTTGACTAGCTCAGGATTACATTGTTGTATGTTTGTATGGAGAAGCAATATTAAGCAAGAAAGACAAAATATAAAAGGTGAGGTTTTCAAAAGCGCTTCTGATAACAGCATGCCCCATGTTATGGGATATGCAGTCTCCAGCATGATTCACGAAAACATTTACACAGCACCCATGTATGCCATGTGTCCCTTACTTTCTGCAGAGAGCAATGGACATTCTTACCTGTGCAACTATTCTTATTTTGAGGTCTTCTAAGAACCTGGAGAACTTAGCGAGGCAACTGATTTCATCATAAAAAGTCTTGTAGGAATCTTAAATACTTTTAGCTACCTATTTATTTACAATTCAGTTTTTGAATGTCAACAGGATGTAAAGCACTGTGTGGCCAGTAACAAATTAACAACCTTCCTTGCCCTGAATTCATCTAGCAGGGTGAAACTGCCATGTAAACAGCTCAACTTTGGGTGAAATGAACTAAAAAGTTTGATGATGTATTTCAAACAGAATTATCCAGAAACTAAGATGAAGGACTGTTGTAACTGATAGGAGTATTCAAAGGTCTTGAGGCTTAAGAGGCATTTCAGCTGCATCGCTAAAAAGTAGGGAGAAGGGCACTCAGGTGGTTCAGTTGGTTAAGCTTCTGACTCTTGATTTCAGCTCAGGTAATGATCTCAGGGTTCATGGAATCGAGCCCCTCATGCGACCCTGTGCTAACAACGGGGAGCCTACTTGGGATTCTCTCTCCCCCTCTCCTCATGTGCTCTCCCTGTCTCTCTGTCTCTCTCTCTCTGTCTTATTTATTCTCTCTCATAAAAATAAATAAACAAAAAAGGTAGGGAGAATTTTAATTGATGGGAAATAGGTGTAACAGCATTCTAAGTTCAGGGAACAGTATGGCAAAGCCACCATGATGTAAAAATATATGTTACCTTTGGAGAATGGGAGACTTGCCCCTGGAAAGTAGGGAGACATACAGGAAGAAATGGAGGATATAGGTAGGGGCTGGACTGGAGTGTTTGGCGTGCACAGCTACGGTGTTATCATATGGACCTGATGTAATTGAATCTGTGCTTAAAGACACAGCATGGGATCCCTAGGGGCAAGGAAGGTATGTGCAGAGACAAATGGTAAACTCAGAGTATACAGTTCTATGAGTGCATAAATGTGTCATTTCTAGTGCTGCGTCACCAGTGCCTGGAACAGGTCCTGCTCATCACTGATTCAGACTAAATGAGTATCTCTCAGTGATAATCCAGAAACTTCTACATTTGCAACTTTCTCCTTTTTTATAAGTGGTTTGAAAACTCTTAATACAAACCATGAAAAGTTAACGTACGTGTTTTCCATCATCTACACGGGTAACACACACACACACACACACTCACAACTCTCTCCCAGTATGTGCTTGAAATTAAACCTCAGATCCTGTTCCTGAAATTTATGCCTCAATTAAGATGGGGGCAGCTGCTACCCTACTTTATTTCCCTTTTGAGACTTTTATCTCTCAGGCTTTATCCTTCCCTTCATTGTTTTATCATCCCATCAATCACTGTTTCACTCCTTGGGAACGCAGCGTGCATCGCAGGCACATTTTTATGGCCAGAAAGCAAAGCTACCCTACTTGGCATGTAGTGCTTACTTAAACCTAATTAAATAATTCTGCTGAAAGTATGTCCTTTCCAGCACTGTGCACATTTGGCCAAAATGATAGGGAACACTTTAAAGCTGTGGAAAATAACCGGGGTAGGGAGCCTGAAGAAGACACAAATTGAATGATGGTGAACTTCAGCCCAACCTTCCTTGACATAGTCCTCTAATGAGCCGGGGTGCATTCACACTTCTGCTATAGGAAACTCCTAACTCACAGCCCAGCTTTCACCCCAATTATTTGTTGAAAATTACCATTGTTGAAGGCTCCCCAGTAGTACACCAAATTCAGTACATTTTGTATGACTGAATCATCTATTTTCAGTGAACTTCTCTTGTAGTCTGGGGAAAATCCAAGAATTTCTTTCAAAATATGCATACCTAAGGAAATGTAGATATGATTCAGTATAATGTAATATTTGTGAGACCAACGTCTTTGTCTTTCTTCTCTTAAGACCTTAATTTCAGGGACACATTCATTTTCAATAAACATATCTGATGAGTGAATGAATGAATATCAAAAATTGTGCTTGAGATCAAATTCATAACTTCTGTGTTAACAGCAGGAAATACAATTGCTCTCTTCTTAGTGAGGCCAGCTAGCATTTGGTTCATCTTGCCCAGTGTTAGATCAAAGGCATCTTATAGCTTGCAGTACTGCCATTATTTAGTGAATAATTTTGAGAGAGAGTGCACATGTGCAAGCGGGGAAGGGGAGAGAGAAGGAGACAGGATCCGAAGAGGACTCTGCACAGAGAGCCTGACATGGGGCTTGAACTCACGAACTATGAGATCATGACCTGAGCCAAAGATTTTTTTTTTTTTAAATCATATGATGACAAAATTTTTTATGCATATGAATGATTTAATATAAAATAAAGGATCAAGAAAAAAGTTATTAAATGCCTTGTTGCTTTTATAAGTAAAGTATGGTTCTATTTTACAGTCACAAATTTTGAATTTTTATTTTTATAGATCCCAAATGCTTGGAAGAAAGAAGTAAGGCTTTCCCTGTTTCCATGCTATTGGGTGTGAATTTCTCTGGGTAGAAGTCACTAGACTACTGCTATCCTAGCAAGCTACCCTTTCGTATTTCAAGAAGACAGGTTATAGCAAATTGTGGTTGTGAATATACTATCTCAATTAAAGGCCCTGTCTTTAAGTAAAGCCTGGATTTGAATCCAAACTCTGACACTTACAAATTATATGACCTTGGGTAAGTCATTTATCATCTGAGAACTTTGATTCCCAACTGGTAACACGCACGTAGTAGTAGCTGTCCCATGTATAATTGTGAGGATTAAGTGAGATCACACATATAAAACACTCAGCAGAATATCTGACACATTATAAATAAGTGATATATATAAAAATATATCTATTTATAAATTACTGATATACTGATTTATAAATTACTGATATATAAAAGTTACTGATATTTATTATTATTATTATTACCACTAATAGTCTATTGTTATTATTACTATTAATAGTCTATAGATGTAGCAGTTCTACCTAGAAGTTCATTTGTTTCAGCGAAATGTCAGAATATTTTATCCTTAGTCCCTAGAAGTAAATGATATGTAAAATGCTTAGCATTTACACATCTCATAAGCACTCAATTACTGTTAGTTGTTGTGGTGCTAGTTTTGTCATTTTCCTATATAAGCACTTCTCTTCTTCAGGCTTTTTGAGGAGATCTTGGGTCTAATCTCTTTATAGCAACAACTTCCTTCTTAGGATGATGGCAAGTCTGTGTATTGTGGTTAGTGTTATGACTTTAAGATAAGGCCCAATCCGTTATTGGTTATATTATAATCACATTGCTGGGTGCCTTGATATTGAGGTGAACAGCATTTTCTTTAAAACCAAATATGACCAGAATGGTTTTTCATACCAAATTATAGTCTTTAGAATCAATAAAACACATTGAAAGCCACTAAAGGAAACATTAACATATATCTGACAGTAGCAAACAAATCATCCTGATCTGTTGACATAATTCTCTAATATGGAAATACTACTTTAACATATACTCATAGATACTGTCTTTAGAGGTCCCTGACATTAATCAAGCAGTATATATGTAATTATGCCTTTAACCTTTCCTTTTGTTACATGTATTTTACACAAAAATACTGTTATAAATTTTAAAATGAAAATTTAGGATTAAAACTACTTTTAACGTGATAAAACAATACTTTAAAAATTAACTGTCATGATTAATTTCACAACATGCCACCTAAAACCATATAGGAGAAGAACGGGGATAAATTAGAGACAATTCCATGAATTTCTGGCCTGTGCTTCATAGACTGTTGGTTTTGGGTGGCCCTATTCTTGTCAACAAATGGCAGAATCTAGATAAATCAGCTGAGATGTGAGGGAAGACAAGTAGACTAGAAAACCGAGGGAGGGTCTGTTGAAAATGAATCACTCTGAGGTAAATAAAGGATTCCAGGCTTTGGCGAAGGACTTTCTAGGATTGGACTGTGAGTTTCTGCAAAGAGCCAGGTCCACAAAGATGCCCATCTTGCCCTGGCAGCTCACCGCTGCCCTTGGTGAGGGGCAGAGGAAGCCATTGGTGGAGAGGAGAGAGATTCAGGGATGCACCGTGGTTTGGAAGTAGCTGAAGTGATGGGCTGTGCAGTTGATTGGGCAGTCAAGAAGCAGAATCATGCCAGGGGTTACCAGCTCGCTAGCATGTGTGTGATGTGTTTGAACTGAGTGGCAAGAAATCCCTGAGTGAGCACGGGGAACATTTCATTAGAAGGGAGTTATTTATTCTAAGGATAAGATTTAGCATGAAATTAAGATACTGCTGAAGTCAATCTTTACAAAGTCTCTTCTGCAGAAATATGATAACCAACACCTGATTATATCATGTCTCTTTCTACTGCATCCAACAGGACAGTAGGAATGAAATAATAATGGTACCCACCCTCAATTGAATATTGGGATCAATGTAAGTCTTTTATATCAATAACCCTGAAATATAGACACAGTTATACACATATTCAAGATGAAGAAACCGGGACTTGGAAAGGTTAGTTACTTTTCCAAGCTCACACAGCTCGTATGTGTGAGGGCAAGATCTCCCAAGATCTCCTTTGTCTAAAACCTGTGTGTATTCCATTATATTATTATCCTATTTTTCAGTTCCTGAGACTACTGTTCCAATCTTTATGCCATTATATATGCGAGTACATTTGCTGTAGTATGTATTTTTATATTTTGTAATTTTTTCTTGCATATGTGTGCATATTGCTTTTCCATGAATTTGAAAGTTGCTTAAGAGGTAGAGTATCTCTTTTTTATGGAGGGCCCATTAGTGCTAGTCCTGGGCCATTATGCAGGGCAGGGCCATTATGATGGGCCCTGATTCTGAGCACATGTTTGCTGCTAATGATACCAGTTAACAAACTGGTTTCCTCTTTTCAACAGAGAATTTACATAGACTTCATAAATAACTCTTGGCATAAATGCCACAATTTATGTACCTGTAATTTTTTGAATACCTACATAAATGGCCACAATTAAAATAATTTGAGAAGGGCGACTGGGTGGCTCTGTCGGTTAAGCATCTGACTCTTAATCAGCTTGGATCATGATCTCACAGTTTGTGAGTTCAAGTCCCATGTCAGGCTCCATGCTAACAGCACAGAGTCTGCTTGGGGTTCTCTCTCCCTCTCTCTCTCTCTCTCTCTCTCTCTCTCTCTCTCTGTCTGTCTGTCTCTCTCTCAAAATAAGTAAACTTTAACAATAATTTGAGTAATGTATTGTCTTTCATCTATGTAGCATTTCTTTCCTCTAACAGAGAGCACCAGAGTGATGTAACATCATTTTCCAGCGTGCTTTTGTGGAACACTGATCTGGAGGTGTATGTTCCATATACAAAGGGTTTTGCAGCCAATTGCATTTTGCTGGTGTAGTAATTTATGATAAGGACTGGCTCAAAAAGAAAAGGTTTAGGTTTGCCTGCAACAATTGCCACTCCCTTCCTGAATAAATGGAGGATTGTTGGTCAGAGGAATATAAATGATCTTGAACCATCTTTTCCCACAAGATTACAACTCTGATGTTAAGTACAGAGGTTTTGGCCAGTCACATTCTTATTCTTTTTTTTTTCCCCTCCCATTTCTTTTCCTCTCTTTTTTCCTCTCCTTCCTCCTTTCCTCTTCTTCCTTTTTCCTTCTCCCTCCTTTTCCCCCACTTCTTCCTCTTTCTTCTTCTTCCTCTTCTTCTACCTCTCCCCCCTGCCTGCCCCATACACACATACTCCTCCCTCTTTTTTTCTCTCCTCCCAACCTATGAGCCTGCTAACATTTTCCCCTCTTTGGGATTTCCCGTGTTTTGATCCAAACATACCATCACCTCTAGTATATCCCTTCTCTAGATATGTTACTCTAGATATGAGGTTATAACTTTCTTTTTCATATCAGCCAAGTCTTGACACTGTTCTCCATCTCCTTGTTTTTAACCAGAGAGACATTGTAATTTTAAGGCGGCCCTTATAGATAGAGTTCCTTTTAGCAGGGAATTACTCTTCAGAGGGTAACCTCACTTTCATATTCTTGGTAGGGGAATTCTGTATACACAGCTACATTTTACACATTCAAAATGCAGCCCTAATTATGAAGCCAAATCCAGTTAGTGTTAGGCTACATCATTAGCACCATCATTAGGAAACATTTGCTGAGAGCCTTTTTTGCGGGGGCACAAGGCCATAGGAAACAGTCTCCATTTCTGTCTGCTTTCACTTCCACATAGATTAAAGACCGTCGCTACTCTTAAATATTAACTTTACCCTGAAGGAGTTTATGATGCCTGTGCCAAGCAACACAGATATGTAACACTAGCAAAAAAGAAAAAAGACAGTACTGTAAGTGTCAGGCAGGAACTTGGATAGATGACAGAAACAACAGATTCAGAGGAAGAAAAAGTCCTGGGAGGCTAGAGGTCTCAGGGAAGCTTTATGAAGGAGGTGGATCCAGAACTGAGTCTCAAAGATTAAGAATTGTCTTTGGTTTTAAAAAATGCTCGGCTACAGAAGTCTTTTCACCTTTCCTTATCTTTGGTTTTGTCTTCCATCCATTCAAACCTACAGCTGAGAGCAAATAGCAACATGTCATTTCCATACTTTGAGGATAAAGCGCTATTTCTCATTGTGTCTCTTTTTGCCTCTTGAGACATTCATATGCATGCACTTTATTTGGTTCTTAGTGTTACTACACAGTGCTTGTTACCATCTGTCATGCATATCTGGCTATTATTTGTCCTTCTCAACCCCTTACCATACTTCTCCATACTTCTCCTTCTCCATACTTCCATTACATCTGCTTCTGTAACCACAATGTGAGTCCTCTAAGGCAGAGATCAATTCTAACTTATTCCTGTTTTCCCAGAATGATTGTATCCCACAGAGCTGGCATGTATAAATGAACATACACCTTTTCTTCTCAATCACATTAGGACTAGGTCACTTAATTTTTTGTCAGTTTTGATGACTGGTAATCCAACCTTACTCTCTTCTATGCCTTTGCTTAGCCAAAATGCCTCTATGGGATGGTTGAAAAGAACAGTGTGTTCTAGAATGTTTAGTAAAAGTGTTGTGGGCTGCCAAATATGATGTAAATTATCAGGATTAAAAACAAAAATTCTATCTGCAGCACTGGCAATATTTCAGATGGTATTTAAATGTAACTCGAAAATGTGATTTCATGAAAATGTTAGTATTTATATGAACAATTCAAAGTACATGGAAAACTAATACTGATAGAAAAATTTTAAGAGCTTAAATACCTTTTTATGAGTCTATGTTACTGGAATTTAGTTAGGCTCTAAAGCTTTGTAAATATCCTCTAGTAGAAAGTCTCCTACCCTACTTCTGAATATCTCCTGTATGTAGTTGATATAAATTCATTTATCAAATCTGATATGATGTAAGCCAAAAGAGTACAGTTATTACAGTATAATGTTTAAGCTAATTTATGATAATTTTTATTTAAAAAGTAACATTTTGTTTCCTGGATGAGCCTGCAGCAGAATGAAAACATGCTTCATCAGCGGAATGGGTAGTATTTTCTCCAACTGATCTTTCATCCAAGGGAATTCTTAAGCCAGAACCTTCTAAAAGATATAATTTGGAGAACTTCCAAAAAAGAGAAAAAAATACCTTTCCTGAAAAGAATGGTAAACTATAGTGTGATCTCATTTGTCCTAAATTCTGCATATCATTCACCCACGAGCTGTAGTTGTCTCACCCTTAGGTGATATGTCCCATAACTCATTCTAGTCAATTGGATGCATTTACTCCTAAAGGGACTCATATCTTGGAAATAACCTTCCTGTTTCAAACTGTATTCTCTAATGAATGAGAAGGTAACTGCATTAAGTACCTTTCTAGTTGCCAAGTGTAATCATCTTCTACCTAGGCGAGTGTGTGGCTGGCCTCTATATCTGGCATCCTTTGTGAAATGTAATCACGGGTGTAATTTAAGTGGAACTCAGGGACCGGACATAGAAGTTTCCTCAAATGCTTGGATTATAAATATCAATAGCAAATTCAGCTTGCCTTTTCCACAAGGCATTTTCTTTCTTATTTGGACACAGTCATGGGTTCAAACAGGAATCTTTCAAATGCAGAAACCCAGTAGCTGAGGTTTGAATATATCAGGGAGGTATTTGCAATTTAGACTTGGAAACAAATCTGTTACAAATGAGAATCAAGTAATTCCAAATGCATAAAGATGAATGTAAATATATGCCAGATCTGCCTTAGGATAGTATAATTCAGTTAGTAACACACTGCTATTTGTGATTTCACTTCCCAATGTATTACCTGATTATTATTAGTGTCCACATTAGTGTCTGTATTAGTGTCCCCATCTCTATTTCCCTTTCCCACCAGATTAAAAACATTTTAAGGCCCAGAACTGGTTCTTACCTATTGTAGGAATATTTACCCCTAAAATAAGTCCTGACAAAAAGAAGTGATGATAAGTGAATGAATTAAAAAAAAAAAAAAAAGCCTGACACCTAACAGTCCCTTAATAGGTATTTATGAATAAGTGAATTAATGAATGGATGAAAGAATGAATAGGCACATGACATTTTATCACAGTGGATATATTTTAATAGCCAGTTGAGGCTTTGGTCAAAACAAAAGGATATGCACTCTCTTATTTAGTTTAGTAATCAATTAGACTGACATTCAAATTTGAATATTACATTAAAAAAATTAGAAGTAAAATTCCTAGGGGCGCCTGGGTGGCTCAGTCGGTTAAGTGTCAGATTTAGGCTCAGGTCATGATCTCGTGGTTCATGGGTTCGAGCCCCTCGTCGGGCTCTGTGCTGACAGCTCAGAGCCTGGAGCCTGCTTCAGGTTCTGTGTTTCCCTCTCTCTCTGCCCCTCCCCGGCTCATGTTCTGTCTGTCTCTGTCAACAATAATTAAGTGTGTTAAAAAAAAAAAGAAGTAAAATTCCTTGCCAGCATTTCCAAATTGCACACTCTATTCTAATGTTTTAAAATAAAATTATCTTCCTACTGGCAAAGAGTGACATTTATAGTGTGTGCTAGGTATTTGTAAATTTCACCCTGTTCTGCCCATGCATTCACATCCCACCTACCTTCATTTTCAGTAACTCTTCCTGTTTAAAACAAAATTAAAACAGCTACTTTTCAGAGTTTGCAGGTCAGCAGATATTTTGTATTTGAATGAAATTCTTTAAAAGGACCATTTTAAATAATTTTGTAGGATATATGTTATATTGTTTATCTTATGTGGTTAGGAAAAAGGGATATAAGGGTTATTTGTTATAGACAAAACAATCACTGGGTTTTAATATTTAAATGTGAGTCAATTCAAGGTCTGACTATTCTAGGGAAGATTTAGGCACTTGCCATGTGACTGTTAGGAAAAACACACATTTTGCACTTATCCAAAAGGAAAGTCACTACAGAAAACTGGGTACTGGCCTGGCACATTGCCTTTACCCACTTAGAATTGCCTGTAGGGAGAACGACCCAGTTCTTTAATTGGAGAGCACCAAATGTATTTACTACTGGATATATAAAGACCAACCATTCAGATCACCATGACATCTAAACAACTTGAAGGTGCTTTACTTCTGCCCTGAACTCTGTACTTCTGCAAAGGGATGTTGTCTTCATTGAAACAAACTTCCAAGTAGTAGCTATACATAAAGGAAATCACACAAAGATGATCCTTAGGTGATCTAATAACTTCATCAGTAGTACACTGTGTTTATTGGTAAGAAATGAAATTCATAACCTTTTAACATTCTTGGGTTTCTTTGCATGCCTTCATTCCCATACTACCCTAAGTTTATATTTGTTACAGTCATGAAAGAAAAAAAAAAGATATACCTTTGAACATACTGAATACCTTTGTTAGACTGAGATCTCCTTTTGTCCCTGGTGTAACTACCCAAGTGATGAATATTTAGTACCTCCCCAATAAATGTTTGCTGAATTAATGAGCACTGCCTGCACACTTTTCATATCATCTTCAGATGTCCATTCTTTGCCATTCTGTCTATTGCTTCATTTAACATTTCCCCCAAAATCACTCAGAAAATATTTATTAATATCTACAATGTTGTAACATAGTGTTTTCCTTCTCAGATCTTGTGATACTCCCTTCATTGTCCCAAGGGAACGTACAATCCAGATGGAGAGATAAGACAAAAAACACATAAAAGACTAAATTATGACTTGAAGGAGTAAATGATTAAGGGTAAAATGGACAGCATAAATGATATGAAGATAGTGTGTTCTGTGATTATGCCTAAGCTACATCCATTTAGAAGATTCGTATTTGGGAAAACCTGAGATTCCTTGGGGGCAGCTTCCAGAGCTGGGGACTGAGGGGCTTCCAAGAAGAAAAAATCTAAACGAAGAGAATCAGTAGACAAACCTGACCTAATAAGCAAGTCTTAGTCATCAGAGGGGCAGAGTGATGTGATGAGCTGGTTGAATTTGTCCCCAACATAGCATTTCCGTTCACAAATGAGTCATATGAGAATTTTAAAGAGAAATAAAGAACTGTGACATAGAGCTTAAATTCCTCTGTAATATGTTAATATTCATGAGATATTACTCTTACATCTATAAGGTCATGGATACCAAGTTTTTATCATTTAATAGATGATAGCAAATGGAACGGAGGCATTGTCTCCCACTTTGCCTAAGGAATAGTGTCCATTTGAGGAACTGGAGGGTTCCACTGGCTGCTCAAACACTAATCACTGGCTAATCACTGACTACCCAAACAAGGAGCTGGCTACTCAGCTAATTAATAGTACTCAAACAGGTAGGGTCTGGAAGTATCCCTGGTGTCATGCAGAGACATCAGTGCTCAGGGAAGGTAGCAGCACCTAACTGAAATATCAGTGTTACCGACGAAGAAGGAAAGGGTAGTAGTGACTATTCATATTTTTGAGTCCATGTTGATTCCCTTCAGTGATATCTCAAAATACCTAGCGCAAGACCCAAGAGAGGATTTGGGCAAATGGCATGTTACATACCGAATAGATATTTTGAGAAAGGTGAGTTGACTGAGCCACGGTGCAATCTGGGAAAGCTTCATGAGGCAGGATCTAGGTGTATAAGGAGAGAGGAAGATAGTGGGGAGAGGTGGTACTGAAAATGAAGATGAGTGAAGACAAAGAAGTATTTGTGGTCTGTATGGGAAACCGTGAACATAGCACTGTGACTATAGTGTGGGTGCATTAAAAGGATGGTAGACAACTACATTAGAAATGGATATCACGGGGTTCACCTGGGTGGCTCAGTCGGTTAAGCATCCCAACTCTCGGTTTCAGCTCAGGTCATGATCTCACAGTTTGTGAGATTGAGCCCCGTGTCAGGCTCCATGCTGACAGCATAGAGCCTGTTTGGGATTCTCTCTCCCTCTCTATCTGCCCCTCCCCTGCTTGCTCTCTCTCTGTCTCACTCTCAAAATAAATAAATAAACTTAAAAAAATGGAAATAAGTGCCAAAATTAAAGAAGCCTAGAGCTGCATCACATTAAAAATCCAAAAATAGTAGGTTCCTGATACGAAGATTTCAGAATTTTTGATAGTAAAATCCCTCTGACTCGAGCCATGCAGTGAGCACTTCACTTATCTTTCATTTTCAAAAGCTCTATGAGGAAGTATTATTTGTTTGTTTTATGTAAATCAAAATTAAAGCTTATAAAGTTTAAATAATTTGCCCAACGTGACACATTAACAGTTGAGCCAGGAGCCAGGAATCAAGAGCAGATATGTGTAGTTCATATACCATTGCCACCCTCTTCTAACTATACTCTGCTCCACACCCTGATCTCCATAGCATCAAGTCAGCATTGAATTTTTCCCACTCTGTTCTATGTCTTTGGATAATAGTGATTCCATACTATACACAGATAGGAAAAACATGAATGGTGGGTCTCTCACTTCTTAAAATCCCTTCTTTTCACTTCACCTGACATTTTTTGATATTCACTTAACCTGACATTTTTTAAAGTCACAGGCCTTGATTTTTTTTTTTTTTTTAATTTTAGTACCTTGTGATGAATCTGACTTGAGTGGTTTGCCTTGGCATGTTAATGCTAGAAGAGATCATGTGTGTGGTATTTCTTGTGCCCTCAATAATTTAGGGGCAGAGTTTAAGAATTAAAGGAGATCATATGGGAAAAAGGAAATAGGTTTTATAAAGGAGGATGAGGCAAACATAAGAAGTGTTGAAGACAGAAGAGACTGAAGTCATAGAGGACTGACATGGGTGGGGAACAAGTAGTCTTGACTTGCTCTATCTAGAAAATGGACTTCAGAGGAGACAAGACCAGCATTCTGAACTGAAAATAGACATGACTTGGGTCCAGAAATGAAGATGCCCACAATGACAGGAAATCGGTAAAAGCTTTCTCTACAGCTGAAGGAGGATAAACCTTCTATCTACTCTAAATGCCTATGAGCAACAAACTTAATTCATTCCCAAGACCCTGTTAAAACTGCTGTGAATATACTTGAGCACCACTAAGGGCATGAGCTACTGTTGAGGAAAGATGACAGTGGTAAATGCAACATCTTAAAGTTGGTTGGAAGAGAGAAATGACATACCATGTTGGGTGTTGCAAGAGGGTGCCATCTTTGAGGAAGCAAGCTACTCTGCTACCATTCCTACTGCTTCATGTAAAACTTGTTTAATCTCACTTCATCTTAACTGAGTGAATGTGTTTGACCTAGCAAAAGTAGCCCACAAAGAAACTGCATTTTAATAAAATTGTATGTGAATTTGTCTTGGAAGTTTGAAATAATTGGGAGATAAATCCAATTTTAAGAGACAAATGAAGAAAAATCTGCAATATGCGCAGTTCAGTTAGCATTATGCGTGTGGTTTTCTTCTAATTTATAATGGAGGAAGTTTTCCAAGTTATTTATGGACTCAGTGAAAAATTAAAATGTGCTATCAAATATATCTGGATGTCACTGTAACCCAAACATTAGTCATGCATTTTCAAATTTCCGGAAAAAAAGAAAATCCTCATAAAAAGACCTTAGTTACTCTTGTAACTGTACTCTTACAAATGGAACTTAGAATAATACAATAGAGGTTTGCATAAGGGGCAGCGGTGGAACAGAGGAGAGAATGGCTGAAAATAAATTAGTGTCTTAGAAACATAATTTTGACAAATACCGTTAGAACTAATGTTTTTATGCTTTGGTCACTGATGTAATACAATAACATGAATTCTAAAGAATATGTTCATATATACCATCATCAACAGTAAATATTAATTCTAAATCCACTTTAGCTCTCAAATATGTCCAATTTTCCCCATCCTCTCTGCTCCTGGATTGATACAATGGTCCCTTAACTATTCTCTGTAGCTCAAGTCTGGCCCCTGCTCAGTCTGTTTGCCATCAAATGGGACTTAGCATTTGGAGGAAGATCGAGTTCCTTTTGTCCATTGCTCTCCAGGTAGGGAGATAATAACTGTGCCTGGAGCATTTGCTAAAGAAATTAGTTCTGTCCTCCTGTTGGTCCATAAAAGTGTAAACGTTGTCATGTCAGAAGATCACAGAGATTCTGTCAGGCTTACTTTCTAAGTATCAATGCCAGGAACCATTCATTTAGCTGTAGCTCCTACTAAGGGATTAAAGCATTTCCTCCCTTTTTGTACCAATGGGACCCTTGCTTACCCAAAGTCATAGTAACAATTCTTCCACAATCCTAACCTCCTTTTATGCAGAAGGAGTTAATTAAATGAAATAGTAAGGAACAAAGCAAAATGGACATAATATGACAGAATTCAATCTGATGGCCTCCTTCCTCTGATTGGTAGCTTGGAATTTTTTGTGCAGTCCTTTCCTGACTTTCCTGGGCTGCAGGGTAT
Organism: Acinonyx jubatus; assembly: GCF_027475565.1. Taxonomy (NCBI): domain Eukaryota; kingdom Metazoa; phylum Chordata; class Mammalia; order Carnivora; family Felidae; genus Acinonyx; species Acinonyx jubatus. Next base: position 42,427,792 of record NC_069391.1, read on the forward strand.
TTGAGAGCTTTTCAAATAGTGCTCACTGTTAAGGGCTTGGTTAGCAAAAAATATTAAGTGACCATTTTCCCTGAATGGAAGATTCTGTATAGTTTTTGTGGCTTCCTTTTTCAAGTGTGGTTAATTTTAGCCCTGTTTCATTTGTCTATACAAAAGGACCACTATGCTTTTTCCTCTGACAGGATTAACTGATAGTTAAGGCCATAAAATCAGTGTAAATAGAATTATAAGAAGCTTCATTTACTGGGGCTGCATTCAAGAGCAAGATAACTAGGGCGTTTGGAATAAACATTCTTTTCCAAGGAGCCAGAGTACAAGTGGTAGCTCACATGATCTGCAAGAACCAATTGTATAGGTTGTTAGGAAGGAGTTATTTCCCTTTTAAAATAAAAGTCAGCCCACAAATATTTGTTGAGTGCCTACCAGGAGAGAGGCATTATTCTAAGTTCTAGTGATGGTGGAGAACCAGAAAGATGGATCCTAGTGATAAGGACTAATAAGAAGCTTACATTCTAATGCAGAGAGGCATATAATTAATGATGTCAAAAGAAACTAATTCAAGTGACCCCCCAAAGAGGTTAAAGTCTTTAATAAGCTGATGTGCATCAGAAGCACCTAAAGACCAGGTAACTCTCCAAGTTGAAGCCAGGTTGGGATTTTATAGGCGGAGGACAGTTGAAGAGCTCCCTGAGTAAAAAGCCTTCAGGGGCTTCGTTGGAGACCCCTCTCTTCTCTCCAACTGCCCCAGATACTGAAGGCATCAGAATGGATACAGCCATGTTTTGCTTTCTTCTTCAGCATTCAGAGTTCCATGGGAGGGCTTTTTCTAGGTCTGTTTCTTACCCCACCTGAAAACTCTGTGATCTTTTTAGAGGGCTGGTTTCTGGGAGGTTTCCAGTTTAAATTAAAAAATGGTTAAAGCTATTTAAATCTCCTTCTATCCAGGCATCTTCAATATTCTACAGATACGCTATTTACAAGTTCTGTGTGATCTCTGAGGAAGAGTAATAACTTGTTTTTAATGTTTATTTATTTATTTTGAGAGTGAGAGCTGGAGAGGGGCAGAGAGAGGCTCCTTACTGTCAGTGCAGAGCCCACAGGTTGATTTCACAACCTGGAAGATCACAGCCTGAGCCGAAATCAAGAGTCAGATGCTCAAATGACTGAGCCACCCAGGTGCCCTAACTAATAACTGTTAAATGAAAATACCAGATTTCTCACTTCTTATTTAAAGAGCTATGTCTTACTGAGAACAAACTGAGGGTTGATGGGGGGTGGGAGGGAGGGGAGGGTGGGTAATGGGTATTGAGGAGGGCACCTTTTGGGATGAGCACTGGGTGTTGTATGGAAACCAATTTGACAATAAATTTCATATATTGAAAAAAAAATAAAGAGCTATGTCTTTTAAAAAAAAAAATTTAACGTTTAATTTTGAGAGACGAGCACAAGTGAGGTAGGGGCAGAGAGAGACAAAGACACAAAATCCAAAGCAGGATCCAGGGTCTGAGCTGTCAGCACAGAGTCCAATGCAGGACTCAAACCCATGAACCATGAGATCATGACCTGAGCTGAAGTGAGTGCCTAACCAAGTGAGCCACCCAGGCGCCCCAGGAGCTATGTTTTTCTTTATTGGGAACCTTCTAGACTGCAGATGACAGACACTAAAAATATTTGTTCCTTTCTAAATATGAAAATTCCTTCTAAATTATGCTAAATAATAATATAAAGCCAATGCCTTACTAGATAAAAGGCATTTGTAAATATGTGTCTATAAAGGTAGTAATTTGGCTGAAACATTCCCTAAAGAAACTAGGAACAATGGAGAAAAATTATTTTTCCCCCTGTGATCAACTCACGTCCTAAGTATTTTCTTTTTACTGTTTCTTACCAATACAGGGCAAGGGGGCAAGAGGACTTTGCTGCTGAAATGTAAATCACATGAATTTATAGGTTGCTTAATAATTGATGATAGGGAAAAATGCCAATGCTTTAATGATCTTACTTGAATATTTTCCTTCCTGTTTAAGAAAGTATATTGTGTAATAGCATCAGGTTTCAGACATTAACGGGCATGGGATCCACTCGGGGACCTGCTACCTGTGTGAACCGTGGCAAATGGGTAGGACCTTCTGAGCCTTAAATTCCTCATCTGTAAAGTCTGGATTACAGTCATAGCTCATGAAGTTTCTAACAGTTAAATAGAATATGCATGTAAATTGTAAGCTTGGTGTCTGGTACACAGTAAGCTTTCAATAGATGTTAGGCCTTAATATTAGTAATATGATCACTAATTATTATCTTCCCAACAGAACAAATCCAATTCGGGAAGAGCCCTTTGGCAGAGCCTTCAAAACATATGCATGATCTGAAGCTCACCTACCAGCTGCTAATTTGCTTGTTTATTTCATTTGATTTTCCTTAGCTGCACATAAGGGAGGTGGGTGGGAGAAGCTTAATTTATTTGTCCCTTTTTTTGAAAATGTGGGTTTTGGCTCTCACACTATTTTGAGGCATGGTCTGGTGGTGGCAGTGGGGATATGCACACTTTAGAGAGGTGGGAGGGTTATGTAGCTCTCCTGGTGGCTCTAGCATCTTTCTCTCCCCTGCCCCCCACCCAGTGATGATCATAGGTGCTAGATTGCCAGTGCTGCCAGCCAAAGGCCACTCCTCCCACAGATCTGGAAACACATGAAAAGAGCCATGACTCATGGGCTACAACTTTTTCAGCTGCTTGATATGAGCACTGATAGGCTCGGCTCCCATGTTTTCATCACCCCACAGGCTAGCTGAGGGGGAAAGGGCTCTGTGGGTTTCAAATAAAGTGCTTCCTGACTGTAATTGAGAGTCACTGAGAGATTCCGTGGAGAGGTTAGGATGTGGTTCCTGTTCCTTTGCTAAAGTCAGTGGAGAGGATGAACTGGGGGGACACCAGGGTATCCTCGGATCCTTACAGGTATGGCATTTGAGGTATTTCAAATCTGTCTTTACAAAGTATCAGAGAATCCGTGCTTTCCTGCATTCCATCCTTTGTATTTTGCACTGTTGTCTAGAACTGAACGCGTGTTATCTCTTGTGGTGGTGGTGGTTGTTATTTGGCTTGCTCTGTGGACTGGGTGCTCTGTGAGGGCAAGTCTTTTTAATCACTGGATCTCCAGGCCTGAGCTCAGTGCCTGATAGGCAATAAGTGCTTAACAGGAATCGTCGGCTGCATGGATGGATGGATGGATTGGTGAATGGATCAGTGAATGGCTATACTAATGAAACTGGGGAAAAGACAATACACCAGCACAGTGGACTGTGTACATATGCAAATACTCTGTGATTAAAGGGTGGGCACGGGGGAGGAATTATTGATAAAAATCCTGGTTCTGAAATTCAGAATACTTACTTTGCTGTCAAATGTGAGATCCTATATTAGGCATGAGAGCAGTCACTTTGTCCTTAAAACCCCTAAGTAATTTGGGGGAGAATTTGGAATGAATGAAGAAAGTGTTCTGAAAAGTATAAATGGATGTCGGTGACAAACATGACATTTTAAATGAAAATTAAAACAGATTTGGTTTATATAAAAGTAAGATATGTTGAATCTGTAGGAGATTTACATGGACAGAAAGCTGAATGCTCCATTAAGAAAGAGATAGAAATTCATCCATGCACTCGTTGAAATAGTATTTTTTGAGGACCTACTTCATACTGGATACAATAGACCAACAGATGAATTGATCCGCATCACAGTCCTCTGGGCCTTCATGGTTCAATCATGTAGTAGATACATGAATAAGTGATTGTAATAGCAAAACAATGGAGGTGTGATTATGGCACTACAGAAACACAAGAGATGGAGATGTTTAACCATGCTCAGACAAATCTAGAAAGGAGCAAATGGTGACATAGGGACTATAATTTAAAGGATGTATGGAAGTTTGCCATGCCAGGAGGGGAAAAGAGGTGCTACATGTGCAGACATAGAGGGGCTGGGAAGAACAGGGTGCATTCTGGGAAATGCCAGTACTTGTGTGTGCTCATGACTTGGGGCTGTGGATGAGGAAGGGATGAGATGAAAAAGATAAATGGAGAAAATCACTCAGGACTTGTACACTAAACCTTGGATTCAAAATGATCCCTCCATATAGATGATGCATAACTAGAGAATGTAGTAATCAGGGATAAGTGATTTTCCAGGTATTGACATGTCTTGCCTAAAGAGTGTATTGTAATTCCACTTTGACAGGTGGAAAACCATGTTCAGTGGTTATGTAGTCCTGATCTGATGTGCTTTTAATTCTTTTGGGAAAGGCAGTTGATTTAAAATGTAATAATGTGATTTAACTTTATAGCCTTTTGTCAATTAGATATACATTATTTTATAAATCAGAAAAAATTCCTTGGAAAAAATATCACCACGGTTTTATTTCAGGCCATGTGGAGAATCTTCTTATACTCAAAATGGACTCTCTGACAAGTCAGAAATAAATCTAGGACCCCTGGTTTCCCACACATTGACTTTCTTATGAAATCACTCAGCTCAACAAATGTGAGAACCTAAAAACCTGGAAGGTGATATTTTATCTTCTTAGCTGTGTCATGCCAACTCTGTTCTAGAGTTATGTCACCAAGCTTTCCTGCAGGACTTTGAGTATCTAACTTATAAGGTTGTTCATTCTTTATCTCCAATAACTTCACAGATTTAGTTTTATAATTTAGTTCAAAATTTTATTTAGTTTTAGCCAACGAAGTGTTTAACCAAACATCTTCCTCTTAAAAATCAGTTCCCCCAATTTTGTCAGTGCATGAGATGAATGACTGTAGAAAATCAAGAGCACATCTCCATAAGCTGCCTGGATTAGTCTGATATTTGTTGACCTATATTTTTAGAATCCTTATATGCAAAGCACTATTGCATTTGTATGTGTGTAGGGATGTGCAGAAATAACACCAATATTGGCAGATACTCACATAGTAGATACTGTGTTGTAAGGCATTAGTCTAAGTGTTTTTTATATATTAACACATTTAATCCTTGTGTAAAAGGAGAACCTCTTTAAATCCCCATTTTATAAATGAGAAAAGTGAGGCTAGGGAAGATTAGTAAGTAATTTGCTTAGATCATAAGCCAGGAAATGGAGGAGGCAAGAATTGAGCTTGTGTTATCTGGGTTTAGAGCCTGTGCTCTTAGACACTGCACTAGACTCCATATCCTGGAAGGAGACTGAGACCTCCTGGAGTTCACAGTGGAAGTACGGGTTATTTAGCCATATGAGAACTACTTCAGAAATACAGAATAGGAAGAGTTTGTGTCTGAGGTAATCATTAAGGACTCATAAAAGAGGAAACATTGAAACCAGACCTAAAGGATTGGTGGAATCTTGTCAGATCAGGGTTAAGATGGCACTGTAGGCTGGAGATTGCCCACAGGAGCCCACAGGTGGAGGAGAACAAGGTGTATTTAGAGGACAATACATGACCCAGTTTGTCTGGATTGATGTGGAAAGCCAGCGTGAAAGAAAGTTATTGGAGGAAAGTTATTGAAAAGGGGGGTTGTAGCAAATTCCAAAGAACTTTAAAGCCTGGATAAGAGAGTCTGAAATTCATTCTTGATGTAAAGCTTTGGGAGTTTTATTAGTTTTTAAGCTAAAGAATAAAATGAGGGAAGATCAATTAGGCAGTCATGTATAGGATTGATCAAGTGAAACAAGATTTGAAAGGAGAAAATGTCTGTTACACTAATGAAGTTAAATGCTTCATCAAGAACAACAAAAACAAAAAGAACAGAGATTTATGAAGCATCTTAACTCTGAAATACAAACTGAGACAATCTGTAACTTTGCTATAGCGGAAAAGGTGCAGTTATGAAGTCTCGCCCACTCTACATCAACAGGACTTTTCCCACCATCTCGAAATCTGGAAGAACCCATTCTTCAGTTCCTCTCTGTACTCTGAAAACATGAGTAACACAATTCTTTAACATTTTTTTTCTGTACTCTGGTGATAGGTTTGCCCAAGATAGATGTGCAAAGGAGCACAGTTAGTACATTATTTTAAGATGTTTATGGCTGTCCTGTGGTGCAGGATGATGATATATGTGCTACTTTGAGGTGGGCATTAATAATGGTCAGGGCTTACTCAGGGCACAAAGGACAGGAATGACTGAGTCAGGGAAAGGTTCACAGGCAGTTACAGACATTCTTACCTAAGTCCTTGTGATCTCTGAAGAGGCAGAGAGCAAGGAGCTGAACCTGGTTTGAGTTTTGATTTTCTGGTTCGATTTCCTGTGGATCAAGAGGCCATAGACATCCAAATGTCAAGAAAATGGAAGAGAGAACCCATGAGATGTACACGCAACAAGAACTCTGAGGTGGAGAAGAGAAAAGAGAAACACTTTTATGTTCTTTGGACTTGAAATGATAGGGTATCTAACCAAATGTACATTTTCTAGGAAACTGAGTTCTGAGAGCAATCTGGGAATTTTGAGGCTCATTCACTCTGAAAACAGCAGGATCTGCATGGCTTTTTATTTCCTTTAGGTGGGTCACAATTAGTTGCATCAGAGAAAATGGTGAGAAGTTTCATCCGGAAGTTATAACTTTTTGGTAGTAATCATCTGAGTAAAGTTCATTCTCTGTGAAACATTTTACTATTCAAGTAATGTGCTGACAACTTCCTTACAATGCCCCAAAGTAAATGGTGCTCTTGGGGTGTTTTGTCAAATGGGGCCTGTTGGACTGTCTTGGTGCCTCATTTTACCCAAGAAGCAGCTTTAGCAAGCTTTAACTTAGGAGGGATTTTGAAATGATACATAAATCCTGAACAAGTTGAAGAAAAAACAGACTGTGTTTAAATGTTATTAAACTACATTAAGTTTTAAAACTGCGACTAAGTCAGCCAAACATGGAAATATAAGCCAGTGATGGAAGAATGACTGTGTTTTTCCATCTTCAAGCTTCAGTCAGATTATGTCAGATGCCAAACCCTTTTCCCACTTTGAATGTGACTATGGGATCAGTCAGTTTGTAAGGCACAAGATTATCAATAAGTCTGATGGTCTAACGCCTTAAAGCTTAAGCAAAGAGTACTGCCAGAGAACACAAACTAGGTCAGGTGCTCTGAGAAAGGTGCTAACAAGACCAAGGCTTTGTTTTGGGTCCATTTGTACCATTTTACTTCCCTTTTCCACTTGCCTCTTTTTTATACTTTTTATTTTAAAATAATCTTAAACACACAGAAAACTTGAAAGAATAGTGCAGGGCATTTACATGTTTTCTTTACTGAGAATCAACAATTGTTATAGTTTTGCCACATTTGCTTTATAATTCTCCATACATTCATCTTTTCCTAGAACCATTTGAGAGTAGGTTGTATATGTCATGCTTCTGTACCCTTTAATTACTTGAGTGCATATTTCCTAAAAACAAGAATATTCTCTTTTATAAATACACTGTATTTATTAAGGGCAATACTTCAAGCTATAGCCCATATTGAATTTGTCAATTGTCCTAGTGATATTATTTATAGTACCAATACCATATCCAGTCTAGGGTTATTCACTACACTTACTCTGGTAGAACTTTGACTAGCAGAAGAGGCTACAGGAAAACCATTTTTAGAGAATGTTTGGAAAGGGGCCATGAGGAGTCAGATTTATTGAGTGCCTTTTTATTTCCAAAAGATGGATTCCTATGAGGTAGTCTGTCAGTCAGTGTTCTCCAGAGAAACAAAGCCAATAGGATATTATTATATATCATATTTATACATTGTATACATTTGTATATCTCTAATTTTATATTAAATGCATTAAATAATATATTCATATATAATACGTGGTAATGATAGTAACAATTCAAATATTGTTGTGAACACAATGAAATGCTGTGAGCTTTCTTAGAAACTTGTGGTGTCATTATTCCTGATGGGAAAAAAATGAGATGGAATTTATCATTGCATAGAAAAATTTTAAACATCTATCTATCCATCCTTCCATCCATCCATCCATCCATCCATCCATCCTTTGAAAGTACACAAAAGAGAGACATAAGTAATGGTGTCAGACCAGTTCAAAACCTGCAGGGCAGGGTAGACCAGAAACTCAGCAGGAGTTGACTACAGTCTTGAGGCACAGCTTCTTTTTTGAAGTGTTTTTATTTATTTTTGAGAAGCAGAACATGCATGTGCAGGGAAGGGACAGAGAGAGGGGGACAGATTTTCCCAAGTGGGCTCTGTGCTGAGAGCAGAGAGCCCAATGTGGGGCTCAAACTCCCAAACTGTGAGTTCATGCCCTGAGCCAAAGTCAGAGTTTTAACCAACTGAGCAACATAGGCACTCCTGAGACAGAGCTTCTTCTTCCCCAAGAAATCTTCATGGCTGTTAGCCACATCTACAAGATACCCTCACAGCAACACCTGGCTTAGTGTTTAATTCAATAACTGGCCTAGACAAGTTAACTCAGAAAGCTACCAGAGGTAGAGACCATCCCCTACATGTTACGTATGAAGAGTCTTGAGACTTAGTACCACTGTTTTTATTGAGGACACTCATCATACGTGGCTGAACCAGAATATAAACCCAGTGTATCCCACTCCAAAAACCTGTGCTTCTTCTATGGCCATGGCTCCTCTTTTGCCCAACTTTAGCTTGAGATGATTTGGAAAGTGATGTTTCCAGTCACTGATGGTATATAAACATGGCCTGAGTGACTAGCTATCAATAATATTACAGAAATGTTTCAAGCCTGAAATAAAAGCTCATGCTATGTGTCTTTTCAAATCCCATTTGCCTTTATGACTCTATAGTATGTTTTTAAAAATGTGTTTTAGGGAGCACCTGGATGGCTCAATCGGTTAAGCATCAACTATTGATTTCAGCTCAGGCCATAATCTCATGGTTCATGAGTTGGACCCCCACCTCGGGCTCTGTGCTAACAGTGAAGAGCCTCCTTGGGATTCTCTCTCTCCTCTGTCTCTGCCCCTCCCCACTTTCTCTCTCTCTCCCTCCACCCCTCAAAATAAATAAGTAAACTTTAAAATAATGTGTTTTAAGGTTGTTTTCTTATTGAAATGTAATATTTTTTATGTGTAGATGCCTTTGTATTCAGTTAGTACCTCTCATCAGAATAGACAGGTAATTGCACCCTTTTAATTTTTTCCATGAGCCTACATTATTTATAGTTTTCAGGGAATTTCAAACTAGTGCTACTATTTGGAAGATCTGTTAAGAGACCACAGAGAACAAATGAGACTTTAGAGAAAAGCCTTGCTTCTCACAATCAATTGTAAAATACTCTTAGGTAAATACAAACTTCATATATTCTAATGAGTCATTTGTATCCTTATACCTTTATTTTGAGGACAATTTCATGGCCTATTTTTTCTTGTTTTCCCTTTACTTTTTTATTTATTTAAATCCTAGTTAGTTAACATATAGTGCAGTATTGTTTTCAGGAATAGAATTTAGTGTTTCATCACTTACACCTAATACCCAGTGCTCCTCCCAACAAGTGCTCTCAGAACCCATGGTTTACCTTGACAGTTATCCTAAACATTAGAAAAAGTTTCGTCCATTGTAGGGCATTTTAAATAGTAAATACATGTCACAGAAGTAATATTCACCAAGCATTTTTAGATAACAAGTACATTCCTCAGTGATTTATAAGCATTATCTTATGTGAGTTATTCTTCATAACATCTCGAGGAGGTGAAGTACTATTGTTGCTTCCATTTTAAGGAAAAGAAAAAAAAAAGCCCAGAAAGACTGAATAACCCTAAAAGTAAGGTCCTACCAAAGTGATATGCAGGTGGATATTTTGTTTTCTAATTTTTGCTTGGTATCTTAGCATAAATGGGTTTATTGTACATATAATTTAAACTGTCCTTTAAAAATATGAGTATTTGTATTTCAACAGATGATGGAGCAAAGTAATTAGATACCTTGTCTGTAATCACAAGCAAGATGGTTGTCAATTACAAAATTAATTTATGACCTTTTAACACCAGTCCAAAGTTTGCCCATTAAACTACAGCATCGCCTAATAATAAAACCTACTGTTATGACAGCTTAACATATGAAATTTCCCATTGCTTAGCAAATACTAATTGTCTGTATTGCGGTCTATAATTACCATCTCTGGGCAATTGCACGGTTCTTTGCTTGAGTAACATGCTGTCATCTAATCTTAAGGCAGGTTATTATTTTTTTCTAGATGTGTTTTTCACCTGGTAGGGAATAAAAGACAACTCTTTAGTCTGATTTAAAGCATTTGAAACCTAAATGAGTATTATTAAGAACACAGAAAGGACTAAGTGCCCAGATTTTTCTTTCAGATACTACTATAGTGAGATTTTGTGGATAGAAGTTTCCTATGTTGCAGAGACAAGTCCTGTTACATTTACATCCAAGAAGTAATGATTGAAATATTACTGTAGGTATGTTGGAAATGCCATGACCTTTGTTAGTAACTGGTGATGTCAATATTCCTGGTAGGATTTAAGCATGGCTGGGGGACAAAACAAAACAAAACAAAAGAGTGAAATGGAATTTATCTTTGCCTAGAAGATTTTAAAATCCCTTCTAATTCAGATAGTTTTTAATTCCATTTGTCTTTCTTTTTACCTAATAGAGAGGACTCTCCTTATTATGCTTGCTATTGTGACCAAGTATAATTCCCATTTTAGAAATTACTATGTTCCCAAATGAAAAAAACTTAAAAATTACCATTTGAGGGGTGCCTGGTGGTTCAGTTGGTTAAGCGTCAACCTTGACTTAAGTCATGATCTCATGGTTTTTGAGTTCAAGCCCCACATCAGGCTCTGTGCTGACAGTGCAGAACCTGCTTGGGATTCTCTCTCTCCCTGCCCCCCTCTCTCCCTCTCCCCCACTTCTTCTTCTCTCTCTCTCAAAATAAATAAGTAAACTTTAAAAAAAAAGTTACCATTTGATACATTCTGAATAGTGGATGTGGTCATTGTATATATGATTGTACACACGTTCACTCTTTTTTAAATTGATTTATTTATTTTGAGAGAGAGTGAGAGAGAGAGAGAGAGAGAGAAGAAAAAAAAGCAGTGGAGGGGCAGAGAAAAGGAGAGACAGAATCTCAAGCAGGCTCCATGCCATCAGCACAGAGCCCAATGTGGGGCTCAGACTCACGAACTGTGAGATCATGACCTGAGCAGAGATCAAGAGTCAGATGCTTAACCTACTGTGCCACCTAGGCACCCCTACATACATTCACTCTTCAAGACAAATAACAATCATTTGTTAGTGTTATCACCATCTACTCTCTGAGCTTATGGAGTCTGAAGTTTCTTCAGGTCAAGTCCATCCCTTCTATGGTGTAAGTGTGGAAGCCTACTGCTCATTTTTGCTCTTACAGCTTCTTAAAAATTGGGTGCCCACAGGAGACAATAATTGCTGACTTCCTGCTAAAATTTGTAGAAAAGGCAGTCACTGTTCTTGCTGGATGTTCATTTTGTGAGATATTAGTTACTGGTGCAGATGGAAGAGTTACCTGGCCAAGACTTTGAATTAGGAAAGGGAGAATTTGTTCTAATCAGGGCTGGTCATTGCTACATATTCACTGAGCTACCATTTGGCTTCTGGACCTTTAGGTAATATCCCTTTCAGCATTCTTTTTTAGTTTCACTTGTTAGTCTTTCCCTTCTTGAACCATTCCTCTTGGACTTTCAGGACCAATTTATATCCCCAGCTACATCTACTAATCTCCTTGTAATCTGAGGAAAGGCTTTTTTCTGTTTCCTTCAGTAAGCTTCTCTCTCATTCTGTCTTTCCCTGTGTCTGTTTCTCTCCCTCCCCCCTCTCCCCTGTCCATCTCTCTCCCTCCCTCTATCTCTTCCTCCTCTGTCAAAATGCTTTTCTTGTTTCCTCAGTAGACTTCATATGGCTCATAAATTCAAATTCCAAAGTATTGCCAAGCAAAATTATTACTCCTTCTCTTGTAGGGGTGGGAGGAATTAATCTCCAAACCTTTCTAGGATGTAAAGGAAAAGATCCTTACACCCTTCTTTAAGTACCATGTAGAGAAACAAAAATAATTAGGCTTCCAGTTGAAAGAGGCTGAATGTATATATCCTACCACAATCATATATTTTGGTTTAAGTTAATCTCAGCTAATTCTTATTTTATCCTGATTAAATCTCAAGTTTAGGAACCTCTGTTGATATTACAAAAGATAAATTGTGTATATTCTAACTAGCAGATTCAGTCAGGATTCTGGTACCAACACAAGGAGGATCAGGTAAGCAGCACCCTTTACACCCTTTACAGCACCTGAACAAAGCCTTTTCTCATTAGGGCATGTTCTACATTGCATGCATACAGATTAATTCCAGAAAAGGTAAAAAATTTTAGATAATAAAATAAAAACAAAACCCATACACATCTACCCAGAAGACAAATAAAGGTGATATGGGACCAAATCTCCTGTGAATTTTGGCCTTAAAACTTAAATTTCTTAACTTATGAAATATTCAATACATTTTTTGAAAAGTCAAAAACATGCATGCTTAAGCTTCCAGGCTTCAGAAGAAAAAAGTAATTCCTCTTGGATATGACTTAGACACATCGTAGAAGCTTTGCTATGGTTGGCAAGTCAGTGAACATACAGATGAGAAGGGGAAAAGTAATACCCCAATGACTGTCAAAGATGTTCCATGTTGTAGTTCACAGCTTCTGTTAGGCTGTGGAATTCAGATTTATTTCTAAACCTCTCTGAAAAAGCTCTCTGGTGAAACAACTATTAATCTCAATAGACTGGGAAAAAATTCCTAGAAGATATTTTTAATGAAGCATATATAAGAAGCTTAAGTTGAGCAGAATATTAAAGAAAGAGTTGCAAATTCTAATGGTATTAGGTGTGTGTGTGTGTGTCTTCAATAATGTTTAGGCCAACAGTTTTCTGTAATGGTATTTTAATATATTTATGTACAAATAGGTAGTATCTAATTTAATTTTAGATATCTTACATTTATGTTAGTAGAGACATTTGTTCTCGATTTTCACTTTTGGGAAAAACAAGGTAAGAGTCATAAGAGTGGTTCCTCTGTTACAATGGAAGACAAATATTTTTCTCTTTTCTTATAACACTTAATTAGAAATATATTTTTTCAGGAAGCATTTTTACTTCAGTGAACATAGAAGCTTTATTCAATATTTTTCTAGCCTTTGTATTTTTGAAGTACTTTAAAATGAGCTTGATTAGACACACACTCTATCATTGAATAAAAGAATCAATACAAGATATCATTTGCACTTGACAGATAGCACAGATGCATCATCAAAAGGGTGTATTTATTAGGAAAGAGGTTAAGTTGCCTGTTCAAGTTGGTCTTCCAAGTCAATGGAAGACAAAGGTACACAACTTGTTACCCTGTAGCTTTTAGTGTATTGCCTTGGTTGCTTAGCTCTATGTCTCTTTTTCATGTATTAGTCAACAACACTATAATTATCACGAATGGTAATTGTACACCAATAATTCATCTTCAAATGCAAGTACATAAAAGGATTAATGTTACACAGGCTCTACAATATTAAGAAGGAAAGGTCACTAAATGATGTATTAAAAGAATCATGATAACACACCAACAAATTAAGCCCAACAGGAGAGATCAACATTTGTTAAATAAACCTAATAAAGTCTTGTAGTTTATTGATGTTGCTCTTCCACTGGGCAAAAATAGCTCTAGGATAAGGTAGAGAGACAATAAATAATCGAGTGGATTAGAGAGTTGCCAGAACACAGTGGAGATCAAGGTAGCTCAAAGTAAAGTTGTAAGTACAAATTTTAATATATCCATCATTGCCAAAATGTTATCTCAGTTTTGGAATTATTTTCTGAATTTTGAAGAAACAAAGATTATTTTTTTTCTAAATTCTGAATCACAGGCTTCTGGTAGTTATAATTTTAATGAGTCCCTGGGAGGTCATTTCACTAAAGACTTCTTTTAAGTCATGAAGTGTTCTTTCTCTGTTAAAGACCACTCTCCTGCAGGCTAGAATGGTGTTCTATCTTGAGGAATACTTTTAAATGACTGGGGAACATATAAATGTAATACCGTATGCCTGATATAGAAAAAATGGTAGGTTGAAAAGGTACTCTAAAGATTTTTATATTAAGTGTGCATTAAGTCAAATAAGTCTAAGACAGGTTCTATGCTATTTTGACATGTAAGATCAAAATGAATTCTACTTCCAGACTTCTAATCCAAGAAACTATATAAAGATAATGACAAAAATATTTCCACCAGTGTGTTGATTGCAGAATTTATTCCAGAACAAAAACAAAAATTAAAAAGCAACCTAAAAGTCCAACATAAGGATTGATTACATAAAAGATACTTTTTGTATGATGCAATAATATGCAGTCATTCACAATTATGCTTATGAATAATTTTAGTGACCTAGAAAGATGTTCCTCACAATAAATTAACTAAAAAACATAAATTAAAAGGGCAGAACAAAAATTGTACACAGCTGGATATTTTATATCTTTCCATTTTCTATATGTGTATCTAAAAATTCTGGGAGGAAATATACCAAAATATCAAGACTTTTTAAATTTTTTAATATAGTACTTATTTATTTATTTATTTTGAGAGAGAAAGAGAGAGAGAGAGAGCATGAGCAGGGGAGGGGCAGAGAAAAAGGGAGAGAGATAATCTGAAGCAGGCCCCATGCTCAGCACAGAGCCAGATGCCATGCTAGATCTCATGACCATAAAATCATGACCTGAGCTGAAATCAAGAGTCAGATGCTTAACCAAATGAGCCATCCAGGTGCCCTACCAAACTTTTAAAAGGCTTTTTGTGAACTGTTTATTCTATTTTTATTCCTTTATATATCTTCTAAATTTTCTACAATGAAAATAAAATGTAACCTTAATCAGCCTAAAACAATTAATATTTTTACTTTGTTATTATCATTTTAATGAATTGTTTCAGTTTCTCAAGTATGTCAACTTTGTTCTTTGGTGCTCTCTGTTTTCTCTGTCTGCACTGGTCTTTTCCTAGTCTCATGGCTGGTTACTTTATATCATTTTAGGACCGTGCCCAAACATCACTTTCTCAGTGAAACTTTACAAAGCTGCTCAGTGGAATGTACCCTGCCACCATCATTCTTATTCCATTATCTTCATTTTCTTCATGGAACTATCTAAAATTATATCATTAACCTATTATTTAATCTAATTCTTTGTTTAGTGTCTGTCTTTTGCATTAGTAAACAAATATATGAGGGCAGCAGGAAACTTCTGTCATGTTAGTTTTAAGTCCCCACGTCCTAGAACCCTATCTGGAATAAAGGAGGCACCAAAATCATATTTGTTAAATAAAAGGAGGTGATGTTAAAAATTAAAACTTTACAATGTGTATATAATAACAATCAGGTATATTGAGAAGAAAGGGACTAATGTAAACCTATTCTGTTTTGGCCATTGGTAAGGCAAAACCCATCTTACTTTTGAAGGAGAATATGAACGTTAAGAAATTTTAAAAATGAAGCAAAGAATGAGGATAGCTCATAAAATGAATGTCAGGAAGTCCTATTCAGATACTGAAGTCAGGTCACAAGTCTGTCTCTAAATCCGTGCTCCATATCTTTCCGTGTTGGGTGATGGACCCCTTTGCAGATCCAACAAAAAATCGGAAACATTTTCTCAGAAAAATTCTCATGCATATTTGTAATATACATGACATTTTGCTCACAGTTTCTGCAGATTCACAGAGCATTCTAATGGTGCACGAATTATACAATAAAAGCTACTTCTCTGTCCTATCCGGGAAACATAATAAGTTATAAAGTTTGGGATCCACTGAGTTAAAAATCTTCAAGAAGTTGAGGGGCACCTGGGTAGCTCAGTTGGTTGAGTGTCCAACTCTTGATTTTGGCTCAGGCTGTGATCTCAGGGTCGGGAGACTGAGCCTCACCTTAGGCTCTGTGATTAGCGCAGAGCCTGCTTGGGATCCATTCTCTCTCTCTCTCTCTCCCCCCCCCTTCTCTCTCCCTGTTCACTTCTCCCCCCACTCTCTCTCACTTTCTCACTCTCCTTCCTCTTTCTATCAAAAAATAAAATTAAAAACAATTCTTCAAAAAGTTGAAATTACATCTAAGAAAAGAGCAAATGTTCCACTTTAGCCTCTCAGAGAGAGCACACATCGCACATATGAGCACAGTTAGCTGTTACTATCTCTAGGCTAGGAAATGGAGTTGCGATGCTAAGGAACTTGCCAAATTGGAGAACCAGCAGAGTTGTGTTAGAAGCAAAGTCAGAGAAGAATGTTTGTCCCACTACAGCAGGTCAATAAAAGTTTCATGGAAAAGATGGCATCTGAACTGTATCTTGAAGAGTGATCATAATAATAAAATAATAGCTTGTGTTTATCGAGTACATTGCAAGTACTAGGCACTTTATTAAGTGTTTTACATATATCATATTTCCAAATCCTCACAATAATCCTAATTTCAAGGAAAAGTGAAACAGAGAGATTCAGTAATTTTCCCCAGAATATTCAGCTAATAAATGGTAGAGCAGAGTTTCAAGCCAGTCTGAAGCTGGCTCATCTTTCTTTGTCATTGTAGAGTACTGCTATCCAGAAGAGTAAGATCTGAATCGCTAGAGAAGAAGGCCAAGAGACATTCCCAGTGAGAGGATGCTTTAACACCTGCACAGATGTTACTATAAGTCTAGAAACAGCTAAGTAATTTTGAGTGCTAAAAACACAACAAAACAGAATTAATTAATTCCCTTGCGCTATATGGAAATCTATTTTTACAACTATTTTGACATAAAATTGAGAAAAAGAAGTACCATTTTTCAAGATAAGTAATGGAGGGACTCTAGTAAATGAGGAACTCTAGTACATTTTGATTTTACATTAATTTATGTATTAGATATGGTATTCCATAATGTAAAATGTTTGTTTGAGTGACAGCCTTCAGGGAGCTGTATCTTCTAGACAAAAGTAAGTTTTGTCTTTCAGTAAAAGGACAAATTCCCTGGCACCTTTATAAATAGGTTAAAAGATTGGTATGATGGAAGTGAACCCTCTCATGGAATTTAAAGTGCCTTTAAAAGCTATCAATTGCCACAAACTATAAGGTTTTTCTCCATTGAGTGTCATGATGATGTAGTCTTCTACTAGATGTGAAATAAATACATATATGTCTATCTTTTATCTAGGCAGGTAAATCAAGTGCCCTAAAAGGTTGCCTATTTATTCTCAAAAACTGGTTGTAGTGTATTAAGAAATAGTTGAGAGAAAATAGGGGCAACCTTTGTGCACATTTTAGTTATTTTTAAATGCCATTTTATTGCCATATTCTAATAATACAGTGGAAACAGCACCCAAATATAAGTGTTCTTTCATATAATCTAACACATTTTAGAATTAATTATAGTACTATTAATATTAATGTTAATAATAACTAGAATTTATTAAGTAACTATTATGTATTAGGAAGTATGCCAAGCACTTGAGTGTATTATAATTTAGTTTCTAAAATTATGCTCTGAGGTTAGCTTTTTATTATCCTTTTATTAGCAGATGAGGACTCTGAGAATTGAGATCCAGGAAGCCATGCTAGGGCCCTGAGGCCACATGGTTAGAGTGGTGGAAATGGCATTTGGCCCCAGGTGAGACCCCAAACCCTGGGATTTTAACCCCTACTATCTAATTAACCATGTCATTTGAATTTAAGAGTTTCTTCATTTAACATTTATTTACCTTCCAAGAGAGACTACTAAACCATGGTTACACAAATATAATGTGAGTAAGAGGAAACATTTAACTTACAGCTGAGAATACTTAGGAATATATTTACTTCTTGATTGGGTGAAGGAAATAATCATGTTTCCTTGCTCACCTATGATGACAGATTATCATACATTTAAAAATCATTGGCATACACCAGTCTTTGTTTTTAATTTCTACAAGGTCAGGGGTCATGCCTTCTATTTCTTTTGTGACATATCATTGTGTTTGGTACAGTACCTTGCAGAGTTAAAGCATTCAAAAAAAAAACGTTTGTCGACAGCTTTCTCATTGGGCACCTGTCAGTAGCCTACAGTGTACTTTTTCAGATTTAATGAAACCATACTCTTGTAAAAAAAAAAAGTGCATCTATTCTAATACCCCTTGAAAATCTATATACGTACTATAGTGACTTGAAAACATTCATTAATTTTTCTCTGCTTTGTTTTCTCACCTGTTTATTGACGAAAATAATAACTGTTTTTTTTAGCAAGTTGAAACATGAGGCAGTTTCTTAGATAATTGCTCTGAAAATGCTTACTAGTTGCTTACCTTTCACTTCAACAGGTAGCTTATTAAAGTTTTAGTCTTTAAACACTAGCTTCTTTTGTTTACTTTGCATATGTGAAATTGAGACGATCTATTAATGTTTTTTCTGTAAATTAATGTCCAATCTACATTATGATTTTGTTGTAGTTGTAACAGCCTCCATATTGACATAAGTAAATACCAAGTGACCTGGAGTCTCTCATCCAGTGCTTCTACTACTCGGTATATACCTCAAATTCTCCATTATTAATTTCCTAACTGGTATAAAGAAAGAGGGGGTGCCTGGGTGGGTCAGTCAGTTAAGCCCCCAACCTCAGCTCAGGTCACAATCTTGCAGTTTGTGGGTCTGAGTCCCACATTGAGGTCCTAGCCCCACATTGAGCTCCGTGCTGGCAGTGCAGGATCTGCTTGGGATTCTCTCTCTCCTCTCTCCCCCTCCCCTACTTGTGTTCTCTCTCTCTCTCTCTCTCTCTCTCTCTCTCTCTCTCAGATGAATAAACTTAAAAAAAAAAGGAGTTGAAGGAGATCATTTCCAAGGTTTTTAAAGGGTTATATTTTCTAAAACTATTATATTATATACTCTGCATATTTATGTTACTGTATATAGTAAATATAGTATTATTTTCACTGACTATTGTGATTTGATTGGATTTCTTAAGATACAACTCATGATTCAAGGTCAGAATAATGTTGGCTTAGAGTGGAAATATGTTCTGCTGAATTCACTCAATTATGGTTTCTATTTTTTAAATAATTTATACTTTGATTTGTGAATTTGGGCATTAGGCTTAGGGGTACAATTTAGTTGTTCTAAGGATGTTTGAAAAGTGGTATGCTATCTTCAAGTAAGACATTTACATGATTTGTTTTAAAATTTGTTGACTACAGTTTCTTAACCTCCATTTCGTCTATATAATAATCTCTGTATAAACCATTTCAAATGTTCTTTAGAAACATAAAAATATCTATTTAAAAATTACCATTATAAATGTTTGTGCTTGTTCTGAAAATTCCAGAACATATGGAATTACCTAATCGCTGAGAGATCTAAAATTTTAGAGTGGATTTAACTCCACATTTTATGGAAAATAGAGAAACAGGTATGAGGAGATTAAGTGAATTGTTCAAGGTCACATAGCTATTGAGTAAATAAATTTGAATCTCCTAATTCTAGGAGTGCCTGGGTAGCTAAATTGGGACTTCAGCTCAGGTTATGTTCTCACAGTTTGTGAGTTTGAGCCCAGGATGAGGCTCTGTGCTGACAGCTTTGAGCCTGCTTTGGATCCTCTGTCCCCCTCTTTCTCTGCCCTTCCCCTGCTCGTGCTCTCTCTCCTTCTCTCTCTTTCTCTCTAAAAAATAATAAAAAAAAAAACATTAAAAAAAAAGATCTCCTAACTCTCTCCAGCATTTCTTCCCTCTATAATCTTGCCCATAATCTCTAGCGTATTTTGCATCTCTGTTGTTTGGGATATACATATTTAGGATACACTGGGATATATTGCTATGTCTTCTTGAGGGATTCACCCTTTTCCCTTATATAATGTCCCTCTTGGTTTTGATTTTTTTTATTCTTAAATGTATCTGTCATTAATATACATTAGTGTCATATATTATATTATATATTGTATGTAAATGTATAATATATTAATATACATAAAAATGGAATTAATATACACATCTAAATGAAAATTAAACTCCTTATCTCTTTAGGACAAGAAGTAGTTTTACAACTACCCTGAGAAATTTAGGCTCCTTCTTATTTTTTTCTTTTTTCAAAATTTGTATTGACCCTTACAGAAAGAGAGAAGGCACCTTATTATAGGATACTTTGGATTTGTTTCCACACCACCACAATAAAGTGAGTCAAGTGAATTTTTTTGTTACCCAGTGCACATATAAGTTATTTTTACCCTATACTATAGTCTCTTCAGTGTGCAATGGCTTTATGTTGAAAAAACAACGTATATACCTTAATTAAAAATATTGCTAAAAAATGCTAACCATGCCTCAATGTTGATGGCTACTGAATGATGATGGTGGTGGTTGCTGAAGTTGGGGCAAATTCTTAAAACAAGACAACAATGAAGTTTGCTGCATTGACTTTTTCTTTTCATAAGTAATTTTTGCAGCACGAAATCCTGATTAATAGTATTTTACCCATGGTAGAACTTTAAAAATTGGAGTGAATCTTCTCAAAGTTGGTTGCTGCCTTAGCAATTAAGCTTTTGTGTTATTCTAAATTTTTGTTGTCATTTCAACTGTCTTTAAGCATCTTCACTAGGAGTATATTCCATCTCAAACAAATCACTGTTTTTGGTCATCCATACAGAGAAATTGTCATTCATTACAGTTGTATCATGGGATTGCAGCAATTCAGTCTCATCTTCAAGCTCCACTTCTAATTCTACTTATCTTGCTATTTCCACCACAACCTCACTTACTTCTCCACTGACGTTTTGAACCCCTCTAAGTCATCCATGGGTTTTAGAACAAACGTCTTCCAAACTCCTGTTCATGTTGAAAATTTGACTTCTTCCCATGAATCACAAATGTTCTTAATGGCATCAGGAATCCTTTCCGGAAGGTTTTCAATGTACTTTGCCCAGATCTATCAGAAATCACTGTCCATGACAACTATAGCTTTACAAAATGTATTTCTTCAACAATAAGATTTAAAAATTGAAGACTCCCTGATCACGGGGCTGCAGAATAAGAGTTGTGTTAGCAGGAATGAAAATAACATGAACCTCATAGTACATCTCCATCAGAGCTCTTGGGTGACAGGGTGACAGGAGAGGAAGAGAGATGGGGGAACAGCTCAATGGTGGAGCAGTCGGAAAACACACAGCATTCACTGATTAAATTTGCCTTCTTATACGGGCATGATTTTTGACGCCTCAAAACAATTACAGTAGTAACATCAAAGATCATGGATTGTAGATCACCATAACAAAAATAATAATAATGAAAAAAGTTGGAAATATTGTGAGAAATACTAAAATGTGACAACTACATAAAATGAACAAATGCTATTAGAAAATGGCACTGATAGATTTCCTCAATGCAGGGTTTCCACAAACCTTCAATTTGTAGAAAACAATATCTGTGAAGCACAATGACATGAAGCACAATCAAATAAGATAAGCCTGTACTGCCAGGTGGAAGTGAAATCCAAGTTCCTCATGTGGCCTATATTGACCCTGATGGGGAGAGCTCCTCAATACTGCTGAACAGGGTGGGACTTCCAGCTGACCATTTGGTCTCCACTGACACCATGGTGGGGGTGGGGGTGGCCTCATCACCACTGGATAATGACAAAAGTCCTGACACTCCACTAGTCCTCTTATGATACCCCCTCAAGGGGAAGGGG
Source organism: Acinonyx jubatus (assembly GCF_027475565.1). Taxonomy (NCBI): domain Eukaryota; kingdom Metazoa; phylum Chordata; class Mammalia; order Carnivora; family Felidae; genus Acinonyx; species Acinonyx jubatus. Next base: position 42,449,467 of record NC_069391.1, read on the forward strand.
ACTGATACCTCATTACTTCCACATGGGAGTGAAAGTGCAGACTCCCCACGTGACCTCCACTGGCATCACGATTTACTGGCAAGGATGAGAATCTCAGCCTCCTACTTGATCCTTTTCTGACACACCTCTGGCAAGGGCGTTTGGTGTCTTTTTATAATCTCTCAAGATGGAAGCCTTGTTTCCTCATTCAGCCTGTACTGGCATGAGTGGAGATAGGACTATAGACGTTTCCGTGGTGTTGGCTGGAATAGAGCAGTTACTTTTTATAAGTTTCTTGCCTTGTGAAGCTGCCCCTTTCCTGGCCTTTTCACTAGAAAGAAGACCTTTGATGGAGATTTTTTGTTTGTTTGTTTGTACCTGTTGGTATTTCTGTGTTGCCATTTTCTTCAGTTCCAAGTGTGGGATATCTAAGGTGAAAAGAAAACCCAGGGAACTCACCATGATGTTAAATTCTGTGGCCAATCCGACTGTTCTCCACCGTTCACAGTGTTATGTTTGTTTTGTGTATATGCCATGGACAAATAGGGAAAAGTACATATACTCCTTTTTCCCAGAAGGAGAAGTCTATCTGCATATTTTGAAAATCGTGACATGAAGGTCATTTGTGTTATAAAGACTCAAAAGGATGTTACTAATATCCAGAAATTCCCAAAACACTGCTTTCCTAACCACTAAATTTTAAGGCCCATGAGGTCAGGAGCTATGAGTTTTACTCACTCTTGGGCAACTTTCAGTCCTTTGTTGTTGGTGTAAAGACAAAACATTTTCTTATCTTTATAATCAAGTTTTTCATATCTGAGAGTGAATGTTGAAGTGGAAGACAATCGGCATGGCACCCAAATGTTGCCGTTCCATTAGAATATTTGTAGCACTCTTCTTGAAAACTTAAGATAATTGTTTGATCCAGGGAAAGGTGGCCCCCTTTTGTTTGATTAAAATTACTTACTCCTCCTATTACTTCAAGGAAGAATTTAAAAGTAACACTTTTTAAAAATATAAAACAAGTCAAGTTAATGATAATGATAGGGGAAGAATTTTTACTTCTGACTAAAAGAATGATACTCGTCTTTTTCTTTAATGAGAACAGTAAGTAGAAATAATTATTCATGCATGCTTGCCATCTCATTTAGCATTGATATATAATTCTCTCCAATAAAACTCAAGTGGGATTTTTTTTCCAAGGTTGGACTTTAGGAGGTTTATTATTTCCATTAGGCTGTGGAATTTGATTATTTAATCAACCTACTTCAATCCAGAAAAAAATCTCTTATGGCCCATTAATTTAAAGAACCTTCTTTGTAAAGCACATGATTATGAAATGAAAAAAAAAGCAGAAAAAAATTAAGGATTGTCCTTATCGCTTCCCTTCCTTTGACTCTTATTCGTTGTTTTAAAGAATTCTTCTTGCAATTCACTGGCCGTAAGCTCATTAAATACACTCCTAGCCATGGTGATTCTAGCATCTTGAATAATAAAGATTAATATGCTGATCCAAATTCAGTTACCGGCCTGAGCATACCAAATATATTAAACTTCCTTTACAGCATAAGAAGTGTATTTCCACCAGAAGAAATGTACATTTCTGAGTTTAATTCATCTAGAGGATTTTGAGTAAAAGTTTAAGATTTTCCTATGGTTAAAATAGCCACATGAGCCAAAGTGAATTTACATATAAACATTATATATACACATATATCTTATATATGATATCCTATAATACATATGTATGTATATATGATGTATACATATATATGTACATGTATATATGTATAATATGTTGAAAAAGCATTTTCCAAAGTATACTGTGCTTCCTTTTTTTTTCCTAAAAAAATATCTTCCTAAGAATCATGTTAGTAAATATATAACTGTGTACATTAGTGACTATACAGGTTTGCGGTGGGGTAAGAGGTATTCTAAATGACAACGTAGTTACTTATGTTTACTTACTGTTTAGCTATGCCATTAATAGATGACTTAGATTAATAATACCATCTCTAAGCTTGGGATTCCCAAAGTTAACTGAAGCCAGACATTTAATTCTAATTTATTTATAGAAATTGCTGTTTCTCGGGGCACCTGTGTGGCTCAGTTTGGTAAGCGTCCGACTCTGGGTTTTGGCTCAGGTCATGATCTCATTGTTTCGTGAGTTTGAGGCATGTGTCAGGCTCTGTGATGGCAGTGCACAACCTGCTTGGGATTCTCTCTCTCCTTCTCTCTCTGTCCCTCCCCCCCCCCACTCATGCTGTTTCTCTCTCTCTCTCTCAAAACTAAATAAACAAACTTTAAAAAGAAAAAGAAAAAAAATTGCTGTTTCTCAACACTAGCATGGTTAAATGAGAGACCTATGTTAAGAGACTTTACTTGCTGAATCAACACAGGAACTTTTAATAAACACTAAAAGGAAGTAACTGTATATACCAACATATCAACTCACACCCAGTCCTATTCTATAATGACAAATATCATTTTATTTTCCCTTCTTCATCAAATCAGGCATAATTTATGTGTGTAAATTATGAGATTTCCCAAAGGGTTTCACGTGAGGTGTTTGGGATTGCCCTTCCTTTGTTTCCCATATATCACCTTAAAGGCAATGTCATCATGCCAAATATACGTAAGCATCTGATAATTTGACTTAAGATTTATCATGGAGTTCGTGTTGTCAAAAAATTTCAAAAAGGAAGAGGGTGATATGTTTAGATGTCCAAACTCACTATATCTCAAGTTTGTTCAATTAATTAGGTCATCTGTCTTGTTTTGCAAAAGATAGAGCAGAGGACAAAGGTATTAGGAAAATATATGTTGTTTATATCAGTGGAGATATGACACACATATATTTTACATGTCATAGTGTCTCTCTTATGAGAAATGTAAGCCCCTAATTTGTTCTCTTGATTATGGAATCATAAAAGACTAAAGCTAGGTTTGGATGGCCCTTAGAAGTATTTCACATTGAAAAAGGGTGACTGGCTATCAACAGTCACAGCAGTGGAACTAACACAGATTTCTTGCCAACTAACATTACCTTTCAGTTGTTTGTTCATGCTGAGTTTCTTGCAAAAGATGCCATATAGGAAAGAAACAATTTTCTAGAATCATCTGTTATGATGGGCTTTGAATTTGAGAATGTATACACATATTACATGTATTTATACATATAATGAGGAAGAGGATGTGTGTATTGATTTTATTCTGTTTACTTTTATTTAAAATATAGACATTAAATATTAACATTGAAAATATTACGGAAACAAATAAGTGTAAAGGATCAGGTTAGACATAAGTAAAGCCTAACACCTAGCAATCAGAATATTTTGGGTCTTTTCATGATAAGATGCTTAGCATCTTATACTGATCATTGAAACTGAGTGTCTTGATGGTTTCATCTGTAAAATGGAGGCAACAGCCCCTTTTCTTTATTTACCTTACAGAGACATGGTGAGGGATAATAGGACTTTTCAAGGAGTTTCTCAAAAACCATTATAGAGTTTTACTGTATGTGGGAATATGTCCTTTGAAACCCATTGGAGAAGAGAGTGTTAGGTGTCCTGGAACTTAATATATCTTATCCTGGTTTCCAAATGTAAGATATGGCTGGAGACCATAATCTTGTTTTCTCTTTAATTTTAGAAATTAGGATAATTGCTAGCGGCACCTGTTGAATCAGTCGGTTGAGCATCCGACTTTTGGTTTCCACTAAGGTCATGGTCTCGCAGTTCCTAAGTTCGAGCCCCACATCCCACTCTCTGCTGTCAACCTGTCAGAGCAGAGCCTGCTTCGAATTCTCTGTCCCCTTCCCTCTGCCCCCACACTGCTTGCATTCTCCCAAAAATAAACAAGTATTTTTTTAATTTAGGATCATTCCTAAATCCCAGATTTCTACACTCCTTTTTAATAAAAAATATCAAAAATTTCTTTAACATTTTAGAATTCTTCAGTGTTTATACTTTTTAAATACCAATAGAAAACTAGTTTTCCCACATCACTATTCTAAAAGTTCAGATTTTCTTGGAAGTGGCTTATCAGTGAATGGCTTCTGCATAGGGGAAAATCCTTTCTCCTTTATGCTCTGCTTTAAGCATATATCCTGAACTTCTTTCTCTTGCTGACCTCCTTTGCCCTGTAATTCAATGATATCCTTGCATATCTTTACTGTTTTTATTTGGTCATAGGGGTGGTATCATTCCTTCTCCCCAAGGCTAACCACTTTGTCTCATTTTTCTCTACCCTCAAATTTTCTGCTGCTCAACACTGATCTGTTTTCCTAACTACATATCAAGATCTCCATGTTATGTGTCCTTACCTCCTTATATGATAGGTAAGGAAGAAATGTGTGCTAAATAAATAATGATCACAGTTGAAATTCTGATTACTTATCAGAAATACATGATTTGTTTCAGTAGTTAAGTTTTTTATCTTCCTGATTTGTTAGTCTAACTGGTTAAAAGCAAGCAAAAAAATATGATGGGTACCATTTTGATTTCAAAAATACATACTTAACATACTTAAGATTAACTGTGGAAGATTTATGTGGAGTAGTATCTAGAAAAAGCATAACGGACAGGCATACAAGAAATAAATGGGTATACAAAGGCATTTCCTCTATGGGACGAAGATGTTTCATAAATGTAAATTATTTCCAAATTAACTTGTAGATGTATCACAATTCAATTAAAATCTCAATAAATATTGTGTTTTTCAACCATGTAAAATTATTAATATAAAAACTGGGTGGTGATATACAACATATTTTAAATTAGTAAGATGAGGATTTGTCCTATCAAACCACATGATAAAGCTACAGTAGTTAAAGTATAAGATATTAGGTTAAAAAAGATACTTGGCCCAGAAATAGACTTGATAGAATGATTTTATGTATGATAAAAACGACATCTATTCTCTTTTACATTCTAGTTTAGGAATCTGTGTATGCTTTTAATTTTTGAGTAGCTTTCCTAGTGGAGTTTACCTGTTTTATTTTTAAAGAATCAGTTCTTGAATTCATTTATCAATTCAACTTTTTCACATTTTAATTAATTAGCTTCTGTATGTATGTAAATATTTTGTTATTAACTTTTATTGCCTTAAGGTCAGATCACTGGCTTCTACAAGGTGTTCTTTTCTGGAACTCAATTAATTTATTTTTATTTTGCAGTAGATTATTTACAGTTTTTATTAATGGTCTATAGACACATGAAAAGGTGAATTATCTATTAGGATTGTACATAATTCAACATTTATGTCATCAATCTTATTAAAATTTTATGACCTCATTTCTCATTTTTTATTTGGTCTATGCAAAAACTGAAAGAGAATGTATTAAATTTTCTAATGTATTTCTGTTTAATTATCATTGTGTTTTTTACAGTTTTGCTGCATACACTTGATGTTAAGTTATTGAGCTCAGAAGTTTTGTGACTGTTACATCATTAGGGTATTTTCTTTTTATTTATATACCTCTTTTGTGTTGACTGTGTATTTGCATTATTTTTTTTATCTAAAATTATATGCCCACTCCTAGTGATTTTGCTGTTCTTCTTTACTTCTCTGATATTTGTCCCCACTTTTTTTTTTTTGAAGTTTGTTTTTGAGAGAGAGACAGAGAGAGAAAGAGGGAGAGGCAGAACATGAGTGGGGGAGGATTAGAGACAGAGGGAAAGAAAGAATCCCAAGCAGACGCCCTGCTGCAGGGCTCTTTCTCATGAACTGAGAGACCATGACCTGAGCTGAAATCAAGAGTTGGGTGCTTAACCGACTGAGCCACTCAGGCACCCCATGTCCCTACATTTATTTTAAGTAATTTCCTTGTAAACCACATATATTAAGTTTACTTTCCTTTTTCCTTCTAAAGGTATCAGAGACTTTTACTAGGAAATTTAACACATGTTGATTGTCATAACCCAAAATTGTTTGTTTTGTTTTCAATATTTTAGAAAGTATGTATGAACTTCTCTCCTTAACTTTTCATTTTAAAAATCACATTTTTTAGTGAAATAAGAACAAAAATGATATTTTCTAACCTGTACTAGAGGTAAGAGGAGGTGTTTTGTATACTTTTACTTTCCTCATCCTATTCTTTTTAAGTACGTATGTTTAGAGTTCCAAAATATTTTTAAATTACTGTTTTCAAATATTATTCTAAGAATTTTGACATATATTTATTCTCATACACATCTTCAGCTACTTTAAGATTTACCTAAGTAGTTTTTATATTTATCACAAATCAGTGTATAACATATCTCCCCATTTTTAGTTCAGATTACATTCTCAATCTCCTTGAATAGGTTCAGGTGGTATTTTAAAGAATGATACACAGATGTAATACTTCCTAAACTTTTGCTTTATCTGTGAATATCGCTATACTGCTATTAATATAAATAATAACTTTCTAGATATAAAGTTTTAAATCCCAACATTTTCCCCTGAGGAATTAGAGGAACTTAAACCAAAAGAAGGAATATATGTGTGGGATAAAGTCATGATATTGTTGTGTGCAAAAGGGATTAGAGTTAGTCTGTATAATTCCACAGGGCAAAACTAAGATCAAAGGGTAGAAACTATATAGGAAGTTGGCTGAGTAAAAAGTTGATCTCTTTAACACACAGAGCTTTCTAAAGACAGAAGCAGATCTATCTTAGAAATTCATATAATATAGTACAAGTATTACTGCAGTGACTTGTTGCCTTTCTCTCAAGATACTGTGCAGGGGAGTTTATGCTAGATGATTTTAAGAGGAGGGAAACTTTTCCTTGGATAATTACCTGACTCCAAAAATAATTCTCAGTAAATTATATTTGGATGGAATCTAGATGAGTCTTGCTATACATTGAGTATTTATTTATTTATTTATTTATTTATTTATTTATTTATTTATGAAGCATAATAAAGCCCCCATTTCTTTGGGTAATTAATAAATAGCCTATTATTTGTCAGAGTGTCACAGGCTTTTGCTACATGGTGAATGGGGAAAGCTTGCATTTCAGGTATTCTGTAGATGCTATGGCACCTTTACCTGCCATTTGTCCTGAGCTCTCCTTTGAATGCCACATGATGGTAAGCTATGCATCCATAGTGCTCACACTGGAATCCCCAGAAGGATTATAACCAAAACAAAAGCCCTCTGGTGGAAGATCTGTTTGTAACTCCATTGCGTAGTATGTGGCCGTTAACTAGAGGGATTCTAAACAGTTCTTTTAGGAGCCATTTTATGCTTTTTTGTTTTTAATTGCTGAGTTTCGAATGTTACTTGAGTGTGTAGTCTAAATATTTAATGTTTAACATAGACAAAAAAAATAGAGAGAGCTGCTTTTATTGTTAAGGAATGTATACCAGCCACATAGAAGGGAAGAATAGAACAAGAATATAGAATCTGAATTTCCATTTTAGAGAAGGGTAGCTAAATATGCAGTGCACCATTCTCACTTTTACATATGACATAAATTATAGCTGGACCAGATGGCTTGAAAGAACCTAGAGGAAAATGATAAAGAGATGTTGAACTTCTATTTTTTTTTTCCTTTCTGGGCTCCTACTCTATCTGCCCTATACAGGAGGGTGGCCATGATAAAGGAGGACCAAACGTTTATTAGTGTTTAAAAATAGCTTGATGACTTCAGGGGTCTCTGGACTTTAGTTCCTCTTCTGCCAACTCCTGTTGGATTTGTGTGCATTATCAGAGCTTCACATACCTCATCTAAAAATTGGAGGGGTTTACCATTAGCTACAATACCATCCACTGACATATTGAGTGCTTGGCTATGTGCCAAGCACTGTGATAAGCACTTTACATGTATTATTATTTCTTGTCTTCACCACAAACCAGTGGGTTAGAGATGTTCCCCAAATGATACTGATTAGAACTTTGACCTGCCTCAGAGCTAACCTGTATACCTGAAAACAATTTAAATCTTAAGAACCCTATTTATTCTAAAATTTTAGGAGAAATTGACCTAGTACTTACGAATGCTGATAATGCTTTAAATTGCCTATTTCTGAGGAAAACCACCGATGAGCTAACCATACTGTGCCTGAGTCATCCAGCGTTCTTTGACCACTAAGGGCCTTTGGTCTAATCTCCTCTGACATTCCATTTTTGTGGCTGTTTAGTTTGGTTTGGTTTTTAAGAAATTTACATTTTTACTGCATTTAAAACTGTCATTGTTTTCCTTTGGATTGTCATGGTGTTGTGTGTAGAAATTTATATTTTAGCTATTGGCATAAATGTTGCAACATTTTATCAAATTGCTGGAAAAACAGTGTTGGGTTTTTGATCGGCATTATGTCTAACATATACAGTAGTTTGAGGAAATTTGACATTTATAAATATTCTTTAAATATTCAGTCTTACCACCCAGGAACATGACATAGTCCTGTCATTAAGGTGTTTTGAATATTCCCCAATAATATGTTATATCCTTCAGTAATGATATTTTAGATCTAACATATTTCTTATTAATTTATAGGTATTTCATTTTTTTTTCTTGCTATTCTCTTTCTCACCTGCTGGCCCCTTTGCCTGCTCCTCTCCCTGCCCCATCAAATGTGGACATTAAAAAACTTTTGTCTTTTAGTTTCTTAAACTGTGTGATTATGCTCTTTCATCCAGACCGATGATTATAGTCATCACCTATACAAAGGTGATTTCCAGTTTACCCACTGACCCAGGGTATAATTACCTGTGGCCTTCTCTACTAGGTATCATTAGTATCCCAAACTCGGAGTATTCAGAACCTAAACTCATTATTTTATTTCTGAGGATACATTCATACATTTTACTTCCATATTTTGGTTAATGGTTTTGTGATTACCATCTAAATTCAAAATCTTAAGAGTTAGCTTTTCCTTTCCTCTCACTCTCTTTTTCTATGTGCAATCTACAGTCAGGCCTTGAAGCTTTAAGTTAAGTTCTATGATGTTTCCAGCATCCATCCCTTTGTCTCCATTTCCATATAACTACCATCGACTGTCCTGTCCCCAGCTCTTATCTGGATTATTGCATTGGTCTTCAAATCGGTCTTCGTGCTTCCACCTTCTTTCCTTCCATCCCAACCAGATTGCCATCTTATTATTCTTTCTATGATATAACATCGGTTCAATCTCTCTTCTACTCAGGGCCATTCAATGGTCTGTAGTAGCTACTTACCTAACTTAGTATTAATTTTCTAATTTAGAAAGCAAGACCTCTTACTCCAATTTCCTTTCCATTCTCCTTTTCAGGTCAGTCTCCTCTTCAAGTCATGATACTATTCTGCAATTGGACTATTCCTTTTCTCTAGAAATGTCTGATAATTTTTATTTCTGTGCCCAGTATGGTCATACTCCAGCTGCTCCCTAGAGTACCTTCTTGCTCATTTCTGCCTAGTAAATCGTAGCTTATTTAAAACTGTGTGTTATCTCCCTCTCCTCATATCTTTGTTTTGGAAATTTATCATGGCATGACTCGAATATAACACTGTTTATATAGTTGACTTTTCTCCATTTCTGGATTTTTCAGCTCCTTAACTGCAAAAATTTATCTGACTTACCTCCCATTTTACTCAGTGCTTTGTGTACATTTAGAATCTTCTAAATATTTATTAAACCAAATTAAATAGGCCTAATTATCACAGGAATTGTCTGTGATTCAGACTAAGAAGCAAATGCCTAATTTTGATTGGATTCAAAAGGTGGCTTGGTTAAAATAAAGCCCGCAATAACGCTGATTTTTTTTTTCATTTTGTCCCTTCCTAATTCAGGTTTTAATTTAAGGTGAGCAGCTGAAAACCTCTGATTACAAAATCCTGCATGTCAATGTGCTTTTTATAGTTAAAATGAGTTATTTGTTAGAAATGCATCATTGCACCTAGGTATTTTATTCGGAAACTGTGATTTATGACTTAGACTGGAATTTTATAGGAACAATGTCATATAATACCTGAAAACGCCATTTATTTTCATTCACTATTTAAATTACACTTATACTAAGTTGCAGCAATATTTAAAAAGTAATATTCAGTGCTTCCCTACATTTGCCACACTTTTTATCAGAGTAGAATTGAATTCAAAATTATTGATGGGAAACATTTCTGCCACAAAAATGTTACTGTTGAATAATTAATCAAATGAGAAACATGTTCAGGTATATATTTTTGTCTTTGTTCTGTGAATTTCATTTTTATTTTTAAAATAAATATATTCATGCCCCTGGATTTTTCCTTTTGAAGTGGGATTTATAACATATCCCAAATCTAAGCCCATAGCACATTTTACAAAAGGTAATATAGATACAATTTTCTGATAAATGTTGTGAGGGCCTTTTTTCCAAAATAGATTTAGACTGGAATATTCAGAGATGGACGTGTCTTAGCTAAAGATATTTATTTACTCTGATGGAAATCCAAACAAAGGCCTTAGTATATTCTGGAGGAAAGAAACAACCACATTTCATATATATATGAGTGAAAACTTATGGTATCTGTCTTTCTCTGCCTGACTTATTTCACTTAGCATAACACTCTCCAGTTCCATCCACATTGCTGCAAACGGCATGATTTCATTCTTTCTCATTGCCAAATAGTATTCCATTGTATATATAAACCACAATTTCTTTATCCATTCATCAGTTGATGGACATTTAGGCTCTTTCCATAATTTTTCTATTGTTGAAAGTGCTGCTATAAACATTGGGTACAAGTGCCCCTATGCATCAGCACTCCTGTATCCCTTGGGTAAATTCCTAGCACTGCTATTGCTGGCTCATAGGGTAGGTCTATTTTTAACTTTTTGAGGACCCTCCACACTGTTTTCCAGAGTGGCTGCACCAGTTTGCATTCCCACCAACAGTGCAAGAGGGTTCCCGTTTCTCCACATCCTCTCCAGCATCTGTAGTCTCCTGATTTGTTCATTTTAACCACTCTGACCAGCATGAGGTAGTATCTGAGTGTGGTTTTGATTTGTATTTCCCTGGTGAGGAGTGACATTGAGCATCTTTTCATGTGCCTGTTGGCCATATGGAGGTCTTCTTTGGAAAAGTGTGGAGTTTACAGCCACACTTCTTAATGTAGTGACAACTAAGTACATTAGTGAATGTGAAATAAAGTTGAGATACCCAAAGAACCCCCTGACTCTGTAAAAAATAGTCAGGAATCTATAAGAATTATCAACATTTCTTCATCTGTTATGTTGTAAGAGGAAGTATTGAATATCTTAGTTTCATCTGTTGTCCAGAAATAGCTACAATTCACATAGTCTGTATTTTTCATTCAGACCAATAATTGAAAAGTTTAATATCTTCCCTTACTACCAATAATTTAAAAATTGTTTTAATGTTTATTTAATTTTGAGAGAGAGTGCAAGCAGGGGAGGGGCAGAGAGAGAGGGAGACACAGAATCTAGAGCAGGTTCCAGGCTCTGAGCTGTCAGCACAGAGCCCGACTTGGGGCTTGAACCCATGAACTATGAGATCATGACCTGAGCCGAAGTCAGACACTTAACTGACTGAGCTACCCAGGTGCCCCTACCAGTAATTTAAAAAAATGGCCTGATTATTTCTTACATGATGATGAACCACAGAATAATATGCTTTCTGTGTAAAGAGTAGTTTTGACCCCCACACCTCCACCTATCCCCAATGAAGAGTAGGAAAGTTCTTTTGATTCAGATTTTGTGTCTTGTGGTTGTCTTTTCCTTTTTCATGTTTTTTCCCTTTCTGGTAGCAATGTGCCTGTTTTTTTTTGCTTTCCTGTTTGGCACTAGAGGTACAAATTTGGCATGCAATCAGTGGCATCTCCTCCTCCATTTCCCTGGAGCCTAATTGTTGGCATTTATGAGGTGTCTGATGCCAATTTTGCTGGTCAGAACTCTGGGATTTAAGTACCTTGTAAAATGGAACTATCTAAACCAACACACATGGGAAGAGAACTTATTACTGACAAATCAAATGGATGAGTTCACAGTAAAGGGATCCTTTTCTTAGTTGACTTGAAAAATCTGAAAAATTCAACCCTTTTTTAAGCCATATTCAAAGCCTTTAGTCAAAAACATTTCTGAATACAATTTCAAATAACATTACTTTAATAAATACACACAGAAGTATTTTATTCTCTCATTTGGACCCATTTATGTGAATACTTACTATGTGTTACTGGTGCCCAAGTGTTTCCTTTCCCGTGGAATTTATTTTTGCCTGATAGGAGACAAAAAATTAAAGATGTGATTTCAAATGGTTAACCCATTGTGAAAAGCAGTACTACATTTTTAAAAAAAGGGTTCCATAGTGAAATAAGTTTGGAAAGTTTAGTATTAAAATTCACCCAGTTTTTTTCTACAGTAGGATTGGAATTCTTAATATTTTAATCTTCATTATGAATCTCTAAGAAGGAAATATAATATGTAGCATTTCACAATTTTATTACCCTGTGAAAACTTCTTTCCACACACTGTATAGCAGCTCCAGGGTCCTGTAGAACAAACACACTTTGTAGAGCACTTGTCTACAACATGCATAAGTAACTATGAAGGGTATAAATTAAAAATTCACAAGAAAAGCCACATATCTAGACTATGTTTCGTGATAACTTTTTGAACGAAGTTAAAATCATTTGCCAAAACAGAACTTTAATATAATCTTGATACAAGATCTATGTGACAGGCATTCTGTAGGAAAATTGTAATTTGAAGAATATGTATTCATATTGCCTCCAATAAGAGAAATAAATATATTGACAATTTGACAGCGATAATACGAAGTTTTGCTTGACATTATTTTTCCTGTTTATGTGACCTTAAAAAAAGAATTTCTAAAGTAAGGAATGAAGCAAGCATATCTATCATTTTGAAATATAAAGGAGTGTAACTGAACAGGAAGCCCCAAGTTAAATATCCATTCTTCAAACAGTCTAAAGAAAGAGCAAATATGGCTAAAGCAACTGATACTTCTGAGTGTTAAGCTTCTTGAAACAGAGATTCTTTCCTTCTAGCTCCCTTTTATATGCTCACGATCTACAAGGATGCCTGTGCATAAAGGCATTCATAAATATTTCCTGTCTACTCCAGTTGGGATTCAGAGGAATAGCAAGGGAGAGTTAATAGGATGTGTTTGCTAAGGTACCAGTAGTGACTGACTGGGCCAAGTCACCTAGACTCTGAAAAAAACCAATCTAGCTGTAGATGATGCCCGATAAACCTGAATGTTTGTCTGGCTGAGATGATATCCAAAAGAGTAAGTGATTAGAGCTTCTGGCCAATGATCAGCAGTGCAGAAGAATTTTAGGTTGTCCAAGCTCATGGGCAAAGTGTGGTCAAGGGCAAGGTCAAGGTCCTTGTGTCTGTAATGACAAGTCAGTCATCTGTCTGTCAGCGTCCAGGAAGAGAGTAGTCAAACATTGGCATATCAGGATCTTGTGTTCCTCATCCAGTGTTCAGGGAAGAAATCCGGCTATAGGAAATAGGGTTGTGGCAAGGGATATTGGGCTGTGAAATGACACGAAATTCATGGAGGCCATGCTTATTCACCCCTGTTCTTCATGGTGGAGAGCATGTGACTCCCCTACTTCAGGACAGGTTTGGTTTTGGTGACACAGGTAGATCTGATTTTCAAGCTGGGAAGTGGACTGGCCCTGATGATTAAGTGGAGTGTGAGATGGAGTTCCTGAAGATGTAGTCTGCTTTTAAGTGCACACTTACCCAGCTTTCAGACTTTGCTTTTCTTTGAATAGACTCTGTCTGCATTTATGTAACTAAAAAAACTGAATTTGAAATTCAAGATTAAATTCTTAATTTTACATAGGGTTAATATCACATCGCAGAGCCAAAATCCAGACTCCAATCTATAGATCTAGGTCTGCATATCTGTCACTCTATCTTCACTCTGTCCCTTTCCAAATTAGGTTTTGTATTTAGTATATATTTTGGGCCATTTAAAAATAAGCCTTTTTCTAAGTTATTTCATTAGAATGTGTGATTTACTTATCACCTCAATTCTCATCATAGATAATTTTCCTATTTTTATTTCACTTGGATATGTTATTTCTAGTAACAGAGTATCACAAAACTACATACCCTGTCTTTTGTGAACACTATGTTTTTCCTTGTTAATCTTACACATTAAAAGAAGTTCCTGTTTCATGTAGTCATGAATGTTCTCAATATTTGAGAGACAAAAAGTTAGTTTGGGGGGTGTCTTTTGGACCAGTATGCATTATTAATCACCACGTATCTTTTATAGAACTCAAAATGTGGAGGCTATTTTGGAAATCAGGGCAATAAAAGAGACAACCTCAGTTTGGGAAAATAAGGAAATTAGAAGAAAAATATAAAGAAAGCATTTCAAGAAAAATTGTTTCCAAGATTCCATTTTAAAATAGTGACTTTTCTATGATGATATTTGCTTATACAGAGTAAAAATGTGAGTATTCTGTGCAAAAGGGTATGAATTGATCTGCTATATTACAGAATGTACTCATTTATAAAATCTTTTTTTTTCTTTTTTGATTCCACTTGTCTTTATTTTTTCAACTTAAAAACTTGAAAAAAAATTAAGTATATTACCCTAGAGAGACATAGGAATTATTTCATTTATGTTTGCTATTTGTTAACTTAAAGGCTAAATCACGTAATCAGTTTTACTGGGATTTATTTCAGAAGTTCACCCTGAAGAGGGTACTGTGGTTTAAAATATATATATATAAAAGGGGCACCTGGGTGACTTAGTCAGCTAAGCATCCGACTTTGGCTCAGGTCATGATCTCACAGTCTGTGAGTTCGAGCCTTGCGTCAGGCCCTGTGCCAACAGTTCAGAGCCTGGAGCCTGCTTCAGAGTCTGTCTCCCTGTCTCTCTCTGCACCTGGCTCTCTCTCTCACTCTCTCTCTCTCTCTCTCTCTCTCTCAAAAATAAATAAACATTAAACAGTTTTTAAATTAAAAATTTTTTAAATATATAAAACTACACCACTTAATCCATATGTATACTACACGCATACATACATATCAGCACTGATGATTGTATAATTAAATTAATATATGTCTCTTTATCTCTTCCCATTGATCTAAAACAAGTGTATTACAGTTTTTGTACCATTTTCTATCTGCAGAATGCAAAGAATGTTGGCATAACAATTGGACTTCTTATTTATGTAAGAGAATGAAGTTTAAAATATCATATGAATACCTCCAAATATCTTTTTTTCTTTCATATTATGGAAATTTTCTCATTTATTAATCCACTTCTTAGAATAGTCTTTTTTAAAGATGGCAACTATGAAATTCACTGACTTCAATAATGATCATAAATGAGCCATCTAAATTCTAAAAAATATTGCTGCCATTAGAAGCTCTTATTGCGTTTTATTGTAAAAATTCCAGTAGATAATCCACTGTATTCCATAAATGCTAAAAAATGAATATTAAATCATGTATGCAGGTATAATTTTTTGTTTTGCACTCTAAACCCACATAGTTATTCTTACTCTGCGATTTCTGGTCAGTAGAATTCATCTGTAAAGTTCTTTGTGTTGTCAACACAGCAATCAGATTGAAGACACTTTCACAAAGCAGTCATCTTTACAATTGCCATTTCTGTAGTAGTGCACATCAAAACAAATTATATCACGTATTCTGTTTTCTTGCCTTCTTTCATTTAAATACTTGATAGCACTCTTCTGCTAACCACACTTCCTTCCAAAATAATTGAAATACTATGCTGAGAACTTTAGAAATGCCCAGCAAAAGTCTCAATTTTGCTTTTAAAGGTCTGAAATGTCATCCTGATAGAAAATGTCATCTGCAAAATCCTGAATTAGAATAGCCATCAATGGGTTGTGTACTATGAGGCCACATTTATTTATTTTGACTGTTATGGATATAATAAATCATTCTAAAATAATGTTGACATTTATGCATTCCACTAACATGGCAGTTTAACAGCCTGTTCCATATACCGCAGCTTGAGTTAGGGATTTGCTATCACATTTTCCAGCTTAGTTCTCCCAATCTTAACACAGCAGACAGTGGTAATGTCAACTGCAGAAGTGCCAAGAGAGAAAAAGATAGATAATGCATTCATTTTTATGGGCGATTTTAAAACTCATGCCATTGAGCACATTTCTCTGAATGGCTCTCATAGCTCACAGTGTTTGCTTCTTTCCTTTTTTTTTTTTCGGGCTACATGAAGCCTTTTTTGTTATAGGTATGGCTTTCGATTTGATTTAATCCTGCTTTCTCTGCATACCAACAGGTGTACAGAATGCATTAGCAAGAAAGACATCATAATTGAAATCAATACCATGACTTTGAAGACTGTTTACATGATGAGTTGTGGTCCTGTGTATTTTATATGCTGCCATAATCATGTCAATGTAATGCATTAGACACTTCGATCAATTCAGTTCACACACACACACATACACACACACGCACACATGCATGAAAAATGCTTAACTCACATTTCTTTTATACCAAATTTATTGTTTAGTTCTTTGGCTTCCCAGTTGTTTATAGACACTGAATCATCAAACACCTGAAAAGAAGAGATTCATTTGTTTTTTCATGTCAAAAATGTGATTTAAGCATCACAATGAAAAAAATCTTTGCTTTAATTATAAAGGTTCTAATTTATGTGTACAAATGAGCATGCATTTCAACTTATGACTGATATTTGCATAATATTATTCCATGTGGACTTCTAATCATTTTTGACTCTTGAAACCTTCATGGTAATCATTGACCGCCCATATTTTCCTATACTAATTCATTAGGTCGGCTTTTGCCCTTCTACCACATGCTGATTCCTCAGGCACAAACCTTGAAGTCTTACAGATGTGGAGTGAAGGGGAATGATGACTTCTCTGTGTCTTATTTTCCTGTAAGAAATGTGTACATGAATTCTAAAGGAGGACCTTAATACTGGATACCAGAACCAGACTACCCACGTTCAAACTTGTCTTTCACCATTTGGTAATGTCTTCATTGGCTGACATCCTGGCCCTGGTAGTGGAAAAGCAGCAATGGCAGTTACATTTAGGGTATCCCTGCCTTGCTGATAAGCCAAGCAACCATGAAGAGAATTTTGGCACTTCCTGTAGAAGCAAGAGTATCTCTGCTTTAAAAATTCTCCATATTATTAAAAGCACAGTAGGGATGTGTAGAACATGCCATTTGATCCGCCTGGTGCTCACATTTAAACTCAGGTTTTAAGAGCCTTGGAATGTACCCTTACTGTGTGATTATAATTAAATTATATTTTGCAGACAAGATGGAAAAAGAAGCTTATTTGTCTCCATTTTGAGATTAGTATTGTTTCCCATAGAGCACCAGATTACTCCAAAGACCATGGAATGTATGTACAACCATTGGCCCTACTCTGATTGAATTTTCACTCAATGTACATAATTATGACCTATAGCTTTTCTGATTATTTTACATATTCAATAGTTATTTTCATACTTGTCATCATTTTCTTAGTGTTCTGAGCTAGGTTCTATTTTAGAGCTGCATTTCTGTGGGCTCCCAGTATGGACTGATGGTAAAGAATATGAAAAAAATCACCCAGACAGAACTATAGTACCACCTTCATACTGTCATTCAGACAGAGTTGGAAAAGTCCCCATGGGGACACTTCTGAAATACACTCTTAACATTTTCTCTGGAGAAAATGAAACTCAGTAGTTGGAATGAAACAAATTTTCTTTGAGGAGGTGACAGAATCCTTTAGTGTACTTTCAAGTGTAAACAAAACTTTCTACAGATTGATGCAACACTATTGGATAAAAAATGTTCACAAATGATTGAATATTGTATCTTCAAGACTTCAGTAACTGTCAGCTATTGGGAGAGTAGATATTCAGACCACTGACTCTGCAGATGTCACTGTCCAACCGCAATTTTTATTTCACTAGCTTTATATATGCAAATATAAAGGAATCCTTAATCAAGAAGAGTTTATTTTATTTACTACTAAAGATGCCAGCGTACTTTTAAAAAACTCCATCTTTAGCTCTTGCTGTCTCTATTGTAATGTTAAAATTATATCTGTCTATCTAATATCTGAGAGAGCTGTTGAAATAGGAAAAATATTTTTTCATTTTGTTGAATTTTCTTATGTCTTCTGAGTGTAAATGTCAAAAATAATATATCTCTCATAAGCACCTTTTAAGTATCTACCTAATGGTAAAGTTATGGCCATTCTTTTTAAATATGTACACTGAAGGATGAACCAAAGACTATTACATACTTAGAATGTAGTTGATAATTGCAA
The DNA here is from genome assembly GCF_027475565.1 of Acinonyx jubatus. Lineage (NCBI taxonomy): Eukaryota > Metazoa > Chordata > Mammalia > Carnivora > Felidae > Acinonyx > Acinonyx jubatus. Next base: position 42,467,696 of record NC_069391.1, read on the forward strand.
AATGCAAGCTGGAGGGTAGCTGTTCTTTACATTAAAAACATTCACCCTACTTTGTTGATAGTAATTTTGAAAAGCCATTTTCCAGAGGTAAATTAATCCAATACTATGCATTTAATAAATAACAATATACAGCATTTAAGATACATGTACAGGGGCGCCTGGGTGGCTCAGTTGGTTAAGCAACTGACTCTTGATCTCAGCTCACATCATGATCTCAGGGTCATGAGTTTATGCCCTGCATTGGGCTCCATGCTAGGCATGAAGCCTTCTTAAGTTAAAAAAAAAATAACAATAATTAAAAAAAATTAACGTTTGTTTGTTTTTGAGAGAAAGAGACAGAGCGTGAGTGGGAGAGGGGCAGAGAGAGAAGGACACACAGAACTGGAAACAGGCTCCAGGCTCTGAGCTGTCAGCACAGAGCCTAATGCGGGGCTCGAATTCATGAGTGGTGAGATCATGGCCTGAACTGAAGTCGATGCTTAGCTGACTGAGCCACCCAGGCGCCCCCCCCAAAAAAAAATAATAATTAATTTAATTTAATACGTGTATAATTCTAGATAATATAATGTCCAGTGATTCCTAGAGATACTTATTTTTATTAAGTATTTGATAAGTGGCTGCTTATAAACTGAGCTAGGTAATTTTACCTTTATTGACCAACAGAAAAAGAACAGGAAGATAAATGAATGTTCCACAAGTGGCTTCTGCTTCCTTTAAAAAGAGAAAAAACAAACAAACAAACACAGAAAAACCAGGATCCAGGAACTAAAAGAATGTATGTGTTTCTTAATAAGCCTCTGTTCTACCACCAGTTGCTATAGATCCTCAGGAAACCAGGCAAAACAAAGGCATGCTGATTCATTTCATTTTGTGTCTGTGTGCTTATCTGTTTATTTTCCTGAAATTCTTTGATCACTCTGGCTTTTCATTTTCCATATTTTTGTGGCTGTGTGGACTATTTCTGAAGATTGGCTCAGCACTTCAGAATCCCATCCCTCCTGCCTTGTTAAATTTCCTCTAGAAAAACACAGGGATTCTTAAATAACTATACTCCCTTCCTCTCTTATTGAAGCATCTCCAACGAAATGAACTCTCTGGGAACTTTCAAATAATGAGTATGAATAATGTTTATGCAGTTTTATAGGCCTGCATGTATATTGGACTATCCAAGATTAGAATCTGTTGAAGTGGATAAGTATCAACACTGCAGTATATCTGCTATGTTTTGCTTAAGAATGTTATTACACAGAACAAAGTTTTATATACAATGACAGATTCAGGGTGACCATAAATGAAAAATATTATAGAACGAGTGTTAGCTCTCTGTATATTTGGTTTGCCTATTTGGGCATATGTGTATGTGTATGTGTATGTGTATGTGTGTGTTAAGATCTAACGCAATAATTTTCTTATTAAATGCTTTCTCTTCTGTGGGAAAGGATTAGTTACAAACAAATTCCTTGATGAACAAATTCCTTCATGTCCCCATTGAAAGTAATTTAGTTCAGGGCTGTCTAATAGAAATGTATGCATTAATAGAAACATTCTATACCTGTGCTGCTTAATATGGTAAAGCTACATGTGGCTTTTGAGTGCTTGAAATGTGGTTAGTGTGACTAAGGATTTGAATTTTCAAATTTTACTTAGATTTTTTTAAATTTAAATTTTAGTTAGTTATCATACAGTGCAATATTACTTAGCCACCAAAAAGAATGAAATCTTAAAATTTGCAATGACATAGATGGACCTAGAATGTATTATGCTAAGCAAAATAAGTCAATCAAATTTTCTTTAGTTTTAATTAACTTAAATTTAAGTAGCTATTTTTAGAGGCACCTGGATGGCTCACTCAGGTCATGATCTCACGGTTCATGAGTTCCAGCCCCGCATCAAGCTCTGTGCGGACTGAGCCTGGAGCCTGCTTCAGATTCTATGTCTCCCTCTCTCTGCTCCTCCCCTACTCATGCTCTGTCTCTCTCTGTCTCTCAAAAATAAATAAACATTTAATTTTTTTTAAATAGCTATTTGTAACTGGTGGCTTCTGTATTGAACAACATAGATCCAGTCGATATATAAATGAGCTTGATGTGATTAAAATCATGATTTTGTATAATGTAGCTGAGTGTCTTCAGAGATCCAGACCTAAAGGGGCCCATAATTCTTTCCCTGAGAGAAACCAGTAATATTAATAAAAGGAACATCTGGGAAGTCATACTAGGTCAGAGTTTAGGCTTTAGAATGTAACAGATAAGCTCGAATTCTGTCTCTGAACCTCACATGCCATGTTACCTTAGAGAAAATGGTCAAATTTCCTTGAGTCCTTGTTTTCCAAGTTGTAGTTGGGGCTATTAATATGAAATTGTGTCTGTAACAGGCTTATCATTCAACACAGAGAAGTAATGATGGTAATTATGACCCCGGTTATGATGGTGTTATCTTCATACAACTGAACTCATTTAATCTTTATGTCTGTTAAAAATACTATTTTCCATTTCCCCAGTTGGGAAAACTGAAGTTCAGAGTTATTATTTTCAAGATTACTTAACCAGTCCAAAATTTGAATTATAAGTCTAGTTAAAAGCCTATTCTTTTCATTCTGCCACAATTGTCTCTATTGGTAGAACCAATTAGACCTCCAGTTAAAAGTCTAAACTAGTCATTCTCAACTACAAGTATATCACTCTGAAGGTGATATTTAAATCATATTTATTCATAAGAATACTAACCTGAACTTTTAAACTGGAGGAATGAAGAAAGGGAAGGGAAGGGAAGGGAAAGGAAAGGAAAGGAAAGGAAAGGAAAGGGAAAAAGGAAAGGAAAGGAAAGGAAAAGTAAAGGGGAAAGGAAAGGAAAGGAAAGGAAAGGAAAGGAAAGGAAAGGAAAGGAAAGGAAAGGAAAAAGAAAGGAAGGGAAAGGAAAGAATAAAGCAGGCAAGAAAAAAGAGAAGTAACTCTTCCAGAATCCATATTTGAGGAATATACATTTGCTCATTTCTGAGAGAAGGCATGGAGGAGGTGACTGAGAGGGAGAGAAGGGGAATTTCAGAACACATGAATATGAATGAACTATCTTGAGGGTTAAAGCCCTTTCTGGTTCTGCTTACATCTTTCAAGCAGGAAATGCAAGATAAGGGTTGCAGAATATAGATTTCTGTCTTTTAAAAACAACTCTGTCCATGTCTTTTCATTGCCACCATTATGTCCAGCATCAATTAATCAAACTAGTAACTCCTTCCTCCTTGGAGTGGAAATAGAGAGACAAAACTCTGGCCATAAGAGGAGTCAAGTCACTTCTACATTTGACAATGCCAGAAAGACCTTGAAAATATACCTTCAAAATTAGTGTATATATTCTGATACCTGAGTGCTTAAACCTTTTGACAAGTGCTCTCTAGAGATGAGAGTGATTTATGTTATAATTCAGTGCCAGGAAATAAAGTTGCCTTCAAACTCCAGAGATGGAATTGACATTTTTCTTGGTAAATCCAAGAAATCTAGGTCATGATTCCTAACTGATAAATAACTGACCCTTGATGGGCTATAGTAATTAATTACAAGAGCTTGAAAAATCTATGTTTGTTAGTCCATGATTGGCAGACTGAATAAATAAACATTATGTATCCTGCACATATTTGTCACAATTTGTAAAATTTATGTATTTAAATTCACATCAGTTAATATACAGTGTAGTATTGGTTTCAGGAGTAGAACCCAGTGTTCATCACTTACATATAACACCCAGTGCTCATCCCAACAAGTGCCCTCCTTAATGCCCATCACCCATTTATGCCACCCGCATCAATTCTGTTTGTTCCCTGTATTTAAGAGTCTCTTATGGTTTGCCTCCCTCTCTGTTTTTATCTTATTTTTCCTTCAATTCCCCTATGTTCATCTGTTGTGTTTCTTAAATTCCACCTGTGAATAAAATCATATGATGTTCGTCTTTCTCTGACTATTTCACTAAGCATAATACACTCTAGTTTCATGCACATTGTTGCAAATGGCAAGATTTGGTTCTTTTTGATCACCAGGTAGTATTCTAGTGTGTGTGTGTGTGTGTGTGTGTGTATGGTATATGTATATATGTATATATATATGGTATATGTATATGTATATATATATACATACATACATACACACAGTATTCTATTGTGTGTATATATATACATATATATATATATATCAAAAAACTGCTAGAACTGATATGTGAATTCAGCAAAGTCACAGGATATAAAATCAACATACAGAAATCATTTACATTTTATACACCAATAATGAAACAATAGAAAGAGAAATCAAGGAATTGATCCCATTTATACTTGCACCAATAAAAACACGTAAGATACCTGGGAATAAACCTAACCAAAGATGTAAAAGATCTGTATGCTGAAAACCATAGAAAACTGATGAAAGAAATTGAAGAAGACACAAAGAAATGGAAAAACATTCCATGTTCACAGATTGGAGGAACAAATATTGTTAAAATGTTGATACTACCCAAAACAATCTACATATTCAATGCAATCTCTATCAAAATAACACCAGCATTCTTCACAGAGCTAGAACAAACAGTCCTAAAATTTGTATGGAACCAGAAAAGACCCCAAACAGCTAAAGCAATCTTGAAAAGGAAAACCAAAGCTGGAGGCATCACAATTTTAGACTTCAAGCTGCATTACAAAACTGTAATTATCAAGACAGTGTGGTAATTACACAAAAACAGACACATAGATCAATGGAAAAGAATAGAGAACCCAGAAATGGACCCACAAATGGCCAACTACTCTTCAACAAAACAGGAAAGTGTATCCAATGGGGAAAAAAAAAGACAGTCTCTTCAGCAAGTGGTGGTGGGAAAACTGAACAATGACATGAAGAAGATTGAAACTGGACCACTTTCTTACACCATATACAAAAATAAATTCAAAATGGATGAAAGACCTAAATGTGAGAGAGGAAGCCATCAAAACCCTAGAGGAGAAAAGAAGAAAGAACCTCTTTGGCCTTAGCCACAGCAGCTTCTTACTCAACATGTCTCCAGAGGTAAGGGAAACAAAAGTAAAAATGAACTATCGGGACCTCATCAAAATAAAAAACTTCTGCACAGCAACGGAAGCAATCAACAAAACTAAAAGGCAACCGATGGAATAGGAAAAGATATTTGTAAATGACATATCAGATAAAGGTTAGTATCCAAAATCTATAAAGAATTTACCAAAGCCAACACCCCTCCACCCCCCCAAAAAAAATCATCCAGCAAAGAAATGAAATGGGCAGAAGATATGAACAGACACTTTTCCCAAGAAGACATCCAGATAACTGACCTGCACATGAAAAGATGCTCACCATCACTCATCATCAGAGAAATACAAATCAAAGCAAAACAAAACACATCAGAGAAATACAAAACAAATGAGATATCACCTCACACCTGTCAAAATGACTAAAATTAACAACTCAGAAAACAGCAGATGTTAGTAAGGATGTGGAGAAAAGGGACCCCTTTTGCACTGCTGGTGGGAATGCAAATTTGTGCAGCCACTCTGGGAAACAATATGGAGGTTCCTGAAAAAATTAAAAATAGAATTGCCCTGTGACCCAGCAATTGCATTACTAGGTATTTATCCAAAGGATATAAGAATGTTGATACGAAGGGGCACATGCACCTCAATGTTTATAGCAGCACTATTTGTTACAACTTAGTATTTTTATTTTTAATAAACTTTTTATTTATTTTGAGAGAGAGAGAGAGAAAGTGGAGGGGGAGGGAGAGGCAGAGAGAGGGAGAAAGAATCCCAAGCATGTTTTGCACAGTCAGCACAGAGCCCTATGTGGAGCTCAAACTCACGAATCACGAGATGATGACCTAAGCTGAAGTCAGACGCTTAACTGACTGAACCACCCAGGTGCCCCATGTTACAACTTGTTAAAAGCTTAGAGATGTGGTTTGATTAGGAAAATAGATATTGATTTAAACAAGAATTCAGAATGCTTATAAAATTATACATCTTCTCACTTAACTTATATAAGAAATACTAATAATGGCATCATGAGGGAATCCTCATCATTAAGAATTTGGTTTGAATAGTAGACTTTTAGGCTAAAGCTCAATTCTTGGCTCTATTAGACATTCCTGGTAGCTTCCTGAGGATGATGCTCCTTTCTTGGTTATATGATCTTTACACTTACATTTGGAATTCCTGTCTTACTGGATAGAAGTTGCATGAAGAAATTAATTTTAAAAACATAGTATTTCCCCAAAAACCACAAAGTATCCATAGATTCCATCAGAGGGTAGATGTGAGAACAATGTTCATAGAACTGTAGCAGTTTTGCAGCTGGTTATTCTGTTCTCTACACAAATTCTACATAAGTGTGGAAGCTTTTAATTCAGCCATATTAAGCATACACAGCAGATTTTCCATTTAAAGTAATATAGTTACATTTTTAGAAGAGTTACAAAACTTGCCATTAATTGTAATATTATAAAAATATCACTTGTGCCATCTCCTGGCTTGTTAGCTCAAATGAATAGCATCTAGTATAAAGAAAACAAGTTGTTTACTTTTTTTATTCTTCAGGCTAAAAAGTTTCTGTATGTTAACATTACCACATTAACCTGAGTTTAATGATAGAAAATGACAAAATTCCCAATTACTCTATCAGGTTCTGTTTTACAAATCTGTGGTCCAGGGACTACTGAAGCATGAAGAAATTGTTCAATATATTTGTCTTGAACACTATTAATTTAAAATCCACTGATTCACAGTAATTAAAAAACTACCAAAAAACAAAAGTCCAGGACCCAGATGGATTCACAAGTGAATTCTATCAAACATGTAAAGAGGAATTAATACCTATTCTCCTCAAACTATTCCCAAAAGATAGAAGAGGAAGGAAACTTCCAAATACATTCCAGAAGGCCAGCATTACCCTGATCCCAAAACCAGACAAAGACACCACAAAAGCAGAAGACTACAGGTCAATATCCCTGATGAACGTAGATGCAAAAATTCTCTACAAAATACTGACAAACTACATTCAACAATACATTAAAAGGATCATTGAAAGAGAAAATAAGAAAATAATTCCATTTACAATTTCACCAAAAAGAGTAAAACACCTAGGAATAAACTTAACCAAGGAGATGAAAGACCTGTACTCTGAACTATAAAACACTGATGAAAGAAATTGAAGATGACACAAACAAATGGAAAGATGCCTCATGCTCATGGATGGGAAAAATTAATATTGTTAAAATATCCATACTGCTCAAAGCAATCTGCAGTTTCAAAGCAATGTGTGTCAAAACACCAACAGCTTTTTTCACATACTAGAACAAGTAATACTAAAATTTGTATGGAACCACAAAAGACCTCAAATACCCAAAGCAATCCTGAGAAAGAAGAACAAAGCAGGAGGTATCACAATTCCAGATTTCAAGTTATATTTCAAAGCTGCGGTGATTAAAACAGTAAGGTACTGGCACAGAAATATACTCTACACATAGATCAGTGGAACAGAATAAAGAGTCCAGAGATAAATGGATCACATTTATATGATCAGTTAACTTATGATAAAGAAGGCAAGAATATATAATGGGGGAAAATCATCTCAATAAATGGTGCTGGGAAAACTGGACTGCTACATGCAAAAGAATGGAGCTGGACCACATTCTAACACCATACATTAAAAAAAAATGGATTAAAGACCTAAATGTGAGACCTGAGGCCATAAATATCCTAACATAGAGTATAGGCACCAATTTCTCTGACATCAGCAGTAACATTTTTCTAGATATGTCTTTTCAGACAAGGGAAGCAAAAGTAAAAATAAACTCTTGGGACTACATCAGAATAAAAAGCTTTTGCATAGTGAGGGAAACCATCAATGAATCCATAAAGCACCTACTGAATGGGAGAAAGTATTTGCAAATGATGTTTTGCAAATGATATAGTTGATAAGGAATTAATATCCAAAATACATAAAGAACTTCTACTACTCAACACCAAAAAAAAACCCAAAAACCAAAAAACAAAACAAAAAAAACCAGTCTGATTTAAAAAAGGGCAGAAAAACTGAATAGACATATTTCCAAAGAGGATATACAGATGGCCAGCAGACACATGAAATGATGTTCAACATAACTAATCATCAGGGAAATACAAATCAAAACCATGATGAGATATCACCTCACACCTGTTTGAATGACTATGATGAAAAAGACAAGAGATCACAAGTGTTGGTGAGGATGTGTAGATAAAGGAACCCTCATGAACTGTTGATGGGAATGTAAATTGGTGCAACCATTGTAGGAAACAGTATGGACATTCTTCAAAAAATTAAAAATATAAATATCATAGAATCCAATAATTCCAATACTGGGTACTTACCCAAAGAAAACAACAATATTAATTTAAAAAGGCATATGCGCCCTATGTTTATTTCAGCATTATTTACAAGAGCCAAGTTATGAAAGCAACCTAAGTGTACATTGATAGATGAGTGGGAAGAGAAGATGTCACACACACACACACACACACACACACACACACACACACACAGAGGAATACTATGCAGCCATAAACAAGGTTGCAACAAATGGATAGACATAGAGGATATTATGCTAAGTGAAATAGGTCAGACAGAGAAAGACAAATACAATTAGGTGTCACTCATATGTGGAACTAAAGTAACAAAACAAATAAATAAGAAAAAAAAAGGCAGAATCCAACCTATACATACAAAGAACAAAATGGATGCCAGAGGGACAGGGCAAAAGGGGTGAAGGGGAGTGGTAGATTCAGACTTCCAGTTATGGAATGAATAAGTCATGGGAATAAAAGGCACAGCATAGGGAATATAGTCAATGATACTGTCATAGAGTTGTATGGTGACACATGGTATCTACACTTGTGGTGAGCACAGCATAATAGAGAGAGAAATTGTTTCACTGTGTTATACACCTGAAACTAATGTAACATTGTGTTCCGACTATACTCAAAAAAAAAAAATAAATAAAATAGAATAAAATCTGATTCAGTGCCTTAAGTCACTGAGAAGCATGGTTAGAGCTGTAGCCACTACCAAGAACCCATTAGGAATTGGGGAAACATTGAAATAACTAGGCTCTGAGTTTAACACAACCAAGTCAATGTGATTTACTCATGCCACAAAGAACACAGATTGTTTTTGCCTTGAAAGAGTGAAAGAAATTCATTCAGGATTTTGCTTGTTTGCATTGAAATGGCTTTAGAGCAAGCAAATTGGAGGTTCTTTTAAATTATTTATGCCTATAGCCCTAAAGCTAAGAAGATAAGTTGTTAGAATTTTTTATTTTTGTGTGAGTAGTTTCACAGCTTGTCTTCCCATGTTTATAAGCCTGGAAGGGTGAATCTGTTTTCTTATCTGTTTAAATAAAATATAAAATACACTGAGAAAGGTGTTCATTTCCTAAAATATTACCAGTCGCTGGTTAACAACACCATACTATTCATTCCACCACACTCCTAAGATCCTCTAGAATAATTCTGATTTCCTGCAGATGCATTCTTTCAAAATAGGGAATTTATTAACTATACACTTATCCTTTAAGTTCCTTTAAGAGATATTTTTATCCCCTCAAACTAGCTCAGTGCTCACTCATACTTCAAAATATTTTTATTAAACTGAACTATTACTAAAGGTGATTTGATGTTTATACTTCCATTAAGATAAATCCACAAGTCAGGAAAAAGAATTCTTTTTAAGACCAACAGACAGTAGATCCTGATTTTTGTTTTAGAAAATATGGCCACTGTAACCAGAGAGTACCAACAGGGTTGTGAGACTAATTGCAGTATGAACACAATTCCCAAAGGAAACTAAAGCTAGGTTCTGTTAGAAAGTGTTCATAAAATTTATGTGTTCAATACAGATAAATCCAACTAACAGAGTAAGACAGAAAGAATGATATGTACAATGAATCTAACAGAATGTTACCACCACCAAACCCAGGTATCACATATATCAGATGTTCAATATATGTTTGATGTATGAAAATCTCTAATGTTAAAACTAAAGCCAATATCATCATAAAATGTTTAGAGGGTGGATCAACAAACTCCATGAGAGGGTGCTTTAAAAAAAATCTAGAAAGAACATGGGAGATTGGATGCACAATTTCATAACTGCTTTCAAGATTACATATGCTTATTCTAGAGATTTTTCTCTGTGTGATAAATGGATGAAAAAGAAATATGGCATATGGAATGCATGCATTATCTCTACTTCTCTCCTGAAACTTCATTAATTTAGCTATACAGGAATACACCCAGAAATGACAATGAGGAGAGAAGAGGTCACAGCAGAGAAGTGGTATCAATGAAATGATGGGAAATAGAAATTAAATAGCCACATGCTAAGGACTTGGCAAAGCAGAGGAGCTGGAAGTCTAAATGTCAGCAAAGAGTGAAGCAGGTGTGAAGTGAGGTGATTCAGGTTGTAGATCCCCCAGATGCTTGGAAGTTATAGACGTCATGTGCTATGAAGACATGGAGAAAGCTAAGATTGAAGATGAAGTCTTGTTTCAAAGACTATATGAAAATTAGAAGCCCAGATCTGTTCACCCATCCAAAATCGTTTGGGAGCTTTATTTTTTATAGAAATTAAATTAAGAAGGCTCTGTAGTCCAGGAAACCATATACAATAAAGATAAGGGACGATTCTGAATGCAGGGAATTAGAAATAGCTGTGACTCTCCCTCCAAAACCCACTGTGCCCCTCGCCAAACTTTTCCCTTAGTCCACCCCCACCAGAACTTTGCAATAAGGCTTATAATTCCAATCTCCTCTTATCTCCTTAAATATGAGATTGGAAAATTATTCTCTAGAGATACGGGCAATGAATAAAGAAGATCCACCACAAGATGTATTGCTGTAAAATACTTTAAATGAGTTTCAAAATATTATGATTTGTATCAAAATATTAAGGATTACATATGATTCCTCCTGGGGTGCTGATAGAGTAAGGGACAATAGTTTTGGCCCTGAGGCTTATAGTCATTTTTAAAGTCAAAACTAAAAATTGTAAACATAAAGTCTGTTTTGAATGCATTTGGAATATGAGTTGACAATTGTATATTTATAACCTTGAAACATTCTTAGGCACAACTGTAAGCATTCCAACATTAGCTTTAACAAAAAATAAATCAGCCACAGAATAATGGACACTGGTGGACAATATTACAGAAAACCAGAGTCAAAAAAAAAATTAAATAGTTGCTATCAGGTGGTGATCTTTATCCCCAGAGAGATTGCCTTTAGCAATGATTTCTTTTGAAAACTTGGATGGTAGAGACTGAAATGTTTCTTAAAATGATTGGCATTTACATCAAACAAATAACACTGTTTATTTTTTTTCAATATATGAAATTTATTGTCAAATTGGTTTCCATACAACACCCAGTGCTCATCCCAAAAGGTGCCCTCCTCAATACTCATCACCCACCCTCTCCTCCCTCCCACCCCCCATCAACCCTCAGTTTGTTCTCAGTTTTTAAGAGTCTCTTATGCTTTGGCTCTCTCCCACTCTAACCTCTCTTTTTTTTTCCTTCCCCTCCTCCATGGGTTTCTGTTAAGTTTCTCAGGATCCACATAAGAGTGAAAACATGGTATCTGTCTTTCTCTGTATGGCTTATTTCACCTAGCATCACTCTCCAGTTCCATCCACGTTGCTACAAAGGGCCATATTTCGATCTTTCTCATTGCCATGTAGTACTCCATTGTGTATATAAACCACAATTTCTTTATCCATTCATCAGTTGATGGGCATTTAGGCTCTTTCCACAATTTGGCTATTGTTGAGAGTGCTGCTATAAACATTGGGGTACAAGTGCCCCTATGCATCAGTACTCCTGTATCCCTTGGGTAAATTCCTAGCAGTGCTATTGCTGGGTCATGGGGTAGGTCTATTTTTAATTTTCTGAGGAACCTCCACACTGCTTTCCAGAGTGGCTGCAACAGTTTGCATTCCCACCAACAGTGCAAGAGGGTTCCCGTTTCTCCACATCCCCGCCAGCATCTATAGTCTCCTGATTTGTTGATTTTGGCCACTCTGACTGGCGTGAGGTGATATCTGAGTGTGGTTTTGATTTGTATTTCCCTGATGAGGAGTGACGTTGAGCATCTTTTCATGTGCCTGTTGGCCATCCGGATGTCTTCTTTAGAGCAGTGTCTATTCATGTTTTCTGCCCATTTTTTCACTGGGTTATTTGTTTTTCGGGTGTGGAGTTTGGTGAGCTCTTTATATATTTTGGATACTAGCCCTTTTTCTGATATGTCATCTGCAAATATCTTTTCCCATTCCGTTGGTTGCCTTTTAGTTTTGTTGGTTGTTTCCTTGCTGTGCAGAAGTTTTTTATCTTCATAAGGTCCCAGTAATTCATTTCTGCTTTTAATTCCCTTGCCTTTGGGGATGTGTCGAGTAAGAGATTACAAATAACACCGTTTAAAAGCCTTATACTTAGGGGTGCTGAGGTGGCTTAGTTAGTTAAGCGTTGGACTTCAGCTCAGGTCGTAATCTCACAGTCAGTGAGTTCAAGCCCTGCATTGGGCTCTGTGCTGAAGGCTCAGAGCCTGGAGCCTGCTTCAAATTCTATGTCTCCCTCTCTCTCTGCCCCTCCCCCACTCACACTCTGTCTGTCCGTCTCTCTGTCTCTCAAAAATAAATAATTTTTTAAAAAATTTTTAAGCTTTATACTTAGTACCAAACTGGGCATTTTCATATTTTTATATTTGATTTCAATATTATTAAGTTTATAGAACTCACATCACTCTTGGAGATGTCTTCTAAAAATTCTGCTGGTTACTCAGAGAAGGCTTTCTAGAGTAACTTCTTTTTATGTGATCACTACACTCAAATACCTTACTTTCAGCTTTATAGATCAAGCAGTCAATTACAATTATAGTCAGAGATTATCCAGCACAAGAAATCTGGCTTGACATACTGAAATTCATAAGATATAGATACTTAAACCAAATTCCAGTGTATTTATTTATAAAGACTGTCTGGTGACCTGAGCTGTAGTATCAATTTCAATGGAAGTCAGGGCATCTGAGAAGTTAACATTTTAGACTGCACTTCTTTGCTGAGCTTGGACTCAATAAAAAATTATATATATATACATATATATACACATATATATATACATATATATACATATATATGTGTATATATATGTGTATATATATATAATTTTTTATTGAGTCCAAGCTCAGCAAAGAAGTTTATATATATAAACCATATATATATATGTATGTATATATATATATATATATATATGTGTGTATATATATATATATACACACATATATATATATATATATATATATGTATGTATATATATATATATACACACATATATATATATATGGTTTATTTCTTCCGGACAATGAGGAGGACTAGTGAATCATCTACACTTCATCATAGAGTACAACTCTCTAGTGACTAGAATATTCCTGCCACCAAAATAAATGATTCCCTACCTGGTTGAAAGTGGTAAATATTGCCATTTTTTTCTCTTCATTTTTCTTTTAATTGAGTAGTATTCATTCAATAACTAGTTAAGTATGTTAATTTAATGGGTTAAATTAAAATGAATTCAGTTTAATAACTAGTTAAGTAACTTAAAATATGATGTTCAAGGTAGACAAGACTTCTGTCTTCAAACAGTTAACATACTAGTTAGAGATCACAGAAAAACCAAAGGTGTAGTAGATTAAATAGATTACTCTCAGGTGGTGTTGGGTGTTATGGAGGAATAAATATGAAGATGATCATACGACCAAGAATAAAGGATTGCTATAGGTCAGGGAAGGCATCTCTGCCAACGTGCCATTAGGGCTAAAATCTGCAGGACAGGTAGGATCCAGATGTGAGTATCTGGAGAAAGGAATTCCAGGGAAAAGGACCAACGAAACAAACATGCATGTCGGAAAAGGAAACATTTGGGTAAGAGATATTCATTCCTGACTCTACACATGGGATCATCAAGTTATGTCAACATGCTATTAAAACACAAATATTTCTGACTGCCTGCTTGTGAGTTAAATTTAAATCAGATATAAACCCCAAAAGATGGGGTCTTTGTCATTTCTGTGTCCCCCATTACCTAGAACAGAGTCAGCTATGGCTTTGGGATTGCAAACTTAACACATATTATTGAAGTGCATTAATGGTCACATATCAAGGTCATTCCTTGTAATTCAGTAGCAATATCCTTTCACAAAATTACACAAAGGACCAGTCTACTGGGCCCATTCTCTGCACAACTGGCACCTGATTTTGACACTGACATATGCCCTTTAAACTCAAGGGGGAAAGTCCCCATAATTCACATGAACCCCAAGCATTTAGATAGCTAAGGAAGCTAGTACCCATTTTTCCCTTGAAACAGTTCTCAAAAATTTCCGAAGACCCACATCTTAACAATTCCAATAGTTTCTTCTCTGTTTCCAGGTGAAAGAAGCAGTTCTTTGATATCATTTACAGAGGTGCCAGTTAAGACCACTTATTGAACAATGAAAAAAAAAGTTAACACTAAATACAAAAGTTCTCCTGGAGAGAGTTCCATTTTAAATAAGCAATTAATCTCTTTAATACTTTTTGGATTGAAACCTAGGGGGCTCCCCAGGGTGAGAATGGTTGATCTGTCCCTACCCATAGCTTGTAAAGAGAAATTTGAATGTGACCCCAAACATGGAGAGCAAGGAGAGACAAAAGCAAGAAGCCACTCCACATTGGTAGGTGGCAGTTTTAATAAGCAAGGAAATTTACTTGCAAGGCTTGTCCTTAGGTAGCTGTAAGATGAATAGCTCTCCACCCCCAGCCACCTGATTCTTAAATGTTTATACAGAAGCTTTAATGGGTTCATGAGTTCAGTTATGTGTACCATCCAGATGGTCTCAAAAACACATTACTATTTCAAGGTTGTGTCCTTGAAGTGGCTCCGGCTAGGGAAACAGTGGGCAGAATATACATTCCAAGGACAGGGGAGGGGGTGGGGAGCTTTCAATTGCCTGAGTCTGGCTCTTAGGTCAACCAGTAGGCCTGTCCTCTCAATGATCTCTTCCAACAATACTTTGGTGAAGACAACCTCAGTGCAGGTTCTGAAACTCAGGGATGGTCATTCAATGTTATGCCCATACACCAGCTACACGCAATATGTGCCTAGGAGGCAGTTTTGCCATATGGCTATGTAAGGATAAATGTAGCTAGCAACTAACTGAGAGCATGACCAGAATAAGTAACTATGGAAATATAGTGAGAAAGATGACACAGAAACAAAGGAAAAGTATAATAATACAGTTGGAGAAGGAGCATCACTGTTTTACAATTTGTCTGGGTCCTCTTGTTACAGAACAAATCTGAAAACAATACTCATGATTTAATAAGATAACTAGTAATTAATCCTCTACACAAACAGTTCCACAAAAGATTCACCAGGAATACATACAATAGAAAAATGATGGTGTGTGTGTGCATGCGTGTGTGTGTGTGTCTAGGGGAGATATATAAAGATGGAGATATAATTATAGATACATATATATGGATATGAATGAGGCCTAGGAAAAATAGAACTAAGAAAAAAAATAGTTGCTGCAGTGACATTGCAAACCTGGCTTTGAATATCCTGAAAACCAATATTAAAGGGCACTCCATGGAACACTAGCCCCTGGTGACATTCAGTAAATAAAAGTGCTCAGTGTCAAATAAGTTTTTAAAAGGCCAAATACACTCTGTGATCCTTTTTGAGGACTCAAAGTGCACACTGGAATATTTAATATCTGATGAACCACAGGAAAAAAAATTTCATGTTTTTTAGCCTATTGTTTCCCAAACATAATGACCACGTAATCTATTTGTATTTGTTTGTTTCTTTTTACACCCATTATATTCCCATGAAATCGTGTTCCACTAAACACTCTGTGATCCAGAGCTCAGTGCTAGTAGCTTTCAGGAAGTCAATAAAAAGTGTTGTATTCTAATTATAACCTTTGGTGATGCAGATATGTCTATTTTATTTATTCCATTGGCAATAATACTTTGTATGATATGGCATTTTTCTTGATTTTATTTATTGAGCATTTTATTATTGTCTTATTTTATAGTATATATTTCTTTTGGGTCCATTTATATTCTTTATGGAAATCTCTGATGAGAGATTAACTAATTAAGCAATGCTTATCCCAATTCAACCATGACTTTGATTTTCAGAATCCTTCCATATGTCATTATGGGTTCCTTACACTTCACCTGCCTCAGAAATAAAATAAAAGTCTCTCCAATGAATTAAATGAATTATGCTGTATGAACACATTATAATACTATGCTGTCATTTGAAATTATCTTTCAGTTCCTCTACCTGTTACATGTTCATGAACCTGGGGTGTCCAGGAGGTCAGTCAGATTTCTAGTACTTTTGTTTAATTTGACTTAATCTATCCTACCTGAAAAAGCATGGATTGTGTATAGATGGAATATTTTGGCAGATAGGGCAACTTGCTGCCACTAATCCTTGTTCATCATGTCATAGAATATTGTTCAACAAAGTATCATCTAAATTTATTAAAAGAGGAGAGGAGTTAAGATGAGGGAGCAGCGTGGAGATCCTGAGCTTGTCTCATCCCTGAATTGCAGCTAGATCAGCACCAAGCCATTTTCAACATCTAGGAAATTGATCTCAGGATTCACACAACAATCTGCATAACTTGAGAAACAGAATTCGGCAGGTGTGAGGTGCAGAGAGACGAACTGTAGATGAGAAAAGCTGCAGAGGGTAGGGAGCTGTTTTTGCAGAGAGAAGACAGAGAAAGAGAAAGAGGGAGAGTGCATCTCATCAGGATCATGCAAGAAAAGTACTTCTCTGAAAGTAGCTGGAGACAAAGAGAGAAAAAGAGTGAAAACACTTACAGCGTACTGGACAAGAAATCTGTTCCCAAAAGCCATTGATAGGAAGAAAGGGAGAGGTTTTCAGTACCACCAGGATTCTATAAACAGTAGAACACAGAGTCTGAATTTTCAGAACTCAGTGCCTGGTGGTGCTCTGGTGAGGAAGTAGGGCAAATCCCCAGGAGCAGGCAGCATGGTCTAAGGAGTCCATGTGCCACAAGGAGAAAAGAGGTTCCCCTGCCTATAGTGTGTTTAGTAGATGCCATACCATCTCCCCACAGACAGAGGTCCAGCAGACCCCAGAGAGCAGCCACGTTTGCTGGTTTTGGGACAAAGACGCCAGAGTGCAGTGAAATCTGGCGCCAGCTGTATGTTGTGTTTCGCCATAATCTCTGAACCTCTGGCACTGCGTGATCACATGAATGTTTTCTGGGACAAGCCAGCACCCAGCCATTGCTCAGTGAGACCTTCCCACAGAGAGTTGGCCGGGGCCCAAGCCACAGGGTACTCTGAAGTGTGAGGTTTTGAAACACAACCCCATCTGAGATAAAACTCTGGAGGGACAGCTTGGAAACAGAAAGGGTAGAGGTGGGGTGGTAGATGAAGCCTGAGTCAAAGGAGCAGTCTTTGGTCCCAGTTTGGTGAGAGCACAAAAATCCTGTACCAAACACTAAGGAGTAGGGTGAAGCCTTTTCCACCTCTCCTGCACATGAGCGCCACACTGATCCACCCCAATAAGCTAAGTAGTGCCACCTAGTGGAGAACAGAGCTGTTACACCAACCCCCACCTAATTGTACCCTACAAGCACATTCCCTAGAAGACCAGCACAAGTCATTCCACCTGCTTAGTGTATGGATTATAGAGTGCTTCACAGTTTCAGTTCTTGGGGAAACTGGATGTAACTTCATTCATGTTTCATTCTGTTTGCTGGTTCCTTTATTTGTTCATTTTCTTTGCTTCCGTTTTTGCTTAAATTGTTTTTTCTTTCTTTTTTTCTTCTTTCTTGTATACAGGGAGAGAAAATTTTGTTTTATTTTTTTACCTTTTTTATTTTTTAAAATTCTTATTGTATTTCATTTTGTTTTATTCTATTATATATATATTTTTTTAATTTTTAAATTTTTTCTTACTTTTCTTTCCCTTTCTCTCTATTCTATTAAGCTCCTTCAACAAGAAAACCAAAACACACCAAGGATCTAGCTTCCTTTATTTAAATTATTTGTTTTTTTACTTTTTAATATTTATTTTTTATTTTATTAATTTTATTTTTCCTCCAAAATGACAAAATTAAGGAATTCACCCCAAAAGAAAGAACAGGAAGAAATGACAGCAAGGGGCTTAATCAACATAGGTATAAGCCAGATACCTGAACTCGAATTTAGAACCACGATAATAAGAACACTAGCTGGGGTTGAAAAAAAGCATAGAATCCCTTTCAACAGAGATGTAAGAAAGAAAATCTAGTCAGGATGAAATTAAAAATGTAACCAAGATACAATCTTGAATGGATGTCATGACAGCAAGGATAGATGAAGCACAGCAGCGAATCAGCGATATAGATGATAAAATTATGGAGACTAATTAAGCAGTAAAAATGAGGGAAACAAAGGTAATGTATCATGATACAAGACTTAGAGAAGTCAGAGAATATTATGAGCAATTATATGCCAACAAATTGGGCAATCTGGAAGAAATGGACAAATTCCTAGAAACATATAAACTACCAAAACTGAAACAGGAAGAAATACAAAATTTGAACAGACCAATAACGAGTAAAGAAATTGAATCAGTAATCAAACTCTCCCAACAAACAAGAGTCCAGGGCTAGATGGCACTCCAGGGGAATTCTGCTAAACACTTAAAGAAGAGTTAACAGCCATTCTTTTGAAGCTGTTCCAAAATATAGAAATGTAAGGAAAACGTGCAAACTCATTCTACAAGTCCAGCATTACCTTGATTCCATAACCAGACAAACACCCCACTAAAAAGGAGAAGAAATACCGACCAAATTTTCTGATGAACATTGTTGCAAAAATTCTCAACAAGATTCTAGCCAACCAGATCCAACAATGCATTAAAAGAATTATTCACCATAATCAAGTGGGATTTATTCCTGAGATGCAGGGCTGGTTCAATATCTGCAAATCAATCAATGTGATACATCTCATGAATAAAAGAAATAAGAACCACATGATCCTCTCAATAGATGTGGAAAAAGCATTTGACAAAATACATCATCCTTTCTTTGATGAAAACCCTCAAGAAAGTAGGGATAGAAGGATCATACCTCAAGATCATAAAGGCCAAATATGAAAGACCCACTGCTATATCCTCAGTAGGGAAAAACTGAGATCTTTCCCCCTAAGGTCAGAAACATGACAAAGATGTCCACTCTCACCACTGTTATTCAACATAGAGTTGGAAGTCCTAACGTCAGCAATCAGACAACACAAAGAAATAAAAGGCATCTAAGTCAGCAAGAAGACTGTCAAACTTTCACTACTCTCAGAGGTGGGTCTATTTGGAAGACCCAAAAGACTCCACCAAAAAAACTGCTAGAACTGATGCATGAATTCAGCAAAATCGCAGGATATAAAAATCGATGTACAGAAATAAGTTGCATTTCTATACACCAATAATGGAGCAGCAGAAAGAGAAATCAAGGAATAGATCCCATTTACATTTGCATGAAAACCATAAAATAACTAGGAATAAACCTAACCAAAGAGGTGAAAAATCTATACACTGAAAACTATAGAAAGCTTATGAAAGAAATTGAAGAAGACAAAAAAAATGGAAAAACATTGCATGGTCATGGATTGGAAGAACATATATTGTTAAAATGTTGATACTACCCAAAGCAATCTACATATTCAATGCAATCTCTATCAAAATAACACCAGCATTCTTCACAGAGCTAGAACAAACAATCCTAAAATTTGTAAGAAACCAGAAAAGACCCCAAATAGCCAAAGAAATCCTGAAAAAGAAAACCAAAGCTGGAGTCATCACATTTCCAGACTTCAAGCTGTATTACAAAGCTGTAATCAACAGAACAGTATGGTACTGGCACAAAGACAAACACATAGATCAGTGGAACAGAATAGAGAACCCAGAAATAGACTGACAAATGTGGCCAACTAATCTTTGACAAAGCAGGTAAGAATATCCAATGGGGAAAAAAAAGTCTCTTCAGCAAATGGTGCTGGGAAACTGACAGCGACATGCAGAAGAATGAACCTGGACCACTTTCTTATACCATACACAAAAATAAGCTCAAAATGGATGAACGACCTAAATGTGAGACAGGAAGTCATCAGAACACAAGAGGAGAAAACAGGCAACAACTTCTTTGACTTGGCCACAGCAGCTTCTTATTTGACATGTCTCTGGTTGCAAGGGAAACAAAAACAAAAATGAACTATTGGGACCTCATCAAGATAAAAAGCACAGCAAAGGAAACAATCAACAAAACTAAAAGGCAACCGACAGAATGGGAGAAGATATTTGCAAATGACATATCAGATAAAGGGGTAGTATCCAAAATCTGTAAAGAACTTATGTGTTTATATAATGGAACATTACTCAGAAATTAAAAGGAATGAAGTCTTGCCATTTACAATAATATGGATGGAACTAGAGTATATTATGCTAAGTGAAATAAGTCAGTCACAGGAAGACAAATATCATATGATTTCACTTATATGTGGAATTTCAGAAACAAAACAGATGAACATAGGGGAATTGAAGGAAAAATAAGATACAAACAGAGAGGGAGGCAAACCATAAGAGACTCTTAAATACAGAGAACAAACGGAGGGTTGCTGGTGGGGTGTGGGGTGGAAGGATAGGCTAAATGGGCAAGGAGCATTAAGGAAGACACTTGTTGGAATGAGCATTGGTTATTATACGTAAGCGGTTAATCACTAGATTCTATTTCTGAAATCATTATTACACTATATGTTAACTAACTTGGATTTAAGTTTAATAAATAAATAAATTTATTGAATGACAGAAAAATAAATAAACTCATCTTTTATAGGAATACTTAATGTCACATAATTTTTTCACTGTATATTATCGTGTAAAATATAGCCTTAGTCATTATATGTCGAAGGCTATAGATTTTGTTGTAGTTTTAAAAATGGAATAATTCCTGGGGTGTCTGGGTCGCTTAGTTGGTTGAGCATCTGACTTCGGCTCAGGTCATGATCCTGTGTTCATGGGTTCACGCCCCTCATTAGGCTCTGTGCTGACAGCCTAGAGCCTGGAGCCAGCTTCAGATTCTGTCTCCCTCTCTCTCTGCTCCTCCCCCACTCATGCTCTGTGTCTCTCTGTCTCTCAAAAATAAAATAAAACATTAAAAAAAATTTAAAAATGGAATAATTCACTGCCTTTTGTTTATCTAATTATCTGGAAATTTGCTTAATGCTTAATTATTTATTGAGCACCTACTAGCCCTACATACTGCAATACATACTAAGATTACAGCAGTGAACAAAACAAAACTCCTTAAAGAGTTTACATTATAGTGCACACTAAACATGCACTGTTTTGCACATTAAAAAATAGCTTAGAGGGGCGCCTGGGTGGCTCAGTCGGTTAAGCGTCCGACTTTGGCTCAGGTCTTGATCTTGCGGTCCGTGAGTTCAAGCCCTGCGTAGGGCTCTGTGCTGACAGCTCAGAGCCTGGAGCCTGTTTCGGATTCTGTGTCTCCCTCTCTCTCTGACCCTCCCCCATTCATGCTTTGTCTCTCTCTGTCTCAAAAATAAATAAACATTTAAAAAAAATAGAATTATTTTAATGAGTTTTCCCACTCCCTGTTTACATAAATTTAGATAGAAAATATATGTCTGAGAAATGTCCATTACCGCAGATATTCCAAGAATATTATTTTGTGTCATGACCCAAGCTTAGGAATAGAGGGTTATAACTATTAGTTATTTACCATTTAATTTGTTCTAGGCATATTTCCTATATTTCTCCCAGCTCATATTATTCCTATTTTACATTTGTGAAAATAAAGGGTCACAAAAGTTAGTTTACTCGTCCAAGATTATATACTAATGAAAGATGAAATCACAGGAACAGGATTTGAGCTACGGTTTTCTGCATTGAAAGTCTCTCTTTTGTTTTGTTTTGTTTTGTTTTGTTTTGTTTTGTTTTGTTTTCCAGGCAATATATGGGACTCTGAAGGAAATGTTAGTGTAACGTCTTTCTGGTGGAAAAGCCAGAAAAAGCTTTGCAACCACCTCTAAAAACTCATAAGTGAGCTTGCACTTCCAAGTATTTTAGTGGCTTTCAAAGAGTTGTTAGCTGATAAGCTCTGCATCAAAATTCCCAATTGTATCTGTTAAAAATACAATTCACCAGCTGCCATCTTGGCCCTGTTGAGTCAAACTTTCAAAAAGGGTATTATATATTCAGCTGTGTACCCTTAAAACATCCCATGTTATAATTCTTAGCCCCTAGTAACTCAGAATGCAATCTTTCTTAGAAATAGTGTCATTGCAGATGTAATTATCAAGCTAAGATGAAGTCATACTGGAATAAGGTTGGTCTGTAATCCAACTGAATGGTGTCCTTACAAAAAGGCGAAACATGCACACAAACACACAGGAAAAATGCCATCTGAAAATGAAGGCAGATATCTACAAGCCAAGAAATGCTAGATTACCAGCAAAGCAGCAGAAGTAGAAAGAGAGAAAGAATAGATTCTCTCCCACAGCCCTTAGAAGGGATCAACTCTGGCAATACCTTGATTTTGGACTTCTAGCCTCTGAAATTGTAAAACAGTAAATTTCTGTTTGTTTAAGCTATTCACTTTGTGTTACTTTGTTACAGCAGCCCTAGCAAACTGATGTATGGGAGAACCAGAATTTTAGAGCAAGTATGCCAGGTGATTCTGATGAACACTAAAGTCTGTGGACCAATGAACTAGAATCAGCTCATCTGAGAGAGAGGAGGACAGCAGGTGCCAGAGCAATGGAAAATTTATTTTAAGAATTTAAAGGTACCAAGGGAATTTAAAAGGTAGAGAGAGAAGGAGGAAGAGGAGCAGGAGGAGAGGAGGAGAGAAAAGGAGTGTGGGGGGAGGAGACATCATCAGAGGGCAACCTGGCTCAAGTGACACAATTTCTTCCTCAGGAAAGGGAAAAAAGAAGAAGGAGAAGGAGAGGAGGAGGTGGAGGAGGAAGAAGGAAGGAGAAGAGGAAGGAGAAGAAGATGGAGGAGAAGGAGAAAAAAGAAAGAAAGAAAGATGAAAGGAAGGGAGGGAGGGAGGGAAGGAGGGAGGGAAGGAAGGAAGGAAGGAAGGAAGGAAGGAAGGAAGGAAGGAAGGAAGGAAGAAAGACAAACCAGAAACACCCGGGTCTTAAAGATAGCTGTATGATTTTGAATCAAGAGGCAACAGGAAAAAACAAACAAAATTCTGAAATCTTCCAGCCCAGTAGCTAAAGCTAGTAACCTGGTCAAAGTTCTTGCACAGTGATTTATTTATTAAAAAAATCATTTCTTTGTGGAATCACCTTAGTATTTAAATTGATAGAAATTGATCCATTGTTTTTAACCAACATTACTTTGAATAACTCCTTTTTATTTTCTAACATTTTATAAAAGGAATTGTAAAATGCTGATATTATTCTGCACAGAAAAATTTTTTTGTAATCAAAATAGATGCTTGATGAGTACTTAGTTACTTATGTTATTCTTTCTATATTAAACAGATCTATTACAATTAAAATATTCCACTTCACAGAACAACTAAACTTACATGCAGATTTTTATCAAGAATACTTTGCACAAAAAGAGTCATGCCTTTGGAGAAAGTATATTCTGATTAAATACTTATTTTTTAGGAGGAATTGTATTTTTGAAGGCATATGTAAATGTTTGATTTTTCCTTAAAAAACTGTCTCTGCTTTGGGAAAATCATTACTCTAACCTACATGGCCTAGTTCTCTTTTATACAATGAGAATGCTACCTCAGATAAAGCCTATGTGATTCATCTTAGAAACGTCTTATTTCATCTCCCAAATTTGTAGGCCTTTTATTTTCTTTCTAAAAGGAATAAAATGATAAAACTGGAAGGAAATTTGAGAAGTCATTAAATGCAACTCAAACCTAGGTAACACACTTTTTGTTTAAAATAACCCCAGAAGGAAAGTTACCTATCTTAGTCATGACTTTTCAGTGTAAAACTCTATTAGCAGGAACTACATTAGCTTAAATGCTTATTCAATAAGGGAGCCCCTAATAGCTCTGGATTATTTGTGAAGGTAGAACTCCTTTTTGCTTTTCAAAATTCCCTGTTGTGGAGAGTGTTTTGTTGTCATTGTGTTTGCTTGTTTGTTTTCTAATCAGACTTCATTTTACACAGGGAGTTTCCCTTTCTTCCTAAATTAAGTTTAACTGACATTTGAAATTGAATTTCAGTTTATACAAAGTAACCATGAAGTCTTTATTTGGTTATCTTTATGATTTGTGGTTTTGGAGTCTTGTAGTAATACTTTAAATTATTATGGTTACAATTCTGATTATCATATGTTAATTGTTTGGGGGAACTTGTATTTTCACGTATTTTTGGAATTAGATTCAGTAGGATGATATATCCTATTTCTCTTGATTATTGGTATAATGTAAGTTTGAAAATAGGAAATTTATTAGGCATTTGTCAATTCAGATTATCAAAAACAGTTATTGATGGAGACAGACACATTCATTTGCAATGTAAGAATCAAAGCTGAATTACCTCAAAATGAAGAAAGTTGCCCATAATCTTCCAAACTACTGAGCATAATGGAAAAAATAACTCTGGGATTTAATGGAATGCATGCCTTCATTACAAAGCATCTACTGATTACTTGTAATGTGTCAGTGATGTGCTAAGCAGGCAGTGAGAATAAAGATAAGTAACAATCTACAGGGAAGTTAGATAAATACATAAGAGATTGCAATGCTGTGGAATAAGAGACATGATACATGTATGCACACAGGGGTAGTGTTCTGGCAAAATTGGGTTTCACAGAAAAACAGGATTGTAGGTGATGACTTTTTTTCAAGCCATACATGGAAAAGAAATCATCTAAGAAATCTTCATAATATTCTGAGCAAATCGTTCAATAACATTTTTACTTTCATTACAGCAAAGAGAATTGTCAAACTTTTATAACTTTCAGCAGAGACTGAGCCAGAGCACTGTCAGGAAATCATTCAAAAGATCCTAAAAATGTAGATGGGACATTTAACTGACTCTGAGATCCTATGATTCCATGAGATTATATATGGACATAATGGCACATCTGTCCTAAACTTTACCAAACTAGATGTTGGAAATGCACTAAATAATAGGGTCATCTTTTTCTTAGCAACTGCTACCAGGTCTCCTTGAGAGTTGTCCTTAGAAAAAAAGAAAGGTAAAGAAAAGAGACTAAAAAGTATCAGGGGAAAAATGATAATGATTTTTTTTAATAATGATGATTTTTGATGGTAGTTGAGACCTTTCAGCAGCTGGAATTTCCTCAAGACAGTTCCATTTTATTTTATTTCATTTAAGATTGTATTTTTTAAAAATTTTTAATCAACTTTATTGAAATTAATTTGCCTACAATAGAAGTCACCAATTTTAAGGGTATAATTCAGTATTTTGACAAATGTATACAGCTGTGGAATAGCCACCAAAATCAAGATACAGAACATTTCCATAACCTCAAAACTATTCCCTCATGCCTTTTTG
Organism: Acinonyx jubatus; assembly: GCF_027475565.1. Lineage (NCBI taxonomy): Eukaryota > Metazoa > Chordata > Mammalia > Carnivora > Felidae > Acinonyx > Acinonyx jubatus. The sequence goes on from NC_069391.1 coordinate 42,493,360, forward strand.
CAGTCACCCCCTTGCCACAGTCTAGCAACCCAACATCTTCTTTATGTCATTGTAGTTTTTTAAAGACTTTATTTGTAAGTAATCTCTACACCCAACATGGGGCTTGAACTCACAACCCTAAGGTCAACAGTCTCATGCTCTACTGGCTGAGCCAGCCAGATGGCCCAAGACAGTTCCATTTTAAAAATGAGTTCCATGTTTAGCATAGTTAAAAAAAAGAAGAATGGCAAAATGTCAAAATGAGTTGAAAATGGGAACATTTTTTTTTCCATTTTAAGCAAACATATGTGGTTGGTGAAAAGTAAATTCACCTCTGTCTTTACTCCCACTCCTCCTAGAAGCGACCTCTGTGACCAGTTTCTTACATGTATCCATGCAAAGAAAATGTATGCATACTTGAGCATGTGATGTAAGTAAATGAGGCTCACCTTTATAAGTAATACGAATGCTAACTCTGTACATATCATTCTGTAACAGGCTTTCAGCAATCTTTTCATATCTGTGCATATAGGACTCACATGACTTTTAATAAAACATTCTAATTTACCTTGAGAGACCACTATTGATGGAACTTTAGATATTTTTACTCTGTTTTTCTGTGTCATTCCTTAAATACCTTTCTATGGAATAAACTCCCTAGACAAAATGCTTGAGTCACAGTGTTATGTGCATATGTAATTTTGATAGTTATGCCAAATTATCATCCTAAAGTTTTAACCAGATATCTCTCCCATTTACACAGTGTGTCTACCAATACCTTTATTAGCATGGTGCATTATCAAACTTGTTCTATTTTTCCCAATCTGTTATACACACACACAAAAAAAATCCCACTAATTTTACTTTGAATTCTTTTATAATAAGTGGGGATGATCAATAGCCTTTTGTGTTTTTTTTCTATCCAAATAGTCTATTTCTTGTTGGTTTGGGAAAGCTTTGTAAAATAATTGACAGCCCTTTGTAGTATGAATTCTAAACATTTTTTTCCTGGTTTGCTATTTATCTTTTGACTTAATAAATTTTATGCCATGCAAATTCTCCTGAGTATTTATAAATTGAATTTATACATTTTCCTTTTAATAGTTTTAAAGTGTTATATAATATTTAGAGAAACCTTCACAGATCTGAGATTCCAAAAGAATATGAGGAATAATCCAACTTTATTAGTTTTCCAGATTACTGTAGACTAATAGCATTTTATTGAACAATCCATGCTATTCCTACTGATTTGCCATGTTATCTTTATTGTTTTTATTATATACTGTACTACATTTCATTTCTTATCCTTTTAATCAATTTTACTAATTTATACTATACTGTTTTAGTTATTTTAGCCTTATAACATGTTTAAATATTATCTAGACTAACTTCTTTTAATTATTCTGTTCATTTTCCTCAGAAATTTCCCAGATAGTCTTGTTTATATTTTTCCATATAAGTTTTAGATTTAACTTGTCTAGATTTTTTTTAAAAAATCAATTTTTTAAGTTTATTTTTTAATTTATTTAGTAATCTCTACACCCAATGTGGGGCTTGAACTCAAGACCTTGAGATCATGAGTCACATGCTCTGCCAACTGGACCAGCCAGGCACACCAAGAAATCTAGAGGTATTTTTATGAAGATTCCATCAGGTTTTATAAATTAGCTTAGGAGCACAGACATCCCTATAATGTTGAATCTTCCTATCAAGAAAATGGAACAATTTTACATATGTTTAAATCTTTTTGTTTCCTTGTCAAATAGAAGTATTTAAATGAATTAAGTTTAAAATTCATTTAAATTCTTCTTACTTTTTGTCAAGCTTATTCCTAGATATACATTTTTGTTTCCATTGTAAATTAGTCTTTTCCTGTAATTTTCTTTGTAAATGGCTAGTTTGTGTGTGTGTGTGTGTATGTATAATATATATGTATATATATGTATATATATATTCCAACATGCTAATTTTGAGCAACTACCTAACACAATGCTCTTAACTTTTTCTAGTTGTTTTCATTGACAGATATGTTTTACAAAACCCTTCATTTCTTTCTATAATTCCAGTGTCACTTTGTTTTACATACATTTCTCAGGTAGCATTTACTTGGAGTTTTTTTTTAATTGAATTTATTGGCTTTTCCTTCTAACTAAGGCATTTGGCCACTTTTTGTTAGGATACATAAGTTAGGTTTTCATTCTATTTTTATGAGAGAAATATGACTAAGGGATTGAGAGAGTGTACCCTGGAGTCAGATTACTGGCTTCAGATACAAGCTCAACATCAGTTAGCTGCAGCACCTTTGGCAATTTATTTTACTTTTCTTGTCTTGATTTCCTCATCTATAAAATAAAGATTTGGGGCACCTGGATGGCTCAGTTCATTAAGTATCTGACTTGAGCTCAGGTCATGATCTCACAGTTCGTGTGTTCAAGCCCTACATTCTGCTCTGTGCTGACAGCTCAGAGCCTGGAGCCTGCTTTGAGTTCTGTGTCTCCCTCTCTCTGTCCCTCCCCTGCTGGTGCTCTGTCTCGACTCTCTCTCTCTCTCTCTCTCTCTCAAAAATAAATAAGCATTAAAATTTTTATAAATAAAAAAATAAGGATTCTACTGGTATCTTTCACAGAATTGTAAGGATTAATTGGGCTAGTATTTGTAAAGAATTTAGAAAAGTACTTGTCACATGCTGTTCGTTACTATTATATTTTATGCCATAATTCATTGTCTATATTCAGTTTCTTCTCTTATATATTTCTTCTGAAAATATGGAAAGTTTGGCAGATTGTTTTTTCCAGAAATGGCACCAACAATATCTCCCATTTCATACATTCTTGCAATTTTACTTTGACAGTCGCCTTTTGGAAAGATGGGGTCTGTGTCTCCTCCCTTTGAACTTGGACTGGACTTTGTCTGCCTTGCCCAATAAATTAAGGTACAAGAGATGCCGTATGATTTCCAAAGAAAAGTCACAAAAATTCCAAGCACTTCCACTTTACTTTCTAGGGTTGATCATTCTGGAAAAAAAGCAGCTTCTACACAAGCAGTCTGATTGCACTGAGACTACCAGACTGTCATGAAGAATTAACCAGCTTATAGAGACCACACAAAGTGCAGGGGACGCCTAGACTGGTTCTAGTTGCCCTAGATTTTTGGTTGTGCCAGCTCCAGCCACCACATGACTGGGATAACGTAAGGGACTCTGCATCAGAACTGCCGAAAGTCATTTCCAAATGCCTTACCCACAGAACAGATGAGAGATAAAATGATTGTTGCTGTCATAAATTAATGAGTTATGAGATTTGTTGTATAATAGCTAAAGAGAATGAGCAGTTTGTATTCTGGTTCTAGTGGTTACACTTAGATATCATGCTTTTCTATGTATTTTCTATTTTCTGAGAAATTATCTGTTGGCTCCTTAGGATTCTTGATGTATTCAATAGATTTCCACCTCTTGCCTTATTTTACTGTCCAATTATTATAAAGAGTTTTACTTGGCGCTTACTTTTATACCTTTCAAACTCCTTAAATTTTTGCTTGCTATTTACTTAAATATCTCTTAGCCCTAATTATACCACTTAAAAGAGTATGAAGCTAGCTTTTCTTGCTAAATCATGTTTTTTAGCAACCTGCTTACTGCATATATATCTTAATACACTATCTTACTGCTGAAAATAGTTACAAGTAGAGATCTCTTCAGTAAAGTGGTTTTCAAAAGAACATTTCTGCTGACAGCAGTAAACATTAATGACACAGCAGTATCCATTGAAAATGCATTTTGAGTATCTGCCATTCAAGTAATCTCTTATTTTATTTCCACATATATTTAATATTTAAGAAATCATAGGAGACATTCATTTAATTTTTCACACATTGCAAATAACTTAGTTTAAAAAATGAAAGAGCAACAACACATGTGTGAGTTTGAAACACATATTCCTAATTAATCATATTTTGCATTAAAATAGCACAGTAAATGGAAAGCAGTTTTGGTAAATGTGAATCTAGCTGTTATAGCTAAGGATAAATGGGACTACACTGAGGAAAAGCATTGGGGTTGAAACCATATTTATAATAATAACAGTCATAACATGAAAAATATTTCACAAAACATTTGAAATCTCAGCATAAATTTTGAGAGCATCAGGGTAACCTATCTTTGCATCCTGATTCCTCTAGGAATAAATTAAATTTGTACTATGCCAGTAACCATCAATTGTGAGCCATTCAGCAGTATATATTATGACATACTAGTTAAATTCTTCTCCATCTCCACAATTATCTCTTGCCCTTAATGTCTTTAGTATGTGACTCACTGGATACTGTTGGAATTGTTTTTTCTCATGCCCCCTGGGAAGGAAACAGCAGCTTCAAAGACAAAAATTTTAACACACACAAAAAAATGTATTTTCAAAATTATGCAGCCTACACCACATATCAAATATTGTGGGTTTGTGTATATACTGTTTCAAAAGAGATCCCAGTTTGGCCACTCTGATAAACTGATTAATCAAAAATAAAGCCAGCATTGAGCATAAATATTTAGTGTTTTTTAAAAAAATTATGACACATAGATTTTTGCAGTGATAATGTTTACAAGTACATAGAGACAGATTGGCTTTGGTTAAATAATCTGCACTAAGAGACATGTCACCACCAGAGTCAGGCCAGGGGGGTATAACCAAAGATGAGAGAGAGAGAGCGTCTTATTTAGATATCAAGTAAGAAGTTGGATATACAAATCTAGTGCTCCGTACAGAGGCTCAGGATGAATATGAAAATTTGGGAGTCATCAGCATATAGATAGCATGTACAGCCCAAGGAGTAGAGGAGATAACTAGACAGAAAATAGAAGGTGACCTAAGACATACACCTGTGCAACATTTAATGGTCACGTAGGGGATGAGGACCCAGAGAAATAAATTCACAAGTAGACCAATGAATCAGAGGAAAATCAGATCATTGTAATTTTATGAAAGTCAGGGGAAGATAATGTTGCAAGAAAGAAGGAGTGGTTAGATCTATGGATGCTGCTGAGAGATCAAGAAAGATGAGGATAGAAATGTCATCACTGGATTTATCATTGAGGTTATTGGTAACATTTATTCATACCATATGTTTTTCCTAAGCCTGTGTAATGTTCCAGATATTGAGCATGGACATAGTAAATGCTCATTAAATATTTGTGAAGAGAAAGAAAAAAAGGAAGGGGAGGCAGGCAAGAAAGGAAGGAAGGAAGGAGGCGGGAAGGAGTAAAAGGAGGAAGGGGTGCCTGGATAAACAAGGTGATAATAATAAATTGCATTCTTCTTGCCTGGACAAAAACTGATACTAGATTTTGTGAGATGTTGATTAGGGAGTGAAATCAAAGTCCAGGAAAAAGTGGAAGGCTGCAAACTTGATTGTAAAATACCTTCTCCATTTACCACTATGACCAGGAGTTATTTCAGTCATTTATCTTTTTTACACAGAGTTGTCTCCTTGGCAATAAGCCCAGCCTTGCATGCCTAGAGCAAGCTTAGCCATGGACCGTTTTCATGCTTTCTCTTAAACTCTGTTCAGGGGGCTATGATTTCAGATTGGCCATTTATTTTAAAGAAATTAAGAAACAGAGACTGAGCACCTTCTTTGATGCTTAAGACAGGCTGCCTTCAAAATCCTAATTGGCACCTGGCTGATAAAGAACAAGATAATTTTCTCCACTTATGCAATTACAGATCATTTGGTCATCACCGTACAAAACCACAAGAGAGTAGACATCTGTTTGGTTCTTAAGTTCTCATAATTCTTTAATATAATTGTATTTTTATTTAGATGTTTCTTCAGCACAATTATGTGTCATCAGTTAATTTGACCCAGTTGTGGTATGCCCTGCCCCAGCTTCTACTGATGAATAGCTTACTTTGTACCTGTAGGTTGAATAAATAGAAAAACTTCAAGTACCAGAAATTTTGATTTCCATTGACACAGTCCTTTTTTGTTTTTGTTTTTAGGATATTGGTGAGGTTACAGAACCCCATGAGACGATGCATAAGCTATGGATTTCCTCCCTAGAAAAAGACAATCACATCCCAAATTTTAAAACTTGGGGGAGTTTATCAACTCCATTTACAGACAGATCAGCCTAGAAATTCTGAAAGTGTGGGGGAGATAATCTGGCATCTGAATCAGTGCAGACCTGAGGAGACTATTGAAAACATGGCTTTCTTGGCCATAATGAGTCAGAATTTCTACATTTGTTAAAGATTTGAAACTTTTATAATAGTACAATGTTAGTAACCCAGGGGTTCATGGATTCTGGACTAAGAGATCTTAGTTAACTGCACCCCCTCTAAGTAGATCTGTTCTAAACAATAGAAAATGCTGTGTCACTTAATTATTTTCATTACTTCTTCACTCTTCCCCCATCACTACCTACTACCCCTCAAACACACACCACATAAGCGTGCATGAGTTAACACACACACCCCACAAACACACATGCTCATACACACGCCTAGTGCTGTCTTGATCAGAACAGCTTCAAGTTTTCTGTTCTTCATGGAATATTAGGCACTGGTTGAAGCACTGAAAATTTAATCATCTCTTAAATCTTGCTTCTTTCCATTCTGATTAATATAAGAAAAATGATCACTGCTTTAACTATCTTTCATTTCTGAGTGGCTTCAGAAGGTGTATAAAGATAACCTCAGGAACTCTGTTCTGAATCTTCAGGACAGTCTGTACCTAATGCAAAAATTGGCCTCAGAATGTGAACTTTCTACTACACAGTCTCTAATCTTTGCCACGATTCTCTTTGTAACTGATACAAATCTTTAGACCCGTTTATTATTTTTTTCTTTCCTTATTCCCCCTTCCAAATCTTAAGCAGTTGCTTAACATAGGCTTTTTCTTTATACACCATTAAGGATGGCTTGTGTTCCAAAAATTAATTTGAAAGTCCTTTGTTTTAAAATTTGAACACATCGTGTTGTGGTAATCATACATAAATGATGGTGCTGCCATCCCAGCCTAGATGGCCTCTTTGACCTAATTATTTCTTGATTCTGGTAACAGGGAACCATAGCTCTAGATATGGTCACCATATCTGCATTTTCTTTGGCTTGTCTCCATATTCTAAACATTGTCCTTAGAAACCATCAAAATGTCTAGGAAAATCTTGTCATCTTTCTGTCTCTTATATCCAAAAGCAGTGGGAAGAAATTCACTCATCCCAACTTTTGGTGATAGAGGAAAAGGTAAGAGTGAATTTTAATTCCTTAAGGCTGAGCCTCTCCCAGGCAAAGTTAGAGGAGAGATAGTAGTCTCAGACCTCTCCCCTCTGGTCCCATCAACTCTGCCCTTGTAGTGCCTCTACTTTAGGAGGTGGTGGTAAGAGCCTGGCCATTCCTAAGTAGGGGCTGTTTATAAATATGATGTTGACAAGTCAGGGTATGCCGCATCTGAGAGAAGGAAACAATTTAGCTTAAATACATATATATATATATATATATATATATATATATATATATATATATGCTGTATTTTATTTATCAAAAGGAATTATCTGAACTATTAAAAAAAAACAGGTAGTGCAGTGTAATGTTCACCCACATGGAAAGAGAAGCCGTGAGTGAATAGGTAAAAAGGAATTAGGAGTTAGTGTGGGGCAGCTCATTTGAAAAGCCCTCCAGCCATCTAGTTCCGTACAAAGGCTCTAAGCTTTGGACAGCAGAAGAAATGATTTGGCCTAAAGAAGGGCCAAGTAGAAACATTTAGAGTCCAAAGCAAATAGCAGAGAAAAATTTAAAGGGATTAATGAACCTATTCTAAAGAGCAACTAATTACAAGCTTGGGTAGCTGAGACCAGAAGCTATGAAAATGTCTGAGGTGACTAGTATAAGGGAGAATGATAAAGGAGTGAATCATCATTTGGAATTATAAGGCAATTATCCAGTACTAAGGAGTTTCAGTGTTTTAAATTCTTTTTCTAGTTTTAGCATGAAATTAAATCAGAAGTTTAGACCATGGAAAAGCCTTAAAGATCATGCTATCATATATGTATTAAGAAGTAATCGATTGTGCGCCATTGTTTACTCAGCTTGCATGTGTTTGCCTAACACAAAAGACTTGTAACTCCTTCCTTCTCTTTAATTTTAAAGCATTTGTGCCCACCCCAGATCTTTACTATGAACTCTAGATTTGAAATATGTGCTGCAAACTTAGAATGTCAGAAACCAATCTGATCTTCACCCTCAAATTGTTCCTCCTGCAGTCTTCCCCTTTTTGTTTAATGGCAGTTCTCGTCATCTAGTAGTACAAGCCCAGAACCTGGGAGTGGTCTCTGAACCCTCTCTTTATTTTCTGTCAGGAAATCCTGATGACTCTTTCTTTAAAAAGTCCCCACATCTGCCTTCACTGTGTCTATCCCCATCTCAGCCACCATTATCTGTTTCCTGGATGACTGCTATAGTTTCCAGTCTACTGTGTCTACTACTGACCCGTTGCATCTGTTCTGAACACAGCAGCCAGAGAGATCCTGTTAAGCATATGCAAGATCATGCCATTTCTCTGCTCTAAACCTCCAATAAAAGGTAGAGAAAAAACCACAATAGCCTATAAAGTCCTGGGGATTTTGTCTCAGTTGTTTCTCTGATCTCATCTACTGCTAGGCCTGTTCTTATTCATCCTCTCCAGCATTCTGGCTATATGTCATACATGCCAGGGTCGTTTCCACCTCAGGGCCTTTGCACCTGTGTTTCCTCTATCTGGGACACTGTTTTTCCCCAGATATCTGTTTGGTTTCCTTCTCTTACCTTTTACTATTCTTTCCTCACTTAAATCTTCCTGGACCACCTTAAATAAAATTACAGTTATATACCCCCCCTACACACACATCAATACTTCCTAGTCATTTTAATTATTATTTTCTCCATAAAACCTATCTCTGTATAGTGTAATGTATATTTTTCTTGTTTATTTTGTTCATAATCTGTCTCATCTGTCTGGAACATAAGCATTATGGGAATAGGGATTTTTTTTCTGTCTCTTTTTCATTGTTGAATCCCTGGGACTTAGAGCAGTACCTGGCCTACAGCAGGTCTTCAAAAGTATTTGTTTAATGAAGTATGTCTCCCATTTATGATTGCATTAACCTAAACAGACACTGGAGCAATACAACTTCACTTGCTGTACCTCATAGTGTCAGAGAGTAAGACAAGAACCTCCATGGGACTTACCCTGTGTACTGTAGGATCCCCTTTTTATTTAAGAAATATTAGCTTGCATAGGAATCTCCATCTCTCCAGAATATTCTAGTTCTATTAGATGAGGTCAAGGCAAACACTGAGACCAGGAGGGATGTGAATGACTGGGTGAAAGACAGATAAAATGAAGGATTATGACTCTCTCCTGGTAGTTCTTCTCTGATCCAGCACCTCAGATGCTGTAATGCCATTTTTATCCCTTCTATCCCTCTAGAAGAAGTACAAAAGAAACCTGAACTTGTTCATGTTTGTGTGGACCCCATGGATCCTAGCTGAGAAAGAATACGGTACCCAGAGACTCCTTGGAGAGAAGGAGATGTGTTTGTGAACCTCAGAGGGATGGATAGGTATCAGATGTGCTTCTGTCAAAGGTCTAGTCATGCAATAAGGTCAAGAAGGCAAGGGCATGAAGCTGGATCCAGAATGGGATGAAGGGTTCTGGAGTTACAGGGTGAATAAAGGCTTTAGCCAGATAAATGGAAGATGAAAGAAGATAGTTGGGTACAGACAAGTCCTCCAAAATCTAACATCTGTGATGGTAAGACTTTGCTCTCTGATTTTATCAAATCCACCTAGATAAGATCATTTAATGATTAAAATTTAGGCTTCCTAAGGTGGAGAGTCTTTTATCTCTTTTATATCTCAAAATATACTCTTATAAATTATTCTTATGTAAGTTGCCAGACTGTAGGATATAAAAGTGCAAATTTCCTGACCACTACTTACAATAACTGATTTCGAGCATGTCTAAAAACTGTTTCGAAAAGTCCTCCAGGTAACTCTTATGGACTATAAAGTTGTAGGAGTGTCTTTAGCCATCAAAGCTTCCAATATGACTAAGGGACAAAAAGTCTGTGAGTGGAAAGAAGTGCTAGAAATTGTATTTTAGCAGCTCAGTTTCCAAAACTGCATTCCAGTCTTTTGACGAATGTGACCGCCAAGGAGTGGAAGGGGAAGACTCTTTTGAACACATACATTTGGGCAAAAATTGGTTCAATACCATTACTATAGGGCTTCTCAGAGCCACTGATGACTTCTACTAATTATTATATACCATAAAGGGAATAAAATAGGCAGCATTTTCCACACTTACTTTATTTTTTTTACCATTATACTGTTTAATCAAGGGGAATTATGTAGAATGAGTATTCTAGGAAACACATCTGATGAACACTGGCATAGTGTTATGGTATTTACAAGACTGATTTTATTACAGTTTTAAAGGCCTGAAAGAATGCTTCAAACATTCTGCATTGTGTATAGTATTGAAAAAAAACCCTAAAATTTACATGCAAGACATTATTGTTCACTCTTTGTTTTTTGCACACTGGTGAACTCTGATTGAATGTGTTATCACTCCAAATTTAGTTACCCTTAAAAGGACGTCCAGAAGAGGGTAATGCTTAGGTCAAAGGAATAATTTTCAAAAGGTGCTGTTTTGGGAAAACTGGTACCTAGGATGGGTACTACTTCAGAGTAGCTGGGCCTTCCTAACAGTTCTCAAAGCAATCGCCTACTTCACCTACCCATAAATCCAGCTCTGATCTTGTCTCTTCAAAGTTTTGGAAAGAGCTTATTTTTTTTTTAATTCCTCCTGTCCTTCTTTAGCCATAACACCTTTAGTAGGCTCTCCAGAGAAGGAAGAATTTGTACATGAATATTTGCCTCCTGGGTCAGACAAAGCAGCAGGTGTTTTCTTGTACTATGTGTAGAGGTAGTTATTTTAGGCCTTTTTCATTTAGCTTTCTTGTTGCAAGTTTGATGTTGAAGTTTTCTATTGTCATTGCTTTCTCCTTTTAGAAGAAATTTCTATATACTTTCTGAATTATATCCCTAGCCTATCTCTCTCTACCTTTCTCTGTGTCTCTATCCGCCTGAGTCTCGCTCTCTTTCTCTCTGCCTCCCTCTCTCCCTCCCTCCCTCCCCATCTTCCTCTTTTCTCTTTTCCCTCTCCTTTCCTCAATCCAACTTTGTCATTCATTTAAATAAACCACACTTTCAAGGTCAATTTCAATTTTTTTTTCAACGTTTATTTATTTTTTGGGGGACAGAGAGAGACAGAGCATGAACGGGGGAGGGGCAGAGAGCGAGGGAGACACAGAATCGGAAACAGGCTCCAGGCTCCGAGCCATCAGCCCAGAGCCTGACGCGGGGCTTGAACTCACGGACCGTGAGATCGTGACCTGGCTGAAGTCGGACGCTTAACCGACTGCGCCACCCAGGCGCCCCTCAAGTTCAATTTCAAAAGTAAGATTTGTGAAGAATGCAGCCTTTGACAAAATAGTGTAGTGGTAGCAGAAAAATAGCGACTTTAGTGTTGACCAGATGAGCCTCATCATGTCATTTGTTAGGTATGTTACCTCTAACAAGTTATTAAGAGCTACAGTTACCATAAAAGATGGTGGAATCTAATTTTTGGGAGTATAGAGAAGATTAAAACAGCATATATGAAAGTACCTGGAATATTGTTTGTTTCCATTCCGTCTCTGGAAAAGAGGAGGCTACCTCCTCCTTTCTAATTCATACTTCCTATAGGGAACCTCTCATTCCTGATTATGCTCCTGAGTCCCCCAGAACTCTCCCACGTATGTTGTAGAGAGCGACTTCATGGAAACCGTTCCTGGAGTTGTTCTTTAATCCAGGAACATTATGACCAGTAAGTTTACTCTAAAGCACCAACTTCAAAAGATTAGTAATGTCTGCCTAGAGGGTTGTATTGAGAAGGGTTGTGAACCCAGTTAGGGCTCTGAGAACAGGAGCATCATGACTGGTTGGTAATGTCTGTCTTTTGCCTGAGAAGGAAACTGCAACATATGAATTTTCCAATCCTACTCCAACTGTTTTTCTTCTTTTTCCTTCCCCAAATTTTACTACGATGAGCCCCATCTTCTTGGGCTCTTCAAGCAGCCTTCCAAAATAGCATATTTTTACATAAGCTTCTTCCCAAGAAGATACCAGTGTGGGCTGATGGTACCCTGTATACTTCCCTGCATGGATACTTAAATATTTACAGACTTGATCTCAATCTGATGGTGGAATGCCATGCAGTGTCCTTGCCACAGTTTTCTGTAGCCACATTATGGAACTCTCATCTATAAGGTCTCTGCTGCAATGACTCAGCTCTGCCATGGCTGCATGAAAGCAATCATAGATACAAAGCAAATCAATGAGTGTGGCTGTGTTCCAATAAAACTTTATCTACAAAAATATGCAGTGAACTAGATTTCAACCATGCATCATAGTTGCTGTTCCCTGCATGAAAGGTACATTCTGTGCACACTAACTCAGCAGTGATTCTCTGTTGTAGACTCTGGGTCTGGAGTTCCCTCTTGTCCAGCAAGAAAGCAGCACACAGGATTAAGAATGTGAGAGAGGCTAATGTCAGGAGGAGACAAGAGGCCAGAGTAAGGACCCTTGCTCCGTTTTTATTAGGATCAGAAGGCTTACAAACATGGTGATGGGTGTGCACAAAAAGACAATGAAATCATGAACATTAACTCATGGGAATGAGGGAAAGGGCATTTTGAAGATATGTGGTGTTAGGGGGTTGGGTTAACACAAAACAAAATCCTGGCACGGGTCGGAAGGTTGTTTATAGCAGACGTGAGGCATCACCTCTGTTTACTTAAACTGGTCTAGGGGACAAGAAAGACAGAGCAAGCTACCTCAGGGTCAACAAGACACCTTTCTTTTGCTAATTAGCTCTGCTCTGGGCAACTTCACCCCGCTGAGGTCTATAGCCCTATTTACCTGTTTACCTAATTTGTTTGGCCAAAGCAGCTTTCTGCTATTGTAAATTTGGAGGGGGGGGGGGTGTTTCCACCCTGAATACCTAATCTTGTTTACCTCATCTTGGATGTTTTCATCCTGAGATTCCCTATTCCTATACCTTTGTCCTATACTGGGACCTTTGCCCTGCTTGTCCTATACTGGGGGCCTTTGCCCCATTTACCTAATCTTGTTTACCCAAACTTGGGTGTGTACATCCTATGGCTTTCTAATTCTTTATGCCTTGTTAACCCATCGGTGCAAGCTAAGGGAATTCCTAAGCTTATTCCCTACAATTCTGGATGCTGGGACACAAGAATTGGCCCTGCTGCTGACATTGTCAGAGAAATCTGAATAGGCCTTAATGTTTTGTGACTTTCAATGAACTGTAAGCAGGGTTTGGTCCTTGCTGTCAGTTTGAAAACTTTTCACTGGGCTTCACAAAATTCCCTATGCCCATGGTTCTCAAACTTGAATGTACATCAGGATCATCTGAAGGGCTTACTAACACATAGATTTCTGGCCCCACCATTGGCATTTCTAATTCAATAGGTCTGGAACAGAGCCTAGGAATTTACATTTCCAACAACTTTTCAGTGGATATGGATGCTGCTGGTCTGGGGATTACACTTAGGGAGCCACTGGCCTAAACCATCCCCTTTGCCTAGAAAATCTGAGGTGTTTAATAATGAGGCATTATTCAAACAACAATGAATGGAATTGATTAATCTTCCAAACCCTGCTCATAGAAAACTTCTTGTTTAATGTTTCTGCTTGACAAATTATTGGCAATTTTGATGCCTATTGCAGGCAGCTCAGAAAGTATAATCTGAAATCAGTGGATGTGCTGGTTGGTAGTAAGAGCAACAGCCCCAAAGAGGCCCAGTCCTAGACTTCCTGTGCTTGCTGTTTTCCTCCCCATCCATCCTTCTCTGCTGGACAGTGGTAGCAACTTACCTTAGTCTCTACAGCAGAGGGTTAGGAAAATGAGTCTCCATCTGAATGGAGACTAACAAAAATCCAAACAGTAGATTTCCAAACATATTAACACAATCTACATTTCTCATGTGATTTTTGCTTCTACAAAAGTGCATAGGAGACTACGTTGGCATATAGCTTCCAATTTGAATAACCACATTGGCTGGACTAGTGAACAGTCTATTGTTTATTCATCCCTTCCACAAATAGTGTGCATCCTTCAATGTGTGTGTGTGTGTATGTGTGTGTGTGTGGTGATACTCCTGGAGTTCTCTTTTTTGGGAGAGGATAGGAAAAAAAATGATATTAATTGAGTAAGTGGAACTGGCAACCATCCTGTTGCCTACAAAAATCTACTCTCCAGCTATTGCTTGAATTCTATCTTTTGAACCATGTTGTTTAGCTGACCTTTATGCTGTTAACAATCCTTTATACCTGAGTGAAACTAAAAAGAAGATGAAATGGGAAAGAGAACACAGTGAAGGGAGATGAAAAAACAGAATAGGGAGGCAACGTCAAGGAACTGGCCTTTCTGCCTTTTGCTAAGAAAGATTCTAGCAGCAAGCATGCAAATACTAAACAGAGGGGAGAATGTGTAAATGCTTTTCACACATGTGTGTCTTTATTCTCACATGCATAATAGATATGTGGAAATTTCATTTACAATCCAAAAATACAAAACTTCACACTCATTAATAGGACAGATGCTCCAGCAAAGTATTGCTGAGTTCACCAGGAACCTTCCTTATCTCTAACAATATGCCTGACCGCATAGCAACTGAAAGAAAGTTCACCTGAGTGAGTCAGCACCTGCAATGGAGGCAGCCCAATGGTAGCTGATAAAACAGACTCTCCCCTGTTTTCCCAGTGCTTTTCCAACCTTGAAGAGCTGTCTTTGGCTTATAGAAAAGTTATCTGCTTTTACTTCCCTAATCCACAGTGAAGCACCAGAAGACTGCTGCTCACCCAAGGTCACATCGTGAGTGGCAGATCAATGATCAGGATAGAAAATACAGATATGAGGGCTAGTACTGTTATAGACTTCTGAACCTGTGATTACCTAAGTTGTCCTTATATTAATACACTTAAAGAAGAGAATAGATGATTCACTTCAAGCATTTAATTTAGGAGTTGGTTCTTTTTTTTTTCTCCCTCATTTAATATACCAAAGAGTTCTAGCCACAAATTCCTGTCTAATTGGCACTCTTAGAAACCATGTTTTTCCCAGTGAGGAAAAAAGTAAGAAGGAAAGCAAAGTGAATAAGTAATCATAAGCCTGGGATTCTGTATATTTCTGTAAGTAATTATTTAAGGGGAAATCCTATATATCCATTTTATGATATAAAAAAAATGAGTTAAAACAGAATGCTTCCACACATACACACCGTGGTCCAGCTCTAAGAGAATCTATTGGCCATGCTATCAATCTTTTCAAGTATCGGTTTCTAATAAAATATGAGAAGACCTTTAAATAAGTGGTTCTAATAGACACTAATTCCATTTATTTAAAAAAATTAACACTCCAAGCTGCTACTCAATTCATTTTATTTTATTTTTTATATGAAATTTATTGTCAAATTGGTTTACATACAACACCCAGTGCTCATCCCAGCAGGTGCCCTCCTCAATGCCCATCACCCACTTTCCCCTCCCTCCCATTCCCCATCAACCCTCAGTTTATTCTCAGTTTTTAAGATTCTCTTATGGTTTGGCTCCCTCCCTCTCTAACTACAATTCATTTTAGTTGGCTCTATTATACCTTCAAAAACTATATAATCCTTTGAATCTCAATTCATCTCCTTTCAAATCTATTTGGCTGATGTTAAAGGTGAAAACCGATATAGCTCAATGGAGCATGGATTCAGAAAAATTGAAAGTGGAGTATGTATCATTTCCAACTTAGAAAGAAACTAATAGAAGTAATTTTGCTACACTAGATTATTCACTTGACTCCTCTTTCCCACTGGAAAGTTTCTTGGATTGGAAACCCTCCAGCTATCAATAATAACATCCATAATATGCATTTGACTAGAATCAATTATATTGTCATCACTAGAATAAAAACACAAGAATCCAGCTATGAAAAGAGCACATTTATAGAAGAAAACCCACAGTCTAGAGGGAACATAACTTTCAGTGTCAACTCTAACTTGTGAGGATGGAGAGCAAAGTGTTCTCTAAACATTGAGAAGATAATTTCCTGTTATCACCAACGCTTTGTGCATGTTCCTTCTTTGCTTATCAAATCTTATTTCTGTAATGAATATTAATGCTTGTAGTACTTTAAAATCAAAACACCTCTGGTGTGTAAATTAACTGAGAGCCTTTATCCATATTAATATTTAGCAAGTTTTTGCAGAAGTATCTATTGCCATTTTGCTACATATTTTGAATGTGTATTCCATTCATATGCAACATTTAATCCTACAAGTTCAATGAGACTGTAAGCTGTGGTTTCAAGTTTCCTCTTGCTATTTAAGAGCAAGACTAAGAGCCCAGACATTTTAATATAACGTATACACTGTCTTCTCTGAGTTGTAATTTAAGTTTTATCATAACACTGCGGGATCTGCTAGTGTCTGCAGCTTGATTTCACCCTATGGTTTATGCCCTGAAGTGTCAGGCAGATAGACAGCACTGTGCCAATCAGTTTCAGCCTGTTAAAGCTCAGGGAGCAAGGCAGAGATAAAGTGATGGAAGGCTGATTGTTGGCAATGATTTACAAGTGGGCTTCATGGCCCCAAGGCTTCAGGATCTGTCCAGAAGGCAGTAAAAGGAAGAAAAATCGTAATTTGCATAGTTTTTTGTATGACTTCAGAACACTTGGTGGAGATTGGGAGGTCTAAAACAGATGCCCCCTTTTAAAAAAGAAGAACGAAAAAGCAAAGAATACGTGGTTGGCTGTAGAATACATGAATTACAGATCTTCCTTGAGTTATGATAGGGTTATGTCCCAGTAAGCTCATCATAAGGTGAAAATATCATAAGTCAAACATGCATTTAATACAGCTAACCTACTGAACATCATAGTTTAGATTTGCCTACCTTAAATGCACTCAGAACACTTACAATACCATTATTTGAGCAGAATCATCTAACACAAAGCCTACTTTAAACTAAAGTGTTGAATATCTCATGGAATTTATTGAATACTGTACTGAAAATGAAAAATAGAATAGTTGTATGGGTACAGAATGGCTGTAAGCATATCAGTTGTTGACCCTCACGATCATGTGGCTGCCTGGGAGCCGAGGCCTGCTGTCACTGTCCAGCATCATGAGAGAAGATCTTACAGCATATCACTAGTCTGGGAAAAGATCAAAATTCAAAGTGTGTTTTCTACTCAATGGTATTGTTTTTGCACCATCATAAAGTGAAAATATGAAGCCGAACCATCATAAGTCACAGGCCATTTATATTGGCAGTGTCAATAGTGCATAGTGAGACCTCCAGATCACCCACGATTTGGGCTGGAGTTTCCTGGCCTGTAAAATGGGGATGCTGCTGAAAATTACCTCAGAAAGTTCTTTTAAGAATGTGTTGAAATGCCCAAAAGGACACCTGGTCCCTTAGAATTCTGAATCCATTCTTTTTATTGCTTCTTTTATTTTGTTGCCACCACTGCAAATCATAATATTTTTTGACATTTAATATGTTTCAAGCATTAAGCCAAGGTTTACGTTCATCATTACGTGTAATCTACAAAAGAATCCTGAGAGGTGCCTACTTCTTTTATTTCCACTTAACAAAGAAAGATGCTGGGGCTCAGAAAGGTGCATAGAAGTTAGCAATGGATTGGGGATTTGAACATATACATGTTAACACAGAAGTTCCTGAAGCATCTGACGTTAGATAACTAGAAGGAATAAATTAATTCCCTAGAAGCCCTGGGAGTGACTCGGATACAGAGTGAAAAATCTTTTAGAAATTTGGCCAGTTCTGATTCAGAACTTTTTGTAAGCCCTATTGCAACAAGCTAGTTATACCCCAAGTTTTCTGTCCTGTTTCTGTTCATATGTGTACTCAAATCCCCATCCTTTATGAAGTTGTCTCTAATTGTATCTAAATATGCAGCACAGTGGTAAAATATTATCAGAAGATAACAGAAGGAATCCTTCATGTTGAAATAAGAAATGTACATTTGGTAGTGCCATCTCCACCTTTCCATAATAACATTTGCATTTATACAACTCCTAAATTTTAAGGGATACTTAGGACTTTGCAAATGCTACCTAATTATATTAGAATCAGAAGGCTTGGCAAGTGAGTATTATAGTGCTACTTTTACAAGAAAGGTAAGAAAGATGAGGCCAGAACCATATCTTGACTAATATTTGTGTGCGGAGTTGTAAGGAAAGATTGAAAATGTGATTATTGTGTTTTTAATGATGGAATAGCATATGTGAAGCACAGGCCACTGACACCAAGCTCAAGAATGAAGACTGCCTGTGTTTTTGTTTCCTATAAAAGCACAGACAGCAGTGAGCACTTGTCTACATTAAGCCATCAATCACGAAGCATTTGTGGTGAGTCTTTGGTGTGCTGAACAGATCCTAAATATTCCTGAGCTTTAATTTCCTTATCTGCAATATAGAAATAATAAAAATATCTGCCTCATTGGGTTGTTGTAAGAATTAATTGGAAGAATGCATGCGAAAGCATTTTGTAAACTCTAAAGTATTATACAAATGTCAGCCATTTTATTAAATTCAGGCAATTAAACCTTTATTGAGCATAATCTACTTGGTGATAGAAATCCTAAGAGTAAAATGTAGGTTATTTCACCCTTAATGATATAGCTATCTAATAGAGAAGATATGCATCTTATCTAAACAATTTAAACTTGTTATGAAAACTGCTACTATAGATAAATAGACAAAGTTCTGTGGTGCTGTAGAAATAAGGGTCACAATTAATTTAGGGAAAAGAGGTTATTTTGGGGGGAAGTTTCAAGGAGGCTGGTATATTGAGATTTCTCTGAAAGCTGTGATGGAATTTTTTTGGAGGAGAAAATCTTCCAGGTAAGAACATCCTAGGAGGGCATCCATACAGAAGCACAACAAAGGAGTCTCTTGTGACTGGACTGCAGAAGGCACGTGACGAGCTAGTAGGAGATGAGTTTAAAAGACAGGTTTGAAGGTTAGATGTGAAGATTTTTGAATGCAATACTGAAGAGTTAGAGTTTTATCTCTAATACTAGGAGATGCCATGGAAAAATATTTTCAACCAGAAAGTGACACATAGCTCACTCTCCCCCATGCCCCGCCTCTCTCTCTCACTTTAGAAGACAGGTAAGAGTGAAGGTTGTGTCATTCCTGCCCTTAAGATGTTTGTCTTCATACTGAGGATGTGATATCAATATATTCACAGGCATTTTGGCCCCTTAACCTTCGCTATCAGAACTGGAACCTAGGCTGAGACCAGACCAGAAGCTTCATCCAGTATAGCTTAGAGTTATTGGAGATAATACAGGTCATCTACAGATCAAGTGTCTAAGATGGAGAGGAACTAGAAATAAACACCTTAATAAGAGTGAACTAGATCTGGAACCCTCCTTAGACTAACCATAACTAATTCAGTATTTGCCCTAATGACTTACCACATATGGTCCAGAAGTGAGACTGTCCCTGAACTAGGATCTTATCTCATAGTCATTACATTATAAAGCAGATTTTTAAATATTTGATATATCATTTATATTACATGAGTGGTAATAAAATTTCTACAATAATGACATCCATTCATTAGGTTACCAGTGTTTCATTGAAGATGTTGTATTGGATTGTCTGAATCATGGAAAAGTTAAAACTAGATTTCTAAGAACCTCCCTCTCCTGTGGCTCCGTGTCCCAGTCTGCCAATGAGAGGAACTTGGGAGAGCTTTGGAAGGAAGAAAAGAAACAGGGGACAATTTTCTCTGGAGGCAGTTACAGTTAGACACAAGGCAGGTGTAGACTTTGAAGTGGCCTCAGGGTTAGCCTCTTGAAGATCATCTGCATTAGGCTGCAGACTGAAATAGTCTGTGGGTGTCATCAGAGGTTATTGAGGCTCAAAGAAGCTTCTAGGTGACCTACTGAGAACCACAGACGGTGTTGCTATAGGTTGAGATTTTGGATGACAGTCAAATTTGCTTTCTGGGACCTTCCAATGATATGTAAGCCTCAAGTTCCCTATGTTAAAACCTGCTATACATGGAATGCGTAGAGTGAATTGAATTCTTCTCAATACACTCACTGATGCGGGTGTGGCCAGGTAGTCACCTTACACAATAGAAAGCCACCTGCCAATAGGTATTAGTGATTATATATATCCAGGAAATCCTACTTCTAGGAAGCGATCTCAATTTATAATGAAAATGTATGCAAAGATGTATGTGCAAAATTATTTGCCCCACATTAAGAAATACTCTTTGCATCTAGTTCTGTGCTGGTTTCTGAGCACAAAGAGATGAATAAGACTCATTTGCTGCCCTCATGGATCTCAAAGCACAGTCAGATGTAATTTACTCCTCTTCAGGGCTAATCAACCATCTCAGCTTCATAGCCCACCACTGTCAAACCTCAGCTACCTTATCTAATCTTATATCTCATTCTTTTCTAATCCTTACTTCCTGTCCAGTTTTAGTCCTTTCATCCACTGTCATCATGTCTTCTTCCATACTCTCCCTCATCCTGTTCCCCTACCTGGAATATTTTCTCTGCCCCCTACCTATCTGAAGCATGTATATATCAACAAAATCAGTTTCCACCTCAAGAGGTCCATGAAGTCTTATCTGATGACCATAGTTTATATACCCACATCCCTTTTTCTCTGGTATCTTACTGTACTTCTATTCAATATCACTTAACTGTTCTCAGATTAGTTTGTGTCTCCTTTGTCTCAACTGGATTATAGATTGCTTCGTGAAAGAACCATGATTTGCACAGTATGTCTAGAATTGACATAAAACTCTGGGGACATTGGAAAATACCAAAGAGAATTTTTTTTAATTTTGTCTTTACTTTTAAAAAAAAACAAGTTTTAAGATATTGAGGTACATGTATCTTTGCCAAAACATTGCAAAGATATTATAGAGATTTCGCTATGCTCCTCAGTCTCCCCTAATGTTATTTTCATATGTTGCTATGGCACATTAGCCAAAACTAAGAGCAAACGCTGGTTTATTACTATTGACTAAACTCTGGCCTGTCTTTCATCAGTTTTTTCATTAATGTTCTTTTCTGCTCCAAGGTCCAATCCAGAACTCTGGTTATAGTTTTGCCCTATGGTTTGAAAATAAGAATATATGTATAACTTGGATCTTGATGACCACATTATAATAGCCTTGTTGCTTGTTTGACCATGTTTGACCATGTTTGAATTTACAATAATACCGAATAATAATAATCTTATTGCTCCAGACTAATGAATAAAGGACCATGTTTGACCATGTTTGAATTTACAATAATACCAAATAATAATAATCTTATTGCTCCAGACTAATGAATAAAGGACAGAAAGTTACTGAATAGGAAAATGAAGCTTTACCACTAAGTAAATGCAAAACAATGCCACTGCATCAGCAATGGCTACACAGAATTTTAAATAATGAAAAGCAGTCAGAAAATTTATTTTTTATTAAATGTACAAGTTTTTATCAAGCACTTACCATGTGCAGGCATCTTACATCAAGGATAGAGTGATTAACAAAATAGACAAGGCATCTTTGTCTTCCCCCTGCCCCTATTCTCATTGTCTCTCTTTCTCCCTGAGCTAACATTACATAAACCAGACAGTATACACATGTGAAAAAGAAAAAAAAAAACTTCCCTTAGCAATGACTTCCATGTTTTAGTGTTTTTGTTACAAATAGTGGTTTTACTTTCAAAATAGTAATATCATTAATTGTCCTTTATTTTGTTAATTTGAATTTAATTGAATTTTCAGTCTTATGTGCATTTACTTTTTAATAATTTATTTTATTTTATTTTATTTATTTTTGAAAGAGATATAGGGAAAGTGGGGGAGAGGGGCAGAGGAAGAGGGAGAAAGAGAGAAAGAGAGAGAATATCCCAAGCAGAGCCCAAGGTGGGGTTCAATACCATGACCCTGGGATCATGACATGAGCTGAAATCAAGAGTTGACGCTCAACTGACTGAGCCATCCAAACACCCCTGCATTTAATTTTTAAATGTTCTTTTTTTATATAGTTGTGTAAGGACTTTAAGGATTAACAATTTCCATCTGACCAAATAATAGTGTAATTTGACATAAGTTAATTCAGATTGCATGACATTTTTTTCCATAAAATAAATCCTGACTTTGGGGTGCCTGAGTTGCTCAGTTGGTTAAGCATCCGACTTCGGCTTAGGTCATGATCTCACAGTTTGTGAGTTCGAACCCTGTGTGGGGGTCTGTGCTGACAGCTCAGAGCCTGGAGCCTGCTTCAGATTCTGTGTCTCCCCCTCTCTCTGCCCCTCCCCTGCTCACGCTCTGTCTCTCTCTGTCTCTCAATAATAAATAAACGTTAAAAAAATTTTAATAAATCCTGAATTTTAAAAACATTACTTAACACATCATCTATATTCCTTGTGGCATAATTAAGAATTAGGCATACTCTATGCTCAATAAAACCTTTTAAATTGCTAACAATAACAGGATATATAGAGCAATTAGCAAATTAATGGGTTTCTATTTTTTTTCTATTTCAAAGGCTACTGTTTGGAGGGCTTCTGCTTTGCTTAGCTTTTAGTATAGAAGTTTGAATGATGTGACCAGACAGAATTGCTTTGTCAAAATTCCCAGTTGGTCAGACATATGGACTGGCCATTACAAGCATTACTTTCATGAATTTACCCTAGTCTAGGGTCTTGCTCTCTGTTCTGCAGGCCCAGGAATCTGATTCATAAGTGCCTACAGCATAAGAGTAAGGTTCTCTCCCTCTGTCTCTCTCTCTCTCTCATAGAATAATCTCTCATCATAACACCTTATAGTTGATTTATAAGCATAAGTTTGCTTTGGAGCACCTGGAACCAGATCCACAAGAGTTTGTTATATGATTCAAATGTCCAGTGATATCAGGTTTAGGAAGTTTAACTCACTCATTTCAATGATGAACACACATCCACTGGCAGAACCAGAAGGATGAAGCTTTGCTGAGGGTGCCCCTTCTCCTAGAGACAGTTTGGAAGGGCTCTTTGCCTCTGTGGACTGTTATTTTTCTCATTATGTCATTGATAAACCTACCCTCCTCTCACCTCAGCTGACTGACACATTGTGTCACTAAATATGTTCATCCATTCAATAAACTTCATTATAACTTACAAGTCATTCTTTAACATTTCTTCATTGAAGCACTAACTTCATAGCCAGTTTGTGAGTTTCTTTTATGAATCAGAGATGGACTAAGTATGTGTAGATATGGTTCCTACTTCATCAGAATGTATGGTATATTGGAAGATACAAACATGTGTTCAGACAGTCATCTACAGTATGGTATGTGTTGTGATGCAAGTGTAGGATGCAGTGAAAGAAACTAAGAGAAGCACATTATAATAGACTTAAATCAGAGTCATCTCCCTGTATGAGGTTACATTTAAACTGAAATGAGACAGTTGTGTGATAAATAGTTTGAAGAAGTGCATATGTTTATGTAGAGTGTGTGTATGTGTGTGTGTGTGTGCGTGCGTGCGTGCGTGTGTGTGTGTGTGTGATGGAAAGAGAAACAGAGCAAGAGATGTGGGACAAAGAAGGAATGGCATGTATAAAGTCTCATGAACGAGTGGCATTTTGTAACCTGAAAGCAAGTCATTTCACATAGTGCTATTCTGACCTATTATGTGTTGATTTCGGTCTACTTCTCCATCTTTAAGAATGGAACATTTCTTTTTTTGCACGTTTACAATTAATGCAGGGATGAAGGCTCATAATTCTGAGTGGGTTCTCATTTTAGAAATGTTGTAGCTCACACCAAGCAGCTGTCACCCTCATTAATCCAAATCCTCTACCAAGAAAATGGCCCTTGGAATAACTTAACAGAAACATGGTATATGCATTTTTTAATTGTTCTGTTTGTCTATAAAAAGTTAGCCTTGGTAAGCCCTTGATTAGTGCATCCACACCAATACCTTAGCAAATATTTATTTTATTGTCTTTATTTTAAACAAAAAAAGTCAACTTTTTACATTATATATTTCTTTAATTTGGATATGATTTCCCTTAGCTTGGTAGACTATAAAGGATTAGTAAAATCTTTAAGCAGAGTTTGTAGAAACCAGCTAACTTTTATACTAGCCCTGGATTTTAGCCATTGAAAAAGTAGGTGGATAAAGAAGTTAAGATTTTCTGACTTTAAGTGAATAATTTATACTCCCTAAAGATAAAGGAAATTACTAGTGGCTAAACAAGATAAAACACACCAGGCACAGTATACAGGAGATTCTTAATATATACATACTAGACTAAATAAATCAGTGAAAACTATTTCCTCACTAGTTATACACAGAGTAAAACTGAAACATTATTTTTTTAAGTTTATGTATTATTTTGAAAGAGAGAGAGTAAGAGAGAGAGAGAGAGAGAGAGAGAGAGAGAGAGAGAGACTGAGAATCCCAAGCAGGCTCCAGTGTCAGTACCGATCCCATGACCCTGAGATCATGACCTGAGCTGAAATCAAGTGTCAGCCTCCTACTGAATGAGCCACCCAGATACCCCAAAACTGAAACACCCTAATAACCATTCTGTCGTTAAAAGGCCTGTATGTCAAAGTACTTGCATTGTATGGCATTTCTAGATTGGACTGGTGGTTCACAGATGGTCCTACCCCCTCTGCATCTCTCTTCAAAATGTACCTTCTTTTCCTGGCAGTGGATGGGTTGTTCATGTTATGGTCTCCTGGCTTCCATGTACAAGCCAGAAAGTTGGTGATATCTTTTTAAGCTTCAACAGGAAGAATATATATATTTTTTTCTCCTGTTATATCTCACTTTCCAATTTTCCACTCCCCTAGAGTTCAACTGTCTGCCTCACAGTACGGTCCTGCCATATAAGAGAAAATAGCAGATATAAATGCATTTTAAGGAGAGTGATCTTCCACATCTTTCCAGAATGGAAAGGAAGAATGTGGGCAATGTGAAGCAGGTGAAGCAGTGATTTCGGTAGCATATTATTGGATGCTCCATGGTTTCCCACTTTCATTCACTGATAAACTCCAATGATCCTAACATGTCTCATTTTTACATATATAAAATAAACATTTGAAATCTTTAAGCTGTCTTTAAAACTATAATCAAAGAGAATCTTTGAAGGGGAAACTGCCTCTGCTGAATTAGAGCCTTCACCTGGGGGTGCTCAGTTGGTTAAGTGCCCAAGTCTTGGTTTCAGGTCAGGTTATGATCTCACAGTTCATGAGTTCGAGCCCCATGTTGGGCCCTGCACTTCACAGCATGGAGCCTGCTTGGGATTTTCTCTCTCCCTCTCTTTCTGCCCCTACCCTGCTCATGCTCGCTCGCTCTCTCTCTCTCTCTCTCTCTCTCTCTCTCAAAATAAATAAATAAACTTAAAATATAGTTTAAAACAGGTGAGCACCTAGAGGCTGAATCTAATAACCACAGTCAAAGAGAAGAGTTTCAAGCTTGGAATGACATATGCTGGACTCCAGGAGTTGGCATCTGCCCCAAGCCCCTGTTTCCGCAGTCCATGAATGCATGTGAGCTATAGGCCATAGGCAAAAGGCAGTATTTCAGCCAGTATTGTTTTCCTTAACATTCATTTGTAGAAGATGAAAACACAAGACATTTCTGTCAGACTGAAAAAAAGAGAGTTGGAGCTAGAAGAAAGCTTCAGGAGAAAAAAAAATTTAAAGAAATTCATGCCTAAAGACAATGAATTGAAGCCAGACCATACATTTTCATCACTGCAAACCCTTGGAACTCCTTTCTCTATCCTTCCCTAAAATTTCTCTCCAAAGCTCCTTTTTCTGCCTGTAAATGTGTTAGTTTTATTATGGATTTATGTTAAAAGGATTGATGTATTTTCATCACAGAAACATTCAGCATGTAGGTTAAGATTACCTCAATGTTAAGATGTTTACAATGAAAATAATACTACTTTCTGCTTTGTAGCCTTCTTGTATGAACTCTGTGAGATAATGCAGGGAAAGTGTTTAGCACAGTACCTGGTGAATCCTCAGTAACATCAGATATAGCAGTGGCAGCTGATGCCATGGTGTAGATGCTGTTTTCACTGCAGTTCAGCCATCAGAGCTTCACAGGAACCAGAGCTGTGTTTTTGGGTTTGTTTTTTGTTTTGTTTTGTTTTGTTTTGTTTTGTTTTGTTTTGTTTTGTTTTGTTTTGTTTGTCACAGCAATGTTGGAATTGGGAGAGCAGAAACATGACAACAAATTATTGAGTAGGGAAACTCCAGTACATATGGGGATAGTATGAAAACCCTGCAGTCCTGGATTTTAGGACTTCTGTCCATGCCTGTAGTTTCTTCATGTTTTACCCTCCAAGCCTCCCATCCTCTGTGACGCCTGCAACAACCCCTTTCCATGCTTTCATGGGGTTTTAGGGTAGGTGGAGGATTTTTCAGGTACAGCCTCCACCCTGCTCAAGCATGCTTCTAATTAAAACTGTTCTGGTTGCGAGAAGCAGGAGTTTGAAAGGTATCTAATAAGGAATAAAGAGCTTGTTAATGAAGGACATCCTAAATCTCTGCCTCTTTTCTGCATGTTTGTTCCATTCACTTCCTTATAGACTTGATGTTTGTTTCCTCATAGTCTCTGCCCCCACCCCTCTCTCCTATTTCAGGTTGTGCTTGGTTTTGGTTTACTGTGGTGATGATGGTCTTGCTTCTTGTTACAGTAGAAATAGGAAACTAACAGACCACCCCTTTCAGAAGTAGGGGCAGTCATTAGAGGTTGTTAATGCCAGCCACCTTCCTCCATAATCTCAGGAATCTCAGTGAAATCAAAAGTAGTTTCTTGGGACACCTAGGTGGCTCAGTTGCGCATCTGACTTGATTTTGGCTCAGGTCATAATCTCATGGTTTTGTGGGTTTGAGTCCCATGCCGGGCTCTGCACTGACAGTGTGGAGCCTGCCTGGGATTCTCTCTCTCTCTCTCTCTCTGTTTCTCTCTCTCTCTCTCTTCCCCTCCCCACTTGCATTCTCTCTGCCTCTCTCAAAATAAATAAAGAAACTTAAGAAAAATTTTAAGTAGTTTCTCAGAATTTAGGTACTTCTTGTCTTACATATTCTAGCTTTTTTTTTCTGTCTCTGAATAGGCTGAACAATAGCCACTAGGTTCTTCTATTTCGGTAGAAGCTGACTTTGTTTCTTGAGAGTAATAATAACAGCTACTTCATGTTTGTGAAGATTAATTTAGATACTACATAAACTTAAAGTGACTTATAACACTGTCTGGCACACAGTAAATGCCAATTATCAGCACACTACCAATAAGAAATGAAATCTTGATAGTGGTTGCTGAGACAAGTGACTAGATTGAATGAAGTCTAAAGGCCGTGTACTTGTAGAACATCTTTCGTACCTCAAATGTTTCCATACATGTCACTCCTTCAGGCTTCACAACAACATGGCAGGATGTATTATCTCCATCTTATAGATGAGCACTGAGAATGTAAATAACTTTACTTGCCCAGAAGTGGGAGTGTCAAAACTAGACTTCAAATGTAGGTCATCTGGCTTAAACAGCAAGCCTTTTTGTAGGTCATTGTGCAGACTCTTGCAGTGCAACAAACCACTAGTCCCTAGAGCACTGCCCACATGCCTAATGCATGACATTTTAAAAGCTGATAATGGATGTAAAAAAGCTGGGAAACACTTGAACATAAAAGCACTGAGTTTGTGAACATCTGTCAGAGATTCACTAAATGGGCATATTGCTATGGAATGAATTGTGTTTCCCTAAAATTCATGTGTTGAAGCCCTATCCCCCATGTGACTGTATTTAGAAATAGGACCTATGAGGAGGAGATAAAGGTTAAATGAGGTCATAAGATTGAGCCCTAACTCAATAGGGCCTGTGTCCTTATAAGAAAAGGAAGAGACACCAGAGTTCTCTCTTTTTCTTCACCATTGAGGTGAGAAGGCAGCTGACTATGAGCAAGGAAAAGAATCCTTACCAGGAACCAAATAAGCCTGCATCTTGATCTTGGACTTCTCAGTCTTCAGAATTATGAGAAAATAAACTTCTGTTAGTTAAGTCAATCAGTCTGTGGTATCTGGTTATGGCAGACTGACTGGACTAAGACACACTTATCATACTGGCATCTCCTCTCTTCCTCTTGGTACAGTTACTCTGCTTTTTTTTTTCTTCTTTCGACTTCAGGTATTTCAGTCGGTGTTCCTATAAATATGAAACACTATTTCTCATTTCATATCTAGCACAGCTGCATTCATTCCAACATTTTTTTGAGAGTAAAACCTGTGTTGCATGACAGAGATGCAAAATCAGGAAGAATAGATGCCAAGTATTATGGTAGAGCTTCCAGAGTAAAAATGTAGGATGTGTGTATGTGTCTGTGTGTGTGTGTGTGTGTCTGTGTGCACACGCATGTATGTGTGTGAGATATATGAGCAAGATGAAGAAGACGAAAGGGTGACTTAAGAGGCAGAATTAACATCAGAGGTTGAACAGAACACAATGTCTGTTTACTTCAGGCTAAGGGCAAAACACAACGCTCTTGGGTGAAGCCAAGGGAAAGAAAGGAACAAGGGCTTAGTGAAGGTAGTAGGAAAAAAGGTCCAGAAAGTTGTCTTCTGCCCTTCTAGACAATTTCTTTCCTAGACTAACACCCGATACCTTTTCTGGCTCCTACAAAAGATACTTCTACATCCTGATGCTTCAGATAGTTGACACAACAGAACCAGGGTCCCTCCCCAGTTCTGCTGTTTAGCCTTGAAGCTCCATGCATGCACAATGATACTTAGAGAAGCAATGCACACTTGTGGGCACTTAAAGGAGAACAGATAGAAAGGTTCAGCTATGGAACTTTTCTAGGAGCTAATCTTACTTTGCAAATAGCCTATTTACCACTGGAAGGCATCAATGGATTTATTATTCTTTCTTGAACTACAAATTCTTTCTTTTGTTCTGGGGAAGGGCATGCACTATCATCAGATTTTCTATGCTTCTTCCCACCCTTAATGCCACTATGTAGGTTGAGTCCACTATCACCTAATACCAAGTTAACTATTGCTAGTATTCACATTCCAATCATTCTCTCCAACATTACAGATATGATCTTGTGACTCCCTATGTAAAACCCTTCAGTGACTCTCGCTTGTCCTCTGCATCAAGTCCTTTATGTTCAGGGTGTCCTAAAATACCCTTTAAACTTCCACTACCCTCAAATATTTACAGTTCCCAGAAGGCAGCAAGCTCTCCCTTATCATCAGTTACTTTGCACATGCTGTTCTCTCTGCCTTTCCTCACCTGGGTAGCTCTAATATTCAAGTCTTCATTTAGCTATTACCCCATCTCAATTAGCTTGTCTTCATTTCACAGCAGAGGAGGAAATTCCTGTGTTTCCAGAACACCCAGAACTCTCATCACATTGGAGTAGGATTGTCTGTTTATTTCCAGTCACTAGAAGGTGGGTACTGATGACAGAGACTATTATTGTCCATTGTTCATTGTAGCGTTCATTATATTCACCCCAACCGATGTCCTTTCTGTGCCTCACCTATATGTTAAAACACTCTGCTGGCTGCTTATTTGTTAATTCATTCAAACATTCATTCAGATGTATGTATTTAATACCAGGTATATGTCTGGAACTGTTGAGATCGCTGGGAACTCAGCAGTGAACATAACAGAAAGTAATTCTTGCCCTCATGGAGCTTGCATTGTTACGAGGCTAAGGCAGATAATAACCAAAAGCAGTAATGAAAATATAGAAGATATAGATCAGATAGGGAGTGCTGATAGGTGGAGAGGGGCACAATCTTAAATAAGATGACCAGTAAAGGCCTCTGAAAAGAGACATTTGAGCAAAGCATATAAGAAAATTAGATTTGTGTTCGGGGGAAAAAAAGCAATCCAGACAGAAAGAATTCCAGAGCAAAGTTCATGCTATGATTTCTCTCACTTGGTAAATAAATAAACAAAACAAAGCAGATAACTCATTTTTTACCTCACTCTCCCTTCCAGCTGCCATTTCATCTTTCAGTTCTGGCTTCCATATTGTATAGTCTATGTCCTTAACTATATATTACATATAGTTATTTATTTGCCTCATGTCTGTCCCCCTAATAAATTGCAAGCCCCATAAAGACAGGGATTTTGTCTATTTTATTCATTGCTACATTATCACGATCTAGAATCAGAATCTAGAATGGTGCCTAGACACAATAGGCAGTTGATCAATATTTTTTGAATGGATAAAATAATGAATAATTTTGAAAGAACCAGTAAGTTAGAACCCCTATACTTATTATATGTTATTATTAAATATATTTTCTTCTGTTCCCCCCCCCCCCCGTAAGTCTTCATTTCTAAAAGCTTCATTTTGGCTTCTGGACTACTATATTTCAAATACAATGAAAATAAATCTTTTCTACAAAAAAAAATTGCCCTTTACTGTCTCTCACCAACTCTACTTATTTTAAAGAATATTCCAATGTTAGCCAAAAAAAATTAGTGTATGGGTAATGGCTGATCTGGTATTTTTTTGTTCTGTGTGCTGCTGCCTCAACTCTATGGAAGAATGAGTTAAATTTTCAAAATATACAAATCAAAAGTGGGGGGCACTTGGGTGCCCTAGTCGGTTAAGCCTCCAACTCTTGATCTCAGCTCAGGTCTTGGTCTCAGGGTCATGAGTTCAAGCCCTACATTGGGCTGCATGCTGGGCATGTAGACTACTTAAAAAAATAATAATAAGGAAAATGATAGAGCTCTTCATATCCTTTAAGATATGATTACAAAATGTTAGTGCATATATGAGTCATAGAAGTTTGTATTTTTTTTTGTTTTGTTTGGACAGGGTATTTTGTTTGCCTGTTAAAAGCTTGAAAGAATTGAACTCATAGATGCAGATATATGGTTCTTATTTATTTATTTATTTATTTATACATTATTTTATATCTTGCATTATATATTAATTTTATTTATTTCTTTATTTATTTAATATGAAATTTATTGTTAAATTGGGTTTCTATACAACATCCAGTGCTCATCCCAACAGGTTCCCTCCTCAATGCCCATCACCCACTTTCCCCTCCCTCCCACCCCCCATCAACCCTCAGTTTATTCTCAGTTTTTGAGAGTCTCTTATGGTTTGCCTCTCTCCCTCTCTAACTTTTTTTTTTCTTGTGGTTCATTTTTAAATGGGATAAGGTATGTCTCAAGGATAAGACGTCTGAAGGAATACTGGGTGGCAAAACCACACATGGTTATTCCAATGTCGTTTGTGAGAACATTTCCCACTGTGTGCAGATGGAACTGACAGTTTTGTTTATTTATTTATATTGTCCAAGTGTAGAGCATGTATATTCCTGTTGCTTTACTTTAGTGCAATTTAAGTCCCAGAAATCTTTAGGTCTTGGCTCCAACCATTCATATAATCACTTAAACTGGCTAGAAAAACCACCTCCTTACTCCTATGAAGAACTTTCCAAATGCATAGACAAGGAGATGACTACTATGCCTAAACTAATTGTTTGCAAACTTGGCTTTCTATTAGAGTCACCTGGGACATTTTTAAATCCATCAGATGCCAATTTGAACAATTTCTGCTTTAGCCATAATGGCACGAGCTACAACAGACTTTTCTCTCACCATAATCAATTAGAAATCATTGACCATCTTTGGTGTTCAGTAGATACCCCAAAAGAGTCACATCCAAGTAGGTAAATAAACTAGCACAGACTAGTAGCAGAAGAAGTAGTAGTAGTTATTCTTAATTTAGACAGGACTTGATAGAATCTAAAAGCCCGTTTGTTTTTCCACCAGATAGAAGAACCCAAGTTTAGAATTTGGGAAAGAAAAAAGAAAGAAAGAAAGAAAGAAAGAAAGAAATTGCTAATACCATTGATTAGAGAAAACCCCATTAGGTATTTGGGGGGGGGGGTGTCAAATTCTACAGTTCTGGAAAGCAACACTTATTCCATTCTCAAAATAAAATTAAAAACAAATCCATCTTCTGTGTCCTGCCTCATCTCAATAAATTATAATCACATTCTTTCTTTACTGTCTGCCACAAATGCCCTAAAGTCTTCCTGAGCATCCTTCTAACACCAAATAAAAATAAAGCATCTCTCCTTTGAACCACTGTATTTGAATGCCCCATGGCTTCTAAACCTTTATGAGTGCATGTGAGAGTGTTTTAGTATTGTGAAGTAGCAATTGTTCACAATAATAATTAATTCTTGATCCCTGTGAGATAGTTACTGCTCGAAGCATGTGCACCTTATTTCATTTAATCTTAACAACAAACACATGGGATGAGAACCCTTCTATATCTTTCTTTCTTCACCGAGGAAGCTGAGGTTGAGAGAGCTAGTAAGTAACAAAACCAAGAGTTATACACAAGCAGTCAGGCTCCAGAAAACAAGTTTGTTGGATCCACTATATTGTGAGTACTTGGTTTCTTTTTCTTGTTTAGAAGCTCCTTGTAGACAAAAGCTATGTCTTTTTCATCTCCATATGCTCTGTACTTAGCACAATGTTTGGTTTATAGTTGGTTTGCGGGGGGGACGTTTGTTAAATGAATAAATGCATGAAAATTATAAGTATGTTTTGGAAGGTGATGCCTAAAGGGTAAGAGGCATATTATTGATGTGTTTGGTGGTTTTGTGTTTGGTAAATAATAGTTCCATTGAATTGCTTTGATTTTTTTTTGTTTTAGACTATTCTCTTCGTTTTGTTTTCCCATTAGGCTGGGATTGTGAAGAAAAATAAAGTTTTTGACATATAAAATAGATTGTTTTCAGAGCTAGCAAATTTAGTGATCAATTCTAATCATTAAGTATGAAATTCCTTTAGTATACTTAGATTTGGCAAATGGAGAGAGGAAAATAGCTAAAGTCATTGAAAAGAAGCCTTCCTCAGCTTTCTAGAGGAAAAAATGCCAGTTCAAAATGGATAAGGAAGAAATGGAAAACAATTATAGGTAAAACCACAAGCTTTACAGGCTCAATGATTTTTTTTTAATTTCATCATTCATTTTATCGCATTTACTTTGCTTTCCCCTACACCTGAAAATGAATGGGGAGCGGCATGGTAATAATGTATTTGGGAATGCAGATTTTTTGGTTAGGCTACTGTATGACTTGAATGAACAAAACTAAGCATCTTCTGTGTAAAACCAGGAATAGTGGAAAGTAGATCCAAGAATTATCTCCCATCCTTTTTGTATTTGACCTTCCTCCACAATCAGACTCCTTAACCCCAAACTTTGGGCCCTGGATATCCCAATACATGTTATAGGGTCTCTGCAATGAAGTTCAACAAAGTAACAAGATTTAGTGTGCCATTAACAAAGAGTTAGCGTGAAAGAGACCAATAAAATACTATTGATTCACTTCTGTTTTGAGCAAACGTTGTACAGTGAACTATAAAAAAACATTGTTCTTTAGAGAGATGGTAAATTTTATGACTGCACTTGTTCTTATTTTAGAAATCTGGGTTTGCACTCAAAGTAGCTTTGTCAAAATTAGAAAACCTAACAATGAAAAATTAAGAGGACTCCATGTCTACTTTCTTGTTCAAGAGATTAACTGGGAAGAAGACTGTCCCATCCTAAGAGTTGAACAGGGATGAGGTTGGTGCTTCACTGTAGCAGAGTCCAAATGACTCTAGACAAAACTGTACCAAGGAACCTGTGGGTGTCAAACTCAAGCTGAAAGACAAAATTGTGAGTGGAGGAGAAATGGCCAGCAATATTCAATGTGATGAGTGAAAGTCTTCTGTCAATATACTAACAAGAGACAGGGAGCAAAGGACATATGGAACTGGGTCAGGAGAGTTGAGAGAGTTGCTCAAGATTTGGTGCTCATACCTACAGACAGGATGTCAAGAACTTATCCTGATGATATGGTGCCTGCTAACCATGTATGTGGGAGTGGACCAGCCACCTCAAAGGCATAAAGCTATCCAGACACTTTGCCTATGTTACCTCCCTGATGGCTTTCCCAATTGCTGGATGTCAAGATGATTTTTTTGTGTGCTCTCAAGACATTTATTTGTCATGCTCCAGTGTAATTCATCATTATTCATCTTTTACCATAGAATGACTTTAGAAACAATTAATCTGGTTCAAAATTACAGCTTCCATACTTTTAAAGCTATGTATCATTGAGCAAATTACTTTGCATTTGTATTTTCATCTGTAAAACAGAGGTAATAAAAGTTTCCAAATCTCATAACATTTTTAAGGAAAGTTAATGATAAATACATGAGAAATTCTTAGAATTTTCTGGCAAAGAGTAACATGAAAAATTATTTTTTATTAATATACTCATTATTATCATCTTACATTTTACCATAGTGCCTGACACATTGCCAGTGATCTGTAAATATCCAGTGAATACAAATTCACTAGAATTTCATTCATGTGAATGAAATATCATGAATCCTAAGTTTATAAAGCATTTGCAGAGGTCAAAATATATACCTGTAGTTCAAATGAAAATGAACAATTTAGATAGGCACCAGCTATTTCTTTAGAGTTGTCACTTTTGATAATATTTACCTATGATACCACTAGTAGAATAGGACTTCATTTTTTTTTTTATTGAATTTAAGCAAAGAATAATTCCCAACATTTGTAAAGTTTCCTTCCTGATTAATTTGACATTTTTGGCTTAGATAAAAATAGAGGCAGAATCATTTCCTGAACAAATGAAAGCTGAACTCCTTGGTTGCAACTTGATCAATGTTACAAGTCAGGGCCAAAACACATCTTAATTCTGGGCTGTTGTGGACTTTGTTACTTATACCAAGAAGTCAAATCAGTTGAACAATTGTTAATAGAGTTTTAATAAAATCCAGTGAATTGTAAATAGGCAAGTTGGAGCTTGTTTAGGCAGAAAATTGGGCTGTAGGATTGTGGTGTGTGTGGTAATGATTATTGAATTAGGCAGACTCTGTGGTCCACAAAGGAAAAGTAACTATCCACCATGATCTGTACTCTTGATATTGTTGATGGATCTTTGAACATGTATTTTTATTTTTATTTATTTTTGTCTTTAAGAACAAGTAAAAAAGTTATTGAGAGAAGCAACATATGGTACCATCACACATTACTTTTAGGCCTTGTGACTCACTTCTCCCGAATCTTACCATCTGAATTCAAAAGGTTATTTTGAGTGAATTTTAGAATCTTCTGTCCTTTGGAAAAATTTTAACCTTAGCATTATTTCAAATATCTACCCGGCTGGCTCAATTGGTGGAGCATGCAACTCTTGATCTCAGAGTTGTGGGTTCAAGCCTTCCACTGGGTGTATAGATGACTTAAAAAAAAAAAGATTATTTCAAATATCTTTATGGTCTATTTAAAAAGGACAGAAAGAGTTTCAATTTACAACTCATTAATTTCAGGTTACAGTAAGTATCTACTAATTTTAACCTCTTAGCCTGATGTTCCCCCTGTAGCTCAAAGTCTGTCCCACCTTTGACTATTGCTCTTTTCTTAACTACCAGTTAGCTCCAGATTATGTGGATGCCTCCTTTTCAATGTCTCTTAAATGTGTGGAATATTTATAATAAACTTATTAAAGTAATCTTTTGCCTCTGGTTTCTCGTCCCTCTAATTGGCCATACACATTTTTGCTAGAATTGTTTTCTGAAACATGAATATAAGTGTAACTTCCATCTCTAAAATTTCTGATTTATCTGTGTTGCCTAAAGAATAAAATCTAAACCTCTAAACCTGTTACTTAGAATGTTTCAGCACTTGGCCTTCCACAAGCAACTCCTGACACCTTATCCTCACCGGTGTTGAATCATGCACCAAAAGGTAGTCTCCCTGTCATTCTTCACTGTGCCATCCTGTATTTTTTGTTTAGTTAACATGCACCTCTCTAAGCCACATGTAAGCAATAGCTTCTATGGGCAGTTGCTGGGATCCCAGAACCCCACCCAGACTGCCACCATCCAGTCATCTCCAGAGTAGAGAGTAATACATAAGAAGATACAAATAATGCAGAAAAAAAAAAAATATATATCTTCCTGAAATGCAGAGTGCAATGTATAGTAAAGGAATGATTACATTTCATATTAAAATAAGCCATGTAGTAGACTTGTTACTGCTGTTGGATCTCCCTAGTATTCTGTCCTGCAGTGGGGAAAGGCTTACTCCTTGACTAAAGCCATGTAGTTCTGAGAGAATTTCTGTATTACACCATTTCTCTGCCTCAGCTCCATTTTTTTGATCTGCTGTGTATCTGACCCAAGCCAGGTGAATCAGTCTTTTCCTGTAATTTTTCAACCAGTTTCTGGAATTTAAGATGACTTCCTTTATGCCAAAGGTAGAAGATGTGAGGTAAGGGAGCTAGCAGTTATTTGAGTAAGTGAGCTTTAGAGGTTGAAGCTTTATTAGATTCAAAGAGCAGAGGTGAGGATGAGGGGTTGGCTGTTTTGTTGTGGCATACTTAGAAAATTAAAAAAAAAAGTATATATTTCAGGTATACAAGGTGATGTTTTGATAAACATATAGAGTGAAATTATTGCTCTCAAACTAATTACCATATCACTTCATATAATTATGGTTTCTTTTGCATGTGTGTGTGTGTATACTAAGAACACTTAAGACCAACTCAATGAGCAAGTTTCAACTATTTAATACAGTTGTATTAACTATAATCACCACGTTGTACATTAGATCCCCAAAACTTATTCATATTGTAGCTTGAAGTTTGTACCCTTTGACAAACATTTACTCCTTTCCCCTACCCTCCCAGCCCCTGGCAACCACCATTTTACTCTTTGCTTTTATAAGTTCAACATTTTTAAATACCCCATATAAATGAGGTCATGCAGTATTTGTCTTTCTAGATCTGGTTTATTTCATTTAACATAATGTCTACCAAGTTCATCTATGTTGTTGCAAATGGCAAGGTTTCTTTTTTAAAGCTGAATAATATTCCACTGTGTATGTGTATATGTGTGTGTGTCTGTGAATATATATATTATGTTTCTTTATTCACCCACCTATGGGTGGACATTTAGGTTATTTCCATATCTTGGCTGTTGTAAATAATGCTGTAATGGATATATGGGTGCAGATATCTCTGCAAGATACTGACTGCTTGTCCTTTAAATATTTGTCCAAAAGTGGTATTGATGAATCATATGGCAGCTCTATTTCTAATTTTTGAGGAGCCTCACCAACACTTGCTCTCTTTTGTCATTTTGATAATAGCCATTCTAACACGTAATAGTGAAACATTTTGAGGAACACTGTTTTATGAAACTTTGGGAAAATTATGGGTACTGTTTTTGGGTAAAGTTTAACTGGAAGGAATGGATTGTTAGTAGTGAATATAATAGAAAATGCAAGTTTTTACAGAGATGTAATGAAATGGTGAAAACTGCCAAAGGTGAAAAGTTCTAAAGTAGCATTTGGTAATAGTCTCCCAGAATCTGCCTATGAGAGGAGATAAATGGTGTCTGAATTCTGCATCCTAGAAAGTTACTCTCTGCTAGCTGGTTGCTATTATACATGAATCCTTCTCGCTTGATTTGCAATATAAGTGAAGGTGAGAAATTGTAATAATGGACTTCCTTTCTAGTTTTAGGAGGATTACCTGATTTTTGTCTCAGGTTTTTTCATCAGCAAATGAGGCTAATACTATCTTTTGGTTGCTACTAGTGCTGAATGATTTTTAATGAGTTTGTGTTTAAGTACTTTCACTTGCTTTCAATGAAAAATCATTAGTTGCACTTAAATGTTGTGTATTTTAATTGGCAAAATAACCTGGATAACAATATTCGAGTTCCCGGCCAACATATTTTTGCTATTAATGGTATTCATATCATCATGCATCCAAATGCCTTTTCCCTATACTTTAAGTCTCTTTTACCCCCAAGTGGTGCTGGGGGACTAGGGAACAGTAGACTTTCCTTGAGAAATCTCATGGCCCAAAGATATATTCATACAACTGAAAGCCTATTAGAAATTGCTCTATGTAAATATTATGCATTTATATTGTGATCTTAACCTTGTCTTCCATGTTCTTCAACCTTTGGCTGAACATTGGTCTAGCTATTGATGCAATGGACGAGATTCTGTGAGGCCAGATTTAAGTCCCCTTCTGCAAACACTGGAAAGATCAAAATTGGAAGACGGAATAACATCAAATACT
This sequence comes from Acinonyx jubatus, assembly GCF_027475565.1. Lineage (NCBI taxonomy): Eukaryota > Metazoa > Chordata > Mammalia > Carnivora > Felidae > Acinonyx > Acinonyx jubatus. The sequence continues at coordinate 42,531,633 of NC_069391.1, forward strand.
GGTCATGGGTATGAATGTCTAAAATTCTAGGAAGGGAAACAAAGAATAGTATCAAAGAGACTAATAGACTGGGGTATGGAGCCAAAACCAGCAGTCAGTATGGTGCTTGACACTAAGTTCATTCGGTCATTCATTCAGTCTTTCATACAATAACCATTGTTAGATAGAGCCAGACACTGAAAGTACAATAATGAACAAAATATGAAAACTGTACCCCTCTTTAGAAACCATCATTAAATATTTGGTAAGTAAATGAATGGGTAGGGAAGAATGAATTAATTCACATTTGTAGAGTATCAAATCATAGATATGAAGAGCAAACAGTAGAAGTAAAGGTGTAACAGAAAAGACAAATTATAAAAAATAAATAAAAGACAAATACTGATTTTTGTCTTTATGGGACAATTTAGCCATGTGAATTGATGAGTAGAACCTGATATAAAGGAACAGAAAAGTAGCAGATAATTAGGATGAAATTTTGTCCAATTACTGAACATTGGTGAGGCAACAAATAAGTTAGCACTAGAATTTTTTTCTCATTCCTTTTATTTTTTAATGTGATAGGTCTACAGGACCATCATCCCCTTTAATGAATGGGCTACTTCACAGAAATCACTGTAAGCCAGAGCCCTCTCTTGAGATACCACACAAGGTGGACACTATTTCTGTTGGACTCCAATAGACTCCAATCAGTGCAATTAATATCCTGACATGCTCAGTTCAGCAGATCTTCCCTGCCTCTTAGAACATTAGACAATGATCCTATTAACCTTAATGTCCTAGAGTAATTAATTTTTTTCACAATTGCTGTAGATTCCCTTTTATAAGGCAGCACATTCCCCGGAAGTTGTTAGGCACTCATAATATGATGTCAGCAATCAAATGAACCAACATCTCCCATTCAATGGGTCTGGGTTCAGAGCTTCCAGTCAGCTCTCTGTTTTGAACGAATATCAGTCACCTTTTCATAGTTAAAAAAAAAATCTCAGTTACCCCACAACTGTAGGTAACAGGCTATCTTACAAGAGAGGACAAAGGAACTGTCTGTGTTCAATTATAGCAGATGTTCTTAGTTACCTGAAACATAGTTGAAATAAATGTTACTGTCTTTATTTAGCTAAGTAATCAGGTGAAGCAGGAAACACGCCGTTTGGTTCTTGTTGATCAGACTTCCAAATCCTCCTTGGAAATCCCAGAAAGTTATCATGGAATTTAAAATTTCATGTGTATTTTTTTAGTAATCTTTTTATTCTAATAAAATTTAATATCAGAAAAAATGGTTCATATGTCAGTTATCTAAAAAATAAATCTGCACATATACCAATTAAAACTTATTTGAAACAAAGAATTTATTACTTTTTTTTTTTTTTTTTTTTTTTAGCTGAGAGGACTTTGACTTTAAAATATGCCATAAGATAGTTCCAGAATTTTAATTCTCTGTGCATTTACCTCATTTATAATGCCTGGAAACCTTGTATAGACAACTTTTTTAAAGAATTCATAGAACAAAATTAAATACTTTATTATATATGCCAATTGACAATCTAGGTAGCAAAATAAATGTTTTCAGCCATCATTTTGATACATCTGTGAAGCCGTTATCTCCTTAAACCAAGCATGAAAGTGATGGATTCTCTGAGAATTTATTGATTATTCAAGTCTGTCCTCATGTACATGTCCATGCAGCTTCTAATTTAGCTTTGCTTTATTATACTCTTTTCTCCTTGCTCTGACCTTTTTATGTATTGTATACCTTTCTATTATACACACAGACACACACACACACACACACACACACACACACACAGACACTTTGGAAGCAAAATGAGCTTCTTCCTTAGCACATACTGTGTGAAGGACAGTTGTTTAGCTGAATACTGACTGCATGGATTCCTCCCCTGTGTAACTTCTCTTCAGGAATTACTGTATACCTATATAGAGAAGCTGTAAATGGAAATAGCAACTGCAAGGGTAATCCTCTCCTGTGTATGACCTAATGGTCCTTCAGTGCCCGCTGCCATGGCCTTGTCTATTAGACATGCTCTGATGAGCTCTGAGGTACTTTTAATCCAATTTTGAGAGAGAGAAACTGGCAAATGGAAGGAAAGACCCTATGAATGCTAAGAAAGGAAATGGATAGTAGAAGTGAAGCCTGCTTCCCTTGGCCTCCAGACTCCCCCAACAACCTTAAGAACCCCCCCTTTATCTAACCTTCTTTTTTTAATGTTTTATTTATTTTTTTGAAAGAGAGAGAGGGAGAGGGGAACAGAGGATCCAAAGCGGGCTCTGTGCTGACCGCAGCAAGCCCAATGTGGGGCTCGAGCTCAAGAACTGTGAGACCTGAGCCAAAGTCAGATGCTCGACTGAGCCACGCAGGTGCCCCTATCTAACCATCTTTGAGTATCTTTTCTTTTACCCAAGAACTCTTCATTGGCATATCAGAGGCTTGTGCTTCTAATATAAAGATCTCTTCTCAAGAAATTCTTGTTGATAAACTTGGCTTGGATATGGGGCACTTCATCAGAGGGTCTTCTATTGTCTGCAGAATGTGACAAAATGACTGATTATAAACCCCAGTTTTCAAAAAGAGACACCCGAGTGTCGGGGGTTTGCATGGGTGTGGTCTTTCTGTTCTGGAGATATTCAACCTCAGAAATTTAATTCTTTAATTTGCTCTCAGAATTCTCAGACTGAGGGACTGAATATCCATAACTAAACTTACTCTAAAGGAGTAAACTAAGAAGGCCAGTACATTTATCTACAATAAGGATAACTGCCTTCAAAGAGCTTGAGTGTTCATTATCTAGGATGATATCTCGGTCAAGTATGGGGGAAGCCATATGGATAACCAGGAGTTTTGGTGAGCACATGGTCATGTAAAGACAGAGATAGGATATCTTCAGACAGTTGTTCAGGGAGTTCATGTGCTAGAAGTAAAGAACACAGAGTTTGGAATCACAGAAGCCTTCATCCAAAACTTCTGTTCCTCTAAGAGATTATTTTAAGCTACCTGATCTTCAGTCTTTTCATCTAAAAATGTAAAAATAACTTCTAAGAAAGAGTTGAACTACTTAAATAAGATAACACATATAAGCAGAGCCCAATGTGAGATTCATAGAAAGTGCCCCTAAGTTGCAATATTAGTTATCATTATCATTATCATTAGTGTTAAAATGTACCCAAGCAGTCCAAAGGTACGTCTTGTTCCATTAAAGAGTTCATTTATTTATTTTTAGCAGGTGGAATGCTCCATCATCTATGTGATGCAGAGACTCTTCTCTGGATATTACTGGCTTAATGCTAATATTATACCTGGCTGATTTTCATTTTCCTAGACTCAATGCAAATTAGCAATCCATTTCCTTTATGATGTCACAGAAAATTATGCTAATGATATTTTGATTTACCAAAGATTCCGCAGACATCTTATTTTCACTAAGAGCAGTTGAGTCTCTGACTTTCATTCGCAAAATGTGAATTAAAATGCCTGTGTGATAAGATAGATGTGAGTATTTTGTGACTGAATGAGAGACTATATTTTTAAAATGCCTAGCACATTGCCTGATGAGTAGTTATTCTTTAACAATGCTAATTGAAGCTACTGCATATTTAAAAACCATACCTGGGAGTGGTTGCTGTCACTGAATTATATCGACTACTGTTGGTTTCTATTAAAGGGAGTAGCATCTGTTGGCCTGTTCTCAGTTTATGGAGAATATTCTATATTGTGAAGCCACCATGTCTGAAACTGTCTCTTCAATGTATATTTAAGAAGCACATAAGAGGAAAAGGGAATAAGTCCCAAAACTTCTTAGAAACTTGTTGCAATAGAGATGTTTTTTTTTCTATTTTTAGTGAATAATTACAAATAAGAGATTCCAATCAGTAGTGGTTAGTCATCTAGCTAAACTACCTTATACCCTCTATTTCCACAAATCCAGACTCTATTTTTGTCTTATAATTGTAAGCAGTTGTATACATCTACATGTGATTTAATATTCTACCATTTCAGTAGAGCATATTTTTAAAAATTTGATTTCTACAAACATATATTGGGCATATTCTATGTCAAGCAGGGTGTAGCATTATCACATTTTTATCCTACAAAGACCACTCTGACCATTGTATAAAAAGAAGGAGGTTATAAAAAGTGGATGTGAGGAAATAGGACTTTTTAGGATTGTGTGCGAAGAAAAAGTTAAAGTTTCGTTAAGAACATAGGGACCCCTCTTGTGGGCATAACTTTTCATGACTGATCCTTTGATTTAGCATGTGGCTTCTCAGAGACCTTGTTTTCCATTACTTGTAGATTCCTGGCTATGATCTCTGCTGTTAAATTTGTGGGAAATCTAAGCATAGAGAAATTGAATTCTTAGAGTAAATTTATTATATTATAAAGGTAAACTTGTTTCCCCAAAGCTGGAAACCATTACCTGTCAATGGTTTACATATTTTTTTTTATCTTTAATGAATTTTAATGCTCTCAGATAGAATATCTACAAATAAATAAACTACCAATAAATAAAGTACCAATAATGAGAATTTCTGACTGGAATTCACAGGGGAGAATTAAAATCCAATAAGCAGTTGCCATATATTGATATTTTTTACTTCTGCATTTTAATAGTTTAGGGATTTAGTGATTGAAATATAAAGCAAATTATTTCTAAAACTTCTAAAAGTAAGAAATGAAAAAAGTTCAGTTGGCTGTTGTTTGTTTCTTCAATTTGCTTCATTTGAGAAAAACTCTTTCATTTTAACCCAATATTGTGTTCTTCCTTATAATCCAATATTAGGGCATTATTAGGATGAGATTCTTATCTCTGTAAATGTAATTGGAACACATATTGCAAGTCCATAGGTGTTTGAAAAGGGAATGCTGCAAAATGGAAATTCATGAACTTTGATGATAAATTGAACAGTATCATTCATTAGAACACAAAGACTTTCTCTTCATTATGGAAACACAGGGATTTGATACAGGTAGAAGGTAATTTTGATGCCCAGAAATACGGTACATGGTGAATATAGCCTCATTTCTTCCATAACAGGAAAATAATATACAATCTGTACTGTGTCTCTATAAATAAAAACCCACTCACAGGTATGTGTCCAAACAGACCAAACAATACAGAAATGGAAAGACCGTATTTTTTTCCTGGATTTTTTTTACATCTGGATCAGCATGTGCTCATATTTGATTTATAGCCTTTACAAATTGAAATTTGGCCCCACAGGGAAGAGAGTGAGCTTTAGTTTGAGTAGACAAACTGTCTTAGTAGTCTGGCCCAAAGTCTGAGTTTTTCTTTATAAGTGAAGAAATATCACAAGTAAATAAATTGTTATGGTAATAAATGGGCTCTACAGTCATGTTTTAGATGGAAATTTGGATTTTGCCATCCAACTCCCATATGCACCTCTTCCTTCCCTATACCCAAAAAAAATAGTGTATCTTCAAACAGAAGCACTTAACTGTACAGTGATGTTTGTCATAGCACTAGCAATAAAATGGAGTAATGGAAGCACTTTCAAGTCTTGATTCTCCATTACTAATTGTGGATCTTTTTTCCTTTCTAAATATTACTATTGTCATCTTTAAGTAAAAATAATCTGAGCACTAAATGAATGTGTATGTGAAAGTACTTGGTAGACCCCCATTCATGAAGCTGAGATAAGCCTAGCTTGTGTCAATCATACTTGCTTTCTTCAGTGTGAATTCCTTACGTATACTCTCCATTGTTGTTGTTGTTGTTGTTGTTGTTGTTGTTGTTTTTTGTCCTTGCCTCCCCAGGATATAGGTGATGCCAAATAACATAGCTCCAGTAAAAAGGAATAGAGGAATATTTTATTCGTACTTCAGTATTTTAATCACAAATACATTATTTTTATAACTTTATTAATATTGAGCATTGCCAGTTATTTACCTTTTTTCCTCATTGATATTTAGGCATTTTATATATTATGGATATTAGTCTATTGGCTTCTAATTATTTTTAAGCTACATTTTTTCAGTCATTAACAATTTAAGGTAAACTAATAGATGGTTTTGACTTTTATTATTTAAATCTATCAGTGTTTTTATGACTCTAAGATTTTGTCATAATCCAAGCATTTCCTACACCCAAGTTACATCCACTTACATTTTTTCCTAGTACTCTTGTATTTTTATTTTTGTGCTTAAACATTTGATCCACTATGGAATTTGAATAAGGAATAAAGTGAAGTACTACCTTTACTAGTTTCAAATAGCTTCCAGTTGTCCTAGTGACATTTACTTGAGAGCTATTTTCCTACTACTTTAAAATGTATTTTTAAACACATTAAATTCCCGTATATACTTGGATTTATTTTGGAGTCCCCTCTTAAGTTGAGGACTAAACATTGATCAATCTCTTGTTTGACAAGTACCATAATCTACTAATATAGATCTTATCTTTGGTAGAGTTAATAAACCTTCATTATACTTAAGATTTTTCTGTACATTATTATGTATTCGTCTTCTAAATCAATTCTTTAGTTTTGTTGGTATTTTTATGGGAAGGAAGCATCTCATTTCTACATTAATGTAGGAAACATTGATATCTTTACAACTTTGAATCATCTACTCCAAGGACAAAATATGTCTCTCTATTCAGTTCTTCATTAGTTTATAATTTCTACAACCTCTACATTTCTTAAGTTCATTCTCAAGAATTTTTATGGTCTTATTGCCATAGTAAGTAGGGTTGTTTTCATTAAATTTTCTTACATATCATTGTTTACAATGTAAAAAAAATCTAAGTTCTGTTAAAATCAAATTTATTTTATTGTTTTAGATTTTCTAGTTGTAATAATCATATCATCTTTAAATGATTACAACATTTTATTTAATCATAATAATACTATTGTCTAGGTATATTTGTTAGCATATCCAGAGTAATGTTAAACATCACTGGTGATAAAAGAGAGGTTTAAGTTCTCTTGATTTTATTAGCATTGCTTCTAGAATATCACTTTTAAATCTAAACATTGTATTGACCTTTGATATTTTATATATATAGTGTATATGTAGCTGTATGTGTTCCTGTATAAATATAGTTCATATTTAGTTAATTATTTTATAATCTTCATTTATTAAAGATTTTTATGAGGAAAGAATGTTGGATGTCATCAAATGTCTCTTAAGCATCTTTTAAAGGAATCATATGGTCTCTCTCTCTATGGATCTCCAATAGTCAGTTACAGTTATTGGTATCCTAATACTTAAATATCTTTGCTTTTCAAGAATAATCCCAACTTGGTCATAATTAATTATTTTCATAGTATACTGCTAAATTTTATTTAAGTTTTTTTTTTTCCATTGGTCATAGTAAGTGAAATTAGTGTATAGTTATCTCATTTGAGCGTGTTGGATTTCTCAGGATTTGGTCTAAGTGTTTCTCTGCCTTTGTAAATAACAAACCTGCCTTTATTATTTTCTGAAATACCCTAAGTATTATAAGAATTATGTGTTCCTTTTAAGGATAAAACAATTTAATGTTACAACTAAGTTTGACACTACTTCAGGAAGTAACTTTTGGCAACATTCTTAATATCTTCAGGATTGTTGACCTGTTTAGGGTTTTTATCTCTTCTCATGTCAATTTTGGTAGTTTATGTTTTCCTAGAAAATCAATCATTTTATCTAGGCTTTGAAACATTTAATTTTCTTTATAGTTCAGATTCTTTCCCCTTTCTCAAACTATGATCAGTATTTTGTACTTTCTTAGTGTTTCTAGATTAGACTAGCTAGCGGTTATTTATTTTATTAGTTTCTTTTAAAGTACAAACCATAGAAGTGCCTGGATGGTTCAGTCACCTAAGTGTCCAACTCTTGATTTTGGCTCAAATCATGATCTCATGGTTCGTGAGTTCGTTTCCCATGTCAGGCTCTGAGCTGACAGTGCAGAGCCTGCTTGGGATTCTCTCTCCTCTCTCTGTGCCCTTCCACTGCTCTCTCACTCTAAATAAATAAACAACTTAAGAAAACAAACTATAGATTTTATCCCTCTAACTTATTAATTTTTGCTTTTGATTTTTACTTTTTCTTTCTTTTCTATCAAATCTTCAGTATAGAGCTTCTCTTATCTTACACCTGACAATGGGTGAAAAGCAATGTGAAGTCCTAGGAGTCTTGTTGCTTTAGTAGCGTTGCTATTTTCTTTTAATATAATTTATTGTCAAATTAGCTAACAGAGTGTATAAAGTGTGCTCTTGGTTTCATGGGTAGATTCCTGTGATTCACTTACGTACAACACCCAGTGCTCACCCCAACAACTGCCCTCCTCAATGCTCGTCACCCATTTTCCCCTGTCCCCCATATCCCCCCATAAACCCTCAGTTTGTTCTCTATATTTAAGAGTCTCTTATGGTTTGCCTCCTTCTTTATTTGAAAACATTTTTCCCCTTCCCTTCCCCCATGGTCTTCTGCTTTACTTTCTCAAATTCCACATATGAGTGAAAACATGGTATCTGTCTTTCTCGGACTGACTTATTTCACCTGGCTTAGTATCTTCCAGTTCCATCCATGTTGTTTCAAATGGCAGGATTTCATTCTTCCTCATTGCCAAGTAGTATTCCATTGTATATATAAACCACATCTTCTTTATCCATTCATCAGTTGATCGACATTTAGGCTCTTTCCATAATTTGGCTATTGTTGAAAGCACTGCTATAAACATTGGGGTACATGTGCCCCTATGAATCAGCACTCCTGTATCCTTTGGATAGATTCCTAGTGGTGCTATTGCTGGGTCGTGGGGTAGTTCTTTTTTTAATTTTTTGAGGAACCTCCACACTGTTTTCCAGAGCAGCTTCACCAGTTTGCATTCCCAACAACAGTGCAAGAGGGTTTCCCTTTCTCCACACCCTCATCAACATCTGTTGTTTCCTGAGTTGTTAATTTTAGCCACTCTGACTGGTGTGAGGTGGTATCTCATGATAGTTTTGATTTGTATTTTCCTGATGATGAATGATGTTGAGCATCTTTTCATGTGTCTGTTGGCCATCTGGATGTCTTCTTTGGAAAAGTGTCTATTCATGTCTTCTGCCCATTTCTTCCCTGGATTATTTGTTTCTCAGGTGTTGAATTTGGTAAGTTCATTATAGATTTTGGATACTAACCCCTATCCGATATGTCATTTGCAAATATCTTCTTCCATATTGTCGGTTGCCTTTTAGTTTTATTGATTGTTTCCTGTAAAGTGAAGAGGATTTTTATCTTGATGAGGTCTCAGTAGTTCATTTTTGCTTTCATTTCCCTTGCCTTTGGGGATGTGTTGAGCAAAATATTGCTGCAGTTGAGGTCAAAGAGGTTGTTGCCTGTTTTCTCCTCTAGGGTTTTGATGGTTTCCGTCTCACATTTAGGTCTTTCTTCCATTTTGAATTTATTTCTGTGTATGGTGTAAGAAAGTAGTCCAGTTTCATCTTCTGTATGTTGCTGTCCAGTTCTCCCAGCACCATTTGCTAAAGACACTGTCTTTTTTCCATTGAACACTCTTCCCTGCTTTGTCAAAGATTAGCTGGCCATACATTTGTGGGCCCATTTCTGGGTTCTCTATTCTATTCCACTGGTCTGTGTGTCTGTTTTTGTGACAATACCATACATTCTTGATGATTGCGGCTTTGTAGTAGAGGCTAAAGTCCAGAATTGTGATGCCTCCCACTTTGGTTTTCTCTTTCAACATTACTTTGGCTATTCAGGGTCTTTTCTGGTTCCATACAGATTTTAGGATTGTTAGTTCTATGTCTGAGAAGAATCCTGATGCAATTTTGATTGGGCTTGCATTGAATGTGTAGATTGCTTTGGGTAGTATCAACATTGTAACAATATTTCTTCTTCCAATCCATGAGCATGGATTTTTTTTCCATTTCTTTGTGTCTTCTTCAGTTTCTTTCCTAAGTTTTCTATACTTTTCAGCATACAGATCTTTTATATCTTTGGTTAGGTTTCTTCCTAGGTACTTTATGGTTCTTGGTGCAGTTGTAAATGGGATCAATTTCTTGATTTCTCTTTCTATTGCTTCATTATTGGTGTAGAGAAATGCAACTGATTTCTGTATATTGATTGTGTATCCTGCAACTTTGCTGAATTCATGTATCAGTTCTAGCAGCTTTTTGGTGAAGTCTTTGTTATGTATATTGAAGGAAAAGGGGTTTTAGAGGGAATTTTATAGAGTGGTATGATCCTCTTGGCTACTGCAACCTTATGAAAAGGATGTCATCAGTGAACTTTTCCAGAATTTGAGACCCCCCTCCACACACACACACACACACACACTTACTACCAGTTCTGCCTACTTGATGTCTAGTCTTCTTTCACTTTGGCCCTAACCTGATATGTCTAGGGGTGAATAAAATACAGCCATAGAAAATAAAAGATCCCACAAATATATGTTAATTACATTTTTACTCACATGGCTTTCCTGAAAGTTAAATATCTCTGTCATTTGGTGGAGGTGATCTAATTTCTTTTTTCTGGAAGTCTTATTAGGTGTGTGACCTTGCATAGATCACTTAACCTCTTCAAACCAGTTTCCTCGTCTGTAAATTGTAGATAATAATAGTTTGTATCTCCTAAGGTCATTATGAGGATCAAGTAAATTAGAGGAGTTTGTATTTTGGAAATGCTTAGAGTGCCTAGTAGATCCCAGCATAGAGTGAGCACTGTTGATGTCTTCATTTCAGAAAACACTGAGGGGTGCCTGGGTGGCTCAGTCAGTTAGCGTATGACTTGGGCTCAGGCAATGATCTCATGGTTCATGATTTTGAGCCCCTGCATTGGGCTCTGCATTGACAGTGTGGAGCCTGCCTAGGATTCTCTCTCTCTCCTTCTGTCTCTCCTCCTTTCCCCTCTCTCAAAATAAATATATAAACTTAAAAAAAAACCTAAAAATAAAAGAAAAAAAGAGAATGTTGAGATCACTGTAGATGGTAGTATGGTAAGGTGATTATGTAGAAATTGGTGTCGGCTCATCTCCTTCCAAATTCTGACACCTTCTAAAGGCAAGGATTGTTGGGGAAAGAGGCCCAGAGATAACCACTCCATTGACTATTGAGGCAATTTAAGACTGACTACTTGCTCTTAAGCTGTGGGCAGTTAGATCTGAAGAGGGCCAATGGTGGTATAGCTAGTAGCTCATAACCCATGAGGGATGTTTGGTCCTGTTGTGGTTGGAGCCGTAGAGAGGGCTGACTGTGAAAATACTTTTTCTCAAGATGCTGTTTAAAAATAAAAAGTGGAACTTTATTTAAATCGTTCTTGACAGTGCTGTACAAATTTGTCCCTTCCCATCTGTTTGCTCAACAAAGAGACATGGAGATCAGGATTAACCTTAGCAGAGAACAAATTAACCAAAGGGGCTCAGGCCCAGATAATTTGGGAAATATAAAGTTTTATTAGGAAGAATTCTCATCCAGGAACGTTGAAGTATTGAGCCTGGGAGAGAATAAAGGAGTTTCTGCCATTTCTGCTGAAACTACTCGTGAATAAAAGAAAGAAAAGGAAGAACTTTTTACAATGAAATTGTACACAAAATGTTTAAAAATGCTTAAGACTGGGAACTTGAAGACCCTCTGCTCAAATTTCATATTTGGTGAGGCAAGAAAGAAATTCTGTGGGGGAAGAGGAAGAAAGAAAATTAACACATGGTATGCTCATATATGGAACAAACCTTTTCCAAGTGTTCACAACAGTAGGTCAGAGGCAGATCTCCAAACTGAAATAGAGTACAGACATCTAGTCCTAACTCTAATTATACATCAGAATTCCTTCCTTAAAAAGAGATGATAATGTGGTACTCTTGAGAAAGCATTTTGATATTATTATGCTATAAAACATAATACTATTCTAGACTATTTCATATTCTGCAGCATTAGAAAATTGTTTAAAATACCCAAAGCATGCAAATCCATAGTACCTCATAGCTTAAACTATAAATTGTCAAATGTATTAAAAACACTGTGCAGTTATCACTGACAGATCGCTGCATCCCTCCACCCCAATCCTTGCCTTCCTCCCTATCCTACCCCCAATATCTTCAGCTTCTAGTAAACATTGGTGATTTCTACCATCACTTTCTTTTGAAACTTAGAGTGGAGCATTTCTTTTTACAGCCTAATAATTCTGGTTCACAGAACATCATGAGTATAAAATGACTGACTAGAGAAAGGAGAAGAAATGCTGGATTGTTCTCCTTGGATGGTGTCCTTCCTGATCTGACAGCTCCCATCCTCTTTTCTGCTTCTATTCCTCACTGAGTTCATTTACTTAAGATGGCTGTTTGCCTGTGTATTGAAATCTCACCTTTCATATGTTTCTACTGGAAAATACCCTCCCCACTGGACAAACATGGATGTAGGAGTCCATCTGGTTTTGCAACTGATTAAACCCAAGCCCACACTAATAATCCTTTTGACAATATCACTGAGCTTGCTCAATCATATATGGATCATATACTGTCTTACATAAGCTTCAACTTGCTTGTTATTCATGTTGACCAAACAAGACAGATCTCTCGGTGAGCAGGAGTTTCATCTTCTGTGGTTGTTGTTGGGCAATAACCACCTCCCTTTAACCCACCCCCATCCTCCAGTACTTAGCAGAGGCTTAAACATAGTCAGTTGCCTTTAGGCCATTCTTGGAGAACTGAACTAAATATACACCCCAGCAGATACCTTTTATTATCTTACTTTCCTCCCAAACTGAAATTGATTCTTTGAAAGAGTACATCTTGAACTCTTATTCCTGTAATTATGGAGGTGGTTATACTAAATCCTGGAACCAGAAGAATCTCAGAAGTGCTTTTTAAAACTTCCTATTCCCAGACTCCTACCCTGGAATTTTCTGTTTCAGTGGGTTGGTATAGATTCTGGCAATTTGTATCTTCAGCAAGCAACCCAGGGGATTCTGGCTTGTAGCCACTTTTGAGAAATAGTGAATTAGCCAAGATAAGCCTATATCTGGGAAGTCTTGAAAAAGTATTTTTCTCATTTTAAATACTTACTGTTTACCTTGAAACTCCAAGGAAATAGCATATATTTCTATAACACAAGACCATTTACACAATTACTGAAGGACTTCAAATATCAATTAATTTAAAGAAGATTATAAACTAATTTATCTAGGGGCGCCTGGGTGGCTCAGTCGGTTAAGCGTCCGACTTCAGCTCAGGTCATAATCTCACAGTTAGAGTTCGAGCCCCACGTCAGGCTCTGTGCTGACAGCTCGGAGCCTGGAGCCTGCTTCAGATTCTGTGTCTCCCTCTCTTTCTGCCCCTCCCCTGTCCGTGCTCTGTCTCTGTCTCAAAAATAAATAAACATTAAAAAATTTTCTTAAAAAAATAATTTATCTGTCTTTCTGTCCATCAATTTTCATCCATTGATCTACCTACGTACTAATCTATTTATCTACATCCTGTATATCTACTGTGAACCTTGTTAATTTAAGGCATTCCCACACTAATAATTTATCCTTCCTAAAGGTGGCATATGCTAGGGCAAGGAGTCAAAACTGAAATTTTTGTAGAAACTAATTTACCCAAAAGGTTTAAGAATTACATCTTATTTCATCTGTTTTTCCTTATGATTGAAATATCTCTTGGGGATGTGAGTTCCTTCTCCTTCTTAGGAGTAATTTAAGTAATCTACTAGTTCTTTTGATTAGAAAAATGTACTTGCTATTGATGCTAAAGCCTCATTTTCTCTTTTTTCATCACCAGGTTTTCTATTTATGTTTTTGTTCTGTGCTAAATACCTTTTTTTGTTGATGTTTATCAGTCATATGTAAAACTCAACTGAAAACTTTTTTTTTCTTTTCAGTCATTACTTAGTCCATACTGAAAATATTGAGCAGTTTCATTCACTAGTTCAACTATTTCCTTAACCATCTTAACTATTTGCTCATTTGCCTGTTCATTCCATATTTGACTGCTATGATCCTCTGCCTCTTGAAACTGAAGAGATGGGATTTTACTAGTCTTCTGTACAAAAGGGGTTGTCTGGGTGCCTGGGTCGCTCAGTTAGTTGAGTGTATGACTCTTGATTTTGTTTGTTTGGCTCAGTCCATGATCCCAGAGTGGCGGGATCAAGCCCCACGTGGGGCTCAGCACTGAGCATGGAGTCTGCTTTGCATTCTCTCTGTTTCTCCCTCTGCCCTTCTCCCCAGCTCATTCTCTCTCTCTTTAAAATAAAAAGTAGATTATTTTTAAAAAGGGGGATTATCAACTTCAAAATGTAAAGTATCTGCACAGAGTCAAAACAGCACTTATCCTTTCTCCATCTAAAATATTTGACTGGCTCTTCATTTTCTAGTCATTACAGTCTATATTTGACTTACCACTTCTGCTTTCTTTGACTCTCTAGGACTTTGAATCTTGATTGCTTTAAATATTCCATTGAGACACAAAGCTGAAGGATCAAAAGAGATATCAAATTGGGTATTTCCCCCAAATTTACTGCTTGTTGCGGTCATACCACATGAGAGTGATTATGGGGTAGGACTCACTTGCCACTCAGGGCCCCCCCCACAATGCCTTCCAAGCTGGGATCTGGACAAATAGTTCATTGGGAGTCCTACTCTTAGCTTTGTAGCTGCAGTAATTCCATTTTTGCCAATGCATCTAGAATTGATCAAATGGAAAGCTACTTGAATAGCTTTTTAGTAACCAAACTTCATGTGAACCACCTAGAAAGGTATTAATCCATAATGAAAATAGAGACTTCCAGTAGAACTACAGTGCTTAAATATTCCATTCAGCACATGTACTCAGGTTAGGAAAACCAGAATGAATAAACAAAAGAAGTTGTTTATTTGGTGAGAAGGGAAGCAAATGTTTTGAATTATTGGTGATCTCAAGAGCTAGTATTTTCAACCTATCAAGGAATATTTCACTGATATTTCTGTCATTGAAATAAAAACCCTCAGGATGGGTGAGTCAAAGAAGCTTATTCTTAAGTCACTGCTCACCACTGATGAAGTCAAAATTATGTTTGCTCTGTTTTATTCACCTGTTCTTTCTTCAGGTATGTAAGTACTACTGATAAACTGTTTTCTTTGACATTAATCATCTTATGTACCGTTTCCTGAGCCAGATCCTTTGCTACATATATGAAATATACTAGGTTATTTAATCATTTAACTGAATAAAAAATCCTCAGTCACCTTTGGAGAAAGGTGGGTCGGAAAAGGTAAGTCACCCAATGCTACACAGCTTGTAGGTCAAATTATCAACAACACCTGTCACTAAATGTCTTTCTTTGTTTAAAATACTTAGAGGAAACACTACACATATTTGATGTCATGTGCTAGCCTTCCTGCTTTAACTCTTAGAGGGTGAACTTACTAGGAAATTCTGGAAACACCTTATCACTAGCCATATACATTAATAATTGCCACAGTGGAAGAAAGTAAACCCCAGTCAGTTTCTAAAGAAAAAAAAAGTAGTCTTTGTGATACATGCAAGAAAAGTAAAAAAGTTATGCACAAAATAACTTTCTGTTCCTAACTCATCCATAAAATTCTTCTTAATGTCTCAGCAACCTAGAGACATGCTAAAGAAGTGTATTACTTTTTTTTTACTTATAATTTTCCGTTATGAATACTACCTGGTTAACAAGTATAGCTAAAGACTGTGCTTGACCATGAAATACCATTACATGTATAGACTAATATGTAGAGACTGGAATGTATTTCATGGTGTAATTAAGTCTGCAAAAGTTAGTAATACAAATCAATACAGAATGACTCTTGGATCACTTGAAGTGTTATGTAATGAAACATTAAGGTTTGGGGTGAATGCTTTTTTTTCATGTGGGGTTTTCCAAAGCATTGCAGGAGAGTGGGCTTTCCTAGCTCCTCGCTCCTAAATGCCACCAGCACCCTCCAATTTTGCGACAATCAGTGTCCCTATACCACATTGACAAATAACCCTCCTATAGTTGACAGGGGTTCTGCCCTCAGTTGAGAACCACTGAAAGGAAGTATAGTTTCTAAAAATTCTAAAAACGAGGGCCAGGCCTATAATTAAGAAATATTAACAAATGAGAGTCTGTTCTATTTCCCATTTCCAGCTAATATCATGACCAAAATAAGTTAACATTTCTGTAATCAGCTAACAAACACTTTGTTTTCTCATTCAGGTTGAATAGTTAAAGCAATTTTCTGTATTAGGATACTCAACCAAATTTTAATTCGAACATTACTGGTTTGGGCTCAAAGCAATGTGATGTTTGGTATGAACTCTGTTATATTGATAATTACTAGTGACCTTATTAAGTAATTATGAAACAAAGAAATTAGCAGAGAATACTTGTCATTTATTTAAGAAAACAATATTGATTACTCTACCATGTGTGAAGCCGTGTAATAGACATTAGAGATACATGAGTAAGAATCCTCTGTTTTCATGGAGCCTACAACTTAGTATGAAAGGCAGACTATTAGCCAAATAATTACCAGATAATTTGCCAAGTAATACAGAAAATATATGTACAAAACACTATGGGAAAATTCGGGGAGTGGTGGTAACTCTGTGGGGTTAAAGAGCACTTCCAAGAAGATAATAATTTGAGCCAGGTTTTAAGGTATGAGTAGAAGTTTCTCAAATGGAAAATAGCTTGCAGTGACTCAGAACTTTATGGGAAAAGACATAGAGGTTTTTTTTTTTTTTTTTCAAAATTATATCTTCCTTACACATTTCTTTGTTTTAATGTTTACTTATTTGTGAGGGAGAGAGTCAGAGCATGAGTGGGGGCCGGGTAGAGACACACATACACACAGAACCCAAAGTTGGCTCCAGGCTCTGAGCTGTCAACACAGAGCCTAATGCGGGGCTGGAACCCAGGAACCGTGAGATTGTGACCTGAGCCGAAGTCAGACACTTAACTAACTGAGCCACCCATGCACCCCAGCAGTTCAGTGAGGATGGAAAAGAAAAAAAAAGTCAAGAAATGAGACTTCAGTGATGTGTGTACATTCAAAGGAATATGTGATCAGAAGTACAGCTTCTCTCCTTTGGTAAACATGACCTCTGAGTAATTTAACATGGCAGTGACAAGTTACACAGTTTGCAAATGTTAAATCACTCTATAATATGCATTAACACATCTGGTGTATTCAGTAAACACTTCTGAGTTTGTGTTATAGATTAAACTTTTCAATTTTTGTGAAGTTAAAGGGGAAAAACGTTTTTGATTACCACTGGTTAGATTGTCTTGGCCTCCCTAGGCTCATTGTCTACAGGGAACATTAAAGAAATTTTCATGATAACCCAGAAGTATTATTTATTCATTTTGTTTTGTGAGATAGGCTAGTTAAGTCCAACTATTTAGGTCTTTAAGATTCAGGTTTTCTTAGATGGAAGAGTAAAATTTTGTTTTGATTGAAGGACCAAGGTTATCTTGGAATTGTTGTCTCTGCATGCACATCAATCTCATATAAAAGTAACTTTTACTTAAAAGACCTCTCAAGAAATTTAAGGAAAGTGTTGGTAAAGTGAATTGAATGGCATGCCATAGATGTTTTTTGATAATTGCAAGACCAAATGTTATCCCAGGGCGTTAATGAGTGAGTTCAGTGGTCCTTTTGGATGACTGAGAATGATTCAATTTGACCTTTTTCCCCCAAAACAAAAACATAAAATTTTTTATATTTATACCTAGAGTGTTCATTATATTTTCACTTAAAAAATGTTTTTGTGATACCTTTCTTAATTTCCAATATGCACATCTCAATGTATTTTATAAGCAATTTCTATAAACCTTTCTGGCAGTAAAATTTCTTTGCATTTTAAATTAAATCTCACAGTAAGAAGTGAAGTCAGTGAAAAGAGCCACGTACAGAATCTAAGCATTTCCATTGTTAACCATGGGAAATGCTTCACTTTCTGTCCTTTAATTAAAATCTACATTTCTTATCAGTTTTGCTTCCTGCTTTTGTACCCCAGTGAATATACAGTAATGTAGTTGATATACCAGGCTTGTATCATAATTGGATGAATAGGAAAAGATAATAAATTTAAAAGGATGTATTCCACTCCAGGAGACCTTACTTCATAGGCATATATACCCACCATGTGTATATACTATATAAATAAGGGCGTATGGATCTTGTGTTTAAAACCAGCTCCAGAAAGCTGTTGGAAGCTAAGATTTCGTTTGCCAAGAGCAAGTTGCCAGAGCTAAGGTTATGACTCTGGTGACCTTTTCATAATAACTAAGAGGCCAATATAGTCATTGCTAAAGTCCAGACCCTGCATTGATGAGTTGTACATGTGTGGCTTTCACTCTGCAGTGGTAGATAATGATGCACTCAGCCAGACTCGTCCAAGTTTTTTGATACTTAAGTAACCTGAAAAATAGCTTCAGGTGTGATTGAACAGACCACTCCCTCCTAGAAGCCAGGCCTTTTTAAGGATCACTGATAGAAAAGGGATAAAATTTCAGTGAAATTGACCATTAGAGGAGAAATAACCTATCCTTTACTTGGACAAATAACAGTGCTTAAATATTGGAGATGAGGGGAGCTTTCTCACCTTCCTTGTCCCTAGATTTTTCATTTGTGAAATGTAAGAAAAGATCTTGCCTTTTGGAAGTCCAATCTTGCACAGATTTATTGATTTATATACATGGAAATGGCCATGAATGTATTAGCTTATATAAATTCTTTAGGATTGATTATTAGAACAGTTATTTTAGATGCTTGTTAATTTTATCATCATTAACCTTTTACATGATCTTACAAGAGACTCAAGGACATAAGTATTATTACAAAAGGAAGTGAAATAAAGTTCATGATTATTTTAATGAGTCACTGAAAAAAATGTCTGCTTTTCAAAGCAAGGCTATAATTCTTTAATCAAAGACTGGGGGCAAATAAAAGAAAATTACACTATCGCACTACATCACTTAATTTGGATTAAAATATAAAAAATGGCCTCATGGGGAAAAAAATGCATCAACTCTGCATTTGATGAGAGGGACAGAGTTATAAAATCCCCAACTCTGTCATTGATTGTATTGGAAAGGCATCTTTGTTTGCCTCTCCTTTTGGATACATGTAGACAAAGTACATTTTAAAATCTTCAGCCATGTCTGTTAATAAAGATAAGGATTTCTAACTTATTAGAGATACTATTGAAGTAAAAGCAAAAGAAAAAATATCAGAAGAGTTCAGGGAGATATACTGAGCAGTAGTCTAAGTTAATTGATGATTGGTTTGCCTTTAATCTTTGGAAAAAGTGACCTAAGTCAAATGGTAAAGACTGAGGGTCTTGAGTCCGATGGGGCTACGATCAGACTTTGGTCACTGGTTACTTTGATTTTAGGTGTCAGAGTGATCTTGAGCAAACTTAATTTATTTGAAGCCTGTTTACTATTAAGTGAGGATGATATGTACTTTCCAGGGATTTTATCAGGATAAACTGGTAGTATATAAAGCATTTAGCAGCAAAGAGTTGGGCACTCAGTAGCTAATAGTAGATAGATGTCTTAGAGGAGTTTTATTTCTATTTCCCAAAAGTGGGTAATTTGTTAAATGAACAGAAAAATACTCACATTGTGTTTCTTATGCTGAGCTTGTCTATTCAGGCTTGAGTGATTTACTTTTCATATATTTTCTAGAAACTCTTTCTCTTACCTCATACTCAACATGAAAAAACACTATTCCTTTCATGATGGAAGTGGTAATTAACCTGCCACCAGGTAGCTGGATGATTACTCTGAGGAAATAGTACCAGACTGGGGACTTCCTGTTGGTCTCTTGATAGTGGATTGAGCACTAAGCAGTAGTCTTAGCCAAATCAGCCTTGGTAAGTGGATGTCCATATTGCTGGGCCCATTGATAACCCACATCTCTGCCACTGGGGCCATTTTGTCCAGGAGCCACTGGGCGATGACAGTAATGGCTGGGGAAATAAGCTGACTGACATTAACTGAACAGGTCATCCTATCCAATTGATTATTAAAATGTTCCTCTGCCAAGATCATTTGGTATACATTCATGTGGGATACAAATATCTTCATGTTTTGTGCCCATGAGTAGTCTTTCCATATACCTCTTACCCAAATTTTATTGTCACCAGTTTTTCAACCATACTCCTTTCAAGTCCCTGACCATCTAGCCAAACCATTGGCCATAGCCCATGAATCTGTATAAGATCACACATCTTGCCATTTGTCCTTCCAAACAAAATGAACAGCCAGGCCGCAAGGTTCTACTCACTAGAAGGATTTCCTTTCACCAATGTCTTTCAGGGATGTCTAAGCTTATGGTGCTACAGCTGCCCACTTTGGGATGATGCCTTCATATTCTACAGAGCCATCTGTAAACCAGGCCAAAACGTGTTCTTCTGTCAACCAATATTAAATTTACTATGAGGCCATATCAAAAAAAGTAGTATAGCAAAAGAGGGAATCATTGACATTTGGGCTACTTCTTCATGTAATTTATTTGTGTCTTCAGGGTTTTCTTGGCCTAATCTTGTATATACCACTTCCATTTGATAAAATGTTGTTGTGCATGCCCAATTTTATGGCTTGGTAGGTCAGATAAAACCCAGTTCATGATGGGCAACCCAGGTTGCATGGTAACTTGGTGGCACATGTTTAAGTGATCAGTTTCTACTAAAGCCCAGCAGCAGGCCAAGAGATATTTCCCAAAAGGAGAGTGATTTTCTGCAGAGAATGTCAGGGCTTTGTTCTAAAATGCTAAGGGCCTGAACTGTGATTCACCTATAGGGACCTGTCAAAGACTTGGAACAGTATACATATCTGCCATTAACACTTCAAGCACCATTGGATCTGCTGGACCATATGGCCCAAGTGGCAGAGCAGCTCAACACTGTCTGTCTGTCTGTCTCTCTCTCTCTCTCAAAAATAAACACTTTAAAAATAAATATTTATTTATTTATTTATTTATTTATTTATTTATTTATTTAAACAAACAAACAAACAAATAGGATAAATTGACATATCCCATGCCACTGGATCCCTAGAAATTTCACTGAGAAAACAGGCCCTTCTCTTTTATGCAAATATCTTACTATTACTACTTCTCATTAGATCCAATCTGCATGATGTCATCAACGTAATGGACCAATATGATACCTTGTAGAAGGCATCCCTGTGATAGAATGGGTGTGAGAACACACTGGGTCCACTGTGATATGGACCTAAGCTGAAACACCATTGACCAACTGACTTCTATAAGCCCCTACTCTGACTGTTGGACCACAGTTACATGCTGGGTCACTGATAAGTACTGTTCAGAGCCACTGTCCAGTAGTGCTCAAAAGGTCTGATTATTTCTTTTTCTCCAGTGTACCTTGGTAAAGGTGGTAGGTCCCTTTAGGGATGGCTAGGAGAAATATTAACAGTATATATTTTGGATAGTGTACTAGGTACCTTCCCTGAGAGGACCCACTGGTTCTTTCATTCAGCTAGTTCTGTGTTTGCAACCTAGCTCAATTCAGGGAATTCGTTGAGGGGCTGTGATTTTGTTTCTATGACTTGGATTAGACTTGTATTCACTTGACTTAAAACTTTTCTGTCTATATAGATCAAGTGATAATTTAGTAGACTTTCTCCCTGTTTTACTCCTGGGAATACTATGACCAACTGGCCAACATATTATGTCCAAACGGCTACTTGAGTTTGCTGTCCATTGAAGCAACTATGTCTACTTTGTATTGGGGCAGTTGAGTACTACCACTTAGCCTCTGCCACCCAGGATCCAACTACTACCATTGCATTTAAATTTTCCAAATCCATGACTATAGTTTCCACTATAAATGAGTTTCCACTATTTTCCCCTGGCCTACAGAGAATAGTGATAACAGAGTTCTTCAAAAATGGACAGGTTCTACACACAAATTTTTATCTTAAGTATTGGTAAAGGTATGTTTTCTGGGCCTTCCCAGTGTGGATGAAACTCTTACATGACAAAGCCACTCTCATATTCCAATCTCCTTAAGCCTTTGACTTCCTTCCCCTGAATTAAACCAAAGTAGTTCTGACATTTCTAATTTACTCACTGTGGGCTACCTTTTGGTCCATGTTTTAGCTAACCAACCAATTTTTTAGAGCTCTGCCTAATTTCCTGAGCTTCAACTATAATGCAGAATCTGTGCTTAATGAACCAAAATCAATAAATTCAGCCTGATCGAACTTCATGTTCCTTCCACCATCAACCCACCATCTTAATATCTCTTCTCATGTATGTTCCCCAGATTTTAGTCTTAATAAGTTAGAAAACTCAAATAGTTCTTTTGGAGCATAAAGCACCTCCTTATGGGTCACACTATGTACCTCACCTTTAGAGACGTGATGAGACTTGAATCTACTTATAGGCCTAGAAGCAAAAAAGGGTGATTGATGGGGGTCCTGAGGGGAATCATCATTGTATTGCATGGCAACTGCCTTAGGGAAGACCATTCTTGTTTCTTCAGGCAATGCAGAGTTAGTCCCATTAGATGGGAGTAGAGAGGCCACTATTCCTGGGGCTGAGTAGGCTACTTTTACTGGATGTGGAGGGCTGCATCCACTGGAGGTGGGAAAGTCTTCTTTGACTGACACAGAAGATTCATGAGGGGCTAAATGCCCCCAGCTTCATCAGGATCTTTTCACATGCCCCTCTCTAATTTACAGGATCCTATCTTTTCCAATCAATGCTTTATTTTAATAGTAGACACTCGGCAAGGCTGGAAGTTCAGCTTGCTTTGTAATTCATTCAGTTATGAGATTCCATTTTCATTTTAAACAAGCTTAGCCCTATGGGTACAAGGAACATGGGTCTCTTTCAGGGCACAGACAGAAGGTTTCAGGTCATTTATGCAGTGCTTGAGCTGGGAGTTCTAAACGCTTAACTCTTTTTTATTTATTTATTTTTTACCACTTTGTTCAGTGACATTAGGAACAACCGGCCTATCTTATATTTGTTAGTTTTCTAGAACTGTTCAGAAGTATCATATACACAGCCACTTAGCTTCGTGCTTTTTACATGATTGGGAATATTCAGTGGAGATATTTTGCATACCCCCCATTTCCAGTTCATGCCATGGATTATGAGTATTGTGTTTACTACTAGGAATAGCCAGTAGCAGCTTTAATCACATTAGAGAGCCAATTCCAGAAACCCAAGAACCAAATGGGAAAACTAATCTTTAACATTCTCTTCCTCTAGAACCACTCTTATCAAAATCTATATCATCATAGTTCTCCAGATAAACATGAACCAATGGGATAGATGGATATATATATATACACATATATATACATATATATATGTATATATATGTGTATATATATATACACATGTGTGTATATATATATATATATACACATATGTGTATATATATATATATATACACATATGTATATGTATATGTGTGTATATATATATATATAATTACATGGATAAATGAAATTAATGATGTGATTACTAGCTTGATAAATCAAGATAAAGACAAAGTTTTTTTACATGTTTTTGGTGGGGTTTCTCAGCCTCTACAAAGTGAAGTACTGTATGTAAGTCCTAGCACATTAGAACTAGAAGAAACCCTAAAAATAAGTTATTTCTCCTTCCTGTAGCATCGGACTTCATCAAGTGCTGGCAGCCTGCTAAGTGCTGGACTATACAGGCCTCTGGGAAGTTCTAAGGAACCATGTATGAAGTTGAAGGAACAGCCATATAAATAAAAAGAGATCAATGTGGCTGATGGGAAAGGAGAAAGACTTGAGATTGTTAAGAGAGTGGGAGCCAGTGACATAAGACTGACAATGGCAAAGAATTTAGATTTCACTCTAAAATCCATCAGTGGCCATTGGTGGGTTTGAAGAATGGTAGTGACCCACTATGATTTCCTTCTTTTTGCTGTGAATTTTATTTTTGAGTAGATAATACCACCACAGGGTTCATAAATCAATAGAACAAGGTTTTGTTCTGTTGCCTCTACTCATTACTGTCTTCTGAGTCCATTTCTGCTTTCCATTATTCTCTTGTATGCTTCCTTTAATCTTCCTTCTTCAGTAATTTTATATTTTCTTCCATGGAAAATTTCTTGAGTACTCTCTTATATTCCATCACCTGGTGTTTGATCTTTTCTCATTGTCCAAACATTTCTTCCTTCAGTTCTTACATTTCTTGATTAGTCATTGTTTATGGCAGTCACTTCGTAGACATTAGTCTATGGTGAAATATTTGATTACATCGTTTCTTTTCTATCATGATTTTTTTTGAGAATATTTTTCATCCATTATTGTATTTTGCTGCTTCTTACCACCTTGTTCAAAGAATGTTTGTAACCATGCCATGTCCATTACTGTTCTGTTACTTGTGTTTGAATAGATATGACTTCACTGAATCAGCTATTTGCAAGAGGTTCCTTGCTGATGGTGTAAGTAGACTTCCAGACTATAAACAGTGACCCCTTCTCCCCAGATTTAAACTGTTTCCCTCCTTTATGAATCCTCTGTGTTTTGGTAACATTTCCTTGATAGGACATTGCTATTAGACACATCATCTTCGCAACTTCTCCCTAATGACAGCCTCCTTTAGTCCTATTTACTGAGAGTGGTATGCAAGGGAGAAAAAGTAATCCAGGAAGGTCTGATCAACTTTAATTTTGTGGAGCAGGATGGATGGTGGTACAACACATTGAGAGTTCTTTTCAGACATGCCATTTTAGTATGTTAGATAATACTGTAAGACATCTGAAAAAGAAATGGCAAATCTGGAACTAATGTGATGGTCCTGGACAGGAGATTTAAATTGGGGTATCAGTAAATTGCAAATGGAATTTGATGAAACATGGAATATGATGAAATCATATCTGGAGAGGGTAATGAATATAAAGGATCCAATACTAAACCTTAAGAAGACCAACATTTAAAAATAAGGGAAGGTAGAGGATCCAGAAAAGAAGATTGAGGAGGAATGGCATTAAGGTAGACAGACAACTGCATTTCACTCAAAAGGAATTTGAGTTCTGTGACCCATGCTTCTAAGCTGTGTGTTGGTGTTCCCTGAGCTTGTCCTTGAACAAACTGCTCTTCAGTTCAGTGATCCAAGATAATTAAAATTCAAAACTTCACTCGTGCTGTGTAGGTTTACCTAGCAAGTAATATTTCTAATATCTTAGACTTAATTTTATAGATTGTCTGTATGTTGTTAACTTCAATTTTAGTCCAGATCCTTTCTCAGAGCTCATACATCATCCTTCTGATTGCCAGTGCTACTTAAATGGCTAATGGGATTTCAACATATATTTCCATAATTATAAATATAGAGCATACCTTTAATATGGAAAATAGGTAATTATTTTTTAGTTTTTTATAACAAACCATAGTAATACATCCCCTCCCAAGTTTAAATAGATGATACATCATAGTTTCAAAATACGTATGTAGTATATGATTAATATATCTGGCACTTCCTAATATACATATTCAAGAACTAACATAATTCAATCTTTTATATACTTTTTGTTTATCTTCCTAATATCTCCAAAGGTTACTTGTGAGCAGGACAATCTTAGCTTTCTTGAACAGTTTTGTTCAAATAATCCTCTTAATAAATGTCAGCTGTTCTGTGGTTTGATATGAGGCAGATGCCTAGTTCTGCCTTTCTCTGGATTTTGTGACATTTAAGTTGCTTGTTCTTAGGATATTAGCATTAAATGTATGAACTGAAAGCCTTACCTACAGCTTACTTTGTTTTCTTCATGAATGTGGAGATTACCTTTTGATAGACAGGAGTGTCTGCTCAAATTGATGCAGTGTCTCAGTTTGGAACAAGTGTCAACTGTCGCTATTCGCATAAGTGTTCAATGAAAGCAAACAGGTCAGGGTCATCTTTGTTTCCCCCTTGAAAGTGTATCATCCAAAGGAAGGGCATGAAATGCTCTAGGACCTTAATGACACAAAGTACTTTTCACCTCATGGAGCAACAGAGTGAAACTCAGTCTTTTCAAGGAGTCAAAATAAGAAAACCAAAAGCACCCGTAGTTACATTACGTGTAAAAGCACTGATTTTTTTAAATGATGGGCTTTGACATAAATGAGTAAGATTGTATAAAGCAGTTAACTAAAGATTTTATTTTAAGTTATACTTAAAATTTTCTGTCAAACCATGGAACCTGAGGAAATCCAAAGTACTAGCCATAGAAATGAAAGTTATCGAGTTGAAGTAACTGAAATGATTATAACTGATAGCCATAACCCTTGGCATCTTCCTTCTTGAGTTAGAAGGTCTCTTGATCATGATTTTGATTGGAGATATAATAGGATTGGAGGAAATCACATTTATTAAGCTATGTGAAAGTTTTTTTAAGACATTATTTCATTTTATTCTCCAACAGTTCTACAAATAAGTTTGTACAAAATGAGTTTTATATTTTTATAGGCCATCTAGAATCACAAATATTTATAGAAATGGTTTTTAGTAATTCAATCAATATAATCAACTATAAAAGGAAATCAGGATCAGTGGCAACACAGATTGCAGAGAGGTATAATATGGAAAAAGATCATATGTGCATAGGCAAGCTTTACATGTCTCTGGATTTCCTAAAGTAAGGTTATTAACATTAGGCTGCATATTTAACTGAACTTTTTGGCACTCAATCTAATTATACTTCTTTTACAATGGAAGGGATTGGGAGCCTGGGAGGTTGAGTCTGCTGAGCATACAACTCTTGATTTTTGGCTCAGGTCATGATCCCAGGTTCATGGGATCTAGCCCTGAGCCACACTCAGTGTGGAGTCAGCTTAAGGTTCTATCTCTCTCTGCCCTCTCCCCCACAGACACAAATGCTCTCTTTCTCTTTAAAATGAAAACAAAACAAAAACAATAAATAATGGAAGGGATTTAAGTTTAGAGAAACTACTTAATGTGCCCCAGGGCACAAAGGTGAAGGTAGAGCTAAAATTTTTTATTATTTTTTTTTTAAGTTTATTTATTTATTTTGAGAGAGAGTAAGAGCACATGCTGCACAGGAGCAAAGGAGGGTCAGAGAGAGAGGGAGAGAGAGAATTTCAAGCATCTCTGTGCTGACAGCACAGAGCCCAACCTGGGGCTCGAACCCACAAATGGAGAGATCATGACCTGAGCCAAAGCCAAGAGTCAGTTGCTTAACCCTATGAGCCATCCAGGCACCCTTGAGACCTGATTATGGATTTCAAGCACTGATCTAAATCTATGCTCTATCACAATGTGCCAAGGAGGTTTCATTCTTTTATAAACTCAGGTTTCATCCCAGGTGTATCTTTCCTTTTTTATTCAACCTACTTTTTCTCCCAAAATTAAAATTTCCCTGGAAGCAGCTTGGAGCTATGATACATTGACAAATTTTGTTTTCTTTGATTCTTTCCAGCTGCTACATGGTGGGTCAGTAACCTACTCTTGTTGGAATCTGTGAGTAGGGATATATTAAGGGCCATGCCCTATAGCATCTAATTATTATGGGGATAAAACTAATATACATGAAACCATTCTAGAACAATTAGTAGTTGACCTCTCTTATTTATGCTTCAATAATCTATCTGCAATTTACTTTTTCAGCCTTAGATCCTCCTCCTTCCCTACATTATATTCACTTCATGAAATATTTATTAAGTATATAGTTATTATGCTAGGCATTTTGGGGAGATAAAAAAGATGATTTAGATAGTCTTTACTTCTAAAGAGCTTAAATCTATTGCCAGTGATAAGCCAAGTACAAGCATATAAAGTGGAATAAGTTAAATGGCATAAAACAAATACAAAACGTAGTGGGATTTCAAGGAAGAAAATGTCCATCTGATGAAAAGGACCCAAAACAACCTTAGGACCTGGGTGGATACTTTATCTAGGCCTTGAATAGTGTTGGCAAAATACATGACATCTGTACTGCCACTCCCAAATTCACACCTTAGTTGACATCACTAATCATTTATGGAGGGCTTTGTTTCATTTTTCTTCCTGGAAAATGACTTGAAAATCTTTTCCCACATGTTACCCCCCCCCCAAAAAAAAGCCTGTAAGTTTATCCGAGTGGACCACAAAACGAACTTACTTGCTTTTTTTAAACTTCATTACGAGTATATTTGGGGGTGGGGCAGATGATAGGCTAGAAGATAAAGAAACATTAAAAAAAGCAGCAATGGGGAAGAATAGACATGTTTGGGAAATCCCAAGTCTATCAGGTTGACTGCTGTCAGCCTATACATGGAGATAGAGAACTGAAACACACACAGATGGGGGGCTCTATTGTGGAAGCCCCAAATGGTTGTATTGAAATAGATAAGCATAAGATTTATTCTGTAGCCAAACTAGACTACTTAAAAATCTAAACTTTTTTTCTTATGTCTGTACATTTGGCCCAGCATATCTGCCAATCAGAATATGTCTTACTTTGCTCTATTATCCCAAATTTTGGTCTAACTAGCCTTAAAGTAACTCCCCCATCCTTTAACTCCAATACTGTGGCACAAACTATTATCCTATTTCTAAATGCCTTTTATAGTGTGGTTTCGAATACCATTGGTTATATTAGCACATGTACTAATGTGTACTACCTGGTGTTCCAGATAGGGGTATGAACAATGTTCTATTTTTACAGATTATCCTAATAGAGGTTAAATGGTTGTCAGTGGACACATGGTAAGAGGTTCTCAAAAACTTGACTAAAATTTACATCTGGAAGAAAAATAACTTCAAGTTTAGCAAGTCTGCCACTGCTTTCCAACATACCCTCCTCCTTGTGAAAAGCTTAAATAGATGCTACAGCCTCAGAGCTGGA
This sequence comes from Acinonyx jubatus, assembly GCF_027475565.1. Lineage (NCBI taxonomy): Eukaryota > Metazoa > Chordata > Mammalia > Carnivora > Felidae > Acinonyx > Acinonyx jubatus. Next base: position 42,560,423 of record NC_069391.1, read on the forward strand.
GGGAGAGTTGAATATCAGACTTATTGGTAGCTGACCTTGAATCCAAAAGTAATACAATCATAGCAGAACAAATACAGCTGAATCAGAAAATAAGCAGCAAGTTTCAAAACTCTGATGAGGAGTCTTAAGATCTATTTTAGAGGGTCTGGAGTTCACACTCATGGTTAAAACTAAGTCACAACTCTAAATCTGGAAAAGTCCTCTATTGCACACAGGAATCAACACCAGAATCAACCACAATCCCCAAGAGTTTACTGGAAGATCAATAAATATATTTTTGGGACCCTGAAACATATGAAGTAGTCTGAAAAGGTAACTGTGTGGTTTCGTATTTTAGGGGGAAAGAAATTCAACTAAAATAGAAGTCCATTGGAACATAAGTCACTGTACTACAAAGATTCATATGTTCTGGGTCAAATCAAAGACCTGTTTAGAGTTATTTCTCATTCTATAAAAAGAAAAGCCTGTTTTTCTCCTATCTGCTTTTCTTTTTTCCCAAGATTATATTATTAATGTTTTTAATTTTATAAACCAAAAAAAAAAACTTAATAACCCAGTCATAAGTCTCTTTTATTCTTTTTTAGTGTTTGTTTTACTTTAGTTTTTTTATTTTTAATTTTATTTTTTTAATTTACATCCAAATTAATTAGCATATAGTGCAACAATGATTTCAGAAGTAGATTCCTTAATGCCCCTTACCCATTTAGCCCATCCCCCCTCCCACACCCCTTCCAGTAACCCTCTATTTGTTCTCCATATTTAAGAGTCTCTTATGTTTTGTCCCCCTCGCTGTTTTCATATTATTTTTGCTTCCCTTATGTTCATCTGTTTTGTCTCTTAAAGTCCTCATATGAGTGAAGTCATGATATTTGTCTTTGTCTGACTAATTTCACTTAGCATAATACCCTCTAGTTCGATCCATGTAGTTGCAAATGGCAAGATTTCATTATTTTTGACTGCTGAGTAATACTCCATTGTGTGTGTGTGTGTGTGTGTGTGTGTGTGTGTGTGTGTGTGTGTGTGTATATATATATATACACACATACATACACATACCACTTTTTCTTTATCCATTCATCCATCGATGGACATATGGGCTCTTTCCATACTTTGGCTATTGTTGATAGTACCGCTATAAACATGGGGGTGCATGTGTCCCTTCAAAACAGCATACCTGTATCCCGTGAATAAATACCTAGTAGTGCAATTGCTGGGAAGGGGCAGAGAGAGAGGGAACCATAGAATCCAAAGCAGTCTCCAGGCTCTGAGGTGTCAGCACAGAGCCCAGCATGGGGCTCGAACTCATGAACCACAAGATCATGACCTGAGCTGAAGTCAGAGGCTTACCTGAGCCACCCAGGCACCCCATAACTCTATATTTTTTATATTATTATTACCAGGAATAGCTGTACACCACATATTTGTATACTTAGTCAATGAAAATTTCCAAATGTGAAACTGGACCACTAATAAAAACTGATGAGCTATTTTTAAGGGATGCCCCCTCCCCATATTGTCCTAGTTTAGGTAGTTGATGTTATCATAGCTGTTTACTTACCAGAAGTGTATTGGGAAGAGTTAAATAAACGGTCCTAGATCCATTCACCTAAGGAGGATTTGGCCTATTCTGGGAACTGATTGAAAAGGTATAATTGGGCAGGCTCCTCCAGTGATGAGGTATGTAGGCTGATCAAGAGTCACAGTACTATGTACCAGTTACTGCTATTTCAAGTTACATTTCCATCATTTAAGAGAACGTTCAGTTTTTGATAGAATTCTTGCTGGGGAGTCAGGAAACCTTATCCCAATGCCTATTCTGTAACTCACAAGCTGGATGTCCTTGCACAAATCACTTTCCCTCTCTAAAGCTCTCTTACATCTATGAAATAAAGGGGCTGAGCTATATAATCTCAAAGGTATTTTTTTTAATCTATCATCCTACAACTCTATTAAACAAGCTTGACATCTGACAAGAGCTTTCTAGAACATTTAATAACACACTGTCTAATTGGGTTCTACATGTGGAGATTTTAGACAATAGAAATCTGAGTCAGTCTTTTTAAATGGAGACCCTTAATGAAAAGGCTATGTGATTGAATTTCCTCTTTTGGATTTTGAAGAATCATACCTTCTTCATTTGTTTCCACCTTATTGTCTAATGCAGATTTCTAGACTCTCTTCCAGTCTTGCATTCTTTCTTTTAGCCTCCAAATTTATCAGCTCTGATTATAGTGATTAAAAGCAACAGAAGGAGAAATACATAAAAATAGTAGCCCACATATACATATGTGCAAATATATTCACACACAATCTCACTTAAACCTCACAAGAATTCCCTTGGTTAGAACTCACTGTCCCCATTTTGTCCATATACGTCAGGAACTTTCTCAGGTCACAGAGTTGGTCAGTGGCAAGCCACTACTCCAACTCAGGTCTTTCCAACACCAAACTCTGCACTGAACCAGAAGAATCACAGCAAAAGTGGCATTAAGTATGTAAATACTAATTTTATTTCCATGCCACGGAATTGCTCTCACATATGGCAAGGAACATGGTGACAACACACCTTAGAGAGAGGACTCTTCATATGCCAAGGTTTGCATTCTGTAGTCTGTGTTATCTTATCTGATGCTATGTGAAGTGTCCTGTTTTCTAATTCTGTATTTGTGGCATTCCAACCAGGAGATATTTTTTATGCTCTCTATGTACTCTCCAAGGAAATTTCTTTAGGGTAGTATACAGTCCAGCATTTTCAAATCAAGCATTACAGTTGAGAGTTATAAAAGTAGGACTGTTGTCATAGCTACTTTTTTCAATTGGCTAGATTCAAATACCAATGGCAAGAAAATCCAGGCAATATAACTCAGGAATTAAGAGTTAGTCTCTGGAATTTGACTGCATAGTTATGATTCTGAATTTACAACTTCCTAGCTGCCAAGTATTGATCACTATGCTTTACTTTCTTCACCTATAAAACAGGGATTCAAAATAGTACCTAGCTCACAGTGTTATAGTGAGGATAAATGCCCTAATACAGTGCCAGGCACTATGTAATTACTCGATGCATTTTTGCTTAAAATAACAACCCTTAAAGTTGTTCTTTTCCACTGGTACATGCTGAGCACCCCTTTGTCTCAAGTGTTTCCTCATCCCTCACTAAATTAATAGTGAAGGAAGTCTGGATAACCATGGAAGCCATAACACAAAATAGAAATAGCCAGGGTTTTGGAATCATCTTTATTTACCTATTGTTGTATAATAAACCTCTCAAGAACTTAGTGGCTTAGAACCACAATGTCCAGGTTTTTTGCCACATAATTAAGCACTTTGGGCAGGGCTTAATGGGAAGAAGTTCATCTCTGCCTTATTTAGTGCTGGCTTTGGCAGCTTGAATGGGGCTAGTGTAATAACTCATCTTCCAGGACCTCTCTGTTCAAACAGTGCAGTTGTACTGAACACAGGCACTGTCTTTGAAGAGTGAAAACAAACATCGCTTGCCTTTCTCTTTTGGCCAAAATTCACAAAGTCATCCCGCGTTCAAAGGAAGGAACTTTGATTTCCACTTCTACATGGGAGCAGTGGCATATACATACAAGGAAGGAAGGAATTGCTAGTGGCCATCTTTGTGGCAGTATCAGAACTGAGCTCCAACATAACTCCTTCTACTTAATACCTAAGGGACTTCCGTGAGTCCCAATTTTCTCATCTTTAAAATAGCTCCTTTTAAGACTACAAGGACTAGTATAAATGATGCATGTAGAGTATCCAACATAATGTTTCATTCATAGAAAATGCTATGTACATATTTATTTTTCTTTTCCCTTAATGCTCTCCTGAAGAATGTTGTTTCTATAAAGGAGAGTATTATCATATTGGTCACCACTGAGCTGCTCTACTTGAAAAGCTATTAATGGAACTAAGTTAATGCCTGAAAATAGTGTCACTGTCATGGGTTTTTTGTCCCATATATTTAAAATTGATGCTTGTTTGTTCTGTCAGTGGCTTGTTAATTCATATGGCAAATCTCTGCCAACTGAGAGTCACAAGCCTCTAATTGTTGTGTGACTGCCTCTTTGAGGTACCCCAAAGTGAACTTAATCTCTGCCAAGTAGCGTGTTAATTTAACTCAAACCATCTCAAACACATAATTCCTATTTGGGAATATCATGCAGCAGGTTTCAATGGGTGTGGTAATAAAGGGACAGAGACATCAGGGAGATTCACTATAAAATGTTAGAGTTCCATAAACAGCTCTCATTGTGTTATCAGTCTCACTGAACAGTCAGGACGGTTTTTGTGTACTTACAGCTATCATTATTGGCTATATTCTTCTGATTGAACCTCCTCCAAATATCCTGACAGATGGGATTATTTAGTAGTTATACTAGGTTTCATATTTTTATGATGGCCACAGTCCATGAAATACAGGTATCTGCTATTTTGAACCTTTAGAAATTTTATTTGAATTCACTTGGCTAAAATAAAACACAATATGATAATAACACATACTTTGGCTACAGAATGACGTGGAGGAATTAGCATCACAGACTGTTGAAGAGGAGAGTGATTTTGTTTCTGCCATTACAGAGCTGCTTAATATTGAAGCCTCTTCATGTAAGTCAGCCATGCTAAGATTAATTTGAATGATGTGAATTTGAGATCCTATTGGTATGGCGTCCAGGGGCAGTTTGGTGGGTACTCAATTTTCACTAGAGGGCATTTATCACAGATGATGGGATAAATATGCTAGCAATTAGAGACATTTGGGGAATGTAAAAAATGGACCTCTGGAATTAGATTTAGATGTAACTGCTCTGTTCTCAGTGATTGATCAGCTGTAGGCAGTATTATAGTCTTTCATTAATGTCACTATTTAGTTTCATGGATTCAGCCCACGCTCTTTTGTTTCCCCAAAAGACAAGGTCACTTAATTTCTTCTCCTGTATTTCTCTTCTTATTTCCCCTGAGTTCTGGGCTTGAAAATCTAAGTGCACCATAATGATCTGGAACTGAAACCCCTTCTATCCCAGGGATGAGACAATAAGAAAATCTTGTACTCTCCAGCATATGTTAATAAGGTTGCATCTAATTTGACTCTACAAAAATACTAGAGGAACCATAGTAACCTAGTTTCAGCATTTGGACAGACACTGTATCACACACTGTTTCCAAAAGCGATACTAAAATATTCAACAAGTAAACATGCTAAAAGAAGCTTTTGTATGTGTTAATATTTAAGCTGTTCTGTGTATAGTACCTTCTGAAACAAACACATTTGTAAATACATACTGCTGAAACAAATAAATAGATGTCTCAAATCAAAAGTTATTTTTAATTTTGTAATAAACCACATGCCCCTTAATTACTTTTAAACCAATAGATTGTCATACTTCTCAGGGTTTTTAAAGGTCTTAAGAAATTTGTTGCTCCACCTCCCTTCTATTATTGACAAGCTTAAATAGCTAAATAGCCCATGCACACACATTTTTCCTCCTCTTTCTACTTCCTACAGTGTGTTTGCTAAAAATATGTATGTACTTAACTGTGTTTTCTGGCTCTAAAGTTTCAATGTTCTATCAGAAGCACAATTCTCTGTCACAATTAAAGATTTGAAAGGGCATTTAGGAGACTGCCAGCTGCCAACCTCCATTTTACGAATCTATCTCATCCTGAATGTTTAGTGTGAATGATATATAGCCCTCTGTTTTATGACACAAAAGTATCATCATCTTTTGAGCAGTCACCCCTTGTAGGATTGCTGGTATTACTAATATTTATTCACTATAGATTGCTTGAATTGAATGAAAAGCCAGGGTAAGGACCACAGAAGAAAGATGCCTATATCCTTTGGTCCTGTTTTTATTTTCCTGCATTTTCTGGACCTCCTTTTAACAGCTGTTTGGTGTTCCAGCACATTGCTAATGAGTGTTAGCAGCTGCCTCACTAGTTATCCCATTTCTCAGATAGCCAATGGGGTATTACCAATGAGGCTAGTATTTTAACTCAGGAGAGGAAAGAAGTTTGATCTCTCTTTACTCAGAGATAAATAAAAAAATCATATCTGGACCATATGCGTGTAACTATTAAAAAGGAAGGTAAGAACAAGATAAATATACCTTGTCCCTGAGGTCCTTTCTTGTTGTCTCTTAATAGGAGTGTGCAGATGGTATAATGTGCACTATTATAAATGTAATATGTCTGTGCTCAAGAAAACCTTCCTTTCTTTGCACCTATTTGATTTTGAGATTACTGGTGATGGTAAACAACTGAAGTACAATCTTCCATGAGTATAAAAAGAAGTAAACTAGTTCTCCCAAAGTCTTACCTTAGATCTTGTTCTTAAACTTGAGTATATAACTTTAACAGGGTAATTTCAACATGGTTTTTAAAGTAAGAGGGTGGAATCAGATTTCTGGAATCTAGCTGGGGTTAGAATTGTCGATTATGACCAAGGTTCGTGGCCGCTGAGCCATATGGGATCCTTCAGACTATTAACAAACACGTGTTTTAAGGAATAAGCCACTTGTCCTTTAAGCCACACTACAAATGGTATCTCTATCATAGTGGGGATTGTATTTATGCCCCTCAAAATAGATTAAGACAAGGCTGATCCCATAATATAGCCCATAAGATTGTGTTTTTTTTTCTATGCCAAGAATTAGATATATTGTTAATGTCAATTTTGAAGAATCAACAGTTACTTGTCTGTCTTTTATGAAAGGGCTCCCATTTTGCTTAACCAGATCAATTACAAAAGTGCTTTGAGTGGGGGTATGTGCTAAACACAATACTCTGTGTTATGAGGACAACATAGGCAAGTGCACTCTTTTTTTTTCAATGTATGAAATTTATTGTCAAATTGGTTTCCATACAACACCCAGTGCTCATCCCAAAAGGTGCCCTCCTCAATACCCATCACCCACCCTCCCCTCCCTCCCACCCCCCATCAACCATCAGTTTGTTCTCAGTTTTTAAGAGTCTCTTATGCTTTGGCTCTCCCACTCTAACCTCTTTTTTTTTTCCTTCCCCTCCCCCATGGGTTTCTGTTAAGTTTCTCAGGATCCAGCTAAGAGTGAAACCATATGGTATCTGTCTTTCTCTGTATGGCTTATTTCACTTAGCATCACACTCTCCAGTTCCATCCATGTTGCTACAAAGGGCCATATTTCATTCTTTCTCATTGCCACATAGTACTCCATTGTGTATATAAACCACAATTTCTTTATCCATTCATCAGTTGATGGACATTTAGGCTCTTTCCATAATTTGGCTATTGTTGAGAGTGCTGCTGTAAACATTGGGGTACAAGTGCCCCTATGCATCAGTACTTCTGTACCCCATCCCCAAAGGCAAGGGAATTAAAAGCAAAAATGAACTACTGGGACCTTATGAAGATAAAAAGCTTCTATACAGCAAAGGAAACAACCAACGAAACTAAAAGGCAACCAACGGAATGGGAAAAGATATTTGCAAATGACATATCGGACAAAGGGCTAGTATCCAAAATCTATAAAGAGCTCACCAAACTCCACACCTGAAACACAAATAATCCAGTGAAGAAATGGGCAGAAAACATGAATAGACACTTTTCTAAAGAAGACATCCAGATGGCCAACAGGCGCATGAAAAGATGCTCAACGTCGCTCCTCATCAGGGAAATACAAATCAAAACCACACTCAGATATCACCTCACACCAGTCAGAGTGGCCAAAATGAACAAATCAGGAGACTATAGATGCTGGCGAGGATGTGGAGAAACGGGATCCCTCTTGCACTGTTGGTGGGAATGCAAATTGGTGCAGCCACTCTGGAAAACAGTGTGGAGGTTCCTCAAAAAATTAAAAATAGACCTACCCTATGACCAAGCAATAGCACTGCTAGGAATTTATCCAAGGCAAGTGCACTCTTAAAAGAAGTTAGGTTCCATCTCTTTGGAAAGCTTCCTAAATTCCTGAGAATGCACTTTGGGAAGGACTTACCTACAGCTGAGAAAAGAGAGAGGAGTAAGAAGACATGGAAGGACCAGGTAGATTAACAGAACCAATGCTGTCATCAAATCCAGATTGCCTGTGCATTCACATAGTCAAGTAAATCAAGGTGGTTTGTGTTTGTTTCTACTTTCAGCTTCATTGAAGTATAATTAACAACTAAAGTTGTAGGATATTTAAAGTGTATACTGTTGTGATTTGGCATACGTGTACATTGTGAAAGGATACCCCCATTTACTTAATACATCCATCACCTCACATAGTTATCTTTTTCTGTTGGTGGTGAGAACAATTAAGTTCTACTCTCTTAGCAAATTTCAGTTATACAATACAGTGCTATCAACTATAATCACTATATTTTACTTTGGATCCTCTGAACTTATTCATCTAACACCTAAAAACTAGTAAGTACCCATCACCAACTCCTGGCAATCACTTTTCTACTGTGTTTCTATGATTTTGATGTTTTTATTTTATTATTACACATGTAAGTGCAGGATTTCCTTTTTTGTGGCTGAATAATAATCAGTTATAAAGAATATTCCATTCTGTTCTCCATTTTCTTTATCCATTCATCCACTGAGAGACACTTAGGTTACTTACATGTCTCAGATACTACGAATAATGATAAAATATAAATCAAAGTGTATAGCACATTTTTTTAGTTGTTTTCTTATCCATATTTTTCTAAATAGATTGATAGCCTTTTGGAAACATGAATGTGATTCTCAGTAATCCCATCCTTGAAAATAGGAGAAATACTACTATTCTTAGTTTTAGTTTTAAAAAGCCTGAGAATTGTGAAGTCCCTTTCCTCTATTCAGCATTATTCAAGCCTTGTCAACTATTTAGTTCAACGTTGGTTCCAACAAGAAGTAGGTGAACACAAAAATGAGAAAAAAAATACTCACCAGTAATACAGTATTTTTCAAATGTTAAGAATTTGGCCTAAAGACTTAAAACAAAAAACCTAAAGAATATAAAAGAAATTTCTTACATGCCATACATATATTCTGATAAACTGAATATTTCTAATCCTATCCTCAGAAAATAGGTGCCAGTGAGCATGTATTCTACACACTTGCTTCCCAACAAATTTCACAGAAGAATTACAATAGCTGGAAATGTAATAGAACTCTCAAAAGTACATGAAATAAGACACATCAATTACAAAACATAATGTGGTTTTGTTAATGCCATGATGGTGGTATTGGAATGGAAAAGTTGAGAAAAGGCCAAGTCAGCATTAATTTGAGGATGTCCTGCTCTTGACTCCCAGGAGAAGTACAGAAGGGGAATTATATGCACAGTGTTCATTCACACTGAAACCCATAGAGCTCCCCTTCTGTAGCATGGTGGGAAAATAAGGGTTCAGGAACCAAATATTTCTGTCCTATCCCTTTCTGGGCCTGTGAGACTTGACAGGTGAGAGAAACTTAATAATTCTCTGTTCCCATATATAAAATAATAATGTTGAAATCAACACTACGAGATGTTGAGTTTTGGTGAGGTTTTGTATTTGGCACATAGTGGATACTAAACACGTGTTATTTTCCTCCTCCGAATTCCTGTGTTTGCATATATAGTTTGGTTTCACTATAAATTTTCAACACATTTTAACAATATTAAAATACTGCACTACTAATATCACATAGCGTGTGTCTTTCTTCGCTAAAAATTGCTTGTAATTGCTTTTCAAGCTAGTTATTTATCCCCCAAAGCTGAGCACTACAAAAACATACACTACTATGTGCTATGTTTGCACCTTCCTTACATACTATCTCAAGGCACTTGAAGATATTAAGGTGAGGAAATGAAGTAAAGAGAATTGTTATTTGCTAGTTTCACACAGAGCAGGAATTTTTTTTTTTTTTTTTTTTTTTTTTTGGTTCTGGTTTTTCCAGGTAAGCCAAGTCCTTTGCTAGCTAATCCTCTTCCATACATAAAATGAAGGTAATGGCCTTTATTTTGGGGCAATATTGTGAATATTTCAATTCTTAGGAATTTAAAAGAGAATTAACTATTAGATTTTTACAAGATAGTTATTTTTAGTAGCACAAAGGCTATATACATAATTCAGTTCTTTAGTTTCTGTGCCTATTTTCACTAATTGATATTCTAGTGGAGTAAAGATAAGAAATTAGATTTCTTAAGTGCCTGGATTTTCTCTATTCACTAGTTTTTAGAAGAGTTTGCTCCCTCCCTTAAGTAAAACAATCTTCTCAAAGATAGATTTCATAAATCTTTGAGTATTTCTCTGAGGAACATTCTTGTAAGGGGCACATTTTAGATTCTATTGTCCTAGTGTCTTTCGTGGCTCTCTGCCAGCAGACACAGCTGATTTCATTTAGATTGCCTATCTGCAGCCTGCAGTAGCTCCAAGCACAAAAAGGACTAGGTCCTTTTGTTTTCCTGAAGGTTCCATGGGAGTACCACCAAGTCCAACAAAAAAAAAGGGGGGGGTAGGGTTGGGGGGAAGAATGCAAAAAGAAGTAAGTATAATCAAAGACAAAGGATAGACAATTTGAGGAGGTTAAATTCCTTTTAAGAGCAGGGAAAGAACGTCAGTCCTAAAAGAGCGTGTGTGAGTTATGCCTTTGTAATATATGTGAAATAAAACCAAAAACATCTACCGGTATTTAAAAGCTACTTTCACTTTCATTACAAATAAGTAAATTTCTGTATGCTGTGAGAAAAATAAACCTCTGTACTGAAAGGTAGCATAACACATACACTCTCTTCTGAGCACTTTTTCCCTATTTTTCCTTTCCTTTCACTCTTGCTTCTTTCAAGGACTGGTTTGTTTTACGTGATTTTTTTTTTTTTTTTTTTTTTTTTTGCCATGAATGTACACTCCAGATTTTATTTTGGCCACGAATACCCAAAATCATCTATTAATGTATTTAAAATATAACTTTGAGAGAAATAAAAAATTCAAATAGTGGGGCACCTGGGTGGCTCAGTCAATTAAACATATGGCTTCAGCTCAGGTCATGATCTGACAGTTTGTGAGTTCCAGCCCTGTGTCGGACTCTGTGCTGACAGTTTGGAGCCTGGAGCCTGCTTCGAACTCTGTGTGTCTCTCTCTCTCTATGCCCCTTTCTGCTCATACTCTGTCTCTCTCTGTCTCTCGAAAATAAATAAATGTTAAAAAAAATCTTTAAAAAAATTCAAATGAAACAGATTGTAAGTAAATCGATATAGAACAGATCTTTTTTGGGTATGATGATGTGAAGGTTTTCTCTTTCTTTCTTTCTTCGTTCTTCTTTCCTTTTTCCAAACAGGTTTGCTTTTATGTCATCTATTTCACATGAAATACTCACTATTATGTGCCCTTAAATGGTATGTCACAAAAGCTCATACAAAAGCTCTCTGATCTGGACATGAAGAACCTTGTAAATTGAAACAGTAGGCTTTTCCCCATAAGCTGGTTTGACCTGTCAGAAAGATAATTATGTGTTGTTTCCATTAGAATTGAACAAGGACCTATACTCTATTAATTTTTGTTTCCATTTTGAATCTAAAATTGCTCTGAATGATAATCACTATATTGCCATATCAACTGAAAATCAAACTACCATTTGGTGGAGCATTTGAATCCATTGGGGTGAAGAGAGGGAGGGAGACTTACAGTTAGACTTGAAATTGTGGGCCCCAAAAGACGACCCTTTAACACTGAAAATCTCCAACAAATTCAGTGCTACCAAGTTGTGGGTTTTTTTGTGTGTGTTTTTTTCCCCTTTCTATAGCCTGTTTTCTTTGGCATCAAGCCACTGAAAATTAAGACCCAGTTTCCCTGGCAACAATAACGGTGCACAAGTCTTCACAAGAGCTCCCTCATTCAGATTGTTAGCTATACAAATAAAGTTCCACAAAGAGATTGCCTCAGAATAAAAGAATAAAAGAAAGACTGTCCCCATCTATTGTGACAGGCGCTAAGGTATTATTCACAGTACCTCCAATTGGACAATGTGTTTTTGTGATGAACTAAATTACCTTAGATTGGTTTTCCACATCTTTTTGTGCTTGGGATAGCAGCCTGGGCTTTTATAGTCTATTTAGTTCTCTCCTTAGTTCCATTTGCATCAATCCTATTTCTTTCCAGTTTGTTTTAGGGAAAATTTACTTGTTAAGTTGCCATTTTACCTTTTAAGGAACCACTCCCAACTGAAAGTTAAGTATAGCTCAGAGATTTCAAAATTAAACCGCATTTGTTTTTCATTTATTCCACCTTCCCCCATCTTCTCCACAATATGTATATGGGAAGAAAGGAAATACAGTATTTTAAGCTGTGGTCTGATCTGTGAATTCAGGTTCAATTGCTTAAGATTTGACTAGAAATCTGGAGAGATTTTTGTTCCCTGGTGCATGTACCCCTATTTCTAAGAGTAAATATAATACAGGTGATTGGTTTTAAATTTTACTCAAGACCTATTGATAAATAGTTTAGACTTTTAATTAATCATGTACTCTGTAATGTTTTCCAAAAAGAATCAGACTCATTAGCAGTTTTTTTAATTAATAAATCCAGAAAGGGAGTAACACATCTTCCTAAAAGAAAGAATTAGATATCACATACAAGGTATGGTACAATTAATAAAACTTACCATTAATTGAGTGTTTATTCTGTATCAGTTGCAATGCTAAGTACTTTAGATATCTTACTTAGTCATCACCTTATTAAGTTATCCCATTTCTATGATTTATATATGTATTATAATGGGACAATGATTATTTTAAAAATTAAGAAATAGACACATTATATGAACTTGCCCAGGGTTGCATATGATTCAATTGCAGGCATTCTAGTTTCAGAGCCTATCTTTAACTACTTCATTATGACTAAATATCACATTTTAAAGTGATTTTGTCTTTTATAGTAAAGAAGTAAGGTATTTTTCAGTAAACCTGTCCAATTCTCCATTTTTTGAGAATAAAACTCGCTAGTGACTGTAGATTATGGATGGAAAGAATCTAAGATAAACCAACTTGAATACAGCTTGAACTCCTAACCCCTTTTCAACATGGGTCTCTAATTCCCTGAACCAGCAGAAGACTGCATTTTATACAGACAGTTGCTAATGCATGCACATTGGAATTCCAATACAGATCTAGGTGGACTGATTGATAATAATTTGGGAACTGAGACTTTATCCTGTAGGATTTTTCAATTATTCTTTTATGTTCATTCCATAGGAATTCAACTCAGTCAGTCCTAATTTGTTGAGACAATCAATTATTTTCTAAGACCTTAATATGTGCAAAGCCTTAGGCTTAGGAGCATACCAAGATGGCCTAAATATGATTCTGGCATTCAAAGGGTTGACTTAGAGCACTGAGTGACATAGACTATAAGGGGGAAATAACTGCAATAGGAATAAAGACATCTGGATGATCTATGTCTCTTACCTACCTGAGTGAACTTATGTGACATTTATTGGGCCTCAGTTTTCTCATCTATAAAATGAGGTTGTCTCACCTTTTTATCTTTGACAATCTCTGATTCTAGCTTTTTAAGATTCGATTTTCCAGGTTGGGAATGCTGACAAGGGTCTTTGGGTTTGGTCATTGCTATCCTAGGCGCTTAAACATTTTGACACACCTGTGGTTCCTTTCAAGACCCAGAGTTTTCCAGAATTTATTCCAAGTGGGTTCTTCCATTATCAGAGACTCAGAAAAGAACTTCCTTTAAAAAAAAACACTACTTTTGGGGTGTCTAGGGGGCTCCTTCGGTTGAGTGTCCAACTCTTGATTTCAGCTCAAGTCATGATTCGAGGTCTTGGGATCAAGCCTGTGTCAGGATCCTTGTTGAGCATGGATCCTGCTTTAGAGTCGCTCTCGCTCTCGCTCTCGCTCTCTCTCCCTCTGCCCCCTCCTCTGCTCATGTTCACTCCTCCCTTTCTCTAAAGTAAAAACTAAAATAAAATAAAACAACCCCCACTACTTTTTTTACTTTATTTCCAAAGGTAGAATGTTTTAACCAAGATTTTCCTGAGGTCAGGCTGGTAAAGATTCAAGGACCAAGGGCAAATTATGCAATTAATTCCAAACCCTTCACCACAAATATGTAACCTCAAGTTCTATATAAAATGTCACAGAATATTTTGCCTTAGGTCACTAAACAGAAGAGGATTATTCTGCAATTAACATCCCAGACTCATGTTAAGGATTGCTTTTATCGTGCACTGTATTCATTATATATTTATGTTTTGTTCTCTGCTAAATGTATATTCCATATATTAGGTAAGAACCTTGCATGATACATTTTAATAAACCTCAAAAGGATGAGCACAAAATAATTAGTACTTACTAGCTTTTATAGTAATGACTGTATATACACTTGTGTATGTGTACTGCAGTTAGAATTTATTCCTGTATTGATCTTTGAAGATTACATATCAGCCAGTAAGCCTTCCAAAAATCATGATAAACAATCTTCTCATCCCGCCCCCCACTGTCAAGCTCTCTGATCCTTATATCCATTCTTACTACCCCCAAAATTGGATAGCTTTTGGAATATATTATTAAGCTGTTTTTTGTGGGGTTTTTTAAGTTTATTTATTTACCTTGAGAGAGATTTAGAGAGAGAGAGAGAGCATGAGCAGGGGAGGGCAGAGAGAAAAGGAGAGAAAGAATCCCAAACAGGCTCCACGCCATCAGTGCAGAGCCCAACCTGGAGCTTGAACCCACTAACCTCAAGATCATGACCTGAACCAAAATCAAGAGTTGGATCCTTAACTGACTGAGCCACCCAGGCGTCCCTGCTATTGTACTGTTAGAAGCACTGCTTTATGTTCGTTATGCTAACATTATACTTACAATTCAATTTTGATAAAAAAAATCAGTAAGGTTTCTTAAAACCTAGAGATAACTTGATATTTTGTATTACATGGGTGGCATGACACTCCAGTAGTTCCAAATCAATCTAAATAAAACGTGCTATCCACTTAGGAAAGTAAGACCTGCAGTACTTTTCTGTCAGTATTCCACGTTCAATTCACACTCCTGTACTCTCCAGACTCTCTCATGCTCTGTGCCTTTATTCTTGCCATGCCCACTTCTTGTTACTGTTATATTCATCAGCCTAATCTTACTAGTAAATATTCAGTTATCCTGCAAGATGGGACTGAAATATCACTTTCACATATGATGACTTTGCTAGAAATTATTTACCCCTCTCCTTACATGCCCCTAAAAATTCTTGTATATCTCTATTGCAGCTTTCTTTCCTATTTCCGGCAATGGGAGATAAGTCTTTTAAAAGCCTTTTACATGTTACTTTGTAAAATTAATGTTGATTGCACTATAATCACCTTTTCCCAATCTGCCCCATTTCTAGTAGATTTTAAACTTCTTGGGGAAAGGGGTAGTGAATACTTGTTGCATGAATAAGTGATTGAAGGAGAGCAATAACCATGACCTAGTCACATTCACTGTGACGAGACCCTTCCTAAAACAGGTTCTAATTTAGTAAGATACATGGTCAGAGTTAAAAGCTCCCTCCAGCCATTTTTCCCCATGTAATTCCAGGAAGCTCACAGAAATAGAAGTTCATAATCTTAGCCTCTTCCCCCCCCATTTCTAAATAGCATAGAGTAGAAGACAAAGCACCGGCTTAAGTCTCAGATAGACCTGGATGGCTTTGAGGCTGATATCCATGTGTAAACCTCAGCAGATTTTATACCTTGCTGTGACTCAGTTTCTTCATCTACAAAATATGATAAAATACTTATTTCACCGGGTTGATGTATTACATGGGAAAATCCAACAAAGTGTTGGAATGATTCTTGACACTTAATCAACAATCATCCTTGAATATTGATTTTCATCCTTTTGAGACCTTGGCTGCCAGAAACTAATAGACCCATGCTGTATTCTGTACTACTCATTGTCTTTCTTATTCTTAACAAACCTAACAGGAAAAGTAACCTGGGCAGCTCTGAGAGGCCTCTGGCTCAGCAAGTTACACTCCTGAGTGAAAGTCTAATGCTTCCTTCTCTTCACTCCCCCTTTGTTGGGTTTGATGTTACTCTCAGACCTTTCTAAGTGAGATGAAGGTGCCATGGAGTGTGTATAAAACATCAATGGCCAGTGTAAGGAATTTTCCACTGCACTCTCCTTACATGGAAGTATAGCAGAGCATTAAATCATTGCATCAGGCATGGCATGCTGTTTAATAGTTGTAGCATACTTGGCTGCCTGAAGACTCTTCAAAGGTAATTTTATCTGAGAAGAGAGAACTGGCTTACACCCCTTTCCTCCATTATTTTCATAAGGGAAACAACCTAATTACAACTTTGAAGGGACCTCAGAGTCTGTTCCCTTTCGAAGATGGCATTCGGCATTGAGTCACTGGCATCGTAGCTGGAGAGAGCTTTCAGAATCAAGTGCAAAGGGAAAGCCCATTCAGGGAGAGCTCTAAGGCCTATATCTACCCCCATTTGAACAAGTTTCTGGCAGTGCAGCTGACTTTTTGCTTGCACTTATGTCTGAGCATCAATGAATTTGCACTGCTGTTATTTTCCTATCTGTGTTCCTTTTAGAACAACTCTTATAGAAGACTATACCTCAGGCTCTTTGATTTTGTCCTGGAACATGAAGCCAGTCTCTAAAATGACTTTCTTTTTCTTAGAAGAGATAAGTATAGGGGAGGTTTCAGTAGATCCGAATTTTAGGCTTTGATGACTGACCTATTTTTAAAAATGGTCAAGCATATGGGATGTTTTAGCTAAAAAAAAAAAAAAAAAAATACACTACACAGTGCCCCTAGAAATGAAGCCTGAATGAGGTCAAGCAAACCAACTAACATAAGTTTACATCTGAAATTGTACCAGACAATTAGCACTGGTCCTCCTTGCTTTGTGCTCTATGTGTTTAGGAAAAAGTTTAGCCTTTCAAATTACTATAAAGAAACACACTGTCCTATAACTATTGGGGGTAAGTATACAACTATTAGAGGTAAAACAGTAGGAATTTTTTGAAACAAATAGATGGGGTGGTTCAACAAATTTCAAAGTAGAGATGGTCATAGATTTTTTCGAAGGAGAAGAAACAGAGTTACCCCATGATTTACAGGTTGAATTAAAAAAAAAAGAGATACAATGTTGAGTAACTTTCCACAAATTATTTTATATTCCAAAATAAAAAATTGGAATTGCTAATAGTGAAGAAAAGCAATTAGAATGAAGGTTTGAAAATGATTAAAACTATTTTTGTAACTTTTAGACACTAAGAACTATGACAGCTGCTAGAGATAAAAAAAAATGGAACAAAAAAATAAATCCCTGCTCTTCTATAGGTCTGACTATTGAGTGGAAGATACCAAACAATCATACAAATGAGTGTAAAGACACAATTGTGATGAGTGCTAAATGTGAGGGGTTGCATGGTGCTATGAAAACACATAACCAGGAGTGAAGTGAGATTTGAAAAACTACAAAGAAGTAGAAGAATTAACCAGGAGGAGTAGTTAAGGAATGGAGGAGAGGTGCATGGAGCATTCCAGAGAAAGAAACACCATCAGAACATCATCAGAAAACTCAGAAATTTTTGCTTGTGTAGTGAGTAGTTGCATAAGCACGAGAGACTTAACTAAGATAGGGAAAGAAAAATATAAGTAAATAGCACTTGTTTTTTCCTGGACAAGTCACTTTTATTTGTACTATTTTATTTAATCCTCCCAATAGCTCTGTGATATAGCCCTTCTGTCCCCAATTTATAGATAAGTAAACCAAGGTTTGTATAGTTTAAATAACTTGAGAAGGCTTCACAGCTAGTGAACAGAAATGTTGGATGGTTGAATTTAAGAATACATTGTGGATTTTCCTGGAGATGGCAGGGAAGCAGAGAGAAAAAGAGGGATCTGGGGAGACACGCTGAAAGAAGAAGAAAGTAAGACAAGAACAATGAATTGGGGATGTGTACATGAGTAGGAAATAGGCAAATCACTTGAGAGTGATGTAGCCTCTACAGTAAATTTCTAGGTCAGGGGTGAGATGAAATAAGTCTACCTCTTCAAAATCTCATTCTCTCATATTCTTTAATGTTATCCATGTGAGGGAGGGGGTGCACTAGTTAATTATATTGTATTATATACTTGAAAGTTGTTAAAAGTATATTTTCAATGTTTTCACAACAAAAAAGAAGTGGTAATTGTGTGACATGATGGAGATGACAGACCACATTATGGTGGTAATCATTTTGCAATATGCAAGTACAGCAAATCAGCACACTGTACACCTTAACTTATACACTATTATATGTCAATTTTATTTTGACAAAGCTGGAAAAAATACAGTAGTTGAGGAGGCTTAAACATTAGAAATTGATTTTCTCTGGTCTGGAGTCCAAGATCAAGCTTATGGCCTCATGTAGATTTTCCTGTTTGTGCACATGGGAGAGAGAGAATGGAGAGACAGAGATCTTTATCCTCATGTCAGGCCACCAGTATTATCAGATGGGGGCCCATCTTTCTGACCTCATTTAACTTTAATTGCCTTCTAAAGCTCTAATGTGACTATAGTCACATTAAGGGTTAGAGCAGATGAATTTTGGGACCCAGTTCAGCTCATAGCACCTCTCCATCTTTCTTTTATTTAGTCGCCCTATTGAATTCAGAGTGACAGTTATCACTACTTGGTATTTTTCTTGTTCATTTATTTATCTCTTCGTTTTTCATTATTATTATTTATATCCCCAGACTGACATAAAAGGTTCATTGGTACACTGTTTTGCCTTGTTTGTCATGATACTCTGAGAGCCTAAAAGAGTGCTTAACACAAATAGGACACCAGAGAATAGTAGCAGAATGAAAAAAAAAAAGCTTACTCTATGAGAACTTCACCAGAGAGCATATTTTCTGAGTACTTCCTAATAATGTGACTTCTCATTAGTACAAGAAAAAAATACCCCCTGATGTTTCAGAATAGTTCTTCAGAGGGAAAACAGAAGTAGAATATTTTTGTCTTCAGCTGTTCATGCATATTCTTACCTTCTCTCTAGATATCCATTACTGCATACCCAGAGAATAAAGTGTGCCAGTCTGACTTCCGAACTCTAATTGCAATCAGGTTGAAATGATGAGTGAGTCTGGGTCCCCATGCTTCCGAGATTGTGCATACAGCAGATTGATCTATGCCTAAAGGAGGATGTTTTCAGTTATATAGTGAGCCCAGCAGTTCAGTTAAAATTGCATATTAACACATTTCTTTTTTATTCTTTTTTTTTGGGGGGGGGGTTGGCAGAGAGTCTACCTTTATTTTTACCATACTATATTTTATCTTTTGACTATAAAGAATGTATTTCTTGAATGGAAATGAAATAACATTTCTTTCATTTTTTTGGAATGTGAAGTTTGATCAAATTGGCATTAACAAAGAAGGAGGAACATCAAATTTTGTTAGGATGACTCAGCTAATTTGTGGTAAATTCAAGAACTTGTTCCACCTTTGTGGAAAGAGATAGAAAACAGGAGTAGACAATGACTGAGATTATTTTTACCACAAGATTAGAGAAGCTAGAGTATTCTCTCTTAATGATAGTGAAATTATCATTGAAAAATATACACATTTGTGGCACCTAGGTGGATCAGTCACTTGAGCATCTGACCTCAGCCCAGATCATGATCCCACAGTCCATGGGTTTGAGCCCCACATCGGGCTCTGTGCTGACAACTCAGAGCCTGGAGCCTGTTTCAGATTCTGTGTCTCCCTCTCTCTCTGCCCTTCCCTTGCTCTCTCTCTCTTTCTCACTCAAAAATGAAAAAAAAACAACATTAAAAAGAAAAGAAAAGAGAAAAAAGAAAAGAAAAGAAAAAAGAAAAGAAAAGAAAAATATATATAAATGAAACGTCCATTAGAGGAAGTGCCCCTTAACTGTGCTCTATGCTGGGAGAAGGTCAGGGGGAGGAATTGATGGCAGGTTTGTGCTTCAAACCAAAAATGAGGTCATAAGAGGGAGAATGCGATTTATAAGAGCGTTCATTTGAATCTTCCTGCTAGAGAGTGGCCCTGAGAAATGCAGACCTGGCTGCTGGTCAGGTTTGCCATCTCTGTTCCTTGCTGGCTGTTGGCTATGGGGGCATGAGGTAAATGAGACCATGTATCTCTGAGCATCCAGCAAGCTAATTTTGATGTGTTAACGTGGTGGCTCAGGGTTTTAAGAATGAATACATGCAGGTAGAGCATCTTGGGACCCAAATCAACATAGATAGCCTCACTTCTACCACATCCCACTGGCCAAAGCAAGCTGCAGGGCAGCTCAACTCTCAGCTCAAGGGAGGGTGATAATAGACTCCATCTCTTGATGAGGGGAGCTGAGAAGAGTCATGATCATTTTTGTTATCTGCCACAGTGCATATAAGTAAAAATGCAGCTGTGTTTTTCTTTACTTTTTAACTTAATTATGCTTTTCAACTGTCCTTAAAAGTTCAAGGAGTCTTAGGTTCTATTTTTATAGGTCACATATTTTCAAAGCAGAAATCTGTACTAAGAATTCTTCCTGAACTTATAGATAATATAAATTTGGAGAAGTGCTAATGGCCTAGCTAGAAGTATACTTTAGGTTGAACTAAGCAGAAAAATGCAGTAAGGCAAACCACAGAGTATCTTGGATTCAGTATGGATCCTTGGGAGTTAACATTCCAGCTTGGCTTTTCAAGCAGCGATCCTAAGAATAAATCACTATGGAACAGGCTGTTTCTACAGTCCTCCAGTTTCCCAATCTCAGTAAATGCTAAGGTAAATACTGGACCACAAGGCTTCCATGGAAGCATGTCATTTAATTTTTCCTGTATCCCATTTTTAAAGTAGGCATAGTAGCTACAAGCTGTTATGAATAAAATCTTGGAATAAAAGCTGATGAAGATTTTTTTCATGCCTATGAGTAGTAAGAAGGGATCACAGTCATATGCCTCTTTATGGTTTGAGATGTCCAATTTATCACTGATGCTGTGGGTTTTAAGTGTCTGTCAAATCTGAATTGAGCTTATTTTTAAGTTCCTCAATTAAAACAACAACAACAAAAAACCTTCTTCCCAGCTTCAGTCTCACTAATCCTTGTTTTGAAACTAATTAAACACATACAGCATATTTAAAATAAAATTGGTGATCTGTTTGCCCTTTTCTTGCATCTATAATACCTCGCAAATGTTCTTTTGCTTAAGGCAAGTTTGTGTTTTAGGAAATAAAGATCTCTTAAACAGATTTATCTTTTACCTCAATCCTGGCAGCTAGGGATCCCCCTTCTCTGGTTTGTGCTTTTCAATCAGAATTAATACTTGAATTTAAAATATTATTGTTATTTCCACCATAGCCTTCCACGCTGCCGGTTTCCCTCATGGCCGTTTTGATCTATCATACAAGCATATATATACTGTTTAAAATTGAAAGCTGTCTTTTCCCTTAGTCCCACCAGAAATACTTTCTAGAAAAAAATACAACCTTTCCCAGGGCTGCTTCTAAGCTGATTTTAATTGACTGCTCCAGCCCAGGGACAGACGAAAACAGTTGTGATTCCAGCATGGTCTCTGTGGCAGCCCACTAAAGCATTCAAAACACTCAGTGGGAGGGATCAAGGTGAGTTGGAGGCAAAGCTGATGGAAAATTGGAAGGCAGAGGCTTATATTTGTCACACCAGTCTACAGTGGCATGTTCACCAGGGCTTTTATTCCTGGTGCATGCTCCTAAATGTCAAAATAAATTATCCCACAAAAAACAAGTGAGTTATCAAGGTTGACTGTTCTTGACTTCCTGACTTTTCACAAACTCCTTCTCTTCCAAAACTAAATTTATCATTAGTTCAGTTCTGATGGCAGGAGAATATAAACTTATGTGGCTTTTAGCTCTGTGTGCTGATGAGGTACCATTGCTGAGAGATACAACATACACAGGAACAACTTAGACTAACTGCTCCCAAAATAGTTTAACTCTCCCAGAGACAAATACTCCATTGTTAGTGGGCATTTTTGTAACTACTACCCAGGAGATTTAATTGAAAAGCTTAAAACACATGGAAGCAGTAGGAGAAATCCCCAGGAATTTGGGAATGATGAAAAAGTTTAATCTTTGTCAATGAAAAGTCATTCTAATTTACTCTGCACACTGTGAGGTATTAGGCTGTATGCAGCATTGACAATAGCAAGCAATTAGAAGCCTTTTTTCTCCCCTTTACCAATAGCCTTGAAGTGACCTAGTTAAAATCATGTTTATAGTTTTCTTTCTTTTTTCTTTTTTTGAAGTGCTGTCTTAACTTTAATTTTGTAGACCAACATTTGGTTTCTCTGTTAGTAGGAATATATAGCCTTTGGCAAATTCAGGACTTATTCATCAAAAGCTGAAAAAAAATATGGTTCTATGATCAAGATTTGCCTTTGGAATGGGTACCTCATCAATGGAATAGGTAAGTCAAGGTCTAACTATAGAGAGAATGGGTCCAGAAGTGGAGAGGGGGAACAGTACTGGTGTTGGATTAGAGGGAGCTACAATGGATTAAACACCAGCATCATTCTCCTGCTTTCTATTATTGCTTTATGGCTTTGCTTTAAAATGCCTCCAAGTAACTTTGTTTTATCCTTTCTTTTAAACCACATGAGAACATATTACTCTCCCCTCCAACTTTTTAAAATTGTATAACTTTAGAAGCTATTCAAGAGGGACAGTCTCTCTCTAAGCTTCCTCTCACCTCCACCCCCCACATCTTTACTCATTCGTGTTGAATGATGTAATTACTCTAAAATACCCTGTCAAATTGCCGTTTTAGGGTTCAGGAAGAGACAGCAAATGTAAAAGCAGAGCTTAGAGTGAAAGAAATCATAAACAAAGCTCAATCGCAGAGCCCTCAATCTTAGAAGTTAGATATAAAAAGAGATTGTGGATTAGAAGTTGAATCAACTCAATGAAGACAGAACAGGTGAAACTGGAGGATGAGAAGTGATCTTGCCTGAAATGAAGAAGGTAACTGTAACCGTGATTTCCACAGGGGTCCTTTTGCTTCAGTTCTCAATTGGTGAGAAGCCATTAATGGCCAGAAGCAAGCCTGACAGTAGTGTGGGCTGACAACATCATCTGAACACTGAATTTCCATTAGTTTTCTTTTTGAGACTCAAATGTGACTATATTTTATAACCTTACAAAAGAGTAAGCTTTTAACTCCTCACTCTGCATGTGTTCATTTCTCTGCAGTTCGTATTACATTGTTCAAACTTGTGTTAGCATTACTACATTATATTTTGATTTATCTACCATTGCTTCTGTCTGAGCCCCACTAAACTAGGAGTTAGTTGTTTGAAAGCAAGGAGTATTGCCTTATGTTTGGATATTTCGTGTCTGACACACACTGACAGCCCATAGTAGGAGTCTCTTGTTTCTCTAGACTGGGTGGTCCCACTGGTGTTACTGTGGGAGAGGCCCTCATATGGTATTCTTTCCTGATTTAATTCATTCTCTGATTTATCAAATAATTTTTTAACTCCTGTTATCTTTTCAGTACAGTGCTAGGTGTGAAGCATAAAATAGTAAGTAACGCAGCCCTTGCCCCCTGCAGCTTACAATATAATGGAAAAAAAATTGAAACAAATGATTTCACAAATATTTTGGATGTAATTGTATTAAATGCTAAAAGGAAAATTACACAGAGCTGCAAGACTAGAAAATACTGCAGATACTGGGGGCAAGAACATGGTGGAGAATTGATAGTAGGGTCACACTTGAATGTGCAGCTCTTGGTCAAGTAAAGAAAAAGTGAAAGAAGATTCTAGACAGTGGGAGCAGCATAATGGAAAGGCCTAATCTGGACTATTAAGAGAGACTAGGCCTTGATGATTTGGGGATAGAGTGGTGGGAAATGAAACTGGAGATGGTTTGCCGAGACCAGACTCTTCCTGGACTCAAAAGCCAGTTTATCGGGGCACTTAGGTGGCTTAGTCGGTTAAGCATCCAACTTCAGCTCAGGTCATGATCTCAGTTCGTGAGTTCCAGCCTCGTGTCAGGCTTTGTGCTGACAGCTCAGAGCCTGGAGTCAGCTAGCTTCACATTCTGTATCTCCCTCTCTTTGCCCTTCCCCTGTTCACACTCTGTCTCTGTCTCTGTCTCTGTCTCTGTCTCTCTCTCTCTGATAAAATGAATAAAGATTAAAAAAACTTAAAAAAAAAAAAAAGCTAGTTTGTCAATATGGGTCCATTTTCCAAAGACATTGTTAGGGTTTTAAGTGTATTAAGAGATTAGTAGAATCAGAGGCGCCTGGGTGGCTCAGTCGGTTGGGTATCTGACTTCGGCTCAGGTCATGATCTCGCAGTCTGTGAGTTCGGGCCCCGCGTCAGGCTCTGTGCTGACAGCTCAGAGCCTGGAGCTTGTTTCAGATTCTGTGTCTCCCTCTCTCTCTGACCTTCCCCCATTCATGCTCTGTCTCTCTCTGTCTCAAAAAATGAATGTTAAAAAATAATAATAATAAAAAAATAAAAAAGAGATGAGTAGGATCATATTTACATTTTTAAAATAATTCTGTCTTTAATATAAAAAATAGAACAAAATAAACGTTCAGTGACAGGAGGGTATTGTGATGACCCGGGTGAGATACAGTGGTGGCTTAGGCCAGAGTAGTGGCAGTTACAATGGAGACAATGGACAGTATCCATATATACTAATGGACTAAATCAGCAAGGCTTATTCACTGATTATATGTAGGAATTAAGGAAGAGGATCAAGCCTAGGTTTCTTCCATTCTTTATCCACACTGTATTTAAGCCTCCCTCATAGAATGAACACTATGCTATAACAAAACAAACAAACAAAACAAAAGGTCAGATGAATTGTGCAGATATATTTTTTTAAAAAGTCTTTTTTGTGTATTGTTACTTTGTTGTAATGATTCAAATGGCCATATTATAATTACTGCTGGATACTTAGCCCCACTGATACTCTTAAAGTATATATGATAGGAGCCTAGGCTTTTGTATGTTGGAGGTGACAAGATAGAAAAAATTCACCTTTAGGAGTCCTTGCCTACTTTGTTAATCTAATCAGTAATGTTATTAATGCTGTTACCCTGCCTGGTACTTAGGGTCTTTGTATAATTTGATCATAATGTTTTGAATTCAAAGTCAGTGTGACCTATAACTTCTAAGATTTCTTTTAAATTTGCGGAGGGGGGCTGGGGTGCCTCATGGTCATGAGATCGAGACCTGTGTTGTGCTCTGTGCTGGGCACGGAGCCTGCTTAGAGTTTATTCTCTGTCTGTCTCTCTGTCACTGTCTCTCTCTCTAAAAAAAAAAAAAAAGGGAGGGTCGGGGGAGGGGGGAGGCTCTAGCACCCTTACAGCATGAAACACATTTCAAAGCTAACTGTAAGACTACCCTAAACCTAAAGGTTATGTAAAATAGTCTTCCTCTCATGTCCAAAATACAAACATATTCTGTTTCGTCTTATCACAGCATCATCTCATTATCAAAATATTCTGTATCCCAAGTAAGCTATGGACCCTTGTCAAGATGGGTGCAAGCTCTGGCGGCTCCACTTTCTTCATTACATATGATGTTCTTACATTCTTGTGAACTCTCGACATCTTATAATGTATAACACCTACCAGTTGGCACTAGCATCATCTCCATATGGAGCTAGGAATTCCTCTTTTAATCCATATGTGCTTTCACCAGTGACCAGCATCCCCACATTAAAATATCAAAGTTACAGGGAGGATATCTACCACACAGAGGAATGGAGAAGAATCCATGCCCTGAGGGTAAAACTGTGTTAAATCAGGAAAGGCTAGGTGCTAAACCATCTATAATCTGACATAGACACATTATATTGAGGAACAGAAGTGAGCTGAGTGCAGGCAAACAAACCACTGGGGCAAGCTCAAGAAATAAACCACTGGGGCAAGCTCAAAGAAATGTGTAACATTACAGAATTTTAAAAACCAGTTTCTAGAACAAATGAAGAGAAGCGTTGGTCAAGACCCATTTATAGACATCCCTTAAACTAGGGGTTCAGCCTATCTACCCCCTTTCTTGTAAGCTTCCTCAGTTTTAAGCCCACCTTTATGTCACTTACTACCTGCTGGCCAAAGGCAGGGAGGCGTGGACATCTTGTTGAGGTTCATAATTGAGTAGTTGCAGGGAGGAAGTGGGGATTATCTTTGTACCAAATGCTAATTGAGTTGTAAAGCCAGCACAACCTGTCAGTGGTGGTGGGCCCTGCTGGACCTGTGTGTATTCTTATGCTGAAGTATGTATTTTTCTTAAATGGCACTTTTTTTTTCTTTTTTTTTTTTTAATTTTCTTTTTTTTTTTTTTAACGTTTATTTATTTTGAGACAGAGAGAGACAGAGCATGAACCGGGGAGGGTCAGAGAGAGAGGGAGACACAGAATCTGAAACAGGCTCCAGGCTCCGAGCAGTCAGCACAGAGCCCGATGTGGGGCTCAAACTCATGGACCGCGAGATCATGACCTGAGCCGAAGTCGGCCGCTTAACCAACTGAGCCACCCAGGCACCCCTTGAATGGCATTTTTTAAATGTTTCTTTTTATTTATTTTTGAGAGAGAGACAGCATAGGGAAGGGCAGAGAGAGGGAGACAGGGAATCCCAAGGAGGCCCCATGCTGTCAGTGCAGAGCCCCATGCAAGAACCAACCCAGGAACCTTGAAATTATGACCTGAGCCAAAATCAAGAGTTGGATGCTCAACTGACTGAGCCACCCAGGTGCCTCTTGAAAGGCTTTTGCAGGTCATACTGAAGGTGTTCCTCTGCCTTCAGGGAGAAATAAGATTTTTAATTTCTTTCAGATTCTGAGTGAAAAGTTTCCTGAGTTCAGACATAGTACAAATGGTAAACTTTTAATTGTGGAATTCTAATTAGATTGCTATTAAATTTTTAAAATATCATGTTTCTGGTTTAGATATATATGTATGATTATCTTCTCATTACTTCTGCAATGGATTTTATGCAATTAGTGTCTGTTTAAATCCTATCTCCTAGTCCCACTAAGAGGCCACCTAGGGTGCAGTATGCTTCCAAGCAACTTTACATGTGAGGACTTCTATAGCTCCATCACAGGGACTTCGCATTTAACTTGGAGGGCCTGATGGAATGGGAGAAACCGTATTGTGTGGCACAGTCCTACTTTTTGGTGTGGTATCATCAAAAGCAAGAATTCCCTCTGCTGCTGAAGGTCCTTCTAGCTAGACTAAGAATCACGTTGACATGAGACAGACTAACAAGAGAAAACAAAATTTAATTTTGTACATACAGGGAATCCATACAGATACGGAAATTCCAAAGACAGACAAAATGAGGTATATATGTCATCCTGAATTAAGGAGAAGGGTGTAGGGGTCTGGGACATCAAAGGGAAGGAATGTAATTTACAGGAAGATGAAAAGAGTAAATGTGTAGTAAACAAAGCTTTGCAGGGCCACTCAAACAGTGAGCCAGAGAGGACTTTGCTCTAACTAACAGGCCTTGGGAGGTTCCTCCCTGCCTACCATGCCTAGTTCATACCATAATGTAGATATCTATGGTGATAGCAGAGCAGTCTTCTATATAAATTATATAGCAGAGCAGTCTTCTATATAAATTATATTCAGGCAGTCAAGGAGGAAGTAAAGGGCTTTTCCTGAATCTTATGTGTTTTCATTACTTTTTTAATTCAAAGTAATCTTCATGCTATACCAGCCTGCCCTTGCTTGGCTCCTACAGTTTCATTTCAAATGTTGTTAATGAAAGACATGAAAATTGAGTGCTAGTCTCATGTGTAGTGTATTTACTGTTTTAGATGCTTAATGGGGAAAAAAAAAAGATCAATAACATACATAGGACTTTTCCCATAGGTTATCAAATGCATGGTTATTATAATACTGTCAGAAGAACAGATTTTTTTAGTATAAAACATATAGATAAAATGAAATTGTTTATCCTCTCTGTTGCTTCATCTTGCAAAATACAGCTACATAGATTTTTTTTTGTTTTTACCAGGTTTAGAGACTATGTCCAAGATGGTCTTCCTTATAATATAAACCATGGCATACACTGAATTCACTTTGGGAGATTCTGGGTTGTGGAGGTGAGCAAGGGATCTTACAGAGATACAGACAAACTACTTCTTGTCCCTTCCTATAGCTCGCTAAAATATGAGCAACCACAGGGATGTGTTATTTTGGCAATAGCTAACATTCTTCCCAGTGTCTTATCCGAGTTAGTCTTTTTAATTAAGCTACTCTTCCTCCTTTGGCAGTCAATTTATATATCTCACAGCCGTTTTCTTCCCTAATTAGGTCATATCCATTATACCAAATTTTGTGAAAATAATTCTGGGACTCAGGAGATATTTCACACTAATTATAAACAGCATTTGGCCATTTGGCCTTTTCAAAGAGCTCCTTGTTCAAATCATAATTATTGAGTGTCTACCGTGTGCCAGGTCCTCTGCTGGGTACCAGACCCAAGATGTGTTTAGAGGATTTGGAATTTTCAATAAACATGGTGAGTGACATAATAGTGATCTTCCTCGAGCATGTATCTTCATTACAAAATCCTAAAAGATGGCTCTGGCCCCATCTCCAAAGTCGTGCATGGTCACAGAAAGTTAAATAAAACATGTTTAGCTTCTGGGAAAGGCATTCACATTTCAAGATCTTTCCAGGACATGGTTAGCAGTCCTTGTTTTCTCATGCCTCGGTCCACCAACACTGAGGCTCCTAGTTAAGAGTGTACAAATGACCCTGTAACGGCAAGGGGTTTTTGAGGCTAGTAGCACACTGCATTTTCAGCCTAGAAGCTGGTGCTTTTAAAATGCCATTTTCCAGAAACAAAAGGGTTTCTTGAGTGTTGAAAACGTGTCAAATGTGACTGATATTAAACATTAAATTGGAAAAATATTAAAAGTTTTGCCAAAGGTGACAGTTGTAGGAAACTGATGTTTAATGAGTACTTACTGTGTGCTAATTGCTGCAATAAATACAATCTGTGAATGACTTCTTTTAAGACTCACTGTGACCCAAAGATGTTGGTATGCTGAAAGCAAGTTATACTGCAGTGCCATAGCCTGATTCACCCACACACCCATTTTTGTCATTATCAGAACAAAGGAACCTTTGCTTCTTGTCAGGTATTGCCACTAATGCTCCTGGTAATGACCAGGGATCTTTTCCACTGAGGTGTCTGCAGCAGTATGTCAAGGAAATGAGTCCTTTCATTCTAGAAGAAAATGTGCTGTATAAATTGCCTCTTACATTCCTATCTCTTAGGCGACAAAGTCTTAGAACTAGTCTTCGAATTCATGTGGAGGCAGAACCCAGGCCCCTTGAACACTGCAGCTAGAAGAACTAGGAGAAAGATAAAAAGCATGGATTTGGAGGTCTGACAACCAGGTTTAAATCTTACTTCTACCCCTTGCTAACTCCGTGACCTTGGACAAGTTACTTAGCCTCTCTTGGCATTACTTATCCCTGCCATGGAGTAGAAATAGTGATAGCAGTTAACTCATGAGGTTGTGATAAGAATTAAAAGCATGTAGGGGCGCCTGGGTGGCGCAGTCGGTTAAGCGTCCGACTTCAGCCAGGTCACGATCTCGCGGTCCGTGAGTTCGAGCCCCGCGTCAGGCTCTGGGCTGATGGCTCGGAGCCTGGAGCCTGTTTCTGATTCTGCGTCTCCCTCTCTCTCTGCCCCTCCCCCATTCATGCTCTGTCTCTCTCTGTCCCAAAAATAAATAAAAAACGTTGAAAAAAAAATTAAAAAAAAAAAAGAATTAAAAGCATGTAAAGCATACAAAGCACTTAGTCCAATGCCTGGTGCATGGTAAGGGCTCAATAAACTGTTTATGTGGCCTGATGTTATAAAATGTTTACTATCATTTAAGATGTGACATTCTTGTTATTGTTCACACAAATAAGGAAAGAAGCTGCTTGGTCTTGGATAATGAAAACTGTCTTTGAATTTTTTTTAGGTTTGATCTGAACCCCATGCTAAGGACTCTATTTCTGTGGTCATTGCTCAATTGCATTCTATATGTTTTTCAACCCTGAGAGAACGTGGACTTGAGATGTCCCAGGGCTTCATCCACACACCCCAAGGTGGAGTGTTGGGTGGGACAGAAGCCACAACTGGACCGAATCCTGACTACTATGGTGTTTGTAAAGATAGAAGAACTTGGTTCTAAAATTTGGCTTTTATCAAGGTACCCTGATGATAAAGGCCAGAATCTAAAGGGCATAGCTGTCCCAGCCAGGGTCTAAATGTGCATCCTAGATGCAGGTCTTGTGTGTTGTCTAGAACATATCTGAATTTCAGGTGTCGTCACTACATACAGACATGTAGATAAGTAGATAGGTAGATAGACATGTTCATATGTATATTTATTTACAAGAACATTTTTTTGTAGGCAGTTTACTGATATGGTAGGCTTTTATTCAGCAGTTCATGAATTGGGGAGCATCCAATCTAGCTGACAGAAAGGAGGGTAGAAGAGCTATACAAGGTGAGAAAATTTTTTAGACAAAAGCATGAAGGAACAAGGAAGTCATACTAGGCACCTGCTGATTGGTTACAGCAGACTACTTTCTCTTCATGGAGCAAAGGAAGGTCTTGGAGCTAGGTTAGGTGCTAAGCAACTGATTTGTGAGAATAGGCATTTCTCTTCTAGGAAAACCAACACAGAAACTAAACTTTGCTGATGTGGGACATGGCATTCTGGACAGTTGACTAATATATGTAATAGATAAGTTTTATATATATATATATAGATATATATATATATGTCTATATATATATATCTATATATATATATCAAAAATATATATTTATATATTAATATTAATGGTTGGGAATGCTGTAGTCAAAGGGTTTCTCCCACTAATGTTAAAGGCTTTTCCTTGCTAGCTATGTCAGAAAGTGGGGCCTGTTGAAGGCTAGCAGCTATGGCTGGTGGCTGGCCACTCAGGTCACAGATCTGGAAACATGAAACAATGAGCTGCTCTTTCATCTTTGATTATCTCAGGAACTAGGTGAGGGCTCTCTGTGTCCTTGGCTCAAAGCTGCTGGCAATGGCATGGGGGTGGGTGGGGGGCAAGAGAATAGAGATCATGTTGGATACTCTTGGTATATTTCTGCATCTCAGTGCTGAACACTCCATAAAAGGATCTATTCTATGGTTAACTCAAGAAGACAACAAAAGAAAAAAAGAAAAAAAAAAAAACACCCAGATGGGATCAAGATTGCATGAAGAGTGGAAGAAGCTTACTCTTATTGATAGACAACCTTTCAAACATAGGAAACCCAAGAGAAAAATAATTTCCCCATGGATATGATACACTTATATTTCTACCTAGAAGTGCTTCTTTTTTTTCCTGCAAATGAAATATTCATAAAAATGATGGTTACGACAAATACTAGTAAAACACAATGTTTTAAAAGTGCCATGTGTTCTTACTGTACAATTTGTGTCTTGTTGCAATAAGACACAAGTAACAACCTCCAAACTAAGGGGTTTAATGGGACCCCTGGGTGGCTTAGTTGGTTAAACATCAGGCTCTAGGTTTCTCCTCAGGTCTTGATCTCAACATTGTGAGTTCAAGCCCCATATTGTGCTCTGTTCTGGGTGTGAAGCCTACTTTAAAACAAAATTTAAAAGGTAAAACAACCACTAGCTATTGTTTGTGATACCTGAATGACTTGGCCCTCTTGTTCTCTGGTTCTCCAGAAGGCTGGCCTGGACCTGTCCTTGTGGCAGAGGTACAGGAGAATGAGCACAAGCATGCAAGGTCATGTAAGACCTGAGATTTAAACTGGCACATTGTCACTTGACTACACTGTAGTTGCTAAAGCAAGTCATGAGGCCAGCCCCAATCCACAGGTTGGGAAAATTCATTCTTTTAATGGAAGGAACTTCAAAGTTATGTTGTAAGTGTTATGGATACAGGGAGAGAAAGAATTAGAGCCATTTTTGCAATCAACCTAGCATATTGGCTATTTAAATTTTCCCTGTACTGAAGGGAACTTCAGTAAAATTATAGATTTGAGGTAAATGGTAGAGAAACTGATGAAGTGATTCCACTAAAGTCTTACAAGCATGTGACCAAGTTGGAACTCAGGTTTTTGCTTTCTCAGTCAGCCAGGGTTCACTGCATTGTTCATGATACCATCTGAGCTGTGTTTTTCTCTTAGAAAATGACCATAAGCTCACTTTTGACATATGTAAACTCACAGTGTATAGCTTCGAGATAAAGTATGCCTGAGCTAGCTTTAAGATCTCCTTACCTTTTCTTAGGCAGGAGAAATGAGATTAGGACCTCGTGGAGCTCAGCTTGGATGTATTGGAGTGTATTCTTTGCTTCCAATGAGGGAAAATAACAGAGGTGTTTGGGAAGGAAAACTGCATTTTAAAGTTAGTAATACTGGCTGCCTATCTTGTAAAAACTGTATCTGGAGAGTCCAGGCTTTAAGGGGAGAGCAACAGAATGTGGGCTGTTTCTATTCTTCCTAGTCTACTTTTCTCCTTTTTGAATGTGAACCAGCATTATCTTTTCACTCTGAAAACAGTGCAGCATTTCTCAACAGGGTTTTTCGGGTTTGGGGGGCTTTTTTGTTGTTGTTTTGTTTTTTTGGATTCATTTGTTTTGGGGTTTTGTTTGTTTGTTTGTTTTTTCCAGCTCAGAAACATTTGTGCACACATGGATGTTTTATTATTTCAAATATTTATTTTCCAGATAAAGTAATACATGATTGTGCTGTGACATAAAAGGTTTTCAGTGGGAAGTTAGTTTGCTTCGTGCTTCTGTCCCCCAGCTCCTTCTAAGTGGGAGATACTCCTCTGGAGTTGTCCCATGTAAATATAAATGATGTAAGTATTTGTATAAATCTGTTTATTTTTCTTAATATAAATATGAACACACTGCACACACACACACACTTGTTTTTTACTTGTGTTAAAAAACAAAATTCAACAAGAGCGTTTGAAGATCCCGTTGGCTTTATTAAATGATTCATGAATTGGGCAGCCTTCCATCTAGCAAGCAGAGGGGAACTCTGCTGTGCCACATATAAGAACATTTTTTTAAATTGTTTTTCATGTTTGTTTTTGTGAGAGAGACAGAGACAGAGCTCAAGGAGGGGAGGGGTAGAGAGAGAGGGAGACATAGAATCCAAAGCAGGCCCCAGGCTCTAAGCTGTCAGCACAGAGCAGGATGGCAGAGCTCCAACTCAGAAACCTTGAGATCATGACATGAGCCAAAGTCAGACACCCAGGTGTCTGACTGAACCACCCAGGTGCCCAAAAGGTAGGTTTTTAAAGACAAAGAGAGGGCATTAAAAAAAAAAAGAAAGGAATAGTATTAGCAAGGAATGCATTGCTAAGGCAAAGAGAGGGCATTTAAAAAAGAAGAAAAGAATAGTATATTAGCAAGGAATGCATTGCTCCTCAGGGCAGCAAAAGGGGTCTATCAGGAAATTTCCATCAGCATTGACCAGGAAATGCCAAGTTGACTGGTCAAGCTCCTGTGGTGGTACATCTGCAGTTAGGTATTAAGTCTTTGTTCACTGCCTTAATCTAAGTGATGCCATTTTGGGCCTGTGGTTTTCTTTATGACATTTGGTTTACTTAATAATTTACCTTTAGAGATTTCCTTATCTCTGTACATAGAGAGCTGCCTCAGTTTACTTACAAACACATAACTTTCCTTAAGTATCAGGCTGCTTGGTAAAATACTTCCCAGGTGCCCCTTAAATTGTTTCTCTTTGCCAGTTGACCACATGTTATTCTTGCGGACTTCCTTTCCCATATTGGCGACTTTATGTGTCCCAGATGAGTCCTGCTACCTTGATCACTCTCAGGTAACCAGGTATCCATCCTTTTTTTTCATGTTTCACTTTCTGGGATAGCTGGAATGTTGTCCGTGACACAGGGCTGCTCTGCCTCAGCTTTACCAATCAGGTGTAAGACTGACCATCACTAGTTCTAATAATAATACACAGAATAG
Organism: Acinonyx jubatus; assembly: GCF_027475565.1. NCBI lineage: Eukaryota > Metazoa > Chordata > Mammalia > Carnivora > Felidae > Acinonyx > Acinonyx jubatus. Next base: position 42,594,375 of record NC_069391.1, read on the forward strand.
TCACCCTGGACAATGTCACTTCTCAGCTTCTAACTCAGTAGGATTTTTTTGTTTTTGTTTTTTGATACATCAGAAATACATTTCCTCAATGCTAAACAATTAATCTTACTCTGCTGGCGTTTTCAGTTAAAAACCAGACTATGACAGCTGTAGTGTCTCTGAGGCCCTCAGAAAAGATACTAAGATGTAAGAACCATTAAAGATTGATACCTTACCTTGTCCGTTCTTGTGTATCCCAAAGGTATGGAAGGTGCTTGGAATAGGTCATTTTGAAGGTACCCATTTCTCCTACAGTTTTCATGGTCTGGGAGTTACAGATAAAACCAGATTTCTCAGGCTGGGACTTTTACATCTCACTGAAGTCAAATTTATGACTGATAAGCATTTTATATACTATAACATTTAATTGTAAATTATGGTGTAATGTTTCTGACTGTAACTTAAGGATCAGCTAGACTCTGTGAACTGGGACAAGTTATTTGACCGGTCTGTGAATCTTTATCAGTAAAATAAAAATAATGCTTTAGAGCTCTAAGTGTATTTTGAAGTTTAAATTAAAATACTGTGTGTAAAATTCCCACGAAGTGTCTGATACAGTAGTCAGTGGCAGCTATAACCTTAAACCAAAGCCCCATGTACCTGCTCCTACAAAAGATTTTCTCATACATTCACCCTCCAGGGCCCCTCAGCTGTTTCAAAGCTTTCCCAACCACTGGCTTTCTGTATTCCCAGGGGAATTATTTATACAGACTCTCTAGCCCATGAATCTCCACAATGCCCAGTAGTGCTCGATATAGTACCTATTAAGGGCAAGTCAATGTCTTTGGTATTCACAACTAATCAAAAATGTTTCATTTTGTTTGAGCTTTTGATTTTGTTTTTTTGAGGTAAGATGGCAGTATATAGATGAACAGGATTTGTCACCAGAGGGTTTGGTTTCTAGTTCTTTCATCTATTCTGTAACATTAGGCAAAATGAGTCTTCATTTCCTCATGTTTTACATGAGAATAAGAACACTTCCTTCATAAGTTTTTAACACAGTATCTTAATAAATTTGAGGAATTAGCTATGATAATATTAATAAGTACCTGACACATACTGTGTGCCTGTAAACTAATAATTTATTTCCTTAACTTCAGCCCGTGTGCTTGACACCTATTTAGTTATTTCCTTGGGATGGACATAGATTGTGTTTTATTGCAAACATTTTACTTCTCTTCTTCCATCTTGAGTTGTTATATGACCTCGAAGTATGTAATAGATGCTAAGTAAATGATACTTTTAAATTCTCTTTGAAAGCCAAAAAATACAGAGTTTAATTAAAATGATTCTGATACCAACAAAGGTTGCCCTTTTTAGGGAAAATTTAATATCCCAAGCCAGACTAAAACAAATTCTTTAAGACTGTACGCTGTGAGGGCTGTGAGTAGAGCCACTTCCTTTTCTGCCCTTGCTTTTCAGAATGTACCGATTCTGTTTTAATTAATAATTCATCAGATTATACTCTAAGGTCCAAGAGGGCCTAGGAAGATAGGCATAATACAGTAAAATGACATCATAATCATTGTTAGTTAATTAAAAAATGGATCCTAATCTTGAAGTGACATACAATGCACAATTACTTGGATATGAATTTCTCAACACATGTGTCCTCTTAACTTTTCTTTATTCCTTCCCCACTTTGACTTCTAGGTCAGTTCCAGGTTTTGCTGTTATTACAGTTAACACTTTTCAATAAAAATTGATCACTATTGATTAATTAATATATCTGATCACCTTCTCAGGATTAGACATTCATTAGATTTGTTATGCATGTTCTTAATGTAGCATCAGTATCCAAAGTTGAGGAAGAGTGAGAATACACCTCAAATTGATTACATACTTACTCTGTGCCAGGCATTGTGTCTGGCATTTCACATGTGACATTTTATTTAATCTTCATAGTTTATCCTGAAACTATAAAGAGAAGGGGACTCTAGGAAACAAAATTCCTGGCTTTTGCTTTGTAATACAAAGGAAATTTTAGAATGCGATGCATTTATGCCAATTCAATAACCAACAGTCAGGGATGATCAATCTTTTGGGAGGAGGAAGTGGCATATTTTTATTGTAATCTAACCCCTTAGAACAAAAGCATCTTATGAAAGTAGGTTCTAAATAACATCCAGTGGCTCAGCCATATAAGATTTATCACTCCTTGGAGAACCAGACTTATTCTACAGAGGCAAAAGGGGCCGAGGCTAAGGATTACAGAGTTTCACTTGGCTATCCTGGAGCAAGTGTTCAGACTTCCTGTCTGCAGGGACATCAGTGCTTGCTAAAAGCATCCCCTGTTTGGGAATCTTGTTCACAGAAGATGTTTAGCAAAGCATGTGGGTTTCAGAATATAATTCTACTCTTTTTTTTTAAATGTTTATTCATTTTTTGATAGAGACAGAGCATGAGTGGGGGAGGAGCAGAGAGTGAGGGAGACACAGAATCTGAAACAAGCTCTAGGCTCTGAACTGACAGCACAGGACTGGACGCAGGGCTCGAACTCACAGAGTGTGAGATCATGACCTGAGCTGGAGTTGGACGCTTAACCAACTGAGCCACCCAGGCATCCCAGGTATAATCCTATTCTTGAAAGAAGGCATTGAAAACTGGAAGGTGCTTCCAATGTACTGGGGAAGCCAGCAAGGAAGGAGAAAGATAAAATGTCACAGGGAAGAACTAAGACAGAGGTTAAGCAGCTCTTCCGCTCAGGTCATGATCTCGCGGTTTGAGCACCCTGTCTTGCTCTGTGTTGACAGCTCAGAACCTGCAGCCTGCTTGGGATTCTGTTTTGTCCTCTCTCTCTGCCCCTCCCCCGCTGGCTCACACTGTGTGTGTGTGTGTGTGTGTGTGTGAAAAGTAAATAAAAATTTTTAAAAAGGAGGGAGTGGGGGGCACCTGGGTGGCTGGTTAAGCATCTGCCTTCAGCTCAGGTCATGATTTCACAGTCTGTGAGTTCGAGCCCTGTGTCTGGCTCTGTGATGGCAGATCAGAGCCTGGAGCCTCCTTTGGATTCTGTGTCTCCCTTTCTCCCTGACCCTCTCCTGCTCAAGCTCTGCTTCTCTCTCTCTCTCTCTCTCTCTCTCTCTCTCTCTCTCTCTCTCTCTCATATAAATAAACGTTAAAAAAATGTTTTAAGATAAAATAAAGAAGTTAATAAAACTGAGATTAGAGACACCGAATAAGACAGGCTTCAAAAGCCCAAGTTTAGGTTTGCAAAGCTTGTTATTTGCCTATTTATCTACCGCCATTTTCAAAATGTATCTTTACAAAGCTCTACCCCAATGCCATGCCCATGGTTTATAGTAAGAGGCCATCCTCTCAGCTTTGTAAGAATGAAAATGTTTTATTAAGATGGGACTCATTTCCATGCCAAGATAGACCTAGAGGTTTGCCCCTAAATCACACACAATCAACAGGATTTTTTTTTCTAATCTGACACTTTGTAATTGTATTGAAAGTTTTGTGTTCAGTTTGGGTGCAGACTGGTTATTAGAATCTTGCTGAGATGATGTAACTTTCCATTACCAATTTGAGATGAGGTCGTTCAAAATCAGCAATTAAAGGTCATGGCCCTAAAGTTTCATCTCTTTTAATAAAGTTTCAAAGGATGATTTTCTATTTCGTTCACCTTTGATGTGCTTCAAAGCCCAAGGTGACATAGGAGCACCCCACCTGCTTCTGGCAGGAAGGCATACCTCAACAAAATGAAATTATTGAATCAGAAGTTGAGAGTGTGATAGCACATGTCATGCATAAAGATCAGATTTAATTAAGAAGGTTTCTATGATCAAGAAGTCCAATGTGTAATCAGAAAGCAGTACCTTAATTGATACTTGACTCCTGTCAAATTCTATTTGCATGGAAATAATAGACATTCCCTCAGCGTTTTCACTGTATATTGATTCTGTACCATTGTATACATTTGCATTAGCTACTTTTGTGTGATATGAAAAGAAAAACGTGCTTTGATTTAAAAAAATGCCTTCATTCAAAAAGAATCTATTCTGCATTACACACTCATCCAGGCCATTCTCATGCATTACTTGATTTAATCTTTACAATACCTCTCAAAAAAAAAAAAAAAAAAAAAAAAACGGGGATTGCATTTCCCATTGTACAGAGGAGGAAACTGATGTTCAGCTTCACTGAGTAAGTCATCCAAGGTCACACAGCTAGTAAATAGTGAGTTGCAGAGCTGAGATTCAAAACAGCTCTCTTTATTTGTATAGCCCATTCTCCACTCAGAATGCCATAAAACTTCTGAGTTTTGTATTTGAAGTTGCCATGAATTATAATGGAAAAGAACGCTCTTCTTTTAAAATTCTGTTAAGTTTCTCAAGATCTACATTTGAGTGAAACATATGATACCTGTCCTTTTCTGACTGGCTTATTTCACTCAGTATAATACCTTCCAGTTCCATCCACATTGCTGCAAATGGTATGATTTCATTCTTTCTCATTGCCAAGTAGTATTCCATTGTATATATAAACCACATCTTCTTTATCCATTCATCAGTTGGTGGACATTTAGGCTCTTTCCATAATTTGGCTGCTGTTGAAAGTACTGCTATAAACATTGGGGTACATATGCCCCTATACATCAGCACTCCTGTATCCCTTGGGTAAATTCCTAGTAGTGCTATTTCTGGGTTGTAGGGTAGTTCTATTTTTTTTTATTTTTTTTTTGAGGAACCTCCACACTGTTTTCCAGAGTGGCTATACCAGTTTGTATTCCCACCAATAGTGCAAGAGGGTTCCCCTTTCTCCACATCCTCGCCAGTATCTGTAGTTTCCTCATTTGTTCATTTTAGCCACTCTTGAGGTGGTATTTCAGTGTGGTTTTGATTTGTATTTCCCTGATGATGAGTGATGTTGACTGCTGATACATAGGGGTACATGTACCCCAATGTTTATAGCAGCACTTTCAAAAGCAGCCAAATTATGGGAAGAGCCTAAATGTCCATCAACTGACTAATGGATAAAGAAATTGTGGTTTATATACACAATGGAATACTAGTTGGCAATGAGAAAGAATGAAATCATGCTATTTGCAGGAACATGGATGGAACTGGAAGGTATTATGTTAAGTGAAATAAGTCAGTGATAGGGAGACAGATACTATATGTTTTTACTCATATTTGGATCTTGATAAACTTAACAGAAGACCATGGGGGAAGGGGAAAAAATAGTTACAAACAGAGAGTGAGGGAAGCAACCATAAGAGACTCTTAAATACAGCAATCAAACTGAAGATGGATGGGGAGAGGGGAAAATGAGTGATGGGAATTGAGGAGGGCACATGTTAGGATGAGCACTGGGTGTTGTATGTAAGCGATGAACCATGGGAATCTACCCCCAAAACCAAGAGCATGCTTTATACACTGTATGTTAGCCAATTTGACAATAAATTACATTAAAAACAAAACAAAGCAATAGCCCCCACCCACTGCCTCATTATAGGTGGTCTCTCCTTTGCTGTCCTGCGGTGTGTTCAATAAACTTCTATCTGCTTTGAAAAACTAAATAAATAAAAAATAAAATAAAATTCTGAATGTTACCATTGGGCCCAAAGAAACATTGCCATTATATATCCTCATAAAAGCCACAGCCAACTCTAAAATTAAGGCATTTTGCCCCCTATTTTATTCCCTTTTTTGAGGATTTTGCAATGGTTCACCCTAATAGGTGATTTCTTCCAAATAATTTTGTGTAAAAACTAGATAAAAAGGCCAGTGTCAAAAAAAAATTTACTGTAGTTAATCTCAACCAAAGGTGATTTGCCTCACCTCCTCTCTGAGGATATTTGATGGTGACAAGTGGAAAAATGCAATTGTATCTGGTGAACAAAGGCCAGGGATGCAGCTGAATATTCTCCGATGCCTAGAACAGCCCATACAACAAAGAATTGTTTCACCCAAGATGTCAGTAGTGTTGATGTTGAAAACCCTGGTTTATAGTGTTACGCCCCATTAGTGAATCCTCCAGAAAGGAAGTTCTGGACTCAAACCAATGAAAATGCAATTTGTCTTGTGTTCCAGGTGGCCCTCCCTCCCCCCATAAATTTTTTTCCACTTGCTGTTGTCCAACCACTGATGACTTTTCCATTTCAGAGGTCCAAAGATGTTCTCCTCGTGGCCTCCTCCCATCCAAGCTAAAAGTATCTGCTCTAAGTTGTTTTTCTTGATTAACACTACACTTTTGATCAAATTTAAGTACCCATACTTTAAACCTTTCTTCACTTATTCCAAGATTCATGCATTCAACAAACATTTATTGACTACTATGCACCATGCTCTGTTCTAGGTTTTAAGCAGTTACAGATAGGACCCCATTACTGCATATGCTCTTGTGAAAGGGAGATAAGCAGTAAAGAAATAGACAAGATAATTGTCATACAGTGGTGCTTGCTTTGAAGACAATCAAATAGGATGTTCTGATAGTAACTGGGGGAGGTAAAAGGAGTTGTCATTTAAGAGGTAACATTTAAACTAAGATGCAAGTGACAGGAAGAAAACCGTTTAAAAGTCTGGAAGCAAAGAATTTCAGACAAGGGAAGTAGAAAAATCCAATCAGGTGTTCAAATGAATAGAAGAAAGCCATCATGCTTTGATTCTAGTGAATAAGTGAGCATAAGCGGAAAAAGGGCTGGAAAAATTATACCAGACCAGATCAGGTAGGGTTCATGTGCTATGGTAGAAATTCAGATAACTTTTTATTGGAATAAAATGCGATTAGAGCATTTTAACAAGGACATGAGAAAATCTGGTGTGTGCTTTGGAAGATGACTTTGGCTTTTTGAAGAATGTCCTATGGGAGGCACAAGTGGAATTGGGAGTCCCAAGGATGCTTTTGGAAATGGTGGGAAATGTTGTGGGTAGCAATGGAGATGGACAGAATTGGTTGTTATCAGGAGTTACTTTAAAGATAGGGCTGATAGACTTGATGATGAGCAGGGTGTAAGGGGAAGATAGATCAAAGGTGATACGTAAATTTTTTGACTTGGGCAACTGGATGGAGAATGATGCTATTCACTGTGATGTAGCACACTAACAACTGAACATATGAGAAAGAAATGTTTCATGGTCTGTTTGAAACTGTTATGTTTGTGACATTTAAGTAAAGTTGTCAACAATTTGAGATAGGTGATTCTGGAGATAGCAAGGAGATCAGAGATGGAGGTGTAAATTTGGATGTTGGCGTCATGCAAATTGCATTTTAAACCTTCAAAGTGAAGGAGATAGTCTGACAAGTGTATATATTTTGACATCTATCCTTGATAAAAAGAATTGCAAGTATCAACATGTATACAAGAGGTACCACATGGAGCAGAGGCCATCTGAAACATTATGCCCACTTAGTGTGCTCTAAACCAAACTCTGTGTGTGTGTGTGTGTGTGTGTGTGTGTGTGTGTGTGTGTGTAGAGTGTAAAAGAAGGTGTGGGGGGAGAGAAAGAACAAGTTGTAAAATCATGATGTAGTATAATAAATGTGAGGTAACATGATTAGTTCTTTTAAAGTAACTGACAAGAGTATCAGAAGCCTATACTATCTATAACCTACACTATACTGAAATAAAAAGAAAAGGTTTAGAATGCCTCTGGAAAGGTTAACTTATGCTCATCAAGTACTTTCCAGAGTCTTTTTGATATAGGCAGTAGAGTCCTTGCTTTTTATCGTCACCTTCTTATATTGAATACACTCTTCTAAAACCCTAGTGTTTTTAACCTGCCAAGTTGTCAAATTTTGTTCGGTAAGTCATGTTTACATCCAAATGTTAGACTCTCTTTCTAGGCTATTGAGACTGTTTCAAAACTTGATTCTGCTATAAAATGTAATAATTGTCTTTCTAGTTTTTTGTTACCTCTAAGTTTAATTAAAATGTTGGTCAGATGAAAACCAAGGACCTGAAAGGGTTCCCCATTTCACCAAAGTTCTCCATCTTCACCAAAGGTCTCCATCTTGTTAGACAATACAGTTCACTTTGGGTAATAACAATTAGTCATGCACTAGATATTAAACACTTATTTTCATCTTTGCCTCCATTTTTTAAATACAAACTATCTAACTGAAATGTGTTCCCACTCTAAGAAGTCACTAGCAAAAGAGTCTAGAGATGTTACCCTCAAATCAGTTAAAGTCAGTATGATAGAAGTTGATAGAGAAAATACGGGACCTCCCAGGATTGCCATTTCTTTTTTAATTGCTCACAAATGTATTTTTAATGTAGTCTATTTTAAAATAATATTTAAAAATGTCTTTAAGGTCACTAAGGTGTTTGGAAAAGAAACTGTTCTAAGCAGTCTTTTAGTGCCTGTTCTGCTCTAGATGTGCCTCAAATGTTGCTGACAGCACTTGTACAATCTTATCTTCAGTTGCATCTGGGAAGGAGACACATGCTTCCTGAGAGTTATGCTACCAGATTGGGCTTCAGTATCTTCTCACTAGTGTGTGTCCCTCTCGGACTAGCTTGATCTTCCTTCTCACTGGCAGAGACAATGGACTCAAAGTAGAAGTAAAGGAGTTTGTTTTTTCTGTCGATAAATACTTCACCAGCATATTTTTAGGCAAGAGCTGTATTTATTGTGCTTTGAGTTTCAAAAAAACATGTGTTTTCAGAGCCTGGGTGGCTCAGTTTGTTAAACATCTGACTCTTGGTTTCAGATCAGTTCATGATCTCACAGTTCATGGGATCAAGCCCCGCATCGGGCTCTGCACGGACAGTGCAGAGCCTGCTTGGGATTCTCTCTCTCTCTGTCTCTGTAAATAAATAAACTTTTTTTTTAAATGTATTGTTTACCACTGTTTAACAATAACATACGTGGCAGATAAATTATAAGCCCATCCTTCTCTAGACCTCAAGCCTAATCATCAAATCAGGCCTGCCCTTTTCCTTCAAAGGAGCAGTAGGCTAGATTCCTTTGACAAAGGGAAGTAGCTGCAAGGTGAACATGACTTGAGGATGCTTTCTTCCATTTTTAAATTTTTTATTTTTTTTCGGTGCTTTCTTCTTTGTTTTTGGCATCAAAGAAAAAGTAGCGATGTCTAAGGATCTCTAGGTAACATTGGAGTGACCATTGGTTATTAGTTTTTGCAACTGTTTGATTCAATTTAGTTGGCATTTCAATGAAAATATTCTTCCCCAGTGGTGATGAAATAGCACCCTCGTGATGTGATTCCTTCATAGCCTAAGAGTTTTTGCTTACTTTCTCTGTGAAAAAAATAAGCCTTTGGTTTTGACTCATTTAATTGATAAAAATATGGGTGAGTATAGAAGACCTTAAACAGTATTTTTCAGTAAATGAATTCATTCATGAATGAGTAAATATAGCTAATAAAATACGACAAATAAATGTCATACTTATATGTAAATTCATAAGTTGTCAAATTCCTATCACTTACTATAGGATAGTAAGTAAAATATGACCACATTTTAGTAAGGCTCACTTGAGTAGATGAAAATATATTTCATATGTGATTTTTGGAAATGAATTAATCATAGTCAATGAACTCCATCCTTTTGTTCTTAACTCTTACTCCCCTTTGAACATTTTTATTTATTAAGTTGTGGGCTGAATACTCTCTCATTTATTCTACAAACAAGTAGTAAGTGTATAACATGTAGTAGGAATATATCTTGGTGTCCCATTGACTGTCAGTACTCTTGTGGTTTCAGAATTTTTTCTGGCCTTTTGTCAACATTGCCAAAGTGTTTCTCTCTTAGAATAGCTTACTGTGGTTCTGTATGAGATAGAAACCTCTGAGCTGTAAAGTCAAACTTTATTCAGACATGTAAAAAATGTTAGTGAAAAGCATCCTTAAGTGCTACCGTTGCTATATACTTCAGTGTCTTGTGTTGAAGACCAAAACAAAGGATGAAAGAACAGGCTTTAGAATTTCAATGAACTCCTTGGTTTAGCTCTTAAAAGCACCAGAGGAAAAAGATGGCTCACCTACAAAGAATCAGCAATGAGTTTTTACAGGTAACTTTTCAACAGCAATTGTGGAATCCAGAAGACAATTGTGGAATGAATCTGGAATGTGCCACAAAAGATAGCTGTCAATCTAAAATTGTAAACCCAATGGAATGCTGTTTTCAAGACCCAGGGTGAAATAAATCCAATCATAAAAAATTTTAATAACTGAAGTTTGCTAACAAAAGATCTTCACTTATGAAGAATAATTTCAGAGAGAAATAAGTGATACTGGAGAAAAATTGGAGATGAGAAAAGAAAAGTGAGCAAAGAAAATAAAATATGTTGGTAGATTTAAGCAATATCCTTTGAAAACAAATGTAATAGTGTGTAATTTACAGAAGTAAAAATGAGAGAGGGGGGAAAAAGCTGTTTAAAAGCAATATAAAGTAAGCCAGGAGGAGGTCAGTATTAAAACATCTAAGATCCTTTTACTGTTTGAGAGGTGGTTAAAGATATTGATTAACTTTAGACTACATTGATTTGGCATGTTGACACTTTTAATGGTATCCCCTAACAGAATGGAATTATTGTGTATACATATCAAACCAGTAGGGGAAATATTGAGAAAAAAATTCACTCAATCAAATGCATTTCCAATTAAAACCCTAATATAATTTTAAGATGTATACAGAAAAGCAAAGGATCAGGGAAAGCTAATTCATGAAGAAGAACAGGTAGTTCTAGTACCAGAAATCAAAAACTGATTAAGAAACAATTGTAATTAAGTGATGCCTGTCTGGCTCAGTTGGTGGAGAATGTGACTCTTGATCTCAGTGTTGTGAGTTTGAGCCCCACATTGGGTGTGGAGCCTACTTAATTAATTTTTTTTGATTTTTTTTTAAGACATGACACAGTAGAAAGAATAGACAAATAGACCAAAGAATAATATGACAGACAAAATACTGAAAATAAATGAGGGAAAGATGAGCCACTCAGGAGATACTCCTGAAACAATTGTTAATCCATATGAAGAAAAAAATAACTGAATATTTCCCTCTAACATATGACACAAAAAGCAGAAATAATAAAGGAAAAATTAACAAATTTGACTACTTAAAATGGCAAACTATTCATCAAAAGATACGAAAAAATGAGAAGAGCAGCCACAAAATAGAAGGTATTTCAAGCATATAAAGCCAAAAAGGAATTTGTATCCATAATATATAAAGAACTTCTTCACTAAGCAAAAGACAAGCTTCTTAAAAAACATAAAGGCAGAAGAATAAACAGGCATTTCATAGAGGAGAAAACTCAACACAGCAATAAATACATGACAACATAATTAGTCTCATTTTTAACCAAGGAAATGCAAATTAATATCACAATATGCTACTGTTACATCCACTAAGTTGGAAAAAATTTTCAGCAGAACAAGCAGTTTTGGTGAGGCTATGAAGAAAGAACTTTCATATATTTCTAGTATCTGTGTAAATTATCCAGGAGAATTGCTGATGTGCACATTTAATGAACTAGCAATTCTTTTCATATATATATATATATATATATATATATATATATATATATATAGGCTAGAAACAGTCATATATGTACAACAGAATAAATGTACAGCATTGATTATAATAATAAAAACTGGACATAACACAAATATCCAACAAGAGAATGAAGAGATAAATTTTGGTTCAGTGTTAACTAAACATCAGTGAAGTAAATGAAACAGCCACTTACATCAACATGAATCTCATAAATGTAATGTTGAACAGAAAAAAAGTCAGGAGAATAATACATTTGCTTGGATTCTCCTTATATAAAATTCAAAAATATGCAAAACTAAACAATATTTCAGGCTCCATACATATGTATTATAACTACAAAGAAATGCCAGGGAATAGGTTCTGAATGCTGATGACCTATAAGGGGAGGGGAGGGAATGGCTACATAAGAGGATGCAATGATACATGAAATACTCTGTTTCTTAATGTAGGTTTTCTTTTAGTCTTTTTCATGCATCTTCTATAGAATACATTAAATATGGTTTCATAAGTATAAAATACTCTATAACTTAAAAATTAAATTCCATAATTTAAGAAAATATAAAGTTAAATGACCATTCACGAGTGTTATTATTTATCCTCATATAAAATAAAACCATCAAAATAGAATGAGTGCATGACAAATCTTCTTTTAGAGTATATTAGAGTCACAGTGTTAATCTTTTTTCACCTGATAGATTACTAAATTTTTCCAGAAAAAAAAAATCAAAATACAGTACATACAACTGTCATTAATTAGCCCATGTATCTGGCATTCTTATCTCCAAGCCTTAGTTTCTTTATCTGTCAACTGAGGTGATTGGATCAACAGACTTGGTAGTTTTTCCTGCAGTAAGTTTCCATTGTAATAGTCTGCTATACAGTTTCAATTACAAAATGTGGTGTTCTGCAGGCAGCTATGTCTTTTATCACTTGTACCTGCAATGCCTAGGTACAGTACCTGGAATATGCTAGATGGTCAGATAAAGATCAGTGGAATAAAGGATTCTGGCATTATATGCTAGTGAATGTTGGGCATGCTAGCATCTCATCATATCCTGGAAATCATTATAAAACAAAATGGATGGCATTACACCACCATTGCAGGGATCATGAGTAATAGAGTTTCAAAAAGATGAACGTTTCATCAATTTTAAGATAGACACTTTTCACATTTTGTCTTCTCTGAAATCAAGTTAGGTCTTAAAGTAGATGAGACCTTTTCAACTGTTGTCAGGCAGACAGCAGTTGGGATGCAGTTGTCATTGCCTGACTATAAACAAACTAAGCAATTATTCTGGATGGTATGATAAACAACAGAATTCCCTTGATGCTTCAGTCAACAAATCATATAAGGAAAGAATGAATCCTCCTTGTCCTCTCTGAAAAGTCTCCATTGATATATTCTCATAAAATCAAGAAAATCCAACTTTAAAAATAGTAAAATGGATATCCTGATATTTCAGAAGAAAATCTTGGAGATACTGTAGATAACTCTTCTAAGAAAATCTCCATCAGGGGCACCTGGCTGGCTCAGTTGGTATACCATATGAGTCTTGATCTTGGGGTTGTAAGTGTAAGCCCTACATTGGGTGTAGAAACTACTTTAAAATAAAATCTTTTAAGAAAAAGAGAGAAAGAAAGGGGGGCGGGGAGGGAGGAAAGAAAGAAGGATGGAAGGAAGGAAGAAAATCTCCATCAAAAAATGTTCTTGATGGTACAGAAATGAAGATTGATTTGAAAAACACAGAGCTAAAGAAATCAGAGTTGAAAAATAAGTCCGAAGGGTTGGATGCTAAATGTAAATAGACTTGAGGAAAACCTTAACCAATATATATGGCTTATACTTTTTATATATAAGCCAGAATATATTTTTTAAAAGTTTTTCCTATCACTGGTTTAGTTACTGATGCTATCAAGACTTAAAGGGCCAATTCCCACCCAAATTTAAATTGATTTAAAAGGGCTAAATTAATTATAGAAACTTGGAGCCAGGGAGGGGAAGCAGAGAACTAACCTAAAAAGAGGTTTGTCTTCTATATGAATGATTCATATATATGAACTTACGGCATCCCCACAATAAAACTGGGGCAGGCCAGGCCATTTATTTCTATCCTTATTCAACATATCAGGAAAGAGAAAGACAGGAGAAAGTGTCAAGTTTGAGGTAGCCCAGCTAAGGGGTGGCCTTTGACTTGAGCTAAGAAGGCGGGTTGGGCTTGTATTCATTCTTTTCCTTCAAATGCTGGTAAAACCTGTGAGAAGTCTGGTGGGTGATCAGGAAGAGAATTCGAGATTCGATCTGTTGAGATCCAGATCAGCTAAGCCCAGGACTAGGATATGTGGTGAAGATGTCATGAATCAGGATGAATATATGAGCTAAGAAGTCAAACCAAAGGCCAAGGGAGCTTAAGTAAATACCCATCCAACATGTGATCAATGATGAACAGGATACCAATCTGAACCGAATTCAGATATGTGCCAATGATGATATCCCAGAAGCCATGTTGTTCTATGAGTGGCCTAAAAAGCACCAAATGTACTGGTAGGGTCTCATTCCCTAGCCTTGAATATATGTTTTTTAAAAGGAAAAAAAAAAAAAGAAAGAAAAGAAAAGCTCCTGATACCTCAGCAATATTTGAGTGAGACAATTTGATATTGGTGAAGATAGAGATGAAATGATCAAAAGATATTTGCTGTGTTTCTACCTTACTTCCTAGCAATTAAAAAAAAAACCCAAAGGGGTAGTTTCTCCTCCATTTACCAAGTGGTTATAGTTTAAAAGCTCAAGTCAGGAAATGGAATATTTCAAAGCCCTAGTGGGAAGGCATATATGATTCTTCATTCCAAAGAAATTGCACTAGACCTTTTGGCCTGATAGGTGTAGTCTAGGTGAAGTATTACTTTGTATTGTCAAGATTGATTTCTTGACTGAGCAGTCACTTCACAAAGTGAGCTCTGTGGTTGGGATTTTGAAGGCTTTTGCTTCTGCTGAAACTCAGAGGTGGGGAATGTTCTGAGGCAAACGAGTACAAACTCTACTTAATATTCTCCTGCATGGCCGCCTCTTGGGAACATCTCTGAAGAGGAAGGTCAAAAGGTGTGCCTATAGCTGTGTTTTCTTATGGAAGGTGGCTCTTAAAATGTAGAATAAAGAAGTCAAGCTTCCAGATCTGTCCACAGTGCATGCAAGATATCAACAGCAAATGTCAATAAATAAAAATGTTAAAATAACCCTCTCCCAGAAATCACAACAGAAGGAAAATAAAAGGATTTCGCCTTCTTTATTACTCATTAAGTAAATCCTGCTTCATACTAGGTGACACAAAAGAGGGTATTTGTGAGTAAGCACTTAGGTGTAGAAGGATGAAGATAAGATTGGCCTTTCTTGTTCCAACGAGCCTATGTTTCACCTAGACAATTACACATATGCTTTCTGAGGACTTATGCAGCATATACTAAGATACAAATACATCGGCAGCTGAATGGTTGAAACTCATAAAGTCATTTCATGAACGATCTGTCTTGGACTCTTTTTGTTTTCACTCTGGGGTAACAAATATAATTCCAGAGTACATTTTTATATCTATATCTATATTCATATCTGCATTTGTATTTATTCTCAGAATGAAGAGAATGCGTTGCAGACAGGACTTAAACTTTAGAATTAATTGGACATGGATATATAATATAAATCCAGTTTTATCATTCATTTATTGATTGATTCTGTGGAAGGTACACAATATCTTTGAGGCTTGATCTCCTTATCTATCAGGGAGAGTATTATAATGTATTTAAGGGAACTGAGTAAATAACTAATCTCTGTTTGGTCTTTAGGTTAAAGACAGTAGGTTGCCTATCTGTTCTTCCCATGGTAGCTCCCACAGACACACCTTGAGCTTTATCTCCCCTCCTTCAGGATGGCATTTATAGTATTTCTATGTTTAGAATTATCCTTTGCTAGCTCAGTCAACATTGAGCACTTAATGTATGACAATAACTGTGTTCTAGGCACTTAATAAAAGAGACAAAACCCCTTTTCTCTGGGAACTGACAGTCTAGTGGACCTGCTAGACTCTCTTTATTTTCCTTGCTTGCACCTCCATTCCACCTCTTCTCCAGACTTCACTTCAAGAGTTTCCCCTTAGGTGAAAGTTTTTTTGTGTTTTATTTATCACACACAATCTGTGTGTCCTCTGAAGTTCTGTACCATTTTCCTGCTTTTGCTACTAGGTGGCTTTTTATTGTTAGCTTCCCTGTAGAGTTGTTTTTTTTTGTTTGTTTGTTTGTTTTGTTTTGTTTTGTTTTGTTTTGTTTTGTTTTTATGTGTCTTTCCTAACTGCTTGTTGCTGGATGGTGAAAGGTCTAGAATATATGCTTTCAGAAGGGAAGCACGATTCAGTGTGTTTTATTCACCATGTGTCCCCAATAACTGTAGTGGACAAATAGCACATTCTCTATAACTATTTTGCATGAGTGGATACTTTTGTATCCCGCATATTACTTTGCTTTGATATAGAGAAAGAATTGGATTTGCACTCAAAATTCCTGGATTTAAAACTAAGCTCGAGGGCCACCTGGGTGGCTCAGTCAGTTAAGCGTCCAACTTTGGCTCAGGTCATGATGTTGTGGTTCATCAGTTCAAGCCCCGTGTCGCGCTCTGTGCTGACAGCTCAGAGCCTGGAGCCTGCTTCAGATTCTGTGTCTCCTTCTCTCTCTGTCCTCCCCTGCTGATGCTGTGTCTCTCCCTGCCTCTCAAACCTGAAAAATGTTTAAAAAAAATTTTTTTTTAAAAGCTCAAAACTGATTTTCCTTCGGAGACTCAGCTTCCTCTATAAGATGGTAATAATATTTTTGCTTTACTCACATAACAGCATTGTTTTTGAAGATCTATTAAGTGTGATATCTCTGGAAAAGAACTTGTTTGTTCACTAGTAAATGAGTACAGGTTATTACACCTAAGCCCATAATGATTACTGTTGAATGAATGAATATATCATAGACCGAATGTGTGTATTATAGACTAAATGTATGTATTGTATAATGTGTGTGCTCCCACTAAAATTCATATGTTGAAGCTCTAATTCCCAACATGATGGGATTTAGAGATGGGGTCTTTGGAAGAGAATTAGGGTTAGATGAGGTTATGAGGGTGGAGCTTTCCTGATGGGGTTTATCCTTTATAAAAAAAGACATGAGAAATAGCTCCTCCCTCCCCCATGTCACCTCATGTGGGGCACAAACAAGACACATGAGCACATAGGGAGACAGCAGCCACCAGCAAGGTAAGGGAAAAGGGCTCAGGATAAAATCTACCTTACCAGCCCCTTGATCTTAGGCCTCTCAGTCTCCAAAACTGTGATAAATTTCTGGTGTTTAAGCCACCCAATCTGTAGTATTCTGTATGGCAGTCTGAGATAAAGCATGAATGCGTAAGAAGGAAAAGATAGGTTTTTGTGAAGTCTGGGCAATTTAGGGATTCAATCAAAAGGTAAATAAAGGCACTCCGGAGGTGACACAGGCTTCAGCCATTTCAAAGAATTAGTTGATGCTTAAAAGTGTTGTGCTATAACTTTACTGAGTGTATTTCCTGAGATCAGCTTTCTCCTACATTCAGGACAAAATGGAAAGAATTAAACTGTGTATTAAGAGACTGAAATCTCAGCAGGTACCTTTGGGAAAGTCACTTTAACTCTCTCACTGTCTACTGTCTTATCTATAAAATGAAGATTAAAATGCCCAACATGTCTGCCTCCTGGCATGGTGGTGATGACCAAGAAAGTTTACGTGTTGATGAATGACTTATAAACTATTGTCAATAAAATGTGAGGTATTATTAGTAATAGCTTGCCATTAAAGACTCATGGTTTGTGCCACATCCTTTGTTTCTCAAAATTAACGTTCTTACCCAAGATTTATTTAGGATCTAGAAATTCCTAGCATCCTAGAATTTAATGAGGTGTTAATTTCTCAGACCACACAACAATCCTGTGGGCCATGTTTGGCAGGGAAAAACTGCTCCACAGAGGCAAAGGAAATCGTCCAGAGTCACACAGCTTGCTGACAGCACAACTAGGTTTCCAACACACATCTAATAACTGCAGATAGGGACCTCTTTGCATTAAAGCCCAAAGATCTGAGCCCTCTTGTTTTCAAGTACCATAGGTTTTATTGTCAGTGAGACCTAGTTTCTCTTATTATCACATTCAATGCAGTAATGATAATATCTGAGATTTTATGAAATCTTCTACCCTTTAATATAAATTTTGGTAAACATACAGTATTCTTATTGGCGACTTATTTTACAGGTGCAATTAACAATGGGTCCCTGGAGATCAGATTGGCAGGGTACCTGTGTTGCTGATGGATAATTTTTCACACGGATTTTTAAATGGCCCATTACTACAAAATGTTTTATGCTTATAAATCATAAAAAAAAAAGGTGTGTGATCCTGCATCTTTGGAACTTTCAGTACTGGCATAGAATAAGAGGACTGAGGTGCATATTCCTTATCTGTACATACTAGTTATTAAGTGAGTAAGTTATTAAAAAAACAATATAGGTAGGGAGGTCTAGATTGCATTTAAGTTTCTAGAGGAAGGATGGTGATGAGGTATAGAATTTTAAAATAGGCTTTTGAATGTAGTCTATAGAAGGCATATGGTAGAAGTTAAGAAGAAATTACTTCACTAAGCACCATTCTTTTGTAGAATAGTAACAATAGCAAGAAAGACATTGATGACCTCAGAGAAACATGAATAACACATGATGGCTCAGATTATATTGACAGCCTAACCTGACTCCCAGGAATTTAGAGCAAATTTGGTATGCAGAAGCCAGATGGGTTTCTTTAAGACCCCTTCTATTTTTTAAAGATCTTGTTAAGTCAGACTTGGAGGAAGAACAGAAGATACTTTTTTTCCTGGAGTGGAATACATTTCCCTCCCTGTAAATCTTGTCATTCAATGGCAGTTCAATAAGAGGAGACTAAGCTCAGGACTTTAAGTGTAGTGTGGAAAGGGACCTGGTTCAGTCCTCAGGAGCATTCCTATTCTCCTAGCTAAGGTTTCCATCTAGGAAGCCCCAAAGGGCCTGACTGAGGTCATGATACAATTTTAGGACCAAAAGGAGCAAAGAGCCCAACTGAGAAGCTTTTCCTTTAAGCATAAGATCATGATTTCTTACTGTGATAGCTAGCCATGGTGCCACAGCATAGATCTAAATAATTGTGATTAACAAACAAATAAAAGCCAGGATTGTTGGTATTCCTTTGCCCAAGTGAAATATAAGCCAACTAGTTATATTTCTCAGACTTTGTTCTCTCCTCCTGATGACAAACATATTGAGAATCTGATATGTGCTTAGCTGATCTGATAATCAAAATTATGAAGAAAATTGAGGCTGTCCTTTGGTATCCAGTCAGTAAGTTTCATTTGCTTAAAGATTAGGTAAAATAATGTCACAGGGTGCCGGTTCTGCCACAATGAATGTCAACAGAGGCTTTGAACAAATCTGGCTGCTGCATCCTGGTACAGGACACACCTCTCCAATACACTGTTCTGGGTATAGAAGAAGCCACAAAAGAACCTCTTTGGCTACTTTTATTCTGGGTAAACATACCCAAGATCTCTATCCAGAACATTACTGCATGGAAGTGTGTGTGCACATGTGTATAATTGAATCAAAGTTCTTTCCTGTACCTGTGAACAATTGAGTATGGCTCTGCTTAATTTTTGAGCTGCTGTCATAATTTTCTTATTCATCAGAATTAAAAGTTTATCATTATAATCACTATTGTAATCATCATCATCACCACTAACAATTATGAGTCCTTTACATGAAGATAAAGGTGAGTAGTATTACTCTCATAGGTAAGGTAACTTTGGTTTAGAGACATAAAAGATGTTTACATAGGAGAATTTTGGCAAAGTCCCTGTTCAAAGTTAGGTCTATGGATCCAAATGGGCTTCATTTTACCATCACATCATACTGCATCCAACACATGCCGGCCCCTGGAAGACTTAAAACCTGAGGATTAATGGAGGAGTTTTGCTTCAGTTAGGAACCACCATCTTTTTTTTTTTTTTTTTAATGTTTATTCATTTTGAGAGACAGAACACAGCATGAACGGGTGAGGGGCAGAGAGAGAGGGAGACAGAATCCAGAACAGGCTCCAGGCTCTGAGCTGTCAGCACAGAGCCCAATGTGGGGCTCGAACTCACTGACTGTGAGATCATGACCTGAGCTGAAGTGGGACACTCAACTGACTGAGCCACCCAGGTGCCCCCCCCTTTTTAAAAATAGTAACCACCATCTTTAATCTGACCACCTTGGACTCTTAGAAGATGTATAATTTGAAAATAAGGAGATACTTTAGATCATACATGTATGTAAAGGTAATAAAAACCCTACCACATCAAATATATATCATTGCCCTTTCTATCACTCAGCTTTTAAACAACTTGTGTTTCTGGGTGATTGCTGCCCACCCACCATCTCATTCACAGTAACCCCTTCTTAAGCCATTCATACCCTTATTCAACAAATATTTTAGAAAGCACCTGCTTTATATCAGGCACTGCTCTAGGGGCTAAAGAAATGGCAGTGAAAGAACAAATACAAAGTCTCATCAGAATTCAGAATAAAAACGTGATGATTAAAATTGATTTTCAAACAGTGATTGGTTTATTTTACTTAGAGTCCAGAAAAAACACTAGTTTTTCTCTTTCCCAATATCACTCTGAATCAAACCACACCCACAACTGAGTCTGTGCATGTCCTGCATGCAGGGCATTATGCTAGGTTCTATGGAAATATCAGAAAAAAAGAAGTTTTGCTCTCATGTAGCAAGAGTATGAATGCAATGTTTCCAAGAATTGGGATTTTTCTAAGACTCTTTCTAGGATTCATTCTTTATAATATATCCATTAATGCCTTAGCAAATCACTGCTTGATAAATTCATGAAGCCCTGTGTGTCTTACACGTGTTCCATGGTGTAAGTCTTTAGGGATTAGGCATTTCCACCTGCCAGTGCCGTGCCTAGCAAGATCTGATGCAAAAACTATTTCCCTAGCATGCCAATTGGCAAAGGCATGGCATTAGGTTTTGTTCTGGCAAACAGATTAGCCCTCTAAGGGTTAATTAGGAAGACAGCCCCTTTCAGGGCCTAGTATTGTTTACTTCAGTCGTTTTCATGCAAACTGCCATGTTTCACTTGGGTACTAATTGTGCCTGATGGACCCATTATTTTGTAATCAGAGCAGTTCCTTAGCTAGCTCTCTGGGGGTTAATTAAATGGATGAGGTAGTGCCCCGGATATTACTAGCAGACAGGACCACTTGAATTTCTCACCAACCGCCTTGGAAAAAGTCCTGTTACTATGAACAGTCGGGTTTCGCAGAACGAGTGGTGCCTTCCACAGTTGGAGTTTATTAGGTTACTCTACCAAGACAAGCCCAGCTGATCCATCACTACAGGCCTACCTGGCTTAGCCCTGTTTTGCCTCAGAGGACTTGTGCCAATGGATTCTGGAAACCCAGCCTGCATATAGGCAGCCTGTTGACTGCAGAAGATGATTCCAGCCCCAGGTTAAATATGTACACCTCATGGAAATGTCGGTGTCTTCAAGCTGAAGGCACTTAAAAGCTAGAAGAGCAGCAGTCTACCCTGAGACACTGTATTAGACACAGCAAGAGACCACAATGATTGGTAAGGTGATTAGACATTGCTCTGATGTTGTTATGTCACTGCTGTGGCCAATGGGGGCTGACCTTGTAATCTGCCAGTTCTCTTCCCCTTGTGGTTTTTTTTTCCCCCTACTGAATTCCTAGCTTAAGAATCTTTGTGTAAAATGATCGCACATTAGTTTTTGTCTCATGTTATTCTTTTTTTTTTTTTTTTTGCAACAAACCCACTGGGATTTAATAACTAGTAGAGAATATTGTGTACTGAGGTGTGGATGAGGAAATGGTGAATTCTAGAGCTCAAATATCTAAGCCTTTCTGTGTTTGGGACCATTGGAGAAGACAGCAGACCAGAAAAGGGATTTTCTTTTTCTTTTTCTTTTTCTTTTTTTTTACATAAGGCTTTATGCCCAGACCCACAATAGCACTTAAAATGAAATCTTTCTGTTGCATGTAGCAATGTCCAAACTATAATCATAGGTAACTTAGGAAAATGGTCTTTTCCTAAAGTTGTCTATGGAGTTAGCTCTTACACAGTCTTTATGTCAGGACTATGGTGGTTTGCTTGTAGAGAATGTAATGTGGTGGGAAGTGCACATGATAGAGTGTGAAGACCTAAATTCAGTTCTTATTTCTTCCTTGTATTAGTTGCATGATTGGAGCATTTACTTTACTTCTAGTCTCAATTTCCTTACTTTAAAATGTGGATAATTATACTGACCTACTTTCTGCCATAGGATTATTGTAAAAATCACACAAAGCAACTGCCATATATTACATGGCCCAATTAATACTATGTAAATGAAAGACTGGCAGGATTAAAAAATATGCATAGTCCAGAAAAAAATGTTCCAAATGTATTAAGCATTAACAATCAAGTGTAATGTGTAAGCCTTAAAAACAAAAGAATCTGTAATGATGGATGACATTTTATTATATTCTTCCGTTTCTATACATACAAACAAAAAAGTATGAATTGTTCCTAGCTCTATTTAGCAATTTCAATATTTTTCCAGAAACTAACCTGATACTGAGGCTTTTTGCCTTGCCTCTATGATACCTTTCTATCAGAGCAAGAAAAATGTCGAGAAAGTTATGTCCATCTGATGTGGGTAGAAATCAGTTGAAGCATTAGGAGTAAAGGTAATACTGGAAATATATTAGGCATGTGAAATGTCCAGAACAGGCAAATCTGTAGAGACAGAAAGTAGATGACTGGTTGCCAGAGTGACTGCTAATGAGTACAGGACTTTTTGGGGAATTGATAAAGTGTGGTGATGATTGCACAACCCTATGAACACCCTAAAAACCATTGAATTGTACATTTAAAATAGGTGCATTGTATTATATGTAAATTATGTCAGTAAAGCTGTTATTCAAAAAAGTACATTTAGAAATTTTATATATATGTATATATAATTATATATGTATAATGCATGTATGTGTGTAAGTACATATACGTATTATGATATATATTAGGACACATGGTGCTAGAACTGGATATTGATGAACGTATGGCCCTGAAATGGAATATACTGATTCCTCAATGAAATCTTTGAATAGAAAAAGAGGAAGAGCAGAAGGTAGTTATCAATCCTGTAGCAATACAAAGTAATACTAAGGACTGCATTCCGTGGGAATCTGGCAAGCTGTATCAGCTTCACATCTGAATCTGATATCTGACCTCTCTCTTCCAGTATAGGGTTTTTTTTTAATCTGTGTCTGTAATGTTTAAACATCTGAACACTATCAAGCCTGTCCCTCTAGGAAGTTCCAACAAAGCATTGGTCTTAAGACTTTCTGGCAGTGATACAGAATACCTTTATGCCCTTTCATGCCCCCAACTCATCCCACTTACTCCCAGTGCTTAAGAAATAAACTATATATAAAACTCATAATTACACATATCATATACTAAGAATATATATTAAAATATAGTAAATATATATAACTATTATATATGTATATATAGCTATTGTACATGTATATATATACATATATATGTGTATATATATATATATATATAAAACATACCTAGGAAAATGTAAATGTTTAATAGTAGATTACATTACATTGAATAAGGTGTATTTTTTAATGTCTTAGGAATTGCAGTGTCTTCATCTCATCAGCTAATCTCAGCCAATCTATTACATTTTAAAAAGTAGGTTTAAGTCCATATTTTAAAATTCCTTGATAAATTTGGATTTTTTTCCTAATTAGACTTACTGTGTTGACCTTGTAAATTGGCTGGAAGGCTATATTAGAAATTACAGGAAAGTCTATTTTGCAGTTTGCCTATAGTTCATCTGTGTTTGTATAATTTTTATTTCTGCTGTATCTTCAAACTGTGGTTTGCTGGCAGAGTGTTTTTAAAAGCCATTTATCTATTTTGTGACATGTAGTTTAAGCCCAGGAATAGAAACTTTGGACTTAAATTAAGCAACTGAAGTATGTTGAAAAACCAGGATTGAATTCGGTCATCACTTTTATACCTATGTATGGTAGCACTTCCTCTCTTGCCTTAAACTACCTTGAGTACCTTTTGCAATATAGACTGTGTATGGAAGACAATGAGTATTTTAGATAGCTGTAAAGTTTTTCTTAATTAGAAAAAAATATATGAATATAAATTCTATTTTCTTTTGGCATGGCAGTGATTGTATTGCACACCTTCACTCCCACCATTAGTGAGAGCAACCAATGTTGGAGTCTACTGGAATGGAATAGATTTTAGTGATGAAAGCATCAAATATTTTGACCTATTAAGGCTTTTAATATCAACTAGCAGCTGGAGCTCTTCATTAGCAAACATAAACAGCTAAGAGGGATGATTTTTGAATTGGTAGAGCTGTTTATTGAGAACTGCCTAAATGTCAGGAATTATGCTTATCTCCAGAGATATAAAAATGACCAAATCATTTTTTTTTGCTTTAAGATAGCTCAAAGCATAATGGGGGTCAAGATGCAGTGTGGTATGTCTTATGATATAACAATACATAGGAAGAGAGAGGGCATTAGGGAAGGTTGGCAATGATTGAGATTTCTCTTGAAGAATAAGGAATTAACTTCAGGTAAAAGTAGGAGAAGAAGAGCCTGGGAAGAGAGAAGACTCTATTTGTTGTTCACAGAAAATATCTATTGACCACAGTCTCAATGAGCAGTTAGTAAGTGGGAGATCTGGTGTTCACATCCTTTTATTCTGGATTCTCAACCCTACTGCTTTATAAATTACATAAAGAAGAGAGATCTTTCACTTGGACAGTTCTCTTAATATGCCTTGTTAACTGGCAAGCACTGTGTACAAGGCCCATTTTAACAATATGGACTGGAATTTCCCAAAGTGTATCTTGTAGAACACTAGTCCCTGACAATGCTTAGTGACAAATGATTCCATGGTTAAATAATATTAAGAAAGGTTGAATACTGTCTCCTTTTTGTAGATTGACAGTATCCATTAACATAGAGTTTTGAGGAGTCCTGCAAATAACAAGTAAGAAAAGTTTAACCTTGCTTAGCTTGATGATTCTGAAATGAGTTAGGCATGGAATGTATTTCCTTGGGAATATATTTCCTCTGAACAAAGACTTTGGAAAAAATTAGTGTATCCAATACCTTATCAGGATAGACAAGAACAAGTTGGTTTAATGTAGACTTTTTTGGTAATGAATTATCAATTACCCCATTTGTAAGTATAACACTTGTAACTTCAAAAGTAGAATAGCAAACGTTATATCAACCTGTAGATTTTAATTGTATTTCATAGTGCTCTGCAGTCATTTTATATAGGGTTCTCTATGGAAAGTGCTTCTAAGATTAACCTAAATTAAGACAGTCTCTTAACATCTAATATAACATAGGATTTTTGTAAAAACAATGTAGCATTTTAATCTAAGGTCATATCCATTCCTGTCATTCTATAAAAAAATAATGGGCTGAGTGTGAAGATGCTAAAGATAGTATGACACTTCACTGTAAAAGAAATGCCAGCATATCAACTTTCTGTATAAATCTTTGGAGTTGCAAGTGACAAAAATACAACTCAAATAAGCTTAACCATGGGCCCTGGTTCTTCTCCATACACCAACAGAATGGCTGGTGTCAGCTTCAAGATCATTCTTAGAGCAGCAGATCCCAAAATATATTTTCCTTGATAGATCCTGCCATTGATTGATTGGCTTAGGCTGATCACTTTGCCAGGAACAGAGTTGTCCAGTCAGGTCTGGGTTATATGCAAATCACTGGAGCATCACTGGATGGGAAAGAGATTAGATGAACCACATGAACTCTGCATATTTATCAAAGGATGTGGGAAGGGTAATTTTCCCATGGAAAGAGTGCTTAGGATGAAAACATAAACTCTTCACAGTTGCCATATCCTACTCTGAAACCAATATAGGTTGTGACCACATAGATGAAGCAAGACTTACTCAAATTATGACCAAAGGCTTCAAATAGGACTAAAGAAAGCTATTTAAAATTTTAAAAGATACTGAATTTTCAGAATATATCTCTTAAAAAAAGATAAATTTTTAAAGTAACATAGCAGATGGTTAACAAAGAAGAATTCAGTTTTTTTCTTCCATGAAAACCTAACTTAAAAGCAAGCCTAGTTTTTTTTTTTATGCAAGTCCATGATAGTAATGAAAAATGATGAAAAAATGTATTGAAGCCCTTAATGTTCCAGTGAAGAGTCCAATTCAGTGTGGAAGCCACAAAAGTACTTCACCCTTGATTACAGCTGGGCCTTCTTCCTTTTCTAAGTTCTTATGCTTTATGCATATAGACTTGACATAAATGTCTTGAGACCCAACAGAGATGCAATATTGAGCATGAAAGAAATGGGAAAGGCGTACGATCCATTCAGAGTCCACGTCTGGGACTTATTCCTCTGAGCAGCCCTTCTCCACCACCTATGCCTTCCTTCTCTATCAGGATGCTATCAAGCCACTTAAAAACAGAGGAGAAGACCATGTGACTACAGGGAAGAGGAAGAGAATTTGAGATCTTCTCTGTCATAAGGAATTAAACCTGCAAGAATGTAAGAAATAAAGCCAATTCATACAGGAGGATAAATCATAAGGAAAAGAAGAAAAGAGTTTTCAGCATTTTGCTTTGAAATGCATTCTGTAAGTAAAGCATACTATGATTTCTAGAAATTCTTGATTAAAATCTACCTTCCCTCTGGGAGGCTACGCATTTTATTGTTAAGGTTTATTTCAGGGAGGTGGAGGGAAGGTTTGTTTTCATCAGAAAGCAAATTAAGTTTTAGTAAAGCCTATGTGAAAGGTGTTGACATTTTAGAAAAATAGAAAGGAATCTCTCATTTATATAATATTGTAACCTTAGGCAAGTGGGAAAGACTGAAGAATGTGTGAAAGTAGTGTTCAGATAGTTGAAAGGCTATATTTATAAAATAACAGTATTAAAAAACAAAGACTTAGATGTAAGTGTAAAAACTTAACACTTAAAAAACCTTGGAAATCATAATTTATAATATAATCATCTCTATTTATGATTTGATACCCATGGATAATATCAATATGATTTTTTGGTTTTTACTTATAAATCTATTTACTATAATTTTCTATTTATTAGGAGAGTCACTGTTCACCAAAAGAAAGACAAACTCAAATCATTGCTACTCCTTCTTTACTTTAGAGGCAGGAATAAAAAGAAGCACTGATAAGAATTTTAAGTTTCCTGTTTCTAAAACTTGATAAATATTGGCTATATAACTTCAAACTTCATCCAATAAATATAACATATATTAATTCTCTAAAATTCATAACATATTGCGCGTCAGTTAAGGTATAGACAGGAAGAAGTTGGTGTATATGCATGTGGGTGTGGCAGTAACACAGGGAGACCAAGGCAGGTCCTACCAAATGTCTGTCTTCTGATCAATTACTAATGACCTTTTGACACCTTCTGGTGCCTTTAAGTAAAAATGCTAAAAACAGCCAAACCAGCAAAAATGCAAAGTCACAAGGAAAGACTAAGATGCAACCACAGTTCCTCTAGCTCAACTGAGAGGAAAAGAAGGTGAGAGAAGATCTAGATTCTCCATGAATTTGTCACTCATTCTTCTCTTGTGGTCAGCATTTCTCTTACCAACCTGATAAGTACATGAAAGGAAAAGGTCACCAGTGCATCTCGGAACATGGGCACCTTGAGTTCTATTACAGTCTCCTCCCTTCTCCCATCAGAGCCCCGCCCCCACATCACACTTAGGTACAGCTCTATAACATTATCAATTCTATTCTCTGGATTGTGTTTTCTACCTGCTGGTCCACCACTTGTTTCTGCTCTTCAGGGAATGCTGGGTCAGTGGCACAAGGTGGGCTAAGGTTGCCCTGTGTAAAAGGTGTCTGTAATAAGTTTACATTTTTAAGTAATAGCATTGGCTGGTGAAGGGGGATAAAATTTTCACCCAAGTTACAAATAGATCAGACATCTCCCCTAGTTCTGAAAGGCAAGATATCTATGAAGGTTGTTGTCCATAGAGTACCTTTGGACAAATCTCGTGAGCATGATACATTGGAACATTGGAAAAGAGTTTGCTTTTTTTGGTGTGATGAGCTTTATCTTGAATCACATAATTATGTGACCCCAGATAAGGAATTTCGAGCTTCATTTTCTTCTTTTTCTTATCTACAGTAGATATTAGCTTGCTCATTCAGTATGTATTTATTATAGCAAACACTTTGTGACATATTCTATACAAATTACTAGAGACACAGAAGTGCATATAGTGGACCCTCAACAACCTGTAACTGATAGTAAGCACTGACTATATAGTACTTGGCCTTCCTTCCCTCCCCTGACCATGACTATTGTTAATTAATAGTTGTTTGTATTTTAATAATAATAATAATACTGCTATTATTATTACTGATAATAATAAATCAGGAGCCATAATCCCATTTGCAAGCAACTTATGGTCCATCTGGGAAGACATAATCAGCTTTGAGAATCAAAAGTAGCTGAGATTATTCCCTGCCTTTAGCATTTATATCCCTGCTTTTTAAAAAATACCAGTATCCAATATAGACCTATTATATCAGAATCTTTTCTGAAGTCTGGACATGACTTTATTTTAAAATTGTCCAGGTGATCCTAACTCACAGCGAGAGTTGAGAACCTCTAGACTAGAGGTTTAGTTTGCAACCCCTGACACTGGCCATAATGCCTTGATTGTAAACACTACCTGAACCTGCAACAAACTATGGTATTCCAGAAAAGGACTCAGAACCAAATTTGAGTGCAGATTTTTATTTATGCATATATACAATAAGTGAACTACAGTATGAGTTATCTAGTGTCTGCAAGCTCAAATAACTTTCACATAAAATTTCCAAATAATTGGTATTTTCCTGTGAGGACACACTTTCATGCCAAATTTATTGCATTTGAGAACTAATAGACATCCCGTCTCTCCCACTTACCTTTGATCTCCTTGGGGCTTTAATGCATCATCTGTCATTGTGAGACCCTTTCTGTCTGAAAGCTTAGGAGTGAATAGCAGAGGTTCTTGCTGTGAGAGCTAGGATTGCTCAGGCCTATCCTTGAGGACCTGTGCCACAAGTTCACATGAAAAATCCATGCTATAAAATTAGGTGTCAAGTGCTGGTGATGAAGGACCTCCTGGCTGCATTGTGTCCTCCCTGGCAGATGGTGCTAGAGCCAGTCCTGGCCTGTCTGTGTGAAATGATGTGCTCAATAGTAACAACCAACAGTCCCAGAACTATGCTCTTTGACTTGGTGGAAGCCCCCAAATTCCCTACAGTGGATACTGCCTCCTATGCATGAGGTGTGAGCAGTGTGCTTTGTGTTGAAGCGGAAATAATGTTCAAATGATAGCCTAATAAACTAGTCATTACTTCTAATTGCTGGTATTAGTACTTTAAATTTCTATTCTTGAGGATTATTGTTGTATTCATTATTAAGCAGTTCTCAAACTTGAAGCACTTTCCTACTTTGTCAAAGATCAAGTTGCCATAGGAATATATTTGGGCTTTTTCAGAATTCATAATTTTGTTGTTCAATTCACTGCAGAGAACTGCGTGCTTCTTTAATGAATTAAAATTTAAATTTGGAACACTGGCTGGGCCCAATTCACCCACTGCTGATTCAGAGCTCCTTAGCATATCAAAGTGATGAGATCACAGTGCAAGAGACAACCCAAACTGTATAATGAGAGACAGGACACATGGAATTGGAGGCAATGCCTACAGTGCCCAGGGCAATTGTGACTTTGAATATTATATACTCAGTTTTATTGTTAAATGCAAGAATTTCAACATTTCACTGTGCAAACTCTGCATCCCAGACTCTTAAATATTCTTAACCTATGTATCCTTTTTTGGGGGGGTGGGGGGAGGTGGGCAGAGGATGGCATGGTTCTATGACAGGCACACCTTTATTCTTGATCATAACTCTGTTTAAAACACTACATCACCTTGCAAATTTCCTCAAGTTCCAGTGATGCTGTTTTATTGGAAAGAAGGAGGCTGCTACAGAAGAAAAATGGTACTTTGGAATTTGAAAGGGTATGATTGGAATGCAACTGTTATACTAGGCAAGGTTTGAAATCTTACCGAGACTCCCTTTGGGGTTTACTGTGAAAATTAAAGATCAAAAATGAGGTTTGAGTGAGATCATCAGGATATAATCAGATCTAAGAGGTAGAGATTTATATCTGTTGTTCCCTGCTTTATCACCAATGCCTAGAACAGTGCCTGGTATGTAATATTCATTTAATAAATACATTTTTGGATAAATGAATATCACATATGCAAAAAGCCAAAAGACCTGTTGCATATGGGTATTCAACAAATGGAAGTTGCTAGGATTATTTCCAGAATTAATGAGAGATATGAAAAATAATGTGTACTCAGTAGACCAGATGTAAGAACGTAGAATGCTGTAGAGAGATACTTTGAAAATAGATTAACTTTTCTGCAGGAGACTGAGGATTTGTCATATTTGTTACGAACTTGTTCCAATAATGTCTGAGTGTATCCTTTCTTACGGGCTTGGTCTTTCCATTGGAGTAAACAAAATTTATACTGGCTGAGAATGCTGGAGTTAGGATGATGTCTGTTTTTCTGATACCATGAAATGTGCCTCACCTAGCTGTCACAGCCAGAAGTCCTCCTGAAATGATGGTTGTCACACAGCATTATATATAGGTAAATAAAAGCATGGAGAATATCTTGGAGAAAGGGGTTAGCTAAAAACAGAACTGTGTTTCATCCTTTTTTCAATTTCTTCTGATAGGATAGCATACAAATGTTCAAATTTGGTGATTTTACCTGAAGGAAGAAGGTAACAAAGTGAACATACAATACGCTTCATCTAAAAATCACCAAATTTGAACATTTTCCCACATGCACACAAGTGCTCTCTGAATATATATTCACAGACCTATATAATAAATACATAAACATTTTAATGGCATAAATATTTGTAAATAAATTACAAACAATGGCATATTGTTCCGACTATTTAACTATTTCAGCATGTATGTGTGAGTACCTACAATTCTCTTCTACATAACCATGAAAACATTAGTACATATAAGGCATTTGACAGTGGTAGGACAACATTATTTATGATCCATACTCAAATGTCCCCAATTATCATAGTGATATCCTTTTAACTGTTATCCCAGAGTGGGGAGTATTAGTATTAAGGGGTGCCTGGGTAGCTTAGTCGCTTGAGCGTCCAACTCTTGGTTTGGGCCCAGGTCATGATCTCCCAGTTAGTGGGACTGAGTCCTGTGTCAGGTTCTACACTGACAGCACAAAGCCTGCTTGGGATTCATTCTCTCTCTCTCTCTCTCTCTCTCTCTCTCTCTCTCTCTCTCTCTCTCTCTCCCCTCCCCTGCTTGCTCTCTCTCTCTCTCAAAAAAAAATAATTACAAAAAAAAATTTGCTAGGTGAATGCATGGATGATGATAATGCCACAAAGCGCTTGATGCTGCCTTGTTGCACATTGCTAATGTGCATAAGGATTTTATATACATTTATCACATTTTCAGACACAAATTTTCAGTTAAGAGATAACTAAGTCCATGACAGAATGAGAATTCAAAATTATTTTTAATTTATAATGGGAACAGTTTAAAATTTTTAAATAATGTTTACTAATAATTTAAGGAATACTAAATTAAATAGTTTAATAAAAACATAATCCTCCTCTATTAGCACCTCCGCATTTTCCATTTTACATACACATGCATTTACCTTTTTACAGTCAGAATAGCATGTACCCTAAAGATAACATGCAAAAGTACATGTATGTTGCTTTTTTCATTGATTATGTTGTTTTAAACATTTCTATGTATTCATAACTATTTTAATTACTGCATAATATTTCAGTGAGTTGATTTTATTGAATCTCTTCCTCTAAGACATTTATGCTTTTTTTTAGTCTTTTGGAATCATACATAGCTGTTCTGTGCATACACTTTTGTTTCTGTTGAATTATGTCGTTAGAAGAAATTCTAGAGTCTAAAATGACTGGATAGGAATATATTCATCTTTTTTATTCTTCAATTTTGCTTTCCAAAAGTAGTATATCAAATTAAATGGTCACTCTAAATAAATGAAAATAACAGATTGCCTACACTTTGACCAGCAATAAGAACAATGTTTCTAACTTATTAGCTATTTTAATAGGCAATGAACGGTAAATTATCTCATCAAGGATGGTCTTCATCAAGGATGGTCTTCTCCCCTGTGTTTCTTTATTATTGATACTTCACTATGTATTTTTGTATTCATATCATGGCTTGTTTTGTTTATAGGTGTTTTTTTGTATTTTAGTGAGTGTCTCCTCCTTTGAGGTATTTGAGCAGAGACCAAGTTTACAGGAAAAGATTGCTAAATTACAAAGGAAGTTGATCTAGATTAGCGATTTCTATTTTATTTATTTATTTATTTAATTTACTTGTTTGTTTATTTGAGAGAGTGAGTGGGGGAGGGGTAGAAAGAGGGGAAGAGAGAGAGAATCTTAAATGGGGCTCAATCTCATGACTGTCTGTGAGATCATGACCTGAGCCAAAATCAAGAATTGGACACTTAACTAACTGAGCCACCCAGGTGCTCCTTTTTAAAATTTATTTATTTATTTATTTATTTATTTATTTATGAATGAGGGACAGAAACAGAGAGAGAGAGAGTGTGTAGATGAGTGATTTCAAAGTGTAGGTTGAGGACCACTAACATCAGCCGGAAACCACAGTTGTTAGGCATGCAAATGAGTGGAGCCCACCCCAGAAGTCAATCAGGTAGCAATCTATGTTTGTTTGTTTTTTTAAGTTGACTATTTATTTTTGAGAGAGAGAGAGAGAAAGAATCCCAAGCAGACTGCGCACTGTCAGCGTGAAGCCCAATATGGGGCTCAAACTCACAAACTGCAAGATAATGACCTGAGCTGAAATCAAAAGTCGGATGTCCAACCAACTGAGCCATACAGGCACCCGGTAGTCTGTTTTAACAAGACCCCCAGGTGATACTGATGGATGCTCAAGTTTGAAAACTACTAACCTAGATGAACTCTAATGTCCTTTACAACTCTAAAGTTTGACTCTTAATTGTTTATCACACAAAAGTAAACTATATTTGTGAATAGATGAGTTGTGTACTGCATCTAAAGCAAGTTAATTTTTGAAATAACAGACCTCATTTTTAAGTGGTGCATCCAATAGATGGCTTCATGATGTCATCCCTAAGAAAGTGTTTCAGTTGAACCTCAAGTATCCCAATAAATGCATGAAAGTCTCCAATACATAAATACCAAGCTTTGTCCATTAGTGAAGGCATAGAGCACCCTCATTGTATACCTATTTTTTTTTTAAAGCACAGATGTGTAAATGAAGGAAACATTGAGGAATGATCCTCATTTTCCTCTTTCTTTTTCCTCATCAAACTGAATTGAAGTCCTCTGAGGGTGGGTAGAATTAGATGGCAAAGTTCAATTTCTTGTAGCTAGGGCACAGTAGATGTTGAATTCCCCTTGCCACTTACCCACTTGTTTCTCCCACCATGCTGTGAATTCCTTTGGCATTGGGACAATGTCTCATCTATCTTTGTATCTACCATGGTGCTTAATGCAGTGCTTGTGAAATATCAGTGCTCAATCATTGTTTATTAAATGTAATGTGTTCCATGTGGTAAATTCCCCAGGTTTAAAAATATGTTTTCCATATCAAATGAAAGTATTATGATTAAATAAAACAGGGAAGCATAGAACCCTCGGATCCCAAAACTAAAGACAACCATTATTTACATTTTATAGTGATTATTCTTGATCTTTTTTCCATTTTCTAAAGCTTTGTTCTACATGGCTATATAATCTAACTTGGCATTAAATTTTAAATTCTTTTTTCCCTTTATCATTGTGTATTAAGGAATCAAATTACATGATACAACTACATGTGCCAAGAGAATACAGATTTTTAAATTGCTAGAGCTGATTTAATTTTCTCATCAACCTGGTAAGTAGTTGGAACACTTAAACTTGACGATTGATGTCTTAGTCTTTTCTAGCTTAAACAGCCTGTGTCTGTGAAAGAGTCAGTAAAGTTCAACCCTCTTCCTTCCTCAGGATTGGGTTAAATCTAAGCATATTTCAGATTTCCTTCCCTCCCTCTGCCTCTTTACAAGATAGCATCTGGGAGGATTTTATTTGTTTGTTTGTTTGTTTGTTTGTTGGGAGCAGGGAGGTGAGGTGGACAGGTAAATGGCTTATGTGAGATCATGGTATTGGGGAAGAGTTTTCAGGTTTTTCTTTTCTTCCAAAGCCTACTTCTGCCAGCTCACTGGCCACCTCAGAACCCTCATATCCACCTTCCTGAGCTTACTGAGACAGTGAGAATCCAGAATGGAATATGCATGAAGGATTTGGAGGGAGTCAGAGGAACTGTTTTTATGCTCATCTATTGAGCCATCTTTATTAACCAGTTTTACACCATCTCTCCTACATTACTTTGGATGTCATCTCGAGTTGAAGGTGAGGTTCTTCCAAATGGACAAAAGGTAACAGCCCTGTGCCTTCAGCTTTCTCTTCAACATTGGGAAGAGTATTCCCACACTTGAAAACATCTGCTTCATAGGAAAAGTCAAGACACATGAGCTTCTCACCTACCTCTCCTAATTCTCCCTTCTTTCTGGACTCTCCCTTGTGTCAGCATGGGTTAAATTGTTCCCTCATGCTGCCTGGTTAGAACTACCGTATTGTTGATTCCACGTTTTCTGTGTACTTAAAAAAATGAAACCAAACAAATCTCAAAACATTTTCATGAGGCTAAACTCTTTTTTCTCCCAGTGCTTATCAAAATAAGTGTACTGTTAATACCCTTTACCTTTTTACCCATCCCCCCACCCTTCTCCCCTCTGTTAATGATCTGTTTTCTATAGGTAAGAGTCTGGTTTGGTGTTTGTCATTCTTTTAAATGGCTGAATAATATTCCGTTGTGTATGCCGCATCTTCTTTATCCACTAATCTATCATTGGACACTTGGGCTGCTTCCATAATTTGGCTATTGTAAATAGTGCTGCAATAAACATACGAGTGCATATATCCTTTTGAATTAGTGCTTCCATATTTGAGTAAATACTTAATATCGAGGTTACTGGATGGTAGGGAAGTCCTATTTTTAATTTTTTGAGGAAACTCAATACTGTCTTCTGCAGTGACTGCACCAATTTGCATTCCCACCAACAGTGCACAAGGGTTTATTTTTCTCCACATCCTCACCAATACTTGTTATTTCTTGAGTTTTGATTTTTAGTCATTCTGACAGGTGTGAGGTGATATCTCATTGGTTTTGATTTGTATTTTCCTGATAATGAGTGAAGTTGAGCATCTTTTCATGTGTCTTGTGGCCATCTGTGTCTTCTTTGGAAAAGTATCTGTTCTGTCTTCTGCCCATTTTTAAATTGGTTTATTTCTTTTTTTGGTTCTGAGTTACAGAAGTTCTTTATTTTGGGTACTAACTCTTTATCAGATATGTCATTTGCAAATATATTTTCCCATTCTGTAGATGATCTTTTAGTTTTGTTGGTTATTTCCTTTGCTGTGAAGAAGGTTTTTTTTTCTTTTTTGATATAGTCCCAATAGTTTTTTACTTTTGTTTCTCTTGCCTCAAGAGACATATCTAGAAAAAAATCTTGCTATGGCTGATGTCAGAGAAATTACTGATTGTGCTGTCTTCTATGATGTTTATGGTTCCTGGTCTCAAATTTAGGTTCTAACCCATTTTGAGTTTACTTTTGTGTATGATGTAAGAAAGCGGTCCAGTTTCATTCTTCGGCATGCACCTGTCCAGTTTTCCCAACACCAATTGTTGAAGAGACTGTCTTTTCCCCATTACATATTCTTGTCTCTTTTGTTGAATATTAATTGACCATTTAACTGTGGGTTTGTTTCTGGGCTTTCTATTCTGTTCCATTGATCTATGTATCTGTTTTTATGCCAGTACCATACTGTTTTGATTACTATAGTTTTGTACTATAACTTGAAGTCTGGAATTGTGATACCTCCAAATTTATTTTTCTTTTTCAAGATTGCTTTAGCTCTTCAAGGTCTTTTGTGGTTCCATACAATTTTAGGATTGATTGTTCTCATCCTCTGCAAAATACTGCTTGTATTTTGATGGGGATTGCATTGAATATGTAAGTTGCTTTGGGTAGTATAGACGTTTTGACAATATTTGTTTTTACAATCCATGACCATGTGATGTCTTTCCACATGTTTGTGTACCTTCAATTTCTTTCATCAGTGTTTTATTGTTTTCAGAGAAGAGGTCTTTTATCCCCTTGCTTAAGCTTATTCTGAGGTATTTTATTATTTTTGATGCAATTGTAAGTGGGATTGTTTTCTTAATTACTCTTTCTGCTGCTTCATTATTAGTGTATAGAAATGCAACAGATTTCTGTAGATTAATTTTGTATCCTGTGACTTTGCTGAACTCATTTTTCAGCTATAGTGGTTTTTGGTGGAGTCTTTCAGGTTTTCTGTATATAGTATCAGGTCATCTGCAAATAGTGAAAGTTTTATCTCTTCTTTACCAAATAGGATGCTTTTTATTTCTTGTCAGGTTGGTGTGGCTAGGACTTCCAGTACTATGTTGAATAAAAATGGTAAGAGTGGACATCCTTGCCTTGTTGCTGACCTTAAGGAAGAACTCTGGTTTTCACCATCGAGTATGATGTTAGATGTGGTTTTTTCATATATGGCCTTTATTATGTAGAGGTATGTTTCTGCTAAACCTGTTTTGTTCAGGGTTTTTCATCATGAATGTATGTTGTAGTTGGTCAAATGTTTTTTCTTGCATCTATTGAAATGATCATATAGTTTTTATACTTTCTCTTATTGATGTGATGTAGCATATTGACTGATTTGTGAATATTAAATCAACCTTGCATCCCAGGAATAAATCCCACTTGATCATGGTGAATGATTTTTTAATGTATTGTTGGATTCTGTTTATGAGTATTTTGTTGAGGATTTTTGCATCTATGCTGATCAGAGATACTGGCCTGTAGTTCCCTTTGTTAGTGCCGTCTTTATTTGGTTTTGGTATCAGGGTAATCTTGGCCTCATAGAATGAATCTGGAAGTTTTCCTTCCTCTTCTATTTCTTTGGAATAGTTTGAGAAGATTAGGTATTAACTCTTCTTTAAATGTTTGAAGAATTCACTTGGGACTTTTGTTTCTTGGAAGTTTTTTGATTACTGATTCAATTTTATTGCTGATAATCAGTTTGTTAAACCTTTCTCTTTCTCTCTGATTTAGTTTTGGTAGGTTATATGTTTTTAGGAATTTATCCATTTCTTCTAGGTTGTTCAACATGTTAGCATGTAATTTTTCATAATATTCTCTTAAAATCCTTTGTATTTTTGTAGTGTTGGCTGTTCTATATTTCTGATTTTGCTTAAATCCTCTTTTTTTTTTTTTTGAGTCAGCCTAAAGTTGTGTCAGTTTTGTTGATTTTTTTCAAAGAACGAGTTTCTGATTTCATTGATCTGTTCTTTTTTGTTTGTTTGTTTGTTTGTTTCTGTATCATTTATTTCTGCTCCAATCTTTATTATTTCCTTCCTTTTGGCACTTTTAGGTTTTGTTTATTCTTTTTCTAGCTCTTTTATGTATAAGGTTATATTGTTTATTTGAGATTGGTCTTGCTTCTTGAGATACACCTGCATTGCTATATACTTCCCTCTTAGAACTGCTTTTACTGCATCCCAAAAGTTTTGAACTGTTGTGTTTTCATTTTCATTTGTTTCCATGTATTTATTGATTTCTCCTTTGATTTCCTGCTTGACCTATTTATTGTTTAGTAGCATATTATTTAATCTCCATGTATTTGTGGTCTTTCCAGATTTTTTTCTTGTGGTTGACTTCTAGTTTCATAGTGCTGTGGTAAGAAAAGATGCATGGTATGACTTCAGTCTTTTTGAATTTGTTGAGAATTGTTTTGTAGCCTAGTAAGTGATCCATGCGGAAAGTATTCTATGTGTACTTGAAAAGAATGTATATTCTGTTGTAGGGTTGAGTATTCTGAATATATCTGTTAAATCCATCTGTTCTAATGTGTCGTTCATAGTCACTGTTTGCTTGTTGATTCTATGTTTGGATGATCTGTCCATTGATGTAAGTGGGGTATTAAAAGCACCCTACTATTTTCATATTACAATTGATTATTTTTTGTTAATTATTTATTGCTTTATGTATTTGGGTGCATAAAAATTAATAATTCTTACATCCTCTCGTTAGTCTTCCCTTAATGATTATATAGTGCCCTTGTTTATCTCTTGTTACAGTGTTAAAGTTTTTTTCAAATATAAGTATTGCTATCCTAGCTTTCTTTCAACAGCCATTTGACTGATAAATATTTTTCCGTCCCTTCACTTTCAATCTGCAGGTGTCTTTAAATCTGAAATGGGTCTCTTCTAGGCAGAGATGGGTCTTAGTATTCTTTTTATTTATTCAGTTACCCTATGTCTTTTGATTACAATATTTAGTATATTTACATTGAAAGTGATTATTCATAAGTATGTATTTATTTATTGCCATTTTTTACTTGTTTTATTGTTGTTTTTGTAGTTTATCTCCATTGCTTTCTTCTCTTACTTTTTTCTCTCACCATAAGTTGACTTTCTCTAGTGATATGCTTGGATTCATTTCTATTTATTTTTATATATTTGTTGCTGGGTTTTGATCTGTGATTACCATTAGGTTTGTATATAGCATCCTCTACATATAGCAATCTGTATTAAGTTGATGGTGGCTTATGGTTAAACCCACTCTTTACTCCTCCTCTTCCTATGTTTTAGGTATATGGTACTATACTTTACATCCTTTTATTTTGTGAGTCCCTTGACTGATTTTTACTTATTTTTACTGCCTTTATGCTTCCTACTTTTCTTATTCTTACTTATGGTCTTTCCTTTCCACTCAGAGAGTCTCCTTTAACATTTCTTGTAGGGTTGGTTTAGTAGTCATGAATTCCTTTAACTTTTGTTTGTCTGAGAAACTCTTTATCTCTTCCTCTATTCTGAATGATCTAGCCTTGCTGGATAGATCTGAAGATTTTTGGCTGAAAAATCTGAAGATTTTATTTTCAGCTCTTTGAATGCATCATGGCACTCCCTTCAGGCCTGCAAACTTTCAGCTGTAAAATCTGCTTATAGCTTTATGGAGTTTCCCTAGTATGTAGCTGTCTTCTTTTTTCTTGATGCTTTTAAAATTCTCTTTAACTACTATATGTTTTGGTGTGAACCTTATAATGACAAACTATTCATGTGAAAAAAAGGGCAACTTTGAAATTTGGAAATTCCTGCTGTTACTTCACAAATGTGACTTTCAGATAGTCTCCTAGGAAACCAATGATATCTGAGGCAGTGTCCATTTCTTGTTCCCTGGGATAGTAACCTCATTTCTCAGCTACAACTTAGCATTTTTAATTGAGAGGGAAATATAGTGTCCATTTAAAATGTCTGAGTATTAAATATGTTAAAATTATATCAAAAACATCCCAGCATGTCATGATTTTATGCACTGATCACTGTGATAGATGCAT
This sequence comes from Acinonyx jubatus, assembly GCF_027475565.1. Classification (NCBI taxonomy): domain Eukaryota; kingdom Metazoa; phylum Chordata; class Mammalia; order Carnivora; family Felidae; genus Acinonyx; species Acinonyx jubatus. Next base: position 42,633,647 of record NC_069391.1, read on the forward strand.
GTATATCAATTTATTTAGTCTTTGAGTTTAATTTATTCCTTTATTCTCATTTTACAAATGATACAATGAAGTTCAAAAATAACTTACCCTAGGTTCCCCAGAGAGGGCATTCTTTCAACTATATTTAACCAAAAGCACACACCACTGTTTATTTAACTACTTCTCCATATTTGGACATTTATGTTGGCTCAAGTTGTTTTAAAGGCAGATTTACAATCTCTAGTACAAGGAACAGGAGTTTAGAATTCAAAGGTTACTTCAAACCCTGTGATTAAAAACTTAGATTGAAAGATAAGTAAAAGATATATCACCTATCAATTGCAATTTGATGACCTTAGTTGAGACTTGATCCAAACACAATGTAAAAAATAGAATTTTTTTAAAAATGGAATTAATTGCAGAAAGTGAACATTGATTAAATGGATATTTGATGATAATAAGGAAGTTTTGAGTTTCTAGCTTTCACTGACTTTTAAAGAGTTTTTAGAGATATATACTGAATTATTAAAAATGTAATCAGGTCAGGATTGTTTCAGTCTAATACAAAGGTGGAGGATTGGGTGGAGATGAGGAGGGCAGATGAAAAAAATTGGCCGTAATTTAATCATTGCTGAAGTTTGGTGATGGGTACATGGGAATTCATTATCTCATTCTTTTGTATATGCTTGAAACTTTTCATAAATATTTTTAAAAATAGAGCAACAGCTACAATAGCATTTCCTATGCTTTTTAAACTTTGAACAAGGAAGTGTTCTTTTTTTAATATTATTAAGCAGATAGGCATTTGCATGATTTTGGTTCCCATCTCCAATTCTCTGACTCCTCACCCTCAACCACATTTCTTTTACATACTGTATATCACTCAACAGATTACTTTTGGGTGAGCTTTCTCAAATGAAAATTCTTCCTCCATATGAGGTATAAAGAGTAGTCAATGCTCTTAAGTGATGTGTGTATGTATGTGTTGAGGACACATGATCAACACACTTGGTAAGCAAGCTGGTTCTCTGAAATAGGACTTGCCAGAGCCTTATTATTCCACTCTTACTACAATTTTAACATGTGTCTGAGGAAGTGTTTCCCGTGCCAGGCAGCAAGGAAATTTGAAAAGTGCCAGCTTCAAATGCCCAAGAGGTACACACTGACATCTTCTACTTGTCTGGTCAGTGCAGCCAGACTGTCCCACAGAGTGTCTCATTAGCACCAGGGGTTAGATCAGGCAGGGTGCCCCTATTTTTGCATGGGTGCTTCTGGGAACTGTTTTTATTTGATTCATGAAATGTACTAAAATTATATTACATTACATTAGACCAGAATGTACTTGTTTTCTGTGGAAATGTTTACACTATTTCTGCTCCTCACCCCTCCCCCATGCTACTGCACCAGGCATCTGGCAATTCTAGATCCATAAGAGAAGGCAACATTAATTACTTTTCTCCGATATTATTAAGAATTGTCACTTATATAATTATTAATAGTTGTTAAAGGGAAGAAGGAGGAAAGCAGTCAAACGTAACATACAAGGAGGAGAAGGGGAGGGAGAGTAAAGAATGTAAGGTATTGTTCCTTGCAGAACAGGAAGGAAGCAAGCACATTATCATCTTGAGATTCTAGTGGGATTTTGAAATGGATACAAAACACTGAAAAATAGATTAAAGGTGTGAATTTTTCCATAAGGCACACAATGAAATTTAATGTGTAGAAAAAAATTCCTTTAAGCTTTATAGTTCCCTTTCATATCCTGTACAAGCTAATACCAGCATTCAGGATGAAAAATGATGGCCTTTGGTTAAGTAACCTTCTTTGCTATAACATCTATACAAAATTCAAGGAAACCAGAGTATGTCATTAAAAATACTCACATGACAGTCAAAGACCTATCTCATCATCAAACTCCCAATGTATACCAGTGACTTTTTCATATCTTTTCCTCCCCGAGCCCTCTTGTTGGCCTTGACAGTTTTATATAAGTTGACAGTTTGACTTGGAACACACTGATTTCTGCAGAGTAGAGCAAGAAGGGCCAAATGATAGGTGATGATTATGGTGGATTAATAGGTATTAATGGGGTGAATTTTCTATTCTCAGTCTTTCAAAAACAGCTATTCCCACAACAAGAAGATGTTTCCTGATGCAGCAGGACAGAACATCAACAATGCAAGGCAATGGTGACAAGACAGATGTTTTACAGGCAATAAACGTAGCAAAGATTTAGCAACAAAATGGTAGCTGTTGGGTTCTTGTGGGCCAATGACATTCTGGCTTTTGACCATTTCTCATTCTTGAGGGATAGGGGTAACGTCAGCTGTAGATACTTCCTGATGAAGGAGGGCATAGATAAGGATTTAAAGAATGACACTGCCGTGGACCCAGTTGCAGACATTCCATAGCACTAAGTTGAGCCTCCATCCTTCACACAGCCATTATTTTAGAACCCTCATGTATAGTCTTAGCATCTTACTCCACGTATCATAACAAAGTAAATCAGGTCAGTTCATAATGAAGTAAATTAGGTCACTTATCTTATTTCAAGAGGTGGTCCTACAGTCAGCCTTTCAAAGTCAGGAAGTTAGAGTTTTAAATGGAAAGCAAATGTGGAAGAAAAGGAAGTATGACCTATGTAGACCCTAACTCATTTGTATCCACCATTTTCACCAGACTTGGACAGTGACTAATATTTGTACCAGTATTAAACTGGGTGCTTAATATACTTTATTTAATTAAATCTTCAGAAGCATGTAGCGAGGTAAATTTTATTCTCCCCACTTCAGATAATTTCTGTAACTTAGCCAAAATCATACAGCTAGGAAAGTCAAAGTCATAGGGCTAAACTTATAAACGAGCTCTGTCTGAATCTAACACTGTTTTATTTCTACCATACCTCATTGGCTTAGTTACTGCAAAGGAGGTGGTGCTAGAATAGTTGGTGGGTTTTGAAAGAAGAAATCTTTTTACTTGGGGTTGACGCCTATGTCTGCACTCCTCACTCCAAGTTGAACAAGTTGCAAAATTTCCAAATTGCAATAATCACAACTACAAACTTGTATGTTGTAAGGTAAAGTGCCATGAAGAAGGAAAAAAAAACATACATTATAATCTGTCACTACATACGCAGCCCTGAGAGAATATCTAAATTCTCTGGGTCCAAATCATCTCTGCCAAATATGAAGTGATTTGATTAGATCAAGTTTAAATTATCCTTTTCTTCTGTAACTCTCTTTTTTTGTTGTTGATAGACTGTAAGCTTTGGTAACTCAGAACTGAGATTTTAAAAAATCAGAAAGTTCATTTGGATTGGATTTTAAAAATCCCCTTCTTAAAATGACCTTCTGTTTTAGCCAGTGCATACTCTCTCTCACGCATACACCCACGTATGTGCACAAAAACACGCAGCACACCTTATACCCTACACAATTGGTATTACTATTTTTACTCAAGGGAAATTCAGAGTAGATTTTATACGCAAAGCACACACATAAAAAGTGGTTTCCAGAAGTTCAGTTATTCAGCACAGTTTGAATATTAAGACAACAGCCTAAGTGTCCATTCCACTGTTCTCTACCATTCCTTATGAACTCATGGAGGGTTATTGATATGGACCTAAGGCAGACTTTGGCTTCTTTGCTATGAGTCTCTTCTACCTCCAAATTCTGGGAAAACAGTTAACAAAGTGTTACATGAAGAGATAGGTGTTAGATTTAGACAAAGCAAGTCTTGGCTATCTTTTGAAAGGACATTTTTTCAGCTTCCACAGTGGTAACTTTCTGGTATTTCACTGTATTTAGACCCTGGGTTCTATGGAGGAAATGTTAGCAGCAGTCCTCTGATATGATTATACCTAGCCAGAGAATGAGACTTCGCTTGATGAAGCCTTCCTACCATAGATACTGTCAGCAAGTGACTGTCTTTCCTTCCACATTGAAAACTTCTCAAGGGCAGAACATATACTGTAAACATCCCTTTATTGTTGTAGCACCCAGCTCAGTGCCCGATATGTAGTGGGCAGTACATCAAGAAAATAGCGTGTATTTTTGTAGTAGGGAAAAAAAACATTAATTTTGGAACCAGTCATCCCCAGGTTCAAAGTTGTGGTTCTACTAATTAGTCTGTGTGTTATGGGAGATGGTGGTTAAATTCTCTGAGCCTCAGGTGTTTTGTCAGTAAATTAGGATTAATAAAAAAACTTCCTTGGAATGTTGTTTAAGGTTTGGAGGCAGCTTGGGCAAAGTAGCTCTTGAGTAGTAGGAGCTCAAGGGGTGATAGCCAACAGCAGCAGTCCTTAAGGTAGGCAGCACTAAGTCAATGTTGGAACAATAGAATCATTATAAAAAGTTGGATTATAAACCAATGTGTCATAATAGAGCAACTGTCATGAATCTATCAAGAAGAAATTTCTCATTTAAAATGCAAAGAAAAGAAAAGTATTTTAACAATTGAGTGATCTGTCTTATGCTCGGGAAAAAAAAAAAAGACTTCAAGCACTCTTTGTTTGAATAACCACTTAAAGTTGAGAATAAAGTCACACTGGACCATTGCTAGAAAATTGCCAATTCGACAGGTTTTGAAATCTGGGTTCATTTTTGGTAGTGAAGCCTTCCCAAACACCAAGCCACATTGTTCTGTTTTGCTTCCATCAACAAAAAAATAATAAGGCAAAGTGTAGTGTGTAAGGAGGCAATGATAATCATTCAACATTTGATTTATACTCTGAATGGAGCAAATGTAGCAAAATGGTTTTGAAAATTTTGCTAGGACCAAAATAAAATAGCTTACCTTATCTAATGCTGATTAGCATATGGGCTCAAGCTTGGCACGTGTTTTAATAAAGTTTCCATTTTGGGGGAATGTGGCAAATGTGTGAGGAGGAGTAAATTCAGCCCTATGTGACCCCATGGAGCAGTGGGTCAGAGAGGGAAACTTTCCTAGACAAAATCTAACAGAAATTGACATTCTTGTGAGCCCCAACACCAAATAAGTGGGGCACTGGTATTTGTATCTATTAAGGAACAAAATTTTAACTCAGAGACTATTAGACTAAATAGTTCGTCTGGTCAAATGACATCAGGAATTTGAGATTTTTCATGAGTAAGTTAGCCCTCACTCAGAGAGTATATGTGATAAAGTCACAAATATTCTCATCCCTTTCTCTTCAGCAGTGAATAGCAGGTCAGCCCAGATATGAGGCTGTTTACACTCAGGGTCCTAAAGTCTTATACGTACTCAGTGGAATCATAAGAGATCCCACTTGAATTGCACGTACACACACACACACACACACACACACACACACACACACACACAAATACACACAAATGCTCACATGCACACCTCCTATGCTTCAAGGTGGCCTAGCTGGCATTTCTTCTTAAGCTTTCTTATATTTCTTCTCCTCTTCCCAACCATGAATTGTGCTTCCTCTATAAGAATGTATAGACAGTAATGTGTTCTCTTGCATTTTGCCTACGTGAAAGTCTGATTCTCTTTGCAGTTAAATTCTTTATGTGTGCAACTTTAAAAACTTTTTAAATTATATAGTCAAATCTATTGATATGTACCTTTGTTAGTGTAACTTTTTTAAATTAAGGCCACAACCTTAGTTTATTGAGAAGCATTTATAGAAAAGTATATTTCTTGAACGTTCAGTTAATGGAGCCCCACAGGCAGCTTGTATTTGTGTTTCAATTCTGTGAGTTGGAGGAACAACAATGATATACAGAGGCCCTCTTCACCTTTTCTACTAAAAGAGATCTGCCTTTGCCCTAAACTTCTTTTCCTGCCCTATTTTCTCAGGATGGTCTCTCCATGCCAAGCTCCTACTTTGGCATTTTGTAGTAGAGAATCAAAAAGAATCATGGCCCAAGAGAAGGAAATTCAGACAGTTCATTTAGAAAATATTTAGAAAAATATGCTAGGAAGCAAGCAACCTTGGTGTTATGAATACAGAAAACAAATAGGAATTTTAATATATTTAATACATTTTAATACATTGCTGTGGTTTGTGGATATATTTCATGAATGTTTGAAAAATACCGGTAAAAAATCCTGTGTTTTTTGGAACTACATTGTTGGAGTGTTTTCCTGTGACCTCTACATGGCTATGGACAACTACATGTATAATAGTTATATAAGCAATGCTTTTACAATTAATGAAGAGAGCATGTGCACATCTACATAAATTTCTATAATACATGTTCCCAATACCTCAGATTCTTGGTTTCCCACATCCTTTTCTTTTTCTCATTAGAGGCCTCTTCTGGTCTCATAGTGGTTTCCTTTTCCCCAGCCACTTAATGAACAGTTACTTAAGTGAACCATGATAAATGTCTATCCTAGCATGATCTCAAATTAAATTCATTATAAATGTTGGGTTGCTTAGGCTAAAATACTCTTATCATCCCAGAAAATGAAATTGCAAGCGCATTTTTCAGAAGTAGCTAAGAGCCCTACACTCATAAATTCACTCATTATTAAGGTTGTGTAGCCTGGTGGTTAAGAGCTCAGCTCTGCAACTCATTCTCATGTTTCAGTGCTAGTTCAGTTACTGATGTCTGTGTCATCTTGGAAAAATTACTTGACCTTGCTATGCCTCAGAATATCCCTAATGCTAACCTCACAGCGCTGTGGTGACATTCTAAATGAGTTATTTAATGTAAAGAACTCAAGAGTAGCTGGCACCTAACATAACTGCCTTGCAAGAGGAGGTAGTTTAAGAAGTCAACTTGGAGATACTGCATCAAAAGTTGGTAGAGTTGAAGGCGACGATATATAGTGATCCCTATTTGAGTTCCTGAGTTCTTAGTTTATTCATTCACTCATTCAGTGATGATTCACTGAACCCCTGTCTGGGAAGTTCTGGCATTAGGCCAGCAATCATGGCACAAAAATGAATAAGACACAGTCGCTGCCCCCAAAAGTGTTCATAGACAACAGAGAGAATAAGCATCTAACAAAAAAATTTTAATGCAATGGGGAAGTGCAATGAATAAAAAGCCTATAAGGTACAAAGCCAGTGCAAAGAAAGAAGTAAATAAAACTATCCAAGGGATTGGGAAGACTTCCTGAATGAGATAAAAGATTATCTGAGCTGTTGAAGGGTGAATAGGCACCTACCAAGCAAACAAGCAGAAGAAATCAATTCCAGGCAAAGTAAATAGTGTCCAAATTTATGAAACAGTGAGCAATTTAGTCTGACTGGAGTCTGTAGTTTGAGTCAAAGAATGGCAATAGATGGTGCTAGAGCAGTGGACAGGAGACATGAAAAGACCTTGTGGGTCTCGCTAAGAACCTAGATTGAAGTCAGAGAGGGCTGCTGTTGATTGCAAAACTAGTGTTCGTGTAACCATAGGTCCAACTCAGAGTTGTCTCCATACCTGGAGCAGACATTGGTTATGACCAGTCCCTTGCTTGGTTCCACCCAGACTCCTGTTTTCCTATATTAGCACCACTTGAATGGAGTGCCAAAGTTTGGAACTTTGGAACCAAGAACTCATCCAGAATAAGCAAATTCATCCACAGATGAATGAATTACACACAGATGCATCAAGATGTGTGCAGAGGCCCTGATATATAATGAGCATGACACCTTTCTTATTTAAACACCAGTTCCTCATTTGCAGAGATAGATAGTTTGCTATTTTCCAGGCCCAAGTTTTGTTTAGAACCTTTTGTCCAGACTAAGCTAACCATCATTTCCTGTTTCTTTTTTTTTTAAATTTTTTAATGTTTATTTATTTTTTAGAGAGAGAGACAGACAGAGTGTGAGCTGGGGAGGGGCAGAGACAGAGAGGGAGACACAGAATCTGAAGCAGGCTCCAGGCTCTGAGCTGTCAGCACAGAGCCCGACGCGGGGCTCGAACCCACAAACTGTGAGATCATGTCCTGAACCAAAGTCAGATGCTTAACCAACTGAGCCACCCAGGCACCCCCATCATTTCCTGTTTCTAGAAATATTCTTGATTATCAACACTTCCTCTGAATTTTTTTAACTTCCTAAAGAGCCCTTTCCCCTAATTCATCTTCAGTCTGACACGTCTATTTGCATTTTTCCATTCATGATACTCAAGTGTCCGGCTGAGAAGAAAACTCTTACCTCCATCTAAAGAGATACTCAGGAGGCATCTTGTTTTATTTAGGCTGTGTCAATCTTTGAGCTAATGTATTTTCCCTTTGATTGCCATCCTTTTCAACTTTCCCAAAGCAGCACTTTTTCTTTGGACATTTCTCAAATGAAAGCCATTTTTCGCCAAAAGATTATTGCCTTCATCGATTACAAACTCTGCCCTCTAGACAAAGAAATAGCCATAGTCTACTAGAGCTAGATTGCCAACTTCAATCTTTGTGGTTTTCCTGATAACCATGGTTTAGCTAACCAGGAGCCCCAGGGCAGAATCTGGCTCTCCAGATAAAGCTTGCCCTACCCTGGATATCACACACCTCCACCCTGTCGTGATGGCCCCTCTTCTTTCTCATCATCTGGAGCACCCATGTGTCCTTTTGCTTTTGGTGAAAATAAATAACTAATGCGGAAATTGCTGATAAGAAGATCACCTCAGAACAGTACACAAGTTCCACATGGTCTAGAGTTCCCCTTTCAAAAATTTGCCTTTTCACCTACAAAACAAAATAAACCTGCTTAATGTGTGATGCTCTGGCTTCTACTATAGTTGCTGCCTCACCAATACAAAATCCCCTTTGTATTGGTGGGGCTCATTTAAATTTAACCCTTTTCTGACATTCTCCCGGAGGATTTCCTACGTCTCAAAGCACTTTACTAAATAAAGGAACTACATTCTTCTTTGGCACCGTTCCAACCAGAATTAATTTTCAAAACTGAAGGATGGGAATTGAATGACCACATCAGATCAATACCCTGATGAGTATTAGTATTATAATGCATGTGTTATTCTGCTCTTTCAATTTCTGCCTTGTTTAAATAATAAAAGATTAAAAGCAAGAGGCTCTAAAAAAGCTAATAAGCTTTTACATTCATACAGACCTTTCTCACTAATAAGTAACAATACATTTTCAATATACATATCCCTACTGTGATGTCAGTCCTGTATGTTTGAAAGATTGACTTAACTTCAATTTTAATGCCCTAAGACAGTCTTCAAATTTCAATAAGAATGTTGCCCCTGAAATGCATGTAATTATTAAGGGAAAAATCAAGATACTTAAATGTTTCAAACTGAAGACAAATGTGTATAAGATTTATTAATTATGAGGCTCTGTGCTGGATAATAGCATATGTGGCTGATGGTCACATTATGTTGAATTTAACAAATTCTACTATTCTAGTTCCTGGTTACTAATGCTGGATTCTATTTTACATGGTAGCATACAGAATCACTACTATAGTTGTCTGAAGTTAGTCCTATTAACTGTCAAGGGCCTTCACAAATGAGACTTTGCCCTTGAAATTATTTATTGAATTGTATTGAGAAAGCCATTGATATCCACAGTGAGAACACAGGTTCCAAATTCAAAGTAATGTCCCTTAAAATATGTCCTATAAGGAAATTTATGGTTTAATCCATTTTGCCTATACAAATCCCTCTGAAGCATAAATCATAAAACAGAAAAGAACACGCATCAACTGAGCAGCACTGTGCTGACAAGAACTAGGAAAATAAAAGCAACTTCAGACCATTGTAACCAAAAGACCCTGAGGGCTGAATTTTCTCGAGTGCAGGTGCTACAAGCTAATAAATAATTTTTGCTTCTTTAGGAAATATTTGAATATCAAAACAGGCACATTAGTTAATGAGATGCATCGATGTTCTGTGATTTGCAGTAGCTGTGGAATGGAAAGGAACTCCAGTGGTAGATATAGTCTGCCCAGTGCTCATAGCTAGCCCCAGACTCCTGTACATTCAAAAATCCACAACTAATACTTCTGAGCGTTTCCTAACTGACCCACCTGAAGAGGTGGTTTGCTTTGGCTTCTAAAGACTGGAGCCACACAAGTATGAGGAAACAAAGGGTCTCTCAAGACAGGACAGCAATTATTAGCTTACCTAGTGTTTTTGAACACTTAAGAGAAAAATGACAGGTCACTGGCTGTCATCCCTGAGAACTTTTTTTGGGAATAAAACCTTGTTCTCCAAGCCAGAACAGGATGAATTTTCAGTGTGCTCTGCAGCCTAGAGATACTATCATTGTTTTATAGACTGAATTGAGAATCCCTATCATTCAAGTATCACACATAAGGATACTTGAGTTCTTTGTGCATTGCTAAAATTCTAGGCTTCTGGGACACAAAGAAAAGCCAGGCGCCAAGCTGAGCTTTCCTAACTAGGAATGTGTGTGTGTGTGTGTGTGTGTGTGTGTGTGTGTGTGTGTTCTCCCAACTAACCAACTGCTTGCAATAGATATATTTTGGAAAATGAACAGAAAATGCTCCCCAGCAAAAGTGCTAAATGGAATGGGCTTCTGGGGAAACATTCTGAGTAGGACCAGGATCCCAAAGCAGAATTTCCAAAGGAAAGAAAATGAATAATCAGCTTTCTTCTGCCCTTCACAGCTGCCCCTCTCCCTATTCAACAACTGGCAAAGGAGCTGTGTTGTTACAAGATGTCCACTGGGGAACAGAGCAGCAGCTGGTGTGCAGGCGGCTGAACACCCTAGCAAGCTCTGGCCCCAGGAAGCAAACACCTCCCAGGTTTAAGGTAGAGCAAAAGGGGAGATAAGCTGGCTCACTTAGGAAGAGGCTGCTAGGCTATGGGGAGGGCTGAAGACCTCCAGAGCAAATGAAGCTTTGCGAAGGCATCTCTTAGAAGGAATACCTGCCGAAGTTCATAAAAATAAACCGCCCCTTCTTCGAGAAAGTGATATTTGAAGTTGTGTTTACAAGAATAGAACTCACAAGGGCCCAGAGGAAAGGGACAGACTGGGGCGGGGATGAAATCATTATCTGCCAAATAAATGCCCTTCGAGGAGACTAAGCACATGACCGGGCCGAATTCATGCCAAGCTCTGACTAACTGAACTCAGCAAAATCTTCACTCTTCCTGATAAATTTGGTAGATGATCCTGGTTATTTCTTCATGCTTATTAATATTTCACAGATGACATGAGCTCATTATGAACAGTATTAATCATAGGCAGAATAGAACCAGTTCAAAAAAATTAAGGTAATTATTGGGATTTTGCCAACATGAAAGTAAATCCCATCCTCAAAATATACAAAAAAGAGGAGAAAAAATCAGCCCATGATGAAATTATCTAATTGATAATTTTGATGTATTTACTTCCCAGGAGGCTTTTCAAACCATAACATGGCAAGGCGCCTGGGTGGCCCAGTTGGTTGAGCATCCGACTCTTGATTTCAGCATAGGTCAGTGATCTCACAGTTCCTGAGACGAAGCCCGCGTGGGGTTCAGTGCTGAGAACATGGAGCCTACTTGGGATTCTCTCTCTCCTTCTCCCTCCGCCCCTCCCCTGCTCACACATGTGCATGCAGGCACATTGTCTCTCTCTCTCTCAAAATAAATAAATAAACATTAAAAAACCCTGTAACATAGCCACTTATACCTCTTCTGCTGTACCCCTCGCTGCCACCTATAAAGCTGCCTGCCTGACGTTTAGTATGGCAGAGTAGTAAGCCTGTGCAGAGGGACAAGAACCTTTGATAACTGCTACTAGGCAGTTATCCCCTCACCCCATCCCACCAGAATTGCCACAGTGTCTCGAACACTCTCCCATTTCAGAGGGCACTGAATCTTTCCCCATTCCCAGCTCTTCACCTTCCCTGGCATTCTTGCAACTATTTCTTAATTGAGTGAATATTGTTCTGAAGACACACTACTAATTCAGTGAGCATTTGGTAAAAGAATTCAAGCGTCCCTATGTAGTGTAGCGCACGCTGCTGTGCCCATTGGACGTGCGCAAAGGGAACCAAAGCTACCTCCATCCTCATATAGACCATTGACACCATCTAAATAACTAATGAGATGGTGGAAGCAAATTGAGAATGGTACAGACTTTGAATTATTCGTTGCATTAGTACTGGCTTCTGCTTGTGCTGTGTATTCTAGTTTTCTGGCACACTGCTCATCTCACTTGAGAGCTGAAGGAATTTCATTTCGATAAATAACCAGAGAAAGGAGGAAGCTACAAAGGCTGATCTTCTAAAATGTTCAGGTTCAGAGCTCTTTCTCAAACAAGATAAGGCAAAGCCCGGTGGAAATCCCCATTTAACATTGTATCCCTTTGGCTGTCCACTGTTTCCTCCGTGTCACAGGCACTGCTGCCTGGATCAGTTATGACCCAGCTAAACCAAAGTATGTTGGGATGCCACAGGATCTGCCTATGTACATGTATGTTCAGCAGTGGATCATGAGTTCTCATGCCATGGTTCCAGGTTTGTCACTTAGTTCTGGTGACCTCGTTCTGTGACCTTGGGCAGGTTGCTTGACCACTCTGGGTCTCAGTGTTTTCATCTATAAAAGGGGCTAAGAAAATCGATTCTGCCCATCTCAGCAAGCTACATTAAGCCTGCGTGGGAGTGCCTGAAGTACTCTCGAGTTGGAATATTTTCTCTTACCTCTCTGCACCTAAATCCATGAAGAGTTGCCTGCCTGGGTGAGGCGTGAGCAGTTAGTTATGTGAATCATATTAAATTGTTGACAAGGACAGCATCTCCCTCTGTTTCCTCCCAGGGATCCTTTCTACGGTCAGCACTGCTGCAGTCCTGGAGGCTGACGGGAGTGCGGGCAGTGAGAGACAGGGCAGTGTGTGCACTTTCATAATATAAATAGAGCAACAAACGCCTCCTCAAAGGAAGTACCAAGAGAAAACAGCCTGCACCTGGCCCTGGGTTTTTTATCATGTTGTGTTTTTTTTTGTTGTTGTTGTGGGTTTTTTTTTCCCAAAGAATTGGATTAGGCTCCGTGTGGAATTGTGAATGCCCATACACCTACTTCATAACAGGACAGCAGAGCAATCTGTTTTCAAAGGCCAAAGCTGTTTTTTCGCCCCCAGCTCTGCGGTTTTTCTCTCCTCTCTTCATCCCAGTGAGGATTTTTTTTTCTCTTCCCTTCATTTTGAGTCAGCAGCCTGCTGGTAACAAAGGTACCCAGCTGTTCTCTGAGTTCTAATCTCCAAACAACTTTTAATAGGGATTGCCTGCCTTGCACGCAGTTGGCTACCACAACAACATGCCAGATTGCAGGTATTTTAAGGAGGATCCTGAGGATTATGATGAAGTGTCATTTTGCCCAACAGTTTAAGAATAGAATCACTAATATCTCCCTGCAATGATTTGTTTTCCTTTGATAGATGAGTGTGTTCCAGACAGCTTGCTGCCCTACAGTATAGAACTGAAAAGGAGCTGGCAGGCCTCTCCCGGATGTGCCCAACCAGCCCTGGAAAAACAATAATCATGGTTAACAACATACAGAGCGGGTAGCTCACTGTCCCCATTTCATAGTTGAGGAAACTGAGTTTTTGAGAGGTTAAGTAAGGTTGCATTGCAAGACCATGGCCGACCCCAAGTTCCCGCGAAAACAATTTGTCAAAATGCATCCACTTCTACTGAAGTGGATAGAGGCGTAGACTGCTCGATTTATGCAAAGCCAAACAAAATAAACACATGGTGGGTGGTTCCAGTTTTTTTTAATAAGAGTCTCCAAACCCTAACAAAACCCACCACTGATATTTTGAATGTAACAGAGAAATTACATCCTCTGTATGGGCTGTCTCCAGAAAGAGTCACTACTTCTTGAATTTTAATAATCTGTTCAGAGCCAAAAAGGAGCTTGTTATGGGGAGAACTTGACCTAACATTATAAAGTCTCCATCAACTAGACTCCATCAATGATTCTAGAACCAAACCTCAGAGTTAGAAAAGTAGGGAAGTGATTTTATGGTTTAAAACCTTGTTCTCAGGAAAATTTCTTCCCTGCTCCCTCAGACCCTCTGGCTCCCGCAAAATGCAGTGTGGGCCTGGCAAGTTCAGTTTGTCAAAGATGTACAAGTCAAATACAGGATTCAGAATTTCTACTGATGAGGACAGGAGGGTGGGCTGAAGTTTAGCCTTGTTCTGACTCAGAAGATAATGTTTGCTTAGCAAATTAATAGGGTAAACACACTTACCATGGAATATTTAAGCTACTTAAGAGAATAAATTGCTTTCAAGCATCCATTCACATGCAAATGATTGATAAACTAATTATAAGTCATTCTTATCTCTTCATTAAAGCCTGCTCCCTAAGGACCTATATCAGGTACAACTTCAAGTTACCATTTCTGAATATAGAGAACAGCATATCTATCTTAGGAAAACAAACTATTTTAATTCTGATTTTCCATTGGATTATACAGGCCTCTGGCCTTCCTACCCCCAAACTGAAATGAAAGAAACATATATTGAATGCATGCCACATGCCAGGTACTATTGGGCACTGGCAATCCAGAAGCTGGTAAGATAGGATTCCTGTTTAGAAAAGGCCCACAGAAGTTTAATTCTTTAGTTTGTTCTCAGGAGGTCATAAGTTTTCCACTCATAAGTGTTTAAGACCACATGGGCAGCACTGGGGTAGAAAGAATTCAAGCATGACCAATGCTATCTACTGTCCCCTGAAAAACACGACTCTGGATTAATCTGTACTGCATAGACCAAATAGGTTTGTTAGCTGCCATGTAAATGTTCGTATTAGCACATATTAAGAAATTGAAATTTTATTTCCTTGATTGATATTGCTATTCAGTGTGAAGTAGAAAGACTTGGTACCTTTTAAAGAAAAAGGAAGAGCCTGATTCTCAAGGGCAGCAATGTGTCTTGTCACCATCTTTCGAGACTGAAAGGATCATGTGAGAGTTTTCCAATTCTGCATCCATCGTCTTTTAAGCATCAAACATAGTTTTGTGATATCCGTTCTGGATCCATATCTTTTTCATTGGGCTGAGTACATTTGCATGCACTGTTGAACAGCATACACTGATTTCTTTATCCTTAGGTTGTTCAGCCCAAAAGCCTGGGCATCAATCTTAAGTCCTTTTTCTCACACTGCCTATCAGGTCTCCCTCAATAGATGCCCAGAATCTGATGGCTTCTTACCTTCCCCCTCGCATGCTGGTGCAAGGCACATCTTCTTTCAGTGGATTGTTCCTGTAGTTTTCTAAAGCCCTCTGTTTCTGCTCTTTCCTCCTTGGAATCTTTTGTTACCCTTTAAAATTGGAAGACGAGGCATCTGGGTGGCTCAGTTGCTTAAGCGTCAAACTTCAACACAGATCATGATCTTACGCTTTGTGGGTTCAAGCCCTGCATCAGGCTCTGTGCTGATGGCTCAGAGCCTGGATCCTGCTTTGGATTCTGTGTTTCCATCTCTCTGCCCCTCCCCCACTCATGCTGTGTCTCTCTGTCCCTCAAAAATAAATAAACATTAAAAAAATGTTTCTTCATTGTAAGACGTGTCAAACCCTGTGATGGTTTTACATGTAATGCCAGGTCTTACAGTCTATAGAGACCTCCACGAGTTGGCTCATCTTACTCACCTGTTTCCCTACCCCAGCACCCCACCCCCATTCTCTCTCTTGCTCCCACTTCCTCCTTGCTGGTGCTCAAATATGCCATGCATGGCTCCATCTTGAGCCCTTTGCATCTGCTGTTCCATTTGTCAGGAATGCTCTTCCTCCAGGTATCACCACACCTGCTGCCTCCCTTCAAGTGTTTGTTCAAATGTCATTTTGCAGTGAGGCCTTCCTTGGCCTCCTATTTAAAATTATCGCCTCCTTACCTGGCACTCTCTTTCCTCCTTCCCAGCTTTCTTTCCATGGCACTTAGCACTGACAGACTATAGGTGTGTCCTCATTCTTTGGATTTCACACACATCAGAATGTAAGCAAAACGAGGCTAGGGATTCGTGTCTCTCTGGTTTGCTGTTCTCGTCCCAGCCCCTAGAAGAGTGTCTAGCACATAGGTACTTACTAAAGCCCATCTAATTAATTACCCTTTGAATTAAGGGGCATCTTGTTAACTCCTGCTAAGGCCCTCCCTGCACGCCAAGATGTACATTATCAGAGTCTCTGAGGGTGTGACGGAATCATGTGTAGTTTGCAAACGAAATAATGCTACGCCCCGTTGTTTCGATTTGTTTCCATTTTTAAAAGACGTGAGTTTATAATATTTCAGAAATAGTAGCTAAATGTCTCCATGGTTTCATTTGGAATCTTTGTCTGCCTTTTACAGATTTTTATTTCTTCCATCATAAACAGACCAGTCCCTCTCATTTTCTGCTCTTACCAGTACCACCTTCTCAAACTACATTCTGGTCTGTTGTTTATAATGTATGGTAGGGCCGCAACATATTAGAATTTTGCCTCTAAGAATATTTATTAGCTTCCCTCATACTGCAGTGATGGTGCATATTACCTGAGGGTCAGTGATACGAGGACCCTGCACAGCCACTTTGTGTCTGCTGTTAGTTACTTAAAGCACATTGGCTGATCAGTGCTTCCTTTGTTTGACATTCCCAAACCATTTTATGTATTTGTGATTGCCAGATATTTAGCTCGTGAGGTAAGTGTGTCTGGGCCTTGTGTCTCATCTTGAGTGCAATAGGAGTTTTGTAAGATTTTTTTTTCTGACTTCCTTAAATGCCAGTGGGTCTATTAGTTTAGAGTATTGTACTTACTCGTCCATATGTAAATATCTAGTGTGTCAATTCAATAAAATTCAACATCTTTGATAAAGGGAAATTAAGATGAAAAAGTAGAAAGTGGGGCACCCGGATGGCTCAGTCAGTTAAGCATCTGACTTCAGCTCAGGTCATGATCTCCCAGTTCATAGGTTCAAGCCCCACATCAGGTTCTGAGCTGACAGTGCAGAGACTGCTTGAGATTCTCTCTGTCCTCCTCTCTCTCTGCCCCTCCCCCCGTGTGTTTTCTGTCTCTAAATAAATAAAACAAAAAAAAGTGAAAGGTAAATATACACTTGGTTTTATACTTTTCTATCTCAGAATCTCAGAAATGGCTTCACTCAAGGAAGGTGTTTTCTAAAGCCTCTGTTTGTGCTGAGCACAAGTTACTGATGCCCAAGTGCACACCTACTGCTACTTCCCCAAACTTTGACTTTACCTTCAGTTTCAGTGACAAACAGGTATGTCCTAAAATATAAGAAGGATTTTACAGGTCAGAATAGCTTCTCCTTAGAGATCAGGTTTACTCCTATCTTCTGATCTTTGGAACCTTGCATCATCCGCTCTGATTTCTGGGTTTCCAGATTCATCACTTGAGATCTGTGTCCTCCTTCAGTAGGAGCCTGGCTACTTACCTGGGGACTATTGAATGATGGCACCTTTATAGCTTTGCTCTCTGACCGACAACCTTGATTGAACCAACAGGAAATGCTTTTGAAGTCATGTAATTGCACATTAATAATTAATAATAATAAATATAATTTGTCGGACAATGTCTAGTTGCCAGGAACTATTCTAAGTGCTTTCCACACAGTGTTGCATTTTATCTTCACAGCATGTCATGATATTTACCCTTACTCTCTAAAACAGTTAACAATTCCCATTAGCCAGTGATGAAATTTATGTGAAACCTATATCAGCATATGCATATGTATATGAGTGAAGAGAAAATGTTTATTTAGACAACAGGAAAAAGGTATTTCTATTTTTAAGTAGTAAAATAACCACTCAGAGAAGTTTTAAAAGAAATAAAAATCTGAAAGCAATCTAATACCTTTATACTAAGTATTAGAAAATTTTTAAATAAATTTTTACATTTATTTTTGAGAAATGGAGAGAGAGAGAGAGACAGGAGGGGCAGAGAGAGAAGGAGACAGAATCCAAAAAGGCTCCAGGCTCTGACCTGTCAGCACAAACCCCAATAAGGGCTTAAACTCACTAACCTTGAGGTCATGACCTGAGCCAAAGTCAGATGCTTAACTGACTGAGGCACCCAGGCGCCCCTATAAACTTTTAATATCTCAATATATGCTTTTTAAAGTTGTCTTTTATTATTGTGTATTCAGGACACTTCGCTGTCTCCCTGACAGCAACTTCCTGTCTTATTTTTGACTGTTCTTTGCATTGTCAATGTGGCTCCCATCCTAGCTGCTCCTGCTGCTGGTAATCTGAGTGCTAAACTTCCCCACCTGCCTCTCAATTTTGAAGCGGCTTAGTCATTTCTCCTGCCAAATAGATCAACAAGCCTTGCATCTTCTTTCTGTCTTCTGAACAGCTCTAGGGAGTAGTGCCCTGCCTGTTTTTAATTTACACCTTAGCGATTTTCAATGTGTTGGCCACAGATGAAAAGCAGCAAAACAGTTGGGACACTTGTTAAAATTCAGATTCCTGGATCCCACCCTCAAGAAATGATTGGTGGGTCTGACCTTGTGTTTGTCTGATAGTCTCTAGTAATAATAATATGCAATAAAATTTGAAAGTCACTGTTTGAGATGGAAAATTGTCTTTACTTTTAAAGGGGTCTTATTTTTTGGATGTTTTAAAATCACCAAACAAAATAAGAATTAAACAGATTTCTTCATAGGGAGAAAGACACAGTGCTGGAGTTTCTCTACACAGAGCCTTTTTATATACTTCTCTCATCTATGCCTGCCAGTCCTATTTATGAAAGCTTCTGTGAGTCTTCCAAGTAAGCATCTAATAAGTGCTTATCTGTGCAGTGTTTGATGGGCCTTAGGGCCTGCTACACCAAAATTAAACCGGTCCCATATGTCCCAAAGAGGTAAATTTTGGATTATTACAAATATGTGTTGAGTATGTGTGTCTGTATACACACATGCATATGGATTATGTGTGAGTGTACATGTGCAGGTGTTACCTTCAATGATCATATGTGTATCAGTAGAGTCTCTTGTGGGTATTGTGTATATACAGTAGATATAGAAACCCAAATCCCACTTCTACCATTTATATTTTAAATGTCCATAATATCAGCTCATGATACAACTGTTGCTTTGGCAGGCAGAGAAGCTTGAAAAGCTGAGAAAATGGAAGATGAGAATGGATGAAGTATAGATTTTATGTGGTGGTATTGTACCTGCCTAGTTATTGAAAAGTTATGTTAAGAACCTACCCACCCTGGGACACCTAGGTGGTTCAGTCGGTTGAGCGTCCGACTTCGGCTCAGGTCATGATATTGCTGTCAGTGAGTATCAGGCTCTGTGCTGATGGCTCAGAGCCTGGAGCCTGCTTCGGATTCTGTGTCTCCCTCTCTCTGCCCCTCCCTCACTTGTGCCCTGTCTCTCTCTCTCTCTCTCTCTCAAAAATAAATAAATGTAAAAAAAAAAAAAAAAGAACCTACCCACCCAAGCCTTCCAGTTTCATTCAAGTGTAAGGTCTTTGGTATGTTTTCCATATAAGCCCAACTCAGCCTCAGAATCATTCTTAACACAGTGGTCAAAGGGGTCAATACCAGCCAATCAAAATATAGCATGGCTGATGAAAACAGTTTGGAGAGAAAAAAGATAAGCACTCTTGTTTTTTTCTTGTATTTTTGGAGCTTAGCATACTTGTTAATGCCTAGGTTCTCAATAAGTAACTATTAAATAAGTGAATGGTTTAAAAAAAACTTCATTGGGAATAGTTTTATGACTTACAAGTTTGATTTCCTGTTTAGTTTGATGTTACCCATCCCTCCTAAACAGCTTTTGGGGGCTACCCTGGACATAATTGGCGTTCTTTCTTGGATATGTTGAGGCTACTATTTACAGTAGCTGAATTTTTAAATCAAGAGGACCACAACCAATTCCTGTTTCCCAAATATATAGAAAACTGCTCAAGAACAGGGATAAGATGGTAGCTCTCAATTCCTAAAGAGGCACACTGTGTCTGTTACTGTGATACATGCTTTTCATATACCCTTCACATTTAATCCTGGTAGAAACTTTGTGAAATAGAATTTATTTTCTTCACTTAAAGGTGAGAAACAGGACACAGCAACTCAGTGACTCCATCAATAGTACTAGATTGCCTCTTAGGTGCTGTATCATATCCATGCTTAATTGCCCAGTATGTGTCTTAGGTCCCCACACATAACAGGTACTCAAAAATTTATTTTCTCATGTTATTTTGTTATGCTCAATAAACTGGCACAAATTCCTCGTACTCTAGATAATTTTAGGCATGATTTCGGGCTACTCCTCCATCAGTATAGCATGGTAAGTCAGATCATGAACTCCTACAGCCAAATTCCTGGGTTTGAATCCTTGAGCAAGACCTTGAATGTGTCACTTAATTTCTCTGCCTCGGTTTGCTTGTCTGTAAAATGAGGGAACTTGTAAGGATTAAGTAAATTGATATGTGTAAAGTGATGAGAAGAAATCTGGCATAGAATAACCCCAGTTAAGTGCCTTCTAAGATTATTACTAGCATGGGGGCCTCACTGTTGTTCAGTGACTTTTCTGTTAAGTAATGTTCTGGGGCACTTGGCTGACTCAATTGGTAGGGCATATGACTCAATCTCAGGGTCGTGAGTTCAAGCCCCATGTTGGGAGTGGAGCCTACTTAAAAATATAAGTAATGTTTTATGTTGCAACACCTATAGGTCAAGGTTATGTTAGTTAAGTCAAGGCTGGCATGGTGATTGCCCCTTTAGAGGTGGCAGGCTGTAAGGAAAGATGGATAAATAGTAAGTGCAGTAGGCTACAAGGAGTCTCATGCTGAATTAGGGCCAGGGAAGCAACACACATAGCAGAAGGTCCAAGTTGTGAAAAGCCTTGAATGCTGATGTCACCAATAAGATTTTAGATAAGGGCAGGGCATGGTCACACAGGCCTCTGAGGCACTTAAAAGTGGTAATAAATAAGTGAGGGATTCCAGGGGCAGACAGGGGGACCAAGAAAATGATTAGGATGTGGTTATAGTAGTTGAAGTTTGAGGTTATAATGTCCTCACCCAGAAATATAGCAGAAGGGAAAGAATAGAGAGGTACAAGGAATACCATAAAGGAAGAAGCAAAAAGGATTTATTAACTGATTAGGAAGAAACTAGAAGGGATTGCTTAGGGACTTCCAGCTGGCTAGTTGCAGAGATGGAACCTAGTGCAAATCTTCTGACTTGGGATCCCCATGGTACGAGTGCAGGTGTAGAAAGCTTTCCCAATACTGGAGGTTCTCAAAGCGTGGTTCCAGCACCATCTGAGAACTCATTGCAGATTTTGGAATCCTACTCCCATGAACCAGAAGGCTTGAAGCCCAGCAGTCTGTGCCTTAACCAGCTGCTCAAAATGTTTGAGAACCATTGTTCTAATTGATTCACTCAGACTGCAACTACTTATAGAGGGCTTATTATGCCCTAAAAGGATGTATCTGTGAGTCAGAGTCTAGGTTCCCTTAAGGAGCTTACTAGTCTATTTCGTGCAATGACAGAAAAGTCAAATATTACAAATAACCAAAAAATTACAGAAGCAAAAAAGTACCTAAGCACATTTATCAGGAGGACTTAACCTTGCCAGAAAAAATAGGACAATTTCCTGAAGAAGTGACACTTGGGATGAATTTTGCGGTAAGAGCAAGACTTTCTCAGGTGAAGGCCTGCAGTTATGGACAAGTGAAAAGTAGCCTTCTTCGCTAGAGCACAGTAAAGAAGGGGGCAGCAGGCGTGACAAGGTTGAAGCATAAGCGGAGCCCTGATCATTCAGGCTCCTTGGCCTTCATCCCATTTGAAATAGAAAAGCCATTGAAGGGGTTTCTGGAGAGGAACAGCTTGATGAGATTTGCATTTTTAAAGACCACTTTGGCTCTATTTGTGTAGATTATACTTAATACCACTATAGTCTACACAGGTATAAATTCAGCCATCCTTAGCAGTGCCCCTCGATAGCCACAGAAGTCTCCAGTTTGGTCCTCTGCCTTCCAAGTGGGAAGCCTTGCCCCAATGCCTCCCTTCATATCTGCGCACTTTCTGACCCTACAACTCTCCTGGCTAGTTCAAAAGCAATTAGTAAGTTTGAGTTTTAAACTGGCCTCCAACCATGAAGCCACCAAGACTTTCAATTTAATTTCTCTTTCATGCCCATTCACACCTTGACTCCTTTCGAGAAAAACCAACTATTGATACTGAGAATAAGCTCATTTTATGCTTTGGAAGAAAAAAAAATACTCAGCTGAATTCACCATTAAATACACTCCTCTCATGATGGAGTCTCTACATTTAGTCAGGCTCCTATTAGCTGAGAAAAGAGTGTCCACTGAGGTATGAAATGTTTATTGTAGCTAGTTCCTGCAAGTGCTGCCAAAAGAGAGATAGTATTTTCAATGGCCAAAAACTGCAATGCACGGGACATGAATTATGTATGCCTGTCTCTTTAAAACAAATCAGCATAAATTATCCCATAGCACAGACTGCAGGAATTGGGGGCCCCTGAAAGAAATATTTTGTCTTGGTCTTCCTGGCATCAGAAACTTGGGGATGTGAAAAGGAGCGACTGAGTGAGATTCCAAATCACAACCTTCAATGTTTGAGGGGAAAACAGGGTTAGAATGCGCAGTGACCTGCGTTTTTCCGAGCATCATCTGTCAAGGTACCAGTAATCAACATGTGATTATTATTCTCATCAGCCCAAAGCATGAAAGTAAATTGAGTGAAAAAAATCTTCACATTATGTGAAATGATGACTGCCTTGGAGCCATAATAAACAATGATCTTGCCCTAGTGCTAGGCAGCAAAACAAATGAGGGCTGCCTGCTGTTGGTGTAGTGCCAGAATCATTACCAGATTCTGTAGCCACCAGCCCCTCCCTTCCAGTAAGGGCCTGATTTCCTTGTTGGGGCTGGGAAAATGCTGGTCAAATTGCCCCGTTAGAAGCAGCCTTTGGCTCCACACTGGGGAAGTTGGCTGCCTTGCCCAACCCCCCTCTACTGAAGTCAAGTCCACATTCACCCCTTTGCTCCCCAGAAGGAAGAGGGTGTCCATTAAGTGGCAGTGACCGTGGAGGAACACGGAGAGGCACTTGTTGCTTACAAATGTTAATTGTCAGCCAGGCTCTAGGCCGGCTAGAGGCAGCAAGAAACACAATAGAGGTGAAGGAATTACCGAGGAAAACTCTGATCTTCCCAGAGAGAGTGAGGTTGGGAGTGAGTGAAGCATCTGAAAGGACTTTCTGCTGGTGGTCCTGTTCTATCAAGTCCTCAGCAGGGCAGAGAAATTCTAAGGGTAGGTCTGAATGTACTCCAAAACAGCTGGGAAGAGCCGCTGATCACTTCCTAGAATGGCTGCGGTGGACAAGTTCGGGCTTGGATCTCCCTTGCCCCAGCCTGCCAAGGAAAGTCAGCAGTCAGCCCTTGGGGCACCTTTGTACGAGTTAAATGCCATCTCTTCTTTTCTCCTAGGTTGAACACGCATGAGTAGAGCACAGCCTTCACCACTTAAACAACAGACTCTGAAACACTTATATGTTTAAAATCATATAGTTTTGTTCAAAGGTATCACCAGATATGCCTAATTATAAAAAAGAAGAGGCTATTTCTGGTTCCACTTCCAATACAGAAATTGGAAGCTGTCACTCCTGTTCTTATAACTATAAAAAGCTAAACAAAATGAAAATCAGTGATTTTTCTTGGACCCATCAGAGAATTGAGGAGGCAAGGCAAACTTCCCCCTGAAACCTACAGAGAGAGGACGTCTTAGTTCAGACTGCTATAACAAAATTCTATAGACTGAGTGGCTTACAAGATTGACATTTATTTCTCACACTTCTGGAGGCTGGAAAGTCTAAGATGAAGGGGGTGTAGATTTGATGTCTATGAAGACCCACTTCCTGGCTTACAGATGGCCGCCTTCTTGCTCATCCTCACATGGTGGAGAGAGCACACTCTAATGTCTTCCTCTTTCTGTTGTCCTTTCTATAAGGATGCAGATATTCAGTCCATAACTGACTCTGAGGACTCATAGCTGAGATTTGCTTAGCTGGACTGAAGCTTCTGGAGACATAAGCTGGTAGGAAAATTTAAATGGTAATTACAGTAAATTGCTAGAGGCAGAGTATAAGCTAGCTGAAGAGTGAGAAATTCTTAGGGGCCACAGTCTTAGGAGGACCTCCATATTTTGTGGATTTTAACTCCAGAAACCTTACTGGGTTCTCACAGTGAAGGGGAAGAGTAACTATTGTGAACTGTGCCACAGCATTCCCCATAGCAAATGTCAACTGAGGAAACAAAACAAAAAAAGCCTACCAGAGCTTTATTCCTCCAGGGGAAAGGACATTTCTCTGACTCTGGCACTCGCTAGCTTTCCTGTTGACCTGAGGGTTAGAGAAGCTAAAAAATACATGTGAAGGTCAGAGCCAAGAAGCGTAGTACCACTAAAAGGCTGAGATTTGTTCATAAGATTATAGAACATTTCTCCTCCTCATACCTCATCACCACTAAGTATCCTGGTATAATTGTAGTGGATTACAGCTAAAAGAAATGCAAGGCATAGACTATTTTAGGAGGCAAAAGCAAAGTTATTTGAGGAACTTGAAGCCTCTGGTACCTGCAGATCCAGTGAACATTAAAAATAATCCAACTGCTAGCCAGAGAAAAATCAAACTCCTAGGTAAATGCTTATTTACCTCAGTTCCTATTACCTGATAAATCATGTCCATCTCTCAGCAAAAATGACAAGGCCTTTTAAAACTCAAAAACAAACAAACAAACAAAAGAAAACAAAAACAATTTAAAGAAACAAAGTAAGCAACCGAATCAGATTCAGACATGAAACAGATTTTGGAACTAGAGAATTTAAAATAAATATCTTAAAGGCTTTAGTGGAAGATGTAGAAAACCTGCAGAAATAGGTAATGTAATCAGAGAAGTAGAAACTGAGGGGAAAAAATCAAAAGGAAATGCTATAAATAAAAATAAAATAAATCCTTTGATGGGCTCATTAGTAGACGACACAGCCAAAAAAAGAAACAATGAGCTTGAAGATATGAGGTCCATAGTAACACAATTTTTTTAATGCAACTTTTATTGTTTTTGTATTCCTAGAGAAAAAAGTTTATGGAAGGAAAGTTAGAAAGTATAGACTAGCAAAAAGAATAAATTAGGAATCTGCCATAAGTCCACTGCTTCAAGATAAACCCTGTTAAATTTTTATGTATCTGACCAATGTTTTATTTGGCATTTCTTTCACATTCATAGAGTAAATATGTCTGGTTATTTCTCACTTATAATATTCCCTGATACTGTCTTTAGTTCATTTAATTGGTGTGTTTTGTACTTCTCCATCCAGAGTACCATGAAGGACCAGATCAAGGTTCTGTTTTCTTTTGTTTCCTCTCAAAGTACTTAACCCAATGCTCCCTAATCATAGTGAGTTTTTAGTGTATGTTTGCTAATCCGTTGCTAAATAATGGAAAAAAGAATTCCCCTATTTCCCATAGTTGAAAATGGCTGTTTCTCAGTATAATGGCTTTTGCCTCCAAATGGAAATGTTCCGTTTGTCAGAGATCATTTTTCCTTCCTATTTCCAGATAACACATCTAAGAATTAAACCCTTCATCATCAAAGTAAATTAGGGGATGAGAGGGCTTGCAACTTAACGCTGTACCTCAGATGATCTGGTGTAAGTGTTTTCATCAGTGGGAATTTGATCAGAAACCTTGGGGATAATGCGAGGCCTCTGCTCAGAGTGCTGCCTAAGCCCCTGCCATTGTATCTACTAGCAAGGTTAATGTAATTTTAGGTCCTTAAAGCAAATAACCTAATAACCATTCATAGATATTAGCCGGAATGCAAAGGCAGAAGCAAACAGAATCTGGAAATGCAGGTAGTTGGTCACAAAATTAAGATCAAATTCCACTTCCCCAAGGACACCTTCTTTGAACTTGAGAAATGATACATTTCCTTATAGTATCCCTGAGGTATCTTTTCAGGGGTCTTTTTAAATTTCCCTTCAAAATGAGACACAATCTCTAATTAAAAAT
This sequence comes from Acinonyx jubatus, assembly GCF_027475565.1. Lineage (NCBI taxonomy): Eukaryota > Metazoa > Chordata > Mammalia > Carnivora > Felidae > Acinonyx > Acinonyx jubatus. The sequence goes on from NC_069391.1 coordinate 42,659,531, forward strand.
TTTTACGATTATTTGCCTTCTTCTCTTGTAAAGTCAGAGTCCGATTTGCTCACCACTGAATCCTAAACATTTAGCAGAGTGCATGGTATGTAGTTGTATCCAAAGTATACTTGTTACTAACGAATTAATAACTAAGAGTTCAAGATTTCTTTACATCTCATCTCTCATCCAAGCATTTAAGAGAAGTTGGAATGATCATCTAAGTGGGCTCCTCCTGAGAATAGAAAAAGGACAGAAACATCTCCAGCTTTGTGATTATTGCTCTCATATTCTATTTACTATGTTCATCAAAGCAGGATTACTCTGGTATCTCTGCCCCTTCATGGAAATGATCTTTGATTCTAAGGCCTGTTTTCCTAATATAATGAGGGTTTTAAAAATTGCCAAATAATTATTGTTAAAATTTGCCAGATGGTCTTAAACACTTAAAAGTTTAGAGATGGAAGAAAGAGTAGTGGTCTTCTCTTCTTAGTTAAACATCAGACCTCAAAATTCTTTCATTAGTGATTTGCTCTTTAGGGACTTGGCTATAAAAATTCTGTGTTAGTTTGAAATTTTCAATACATGATGGTCCCATTTGGTGCTTGTCCTATGCATATTCATAATCCAAACTTTTAATGTCCGTTAGAAATTGTGGACTCAATTCTGTACATAGTTCTGTGTGTACTGACACATAGAACAAATGCCTAGATTTATAACCACCATCACAGACAGAATTAGCTCATGGGATCCTTCATAGTCAGACCCTCTACATATTGCCATGTGACACAACAATCCAATTTCTGGGAATTTATTCTAGAGAAATGAGAACTATGGCCACATAAAAACTAGCATATGAATGTTTATGATAGCATTCATGATCATCAGGGACTTAAAACTAAAATCTTAACATAAACTAAATATTACCTTTGTTACATTCTATTTTTTTCCCTGCCCCAGCATAAAACTATTAACTACTATATCATCTGGAAGCTGCTTATCATTTCTCATACTCCCAGCATTTGCTAATAGGATGGTTGAGAGTGCCATCAAATGGATCTAATTCAAGGCACTTGAGTGCAGTTAGATAATATTCTGATGTTCTTGTGTGCTCTAGTCTAAGGTGCCTGCGCATGTATGAAGCGGCCTAATGGATCAGTGGCAGGAATTAACAAAACCCTAAGTAGCACTTCTACCAAGGGACTATTAGGCAATTATAATTAAAAACCATTAGTCATTGGAATTTTTCTCAGTTTTCCCCCTTTGGTGGGTGTTCTTTATTTTCTTCTAGCTCAGTTGGCTAATTCTAAAGAATGATTTAATTTTCCAAATGCTCAAGAACACCAGCTGTGTTCATGTGTTTCTAAGAGTGATTTAATAAAACCTTTAAATTAACTTGCTGTAATTTCTGGGTGGTAACCACATCCTTCACAGTGGTGGCAAGAAGACTGTACATGCTAGAAATGGTGATTGATATGTGGGATCACAAAATACCAAGGCATGAAGAACTTCACTGCAGAAATAACAGAGCAGAATATCAGGTCATGTGCCTCCTCACCTTAGTGATGTAACTAGTGCTTTCTAGGAATTGAAGAAATAACTGAAAAGAAAATAAGGGCAATGAATGCTGCATTCTTTAGTTAAAAATATTCTTATATCTAAAACTCAGAAGATTAGTTAAAACCCTGTCATCAACCAATTAGCAATGCTAACAGAATTATGGCAATAAATGACCTTGCAATTGACTTACTTGATTCCAAGTACAAGGCTGGGTACAGAAAAGAAGAATCTTAAGTTTATTCTTTGTGGGAACACTTTACTTCCTATTAGCTAGAACCCTTCCATAAAGCAAGGCAAAGCCTTCAAAGTGGAAAGCCAATGTAGACATTAGGAAACTAATGATAGAGTTAACTAAGTCAGCCTCTGCTAAACTTGTACCCATATTTTCCACACTCCTCTGGACAGGTGTATTTAATATGTATAAATAGTAATAAAAGGATCAAGTCAAGGGGCACCTGGGTGGCTCATTTGGTTCAGTGCCCTGCTCTTGATTTCAGCTCCAGTCATAATCTCATGGTTTGAAAGATCGAGTCCCGCATGGGGCTTTGAAAGAAGAGTCCCGCATGGGGCTCTGTGCTGACAGAATGGAGACTGCTTAGGATTCTCTCTCCCTCTCTCTCTGCCCCTCCCCTCCTCCTACTCTCTCTCTCTCTTTCTTTCAAAAATAAATAAATAGGAGTGCTTGGGTGGCTCAGTCGGTTGAGCGCCCGACTTATGCTCAGGTCATGATCTCGAGTTTCATGAGTTCAAGCCCCACATCAGGCTCTGTGCTGATAGCTCGGAGCCTGGAGCCTGCTTCGGATTCTGTGTCTCCCCCTCTCTCTGCCCCTCCCCTGCTTGTGCTCTCTCTCTGTCTCTCAAAAAATGAATAAATGTTAAAAAAAATTAATAAACAAATAAGCTTTTATAAAAATAGGATCAAATCAGATATTTGGATGATTGATTACTGGATGGAGGGATGGATGGATGGATGGATTCCTAACTAATTAGGCAGAAGGACTGACTGCACCAGTTTAACAAGAGAGCTTTCCCTAAGTATAGCAGATGAGCAGATTAGCTTTACTTTGGTGCTTCTTTCTCCCACTATTCCTATTATAAATTCTAATCATCAGGAATGTGGGAAGCCATTCTCCTGACTCAGGCTGAGGGCAGGAAGAAAGAACAAAAACAAAGAGCCATAAAACAAGAATAACAACAACAAACACAAAGGAAGAAGAAGATCAGAAATAGAAAGCAGAGGGGTGTCTGGGTGGCTCAGTTGATTAAGCATCTGACTTCGGCTCAGGTCATGATCCCGCAGTTTGGTGGTTTGAGCCCTGTGTCAGGCTCTGTGCTGACAGCTTGCAGCCTGGAGCCTGTTTTAGATTCTGTGTCTCCCTCTCTCACGGCACTCCCCCACTCGTACTCTCTCTCTCTCTCAAGAATAAACAAACATTAAAAAAAATTTTTAAAGAAATAGCAGAAATTGGAAAAAACTGTATATCAAATGTCTTATCTGTCACCACCCTTTTAAAAACATGATTGTGAATAACACTCCAGTGCCCAGAAAGGACACCCAAGATATCCTATGCTAAGATAGAATTCAAATATTTTATGGCTTTAAAGTTTCTAAAACAATAGTTCTCAACTTGCTAACCCTGAACCGACAATGTCAAACCTACCTGTCAACTTTTTAGAAAAGCTAATTGTCAGGCAAGCCCCACTATATATCTACACAATCAGAATCAGGGTGGAGCCCAGCATACTGTGTGAACAAGCCTTAGAGGTGATTCTAATGCTTTCCAAAGAGTGAGAATCACAGGAAAGCAATAGAACCTTAAAGCAATGGTGTTTCTTTTAATAGTCAATTTGAGATCGACAGTTTTTGAATGGGAATACTGTCAATGGCAAGAAAAGGAAGTCTCCCTGGGGTATTACTGAGTGTTGTCCAGGTAAGTGACAGCTGTGAGCAAAAGATCATCTTGGGAAGCTGTGAACCCTAGTTAATATAAACTCTAGGTGAGTCATTGTGATGCTGTCAGGCTAGGTCCAAGCACCCAAGAGAGTCCTTGGCTGCTTGCAGGATAGAAAGCACACTCGAGCCAGTGGGAGGTGAAAGCAGAGTTTATTGAAGGTATAGAGTGAGTGCAGGTGTGAGTGTCTGGAAGACTCACGAAAGGAGGGAGTCTTGGCCTTGCTTGGGATCTGGGGGGTCTTTACTGAGGATTGTGGTCTGTTGTACATGTCCTCTCAAGCATCCAGGAACTGGTTAGAACAAAGATGAGGGTTCAAGCCAGGGGATCTTGACATGGAGATATCTAGTGCTGGTAGTCTGGAATATGCTTACGATAGCTTTGGTCATTCTTAGCTGGTCCTTCCTTAAATGTTTTCTATTCCAGGGGCGCCTGGGTGGCTCAGTCGGTTAAGCGGCCGTCTTCGGCTCAGGTCATGATCTCCTGGTCCGTGAGTTCGAGCCCCACGTCAGGCTCTGTGCTGACAGCTCAGAGCCTGGAGCCTGTTTCAGATTCTGTGTCTCCCTCTCTCTGACCCTCCCCCATTCATGCTCTGTCTCTCTCTGTCTCAAAAATAAATAAACGTTAAAAAAAATTAAAAAAGAATAGAAGGAGGAATAGGCATAAAAAGCAAATTTTTATGGAGTCTTTGAGTTTCCCTATCTCAATTGAATATAAACTGTAGAGTAAAGTGGCTTAGACAGGCTATGTAAAGGGGTCGGCAAGAGACAAGTTGGCTCTTGCCCTAGAGGGATTCTTTCATGAGCATGAGATCAGATTGAGTAAGTGTGCCAGATTATATGATCAGCATTACTTTCCATTCACTGTCCTTGAATGGACCTTGGTAAAGGCAGTAGAGAGGGTAAAAACTAGAAGACCCTGACTTTGACTAACAAATGCTCCATTATTTTTACCCTTGAAGGGTAAACTATGAAAAATCTATAACCCTTTTGGTCACATCTAGAAAGGAAGGTAAGCCAGCACTTTACAAATTCTCCATCCTCTCAGAAGTAGGAAGGGCAAAAAGTCAACATGAGAGTAACTCCTTCCCACCTTCACACCCTCCTCATGAATGAACTCACGTACATGTGAACTCAGAATTGCCCTTCCCTTCCACTCCTACCCATACCTGTACCCCAAAGACAGATAGGGAAATGTGTTTTATTTTGCACCATGATAAGAGGAATCTAATTCCCTGTAGTGAGGTTCTCAACCTATATAGGAAAAAAGCAAGGTAGCATTGTTTTGACATGAAGCTGGCATAAAAGAAAATAATCTAGCTCTACTGGGCTCTAGAAGAATTACATTTCATAATCCTGTTATAAGAGTGACAGTGTGCCTATCCTAAAGAAACATGGGGTTTCCAGGTGTGACGCACATTTTCCAGGACTGTAGGACAGGTGTTGGCGCATAGGAGTTGTTCCTTGGATCCAAGTTCAAGTTCTGTCTGTCTTTTCTGGCTGTCCACCATAGGAGGGATCTTCATCAGGCCACTTCTCTTGCTGGAAATACCATCACAAATGATTAGCCTGAGGCTTCCTCATAGTTTGTGACTATGGCTAGAGTATTTAATCTTTCCTTGAAGAATGCCAATGCACAGACCTCAACAATCTCTAGGGTGATGAAGCTTCTAACCCACATATACAGGAAATCAAATTCCATCACTTCTAATGCAGAAGAATGGGACAAAGACATTTCTAACTTCACCCATCTGCCTCACTTTCTACTGTTGAATCACCAAGCATTTATGTGTGCAGCAAACTTAAGATCAGGGTCCGGGCAGGGAGGTAGAGAGGAGTTAGCATCACAGAAATGCTTACTTCTTCCTGTTCTTAAAAACCTTTTCACATATCCATTCATGTTCCCAAGTCAGGGATTCTTATTATTTTCCCTGCACCCCTATACTTCCAAATTCCTCCTACTCTCCAATATGGAAGAATTTACACAGTACTTGGTTCCTTTACTCCAAATACTCACACCTTTAGGGACTCATCTACTCCCAAAGGACATTTAAAGGAATTTTCCTAAACAAATGTATTTCTTTCCATCAGAAGAATTCTGGTGCCATCAGTTAATTTTTTTTTTTTAATGTCACAAAAAATCTAGCCTTTGTTTCTCAGTGTTGATCTGAAAATCAATTTGACCCGGTTCTATACTTTTGACATTATTCCTTATTCTCTTGCATCCCTCCTCACTCACACCCCATATCCCCAGACCAACTGACTGATTTAATGTCCTTGATCTTCACCCAGCTCTTCCCGGAAGCATGCATGGGTCACACCTGCTTGAGTGCTTAAAACCCCATGATGGTAGACAGTGTGCAGTGAACACTATAATGTTAAGGTTGGAAAGCATCCCTGAGCCCATTTAGATTGCTTTCTTTTTTAATTTTTTTAATGTTTTTTTTTGTTGTTGTAGAGAGAGACAGAGACAGAATGCGAGTGGGTTGGGGAAGAGAGAGAGGGAGATACAGAATCTGAAGCAGCTCCAGGCTGTGAGCTGTCAGCACATAGTGTGACGCAGGGCTCGAACTCACAAGCTGTGAGATTATGACCTGAGCTGAAGTCAGACGCTCAACTGACTGAGCCACCCAGGTGCCCCTAGATTGCTTTTTAAACAGTGTTCTATGGAACACCATGGAGCCCACAGTGTTCCTGCCTGAGGATGCTGCAGGAGCTACCTGAGAAACCTGTGGGCAGGACCTAGAAACACCACTCCCATTTCAGCCAAGGATATTGGGCTCTTTTCTCCGTTGTACACTGAGATTCCCTATAAGAGTTTATTTAAAAAAGAAAAAAAAATTGGGCGCCTAGGTGACTCAGTCAGTTAAGCATCTGACTTCAGCTCGGGTCATGATCTTGAGGTGTGTGAGTTAGAGCTTGGGGCCTGCTTTAGATTCTGTGTCTCCCTCTCTCTCTATCCCTCCCCTGCTTGTACTCTGTCTCTTTATCTCAATCAATCAATCAATAAACAAAGTTTAAAAAAAAAAAAACAAAACAAAAAACCTTTATAACGTTTCAAAAATAATCACCTGGAATAATATTGGTGAGGAAACTGAGACTCAGTGTCCAGACTGCAAACTAGTTAGGACAGAATCTTGCTGAGTCATTGTTCTCACAACTCAAAGTACCTCCCTATAAATCAGTTATACTTAACTTTTCCTCTGTTAGAATGGTTTTATGGCCAAAATTTGTTGACTGTACATATTTTTAAGTGTACAATTCAATGGTTTTTAGAATATTCAGAGAGATGTACACTTATTCACAATCGATTTTAAAACATTTCTCTCACCTCCCCCTCACCACCACCAAGAAAACCTTGTACCCTTTCGCAGTGACCTTTCTATCTATTCTTTCACCACCATGCCTCAGTCCCTAAAAAATAAAAATTAACTTTCTGCCACTGTGAACATTATATATGAATGGAAACATGCAATATGTGGTCATTGGTGACTAATTTCTTTCACTTGTCATAATGTTTACAAAGTTTATCCATATTGTAACACGTATCATGATTTCATCTCTTTTTATTGCCAAAAAATAATTCTTTGTACAGATACATCAAATTTTTATCTTTTCATTCAGTTGATGGACATTTGGGTAGTTTCCACTTTTTTACTATTATGGATAATGATACTATGAATGTTCACATACAGGGGTATTTTGTGGATATATATTGTCATTTCTCCTGGATATATCCCCAGGAATGGAATTGCTGGGTCATATTATAAATCAATGTTACCATAGCAACTTTTTGAGAAACTGCCAAACTGTTTCCCATAGAGAGAGCACTGGTTTTTATTCCCATCAACAACGAATGTACGAGTGTTCCCACGTCTACACATAATTGCCAATATGCTTGTTGTTTGTCTTTTTTTGTTATAGCTATCCTACTGGGTGAGTGACATTTCTCTGTGATTTTGATATGCCTCCCCCCCCCCGCCCAGCACCTAATGATGTTGAGTATCCTTTTACATACTTAGTGTATGTAAAATATTACATACTTGCATCTTCTTTGGAGAGGCATCTGCTTAAATCCTTTGCCCATTTTTAATTGAATTACTTATCTTTTTATTACTGAGTTAAAAGCATTCTTTATACAGTCTAGATTAAAGCCCCTTTATGTACGACTTACAAATATTTTCTCCCCTTCTGAGGGTTATCTGTGTACTTTCTTCATGATAGTATTTGTAGCACAAAAGTCCTTCATATTGATGAGGTCCAATTCATCTTTTTTTTTTTCACTTCTGCTTTTAGTGTTGTATCTAAGAAGGCTTTACCTAATGCCAAGTCGTAAAGGTTTACTCATCCTTTTTTTTTCTCAGATTTTATAGTTTTCACACTTAAACTGAGGCCTATGATCCATTCAGAGTATACTGGGAAGTAGGGGTCCAACTACATTCTTTTGCATATGGCTATCCAGTTACCCCAGGATTATTTATGGAAAAAATGATTGTTTCTCCTTTGAATTTTCTTGGCACCTTATTAAAAATTGGTAACTGTAAATGTAAGGATTTACTTTGGGATTCTCAGTTCTATTCCATTGGTCTGTATGTCTATCCTTATGTTATTGCCACAGTATTTTAAGTGCTGTTACTTCAAAAAATTTTTCTTATTGAAGTATAGTTGACTTACAATGTTGTATTAGTTTTAGGTATACGACGTAGTGAATTGACAATCCTTTATGAATGAGGATAAGTGTGGTTGTTAGACTGTTAGTAGTAAGTTTTGAAATTAAGAAGCAGAAGTCTTCTGACTTTATTTTTCTTTTTTAAGATTGTCTTCACTACTTGTGTTCTTTATTACTGTATATGAATTTTAAGATAAGCTTTTCCATTTCTCCAAAGCAGTTAATTGGGTTATTGATAAGGATTACACTGACCCTGTAAATTATTTTGGACAGTATTACCATCTTAACAATATTAAATCTTCCAATCCATGAATGTAGACTGTCTTTCCATTTATTTAGGTCTTTTAAGATTTTTTCGCAATGTTTTATATCTTTGCATTTGTTTTGTTAAATATAGTCCTGGGGCACCTGAGTGACTCAGCTGGTTAAGCATCTGACTCTTGATTTCAGTTCAGATCATGATCTCAAGTTCTTGGGATCAAGCCCCACATCAGGCTCTGTGCTGACAGCTCAGAGCCTGCTTGGGATTCTCTCTCTCTCTCACTCCACCCCTCCTACTGCCCCTCTCCTGCTCAACACTCTCACTCTCTCTAAATAAACTTTAAAAGATAGATGATAGATAGATAGATAAAGTCCTATTTATTCTTGATGTTACTATAAATGGAATTGAATTCAGAATTTAATTTCCAGGTTGTTCATTGCTAATACATAAAAATGCAACTTACATTTATATATTTATATTGATAGTGTATCCTGAGTCACTGATGGACTCATTTACTCTAATTGTTTATGAACAATTTCCTTTGAATTCTCTATATGCAAGATCATATGGCAAAAAAAAAAGATAGTTTTACTTCTTCCTTTCCAATCTGTATGTCCTTTATTTCTTTTTCTTGCTTAATTACCCTGGGTGAAAACTCCAATACAGTGTTGCATAGAAATAGCAAGAGTAGAATTATACTTAACTTTGATATATTCATTGTGATTTGGGAGAAGTATAGCTATGCCTTCCTAATTATATTTGCATAGGTTACAGTATATAGTATACACATTATTTATCATATAATTGTATGTATAATACTGATAGATAAATGTATATTTTGTAAGAACAGATATGTTACAGCTACTGGATGGATAAATACTAGAATACTGAGAAAAATCATAAGGGAATTAAGTGAAACTTTAGTGTTTTCCATTACTTTTCACATCAACAAAGAATGTTTGAATTTCTCCCTACTTTATTACTTGTCACAGAAAGTGATCAGAGAGTGGAGTGGAGTAATTCTCCTGACAGATGTTATGAGCTGGGAGCAATGCTAGAACATATAATAAAAGCCCCTGGTTTCACCAAAAATGGTCATTTGGCAAACATGCATGGAGAATCTACATGTCCAAGTTCTGTGGAAGATGGCGCATGAATGTTATCATAAGTAGAGAAAGAGGTCACCCGCAGAACCTTTTGGACATAAGGCTGTTCATGAGTGGCATCATGATACAGTAGAAAGAAGACCAAACTTGGAGTCGGAAAACCTGGTGTCTAATCTTGATTTCTTTTGGTTTTGACCAAGTCACTAATTAACTAGAAATTGGTGTTAGTTGTGCACATACAATGTGATAATCCTTAGGAAATGGTACATTGCTCTGCAACTGCCAGGAATGGCTATTGCAGTTATACAGACTCTTAATAGGTATGAATCTGTTGGAAGTTAGCTATAACAGTGCTAAAAAATCATTTTCTTTCTATTTTTTCCAACATTTTGTTCTGTTCATAAGGGCATCTGGTGACTGATAATCAGAAGTTCCACCAAGGGCATTTCATTTTAACTCTCAATAGAGTAATTTAATACTCCAGAAATAAAGATAAGTGGGGTTATCCTTTTGGAAAGAAAATATTTAATTATTTTCTTAGGATATTTTCATAGTCAGGCTTACTGCTTATTTTTGGAGTAGGAATCTGAAGGCTCTATTTGACCAAGGACAATTTCTTTGCTTTTGTCATGCATAGCTCTTTTTGCCTTTCCTGCCTACTTCTTCTACCAATGCAATTGTTTTCAATTCTCCTATAAAGCACTCTCTTAGGTTTCAGTTATTATTGTGCATATCACCATTTGCTGGGTTTTAGACTTCCTTGTGATACAGAATGTAATGCACTGGACAAATTACTCTAGGTTTTACATTTCTTAAATTAAGGAGTTGTTTTAGATGGCATGCCTCTGAGCTTTTTTCCTATCTAAAATCCTTTCTATGTGTAAAAGTCTGTTATTCTATGCTTTATAAGTGATTTTGTTTGAAGAAGGAGTTCCTGGCTTCAAAAAAGGATTTAAATACAAACTAACAGACTAGTGAAATACAAGTTTGCATGAGTCACAAAAGGACAGATGTCTTGTCTGTTGACTTCATCATCTCCAGCACTTTGGTGCCTAACACATATTAGGTGTTCCGTAAAAAATTGTTATGTGAATGAATGAGTGAATGAAATGAATAAGACTACCTCATTATATGTGGATTAGCTGCTCCCTCAGTTTGTTCAGTCATAAATATTCATCAGGCATTGCTGTTCAATGTTAGTGGAAGGCATTTCTAAGACATGGAACCATGGAAGTTGATTGTGATAAATTATTTTAGTATTCCTTGATCTACTAGTTAGCTCCTGAACTGGCTGATTCCTTGAAGTTTTCATTTCATACAGGATGCCCTTAAGAAAGAACACACAGTAGGAAGTGTTCCCTAATAGTGTTTTCATCTTTCCTTGAGAATTCATTGTAGACCTATTGGGGCAAAAGATACTGTGGTTAAAAGGGTTTGTTGGAATTAATATGCATCATCATCAAGTTCCTGATTAAAATTGCATTCCATGGACAACTTGGATTTCCTAATAAAAAAAAAAAATCTTGCTGAGTCTCTGAAGTTGAGCTTGTGTTCTATTTTTTATAGTTCTGATCTAATGCAAGCCATTTTATACAGTTCCATAAATTTTTCATCTTGCTCTCAATGGCAGAATACGAGCTGTATAAATTATTTCAATCCCAAATCATTTGTAAAAGCAATCTCTTGACGATTCCTCCCTCTCATAGCCTTTCTTTATTTTGATCTCCGGTAAGGTGTGTGTGTGTGTGTGTGTGTGTGTGTGTGTGTGTGTGTTTAATCTTAGGTAAGGATTTCTTCCTTTTAATCCTCAGAAGACCCATGTTTTCTGTGGCTTTTTCCCCCCATTTAAAATTGACTTTGTGATTGTGTTTCAGTTTTGCATTCAGAGTTACTTGTTTTGATTGATAAATGTTTGCAAGAAATATAATCTCCTCTTATGCTTTTCTCTTCCTTTTTTTTTTCCTCCCAGAAGAGCTCTGCATGGGTAGCAAAGCTCTCCTGATAACACTGGAAATAAATCTTAATGTCTTTGCCCTGTGATAGGCCTAGACCTTATCATTCTTCTTCTACCCCAGTGATAATTGCTTATCTGTACATACAGGCCTGTTCATATGACTCTGATGCCATGGGGGTTTACATCTCCAGGAAGATAGACAGGAAGTGCAGTCTGCTGAATCCATTCTTAATAGCTTTAATAGAAACCAGACAAAGAAGGGATAGTGGGCCAGGTTGACTATCTCAAAATGATAAGACCATCTATGCATTTTGGGATGCTTTCTCATGAAGTCTTTTTTTTTTTCCTCTGCTCTGAATTGGCTGCCCTGGAGAGGTGAGGATTTGCAAAATGCATTCCTGTCAAAGCTACAATCAAAAGAAAAGATTATATATGAAAAAATATATCCAAACTCACTGCCACTTTTACTTTGCTCAGCAACTGAAAAAGGAATCTTAGAAATCACCCAAACATAACACACTCAAAGTAGACAGGCCTACAGCCCAGCAAGACACTTTGGAGTAGCCACATTCTTTGAATAAAACTTGGGGGGAAAAGTAAAGATTGAACTTTCTACGTACAAAATAAATATACCAATTTGGGACATTGAACTCCAAATGTCCCAAGATATGTGGAGAATTAGATATAGTATAAATGCTATGGAGAAGAAGGGAGGAGGGAAACAGAACTAGCAAAAAAAAAAAAAAAAATGGAGGAAGGAGGAGGAAAAAAGAAGACGTGAGAAAAATTTTGGAATCTAATCTCATTTGTTCTCACATCTTCTCGGAGGATTTGGGAAGCACAGAAATAATTATGTCCACACCAGATCAAGATAAGAAGCCTGGCAACCAAATCACCTAAGATTAAAATGGCTGCTTATGTTCTAAATTTAAAAAATGTCCATGGTGGGCAGAGAACATTCCAGAAAAACGGACAAGTTCTGACATGACTACGAAGGAGGACCACTGAATTGGTATGATCTCAGCTAATCATACCATTTTTAAAGTAAAAACCCAGTTGAAAGTCACATGCTGTTGGAAAAAAAAGTGGTTAAATCTTTCCTTTTTCCAACTTAGGGAAACCACAGTAACCTGCCACTTTCAAAAACACTGCCTATTTATGTGCATAATGGAAAATTCCTCTTCTTGCATAACAAAGGCAGCCTAACTGCAGGTGTCTAAATAAATGCCTTTCAGGGGTGCCTGGGTGGCTCAGTCAGTTAAACTTCCGCCTTTGGCACAGGTCACCATCTCACAGTTCCTGGGTTCAAGCCCTGCATTGAGCTCTGCTGACAGCTCAGAGGCCTGGAGCCTGCCTTAGTTTCTGTGTCTCCCTCTGCCTCTGCCCTTCCCCTGCTTGTGCTTTGTCTCTGTCTCTGTGTCTCTCTCTCAAAAATAAATAAACATTAAAAATAATTTTTTTCATAAATGTCTTTCATATCGGCCACTATTGAGTATTACTGGGTTTCTTAGTGATTTTATAAATTATGTCAGATGAAAATACAAACCTCTTTCTGGCCTATGAAAGTTTTGCTGTGGGGAAACAACCAAACTTTAAGAAATGTGATTGTCACATTATGGTCTAAACTTTAATTTTTAACCCACTATGATTATGAGGCAGCAAGTTTTCCTCATCCTGTGTAACTTCCAATTGATTACCAAGAGTTTGGGTACCTTCACATCATCACTTGGAGCTGGGTTTTCTTAGAACCTCAGAGGAGTCATTAACATGCCTTTGCACCTCATTCTTTGTCGTTATACTAACTAGACTGTGAGCCTGTTGTGACAATGATTCCATTTCTATTTCTTCTGAATTCAACAGGAATTAGGAATAGATACGATCCACTTGTCCGTTCCTTTTTCTTCCTGTCTGATTTTCCTCTTCTCTGCTAGATACTGTCTGTGCTTTAATTAATTCTTTTGCAAATGGCCCTGCCATTTTCCCTGTGCATAGTACTTCCAGGAGAGTTGCATTAAGATAAGAAAAGCATTCGAATGGAGTCAAAGAGTCCTAATATTTAGTGGGGTGTCTGCAGCTAAGTAGCAATGAATGTGACACTAGGGAATTCCTTTGAAACCTGTCTGGGCCCCAGTTTTCTTATCTGTGATTTCAGAGGGGTAAACTAGTTGAGCTCTAAAGTTCTTATGCTCTGCTATTCTATCATTTGTAATCATTTCTAAGGTATCTTCTGATTTAGAAATTCTGTAAGTCTATGGCTCTGTTAGATCAGTTAGCTGTTCACGACTGCTCTCTGGAGCCCTAGGGGTTGTGTGGAGGTGCCTTGGAGCCTACTGCGGTGTGTGTGGGGCAGGGGAAGCAAGCAGACTGCTTCAATCAGAACAGCTCACTTTGATCTATTTTAGATATTGGTCTTCCTGAATATGATTTCGTTTGAAGAAAGGATTCTATGGTTTCTTAAAGGAGTTTTGAACATCTCTGTACTAGATTAAGAATCTTCCTTTGAAATTGTGTAAAAATAAGTTGATGGTGATTATGGATCCTAAACAGATAATGTCCAAATTAAAGATTGAAAGGCTATGTACTGATCAGCTAATCTAAAACAGTTTATAACACTAATTTGCAATTGTCTTGAAAGTGATATCAGGTTTAAGCACTGCTCAACTAAAAATTAAGTTAAAGTGTCATAAGAAGGAGTCTAGGCAGGTGGAAATATGTTTTATATTAATTTTAGGTACTGCACAATGCAGTGGCTCCCAACTGAGAGTCTGGCTAATGTTTCTACTAGGCTATAGTGAAGCATAATTATAAGAATAGACAGGAGTTAGATTCTTTTATGTGTGCTTTCTTGGCAAAATTTTAAAAAACTTGTCAACTTTATGGTACTTTCTCCACTTATTAAAATTCTTTAAGTCTCTAAAATGTAAAAATGTCAGAACTAGCCCTTATAAAATTTAGCACAGTGTTAGGCATTCAGGTGGCACTCAGTAAATGCTTGTCTGATTGAATAGGGTGTCAAGAATGCAGTGATTGTGTTCTAGTCAATAGAGTTAGATACCTGATAAACATGGAATGTTTATCTAAATGTCCTTTGTCTAAAGAGAGGATTTTCTACAATACCTTTATTAAAGAATTTGGCCAAATCCGATTGGCTCAAATTTTTTAACTTTATAATGAATGAGCCAGAAGGAAAATATCTGATCTTCCTTCTCATTTTCTTCTTCTTTGTCCTATCCCTTCTGTTAGGCCTGTTTGTACTACTGTTTGCTTCCATGCTATATTGTGTCTGTCTTCTGAAGGCTGCCCAGTAAAGCCAACCATCCTTTTTAATGTTGTTTCAGTTAAAAACATATTGCAAGTTAGAAAAATTTGCTTAGACGTTGATTTTTTTGGAATTTTGCCATTCTGAGATTTGAATGCTGCTCCTACTTCTCACATTTTAATATGATCCCCTCTGTAGCACTTCTTTAGTAAACATGTTGTATTTAGGCTCTCTTTCACTTACGTCTGATCTCTTCATTGAGCTTATCCTTGTAAGTATCTAAAATCAATATCACATCATTGTTGCATATCTGAGAAAGATGTTTTAGAAAACAATTCAATCCCCTCAAAAGCTCATTTCAAGTACCATAACAACAATTATTTGACATCATGTATAGAGGATCTAATACTGAATGAGAGGAGAATTTTGTCATTTAAAATCTATTCTGCCCTCTAACTTTTTACGTACAATTTCCATTCTATGTTAAATAACATGTACTTGAGAATTCCCAAGTCCTCAGAGTCAGCATCTGCCTCTCTCTCTCTCCTAATGTTCCTTTAGACAGTCTGTCTTTTAATGGACTTAGAGATACCATTATCACATATACTGACTTCTCTAACATTTCCAAGGAAGACTTCCAGCATGGCATCCCAGATGCCATGGGCAGCGGGCAGTCCGTGCCAGGGAAACATCAGAGGGAACAGGTCACCCACCATAACTATATTACCTCGAGGACAGAAGTTTAATGGGCATCCTTCATAGAAAATCTACCCCACCCTTACATGCACACCCTCATGCTCTCACAGTTAGGCACCACGATTAAGTGGAAACAGGGAAATCAAATGTGAATTGCAATTGTGTGCGTGAATACTGCACGCACGTATAATTTTCTCTTTCCACCGAAGCCTCTCAGCCAGGCATTCATCCATTATCCTTGATGTGCTTTATGCTTCGTGACACTGGCCTTCCTACACCATCTGCTTTCTGTCTTGTTTTGTGTGTGTGTGTGTGTGTGTGTGTGTGTGTGTGTGTGTTGTTTTGTTTGTTTGATTTTCAGTCACCATGTGGTCACCAAGGGAGTGAATGCCTTTGTTTCTGATTGCTCTCTAAGCCTGGGGCCATTAAGAGCTTTATCCAAAGTATGGCAGGATACTGGTTTTGGTGTTCTTCTATACAAAGAAGTCCTTCACTGGCCTCTCTTTTTCTTTTTAGACCTTTATTCCTCTTCCTTCTAATTACCCAATCAGTATGTCTGAATAACCTGAGGTCCAGGGCCGAAGGTGTCTTTCCTCCTCTAGATATATTTGAGG
Organism: Acinonyx jubatus; assembly: GCF_027475565.1. Classification (NCBI taxonomy): domain Eukaryota; kingdom Metazoa; phylum Chordata; class Mammalia; order Carnivora; family Felidae; genus Acinonyx; species Acinonyx jubatus. The sequence goes on from NC_069391.1 coordinate 42,675,581, forward strand.
TTTGGCTCTATGAACCTTTTCCATCTTGATTCTGCATTCCTGAGTATGCCTAAATTCTCTACTCTCTATAAGATTTTAACCAGCACAAAAAGTATGTAGGAACTCTGGGCTGACCCTGAAATCTATACCCTCTAGTAGAATCTGAGGTACTCAAGGTATATAAAAATAAATTTCTACCTAAGACGGTGTTTTGAGCTTAGCATATTTTCCACTTAGATAGTGTGACAACAAATCACCTCCAAAATGTAGTGGCTTAAAATAATAATTTGTTTTTATTTTTCATGCACTGGTAATTATAGACCTCAAATGGGCAGTACTTGCTTGGGTTCTTGTACACCTTCAGTCAGATGATGGCTGAGACAGAAGTCATCAGAAGGCTCCCTCACAGATGCCTGGGCTGGAATGGCTGAAACAGCTGAGGGCTACATGAAGCTTCTTCACGTGGCTAGCTTAAGTTTTTGCATAGCATGGTGGTCTAAGAACACTTAGGCTTCTGACATGGCAGCGGGCCTCCCCAGAGTGGCGTTCTGTAATGCTCAGGTAGAAGCTGAAAAACTTCATATGACCTAGCCTCAGAAGCCACAGCACCATTTTCTTTATATTCTATTGGTCAACGTAATCATTGGCCAGCTCTAATTCAAGTGGGAAGAAGAAAGGACCTTCCCTTTCAAGAGCAGAATGGCCATGTATAAGGGGATAAAAGATGTCAAAGCCTTTGTCATCTTGGAGACAAGCTGTCACAGTAGGTATCAAGTAAAGTGTATTATAAACAAAAAGTAACGCATTCTAATTTTTAATAGCAATTTTTTAATTCTAATTTTTAAATCACAGACTTATGTCCACTTTAGAAAAAAAGCTTGTGTAAAGTTATTTCCTGAAATCCGTTCAGAATAAATACCTTGGAAGCCTACACTTTGGAAAGAGTATCAACTGCTCCACTGAACACAATTTGAGAATGAATGACTTACTTGGTAGCTGGAAAATGACAGCATTAAAAGTAGTATGCAATTTACTTTAGAACCATTAGAACTTAGAAAACAAATGCTGGCTTTAGGAGTAGCTTTCAGACAAGGCAAAAAACAGACCTATTTTACCAAAGACATCTTCATTATGGTTGAACCCAAGCTGGCTTAATTTCTGCCTAGTTCACAGTGCAAACTCATAAAAATATACTGCTTAGCACATAGTAAGTGCACAATAAAAAATAGCTTTAAGTATTCAATTAAATACTAGAGCATCATAGTCTGAGCAGAAACAGTACTTAGTGATGCATTAGAAAGACAACTTTATGTTTTAAGGTAGGAGTCTGACACTCAGCAAGGGGAAGGTTGCTGACCGAAGTCACACAGTTTTAGGAACAGATCCAGAATGGAGTTTATCTGGACTCAAATCCTCTCACTTGATACAAAAGGAACCACATCTCAAAGTGCTTAATGACCTGGGAATTTTACCTCAAAATGAATGCCATTATATTGCAGCTGGAGTTTTGCTGAATTCTGCGGAGAACAGCTTGACCCTCAATTAATGAGTGCATGCATGTCTTGAGTGTTTCACATCTGCCAGGTGGGTGTAAATGTGGATAATTAGCCCTGACCTTGGGCAGACTGTGTGGTTCACCCAGTTAAAGATATTGCAGAAAGTTGTCCTGGGCTTTGATTAAATTTGGTAGAATACCAGCAAAAACCATTATGTGTCAGAAGTAACTTGATGGTTTTGTAAGGAATCTTGCTGACTATAAGTATGTGAATATTACATTCCTCTTTGGGAGATTAAAAATTCAATTTGATATATGCCTACACAAGAGGTGTTTTGAAACCCAAGTCAACTAAAGCAGAAAACAATAGATACGTATGTGTGTGCCATGATAATATAAATCGATCCTTTAAAAAAAAATAGGTGTCTATTGAGTTCTTCATATGTTTATGGCCCTGTGCTACTTACTAAGGGTAAGTGGTAAAAGATCAACTTGCCTCTCTTTAAGGAATTTACAATTAAGTGTACGAGTAAAGGCTAGTACACATAAATATTTAGACACTAAGAAACAATTGATTACTAACCTATGCTTAAAGAGGCAGGAGAGAAGAAAGGGGAAAAAATCATCCATTTAGGGTTTGTGTTGACAAGAAAGACTACATAGAAGGAGTATGCACTCCTTTGAGATGCACTTTTAGTGATAAATAGGATATGAACAGGAAGAAGTCAAAGATAATAACGACATATTGTTTATGAAGAACCAAGGATAATCCTTAAATTATCCACAATCCAGCCTCAAAATGCTAGTTACCAAAAAGAAAAAAAATCTACGTGTTAACCTGGGATACGTGTGAAATGGAAAAGAAAAAGAAGAAAAAGTTACCAAATATGTTGTATAATATTAAAAGAACCCCAAATTCACCTATACTTCAAACATTAGCCCTTTGTCCAGAAAATTAGCGATGCCCATAAATTTAGCATATTGGTCAGGATATCTCTTGCATTATCCATGGTCAAGTGATTAATGCCTTTTATCCAGAGAATTATTGATTCTGCGGTTGGCTTCCTATCTAATGACAACATATTCCAGTTAATAAAAGGAAAATATAGTTCCCATCATTGCCACATGTGGTCTTTTCAGTGGCATTGAGACTGATCCTGACATTGCCTTCATGTTCCTATTACAGGAAGTCTGTCAGGTTTTTGTGCCTTGTCTTAATTAGGCAAGATCTATTTTAGAAAGTGATGCTTCACACAAGGTTCCATTAGCTTAGTTAATGCTTCCTCATTAAATTTCTTATTTATTGCAAAAATTAAAGAGAAAGTAAAACAGAAAAATCAACCAGAAATCTGCCATATTACCCTATCAACTTCCACTGTCTTTTCATGCCTATCCATATATGGGTCTGTAGTATCAATCCAATGAATTATTTATTCATTTTCACTTTACATTATATCATTAGGCTATTTTATATTGTCACACAAACCTCTATAATTACTAGTTTTCTGTCTGCTTTGATCACTCCTTCCTCTCTTCTCTCATAGCATGCTGTTCTCACCTCTCTTATACTATTTACCCTGTTGTAGAACTGTAGTTTTTAGGGTTATTTTGTTTTGCTTTGCTCTACTTTTCTTCTTTTCCTTATCTACCCACCATTCCACCAAGAGATCATTTTCCTTTGCCTCTGCTCTAGCAATTTGCACAGGGTATGGTGCAAAGAATAAATGTTGAATAAATTAATGAAGGTTGTATATCTTACTCTGAGCCAAAATATCATAATTTAGGTAGCTCTTATTTCTGTGGCTGAGATGTGAATGGTTTACTATTTTTTCACCTATCTTTAGCCCTTCCTGAGATTAGGATTCAAATGTTAGAATATATAAGGATCTTAGAAGGTATATAAAGTGAATGTTGTCAGTAATAGGTTACAGTAAAGGACAGAAGGGGTGTTTGCAATCAAACTAATGGTGAGTTATTTGGGGATACAGCCAACTGTATTATCAGTATCATGTTTTCCAGTAACTCAACAGAAACAGAAAAGTAATAGAAATCAATCTGAATACCCAGGATGGGGATTTCCCATCACCAGGTTATGGGTTTGACTAGAGATAGCAGTGAAAGTGCATGTATGCTTTTGATAACAACTGGAATCTTGTGATTGAGAGGCAGGTGAAGGAAGACTGGACACAAAGACAATTTTTTTAAATGGAAGATATCTGAGATGACTAGTGGCAAGCATTGAAATACATATTTTAGTATGACTGCCTGTTCCCCACAAAATAATGCAAATACCTAATAGACTTTCTTGGACAAAAAGAACATAATATGTGTTCCTCAGTGTTTGTCTTCAAAAATGCTCTATAGGAGTCTGGTGAGGTGGGAGAAACAACCAGTGGCAATGTCTGCCAGATGTGAAGTTATATCATCCCTATGTTTGCATAACCACTTAGGAACACTTATGTTCCTAAGTGTATGACATTGCCCTTCATATTGTCTCGTCCTCCCTTTCTGTCTAGATCCTTTCCTGGGCAGCCGATTCCATTGTTCTAAAAATAAAGCTATTCTCACACTGGCATCTGCCCAAACCTGAAAGAGGTACACTATTGTGGTTGCCAGTGAAAAACAATGCAAGTAGAGCCTTGAACTATCTTGTTTTGATTTATCATATGAGCACAGATCTTGAGGGCTTATGGGACAACCTTAGAGGTCATATAGTCCATATGCTTGCTCTGAGGTAAAAAGATCAAACCACAAATGAATCCTCCTGGAGAGAAAAACTACACCCTCTGTAAGCCCTTCAGAGAAAGCTATAGACAAGCTCAATAGGACACCTTAATGTGGAGAAGCCCTTCTGTGTGTGTGTGTGTGTGTGTGTGTGTGTGTGTGTGTTTGCATTTGCGTTGAACCATAGTCCTTATGCAGTGGTGTGAGTACCTGCACATAAATGCTTTGAGGAAGAAAAGCAGGGCTTAGAATAATTAGGGTTTGCATTATTTTTCCTTGATTTTTGATGCTTTGTTAGTTCTTCTGTGTTAAGTATGAGGTTTCCTGGGGTGGCCCTGACCCGTCTGTATTCAGTGAGAACTAAGCTGAGAGAGGCTACTTAGCCATGAAGAGTGGCTCTTTACAACAGTGCCCCCGAACTCTTGGGCTTCTTCAGCAAATCAAAATTAGTTCTTTGTTTTTAGGCACAGTGAGGAAATAGATGCCAGATAGCAGAGTGAGTGTGTGAGGCTTGTTTCCATGACACTCTGAACATCTCATTCCTATAGGGAGCAAGGAGCTTGATGCCTGTTGTCAGAGATCATGTGGTGAGCAGAGTGGTTAAGCACACAGACTCCGTGTCAGACAGACCTGAGTTCTAATTCTGACTCTTCCACTTACCAGCTTTGTAACATTGGTCAACTTAGTCAACCACTGAATACTTTAATCTCCTCATCTTTGAAATGGGGATGTTATTTCTTCTCACAAGACTGTGATAAAGACTCATTGTGATAATATACATAAAGTGCTTAGCATAGAGGGTAGTTATTGCTAGTAATTTTTCTTTTATAAATGTTCTTCTAACTTAGAAAAAAATGTAATGTTTATTTATTCTTGAGAGAGAAAGAGACTGTGTGAGTAGGGGAGAGGCAGAGCAAGAGAGGGAGAGACAGAATCTGAAGCAGGCTCCAGGCTTTGAGCTATCAGCACAGAGTCCAACGTGGGGCTCAAATTCACAAACCATGAGATCATGACCTGCCCGAAGTCGGACGCTTAACTGACTCAGCCACCCAGGTGCTCATCTTCTTTCCTTCTATTGATCTTTTCTAACATTAGTAGCAATATAGGAGGAACAGGTTTAGGGGGAGAACATTAGACTTAAAGTCATAAAACCTAAGTCCAAATCCCAGCTCCACTGCTTTTTTGTATGAACTTGGTCAAGTGATGTTACCTTTTCATGTCTCTATTTCTTCATCTGGCCTAAATGAGAAAAATAACTGTCTCACTGGGGTTAGAACTAAGTGAGACAGTGTGTATGCAAGTGTGCAGATAGTGTTTGACCCATGGTTGTTTGTCCTTTTGTTCTGGTCATAGATCTTTGGCTATATAATGAACATAATGTTGATACAATTGCTGCATAAACAATGATGATGCTGGCCTTTCTCAATGATCTCATGTCTGCCCAAAGCATGTTGTCACCCAGTGCCTACCAGAACCTTCCATTAATGGTGTTTCTGTATACATACGCATGCCCACCTCAATCTGTCATTCATTCAGCATGTATTTATTAGAAACACTCTGCATACTTTAAAAATGAGGCAGTGGATAGGACAAAGCCCCCGTCTGAATGGAACTTCTATTCTGTCGGGAAACTACATGATCAAGGTAAATAAACATACAATACAGTTTCAGAGACGGAGAATGGCTTTGGACACTAATAAATCAGGGTGAGAGCAAAGGATAATAAGAGGACCTTGGATGGGGGCCTGAACTAAGTGAAGGAGCAAGCCATGCAAAAGGCTTTCTGGGAAGGCTTTCCAGGTGGGAGGAAGAGAGATGGCATACGTCTCAAGGTGGGAAAGATCTGGCAAAGTTCAAAGGTATTAATAAAGCTAGCATAGTTGCAGAAGAACGATTAAGGGATGAAGACAAACCTGAATGTTAAAAATATAGGGGCTTCTGGGTGGCTCATTCCATTGGGCGGCTGACTTCAGCTCAGGTCATGATCTCATGGTTCGTGAGTTCAAGCCACGCATCGGGCTCTGTGCTGACAGCTCAGAGCCTGAAGCCTGCTTCAGATTCTGTGCCTCCCTCTCTCTCTGCTGCTCCCCCACTCTCTCTCTCTCTTTCTCTTTCTCTCTCAAAAATATGCAAGAGTCTCTGATGTGTACTTTGGAAACAGTGAGGTTGAAGAGTGACCTGATTGCCTTGGATACTGCATGGAAATGAGAAGGGCAGGTAGGTGAGAGGCAGGGTATGAAGAGGCTGTTGCAGTCTTTGAGGCAAAAGATAATTATGGTTTGAATGAGGGTAGCAGGATGGAAGGAGTGCAAAATAATATCTCAAGTTTTATTACTTTTTAAGATAGCACAGTCAATCCATTTGCTGATGAAGTGAATCGGTGTGGGGCAGAGAGGAGGGGAGTGTGAGAAAGAGTAATCAGGACAGCTCTTCTTGGTTTTTGCCCAGAGTAACTGGATGCTGGGTGGTGCCATGGATAGAGATGAGAAGAGTCAGAGAAGATGGGGTTTTGGCAGAGGTCAGTTGAATTGGGGTCTTTTTCTTTTGGATAAGAGTCATAAATAAAGTTGGACACCTCATTCCAATATAAATTGAACTTAGTAGCTCCACATGAATTTATGATATTTTTCTAAGACTATAGTCTGAGCAATAGATAATAGCATTCATGTATAAAGCCAAGAGGTTACTTACACATGTAATCTTATTTCTCCCAGGGCCAAATGATTTTTTTTTTTGCCATTCAGAGTAAATGGTTGTAAAATAAACATTTTGTTTATTTATTGTAAAAGTGATCTAGAGTTATTATCTCAGCTGTTTGGAGCATGGGACTTTCAAAGCTAAAGTTCAAATTCTAGTCTGTACTTAAACCAGTTAATTTTTAAAGTGAGAAACTGTTCTGTGACTATAGACATATTTTGCCACCTTGAAAATGTTTATCATTCAAATTCAAAACTAGTAACTACTTACCAATAAAATCTAGAGTGACAGAAATTTGGCTTATTTTATGTCATATCATTTATCCTCATAAATACCCTTTCAGGTGGGCTTTTGAACTCAACTGAGTAGGAGACTGAGATGTAGAAAGGATAATAGGTATACAAGCTCACAAAACAAGTTAATCCTAAGTGAGATGGGATGAAAAAGTGGCAATTACTACATCCCACCCTCACCCTATAGACGATCTCCCCATGAGTAGTTCTTCCTGAGTCTGAGTTGAGAAAATGATCTGCAGGGAAATTTCTTCATGTCCTTTATCATCTTGGGTGGTGATAGAGCATCCCAAAAAAGGTACCATAGATTTTCTACCTTTGTGCGTATCTCACTCTCTTTAGCTTCTTTCCCTGTAGTCTTCAACATCATCCTGTCACATACTTACCTTTAAAATGTTGATTTTAGAGGCACCTGGGTGGCTCAGTCGGTTAAGCGTCCGACTTCGGCTCAGGTCGTGATCTCACAGTTTGTGGGTTCAAGCCCCGCATCAGGCTCTGTGCTGACAGCTCAGAGCCTGGAGCCTGTTTTGGTTCTGTGTCTCCCTCTCTCTCTGCCCCTCCCCTGTTCATGCTCTGTCTCTGTCTCAAGGATAAGTAAACGTTAAAAAAATGTTGATTTTAGAATGTATGGTTTTGCATCATTTAGAGAATAGTTTTGGAGCCTTTGGGGAGAAAGTGCTCAAGGAAGAAGCTCTCCTTGCTCCAGTCATGGTCTACTTTCACCTCACTTCCCCTCAGAGTCAGACTTGTATTTCTCTTCTTTCACTTGCATTCTTGTGCTAAACCAGAGAGAGGCCCTCAGCCTTTCTGGCCCATCGTAGGCCCTCAGTAAGTATTGTTGAATGAATGAATGCTACTAAGAAGCCCCAACTCCTAACATTCTGGTTAAATTGTGCCCTCACACCCAACACATAGCCTGGGAGTATTAAACTCATTCCATAATGGCCATGAATGGCTCCCTTCCTCATGCCTGCTCTTACATCTACTCCTGCTTCCATGGTCACCGGTACTTCTTCAAAAGTACTCTGCCCCTTTGCCTCAGTCAATCATTTCTTAGTGGTTAGTGATTTTATCCCTCTTTTTACTTTTCTGTTTTTTGGAGGATGTACTGAAGATTGTGGGGGGAGGGGCAGAGGTGGGACATCACACCAGGCAGTGGGCTGTCTTCTGCTCTTTCCTTCTGTCTTCTCATGCTCTTTCCCTTCTCTCTCTCCCTCTCCCAAATCATGTCCACCCGAAGGCTTATAATTCTGCCCACATCAGGCCCCTCAGTACCTCAACATCTACCACCCAGCAAAATACTTTCCCCCAAAATGCAATTCCCTTTCTCAGAGGAATTTCTGAAAATAACATTGTCTCTCCTCTGTTATAAACATGGTGTGAAAGCTTCCCAGTGGGAAGAAGTTTCTCAAGCTAGAGAGGGAATTGAAAATCCTCAGTTCCAGTCAGTCAATGACAAAAGAGTATGTTTAGTTTGATTTTTACTATCAACCTCTCACCACTGCAATTTTTACCTCACTGCTATCTGTTTGCACCTGATATGTTATCTACCTTTCTTCTGCTCTGTTAACTGAAATATTTGGGAAAGTGGTAGGAAACTGCAAGATAAAGACTATTTTCTCTAAACCACTGGAAGAATAGTAAAATAATAAAAGTTGTAAGAGCAATCACAATAATAATAAAGACTAATTGGGGACCATAATTTTTACCAACTGCTATATGCTTTACATTGTGCTCAAGTATTTTCTTTTTTTTTTTTTTCACTTCATACCAGTAATACTCCTGATAATACCTGAAAGGCATTATCATCTTTCCAGATGAGGAAACAAAGACTGTGGGAGTTGGTACCATTACAAAAAATGCAAAGATGTACAACTAAGTGTTAAGATCAGGGTTCAAGCCAAGGACTTTGAGAATCTGATAGCAGTATCTTGTTTGTATCTAAGAACAAGAGGGAAAAACAGGGGTATCGTGACATTTTTTGTTGGATGCATACTGTGAACCATATGCCTGATTCCTTGCCCTGCAGCTGCTTAATTATTTTTTTCTAAGAGGAAAATAGGATCACGTTTATTTTCTCATTGCCCCAGCTTTGTTGAGGTATAATTGGTATACCAAAAAACTGCGTCTAATTAACATATACAATTTTGTGAGTTTGGACACATGTCTACACTCTTGTTACCGTCATCACAACTCAGGTACTAAATATTTCCATCACCTCCAGAAGTTTTCTTCTGTCCTTTTGTTCTTTGTTTTGTGTTAAGAACACTTACTTGGAGACCTACTCTCTTCACAAATGTTTAAGTACACAATAATTTACTGTTAACTATAGGTACTATCTTGTACGGCAGATTGCTGGGAACTTACTCATCCTGTATAGCTGTAAACTTTGAAATACTATTTTGACTAACTAAAATTATCACATATTCACATCAAAGCACATTCAGAACCAAAAGGTGGGAGAAAAATAAATCCATGTTGTATACACATGATGCACATAGCTGATGTGTTGTGACACCCATCTTGAGGAGTGAGAAGCTACAGTTAGACACGCCCTCTCTTCCCATTCAGAAAGAATGTCCTAACAGTTCTGTTGTCTCATTTCCATGTATTTATATCACACCTAAACTGTCAAACTAAAATAATTCAGAGTCAAGACACACATGTGCCGAATTTCTCTTTTTAAACAGAAATTCTTACTTCAGTTAAACTTCTCCCCCCAAACACCATTGTTTACAGCTTTTATTTTATAATTAAATACACTATTCTCTTCTCCTTAACATCTACTGTGATAATTATAACTTGAGCAAGTCATTTAAGCTAAGTCTTTCCCCAGTTGTAAAATGGGAATTCTACTAAAACCACAACATGGGGTGTTGCAGTGATTTTAAAAAGTAAAAGAGAATGAATATAAACTAATAGATCTCAGTAAATGCCAATCTCCTCCCCTCCTCTGTTTCTAGAATGTAACATTTTAAAGGGTAAGAGCTAGCCATGATCTCTACTTCAGAGTTCGAAGCACATAAAGTAGATTAAATATTACGCTGATTTTGTCAGTGTCCTCGAATTCCATCTCCTCAGCCCAGAAAAGACCAAAGCTCTTTCTGTATTTTCCCCAGACCTCAATCTAGAGACCAAAGCTCAGGCCTATTGACTGCTAGTTTCAGCCACCAGGTGGCATAATAATGAAAGAATAGACTGTAAGGTATCTTCCTTCTAACTCGGAGCTTTGAAGAAGTGTTGAAGTAGGTATTTGTACTTCACAAGACAAATGTTCAGAAGATCCAATTCCATTTGCTGATACCATTTCCCCTGGTAGATTTCAGCCAGTTGTGCTACAGTTTATTGCTCACCTATTAAAGCCTGGTTGGTTCTCACATCCAAGATGCATTGGGAAGGTCCACATGTAGCCTTCCACTGCTAATACGATTAAGCCAGCAGTTGCTGTAAGGTTCATAAACCTGTGACCCTCATAGATCAATTTCAGAGCAGTATTGTACTTAAATGAACATGGTTCCAGCAACCAAGAATAATTTTAAAACAACTCAAACTAGCATGATTCTATATTATAAAGGGGACAGGAAATCCCCCAGCAATAAATTTTAAAATCTCTTTGTAGATTCTTCCCAATCCACTGCCCCACACAACTACAGCTCCCCTTCCCAGACCTGTGAAAACTCCCACAGCCCTTGGTTTTGTTTTCTCCTATTTCCCTCTCTCCTGTCCCCTTTTCTATCAGTTTACCCCTGCAGAGCCCAGGAACTGGCCCAAACTACACCCATCTGGGGCAGAGGAGGGACGGAGAAGGGGAGGTTCTGATGCAGACCTTGCCAGAAATCTCTAGTGCGTAAGAAGAGAAAAAAAAAATCTGAGAACACTCTACAATTAATCACTTATAGTTCTTTATAAATTGCATTAAAGCCCTTTGTCAGATACATATTTGCAAAAATATATCCAGTCTGTGGCTTATCTTAACTATTTAGGTTTTTTCAAAGAGCAGTCATTTCTAGTCTTGGGGAAAAAAAAAGAGGACATTGGCAATGAAAAGCAAACCCTAGCAGAATGTGAACACAAATTAATTACCTATATCTCAGCATATTGTAGCCAAATTAAGGTAAATGCAGCGAGCTCTGCTACAAATTGCAGAAGGGATAATGAAATCCAGGCGTGGAAAGCACAGAATTGGAGTCTGAAGGGTTCATTCCAGTGTTTGTGGTGACTCCAGTTAGCCTATGAACTTTCAAAGGGGACTTTACCTCTCTGAATCTTCATTTGCTCCCTTTTATTGATATGGAAACCAAGGCTTTTCTTAGATGAATGACTGACCTAAGGCCACATAGCTACCAGCAAAGCAGGAGAGCCCCAGGGAATGCAAGAACCAGGTCCTTCTATGCTTCTTTAGCTCCCCTACCTACCTTACAGGGCTTGGCACAGTAGTAAGCATTCCATGACTTGGGGATGGATGCCAGACTTGAACTCAGTTTTGTAAACCCTGAGTTAACCTGGGACCTATCCCACCTTGTACATCACCTCCTCATGGTGCCTCTTTTCTGCTGAGGTTGCACCTGCGTCGGACGATTGAGGAACACTTCTGGTCCTTGCACTTAGGGTGCAGAATACCAGTCTTCACCTGTTTCATGGTTTTGATGATGACAGTGTCTCTATTAATAAATATTGAGTTAGCACTTGGACTTACAGAGCCTCCGAGTTGCACATATTTTCCATAAGTAGGCGGCAAAAAAAAAAACTGTTCCCACTGCTCTGAAATTATTTCCTCATTTTTCTGAGACATAAAATCACATATTCATACACTTATTGCTAGCATCATGATTTATGAAGACATTTCAAGAATTGCTTGGATTTAATTAGAAATTGTTATTTTCAAGTGTTATGTTTTTTTAAGTGTCCCATCCATTGTGGGATGGAGTCGGTAACAGAGGAGAACAAAGTAGGGAAGACACAATGTAGATTGTGTGCTGCATCCACAACTGATTCATGCCATGGGTATGGCACTTTACAGTTTACATAATGCCCTTGTGTTCTGATTAACTCCTCTCATCTGTCACACGGGGTTGATATTATTAACCACAGCGTATAGATAGGAAACTGAAGATGAGTATCATTTAAGTGACTCCTCCAAGATCACAGAGCTGGGTTTGAGATTCACATCTATGGTCTCTGCTTTCAGAACAAATCTTGAGCCAGGATAGTAGCATAGTTAAGAATGCGTCCTCTATACCTGGACTGCTTAGTATTAACATCCCCATTTTGCCCTTTATCAGCCTGGCAAGCAAAATGAGGCAAGTTACCTAACCTTTTCATGCCTCCATTTCCCATTCTCAAAGCAGGAAGAAAATGGAACCTACCATAATTGAGTTAATGCTTGTAATGTTCCTATGACAGAACTGACCGGCAGGCAGCACTGAATTGAGTGTGTGTGTGCATCTGGGCCTGTGGGTGTACATGTGCACGCGTGTGTGTGTCCATTTGCATGCCAGTGTGTGTTTTCACTGGTTTGAACTGTTGCTCACGTTTCTGGAAATCTCTCACACATTAGTTCCTTAAGTATGTTTCATTTCCTTTATACCAAAGAGCTGATTCCTAACAGTGGCCTAATTATGAATTATGTGTAGTATATTCATGAGGAGATTGTGAATATGCATCAGACCACGCATTTGGGAACAGGGTCCCAATGTGCAGAAGAGAAACAGAGAAAAAACTCTGACCTCTAGTGTGATCTTCATTAAGACGCTTCTCAGAGTGAATTGCCACAGTAACCCCGCAGCCCACAGCACATAACACAAGTTATAATTTAAAATTTCATGCAGGAAGGAAAAGTTAGAGTTCTCACAAAGAGTCTGTAGATCAAACACAAGATGAGAACTAAGTGTCTTCCCAGTGTATCAAGCATGGAAACAGGCGGTGTGGCTTTTGAGTTCCTTCCTAGTCAATTTTATTGATTAAACTTCACGCTATCTAACGTGCTGCATGTGGCTTGGATGTCTAAAACCGGCTTTTGAACAAAGTGAGGAGACTCAATCCAAACAGTCAGGGAGTAAAAATACTGTGCAGAATTCTGTTGTATTTGCTTTATAGCCTCTAAAAACCAAGGGACCAAACTGAATTGCAGAAGGTGGTGGGGTCGCGTGTGCTAAATTCTATCACTTGATCTGGAGGCACCATGCTGACTGGTTGGTCCTCCACTAATCTAGATGGACGTGAAGCTCTGCTCTCTAAACGAGGCAGGAGCGCAGCCCCAAGGCCTTCCCCTCCCGGGTGGGTTGAGTCAACTCCTAGGCTCACTGTCTGGGCACATTTCCTGCCAGCGTCATCATTCAACCTTCCCCATCTTCTACACTCAAATAAGGGCCCGCTACAAAATTACCCTCCTCCTGCCTCCGGGAGATGGTGTGGGATTACAGAAATAACATGAACTTCAGGGTCAGAGAAAACCTGGACTGAGTCCTTGTTTTCCTTTTTATTTCTTGTGTGATAAAGGGCAGGACACTTAACTTTGCTCTGCCTCAATTTCCTTATCTGTAAATGGAGATAATATTGCCTTACAACTTTGTTAGGAGGATTAAGTGAGATATAAACGGGAAAGTGTTTAGCACATACCAGGTACTTACATGTTAGTTCAGAGAGAGAGGGAGGGGGCAGAGGGAGAGAAACAGAAGGCAGTAGTATTAACTGGCTTTTAAAGGGAACTTCTGGAAATATACAGATGGGTGTCTGACTTGTTAATAAAATTTTAATTTGACTGAGATCAATGAAAAGCTCCATGTGTTGACTACAAATACATACTCATCAGCAATTTCAAGGCAAATCTATCAGGGTTATTTCCTTTCATTAAAGAGCAATATAAATATTGATCAACTCTCCTAATTGACCTGTGGTTTGCTTTCATACATTAAACTTCTGTTCTGCACTGAGGGCACAAATCTCCCAATTACCTTTAGTTCATAATTCATTATGTCACATTAGAAGCTAAACAGAAACACAGAGTCCTCATCAAGAAAATAGCACTTCAGGATCCTTTTGCCTTCTGCATTCCCCGCCCCCCCCCACCCCCCATCCCCACCCCCACCTGCCTAAGCCTCTTCCCAGATGACATGGGCCAGGGCTAAGGGAATATCTTCAGCCACCCCAAGTAGGCCAACTTCTTATATGTGAAATTAAAGCAACTGTATGGCAAGGCCAAGAAGCAGCCCCATCACACAGGATGAGAGATGAGAAACACACCGACTAATGAAAAACAAACATTAGGCTTGAGGACACAAGGAGGGCTGGAAAAATGCCAAGGCAAACATCTGCTGTTTCACAAAGATGGCTAAAGGCACGCTAATCATCTTGTCGATGGCGGTCAAAACATTGAAGATACTTTCTTGAAAGGCAATGGCAATATGTTCTGTCTCCTGAACTCAGGGAAACGAAATAATGTGCAACGCTGGGTGGTCAGAATGCTGAACAGTGTGCCTCCAGTGACTATGTCCTGCACCATCTTGCTAGAAAAGCAGTTCACTTTGAGGGCCTCAGATTTAACCTGCAACATGGATTATTCATAAATTTTCTTGTGAGTTCACTTCCAGGGGAATGAGTGAGCGGTGGCACAAAAAGGTACTTGGCATGTTGCAGGTTTGAGGACATTACAGCTAGAGCCAGGCCTTTGTCTTCCTCTGTGTCAAAGGAAGAGATAATAAAGGAACACATTATTTTCTTCCTCCTGACTAGACAGGGATCCTTCCTTTGCACCTTGGCATTTTGGTATCAAGACAAAATTCATGTTACCCACTGAAGGAGAAGCGAAAGCACTCAGAATATCTGTTGATGGAGAAAGGAACTACATACCCCAGGCTCCGGCCCCTTCGTATGTCAACACAGGATGGGAGGTGGAATCCGGCAGCCTTAATTAGTGAAGTGGCGATTACGACACAGCAGAGCTGTGATCCCTCCTTGGAGGAGCCACATTTTCATGACCATAAAACAACACTGATTTTCATCCATTCTCAGGTATATGAAGGGTTTGGTTTCTTAAATCTAGAAGGGGTTGCTTTTAGGATTTTTTTTCCTTTGTAAGCCTTTGCCCTTCAATATGTGATAACAGAAGTTTTTAATGTTATATAACCAGGAGATGTTTCATTTTATTATTGCCATTAATATCAAAGGATCACAGCAGAATACTCTTCCAAATATTTGTGGTGAGGTGCAGACATGAGCTAGAGGGGAAGTAAAGGCAAGATTCTGCTTTATGTGAACATTATATATTTTATTGTACCTCTACTCTATTTTCTCTTGTCATTTAGGTAGATTACTAACAGAAGGGGACTATAAAACAATATAAAACAAAATTCACAAGGCAATTTAGAAATTACTTAGTTGATATTATCATTTTAAAATTCATATTTACACATAAAGTCTGTAATAGTGAAGACCAACCAATTTTATTTCTTCAAATCATAAATAAAAGACACACTAAGTGACTACCCCCAAGATCACCAGGTAAAACAGAGGCCAGGGGTATACCCAGCCATAAGTCTTCCCCCTCACTGCTTTTCTTTCCGTAATGTGAAACTTACAAGAAACCAAAATAGGACATATGGATGAGTGACCAAGGGACAGTAAGATGAAGCAAAGATGGCAAATCCTGGCACTGCTGATCAATCTGATTCTCCTTCTTGCTGATTTCACACACTCAGCCTCTGAAGCCATCTCAACCCAGTGCTGCATCTAGCCACTCCCACAGATTAGTGAAGTGAATTCACAATGTGAAGTGAATTTCCTCTCTCTGGTTCAGTTGAGTGCATGGAGTTTAGAACAGGATTGACCAACGTTCAAGTTCCAGTTCTACCACTTACATGAGCTTGAGCAAATGACTTAATTTCTCTCAGCTTTGTGTTCTTCTATAAAATAGAAATACTGCCATTTTTCTCTTAGGGGAGTTCGATGATGTAGAAAGTGCTAAGCACAGTATGTGGCATACAGTAAGCTCTCAATGATATTACAAATCCAAAAGAACTACTTCTCTGTATTTTCCATCTTTCAACTTTGCATCACTAGATTTAGTAAAAGGTGTGCAGGAGAGTTCTACTGAGCTACCTGGTGGTGCCTTAGGCTTTGCTGCTAGATGTTATATTAAAGAAAATTACATATCAGTCACGGAGACACTTCATTAAATAAAATCTAGCTGCTAGGATCTGCTAAGTCCACTTTCAGCCACATGTTCAGTGTCCCTCTAAAGGTATCTGTTACACTGAACTGCAGTTCAGCTAAAGATGGCTCATTTAGAGTCTAAAGAAGCCTGAAAAGTTTTTAGAATGCAGGATGGAATCATTACTAAAGCTAAATCTGGAGATGAAGCATTCTTACATCCCATCCCAGGAGCAAAGGGTGCAAGGCACAAAGAACACACACAGGGTAGCCAGGTCTGATGGGTACTTTTATTAGCTGTTCTTTCCAGTGACACTATCCAGGAAGAGCAAGCTAAAAGCAGTCAAGCACACACTCCACTGAAACAAAAATGATGTTTTCATAGAAGCCTACTGGGGCTTGTTTGCACAGCCTGAATCTGGGGCAAACAGCTTGCTGCATCTCTTAATGCCTAGTCTCAGCACTTAGTTAATTTGGGATCTATTTCTTGCCTATTAAAAATAAAAACAGTTGCATTCACTCTTCAGCATGAATTGTTTTCTGGAAAGCATTGTGGCAATGTGAGATTGTTAGGCAGTTGTATTAGACAGTGACATATTCAGGCTCCCCTGTGATGGGGGGGGGGGCACATTTCAGATAATCACTTTAAATATTTCACTAACACAGTAGTAAATATTTAAAAAGCGTATGGTGATAATGCTGTTTATCATACTCATTCCTTTATTTCCAAGAAAGCTTGTCTTCTGAGGATATGCAGTCAAAAGCTCTCCCTAGAATATCATCATTTGTAATGGATGCTCCTATATAGTTTATTTTTGTTTATACTAGCAGCCGGGGAGTCAAGGCAACCGGGGGAAGTACAAAAGCAAAAAAAAATAATTATCATTGAGGAGATAAGGGGAAGCCACCGAAAAAACACCGCTCGGCACCCGTGGAGCTTTCTACCTACTAAAGTAATGAATTAGTCATCCAGAAGGGCATGAACGTTCCCAGCAGCAGAAGCTTGCCCTGTTGTCCAGGAAGGTTTAATTGTCAGATTCTTACCAGTAGGAGTGACAGTGAAGTGCCTCCTTCTGCCATGGTGTGATGCTACCATCTTTTCTCCCTTTGGGTCCAACGCTTTTTGACAATGTAGACAAAGTCCAAATTTTATCCAAATGCCTAGCGACTCTTCCATGAATATTGCATAATTATTGAAAGATAGTATCTTATGAATTTGAAGGTATTTGCTTACAGTTTTTTTTTTTGGTTTTTTTTTTGCATTTACATAGAAAGTCACTTGGAACAGGCATCTTTGTTAGTGCCTTAGTGGGATCTTCTCATGGGATTTCTCAGAGATTTATGTGTTTGGAACCAAACTTAGATCAAAAAAAGTATACAGAAGGTTCTGTAAAGTATCATGGGAGTGATGGATCTCATAGTATATTACTGTCACACAAATAATTCTTTCCCAGCTAGCCTGCCTGCTGCCCTAGTGCGTACTCACCTGGGAACTCTATAAAGGGTACAGAATTTAAATTTGTACCTTCCTACAACCTAGCGAATTTCCTTCCTACCACTTCATCCCTTAAAAAAAAATGAAAGTAAAGTTTTAAATAGTCTCCTTTTAGAAAGACGGGTCCATGTATTGCAGTCGGTGAAAGTAGAGATGATAGAGCTAGACCTATTACTAGTCTGTGAAATCAGGCACATTTCCAAAGGGCTCTGAGAATCTGTGTCTCCATGTCTAGAGGTGACTCAGTTCCTCCCTCACAGAGGTGATGAGTAAATGTGATGATACACGGAAAGAACCCAGCACAACATCTGGCATATACATTATAGTTATTCTTTTATTATCACGGAGTTTTCTTAATCCAGGCCATTTGGTCTCAAAAACTATTCTCTGGAAAAGCAAACTTGGGACCTACCTCAGCTGAAAAGAGTAGTTTAATTTGCATCATGAGGCAACAGCTCGATTGCAAGGAAGAAAGGACTCTCCTTAGAAACTGGAGAATTTAATGGCTCGTGAGAATGAGTTCACTTTCCGTCCCAGAAAACTCACTTCCAGGCAGAGATGTCGAGGAGTGTGTCCTGACTGAGGAGGCCCAGCAGCTTCCATGTAGTACTCAGATGTCGGCTTCTCTGCTGTAGCAAAGGGCAGAGAGGCGAAAGGCCTGTGTGCCGGCAAGTAAAAGCACCTTGCCTGTATTTTATTTCATTGCTCAAGCCATCACTTCATTTACTTCCATCTTATGTTTGGGCAGGTTCACATGTGGCAATTTTACATCTTGTGGGAAGCTAATTAATAATAATTCAGATAAAGCAAATGCTTTTCTTTTGGCAAGGGCACTGTAGATCAATTTAAGTCAAATATGTCCAGTGCTGTTGGAATAATAAACTCTTTCATAGTATTAGAGATACTATAAAATCCACAGACTGTGTACAACCTGAATGGGATTAAAGACAGGTAATTAATCGTCTCTGCATTTTCTTATCAGGGAAAATAGATTTTTAGACGGAAGTTTTGTACAATTTTTAAATTATTTAGAAACTCGTGTCCCATTTTTCCTATGAGATTTCTGTCGCAACTAGATTCTAAATGTTATTAAAATGTCAAAAATGTGCCATCAATCAATGCCAGATTAAATTACCTTTTACACTAATTTTGTACTTTAGAAATTGTGTCAGATCTAGATCTATTCTCATTTGACCCAGTGATGTTCACAGAGCAGTTGTTAACACCCCCATTTGATAGATAAGGAAACTCCGGGACAGAAAAGGTAAGGGTCTTACCCAGTTATGCAGTTAGTGGCAGAGCTAGATTAGAACCCATGTTTCCTATCTCATAGTCCCAATAATATCCCATCACACATAAAGCCTTTCTAAGTGATACAAGCCATAATAATGGTTTCCATCAATCCACATACGGAGAAGTCTCCTTTTGTCCTTTGGTTTATTGAAGAGAGCAATCCATGAAACATCAAGCAACCAGCACAGCACATTTACACCATGGAAATTAGCAAAGGGTAGGTTTCTGCCTGTCTATTACCATGATAACCAAGGCAACTAAACTACATGAAGATTCTGAAAATCTACCACAAGGATTCTGATTGGGCAGGTTCTATTCTGGGTCCTAATTTAGTATGTTGTGGGTAAAACCCAAACATCTCACTATATATTAAATTATATATAAATGTTATATATATATATATATAATTATTAAATTCTATATTAAATTATATAATATATATTAAATTATTAAAGTATATATAAATTAGATTATTTTAAGTTATATTAAGTTAAATTAATATTACATTATATATATAATTTAAATTATATATGAAATGATATATTTTATATAATTTAAATTATATATATAATGTAATATAAATTTATATTTATTACATATATTTATAATGATATGTCTTATTAACTTCAAATTTTAATATTTAAATTGTGTATCATTTATAATTCAAAAGAGACAAGAATAAACAAAAATTTTTCTTTCCTTCCTCTGCCTCTCATCTACCCAATTTCTTTCCCTGGAACCAATATCATCTTGGTATTCTTCTAGAGCTATTTTATTAACATACCATGCAAAGACATAGTTAAAAAAACAAATTATGAGAAAATATTTAATAATTTTTAATGCTTATTTTTGAGAGAGAGACAGAGTGTGAGTAAGGGAGGAGGCAGAGAGAAAGGCAGACACAGAATCCAAAGCAGGCTCCAGGCTCTGAGCTGTCAGCACAGAGCCCGTCACAGGGCTCCAACACACAGACCATGAGATCATGACCTGAGCCGAAGTTTGAGGCTTACCCAACTGAGCCACCCAGGTGCCCCAATATTTTCACATAATTTGGCTCATTTTAAGCAAGTCCCACCAATGATTACGGTGCAGGTAGTCTTCAGCTGATCAGTCAACTCCTCTGCAAAGAATACTGATGCTTCTAGAACACAGAAACCCCTTGTGGGAAGCTCAAACAGTCCTCTTCACACTTGAGTGTGTATCGGAATGACCTGCAGGGCTTGGACACAGATGGCTGGCTCCTTTGCTTGGAGAATCAACCATCCAAAGCAGTATTTATGAAGTTCTACACTCATAACTTAAGTTCCTTTCAAAATAAAACCTGAAATGGCCATAAAAACAGCAGTATTTGTGGTCCTTACTAGGTTGCAGGGACTGTTTCAACCACTTAAATATACTAACTTGTTTAAGCTTGCAATAGTTACATGAGGGAGATACTATTATCCCAGTTTACTGAGGGGAAATTGAGGCAGACAGGTTTAATAACTTCCCCAACTTCATTCATTCAGGTGGTTAGTGAGAGAACCAATCAAACCTCAGAACCACCAGTCTGTGCTGTCTTCCAGTCCTCAAGACAAAGCCTCACAGACACTTGCTTACAAATCCTCAGCACCAAATTTGATTGAGAGCCTCTCACTTACCACATAGCTCCCAGATGTAAAATGTAGTAACACAAAAGATAAATATGTGCTTTTTTTTTGACAGAAGGAATTTTCATTTTAACACATGCAAATAAAATTCCTTTTGTTAGTTTCTGCTGTAATGAATTTGAGAAATTCACAAATTACTTGCAGCTGTATAGGAAGTTCTGTAAAATGAGGCATACCAGTATTTTGTACCCAATAACAATTTTAAAAAATCTATATTTAAGTAATCTCTACACCAAATGTGGAGTCTGAACTCAGGACCCCAAGATCAAGAGTTGCATGGTCTACCAACTGAGCCAACCAAACGCTCCTATACCCAGTGACAACTTTTTATAAGTGTAGTGGATCACATAAGGTTGATATACAAAATTGTATACAACATACAAAATATTGCCCTGGTTAATATATATATGGAGCTATTTAATTCAAAGCAGTTGGGTGTATTTACCATGCGTGATGGATCCAACACCAGCTTTGCAAAAGGCAATTGTTAATTTTTGACATACTATATAGATGTGCTGATAACACACTGTCAACAGGAAGTTTTTTCTTTGGAGAACAGGTTGTTAAACACTTACCAGCATACCACTGGTCGTATATTCCAAACCAAATACACACATTACACACATTTTTCCTGAATAGTGACTTCTAAGAAGGAAGATATTTTAAGTGGTACGTTACTAATATGGGCACATTAAATAGAATGTTAATCACGGTATTGACTTCTTAACTTTAATCACTGAATTCTTGCCAGTAACCGAAAATGTAGATTAGACACACAGAATTTATCTCCTATCCCTTTGCTATTAAGTATCTAAATAATTATTTCTGCAGTCAACATCCCTAAAGCTAAAACACATGATTAGGGAAAGGTGCCCCCAGGTTCTTGTTCTTAGAGTCCTAGAATGGCGATCAGAAGCTGAGATGTGTAATAACTCCTCTGGTAACAGAATGAAGAATGTGGAGTGTATCTGGAGTAGGCTTGATAAGTTAATATCGTACTTTGCTTCTAAGTTTCTTGTCTTTGAGTGTTGTATCATTTCTTAAAATCAAGTCACATTTTGGAATTTTCTAGCTTTAAATAGGCTTGGAATTTCCCCACATAATTAGGGCAAATATGTAAATAATCTCAACCTGTTGACCCTTTCTTTCCCTAAAATGATAAGAAATTTTCTCTTTACTTACATTAGTAGTGGCTGCAGTTTCAATCTCTGAGTAAATTAAATGCATTCAATAGTATTTTAATTACCTACTCCTTGTAATTTTTTATTTTAATTCCAGTGTAATTAACAGAGTAGGATATTAATTTTAAGTGTACAATATAATGATTAAATAATTCCATATATTACTCAAGGCTCATCAAGATAAATGTACTCTTAATTCCCATTACCTATTTCACCCATTCCCCCATGCATCTCCCCTCTGGTAACCATCTGTTTATTCTGTATAGTTAAAGTCCAGTTTTTTTATTTCTCTGACTGGCTTAGTTCACTTAGTGCTATTAGATCTATCCATGTTCTTAACAATGGCAAGATTTCACTCTTTTTATGGCTGAATAATATTCCATTATACATATATGTATATGTATATTATACACATATACATATGAATATATGTATATATATACACATATATACATATGTCACATCTTCTTTCTCCTTCATCTGTTGATGTACAGTCGGGCTGCTTCCATATTTTGGCTCTTGTAAATAATGCTGCAATAAGCATAGGGATGCATATATCCTTTTGAATTAGTGTTTCTGTATTCTTTGAGCAAATACCCAGGAGTTCAATTACTGGATCATATGGTAGTTCTATTTTTATTTTTTTGAGGAAATTCCATACTGTCTGCCAAAGTAGCTACACCAGTTTGCATTCCCATCCATAGTGCAAGAGGGTTCCTTTTTCTCCACATCCTCCCCAACACTTGTCATTTCTTGTGTTGTTGATTTTAGCCATTCTGACAGCTGTGAGTTGGTATCTCATTATGGTTTTCATTTGCATTTCCCTGATGATGAGTGAAGTTCAGCAACTTTTCATTATCTTTTGGCCAACTATATGTCGTCTTTGGAGAAATGTCTGTTCATGACTTTTGCCCATTTTTAATTGGATTATTTGTTTTATTGGGGTTTTGAGTTGTATAAGTTCTTTATATATTTTATATACTAACTTTTTGTTACTGACCTACTCCCTGTTAACCCAAAACTGATGGTCAAGAATTCAATTTGGTAATTAGAAAAGTGTTTTTAGATGGAACTTTTAGTGCTATCATAATCCCTGAATGAAAGCGTGCAATACCATGTGGCAATGAACACATTTATGGTGACCAGCATTGTACAGATGGTGTTGAAGGTTTTTCAAGGGATTTCACAATTTGTAGAATTTCATTCTACAAAACTACACTGACCCCCCACCCCCAGCACTCTAAAGCCACTGAAAAGCTTTCTCTGAAGACCTGTTTAACTCCTAATAGAAGAGTGCAGAGAAACAAAAGATCTTCCATGGCAGCTGTTTTCCTCAGTCCTGACAGAAAGGGAAAGGGACCCAGATGGGGGCATCGTTGAGGATTGTAGCTCTGGGCAGCTGCTCTCCTGAATCCCACCACGGCTGCCTAGGACCTTCATTCATTCTCTCAGGACCAGAAAATACAAAGCCAGCTCTCTCCCTTGGGAACACCAAAAATCTCCACTTGCATGAAAAATACAGTAAAGCCTTTCATTCTTTACATTGGCCTCACTGTTTAAAAAAAAAAAAAAAGATACAAGAGTGGTGGTGGTGGTGAGTCCAGTTCAAATCACAGCATTTGCTTCCTGTATAACTCAGCATTGCACCAGGCCAGGTACTCTGGAATAGTGACTTGTTTGTGACAGACAGAAGTTGTTGGAGGAGTTTTAGGGGGATTTTTGAGTGGATAGAGAAAGGAGGATTTGGGGTGAGGAAGGGAAACGTTCCCTTGTTAAACCTGCAGAAAGTCTTTCTTTTGTCCCAGGTTTCCCAAACGTTGCTGTTCTCTTCAGGCAATTTTATCTAATTAACATCTATTTTTCACATCTTTACACAGTAATCACTGTTCAATTACTGGAACCCAGCTGCTGATGCTAAAAAGTACTGAAAAATCAAATTCCTACAATAAATCCTTAAATGCCCTCATCATCACCTAAATGAAGACAAAGCAATTTGATTCTTCAACTGCCCCCTCTTTTACCCATGTACCTTCATTCTCTTTTTATGAATCCTTTTGTGACTTTGGTTCTGTCCAAACCCATTACTGAAGGCCACAAGGCAAGAGAAAAAAAAAAATAAATAAATATGAACAGGGGCGCATAGGTGGCTCAGTTGGTTAAGGGAATGACTCTTGATTTCAGGTCATGGTCTCACAGTTTGTGAGTTCAAGCCCTGCGTGGGGCTCTGTGCTGACAGTGTTGAGCCTTCTTGGGATTCTCTCTGCCTCTCCCCCACACTCTCTCTCAAAAATAAACTTAAAAAGAAAGACAAACCTGAACACGAACACAGAAGTTTCCATGTAAGGATTGTAAGGGATTTAAATATTTACACAGTCTTTGCTTTCAAGGAATCAAACTAATTTTGAAGAGCATTTTATCTAAAGTTAATATTCATGTGTGTATTCGCTCCAGAGAATTATACCCTCCAGAGGAAAAATGTTGTCATCCCTTTGCATGTTCTTTAAGTGTTAGCTTTATAAGAGATGTGGTCACTGAAATCTTTCCCCAAAGGCATTACAAACTTGACTTATTAGATTGGTTAATAATTTTTATTTTATTAAAATTTTTTTAATGTTTATTTTTTAAGAGAGAGAAAGAGAGGATGGAAGAGGGGCAGAGAAAGAGTGAGACACAGAATGCGAAGCAAGCTCCAGGCTCTGAGCTGTCTGCACAGAGCCTGATGCTTGGGCTTGATGCTTGGGCCCAAACCTACAAACTGTGAGATCATGACTTGAGCCAAAGTGAGACATGTAACTAAGCCACTCAGGTGCCCCCCAAATTTGGCCTTTTAAAAATTAAGCACTGGGGCACTTGGGTGGCTCAGTTGGTCAAGCGTTTGACTTTGGCTCAGGTCATGATCTTGGGGTTTGTGAGTTTGAGTCCTGCGTTGGGCTCTGACAGCTCAGAGCCTGGAGTCTGCTTCAGATAGTGTCACCCTTTCTCTCTTCCCCTCTTCCACTCACTCTCTCTCTCACTCTAAAAGATAAGTATTTTTAAAAAGGCCAAATAGAATTTTTCATGTACATTATGTATATTTTACAACATGTTGGCTACCTTAAATCTTTGAGTAAGAGGAGAAGGAGGGGGAAGTAGAAGGGGAGAAGGAATAAAGTAGAACAAGAAAAAAAAGGAAAATGGAAAGAGGGATTAGAAAAGAAAGATAGTGACTTTTTATGTTATTGATGTGAAAAAATGCAGTTATGCAGTGTAGTTATAAAACTTACAGTGAGACTTTGCTATTTTAAGTTAAAAACAAAGGGAGAACCAAGATTTGCTGAGGGCTTCCTACATGCCAATCATGTTATGTGCTTCAACTCATTTAAAAACCTCAACAAATAGTTGAAAAATATGTATTATCTTTGACCTTAGGAAACAGGCTCCCTCGGTTTAAGTGCCATGATTAACAGAATTAATCAGCAGTTGCAAGATCAGGCATTGGAACCTTTCTGTGCTGTTTCCATGATGTGTTTCTGTTTCCATGGCATGCCTTTATGTCTATGATTTCTTGATCATTGGTTGTGAATTCCAAGTCTTTGAGCATGAACTCAGCCCCTAATTATGAAATGGTTGATATGAAAATAGCACAGCCCATTATCCAGAATTTCTCACATTGGACTTCAAAACAACAATGGAGAGACAAAGGCAACATATTTCCTCAAGGGATAACAGAATTCATAAGCATCTCTCTTCTCACAGCAAAAACAACACAAAAATCAGTGATGTTTAGTTGGGGTTAAAATACAAACTCCTTACTATTATAGTCTTTTGGCTGTAAAGATAGCATAGCCCTCAAAAGACAGGAGAATTTTCTTGATTCTAACCCCATACCTCTTACTTGATCTTAGAGAGTTTTTTCCTAAAACTATATTAATCCATTAAGATGAAACAAATATATTTTTCTTCAGATTTACATTGAAAGTACTCAGTTTTGAGATCAGCTTCCAGGATAAAAAATGTTACAGCAGAACCCCAGAATCCAAGGGAAACACCGACATATGGCTATGAGGAAGGAAATCTATATGCTTCCAGGATAGTGGCCATGTATCCTTCTTTGCCTTGGGCAGTGTTTTCACCTCTTACGCAGCATTATTGTGAATACTGCCCCCACCCCTTCACAGAAGTGTCCCAGTTTGGGTGGTGTACTCTGTGGCCATTCTATCTATGGAAAACCTAGATCACCAGAGCAAACACAAATGTGTTTCCCATCTTGGGTTTTGCCATGCTGAGAGCATGCAATATTAACACACCATTATGAGACCTTAGTAAAGCTAAAACCAGTAAGTTATATAATGAATGCTACTTATTTAATCTATAAAATATGTTGAGAAGTAGCAGTTCTTTGTCCCTCTGCTATGGCGGATTCTGTGTCTTTGCAGAGATAAATGGAGGAAGTTAAGCTAGACTATGTAGTCAGTAACAGACTTGAGTTTGAATCCTAGCCCTACCACTTACTGCATGAATGGCCTTGATCTAGTTGCTCAGACTTCCCTAAGCCCCAGTTGTATATTCCATTAAGGATAGGGAAATAATAGGAGGGCACCTGTTGGGATGAGCACTGGGTGTTGTATGGAAACCAATTTGACAATAAATTTCATAAAAAAAAATAGAAAAGAAATAATACCACCTGTCACCCAGAGTTGTTGTTGTTGTTTAATTTACATCCAAATTAGTTACCATAAGTTGAGGTTTTTTTAATTATTTTTTTAATGTTTGTTTATTTTTGAGAGAGCAAGAGACAGAGTGTGAGTGGGGGAGGAGCAGAGAGAGAGGGAGACACAGAATCTGAAGCAGGCTCTAGGCTCTGAGTTGTCAACACAGAGCCCAATGTGGGGCTTGAACCCTCGAACCACTAGATCATGACCTGAGCAGAAGTCAGATGCTTAACTGACTGAGCCACCCAGGCATCCCCAGAGTTGTTTTTAACAGAGTAACTGGGCTTTAGAGCCAGAAAGACCTCAGCTGAAATCCCACTTCACCCCTTCTTTGCTATATAACCTTGTACAAGAAAATTGACCTAGAACTCAGTTTCGGCATCTCTGTACCATGGTAAGGAGAACAGTTGCTCTCTCAGTGGAGGTTGTCTTGAGGACTGAAGAATATAGTGCATATTCCAGTAAGCATGTCATAAATTTATTATCATTATTTTGAAATATAAAATTGGACAGGCCTTAATAAGGCCTATAAATAAATTGTACCAGATATTTAGTTAGTATTGCCTTTTTTTTTCTGGCCACACATTATTAGGTACTAATAGGCCTAGTTTAAATCAGTTTTCTTATCAAAATACCAAATTAAGGTTTCACTTGCTTTTAAATACTCAAGTTTTCACACAAACATAACATAAATTATACCCTTGAAGTGGCTGAACTAAAACCTCAGATGACATTGTTTTCCATAAAACAAAGTTGGAATTGCTACAATCCATTACCCTTATGAAAGCTATTTTAAATGCTGAGCTCTTTCATACTTTGATTTTGACTGTAATTTTTAGTCATGAAAATTTGGGTTTGCTGAGTCATTTATTAGTTTTCTTTCAAGACAATTTATCCAGATGAGGTTAATTAGCAGGTAATATGATTCCCTAGGACTCTAGGAAATGTTTACCAAAATACAAATCAACTGGCAAATACATACAAGCTTCCCTAATACATGTGACTATACACACACACACTTTATACAGTATTACCATGTATAGTGTATTTGTATGTAGTGTGCGACTATAATCTCCAAAGAGATAAATAGGTATCAACTCACATGCACACATGTGTATATGTATACATATAAAGTTCTCATCCCTTTGTATATATTTGCAACTGAAAGAAATAAACCAAGCAATCAATTAAGATGTGATTTCTCAGTTCCCTCATTAGAAGTAACTCAAATGAGGGGCGCCTGGGTGGCGCAGTCGGTTAAGCGTCCGACTTCAGCCAGGTCACGATCTCGCTGTCCGTGAGTTCAAGCCCCGCGTCAGGCTCTGGGCTGATGGCTCAGAGCCTGGAGCCTGTTTCTGATTCTGTGTCTCCCTCTCTCTCTGCCCCTTCCCCGTTCATGCTCTGTCTCTCTCTGTCCCAAAAATAAATAAACGTTGAAAAAAAAATTAAAAAAAAAAAAAGAAGTAACTCAAATGAAAGAAGAATATTCACTAATACTCTATCTGTACCAATTGGTGCCAAGCAGTAAGACGGAAAGCCATGCCCAGCACTGCACTGGGAGAGAGAGTGGGAGCATGGAAGGTAGAGAGTGTCCACAGAGGGCTGAGTGAGAGTCCCCATTCCAACATCTGTCCCATGTTTGACTCCTACTGCTCTTACAGAATCCCAACACATGAAATGTCAGGAGCAAAAAGCCTGTTCCATAAGTCTTTAATGTATTTCCCCCAAAGTGTGCGATGCATTCCAATGCAATACTCTGAATTTAGATTGTACAAAACGTTTAGTAACCATGAATTAATAAGCATAAAGTTAGTGCCTTTTAACTTTACCATGCTCCTACTACAGTGAGGAGACTCAGTTTGAACACCTCTCTGAAGGAGAACAGGTCTCTGGTTCAGAGCTTTGGAAAATAAGAAATTTTAGCTAGAAAATAGCCTTTTGCTTCCATTGTATGTTTTTTTTTAATTCTTTTCCATTTATTAATTTCCATTCTGATTCTCTATTTCAATTATACAGTAAGGGGCGCCTGAGTGGCTCAGATGGTTAAGTGTCTGACTCTTGGTTTCAGCTCAGGTCATGATCTCATAGTTCGTGGGTTTGAGTCCCACAGCAGGCTCTGTGCTGGCATCAGGAAACCTGCTTGGGATTCTCTGTCTGCCCCTTCTTCGCTCGCTCACACTCACTCTCTCTCTCTCATATTTTTTAAAGAAAATTTTGTGTTGTTTATCCTATTTACTGTATAGAGTCAACAAAAGTTAAGACAGTGATAACAAGAATGACATTTGGAAACTGCTACTGTTATTATCACCTATCAGCAGAGGCTTACCACCTGCTTTGCTCAAGGTACTGAGCTGAGCAAAAGATTACTGTCCTCCACCTTTCTTCCTTCATGAGACAAATAGGCAATAAAAAGCACATGTATACATGGAAAGATCTACTCTACAGGTCGGGCTGAGGCTTGTGGATAGTTCCCTTTCTAGCATCCATGACTTTGAGTCCTTCCTTTGTCACTTACTCTCCACCTGCAGTTTGAGCCTACCATGGTTAAGAAGTGCTCTTCCAAGAAGGCAAATAGGTGCGACTTCAAGAACCTAGATCCTACTAGAGCAGATGAGACACGAGCATACCTAATATAGGCAGGGGAATACTAAGATACTGACAAGCACTATGATAGTCACAGTGAAAACAGAAACGGTCACCAAAATGGGACTTAAATTCTTCCCTAACTTTGGAAGGCGACCCTTTAAGTAACTAATAAAAAACATAGCAGGTCATGTCAATATATCAGTTATCCACTAGCACAGAGGTTTGCTGTGACTGAATTTCAAAAGATTTTCATCATGTTTTTATGTTGTTGTTGTTTTTTTCAAAACTAGTGTAATATAATGGACATTGAAAACATTTGTTGAACAAGAAACAAATAGAATTGATTGTGCTATGAGCAGTGGATATTCTGACACTTAATACTTTGGTGTACTTCTTTACAATCTTTCAATACCTAAGGGTATTTTTCCCTTCACTATATTCACAATAGAGATACAAATTCATATCCCACTTTGTTCAATTTACATTTTTTTATGTAAAAATCTTTCAAGTTGTTAAGTATCTCCTATAACAGTAGTTTTAATGCCTGCATAATAGTCAACTTGAGAAGATGAATCACAGATAATGAAATAACATCTCCATGACTGGTCATGGTTTTATGCAATATTTGAATTTATTAAATAATGTAGTAACATGTGTCTTTGATGTTTAAAGTTATAATTTGATTGCAATTTGGGAGAATGATATTAATATCATTAATTTGTTTACTGGACAGAATTTCCTTACTAGACTACCAAATGTTTGAAAACAAGAATTCCATTTACTCATCTCTATGTCCCCAGCTCTGCCTTGCATGTAGAAGGTACCTAGTATATGTATATGGAGTTGAATTAAATATACTTTTTTCTTTGACAGTTTCCCTGCTCTTTCGCAGAGGGAATTTAAGAAATCACTTGGCAGTCATCAGTTGTTAAATGAAGGGAACCTCTACAAGTATCTACTTAGACATTAAAATCTGTTATGAATGTCTTGGGATATAAAAACTACATACTCTTGCATAGTCTGTTTACTGTATAGCTTTTTTGTTAAAAAAAAAAAAGCTGCATTTCACCTTCATTTTCTCATCTAGAAAGTAGCTGGAAAAATGTTAGAAATCCTGTCACCTAGGAATCTAATAATGACTTAGTATGAATTAAGAATAGAAAAATGGGAGTTTTAGATGCGATTCTGTATCTGACAAAGATGGGTACATCACTAAATGCCACAGTTGAACCTTAGTGTAGCAAGATATGATTGTTTCTCTAATGTGTAAAAAAGTCAGATGAATGCAAAATTACATCAATGATATTTTAGATAGATGATAAGGTAATTTTCCAGATGTCTAAATCTTTTCTGGAATAATTTGTAAATAAGCTAATAATAGAAGCTTTAATATATCCTTGCATACTAGATTGATAATTAAGATCAATTAATATTTTTTTTGGGAAGAGAATGGCTAGCTGCTTACCAAACCGATTTGCCAGCCTCCCATGCAGTTAGATGTGCCCATGAGACTGAGTTCTGGCTAAAGAAATGTGAGCAGTAATTACAAGTGCTATTGTCAGGTCTGGCTCTCTTACCCATAATCCTCCTTCTTTCTCCATATGGAATGGAAAGGACTTCAAAGATCTCAATGAGTGTGGAGACAAAAAATACACAGGCACAAGTCCCTCGGTGTTTTAGTGGAGCAGAACTAATAAACTACTGGTTTAAGCTCCTGGGATTTCAGGATTTATCTGTTACAAAAGCCTGCAGAAATTTATATTTGTTCATTTCCAGAATGTTCCAGATGGGATTTAAGACAACTATCTTGTCTGAACAGCTTTAAATAAGAAAGGAGCTAAAATGTCTAGGTGCTTTCAGCACCAACTAATTAAAACTAGGTAATCTCCAGCAAGATTCCCCTTCATTCATGAAGACTCATACTTCAAAAAGAGTCTAGTTTTTCACAAGACAATAGATAAAAATCAAGAATTTAAAAGGGGAACTACTTAACAGAATTCTACTCCATTTGATTTTATTTTCCCAAGTAAAATTTAATAATCTTATGAAATAAAAAAACTGGTCTTCTGTGGTCACTTCATAGAAAAGTGGACATTTCTTCATAGAAATGTGGACATTTCATAGAGAGTGGCCTGAGTGGATCTTGAGGACTGAGCAGTTAGTACAGAAAGGCAGGCAACATTTTATTTTTTTAACTCTACCTTCAGAGGGATTTAAATGACTAACCGGCAGGAATTTTTACCCTAGATTGT
Source organism: Acinonyx jubatus (assembly GCF_027475565.1). NCBI lineage: Eukaryota > Metazoa > Chordata > Mammalia > Carnivora > Felidae > Acinonyx > Acinonyx jubatus. Next base: position 42,707,063 of record NC_069391.1, read on the forward strand.
GGTTTCCTGAATTTTCTCATTTGTGATATGAGATACCTAACCAAATCTTAACATCTACCTCAAAAGGTTAACCCAGTGCTTCCAGAAAACTATCCCTGCAGGATTGATAGGCTTTTAGTACTCCCTTCAAGTAAGAAATTTTATATGTCTAAGAGCCATCATCTGTAATATTTCCCTTTCTCCAGATAAATAACAATAATAATTCTCAAATAAATTCTCCAAATAAAGAACAGTAATAGCCAATATGTATGGAGCTCTGACATCATATGCATATGACATTCTATTCTCACAATAACAGTAGGGTAGTTACTATAATTCCCATTTTAAGGTAAGAAAACTGAGAATAAGAGATAGTTCAGACTTAAACACTTTATTTTGTGTATCTATCCTCTTAGCCATTACCTTATAATGCCATACAGATTTGAAGCACTGCATATCACATTTGTGAGGCCCTCAGCATCTTAGCCAACTACCCTTTAATAATATTAATTTCAAAGAGAGATCTCAAAGCTAGACAAAAAGCACTTTCATCTTTAAAAGGTTTAAGTAGAATGTGCATATTCTGTATGTCCAAGTATTTCTATGTAGGCCAAAAAAACTCAGAACTGTGGGAGAAGAGCAAATAATTTGCATTTCAAAGAGATGAAAATAATCACAAGAACAGAGGGCTCTCCAATTTGAGGAAAGATTAAACGGAAACTATTAATTAATGACTTAAAACAAGCTCTGCTAATTGTTTACTAGTCACTTGAATACAAAATGAACTTGTGTTTTGAAATAGATACAGTCCAGTGGAAAGTGGAATCAGAACCATGAAAAAAGACACCAAAGCATAGCCCAGAGGGAAAAATGAGGAAATTTTAAAAGGAAGCATTACTTTCTTAGTTGCTTAAATAGTTGCTATCTGAAATGAGTTGTATTTAGTCATACTATATGAGAAAGGATTAAAGGAGCACAGGATAAAAGTTAAGAGCTCTGCCTATGAAGCTGAACAATTTTCATAGAAATGGTGGTACCATTACTGATTAAGGCTATATGACCTTTGGCAAATGACTCAACCAACAAGCAGGGTAGAGACACAAGTGCTTCCAGAAGATGTGTGGAATCCTTCCTAGTCTTCCACTGTAGTTAAGGGCACATCATGACTTCTGACTTCTTCCTGAAAAATCTAGAGAATACATATTAGGCTAGACAGCCTCTTTTGTGACAGAGTGGACGAAGTTGCCGCTGTATTGGGATTATTCTGCATTGACAGAGTTTTTCTGGGCAACTGAGTTTTCCCCATGCAAAATGAGAGCAATAAGCATGAGAGCACCAATACATGTCTCAGGTCCTTTCAAGAATGCCACTGGGACGTTAATGGGGCCTCAGCAAAAATTAGCTGGTGATTATTTCTAGGGACAGTGGCAGGAGTACTCCACAAGCCAGAATAGAGATGCACTCTTCCAGATCAAGGGAAATATAGCTGAGATAGCCTGTGATCATGTGAGTCCCAAAGAGCCCAGAATTTGCCCCATAAGAGGAACCAGTTTTCAAATATCCCAGTCTCAGAGGACACTAAGTTATTTATAAAAGCTGCAGGTAAATAAGAAGTTTCCTGATCTCTCTTGAATCAATTACAAAGGGACAATAGAAAAAAAATCTTAATATGCTGTCTCACTACATCTGTGAGTCCTGCTTGTTCAATTTACTAGTTGTATGACCATTTTATATTAATTTCATTGCATTAAATCATATTAACAGCTATTTTTTATACAGATAGATATTTGCAATTATCATTTGGTTTCAAGCCTATATAGATAATGTGAGTTAACTAACCAACTACAGATCAAAATGCTATCTTCAGCTATTTACACAATTGGCAATCTGCATGTAATTAAGGGAGGTATCTGCAGTAGTGGGTAACCTACATGTACATGTACACCTACCTACATGAGCCACTGAGTGACTTAACCATTACATTTGTGACTTGTGTTTAAAAAATATTATTTTATAATATAAAAAACCATGGATGCTCTCCAAATCTGGCTTTCATGTTGGCTGTTTTCACTTTCTCCTTGAATGCTTTTCAGGTTGAGCCTCGATATTGAAAGTTTCTATTTCCACCCTACAAAAATTGAGTCAAGAGAAAAAGGTAAAAATACAATGCTTCGGAGGGTAATTGGAGATCATGTAGAAGGATAAATTTTATTCTGTAGAAAGTTCAAATCCAGTGTACACTGGGGGTCCTTCAAAGAACATAGGAAACCCTCGTGAATTTCAAGACTTACACTAAAATTGATTTCTTAGTTTTCAAATGTCTTAAACAACTTCCACAGCTCTTCAGGATCTGATTTTAGCACAGACTGGAATTTCTGAATTTACAGTTCTAGACACCTTGACACTATCCCCTCAGGTCTATTTTGGACACCTTTTTCATTAAATCCTTTCTTTTTCTTCCCCACCTCCCTCAGCACCCACCTCTCTCTATTGCAAAATAGCTTTATTGGGGGAAAAAATCCTACCATTAGCTAGTGTGAACATTTAAAGAGATTTCTCTGCTCTCCATTTATTGTTTTTGTTCCCTTGTTCATCTGCCAGAGAACTAAATTAATCATAGGATTCCCAGCATAAACAATTTATCATTACCTTATCGTCTATTAATGCAGCTGTTTCTTTTCTAAACTTACTTTTTAAACATCCAGCAACTATCACTTCTTTCCTTTACTGCTTGTTTTCTTAGATGTAGGCTGCTTAAAGCTTTCCATTTTTCCTTCTCACTGTATCATCCATTTGAGGACCTTTTTCTCTAATATTCTCGCAGTCTGTACTCAGAGGAGATGCATGATTTGGCATTTTTTTTATTTGGCATGATATCTCAACAAACTAGACCATCATCCCATAAAAAAATGATAATGACCACTGTTATCTATGTGCTAGGCACCTTACACGGACCATCTTTGACCCTTACACTTATTCTCCTTTATTACCATAATTTCACAGAGAAGTTGGGAATCAGAGACATCATCTTCCTACTTATGTTCAACAGCTAACAAAGGTCAAACTCAGAGTGTGATCTAGGTATTTCTGGATCCACATTTTTGCTATTTCTGTTCCTTCTTTAAGCCTACTTCCTGATGTTTTAGTTTGTGTTTCTTACATTAATAGCACAAGCTCTAAAATAAATACCCAGCACACAAAAAGTCTAAGTATCAAAATATCCAACTTTACCTACTAGGTTTAGAAAGGTATAATCAGTGTACCTGAGAGTCCCTTTGATCAGAATTAATAGAAAGGCCCTAGTCAGCTCCCTACAGATTTTAGTTCCTGCTTTATTCTTAATGAAATGAAGTTCATCTTGTCAAACCTTGGTCACAGTCAGACATGACAAGAAAGCTTTGATTGTAAGGCTTCTGCTGACAGTGAAAGCTAAGTGGAGTCAGCAGTTGGCCCTTCTGGACTAAAAGTGAACAATATTTGTGATGAGAATAATAAAACACAGCCTTCCTACACAGTTTCCAAACTACATCAAAGAATGATGAGATATGGCCCCAAAGTATCTACTTCTGCCTCACTGAAAGACTATGGTAGAAGAGGAAAGGTACTCCGCATCTGATGGGAGCTTGTCTGCTGCCTGCTTGCTAAGTACTTATCCACCCTTCTACTGGAACCAAAATAACCAATTTTTAAGGAAAAAATTCCAGATACTATCCATCTTATTCAAGCTCCTTTCTGATTAAATTGCAGCTATGACTGAAATTAGATACTGTCATCCCGTATGTTAGACACACTCAGCCAGATTAAGGGACCCAAACAATAAAATAAACTTTCCCTACAGCATTACTGGAACAAATCTGAAATAGAATGCCAGTTATCTCCTTATCTAACTGGTGATATGCAGATTGAACAAACTCTGCCAAAGAAGATTAAACTCTCTAGTAGAATTTATAAAAAGAAAAAAAGAAAAGAAAACCTCACTTTTTACCTTCAATTCAAAATAAACTGAGAAATACAGAGTGTGTAATCAAACTTTTATCTAGAACATAAAGAGTCCTGCAGTTGTAATAGAAAATACACTTTCCCTTTTCTACCAAAGAAATACTTTAAAAGCATTTGAAAAACATTTTCAAGGAGTAAAACAGTAAACTGCCCAGAGAACCCACACATCTTGGCCCACTGATAGACACATTTGAGGAAACCAGGAATTCCTCATCCAGTAACTCTCCTTAAGCTTGCCATCTCAATGGATGACACTAAGTCCTATCCAGTTGACAAAAGGCTAGAAATCATCTTGGCATCTTCTTCTCCTATATCTCTCATAGCCCATCCATAACTAAATCATTTCTAAACACATATTGAGTCTATCCATTTACCCAAACCTATTCCTATGGCCCTAATCAAGACCACTTTTATTCTGGCTTGAATGAATTTAACAGCTTCCAGAGTTTCAACTTTTTCCCTCCTGCCTATCTATTTTTCATGCTGCAGTCAGATTAATCGTCCCCAGATATAAATCTGATCATATCACTCTTTTGCATAAAACACTTTAATAGCTTTCTGTTGCCCTCAGGATAAAGTGCACACAGCTTATCACAGTTTACAAGCCCATTCTAAATCATTCCTCTAATTACCTCTTCAGCCTCTTTTCTATTTCTCTCCTGTATTTGCTCCCTCTATTGTGGACTACTTTAATTCTCCAATCACAGAGTGTTTCCACTGTGTCCATGCCATTGTACTGTTTTCTGTGCCTAGAAATTACTGTATCTCTCTCCATGAAGGATGATGTTGGAGGGGAGGGGATGGAAATGGAAATACACTGTTGCAAGGTTACCATGTATTTTGCCTAAAGCACTTTGATAACTCTAAATAGACTGTGATAAATTAAAGATGTGTACTGTAATCCCTAGAGCATTAAATAAAATGTACATAAATATAGAGAAAGTCAAAAGAATTGAAATGTTATACTAAAAATAGATTAAGATGAGAAAGGAACAAAAAATTCAAATAGTGACCAATAGACAACAAATAGCAAAATGGCACCCCAGAATGCAATCAGAATGTAAGTGGAGAAAGCAATCTAACAGAAGGCAGAGATTGCAGAGATCATGAAATTGATTCAAAAGTGAGAACTAGCCACATGCTGGCTATAAAAGAAACTACAAAGACACAAATATGTTTAGAGTTGAAGAATGGAAAAAGATATACCATAAAAACATTAAGCTCAAGAAAGCTAGAGTGGCTATATTAATCATTCAAAATGAGTTGAAGACAATGAGTATTATCAGAGACAAAGATGGACTCTTTCTAATCATAAAAGATCTGTAAAACAATCTCAGTAAATTTCAAAAGATTGGAAGGTGCAGAGTAGTTCTCTGACCACAACAGAATTACATAAATAAAATAAAGATTCTAGAAAAGATCTACCTAAATACTTGGAATAAGCTAACTCAATCCTAAATCATCCATGGGTCAAAAAAGAACAAAGTAAATTAGAAAAATATTTTCAATGAATAATTACACACACACACACACACACACACACTAAAATTTTTGAAATGCAGTTAAAGCAATGCATGGATTTATAGTTTTAAAAGCTTGTATTAGAAATGAGAAAGGTTCAAAATCAATGATCTAGGGTTCCACCCTACGAAGAAAATAAAAAGAGCAAAGTGAACCCAGATGAACCTGTACCAAACATCCATCTATGTACATTAGTTAAATTATTTCCTTATGATAGATCTTCAGAAAAAAAAATTGTTCATCAGATCCACCCTCTACTTGAAGCATGGATATGTTTATTGGCATAGATTGTGATGATGAATTCACAGATGTGTACTTATCTCCCAACTCATCAATTTGTATGTCTTAAATATACCCAGTTTTTTGTATGTCAATCTCACCTCAATAAAGTGGTTTTTAAAGATTACAAGTTAGGGGGCACCTGGGTCACTCAGTCAGTTAAGCATCCGACTTTAGATTTCAGCTAAGATCATGATCTCATGGTTCCTGAGATGGAGCCTCTCATGGGGCTACATGCTGATAACTCAAAGCCTGCTTGGGATTCTCTCTCTCCCTCTCTTCTGCCCCTCCCCCACTTGCAGGTGAGCATGTGAGCACAAACTGTCATGCTCTCTAAATAAATAAATGAAAAAAAAACTTAAAAAAAATCACAAGTTAGGAAAAAAAAAATGGTTCAAAGGGGTGAACATATGGAACTGAGATATATTTAATTTATCAAGTAACCTTCATCATTGTTCTCCCTGAACTTATTGAAGGTTGTCTCAGCTTATATTTCTTCTATCAGTTCCTTCTACTCTTGTTAATTCTGGATAAAAGTAATTACTAAACTTTGTTAATATGAAAGGTAAAAATGATATGCCCCTGTTGCTTAATTTACATTTCTTCTCTTATACCCGTGAAGTTGGTCACCTTTTCATATATTGGTTAGCTGTTTTAAGTTTGTATTACATTCATTGCCTTATTTTCCATTGACATTTACCTCTTTTTCTTGATGATTAATAAGAGCTATTTAATACTATCTTTAATCCCTTATCTATTATGACTCTATTCTCCAATTTGACAATTGCCTTTGGGTGTTGAATAGATATGCTGTTTATTCGTTTGTTATGCTATTGTTTTTTAAATACATACAATCAAATAGATCATTTTCTTTCACAGTTTCTAGCTTTATTCCTAGAAAATTCCTTTCAGCTCTATTGTAAAATTATTGAATTTCCTCCTAACACATTATTTGTTCATGCATTTTAGTTCTCAATTCATCTAGAATTTATTTTATTGGAACAAGTAAAGTTGTGTAACTTTTCCCACTAAATAGCCAAACATTTATATTTTTCTCACTAAATTAACATGCCACCTTTTACCTATACTAACTTTTCAGATATACTTATATATAATTCCTTATTTTCTGTTTCATTGACTCCATTTTTATGTATCATGCTGTTTTATTGTAGTTTTACAAGTTATATTTAAATATCTTGTAGAATAAGTCTATTGCCATTACTATTGTTTAATATTTCTAATTACTCATTTTATCTTCTTTGAAATGAACTTGAGTATTCAAATCCAAAAATATTATCTCTGTGACATATGTATATACTGAGAACCAATGTCTTTATAATACTGAATCTGTTAAAATACATAGTATATGTCTCTTTTGTATATGTTTTGTTTTGTATATGTTTTGTTTTCTCAAGACAATATTTGTCGCATTCTATGTATTTCTCATTAAAATTTATTCTGAGGTACTTAACTTTCTCAGAGGTGCCATGACTACTCATTTGCGACTATGTTTTCTAAATGTTTTCATTTTGTAACATGTTAATTTACTTATTCTCCTATTCTAATTATTTTTGGGCAATTTGCTTTGATTTTCAAGGTAGACATTAATTTACCAACAATTATAGTTTTGCCATTATCTTTTCCAATAATAATAATTCCTGTGTTCCTATATAATTGATGTCGCTAGCATTTTCTCAATCTTTGCCTTATTTCTACATTTGGGAGGCATTCCTCTAGTGATCCACCATTAAGTTTGATCCTAGTTATTTTTTCACAGATACATTTATGTGGATGTAGACATAGCGTTACATGTATAACATATATGTAAACACTGTGATTGGAGAATGTACTTTTAATTGCTCTTGTACAATCTAGGAGTGAATATTAAAATTGATCAATAACTTTTTATCTACAAATACTGGTTTTCACTACTGAGACTTACAACAAAAAAGGTGTTTGTGGATGAAGTGTATGCCTCAGGATCTCATGTCGAGAAGCAAAGCTCAACAACACATCTCTTGCTCTTCACATGAACAGCGAGTTCAGTGTCTGTTAACTATCTCCAGTTAAAGCATACTCATTTCCAACATCATCTGATGCCTATTTAAGTGCAGTTTAACATGTTCACTGGGTTGGAATTTAATATGAAAGTTCATTTATTTTTTTTTTCTTAGAAGTACGACTCTTTACACTCTTCACTATGTAACCCCCAATTTTTTTTTTGTTCTTTATTTGAGAGAGAGAGAGAGAATACATACTGGGGAGGGGCAGAAAGAGAGAAACCCAAGCATGCTCCATGCTGTCAGTTCAGAGCCCAAGGTCAGGCTCAAACTCACAATCGTGAGGTAAAGACCTGAATGGAAATCAAGAGTCAGATGCTTAAATAACTGAGCCACCCAGGTGTCCGTGTAACCCAAAATCTTAAAGAAAGCATTTTCATCATCATAGTAGCCATTATGGTGCCTTGTTTCTGCCTCTCCCCTATAATTAAAATACCAAGAATATGAAGATATGTTTAAGATCTTTCTGCTTACCTCAAAAAAGAAAACCCCTTCATAAATTAAGACTGACTGAATTCTGAAGGATGTATACCTTCTAACTGAAAGTTTTTAATAGAAAGTTTATATATGAAGCAAATAAAGCCCCAACCTCTTATAGTGGATGTACCTTTGTTTGTACTTTGAACCTCAGAGCCTGACATTGAATGAAGCTTCTATTAGCTTCATTCTGAACAGAGGATGATATCCCAACATTAGAGACACAAACAAGGATTCAAACTGAATAGGTTTCCTCTTAACCATTGACCTCTGTTGTCGTTGTCTGAGTTCAAAATAGAGCCTTTTGTGAAATGTATGCTGTTGGGCCTCACAGTCTCTGCCAGTGTCTCTCTTTCATTGTCAAATACTGACATTGTCATAAGTATAGGATGCTATTAATATTATCACCCTCATTTTACAGCCAAGAAAACCAAACTACAGGGAGCAAAACAACTTACCTCATGTAGCAATAAGGACAGCTCTCAGCTTTCAACCCACATGGGTGTGATTCCATATCCAGGGTCCATTCCATTGTACTTGCTGTTTCATCTATCTATCCATGTCCAAACTCAACTTTTCGTGCTCCTTTCTCCTGCAGGCCCGTGACCGAGGTGTAGACTAAGAAGTGGAGTCATGCTTCACACCGCCATATCATGTTGGCAGCCATTCCTGGGTCTGGCTGTGGTGTTACTCTTCATGGGATCCACCATCGGCTGCCCTGCTCGCTGTGAGTGCTCCGCCCAGAACAAATCTGTTAGCTGCCACAGAAGGCGGCTGATCGCCATCCCAGAGGGCATTCCCATCGAGACCAAAATCTTGGACCTCAGCAAGAACAGGCTGAAAAGTGTCAACCCTGAGGAATTCATATCATATCCTCTGCTGGAGGAGATAGACTTGAGTGACAATATCATCGCCAATGTGGAGCCAGGAGCATTTAACAATCTCTTTAACCTTCGTTCCCTCCGCCTAAAAGGCAATCGCCTAAAGCTGGTCCCTTTGGGAGTATTCACGGGGCTATCCAACCTCACCAAGCTGGACATTAGTGAGAATAAGATTGTCATTTTACTGGACTACATGTTCCAAGACCTTCATAACCTGAAGTTTCTAGAAGTGGGGGACAATGATTTGGTTTACATATCACACAGGGCCTTCAGTGGGCTGCTGAGCTTGGAGCAGCTCACCCTGGAGAAATGCAACCTAACAGCAGTACCAACAGAAGCCCTCTCCCACCTCCGCAGCCTCATCAGCCTGCATCTGAAGCATCTCAATATCAACAATATGCCTGTGTATGCCTTTAAAAGATTGTTCCACCTGAAACATCTAGAGATTGACTATTGGCCTTTACTGGATATGATGCCTGCCAATAGCCTCTATGGTCTTAACCTCACATCCCTCTCCATCACCAATACCAACCTGTCCACTGTTCCCTTCCTTGCCTTTAAACACCTGGTATATCTGACCCATCTTAACCTCTCCTACAATCCCATCAGCACTATCGAAGCAGGCATGTTTTCTGACCTGATCCGCCTTCAGGAGCTCCATATCGTGGGGGCCCAGCTCCGCACCATTGAGCCTCACTCCTTCCAAGGGCTCCGCTTCCTTCGTGTGCTCAACGTGTCTCAGAACCTACTGGAAACTTTGGAAGAGAATGTCTTCTCCTCCCCTAGGGCTTTGGAGGTCCTGAGCATCAATAACAACCCACTGGCCTGTGACTGCCGTCTCCTCTGGATCCTGCAGCGGCATCCCACTCTGCAATTTGGCGGCCAGCAGCCCATGTGTGCTGGTCCAGACACCATCCGTGAGAGATCCTTCAAGGATTTCCACAGCACTGCCCTTTCTTTTTACTTTACCTGCAAAAAACCCAAAATCCGTGAAAAGAAGTTGCAGCATCTGCTAGTGGATGAAGGGCAGACAGTCCAGCTAGAATGCAATGCTGATGGAGACCCTCAGCCTGTGATTTCCTGGGTGACCCCTCGAAGGCGTTTTATCACCACCAAGTCCAATGGAAGAGCCACCGTGTTGGGCGACGGCACCTTGGAAATCCGCTTTGCCCAGGATCAAGACAGTGGGATGTATGTTTGCATCGCTAGCAACGCCGCTGGGAACGACACCTTCACAGCCTCTTTAACGGTGAAAGGATTCACTTCAGATCGCTTCCTTTATGCCAACAGGACCCCTATGTACATGACTGACTCCAATGACACCATTTCCAATGGCACCAATGTCAATACCTTTTCCCTGGACCTTAAAACAATACTGGTATCTACAGCCATGGGCTGTTTCACATTCCTGGGAGTGGTTTTATTTTGTTTTCTCCTCCTTTTTGTGTGGAGCCGAGGGAAAGGCAAGCACAAAAACAGCATTGACCTTGAGTATGTACCCCGAAAAAACAATGGTGCTGTTGTGGAAGGGGAGGTGGCTGGACCCAGGAGGTTCAACATGAAAATGATTTGAGGGTCTACCGTTCACACTATTGTTTCTGTATCATTGTGGGTAACCAGTGAGACTGCTGGCACAGTGAATTACTAGGTTAAAAGGCAGCCAAGTACAGCTGCCCCTGTGTCAAAGCAGGGTCCATGGAAGCAGGAGGACTTCTTATGGAGACTCTCCACCTACAGGCAGGCAGACATGTGTCAGAGCCCTTCACAGTGGGATACTAATTGTTTGCATTGCAAATATTGGCATTCTGGGGATCTCAGTAATGAACCTGAACCTTTGGCTCATGCTCATGGACAATTACTCAACATTTTCTACCACTGCAAAAACAAAAGAAAAAAATAAATAAAAAGGAACAACCTACAATGTAGGCTTTACATATTAAAAAGACACATTTGTCTAAAACATACTCTACAGAAAAATTTGTATCTCTGATTATCATTTGTTAAAGCCTTGCATCATACCATATTGTTGATTCAGCACCACAAAGAAATCAATATATTCTTTACTCTTTTTTTTGAAACATATATGCTGTATATGTTTTAAAGCAATATGAATGAGAGGTTGTGCTTTTAGTTACTCACCATTATAGATCCAAGTGTGATTTCACCTTCCTTTACATAGAGATGACCCTGAGACTAGATCCCTGGAGTTATGGGCAGAGATATGTGGAATGAGGAGTTTGTCTGATGTAGGATGCCAAGAAATAGGACCCAAGGAAAAACTGCTCAACTCTGTTAACTTCTGTTACTATAAATAAAGGCATGTGCCTAGTTTTGATACAGAATGGAATATTTTTTATACTTGTGATATCACACTGGACCAGTTTACTGTAACAAAGCCCTTGGTTTCTCCAGAAGGTTGTGTGCCACTAGTTGTACCTGTAAAATGCAAGGTAGGTGTTAATAATGAAGATGATCCATTTAAACACAACTTGATTTTACTTTCATCAGTTGAGACTAATGGGTTAATAGGAAATCGAAGCGCATATAGTCGTTGTATATACTCATACGGTGATAATTTACCTTGTAGCTGAGATCAATAATTCGATGTTCAAAAGCTCTCTGGATGAAAAGGAGTTTTTCTCAGATGCCAACACAAACCAGGGTGATCCAGGCATACCATGATGTTAATGCAACTGAGGATCTGTTACAGTGATAGCTGTCTGAAGGCTGGATTGCTGCCAGGAAATATCTAGCTACCATTCTGATGTTTTCTATTCAACTATTTACTGTACATACAGTATTATCTTGAATGGGTAACTTCAGGGTTTTTTCCCTGCTTCCTTTATTTTGAAAATTATCTTGTGTACACAAGAAGTATTGATCTTGTTTATAGAGAGGTGAGGAAAAAAAGGTGAATTAAACAGCACTTAGTTTTTTCTCAGTGAGGAAAAACTAAGATCACTAGCCCTACAAATATGTTAAATGGTGCAGATACTTTTACCCCTCTAACCCAAGAATCTCTGTCCAATTCAGTTTGTATTAATGATTGTTACTTAAAACATAGTTTAAAAAAAAATGGCATCCTGCCACTACCACCAATGATCTGGTTCAAATGAGCCATAATTCCATTTGGCTAAATGTTCAGTGAATGGTTTTCAAGGCATATATTCATATGACCTGAGAAAGCACTGAATATAGAGTGTATTCATGAAATATGATCTATTTAATCAGCAAAAGATAGGAAATGTCTATACTTTCTACATTTTGAGAGGGACCTGAAAATGAGTCCCCTTTTGGACAGTGAATAGGAGCTGTCTGAGGTTTGGTTCTTGACATATCTGATTGGGGGTATGACTTTCAAAAAGCTGGCTTTTTTTTTTTTAGCATTTGAAATTTTGAGGAGCTTCAATAAAATTAAATTGACCCCAATAAAAAAGTGACAGGTCTAGAAATTGTTTTGCCAGTTGGATAGTAGCACAGTAAAACCCCTTTCTCCCTTAATAAAGGGTAGAAATGAGATAGAAAGATTGAAGAATTGCCTGTTTAAGTCATTTTTCATTTGACTTTCCTAGTGATTATCATCGATCTTTTAGAAATTCATTTTCCACTCATGGCAATTACTTTATATTATATATCCAATAATACAGATCAAGATTTTTCTGCAATTTCTATTTCTTGTGTGCAGGTGGAATGCAATCTTTCAAACTGAAAAGAGAACAAACTGGAGGGCTAGTCTTTCAAAACGTAATAGAAAATACTTCATCTTATTGTCCAACAAAAAGAGAAAACACTGAGCAATTAACAAAAGGGCTTTTTGATTCTGCTATTTTCTGTTAAAAGTTAACCAAACACAGCTTAGTCAAGTGAAATTGGATTAAAGTTAACCCATCCATGAAAAGATTAAAAGATTTTGTGATTATTCCGTTGGAAGAAGAAAGACTGCACTTTTTCAGGGGCTTCCATACCCTGATCTGTGGAATAATATGTATTTAAGATATTAACAAGCACTGTTCCAAAAGAAATTTGATAGACTACTAAGTGGGGAAAATGCTGCATTCTTTAACCACCTCTTGAAGTTCAAAATCTACATGAGCCTAATAAATCCTCTGAAAGTCCTGTAAAAAAGAATTCTGTTTAATATTGTCTCCTTAGGGTTTCTCTAATTTACTTGAGCATGAAGCACTTCCTTTTATGATGTAATGGTTAACATCTTGAAAAACTAGAGTTCCAGCAAACTCAGTTTGGTCAACAGTGGACTAAAGTAGTCCTCTTCTGAAGTATTCCTAAACCCACTGTTTCCAATAAGAGTAAAATTTACTACTTGAATTGGGCTCCAATAGATTACAAAAAAAATACCACCTACATTAAGTGATATGATCATAAAAATGTATTAGCCAGATATTTCTAGGAGAATCTGCTGCTTTCTGCCAGAAATATCACCTAATGGTTTACAGTTAACTTGAGGCTACTTAATTGTCTACAGTCTTCACTAGTGGAGCAGATCTTGGATTCTTTTTTACATCTGTAAAGCTCTGACCAGGGGTTCCATTAACTTGCTCTGGGGCTTAGTATGGAGTTACACACAAGGAATTTTCCCTTATAGCTTTAAATTACATCTTTGTTAAAGCAAAGTAGGCCATGGTAGAGAGTAACAGCTCAGAGAGCACATGGGCCAAATTCTCTTCTTAGTAGTCATCTCTGACTCCTCTTCTTCCCAGAGGATTTGTCTTAAAGTATCTCAAGAAGAAATACAGTTCTTTGGCTCTGCATTTAGTTCTGAATTGAACTGCTGGGTTGATTCAGCATTTCAGTTTTGTGTGTGTGTGAGTGTGTGTATCACATACATAATATATATGAAGCATTTTCAGAGAAATATTTGTTTTCTCTAGGCATTAAATCTCTAGAAGAACAAATTCTCTGGCTAGAGTTCTGATAGTCTGAGAGAATTGATCTATGTCCCCAGGTGTCTGAAATGCATATCATTAGAGTAAGGTAACCCAACCAAACAATCTGGCTTAGTGTGTTCCTGGTGAGGGATTTCTCTTTGTCCAAATTTTCCTAGTACTCACTTTTTTAAACCTCATTTCATTTTCATTGCATTTGTAATTATGAACTCTTCCAACAGTCTCAAAATTTAAAAATGCAAACCATAATTGCCAGACTTATACTTCCTAGTTCCTGAGGACATTTGTCAGATTTCTAGTTTTGCTCAAGCTTTCTCAGAAATTTTGTTTATCACCAACAACTCCCCCATAGTACAAAAGCATTCAGGATGTGCTCTACAGTGTTGAAGGCAGATTCTTTTTTCATTGTTCTGTCAACTATTTTGTTCTCCTCAGTTCTCAGAGAAACCCAGAAGTTGTATAATCTTCTATGAGTATCTTTTTTAGGTTTTTATTTTTTAAGTTATCTCTGCACCCAGAATAGGGTTCAAACCTACAACCCCAAGATCAAGAGTCATGCACTCTACTGACTGAGCCAACCAGACACCCCGTCAATGACTATTTTTTAAAGGGATTATTTAAATCTCACCTGCATTGAAGCCTGACTTTTGTCACTTTCCATGACTCAAGTAGGAACAAACATATTTATATTTTAGAAAGTATGAAAGAGAGGATGTGATCTTGGAGAAGAAAAATTAAGTACAGCTCCATGTAAATGAACTCACCCTTCCAGGTTTTCCCTTCATCTCTGCGTCAAGACATTTGTTTTATCCATGGGCTATGCTCAGAAACTGTTCAGCAACATGTAATATGTCTTCAGGCTTTTTAGAAAAGAAAAAATACATCATGATTTTCAGTGTAGAAAGCTAAGACCTGACAAAAGGACATTACCAAATTTAATGAAAGGTTAGAGGGAGATACCTGAATCCATTTTAATTCTATTTCCTTTATTGCTAAAATTCGTAGTTACTATCTTCCAAGAAAGAATCCTAAATTCTTTAAACTTAGGTTATCTTTCATCCCTGTTTCCTATGTCCTGGTCACCTTTATATAGCTCACATGATCTATTCCAAAGGGATTTTATGACATATGAATCTAGTAACCAAACCTTTGGGGCAAAAGCTATTCATTCTACTGGGTACTTAGGTAAAGATACATCATTCTTTATTACTAGCATTAGGGCCTAGCAACATTCCCCATGGGACAAGTACATCATGTATGTGCCTGGTTATTTCCACAGACCTTCCACCACTGCCTTTGGGAGCTCCATTCTTTCTGTAAAGTCCTTCCTATTTTCTGATTGAAGAGTTTAAGAGCAACTCTGCCTCTTTTTGTGGGAAGCCTTGATAATGAAATTTTATCTGAATTGTTGATTTCAGAATGACATGTGTTGGTTAGGCACAGTAGGTGCTTCTTGGTACTTTGGCAAACACTTGACAAATCTCTAGGTCATTGTTCCCTTAGCTCCTTATCCCCAAGAGAGCCGTCTTATGTCTTATTCTCACTGTAGTGAAAATATGGCTACAGGGAAAGGACAACTTCACAAATGAAGTCTACATGCTCAAAATGATAGCTGATTTACTATGATATTTAGCTAAGTCACATAAGAAAAACTCGGTCTAGGGGCCATAAGTCTAAATTTGCAAGGTTTAGCCAAGTAAACCATGGTTTAAATCAACAATGACAAGTTTCCAATTCTGAAATTGGTTGGTCTGTTTTGGGAGCTGTAAATGTGGCTGTATTTCGCAAAAAAAAAAAAAAAAAAAAAAAAAGAAAGAAAGAAAGAAAGAAAAAATTGCTTGTCTTGTGTGAGCTTTGCCTAAGAAAAATAAGAAAAAAATGTTCGCAGCCAAAAAAAAAAAAGAAAGAAAAAATATATGTAATATATATACATAAGTATGTATTATATATATATATATGTGTGTGTGTGTATACATATATATATATATGAGTAAGAGGTTTATAAAAGGTTTATTTTTCTAAAAGAGGCCTGGAGCTGATGTTCTTCCTTCAAAATATGGGAATCTCGTCAAAAGACACTGGCCTGTGCCTCAGACAGCCCTTCTCAGTTTGTCAAGGTCTTTAACACTACTTTTCCCTCCCCTGCCCCCATCTCCCTGGAAAGAAGATCCTGAATGAGAAGGAGGAAGAGAGCAGGGACTAGGAAGTCCCCTGAGAGCCCATAGAGAGGAAAGTTTTGGTGCCTCCCCCCATTCCTGCCTCCTTTCCTGAGACTACAACTGAAATTACCCCTCATTCTCCAGCTCTGCCCTCCTCTGCATCGTCATCTATCTCCCTGCTGCTGTCACACTTCATCAATGAATGCTCTCTCCAGGGAAATGTCTTCTTTCATTGGTACTCAGAAATTTTAGGGTAATTGTTAAACTGGAAATTGCCTTAAAAAAAAAGAAAAGAGAAGAGAAGCTCCAACCTATCTCACATAACACTTTAAAAGTTAAGACTTACCATTCACATAATCACAAGCTGACAGCAATCTGCAGGTTGAGTGATTCTGATTTTTTTTCTCTCTTCTAGAAGCAGGTGGGTTGATATAATGCCAGCCCTAAATAGAAGCTTTATTTATAGCCTTAGCAGAATGAGAAAAGAGCTGGCATAATCAAGAGTGTACTGCATATTTTAAGGAAGGCTTTACCTTTAATATGCAAAGTAGCCATTAGAAGACAACAAAAATGCAAATTTACATACTATTAAATTGGTTAACTGTATTAATTCCAGTAGAGTTCAAAAGATAACTTTCTATACTGAAAATGGGTCAAATATTTTACATCTACCCTATATGACCAAAGAGAAAAAAGTCCAGAAATTTGGTTGCCATGTTAACATTTTTCATTTTGGTGCACACCTCCTATTCTAAATTACTTTAATATCTTTAATCTCCACTACAATATAATCAGTACAATCTATTATACCACATAATTAACAAATATGAAATTTGTTATAGTTAGGAGATTCAGACTTGAAAAAAACAAAAAACCATGTGTGTTTAGCAACAC
Organism: Acinonyx jubatus; assembly: GCF_027475565.1. Lineage (NCBI taxonomy): Eukaryota > Metazoa > Chordata > Mammalia > Carnivora > Felidae > Acinonyx > Acinonyx jubatus. The sequence goes on from NC_069391.1 coordinate 42,724,216, forward strand.
ACTGATTCATATACATACCTATGTGATAGCAAGAGACAGGAATTGAGTCACAAACTTTGTTAAGAGGCTATTTGGAAGAAAACATACTCTTCCTCCCTAGTTCTAAAATCAGATATATTACACACATGGGTAGCTTGAAATGCAAGTCAATTGTCTTATGTTTTTTCCATATAGTTTGTAATGCCCCAAATCATAATTTAAAGCTATTGTTTATATATGCATATATAAATATGTGGGAGAGGGTGGTTTGATTTTATAAGTGTTTAAAATGTAACTGTTTTGAAGACTGATATGGAGTACGAGGGGAAAAGACAAAAAGAGAAAAGATTATGTGTCTGTGTTTTACTTTGATTTTTTTTCCTAAAAAACTGATTCTGGGAACATCCCATGATTGGAAGCTACAACCCTCTTTTTTTTTTTTTTTTTTTTTTTTTTTAATGCCTCATGGTTTTTGTTCTCAAATAATCAGTGCTAATGACTAAAGTATCTCAATTTAGGTCTGTGGTGTCTTATGGACTATGATTGATTTATTGTTGCAGGCATGTTTTTCAACATGTAAAAACAAGTTCACTTATTTTTACTTATTCACTTATTAATACGTAAAATAAGAAAACATGTTTTCTTCACAGATGCAAAGGGCTTAAGCATCTGACATCTCAGTTAAATCCAATGGGGTATTATTAAGAAATGAGAGTAAGAAAAGCCAACTGGAGTCATACATCAGAAAATACTTCCTTATTGATAGAGGTAAGATCTGTGAGCCTTACCAGGAACCTGAGGTTGCTTAAGTATTTTTAGCACTGTTACTAGATCTAATAATCTAATAATCTTCAGTCAGGGAAAACGCAGATCCAGTGGAATCTGATTCTAATGCCACAGTAGGTGAAGACTTCTCAGAGCAGAAATCAGAGACCAAGCCGTTAAGTTCTTTCTACACAAAATTACCAAGGGGCCAAGGTTTGATCTGTTGGATATCCAAATCTAGGTAATATTAACACACTATATTCTAGTTTAGTGAAGATAAATCCTATATCACTTGAAAAATTATCCGAAAGCCATTTGACTTGTTTACATGAGCAAGTAATGGGCATGACTTTAGGCATGAAGGTTTCAGCCAGGCATACATATAACATCTAGTTATTCTGAGTTACTTTTCACTCAGCCAACTATCAATGATTCAAGACATAAGATAGGATGGCACCATGAATTTAAGAAGAAAAATATCTTGTCTTCAGGCAAATTGGTAACAAAGGAAGGAGGTTGCCCAGTGTTAAAGAGTGAAAGAGTTAAGAACATAAAAACCAACATGCAATCTTTCTACTGAACTTTGGTGCTTAAGGGAATGGGCTTCTCTCTCCTTACCTTTGGTACTTAAGGGAATGGGCTTCAGGGGAGTTGTGTTCAGGTAGCTGTCATCTATATCATCTCCCCTCTGCCTGTAGTTTGTCAGGTGCCTTCCAGGGAAGAAATAAGTGGAGGAGGTGGCACCATGCTGCCAGGAATGGTACCTGGAAGCCATATTGATATATGACAAGAAAGCCTGGGATTCACCTCTACACAGCAACAAATACTAGAATTCTGAGACTGCTGGCCTCTTTAATTGCAAAATGAAGAGCTTGCCACCAGAGAGGAATTTCCTTCTCCCTGAAGATTTTCTAATAATGCCAGAGCTGCGTGGGTAAGAGTCACATCTCTGACGTGACTTTCATTTTATACTACTAAATTCACATGACTAAAACACATTACCCATGAGTGGAATTTTGAATTGTTGAGTATACACCTAAACCAACAAGTATATCACAAGTTAGGTTGGCCAGTAAACACACTGATCAGGGAGAAAATGGTACCAGTACTTCAGGACTTAGTCTTTAACAATGGGAAGAAGGTAACATAACTAAGTCAAATTTTTAAATGGAAGCTAAAACATACTTCTAACTCAGCCTGTCTCTTGGTTCTACTTATAGAGACCCTCTGGCCATGTGCTGCTTTGTAAACTTAGACGTTAATCAGGTTTTTGTTTTGTTTTCCCCTAATTTTCCTCAGTTATGAGCATACTGCTCCAGCTAGCTGGCTGTTAATTTTTCTGTGTTATTTAATATAGTGAAAATAAATATTTTAAGTCCCTACCTATTCCCTTTAAGGCAGGTAAGTTTATTATAGAACCCGATATTCTTAATTACCTCATTGTCAGAACTAAAACCTAGGACATGAAGATTAATGTGGAATAAAGAGGAGGAAATTGAGAAACCTTAATGGAATTCCCAAGGGGAAATTCACCTAGAAATTCTGCCACTGGCTGGTGCAAAACCTGAAAACACGGGCTGCTAAGGCTTCTCACTATGGTGCTTTTCATGAACCCTTATAAAAGACAAAATGCAAAAATTATAACCTTCTATCAAAAAATTTTAGAAGGAAACACCTTGGTAGAGCTATGTAGGCAGTATTTCATTCCATAATACTCTAGTCTGGGTAAGTCAGAATGCTAGGAAATGTCAATAAATCTCTCTAAATAGTATATGTATTTTAATGCCAAATACACACACATATAACCAAAAACCACCTGGACGAATAATAAAAGGCAGATGGAAAATATGCATCTTACCTGAGGATTCTCACTGTTCTATTTGGCCTCTCATAAGGAAAACTAAGAACTCAATCACTAAGGAGTCAGGGTCTGAAAGATGAAAATCCGAGCAGTGTCCACAAAAAAAAAAAAAAAAAAAAAAAAAAAAAAAAAAAAAAAAAAAAAACCCTACCAGACCAGTTACCTCTTGATTGGAAGATCTAAATCTTACATCTGGTTGCAAAAGTGACATCTATACTGAAAGAGTTTGTTCATGGTCACGTTGGGAAATAAATTTATTTACAGACCTCCCTCCCCCACTTCTGAGGCCAAGGTAACATTTTATGAGCCCTTTCTACCTGCAGCATCACTGGTCATATTCTTCCTAAGCACAAGAGTTCAAGCATGGTAGTACCATAGCACAGAGGCAATTCACTACATTTAATCTATTCCATTCGCCATGGGCTATTAGCTGGATGTACAAAAGACTAATAGATTGCATTTATTATATACATTCAGGGCTCTCATGACAATTAAACACTTCCTTAAACACATACACACAGATCCATACCATGGCATCCAGAGTTTCTTAAGCCTCAATGTATATCAAATATTCTACTGGAAATTAATTCACCGAACACAGAGCAAATGCGCAATGCTAAGTGACTACCCAGTTAGCTCCACCCTCTGGATTTGTATCAACTCTTCTAAGCAACACCTGCAGAGTTGGTTGCCTCTGCTTCAGTGGTCTCAAGAGCCTTCCGTGGCACTAAACAAGAAATTTGCTGGTATTAATGCAGGGCTGGTTTCAATACATGGAAGCTCTTTTCAGTCCTGAGTTTTCTGGAGTGAAAAAAAAAATGAGTTCACAGAAACAGAAAGTCACTGACAAGTGTACACTGGCTGGTCAGTCAAGAGAAGAGAAGTTTATTGTTTTACTTCAGTGTATTTTAAAAATAGCATTTGACAAGAACCGGATAACACAAGCTTTTCAACTGAATGGCAATGAGAAATTAGGAATATACAAGACAACTTCATTTCAAAGGAAAATGGATCATGTTCATGTATGTACCACTACTGCCTCTAGTATTGGTCTTTGTAGTTCAGGTTCCTAACCAGTAAGTGCACAAATTCGTTGTTAATAATTAATTTAAATGTTTGTGTATTTTCATCTTTTTAAATGCTGTCAGTATTAGCTCAAATATATGCCCACAGGAAATTCAGGAATCTATTAACTCTTTCCTTTTTATCCTTTAGAGATTGCAAATCAGATTTCTCCAGCTTTTGTTTTAAAATACATATAAAGTTTAATTTTCCATTTATCCAAGCACAATCTCTTTCCATCCATCCATCCATCCATCCATCCATTTAATCATGCAACATCTACTAAGTGTTTGTTATCATTGTAACTTAAGAGCACATCAATAAATAAAGTCATTATCAAATTGTGGTCCAGATTTTATTGCTGCATTTCTCCACATTAACTTCTTTGATGATCACAACCTGTTTCTCATTCTACCATCCAAATCACGTGGTTTAGAGATGGGCCTTAGTGTCCAAATGGCCAGGTACTAATCTGACTTTAAGGACCTACCTGCTTTAATAATCCACTCTCAGGGAGACAGAATGGTTAAGTACTAAAAAGACAAGGATCTGGGGTAAGAGTCCCCAGGGCTCTGTCACTGGATTCATTGTTCCTTTATGAGCAAGCTACTTAACATCTCTGCATCCCCATCTCTCAAAATGACCATAACACTACCTACCTCACAAGGGTGCTGTGAGGCTTACCATGAAAGCATGAGGGAATGGTATGTAGAATCAGGGGCCTATTACAAAGGTGCTACAGGATTTAGAGTTGGTTGGATAAAGTTATTGAGTATGAACCCCTCTCCCCCTGGGAGTCCCAGGTCTGCTAGGTTATATCTACTCCCTTTACAACTAGAATCTAACATGGCATTGACCATCAATTGGCTTGGTTTATCTTAGTATGATCTCTACAAGATTTATCACAAACTCCACTCTGAGAGATGCTGGCTTGGGAAAATTATTAAATTAATTTTAGCAAAGGATAATAAAATGATTCACTTCCAGGTGCTGGGGATTGGGAAAAGTTGTTTATTTCAATATGATACAAGAGTTTGAATGGATATCTTCAAGGGGATGCATTTTATTGGAGAAATTTATTGCTTAGGGCTTTCTGTTGTTTTCAGCCTGACTCCCCAGCTTTTTGTACCATTGTTCTAACATACATCCCCTTTTCCTTTTCATTGGAAAGGGAAACTATAATTCTCCTTGGTTCATGATGATTCTTTTAATGAAGTCTGTTTTGCTCAAAGGACAAATTCTTTTCAACAACTATTGTAATTATTTTCTTAGAGGGCCGTTTTTGATTGCCATATTGTTTAGCTAAGCCCTATTGTCCTGGTGTCCTTCATAACTGTCAGTTGCTTTAAAATACAGGGGTGGGAGGGGGGAGCTGATAAGCACATTGTTGTAATTGATTTGTATGTTTGAATTGTCTTATCAGAATACAAGGTTATGAATTTCATCTGTTGAGACACAGAAATAAAATAATTTCCTAAAAAAATGTACTTGGTTTTTGAATGTTCTAAAAAGGCATTTATTCTAAATCTTTTTAATGTTTCATTAATAGTATTGCATCATTAATCATATTATAATGAAGTTTAGCCTTCTCCTATATTCATTGGCATTGCTCAGTTCTTTTTTATATATACTTGGGAAAGAATAAAATAAAATTGTTCAAGATTTAGAATTGAAAGAAATCAAGAAGAGCCATTCTCAAGGATCTGCAATTCAAGGATGACTATGGAATTATCTAAGATAAACAGGTATGAAGAAAATCCTTCCAAGCTATATGGAAACAGGACCTCCCACTCCCCACCGCCACCCCAGTGGAAAATGTTACTCCAAGTGATGGAAAATGACCAGGAGATACTTTTTTTTTTTATCAGTCAGGAAACTTTTAAAAGTGAGATGAAAGTACCAGCTTGATTAAAAAAAAAATCTGTGGGCCAAGATTCTGCCATAATAATTTAAAGTTACTTTAGTCACCCACCCACCCTCCACTGCAAAAAAACCACATTGGTATCTGCACTTGGCTGCCATCACAAAATACCAGAGACTGGGTTGTTTAAACAACAGAAACTTATTTCTCACAGTTCTGGAAGCTGGAAATTCCAAGATCAAGGAGTCGTCAGGCTCAGGGTCTGGCGAGAGCTCTTTCATTGGGTTGCTGACAGCTACTTTCTCTCTGCCCTCATGTAACCTGCCTTTCCTTGGTGCATGCACATGGGACATGAGAGAGATCTCGTTCTCTCCCACTTTTCATAAAGCCCACCAACCCTATCAGATTAGGACCCCACCCTTCTTATGACCTCATTTAACTTTAATTTCCTCCTAGAAGTCCTGTCTCCAAATACAAACATACTGGAAGGGTTAGGGCTTTACATATGAATTTGGGAGGGGGAAGGAGGAACACAATTCACACCATAGCCATTGGTTCATGAACGTTAATCAAAGTGCTACATCACCCTTATTGATCATGAGCATGAGAGATGGTGTACAATGTTAGGAAGGCAAGTTAGGAACGTTGATATAAACAAAGGAAGGGCATTGAAAAAAGGTTTCAACAACTAGCAAAGATTCCTTTCCTTGTTTCACTTGTTGTACTACTTCTCAACAATTACATATGACTTTTTCATTCTACATCACCAAAGTTTTTAAATAACTTCTGTGTCTCCCAATTTCTCATAACACCCGCAGAGCATTTCTCAGAAATATTCATCTCTTAAATTCCTTTCTTATTCAATACTGTGAGTTAACTTCTTTCTGGAATCCCCATCCCTTGTCTGATGCTCCTCTCAAACACTTCAAGTTCTATTTTGACTGTGACCCCCTCCCCATTCACCAAAAAAAATCCATTTCAAGGAAAAAGATATGACAATATTCTCATGATCCCAAATTTACTCACACTCTGGGTCGGCTATACCATTTTTAGGATGAGATTGGCTTACTCATGTGAGCCAACTGATGGGCTATTTACTTGTTATCCATAGTTATGTTAGTATGAAAAAGGTGCTCTGGTCTAAGCAAGAACAACAGCATTTACCATGACCATTTGCTTGACCTAAAGAATTCTGGTGAATAAAATGTAGAAACCCAAACTGTGTGTTTGAAGCAGAGAAGTATCTAAATTGAATTCTGATCAGATGCCCACAAGTTCCCCTGTGGATATTCCTACTGGTTTTGTGGATAATACAGAACCAGGGTGCCAGGCCCAGGTGATAAGCCAACACTTTCTGAGAAAATCCTCTGTAGTGATCATGATGAGAAATGGATCTTTAAAAGTTCATTTTCTTCAAGAAAGTTACTCCCAGGCCAGTCGATATGGTCTTCTGAGAAATCTACAGAGCCCAAAACTAGAGGTTAATGAAGGCTACCAATGGATACCAATAGATACCAACAGCATCTACCATTACCTGGGACTTTTAATAAGCACATTAATCGTCTCCGAAGCCCCAGAAGTGGGCACTATCTTTTTCATTTTATAGGATTTTCACCTGATACCAGTTCCAAAATCCATCTTCTTTCCACTCTGCCATGCTGCCCCCAACTTTGCAAGTCCCCTAAGTAGAACAGTACTTTAGTCATTTCAAAAAGAGGCTTCTATCATTGCCATACACATGACATTCAGCTTCTCAAGCTCCCTTTGCTTTTAGTTGAGACTCGGGGTGGGGGGGTTGTTTGTTTGTTGTTTTTGTTTTGTGTTTGTGCTGCCCCTGCCTTACCTCCCAGCAGCCCTGGATCCCTTATTCATTCTCCTGATGTTCTTTGCAGTAACATCCAGCCGGGTGAACTCTCTTACAGCTAATGTGGATCTAACAGGAGATGCTGTAAAAATACAATTGTAATTTGGTATCAATTAAAAGGATAGCACAGTGTACTCTTTCTGCCTACTCATAATAGCATGAGCGTCTTAATGGGCAAAGAAGCATTTTTGTTCCTCTGAAATTACCATCCCATGTATGCGATTACAGCCACCTCAGGGGCAAATGTTGTTGCGCTTCATCACCTTGACACGTCTTCTGCCCTCATGTTAATACAGACTCTTTTTATTAGCTAGTTTGGAAATTTGCTTATGTAACCCAAATACAACATAGTTGTCTAGATTTTTTTTCTGACACATTTTTCTTGATGAGAATGACATTTTCCTGGAACCAAGGTAAAACCAAAAATAAAAGGAGGCTGCGCCACCCACAGGTAGAGGAAACCCCATCCTCTTTTTATAAGAAACCATTTCTGTCTGTTCTACAGAACTTTTATAGAAGGAAGATAAATCTTGGGATAAATGAAACACAGAAGCATGCTTGCCTCATTTGGGAAACCTGGGTATGGTGTAAGGCTGGAAACTTCGGCTAATTGGGGAAGAAGAGAGGTTAATGGGACAGATGGACACTTTGTGGCAACTCTGACCCAAATATCACAACCAACTCTCCCTGGAGGATGAAACCAATCTTCCACCTACCAGGAAGGATCATTTTTTTTAATGTTTATTTATTTTTGACAGGGAGAGAGAGAGACAGAGCATGAGCAGGGGGTCAGAGAGAAAGGGAGACACAGAATCCGAAGCAGGCTCTAGGCTCTAAGATGTCAGCACAGAGCCCGACGCGGGGCTTGAACTCACAGACCACGAGATCATGACCTAAGCCGAAGTTGGATGCTCAACCAACTGAGCCACCCAGGAGCCCCTACCAGGAAGGATCATTAACAGGGGTTCCTGGCTACTGTTGAATAAAGCTTTCTAAGCATGCCACTGGAAATTCATCTCATTCAGAGACAGATAAGCAGAATGACACAGAGGGATTCCAACAAAGAAACCTTAATATATTATTTAGGTTTCCAATTAAACACCTACGTGTTAACAGAAACAAGGCCAATTGTCCATATGTGCTCCTGCAATCTTTACAATGCAGCATGGATTATTTATGAGTCTTCTCATCTCTGTCACTTTCCCATAACATACTTTCATTTGTCAGAGTCATAACATGCATAGTATACGCTTGCAAATTCCTTACATTTTTACATGTTCACAGAAAAGACTCTACAGTCTTGGATGCGTTCAGTGAGATTAGAAACAGTTGAGCTGATATATCTGGTCTCTAAATCATTCACTCAAGCATTTATCGAGTCCCTACTCTGGGCCAGTTAATATGGTAGGCTCTGGGAATCCTGCATTAAACCAGACACCTGGAAAAGGAGATACCCAGGCAGTGCCTGTTCTGTAGCTACCATTCTGTCTGGAAGTCTTTCAGCAAGCTTTTATTCCTGCCTTTGTCCACCTTGTAAGGTGGGAAACAATGTGTATCAGCCCTGTCATGGGGAGCTGGGCTTAGCATTTACTCCAGTGATACAATGAGAAGTTTTTGGACAGAACTGTTGCAGGCCAAAGGTTCAAGTTTACTTTCAAGGAGCTACTCTCCTGGGCAAAAAACCTCCTTAGAGTGGATTATCAAAAATGAAAAGCCTTGAGATGGAGCTAATATGGACACTTCCCATTTTAGAACTATCTTCAAGGAAAAAAAGAAGGTGATATGTGCAAATCTATCCTCTTTCCCAGGGAAATTCTTACAAAGGTGGTGAAGGACTATGAGAAGTCAACACCCCCAGGGTAAAGGGATAGCATGATACCAAGTTGGGCATACAGTAGATGCTTAGTAAATGAATGTCACATAAATGGATACATAGCCTAAAAGGACACATCATGGGGAAGCATATTCATAGACCAGGAGTAGGAGCTCACCTGCCTGAAGCTCTTTAACAAATCATTCACTTTCTGTGGGGGTTATTGGTGTGTATTTTTAATTAGACAGTAAATGTCCACTATAGAATGTCCATTAAATAATAGAATGTCCATTAAAAAAACAATAGAAAATAGATAACTTAAAATTTCCAGTAAGCTAGAGATAACACACTGTTATCATTTAGGTGGTTAATCCAACTTAAGCATAAAACAATTTTTCTATATAGTACATATGGATTTTTAATGGATATCTATTATTTCAAAAAAATTTTCACTTAGCATTTTTTTTCTTTTTCTTTTTCTTTTCTTTCACTTAACATTTTATTGTGAATCTCTTTCCATCATAAATGGCTGCACAGAATTTCCTTGTCTAATTGTACTATAATTCACCTTACCAATGCCCTGTTGTAGGGTAGTCAGGTTGCTTCCAATTAAAAAAATTTTTTTTAATTAATTAATTTTTAGAGAGAGATTGAGTGCATGTGTGATGGGGGGAGAGGGGCGGAGACAGGGAGAGAAAATCCCAAGCAGTCTCTACACTGTCAGCACAGAGCTCAATGTGAGGCTCAGTCTCACAAACTGAGAGATCATGACCTGAGCAGAAACCAACAGTTGGACGCTTAACTGACTGAGCCACCCAGGCGCCCCTGGGTTGCTTCCAACTTTTTTTTCCCATATTTTAAACAACTATGTATTAAGGGTCTTTGGAGCTAAATCTATACCAATGTTCATAGTCATTTCTTTATGCTAAATTATCTGGAGTAGAATTGCAACTCAAAAATTAATATAATTTTGATATTATATTATATTACAGTTTGAATAATAAGGGAAAAGGGGACTCTTTTCCCTGAACCCTCATGAAATACTGTAGGTTTTGCTGAAAGCATCTATAATAAAGATTGTCACCGTGTCCTTTTCTATGAAATACATTTAGATTCCACCTGACCCTACATCATTGTCCTACAACACTACTAGACTCTTTGTTTACAATATTTTTCATTGTCCTGTGTAATTTCCTCTCAAGTTCTTGCATTAGGAGGCATGTGCCTAATGGGTTCTTTTGAGTTCAGTAACTGGTTAAATCCAAATAGCAGTATTCATTTGACTTCAGGAAGGAAGATTCACTCATTCATTCATTCAATCAACACACAGTGAATACTTTCAATGTACCAGGCACTCTTGCAGACCAGGGCTATAAAAATCCTGAACCAGACAGAAAAAACCTGTAACCACAAGGAACTCAAATTTTGACAGAGAAGAGAGAAAACACTCAAATAAATATACAGTGTAATAATAGGTAGCTATAAACACTACCCAGTGTTCTAAATAAGGTAGTCAGAGAAGTCCCTTCTGAAGAGACACCTGGATGAACTTACTGGTCAAACCATGCATACATCTGAGGTAAGAGACTGTCGGAGAAAAGGAACAGAATGTAGAAAGGTCCTGAGCAGGAAGTGAGTTGAACATGCTCAGAGAACAAAGAAACTCCAGTACAACTAGAGCAAAGTAGAAAAGACAGTAAGAAATGAGATTCAAGAAGACACGAAATCAAGTAGGGCTTGGCAGACCATTTAGAGGACTTCGAATTTTCTTCTAAATGATGGGAAGCATTTGAAGGTTTTACAAAAGGGTGCAATGTGATCCAATTTATATTTTACAAATCTCATTTGAATGACTGAGTGGAGAATAAATTATAGGCCAACAGAAGAGTTGAACAGCTCTTGTGATAGTGTTAGGCAGCTGGGTATTTCAAGCTCCTGAATCCTGTTTTGGAAAGAAGCAAGAAACTAACAAGTGATATGAATATTCGTGGTTAAAAGCAGTATCCAATCACCTGGCTCAACAGCTACATGAAAAGCCTTAGGCTGCCTGGTCATCTCTGTATCACCACTTCTACCTCTCTCAGATTGGTTTCCAGGCGAAGATGTTCACAGGGCAACTTATGAGAATTGCTAACATACAAGAACACTCTGTCAGCACAGATAACATGCGGTCCAGTAGTGGGAAGCCCAGACTGTCACACCAAAGGCCTAAATCAATGTAGTCTCCTAAAGAAGAAGTCAAATAACCAAGGGGGACTATAGGGAAATTCTGAGCTGCCCTTTCCCTATGACCCCTGGCTTGCCTCCCTACTGATCAAGCTGGGCTCTGGAACAAAAACTGAATTAAAAGCAATAGTATTGCAAATCTAAGAGTCTAGTTATTCAGCTATTTATAATTAAATATCTGTTAGGAAATATGGTAGAGATAAATTAAAAGCTTCTTTCTATTTCTAGAAAACTGTTCACTGAATACTATTTAAGCTTTTGATGCAGGAAAGAGGGGGATTAACTTTATCATCTTAAGGATCATTCGGTTTTTGAAGTATGTTAAAAACAGGACATAGTGTTTTTCTTTTAAAATCACACACAAAATAAGAGAGACTTCTAAATCCACAAGGACATACACTCAGCAAAAAATCTTGGGAAAACCAAAGCGTCTTGTTCTATGTACGTTCTTTATTTTTAAGTTTCTCTTCTTAATTCCCTCTGACATGAATGTGTAATGCTGAGAATCTGTGCTAATGAAGAATGTGTCCACAAGATGTATAATGCATGCCTTTTAATTAGTTCTGCTGCTATAATTGATTAACATTTTGCCTGTGCAGTACTATTACAAAGAGTGAGCAGTGAAACACTGTATGCATCTAGTCCCAGTAGAAAAAAAAAAAAAAAAAGCACCAAACGCTGCCATTGTAGAACATCTGCACTGCCAAAGCGATCCTCCGTATTCCTATTGAGAGTCTGCTGGGAGGTGCTTTAAGCAGCTTGGAAAGAAGCAGCAGAAATAAAAGACAAAATTAAAGGGCACAAGGCCCAGAGGAATGAATACAGGAAATGTTATAAGGGGAGGGAAAGAGATCAAGATGAATATGAAGAGTATGAAAACAACCATAACTCCATAAGGAATCTGGGGCAGATGGAGGAGATAGAACTAAAAGCTGAGAAAAGAGAGAATGCAAATTGTATGCCCATCTGGGTGTATAGACATCTGCATGCATTTGGGGACGCACGTGTGGGCACAGCATACATGTAACTGTATGTAGGCTAACAGGGGCAGAAACAAACTATATGAATGTAAGGCTCCAGCACCAGCATGGAGCCTGCTGATTCAATGACTTCACCCCAGGCCAGATGCCCCTGCTGTAGCACCCCTAGGAATCATGCACTTCCCCCCTGCCCTGCTCAAAGTGAGCGGAAGGACCATGTATCATTGGCTCCCCAGCCATTTGCAGAGTGTGTCCTATGAATGAACCCTGTGTTGGTGCCCGGGAGACATGCTAAAGAAGGCAAATTTCCTTGCTTTGAATTGTTTACAGCCCAGTGGGGGAGACTACAAGCACACAGGAGTCTGGATGTATGACTTGAGGACAGGCACGCAGATTAAATAGAGACAGTGGACACAAGGCTTGGGCCATTCTAGGAAGGATTTCTGGCCTCAGTCATTTCTATACCAAGACAGTCATGTGAAAAATAGTTGAAGATGTTCTAGGCTAAAGGAACATTATGAGCAAAGAACTTGAGAAAAGATATGTTGGGATTTTAAAGAAATGTAAGTAGTCCAGGAGAATGGGAAGGGAGGCAGTGCGTTGGAAGATGGACAAGTCTGAGAATCACAAGACTAGATAAATACATTTGAACTTAGCTCTCGATCCTCCATAATCTACCCCTCAGCCTACCTATTCAGATGCTATAAATTTATCATTGCCAACAGTGCCCAACAGTCCTGCTGTTTCCTTTTTTCCTTTCAGGATCATCTCACTCTTCCATCCTCCCTAATCGCAATTTCAAAACTCTGCTCAAATTTCCCATCTTCTCCCCATTTCCCTTCACTCTCAGCAGATAATCTTCACTTTAAGAAATTGGAAGCCATCACATGGGAGCTCCTTGGGATTCTGCTAGCAAACTCCTAGTCCCACATCTAATGCACCTGTCTTGTCACAATAGAGGAGCTATCTGGCCCCTCCTTATTCAAATCCTATCCTTCTCCCATCTCAGTAAATTTACGTTACCAAATATTCTTTAAAAAAAAAGTTTATTTATTTTGAGAGAGAGAGAGAGAGAGAGCACAAGCATGGGAGGAGCAAGAATGAGCGAGAAGGAGAATCCCAAGCAGGCTCTGTGCTGTCAATGCAGAACCTGATGCACGGCTCAATCCCAGGAACCATGAGACTGTGACTGGAGGCAAAAATCAAAAGTCGGATGTTTAACTAACTGAGCCACCCAGTTGACCCTCAAATACCATTTCTCCTAGAAGTCTCCCATTAAAATACCACCTCTATCCACTAACCCACATTCCTTCCCAGCAATCAATCTTTCTTCCTTTACCTCCTTCCAGAATTCCTCAAATACTTAATTGCTATCCCTTTGTTTTTATTTCCTCAATTCTCACTCTTTCCTCCACCTACATTTATCTACCAAAACAACTTCTGCTGAGGATTACCAGTGCCCCTCTGAGGCTAAATCCAAGGGACATTTTTCAGTGTGCAAATCACCTGACTTCTCTCACTGACAATTCACACTGTTGACCACACCCATCACTTAAAACACTTCTGTCCCTTGGCTTCCATAAAAGAAGTCTCTCCTGGTTTCCTCCCTATGATCTCTTTATCAGCCTTCTTTACAGGTTTATCCTCCTCCCTTTCACTATCAAATCTTCAAGCCTCTCAGGTCCCAAATTTAGCCCTTTGGTATTCTCCCTCCTTGGAAAACTGTCTCTATTTACACATAGTCAATTATATTCTGAAAATCTCATGAATTCCAGAGAATTCTTGAATTTCAGAGTATTCCAGAGAACATTCATTCCAGTCTTCATTGCCACCCATCTAACACCATTTTTTTCTCATACTATTGTTGTGCCCCCCCACCTAAACACACACAATTACTCTCCCTATATCCTTTTTGGCACCCTTACAATGTATTTCCCATGCCATAAGGACAATGAACATCTTATAGAGCAAATTTGATTATGTCAAACCTTTTCCCCTTCTCTGTACACATGCACACACACAGAGAACATTTTTTATAACTTCCCATCATGCTTAGGATAAATGCCAAAAATACTTAACACGATCTATAAGGCTCTGTATGCTCTGGCCCCTGCATCTCCAACCTTCCTTTCATACTTCTCTCTTATTCAACCTCTGTGCTTCGCTCTACTGTTACCCACTTTTATGTTTCTCAAACACACTATCCTTTCTCCCCCCACAAGTTCTTTGCATGTTCTATTTCCTCTGCCTAAAACACTTTTGCCCCTTCCTCCCTTCATCTGGCAAATTTCTTCCCATGACTTACCTCTCAACTGAATTGTAAATTCTTTAGTGGAATATTTTGTGACAACCAGGCCCTCCATCCTAAATCCTCTTTAGATCCAGAGATCTTATTATATGCGTCATCATCCAAAAGTAGCTGATACTGGAGGATATTAAAATAGATCACTGAAAATGGATGTAGTACCAGCTGGGAGCAAATATCTAGTAAAGGTGGAGGGAAGTCTTGCAACATATGTATATATACCTGAACTAAGGACAAGATATCATGTCTTTTACCCACAACCAAAATAACGTATCTGGGAACCAAACGGTCAAAGTGCCAATGGTACCCCTTAATGATACATTTAATGGCCCACAGTCAAAATGTTTGCAGCTTGATCCCATGCTTAGCACTCCACTTGTCCACAGATTTAACATCTATGGGGGGGGGGACACTTCTACTGGGGCACAGATAATACTGCCACAAAATGAAAGCTGAGTCTCAGTATGGACATTTTGGAACTGTATCTCTTATGCAACCATATATCTTATATCTTATCACATGGAGTCGCCTCACAATTATAGGAAATGTTGCTATAGCTACACAGTGGGGACCACAAGGATTTTGAACCCAGAGAATACCCTAAACCACCTCCTATATCACTCTGCTGTTAAGGGGAGACCCTGTCAAACCACACATAAGTAGGACCAACACCAACTTTGTCTTTCAGAAATAATATTTAATTACCATACCAGGCAAGGAACCCTAACTATATTAAATTCTAGATATAGAAACCCTTGAAGGGTTAATAATGGGAAACAAAAATAGCAGACAGCAGTTGTGGCCTCATGACTCACTGTAGAAACATGTTGATGCATCTACTTGAGTGTTCTTGCATCTTTCTCTTCCCTCTTCCTTTCCCTTATTAGTTACATTAGAAATGCTGGCAGTGGTTATCTTTCCCATTTAGTCCATAAGTTGCAGAATATGAAGGTGGATTCCTAAAAGAACAAAATGGGAAGGAGACACTACCCAGAAATCCTGGATGTAAAGAACAGAGATACTCTATCACCGTATGAGTTTTGGAGATGGACACTTCTGGCTTTTATTCATTGATTCATTCATTGAACAACATACACCTAAAATAAATACAAATCTATTTGTGGCAGTTCACAAAGTGCTATGTCAGGAAAGGAGATCTTCAAATTTGATTCTTGATATCTCTTCAACAAGTTACAGCAATACTTTGTACTGCCTGGGGTATGGCAACTTTATATTTACTGTGCCCTTGCATAAGCAAGGACAAGAACTTCAGCTGCACATAATTACATTTCCTGTCTCTTAAATCACAACCATCTTTATATGAGTGTCATACATTCTGTTTCAATCCTTACATGTTTTATAGTTTGTGATTATTTTTGTAAAGGAGGGGAGGCTGGTAAGCCCATGATAAATACAAAAAAAAAAAATCCTGCATTTTTTTAATGGACAGAAGAATCTGAACTGTAAACAAAGGCATGTGAGGGACCAATACATATTTCTCTGAAGACACTTCTATGTTCACCATGTGCCCTGAGACAATGACATTTGGGTTACAAGATTTTCTGTATGAAAGTTTCATTCTTGGGGTGCCTGGGTGGCTCAGTGAGTTAAGCATCCGACTTCGGCTCAGGTCATGATCTCACAGTTCGTGGGTTTGAGCCCCGCATCGGGCTCTGTGCTGACAGCTCAGAGCCTGGAGCCTGTTTCAGATTCTGTGTCTCCCTCTCTCTGGCCCTCCCCCCATTCATGCTCTGTCTCTCTCTGTCTCAAGAATAAATAAACATTAAAAAAAAATTTTTTTTTAAAAAGAAAGTTTCATCCTTGCAAGCTAAATATGGGTGGTTTTATTGCTGTTACATCAGATGCTCTGAGGTTCCAAAGGGAAAAACATACAGCCTGGAAGACTGGTTCCAGTGCTTCCGCATTTCCCAAAGAAGCTGGACAATGGAGCTTAGAAAAAAATGCCTTTGTAAATTTTTGGTAGGCCTGTTAACCAAAGATAAAATTAGTAACTTTTATACTGACTCAGCCCATAAAGTTACTCAAAAATGGGGACAAAATCAATGGCATTCATTTACTGAGTACCTATTATGAGTCAGACAACACCCTGGGAATTTATCTCCAAAATATAACGAAGCCAAAAGGGTACACATTTGAAAATGTTAATTGTACATTATGGCAAGAAACTAAAAATAATTTTTATGCTTACTAAGAAAATTGCACAGTGGCCAAGGACTATTAACAAGCTACATTACAAATGATAATTTTGATTATATAGATATATGGGGTTATTCGTGATGATATGGGAAGGGGCAGGGAGTAGAATTCAGAACACTATATGCAGTGTACGTCTGCAAGGAGACTGCCAACCAAAGAAAGATAGGTAATACAGTTAAAGAAAATAAAAATAGTTTTTGGAGAGAGTTAGTGAAATTAAAATTGTCTTCTGACTTTTCAAAGATTAATTAATATCAGATTTATAACTGGTCAAATATAAAATGATAAACTACCCAGTCATCATAAGGTACTTATAGATTGACAGAACACTCTGATTTGTTGGCAGAAGGAGAAGAGGGAAGAAGTACAAGTAAAATCCTGCCCCCACAGTGTTTAGGGTCTGTAATAAATTAAAGCAAACACATGAGAAACATTAGTGAATACAAGACTCTTTGTTATAAAGTTCCTTACTCATAGAAGAAAGATGTCAAGTGTTAGCAATCAAGAATGGTTTCAAGGAAGAGACATCACCTGGGCTTTGAAGACTATGGACAGGGTCATTCAGGCAGGGCGGTTACATACACAGAGCAAGGACACTGACACAAGAGTTATGGTAGTGTTGTCTTATCTCTATGTGCGCTGAGGAGCCATAGGCATAGATAATGGGGGAAAAAAAAGAGTGCCCTGATCAGAGGAGAAGATCCTCTGATAGAGATTAGACTTTATTTCTACTTCTACCTCAGACACATAAATAACTGAATGAACTAGGGTTTCTGGTGTGTGTTAATTTATTATCTGCTTAGCAACCAAGACCAAAGTATTCATACCCTACAGTTCCTTTAAGATCACTAATATCCAGATAGGCACTTAACTGATATGGCAGTAAGAGAGACAGGATTTATTGCAAAGATCATCCTTCTTGTGCAAAACTAGCTGTCTGGGGGTACTATGGGTATAGGGGTGTGTGTGTGCTTGTCGAGGCTGGCACATTTGCTGAGGCCCGTGTTTTCCTGTGCCCATGAGTGCTTATGGAAGTCTGGTGTAGCTCATATAAAAATAACCATTAGCTGGTGGACAAAGATGCCATAAGCTGGTTCATCTTGCTAAAGCCAAAATGCCATGTGAAATAAGTCTTCAAAACCTATGGATTCCACTTGCACCAATTAAAAACAGGGGCAGAAGTCTAGAAAATTAGCCCATTACCCGATTTAAGTCCACATGAATCTGTCAAGGTAAAAACTTCCATGGTTCCTTTCATACCTGAATTTCCATTCTTTTTATATTTCTCAAGGCTTATCTTTTTTTGTCTCATGCTAGTTCTCAACCAAATAAAAGATACAATAAATACTAAGGCATACAGAGGCCAAAATGCTACTTTCACCACTGTAAACCTGATACTGGAGAATGTGGCTGAAAATTGTCTGCAACATGGGGTGCCTGGGTGGCTCAGTCAGTTAAGTGTTTGACTTTTGATTTCAGCTCAGGTCATGAGCCCAGGGTCGTGGACTGAGCCCTGTGTCGTGTTCCATGCTGAGTGTGGAGCCTGCTTAGGATTCCCCCCTTCTCTCTCTCTCCCTCTGCCCCTCCCTCTCTTAGTTAATTAATTAATTAATGCCTGCAACAGCACTTTCTAATAATTTAACTCAGAATTAGAACATTTCAGTAAGTATTCTTCCCCTATACACATACATACCTTGAAACTACAACATGGAGGGGCACAGTGGAATGTGTGTTCCCTGCAGGCAGGCAGCTTCCAAAAGAAGGGAGAAAGGATGGGGCAGAACTATCTATCGCTGTCTCTGCTTCCAAACTCACACACAAGATTAGGAGTGAATGAGGGAGCAAAATCAAGAGCCATTCTGATACTGGTGTAAGTCCCTCCAACATAGGAAAAAGCATCAGGAGTATAAAGGAAAGGATTCCCCCTCTCTCCCAAAAAATTTAACTCTGCAATTTTTTTGCAAGCATACCCATAGAATAAATTCTGAACAAAGGGACTTCTAGGTCATCTTTAGCTTCATAGATACTGCTAAATTTCCCTCTCAAAAGCTTCCCCTTGCTGGGGAAGAGGGATGTTCCCCGTTAAACACTAATTTTTTTCCCCCATCTGATGGGAAGGAAGGGGAGTAGTATCTCGTTCCTTTGATTTGCATTTTCTTAATTAAGAATGAAGTTGAGCTTCATTTCATGGTTTTGTTTTGTTTTGTTTTACAATTTGCATTTATTTTTTCTATAAACTCTCTTATGTGCTTTGCCTTATTTTTTTAAGGTTTCCCATCATTTAATTACTGATTTGTATGAACACTTAGTGAACTACGGGAGTTAGTCATTTCTATGTTGAAAATCTGTTTCTTTGATTGTTATCCTCTTTGACTAATTTTCTTGCCATTACACAATTTTAAACTTTTATCAAGGTAAACTTATCAATCTTCTTTGTTAGGTTTGTAGGAATATAATGCTTGCTTTATAGTGGCTCATCCAGCTAAATGAACATAGCATAGTGTAGATATAACTAGATTTATTTCCCAGCCTTAACAATAAATAATCTTTGCTAACCTTTCAGGCTGCGTCCAAGGCTTCCACAGAGGGTAAGGAGTAGATATCTCAGCCATTTACTTGCTTTTACAGAGCAGATCAGATTTTATCTTTTAATAATGTTTTATATAAAATTTTCATTTGAAGATATACTTCTAAATTATGGAGAAAAAACCTGAAGCTCATTTCTCTGTTAAACTGCAATTTGGAAAACCAGACACTGACACACCTAATCCACACTATCGCCAAAGGAACTCATAAGAACTGTACACCAAAGGATGTTCTCCATTTACCTTTTCCTCGTCTCACCACAGCCTCCCACTTCCAGGTCTAGCTCATGTTCACTCCTTGAATGGAGAAGGGCACACTAATCCAAGCTTGTGCTTTACATATTCATATACATGCTATGTGTTACCATGTGTTTGATGAAATGGTAGAGGCTTTGGGAACAGGACTAGAATGAAGACAGAGAGTCAAATGATCGTCTTTTAGCATATGCCATTGCCAACCCTGCCCTGGCAGGCAAAAAAGGTTTCAGGCACTCATAGATGCCAGACACCTGGATTAGAAATCTCCCATAGCAGGAGAGTCCAGCTGCTGAGGGCACAACTCCTAACCTCATGGTGGCCACTGACTGAAGGTACCTCCTGAAATGGTTACATTCCAGGGATACCTGAAAACAACTACATTTTATATTCATTTGGGTGGTGCTTGATAGTGAACATAGCACTCACACACGCAGAATTTCACCATGGTATAGTGACAATATCACTGGACTTATAATGAGGAAATGTGGCTTCTGCTCGAATATCTGTGTGCCACATGGAGATAGGCAAATGTTTCTTTAACAAGACATAAGGAACAATAAGCATAACAGAAAAAATGATATAATTCATTATATTTAAAAACTTCCAATCAAGGGAAATTAACTTTTCCCTTACTTTTCTTTAAATGCATATGACTGTTTAAAGTAAAAATTAGAGTGTCATGGGAGTAAAGTGGGTTTCCTAATATAGTTGGGTCTTTTTTTTAAGTTTTTACTTATTTTAAGAGAGTGAGAGAGAGGGAGGGTGAGGGTTAGCAAGAGAAAGAGAGAGAGAGACAATCTCCAGCACGCTCTGCATCATCAGTGTAGAACCTGATGCAGGGCTTGATCTCATGAACTGCAAGATCTCATGAACTGAGCCCAAATAAGGAGTCAGACACTCAACCAACTGAGCCACACAGGTGCCCCTAGTTGGGTCTTTTCGATCAAGTTTGACAATCTCTGTCTTTTAATTGGAATATTCTATGTACATTTAATGTAATTATCAATATTACTGGGCTTAAATCTATTATCTTGTTATTTGTGTTTTATTTCACCCTTGTGGTTTTTAACTCTTTTTTTTCCTACCTTACAGCCTTCTTTTGGGTTAACTGAATATTTCATATAATTCTGTTTTTCTTCATTTGCTAATTAGCTTTACCTCTGTTTTATGTCTCAATGGTTATGCTATGCTTCATAACATGCATCTTTCATATATCTTAATTACACTTCAAATTATAATACATCATATAAAATGACCTCTATGAAAGCATAAAAAATATACTCCATCCTTTGAACTATTGTCAAATATTTTACTTCTACATTATCATAAACTTCATGACACATTATTTTTTAACCACTCAATTATCTTAAAGGATTTTTTTAAATGAGAAAAAATATTTTTTATTTATGAAATCTTCAATAATCTATTTTCAAATCAACTCGAGAAATATATACAAATGGAACTGCATCATTACCAAGGAGGATTTACCCCAGAAATACTTGGTATGTTTAACATTCAAGTATCAATCATGTAATTCATTAAAGTAGGAATCCAAATAGTCACCTCAAAAGGTAAGGGGATAACATTTGACAAAATTTAATTGCCTATTCATAACAGAGCATCTCAGTAATTAGGAATATTAGAAACTTAAGAGAACTTCCTAAATCTCATAGGGGTAGTTGTGAAAAATCTGCAAATGAAATCATACTTAAGGATGACATATTTAAGGTTTAAGGCGTTCTTCTTCAATCTTAGAACAAAGCAAAGATATCTACTCTTAACACATTTATTCAACATTTTACAGGATGTCTTAGTGGTGCATAAGGCCTAAGGCAAGATAAAGAAAGAGTATCAAAGAAAAGGTCAGCCCTCTTTATTCAGATTACACATGATTGCTGCTGTAAAAATTCTAAGGAGTCACCAACTACCAGAATTAATAAGTAAATTTAGCAAGGTTGCAGAATGTAACATCAATATTTAAAGCCTGTTGTATTTTTGTATACTAGTGGCATCAATTGCAAAATTAAAAGAATAATTTCATTTATAGTGGCATCAAAAAACAAAACATACATACTAAGGAATAAATTTAACAGAAGACCTTAAGACTTCTCTGCAAGGAAGACTACAAAACTTTGCTGAGAGTGAATTAAAACAAAACAAAACAAAACAAAAAAACAGTAAATGGACAGATATATGTCATCCTTATGGATTAGGATATCTAATATAGCTTAGATGTCAATTCCCTCCCAAAATAATCTACAAAACCAATGAAATCATAATCATAATTCCACTAGGCTTTTTACAGAAATTGACAAGCCAATTTTAAAAATGACATAGAAATGTCAATGATCTAGGATAGCAAAAGCAACCTTGAAAAGGAGAATAAAGCTGGAATACGGATGCCTGATGAGAACTTTCTATAGAGTTACAGGACAGTATGCTATTGGCCCAACAGTTGACAAAATAGTCAGTAGAACAAAACATAGAGTCTGGAAACAAACTTGAATTTATATGATCATTCCATTTTTTTCAAAGGCACCAAAGAAATCCATGAGTAAATCAAAATCTTTATAACATATGATGCTAGAAGAAGTGGGTATTCATATGGAATAAATAAATGTTGACCTCTACCTCACACCATTCTATAACTGGAAATTCTATAACCCAGTAATAAAAATAACAATTACCCAGTTCAAAAACTGGACAAAAGTTTTGAACAGATGCTTTGGGGAAAGAGGATATAACATGGCCAATATGCACATTAAAAAGTGCTTAATATAATCATTCTTCAATAGAAATTCCTATTAAACCATAATGAGATACTACTACCCTTCTACCAGAACAGCTAATTTTTAATTAAAAGACTAATAATTCCCATAACTAGGAAGAGGCATAAGGGAACTTTCTGAGTTACGCAAAATGTTTTATATCCTGAGTGTGGTGGAAGCCACACAAGTGTATGCATTCAACAAAAGTCATAGAATAGTGCACTTAAGATGTATACATTTCATTATATACAAATTTTGTCTAAATAAAAGCACTATAAATATTGAACTACAATTAATGATATAGATATTGACAATTTAGGGATAGGTATACTAATATCTCTTAGTTTAAAATGCATCAAAAATTGATAGATGGACGGGGTGCCTGGGTGGCTCAGTCAGTTACGCATCTGACTTTGGCTCAGGTCATGATCTCGTGGTTCATGCATTCGAGCCACACATCAGGCTCTGTGCTGACACCTCAGAGCCTGGAACCTCCTTCAGATTCTGTGTCTCCCTCTCTCTCTGCCCCTTCCCTGTTCACACTCTGTCTCTCTCTCTCTCTCTCTCTCTCTCTCTCTCTCTCTCTCTCAAAAATAAACATTAAAAAATTTAATTGATAGGTGGATAAAGAGATATGTGATGGGGCAAGTATATTAAAATATTGATGGCAGAATATGGGTGCTCAGTATACAATTCTTTCAAATTGTTCATGTTTGGAAATTTTCCTAATAAAATGTTAGAAACAATATTGCATGTATAAACCTGTCAAATCCAAAGTGCTAGACAATAAAGCATATTCTTGTATCTCACTGAATTCTTAACACTTCCTAAATCTGAAAGTTTAGGTGGCTAACTCTTCCCCCAAAATTTGTGTTAGCCAAGTAGTGACATGGTACTATCACGGGTTCTTAGAAGAAACTCCTGAGGTAGGATAATGAAAGTCAATACCAGAAAGATCATTACTTTCTAAAAGAAGAGCAGAACATTATGGTAGTATGAAGACTTAAACTTGAAATTTAAAACTTAAGTTTCTACACCATCTGTAATAGGTGGCCACAACAATTGTAGTTCAGGCTCCTACTATACGTCACTTTATAAGGATCTTTATTTAGTATGTTTTAATTAATACTCAAAATTACCTTAAAAGGTAGGTATTACTGTCTCTTTTTTACAAATGAGATGGTTGAGTTTCCTGAGGTGAACAACTTGTCCAAGTCACACAGCTGTCATGGGGTGAAGCTAGGGTTTTAAACCAGGGCAGTCTGTCTCCAAAATCCATTTATCAATGCCAGGCTTCACTTATTCTGTTTGAACTTCCAAAGAATGGGAGAACTCATAATCATCTAGAATAGACTGTCCTATTGCTGAGCATCTCTGCTTGAGATTTTCTTTTCCTTGGTCTACAACTGAACACTAAAATGTCTACTAAATATATAGTCCACATTTTTGCAAGGTGTCCTTCTTGCCAAAATCAAGGAAACTTGATTTGGCCCTTCTGAAGTCTTTATTCTCTATGGACATACCAGGAGAAAACTTTCAAGAAAAAGTGAAGACCAAGAAGAGAGGAAGACACACAGACACACAAACACACACACACACACACACACACACACACACACACACACACACACACACAGAGGTGATCCTAATGTTGTGAGAAAGCAGGTGTCTAACAGTTGGCCAAAATGTTAAATTACTAGAGCAATTCAGTTTCCCAATTTGCCATGATGCCAGCTACCCAGAATTAACAAAGACCTGCATATATCAGCAAACAGCTGAAGATAATTTTCAGCAACACTGTGCCCAAAGCAAAGAAAGGCATTCTGAAGATCTCATTAAACCTTTAGAGCCTGAATGATCAACTGATTTCATTGTAAGCCACAGACTCTGCCTCCTGCACTCTCCAAAGTATCTCTCGAATCAACATTTTTTCTGGGAAAATGATGTGTCACAGTGAGCAAGCCTACTTGTCAGGTCTTACAAAATCGATCTGTACTATTCCTCTCTCAGGAATTTAAAATAACATTTCTTTTTGTTTGCCCTGTTTGACATTTGGTGTTGTGCATTGTAGGGTCTGTCCTTCCCAAGATGGCCAAACTATAAAAGTATATTCTTTGGATATCATTGTTTCTTGTCTTCTCAGAAATGAGTGAAGCTTCTGACGTGGCTTATCCATCAAGGCAATCAGTGACAAAGAAGGTCCCCATCCTTTCTGTATATCAGTTTCCCATGTCTGTTCTTAGGAAATCAATATATTATTTTCAGAGTATTTTCAGGTTTTAGAGAATCAACAGGAACTTCCCAGAGGAAAACAGAAATTGTTCATAAGTGTTCAGGCTGGCTATGTACCATTCAGTAAATGGTAACTATGAAGCTATATTTTAAGAGTATTGGTGGTATCCACTTCCAAAATTCTTTCACTGCATGTCTTAAAACAGAAATACACTCACACACACACACACACACACACACACACACACACACACACACACACTTCAGCAATTTCTAATCCCTAAGTAACTGAGTTCAATCACATGAAATATTCCTCCTGATTCCACCCCTCCTACTAAGAGAGCTAAAAAAAAAAAAAAAAGGAGTTAGTCAAATGAAGGCACTTATCTCCATGACTCTCCCCAGATTCTAAATTGATGAAGTCATCCTTTTCTCCCTTATTCTGAATAGTTCAAATGAGATGTAAGTCAACAGTTCAAATGGGTTGTACTCAGTCCAAATAGGACTCAGAAGATGGTGGGAATACAGAAACAGGAGAAGTGTCAAGAAGCTACACATGAGGACTAAGTTACCTGTTCAGTGAAAGTACATTTTGATCTAAAATCTAAAATGCAGCCCTCAATTCAACAACCTGCATCAGCAGTGTGGCTATGTCTGCATCCACCCAGCCAACGACTGTAAATGTGGGTAATCTGAATTATTCCCCAGTTAACTGTTCCCAGCCAACTGCCAGCTCTCAAGTATCAAATCCAATTTAGAAGGTAGAATTTACACATTAGTTCAGAAAGAAAAAAAAATTCCTATCAAAACCAAATCCATTCAAAACAGAACAGCCTCAGCTATGTTTTAAAAACAGTGACTACTGGGGGGCCTGAGTGGCTCAGTCGGTTGAGGGGGACCACTTCAGCTCAAGTCATGATCTCATAGTTAATAACTTCAAGCCCTGCATTGGGCTTGCTGATGTCAGCACAGAGCCTGCTTCAGATCCTCTGTCTCCTTCTCTTTGCCCCTTCCCCACACATGCTCTCTCTCTCTCAAAAATAAATTAGAAATATTAAAAAAAAGCTTTATTCATACATATATAAGGAAAATTCTTATGATGAAAACCATTTCTTGCCTTCCATCAACCATACATGAGATAGGAAATAGAAGTTCTTAATTACAGTCAGAATTTTTGTTTGTTATGTTCATTTATTGGTGATGTTTGTTTTGTTTTGTTGCTTGGGGCACTCTTAGTGAATTCAGAGGCAACTGACTCATTTCAACACTGGTGCCATATTGGCCACCTTGAAGATTATGATATTATAAGGGCAAAAAGGAAGGAGGAAAAGCTGTAACTACAACCTTAGCTGTTGGCTTGAACAAACTCAAGCACTATAAAAGATAAATTTACTGTAATACTCAGAGTGCCTCCCAAGTATTCAGATAGAACAGAAATCCAGCAGTAAGAATCCTCAGCAATAGTTACCTTTAAGTCACAGCCAACTTTTTCAAATACCACAGACTGAATACTTTTCTTCTAAAGCTGGCCTGATGGCAGTCAGAAAAAACTCAATCAACATTCATATAAGAATATGGCCATGCAGAAAAACCAAAACCTCATTTGAATTATGCCTTAGATGCCTTTTACCTAGAGAATAGTATCTTGTGTTTTCCCAAAATTTAGATTTAGAACATTAAACATAGTGGTCATATTCTCATCAAAATAAGTTATATAGAATTCCCTTGCTTTGGAATTTCTAAGGGAGAGTTTTCAAAATCTTCATGTTAGGGGCACGTGGGTGGCTCAGTTGGTTAATTGTCCATGATCTCCCAGTCCGTGAGTTCGAGCCCCACGTCAGGCTCTGTGCTGACAGCTCAGAGCCTGGAGCCTGCTTCAGATTCTGCATCTCCCTCTCTCTCTGCCCCTCCCCTGCTCATGCCCTGACTCTCTCTGTCTCAAAAATAAATAAAAACATTAAAAACTTTTTAAAAATCTTCATGTTAGAAGAAAGATTAAACATTCGCTTTTTAAAAATTCATTTAGGTAGAAGAAAGCACATCCTCTCAATTTATAATAGCTGCCATAGACTTGGCAAAGTGAGTATTCTGTATATTCCACCTAAGAATTTAAAAGGCATCCTATCAAAGCTCAACCTTATTTATTTCTGACAAGACAAACATCCAGAGATAAGACTTTTTTTTTCATTCCTTCTCAATCGGTCAATCTATTACCTTCTGTGTTAAGAGCATGTAAAATTGGGAATTTCATTCTGTATGTGACATAAGAAAATTGATATACTCAGTGAATTCAAAATTAACATATAGCAAGATGGAAAATTGTCAGCTCCCCAAATTGGTAATGTAACAGCCCCCTTCCATAGAGGGAGGGTGTGAACTGCAAAGAGCTCTAGATTAGAATGATTCAGTTTTAGATTATGACCCAGGGTTGTGAAGCTGAAGAAAATCACATTACTTTCCTGGGTCTTAGCTTCTTCATATAAAGTATATAAATCAGACATATTTTGCCTACAGGTGCAGAAACACCATTCAAAATACTTTAAATGAAAAAAAAAACTGAATTATCTCACATAATCAAAATATCTAGGTAGTGGACCTCAGGACAGGCTGAATCTAGGTGTTTAAAGGGGCCTAACAGTGAACTGTCTCTCTTCACTCTTCTCTTGTGAAGCCACTCTTCTATTGGCTTCATTCTCAGAAAGGCCCTCTTCAAGAAGAAACAAAGAAGGTCTTTGAAAACTTCAGGCTTATATTCTACCTGCTGGGCAATAATAGAGGTAGAACAGAACATGTTTCCCAACAGTTTCAGCAAAACTCTTAGAGCTGTTATTCATAACCTTTCATTGACCTGATTAGCTCACATCAACTCCTAAACCCATCAGTTCTATCCACGTTGTTACAAATGGCAAGATTTCATTATTCTTCATCGATGAGTAGTATTCCAGTGTGTGTGTGTGTGTGTGTGTGTGTGTGTGTGTGTGTGTGTAATAACAAATTTTAATCCATTCATTAGTCAATGGACATTTGGGCTCTTTCCATAATTTGGCTATTGTTGATACTGCTGCTATAAACATTGAGGTGTATGTGCCTCTTCAAATCAGCACTCCTGTATCCTGTATCCTAGGAATAGTAGAGCAATCACTGGGTTGTAGGATAGTTCCATTTTTAATTTTTTGAGGAACCTCCACACTGCTTTCCAGAGTGGCTACACCAGTTTGCATTCCCATCAACACTGCAAAAGGGTTCCCCTTTCTCCACATCCTCACCAACATCAGTTGTTTCCTGAGTTAATGTTAGCCACTCTGACTGGTTTGAGGTGGTATATCATTGTTGTTTTAATTTGTATTTCCCTGATGATAAGCGGTGTTGAGCATCTTTTCATGTGTCTGTTAGCCATCTGGCCACAGCAAATTCTTATTTGACATGTTTCCGAAGGCAAGGGAAGTAGAAGCAAAAATGAACTATTGGGACCTCATAAAGATAAAAGCCTTCTGCACACCAAAGGAAAAAATCAACAAAATTAAAAGGCAACTAATGGAATGGGATAAGATATTTGCAAATGACATACTGAATAGAGGGTTAGTAACAAAAATGTGTAAAGAACTTACCAAACTCAAGACCCAAAAAACAAACAATCCAGTGAAGAAATGGGCATAATACATGAAAAAAAACCATGATTTTTCAAGGTCTGTGAGGATGATTCTAGAAGAGATTGGCACTTGAATCTGTGAGGAATCTGATGTGTCCTCACTAATGTGGGAGGGCATCATCTGATCTGCTGAGGACAAAAAGGCAGAAAAAAAGCAAATTCTCATTCTATATAAGCTAGAATGTCTATCTTCTCTTGCACTCTGGCATCTGTCTCATCTTCTGGCTTTGAGACCTTTAGACTTACACTAGGGTCTCTCCCCACCCCTTCTCAGGCCTTCAGCTTTCCACTAGGAGTTATATCATCAGCTCCTCTGGTGATCAGGTCTTTGAACTTGGACTGAATTCTATCACTAGCTTTCTAGATTTGCAGACAGCAGGTTGCATCATGGCTTATCTCAGCCTCCATGACCACATGAGCCAATTCCTGTAGTAAATTCTTCTTCTTTTTTAATGTTTATTTATTTCCAGAAAGAGAGAGAGAGAAGGAAAGCAGGAGGAAAGAGAGAAGGAGAGAGAATCTGAAGCAGGGTTCAAGCTCAGTGCAGAGCCTGACACAGAGATTGATCTCAAGACAGAGATCATAACTTGAGTTGAAATCAAGAGTCAGATGCTTAACCAACTGAGCCACACAGGTGCCCTGTAAATCTCTTTTTCTAAACATGTATCTAAATCTCTCCTGTTGGTTCTGTTTCTCTGGAGTACCCTAACACAGTGTTCATGTTTCACTTTCAATTGGTGGTTACATAAATGAAGTTTCCCAAGGCTTTTTTGTTGTTGCTTTTAAGTCAAAAACCATTCCATGAAACTATATGTAGTCAGAATTAGCCTATTTCTCCCTTTACTTATTAATTTTGGTCCCTTTGCTTCCATTTACTTTAATAATCCTTAACCTTTTGAAGTATTCACTGCACCCTTAGAATTCTCTATTGAGGTTCGTATTTATTGCAAGCACCAGTTCTGTAGAGTGCAAGACTTCTTCCTCCCAATAGAGGCAATCACCTTAGCACCTTCATGATGCACCATTACCTATGCTACTGATGCATATGATGATTTTACAGTGCTTTGAAGATGTCTAAAAACATAGCCAAGACAGCCTGGTAAGAAACAATTGCAAGATTTTACAGAGACCAAGAAGACTGGATGGTCTTTGAAATTCCTTTCAATGTTGTTCATAATGTGTTAAGTATGTATTTAATCCACTTTTTTTGTTGTTACAAGATACCAACAACCAGTGGTGATAGCAGAGGTTCATTTATTACTGTGAGACAGAGAATAGCAGTACATGGAAAGTTTTCCAAGAAATGGGAGCATCTTCAAGAAAACACTGAGTCAATTATTTTTACTTTATCACATATCGTCAAGGTCTATAAAACATGCAATTATAGCAACAGAATTTTGAAGAGGCATTATTTTAGAGGGCAATGTGTGGTCTCACTCATATAGCTAGAATTTTGTGAATCTATATAAATGTGTACAATGGTACGTGGTAACTAAAATCCTTGAGCGATAAAATTCATTTAGTAGGTTGCTATTTAGTCTAAGCATAAAGTTTCTGTACTTTAATGCCTGACCTTGAAACAAGAGCAGCAGAGACTGAGAATACCTCATAATTAGGATATACATGTTTACCTGACTGATAAGAAATGGTGTCCAGTAGTATAAGAGGTAAAACTTCATGGATATTAGTCGATAAAGGCTAATTTATGATTCAGTAATAATCCCCCAATTCTTAATGCCTTAAGGAAGAAAGGCATATTACTTATTCACACTACATACTCTTCTTGGATCTACAAGGAAACTCGACACCAAAGGAAGCAGTCTGATGAAGAACTCACCATATTGAGTGTTGCCAATCCATCCCAAAGGGACAAGGAAATTTTGAGGAATTGCCCACAGGTAATTAGAAACTCCTTCTGAAAGTGACACACGTCACTTCTGCTTAAAACTCCTTCAACTGAATTGGCAACATCATCCCTATCCGAGTCATAATAACATCCCTATTAACCACGAAGAAGCCAAACAGTTCAATCCTATCATGTGTCTGGAAGGTAGAATGCTGGATATATTCTGAGACAAATATTGATGACTACCACTAATTAGTTTGCAATGGAATAAAAGCAATGAAAACCAGGATTGAAATAGTGACTATATCATAGTTTGCATAAAAATAGAAGATCACTTGAATTCTGGTAAGAAGGAATGAGAAATGAATAGTGGAACATGTACCCTCACAGTACAAAATATTTATTAACTGTTTAACATGCACTGTTCAGCTCATCTGGTGGGGTCTATTTCTTCCACATTATTTTACTATCTTTACAAAATCTTGAGCAAAGAAAAAAACTGGGGAGAGGAATAATATTAAGGAAATGCATTTGAATTCCTGAACTAGCTAATATCCTTTTGCATGAGATTAGAGGAGGTTAATGACATCTCCTACTTCATGATACTGAATAACACATATTCCTATATGAATGGGCACCCCTTACCCAGGCACACATGAAGCAGGTTATTGCTTCCCTTCTTGGTGTACAAATTATGAAATTAGCTAATTTAGTTAGTGTCATTTGTGTTTTAAGCATTGTAGGAATATGTTACAGGAACTTCTTGGAGTAAAATCTCAGACCTTATCCTAACTTTAAAGATTTCACTGTGATGCCGATCCAGCTTGCTGCCTCCTCTGATTCACACACCCCCCAATCTCTAGACTTGTGGCATTGTCACAGTTCATGGTAGAAATGGTTTTGATCAGTAAATGCATCTTAATTTATGTAGCTCTAAAACTTTGCCACATTTTGTCCATTCTGGGAGTAGAGAAAAACTTCCCTGTTAGCCACTCCCTCCTCTTACAGATACTTTCACGGTAACATTATCTAGTATTTGGTGGGGTTATTTGAATGGTGCTAATTTTAGAACTGCAGAGAAAATGTTTTGGTACATGGATTGAGATTGCTCTTATTTAGCCAACTTTATAGAAACTATTATGAAAAATGATAAAAAAAATATATAACTATATATGCCGGCAAAATTTACAAGAGGGATAAACAATAAGTATACAAATTGATGAAATAGTCTTCTTTGTTTCCTGGTTTCCTTCTTGAGTTGGAATATCTCACTTCATCTTCTCTGGACCTTGGAGAAGGATTTAAGCAATTTGCTCCTCTGATTCTCAGGCCTTTAGACTTGGGCTAAATTATAACTACTGGCTTTTGGGGGTCTCCAGTTTGCAGGTAGCAGATCGTGGGACATCTTAGTCTCTATAGTCACCTTCCCCTTTCATTGAAAGTCATTTCTGTATATTCCCCGAACACCAAGACTTTCTTATCTGATGGCTTCCTGTGAAGTTTGAAGTACTTAATAACTCCAAAGTGCTTTTAATAAAGTCTAGCAGGGACCCCAGACAAAGATGGAGACACCAGAGGCTCCTGAATTTCCCTCCTCCCATGGATATTCCAAATATATAGCTACACATGAAGAAATTCCCTCTGGGAGACACCCAGAAACTAGTTGTGTGACTCCTACACGTCGGGCAACTGAAAAAATACCCATATTAAAACTGGTAGAGTGTGCTGAAACACTCTCAGAATAAACTCACCTTTGGCCCAGTGCCATACAATCAGGGGGGAACTCCCAAACCCCAGCTTCTTCCTGAGGAGTGAAGGGTTTGGACCACCTATCTGATACCTCAGCTTTTAAAGCTGTCACCAAAGGGACCTAGTTCTGAAAGCTACTGGGGCAAACAAAGAAGCAGTTGGTAACAGGTGGTGAACACTTGCCACAGCTATCTTCCCAGGGCTCAGTGCAGAGAGAACAAGCAAAATTGCTTATCTCTGGGGTGCCTGGGTGGCTCAGTCAGTTAAGCATCCGACTTTGGCCCAGGTCATGATCTCACAGTTCATGAGTTCAAGCCCCGCATCAGGCTCTGTGCTGACAGCTTGGAGGCTGGAGCCTGCTTTGGATTCTGTGACTCCCTCTCTCTCTGCCCCTCCCCCACCCATGCTCTGCCTCTCTCGCTCAAAAATAAATAAACATTGAAAACTTTTTTTTAAAAAATGCTTATCTCCCAGTCTTTACCTGGAAGGTATTTGACTGCATACTCTAGAAGCTGCAGCTCGAGGTCCAGCTTTACTAGCATGCATTTACATGCTGACATATATCCTGCCCAGAGGCTGTTTTTTGTTGTTGAGTTTTAGAATTCTCTACATATTCCTGATGTTAACACCCTTACCAGATACAGGATTTGTGAATATTTTAACCTTTTTTGTGGATTAACTTTTTATTCTGTTAATAGTATTTTTTATGCACAAAAGTTTTTAATTTTCATGAAATCCAGTTAGTCTATTTTTTCTTTTATTGTCTGTGCTTTTGGTGTCATATCCAAGAAAATGCCAAATCCAATGTTGCAAAGATTTTGTCATAGGTTTTCTTCTAAGCACTTTATAGTTTTAACTCTTATATTTAGGTCTTTGATTGATTTTGAATTAATTTTTTTAGACATAGTATTAGGTAAGGGTCCAACTCTCTTGCATGAGGATATCCAGTTTTCCCAAAACCATTTGTTGAAGACTGTTTTCTCCCCCACTGAATTATCCTGGCACCCTTCTCAAAACTCATTATATGAGAACTTATTTCTGGGCTCTCTATTCTGTTCCATTAATCTACATATCTGTCTTTATGCCAGTGCCTCCCTTTTTTGACAAATGCAACTTTGTAGTAAGTTTTGAAATCAGGAAATGTGAGTCCACCAACTTTTCTTTTTTGGAATTGTTTTGACTAACCATAGTCTCTGGATATTCCATATAAATTTTACAAAGGGTTTTTTGTTTTCTATTTCTACAAAAACATTGTTGAGATTTGGTAGAAATTGTATAAATTTTGTAGATCTCTGAATAATATTGGTATCTTAATAAGATTAAGTCTTCCAATCCATGAATATATGATGTCTTCACCTACTTATGCCTTTAATTTCTTTCAGTAATGTGCTGTAGTTTGCATTGTAGAAGTCTTTCACCCCCTTGGTTAATTCTGAACTTCTTTATTATTTTTGATGCTATCTTAAGTGGAATGATTTATTTAATTTCCTCTTCAGATTGTTCATTATTAGGCTATAGAAATGTAATTGATTTTTGTGAGGTGATTTTGTATCCTGAAACTTTGCAAATTCATTTATTATTTCTATCAGGTTTTCTTTTGTAGAGTCATTAGGATTTTCTACATCTAAGACTCTATAATTTGCAAACATATTATTTTACTTCTGCCTTTCCAATTTGGATCCTT
Organism: Acinonyx jubatus; assembly: GCF_027475565.1. Taxonomy (NCBI): domain Eukaryota; kingdom Metazoa; phylum Chordata; class Mammalia; order Carnivora; family Felidae; genus Acinonyx; species Acinonyx jubatus. Next base: position 42,757,920 of record NC_069391.1, read on the forward strand.
TCATTTCTTTCTCTTGCCTAATTGCTCTGGTTAGAAATTCTAGTACTATGTTGAACACAAATGGCAGAAGTGGACATCCTTGTTTTGTTCCTGATTTTAAAAGATCTTTTAGTGTTTCTCTATTGACTATGATGTTTGCCATCAGGTTTTCATATGTGGTTTTATTATGTTGAGATAGCTTCCTTCTAATTTTATCAGGTGTTATTATCATGAAGGGCTAATGAATTTTATCAAATGCTTTTTATATATCATTTAAAATAATCGTGTTGTTTTCCCCTTCATTCTATTAATGTGGTATATTATATGCATTGATTTTCATAATTGAGCCATCCTTGCATTCCAGGAATAAATCCAATTGGTCATGGTGTATAATACTTTTAATATACTGAATTTGGTTTGATAGCATTTTGAAGATTTTTGTATTAATGTTTATAAGGGGTATTGACCAATAGTTTTCTTACATTGTTTTTCTCTGGCTTTGGAGCAACGAATTGCTGGCATCACAGAATGAGTTAGGGAATGTTCTCTACTCTTCAATCTTTTGGAAACATTTGAGAAGGATTGGTGACAGTTGTTGCTTTAATATTTGGTAGAATTCACCAGTAAAATCATCAGGTCCGGAGCTTTTCTTTGTTGGGTGAATTTTTTTATTGATGATTTAATCCCCTTACTAGTTTTAAGCTTGTTCTTATTTTCTATTTCTTTGTGATTTAGTCTTAGTAGGTTTCATGTTTCTAGGAATTTGTTGATTTCATCTTGATTATCCAATTTTTTGGCATACATTATTTTACAGTACTCTCTCATAATTCTTTCTATTTCTATAGCATCAGCAGTAATGTCCCCACTTTCATTTCTTTTTTTCTCCTTCAGTATAAATTTATTTTTGCACTTATTTTGCAAAGAATTTAGAACACTTGAAGCACACTATGAGATGATAATGTTTAACCTTTTAAGTCTTTGCTTCTTTCTTTAAATATAGATGCTTAACAGAAAAGATGAACTATATTCAATCTACTTTTTCCTCAGTTGACTGATTTTTTTTTAGAGAATTATAAACTATAAGAGTAAACCAAGTAAAGGTTGGAAGTTGATTATAAGTAACATCATAACTGATAGTTACACAATTGTATTTAACAGCCCCCAAAGGGTTTCAAAAAATATTTCTGAATTCTTAAAATCACTTCTTAGCAAGCTATAGTTAGATATTCTCTTGTTCTCATAATTTCTACATCCTTGGTAGCTTGGTAGGAAGCACATCAATATATCACCAAGTCCAATGGCTAAGGCTATCACTGAAGCATCATTAGCATAGTCCTGAGCTCCATTTATTGGCAAATATCCTATTTGATCATGTTTTGAATTTTATACTATTTGTAGATTGAACAGTAAATCCCATCTTATGGATTTTCCAAATTCATCAGGCTTTCCTCCAAAGCCTACAGTGCCATCACACTGCTCTATCTCACAGAAAGCACAGCTGCTTTCAATTGTATCCAGAATACAACCTTCAGATGTTCATGCTCTCCACACTGTTTCAGTTGATTCTTAAGAGGCCAAGTGTTAAGGACTAAAATCAGAAGGCCTGAACTGTGCATCAAGGCTGGGCTGAGAAAAAGCAAGACTACAAGCAAAGGCAGGTTTAACTTCCACACCATGGCTGCCTGACAAGTAAGTGGTCAAGCATGAAAAAAGTCACAGGCCCATGCCACTGGTACTGACCTAACTGCTGGCCCCACTTTTTGTTCTGATGTTAGCAATTGAGGCTTCTCTCTTTATTTCTTAGTCCATCTAGCTAAATTTCAATTTTCTTGATCTTTTTGAAGAAACAATTTTTGGTTTTATTGTTTTTCTCTATAGATTTTCTATCCTCTATTTCATTTGTCTACCCTTTTTATTATTATTATTATTATTATTATTATTATTATTATTATTTTTTTTGGCTAGTTTTGGGCATAGCTTGTTCTTTTCCTAGTTGTCTAAGTTGTAAAGTTACATTGTTGGCTTAGCATGTTTCTTCTTTCTTTACGGTAAGGATTTATAATTGTAAATTTCCCCATCAGCACTGTTTTCACTGTGTCCCATAAGTTTTGCTATGTTGTTTTTGTTGTAAATTCTCTCAAAATATTTCCTAATTTCTCTTGTAATGTTTTTATTTGATTTATTGGCTGTTAAAGAGTTGTTGTTGAATTTCAGCAAAATTGTGTTTTCCAGGTTTCCTTTTGTTATTGATCTCTAACTTTATCCCGTTGTGGTCAGAGAAGATAATTAGTGTTATATCTATGTTTTAAAATCCATTGAGATTTAACTTGTAGCATAATACACCATCTATTCTGGAGAATGTCCCATGTGCACTTGAGAAGAATGTGTATTTTGTTGCTGTTGACTTTGGTAGTCTGTTCCATATAAGTTAGATCTAACTGGTTTATGTGTAGTTCAAGTTCCTTGTTTCCTTCCCTTCTGCCTGGTTTTTCTATCCATTGTTAAGAATGGGATACTGAAATTTTTAACTTTTATTATAGAAGTGTCTACCTCTCCCTTTAATTCTGTCAGTTTTTGCTTTATACTTTTTTGATGGTCTGTGTATTGTATACATAAATGTTTGTAATTGTTGTATCTTCTTGCTGTATTGCAACTTTTATTAACATATAATGTGTTTATTTGTCCCTTGTAATCTTTTGATTTAAATAGGCTTTTGATTTAAAGTGTATTTTGTCTGATATAAGCATAGCTATCTAGGTTCTCCTTTAGTTACTTTTTGCCTAAAATATATTTTTCCATCCTCTCACTTTCAACCTATTTGTGTGAGACCCTTAACAGATAGAGGAAAAACATAAAAAGAACCAATCAGAGATGAATAATGCAATATATGAAGTTAAAAATACACTTGATGGGGGTGCAGTGAAGCATCCAATTCTTGACTTCAGCTCAGATCATGATCTCGTGGTTCATGGGTTTGAGCCCTATGTTGGTCTCTGCACTGACAGTGTGCTTGGGATTTTCTCTCTCTCCCTCTCTAGACTCCTTCCTGCCTCTATCTTTCAAAAATAAAATATTAATTAAACAAAAACACTTGATGGAATAAATAGAAAGCTAGATGAAGCAAAGGAATGGATTAATGACCTGTAAGACAGAGTAATGGAAATTAAGCAGGGTGACCAAATGAAAGAAAAGAGTCATGCTAAACAGGAATAGAATTAGGGAACTCAGTGACTCTACCAAGGATAATGATATTAGAGTTATAGGGATCCCAGAAGAAAAAAAGAGAGAGACAAGGAGCTGAAGATTTATTTGAAGAAGTAACAGCTGAAAATGACTTTAATCTGGGGAAGTTAACAGATATCCAGATCCAGGAAGCACAGAGATCCCTCAACAAAATCGACCTAAGGAGGTCCATACCAAGACATATAGTAATTAAAATGGCAAAATGTATAGATAAAGGAAGAACTTTTAAAGCAGCGAAAGAAAAGAAGACAGTTACAAGTAAGGGGAACCTGGTAAGGTTATCAGTGGATTTTTCAGCAGAAACTTTGCAGGCCAGAAGGGAGTGGGAAGACATATTCAAAGAGCTGAAAGGGAAAAATCTGCAGCCAAGAATACCCTATCCAGTAAGGCTATTATTCAGAATGAGAGATAAAGATTTTCTCAACCAAAAACTAAAGGAGTTCATGACCACTAAACCATCCCTAAAGAAATATTAAAGGTGGGGCGCCTGGGTGGCTCAGTCAGTTAAGGATCCGACTTCAGCTCAGGTCATGATCTCATAGCTCATGGGTTCAAACCCTGGGTCGGGCTCTGTGTTGATAACTCAGAGCCTGGAGCTTGCTTCATATTCTGTGTCTCCCTTTCTCTCTGCCCCTTCCTTGCTCACACTTTGTCTCTCTATCTCTTTCAAAAATAAACATTAAAAAAAACTTTTTAAAGAAATATTAAAGGTGACCCTTTGAATGAAAAGGAAAGACCATAAATGAGAGTATGAAAAATAAGTATATCTGTAACAACCAGTCAAAGGATTCACAAAATAAAAGGATGTAAAATATGACACCTTGTACCTAAAACATGAAGAGAGGAGTAAAGAATGGATTCAAACTAAAGTGACCATCAACTTAATACAGACTGCTATATGCAGAAGAGGTTATATACAAAACTCATGGTAACCACACATGAAAAACCAGTAATAGATATGCAAAGAATAAAGAGAAGTAAACCCAAGTATATCACTCAGAAAACCAGCAATCCATTAAAGAGAGCAAGAGAAGAAAGCTTCAGAGATAAATTTTAGAAACAAGCACAAAACAAGTTACAAAATGGCAATAAATACCTATCTATTAATTAGTTTCAATGTGAATGGACTAAACATTCCTATAAAAACACATAGAGTGACAGAGTGGATTAAAAAAGCAAGATCCATCTATATGCTAACCACAAGGGACTAATTTGAGACCTACAGACACCTACAGATTGAAAGTGAGGGGATGGAGAAACATTTATCATGAAAATGGATGTCAACAGAAAGCCAGGGCAGCAATACTTTTATTGGACAAAAAGACTTTAAAACAAACTCTGTAACAGGAGACAAAGAAGGACACTATATAATAATAAAGGAGAAAATCCAATAAGAAGATATAAAAATTGTAAATATTTACACACCCAACATGAAGCACCCAAATACATAAAACAGTTAATAAAAAATATAAAGAAACTAATCAATAATAAAACAATAATAATAGGGGTTTTACCAGCCCTCTTACATCAACAGAAAGATCATCCAAAAAGAAAATCAAAAAAGAAATAGTGGCTTTAATGACACATTGGACCAGATAGATTTACCAGATATATTCAGAACATTCCATCCTAAAACAGAATACACATTCTTTTCAAGTGTACATGGAACATTCTCCAGAATAGATCATATATTAGGCCACCAAACAAGTCTCAATAAATTCAAAAAGACCAATGTCATACCATGCATCTTTTCTGATCACAATGTTATGAAACTAGAAGTCAAGACACAAGAAAAAAAAATTTGCAAAGACTACAAATTAATGGAAGTTAAATAACATCCTACTAAACAATGAATGGGTCAACCAGGAAATCAAAGAAGAAATTAAAAATTACATGGAAACAAATGAAAATGAAAACACAATGGTCCAAAATCTTTCGAATGCAGCAAAAATGGTTCCAAGAGGGAAGTTTGTAATAATACAGACCTACCTCAAGAAGAAAAGTCTCAAATAAATAACCTAACATTACACGTAAAGAAGCTAGAAAAAGAACAACAAACCCCAAACCCAGCAGAAGGAAGGAAACAATAAAGATTAGAACAGAGATAAATGATATAGAAACTAAAAACAAACACATAAAAAATATATAACAGAAGAGATCGATGAAACCAGGAGCTGGTTCTTTGAAAAACTCAACAAAATTGATAAACCTTCAGCCAGACTCATCAAAAAGAAAGGACTCAAAATAAACAAAATTACAAATGAGAGAGAAATAACAGCAAACACCACAGAAACACAATTCTAAGAAAATATATGAAAAACTATATGCCAACCAATTAGACAAACTAGAAGAAATAGATAAATTCCTAGAAACATATAAATTACCAAAACTGAAGCAGGAAGAAATAGAAAACTTCAAAAGACAAATTACTACCAAAGAATCTAATAAAAAACCCTCAACAAACAAAATGTCTAGGACCAGGTGGCTTCACAGGTGAATTCTACCAAACATTTAAAGAGGAGTGAATACCTACTCTTCTCAAAGGGAGAAAATTTTCCTAATTCATTTTATGAGGCCAGCATTACTATAATACCAAAACCAGATAAAGACACAACCAAAAAAAAGAGAACTACTGGCCAATATCCCTGATGAACATAGATAGAAAAATACTCAACAAACTACTACCAAACTGATTCAAACAATACATTTAAAAAATCATTCACCACGGGGAGGAGCCAACATGGCAGAACAGCATGGAAATTTTTTGTGTGTCTCATGTCCATGAAATACAGCTAGACCAACACTAACCCATCCTGCACACCGAGAAAACTGATCTGAGGATTACCACAACAATCTGCACAACCTGAACCACAGAATTCAGCAGGTACGCAGCACAGAGAGGTGAACTTGGGGAGAGAGAAGCCACGGAGAGCAGGGAGCCCCTTTTGTATGTGCGGAGAAAGGATGGAGATGGGTGGGGGGAGGGGGTGGAGAATACGGGAAAAGCACCCCTCCCCAAAAGCAGCTGGAGAAAGTGGAAAATTGGAAACAGCCACAGGGACTGAACTAAAACGGGATAAAGAAGAAAAGAGAAAGTCTAAATTCCATTAAGACCATAAATAGGGGGAGCGCAGAGTCTCAAACTCCACAGCCCAATACCTGGCAGTGCTCTGGTGGGAAGGTCAAATGGGGTCGGGGAGGTTCTTGGTCCACACCAGGAGATCATACTGTGCATATTTTCAGACCACAACGCTATGAAACTTGAAATCAACCACAAGAAAAAATTTGGAAAGGTAACAAATACTTGGAGACTGAAGAACATCCTACTCAAGAATGAATGGGCTAACCAAGAAGTTAAAGAGGAAATTAAAAAGTTCATGGAAGCCAATGAAAATGATAACACCACAACCCAAAACCTCTGGGATACAGGAAAGGTGGTCATAAGAGGGAAGTATATAGCAATCCTTCCTAAAGAAGGAAGAAAGATTTCAGATATACAACCTAACCTTAAACCTTAAAGATTTGGAAAAAGAACAGCAAATAAAACCCAAAACCAGAAAAAGACAGGAAATAATAAAGATTAGAGCAGAAATCAACACTATCAAAAAAAAAAAGAACAGTAGAACAGATCAATGAAACCAGAAGCTTGTTCTTTGAAAGAATTAACAAAATTGATAAACCACTAGCCAGTTTGATCAAAAAGAAAAAGGAAAGGACCCAAATAAATAAAATCAAGAATAAAAGAGGAGAGATCACAACCAACACAGCAGAAATAAAAACAATAATAAGAGAATATTATGAGCAATTATATGCCAATAAAATTGGCAATCTGGAAGAAATGGACAAATTCCTAGAAACATATACACTACCAAAACTGAAACAGGAAGAAATAGAAAATTTGAACAGACCCATAACCAGTAAGGAAATCAAATTGGTAATCAAAAATCTCCCAAAAAACAAGAGTCCAGGGCCAGATGGCTTTCCAGGGGAATTCTACCAAACATTTAAGGAAGCGTTAACACCTATCCTCTTAAAGCTCCAAACTTTTTCTATGAATCCAGCATTACCTTGATTCCAAAACCAGACAGAGACCCCACTAAAAAGGAGAACTATAAACCAATCTCCCTGATAAACATGGATGCAAAAATCCTCCACATGATATTAGCCAACAGGATCCAACAATACATTAAAAAAATTATTCACCACAACCAAGTGGGATTTATACCTGGGATACAGGGCTGGTTCAATATCTGCAAAACAATTAACGTGATTCATCACATCAATAAAAGAAAGGACAAGAACCATATCAACCTCTCAATAGATGCAGTGAAAGCATTTGACAAAATAGAGCATCATTTCTTGATAAAAACCCTCAAGAAAGTCAGGTTAGAAGGAGTATACCTCGAGATCATAAAAGCCATATATGAATGACCCAACACTAATATCATCCTCAATGGGGAAAAACTGAGAGCTTTCCTCCAAGGTCAGGAACAAGACAGGGATGTCCACTCTTGCCACTGTTATTCAACATAGTATTAGAAGTCTTAGCCTCTGCAATGAGACAACACAAGGAAATAAAAGGCATCCAAATTGTCCAGGAGGAGGTCAAACTTTGATTCTTCACAGATGCCATGATACTCTACATGGAAAACCAAAAAGATTCCACCAAAAAACTGCTAGAACTGATGGATGAATTCAGCAAAGTTGCAGCATACAAAATCAATGAACAGAAATCGGTTGCATTCCCATACGCCAACAATGAAGCAACAGAAAGAGAAATCAGGGAATCGATCCCATTTAAAATTGGAACAAAAACCATAAAATACCCAGGAATAAATCTAACCAAAGTGGTGAAAAATCTATACGCCAAAAACTACAGAAACCATATGAAAGAAATTGAAGAAGACACAAAAATGGAAAAAGATTTCATGCTCCTGGATAAGAAGAACAAATATTGTTAAAATGTCAGTACTGCTCAAAGCAATCTACATATTCAATGCAATCCCTATCAAAATAATACCAGCATTCTTCACAGAACTAGAGCAAATAATTCTAAAATTTGTATGGAACCAGAAAAGACTCCGAATAGCCAAAGCAATCTTGAAAAAGGAAACCAAAGCAGGAGGTATCACAATCCCAGACTTCAAGCTATACTACAAAGCTGTAATCATCAAGACAGTATGGTACTGGCACAAGAACAGACACTCAGATCAATGGAACAGAATAGAGAACCCAGAAATGGACCCACAAGTGTATGGCCACCTAATCTTTGACAAAGCAGGAAAGAATACCCAATGAATAAAGACAGTCTCCACAGCAAGTGGTGCTGGGAAACTGGACAGCAACATGAAGAAGAATGAACCTGGACCACTTTCTTACACCATACACAAAAATAAACTCAAAATGGATGAAAGACCTCAATGGAAAACAGGAAGCCACCAAAATCCTCGAGGAGAAAGCAGGCAAAAACCTCTATGATCTTGGCCACAGAAACTTCTTACTCAACACATCTCTGGAGGCAATGGAAACAAAAGCAAAAATGAACTACTGGGACCTCATCAAAATAAAAAGCTTTCGCACAGCAAAGGAAACAATCAGCAAAACTAAAAGGCAACCGACATAAAGGGAGAAGATATTTGTAAACGACATATCAGATAAAGGGTTAGTATCCAAAATCTATAAAGAACTTCTCAAACTCAACACCCAAAAACCAAATAATCCAGTGAAGAAATGGGCAAAGACATGAATAGACACTTCTCCAAGGAAGACATCCAGATGGCCAATCAACACATGAAAAAATGCTCCACGTCACTCATCATCAGGGAAATACAAATCAAAACCACAATGAGATACCACCTGACACCTGTCAGAATGGCTAACATTAACAACTCAGGCAACAACAGATGTTGGCGAGGATGTGGAGAAAGAGGATCTCTTTTGCATTGATGGTGGGAATGCAAGCTAGTGCAGCCACTCTGGAAAACAGTATGGAGGTTCCTCAAAAAATTAAAAATAGAACTACTCTATAAGTAGTAGCAGCAATTGCACTACTAAGTAGTTATCCAAGGGATACAGGTATGCTGTTTTGAAGGGACACATGCACCCCAATGTTTACAGAAGCACTATCAACAATAGCCAAAGTATTGAAAGAGCCCAAAAGTCCATTGATGGATGAAAGGATAAAGAAGATGTGGTATATATACACAATGGAGTATTACTCGGCAATCAAAAAGAATGAAATCTTGTCATGTGCAATTACGTGGATGGAACTAGAAGTTATTATGCTAGGCAAAATTAGTCAGAGAAAAACAAATATCATATGACTTCACTCATATAAGTACTTTAAGACACAGAACAGATGAACATAAGGGAAGGGAAGCAAAAATAATATAAAAACAGGGAGGGGGACAAAACATAAGAGACTCTTAAATATGGAGAAAAAACAGAGGGTTACTGAGGCGTTCTGGGTGTGGGCTAAATGGGTAAGGGACATTAAGGAATCTACTCCTGACATCATTGTTGCACTATATGCTAATTTAGATGTAAATTTAAAAAATAAAATTAAAAAAAATAAAAATAAAACAAACAAACCAAAAAATCATTCACCATAATCAAGTGTAATTTATTCCTGCAATGCAAGGTGGTTCAACATTCCCAAATCAATCAATGTGATATACCACATCAAGAAGAGAAAGGATAAACAATATGATCATTTCAACAGACACAGAGAAAGAATTTGACAAGGTACAGCATCTATTCATGATAAAAACCCTTAACAAAGTAGGCTTAGAAGGAACATACTTCAACATAATAAAGACTTTCTATGAAAAACCCACAGTGAACATCCTATTCAATAGGGAAAAACTGAGAGCTTTTCCCCTAAGGTCGGGAACAAGGCAAGGATGTCTCTTCTTACCACTTTTATTCAACATAGTCCTAGCCATAGAAATGAGACAACTAAAAGAAATAAAAGGAATCCAAATTGGTAAGGAAGAAGTAAAACTCACTATTTGCAGATGACATGCTACTATATGTAGAAAGCCCTAAAGACTCCCTGCAAAAACTACAACTGATAAATGAATTCAGTAAAGACTCAGAATACAAAAATCAATGTACAGAAATCTGTTGCATTTCTACATATTAATAATAAAGCAGCAATAAGAGAAATTAAGAAAGCAATCCCATTTAGAATTTTCCCCCAAATAATAAAGTATCTACGAACTTAAACGAAGAGGTGAAAGACCTCTACTCTAAAAACTATAAAACATCGATGAAAGAAATTGAAAAGGACACAAAGAAAATGCAGACATTCCATGTTTGTTTACTGGAAAAACAAATATTGTTAAAATGTCTATACTACCCAAATCAATCTATACAATTAATGCAATCTATCAAAATACCAGTAGCATTTTTCATAGAACTGGAACGAAAAAACAATCTCAAAATTTGTGTGGAACTACAAAGGACCGCAAATAGCCAAAGCAATCTTGGAAACGAAGAACAAAACTGAAGGTATCACAATTCCAGATTCAAGTTATATTACAAAGCTGTAGTAATAAAAACAGTATTGTACCAGCACAAAAACATCAATGGAACAGAACAGAAAACCCAGCAACAAACTCACCAGTATATGATCAATTAATCTTCAACAAAGCAGGAAAGAAAATGGAAGGGGAAAAGACACTGTCTTCAACAAACGGTGTTGAGAAAAATAGATGGCTACATACAAAAGAATAAAAACTGGACCACATTTTTTTTACAGCATACATAAAAATAAACTCAAACTGGATTAAAGAGCTAAATGTGAGAACTGAAACCATAAAAATCCCAGAAGAGAGCACAGGCAGTAATATCTCTGACATTGGCATAGCAACATTTTTGTAGATATGTCTCCTGAGACAAGGGAAACAAAAGTAAAAATAAACTATTGGGGGTTACATAAAAAGCTTCTGCACAGTGAAGGAAACAATCAATAAAACTAAAAGGTAAGCTACTGAATAGCAGAATATACTTGCAAATGACATATCTGATAAAGGGTTAGAGATATAGATAGATATAGATAAAAATATATAAAGAACTTTTACAACTCAACAAAAAACAAATAATCCAATTAAAAAATGAGCAGAATACATGAACAGACATTTCTCCAAAGAAGACATCCCAATAACCAAAAGAACCATGAATAGATGCTCAACTTCACTCATCATCAGGGAAATGCAAATCAAAACTACAATGAGATATCACCTTATACCTATCAGAATAGCTAAACTCAAAAACACAAGAAACAACAAGTGTTGGTGAGGATGTGGAGAAAAAGAAACCCTCTTGTATTCCTAGTGAGAATGCAAACTGGAAAACAGGACAAAGTTTCCTGAAAAAATTGAAAATAGAACTACCTTATGATCCAGTAATTGCACTACTGGGTATTTACCCCATAATTACAAAAACACTAAATCAAAGGGATACATGCACCCCTATGTTTGTAGCACCAAAATAGCCAAATTATGGAAGCAGCTCAAGTGTCCACTGATTGATGAATGGATATACAAGAGATGGTATGTATGTATGTATGTATGTATGTATGTATGTATGTATTTATGTGTACACAAACACTGAAATACTACTCAGGCAAAAAAAAAAAAAAAAAGGAATGAAATCTTGCCCTTTGCAATGACATGGATGGAACTAGGGAGTCTACTGCTAAGTGAAATAAATCAGTAAGGGAAAGACAAATATCATATGACTTCACTCACATGTGGAATATAGGAAACAAAACAAACAAAGGGAAAAATAGAGACAGAAACCAAGAAACAGAGTCATAACTATAGAGAATGAAATGATTGGTTACCGGGGGCGGGGAGGGGTGGTGGTATATGGGATGGGTTAAATGGGTGATGGGGATTAAGGAGTGCACCTGTGATGAGGATTGGGTGTTGTATGGAAGTGTTGAATCACTATTACGTATACCTGAAACTAACAGAACACTCTATGTTAACTATAGGGGAATTAAAATAAAAACTTAACTAAAAAAGTATCACACGTAGCATGGTTTTCTTCAATCAATCACTTTTTACCCTGTTTTTTTTTTGAAATCTATCTGCGCTGATTATTTTCTATCCTTATAATTTTTGTATACTACTCCACCACATGAATTTATCACATGTCATTTTTCATTCCATTTTGACATTTAGGTTGTTGTTATTTTCCACTTTAAAATATTGCTTTATTTAAAATAATGAATCCATAATTCTTTGCATACATGTACAAAGGTTTCACTGAAGACTATTCCTATAAGTAGAGTTGTTCTGACCTAATATATGAACATTTTGAAGTTTACAATATACCCAATCTTGAACTAAACAAAAACTAAAGACATAGCCAAAAAAAACCAAAACCCAACTTTAAAATTAGAAGAAAATTTGGAGAATATCTTTTGAAGTGTTTAATTAAAGAAGACATAAAAAGCAAATGAGAAAAACGACAACAAAAGGGAAAAAAGACTCCTTGATTTGACCATATTGAAACTGAAAACTTCTGTCCGATAAAAAAGGATCATAATCAAAATTAAAAAGCAAACAACAGACTGGAAGATGATATTTAAAATATGTTTAAAAGATAAAGGATTATAATCAAAATATAAAGTAATTATGTAAAGCAAATAAGAGAAGATAATTTTTTAAATTAACATTTGTTTATTTTTGAGACAGAGAGAAAGAGAAAGAGAGAGAGAGCTCACACACGCAAGCAGTGAGAAAGAGAAAGAGAGAGAAAGGAAGACAGAGGAGCAGGCTCCACACTGACAGCAGAAAGCCTGATGCAAGTCTTGAACTCATAAACAGTGAGATCGTTACTGGAGCCAAAGTTGGATGCTTAACCAACTGAGCCACCCAGTTGCCCCAAGAGAAGATATTTTTGAAGGCCAGAATATGAAAGACAAATCAATTACAGAAGATAAAATGTGAATTGAAAACAAATAGGTAAAAACATTTTTAGCCTCACTAGTAATAAAGGACATTCAAATTAAAATAACGAATACTATCAGATCTCAACCATAAGACTGACAATAATCAAAAAAAACTATGTTAATTTCAACTGTTGGAGGAAATCTAGAAAAACACAATTTTCACATCCAACTGTGTAAGTACAAATTGATATATCCCCTGTGAAAAATAATTTGGATGTATTATAAATTTGAATATGTGCATAGTATAAAATATTATAGATAGTTTTTTTTAGAGACAGCATGCACAAACAGTAGAGATAGAAAGAAAAAAAGAGAATCTTAAGCAGACTCCATGCCTAGCACAGAGTCTGATATGAGGCTTAATCTCACAACCCTGAGATCATGACCTGAGCCAAAATCAAGAGATGGACGTCTGGGGCCCCTGGGTAGCTCAGTCGGTTAAGTGTCAGACTTCAGCTCAGGTCATGATCTCCCTGTCTGTGAGTTCGAGCCTCATGTTGGGCTCTGTGCTATCCTAACAGCTCAGAGCCTGGAGCCTGCTTAGGATTCTGTGTCTCCCTGTCCCTTCCCCACTTACATGTGTGCTCTTTCTCTTTCTCTTTCTCTTTCTCTTTCTCTTTCTCTTTCTCTTTCTCTCTCTCAAAAAGTAAACATTAAAAAAAAAAAGAAAGAGTTGGACATGTAATTAACTGAACCACCCAGGTGCTCCCACAATATTTTTAAAATGTGTTAATAGTTTAAGAATAGACAAATCAATGAAAACTGAAAGGCCAGATATATATATATATATATATATATATATATATATATATATATAGAGAGAGAGAGAGAGAGAGAGAGAGAGAGAGAGAGAGAGAGAGAGAGATGTTTTTAGAAATATGTATGTTAACATAAAGTGGCATTCTGAATAAGTGAGGGAAAGATTAGTAAACTTTCCCTGGCCACCATGATTTTTTTTTAACAGATACCTCCTTGTTGTATTCCCAAGTAGTTCTGGGAAACAGAAGTTACTAGCCATAATTTTTCATTGCAGGGAAAACCACTTGAGGGCTGGCTTGCCCAAAGAGCACAGCATAATTATTACAGTAGTCTCACAGCAAAGAAAGGTACAATCTGGGTGCATATATGACAAAGACTATGGTTGAAAAGAGGCAAACCCAGGGTTGACATCCCAGAGGAGAGATCCTTCCAGCTAAAGGGGAATACAGTTGACTTTATCAGAGTGTGCTGATGAAAAGTGTGCTATGAAAATAATCTTACATCCAGAAATGGCAAGTCACATAAAGCTTTAATCCATTTATGATCTAGATACACTGTGGGACTCTGGGTTTCTGCGGTCAATATTCCTTCCTACATTTATTGGTTTTTCTTACATTTTAATAGATGAACTGTCTCACACTTTATGTCCTTTGTACTTTTGAGGCATGAAGTTAGTGTGTGTTTATCATAATTTATGTTGAGAGACTTTTCTCAAGTGGAAATTTGAGCCAAGAGATGTCGGACAACTCTAAGGAAAGATCCTAGCCATTTGGAGTACTGGATTTCCCATACACAGGTTATACCTCAACTTAGTTGCTAAGGCAAATGAATTGAAAAAGTCAAGTTGCCATCCCCTTAAGAGCATGTCTAATTCATAAATAAAGACCTAATATTTCTTCTCAGTAACAGCTTAAAACTTAATGTTCCTCTCCTACTATACAATAATGAGGAAGTGAATAAACTTTGCTAGGCTAACATCTTCAACAGACTATGAAAGTGAAAATGCTTCCTGAAGACATCTTCCTTACCCATCATTACACCCATCCCCCAGTGTAGGTAAAGTACTCCTCCTCTACTCCAGAACACCCTGTATATCCCCAATTGCTTCAATTGTAATGCCCTATAATTGTCTGCTTAGTGTACCCCCTCATTGGACCACAAATCCTTGATGGGGATTGTCCAATTTCTTGCTCTACCTTCTGGACTTAGGATAGTGCCTGCCATAGTTTCTGCCCATTAATTTTTACCCAATGTTAACTAGTTAATGTAGTAGGCACCTATTATACATTGTGTAGTCTTGCATATGGTTATGTGTGCTATTATCCACCTAAAACACATAGACCATGCTGATTAAAAGGTACAGGGACTAGGCA
Source organism: Acinonyx jubatus (assembly GCF_027475565.1). Taxonomy (NCBI): domain Eukaryota; kingdom Metazoa; phylum Chordata; class Mammalia; order Carnivora; family Felidae; genus Acinonyx; species Acinonyx jubatus. The sequence continues at coordinate 42,773,238 of NC_069391.1, forward strand.
ATGAACTGTGCTCATTTTCTCTTGGTTTCTAGCTGTTTGGTGCCTAGAGAGGGGATGGAAGAGGGTATGGTGATCAGAGGACAGAAGGGGGAGAGAGAGGGAAGAAATAGGAGGGATTTGAAGGTAACTTTTGTACTGATTCTGCCAAATACTGAACTGTCTGTACATATTTGAGGTTCAAGTAGTTGAATATGTGCTAACGACCCCTTGTATGAATCACTTTCTCCTGGGAAGCTATTTGTCTCTTCCTAGCAGTAGCTGTTTCTCCTAAGTCATTCTTCAATGTCTGTAGTGGTCATAATAGCAATCTGTCAGTCCCCAAAACCTTTACCAAGCATGCAGAATAAAAGACTGAGGAAATACATTTGGCTAGCATAGAAGTTTAACTCATAGCAGTTAGAACCCAGTTTGACCCTACACATTTTTATACCAACAGTGTTTTGACAGAGGAAATATATATATATATATATATATATATATATATATATATATATATATATGTATTTATATATATCCAAAGAACTGCAAGTATTTTTAAAGTTGTTTGGCTCTCAATATTCTGTATATTAAAAAAGAAAATCATTCCATATATGAAACTGTGAAACATGTAATGTGTTTTAAATCATGTTTATGATAGCTAGTTATTAAACCATGTTAATGCTTATAATGAAATTCATTGCTAATTCAAGAGCTAATTATACAGAAAATGGTCTCTACTTCTACTTTTTTTTTAACTACTTTACAGCTTTCCAACTTAGTGCTTGGAATAATCTACAAATGACAGGACACAAGACAAAAAAATTAACAATAGCTATAATTATAGACAATATTTGTGTAACAGTTTGTACATCACTATATATTCTCATCTATTATAATACTTTTAACAAAACTGTGAATCATTACTGCCATTGTACAGATAAGAAAACAGATTAAAAGGGCTAAAGAACTTGCTGGGGTATTACAGCCAGTAAGTGACAAATGGAGGGCTTAAACAAAAGCTCATTCCTAATCATTGTTTTTCATTCTCTAGGGAAACCCGTGTTTTTATGGCTCTATGGCTTACTTATCTCTTACTTAAGGATCTATCAATGCTATGGATTGAATTGTATTCCCCAAAAAGATGTTGAAGTCCCATCTCCCAGGATCTGTAAATATGACCTTCGTTGGAAATAGGGTCTTTATAGAGAAGATGATCAAGTTAAGATGAGGTCATTAGGGTGCACCCTAATCCAATGCAACTGGTGTCCTAATAGAAAAAGAAATTTGGACACAGAGACAGAGAGAGACAGAGACAGAGAGAGAGATGGACAGAATGAAGATGATGTGACAACACAGAATGCTGTCTACAAGCCAAAGTACACCTGAGGCTGTTAGACGCTAGGAAATAGTCATGGAACAGATTTTCACTCACACCCTTCAGAAGGAATGAACCCCACTAATGCCTTGGTTGTACAGTTCTAGCCTCCAGAAATGTGAGAAAACAATTTCCTGTTTTTGTAAGCCACCCCCCTTTTGGAACTTTGTTAAGGCAGCCATAGGAAGTTAATACAGTAGGTGATAGCCATTTATAAGTTCAGCCATTTATGTGTGCAACTTTGGAGTCAGAATGACTAGGGATAAAAAGATGTATACAATTCTACTGCTTCCCACTTAAGAAATTCAGAACTTAATTAAAGAAGCTCTGTTATTTCATTGAGCCTCATTGTATACAGTTATTAAAGCCAGTTCTAAGCAAAACAGAGAATTCATTGGGAAGGTGATCACCATCAGCAAAATTAGTTTTATTGCTATGGGCCTGGCATAACAAAGAAGTCAGAATGCTAACTTACCCCATCCACCAGGATGTTTTATCTTTAATAAATCCTTATGTGGCCTCAAAACCCTTCTCACCACTCTAGAAATCACCTACTAATGTATAGGAAATGGCACCAAAGAGGAGACTCATCAGCCTTCCCTTTCCTGGGTTCTGTATTTAATGCATGCATGTGTGCATGGAGAAGATGAAACCTGGCTTTGCACACCTATCTACAGCCATCCCTTACACCTCCATACTTTGCTGCCATGTTGGTCTCACCTCTGTATCTGAACTTCAGGCTCAGTTTTCTCCCCTGTACCCTGTGCCTACTGGAAATTAGAGTTTTCTCTTAGCCTAAGCCCGTATTATGGACTCCTGATCCCCAAACCGCTTTTGTCAATCTCCTCCCCAAATAGATGAGATGCCACTACTCGACAAAATTCTATTCCAAATGTGATATATACCAAAGATCCTGAAAGTACTGCCTGTTCTTGAAAATCTCACTATTGTGCTGCACTCACCCTTGGAGAAGACTGCCTACCTACATTAAGTTCAAGTTCATCATGTAACAGTTAACCACTTACTGAGAAGTTCTTACCATTACTATGCTATATGTATTATTCATGTATATTTCACAATAACCATGAGAGGTAGGTACTCTATCATCCAATTTTCACAGAGAAAGAAACTGGAGCTCACAGAAGTTGGTAAAACTTTGTCATTCACCCATCTTTAATTTTACTATGTTTCATTGCCCCAATTCTAACTGTTTCCAGGATGTCAAACAAGTGGGTGATTTAAATATTGGTGTTAGTATTAAGAAAATGAATGACTGCAATGACTGGATTTTTAAAAATTCTTTTGTAAGTCAAGAGTTTGCAATTCTTTGCATTCAAGATTGATTGAAGAACTTATCAAGTTGACAGCTATTCATAAAAACTATTTCTGATGATCATTATGCGATTTTTTTGTCACATATCTCAAAAGGATTCTAAAGTGAGTAACACTGCCATAACAAAACTTCCATTCCCATCTCCTTTACAGTAAATAATATTTCTCAGACATGAACTAGGAATAGAACTGGTGTTGATTCTTATCTCATTTAGTAGTAACATGAATACATGAACTGAAAACAAAAGAGGTTCCAATCCATCCCATTGAAAGATGCATATCCAAAAAACAAACAAACAAACAAAAACCAAAAAACACACTGGTATAGATGCTGATCATGAGATCAAAGAGATAGACTAGCTCTCATTTACTGACAGTATCATTTTGGATGACTCAAATCCCAATCTTGGAAATCAACATGAAAGTCCTGAACTGAGAAATTTATACCTTTCAGATATCTCCACAGAGAACATCCCTCTTAATAAGAATATCATTTGATCAAATTTAAATAACTGACAGTGTGTGAGATAAATCTGATTCGTTCCATCTACTTAAAGAAGGGCTAAACAGGTTAACAATGATCATTGTTTCTTTCCCACTAAAATTCAATAGGCATGGAGTAATAAAATATTACTTGATGTTCCCATGTAAGAGCTTTCAAAATCTGACTTAAAATGGTCACTTAGATATACCAGTGATATACCATAGTTTTCTACTCTGGAAACCATATCAAGAATCGAAATTGGGACAAATAATTTAATTTCTGAGGATATAGTTCAGTATCTCAAAAATGCGCCAAATTGCAGGTTGCTATGAGAACTGAATTATTTAAGACATGGTAATGTCAAGTACCTACTATCTAAACACTAAACACTAAAATTCAATCTCCAGATACTCAGTGCTCAACCTCCACACTAATTTTTTCTTCATTTTGACAGTTGAATTGATATAGAATTTTGAACCATTTGAAATGAATTAGTGGCAGCTACTCAAAAAATATACCTGAGTACCAAGAGATGTTATTCCCTCCAAGGACCTGATAAATACTTCATCATAAAGAAGATGGAGAAGGGCTCTCTTTTTTACCCCCATGTTGATGACATTCAGATTTGAACGACTCTGGCCTCAAAAAAAAAAACACAAAAAAACAACAAAAAAAAAAACACCTATCTTACTGTTAGCCAATACAAAGCAGAGCGCTGCAGATATGATGAATTTTCCACATATCTGAGACTCTTTTTAATGTGTATTCACCACTTCCAAGGCTGAGATAAACTGACAAATTTTAGTTAGCAAGTTATTCTTTTTAATAAAAATGTACTTTGATATTGAAGGACACATCAATTATTTTTAAAAGAATTTTAGCACTACATTAAAATGCTAAAATATGTATTTAAGATAGCTAGCTTAGAAGTAATTGCAAAATATTTCTTAGTGAAAAATGAAAGCTGGGAGATAAGAGGAAGACAAAAGATGGACAAAGGAGAGCACTGTGTGACACCCATGTTTAAGTCAAGAAACACTCAAGTATGTTATTTTTTTGCCAGGATAGCCTGGCTGGCAGACTGTTGGAAGACAAATGTAAGACTAGGGTAAGGAGATTCACTTACCCTGTGAATCTCACAGTGGTTGTACTGTGAAGAGGCACTGACAGCCTCAATGATGCAGTCAAACCTTAAATGCTTCTTACCAAAGAAGTAAAACTTGATGCTAAGAACAGAAATTAATGAAAGGCAAAAAAAAAAGAAAAAGAAAAAAAGAACCAAGATGATAAACAAAACTGATAGTTGATTATTTGAGGAAAATAACTACTAAAATAGACAAATTTCTGAAGGATATGAATATCAACTGTCCACTAATGAATCAGTACATTCAATTCAATTCCAATCAAAATCCTGACAAGGACCTCCATGGAAGCTGACAAGCCAACTGTGAAATTTATATCCAATAGTGAAGGGCCAAGAATAGCCAACAGGCTCAAAGAAGAGTGTGGTTTAACCTGTCCCAGTATAAAATAAGAAGTGAAGAGGAGAGGAGAGCAGAGAGAAGAAGAAGAAATCACGTACATGTATGTGCACGTGGGTTCCATGCATTATAAAATGTATTTCACACTGAGTTGCCATACAAAATAAAAATGGAAGAACTCCACAGGAGAAATTCTTGGACATGTGGAGAGATATATTCAAGAATGTCCATAGCAGCACTATTGGAAGAACAAAAACATGTCCACCAAAAAGAAAATAGATACAATGTACTTATGATGTAGAATACTTCATAATAATAAAAATGATTTAAAAATAACAAACTGTAGTTACATAAATAAATATCCTAAGCAATTCAATTAAAAAAAAACAAGTTGAATACTCACATTGTAACTGCACTCATACATAGATTTGAAACCAAGAAAGCTAAATAATTTATCACTTATAGATGTAACTTTTATAGTAAAACTATGAAGAAAAATTGTTAACTCTATGTGAGGGGAAAGGAAGTAAAATGAAAATACTAACAGGAAAGTTACATAAAGGGCTTCAGAAATACTAGTAATCTTTCCTTACACTAGGTGGTAGATATAGTCAGGCTTGATCTTCAAAATATGCAACCATCTGAATGGTCTGACTACTGAAAAAATCTAAAAGGACAACTCCTGTAGTAATTTATCAGTACCCAAGTCTTCCCAGGCATTACACCTTTAGGAAATCAATCTTGGAGAGTTTTAGATCCAAACAGCAGTGGCAGTGGCGAAGGAGGTTCAGACCAGCAGCTACCTACCAGCCGGTATGGATACATTTCAACAATCAGTAAGTGTAGCCACACTAGTGCCTACCACCTGAATAATAAATATCACTAGGTACATGAATGATTCCTTACAACATAGGGTGTATATTATATTTTCGTATATGTTTAACAGCACTTCCAAATAGTCATATAATGCAAGCCACAGATGTGAGCCACATACATAATTTTGAAATTTCTGCTGGCCTCATGTTAAAAAATGAAACCAATGAAACATTTTGATAACATTTTGTGTAATTCAATATATCCAAAATATCATTTCAATAGGTAATCCATATGTAAAAATTGCCAATGAAATATTTTCTATATTATTACACTAAAGCTTTCAAAGTTAGTATATATTTTATGCATACAGCCCATCTCAAACTGAGCTAGCCACATTTCAAGTACTTAGGTAGCAAGTGGCTAACATACTGAACATCACAAGTATAGACTACTTCATAAATTCAAGCAATAGAATAGGAACTTTCCTATGTATTGATATGGAAAGATATCTGACATATAATCTAATGGAAAAAAGGAAGATATAAAAGAGTACATACCGATCATATGATCTAACGCATGTAAGTATATGGGTAGCACATATTTTTTTGTTTCAGAAAACTTTTACAACTGTAACAGCAGTATTTCTTGAAGAGTATGAGAGACTAAGGACCCAGTGATATTTTTTCTGTACTTGTATGCTTTTGTGAACTTTTTAAAGCATGTATATCTATTAGTTTTAAAGAATAGAAACAAATAGTTAATAAATGAAGCATGTAACAGTTAAGAAAATATTATGAAGCAGAAATAATTCTGAGGGGAGCCTCACATTTCCTACTAGAGATGCCAAAACTATTGATTTGGTAATTATGTAATCATTTGGCCTTTATGTTTTGACAGACATGCATATTAAATAGGCCACAATGATCACTTGCCCTGCGAACCTTCTACTTTTCTCCACATTGCAACCTCTGATCTAAGTGAAGATGTATGGAAGATTAGGGAAGTTAGTAAACCAAGATGGAAAGATGTCCAAGACTTCTATGGACTGTGGCTTGAAAGACTTTAATTCAAGTGCAATAGGACACGAGATGTCCTAGTTCTACACTCTCCTGGAACCACTAATTTAGTGGTCTTATAAAAGAAGGAAGTGAACCCTATCTGACCTAGTTTGTTCCTGACATACTCGTGTTTGTGATGACCACTTCCTTTTACATGGATTCAAAACAACTGTAAGAATATTATTGAAGTTTTTCCTAGGAGCTCCATCAGCATTAATAGATCATATTCCAGAGGCTTCTCTATTTACTTTTTGGAAAATCAGAATTACATAGTCCCAACTTCACTTCTTTTAAATTTTGTTTAATGTTTATTTATTTTTCAGAGAGAGAGAACAAGACAGCGCACAAGTGGGGGAGGAACAGAGAGAGGAGGAGACAGAATCTGACGCAGGCTCCAGGCTCCAAGCTGTCAACACAGAGCCCAATGTGGGACTCGAACTCACAAACCGTGAGATCACAACCTGAGCCGAAGTCTGACACTTAATTAATCAACTGAGCCACCCAGGCACCCTGGTCCCATCTTTACTTCTGACTCCTCTTGTTTCCATCTATCTTTAGGATCAACAGCACTGTTTGGGAATCTCTTCTAAAAGTTCTAACAATGTTCTTAGATTATTTAATATTGATCAGGAAAGTTGAGCCCTTTTGGGTGGTCCCATTCTATTCCACTTTTTAAATGCTGTTAGTTGTGCAGTCTCTTCTGTCATACATTGGTTATGGAGAAAAAAACAAAAGTCTAGGATTTAAGTGACAGGGCCTCCATCTCATCATAGGTACTTACACCAGCATCTCCAAACAGTAAGTCTACTGTTTACTCTCTTCTCCTTTTCTCTCCAAATCAAAATCAAAGTTTATTCTCAGCTTTATCACCTCAGTCCAATTCTTTGAAGTCTCTACTGCTAAGCCTGAACAACAGCTTCTGGCCCACATGGAGTCAAGGTGTGTACAGTACTGCACGTCACCATGAGAGGGCAGCAGAGGCCCGGAACCAGGTGATCATGTGGTCTACTGAGGCTGTGACCAGGGTAAAATAAGCCAGAACTCCTGACCTCACCAGCCATAAAGTCTCAGAAAAACTGGGAGGACACCAAGGATGGCCTGAGCAGGAGGGCATCAGTGGTTCCATTAATTCATTCAACATTTGATGAGTAAAACTGAAAAATCAATTTCACCTTTTTAACCTTATTTTTTGGTATATTCTAGTGTCTTTAAATATATAATGTAGACTATCATCATTAATGATCCATTCCAATAGTTTCTGATTGAGCAGGTCTGGAGTCAGGCCCAGGAATTTGTATTTGATCAAACACCACAGTTGACTCTCATTCATATTAAAGTTTGAGAACCATGTCTAATCCCTTAATGAAATCCAGTTTAGTTAATCTTATCTTTTATGCTGTATTATTATAGTTCTTCACAGTTGCTCACATTGTCAACTTTTATCTTCCATTAATTTTTTCCCCCCTTAGGGCTCTCAGAATCTTATTCTCTCTCATTTCCAGACCTATGGATTCAGCTACAAACTATTTTAGAGGCACTACAGTGTAATAGAAAAAACAATGTGCTGGGAAATCAGATACCGCCCCCCAAGCTTCAGTTTTTCTCATTAATAATATTAAGATAATACAGAATATACTTGACATGAGGATTAATGAGATATATGTTAATAACTTAGAATAGTGACAGGCTAAATGTCAACTCAATAAATGTTAATTTTACTCCTTTTATTCTTTACAGTGACCAGAGGGAAGTAATCCACATCGCTCCCTACTGCCCACCTCCAACAGTTCTAATCTCAAGAAGGAAGACACAGACCATCTTGCTTCATACTGTATTACAGGTAGAGGAGGGAAGAGCACTACCCTTGCCTGAGAAGAGATAAAGGTCTGAACGCAAAGGCCAAGAAAGAAAGAAATGACTGGCATATTCCCTCCTGCTGCAAAATACTGAGTTCCAGTAAAAGTGAAAGAGACAGGTGAGCAGTCCACAGACTTTCATTAATATTTAAGAACTTCATTAGGAAGTAAACATAAAATGATATAACAGTTTAACCCAAAAAGTTATCCTGCAAAAAATTTGGGCCAAATTCACTTCTGTCTGTACAAAGTGTTTCTAGAAATTACCATGGTTTATTGTCTAGATGCAAAAATGCAAGAACAAAATCAAGATGAACAACTTATTTTTTGACAGGTATTGATTATTAAAATAACTGGCAAACCATCAGTATTTGTCATGGAGCCAACCATCAAAGCAAGCAACCACAAGTTTTTATCAATATTGTGTGTGAAAAATAAACACAGTCCCAAGAATTAAGAAACAAAGAAATACATACAGAAAAAGATCACAAATAAGAACCAAATTGTCAATCTGTTATTCTATGTAGTTTAATGGAAATTTTCAAATTAAAGTAAAAAGAAATTATTAATTCAACCCTTAAAGCTATGCATATCCTTACCAAACCTATCAGTAATTCTCTTCACTCTGCAGACTTCTAATTACAATGACCAAACTAGTGAATAAAAACTCCAGATGACTGCAGAAGCAATTTTATCCATTTTATTTCAAAATTGAAGTTATTTTTTCAGATAACTTCCTAATAGAAAGGTGACTCAGTTTTCTCCACAGCAGCCAAATACAATGCAGGGAGATAACATGTGTTCTCTGAGCCTCAGTTTCCTCAACTGTGAAGTGATTCTAAGAATTCAAACCTCACTAAACCAATAAAAAGCACATCACATATTAACTCTAGCCAACTGTAAATCTGTGCTGAGGCTCCTCCCCACCTTTCCTTACATTACATAATGACTCTTGTAATGTAATATCCAAGGGTAGATGTCAGTGGTCACAATCAGGTCTTCTTTTATGGTCTCTAAATAATGTATGGCAGAAGTGATTCACTCAGTTTTGACACTTAACACACTACTGGAAAGAGTATAGATAGGGATTAGTAGGTATTGAATTCTATCCATAAAGAGATTTCTACTAATTTCCCCCTTGTTATTTCATCATAGATATTCACCCCTTACTGAGTACCTGTGGCTGGTTAGTTCAGCTGACAATATCAAAGAACAGGGAGTTCAAAATTCATAGACCTCATTAAGCGGTCTGGAAATTCTTCAAGAAGGTAAAAATAGAACTACTACATGATCCAGCAATTTCACTTCTGAGTATGTATCCAAAAGAGTCAAGATCTTAAAAGAGGTATCTGAACCCCCATGTTCACTGCAGTGTTATTCACTATAGTCAAGATATGGAAACAACCCAAGTGCCCATTAGGAGATGAATGGATAAGGTAAATGTGGTATATGCATGCAATGGAATATTATTCTACCTTAAAAGAGAAAGGAACCCTGACATTTGCAACAATAGGAGTAGACCTAAAGGGCATTATGCTAAATGAAATAATCCAGACACAGAAAGTCAAATGCTGGATTTTCTCACTTACATGCAGAATCTAAAATAGACTCACAGAAGGAAAGAATGGAACGGTGGTTGCTAGGGGCTGGGGGAGGTACAAAGTTTCAATTACACAAGACAAATAAGTTCTGGAGATCTACTACACAGTACAGTGCCAATAGCTAACAATACCATATTGTATATGCGAAGATTGCTAAGAGCGCAAATCTTATATTAAATGTCCTTACCCTCCCCAAAGAACAGCAATAACAATAAAGGCAGGAAGAAACTTTGGGAGATGATGGATAGGTTTCTGGCATTGATGGTGGTTTCAAGGTTGTATGCTTATTCCCAAACTTAATTTAGACACATTAAATATGTAAAGCTTAGTATATGTAAATCATACCTCAATAAAGTGGCTTAAAAATAAAGTAAAATGGGGGGCACCTGGGTAGCTCAGTCAGTTAAGCATCCTACTTCGGTTCAGGTCATGATCTCACAGTTCATGAGTTCGAGCGCAGCATTGGGCTCTGTGTGACGGCTCAGAGCCTGGAGCGTGCTTTGGATTCTGTGTCTCCCTCTCTCTCTGCCCTTCCCTGCTCCCACTCTGTTTCTCTCTTTCTCTCAAAAATAAATAAACATTAAATTTTTAAAAAATAAAATAAAAACATTTCCTATTCCCTGAAAGTACTATTGATTAGAGGCTTATGGCATCTGGTTCAGTCTTTCTATTCGCCTCATATTATGTCTCGCCATCACCTTTAGTAATACCCATGTGCACGTGCACCAAACAGGCTGCCCTGACAAAATTGGTGACAATCTCATCCATGGACAGACAGTTGCTCTCCAAACAGGCTGCCCTGACAAAATTGGTGACAATCTCATCCATGGACAGACAGTTGCTCTCCACTTCTTGCCCTCACCCACAACTGTCCCATCTCTGAAATCTTCAGCTTCCATTTCCTACCTTGAATCTGTGTGCCCTCCCTTTCTCATTGTATCACTTATATTATACCTGTCCTTTAACCTTATCACAACTTCTAGCACCTTGAGCTCTTTAATCTCTCCAACTCTGAGCCCCATAGCAAATTCATTTCCTCACATATTTAGCCTAGATTTCACCTATCATTCGAACTCATCAGCTCCTACTATTTCATTATTTCTAGCATGCCCAACTTCTATCAGCCAAATCCCTGGCTTCCCTTCCCTTCATCCAAATGGTTAAACACTGCTGGAGAAAAAGGTATGACCATGTGGAATAACATTACCACAAATGTATGCTTTCCATCTTCAGATGCGCCCTATGGGAAGCAACTTTCTTTTCCCTTTCCTCTTCTTTTTCAAACAGTCCCCAGCAGATGAATTCACTTCTCAGCAGATGAACTGTCAGCAGAATTCCAAATTCACAGAGAAAAGAGAGACGATCATGGCTTTCTTACTGCTTTTCCTCTTGTCAACCTTTTTTTTTTCTTTGCAGGGGAGGGCTGGAAGAGGACAATCAGGCTGAGTACTTCTAGTACCTCCCATTTTATCTAATCTATTGATTTATTAGCTATACAACTTAATGTTTTTATTTTAAGTCACTCCTCTAGGATTTATAATATGCATTATGAGCCCAATATAGTCTTCCCTCACTAATGTTATACTACTTCAGATAGGACAGCATATTCTATAACCCTGCCCCACCTACCACTCATGTTATTGTTACACTTTTTATTCTTACATTTTATGATCTACACAATACACTGTTGGAGACTTAAACACTCAATTACAATTTGAAGAAACAAAAAAATTGGAAAGAAAAATATTTTTCTATTTATCCACATATTAACCATTTTAGTGCTGTCTGGTAGACCCAGCTATTCACCTCATATTATTTTCTTTTTATGTTTCTTGTAGTAGAGGTCAACTAGCAATAAATTTTCTCAGATTTTGCTCGCCTAAAAAATGTCTCTCTTTTTTGCCTTCCTTTATAGATTTTTACTGAGTGTAGAATTCTAGTTTGACTTTTTCATTTCTTTCAGGCCTGTACAGAAGCCATTCCTTTGTATTCTGGCTTGCATGGTTTCTAATGAGAAGTCAACAATATTTCCTATCTTTGTTCCCCTCTACAAAAATGTCTACTTTTAATATTTTCTCTTTATCACTGCATTTCAGCACCTTAATCATGATATGCCCTGATTTTTTTTTTTTTTTGGTTGGTGTCGGGGGGGCGGTGGTGGGGGGGTAGGTGGCTTCTTTGCTTAGATTCTTTTAGCTTCACCGAGCTCTCTATATGTAGTTTTAATCAAAAAGGAAATTTGGGGGTGCCTGGGTGGCTCAGTCAGTTAAGCATCTGACTCTTGATTTTGGCTCAGGTCATGATCTCATGGTTGGTGAGGCTGAGCCCTCTGTCAGGCTCTGCACTGACAGCACAGAGCCTACTGGGTTTCTCCCTCTACCTCTCTCCCTTCCCCTCTCCCGCTTATGCATGTGCACACTCTCTCTCTCTCTCTAATAAATTAACTTTAAAAAAAAAGAATTTTTATCTCAGTATTTCTTTTAATATTTATCCTGATACTCCCTCTTCTTGAAACACTAATTTCATGAATGTTAGCTTGCTTGACATTGTCCCACAGGTTATTGATACTCTGTATACTGGTTTTCTCCAAGCCTTTTGTGTGTGAAAGCTTTGATTTGAATGGTTTCTATTGCTCTTAGGTTCACTGATTATTTTTATATTATCTTATCCACTATTAAACCAAACCAGTGAATTTTTCATATCAGGTACTACAATTTTCAGCTTCAGACATTCCACTTGAGTATTTTTTATACATTTTATTTCTCATCAATATATTCGTGTTTTTCTTTAACTCACTGAACATTTTATAATACTGTCTTAAAGTCCTTGTGTGATAATTTCATAACCCTTGTCATTTCTCAGTCTCTTTCTGTTAATGTATGCTGGTTATAGGTCACATTTTCCTACTTCTTTGCATGTCTAATAGCTTTGTATTATATGCTAGGAATTGTATATTTTATGGTACAGAGTGTCTGGATTTTGTTGTCTTCCTTTAAAGAGGGTTAAGCAGGGTTTTTTCCAAGACAGATTTCAGTCTGATATTTTTGAGCCTTCTTTTAATACCTTGAAGGCAAGTCAAAAATAACACTATGGGAATAGGTTATCCATACAAAAGAGGTGGTCCTTCTTGGGACTTAAAGTCCCAAGTTCTACAAAGTCTCTCCACTCTGGCTGTGCATATTCAAATGTCTCTCAACCTTGTGCAAGCTCTGGGAATCAGGCAGTACATATCTACCTTGTGGTGGCTCTTTCTCTGTTAGTTGTGCTTTGTACTGAATATAATGAGTTTGCTTTCTTTACAGTTCTAAGTCTGTCCAGATCTGGTTTCGGCTTGAAGGTGATCAAAAGAGGAACAGATTGGAGCCCACCTTTATTAAATTGCCTAAGTTTAGTATATGTTAAAGCAGCAGTACTAATCATATGCTATTTGTAATAAGAACTAAAATAACTCCACACTGGTTCTGTCAAGATTAGAACTTTTGATTTGGGCGGTCTTATTAATCAGGCTTATGGAGTTCTAACTCTTTGAGTGCCTCAGGAAGAACACACTGGGGAGCCTAGGAGAGATTCAGCTTGTTTTCAAATTCCTAAATCCTCTGTAGAGGTTAAATATACACAGTTAATGACTTTTTTTTTTCTTAGAGAATTAACCAGTGGGCTTCCTGGGAGCCAAGACTCTTCCATTTGAAGGAGACAGAATGGTGTGAGGTTGCCCCATAGGCTACTTTTTCTAATTGCACATGGTCCTTTTCTCTCTTTGGACCTGAGGAAATCTTAAAAGGTCTTAAGTGGCATCAGAGACCCTATCACTTAAACATACATTTAGAATATTTGCTCTTTGTTTTTCACTTATGTCTGAACACTAACATAGCAATTACTTTTCCTTCCTAACAGAGAGGCATGACCTGAGACAAAGACAGAAAAGACAGAATTACTCTATCAAAGAAGTTAGTGATTTTTTTGGGGGGGAGGCTAATGTGATAAAAGAAAGAAGGGAGAACTATCGGCTTGCTTCTTAAAGAGTTTTACCCTTGAAGGTAATAGCTCCACTGAAATTTTTACCTTGTACATGCTATCCTTTGGAGGCTTCTAAAAGATCTATCACCAGTCTACAAACATCTACTTTTTTAGGTTTTTTCCTAGTTGCATCAAAACGTATCTCAACAGCAGGGAAAAGAAACAAAAGTTGAGCCCAGTGACCCACTTAAGGGCCTTGTTGCTGACTCAAATTGATTAAGATATCAATTCTCATTATGGCCGATTGAGGTATCAAGGGATGGTAGGCATAAATTTTTACCATTCTTAGTAAAAGAGAAACATATGTTCTATAGTTTATGACAGAGGGAAAGTTCCGTAAAGGGAAATACCTGTGGATATTATAACCCAGAACTATATTCCCAGATTTATACTCTTCTGTAACAGTAGATCTCAACTTTTTAGGCACATGAATCTCTTTGAGAATCTCATGAAAATTTTGTTACTTTTCAGTAAAAAAAAATATATCTATATATTCACATGCATAAAATATATTGTTTTTAATCCTTGGATTTCTCTACTTCCCCCAACATGTGTGTGCACACACACATGTGTATGTGCCCATGCATAAAGACACTACCAATTTATCATAAACTCTAGTTAACAAAAGGCCCTAAAACTTTTGCTATTAATAACCATCACTAACATGAAAACTACAGGAAAAAAGATTCTGGCCCAAGACAGAACAAGTGATTCCCTTAATAAGTGAGTCACAGCTGAAAAAGATCTAAGACTTTAATCTTAATGAAGGTTAGGAGATAGGGTAGGTGATATGAAAACAAAAATAGAGGAAATCACAAAATCCAATAAGCTGACTTACCAGGCATGGCTGCCTTCCAAGGAGCTGGCTCAATCACCTGTGCCCTGTAAAGTCCAAACTGAACAAAGACAGACCCCCCAAAAAAGATAATCAGAAATGTAAGCATTTTTGAGGGGACAAAAAAGAAGAGTCCCTCTGTCTTTTGTTACCTTCTTGGGATCTAGAAATTAGATTTCATATAACTTCATGACCACACCTGAGGTGGTCATTAAAATATGTGCAAAAATTTCATTCTTTCTATATCAATAGTTGAACAGCCAGGACATGAAATTGGAGAAGGGGTGAATTTAGGCTAGCAGATAAGACCATTGAAGAGTGTGACTAACGTGGAGTTGCTTCCATCTTGAGGTGACAGAAGGAAAAACCTGCCATGAGATTTCTGGCACTCAGGGAACTTCTTTGGGGGAGTTTCTGAGGGATCTTTTACAAGAATGGGGAAGGCTATCGTTTTTGCATTCAATGTGTATCTACCTCCTCTTGGTTCCCTTGCAGTAATAAAGGCTTGGAAGACAGCAGAGATCATAGGGAAAGAATGCAGCTTCCCATGGAGACAAAAACATAGCTGTGGCTTGAATTAATACAAACATTAATGGGTATTGACAACTGAGATGCCAAAAAGTGAAGGCAGAGTGTTCAGAAAGGGAATTTAAGAATCCCTTGTATTACCTGATCCTTTTGCATCTACTCTCAATTACAACAGAGACCAAGATGCCCTAACAGAGTGGGTTAGCTTCAGCACAAGTAAGGATACTGAAGGACTTAGGCTCTGGTGAGCCTCTATAACAACACCAGCAAGAAGAGGAAAGGAATGCAGCTGAACCCTTGAAGAAGGATGTGTTTATTAGTCTCTTGAAGACTACAAATTGAAGATAGGGGAGACTGAAAGACTGAGGGACCTATGAACCTATATGTAAGAGAAAATTAAGATGAGATAGCAGTGAATAAAACCATTTTGTATAGGAATTAACATCCTCTTGTAACAATATTCTTTGGATGTAGGAAAGAGTACAAAATAACTGAGTGGACTGATTAGCAGGTATACCTGAGTTAAAGCAATCTGAATATGGACACCTGAGGGATCATTGGGTGTATAGGGAAACATATGGTTCATAGCCACTTAACGTGACTTAATTCAGTTAATGAGAACCAGGGATAAAAATATACATGAAAAATGCAGGAGATGTTCAAACACTAGACATGAGAGTGCTTCAGCCTGTAGGCACTCTATGAAGAAAAGCCCAGGGCTGACAAAAGCACCAGGGAGCCTTAGAGATGATCTAGTCAAACTTTCATTTTATAGTTGAAGAAAGTGAACAAGGTCAGAAGAGGTAGAGTGGTTTGCCCAAGGTCACATACATAGTTGGTTCAGTATAGATGTGATATTTAAGCCCTTAGGATACCTCTTTTAGTCTAATATTCCTTCCAAGACACTCATTTTGATCTGTGCCACGAATTCATCTAACAACGATAAAGATAAAGACTTGATAAGCAGGGACAATATACTATCATAGGTGACATCTTTCTGGCCTAGGAACTGATAAAATCAATCAGTGATAATGCATGTGATTTGACAGAACATTATCTGTCATATCTAGCCAGTTCACTTGCACAACTTGCGCTCCAAAATGGACATTTTTTAAATGATCTCAATAAGAGATTTAATCATAGTCAAGATCTGTAGAATCTTAAACATTGTTAGGATATTGACTTATGATCATAAAGAAATTCCTAATACAGGGTATTTTACTATGCTAATTTCCTCTTTGGGATGTATCTGTTATATGGAGAAAAAGACAAATTCAACAGAAATTCAAATTTCTTTTCACATGAAAATGAATTTTGGCTTCTCATGGTTCTCAAAGTACAGATCACCAGTATTTAATAAAACCTCATAAACAGAACACAAGAACATAGACTTTTTAAACTTGATTCTTCACAGGTGCCATTAAAATCACACTATAAGTGAGACAAATTTCTCTATAATCTTTATGGAACTTTGACAAGCTAGAATTTTTTTTCCTGTTTTGGGGTATAATTTGGCTAGGAGGAAGATGGTGACTTCTCACTTTTGAGTTCACCAAGGAATATGATTTAATAGAAGGAAATCATTCCATGAGAATGAGAAACATTATAAGGAAGGTAGAGTATATCATCCTATGGAACTATTTGCAAACATAGCATCACTACCACCACAAATACAGACTGCAACAAATTCAGATTTGACTAAGAGGCATGAAGGATAAGAATAAAGGCTATTAGGACTCAGAGAGTTTATAAGAACTAATATCCAAAATATAAATAACTATTACCATACAGAAAACAGCAGCAGAAGCTTGGTGAAGAATAAAAAAAAAATGACTATTTCAGCATGCTCTACTCATGGCTCTTGGAATGATTATTTACATGGAGAAGTGACATAAGAATGTAATTATGGATATAGGAGTAAAGGTAAAATAAATAATATCATACTCAAAAATGAATATATGTTAAAAAAATTTTAATGAGAAAGATAGTATTACATACTCGTTTGCAGGAAAAGCAGTTGCAAAGCTTTGCTTCTGTTTCCCCTCGTAAACCTGTTCCCTGACTACTGAGGGTATTAGGGCAGAGACACTAGAGAGGAAGAAGAAGGAGCATGTTGCTCTCCATGTAAGCACTAAGGATCTATGGCAATGCTGAATGGCAAAGGTAGATATCAAAGAGTGACCTCACCCTTCCACTCTTTTACCTCTCTGTTTTCTGCTTTTTTACCTTCACTGAAAAGCTTTTCTGAGGATCACTGGTAACCATCAAATTATTAATGAGAGTCCTCCAAGCATTCTTTGATACCATGTCACATTGACCTCCTACTTACTTTTCAAACTCTTGACTTGGGTGACATTGAGGTGATTCTCCACTTTGACTAATCCTCTCAGCTCTTTTGCAAGTGGCTCTTCCCCAGGCCCTCTCTGTAAGGGCATTCCCAAAGAGTCCATCCTGCCTCCTTGCACTCAGCCCCCTGGCAAGCTCATCAGCTCTCCCACCACGCATTTACCATCAGCTCTTTCCCCACAATTATACCTTGTGTTTGTCTAGAAGTTTACAGAATGTACATAGCATTTCCTTTAATACTACCAACAACTAACTGATATTTATTTTGCAGAGGAGTAAACTGAGAGACTCATACAGGTGTAGTTCCTGGCCCAGGATCTCAAAAATACAAAGTGTCAAAGTCTGGCAACCACCCTCTCCTTAAGCCCCGTGCTCTTTCACATGATCAATGTCTCCAAAAGACTCCCCAATGTGTACCCTAACGTCCTATCTTCTTCACTATGTCCCAAATAACACATTACCCATTTATAATGAAATTTTACATGAATACCCCATGACTTGCCATATTCCCCAAATGCTTCCTCCTTTGACCTCTTTTTTTTGAGATATAATTGACATATAACATTGTTTTAGTTGACATATACCATTATATTAGCTTCAAGTATACAACATGATGATTTAAAATTTGTATATATTTCAAAATGATCAGCACACTAAATCTCGTCAAGATCCATAATCACATATAGTTAAAAGTTTTTCTTGTGATGACAACTTTTAAGCTTTACTGTCTTAGCAACTTTAACATGTAGCAAACAGTATTATTAACTATAGTCTCCATGCTGTATATTACATCCCCAGGACTTAGTTGTTTTATAACTGGTTGTATCTCCCAACCAAGCCTTTCAATTCACAAAACTTTTTTTGTTTGTTTTTACGGAGGGTGTGCATGCATGAGCAGGGGATGAGAGAGAGACAGAGAGAGAGAAAGAGAGAATCTTAAGCGGGCTCCACACTCAGTGCTGAGCCCAACACAGGGCTCGATCCTACAACCCTAGGATCATGACCTGAGCCAAAATCAAGAGTCGGATGCTCAACCAACTGAGCCACCCAGGTTCCCCAATTCACAAAACCTCTGCCCTTATTCTGGTTCTTGGATTTGCTTCCCTACGGGCTTACACTATTGTACTATTACCTTAAAAGTATATTAATACACTATTAATGCCTCTACTTCCTGTCTCTACCATGCTCTAATACACCTCATGCTATGCTTCTGAATTAATTTTCCTGCTACATCTTGTTCACTGCCTTCAGTGGCTCTGTGCTACCTTTAAAAAAAAGTCCAAATATCCAAAATCCCAAAATTCTGTACAGAATTTTACCCACTATCTTTCCCACTTAATGTCATGCATTCTGCACTGAGCCACCCTGGACTATTTAGGGCTTCAATAAAGGCATTTTTTTCTGGTGGTAGATGCACAAAAGTATTTGCTAGATTCAATCAAACTCATCAGGAATGCATTGGTTTTATCCAATTTTTTTTTTTTTTACAGTGAAGAGATTGAAGCCCCTTCCTTTTACCTGAATTCATATTAGATAGTGTTCCTTTGGATAAATGTCCTAGAGCTTTTTTCTCTCCCTGCTCTTAAATACTGGTATGAGTATATTGGTTTTCACTGAACAGATCAGTAACTCAAAACCTTGTAGACATATGTAGCTATATTTGAGTAAAGATACCATGTTGTATGCCAACCAAAATATTACTAAAATGATACAAAATTGGTTGCATATTCATTTTCCATGAAAAAGACTTACCATAAATATTGAAAATGTACTGTAATAGTTTTATTCTCGCCAGTACATAAATCACTCCTTTTTTGCATAATAGCTAACATGCAGTTCCATAAGACTTTTTATGTCAGACATATGTAAGTAAAGCAACAAAAGTAATTTGTTAAATTTGTTCACATCATATGCATGCTATTAATTACAAAATAGAAGAACTAGAGAAGCATTAATAGTCACATAATCTCTGAGTGAGATGTTAATTCCTCATGGTCCCTGGACTATTAACTAGATAGATGTGGTAAGAAATAAATATCTGGAGAGTGATTAAAGTATTAAGTTGTTAAAATAAAACCTCCATTTATATCATGTCATACCTTCAAGTTGGTCTCAAAAAATAGCCTAATTATATCATGTTATATCTTGTCACCTGTAGCTTTCTTGATCAGATGGATAGGTAGGAAAAGAAAAGTGAAAGCAAAAATCGCATGCTGGATGTCCTTTCCTTCAATAACACACAACAGTGGACATTTTATCCTACCTACTGACTCTAAGAAAAATTCGTCTTACACAATCACAAAATGGAGACTATTTACTAAAGACAGGAATTCACCTAAACATACAAAATAACATTTGTTTAATGTGACACTCTCCAGGACACCAAGCCTTCTGAAAGTTCCCACTAACTCCAATAGAATTGTCCCTAAATACCTTCTCTGTTCTGTTTAAGGAGACATCTGCACTATCTCATTTAGGGAGGACCTGCTGGGAGTTGATCCACCCTTCTGTTTGTCCAAATGGCTTCCTTTGGGCCAAAGCTGACACCCACGGCCCCAAGCTACACCCAAGGTCCTCCTGTCATGTGAGGCAAGCTAGTCAACAACCTGGATCTGTCCTCACTCCACTTTCTCCATTTTCTCCATTTGCTCTGGTCTCTCTGTTTCCTTGTCCAGAGGCTTTTCAGGGAAAGAAAGAACATCACGTAGAAAAGTGAAATTGAGAGTCCTGCACTTGTCTCTAACTAGCTGAGTGACCTTAGCTAATCCACTCTACTTAGTTTTGTATAATGGTTAGAATCATATTTCCCATGCTCATTGTGAAAATATGATGAGATTGGACCCAATAAATCGTTTTGAAAAGAGCAGTGTGTTATGCACAATACCCATGTCTTTCCCCCACTATCTTTCAGCCTTCAAACAACTACATTGCTATTCTGAACTTTAACAAAGAGAACACAAACCAAAGAACAGAGAGTGACATTCCGAAATAGTACAAGAAAGAAAAGCCATCACTATAATCCCAATTTCTGCATTCCATTCTTAGTATTTTCTTAAAAGACCATGAAGGGCCTCTTGATTCCTCTGCCATTGTATCTTTTTATAAAGAGAAAGAGGTTTGGCTTTGGAAGTGGTCAAAGTCTGTGACAAGTTGGAAGGGAAGTGATTCAGAGGGCAAAGAAGTATGTTCTGGCTATCAATTACCTGAAGAGCTGAAAGCAGGGTGCTAACACTTTTGTGGAGGCACAAAATTAGACTTTTAGGGTGTAAAGAAAAAAAGGAAGTATAAACGAAGGAGGAAGGAAGGTGAAAATTGCTAAAGAGCTGCCTCAAATCTTTTCTTCCAGTATAATTGATATATAATATCCTATTAGTTTCAAGTACATATCACAGTGATTTGTTATTTTTATACATTACAAAATGATCCCCACCAGAACTCTGGTTACCATGTGTCAGCAAAGTTCTTACAATATTATTGACCATATTGCTTATGCAGTACATCACACCACCATGACTTATGTATTTTGTAACTCAAAGTTTGTAGCTCTTGATCCCCTTGACCTATTTCGCCTGCCCCCAACCCCTCCCCTCTCTGGTAACCAATGGTTTCTTTCCTGGGTCTGTTGCTATTTTGTTTGTTCATTTGTTTTGTTTTCCAGATTCCACATTTAAGCAAAATCATTCAGCATTTGTCTTTCTTGAACTTATTTCACTTAGCATAATACCTTCTAGGTCCATCCACCTTGCCTAACGTTTTACCATCGATCTTTTGAGAAACAATTAAACATCCTGGAAAAGGTCACAATATGGCCCTTTCCGAATATCAACCCTGCACCTCATCTCATATGTCCTCTCCTGCAGCAGCCTTAATAAGCTGGGGCTTCCAGAGCCCCATCCACTTTCTTTCTATCCTTAATGCTTTGGCATGGCCCCAGTTATCTGCTTGGAATTCCTTTCTTTGGTTTGATTCCTGAGCTGATTACTGGAAAATTTATAAAGCCTTTGGGCCAATGTAGGACTGCTTATTTGGACAAAAGTTGTTGCTCCCAAATTCACTTCCCTTAAAAGTGCAAGGGAACGAGTATCCTAGTTCTCTAACAAGAGATGCTCCATAGCCTAGAGGACTTGCGTATCAGATAAAGTGAAACCAGTTATGGGCCCTTTGTCCAATATGAACAACCTGAGGAGGCTACAGGATCTTTGTGGAGAATAGTCAGGGCAGATTTGTTTGAAGTGATTTAGTTACAGACCTAGGAGAGTGAGTCTAAGGATTTCCCATCTCCTGTTCTCTTCTGCCTCCAGGTAAATAGAACAGGCATCAAAAGCACTATTTTTTGTGTACAGGATGGGATGGGGGATAGGAGAGTCCTTGCCTGAGGGCACTCTGTTTTCTTAACAACTCGGCAAGAGGCTTGATGAGCAGAAACAAGCACTCATCCGCCTGATTCTCAGAGCTGAGTGAGAATAAATTCTTTGAAATAAGTCACTCTTCCCAAGTTAGGCAAGACAGGGATGCAAATATTTCCCCGGGGGCGAAAGTCACAGAGCTTAAGTTACCTTGACAGCATACTATTCAAGAGGACCCCCACCAGGGAAGATGAGCCTATCAGAAAGGATGATTCTAGGTTTCATGGGACCTGAAGTACATGTAATTTGGGAGGTCTTCTCTGACATGTACAAAATTAGGCCCAAATTCAAGGCTTGTTTAGAATGAGAAAATAAGTAACAATAAAATACAAATATTTAAAAGTTGACAAATATCAGAAACATCAAAAATCTAGAAAATATTTTTATTAATTATCTGACATTCCTCTGTAGTAATTCTTTCCCTAAATTTTTGGCGGCACATTTTTTATACCTATTCCATATTACAATAATAGAAGAGAAAATTTAAAGATCATTTAGTTTTTCCTTAGGTATGGCTGAGTTATTTTTGCTTTAATTTTTATATGTAAGAAAGTTTCTCTTTGCTTTAAATCTTATTTTGACAATGTCATGTAAATTTTAGAATTGTCATGAAATTTAGGAAACTCTGACTAATTTCCTTCCTATCCTTAATATTTGGAAGAATTTCACACATGCTAGCTCTGAGTCCTGTATGTTTTAAATCTTGTTTCTTCTTCATTGCCCACATGCTTCTGAGGCCAGGTGACATAGAACACTTCAAAAGTCAAAAAATAAAATTTAAAAGCAAAAATAAAAATAAAACACCTCTATCTCTGCATCTTCCTGTCACCATGAGTGATTACAATATTTTTGGAAGCCATTTCACATAGGATGGCTAGCAAAATCTCACAGGTTTTGAGTCACACAAATGTATCCCACTAAATCCTGGCTAAACGAATCTCCAAAACAACTTTCCTTAGTCAGCTCCCCAGATGCCTACAAAACCCCAAGTTTCCGAGACACAAGATGAAGTATTTCAAAGGGAAAAACCAGAATGGAAAGAGGCTTCAGTCTTAACTGCTAGTGTTAAAATAGCTTACTCTTACAAATTTTACCCAAGCAGATGACCACGTGAATACACTGTGAGGGGCGTTCCTGGGGCCTTGGTAGGAGCCTGTGCACATGAGGGGCCCTAAGGCTTAAGCATCACTGCCTTCAGGGTAAGTCCTCTTCCATAAGTGGGTTACGTAACTGGTGTAGGAACTGAGGAGGAGTCAAAGATGCCAGCTAAATAATGTTGAACACACATCTGAAAATTGTCCAGTTCTAAGGTCCAGAGGTCTCTGAAGAATCCACCAAGTTACACCATGAAAAGTAGACTTCAATGTCTACTCTGACAAAGGGCATTAATAGTCAAGAAAAATGACCTGTACTAGCTGAGTGAAAAGGTATGTGTACCCTCCCTCCTCTTTCCCAACCTTGAAGCAACCAGAAACAGCAAAGTAAATAAGAGAAGAGGGGAGAGTAAGAGATCGGAGAAAAATTAAAACAGATGGAGCAGGGATAGGGGGAGGCCAGTGAGGCACCTAGGGAGCAACATTTCAGGAAGTGCTCATGCTAGTCCAGGCGCTGTGCCCACCCTCTTCTGCACCTCCGTCAGGTTGTAGCTGTGATGAAGGGAGATGTCCTTAGTTGAATGAGATGTCGGAATGTGGACTCCTAGCACTTTAGGCTGATGAGGTTCTGAACATTTATAACTCAAAGTGACAAAAAGCAATGAAATCTTCCCATTTAGGCAGAGAAACAGAGCAGATTTAGAAGATAAAAATTAAGATATTTTCTGATTGTACCTCAGTGAGCATTTCCTGTCTAATCAACTGGCTATCTTCAAAGAAGGAAGCAACTGCTCTTGTATACAGGATTATGGCCCATCTCCCCAGTTTGGCTAACAAGAGCCCCATCTTCTCCTCCACCTTCATCTCTGATCCAAATACCAGTGTCACCATTGTAGTGAAATGCATCAGGCCCTTTCAGCACTCTGTGCCTGGCCCCTCCTCCTCCCTCGGCCTTGAATATCCTTCCCTTTCTCTCTCTGCTTCCCCCCCCCCACCCCTTCTGCCTTTAGGACCAGTGAAACACCACCTCCTCAGGGAACTTTGCTTTACTACCTCAGACAGAATGAGTAGGTCCATTCTCTGAGCTTCACTCTTCTCTTTGTGGCCCCTTGTTAGGGCACTTAACACATGGCAGTATCTTTTATTTGTTTCTAGTTCTGACTTCACACCTCCCACCACCCCAGTCTGTAATATCCCTCTAGGTAAGGAGTGTCACTTACTTAAGCTTGTACTACAGTGTTTTTAACACAGATCCTGGCACAATGTTAGTTAATCCTATGTGAGAAGGTTTTCGCATCATGAATGCATTCACCAATTTATCATCACTGTTTAAGGATGCTTAAACCATCCGTCCCCAAAGATGTCATAATTGAAGGTGAAATCAGAATTAAACTCTTCTGTTTGAGATTATTACATTAAGTAAATCACTTCAGTTTAGAAAATTTCCCAATTAGGCACAGATATCAAGCAATCCTCTCAGGCAAAATGCTAAATAGTTAACCACCTTTAAATTAAAAAAAAAAAGGTGATTAAAAGGCGGACTGTGGTGATTTCTTAAGGGAAAAATGCTCTTAGATTCAAAGATTTCGGACTCCTGGCAAGTAATAACTAAGTTACTGACTAAACACAACTTTCCCCAGGTAAATCTCTCTGAATGTGTTCTTCCTTTCCTTCTGGAATGCAGCCAACTCCTCTGAGGTACTTAGTCTTCATTTTAACTAACTAATAACCCAATTTACTTTTAATCAAAGTATCACAATTGAGCAAATTGAGAAAGCATACTCTAAGATTTGCTTCAGGTGGAGAGTAGGTTGTTAAAGATATTCTGATTGCTATACTATTTCAATAATTTCAATCCCTTGACGTTTGCTGTCTCCATCGAGTCCTAAATACTTGGCCTTATCCTGAATGTTTGAAAACCTCTGCCTTAATAAAGCTTCTGAATGAATTTGGGTATAAGCCAGACAGACCTGTTATTCCTTGTATGAATTTAAGAACAGGGCAGTGTTTACAGTAAACGTGTTTTAACAGTATACCAGACCACAGCAGCATTACAGAATCTTCTTTCCAAAGTATGAGACTCTTAACTGGAAGGTCCTACCAACATTCCACAAGCTTGATTTTGACATGTGTCAGTTATAAAACACAAGCAACAGGTTAGTCAAGTGGGTAGAGCTTTAATAAGTATAATGATAAGAAATGTTTTTCTGAGGAATGCCTTTATACACATTTTATGACTCCCTTAAAAAATGAAATTATATTTGAGTGACAGACTAAGTCAGTGTGCTACTCTCCCCCACTGTATGTGGGACCCAGGAGAGATCAGTCTCTCTTTCTGCTAGAACACTGGAGAATACTGGTAAAGCAATGAAGGGGACAAGGGAGCAAGGCTTTAAGTGGTGATTGCTTGAGCTGAAACAGCTACAACCTCTCAGTGCTCCTAACTCCCGTCGGGTTGAGGCGACCAGTGACAAGAGTTGGTAGAAGGTGGGGTACACCAGCAGGTGCTGAATATGATTTATTTGTGGCACATAAGGCAATTCTTCCTCCTCTCTTTTTAAAACTTAAATAATAAATTATAATATTGACACAGAGGCACTGGAGAATTTCGTTCCACTACAAGGGCACTGCTGAAAAGGACAGCACTGTCGTGGACGCACACGTTGACTGATCGTTGCAGCACCATGGCTGTTCCTCCTCTGCCCAACCCCAGTCCCATTTCTCAGCACAGCTACCACCTCACTGACTGGTGGATGTATGCCAACCATGCCTTGAAAATGTAAGGGGATGCTACTCAAATTATAACAGGACAACAGTAATCAACTACACCTCTCCAAGGCAAACCTGGAAGAATGCTCATTCAATACATGACACCAACATGTAATACAAGGCTGACAGAATGAACCAAACTGCAGTCAAGGGGAACACAGGGTACCAGATTTAAAGAGAGAAAATCTTTTCTTATCCTTATAAGATCTGCCACTTGTGTCACCAATCTCTCCTAAGAAACCACTTCCCAGTGGGGCTCATGTGTATGTCAATTTTCCCATAAAATAGCTATAGCAATATTACTCATAGGAACTTCTTCTCCCTTAGGGATGCTTCCTAAAGCAGGCCTGGTACAGGTGATGTCTCTCACAGAGCTCTGGGGAGAGGGCCACCTGCTGGCCGCTCTTCTATCTCAGCATCTCCAGCAATGTCCTCAAGACTTTTCAGCCAATGGCTCATGAACCTCTCCTAAGTTTTCTCTGATGAAAGGATCCTGCCAGGCCAAACTCCTTCTGTGTTCACATCTACAAATAGCAGCATTTAAAGCAAACCTCAAACTCAACTTATATAAACCAAATTATGATGTAGCTGTTTGCTGTTAAATATAAGCCCACTGTTCAAAAACCAGTCAGCACTCACAATAAAAAATAGGATAAAGCAGAACCAGAGAAGGGCTTTTTAGATCTATTTTGAATCTTTAGATCTTATCCTTTTAGTCGGAGGGATTTGCCCTTTAGGCATATGCCTTATTGAGTCCCACTTTCAAAAAGTGTCTGAGGTAGGTCATGCTAAAATATGAGCTTATATTCAATAGATAAATTAAAACAAAGTTAAGAGATATCAGAAAATTCAGGCAACAAAGGGATTCTACACAAAAAGTAGAAATTCACAAACAGTATAAAGAAGAATATCATTATGTTGGCAAAAAGAATTTATTCTTCAGTTTCTAGTGCGTTAGGAGATTTGGAAAAGGTGATTTGTTGGAATAAAATTGGTCAGAGAAGCTACAGGAAGCTACTTAGAAGCCTACAGGAAATGATGCCCATGATTGGTTGTGATTAAAACTGTATTTTAAAGACTCAGAAAACACTCCTCCTTCCCCTCACCTCATTCCCCAACTACAAAATTGCTCTCTCTCCTCATCTTCCACTCCTCTTAGTCTGGATCCTAGTATTGCAAAGGAAAGATATGATTTTCCAGGACACTCACACAAGGCAATAGAAGATCATATTTTAGAAAATGAGAGGCCAGTCTCGTCACTGTCTCAGGAGTAGGGCAATTATTAGAAACACTGAAATGGATCCTTAGAGAGGTAGTGTCTTGAGAGACAGGAAATGAGAGGGCACAGGAAACATGAAATGTGTGCCTGTGAGCCCATGCATTAGCAAATCTCTGACCACAAAGGTTTAGCTGCTGCCAAGCTGGAGAGCAGAGAGGGAAGGAAGGACAGCCCCCATTACTGATTGACAGAAGTTTCCAGGGCAAAAGCAGAATTATTTAAAGGCACCTCAAGTGGGATCTGACTGCACATCCTTATGAAGTGCCAGTCAGTATAAATGATTCACATTTCCTGGCGGCCAGAGTGGGTGCGGAGCTGACCAGTTATCTGTTGTCTCAGAGGTTTTAACATTTGTGAATTCAAATCAGCACCGCCTGGTGTGTCAGAAGTCCTACATCTGATGAGTCCTATAATTAAAGACCTACATCACCTTTGAGCAGCCACTTCAAGGTCTGCCCACATCTTGTGCTCAATTTACTTTTTCACTTGAGGTGAAAAATCTAATTATATGAACAACAAATAGTGTTATTTTTTTCGCCTCTTGGCAAAAGCCCTATGTTAAGTGTCACCAATTATTTAGCTAATCATAACTCTATGCATGGCACTGCTAATCCCTTAACAGCATCATTTATTCTGGGTCAAGAAGTTCACTCTCCCTTAGTGGCTAATGAATTTCTTTTCTTGGATTCATTGGGTATTACCTCTGCAGCACGTCAAGGAGCTACTTTAGCATTAAAATTGTCACCTGGATAGACTATACTCTGTGCCATTTAGAAGAAATCTTCACATTCAAGTAGATTCACTCCTCTAAAAATGAAAAATCTCCCTATTTGAGAATTGCAAATCAATGGGTAGGAGTATCAGCCATGCAAGACATTTCTATAGATCTGCTGTACAACATTGTACCTATAGTTAACAATGCTGTGTTGTACACTTAAAATTTTGTTAGATCTCATGTTAAGTATCCTTACCACAGTAAAAAATGTTAACAAGTATTTATGGAGAGGCTACTATGTACCCAGTGCCACAACTTACTACTTATGTAATATGAGAAAAATTACTTAATTTCATAAGGATTGTTTTTCTCTAAATGCAAAACAGACATAATAAAACAACATATGCCTGAAGTGCTATTAAGACCAAGGAGGCTAGATGATAATTATAAATACTATATTTAGTGTATTTAGTTCTGGCTCTGTGCTAAACACTATACTAAGCATCTGACACATATTAGCACAATATCTGGTTCATGATAACTACTCAGTAAGGTTCGTTTATTTCTTCCTCTTCCTACAAGCTCCCTGACCAAATCACTCACAAGACACTAGTACTGTTTGTCTCAATTTTTCTAGAAAAGATTACGCTGCTCTGCTTCTTTGAAACAAAAATCTAATTCACTATTAGCATGGGAGGTGAAAAGCCCATCAGGAAGATATAAATATGTTGCAGTGTGTGTATACCAGAGGAGTTGGATGACTTCAAATAATATTTCTAATCCTTCTTTTGCAGGCTATTTATGAGATAAGCAGGTGATAGCAGTTTCCATTGTGAAGCTTGAAATCCATCAAATAGAAAAAATAATAAAAGGAGAAATGAGAAATATATCTAACTCATCTTGCAGTTCATTTATTTCCTTCCTTTCCTTCCTTCCTTCCTTCCTTCCTTCCTTCCTTCCTTCCTTCCTTCCTTCCTTCCTTTCTTTCCTTCCCTCCTTCCTTCCTTCCTTCCTTCCTTCCTTCCTTCCTTCCTTCCTTCCTTCTAAAACCAAGAATGTCCTCAGGGCTAACATTTCCCAGCAGGCACTTCCTCTTCTCACACAATCAGCTCGTTTCAAGATTTTTCCCCTTAAATTCCTCTTGTTTCCCTATATTTTTCTACACATCACACCTTGTCAAAGAACAACGCAGAAATACTCAGTTGAAGCATTACTTACCAGACTACAGCCTGTGGGCCAAATTCAGCCTTTTCCTGCTTTCATACAGTCCATCAACTCAAAATTTCTCTCTCTTTTTTTTTTTTACATTTTTAAATGATTAATAATAAATCAAAAGAAGAACAGTATTGCACAACACAAAACACTAGAAGAAAACCAAATTTTGGTATCTGTAAATAACAAAGATGATATTTGCCACCTTCCTGACTTTGGTCCACTTCACCTCAGAGACCAAGACAAAAACCATTAGGAGGGTAATAGGAGTAGCTTCACACTGACCACATTGGCCTTCCCTCAGGCTGGTCAGCACCACACAAAGAGGTCTCTCCTCAGCCTAGGGTCCTCCAGTGAAAAAAGAGAGACCAGGGTGAACATTCAGCTTCCCCAGTATATGGGTCACTTCTTGGGAGCCCCTATTCTGCTTTCATTCAGTTCATGGTTTCAGAAGAATCTGCGGGGTTTGACCACTGGGAATCTGATTGTGATGGAGAAGTGGAGAGAGCCTTGCAACAACCAGCATGTGGATCTTAGTAGATCATGTTCCCATCTGCAACACCCAACTAAGCAGTCCCAACCAGCAGTTTTGCTCATCTGCAGAGCCAAGGCAGTGGCACAGTCTGACCAGGGAACCAGGCAGAGTGCAGGTCTGCTTGATTTGGAACCTCAAACAAAGAACTTTGCCAGCCCTAGAGCCATATTTGTCCCCGCCCAAACAGAAGAACTGAGTCACAGCTCACTGTTAAGTGTAGCTCCTGGCTCCACCTGACCAAAAATGCTAACCAGAACACCTGAAAGTGGCTTAGCTCAGCAATGCTCAAGTGAAGAATATGGCAGAAAGAGATGATTGTCTGAATAACAAAGCCAGTGGCACTGTTCAGCCAGGGAACTTGGGGAACAGGTCAGCTTTAGTAAAGTCCACAAAAAGAACCTTTTCAGGCTACAGCCTAATAATGAGTATAGCTCCCATACTACCTACAAGAAATCATGACCCAATACACCTAGAAGGATGCTTGGAGCTGGTCCAAAGTGGGAGAGCTAATCCTTAGCTCCATCCACAGATGAGTATAGCTCTTGATCTCTCTGAGCCAGAAAGACTAAGCAGGCATACCTGGGAGGCTACTTGAAATTGTCCTCCTATTCTGACCAGGCAGGAGAGAAAATTCACAGCCTATAAGAGACTCACTTTAGTCTTAAAGACACACATAGATTTAGAGTGAAGGGATGGGAGAAGATACTTCAAGCAAATGGTAACATCAACAACAAAAAAGCAGGGGTAGCTATATATACATATATACATACATACACACACACATATACACACACATATACACACACATGTATACACACACACACATATATATACATATATATATATATATATATATATATCAGACAAATAAAAACTAAAAATGGTTACAAGAGACAAAGTGATTATATTAATAAAGGGGCTGATCCATCCATAAGATATAACAACTGTAAATATTTATGCACCCTGTATGAGAACACCAAAATACATAAAGCAAAAACTACCAGAGCTAAGAGAAGAAATAAACAGCTATACAATAATAGTTGTGCAATGAATCATCCAGATCATCCAGACAGAGAATCAATAGGGAAACAGTGGATCTGAACACACTATAAACCAAACAAACCTAACAGACATATATATAAAATGTTCTATCCAGCAACAGAATATAACATTTTTCTCAAGCACACATGAAAGATTTTCTAGGTTAGACAATATGGTAGTCCAGAAACAAGCCTTAGAAAATTCAAAAAGAATACAATCATACCACATATCTTTTCTCACTACAAAGTATAAAGCTAGGTATCAATAACAAGAGAAAAACTGGAAATCCACAAAGTATATGGAAATTTAACACTCTTCTGAACAACCAATGGGTCAAAGAAAAAATTAAAAGGGGAAATAAGGATCTTGAGACAAATGAAAATGGAAACATAACAGAAATTATGGGATGCAGCATAAGCAGTTCTAAGAGGACAGTTCATAGCAGTAAATGCCTACATTAAGAAACAAAGATCTCCATCAAATTCTGCACCTCAAAAAAAGAATAAACTGAGCCCAAAGTTAGCAGAAGGAAGACAATAATAAAGATTAGAGCAGAATAAAATAGAGAACAGGCAAATAGAAAAGATTAGTAAAACTAAGAGAATTTTTTTTGAAAAGGTAAACAAAATTGACAAGCCTTTAGCTAAACTAAGGAGAAAAGAGAATACAAATCAAAATTGTAAATAAAAAAAAGACTTTACAAATAATGACACAGAAATACAAAGAATCACAAGACAGTATTATAACACAACTATATACCAAGAAATATACAACCTACTAAGACTGAATCAGGAAGAAATAGAAAATATGAACAGACCATTACTAGTAAGGAGATTTAATCAGTAATCAAAATCTCCCAATGAAAAGAAGACCAGTACCAGATGACTTCACTGGTAGACTTTCAAACATTTACAGAGAAGACTTAATGCCATTCTTTCCCAAACTCTTCTAAAAATTGACAATAAGGGAATGCTTCTAAACTCATTTTATGAGGCTAACATTACCTGACACCAAAACCAGAAAAAGGCACCACAAAAGATAAATAAATAAAACAATAAAAATAAATAAATAAAACAAGTATTTTATCAACAAAATACTAGTAAAACAAATTCAGCAGCACATTAAAAGGATCACTCACCATTATCAAGTGGGATTTATCCTTAGAATACAACAGTCGCTCAGAGCACACTAATCAATAAATCCAATACATCACATTAATGCAATAAAAGAAATCTTATGATCATCTCAACAGATGCACAAAACATTATTTGGCAAAAGTCAACATCTGTTCATGGATAAAAATTTAACAAATTAAGTATAAAAAGAACATACCTCCTAAGAATAAAGGTCATTTGTGGCAAGCCCATAGCTAATATATTCAATGGTGAGAAACGGCAAGTTTTCCTCTCACCACCCCTACGCAAGACAGTATTGGAAGTCCTAGCCAAAGCAATCAGCAAGGCATGGAAATACAAGGCTTCAGAATTAAAGAATTAAAATTTTCTCTATTTTCAGATGACATGATTTTATATAGAGAAAATGCTAAAGACTCCATCAAAAAATTGTCACACCTGGGGCACCTGGGTGGCTCAGTTGGTTAAGCATCCAACTTTGGCTCAGGTCATGATCTCGTGATTTGTGAGTCAGAGCCCCACATAGGGCTCTGTGCTGACAGCTCAGACCCTGGAGCCTGCTTCAGATTCTCTGTCTCCCCTTCTCTCTCCTCCTCCCCTGCTCAAACTCTGTGTCTCTCTGTCTCTCAATAATAAATAAACATCAAAAAAATTATTTATTAAAAAACCGTCATATATAAACAATTGATTGAGGAAAGTTGCAGGATACAAAATTAATATACAAAACTCAGCATTTCTATACACTAACCACAAATAATCTGAAAAATAAATATAACTGTATTTACAATAGCACTAAAAACAATAAAATACTTAGGAATAGAGGCCAGGAGGTCAAAGAATGCCACTAAAAACTGTAAGAAGCTGATCAAACAAATTGAAGATTTAAATAAATGGAAAGGTATTCTGTGCTAATGAATTTCAAGAATTAATACTGCGAAGGAGACGACACCGGGAGGGAGGGTTGTTGAGTCCCAGAAGACAGAGCTCAGCTCAGCGGGGGAACAAAGGCAAGTGCCATTTACCTCTCCCACCCCCCAGCCGAAATTCCAAAGGGAACCAGTTCCCATCACCTAACTTTCTTGCAATGCTGTGCTTCTGTGGATCCATCCCGCTGAAGGGCCTGCCTCCGTCCCTGTGCTGCAGGGCCTCTCCTGCAGGAGACCACCTATGGCAAAGCTAGCTAAGCCTGCCACTCCTGCCCCCACCTTGCAGATCCACCCCAGCTAATACGCCCTTGGCCAAATCCCATCAAAGCAGCATCACAAGCCTGGAAGTGTGCAAGCAGCACAGACCGGGGCCACACTACTCCACAGGGAGTCCTGCCCCTGGGAGAGGGGAAGATAAGGTACACACCAGTCTGACTGTGGCCCCAGTGGTGGGCTGGGGGAAGACATCAGGTCTGACTACAACCCTGCCCACCAACACAAGTTACTCCAGACAACACAGAGGAAGTGCCCTGCAGTTTGGAGCTACCACAGGTACTACCCAAAATTACAAAACAGAAGAATTCTCCTCAAAAGAAACTCCAGGAAGTAGTGACAGCTAACGAATTGATCAAAACCTATTTAGGCAATATAACGGAACAAGAATTTAGAATAACATTCATGGGGCGCCTGGGTGGTGCAGTCGGTTAAGCGTCCGACTTCAGCTAGGTCACGATCTCGCGGTCCGTGAGTTCGAGCCCCGCATCAGACTCTGGGCTGATGGCTCAGAGCCTGGAGCCTGTTTCCGATTCTGTGTCTCCCTCTCTCTCTGCCCCTCCCCCGTTCATGCTCTGTCTTTCTCTGTCCCAAAAATAAATAAACGTTGAAAAAAAAATTAAAAAAAAAAAAAAGAAGAACATTCATAAAATTAATCACTGGGCTTGAAAAAAGTATAGAGGACAGGAGAGAATCTATTGCTACGGAGATCAAGGGACTAAGAAATCATAATGAGAAACTAAAAGATGCTATAAATGAGGTGCAAAATAAAATGGAGGCGACCATAGCATGGAATGAAGAGGCAGAGGAGAGAATAGGTGAATTAGAAGATAAAATTATGGAAAAAGAAGAAGCTGAGAAAAAGAAGAGATTAAAAAATCCAGGAGTATGAGGGAAGAATTAGAGAACTAAGTGATGCAATCAAACAGAACAATATCTGTATCATAGGAATTCCAGAAGAAGAAGAGAAAGGGGCTGAAGGTGTACTTGAACAAATCATAGCTGAGAACTTCCCTGATCTGGGGAAGGTAAAAGGCATTGAAACCCAAGAGGCATGGAGAACTCCCTTCAGACATAACTTGAATCGATCTTCTGCATGACATATCATAGTGAAACTGGCAAAATACAAGGATAAAGAGGAAATTATGAAAGGAGCTAGGGATAAACAGGCTCTAACTTACAAAGGTAGACTTATAAGAGTAGTAGCACACCTATCTACTGAAACTTGGACAGCCAGAAAGGAATGGCAGGAAATCTTCAATGTGATGAACAGAAAAAATATGCAGCCGAGAATCCTTTATCCAGCAAATCTGTCATTTAGAATAGAAGGGGAGATAAAGGTCTTCCCAAACAAACAAAAACTGAAGGAATTCATCACCATTAAACCAGCCCTACAAGAGATCCTAAGGGGGATCCTGTGAGACAACGTACGAGAGACATCGCTACAAGCATGAAACCTACAGACATCACAATGACTTTAAACCCGTATCTTTCAATAATAACGCTGAATGTAAATGGACTAAATGCTCCAACCAAAAGACATAGGGTATCAGAATGGATTAAAAAATCCATTAATAGAAATCCAAAAAATAGAATGGATCTATTTGCTGTCTACAAGAGACTCATTTTAGACCTGAGAACACCTTCAGATTGAAAGTGAGGGGATAGAGAACTATCTATCACGCTACTGGAAGTCAAAAGAAAGCTGGAGTAACAATACTTATATCAGACAAACTAGACTTTATACTAAAGGCTGTAAAGAGAGATGAAGAAGGGCATTATATAATTATTGCAGGGTCTATCCATCAGGAAGAGCTAACAATTTTAACTGTCTATGCACCGAACACAGAGGCCCCCAAATATGTAAAACAGTTAATCACAAACATAAGCAACCTTATTGATAAGAATGTGGTAATTGCAGGAGACTTTACTACTCCAGTTACAACAATGGATAGATCATCTAGACACAGGATCAATAAAGAAGCAAGGGCCCTGAATGATATATTGGATCAGATGGACTTGATAGATATATTTAGAACTCCCAAAAAAACAGAATATACTTTCTTCTCGAATGCACATGGAACATTCTCCAAGATAGATCACATACTGGGTCACAAAACAGGCCTTCGTAAGTATAAAAGAATTGAGATCATACCATGCACATTTTCAGATCACAATGCTATGAAACTTGAAATAAACCACAGGAAAAACTCTGGAAAACCTCCAAAAGCATGGAGGTTAAATAACACCCTACTAAAGAATGAATGGGTCAACCAGGCAATTAGAAAAGAAATTTAAAAATATATGGAAACAAATGAAAATGAAAATTCAACAATCCAAACCCTTTGGGATGCAGTGAAGGCAGTCCTGAGAGGAAAATACATTGCAATCCAGGCCTATCTCAAGAAACAAGAAAAATCCCAAATACAAAATCTAACAGCACACCTGAAGGAAATAGAAGCAGAGCAGCAAAAACACCCCAAAACCAGCAGAAGAGAAATAATAAAGACCAGAGCAGGAATAAACAATATAGAATCTAAAAAAACTGTAGAGCAGATCAACGAAACCAAGAGTAGGTTTTTTGAAAAAATAAACAAAATTGATAAACCTCTAGCCAGGCTTCTCAAAAAGAAAAGGGAGATGACCCAAATAGATAAAATCATGAATGAAAATGGAATTATTACAACCAATCCCTCAGAAATACAAGCAACTATCAGGGAATACTATGAAAAATTATATGCCAACAAATTGGACAACCTGGAAGAAATGGACAAATTCCTAAACACCCACACACTTCCAAAACTCAATCAGGAGGAAATAGAAAGCTTGAACAGAACAGACCCATAATCAGTGAAGAAATTGAATCAGTTATCAAAAATCTCCCAACAAATAAGAGTCCAGGACCAGATGGCTTCCCTGGGGAGTGCTACCAGATGTTTAAAGCAGAGATAATACCTATCCGTCTCAAGTTGTTCTAAAAAATAGAAAGGGAAGGAAAACTTCCAGATTCATTGTATGAAGCCAGCATTACTTTGATTCCCAAACCAGACAGAGACCCAGCAAAAAAAGACAACTACAGGCCAATATCCCTGATGCATATGGATGCCAAAATTCTCAACAAGATACTAGCAAATCGAATTCAACAGCATATAAAAACAATTATTCACCATGATCAAGTCGGATTCATTCCTGGGCTGCAGGGCTGGTTCAACATTCGCAAATCAATGTGATACATCACATTAATAAAAGAAGAGATAAGAACCATATGATCTGGTCAATAGATACAGAAAAAGCATTTGACAAAATTCAGCATCCCTTCTTAATAAAAACCCTCAAGAAAGTCAGGATAGAAGGAACATACTTAAACATCACAAAAGCCATTTATGAAAAGCCCACAGCTAATATCATCCTTAATGGGGAAAAAATGAGATCTTTCCCCCTGAGATCAGGAACACGACAGGGATGTCCACTCCCACTGCTATTGTTTAACATAGTGTTGGAAGTTCTAGCATCAGCAATCAGACAACAAAAGGAAATCAAAGGCATCAAAATTGGCAAAGATGAAGTCAAGCTTTCACTTTTTGCAGGTGACATGATACTATACATGGAAAACCCAATAGACACCACCAAAAGTCTGCTAGAACTGATCACGAATTCAGCAAAGTCGCAGGATACAATATCAATGTACAGAAATCAGTTGAATTCTTATACACTAATAATGAACCAACAGAAAGACAGATAAAGCAACAGATCCCATTCACAACTGCACCAAGAATCATAAAATACCTAGGAATAAACCTAACCAAAGATGCAAAATATCTGAAACTATGCTGAAAACTATAGAAAGCTTATGAAGGAAATTGAAGAAGATACAAAAAAATGGAAAAACGTTCTGTGCTCATGGATTGGAAGAATAAATATGTTAAAATGTCAATTCTACCCAAAGCAATCTACACATTCAATGCAATCCCAATCAAAATTGCACCAGCATTCTTGAAGCTAGAACAAGCAATCCTAAAATTTGTATGGAATGACAAAAGACCCCGAATACCCAAAGTAATATTGAAGAAGAAGACAAAAGCGGGAGGCATCACAATACCAGACTTTAGACTTTACTACAAAGCTGTAATCATCAAGACAGCATGGTATTGGCACAAAAACAGACACATAGACCAATGGAATAGAATAGAGACTCCAGAACTCGACTCACAAAAGTATGGCCAACCAATCTTTGACAAAGCAGGAAAGACTATCCAATGGAAAAAAGACAGACTCTTTAACAAATGGTGCTGGGAGAACTGGACAGCAACATGCAGAAGAATGAAATTAGACCACTTTCTTATACCATTCACAAAAATAAACTCAAAATGGATAAAGGACCTGAATGTGAGACAGGAAGCTATCAAAACCCTAGAGGAAAAAGGAGGAAAAAAACCTCTCTGACCTCAGCCACAGCAATTTCTTACTTGATACATCTCCAAAGGCAAGGGAATTAAAAGCAAAAATGAACTATTGGGACCTCATCAAGATAAAAAGCTTCTGCACTGCAAAAGAAACAATCAACAAAACTAAAAGGCAACCAACGGAATGGGAAAAGAAATTTGCAAATGACATATCAGACAAAGGGCTAGTATTCAAAATGTACAAAGAGTTCACCAAACTCCACACCTGAAAAACAAATAATCCAGTGAAGAAATGGGCAGAAAACATGAATAGCCACTTCTCTAAAGAAGACATCCGGATGGCCAACAGGCACATGAAAAGATGCTCAACGTCGCTCCTCATCAGGGAAATACAAATCAAAACCACACTCAGATATCACCTCACACCAGTCAGAGTGGCTGAAATGAACAAATCAGGAGACTATACATGCTGGAGAGGATGTGGAAAAACGGGAACCTTCTTGTACTGTTGGTGGGAATGCAAACTGGTGCTGCCACTCTGGAAAACAGTGTGGAGGTTCCTCAAAAAATTAAAAATAAATCTACCCTATGAGCCAGCAATAGCATTGCTAGGAATTTACCCAAGGGATATAGGAGTGCTGATGCGTAGGGGCACTTGTACCCCAATGTTTATAGCAGCACTTTCAACAATAGCTAAATTATGGAAAAAGCCTAAATGTCCATCAGCTGATGAATGGATAAAGAAATTGTGGTTTATATATACGATGGAATACTACTTGGCAATGAGAAAGAATGAAATTGGCCTTTTGTAGCAACGTGGATGGAACTGGAGAGTGTTATGCTAAGTGCAATAAGTCATACAGAGAAAGACAGCTACCATATGTTTTCACTCCTATGTGGATCCTGAGAAACTTAACAGAAGACCATGGGGTGGGGGGAAGGGGAAGAAAAAAGTTAGAGAGGGATGGAAGCAAACCATAAGAGACTCTTAAAAAACTGAGAATAAACTTAGGGTTGGTGGGGGGGGGGGGTGGGAGGGATGGGAAAGTGGGTGATGGGCATTGAGGAGGGCACCTGTTGGGATGAGCACTGGCTCATGTATGGAAACCAATTTGACAATAAATTTCATATTAAAAAAATTAATATTGTGAAAATGTGCATACTAGCCAAAGCCATCTATGGGTTCAACGCAATCCTTATCAAGACTTCAATAGTGTTTTTTATAGAAGTAGAAAAAACAATTTTAAAATTCATTTGGAACCACAAAAGACCTCAAATTTAAAAAGCAATCTTGAACAATAACTACAAAGCAGGAGGCATCACAATTTCTCATTTCAAGCTAATGTATAAAGTTATTATAATCAAAACAGTATGGTATTGGCATAAAAACAGATACACAGACTAATGGAACAGAATCAAGAGCCCAGAAATAAATCATGCATATACAGTCAACGAATATTTGACAAGGAAGCTAGGAATACTGAATGGAGAAAAGACAGAGACAGTCTCTTTGGTAAATAGGCTTAGAAAATACTAGAAAAAGAAAGAAACTAGACCCTATTTTAAACCATTTATAAAAACTTAATTAAAATTAGATTAAAGATTCAAACCTAAGACTGGAAACCCTAAAACTTTCAGAAGAAAACATAGGAGAAAAAGCTCCTAAATATAGATTTTGGCAAGCATTTTTTGCATATTACACCTAAAACACAAGCACCAAGATAAAAAATAAACAAGTGAGACTACATCAAACTAAAAAGTTTCTATACAGCAAATAAATCATCAACAAAATGAAAAGGGAAACTACAAAAGGAAAAAATATTTGCAAACCATATATGTGATAAGGATTTAATATCCTATACATAAATATTAAAAACATTTTATATTTAAAATTATATATATATATACACATACATTTGAAAAACTCATACAACTCAATAGCAAAAAACAAAAACAAAAAAATTATTCAAATAAAAATGGGCAAAAGACCTGAATAGACAGTTTTCCAAAGATGATATATGAATGGCCAAAAGAAACATGATAGGTGTTCAAAATCACTTATCATCAGGGAAATGCAAATCAAAACCATGATGGGATATCACCTCATGCTTGTTTGAACAGCTATCATCAAAAATACATGGAATAACAAATGTTGGTGAGGATGT
The DNA here is from genome assembly GCF_027475565.1 of Acinonyx jubatus. NCBI lineage: Eukaryota > Metazoa > Chordata > Mammalia > Carnivora > Felidae > Acinonyx > Acinonyx jubatus. Next base: position 42,812,897 of record NC_069391.1, read on the forward strand.
AGAGAAAAGAAAACCCTTGTGCACTGTTTGTGGGATTGTAAATTGGTATAGTCACTATGGAAAATAGCACAGAAATTCCTCAAAAAATTAAATATATAACTACCACATGATCCAGCAATTCCACTTCTGTAACTATATCCAAGGAGATGAACACACTATGTTAAAAAGATATCTGCACCCCCATATTCACTGTAGCATTATTTACAGTAGCCAAGACATGGAAACCACCTAAATGTCTACTGATGGTTATGTGGATAAAGAAGTTGTATACACAACATGCACACACACACACACACACACACAATGGAATGTTACTTGGCCATTAAGAAAAGAAAAGAGAAAGAAAAGAAAAGAAAAGAGAAAGAAAAGAAAAGAAAAGAAAAGAAAAGAAAAGAAAAGAAAAGAAAAGAAAAGAAAAGAAACCTATCAAGGAAAACAGTTTGCCCTAGAGCAGTAGAGATGGAGTTGTTGAGGGAGGCAATTTCCATTATTTGAGGAGGGTTGGTTTGTTCATTTGAGAGAGAGAGAAAGAGCACAAGCAAGGGAGGGGCAGGGGGAGGGAAAAAGAGAGAGAGGGAAGAAAGAAAGATAATCTTGGACAGGCTCCACACTGAGCATAGGGCCTGATGTAGGGCTCAATCATGGCCTGAGCCAAAATCAAGAGTCAGACACACTCTACTGACTGAGCCACCCTGGCGCCCCAATTATTTGAGAAGTTTCTAAGAAACACTGCTATTTCAGAGGTATAATGTGTCTGTCTCCGAGTTATGGCTGCTGGTAACCTATCATTGGCATTTCAGTTAAGTATCCAGCATCTCTTCATTAGTTCTCCATTCCACTTTATTTCTAACTCAGATCCCAGTTGAGCTAAATTGACCAGGGGGACTTTACTCTTTGGTTCTGCTGAGAATTAATTAATAATTAATTAACTGAGAATCCACTTGAGATACTGGCTCCATAGTAACATATAAGCAACCACATATCAGATAAAGGTGGATATCCAGAAGTAGAAAGATGATCAAAAATTCTTTAAAAAACTTGGAACCTGATTTGTATGTAGCCTAGACCTAACCAAATCAAATGGATAATGGCAGCTAACTTTAAATAACTAAGTGACCTTTACTCTAAGTTAATGATAGCTTCCTTTTTTTTTCCTAAAGCTTTACCCAGACATAAGGTGTTTTAGTCATTTGTAAACTTTGCTGTGATTGGCCGATAAATAGTCAAGAGAAAATTTATTATACAGAACGGTTTCTGCTAGTCAGTTGGGTCTCTAAAGCTTGAGCTGCTTTATTTGCTATCTGAGCAGCCTTAAGTTTTGGATCAGATATTCTAGCATGGGAAGTTAGAAATTGGGTGTTAGTCCTCTCATTTACAAATGACATCCAGTGTCTCACATTTAAATTATTGTCAGGCACTAAATAAATCAGTACTAACTGCAGGGGGGGAGGTGTGCCTTTTAGTACAAGGGAATGCAAATGGCCCTATCAAAAGTATAGGTCATGTTTTGATGTAGTAAGCACAGGAAGACCACCTGAACACACATACACACCACCCTAGATTTGCATTTTGAAAACCTGCAAATGTGCTATTTATGATAAACAGTTGATATCCATTACTCTCTGGTTTGACTATGGTCAAGGACAAACAAATTGGTGAAATTGAACAGATCTTGTAATAATTCTTGTGTACCTTTATGAGGAATAATTGTACCATAATTCCATGTTCATATTTATCCCTTTCCTTTTAATTTCTTTGAGGCTCTGTAAGATATTATTGATAGCAGTTAGTTGTTACGGTTATGTTTCTGTATTGACTACAAAAGGAAACATAGCTGTACATGTTTGGTAAGAACCTCACCAGAGGAGTCTGGAGCCAGATGTCAAACCCAAGAGCTGAAAAGACAACTGTCAACCATTGAAATTGCTTGAAAATGGTACAGTTAGGGAGTTTGAAGATTTTTTTTTAAGTTTATTTATTTATTTTGAGGGGGCAGAGAGGCAGAGAGAGAGAGAGAGAGAGAGGAAGAGAGAATTCCAAGCAGGCTCTGTGCTATCAGTGCACAGCCTGCCATGGGGCTGGAACTCACGAACTCATGAGATCATGACCTGAGCCAAAATAGTCAGATGCTGAACTGACTGAGCCAACCAGGCACCCCAGTTTGAAGAATTTAAATGGAGGAATTTGGAAGACAAGTGGAGAGAAAAGTATTGTTAAGTGGTCCCAAGTCTTATATGGACAAGAATATTCATTTTTCACTCAAAATCAGGAAAAAGACAATTCTTCAATTAAGTCTTAATACTAAAACTCTTGGCATTGTGTGTGTGTGTGTGTGTGTGTGTGTGTGTGTGTGTGTGTGTGTCACAAGATGGGTATCACCTACTATAACCTAACAACATCCACTAATTTAACTCACAGTTTTTTTCTCCCTGATTTACGGCTTCACTGAGGGTCTAGAGCTTTCTTAACAAGCCAGGGCATTTAAAGCATAGGAGTTAAATTTCCTAGGTCTAGAAACTCTTGAATTTTCTTATACTGGAGATAAGGACAGACAGACAGTAAGTGGCAGACAGAAGTAATAAATATATCCTATAAATCAATCTGAATAAGAACTTTTTAAAGAGGCTTTATAATATAATTTATTCATCTCCTCCAAAATACATACATGCATTTCAACCTATTTGCTTAGAAAACCATGTAATACACAGTGAAGGAATATTCTCAGTAGCTTGATCAAGGCAGGGAAATTTGAAGGCAGATATTCCCCATAGCACAGAGTCATTTTTTTCTGGTGCTAATTCTCGGATAGGTATCTTAGCCTGGGAACAGAATTTCCTAACTCCAATATAAGGAGTTCATTGTTAGAGGCTATTTCTTCTTCAGAGAAGAAGCTGTTTTCTTTAACATTTGTCCAACTGGATTGCATGTTAAGATAAGGGCTTAACTCTAAGGTCTGTTTATACTTTGCTCAAGCCACTCAAAGGTTTTCCTCACATCTTGATTTAGTTCATTTATAAATTTCTATAGAATTGTTCTGTTTCTTTCAAGAGAGAGGAGAAAAGGCCACACACTCAGAATACTTCAGATTTTTTCAGTTCTTAATGAGGGAACATGAAACTCAAGATAAACCGAAAGCAGTAATTCCCATTCAATGTGCATTTTCCTTTCCATACATACTCATGCTTTTTTATATAAGCATGGTTAAAAAAAAAACAAAACAAGCAAAACTCATTACCATTTAGAATTAAATTCCCTTCTCTTTAAAAATGGTAGGTCTGGGAGCACCTGACTGTCTCAGTTGGTAGAGCATGCGTCTCTTAATCTTGGGGTCATGAGTTCAAGCTCCACGTTGGGCCTAGAGCTTACTTTAAAATAATAATAATGAATGAGTGAATGAATGAATGGCTGAATGATGGATCTGTCTGAATAAGATAACCCTGAAGTGCACACAAATCAAGTATTAGGACCAACCAGTTTTCCAAAGGTCAGCACAGAGACAGAGAGACAGAGAGATCTAGTCATAGATACAGAAAGTGCTACAAATACAAAGAGACTATTAGCAAGGCTCTTTTGAGAATCAAAAAAACCTAGTTTTGCTTTTTTCATTTATATACATGGAGACAGAGAAACTGACAGCTTTAGTTTGACAACTGTGTCAGAAGCAAATACAGACACTGTATGTCAATTGCTTCATTTTTGTCTTTTGAATATTTCAGGTACTTTCATATAGAAACAGTGCTATCACAGCTAACGCACCATATCTGGACTTCTAGGATGCATATAGACATGACAGACAACACCAAGAATCCTATCAATGATAGAAAAGCAAAGGGTCAGTGGTGGGCGAAATAACACAAGTGACTTTTCAACCCTGTGACTAAAACCACTGGCCAATGGTCTGAATGAACGTAGTGAGTTTATCAGGAAAGACATGGAAGACTCGGGAGTAGGTGCTATTAGAACTGTCAGTACAGACATACAAGGATCCTGGCGTTAACCAACAGGTAAAACTAGACTGAGCCAAGGACCAGATTTAGCTCATGCACATTAAGAGTTATCTACTGAATGGAGGGCTTCTCTAAAGATAGGGGAAGATGAAATATAGAAGGATCAGTGGTAAGCCATGAACCTAGCAGTTCATGGCACTAAATCCAAAGGATGATGGCAGGTTAGTAATATAATTGTACTGTAATTGTTAAATATATTTATTTCATTCCATTTTATCTTGGAGGCTCTAGAAAATGCTATATGGCTAGAAAATGAATCAATCAGTTTAAATATTGAACGTATATATTTTTTGCTGATTATTTTACTGTATGCCAGGAAATTCAAGAAGCTTCAGTTAAACGCATGCACGCATGTGTGCACACATACACACATACACCAAGAAGTAACATGAGAGCTTAGTAAGATGCTAGATAAAATGTAAATTAAATAAATACAAAGTAATTAAAAATAGCTTCTATTTATACCAATAACCCAATAGAAACGGGAAGAAAACAGTTAAAGGTGTTGAGATAAAGAAAACTTAAGGCTGTATACATACACAGGAGATAAAAAAAAAAAATGTAAGGCTATATACATACACACATATACACACACCCCCAGTAACCACCACAAGCACAAAAATTTTCAGCTATGTTAATTATGTTTATTTTGAGGTGGTGGATTATGGGTTATGTTTAATTTCTCCCTTACACATATCTGTGTTAAGTTTTTCTGCAATCAGCATGCATTATTTAAATGGTGCTCTCCCAAATGAGCTGCTGTCACCTGGGACGAGGGAGTCTGATGGCAGGGAGGCAGTGATGAGCATAGTGGTAGAGGATGGAGCAAACTGATCCATCAGAATAAGGAGAGAAAATATTACAACTTCTCTGTATGATTTCCTGTCAAGGTAGAGAAATACGTATCACTTACAGCAAGCCGTCTATCCTGACTTCCACCAGAGGGAGGGGGGGGCGACAGTGAGTAGCGTCCTCGTGGGTTCACTTTTGGCATACTTACTTGATTCACATTTTGAGTCTGGTTCATTAAAGGAATTTGTAGACTACAGTATCTCAAATGATAGAGTACTTGGCAAAGGAAACAACAGAATACTTTGTAAAGAGATAGTAAGTCATCAAAACAACTTTTTGTACCACAAGGGTATTCACCATTAATTACCTGGCAAAAATTTTTTTCAGTGATAGACCTCAAAAGTGAATTATACGTTTTTCATTTTCCAAAAATTATAAAATAAACCGGTATCTCAAAGTGAGGCATATTTTCTGTAATAAAAAGTGGTGGTCAGTGGTTCATTACCCAGCAGCTATGGAAAACAAACACAATCATAATCTTTACTTTCAAGTTAAATGTGACATTTCAACAGTGAATGAGAAAGCAATTGTTTTTAGAAGGAAATTTGGGCAACAGGTAACATCTGTTGGTAGGGACATGATTTTTGTAGGCCTGGTATCAGAGAAAGTGGGAATCTAGAAGCCAATTTTCAATAAAAAACCTTTGCCTAATTGGTCGATAAAGGACATGGTCCCAGAATATTGTGGGACATTCCCTAGTATCTGCCTGGAAAAGTGTGTTTTTAATAGATGTCTCAAATAAATGAATATAGAGGCACAAAGAGTCTCAGGTTTTCTCTATTTGCTGTAATATCCCAGTCCTGGCACCTTATTTATCTTAGGTATTCCAATTATAGGTATCAAGCAGTCAGAGATTGTCAGAATTTAATAGATTAATTTCTCTGGGAAAAAAAATCCAGTAGAGTCTTTCCAAGAACACAACACTTTCATCTGATTCTCACAGCAGACCTGATGAGGTGGGGTGTTAATGTCAAAATACAGAAGTATTCTTCTATTCTCTGTTCCTCCCTGGAGAGACAATTGGATGTTCTGAAGAACACAGAGATTGACCAGAATCTTGTACTAGGTCACATCCCTCCCTATCAGTTATGGGCTCCACAACCCTTCGCAGGTCATGTACCTTCTGAGCCTCGGTTTCCCCAACGAAGGAATAGTACCACTGTCGTGATATTACATGTTAGCATGCAGTATATACACCGCAATTCACATCAGTTGTGGTTTTGGTTGTTATTCCTCAATCGCCTGCTTCCTTCAGATGCTCCCCAGATTGTGCTCTGAGAAACTGCTAGCCCAAGTCAGGAAAGTACTAATTGGGTTCCCTGTAGGGGAGCCTAGACTTGCCTGAAGCATTTCAGCTTCTTTCCCTTTGTTCCATTTATCTTTCAGCTGTGAGTGGATTTTCTTCTCTTAGTATTAGTTTGGCTATTTTACTGTGGACAAATCCCCCTGGCTATGTCTGTGTGTATAACCCAGTCTCTCTTAGCTGATAGACGGTGCCCTTCCCCAACCAGAGAAAAAATGCTTTGAGAGCAGCTCTCAACTACCACTGTTATTACCTTCTGTCTTGTTTGTTCTATGGCAAATTCTGAGGTGTCTCATTTTTATTTTTGTTCAATTTTTCATCTCCCACCCGGAAAGAGCTCGCCAACACCTCCTGCTTCATAAAAATTGCTTTCTGAAAAAAACATTTACTCTCTAGTACATTCCTCAGCCCTTCACATCTTTTCTGAACATATAGTTCTCTTTGTTCCTTTTCAAGTGTGGAGAAGAAACTTCAATTAATCTCAGCAAGCTGTAAATCCCATCATTTGTAAATGCTTCTGTTTCAGGCAAATGTAGAAGGCATTTAGTGGGCACCTATGATATACTGAGTACTGTCCTTGCAGATTAGAGATGAACAGAATGCAGTCCCTCACGTGCAAGGAGTTCATAGAATAGACCAACATGAAAATAATCACATGGCCATACCAAGAATGCCCCAGTAGAGAGATGTGTCTAACTTGTAGCCAGAGGCTTTTTTATTCAATTATCCCTATTCTGCCTTGTTTCAGAAAAGATTTACACTTTTTCATGTTGATTTAATTTGTGCATGTCACTTCAGAATTTTGTCGTTCTTAGCTTATTTACTACATTTACCTCATTTTGGACTAACTCTGGGATCATTTTAGTCCATGTCCTACCTGTGCACAGCATTATCACCGAGCTAGAGCTAGATGAAATGCAGACTTAATGCCGTCATGCTACACAGCATATGAGTGGTAACACTGGGGAAGGAAGAAAAACCCAGAAGGAAACACCCATGGTTCAGGAGAGAACCTGGCAACATGGTGACCAAATTGAAGCTGTTTAGACTGAAGATAATACTATAAACATACATGACATCTGCCGCATTAGTTTCCTACAGCTGTGTAACCAAGTCCCACCAATTTAGCAGCTTAAAGCAATAAACATTTATTATCACAAAGTTTTAGAGGTCAGAAGTCCATTCTGGCTAAGTTGGGTTGTTTAATCAGAGTCTCAAACTCAAGATGTCAAGCCAGTCAAATCCTCTTTTGGAGGCTCCAGGGAAGGATTTCCAAGCTCCTTCAGGGTATTGAGAGAATTCATTTCTTTGATGCTGTATACCAGTGGTCATGTCTTCTGGCTGGCTGTTGGCTGGAGGTCACTCAGCTCACAGACTGTTCCTGGACCCTTGAAAATTGGCTTCTACCATATGCAAAGCCAGCAACAGTCACTCTCCATCACATGAAATCTATCTCATACTTCAAATCTCAGATTTCACAAAGAGTCCAGCCCTTTCAAGAATTTACCTGATTAGGCCAGGTCCACAAAGCATAATCTCCCTGTCTTCAATTCAACTGTGCCACATAACAGAACCTAATCATGGGGATGCTATCCCATTACAACTATATTCACACCCATACTCCAAGGGAGAGGATTATACAGGAAATGTGTCCCAGGCAAAGAAAACTTGAAGGCCATTTAGCATGTCACCAACCACAGGTGAGTTACTCTTTCAGTGTTGAGAATGGCTTGAGTCTTAAGGACCTTAGAAAGTAGGTCATCATGGACAAAGGACCAAGAGGGTTATAGGCTTTGAGAGACAGAAAAACAGACCAGAAAAGATAGTATGGGAAATTACTACACATGCTGCAGTCTCTCCTCAGACCAGAGATTACACTCTTATTATGAGAGATTGTATTGGAACATGTATTTCCTAATAGATTGGAGTTCTCTTTGCAAGAGAATAGGGATAGACTCCAAGGATGGAGATCCCCAACAATCCACCAAGTATCCGAACAGGACATTGTATTTAATTTGAAGTTGGAAATAAATGTATTCCTAGCCTTAGTGTCTAATCAGAACCCTACACATTTTAGTCAGATGAAACCATCTGGAAAAAAGCAAAAGCTCTATTTAAGATGAACTTTTTATTAACCTCATTAGCTAGGAGAGGAGAGTAAGCAAAGGCTGTTCCAGTACAATAAACCCTTATACTAAAAGTAGTAACAGTTAACAGAACCCAAGATCTTAATATGTACAAGTCTCAGTGCTAAGCATTTTGCAGACATGATTCTGTTTCACTCCTGTAAGAATTTAGTAAGACAAGCAGTGTATCTTAGAGGAGGACACACATACAAAGAAACACCCATATACCCTTCTAGGATTAGAGAGACGCAGGAAGAGACCCTGCTAAGGTCCTTCCTATCGCACATGGCTTGGATTTCTGAGGGATGGGAGGAGAAACCTTTCAAGTGTCTGACAGGAAGCAGACTTCCTCTGCTTAGCTCCAGAGGCTGTGGTATTCTGGCCAACACTGAACAACGGGCTTTCCAAGGATTCCCTGATGAGTAGCAGTGTTCTCAGAGTTCCCTGATTAAACATTCTCACAATGGCCAATTTCAACCTCCAACCTAATGTCACTGAAGACAGGTTACGAAGGGGGGAAACTTTAGGAAAAAGAAAAATGCAAACAGATTTTTATTGCTATACTGAAGTACTTTACCATCAGCAAAGCTGCACCATGGAACGGATTCTCTCAAAAACTAGGGCTTCCCTGCACTCTAGGGAATTGAAGCCGATTTTGATGCAGAGAGAATTTTAAAACGAAACTTTGTATTGGAGGGTTACAAAGATAAGGTGTGAAAAAAGAAGGGTTAAAGACACCTGGTAATTTCCTGTACCTTCTGCACTATCTATGGCAATACCTCTCCAACTTACAGGTAAGACATTTTTTTCTATGAGCTGCTGAGGGATGGAGTCCGTAGGACTTCCTTAGTTAATGATCGCACGAGTGGTGCCAACGGGCCAGCTCTTCTCATTTCCACATCTGAAATCCCGAGTCTCTCTCCCTTTTTTCTGTTTCAACATTTTAGGCTTGGAGCTTTCAAAGTGTACTTGGTAAAAAAAAAAAAAAAAAACACAGTCTTGGCAATTTTCTTCACCACTGTCTCACAAAGATTAGAACTATAAATAATAGAAAAACTTAATTACAAATTTCTTTTTTAAGCACTGTTTAGAGATGTAGTGTTTAAATCTCCATAAAATTACACCTTTGAAATTGCTTAATTGTGTTTTTCCTGCCAATTTAAATTGCTCATAAAAGAAAAACTTTAAAAATATATAGTTTCTAATCCTTTCCCTGAATCATCACACTGGTATTGCTTTTGCTCCAGAAGATAGCAGAGCTTCTACAAATACTGCCAAGATCAGCAAATTAAGGTGAGGCCCACAGTGGTGTGGGAGGAAGAGGGAGGAGACACTTCAATCTACTGGTTTGGTTTAATTTATGTCTAATGGATTAAAAAAAAAAACACCCACTTAAAAGTTTGTTTCTCACTCAAAACCTTGCACTTAAGGCCTGTAATAATAGTTATAAAAGGCTTTGTTAAATTTCCTTACAAAGATACTGCTCTCCAGGGCATAGGGACTTAGCTTTCTTTTTAATTGCAATTATTACTGTATTAGGTTCATTTATTTGCATAATAAAATAATCATTTGCATTTATACAATTCCTTTCTTCCTAGGAGCTCACATTCTCATGAAGCATATCTCACCCACAAAAAATATCCCATTGCCTGTATAGCAATCTAGTCGATGGGTAACATTACGGACACGTTCACAGAAAACTCTTTCCCTCTGGGCCCAACAGCCGCATCTGCGAATACGTCAGTTACAAAGATACATCAAAGTGCTATTTGCTTTGGTACAAAGGTCACCTTCCCAGGTTCTGTGAGCTACCATAACCAGTCAAATAGTAGTACCATATGCAACTGTATACACTTCTAGGGCAAGAAAGCAATGGAAGTAATAACTCAGTGTCAGGTGCTTTAAAAATGGCAATTGGTAAGTACATAAAAGCTAAAAAGCATTCAAAATTTTGCCTTCTGCTCTTCTGTGCCTGATGTCCACTAGTAATTAGTTTCTTGCTAGGTTTTAGTGTATTATGTATAGGGAGACAGCATATTCTGATGGTTCTGGCTATACTTTAGATGAACTTTAGAAACACCAACAAAAAACCACCTTAGTGAGCTTTTACAAACCACAGATGCCTAGGCCCATAACCAGAGACTATGAATAAACTGATCGTGATAGTAAATGTGCATCAGCATTTTTTAAGCTCCACAGGTGTCAAATACATGGCTCAATATTAGTTATCATTAATCTAGTGGAAACAACACAAGATTGTTCTTGGTCAACCATATGCCTAGTTATGTGATCCTGAGAAAAGCATCAATCTCTGGGCCACAAAATATTAGGCTGAAAAATTAGGTATATTAATTATAAAGAATTTTTCACCTCTCAACTCCTATGGTTTGAAGCAATAAAAATGACCAGTTCTAACCATGAATTATAATTCTCAACACCTTACACTCAGCATTTACAACATGGAAATACTACAGAGTAAAATACATTACAGGGATTTTACTCTCAGAAAATATTGCTATGTGGGAGACAAAAGCATGTACAAAAAAAAATTCAAAGTAGGATGTGTTAAGAACATATAAAGAATCATTTTAATGCTGGTCATTTCTCTAGAACTAGGTTACTAGCATACAACAACAATTTCACTGGATCACTTAAACAGGCAAGGAAGACTTTATGCAACCCTACTGTAATAAGGGAGAGAGATCAAACTCAAGTCGACCCAAACAAAAGGTGGGGAACTTTTAAGAACTGGGTAAGCTAGTGGAAAAGTACAAAAGGACTTTGGCAGGGAGGGTTGGTCACTGTGATTAGGCCATCTGTGTTTGCTAACTGGTGAGACTGGGAGGTTAGGGGACTATCTCCTTTGATGATTACATTTTAAAGGGATGTTCCTTGAAAAGACAAATTGAGGTTGTAGAAAATCTACATCTTAAAAGGGGGAGAGAAAGAATTTATAATTTCAAGTTTTCTAAAGTAAATGCACCAGTAAAAGGGATGTCAGAGGCCTACAATCAATGTTTAAAGTTTAGTCAACCTGAGGGGAACCTTAAGACATTGTCCACTAGCTTACTGCTTTAGTTCTTTCTTGTCGTTGGACCTTAAATTCCTCTGGCTGGATGTTTTCCTCATCTCTTGACGATTTAGGCTGATGAACTATCATAGTTCATCAGTTTTTAATCACACATTTTTTTTCACATGCTAAATTTTTCAAATTGGGGATGTGTTTTATAGTCGATGGTGTCTTACTATTACTGCTGGCCAGCAGGAGTGGGACATATAAAATGGCATTACTAGTCAGTCTCCAAAAGACTACACTGTGATTTATTGATGAAATGTAGTCATTTGGTTAAAATGAGTCATTGTATATAAATTTATTATTCATGAAGTAAATACTTATTGTCCAAATAATGATCAAAACTTCCTATTTTCTTTCAAGGCAAACAAGTTCTTTAGATAAAGCTACAACAAAGATGTACATTTTATACATCAGAATAGCTGTGCTATTTGTTATTGGTACTCAAGTGGAAGCAATAGAATAAAGGCAGGAGACACTAAAAATACCATCAAGAAAGGCAAGATATGTGTCAAAGCCAGAAGAGACTGGTATGACCAGCTGCTCAGTGATACATTAACATGCTATGACTCAGTGAAGTCATAGATGTAACAAAGTATGGCAGATATGCCCAAACCATGTATGCAGTCCACGATTTTTGCCCCAGAAAAGCAGTATTATTGAATTTGTATACACTTCGAACAACAGGTATCTCAAGCAACTGAAGGGAAGTACAATGTAGAACAACATTAAGGGAAAAACCATTTTTGTGCTCCCAAAGATTATGAATCCCTCTTTCATATGTTTGTTACTTCACTTTCAACACAATCTGTCCCTCTGTCCCTCTGTCTCTCCATGTGCCGAACATGGAAAAGCCCTTTCACTGCTTGTGTGCACTGCCTTGATGCCAGCTCTAATTACCAGTGTGAGAGAGCCTTCTGTGTATTCTTCAAAATTCAAGGCTCAAAACTGCCTAGGCCATCTTTTCATGAAAAAGAATTACTTCATGTGGGTTTATAGTGAGTAAAATTCATTGATTCAGCAAAGCCACAAGCAGATAATGGCTTTGGTTTCCTTAAGTTAATCCCAAAGGAGGATGGTAAAAAGCAAGCTGGATCTTCTGTAAAAAATGCCCTGATTCAAGTTCAACTGAAACAATTCTTAAAGTGCCTGAAGTGAGAGACCCTAGGGGAATCATTAACAGCTCGTCAGTGGCTGCCTTAAATGAGAAATGGTTGGAGGTTGTCTTTTTCAAATAGGGCTGGAAATCTTCCAAAGGCTTCAGGAGGACATTCGCCTTATGGCCTCTGGGGAATTTCAGATGTGGATCCTCAGGGTGGCCAAATCTAAGTCTATACAACAATCCTCTCCCAGGGGGTCAGTTGGTTACAGCATTGGCTGCATCCAGTCTATCCTGCTCAGCAGTGACATCCTCTTGCCTGGCCTCTAAAGCCCTAATACTTCCTTGGAATTGAATCTACATTGAGTGGTGTCCTCAGTGTAATACTGCTGAAAGAGAGTCTTCTGTGTTTTACTAATCTTACAACTCTAAAATATTAAAAATAATAATAAATAAAAATAAAATGCTTGCTTTCGTCTTTATGTAAAAGCTTTGAAAACAAGGTAAAAAAATCACAGCTTCATGGCCAGAGCATTCTATTTGGAGACAAACATTTGGGTCAAGTCGTGGCTCTGCCACTAACTTGGACAACTTGTTGAACATCTCCTATTCTCTATTTCACTAACTAAAAGTTGGGCAAGAATTTATGTGATAAGACGGGTAAAATATTTTGCATATGTCAAAAAAATCCACCAAGGTTAAATGCTCTAGAGTTGTGACAATAAATGCCACCATCCAAACCCTCAGAAGAGTCACAATACCAGATAAAAGAAGGATAAAAGTATTCAGTGAAAGAGATGCTCTTTACAATAGAAATGACACCCTTTATTTTACAGTTAGTTTAATAGTCACACCATCTTACATTTGATTTCTTTAGAATATCTTTTAAGAACTGTTAGAAGATGCTAAGTGACTTGGTCAAAGACTTATAGCTGTAAAGGAATAAATGGACAACAATGAACAGCTACTTCACAGAACAGAGATGTGGAGATAACTGTTGACAATACGGTGCTCCTGCTGAGATTATTTCAGAGTAACACTTAAATTGTTTGCTCACCCATCTTACATCATTATTGAACAGTTCAAGGACATGATTCCTGAGGGGCACTTAAATCATAAATGTCATGTTGTCAAAATCTTTAGTATAACCTAGCCCTTTAAATATGTGCTTCCTTTCTTCTTGAACTACTATCAGCATTTTAAGTACTAACCAACTTCCAGTCTAGAAAAAAGGATTCTTGAATATTATTTGGGACTCTGAGACCTAGGCTATGTCTGTGTTTTCTCTCTGGCATACTCCTGGCCCTTGACAGAGCTAAAGAGGAGTTCACAGTGTCCATTTATTTTCTCCAAAAAGAATCACAGTACCAGTAGCAGAGGGCAGTACCAGTATGCCCCGAGGACTGAGTACTATAGGGAAGCATTGCTGACCAAATGATACATGATGCCCATAAAAGTGTTTTGTAATCTGCAATATGCTAGAATAATAACAGCTGTTTGTCGTTGTTTACTACGTGCTGGGCATGCATTAAGGCACTTTACATGCACTGTTTCACATGGGATTTTCATAATAATATGTTAACAGTGTAACATGCTAATAGCATTATAATCCTCATTTTACAGAAAAACACTGGTGAGGAACAGAGAACCTCAATGTCTTACTTATAGAAACAGACTTGTTCAAAGAGAGATTTTCACTCAGGCAGTCATTATCACAACCCAAGGTCTCAAATCGTACATTCCCAGTACTATTCAATGTTTCTCATGATACTGTTATTAATGGAATTGTCTTCCTCCATTGTACAATTCCAAATTATCCTTCAGGTCTCAGCTTAGATTTGCTTTCCTCTTGAAGACATTCCCTAATCCACCTGACAAGGTCAGATCCCTCTTTTTTAATATACATACGCCTAGTACTCTACTTCCCCTTCATAGTTTTTACCAAAGTATTTAATTCTTGAATAACTCTGTTTAATGTGTATCTCTTCCTACATCTTGTTCTCAGACCGCAAACTAGGTGCTCCATGAAAATAAGACAAGGAATAGACATTCAAAAGGTTCTTGATGCTTCAAAAACTCCCTTGACTACCACTGAAGCATGAAAACTAAAGAAACCCAAAAGGACCACAAAACAACCATTGTCCTCCTGCATATAAAAAAAGGCAACTTCTTTCAGCAGCCTTGGGAAGCCTCCCTTCACCTGTCTGAGTTTGAGTTCCTTTTTCTCTGAAACACAAAAGACCCTCATCATACAATCTCTGAGGATCCAGTCAGATTTACCTTTCTTTCTATAAATCCATAGGCCTAAAAATTTCTTTGCGATGTGAATGAGAAAAATGTGAAAATTTCTCTCATTTCTAGCAAAGCAATCTCAAATTAATTCAAATTAGTGCAAAAACTCACATATCTGAAGAACCCATCATCCATTTTTTTGCTGTAAATCTACAGGTATAGCAATCTTCTATTCCACGCACTTGAAACCAAGCCACCGATATTGAGAGCAATCTGTTGAATATAAAATGAAATCAAAGAAAAACCTGAAATATAAAAAAGTACAATTCAGTGCATGCTGTAATGAAATGTTATTTAGCTAAATTTTAAAAATTTCAGTGCTTTCCAATAGGTTTTCCAGTTTAACAACAATGGAAAATTAGAACCACAGTAAAATTGGAAATATTGAGCCAAAAAGAAACCAGAAAGAAAAAAAAAAACACTTTAAATTCAGTACTTTTAAACAAACCTGCAGCCATATTCATGTGAATTACTTGTATCTTTAGTGAATGTAGGTAAGAATTATTAAATTATTCAAGGTTATTATGGCTATTTAGGGTCGTTAGTGGTTGCATAAGCATTTTTAGGTTGTTTGTTGTAGCTCTGAAAAAAAAAACATGTTGGTAGTATTTTGATAGGGATTACATTAAATGTGTAGATTGTTTTGGATAGTATAGACATTTTAACAATATTGTTTATTCCAGTCTATGAACATGGAATGTCTTTACATTTCTTTGTGTCATCTTCAATTTCTTTCAGTAGTGTTTTAAAGTTTTCAGAGTTAGGTCTTTCACCCCTTTGTTTAGGTTTATGCCTTGGTATCTTATTATTTTTGGTACAATTACAAATGGAATTGATTCATAAGTTTCTCTTTCTGCTGCTTAATTCATGGTGTATGGAAACACAACAGATTACTGTACATTGATTTTGTGTCCTGCAACTTTACTGAATTTGTTTATCAGTTCTAGTAATTTTTTTTGGTGGAGTCTTTTGGGTTTTCTATATAGAGTATCAAGCCATCTGCAAATAGTGAAAGTTTTATTTCTTCCTTGCCAATTTGGATGCCTTTTATTTCTTTTTGTTTTTAATTGCTGTGGCTAGGACTTGCAATACGGTGCCAGGTAACAGTAGTGAGAGTGGACATCCCTTTCATATTCCTGACTGTAGAAGAAACTCTCAGTTTTTCGCCATTGAGGAGGATGTCAGCCATGGGTTTTTCATATATGGCCTTTATTATGTTGCGGTATTTTCCCTCTAACCTACTGTTGAGCGTTTTTACCATGAACAGACGCTGTACTTTGGCAAATTCATTTGTCCATCTATTGAAATAATCTTATGGTTCTTATCCATAAGATTTATTAATGTGGTATAAGAAATTGATCAATTTGCAACTACTGGACCACCTTGCAACCCAGAAATAAATCTCACTTGATTATGGTGAATTATTTTTTTAATGTTTTGTTGGATTCAGTTTGCTAGTATTTTATGGAGAATTTTTGCATCCATGTTCAAAGATATTGGCCTGTAGTTTTCTGTAGAGTTTTTACCAGTTTTGGTATAAGGGCAATGCTGGCCTTACCAGAATGAATTTGGCAGTTTCCTTCCTTTTCTCTGTTTTGGAATAGTTTGAGAAGAATAGGTCTTAATTCTTCTTTAAATGTTTGGTAGAATTCTCCTGGGAAGCCATCTGGTCCTGGACTTTGTTAAGAAATTTCTGATTACTGATGCAATTTATCAGTCTGTTCAAGTTTTCTATTTCTTCCTGTTTTAGTTTTGGTACTCTGTATGTTTCCAGGAATTTACCCATTTCTTCCAGTTTTTCCAATTTGTTGGCATATGGTTTTTCATAATATTCTCTTTTAATTGTTTGCATTTCTGTAGTGTTGGTTGTTATTACTCCTTTCTAATTAATAATTTTGAGTCCTATTTTTTCTTAGTAAGTCTAGCTAGAGGTTTATCAATTTTATTAATTTTTTTCAAAGATCCAGCTCCTAGTCTCACTGATTTCTTCCACTGTTTTTTTAGTTTCTCTATCATTTATTTCTGCTCTAACCTTTATTACTCCCTTCCTTCTGCTGGCTTTAGCCTTCACTGGTTGTTCTTTTTCTAGCTCCTTTAGGTATAAGGTTAAATTCTTTATTTGACATTTTTCTTGCTTCTTGCTGTAGGCCTATATTCCTATATACTTCCCTCTTAAGACCACTTTTGCTGCATCACAGAGGTTCTAGATCACTGGATTTTTTTGGAGTCATCACAATTCCAGACTTCAAGTTATATTACAAAGTTTTAGTGATCAAAAGAGTATGGTACTGGTACAAAAATAGACACCTAGATCAATAGAACAGAATAGAAAACTCACCAATAAACCCACCACTATTTGGTCAATTACTTAGCAAAGCAGGAAAGCATACCCAATGGGAAAAAAAGACAGTCTCTTCTACAAATGGTGTTGGGAACTGGACAGCCTCATGTAAAAAAATAAAACTAGACCACCTTCTTACACCAAACACAAAAATAAATTCAAAAGGGATTAAAGACCTAATCCATCAAAATCCTGGAGGAGAACACAGGCAGTAACCTTTTTGACATGGGCCATAATAACTTCCTTCTAACATGTCCCCTGAGGCATGGGAAATAAAAGCAAAAATAAACTATTAGGACTACCTCAAAATAAAAAGCTTCTGCACAGCAAACAATCAACAAAACTAAAAGGCAACCTACTGAATGGGAGAAGATATTTACAAATGACATACCAAATCAAAGGGTTAATACCCAAAATATATAAATAACTCATACAACACCCCAAAAAACAAATAATCTAATTAAAAATGGGCAGAACACATGAACAGACATTTCTGCAAAGACCTACAGACAGCCAATAGACACATGAAAAGATGCTCAACATCACTGATAATTAGGGGAATGCAAATCAAAACTACAAAAGATACCACCTCATACCTATCAGAGTTATTAAAATCAACAACACAAGAAACAAGTGTTGGTGAGGATGTGGAGAAAAAGGAGCCCTCTTCCAATCCTGGTGGGAATGCAAACTGGTGCAGTCACTCTGGAAAACAGTATGGAGGTTCCTCAGAAAGTTAAAAATAGAACTACCCTATGACCCAACAACTACACTACTAGATATTTATCCAAAGGATGCAAAAATACAAATGTAAAGGGGTACATACACCTCGATGTTTATAGCAGTATTATCAACAATAGTCAAATTATGGAAAGAGCCCAAAAGTCCATCGACTGATAAATGGATAAAGAAGATGTGGTGTATATATAACGGAATAATGTTCAGACATAAAAACGAATGAAATTTTGCCATTTGCAATGACTAGATGGTGCTAGAGAGTATTATGCTAAGAGAAATATGGTCAGACAAATACCGTATCATTTCACTCATATGTGGAATTTAAGCAACAAAACAAATGAGAAAGGGAGGAAAAAAAGAGAGGCATACCAAGAAACAGACTCTTAACTATAGAGATCTGATGGGGGGATGGGTTAAATGGGTTAGGCTCTTAACTATGGAGAACTGATGGGGAGGGGGATGAGCACCAGGTGTTGTATAGATGTGTTAAATCTCTACACTGTACATCTGAAACTAACGTTGCACTGTATGTTAACAGGAATGAAAATTAAAAAAATCAAGTGTAGATCAAAGGCTAAAAATAAAATCTGTTGTGAAGATAAATAAAATAAGATCTGTTATTAAAAAAAAGAAACATTAAGTTATGGTCATTCAGATGATTTTTTTAAGTAGGCTCCATGTATAATGTAGGGCTTGAACTTATGACCGGAGATCAAGAGTCGCATACTCCACTGCCTGAGTCAGCCAGGCACCCCAAGAAATACTAAATTATGCATCACTAAAAAACATGGAATGAAATTACAAGTATTATTTTACCTAATACATTTAACAAGTTTATTATTCTGAATGCAAAGAGAGGAATACAGTTTTAACAGAAAATTAGACACTTCGCTATATTACTAAATATATGCGTATAATTATTTTAAAAACATTGCTTTAAGGAGATGTCACCTCATCAAGCTGCTCATAATGCCTTCATGTCTAAATTTAATCCTGTATGTGTATGCCTGAATATACACCCACAAGTGCACATTACCAAATTTTTCAAAGTACTTTCTGTAACATTTTGACTTTTTGAAGGACAGCACCAACATGACAGCTCAGTGACTATTCCTTAGAGATATCCTGGCTTGACTGGAACAGGAAGTGTCAAACCTTGGAAGTTAATCAGGTTATTCTACTGAAGCATAGTTTAGGATCCAATAAGCATCTCAATGTTCAAGGTTTCAAGGTCTACCTATTTATCAGATGGTCTCATTTTTCATTCATGGTGGAGTGCTTTCTGAAGGTTTTAGAAATTCCCTCAGGTAGAGAACAAGCAGTACTTCTCAATTGTTTTTAGAAAAAAAAATTCTTTCCTAATAAAGTTAGGAATCACCCTCAACAGGAGATGCTTCAACTATTCAGAGACGTTAACTCATATGACAACTAATTAATTCAGCCATAGCTGGCAATGTTAATGCATGGAAACCATTTTTGTTGGAGGCAATGATGTTGAGAATTTCTGGGAATTTCAACTATTTTGCAGCTTCTTGATTTATGTATTGAATGAGCAAAGAGGATGCATGGACAGATGACAGATGGATAGAAATGAAGGCATGAAGGAAAGAGGGAAAAAGTAAAAAAAGAACAAGGAAAACAGAGACAGCCCAAAATAAAGAAGCAAAGAGAAAAAGGGAAATAAGGCAGGCAGACACTTGGAAAGACAGAAAAATAGATTAAAGTCTATTTGGTAAAAATGTGCTGAGAGACAACAGAGGAAAAACATATTTACAATATTATCTAATAGTTCTTTGAAAAATCACATAGAATTATCGTTTATAAACTAGATTCATTTTAGTTATTATGGAAAACTGGTATTAGAATTTTAATTGATTCTTAAAATTGAGAGACAAACTTTTGGAACATTAGCTAAAGTCCCTTTATTTCTGAAATATAATGGTATCAAGTATGTTTTTCTACCTGATTTTCCATTTCACAAGAGGAATCACTAGTGATGAAGTATTTTCCCTCCCTTTAAAGAACTTGTCCAATTGGTCATGGTCTGGTAATGTGTGATTACAAACACAGGCTTTGGAGTCAACTTGAACTAGATTCAAGTATTGGTCCTCTTACTTTCCATTTCTGTGCTTTAGTTTCCATTGTGAGGACAAAAAGTCATCATTGAGTTTAGAGTTTCAAGGTGAAAATCAAAGGAGATAATGTATTTAAAACTCACATACCATGCCTGGCACTCATGAAAGCTCAGTAAATGGTAACTTCTCCCAAAAATGAACTAACAAGCAGATGTTTATTTTATTTGCATGTTATTTATTTATATGGGGAAGGAACCAATAATAAATTAGTAATTAATTGATTCCATTTACCAAAAGCAAAATCAGGATTTGTAAGAAGGAAAGAAGTGGGGGTGGGGGTGGAAAACCACAGACATTTTGGGTGAAACTTGGATCAATCAATAGTTAGCTAGGAGAGGCTCATCAAGGCATTCTGCACTTAGGCAAATGGATGCACACGCAAGAGAAAGGTTTTTATGGACTCTCCAGGAGAGCCCAACTGTGTGGCTGTAGGCTGCCGGCTAGAACCTCTGAAAGTAGGACTCTGGGCGTCCTTTGCCAGTACCAGTTCTGCACTACCTCCCTGACCAAAATTCCTTTTGTATTTCAAAATCTAAATGCAGTCCTCTGCTGTGCCAGTTTACGGTGCTGTTCCCTTGGTAGCATTCATTTTTTAATTATAAACATAGTTGTTAAAAAATGTTAATATTTTTGAGAGAGAGAGAGAGACAGACACAGAGAGACAGAGAGACAGCACCCACAGGGGAGGGGCAGACAGAGAGGGAGACACAGAATCCGAAGCAGGCTCCAGGCTCTGAGCTGTAAGCACAGAGTCCGACTCAGGGCTCGAATTCAGGGACTGTGAGATCACGACCTGAGCCAAAGTCTGCTACTGAGCCACCAACGGACCCCAAAGGTACTTTTTGATTATTTAGTGGCTCTTTCCCCCAGTGCATTATATCCCGAAGAGCATGGATGTCTCTTGATTTATTCCTTGCTGCATGCTCAGCATGTAACACAGCATGTGACCTAGTATGTGCACAAAATGTGAAAGGAAGGAAGGAAGGAAAACAAATAGGTGGGCACAATCTGGTACAACACAGGTAAAATTAAAAAACAGTAAGTTTATTTATTTATTTTGAGAGAGAGCGAGCAAGCCTGAGTGCAGAAAGGGCAGAGAGAGAGAGGGAGAGACAGAATCCCAAGTAGGCCCTGCACAGTCAGCACAGAGCTCCATGCAGGGCTTAAACCCCATGTACTGCGGGATCAAGACCTGGGCTGTGATCAAGAGTCGGACAATTAACTGACTGAGTCACTCAGGTGCCCCCAACACAGGTAAAATAAAGTGTTGTGATAGTTTACAGACAATAATTATCAGCCTGGATTTAGGCATGGGAATTAGATAGATAAAGCTTCAAAAAGAATTGCCATTTCAACTGTGTCTTCAAACATGGGTAGAATTTAAAGACTGCCACTGAAAAAGCATAGGATATGGCATAAAATGTATCTCAGTTTCTCTAGGACATAAGAGTCTCTGAGGGGCACTGTAAGTATTGAGGCTAGAAAGGGCCAGGCATGTCAGACCAAGCCATTTGACAATGGGAAGCCCTGGAGGCTGTGGGTTGGGGAGGAGATATGCTCACATCTGTGTTCTCTAGAGAAATACGAATCTGGTAAGGCAGAAAAGCTGACTGTGAGAGGAGGAAAATGTGAAGCAGGGAGGCAACTTATTCTTTCTGTTATTTCTGTAACAGTAGTTTCATTTATACGAGCAAATAGCCGACCAAACATTCTGAATTTACTTAATTTTGACAAGTGGTGATGATACTCAATTCTTCGAGGAATTTTTCCTGAAACAAAATCACCAAGATGAATAATTAGAATATCTGGAAAACTATTCAAGCCTTTTCTATACATGCATTTGTCTGTCTCGCTAGCATGCAAATTACAACTTAAAATCCAAGGAATCATGTCATGGAATTCGCAAAGAATAGATAAACCCTAGAAGAGCCAACGAAGTCATGAATATGTAGACTTCTTTATTCAAATGAGAAAGTCAGGTAAATCCTATTTTGACAAAAGTCTTTTAATTTTCAAGTTCATGTGGTTTAATAATAACAGCATTCACTGTGTAGCTCCAACATGCTAGATGTAACACTAGGGCACTGTACACACTATTTTATTTAATGAAAATAATTAAAATATAATAATTATTTCATTACTTTGCTTATTAAATACCTATTTTTATTTTTATTTTTTTAATGTTTGTTTATTTTTTTTGAGACAAAGAGAGGGAGAGACAGAGAGAAACAGGGCCAGGCAGAGACAGAGAGGGAGGGGCAGAGAGAGAGAGGGAGAGAATCCCAAGCTCTGCAGTCAGTGCACAGTCCGATGCGGGGCTCGAGTCCATGAACTGTGAGATCATGACCTGAGCTGCAATAAAGAGTAGGACACTTAACCAAATGAGCCACCCAGGTACCCCTAAATAACTCCTGTTTTTAAAGTCTTCCCAATCAGCTAACCATAAATTCCACTAAATTTAAATACACATGCACCTTTGTCCCCACTCATCCCTCTCTCTGAGGTTCTAACCCCATCACCATCATCTCCCTCAGCAATACTTCCTCCTCTGAATGCCCATTTCTGCCTCCACAGTCACAGATGTCCTCAGCCACTGCCCATACCTGATGTGGTCCTCCCCTGGGCCACCTCTGTCCTGTTATTGCCCTATCACTTCTTCCTTCTCTACCTCCACACCACCAGTTGACTCCTCACAGATGGTGGCTTTGCTGTGTTCCGGGCAGATAGGACAGTAGAGCCTTGTCACTTCAACCCTCCACCAAAATGACTGTAGTAGGGGTGGGTGGCAGTGACAGACAGCAAAGGCCCCTGAGGTGTTGGTGGGGGCAGCAGAGGGGCCAGCAGAGGGCCACAATGAGGCTGCCACCAAGAAGGAGGTGGCCAAGATGGTAGCTGCCCAGGAAAGGGCAGCTGGGGTGAGGTCCTGAACTAAACGCTGGGAAATCTGCTCTCAAGGGACTGACATTCTAGGGGGTAAGAAGAGTTACAAGTAAAGTATGTAGCCGCATGTCTTGAAGCAATTTTCACCCCTGAGGTAGTGATGAGACCTCTTCCTACTGCAAAAGGTAGAGTGCTTGCTGTGGCCACACTGAGCAATAATCAAGCCAAGTACAGACTTTTGCAGACTAACAAAACACAGAGAAAATTCAGCAACAGAAGACCTACACTGTAAAAAATGTCCAATTCTTCAAGCAGCAGTAATACCATACCAAGCCAAAACTTGCATCTGCACAAAAATTAAGAGAGTTATAAATGGAATTCTTTTCTAATGGTAAATACTCAGTTGGGTATAGAATTTGCATTGAAAGTTGTTTTAGCTTTCCTTTCAGTACTTCAGAGAGGTTGTTCTATTGACTTTGATTTGTATTTGCATTCTCTTCTCTCTCCATGCCCCTCCTTTTTGTCCCCCTGTGTCTATCTCCCTGTCTCTTACACTCTCTCTTTGTCCCTCACCTCTCTTTGTCTCTATCATTATCTCTGTAGCTCTGTCATTCTCCCTGTCTCCATTGCTCTGTATCTCACTCTCCCTCTCACTCTCCCTCCTCCTCCCTTAGTCTCTCTTCCTCTGTCTCTCTCTGTCTATCTCTCTGTCTCATGTGCACAGTTATATATCCCAGTGATCACTAACCAAGTAGGACTCTCCCTAGTAGAAATTGTATTTGTTTTAGGCTGGTAGTCTAACTATACTTGCAGCAAAATAGTTTCAAATTGCTTTTAGTGCAGTTATTTACCAAAAGTACTTGTGAACAGAATAGCTGACTTTATTGGGTGCATTTTGAGCATCTGTGCCATCTGCATGCATTACCGCATGGACTCCACACAAGTGGCTACTATTATTAGACTGCTTTTGGTTGAGGGAACAAAGTCCTGGGTCAGTTTTTACTGGATCCATGACTGATCAGATGGTTAAACTGGAGCTAAAACCTGGATCCCTTTGGTTTCAGAGGCTGAGGCGACAGTCACTCAACTGCCCACGTGATGTGTTATGATTTCCCAGTCCTGGGGTTTTGTTTGTTCAAATACTTAGGATATCTCAAGGGCCAGTGGCTGCACAAAACCCAGGGGGAATGAAAAGTAAAGATTGGAGGAGTCCATAGTCTCTGTGACTGTACCAGATGTAGGCGACATTAAGAAAATCTGATGAGATAAGGCTCCTTTCAGAGAGAAAATGCTTTCTGTCAAACTTATCTCAAAAATTGGTCTGGCTAATATTTGTAGGTGACACTCATTTTACCTAATCAAGGCAACTCTTGAAAAATGCAGTCTTGAAAGAACTGTACTTTCAGAAGTTATTTCTCAAAGATTTATTTGAACCCGAGATCTTCATACCCTATTTTTCTGTGTCATTTGATTTTCACATGTCACAAGGGAAAAATAAAAGTACAACATGTCACATGCCTGAAGTCTGCTAACACATTCACATGTTCACATAAAAAATGAAGTGACAAAGTGAGTCACAACTTAGGATAGGGCAACTTCTGTTAAAAAAAAATAATGAAATCAAACTATACAACTAATCAAAGAAAATAGAAAGCTTGACAGAGCAGTGCTACTCTGTGTAGACACTGTGGGATGTCAGGGAGGCTGACAGACACTCTGCTCTTTTCTTTATATTCCTTCTAGTCTCTTTGGTCAACACCACCATTTCAGCTATCCAGCTGGGAGGCAAGAGCATGAGGAGAGCCATCAGGGCCACTGTCTTAAGTACCACCCATGACTATGTTTCACATTCCTTTGGCTAAACCCAGCCATACGGCCACATCTAACTTCAAGGGTTTTAGAAATGTAGTCTAGGATGGGTATGGGCAGCCCTTCTCAGTCAGGACTGTGCGCTCCAGAAGGGGAACACAGCTGTCTAGTAGACAGTCGGCCACCCCCACCATTGCCCCCAACCAAGCTGTCATCTAGTGAGTGGCAAGGTATAATGAAATGTCACAGGGTAATTATAACAGCTATAATTTATTGAGCACTTTGCTACCAGACACTGTTCAGGTCTTTATTGATAAGCCTAATTTCAGGAGACTTTTTGTGTGTGTGGCAGCGGGACGGGGCAGGCAGAGGAAATTTTTAATTACACACTGCGGCAGTGTGGGGGTAGGGACCAAATAGGCAGGGAAGCCTGCTGTGTGTGTGTGTGTGTGTGTGTGTGTGTGTGTGTGTGTGTGTGTGTGTGTACATCACAGGCCTTCTTAATCTGGACAACTATCAGGTTTTCAGAGAACTGTCCCTTTTAGTATCTAATTTGAACCCCACAGTGGCACAATGAAGAAGCTAAGACAGGTCTTACTGCCATTGTGAGGAAAGGGAAACTGAAGTGCAAAGACATCAGAGGCTTTACCTCAGGTCCCCCAGTCAATGATTCTGGGCCCTGGGAGCTGTAATTTAGTAGTGCTTCCCATGCAGCTCACTGCTCCCCTGGTACCTGATCTGGATGGCAATGGTCCAAAGGGTAATTAACTTGAGACCCTTCCAGGAAAAGGTAATTCTTGACTCTGGTCAGTAATGGTGTGTGTTTGGTTTGACTGCTCCTGAAATCTTTTTGGCATTAGAGTTGCAAAAATACCTTTCTGCCACCCTTTATTTTGACAACTGAGAGGAAAGACCTTTGAACTGGAAGTAAAAGGAGCCAGGATAATTCTTATGAGGGTATGTCCATTGACTGAAATCCTAGAAAACCCAATTGTCCTGTGGCTTCTCAGACATCAAGGCTGCATGGAGAATACTTGGGAGGAGGACTGGCCTCCCACAGGGCCTGAGGTGGGAAGTCTATTTGTCAACGCTATTGATCATGCAGTCACCTCTAAGGTCTTTCTGGCCTTCTGGAATTAGAACCAGGGACTCATCTTATTACACTCCATCTTGTGATGAAAGAGTAATGTTTTACAGTCAATGGCTACCAGGCCACCCCAGACCTGACCTTTCAGTCACTTGGAACCTTTACCAGGAAGGTTTTCCATGAAATGTGGGAGCCAATCACAAGTTTCCTTTACAGGATCTTCACAATCAACAGGACCTTTAAAAGCTTCACAATCAACAGGAGCACCTATGATCAGAGTAACAGAATTGCAAGCCCAAATTGAAGAACAACATTTTGCTGATGCTAATTCAGGCCAGTTTTATATTGAATCATCTTTTTTTAGCCAATAGTGCTGGAGCAACTAGATATCCCCAAGGGGGATAAAATCTCAACTTAAACCTTACACCTTATATAAAAATTAATTCCTAATGGATCATACACTTGTTACCATCTGAAACTATAAAACCAAAAGAAAAGGGAGGCATGTCTTTGGAATCTAGGGCTATGCAGAGTTCCTAGACTTGACACTAAAATTATAATCTATAAAAGGAAAAATAATTGAACCTCATCAAAATTGAAAATTTATTTTTTTTGTTCTGTCAAAGCCCATATAAAGAGCATGAAGTGACATGTTACAGATGGGGAGAAGCTATCTGCAAACCACATTTGTGACAAAGGACTTCTGAGTATATAGAGAATCCTCATAACTCAATGGTAAAAAAAATCTAATTAAAAAATGTGCAAAAGACATGAAGCGACAGTATACAGACAAAGGTATGCAGATGGCAAAAAATCATGTGAAAAGATATTCAGCTTTGTTAGTCACTTTTCAAATGCAAACTAAAACCACAATGAGGTATTACCACACACCTGTCAGAATGGCTACAATAAAAAATAGTGACAGTACCAAATGTCAGAGAAGTAAATGATAGTCATTCTGAAAAAAAAAGAAAAATGTCTGGCAGTTTGCTTAAAGCTTAAGACACAACTACTATACAAACCAACAAAGGCACTTGTAAGCATCTATCAGAGAAATAAAAACTTATTTTCATACAAAAAGATTGCACATGAATTTTCATAGCCATTTTATTTGTAATACCCAAAAACTGAAATCAGCCCAGATGTCCTTCAAGGGATGAAGAGTTACATAAACTGTAGAATACTACTCAGCAAGAAAAAGAATTCAGTCTTGATACACACAAAAACTTGACTGAATATGCAGGGAATTAGACACAAAAAAGTTTATCCAAAAGGTTACATACTGTGTGATCCATTTGTGTGACAGTTTTCAAGTGACCAATTTTTAGAAATGGAGGACAGATTGGTAGTTGCAAAAGGTCTGGGGCAAGAAGAAATAAAGAATAGGGACAGGTAGAAGTCAGTATGGCTTTAGAAGGCGACACTAAGGGCACTTAACAGCGTTGGAGTTGTTTGGGATCTTGACTGTGGTGGATACATGAACCTGCATAGATGAATCAATTGTACAGAATGTAACACACACAAAGATACAGACACACAAATGGCTGCATGGGATACCATGGATTGTATGAATGTCAGTACCTTGGTCGTGATGCTATACTGTAATTTTGCAAAATGTTTCCATCAGGGAATACTAGGAAAAGCTTACAAGGGATGTCTCTGTACTACTGCCTTATACTTGCGTGTAAATTTACTATTATCTCAAGCAAAAACTTTGATATGGAGGGGAAAAAGGTCTTCTGTAATCCACTCCCAATTTAACTTCTCTAACTTTTCTCATTATGCTGTAATTTAAAGAACCTATCAGGAAAATCAGAGGAATATTGAGGTTTCTAAATGAGGGTCTTCTCATATTTTCAAATCTTCTCCTGGGTTCCCTATCATGTGATATACATTATCTGCCAATTAGTGATTTAAACGACTCCAGATGGACCCAAGTGCTTCAGTTACCTTAGCACCAAGGCTATCACTTGAATGTGTCCTCCCTGTTGCCCACCATCCATCCATCAAAAGATGACCTCCAGGGGCACCTGGGTGGCTCAGTCGACTGAGCGTCCAACTTCAACTCAGGTCATGATCTCATGGTTTGTAAGCTCGAGCCCCATATCTGGCTTGTTGCTGTCAGCAAGGAGCCCCTTCTGTGTTATTGTAAGCGAAGAAACGACTTTTGGTTCTAAATAAAATTCCCAAACTCCCTTCTCCCTAGGTTAAGTGGCCCAGCCCAGCTGATAGGGGTTCACATGGGTCAAAACTTATATGAACATCATTCATTTGAAATTTTAAGGAGTGTGGAAGTCAGAAAGTATACCCAGCAAGAGGTTCAGATAGAAAACAGTTTATAAGCAGGAAAAAGTTCCAAATGGTCAAAAGCCACAGATCCCAAAAGAAATCATAAGCACCAAATCACAAAGGTCAGAAATTCAAGTGTCAAGAAGATACACAAGAAGCCGAATAAATTGAAAGCGGCCTTGAGCTCTTACCAGGAATAAACGCGTCTGACTGAGCCCCCTCTCTGCCTGCAGATAAACTGTGAACAGGAAGGCCAGCTGTTAATATAGGACCAAGGATAATAAAGCAAACAGCAAAAACATGGAAATGATTAAAGCCTACTCAAAACACCTGTGTGCCTGTGGGTGGGGTGTACCTGTGTACTCAGCTCAGCTCATCACTGGGGAGTACCACACTCAACAGTCTGTAATAGAATCCTTTAGAAATTCCAACCACATTTTCCATCCAAGTTCCACAGGGAGCTCCTAGAAACAGCTAAGGTGCAAGGGAACAAAAAAGATTAAGAAGGTTCCAACATTGACTCTCCAAATTAGCTGGCCACTTGTAAAGAATCGGTTTTCTTAACAAGCCTGCTTTCAGGTTTGAGTGGGAGAGCAAATTCCTGGAAGTCCCATAAAAAGGGGAGTACACTGAGACGTATATCGCAAGATCAGGTACACACAGGAAAAAAAGAGACTTAACTAGAGAAGCTTTGGAAATTAGAATTAGGTTGTGGGTGGGCTGAAGACTAAATGTTTGGCAAGCATCAAGTAGCCAGCCTGGCTGAAGAGGTAAGCTGTAGGGCATTCATGACAGCAAGCTCTTCTCCAAAGAAGACATGGGTTAACAGAGGCAATGGAAGAGGTAGCATTAAAATGTTCCCACATTTCTTTCACGGACTCTTGGGACAGGTAAACGTATTCAGAGCAATGATGGTTGGTAAACTATTTCTATTCCCTGCAGGTATGGATTTAATCAATTGTGGAATAGATATTCCCCAGACAAGAAGTCTCATGGAGAGAAATTCAAAGCAATGATATAATTCCATTGGGCACCAATGGAAAAAAAAAATACTAGTAACCTTACTGTTCTTTTTGGGCCTGTTTGATTCTCCAAGGATATCACCCTGTTCAATGAGGAAATTCATGACTATTGCCAAGGGAGCCGAGGCTGAGTACCAAATGGCACAGTTGCAATGAATCCAGCACAGAAGCCCCACATGGGAAAAAGGTAAAGAAGTCAAGGATTACCAATGCACGAATCAACAGCAGAAACAGGCTTACATGAGCCAACTGGGTCACATTAGGTGTTGCTCAAGCTTAAAGCCATGTCATTATCTAAGAAAAAGAAACAAGTGCATTATAAATGAGCTATTTCAATACAGGCATTACTTCTTTCTCTTGAAGGAGCTGCTCAAGAACAAAAGAAAGAGGGCAGCTGTTCCATTTCCTGATTCTTAACATCTTCACATTTAAATTCCTCTACCTGATTGCCACGGTCCTCTATTACCCTATTTCCTTCTAGCCCTACTTCTTTATCCTCATTCACATCTGCACATTCTCTACCGCCCATTCTAGTCATGTATATTTGAGTAAAGAAAACAGAAGTACGATCTGATAGTTCTTTCATGTAAAAATCGTTTCTCATATTAAAAAGAACATTCTTTTATGCCAGCTAAGAGATCCAAGGGAAGAGGAAAAGGAATCCTAGAAGACAGGCAGGGCTGGCCACTGAAGCCTGAAGGGCTGGGTCAGTCATTGATCTCAGAAAATGTCAGTCTTTCTCCATCGGCAATTCAAATAGTGCAAAGGGGGCCACCATTCAGTTGTGGGAAAGTAAATACTAATCCAATATGAAATATAAATTTTGAAATGCCATAAGACAGATGCTGCTATATACTGTTGGTTCAGCATTTCCCAAAGCATAGTCCATGGAGTTTAAGTAGGAATCAGTGATGAAAGGGTCCAATGCTTGAATAAATTTTGGAAAAGCTAGATCAGACCAAAGAAAGTGTATATCTGTCTGCAAGATTGTTCATAGACATTAATTTGTGACTATGGACTGTGATTTTCCAAAGGTATGGGGGGGCAGCTCTCATATAGGAGTACTCCACGTTTCCCATTCCTATTCAACCATAAAACTCTTTTCTTCACTGAACATCCCACAAATTGGGAACCAGTGGGATCCCTGGGGATTCCCCCAAAATGGCCAGGCAATAGATCCACTGGAGACCATTAAAATTCAGCTTCCCATTGTAGGTTCTATTCCAGAGCAACCTAATGAGAATCTCCAAGAACAAGAAAGAAAGAAGGAAAGAAAGAAAGAAAGAAAGAAAGAAAGAAAGAAAGAAAGAAAGAAAGAAAGAAAGAAAGACAAAAGAAAAAGAATCTCTAGAGCAAGTCTGGAAATGTACATGCATCACAAATTTCCCTAGTGATTCTTATGTAAGTGGCTGACAGCAGAGTTCCTCATATCCATCCTATTGGAGATGATCTTTTCTTTCCTTTTAATACAAACATTCTATATCCTGAGAGCCTCTTAATCCACTCTGAATAGATGACATTTAAAATATCATTGTTATTTTTGAAGACTTCAGGATGAAAAAAATTGAAACACATCAAGAGCACAGTGACCAACAGGGTCAGGAATCTGAACCTATCTGAATCTGCCTCCGGAAAAAAAAATGGTTTAAAAATAAAGGAAAAATTCTGCTTAAAAAAAAAAAAGTTTGAAAAAACTGGTCAAGAAAGCTCCCTAATTGGTCCTCTTTGTTTTTTTTACTCCTTGCTTCAGCTTTGGGAACTAGTCCTTTGCAATCTTAGATAAAGTTGTTAGAAAAGTATTCTTTATAACTAGGATGACCTTACAACTTCTCATCCAAACTGGGATGTGGAAGGAGGTGCTATTAGTAATTTCCCTGGGACATCAGGCAGAAAGGCATAAACTTGGTCTGCCTCAAGCAACCTGCAGTCTAATTTCATTTGATAGCCTTCAAAACCCAGAAAATATCTATACTGCTCTCCCTGCCAGTTTTTTTTGTTTTTGTTTTGTTTGTTTGTTTTACCATTTCTTACCCAGATTCTTAACATACAACACAGAATCAAATGTGGCTGGAAGTCATCAAAGTCTTGGATGACTGCATTTTGGATGTAGGACTAAGATGGCAAAGGAAAAATATTCACTGGCTTATATTTCCCAGTTTTTCTACTTTAAAAATAACTATATATTAGGCACATACAAAATTGTTATACTGTAGAGTATAAAAAAACCCCAACACAACCCACAAGCAAGCAACCACTAACAATTCAGAGAATGTTAGCATTGTATTTGAAAGTCCTCTGTTACTTTCCCTTCCCATCTCCCTTCTGCCTCTCAACCCCCAACCCAAAACACTTATCTGGAATTTGTGGGTGTCATTCCCTTCACAATTTGGTGGGCTATCATTATCTGGGACCCAGGAAAATGTGTGAAGCAGGGGAGACCTGCTGACCCCTAACATTATGAGCCCCCACTAACTTGGTAAAAGACAATTCTCTGCTGCATAGCCCACAACTGGCTGACAAGTTCTTGGGACTATTTCCCACCACTGTTTGAATTAATGGATAAAGACCTGGATGTGGCTATTTCCCAAGCTTATTTGATGTGGTTAATATAGAAATGCCAATTCCATACAGCTGAGGAAACGGGGGAATTTGGCACCAAAAACTTTCACAAACCAGTGATCGTCACAGTGTTTTAGGCCCAGAAATTGAGTGCAGCAGCCTTTTAAAAGAAAAAATGGGCTCATGTAAATCAGAAAGCCAACTGAAATCAGGAGTTAACAAGAGACAAAAATTGGAGAGAGAGAAAGCTAGGGTG
The DNA here is from genome assembly GCF_027475565.1 of Acinonyx jubatus. Taxonomy (NCBI): domain Eukaryota; kingdom Metazoa; phylum Chordata; class Mammalia; order Carnivora; family Felidae; genus Acinonyx; species Acinonyx jubatus. The sequence continues at coordinate 42,844,765 of NC_069391.1, forward strand.
TTGTCTGGCCCCTTCAGTTGTTAAGTCAGAAAGTATTTTCCTAAGATTCTGTGTTTTACCTCACACAACCTTGTTGCTTCACCTCAAGCGTTGCTTAAACCACATTGTAAAGGAAGACAAAGGTAGGGAATAATTATCTCATGAACAAGGCAGTAAGCTACAGAATACCTTTATATCCGAGCGCGGAGCTGTGTGCCACAGGCCATTGGAAAACCAGGAAACAATGCTCGCTGCCGTGTCACAAGGGAGTGATTGTGAAGTAGAGTGAGTAAATACAAAAGACTTCTGAAAAGGGAAAGATCAGGTTGGCTGGCATCAGAGGAAATATTCCTGGTGCTAGCAACTTTTGAGCTGGGCCTTGACAACAGACTAGGGAATGAGGAAATGCAGAGTGAAAGAATTTTTATACTAATAATGGAAACGATGGGCGTTCATTGTGTGCCAGGCACTGTGGCAAGCACTTCATGTGCATGATTTCATACACTCCTGCCAACAAACCTCCAAAGTGTAAGTATGCCCATTTTGTAGAAGAGAGACCGAGGCGCAAAGAGATTAAATAACTTGGCCAAGGTCACACAACTAGGCAGTCATTGCAGTAGTAGTCAGGATTCAAACTCAGGATGTTTGACCCAAAAGCCAGCATGCCTAGGGAGAGGAACAGCATGAGAGGAAGCCAAGACATGGGAGGCAACATGCTGACTGTCAAGCAGTTAACAAGGATGGGTCGTATTGAAGGGCCAAAAGGGTGAGTGTTTGGTCGCGTCATACCTCAGGTAGAATTCCTTACCGATCTGCCCCATCTGCTGTGCCTTATACATAGAGATGTTCAACATTGCTTGTTAAATTTAATTGGCAATATAAAAAAAGGCCCCAGGATGAGAAGCTATAATTGGGATTCTCTGCCTTTTATGTCTCCTAGTTTGACTAATATTTTGAAGTTGAACAGGGCATGAACAGGTTTATATGGGAAAAAAATAAATACATCAATACAAATTGGGAACATGGGGATAACACAATAATGAATGTGTGAGGAGGCTTTCAAGAGATGCACAGTCATCTTTTATTCATCTCTCCATTCAACAAATACTTCCTGATTGGTCATTTGGTATTAGTCCCTGTGCTGGCACACTGGGCATGCGGGCCCTCTGAAGGGATAAAACAACAAACAAATAAAAAACAGTTTCCACTATGTTTTATAACAAAATAGAATTCAATTAGCAGGGACATTGTTCAATGAACAATGGGCGTTTATTAGGCCCTACTATGTACTGGATACTCTTAAGTGATGATAGATCTGCATCCCTGTCCTCAGAGGCCTCATAGGGAAGATTCAACAGGTAAACAGGTAATGGCAACAAAATGCAATGGATATCACCTGAAAGGCGTTTATAAATGAAACAAATGTCTCTACCAAAGGAGGATACAAAATCCTGATATGGTCTGTCTCTACTGAGTTCATAAGTTTGGTAGTTTTCTGTCTGGGTTGACTAAGAAGTTCATCTCCCTGAACTCCAAAGTCCAGATCAGGTGACCCCTTGAAAAATCTTGCATCTCTAGGATTCTAATTTTTCACTCCCACAGCAGCTGAGAAATCACAGCACACAGGCAGAAAGAGGAATATAAGAGTAACAGAACCCCAAGAACAGTATGTACTCAGATTTGCTAAGCAGAACAGGTAATAATACTCACTAAGGGGTAATGTCTTTCTTTTTCTTTCTTTTTTTTTTTTTAACAACACCAAAATAGAAAACATCCATTAATTCATAAGCAGGTTAAAGTCCCAATTTCACAATAGTAAAAAAATCACTTTAGCCAAATTGCCAAATTCTAGAATGTCGGTGGTGGTCCACTAAAAATCACATTTCAGTAACCAGAAAATGTGAATCAGTTTGTTAGAAAATATAAAATTCAAAACAACCTCAGAAACTCAGTTGCATCATTTAGAAGAACAATTCCAAATCAAAGTTCATTGATCACATAGAGGAAGGATTACAATGGCAAAGATAATTTTTTCATTAAAATTACTAAAAAAAGAGTCTGATTTCAGGATCTAACTTACTAGCTTGTGTGATGTTATGCCATTTTACTCTTTCTGTGTCTCAGTTTTCTCACCTGTAAAACAAAGGGATTGGCAAAACAGTCTCATCAGCATCCTGTGGTATTATGAAAACCTAGCATTTGGAATTGTAGTCAAGAGATGGTAAGTATTTTGGCCTCCAGTGACACCTGGAGTCGATTGGTTTTTATGAGCTGCCTGGAGAATGGAGAAAGATTCTGATGCCCAGTCTAAGGTCAGAGGGAAAGGGCCAAGAACTTTAATAGTGTCTGGATCAGGCGAGTAGAATGAAGGACACCCAGAGCCATTTTTCTAGTTGAATCTCAGATTTTTTTTTTAAAATAGGAAGAATGGAACCCAGAGTGGTTTAGTGACAATGAAAGATCACAGAACCAATTAGTGAATAACACAAATTCTAAGTTGAATTTTTATTACCTATCACCCATATTCTTTTTTTTAATTGACAATTACTGTATCATCTTTCAAAGGAGTTAAAGTGGCTTACAAAGGTGCACATAATGCGGCGAGAACAATGAACACAAAAATAAGACAAGAGGAAATCTATACTTCATTTTAGCATGCTCGGTGTTGTCAGATTAATTTATCCAGAGCATTCATTTCCTATTACCACTCTTTTCAGTGATTCCCCCAAAGTCTTTCATCGTTTTCCCTCAACTGACCTTCCAAACCTGTATTCCAATCACACTGCTCTACAATCCCCCACACGTTGTACCTACAGTAGATGTCCCTTAGGGACTATGTGACCAGCATGCAAGTTACCTCCCCTTAGCTAGGAATTTCCAGATCTTCCCCTGGAGGCTATGTTTGAGACTTCACTCTCCTTGGTGAAGTTCATGAAAGTAACATAAGTAGGGCAAGAAGATTCTTTTGCTGTCTTTTAATTCAGGAGTTGGGAGTGGCCAGAGTCTACCATGTGAATGGAGAAGCCAAGAAAACAAGTCTACAGGGAGAAAAATAATGAAGCACAAGTGAAAAGAGAACTCTGGGTTCTTGGTTGCTTCCCGGCCCTGACGCCAATCCTTCCTGAGGGCTGGATCCGTGTGCCTTTGAGTTTCCCTGAATCCTTACAATAATTTCCCCCTCCCTGAAGCTTATTCTACTTAATTATTATGCACACCTATCTGTGCCTTTGCCTTACCTACTACACTCTGCCTTCAAGTCCCTGCTCAAGGTAACTTTCTCCAGAAACCTCTTTCTAATCCCCCCAGACAGAAATAATGTCTTCATCCTATAAATTCCTACAGCAGTGCATTTATAGACTTCTGATGACATATCTGCCTTAGTGCATACCTTCGTGAGTATGCATCCTATTTTTTATCACAATTTCTAAGTTTCTGGTGGAGAAGGACCCATGCCTTACTGATTATTGTAATCTCCGTATACCATGCACAGTAGAAGTGAGCAGCCATCAACCTTTGTTAAAAGAATGGATGAACCAGTGAACACCTTTTATTCATTCTCTACTGTTGTGCAAATCCCTAAACCTCTCTCCTTCAGGCTGGTATTACAGAAGTGGAGATTTGATAAGCCAATTTATCCAGTTACTCTGAGCAACGTAGACAGACAAATAAGGTAATTGTGACCCAGAAATCTACTCCAGGGCCAGAATGATGCCGTTTGGTTGTCAATAGTGATCACATTTAAGTATAAAATTGCCAGATTTCTGTTGTTGTCAGTATTGGACATCACCTAAAAGTAAAGGGATGACAGGCTGTTCCGAGCATCTGCAGCCTTTATGTAATAAGCATGTTTTCATTTAAGAAAAATTGTGCCTTTTTCTGAGTAAGATCAGAGCCTTTTTAGAATTGCTTATCTTTTCTTGTACAAACTTTCTTCAGTGGTTATGATGAGGGAACTATTAATGTATAATTCCTAGTTATTAAAGTAGTGCCAATTGATTTTAATTCACACCATATAAATGAATCCTTTGCGAGTTGATGTAGAAGAGAGCTGAGAATAAAGATTAGGGTTTAAGAAATAATCACTGCAGGAACAGAAAGAAGTCACCTGAGGTGCAACGTGACTTTGTGAAGTAGGTTATTAACACGTCAGGTACCAGTGTCCCTTCCAAACACCTCTTTGGTCTTTCATGACCTTATCAGAACACTTTCCAGATGAAAGCATAGCTACAATCACTATGTTTTATGCCATACACTCAGTTTCTCAAGTAGCAGGTTATTCCCAAGGTGTGACTTGCTATGGGATCTGTCCATACCTATGTTAATCCACCACCGTAACTAGAAAAAACCTGTCGCTCTGCAGTAATAGTTACCAGGGAGTTAGAGCAGCAAAATTGCAAGTGTTCACTTTCCCAGGATCCATAATTTGAAATGGTCATTCATCAGTAACCAATTTGCTCATTTTGGTGTTCAGGCTTAAGCACGTTGCATTTGCATGCAGTAACTGATAAATAAACCTTAAGTGTTTATTTACTGAGTTTAAACTCACTCCATTGCTATTATCAAAAATAAACCAAAAATTGAGACTCTTAATGTCTATGGCATTTTCTTATCTGTGCTTAACAGTTAAGGGTATGCTTAAATCCATGCTTTGAAAAGGCATATTGAAAAAAACATCATTCACTATCTCTAACAATTGATTATCATATCTTCTATAATTTTAAAGGTTCTTTAAGCCTAATAAAGGAAAAAGTCTCTTAAGATTGGTGAGAGGGATTTTAAAGGAGAATCCTTCCTTAACCTGATAAATTCCTTTTAGCCAGCCAGGATAGAAAATGGAAGACACAAGCAACCACAAAGAAAATTTCTAAAAGTCACCATTAATACTACTTTCCTGAAAGAACCAAGGTTAAAGTTTTGTTTTATATTCTTTCAGTCATCTTACTTTGCATATATATACGCATATATGCATACGTATACATATGCATATATAGTATATATGCATACGTATGCATATGTACTATATATGCATATGTATGTATATATGTATGTATATGTGCATATATGCGTGTGGTTAAAATTTAGTATTTAAAATTAAAATGGTACCATACCATTTATACTGTCTTATGCTGTTTTCACTTAACAGTATAGCATAAATATTTATCTGATCCAGAGGTTGGCAAATTTTTCTGAAAGGGTCAGAGAGTAAATATTACAGTCTCTACTCTGGTGTTATAGCAAGAAAGAAATATGCAAATATGCGTTATATGTAAATGATGGCATGCAAATTAATAGGCATGACAGTGTTCCCATAAAACCTTATTATACAAAAACAGGTAGTAGACACATTGTGTTCATGGACTGAAAGACTCAAATTAGTAAAAATCTCAATTCTCCTTAAGCTTACATATAAGTTTAACATAACTCCCATTATATTCTTGACATTTCTTTTTGGAGATATAGACAAGATTATTCTAAAATGTATATGAAGAGGCAAAGAATGAGAAGAGCTGAAACAATTTTCAGAGAAGACTATACTGGGAGAAATCATTCTGTCCAGTTTCAAGACATGTTTTTTAGCTACCAAAATCAAAACCATGTGGTAGTACAAAGTATGTATCTGACAAAAAAAAAAAATTCACATAATTAGATATTACTACAGACCTATCAGAACAGCTAAAATAATAAAATAATAACAATACCAACTGCTGGCAAGGATGCAGAGAAACTGGATCTCTTATACATTGTTCAGGAGATTATAAAATGGTATAGCCACTTAGAAGTTTTTGTTTTTTTTTTTAATTTTTGAGACAGTGTGCAGGAACATGCATGCACATGTGAGCAGGCAAGGGGAAGAGAGAGGGGGAGACAGAGACTCCCAAGCAGGTTCCAAGCTCAGCACGGAGCCTGACGCAGGGCTTGATCTCAAGACCATAAGATCATGACCTGAGCAGAAATCAAGAGTCAGATGCTTAAGTGACTGAGCCATCCAGGTGCCCCTATTTTATATTTTATTTTATTTTATTTTATTTTATTTTATTTTATTTTATTTTATTTTATTTTATTATTTTATTTTATTTTATTTATTTTTAAGCCACTCCGCAGCTATGTAAATGGCTAACCATACACTTACCATCCAACCTACCAGTCACACTGACAAGCAATTATCACAGTGAAATAAAAATTTATGTTCATACAAAAACCTATACACAAATGGTCACAGCAGTTTTATTTGTAACAGCCAAAATCAGGATACAACTATAATGTCCTTCAATAAGTGAATGGTTAAACAAAATGTGATATATACATACCATAGAATATTATTCAGCACTAAAAAAGAACTGAACTTCAGGTAAAATTTAGATACATCCAAGGACATGATGCTGAGTGGACCAAAAAAAGCCAATTTCAAAAGTTACATACTGCATGATTTCACTTTTGTAACATTCCCCAAATGACAAAATTACAGAGACGGAGAGCAAGGTTTGGAAATGGTAAGAAAGAAGGGGTGGGCATGACTATAAAAGATTAGCACAAGGGAGATCTTTACGATGATGGCATAGTTTTAGATCTCGATTGTGGTCATGATTATAAGAATCTACACACACATTGTACTAATAATGTCAATTCCCAGTTTTGACTTTGTTGTGTTGCTACATGTAAACTGTGACCCATGAAGGATATCAGGTGAAGGCTACACAGGACCTTTCTGTACTATCTGCAACTTCCCATGAATCCATAGTTACTGCAAAATAAAAAGTTAAAAAAAAAAAAGCAGATGGTAGGCCATTGGCATATCTGGCTGTGGTTTGCTAACTCCTGACTTAGACATTAGATGCTCTGACAATATTTTTTATTAGCTGTACAGTATGTCTTTCATTAGATAGATTATACCATTTCTCTAATGCCAATTTTTCTCTTTATAAAACCAAGACCTAGGATGTTTTATGTCTTTTTACACATCTATAATTATTTCTTTAGAATATTGAAAATTACAGTGTCAAACATATATATCCCTTTAGACTTTTGGCATAATATTACCAAATTACCTCTATAAATTTCATGCTAATTTATACTCCTATCAGCAATGTATGAGACTATGTACCCACAAACTAATCAACAAGGCATATTAGCTTTTTAAAAAAAAAACTTTGCATACTTGTCAAGAAAGAATATCTAACTGTGCTTTTCTTGTCTGTCTTAAGCGTATTCTTTCTTTTCTTTCTAGATCCTCACTCATGCTGGCCCCTGCTTAGGACACATTCTGCCCCTTACCTAGCTAAGTGGTGCTTAACCTTCAAGTCCTGAGTAAGAGACCACTTCCTATAGGAAGACTTCCCTGATCTTAGATGTCCCTCTTATTGGCTTCCGCAGCATCCTGTACTTCCTCTACTATCATTTATACTCTGTGGTCACAACTTGTCGTATACCTTCAATCTCAATTAAGATCTAGACCTTAATTTCTGTGGGGCAGGCAACTTAAATCTCCATAGGGCTGTGTCTGTCTTGCTCCCTCTTTTATGCCCAACATTAGCACAATGCCTGACAAATTGTAGGTATTCATTAAATGCTTTTTTTAAATGTTTATTTAAAAAGAGGGAGACAGACAGAGCAGGAGCGGGGAGAGGGACAGAGAGAGAGGGAGACACAGAATCCAAAGCAGACTCCAAGCTCTGGGCTGTCAGCACCGAGACTGATGCGGGTTTGAACTCAGGAACCGTGAGATAATGACCTGAGCTGAAGTCGGATGCTTAACCAACTGAGCCACCTAGGTGCCCCACATTAAATACTTTTTGCATCAATGACTGAGAAAAGAATATATATCAATCATAAAGGAAATGTTCTCCTTTTTAGAGTTCACAACAATTATATTGGTAAAGTGTGTTCCTCAAACCATCCATGAAAAAGTGTCTCTTACCTAAAACTATAGAAATCAGGTCAAAATTGAGACTAACCCTATAGGAGGGAGATGGATTCATCAGATTGTCACAGCTTATGACATAGCTTATGTCATAGCTTAATGAAACTGCCATTAAGATTATTGCAATAACTTTCATTGTGCTGACTGTATACTCCCCCAGTCACTTTCCAGTTATTATTTGCTTTTTAGACATATAGACTATCCATGCTGAGAATATGCCTATGTCTCATAAGCTTAAATTCTCTTGTCCTTGTGACAATTATTTTTTTTATTAAAAATAAAGTTGGGGTGCCTGGGTGGCTCCGTCAGTTGAACGTCTGATTCTTGATTTTGGCTCAGGTCATGATCTCATAGTCAAGGGATCGAGCCTCATGTAAGGCTCTGTGCTGAGCTTGGAGTCTGCTTAAGATTCTCCCTCTCTTTCTGCCCCTCCCCTTCTTGCATGCACTCATGCACTTGCTCTCTCTCTCAAAAAAAATTAAATTAAAAAATAAAAATTAATAAAAGTGAAATCTTATTTATGTGTTCAATGTTTATGGATGTCATTATATGAATATATTCCCCAGAGCTTCATAACTTCCCCTAGAAGGTGGTGATCACACCAATGTACTACTAGCCTCCCATCCCTCCAGGGATCATTTTATTGTTTGCTTCCTCAAACTATAACAGGCATGATTTTTAAATCTCTGTGTTTTTTATACCAAAGCAGTTTTTATTTCACACGACTTTTTAAAAATTTTCATATGTCTTCTAAAACTCTTCCTAAAGCCTCTGTGCTTTTTATGCCTTGGCCAGAATACATTCCTTGATTGTAACTTAATTATATCTAAATTTGGTGAAGTATTTTAATGTTCCTACTCTTGATCAGACTATGGCCCCTCTTTGGCAAAGGGAAATGTGATTTTTATGTTTTCAAAACTCTTTCTTTTTATCTATGTGAATTTGCTCTTCATGTGTAAGGGTTTACCGCATTTAACACACCACTAATTTTGCCTAAGGTAGTCAAGTTATTGTAGGTAGAGTGGCTTTTAGAAAAGAGCAGAAAATATGTTTAGTGGCTGAGATTTAAATATATGTAAAACAGAATTTCTTATTTGAGAATTATATTCTGGATCATGAACATTATAACCAGTTGCTAAGGAAGACTATGGAATTCTATGCAGTTTGACCTGGAAATAAGAAGAAAATGTGGAGGAGCAGACGATATATTACAGAGGAAACCTACCAGGCTGTAACCCTATTATTAACTCACTGAGGAACTCTGTGCTAGCCACTTAACCTCTCAGCCTCCGTTTCCTCATCTATAAACCAAGGCAGGTAGACCAGAAGAAAGATAAATTCCCTACCAGCTCAGAAGTTCAATGATTCTGTGATTGGTCTATCCCTTTGGTATCCAATATGAAGTAGTGAAAATTATCTTGGAAATCTATGATTTACAATCTAAATAGGATCCCTTCCCTTGGACATCAGTCTGTGATGTTCCTTTTTTTGTCCAGACACTTTTCACCATCCTCCATACCTCCTAATGCAAGGAGACCCTCTCAACACTTAAGTTCAGTCAGTTCCCATTAGCTGCTTCTCCCTGACACTAAGCTTTCCTCTTCCTCACCTAGTGACAAGCCGTCACTCTTATCTTCTCCAGGCCAGCCCTCCAAGCCTATCTAAACCAATCTTCATCAATGGAAGAAGGTCCAAGGCAGTGCTCAAAATCTCCTTCCCAAATACCATCCCTACATTTTAACAATGTCTCCTCCTTTAATTCTAACCTAAGGAAGAGAGACTTAAGAAAGGAAGGGACCTAAAGAAAGGGAGAAAGAAAACTAACATCTGTTAAATAACTACTGTGTGCCACATTGGTACATATCATTTCTTATCACTTCTTACCATTTCACTGCATTTATCACTTCTGATAAATATCTGTTGAAATATATGTAGTATTTATCCCTATGTTGTTGAAGTTGGTAACACTGATGTTCAGAGAAACTGAATAAATTGCTGAAATAGAGAGGTAGTATTGGCAGAACTGGGATTCAAACTGTGTCTATCTAACTTGAGAGTTGTTCTCTTTCCAGCAGAACATATAGTCCTCTGTGTTCCATGGGGCTCCAGGGCTCTGGGGTATTATCTCAGGGCCCTCTCAAGAAGAGAGGACAGAAACAAGGCTCCAGCCCTGTCTTTATTTTGAGGATGTCCAAAACATGCTCAGTGATATTTATTGTATAATTACTATTTATTTTGAGGAAAAAAGATTCCATTGATTTAGAAATGTTTGTACAACACTTGTTTAAAAAAAAACAAATGACATTCTAACCTCTAGGGTATCATTTTCTATTCTTAGGTAACTGTTTTCACAGATGTTTCAGGTGATGGTCTCAGATTGAATAACCCCTCTCACCAATCACACATCCTTAGGGTCAGTCTAAGAATTAATGAGGCCGTGGTAGATGTTCAACAAATGTTGTGCCACTCCTCCTAGCTCTATCTAACCTCAACCACATCAACGATGACTATAGGGTGGCATACTGGAATTCCATAACTTTCATGGTTTGTAAAAATTCTACAGCTCCCATAGATGTACAATTTTAATTTCATAGTAAATGTGCTCAGGGCTACATCAAATCGTGCAACCACCCTTTTCTGTTTTTTTTTTTTTTAATTCTCCTGCACCTGCATCTACCCTCTTTTTTTATTTGAGCCAGGAGATCATAATGTGTGAAAATAAAAGTCTCCATTGAGGGAATCAATGTGCTACAAGCTGCATGTGTGAGTAAATGATAGATAACCAGATGTATTCCTGGCCAATGTTTTTTTGAAGCAGAACATTTAGTAACTTTGTAGTCAGAGAAGGGAAAATAACAACTGAAGTTAGCTACAGGGCTTAGAAGTGTCCAGCATCAGAAAGGTCAATGTGTGATCAACAGGTGAGAAAGAAGCCAGAAGAAACAACAGCAGGTGGAACAGATAAGGAACAAAAAGCACTGAACAAACAGTCTCAGACTTGAGAGATGGCCTCTGGGTGTTTGCTGGGCTCAGAGTTTGCAGCACTGCGTTTGAGTATTTCTGGCCCTTTTTATAATTGTATCATTCATCAAAGAAGCCAGGTTGAAAATGGAGAGCTAGATTGAGTTATTTTCCCTCTGACTGCAAGGTACTTACAATTTGTCCAGGGATAGCACAGGGATGGAGATGAAGTTCTCCCATTTCCTACACGGGACTGCTTCACAAAGGTAGAAGATGGCCAGTCATCACCATTTTTATCCATGAATCCTCTGTGGAGGCCAGGGACCACTAAAGGAACACCTCAAGATGCATAACTGAGGCTTTTCTCACCCCATAGACATTTACTGCCAAGACCATTGCCTCTACAGGGGCATGACAGGACATCTCAGATATGAGACTAGGTCATATATGCAGGCATCCTCAGCATAACAAGTGATGCATAAAAGGTATTCTCTAAAGGCTGATACTTTCTCTGAACTGAGTTCATCTCGGCACACAGTAAATTTGAGATGCCTAAGGACTGTCACGTGGAAATACCAGTATTCAGTGGGACACTACTGAAGATATGGCCTCAAGTTCGAACAAGACAGGCAGGTTGGTGCAAATGGGAAGGGCTGGAAATGAATATGGGTCACTGGTAACTGTGCATTTGTGGGCCAGATAACCCTATTCTAGAGGCTGAGCATCACATTTCATGTCTTTAACCTTATCACTTATAATATTTTGATCACCAGTTGGTCAGTGACCCAACTTACGGCCATTTATTCTGTATATTTCATAGTAAAAACTGAAGTCACTGGGCCCAGCAGCAGGAAAAGGAAATTTCTTGAATGACTGATTTCCTGGTTAAGGCCTATGGACCTTTCCCCCAGAACCCAGACCTGAAACTTACGTTGTAGTAAATTGCCTCAATGTCTACCATTCTCCATCCGTAGAAGTAAGTGCTAGCGGCTTGGGTCATGGCCCTTTCTCTTCTTTTTGGCTTCCAAAGAATAAAACAACATACATTTTAGATTTCAGTTATAAGCTCTCCTGGTTGACCCGGCCGGATTGGAAACCATAAAATGATTCCTCTCTGTGTTACATATTTCTCCTTTTAAAAAGAACAAGTGAAATTCAATAGGTAGGAACACATGACCAAAAAACTTGGAGTGAAAACTGAAAATTGCCTTAAATACCAGATTCCAAAAGAACAAACCTGGATAATGATCTTTTATTTTTTTTAATGTTTATTTTTGAGAGACAGAGACAGAGAGAGAGGGAGAAATAGAGAAATAGAGCACGAGCAGGGGAGGGGCAGAGAGAGAGGGAGACACAGAATCTGAAGCAGGCTCCAGGCTCTGAGCTGTCAGCACAGAGCCTGACTCGGGGCTTGAACTCATGAACAGTGAGATCATGACCCAAGCTGAAGTCAGACACTTAACCAACTGAACCACCCAGGCACCCCTGACTTTTAAATATATCGTGTGCTTTCTAGCAAAGAAAAAGCAGAAAGAAAATGGGCAACACCAATGTCTCATAACGTCTACCCACGTAAAATGTGTCTAGCCCACATTAAATTCTAATGGTGCTGAGGTAGGAGAAATAAGAGAAAGAAAAATATAGGTAATATTATTTGAATTCCTACTATGTGCTGCATACCTTGATATATATTTGAAATATTATTTCATTTTCTCTAGCCTGCTCAGGAAAACATTTGCAGTCTGGGTAGAATTTAAGTCTGTCTCAATTTGAGCTGTAGGACTTGTTATTTGCCCACAACAAAAGCTTTTTTATCATTCCTTTAAAAAATAAAAAACAGGTGGTGCCTGGGTGGGTCAGTTGGTTAAGCAACTGACTTTGACTCAGGTCTTGATCTCACAGTTGGTGACTTTGAGCCCCATGTCGGACTCTCTGCTGTCAGTGCAGAGCCTGCTTCAGATCTTCTGGCCCCTTCTCTCTTCCCCTCCCTCGCTCATTCTCTCTCTCTCAAAAATAAATATTTAAAAGCAATAGAAAATAAAAATAGGAATTCTAAATATAGTGTGTCATTAGTCCTCAAGACTACCCCATATTTGGAAATTCGCTTAGAAGGATTCATGGGATTCAGATATGGTTGTATTCATGGCTAAGATTTATTATAGCGAAGTATATGGATAAACATCTGGATCATAAAGGGGAAATGTGCAGGCAGTCTGGGAAAATCCATACACATGTTTTCTAATGTTCTCTTCCTCCCATGAGGGGTCATACAGAGCACATTCTTCTCCCTACAACAAAAATGTCATGTGTCATGCTTTTGCCCAACAAAGCCTATTAAGAGACTCAGTGCCCATGGTTTTTAGTGGAGACTGGTCACATAGGCACCCTCTGCCCAGCACAAACCAAAATTCTAAACTCCTAGAAAGAATACAAGTATTTGGAATAAATCATATTTGAACTGTCTAGGCACAGTGAACCAATTTTATTAGTTATTTGTTGACTTCTGGGAATGCCCTGACAGCCAAGTTCCCAGCTTCCAGCTAACGGCCACTTTGTAGGCAGACTTTTCTAAAGATAACAATCTTGAGCAAGCTGTTAACTCTTTTCTGTACAAATGGTGTAAGTTCACACTTTCATGTATGTTTCTGCCCACTACCACTACACTCTTCCAAAAACAAAGCAATGATAGATAAAATATGAAAAGGCAAAATACAAAAGAAATAACTGGGCTTGAAAAATAATCTATGTCGACTAGGAACAGAACCACAATGTAGAGCTATAACTAGTACTAAATAAAGCATAGTATGTAACCAGAAAAACACCCTGAAAATGCAACAGTATTTACTAGACTACAGCATAAAGTCAGAAATTTATTTATACAACAGTATATATATAATAAAAAATCTGTCCATTTTCAGGTAGCCTTGCAAATGGAAAAATTGGCACAAATTAAGTTGAAAATACTGGTTCGAGTGGTTCACATCTTTTAGAGCTATTTGCTCAGATTGACCCTAAGCAGAATTAAAGTAAAACATTTAAGCTCAACCAAATGAACCAGATCTGCTGGTTTCAGAAACATTTAAGCTCCGTCCTCAAAAGGTGCCAAATCCTCACAAGTAGCATTACATGCAGCCCTGGCCAATAGAACTTTCTATGATAGTGGAAATGTTCTTGGGGTCCAATACAGTGGCTACTCATCTCGTACGATTACTGAGTACTTGAAACATGGCTACTCAGTGACGGGTATAAATTTTTATTTATATTTCATTTGAGTTGATTTAAATAGTTAATATGGGGCTAGTGACTTCTCTATTAGAAACACATTTTTTAATGGGCTCATTGCCTTGTTTTTATTCTTGTCATAGGAGCTTCATTCAAAGTGTGTTGACAGATCAGTTCATTTGGAGAGGGTGTGTGTGTGTGTGTGTGTGTGTGTGTGTGTGTCTATGGACAGTGTCAGCAGCACCATTTACAAATATACATACCTAATTATCAGAAAGATCTCCCAGCACTACTTTCGATTATCCTAACTTACTTCACCTGTCATCTCTTCAGGTGTGGACCTTAACTCACTGGAAATCTGTAAGCAAACCTCGTTCGTTTACATGGAGAGGTCAAGTAAAACCTTGAAGATCCGTTTTCTTGGAAGTCTCCCTGGATAAATGAATGTTTCTTTAAAAAATACAATAAAAAGAGGAGGTGCTAGTGGTGAATGGGAATGCCCAGCAGAATCTAGCCTGTGTCTGAATAATGGCTCAAGTGATAGTTGATCAGTTTTGCTTTAAAAAAAAAGGATGGAGTATTTTCTATTTTTCTGGAAGAATTCATACTGTTGTGAAACTAAAGATTCATCAGAACACCATCTGAATTCTAAAAATAAAGCAGTTTTGATATGCTGACACATTTGGCTAGGTTATGATGAGTAAGCTTCAGGGAGTGACATTCATTTGTTCATTAACTTCAGAACATGGTCTGCATGTCCCCAGTGCACAAGGCACTGTGCTAAGTAGAATAGATGTAGTAGAAAGAAAACTCCCTGACCTCCAATAATTATGATCAGGACCTGGCACCTGGAATGGATAAATCTGTAAAGAGAAATGTCAACACAGCATATTCCTGACTGAATTTTCCAATCATTTCACCTTTACATACGGTTTTGCTTATGACTGCATCCAAAAAAGGTTATGATCAGAAAATTTTCAGTGACATACAGCCATAGTGTTCATCCTTCCACCTTAAAAATAGATATGACTCAATGCAATCTAGTATCCTGGATTGGATCCTGAAATGGAAACAAAATATTAGTGGAAAAACTGACAAAATCTGATTAAAGTCTGAAGTTGAGCCAACAGGAATTAATTTCTTAGTTTCAACAAATCTATCACAGGAATGCAATATCAGGGGAAACTGAATGAGAATGCTTAGGAATTGTCTGCACTGTTGTCTTAGTCTGTTCAGGATGCTATAACGAAAATACCTTACCCTGGGTGGCTTAAACAATGGCATATGTTTCTCACAGTTTTGGACGCTGGCAAGTTCAAAGTCAAGGTGCCACAGATTTGATATCTGGTGAGGACCAACTTCCTCATTCGTAGACCACCATTTTTTCATTATAGATAGCCTCACCTGGTGGAACGGGTGAGGAAACCCTTAGACTCTCTTTTATAAAGGTATAATCCCATACACCTAACCACTTCCCAAAGACCCCACCTCCAAATATCATCACATTGGGGATTAGGTTTCAACTTATGAATTCTGGGGTGTCACAGTTATTCAGTCTCTAGCAACTATCCTTGAAACTTTTCTGTAAATCAAGAATTATCCAAAAATTAGTGTATTCAAGATAGATATGGAAGAATAAGCAGGAATGTCTAAAGCCCCTTAGAGCTCTCTCTGAGTTACTTGGGAGCTGCCTTTTCCCTAGAAGGAGAGCCTGGACATGACCTCAACTACCTGCAAGGTCTCCAAAAAATCTTATAAGCAACTGGCACTAAAGCCCAGACTATTTGGCAGTCTCTCAATCTATGTCTCTGGTGGCAAGACAACTCTCATGTGTGCTTTATAAAAATGTACAACAAAGGAGGGTGAGGCTCTTTCTAAATTCTATCCCCAGGATATGGCCAGATATAACCTTTTGAGAGGACGTGAGATCAGTGCATCTTCTAATCCTTCTTTCTGTGGATTCTAGTCGGTACCATGTTTGGACAAGCCCAGTTCATGAGTTATGCTATGAAAATGTCATCATACTTTATTTTTTATTTTCCTTTTTTAACATTTCAATTTATTTCAGTAACAGAAAAAGGAAAGTTTGAATAGCCTACCTGTACTGAGAGTGGACAATTAAAGGAAGTGGGGGCTGAGGGGGCAGAGCAAATGACTGAATAGAACACAGACCCAAATGTGGCAAAGCTAAATCTGAAAGTAGAGATCAACCAGTTAGTGTTTCAATTTCAAAACCAGTCTTTAAAAGATCATCTAACTTTACGAATGCAGGATGTGTGCAAACAAGTATTTTGAGTATAAATACTTAGATTTGCTTATTCTAAAGCACTAATTTATATAAATCAAAAACCTCAACTAGGTAAACTCACTAATTTTAAAGGCCTAGAGGTTCAGTTCATTAAGCGTCCAACTCTGGATTTTGGTTCAGGTTCGTGAGTTCGAGCCCTACATCAGGCACTGCACTGACAGCACAAGAAATGCTTGGGATTCTCTCTCTCCCTTGCTCTCTGCCCCTCCCTCTCGCATGCTGTCTCTCTCAAACATAAATAAATAAATAAATAAATAAATAAATAAATAATCATTTGGGGTACCTGGGTGTCTCAATTGGTTAAGTGTCTAATATCTGCTTAAGTTGTGATCTCATGGCTTGTGAGTTCGAGCCCCGCATCAGGCTCTGCCCTGTGGACCCTGCTTGGGATTCTCTCTCCCTCTCTCTCTGCCCCTCCCCCACTCTCTCTTTCAAAATGAATACACTTTAAAAATAAATAAATTAAAAATATAAAGGCCCAGGTGTATTTTTTGTAAGCAAATATTTGTAAGTGTCCAACTTTGGCTCAGGTCATGGTCTCATTGTTTGTGAGTTTGAGCCTCACATCAGGTTCTCTGCTGTCAGCTCAGAGCCTGGAGCCTGCTTCAGATCCTCTGTCCCCCTCTCTCCCTGCCCCCCACCATTCACACTCTTGCTCTCTCTCAAAAATAAGTAAATAAAAGCATTTAAAATACATATATATTTAAAGAAGAAAGAAAATTGCATTAACTTGCATGTATAAACTTAGAGGTTAGGGTGAAGTCACTTTAAATTAAAAAAAAAATCAAAATTTTGGAAGAAGTTAGTAGAAAGCTCCTGTTTTCTTCAGACATTAATCTGTACATTTAATAAGGAACATAGCTTGTCTTCACAATTTCAAACGCAGCTGGAAGTTTTTACACATTGATGTAGGCAAGCCTATGCAAGACCTTCTCACATTGTGAACAGGTTTTTAAATAATGTGTGAAAATTCTGAGGTTGTAATATACTTAGTAGTCTCATATGACAAAATAAGAGAAGAAAAATCAATTCCCACCCTAAGAAGGAAAGAGTAGTCCTGCAGGGGCAATATGCCAATTGAACGAACAATTTCAAATTTGGGCAACAGACTTTTCAGAAGAATAGATTTATATCCTTTGTAAAAGTACTGGGTTCAGAGTTTCTTCAAATAGTTTTACAGGAAAAACCCAGTAAACTTCTTTGGAATGGGGTGGGGATGGGATAGGAAAAAGCAGTTAAAGACAAAGCTGTGCTGGAATCTTTTTTTTTTTTTCTTGCCCATGTAGCTTTCCACACCTCCTATAACCATGACTTTTCTCAATTCTCCCCAAATCTGGAAGGCTTCTCCATTTTCTTGATGATCCATAGTATTAAGCATTTTTCAGCCTGCCCCAGATTCTTCTCAAGAGGAAGTAGAGGTTCTCCTCCGAGCTGGTAGGAAAACTCCATTCCAGCCTATCTTATCCTCTGATTACAAGTAAACCTACCTACCAAAGTACAGAAAGCAGCTACCTGGGGACTCTGAAAAGTACAAAGAAGGTGGTAGATTGGAAAGTCAGAAGTTGGAAAAGAAAAACACCCAGGGGGGCACCTGGGTGGCTCAGTTGGTTAAGCGTCCGACTTTGGCTCAGGTCATGGTCTCATGGTTTGTGAGTTTGAGCCTCACATCAGGTTCTCTGCTGTCAGCTCAGAGCCTGGAGCCTGCTTCAAATCCTCTGTCCCCCTCTCTCCCTGCCCCCCCTTCACACTTTTGCTCTCTCTCAACAATAAGTAAGTAAAAACATTTAAAAATATACATATATTTAAAGAAGAAAGAAAAACACATGGTGGTTGAACAGTAATTCGGATGGCTAAAACTTAATAGAAACATCATATTTATGGCCAGAGGAATGGGATAAAGAGCCTGGAAGGTTAGAGGAGGGGATGGAGAGTTTCCAATTTGAGCAAGGAAACACCTAAAGCAGGAGACACCCTTATTCTGAAGATAATTCTCAGGCTCACCACTGAGCCTTAATGTGTGATGGAGACTCAAACAGCAAAGCATAGGCTTTAAGAATGGAGCTAAGAGGGAGCCTGGATAGCTCAGTTGGATGAGCCTCTGGCTCTTGATTTCAGTTCAGGTCAGGATTTCATGGTTCATGAGTTCGAACCCTGCATTGGGCTCTGTGCCAATAACGCAGAGCCTGCTTGGGATTCTCTCTCTCCCTCTCTCTCTCTCTGCTCCTCCCCTGCTTGTGCTCTTTTTCTCTCTCAAAATAAATGAGCATTAAAAAAAATTTTTTTTAAGAATGGACCTAAGATTCCAACCACAACTGAAATCACAGAACATCTGAGAGGCACGTGTGCAGGACAGGCCCAAAGCATCAGAGCAAAGAACTGGATTAGAAGCACCTCCCACAGAAGATGAAAGAAAACTATGATAAACAGATTGACAATTTGCTAAAACAACAACAACCACAAAAACAGTCAACAGTCTCTAGAACAAGGAACATTACTAGGGATAAAGACATACATTACAAATGATAAAAGAATATGAAACAACTCTAAGTATCTATGGACCTATTGGTAGAGCTTCAAAATACATGAAGCAAAACCTGATGGAAGAGAAACAGAAAAAAAAAATCCAGTTTTATTTGGAGGCTTCAGCACTCTTCTCGGAAATCAACAGAACAAGTTGACAGAAAAATCAATGAGAATATACAAGACCTGAACAAGATTATCAACTAATTTGATGTAGCTGACATTTATAGAACACTCCCAACGACAGCAGAATATACATTATTGTCAAGTCCGCATGAAACATTCTCCAAAACAGACTATATTCTGAACCATGAAGCAAACTTCAACATATTTAAAACAAGTGAAATCTCACAAGTAGGTTCTACTCTGAGTACAATGGAATTAAACTAGAAATCAGTAACAGAAAGGTAGCTGGAAAATCCCCAAATATCAAAAAATTAAACAACCCATTTCTAAATAACCCATGGGTCAAAAACAAAGTTACAAGGGAAATTTGGAAATATTTTGAGTTGAATAAAAAGTAAAATACAACATCAAACTGTGTGGGATGCAATTAAAGCAGTACTTTAAGGAAGATTTATAATATGTGGCACCTGGGTGGCTCAGCCAGTTAAGTATCCGACTTTGGCTCAGTTCATGACCTCATGGTTCATGAGTTTGAGCCCCGCATCAGGCTCTGTGCTGACAGCTCACAGTTTGGAGCCTGCTTCAGATTCTGTGCCTCCCTTTCTCTCTGCACCTCCCCTGCTTGTGCTCTATCTCTCTGTCTCAAAATAAATAAACATTAAAAAAATTTTTAAGGATGATTTATAATATTAAATACTTCCATAAAAAAAGATCTCAAACCAATTATCTATGACTTCTCCTTAAAAATTAGAAAATGACAATAAGTTAAATTCAGAGCAAGAAGACAGAAGGAAATAATAACAAGAGAAGAAATCAATGAAATTGGAAAGAGAAAAGTTTAGTTATAAATAAAAGCAAAAAATGGCTTTTGAAAAAAAAAATCAATAAAATTGATAAACCTCTAGCCAGAAACAAAGACACAAATAACTATCATAAAGAACAAAAGAGGAGATCTCACAAAGACCCCCACAGACATTAGAAGAATAAGAAAATAGCACAAATAGCTTTATGTGCATAAACTTACTAATTTAGATGAAACATGCAAATTCCTTGAAAGACACAAACTACTAAAGTTCACTCAAATAAACAAAAAAAAAGATAATCTGAATAGTCCTGTATGAAAGAAATTGAATTCATTGTTAAAAACTTTGCAACAACAAAAAAAAAAAAAACCCAAGTCAAATGGCTTCACTAATAAACTAGGTCAAATATTTAAAGGAGAATAATACCAACTCCACATAAACTCTTCCAGAAAATAAGAGGAGAAAACACTTCCCAATTAGTTTATGAGACTAGCATTATACTGATAGCACAGTTACAAGAAAACCATAGACCAATATACCTCACGAAAATGGGTGAAAATATTCAATTTTAGCAAAACAAATTCAGAAATATATAAAAAGAACAAAAATCATGACCCAGTGGAATTTACCCTGGGAATGCTAGGTTAGTTTAACATTTGAAAATTACTTAATATAATTCACCATTTCAATAGACTAAAGAAAAAAACAAATCATAACCAAGCTAGTTAGCTTTTTTAAAATTAATGGCAACATGGGCTCCTGGGTGGCTCAGTCAATTAAGCGTCTGACTCTTGCTTTCGGCTCAGATCTTGATCTCTTGGTTCAGGAGATCAAGCCTCGTGTCAGGAGGCTCTGGACGTGGAGGCTGTTTAAGATCCTCTTTCTCTCTCTTTCTCTGTTTCTCTCTCTCTCTCTTTCAAAAAAAAAAAAAAAAAGTAATGGCAACAACTCCAGTATTAACTTACAATAGAGATCTCCACCATCTAATTTACAGGAAGTACCAAACACACTGCCAAACAGGCATTAAACTGTTTATTTAAAATCTCATTCGCTTTGGGGGATAAATAAATGATCAGAAATTGCATCTCAGAGGTCTCATAGACAAAATCTGTTACTTAGCAGTTTTCTCTTATTTCTGGTCTCGCTTCCTCTCCATATTGCTGTTTCTCATTCCCTGCCCCGAAACAGAAAGTGATGGAGCATTTCCATTATTGTGATCACTTCCTGAATGGGACTGTTCAGTACTTTCTGGAGTACCCTTCTGCATGCTTGTTTGACCTTCAGCTGAACAATACCAGCGGCTCTCCAACTCTAAGTGAAGGCACTTCAGATGCAAGCATTTCACTATTCAAGATTTCCCTTTGGGGACACGATAAGAAAATGCTTGCGATTGCCTGACTTTGTGGGGTGAGCTGTCATGCCTTTATACTAGGTCTTTGTCCTGGGAGTACTGGCTGCTTTGGGCTCTCCTGCAGCTCACTTCCCGATCGCAGGAAGCTGGCACTGCCTGGCCTCGCTGACAGAACTCACAGGGGAGCCCAGACAGCTTGGACAGGTGCCACGACCACCCAAACTGTGCCCGAGAATCTAGGATGGGGAGCACGCCTCTTTATTCATGAGTGGTGTACTGTTCTCACTTGCATTTTCCTCACACACTACAATATTGTACGTTTTAAAATAAGGGGATCTTTGGAAACTTTATTCTCAAAACAGGCTGTCGTAAATCAGACTTTTAAATAAGTTTTTGATTTAGGACATCATATTCTTATGACTTTTGATCAATAAATGTTCCAAAATTCTTTGGAGAAAAAGAATATGTTTATCTGAATGAAATTGATGTCCATACTACATATAAATCATTTACCAGTTTATATAGTCAGTAAACTTTCTATGGGAGAACAACATATGCACAACAGCGCCTTAAATTTCTAGGAAAATTGTTTCTTTTTCAAATTTTACTATATAAGGCTTTGAGATCATATGAAATCACTTTTGTTGAATCTAATCAAGTCTCCCAGCCTACAAATACCCATACCTTGTCCCTATTCACACAGAAACTTAAGCTCTGAGTCTTCTTTAGGGAACACTTTCCAGACATCAGCCCTCCTGACACTCGATCTTGCTATACATCAGCAGAGCATTGTCCAAGGGATGTGTTCCCATTTGATGCTAAATTCCATGAGGGCAGCAAATACATCTGTTTCATTGACTCTTATTTTCATTATCTAGCACTGTGCCTGATACATACAAGGGAACAAATAAATATACTCAGATGGAAGAAAAACTAAGTGTGCTATTGCCACCAAGGAAAACCTACCCCCAAATTATATTCATGAGCAAGTACAAATATTCAATAAGATGGAGATCTTGTTCATTTCCCTTGAGAAAACAGCAATATTTTTCATAAGAAGAAATATTTTTGGAAAAATATTTTCAACCCCAACTATAATGGAATATTACATATCCATTAATTAAAATGAAGTATGTAACTAGATATCCATGATAAGTTTTTAATGCAAAATATGTAATTTAGGGGTGCCTGGGTGCCTTAGTCAGTGAAGAGAGTCTGACTCTTGATTTAAGATCAGGTCATGATCTCAGTCAGTCAAGAGGTCATGCCCTATACTGAGCATGGAGCCTGCTAAGGATTCTCTCCTTCCCTCTCTGCCCCTCCCACATTAGTGCAAGTGTGTGTGTGCACTCTCTCTCTAAAAAAAAATAAAAAAATAAATGAATAATAAAAAATATGTAATTTAGACATCATATGTAATTTGATACAATTATAAATGCACACAGACACACACAATAGGATTTTACAGGGAGTTGTTCATTTTCTACTTTATACTTTTTAATGTTTATTTATGTTTGAGAGAGATGGGAGGAGGAGCAGAGACAGAGGGAGACACAGAATTCGAAGTAGGTTCCAGGCTCTGAGCTGTCAGCACAGAGCCTGATGTGGGGTTCGAACCCACAAACCGTGAGATCATGATCTGAGCTGAAGTTGGACACTTAACCGACTGAGCCATCCAGGCACCCCTCTACTTTATACTTTTTACACCATAAAGTTTTAAGCAAATAATTTTCCAGTCAGAAAATAAAAAAACTAAAAACCTTTGCTATTCTGTTTCAGTTCTGTTAAATGCTAGTATGGCAAGAATTTCAGTGCCATAGATGAGTACATCAGTAGAACAAAATGTCAAATTTTGCCCCGTAAGACATGCATTTGCTTTTAAAATTGTTTATTTAAGGGTAACATACAGAAAAGTGTGCAAACCAAATCTCTTCAGCTTAATAAATTTTAAGAGACAGATCAGGCTATAATTTTCCTTCCTTTCTGTTCTTTAACTCTTCAAACATTCTCTTGACCCTTTATCTCTGTCTCCTCCTTCTGAGATTTTTATTTCCTGTTTGGAAGTCTTTTGCACCAAGTCAACATGTCTTTCACTTTTTTCCTGACTTTCCACTCTTTTTCTTCCTGAGCTTCAGTGTGGTTTCTATTGATGTACCTTCCCTAATCCTGTCTTCTCATGTGCAGGCTTTTCTTTAAACCATCTATTACTGATTATTAAAATTTTAATTATTATATTTTTCAATTCTAAAATTTCTATTTAATTATTTTTTTATATATTCCAAGACTTTGGTGAGGTCATCTATATCCTCATCTGTTTTGCCCATTATTTCCCTCTATTTGGGGACATATTAGTTACAGTTACCTTAGAGTCCTTGCACTTCTAACACCAATATCCAAATCACCTGTGAAACTCTTTTTAAATAATCTTATATTTCAGGCTATGGCCCTGATTCTTGGCATGTCTAGTAACATTTTTTTGAGTGTCAGGTACTATCTTTAAGAAAATATACATAGTCTCTATATTTTACCTTCCTTCAGAAAAGTTTCACCCTTTCCTCTGAAACATAAATGAATCAGAACTGGGCAGCAATTCTGGTAAGGCTCCATTTACCTCTAGTTCATCCCTCCTACTAGGGCGTATGTCCCCAGGGTTTCTTACTTGAGGTTGGTGCAGGACCATCCACCTAGTGGGTACTGGTGAATCCTGTGTCTATCCACATTAGTGCCTTGAGGCTTATAAAATACCTTGCTTTGTTTTCTCAGAGACCTTATGCTTGGCTTTATGGTCTCCTGCCCCTTGTAGCTTCAGAATTCAACAAATACCCAGAAGGGGATACAAGCAGTTATCTAGTCTGTTCTCCACACCTCCCTTCTCACTGGGATCTTGGCCTCCAAAGTCTCCACTTATATCTCATGAGCCCCATAAGGCCACCCAAGCCTCTCTTGATCACTTTGTCTTTCAACACAGCTGTTCTGCCTAAGAAAACCACAGATACTCAGCCTTCTGCTCCGAATGTGCAATCAGCAGATGCCCCCAGGACAAATGTTGCAACACAAGTTCAGCTCACCTCTCTCCAGTTCCCCTTTCTATACAATCTTGGCCCCTCAAGACCTGATTACTTTAACAGCTCTCTTGTGTCTTTAAACAGATTTTTTAAAAATTCATCTTTATTCATTGTCCTCAGTGACAGCACGGATCTACAACAAGTTACTCCATGATAACTATAAACAGAAATCTCTCGTGGAGTTTTTTTCATCAAAATTTTATGGGGCGCCTGGGTCACTCAGTCAGTTGAGCATCTGACTGGATTTCAGCTCAGGTCATTATCTCACAGTTTGTGAGTTTGAGCCCCATGTCAGGCTCTGTGCTGGCAGCATGAGTCCTGCTTGGGATTCTCTCCCTCCATCTTTCTCTCTCTCTGTCCCTTGGCTTGCTTTCTCTCTCTCTTCTAATCTCAAAATAAATAAACATTAAAATTTTTTTTCATTTGTTACAAATACAAAAATATGTTTTTATTTTTTATATATGTAGTTTAATCTAATGAAAATAAGACATAAAGGGGTGCCTGGGTGGCTCAGTCAGTTGAGAATCTCTTGATTTCAGCTCAAGTAATGAGATTAAGCCCTGTGTCAAGGTCTGTGCTGGGCATGGAGCCTGCTTAAGATTCTCTCTCTCCCTCTCCCTCTGCCCCTCCCTGGCTCATGTACACTCTCTTGCTCTCTCTCTCCCCCCAAAACCCAAAAATGTCCAGTATTTTTCATATGTATTTTTGATTACTACAATTGATTTTATCAAGTGTTCTCAGTATATTTATTGAAACTATCTGCAATGTAATAGTTACTTAGAACCACAGGGCCTCTCATGTGAGTGTTTTCTCTTCTTTTGCATCGGTCTTTGCTATAAATTTTCTTAATTTTTCTTCCTTTTGGAAGAACCCCCGATTGTCTTTTATATATACTTTTAACTCTCTAATTTTGTGATATTTTACTCATTGATCTCATTGTACCAATAATTTAGTTAGAATTTTGAATGGTCTCCACTGAAACTGCATCAATTTCTCTTCCTTTTCATTTTCAGAGAGAAAGGGTAATTGATTATTTAAAAAATGAAATAATGAAATACCACATGTACCATTATGAGTTCATAAAACATAATTAGGTTTTACTTCAGGTACTTATTACATTAGTAGGTACTTATTTTGAAGGCACATGGTATTATTCTGTTTACATGGTTTATGCTGTGCAATAAACATAAATGCAGTCGATTTAAATTCTTCAGTGGCAATTTAACATAGAAATTGAACTTGCATAGAATGTTATAAATAATAATGTTATTTCCTCTTTAGCATTGCCTTTCAGAAGGAAAAAAACTTAACAGTTTTTGCTTATAATCATTTGCAAACTAATTATAGCTTAAACATTAAGAGTTGACTGGTGGTTAATAGTTAACCCCAAACTCATGCAAAATTCTTCAGAACATTCCATTGAAATGCTGAAAAGACTGTGAGTTCTTTATTCACATAGAAGCTAATTATTTTTCTTTATTGCCCATTTAGTATGTATGAGCTTAAAGAGACATATCTGGAAAACACTTTCATCAAGGAAATAAAGCAATAGCTCTTAGACTTATATGATTACTCATTTACAGAAATGGAAAAATCAGAATAAATTCACTTTTACCAAGTTTATCCCTTAAAGAAGTTCCCAATCCCTAAAACCATCCCTACTTTCCACCCTCTCCACACACACATTTTTTTGGAGTAGTACCAACTGAAATGTTATAGGGAGTCATCTAAAAGCATGACAGATTTAAAGTGTTTTATTACAAGAAATCAAGAGAAATTAGTACCTTTTCTAAGTAATATATTTCTCCTTAGTTTTGTATTTATCCAAGTCTTTAGGAGAACAGAAATTCTTTCCAGAAAGGCTATGGGAAGACATAGTTTTAAAACACCCAGTGCTTATACTCAAGTGGATTGGGGGAATCACATGTTCTTCCTTTATTTCACCAAAGAATTCCAGTGTTAGAAAAGACCTTCCAAGCCATCCACTCCAATCAAACATCTAATCCTGAAATGCTCTCCTCAGCTTGTTCAAAAGATTATCTCACTGTTGTTAGTTTCTTTTAGTGAGGAGAAACTCACAGTATAAAGCAGTATAAAACAGTTAAAACATCCTTACATCATAAACTGAAATCTCCCTGGAGCTTTTACACATTAGTCCCCCTTAAAATGTTTTCAGAGGCAGTCGAAGATGGTGGCATAGGAAGACACTGAACTCACCTCCTCCCAAATACAAGGGAACCCGCTTAAGACTGTCAACTAATCTCTCAGCAGAAACTTTGCATGCCAGAGAAAGTGGCAAGATATATTCAAAGTGCTGAAAGGAGAAAACTTTCAAACAAGAACACTGTACCCAGCAACACTGTAATTCAGAAGTGAAGGACCGTTTTCCAGATAAGCAAAAGCTAAAGGAGTTCAACACCACTAAACCAGGCTTACAACAAATATTAAAGGGACTTTTTTAAGGTGAAAGAAAAAGTAATAACTAATAATAAGAAAACATATGAAAGTAAAAATCTCACTGATAAAGACAAATACATAGTAAAGGTAGTAGATTAACAACTTGTAATTCTATCATAAAGGTTAAAAGACAAAAGTAGTGAACACATAAAATAAAAAGATGTAAAATATGACATCAAAACATAAAATGTGGAAGGAGAGGTAGCAAAATATATGGAGTTTTTAGAATGTATTAATTTAAGTTGCTATCAACATAAAATAGACTGCTATATATATAGCCCATTATATGTGAACCTCATGGTAACCACAAAGCAAAAACCTATGCTAAATACACAAAAGACAAATAAGAAAGGAATCTAAACTTAACACTAAAGAAAAGTAGCAAGCCACAAGGGAAGAGAGCAAGAGAAGGAGAAAGTAACAAAGAGGAAATACAAAAATGGCCAGAACACAATTAACAAAGTGATTAACAATAAGCACATACCTATCAATAATTACTTTCAAATGTAAATGGAATAAATTTTCCAATCAAAAGACACAGTGGCTGATTGGATTAAAAAACAACTCATCTACATCATGCTACCTGCAAGACTCTCGCTTCAAAACTGAGGATACACAGACTGAAAGTAAAAGTGTGAAAAAAGATATTTCATGCAAATGGAAACAAAAAGAAAGATGGTGTAGTTATATTATATAGCAGACAAAAGAGACTTTAACACAAAGAGTGTAATAAAACACAAAGAAGGGCACTGTATAATGATAAGAGGGTCAATCCAACAACAGGATACAGCATTTGTGAATGTTTATACATCCAACACAGAAGCACCTAAATATATAAAGCAAATAATAACACATATAAAGGGAGAAATGGATATAAATACAATAATAGTATGGGGCTTTACTACCCCACTTACATCAGTGGCTAGATCAACCAGACAGAAAATCAATGAGGAAACATCAGCCATGACATCTTACATGATACATTTAGACCAGATGGACCTAATAGATGTATACAGAACATTCCCTCCAAAACCAACAGAATACACATTCTCAAGTGCTTATGGAACATTCTCCAGGATAGATAATACATTAGGCCACAAAACAAGTCTCAATAAATTTAAGAAGACTGATATCATATCTAGCATCTTCTCTGACCAAAATGGTATGAAACTAGAAATCAATTTTGGAAAGAAAACAGGAAAAATGACAAATATCTGGGGATTAAACCACATGCTACAGGACAACAAATGGATCAATGAAGAAATCAAATGGGAATTCAAAAAAGACCTTGAGACAAGTAAAAATTGAAGTACAACAATACAAAATCATCAAAAAGCAGTAAAAGCAGTTCTAAGAGGAAACTTCATACCAATACAGGCCTACCTCAAGACACAAGAAAAATCTCAAATAAGCAATCTAACTTTACACCTAAAGGAATCAGAAGAAAAAATGAAGCCTGAAGTTAGTAGAAGGAAGGAAGTGATAAAGATCAAAGGAGAAGTAAATAAAATAGAGGCCTGAAGAACAATTTAAAAAAATCAATGATGGGGCGCCTGGGTGGCGCAGTCGGTTAGGCGTCCGACTTCAGCCAGGTCACGATCTCGCAGTCCGTGAGTTCGAGCCCCGCGTCAGGCTCTGGGCTGATGGCTCAGAGCCTGGAGCCTGTTTCCGATTCTGTGTCTCCCTCTCCCTCTGCCCCTCCCCCATTCATGCTCTGTCTCTCTCTGTCCCAAAAATAAATAAATGTTGAAAAAAAAAATTAAAAAAAAAATCAATGAAACTAAGAGCTGATTCTTCGGAAAAAATAAACAAAATTAACAAACATTAGCTAGACTCATCAAGGGGAAAAAAAAGAAGGCTCAAATAAATAAAATAAAAAATGAAGGATAAGTTACAATTTATGCCACAGAAATATTAAGGACAAAAAAGTCTACTATGAATAATTACATGTCAACAAATTGAACAACACAAAATAAATGAATAAATTCATAGGAATATATGAGCTTCTAAGACTGAATCATGATGAAAAGAAAATCTAAATAGATTAGTAAGTGGCTTGAATAAGTAATGAAAAATCTCCCAACAAACAAAAGTCCAGGACCAGATGGTTTCACCAGGGAATTCTAGCAAACATCCAAAGAAGATTTAATACCCATCCTTCTCAAACTTTTCCAAAAAGTTGAGAAAAAGGGAATACTTCCAAACTCATTTTATGAGCCAATATTCCCCTGATATCAAAATCCAGACAAGAACACCACACAAAAAGAAAAATAGGAGTGCCTGGGTGGCTCAGTTGGTTGTGCATCCAACTTCAGCTCAGGTCATGAATTCATGATTCATTAGTTCAAACCCTGCATCAGACTCTCTGCTGTCAATGTGAAGCCTGCTTCATATCTCAGGCTGTCAATGTGAAGCCTGCTCTGTCTCCTCTCTCTCTGCCCCATCCCTGTACATGCTCTATCTCTCTGTCTTAAAAATAAATCAACACTGGGGCTCCTGGTTGGTTGAGCATCCAACATCAGCTCAGGTCATGATCTTGTGGCTCATAAGTTCAAGCCCTGCATTGGACTCTCTGCTGTCAGCTCAGAGCCTACTTTGGATCCTCTGCTCCCACCCCCTTCTCTGCC
Organism: Acinonyx jubatus; assembly: GCF_027475565.1. Lineage (NCBI taxonomy): Eukaryota > Metazoa > Chordata > Mammalia > Carnivora > Felidae > Acinonyx > Acinonyx jubatus. The sequence continues at coordinate 42,874,102 of NC_069391.1, forward strand.
CTGCCCCTGCTCTCTCTCTCTCTCTCTCATTCTCTCTCTAAAAAATAAATATTTAAAAATAAACAAATGAATAAATAAATAAAGTTTTTAAAAAGAAGAAATAATAATCAACATGATACACCACATTACCAAAATGAAGGATAAAAATCATATGACCGTCTCAATATATGTAGAGAAAGCACTTGACAAATTCAATATCCATTTATGATAAAAACTCTCAAAAGGCGGGTATGGAGGGAACATACCTGAACCTAATAAAGACTATATATGACAAACCCACTGCTAACATAATACTCAACAGTGAAAAACTGGAAGCTTTTCCTCTAAGAACAGGAACAAGGCAAGAATGCTCACACCACTTTTATTCAACACAGTATTGGAAGTCCTAGCCACAGCAATCAGACAAGAAAAAGAAATAAAAGGCATCCAAATTGGAAATAAAGAAGTAAAACTGTCACTATTTGCAGATGGTATGATACCGTATAGAGAAAACTCTAAGGATTCCACCAAACACACTGTTAGAACTAATAAATATATTCAGTAAAGTTGGAGGATACAAAATCAGTACGTAGAAATTTGTTTCATTTCTATAAACTAATAACAAACCATCCAAAAGAGAAATTAAGAAAACAATCCCATTTATAATTGCATCAACATTAAAAAAAAATACAACCTAGAAATAAACTTAAAATATTTTAAAATATTCTGAATTATCACACAATGGTCTATATGAGTTTACATTGAAATCATTAGACATATTTGTATTTTATGACTTGAAAATATTTCCATTGAACAGTTGAGAAAAAGAAAATGCTCATACTGATTTAGTATTTTGGTGAGCAGTTTACAGAGTTGTGTACACCACTAATATATCTTCAAAAAAGACTAAAATATTACTTATTATACCATATTTGAAATACGGTCCTCATCACCACCTAAAAGCCCAATGTCCTATGAACCAAGCCTATGTATTTGCTTTCTGTGCTTGGCACCAATGAGTTCCAGAATAGGACTTTCCAGAAATTAACTGGTAACTTTTTAACTTTAATTTTTAAATTATAAACTATTCTATACAAGCACAAAAACTAATAATAAGGATAAAATTTTTTTAAAGGAATATTTCATCTCCCTATTTGCAATCCAACTATCCAGATGCATTCACTGTTGACAGTTTGGAATCTATTCTTTCATTCTTCTTGACCTTATTTTAATGCTTACACAAACACATACACCGTCATACAAATATTCCAAGTCATAACATAAACACGCCTAATGGTTAAAAAAAAAAAGTAGCAATGGAAACAAAATCCAAGATTCATGATCCTTCATCTATCATTCAACTCATTGTTAATGTTCCAGTGTTCTCTTTTCTCCTAGTTTCCTAGTGGTACTTGAAATTAGTATAGATTGTTTTGTATTTGGGTAAAATATGTAAGTAGTTGGTACTTTATCTCCAGGTTATTTGGAGTTTTGAAAGTGAAATTTTGTCAACTCACATGTTGGGCTAAATAACTCCTTGAGAAGCAGTGTGCCAAGCAGTTAATATAGAGAATTTAATTTGCTTCTTCTGAGTTTTACCATTGAGCTTTCTGCGGGAAAGCTCTCCCTAAAAACACACTTTATTGGCTCTAATTAAGAATGCATCCAGTAGTGTTCTCTCAGGCTTTGGATGCCTGCTGGCTTAATTTTTAAGCTTCTCCATTCTCGATAAAAGTGCTGAATTGAATTTAAAAGTCTATTCCTACAGAATTACCCCTTAGTGTGCACACCACTCACACTTCTGCAGAAAAGATTAAAATACTATTTACTACACATAGCAGACATTGTTTTTTAAAAAGTGAATGGAAAATGAGTCTATAGTTTAGCAATAATTTTGAAATGAAAGGTTATTTTGAACATATGGTTTCTGGTTTTTTGGTTTATTTTTACCCTGAACCAAGATAGAAGTTATTAATGGAGCCACAGAATATAAGAAAATAGTTGTTAAAAGTCAGCAAACAGATTTATCTTTAAAAGTTGAAATAAGTTGTAAGTATTTCTTTATAACCAAAGCATGTATGATTGACTTTGGGATTTTCTCATTAGGTACACATTACCGTTGATTAGATGCCATGAGTGTCTTCCTTCTTTATTCTGCTGATTCCATTAATAAAGCGATGGCAATCTTTGGTGCCCTTAGTAACTGGTCCTCAACAGACTCATTTTTTTTTTTTTAGGAGACTAGTCAATATCCTGCTAACTGATTATATTCTTCCTACAACAGAAACTTCGCATGCCAAATTGTTTATTTAATTTCTCGTCAAACACATATTGCATCCTACCATGTGCCAGGCACTATATTAAACTATGAGGATATAAGGAGTTAATAGTCTAATGGAAGAAAACAGTTGCATAAAAAGAATTTGCAAAAGAGTATGGCAAATGCCACAAAGAGGTAAAAACGATATATATACATACACACACACACACACGCACACATACATATAGTGAGGCACAAATGATCCAGCAACTAACTGGCTCAAAAGAGTCTTATTAAACTTGGAAAAGGAGTTATTTATTCACAGGAGTCTGAAAGGTGAGGTCTGGATGGAAGAGATTAAGGCTGGGTAGGTCTGGCAGGGTGAAGAACATCTGTCGAGGCTTCAGGGACAGCACGGGCACAGGTGAAGACATATAGAAAGAAAGAAATGATGGAAAGATCAATGTAAACTTTTATTAAATTTCATACTTTTTGCTTTCAACTAGATTGAAATACTTATTTGGAGTGAAGTGATTACAGCGATCCCCATAGGGGCAAAAAGTGCTCTGATTTCTATAGAATCACCATCTGTGATGCAGAGAATCAACAGTAGTGAGGGGCAAAGTGATAAAGTGAAGAGCAGTGAAGAGACTGTTTCCATGGTCTAGGAGACAAATGATGGCTAAAGAAGTCAAGTTCAGGATATAACGTGAGGCTAGAACCAAAAGCATAATGATATGGTTTGTAAGGGAAAGATCAGAATTAAACATGCCCCTGGGTTTTGGGCCTGGGGAACTGAAGGTATGTGGTGCCATTTCCTACAGGAAGAAACAATGCAGGAGGTGCAAGTATGTGTGTGTGTGTATGTGTGTGTACATGCACACACATGTGCACATGTTAAGATAGAAGAAAACCAAAGATGCTGTTTGCTTATGATAAGTTTCAAATGCATCTTGTGGAGCTGTCCTTCGACAGCTGTGTGTAAGACTGTAGGGATCAGTGGAGAGAATAGGTGAGATCACCTAGGGAGTCCGTGCACACAGAGATACAAGGCCCAAGAACTGATTCCCAGGGCATGCTAATATTTATAGACCAAACAAGGAAGGAGGATATAAATACAATAGAATATTATTCAGCCATAAAAGAGAAGGAAATCCTGCCATTTGCAACAACATGGGTGGAACTTGAGGGCACTGTGCTACATGAAATAAGTTAAGCAGAGAAAGACAAATACTGCATGATCTCATTTATATGTGGAATCTAAAAAAGCCAAACTCACAGAAACAGTAGATTGGTGGTTTCAGGGGGAGGGTGGTGCACTGTGAAAGAAATGAGATGTTTGTGAAACAACAACGTTCAGTTATAAGATGACTATGTTCTGGAGATATACAGCAATGTGACTATAAGTTAACAATACTGCATTGTATATTTGAAATTTGCTAAGACAGTAGATCATAAATGCTCTAACCACACACACACACACACACACACACACACACACACAAACAGCTGCACCAGGGGATGGATGTATTAATTAACCTTACTGTAATCACTTTATATGCATATATATATGTGTATGTATATATATATGTATGTATATATATATATATACATGATTTGATATATATGTATATATCAAATCATCATGTTAAACTTACCCAATCACCTTAAACCTATCACCTTAAACTTACCCATCACCTTAAACTTACCCAATGTTAATTGTCAATATCTCAATAAAGCTGGAAAAAACTGCAGAAGGGGCCAGCAAAGGTAAATGAGCAGAAAGAGCCAGTAAGTATTGTGATTCTGTACCTAAGTGAAGGAAATATTGCAAAGAAAGGGGGGTACTAAACTATGTCAATTTTTTTCTCAGAAGGTCAACAAGATGAGGCAAGAGAAGTCATCATGGAGTCTGGCAACATGGAGGTTCCTAGTAACCTCAGAAAAATCAGTATCAGTGATTAGTAAAGTAGATGGGATGAAAGCCTGACTGGAATAGCTACAAAAATACAGAGAAGTAAGAACATAAAGACGTAAATGTGGCATTTACTTCAATGGGGGCGGGCAGTATGCAGAGAAACAGGGTGATGCTGTAGAAAGTGTGAGTCAAGACAGGAACTTGACTTTAGGATGAATAATATTTATTTTTACATAGCTACTTATGTAATTAAGGTAAGAAATATAATAGGAGAATGGAAACATCCGAGCGGTAAGTGGGCACATTTTGAATGCAGAATAGAGGAGATTGTTGCAAGAGTCATTCTCATGAGTAGATGGGGGAAGGAGCCCATGCTCAGTGAGGAGGCTGGCCTCAGCTAGAACCAAGAGGTCATCCAGCTGAGTAGTCTGAGTACTGGATAGATGAGCTCAATGAAGGTAAAGTTCCCAACAATAATAAAGGAAGTGATCGTGAAGAGGAAAATAGTGCTAATTCCTCAGTGAAGGAAGAGTGACCAAGAGATTGAGAAACAAGGACAACAAGGAAGGTGAGTGGGGTGTATTTTCTGATGAGTTCTTCCAAGGAGATGCTTTTTGGAGCAAGGAAGGAGAAATGTGTCAGAAGAAGAAATAACGAGCAGATGGTTAAGTACATTTTACTTCCCTCCAAACCCACAATCTATTCATATGAGATAATAATAATAATAATGATGATGATGATGATGATTACCACTTAAGAGGGAAACAGTGTCCTTGAGATGAGCCAGGTTCATTTAGAACAACCAGGTGAAGAGGACATTCTTGGAAGATATGGGACATTTAATTCAGAACACTCCGAAAGTTCAAAAAAGGAGGCGGGAGGGTTTGGATGGATTCGAAGTGGCATAAGACAGTCCCATTAGAAGATTTGGAACACTATATGGGTGTTACATTTTGGACAGTAATAGATGTCCTGAGAGACATGAACTTTTGATACTGCATGAAGTAAACAGCAATATGAGGCATAATGAGATTAGGTCTGATGGTCTCTCTGGGGAGAGAATCAGAAAGCTGATTCTAGCAAAGGTGTCTCACAGTTGATGGTAAAGGGCTGATGGTGTCATGATATGGCAGCATGGGGGTGCACTGCTCAGACTTCCCTGACAAAGAAAATGTTCTGGTTAGCTGACAGCTTCCAGCTGCCTCACCTTAGTGACCCACTGCAGTGTTCACACCAAGGCCACCATCATCTGGGGTGACTCCCAGCCAGACCTGGCAAGGCAGAAGTACTAGAGACAGGTCATTCTGCCAAAAGCAGGACTCCTTTTTTGTGCCTTTGGGCCTCCCTATTGGCCTAGTCAAGACATTTTTAGGGCTCTCCTATATAGTGTGAGGCCCTTCCTATCCAACCCCCCCTTGTTTTCCCCTCTTTTTTGACAGATGCCAAAACTGCTGCCAGGTGTGAAGCTATCCTTGATTATGTCTGCCCTCTTCCCTTTTATCTTTCATAGGCATGTCCCATAATAAGCCTTTCACACTTATAACTTGGTCTTAGCACCCACATCCAGGAGGACATGAACTGACTCACTTGGGGAGAGGTGGAGAGGCTATGGAGCTGAGGTAACGTGAGCTGGATTTTACCGGACACCGTCATAGCTCTTGGATCTCTTTAGACATGCTGTGATCAGGCATGAACTGGTTTACAGGGGAAATGGAACTCTACGGATATTCCTTCAATCCTGCTTTAGATGGTGTTGCAATCAAGACAATGCAAAAGCTTTTCTATGACCACGTACATTACTACCCTCCTTGTACACCAAGTTAGGAATGCTACATAATAGCAAGAAAGTTAGGAAAAATGTATTGACAGCTTACTCTGTACCAAGCTTTAGGCTAGAACCTTGCTCATTCATTCGGAATACTTTTAATGAATACCAAGATACATGGGGGCACCATCTTGAGTCAAAATCCAGGCCAATACTTGTTTTTAAAAAATCATTTACATCCTGCCTTGCTTATAGCAGCACTGTGCCTGTCTTAAAGCAAACATGTTCACAGGCTGTCATGTAATATAAATTCTCCTTGCTATCTTGCTGACTAGATGCTTCCTGCTTCTCCCAGCTGCATCTCAATTTTCCTCCTTGAATGGAGATAACAAAGGGTCTCTTTCTTGCCATTGCATGTTGTGAATGTTGCAAAAATGACAACATACTTCCAGGATACTGGAACACATGAAAATTGGTGCCTTCATAAAAGGAGTTTCTTGTGTGGTCCACTTCAGGGGTTTGTGAGCCTAACAAGTATGTCTGCCACTCAGCTCAGCCCAAGTGAAGGCAGGATAATGTTAGCTCCCAACTCATGAGAAACAGAGTGTGGGCTTCAGGTCCCTGTGAACTCTTGTATCACTTATCTGACTGGCTTTTGCCCTTTTCTGGGATGACAGCTGTTTAGAATCTCAAACCTCTACACCCCTTTATTCTTCCCATTAGTGAAAGGCTTAATTAGGAGCAAAATGTGTCTTTGCATCATAAACACATTTTAGAAGTTAACAGGAGTCCCTGGCCCCTGCTAAATGCTAACCAAATGTGTTAAAATCAGCAGTTTGATGTTGCCCATAGAGACAGCTGGAGAAGGGGAGGGGGGTTTGAGGGAGTGTCTCACAGCTGGAGAACCCAGCAGGAAATGACACTATTGGAGACTTGCGACTAAGCAAACCACAAAGTGAGAGAACAGAGAGAAAGAGAGAGAGAATGAAAGTATTGGAAACCAGCCCAGCTGGGTCACAGAATTGGTAAGGGGATACAGCTTTAAACAGCTAAAATGAAAAATGATTAGCTGAGAATTGTCTAATTACTGAAATTAAATATAAAATCCACTAAGTGCTTACTATTTGAACTCCTGTGCATATGTGCTTTGGCATTATCCAAAAGTTTCATAAACTCATTTCTAAACACTTAGCAGTCATTAACTACAGGTTTTAGCCATAAAATTGCAAGAGTTGGACATTTCGAAATTCTCTTTTGCCTAGAAGTGCCATTCCTAGGAACAGATACAAGAATATAACATATGATTTGAGTTAGATATTCCTATCAGTATTAACTCTAATAACAAAAGATTTTCAAACAATGGAAATCATTTTAGAAATTACATACTACCAACAAAACAAAATATTATGAAGAATATTTGTACTTAGGAATTAATTTCCATGTGCTACAGGATGTTAAATGAATCTTTTCCTGTTGTCTTCTGAAATTCAATAGATGGTAAGTAACACCAAAGAAGAATGCTAGTTTCATCCATGCCAAGAAAAAGAGAATTAGCTTGATGATCATTAATCCCCATCACTGACCTAATAGCCTCAATAAGGGAAAAGTAGGAGTTCCAAAAGGTGATAAAAGAGAATTGGCAAGAGATTTTTCTGAGATGAAGACTGCAATCAATGGTTTTTCCCCCCTCTTCTCTTTGGGAAGGAGAGAGTGCCCTCCCTCACAAATTGAGAAGGATCCAGAAGAGTGTCCACAGAGTGATATCTCTGTAGGAAGGGAGGCTGGCATCCCTCACCTTGCCTAGATGTTTGCTGAGCTGCAGACACTTGTAGTCCTAAACCAGGGCAGCCTCACAAGTGAAGGATAAAGGAATTCTCCCAAGTTTGATGTGTCCATTGAAATTTCACATACACAATCAAAGACACTGGATTGCCTCTCATCTGGAGAATTCTAAAAGTAGGATTATGGCTAGAGCAGCATGTGATAGCAAGGCAAAAACAAACTTCCCAGCAAGGATGCATGAATTTCTTGAGAACCATGTGGATGCCTTGGAAGATAAATAGGCCATCATGAAGGTATCCTGGCCAGCAGTACAAGATCTTGGGTTCATTACCAGCATGAGCATAGGAGAAGACAGAAATTAGCTAGAGAGTGCTTTGCCCTTACTGGGAGCAGCATTGGCGGTCCAGTACAGCCTCCAAAGAATCCATCAATGCACCAGACAAAAAGCCAGCACTTATATACCTATCATGAAAAATACAGTAGCTACAAGAAATATGCAAGCAGCACTAAGGACAAGCAAAAGACCTTTGTCCCTTTTCTCTCTAGTCTTTCTCCTTCCTCTAAACCTATAAAATATAGAAAGATTCACAAGAGAAATTTTAAAAACAAGAGATAGTAAGGAAGAATATCATGCCATATACTCCATTTTAAGTCCCCAAGCTACCACTCGAGCTAGCTGGAGAGAGAGGAGAAGGTTGAATTTGATGTGAGATTGACCTTGTCATTTAGACTGGCCTGGCTGGTCATAAAATATATAATTATTAATTATTATCATTATAAATAAGTATAAATAACATGCATATGATATAAATATTATTATTAATGTTAATATTATAAAATATATATTGTATGTACAGTCTTAGTTACCACAAGTGACACAATTTTCTAAGTGAAAATGCCTATAAAGCTACATGATATAGACATAAAACATTTAGAAGTGGGCAAGTCAGCACTGCTCTTGCCTTTTTAAAGTCATGATTTTAAAGTCAAGGAAGTAAAAGCTTTTTCATATATGTATTCCCACTGAATATATCTCATTTATTACATCAGTAATATATAACACTGTGAGTTTAATAATTTTCAAGAAGGGGCACCTGGGCGGCTCAGTCGGTTGGATGGCTAACTTCGGCTCAGGTCATGATCTCACCAGTTCGTAAGTTTGAGCCCCGCGTCGGGCTCTGGGCTGACAGCTCAGAGCCTGGATCCCACTTCAGATTCTGTGTCTCCCTCTCTCTGCCCCTCCCCCACTCACACGCTCTCTCAAAAATAAACATTAAAAAAAAATTTTTTAATAATTTTCAACAAAGTGTGCTACTTAGGCTATGCTTCCTGTCCTTTTGTAAGTTCAAATCTTTTCAGCCATTAGAAGATCCACTGTTTGAGGCACTTGGGTGGCTCAGTCAGTTGAGCATATGACTCCTGATTTCAGCTCAGGTCATGATCCCAGGGTCATGGGATCCAGCACCATGTTTGTCTCTGAGCATGGAGCCTGCTTGGGATTCTCTCCCTCTTTCTCTCTCTCTCTCTCCTCCCCCTGTGTCCCTTAACACTGCTTGAGTTTTCTCTCTTTCTGAAGAAAAGAAAAGAAAAGAAAAGAAAAGAAAAGAAAAGAAAAGAAAAGAAAAAGAAAGAAAGAAAAGAAAAAAGATCCACTGTTTGATCCCAAAGCAAGGAGATTTAATTTTAAAATATCGAGGATATAGAACTCCAAGGAGCATTTGGAATATGACAAGTGAAATATCCTAAAATGGTACTTCCCAAAATGTGTTGCACAGAACTCTGTAAGATGCTCCATTGCAACAAAAAAGAGAGAGATGGAATCATACATGTTTGAGAAATTTATATTTGTTATCTTTTGTCTTCACAATTCATATTAGCATATTTAATTTGAGAAATGCTTCAATTTTTAAAAATCACTGATGTTTTAACCCGGCACATTTGATATGCCTCCCAGCATTCAGTCTCAAGTCCATGGAGGGATCAGATGAGCATCTGTGGAATAAATCTTTGGTACAAGTGCCTTGTCTATGAGTTCTCTCTGGGCACAAAGGGCAGTGGGAAACATAACTTTTTCTTACCTCTTCCCCTTGTGAATGCTGATTGAGGGTCATAGGAAAGTGAGAAAGAAAAGAAAAAGGCTAATGAAAAGGACATAATAGAATTTGGGAAGGATGAAAGTAAAGAGATATTGCAAGGGAGGTGGAAGCTGAGTGGGGCTGTTTCCTGAAAGTGAAGATACTGCTTCAAAAGGTAAACTTACAAGTGAAACTGTGACCTCAAAAGAGAGACCTCTGGCCCCAGCCTACCCACTGGCAAAGCTTCATTCACCAAAAGGATTTTGGATAAAGAAAAAGTTGACCCAATGGTTGGAACATGGAAGATGAGTAGAAGGCAAAGATGTATATATATTGCAGGCAAGATGGGGATATTGTTTAGGTCCAGATATGGGGTTGGGAAGGGAGAAGGATCTCACAACTCTCCAGAAGAAAAATATTCTTACTTTTCTCTGGGGAAGACAATTGCTGGCCTTGGTTGCAGGTAGTATGCAAAGTAGGAGTTTAAAATAGAACCAAGGAAGGAAACAGAAAATGCTCCAGGGTGGGTTGAAAAACTGCCTTGCCAAGCTCCATAGAGCATCGGTATATCAAATGAGCATTCAAGGTCCAGATCTGTCAATTCCACTCCCTTCAGAAGGAATGGGTTCTTAAAAATGCATCTATGCTATATTTAAATGAGGGAAACCTATCAGCCTCTCTTCGGAATTTACTGGTGGAAAGCAGCTGAGGGTTTTCCTTAGTGAAAATGACAAATAGCAGGGTTTGTCATTTAAGATATGCCATTACCTAAATCTTACTGGAAGGAAAGTGATTTGCATCAATTAACTCACTGGGTTTAAGGTCTGTTCTAATTTTTCCCAAGCCACAAGAACCTTTCCTGCAATGTTACCAAGGGGCTGCAGGCCAAGAGGAAAGAGGAGGGCTTCCTTTAAGTTCTTCAAAGTGACTGTGTTCCTTTCTTTTTTCCTCCCATTGTGGGCTGAGAGTCCAAGATCAAGGTGCCTGCATATTTGGTGTCTGGTAAGAACCCCTTCCTGGTTTGTAGGAGGCCATCTTTTTTGTTATGTCCCCATTTGGGAGATAGGCCAAGGAAGCTCTCCTGGATCTATTTTACAAGGGCACTATTCCCATTCATGAAGCCTCCGCCCTCCCAACCTAATCATTGGCCCAAGGCTCCACCTCCTAATACCCTCACACAGGGGTTAGGTTTCAACATAGGAATTTTGTGGGGGACGCAAACATTCAGCCTATAGCAGGCTCCAAAATCAGACTTTCTGGGTTCATATCTGTATGACCTTGATAAGTCTCTTAGTTTCTCCAGGTTTTCTTTTTCACATCTGTAAAGTAAGGATATAATGGTAAACATTTCATTGGGTCCACTGGGTTGTTGTATGTAAACCAGGTAGCACCAAGGCTGGCACACTGTCAAACCTCAGTTGATAGGTAGCTTGCCAACTAGTTAGTCCTATCTTCCAGCCCAGATCCACCACATGGTTATAGGACTCAGGGGAGTGTCACCAATAATAGCTTCTCTGAGACACCTATACCTTCTTTTCATCCCTCAAGAAACAGAACAAAATAACACCCAGCCCACTGTGCTGAATGACACTCAAGCAAAATATGAGATCCAAGCAAGACCAGCAGAGATCACGCGAAATGGCGGGAGAGAAAAGGTTACAAAAGACGACCAAAACAGGGGCGCCTGGGTGGCTCAGTTAGTTAAGCACCCAACTTTGGCTCAGGTCATGATCTCTCACAATTTGTGGGTTCGAGCTGACAGCTCAGAGCCTGGAGCCTGCTTCAGACTCTGTGTCTCCCTCTCTCTCTCTGCCCCTCCCTGACTCGTACTGTGTCTCTCTATCAGAAAATAAACATTAAAAAAAATTTTTAAAAAAAGATGACTGAAAAAAGAAGTAGAGAAAGAGGAGCCACAGCATCCCCAAGGAGTTAGAGTACAACATAGAAACCACTTGCTGAATGGGGGGTAAGGTTGAGTTCAGGGCAGGGCAGGGGGGCACAAACCACCAACGTGTAGTGCCTGCTTCCCTTGGGCATGGCAGGGCCCTAAACAGAAGGAGGGAGACTGTGTGTTTAGAGAGACAAAGCTGGAGACACCATGTAAATATACACGCTCCTGATGGATCAAAGTGCTATTTACCATCCTTCACAGAGAGAAAAAAAAAATCACTGAGGCCCCCTGGCGGGTGTGCTAAAGCAAATACCCAAACGATGAACTATTCAAAAGAACACACTCTTGCTTTGATCACAGGATGAGGCTGGAAGCAGCATTTTTCTGGTTACACTGCATCTTATCTACTCCTTTATTGATGCCAAACCACATTTCTTCTCTGTTAGAATTGAGGCCATTTTTTATTCCAGGCAGCTTTTCTAAAAAAGTTTTTTTTTTCTTTTTCCTAACCAGGGCTCAGTTTGAGAAGAACACTTTCTGATATAAACTCTGAAAATAATGTCAGGCCTCTACAGTTGCTAACCCTATGCTTTCCCCCTGAAGCAATGCTGAGCATAGCAATTTGAGCAAATAGACAACTCCTTCCCAGTAGTGTTAGGGATGTGATAAGTTATTCAGGGCGGTCTACCAAGACAACAAGAATAAAAAATTTTAGGTCAAACCTTGGCAGATATTCAATGTGGCCTTTGTAATTAAGTTTATTTTCTCAAGGCAATAATGGACACCATGAAGAGCTAATAAATAGGTGTGTATTCCTTTCTTTGGATTATTGACAATTATTTAGAATGCCATTTTATGCAGAAGGCAGGGTAAGTGGGGCTATAAAAAAGCGATGGCCTTGCATTTGTAGTACAATTGATTTTTCAGAAGAAAGCTGAGCTATAAGGTGAGAGAACAGCACAAATGGCCACTAGTTGAAACTTCTGTCCCTACATGAATAAGTGATGAAAGAATATTGGTAAGTAATTCTATCAAGATGTCATTCCTGAAGCAGGCCGACTACGGTATCTTCAGTAGTTTTGATTCACAAGTAGGGAGGTGAATAAGTGAAAGAATCAAGCAAGTAACTCAGACTTCAAGTATTTACAAGAAGCACCAGCTAACACTTATATGGCATTCATAATGAGCTGGACACTGTCTTAAGCACTTTACATATATCACCCCATTTAATCCTTCCTCACCAAAGGGAAGTACTATTATTGTCTTCACTTCAAAGAAAAGAACACTGATGAGGGCGCCTGGGTGGCACAGTTGGTTAAGCATCCAACTCTTGATCTCGGCTCAGGTCATGATCTCATGCTTCGTGAGTTCAAGTCCCACTTGGGGCTCTGCGCTGATGGTGTGGAGCCTGCATGGGATTCTGTCTCTCCTTCTCTCTGCCCCTCTGCTGTTTGTGCTCTCTCTCTCTCTCTCTCAAAATAAATAAATAAACTTAAAAAAAAGAAAGAAAACAGAGGCACAAAGACATAAAGCAACATACCCCAAGTGATACTCTAGCAAGAAATTATGGAAGTCTTAAGACTTCCATAGAATTGAACTTAGGTAAAATCGCTAACAGCCACTGTTCGACCCACCAGGTTCTCTTTGCTCTGGCTTGGTTATCACTGGCGTAGGTATTGGGAGGGAGCCTGGGTTTCTGAGTGACTGTGATGATTACAGGCCTCCTGCCAGCCGAGGTGGAACATCTCACAGGAGCACAAAAACACACCTTGGCTGTGTTAAGCCTGGGCAAACTTGAGGGTTGTCTGTTCGTGCAGTATGCTCCAGCCTACTCTGGCTGAATAGTGGTGACGCTGGCATTTGAACCCAAGCGGTTTATCTCCAAGGTCCATGCTCTATACCACTATGTTGCACTGCCTCCCACGTATGAGGTACGGCCTGCACACTTAAAGAGCTTACTGTCCTTGCAAATGGGCACACACTGCAGCAGCAGCCAAATAAAAATGCTAAGTAGCATCTGATGGATCTAGAAAATGAAACCCAGCACAAGCGAATGGGAAGTCAGAGAATGGGAAGATCAGTGTAGCCAGAGGTGTCGGTCTAAGCCCACTGGGTTGAAAGGGTAAAAAAGCCATTCTAATGAGCTCCAGTCAACTGGTGTGAGGTCATAAATCTCTTGGAATCTAAAGTAGGGAAATTAGAACAAGTGAGTCGCCTGTGAGCTACAAGTACACCTGGAAAGTCAGCAACTTCAGTAGTTTTCCCAGAGACTGCAGTTCCTCTCTTGTCTCTGCTTCTCTTAGCTTTTCTTCTGTTTCTCAGCTGTACTCTCCCCCCTCAGCCCAACGTGGCTGTCAGTCTCCCCGACAAGATCCATCTCTACCACCACTACAGAGGCTCTGTGTCACTTGGTTCAGGTTATTGACAGAATCTGCTTGGCTCAACCGGTTTCCCTTTGGCCTGACATAACCTCTGTTTCAATTACCTGCCAGGGAGAGGATCCCACGGTTCACGAGGCTAAGACAATCCCTTCAGCAGAAATGGGATGAGAGAACAAGTCCCAAGAAAAAGGTGTGTGATTAGCAATGGAGCCCAAAATGATTTAATCAAAGGAGAATCGGATTTAGATGAGCAAAGAGGAATGTGGCCTGGGCCTTGCAGGAGGAAACATCAGCTTGTGTAAATACACCTGCTTGCTTGTAGGCAGTGAGGAAGCCCACAGTGACTAGAGAAAGAAAGCTCATGTTCAGCTCAGGGGTGAGAGGTTGGAAAGGTGAGATGAGTCATCAACAGATACTCATCAGTGACCTTCACCTTGACCTAAAGCTTATCTTACAAGTCTGCTCTTCCCTGTTCAGCAGCAGCTTTTCTGACAATCTGGGCTGTGATCTCCACCTTGTCGAAGAGTGTATATCTTTTCTCTAAACTATGCCATTTCTTTCATTTGAACATTTCTTTTTTTTTAAGTTTTTTAATAATGTTTATTTTTGAGAGACAGAGAGTGCAAGCTGAAGAGGGGCAGAGAGAGGGGGGGACAGAGGAACTGAAGCAGGGTCTATGCTGACAGCAGAGAGCCCAATAACAGGGCTTAAACCCACGAACTGTGAGATCATGACCTGAGCCGAAGTCAAACACTTAACCAACTGAGACACCAAGGTGCCCCTTTTTGAACATTTCTTAACCTCTTTCACTGATCTCCTATGTTTTATAGAAATTAATAAACATTTCTTACATCCTTCACAAAACAGTAAGCCACCTTAAGGGAAGGGACTAAATTTCATACCTATTCCTAGCACCTAGCTCAGTCCCCTTCACCTAACGAAGTTTCATAAACGTTAGATAGAGTAATTAAAAATAAATCTTGTCTTATGAAGAACAAAGAGCCAACTGACTTACGTGGCAACATCACAAAGATTTAAGTCTTTAAGACTTGTTTGCTTTTCAAAGAACCTCTAACATTTTAGAAAGAAAGGTTCTTAATTACTACCATGACCCCCCCCCCCCCCAGTGCTCTTCCTCTGTTCACTGACTAGTCTGGAGGTGTAAGGGGCCTCCCTCCATGCTCCTCAAAATTAGCAAGCCACTTTTCAAAATAATGGACTAAGTTTTAGATATTTGAGTCAATTGCATAACACAATAATATCTATTACTAGATTATAATGGCTAGAAGTGCACAGATTTAGTAAAACAGAGACTTTTCAAGCCATGATCTGAATCTCTCAGCACTACCTGACCTTAGGCAAGTTACTTGCCTTCTGGGAGTAAAATACCAGATATAATGATATTTACCTCACATATTTCCTATGAAGATTGTGTGAACAAACACATGTAAATTTCTTAGCCTAGGAGCACATAGTAGGTGTTAAGAAATACTTGATCTCATCCTAGTTTCCTCTTTCCTTTGCTGAGAACTGCCTTTTGCTAAACTGGGTGATGTCACATAACCATGTGCCATATTGCTCTTTGGACAGAGGGACTACCTGCAATTTAGACTGCTGAATAGAACCCCCAGTGCTAAATTGTACAGCCACTCAGGCCTCAATGGCCTTTGATCTCTCCAGAGTGCTTCATCTTCTCTGGGCAGCGACTATGCGTCCTCGTCACTCTGGAATAACAGAAGGTCAGAGCAGAGCCCCTCACCATTGCAAGTGACAGACTATCCGAGGCACATTGCAATTTGGCTCATTCCCTGTTATGACAATGATGGTAACAAGAACTGAAAATGGCACAACACAAATCCATTCCTGAGACCAAAATTGTAATAAAAGTGGGAAATTTTACAGGAGCTGATATCCCCAGAACAGGCTTCTGATTGTAATTGTGTGGGTTTTTATTTTTTCTTTATCATCTTGGGTTCAGATCTTGGTATTGACAGTCAGTGAAAATTGTTTGGGCAGTCAGGAAAACAATGATGTCGATCTAGTAAAAAGGTTGTAAAATTTGAATAGACCAAGGCAACAAATAAATGTTGACGATAGTTCCCTTTGAAGACTTAATTTTCTTACATTATACTTTGACATAATAAGAAATTAGAACACACCAAGATCATGGTGAATAAAATTTGCATCTTGTAAGACAGTCTGTTAAACAAGTGGTTCTCAAATGGGAGCAATTTTGTACATACCCCCACCCCCAAGGGGACATTTGGCAATATTTAAAGATACTTTTCATTGTCACAATTGGGAGGGGTGTGTAACTGGCATCCAGTGGGTAGAGGGAAGGAATGTGGATAAACATCCCACACTATACAGGCCAGGCCCCCACAACAAAGAATTACCCGACCTAAATTGTCAATAGTGATGAGGCTGAGAAACTTAATGTTAAAAGAACTCAAACTTCTTGCTTTGCTTAAGTCTAATACCATAACATTTCATTATTAAATACTTCCGCATCTCATTTTCTTGGGATTTAGTAAATGAATTTTTTTTTTTAAAAAAAAGCAAAACAGATAAAATAAAAACTGGTAAAATAGGAACTAAAAAAATAATTTCAAACTTTTCAGAAATCAGTATGAGCCATGTTAAGTAAACACTGTACCAAGTCACCCTCCTCATTAGCATACTCCTTATTCCTAACACTTGTATTTCACTTTAAACATCACATTCAATTTCAATGATTTCATCTGATCTTCACTAAAGCCCAAATATAAATATCTACAGTTTAAAAGGGACTAAGACTCAGAGAGAGTAAGTATTTGTCCAATGAAACATGGGTAATAAAAATACCCTGGGACAATGAGAAAAATGAATGTTGGGATCAGGAGCGCTGTGTTTCCTAATGTCTCCCATTCAGCAGTCATGTGGCACTGTTTTAACCTGCAAAACCCTGGCTTCCCTGCCTAAACAACGGGAGTGGTGACAGCTAGCTCAGGGGGTCACCACAAGGATTGACCAATGGCATGGATTCCAAATAAAGGACCTCACCTGATGTGAAATAAGACACAGAGGGGGCAGAGTGCCAGGCCCCAAGCCAGATGTTCTGATTTCAAATCCAGTGCACTTTCCTCCATGCCATGAGGGAGCGCCCACCATGTGTTTATAACACCACAGGCATTGAAGTTGTTGATTTCAGTAGCAAATGTGTACGGCTTGCCTAAGGAAAAAGAAAAAGAAAAAAAAGAAACATCTTAAAATCACTTAGAACTTTTTTTACTTTCAACTGTATTGTTCAAAATTGACAGGAGATTTCTTTCTCAGCCAGGACAAGATAAGCAGAAACTTTCCATTTTCCATGATTGAATACTGTGCGTTTTTGTGTGTGTTGGGGGTAGGGATGGGGAGAATGAAAGCATCTCAAAACAGTCTAAGGCAAAAAGGGACTTAATCATCTTCAGTGAAATGAAGCGAACATGCTTTTATTTGTTCAGAGGAATCTTAGACCAAGAGAGTGTATTTTTCTCAAGCATTCAGAAAATCTTTGGGGGTCTGAATCAGAAAGAAGCAAAAATTAAAAAGAAAAATTCACCCTATAATTCTACGTCTGGGAACTAATCTAAAGGAAAAATAATATATATATATATTATATATATATATAAAATATATATATAATACATATGTACTATATTATAGACATAATTTTAACATCTAACACACAAACTATAGTATCATTATTACAATTCTATAAATTATGTAATCTTTTATAAATATGAAAAACTGAAACCAAATGAAATATCCAGCAAAAGGAGAATGGTTAAGCAGTCATTAAAAATTATGTTAAAGGACAATTATAACAACACAATTAATGTCTGCTAAAAATAGTGGTTAAAAAAAAGCAGAAACAAAATTGTAGATATAAAATAAACTCAATTTTGTTTTTTGGAAAGCCTAAGCAAACAGATAGGAAACAGTCTAAAATGTTATAGTGATAGGATTATAAATAATTTTTCATCTTTCTTATTTTCTGTTTTCCAGCTTTATAAAATAAGTATACATTCATGTTACAATAAAAAGAACAATAAATATAACAACAAAGATTGCTTGAAAAAAAGGAGTTGAAATAATATACAGAATTTTATGTGGGGAATTTGCTATTGGAAATAAAATAGTTCAGTAAGGCAGGGGTAAGAATAACTTGATTGTTACACCATTGCAAAGCCCTTAAGACCAAATTCCTCTCAGCCCATCAATTTCACATTGATTTCATCTTGACATGTAACATGCCCCTCAGTTCTACAATAAAAGAAGCCATGAAATATCAATGGTGACTTCTAGAAGACACATATACACATGTTGATTGAAGATTAATTTCTCAGCAGGGTGCCTCATCATCAATATCTTGCCTTTTGTGTGACACGGGTCAGGTGACCTTAATGATTAATAAAGGAACCTATTTTCAGCTGGCTCTGGGTTTCCAGAAAATATGAGTTATTTTGAACTAAAGGCATAGAGGATGCTCTGGTTTGGCCATACATTTTATTACAGAGCATCACAATCCAAGTAAGAGATTATCTGAATGATCTGAAATGCTATTGAAAGCTACCATACGTATAAACTTGCTGATAGATGATTCTAAATATGGGAAAATCTTCCTGTTGACCTGAACTATGTCCCATGATATATCTTTCCCCCCTCCCTGCCCCACCCCCACTTTTCCTTTTCCTTTTCACGCATAATTTTCCAGCAAAACTTTCAATAGTACATGAGCTTTGGTGGAGATGGATTAAAGAGAACATTTAATCAAATGATCCTGATGATTTCATCAAATGGGCTAAATCGGGTAGGCATTTAAATAGCTGAGTTGAAAGTTCAGTTTAATAGGAAGTATAGATTCATAGCAACAGAAACATGAAGACAGAATAGATTTAACAGCCACCTTTTCATCAACTTAATGAAAGCAATTAATTGGTCCAAAATACCTAATCCCTACTATGTTTGTGTAAAAATCTACTTTGGGCATTCACAACTACCTCACTTTCTTCCCCACCCAGAAAGGTCATTTCTATAATATGTGAACTTGCCCTACCCTAGTGCTACACAATTTTTTCAACCAAATATAGGTTTCTGTCCAAAGTTAAGTTAATGAGGTTCTCTCTTGACAGAAGGACAACTAGGAAAAAAGGCAATCAGTCAGTTGCTGCAAATGCCTTTAGAAATGAATGATGTGAGGGGCACCTGACTGGCTCAGTTGGTGGGGCATGCAACTCTTGATCTGGGGGTTGTAAGTTTGAGCCCCACGATGGGTGTGGAAATTACTTAAAAGTAAAATTAAAAAAAAAAGAAATGAATGATGTACATGTGGTCGTCTTCTGTCAGGTGGATGAAAAGGCAGAAAAAACTGAAAGTAAATGTGGAGAGAAGAGAAATGTGTTAAAGTTTGATACAGCCCAATATGCAGACCCCTCTTCTCTACCCAAGTTCTGATCCAATTGGGAGACTCAGGATATACGCTAACATAAAAATACCCCCTTCATTTGTGAGCCATTTGGCAATCCCAGCTTTAGGTGTGACAGAGTTGCCTTCCTAGTTCATAATCCCAGATTAGGTAGGCCTATACCACAGTTTTTCCCTGCAGGCATCTTCCAGGGTTTTTAACCATAATCAGATGAAGGCGCCAAGTAGAATGGATATCCTCTGTAAGCAAATAACCTCAAAACAAAGGAAAAGGCTGAGCCTAACATGTCCAATTTATTCTTCCAAATTCACCCATGAGGTAAATTACCCCTTCCCAAGGAGGAGTGAGTGAGAAGGTGGAGCGTAGCCAGGAGTCCAACACTAACAGGTCTTTCCACATGGGAACATGTGATAGTTGGACTAAGAGTATGGACTATATTCCAACTGGGCTGCTCTTAGATTCCATGAAATAACCTAGGATCCTTCTCATAAATTTCGCTTAGGCTTAGATTAATCTGAGTTGGTGTCTATTACTTACAATCAAAATCATCCAGAGACAAGTGTTTGTCATTAGCATTCCACATTGGACTACTGAAGGACAATACCAGACCTAGCCTAGCATCAGGAGAGTTAGTTCTATTCTCTCCACATTTTCCCTTCACGTTAAAGGTAAGAAGGTAAGACCCATAGGGATAACATATACATGGCGCCCATAGCACTTGCTTTGGGCTTTAATGAGCCCCATTATTAGAGAAAGACAGAAGTAATTTGAGTCCCCAAAACTCTCTCACTTAGAGCCCATTAGTTGTGTTACACTGGACAGGAAAAGCAGCACAAAAGAGTTGATGATGCAGAGGCCCAGAGACAAGATCCTCAGGCATGAACAGGCTGCGAGGTGGAAGCACATCAAAGCTCTAATGAGGCCATGCAGGGGACCCTGTGATGTGCCACACATGCCCCGTAAGGACTGAGGCATGTATTCCTCAGCTACCAGTAGTACTGGTAACTGCTAGCTTACAACTTGGTCCCTTTCCCAGGGTTCTCCCTTACTGAAAGAGAGCTGTTTCCCCCAAAGTATGCCCCTGCTTGAAGAGGACAGTGGGACAGCCAACATCCAATGACTGTTGGGGAAGGGGTATAGGGACCTGGCTCTCTTTCCTCAATTCCAAATATTTCTAAAGAGCGATCCCAGGTTCAGGTTCAGAGCTCCCCCTGAGATATACTGAGGCCCCTTTTGTGACTATTTCACAATTCAACCTCTCCCTTTGCCTAATCTTACTTCCCTCACTCCCTTCCAGATTTATTCCTAAAACCACTCCCCATTCAATTTCCTGAATGCAAATCTCTACCTCAGAGTCTGTTTCCTCAGGGATTCAATTTGTGACAGTCCAGATGTTCAGAAATAAATAGTATCTAGGACATTATAGACCGACAGAACTTTCTGTGGTGGTGAAAATGTTTCATAGCTGTGCTGTCCAATATTGTAGCTACTAACCACACATGGCTATTGAGCAATTAAAGTATGTCTGGTGCTACTGACACAATAAACTTATAATTTGATTTAACTAACTTAAATTTAAACATATACCTCTGGTTTGTGGCCACCATACTGGACAACACCAATCCTGAGTATTAGGATAAAAATGGAAATTTCGTGTCATGCCATGATCATACGAAAAGCCTGTGGAAAAGAAGTCAAACATGGTGGCAAAGGATAAGTAAGTATTGAGTGCAAAGGAGGACAGAGGTCCAGGTTTTGAAGACAGATAACAACAAGCATAATAGTAACTACTGAATACTTAGGCTAGTTAATATTATCCCCATTACTCAGATAAGAAAAAGGTGGCTCAGAACTTGTGCAAGGTCATACATGAAGTGAGTAGGAAAGTTAGAATTTAAAAATTACTCTAAAGGGGCGCCTGGATGGCTCAGTCGGTTGACCATGCAACTCTTGATTTCAACACAGGTCATGATCCCAGGGTCGTGGGATCAAGCCCCACATCAGGCTTCATGCTGGGCATGGAATTTGCTTAAGATTCTCTCTCTACCCCTTCCCCACTAGTGCTCACATGTTCTCTCTCTCTCTCAATAAATGAAAAATAAATATAAAAAAGACTCTAAAGCTTATGCTCTTTTTGAAGTGTTCAAAAAGCAGCAAACCCAGTCCATAAGTGAGCAGCAAATATCTCCACATATTCTTAAGCCTTAATCCTTCTTATCTTGTTTATGATTCTTAATGTGCCTAACTATGTAAGAGAAATTATGTAGGAGGAACTGCAAGACATCCAGTGAGTCCTAGCTACCATCTGTTGAATATCTAACATGTGCTGGATGCCTGAAACTGATACTGAGATGAATAGGAATTAAGACATGATTGTAACCAGTGGTAAGTATAGCTAGAATTGTGTCCTTCCTGTTGACTGTCCATACTACAGAGCCCTGAGGCACAGTAACTGCTCAAAGGTACCACGGGCAAATGCAAACACGGCTAAGGCTGTGGTTGTAAATCCCCACATTCCCTCTCCTCCTAGAGAACCGCCTACCCCCTGTGCACAGGAGTGACCTCTGAGAAGGGAGGAGGCAAGTTCACAGAAGCAGTTCCAGGGCACACCAGTCACATATTCTATGTGAATGGCACACCCCGACACTGTAAGAGTGGCCCCGCATGAACCTCTCTTTGTGCACAACTTTTCTAGGACCCACTCTGATTCCTGGTTGGCTTTTAATGATTGATTGATTGAGTG
This sequence comes from Acinonyx jubatus, assembly GCF_027475565.1. Lineage (NCBI taxonomy): Eukaryota > Metazoa > Chordata > Mammalia > Carnivora > Felidae > Acinonyx > Acinonyx jubatus. Next base: position 42,896,345 of record NC_069391.1, read on the forward strand.
AATGATTGATTGATTGAAGAATGGGGTAGAGAGGACTCCTGGGCCTATCACAGCAAATTAGCAGCACAGAAGATGTAATCAAAATAGAGATGTCCTTTAAGCTTGGAGCTAACCAAAAAGAGAACGTGAAAGTCAGAGATTTTAACTGCTGTACTCCTCCCAGTGAAAGCTTCATCCCTTAGCCTCAGGGCCCTGAGCTCCCATGAAGGTAATTTTGGGCCACCTACACAGATAGCAGTCTGGATCCTTAAGGAGCTCAAAGCCATCTAAAGAAGACACAGCAATAAATTATTGCTCTTCAGTGATAACTTCTATGGGAAAGGAATGTACAGATGCCAGTGAGGAGCGTGAGGAGGGACTATTCAGAGCTTCCAGGGTGCCTTCTGTTATAGCTGTTTTCAGCAAGGTAAGAACTAGGCAGGATAGCTATTGAATAATAGCTTAGTTTACATCCACAACCCAAGGTATGTTTGTGAGACACTCCTGGCAGTCAACCCCAGTGCAGAGAGTCAGTGCTTTTCTAAAAGGGACCAGCTCTGTCAATGACTTTTTTGTTCTGACCCAGCTTAAGCTATCTATCAGCCAAAGAAGGAAAAACATGAGATTTATGTTTCAGGTTTTCATGCCATAGCCAAATGCACGATAGAGGTTTACAATTTCCTTTCTTCCAACAGATTAAGCATATGCACAAAAGTATGGTCAAAAAGGTTCAGCAAACCTCTTTCAAGTCATTAATTATGACCCCGGACAATTTCAAAGTTGACCTCAGAGCACCTAAGGTCAGTAATAAATTTTCCAAATAACCTTCTTCATCCACAATCCATGAGGCAAGACATGTGGACTCCAAAGGGCAGAGATGGTTCCATTCATCGTTGTATTATCAGTACCTAGCATGCCAGATAGCCAGCAGATGCTCACCATGTATTAGTCTTTCTTCTCCATACAGTAGTTCAGAACTTTCAATACACATTGTAGAGCATCTGTGTGCCCAGCATCATTCTAAAGACTGAGGGGAAAAAGATAAGTAAGACAGGCTGGTCCTTTGCTCTCCACTGGCTTACAGAGGACACTGAATACATGTTCTTTGGATTGAATTGTTGACTGAGTGGTTCACCAGGATCAGGCTCAGAACCACACACAAAATCTGAAAAAGCCTCCAACCAACTGAATCCAAAAAACTGATCTGAGATATAACCAAAGGATATTGGCTTGAATTTCTCCAGCACAGTTGTGAGCACTGTCTTAATAGACCCCTGTTGATTTATTTCTTCCTATACCCACTCCACCCTGGCTTTTTCTGAGCAATAAAGCCTAGGATGAAGTCTTCTGTCCATGGCCATAGGATATGTGGAAACACACAGATCTACATAGAGCTTGAACTGATGTCCCTCATTAGCATCATGCTTTCACCAGCTGGGCACACCTACCGCAGATGTGCCAAATGGATGTGCTGTCATGTGGACACAGCTTTATTGTATGTTCTTCAATATAACATAGAAAATTGTTCTTCCAAGTTGTAGGCAAACAGCTCTGAAATGGACAACTTAACTTCTGCATTTTGTGACTTTGTGAGTGTATCTCTAGATTAACATTATGGAGTTTATAGAGGTCTCCTTTTTTTTTTCTCCCTGGGCACTCTGGTCTATAAATCATGCTATTTATATTTGTTTGCCCCTAATTGTCCAATGAAAACTGTCCTTGTCACTGGAAAATAAGGATGAGTGGTCATACAGTGGCAGAACACGGGCAATCACAAATAGTCAGGAAAACAAAAACTAGCAACAAGATGAATGTACTGGAAGCAAGCGTAACAAAAAGAGGGGGCAGTGAGCACGGACCATTGCTTCAGCCACACAGCCAGTGCCTCTGTGCATAAATGCTCAGCAGGCTTCAGAGGGAGAGCTGGAAATAAGTTTACACCGGAGGCAAAACAGACTGTCAAGTCAACTTGAGGCCAGCAGAAGAACAGGTGAGAGGAGGATGGACATGATTGGCAGGGTCTACTTGGCATTGGCTGCATCAAATCCCAGCCTGTCTAACCTCCTCAAGGAACAAGGTCTCTTCACCACAAGCCAGTGTGGAAGGCTTTTCTGGCTTGCCTCTCCCCTGTGCCTCCTGTGTCCTAGACTAAAGGAAAGGATTGTATATAAAACAGATGGGCTGAAACCTAGGGCTCAGGAATACATGTGACACACAACACCAGTGGTTCCTGTTCTCCTGTCAGTAGTTCACCTAAAAGAGAGTTCCCCAAACAGCCCCCAAAACTGCAGCTGCCAAAATTTAACTTGTTTTGAAGCTCAAGCAACTTTGATGTTTTCTTAACACAGTCAGGCGCTTCATTAAAGCACTATGGAGTATACCAGCTATGTTTTCCCTGGGGTGAGCTGGATGAGATCCAAGCTAGAATACCAGACACACACAGGCAAAATTATACAGGCACGGAGGTAAACCTCATTATCTTCCCAAGACACACTTTTACCTGCTTTAGTTAATTGTTGTATTTGTGCAGGGAGGGGAGTCCCTTCATCAAAGAAAGATTTTTGAGAGACATGTGGTGGTCTAGAGTCTATGGGAACCTGTCCAATCATAGGCTTACAAACTGGAGGCCCAAGCACAACAGCTAGCTGGGAACAGTACTTCCTCCAACGTAGGGGAAGGTGATGAAGCAAATTCCAGGTCAATTCAGAGAAACCCTTTGTTCCCACCTAATAGGTCCCACAAAAGTGATTTCTTTCAAAACTGTAACGTGTCCTATTGGTATCAGGATTATTTTGACCTTAAGTTTGTTTAAAACCAAGGGACAGCACTTGGGGGTGGAGGGGTAGAAGAAATGTTTTGAATTCACTGACATGCTCCCAAGACTTTAAGCAGTATAGTATTTATATTAAGAATTGAGTCCTTCAAAACTACATGATTTCATGCAACAATCCCCAGTTCCTTTATTCATTCATTCTTTCTTTCAACAGTATTTATTTTCAATGTGTCAGTCATTGTGCAATAAGAATATGGCAATAAATAAGACAAAGTACGATTCCTCTCTTTTTATAACTACCCAATTAAATATGTAATAAAGTGTGGATTTTTAAATGAAAGAGTATGGGCAGGAAGCAACGCACACACATGGGTCACAAGCCTAACTTATTTACGAATGTGGAATGTGACAGCATTGCCAAAAAGGTGCACCACCAGGACACCCTGGGTTATGCTGGGGTAACTAACAACCCAAAGTCTCAGGGACTTAAAGTTCCTTGCTAACCCTAGATGTCCATGGTAGTCTACCAGGGACCTCTGATGATCATGGTTACTCAGGAACCCCGGCTGAGAGAACAGCCATCAACTCCAGTGGTACCAAATGCTAAGCCAGAGAGACAGATAACTCTAAGGGTCTGTCACACATATCACCCTGCTCAATTGTCTTTGGCCAAGACTAATAATGTGCCCCATTCAACTAGGAAGTGCAATCATCCCCGGTGCTCAGTAATGACTTGGACAACAAGTAATGACTCTGGGCCATGAAGAAGGAAGGGAGGTCAGAGGCCTGAGGAAAAGAATTCCAGCCATATACCAAGGTGATAACATGTGTGAAAGCCTTATAATTCTTCTTCCCTGGAGGGCACTTCTCTTCTCTAGACCCAATTAATTATATGCCTGCCTCCAGACTAGACTACAAACTCCCAAATCCATACTTGCTAGCACAGTGCCTGACGCAAAGTAAATGTGCAGTACGTATGCGGAAATAAGAAAAATAAGATTGCCTTCTGGATTGGATATAATAGATCAGATCAAGATTATGAAAAGTTCATTGCAGAGCCATAACCACCTCTGGACCAAAATAGATACTTGCTTGGAGACTTTGCTGACCTGCCTCCATTCCATTCCCACTCAGAAGGAACTGACCCCTTCTTCCTTCGTACCCCAAATACAAACTTTACAGTAACTTTAAGGACCTGCAACACCTTTTTACTTGCAGAGGTTTGTCTCTTTCATCCTACTAGATGTTGAGGCCTGGGTCCCATCTTATTTGCCTGTGTAGCTATGTGTAGACCAGTGCCTGGCATGTGGTAGGTGTTCAATAAACATCTATTGGGTGATTGAATGAATCTGAATTAAAAGGTATCAATAGAAAGCTGGTTGGATAGCTATAGAAGTGTGGGGAAATCAGGTTAGTTAGATACTGTTCGAAGAGGGGGTCAATAGACTGAAACAAACACCCATTTCAGTGACAGGTATGTCTCCCAGGGAGAGATGGGTGCTGCAAGTTATTGTAGCCTAGTTTGAGTTGGATTTAACTCACATGAGTGACTTCCTCTACTCTAATGCCATGTTGACACATGACATTCAAGACAGAACAGAATGTGCTATCCGCTTACATGTACGTTCTGGTCTCTCCAAAACACCGTTTTCTTTCCTCTTCCTCTCTGCCTAGACCCTGCACTTCTGCCAGAAGCCAGTCCAAGATAACCACAATAGCATCCACCTTGCATTTGTATCACATTTGAACTTCATAGATGACTCCAGGTCTCTTATTTCACCATCCAGAAAGGCAACTTTTGTGGCATCCAGCCATAAATCATGATTTGTTGTCATTATCAATCAGAGGAAGAGAAAAAACAGTGTGTTGTTTTTCACCTCCCCTTCAGGTTTGATTTTGCAGAGGAGCTGAGATGCTGTTCAGCCTCCTCTCTCTCTCCCAGCTCTACTGGCCTTAGCAACTGCCTGAAACAGCAGGGCTCCAGGCAAATATTCAGGCTTGTAACCACAGAAATCCAAATGGAATGTCAATTTTCATGCATTCGAGGTAAACCAGGCTGCTCTAATTCTCAGGAATTGTATGTTCTGCCAGGAGACCTGCCCCCACGGCGACAAAAGCAGCCTGTTACTGTCACCACAGTTGCTCAAGGAAGGGCTTGTGAGCTGCAATTTTTCACACCATTAATGCATTGCTTACACCGAGGAGCACAGCTAGCAATCCTGGGATTGCATTAGAGGCTTTGGTGAGAAGCCTGGAGATGGCACTGTCGAGGAAGTGATAGGTGATCACTGGGACTCTACCAGCTAATTCTGTGGGGAGCCACCACTATTTATGTGTTTACAAGACCTATGCTTCTGATTGTAATGGGGCCCTTGACAAATGGAGGGATTTTTGCATTGCTGCACTTTAGTGGGACTAGAAGGATGCCAGCATCAGTTTTCAATGCCTTTCCTGATGACCCATGCATAATAGCTTCCTGTGCATTGGTCTCAAGTATCCATGATTCATCTTAAAACAGATACTTGAAAGTTTCTAAAAATGCTAGTCATTACAGAACTCTATACATCCTAAATTTCTAACGTGAGACTTATGGTATTGTTAACGGTTAAGAGCATTTCCTTTCCAGGTGTACTGCCTGTACTCAAATCCCTGTTACTTCACTTTCTAACTCTAAGTCTTCAGATAAGTTACCCTCTAAAAGTCCCAGATTCCTTATCTTTAAAAGAGGGATAATAAGAGCAACTACTTATGGTGAAGAATAAATGAGAAAATGAATGTACAGAGCCAGACATAGGAAATTATAACTATTATTTACTTGTCTTTTTTTTTTAAACTCATGTTAGGGTTTCACAACATGATAGAAGGATTAAAAATTAATAGGTAGAAATTACAGGAAGGTGTTTCTTACCAGTATCAAGCAATGCCCTGGAAAAAAGGACATGCCTTCAATAAATACTCGTTGAGGACTTACTATTGTACGAGCCACTAGGCTCCAGGTAGATAAGATGTCTGTTGCTAGATGTGTTTAGGTACAGGATGGGCCTGGTGAAAGCAGAGGCCAGCAGAGTGTGTCTTCCACCCCAGCAAAGCTAAGGCAGCCTAGGGTGACTCTGGGGTAAGGAGAGTTTCAATCGGATTTCTAGACTGAATAATCAACCTGAACCCACTTGCATCAACCCAAAGTTGTGTGGGGGCCACTTCATTCTGATAGGTGTCTACATTAATAAAGAAGGATAAGACAGAAGGGGGTGGGGAGAACAGCAGGGAAATTACATAATTGCCCATTCCAAATTGCTTGAAAGTCTTACCTGAAGAAACACCCATCATAATTAGGGTTTCTGGGTTCCGTTAGGAAAATGCTGGGACAATTCAACTGCTTTGCTCCCAGGCACTCTCAGAATGTTTTCTGATCATTGCTGTTATTATTTTACTGAAAAGTGTTAATCACTGCTGTAGGCTCTTCAAAATCACAATATGAAAGGGAAAATCATTGCCTCACTGCCTGGAGCTTCCTCTTCCATGTATATCGGCACCTGAAAGGAGAGGTGGGTACAGAAGGGGGTGGGTAGACAGGGGCACAGTGTAAATACACAGGTCACAGTCGGACATGGGGAAACGTTTCAAGCAGGCCAAACCCTTTCCAGCTGACAAGCTCCCCGTGCCCTCCCTGAGGACACAGAGAACCTGCTCAGAACACAGAGAACACAGAGAATGAGCAGCTGCTAGGCTGAGGAGGTGACAAGGCAGGCTGACAGCCGCAGCAGACCATGCGGTTCGTGGGTGAGAACGTACCGAGGGAAGAAAACTGGCAAAGGAAGGAGAGACTGAAAAAGGCCCACAAGTTACATTCTGAGAAGGCAGCCCACCCCAACAAGCACAGACAATATGCTCCCAGATGCCTCCTTTGTGTGATTCATCAGCCGCTGTGGTTCTCAAACTTGCATGCGCATGTGAACCACCTAGAGATCTTGTAAAAATGCAGATCCTCACTCAGTGGGTCTGGGGTAGAGCCCACGATTCTGCATTTCTAGCAAGATCTCACGTGATGCTGACACTCATGATCTACAGACCAACACTTTAAGTAGCAACGTACTAGATCAGGGTTGGCAACCTCGACCCGTAGGCTGAACACGGCCAGTTGCCTGTCTTCGTAAATGATGTGTGACTGGAATACGGTCAAGCCCAATCGTTTACGTATTGTCTACAGCTGCTTTCCACTACTCAGCAGGGCTGAGTAGCTGCAATAGAGACCTTCTGGCCCATAAAGCCTAAAAAATATTTATCGTCTGGCCCCTTGCAGGACAATGTCTGTCGTATGCAGCACTTAGTACTGAAACTAAGAGAAAAAGATGAAACGGTGTTGTCACAGGCTGAAGGAGCTTGTATTATGAATTTCATCAAATAAGAGGAAAGTTCCTGCTTTGGCAACAAAAGAATGATAATTTGTTTAGAGACTGAAAGGAGATCCATAGTCTGTCTGTAAATGAATCGAAGGAGAAAACATTCCAGAATTCCATGGTTCTAGAAGAGAGACCTGGGGGTCTCTTAGAAATGTTCTATAAGGCTGAAAAGAACTGATGAAACCCTGTGTGTTGTCTCAAGTCGATCATAAATTAGGTTCAGAGACACAAAAGTTTATGAAGCCATCTTAGAACAGTTGAAAATAACATGCCTCTGCTCCTCACGGCCTCATCATGGTTTCCTTAGCTGTTTGGTTCTTTTTCTTAAATGGGGTACCAATAGCAACAACTGAAACTTAGTTTTGCATAACACAGCATTTTTCCAAAATGATTTTTTCACATGCAATAGAATATTTGATCTTCACATTAATCCCCCATTATGGGTAAACCGATTTTATCTGATGCAGAGAAGCAGTGATAGAAAGTCATCTCTCAAGGAGCTCACAATCAGTTATAAACATCAACATGTGTCCTAATGGCTAGTAGAAGGGACACGGGTGTGGTGCAGAGAAGGGCATGGCATTAGACTGCCATTTCAGCATGGTATAGGTTTTTATTTTTATTTATTTATTTATTTAAATACAAGTTAGTTAACGTTGAGTGTTATAAAGATTTCAGGAATAGAATTTAGTGATTCGTCACTTACTTGTAACAACCCAGTGCTCATCCCAACAAGTGACCTTAATACCCATCACACATCTAGCTCATCTCCCCACCCAACACCCCACCAGCCACCTTCAGTTTGCTCTCTGTATTTAAGAGTCTCTTATGGTTTGCCTCCCTCTCTCTTTTTATTTTTCCTTCCCTTCCCCTATGCAGAGGTTTTTATTTATTTATTTTTTAAATTTTAATGTTTATTTATTTTTGAGAGAGAGAGACACACACACACAGCACGAGCAAGGGAGGGGCAGAGAGAGAGGGAGACACAGAATCTGAAGCAGACTCCAGGCTCTGAGCTGTCAGCACAGACCCCGACGTGGGACTTGAACTCACGAGCTGCGAGATCATGACCTGAGCCAAAGTTGGGACACTTAACTGACTGAGCCACCCAGGCCCCCCTATGCATTTTTAAATTGAAGGAGGGAGTTGTAAGGAATGAGAAAATTGTCACTAAAAGTGAGTGACAGAACCAAAATATGAAGGAAAAAACAGATGGCAATGGTAGCATTTTACAGAGAATGTTCTTATGAGATAAAAATTCTCATATTAGAAATAAGAAAACTGAGGCTCAGAATTAATACAGATTAATTACTGAAGGTAGGATTCACATTGGAATCTTCTTACTCCAAACATTGTTTCTTTCTACTGTGATATTGGCTTTTCAAGGATGATTATTTTTTCAAGGTGATTATGTAACATAGAATTATAATGACAGTTTTGATAATGATGACCAACATTTATAGTGTTTCCTATGTGTTAAACCCTGTGTCTCAAAGGACTTGAGATGTTACATGTTATATGTAACATATGGATGTTACATATTAGAAGATCTCAGCTCAATATAATTAAAATCCTTCAAATCTTTGGAAACGTCCAGGAAAAGAATTGGCTATATTATATATAATTAGCCTCTCTTAAGAGAAGTGCCTAAAATGAAGCTGAATCCCCAGGTGGATTTATGGCAGAGATTGCTTTGTGTTGGTAGAGGTTAGAATGGATGACTTCGAGAATCCCCTCCAACTCTGCATATCCTCCAAAAAGGCCTGTGAGTTTCCCAAAGCCATCCAGTTACTCAGTGGCTCAGACTAGAACCTCCATCTCCCACTTCTCTTTCCTCTACCTGCTTCTCGAGTGGGACTATAAATATCAGATGTAACTGATGGGAAGACTGATGAAAAGCCAAGCACTGTATTCCTGGAAGTGGAATGAGTTCAGTACAGACAGTAATATGTCAGTAGTCGTAATTCCCCACAGAACCCTACGAGGGACTTAGTGAGCTTAATTTGAGCAACTGGAAAATGTCCTCATTCTCTCAACCATTAGTTAAAACACTCTTCTCCAATTACATGTTTGTGCCAGTGACAATTGTTCTTGAGCCTTACTTTAGGTACTACCCAAATACATTATGTTATGTTTAGGCCATATTTGATTGCTACTTCTTTTTGTAACTCAGATATCATTATACATAGCTTTCTATATCACGGTAATTTAGCTATGAAATATGTATGAGGAAGTCAAGTGAATGTGAAATAAGATACAGTGAAACCCTAGGGAATAATGGGGTCTTTTATTTTATCGCATATTGTAATATTTTATGACACCATGGATTCAGTCATATGTTTTCTTTATGGAATGTTCTATCAATCCCATCTTTTTTCCAACGTAATTGAAAAAAGCACTTTACTGCAAATCTCAACTCTGAGCCTAGTTCCCCACCAGGCATGTGAGTAAAAGAAAAGCATTCCGTAATGAGGTTGGTACTGTAATCTCAAGGGGTTTTACATCCATGGAAATTTGCAGGCATGTAACCAACTGCTAGAGAAAAAGGCAGTACCTTCCAAAATAGCAGGCCAAAAGAAGTAGAATCAATAATAAGTACCACGGAGGTTGATTCAATATTCAATAAATGGGAATTTCAGCATTAACTTTCCTGTTTCAGCCGCATTATAGATTGACTAGAATACTCCTGATAATCATTTAATTCATTCTCTCTTGCCTGCAATCCATATGTGCATCAACTGTCACACCATGTAAGCAGCATACAAGAACCATGTCCCATTTGAGTGAGATTAGCTGGTCTACTGTGGCTACGTTATGATTTCAAGCCTCGCTCCCTGTAATGCCTCTATAATGCAAAACCTAATGATTTTTTTTCTTTAACCTGCATAGTCTCCAGAGGTGGTGCATCTGATTCAGTCTCTAAAGTAACGTAAACAGTGTGGTTTGGAGGTCAGCACAGCATGTCACAAAGCAATAGAAACAGCTGTGCAGCCAAAGAAAGTGCTTAAGATTCTTTTGAAACTGTCTTTAGTTTTTAATGCCAGAAAAAAATGAAATCAAATAACGGTACTCCTCACCCTTATAACAATATAGATTTTCATAAATTAGTCAAACACAGCTCTAAGACCTGGTTTATCTTGAGGTTAACCTCAGATGATAAATTAATGTTTAATTAATTTTAGTCAAGATAAAAGGTGGCAAATATGCTCCCTTTCTTTTTATTTAGTTGGAATCTAATTACAATGAGGTCATTTATTCATTTCCTTGCTTAGCAAATATTTGTTTAACTATCTGAAGCTTTTTGTTTTTTAACTAAAACAAAACTCACTAGAAATTTCCCTGTTGCATTAATTTTAGATATTTGCCTAACTCCCCAAGGATACCACCCCTGCCTTGAGTGAGTATTTCAGGATATTTACATCAAAAATATCTGTCACCTGTAACCACTCCCTAAATTAGAAAAATATCAAATCAGTGCCTTTGGAATTCTAAATGACTTTGACATAATGAAGCAGTATTAGTTTAAGTAATCTTTAAATTGGAAGACTTTCACCATCTAGTAAACAGGCTTTATCCTGAAACTGGTCATTTAACCTCATCATACCATCATGTAATTTTTTTGTTTCTCAAGACAGTGGTTCTCAGCCTTGCCTATACATTGGAATTACCGAGAAAAATGTAAAAACTACTGTGGCCTGGTATTCACGCCTGGAGAGACTATTTTATTTGGTGTGGGTCAGGCCCAGATTTTAAGTACTCTATGTGTTTCAAATGTGCTGCTGGGATTTAGAACCACCACTCTAATTTATGAGAACACAAGAGAACACAATGTCCTTGCTTTACTAACAACCTTTTGGTGAATCAACAACCCTCATGACAGCTGCTTAAAGTCCAGAATCCCTAACATTGTTGCCAGTGCCCTCTGAGATCTGGCCCCTGCTTCCCATTGGTTCCTTTTCCCAGACACTCAGCAGTACAGTTCCCAAGCTGCAGGTCTGCAAACCTGCCACTCAGTTCTGACACTGGTCCCTGGACAAGCTGCTCTCTTCATTGGAACATGCTTCTCCCATCTCTTAATCTGACCAGTTTCTACTGATCTCCAGTATGGGTTGAAGTGTCACTTCCTTAAGCAGAACATTTTGACCCTAACCCATGACTCTCATCCTAAAAGAAGTTCCCCTGCTATTCCTGATACCTTACTTATTTATTACATGGAAACCATAGGGTCTTTGAGGTCAGGAACCGTGTCTGACACATAATAGGAGCTCAGTAACTACTTGTAATTGAAACACACCAGAAATGTGAACAGAAAAATTTTTATATTAAAAAATAGTTAACTAGTGAAAGATGATTATGAAGTGAGCTACAGAGGATTCAGAGCAAATGTTGGGAGCATTTATACCCCTAGGTGAAAGAGAATACATAAGGAGGGAACTAAACATTTGGAAGAGCACCAACTCACCACTGAGATTTAGACCTCATGGGAAAGGGTCCAGCTACAACCTGCTGAAGAGCACAAATTCCACTGGGTGTTGTAGGCCAGAGCTGATCTGCAGAAGGTCATATGTTAGGGTTCTGGTAAAGTTCATGTGGGTGCCACGGGATGAAGCTGTTCTAATGTAAGCTGCTCACTGGGGTGCCTATATATTGTTGTTGGTCTATAGGAAGGCTTCTACAGAGGCACTGGAGAGTCTCACAGGAGATTGAAGGCCACTGGGCCACCCACTCACCACTGGCACCTGGACAGCTGAAGTAGGAAGAGAAAAAGCACAAAGGGAAAGCCTTTCTTTGCTATGCCTGCACTGTTTCCCTAGCCCCCTATACTGCCAAAACCTAATGTTACACCAGCTCTCAAAGTGAAGTGTCTATAAATGTCCAGGCCCAACTCACAAAGCACAGCAAGAGTAACAAATTCAAAGCTGAGAGGCAATCATTTGATAACTAGCACTGTGACAGATAGATGGATGGATAGGTAGATATAAATACCTCCAGTAAAAACAAATATAAATCCCTTCACAAATGTAAGAATCAATAGTATGTTCAAAAGAAAAGATGAAAGCTTGACATCACTTTCTCCTATTACATTTCTTATTATTTCTTTTTTTTCTATATACAGTTTAAAACCCATACCATATTGATGACTGCCATCTCATCTATCTCTATTAGAGCTGTACCCTCTCTTCATGGATCTGAAAAACTATGTAAGTTGGACAAAAGCAAATCTTGGGTTAGCAATTTGGTGGCTTTGTTGATCTGCAAGATGGACATTAAATCCTTTTAGTTCCACTTTTCAGGAGATTCTGGTAGCTCTGTTTCAAACAGTGAGAAAGTAGAAACCAGAGAAAATATTCAGGATATTGCTTGTCATACTTTCATATAATTAGGGGTGTCTGAGTGCCAAATGAAAGCTTTGATGCAAAAATTAGAGCACAGAATTGTAAGATTCTTTTGATCCTTGATCAGTTCTCATAACTTCTGTGGAATATCAACTGTGGCGAAGAATCATTAGTTTCCTTCTATATTTAAACTTCTGCTTTATTTAATAAGCAAACAGTGAAGATAAAATGCACATAACAGGAAGATGATCTTTAGCTGGTGTCGGGGACTGAATAAATAACCATATATTCTAGCCTATCCTTTCATACAATCAAGTACTTGACTCAGAATCAGTGAATTTCTGAGAGCTATTAAATTTGCTTAAACACACTCATGCATTTCTGAGGGTACAATTAATGCCACATCCCTTTTGGAAACCTTTCTAAAGAACAATTAAACAATATGCATAAATAAGGAAATAATCTGCTATATTCAAAAAGCTTTATTCTAAAAAATCTGCCATGCAATATTTATAAGGTACTCCCATCCCATCAAAAGAAACCAAATAACTAACAATAGGGGAACTGTAGTACTGTCTGATGGTAGACATTGATACAGGCATTAAAAATAAGCAAAAGAAGATAGTTGTTAGAAGACTGTGGTGGAATAGAAGGACCCTAGACTCACCTCATCCCACAAATACAACTAGATAACTATCAAATCAACCTAAATACATCAGAAATTGACCTGAAGACTGGCAAAACAAACTCCACTGTCGTAGATCTAAGTCTAAAGTTCTTTCTTGTCTAGCAAGAGAGCAGAACTCAGGATTGAAAGCAAGAGATGGCTAATGTCCGGGAAAAGACAAGAGCCCCAAATAATGGTCCTTGTCCAGTTTTTATTAGGATCAGTAGGCTTACAAACATGGTGATGGACGTGCACAAAGAGACACTAAATCTGTGAACCTTATTAACACATGGACGTGAGGGAAAGAGGGTCTTGAAGATATTCGGGGTTAGAGGGTTGGGTTAATACAAAACAGATACCTGATGCAGGACAGTAGGTTGAAAGGTTGTTTACAGGGGACATGAGACACCACCTCTGTTTATCTTAGCTAGCCTAGGGGATGGGGCAGGTAGGACACGTGACCTCAGGGTTAACAAGGCACCTTTCTTTTGTTAATCATCTCCACTCTGGGCTGCTTCACCTGCATGGCACTCTATAGCCCTATTCACCTGTTTACCTAACTTGGCCCTTCCCTCCTGTAAAAGCAGCTTTCTTCTGGAGTACTAAATTAGGGGGTGCTTCCCCCCGAATACCTAATTTTGGTTATTTCATATATCCATGTTCTATATTGGGGCTTTGTCCCGCTCTCTCTATACTAGGGCTTCTGCCCCACCTTCTCTATACTTATTTACCTAATCTTGATCACCCAAAGTTGGGCGTGAGCATCCTATGGCTTTGTACTTCTTTATGCCTTGTTAACCCATCAGTGCAAGTCCAGGGAATTCCTAAGCTTATTCCCCACACTCCACAACACTGAAGGAGGTAGGAAGTGCAGAGACACGGTTTAGAAGAGAAATGGGCCATAGCTTCTGTGGTGGGTAGAGAGTTGTGCAGAGAGTGAAAGACAGACTAATACACAGGGGAGTGCACTTGAGGAAGATGAATCCCCATAGCAACTGGCTTACAAAGGGAAAGAGGCTGAATTTCCTGACTTCTGGCAACCAGCAGGGCTTAAAGCCTGGAGTTTAAAGGTCAGCAAGCTTAGCTGGGATAGAGCCTGGAGGGCATTGGGACCGCTCTTGAAGAGAAGGCAGGCACACAGGCCTCAGACATTCAGTGTGAAAAGAGAGATCTGAAGAAGCCTGGAGCTCACAATGGGGAGATTCTTTGCTCATTTCTGAGTGTATCCCAGAGAGGCAGCATTCATGGAGAGACCCCTCTGGGAACAAAGGAACTTGTGGGCACCTTTTCCCTCCCCTACCCCTCAGCATAAGCACAGGGCGACCTGTGGGAACCAGCATAGTGCAGACACTCACTACCTAACTTGCTTACACCAAGCCCTGCCTTTCACCCCCACACTCCAGTGGAACTGATTGCCCTTCCCAGTCACGTTTGTCTCAGTCCCAGCACAGCTGGGGTCTTCCTCCCCCAGAAGACCTGCCCAAATGCCTGCTCATGTCATCTCCCACCGTGAGAGGTTTAATGGAGCCTCAGGTCCAGTGGCAGCAGTGACAGGTCTCATTTCACAAGCAGACCAGGGCACACCTAGTTAAAATGCACCACATTCAGGCCAGAGACCAAACACTGCCCACAACAGACAAAGAGACTCTGCAGACAACTAGCTTGAAAGATAAAACAGCCATGACACAAAAGCAGAGTACACACAGCACATATTGGAGACACTCCCAGAAGCATCAGTGCCTGGGAATAAGGAGTCACTACACACCACTACAGGACCTCTTCTTCATAAAGCCATTACCCTCAAGAATAGGAGACATAGCTGACTTTCCTAAAACACAAAAACAAGAACAGAGACTTAGACAAAATGAGAAGACAGAGAAATTTAGCTCAAATGAAAGAACAGGACAAGGCCTAGGCCAGAGATCTAAAAGAAATAGATATAAGTAATATGCCTGACACAAAATTTAAAGCCACAGTCATAAGGATACTCACTGGACTTGAGAAAAGAGCAGAAGACATGAGTAAGACCCTTAACACAGAGATAAGGAATAACATAGCAGAGATAAAGGGCTCAATAAATGGAATGAGAAATAGGCTTGATGGAATCAACAGCAGGCTGCAAGAAGCAGAACAAATTAATGACCTAGTAGACAGAGTAATGGAAAATAATTAAGCTGAACAAAAGAAAGAAAAAAGAATTATGCAAAACAAAATAGACTTAGGGAACTCAGTGAGTGCATCAAATATAATAACATTCATATTAGAGGAATCCCAGAAGAGAGAAAAGGGGGAAAATATATTTAAAGAAATGAGGGGCGCCTGGGTGGCTCAGTCAGTTAAGCGTCCGACTTCAGCCAGGTCACGATCTCGCGGTCCATGAGTTCGAGCCCCGCGTCAGGCTCTGGGCTGATGGCTCAGAGCCTGAAGCCTGTTTCTGATTCTGTGTCTCCCTCTCTCTCTGCCCCTCCCCCGTTCATGCTCTGTCTCTCTCTGTCCCAAAAATAAATAAACGTTGAAAAAAAAAATTTTAAAGAAATGATAGCTGAAAACTTCCCTATTCTGGAGGAGGAAACAGATGTCTTGATCCAGGATGCACAGACACCCCCCCCCAAAAAAAGTTAACAAAAACAGACCCACACCAAGACATATTGCATTTAAGTTGGCAAAATACAGTGATCAAGAAAAAAACGTTAAGCAACAATACAAAAGAAGGCAGTTTCATACAACCGAAACCCAATAAGGCTATCAAGGGAGTCTTCAGCAGAAACTTTCTAAGCCAGGGGGTAGTGGCATGATATATTTAAAGTGCTAGATGGGAAAACTGTAGTCAAGAATACTCTGTCCAGCAAGGATTTCATTCAGAATATAAGGAGAGATAAAGAGTTTCCCAGACAAATAAAATCTAAAGGGGTTCATGACCATTACATGAGTCCTGCAAGAAATATTTAAGGGGACACTGTGAGTGGAAAGGAAATACCAAAAGTGACAGTAAGATGCTTAGAAACACAAAAGCACTACAAATAAATATTTCTGTAACATCACTCAAGGGATTTACAAAATAAAAAGATGTCAAATATGGCACCATATACCTAAACTATGTGGAGGAGAGGAGTAAAGAATGGGTTCACACTTAAATGACCATATAGCCTTAACTTAATATAGCCTGCTATATGCAAAAGATGTTATATACAAACCTAATGGTAACCATATATCAAAAACCACTAATAAATACACAAAGAATAAAGACAAAGAAATCCAAATCTGTAACTAAAGAAAATTAGCAAACCATGAAAGACGGAAAGACAAGAAAGGTTCAGAGAAAGGCTTCAGAAACAACAACAAAATAATGAAATGTCAATAAATACATATCTATCAATAATTACTTTCAATGTAAATGGACTACACATTCCAATCAAAAGACAAAGGATGACAGAATAGATTTGAAAAAACAAGACCTGGGGTGCCTGGGTGGCTCAGTTGGTTAAGCGTCCAACTTTGTCTCAGGTCATGATCTCACGGTTCTTGAGTTTAAGCCCTGCATCGGGTTCTGTGCTGACAGCTCAGAGCCTGGAGCCTGCTTTGGAATCTGTGTCTCCCTCTCTCTCTCTCTGACCCTCCCCTGCTCACACTCTGTCTCTCTCTGTCTCTCAAAAAAATTAAATGTTAAAAATTAACAAAAAGGAAAAAAAAAAAGACCCATCTATATGCCACCTACAAGAGACTCACTTTAGACCTAAAAACCCTTGTAGATTGAAAGTGAGGGGATGGAGAAACATCTATCATGCAAATAAATATCAAAAGAAAGCCAAAGTAGCAATGCTAACATCAGACAAAATAGACTTAAAACAAAGACTGTAACAAGAGATAAAGAAGAACACTTTATAATAATGAAGGGGACAGTACAACAAGAAGATATAATAATTATAAATATGGGGGTCCCAGAGTGGCTCAGTTGGTTAAGCATCCAACTCTTGATTTCAGCTCAGGTCATGACCCTAGGGTCACAGGATTGAGCCTTGTGTTGGGCTTTGTGCTGAGCGTGGAGCCTGCTTATCATTGTCTCTCTCTCTCTCTCTCTCTCTCTCTCTCTCTCTCTCTCTCCCCCTCTGTCCTCTCCCCTGCTAGTGCTCTCTCCCTCCCTCTCTCTCTCTAAAAAAAAGAAAATGTAAATATGTATTCACAGTTAATAAACATAAAGGAACTAGTCACAATAATACAATAATAATAGGGGACCCTAACACCCCTCTTATATAAATGAACACACTATGTAAACAGAAAATCAACAAGGAAACAATGCCTTTGAATGATACACTGGAACAGATGGATTTGACAGACATATTTAAAACATTCCATTCTAGGGGAGCCTGAGTGGCTCAGTCAGTTTAAGCATCCGACTTCAGCTCCAGTCATGATCTCACAGTTGGTAGGTTCGAGCCCCATGTCAGGCTCTGTGCTGACAGCACAGATTCTGTGTCTCCCTCGCTCTCTGCCCCTCCCCCGCTCATGCTCTTCTCTCTGTCTCTCAAAAATAAATAAAAATGTTAAAAAAAACACATTCCATTCTAAAATAGTAGAATATACATAGTTTTCAAGTGCACATGGAACAGTTTCCAGAATAAATTACATATTAGCCCATAAAACAAGCCTCAAAAAATTCAAGACCAAAGTCTTTTCTAACAACAAGGCTATGAAATTATAAGTCAACCACAAGAAAAAAAATCTGGAAAGACCACAAATACATGGAGGTTAAATAACATGCTACTAAACAATAAATGGATCAACCAGAAAATAAAAAAAGGAAATTAAAAATTACATAGAAACAAATAATAATGAGAACACAATGGTCCAAATCCTTTGGGATACAGCATCGGTGATACTAAAAGGGAAGTATATAGCAATACAGGCATACCTCAAGAACCAAGAAAAATCTCAAATAAACAACCTAACCTTACACCTAAAGAAGCTATAAAAAGAGTAACAGACAAATCCTAAAACCAGAAAAAGGAAGGAAAAACTAAACATTAGAACAGAAATAAATGATATAGAAACTCAAACAAACAAAACAATAGAACAGATCAATGAAACCAGGAGCTGGTTCTTTAAGAAAAATCAATAAAAACGATAAACCTTCTAGCCAGACTTATCAAGAAAAAAAGAGAAAAGACTCAAATAAGTTAAATTTCAAATGATAAAGGGGAAATAACAAACATCACAGAAATACAAATAATTATAAGAGAATATTATGAAAAACTATATGCCAACAAATTGGATAACCTGGAAGAAATGGATAAATTCCTAGAAACATATAAACTAGCAAAACTGAAACAGGAATAAATAGAAAATTTGAACAGACCAATAACCAGCAAAGAAATTGAATCAGTAATCAAAAATATCCAAACAAACAAACATCTAGGACCAGATGGCTTCACAGGTGAATTGAACCAAACATTTAAAGAACAGTTAAGACCCATTCTTCTCAAACTATTCCAAAACAGAGAAAAAGAAGGAAAACTTCCAAATTCATTGTATGAGGCCAGCATTACCCTGATACCAAAACCAGATAAAGACACCACTAAAAAAGAGAACTATAGGCAATATTCCTGATGAACATAAATTCAAAACTCAGCACAACGCTAGCAAACCAAATCCAACAATACATTTAAAAAAATCACTCACCACCATCAAGTGGAATTTATTCTTGGGTTGCAAGCATGGTTCAATATTCATAAATCAATCAATGTGATTCATCACGTTAATAAGAGAAAGGATAAGAACCATATGATCATTTCACCAGACACAGAAACAGCATTTGATAAGTACAACATCTATTTATGATAAAAACCCTCAACAAAGTAGGTTTATTTGGAGCACACCTCAACATAATAAAAGCCAAATATGAAAAAAAAAAACCATAGCTAACATCATCCTTAATGGGGAAAAATTGAGAGATTTTCCCCTAAGGTGAGGAGCAAGACAAGGATGTCCACTCTCACCACTTTTATTCAACATAATACTGGAAGTCCTAGCCACAGCAATCAGGCAACAAAAAGAAATAAAAGCATTCAAACCAGTAAGGAAGAAACAAAATTTTCACTATTTGCAGATGACATGATACTATATATAGAAAACCCTAAAGACTCCCCCCAAAACAGTATGACAACTGATAAATAAGTTCAGTAAAGTCCAGGATACAAAATCAATGTATAGAAATCTGTTGCATTTCTATCCACCAATAATGAAGCAGCAGAAAGAGAAATTAAGAATCCCACTTACAATTTCAATAAAAATAATAAGATACTTAGGAATAAACATAACCAAAAAGTAAAAGACCTGTACTCTGAAAACTATAAAACATTGATAAAAGAAATTAAAGAGGACACAAAGAAATGGAAAGACATTCCATGCTCATGGATGGAAGAGCAAATATTGTTAAAAATGCCTATGCTATCCTGAGCAGTCTACACAATTAATGGAATCCCTATCAAAATACAAACAGCATTTTTCACAGAACTAGAGCAAACAATGCTAAAAGTTGTATGGAACCACAAAGGACCAAATGACCAAAGCAATCTTGAAAAAGAGAAGCAAAGCTGGAGACATCACCATTCTGGACTTGAAGTTATATTACAAAGCTGTAGCAATCAAAAGTGTATGGTACTGGCACAAAATCAGACACATAGATCAGAACATCATAGAAAACCCAGAAATAAACCCACTAGTATATGGTCAATTAACATCCAACAAAACAGGAAAGAATATCCATGGGGAAAAGAGTTTCTTCAACAAATGGTGTTGGGAACACTGAACAGCAACATGCAAAAGAATAAAACTGGACCACTTTCTTACACCATACACAAAAGTAAATTCAAAATGGATTAAAGACCCAAATGTGAGGTATGAAACTATAAAAATCCTAGAAAAGAACATAGGTAGTAACTTATCTGACATCAGCTGTAGCAACTTTTTCTAGATATGTCTTTTGAGCCAAGGGAAACAAAAGCAAAAATAAACTATTAGGACTACATCAACATAAAAAGTTTAGCTTCTGTACAGCAAAGGAAACAATCAACAACTAAAAGAGAACCTACTGAATTTGAGAAGATATTTGCAAATGACATATCTGACAAAAGGTTAATATCCAAAATCTATAAAGAACTTATATAATCAACACCCAAAAACCAAATAACCCAATTAAAAAGTGGGCAGAAAACATGAACGGACATTTCTTTAAAGAAGATACACAGATGGCCAACAGACACGTGAAAAGATACTCAACATCACTCAGCATCAGGGAAATAAAAATCAGAACTACAGTGAGGGGTGTCTCAGTGGCTCAGTCAGTTGAACATGTAACTCTTGGTTTTGGCTGGTCATGATGTCGTGGTTCATGGGTTTGAGCCCTGCATTGGGCTCTGTGCTGGCAGCATGGAGCCTGCTTGGGATTCTTTCTCTCCCTCTCTCTCTACCCCTCCTCCACTTGCTCTCTCTGTCTCTCTCTAAAAAAAAATAAGAACCTTTTACATAAAAAACTACAATGAGATATCACATCACACCTGTCAAAATGGCCAAAATCAAAAACATAACAACAGATATTGGTGAGGATGTGCAGAAAGGGGAACCCTCTTACAGTGTTGGTGGGAATGCAAACTGGCACAGCTGCTGTGGAAAACAGTATGGAGGTTCCTCAAAAAGTTAAAAATAGAACTACCCTAAAGTCCAGTAATTATACTACTGGGTATTTATTCAAAGAATACAAAAACACTAAATTAAAGGGATACATATACCCCTGTGTTTATAGCAGCATTATTTACAACAGCCAAATTATGGAAGCAGCCCAAGTGTCCAATGATTGATGAATGGATAAAGAGGTGGTATATACATATAATGAAATATTACTCAGCCATAAAAAAGAATAAAATCTTGCCATTTGCAAGGACATGGATGGAAGTGGAGGGTATAATGGTAAGTGAAATTAGTCAGTCAGAGAAAGACAAATGCCGTAGGATTTCACTCACATGTGGAATTTAAGAAACGAAACAAAGGAACAAAGGGAAAAAGACAGAGAGAAAGAGAGAGACAAACCAAGAAACAAACTCTTAACTATAGAGAACACACTGATGGTTACCAGAGGGGAGGTGGTGAAGGGGGATTGGTTAAAGAGGTGATGGGGATTAAGGAGTGCACTTCTCGTGATGAGCTTGAGGTAATGTATGGAATTGTGGAATCACTATATTGTATACCAGAAACTAATAAAACACTGTGTGTTAAAAAAAAAAAAAGAGGCAAAAGACTTTGAAACAACACAAGGAATTGATTATTTTATAATAATCTTGTGTTAAATGAAAAGAAGTGGTTACAAAATCATGTTCTTTATATAACCAGAACTTTTAAAAAGTGCATGGGAGAAAGACTGGAAGGCTTTTTTTACCTTCTTCTGTAGGATAATTTCATAGAAATCAAATACTAGATAAAAAAGGAGATAGATTTTAAATTTTGGTAGATTGCCAAATTGTCCCCCAGAAAGGTGTTCCACCACATCTATACACTTTTCCACTAACACTGTATTTTACATATTTTCTATGTGTTCTATAATGTGCATGAATAATATTTTTACTGGGAAAAATAGCTTTTAGATTTTGCTTAAAACTTTTCAGAGTCCAGTCTTAGAGAGAGTGCCAATTCTCTGACAAATTGAATACAGACAGTATACATGTCTACTTCTTTTATTCCTCCCATATTTCCTGATGGTAAAAGACAAGGATTTAAAGCTGTGTTTAATTCATGCAATCACCTTATTTAGTTGAGCAAATATATGTACAAATTGTTAAACAAAAGCTGTGGGGAGGAAAGAAAATAAATAAGAACTGAATTCTACCCTTAAATAACTCACAGACTTTTACACATAAAAACTATGACACTAAGTAGATGAGTGCCACCAGGGGGGGTAAAGACCCTCCAGGTGTTAACTATGATTTGGGAAGTGTCTAGATGGGCAATGGGTAGTAGCCATTCTGGACGGGACCCCCGAAAATCTCGTGGTAGAACTGCAAAGGAAGGGGCGCCTGGTGGCTCAGCTGGCTGAGCAGAAGACTCTTGACTTCGGCTTAGGTCATGATCCCAGAGTCATGGGATCGAGCCCCTGCTTGGGACTCTCTCTCTCTCTCTCCCTCTGCCTCTTTTCCCTGCTCTCTCTCTTTCTCTCTCTCAAATAAAAAATTTAAAAGAAGAAGAAGAAGAAGAAGAAGAAGAAGAAGAAGAGGAGGAGGAGGAGGAGGAGGAGGAAGAGGAGGAAGAAATGCAAAGGAAATCATGGCAGAGCCTGAAGGGTGCACCTCTAGGTTCTCATCTTTGTTTCTGAAAGTGATAATCCTCCTCCAGTGACACTCCAATCCAGGAATATTTTCCACTACCCACCTTTCAATCATAGGATTAAACTTGGTACACAACTACCAGGTTCCACACATGCTACTTGAGTCTAGGAACATACACATTAAATAAAAAGACAGGATAAAATAAAATGTTAAAAAAATGTTCCTAAGGTGTTTACACCTCACTCTAGTGAAAGAAACATCCAAATAATCAGAAATCAAAATTCGTTATAAGTATCTATTAAAAAAATGGCTAAATCACATGTTTAACTTTTTAAGAAACTTCCAAACTGTTTTCTAATAGCTATTCAGTGATATCTTGTTTTGATTTAAATTTTCCCTAATAACCAGTGACTCTAAGAATCTTTACATGGGCTCACTTCTCATCTCTATATCTTATTTTGTCATGTGTCTTTTCAAATATTTCCCCGTTTCTTTATTGGGTTGTATTCCTATTTCTGTTTTAAGGGTTCTTTATAGGCTTTGGATAAAAGTCTTTTTCAATATATGTTTTGCAATTATTTTCTCATCTCTGGCTTGCCTTTTCATTCTCCAAATCTGTACATGAATGTTCACAGCAGCTTGATTTATAATAACCAAAAACTAGAAACAACATAAAGGTTCATTAACAGGTGAGTAGATAAACAAATTGTGACATGTCCATACAATGGAATACTAGTCAGCAATAAAAATAAGCTATTAATAATTATGCTTAGGAGCCAAACAAAAAATAATAATACATAGAGAATGGTTCTATTTATATGAATGAACTCTCTAAAACTCAAACTAGTCTATGGTGACAGAAAGTGGATCAGTCATTGCTTGGGGTGTCCATGGATGGATGAGGGGCAGGGAGAGACTGTCAGGAGAGATCACAAAGGGGCAAAGGAAACTTTTGGAAGGGATGGAAATGTTGACTCTCACAATTATGGTGATGGTTTTACAGGTTATTCATATGTAAAAAAAAACTATCGGATGGTACAAATTAAATATGTATTCTGTTATATCTCAATAAGTATTAAGAACTCAATGTGGGGGGTGCCTGGGTGGCTCAGTCGGGTAAGCATCCGACTTCGGCTCAGGTCATGATCTCGCGGTCCGTGAGTTCGAGCCCCGCGTCAGGCTCTGTGCTGACAGCTCAGAGCCTGGAGCCTGTTTCAGATTCTGTGTCTCCCTCTCTCTCTGCCCCTCCCTTGTTCATGCTGTCTCTCTCTGTCTCAAAAATAAATAAACGTTAAAAAAAAAGAACTCAATGTGGGAAATGTGACAACCTAGATAATTACAGGTTGTTACAGAGGCTCAGAGAGAGGGCATCTAATTTTCACTCCGGGGTCAGGGGAGGCTTCCTGAAAGATTAGCACCCTTGCTGGGCCTTGGGAAAGGAATAGGATAGGAAGGGTGTGCCTGCAGTCCCCTTACATGCTGACCAACTGTCCTACCAATCATTTGTGTCATGGCACCTCAGAGTCACTTCCAACATAGTACTCTAAGGAATACTAATCTAACAATATGGGGATGAGACATAGAATTAATTACTATCCCTGGGATCTGAATTATTCTGGTAAAGAAGGGAGGGCTCAAAGATTTCAGAATATTCCATTTCAATTCTGGTTCCCTCTTATCCCATCAGGGAGCCTGGGCTTGTTGACCACAGGATGTATCTGTCGTCCCCAGGAGCACCTTTTCGAAGCCAGTGCCTCATCGGGCTGGATTTCTGGAAGAAGCCTAAGGCAGGAATTCTCATACAAGGCATGGATGGAGGGTGCCCTCAGGAGACAGGGAGGAGGGATGCAGAGTAGGCTGGAGAAAGCAGCTGAGCTAAGCCAGACCTCAGCTGGAGCCTCGCTTGAGTCGCATCCCATGGGAACTGCGCAAGAAAAAACTGCACAAGAAAAAACTGCACAGCAAAGCTCTTCTCACCTCTGCATCCCGGGTTAATCAGTCATCAGCTGTGGGCTACGGGGTGTGTGTTGGGAGGGGCATGGGTCTCAAAGGGCAGTAACTTTGCCAGCAAGTTGGAAGAGAGGAGACGGGATCCCTAAGCTGTTAGCAGCCAACACTCAGGCCAGGTCGGGGATTGGAGCCAGCCTGGAAAGTGGCACCTGGCTGGACACCCAGCTGTAACCACAGTAACTCACTCTTTTCCCCCTTCTCATATTCTGATCATTACACTTCACAACAGGGACCCCAGATTTAAATGCCTGCAGGAAGAGGAATGAGAACGAATGAGATGATTGTAGGTACAGAGAAATACTTCTTTACCTTAAGAAAAAAAGATACATAAACAAATGCAAGAATAAATAAGACTCAGGTGATCTTGGCATCAGGGAGAGAGTAAAAAGAGGTAGAAACTGGCTAGCTTAAGAACAAACTCAGCTGTAACCTGTGTTGTCATGCAGGAATATGAATCTTGATTGGTAGGTCTTACAAATGTTTAAGAAAAACCAGTAATGTCAATTTTACTGTAAAAGCTCATCAATTTATTACCGTTGGCTTCAAATAAAATAATAATCATTTTAAAAATGAAAAAACTGGGGTGCCTAGGTGGCTAAGTTGGTTAAGCATTTGATTCTTTGATATCAGTTCATGGGTTTGAACCCTGCATCAGGCTCTGCCCTAACAGTTGGGAGCCTGCATGGGACTCTCTCTCTCTCTCTCTCTCTCTCACTCTCTCTCTCTGCCCCCCACCACTCACACTCTCTGTCACTCTCTCTCAAAATAAATAAACTTTAAAAAAAATAATAAAAAAATTTTAAATTAAAACAAATTAAAAAGCATTTGTTTTAAAAAATTAAAAATAAATAAAAAATGAAAAAAAATTGCTCACAGATCACAGTTGGCCCATGGGTAATCAGTATGCAATTTCAATTTCAGGAAAATAATAAAAACACAGTGACTCTCCACAAAAACTTTCCCACATTTTTGGGAATCCAAAAGTAATAAGTAGGCAGCAACAAACAGGCATTGTTATTCCACCATATTATAGAAATCTAAAAATCAAATGGGATATGTAATACACAATGGAGACAAAATATTAGGAAAAGACCCAAAGAATATCAAAAATCATCTGCTCACTCAAGGAAAATTCAGAGCCGTGCAACCCACGTTTTTGGTGGGATACAAGACCTCTTTGAGAATCTGATGAAAACCATAGACTCTTCAGAAACACGTGTGCATAGTATCTAAAAGTGCACACATACAAATTTCTGTGCAATTCCTGAGGGTTCATGGACCCTTTGGAGCCCACAGGAGGACCCCAGCCTAAGAGCTCCTGACATGAGGCCGGGGAGTCAGTGGGGAGGGCGGGATAAGACAGAAGACAAAGAAAGGTAAAGACCATCACACAGAATCACACAGAGGAAACCAAGGGCAGTTCTTGCTCTTCCCTTCACAAAGAAAGGAACAAAAGAACTGCTGGTTTCAAGAAACTTCCAGGAACGTTAAGCACCTCTGAGGACAGGTCCCATATGGTGAAGCATGAGGAGTGAGGATGTGCAGGCACAGTGAACGGTGAGGCCTGGGGAGGAGGACTCAAAGCAGCACCCGTCCAACCTCACGAGGGAAGGAAGGACGTGCCGGGCCAGCACTGTGGCGGCATGGGGGCCCGCTTTCTTAGGAAGGTGCGTGTTGCTTATTTCCAAAAGTTAAGTAAGTGCATTCAAATAAAGTCTGTGTTAAAAGATACCGTTAGGACAGAAGGGTCTAGGCCCGCCCAAGCCGTGTCCATGCTGTCTCGCTGGTAAGACACTCAAGATGTCATGGCTGCCAGGCAAGAGTCACTCGTCAACAGAGAACAGAGGGTGCCACTGAGCCTGAGTCCAAACTTCAGAGCCCGTGTGCGCCTTCCCTGCAGGCGGAGCAGTGAAGCACATCCTCTTACAAACTCTGCCACTCGCTGGCCTTGACTGGATTTTTCCGTGCCTTAACTTCCAACTGCAACACAGAGCCGCACTCACCCCAGAACACCATCTATTCATTATCCACAAAGCACTGAGCCCAGGAGAGAAAACAGCTGTCTTACTCCATGCCAAGGCACGTGCCAAGGCTTAGCTGAATGTGCTGGGAGAGCCACAGTGTTACCTGGCCTCTCTGTAAGCGGATTGTGCCAGAGATGCTGGAGGAAGTATCCACCTGGTTCAGGGAAATTCACACCACTCCCTTGCCTTTAAAATGTGTGAAGCAGAGGCACCTGGGGGGCTCAGTCAGTTGAGTGTCCCACTTTGGTTCAGGTCAGGATCTCGCATTTCACAAGTTCAAGCTCCACATTGGGCTCCCTTCTGTCAGTGCAGAGCCCCCTTTGGATCCTCTGTTCCCCACTCTCTTGGCCCCTCCTCCATTTGCCCTCTCTCTCAAAAATAAGCAAACATTAAAAAAAAAAAACAAAATGTGTGAAGTAAAACTTTTTTTTTTAATTTTTAGAAAAAGATTC
The DNA here is from genome assembly GCF_027475565.1 of Acinonyx jubatus. Classification (NCBI taxonomy): domain Eukaryota; kingdom Metazoa; phylum Chordata; class Mammalia; order Carnivora; family Felidae; genus Acinonyx; species Acinonyx jubatus. The sequence goes on from NC_069391.1 coordinate 42,923,297, forward strand.
TTCATCACTAGTAGGTGTGTCCTCAATGAGAACAAAACATATAGATTTCCTTGGGTTCTTTAATTGTGGAAGCAATTTTAAACTGTGTCAACATCGGCCTTATTAACCCAGATGGTGTTAATTTGCCATTCTCTACTTAGCTCTGGTGTTTCCTTTGCATTAAACAGGAGTTGATTCCTTATTCCGAATCTTACTACCTTCCGCTCCAAAGATACACTTTGTACCAGCGGCGACCTGCATGGTATGTAGATGAGCTCGCAGAGATGAATTGAAATCCCTCAGGAGGTGGAATAATGTAGTTTAAAGGAAGCCCATGTCCTACACATCTGCCTGTATCCAGAGGGCCAGAGCCATTAAGGAACACACAATTCACACTGTGTTTCAATATTGCTGTGCTTCTAGATTGCTTCCCAGTAAATACAACTCCTGACAGTCACCTGTAATTGATTACCCTGCCTTGTCCAGCAGCTTCCATTGTTTTTATTTATAATGAAACAGAACTTGATTCTCAGCAACCTCCCCAGGTCTCTTAGAGGCTATTTCATAAAATTAAAGTGTTTCTTCTCTAAAAAACTTTCTCCCCCAAAGTACAAGGATTTGAATCAAGCCCAGCTTGGTAATTGACTGGGAGGGATTTGGCTACATGCATTCTGACTGCTTAATGAGGCAGCAAAGATAAACTCACACTTCTTGAGCACTTACTATGCACAATTCCCTGCCACAGAGGCATTATACATATGCAATATTGTCCATTTTCATCCTCATAACCAACAAAGGTGCTGCTATCAACATCTTGCAGCGCCATGAAAACTCAGAGAGGTTATCTGTCATTGACCTTGCTAGAAAGAACACAGGTTTAGGACTAGGCTTAAACCATTGTTCTGCTTCTTACTAGCTATGTGACCTAAGGCTAAGGGTCTCTTTCCTCATGCCTTACATGGGAAAAGGGAACAGGCATGGTAGTAGGATTAGTTTAACGAGTGCAGAAGCACTTTGCACGCGGTCAAGCACATGGAGGTAGTCCCTTTCTCTGAGCTGTCTCTTGCTAAAGCTCATGGGCCAAGTGTGTGTGCACACAGTCCAAGTGAGTTTGAAATCACTGTACAGAAAATTCTCATTCAGAACTGGCTGAAAACATAAGACCTGGGCAGCTTCTTCTTTGGGCCATTTTTCATTATCTACCTCCACTTTGGAGCCCACATTCCTCTGGGCTTTTCTATGCTTCTTACCCTGCATGCCCTTTCCTCCTCCTGGTCTCTGTTCTTCTACTTCCCCTCTTGACCCTAACAAAAGGTTCTTCCTCCAAACTGCCAACCTAATCTCCCCATCTGGAGACTGGGGCATCTTGGTAACATCCACAGGAGCACTTCCCACATCACAACAGCTGTAACAGTGGATGGACCCTGGGGAAGGCTGAGCCACAGTTATATACATAGACTTGTTGTCAAACCCTTGGTAGCATTTTTGTTTCTCTGAAACCACTTCATTGCCTATGTATAATGCTCCATTTCTGATCTGAGATGAACGTATATCTACATGATCCCTCCTCGTCCATTCAAAGACCGTGAAGACAAGAGCAGGGCTAATACCCTGAGGGCAACCAATAATCACACATGTGACTTCCTTCGGTTCTGCTCAATTACTGTAATCATCTTGTTTCTCTGAGTATCGACATGCAATTTTCCATGCCTGTTTTCCTTTCTTGGTCTTTGTCTACTTATTGGCTGGAAAATCAATGTACGCACTCTACTCTTGCACCTCATGAATTTGAGAGAATTGAGGAAACTAACACTTCTGTGGCACAATTCCCATAAATGCTAAAAGGTCTAGTTACAGTCCAAGCACACTGGTCACCATGGTCTTGTTTTCCATTTCATCTTCAATATAACAGCAATAATGGTAGGGAGCAGATGTGGAGTGCTGTGTGTTTGGCCCTGTGGTGAGTGGTTTCCACACCAACCCTGAGAGGTTGCTAATATTATCCTCATTCTATAGATGAGATTAAGCAGCCTTGTAAAAATCAAGTTACCAACAGAAGGAGAATAAAATATCTTCTAAGGAGCAGATATGTGAGGTATCCACCTTACTGTGGAAGGATCATGAGCCTCAGGATAGATAATCCTGAGTTTAAGTCCCAGGTACTCGCCAACTGACTATCCAAGGAAAGCTGCTTCACCTCATACAGCCTCAGTTTTTTCATCTCTAAAATGGGAATAATATATTCCACCATACAGGGATTACTGTAGGAGTCATTGTGGGAATAAGCCAATATTAGAGAACAGAATCTGAACCATAATAAAACCTCTGCGGGTGTTTATTACCTTTCCTCCCTTATGATTGCTATGTTATCATATAACCGAGCCAACGGGCCTTCCCCAGTGTTGCTCCTGGCCATGTGCTAACCAATTTTGAAAATATTTATTTATTAATTTTTATTTTTTTAACGTTTATTTATTTTTGAGACAGAGAGAGACACAGCACAAAGGGGGGGGGGGTGTCAGAGAGAGAGGGAGACACAGAATCTGAAACAGGCTCCAGGCTCTGAGCTGTCAGCACAGAGCCCGACGCAGGGCTCGAACTCACGGACCGCGAGATCATGACCTGAGCCGGTCAGACACGTAACCGACTGAGCCACCCAGGCGCCCCGAAAATATGTATTTATTACCCAGACACCCTCTAAGGCCATTATAGTATCAAGGAGCTCTATCTCCGTTCATAGACCACTGGCCCAAGTAATCATTAAAAGCTAAGAAGTGTGTGTTTTTTGTCAATTCTGTTGTCATGCATGAGCACTAAGTCTCTGCACTACAAATCTTCTTGCAACATTTTTTCTAACTCATTACATATTTCTGCTATGGATTTTTAACTCACTTCTGTTGTATTTTTTGTTTAAGATTGAGAGCGAGCCAACCCCCATAACCCATCTCCCCTGCAGGTGATTCTGCTTGTCTACAGGAGCCTACCACACCACACATGGCCGGCACTGAGGTGATGCTTGGGCTGAATCAGTATGTCCCAGGCAAACTCACACCCTTGAAAATAATGGCTTAAAATAGGAATGCTGAAACCACCTTCACTCAGACAGCACAAATTCAGGGCTGCAATTTTCTATGCTACTTAATCTCCTGATACAAAAACCTCGGTTGCTCAAGGGAATTCTTCCTCCAGTCCAAAGGAAAAAAATATTCTCTCAAGGATGTAATAAGTTAACAAACCAAATTAGCATGTAGTAGGGTTTTGCAGCTCTTATCATCCACATTAACCTCAGGGCTCTCCAAGGCTAATGTCTTTAGTTGTGCTGTTTTTTGCCTGCTGTCTCCAGACCACTAACCTTATTTCTCTATGGGGGAATTGAAAGCGGGGCTCTTGGCAAATCTCCCTCTGATTTCTGTTCTTTTTGGTGGAGCTAAGCCTTCAGTTTCCAAGGTCAAATGAGCTAAACCCCTTCCAAGAGGAGCTTACTTCTGACTGACACAATAAGGGGCTACTCTTTTTGGCAGACCCCTTCACAGGCATCCTTAAAACACTGCTCCGCCATTTGAAACGCAACTTTCTTCTCTGTGCACGTTTGTGGGCCTCGGAAGAGACACGTGGAGCGGCAGCGCCACCTGCTGGTATTCCCTCGGTCATTTTTGCAACACTTTTGGTTTCTGCTTTTCCATCAGAGAATGAAGTCCCTGGGAGAATGCTCACTCCGGGACTCTGTCACTCACATGCAGGTCAAAAGCTGGAATATCTTTAATATCCTTTTTATTAGCCCCTGCCTAATGAAAAGATTTATCTTAAGGCCTAAATTTTGAGATGGAGAGGGGAATGGGAAAGCCAAAATCGGAAATAAACAAAATGTTGATTCCCAATGGCATCTTCTCCAGACTCCTGTGGGTGTTCCTGTTCAACCTGGTATGTGTGATGTTGGCTGATCAAGGAACAATATGCATAGCTGACACCACGGCATATGGTCAGTCTCTGCCTCTGTTTCAGAGTGGAAAAACAATGGTTCAATAAGTGATTTTTACCTGATGCAGAAAAGCCTGTTTTCCCATAAGTTGCAGGAAAGCTGCCTAATAAATACAACATCATGACAAAAATGCCTCAAAATAGGAATTGCATGTGACACTATGGATGACTTAGTGATCAACTGGACCAGCTGGCTGGTGCTGCCCATGAGGCCAAGGTCATGAAGCTAACACCAAGGTCAAGTTTAGAAAAGCTCTGTTCCTTAGGGAGGGAAAACTGACATCTATTATTTTTTTTCTTTTTCTTTTCTTTTCTCTTTTTAAATTTACATCCAAGTTAGTTAGCATACAATGCAACAATGATTTCAGGGGTAGATTCCTTAATGCCCCTTGTCCCTTTAGCCCATGCCCCCTTCCCAAAACCCCTCCAGTAACCCTCTGGAAAACTGATATTTATGAATGCAAGGTGCCTGAAAGTACACATGTTGTCCCATTTTATTCTACCAACTTATCAATACCATCACCTTCATCTGTGACAGGAAAATAAACATTAAGCATCAGCTGCAGGAAAGAAAGTTACAATGTGCCTTTCCCTGAGGAAAAAAAATTCCCATGCATCCTCAAACCCACAGTGAGGCCATACCTACCTCTCCAGGTAACCATATTATATGATTTTCATATCCAGAAAAATAAAGACAAGAGATGTTTCACATTCTCAAAGTTTTAAAGGGACTTATTGCTTCTGGGAGACTATAAGTCAACTATTTTCTTGTAGACACTATTTATAAAACCACTTAGAAATCAGGATTTTCCCTACCACAGCATTGAAACAGCTCTTTCAAGACCACCAGGACCTCCACTTGTCAAATCAATGGTCAGTTTTCTGTCCTCACAAACTAAAAAGCGGAGAAATGGTCTCCCTAGTTCACGATGGACTAGGCCAGAACCAGGCCTCTCCTCCCTGCCTACTGGGGCAGTGCACTCTCTGTGACAGCAGGAATGCTTTATGGGTATCTCATTGTACTCTTTCTGTTACATTTTAGATATATTTTTCATTGCTTTTTATATCGCAAAGTAATACATGCGTAAACATTAAAATAGCATGCAGTAAAGGATGCGGACAAACAGAAATCACCCATAATCCCACTACCCAGACATGACCACTGGTAGCATTCTGGCATAATGCCTTTGTGTCTCTGTGTGTGTATGTGCATATGAATTGTACATGTGTGTGACAGAGGGAGAGAGAGAATATTTTCTGTTTTTCTATTTGGGATTTTCCTCATGTATGTATATGTATTCTGAACATATATATGTATACATATTCATATAATATATCATCATACATATCAGCATGGATAAAATGTCTTAATTTTAACAGCTAACACTACAATGCATGTTAAGGAAAGGACATCAAACAACAAAAAAAGCAAACTTTGTTAAGTGCTTAGGTAGGAAGTGGCCCCCACACTCCCCTATTCAGACTAAGAACTAAGGATTAGCTGGCCGCAAGGCTTAAAGGAAAAAGAAAAATTTTATGACAGAAGGAGGAATCTGGAGCTTCTAGGCGGATTCAGGAGGTAGGCAAAGGCAGGAAAAGATGGACTGAGAGAAGACAGCAACTCAGCGTGAGGTACAGAAAGGTACAGAAAGCTGTACCAACCAAAATCATCCCTCAAAGTCTAGTAAACTAACTCATTGTCATTTGCATAGATTTGGGGATGAGACCGATTTAAGGACATGAGGTTCCCACGTGGACTAGGACAGGGCAGCACGCAAAGAAGTCAGAACCCAGAGGACTGAGGTCAGGAAAGCAGATAACCGCTTGAGGTGCAGCAGAAATTCAGAATATTCCACGGCACGCACAGGCGCGCACACATGAAACCAAGATGCTACATTTGGGGAGTTTTTTAAATAACGATGATGGTGGCGGTGATGGTGGTGGGGGTAGGGGCGGTGTGGGGAGGTGTGTGTGTGTGTTTTCATTACTATTTTTAATAAAATGCTACATTTATAATGTTATTTTTGTACAAGTTACTGGAAAAGAGCAAAAAGGGACAATTTGGAGTAAAGGACACAGAAAAAAATAGAAAGTGGATAAGCAGTTAAACTAAATATTTATCAGAATTAGATATCTATAGTGCCGTGTAGGAAATAAACCGTGTAATGCAGTCCTCTTATCCTGGCCCCCATGCACACACGCTAGGTAGGTCTGCCGAGGAATCTGTGTTTCTGTTCATTTCCAAACTTACAAAGCTCAGGGCCCTTTTTTTTTATTTTACTTAAAGCAATACTGTTTCCAAATAAGGTAGCTTTTCATAAAACTATTCCCCCTCCTACATCTATGTTCCCAGTGTCAGCAAGCCACAGAGGCTGCTATTTTCCCAGAGCTGTCATTGTGTTCTGTAACAAAGCACCCTTCCCGTTAGCTGAGCTGAACACTAGAAATGCTTTCAAACTAAAGTTTTCAAAGGATCTAGGCATTTTTTACCTTTAGCTGTGGGGTCTGACTTAAGCAATTTTCATTCCTCCTCTTGATTGAAGCTCATTTTAAGCTTTTTAAAGAATAGTAACTGTAATCCCAATTCTCCTTCAAGGATTCTAGAAATGATAAAAACAGTATCACTGGATTCTTGGGGTAATGATCCATGATATATCAGGACATCAGTGGATACACAGATATCTGAGAGCCAAGATAAACCAGTGATGATGCAACAAATAGTCACCTGGGTCAGCAAGAGAAATCCTGGGGTCTTCCATCAAAAGAATGCTCAAAGATTGTATCCAGGATGCTTTAGAAAGTAATACTATGGGAAGCAATAACCATATCTGGAAATGAGAGTCTCTGAACCCATTGGCAATAATGTAGAGCAAATTGTCAGAGAGGCTTCATAATCTCTCTCTAGCTTTCTCCTGAACCTGACCCTGTGGTAGTTCCCACAGCTCAAAAAGCTTTATCAAATTTCTAAGAGCTGCTTGTGGATTTTTTTTTGTATGTATATTTAACTCTATAACAAAAACTTAGAACTTAATGATGTACTAGACACTGTGTTATGCATTAGAGACTTAAATAAACCAAGCATGAATAATATGTCCTCAAGTAACTCAGAGCTCAGGCATTGCCTTTCATGGGAAGTCTTCCTCCATCTATACTCAGTAGTAGCAGAATTCGAAGCTGGCCTCCAAAATCCCTGCTCCCTCCCTAAACCTGAAAAAGCCCCTCCCCTTCAATGTGGGCAACACACACGCATGGATCGTGAATATGACTGCATGTTACTCCTGTGATTAGGTTATGTTACCTTGCAAAAGTGAAGGGATTTTGCAGCTGTAATTAAGGTCCCAAATCAGATGCCTATGAATTAATCAAAAGAGAGATTATCTTGGGTGGGCCTTGCTTAATCAGATGCAAATCCTTAATAAAAACCCTTCCTGAAGGGAGATATACTCTTGCAGGTCTTGAAGAAGTAGGCTACCATGTTGTGAGAGGGCCATGGACAAGAAAATGTGTCTTCAGGAGCTGAGAGCAGCTCCTGGCTGACAACCAGCAAGAAAACAGACCTGAGTCCTACAAATGACAAGAAACGAAACTCTACCAATAATCATGTGAACTTGAAAGAGGACTCTGAGCTCCAGCAAGGAACATGGCCCACCCAACATCTTGATTGCAGCCTTGGGAGACCTGAGCAGAGAAAGCTAAACAATGTCAACACTCCTGACCCACAAAAACTGTGAGATAATAGATGTGTGTTGTTTTAAACCACTAAGTTTCCAGGGACTTGTTACACAAAAACAGAAAGCTAGTACAATGACCAATTCCAATCTAAAAGTATGCTATGAATAAGAACAAAAATGAAAGGAGATATGGCCATGGTGCACAAAATGACAGTACATACAGAGGAAAGCATGCACAGTAGTGATCAGGAGCCCTTGGTTCTGATCCTGGCTCTTCACTAATTCAGTGTGATATTGGACAAATCATATTACTTCTCTGGGTCCCATCCAGTTTACTCACATAGAAAAGGAAGGAGTTGAACTGGATAAACTCTGAGATACATCCAATCTCCAATAGATCCAAGCCTATGAAACTATGTCCTCCATAGCATGGGCCAATCACGTTCCATCCATACCACACCAAATGGTAGCTCACCATTAGCTTCTCTGAGCCCTCAAGAAACAGGCACCCATGTAGGATGGCCTTTATTTTTTTTTAAGTTTATTTATTTATTTTTAGAGAGAGAAAGAAAGAGAGGATGTACAAAAGGGAAAGAGGGAGAGGGAGAGAGAGAATCCCAAGCAGGCTCTACACTGTCAGCTCAGAGCCAGACACAGGCTCTAACTCATGAACTGTGAAATCATGACTTGAGCCAAAACCAAGAGCCAGATGCTCAATTGACTGAGCCACCCAGGCGCTCCAGGATGAGCTTTAAGAAGAAGAGAGGGAAACTCACTGTCTTTCTGCCTCTTCTAAACGTCTTCACAGTGGCATTAAGAGCAATACAGAAACACCTCCAAATTTTCACAGCCTAGAAAGACTCAGATCATAAAACTACACTAGACATCAAAACTCTCAAAAGGGCCAATGATATCACAGACCTTTTTAGGTCTCCGTGTACCGTTTCTGGAATCAGGAGTAACTGTACATAACCTTCCCACAATATCACTTTTATGTCTCAAATCGCAGAATAGCTGCCATTTACTGAGCATCTGATATTAAAGCATTTTCTCAGGTGCTGTATATACATTACCTGTCAGTGAGGACCAAGAATTTTTTAAAGGTCACACGGTTAGTAAGTTGGGGGGTAGGGAGAATTCAAAACCAGGTCCTTCTCAGGCTAAAGCTTATGCTTCTCCCTCTGAATGATACTCGTGTGGTGTCATGGCACTTACTTATATGCCCTCATCCACTCTATAAACACTTCGTGACCCCTCAATTCATCTGTCACATCGTAGAGTGACCAATCATCTTGGCTTGCCCAGGACCAAGAGGTTTCCCAGGATAGGGGACTTTTGGTACGAAACCCGGGAAAACCACGGGCAAACCGGGATGAGTCAGTTACTCTAGCATGGGTACACAGGGCTGGGGGTGCGCAGTAGGAGCTCAGGAGACACACAGAGATACAAAGTGGAATCCTGAGCACATGGCTTTCTCTGAGCGTCACTTTATTTCACTTCTTGGGCACAATCCCTGGGAGGGACCCTAAGATAGTTTGTCCACACAGTCTCTTAAAGGAGCCATGCCTGAGACTCTAGATTATAGACCTACCTGTCTTCTGGAAAGTCTCCTGAAACCTGGATACCAGGTTTTCTTAGTCATCTGCAGCCTTGTGGTCATTCAACCTAATACTCTGCCTGAGCTACGGGAGCATCTGAAGTTTCACCATTCATTTAGCCGCTATTGCTATTTGTTCATTTAACACCTAAACCTCCTATGGACAACTTGAGACTTTTCATAGAGTTGTTGCACTGTTGTCAGACTCGAATCCTAAACCCATTAAATCTCTTACCAACCTACTGGCAACATTTCAGCTCTGATACAGGGCTCTTGGACTTCTCCTGGCATTTCTTAAGCCCATATGCTGGGCGCAATAAAGATAGGTAAGGCTGCTGATGGAGAAAATATTTAATCTAAATTTTATATTCTTGGGGCACCTGGGTGGCTCAGTCAGTTAAGCATTTGACTTTGGCTCAGGTCATGATCTCACAGTTTGTGAGTTCAAGCCCCACGCTGGGCTCTGTGCTGACAGCTCAGAGGTTGGAGCTTGCTTTGGATTCTATGTCTCCCTCTCTCTCTGCCCCTCCCCTGCTCATGCTCTGTCTTTCTCTCTCTAAAAAATAAACATTAAAAAAATTAAAATTTATATTCTTAATCATGTAACACCTGATCCTGGTCTCTCTGCTTCTAACTTGGAATTGACCACGGGGGTCCAGTGTTCGGATGGGCCAGACTTTGGCCATGGTGAACTGTAAGGCTGGCAGCTCCCAGTGATCTGGGCCCATTTCCAGTTTCAGGAGCAGCCTCTCCAAGCAGCTGAACCTCTTGGCCACTTTTTATCAGAAAGAAGAGCTGAACGTGCTCAGTGCCAAAACCCAGATGCCACTTTTGGCCTGGATGTCTCAGCAACCAAATGGATGATGCTGAAAGTCCTGTTTACGAGATGACCCCATCTGGGAGCAGAGGGTCCAATCTTGAGTGGTCTTATCCTGAGGCTTAGTTGTGTTCAAAATGACATGAGATACGGCAGCCACAGAGGACATCACCATGCACTCTGAGTGAAGGATGACCCCGCCTCTGCTCACCTATGCCAAGGGCATCACTTCCTGGTGTTAAAGTCTCTATTAGAGACACCTCCTTTCCTAATGTGAGCATTAAAATAAATTTAAAAATTAAGCCAAAAAATGGCAGATTGAGGCTCAAAACATTACCCTTATTATCAATAAAAATTAAGTTGGAGGATTTAACTTAGTGAGAGAGCCACACATGCTGGAAAATGAAACACAGAATGACATAGATTGGCATACCCCCTCCCAAAAAGAACTGAAGACTTTTCGCTGGAGAAAAAGTGGAGAATTAATAGTTTCTGCAGCCAGGCTTTGCGAGGTCTGGGGGCAAGCGCAGGAGGAGTTGGGCTCTTGGTATCCTGTTTGTTCTTCCCAGATATACCAATCAGATAAATCACTCCCCTCCCACATCTCTATGAATAAAGGAGATGAAGGGTGGGCAGGAGTTAGACTAATTGATTTCTGTCTACTTGAAGAGAACACCACGAAGTGCTATTCAGTACAGCCCCAGGTAAGAAGTGCCCTTATTCCACCAAGGTAAGAACACTAATCAGTATGTCCAATGTGTGCTAGGAAAAAATTTAAAAAATAAAAAAAAAAAAAATAAGGAGCACAGGGGAAGCGACAGTAAGAACTCAGGGCAGGTAGGTGTCTGAGAAGCAGGGAGAGACTACAGGTGAAATGCAGATCCAATTATTGTCATAATTTGGATAGCGAAAAAGGGAAAGGATGGTACTCTTTTATTTTTTTAATTTTTTTTAACGTTTATTTATTTTTGAGACAGAGACAGAGCATGAACAGGGGAGGGTCAGAGAGAGAGGGAGACACAGAATCCGAAACAGGCTCCAAGCTGTCAGCACAGAGCCCGACGCGGGGCTTGAACTCACGAACTGTGAGATCATGACCTGAGCTGAAGTCGGACGCTCAACCAACCGAGCCACCCAGGCGCCCCAGGATGGTACTCTTGATAAAGGAAAAGGCCAACCAGCATGGATCAGTGTAACATGGAGAATCCAGACTCAGCCAGGTGAGAGGGGGGACGTAAGGCCTCTGCCATAGGAGCACTAAGGGCGTAATACTGCAAAAGCCTTAGAGGCTCATTAGCGGAAATAATAGGCTTAGACTGAGTGAATGCTTTGATGTGAATGGTTTCAGTGATTTGGTATGAATGGTTTGAATTTGGAAACCAACTGGTTGAACATGGAAATCAAAATTCCAACTATTTAAAACATTTGGTTAAATACAGTCATACTTTGTATTGTGTACAGAGTTTCCATATCTATGCAAATCAAAACCGTGACTATGTGTAAAAAGCAAAAAAAAAAAATTAGGGAAAACATTTGTTAGAAGACTTTTGTATTTTCTAAGGAAGCGAAAGTTTCTGACCAGAAAAAGCTTTTAGACTTGCCTTGGTGGGCAATACAGAGCTCCTTAAGGAAGGTGCCTCTGGCAGGCATTCAGAGTGGTTCAGGTAAGGACAGGCAGGAGCAGAGAGAACTATCTGCTGAGACCATCAAAGGGGCTCTCTGGGTATAGGGCTCTCGAGAATCTCGAGAATCCTTTATGAGATCCTTGCGCATTGGCCAAAATCTCCCAGGCATAGCTTATAGAGCTAAACATTTTGAGAAAATCCTAAAGCATGAACCATTTTTAAAGTTCTACCTTCTTTACTAACTCCTATGGGACCTTCTTCAGACTGGAGCATCTCTATCCTCTCCTTATAGCTGAGACAATACTGTGAGAGAGGAAAATAAGTCCTCAGAAGTCTTGATTGCAACTGCCACCTTGCAGCATATTCCCTCCTTCAATGCCCCCGCTTTCAGGGCTGAAGAGTATTCCATTTCCCCATTTCCCTCCCTCGTAACCTACCTCAGAGAGATGTGCCTTCACTTTAACCTAGATGACGTTCCAGAGTCATTTGCATTGAGAGGCACCTGGGTGACTCAGTCGGTTAAGCATCTGACTTCAGCTCAGGTCATGATCTCCCAGTTCGTGGGTTCAAGCCCCACGTCGGGCTCTGTGCTGACCGCTTGGAGCCTGGAGTCTGGAGCCTGCTTCCAATTCTGTGTTTCCCTCTCTCTCTGTCCCTCCCCCACTGGCATTCTGTCTCTCTCTCAAAAATAAATACACATTAAAAAAAGAATTTTAAAAAAAAGTGTCATTTGCGTTGAACACTTGAAGCCCTGGATGTACAGTGTACAATGAAGGCTTCTTCCCCATAAAAAATTTGAGCTCCTGGAAAGCAGGGAAGAGGAAGATTTCTGTAAAGAGCTTTCCAGAGCCTCAAGGCATTACCCTAAGGACAATAAGGTCCTGACCCCACCTTCCAGCCTCTATCACTCTTGTCATGCACATGGCTTTGTGTGCACCTGTTCCTTCTAAGCCAGTCCAGCCGTATTGCCCAGAGGCCCTGCTTCTCTCTTCCGCCCCAGAATAGGAACGCCTGCCTCCATTACAGAAACTGCATCCCACCAGAGCTGTGAGACATTCCCGGCCCTGTTGCTTTGATCCTCTCCTTATAGTCTGCATAAATGCCTGAGAACACCTCTGCCCTATAGGGCTGTACTGAGCAATAGCGTCTCAGCCTTGTCTGTTGAACGTGAGATCACAGAATGTGGGGAGAGGATGAGGAGAATGTTCTCCACACACCTACTCCAGGTTACTGCAGAGCACCCCAGGGGCCAGCTTCATTCATTCACTCAGTCAACCATTCTAGCTAAGAACTTAGCTAGATGGGGCGTAAAATATGACATCCACCTTCAAGACCTTTGGATACTAGACTGTTAATGTAAGGAGGACCTTGGAGGCCATCTGCTCGAATTCTTACCTATATCAGAAACCATCCTTCTAATACGCTGGACAGGCATTGGAAGAGAGGCAGCCCACTTCCCCCGTTGACAAGCCCAGTTCTTAGAAATTATCTTTCTGCAGTAAACCAAAGTCTGCCCATATGCCAGTCTACTTCTAATGTCTAGACAAACACTATTCTCCATGGAAAGTCCCTTCAAATGTTTGCATGGGTCCTTCTTAACTGTTCTCACAGGCCACACCCATCTGCTGGTTCCCTCTTTCCCTACCAAGAACTATTTCTGAGCTCTTTCCCATCTCAGCCATAATGCTAGGGACAGGCTGTGGTGTTTCAGGGCAAATACGACACATGGCGACCAGGCCTGCAGATGATTCTCTGGAAGTGGGGTACAAAGTCATCCCAGTGCACAGAGGGGCTTCTGCTGTCCCTGAGCTGCTACTAAGCTTTCATCCTTGTGCCAAGAGAGGCAGGGACATAAATGGCTAAGAGAGGCAGGGCTGTGTACTGGATTAGATAACAAGGGCTCTGGACTCAGACTGACCCGGGTTCCAATAACCACTGTGTCAGTTACTAGCTGCGTGACCTTGAACAACTTCCAGAATCTCCCTAATCCCCATTAGTCAAGTGTGAAGTTGAGATAATGCCTTCCTTATCTGGTTATTATGAAAATTATATGAGATACTACATGCAAACAGCATTGCACACATTAAGAGAGTCATTATTGGGAGGTATTATTGTTGTCAGTACTACACAAGTGTCCACAAAGTCCAGATTAGACTGGAAAACAAAGGTCTGTGTTGCTTTGTATGGTTTTCTGTTGGTCTCTTCTTTCCAGCAGAGTCCTAACCACCTGCACTTAAAGCTGTTCTTTCTGCTCCCTTGCTGATGAGACAGGGAAATAAATAGCATCCCTCTGGTGTGTTGGATTTATAGCCTTGGGAGACCTCAGTACCTGCCAGTTTCTGGCAGGTACGGAGACTCCCTCTGTCTACAGCCAGGATCCCAGCCGCACTCAGGAGCAGGACAACCAATCCGCAATGTTCCTCCTCCAACTGTTCCACATCCATAGCCCCTTTGTCCTATGTGTCCTATTCATAGATGATGTCACATCATGGCGTACCCTAGTGGTATGAACAGAATTCCCGCTGCTTACCTTGAGCCACTTATCCCTAGTGCATAAGTTTCTGCTAAACACTCAAATGTCAGAAGTGATGCTAGAAATGGTTTCCTGGAACTGAGAGCAGTCACTGAGATAGTGGGAAATATCACAGGCAGGTTGTCCTGAAGTGACCCACTCCCTGAGACTCTGTGACCTCACCCTGAATTTGGGGCAAGATACAAAAAGGCCAAGAAACATAAGCAACCGAAGAAGGTCCCTTGTTTCTATTTGTCTGTCTGTCTGTCTAGAACTTTAGGAAAGAGGGAAGACATGTATTCATTCAGCACCTTCAAGTTTCTCATGAATACATTATTTTGGAGGAAATGTTCGCCCCAGAGGAGAATGATCTCCAAGTCGCTCTTCCTTCATTCTGGAACAAACCCACCTCCCTCTTGACAACACCTGTCTCTCTAGCCACTCTCTCTCTCTCTCTGTCTCAGGTCAGGGCCTTGTATTTCACACCTGCTTTTCTGTCATGGCTCCTAACAGTACCATCTGCCTCTAGCTGTCCTGTGCCTCTGTCCTCGGCCTCCAACCCACTGCTCATCCCGTTCAGTGGGCTGATGCCACAGCGGTCCACACTGACTCCCCGATAAAGTCTGAGTGCTTCCTCAAGGTGCACAAGGCCCTTTGTGCTAAGCACCAGAAGCTGTTCTCATTTCATGAGCCCATTCTGCTTTTTCTCTCCTGCTGTCAAAACTGGCTTCCCAGAACCTGCCCCTCCACTATGCCAACAGCCATCTCCGTACTGCCCTGACCAAGCAAAGACTCGCCTTTCACCGCTCCAGGCCTTCTGGGGCTTTCACCATGTCTGTGGCTCACCTTTGCACAATGCCATCCCACAGCCCAACTCAGGCTATGGAAATCCAGCCACCCAGGGCCCCTGTTCCCTGGCTCCACATTCCCAACAGAAGGCCTGCTCCTCTTGCCTGCATTCACGCTGGCCTCCTGCCTACAGTTGATCCTGGTCCCATCTGTGATTGTTTCTACCAGAAGAACAAATGGGGGCAAGGCTAAGCATAAAAAAAGAGGAGAGAAGAAAGAAAAAAGAAAGAGGAGTGTGGTGTGGGGTGGGGAGAGAAGGGGAGAGGAGAGGAGGGGAGAGGAGAGGAGTCTTCCTTAAAGGAGTCAAAGGGGGCCAAGCCCTATTTCTGAAAACCAGTACACACCACCTCAGGTCCCAGAGGAACCCCAGACCCTAGGAGGTCAGATGAACAGCGAGAATCTTCAGGATTATATGCCAGACCACCTGAGCTGATCTTGATGTACCACTGATAGGGATGCTTGCTTATCATTTCCAACCCCACTTTCCCTAAACCTGAGCCATCAGCATTTCAGCCTTTATACTTGCAGTAGGGCTCTGATTCTGTTGCACCCTCATCCCACACTCACCACACCCAACTCCTCTCTTACCCCTTCTCCCCAGCTCACTCGGCTGCCTCCCACACCTCTACCCTGCTTCATCCGGGGATAACACAGATCTCCATGTCCCATTCTGTCTCAAGCCCTGGCCCAAACATATCCCAGTACACTAGACCTCTGGCCAGTCTTCCTGAAACCACATTTTTAATCCAAAAACACAACTAAAGATGCCAGTCCTTACTTGTGGCTGTCAGGCTGGCACTGAAGTCTGACAGAGGCAAGCGGTCACTGGACTAGGAGTTGAGGATTTCCTTTCCCGGGACCCAACACAGCAAGAGAAAGGGCTTCTTCTCTCTCTCTCTTTTTTTTTTCTGTCTTTGACTAAAAGTTCAGTTTCTCTTAAGAAGCAAAGGTGTTAAGCTGTTAAAACTAGACGATCTCTAATTATCCCCTCCTTTTGGTTCCCCTGATGGGCACACCCAGTAAACCACACAAAGGGGAAGGGGTCCATCTAAATAAAGGTACATTCATGTATGTGCAGGCTGTGCACAGGTGAGGACTTGTGATATGGGAGACCCCGGAGGAGCAGCTCACAGATGTCAGGCCCTGGGTTCTCCGTCAGTTCTGTGTTGCCTTGAGTGCATTGTGCGCCCTCAGGAAATACAATAATTACACCACACCCACCCCACCCCCATGCGTGGCTTCACCCCACACCAAGGGGCCTGAGTTCTTACCAAATCCTTCTTCCTAAACATGGACCAGCTCTGTCCATCCCCACTTACACTTGCTTGAATGACGGGGACCATTGTTCCAGGAAAGCTTCTCTCACCTTCTCTCCTTCTAGTTTTTTCTATTGTTGACAACAACTCGTGGTTGGACTGGGAACCAACCTTTCCTGGATAGGTTCCTTAATGCCTAGTCTTGATCCTGAGCTGGTATACTCTTTTAGCTCGGAGATATATCTGGCCATGACTCTCCACTAACTAGGATAACAAGATTTGTAAAATCTCCAGAGAAATCTCCACTTACATCAACCAGAGGTAGCCTTTAGTCTCAGTGCATTCGCAAGGACAGTCAAGGTCAAACACTGCAACCTTATCAATTATACTGTCCCCAGATAAAGCTGACATCTAGCAGACCATGGTATTCTCATTGACATCTCCAAGAACAAGAACAAACTTTCCCTCTGGAAAATTGCTCCTTGACCCACATTCAGTGTCTTTTTTGCTGCAACTGCATTTAAACACAATTGTTTTCTTCACTTTCCAAGAGGTTTTGTTTCTAACTCCCTGGAATTCCCCCAATAACTGGCCCCAGCCTCTTTTAAAAGAACATGGAGTTACTGACTAAACAAAATCTCAACCGGGGTGCCCTGATCAAGGAACGAGAATCACTAAAACCTTTTGTTCACATATCTAACCCCTACTTTCTCCTTAGCATGTCAAAAAAAAAATTATAGTTGCACAGCCATTAAAGGACATTAAAGATAGAAACCAGAAAATCACCTACATTCCCATAACACACGCTAAGCTGCTACTTTCGTTTTTCTAATCCTTGGCTATACAGAAAAATAAATGCTACACAGCTGGACACAACTTTGATACAGTATTTGTAGGTTTCTTTCACTGTGTGTTACAAATATTTTTTCCACTATTGCTACAAAGCCCTCAGTTATAACTCATTAGGGTTACAGGACAGTCCACTGATTACATGAGATTATTTCATGCTTTCCTAATATTGGACTTTCAGGCAATTCTCAGATTTTCTCCAAAACAGACAATGCTACAGTGAATGTGATTGTGCATAAAGCTTTGTCCCTTTATCGGATTATTTCTTTAAAACCAATTCCCAGGAGGGAAATCCCCATGTCAAAAGCATAAACATTTTATGGCTCTTAAAATATTTTGTACTATCCCCTTCCAATCAGGAGATGTTCTTGCTCCCTGCTGCAGTTTATAAGTATGTTGCTGGGAGAATGTCTGTGAACTTGTAAAACAGATGAAAGAACGATTTCTTTCTCCAAAGTAGTAACCAAAGATTCAAACCTAAGCTCTATAACCAAAGGCATTTTCAAACAATGTCCCTCAGTCTTCTTCCTATCCTTCCTGATGCCAGGTAATGTCTTTTCAACATTATAGCCCATGGGTCATTTCTACACTTTCCCTTCATGACCCAACATTAGAAAGGCAGAGGCCAGTTGCCCTCCTCACCGGCTGCATCTCTAAGACCGGCACTCTGAAGGCAATCTTCTCTGGGTCTGGGTCTCTTCTGCCCAGACTTCTCATGCTTCCAGTGTTCTCCCTTCCACTAGCATTAGTATATTCCTCTCCTTCTTGGTCAAGCAGAGCTTCTCTTTCTCACCGCCCCGTCCATGCCATCACCTCACCAGGCTCCTGATGTCCCGAAATGGAAACTGCTCTCTTTCTCGCTTCCCTAGCTTCATGCCCCAATGCCTCCTCCCTCACCATTCATTCATAGTCTTAACACCCAGGGGGGAAAAATGAATCTTTTCCAAAGGAAACAAGGGAGGGGACTGAAGGTATTATTCAAACTCTAACTAAAAACAGAAAGCAAGAAAGGTCTGCGAGGAACAGTAACAGTAAGATTAATATCCTCCCAAGCCCCCAGCCGGGAAAAAGAAATGCCTTGCCTTCCTTCAGCAAAACTGGTATGTTTGAATATTAGGTTTCTATTTAATAAATGCAGGTTCACATGCAGCTGAGGCAACCATTAACCAGCGATGCTTGCCAGATGCCAGAAGTCGCAGGAAGCTGACAGCCCTGGAGAGTTGGCTGAAAACATCAAGGTCACGTGAATTGAGATTCTCCACAGATATTCTACTATATCCGAGCTGCGGGACACTCACAACATCAAAAGCTTGGAGATGTGGGAGAAGATGTCTGTCAGCTCCAAACACAAGTCAGTGCTTAGGCAGTACTCAGGATGAGGCAAAAGTCAAGAGGCTTCTAGATGATTCCACTCATGGACAACACATCACCTAACTTTCAAACCTCTGGACTGCAGCTATTCGGGCGATTAAGAAAAGAAAAGACAAAGAAAGAAACCCTGATGATTATCGGTCTGTTTATTTTTACTTTTCAATTTATCGATATTAAAAATAACTACAGAAATGCATGTGCTAGGACTGAAGAGCAAAGTAAGACGATGCAAATGCAGACTTCATTAAAAAAAAAAAAGCAAACTCCATTTAGGCATTTACTACCATCCTTGAGCATTTATCTCACAATCACTACTCACTGGACAAAAACACAGGTCAAGGTCAAATCTCTGCCCTCTCTGAGCATGAGTTCAATCCGCCTGACATTATATGGACACTGATCCCTTTAATTGAAGGGATCCACTTCAAGCCTAGAAATTTACAGTAGTATTTGAGGAATTTCAGAAATTTAGAAGTGAGTTTGGTTAGAAAAGGAACTGAGGAAGTAAAGGAAGAAGGAATGGGCCGTGGGGCATGAGGGGAGCAGTATTACTCTCCACCATTTTCAGTTTAATTGTCTCACTAAAAGGAAGGTGTCAGTTTCACCATTAGCAAATAAGAAAACCAGAATGTTGGAGAAGTGAGATTTAAAACCATGCAGGAATCGGTGGCCAAGCCACCTTTGAATTTGGGATTGGTGTTCCTCTCAACCCACATGGTGAGATTCACATACCGGAAGTTCCCTGACATCAACCTGTGAGGTAAGCGTGGAAATTCTAGCACATAAACTCCACAGAGGAACAAAAGCATCGCAAGAGCAGGGGCTACACGCACATGCTCAGGAAATGTTGGGCTATCATTATTAACTTAATATACTGAGTTAGTACATGAAGAAACTGATTCCCAACTAACTTCACCTCATTAGAATAATAACTGCTGTTTATTTCTTTGTGTGCTCTGTGTCAGGTACTACGGTCAGTGCTTTAAATTATTTATCTTATTTAATTTCCACAACATTTCTCTGAGGCAGAATTTATTATCCCCATTTTCAAAATGGGGAAACTGGGGCTAAGAAAGAGGAAAAACTTGACTGAAGTTAGAAAACTAACCTGTGACAGAAGTGGACTTCAAACCCAGACCTCCACCACCAAGGTCTGGGCTCTTAATCATTCCACTGTCCTGCCTCCCCACCGTCCCACCCCCATGGAGCTTTGCCTACAACCTACAAAGCAGAACAGATATTGTTTAAAAGAGAGTGGGGGTGGGGCACCTGGGTAGCTCAGTTGGTTAAACATCCCACTTCAGCTCAGGTCATGATCTTGCAGTTCATGAGTTCAAGCCTCCCGTTGGGCTCTGTGCTGACAGCTCAGAGTCTGAAGCCTGCTTCAGATTCTGTGTCTCCCCTGCTCTCTCTCTCTCTCTCTCTCTCTCTCTCTCTCAAAAATAAATAAATATTAAAAAACAAACAAACAAATAAACAGAGAGTGGGGATGGGAGTGTTACCCCAGGGACCGGGATTCCCACATGAAGTTGCTCTGACAAGGTCCCGGGGGTGGGAGAGAGAACAGAGGTGGACTTTCAAGTCAGGCAGACCACATAGCACAGCTTGGGGTTCAGACATGTTGCTATTGGTTAGAGCATAAGCCTGAGCTTGTGGGATCCTCTGGTTCAAAGGCAATGGGAGCTTGGAAAGCCTGTAGTCCGTGTAGCCAGAGATGAAGAGGGATTTGCCAAACCTGAAGGCCGGAAGCAAGCTGATTTCAAAACCATACCCTCTCATGGAAGTTTAAGGTCCACGTAAAAGGTGAACCCTTAGTCTCAAAGAAACGAAGGCTGAGTCCCACTGACCAGACAGTTTCAAAACAGATGGCTGGCCTTAAAAGTGTTAAGAATCCCAAGTTCCCAGAAAGGCAGCTTAGAAGTGAGAAGTACTCCCACGCAGGGGAGAGGGCAGGCGGGAAGGATGGGAGGAAAGGCATTCTGCAATCTCAGCGAGAACAGGACCATCTATACCACCCTGTAGTCTGGATGTCGAATATAAACACCGGCCTCCCCCAACCAAGACCTGAGCCAACAGAACAGGAAGAACATTTCAAAAGTGACAGGATGAGGACCGAATAGGCAGGGTACTTGGGCACCCCTGAAGGGTTTGCTGGAATAGCAACTGGGCTCGGGAGAGATGTGACAGCAGCGTCACTATCATCTGGCAAGAACAGGGACCCGGAAAAGCAATATTAGAGGAAGGACAGAGAGCAATGTCACAGGAGTGCCTCTGACAGGTGGTGTCCTCGGGGAAGGCAGAGAGGCCAAAGGACAAAGCATATGCTGCGGCTTAATGCCACTTGCCTCGTGCCCCATAATCACAACATCGCACCAAGGAAAGATAAAAACGCATGAAGTTTTCAGTACGGTCACTCCTCTGCTTCGCAAGCAAGCTGAGGCATTTGCCTAAAATATATAGATATATATGCTAAAAAATGTAGCAGGCCGTGACATTTAAATTTATTAGCTGACAAACACTGTGTTGCACCATCTGCTACTCTGTACTAAACTTCCTGTAACTAAAGATGTGCAAACCCTGGAGAATAAGCATTAGGTAAAATAGATTCATTTTATATAATTGAACATAATCGTGCATGTAATGTTTTAACGTAATATTACTCGACAGCTGTGCAAATAATGGAAGGGTTATTCACCACAGAACATATGCTGGCAATGAGATATGAAGCCAGTCCTCTAACCGACCAGTGAACCCACAACCTCACTGGGATGACGTGAGGGCCTGTCTCAGAAGAACGTTCAGGTGAAAGGCAGGAGCGAAAACAGAGCAGCACGGAACTCAAAAGCAAAGGGGCGATGCTATCCCCTGACTCCCACGCAGAGAGAGGGCAGTGGCCTTGTGTTTTGTTAGCCTTTGCTCTTCCTTCGTTTTCTGCATGGCCTTTCTTCCTTTCCACAATTTTTACGACACTTTCAATATTCTTTTTTTTATTTTTTAATTTTTTTTTTTTTTGAGAGAGAGAGAGAGTGAGCGAGCAGGGGAGGGGCAAGAGAGAGGGAGACAGAATCCGAAGCAGGCTCCAGGCTCAGAGCTGTCAGCACAGAGCCCGACATGGGGCTTGAACTCACGGACTGAGAGATCATGACCTGAGCTGAAGTCAGATGCCCAACCGACTGAGCCACCCAGGTGCCCCTCAGTGTTCTTCTTTTACAACCATATATTGACTAACCACAAGCGGACACATCCTCTCTTGCTTTACATTCTGTTTTAAAACAAACTCCCTCTCCCTATGCCCGTTCCCTACCCATACTCTCTACCTCTCTCCGTCTCTCTCAAAAATAAAAGAATATTAAAAAAAAAATTTTTTTTAAGTGTTGGGGGTGGGAGGTGGCAGGTGCCTGGCTCAGTCAGTTGAGCATCCAACTTCAGCTCAGGTCTATGATCTCATGGTTCATGGGTGGGTTCAAGCCCTGAGTCGGGCTCTGTGCTGACAGATCAGAGCCGGGAGCTGCTTCAGATTCTGTGTCTCCCTCTCTCTCTGCCCCTTCCCTGCTTGTGCTCGCTCTCTCTCTCTCTCTCTGAAAAATAAATGAACATTTAAAAAATCTAAAAAATAAAATAAAAAAGCATGGCAAGTGAACACTAGAACCAGAATTCTAAATCCCTAAATGACTCATCTGCCCTGTCATTAAATTTTTCCAACAATCTTCATGTAAATCATAAATTTTCCCCACTCTATGGGTAGATTTTATTATTCCAATTTTAGAGATGCAAAAATTGAGGCTTGATGTTTCAGTCAATGAACAAGTGTTTACTGAGTACCTAGTATGTACCAAATTTACATAAGCCACTTGGCCAAAAGTGATACAAGTACATAATGGCAAAGTTAAGGATTAGGACATATCACTTTGTTTTTAATACTAGTTCCTGTAGTGGTTTACTACTAAGTCACTCTGAACAAGGTATTTAATATGTCACCAACTCATGTTCAACGTTTAGCAAAGAGGAACCAAAAAAATCAACTAATTGGAATGTATCCATCTATACTTTTATCAGACACAAAAATTTTTAACCTCTCACTAAACTGAGACCATAAACATTACATCAGTGTATTCCATTTTAGCCCCTGATGCTATTAATTCTATTCCACCTTCTCTTTAAAGCTTATATAGCAACCATTTTTTTTTTCAAATCTGCCTTGTTACAGTAGCCATTTCAAGTCTATAGAATGAAATGAGATATATTTTTTCCGATGTATTATGCTAAGAAGTGTCTTACCTGCAGGCTAACTATTGTAAATTGCCTCAACATCCACTGTATTATTATACATTTCACATTGTTCTGCCTATAATATTAAAGCTTGGTCTCTTGGAAAGTATTATAAGGGAATTTAACTGTACATAAATATTAATAGATGCAATAAAATAAGAACAGCATAAAAGTATTTCAGTACTAAAAGTTAAATGTGTTGGAGCCTGAGGAGAATCTTTTACTCTTTTCCTTCTTGTAAATGACTTTAAACTCATCTAAGATGATGAAATTATAAAAATGAAAAGAACAAAATACAAAAAAAAAATTATGATATCTTAAGGAGAGGAGCTAGTGGCTTAGAAAGCCCCAACATGACAAAGAAAAGTATAATATTCCAGAATTGAAACAAGTGATCACAATTTCTCAAATACCCTTCTCCACCATAGTGTAATGACTTTTTTACTAACACTCAGACAGATACAATAATCTTAAAATATTTTAAGGTTGAGAGAAGGTTATGAGAAAGAGTTACTGAAGCCAATAAATATCAAACTTGGAGCTGACATTTGGTCTCAATTCCCCAGTGTTTGCAACAATTTCGGCACAGGTGGTAAGCACAATCACCGTATGCTCAAACTAGAGACATCTGCAGAATCAGAACCAAGAGATTGTCAACTTAAATGCTTGTTCTTTTGGGTACAGAAAGTAGTTATTTTAATTTATAGTTAGGATAATTTAGCTTAATCCCAAATCATTTGAAAAACTGAAGATTAACCCCATCTGTTAAGTGGAGTTCTGATCACTGAGTTTCTTTGCTAAATACATTCCTAAAGAATCGGTGCAGTTTGGATGACAGATTATGGTTAAAAGCATAATTAAATTTAAAAAAGGTATTTCATAAGCCCTTCATCTCTGTGATCTTAAGTTCTCCTTTCATGAATTCAGAAAGTGGAAGTCAAATTGTATCTCTACAGCCATTCTATAATTATTTGAAAACCGTGAAAGTCCAGATAGAATGTGACCCTTCCAAGGCAGTGTTCACATCCACTTAGAAATGAATATATTGGCTTTAAAAGTAAAATCTTAGCTCTCTTACCCAGTTTCAGGAGCCCACTACAGAAGCAACTCAAATCAGCTTTCAGAAATATCCAAAATCTTACCACTTCTTTCCACCTCTACCACTATTGTACCGACCCAAATCACAGAAATGAGCAGATAGGATAGTATTCTAATCATTTTCCATGTTTCCATTATCACTACTTACAGCTCATTCTTTATATAGTGCCAGAAAAATCCTGGCTGTAACAGACTTTTGGAGGTGACTGCCACCCATGACTCTCTGTCTTCTATTGTACTCCTTCCTCTCTGGTCATAGTTGATTGGACCCTTGATCCAAGTTGGGTCAATGAGATTCTGTATCCCTGGAACATGCGTTAGGGTTCATGGCCCCAAGTCATTCTCTGCTGGACACTTAATATAAAATCTATAAATTTGGTAGCTATAAAAGTGTTCATCTTCCACTAAAGGGACAAAAGAGAAAAGCCATCCTTTGGAAAGAGAAGATGTAACAGATGCTCACAGAGAAAGAGACAAAAGACCATGCTCAGAGAGAAAAGGAGAGATGGGAAGGGAAGAGAGAAGGGAGAAAGAGATGGAGAGAGACACAGAGAGAGAGAGAGACAGCAAGAGAATGCACCAGCACGTTGGTCCCTGATGACCTGCTGACTGCTGATTCCAAGCACTTGTTGGGGCCCAAAGTTCCATATGACATCTCTGTATCATTGTAATAAATGCCCTTCAGTTACCAACAGTGACTTCAAGCCCATCATTAGAGATGCAGAGGCAACAGCCTTTCTTAGACTTCACCAACTCTCACAATTGACAAAGATCTAATCTCTACAATAAATTATCTATTTCATATCACTTGTAGTTAAGGTACTCTTGCTTCCCTGATAAAATACAACTGATACATAAAGGGTCTACAAATTAGGCCGCCTGTTTTTTGTACTCACTAGCAGTGTGTCCTCAAAGAAGTCAGTTCTCTAAGCTTCAGTTTTATCATCTGTAAAGTGGGGACAGTAAATCCTTCCTCGCAGGACTCCTTAGGGTACTAAAGGAGTTACATGTAAAATACTTAGCTTATAACATCGTAGGTGCCTTTATGATCATCATCATCATTCAAACAAGCCTGTATTATAAATGTGCGGTGTGTTACAAGTTGAACTTATTAATGAGAAGTTTTAATCGCTGGTATGTTCTTCCAGAGGGCACACTAGAAAACAGCCTAGCTCCTATTGTTTTTGCTTTATCTTAATTCAGACTCAGCCATAAACTGGCAAGAGACGATAGGACATTCTAACATTATATCTTTTTACCACTTGCAAAGTCCTCTTTCGAAGTCCTGCAGAGTTAATATCCTAATGGTAATTGTGTTATGCTGTGACTTCCATCCCATTTTATTTATTATCCATTATTTGGTTTTGCTTATTCTTCCTTAATGTTTCTCTTATCAGGACACAACTGTGGCATCTGAACCAAAGGAAGCCAATGCAGTAACATCAAAAAGTGCTGATGTGACATTCTCGTGTCTAAAGCAACAGCAACAAGCCCAGGGTTTAAAGAGTTCAGGCAAAGGGCAATGTTCAGCCCAGGAAGTATGCTAATCGGTGGCCAAAACTTCAGTGCCAGCACCAGATGAACCAGTGGTCTTAGCCATCGGCCCCCAAGGGAGTTCAGAGTGTATACTGAATTGCTGCCAGCAGCTAGCCAGCTTTTGTGCAGCCCCCTTTTGAAGAAAGCCTGACTCTGGCATGGCTGCAACTCCACCGAGGATGTCCTCTATTTTTAAACTCGTGAATTTCACTTTCCTAACCTGACAAAAGGTTCTGTATCAGATGACACATGGATGTGGGATGATTACACGGGAACCATCAGAGAGACAAGACTGTCTGCTCTTATTAGATTTGATGGCTAGGCAAGACATATGCTGCTTATCTATAAAAGCTAGGAGGACAAGAAAGCTTTAAATTGGGTTAAGGTGACTTAAGGCAGAATTTGAGATGTGAGTTGCTTCAAAAAGGAAATTGGGCTGACACTCACTCCAAAGTTACCTCCAAGGAAAGGAGGGCAGGTGCTTGGACCACAAAGACATACCACACCATCATATCTGAAGACCACACAGTAACTGGAAGCCAGTGTGAAGGGAAGGAAAGGAATGACGAGGGTGAGCAAAAGGTGAAGCCTATACTCCCCAAAGAGGAAGGGAACCTAAACAGTCACCCCACTGATGGTAAAGCCACAAAGTCACTTCAGACAATCTCCATGGAAGGGTCCAATATGCTGCTACTAGGAAGACAGGAAGAAAGAAATCAGGGGTTTGTTTATTTCATTTACAAACCTTTATTCGGGTCTTACTATGAGTCGAGTGCTGAGTTCAGCCTTGTTGGTACCAATATGATTAAAACTCTCACATTCAAGTGTGTCCCAAAGGGATCCAAAATAAGAGTCAAAGTTGTGCCCAAAGAAGAAACCTTGAATCTGTTCTGGCAAGAAACAGAGATTCTAGAGTGTGTGCCGTGCAACACAAAAGGGCTAATCTAGATCTGAAAGCACAAAGAGAATGCTTTAGAAATATACCATTTCTATCATAGGAAGTTAGTCTGGCCCTTGTCACATTATTATTCAAATAACTTACTGGTATTATAAATCTACCATGTGTTATAGGTGGAACTTATTAATGAGAAGTTTTAACTGGTGGTAAATTCTTCTGGAAAACATATTAGAAAACAGAACTTAAGTGCCATTGTGTTTGTTTTATCCCAGTGCAGATCAGCCATATCCTGACAAGAGGTGATACAACATTTCAACATGGCATCTTTTTAACATTTGACTTTAGTTAACCTTATATCCCTGAAGCTTTCTGAGGCTACTGAACACTTTAGCTGGAGAAGTTTGACCCTAGCTCCTTTTTCCACAATTCACATACGCCACTCACAGCCTCGATTGAGCTCTCTGTACCTCAACAATGTGGTGCGTCCATGAGCAGTCAGCTCTGTCTGTTTTCTTCTTAACTTGCCGCCAATGGGACATGGATCCAAGGTTTAGCTTGGTGACCGTGAACCAGCTAAGACTAGCACAGTTTCGGAACACTCTCAGAAAACACTTTGGTGTTATAAGCACACATCAAATGGAAGCAGCAATTCAGCATGATTATGAGCTAAAGCATTTCTCCATAATCTATGATAAACTGTATGATGCTAAGTAAATAAATTTATGGCCTCCTTGGAGCAGTCTTGAAGGGGATTCCTTTCTTTCCAAGGCTTCTCTCTTAACTGTTGATTCTACTTTAAAAAAAAAAAAAGTTTGTGTTTTCACAGTTAAAATACAATCATTTGTTGCATGTGATTTTCCACAGTTGTTAAAGTTTTTCACGTATGTTATATATATATATATGATATTTATGCATTTACAAATATTTCTAAATATTAAATAAATAATTTATATTTACATATTTTATATATATTTATATATACATATAATTATATTTTCATTTACCATTAGATTAGTAATTGACCTTGCTCTCACATAACCTTCGTTTGTATCATTTGAAGTGCAAAACACTTCATCACTATTGTCCATTTAGAGAACTCCGGAAGTCATTACAAAGAGGGTTTTGTCTCCCTCTCTCTTTCCTCTTCCTTTTTCCTCTCCCTCCTCTCTTTTAACAACTCCCATTATTCTGTGGAGAAAGCAACCACTGTTGTGAGCCTCTGGGACAGCTTAGTTGAAACTCAGGTTCAAGGCTAAGGAGTTCTGTGATTAAAAACAAAAACGCTTCAACCTTTCATCATGTTGGAGAAATAAACATGGATAGCTCCAATATTAAATGTTTCCTTGAGCCATGGTGTCACAGTGAGGTGACAGATGTCATTTACATTCAAGCACAGCACTCTAACATCGATAATATACTTGGTAGGGACACAGAGATAATTTTCTCTCTGAAGTGTATCATTATCACTGCAAGATAGACTTAATCTTTTCCTCCTGAGTGTTTTAACTAAACTTTGTTGTTAGCCATCCATCATTCACCTTATTCCACTCAGTTCTACCACTATTTGTGTATAGGTGATAATAATGACCTTGAGTAGAGTCATTCATTCATCCATAGAAGTACAGTGCACTTGACCATACTGACTTATGTATGAGACATGGTGTCTGATCAGAGTAAGCAACCAATACATTTTTAAACTGTCAATAAACAAATGTTCATTAGGTGCCTACTATATACTAGGTACTAGGTTAGGTACTAGAATTAAGTCGCATTTTACTCTTCCTCAGAAAAACATAGAATTGGCCCTCACCAAATACAAGGTAACAGATGTGAGCTTAAAAACCCAGTGGATATACTTTATGCAGGAAGGAAACACCTACTTCAATGCTTTCTCTAACTTGGTATCTGTGTCTAATAGAGCCAATAAATTAAGCCCTGTTGGTAAGCTAAAATATCTTGAGCAAAATTCAGACCAGGGAGGTACTATTAAACAGCAAGCCATAAAATAACTGTAAACCTGTTTATGAACTACCTTGAAAGTAATTTCAGGATAGTAGAGAAGGAGCTGATTACTAAGAACAATAGTTGCCAGGACCTTTTACACTAGTTCCTTATAAATGGGAGTCACCTTAGCAATCTTCACCAGCCTCCCAGGAAGAAGAAAAGTAACTTGTATTTAAAGATTTATAATAGCTACTTAAAGGTGACCTGGGATGGAATTTGCTACTTTTTTTAACACCCAACATCTCTAGGTCCATAATCACTGTCACACAGTGAATTCTACAAGTAATCTTAAGTTGCTTTATAGGCTGTATCAATAAATGGTCTTTCAGTTTTCAAGGCCAATTCTAGTGAAAAAAACAAAAAACAAACAAACAAACAAAAACCACTGGTCCATGCCCTCAATAACAAGGTTTAGAAGGTTTCTAAGACACACTCCCAGTCCCTAAAGATTTAGTTCACCATTTCAATGTTAAGATGAAAAAGGTCTCAGCTGCATACACACCAATGCAGTGGGCCTGATGGCTAGTGAACAGCTGGGACATTCCTCAGTTAAGACAGCAGGATGGCACTACTACAGCAGTGACTTCTCCATAGGAGCCGACGTGAGTATTAATGGTTCCTTCTCAATCTCACTAACTGTAGCAAGAAAGGAGGGCAAAATCCTCTGATGGCATCCATAGCCACCATTTCCAAGACCTCTCCAGGTGGAAAAATACCCTCCAAGATTCAGATGGTCTACAGCTAATGGTAGCTTATAGCTAATTAGTGTTTCTTCGGGATTCAACAAGATATACTATTAAATCAGACATGTTGTTGATTGGGTTTTCTTTTTGTTTATAATCATGGTAGAAAGTCAAAAATACCTGTTTTATAAATTATCTAAGATAAATACACTATGATCATGCTCTAATACAGAGCAAATCACTGAGATTTCAAACTTCTGTGTTAAAATAGACATAGGACAGTTTTCTGAGAAGATTCTAGTCCTGACTATAGTCTGAAGCCCACTAAATCTATAGGATATGAGGACCCATTCAAGTGCATACCTTAGATTCCTGTTGGGGTGGATGGTGGCCATATTTCTACAGGATCTTAATTCTATCTGCTGCCCCATTGGTTGTCCAAGCACATGGATCTGCCGAACATAGTAATCACTATATCCAAGGTGCTTGTAGCACTGATGACCTTTGAACTCTGCTCTTGCTCTCTTCCAAAAAGCTTAGCTACCCAAATTCATGTTTGCTAAAGATCCTAAAGCATATTTATGTATCCATTGCTCCAAATATTCTAAAATTTGTCCTAAAGCCAATAGCTCTCTTTTTAAAATGCATTTCAGAGTTGTGTCTTAAATAAATAAATAGGGGAAAGGAACATTAAATGGAGCCTGTCACTGCTAATTATGGACATCTGCTGACTTTAACCTCTAGGGATCAATCCAGGCTACTCTGGCATTACAAAAACCTCAATTGTTAGAAATGGCTCTAGTGGGTAAGCAGTGAAAACAACAAAAATATACACCTTAAAGTGCTCTGCCACACCACAGCTAGAATTAGTGGTAAGTTTACCCATAATGTCCCCAATGATACATAAATGGCTGATCGAATAATTGAATAACTGAATAAAAGGAATGAGTTAGGGTATTAACATTAACAGAAACATTAAGTAATGATAACTGCTCTTATTACTTTAGTATTACAAAATTATGGCCATTTGGCATACCATCTTACAAAAAATTTAGTGGTTTTGTTACTGCTAAAATAATATGCAGATCATTTGGAACATGATGATCAAATTCACCTGTATAACAGTTATGCATTTCAGAATTCTTCAGACTGTCTTGGAAAAGTATTTTCTTTTGTATTAATATCCCTTATATATAAAAAATAACTTACAAGACCAAGTTAAATATTGTAAAAAAGTCAGGTAAAAAAATTACATAAGGTAAGTCACTGGCTATATATGTATATTTTTAATATGTATTTATTGTATTTATTTTTCTACAATAATATATTTTATAGTACATTATATATCATATAATATGTGTATTATATACAATATAATTATATTTAAATATAAATGTATTTATGTATAAATACATACTTACAGTTACTAGTTATTTATATGTTATGCAAATATACTTCCTATTGAAACATGACATTTCTACAACAAAATATTTACAGTGTTTATTCCATATAATCGAATTCTTTTCCTATTGCATTTATCTCCAC
Source organism: Acinonyx jubatus (assembly GCF_027475565.1). Classification (NCBI taxonomy): domain Eukaryota; kingdom Metazoa; phylum Chordata; class Mammalia; order Carnivora; family Felidae; genus Acinonyx; species Acinonyx jubatus. The sequence goes on from NC_069391.1 coordinate 42,953,834, forward strand.
TGCCTTTTCTTCTATTAACTATCAAGGATTACTTATGCATTTAAATTACTAAAATTATAAATAAAAGGCACTTGTTAATTCAATTTTAAAATTGTTCAAAAGACTAATTTAGCATGCATTTAAAATTCATAAAATGCTCCTTTATCAGAGCATCTTTCTTTCTTTTCATTTATTTGGAAAATAAGGTTAACACAACCATACAGTCTTGGGGACATTTATTTCCTCACCCTGTTCTCACATACTTCTTAAAAAGCAAAAACACTACCACTTAAAAACAACATTTCATTTTGATAAAGACACTGGATACATGTGGAAAGACTCCTATTCACTTGGATCTCAGGAGAATAGGACTTATTCTCTGCAACTGTGTTTTTATATACATCTCAAATCAGCAATAATCAATTGGGTTAGGGAATACCAGTAGATTGTTACCCCCATGACCTAAGACAAAGTTCATACCATCCCTATGTCTAAAATCTAGCTCCAACCACACTATTTCTCTGAAAATGGACTGATAATCAAATGAAAAACTGCTTCCTGGCTTCCTGGAAACACACTCAACACACTGACTCAAGAAAACGATTTAGTAGCAGGAGTACTGGTAGATAATCTCTCACTGAGTACTTACCATCTGACAGAGACATGATTAGCTGATTTAATCCTCATAAAAACTCCTGTTTTGTAGATACAGTTAATATCTCCATTTGCAGATAAGGAAAGGTGAGGCCCAGAAACAGAAGTGAGCGGCCCAATGTCACACAATTAGTGATGGCATCAGGATTAGAAAGGAAATGTTGACTCTGTAACTTGCACTCTTGAGTGCTACCCTCTACTATGTCCCAACTTTACTGAAACCAACTTCACTGAAAATACAAATTACCTACGAAAGATTACCAAAGTTTCTATATACCACCAAAAATGTTTATTTTGCTTGAAAATGAGTGTTTTATATGTATACTCAACATGGTTATTTTGATGGGATATCATAAAAACTTAATATGTGACTGTTTTCTCCTTAATATGTGATTTTTCTCTTTCTCTTTCAATTTGGTAACTGTTCTACCTCCTCACTTTAGAGAAGATAAAAGGTGAGAGTTCTTTTAAAAGATTAAGCCTTGAGGGAGTTGGCAGATATAACAACAGATGCCCAGTTTAACTTGAATTTTAGATAAATGACAAAACATTTTTTAATATAAATATGTTCCATATTTTCATGGGATATACTTATGCTAGAAAATGATTTGCTGTTTGTCTGAAATTCAAATTTAACTGAGCAGCCTTTATTTTTATATGATAAACCTGGCAACTGTACCCTTGGGAACACTTGGATAGTTTACAAAGGAAGTAAAAGGAAAGAAAATCCACACAACAGGCAGAATATCTCAGAAGACATAGGAGGGAGGATATCTAGGCAGAAGAAACCATAAGCAGCCTAGAAAAAGACTCCAATGTCCAAAGAAGGAGAAGGCTGCCAGCCCCAAAGGCTATGAGGACAGATGGCCCTGGGCCAGCTGCTTCTCATCTCCTGTTGATATCAGAGCCATGCTATAACTCTAAAATAAAACTAAGATACAGGGGCACCTGGGTGGCTCAGTCAGTTGAGCGTCCGAATTTAGATATGACACAGGTCACGATTCCAGGGTTGTAGGATCACACTAAGCATAAAGCCTACTTGAGATTCTCTCTCTCTCTCTCTCTCTCTCTCTCTCTCTCTCTCCCCTACTTGTGCTCTCTCTGTCTAAAATTAAAACAAAGGAACAAACAAAACTAAGATACAACTGAGAAGCCCAAATCAGAAGGCTGGGCCAAAATGAAGGCATTGTGGACAAAGAGGAAAAGCTATTACATAGGAAAAAATATGGATACTCAGTGGTTTGTATTGAAGAAAATTAATACTACACTTATAAGGAATGGAACAGCTTAAGAATCCTTTTCTTCATATATGACCATCCCAGAAGCTGAAGCAGAATTACACCTGCAGGTAAAGGCTTTTATCAGACCAAATTCTGAACAGTAAATTTGAAATGCTAATTGACTGCTATGTGCCCTGCCCTGTACTACAATCCAGGGATACTGAGATCAGAAGCACACAGGTCTGCCTTTCAGGCACCTATGGGCTGGTGAGCAAAAGCAACATGTCAAGAAGTAATTTCAACACTGGAGTTTTCTATACATAACGCAAGCTGTCAGAGGAGGACAGCATTAACTGTCTAGGAAATGACAGGGGAAGCTTCACAAAGGAAATGGCTCCAGAGAGAGATCTTTAAAGAACAAGCTGGTATTTGCAAAGAGGACCATGTTGAGAAGGATAGTCCCTCTGAGGTATGTTCGATATTTCTGGAACATGCAATGGCCAGAAGAAAGGAAGCAAAGAAGGCTGAAGCCAACTCGTAAAAGACATATGACACACAAGTGCTTCCCAAACTTTATTGTATGCTCCAATAATCTAGGGAACTTGTTAAAATTCAGGTTTCTAGTTTAATAGGTATGAAGTGCAGCCTCTAAGATTCTACATTTCTAACAAGCTGTCATGTGAGGTAAATGCTGCTGGTCTGAGAATCATCCTTGGAGTCGTAAGCCTGAATGTCATGCTTTGGATCTTGAACCTTTTCTTGCAGACAACAGAGAGCCATCTTGTGGCTTCTCTAGATGAAACTGACTAGAATTCAAAAGAGCTACAAGCAGGCACGAGACTATTCCTGCAGGCCAGGACAGAAATGCCTAATCTGAAGACATTCAAGAGAAAAAGAAGAGGATGAGTTTAGTAACCTTGGAAAGCTAAAATGAACATGCATTGCTACTCAGTGTAGGTTCAGAAAAGGGAAACAGACAGAAGATGATGACTCAGCTACACCTTTTTTTCAAAGTTATAGGATATTATTTGAGGTAACACTGCCTTAGCATTTGGGATGTCCTACCATGATTAATTGTAGCACCCTTTTAAACACCAGATATGACTTTAAATGAGGAGTTAAGTTTAAAATGTATTTTGTGGATTCAGCCACGTTATTGTAAGATCACTCCTGATATATGTTCAGTCTTTCCAGGTAGAGTGTAAATACCCCCTGGGACAGGCACTGGCTTCGTTGTGCACCCCCCACCCCCCGCAACCCCAGCACAGAACATGTGCCTGGTAAATGAAGCTTCCGTTTGACTGTGTTCTATTGATATGCAGACATCCCATTCCTGATCAAACACTTTACTTTACAAATATGAAAACATGGGAAAATTCCAAAGCACTGGTCCCCAAAGAGTTTCCTCATTTATTTTCCCTCATCTCTCTTTTAAAACTTGAAATAATAAGAGATTTCAGTGCCAATACTGAAACTAAGAGCTCATTCATTTCTCAAGTTCTGGAATAACATCCTGAGGTAGAGATCCCAGTGGGCCTTCCTAATAACTGATTAGAGTTCTTTTCTCTACCTCCTACTGATGATTACTTGTTTTGATATCACAGATTGTTCGGCACATTGGCTTAGCACCTGCACTAATTGTTAATTGTTTTCTTCTGTTAGACTCTGATTTTCAATGTATTAAAATGTTAAGCCAGTGGTTCTCAGCCCTGGCTACACATTAGAATCACCTGGGATCTTTTCTAAATGTCCAGGCTCCACCCACAGGGATTATAATTTAACTGGACTGATGTGGACTCCAAGCACTGGTAAGAGCTGAAAGTTTCCCGGGTGGTTCTAATGTACAGCCAAGGCTGAGAGCTACTGACTTAAGCAAACCTAAATGGGGACTTTGTTCCCATAATTCAGGATCCAAACCTGCCTCCCCAAACCATAGTCCATCCAAGAAAAAAATAAATGAAACTTTTGGTAACATTCACCTAAGTCTATCTAAAACAACTCACCTATCAGAAACACCAATAAGAATGTGGAAGGAGTTCAAACAAGGTAGTATGAAGTCAATACAGAGAGGTGCTAAAAGAGAGCCTACACTTGATGGCCAAAAACAATACAAAACAAAAAAGGACTGTATTATTCCACTGGTTACATAACAGTGCAGAAGTTATTGTCTGCATCTCAGTTTTCTCATCTATTAGTGTACATATATCTTCCTCATGAAGTTGTTAAGTAGATTTAGTGAAAGCCCTATATTCACATGCTTACAAAAGAGTTTGCTCATGGTTCAACTCCCTTTGAGATTTTTAAAAATTTTTTTAAGTTTATTTATTTTGAGAGAGAGAGAGAGACAGAGAGGGAGGGGCAGAGAAAGGAGAGAGAGAGAGAATCCAAGCAGGCTCCACACTGTCAGCGCAGAGCATGACACAGGGCTCGAACTCACCAACCGCGAGACCATGACCTGACCAGAAATCAAGAGTCGGCTGCTCAACAAACTGAGCCACCCAGGTGCCTGTCAATTCCCTTTGAGATTTTACATCACTCTGAGTGATGCTGTTTTTCTTTTTTGCCACATTCTTAGCATTTGAAAGATTAGTTTAACCAGTTACTCTAAAATATTTGCAACTTTATTTTTCTAATGAGTACTCAGCAAACGTGTAGCATGATATGAATGATGGCATTATCCTGTACCTTTGTGGGTATCTTTATCTCATGTATATATTTTAAATAGTTTTTTGGAGTGTGTGTGTGTGTGTGTGTGTGTGTGTGTGTGTGTGTTTGCAAGGTGTCTACATCAATGAGGAATTGCTAACCAACAAAAGAATACCCAATGCATCTAACATTAGTGCCCACTTTTATGGGCCACTAATCACCAAGAGTCATTGTGCAGGCTGATCATTTGGCAAAGTGGCCTGATTACTCAGCTTTGTCCCTGAGGCAGCCAGCACCTTGCTTGAGACCCACCTGACACAGTTAGCCAGCACTGAAGTGCCTGAGTCAAGAGGCTGATCTTACAGGCCAGCTGGGTAGGGACAGCCCAATGTCCAACAGTAATGGTCAGGTCTAGTTCTCAAGAGGCCCAGGAGGGTTCTAATTAGGTGAGGGAATACAATAATTCCTCACCACCAACAACAATAACCAAGTTATGAAATAACGTGCCTTTGTGTTTTTCTATAAAATCATTAATCCCATTCTTTGAAAATTCTTTTCAGTTCCATCCTCTTACAAACATAGGAGGTGGGTGTGATTTTGGTAGCCACAAGCTCAGATCTGCAAATACAGAACTTTTTCTTTATAACTAAAATAATTTCTTTTTTAAAAAATGCTTATTTTTGAGAGAGAGAGACAGACAGACAGACATAATGTGAGTGGGGGAGGGGCAAGAGAGGGAGTACACAGAACTCAAAATGGGCTCCGAGTTCTGAGCTGTCAGCATGGAGCCCTATGCAGGGCTCAAGCTTATGAACTGTAAGATCATGAACTGAGCTGAAATCGGATGCTTAACCAACTGAGCCACCCAGGCGCCCCTTTATAACTGAAATAATTTCTATTATAAGCCCTTCATGTTTCCTGATAAATTGAATCTGGTCACTTCTAAGTAAATTCAACAACTTCAATAATTTCTTGGTATTTCATTATAATACTCAAGGGGCACCTGGGTGGCTCACTCAGTTAAGCATTTGACTCTTGATTTCAGCTCGGGTCATGATCTTATGGTTCTTGAGATGGAGCCCCCCCCAGAGGGTTCTGCACTGACAGTGAGGAGCCTGCTTGGGATTCTCCCTCTCCCTCTCTCACTCCCCCTCCTTCCCTCTCTCCTCCTCCCCTGCTTGCAAGCACGTGCTCTCCCCCTCTCTCTCTCAAAATACATAAACATTTAAAAAATAATAATGAGCAAATTATGGATTTGTCTCTTCTCTCAACAGTTGATTCTAACTCAAGTGTTTACATAGTAACGTAGTATCTATAAGAAAGCATCTCTGTGGATGTTCAGAGTTGACATCCACTGATATATACAATCATAAATATCTGGTCCTTAGTGCTGTCACCCTCCAAAATGGGATTCTGCTCATCTGGTCTCAGACTGAATAATCCAAGCTGCCGCTTACAGTTGCCTCCCTTGTTATGAGCTTGAGAACCCTTTGGGTATTTAGATTTCTCTCTTGCTAAGATATGTATCCTTGCTTGGGACATAAGAAAGGTTCGATTGCTCCCTCACATCTCCCCTGGGACAATGGTACAGTTAGGATCGTCATCAAGCCTTCCCATGCTGAACTGCATGATAATCTTTGTAATATCTCTTCCTTCCAGCCATCCAGATGGGAAAAAGAAGACTTATCCTATTTGATATGGTAAGTCATGCTGTAGTAATAAATTACACCCAAAAGATCAACAAAATTTCATTCCTAACTCATATAAAATCCATCAAAAGTCCAGAATACTCTTCATGACATCTGCTTTCACGTGTTGGCTCAGGGTTCCAGATTATCACGAAAAAAAGCAGGCTGGAAAGTCTTGCACCAGCAATTAGGTGCTTCAATGATAAAATGATCTATATCATTTCCATTAACAATTTGTTGCCCAAAGCAAGTCACAGGGTCATGCTTATCTTCAAGGGACAGGGATAGTACAATGCTCCATATGCCCAAAGAAGAGCAGGGCACAATACCGGTGAATTATAGCAATGTCTTCTACAGCACTGGTTCCCTCTATCCTAACACTTATCTGGGGTCTTATAGGTTCCTAGTCTATTATTTGATTCATTACTCGGGACTTGACCCAAAATAGAGACTTAGTTCTAAAACCAGTGTCTATCTCTCTTTATTATATTTTAACTTTCTTCCCTCTCTCCAGTTGTAAGCATCTTTATCTAGTAAGGGAGGGGTTACAAAAAGGAGAGATCAAGGAAAAATATGGAAAGATGACCTAAGACTTTTAACTTTAAAAGTCAGGAATCTGACACCTGTTTCTCAGTCCTCTTGACAACCTCTGCTGTCCTATGGATTCCCTGACTGCACTCTCCAAGTGGGATGTCAGCCACACATCAAATGAAAGGGAGCAAAGTCATGGGATTAAAAGTCAGTAGAGGGGCGCCTGAGTGCCCCTGAGCCTGGGTGGCACAGTCAGTTAAATGTCTGACTTTGATCTTGGTTCAAGTCATGATTTCACAGTTAATGGGTTCCAGCCCCACTGGGCTCAGCGTGGAGCCTGCTTGGGATTCTGTCTCTCCCTCTCTCTGCCCCTTCCCCTCTTGCTCTCTCTCTTTCTCTGTCTCTCTCTCTCTATCCCTCAAAATAAATACGTAAACTTAAAAAAAGTCAGCAGAGGTAGGTGAGTAGCAATTAATACTTCATATATTGCCTTCCCACCATCAACCATGTATTGCTTTCCCCTTTAGTAGACAACACGAGGGGGTCTATGGAGGCTGGACAGAGAAATCAAATAACCTTAACTTATCAATAAGTTAAGAGAACAGATCTGGAAAAATGTGTCCTTAAGTAGTATGATAATGTGTGAAGAGGTCAGAAGTTGCACAAGCATTTTGCTGGCACTTGGTGAAAATGAAAGGAAGGAAAATGGAAGTAAAAATACATTCAATTTCAGACTAAGAAGCTCTGTACAAAACTTTTAAAAGTAATGCCTTCTGAATAGCTTAACACTTGTATGAGGCTCTGCCTCAGCAAATCACAATGCCATGGTCATTTCTCCTTAACCACTGAAGGTGACTCAAGAGATGGGTTACCCACCAAAGGAGACTTTTCTTGCTGAAGAATCTGTTCATTTAAATATATTTAATAGCACTTTACTCATTACTTCCCTAGTCCTCTCTTGATTATGAAACTTTTTTTTCCTATCATGTTCCTTTTCAGGATCAGAAGCTCTGAGACTACTATTCTTTAAGCCAGGTTTAAAGTCAGATGGTTATGACATCTATTGTATCCATTTCCCATTGCTAGAAATAAAATGTCTAACAAACAACCACAAAACTTCAGAGCCACACCACGATAACTGTGTTCACAGTCTTGAGGGCCAGCTTGGTGTCCACTGGGTGGCTCTACTAATCTAGGCAGGTGTTGCATATATATCTGGGGTCAGCTGGCCAGTGGCTGAAATGGACTGGCCTCAAATGGGAAGATGGAATGTTCCACTCTAGTCCACATGCCCCTTTCCTCTTCCTTGGACCAGCAGTCTAACGTGGTATGTTCACAGGGCATTAACAAAGGCACAAGAGTGAGAGTGCAAGCCAGTCCCAAACACAGTTTTGCTTCCATCACATCTGCTGGTAATCCATGGGCCAAAGCAAGTCACAAGAATACACCTGGAGTCAGGGCAAAGAATGGAGGCAAGGAGAGGTGAAGAATCCAAGTCATGCCATGCTATTTACCACACCAAGGCTCTGTTCACTGAGAATGCCTGGGCAGGGCTGAAGTCACTGACTGGCCTGGGCACTACCCAGGTGCAGACTGCAACTTAAAGTAGGGGCCAACTGCCGGGTACTTGGGCAGGGAGGCAGAGTAATGAAAATGGGATATGAAACTGAGCAGAAATAGGAATTCAAAAACCTTCAGGTACAGAAATTAAAGGAAGACTTAGGAAGAACTGAGAATAGCCAGAGTATGTCATTCTTAGCTCTGCTTTATCTGTGTGCATAGTACCTTCTGTTTTACAGACTGCTGTGTAATTTTCAGGGTTTTAAAAGCTCATCCAATCATTCCAAGCAGCAGTCCCTGCACAGTGACAGGTGGGCATTGCTTCCCCATTTGAAATGGGAGCATATTAAGGATTGCAGAAGTACAGGGAGGTGCCCAAGGTAACAAACATTAGTAAGTGATCTGGCTGAAACACAAACCCAAGCCTGGTTCTCTTTTTCCACTCTTCAATGAAAACTTTTGAAAAATAAGGTTTGAAACAGTAACATTTAAAACACCTTCCTTATAAATCTCCAGCATAAAGGCCAAAGTGCCAAGTGTCATCCAACTTAGAAAAAGATACGCAAATTGGTGGTTGCTATGGAGTCACTTCAGCACATCCTTGCTTATGAAGTTGGGGTTGACACTGAAGGCTATTAAAAGTTAAAGGGAGTCATGAGCCAAAGCTTACATATTTCCTAAGTAATGACAAAACATAACATGATTCATAGGAAACTGGGAAAAAATGGCTGAAAATGCTATTAGAGAAGGTCGGGGGCAGGGATTTAGTGGGGGAACCAGAATCAATCAGCAGGTAGAGCCTTTAATGGGAAAAGATCGCTTTGAAAAATGAGGTAGAATCAAAGGTATAAATCATGAATATGGAATCAAATAACGCTTGTTACCAAAGAGAAAAACCAAATGACCAAATGTAGGTAGGTGACCTAAAAGATTAAAACTAGCCCAAAATGTAGATTATTACCAATCACAGAGATGATGAGTCAGTCTAAAGTTTGCAGGAAAATCTAAAGCCATGGATAATTTTTCCTCAGAAATTGAAAATATGTATTTTTGAAAGAATTCTTTACTGTCTCTAGATGTAGCCCATATGACAAATTTGTTAGAAAATAAACAGGAAGACTTGCAGCTGTCCCACCCTTAATATCAGAGTTCTGTTTCTCTTTAAAATGACTTGAAAATTTGGGGAAAAGAAATTGGGGTTGACCTTACTCCTGCTACCTGTTACCTGACAGGGGCTTGACTTCTCAGAAACTACGAGGTGGGGGCTAGGGGGTTGGTTAGCTGGAATATGGGATGTGCTTCAAAAGTGGTATAAGAAGAAAACAAGTCCCAGTTAATTGGAAAGCCCATAGAATACAAGAGTACTAAAGAAGGTGGAGAGGAAATGCCATACTGTGAAACTAAGCCTCACCTCTACTGTGAAACTAAGCCTCTCAGAAATCCTGAATCAGGGACACAGCAAGGCTGTCAGTGGTTGAGAGCAACAGCTTATCTAAACATCAATATTCTCACTCTGGAGAAACAACATCAAGAGATAAATATATACAGAGAGACACAGGCTTTGAAATCCATTTTCATAGCTATTACCCTCTCCTGGGCCAGCCTTCATTACCAGCAATGACTTAGATAATGATCAAGAAAGAATGCTCATCAGATTATTTAAGGACATAGCAAGTACATTAACAGAGGTACAATAATGGAGAGAAATGACCTTGAAACAGACGGAACTACCAAGACGAAATTCTGCAGGGATAAGTGTTCTACCGTGCTAAAGGTAAATCCGGGAAACCAGGTACACTAGCTGAGGGAAGATATTTAAGAACGGTATGCAGGAAAACAAACTTGGTGTTTAAAATGGCTACAAGCTCAAGGTCAGTCTGCCTTTAATGCAGAGATTTAAGAACCTCTTTGGAGACAAGGACTCCTTTGAGAGCATGATACAAATTAGTATCATCTTCACCTTAGACACAAGTATATTCTACACTTGGAAAGTTCACAGAGGGCATATGCGGCATTGGTGTATAGCTGATGGTTTAGAACATGGGACTTGCTCTAAACAAGTCAGTCCAGGGTCCAGTCATGTCTCCACACTCACTTTCTTATTATGCCTTCCAAAAAATAACATAACCCTCTCTCCACTCTGAGTTTCCTCATCTGTAAAAGGAACAGAATAACAGTGGTACCCAGTCCTCCTCTCCCCTGCAGTGTTATTGTAAGAGATTCCTAAAATAAAGCACAAAGTGCTTTTGGATTTTTTGTTATATATTTTTATTATATTTTAAATACACTAATATACTTTGTTATATGCATATTTTATTATACGTATTATATTACTAAAGTCATTTGCTACCTTATACAAGTTATAGGTAACTTTTAAGTTTAGTAAACAGGGCAGAAGAGAGGATTATCCTCCTGGGGCTGCTTGCTATTTGAAATAATTACTAGAACCTTGAGTTCTGATCTGGGCATATCAGTTTAAGAGGCACAACTGAAACACAAGCAAGGAAGGCCAGGAAGGATGGTGAGGGAGTGTACAATCTCGACATAAGAAGACACATGGAAGAATTAAGGATATTCAGTCTAGAGAACAGAAGATTTAACCAAATTAAAATACTTAAAAGGTTGTATTGTGGTGAAAGAAAGGGAATTGTTCTGAATAACTCCATGGGTCAAAATTTGGGCCACTGGAGAAGGAAATTTCAGTTGCATATAAAGAATATCTTAGCAATTACAAACTGGTATTTCTTTATCACTGAGGGGTCAACATATTCATTTATTTAGTAAACATTTATTGAGCACCTACTGTATGCCAGAGACCATGACGGCACCAGGAATTCAAAGGTAAGTAAAATACAGACCTAGTTCCTTTAAAAGTCTCCCAATTTGTTAAGAGAAACAGATAACAGATATTTTCAACATAAACAGAGGCAACTGTATTACCTATAGATCAAGGCATGGCACCCACCTAGTCTAAGGGAAATGGCATTAGAGATGAGACATAATGGATGAAGAAGAACCGGCTGGGTGGCCAGGCATGCCACACAAAGTACACAGGCAAAGAGGTGAGAAACAGCACAGTGTATCCAAGGAGTGCTGGGCAAGAAGGACAAGACAAAGAGGAGAGGGAGAGAAGAACTTAGATACAATCGTACGGATGGAGCCATTAAAGGATTTTAAGCAGGGAAATGACCTGGTCAAATCTGTGCTTTAGATGTGGACATATAATTAGTAAAATGTTTGAGGTGAGAGCTAGTACAGATTCCAGTATTTGTCCTGTATCTCCCTGTATCTTGTCCTGTATCTCAATCCTCATTGATTGAGTAGGCAAAGAGCTTCATGATAGTTCAACATTTTTTCAATGGGTTATTTCATCTTATATAAAATGAGAATGTTTCAAATAGGATATTTGTTTTGGGTGCTGGAGCAAGACAGCAAACCTAAAAACCAACTAAGAGACTGTGGTAATAATCCAAGAGATATAAGGGCCTTCATCAAGTATTCAAAGGTGTGGAGGGACTGAGAAATAGAAGTGATCCCCTCATGGGCATTTCCAAAGCTTGAACTCTCTGCAGTTTGGTCTTCAAACAATCACAGAATTCTATGGTCATAAAGGACATTGAAACCATCTTACCCAGCTTTTCTACTGGAGAAACTAAACCCGAGGAAGATAAAATGTTTTTTTCACTTCTCCGTATAATTAGTTGATGAAAGAGTTAAGAACAGGACACAAAATCCTGAAAAGCTCCATCTTTCAACCCTGATCTAGTAAGTGACCTTTTATTCTACCATGTCACTCAAATTTTCACTAAATCTGCTTTGTAGCAAATATGATTTCTTAATTAGGACTACAAAAATAGAGTTCCAAAACACAAGCTGTTTGTCAAAAGGAAAATAGTTTAGAATTTAGATGTTTCCATGGATCACAGATATGTTATAGAACAAGAAGGGTCTTCTATTTAAATTTACCTTCAGGGTGACAGAAAGAGCTCAGGCTGATTCAAAACTGAACTCTATACTTGCCAAGAGAATGACATTGAGAGGGGTACCTGGGCAGCTCAGTTGGTTAAACAACCAACTCTTGATCTTAGCTCAGGTCTTGATCTTGGGGTTGTGAGTTCAAGCCCCATGATGGGCTCCACACTGGGGGTGGAGCCTACTTAAAAAAAAAAAAAGAGAATGACATTGAGAAAGTCATTTAACCTCTGAAGCTCAGTTTTCTTATCTCTACAATGAAGAGAGAATTCTGATCTTACAGAGTTTTCGTTATATAAAGTGCCTCTACAGTGCCTGGAGTTCAACAAATGTTAAGTGGCTTCTTTCTCTTTCTGTTACCTTTCTTGTCCCCTTCCTCAGCAAGAACTGTAAGAAAAAGTTACCCCTCCCCCATCTTCTCCAGCCTGGTACTTTGGTAGAAAGTACAATAAAGTGGTTAGAATTTGGCCGCTGGTGTCAGACTGACCAAGTGATGACTCATGGCCCTTTGTGAACCTGGACACACTCTTTAATCTAAGACTATTTATAAATCTGTAATAATGTGAAGATACTATTTCTACCTCATAGGGTTGCTACCAGGATTAAATAAGCTAAATACAAGGTGTTGAGAGCAGTGCCTGACATATGGTAAACAATGCAGCCATTGCTATGATGGTGTGAATTTTACTTGCAGAAAATCAGGTTACACTGCAATTTCCTTGATCTCCTTATTGTCATTGTTAACAATCTTCTTTTTCTTGCACACTTCATCTTTTCAAGAAAATAGTTGCATGCATTTCTCTTCAGACATGGAAGAAACTGAAAGGCTTCCTCTCAAAAGTAATTAAGGTAAATGTGATCAATGGATCCAACTGGCTGCCAGAAATGGAGTAGTGGAACCGAATATCATCAATTCAAGGTATTGGACACCCACACATTGATCTGTGACCTGCTTTTGATTATAGGTCAATAGCTCCCCGTCCCTCATTCTATAGATCAGAGGGATGTTGAAGTACTTTCTATGGACTGAGTGGTTTGATATGCCCTGTGATGACAGTCAGGTGAGGATTAGAATTGGCCTTTTGTACCATCCTCAATGACAAGCACAGTATACGCATTAAAAATTTCCACTGAACGAATCAATCAGTAAAACTCCCTTTGTTAAGTGCCTTGGCACTACAGGATTAACTCTAGGGGCTATAGCTCACATTGCATTTGAGAACACAGGACTAAAGTGTATGGCAGGGGCACCTGGGTGGCTCAGTTGGTTAAGTGTCCGACTCTTGGTTTCAGCTCAGGTCATGATCTCATGGTTTGTGGGATCAAGCTCCACATCGGGCTCCATGCTGAGAGTGAAGTACCCACCTGGTATTCTGTCTTTCCTCTCCCTTTGCCCCTCCCCTGCTCATGCTCACTTTCTCTCTCTCTCTCTCTCAAACTAAATAAATACACTAAAAATAATAATAATATAGTGGATGGCAAACATAGTAAATAAGAGATTGGGCTCCAGGGTGGGAATATTTGACTACTGGTTCCATCAGCACTTTAAGCCTGTGCCTTAAGCCTGTCACTTAACTTCTCAAAATCTCAACTTCCTCATCCACAAAGTGAGGAAAAAATAGATGAACCTAACTAGTAAGGTTCTCACAAGATTAAGTGAGATAATGCTTGTAAAGAGTTTAGCACCAACTAGTGTTCAATAAATGTAGTGATGATGATGATTACCATTTCAAGTAAGAATTACTAAATGCTATACAATATTATACTGTTTAAAACACACAGAGAAGAATTCACAAAAGGGGAGATCAATGTGGCACTAGGTTGAGTATGCATCTTAACCACAGGATGGATGTTTCTTAGAGAAGATAGGTTCTGAGTCCAACCTTAGAGAAAGGATAGGTCTAGATCTGCAAAAGTCACGTTCCATGGGCAAAGAAGAGCCAGGAGGATGTGATCCCTGAATATTCAGAAGACACAGGAGTGAGTAAAACACAGAATTTTGAGTATGTGCTCCATGGGGAAGAAAAGGGGACATTTCAAAGTCTAGTGTGGAAATGGTGGACAATTTCAGAAAAACAAGCTACATGGTGAGAAAAACCAGTGGAGCCAAAGCCATGGTGTGGTAGGTGAGTACGGGCTTTAGCACAGACAGACCCAGGTATGAAACCCTCAGACAAATTATCTAACATTTCCAAGACTCACTAGTCTCATCTTTGCTACAGGGATACTTTCATCTACCTTGCAGAGTTTCGAGGAAGATTAAATGAGATACTGAAGTTAAAACAGTCACGTAAGTGTCTGACTCAATGTCAGCTTGTGTGAGCATCTAGCAATATTCTAAGATAAGCAAACACTAAAAGAGTTACACAAATTCACCTGGACAAACACTTAACCTTAGGTGAATTAGAAAAAGTTTATCTTCATTCAGGGTCCTAACTCTCATCACTGATTTCTGTTGGAATTTAAGTACTATAATAATTGCCAGGTATTATCATTATCATGGATTAGATAAAGCTATCATTATCTCAGTTACTCCTCACACAATCCAGGAGACAAAAATCAATTTTATTTGTCCCATTTTACAGATTAAAAAAGAAAACAAAAAAACAGTTTAGAGAGATTAGTCACTTGTCCAAGCTCACAATCAATGACAGAACCAGGATTGAACCAGGGCAGTCTGGCCCCAAAGATTGTGAGCTTCTGATTGTGGCAGTTGACAGACTGCAGCAGACCCATCTGAGACCCTCGGACATGTTCCTCCTGAGCCAGACCTGCTATGACAGCATGGGCCTCACTAGCTGCATTCAAGAAAGAAAAATAGTTCTGCAGGGAAAAGTGAGCATAGTTAGGTATGTGGCTGGACAGAGAAGAGGCTCCTTCTCTGTAATTTAATTCTCATTTTAATGCATAGCAAACAAACCTTTCCATCTTCATGCACTCCACATCTGGCCTCTGCTACAGGGAGAAGTGCCTGTTGGAGCCACTGTCCTAAAATGGCAGACACTGAATGCCTTCAAAACACAGAATCCTTAAGAAATAGGTTCAGTTGTGCCAAGTGACATTAATTGCATAGCCCAGCACTATCAATTGGAGTCTTGTCTGTAAAAGAAAAGCTTGCCCCCACAGGCACTACTTAGAAAATATTTGCTCCTTTGCTGAGCCAAAATAACTGAAAATCAAATTCGAGAAAGTTCCAGAAAATCTGAAGAGGATTCAGTGAAGAGTGGAAAAAAAGATTAAAATATTAAACTACTGGTTCTCAATTCTGTTTTCTTCGCAATTGTCTCCATACATTCTCCTCAGGTCTCCCATAACTAATCTAACTTTCTTACCTCTAATCTCCCAAAGCAAGGGGTGGTAGAAGGAAAGAGGAGAAAGAGATAAAAGCAGGAGACAAGGGAGAGAAGGAGTGTCTTGGAAGGGAAAAGGGGAAGAAGGAGAATCATGGAAGTACTACACATTTCAGATCTTAGGTCAAAACCAGGGGTAGCTAAGACAACCAAGAAAGAGAGCATAAAATATATAAAGTTCCCAGGATTCCAGCAGAGGAGCATCCTTGTGTATTACAAAGCCAAGAGAATAATCAGGTTTCAAGTAGGCTAGAAACAAAGAAGGGAAAGAAATGTGGAGATGAAATCATCCATGCTGTTAATAGCTAACCACTCACCAAGAGACCTTGTCAGACCTCCCCAAGCCCACAGGGCATCTGGGCCTCAGGGCTCCCAGCAGTGTTTGCAATGGTGTCCTGTAAGGGGAAGGCAGACCTGGTAACTGATCACAGTGAAGTGTGTATTTATTTAGATGTTGGCCTGAGTATCTTTGGAACAGAGACTATACTCTATTCACATATGCAGACAGCTGGTATCTAATAAGGGTTTGCTGGAAAGTAGGGAAGAAAAGGAGGAGGAGGGGAAGGAAGAAAGAATGAAAGACAGAGACTTTGAGGAAACAGCTCCTCCTTATCTCAATCAGCATGAGTCAGATAGTAATTTGGGTCTCATACCAGCCATCTCATCCTTCAAATCTAGTGTCTACTTGCCCTGACAGTTAGGAAAGAGAAAAAAAGCAAAGTGATTCATTATCGTATCTTTTCACTAGAAAGTCTGAAAATTAACAGCAGCTAAAATTGCAAATAACTAAAACTCAAAGGCAGATATTATGAACTTAATAAACCATTGTCTCTAAAATAATTGTTCTGAATGAGCTTTTAAAAAATTGTATCCCTTTTACATCTCCATCTGTCTCATGCTAAAACACCCTCAACTTTTAGCATATTGCCTTTGAAAGCTTAACTAAAGATTCAGATGGATAACTAAAAAACAAAAAATGCAATAGTAACAATACCTTACATTCTAGCTATCAGTCTTCCTTCACCTTCAATCATCACAACGAAGCTCTGAGGTTGGTGGAACAAGGAGTATTGTCTCTAGCCATAGATGTGGAAACAGACAGGAAAATCACAGCACACAGTAGACTGAGCAAGATGAAAACCCAGGACTCTTGAGTCTGAGCTTAGCTCTCATCCTGAAGCCAGGCTTACAGTAGGGATGTTCTAGGATGTTGTCTGGGTGTGTAGGTTGAGGCAGAGAGGGGAGCAAAATATTGCCCAACTTCTTACCTATCAGACATGCTCTTACCTATACTAATGTCTTCACTGTATGAGATAGACTTTTACTGTTCTCATGCAGCTGTAGTTTTCAAATTTCTTCTACCAGAAGGACCTTTTTATCAATATTTCATGCTGGAGCCCTCTAATACCAAACAGATAAAAGTGAAGATAAAAGGCACTGGTTGGAACAGCTGGGAGACTTGCAAGAGGTTTGGTGACAGGGGCCATTGGCCTGTTTCAACCCCAAACACATGAAAAACACCAGGATACTACCAAACAAAGACTGAAGACCATGTCACAGAGCATGGAGTGAGGACAGCAAGGACTTCACAGTCCGACTGATTCCAATTACAAGTCCACCACATGCTCCCTGCATGCACTGAGGAGGTAATCAACCTTCCTGAGCCTCTGTTGCTTCATCTCTAGAAGAGTCCTCATAATACCTGCCAGGTGAGTCTTTTGAGGATTAACTCAGGTACCCAAAGTGACTCACAGATCACAGTGCCCGGCACACAGCAGGTACTCAGGCAGTGTCCTTCTAGAAGTACCTTGCCAAATCTCCACATTTTTCTGATAAAATAGATGTGTTCTGGTTCCCTTAGAGGGTATAAATTCCATTTGTTCTCTTACATCCAGCTCGTGCCTTTAACACTCGAGGGCTTGTACTACTCCCACAAACATTTAGCATTTTCTATTCAGTTAGCACAGCACTGAGACTTTAAAAGCAGCTTGAAAACAAACTTGATTCCAAATATGATTTATAATGTCCCAAGCAACAGCTCATTTACCCAAGAAAGCTCCATCAATTATTGACAGATGTACCCTCGGAGGAGAAGTAGCATTAAGACAAGGAGACACAGGGAAAATCGTGCTTCAACCCCTTAAGCCAATTATCCAAGGTGATTCTGAGCATTAAATCCTTAGATATGCTTAATTTACTGTCCTTGCCTGTAAGCACAGAAAGAATTGTGAGAAGGGGAAAAAAAAAAAGCTATGCAATTTAGAACTGCTTTTAAAAACAAAGAAAAAGAATAGCATAGAGAGGAAAAATATATAGGAAGCACTATGTGGGTGTTGAACGCATGTGGGCTTACAGATTGAACATCCCTAGCCCTCGCACACCTTGCCTCTCATTGCAGAACCAGTTACTCCCCACCTGCCTTTGTTCAGTAAAGAAATAATTGCACTTACCTGCCTCTGACCTAATAATTACAGCAGGGCCTGATTTTATTCTCAGCATGTTTATTGTGGTCGAATTTCCATGGTGTTCAGTGCAAAGGCCTTACTAAGGATGCTAGCATTATTTGCTTTAACATCAAGCTAGCGACAAGGCTATGTAAGGTTCTGTAAAAAGCCAAGAGGCCAGTGTGAACCCAGCCTGTGGAGGCTTGTAATCTGCATTTGACATGCCAATATTAGAAAACCTTGGCAAGACCATGAGGTTCACATGCAAGGGAAGAAAGGGAGTGCATGAGGCCAAGAAATGTAAGGATGCTAATACATTTCTCCATAGTTTGCTCAAAAGGAGAAAAACAGGAGAGAGGTGGTTTTTTTTTTCTGAAATCTAAATTATAAGGCAAGCGGTGGCCAATTATGCCCACTTAGCTTTAATTTGCCTGTACTGAGGAGTGTGTGTGTGTGTGTGTGTGTAAGTGAACATGCACACATAAGTACAGTGTATATATGCTGTGGACAAGCATGGGTAGATGGAAGTAAAGAAATTTGAGGGCATGGAGAAGAGGTCTAACCTATATAAAAAGTCTTGCATGATGAATTGAACATTTCTATATTAAGAAAATAAATCCTGCCGTAGGAGACCTGAAAAATTACTACCCTGACTTTTAATGCAATCTGTGGTTTAAAGTACAGTTATAGAACATTCTAAAATTACCTGCTTACACCTCATGACTTGGCAGAATGATTACAGGCTAGATTATTTCATCTTTTTATACTTTTTTATTAAGAATTAAGAGATCCACTATATTGGGTTATTAAAAGCCTGATCTCTTTTAGCATATTTTTTATCCCATTATTAAATAGTTCATATAAAATATAGTAAGCCTTGACTTTTGAAGCTTTAGCTTCTTAATTTCAGATTCACAATCAACCTGTGGGTGCTTGATATCATTCAAATGATTTCAAAGCTACTGCCTCATCTGATCGACACCTAGATTCCTAACCATGTTTTCTGATTCCAGTCTAGTATGCATCCCACCGAATCACAACCTCCTATCGTTGCCTTGTCATCAAGTCTTTGAGGGATTGTGGATTAGGGATGGAAGGAGCGAAGGAGTGACAGACTCGTTGGTAATACAGAATGGTATGTCACTGGCTTGCTGTTAGAGGTATATGCTTTTATTCTTTTGGGACTCCCATTTCTCTAAACATGAAACTGAAACAAGAGTATGGGATCTTTATTATTATTATTATTTTAGAGAGAGTGGGGGGGGTAGAATCTTGAGCAGACTCCTTGCTCAGTGAGGAGCCTGATACAGGGCTCGATCCCATGACCCTGGGATCATGACCTGGGCTGCAGTCTAGAGTCGGATGTTCAACCAACTGAGCCACCCAGGTGCCCCAAGAGTACAGGATTTTTAATCAACTCAGAAAAATGTTATCAAGGATATTAAGTATTCTGCACCTTTTTGAGATGACTAGTTATTTTAACAATGCTACAATTGCTTCACATCTTGTGTTAGAGGAGAGAAGCAGTCTAGGCTGGGGGGGGGTCCTCTTTGGGGTCACTATCATCCTTGGGACACATTCTTAACATCCTCAAAATTTCATTCTTTAAGGGCTGAACATTTTTTACCCTTAAGAAGCATATTTGAAATAGCCAAAAGTTATTCAGAGCCAAGAGTGATAAATAAAAAGATCAAACTGGAGAATATCAATAGTATCATCATATAAGATGTGACTATAAGGTAAAGTAACTTATCATCTTGAGTAACGTGTAAGCTGTTTTTGAACACAACTGCAAAAGAGAATTCCAAAGGGTTAAAATAGAAAGCAAATATCAAGAACATATTTCTTCCATTCACTAGATGAGAAAACTGATTTGGAAAATGAGCCCTCAGCCTGGACTATATGTGTACCCACATATACGTGTACATGCACCTGTGTGTGCCTGTACATACGTGTGCATGCATTCATACAAGGACATGCCACAAATGGGGATTGCGTTCATTCACATATCATTCTGTAAGAACTGTTACTTACTTAGTCTGTTCATGTGAGCACCAGAATCTCAAGTACAGCTGTCATGACCCCAGAGCAGATTTGTATCTTCATATTCCGGGAACAATATTACTGTTCCTGACTAAAAAAAAAAAATAAGGAAATTATGTGTCATCTCTTACTTTTTAATTAGAACTATATACTTATCCAAACAGTGAAGCATGAAAATATAAATAAACTATGCATTAAATGCAAGGTTTTGGATCTTAACTTGCAAACAATACCTACTAGATACAAATAATATTTTTTGAAGTTTTTAGGAAATGGAATGAAGTAGGTAAAGCACCTTCTAGTTTGTGTATGAGAGTACTTCTTGCAAAGGTTTTCTTCTCTTGGAAACAACAGAAGCCAAAAATCATAATGATCACCATGCACGTAGGGAGTATGATTTAGCACAGAATTATATTATGAATTTTAAAAAATTGTGTGAACTATGAGTTCACAGCAAATTTGTTTCTCTGGAGACTGGGACAGCAATTCTGGAACCACTTTCTCTTTTACTAGGGGTTAAACAAAGTAAGTAAATATATTGTAGATAACAAGGACCAAGTTTCTCATGCTCAGGAAAGAAGTCACAAATAAGGAAAGAAGGAAGAACAATGACACCCTAGCAGCAATGAACACACCTACTGCTCAGATCTTAGTTTCTAAAAGCCATTCTCCAAAAAAAAAAAAAGAACCAAAGGGTTTCTTGGAAGAAGTGGTTAATTCCAAGCCTGAGGCTAGGAAAATACAAGATGAGTCTGGAGCATCTTAAAATTCTAAAAAGTAAAGAAATGCTCAAAAAAAGGATGGGAGAGGAGCACCTAGCTGGCTCAGTCAGTAGAGCATTCGATTCTTGATCTCAGGGTCATGAGTTCAAGCCCCACATTGGGTGTAGAGATCACATACATTCATACATACATACATGCATAAACTTAAAAAAAATAAGGATGGGAGGATGTGGAAAGGCCACAGGAGCCAACCTGAAAGAGCTTACAATGACCAAAAGTAGAACAACGTGAGCAACAAAAAAAAAAAAAAAAAAAAAAAATGATAGCATCGTATTATATCTCACAGAATAAAGCAAGCTAATATACATGCATCTATACTGATATAACTAATTGAATAAATAAGTAAATGGAAAAAAGATAGCTCTCTCTTCAAATGAATTCTAATTAATAAATGTGAGGGCGTGGGAAATGAGGGAATAGAAAATCACTCTTAAAACACTACAACTTGTTGCAGGCAAGATCCACAGATGAATGCTAAAATGGTGGATGAAAGTTGGAGAAGAAACAAGTCATTTTCATAGTATAAAGTATCTCTGCCCAAGATATCAATTGATTACAAAGGGGAAAATAATAACACTTGAGACACCTGGCAGCTGCCACCTGAACCAAGTAACCAAAGTTCACACCACCAGTGATAAGACATCTGGCTCTGAGAAGGGCTCATCACTGTGTTATTCTTCTTGGTAATGCATACCCTCAATCTAGTCAAGGGAAAAACACCAGATAAAACCAAATTGAGGGTTAAGTCTTCACAATAACAGCTGACCAGAACTTTTCAGAAGTATCAAGTTCATGAAAGACAGGGAAAGAGAAAAACAGTTGTAGAGTGGAGGAAACTAAGCAGACATGACAACCAAATGCAGTGAGACCTGAGACAGAATCCTAGAACAGAAAAAGGACATTAGTGGAGAACCTGCTAATATCAAAATAAAATTTGTACTTGGGTTAATATTATTGTGCAAAGGTTACATTCTCCATTTTGACCATCGTACTGTGATAATAAGACTAACTGTAGAGGAAGCTGGGTGAAAAGTACATAAGAAATATCAGTACTATTTTTACAACTTTTCTGAAGCGTAAAATTAAAAATTAAAAATAACTTTAAACTGATAAAATAATCTAATCAGAAGAATATTATGATTTATTAAACTATGCTTCTATGTCCTATGAAATAGTGAGTTCATTATCATTGGAGCTCTCTGAGCCTTAGGGAAAATAATCCAAAAATGTATCATCTTCCTGCTTCTGATACAACAGCCATGAGGGAGAATGACCAGAGAAAGATGGTTTTGACCTGATAAATAGGAGCACCCTTTTTTAGGGTCCCTGGTCCCTGGTTATATTCTGGGGCTAATGTGTTTGGCAGTTAGGTGACATCTGAGAACCTACTGTGTTATTCCTACTCTCCGTAGGTGGGAAAAATTGAGTCCTGATTCATGTTTATAAGAAATGATGGGCTGTTGACAATAAAAATAGCACTTTTTAAGAGCTTACTACATGCTAGAACATTCCAAACTCTTTACATATCTGATTCATCTCTCACAATAGCCCTATCAAGTAAATATTATTATCCCCTTTCTACAGATAGGCAAGGGTATAGAGAGGGGAAATCAGATAAAGAAAAGGTATGTTTCTGGGAAAACCATGGAGAAAACCATGGCCCATCTCTTCTTTTCTGGTCATCTATTTACCAATCCTGCACTGGCTGGTGTTTTACCTGCCTAACTGAGATATACCCTATTTTAACTAATTGCCCAGACTGAAGTCTTTTCACACTAAAAACAGATCAAGTAGATCTATATGAAAAAGCCATACATGGGGAGACATTTCCTCTGGCTGGGCCCTGAGTCCCAGAGCCCACACCACCTTCCTCCTTCACCAAAAGTATGAGCATACTTTCTCTAGCCCCAGGACTCTAGTCAGCTTATGGCAGAAAACATGTTAAGAAATAATACCTCCTCTAGGCATGAAAAAGTCCTCTCTCTCTTGCTGGACTAGTCACTCAGACTGAGATTTCACCCTTGGAAATGAGTAATTACTTGTTGTCCAGCTGTATATTCATTTCCTGAGAAAATGGAAGTTGGCACATATTTTCCCTGTTTCTCTGTGCTTGTTCCGGTTATGATAGTAACTATGCTTCACATTATTTGTATAGTGCTCTTGTTTTATAAACTTCACTCACCAACTGTACCTGGTCTTCAAAATCAACCTTAGAGATTAGTTCATATATCATCAACAAATATTTATTAAGTGCTTGCTATGTGTCAGGCCCTAGGAATGAAACAGTCACCAGGACCAATGTCATCTTTGCCCACTCTCCTGGAGTTGACATTACAGTGAGGAATTCAAGCAAAAAAACCAAAACAAACAAACAAAAAACCTAAACATATACTTAAAAGAAGTATAAACTATGGAGTTATCTAAAAAAAAAAAAAAGAATACTATAAAAAAATACCCAGGCATAACATGGAGAGACCTACGTCAGAGAGATTAGTCAAGGCATCTCTGAGAAGGTGATGTTTGATAAGAAGCAGGCAGCCCTGCAAAGTTTGGCAGGGGAGGGGGGGTGCCTCTCATTCAGAGGAATCAGCATGTGCAAGGGAAGGCTGGGAAGGGTGAAAAAAGAGTTTGGCACATTCTGTAAACTACCAGAAGGTAAATTCCTCTGGAAAACTGGGAACAAGAGGGATAGAGGCCTGAAATGAAGTCCCAGAGGAAAGCAAAGAGTATGTGGCATCTAGGGCTGGTGCTTAGAGGCTTTTTCTAATGGTTTTCTTCCGAACATAATGGAAAGAGCTGGCAATACTATGGTTATTTTACAGGTGAGTAAAACTAAGCTCAGAGAAATTATGTGTCTTGTCTGAATTCTTAGCATGCATATGGCTCCATCCCAGGACTTTCCATTCCTTTCTTCTCTCCAGATGGGTGTCCACTGCATGCTACATGCACATTACTACTGGCTAGATAAGGTATAGTTTTAATCTCATTTAGATTAAGTCTGGAAGTGGGAAATGGCCTTGTGAACAAATGCAATAAAATATTACAGTCTCTATGTCCAGAAGTCTCCACAAAATATAGAGGAGACTTGAAGAGGGAAGAAATCAGTTCTATGTGGGTTAGGCAGAGAGAGACAGAGAGTTGGCATTGAGCTCAGCCTAGAAGATGAATATTTATAAGGAAAATGGGGGGTGGGGGATCATCAAAGCAGGTTGAGCAAAGATACAGAGAATTAAACAGCCTGGTAGATGCTGGAAATAGCAAGCTACTTCTGGCATGGAGTGAGGGGGGGCACTCAATAGTAGGACTGAAAAAATAGAAATGGCCAAAGACCAGATCCCTGGCGTGGCAAAGAAAGAAGTTCTAACTTCATTCTCTAAGCAATGGAAGCCAGTGCATTTTCAAGTAAGGGAGCAACCTGATGGAATTTGTTTCAGATAGATCATATCAACAGAACTGTAGAGATGAATGGGGGGTGGAGGCAACAATGGAAAAAGGGATTTTAGAAGGCTTGCAAGGTCTAGGGCAAGAGGAAATGGAGGTAAGACCACAAGTGTGCGCAGAAGAGAAGATCAAACAGAAAGGAAAGAGGAGGAAGGTGCAAAACTTAGACATGAGTGTTTGGAGTGAGGGGACTTAGGGTGAACTCTGGGTTTTTATGACTTTTGAGTCTAAATTCAGTACTTTTGAGATGGTGAGCTTCCATTCCTTCTATTAAAAAAAAAAGTATTTTATTTGTTGCAAACAGTTTAACATGTCTTCTCTTCCAGCTAAGACAAACTCACCTAAGATTATTCGTATTTTAAGTTATTTTTAAAAGAAAATATGCTTTTTTTTCCTGACAAACTATTGTTTGGAAGACAATGAAACTTTTTACCTAAAGTGATCAGCATAATGTCCTCTACTGAGATAAAGAACGTGTTTCCAAATTGCCTCTGGCAGGACAGATATCTATCTAAGCAGAAAATGAAGGTAGGTTGTAACTGAGTGTTTTTCTGCAGTTTAAGTTTCTAGCAAAGGAAAAATATTAGTACTCTATTTAAGAAGATAGCTCTCTCTCTGAGATCCTCAGATTCTCCTTATGTTCAGACCTGTCTTGACATGCCCTGCTACCATCAGAAACACAGCATATGGAAGTTCAATTTCTATTCTCAGATGCTCAAGAAATAACTTCAGATTCAAGTCTGAGATTTGACTTGAAAGACAGGATATTAGCACATCATTGATAGTGCCTGAAAACCAAAACATTTTAAAATTATATTTAAAGACTTCTCAAAATGATTTGGCTCTAGGGGACAACTGTCAGTGACATTTCTACATTACTTGTTCCAAGAGCCTATATAGGATAGCTTCCATATACATCTAGCCCTCATCTCATTTTCCTTCCCCATGCTCCCTCTCTCTTGCCCATTTCATTATTCTGATTGTTTTAGAGACATACAGAAAACCTTTAACCATACTTGGGGGAGAAGTGATCTGAGATTCTTATTCACTTAATGTTTTACATAGAATTTGCTATGTGTGGAGAACTATCAAAGAAAAGGTGTTGACCATGGACTGTCTTGGTAAAATCACCACCATTAATGGTATTTGGTAGAACTGTGCCACATACTTTACAGATTAAAGAGATAAGTCACTATTGCCATGGCAAAGAGGCTAACGAGGCTAGGTAACTCAATAAATATCACACACCAGTAAGTGATGGAATTGGGATTCACACACAGCTCTGTGACTCCAAAGCTGAGGAAATGG
The DNA here is from genome assembly GCF_027475565.1 of Acinonyx jubatus. Classification (NCBI taxonomy): domain Eukaryota; kingdom Metazoa; phylum Chordata; class Mammalia; order Carnivora; family Felidae; genus Acinonyx; species Acinonyx jubatus. Next base: position 42,979,452 of record NC_069391.1, read on the forward strand.
GTAGCCATTTCAAATTCTAGTGAACCTCCCAACACTCCCAACACTCCCAACACAATTTGGGGGGAAATTTTACAAATGCCATTTAAGTCTTTTTTTTTTTCACAAGCACAAATGTGGAAAAATAATTTTGATTTATATGCATGTATCCTTAATTGGCTGCCTTGCTTATTTATTTCAGGATGCAAAGGCACATTCACTCATTAAACCTCCAGGTGTTTCCACAAATTGGCAAAGGAAATAGAAATAATGGACATCACATGCTTCTTGCAATAGCCAGCAATTAATGGAAAGGGCTCTCACAGCCATAGTTAACTCAGCGATAAACTCATATCCTTCCCATCTAACTCCAGGAGCAAATTTCTGAGTAAACAAATGAGTTAATTTGCTCTCTGAGCTAATGTGGACCAAGGAGAGGCAATTCTCTATTGAGCAAGTAGTGCTGGAGTTTGTTAATGACAACCTTAAAGTAGCCTAACATTACAGTCTCATACGATAAATCTCAGTCTACTAAATCTAAATTTCAGACTACTAAAAATCAATTGCTTGGAGGGAAGAGACTGTCAGCAGAAAGTATGAAGGTGGGAAGGAGATAGTGTATTTTTAAAACATACTGATATAATTCAGTCATCTTCCAGAGAAATAGGTTACTTGGATCAGATGAGTAACTTCCCCAGCCATGTTCCCTACCTTTGTAGACTCATTTTGTGTATATCATAGAAGGTATAGGTTATTACAGGATGTTATAGGGATCTTATATTTATTATCAAAGTTACAGGATGCTAAAAGATGTCATAATATGTTATAGGATGCTATAGGAGTCATTGGATGGGCCAGGAGTTAGGAGAATTTAAGTGGTGAGGAATAGAAGCCCAGGGAAGTAGACAGAATCTGACCAGTGGAAATACCTGAACTACATTTTAGGATAGCTCAAGAATGAACATTATTTGTTTCCTGTTGAGGCTCTAACAAATCATCACAAACTTAGTGGCTTAAAACAATACTACTGTATTATCTCACAGTCTCTAAAGGTCAAAAGTCTATTTGGGTTGGGCTGGGTCCTCTCCTTAGGGTCTCACAATACCAAAATCAAAGTTTTGATAGGGCTGCATTCCTTGCTCAAGGTGCTGGGGAAGAATCTGCTCCCAAGCTCATTTAGATTGTTGACCAAATTCAGTTCCTTGCAGTGGTAGGACTGAGGCTCCCACTTTGCTGGATAAGTCTGGGACATGTGGGGAGATGGTTATTGCTCCTAACAGCTGCCCATACTCTTTCTCATGCTCTGTTTGGTACCTCCAGATTGGATAACCTCCCTGTGTTAATAATTTTTTTTTTTTGTTTTTTAAAATGTTTATTTATTTTTGAGAGAGAGAATGGGGGAGGGGCAAAGAGAGAGGGAGATGCAGAATCCGAAGCAGGCTCCAGGCTCTGAGCTGTTGGCACAGAGCCCGACATGGGACTCAAACTCAGGAACCGTGAGATCATGACCTGAGCCGAATTTGGACACCCAACCGACAGAGCCACCCAGGCACCCCTAACCTCCCTATGTCAAAGTCTTTACTGCAATTATATCTCCAAAGTCCCTTTTGCCATGTAACATAACCACAGCATGCCATCAGGAGGCAAAGTTCATGGGAATCAAAATTCTGCCTACCATCAGCATGATTTTTTCCTAGGAGACCTGGCTCACAAATACTCTATAACAGAATGGGGGATGGGCTAAATGGCGATGAGTATTTAGGAGGGCACTTGTTGCAAAGAGCACTGGGTATTGTACGTAAGTGATGAATCACAAAATTCTACACCTGAAACCAGTATTACACTATATGTTAATTAATTAGAATTTAAATAAAATTTTGAGGAGAAAAAAAAAAGAATGTGGATGCCAAAACCACCAGGCTGTCTTTGAAATTTTATGAGTGTGAGGACAGCCCTATGCAGAAGTGCCTCTTTCTTCAGAAAGCAACCAAATCCACTTGGTTCACACCAAACTGTTTTGAGCTATGAAAGACAGAGTACTTAAAAGTAGCGTACAAGTTAGCAGAAAACACATCGGTCTTATTTTTAAGGCAATGCTAGCAGAAAACCTAGATTGGTAGGTTTAGTAATAACAAAAGCTATGATTTGTGCCAGATATTACATAGCCTCTAATACAATGTGAATATTCCCTTTCTATCGGTTCTTTGATAGAATGGGACACAACCATTCATTCCTTCTGGACAATGGAGAAATAGATTTCAATGCCATCAGTACTATAATGAAACATGTAGTACCAACACAATAATCCCAACCAATCTTCCCTGTGCCCCTGAAAGTTTTCCACATAGGACTATGTAAACTAAACTTATATAAGTGCAAAACGTGGAATGAGATTGTGCATGGCACGGTTCATTGCTGCCACAGAATTGCAGTGCAGTGTAATCACAAACTGTTGTCACAAATCTCAAATCTGCTTTGACATCACAGTTGGCAAATTAGAGTCCATCAGCAGACACAGCTCACTGGTCTCTGCTCATTCATTTTCTTATGCAATAAAATCATTTCCCAGCAAGAATACAATTGCATGAGAGTCACTTCACAGTGAGAACTATCCAGAACAGTAGTTAAACTCCAGGGGGTTATATAAATACAAATAAAGTCAGAATTTTAAAAATTCTTTGAGTTAATATTTAAAGAACCAGGGCACTTAACATCCCTGGACATCAAAATGGTAACTTGGTTAAGTATAGAAGTTCTTTATCACTTAGGGGATTTAACATTGATCTGAAAGGCAGTGATTTGCATTTAAAAATTTTTTTAAGTTTATTTATTTATTTATTTATTATGAGAGAGAGAGTGAGCACAAGTCAGATAGGGTCAGAAAGAGAGGGAGAGAGAATTCTAAGTAGGCTCTGTGTTATCAGCAGAGTCTGATGTGGGGCTCGAACTCACAAACCGTGAGATTATGACCTGAGCCAAGATCGAGAGTCAGACACTTAACCAACTGAGTCACCCAGGTGCCCCAGAAAGGCAATGATTTCTATTTTAGGTTGAGATCAATCCTAATGACAATGATTCAACTCATCAACAAATGGAAATAAATCCAGAGCAAACTGAATTAAAGCCAGTTGCAACTAACAGAGTTGAAGTGGTGTGGCCCATGTTTTGTTTTGAAGTTACCACTTAATTTTGGTACAGATACCACCTCCAGTACAATCTCCCACCCTTCTTTTAACTATTAGAGACTAGAAAATGGTAGCCATAATAACCCATTCTGTATCTTTTCATGCTTTCTATTCTTTCCATGTAATTGACAACTGCTCTTTGGAGGCTAATACTCCCTGAACTTTAGAATGAACTTTGAATGCTTGTATTTTTATTAATATCCTTCAGAACATTTCCCTGTGCTACACTCTTCCTTTAAAAAGAAATAATTAATTAGATGATTTAGGATATAAAATATTTATGCAGCTTTCATTCTGACTAAAATTAGGAAAAATTAGGGTTTTTGTAATTTTTAGCATGTTACACGACAGATATAAATACAAGAAAGCATATTTACTTATAAACATAGATTTAAATAGTAGATAAAGCATATTATTTTGTATCAGAAAACAAAAGAAGAGTTTTAATCACTCCAACTTTAAGTCACTTTACTATCTTAGTAAAAAACAAATTCCGTAAGAATACAATCAACTTTCACATAAAATCTGGAAGATTCCATAAAAATGGAAGATATCTAATGAAAAACTGTGTGACCTTTAACACAGTTTAACCCAACAATAAAATCTTATTTTCATTCTCTGTTCTACATATTACTTCATGTATTATCAGCCTCAGAAAATTTTCAATGACAATAAATTCATTGAAAGTGTCCTAATATAACCTATATTCAAATTCACTGAATGTCATGTATCACTTGTATAGCCTCTTTCTTGACATTATTTTCAAAATATTGTTTGCATCCAATCCTTCTTTTCTGCACACACTCAAATTCATACTATGGCTGTTACAGAAATTGCTAATTTACATATAGATTAAAAATTACCTTGAAACCCATTTACACCCTGATGAGTTAAAGACAAAGTAACTCAAAGATGATAGCTGGCTTCCATTAAATTCACGTATTATGAAACATTACACTAGTACAAATACAGGTTTCAGCTCCATGGCTTGGATCCTAAACTGTCGGAGACGAAGAGGGCAGCTCAGCAGACACAGCCAAATTCAGATATTTTCTTTATTATTATTGCACTTCGTGAGACACTACCCCTTAAATTGACTCACTTCTTTGCTTATTCTTTATGTTTCATCCAATGCTCATTAATAGTAGTCATTTTAAGTCAAGTCAGTTAGCAGGCATTGGCAATCTAACCAATTTTAATTAGACTCAAGGAAAGAACGTTCTTTGAAAATGCCTGAGAAGTTTGAAGTCTGACTGCCTAGTGTGATAGCTCTGGTCTCCTGGCCTACCTGCCTGTCCATCTGCTGGACTTCAGCATTACATGATTGCTGCCTAATAGGACAGGTTTTCTAGCACTTCCAGTAAGTACAAGTCCACTCACAGTGGACATCTCATTCAATGTGCCTGCTTTGCCCAAGTCTCCCTTAAGCTGCCTCACTCGTGGTCCCTATTTAAAGGGGAAGAGCTTGATGGCCAAAGAACACTGTGACACTAGTACTGGACAAAAAATGGACAGCTTTCTCTAGGCCTGTAAATCTACTGGCCTGTTACCAGTTAGATTCTACCTCTCTGGAGAATTTAAACTCCTATTCATACAGATTGTGGTCAAGAAAAGCTGAAAGGTCACGGAGGGATGAGATCAGAGTAGGTGTCAAGGAAAGCCATGTTAGTAAGAAGCAGAGGCTATGAATCAGCAGGTTAAACTATCCAGGAAAGAAGAGAATGAAGGAGACTTGCAGGGAATGACAGAGTGGAAAGAACATACTGTACTGCAGAGACAGGACAAAGGAGAAATAAAAACAGCGTGAGATCCAGAGAGGCAAAATCAGAGACAGAGAACTCCTGAGTTCCCACTGGCTTTCTATCTCCTGGTCCAGTTCCCATGAAGCTTGGCCATATTTCTTACCTCAATTTAGTGATGTAGTCTTCTATCATCTCCATGTACCTCTTTTAAACTTGCACTGATTTGAATAACTGTTCTTTTTGAGACAACAAACATTAAAACACCACATTTAAAGGATGTTTTTTCAAGATACAGTGGCAGATCAACTAGCTTATATCTGGATTTAAGAGAAGCAAAGAAAACAAAAATGTGTTTGGTAGAAAAGGGAACAATTTCTGAGCATCCTGTTATGAAAGGATTCTCTGACCTAACACCCAACATACTGCACTATTAAGAAACAAACACCCATGTCTGCTTTCTCTTCATGAGAAAGTACTACATACCTAAACGTTTTTACCTCTGAACGTTTTTAAAGAACTCAGAATAAGTGACATGTTTGTCTTTTAAAAGTTGGAAAGTCTTGAAGATGGTTGGTTTCGAAGCTTGTTCTGTGCTCAGCATTTATACTTTGGTGTTTATTCAAGAAATTTTAAGCCTCCTTCCTCTCTGTCCACCTGACTCCTTTAGCCTGTGTCTTTCCACCCAATTCATATGCTGATGATCCTGACTCTTAATTGTCCTTCTGTCTCCAGTTCTTTTTTTGCTAAATGTTACCAGAGAGAGTATTTCCTCTTATCCCTTTATAAACTGAGACAAGTTTCCAGTTTCCAGAAATATAGGCAACACTACAAAAGAAACGGCAGTGAATCTGGACTACTGCCAGAGTCTAACAATTTAAAAATCAACCAGATAAAAAGAAAATGAGACAATGGCTCCTTTCTACCAGAAGAACTTTGATCAAATGGTTGTTTTACAAATGGGGAGGTATTTATTTGAGGCGAAAATAGAACAAATCACCAAACAAACAAGCACTTTAAAACAAATACAACAAAGAAATTTTAAAAGAAAAATCTTTAACCAGCAACTCCACTTCTACACGTTTATCCCAAAGAAATAAAAACGCAGGCCCATACAAAGACTTGTACAAGAATCTTCATGAAAGCGTTATTCATAATAGCTCCAAAATGGAAACAGTGCCAAAGTCCATCAGTAACAGAATACAAAAACAAATTGTGGATATCGACACAATGGATAATACTCAGAAGTAGAAATGAATGAAGTTATGATTTATGCAACAACAGATGAATACCAATAATATTACGGTGAAAGAAAGAAATTAGACACAAAAGCATATATACTGTATGATTCAACTTATATGAAATTCTCCAGAAAGCAAAACTAAGCTATAGTAACAGAAAGCAGACCAGTGTTTGAGGCCAGAGATGGTGGTGGTAGGGGGGTGTAGACTACAAGAAGCATGAGGTAGCTCCTTGGGAAAATGGGAAGGTCTTGATGATGGTGGTGGTCACACACTCATATACATTTGCAAAAGATCACTGAACTGAACACTTTTTATTCATTCATTTATTTTTAGTTTGAGAGAGGGGGGAGCAGGGGAGGGGCAAAGAGAGAGGGTGAGAGAGACACCCAGGCAGGCTCTGCACTCTCAGCGTGGAGCCTGAGGCAGGGCTCCGTCTTGTGAGCCGCGAGATCATGATCTGAGCTGAAATCAAGAGTTGAATGCTCAACCGACTGAGCTACTGGGGTGCCCCTGAACTGAACACTTTTTAAATGAGTGCATTTTACTGCATATTAATTAGACAGCAATAATGCTGATTTTAAAACAAAAACTTTACCATAAAGCTGGACCCCATCCCCAACCTTTACCGAAACATAAGTGACCTTATGTGAAGCCATTATATATATAAATGCTCAAACTATTTTTTATTTAACATACTTCAACAGAGATTCTTCATGCAGCTACCTAAATTCACTTAGTCACCATTTAATGGAATCTAGTTATTCAATATGTTCTTATGGCATAGCTGTAGCAGGAAAACATTTACTATTTTCATCTTTATAAAAGAAAAGGTTTGGGGCACCTGGGTGGCTCAGTCGGTTGAGCGTCCGACTTCGGCTCAGGTCATGATCTCACAGTTAGAGTTCGAACCCCACATCGGGCTCTGTGCTGACAGCTTGGAGCCTGGAGCCTACTTCGGATTCTGTGTCTCCCCCTCTCTCTACCCCTCCTCTGCTCACGCTCTGTGTCTGTCTCTCAATAATAAATAAATGTTAAAAAAAATTTTAAAAAGGTTGATCATTCTTAATTATACAGTTTTTGAGTAAGAGTGATAAAAGTCTGAGAGACTTTGAGGAGACAGAATAAAAGGTACAACTTCCATTTTTCTCCCCTAACTGAAACTACTAAGCATTTTGTATGTGTACATATAATTTAGAATATATTTTTTTGTTTATGACTGGGCCTCCCTTGGTGCTTAGTGTAGTTATCCCTACTCTGAAAGCCAAAGAGTCATTTTTTAAAAGTAAAGAATGTCCTGGGGGCCATATTAGCCCATTCTCTCTATCAGACATAAATCACTGATATACATAACAGTAGAAGCAAAGCCATAATCCACCACGGGAATCTTTTCTTGGCCTCTAGGAAACCTTCAAGAAAACTGTAATGGTTCAATGACTATAATAAATTGGTATGGTTATCACTTAAGGGTAACAGGCATCTATAGACGCCCAACCACACCCCTCCATGCCACCTAATCCATTAGTGAAGCCACTAAAACAAAAATGATTCAAGGTGTCTCTAGTGAAAAAGGCTGGGGTGGGGGGCAGGGAGGAGGAAGATGTGTATCAAATAAGTTGCATTCTTCCAAAGTCAAAACTTGGAGACTTACAAATTTTCTGCTCTTCTTATGATCTCTCATAGCACAAGGATTTTTTTTTTCTATATTTTGAATATATTATTTGTCATTACTTCCAGGTAATTCATTGTCTCAATTGATCTATAATGTTAATCAAATGCTTCAGGACAGAGCTTAATTATTGAATTTTGGTGACTGGTGTAAAGAGCTCCTGTGTGCCACCTGCAGCCATGACACTAGAGGCTTCTGATTGGCTGAAGTCACCCGGGACTAGTGGTTAAAATGTCAGTCACTGATGCACCTCCTCAAGGATCCAGGTGTGGTAAATCCTCTTGCAGTGAAATAACATCACCCACACTTTATACAGTACCTGACAATTTTTAATTGTCCTAAGTGAATGTCTAACAATGTCTAGTACAATGACATCTCCTAAAATAGATAAAAAAGAAATACCTGTGTTCATAGAATATGAGGCCCAAATATCTCCAGCTTTAATAGGCCTAGCTGGTATAATTAGAAGAACTTAATCTTCCCCTCGGGCTGTCCCATTATTATCTTTAAGAGTCTCCTAGGAAGTCCTTCAAATATTCTCCAAGTAGGGACAGTCCCCACTCAGAGCTCAGACTCTCCTCCTGGTCCTGATCCAGTCCGATTACCCATATCACCTTTCCACAGTCAGCTAAGAAAATCTCAGTACCCACGTTAGCCATCCTAAGAACAGCACTGCTCGCACAAAGGATGTCTCTGGGCACTCCCAGAGTTTCCAATTAAAGGCAGCCAGAATGCAGAGGACAAGGCATGCTTTGTCACTGAGCTCTGTGGGGCTCACTGCGCTAAGAATCTCACAACGTGAGCTCCTGACATTACCTCCTTCCTTCATGGTGTTCCAAAACCAGTTTAAGGAACCTGGCCCTGGAAAGGTGCCATCCATCCACATGATTGTCTTAACTCCTCCACCCAATACCACATGGGTTGTTGTCTGAATGATGGTAGGAACAAGGGCATCTGCACTAATGACAAGCCTTGCTACACTGACTCTTATATACATGAACACAATCAAGGGACAAACCTAGTTTGTTTTTTTCAGTGTGGTCCCCTGAAGACCTAAGAACACTGGGATGCTTGTTGACAATACACATTCTTCCTCTGGATTCCACTCCTCAAATACTACGTCAACAAACTAGAGAGGTGAACAGATTCTGAATTTTCTTAACAAGATCATGAGAAGATTTTTGCACAGATCTGGGCCTGAGAACCATTGCTAGGTAATCTGAGATAAACACTGGTACTATTTAAATTGGCCAAGACAGGTGAAATATGGGATTGTGGAGGTCCCTGTACCCTGGAGTTTCTTCCTTAGTAAAGAGAATGCAACCAAATCAGTATTATTGACATTTTGCTGAAATGGGGGTCATCTGAGGATTCAGACCCTAAAACAATGGAGACCATGAAGGCTATGCTTTAGATATCCACAGACTTCACAGGGGTATTTCTCACAAAAGAAGTATAAGTTTTGGAAATTTTGAAATGATGATGAGGACACTGGGTATTTAATTTTTGCTTTTAAGGGAAAAATAATAAAACGGCAGGAAAAAATTATATATATATATATATATATATATATATATATATATATATATATATTTATGAGAGAGAGGTGGAGGGGAAGAAAGAGAGGGAAACAGAGACTCCAAAGTGGGCTCTACACTGTCAGCAGAGAGCCCAATGCAGGTCTCAAACTCATGAACCATGAAATCATGATGTGAGCCAAAGTTGGACACTCAACCGACTAGGCCACCTAGGTGCCACAAGATATTTTTTAATCACTCTATTGATGTAAACATAGATTGGACTGTTTAACAGGAAGATAAAGAATATGTTATGTTTAATTCACTTTGCTCTTAGAATTATCATATTCAGTATGTTAAAATTTAGAAGTACAGTTTGCATAAAGAATAATTAACAATGTACTCACTGAATTTATCATTAGATGATTTAGGGATGCCAGCATCTTATCTCCATCCCTTTCAGTAATGAATAGCAAGCAAATACCTGAGGGACAAGAGAAGGGAACTTCTATTTACCGAGTAGCTCCCACACGCTAATATTTAAGTAGCATATAGGCCATGTCTAAGAAGAGAATAACATGTAAAAAGTATTTTTTTTCAATACACAAGAAAAATTGTTTTCAGAACGTAGTAGCCCTGATCGGGCCAGGAGCTAGAGAAACCATTCATGTCCTGAAGAGCAAATGAGGGAGGAATAAAAAAGATAATTCAGGGAATCCAATATTTGCCAATAGTAGCTTAATCAAACTCAGGAGTTCTCCAACCTTATAAAACTTGATAAAGCATAACTGCTGACACCCCAAGTTCCTGATTCTATAAGTCTGAAGTGAGTCTACAGAATGTACATTTCTAAGTTCCCAAGTGATGCTGACACACAATGTTAGAACTGTTGGTCTCACTAATTTCATTTCCTCAGCTGTGGCTGATCCTGTAGTCTTGTCCCAACGTTACAGGAGGAGGTAGATCAAGGGCATAATACCAGATGCATCCTGGAACTAATACTCCAAGGCTGTCCAGGTTCTGCAATTGTTTTTGTCTGTTTGTTTTTTATAAGAAGGGGTAAGGATTCTGATTTCAAAATATAGTTTGCGCAAGTTCGAAATATTGGAGAAAAACAGAAAAGTGATCTTGTAACAGCTAAAATTCCTTTCCAAAACCAAGTCTTAAATTGACACCTGGCTTTGTAATTCGATCAAATGCAGAGTTTGACTTACATTTCTGCCTTTGAAACATGGCTACAGCAAAAGATTAGTGAAATCATAAAATGGCTAACAATAAAATTTGCCTTGTTTCCTAACTTTATTTTTGCTTTCTTTTGTACTTTTCAACAAATGATGCACCTTGAATCTCAAATCTGTTTTCCCCCAAGGCTATTTGGTAAAAAGGCATTCAGCAGCAGTGTCTCTTGAAGAAATTGGTTTTATAACCCACAAGGAGTTCTGCAGGATTCAACACCATTAAGTATCACACTCCTCACATTTCCAGATACTTGAAGATCCCCAATTACTAATTTTCTTAAAGAGCTGCAGTGTTTTCTAGTAAAAAGTATATTACCATTTCACACAGAATTTAATCCATAAACTTTATGACAATGTATTGTTTCCTGCATCCTTTCTTTCTGGAAGGCAGTTGCTATAAGGAAGGGACTCCTGTTATCTTGTGTAATTTTTGTTTTCTTCTCTAGATATTTTCTTTTTTTTAATGTTTTATTTATTTTTGAGACAGAGAGACAGAGCAGAGACAGAGGGAGACACAGAATCCAAAGCAGGCTCCAGGCTCTGAGCTGTCAGCGCAGAGCCCGATGTGGGGCTCGAACTCACGAACCACGAGATCGTGACCTGAGCCGAAGTCGGATGCTTAACCGACTGAGCCACCAAAGCGCCCCTCTTCTCTAGATACTTTCAAGAGTGAAAGTACTCTTTCAAGTACATCAAGAACTAAATCTGCTCCATGGAATGCATTACTCACTCAAGTCATGGGATAGTTGTCTAACATGAGTTTTCTGGCTTCATTCATCTTATTTATGCCATTAATCAACAAAAAAATGTAGCTAATCCTTATTATTTGATATAACTGGTGGCCATTTTCACACAAACACATAATATCTGTCACTTTGTGTTAGAGAATTTCAACAATTAGTAAGGATAAAAGATGATTAAAAAAACAAACTCATGATTTGAGGTGTCAGAGCCTAAGCAACAGGAGGAAGATTGGCACAGGGGTGTGGCTCAGATTGATTGTTGAGGCATAGGGGAGTTGACAAGGGCACTCTTGGCTGGGGGGAGGAAGGTGTGTTGCAGGATAATGGCAGCCCAGCTAGGGATGTCAGAGTCTTGGGTAAGAAGGGTATCCTCATGGGATACTGCAGCAGCAATGGAAGATGGGTCACATACAGAGCAACTGATCAAATAATATATACAAAGCTAACGAGAGCCAGGTTTCTCACCGTCAGAGAAGGGAATTACAAATATGGATAGGGAAAACAACAGAATAGACTTTGGACTGAAATTAGAAGTGCTGGTGTGAACTCTTTACTTTTAATAGAGACAGGGAATTACAGATGTAAATGTGAGGATAGACAGACAAATAGACAAATATTCCCTAAATCTGGCCACTAAGAGGGCCTCAGATCAAGACCCCAATACCAATGAGAGCAACTAACCTCCAGATCTTGGCTTGTCCAGGGCTCCATGAAGTAATGAGTGATTTCAGCACCGGGGCAAGGAAAGTACATGAGCCTAGAGTACTTTATTGCTCCTGAAAGGAAGTGCTCAAAGAATGATAGAGATATGTCAAAAGAACACAGAAGGCATTTTGAAGGGACTTCTGAAGGAAAAATCTGGAATAACTTAAGGATCAAAGTAATTATAGTAATGGGCTGTAGCCCATTGAATTAAATAGGAAATTGTAAATCCATTCTGAATAAATGATTGAGTGACTTATTAAAAGGACAATGAGGAATGGGCCATTTATATGGTCTTAAAGTACCTCTACACAAAACACTTATACTTTATAAAAGGAAAAAGCAACTTTACAGTGGAGAAGCCCTAGCAGACATCACTGAATTCAAATAATCAAAGTTAACATAAGTAATGCGGCAAACTGAAATGAGCCACCAGATATAATACAATGAGAATAATTCAAAATCATACCTGTAATATTCAGTAAAAAGATTTTTTTAACTTGCTTATTCTAATCATGAAGAGCTATCAAACACTAATTGAGGAACTTCTATACAGTTATCTCTGAAAGCATCAAAGTCATTGTGGCAGACAGACTTTAAACTGAGCACCAAGAATCCCTGTCCCTTGGTGTTTATGCCCTTGAGTTTGGGCAGAACCAATGGAATATAGCAAAGGTGATGGGGTGTCACTTCCCCAACTGCATTAAAATATGTATAAGACCATCTTGCTAGCAGAGGTGTTGGTAACTTCACTGTCCTGGAAGAAGAAAGCCAGCATGGAGTAAGTGGTCACCCTGGAGAAAACCACGTGGCAAGGAACTGCAAGAGCTCAGGGTGATCTCCAGCAATAAACTGAAGCCTTGATGCTGCAGCAGCAAGGAAATTAATTCTGCCAACAATGTGAGGGAGTTAAGAAGCAGATATTTCCCCAGTCAAACCTCTAATGGGACCATAGCACTGGCTGACATGTGGATTACAGCCTGATAGGACCGGGAAGCAGAGGATCCAACCTAGCCATGTCTAGACTCCTGACCTCCAAAAACTGAGATAATAAACATATGTTGCTTCAAGCTGCTAAATCTGTGATATTTCTTATGCATCACAGAAAACTAAAACAGTCATTAAAACTGATGAAAGGGGCGCCTGGGTGGTTCTGTTGGTTAAGCATCTGACTTCAGTTCAGGTCATGATCTCACGGTTCGTGGGTTCGAACCCTACGTCGGGCTCTGTGCTGACAGCTCAGAGGGTGGACCCTGCTTCAGATTCTGTGTCTCCCTCTCTCTCTGCCCCTCCCCCATTCACACTCTGTGTCTCTCTCTCAAAAATAAACTTAAAAAAAAAAAAAGCTAATGAAAGACTGAGAAACTCTTCCAGACTAAACAAGACAAAAGAAATAGGACAACCAAACGCTGCATGACTCTGCACTGGATATTTAAAAAAAAAATTTAATGTGTTTATTTTTTATTTTTGAAGGAGAGAGAGAGAGAGACAGAGCATGAGTGGGGGAGGAGCAGAGAGAAGGAGATGCAGAATCCGAAGCAGGCTTTAGGCTCTGAGCTGTCAGCACAGAGCCCAGTGCGGAGCTTGAACTCACCAACTGTGAGATCATGACCTGAGCTGAAGTCGGGCACATAGCCGACAGAGCCACCCAGGCACCCCTGAACTGGATATTTTTAGACATTGTTGGAACAACTGGAAAACATGAACGTGGTCTGAGAATTAGATGGTAGAAGAAAATCAACGTTAGCTTCCTCAGCTTGGTGTTTTACAGTTGTACAGGAGACTATCCTTGTTAGTAAGAATAGTAACTAAACCCTAATAAATACTTTGAATATAAACAGATTGAATAGTCAGTAAATGCTTTGCATACAGAAGTACAGATGACTAGCATATTCAACAGTGGTGGGGCATCTAGTTGTAAGAACAAAAGAAAAAGTTCCTGAACTATTTGTAAGTGGGCAACTTACAAATAGTTCAGGAAAAAAAGTTACTTGTACTACATTCATGGGTATTTTGTAAATATATTTACAAAAAAATATTTCAAAGATGGGGCGCCTGGGTGGCTCAGTTGGTTGAGTGTCCGACTTCAGCTCAGGTCATGATCTCACAGTTTGTGAGTTCAAGCTCTGCACTGGGCTCTGTGCTGACAGCTCAGAGCCTGGATCCTGCTTTAGATTCTGTCTCTCCCTCTCACTTCCCCTCCCGTGCTCATGCTCTGTCTCTCTCTGTCTCTCAACAATAAATAAACATTAAAAACATTTTTTTTAATATTTCAAAGACAACAACAAAAACTGTTTCTACGTAGTCTTCTTCATCTCAAGAAATGACATCTCTATTTTCCCAGTTGCCTGGGTCAAAAGCCTAAACATCATCTTTGATTCCTCTATTTCCTGCCACGAATCACATCATTTGCCATATGGTCTAAGTAATTATCACCACCTCCACTATTATTACCTAAGCCAACATCTTCTTCTGCCTGTTCTACTTCAATACTCCTAACTGGTCTCCCTCATCACTCTTGTTTACAACTCTCCCGCCCCCAGTCAATTCTCTACATCGTAGTCACAGTGATTTATTAAATTTTAGTTCAGATCCTGTCTTGCCCCTGCTTAAAATATCCAATAGCTGCCCTGGGCATTCTTTTCTGTGGACTACCAGCTCCCCTGTGATCTGGCCCCCACTTATCTCTCTGACTTACCTCCCACCACTCTCCATAATCATTACCCTTCAGTTACAGCCTCTGGCTACTTTTGAACTCAAGCTTTTGCATTTTCTGTTCCTTCTGTCTAGGTTCCCCCAGAGAGTGACATGGCTTACTCCCTCCCATCAGTCTTGTTTTTGTCAAATGCCACCACCTCCTTAGGGAACTCTTCTCTGACCATCATAATAAAAATACACCTTCCTTTCCATCGTAATGTGTATTTATCCCTCATTCCACTTAATTTTTCTTTATGGTACTTACCACTACCTGAGATTAAATTATTTATTTTTTTATTTACTTGTTTATTATCTGTCTCCTTGATGAGGGCAAAGTTTATTAATTTCTGAATCTCCAGGACTAGAATACAATCTGATGAATGAATGAACACAGATCAGATGCTAAACAGTCAGCAAGGCTTACTCACCAGTTACAGGCTTTTGCCCACAAGCCTCACAGTACTTGCAGTTGAAGTTCCTATCTCAGAAAAATAAACTACTACTTCTGCAGGAACACTAGGGTTGCACAAGTTAGGCAAAACCAAAACCCTTAAATTATAAGGGCTCTTTAAACTTTACCTTTCTCTATCCTGGAGAATGCCACCGCCTTGACAGTGATGCATTCTGCAGCACGTTTGTCATTCCTGTTTTATGTGTCCATTAACTATTATTTGTTGAGTAGAAAGTCCTGGATAAAAAGCAGATCCATGAAACAGGAAGAGAAAAGGCATCATAAAATTAACAAATTAAAGAGATGTAAAACTTGAGGACAAGTCAAACACAATGGGAAGAGAAAAAAAAACAACAACAAAGAAAGAAAATAGGACTACAGAATTATCTGCATTCTTTTGACTACCAGAGAAAGTGTAGCCAACAACACAGGAGTCTTAACTACGTCGAGTTAAAAATCTTTGTCAAACTCTTCTGCACATATTCCATTCGCAGTTACACTGGAAACGGTTCCCTGTCTTATGGAAATCACATTACAATGAAGAAGGAAAAACTTCATATGAATGAAGGAAACAGTAATCAGAGGACAGCGATTCTAGGTCTGGTTAACTTTGCATTCAGAAAATGAGGGCTGTCTGGGGGCTCCTGGGTAGCTGAGTCAGTTAAGCGTCCAACTTCAGCTCAGGTCATGATCTCATGGTTCATGAGTTCAAGCCACACATCAGGTTCTGTGCTGACAGCTCAGAGCCTGGAGCCTGCTTCTGGTTCTGTGTGTCCGGCTCTCTCTGCCCCTCCCCTGCTCGCTCTCTGACTCTCTCTCTCTCAAAAAGAAATAAACATTAAAATTTTTTTTATAAAAAAAAAAGAAAAGGAAATGAGGACTGTCTGCATAGAAATATTTGGGAGGTGTGTAAGCTGCAAAGAATGAGGTCATAAGGAGAAAGGATATTAAGATCATAAAAGGAGTACACTGGGCATGAGCATATGGGAGAGCTTCTGGGTACCACCCACCACTGTTTCTCCTACCAACTTTGTTTAAGTCAGTGGTAGGTAGTAAGTCCTGGCCTTGCAGCTCCATGTTATCCTAACTGGTCTACTCCTCATTGTCTCTGCTTGGAAGGAAACTCCAGGTGAGAGTTGCCAGGTAAAAGACAGGATACCAAATTAAATCTGAATTTCACATAGGCAACAATGTTTTGTGCAGCATAAATACATCCCATACAATATTTGGGACATACTTATACTAAAAAATACTTGTTGTTTATCTGATATTCAAATCTAACCAGGGCCCTGTATTTGTATTTTCTAAATCTGAGAACCCAGCTCCACATCAGGGACCCAGAAGTAAGAAAGGGTAGATTTTGACTTTTCTAGGGCCTAAATAAGGAGTTCGGAGCAATTTAAAGTTCCACTGCTTTGATGGCTCACTCTGCTGCCTTCTCCATGACAGAGGGCTAGACCCTCCCAGGAATAGGTAGAACACTGAAGTTTATATGTCTTTCTGGGTTCATGTTTGTCCATCTATCTCTATTCATTCATTCTTGCCATTGCTGAATCTTCTCTCAGACATATTCTGATTCTAGAAGTAGTCTGCTCATAAAAGGTCTCCTGGGGCAATGGCCTGCTTGTCTTACTTACAAATTTCCTGCTAGCATGCATTCTCATTATTGACAATCATGTTGCAGAAGAATTTTTTTGCAAATGCTGGCCAATTCTTCCCTGAATCCTGGATGACCCCTTATCTATAAATGCCACTGAGGTTTTTTGTGGTTTTTTTTTCTGCCATTAATTACTCATGTAACCACAGAAAGAAAAAAACCAAAACGCTAGAATGAAAACTCCAATATTAAAAACTCTTGCAAAGAGGAAAAGAGTTAGCAGTATGAAGTCTGATAGATGGTACCATTTGCACAGAGCAGAGCACAGTAATGGACATTGGGAGCAATCATTCTTCAGTTGTCCAGGCGAGCAAGAAGGCAGACAGCCTTCTGAAGATTGTTCATTCTTCTAATAAACATTAAGGTTTGGGATAGGGAGTTGTAGGAATGGAGGCTTTGTGAATTGGGCAAGAATCCAGATATCACACCTGAAATATGCTACTAGAATCTCAACAGCATCAGCTGGAGGGGAACTTGACACAGAGCCTTGGGGTCCGCCTAGATCAGAGTTTCTAAACCTTGGCACTTCGGACATTGTGAGTCAGGTGACTCTTCGCTGTGGAGACTGTCCTAGGTATCACAGGAGCTCAGCAGTCAGTCCAGGCCTCTACTCACTAGATGCCAGTAGCACCATCCCTGCTGTGGCAACCAAAAAGGTCTCTAGACATGGACAAATGTTCCCTGGAAGGCAAAAATCACCCCTAGTAGGGAGCCAATACTCTAGAAGAATGGTATTTAACCCTGGTGGAAAATTAGAAGAACCTGGGGTCTTTTAAAAAGATTCCCCAGGGGGCACCTGGGTGGTTCAGTCAGTTGGTCAGTTGAACAGTTGAGCGTTTGACCCTTGATTTTGGCTCAAGTCATGATCCCAGGGTCATGGGATCCATCCCTGTGTAAGGCTCCACACTGAGCGTGGAGCCTGCTTAAGATTATTCCTCTCTCAAGGGGCACCTGGGTGGCTCAGTCGGTTAAGCGTACGACTTGGGCTCAGGTCATGATCTCACGGTCCGTGAGTTCGAGCCCCGCATTGGGCTCTGTGCTGACAGTGCAGAGCCTGGACCCTGTTTCAGATTCTGTGTCTCCCTCTCTCTCTCTGACCCTCCCCGACTCATGCTCTGTCTCAAAAATAAATAAACGTTTAAAAAAAATTTTAAAAAAAGATTCTTCCTCTCTCTTTCTCTCTCTCCCCTTGTCCCACTTCCCCATTTGTGCTCTGTCTAAATAAATAAAAAAATAAAAAGATTCTCTACCCACAAAAAGTCTGTCTTAATTGGTGTAGTAGTGAGCTTAAGCACTGATATGTTGTAGAAGTTCCTTACCTGTTGTTCCCACACAGCTAGGGTTGAGGACCATTGCTCTAGACTTATTTAAAAAAAAATGTGTCTTCAATACTCAATACTTCAATACAATTACTCTTAGAAAACTGGGAACAGGACTCAGGACTGAGTCCACAGATATGAATCAAATGGCCTCAGCTGTTGAAGAGTCAAGGAGACTAGGCTTGGCAAAACCTGTGCTTGGTAGATCCCATTCACTTACCCTAGTTTAACATGTTTTAACTCCATTTTTTAAAAAACAATCTTAGAATTCTAGGCTATGGTTATATTAATAAGGCTGCAAAAAAGGAAAAGGAACAGAAAAAAATGAGAAATTGCAGACCTCTGATTTTTTAAACTCATTTGTTAAATAAAAAAGGGGGAAGTTTTCATTCACTGGTTCCTTTTTCTTAAAAAAAAAAAAAGTCTGTTACCGTTTATCTTACGAGACTTCCAGTTACTGCTTGGGAACTTTAGTAGTTACTAAGAGGAACTTTGTGGTGCTCCTCAAATATTTGAAGACCGTACCATGCCTGCCTTTCCTAAATCCTACACAGAGGGGACAGTAGAAAGTTCAAGGTCAGCTTGCTGCCCAGCTCTGGAGTTTCAAGGAAGGCAAGCCTTGGCTTCTGTAGGGCTCTCCTGAGAGAGATAACCTGGAGGTAGTCTAGAGAAAGGGTTTACTTTGCTTACTTACACTGATCTTCCCAGAAACATTCTCCAAGGCATAAAACGTCCCTTTTACTGTGCAAAAGGGACATATGGCCAGAGTATGCAAACTTAGTGCCCAGACAGGTAGCAGCAAGAGGGCATTTAAAATTAGTGATGCTTGCTAATGGCTGAGCTCCAGCCACACTGCTCTCTATCCTACAATATTTGAGCAATCCTCATATTTTATTTTTATGTCACCAAGTCCTGTTGAAATAAATGCTGGATAATAAAGTAGGACTTCATAATGAGTGATTGGTAAGAGGCTCGCTGGTCTTCAAGTGGTAAAGGTTAGTGATCACACCTGGCTTGGCCATTTACACTAACACTCTCAGGTGGACTCTCGCGTAGGGACAACACTTTCCTTTCTCTTCTGCTACAGAAATCTTTAACATCCACTTTCATTCCACCACTGGGAAAGAATTCTACAATGAAAACTTAGATCTCAAAGGTCTTTGAGTCCTTTTCAACTCAATAAAAGTGAGAACCAGCTGACAAAGGGTGAGGGCAGTCAGGGCTCAGGGAGAAGTCCGGGGAGACCTAAGCCAGGGCAGTAGAGACACAGAACCCTGCAAATGCCCAATGTGCAGCCACAGGAGAGCATGTGGGCAGGAGAAAGATATTGGGGAGGGGGGGGAACAGAATATGATGCAAAGTCTGGTGAGAAAGAAAATTCGATCATAAGAATTTGGACCCAACAGGGCCAAGCCCCAGCCATGGAATACTGGAGATGATCAGTAAAGGAAGTCATACTTACTGGAATGAAAGAATGGGTTTTCTTAAATATTTCCCCTCCCTCTTTCTGGAGGCTGGCATCTCCAGTATTAAAACAATTAAGTGGGAGCCATTTGTCATATAACTCAACCCTGAAGAAAACACTCTGTTAGCACAATAAGCTGGAGATTACACCTCATGGTCTAAAAGGTCTGAGTGCATGTGTTAGATATTTCAATACTTCTCTGAAGCCTAGGAAAGAGGTGCCACTCTTATGTGCCTTGTGCTTTAGAGCACCTGGCATATCACAGACTTAAACAAATTCTCCAGGGAACACACAGGTGGCTCTGTCACTGGAGATCCAACGCTCAGCACCAGCATAGCAGGATCCACAACCACAAACACCTGCTTCCATGACTCACCATTCGAGGCCACCAAGAAATGCTTCTCACATATCTTAACCCTATGACTTCAGATCAAAAGGCAAATGTACCCGAATTCTGTGAAGGTTTGTGGGTTGTTGAAATCAGAGACAAATACTGACTTAGGTAGGGAGCGTCTGAGTGGCAGAAGTGCTCAAATAAGAAAAAAGACTAACTTGTCAAATCCTTCCTCTCGGATAATCCAAATACAATAGGTTCCTGAATAATGAAATACAGTTTCCCCAGGAGTACCACGAACCTGTTTTCTTGCTTCTCTTCACGTTCCGATTCATAGGTCTGGAGGTATTTATGAATTAGATCAGCTTTTGAAAATGAAACATGGTGGTTTAAGAACCTTTACAATACTGAGTGTTTCATAAATTTGTGTATATGTAGGCTTAGGCGTAATGTGATTGAAGTATTGGCAATTAGATGGACATTGAACATGAAAAGCCCAAAAACTTTATCATCATGAAAATACTTAAGACTGGGGCGCCTGGGTGGTGTTTGGTTAAGCGTCCGACTTCAGCCAGGTCACGATCTCGCGGTCCGTGAGTTCGAGCCCCGCGTCAGGCTCTGGGCTGACGGCTCAGAGCCTGGAGCCTGTTTCCGATTCTGTGTCTCCCTCTCTCTCTGCCCCTCCCCCGTTCATGCTCTGTCTCTCTCTGTCCCAAAAATAAAAAAAAAATAAAAAAAAATAAAATACTTAAGACTTTATTAAATATATAAATACTAAACTAAAATAATTCAAAACTTTATTTAAATAATTTTATTTTAAATGATTCGATTTATTATGATTTGTACGTTTTCTTTTAATTATGTTGGATAAGTTTGTCACCCAACATTTTTTTTTAATTTTTTTAACATTTTTTATTATTTATTTTTGAGACAGAGAGAGACAGAGCATGAACAGGAGAGGGGCAGAGAGAGAGGGAGACACAGAATCTGAAACAGGCTCCAGGCTCTGAGCTGTCAGCACAGAGACCGATGCGGGGCTCGAACTCACGGACCGTGAGATCATGACCTGAGCCGAAGTCAGATGTGTAACCGACTGAGCCACCCAGGCGCCCCTGTCATCCAACATTTAATTAGTATATGAGGTTTTTGGAAAGGCTACATGAAAAATTATTTTAGCTTAAAATTTTTATATTTAATTTTTAGATGAAAATGTCTAAATTTTATGCACATTAAATGTAATTGCATTTGATGGTTTGATCCTTTAGTATTAGCTTTCCATTGTTACTGTAACAAATTACCACAGCTCAGTGGCTTAAAACAATATAAATTTATTATCTTGCCATTCCATAGGCCAGATGTCCAACACAGCTAAGTTCAAGAACTGCATTCCTTTCTGGAGGCTCCAGGGAAGAATCCATTCCTTGCCTTTTCCAGCTTCTAGAGTTTACCCACATTCCTTGGCCCATGGCTTCCTTCCTCCATCTTCAAAACCAGCAACCACAAGTTAATTCCTCACCTCCTATCATATTGACTGTTATTCTATGGCTTTATCTTCCTCTCTGACTGCAGCTGGGGAAGATTCCCCTTAAGGACTCATAGGATTAGATGAACCCACCTGGATACTATATCCTTAACCGTAATCACATAGGCAATGTCCTATGCATGGCAAAAGGATCCAAGGTTTAGACATGGAGATCTTTAGAGGGCAATTATTCTACCTACCAAAATAATTGAGAATGAGCACAAGTCAAGATTATAATAGCAATAGAATATATGAACATGAAGCTCAAAAAAGAAAAGTGAAATAAAAAATTACTGTAAATCTTTAAAGAGACAGCCTGCTTAAATTTTTAACAATTGAAAACAATGGGAGTGAATAGACATCTCTTGAGTATGACACACATTACAAATTCTTATATAATGGATATTTAATTACTGATCGAAACTATACCAACAGGCAATAGAATTATTCTTATCAAATCCATAACATGAAAAGGTCAAAATCCCAACTTCACATTCTTAACTAAAGGAAGACTTTCAATCCACATCAGAGACAATGTGAGACTATCCATGTGCACTCCTGCTGGGAATCTGAAAATATTGGAGGTAGGTCAGCTTCACCCTAAGGCCAGCCCTCTCCTCTCCTCCACACCCTCTCCAGCATCAGAACTGGACTCAAAGAAGGACAAAACTTAGAGAAGGGAGCAAATAGATGAAAAAGGAGCTGGCAGGGGTAGCAAGGAGGATGCAAGCAAGAAGGTGTTGGAGATAACTCTGCTCTTGGAAGGGTGGACACAGGGAATGGAGAACAAACTGAAGAGCCAAAGAGAAGCCACAGCTAATCAATGCTGTTCTCTTAAGAAATATCACCTGTCAAAAGTTCTTCTAGAATATTCTACCTGATTCCATGTAGGTGTTCGACCAGTGAATGGTAATGCCATTTTGGGGGTGTTTTTTGTTTGTTTCTGGGGTGGTTTTGTTTTGTTTTGTTTTTGTGTGTGTGGTGTGTGTGTGTGTTTGCCATTTTTAGATTCTACCATCCCCTGCTTCAAAACAAAGGGAGAAGTGATGGGTTTATAGTGTAAATTTCCCACCTTATTAAACATGGGGAAGTGGAAAACTAAGCCAAGAGAAGAGGAGACTTTTATCTAATTATCCTTGTCCACAGAATGTTTGCTAATTCCTTCTCTAGGAGTAAATGACAAAGCTACCTCACTTTTTGTAGGATGTGTTTAGTTAGTTACACTTTAAAATATAAGTGTTATGGGGGCTCCTGGGTGGCTCAGTCGGTTAAGCATTCCACTCTTGATATCAGCTCAGGTCTTGATCTCAGGGTTGTGAGCTGGGCTCCATGCTGCATTGGACTCCACACTAGGCATGAAACTTACTTTTAAAAAGTCTATGTATCTATATATCTATGTATCTAATCTCCGTGTGTATGTGTGTGTGTGTGTGTGTGTGTGTGTGTGTGTGTGTACAAAATCAGTTAATTATTCACTTGTAGTGGAAAATGCGCCATTCTAAGGTTAATCACTTGTTATTAAAAATTCCAGGTAAGAATCATAAAAGAACATTTATTACAGCAAAAATAACTACATCTGGATAGGACTCTAATCACCAGCTATTAACTCAATCAATGCTCAAAGAAGGATAGTTCATCTTTTATTCTAGGCTTCATTAAAAGAAGCAGAAGTGCCTGTTCACATCTCTAGATCATTTGCTATTGACTTGTTTTCTTTTTATTGAGTTATAAAAGCTTTTTATATATTCTGGATACAAAACCTTTATCAGATATGCAAATATCAGATATTTTGCAAACATTTTCTCTCAGTCTGTGGTTTATCTTTTCATCTTCTTTAATTTTTTTAATGTTTATTTATTATTTTTAAGAGAGACAGAGACAGAATGCGAGTGGGTTAGGGGCAGAGAGAGAGGGAGACACAGAATCCGAAGCAGGCTCCAGGCTCTGAGCTGTCAGCACAGAGCCCAATGCAGGGCTTGAATTCACAAACTAAGATCATGACCTGAGCTGAAGTCGGATGCTCAACCAACTGAGCCACCCAGGCGCCTCTATCTTTTCATGTTCTTGATAGTGTCTTTCAAAGACCAGTTTGTAATTTTTATGAAGCCCAATTTATAAGAGTTTTTTTTTTCTTTCATAGGTTTGTGGGATTTTTTTTGTCCTAAGAAATCTTTGCTTACTTCAGGCTAAGTACACTAATCAAAAAGATTAGTTTATACATTTTCTTCTAGAAGATTTATAGTTTTAGGTTTTGATTTTAGGTCACTGATTCATTTCAGATTGCAAATAAGCACAAAAAAAAAGATGTTTAAAATCATTAGTCATTAGGGAAAATGCATATTAAAATCACAAGGAAATACCACTTTACACATATTAGAAAGCCTAAATTTAAGGGGAAAAAACCCTGACCATAACAAGTACTGACAGGCATGAAAAGCAACTGAAATTCTCATATAGTGATAGTAGAAATACAAAACGGCACAACCACTTTGGAAAACACTTTGGAAGCAGCTGTAAAGACATGGAATTTTGAGCTGGAAAAATCTTAGAAAATAAATGTATTTCACCCCCTCTCCCATCTCTGCACCCTGAGGAACTTTCAGATGAGGAATATGTGCCTCAAGGAAAAACCTGTCTGTATCTTCCACAGCAATTATTACCCTGAACATACCATAATCACACTCCTTACTATCATCTGTCTGGTGTGGGTATTTTTCTCTCTTCATTGGTTTTCTTATTGCACAATTATTATACATATTCTCACTGTAAAGATTTAAACAACATAAATATAATAGAATAAATTATTAAGGTTCCTCTTCATCCTTCCCTGGCCAACTCCTGTTTCCTCATGAAAATAATTCATTATTTTAGTTTGATAAATGTTCTAGCTCTTTTTCAATGTTTTTACATATGTGCATGCATGTATATACAGAAAGAGAGATGTGATTTTTGCAACATAAATGGAACTGCACTATAAATATTCTTCTATGACCTACTTTTTCAACCAAGTTACATGTCTGAGATATATATGTGTGTGTGTGTGTGTGTGTGTGTGTGTGTGTGTGTGTATACATACATATATATATATATATACGTGCACACACACACACACACACACACATATATAAAATGAGGCCCAGGGAAGAACTTGTCTATAACCTCTAGTACACTTTCCTTTCTCTATATATACATATAATCCATTCTTTATAAAATTGTAGAATATTCTAAAATATGCATGGGTCATAATTTATTCTACTTATTTTCCTATTTATAAGCATTTAGATTTTTTCCCTAACTTTTCATAATTAAAAACTATACTACAATTAACACACATATATCTTTGTGCATATTTGTGCAACGTGTACATTTCCTTAGTACAGGCTTCCAGAAAGGCAATGGCCAAGAGATCAAAGAGTTTTAATATTTTTATTTTGAGAAGTACAGTTACATCTTAATGATCTACCAAAAATCTGTAATGGTTTACATCCATATCAACAGTGTAAGAACGTGTCTATTTCACTGCTTTATTACCTTCACTGGTTATAGCCAATACTTTTAATTAATGCCAATCTGAGGGATGCAAGATACTATCACATTGTTGTTTTAATCTGCATTTTCCCAATTTCTAGTGAAGTTGAACATTCTTTTGTTTTATGGATCACTGGCTTTTCTTCTGTGAATTGACTGTTCATATCCTTTCGTTTTATACTGTTAGGTTTTTTTTTTCCTTTTCATTTATATGAGCTCTATATTTATTCAGAATGTTAATCATTTGTCTTTTATATGTGTGGCAAATATTTTCTCCCAGACGAAATGCTTGTCTTTTTATCTTTGTTTTTGGTATCTTTCATCTTATAGATATTTTAATTTTTATCATAATGTTGCTTTACTCTCTAATTATGCACATCTTAATCATACCTGTTACTTTAAGGTCCTTAAAGCCAAACTGTAGACACACGTATGTTTCATTTTCATTCCCTGAGAAACACATTAAAAAAAGAACTCTGAAACTTTGTCTAGTCCTTTATAGGATAATAGGTGATAATCAATCATTGGAGAATTTCAAAAAATCATTTAAAAGGAATTCTTCACACTAGTAACTGGCTTGAAAATGTTTCTTGGGTGAGAGTATGGACTAGTTAACATCAGGAGCAGTAGACTGGGTGGGCAGGCACTGGGTGGATGGTGGTACAGGTACTGGAAGACATTCCAGTTGGCTACGTACATAGTTTCTGAAAATGATCAAGGCAGACAACTGAAGGCAACACCAGTTTTGGGCCACCTGAGAGAACAATAACAAAGTACCGAAAGAGCTAAGCCCAATACAGTGATGGCCAATCTGGGAGCAGGCAGTACTGACAAGACAGATAAGCAGGTGGACTGGCGACCTTCATCAGGGAGATGTGTTCCCCAGGGAGGGGTTCAAGGTCACTAGGGGGGAAAGAGCAGGAACTGGGTTCTCTACCAATGCTTCTCAAACATCAGTAGGTAGATGAGTCACATGGGAGTCTGGTCAAAATGCAGATTTGGGTTCAGTGGGTCTGAGGCAGGATGTTAGATTCTACATTTCCCAACAAGATCACAGATGATGCTGACACTATTGGTCCCTGAACCATGCTCTGAGTAGCAGAGTTCTAGGAGGCCTATGTCAACTAGGCACCGAGAAGCCTCACATTTCAGTGGCAAAATGGGATAAGAATGTGAAGAGTAATGTAATGCAGACATCAGAATGTGAGACAGCTACTTACGTCCCTCCTGGTGGCATTTGGGATGGCTTCCTACAATGGGGTAGGGCTGATCCTGTACAGGAGCCTTAGGCTATGGGAAGGGTAGGACAACAGGCTCCAAGATAGGCAGGGACTGAGCAGTGACATCTAATGCTTTGGAATCTGCACATGAAGAGCTACGCATTATCTGTGTTCTGAGCACCTTGAAGCCCTTTCACATATTGCTAGTTCCATTAATGCAGCTCTTTGCTATTTCTACTTTCCCTTCCAGCTGTCCACATTTTGGCTTTTTACACCTCCATCAGAAGACGGCAAGAGGAAACAAAATATTAGAATAAAAACATGCTCATTTGTCTACCTGTTGCCAAGCCTGGACACGGTAGAAATTGAAAGTATTGAAAGTATTTTTATGAGAAAAAATTCCAAACTTTTTTTTCCATGTGGCCCACTTAGGTAAACATAAAGATCAAAGACCCACCTATAATTTGAGCTTCTACTTTTCAGCAGAGAAAGAACTCAGTGCTTTAAAAAATTAAATTAAATTGTAAGAAGAGCAAGACAAAAATAATGAAGACAGTACCAAATTTTTGTGTCTACAACACACAAATCGATCATGATGAAGTCGCTTTCGATGACACACAGGGAAAATTAAAATCTACAGAGTTCTGTATTATTTTCTTATAAAATGATTGTTTCACAGCCCACCAGGAAGAAGACCTCATGCTAAGGGGACTGCTGGGCTGAGCTGGAAGCTTCAGGACTGCTCTGAGAAGCCCTGAAACTCCTTGGGGAGCCTTGCAGCCTAGATAAGAGGAGTCTCCGCCTTCCAGCCCTCGTTTTAACAACAGAAGCTCTGTTTTCATCAGCCCACTGCACAACATTAATGACTGGTTTCCAAGGCTAATACAGAGTCTGAGAATCACCAATTCAGGGCTACGATTCTATGTATTATCTCTGAATTTGACTTACACTATACCATCACTCATAAATATAGGCAATACAGAGTTAACTATATAAGTTTATGGAGGGAATATTCTCAAATTCTTTTATGAGATAAACTTGTGCTGCACACTACTTGGATCAAGAACTACTACATAAACGCTGAGCACAGTGTAATTGGGAATAATAAAGATACTCTAATGAAGCATCTTGAAAGGGAAGAGCCTCAGGTATGCTGAGAGGTTAGGTATTTAAGTGTAATGCTCCTGGCTTTGATGGTTATTTTTAAATACAATTTCATTGCTGTGCATCTATAAATTAGTATCCAGGAGTAGGAAATGATTCTATAGTAAGAATGAGATGCTATAGATAATGGGACTGAATGAGATACTATAGGTAATGACATAGACTTTCACGTCCTATTATTCATGGGAAGAGGTCAATAATGCACGGCATCATATACTAGAGCAACCGAGTTATTGAATGTTTTCCAGACTTACTTATATAATCAGCCACAATGTCAAACAAAGGATAGGTTCTCATAGTAAAATGATCCAAGTACAGTAACGGTAAAGGTGAATCTTGAAGGATTTTCCTCCCTCTTTTCTCCAGTGCAAGAGCCTAAATAGCAACTTTTGGCAGAAAGCTGGTGCTTACTAAGTTTTCGTAAGGTATCATTTTCCAAGTAAATTTATTTCACAAAGACCTACATCGTTGCCATCCTTCATAGCAAACAGTTGATTCAGCCCTGCTCTAATCTCAACAGTAAGTGAGGTTCTCACCCTCAGAATCAGCTGAGCCTTCCTGAGATCATTTTATTTTAGCTTTACTTGGTGATTATCATTTCATGCCTAGCTCTCCATCAGATTGTTAGTTTGAAGAGAACTGAATTAAATCTGTCTTCACCACTGTATACTCATTACCAACACAGTGCCTAGAGCACGGTCACTGAATAAATATTTATTGAGACAATGAATGTACTTACCAGGAGAACATGTGACCTCTAAGGCCCAGTTCAAGGTCTTTAATAGCTTTGGCAGCAAAGGATCCTTCTCTATTATACATTTCCTTGATTTGTGTTGTGTCTCCTTCTGGCCCTCAAAATTTGTTAGGACCTTTTTGTGTGTGAATGAATATAAATTTTAAAGCACATAAGATGACACTTTTCACATAATAATACTCAATAAATATTTATTAAATAAACAGATGAATGAGATTACTGGATTTTCTTTTTATATATAATTTTTTTAAGTTTTCATTTATTTATTTTGAGAGAGTGACAGAGAATGAGCAGGGGAGAGGCAGAGAAAGAGGGGGACAGATGATCCGAAGCATGTGCTGACAGGAGAGAGCCTGATGCTGGGCTCAAACTCACAAACCATGAGATCATGACCCCAGCCAAAGTCAGACCCAGGTGCCCCCAGGTGCCCCCCAGGTTCCCCCAGATTATTGAATTTTCTAAGATGTTACAACTCTTATGAAGTTACTTAGCACATTATTTGATATAATAAAACTCTGGTTAATTATGGAGGCCTGTGTAGAAAGTTGTAGTTTCATAATTTTTATTAATAAAAAATAATAAGCATGCATGTGTGTATCACTGTGCACAATTTACAGTGTGTGTCCGTTTTGCTTCTTGGCACATAAACCATGGAAATCCTGAAACCAAACTGCCACCTCACAGCCACTGCCAAGCATAGGCATTTTTTAATCCTTGAGGTTTTTCAACACCTTAAGTAATGCTTTTTCAAATGCGGGAACACTGATATGCAGACCTACTTATTGTCCATGCACAAAGCCATTCCTCAATACGATTACAATATGCTCTCCTGGATGTCATTAAAAATCAGTGCCTTATTTTTCTAGGAAAGGTTAGCTGAAGTCCTGCATGAAAGCAAGTGATGGAAAATACAATTCTTCAAGCCTCCTTTGGCTTCTTGGGTCCATACAACAACCTTGACAGTCCACTTCCAAAGTCAAGGAATGCTTCTTACAAAACCCAGACATCTTTGAGTAACTTGTTTTGTTCTTAACACTTGTTCCCAGGAGCTTAATAAATACTATCTTTACAATTGTTCAGTGGCAAAATAATGAATCCTTGGTGTACGCTCATCCTCTGCTTTGCTATTAGAGGAGACACATGCAGACTCTTTTAACCAAAACCCAATTCAAGGGCAGAAAGCAGTTCTAAAAACTGTTAAAATTCAAATACTTAGTAATTGTATGTGCAGCATGTGCGTTGCAGAAAGGGCTATTATTTTGAAAGATAAATTGCACCTTGTTGAGGAATTTCAAATATCATCTGAATATATTTATAACTGAAATGCTCCCAAGTTTACGAAGAGCTCTCAATGAAACTGCAACCTTGTATAGACAAGTGTCCATGGAGGAACAATTTCAAAACCATCTCTTTTTTTTATTTCCTTGTGAGGTCTCCAACAATCTAGGGCATTAAAGTTGATGAATAGGTCAGACTTCAACTCCTCCTGCCTCTCTTGCCTTTCATTTGCCCATATCTCAAGCTTCACAGAAATGACAGATTTTACACTTTACCTCATATTGCTTCCCTTAGCTCCTCCTTTTCCTAGCGAATCTCTGTTTTACTGTTTACTTAAAAAGGTCATTATTCAGAAGGGAAATTAGTCAGCACATAATCCAAATAAGAGAAAACAATTTTAAGTTAACCCAATAAGAAGTTTGCATTTAGAGACCATTTGGTGGTTTTATCTTCACCTAACTTTTATAGATACTGTTTTTAACTAGTTAAATGACTGTTGAGATCACCTAATTTCACTGAGCTTTCACTTCTTTGTATTGGACAAGACTGGATTGTGTGTTCCAGCTCTTAAGACTTAGATATCAATCAACCACCCTGGAAAAGTGAATTCATGCAAAGCCCATTATTATTATGTCTAGAAGGTCAACCTTCCTTCAAGCGTTCTCATGTATGCAGTGACCAGAGGCCAGCCTTGATCAACTTGATGGAAGAAGTACCACTAAAAGTGCTACTAAAAGATCAGAACCATCTGGTGCTGGATAAGAGTATTAATGGAAAAACGTTTACTGAAAGAACCTTACCAAAATAGCCAATTACCTGGTGTCTGCTCAAATAAGGAATCAATTAGCAGTCAAAATCTGTAAAATGACAATGGCTTTGGCAGGGGAAAATCTACTGGACTTCATCATGTCCGGAAGCAAACGGACTCAGCAAGAAGCCTTCAGATTTTGGGTCCAAAAGTAAGTAACAATTCACAGGAATAATTAAGGACAAAAACGAGAGCATATTTGTGAGAATTAATATAAGTCTAGGGAAAATTCATATTAAAGAAGCTTTACAGAAAACTAATATTTATACCCAATACAAGGGCATCATACTATCAAATAAAACTCTCTGGTTCTGTCCTCTCCCTTCTTCCTATTTTTTTTTCCATTTTTGAAAGAGAGAGAGAGGGAGAGAGCCCATATAAGCAGGGGAGAGGGGAAGAGGGAGAGAGAGGGGTGGGGGAGAAAGGGGGAGAGAGGGAGACAGAGAAAGAGAGAGAGAAGAGAGAGAGAGAGAGAGAGAGACAATCTCAAGCAGGCTCCACACTGAGCATGGAGCCTGATGCATGGCTTGGTTCCACAACCCTGGGATCATGACCTGAGCCGAAATCAATAGTTGGACACTCAACCAACTGAGCCACCAAGGCACACTGGTTCTTCCTATTGTTTGATTCCTGGGCCTCAAAATTCAATATGGAGCACCTGGAAAACTAGAATAGTTGTAGATATTCAAATCCAAGTGAATATACTGGCAGTACTATATATCATCAAATATAATATAAAGACAAAGATTCCTAACATCCCCCAGCCAAACTTTCTTAAAGATTGTTTGGGGAGATAAAAATATAACAGTAATGAGAAAGGATGGATCTTTGAGAAGATTGGGAAAGATAATGTGAGATATCATCTAGAAAAGCTCTGTATACATTACTTTTGCTCAGATTTAAGATTTAGCTTACTCCTGCTTTGTCACGAGGCATCATAAAATCTTCAAAGATTCTTCAAGCCAGACAGATCTTTGTCTCTTCTATGTTATCCTGGATCCTAAGTTATTCCACCTTTTGTACTACTATTTCATCATATATAATACTACACTCTTTTTTTTTTAATTTTTTTTTCAACGTTTATTTATTTTGGGGACAGAGAGAGACAGAGCATGAACGGGGGAGGGGCAGAGAGAGAGGGAGACACAGAATCGGAAACAGGCTCCAGGCTCTGAGCCATCAGCCCAGAGCCTGATGCGGGGCTCGAACTCACGGACCGCGAGATCGTGACCTGGCTGAAGTCGGACGCTTAACCAACTGCGCCACCCAGGCGCCCCTATAATACTACACTCTTAATATTTCAAGTATGACTTATTTCCCAAAGATACTGCAAAATTCGTGAGTTCGATTTTGGAGATTTTTGTTTTTATATCATTATATTTTAGTCAGATTTTAGACAGTTAGATTCTCTGATTTCTCTAACAAGATCTCTGTCTTTTGTATTTTAAGAAATCTTTCTCTATTAAAGACAATATAAGGTAGATCAGAAGAGAACTTGACCTCAAAATATATAGAATGTGGAATGGCCACAGAAGCATTTGGAGACCCTATAGAAAGCAGGGTCTTATTATTACCTCTATTGTTAGAGGTATTGATGATAGGGTTTATGCCACAAAAAATCAAATGGTCTCTATTACAATTATTCCTTGGAATAGCAAATTAAGGGCAGAACACCCTTTGTAAATTTCTTCACAGAATCTACTGAAATAAGCTTGTATTTGCTTAAACTTTGTCTCTTTAGTAGTCTTGGTTCCTACTACCTTGGAAGAAATAAAACTGCTTAAAACATTAACAGAAACTATACACTTCTGTGGCAGAGATAATACTGTGTATTCAATAAAACATTTCTTTTCCTTCCTGGATACTCAGAAAGATCTAATTTACCTTCCCTCTTTCATCTAATCAAAGTGCTGTGAGTACTTCTAGACAGGTAATGTCTAGAAGGAATGTGGTAAGGATGGTTGAGTGCCAAGTTAAAAGAGCCCAGATTTCTGATTCAGTGTTTTTGAAAAGAGCTCACAAGAAGAACAGCCTGACCAAGAACATCTATCTGCATTGCGTTCTATGAGAGCAAAAACTGAAGTTCTATTTTATGAGCCATGAGATGTCAGTGTTCTGGTTATAGTGTCTAGCATTAATTATCCTGACTAGAACAACTTGCTTGTATCCACCAGGTAGAGTACTAAATAAATGCTTATTGAGTTTATGACATTTTTCATATTCTAATGCTTGCTAATTCCACTTTAATTCATTTCACGAGGTGACCAAGGCCTAAAGTAGTCTACCCAACACAAACCAAACATCAAAATCATCCCAAACCTTCTAAAATACAGCTTCAGAGATACAACGCACAGAGATATTGAATCAGTAGGTTTTCAGATGGAGCCCAGAAATCTATACTTGTCATATAGAGAATCCCATGTGATTCTGAGGTACAGCAGCCAAGTTTGGAAAGCCTAGACTACAGCTTTACAAGAGGAAAATAAGGACATACACCATGTCTTTCAGCACCAAGGACAATGGCTTTACCACAGAATACATTCTACATTCAATACAAGCTTGTAGTAGATTTGTTAACAGATGCAGGGGCTAACTCTGGCAAAATAATGAAGGCAACAATGATTTACACTGAAACAATTTTTCTTTTTCTTTTATTCTACAGGTGTCTAGAGCTCTGTGTTTCCTTTCTCCTATCTCCTATCAAAATCCACTCTATCAGGTGTGGGGGGGAGGGAGTGGATTCCTTCACTACTTTATACACTAAATAATAATATTGGTGTTGCTCAAACTATCTATGAAAAGGGGCCCACTGAAGCTAATACATTCATAAAATGCAATAGAAACAAATTATGAGAAAATAAAATTTAAAAATCAAAGATATACAAAATACAAGTCCTAATTTTTTTATTATTGGCTTCAAGAGACTTAAAATTACATTTCAAAATATAAAATCAAAGCAAATATAACACAGGAGAAAATAAGTATCATGGACTGGCCCAGTCTAAAGACTAAACTTTACTGAACACTACAAATTATTAAAAAGCAAAATCTTCTACTTGTGGACATTTCCATTTCCACTGACAAAATATGTACACTGCCTTTATTTTAGAAAGCCAGCCATTGGCTAGCTACTGGTTTGGGATAGGGGTATTGAGACAGAGGTGTTTCCCAGGCCCTTCAGAAGTCAGGATAAAGACATCTAGGCCTGTGCTCAGGATTAGGGAGTTGTCTGGGGCATGGGAAGCAAGCATAGGTCCTGAGAGAAAACAGATCAGCAGCAAAATCTTAACAGAATTTTCACACTTTGGCTATGGTGAACTCCCGAGCTCCTCATTCGAAGCAATGTGGGTCCTGACTTGTACCTTTTCTTTCATTGAGTCAGCTGTGATATTAATATTCTGTTGTCAAAATTCTACTAACATGTGAAGGTACCAAACTTTTAAAATGTGGAAATTTTTTAAATGTAAAATTAAGCTAAGTGAAGTAATTTTGTTCAGTAGGGGACATATTTGCTATCATATGGGGAGAAAGTTAACAGGAAACTGAGATTGATAATACCAACAAGAAACAGAAACAATATTTTAAAATTAAATAAATGGGTCATTTAGGGACCAACTGACAGATTCTTAATAAAGACTATAGAATGCATTAAACATTAGACTGTATGGAGAGAATGTTTGTAACTTTAATATGACAATATTACGTGATGAGAAAAACTATGGACTTTGATTTATTGTTTATTGGCACAGTTCTAGAATTATATTCCAGCATTCTGTCTCTGAGACCTTGGCCTTGAATTAAGTTGGTGACAGAGTAGAAATAGTACACATATTAGTAGACTGTTCATTAAATTGTGGAATAGTTGACAATTTGCATTCCCTCCTGCTTCCCCCCCATTTTGGTGCCCTTGACACAGTTTGGAAGCCTCCTCATCTTATCCTCTACTTCAGGTCGTCTGTTTGTCCCCATTCTCTCTAGGGTCTCCTTCCCTACCCCACCACTTTCCCTCCCTGCAATTTTGCAAGCTATCTCTATCCTCGTGATTTGGTTTCAGCTTGTAAAACTGTGTCTTTTCCATAATGCAATCAAACCAGAGAGGCTCTGCTTCACAGGTGGGTCTTGTGATCCACAGACTCTTATGAGTCTTTGTCCAGTCTCTGTTAAGAAAGTAAAAAAGAACAATGGAAGTAATTATCCTATTGATTTCAGCTATAAATCCTATTTTGCCCGAGTTGTACGAATGATGAGTATTATGTGAAAATGCTGCTCTCTAGTGCAACAGAACTGCAAATAATGTACATCTATTTCTTATAATCCCATCCAACATATCCCAAAAGGTTCAAATCGAACAAAACAGAGGTAATATGGTAGCTGAATCATAACGTAAGTATGGAGAAGAAAAGGGAAATTCCAAGCATAAGGAAGCTGTAGTGGGAATAAATGTGCTTAAGGAAATATTATTTTAGTTACTTAAACAGGGGTCACAGATAAGAATATTACCAATCCATCAATAGACAATTACTTACAGCTTACTATACACTCAGGAATGAAGTGTGAAAACAGAAGTATCAACATGGGCTCCAACTTCAAAGAGTTGTTTGCAATTAGGTCCAGGTAAAAAGATAAGAAACACAAAAGTACATATTTGAGAGCTGGGGAATGTGGTACAGATTCAGTAGTCATATGCCACATTGAGCACTTGAAATGTGGTTAATCCAAATTGGGATATGCTGTAAGTATAAAATATAAACCAGATTTCTGAAGCTTAGAATGAAATAACAACATCTCACGAATAATCTCAACCTGATTGCATGTAGAAATGAAAATATTTTTAAAATAACAGATGAAATAAAATATATCATTAAAATTCATTTTACCTGTTTCTAGAAAATGTAAAATTACATATATGCTTGTATTTTATTTGTTAGAGAGCATGGCTTAAAAAACTGTATTTCAACGGAATGGGAGCTCAGTAGAGAAGGGAATAATCTGGGTCCCCTAGAAGAAATGGCCCTTGAATAGGTTTTGCTGAACTTGGAGAGAGCAGAGAGAATAAAAGGTGTGTCAGATCTGGGAAATGGGTGATGGGATAAAAGAGAAGGTAAGAAAAGAGCAGAGAGAGAAGACCCAGTTTGGGGGCAGGGGCGGGGATTACAGAGAACACCCTGATGAGGATGGAAGAAGAACAAGATAGAGGGAGGGCAAAGAGACGGAGTCTTTAAGGCCAGCCAGAGGCTTAGAGTACCTCAGAAGTAAGGCACCCCTTGAAAGGGTTTGAGTAAGGGAATTTTTGGATGAAAGCTGAAATTAAAAAAGAAAACTCTAGCAGTGAGTTATTTAAACTCTCATCCTATTAGAAGGTTCTTATATCATTATTAAATTCAGATCCCCAAATAATAACACAAAACTAATACCACAAAAGCTCAGCCACCCGATTCAATATGAAATAACAACACATTCTCACATGTCCAATTAACCTTGCCCTTCAAAGTTTGGTGGTGTGTGGGTGTGTGTGTGTGTGTGTGTGTGTGTGTGTGTGTGTGTACGTGAGAGAGAAAGAGAGAGATTTTCAAAGGCTATCACACACAGGTGCTGTGATCTCTAACAGGGAAGGCAATAAGAGAATGGAAAGTAAATAGGAGGCCTGAAAACGCTTTCAGATGATGCACCTGAATTAACAGTCCCTTCTTTCATTGTCTATAAAAGAAGCTGTGTTTTCCTGAAAGCCCTTGGAAATGATGAAGTGCTCATCGATAAACATCAATTCCTTTTAAATCATAATGTTTGCCAGTCTGTCTTCCCCTAGCTCACTCTTTATGTTGGTCCAGAATGTGACTGTCACAACTATCTGGGTGAACAAGATTGTGAAATGTGGTCATAAAATACGCGATTATTTTTAAACTCATCTTTGTCACATTGTGATGCTCCACAAAACACCTTTCCCTGGGCTACGATTCATTTTAATTGATCCCATCAGCACCATATCTATATCCTGAGTGCCTTCACAATACCCTCTATTTCCAGAGAAGCCCATCAGGTTATGGGTTTGTTAGTAATAAAAATTACCAAGAAACAGTCTGTGGACGATAAGAGCAATACAAATTCTAAGGAGAGGTAATAAGAGAAATAATGAGCATCCTTCTCACTCCTTGGAAGTGGACAATTCTGAGCTCCCCGAAGCAACACTTAACCTATTGTATTAAACAGTAATGGACAAATATTAAAAATGTTGATGTCAGCATTTAGAATCTGTTGGCTCCAAAATGTCATTTAAAAGTTAAGTTCTCCTAAGTATTGTTTATCACGTTTCTTTCTACAGGGTTCTTTTCTTACTAGGACAGAGCCTTAAACCCCAGAAGAATAATTTTCCTCCTGTTTTAATGATTTGTTTACTGGTTCACTCCAGAGTGTGAGCTGGAAAAAAGGGAAGTGTCATAAAGTCTTTTATGTACCAGGATTTTCCACAATGTCACATTGGTAGCACTTCCCATTGCCAAAACTATTTGCAGAGCTGGACAAATAAGCATCCAGAGAGCTGCTATGGGGACCTGATCGCTAACCAGAGCACAGGCTGCACACATTTCACCTTCTCCCAATCTTCTTGGGGTGTGTACCTGCTAATCCTTTATGATATATAAGAGAGCGAGGAAAGTGATAGAACAGCCCCAATGGCACAGACAGCTCTTTTTCTCTCTAAACAAGAAGAATTAGTTGGACTGAAAGGTGGGCTATTCTAGGGGAGTGAGAAAGAGGTGACAGAATCAGAAGGGCCTGAGAGGGCCATCATTTTAGACTATTTCAGGAAGGAAAATAAGTATAATGTGCTTGAAGTGACTTTGAAGCTCTCTTCTGAAGAAGTCCATGCTGAACTGGGGGCACCTTGCAAGATGCAGATTCTGGAAAGCTAAGAAGACTTGGCAAACAGGAGGCAGGAGTTAATGTTGTCAAATAGGAGTACCAGTCTTCTGCCCTCCCATGTTTAGGGCATACAGCCAGCATTACTCAATCACAGCACTGCTATCACAACCCTTGTCAATAAAGGGATCCAGGCACGAACTACTGATAAATGGGCATCTGCACTTGAGATGAACTCCATTTACCATACTGTTTGGACTTTAGGCTTAAAAGTGAAAGGAACCACCATTTTCCTTTGCAACTTGATCTATCCCATGTCACTTGGAGGGAGGCAGGCAGGCAAAGCTTCAGAGCAGAACAAAGATAAGTTGATATACTAATACCAAAGACATAATTATTAAAAAAAATTGTCAACTTCTGAGTCCCCACACTTAAAATGTTCCAGGTATTCTAAGTGTCATTTCTAATCCCCATGATAACTCTTTTCAGGGGGCATTATTATCATTCCCACCAACCCCTCCTTTTTGTGGAGGAGACTGGGACTTGGAGAAGGGACCTTCCCCAAACTACAGCACTCATAAGTAGCAGAACTGAGATGAGAACTCTGATCCTCTGATCCCAAGTCCCAAATTTACTATTCTAAGCCATTTCACAAAGTGGGAAGTGGTTTTAGAGTTATGAACTTATTTAACATTTATCTTTTATTTATAGGAAGTGATAGTAGATGTCTATTTATAGAAGTGATATAAAATCTTCCTTTAAAATACATTATATTTATGGGGCACCTGGGTGGCTCAGTCAGTTAAGTGTGTGACTCGTCATTTTGTCTCGGGTCATCATCTCACAGTTCGTGAGTTCGAGTCCTGCACCGGGCTCAGCACTGACAGTGCAGAGCCTGCTTGGAATTCTCCCTCTCCCCTCTCTCTACCCCTACTCTGCTCATGCTCTATCTCAAAATTAGTAAGTAAATTTTTAAAAAA
Organism: Acinonyx jubatus; assembly: GCF_027475565.1. NCBI lineage: Eukaryota > Metazoa > Chordata > Mammalia > Carnivora > Felidae > Acinonyx > Acinonyx jubatus. Next base: position 43,017,494 of record NC_069391.1, read on the forward strand.
ATTAAATAACAAAATAAAATGAATTACATTTCAAAAACCAACACTGATTTAAAGAAAAATATAAGAAAGTTATCTCAGATATTTACAAGGATATGGCAAAAGGCACTGTGTTAATACATCCATTTACTAGGAAGTCAAAGTAAAATGGCGTGAAATAGTGATTTTTACTGATCACTCCTTAAAGCTCACATAAAAGAGTACTCAAACCTGGATACACAGGATGAACAAATAGCTTGCTGGCCTACTGGGCTTCCTCTTCTACACTCTTGGGAAACTCCTATGTTAATCAAGCACTCACAGCCTGGGAAGGAGTTTCTATTCTCAGTAAACTGAAGCTGCCGTCAGGAAATTAAGAGGTATCTATTTTGCACTTTATTCCCTTAAGGTCAGGATCTGTGCTTTTAATAGTGACAATTAGCTAACATATATAATTAAGCCATGCAAGTGAATGAAGGGAAAGCAAGGGGAGGAACCCAGGAGCTAGTTTCTTTCTCCAGACATCTTACATAAACAGTACTCAAAGACTGACCCCCAAAGGTGATTTCTTAAAGTGTCAGGAAGGAAGTGCCGACAATAGGGCAAATGTTTTGAGGACAAGTAGAGTTTCTGTAGAACTCCTGAAATAACATGATGTACAAAATGTCCTCATTACCTCCAAAGGGTAACCCATTCATAACTCCAGTAACAGCTGATGTTTGTCAATATAAATTTCCAGAGTGACTTCCTAATTTTTTTCCATTTTGTTTATTTTGAGAGAAAACTCTTAACAACATCAAACCACCTCTGGCCAAAATCATTCACTGATATCAGCAAATAGCACTCATATGACTCCTCAATTCTAATTCCCCCTCACATTTCAACATTTCTGAAATTAGATTATACCTTACACCTGAGTGACTATACATTCAGTGTGGTCTTTCTTTTTCCTTCCTCATCACATCTCCCACTTCATTTTCCCCTTGGCATTGAGTAAATATAATGTGTTAGTGGGAATTAGGCTCAGTCATAATTTTAGAAGTATGTCTAGACAAATTATAGACAAATATAAGCCTCTCTACATATTATTGGCTTTGAAGTCATTTCTTTTTTAAACCATTAAACACTAAAACACGTTGTTAGGGAAAACGCATTTGAACAAGAGACCAAGCTGGTAGAAAGAAAGAAAAAATTATATAATCAAAAGAATGCCACTATGTCCCAAAGGTTAGAGTCACCTTACTATCAAGTAAGTCTAGAGCAAGGAGAACCACATAATTCATAAATTAAAATTTCCAGTACTCATTTATCTTTATTTTTAATAATTCCATTTGTGTTCATGTGTTAGATCACAAGGTCATGTGTTACTCTTCATCCTGGCTTCTCATGTAAACTACAAATAAGTTTTTATGATAATGATGTATGGGGTTAGCTATTTATCTTCCCGACAAAGAGATACCTACAAAGAAAAAATTATTCTGCCTCTGAGATGGGATGGCATTAAAGGAATGTTTTCCAGATGCTTTTATAAAAAAAAAAAAGCTTAAAGAATATATGCAACATAAAATTTCAATGTAGGCAAAAAATTGTAAAAAAAAAACAGTCAAAACAAAGGCTACTTTTGGTGGGAAGGGAGGGGATTGTGATAGAGAAGGGGCTTGAAGATTTCTTCTAGGCACAGGGGGGCTGGCAATGTACTTTTTCTTGACCTGGATGGTGATTACACAGGTGTGTTTACTTTTTGATAATTCACTGAGCTGTGCCTTCTTCCATGTATGTGCCATATTCTTAAAATGAAAAAGAAGTTTATAAAATAAATGCAACAGATACAGGATTTCCTATAATATATTATTTGTTGACCAAAAAAAAGGGGAGAGGATTTATTCTGCCTTCAGGTAAACTGAACTAGGGGCTTTAATATTACATTGACTACAGGGTAAATGTTGACACCAAGGACATTAATCTTGATGTTCTCCCAAGTCATTATCTGTTCCCTGGCATTATCAGAATAAAATATATCTCTATAGAAATAACAATTTCTGGTCAATCTCAAAGAGTAACACTAAGCATGGAAATCAGAAATATTGATCTTGTGTTGGTATAAAGATGTTTCTATTGAAGTGAAATCATTTCTGTAAAATTGTACACTTGCTGTCCTAACACACATAACTGGTCCTGGAATTGCACTGTTCAGGAGACACTCACAAGTGAAAATGACTTCTTTCAATAAGCAGGTTCCAACAGGATCGTTTTGGGGTGTGGATGCTAGATTCCTCTATCTCAGGTTACCCAGGTTACTGAGGACTGAAAGTGGCTCAGTAAGTACTAACTCTTCCTGCCCCCAGCACAAAACAGGAATGATTCATGAATGGGTGCGGCTTTGGACAGGGGTGATGACAAAAGGATGGAGCACAAGAGGTCTTATGTCCCTGGGAACCAAAACTGGGAGCACCAAAAACAAGTGTCTATTCTAACCACCAACAATATGTATGGGACATTAAATTGATTCACATGCCAAATTTGCTGGCTCCATCACTGACTTTGGGTGGTGTCTGTTACAGAGCAAACAAAGACATTGAGGGCCCAGTGTCTCTTCCCACTCCCAGCCTGACTCATGTTAGAGGGAAAGGGTTGGAATTTCCCCTGAAGGTTTTGCACTCCTGTTGAATAATGCCCCCGCAAAAGGTGCATCCATGTCCAAATCTCTAGAAGCTACGAAAGTCACTCTATTTGAAAAAAGCGTCTTTGCAGATATAATTAAGGATCTTGAGAGGAGATTATCCTGGATTATGGAAGTGAACCCTAAATTCAACAACAAATGTCCTTATAAGAGACAGAAGAAGAGAAGGAAAGGTGAGACTGGTGTGGCAGAGGTGGTAGTGACATGGCCGGGAGCCAAGGAAGCCAAGGAAGCCAAGGAATGCACCCAGCCACCTGAAGCTGGGAAAGACAAGAAAGGCCTCTCCCCTTGAGCCTTCGGAGGGAATAGAGCCCTGCATTCTGGGCTTCTGCCCTCCAGAACTATGAGGAAATAGAGTTCTGTTACTTTAAGTCATCCAGGTTGTGGTACTTTGTTATGGCAGCCCTAGAAAACTAACCCAAATACGCACCTAGAGACGCTGCTCATCAAGAAGCACACAATTCCCTCATGAATGAAAAATACTCATCCTTTGGTAACTTGCAGGCATTTAGTGTTTCTCTGGGTGGCAAGTGGTAGAATATCTTCCCAGAGGAACCCAAGAGACAGGGTGTACCAGGGACAAGTCACCGCCTCCGCTCTCCTCGTGCACGGATGCCTCTGATGGACAGGGTGTGAGTGCACACTTGCACTTTTCTATGTCTAAACTATTTCACTGGATGAATCATTATGCAAGTCTGATCAATTCAAATACCCAAAAGTAGATGATAACTGTTTTCTGGCTGGTGAAAGGAGCCTAGCTATTACCGGAAGTTCCCAAGTAATGTCTTTCAACTCAGTGTTACTGAAAAAAATAATTAATTATCAGGAATTAGGTGCTTTCGGCATCTGCATCATTTTTACTCACTTATCTCAGGCAACACCTGCAGGCTCTTCCCTGTTTCTCTGTTCACTCAGCTCATTCTGGTCCTTATCACTCATAGAAACTTCTGCATCTGCTAGTTACCTGGAAAGGTTAAGCCTGTATCTCTCCTCTCTCCCTGCTTGACTGGGCCCATGCCTTTCCCATCCCCTCCTCAACACTGCCTGAGTCCCACTCATCTCCCTTACCCTAGTTCACAGCATAAAACCTTTTTCAAAAAGATACAGAAGCAGCAGGTAAATACAAATGCAAACAATGAGATATCACTTTACATACATCAGAATAGCTACTATCCAAAAAAAAAAAAAAAAAAAAAACCCAGAAAATAACAAGCATTGGCAAAAATACAGAGAAACTGGAACCCTTGTCCACTATTGGTGGGAATGTACAATGATGCAGACAGAGCAGAATACAAACAAAAAAAATTTGAAATAGAATTACCATATGATCCAGCAATTTTCTGGGGATATACCCAGGAGAATTGGAAGCAAGGTCTCAAAGAGATCTTTAAGCCATGTTCATAGCAGCATTGTTCACAACAGCCCAAAGGAGGAGGCAGCACAATGTCCATCAATGGATGAATGGATAAACAATGTATGGTTTACATATACAATGGAGTACTATTCAGCCTTCAAAAGGAAACAAATTCTACATGCTACAACAAACATGAACCTTGAGAAGTGACTAAGTGCTAAATGAAATAAGCCAGTCATAAAAAGGCAAATACGGTATGATTCCACTTACATGAGGTATCTAGAGTAATTAATAGAAACAGAAGGTAGAATGATGGTTGCTTGGGCTGGGAAGAATGGCAAGTGGGGAGCTGTGGTTTAATGTGTACAGAGTTTCAGTTGCACAAGATGAAAAGATTCTGGAGATTGGTTGCACAGCAATATGAATATACTAAATGATACTGAATTGTACACTTAACAGTGGTAAATTTTGTTACGAGTATTTTACCACAAATAAAAATTAAAAGAGATATAAAATATTTCAATTAGATAATAATACAATCACCTACCCAGACTTGGAGCTCTTCTCCCACTGTCTGTATCCCTATCCCTTCCACCTTCCAAAGTTGGTGTGCATCTGGGTCAAGCATTATTTCTCTACTTTTACTTTCCTTCTATTTACCCCCAACCGATATGTAGTATCATCCTGATACACCTCAAAAACACAATGTTGCCTGGAAAACAGCAAGTTGCAAAATACCACTAATGTAAATGTTAAAAGGCACACAAACACAAAAGGTAACTTTGAGAAGAAGTGACTGTCCCCACACCTACAGACTAGACACTACTAGAGTGAACTTTCCTCAGACTTAACTTTCTAAAACATTTGAAACAATCTGCCTGCTTCTTGATGAGCAGTGTCTGTACCTCACATTCAAGGTCCTATTTTTGTTCCCTTGCCTACTTGGTCAGATCGCTCACTGGATGCCCCTCCCATTTAGCCTGGCTAAGACCTCAGTCTTTCCAGTTATGGCTTCACCTCCTGGGCAACACCGTCATAGACAACTTATCATAGATTCAATACCTAGCCCTGGGATCCTCCTGCCTGTGTGTTCATTGCCACACATGCCCCTACCAGATCCCAATGGGTGGGCCTCAGAAACTTCAGTGATTAACAGATGATGTTGAAAATATGCATTTTTATTTTAGGTTTATGTTAAGATTGGCTTTATGCATTATGGAAATACCTGAACAATTAAACTATCAAAGAAAAAAATCAAATCAAACACACTGAGACACAAAGCTGAGTGTTTGAGCCCTTTTTATGGCAAGAAACTAGCAAGTTATCTGATCATAAACACTTTACTTTTTCATATTCATCCTCAAGTCCATGTGTGACTTGGATGACCCACTCCCAGGGATGTAAAAATTATTTCACTTTTGTATAGAAAAGATCTTCGGTTTTTAATGAAGGCTTCATGGTCCAGCAATCTGACCTAAAAATCAGAAAGCCAGAAAGATGTGTGACAAGCTTAAATGCTTTCGCTCTTTACTTTTCTGCATAAGGTAAGTAATTTTTATAAGAGACTACGGTGCACTCTGTATATTGGCATTTTTGGTTTTGCAGTTGAACTACATGAATGCAACGGCGTTGGTAAGCAAAAGCAGGGCTGATGTGGTTTTATAAGTGTCTAACAAATCCATCATTTTTCTCCCAAGTGTCCTTATTTCCCTTACATAGATCTCAGACAATGTAGTTCACTGTCTTCAGAAACTATGAAGACCTCTGACTTTATAATCTTACACCTGAATCAAAACTCTGCTCCAACACTAGTAATGGGACCTGAGCAAATTGCTTTACTTCTCTGAGGCTTGATGTCTCACAGGTATAATGAGGTTAATAAAAGCCACCTGACACGGACTGACCACATAGCGGTAACCTAGCTGAAGCATGTAGCACAGTGTCAGGCATATCATATCATGACCAAGGTTTAACACAACTCTTTTGACACCATTTCATGAAGATCAAATAAAGGTTAAGGATAAATGCAAAGAATCTGTTAATTTGGTTTTTGTTGCTTTTGTGCGTGTTCATTGGTTTATTCCTGTTGTGGCTGATTTGATCAGTTGTTTCTCTAAATTAGTGAAATCAATCTACTGGTTTGGCTATTAACGTGAATCACAGCCATTTACAATTAATCCATATTTACAGTATCGTGATGGAAAAAATTTCCTTTCTTCCCTCTAGGTTCTGTGGCTGACCTAATAATTAAATTGACATAGGACAGATTACCAGCGGAAAAACAAATTTAACTTCATATGTACCTGAGCCACAAAGATATGAGACCCAAGGGCAAGTCAGGCCGTTGAGGAGGCTTATACGCCATCCTAAGCTGGGAAATCAGGTAGGGGCCTGGGACTTCAAAAGGGAGAAGGGTATTCACAGAACAGCAAGAAGAGCAGGTGTTTGGTAACTGATGTTTGCCCTGCCATCTCGAGAGGTCATTCAGATAAAAAGCTATCTCTGGTAATAGCTCTTTCTAGGCCAGCCCCCCTATCTAAATTCTTTTATGTAGTTAAGGGAGAAGTAAAGGTTTTTCTTAAGTCTGCTCAGTCTTAATGGACTTCGGTTCAAGATAATCCTCATACCAAAGTGGTGGATTTGGGGGTGGCAATACCTGCTCCCCTTCAATGGATTACTACTAGATAACTTTCTAGGGAAAAAAAAAGATGGCAGCTGGATCCCCAGTTCACACATACACCAGGATAAACTCCAAATGGATCAAACACTTATAACGAAACAAGAAAGAACTACAAGAAATATGGAGAATTTTTTATAAACTTAGAGTAGAGAAGGCCTTTCCAACTATGACTCACAATTAAGGTGTCATAAAACAAAAAAAGATCAACCAAACAACTACAAAAAAACTACCAAAGCAAAAACAAAAACAAAAACCATGTGGCAAAATCAAAAGGCAAATATAATACTAGAAAATTAACTGCAACTCATTCTCCAAAGGGCTAATCTCCATAGTTGTAATAAATTGCTAGAAATTTAAAAAAAAAAAAAACCCACAGACCAATAATCCAGTAGAAAAAACTGGGCAAAATATAAATCAGGGGAACAAGGAAATACAAATGATCCTGGGGAAACATATTAAAAGATTTCACTTGTAATCACAATAAAAGGCAATGCAAATAAAAACAAAGCAACAATATAGCACACCAAGTTACAATATTTTACCTATCACATCCTCAAATATCCAAGCTCAGTTAAACATCTGACTGGCGAATTTGTGGGAAATAGGGACTCTTCATTCACTATCAGGGGGAGTGAAATAATACAACACCTACAGAGGGAAAATTGGGAATCTATTTAAAAATTTAATTGCATTTATTCTAGCAACCCTACTTCTGGGGATTTATCTTAAGGATATACCTGTGCACTTAGAAAATCATGTACATTATTCACTTTGTAGTAAAATTGTTTGTAAAAGCATGACCTGGAAGCAATTCATACAGCCATCTAAAGGTGACTGGTTATATAACTATCATTCAGCCACAGAATGGAACATTCTGCAGCTCTTACATGAGGAAGACCTCTGTATACTAACATGGAAGAAAAACAGATGGTTGAATGAAAAAATACAAAACTGGCCACAGAGTATGAGAATTTTGTCTAAGAAAGGAAGGTGATATGGATACATATGTATATTTTCCTGCATTTTCATAATGAGATACCAGATGAACACAAAAAAATGAATAGAAGAAAGTGGTTTCCTACAAAGGGCAGGAGGAACAGAGCAGATGAGGACTAGGGTGGAGCAAGATTTGCCAGTGTATTAATTTTAACATCATTTGGATTTTTTAACATATGAATATGTTATCTATTCATAAGATTAATCTTGATTTATTGACTGATTACCTGCTACATAGAAAGCCTGGTGAGTGGCACTATAGTCACACTTTCAAACCAGCTAGCATGAATATTTGTAAGCATCTATGTGCTAGACATGACACACTCATGGGAGGTTGAGGAGGAAGAGAACTCATGGTTTATAAATTACATGCGAGTAATGGTCCCATCCTTGACTTTGTACTGCTTTTCCTCAGGGCCTACCATGGATATCATCTGAGATGACACAAAACATATATAAGGATAACTATCAACAGTACGGAACAGTGCTAAACAAATACCAAAGGAAAAATGTTCTAGACCAGAAGAGGGAAAGTCCCAGTGGCCGAACTGGTCCAGAAAGGCTTCAGAGGAAGAAAAACTTGAAGTGGGCCTTGTGTATCATATAAATTAAATCTTTCTCACAAAAGTTCTTCAGTAGAAAAAGTTTTTTTCAGAACCGTTCTGATTATGTTGATTTTCCTGAAGCAGGTGAGAGAGGAGCAAGGAGATAGGAAGCACATGCCCCATCATTTCTACTCAGTTCTCAAAAAAGTGAGTAACATTGCAAAATTAGCTTTTCCTGGTCATGTTAGTCCTTCCTCAAAATGAAATTAGTACACGGAAATGAGAGTTGGATTGCAAGTCACAATTTTAAAAATCTCACTTCTTCATTTTACTCCTTTCCAATTTAAAAGGTTCCATCATCTCAGGGAAGCTTTTCTCCTTGACAGCTTTCACAGACATTGTCTCTGAATGGGTTGGCCAGAATCAAGAGAGGAATCTTAAGTTTCCATTCCTGTCCTACACCTACAAAGTGGTTTTACTTTGTAAATGCTCTTCAAGCTGCAGCAATTAAAAGAGGGAATGCCATCTTGAAGGAGTCATTTGTCAAGACCCTCAGGATCATACTGTCCATCTGTTACCTGAATGGCCTCTTTGGCACAGCTTAGCTCACCCCTGAATGCCTCCCAGGAGAGGAACTCTCTACCAATGTCATCTTGATGCAACTCTGTCAGGAAGTTCTTATGCTGAGATGGAAAAACTCTCCTTTCTTCAACCGGCTGGTTCTACTGCTAGCCCCAGAACCCTACAGACAAGACAGATTCATCTCACAGGAGTTAAACTAGGCACGCCAGAAGAATCACCCCTCTTACATTAGCCTGGAGTCAGCGTATTGAGGTGGCATAGGGAAGGGCAGTAAATAATGTCTTGTTGTAGGGGCACCTGGGTGGCTCAGTCGGTTAAGCATCCGACTTTAGCTCAAGTCATAATCTCATGGTTCGTGAGTCCAAGCCCCACATGGGGTTCTGTGCTGACAGCTCAGAGCCTGAAACTTGGTTCAGATTCTGTGTCTCTCTGCCGTCCCCTACTTACACTCTGTCTCTCTCTCTAAAAATAACTAAACATTAAATAATTTTTAAAAGGGGAACCTGGGTGGCTCAGTCAGTTAAGCATCCGACTTTAGCTCAGGTCATGATTTCACTGTTCGTGGGTTCAAGACCCTGTCTGTGCTGACAGCTCAGAGCCTGAAGCGTGCTTCGGATTCTGTCTCCCTCTCTCTCTCTGCCCCTCTCCTGCTTGTACTCTGTCTCTGTCTCTCAAAAATAAATAAATGTTCAAAAAAAATTTTTTTAATTAAAAAAATAATAATAATGTCTTGTTGCTGTTGTTCCTGTATGGTTCTAAACAAACCTGTATCAGGTATGCATTTAAGTTAATTAGGTAACAATATTTTGATTAATTGCAAAATAGGGTATTTTGAATGTACTAGTCATCTAGTTGACCAAATTCACTTGAAAAATAATATTTTCAGAAGTGTATCTTAAACATGTAAAATAAGTAGAATAAATGTCTTCCGAGCACACACTCCCAAATATTTCAGTAGTCCCCCGTTAGTTTAGGTCCAAGGTACTCAAGGAAACAATTCAGAAGTGATAATCAACAGACAAGCCGCCTTCTCTTCCACCAAGGTAACGGCCACATAGAAATGAGGTCTTTGAACACATTCCTGGAGAAGAAGACTTATTTTGAATAAAGTGATATCAGCTAAGTTAGTAATACCCCAAGCAAGTTTTATGGCTCTCTAAGGAAAGAATTAGCCTACTCATTTGGGAATTTAGTGGTGTTTGGAATGCAGAAAGTGACAAGGAGGTTGGAAATGGATTGGCTTTGGGGCTTGTTCTGCTATATAAATAATAATGAACCTTTTCCGACATGAAGTAATATGAAATGAAAAAAATAAAATAAAATCTGTCCCTAGAGTATAAAATTACCTCATAACCCAATTTGCATTTCTCTACTCCAAGCATATTTTCTGGGAGTTCTACTTAGAGAAAGCTGCTGAATGATAATTAATTTTAACAAGCACTTGGCACACAGAGCTGGACAGTACACAGGCTGCCTGCCCTAGAGCGAGTAGGAATTTGAACTCTACTTTTTATGGTGTTTTTTTTTTTCCACAATGACAATATTTAAGCATGAAAATGATCAGGACTTCAACTTTATTTTGTTCTTTCTTTTTTTTCTTCATTTGGATTTGTCATCCATTTAATTCAACTTAAATGCACAAGCAGTTTGTAAACACTGTTAAGAAATGTGGGAGATAATTGGATCATGGTGCAGCAACACCAGAAGGGCATTAGGTATTTGCTACTCATCAAAGAGACCATTCGTTTTTCTTTTCTTTTTCCCCCTTTGTTCAGAAAAGAAGGAAAAAAAAAGTGCACATCTCCTGACTTATAACTTATAGTTCATTGGTGAAAAAAGTGCTTTAGAATGAGATCTTTATGTCATTTCCCATGCAGTATTTTCATTCTTTCCTGAAGCACTATTTGGTAAAAGCAAGTGATAGTCTTGAGATGTGATCATCAATGTTCCAGCACTATTTCTCGTTTATACCCCTGCACGTGGGATACTGGCAAGCAAATAAGGAGTCGTTTCTGTAGAGGATATTAATTTTGAGAGAACTAACACTATGATTTGATAGTAATAACTTACCTCTCATCTATCCATCTAGCTTACTGTTCTATACTAAATTACGCGTGTCTACAGGTTTATAATGTATGTGAAAAATTGCAAAATCTTAATTTTGACAGAAAAGACATTCTTTAATTTCCCAGGCAAGCTACTAAAAAGATGAATATCTATGTATTTTCAGATGAAAAATAATGACATACTAATCCATCCCTTCTTACGGTTTTGAAAACAGACTCACTCACTACCTGTGACTCCGTTCCTTGCTCTCAACAAAGGGAACGAATTAACCTTCATGATTAACAACTCATCAAATTCCATTGCTTCTATAAAGGCAGTATTTTTTATCTTTCATAATCACATTTAAACTCATAATTAGTGCCATGGATAAAACTGTAGGTTAAAAATAATGTCTGAATTTCTTAACCTCTTCCTTTGGAAGTTCATGAAATGTTTATCTAGAAATCTTGACGCTTAAGTGGTCTGTTATTTTTGTCACCTACAAACACAATAATGTTCAAATTAAGCTTTTCCTTATCAGGATCCCTTGATCTTGTGCCATATTTGGAGCTTAGCAAAATTCTGCAAAGTCAAATCTATGTATAGATTAAAAGAATTTTCTTAATTTATTCTTGATTCTGATGGGAACTTTCTTAAATTGCACTCAATATTTACTGAGAATCTAATACAATCAAGGCACTATGCCTAGAAACAAGGGGGAAGACAAAGGTGAATAAGAAAAGGTCTCCGCCCTCAGGAAGATTTCAATCTGGTGAGGACATAGATTATATTCATTCTACATTGTTAGTTATAGATCTGCCCCAAACTAAAGGTATGACCTTGAGAAAGCCCTTCTTGTTCTTGCCTTCTCAATCTCTTCATCTATAAACTAGGGATCAGGCTTAGATTTATTCTAGAAACACAACTGAGCATCTACCATGGGATAATAGTGGCTAACCCTAATGAGCAATTACCATGGGGCAGGTTGCAGGGTAAACATTTTATGTGTATTATCTCATTTAATCTTCAAAGCAATCCCAGTTTTCAAGGGGAGGAAATTGAGGCTCAAAGAAATTAAGTGACTTGCCCAAAGATACAAAGTAGCTAAGCCAGGATTCAAACCTAGGCTAGCCTGACTTCAAAGCTGATGATGCCTTTAAACAGTATATTGTGTTTTTGCCACTATCTTTAATGGTTTCTAACTTCTTTACTGTTAACTTTTTTGTTTTAATTTCACTGTAGTTAACATACAGTGTTACGATTCAGTTTCAGTTGTGCAATATAGTGATTCAACAATTCTATACATTACTCAGTACTCATCATGATAAATGTGCAAATAGTGTCTAATTTCAATATTATATGATCATTATTTGCCCTAAAATTGTAAAATGTAAATACAAAGAGTTTGATTTTAATATTAATAGCAAGAGGAGTGGAGGTTGAGGGTGCATAACTGAATGTCACATTGATTCCAACCAAGGAAATCCAAGGAGACTTCCTGGAGGAGGCAACATGTGGCTGCAATTTCCTCTCACACACACGCACAGAATAAACTGGAGCAGTAAGGGCATTCCAGGCCAGTGTATTATGTGAGTGGTCACAAAGCTGTAAACGCTCATGGATCTGCAAGCAACTAGTAGAAAGGGCAGTAAGAATGAGGCCTTGAAAATTCAGCTAGAGACAGACTGTGGAGAACCTTTAGTCATGCTAAGGACCCTGAACACTATGGGAAATAGGGAGCAACTGAAAGTTGTGCATGAGAGTGAAATGACTGATACCTTTTTGTTTTGAGTTTATTTCTTTGGTTTGTTGTTTTCAAATATTTACACCCAATAAGAACAGTTAGCAAAACTGCCAAACACAAAATGAACATCCAAAACTAGTGATACTAAACACTAGCAACAAAATATTTAAAATGTCATTTTCAGGGGCACCTGGGTGGCTCAGTCAGTTAAGTATCCAACTCTTGATTTTGGCTCAGGCCATGATCTCACAGTGGCAAGATTGGGCTCTGTGCTGGGCATAAGGCCTGCTTAAGACTTTCTTTCTCTCTCTTTCTCTCTCTCTCTCTCTGTCTGTCTCTCCCTCTCCTCTTCCCCCACTCGCTCACTCTCTCTCTAAAAAAAAAAGTAAATAAAAAAGTAAAATGTCATTTCCAGAAGAAAAAATTTTAATAGCAACACAAAATACAACTTGGGGAAAATGTCAAAAAATATGTGAAGCATCTTTTCCATGAAACTTATATAACCTCATTAAAGAATATATGAGGAGTTGTAAGTAGAGCAATACGCCATGCTTATAAATGTAAGGACAATAAATTGACCTATAAGTTCAGAGGCCAGTCATTACAGTCATATGGAAAACAAAGGGTCAAGTTTGTCAAGAAAATTTTGAAGAAGAAAAAGAGTAGATGTTAAAACTTCACAGATGTCTGATTAAGAGGTACAAATTTCCACTTATAAAACAAATAAGTCACGGAGATGAAAAGTACAGTGGAGGGAACATGGTCAACAATATTGTAATAACTCTGTAAAGCGACAGATGGTGACTGCATTTATCGTGGTCAGCAATGAGTAATACATACAATTGTCCAATCACTATGTTGTACTCCTAAAACTAATATAGCATTGTATGCCAACTGGACTTCAATTAAAAAAAAAAAAAAGATGTCAAAACATTTAAAAACTAAGTGACCTGAGATTGCTCCTAAGGACAGTTATTGTTTTGTTTCTTTTTTGTGCTAACAAAATTGTGTGGGAAAGGAAGTAGGAAAGATGACATTGATGACAAAAAAGACATGAACTCTGGAGCGCCCGGGTGGCTCTGTAGGTTAAGCATCCGACTTTGACTCAGGTCATGATCTTGTGGGTCGTGGGTCTGAGACATGCATCGGGCTCTGTGCTGACAGCTCAGAGCCTGGAGCCTGCTTCAGATTTTGTCTCTGTTCCTCCCCTACTCATGCTCTGTGGTCTCTCTCTCTCAAAAAATGACTAAATGTTAAAAAAAATTAAGAACAAAAAAACGACATGAGCTCCTCACCCACTTCAAATCAAAGTGATCCTGAACCTGAAACACTATCACCCTGGCCCTTGAATAAGGACAAAGGCCATTTTCAAAAGAAGCCCTTGCCTGACAGGAGCCTGGCCTAAGGATAACAATTCTAAGTAGCAGGAATCAAGTTTCAGTTAGCCAGCTGGCATTTATATCTGATATGTACCAAAAACAAAGGAGTCATAAGATGAAATTGTAAGCCCACCTATGGGCCTGGGTCATATAGCCTGTGACAAAGTTGAGAGGCAGAAGCCACACATGAAACAACTAAAGAACTTACTTAAAAGCAACATACGAGTAAGCGTAGTGAAGTACAAGCATAAATGAAAAAAATGCTGAGAGCTGCAAGCGGGGGTTCCGACAGGCAGATGGACTCAGGGAGACATTCTGAAATGGGCCTGGGAAGGGTGTGGCTATAGAGGGAGTCACTGCCACTTATCTGCCACTACTCCACTGTGACTCAGGCATTACAGGACAGCACCAAAACTATCCCCCTGCACCTAAATTCTGTCAAATTACGACAAACTTACCAAGATATAACTTCAAAATCTGTCTTCCTCAATAAGAAACTGGCTAATGATCTTGTCTAAGATTTTTTTAAATGTTTATTTTTGAGAGAGAAAGTGCAAGTGGGCGAGGGGCAGAGAGGGAGACACAGACTCTGAAGCAGGCTCCAGGCTCTGAGCTGTGGGCACAGAACCCTACATGGGGCTCAAACCCACCAACTGTGAGATCATGACCTGAGCAAGAGTCAGATGCTTAATCAACTGAGCCACCCAGGGCCACCTTATGTAAGATTTAAGAAATCAGTAGGCTTGTCTTCCAACTTGTTCTCTTTCTTGTTATGGGTTCTATGATGCTGCAATTAACTAGGAATTTCTTCTCCCTGGGGACTCTTTATTTTGGGCCTTAGATCTTTCACAACTGTTGCTTGTGAGGTGCAGAGCACCAGCATGGAAGGAACAGAGGTTAGTACCTCGTGGAGGATGTGATTCTTCTCAATGAGAAGTTTATCATTTATACAATGGTGAATCCCAGAAGGACATGAAAATACACATGGGATCCTAATGTTCTCTCACAGGGGTGTTGCCTACAATGTGCATCATTAGAGCCGTTGTGGACCCATTAGAGCTTTCTAAACCATTTATATCACACTAGATCACAGAACTAACTTAATAGATTGTAACTGGAAGTACCTCGACTGGGTGCTGGCTCATTTATATTGCAACCAAAAGGCAATGCACCATAAAGTACATATTGATAAGTCTGCAATGAATAAGGCAACCACATAAAATCTCATTACTTAAAAGAAATTAAACTCACTGTGGTTTATATAGCAATATTCCTCATCCATGTCGACATCAGATAGTTCCCATGCCAGTCACAGTTAAATCTAATTTGCTGTAATCCTGGTAAATTGGAGGTAATCAACAAATCCTCAGTTCCCGCTCCAAAGCAGCACATAAGACATTTCTGAAATACATTAGTAAAGAGAGGATGGGGAGACTTCCTGCCAATAACTGACATTTGTTATGTACCAATAATATTCCCTGGGTTCTGATACTCTATTTATTGGAATTATAAATATGTACACAGTTTAAGAGATTTACAAGTCATTTCTTATTTCTTCTGTTATCCTTGCATGATTACTAAAACCAAAATTAAATCCACCCTTGTTTGAATGTGCTATTCTAAATTCTTAGCTTACTTGATCTCAGGTGAGCCTCACAACAACCTGGTGAGAAATTATTCTGCTTGCCATTTTGTAGCTAAGGAAACTGAGGTAAGAGAAGGTACATACCTCAAAAAACAAACAAACAAACAAACAAAAGAAAGAGAGAGAGAAGGAGAAGTTACATGCTGCCCAGTCTCACAACTGATCAAAGGCAAAGACAGAATTTATACCAGATCTGATTCTAGAGCCCAACCTCTTAACCATCTGCTTCACTGCTCTCCTAGTTGAGCCTTTTTGTATGATTGCTAATTAATTACACGTGGATAGGAGGATAGCTCAAAATTTCTAAACAGGATCTTGGAATATTAGTCGAATTGGAAATGGAAGACTAAGTCTCTTACTTGAAGAAACATTTCAATAACAAAACGTATTTTCACTAGATGGCTGAGTTATTTGGGGTGGTTTATTTGGGCTGATTGACAGAGTCTGGAGGAAATAAGGGTTAAAGCCAGATTCCCAAGCCATCCTTTGGTTCTGCTAATATGGATCACATTACTATGTATTTAGTATCATTTTCTCTTTGGTTCCCTGAAGAAGGGATGGACACTGGGATATCTGTCCTCCTATTTTACACCTTCCAGTGTAAAATTTTACACCATACAAGTACTGTGGATCACAGTACTAAGTCACAACTACCTTCTCCCTCTGGAGTTTTTTGCTCTAATCCACTGAAAGACATTGACTAAGGAGCACAGTACCGAACACACAATAGGAACTAAATGAATGGTACTTATTTGGTGCTATGATATAAGCATACAGCACTGACTGGGTAAGGGATCTAATTCTGCAAAGGGTGTTAAGTTTGAGGGAGTCATTTGTGTATTTATTCCTTCTTTTCTTCCTCAATGATAAAGATGTGCTGTATGCTTTTTTAATTTTTTTTTAATATTTATTTTTGACAGAGAGAGAGAGAGAGAGAGAGAGAGAGAGAGCGAGCACGAGTGGGGCACAGAATCCAAAGCAGGCTCCAGGCTCTGAGCTGTCAGCACAGAGTCTGACGCGGGGCTCAAACTCACAGGCCGTGAGATCATAACCTCAGCCCAAGTGGGACGCTCAACCGACTGAGCCACCCCAGGCGCCTCTGTGCTGTATGCTTTTTAAAGATGAAAAATGTTAAGTGCTGTTCCTCTGTACCATGGATATATACACCTGCATACCAAAGGCTAATCAACTCGAGGTTTAGAAACAAATCATACGGCACATCAAATAGAATGGTGAAGTACATTATCGAAGGCTAAAAAACCCCAACTTCTCCACGTTGCGCAGCTAGCAAAAATGACGTTTAAAAGTGTGAAAATCAAGCTTAAGAAAATGCTTGTACGTAAGGAAGACAAAACTGTGGTGACTAGGTTTTGCGGGAAAAGGAAATTACCTAATCAGACTTGAAGTGAAGTTACAGCACACTTAATAGTGTCATAAGGAGAAAATAAATCCATTAATTCAACACACTTATTGAGCGCCCACTACCTGTCAAAGCACAAACCATTCACAACTACCAACTCTGCTTTCTCGGGTCTAAGCAGCTTTCCTCACTCATGACACCACTATCTCCGCTAACACCTTACCCCCCATCTTCACCGAACGCGTCATCGAACAAAGGAATGGAACAAATGGAGCCCGCCCTCTTCCACATGCCTCCCGCCTTCACGTAAATGCAAATCGAAAACTTCAAGACGCACCTACGGTGTCCCACGAGGAAAACGAAATTAAGCAGCGACTTCTTCCGCCCACGTAAAAGATGGCGTTTGAAGCGTCAACCGTCCCCGCTGCCCGGTTTCTTTCCTTCGGGGGGCGGGGTCCAGAGATATCAGGAGGTGTGTGCTCCGGAGGTGTGTGCTTTTGTTTTCCTCATCCTTTCTCCCCTCCGCTTACTTTCACAATATTCGCTGAAGATGACGAGCGAAAGATTGGGTAAAATCTACTCAGAGGAGCACCAGGCGGGAAACAACTGCGGCGTGAAGGGGTTTTCGGGGCCGGAACACGAGCGAGGAGCCGGGCCCTGGGGCGGGGCCCTGGGGCGGGGCCGGGGGCGGGGCGGGGCGGAGGCCGGGCTGCGGTTGCGGTCCCTGCGCCCGCGGCGGCTGAGTCGCTGGTGGTGGCCGAGTGGGTGAGTGAGAAGCCGGCGGGCCGGCGATTGTTTGGGGTCGGGGTCCTGGGACCGTGCGGGGGCGGTCGCGGCGGCACCTATCCTCCGGGCTTGGTTGGTCCTCCCTGACCCAAACCCGGCATCAGGTTTTCCAGCTGGTGACTAGTGGAGTTGCCTCCATCCGGGCCCCCGCCTTCCCGGCAGCGGCGGCAGGGACACCAGGGCTGCAGACCGGGCCTCTAGCCGGCTTTCCAGCCCGCAGCTCCCGAGCCGTCCCCTTTCAGGAATCCTATGTGAGACCCAGAGGGGCCCGCCGCACCACCTGCACCGCGGGTTCGAGGGAAAGGCGCCTCCGGCACTGAGAGGCCTGGTCCTGGGGAAGGCCAGGGGCGGGTGGTGCGCGGTGAACCCCGAGTCGGGGTTCGAGAGGAGATAACTGCGGGGTGGGATGGTGGCCCGGGTTATACCACATAGCTACCCAATTCGAATCGAAGTTTCTAGAGATTGCTGATGGCTTGTAAATTTGGGGAGCGATTCTAGACTGGGCTGTGCTCCCACTGTATGGGTCATGACTTGCTTCACAACTCCGAGGTTACACAGACTTACTTAAAGGAAGTGACCTTTGACTTGAGCATCACTTGGCTGATGGTATCTTTTGCAGAAAGAAGTGCCCTGATTACATGACTACTGTGC
Source organism: Acinonyx jubatus (assembly GCF_027475565.1). NCBI lineage: Eukaryota > Metazoa > Chordata > Mammalia > Carnivora > Felidae > Acinonyx > Acinonyx jubatus. The sequence continues at coordinate 43,035,918 of NC_069391.1, forward strand.
CCACACGGGGTCTGAGTCACCCCGTGAACTCACCAGTCTTCTGTATTCAGCAGAGGGAGGTCATGAACTTGCCCAAGAGAGATGGCCCTTTGAGAAACACTGGAGATTGCTAGCTGGGCTCTAGCAAAGTAACAGCCTGGTTGTGGCCAGTGGCTAATTTTCGATTCTGACTGTTCCCATCCCTCACCTGTGATGCAAAGCAAGGGGACACAACACGTATGGCATTACTTTTAATTTGTACTTTTAACTTGAAAAATACTGATACCATCTTTCTCAGGCTTAAGGAAACTTTTAACATAATGGGAAGAAATCTCACAGAAGCTAGAGTATATTATATGAAAGCTTAATAATACAGAGTCAGAATACTTGGAATATGATGGTGTTATGTGATGCAGATACCTTTGGCCAGCACCTTCCCCAAACCCTGCTGCTTTGCGAAAGCCCTCAATTAGTTGGAAAATCACCTGGTGATGTCTGCTTTTTATACATCCAAAACAAAAATGAGAGAAATTCTAGACAACGTTGCTGATGGTGCACTAAGCCAGCACTAACCTGCTCCAGGAAACAGTGCATTGGAGCTAAAGATTTTTTTTTCCCTCTTTATAAAGTTGATAAAATAGTCTCTTTATTTGGCTCTGTTAGCAGTCCAAAATTTGCTTTGGGAGGGAAAGAAGTTAAAAAAACCAAAAAAAAACCAACAACAACAAAAAACAATGAAGACTCCTGTCTTTCAAGCCTGCCCTAGGGCCCTATGGTAATTAAGTAGTTCTAAGGAGCTGTGTGGGTTAGGCTTCCTATTATGTGAGAAACTTGGATCTGTCAGAGATAGCCCGATAGTGATATCCTAAACTTCATTTCCGAGTCTTGCCTGATAATAATTTAGAAAGTGTTGCCCACAGTCTGGTGTTAACAAACAGTTCTCTGTCATTAAAGCTGTCCTGAGCATCATCTGTTTCAGGAAGTGGGCTGGTTAAGGATCCTGCTTCTTTTCGGGCTGGGAGAAAATAAACTGAAAGCATGGTCACAAGAAATGTGAGCCTTATGATGGCACAGTTCTGATTTACAACAGCAGTAGGCCAGCCAACTTTGTAAATACCGGTGAGAGAAGAGACGGCTGATTTTTAGCGAAAGTTTAAGAAAAAGCAAAGCTTCAAACCTACTACTCTGCCAGAAGTTTTACAGATGGTAATTAATATAATCTTTATGCCTGCATATGTTGGATGATTTGCAGTAAGTATATTGGTACATCCTCATGAACCCTATTCTTTGTTTACAGGAGTGGCAAGCCACCGTGTCACCCAATTTGGATCCTGGCTTCCCTCAAAAGACTCTTATGGCTATTGCTTGATTACCTTCTGGAGTAGCCAACTACATATAGATATATAGATAAAAGACTATTGGTTTTGGCCTGATTTTTTGCAGCCACCTTTATGTATATGGATTTTCCTTACCAAGGATGATGACTTTAAGTGTTAGTAAAAGTATTTTTACAGCTCTCCTAACTCTTCTTCTCTGTAACATTTCATTTCTCAAAATTATTAATTTTGACAGGATTTTAAGCTAAACAATTCAGCATGGACCTTGTCCTTTCTTTTCTTTCTAATGAGACTAGCTATGAGACTAAATGTAATTAATGGTCTGTGATAGTTGAATTTTCACAATCTGATAAAAATCTCCCCATCCCCATAATCCAACCAGATTTTGCTCTAGGGCTCAGTTCGGTTTTAGGAAATGCTTCTATTTTCAACGTAATGATGAAATGTTTGAGGTAAAGGTTTGTTCTTATGATAATTCATCTTTTAAAAAAAAAATTTTTTTAAGGTTTATTTATTTTGAGGAGAGTGTGAGAGGGGGAGGAGCAGAGAGAGGAGGGGGGAAGACACAGAATCTGAAGCAGGCTCCAGGCTCTGAGCTGTCAGCACAGACAGGGTCTTGAACCCATGAACGTGGGATCATGACCTGCACCGAAGTCAGATGCTTAACGGACTGAGCCCGGGGTTCACATGCCCCAAATATTCACCTTTTTTATTCAAAACAGAAGAACAAAAGAAAAATGTTACAATACAATTTTGTGGCTATGTGTTAATCCATCTCCTTGGCCTCCAGTTTGTTGTTACTAATGATGACAAATAACATCATTACAGTTTTAATTCAAATTACATTCCTGTATTCTGTCATTGTAAACTGTTGAAATTGTATCCAAAACAGTAGATATTGTAAATAAACTAGACAGTGTATGTCCAGTGTAGTCTTTTGAGACTATTAAGTTGATATGACACACTAAAAAGTAAACATTGTCTAAATGAATTACGGAACTAAAAGATACATACATAAACTGCCTATTTGTTAAATCATTTCTACACATGCATACAATAAAGTGTTTTTGCAAAGATCCGTATACCTATCCTTGACATGCATGATAAAAATGCTCGTCTAATACTCTAAAAATAGAAGCTACTGCTTTTCAACAGTGTCTGAACTCTTGACAAGATGCAGATAAAATTCTTTAAGTAAATGAATTGTAGTTACAGATCAAATGTACCTCCCAAAGCAGTCCTGCAATCAAAGAAAGGTATATCATAACTAACCTATTAATTGCTATCCTTTATCATTATGATGAACACATTCCACAATTTTAGACTTGCTTAAATGGTTCTTTTGGTTTAAATGGTTTCTTATGGTTCTTTTCATTTTGGGTCTTTAAATATATGCATTCAATTGTTTTTAAAGATTTTGTTTTTAGGGGCGCCTGGGTGGCTCAGTTGGTTGGGCAACTGACGTCGGCTCAGGTTATGATCTCACAGATCGTGAGTTCGAGCCCCACATCGGGCTCTGTGCTGACAGCTCAGAGCCTGGAGCCTACTTCGCATTCTGTGCCTCCCCCTCTCTCTACCGCTCCCCTGCTCACGCTCTGTGTCTCTCTGTCTCTCAATAATAAATAAATGTTAAAAAAAAAAAAAGATTTTGTTTTTAAGTAATTTCTTTACCTGGGATTCAGACCCACAACCTCAAGATCAAAAGTCACATGCTCCACCAACTGAGCCAGCCAGGTGCCCCTCAGTTTTAATATTAGGCAAAGAATTATTCATTTTACACTAATATCACATAGAGTGTATACCTTAAGAGTGTTAGATTTCAGTGGGTTAAGATTTATGAGACCTCGATTCTTGCCTGACTCTGTGACCTTGGGCAGTTTGCTTTTGTCTCTGTGTGTATTATCTCAGTGGTTTGGAAGGCTTGGCCAGTATCCCATCCAGTCACTGTGCTCTTTACATGTTCTAAATAACTAAAGTTTTTTTTTTTATTTTAGCCATTTAGCATAGAACTCTCTTTGTAATGAACTCAGTGCAATGCTACGCTGCTTCCTTAAATTTAAGTAGCATATTAAATGTATTTATCTTCCTCTTGATGTTTCAGTGTCATGTTAAACACTGAATTGGGCTTTAGTACCCTGAGAACTTGTTGAGAATAACAGGACTTTTTGCTCATTTTTGTTATGGTCCCAGATTGTTGTGTTTTTGTTTCTTGTTTGCTTTCCTTCCTCCCTTCTTCCCTGTCCCCCCCCCCCCCCCACCTCCAACAGCTTTAGGATGTTTTTATTGACAGGTGTCTTTACTTGTTTCTAAGACTGCCATAACAAAGTACCACAAACTGGGTAATATAAAACAACAACAGTTTATTCTCACAGTTTTGGAAGCTGGAAGCCCAAAATAAGGTGTCTGTAGGGACATGCTCCTCTGAAGGCTGTAGGGAAGTATCCTTCCTTGCCCCTTAGCTCATAGCAGTTACCAGCCATGTTTGGCTTTCCTTGGCTTGTAGCCATATCACTCCAATTCCTACATCTGTCTTTACACAACCCCATTTCCTCTTTGTCTGTGTGTCTCTAAATCTTTCTCTCTAAGGACACCAATCATTGGATTAGGATCCACCCTCATCCAATATGACCCCATCTTAATTTGATTACATTTATTTTCAAATAAGGTCACACTCACAAATACAGAGGGGTAGGACTTGAACATATATTTTGTGGCAGACATGGTTCAACCCACAACAAGTGTGGTGGTCTGTAGCAGAACCCTCCCCTGCCCAATTTGCTCCTCTTTAGTTGCTGTGGTTTAAGGAGCAAATATCCAGTGATAATAGAATTGCACATAGACTAGATATTTGGGAACAGTGAGAGTCTATTCCATGGGCTGTAGTGTATAGTATTTCATATTAATGTTCAAAGGCCCTTTTTTTTAGGTCATTATTATTTTGGATATCTAAGTATATTCTCTGAATATAGGTGACAATTTACTATGTATCAAGGTTAGCATATGCACAAGCATTTAATGTGCACTTGCCATGCTAGCTGGTGGGACATGTTTTCAAATCCTTTTTGACTGAAGAGGAGAAAACCACATAGGCCTTTATCATTTGAGTTTCTGAGCTATGACTTTAAAATTGCTGAACCTAATTATTGATTTTGTATGTCATTGTTTAGATATCCCTGGAGCATTTGGATAATGTGATAGTTGGGATGCAGTGATGTCGAATCTCTGTCCACCACCATCTCCAGCTGTTGCCAAGACAGAGATTGCTCTAAGTGGTGAATCACCTCTATTAGCAGCTACCTTTGCTTACTGGGACAATATTCTTGGTCCTAGAGTAAGACACATTTGGGCTCCTAAGACAGAACAGCTACTTCTCAGCGATGGAGAAATAACTTTTCTTGCCAACCACACCTTAAATGGAGAAATCCTCCGAAACGCAGAGAGTGGGGCTATAGATGTGAAGTTTTTTGTCCTTTCTGAAAAAGGAGTCATTATTGTTTCATTGATCTTTGATGGAAACTGGAATGGAGATAGGAGCACATATGGTCTATCAATTATACTTCCACAGACCGAACTTAGCTTCTACCTCCCGCTTCACAGAGTGTGTGTTGATAGACTAACACATATTATCAGAAAAGGAAGGATATGGATGCACAAGGTGAGTGATTTTTGAGCGTATTAATCATGCTAATCTAGCCATTGAATGTTTATCTTCTGATACATTTATATCTAATTTTTAGAAATTCTATGCAATTAATTTCAAGCAGTAGCTATTTGCATCTGCCCTATTAAATTTTTTTTTTAATGTTTATTTATTTTTGAGAGAGAGAAAGAGAGCATGAACAGAGGAGGGGCAGAGAGAGATGGAGACACAGAATCTAAAGCAGGCTCAAGGCTCTGAGCCATCAGCACAGAGCTCGACGCGGGGCTTGAACCCACAAGCCATGAGATCATGACATGAGCTGAAGTCCGATGCTAACCCACTGAGCCACCCAGGTGCCCCTGCATCTGCCCTATTAGATAGATAGGTCTAGTAGTCTGATGTCAGTGATCTTCATAATAACCCTTAAAGGCAGGGGATGATAGCTCTCTGTTATAAGTAAAAAGCTAAAACAGAGAAATTAAGAATATTGTAATAAGTTTTAGAGTATGGGTTTGTCTTGGGAACCTTTAACCATAAAACCTTTTTTTCTTTTTGCGTTGCATGACCCTGTTTTTCACTTAGTACTGTGTGTAGGTACAAGCAGTTCAAAACAAGTGTTTCATAAGCAGCCCGCCATGTAGCCTTTGGTCTCTTTAACTTTACCAAGTTCTGAAATTTGTAAAATGAGATTGGACGAAATGGTTTCTAGGAGATGCTCCTTTTAATTTTGCAGATTGAGCCAGAGGAAATTACTGTCATCCCCTAAATCCTGCAGTTTAATATTTAGTGGTATTTATATTTTCGTGTATTTTTGGCAGATCCGAAGAACAAGTTTAACTCTCTTCTGCTCTATGGTTTTGATACTAATGTGGAAGTCTGTTAAAGCATTATTAATCTTCCAAGGCTTTTACCAAATAGTGAAGAGAAATAGCGTCTTTCAAAAGAATAGTGTTTTACTATGTTTGCATACATGTTTTCTTATTTTAAATGTTTATGAAAATCATTTAAAATCAGGAAGCCCCAGATTCAACTTGATCTTATTTCATTTGAAAAGTACAAATCATTAGTTTCCTTTGTGAAACTATGCAGATGTTACATTGACTGTTTTCTGACAACTTATCTTTTTTTAACTACAGAAAAAATGGTGTTTTTTTTTATTTTGTATTGTTTATAAGAGAAGGAATTTGTTGGATTAATTTCCTGCCCCCTCCCTTTTTTTCCTGCCCTAATGTGGAAAGTATTTTTCCCATGAACTAAATTACACAACAGCATGTCTACCATTTAACTGTATAGTGAAAACTAAACAAGTATCAAGATGTTTTTTTTTATTTTAACTTTAATAAATTTTCTCTTGCTTAGGAAAGGCAAGAAAATGTCCAGAAAATAGTCTTAGAAGGCACAGAAAGAATGGAAGATCAGGTAAGATACAGAATGCTTACTATCAAAAAGTACAACCTCATGACATGTATCTATATAAGACTGAGGGCTACTTTTCTTTTTTCTTTTTTTTTTCTTTTTTTTTCAATGTTTATAAATTTTTGAGAAAGAGAGAGAATGTGAGCAGAGGAGGGGCAGAGAGAGTGGGAGACCCAGAATCCGAAGCAGGCTCCAACCTTTGAGCTGTCAGCATAGATGCAGGCTTGAACTCATGAACCACAGGATCATGACCTAAGCTGAAGTCAGACACTTAACTGACTGAGCCACCCAGGCACCCCTGAGGGCTACTTTTCTTAAGGCCTTGAAGCCATACTATTTTGACAGAGTGAATCTGAAAATGAACAGAGCCTTTGTGGAAATATATGGAATAAACTAAATGAAAATTTCCATATCTTAGATCTGAAGAGTTAAATAAGTGGAGAATAATAGCAATTTTGCTACCTTTTTTCTGTTTGTATAGAGTAAGTTTTGAATAACTTGTTCATACTAAAAATTTTAAGTTTTATATGAGATTTTCTTTAAGGCGTTGCTTCTCAGGCATTTCCACAGAAGTTGTAACAGGAGGGAAGTAAGTATACTCCTGAGATATCTGGGGGTACAGGCACAGTTCTAAGCATAATATTTATTTGAAGTCTCACATTGTATTTTTAAAAGTCATGCAGTTTATATTTTATATCTATTTAATATTACAGTCTGCCAGTGACATTCCTCACCTTCTTCTGGTAATAAGTCTCTAGGGAAGCATGCCATGTTTATCCCATGGCTTTTAATGTCCTTAGGGCACAGGCACCAGTATTTGAGATATTTGATTGCGAGGGTACACTTTCCCTTATGGAAATTAAATGCAAACCATTTTAGTGCAGGGCAGAGATGTTCTAAAGGGGAATCTCTAATGGAGAAAGGGTTCTTTGCTTTTACTCCCATTGCTGCTGGCTGGCCACCCTCAGTGTTCCTTCTGTTTGAACTCCAGTCTGTGGCTGGGTTGTCCTTACTGTGGTTTTCCTTAGCATACCTAAGACATAATAGTACTTTGACCAGTAACTTTTCTAAAAATTTGAATATGTAGGGACTTAAACCAGGAAAATACAAAACCCTGTAGAATGACCTACTTTACAAAACTGTTATGTCTGTACTTTTGTAAATAGCTTCCCAGGCCAGAGGAGAGGTAATCCTGGGGAAAGATCTGACACTTAGAAGATGTTTCCGTTTACCCAGAAAAGCCTGGCCTTTACTTACTGGTAATGAGCAGGGTGCCAAGTACTGGGGGGACTTTTACCAACCTGTAGATGTACCTGCTAGCTATGGAGTAGTTAGTAGGGTTTCCTCAAGATAAAGATATTTAGGACCCAGTAAAATTCTACTTTTCCTGGGATTTTTTTTTCCAAACTAGAAACCTATACTTAAGAAATTTACCACTGTTAATTTTTAAGTTTTGTTTCTTTTTTTTTTAAAGTTTATTTGTTTATAAATTTGTTTATTTATTTGCACTTTTGTTACATGCAAACACAAGTAGGGGAGGGGCAGAGATGGAGAGAGAAAGAATCCCAAGCAGGCTCCACAGTGTCAGCACAGAGCCCTATGGGGGCTTGATCCCATGCACCAAGATCATGACCTGAGCTGAGATCCAAGTCGGATCTGAGTTGAAGTCAACCGAGTCACCCAGGTGCCCCAGTTTTATTTCTCTCTTAAGGGCTCTTCTTGAAAATGTTATTGTGTCCCTTCTGTGTATTTGGACCAACAGAAGGTTTTTAAAGGGGAAACATTCTTCTGCTGAGAAGTTCAAGTTAGAGAAGTCAAAGGAGGAAAAGAAACTTGAGGGATTTACTTTAGAGTCTCTTCTGTGTTCAGGCTCGTAGAATTTTTTTTGTTAAGCTTTGATGAAGATATCCATTCACTTAGGATAAATATCTGAGATACGGTTTATGGCACTATATATATGCCTACACCGAAGGGAAAGTATTTTCCTACAGTTTTCCTTTCTGAAAAGAAGCTGCTTGATAACTGAATCCCTGTGAATCTCCCATCATGTGCTTAAAATGACTTTATTTTGAACAAATAAATACTATTTGGGGATGACACATGAGTCTGGAATCAATCACTGACTTCATTCAGTGCAAGTTTTGGATAGTTATAGCTATCATCTGATAAAAATCACTTTATGAGGAAATCCCTTTATAGCTTGTCATTATTCTTGTTGAATTGCCTGTGTTGATTGTAATTGTAAACAAGAATTTTAAAAATTCTTTTAAAAAACAGAAACAGTGAGGCTACTACAGGATGAATTCTTTTTTTTTTTTTTAAATAAAACCTATATCTTGCAAGGAGGCTTAGGACTTAGCATAAAATTCCCACAGACAGCATCACATTTAAAGCCCAAGTTTCTGAAAAACTGGGTATAGTCACTCAAAAAATGACTCTTGAAATGACTGAGATTTAAAGACACATTTGAAAAGTTTGAGTAAGGTAGTTTCATGAGATGTGAGTGAGGAAAAAGCTGTTAGATTGATCTTATTTATGTGTTTTGAAAACATATTTAGCTAAAATTTAATGGACATGTGACAATTTATCTACCTTTCTAAAAGTTTACGTATTCAGGATGGTCCAGAAATTTGGGGGCAGGGGTGATGGTAATGAATAAATGAGAGATCATCCATTTGAGACACTCTGTGTTTGTGATGTTCTATATTGAACTTGGAATTTCACTCTAGAAACTACAGATTTCAAAATTGCATTTTTGATACATAATTCAAATTTTATCTTGAATTCTAAAGGAAACTTGTCTGTTTTATTGATTGTTAACATATATGTGATGATTTCAGTTTGCATTTGAGTACTAAACCTTATTGTGAATGTAGACGTTGAGTGTTGAGTTATTTGCTGACTATTTCTAAGCCTTTTTGTGCTTCTTTTTCCTCATTTTTTTTAATGTTTATTTATTTTTGAGACAGAGACAGAGCATGAGCAGGGGAGGGGCAGAGATAGAGAGGGAGACACAGAATCTGAAACAGGCTCCAGGCTCTGAGATGTCAACACAGAGCCCGACGCAGGGCTCAAATCCACAAACTGTGAGATCATGACCTGAGCCGAAGTCAGATGCTTAACCAACTGAGCCACCCAGGCTCCAAGTTTTTCCTCATTTTTAAATATAAAATGCATCAATGACCTTTAATTAACAAGAATTTTTATATCTCAAATAAATATCAAAAGAAATCCTTTCTAAATTTGGCATGGCAATTTAATTATAGCATGTAACAGTAAATGATAAGCCAATGATTCCACTCTGACTAAAGAAAGTCATTCCCAGAAGAATGAAAATGAGTTTATTTATTTTTTCCTATCAAGCAAATCTTTTATTAATTTATCAATTTCTTATAAACTACTTTACTTTTATTTTTTAAATTGTGGTAAAGGACCCTCCCCTGCTAATGCTCTGTCTCTCTCTCAAAAATACATAAACCTTAAAAAAAAAAGTTTAAAAAAAAAGTGGGGGGGGGGGGGTGCCTGGGTGACTCAGTCAGTTAAGCATCCAACTTTGGCTCAGGTCATGATTTCTTGGTCTGTGCATTTGAGCCCCACGTTGGGCTCTGTGCCGACAGCTCAGAGCCTGGAGCCTGCTTTGGATTCTCTGTCTTCCTCTCTCTCTGACCCTCCCCTGGTCATGTTCTGTCTCTGTCTCTGTCTCTCTCTCAAAAATAAATAAACATTAAAAAAAGTTTAAACAAATAAATTGTGGAAAAGGACACTTAACATGAAATCTATCCTCAACAAAACTTGAAGTGTATTGTGTAATATTGCTAACTACATGTACATTATCATACAGCAGATCTCTACAGCTTCTTCATCTTGTATGACTGAAACCATATACCCATTGAACAGTAACCTCCCATTTTTCCTTCCCTCCAGCCTCTAGCAACCACCGTTCTTCTTTTGATTTCTGTGGGTTTGACTACTTAGATACCTCATATAAATGGAATAATGCACTATTTGTCCTTCTGTGACTGGCACATTTCATTTAGCATAGTGTCCTCAAGATTTATCCATGTTGCGTATGACAGCATTTCCTTCTTTTTAAGGTCCGTTGTATGTATACACCAAATTTTCTTCATGCGTGCTCCCATAGATGGACATTTAGGTTGTTTCCATACCTTGGGTATTATGAATAATGCTGCATTGAACACGGAAGTACAAATATCTCTTTGAGAGCCTGTCTCCAATTCTTTTGGATAAATATACAGAAGTAGGACTTCTGGATTATATGCTAGTTCTATTTTTAATTTTTTGAAGAACCGCCAGAGTGTTTTGGATAGTCGCTGCACCATTTTATATTTCTTCCAACAGTGCACAGGGATCCAATTTCTCCATATCGTCACCAATACTTGTTATTTTCTGGGTTTTCTTTTTGTTTTTTGTTTTATATCGGCCATCCTAACAGGTATGAGGTGATATCTCAGTAATTGTGATTTGCATTTTCCCGATGGTGAGTGATGAAAATCAGTTTTAAAATAGTACGTACATCTTTTAGAAATGCTTTGAAATAGTAGACATGTTTGGGGCTGTGTTCTAACAAGCTATTGAGTGTTTCTATCAAAGGGTGTCATTCTTGGTTTCGGTTCTTAATATTTTATTGTCCTGTTGGTCCTATACAGATTTTCCCCACTATCCAAAAGTAGAGTGTTCCTATAGAACATTTCATACACTGAAATGGCCATAAAGTGAGGAAGCAATTACCATTAATTTACATGGAAAAGTTCTTGAGCATTCCCAGACCCAAAACATAACCCGTCTTACACATCTCAGATACCTTAGAACACACCCTGCTAAGGAATGCACAAAATAAATCGAGACAAAGCACAGATGCTCACCATCATCCACAGCTAAGGCGGCTTGATGCTGAGATGCCTGGGATAGTTCCTGGGGAAGGAGCTTGGCAGGGCCTCTCCTGCGCTCAGGCTATGTGCTGCCTCTTAGAGGGGTTCATTGCAAAACAGGTGCTCAACCCCTTTTAGCTTTTCACCTTTTTTTTTTGGTGAAAGCAAAAATCCTCTTTGGATTCCTTTTGGTTACTGAAAACAGGTACTAATGTAGGTCTTTGATAAAAGCAAAGTGGTGTAACTCGAACCTTGGAAAAGCAGGGGATACCTTCATTGTGTAATTTTTTTTTTTTCTGCCTCATTTTGCTTTTTTTGTACAGGGTCAGAGTATTATTCCAATGCTTACTGGCGAAGTAATTCCTGTAATGGAGCTGCTTTCATCTATGAAATCACACAGTGTTCCTGAAGAAATAGATGTAAGCCATGACTTGTATTATTAAATAAGAACAATGGTGCCACCTCTTATCAATTCCCTTGAGTTCTATTACTATTGTGTATATTAGTAGCATTCTAATTTTACTAGTGTGCATTTTTTGTCATACATGCTATTCCTATGAAGTATTAACCACTTTAATAACACACACATAAAATACTGAGTTTTATGGCCAAAAAGAGGCTTTTTTGGTCAGTGACAGTTGTGACAGAATTACACCTATTTAATTTAGAAGTAGGAGAATTCCAGACCTTAAAGAAGCAGTCAGTATTTAATGCAGTACTTTTGGTAACAAAGCAGTGTACAAGTCAGTGGTGATAAACACAAGTTTACTTATATTCCATAATCTAGTTTCTTAATCACATGTTGACATTTTGAATCACACGGTAAGAGTGCATAGAGAAATCTTTAGGAAACTGTTCCGGTTTCTTTCTGACTGTGTCATTAAGATTCGTCTCCTGATTCTGACAGCAAAGAATAGGAAGTTGTTCTCATCAAAATTGTTGTTTAACCTGCCTGACAAGTTTTCACATTTGTTCTCCTGAAAGTTTATAGACGCACAGAGATGGCTTTATTAGGATTCTTGATGCTTAGAAATGAAGGCAATGTGTTCTGTTGAACCGAGACTTGAGAGTGTTATTTCACTGCCGTATTATAACCAGAATAACTTCTTTTTTTTGTGGTACATTTTAGATAGCTGATACAGTTCTCAATGATGATGACATTGGTGACAGTTGTCATGAAGGCTTCCTTCTCAAGTAAGAATTTTGTTTCCTTCATAAAAGGTGGATAAAGCACATAGAAATCTTATGCTCACCAATGACATGATTTGGAAGGAAGAAAGTAATAGAATAGCTACCCAAACTATTCTAGGAACATTGTTTCATATTTGAACTATTACTTAGCTTTGTGTTATTTTTTCACTTGTTACATGTCTGTGATATATTTGATGTTACTCTTTTTAATACTGAAAGAAGCCGAGTTTCCATAGTCCCCAGACAGAAAATCTTGTTGGTTCTGGTTTCTTGTTTTACTTGTCATTAAATCTGAAACTAAGAACAAAAGGGATTCTTAGACCCATTTCTAATGTTGGTGGGGTTCCTCACACCAACAAACAATGCTTTAGATACCAAGTGGGTCCTACGATTTAATTCATTTCTGGCACTTTCTGCCTAGAGATTATGTCAGATTCCCCAGATTAAGGGTTCAATTCCACAAGACTGTGTCCCACCTACCCTCCAGACACTAGTCACAAGCCCAAGTTTTCACCTGTGCTTCTGACTGGCTAGATATTAGAGATCCCAACCACCCATCCTTGGAGTTCAGACATCAGTAACAAGTCCAGGATGTTACCTGTTCTTCTCACCAACTGGCTATAGATCCTATGACTCCCTCCTTGTGTTCCATTAATTTACTAGAGCAGCTCACAGAACTCAGAGAAACATTTTATTTACTGGATTACTGGTTTATTGTAAAGGATAGAATATAACATACAGATGAACATCTATATGGAAGAGATGCATAGGATAAGGTTTGGGGAAAGGGTGAAGAGCTTCCATACCATCTCTGAGCACACATCTCTCCCCAGATCTCCACGTGTTCACCAACCCAGAAGCTCTCCAAATCCCTTCCTTTTGGGTTTTCATGGAGGCTTTGTTACATAGGCATGGTTGATCAAATCATTGGCCGTTGGTGATAACTTCCATCCCCTCTCCCCTACCCAGAAGTCAGCGGGAGGGACTGAAAGTTCTAATCTTTAGTGGTTGGCTCCATTGGCAATCAGCCCCCATCCTTAGATGTTTTCCAAAAGTCGCTCCATTAACATAACAAAAGGCATCTTTATCTTTTCCTGCACTTAGGAAATTCTAAGTGTTATGGGAACTGTGAGCCAGGAAATGTGGATAAAAAACAAATGCGTATTTCTTAAAATCACAGTATCACAGAACCCTTACAAATTGAATTGCATTGTGGATGCACTTAAGTTATTTAGGCCTAGAAAAGAAAATTATTTGTTATTTTTACTCATCCTTTCCATCTTATAGTAGATTTTAGTACTTAAGAGTGTGGGCTCTAAAACCAGGCTTCCTGGGTTATTGCTGTGTGTAAACTGGGGCAAGATACCTGAAGCCTCTGTGCCCCCATCTCCTCATCTGTAAAATGGGAATAATAGTAGTACCTACTTAATAGGATTGTTGTAAGAATTGAGTGAGATAAATCATACCAAGCCCTTAAAACAGCACCCGGAACGTATAAGCACGTAACAGCTAATAGCTAACATTTTCTACTTCTGTCTCTTCTAAGGAAAATGTTAATGACTGTTAATGACAGTAATATCAGCCAACATTTATCCCTCTAATAAGTGCGCTCTCTGCACTTAGAATCTCATCTTCTACCTCAGTGATTCTTTATGATTGCAGATTATCGTGAAGTTTTATTTTGTTTTTGATGAGAAGTGACAGGATAAAGTATTTGCTTTTATGTCCATAGTCTTTTCCTTTAGGTTCATGATGGAAACTCAGAGGTGTGAGTGTTTTGAACCCAGAAGCTTTACGTAGTATGAATCAGGACTTTAGTCCCCCTTCCACTCACTGTCAGCCGTTCATATCCTTGTTTTTAATCCCATTTGACTTTAAGTAAATCACTTAACCTCTCAACACCTCAGTTTCTTTCATTATAAAATGGTGATATTTTACTAACTGGGTTTTAAGTTCAAATGGGAGGATCTGTGTGAAAGGCCTGTGGAAAAACGTAAAGTACCGTGGAAATAAAAGGTGGCATTTTACTTACTGTTTGTCATTCATCATGTAAAGCTAGTCTGTTACTTGAAGTTCGCATGCCCTTTTTTTGTTTAGTTTGTGAAATTGCTTTACAGCCAGTGTTTTTCATCTTTTTTCTCCACCTTGCAGTGCCATTAGCTCACACCTGCAGACCTGTGGCTGTTCAGTCGTAGTAGGTAGCAGTGCAGAAAAAGTAAATAAGGTAATTTATCTTATAATCCAGCAAATAATCTCACTTCTTAATACTGCTAACATATCATGGATTGTGATTTAAAAGTTAGGTTGTAGTCAAGCAAAATTACTGTGACACCCTGTGCAGAAGTAAGTCGAAGTAAACTGCTTAAATAGGAAATCATTTATCAGTTTCATGTTGATAATTCATTAATAATATTCATAAATATGATACAGTTCACAGTATTGTATAAATGGTTTTGAGAATTTCATTAAAATAAGGTATTTTTAAAAAATATTTGTCTTCTATTTTCTGATGTCACTTAATAAGTATGAAGATAACCATGTACTTGTGATACTAATTCCAAAGAAATGTTATCTAATTATTCATTTTGATTTCTTATATTATTTTCCTCCTAAATCTGTTTCTTTTAGGGACCTATCACTGTTCAGTGGTCAGTGGAAGTTATGTTTTACTCAGTAACGTCTGTGACCTTCAGTGCTCTATGAGTTACTAAAGAATTAATGAAGTTAACTTACTTTTCCAAGCGTTAGGCACTAAACTAAGGGATTTTGTACTTTACTTCACTGACTGTTAACTAGAAAGAGAGAAATTGCACATATCTATCAGTTTAAGCAAACCTGACTTCTCTTTTTATGTTTTATATAGGAAATATGTTAGCAATAATTATTTCCTTGACAAATATATTTGTAATTTTTTTCTCAAGTTACCTACCCTGTATGCTTGCATGACCCTTAATTTACCAAAATTATATATTTCCATACATCCATTTGTGAAAGGTTAATGCATCTCTGTTGTTATGCTGGTCTAGTGATTTATTATTATATCTGTTACCCCAAGAAGGTAACTTCCCCTCTGTGTCACCCAGACCCTTCAGGGTCACAGAAGGACTTCCCAGTAGCTTTCTGGAAGGAGAGAGGCTCTGTGGTTGGGGCCCTGTGTATTTTAAAACATTTTTTTCATTCCACATCCTCTTCTGGCATGATCACTTCTCTTTTATCTTTTTAATTTGAGAAAACGGATGCCATCACTCTATATTGAAAGCTAGTACTTTAATCTAAAAACTCTGAATATAGTCTGAATTCCAACATACTTACATGGCTTTTTACTTTTCCTAATAGAGCTATAGATCAAATCCTGTTAGAATCCTAGATTTCTAAATCCCAACCAAAGTCTTGCTTATTTTAAATCAAATTTGATAGAATTAATTCTCATTCTGTTGAAGGATTTGGACACTCCTGATATTCATTATAATGAGATTTCATATGTCGAACTGTTCAACCGAAGCCATAATTCTGCCTAATTCAACTGTATTTAGTTTTCTTATCCAAAATTGTTTATTTTCATTTGAAAAATACTTGCTGCTGGGTGGAAATAGAATTAATAATTATATTAAGTCATTAGTTCTTACTGAAATATAAAAGTTCCATGGTCAAAGAGTTGGATAAAGTATGCATATTATATCAATCACATGGAAAGTCAATATATATTCCAATGCTAAAGGTTTTGAGATACCATACATTTACCACCATTTGCCAAACTTACTTGACCACAGAATTCCTATTTTAGGCAACAACTGTTATGTCCCATGGACTACTCCAGGTGACTAAGGAAAACTTTTTTCTCAGGATATATTTTATCGACAGTATGGTTGAAGTTTCTTTTCAGATTTCTTTCATAAGCAGACCAGTGGCCTTTTAATTTCCTATTTTAATGCTAAAATATTTTCTTTTACAGATAGTGAGAACATTATGCCTTTTTCTGACTCCAGCAGAGAGAAAATGTTCCAGATTATGTGAAGCAGAATCATCATTTAAATACGAGTCAGGGCTCTTTGTACAAGGCCTGCTAAAGGTATAGTTTCCATTTGTCACATGTGAAAGCGATTTTTTAAAATCATTTTTGACATTCTGTATAAATACACTGTGAATATTAGCATGTGGTGCATCTCATGTTTGTATGCCAAGGAGCTGACTGTTATGCACAAGTCTGAGCACAGAGTATATATCTTACAGATTTATAATTGGTATGAGTGAAACAGCTTAGAGTATCTTTTTGTGTGTGTGTCTGTTTGGTTTCCTATAGCTGCCTGTCTGGCTCCAGGATTATTTGTTTTTTAATATGTGGTTGAATCTGGGGCGCCTGGGTGGCTTAGTCGGATAAGCATCTGACTTCAGCTCAGGTCCTGTTCTTGTGGTTCGTGCGTTCGAGCCCCGCGCGTCGGGCTCTGTGCTGACAGCTCAGAGCCTGGAGTCTGCTTCAGATTCTGTGTCTCCCTCTCTCTCTGCTCCTTCCCCGCTTGCACTCTGTCTCTCTCTCAAAAATAAATAAAACATTAAAAAATATATATGTGGTTGAATCAGATTGCACATCTAAAATAGTTACTTTTTTTTCTGAAAAGGATTTGAATTTTTGTGTTAGCATTTTTTATGTACTGTATTCATTTATTGAAAAAAAATTTAAAGCTGCTTCCTGTCTTCAAAATTGTGTATAGGATTTGAACAATGCATATATATTTTCACATGTAGGTAGCTTTAAATTATTTTACATTTTTCTTTTATTTATTTTCTTTTTCTTTTTAATTCCAGTATGGTTAACATACAGCATTATATTCGTTTCAGGTGTATAATACAGTGTTCCAGTAATTCTGTACATTCAGTGTTCATCGTGATAGGTGTACTCTTAATCCCCATCACCTATTTTACCCATTCTCCCATCCCCTTCTAATAACCATAAGTTTGTTCTCTATAGTTTTTGTTCATTTGTTTTGTTTCTTAAATTCCTCAGACGGGTGAAATCATATGGTACTTGTCTTTCTCTGACTGCTTGAATCTGCTTTTCAAGGAGCAAGGCAGATAAATGTAAATTAGAAATTGTTTTCAATAATTACAGGGAAGACAGTTTATTCATTTTATTGAAACTATCATTGATGTTTCAATTACAGTCAAAAGATGGGAGAAGGTAGATTTCCTAATGGTTATGTGATTCTCATAGCGAATGCTTTCTTGAGGATCTATGCATAGCAAAATGAAACAAAACATATTAAAAGTTGTGGCAAATAAAAATTATATTCAGCTTTTGCATTTTTAACAGTGTGCATGCTTTGAGCTCAGAATAATACAGAAACTACTTAAGGGATGTAACTATTTCCGATTTGAATTTTACAAGTCTGAAAATTAGAACTTCTTTTTATCAAAAGCATGATAAGGTACTTAGTACTTTTATTTTCTCAGTACCCTCTCATTTAGTTATGTAATTTTATCCCTAAAAGGGACCTATACCAGATGCATAGAGGAAAACTTGAAACTATAATCTAATGAAAAATATTTGTTAAGAGTTTTCCATATAAGTATAAATTGTTAAGCCTTTCAGAAATATTTTAACATTCTTTGTCAAGAGCCTTAAAGATGTTCAAAAATTGGGGTGCCTGGATGGCTTAGTCAGTTGAGTGTCTGACTCTTGATTTCAGCTCAGATCATGATCTGAGGATTGTGGGATTAAGCCCTGCATCCAGTTCCACACTGAGCATGGATCCTGCTTAAGATTCTCTCTCTGTCTCTCTCTCCCCCTCCCTCTCCCCCCTCCCCCACTCAAGTGCATGCACGTGTGCAGGCACTCTCCCTCTCTCTTGCTCTCTAAAATAAAAAATAAAAATGTTCAAAGACTTAGCTTACTATCTATATTTCTGGAAATCTTAGGGAAGCAGTTATATAAGAAGAAAGATTTACTTATGAAAGTGTTTATTATAGCATTATAAGAGTGAAAAATTGAAAGTAGCCTCTATATTGTATTCATAACATATACCAGTGTTTCATACACAGATATTTGTTACAGGGCAGTTGACTACCCAATTGACAATACTTGGAAAGAAGTACATTTTTTTACTTACAAAAATTATAGATTCATTGAGATTTAAAAGAACATAAGGAATAATCAAGAAGAAAATAAAAAGTTACCCATACTCTCATAATCCAATGTATAACCACCGTTAATATTTAGCATCTATCTTTCTGGTCTCTTTTTCCTCTGTATGTATCTTTTACATAGTTCCCTGTCCCTATCCCTGCATATTTTAACCTCCTCTTTCCATAATACGTTATGAATATCTTTCTGTATCAACACAAATTGATAACTTCAGTTGTTCTGCAAATTCATTTTTAGTAGCTAAATAATAAGCCATTTTTTGTTTAATCAGTTCTCTTTTTGGATGCTTACTTGTTTTCTAGTGTTCACTATTTCAGCCAGTGCTTTAGTGCACACATCACTAAAACTGTATACAATGGATCTGTTAAAGCCAGTTTTTCTGGTTAAAAAATAATTCTTCATGTCTTTTGACATATAAGACAATGAATTTTCTTTTCATTATGACAGGATTCAACCGGAAGCTTTGTGCTCCCATTCCGGCAAGTCATGTACGCTCCCTATCCCACCACACACATAGATGTGGACGTCAACACTGTCAAGCAGATGCCACCATGTCACGAGCATATTTACAATCAGCGCAGGTACATGAGATCTGAGCTGACAGCATTCTGGAGAGCCACTTCAGAAGAAGACATGGCTCAGGATACAATCATCTATACAGATGAAAGCTTCACTCCTGATTTGTACGTAATAATGTTATTGTTAAACAGTATTGTACAGTTGTATCTTTTATGAGTAAAATCAAGTGTGTATTTGAAAGGAATGAACTATTACTAAGAGAATTATGCTTGAAGAAAAATTTGGTTAGTCATGCCTTTTTTCTTAAATGTCTGTTTTTCTTAATGTAATTATGTTTTGCATAGAGAGATTAGATTAGTCCTTAAAAGTAAATATTTAAGGGGCACCTGGGTGGCTCAGTGGGTTAAGCGTCGGGTCATGATCTGTGCTGACAGCTCGGAGCCTGGAGCCTGCTTCAGATTCTGTGCCTCCCTCTCTCTCTGCCCCTCCCCCTCTCATAGTCTGTCTCTCTCAAAAATAAACAAAAAAATTTTTTAAGTAAATATTTAAGTATTTATTTAACAAATATATATTGAGGCCCTAGGCACCGTAATAGGTGCTAAGGCTGGTAGTGACCAACTGGGGGCACCTTTGTGGCTCAGTCAGTTAAGCATCCGATTCTTGATTTTGGCTCAGGTCATGATCTCACAGTTCATGGGATTGAGCCCTGTTGCATTATGCACTGACAGCACAGAGCCTGCCTGGGATTCTCTCTCTCTGCTTCATCCTGCTCACACTCTCTCTTTCTCTCTCAAAGTAAATATTTAAAAAAAATAGTGACCAACCAGATAGCCCCAACCCTTGGCATTGCTTATTAGTCTAGTGTATAAGACTCATTAGAAGGCATTTTAACTTAACTAAAGAAATAATTCTAAGTCTTTTTTTCTTGATATGTGAATATAAAATACAGTAGAACTACAAAAATACATTTACAGAGCATTCTTTTATTTGCATTTCATATTGTGTTACTCATTTTTTACCATAAAGTGTGATCACTAAATAAAAAAAGAGGAAAAGTAGTGATAAAATGTTGAAAGTGGACCTAATGAGAGGAGAAAAAATTATAAATTTGTATTATAAACCCAAGAAAATACTTAAGTTCTACATCAGGAAAAGAAATGGAGTATAGTATAATGGTTCTCTTTAATCAGTGTAAAGTACCTGGCATATATAATGTGCTCAATATATGTTAACTGTGATAATCCAGTTCTGAGTGTACAAAGCAGCAGTAAAATTGGAGCATGCAACTCTGTCCTGTGTTTCTAAGAAAGATTTTGAGCTGAGACAGTGGACATGTGGAGCATCAGTAGTGACACAGAAGATGGTGACCAAAAGCAGAGAAAAGGAACACCCATGTCCAAGGGATCCCCAGCCTCACGTGTCTCTAAAAGATGGCATCATTAGGACCCATCTTTTCTCAGCTGTGCGTGCACCGATCTTGTTGGTTCCTTAGAAAGTTTTAAGAGAATTGGTTTAGAAAATGAATTGGTCAAGGGGCACGTGGGTGACTCCATCTGTCAAGCGTCCAACTTTTGGTTTTGACCCGGGTCATGATCTCACGGTTTGTGAGATGGAACCCCACATCCAGCTCTGCACTGACAGCACAGAGCCTGCTTGGGATTCTCTCTCTCCCTCTCTTTGTGCCCCAGCCCTGCTCATTCACTCTGTCTCTTTCAAAATAAATAAAATAAACTTTCAAAAGAAAAAAGAAAGAAAATGAATTGGTCAAAATCGGAATTCCAGGTGATGACTATGTTTTCAAGTATTGGTAATTTTGGTACATGTGTAGTAATTCTCAAAATTAATCTGTGCTTTTAAGCATTTTCTTCTTAACTAAAGTGTTTAGTATTTTTTCTGCTTTGTTTTGTTTTTTTTGTTTGTTTTTGTTACTTCAGATATCCTTTTTGGGGAATTTAGTGAACTTTAGGATGGATTTACCACCTATATTTTTATTTTTATTTTTATTTTTTTAGAGAAAGTGTATGTATGCTTTTAACATTTCTTACTCATTTTAGCCAGTTATGTTTGAATGCTTCACTGATTTGACAGATGTTGATTAGCCATCTAGTCTTATTTTTGTTGGTGATAAAATAAAAAACCATAATGTCATGAATTTTTAAAATTTGTTTACAACTCTAAGTAAATTTTCTGAGCATCAAATGGGCCCAAAATGATATTTTCTACCATTAGATTGTGTATTAACTTTTATATGTTACATATACTGTATTTTTAGTTTCCTTTAAACAATATTATTTAATTTTAAGATATTTTTAATTTTAACTCTTTTTTTTTTTCAACGTTTATTTATTTTTTTGAGACAAGCTCCGAGCTGTCGGCACAAGCCCGACGCAGGTCTCGAACTCAGACCATGAGATCATGACCTGAGCCGAAGTTGGAGCTCAACCGACTGAGCCACCCAGGCGCCCCTATTAAAAATAGTTACACTCTTGGGGCGCCTGGGTGGCTCAGTCGGTTAAGCGGCCGACTTCGGCTCGGGTCATGATCTCGCAGTCCGTGAGTTCGAGCCCCGCGTCAGGCTCTGTGCTGACAGCTCAGAGCCTGGAGCCTGTTTAAGATTCTGTGTGTCTCTCTCTCTCTGACCCTCCCCCGTTCATGCTCTGTCTCTCTCTGTCTCAAAAATAAATAAACGTTAAAAAAAAAATTAAAAAAAAAATAGTTACACTCACTGCCACTACATGAAAAATCAGTCACTAGAAATATTCTTTTTTAACACTTGCTTCATCTGATTTACTTATTACTGAGATAATCAGTGAAACAGTATATTCAGAACACTAGACTTAAATAATTTAGCCTTATTCTCTCTCCAAAGCCAGAAAAGGGGTACTGTTACTACCAAATTGGACACCAGTTGGACAGCCAGTGATCACCAAAGGCTGATTTTTTTTTTCCTTCTGAATTTCCTTCTTCTGTAATTTGGTATACCCATCTCCTTAACTAGGAAATTTTAGGTACTTTCCTATTTATTTATGCATACACACCTCTTTGCCAGTCTTGTCAGTTCGATGATGATCCCTACTATTTTCAGTTAAAAATTGCTTACCTTATGGTATGTTAGATATACACTATCTCAAGTGTGCACATTATCTCAAGTGTGAGTTAACGTCTTAGTTTCTTACTCCGATCATTACCAAGTAGCTTATACTTTCCTAAGTAATTGGTTCTTGTTACTTCCTGATGATAGGTTTGTTGATGCAACTCAGTGGTCAAGATGTTCATTAATCCCATTTGAATGTTTCTTAGTGTTCACCCTTTTACCTTTTTCTTCCTGAACAGCTTATTACAAGTTATTATAAGGTTAACCTTTTATTTTATTTTGGGTTTTGATGGTAGTGATATGTGTTTATTTTTGTTGCTTTTATTTTTTTGACATGGCAGGAATTGGTAATCATATTTATTAATTCTCTGAGGCTCTCAAATTTTTTTTATAAGGTGAGGGTACAAAAATAGATTGATAGGTACTTACATGCCCTTGGGACTGCTTATATCTTTAAGAGAAAAATAATTACATACTGTCTTGACAAACTCCAGTAATATGCAAGTGTATCCTTGAGTTAAAATGAATATGTATTTTATATCTCCAAATATATACATCTAATTTTTATAAACATGTTTATATGTAATATTCCATTTCTAAGAATTAATTTGACTGGAGTGAGGGATTTGGGAAAGTAGCGTTGTATAGACATTTCAACATTTGGACTGTTTTCTTTGTAGGAATATTTTTCAAGATGTCTTACACAGAGACACTCTAGTAAAAGCCTTCCTGGATCAGGTAAATGTTAAACCTAAGATTGTCAAAATGAATAGTATGACATATTATCTTTTTTAATATATACTACATTGCCTGTGCGCATGCGCTCTCTCTCGCCCTCTCTCTATATATATCTATATCATCATAGAATTAAGTTACTATCTTTTCGTAGTGTCTCATGTCTTTCCAAAGTGTCTACATGATTTTTCTTTTGAATTGTTAATGGCCATGGGCTGTATATTAACGATTAAAGATGCAGTATTCCCCAGTTAAAATAATAAATGTTTTAATTCCCACCACTAACACATAACTCCAGGTGTTTTCTTTTGGGGAGGGGAGAAAGGTTTTTATTTGCCTTAATTGGGCCAAAATATCTTTAAAACTTGTATACTTCTACTGAAATAATAACATCTTTATTGTCTTATTCTTTTCAAAAATAATCTGCTTAATTAACATTTGAAGAAAATTATAGATTACATGGGACTTATTTCTTAATATAACAGAGCTGTGTCATAATATCATTCTGGGGATCAGGCCAGGAACAGGGTCATAGAAGTAGCTTTGAAATAATGAGGTCCTTAAGTTAACTCAAAATTTTGGAACCAGATCTGTGTGGTCTGTGACATATTGCAAAGTTCAGAGATAATTCACAACCATGCAATGAATTCCATGCTTCTCAAGCTGAATAAAATCATTCTATCAGTACACATGTACCCTCAACACCCCAAGAGTAGAGAGAGAGAAGAAGACCTCAAAACCCTAGCCTATAAGCGTGGCTCAACTTCTGAGAGCTTGGATTTTATTTGGAGATATGGGCAGAAAAAGTTAAGTACACATCAGGACGCAAATTACATCATGATTCTTAATAAAGTAAATAAGGATATATATTTGAGGTAGAATGCAAAATTAGAGTCCATTTTCAAAGATAAAATAGAAAACTT
The DNA here is from genome assembly GCF_027475565.1 of Acinonyx jubatus. Taxonomy (NCBI): domain Eukaryota; kingdom Metazoa; phylum Chordata; class Mammalia; order Carnivora; family Felidae; genus Acinonyx; species Acinonyx jubatus. The sequence goes on from NC_069391.1 coordinate 43,059,780, forward strand.
CAGAAAAACATGATCGCCTCTAAATTCAGTACTTCCTGTCTGTTAGGGGCATCAGTAGGAATGGTTGTGGAAAGCTGCTCTAATGTGTGTTAGCTGCCAGACATTGTCAACACTGTGATAGAAATATGCTGTATAAGAAGATTTGGAGCAAATTATTTATTAAAATGTTTGATTTTCCTGTAGGTCTTTCATTTGAAGCCTGGTTTATCTCTCAGGAGTACTTTCCTGGCACAGTTTCTACTCGTCCTTCACAGAAAAGCCTTGACGCTAATAAAGTATATAGAAGATGATACGTAAGTAAAGCTATATGGAATAAAAACCTTTGTGCATTGTGCTTTGTTTTGTTCCTTTTGGATGTTTTCTATATATTTTTATGTATTTATGTATTTATATGTAAAAAGGATTTTTCTTCATTATTTATAGGCAGAAGGGGAAAAAGCCCTTTAAGTCTCTTCGGAACCTGAAGATAGACCTTGATTTAACAGCAGAGGGCGACCTTAACATAATAATGGCTCTAGCTGAGAAAATTAAACCAGGCCTCCACTCATTTATCTTTGGAAGACCTTTCTATACTAGTGTACAAGAACGAGATGTTCTAATGACTTTTTAAATGTGTAACTTATTAAATATATGTTGTCACCATGATGATTGCTGCTGAAGTAGCTCAGTGGTGTGGGAAACATCATTCCCTTGGGTCATGTCCCAGACTCCTACTTGGCAATGCAGTTAAAGTTAGTTACACTACACTTGTCACAAGTCTGTCAGGGGACGTCTGGTGCATTGTTACAATGGATGCATCTTTTCCTAGGTGTGCTGTCTTGAGATACAGACTTATGTTTACAGTTAGAGTAAATGTTCCTGCTATCTTTTAAAGATATAATAATAAGATATGAACTTGACCACAACTACTGTTTTTGAAACTTACAATTCATGGTTTACATGTATCAAAGTGAAATCTGAGTTACTTTTCACAGATATAATACTAGTTGACTTTTCATCTCTTGGTATTCCTTGGTATGTAAGATTACTGTAATACTTTTATAATCAGCTGAAAATTAGAGCATCTGAATCATTTCAGTTCCACAAAAGGAACTTAGTTGGAACATAGGTTAAGTATTAGAAAGAATGTATTGATCAAGCAGATGTTTAATTCAAATTAATTATTAGATCCTCCTTTGTAGACTGGGTAGTCCTTAGGGTTCAGTCTGTGTAGAAACATCAGTATGTGTAGTCCGGATTATGGCAAACCAGTCAGGGTATTTGTGTGTTTCTCTGTGTGTGTGTGTGTGTGTGTGTGTGTGTGTTGAGCTCTGTCAAAGACAATAGAGGAAATTGGATTTTATGTTTTAGTAGTTATTGCAAACTATTTAAATTAATTTTTATTATTTTTGAGCCAAATTGAAATGTGTACCTCCTGTGCCTTTTTTTTTCTTGGAAAATATAATTACTTGGAAGAAGTTCAGATTACACTAGTCAGTCATTTTTATCTTGTTTTCCTCCTGCATAGTCTTACCCTCATTTGACAGTTGTAACTCCAAGATTATGAAATGCAATGGAGAATATACTAACTAGTAAGATCCTTTTACAGGAACAGAGAACAATATCTTGTCCTTTTCCTTCTCAAATTTCTGCCCTTACTTTTGAGGTTATTGCCAGGTCTATTTGCCTCTGCATCATGTGAGGAAAACAGGAGAAACTTTATTGATGTGCTATTTTACTAGGTGCTACTTTGGCAGAACTAAGTGGTCAATTTCTTTTGTTTCCTTAATGTCTTTGGACCATTGTGCTAGCTGTAAACTGATTAATATAATTCTTTGCTAGAACCGTTTTGACATAATAGTATATACAAGCATAAAAATTATTTTTATTTAAAACTGTGGAAGTTACACAAAAGGGAAAAGTATTTATAAGAAAGGGATAAAAGTGACAGAGCCCCTCTGCCATTGCTCACCAAATGGAACCAAAACTAACATGTTATGTTCTGAAAGGTCCTAATTACCTTTCACATCACTAATAAGAAGGGTGTAGACATCTTGATTTTTAGACACAAACCGAATGAGATGACTGGTGCTCTGTGGTGCACTCATGAAAGAATTTACAGATACCACCTTATTGCACCCCTTACTCAGTGCTTCTTATGTGATTGATTATTAAAGAGTGCTGACTGATTATTTTCTTTTGCTGGTTTATTGTACTGTTACATGGAATGCAAGTTGTACAGTGAAGTAAGTTATTAAAGCATGTGTAAACATTGTTATATATCTTTTCTCCTAGGTGGAGAATTTTGAATAAACTGTCTTTAAAATTTTGTGTCCAACATTTATTTGTTCAGAAAAGCAGTATTATGACAATGAAGACTGATTGGTTTCCTGTTTAGCTGACAGTCTGTGTTGTATCTAAATTGTTTTTTTAATTGTTGTCTCTTTTGAAAGAAAATGAATTTGAAGGTTCTATATAATGCTGGAATCTTATGTTGTTTTTATTACTTTTTTAACTTTCTGCTTAACTCCCAGGATTGCATTTTGATTTTTAAAGTCATGTATTAATATTTCAAATGTAAGGTAATGCTTGAGTAATTTTTCTAATCCTTTTCTAAGATGAAGTTATTTCTTCTAGGTGTCCAAAATGAAAACACAAGGAATCTAAATTTTGTAATCTGGATAAAAAGTGAGATTGACAGTTTTACTCCGGGGGGGTTGGGGGGAGAAAAAAAAAGGATTTGATAAACATAATAGTTGAGTTGGAAGTTTCCTTTAAAAGAAGGCTGATTCATTGCACGCTAAGATTCTCAAAGAAAAATCGTCAAGTTCATATAATGCTGTAAAGTAAAAATGAGACAGTAACTCCTATGCTCTATTTCTGTAATGCTGCAGGTTGAGCAGGAGGGTAGTGATGGTTACTCTTAGCAAGCACTGTTTTGGTTTTGAAGTGGAATTGTACAATTGATGTTTCTCCTGTGATCTGCAGGGGATGGCCTAAAGTACCAGGACCACCCCCAGTTAATACACACTGCCCACTGGACTTTCTCAGTGTATCGTCACAACACTCTAAGGTAGCTATTATTATTTCTACTTTACAAATGAGGAAACATATCTTAAAGAAATATATGCGGCCCATGGTCATCAGCTAGTTAACTTAGATTTCATCCTAAACAGTACATATTGCCATGCAGCACAGCACCTAATGCGGTTCCTCTGCACTGAAGGGAAGGGAAGGAAGCAAGTACTATGGGCATCCCAGCCCTCCGCAATGCCCAACAGTGATTACCTGCTGGGTTGCTTGGAGAAGTTACATAACCTCTCTGAGGATCATTTTTTTTAAATATTTGAAATTGAAGGCATGATTGATACCTCCTGATTGTTACAAGAGGATTTAATGAGATTATCTAAGGTGCTTAGGTCAGTACCTGACCAGAGCTCCAGTGCTTTTTTATCTAATCTGAAAATCTCTACCTTTTAATTACCTAATTAATCATGTTTTAGAACATTTACATTTAACATGATTTCGATATGGTTTAGGTTAAATCTATCATCTTTGTTTATTTTTTTAATTTTGATCCATTTGTTCTTTGTCTTTTTTTTTTCTGTTTTGTGTTATTTTTTATGATTCCTTTTTATCTCTTCTTGGCTTATTGTAACTCTGCTTTTAAGTGATTGTTAGTTACATATATATGGATGTATATAAAGGTCTATACTGTACATACATTTTTAACTTCTTTTTTTTATTTTATTTTTTATTATTTAAAATTTACATCCAAATTAGCATATAGTACAACAATGATTTCAGGAGTAGATTCCTTAGTGCCCTTTACCCATTTAGCCCATCCCCCTCCCACAACCCCTCTAGTAACCCTCAGTTTGTATTCTGTATTTATGAGTCTCATGTTTTGTCCCCTCCCTGTTTTTATATTATTTTTGTTTCCCTTCCCTTATGTTCATCTGTTTTGTCTCTTAAACTCCTCATATGAGTGAAGTCATAGGATTTTTCTCTTTCTCTGACTAACTAATTTCACTTAGCATAATACCCTCCAGTTCCATCCACATAGTTGCAAATGGCAAGATGTCATTCTTTTTGATTGCCGAGTAATACTCCATTGTATATATATACCATATCTTCTTTATCCATTCATCCATAGATGGACATTTGGGCTCTTTCCATACTTTGGCTATTGTTGATAGTGCTGATATAAACATGGGGGTGCATGTGTCCCTTCGAAACAGCACACCAATATCCCTTGGATAAATACTTAGTAGTGCAATTGCTGGGTCATAGGGTAGTTCTCTATTTTTAGTTTTTTGAGGAAGCTCCATACTGTTTTCCAGAGTGGCTGCACCAGCTTGCATTCCCACATCAATGCAAAAGAGATCCTCTTTTTCCACATCCTTGCCAGCATCTTTTGTTGCCTGAGTTGTTGATGTTAGCCATTCTGACAGGTGTAAGGTGGTATCTCATTGTGGTTTTGATTTGTATTTCCCTGATGAGTGATGTTGAGCATTTTCTCATGTGTCACTTGACCATCTGGATGTCTTTGGAGAAGTGTCTCTTCATGTCTTTTGCCCATTTCTTCAGTGGATTATTTGTTTTTTGGGTGTTGAGTTTGAGAAGTTCTTTATAGATTTTGGATACTAACCCTTTATCTGATAATGTCATTTACAAATATCATCTCCCATTCTGTTGGTTGCCTTTTAGTTTTGCTGATTGTTACCTTTGCTGTGCAAAAGCTTTTTATTTTGATGAGGTCCCAGTAGTTCATTTTTGCTTTTGTTTCCCTTGCCTCCGGAGACGTGTTGAGTAAGAAATTGCTGCAGCCAAGATCAGAGACGTTTTTGCCTGCCTTCTCCTCGAGGATTTTGATGGCGTCCTGTCTTACATTGAGGTCTTTCAACCATTTTGAGTTTATTTTTGTGTATGGTGTAAGAAAGTGGTCCAAGTTCCTTCTTCTGCATGTCGCTGTCCAGTTTTCCCAGCACCACTTGCTGAGGAGACTGTCTTTATTCCATTGGATATTCTTTCCTGCTTTGTCAAAGATTAGTTGGCCATACATTTGTGGGTCCAATTCTGGGTTCTCTATTCTGTTCCATTGATCTGAGTGTCTGTACTTGTGCCAGTACCATACTGTCTTGATGATTACAGCTTTGTAGTGTAGCTTGAAGTCTGTGATTATGATGCCTCCTGCTTTGGTTTTCTTTTTCAAGATCGCTTTGGCTATTCGGGGTCTTTTCTGGTTCCATACAAATTTTAGGATTATTTGTTCTAGCTCTGTGAAGAATGCTAGTGTTATTTTGATAGGCATTGCATTGAGTATGTAGACTGCTTTGGGTAGTATCGACATTTTAACAATATTTGTTCTTCCTATCCAGAAGCATGGAATCTTTTTCCATTTCTTTGTGTCTTCTTCAATTTCTTTCATAAGCTTTCTATAGTTTTCAGTGTATAGATTTTTCACCTCTTTGGTTAGATTTATTCCTAGGTATTTTATGGGTTTTTTTTTGTGCAACTGTAAATGGGATTGAATCCTTGATTTCTCTTTCTGTCGCTTCATTGTTGGCATATAGGAATGCAACCGATTTCTGTGCATTGATTTTATATCCTGCAACTTTGCTGAATTCATGAATCAATTCTAGCAGTTTTTTGGTGGAATCTTTTGGGTTCTGGATAGAGAGTATCATGTCATCTGCAAAGAGTGAAAGTTTGACCTCCTCCTGGCCGATTTGGATGCCTTTTATTTCTTTGTGTTGTCTGATTGCAGAGGCTAAGACGTCCAATACTATGTTGAATAACAGTGGCAAGAGTAGACATCCCTGTGTTGTTCCTGACATTGGGGGAAAGCTCTCAGTTTTTCCCCATTGAGGATGATATTAGAGTTGGGTCATTCATATATGGCTTTTATGATCTCTAAGTATGCTCCTTCTATCCCTACTTTCTTGAGGGTTTTTATCAAGAAAGGATATTATATTTTGTCAAATGCTTTCTCTACATCTATTGAAAGGACCATATGGTTCTTGTCCTTTCTTTTATTGATGAGATGAATCACGTTAATTGTTTTGTGGATATTGAACCATCCCTGCATCACAGGTATAAATCCCATTTGGTCATGGTGAATAATTTTTTTAATGTATTGTTGGATCCTGTTGGCTAATATCCTGTTGAGGATTTTTGCATCCATGTTCATCAGGGAAATTGGTCTATAGTTCTCCTTCTTAGTGGGTTCTCTGTCTGGTTTTGGAATTAAGGTAATGCTGACTTCATAGAAAGAGTTTGGAAGTTTTCCTTCCATTTCTATTTTTTGGAACACCTTCAAGAGAAGAGGTGTTAACTTTTCCTTAAATGTTTGGTAGAATTCCCCTGGAAAGCCATTTGGCCCTGTGTCTTGTTTTTTGGCAGATTTTTGATTACTAATTCAATTTCTTTACTGGTTATGGGTCTGTTCAAATTTTCTATTTCTTCCTGTTTCAGTTTTGGTAGTATATATGTTTCTAGGAATTTGTCCATTTCTTCCAGATTGCTCATTTTATTGGCATATAATTGCTCATAATATTCTCTTATTATTGTTTTTATTTCTGCTGTGTTGGTTGTGATCTCTCCTCTTTCATTCTTGATTTTATTTATTTGGGTCCTTTCCTTTTTGATCAAACTGGCTACTGGTTTATCAATTTTGTTAATTCTTTCAAAGAACCAGCTCCTGGTTTCATTGATCTGTTCTACTGTTTTTTTTGGTTTTGACAGCCTTAATTTCTGCTCTAATCTTTATTATTTCCTGTCTTTTGCTGGTTTTGGGTTTTATTTGCTGTTCTTTCCCAGCTCCCTAAGGCATAAGGTTAGGTTGTGTATCTGAGATCTTTCTTCCTTCTTTAGGAAGGCCTGGATTGCTATATACTTTCCTCTTATGATTGCCTTTGCTGTGTCCCAGAGGTTTTGGGTTGTGGTGTTATCATTTTCATTGACTTCCCTATACTTTTTAATTTCCTCTTTAACTGCTTGGTTAGCCCATTCATTCTTTAGTAGGATGTTCTTCAGTCTCCAAGTATTTGTTACCTTTCCAAATTTTTTCTTGTGGTTGATTTCGAGTTTCATAGTGTTGTGGTCTGAAAATATACACGGTATGATCTCGATCTTTTTGTACTTACTTAGGATTAATTTGTGTCCCGGTATATGGTCTATTCTGGAGAACGTTCCATGTGTACTGGAGAAGAATGTGTAATCTGCTACTTTATGATGAAATGTTCTGAATATATCTGTTAAGTCCATCAGGTCCAGTGTGTCATTCAAAGCCATTGTTTCCTTGTTAATTTTTTGATTAGATGATCTGTCCTTTGTTGTGAGTGGGGTGTTGAAGTCTCCTACTATTATGGTATTACTATCGATGAGTTTCTTTATGTTTGTGATTAATTGATTTATGTATTTGGGTGCTACCACATTTGGCGCATAAATGTTTATAATTGTTAGGTCTTCTTGGTAGATAGATCCCTTGATTATGATATAATGCCCATCTGCATCCCTTGATACAGTCTTTATTTTAAAGTCTAGATTGTCTGATATAAGTATGGCTACTCCCGCTTTCTTTTGTTGACCATTAGCATGATAGATGTTCTCCATCCCCTTATTTTCAATCTGAAAGTGTCTTAGGTCTAAAGTGGGTCTCTTGTAAACAGCATATAGATGGATCTTGTTTTCTTATCCATTCTCCTACCCTGTGTCTTTTGATTGGAGCATTGAGTCCATTGACATTTAGAGTGAGTACTGAAAGATATGAATTTAATGCCATTATGATGCTTATAGAGTTGGAGTTTTGGGTGGTGTTCTCTGATCCTTTCTAATCTTTGTTGCTTTTGGTATTTATTTATTTTTATCCATATATTTTCATCTTTTCTCCCCTCAGAAAGTCCCCCTTAAAATGTCTTGCAGGGCTGGTTTCATGGTCACAAACTCCTTTAATTTTTGTTTGGGAAACTTTTTATTTTTCCTATTTTGAATGACAGCCTTGCTGGATAAAGAATTCTTGCTTGCATATTTTTCTGATTCAGCACATTGAATATATCCTGCCACTCCTGTCTGGCCTGCCAAGTTTCTGTGAATAGGTCTGCTGCAAACCTATCTGTCTTCCCGTGTAGGTTAAGGACTTTTTTTCCCTTGCTGCTTTCATGATTCTCTCCTTGCCTGTGTATTTTGTGAATTTGACTATAATATGCCTTGTTGATGCTCGGTTTTTCTTGAATCTAATGGGAGTCCACTGTGCTTCCTGGATTTTGATGTCTGTGTCTCTCCCCAGGTTAGGAAAGTTTTCTGCTTTGATTTGCTCACATAACCCTTCTATCCCTATTTCTCTCTCTTCCTCTTCTGGGACCCCTGTGATTCTGATGTTGTTCCTTTTTAATGAGTCACTGATTTCTTTAACTCTTAAATCATGCTCTTTTGCCTTAATCTCCCTCTTTTTTTCTGGTTCATTATTCTCTATAAGTTTGTCCTCTATATCACTGATTCGCTGTTCTGCCTCATCCACCCTTGCCGCTGCTGCATCCATCCAAGATTGCAGCTCAGTTACATTTTTAATTTTTCTATTTTTTACTTCTTTTATCTCTGCAGAAAGGGATTCTAACCTATTTTCAACTCTACCTAGTATTCTTATTATCATAATTCTAAATTCTGGTTCAGACATCATGCTTCTATCTGTGTCGGTTAAGTCCCTGGCTATTGTTTCTTCCTGCTCTTTCCTTTCAGGTGAATTCCTTTGTTTTGTCATTTTGAAGGGAGAAAAGGAATTAATGAGGTAAAAAAAATTAAAATTAAATAAGATTAAAATTTTTTAAAATATTAAAATTAAAAAATTAAAAACAAACACACACACAAAAGATAATCGAATAAATGATGCTATATCCTAGGTGTGTTTTGGTCTGGGTGTTGAAAGTGGCTTGATAGATGAGAGAAAAAGGGAAAAGAAAAAAAGAAATCATTTAAAAATTTGAAAAAATGAATACACTGAAGTAGACTAAAATGAAATTATGGAAGTAAAATAGAATTTGAAAAAATTTACACAAAAGTAAAAAATATAGTAGAAAAAAATTAAAGAAAAAATATTCTTAATAAAAATTGAAAATAAAAATGACTTTTTCCTCTTTCTGTATTCAAGAAAAAAACAAAACAAAAAAGAGAAAAAAGAAAGAAAATTGAATAGATGGACTGGCTAACAGACTGAAATACGACTGAAATTACTTCGTTTTCCCCTAGAAGTCAAACTATGAAGCACTCTATAGTCCAGAAACTAAGTAGGCTGTGAGACTTGTATTCTTGAAGAGTGAGGCTGGCCCATTTGGGCCGGGCTTAGTGTAACGACTCCGTTCTCCACTGGATGGCGCTGCTTAGCTTACTGGGGTGGATTTTTGTGGCACTTGTAAGTGGGTATACACATAAGTGGAAGTGGTGAAAGTGGTGTCACCCAGCTACCCAGTCTCTAGTATCAGAACTCTGTTCTCCCCAGTCAGCAAACGCACACCTGTCCTTTGTCTTCAGCTTCCATCCACTCCCCACTTTTACATAGTCCGTGACCAAGCCCCATGCAGCACCTCCCTCCCGAGTTTTGTCTCAGATGCGGCTGTTTTTCCTGGTACGTTACTTCTGAGGGACTGTGGCCTTGACCCGTTCCGCCCCTTTGTGGAGGATCTCACCAAGCAATGGCTGAGTGCTGGCCACATCCAGGAACGTTTGCGGGACCATGCTGCTGCCGATGCCCAGAAACCGGCCAGCTGCCAGCCCTCCCCAGAAAAAGTTCGCAAGATAGTGTAGGAGCAGCATTTCAGGGATTATGGAAAATCACAACACACATCTGGCACCAGGCTTCACCCTTAACGATCTTGTTCCAGCACCAGCGAATGTAGTTGTTCTCTGGGGTCTGCTGGGACCACGTGGCCTCACAGCCTCTACCAAATGTCCTTCCAGCAGTGGAACCACTTATCCTGGTGTGGACCAAGAACCTCTTGGACCCCACTCTGCTCCTAGGGATTCGCCCTTCCCACCAGAGCACCTCCAGGTATTGGGCTGCAGAGTTTGAGACTCTGCGCTCCCTGTTTATAGTCTTAATGGAATTTAAACCTTCTCCTTTCTCCTTTCTCCCTTTTTAGTTCAGTCCCTGCGGCTGTTTCCAATTTTCCCCTTTCTCTGCAGCTGCTTTTGGGGAGGGGTGCTTTTCCCGTATTCTCCCCCCACCCCCAGTCTCCATCCTCTCTCCGCTCGCAAAACCACCTCCCTTCCCACGCCTTCTTGCTCCCTGAGTTCACCTCTCTGTGCCACATACCTGATGAATTCTGTGGTTCAGGTTGTGCAGATTGTTGTGTTAATCCTGAACCAGTTTTCTAGGTGTACAGGATGATTTAGTGTTGGTCTGGCTTTATTTCATGGACACGAGACACACAAAAACACTTCCATGCTGTTCTGCCATCTTGGCTCCTCCCTCCATACATTTTTAACTTCTCAGTCTATATTCAAGTAATGTACTACCCAACATATAGTTTAAGAACTTTTCAGTAGTATAATTCCATTTCTCCCTTCCCACCTTTGGTGCTATTGTGGCCTCAGATTTTAGTTCTACATATGCTATAAGCTCAATGCTTTATTATTAATATTTTTACTTAATTATCTTTTAAAGAGATTTAAGTGTAAATATTCTAAGTTAAAAGGTAGAAAGTGTCAAATTGGATTAAAAAAAAAACAAGATCCAACTGTATGCTAACAAGACCCATGTTTTTTTTTTAATGTTTATTAATTTCTGAGAAAGAAAGAGACAGCATGAGTGGGGGAGGGTCAGAAAGAGAGGGGGACAGAACCTGCAGCAGGCTCCAGGCTCCAAGCTGTCAGCACAGAGCCTGATGTGGGGCTTGAACCCACAGACCAAGATCATGACCTGAGCCGAAGTCAGGCATTCAACTGACTGAGCCACCCAAGTGCCCCCCAACAAGACACATCTTAAAAATAAAGGACAGATTAAAAATAAAAAGATTTAAAAAGATACACCATACCAATACTAATAAAAAGAAAGCAGGAGTAACTGTAATTAGTATCACAAAAGCATATTTTAGAGCAAAGAATATTACCAGAAAGAATATTTTGTAATACTAAAGGAGTTAGTTCAGCAAGAGGACATAACAACCCTTAGTGCTTGTTTACCTAGTAACAGCTTCAAAATACACAAAGCAAGAACTGTAAGGAGAAGTAAACAAATCTATAATTATAGCTAGAGATTTAAAGACTCTCAATGTTTGATGGAACAAGAAGACAAATTTTAGAACTAGATTGTGCATAGACTCCATTTTAATGAAAGACTTTGAAGAAAATCTATATCCAAATCAGGATATAAAGACTTGAATAAGACTATCAACCAACTTGATGTGACGTTTATAGAACACAGCTGTACTGAACAACAGTAGATTATACATGATTTTCAGGAGCACATGGAACACCAAGATAGACCATATTCTGGGCCATTAAACAAATCTCAATAAGTTAAAAGGATTCAAGTCATACAAAGTTTGTTCTTTGACCACAACAGAATTACTACTTGGAAGCTAGCACTTGTAATACAAGATTAGATGATCTCTAAATTGTGTGTGTTTGGGGGACAAGGGGAAATGGATTGGAAAGCAAAAAGGGAGGTATCAGAATGTTGTGGAATGATTTTTATGAATAGTGGAACTCAGACAAGCTATGCTGGAGAAGATCTATACAATGCACATATTTGACATAGATCTTGTAGCCAGAACATAATTCTGAAATTATGAAAACTACTTTTCATATATAATAAAACTACTTGTCAATATTAAGAAGACAACCCAATGTTTTTAATGCCCAAAAGATTCAAGCATATATTTCACACTAATACATGAATGGCCAATCATTACCTAAAATCATGCCAAATATTGTCACGGAATGAAAATTAAAACTAACATAGTTAAAGGTTGATAATTATTAGGCTGTGGAGCAACTGAAATTCTCATACAAAGTATTAAAGCCACTTTTGACTATCTTTGAGCAGTCTTGTGAAGTTCAATACATATTGCCATATAACCCAGCAATTTCACTCCTAAATATTTCCCCAAGAGAAATGAAAAAATGTCCACAGAAATATTTGCACACAACTGTTCATAGAAGCTATATTCATAAAAGTACCAAAATGGAAACAGCCCAGATGACCATCAATGTAGAAATGGATAAACAAATTATAATATATTTATAACATGGAATAAATACACCGGAATAAAAAGGAATGAATTGCTGAAATACGTAACAAAATCTCAAAAACAGTACACTGAGCATAAACATACAAAAGAGCATGGTACAGGGTGCGTTGTAGGGGCTATGCTACCATGAAACTGAGAGTGAATGTCTGTTCCAGTTTGCATCTTAGGACCTCCCTAGTCCCAGCCTGAGAGTACTTATTGTATAACTGTAAACCTCAACAGGCAAAACTAATCTGTTGTGACGTGGGCCAAGAATGGATGGTATTTACTGCAAAGGGCCCAAGGGATCTCTTGGGAGTGATGAAAATGTTCGGTATCTTGATTGGGGTGATGGTTACATAGGTGTAAACATTTATCAAAATCTAGTAAACTAGAAAAAAGTGGAACTCATCCTGCCTTGAATGTCTCCCCATCTCAACCCATTCTTCACACTGACAACAGCATGATCCTTGTACAATCTCATGGTCATTTCTGTTTAATAACTCTGCATCATTTACAAAATCAATCCAAAATCTTTGCCGCACACTATCTATTCAACTCTAACCTCGCTTCTCACTTGCTAATGCATTCTCTTTTGTTGGATCTATTACACTATTCCTTTGCTTCTCTGTTTCCATGGCTAGGCTAGAGAACAAAACCTATCTTTACATTTTTGTATCTCAATGCATAGCATGGTATCAGGCACAGGGCATGCTTCCCAAAAAACGTTAGCTAAATAAGTATAATGAGTATATTAAATATGATTTTCTTTGTCTTCTCCAAAAGAATCTGTCCCTGCAAATTAAGGAAACTGCTCTTTATATAATCAGAAACATTTTTCCCCCCCAGAAAGACCTTCATTAAAATTGAACCTATGCTGGGGCACCTGGATGGCTCAGTCAGTTAAGCACCCGACTTTAGCTCAGGTCATGATCTCACGGTTCATGAGTTCGAGCCCAGTGTTGGGGCTTTGTGCTGACCGCTCAGAGCCTGTAACCTGCTTTGGATTCTGTGTCTCCCTCTCTCTCTGCTCCTCCCCCCACTCACACTCTCTCTCTCTCTCTCTCTCTCTCTCTCAAAAATAAATGTTAAAAAAAAAAAACATTAAAATTGAGCCCATGCACAATGTAGCTCTAAAATTTCAAAGACCTTAAGGATGTTCAATCTTTTCAAAGAAGTAATATCCTATCATTTGCTGTTGCTGCATTTATGCCTCGCTATCTCCTCTCTTGCTGAAATGTTCTTTTTGAATTAATAGCTTGATAAATGGCTAAGCAGTTTTCATCAGGCCAATTAGGACAGTGGTAAGTATTTATCTGTGGAGTATGGATATTTAAGAAATCTGATCCATTATTTAGAAAATCACTCCTGATCTCAGAGTTGGCTCAAACTGGCACCTTCTGGCATTTGCTTGTGGGTGGGGAATATGGAATGCTTTGAAACCTGAATGGATTTGTCAAGTTTTAAAACTCCCTTATGGTTAGAGGAAAACAACATTCATTGCTTAAAAACACCATTGTTTGTTTTTTCTGCTTTTCTGTTCTTTGGAGCCTGAATCTGCGAAAACATTCACGCCCAGAATTTTGCTTCATGTACGTCTCCAAATCTGTTTCTGGAGACGTTAGTGATGTGGAAACCTTTTTATCGTGTAATTATTTAGAATGTTCAGGACAAATTGAAAAAGTCCATTTAATGCTCATACTGTATTCTATGGAGAAAGACTAGATTCTGTCATAGGCAGAGTAGAGTTGATAGGAGTGTGGGTCCTGGAGCTGAGACATCTAAAACTCAAATCTCTGTTTTTCTACTTCATGGCTGTGTGACCTTGGACAAGCTATTTAACCCCTCTGTCCTGCTTCAACATTCTCATCTATTCAATAGGCATGAGAATAGAGTAGGTCCAGGACAGCCACAGTTAATGCTGTCACAATAGATTAGGTTTGCCTGTTGTAGAGTTTCACATGAATGGAATTCTATAGCAAGTACTTGTCTTATATATCCTTGCGTCCCCAGCTTCCAGCATGGGACTGGTGGGGGGGGGGGGGTCCTAAGATGCAAACAGGAACAGACATTCACTCTCATTTGTTTGACGAATAAGTGGGTTAATACATGCAGAATGCTTGGAAGGGCAGTGGGCACAGAGTAATCAATAAAATTGAGTTGCAGCTATTACCATCATTATCCTCATCATTAAGGAACTGAATGTAGAATGCCCATATCTGATTATTCAACTGCAACTTACAGCGTGATTCCAGGAGATATAACTTCAGTAGCAACATTATTTTATTAATGTTAAATAATAAACATTATTAACACTGACTGTTAATAGTCACTACCTCACTGCATAGAACACAGCACTACCTCACTGCATAGAACAGAGAGCATTGCCTGAGGATAAAGTCAGTCTAGGGCATGAAAGAGTGTGTGTGAGGTACTATCCAGAAGCCTCATCCTGTTTTTCAACTCTGTCCCCACCATTGCCACTGCCACTATCAGGACCTCTCATTTCCCATTCACATTAACTCAACAGCTTCCTCCCTTCTGGTCTTTTCACACAGACCTCACCCGCCTCTATCAATCCATTTTCTCCACAGAAGGCCAAAAGTGATCTTTCTAATAGAATCTCCTCCTTGTTCTTATTCACTTGCTTTAAAAAAAACCCTCAGCGACAACCTTGGACACAACATAAAGCCCGCACTCCATGGTGAAGCACAAGGACCTTTGGGATCTGACCCAGAGAGCCCCTCCACCCTTTGCTGTCACCACTCCTGCTCTCTCCTTCCTCTGAGGAGCTGTTGGTAGTTCCCCAACTCTCGTCACTCCCATTGTTGACTGGTGCACGTGCTGCCCCCGCTGCCAGGCATACACATGTCTTCCCCCTGATGAACTTTACTTGCCAATCTGGATTCGCCTATGGTTGAGATCATGTCTGTGCACTAGCTCATTCCCAATCACCTGGCACATAGTATATGTGTTGAACTAATTACCTTCCCTTCAGGACTCCTTTAAGTCTCTCTGCTTAGAGTTCTAGCATGGCACTTAAGTCATTATTATGCATCATTCTTATGGATTTGTCTTCCATCATACTGAACTTCACAAGGCTGGTCCTTATCTTATACATTTGCATCCCCAGCTTCCAGCATAATGCCTTCCCTGAAGCAGAAACTTAGAAATTTCTAAAAGAATGAATAGTATTCATAGACCATTAATCTCAGGTTTAAAGTTCATTCCAATTCTGAAGCGAGGGAATGTGTGGACCTTCTTGGCCATTCTTGGATATTATCCTGATAATACTACTGACATTTTAAGCAAAAGTTTGCACATTTGTGCATTTTTCTGGGTAATGGGTCCATAGCCTCAATCAGATTCTCAATGGGGTTTCTGATCCCCCTAAAAGTTAAGAATATATGCCCTTGGGGCACCTGGGTGGCTGAGTCAGTTAAGTGTCTGGCTTCAGCTCACGTTGCGATCTCAGGGTTTGTGAATTTGGGCCCCACATCAGGCTCTCTGCTGTGAGCGCGGAGCCCCCTTCGGATCCTCTGTCTCCCTCTCTGTCCCTCCCCTGTTCTCATGCACTCTATCTCTCTCTCAAAAATAAACAGTTGAAAAAGAAAGATTTATATAAAGAACACATGTCTTTAAGAGTTGTTTTTAAAAACCAGTTGTGAAATACAAAGTTTGCAAGGTAGTTTGATGAGTCAGCCCATTTAACTCAGATGAGGTAGAGGGTTGTGCCCCTACACACTGCCTCTAGCAATCTCTGCTGCTGGACTGTGTGGTGGTTCCAATTGACTGCAGCGGGTGTTCTCCTGGATGAATATCCATCTATGGTGTCTCCTCCTACACACACCTGTAGAAGCAGTTTGACACTCATTTGCATGGCCTCCGTGGTTCTAGAAGCATCAAGCATTTCAGCTCCTGGGCCCAGCAGCACAGTGTTTTAACCCAGCATTCAGTGTATAAAGGCTGTTCTGTTCAAAGCCGAGAACCATCTTTGACCCTCTTTGACTAGACATTTTCTCGGGCTTCCATCAAGAGATTGGCAGTGTTTTCTAACGCAGACACACACAAAGAAGAGACGAGAGCTTCTCTAAGAAGCTAAGAAAAAGCACATTTTAAAAATAACTTGAGCAAATGAATTCATTCTGGCAAAAGCAAACTTGCTCTGTAAAATAAACTTCTTTAGAGTTTCTCAATAGCAGGTCCTGAAAACTTAAACAACCCCAGGGTCCACATGAGCTAAGACACTCACTGAACAAAGTTCCTGGCCCAAATTCTGTCAAAATAAAGAACACCTTATAAAACTAGGAGTCCATGACCATCATGTGAGAACAACATGAGGGGGTGGGGGGATGACCCAGCCCAAGGACAGTGAGAAAGTCTTATGATTAGATCCTCAAAATGCTGGCTTTCCAAGACCAAACCTGAAGTGATGAGGGACAGGGGACTATAGCTCATGACTCAGGCCCCTGCTCAGATCCTACCAGGCCCCTGCCTTCCCTAGGGAAAACCAGAGTCTACCAACTCTCATGAAGTCAGAGGCAGCCCCTGAGAGTTTTACCATGTGTTCTGTTGACAAGATAATGGTTCCATTGAAATTGTAATAACATACTTAGCTGAAGGAGCCCAGACCCTTATAATAACTTCAGGTCCAGCCATAGTTTTTCGAGCATAATAATATGTTCTTTCTAATGAGACCCATACTGTTCTAATGAACTTAAGCTGAATTTATCTGCACAAGAATAGCACTTGTTATAAACAATAAATACAGTGATTATCATTTTATATATGTGTAGCTCTCCTTCAAAACAAAGTATTTTCTCATTGCGTGGTTGTAGTCTAGTCCTTTCTATGTGGGGAGCACTGTGCTAGAATCCATATCTTAGAACTTGGAGAAATTCAGAGAAGAGGCACCAGGATCATTTTTAAAGGCTGGAAAATAAAATTTATGGAAAAGCATTTTCTAAATATTGCTGTTATTTAATTGCAGAGATTTGGGAAATATTAGGATAAATCTGAACATTATATTTCATCTGTACAAAGGATCATGGTCAGATTAGCAGAGTTTATTGAGTAATGACTACATGCCCCGTGCTTGAGCAATTTCTCAGGCAACCCTCACAACAACCTCATAAAGTAAACTTCCCCATGTACATGAGGAGGACACTGATGCCTAGGTTAAATGATTGTCCAGACATGATAGATATTTTTCACAAATACCCTGCTTTTCTCTCTCTTTTCTCACCTGGAAGTTCAGTTGTACTTTCTCTTTCGGTGGAACCCAGGCATGACCACACAACTCTCTTCAGCCAATGAACAAAACAAGCAAATGTTGTTTTCAGACAGAAGGCTAGAGAGCTTTTCCCTCTTTAACTCTACCACAGTGACTATTAACATTCTGGAACATGGCAGCTCCACAGCCTGGGTCCTTCAGTAGGAGATACGGGAGCAGAGTCCCCTTACCACCCCCATCAACCCAAGATAAGCATGTTGCACAAGCACGACATTAACCTTTGCGGTTTTAAGCCACTGAATTCGCACCATTGTTTATGTAGCAAAACTTGACAATACTAAGTCACCCAGCTGACTGGAGCTTGACCTATTACCCACAGCTTATTCTGAACTAACAAGCTGTGCTGCCTTCTAGGTAGAGAATGATGGCTAAGTGTATTATTCTACCTAGTTTGAGGAGCGGGAAAAAATGGTCATTATCTGCAGTGACAGGGATCGAGATTCCCCAGGGGGGAAGTCAAGACATAAATAAATACAAGTGAGGAAGATCAGAGGAACTTCCATTGAAGATTTACTCAGAAGAGAAAACCAGTTAATGTTTTGATGTTATTTCCTTCTGGGCAGTTTAATGACACTTTGCATATATTTTCTCAAAGAGTTCTACTTAAGGGAACATTTTTTAGAGTTCCCAGCTTGGAACTGTGTTCTCTGCTTCAGAACCTCTCTCTAGTTTAGTCCGGCTTATTTTCCTATAGGACTCATAACAGTAACTTTCTCCTTTATTCTATGGTACTCGCTGTGGGCCTTATTGCCACCTACCAGGACCCCAAATATTGCTTTTGACTCCCCCCCCCACATCAGAACCTGAGGCAAAGACTTGATGCAGTTAGTTTATCTAGCCCAGGAAGCAGGAATGAGAAAAGGATGAGTGGGAGAAGAAGGAAGAAAAGCCAATATAAGGATGAAATATCAACTGGCCACTTGGGACTTTGATCTCTGTCATGTAAAGAATGCCTTCCGTCATTGCCCATCTCAAGGATAAGAGGACGGAGCATTTATTCACTGGCTCTCATTCACTGCTCATTGTCCCTAGGGGCCTTAAGTAGCCTCCCTGCAGCACAGACACTAGCATCACTCCTGGGCTGAGCAAGCTCCCACAGCTGTGGGAAGTCTTGAGGCAGACAGTGAAATTACACCTAATGTGTGCTTAAGATATGGGAAACCAGCCACTATAAATGCACTGGAACCGAGGGAACCAGGGATGCTTTCTATACCAAACTCCATCCTTAAACACTAATCTCAGTTCTTACAGAGAGCTGATGGATGCAGGGTGATGACAAATGGGGACTGAGAATAAGATAGGCAGCCTGTATGAGCCCTGCACAAGTTTCCCAATGTCTAAAATGGGGGGAGGGGGGCGGTGGTGGTAGTGGTGGTGGTAATCATAGCAAGGTCATTGTAAATATTTGGTCATTGTAAGTATTTGGTCCCAGCATCATTCCTAGCACATTCCAAGTGCTTGATAAATATGAGTTCCCTGCCGTCCATCTCTAGTAAATGCTGTAGGGCTATGCAAGCCGCTGAGACAAAGGTCTTGGGGGTCCTTCCAACTCTTCACTTGTGCTTTCATTTTGTTTTTTGATGTTGACTCTGCCTACAAGTTGAGCAGCCAGGAGGAGCAACTTCAAATGGAAACCTATGGAAACCTAGTTTAGCATCTGCTGAAATCAACAGAACACAGGAACACAACAAGACAAGGAAAAGGGATGAAAGTGTAATGCCATTTTAGAGAAAAGGAGAATTGTTCTTCTAGGACATTGGGTAGAAACCTTGTTCTTCTAGGACATTGGGTAGAAATCCTCGAGTTACCCAGCTGTTATAAGTCCTCTTCGGTACAAACTAACAAAGGAGGGAAGAGAAAGAAAGGAAGAAGGAAAGAGGGAGGGATATGGGGAGGGGAAGAAAAAGAATAAATAAAAGGAAGGAAATTATCCATTCATCTCTATAGAGACTCTACCTGAGCATTAGTAAGACTTGGGAAAAAGTTTAACTAAAACTTTTCTAAAAACCTTTCAGAGAGATGTTTTTCCCCGGAAAAGCATCATCAAAGCTGTTCAATACCCAAGGCAAGTCTTTCATATCACTGGACATGAAACACTATCATATCTGAAACTGGCTGGAGGCCATTTAGAAGTCAATAATTATTTAGCCCAAGGGGCCTTCCAAATGGTGAAGTAGCATCTTAGGAGGAAATTAGTATTGAGCAGTGTATCAAATCTAATTGGAATCTTGAGGAAATGGGGTCTTGAGTAGGTAAAACAGCTGGAAGCTAAAGTAGGGCAGGACAAGTGATCCCCTCATTTCTGTGTCTTGCCTTAATTAGGATGTGAAAAGGATAATCTTGTTTCTTTTTTAGGCCAGGAAGGCAGGGGGTGGTTTGGAAAGCCTCCTTGTTCATTAACAGTCACCTTCAGTTGGACAGTGGAACAGTTTACTTCTTTCATTTCTTTCCACAGATATTCAAGGAGAGTTGAGGAGGCACAAAGACTTTTCTTGGTTTTCCATACATGGCAGTTGGGAGTTAATGAGTGACTTATTGGGCATGGTCGTGGGCATTGATCACAAAGACAGTAAAGCTGTGTTTTTTTCCCCTTTCAAAAGGAAGTCCATATGACTTATTTTCCTACTTGGAGGAGGAAGGGGTGTATATAAGCTGGAAGCCTCTTCTCTGTGTTCCTATCCCCTTCTGTATGAATCACTTTGATTTTCATCTCAAACCCATTGAGCACACAGTCTGATTTCCCCATTTTAGAAAGATGTTGAAGTCTCTCTCAAATTGATTTGGGGGAGCCAGGCCATGGTGTCTTTACACAAGACTACCTTAGACTCTGATTCTCCCAGCAACTAACTCTCCTTGGATCACATCTAATGACCTGTTTTAGGACAATTCCTAGAAAAGAATTTTTCTCCATTTTTCCCAGCACTGAGGCAGACCACAAGTGTACTATACATGTGGCTTGTGTCAAGCTAAAACAAAAACATCATGATTCTCTCCTGAGAAGAGTCATTTTTCAAGTGGTTTAAAAAGCAAACAACCCCCCCCAAAACACATTCTGGTAAGGAGATCTGAAAGGACGTTGGATCACTGTGAAAAATAGAAACAGATCCAAAGAGCAGGAGGAGAGATCACAATTTCATTTAAATAAAATTAATTAAAAAAATAATTTAGGAAAGCACATTCACTTTACTCCTATAGAACTGAAGGCAGGCCATTGTCCATAATGATTCCAAATTGCACCCTCTTGTTTCACTGCACTGATACAATTTTGAACAATGTCACAGGTCTTCCCCAGACCTCAAACCCTGTGACCTTTTCATGCCTCAGTTCCACTTCTCCAAAATGGGATTGATGTAATGTGGATTTTAGAGGAAATGATTATAGCCATCCAGTGTCATCATAAATGGTAAGAATTATGCTAGCAGGAAACATGCTGGACACATGGACTCCTGTCATGGTTCAAAATTGCTTAAAAAGTTATATATATATATATATATATATATATATATATATATATATATACCAGATGTATATAAAAATTTATATAAATATCTTTATATATGCCATATATATTTCTATATTATACATATCTTTTGTACACACACACATATGCACACATCTGCTTTGTTTAAATTGCCATTATTTTGGTGCTTAGGATGAGCCACGCACATTCATTTTCAGGACCCAGAGATGCCTCATAAAACATGGAGACAATATATCCAGGATCATGACTAGTCAAGCTTTTGAAAGTAAAATCAAAATAGATGAGGAGGAAGTGTGCCCTACTTTTGAAGATTTGTTAAGTAGACAGTTGTGTTATCTCTCATTGCTTCGTATGAAAAGAAGGACTCTGAGAATGTCTGCTATTTGTTAGTAACCTGCCTGTAATAACCATGGTTAGCACACAATGACACTGGGTAATCAGACTACTGAAATTAATAGGAAGACCCTCCCACAAATCTTATTTGAGTGAGTACTGCTCTCTAGAACAATATGACTGTGAGTCTATGTCTGTCGATGACTATGCAAGTCATTGCCCCCACTTTACTCTGTTGCAATGTGTTATGATGTTACTATGGTGACACTCTTAGGATATCCCTCCACTCTTTTGGTGCCCTCTCAGTGGAAGCTATAATGAGGTGGTTTGGCAACAGAATCTTTTTGGGATTTTTCTCTTACACCATTGAAGACCAGCATGGCTTTCCTCTTACAGGAAATGCATAAAGCATGAACTGAAAATGATAGAAAGTATTTTGCACTGACTTAGGCAAAGAAAGTTAATGTTACTAATTCTACATCAAAGTACCCAGAAATATTCTCTTCTTGTTCCCGGTTCTAGGAGATGACATCCCAAGGGATAGTGAGGCTTCTAGATTTAGTGTGGAATGTAACACGTGCTGAGGGCTAGGGTCTCTTACCCTCATGAGAGAGGAGCTGTGTGAGGGTGATGTGAGAACTATGTGCTGGAAAGAAAAAGATGTGGTGTGCTCCAGAAACAAGCACTGTGCTAAGCACATTACATGCATCCCTTCAGTGAATCCATACAACCACGTATATTACTTACCCCATTTTATAAAATGAGGTAACAGACACAGCTAATAATTACCATGCCACTTTATCTCCCTAAAATGCATCTTTCAGGTGATCTTGGCTTTTCTCTTTTCCCTGGAAGAACTTGGAAGTGAGAATCATGGGAGCCTCCATCCAAAATCCTTAGACTTACTTCACAGCTACCTGGAGAGATTTATCTGAAACAGCTTAAAATCTGACAACTCCATCTTGGACAAACACATCCTTAGAGCCTTTTCCACTGCTGTATCAGGACATAGCAGCAATGGTCATGAGACCTAAAATCAATGTCCCAATCTTTTGGTTGTGTAATCCAGGGCAAGTCAATTCTTCCAGGCTTAGTTACTTCACCTATGAAATCAAAATGGCAAAAACTGTCCAAAGGCCAGGGAATAACCCAGTTTCTTTCATTATCTATTTTTGTTCACTTTAGAACATTTTGGGTCTAAGATGTATGAGGCTGTGCTCTGGACCTAGAGTGAGAGATCCACAATTGCCCTTTTATAATGTGGCAAACAGAGTCAGAAGCCTCTCAAAACATTTTATCCAGCAAGAGTTCATTTTTGCCTTCTTCTTCTTGCCTTTTGAGTTATAGCTTCAGGCATTGCTCTGGCAGCTCCTTCAGGTAAACTTTCTCCATTAATAACACAACCAAAATCGTTACATTTCCTTTGATCTCTAGCCCAGCATTTGGGATCCCAGCCCTTATCATCTAACTGCACAGGTAGTGCCCGTACCAACCAGATTAACCTTAGTTTCCAGGACACATCTAGGACTTTTCTCCCTTCCTGTATCTTTCTAGGTTCTATGCACCTGAAGTGACTTTTCTAACTCCCAACAGTGTCCACCATCAAATCCAGCTCAAATGCCACATTCCTCCCTGAAACTCCCCACAGTCAACACCATCTCAAATTAATCTTTCTTGTCTCTATTCTCTACAGCAACATATTGGCCTCTTTTATACTATCCCCCCCCTAGTCTTCTTTGTATTATTGCTAGGTATATTTCTCTTGTCATTCTCTTGTCAATCTTATTAGATTGTAAGCACATCAAGAGCAAGATCCAGGGTGTCCTGTTGCAGCATGACAGTGGCAGAGGAGTGTAGAGTTTCTGCTATGGGTTTAAGTCACACTGACAAGTCTAAAACCTGCATACATGATGTACTAGCTGCATGACTTTGGGTAAATTCCTTCTCCTTTCTGGCCTATAATTTCTTCACCTGTGTTTACTATTTAGGGACTTTGTGACAATTAAATGAGATATTCTACATAAAGTACTCAGCAAGTACCTGACATATTGTGGGTACATACATATCTTTTACACACACACACACACACACACACCTGCTTTGCTTAAATTGCCATTATTTCGGTGCTTAGGTGGATGTTAAGTATTTGCAATACCTAGAATGAGTTCTCGTCATTAATTAATTCAACAAATATTTGAGTGCCATATTAGTGTGTTCAGGCTGGGATAACAATTCAGGCTGGCTTAAACAATAGACATTTCTCACAGTTTTGGGGACTGGGAAGTCTAAGATCGTGATGCTGGCCAATTCTGTTCCTGGTGAGAATCTTGTTGGCTTACAGATGGCTGCCTTCTCCCCGTGTCCTCACATGGCAGAGAGAACAATCTCTCTTTTCTTGTTTCTTCTTATGAAGCCACTAATATCATCATGAGGGGCCTACCCTTATCAGTTCATCTAACTCTAATTACCTCCTAAAGACTTCATCTCCAAATACCCACATACTCACATTGAGGGGTAAGGCTTAAACCCATGCATTTGGGAGGCAGAAGGAGGTGAGATATAAGTTAACCCATAGCAAGTGTCTATACATTTACTGAGCTAGTCAAGGGATAGAGTAATACATAAAATAGATAAAAATCCATGAAGTGTGGAATTTCCATTCTCGTGGAAAGAGTGAGACAGTGTGGTAGACAGAATAATGCCCCCCCCAAAATGTCCACATCTTTATTTCCATAACCTGTAAGGAATTGGGTTTTGCAGATGGAATTAAGGTTGATAATCAGCTGACTTTAACATAGGGAGATAATCCTGGATTATTTGGATGGGCTTGGTGTAATCCCAAGGGCCTCTATAAATTGAAGAGGGAAGGAAGCAGAAAGGCCATAGTGATGAAAATGAGGGCCTGACTGCCGTGGCCAGTTTTTAAGAAGGAGGAAGGGAGCCACAGGCTGAGGTATGTGGGCAGCCTCTAGACACCAGTAAAAACAGGGAAATTGATTCTCTCTCCCCTATAGACTTCAAAAAGGGATGATGCCCTGCTGACCCCTGGAGGTTAGCCTAATGAGAACTGTCTAACCTCTAGAACTATAAAATAAGTTTGTGTTGTTGTGCATCGTTAAGTTGGTGGTCCATTGCTACAGCAGCCATAGAAAACCAACACAGGCAGAAAACAGAAAACTAATACAGGCAACATATATATTGTACGTCAGATGGCAATAAATTCTGTGGAGAAAATCAGAGCAGGGAAGAAGGATAGGGAGTGTTAGAAGCGGAAGGTGATTATAATTGTCAGTGGAGTTGAAAGACGGGGCCTCTGGTAACTTTTGAACAGGAGCTGAAGGAGGGGAGGCAGTAAGTTGTGAAGAATCTGAGCAAAGAATGTCCCTGGCAGAAGTCACAGGAAGTTTAAAGACTCTGTTTTAACTTACCTGGCATTCCTGGGAACCGAAAGAGGTAGTGTGCATGAAGCAGAATTTGTGATGGAGAAATTAGGAGGAAACAAGATCAGAGATAAAGGGGTGCCTATTTGTGTTAGTTTTACTCTGAGTAAGACAGGAAGCCCAAGGAGGGTTTGAAGTAGCAGGGTGGCAATATATGACATAACTTTTACTGGAATCACATTGGCTGCTCTATTGAGAATAGCACATATGGGGGGCAAGGTGGAGGCAGCGGGGGGGGGGGGCAGTTAGGTTATTGCAGTAATCCAAGCTATCGGTGTTTGTGGCTTGGAACAAGGTGGTGGAAAGAGGTCTGTCAGCTTCTGGAAATATTTTGAAGGTAAAGCCAATGAAATTTGCTGACAGACAAAATTTACAAAAGGGGGAGTGAAAAATGATTCCATGGCTTAGGGTTTTAAGTCAATGAAAGGTTGGAGTCCATTCACCAAGATGGGGAAAACAACCATGGAAGCAAGTTTGAGGGAGAGGATGGGTATAGTTAGGATGGACTTTTGGTACCTGAATCCTTCCCTTCATCCAATATTTCCCTTCAGATTTCTGTCCCTCAAGCAAAGAACTATACACAAAGAATAATAGCCATTGGGAAATGGTATCTTGCTCAATTCATGATGGAGCCAGTTTGCTATATAACACCTATGCAGAGCTCTGATAAAAGCTGGATTGGAGAATGAGGTGTAGCCCAGGATGCTACAGAGTGAATGTTTATGTCCTCCCCAAATTCATCTGTTGAATCCTATCCCCCAGTGTGATGGTATTGAGAGATGGAGCTTTTGGGAGATGATCAGTCATGAGGGTGGATGCCTTATGAATGGGATTAGTGTCCTTATAAAAGAAGCCTAAGAAAGCTCCCTGCCCCCTTCTGCCCTGTGAGGACATAGTGATAAGTTGTCTATGAGAAAACAGGTCCTCACCAAACCCTTAATTGGCTGGCAACTTGATCTTGGACTTCTCAGCTTCCAGAACTGTGAGAAATACATTTCTGTTGTTTGGAAGCCCCAAGCTTTGTTGTAGTAGCCTGAACAGACAAAGACACAAGAGGACCAAAGAAGACTGGAATCCAAATGCTGGTCCTTTAGAGAAGATTCTGAAGGTTGAGCCATCCTTCTCCAGCCCACTGGGTCACAGGCAGAGAAGCTGGGCCAGCGATGGGGCGAGAGCTGGGGCACCATTCATCACACTGACCCCACTCACTGATGAAAGTTGGCCAGGAAGTATTGAAGGCTCTCTCCCAATCACAAGATTTACCATTCCTCCCCAGGGAAGAAGCCACTAAGGAGACGGAACTGAGATGAAAGGCCTCTCTTCCCTATGGCCAAAGAGAGAGGCAGAGCCAGTTCCATTTATGTTTATTGATTAGAATCGAATACCCTCTGCGCCCTGTGCATGCCCAGCTCATCTGTGTCCTGGAGCACGAGCCCTATCTCCAAGGGCAGAAGTTGGATCTCAATGTTCTGCTTTAGTTTCTGAGCCAAGAAACCTCATTTTTCCTCTGCTGGCAGGACAGAAAAGATCCTGCAATGGGAACTGTTAGGCAGGCAACAGACTTCCCAATTAGGGACTAGTGAATGAAAGGGAAGGAAAATTAAAGGTAAACTGGGGTAATTAAGATTACATCATCATCCTGATCTGGATGATGAAGAGCTTTCCAATTGCCATGAGGCCAAAAGGACAAAAGGAGCTTTAAAACCAGTGACTAGGGTTTGAGGCAGTTTGGAAATGAAATTGCATTGCTCAATGATGAACAGAATCATTGCTTAGTGGCTGTATATTTGTATCTAACCATTTCCCTCCCCCCCCACCATGTTTATGTTTTATGTTTACAATCTCCAACATCTTTGCACTGCCCAAGTGACACAGAATTAAATGGAATCATTTAATCCTGATATCGTTAGACCATCACAATTTGACTATTGAATATTTCTTACAATATTTACAATTTTACAGAAATGACTGGATATTGCAGAAGATGTGTGTGATTTTCGAGGTTCTCATTTAGTGATCATGGAAACCACTTTTGGGGGAAAGATGTTTTCTTCACGTATCCTAATTTCTAATTAATATAGTTCCATACGTCTTTAAAGTGTATAATCAGAATTGTAAAATTTGGTACTTCTCAACATTTGGTACTCCTTAATCAATATGTATTAAGGTGCCATATAACAGGTATAAAAGATGTGGGAAACATTATTTTCTTTTTACATTTATTTATTTTTCAGAGACAGAAAGAGCACAAGTGGGGGAGGGGTAGAAAGAGAGTGAGACAATCTGAAGCAGGTTCCAGGCTCTGAGCTGTCAGCACAGGGCCGCTGCGTGGGGCTTGAACTCATAAACTTCAAGATCTTGACCTGAGCTGAAGTCTGACGCCCAACCAACTAAGCCACCCAGGCGCCCCATAAGACATTATTTTCTCTAGGAAGCTTATCTTTAATGACTCCTACTATTAAGAATACTTTCTATGTTTACTTTACCCTTAAGACCACCCTGCAAGGTAGATATTGCTTTCCCAATTTACAGAGAAGAATACTGAAGTTTAGAGATCACAGATCAAGATCACACAGTAGAAAGTCTCAGGGGTGACTGGGCTTCAAAGTCTATGCTCATCCCACTACTCCCAGTTTGTTCTAGTAAATCTGCCACAATCTCAGAGTATTTTCCAACGATTAATGCTCCCCTCTGTCAGTATTTTTCAACAAGTCAGAGAATGTTGGAGAAGGTGATTCCCCCTTTATAGGTGCCTTGGCCGTTGTGGACCGTGAACGCGTCCTTTCTGATCCGGTATCTCCCTTGTCGCCCTGGTGAGAAGACCACCCTCTTTTCCCCAAGGTGGGGAGCCCGCTTAGCCCGACCACTCCCCACCTCTGAAGGAGGCAAGTTGAGCCTCCAGGCCACCTGACTGCTCTCCCCCACGGAGCTGCCATTCCGCGGGCGGCCGCCAGGGGTCCCCTCTCGGCGTCCCCGCGCACAGCCGCACGCGGGGCGCCTGGGGGGGCTACTTGGGAGCAGCTGCTGGAGCTCGAGCCCCGAGCTCGCTCGCCCGCGCGCTCCTGGAGACCGCGCGCGCTGGCCCCTGGCCGCTCGCCCCTTGCCCGCCGCGAGGATCCGCCAGCGTCGCCCTTCTGGCCCCCGGCTCACCCTCCTCCTCTGGCGCCGCCTGCTACTGACCCGCCCGGCGCACGGAACCGACCGCGGGCTGAAGGTAAAAGCCCACGGTGAGTGAGAGCCCGCGCCGGGAGAGGCAAGGTGGCGCCGCCCGGCAGCTGCTCGCCCCGCTGGCGCCCGGGCGGGCTGGGGTGCGGGGCGCACCTGGGGGCGGGCGCAGCGGGACCGGGGGGTGGGCGGCTCCGCGGCCGGGATCCGCGTCAGACCCCCGCCCCACGTCGAGGCCCCTGCGGGCCCCTCGCGCGCCCTTCCCGGGCGGGAACGGGAGTCCAGTCCCCAGCCCAGGCTCCGGGGCCTTGACTGTGCAGACTCTGTAACCTCGGTCTCCCTGCGGGGCACAAGTGCGTCCCGGAGCCACCCCGAAGCGCGGGGGGCTGCAGCGTGCGTGTCAGGCCGCGGGGGGGCGGGAAGACAAACTTTCGCGAAAGTGCGCCTGGGCCGGAGCTCGGCGCTCGGGGCGTGTGCGGAGGCTCCACGCGGGCTGAGAGGGGGAAGGAAGCCCGCTCCGCCGGCCCGCTCGACCCCGGCGCCGTCCGAGCTCCGGGGAGGGTGCGGGTGGGGAAAGAACCGACGAAACCCTGCAGACCCCTTGGGCCAACAACTGTCAAACATCTGGAATCCAGCCCCTCCCTTCCCCCGCGCCGAGGAAGGTGAAAAGCCCTCAACTTTCCTTTGATGATCCTCCTTGCCTCGGGACCCCTCTCGGAATGGAAAGGGCCGACCCCCGGTGCCTGGCAAGTGAGTACCGGGAACCCCCAATCGCCTCTGGCTCCCCCCTTCACCCACCTTCCAGACCGCCTCCCAGACGTCCTCCCCGTAGGGACCACGCCACAGAGCCCGTGGAGATCGTGACGAATGGCCTTTTGTTTCTCCGCGTTTCCCCTATTGTTTGCCTTTGCAACATCTGGCGGGGCTCGCGGAGAGAAGGACGCCCCCCGTGTCCTCCCTGCACCCGCCCGCCACCCCCCCCCCCCTCCAGCCCACACTGCCGCCTCCAGCTGGGGATCCCGACCGTGGAAGGAGAGGAGCCTGACCCCCGCGAGGCCGCCGCACCCAGGCCCTGCGGTTAGAGGGCGGAGGGAAAGTTGCAGCCTCCCCGCCTCCTCGGCTGCCTGTGGCCCGGGGCGCATTTCTCAGATCTCAGCCCAGGCGCGCCGCGAAGGGCGCAGTCACGGAGAGGTGCCGCTTTCCCCAGACTGGAAGCGACCTTCCGCCCCCGACCAGGGTGTCCTTCGGTAGTTCCAGTGGATTTAAATCGCCTAAAGGCCTGTGGCTGGGCCGCTTCCAGGGCAGCGGCACAGGGTCGGGGCACTTGTGGTGGGCAGAATGCCGAGGTTCTGGGGTCTGCGAGTTTCCAAGGGCCGGAGGACAGGCCAGGATGGAGAAGGAAATAACCCGGGAAGCCTCGAGACTTTGCCTAGAAATAGTGGTTAGGTGGCTTCGTCCAGATTAAACGTCGAGTTTTGACTTGGGGTAGGGCTTCCCATGTCTAAATCCCAGGTCCCCTCTCAGCATTTAGAGATGCCACCGGGAAAGCGCCCAGACTTCCAAGTCCTTGCGAACCAGTGGCTTGGGACTGCCTCCGAGTTCCCCTGAGGGTGCGCCTGGTAGATTATGGGTGGCCCTATTTCTGTCCCTTCCCTCACAAGTTAGATGCTTACACATCATGTTTCTTCTTACTGGGGAGTATTAAAGAAGTAGGTCAAAGCAAAGTAGCTACTCTTGAGAAGGGGGGGTCACCGAAAGGGTGAAGGGAGAGTGGTTTTGCCTGTGAGTGGAGGCCAAGCCTGTGCACCTGTTAGAACCTATACATGCTCATAGCTTTACATACAGTGATGTTGCCAGTTTTTTCTGAGGGAGGTCCACTCGTCCTTTTTCCAAGGAGACTCAATTACACTCTAACTTTGGATCCTTCCCCCAAGAGGGGGTAGGGAGGAAGCTCCCCTCTGAACACTTGTGACCTATGTACCCGCTCAAGCATTTTAAGTGGGAGCTGTGCACTTGGCTCTCCAGAGTTCTAAGAGTCTATCCTTTACCTGACCTAATAGAAATTTGACTTCCATTCAACAAATAAACACAAAGTTGACTGCTAAATCTGGAAGGTGGACACAGAGCACTTCCAGAAAGTGCTGCATATTACCAGTGGTACCAACAACAACAACAAAAAGCAAAATCTTTGAAGCACTGGAAGGCTCTTTACAAACATTTCATTATGAAAATGATGCATAAGGAAGGATTCCTTTGAAATTTTGCACAGTAGCAG
The DNA here is from genome assembly GCF_027475565.1 of Acinonyx jubatus. Taxonomy (NCBI): domain Eukaryota; kingdom Metazoa; phylum Chordata; class Mammalia; order Carnivora; family Felidae; genus Acinonyx; species Acinonyx jubatus. The sequence goes on from NC_069391.1 coordinate 43,089,973, forward strand.
CAGGAGAAGAGCAACAAGGCAGACCTGGGTTGCCCAAGAAGTGCCCAAAGGCATCATTAACAAAGTGTAAGGGCAGTGATTGTCCTGGTCTGCTCCAGTAAGGAAAACAGGATAATTGTAGTGGAAGATAATCTTGTACAGTTTCTTTAATTTTAGAATTAACTACCCTCCCTCCCCCAAATCACTGTAGGAAAAAAAAATACAGAGAAGTGAAAATGAAGACAAAAGGAAGGGGGATATTATAAGGAAGGCTCCAGTGGACAATCTTATCCAATGATTTCCTTGGATAAATTTCTGGAGATAGTACAGCTAGGTTGAATGCAATTTTTAGGATATTTAAGATTGCCATAGCGTCCTGTAGGAAGGGTGTGCCGCTTTACCTTCTCTCTAACAAGATACAAGAGGATTTTTTTCCTTGCATCCTGCACCCCACTCACACTTTGTATTATAATCGCTGTTTTTCATTTCTGCCAGACCGATGGGAGGGAAGTATGCTCTTGTCTTTTGCATTTCTTTAATCACAAATGAGATTAAGCATTTTTCCTGTTGTCCCTTAGAGGTGCTTTTAATAAAAGCATACTGTTCTGACTTCTGACCCTGCCCATGTAATCAGATAATCTTTATTAACTCAAAGTTCCAATTTTCTTCCCTCCAGCATGGCAGACATTTGGCAAGACTGCAGCCATAAATTACTAAAATAATTGACATGATCTCGGTAGAGTTATTAGGGAGACTGTGCAAAAGCATTATTAGAGAAATTCTTGGAAGATGCCAGGTGTATACTTACTGCTTTGTAGTGTGCATGCCCCAATTTCTTCAGTTTGTGCCCCCCCCCCCTTTTTTCATTTAGAACAACTCTGTTGAGGAGTTGTTTTTACTAAATGGATTTTACTAACTCATTTTATTTGTGTTCCTTCCACTGGTAACCAGTATGTCATAATCCACAACTTTTAATTTTTGGCTGAAATTTACCCCAGTTTTTTTTAAGACTTCCTCTATTTGGCTTTACCATTTGAGCCCTGTACTTGAATGAATCTTGAAACTAAACAGTTTAGTAGCTTGCTTTTGAAACAATAGCAGGAAGGTTTCCGAAGGGTGGAACCAGGTACATTTTGTGCATTTGTGTAGCCATAAATCTCTATGTTAATTCTTGCTTGACGGTGCAGGTTTCTGAAATGGGGTGGAGGAGAGAGAGGAAGAGAAAATTAATTTCAGCTAGATGATGAATTAATACAGATGAAGGATCACACAAGAAAATTTGGGTAAATAATCTAAGTAATCTGGATACAAATTAACTTCTAAAAAAATAAACTATAGTAAAGTGTCATGTGTTATTATAACTTGTTTACTTAACAGGCAGAAAGTGGTGTTCTAATTGGGAAAATTCAATGTGAGAATCAATGCGAAGTATGACTGTAGGTAATTTATCTCAGGCATTAAAAAACAGAAAAACAATGAAAGGCAGATACTGTACTTTTCTGCAGCATTTTCCGTGCCTTCCAAATCAAATAATACGCAGCAAGAGTCAATCATTGGCTCTCAAAGGTTGAATGAGAGAGCTTAATGGCCATCCAGTTCAACCATCTAATATCATTGGGGGTCTTTATTCTCTTAAACTAATGAAGTCTTTGTGTCATTTCAAACAAACCAAACTGAGAAGCAAATAGGCCAGGAATTTCAACTTTTTTTTTTTCATTTTTTTGTTGAGGACAGGGGGAGACACGGAGGGTTTTAACTTTATGATAGCTTGTGTAAGCTCCTTTAACAAGCTAAATTTTCATAGAATAAACAGCCTTGGCAGCAGGAGGATTAAGTCATTGAGGTGTTACATTCTGCAACATTCTCTGGGCTACATCCTCTAGCCATTGGCTGGGTGAAGTTCAAAGGTAGTAGAGCAAAGTGAGTACAAAATGGCACAAGGAATGGGGAAGAAAACAGTAGAAGAACATGAAGAGAATCTCATTCCTTTAGAACTGACTTTGGAACTTTCTAACAAGATTCAGGGTACCCAGGGGATGGTTGGCATCACCTCTCTTGGAAAGGTAGCTGATGTCTCAAGGCCAACTTTAGAGACTCCAAACCTTGCATAAATCACCACCACTCCAATGGAGAATAGCCCAATAATTCTTAAAAAGAAGATGAAAGAGAAGGAGCTGTTGGAGAGAAATGGAATTTTAATTCTAAGAATATACCTTATTTCTTCCTGAGTAGTAGTGTTAATTTATAGAAGTAGTAGAAACATCTTCTGAGTTCCACTCGGATGATCTCCCAGGCACAGGGACTGTATTTCTTATCTTTCAGGAAGTTGTACATCCTATAGAAATATCTCCTCAGTTCTAGGCTGCTCACCTGGGAGACCATAGCTCCTGAGAAGTCCATCCCATCCTCTTCCATCCGTTTCGAGTCTTCCTTCCCTTTCTCCTCTTCCTCGAAGCATTTTTCCAAGTGGTGCATCTGCCAATCAAGTCTGATTTGGATTTGTTTCAGGTTTTTCTTTTTCCAAGTGGATTTGGTGGTGGACTCTCTGAAGATGTTGAAGGCCTGTGTGGACATTTCATAGAAGGCCTCCTTGAGGTACCTTTTCCCAGGTGGGGTGTGTGATTGGATGTCTTGGGGCAACTCAAAAGCTCTGGTTTCTCTTAGGCACTCTACAGGAAATGAATTGCTCATGCTGTTCAGAAGTCTCAGATTTTGCCAGGTGACTTCCCTCAGGTGAAGATGCAGCAAGTTACAGTGCAGAGAGAGGGCGCCAGGGATGAACAGACCTACAAGGCATGCAGGCCACAAACACTTTTGAATCACATCAGGCTTAGTGTTCATTTTTTTTTTTTTTCTTCCTAAGCTAAACATCCAGACTCAAGATTGACAGTGATGTTTTAGGTCTTAAGTGTTCCATCACATGCCTTTTATATACCTGAATATCTTCCGTGGGGAGGAGTTTTCTCATTCGTCATTTTATGGTTCTCAGGGTTTCGGCCCCTTTCCTTTGCCTCTGAGGCTTGTTTTGACTTTGTGTGACTATGCCAACTTTGGAAATGCTGATTTTTTTTTTTTTCTTTAAAGTGAGCAAAGCATTACCATTTCCTTAGTTGCTTGGATGACCCATCCCAGTATTACAAAATTGTCATAACACGATTGATTATTACGTAGAGAGAGTGATCCTTTAAAAAAATGGTTTTGTTTTGTTTTGTTTTGTTTTTTGGTATCTGGCCGTATAGCCAAACATCTTCTCTCATTGAACTAATCAGACATTGACCAAATGACTGTAATTATTTGATTGCAAGTCTACCAGAACATAACATAGTTTAGGTTTTTCTAATCTTGTTAAATTCAGCTTCTATATTTGGATATTTTCTCTTTTTACTCTATTTTCGTGGGTCTCAGAAAAGATGAAAATAGAGTTGGTCAACTGAGCATGGAACTTAACAGAAGAGAAAGCTGGCTTGGTTTTCTTTTGTCAGTAGAAAATGTTGGCACTCTCCAACTATCCTTTCCTTTAGTTAAACCCAAACCAGTGCTTCCCATGGCTGTCAAACATTTCACACACCTCTGATACCTGTCATAGTCCTCTAGGGAGTTGTATAGTGGGAAGTATTTTTCTGCTTCATTAGCTTTTCTCTTGTAGTGTCATGCATTTTCCTTTTTTAGGTATGGTTTAGGCAGCATTTTAAAACTTCTGCTTGGCTATCTTTTCTTCTTATTTGGAGGTTCTGGATGCTGGAAAGGTTTTTGTTTGTTCCTGTTTGCTTTTCCCTGCGGAGGTACTTCACACCTGGACCACTATTACTGGGATAATGATAGCTATCCACCATTTATGGTTTTCACTTTGACCAAAAATAACCTTCTTCTGGTTATGGAAAAAGTAAGGCAAATGCATTCCTTTGTCCAGGAAAGTGAATGGGATGTCATTAAACAAGTCTGGCTTAATTATCACCTTAAAAAAGAAATGTATTCGTTTTTGATAAAGTCATTTTAGAATAGTAAGCAGACACAGTTCCACAAATATGACAGACTTTAAAAACTTAACTTTAAAAGTTCTTATCTAAACCAGTTGGTTGGACTAAAGGCAAACTGTGGACAAGTAGGATTTTTTAAAATCATGGCTTTTTGGACAGGTTTCCTCTGAGAAGAAAACTTGCTACTTATATTACTCTACATGTGCTGTCTCCAAATTCTGATTTCACAGATTTTATGAGGTGACTAACTTGGAAAAATAATTTGGAAAATGAGCCTTTTTATATTTTATAATTATAACATTATAAGTTGACACAACCTTCCTAGAGAGCAAAATGATGATATGTATCAAAAGCCTTAAAAATGTGTCTAATGTTTGACTCAGAAGTTCTCCCTCTGGGAATTCATCCCCAAGAAATAATGATGGGCATCTTTAAAGACTTAGCTGTCAGGAAGTTTATCACAGAAAAAAACTGAAAACAATTTGTGCAGCAGTAGGTAGTTGGTTAAGTAATTCATCAGTAGAAAATTTCTGTGCAAGCATTAAATATTTGGTCACTTGGATAAATTTACTTTGTAGCTTAAAACCAAGTTAACATGGTAGTATATAGAATCTGATAGCATATTTGTTAAATACCTAATATGCATATATGTGCAGAAAAAATCTAGATGTGTATATGCTACAAATGTTTTCTATGACTAGAAAAATAATTTTTATTTTTAGTGATTTTTATTTTTTGCATTTTTTAAATGACCTTGTTTTTTTTTGTTTTTTAGTTTTCTGTAGTCAGCAAGTATTTCTTATTTAATAAGGTAAAACAAATTTTAAAACAACATACATTAAAAAAGAAAAATTGTTATGTATTTGCAATGTGATCAGTATGTACTACTTTATTTATTTAAACATCTCCATTCTAGGGTACTTCCAAAGGAAATATGAATTTGCCTGAAGACTCAGTTCCAGTTACGTAGAATAATATAGAGTATGTGGGAGTTCAATGTACTATTCTTGCAACTTTTGAATAATAGTATGTATGCTTATATATTACATATGTTTGTGATTAAACATACATACAGAGTCTATAAAGTACAAAGCACTTCTTAGGATCATACCTGCTTATGTATTTCATGTAACTTCTTCTACCTAAAACCTGTTACACTGTCCCAGGCAGAACTGCTTGTCCCTCTTGTGGGCTTTTACTGTGCTTTGTCCCCTTCATTATGGCTTTTTAAAATGGATAATTGTAGGGGCTCCTGGGTGGCTCAGTTGGTTAAATGTCTGACTTGGCTCATGTCATGAGGTGTCCATGGGTTTGAGCCCCGCGTCGAGCTCTGAGCTGGCAGCTCAGAGCCTGGAGCCTGCTTCAGATTCTGTGTCTCCCTCTCCTTCTCCCCTTCTCCTGCTCATGCTCTTTCTGTCAAAAATAAACATTTAAAAAAATGTTTTAAAATGGATAATTGTATAAGTGTTGATTTCCCAGCTTTGCATACTCCCCCTCCCCTACCCACTCAGGATGCCTAGACTATTTTGCACTTATTCCAGGCAGTTCAGTCTTACTGACCAAGCTAAGAGACTGTTCAGTTGAATTGCTCTGCTAAGAGGTTCTTCTCATAGGTGATAGAGGTGGCTGCAGATTTGGAGGTTCCCTGCATTTTCTGCCATGTACACTTTTGTCATTTTATCCTGCTCACCCCGTATTTCTTCCTTTTATAACCATTCCATACCATATCCTCATTTATTCAAAACTCTATTGTTAGCTAGTACCACATGCCAGTCACCAGGCCTGGTCTTAAAGATGGAGCACTAAGGTATAGCCCATGATCTCAAGGAGGCCACAATTGAAGAAGTAGGTACATTCTGAGTCTTTTAGGCAGCAGGAGTAATTCATAGGTCTTCCCTATAGCATGGACCTCATCCCCATGTGCTGTAAATGTTAACTGATGCTGATGGTGACAATATTCATGACAAAGGTGATTGACATGCATGTCTTCCCCTCTTCAGCTGTCAGGGTCGCCTGATTTTGCAAATAAAAATAACACCCATGCAATATTTGGAAAGTACCTATACTAAAAAACAATCACTCATTGTTTACCCCAAATTCAAATTTAACTAGGTGCCCCATATTTTACCTAGTAACCCTCTCTACCATACAGATTCCCAGTGAGGTCTTAGAGTAGAACTAAGACATGAAACCCATTCTAGGAAACTTTTCCTCAGCTAGCTGTCTACCTCGTGCAGAGGTACATTCAGTTGCATTACTCTGTGCTGACTTTACTTGTATACACAGCCCTAAAAACTGCATGCTCCAAAGAGGCACCTGCCAAACTAAGAAAGTATTGCATGTGTGCATTCATGCGTACACACACACACACGCGCGCGCGCACGCACACACACAAACACACACAATTGCTCTGATCAGAAGCATTATTGGATGATCAGTCATTGGTCTTGCGTCTGTTTTATAAGAGCCATGCCATGTGAGTATATCTCAAAATATCATCAGGAAAATAAAAAAGAACAGTGTAAGGAAACATTTTTTCCCCAAATTTGTCTGGTACAGAATTGGACTGTTCCATCTACCATCAGCAGTCAGTGTGTTGATATACCTAATGATGTTTCCATGATATTTGCTCTTATTTCTCTAGCATGCCTTGAGATCATTTGTATGTGGCCAGGCTTTCCTCAGAGAGAAAGCTGTTTAGCAGGGGCTGCCCTGTTGCTGATGGAACTGTATAAAGCCAATGGGGCTTACCAGGTGCACAATAATGGTCAAGACACAATTTGCTTGACAAATGAAGATGAGACATTTCAGTCTAGACAGGATTGCTGTGATTCAGCTCAGGGGCATTTAGTATTTTCTGGTAAGATTTATTGCTCTCCATGAGAAGGCAAGTTTCAAACCAAGGTGAGAGTAACATATCAATCATCCATGTTACACAATAGCTGAAAGCTCATTCCATTTGTGGGGTCAGAAGGTGCTTGAGCCCAGGAGATAGTTCTGAGATGGGGAGCCTTGCACCCATGCCTGGCAGCACCTCCCCCATGGTCACCACAAAGTTGTGTGCAGCTGTTTGAGCTCCAGACCAAGTCTGAAGCTCCAACTTGGCGTTTTGCTCATTCTCAGTGCCTCCCACATTGGGGTCAGCCTCTCTCATGGTCTTGTAGTCCCCTTCTTGGCTGTTCTTTTCATGATGTGCCTGATATAGAAATTTATAATGACTCTACAAGTAGCACATGGCATGTGTCTTTATATATGTCTTTATAGTAAAAATTCAAATGCTTCAGCTAAAAGTGAAAACTCTGCTTGCCAGTGCAGCCTCACGCCATGCCACTCTCCTCCCCTGGATAACTCGTTATTCATTGGATGTGTGTTCTTATTTGATAACTGTTTCCCCACTAAGCACCAAGTTCCGTGAGCACAGTGTAACAGCTGGCTTGTTTGCAGTCCTCTCTTGAATGTCCAGTGGGACCCACGGTGACTGAGAGAGACCTGGATAACTTCCGTGGATGATATGTCACCATGGGGAGACTTGTATATATTTTTGAAAATTGCCAAAACAAGATTATAAAAATTATAATGTGCTTTGAAGTTTAATCCTGTAAGTGTATCTGTCACTATATATTTGATATCACTTGTATAATCTAACAAATGTACTTTATAAACCCTTCATGAATATGAGGCCTGGGATAAATGGGTCACTAGACCTGGATCAAACAGATCCTGGTGCCTTTCACAGTGCCGGGCTCAAAGTAGGTACTCAGTAATTATTTGTTGGATGAGTAAAAGAATGAAGCCATGTCTCAATGACAGGGAAATCATTTGGTGGTTCAGTTAGGGATTTGGGAGGACAATGTCGGGTGTTGGGAAAATTGAGAAGTCCACAGAATGGTGGGTAGCGACTCAAACCTCCACTTCTTTTTCTGGGATTCCCCGTGGCTGGTTAGGTCACGAGCACAGCCATACCTCTAGTCTAGTGGGATCACATAGTTTTAAGTCGTTTGGGTGACTCACATATCTAAGCCTCCAGGCAGTTATTCAGTCTTGTATTCATGGCATCTCTTGCATAAAGACACTAAATGTTTGTTGAACAAAATACTGCCTTGTGATTTCTTATGATTTGCTCGTTTGCCATGTAAGCAAAACTGCTGAGAGGCTCAAGATCATTCCTTCCCCCTCTTTCCTCCAGTATTGCCACTTCTTTGTATTAGATGCTCCCCATAGCTTTTTTTGTTTGTTTGTTTTCTTTTTGTTTGTTTGTTTTTGTTTTTGTTTTTGTTTTTATCATATCACCCTTAAAGAGACTCTTTGGAAAGACTTATCCTTGGATCTCTTTTATAGTCCAGCTGTAGATGATGCATGTAGTAACTTCTGCACAGAAACAATTTTAGCCCTTACAAAATGATCCCTGATAAAAAGAAATTTACCATGTGAAATAAATGTGTAAGTAAATAAGTATTCACCATCAGTAAAACCTACCCTCAGTTTTGGGATTACCAGAACAGTTTCCACCTGTATCCTTGTTTCACTTGGTCCATTCAAACCCTAATGGGGCTTTCACTTCCAAGATGGTAGTAAACATTTCAGATGGGAGTTGTCACCTTCCAGAATAATCCTCCCCTTTACCCACTGGGTAAATGTGGATTTCTTCCCAGACCACATCCAAGAGTGCCTCTAGTCTGGGAAGAAACGGCAAGAGTGGAGTAATGTGATGGACAGAGAGGTCCTCTTGTCTTGGATAGATATTTTAAAAAGCAGTTGCCATTGCAGAGATGAGGACAGGGTCTTCATTTACTTGCTGTCAGGTTGCATGTGGTCATAGGGTTCCTGACATTTATGAATAACAAAGAAAGGCATTATTATGGGAAAACTTAAGTGGACTTTTCTTAGACTGACAGAATAATCACATACCCCAAATTTTAGGATTTCTTTAGTGTCTGAGCAATGCTTGGTTTTGCAGGTAGTGTCCAGGAATAATCTGTTGTAGCCAAGGGGGATAGGGGAAGGGTCTCTTATTGCCAAGATCCCTTCCCTTAGTAGGCTCTGAAGTATATACTCTAAATCATAGAATGTAGGGTTGGAAGGACACTTAGAGATAGGCTTCTGGGGTCAGACGGGTGAAGTGACTTGCCCAAGGTCACAGTGCTACTTGGCAAAGTCAGATTGACATAGGTCCTCTGACCCAACGCTGTCAAAGTAATAAGCCTTTACCAGCTTGCAGAGAACTTGCTTCTCTCTGCCTTGACTGAGAGGAGCAGCCCTCTTGCAGTCAAAGAAGAGGGGATTGAGGAGGCTGGAGGCTGGCACTGCTGTGAGGCCAGGAATGGAGGCCATAACTGAAGCTTTTTCTGGTACTTCACAAGGGCTTCTCAGCTCTGTGGGGAAGGCGATACTAGAGGAGGAAACCCTGAGTTCAGTCTGCCACCCCTAGTATTTCTCAAAGTTACCTAGAATTCTATGGATAATAACTCGTTTCCCAGAATCCTGGGTCAGTTCTGGTCTAGAGAAATGAATGAAGTTCCTGAGAGATTTTCCCCATGTCTGTAGTTAATGTGTTTATGTATTCATTTATTTGTGCCTCCAGTGCTCACCACATAGTGTGTGTTCAATAAAAATTTATTGAACAAATAGGTATGTGTTTCACTATTTCCCCTTATGAGTGTATTTTAATTTAAATTGAATTTCAGATCCGTTTAGCATCCTCTTGGTAGAACTGTGTAACTCTGAGAAAGTCACTTAAACTTTCTGTACTTTGTCTCTAAATAGGGATGAGAACCTACCATAGAAGGTGGCTGTGGATATAAAAATTGCTGAGAATGGTGCCTTGTACATAGCAAGTGGTAAACAAATGATCCTTATCATCATTGTCGTCATCATTGTCATTGTCGTTATCATCATCTGTTGCCTACATGTTAGACACAATGCCAGATTCCAGAGATTCAAGGGCAGAAAACACAGATGCAGAGGTATCTGGAGGCAGTGCTACCTGAGGGGAATCTTGAAAGGCAAGAACTGATGGAACTTTGAATTAGGACAGTGATAGTAAATACAGAAGGGAATTATCTAGGAGGTTAGATTGGGATGTCTTGATGATTGATTGGGAATCAAGGGATAAGAAAGAGGAAATAGTCCAGGAAAGAGCCCAGTTTTCTTACTAGGTATATGGTTGTACTGTTGACTAAGAGATAGTATATGAGAGGGAGAGCAAGCTTAGGGGAGCAACTGGTGAGTTTTATTATAAATGAGTTGCTTTGAGTTGTCCGTGAGATAGCTACATGGACATGTCCATCTAGCATTTGGATGTGTGGGACTAAATGAGGATAGGACACTGATCCAGGCTGGAGAGAGAGATTTAAAAGTATGAGCAGAAGCTATAAGTGATCATTTAAGACCTTAAGAATTAGTTGGTCTGTCTAAAGAGAACATGTAAGGTGGGAAAAGAAGTATGAGCCATTATCTGAATCCTAAGAATCACCTCTGTTTAGAGAGTAGGCACTGGAAGAGGAAACTGACAAGGATGGTCACAGAGGCATGGGGAGCATGAAGATGGAGTATTTTGACTGTTAAAGTGTCTCTGCCTCTTTGCCCAAATGACTCCTTATAATCCTTCTCAACACAGTGCTCTCAGGCAGCCATTCCCAATTATAATGTATTTGCCATCATTGATCTAGACCTAATCCCATTGTACAGATGAGCTATTTGAAGGTTTGAGAGGGAAATTAACTCATTTAAGCCTCAGGTCAAAGTCTTTATGCTCTTCTAGCATATGCCTTCCATGAAATACATCCTGTGGCCCGGTATGTGTCTGCGAGACTTTGGGAGATGTCAGCTGGATTGGAAGTTGGTTTGGTTAATTTCACTTCTACCATTTGGGGCTATAGAAGCTGAGAGATGTACTTGTTTCCCAAGACTACCATGACAAAATTTCCCAAATAGCATGGTTTAAAATAACAGATTTATTCTCTCACAGTTCGGGAGTCTAGAAGTCTAAAATCAAAAATGTCATCATGGCCATTTTCCCTGCAGAGCTTCTAGGGAAGAATCTTTTCTTACATCTTCCAGCTTCTGGTGATTGCTGGTAATTCTTTATGTTCATTGTCTTGCCGATGCATTGCTCTAGTCTCTGCCGGCATAGTTGTATAACATCCTCCATGTGTCTTTGTCCCTGTGTCTTCCAGACATTGCCTTTAGGTATTTTCTGGTAACAATCTACATAGTTATTATTGATAATAGAAGAAACTATTTAGCAGTTGCTAAGTATCAGCTGTTTATATAAATTATCATTATTTCTCACAGCCACAATACAATGTAGATGTTATTATCCTTAATTTAAAGAGGAGGAAATGGAAGCTTGGAAATACTAAGTGGCCTACCCAAGATAACACAGCTAGAAATATACAAAATCAGGTTTAATCCGAGGTCTGTCTGAGGCCATATTGTGTTTTTACAGGATCTAGGGTTGTAAAAAGGTTTAGTGTAAAATCTACTGTGTGTATCTATGCATTAATAGCCTATTTCATTCCCAAAAGGATTTGAAGCAGCTTATAAAAAATGTATATATAATACAAGAGAATAAAAAGTATTTAAAGAAGTCAAAGTTGAGGGAAAACATGTGTAAGAAAACAAGAGGAACATAAGAATGCATGTCATGATCTCCAATGTCATTAGTGCAGAGGGTTGCAAATCTTCCTTGGGCTTTCTAGAAGCAAAGAGGAAATGTTATCTGTTAAAGTAAACCAAAAGATAAAACCATCAGGAAAGCTAACTCCTCAGAAGAAAGCTTTTCTTGGTACTAAGTCCTGGGGGGCATTTCTCCCATGGGCTTTCAAGAAGCAACCACTATGGAATTTCTTTGGTAAAGACCCCAGCAACCTCCTTACAGGAGTAACTATCACCACATGCATTGCAAGGGTGATTCTTGTAACCTCCCTATGTGTCGGCAGATGTCACATTGCTAGTGTGAAGTTTCTTGGCAGGCATTCCATAGGGACTTAATGAGTTTTCTCATGTTGAGTTACAGAATGGATTTCTTTAGTTCAGCTGGATTGGGATAGCATGTCTTCACCATGGCTTAAAATGGGGAAAAGTGTGTTCACTTGAGAATGTTGGCACTCTTGGGGACGTTTGTTCAGTGTGGAGAGACTGCCCTGACATTTCCAGAGCTCCTGCCCGGATCCAATCCTGCATTTCCTATTATATGTAAAGAGGAACGTCTGGAAAACCGATTTGTAGGCATGACTCTCCTCCAGTTAGTCAGAACTGGGAAAACAAGCTATTCTGTCAGATTGACCCAGTGCCATAAACCAAAGTGAAGTGTGCACTGGATTTCCACATAGACGTGGGTTTGATTTGCTATACAACAAACTCTAAGGGTGATGGCCCTAGATGTGGGAATCCAAGGAAGTGGCTGGTAGTTTACTCTGTGTTGAAATGACTCTTGTTTCTCCTGAAAGAGCTTCTTCATAGGTTAGATAGCTTAAAATTCAAAGCCAGGATAGCCTTGTGCGATGTCATAGATAATGAAATATTAAGACATATCCTCTTGGGATGATCAGTTTTGCACACTTGGGCATTTTTCATTTAACAGTAAGACTCACTGTGTGGAAAGGGCTGTATGGTTGGCCCCAGAACTAAAACATCTTTATATTCCTAGGAGAGCAGAAATTGGGATTACTTTATAGCTATCCCTGCCGGGACAGGACAGGAACACTTATCGACACATGTGATACTACAATTTGCCATGGACGGTCACTGGGACAAAGAATGCTGGAATTATCCATTCCCTGTGCATTTCATCCATTCAACCTCCATCTCTAAGGGTGTGATACCTGAAACAAGGTAATAAAAAATAAAAAAAGTGAAGTTCACATCCTCATAGAGTGTCTAAATTTCCAGACAATAGAGAATAAAATTATAGAGTGTTATTAAGTGCTATGAAGGAAATTGGCAGGGCAAGAGAGAGGGTGATTGGGGGAGGTAATGGCTGAACTGAGACTTGAAGTCAGCAATGTAAAGAGCTAGAAGGAGAACATTTCAGGCAGAGAAAACTAGAAATTCAAAATCCCTGAAAAGAATGTGTGATATTCAAGGAACACAAAGGAGATTAGTTGGGTTGGAGTGAAGGGAAGGGGGAGATTGGTACAATGATAGATTTGGATTGGATATGGCATGGCAGGCCAGGTGGGAGTTCCAATTCCATTCTAAGACCAGTGAAGACCCATGAAATCATTTTAAGCCAGAGAGTGGTGTAATGTGATATGTGCTTTAAAGACACTGCTTTGGGCACCCCTTGGTGGGCAGAGGGGTGGGGGTACCATTTGGAGAATAGGCAAGAGCGGAAGCAAGGAAGCCAGGTTGAGAGTAGATTTCTGGCATGTTAGGTAAGAACTGTAGTGGCCTAGATAAAAGTAGGGGCAGTGGAGATGGAGGAATCAGACTGATTTGAGAGATGTTTTTAGTCAGTTACTTGGGATACACTGGGGCCCAGGCAAATATCTGTGATCACCAAAGGCAGTTTTCCAAAAGTGCCATTGATTACCCATTGTTTATATGGTCTTTACTGAATTAGTGGGACAGTTTTTTTGATAAACAGTAAGTAATCCTCTTTGGCATTACATCTTTAACTTGATGGCCTTAAACCAGGTTAGGTCCCTTACACTTAGAACAACAAAATAAATAATTTAGTTAATTGGACTTTGGTTGTGGTTGAAGCTTCAGTTTCTCAGGTTTCACTTTAGGCTTAAATGTCTGAGAGTGTCTCCTGATACATATCCTATGTGTACACAGAACAAATATATATTCCTGTGCATTTTGACATTTAAATAAAGTAATGTGTTTTTATGATCAGTTTAAACTGTGGATTGCTATCTGTGGTCAAATCATAACGGAATATAATCATACAATTCTGAATGAAGGTAAGAAAGCGGTCCTAATCTGTCATTTACTAAACCTAGATGAAAGCCTATAGCTCACAACTCCACCAGCTGTCCACAATTCTCACCAGTTTGGTTTTTTAATAAGGTCTCAGAAATGTCTAATTCTCAGAAATGTCTATGTGCATGAATGCTCTGGCATAAGCTATCCTTCGAAACACTGGTGCTTAACAGGCTAGATCAAGATGTTCTTGTCACTGAAATCAAGCCATAGCAGACTTTTCTCGTGTCACAGAAAAATTGAAAAATGAACATTCTATATTTCAAGGTTTTCAGCAACATCTTTCTTAAACTTTTGGCACCTTTGATGGTTTATCTACAGTAGAACCTTGTCTGCAATGATACCTTAGTTCTATATTATTTAGTTATTTTTATGAGCCAGTGTTTGATTTGGCATACAATGAGTGTATTCACTATCTTATAAATAATCTATCAGTATTTCATAGTTTTGCAAAAATCTCAGGCCTTCCAGATGCTAGCTACTTTAACAAACACGTCCAAAGAAAGAAGAATGGATCAAACATGGCAGAAGCATTTTTTCTCATGTAAAGCTTAGAACAGAGGTACTTGAGCAATGGTTGGCTTTTTTCCAAGCAGCGGTCAGGGACACAGAAACCCTTATCCTGTGACTTTGCTATCTTCGATGTAGCTTTCAAGGCTTCACAGCTTATCTTCATCAAGCTGGGACAAAATGGCAAGAGCCAGAGGGGTGTGCATGGGGGCATTGTATGAGCCAGTCTTGGAGGGGCACATATTACTTCCAGCCACATCCTGTCGGTGGGAACTTAGTCACATAGTCATAGTCCCAGCTGAGTGCAAGGGACGCCAGGAAATTTAGCCCAGCTGTGTGCCCAGGAAGAGGAGGGACTATAGTGATCAACAGCTAGCCCGTCTCTGCCATGCTGCTGATACAATTGGAGAAATAGACCAGCAGTCAAAATGTGTTGGCAGTGGTATGAACGGGAGGAGGAGTTGGGCTGGCAGGATGAGTGACACACATTGTAGATACTCAGTAAAGATTTTCTGCAATCCATTTGAACAGAACTGGAGTTCTCAAAGCCATAAACAGCTTTCTAATAGGGTTATTTTCTATTTTCTTTTTTACTGAAGAGCAGAAGAAGTACTGTCGAAATAAGAATTTTGGCCTTTTTTTTTAAGGTTATGCAAATAAGAGACATTATTAATTTGATGGCTTTAAAAAAAAAGCATGCTTTCCATACAAGAAATATATTTTTGTAGAAAGATACTGTCATTAGCCTTCTTTAAAAATCAGAACCCATAGCACTTATTTCCCATGGGGACCAACATGTGGAAGGTCCTTCAGTATCATTCACAGGTAATACTACACTGGGCACTAATCGTACATCAAGCATACTGTTACTAAGTTTGCAAACAGCATTTTACTTTATCACCAAGAGACTCTGTAAGATTTCATTTTACAGTTTTTCTTAAACTTATTTTTTTATTTTTATTATTGAAGTTATACTATTATTTAAGTGAAAATAAATGTCTTGAGTATTATCATGTTCTGGATGAATGATTTCTAAGAATCACTTCAGAGGTGAAAGGTTTTTTTTTAAGCTCATTTTATTTTATTTTTTTTTTAATTTTTTTTAATTTACATCCAAATTAGTTAGCATATAGTGCAACAATGATTTCAGGAATAGATTCCTTAGTGCCCCTTACCCATTTAGCCCATCCCCCGTCTCACACCCCTCCAGTAACCCTCTGTTTGTTCTCCATATTTATGAGTCTCTTCTGTTTTGTCCCCCTCCCTGTTTTTATATTATTTTTGTTTCCCTTCCCTTATGTTCATCTGTTTTGTCTCTTAAAGTCCTTATATGAGTGAAGTCATATGATATTTGTCTTTCTCTGACTGACTAATTTCACTTAGCATAATACCCTCCAGTTCCATCCATGTAGTTGCAAATGGCAAGATTTCATTCTTTTTGATTGCCGAGAAATACTCCATTGTATATATACACCACATCTTCTTTATCCATTCATCCATCAGTGGACATTTAGGCTCTTTCCATACTTTGGTTATTGTTGATAGTGCTGCTATAAATATGGGGGTGCATGTGTCCCTTCGAAACAGCACACCTGTATCCCTTGTATAAATACCTAGTGGTGCAATTTCTGGGTTGTAGGGTAGTTCTATTTTTAGTTTTTTAAGGAACCTCCATAGTGTTTTCCAGAGTGGCTGCACCAGCTTACATTCCCAAGGAGATTATCATTTCTAAATGCTGAATCTGTAGCACATGACTTTGTAACTGGTTGTTATTCAAAAGATATTTGTTGAGTGCCTACTATGTGTCAGATGCTTTCTAGAAGCTGGAGATTCAACTCTGACTCACAGATGCTTTCAACCTCACCAGTAGATCTGGGGGGACTCAGCCTAACGATCATCTGCTTCCATGGTCTCTGTCAAAACAAGAGCCACGGGACAAAGTATTTACTTTAATCCCTCATACTGAACGCCTCTGCATAGCTGCTTCGTAAAACAACGAAGGAATCAACTGAGACCTGAAAACTCTTCATCAAAAAACTGTTTGTTTATTTGTTTTTCCAGTCCTGGTTGCTGTAAGCTGACTTATTCTAAAGCAGTTTATGTTTATAGAGCCTGTGTTATGAGCAGCATGCCAAAGAATGCCAAGTAGTAGAAGACATGCCCAGTGAGGAGAAACTAAGCACCGTGCAGAATATGACAAGTGACAAGACTGGGATGCTGAGTAAGTGCTCCGTGAATTCACAGACTTACAGAGAACCCCTCTGGCTGGAAAGACAAGAGGGAGAAGGAGGCAGCGAAGGATAAGCAGAAGATACTTGTAGGTTTGGATCCCAGTTCTGCCTCTCACTGGCTGTGTGACCATGGGTGAATGTCTTACCTGGTGGAAGCCTCAGTTTCTTTATCTGCAAAAGATAAACCTTAACACCGATTCATAGACAGGATGATACAAATGTAAAGTGCTTAGCTCTTTAAGCATCTGAAATGTGGAAAACACTCAGTAAATAATATCAGTAAATGCAGCAAAAACCTCAGTAAATAGTTTTGTGTTTTGTTTGTCTATCAAGTAGCAATATTACATCATAAGACTGTGGTCAGATGACCTAATTAAAAGGGCTGGCATAGTGCCTACCCTGTGGTTAGCATTCAGTAAATTTTATTATTATTACTATGGAAGATGTAGATAGATGAGAGAGGTCATCTTGGACATGCAGAGGGGACACGTAGTCTGGTGTGGGCTGGAACCCTCTACTACAGTGCATTTGTTCAGATGAGTCGTAGCTGAAAGGTAGGTGACAGTTGTAAAATGTGTGAAACATAAATGAAGAGCCTCTTAATAGAGATGTTGAAGGAAGATTCCAGGATTCCAGAAGAAAATCAAATGCATGATCCCTGAGTTTCCTTCTGACTCTGAGATTCTGTGGTATCTCCCAAACTTCTGGTGATTCCTGAGAAAGACCACAGTGAATCAAAGATCCGTGCAGTAGAGTTCCAGGGTTATAGCCCAGAACACACCAGCAATAAGGCGATGAACATGCTCTGTCTTTTCTGTTTTGACAATAGAAACCATTTGCTGAGAGAAGAGAATGTTTTAGTTTTCATGTGGCAATCTGCCCAAGTACTTGACTTTACAGGTAAGGGAGGGAAGCGAAACCCTCCCAAAGAGTATTTGGTGACACGCCATTTCCTGCTCATTTTTTTCCCATTCAATTTTGAGAGCCAGAGTCAAAGAGAGGGAAAAGAGAAGAAGAAATAAAAACAAAACAAAACTTAATTCTCCAGGAAATGAATCTCCAGGCAGAAATGAGACATCCGAACAATATGTCACTTCACATACTTTGTGTTTGGGTCAGTAAGTAGGTCCTGAGTTTGCCAAAGTGCGCCTGAAGGCTGGTGCAGGACAAGAACCACCCCCTCAAGGCAGGAGGGCCTCCAGCGTTTGGCTCTGAAGACAGCTGGAGTGGCGTGCAGACTGCTGGTAGACCTGCCTCCATTGTGTCGGCCTGAGTCCGAGGACAATCTAGTGCATCATTCCCGAAGTGTTCCATGAAATGTGATGTGAAAAGTAAGTTGAGAAAATTCAGGATTCAACAAGCTAAGTATGTTTCTTTACTGGAGGACTCCTCAAGACCTTTGAAATGCCAGCATGAATTTATGAGTGTCCAAGGAGGAGAGTGTGAATTCTGTACTCCCCAAAGGTACTGGAAAGTGATACTGTTTGATGTAGAATATATACCTGGAGGCTTGAGCAGCCTTTGGGCAAAGCTGATTTAGGATCAGGAACACCAGGCTACATCATTTCTTTGTTCTTGCCCTTTCTCAGGGGATCCAGATATAGACACAGATGTTTGCAGGCAGCTTTGCCTGTCCAGTGGACAAATGGGGGTCACTATCCAGGAGGGCACAACCATATGGAAATGCCTGATGGGGGATGGTAGGGAAAATAATGCCCGCCCCCCAAATGTCCACATTCAAATCTCTAGAACCTGTGAATATTTTACCTTACATGACAAAAGGGACTTTGCATGGGTGGTTACCGTAAAGACACTGAGATAGGGCTGTTATCCTGGAGGATCAGGGTGGGCCCAGTGTAATCAGAGGGAGGAGGCAGGTGAGGGTCTGAGAAGATGCAAGGGCTGAAGTAGAGGTTGGAGGAAGGTGGGCCCATGAGTCAGGGAATGTAGGTAGCCTCCGGAAACTGGAAAAGACAAAGAAATGGATTCTCCCTTAGAGCCTCCAGAAGGAACACAGCCCTGCCACCCATTTTAGGCTTCTGACCTACAAGCTGTAAACTAATGCATTTTTGTTGTCGTAAGCCACTAAGTTTATGCTTAGGTAATTTGTGACAGCAGCCACAGGAAACTAATATATAGGGTTTGATAATGGTCTCGCCTTTCCTGTGTTTGAAGAAGGATGGTTAATATACCCCAGTACCCTTCTAAGACCCTGACACTGGACAGGAGGCCTGCCACTTACCACTATCTGGCCAAGTGGATCCTGCTTTCTGGTTGTCCTTCCTCCACCTTCCCATCCCTGCAGTGGCCAAACATCACTCCAGCTCTTGCTGCCCTGCTTAGATATGCAGTGACCAGTCATCAATGGACTTCGAAAGAAGCGATGCAATTGGTCACTGGTGAGTGATGTGCACCTGCTATTTGCATACTGATTTTTGGACTGAAGAGTCACCTGCCCAGCTTGTACTTCACGCACTTACTAATATGATATTCTGTGGTAACTGAAATATGAACCTGGTTGTTGTGGGACTGATATTATTTAACCAAACCACGGTCATGGAAATGCATGCCTGTCAGAACTGTGCACTACTGAGGGCTGCATGTACTTAAGTTACGGCACAAGTCCTGCAGTATACTTGTTATAACTGGACTGGTGGGCAGCCATGCCCTCATGCATCCACTGCATACCAAAGTCTACATGTGGCTGCTGCGAGAGTTGGGGATGTTAGCAAACCCTGTATGAATTTGAAGTTGAGCAGAGGGTAGTGCAGCACTATTTGTGCGTCGTTTCTTTTTTTTTTTTTTTCAATATTTATTTTTTTGGGGGACAGAGAGAGACAAGAGCATGAACGGGGGAGGGGCAGAGAGAGAGGGAGACACAGAATCGGAAACAGGCTCCAGGCTCTGAGCCATCAGCCCAGAGCCTGACGCGGGTCTCGAACTCACGGACCGCGAGATCGTGACCTGGCTGAAGTCGGACGCTTAACCGACTGCACCACCCAGGCGCCCCAAGTGCCTCGTTTCTGATGATCACAGTTTAGTTCTCTGGGAAACGGATTCTGAGACACTGAGATTTGCACGTAGGAGGCTTACTGGAGACTACTTATGGTAACGCCTGGCAGGGAAATGAGGGCAGCAGAATTGGGCAGAGGGAGAGGTAGACTCTGAGGCAGGAGGGGTTGATGGGGGCAGCTCTGAAGCTGGAATGACACTAAGGCAAGGAGGTCGGGTCTTTGTGTCCGTCAGCCAGTCACTGAATGTGGGCTGCCCAAGCCACAGCAGAGAAGTTCCCTCAGAGAGGTAGCTGTCTCTAAGTGTAATTCCTGGGGACACACTCAGCTCAGAGGCTCTGGCAGCCTCCAGCACTCTCAGCAATGAATGCTTCAGTCCTAAAGGGAGCCACAGCACATTACAGGGTCCACCACACCTATGATTCTGGTGCTATCAGACAGCCAAACTTTACAGGGGCCTGAACACTATTTCTCGCAAGGCTCACTCAACTCAGAATCTGGGGCAAAGTGAGAAGAAGAGACTGGAGAGCTGACAGACGGTTGAAGGAGGAAGGCAGGGCCACCACCTTCTAGCCCAGAATTACCCTCTTCCAGGGTAAAGAACGGAGTGAAGGCCCCCTGGGCCTCATTGGCCTCTGCTTGCATTTTCACTTAAGACAACTTGTTAACGTGAAAGGAGTTGAAGGTCTTGTGCCTTGGTCTTGTCTTGGCCTCTTAGGGCACTTGGACTCTGAATTGGAGCAGAGGAAGGAAATGACAAAAACTTGAAATTGAAAGTTGCTGAGATTGACATTCATAGTCAATTTTTCCTGTAGTAAAATATAGATATCTTGTAAAGAAGAGATGAAGTTTTTTTCACTCCCTGCCCCTCCTTCCCTGTCCTCCTTTTTCCTTTTGGTTCTTAGACCCCACACATGTATCAGCTTTACTGCAGGTTAGTTACCCAAGCTCTTTAGTCCCTGAATTGGGAAACAGTGGGGTCAGTACTTCTCATTCACTGAAGTGACTGATCAGCTCACGCTTCAGGTTTTGAGGACTGCCCCTCCCTCCAAAGAAAGGGAGGGTTGGCAGATCTCTGAAGTCAGTAGGGAGATGACCAGGGCAATAGAGAACTTTGTCACGAAGGGCTGGCAGCATGTTTTAGAATTGCTGATAGCAATGCTCAGGCTAGATGCCAGGGAAAAAAAGATTAGTGCACACTTCATGTGGTAGTCTCTTTAGGAAGACTGAAGATGTCGCTGCCTATAACCATTTAGATTTGACATCCTGATGGACTGAGTGTTTGGAGGCTACCTGACATGGCCTCCTCATCTGGAGAACCAAGTCTGACCCATCCAGAGTGGCCACCTGGGGAGGCAGAGTTAGGAAAGATGCTGAGGACAGAAGGAGCCGCTGGCTGACTGGCTGATGATTGCCCTGACATGCACCTGGGGAGGAGTGGATGTGTGGGGAGGCTGATGTGTATTTGGCCATCTCAGGACTGGAGTGTCCACCAGTAGTCCTCAGGTGGCTGAAGGGAGTTTTTGTTTGTTTGTTTAAATGATATCCAATTCTTACCTTTAACCCATTGTGGGACATGCTATAGTTTTTGAGTTATTTAGAGGTAACATGTTGAATGTAGGATGATAAGCGAAAGAGGTAATTGTCTAGTCTCTAGACTTTAGGGAAAAAGTGAAGGAAAATTAAATCCCAAAATGAGGGTTTGGGATGAGGAAGAGAGAGTGGTATTGGAATGTGTAAATATTCTTTGGTATTGTTAGTGTGTAGGGGACACAGATCAGGGGCTCCATGAACACGGTTCTAGGTCCTATGTGGCTGGACCAGTTGATATGAAGGTTGCTTTGGTTTCAAATTTGCTCTGATAGCAGGTAATGAAGTATGACAATAGAGCTGATGGCACTATGCTTAGCAAATGATGACTAGAAACCAAAGACCTACCTAATCAGTAGGGAGAGGGATTGCATGTATTTGGAAGAAATAAGGAGAGCTGAACTTCGTGGCAGAAGAGTGAAGGACAAACAGGGTTAGCTTCCTGAAAGAGCATCAAGGATTTTTTAAATGTCCTTTTGTCCAGCAACATCTGTTTTTGTCAAGCAAAAAGCAAAAATGTCAGTTCTCTGACATTTTCCCTTGCTGGAAGTATATTACTTTGCTCAACATGGAGTCCTCATCTCATAAATAGCATTAAAAAAAATTTTTTTTAGATCGTATTGCTATAGAGTTTTAAACAAGGACTCTTCATCTGTTTGGTAAGGACACCTGTTTGTGCTTTCTATAATTTAAATTGCATAATAGGGGCCCCTGGGTGGCTCAGTCAATTGAGTGTCTGACTTCTGCTCTGGTTGTGATCTCAGAGTTCATGAGTTCGAGCCCCACATCAGACTCTGTGCTGTCAGCATGGAGCCCATTTCGGATCCCTTGTCCCCCTCTCTCTCTGCACCTCCCAGCTCGCTCGCTCGCTCTCTCTCTCTCTCTCTCTCTCTCTCTCTCAAATAAAAATAAAAAACAAAAAGAAACAATGAATTTCATAATAAGGCAGCTTGGTAAAGCAACTTTGCATTTCCCTAAGATACCTTACAGGTAGAAAGTCACCATTTTCCCAGTAGAGGGAACTTGAGACATAGAAAGAAACTAAAGGTCAAACAGACTCAATTAAAGTGGCTTTTTTGGCACCTCAGTTCTGGATTTCTGGTTAATGGGGGATTTTTTTCAATTATTATTTGGAAGTTTTCAATAGTTCTGAGGTCTAGTCAAGTATGCCACAACATTTAAGAACAGGACACAGTTAAGGTAGGTGTAAACGCCAGAAATCGAAGTTGAACCTGTCTGTATGAGACTACTTAAAAAGCTGATTTCCAGATGAAAAATTCACAAATATTTCGAGATATCTGTAAATTATGAACCAGTTCAAGGTAAAAATGGCAAAATTATAATTCTATCCAATGTAAGACAGCTCTGAATGTTGTAAACAATATCTAAAATAAAATTATGCCCTCAAGATCCTTCAGTGTTAGCATACACTGTTTTCCTGTACTGACAAACAAACACACAAAGCCATTCATTTCCTGCTTTAACTTGTCCCTTGGAAGGTGGGATACTGGCATAATATGACTCATTTCCCTCACAAACCGGATGTTGCCATTCTAATGAGAAATGGCATGGGTGGAAAGCAAATTAATAAATATTAAAGTGTCTGTCCTAGGAAACTGTTAAATTGGACAGTGAATGATGCAGTGACTCAACTGAAAATGTATGTTGGATTAGATATGATTAATATTCCAGTTATTAGACTGATGAAGATGTCCTAACCTGACACATTTCCTATCCATGTGCTTTAAATAAGGATCCTGAGTTCATCTTGCTGCGCCTATTAGAATAATGATTCGTTTACATGATTACTTGCTTCGTGAACCTAACATGTTAATAGGCTTGCTTCCTTAGTCATCCTTTAAAGAAGGTTCTTATTGGACTGTTGAATCATAAGGAGACAGGGTTTTTGGGTTCTAGCCTCATCCTCTGGCTTAGATGTGATTTTACTTTGTTCCTTAGTCTTTTCATACATAAAAGAAATAAATTATTAGCATTAGCTCTGAGGTATAAAAATAAATGCATTTGCCTATTTAAGTCCTTGAGTAAAATCTTTAAATTACATAAAACTCTATTACACTATTCATATTTTAATAAGAGAAGGAAAACATATCCCTTAATGAATTTAGGAACTTGGATTAGGGTAAATTGGTCAGACAGTTTAGAATTTAAGTTCATGATTCTTTTCTAGTCCACTTCCTGGATAGTAATTGATGCATATACAGATAAATTGGTAACATGCACTTTAAAAGTCCTGTGTTAAGATCTTGTTCTTTGAATCAGAGGTTACATCCTGGCAGTCTATTTTGGGCCTCAGAGATGTTTTATTTGTTCATGGAAAGCACCGATTTTTCTTTTTAGTTGTCAACCTCTAGAAACACAGAGATTTCACATAAAAATCAGGATTTCCAGTTACTCTTTAAAAATCAGAAAATCCAGCAGTACTAGGTTTTATACCCACATCAGCAACAGCTGCTAGCACTGAGGACCTGCCCCCTTTAAATAATACCTGAGCCGCAGTACTATTTTGTCTCTTCCTCTGCCTGACAGCTCAACACATTTGTGTATGAGACCCTGATTCTACAGGGTCTACAGACCAGTGTTCTCTGTTGGCCTAGGTGGGAAAACTCTGGCATTGAGAGTAGATGATTTAGGCATTATCAAGTGGTATTTGTATTCCAAGAGATTAAGTACCTGAAAGATGACTTATGGTACTGCTGCCTTGAATGGTCCTTTCCCAAGATGTGAGTTCTAACCTTTTTCTACTTTCTCTTATTTATCCAAAGATGCATTTGCAAATGTTTTATCAAACCTGTAACATAATGAGCCTTCCCCTCCCAACACAGACATCACACATCACACGCTTATTCTAGCAACTCCTCTAATTAATGGTCTAGCACAGCTCATAAGATTCCCAAAGCCAATTAAACAATGCTCACCCTGTACCTCCCAGTAGATTGGAGAGTAGCTTGGCAAAGGCTGTGATTGATATGAAAAGTAACCACGTATTCTTAAGCACTTTTAGCACTGTTGTTACTCTATGAGGCACAAGCTTTCAACACAGTGGCCTTTTATCCTCTGTGCTTTTGGAGGGTGAGAACACCATGAAAGCTACAAGCACCACAGCTTTCCTAGGAGCTGGGAATAAAGGCTGAGGGGGATGAGGGGGAGGGAAGGGAGTGACAGTCAGGGGAGGGAGATCGCAGCTGTCATCTGAATAGTATTTTCCTCTTTCATTATACCCTTGTCTCAAACCCCCATCCATTCATATTCATGGTTTCCACCTCTCTGCACACGGCCAAGGCCAGCTTCCTTTGCACATTTTATTTCCTTGTCTGTCTGGGATTTTCATTTGGATTTCTAAGAATCATTGAACTGTTTCAGAAAAAGAATCAGCTAGTAGAAACTGGAGATGGTTGGTAGAGAATCTCCTGGGAGGAATTTATTTAAGCATGACAAGTTAATGCCAAATCTATATAGTAAGTTAACTTTATGTCCATTGATCTTTATTTATTTTCATTTATTTCTTACTAATTCAGTGGTTATTTAGTTCCACATGTAGGAAGGCTGTATTCATATTCATGTTATAAGAGAAAAAAATGAGGAAAACATTTTATATTCTAATTACTCAAGTAATACGTATTTAGTGTAGAAAGTAAAACTACGAAAATTCAGGAGATGCAAAGAAGACATTTGAAATTACCCTATCTTACCACCTAATTGTTGTTAATTTTCGAGTTTATTTCTTTTCAGTCAAATGTGTGTGTATTTTTTAGGAAAATTAAGATAATTTTAGATGTGCTATTTTATTATCTACTTGTGTATGTGTAAAATTAAATCATAAATATTTCCATATCTTCAGATATTATATTAAAGCTTTAAAAATGTCTCTATAGAATTGCATTATATGGATGCTCTGTGATTGATCTATTTTTAGCAAGATAGGTTTATCACATCCAAGCTTTGTGCACATCTATGATTTTTCCTTTGGAAAAATTCCCAGAAGTAACTTGTGGGTCAAAAGGTATGACTAGGCTTTATAGTAACCCCCAGGAAGGTTGTAGGAACTGAATGAAGCCCCTAGTGGCATTTTATGAGAGCTCTAAATAGGGAAATTTTCTGAGAATGCCTTTTTGGGAAGCTGCTCTGAATATACTTTGACTGCTTTTACCTAGATTTTTTTTTTACATAGATATTTTTACTCTATGAAGAAGGCTAACCATTTAAGTTTCTTGGCTTACAGAACAATGTTTGGAAAAAGCCTAGTCCATCTTGACCATCATCCTAATCAACATTTGTTTTATATAATGAATGAAAGACCAACTCTTCTGTAAGAAAACATAAATGACTGCTGGGGAACATGTATTTGCTTTGAGAACTCTTGGGACCAAGAAAATAAAATATTTAATAATGACAGCATAATGAGGCCATAGGGGTGCTGAAAATGTTAATTAAAGAATGATTTTAAAGTTCCCCAGAAGCCTAGGGAGAGTGTGGAGTATGTCCTGCAGGCTTCCCAGGAGGAGGATTCAGTTCAGAATAGGTAGATTCCTTTGTTGACAAACACTAATATGTTGTAACTACCTGGAGTGGCTTGATTAAGTCGGAGCTAAATTTTTAAACCCATCCACAGTTTCCCCTCTTATAAATGTAATGCACCGTATTTACTGGAGTCCTTTTATTCTATTGAGAAGGTGTACCACAGCTAAACACACGCATATCTTTAAACATGTAGGCTACAGAATTAAAATTTTAAAACATATCTGGAAAAGTTTAGAAGTGAATATTGTACTGTCTCTATGCATAGTATCACAATTTACAACGAAAAGGCCATAGGAACACAAGCCCTGAACTGACCGACTGAATTAGAACTTCAGGCTCTGGTCAAAAGAATGCTTTATAAATAGATCGAATATGGATAAGTGCTTCCTAGTATTGTCTAATGAAAGTTTTCAGTGGTCCTTTTGAGTTTAAAGGGGTTTCTAACCCCCAGCAGTAAAACTGGATTTTGCTATAGTTGCTTACTTGGCAAACGTAACCTCCTGTTGTCCATGAAGTAGATTAACCATGTAAAGACTACATGACTTGATTACACAACCTGATGCCAACGTGAAACTCCATTTGGAAAACTCACTATATTTTATAGTTATAAAAGCAATGAATTTTTTTGTTTGTTTTTAATGATTCTACTTAGAAAATCTGTAAATTGGAGTAATGTAGAAGGATAAAGCTGTTACATGCCTTATAAGAGAAATCTATGCTAATTATAATAGTATGTTGCCAACATGATTGATTTGTAAGAGATGTTGTCCCATTGAGGTCCTGGGACCTGTAGTTCCTGTTCCCTGAGGGCAGACTTCCATGAGATGCAGAAAGGAATTCTGCATCTTTCTTTACAGTAAAGGGAACTCTTGAAATTTTACATTTCTAGAGTGAATGTCCAAGATTAATCTTTCCTGATGGTTCTTCTGCTGGAATATCAAGCTCCATAAAGTACTTATCACCAACCACATTAATAATATATGAAGCTGGCCCAGTAAC
Source organism: Acinonyx jubatus (assembly GCF_027475565.1). Taxonomy (NCBI): domain Eukaryota; kingdom Metazoa; phylum Chordata; class Mammalia; order Carnivora; family Felidae; genus Acinonyx; species Acinonyx jubatus. The sequence goes on from NC_069391.1 coordinate 43,116,739, forward strand.
TAAGAAATACGGAGTTCAAACCCGTTTAGATTTTTATACATCAACCAATAGCAATTCTCCTGAATTTCATTCATTCACCATATTCTTGTATTCATTCCTTCATTCACGTATTAACTCATACCTGAACTGTCTAAATTGAGTGCAGCAGACACCTGAAGCCATAAGGGTCAGCTTCTTGCCCTCAAGATCACAGCCCAGTGGCACAGAGAGAAGAATTCTAATAGTGTGGTTAGTGCTACCAAGGAAGCGTGCTCGATGAGCACAGGCACGGGGCCGGAGTAGCTAACCCTGCCTCAGAGTCCGTTCTGTGTCCCTCAGCTTCTTTCATTTTATTTTACTTTCTATTTTACTCTAGAGCCTGCCTAATCTGATTGTGGACACAGAGCAGCAGCGTCTGCCTCACTGGCAGTTTGTGAGAAATGCAGCATCTTGACCCCATGCAGACCTATTGAATCATGGCTTGCATATTAACAAGATCCAAATTTTGTCAAACGATTAAATCTCCTCATGTGTGAATCCAAGGGGTACCATTACAAATGTATCCTCTTAAAAGAGTGAGCAGAGAGAACCCACTCTTAATCAATGGGTGTTGGAATAATTGAGTAATAATAGCTCCCTTCCTGATATGTCTACTGCTTGCCAGTGTGGCTGTTGAATGACTCGGACATAGGATCTTACTCATGTCTCTGTGTAACCTGCAAGAAAGGAATACTTCTCCCCATTTTGTAGAAGCTCACAGGGCTCAAGGGATGTGCCCAAGGCCAAAGCCTTGCTCCTGCTCCTGCAGTACTATACAGGCTATCCAATACTGAAGACATATCCCCGAAAGCTTGCTTTACACTTCATTTCCTCGTGTCTGTCAGTTTCATGATAGCAGTTTAGTCTGCCAAGCGCAAACAGATCTGAAGCCAGAGTTATTTTCTGCTCCAAATACAATTAATAATTGCTCTCAATTTGCTAGCAAGAAGCCTGGCCAGTTCCCAAAGGCAGTTTTGGTCAGTGGTTGAATCCCCCTGGTATGCTTATTTATGGAGCTAGATATTAGATGAATTCTCCAAAAATCTTCAGGTAGACCCCACCTTGGGGATCATTTGGGCAACAGTTGGCCGGCAGACTGTCAGAAACCTGGGCCTTCAGAGACTGTTTCTTTGCTGTAAGATGTACTTTACTCAGGGAATGCGTATTGAATCAACTTTTAAAAGATTTTGTGTTTTAGATTCATGGCATCTGTTTTTCTTTTCAAGTTTTTTCTATTCCATTTCTTTTTCTGTTCAGTAAAAGAAAGAGTGTGACATTTTACAGTCATTGTAGTAAGTGTGAACATTGTGAGGATACGTGAAGACAAGTTAATAATCTCTCCCCTAATTTTCCTGCTCACTTCCTTCCTCCCACTTCCTCCACAGATTGCCTTGTGTGGTTCCACACCTTTCTCCTTCCTCATACCAATGTACACAAACAGATTTGTGCATATGCAGGGTTTTCAGTTTTATAGAAATACTCTGCTATTTGCTTTTAATATGTCTTAAACATCCGTCTCTCTACTCTCACCTCTCATTTGCAGAATTCATTTTTCTTCACTACAAGGACTCTCAATTTGAGGTGAGGAAAATAAGACTGTTTCAGTTACGTATCTCAGACTGGAGTTTAAGGAGCTACGCCATAAAGGCAGCAATGCAAAATAAAAGGTGCATGTGAATGTGAAAATGCCTGCATTAATCTTTAAGGAATTATCTTTCTAATCTAGATTATTAAAAAAGAGTGGTTTGTGCTGATCTACGTCTTTTTCTCCACTCTCTAGAACTAAGCAGTTTGATTGATGGTGACTGTTTCTGGACAGAAAATATGTCTCATTCTGACAGGATTATTACAGCCACCTGAAATGTTCTAAAAGTATGCTACGCTCATTTCTCTCTCTTTCTATTATCATTATCTTATTTATTTATTTATTTATTTATTTATTTATTTATTTATTTATTTATTTTTGTCATGATAAGTGTACTCTCTAATCCCCAACACCTACCTATCCCCCTCCCCTCTGCTAGCATCAGTTTGTTCTCTTTAGTTAAGAATCTGTTCTTGGTTTGTCTGTCTGTCTGTCAGTCTGTCTCTCTTTCTCTGTCTCTCTTTTTCTTCCCTAAGTGCATTTGTTTTATTTCTTAAATTTCACAAAAGAAGATCATATGGTATTTGTCTTTCTCTGACAGATTTATTTCATTCAGGATTATACTCTCTAGCTCCATCTATGTTGTTGCAAATGGCAAGATTCCATTCTTTTTTTTATGGCTGACTAATCAATATTACATTGTATTTATATATATACCACAGCTTCTTTATCCATCATCTGTTAGTGGACATGTGGGCTGTTTCCATAGTTTGGCTATTGTAAATAATGCTGCAGTAAACATAGGAGTGCATGTATCCCTTTGAATTAGTATTTTTGTATTTTGGGGGTAAATACCCAGTAGTGTGATTACCAGATCATAGGGTAGTTCTGTTTTTAACTTAAAATATCAATTGTATTTCTTTTTTCTTTTTTTAGTTTATTTATTTATTTATTTATTTATTTGACAGAAAGTGCAAGCAGAGGAGGGGCAGAAAGAGACGGAGAATCACAGGCAGGCTTTGTGCTGTCAGTGCAGAGTTGGATGCAGGGCTCCAACTCACAAAACTGCAAGACCATAACCTGAGCCAAAATCAAGAGTTGGATGCTTAATTGACTGAGCCACCCAGGTGCCCCTATTTTTACTTTTTGAGGAACCTCCATACTGGTTTCCACAGTGGTTGCACCCATTTACATTCCCACCAATGGTACAAGAGGGTTCTTTTTTCTCTGTATCCTCGTCAACACTTGTTTTTTTTTTTCTGTTTTTTATTTTAGCCATTCTTATGGGTCTGAGGTGATATCTCATTGTGGTTTTGATTTGCATTTCCCTGATGATGAGTGATGTTGAGCATCTCTTCATGTATCTGTTGGCCATCTGTATATCTGCTTTAGAAAAATGTTCATGTCTTCTGCCCATTTTTTCTTTATTTTTTTTAGTCTATTTATTTCTTTTTGAGAGAGACAGAGACAGTGTGAGCAGGAGAGGGGCAGAGAGAGGGGGGTAGAGAGAGAGAATCCTAAGCAGGCTCCACACTATCAGCACAGAGCCCAACATGGGGCTTGAACTCCCAAACCGTGAGATCTGACCTGGGCCAAAACCAAGAGTCAGACACTTAACTGACTTGAGCCACCCAGGCACCCCTGCCCATTTTTAATTGGATTGTTTGTGTTTTGGGTGTTAAGCTATATCAGTTCTTTCTATATTTTGGATACTATCCTTTCATCAAATATGTCAAATTTGCAAATATTTCCCCCATTCAATAAGTTGCCTTTCAGTTTTGCTGATTGTTTCTTCTGCTATGCAGGAGCTTTTTTATTTTTATTTTTTGTTAGAGAGAGAGTGTGTGAACAGGAGAGAGGGGCAGATGGGGGGAGAGAGAGAGGATCATAAGCAGGCTCCATGTTCAGTGCAGAGCTCAACACAGGGCTCGATCCCACGACCCTAGGATCATGACCTGAGCCGAAATCAAGAGTCAGATGCTCAAATGAGCCACCTAGGTGCCCCTGTGCAGAAGCTTTTTATTTTGATGTTGTCCTAATAGCTTATTTTTGCTTATATTTCTCTCGCCTCAGGAGACATATCTAGAAAAATGTTGCTATGGCTAATGTCAGAGAAATTACTGCCTGTGCTCTCCTCTAGGAGTTTTTATGGCTTCAGGTCTCACATTTATGTCTTTAATCTATTTTGAGTTTTTTGTGTGTGTGTGTACATGGTGTAAAAAAGTGGTCATTGGATTCTTTTGCATGTAACTGTCCAGTTTTCCCAAAAGCATTGTTGAGGAGACTTTTTCCCATCATATATTCATTCCTCCTTTGTTGAAGATTGATTGACCCTATAATTGTGGTTTATTTCTGGGTTTTCTATTCTATTCTATTCTTTTGAACTATGTGTCTGTTTTAATGCCAGCACTATACTGTTTTAATTGCTACTGCCTTGTTTTTTAAAAAATTTTTTTAATGTTCATTTTTTTTTTTATTAAAAAAATTTTTTTTAATGTTTAATTCATTATCTTTGAAAGAGAGAGACAGAGAGTGCGAGCAGGGGAGGGGCAGAGAGAGAGAGGAAGACACAGAATTTGAAGCAGGCTCCAGGCTCTGGGCTGTCAACACAGAACCCGACACAGGGCTCGAACTCACGGACCATGAGATCATGACCTGAGCCGAAATTGGACGCTTAACTGGCTTAGCCACCTAAGCGCCTCTTTAATGTTCATTTATTTTTGAGAGACAGAGACAGAGTGCGAGCAAGGGAGAGGGAGAGGGAGACACAGAATCCGAAGCAGGCTCTAAATTCTGAGCCGTCGGCACAGAGCCCGACGCGGGGCTCAAACTCACAAATCGTGAGATCATGACCTGAGCTGAAGTTGGATGATTAAGCCACCAATTGAGCCACTCAGGTGCCCCACTGCTGCCTTATAATATAACTTGAAATCTGGAATTGTGATACCTTAAGTTTTGTTCTTTTTAAATATTGCTTTGCCCCTTTGAGGTCTTTTGTGGTTCCACACAAATTTTAGAATTGTTTATTCTAGTTCTGTGAAAAATGCTGTTGGTATTTTGATAGGGATTGCATTAAATCTGAAGATTTCTTTGGGTGCTATAGACATCTTAAGACTATTTGCTGTCCCAATCCATGAGCATGGGATGTCTTTCTATTTCTTTGCATCATCTTGAATTGTTTTCAGCAGTTTTTTATAGTTTTCAGAGTCTTTCACCTCTTTGGTTAAGTTTATTCCTAGATATTTTATTGGTTTTGGTGCATTTGTAAATGGGACTGTTTTCTTAATTTCACTTTCTGTGGCTTCATTATTAGTGTATAGGAATGCAGCTCATTTCTATACATTGATTTTGTATCCTGAAACATTACTGAGTTCATTTATCAATTCCAGTAATTTTTTTGTTTGTTTGTTTGTTTTGTTTGGTTTTTTGGTGGAGTGTTGGCATTTCCTATATATAGTATCATGTCATGTGCAAATACTGAGAATTTCACTTCTTTCTCACCAGTTTGGATGCCTTTTATTTCTTTATGTTTTCTAATTGCTGTGGCTAGGATTTCCAGTGCTATGTTGAATAAAAGTGGTGAGAGTGAATATCCTTGTCTTATTCCTCACCTTAGGGGAAGAGCACTTAGTTTTTCCCCATTGAATATGATGTTAGCTGTTTTTCTTTTTTCTTCTTCTTTTTTTTTTTAATGTTTATTTATTTTTGAGAGAGACAGAGACAGATTGCAAGTGGGTTAGGGGCAGAGAGAGAGGGAGACACAGAATCGGAAGCAGGCTCCAGGCTCTGAGCTGTCAGCACAGAGCCTGATGCAGGGCTCAAACTCACGAGCCATGAGATCATGACCTGAGCCGAAGTCAGAAGCTCAACCGACTGAGCCACCCAGGCGCCCCAGCTGTGTGTTTTTCATATATGGCCTTTAATATGTTGAAGTTTGTTCCCTCTAGATAAACTTTGCAGAGGGTTTTTATCATGGCGTTGTACTTTGTTGAATGCTTTTTCTGCACCTATTGAAATGATCATCTGGTCTTTATCCTTTCTCTTACTGGTGTGACTTGTCATGTTGATTGTTTTCTGAATATTGAACCACACCTGCATCCCAGGAATAAATCCCACCTGATTGCAATATATGTTTTTTTTTTAATGTATTGTTGGATTTGGTTTGCTAATATTTTGTTGAGGATTTTTGCATCTATATTCATGAGAGATACTGGCCTGTAGTTCTCTTTTTTTTGTGGTGTCTTTATCTGGTTTTGGAATTAGAGTGATACTGGCCTCATACAATGAATTTGGAAGCTTTCTTTCCTCTTCTATTTTTTGGAATGATTTGAGAAGAATAGGTCTTAACTCTTCTTTAAATGTTTGGTAGAGTTCATCTGTGAAGCCATCTGGTTCTGGACTTTTGTTTGTTGGGAGTTTTTTGATGACTGAGTCAATTTCATTGCTGGTAGTTGATCTGTTCAAATTTTCTATTTCTTCCTTTTTTAGTTTTAATAGATTATGTTTCTGGGAGTTTATCCATTTCTTTTAGGTTGTCTAATGTGTTGGTATATAGGTTTTCATAATACTCTCCTATAATTGTTTGTATTTCTGTGGTGTTGGTTGTTATTTCTTCTCTGTCGTTTGTGATTTTGTTTACTTGGATCCTCTCTCTCTCTCTCTCTCTCTCTCTTTATGAGTCTGGCTAGATGTTTATCAATTTTGTTGATCTTTTCATAGAACTAGCTCCTGGTTTCATTGGTCTGTTCTTTTTTTTTTTTTTTTTTTTTTTTAGTTTCTATATCATTTATTTCTGCTTTAATCTTTATTATTTCCTCCCTTTTGTTGGTTTTAGGTGGGTTTTTTTTTTTATTGTTCTTTTCCTAGCTCCTTTAGGTGTAAGTTTATGTTGTTTATCTGGTATTTATTTGATATTTTTCTTGCTTCTTGAGGTAGGCCTGTTTTGCTATACACTTCCCTTTTAGAACCACTTTTGCTGCATCCCAACGATTTTGGGCCATTGTGTTTTCATTTTCATTTGTTTCCATGTAATTTTTGACTTCTTTGATTTCTTGGTTGACCCATTCACTGTTTAGTAGCATGTTATTTAACCTCCATGTATTTGTGGTCTTTCCATATTTTTCCTTGTGGCTGATTACTAGTTTCATATTATGGTGAGAAAAGACGTATGGTATGACTCTGATTTTTTTTAATTTGTTGAGACTTGTTTTGTGGCCTAATATGTGATCTGTTCTGGAATATGTTTTGTGTGCACTTGAAAAGAATGTTTTTCTGTGGCTTTAGGGTGGAATGTTCTGTGTATGTCTGTTAAATCTATCTGATCCAGTGTGTCATTCAAAGCCACTGTTTTCTTGTTAATTTTCTATTTGGATGATCTGTCCATTGATGTAAGTGGAGTGTTAAAATTCCTTACCATTCTTGTATTACTATCAATTATTTCCTTTATGTTTGTTATTGTTTTATGTATTTGGGTGTTCCACGCTGGGTGCATAAATACTTACAATTGTTATATCTTCCTATTGGATTGTCCCCTTTATTATGAAATAGTGACCTTTTTTTTTTATCTCTTATTATAGTCTTTGTTTTAAAGTCTATTTTGTCCCATGTAAGTATTGCTATCCCGGTTTTCTTTTGATATCCATTTGCATGATAAATGTTTCTCCATTCCCTCACTTTCATTCTGTGGGTGACTTTAGGACTGAAATGAATCTCTTATAGGCAGCACATAGATGTTTTTTTTTCCCCCCAGTCTGCCACCTTATGTATTTTGGTTGGAGTGTTTAGTCCATTTACAAAGTAATTATTGATAGATATGTGTTTATTGCTATTTTGTTACTTGTTTTATGGTTATTTCTATAGATTTTATCTGATCCTTTCTTTTTCTTGTTCTCTTTCATGGTTTTTTGGCTTTCTTTAGTGATATACCTGGATTCCGTTCTCTTTATTCTTTGCATATCTATTACTGGTTTGTGATTTGTAGTTACCATTTGGTTTGTATGTAACATCTTATGCATATAGCAGTCTGTATTAAGTTGATGGTCTTTTACAAAAAGGAGCAATGACAAAAAATAAAATAATAAAAGTATGCTGCACTAATTTCTCCATACCTGTTCCTGTGTTCTCTTGCACAACTTCAAAGTCCCTGTTATTTGAGAGGAAAAGATTCCCTTTCTTAATAAATAGCATAAATATAGTTCTGTTTTTTTCTAACCTTCTCGTTTATGCAGAATTAGCGCCAAATCCTTCTGCATGAAGGCGTCTATTTTATATTTTGACTCACTGATAACCTCAAATGAACAGTTAAAAACACTATATCTTGTTCTTTTTAGTTATGGACTACGGATTACTTTTTTATACTATATAATTATCTTGTGATGAAATAATATATAAAAGATTTTAGAAGTGTTAAGTACTAGGAATACTTTTTTGCAATTATTATAACTTTTTTTCCTCTTCTCTGGTATACTTTATTTTCTAAATTAAAAAAAAATGGCTATACGATATGCTATTTGGGACCTTGATAAATAATCTTTTAGTTCTGGTTGTTGTTATAGTTGTTATAATTCACTTTCTAGATCAATGATTCAAAAGATAGGGCAGTGGAACTCACCCTGAGGCTGCAAAAGAAAAGAACTTTAAAAAGCTGAAGGTAGCCTAAGGGACTGGTGGGACACTATCAAGGATAATAACATTCACAGAATAGGGATCCTAGAGGAGAAGAGAGAGAAAAAGGCAGAAAATTTAATGGCCAAAAACTTTCCTAACCTCAGGAAGGAAAAATACATGTAGGTATGAGAAGCACAGAGAGTTCCCAATAAGCTAAACCCCAAAAGATCTACACCAAGACACATTATCATTAAAAAGTAAAGGGTTGGGGCGCCTGGATGGGTCAATTGGTTAAGTATCCAACTTCAGCTCAGGTCGTGATCTCACAGTTTGTGAGTTTGAGCCCCATGTCAGGCTCTATGCTGATAACTCAGAGCCTAGAGTCTGTTTCAGATTCTGTGTCTCCCACTCTCTCTCTGCCCCTACCCTACTTGCACTCTGTGTTTCTGTCTTTCAAAAATAAGTAAACATTTTTTTGAAAAAAGGTAAAGAGTTAAAGAATCTTGAAAGCAGCAAGAGAAAACAACTTGCTATGTACAAGGGGACCCCCATAAGACTATTAGCTGATTTCTCAGCAGAAACTTTGCAGGCCAGAAGGAAGTAGTATGATGTAGTCAAAGTGCTGAAAGGAAAAAACTTCCAACCAAGAATGCTCTGCCCAGAAAAGTTATTCAGAATTGAAAGAGAGATTGAATTTTCTAGGCACGGAAACGCTAAAGGAGTTCATTACCCCTAACCTGACCTTACAAGAAATGCTAATGGAATTTTTTAAGCTAAAAAAGAAGGGCATTAATTAGTAACAAGAAAACATATGAAAGCATAAATTTTACTGGTAAAGATAAATATATAGTAGAAGTTGTGGATTAATTGCTTATAAAACATATGAAATTTAAAAGAAAAAAGTATTAGAAGTAATGATAACTACAATAATCAGTTAAGGGATATACAGAATGTTAAAGTGTAAGATGTGACATCAAAAACATAACACAGAGTAAACAAACATAGAGTTTTAGAATGCATTCAAACTTAAGTTAAAATAGACTGTGAATAGAATATATGTATATGTATATATGTATATGTGTATGTACGTACCTGATATATACAACAGCCCATATATATATATATATATATATATATATATATATATACACATACACATACATATAGGCTGTTATATGTAAGCCTCATGGTAACCACAAAGCAAACTCCTATAGTAGAAACACAAGAGATATTAGGAAAGGAATCTAAACATAACACTAAAGAAACTCATCAGACCACAAGGGAAGAGAGCAAGAGAAGAAAGGAATAGAGAAGAACTACAGAACAGTGAGAAAACAACGAACAAAATGGCAATAAATACATACCTGTTAGTCCATCTACTAATTTGCTTTTTTTTTTTTTTTTTTTTTTGCTTCCATGTGGCCTCCCCTTGAGGTTCCCATTGTGCCCACAGCATCTGACGGCATTTATACAAAATGATCCTAGTTTCACATGGTTACATTTTGTTAGAAATATAGGTGTCAAGGTCTAGTGAAAAGAGTACCAGAGGGGAGAGTCAAGAAACCTGGTTAGGTGGGCCCTGGAGGTATTTCACTGTGAAAACTTTGGGCAAATCATGTAATCTCCGTAGACTCCTATCCCACTCCTTACTGCCATTCTCCTGAGTTACACTAGCTACATCCAGGGCTTACACTGCCTGCATTTGCATATACTGTTCTTTCTACCCGAATGCCATTCTTATCTCCTACCAGACAAACTCCTACTCACCTTTAAATGACCAAGTTCAAAGCTCATCTCCCATGGGAAGCTTTTCTTGAGCCCCTCTAGTAAGTACAGTAAAACCTTGGATTGCGAGTGACTTGTTCTGCGAGTGTTTCACAAGATGAGCGAACATGTCTAATAAATTTTAACTTGATAAATGAGCAATGTCTTGCAATACAAGTAGTATATGATGCTGAATGTCACATGATCACAACTGAGCCAATGGTTCTTGAAATTCGCTTTAATACACGAGTGCTTTGGATTACAAGCATGTTTCTGGAATAAATTATGATTGCAAACCCAGGTTTTCCTTGTACTATTGTTGGCTTCTTCCTTTTTGAGCAAACTCATAATTCTGCCAGTAATCAAGATAATACTTTTAATATGTCATTGTGATTGTATGTGCGTATGTCTAAACCTCCCTTGCTAAAACCATGAGCACCTTCAGGGCAGGGACTGTTTCTCATTCATCATTATCTCCCCAGGGCCTACTGATGGATAGTAGGTCTTCTTTACCTCTTTGTTCACTGAAGGCATGGACTTCAGTTTCCTCATCTGCAGTAAGAGGATTAGACCAGGTGGTGTTAAAGCAGTGCCTTGGAATTCTGTGTTTAGATAGAGACCTTAAACAAGAGAACCCAAGACTGCCAGGTGATACTTTGTGTGTATAGTGCAGAGGGGAGGTATGTCAGTGGAATGAGACACTTGGCCGCATTGCCATTTCATAATGGTGGGCAAAAGAGGCAAATTACCTCTTTTGAGCTTTAGCTATGTTATTGGTCCTAATGTCTTACTGTACTTTAAAGAATCCGTAATCACTGGGAGTTTATTATTATAAAAAATTCATAAAATGCTATTTTATTCTCTGCCTGAATCTTTACCAGTTTTGAATAATCCTTGCTTTGAAAAATCCTGTGATAGTTTTTAATCTGGCCTGTTTGATTTTAAGAAATTAAAAACTGATTGAGAAATTTCCACTGAGGTTTTTATGCTTGTCATAAAATAAACTGATTATTGGGCTCCTTGACATTGGACTAGAAGTGACTAGGAGAGTAGATTAGTCCTGTTTCTAGAGTCATTCATATATCCACTCACTATCCACTCTCCCACTCATGAACAAATATTTACTAAAGGTTCCAGGGTGCCAGACATTACGCCATGTGCTAGGCATCCAGAGGACAGCAAAATATAGTCCCTGCTGACACGGAGCTCCCTCTCTGGTGGAGAAGGAAACAACCAGAAGGTTGGCTTCCATTGTAATAAGACTTAAGGATTTGGGGAGGTACAGAAGGAAGATCCTGAACTCAGGAGCAGGGAAAGTTTCCTGAATCTGAAGGCTGAGTGGGAGGGAGCCAAGAGCAGAGGTCAGGGAGGGCCAAAGGAGGACAGAGCTGAAGGCATATAGTGTGCAGCATGCTCAAAGACCGAGGAGTCAGAGAATGGTGCTCTTGGAGTGGGGTGCTGAGTTCAAAGTGCTCAGAGGGGGGTGTTGAGTTTCAAGGAGTGGGTGGGGTGGCATTGAGGCCAGATTGGGGCAGATCCTTTAGGCACTTATGTTCTGAAGGCAATGGAGAGCCCTTGAGGACTCTGAGCGTGGGCCTTGATCAGATTCGTGCTTTAGAAAGGTCACTCTGTGAACTCTATATGGAGGACTGGTGATACCACTCCTAAATAATTTTTAAAACAGATGTGTATCTATTTTTTTTATTTTGCTCTCTAATACATTTCTCTACCAACTTCATCTTCCAGGACTTGAAGGAAAGAGTATGACTTGGGGGATCCCTCTGGTTAGTCCCCATTTCTTATGTTTTAATTGTTTATACCACAAACAGAAATACACGATAAATAATATGGAATATAATAAATACACACTGCCTAGATCTTGCAGAGACAAACAGTTTGTTGCACAAGCTTCAGATTTCTTTTTTTATTAAGGAAATAAAATATTATAAAATAAATATATAAATAAATAAGTATATAAATAAATAAAATATTAGACACACCTAAACCCATTTTTTTTCTACTGCTTTCGTCTCCAGAGGTAACAACTATCTTGCAATTAAGCATTGATCCCTTGTATTTTATTTATTTTTCCTTGCATTTTTTTTCATATAATTTATTGTCAAATTGGTTTCCATACAACACCCAGTGTTCATCCCAACAGGTGCCCTCCTCAGTGCCCATCACCCACTTTCCCCTCTCCCCCACCCTCCATCAACCCTGTTTGTTCTCAGTATTTAAGAGTCTCTTATGGTTTGCCTCCTTCCCTCTCTGTAACTTTTTTTTTCCCCCTGCCCCTCCCCCCATGGTCTTCTGTTAAGTTACTCAGGATCTGCATGTGAGTGAAAACATGAGGTATCTGTCTTCCTCTGCCTGACTTATTTCACTTAGCATAATACTCTCCAGTCCCATCCACATTGCTACAAATGACCAGATTTCATTCTTTCTCATTGCCAAGTAGTATTCCATTGTATATATAAACCACATCTTCTTTATCCATTCTTCAGCTGATGGACATTTAGGCTCTTTCCATAATTTGGCTATTGTTGAAAGTGCTGCTATAAACATTGGGATACAAGTGCCCCTATGCATCATCACTCCTGTATCCCTTGGGTAAATTCCTAGCAGTGCTATTGCCAGGTCATAGGGTAGATCTCTCTATTAATTTTTTGAGGAACCTGCACACTGTTTTCCAGAGCAGCTGCACCAGTTTGCATTCCCACCAACAGTGCAAGAGGGTTCCCATTTCTCCACATCCTCTCTAGTGTCTATAGTCTCCTGATTTGTTCATTTTAGCCACTCTGACCAGCCTGAGGTGGTATCTCAATGTGGTTTTGATTTGTATTTCCCTGATGAGGAATGACATTGAGCATATTTTCATGTGCCTGTTAGCCATCTGGATGTCTTCTTTAGAAAAATGTCTATTCATGTCTTCTGCCCATTTCTTCACTGGATTATTTGTTTTTGGGTGTGGAGTTTGGTGAGTTCTTTATAGATATTGGATACTAGCCCTTTATCTGATATCATTTGCAAATATCTTTTCCCATTCCATTGGTTGCCTTTTAGTTTTGTTGATTGTTTCATTTGCAACGCAGTAGCTTTTTATCTTGATGAGGTCCTAATAGTTCATTTTTGCTTTTAATTCCCTTGCCTTTGGAGATGTGTCATGTAAGAAATTGCTTTGCTGCGGCTGAGGTCAGAGAGGTTTTTCCCTGCTTTCTCCTCTAGGGTTTTGATGGTTTCCTGTCTCACAGTCAGGTCCTTCATCCATTTTGAGTTTATTTTTGTGAATGGTGTAAGAAAGTGGTCCAGTTTCATTCTTCTGCATGTTGCTATCCAGTTCTCCCAGCAACATTTGTTAAAGAGTCTGTCTTTTTTCCGTTGGATATTCTTTCCTGCTTTGTCAAAGACTAGTTGGCCATACTTTTGTGGGTCTAGTTCTGGGGTTTCTATTCTATTCCATTGGTCTATGTGTCTGTTTTTGTGCCAATACCATGCTGTCTTGATTATTACAGCTTTGTAGTAGAAGCTAAAATCTGGGATTGTGATGACTCCCACTTTGGTCTTCTTCTTCAATATTACTTTGGCTATTTGGGGTCTTTTGTGATTCCATACAAATTTTATGATTGCTTGTTCTAGCTTCGAGAAGAATGCTGGTGCAATTTTGATTGGGATTGCATTGAATGTGTAGATTGCTTTGGGTAGTATTGACATTTTAACAATATTTATTCTTCCAATCCATGAGCACAGAATGTTTTTCCATTTCTTTGTATCTTCTTCAATTTCCTTCATAAGCTTTCTATAGTTTTCAGCATAGTTTCAGGTATTTTACATCTTTGGTTAGGTTTATTCCTAGGTATTTTCCTAGGTGCCGTTGTGAATGGGATCAGTTGCTTTATCTATCTGTCTTTCTGTTGCTTCATTATTAGTGTATAAGAATGCAGCTGATTTCTGTACATTGATTTTGTATCCTGCAACTTTGCTGAATTCATGTATCAGTTCTAGCAGACTTTTGGTGGTGTCTGTTAGGTTTTCCATGTATAGTATCATGTCACCTGCAAAAAGTGAAAGCTTGACTTCATCTTTGCCAATTTTGATGCCTTTGATTTCCTTTTGTTGTCTGATTGCTGATGCTAGAACTTCCAACACTATGTTAAACAATAGCAGTGAGAGTGGACATCCCTGTCGTGTTCCTGATCTCAGGGGGAAAGCTCTCATTTTTTTCCCCGTTAAGGATGATATTAGCTGTGGGCTTTTCATAAATGGCTTTTGTGATGTTTAAGCATGTTCCTTCTATCCTGACTTTCTTGAGGGTTTTTATTAAGAAAGGATGCTGAATTTTGTCAAATGCTTTTTCTCTATCTATTGACCAGATCATATGGTTCTTGTCTCTTCTTTTTTTTTTTTTTTTTTAATTTTTTTTTTCAACGTTTATTTTTTTTGGGACAGAGAGAGACAGAGCATGAATGGGGGAGGGGCAGAGAGAGAGGGAGACACAGAATCGGAAACAGGCTCCAGGCTCTGAGCCATCAGCCCAGAGCCTGACGCGGGGCTCGAACTCACGGACCGTGAGATCGTGACCTGGCTGAAGTCAGACGCTCAACGGATTGCGCCACCCAGGCGCCCCTCTTATCTCTTCTTTTATTAATGTGATGTATCACATTGATTGATTTGTGGATGTTGAACCAGCCCTGCAGCCCAGGAATGAATCCCACATGATCATGGTGAATTATTGTTTTTATATGCTGTTGAATTCGATTTGCTAGTATCTTGTTGAGAATTTTGGCATCCATATTCATCAGGGATATTGGCCTGTAGTTGTCTTTTTTTGCTGGGTCTCTGTCTGGTTTGGGAATCAAAGTAATGCTGGCTTCATAGAATGAATCTGGAAGTTTTCCTTCCCTTTCTATTTTTTAGAACAGCTTGAGAAGGATAGGTATTATTTCTGCTTTCAGTGTCTGGTAGAATTCCCCAGGGAAGCCACCTGGTCCTGGACTCTTATTTGTTGGGAGATTTTTGATAACTGATTCAATTTCTTCACTGGTTATGGGTCTGTTCAAGTTTTCTGTTTCTTCCCATTTGAATTTTGGAAGTATGTGGGTGTTTAGGAATTTGTCCATTTCTTCCAGGTTGTCCAATTTGTTGGCATGTAATTTTTCATAGTATTCCCTGATAGTTGCGTGTATCTCTGAGGGATTGGGTGTAATAATTCCATTTTCGTTCATGATTTTATCTATTTGGGTCCTCTCCCTTTTCTTTCTGAGAAGCCTGGCTAGGGGTTTATCATTTTTGTTTATTTTTTCAAAAAACCATCTCTTGGTTTCATTGATCTGCTCCACTGTTTTTTTTAGGTTCTATATTGTTTATTTCTGCTCTGATCTTTATTATTTCTCTTCTTCTGCTGGGTTTGGGACGTCTTTGCTGTTCTGCTTCTATTTCCTTTAGGTGTGCTGTTAGATTTTGTATTTGGGATTTTTCTTGTTTCTTGAGATAGACCTGGATTGCAATGTATTTTCCTCTCAGGACTGACTTTGCTGCATCCCAAAGCATTTGGATTGTTGTATTTTCATTTTCATTTGTTTCCATATATCTTGTAATTTCTTCTCTAATTGCCTGGTTGACCCATTCATTCTTTAGTAGGATGTTCTTTAACCTCATGCTTAAATGTTCAAAACCTATGCTTTTGGAGGTTTTCCAGACTTTTTCCTGTGGTTGATTTCATGTTTCATAGCATTGTGATCTGAGAGTGTGCATGGTATGATCTCAGTTCTATTATACTTATTAAGGGCTGTTTTGTGACCCAGTATGTGATCTGTCTTGGAGATAGATGTTCCATGTCCACTTGAGAAGAAAGTATATTCTGTTGCTTTGGGATGCAGAGTTCTAAATATATCTGTCAAGTCCATCTGATCCAATATATCATTCAGGGCCCTTGTTTCTTTATTTATTCTCTGTCTCGATGTTCTATCCATTGTTGTAAGTGGAGTATTAAAGTCTCCTGCAATTACCACATTCTTATCAATAAGGTTGCTTATGCTTGTGATTAACTGTTTTATATATTTGGGGGCTGCTGTGTTCAGTGCATAGACATTTATAATTGTTAGCTCTTCCTGATGGATAGACCCTGTAATTATTATATAATGCTTGTTATATATCTTCATCGCTTGTTACAGCCTTTAATTTAAAGTCTGGTTTGTCTGATGTAAGTATGGCTACTCCAGCTTTCTTTTGACTTCCAGTAGCATGATAGATAGTTCTCCATCCCCTCACTTTCAATCTGAAGGTGTCCCCAGGTCTAAAATGAACCTCTTATGGACTGCAAATGGATGTTTTTTTTAATCCATTCTGATACCCTGTTTCTTTTTGTTGGAGCATTTAGTCCATTTACATTCAGCATTTATTATTGAAAGATATGGGTTTAGAGTCATTGTGATGTCTGTAGCTTTCATGCTTGTAGTGATGTCTCTGGTACTTTGTGGTCCTTGCAACATTTCACTCACAGAATCCCCCTTAGGATCTCTTGGAGGGCTGGTTTAGTGGTGATGAATTCCTTCAGTTTTTGTTTGGGAAAACCTTTATTTCTCGTTCTATTCTGAATGACAGACTTGCTGGGTAAAGGATTCTTGGCTGCATATTTTTCCATTCATCACATTGTATATTTCCTGCCATTCCTTTCTGGCCTGCCAAGTTTTAGTAGATAGGTCTGCTACTACCCTTTTGTGTCTGCCTTTGTATGTTGAGGCCCGTTTATCCTGAGCTGCTTTCAGAATTCTCTTTTTATCCTTGCATTTTGCCAGTTTCAGTATGATATGTTGTGCAGAAGATTGATTCAAGTTACGTCTGAAGGGAGTTTTCTGTGCCTCTTGGATTTCAATGCCTGTTTCCTTCCCCAGATCGGGGAAGTTCTCAGCTATGATTTGTTCAAGTACACCTTCAGCCCCTTTCTCTCTCTTCTTCTTCTTCTGGAATTTCTGTGATATGGATATTGTTCCATTTGATTGCATCTCTTAGTTCTCTAATTCTCCCCTCATACTCCTGGATTTTTTTATCTCTCTTTTTCTCAGCTTCCTCTTTTTCCATAAGTTATCTTCTAATTCACCTGTTCTCCCCTCTGCCTCTTCAATCCGTGCTATGGCTGCTTCATTTATAGCATTTTTTAATTCATCATGACTATTTTTAGTCCCTTGATCTCTGTAGCAGTAGATTCTCTGCTGTCCTCTATGCTTTTTTCCAGCACAGTAAATAATTTTATGACTATTATTCTAAATTCTTGTTCCGTTATATTGCTTAAATCGATTTTCATCAATTTGTTAGCTGTTGCTACTTCTTAGAATTTCTTTTGAGGAGAATTCATCCGTTTCGTCATTTTGGCTAGTTTTCTGTCCCTTATGCATTTTAAAAGCTTGTTGTGTGCTCTGCACCTGCAAGCCCCGCTGTATTAAAGGAGGGTCATACACTGTCCAGGGCCTGGCCCTTCAGGAGGTGTTCTTTCAGAGGTCGTTACTTGCTCTCTGTTGTTGTGACCTTGGTTATTTTATTATCCTACTCGTAGTGATAGTTTGGACCCTCCACCAGGTGCACTTTGATTTGTTCCTTGGAGTAGGCCTGTAAAGGAAAACAGATAGACAAACAGGAGACAAAAACACACAAACACACAAATAACACAAAGAAACAAATAAACAAAACAGAAAACCAAAGACTAAAAACAAAAAACCCCAAAAACACAGACTACAAGTAAAGAAGAGGGTGGAGGCTGTGCTGATGGAATGGCACATACAATGAGAGAAATGACAGGAGCCGGGTGTGGGTGGGGAGAAAAAATAAGCATTGATTAGGCAGAGAGACTAAAAGGCTTAATACAGAGAGAGAGAAAGGAAAATAAAGAAGGAGGCGGGGAAAACGAAACAAAGATAAAGTTACTTAGACAGAGAAACTATATGCCTTGATTATTCCAGAGAGAGAAAGGAGTATAAAGAAGGAGGTGTAGAACATGTATCAAGACAATGGATTAAATACATTTGTTGAGACAGACCAACAACCAGAGTAACCAGCCTAGGGGAGGGAAGAGATAAGGAGGAGAAGTGGGGTGGGGTGGGGTAGAATGTATCTATATATCCAGAATCGACCTAGAGTTAATCCAGGCAATGCTGCATTGCTTGTAGGTAGTAGCTGTCCACCGGGTCTGTGCTGCTCAGGTGGGTATGCAGTTACCCACTGCAAAGGGGCGTGGTTTGGCGTTTTCAGGACCTACCCCCACTATGGGCCCCAGGAGTGATCCCTGAGGCCCCACCTTGGTAATGGTGGTGTGTGGGGGGGAAATGGTGATCCCGCAGTCTCTTCTCCACAGAGCCAGACCTGGTGGACTCCTTTTGAGTCATCCTTACTGTGCCGCGGGCACAGACAGGCGGTCCTTCTCGCTCTGACAACTCCCCTGACTCTGTGCTTGGCTAGGATTCAAAGTCCCGCTCTCTGTGCTCTCCCACCGGGGAAGCGCCTCTTAGTGTGGTCCTTAGTGTAGTCCTCCTACTGCGGACTGAGCCGCTGCCCTTGTGGATGCAGGCAGACACAGGCAGCCTTTGTCTTCTCCCACAGCACTCCAGGGAGACGGAGGCCTTTTCCTCCTGCAGACTGCAGCCTCTGCCCAGCCACTGTGCCCAGGGGTGGCGGACGCAGGCAGGTTTTGTACTATCTCATAGCCCTCCAGAGAGGGAACCACTCTTTCCAACTGCGGACTGAGCCTCTGACTTACAACCGCACCCAGGGCTGGCTCCCCTCCTCCCCAGTGCATGAACAGGGAGCCGGCTTTGAAGAAAGCTCCACAGTTAGAGATCGGATCCCTCTCAGTCTAGGTCCAAGGTCTTTCTCCTGTCCAGATACGGTCCTACACTTCACTAGCGCTCTTTTTCTTCCCGTTGTCTGTCCGTAGAAGGGGGTCCCTCCCCTCTGTGCCCACGCGGCCTTTTTTTTTTTTTTTTATCTCCCCCAGTTTTTTTCCTTTCAGGCTCTGGTGTTCAAAGTCCTTTGGCTTCTGCAGTTCTTTGTTTGAGAGACACGGGAAGTGTGGATCCCCCTACTTCTCCACCATGTTGGCCCCTCTGCATATTTTTTTAACTTTTACTATATATATGACTGAATCCATAAACAACATCAAACATATTTTTAGGTATTTTTAAAACTTACATGACTGTTTTAGAGATATGTCTGTGTTGATAGTGTTGAGAATCTAGTCTGCATGTTCCTTTATAGATGGACGTGATTCGTTGTGTGCTAACAGCCTTAATGCCTTCCTGATCAAAAAGGAAATAGATTCTTTTCTTATCAGGTGTGGCAGTTCCCTTTTCAGGGGCCTATTCCCAGCTGGGAAATTTGTGTTTTTACTTACACCTCTGGCACCCTGCAAACCACTTCCCAACCCCCACCCCACCCATGTATACAGTTTACATCTATCTGCTGATTAGGGAAATCCATGCCTCACCACCTCCAGTGTAAGCAGAATTCTATACCAGTAACATGGTCTTTCTCTCTTCCCATGGTCAGAGAAATGAGCTTAGTGTATTTGGGAAAGTTTCAAAGCAAAAATGGCTTGAATTCAAGATGACAGAGTTAACCCCACCATGCTTGTTTTTGACTTAAGTCCATTCTACTGCTTTTAAGAGTGAGAGCCCAGGACTAGCAGCTGCTGGGTGTAGGTCTAAGGGCTGACAGAAGCCTTTGCAGAGGCACCTGCCACTTTCAGAACTGCCTGGGATGGAGGGAATCCCCCACACAAAAGGCTTCTGTTGGATTTCTGTGCATAGCTGAGAAAGCTTAAATGACAAGGGAAGAAAACCACAAGTGAAAGAGAGGGATGGCCCAAGAGAAGCAAAAGGGAATACTGTTGACAGAGGCTGTGCTAGAGCAGAAAGATAACGTGTGAGTGTGAAACAGCAGAGAAAAGCTGAAAAATAAGCCCAGAATGGCTGGAAAGAAAACCTGGTGGTAACATCCAAATTTTCTGAAAGGAGGATGGGAACCAAAATTATCTAAAATCTCCACCAGACATTATCATTTGAAACAATCATGTCTCACCCTTATAGTCTGTGCAAGTTACCAATCCTTCCAGAATAAGTAGGAACAATTTTGAGCCCCTGCCATGGGATGGTTATAACCCTGTACTGGTCCTTTCAACCCTTTCAGCCCTTTCAGCCCTGCACAAGATAGGCCGGCACAGACAGCCTTGAAATGTGTGTCATATAAATCGCACTTCCCACTGTGAGCTGACCACAATCTCATGGGGTTCTGTGTGATTGAGTCAGGGCTACTCAATGGGCTCATCATGAACTCTCTACAGATGTGACACCAATCTTGAATCTCTGTTTAAAAAATTAAGTCTGCGGTGTACCATGGTGTCTTCTGGGCTGAATGCTGAGATTAGATTTCTGGATCACCCAACTCTTGCTGCTACTACAGCAGCTGCCACACTCTAGAGCTAAACGAAGGAAGGTTTTGTCTTTATTCCACCTGATACTCTTCGTCTTCTGCCTCCCATCCCTACCACGATATGATAGGAAACCAACTTATTAAGGGAGGTTGGGAGAATCATTTGCAGACTTCCATTCCAAGGGGCAATGTAGAGCAAAGTATGGGCGGGCAGGTGTGAGGCTGAGAGCTGGCACATAATTTCCACTGGACCCAAGAGAAGCCACTCTGCATAGTGACAGATTTATGGACTGACCTGACTTGGATATCTCTGTCCAGTCTGAGACAGCTTGGCTCAATAGGTCATTTCTCTCATGTGGAAGTAAAGATTAGTAGATAGGAGGAAAAGCTAAAGCATGCATATAAGAGGCCATGAGCAAACCAATTTAAGACAAGGCAGAAACCACCATAGAAGGAAGATAAAAAGATACATAGCATCAGGGCAAGAAAGATAAACATGGGGAACCTGTGGAAATGGTTGAGGCATTTTAATAGCAGACACAAGAGTGATGGCCACCAAACTCTTGCTCCTATGGGTCAAGTGATCAAGCAATCCCTGAGTAGCAGCTTAGAGTGGGAACGTAATTGATTGACCAGACCAATGAGCCCAAGTGCATCTATAGAGCATATTATTCATGGTACATTAGGCAGTATGAGCTTTATGTTCACATCAGTTCTCACCCTCCACCCCTGACCCAGGTCCCATGGGGTGATATGGACATGAGCCCAGGTGGGCCCTGTGCACACAAAGGTCTGTTTCACAGGTGAGCAACACTGAGCTTAGGAAACCCCCAGTTTTATGGAGAGACCTGCCCATCCTCCTTTCCAGAAACAGTGCCATTATATTTATTACTCTAGAATGTAAACAGATCTTTGGGCTGGGGTCTTTACTGCGATAATCAGGAAACAAATGTGCTCTGTGATCTGGAGAGGGTTACCATCTCTAGTTTCCTAGGCTGTTTGCTATGGCAAACATCCCAGAAAAGATAGTCTGATATAAGACTCACAGAAACACCACAGAGAATTGTCTCCCAATAGTAAGGACTCTTAGCTGCTTTGGCTATCACGTGAGTTCACACAAAGCCAAATCCTATTTTATCTCCTGTTTAAATCCATATGAAACTCATGTTTTCCTTATTCCTTTACATTCTTCTTTTTTTAAGTTTGAGAAAGAGAGAGAGAGAGAGAGAGAGAGAGAGAGAGAGAGAGAGAGAGAAAATCCCAGTGAGGCTCCATGCCAATGTGGGGCTCAAACTCATGAACCACAATATCATGACCTGAGCTGAAACCAGGAGTCTAACATGTAGCTGACTGAGCCACCCAGGTGCCCCTATTGCCTTTACATCCTTAAAAGCACCACTCTCCCCTTACACTAGCCTAGGTGACTTCTGCCCCTTGCCTCTAGAAGAGCAGAACTAATATAAAGCTGGAAAAATAGGTTATAGTCAGAATGTGGAGACTTGAATGCCAGGCAAAGTTATTATCAAATAAGAAACCCTGACTCTTGGATGCCACAGGACCAGCATGAATTTTGCTTGATCCAGTTATGCTTCTGTTCATTTGGGACATGACTGCCCAAGATACTGTAAATTATTTCCATTCATTGCCTCCATGATGCTTAGCGAGGCACTGAATCTGAAACAGAGCCCTAGGCCCTCCATCTAAACTAGCCCTTGCCTGTTGTCTCCTCTTAGAATACCTGCTCTTATTTTTCTTAGCACACATACCATTTGTAACTCTATACTTTGTATGTGTGTATATGTGTGTGCTTAATGGCTTCTCTTCCACCAGACTCTAAGCTCATTAAGGTAAGAATCATGTCTATTTTGTTCACTATGGCAAACCCAGCCTGCTGTAGCAGGTGCTCAAGAAATACTGATTGGGCAAATTAAATGTAGTTTTTTGACCCTCTTATTGTAAATAGGCTTGAACATCACCTTAGAAAGTTGGTACTTATATGGTTGGCAATAATTAGTAGTATAGAGTAATTCATATATAGAAGTATTTGCTATGACCCTTATTGTTAGTTATTTTTATCAATATTTAGATTGGATGCCAGTGAGATATTTTGTTGAAACCATCCACCTGGCAATGAGAACTGCTAGTTTAGCTTAGATGAGCAGTCTATTTAAAAATAGTGGCAAGGCCAGTTTTCCAGGGTGGTTGATGTGTTGTCAGAGTTAAAGGCTAGGAGTCAAGTTTCTATTAACTAAAGTATAATGGTCACTGCCACTGAGTGTCTCAGAGTCACAGACTAGCTTATCCAGCGTGGGTACCTGGACCTGACTGTGTGGATGTAATTTACTGGCTTGTACCCTGGTAAGCCTGATGCCTGGATATGAGCACCTACAGAATAGCCAAGGAATGAGTGGAATCCTGAGCTCTGTGTTTTTGTGTGTGTGTGTGTGTGTGTGTGTGTGTGTGTGTGTGTGTGTGTGTGAGAGAGAGAGAAAGAGAGAGAGAGAGAGAGAGAATAGGAGAGAGACAGATGAGAGATGAACAGGTGGAGTCAGAGGAGTCGATCTGTGCAACCTTCACATCCACAGGGCAGGTGCAGGTGCATAAGAGCAGGTCTGCAGGCAGGCAGACCTGAAATGCAGCAGAAGGGAATCATCCCGGGACCACTGCCTATGGAGATTTTATGGTGACCTTTTAATGCAGATGCATTAGAGTGACTTCAAAGTTGGAGGCTAACTTTGTAATAAAAAAGTAGGCTAACGTAAGGCTAACTGCTTTTTCATTTAAAGTTGAAATAAGCTGAAAATAATAGACTTAGCTCTCTGCTTACTGCTTCCCACCCATCAGCTTTGTACAGGAGAAATGTGCACTTCCTATGGTTTCCTGTCCCACCCGGATTTGTTTTGTTTCTTTTGTTTTAATATCGGTCCGTTACAACTAAAAACACAGAGACTAACTTCTCACCCCCCCCCCCCCCGGTAGGCAGCAGACTTTCGAGGAAACCCTGGAAGACCTTGTAGGATCAAGGTCTTCTGGGCAGCATGTGACTAGCCTTTCTTCTTCTCTCCTAACAAATGTTCATCTTTGAAGGGAACCCTTGTGATGGATTCTTATAACTTCTGTTTTCAGCCATCCTTAGCCTCAGACAATCTTGAAAGGTTATGCATTTTTTAGAAAAGTGTATGTTATTAAATGCAGGTAACATCTCTCACTTGGGGCATCCCTGCCCCTGAAAGACTTATGTAGAATCTGGTCTAAACCCCAGTTCCTGGTGCTGCAAGTTCAACATAGCCCCTCACCCCTGCTCTGGCTACCCTTTTGCTTCCCTGCCCCTGTCATATCTATTCTGCCCCTCCTTTTGCTTCTTTGTCCCCCTCACCCCTGCTCTGCACACTCTTTTGCTTCTTTGTTCCCCTCATCCCTGCTCTGGTCCACCTTTTGTTTGTTTCTCTACCCCTGCTCCTGAATGTGCAGCCTTCTCACTTGACTCAGAATCCAGCCTGGACTCTAAGTGCTCTTTCAACATCCACAAGGAATCAACATCTTCCTGGATCTATAGTTTCAGTAATGATTTCTTGAGAGGAGGGGAGGGACCACCTCAGCCATGCCGTCTGCACCACCTCACGTTCTACTGGCCCTCCCTGTCGCTCCAGCTGTACCCAGGTCCTGGTCTTTATGACTTTCTGAGGTTCCGGGTCCTCTTCTGCCCACACACATACCGAACATATCAACATACACCCACACGCCACATTAAATGTAATTTTTTTGTGGCAAGAAATGAGAAGCATTTTTATAATTTGCTCTTGAAACTGACTATAAGTTACTCATTCAGTTTTGATTGGCTCTGATTTCTCGGGAGTTATTCAGTCATGTGTTGTTAAAAAGTGAGAAAAATTGACCTACCAATTGTTTTCAAATAGAATAAAATACCTTTGAATATTAGATTTAATAATGAAGGATATAAACATTATATGTATGTCAATTTTAAGTTGTTCTGTTTGCATTCTGGAGACAGTAATCTCTTTTAAGCCTTCACATCTTTATGTACACCCCATAAAGAGATAGATCATAGACACTAGGACCCTGTTTTGCAGTGGGTAAGACAGCTTTGGCAGGAGGCCTCTTCACATGGTAGACCCTCCAGGAAAAGAGTCCAGTCCCCATCATGGCTGCATCCCTTGCCTGGAACAGCCCCATCAGGCCAACCCACTTATCCCTCATGCCTTCCGGAATTATCATGAGTACAATTTTCTTTGTCTCATTACATATATTTTTGCAGATCCTACCTAAGTTTAAAAATAGCCATGTGGTGCATTCCTCATATAGGGGTTTTGTCTGGAACCTCAAGCAGTGTTTACAGAATGCTTCACTTGGGATGGAATTGGTCTGAAGTGTGGAGGGGGAGTGCAGACATCCTGGCAGGGGCACCTGCCTGGGTAGAGATGTAAAGGCAGAGGCTCAGATGGACCCAGTCTGAATGGCCTTGTAGGCTGTGCTGAGCAGGTGGGACCTTACCTCCTAGGCCCTGGGGAAGAACTGGCATTCCAGGAACCGGCTCAAATAGTAGACTCAGAGTATTGTTGGTTCTTCTTTTCCTTTCTCAGCTTCCTCCTCTCCCTCCTTGCAGGTATCATTTAACATCACTTTTTTTATTAACAGCTGGATAAACCCAGGTATCCAGGAAACCCCCAGAGGAGACTTGGTATAAGCAGAACCGATGGAACAAACATCCAGACGTTATTTTGAATTTTGAGTGACCACTGGGCTCCATGTACTTTATGTTTGGATTATTTGGTGTTTTTCCCATCCTTTAATGTTAGCTCTCTTCAGCCAAATGATAAGGTTGAACAGGGTGGAAATTATAGGGTGTGGATCCCGGTGGTGTTTTAGTATAAACCGTCACTTCCATTCTTGTTGCAAAGCTTTGCAAGGGTCATTCCTGTTTTCTTTTGTTTTATGTTCCTATATTTGCACTTTGTTTACCATGCTTTTTGCTTCTTTGTTTTATTTTATCTTTTTTCCTTCCATCCACTGGTATGATAGCATTTTCTTTTCCTCTTGTTTTTTAGTATTTGCTTTAAAAAAAAATCAGTACCCTGAGTTTAAAAATCAGATATGCCACAAAACTGGATTTCCAGCTTTGTTTGAAAAGGTTGACCTGCATGACACTGGGTTTGTGTTCCCACGTGGCAATAAACTGTGAGAGCTGCCTTTTTTACACAAATTCACTCACCAGTTTACTGCAGGCTCCACTACACCCCATTGCCTCCTTGGCCCTGAGAAGACATTTCATTTGAGTTGTTGCTTTCTTATACCAGCTGTTTACTCATTTATGTGGCCTAACCTGCCCCAGGAGGTATTTGACCTTGTTACCATTTTTTACCTGGAGCGTTTGGTGGATTTACATTTGTTATCATTACTGATATATTTTAATTCATGTCTGCCAAAGTCTTTTGTGCTTTCTATTTGTCCTACAGTTTCTATGTTTCTTGTCTCCTTTCTTGTCTTCTTTTGGGTTTATTGGGTTTGTTCTCTCACTCCACTTTTTTTCCTGTACACTTTGAAAGTTGTATTATCTTTTCATTCTTTCAGTGGTTAACCTAGCATGTATCTTTAAAAGTTTTTTTTAACATTTATTCATTTTCGAGAGACAGAGACAGAGCATGAGCAGGGGTGGGGCAGAGAGAGAGAGACCCAGAATCCGAAGCAGGCTCCAGCCTCTGAGCTGTCAGCACAGAGCCTGATGCGGGGCTCAAATTCACAAACTACAAGATCACGACCTGAGCCCAAGTTGGACGCTTAAAACTGAGCCACCCAGGCACCCCTACCTAGCATGTATCTTTAACGTACCATATTCTAAAGTGTTTAATATCTTTATCTTCCTCTGGACAAAACCCTTCCCGTTTATGCCATACCAACTCCTGTGCTAAAAAGAAATCTATGTACTTTTTAAGACCACAAGGCATCGTTTCTCTTATTGTTTATATAGTCAATGTTTGTATTGATTTATCTATATATTTACCATTTTGTATCCTTTTAAGTCTTTCTTATATCATGAGATCTTATATCTTGCATCTTATATCTTCATAATTTCTTCTTTTATCTCCATTTATATGTATTACATCTATGACCAATTGTCTTTTTCTTGGATTACATTCTTTAAATTTTCTTTAATGGGGATCTGCTAATGGCACATTCTTTCCAGTTTTATTTGTCTGTATAAGTCTTATTTGGGTATTATTTTTTTTTCTTTTTCTCCACTTTACTACTTCGGAAGTTACACATTCCATTTTTTTCTCCCTCATCCCCATTGCCACTTCCCCTAGAGTATGCATGACTAGCTTTAAATTAAAAAAAAAGTATTCAGAATCTCTATTCTCATACCAAACAATACAAGGACCTTGGAATATTTTAATGTACTTGTCCTTCCATATTATTGTACCTAATATTTTACTTCCGAGTTGTTTATAACTACCCCATAATTTTAAAAAGAAAACGTTTTAAAAATTTGGTATTTACTTATTTACTATCATGTTTATTAGCTTCTTTGCTCATCATCATTTATCTTTTTTTCTCAGTTTACTTCATATTGAAATATATTATTATTTAATATTTTTTTCAGGGGCCATCTGTGAATTGGACATTCTCTTATTTTTTGTAGGAATATGTCTTTATTTCAGCCCCATGTTTGAACAGTAATTCAGTTAGATATAGAGTATTAATTTGACAACTATTTTCTTTTACCACTTTGAATATGTTATTCCATTATCTTCTGGCCCCTATGGCCCTGATTAAAAGTCTGCTGTTAATCTTATTGACATTATTTGGTTGGTAACCTATCTTTTTCTCTCTGGTTGCTTTTACAACTTTCTCTTTTACAACTTGGTTCAGTATTCTGCATTTTACCACAGTGGTGTCCAGGTGTGTGTGTGTGTGTGTGTGTGTGTGTGTGTGTGTGTGTGTGTGTTTCTTTTGAATCTTGCTTGAGACTTGTGATGTTTCAAATAAAGAGTATAGGCATTACTTTAATTCTGTTAAATTTTCAGCCATTATCATTTCAGTATTGCTTCTCTCACAGTTTCCTACTCCTTCCTCATAGAATGCCAATTAAATGTGTATTTTATTTTCTCAATCTACTTTTCATGTCTTACAACCTCTCATATTTTTCTATCTCCTTTTTTCTCTCTCTGCTACATTATGATTAATTTCTTCATACCCATTTTCCACGATACTAATTCTCTTTTCAGCTATATCTAATATTCAATTTAATGTTACATTTTTAATGCTTAAAATTCTTTTTTTCTTAAAAATCTTGCCTTTCTTTTTTAATAGAGGGTTTTTTTAATAGTTTTTACTCCATCTGTTATTTAAAAAATAAATATAATTAGCTTATATATCCATCACATTATTCTATTACCACCAGCTCTTGGGGTGCTAATTCTTATGCTTATTGTGAATGTGGCCTCTCCCTCTGGTTGTTTGTCTTGTTTGTTCAACAGGAATTATTTAATCTGAGGGAGTCTTGTGAGTCCTGAGTTAGGAAAATATTTCTACAGAGCAGTTTGAGTTTATTTCTACACAGACTTCTCTGGTCCTGGGAACATTTTTATGGTGATTTAGAAACTCTGGATTCTTGCACAATATAAACAATGTAAATTTAGGCCACATACTTGTGCATGCCACAGACTTGGTGTCTTGTTGTTTCATTAGATACATTTTTTTTTCACCCTGAGACTGGGGCAGAATACACACTTACTTGCCTCTTCCCTGAGCTACTAGGGATCAGTGGTAGTTTTTCTGGCCCTATTTTCATTTTATTAATCCTACCTTGCACAGTCCCAGGTCCATGTCACCTGTCCTTACCTGGACATTAAAATACCAGCCCTGGGGCGCCTGGGTGGCGCAGTCGGTTAAGTGTCTGACTTCAGCCAGGTCACGATCTCATGGTCTGGGAGTTCGAGCCCCGCGTCAGGCTCTGGGCTGATGGCTCGGAGCCTGGAGCCTGTTTCCGATTCTGTGTCTCCCTCTCTCTCTGCCCCTCCCCCATTCATGCTCTGTCTCTCTCTGTCCCAAAAATAAATAAAAAACGTTGAAAAAAAATAAAAAATAAATAAATAAAAATAAAAAAAAATAAAATACCTGCCCTGGCCCCAGCTGTATTCAGATTCAACTCACCTCTGAGGGATCGCAGTATTTACTGTCATGCCTACTACTTTGGCTTTGGAGTCTGTCCTCATTTCTGGCCTGTCTTTTAAACAAAAACAAAAACAGTTGTATTGTCTAGGTCTGTGAAGTACATTCTCAAGAGGTTCACATTGGGCTACATTTTTTGTATATTTAGAACTGAATAAGGAGCTGGGTGAGTTCAGTATGACATTTTTTTTTATAAATAATTTGTTCACAAACTAATTATTGACTACCTATCATGTGCCTGGCTTTGTTATAGGTATGGGGGTATAATAAGAAACAAACAAAAAGTCTTTGTCCCTTTATAGTTTACATTTTCAAGGGAAAGACAAAACAAACAATAAAAAGGTACAGTAAAATCAGATAAGAGTTATGAAAAAAACTAAGGCAGAATAATGGGGAAGAGAGAGAGGGAGACTGGGTTGGATCAAGTGTGCTTTACTTAGGAAGGCAAAAGATGCCTCTCTGAGGAGATGACATTTGACCAGAGGCTTACATGAAGTGGTGAAGAGTCATGCTGATATCTGGGGTAGCATCCCGGGCCCCCACAGGAAGCATAACCAAGTCATGGATTAGCTTTTCAATAAATTTATTAAGGCAACCCCTGTGAACCAAACCAGTATTCAGTACAAAATGAAATGTGGGTCCCCTTCTTCATAAATAACATATTAAGAATTTCAAGTCAGCTACAGTGGAGCATCCAACAAAGTGCATGGCCCTTTTGAGTACTCTTCTCCAACTTCAAAAGAAAATGGGGAGGGAGCTGGTGGCAGCCTGGAAGAGAGCCCTCAGATTGTGACTCAGGTCGAACCCCAAGTGAAAGACAGAGGAGAGGAAGGAAGATGGAGTAGAAGCATTCTAGGGTGTTTGGCAAGGCTGTGGGAGAGTCCTTGAGCCAAAGACACCTGTCAGGTGAATTTTTCATCTCCCAGGAACAAGCTTGCCTTATAGTACCCTTGCCATGATCAGCCACTGACTAGGAGTAGATTGTGGGAATCGTGGCTTTGGCACAAAAGTAGAAATGGATTTCAGAGCACAGCAGCTGCGACTATTGGCCAGTTATGCTCCTTATGTGAGGTGTATCCTCAGAGCAACCACACTGGGTGGAGAACTTTCCAGGAAGAGGGAACAGTGATTGCAAAGGGTCTTGTTATGGGTTGAATGATGTCTCTCCCAAATTCATATATAGAAGTCCTAAGCCCTAGTACCTCAGAACGTGACCTAATTTGGAAATAGGGCCATTTCAGTCATAATCAGTTAAGATGAGGTCATACTGGAGTAGGATGGGCCCCTAATCCATTAAGACTGATGTCTTCTTAAAAAGGGGAAGTTTAGAGACAGACACACACACAGCAAGAACACCATGTGAAGATAAAGTCAGAGACTGAGGTGATGTGTCTGCAGGCCAAGGAACATCGAAGATTGCTAGCAAAATGCCAGAAGCAAGGAGAGAGGCATAGAATAGATCCTTCCATAGCTCCTTCAAAAGGAGCACAGCTATGCTAACACCTTGATTTTAGACTTCTAGCTTCCAAAACCATGAGACAATAAGTTTCTGTTATTTAAGCCATCCAGTCTGTGGTACTTTGTTATGGCAGCCCTAGCAACCTAATGCAGCCCTGAAATGATAGTGAACTTGGTGTGTTATAGAAACATCAAGGCCAACGTGGATAGAGCAGGTAAGTAAGAGGAAGAATTATAGACGAAGGAAAAGTATCCAGAGACCAGATCTGTAAATTATGTCTTTGTGAACCAACATAGCAAATTTGGTTTTATAGCGACTGTAATGGGAAGACTTTACAGAGCTTAGAGACCGGAGTGAAGGGAAAGAGGAGAGTAGAACAGTCTCTCTTCTTTCTCTCACTCATTGTGTATATTTTGCCCTTTGCTTTTGTTTGTTTGCCTGGAGCAACTAGGTAACTCGAGTTGCTAGTTTTGGAGATGGGAACAGTGGATACAGAGCTTGCGTGGAATTTACAGGAATGGAAATTTGGATGTTTGACATGTTTAGAAGTTTCACACTGTTTTGCAACTTGCTTTTTAAGTTTTGTGGACTAATCTTTCCATCTCAATACAAAATTTTGATCTCATTATATTTTGAGGGCTGCCTAATGTTTCTCATATGGATATACCACTCTTGATTGAACTAGCTCCCCCTGAATGGACTTTTGGGTTGTTTTCCTTTTTTGTGTGCAATTGCAAATACTGATGCTTAAAAGCCACATTATTTACTCTTACTGCATAACAAAATACTCCAAAATTTGGTGGCTCAAAAACAACAACATATATTGTCTTTCAGTTTCTTTGGGTCAAGAATCAGGGCACAGCTTAGCTGGGTTCTCCAATTCAGGATCTCTCACAAGGCTGTAACCAAAGGGTAAGCTGGGGCTGCGGTTATCTGAAGGGTGGAATGTGGAAGGATCTCCTCCTAAGCTTACTCAATGGTTGTTGGAAGGTTTCAGTTCTTGGTGGACAGTTGGTCTGAGAGCCTTCATTCTGACTACTGACTGGAAGACACCTTCAGTTCCTTGTCATGTGGACTTCCTCAAAGAAGAGCTCACCACATGGCAGCTGGCTTCGTCAAAGTGAGCAGGCAAGAGAGAGTGAAAGAATATGAAAGCAAGACAAATCAATCTTCTATAACCTAATCTCAGAAGTGCTCCCCATCTCTCTTGCCAAGTCTTATTCTCTAGAAGTAAATCACTAGGTCCAGCCCTTACTCAGACAGAGGGGATGATTCAAGAGGCATAGATATCAGGAGGCAGAAATCATTGGGGACCCTCCTAGCAATCTACTTGTCACAATAGTCCACTACATGTGTCCTTTGATAGATTGTTAAGGTGGGTTTGCTAAGGGAAACGTTACGCGTATTTTAAATTTTCAAGTGTGACATGAGATTTCTTTTTAAAAGCTTTGCTCCAGATTTCAAGGCGCATTTTGAAAGGACTGTTTGCTATTTCCTAAGAAGGAGAGATTGTAGATCCTCAAAGGGGCTTTGGCAGATTTTGTCATGAGCATCTCTTCCCTTGCTGTCTTCTTTTTCTTGCCTCTCCAAAATTTCCCAGAACAGGAAATAACTGCGGGTCTTGTAACAGAAAGAATAGAAAGGTTCTAACCAGCAGGTACATGCCATCCCCATCATCATGGCACCTAGTCTAGGGTATGCAGACCTGGGTTGTGCCATTAAAAAAAAAAATGTCATTGCCTTAACTCATTTCCTGGCTTGGGTGAGGTGTTTCCAGCCAGCCTTGGTGAGGAGGATGAAAAAGTAATATCAGAGAGAGGTAGGTTGGGCTGATGAGGTCTAGGGAAAATCCACTTGAATCATTTCTTCTAAATCTTCAGTCCTCAGGAGTTTCTGGTAGGCCATGGAATAATGAGGTGTATGTTTATTTCTTTATTAGTCAGAAAGCACCTTTACTTACAAGGACCTGCTTATGTTTACTGGGATATGGTTGGAGGAAATGCAGATTATCATTAGAATTACTTTGTCTCCCTCCCACACAATTTGAGGTGGCTTTAGAAAATTAAATACATCCTAAAGCTAGACTATTATAAAAATGAAAGGATTGGTCTTCCAAGAGTCTGTGGCTGCAATCAGGTCAGGTGCCTAGCTGGAAAGCTCAGGCTGTGTTGGCATCTTACCAAATGGATGCCAGGATGCCTTCCTCTTGTGAACAAGGTGGGGTTAGGGGGAACTGGAGTAAGATGATGATGTTGAGGGATCATGTTGATGGAGGCCATCATCTACTTTTCCAGTTTGTGGCTAGCCCTTTGGGTGGAGAAGGATCTGGAATTCCCTTTACTCTGCCCCCATTTTCCACCTTCTGGTCCCCGTGTTGCCCCGAGAAGCCACAGGGTCCTCTCTGATACGGATCAGTTTAGGGACCTCACTCTCAGGGCAGCATTTCCATCTCGGCTTGTGATGCCAGCATGGAAAGCTTTGCTTACTGGAAATGTTGAAGGTCAAGGCCCTGCCTCCTTCCTGTCTGGGCCCTCCTGCAAGCCTAGTGCTGAGAGAGCGAGTGAGCGAGCGAGGCTTGCCGAAGGTGGAATGACTCCGTGTCCCAGCACGACCTCGCATTCCGCCTCTGCTCTCCCCCAGACGCCTTCACAGGTTGTGCTCACGTTTCACAAGATTACTTCACTAGATGAGAAAAACGTGTATTCTGTGCAGGACAGCTAGCCCAGTGGTGGGGATTGCATTCCCTACAGAAAAGAGAATCTGACTGTAGTACCCTTTCAAAACTGAAATAAATCAGGGCTCCTTGGCTCCACTGGCTTGGTCTGTTGGTTTTTGTCTTTTTCTAGAAGCCACGGTGGGTTAGGGAAAATTAGGGGAGACCAAACAAGGATCAGCTCACTATATAATCACTCACAATCTCTGGAGTGGGGAAACAGCCATCTTGTGATTTAAAATATAAATATTTGCAAATGATTGTATCTTGATCAGTTATATAAAAATCTGCATTTGACATGTGCTAAAGTGGCTGTTAGATTTTCTTCTTTTTTTTTTTTAATATGACAGCTTTGTCTTTGTGGAACTCTGAATTTTTCAGTCTTCAACTATATTAAGCCTTTGAATTTTTTTTAATTGACTAAAGTTGGTGGAAGCAATGTTTGTAGTTTTGCTTATCAGAGTTTTTATAGATTCTTACACCACCTTCTTCCAAAAGGAATTTGAGTCATCTGGCACTTATATAAAATCAAACACTAATAAAACTCAGTGAGTTGCCTTTTTTTTTCTTTTAAAGAATAAAATGCAGTTAGAAGGAAATAGAGTAGGAGGTAGTAGCAAACACCTGTTTTGATCTCTTGCTGGGTGGGTGTTGTTTTCCTAGGAATGGTCACTGTGCTTCTGTTTTTCCTCCTCTCTCTTAGAGCAAAGAGGAAATCTCTTATGGAGGCTTCTCAATAGACATATTGATGAATGTAGAATCTTAAATGAAAAGGAAGTCAGTGGATGTGGCTTCCTGGACTCTGTGCTTGGACCAGAAATAAAGTGAGTCCTCACCACAGGGGCTTGGCTCAGCCCAGTGCCTGCGGCCACAGTTGTTTTCCATGGCTTTACTTGAGCAGTTCACTTCTCTGGGCAAAAGTTCTCCATGCCTTTGGAAGGTTTATAGGCTTCCCCCCACCCCCCACCCCCTCTAGCTTTTATTGTTTTTAAGAAGAGTGGGCCACCCTCACTTGTCATTAAAGAATAGTGTGGGGGAAAATAAATACAACTATCCAAAGAATAAAAACAGGAAGAACAAAAACCACTCCCCTAAATGAATGAAAAAATTACCCCCATCCCACTTTTGTGTGGTAACTGTTTCCATGCAAGGTTGATTTAGAAACTATGAGAAGGTTTTTTCTCTTTGATTTTTGGTTGTCTATTTTTAACATTTCTGGCAAGTCTACACATTGTGCTTACATAA
This sequence comes from Acinonyx jubatus, assembly GCF_027475565.1. Classification (NCBI taxonomy): domain Eukaryota; kingdom Metazoa; phylum Chordata; class Mammalia; order Carnivora; family Felidae; genus Acinonyx; species Acinonyx jubatus. Next base: position 43,150,735 of record NC_069391.1, read on the forward strand.
GAAAATCAGAATGGAGATATTTGGTATTTAAAAAAGCACCCATTGACTCAGGATGAGTTTTCTGGCACTGCTGTGAGAAGAGCTCAAATAATAGGCATAAATGTCTAATCAGCACAGGCTTGCCCGCCAACTTCTCCCTCTGGGCCCTGGAAACACTTCCTGAATCAAGCCCCTGCCCTCCAGAAAGTCTCCCCTGCCTGGTGGCAGGAGGGAGGTGCAGAGCATTAGCTCTGATGAGGGAAAGCCTGCTGTTCCTGGCAGCCAGGGCATGGCTAAGGTGGATCAGCCTTTTCACTAATCATGGACGATTGCAGAGTACCTCCAGGGTGGCCGACCCACTGTTAGCCTCTCTCCACCCACTGCCTCATTTTGTCACCATCACAAGCCTGCCAGGTGAAATCCACTAGGAGTGTTTTTCTAAGAGAGGGAAAGCAGAAAGCCTAGAGTTTTCTGTCCAGAAGGGACGGGACACACATGAATGAGTGCGTTCAAGAAAGCAGTGTTAATGATAAGAATTAAAAGCCAGTGCTTATGACAGACCTATTTGTGCCTGGTGCTCTGTTACATGCTTTATTTGGATAATGGCATTTCAATCTATTAGAAATACTATGTGATAGAGAATTAATTCTATCCCCTTTTAAAGAAGAGGAAACTGAAGTTTAGCAATGTTGCACAAGCTCAGGAGTCCACAGTGCTGAAAATGATAGATGTGGGAGTCAACCCAGGCTGTCTGATAGCACACTCATTTACTTAACCACCAGCCTGTATAATAGAGGGGCCCATAGACACAGGCAGGGTGTGGTTAACTGGACCAGGCTTTCCATTGGTGGTGTAGCTGGTGGACCAGTCAGGGAAAGGGCCACCCTCTCTATTTCCACTGTGATTCAGGTAAGCCTTCCTTCTTCCTAAGGACTTTTTCTGTCACTTTACTGCTGGACATTCATCTTTCCAGATGGCCACATTTCTCCCCTGACCATTCTCCTCAGTAAATGAGTTTTGGCCCAGGGACTCCTGGAGAGGCTAGGTCTGGTGTGTCAAACTCCCTGTCCTAGGGAGTTCTTAAACGTTGGAATGCATCAGAGTCCATACATCTGAAGGTGAGGGGCAGGACCTTAGCGTCTGCATTTTGAACAAACATCCAGGTGATTTTGGTCTTCTGTCATTTATGATGGTCCCTAGGAGGTCCAGGGGGAACTTGATAGTCAGTGGACAGATGGCTCTGGGTGAGTAGGGGGTGTATTTTTTTTCTTCAGCAACCATTCACCTTCTACCAGAGACCCCAGAGCTCTAGAGGGGAGAAAGAACAAACGGGAGGCGGTGCTGGGGGAAGAGTGTTGAACTCAAGCAGAGTGAGTGGAACTCATAAATATTTGTTGAGAAGCAACAAGTGGAACTTGTTAAGTGGAACTTAATAAGAATGAGTATAAACCAAGCCAGATTAGGGAAGGGTCAGGAGGGAAGGTAAAGAGGTGGGTTGAAACTTCACCTGAGTGATGGCTTGTGTTTGAAGTCTGATTTGATGGAAACTCAGGGGCTCCCAGATGGGTGGGTGGGCCCTGACCATAGGTGGGTCAGAAGGGGAGGAGAGCATGAGAATCACAAATGATTCAGACTGTTTTGGTGCAGTGGAAGGGTTAAATATTCAGAGCTTTGTAGCAAAGGGGAGACAGGGTCACCTCCTAACAGTGTGGTCAGGAGAGCCGGCCTGGAGGTGGTAGCAGATGTCTAGGCCTTAAAAACTGAAGAAGGATGATGGCAGGCGGGCCAGCCGAGGAAAGGCCAGGGCAGAGATTTAGTCACTGACAGGTGCAGTGGCCATTAGCGGCCTGGTGCACTGTCTGCTCTATAGAGCCAAACCTGAAGGTCCTCAGGGAGGTTTCTGTGCCTGTTGGGAGGGGTAGACTAAGAGTGAGTGTCCTTCTCCCTGCTTATACCACAGAAGAGAGAATTTTTATCTATTTTTCTATAATTGGGTTCCACATAAGGTTTTATTTGGGAGAAATGGCCTGTCTTGCTTAAAAAAATAAAAGCCTTAAAAACCACCTAAATCCACCACCGGGGGATTAAAATATAAATAAATAAATAAACAAACAAACAAACAAACAAACTTATATAATATATATAATATAATAATATAATAATTTGGGGGCCCTTTTGAAGGGTGCTTAGGTGTCAGCTTTGCTTAACCATTGAAGAGACTCATGGCTTTGTGAAAAGAACACTGGCCTCAGGGTTCAGACTTTGCTTTTAGCCCTAGACTGTTCTAACTGTGGTTCTCACCTCACTTTTCTGGATATGAGGCATGTCTGTTTCTGTTTTTGTATTTAATACATTAAGAGGTTGCATTGAACACACACACATATAATCTAAATAATAATAAATAATATCTAATAAAATGTAAAAAAAAAAGAAGTTGAATTAAGTGATTTTTGAGGGTTCTTCCTGCTGTAAAATCATATCAGCAATGATCTTGCTTACAAGCCTCCTAACATACACACAGGTGGGTAGCAGGATCATACTTGAGGAAAGTGAATTCCTTGGTACTCTGCAGGATGGTGGGGACACAGGTAAGGGGCCACAATGCCTGCTGCCAGGACCCAGTGTGAAGGGGTACAAAGTGGACAAGGATGGATGTAACAGAGGCCTGGGGATGGACATCAAAGTCACAGAAGCAGAGTTTGCACCAAAGAAGGTAATAGGATACATTTTCTTCTTCCATTAGAAAAAAATTACCCAAGCTGATTGACCTCTTTTCTTCCCCATTATTTTTTCTTTGAGCTATATATTTTAAACTTACTTTTTAAACAAAGCACACAGGTAGAGATTTTTGTAACACTATGCAAAGATCTTTACAAAGATCTACCATGAATTTTTAAACATTCTTTTAAGGCTGGACATAGTTCCAAAGGACCTGACTTTTTTAGTGAATGCTGGAAAATGAAAACCTGTGAGCTGTTTAGATTGGCCTGGGGAACCACGTGTCCAGTGGCTGCTGCTGACCTTGTGTCAAGTATCTCTGTTTTCTGAAAAGCTTTCTTTTTTTGTTTGTTTTTTAATATGAAATTTATTGTCAAATTGGTTTCCATACAACACCCAGTGCTCGTTGATCATGCCATCCTGATTCCGGGAGCATTGCCCTCTCCACTGGAGAAACAACTGTTCATGGGTGCAGTATTTGATTAGCCATCACTTAGATACACAGTTCAACTGCAAAACTAATAACTTCTTATTTGTGCTGGGTCCTGTGTTAGGTACTCAAACTGCAGTAAAGTCTAGGGTGTGATCCCACCCTCACAGACTGATGGAGGGGCCAGACATGTGAGCTCAGGAGTATAGTGTGAGGTCAAGATATGTGTGTGTGCGAGAGAGGTATGTACAAGAGGCGGAAGTCACAGGACAATGATAATTGGCCTCTCCTTCTTTTTCCCCCTTCTTTCTCCACCTTTCTCCCCTTACTTTATACCAGAGGTTAAATTTAACTCAGAGAGAAATTTGTGCCAAATGTGTTTGGCAAAGAAGAGGCCTTATCTGGGTTGAAGTTTCTAGATTACCCATGGAGAACACTGGTGATATGTTCCTGAACAGTAGCCACATACAGCATGGGACTATAAAGTCTGCTGCTCACTGACTATTGGGGAAGGTTTATAAACACCTCACAGATGAGGGGGTACTCTGTTCTGAGCATTCTCACTCTTTTTTTTTTAAGTTTACCTATTGTGAGAGAGATAGCGTGTGCGTGCACACACATTCACATGAGCTGGGGAGGGGGGGAGAGAGGAGATAGAGATAACGCAGAGCCGGATGTGAGGCTCAGTCTCATGAACCAGGAGATCATGACCTGAGCTGAGATCAGGAGTTGGATGCTTAATCAACTGAGCCACCCAGGCACCCCAGGAAGTTTATTTTTAAGTGAATTTAGATGACTTCTTTTTAAAAATTTGTATTTTTTTTTTAAGTAAGCCCTATGCCCAACATGGGGCTGTGTGGCTTGAACTCACAATCCTAGACAAGGAGTCACGTGCTCTACCAACTGAGCGACCCAGGCCCCCTGAGCATTCTCTTTATGCCTGCAGCTGAACAGTAACTGAGACAGATGCTCCCTGTGACTGGGTTATCTCTCTTGTCTGAGAAAACCCTGGAGAAGACTATGTGCCTGGTATGTAGGCACAGACTTCCTGCAGATAAATTTTAAGTTGTATCTTGTATAGGGCTCTCCTTGAATTGATGTCGCAATGAGTCTCTACCAAAACCCAGCTACCTTTGCAAACCAGGCTGCACAACCTAATATTGGGGTCTCCAGGATGGCCCCCAATACACAAATAATGCCACTCTTCTCTACATGGCTTCTGAAGAAGTTAACACAACAACAACAAAAACAGATATCAGCTTACGGAAGCCAGAATGGAAGACAAATCTCTAGGTCTGTTAGCCAAATGAGCCTGCTAATACACCCCAGAGTTACTCACATTTTCCCATGCAGCACTGGAGAGAGCAGGCTTCCTCCATTCAGAAAGTTGGGGAAACCGCAAATAGCACACTCCTTGAAGGCAGGCAGCTCCCAAGAGCTGGATGAGCCAGCTGAGCATGCCCAATTGATACTGGTAAAATTTACCAATTAATTACTCCTTCCACTTCCCCTAGCCAACGTTAGTAAAAAGAGAAAGACCAATTGTGTACCTAGGGAAGATTCTTCCTCATAAAATCCAGAAGTGGGAGAACAGAACTCTGCTCCCAAATTTTCCAAGAGTTTATATATTTTAGGGTCAGATGCTCAGCTCTTACAAGAAAGAAGTCAAAGAACAGATCAGATTATGGTTGGGATCCCGCATGATCACGAAGCCACCTGAAACCTAACAAGTCTGGATTAATAAGTATAACACTTGACATTTGCCCATCTTTAGTACATTTTCCCACTTAGCCCCAAACACACTGTGATATTGATACTCCTGCCCTCATTGATTCAAAGAGAAATTGAAACACAGAGACAGTGTTTAACTGAGGAGGGTAACCAGTTGAGGGGTAGAGTTTGGACTCAAGACTGTATCTTTCTGACTGTAGAGGTAGGGTGTGGCACAGTCCTCCATGTGCCCATATCCTTTTCAATTACTTGTTTGATTCCATTTTACTTCAGACCTCTTTTTCAGTTGTGGAATGTTCAGACATGTAGAGAGGATGGCATCATTAATTATTTGTCTCAGTTTTATCTCTGTCTTACCCTCTATATCCATCTGTTTTCACCAAGGCCAGTTGAAAAGCCCACAGGTAGATGGTTGTCTTTTCTCTCTTGAGAGTTTCTGAGGGTGCAGTTGAATCCTCCAGCAGGATCACTCTAGCAGAGGTCACAGCTGAGTTGTAATCTGATGTGTTGTATTAAATGTAAAGCATTTTGAAGGTAAAATGAGGAGCTTTAATACTCAGTTCTCAAAAGTGAAGGATTACTGGGAAGGCAGGACGGATATAATTTGCCCTAATAATGCACTAGATTGTATTATATGCAGAAACACTGGAGCTATCTTACAGTATTGAGCTAACCAGGCTATAGATGTAGGAGAATATTGATGTATCATCAAATCACTTAGATTACTATTTCTTTTTGCCTGAGAATCAGAAGTCTATCCAAATTGAGCAAGAAGGAAGCATTTGATTTGTTTCCTCTTATGCAGGGCTCCCATCATCCCTATTCCCTTGCCCTGTTTCTTACTCATAAACACATATTTGAATGGAATCATTTTCCCTGACTTCATGAAATTTCTTCATGTTCTGTCATCAGTTGTGGTTCTCATTGTCATTAGTCCCTGTGCCCATACTGCATAATGATTTTCCATTGATGAAGTGATTTCACTATCTCTTTAATTTTTACAGTAATCTTGAGAGATAAGTGCTGTTATCTTTAAAGCAAAACTGAGGCTAAAAAAGGGTGTCTTGTCCAAAGACATAGCTAGTCAGAGTCATTGCCAGTCAGAATCAGCTCTTCTGAATCTAAACCACAAAGGTTCAAGAAATACAAGGCTTTGGTAGTGGCACATGACCAGGTACATAGGGCTAAGTATTTGTTTCTCCCATCCCTTTCCCTAACCTAGAAAGTTCCTCTGTTAGAGGAAATTGCCCTAGGAGTTCCTCTGTTTTTGTTTTGTTTATTTGTTGTTTGTTTTTCATTTTGTTGTTGTTGTTGTTGTTGTTGTGAACTACCCAAAATGTCTAGAGAAGCAGTCTTAATTAAAGTTAGAATTTTGGAGTCAGCGTGCCTACTTACAAGTTCTATGACCTGAGACAAAGTTTTAATCTCACTGTGTCTCAAGTTTCTCTAAGTGTAAAACGCGGATAATAATAATACCTAACTCATAGAACTGTTAAAAAAATTAAAATAGATTGCAAAATAAATATTAGTTATTGTTACTGTTACATAGTTAGGTCGAATAGAATTTTAAGCATTCTAAGATCTATCTTAGAAGCTGTTTGGCCTCTCAAGAATCTGACTCTCTGTTAAAACTAGCATCATAATATGATTCAAAGGATGATGATGGTAATCGCAGACCAGATTACTCAGTGCTTACTGTGTTCCAAACATTTTACATATGCCCTTTCAAATGATCAGCAACCTGTAGATGCTGTGCTCTTAGCTATTGAGTTATATTGCTCTAAATCTTGCCTGCAGTTGGTCTCACTTTTACCCATCTCCCCAAGCTAAAAATAGTATTGTTTGAAAATTAGAACTGTATTTTCCAATTTACAGTCTTCTAGCCCATTTTGTTCTCTCTGCTCCCCTTCAAAGATCTCTTGCAGTGGTCCCAGATGTCATACATAAGTTCCCATAGTTCCGGGTATAAAAATTTTCCAGATCCTGAGACTCAAATTCACTTAGCGTGGCTAAGAGTAAATAAGTCTGTTGACAGTTACAGGAACCAACTTCCTTGAATTTGTACATTTTTCCTTTAAAGGAAGACTTTTCCAAGAATGAATTGTCATACCCTGTCTCAAAGAGAAAGAAGGAAATGGTAATTGACAATGACCTTTATCCCAGTATCTGATAGGGGTTCTGAGTGACATCACACCAGCTGGTATTCACCTGTGCTTTAACAAGCAAAATCTATATTCTACTTGCCTTAATTTTTTTCTTTTTTGAGTTAAACAACAGAAATTTATTTCCCACAGTTCTGGAGGCTGGAAGTCCATTGCAGCATGGTTAGCTTCTGGTAAGAGCGCTCTTCCTGGTTTGCAGATGGCTGCCTTTTCGCTGTGTCCTCACACAGCGGAGAGAGTAAGCACTGGTGTTTCTTCCTCTTCATATAAAGGTACTAATTCCACCATTGTGCTCCACCCCCATAATCTCATCTAAACCTAATTACCTCCCAAAGGCCCCACCTCCTAATACCATCACATTGGGGGTCAGAGTTTCAGATATGAATTTTTGGGGCACACATTCAGTCCATAGCAGAAGCAGAATACAAATTAACAATATTTGAAATCAAAATAAGGTTATCATTGCAAGTCTTGTAGACATTTAAAGAATAATAAGGGAATATTATGAAACTTCATGTCAATAAATTCAACAAACAGATGAAATGGAAAACTTACTTAAAGGACACAACTTTCTGAAACTGGCACAAAATGGGTTAAAAAACTCTGAATAAAAATCTGAAAATGTAATTTAGTATACTATATGTTAAAAATTAAATTTAAAAATGAAAAAAAAACTGCCTTAATTTTTAAATTTCAGCTATTATAGTAGCTGTCATTCCCTCCTATCCCCCGTTTCCTTATTTTTACATGCCTTAGGTATTGGGTCCTCAAATCCTATGTCGATTTTTTTTTAACTAGAAATATTTTTAGCCAGTGCAAAGATCTGGAAATAATACCGCAAGTGGTTACTGAGTTGGAGTTTTTCTCCCCTTTAAAAAATTAATAAAATAATTAGGATGTCTTTCATAAATACTTAATGGGTCAACTGAGCATTTATCTTCTAATAATTTTACCTTCACTATTTTTTTTTTAACTGCCTCAGGATTGAATCCATTCTGTCCAAGGTTGGATCAAAGATTTGCCATCTTCCTCATTACTGGGAATCTGAGCCAATCTCTCCTGGGCTCCAGAAGGCCTATATTTAGGAGAATGTTATTCCCTTTAAGAAAACATTTTTTTTAAGTCTGTCTTTTCTTCAGCAGAACCTAAAAATGTCATGAATTAAACCACACCAAATAAATCCTACCCACTTTTATCCTTCTACCCTTTTCACTTTTTCTCCCCACCAAGCATCCTCTTCTGAATGGTGACGTCACTATGTCTGTGAGTGAATGGTGAACCATTACAGGTCTCTGCTGTAGCCACCCATACATTGATCGATCACTGCTGTTGCTGTCATTGTGGTGCACAAGGTTGCATGTGATGTTTTCCTCTTCAGAACATTTACTCCCATTTCTAATGGTAGAATGTCTGTGCTGGTGACTGAATAAATAAGTGACTGAACCAATAAGAGGGTAACTTAAATGTTGATGCTGAAGAGGGAGGAAATGTCAGAAATGACAGGGAGGGTCGTGTGACAGACTTCCATAGGGCTGTACCTGCTTATACTGACTTCATATGGTTCAGAAATAGCATGGCCATTTGGAAACTCGGAAATCATGCATGTCTTTGAAGATTAAAATGAGGCAAGTGTGTTTCTCCCAACTAATCTAAAATGCAATGATATGGTGGCTTGAAGTTGGGGAGGTATATTAGTTGGGGGAAGAAAACAACAACAGAGCTGCTTCTCAGACAGGAATCTCTCTGATTTTGGGCTGCCTTGTGAGCAAAGACAGCACTTATTGAGTAGGCAGAAATAAAATGGTACAAAAAGGTTGATGGAATCACATTTTTAGGCGTGTCTGTTATTGGAGCCTAGGAAGGTCAGATGATACTCATTTCATTCACACACTCCTTTAAAGTAAAAACCTTAAGTACTTTTATTCCGTTTCTGGGGTGTCATAAAAGAGTTCCATGTACTATTCCAGTCATAAAGAGAAAAATGGTGGAAAGATGAGAGATCAAGCTAGTCATTCTTCAATTCTGGAGAGCTGGAATTTTTAGGTAACACATGGGAAAAGAGCAGTCCATTTGAGAGAGAAGTTGGACAGATGTCTTTATCTTTCAGGAGAGAATGCTTCAGAGCGGCCCAGCAGCTGGTAATGTCAGACCTCAGTGAGTTGACACTGAGCTTACAGATAGAGGTGGCGTCCCCAAAAAACTACAGTGCAGGAGGTTCAATTTGTTTTTACTTCCATGATTTCACTTTGATGCAAAGGGTTTTTCATTTACTGTCACCTCTTTGTTCATTCAGCAAATATTCAGTGAAGTTGGCTATGTGCCAGGCACCATCCAAGCTCCTGGGACCCCAGCAATGAAAATGACATGAAACCTCCTTCATGTGGGGCACTTCTGGGGCATTTCCCTTACCTTCCTATGGTGAATCGCCCTGCCGGCTGGTCCTGCCAGGAGTCCTCCATCCTGTAGATGAGATAGTGAACTTCTTTCCCCGAACTAATACCAGCTTTGGTTTCTCTCCTTTCTGTCCTGCCCACCCTTCTGTACTACCAACATCTCTTTAGAGGTGGTCACACCTAGAAAGATGGATCTCTCCAGAGTGAATGGGAGAATTGCTTCATTTCTTCCTCATCCTGGCAAGGACACTTTGAATTTTCAACTAATAAGGCAGAAGACATCAAGAGGAAAAGAAAAATAAGAACTTTCCTTGCCAGTGTTGCTTAGTTACCTTGTCAACATTCCCTTGCAGGCTGGCCGAATTCTCTGTGCATATTTTTATAGTGCACATGTTTTATTGCTATAATTGATCTATTAAGCAGAAAATATGGAGAACACATGGAGCTCCTGTCAATTTTATGCTGTTTATTTGGGTTTCCATTTTTCTCTTTCCATGAGACCTCACTCTTCAGTACCCTTTGCATTCCTAACTGGAATAATCCTGTGAAGAAGTCACATCACTATCCATGTTGATGCATTTCACTTTGTAGCTTAAAAAGCAAAAGCTGATAAACTAACCTCAAACTAGACAGCAAATTGTGGAATTTTCAAAGGCAGACACCAAGTTTTCATCAGCTCTGGGTCCCTGGTGCCTAGCTTCGAGTCTGGCACATACAAAGTCTTTCATAAATGTCCATTGATTGAATGAGCAGTTGGCTTCAGATATTTATTGAGAACCAGCATTGTAGTAGACACTATTCATAGCATAAAATTTTATTATAGTTCTACCCAGGGGGCAAAACTTATGACTTGTTCTTTCCTTTCTGGAGACTGGACAAGGACAGAGAATAACAACCGTGTTGTTGCTAGTGTTACATTTTCTTTAGCCAAAGAAGCATTTCTGCGTGAGGCTGCAGCAGCCATTAGCAGCAGCCCCATTCCATCTGGCATTTATGGAAAGTTATTTACTGGGAACCTTCTGGGTTCTGGGCGCTGTGCTCTCCAAATCAATTCAGAACAATAGACCTGGTCATTGTCACCATCAGGCATTTGTATTCAAAACAGTGAGTTTCTCCTCATTCTTCTTACACACACACACACACACACACACACACACACAGCTACAAACACACGCATACACATACACCCCTGAAGACTATGTTTATGAAGCAAACTGTCCACAAAACAACAAATGGAAGTATATTTAGTTGTCCCTTTACCAGGCTAGTCAGGCAGCCCTCCTACCCAGTGCTCCTCAAAGTACATACTTCTGAGATTTTGTTAAAGTGCACATTTAGATATACCAGGTCTGGGGTGAGACCTGAGCGCCTACATTTCTAGCAAGCTCTCATAGTGACCTAAGGTGTAATCTGTGGGCTGTAGAGTTAGCATCACCAGGGAGTTTGTTAGAAATGCAGATGCTTAGGCATCACCCCAGACCTACTGGATCTGAACCTGCATTTTAACACGATCCCACCTTAACATTTGAGAAACACTGCTCCAACCATTTAATAAGCCCACTGTTTAAATTATGGGCAGGGGTCCTGATGGGGCTTGGGGTTGGAAAGTAAGTCCAGGTGGATTTCCTGTTCCCTTTTTCATTTCAAACTTCTGGGTATCTTCCACAATATAGCATTTGACACTCAAAGACACAGATGCCTGTTTGTTCATCCATTCAGTTAAATGATGAAATTGTTATTGCCCATCCTGGATGGCCAGTGTCGTTAAACATGGGGACTTGCCTATCAGCTCTTTGCATTTCCAGGGAGCTTCATTCTAGATGAAAAAGTTTGAGCAAAAGAGACATCGTAATGTTTGAGCATGGCAGAATGTTTAATGCATTTGGAATGAGGACTGGAGGAGTCAGAGTTTCTGTTTCCTTATCTGTAAAATGGAGATAAAAAAATACCATCTGTTCTAGCTTTCTTTATAGTCTTGTGAGGAGCTTTGAAATCTACATGTGAAGGAGCTTTGAAAACATAAAAGTGTTCATGAGATTTCAAAACAGTTTTAGTGAGAAAAAAAATCATCTATGTTTTAGTGCTGGGGAGTTCTGGGTTCAAAATTTAGCCTTACTTTCTACTAATTTTGTGATTTTTGCCAAATTACTTCATCTAGCTGAGCCTCAATTTCTTTTTCTCTTAAATGGTCATAAAAACATCCACCATGTAAGACTATAGTGGGGATTAAAATGTTAATAATTGGGGCACCTGGGTGGCTCGGTCCCTTGAGCCTCTGGCTCTTGACTTCCGCTCAGGTCATGAGCTCGTGGTTCATGGTTTCAAGCCCCACACCGGGGTCTGTGCTGACCAACGCAGAGCCTGCTTGGGATTCTCTCTCTCTGCCCCTCCCCCGACTCATGCATGTGCTCGCGCGCGCGCTCTCTCTCTCTCTCTCTCTCTCTCAAAAATAAAATAAACATTAAAAAAATAAAAAGTAAAATGTTGATAATACATGTAAAGGATCTGGTACATAGTAGAGTTTAATAAATGGTGGCCAGTAGTGGCACATTAAGGGACTTGGTTGAGACATAATCCTCCAAAGATGATTGTTTTCCCCTTCAGTCAGCCTTTTACATTGAGGCAAAAAGAAAGAGTGACTTTAAAGCTGGTTGAAGGTCTGAATAAATACCCATGTGGTTCAAGAGACTGATGTCTTGATGTTCATTATCTAAGTATCTCTGGAAGAAAAATCTCCAAACTTCATGAGATTTTAATATTTACTGAAATATTTGTGAGTACCAGCCACACTGCAGGGTTTTGTGACAAGGATTTGCTATGATTATTCTGTCTCATTCACACACTCTCATCAGAATGGAGGCTCTTTTGATGGTGTGCACAGGAGACTGGCAGTGTATGCAGGAAGGTTTCCCATTGGTGTCCATGCAAGCAGATACTCCAGGCCCCAGGGAAACAGCCAAACAAGTGATACTGAGGGTCATGTAAGGTGATGCAAGAAGACTGTTCTGAGGTCCATGGTAACTGACAGCATCCTCATCGTCAGAACAGCAGAACAGCAAGTTCTTATTTGCTGGAGACACGAGGAGGCGGCTGATGGATGATTGCTGCTTTTTTGTCAGCAACTAAGCATTTGTGATACAGAGGAACTATTGTCTATTTTAAAAGAGGAAAAAAAAACCCAACCGCACCATCCTTTCTCCATCTTCCCAACTTCCAGCTCGTATTTTTATTCTGGAAAAGCACTTTTAGTGCCCTCAGTTTTCTCACACCTCTTTCCAGGTAGAGCCAGCCTTTGGGAAGGTATTCTTTTCAGGGAGAAAGATTGCTCCCTCCTCTCCCTAGGGTTGGCAGAGTTTGTGTGGTGGTATCCTTCGTGGTGATATTTTGAAGCACCCCAGACGTGTCATTTCACAGACAGTCTCAGGCAGAGAATGCCACGGGACCTGCCTTTGAACATGACTATCTTTGTTTGGGATGGGGAGGTGTGCTCAGCTCCATGTGAGGAGGAGAGAAAAAACAAAAACAAAAACGCCGCCCAAGTGTCATTTCAGTGAAAACCTAATTGGAAGAGGGTGAGATTGAGAGGGAGGAAGTGAGCAGACAGAGGCTGCAGAGAGTGGCCAGAGGAGGCATCATCTGAATGATCAGCAGTTCTGCGCAAAGAACAGTGTGTGAGAGGGAATACCAGTGTCTCAGGTGTTTTTGTTTTTATGTTTTTGCCTGAATAACTTTAGGTTGATTGCATCACCAAGCCATGCTTGAGTGTGGAATAGCAAAACCCCATCTAAGTAGGGAAAGTGCAGTTCAGTGAGATCATGCTCCAAGTTCATTTGCACAGATTCCATGATGGGCTCTTCTGAATCTGGCCACAGCTGTTGGCCCATTTTGCTAGGGCTTGACCCCTGAGTGGATCATTTATCTCCTTTATGTTTCCAAGCCACAGGACACCATCTTTACCTCCAGCCAGTCTATACTTGTGGTCTTTGGGGAATATGTGGATGGAGAGTCTGGGTATAGAGGTTTCATGAACAAGCAGGAGAGACAGGTTGAAGGGCATCACTTTTTAGAATAGGAGGCTATGTGGACAGAGCATTTGCTAGGAGTCAGGAAACTGGATTTTAATCCTACCTTTGCCTGTACTAGCTATGTTGTTAGGCAAGTAATTTTATCTCTTAGAGGCCCAGGTATAATAACTACTACACATCTACTATAAACCACACCAAAATTTTGTAAGGGTCAAATGAGATAGGGAAGAGAGCACTGAAAACCAAAGCTGCATTTTCCAAAATGATAGCCACTAGCTGCATGTGACTATTTGAATTTCAATTCATTAATATTCAATAAAATGAAAAGTTCAGTACCTCAGTCACACTAGCCACATTTCAAGTGCTCCATAGCCACATATGGCTGGTGAGTACCATATTAGACAACAAAGATATAGAACATTTGCGTTATCACAGAAAGTTTTATTGTACATCTCTGCCTCAGAACTCTAAGGTGTGATACCAAAGATGTAAAGGATGAAGTTAGAGGAGTGATAAATGCTGTCATAGTTGAGGATTCTTGGAAACAGACACAACCTGCTCAAGTTAGTTGAAGTAAAACGAGGGATTTATTCGGCAAATTCAGGGTAAACGTGTGGATCTCAAGAGCTGGAATCATAGCTAGGCTTCAAAAACAACTAGAAGCAATTCCTAGAAGCTTATCAGGAACTCAAGAAGCTACTCTCCTTCTCACTGTTTCTCTTTTTCTCTTGTCTTCCTTTCCCTGTAGCCACTTGTGCTGTGCTCTCTGTTTCTCTTTGTGTCAATGACTTTTTCCTTTCCTCTCCTTTTTCTTCCTCTCCCCCGCCCCCATTCTCCTTCCTTCCTCAATCTTCTCTCCTCCCTCCCCTCTCTGCAGACCAGCTTTCTTAACTGCACTGCATGTGGTCCAAATAGGGCTCAACCAGGCCCAGTTTTCATTGTTTCTCAGGGACAATGCCTAACAAAGGCTGGGTTCTGATCCCAGATTCCCAGGAGAGACATTAGCCAGTTTGGAATGATAGCCACCCCTGATCCAGTCAACTATATTTAGGAGGATGGGGTAGTGATTCTATGCTTCCTCAATAAAGGCAGTGGGGAGTAGGACAGATGCTGTAAAAAGGAGCATATATGGTATGGGGATGGGGCACTGACTAACATGTTCATGTTGACACCTTGGAGAGTTCATTACCCAATGACCACACAGGGAGGAGTTGCCAGAGATTTGACCAAGGCCATGAAGAAAAAGAGTTATTTGCGTGGTTTGAATCATCATCACAGATCCTTGGGGGATTGGCGTACCCTCAACATCCTTATACTTGGATGGAAGTCGGTACTGCCAGAGCAAGGTGGAAATCAGATCTAAGCGTTTGTCATTTCTTAAATGCAAACTGTGTACTAGTAAGACCCTTTTCTCTTCAGCCTTTAGGAAGAAACATGAGGTTCTCTTGGAAACTATTCAAGAGGAAGATGGAAGGGGCCGTTTAAAAGCGATTAAAACCTGCAGACCGCAAGACTGGGGCCAGAGGGCTGGCAGTGGAAAACCCTGCTGGGTTGTGACCTCTCACTGAAAAGTTCCAGGTGCCTTTTTGCTTCCTGCAAAAGAAAAGAAGAGAAGGAAAAGACCATGTCCATAGCCTTGAAGCAGGTGTTCAACAAGGACAAGACCTTCCGGCCCAAGAGGAAATTTGAACCCGGCACACAGAGGTTTGAGCTCCACAAACGGGCTCAGGCGTCCCTCAACTCAGGCGTGGACCTGAAGGCGGCCGTGCAGCTGCCCAGTGGGGAGGACCAGAACGACTGGGTGGCGGTGCACGTGGTGGACTTCTTCAATAGGATCAACCTCATCTATGGCACCATCTGTGAGTTCTGTACCGAGCAGACCTGCCCTGTGATGTCAGGGGGCCCCAAATATGAGTATCGCTGGCAGGATGACCTCAAGTACAAGAAGCCAACTGCCCTGCCAGCTCCCCAGTACATGAACCTCCTTATGGATTGGATCGAGGTCCAGATCAACAATGAGGACATATTTCCAACATGCGTGGGTAAGTCCATGACCAGCTTCTTGCTTATTTTGGTGCATCCCACCCAAGCTCAGAAAGTTTGCAGGGGCTTCTTCTAGGTCTGTCCTTGAATGCTGGGTGGCACCCTATCAGTGTTTCCCTAACATCCATCGTACTTGCAGTGTCTTTTTTCAGATCTAAGAACCTCCTTGAAATTAAAAAAAAAAAAAAACCATTTGTGGACTACTTACAATTATTTTGTGGACCTCAGCGGTATAGGTACCACATGCTAGAGAGCATTGCCTTGCTGAGATGTTAGATTTGATCTTGCTGGTTTCCTTAGGACTACATTCCAGACTCACCCAGTTAGCCATGTAGAATTTTCATTTTTTGGCTAATTAACTAAAGTTACATTAACTCTGGTGCATTTATTGGTATTCATCTCTCAGGTTAAGGAATCCCAGTGTGAGAATGCATGGATTTGTTTGGGTATCAAGCAAACAGGGGTTGGCATTCTGGGGAAATAAAAATCCTGGCATCTGTTCTTACCACTCCTGATCATTTGTTATTAATTCCAGGTTGTATTAGTAACTCTGGACCCATGTGTAGCTGCTAGACCCACTAGAACTTGAAATGCAAATGCTTTCATTTGTGTGGTGCTCTGAGCTATAAAACTCTTCAAGGGGAAGGACCAAACCTTATCTCCCTTTTATATTTCTTTATGCTGCTGATAATTGGATTTGCCATGCACCAACAGGCTGAATTTAAAGTTCAGGGGGTTTTTAGGCATCAGATTCAATAGGAATGAGCCACCTCCTATGTGTCTCCAGTGTCTAGCACAGTGCCCTGGAACTTTGTAGGCCCTCAGGAAATATTTGTGGAATGATTGAAAAAATACTTGTGCTCTTAGACAGTAGTATTAAAAAAGCTCTGAGATGGTTGGGATATAAAAGAAGCATTTGGAGCACATTGTTGAGATCACCTCTAGATGGGATGTGTGTATCCCCCCTGTGGTATATGGAAGTTGAGGTGGGGCGTATGGAAGTAATTAAGCTAAACCGGGGTGGGAGGGGAGTGCATAAATTGATTAGGGCGGTATGTGCATCTTGAAATATTCAGCACACACACCAATTTGCTCAGAATCACTGTATTGCCTTGACTTGCCCAGCTCTCTCATGCGCTTGCCCGATGCTGTCCCTTGCTAGGGAAGGAGGTGATGTGTGTGGTAATGCAAACTCCCTTGGCTCACCAGCACAGGAGGAAGAAGGCAAGGTTCAGAAACTCCCCTGGCCGTATCATAGGCACCTTGGAAGGGGTGGGAATTTCTTAGGTTCGTGGTTTTTGTACTTTCACTGGCTGGCAGAGGCTTCTTTTTTTTTGCTAGGAGGAGTTTTCCCAACTGCCAATTCTCTGTGCAGAACATGTGATAGCAATAAAGATAAATAAATTTGGGCAATGATACCTCCTCTTTGTCTTTCCCCTTCTGTTTCTACTCCTTGATGCTTTGAACTCTGGGCACTTCTGCTGTCTCTGGCAGCTGTGATTACCACATAGAGTTGGTGACCAGAAATAACATCACAGAACCATGGTGTGTTACTTGAGAGTAAGGAAGCTTCTGGCAGTCTGCTTGGAAACTAGGACATAATAGATGGTTATAGACTTTCCTTGGAGGAAATCAGCAGATGCCGCCATATCCCCTAGAGTAATAGACTTTGCTGTCTTTTTCCAGACATTTCGTTAGCCATTCAGTGGGCTTGCAGACCATGCTCACCTCATCAGAGTCCTCTGTTGGCTCCAGAGTACATTGGCGTCCTGAGAGATCTTAACAGGCGCACCATGGTTTTCTTTCTTTCTTTTTTTTTTTTTTTTTGCCCATGGAAAATAAGTTTGGGAACTGCTGAATGAAACCAGTTTCTTTACTGCAGGACTTTTAATATGCTAATGTGCATTATAATTCTCCAAGAAAGGAATACTTTAGTGTGTAGTATTTCCTAATTTGAATGTGTATCTTTTTTTCTTTTAATGAACACCATTAGCATCTTTTGAGAAATGTTTATCTATATAAGTTAGAGGGGTCAAACATTTGTTTGTATCAGAATTCTTTGGGCCTTCTGTTCAAAATACAAATTCTTTGCCCTTCCCCCTTAACAACTAAATTAGAATATCTTAGATGAGACCTAAGAATCTGCACTTTCAGTAAGCACCCACCTCTCCTCTCTTTAACCGCCCAGAATGCTTTGCATTCCCCCCAGAAACAGTCTATTTCTTACCTCTCTGGTTTTATCCTTCTTGTTTGGATGGAATCCCCCATCTTCTCTAACTAGTGAATTCTCACGCCTCTGTGAAGCTTTTCACCCATCAGAATGCAGGCTCCTTAAAATTACGGAATATGTTTTGTTCACTTGAATATTCTAGCACAAAGTCCTGTCTTGGTGCCTTATAAATTGTTGAGTGGATGGATGGGTGGATAGATGGATGGAAGAATGGAGTAAAAATGATCTTTACAAAGACCCAACATGTCTGTAGTGCTGGGGACCAAAAGTTAAATAGATCTGAATCCCTTTATCAGCATCCTTGGAATATCCTGCACCTTGCCTTCACAGAGTTTAGTTATCTCTTATTTTTCCAAGATGATATGTTAGGGGTCAGTAAAAACCACCACCATCTACCATCACCTCGAAGGTCTTCATCAGCATCCTGCTCACCTCTACTATTTGCCCTTGTATAATATTGTGCTATGTTTTGAAAAAAATTTATCTCTAGGAGCCACTTTCTCTGTTAGAATTCATTTCCTCTTCTTCCTCCCCCTGATTCCAGCCCACTTTTCTTCTTTTTGATCTTTGTACTGCGGTGAGTCATTATCATGGAAATGATCACGATGTCTGTCAGGATAAAGTAAAAGAAGAATTCTCTGCCAACAGCAGACCCTGGGTGGATGAGACATGGGGAGTTCTGCTTAGCATTACAGCTTTGAATCCCAGGCATATTTCTGTGTTCTTGCCTGGGAATTGGGAGGGGTTCAAACTTCACCTCCTCCCCACTGTGATCCAAGGAAATAGGACCGGAAAATACTGACAGATGTGAAGGCTTCACCCTCAGTTAGGTATTAAAGGATATAAACAGCTGTTGATCTCTACCATTGAAACATGAGGGAAAGAAAAGCTTTCATCGGTTCCTGGATCCTAGTTTAACTAGGATACCCAAACTATTTCGAAGTCGAGCTTTCTCAGTTGGGAGAATACCAAACAGATGTGGCTTCTTTGTGAACCAGAGTTTCTTTCACTCCCCCTCGATCCCCTTTAGCTTCCTTTGTTAAAAAGTCAACAGATGTCCCTGTTAAAGCTTCTAAGACAGCAGTAACTTCAGAAGCACAGGCCACCTCCTCCTCTTCCATTGTATCTCCTCAACCACTCTTAGAGATAACAACAGAAAAATAGCCACAGCCTTCTTTTTTATTCTGTTGCCTGTCTCGTTAACAATAATTTTTATGTTCTAGCCCCCAGCTTCTCTGTTCTTGTTATATAATAGGATGTAATATCTTAGTTCTGACACTAAGAAAAAAAGTGAGTGGAAAACTTAGAGCTCCTCCAACTCATGTTTTTAAAAAGTCTCTGAACAGGAGGAATAAGAACATTTAAAAATTAATTACATGATCTCACCTACCTTTATGGTTTATATTAGATGGGTGTCAGGGAAGGAAAGGGAGAGAGGCGAAGGAGGGGACTCACATCTACTGAGCCTGCCAAGTGCCACTGTTAATCTTTAATTCTTGCAATAACTCAGTTAATTAAATATTCCATTTTACCAGTGAGGATGCTGACATTTAAACAACTTAAGGGGCTTTCCCAAGGCTGTACAGCTAATATGTCATTTAGAAGTGAGAATTTGGGGGGGTGCCTGGGTGGTTTAGTCTGTTAAGGGTCCAACTCTTGATCTCAGTTCAAGTCTTGTTCTCACGGTCATGAGTTCAAGCCCCGCAGTGGGCTCTGTGCTGGGCGTGGAGCCTACTTAAAAAAAAGAAGAAGGAGAAGGGGAAAGGGAAGGAGAAGGAAGTCAGAGTTTGGGCTCAAGAGTAGACAAAAATCTATGTCCTTGTTTCCTACTACCATTCATAGTATGTATTATTATTTTGCAAGTTTTCCTTCACATGGCTAAAGATTTCTCAGTCAGTGGTTTTAGGAAGTTGTTTAGGATGGAGAAAATTTTAGAAACCCCAATTTTGTATTAACTTTTAAGGAAGTGATTTTTAGTTTTTGTTTTATTTTGTTTTTGTTTGTTCCTATTTAAAAAATCACCTCTGAAACGCCTTAAGTGTGTGCCCAAGCACTTTAACTGTTTCCATGTTCCATTCCAAGATTGGCGAAGGGATGACTTTGCCAATGCGTTTTGTGGGCCCACAATGACCTGTTACTGCCATTCATTCATTCATTCATTCATTCATTCAATAAATGTTTGTCAGGCACCTGCTCGGAAGCAAGCCCTATTTTAGGCACTAAGAGAGGAAAGCAGAGTTTATGTCCTTGAGCCTTTCCATAATGTCCAGAAGGTCTAGTTCCTCTGTAGGGTTTTCTGAAATGAGTAGTTTGCTCAGTGGTCAAGTGCACTGTGGGAATAGTCACATCCCTTTGGCAATCTTTCTCATGAGGCTGCAGCTGAGTTTCATTCTCTCTCAAAATATTGTGGCAGGAAACCTGAGACTATAAAAATGTCCATAGGGAGAACTTTTCAGACACTAGGTGTCAGGGAACTGAGTTTATAATTAGCCTTTCAATTTTAACTTATTTTTTATTGCATGGCTCCCGCATTTTTTTTGTTTTGATATAAATCTGTATAACACTGGAAAGACAGAATGTATATCAACAAAATATATTTACGATGTGGTAGGACTAGCACTGGACTTGTAGACAGAGACTTAAATTTATTCAACTGCTCTGCCATTACAAGGTGTTATGTGACATTGGTAGACACATAACTTCTGAGCTTACATTTCTGTTTGTAAACTGATGATTGTAATTCGATCTCACGGGACTGTTGTAAGGATTAAATGAGGCAGTGTGAGTAAAAACACAGAGCCCAGAGCCCTAATCACCCATAAGAGGTGCTGGAAAAAACAAATGTGTTCATTGCTTTTCTCTCTCTGCATACATTTCTGCATAACTAACAAAAAATCCTGGAGACCACTAGGTGGTTTCTGAACAGTATCCCTAGAAAAATAAAATAAATGCATTGTAAAAGACTCAACAAGATTTTTAAAAGTTAGCAGTCTTCATTGCTGAATCGCTCTGTGATGGGGTTGTAAATACTACAGGTTGTCATCTCTCAAAGACTTTGGGAAATTTCATTGGTTTTTAAGGAGCTAGGTCAAATCCTGGTTTGGGGATGAACATGTAACTATTTAGGGAAGAAGACATTTGGTTGTGTCTTCTTGCTTGGTTTTCAGAAGACTGAGTACTAAACCTGCCCATGTGCAGTGTGAAACCAGCCAACCTCAGCAGAGGGTGGGCACAGGTTAGCTGGAGAAGAGGGGAGATAGCCTACTAGTCACATCTAGGATCAGCTACTCATTAAAATCAGTGTTGGGCAAGGTTACCTGGATTTGATCTCTCAAGAGGATGGGGAACGGGTTCTCAGGCAGCTTAGTGCCAAGAATGGAGCCCCCATTCACAAGGTAGCCTTGTGAACTAGCAAGTTTTCCCAAGGCTCTGGAAACATGATTTGCCTTTGGGATCTGAGAAACTGTTTGGCTTTCTAAGAATTTGCAACATCTTGTGTCTGTGATATTCATACCCCAGAATCAACACCACCCTTGATTTCCCCCTGCCTGTTGCATCACATGTTAAATCCTCTCTGGAAAAAGTCCTAAGACAAACCCAATAGTCACAGCAAGGGATGTGAAAACAGACAGGGCCCTGCATCTGATACAAATTGTACAAGGTCCTTACTGATGGGAACTCCAAGGTTCTGCTCTTTTTTAAGAACTTGCCTCCTCTAGATTCTGATGCTACCCAAGTTTGTTCAGTTGTATATTCATGGAAGATATGCAGACACAGCTGAATCCACTCTTTCCTACCCCCACTGGCTACTGGAGAATTGATGGTCCATTGTGGATGGTCACAATTCCCTGCCTTGTTAATGCAATACTACAGTGGCTTGGTGGCTCAGTTAATGAGGACAGTGTTGAATAACCACCCCCACTTAACAAACCCCAAGAGATAGCTCCGAAAAATAGTGAGTGCTAAGAAGCAGAAAGGAAGAGAAGCAGATACAGGTAGCTCAGAGGGCCTGAAGACTGCCCTGTAAGGTAAGGCTAATCACCTGCTGTCCCAACCTGCACTGAATTCTCCATTACCAGTGCTATGTAATTTTAATGGGCCATATCTCAGGTGACAGGTTGTTACATCTCAGCATCAGCTGGGAAGGGAAAAGGGATATGTGATATTCAGTGGAAAACAGAGATGAAAAACAAAAGTTGTACTGGGGTGGGGGTGGGGCATCTGCAGCTTTAACTAGGTTGGTGATTGTAGACATGGTGTCCTTCCTTAGCCAACAAAGGCTGCACTGTGGAGGTCAGTGCTGCACGGGCCCACTCAGAGCCATGCTGTAAGGGATATGGAGTTGGAGGGAACAGTTGTACAAGCCACTTGAAGTGAGGAGGACACCCACATACTGGTTCTGGAATTCCCAACTGATTTCTAAAGAGAGCACAGGTTTACCTGAGTAGGGGCATCCGCACAGCCCTGACACCAGAGGCCTCCAGCTCTACCCTCCTGACCAGTGCTCTGAACTCCCTTTACGTAGGGTATAGATTCTTAAATAATGCCATTTTGAAGGGAGATAAAATGATGTGCCTGCCTCAGATCCCCATGTGTGGAGAATGATTCACTGGCTTTTCCTTTAAAATAACTTACAGGTCTAGGGGCATGTGTTGTCTTCTGGAGACAGGACCTTTTTTTGTCATTTTATCTTTAAAAACTCATGCTAAATGCATAGTCTTAAGTGATAATTCTATCCATGTTTTCCTTCACATAATCATTTTTTTCCATTAAGTTTTCTTCTAGTAGGATGGATGCTCTGGGAAAATGAGCCAGTTTGAAGCAGGGAGTAGGGGGGCAGTAAAAAGCAACAAAAGC
Source organism: Acinonyx jubatus (assembly GCF_027475565.1). Lineage (NCBI taxonomy): Eukaryota > Metazoa > Chordata > Mammalia > Carnivora > Felidae > Acinonyx > Acinonyx jubatus. The sequence goes on from NC_069391.1 coordinate 43,173,303, forward strand.
ATTAGTGTCTGTCAGACGTGACTTTGAATCCCAGTTATCAACTTTTACTAGCAGAATTTCAGTCTCTCTAAGCTTATTTTTTCATCTATAAAATACATCTAACAGTACCTACTTCTTGGGATTATTGAAGGTATTAAATAACATGCTACCTTTCAAACACTCTGCTCAGCGTCAGATATGCTTTAAATGTTAGTTCCCTCAGTATCACACAGTATCAATGTGATGAAATAGACTCATCAGGTAAATTGAGGTAAAAAAGAGCCTCGGATAAAAATCAAGCATTATAGGGGTGCCTGGATAGCTCAGTCGGTTAAGCGTCCGACTTCGGCTCAGGTCATGATATCGCGTTCATGGGTTCAAGCCCCGTGTCGGGCTCTGTGCTGACAGCTCAGAGTCTGGAGCCCGTTTCACATTCTGTGTCTTCCTCTCTCTCTACCCTTCCCCTGCTTGCGCTCTGTCTCTGTCTCTCAAAAATGAATAAACAGTAAAAAAATTTTTTAAACCAATCAGGCATTATATCAAGCATTTGACTGTGGAGTCGATCATCCATGTTGCCTTCCTCTTTTGCTACATCTCATGGAACCAGTGGAAAAAAGGGCAAACTTTTATGGGATGAGATTAAGTTTGCTTGGCCTTGACAGCCAGAAGCAGGAACAGGTCCACAATGGAACTTCAGAAGATCCTTCACATGCATGGCATATGTGGCCTGCACCTAGCTGATTCCACCTTCTTGTTTCCACTACAGGATACAGCATTCCACATAACACTCTGCACTAAGTAGACACCTGGAGAACAAATTACTACTACACAGGTATAGATTGATTGGCCACTGCCATACAGTTCATATTGCAGAACAGATGTATCCCTGAAAAATGTGAAGGAGTTGAATTTTTTGTTACTTGGCTAATATTTTCATTTCTCAGAGAAAGTTCAATATTTAAAGAAAGCTTGTCAAAGAATCCCTTTATGGGGCGCCTGGGTGGCTCTGTCGGTTAAGTGTCCGACTTCAGCTCAGGTCACGATCTCGCGGTCTGTGAGTTCGAGCCCCGCATCGGGCTCTGGGCTGATGGCTCAGAGCCTGGAGCCTGCTTCCGATTCTGTGTCTCCCTCTCTCTCTGCCCCTCCCCCGTTCATGCTCTGTCTCTCTCTGTCTCAAAAATAAATAAAACGTTTAAAAAAAAATCCCTTTATTAGGTGAATACCTCTTCAGCGATGTGTCTGATTGATTCTCAGTGCATACCTCTAGAAGTTAAAGTGTTTGTCTTTGTGGAGACTCAAACTGAATTGTTAGTTTTCTCACAGGAAAAGGAGGCATCGTTCTTGAAAAGAAGCAATAGGCTTTTGGTGTTTCTACATCATTCAGCCCAGGTTCTCAAGAACGGAGAGCATGGATGATTTGAGGGGGAAACACTAGCCAACTGTAGAGTGTTTGTTTTGTTGCCTGCTCCCTGAGTCATATCATCCAGGAAACTTCCAGAAAAGAGAGGCTGAAGTGTGGGAGCCCTAATGCTTGCAGCCCAGTGGAGCCTCAACATCTGGGGACCAGCAAGCATTATTTGTGGATGACTTCCTTCAGCATCACCTTGGTTGCTGGGCCCATCTGAGGAGTCCTATGAGGAATCTTTCAAGGAGCAGAGGGAAGGCAGTTGTTGAATACTGGGGATTTGCCTGGTATGGCCTCTCATCAAATATAAACCATTCATATTTTGCCATCCCAGAGTAGGGAAGAAAAAGCGGGTAGCTGAGGGAGTCTGTCTTCCCAGGTCTTGGAAGACAAAATGGGAGCAAATATGTTAATGACATACCTAGAAACTGTCTTTGGATAGGAACTGTCAAAATACATGGGACGTATTTTGATGGCTTTATTTTTGTTTTCCAAAAATAGTGTAGAATTAATGGCTGGTTGTCAGTCCAGGTTCAAATCTGTTCCTGTCTTTGTGGACTGTGTGACTTGGCAAGCCCTGAACCTCTCTGAGCTGTTTCCTCATCTGGAAAATGGGGGTGGGTAATGATAATATCCATTTTGTAAGGTTATGAGAATTAAGTGTCATAACGCACATGAAGCTCTTAGTGAGTTCCCGGTAGAGAGTTAAGTGCTGAATAAATTTGAGCTTTATTTCCTTTTCATAGTAATATAAAAAGGGAAGACTTGTGATTTATTGGAGCTTCTAATGCCTGATTACAGAGGAGAATTTCTCCTGCTGCATTCTCTCCACATTTCTATCTGAAGTAAAATTGAGAGAAGTTATCAATGACAATTACAATAGTTACCTTGAAAAAAAATAATTTTTATGGATCTCAGTTAATAATCAAAACTTGAACAACAGCTGAAAGTAATAGATTCCATTTTAAACGTGGGGCAGGAATTCCAAAGTTTAAAATACAGCCATAGTAATATTAACGAACATGTATTACCTATTCTGGGCCAAGCACTGTGCTAAATTCTTTCCATATATTTTTTTCTAGACCTCACAGAGGTTCTGGTTGACTATTATTATTATCCCTATTTTGAAATGAGGCACCTGAGATGACTCTCTCTCTCCCCAAAGTATGGGGAGAGCTGGAAAGTCAAACAGGGATGGTGAAGCAAGCAAGTAATAACAAAAGGTGCCAGCCACTGTGCCCCTCAGGTTGGACACAAGGACGAGGGGGGGAGCCAGGGCTGCTCAGCAGGAATTGGGAGCACAGAGCAAAGACCTGGTCCATAAACAGTGGAGCCAAGAAGATGAGTAGGTAAGTCCACGGGCACCTGGGTGGCTCACTTGGTTAAGCATCTGGCTCTTGATTTTGGCTCAGGTCATGAGCTCAAGGTTCATGGGATCCAGCCCCAGGTCATCGGGCTCTGTGCTGACAGTTCGGAGCCTGCTTGGGATTCTTTCTCCTTCTCTCTCTGCCCCTCCCCCACTTTCTCTCTCTTCCTCCCTCTCTCTGTCTCTCTCCCCCAAAATAAATAAAAATTTAAAAAATTTAATAAAAAATAAAATAAAAGAAGATGAGCCCAAAGGAGAGAGGGCAAGGAAAAGCCCCTGGGCTTCTGCTCTCCTCCACTCTCCCGCCAGTACTTCCCCTTGTCTTTGCGAAAGAGCCTGGGAAACATGGTGCAAAGCGTAGGGAATGGATCTGAGAACAAATAGGCAAGTGATTGACTCATGGAGAAAACAGATAAATAACAAATAAATGGATGATATGATTTTAGGTAGTGATAAGTTCTATGGAGACAGCTAAAGTTGGGACACGGTATTGGGATGCTGCAAGATTTAAATGAGATAGATGTAGAACAGTGCTTCTCAATTTTTTTTTTTTTGGTCTCTTAAAAATTATTGCAAATTCCAAAGGCCTTTTGTTTACAATGGTTACGTCTATCAATAGTTACCATTTTAGAAATTATAAGCAGGAAGGCTTACAAATATGTATTCATTTTTTTTTAATTTTTTTAACATTTATTTTAAATATGTATTCATTGAAAAAAGATGATAAACTCATCACATACTAACATATAAAACATCTTTCATGAAAAATAACATTTCCCAAAACAAAAAAATTTGAGTAAGAAGAGTGGCATTGTGGTTTTTGGGTTTTGGTTTTGTTTTGTTTTTTTGTTTTCTTGGTAAATCACTTTAATGTCTGTTGAGAAGACAGCTGGCCTCCCTTATCTGGTTCTGCATTTTGATCTATTGTGAGAGGCTGTTTTAAATTCAAGTCCAGGGTCACAGATAAATAGTTGGAAATGCAGTGGCTTTGTGTACCCCTGGCAAGACCCCCCATGAAAGAACCTCCAGGGTCCTTACAATACTTTGAAAACCACTGATACAGATAAAGCAATGGGGAGGCCAGTCCTTTGCACCTACTAGGCACTTGAAATTGTGGTTGAATGAGTGCAAGTTAAAATTGCATTGAGGGTTTGCTGTCCCTTGTGCTAATGGTGATTGATACTGGTGACATCGTGATAGTATAAACCAGTTAGATAACACTGTTCCTAGGGCCCCATTGATCAGTAGGTCATAAGCTTTGTGGTATTTACAGAAATACTGATGGTATTTCACTTCCATGGGCTCAGTTGCGTAGTCTCCCTCTCACATACTTTTGTAGGACCACCAAAAGAAAGATGCTAATTACTCTCTGGAAAAAAAAAATGAACCCTGTTTTCTTTAGTATTGTGTTCACACCAACCTAATGAGCTACTCCAGACTAGACACTTAATTGGTCGTTCTTGATGCACACATAGGAAGTATTTTAAAATTTGAATGGAATTGCTGTGACATAATTATTGTGCCATACAATTGAATAGCCGGTGGTAGACTACCACCAGTTATTCACCTTGCAAATTTTATGCAACAAGTTTTCAAGTCCAGGGTAGTGTTTTGACTGAATCTGAGAGGTCATGAATTTCTTCTCCCATCAACTGGCACTCATTCTTATATTCTTACAGAATGCCAACATTAGCCAACACCTAAGTAGTATTTGTAAGCTATTATGGAAAAGAAATTGATTGAATGATTTAGAAAATATTTGCTCTTTTGGATTATCTGTGACCTGCTCTTTCCATCAGCATAGATAATTGAATTCAGCATTAACTGAGCCCCGTGACAAAGGAGACAACCATTAGTCAGGTTTAGGTAGACATGACCCCATTGCTTCAACCTGCAAATGGGCAGATAAGTGTTACCGTCTGTGGACAGACTAATTTTTAAATGAACTTTATAAAATATGCAGAAGGAAATGTGTTTCATTGCTTTGTCAGAGGCAAATCTCACATCTGCCTTTCTGAGCAGATTGTGTCATATCTAGCTTTGATGTTATGCAGTTGCCATAATGATGTGTACCATTTACTGATCATCTACTATGTAAGTTAATTGCTTTACAAAGTTCACTTGGGTTTAATAACCTTTTTTAGAAAGATGTTTTTTACCTTTTTTCCAAATAAGGAGGCAGTCTCAGAGAAGCACAGGTCACACAGCCTGTAAAGACCTGTAGTAATTTTCTTGACTCCACTGTGTTTTTTCACTATGCCAGGGACCTCTGTGACATGCACGTATGAGGCATGTGCATGCACGCCTTTGCATAAACCCACAGACACAAATATATTCAAAGACTGAGTGAGAGAGGAAAAAAGTGAAAGGATAATTTGAAGATGCAAAAAGTTTGGCTTCTCTGTAACACCAAAGCATGAGGCCTTTGCAGAAGAAATCTCGCATGGATGAAGTAAGGTATTTCAAGTCATGGCTTTGATACTTTCTCACTGTGCCTTGACTACTGGGATTTTGGCACACAGTGTGCTGCAGCTTGGAAGATTGATGCCAGTCGGGCAAACTTCCCATTAATTAATAACGTGAAACAGATGTTTCAGTGATTTGCATGTGTGTGGTGAGGGTTGATTGTGTGTGTGTGTGTGTGTGTGTGTGTGTGTGTGTGTGTGTGTAAGATTAAATCTCACTGGTTATAAAGAAGAGGAAAAAAATAAAAGGATGTGAGGGCATGCCACCTTGCTACATTTAGTGCCCTGTAGTTTCACACTGCATCCCTGAGCAGACCAATATAATACAGTCTTCAGTTTTCAGTCTCATGAGCACTGCGCCTGTGGCTCCCTCTGCCTCCTCTTTTTTGCTCCTTTGTTGTTAACCCTGTTTTCTCTGCTGTAATGCTAGAGGACCTGGGTCATAAGGTAGCTATGAGGTCTTAGGAGACTACATAGCTTGGCACGTAGAAAATGCTTGATAAATATCAACTAACGTGGTTCCTGATAATATTGTCTTTACCGTATATGTGCAAAGTAGTTGCTGTGTCTTTCTCCCACAGAAGAAGCTGCACATGCCAATTAATAAATAATTGAGGCTCCCAGAACTAAAGACCCTGGAGGCCTTAAGACCCTCGACAGGCAGGGTCAGAAGCAGGTTTCTGAACTTCCTGCAGAGGTGGACTTTTCAGCCATGGTTTCTCAGTCACCCCCTCAGACAGTTGACCCTTCAGGGCCCATGAAATTGTTTTTAGACCTAAAACATGTTGACTGTTAAAATAGCCATGGAATTTGGCTGCCTTTATCAGTCTATGATGACTCACGGGGCTGATTGGACCTGATGTTATTTCAGGTGTCACAGGTATATGTTTCACCTCCTGCAGCTCCCTGGCCTCCCCACGGTGCTCTCCAGCAGCTGGCCTTTGAGCGAGGACCACGGGGGCACTCTGTCAGCTCATGAGAAATACGACCAAAAGCAGGGCTCAGGTTTTTCAGATATAATAGGGTAGCCCTTTCCAAGACCGTTTGAAAAGGGGATGTTATCAAAGTGAACCTTTTAAACTATCCAAAATTGATCTATACGGACAGGTTTCTTGAAAAAGCTAGATTTCAGAACTAGGTTCAGGGTTATTAATTCAACAGCTATTTATTAAACACCTCCATATTCCAAGTACTGTATTCATCAGTGGGATACATGCCTACCTCTCAGGGTCTCCTCCACACCCCTAAGAGCCAACAGTTGGAGCATTTCACCCACCAGAGGCTCTGTCTTCCCAGGTTTTAGTGACTGGCTGGACTCTGCTAATGTTTATCAGGCTGACCCCACACTCCCAAATTCCAAGACCAGGAAGTGAATTCTTTCCCGGAGTTCTACCTTGTACCCCAGTTACAGACTGGCATCTCACCTGTGTGCGCAGTTGTGCCCATATTGGAGTCACTTTGGGTGTCCAGACTGATCACAGGATCCACACTGCTTGATGCCATCCCCTCCCATGCTGACCGCTGGCCAGCCCCTGGTTCCTGTGCCACAGCACTCTGCCATCTGCTGCCGCTCCATGGGCTGCCTCCCGCTAAATTTGCCCCAAGCACCTGCCTCATCCTCACAGATCTCTCAGGGGTCCTAAACCTCATGCTGCTGAAGAGGGCATCCTACCATCAACTTAGCAGAAGCTCTGAAGCCAGACACAGCTTCAGGCTGGGCACTGTGCTTTGAGCAGGGAGCAACTGAGGCTCGCAGGCTGGGCAGGAATGGGCCTCTGAATCAAGCTTCCTTTAGCTGACACCGCTCAGGCTTTTTCTTTTTCTTTTCTTTTTAATTTGTTTTAATGTTTATTTATTTTTGAAAGAGAGAGAGAGCGAGCGAGCAGGGGAGGGGCAGAGAGAGGGAGACACAAGCTGAAGCGGGCTCCAGGCTCTGAGCTGTCAGCATAGAGCCTAATGCTGGGCTCGAACTCACGAACCATGAGAGCACTGTCTGAGCCGAAGTCAGACGCTTAACCCACTGAGCCACCCAAGTGCCCCCTGCTCAGGCTTTTTCTAAGGTTAAAACTCTGCTCCTCTGCCGGAGCTGAAGTGTAGTAAAAGACTGAGTGGCTAAGAGATGGTGCAGCCCCTTCTTTTTTTTTTTTTTTTAATTTTTTTTTTACATTTATTTATTTTTGAGAGACAGAGTGAGAGTGGGGGAGGGGCAGATAGAGAGGGAGACACAGGATCGGAAGCAGGCTGCAGGCTCTGAGGTGTCAGCACAGAGCCTGATGTCCAGCTCGAACCCACAGACCATGAGATCATGACCTGAGCTGGTTGGATGCTCAACCGACTGAGCCACCCAGGCACCCCGGTGCAACCCCTTCTTTACAAGACTTCCTAGTGCTCTCAGCTATTATGCTATTATGTTACTGCTACGGCTGCCTGTGAATGTGGCATCCAATAGGCAAATTCACTTGTGTCACGGTGTCTTAATGGTATTGCAATGAAATAAGAAAAGGAAAAATGCCTCTGACATATTGCATGGGAGGGCCTTATCAAGACGCTCCATTCATCTACTCCAGCAGTCCATCTCCTTAATTTAAGAAATAGCAATGTGATTTCTGTTCTTCCACAGCTTCTAGATGTGTTTTTGTTTTCAGTGGGCTTTAACAAAGTCATTATCCCATGCTTTAAGAAAAAGCCTCCAGGGGGGCCTGGGTGGCTCACTCGGTTGGGCATCCAACTTTGGCTCAGGTCATGATCTCGTGGTTTGTGAGTTTAAACCCTGCATCAGGCTCTGTGCTGACAGCTCAGAGCCTGGAGCCTGCTTCCGAGTTCTGTGTCTCCCTCTCTCCCTGCCCCTCCCCCATTCATGCTCGCTCTCTCTCTCTCTCTCTCTCTCTCTCTCAGAAAAAAATGAATATTAAAAAAATGTTTTTTAAGAAAAAGTCTCCATACTAAAAATACTTCCAATACATTGTTTCAACGTTTATTTATTTTTGGGACAGAGAGAGACAGAGCATGAACGGGGGAGGGGCAGAGAGAGGGAGACACAGAATCGGAAACAGGCTCCAGGCTCTGAGCCATCAGCCCAGAGCCTGACGCGGGGCTCGAACTCACAGACCGCAAGATCGTGACCTGGCTGAAGTCGGACGCTTAACCGACTGCGCCACCTAGGCGCCCCTCCAATACATTGTTTTAAATTACATGATTAAAAAAAACCCTAAAAACTAAAGTCTTTTTTCCTTGGAGAATAAGCAGTTTCAGATAGAAGACAGGCAGATATTTCCCTAAGGATGATTCTCCCTCTACTGCATAGTTCACTGCTTATAGATAATGCTTGTGACAAATGGAGGATGCATCAGTGGATTTCAGAAGGAAGGGATCTGGTGACAGTGTTATGTTATGCACATTGTAATGGATGAAGGGAGATTTTTATCAGAAATGACTATTGGTTTTTTCCCCCATCATATGGATCATAGTTGTCAATGATTAGTAGATAAATAGGTTGCATATAAATAAATACACAAATCTGATAAGAGAGCCATGGCCCCTTAACTGGCTAGTGTCCAATAAAATAAGACAGTTGTCCCAGTGCTGCTAGCAAGGGCTTGAAACTCATAAAGAGGACTAAAGTCAACAAATACCTTTATAATTATATTTTCTTCCTAATATACACAATTTACAAATATGTACAAATATACAAAATACAAATGCACACACACACACACACACAAAGTCTGCAAAGGGGGAGCTCAGAAGTGATATTTAAGGTGAGTCTGGATGGCGAGTGGGATTCATCAATGGTGAGAGGGGAGGGGAGGGGGATGTTTTGGTCAGAAGGAGAGAGCCACGTGTGTGGAGGCTCTCAGGTGAGAAAAGTGTGAGTGTGAGTGCAGATGTGAGTGCCGCATAGTGTGTGAGGCAGGAGTGACACAGGATGAGTTCACAGGGGCAGCAGGGCCTTGGAGGCCATGCACGAGAACACAGAGGTCCTGAGAAGAACTCTGAGCTTTATTCTGTGGTCTTAGGAAGCCTCTGAAAACAGATACGTGAATGGTGAGACTTTAATGTTAAAAGAATTTCCCTGGCCACAAGCCAGGGAGAGGGAAGGATGGATGCATGGAAACCAGCCGGGAGCCCATTGCAGTGGTCCAGATAAGAGACAGTGTGGGCTGAAACTCCAGTGTGGAGAGAATATGGTGGATTGAAGACATTTAGCAGGGAGAATCAGTGATGGGATATCTGGAGATAACGCAGGGAATAAGAGTAAGGGTCACTCCTAGGTTTCTGGCTTGAGCACTGAGTAGAGCCACTTAGTGAGAATGAGAATCTTGGAAGAGGAGTTTTGGGGGCTGGAAGTTTGGATGAGCTGATTTTGAGGTGCCTCTGGGACATCCAAGTAAGAATATGTACCAGGCTAGTGGAGATACAGGTCTGGGACTCAGAGGACAGGTGGGCCATTGAAGACATAGGGCATTGAACCCATAGCTGTGGCTTCACCTAAGGGGGGAGTTGAAAGTATAAGGAAAAAAGTCCTAGGACAGAGCCCTGAGGGACCTCACAGTTAGCAGGGTGGGGCACAGTCGGGGGTATGTTGGTAAAGGGGTTGGAGAAGTCAGAGTTTAGGAAAACCAGGGACGTGGTGTCACCAGAACAGAGGTGGGGAGTGCTGTAAAGAGTAGTGCCTTGAAAGGTTAAGATGAGCACAGAAAAGGCCAGCACATCACAGGTCAACAGAATGAGAGGGGCAGGCAGCAGTCCAGGGGAGGCAAAAACACTTAGAAGGCAGCCCTCTTCTCCTGAACAGGTTCTGATCCACATCCGTGCCTAACAGAGCCTCACCAGCTCCAAATCCCCTTTCCAAGGCAGAGACTGTCTGTCTTGGGGGGAGGAGGGAGAGACACGAAGCTTCCATGCATCTCCAGAGAGGCCGAGTGAATAATGTGGGTCTTGACTTCTCAGTTCCGTTTCTCCCCTCATGATGCTGGACCGTTCCTCCCACCCTCGTTCCCTTCCACCAAATTGCCTGCATTCGCTGTGCTCACTCAAATGGTTTTCTTTTGTTCAATCCAAAGTGCCTTGGGTAAGCCAAGAACTCTGACCCATAGAGAAAAGGCTGCTTGCCCTCTGCAGGCTCCATGAGAGGTCACCCTTGGCAGTGATTCAGTAGCTTAGCAGGTTTACTGCCATAGCCTGCAGTTCCTACACCATAAATTACGAAGCCCATGCACCTTCCACATGCACGGGAAAGGCTTCATTCTCATCTATAAATCACAGGGATTCTAAAGACCTTGACGATTCACAGCACAACCTCCCTCCATTCTTTCGCTTCCAGGAATATTTTCAGACTTGATTAACTGGAAGGCTGGAGATGGGGCTTTGCAGGCTCATTTTCGGTATCCTTGGCCGTATGAAGAAGTGAAAGCAATACCTCTCTTTTTAGGGCAGAAGACACGAGGTTGGTTTATCTCAGAGACTTTTTGCATCTCTGATTTCTGTGACAGTGAGGCTGGTACCCCCGTTTCCCCTGAACATCTGCCAGCAATTTCACCTCTCTGTGGCTTAATTCATGGGCACCTCCTAGTTTAGAATCATCTTGCTGCTCAAGGTGGGCAGAGGTAAGAGGTGTGGCATGGGACAGATGTGTGTGGAAATGTATTTGGAGCTAAAAAAAAAAGGGGGGGGGAGCTAGGGACTGGAACAATTTGATTTAAAATTTGGGGGAGGGGGCCTAGTTGAAAATCAGCAAATCTGATTTAGAAAAGAATTTCCTAGAGGAAAAATGTTGATTTTTCTTAAAGATAATATTCTAAAAGAAGAGAAGGGGATATACCTGGACTGATTTTCTTTTAGCATCATTCTCTATTTCCCAGATGAATCGAAATTTCAGTGTAATTGGGAGCAAAGGTTGGAAAGCTGCTTTTTTCCCTCCTTTTCCTCTTTTTTCTCCTCTTCCTATTTCACCTCATCTTGACTTCTTACTTTGATACCCCCTGTCCCTGCACAAGGGGGTGTAGAATCAAAGAGGCAGAGGAAGACACTAGTTGGACCCACCCTTAAGTACAAGTTGGGAACTCTGCATTTTCCCCCACACTGGTTTTGGGTAGGAAGGGATAAAACTAGAAGACTTCCGGGGTCTCGAACCATTCTGTTACAGAAAAGGATTGTTGATGACAGAACCCATTCTGCAGGCATGACAAGGGTCAGGAGCACACAACCCTGGCTGGGATTCGGCTCAGTTCAAGAGACCCACTGGACGAGTGCCTGCCAAGTGCTGGGCAGGGGGTGAGGCATTGCAGAGCAGAAAGAGCAGTGAAAAGTGCTCCCCTTCCTTGAGTTTCCTATCTCTAGGTGAAAAACGATGAAACATAAAAGCTCTATCAACATGACCCCACAAAATAGAACTTTGTAGTGTATGGATTATTATACCTCATATGGCAGTAATCCTATGATGGAGTTACTGCTATTTCTACTACTCTGGGAAAGAAATTCAGTTTACAGAAAGAAAGACATCTAATAGACGAGCAAAAGAAGAACTCCTATCTGGCCGGGTGATCACAGAATAGGTTTTATAGAAATGACGGGGAGTCAAACTAGGGATCGACTGCTCTTTTCTGTGGCCAGTTTCATAATAGGCTGCCTTCCTCTTTGCGATTAGTTTCTCTCTTAGCTTGGCATGTCCCTGCGTAATTTTTCTGAAAATGGTAGCTGCTTGCTTGATGTCTTTTGCTTTTGTGAAGTGCGTTACCAAGTGGAGTTGGACGGTTTCTAATGTTACCTTTTTTTTTTTTTTTTTAGTTTCCAGGCTGGTGCTCAGTTCATTCCAGCCCTAAAAAGTGTATTTAGTTCTGCACGAAACTGCCCTGCACTGTGATGCCCAACACCTCACCTCATCTATTCTGTGTGTGATACATCAGCCTGTTACTCCAGAGAGTTTGGGGGAATTTTTAGCATATTTATTTATCTCTTGGTACATGGAGCTGTGTTTGTGTCTCATGTTGATGGGTTGTGTACAGTTTTTAATGGGAAAAGCATGACTTTATGACCTTTTCTGAACAAAGAACTTTACTTAAGGCTGCTTGCTGTCATTTGGAAAAAAAAAAAAAGTTCTTTCTCTTCTTCCCCTGGGGCTGCCTCAAGAATTTTGCATTTGAGAATGACCAGATTCCCAGCTTCACACCTTCCCCTTCACCCCAACCACATACTTTAAAGCAGATTAGAAAGGGAAGCAGAGACGATGAGGGGAACAGGAGCTGTGTGGCTGTCGGTCACCTGTGCTGGACTTTGGTTTGCAGGGAATATTTACATCAAAGTTCTCATGTTCTCTCCAGAGTAGTCAGCTACCATTGCCACTCCAGGTCAAGCTCTTCTTCCCAAGGGAAGTCTTGTCTTTCTGGAAAGTGCTTAGGGCTCTCATCATTATGAGACTTGGTGCCCTCTGAGTTCTGTGAAGTTTGGGGAAGGGACAGCTAAGAAGATTCCTTCCTCAGTCACCTTCCCTATCTCCATTTTCTATCCTGGGTCTCCTTTCAAATGTGGTTAAATCCCTAGGCCTGCTTGAAAGCAGATCAGGAGTTGGGATTAACAACTGAAATAAAACCACACATCTCCAGTTAAGTGAGGGAAATGCTGTTGTTTGTTTAACTTTTGATTCTTTGGTTGTGATTCATGGAGTTTGTTTATTTTTTTAATTGTGGGGTGATCTAGCATCTCCGCCTTTGGGAATATATAGAATATCCTTTCAAGGGTAGAAAACTGTTTTTTTGTTTGTTTGTTTGTTTGTTTGTTTGTTTAAATGGAAGTTTCTCTCAAAAAAAAAGTTGAACTTTTCCCTAGTTGCAGAAGTCAGTTTTTCTAGCTATGCACAAAATCCCAGTGATTTACAAGTGGAGGAACCTGTTTAAGGAATGGCTAAATTAGCAGTGGCCAAATTCTTGGGGCTTAAGAGTCTCAGGTGAAATCTGATCCTTGACTGGGAAATTTTTATTTTTTTATTTTTTATTTTTTTGCTGGCAGGCAGGATGGCAGCTTAACAAAATGTGGAACAGAAACCATGTGGTTAATATTCCGAAGGGGAGGGTTCAAAAGGTTAACATGGTGGTAAGAGCCAGGCCTTGTTGTGCCTCCCTTCACAGAAAATACTTAAAAACAACTACCACAGAAACCCTCAGTTAATAATTGGCCCATGAGCTTTTGTGTTTTATGATGACCTCTTTTAGGAATTTCCTGTCTCCTTTGAATTGCACCTGGCCACACTCTGCTTTTGGCCTCAACCCTTCAGTTGTTTTAACTTTACAAAAATATGGTATGATGTTATAGCTACAGACACACCATTTTACCGGTTTTAAACCTTTCTTCATGTTTTTCAAACCAATAACAACAAAAAGATACAGAACCTGGAACAAAATGAGTAAAGTTGGATCTGCATTGGCTACAGTGGTGGATGAAAGGCTGAGAGTTCCCCCCACCCACCACCACTTAAGGCAAAGTACCTCCCTCACTCATAAAATGGAACCCTAAAGCTTCAAGGAACATAGTTTGCAAACCATTGCTTCATAAGCCTTTGTCACTTAACAGTTTTCCCTGGGGGCCCTCCTTTCTTCTTGTTGAAAGTTAGGAAGGAGTCACAGACCTGAGAGAGGCTGCTTAAAAAGGAAGAGGTTGGGGACTCAAGTGCCAGCCTCTGATGGTCCCAGCAACTTCTCCAACCTTCCCCACTTACCCTGAGAAGGTGTGCCTGGCCAGAGAGGTGGATGGTGAAAGTACCTGGTCAGGGAGTAGCAATGTCCCCTTAAATTCAGCAAGGTTCATCAGGCAGCATAGTTGAAGGAAGTACTCTGGGAAGCTACTGCAAAGCAGTTGACACCCTTGGGGCCCATCAGGGAACTCTCTTGCTGCACAGGGTCCCAGAGAGCTTTGTTGCACTCAATTCTGAGCTGTAAACACTGATCTTACTGCTGACACTATCTTAGATTCTTAAGCTTTAACACATTCTTACTCCTCCTGATACCTGCTCTCATAGTTACCATTAGAGGTGTCATGGGTGCTTTTACCTGGTGATGGTGCTTATTCCTTGAGGTTGTGAAACTTCATACTCATTACCTTGAACTGTCACCCTGAAACTGGGTAACCCTCCACCATGGGTGGGCTGGCCCAAGCTTCTCATCCATGCATCAGCCACAGCATCCATCTGCGTACTCCTTTTCCTGGGTTCCTAATTCTCTAGTGCCTGGCCCAACCTCCTCTTTTTTGCTGTTAACCAACTGCCATAGCAAACTGAGAAAAATCCTGTTCTAGCTCCCAAGAGTTTTTCCTTTGCTTATTTTAGTGGTTTTAAGGTAGATTTTTCTCTTAACTGTTTCCTGGTCTCTGCGAAATTGTTCTGAATGGGATTAGAATACTTTTAGGAGAGATGCCCCTCCCCAACATTTTCTTTCCTGTGATCAGGTTTCAGCTGATAGCTGCTGAGACACAGTTACTCACTCTGCGTACACCATCTCCTTCCATGAGGGTATTTCCAAAGATCACGCATTTCATTGTGGGGCTATGCAGATCATTGGTATACTGACTGCTGTATCTAATTGCGCTTTCCAAGTGGTCCATCTTACAACATTATTCTGAGGCCCTAAACTCAACCAAGACCTGTTCGTTGAAGTGAGGGTAACAACGTGTTCCTAGAGTTGATGAGAAGCACTCCAAGTGTTACTGGGTGCTTTCCCTTGGTGCCCTGGCATCCACAGCGTGGATCGAAAGCCAGGGTATCTTCCTATGAGTGTCACCTGCAGGTCAAACCAGTTTGAATTCTTTAAGCTTCTGAAGTATGTACAAATCAAGAACACAAGCCTGAGTGTGAATGGAATGTCACATTTATTTTCCTTAATTTAACTTCTGAGTACAGTCCTTTTTCTACCAGGTGGTGGGGAACCCAGCCCCAGACATTGTTGAGGCTTTCTGTCCCTCCCTAGAGTTTGGCAAAGCTTCTTGGACTTGACTCAGTGCTAAAGCCAGCTTAGTCAGTGCTTTATCTACACCGGTTACCACTGAGATGCCCATTGTCCCACCCCGCGTGGTCCCCTGGAGTGCTGCATCTGTGCCAGTCTTGGAGCACAGGAATCTTTGGCAGAGTTGGGAGCCCTCGTACCTGCCATCTTATGTTTTAGATATACCCTAATGCTGTCGCCTTTGATAGACTGCCGTTTCCCTCACCAATGAGTCATCAATACATTATCTTCAAACTCTTCCTGCTGTTCAGGCTTTGAGAACTTCACTGACAGAAATTCAACATTTTCACTTTATTTTACCTTCTGCCTCTGCCACCACTCATTTTTCCTCACAGACCAAACCCATCTTCTTCTGGCCAACTCTTACTCATCCTCTGGGTCTTAGCTATGATAATTGCTGACCAAGTTAGAGTTGCTCATGTGTGCATCCCCTCTACCTGCCCATCCACTTTCCTACTACATTGACTCCAAGTATGATTTACAACTGGATTGCATGGGAAATTGTAAAAAATGCAGAATCTCAGGCCCCACCCAGGATCAGATTGCCAGAATAGAATCTTTGTTTTAACAACATTCCCAGATGGCCCATATGCACATCAAAGTGTGAGAAGCACAGACTTACTTGATCCTGAGCTTCTTGACCATGAGGACATTACTTGTTTTCACCTCCATATCCCCTTTCACAGTGCCTACTTCATGACAGCCCCTCAGTAAATAGCTACTGAATGCATGAAGAGCCTATAATAATGATATAGACCAAACACTTAGTTTGCAGTGGCTGCTGTTAGAAGAGGAATTGTGCCTCAAGTGTGCCCTGGGAGTTACTATACTGGACCAAGCTGGAGATGGAGGAGGTAGGTTGGGACACCACTCAGTCTAGTCAGAAATGGTGGGCTCAGCTCAAGTTATATAGCCAGAACCACAGGTATCATAACCAACTCAATAGGCCAGGTGGGACCAGGTGGGCTGAGTTGGAGAGCCTATAGGAGAGCCTACCCAGGAGGAAGAGGAGCAAAGACTGAAGTAAAGAAGAGTGGGTAGGGCAACCTTGGAAGGGTTTCTGAAGGACATGATGGGAAATAAGTTTGGACAAGTAGACTGAAATTCCAACGGCATTCATTTCCCACCCAGTATTGAAGCGTAGATTCCAGCTAGATCAAAGACAAGGTACAAAATATGAACAGAATCTCTGTTGTTCTATTCATTCCTTTTATGCATTTGAACTTAAGGTGGGGGGGGGGGGGAGAAGAGCCAAAAAAATGGATTAAATCCATGTCTCAAGTTAGGAATCTGAGATTTTGGTGGCAGGTTTTACACACCTACTTACTGCAAAGACATGGCCAGCTGGTTTGACATGAAGCCACCATTAGAGTAACAGGGGCAGAGAGGTGGCTGGCTATGAAAAGATTATGCTTGTGTGTGCAGACATTTCTCTTCAAACTGGTCACTCCGAAGGAATGTTTGATGTTGGCCACATGGGAACTGTCTGCAGGTGAAGTGCTTCACTCTTACTGGCATTTCCTTTTCCCTAGGAGATAACCAGATACTCTTTTGGGATGCTTGCACATTGGTGCCATATCAGTTACTGAAATTTCTCTTTTGTAGAACATAATCTGTATGGATTGTATCAAGGAGGCTTAGCACGGGATCTAGGGTCGGGGGGGGGCTGGTGGGGGGAATGAAAGCAGCACTGTCTTAGGGCTGCATCAAGGGGCCCCAGACTCTGCTGCAGATGGGTAAGAAGTTAAGCCTTGGAGGCTTTCTGCAGTCCTTGCCCTGGAATGTCTGCATCTGCTTTTAGGGGAGCATGTAGCACTCACTCTGCCTTTGCTTTTGGCAAACTTGGATGCCCTCTGCTGAATTTGGCACCTGGGATAATCTAGTGTGTGCTTGCAAATTCTGTCTTGCCTACACAAGCATGGGGTTCTGCAAGAAAAATCAAGTGTCCTTGCCCATTCCATTCTCTTCCACCTCTCTGTGCTTGTAATGAACTCTGAGAGCTTGCTTTCAAAGCACTCATGGGGGAGGGCAGAGTGTTCTGATGGAAGCCAGGCCTCCCTGTCTGGGCAGTAGGAGGCTGCAGAAAAGGAAATCGTGCAGGCTGGGAAAATGAGTCCTGGGGAGCCTGGAACAGCTCATTTCCCCCTTGACTTGAGGGGGAGAGTGGTCCTGTATTACTCTGAGATCAGAATTCAGCTGAGCCTGGACTTCTTGTGTAGAAGCAGCAGCTGCTGCCTAGACATGAGCTAGAGCTCCATGACACACAATGGCATTGACATTCTCAAGTCAGCTTCACAAATCCCCACAGGAATGGAATTAGTGCCCAAATAAGAGATCTACTTCAAAGCAGCTTTGTCACCTGCCTGGACTTCTGGGTGCATGAGCTCTGCCAATATATGTGGTATCTCAACCAATAAGGGCTTAAAAATCTGTACTCCCCAAGACTGCTCCCCACCTCTCAACACAAGCACCTTCCTGTCCTGTTCATGCCCAGCAAAAATGAAAACAGAACAACAAAGCATACCGCCCTTCTTTTCCTTCCTAAGTGATGCTTATAACTGAGAAAATTGGGTTTCAGTATCACTCAGTGTGTTCTCCAAGTTAACACCAAGTTAAAGAGATCAAGAGTGTGTTCTCTGGTATCAACACAGTATAGCGTTGTTACTTACTGGCAAGTTACTTAACCTTACTAAGCCTTCGTGTCCTCATAGATAAGGTGGGGGTAATAATAGCACCTATCTCCTAAAACTTACTGAGAGGAGGGAACAAGACCTTCTGTTAGAAGGCTTAGCCTCGTCTTTTGCTATGGGAAGCATTGAGTAAATATCAGACTGTTTCTTTTTGCTTTTCATAGAGAAACAGATTGCCCTTCTCCTTCTACTCGGTGAATCAGCACTGTGTTCTCTAATGGACAAGCCACTTAGCAGTTGGTCTTTCTTACTTTTTCTGTGCCTTTTCTAGCCTCACATTTTGAGCCTCTCTGATTTGATTGATGAGCACGTGGTATAATGTATGCTTGAAATACATGAAGTTTGGAAACACCTTGGAGGAGGGAGTACCAGGAAAAGAGGAATGAAGGGAGGAGAGGACTGGTGGAGGGGCCCTCAGACTTTCTGATGAACCCACTGAACCCTGTCTTCCATCCCACCCTGAGCACTTCCAGTTTTGTAAGGCCCACCATATTGGACTTCAGGTTATGAAAATGGGTCTGTAATCCCTCATTAGCCATTTCAGAGTCCAGAAAAGATCTAAAAGCTACAAGTGTTCTTCTCTGGCATGAGGCTATTTATATTCTTTAAACTTACTATGAACATACTTATATTTTGCCACAAAGATACATTAATGTGTTTGATTCCAGGGTGTTGCTGCTGGCCCTGCTGGGGGGGAGTGTATGTAATAAGCAGTATATATACCATTATATTGCTATTCTAAATTCTGAAAGTTCCTTAAATTATAGTAGTAAATCTGTCCCCAGAGACTTTGAATAGGGTTTTTCTTTGACAAAAGCTAATGTGAAAGTGGTGTAAGCAAACAAACACTAACTTGGGGGGTGCTGGGCAAGAAATTTATTTCAAGGATTATAGGCATATCTTACAGAACCCAGGGCATAAGGGCAGCTGCCTTGAGAAGGGGATGGAAGCAGGCCTGGGAGATCTCAGAAGGTCTGGATCTCTAGAGGGTGGCTGCCATTGATGTACCAGTTATATCCTGGAGCCCCGACCTGTGGCGGGTAGGAATGTAATGTGTATGTGTCAGTTCACAGATTGGCTCTCCAGTCTGATATATTACTTGCGTGGTGGCCAACACACATTGCACTTTTCTATTAAGCCACTATCAGAATTTCCTTTTGTAGCGTGTCTTTACAGTGGTCTTTCACGGCTCTGCTGGGCTGCCAGGCTTCCGAGCAGCCAGTGGTCCCCGTGCAGCTTGCGATTAGCCCCCAGTGGTTCCTTCATGGGGTTTGGCAATGGCAGGAATCAGTCAGAGTTGATCTTCCCTACAGTTGTGGGGTTTAATTTACATACAAATATATGAGAAATGAAGCAAAATGGGAGAAGGATAACAAAAAGCCACCCTGATGTGAAATGAGGCAAGCTACCCTGTTCTTCAGTATTTCTTCGGATCTTTACTTTGAGCTCCATGTGCATTAGCTCTCTGTCCCAGGCCCATGGGCCTTGGAACCTGGCTTCACTTGGTCATGACTATTTGTATGAGCCTCTAAAATCAGCCAAATCACTTTTTCTGAGCACATTATCTTTAGTCTTAGTGTCTTTAAGAAGCCACAGAAACTTCTTTAAGTGTCCTTTCCCATCTTCCTTCTCTTATTTAACAGCATCATACATGAGCATGGGGGATGTCAAGGGGCGCAGTCAATCTGAGTGATGATTGTCAGGAAGCTGGAGCGTTGGACACATACACAGTGTGCACAGACATTCACCCTGATTAGTGCAGGGATTAGAGAGAGCAGACTCTGGAGCCAGCCTTCCAGATTCATGTCCTAGTTCTACCACTTACTAGCTACGTAACCTCTGGAAAGCTGCTTAACCTGACTGTGTCCTCATTCTTTCACCTGTAAAGTCAGCCTCCCCGCACCTATTTTCTATAGTGGTTTGATGATTAGATGAGCTAATATATGTAAAATCACTTAGAAAGTACCTGGCATATAAGTAGTTCTGGATAAACATTTGATACTTTCCTCTTACAAGTGCTGAGTCTGAGTTAGACTCTTACTCATTCATTAAATAGATACTTATTTGCGGGTATTTTGTGTCTACCATGTGAAGGCACTGTGTTTGAACAGGTGAACAATTCATGTATCTTCTAGTCTTGTGGTAAAGACAGATAGTAAACAAGTTATTACATATGGGATGGTGCAAGCTTTCTAAAGAGAAGATCAGAAACCAGATAATAATAAATCCAACTCCACTGTCTTTTCTCTTTCAATACTCCTACAAAATACTTCATAAATTTTCCAATGATCCAAGTGTAAGCAGATGAGTGAGGATGTCTTAGAATACCAGTTATACCAATAGTTGCTTGCTTGGGACAAGGAATGGTTTAAATTATGGATAAGTTTTTTTTTAATGTTATTACTATCATATATGTGGCGCCAAAGGTATCTACAGAACAAGTAAAATTTTTGCATTCATTTGCAATAATAACCAGAAGAGTTGTAATGCTTAGTAATTCATTCTTCATCCTTGATTTTCACAACTGTGATGTAAAGTCAGCAGGACAGGATTTATGCCCGATGTACAGATGAGAAAACTGAAGCCCAGAATAGAAAAATGACCCCCCGTCATAGGCATGGTCAGTGCCTGAAACATAATCAGCCCCTCTAGTGTTTGTTGGATGGCATGGCATCCGGGCATCCTGACTCCCTGTGTCCTGCTCTTTCTGGTTCTCAGTGCAGAACACAAGCAAAACCTCAACTTGAGTGTTTTTCAGTTTTGTGCTTAATTAGTATTATCAGGATGATTTATACTACTTCTCTGAAGGTAATCATTGGCAGCACTTTTTTCTTGACCCTATTAAGACCTGACATCTGTACATCTCCATCATTTTTCTGTTTGCAAAGTCAGGACATAGAAAACTGATTTTCAAGGCATACCTTTTAAAATTTTATAAGTGACATTTTAACAATTTTTAAACATTACAGTACAGTGTTTCCTGACAAATTGTTTCTGTATCTGTAATTTATAGGCAAAGCAGAATTAGTGGTACGCATGCCTCACCAGTCCTAGAATCATCTCTTCCAGATACAATCTTTTCAAAGCCATTAATAATCATTAGAGGCTGATCTCACAAGGATTGTCATACAAAAAGCTTATGAAGTACATCACTCCTGTGAAACTTTTGGTAAAGCATAAAACTACATATTGCAAAGGTGTGAAAACAGAGCAATAAAAATCTGGCTTCAGCTGTCTTTATTAAATATGATGCCTTGGTTACATTCCACTAATAGCTTTCATTTCTACAGATGCCGAACGTTAACCTAGGTCAGACTACATCAGCAGGCTTAAAGAAATGACACCAGTATAGGTGTTCAGCATATTTCACATTCACTAAATGCCTCTGTTGTGAAAGTTTCCTCTGAAAGAAGGTAATAAAGTTGGACTGAATTTAATTTATGCATGAAGTGACCGGTGCTTGATTTATTTTCATGCAGAGAAGATTGAATGAATGAACTCAGGAAGTGCTGGGAAATGAAAGCTCAAGCGTAAATTGCTCAGCCAGCCATGTCTTTGGAAAGCAGGATCAGCCCTAGATTTGTAAGCCACACTCAATATGAAGTCCTCATTATTTTCCATTTGTAACTTAGTGCCCTGAGGGAAGGTAGCACTCATTCACTTTTTCCTGCATTTATTCGTTCCCTCACTCAGCAAATATTGATTGAGCTCCTATCAAGTTTTGTCTCTTAAGGGGGATACAACAGAGAACAATAAAGACTAAGTCCTGACTTTCATTGGGCTTCTGAATGGAAGAGGAAGGCAGACTAGAATCAAATGTATAAGATGTCAGCAGGTGATAAGTGAGAAAAGTAACGGGAGGGTGACGAAGTACTGCTTCATACCAAGAGGACAGAAGAACCACTGTGAGAAAGTGATATTGGAGCAACATCTGAGTGGCATGAGAGATGGCATCCCTGGCCGTCTGGGGAAAGCATGCTCCAGGTAGGGCAAAGAGGTGTGAAGGACCTGAAAAAGGACTGTGTTTGGATGCTCGAGGAACAGCAGGGAGGCCAGTGGGACTACAGTGGGAAAATGGGGACAGTTGAAGGAAGTTACATTCTCTAAGGCCACAGTAAGGTTTTTGCATTTTATTCTGAGGGAGATGGGGAGCCAGTGAAGGCTTGTGAGCAGAGACATGAAGTAATCTCCCTTGGTTTCTTTTTTTTTTGTTTTAGTTTTTTTTTTTTTTCCGTTTATTCACTTTTGAGGGACAGAGAGAGACAGAGCACAAGCAGGGGAGGGGGAGAGAGAGAGGGAGACACAGAATCCAAAGCAGGCTCCAGGCTCCGAGCTGTCAGCACAGAGCCCGACGCGGGGCTCGAACTCACAAGCTGCGAGATCATGACCTGAGCCGAAACTGGATGCACAACTGACTGAACCACCCAGGCGCCCCTCTCCTTTGATTTCTAAGAGAATCATTCCAACTGCTGTGTTAGAGAACGCCGTGGTTTGAGAGGAGTACTTGATGTGAGTGAGAAGATTCGAGTTGATTTCTGCTACTCTCAGGTAGCTCTTTGACTGCAAGCCTCCACCCCTCATCTGTACAATGGAGGTGAGAGTACCTCTCTTTCCTGTGAGGAAGGGTTGGGTGTGAAGTATTCCCGCATGTATGCTGAAGGCTCACAGCACAGATAAAATCATTACTGGTGTCAGGCTCTGGGTCGGAGATGCATATTGTCGGTCTTCCTATTTCCTCACCCCAGAGGTTTGTGTCCAAGGCTCACAGGAGATCATGTATGTAAAGTTCTTGGCAGGGGCTCAGTAAGCATTGGCTCCCTTTACCATCCCTTTACTGGTATAGTCCCAACTATTGTCTTCTTTCTTCTCATCTAGGGACACTGAGCAGGAGTTTAGAGGCTTAGAGGGTGCTCTTAAAAATCCCAGGAAAGGGGCGCCTGGGTGGCTCAGTCAGTTGAGCATCTGACTTCCGCTCAGGTCACAATCTTGCGATTCGTGAATGAGAGCCCATGTCGGTTCTGTGCTGACAGCTCAGAGCCTGAAGCCTGCTTCGGATTCTGTGTCTCCCTCTCTCTCTGCCCCTTCCTCATGCTCTGTCTCTCTCTGTCTCTCAAAGATGAATAAACATTAAAAAAAAATAAAAATAAAAAATCCCAGGGAAGACAACTATTGACTCCTGGAGCCAGGCCCAGGGGGCTAGGAGAAGACAAGTTGCAGTCATGTTGCCCAAACCCAACTTGATCATGTCATTTAAAGCTGGGATTTCTGTCTCCCTCTGTCTCTGTTCACCCTGTTTCTCTCTCTCTCTCTCTCTCTCTCTCTCTCTCTCTCTCTCATTTCTTTTCTGGCTCTTGTATTAATACATCCTGGCACTAATAATTTAAGTAATACCAAGTGTCTCAAGTCTCAATAAAATTAAGAGGTTCCACCCCCCCCCCCCCCGCCAAACTCACCACAATGCCAAACTCCAGATGTAAGTAAAGATAACAAATCAGTGTATATCTTTCTTTTAGTCTTTCCCTGGTCTGTTCTAACAACCGTAAACACGTTTGCAGATTTATGGTGGTGCCTCTCTTCTGTTTTGTTTTACAAAAATAAAGAAAAGAAACCTCCAGGGGTTCTACCAGACCCTTCAAATTATACCTAAAGTATTTCATATTGCATTTTCTAGGTAGGATCTCCACAGCTTTATCAGATTGTCCAAGTAGACTAGCAACCCACCCCAATCCCAAATTAAGCACCAGTCATTTTAAACTTCCTAAAATCCTGAAACATGGTAACTAGACCAGATGTTCTCTGAGGTCCCTCTATTGTTGCTGTTTCACCAAATCTTCTCATGTTCAAATTCAAGAAAAACACTTTTTCTTTGATAAGCAACTTATTGGATTTCTCTTTTCAACTGGTCTTTAAGCCTAATAAAATCTTGCAGTCCTTCAGAATCATGAAGGGAGAGCTTACTGCTTAATAGAGATACTTAATTTTTTCCCCACAAGTGTAGTTTATTAAATTCTAATTATTCAGAATTCAACAATACTAGTATATGCTACATAATAGTTTTATCAATTAGGATAGTCCATTAACCAAAATACCTTTTTGTCATAAGAGGATAAAAACATAATTACAAGTCCAAATATTGACAGAGCTTGAATGTACATGACTCAGAAATGACAGCATATGAAAAGTGTATCTAATCCTATTGTCTACATGAGTTAGCTAAAGAAATAATTGCAGGGGCGCCTGGGTGGCTCTGTTGGTTAAGCGTCCAACTTCGGCTCAGGTCAAGATCTGACAGTTTGTGAGTTAGAGCCCCATGTCAGGCTCTGTGCTGACAGCTCAGAGCCTGGAGCCTGCTTTGGATTCCATGTCTCCCTCTCTCTTTGCTCCTCCTCTACTCTCTCTTTCTCTCTCTCTCTCTCTCTCTCAAAAAATAAACATTTTAAAAATTAAAAAAAAACAATAAAGAAGTGCATAAAACCCCACATTAAAATGTATATGAGCGATAGAATCCATTCTTGCTGCAGTTTAGGACTACATGTGATGAAATTGTGTTTTCCTCAGCAAGGCATCACTTACAGGAAAGTAGACAGACATCTGTTTGGTCGTCCCTGGATGACACGGTGGTTTTCAGATCTAGAGCCAAATCCATTTGAATCAGCCAGGACCTTTTCCATTTCAAATGGAAGAATGAGACCCTTTCTCATACTATTGGCTGGTGGTGCTTTGCTAGCATGGTGGGTCAATGATTGCCAAGTTTAGACTGATAGAAAATGCAAGCATCCACCTCACTTATTGTGTCATGATCCCATCCAAAATTGATCAGATAAGATTTTTCATCAGTGCGGAATAATGCTCTTGGTGAGAGAAGTCATCGATGGGAAAACCCAAAGACCATAGAATCCTGTCATCATGTTTAAGATTTTTATTTTATAATTTGAAATAATTTTAGACTGAGAGGTAAGCTGCAGATACAGTGCTTGGAATTCCCATGATTCACCTGGCTTCTCCTAATGTTAACATAGCCTTAGGACAGTTTTCAAACCTAGGAAATGGGCATTAAGTCATCATTTTTAATAACTTTTCTGAAAACATATAGTGAAATTGCACCTTTAGACTATACTTGAGGAAAAATTTGGTATTTTGTCTTTACAGATTGTGCACACACATAAAGCCATTTTATAAAAATTCCTTCATTCCAAAGGACCTTAAAACCATAGTTACAGTTTGGCTAAGCCCTCTTGAATGATTTCTTCCTCACTTCGGTAAAAAATTTTGAAGATCCGAATAGCAATTCTTACCAACAGCTGCTTGGAAGGCCGACATGCATTTGACTTATTGGGGGAAAAGAACTTGTGACCGAGTCATTTCATGTTTATGTTGCTGATTTAAGTAGTGAGGCAGCACTTTGAAAATTACACCATGTGTTACTGGTTCTTTATCACCAAATCCAGGGCCAAAGGGAGTATAACCTCAGTAGCAGGAGCCAAGAAAAACTGCCTTTTGTTCAACACTTGGACATTTTAAACCTAATTCCCATATTAGCTTTTGCTGAGGCAGGAGGTGGGTCTTGCCTCATGTGGGGAACCTCAGGGTCATCCCACTGCCCAGCCCTAGTTGAATGGAGGCCATGAGTTTCAGAACAGGCTCTCAGCGGCTGCAAACATCTGTAACAATCTGGTGTCAAGATGAATGGGCCCCACGGGTCTGCTGCTGCCTGCGTCCACCAAGGCCTTGTGGCTTTAGACAGATGTTTCTGCTCTGAACACTGGGAAATGAATGTGCAGTTTTGCTGCACGTTGCCAGGGACAGTGGTTATTCGCAGTCATACTCTGAGGTCTTCTGAAGCCATTTAATGGTACCTGTAGAAGTTGGCATCTGTTGACGAGAATAGGCAAACATTTGGTGCTTTAAAAAGCAAGTCTTCCCCTTGGGAAGCAGCAATGAGAGATCATATGTATTTCTCCATCAGAACCCACTCCAGATTTATAGGGCTAGGCACTGTGTAGAGATGTCACAGGATACTTTGTTGCTCCCAAGCTAAATGAAAGCTTGACTCCAGCCAATGCATATGTCAGTTTTCAGAATTCATCCCAGATTCCAGCATTTGCCTTCTGTTCATTGAGATACCTCAAAGAAACCAGAGCTCTTTGGAAGACTGTTTTAAAATAGCCTCAGGAACTTGCTAAGCTTGGATTTATTAGCTTCCCCTCCACCCCAGACCCCTCCATGCTTCTCCTCAGGGCTCTCCAGCCCACAATTCATCCATGATCTCCTACCCAATTGCTCAAGCCAGAAACCTAGAAAAATCCTTGCTTCTTTCTCCATTACCTGAATTTTCTATCTAGCTTTAGATACTAGTGCTCGTACACTCTAATGCATGTCAGACTTCTCCCTTTCTGTCATTGTCCCTTCTGTAATCCTCTCTCCACCGGAATACGACAGCATCTCCAATCTTAAGTCTCCCAACTTTATTCTTGCCCCCTCTCCAATCCATTCTCTTCAAAATAGCCAAGGGAAAGCTTTTAAAACAAACCTAGTGATGTACATAACTGGTCCCTTCGTGGATATGCCTGGTGTTGCAGCCAGAATGTAACTTTGTGCTTTGTCTCCTACTCTCCCTTTAAAAAAATGCATTCAATGTGGTGGTCTTCCCTTTGTTCCTAGGCCATTGTCTCAGGCCATTCCAGTCTCTCTTAGGTAGTAACAATTGTACATTGCTTCAAATCACATAAAAGCCCCAATTCAGTGAAGAGAATGAATCCAATCCAAGTTGATGATAACATTCCAAAGGGAAGACTCCTCCTCCTACCCCTGCCACCCACTTCTTTATGGTGCTAAGATTTACAATTGAGCTGTCTGCCTCAGGGGAGTAGAGCAATGGAAATATGGCAGGATTCCACTCCTGTTCCATCTTTTTCTTTAAAAAAAAAAAAAAGGTTTTTTTATTTTAAGAGAGAGCCAGGGAGGGGCAAAGAGACAGGGACAGAGAGAGAATCTAAAGCAGGCTCCATGCTGTCAACCCAGAGCCCAATACAGGACTTGAACTCACGAACCATGAGATCATGACCTGAGCTGAAATCAAGAGTCAGATGCTCAACCAACTGAGCCACCCGGGCACCTTCAACCAGGAGTTTTTAAGACGACTGCTTTGGAAAAGACTCTCCAGGTGAGGAAAGGAGCTTGGTCAGGCAGCCTGTCTCCACCCCCTGGAATTTCAAGCTACCTCTCAAACACTGCCCTGGACATGAATAGGAATGCTGCTCCTCCTTGTTTTTATTTAATTTTTCAATTTTTTTTATTGTAAGGACAGATTTCAAGACAAAGTTGACTTTTTTTATTTTTAATAAGCTGTGTGCCATTATTATCCCGCCACATTCTACCTGAACTGTTTCATCTTTCTTAGTTAGGCTGCAAGAAAACAGCATGAGTAATAAACGATTTGGGACCAATAGCCATCCTCTTTTTCCCTGAATTAATAGGCTTTATTGTTTTAGAGCAGTTTTAGGTTTTAAGCAGGAGCTTAAGCAGGTAATACAGACTTCTCCTATGTCCCTTTTCCTCTCATAGCCTTTCCTGTTGTTCACATCTTAGGCCAGTGTGGTACATTTGTTATAATTGATGGGCCGAAATTGATTCATTATTATTAACTGATGTCCATAGATCACATTAGGGCTCACTTTGTGTTATGGTTCTATGGGTTTTGACAAATGCATACTATCACAAATCCACCATACCATACGGAATGGTTTCACTGCCCTAAAACTACCCTGTACTTTGCCATTTCATCACTCCCCTTTATGTCTTTATTTACTTACTTATTTACATTTGTCATGCCTCAGGTGTGAACTAAAACTCTCCTTTGTTGCCTCATTTGGTCGAATTGGCCTGCTTCAAATTTTCAAGCTCTGCCAGATCCTGAGAAAGATCAACAAGGAAATACATACAGACTTTTTAAAAGTCTAAAACTAGGTGGAGCGTGGGTTCTGATGATGGCTGTCCCTCTCCTCCAGGCCGCCTTGCCCACCTGAAGCCTCACGCTGGCTTCTGATCCCCACACTATAATCCCAAAAGGTTGGTACAAATCTGCAAGCCCTTTGGTGGAAATTAGAGGGCCACAATTCACCATTTTGATGCTCCTCCCTAGAAATTTTGAACATTCTCTGGGACCAGGAGAGAGCTGGATTCCTCTACTGCAATAGTATCCCTCTCCCCTAATCCCAGGATTTTCCTTCCAGGTTTCATACTCAGAGAGCAAGGTGCCTTTTTTACTCGGAAGAGAAATATCTACCAGGAAAGAAGCCACTACTATTTAGGGAAGACCCCCACCTGCTAGATGCAAGGCCCTATGGTTAATTTTGCCTGTGCTTAATTCCAGAAAGATACAAAATATATCTTTATCCCAGAGCAACTATGCTCTTAAAAGAATTTCCAGAAACTCAAGGCATAATAAATCCTCTTTTCTAAGCAATTTCCTAGCCAGATGCATGTAGAAACTCTTGTATTTGGTGACTCAGATTTGCCACTTCGCAGTACTGCCCTGCTGTGATCTTCATTAGACTATACTCAGTACATTTGTCCCATACTGGCTGTGCGTTTGGGGATAAATGATGCCAGTGGATAAAGGAGCTGAGTGAGGACTTGTAGAAAGCTGGCGTCTTTTCTTCCCACGGTGTCTCAGGGCGTCTGGGTGGTTTGTTTGGTTCAGTACCCACCTCTTGGTTTCTGCTCAGGTCTTGATCTCCCCGTTTGTGAGCTTGAGCCTCACATCGGGCTCTGTGCTGACAGTGCATGCAATTCTCTCTCCTTTTCTCTTTGCCCTCCCCCGACCCTGCCACCTCTCTCTCTCTCTCTCGGAATAAATAAACTTTAAAAAAAAATGACAGAATGATCAAGCAGGTACTCCAGACCCTGAGAGAACCTCAATAATTGTCTGCTGACTTCTTGTTCTGGGGCTGATTTCCTTTATGATCAACAAAACAAAACAAAACAAAATGCTATTTCTTGTAGTGTGGTAAAGTACACATAACATAAAATTCACCATTGTCACTGTTTTTAAGTGTTACATTCAGTGAATTTACTATGTTGTGCTTTCACAGTATTGTTCAACCATCACCACTGTCTATTTCCAGAACTTTTTATCACTCCAAATGTCCTGTGCACCCATTAAACACTAATTCCCCTTTCTGCCTTTCCCCCAGCCCCTGGTAACTTCTATTCTATTCTGTGCCTCTATGAACTTACCTATTCTAGGTACTTTGAGTAAAATTATACAATATTTGTTCTGTTGTATCTGGCTTATTTCACTGGTATAATGTTTTGAGGTTTCATCCATGTTGTAGCCGGTATCAGAATCTCAATAATGAGATAATAATCAGAATCTGAATAATGTTTAAAGCTGAACAATACTTCATTCTGTGTTTATTCATTCATTTGTTGATGGAAATTTGGGTTTCTCCACCTTTTGGCTATTGTGAACAATGCTGCTGTGAACACTTGTGTACAGGTTGTTGTTCAAGTCCCTGCTTTCAATTCCTTTGTATGTGTACCTAGAAATGGAATTGCTGGATCAGATTATAATTCTATGTGTAGCTTGTTGAGTAACTGCCAAACTCTCATCCACAGTGATGGCATCATTTTACATTTTCACCAACGGCACACAATTCTGATTTCTTCACAGCCTCGCCAACACTTGTTATTTTCTATTTCTTTGATACAAGCGATCCTAATGGGTGTGAAGTGGTATCTCATTGTGGCTACATTCAAACATTTTAAAGCAAGTCTTCCCATGTGGTTGTGACCACCTCTGAACTAGTGTCATGTAATTTAACCATTGTTGGACTCCGACTCTGGGGTCAAACAGCTTTGAGTTTAAACCCCAGTAGGAAATGAAGGAAGGTAGGAAGGAAGGAATTTTAGGCTGTTTTGTTTACTAACATGGAATCCCCAATCCCTAAGACAGTGACTGGCTCATAATAAGAACCTAACATTATCTGTCGAATGGATGAATTCTAGCTCCAGCACTTACTAGCTATGTGGCTTAACTTAAGTTGATAACTTGCCTCCATTTCCTCAACCATAACATGGGAAAAAAGATAGTGCCCTCTGCCAGGTGGCTTTCATGCTAAGCCAGAGCTTTGTAACAGGAAGAAAAGGGAAGTGCTGCAAAATCCATAAAGCTCAGAGCTCCCCAGAGCAAATGCACTCCCTGGCAATGATACCAGGGGACCAGAGGCCCAAGGAGGGGAGCCGGGAGGCATGCTGTCAATGGGCCCAGTCAGCAGGACCTTAAACCAGAACAGGCACAGTGAGATTGCAGCACGAGCAACACTCAGTGGAGATTCATGCCCAGTGATTGATTGATGGTGGGTCTTATAGCTACAGCTACCGCGTTCCTTCAAGATACATACTAATGCACTGGGAAAATGAAGCACCATGTAACCAAATGTTAATGAATGCTAATGCCCAGCATCCAGGAGAAAGTAGATTAAAGGAGAGGAAAGCCGGGAGTTTCCCTCCTTGCTCAGATGTTAATAGAAAATGCACCTCCCATCTGTGTGCAGAAGTGAAGATTCTTGAGAATTCGGGCAGGCTGAAGACTAAATCCCAGTTTGGTCTGTTATGTGTCTGGTGAATGGCTGGCTTGTGTCAAATAGATTTCTCTTAGGAGGAGGGTAATTTTTACTTTTACCCCCAGTGTGGCTTGCCTGTTTTATCAACTTGACAGAGCCTGCTGGGACATTTCAGAAGTAGTACATGCATTATTCCAGCATCTGAGTCACCAATATATTAATCTGTACAGCTGTCATGGGGTGGAAGGTCAACAGACCCTCCTCTGTGCATAGCACATTTTTTCCGAGGATCAGACTCAAGCCTGCTGTGTACGTCCTGGTCAAGATCAACAGGATACCCTGGGGCACTGGAGAGCTATAGGTGCTCCCAGTACCCAGCTCAGTGCACAGAAATAACCTCTAGAAACGGAGAGACCTGTGAGGATTGAGGGAAGATACCACGTGGGGCAGGCAGGACCAGGGCTTAGGTCTTCAGAGCCAGTGATGTGATGGGTTGTCAAAGAATGTGAATTCAGTCCAAGTTTTAGGATCGGGGCCAAAGATGAGAGAAAAGACCAGAAAAGTTGAGAGAAAGCAATATTGGGAGCAAATGGGCATTCCAGGGATCCCTTGTCTGGCCAGAGACAGCCCCTGAGACCTTGCCCCACATTCTTATTGCCAGAACAGCACCCCTCC
The DNA here is from genome assembly GCF_027475565.1 of Acinonyx jubatus. NCBI lineage: Eukaryota > Metazoa > Chordata > Mammalia > Carnivora > Felidae > Acinonyx > Acinonyx jubatus. The sequence continues at coordinate 43,204,438 of NC_069391.1, forward strand.
ATGCATCTGGGTAGGAGAAATGAGAACAACCAGTTTTTGGAGCAGAGGGAAGTCTGGCTGGATGGGAGCCGGCCCATGGGAGCACAGGCCTTTCATGCCTCCCTTACTTCCAGCACTTCTCCAAGAAGAAGGAAAGGTGGGGTAGAGTGCTGACTCTCCTGCCCACCATGAGCTCAGAGCTCCCCATACCTCAAGGGCTCATGCTTTGGCCCGAATCCATGCAGACCACTGGCATTCCATCCAACAGTGAGTGTGAAAGATTCACTCCACACCTCTCAGTGAGTTGTTTCCTCTTCCTTTGATGGAGGATTCAGACTCTCTTTATAACTAAACAAAACCTATAATTATAATCCTGTGGTAACGCTTCTGTAAACAGCAGCTTGAGTTGAAAAGACCAGCTCCCGAATGTTGGTGAGAAACGGCAGGACTCCTTATGCTTGTCTGGGAATGGTTCCCTGATGTTCTGCTTTTGAGTATTTTTTCTAAATTCACATGGTGAAATGCAGGGCACTTCTGCCTTCCCCAGACTATCCAGATAACACAAAGAGGGGGCCAGGTGGTAACCAATGTAGAAGATCTCTGAGGATAACATTGGTGTGTTTGTCTCTGTGAACCTCAGCCATTCTTTTCTTCTTCTCTTCTCCCCATACTTGCATATTTGTGGTTTCCTGAAGGCTAAATAATTGAAAGTCACTGATTTTCTCTTAAATGTAATTTACATTCTACCTTTCATACTTTGTTTCTGCTTTATTTGTTGTCAAGACCAGAAAGAACATTCCTCTCCTCTAAAAGTGATTTCATTTTAAAATCCAGAGACATAAACTGGTCACTATTTGAAATTTTAAAGATACATTTATGGCTGAATGAAGTCTTCTTTTTTTACTGGATCTTTTTCTTTCTATCTTCTTGATCAATCCAGCCCCTCTCCAGTTCTGGTGGTCACCAGGGCCAAATACCAGAAATTCTATTACTTCTTCCTCTTTTTCCTCTTCTTCTTCTCCCTTCTCCTTTCTTTCTTCTTCTTCCTCTTCTTCTCCCTTTTTCTTTCTTTCTTTCTTTCTTTCTTTCTTTCTTTCTTTCTTTCTTTCTTTCTTTCTTTCTTTTCTTTCTTCTTCTCCTCCTCCTCCTCCTCCTCCTCCTCCTCCTCCTTCTTCTTCTTCTTCTTTTTTCCAGGACTATTCTCCATTCCAACCTTCTTTCTCTAGGGAAGACTGAACATTTGATCAGAGATATAGGGAATCAACTCAGTGGGCTCTTTGGACAAAAGCTACATTAAGTAGCATGAGCTCCATACAGTGTCCTGGGAAGGTCTTGTTCCATCCAAAGACTTATGGTACAATTGCAAGCTGCTGGCTGTTTTAGGGAAACTAAAGCCAGCAGGCTTCGGGAAGCTATACACAACAGTCCTAACCTTTTCTGGCTTGTCAGGCTGCAGTTCAGCACTTTGCCTTTCTCATTTCCCTGGGAGGCCCATGGGGCCACATGAATGCTGATAGGGTCCATGTAATACCAAAGAACCTGCTGAAAATGTGATAATGAAGGCAGGCCACTGTATGTTTTGTGATGGCAATGACCAATATCCAGATTTGTAGCAGTTTTTATGGACTTGATACTCTCTGGAATTTGTATACATAGGCCTCAAATTTATTCACTTGTTCACTCATTCATTTCTTTAATAAACATTTATTGTGTCCCTACTGTATGCCCGGCAATGGAATCAAGGACCATATTGTCCCGGTAGGCTGTCCAGAAGAGGTAGCTTCATCATCACCACCATCACCATCGTTGTTAACATTCATTCATTCAGAAAATACGGATGAAATACCTACTGTCTGCCAAGTGCTGACAGGCCTCATGAGGGAAACTGGAAGGCATAATTTAATGGTGGAAACATACACATACAAGATAATCATAAAAAGTGATAAGTTCTCTGACAGGGGAAGCATATGAAATCAGTGGACCTACCAAAGGGTCAACTTCATCTGGTACAACCCAATACTGCTCATTGACTGCTCCCTACATGGTAGGCATAAGAAGATGTGTTTTGTGACTATCACGATTAACATACACAAGAACCCTGCAAAGGGAGTTTATTATTAACATTTGATAGATGAGGAAACTGAGATAAAAAGAGGTTGGATGAAATTCTCTCAGTAACAAATACTAAGTGGCAGAACTCTGTCTGACCCCAGCTTCTGTGCTGTGTTCTCTGTAGTACAGAAGCATCTGCACCTGCGTGTCAGGCCATTGGACAGGAGCAGAGGAAATTGGTAGAGCATAGAGCTCACCCATCACGTGGAATAGTGGCTGAAATGAAGTTTCGCCTCTGGAATTGTGGTTGCTGTATTTTAAAATATGCTCTGAGATAGGAGATAGATTGCAAAATTTACCATATGTTTTTAATTTTTGGCTTACCTGTATGTTTTTCTTTTGCTTTCCTTGCTTTGATGTTCCTTTAATGCTTTTAACGCCTCATTACTGTATTAAAAGGATTTAACTTTTGGCATCTAGACGTGCCCTTTCCGATAGTATTGATGTTGGCAGGCTAGCATAGTTGTCAGGGATGAAGGGTGAGACAGAAAGTTATAGAACAAGTCTTGGAGGTTGGCAGGTGGGTGTTTAGAAGTGGAAATATACCCTTGGAGCTGACTATACTGCCTGTGACCCTTCTCCCATCACCAATTCTTGCTCACAGCCCCAGATAAGAAAGCATCTGTCCATGTGATCCCACCCCTCCTTGACACAGGTGACTGGACCAGGGTGGACACCTTATGTGTGCCAAGCCCACCAATAGGGTGGCCTGTGCCATGTGACTCTTGTGCCATCTAAAAGGGAGCTGACCAACTAGAGCTCCTGTCTTATGATCTTTTTACTCTTAAAGATAAATGGAGGGGCACCTGGGTGGCTCAGTTGGTTAAGCGTCCAACTTCATCTCAGGTCATGATCTCACAGTTCCTGAGTTTGAGCCCTGCTTTGAGCTCTGTACTGGCAGCTTGGAGCCTGGAGTCTGCTTCAGATTCTGTGTCTCCCTCTCTCTCTGCCCCTCCCCTGCTCTCTCTCTCTCTCTCTCTCTTCCTCTCTCTCTCAAAAAAAAAAGCGTTAAAAATTTTTTAAAAAAAGATAAACTGAGGCATGTTAAAATTTTTAAGAGTTTATGAACAAAAATCAATTCAAATCAGGCAGCGCCAAACTGGAGGTGGTTAGAAGCTCTCCACTGCCTGGTGCACGGGGAAAGATTTTCATGGAGAAAAGGTGGAAACAAAACAAGAAAATTCTTTGATTGCTTATAGCTTAAGCATTTGCCTTATTTAGGAAAGCTTAGTTGGCTACACATGATTGTTTGTCCTTAGGTTTGATTTCCTAACCTTCAGGCATTTCAGACTTAGGTTTTGGTTTGCTTGCATAGGCTTCTGAGGAATTAGAGGCACCTCAGTCTAATAGCCTGCTTGTTGAACTGGTTTAATAGTACTAAGGCCCAGAGGGAAATTGTTAGAGCCCTTGAGTTGAAAAGTCTTGGGGGCCAGGCTGAGGCTGCCATTTGGGGCTTACACATGTGTCAGATGAAGAAAGAGTAAAGTCTCGGCAGAGATTAAAAAGAAGAGAGTGACTCCAGGTGGTAGTGCCAGGCAAAGAAATGAGGCCGCAGGCCCATGAGAGAGGAGGGGCATCAGTCCCCAGGCTTCGGTTTCCTCATCCAGTTCCCCTGTTGTTCTCCATTGCCTGCTCTTGGGGACCATGTTTAACACAGTAAATCTCTCACTATTTAAAGAGCTTCAGGAGGCTTCTGTTCTTTGCAATGGATAGATAAAAACACAAGTTCTCAAAGCAGGTGAAGCAATTTGAAAGGGAACAGCTATTTGAAAAGGAACAGAGGAACCCTCGATGTCCTGCTTCTGGGTCTCAGATACTTCTGCCCTCTCCACAGAAGGCTAAGCTAGATACTTCATATCATTTTCTCCTAAAAGAAACACTAAAAGAAAGAGTAGAGAGCATATAAGCAAACTGCCCTATTTAAGTAATTATCTTTTTTTTTAATTAATTTATTTATTTTGAGGAAGAGAGTGAGTGGGGAGGGACAGAGAGAGAGAAAATCCCAAGCAGGCTCCACGCCATCAGCACAGAGCCCAGTGTGGAGCTCAAGCTCATGAACCGTGAGATCATGACCTGAGCCGAAATCAAGAGTTGGATACTTAAGTGACTGAGCCACCCAGGCGCCCCTAAGTAATTATCTTTGTACATTTAATGTAACACCAGAACCATTATTGTACGCCAGCCACTGGCCACCCCTTTCACCCACCGTTACACAGGCCTTCTCTAATTCAGGCTCTGAGGTAGGTACTGAGTAGATGAAAGTGACAGAGTACCTGTTCTTGAGGTGGTCACAGGGTAACATGGCGAGAACAGCAAACAAATAAATCACCATAAGATATGGGTGCTACAATAGCAGAGATATAAAAATGTTCCTTTGAGAAGGGAATGACTAGTTTCACCTGAGTATATTGGAGAAGGTTTCACCCAGGAGGCAATTTTTGGCCAAAATCTGCCTGGCAGTTGGGGAATGAAGGAGGGAGGCAGGTACTCCAGGCAGAGGGAACAGAGTATGCAAAGGCAGGGGATTCCTCCTCAAAATGGAGGGGAACTCCTCAAAATGTCCTGAGGAGTTCAGGGAGCCAGGAGAAAGCATAGTTGAAAAAGCGGGTGTTTTGGGTGAGCAGTAGGAATAAGGTTAGGTTGGGGCCACATTTTGAAGAGCTGAATATACAATTAACAATGCAATTAATAATTTTAGTAAGTATTATTCATTATTCTCTGCCAGGGCCAAAGTAATCCATTCATATATATGTTCTCATTTAGTTAAATGCCAAAGAAATGTGTTGTGGGCAATGTTCAACCAACGGAAAGGTTTTAAAGCTAGTTTTTCAGGATGAGGGCTCTGGAGGCAGTTTGGAGGAGAGACTGCTCTGAGGGAAGATGAGGAACAAGGGAAGGCGGGTGGGCGGCAGCTCTAAGTCCAAGTGAGAAGCAAGTACCTGATCCAGGGCAACGGCTGCAGCCTCCCTAGGAGAAGTTGGGCCCGAGACCCACTTCTGAAGCAAAATTATTTAAATACGTGGAAGGAGAATGAAAAAGAACCTTGAACCTTGCATTTGAAGGATTTCCTTTTCAGAGGGGGGGTTCAATAGTGATTGCACTAACTGAGAGAGATGACTGAGGAACAGGAACGGGCAGAAGGATGTGATTTCATTTAGGGAGCATATGCAGTTTAAGATCTAAGAAGAGATCAAGGCAGAGATCTGTTGGCAGTCAGTGGGGAGTCTGAGCTTGGGAAAGGAATTAGGAATGAATAGACAGATTTGGGAGTTTTGATCCCTCTGTGCTCGTGACCAGTGGAAGGGTTCAGAGGGGTGTGCAAGACCGTTTTCAAGATTTGTGTTAATGGGAGGGTGTCCAGGCCACAGCAGTCAAGTCCAGTTGGTGTGTGTAGTACTCTCTAAAACATCCATCCAGGGGCTTGTCTCTCTCAGCCAAGTCCCTGGAGCTCTGCCTCTCTACTGCTTAGTGCTTGCTCCCTAGGGATGAGCCAGCAGTGGGATGCTCCTAGGCCAGAGTGAGCTAGGGGTGGGATGCCCAAATCTACAGTAGCCTCAACTGCTTTTCCATCTGCCATTTTGTGCTGCAGGGTCCTTTTTCCTTGTCCTGCCCCCATGTGACATACATATGCCTCTCTCTTAGTTAATAACCTATGAGCAGTTTCAGATAGATAGTTCCCTCTCCCTGCTATTATTAATTCAGAGCTCTGTTGGGATTTAGGATCAATCACCTGCCTCTTTTGCTAGAGTCTTTTGGGAGCATTGTAAATTTGCTTCTTGAGTTGATGAAAAAAAGATGGGAAAGAATAGAATTTTCACCCACACTGAGTATACCTCACCTGGGCTTGGCTTCCTCAGAATTTTCCACATGTAACCAAGACTAATTTATTTGATCTCTACTTGAGAACCTAACATTTTAGATATTTGAAAGAGTCTGTTTTCCCCCAAAGGTGAAATTGACCCCCAAGAAATTGCCATTTCACAGATGAAAAATAGTCACATATCAGCAGTTTCATGTGGTTCAGCCTACTAGCAGCAGGGGATGTGGATGGTGGGGTGAAAGCAAGGGAAATGTTATGTATTGTGTGCATAATGTGTCACAACAGCTACGGGTGTCTCTTTTCATTAGTTCAGATCACATATGACTTTAAAAAGTCATCAAGGCATTTAGTTATATGTAACCATGTATTTGTAGATAGACTTGGCAGTATTACAGAGTGAATATTTCTGTTTCAAAGGTGTTTTCTGCCTCTCAGATATGTTGACCTTCCTTGTTCATCCAGATCATGGTAGGGGTACATGTGTGCTTGCTTTTCCCCATGGCTCTTCTGGTCTCCATCGTGACTTGCAAATTAGACTGTGAGGTGGCCCTGGTTTGGGGGTCCATGTAGAGGGACTGAAAGACTCATAATTCTCATTATGTACATCTGCTGTATACTAAACTCTGTGCTAAATGCTTTATATATATACTCTTTTCTTCAGTTCCAACCAGCAACTTTTTTTTTTTTAATTTATATCCAAGTTAGTTAGCATACAGTGCAACAAGTGCAACAAAGTACTACTTTCAGGAGTAGATTCCTTAGTGCCCCTTACCCATTTAACCCATCTCCCCTCCCACAACCCCTTCAGTAACCCTCTGTCTGTTCTCCATATTTAAGAGTCTCTTATGTTTCGTCCCCCTGCCTGTTTTTATATTATTTTTCCTTCCCTTCCCTTGTGTTCATCTGTTCTGTGTCTTAAAGTCCTCATGTGAGTGAGTGAAGTCATATGATATTTGTCTTTGACTAATTTCACTTAGCATAATACCTTCTAGTTCCATCCACATAGTTGCAAATGGCAAGATTTCATTCTTTTGATTGCCAAGTAATACTCCATTGCGTGTGTATGTATATATATGTATATATATGTGTGTATATATATATGTGTGTGTGTATATATATATATACACACACACACCACATCTTTATCCATTCATCCATCAATGGACATTTGGGCTCTTTCCATAGTTTGGCTATTGCTGATAGTGCTGCTATAAACATTGGGGGGTCATGTGCCCCTTCAAAACAGCATACCTGTATCCCTTGGATAAATACCTAGTAGTGCAATTTCTGGGTCGTAGACCAACCAGCAACTTTAAGAAGTGGGAATTATCTTGGTTTTCATGAAGAGGAAAACTGAGCCTCTAAGAGATGAGATAACTTGCACAGAATTACCTAGGAGATGGTTGCTGTTGGTTAGTTCTTGCTCTGAGCTCTGAAACCCTCTAGTGCTAAGTTGATCTCCCAGAGGGAATAAGGCAAGAGGTGAAGTGATATCTATATCTCTGCCCAGATTGGGAGGGGGGGATGAGAAGGAGATATCTCTCAGGAGACACACTGTATCTCTGTTTACTCTGTGGTATTGGATTCTGTTTCTCAACAATGAATTGGAGCTCCTTGCAGGGATGCTATGTGATTAAAGGTAAAATTTCTTTAATTTCTACTCAGCTTAGAAGGGTGACCTTCTCAGTAGGGAGGAGGTATGCCACAAACTTTGTCTTTGCTTCATTTATCAGTAGAGGGGACTGGCTAGTAAGCAGAAAATGAGTGACCTGAAGTAGGAGCTGTCACATGAGAGTGATACTGTACCCAGGTGACTCTAGACATGCGGCAGTGTCTACAGACATTTTTTAGTTGTCACATATGGGAAGGTGCTCCTCAAATCTATCAGGTAGATACTTCCAAATATCCTACAATGCACAGGACAGCCTCTCACTACAAGTACCCAGCCCCAAATGTGAATGGTGTTGAGGGTGAGAAACTCTGGTCTAAAATGCACTTGCTGGGGGGCTCCTGGGTGGCTCAGTCCACTGAGCGTCTGACTTCAGCTCATTTCATGATCTCGCAGCTCGTGAGTTCAAGCCCTGTGTCGGACTCTGTGCTGACAGCTCGGAGCCTGGAGCCTGCTTCGGATTCTGTGTCTCCAGCTCTCTCTGCCCCTAACTCACTCACATTCTGTCTCTATCCCTCTCAAAAATAAATAAACATTAATAATAATAATAATAATAATAATAAAAACTAAAATAAAATGCACTTGCTGGGAAAACAGTCCAACTGCTCTAAATGAGCAAGTTAATTTCATGAAATCCCAAGTATTTTGGAAGTACTTATTTGCACATGAAAAGTTACTGTAATTATAAATTACAAAATGTCTAGTCATAAAAGCAATTCTTAGGAGGGAATTCAATTATTATTGTTAATTATCATCTCCTGATTATTCTATGAAGTTTTTTGTTTTTTTTTTAAAGAGAGTATGAACAGGAGAGGGGAAAAGAGAGAGGGAGAGAGAGAGGATCCCAAGCAGGCCCACACTGCCAATGCAGAGCCTCGTGTCTCATGAACTATGAGATCATGACGTGAGCCAAAATCTAGAGTCAGATACTCAATTGACTGAGTCCACTAGGGCACCCCACTATGAACTTTTTAAAAAGAATATTATAATAAGGAAAGAGACAATAGTCCATTTTTACAGACTTACACTCATCAGAGCAAGGAGAGGAGGTAATCACTCAGAATTAGTGATAACTTCAAAATACTGAGTCACTATTTGGTTTATTCCCTTGTAATGTATTGCTTTTCATGTTAATCAGTGGAGACACTATTGACTTACATTTATTTGGTCATTACTTTCTAATGTAAGTATTAGCTCTAAAAAGGCTGTGGTTCAATGGAAGAAAAGCCTTGAATTAAATGAGATGCTTAATACAGTTGACTCTTGAACAATGTGGGGGCTAAGTGTGCTGTTCCTGCCCCCTTACCACACACAGTAGAAAATCCTCATGTAACTTTTAACTCCCCCAAAACTTAACTACTAATGACCTACTGTTGACCAGAAGCCTTACTGAAAACATAAACAGCCAATTAACATGTATTTTATATGTGTATTATATACTGTATTCTTGTAATAAAATAAGCCAGAGAAAAGAAAATGTTATTTAAATAAACCATAAGGAAGGGAAAATACATTTACAGTACTGTATTTATTGAAAAAAATCCACATGTAAGTAGACTTCTAGAGTTCAAATCTGTTATTCAAGGGTTAACTGTATTATCAGTCTTGACCTTTTTTGCAGTGGTGAAGTTGGGAGGTACTTCTGTAAAACCAGGTCTCATCCTAGGCCTGCCTATGTGTTTTATTTCTACTTTGGGGAGGATATGAAATTGAAGAGGCCAGGGCCTGTGTCTTAAATGGAGGAAAAGAAATCCATTTTTGATCTGGAAAATGTGAAAAAAAATACTCCTCTGTCATAGTTGGGGATATTTTTACTTCAGTTACAGAGGTGGAGTTGAGTGAGATGTTATGGAAAGTGCTACGGTAGATCATTGAAGTGTACAGGGACCCTCGGCGCCCATCTATATGTTCTTGAGAGCCAGGGGAAATGAATGACCCATACATTCTGCACATTTTTAGACTGATTTGTAACTGATAACTGTTTTTTCATTATGGAAGACCACATAATTAATCAACTTGCCAACTCACAGAACTCTGGAAATTCCAGTCATTGAATAAGTAGCATGAGTACCAGGATAGTTTAATAGAGGAATGGTAAGCGGGTTTCTCTATGTTGATCTGTTGGTTATGGCTGTTTGTTGTGCTGTGTTGAGAAGATTCTGAGACTCTTTGGCCCAAGTTGAAAAGAGCACTTGTGGTGAATTAGCAACATCTGCTTTGGAAGTATGGTAAGGAGCATGGTGACATGTAAGCCATATATTTGACCACCCTGCTTTATGTGTTTAACAGTTAAGCAGTATCTCTTAAAGCCCTTCATTTAAAAGTTCTCTGAGTTAGAGAATCTGTTAAAAAAAAATCAGAAAGCTGTATCTGCCCACCTTTTGTCAATTACAACTGCCTTACATAGACATTTAATTACGTGGTTAAAGTCAAGTGTGCAGATCTAATTTCATTCATTTTTAAAGCTAATGTAATATGCCAGATGGTATGACAACCAACACCTCTGTCTAGAAAATATCTGCTGTAAAACAGATTTTTAGATCAGAGAATTTTAAAGATACATATCATTGCCATATGCCTTTGGTGTTCATACTTTGGGATACGATATTTATATAGTGTTATCTAACAAAAAATTTTGGAGAACTATACATGTATTATGCAATGCATTTCCAAAACCTACATATCCCCCTTCCCATTGCCTTCATTCAATCACTCAGGGAGTTTTAAGAGACTATGATGTTTTGTTCCTTGGGGACAAAAGAAAATTAAATATTTTTATATGAATTTAAAATAAAGAACTCTTTTATTGGTTCATTGCTTTGGGTCCGTTATCCAATGATTATTTTTTTGTGGGGAACCCTCAAATTTAAAACAGTTCACTGCACATTTTTATGTGCAGTATGTATTATGTTCAATATGTGTTATGTTCAATATGTGTTGGCTAGCAAAGGACTTGGAATGGTTTCATTTTGGAGGATCCCTGCACCTCCCTGTAGAAGAAATATCAGGCAGTTTTCCTTAACACCTCTCTCCCTTCTTGGTGCATTTCTTTCTTCCCCGACTTCTTTTTTGATTTTGAACAAGTATTAGATCTCTTTATTATGAGACTGTCTTGTAGATGTTAGCATCCTATGACAAAGGCTTTTCTACCTCACAAAGAAAATTTGCTTGGATTGGGTCCAAAATAGTATTTCCTTGTAAGTTGCCCAATCAGATGGCAAAAGCACTTTACCCAAGTGTAAGGAGACTGCATTCTAATCTGTCCTCTGTCTAACCATTTGGACTTACACAAGTCATTAAAAGTCTCTCCTCCTTTTTCCACACTGTCAATGAATAGAGTTAAAGCAGATGGTATCTACTTCTCCTCATGCATTACCACTTTAAGACTGTGATAGCCAAGTCTCAGGGCACGTAGGATGCTGACATTAACATTTTGTTCAGAAGAATATCAGGTTGCCTTGAAGGTAACTGAATTTCATGGAGCCACTGTGCTAGTTTAAGAGGAGGGCTGACCTGTGAGTAGAGTGGTGGCTCATCTTTACTCACAGAACAAAATCTGCCATGTTTGGTGAAGAAGGAGATTGGTGGTGGCTGGTCAAGGAGACATATGGGAAAACCACCCACAAAGTAGGAAGGAAGCATCACTAGAAAGGAAGCAAAAATCAGTAGGTATCAGCTATCGCTCTTTGGTCTCAAACAACAGAAACAGACTCTGACTAACCTGAGTGGTAAAAGTGATTTCTTACAGAGTAGGTGATCTGAGAGTCAAATGAGAATTCTGGGTATATGTGAATTGGGGTGGTTAGGGATAAGGTGGCAAGGATAACAGACTGACAAACTCACCAGAACCTCAGTAACTAAAGGGAAAGCAGTTTTCCTAGGGAGGAAAGCTATGAAAGAAGAAGGTGGAAAGGAAAGCTGACTATCAAGAATAATACAAGAAAGATAAATATTTCTAGAACAAGTAAAAAAAGAAGAAGAAGAAGAAGAAGAAAATTGGATAGCCTTAACCTGCTAACGATGATACATCTGTTTGAAGCAAGAAGAAATGTGGTTCACTATTTTGGAGAAGGAAAAAAAAAATATGGAGAATGTACCAAGAAAGGAAAGTGAAATAAATCAACCAAATTCCTTTATTCTTGAGCATATTTAGAGATCCCCACCTCCCTGGGTTGTTCCCAGGCTCATCTTGCTCAGTACCTGAAGGAGACACAACCCAGTCCTCAAAGAGCCTCCTGTCTCGCAAGCAACACATTGTTGTGAATTCCTCACGTACCGTATGCCCACTAGGTGCCAAGCTTTCTGCTGAGAGCTTTAGGCGCTCATTTGGTCCTCCTAGTGTTCTTTGAGGCTGGTCCTATTGTTATCTTCAGTGTCGAGCTGCTGTGGGAGCCGGACAACTAGCCTGAAATTAGAAGCAAGCAGGGCAGAGCAGGGACTCAGAGCCCTGCTCACTTCAGCTCCAAGGTCTAGGGCTCTCGTTGCCGCTTTATGTTGACTATCTTAGCAAATAGAGGAGGAAAAAGAAAACAGTAAGACCAAAGGAATTCATCTGACTCAGCTCAACCCTACTGTATCTCTAGTTAGTGACTAGTTCACTGGGCATTGCAGCCCTCAGGAATTGAATCACGTTCACCCCCTACGGCAGCCTGTGATAAATTTTAAGGGCAGACATGCACAGTCTGTGCACTAGAGCTATCTGGCAACTGTTCCAGGGCAGGACCAAATTTGCCTCTCTCGGTCTGGAGCGCACCAATTTGTCAATGGTCTTTTCTCACTGAGCTCCTACAACATGACATCCTGACTGACTGACTCCGTGGATGACCTTTTTTCCCCCAAAGTTCAGATTTCAAATCTAAAATTTTTATCCTAAGCCAGGATTGTTGTTACTCTGTCTATCAGTGGTGAATGGAAATCCCAGTGATTATTAATATTTTCAAGCTAGTAGAACCACGCACCCTAGTCACCTGTCATAAGACAGCCCAAATGTTAAAGTATGGCTCCTAAAACACAAAGCGTGAAACTCTGTTCTCTGCTTTTAAGGTGACATGAATACTTCTTTTTCATGTTTTACTACTATTTATTAAATAGTGTGCTTACTTTTGTAATAGAAAAAAAAGTCCCATATTAAGAAAAATGCCTCATGCAGTGGGTAATCTAAAATTAATCACTTCTCTGCCACCCACACCGTTGTTTATAAAGGAGTCTGTTGTAAATAAGTGTGACCGTTCGATGCCCCACACACCAAATTTAAATAACCAAGAGAAATAAAGTATCCCCATATGAGATCAAACCTCGGATGTCCTGCTTTTCTTCCTTGTCACCATCCCCAGCACCCTTTTGTGGCTTTTGGACCTTTTCTTCAAGACATCCTCTAGACAGAGTTTATTCAATGGCTGGTGTAATATGGAGTTGCCGCCCTTTACAACCCATTTGGGGCCACTGCTTTTGGTAGTTCTGTCTTTTGAAACTCTGGGCCTCTGCCTCTGTTTTCTTTTCCTTTAAAAACTCATTGAAGTCCGGAGTGTCGGCAGTGACCTTTGGAAATGTTTTTACAGCTTACAGAGACTTCCTGACATGTTTTATTAGCTCTTGGTGGTAGCTAATAAAGTGAGTCTTAGCAAAGCTGCATAACGTGACAGATTAGAGCCACTTCCAAAATAACCACTCACCAGAGTTGCCTTGGAGGAGGCTTAACGACAGGATATTTGGCTACCGCTTTCTGTCCAGTTCAGCAGGGCATGAGTGATTACTGCTTGAAGAAAGGGAGGTCATCCCTTTAGGAAATACAACCACCAACTTATTCTGTGAGAGCCCCAAATATGAGAGCCTCCTATCCCAGGAAAACAGAAATATCATTGTTCTAGGGATTGAGGAGTAAGTTATTCCAAAAAGTTTTTGTTTTCTGCCTTCACAGAGGTGAAACATAAGCCAGAGCTGGTCAGCTGCCTTTTTCAGAGGAAAGAAGAGAAACGAACCCTCCTTAAAAGTTCATGTGTTAAACAAGATCTCTGTTCTCTACTTTCTTCTACGTGGAGGGGTGGTTTAGCCAACAGGTATAGAGTTTAGGCTGTGCATTTCCACAGATCTAGATTCAGATTCTGCCTCTTCCTGTTGACCAGCTGGGCAATGTTGAGCAAGTGACCACTTAATTCTTGGTTTCTTCATATCAAAGGTGGGGATAATTATTGTAGGGTTATTGTGAGAGATAAAATATGACAATGCATATAAAGTGCTTAGCATAATGCTTGACACAGAAGACTGAAAAAATACTAGCTACAAAATTATTTTAAGTTGTTTGGAGGCCCATGCATAGGCTCTGTTTGTGGAACAGTATTCATCTGTGTGCCTCCCTCCACCCAGGTCCATCATTTTGTATGACTTGTCGAGGCACAGTTGGCAATGAGACCCCAATCACATAGACTGCTGTGTGCATGGTGCTCTGGAGCTGTGCCAGCAGCTCTGTTCCCTCTATTCTGCTCTCTCTCTGTCTCTCTCTCTCTCTGACACACACACACACACACACACACACACACATACACACACACACACACACAAATAATCACCTGGCCCACTCTTACTTTGTAGAAATAAGTTACTCATGAATAGTTATAATAGAAAAAGCAAACAAGACCTAGACAGCATTTTAAACATGTATGGCAGGAATTTACTCGTACCCATTCTTTTATGACAGACTAGGCAGGGAAGTGCTATTTCAAATAGTTGGTAACAACCAAGTACCCAGGATCTGCCTCATGTGAAATTCCATCAGAATCTAAAGAAAGAGGAAAGAAGCTTAAAAAAAAAAAAAAGAAAAGCTGGGAGCAATTAGTTAAGCAGAGTCTTTTCCTCCTTTTGGTTGGAAGCAAGTCTTTATCTTACATCCAACAAGGTTCTTAGTAGATTATAGAGCCCTAAGAAGAGAAAACCAAGGAAGGAGGACATCTTTTGAGTGTATTCAGTGTGGCAACTGACCAATCCATGGTTACAATGACAATTATCCTTATTTTATAGATGAGGAAGCCAAGGTGCATCAGTCTTGCAGGTGATGCACAAGTCATACAGCCAGCAAGGGGCAAAGCTTAACATAGACTTTGGACTTTCTAAAAACCCTGGTCTCTCCACTGCATGAAAGGTTCCCATACATCAGTTCTGGAGTCAGCACTCCCTGGGACAAAATGAAAATGAGGAAAATACAGACATTGTATCAAATGCTTTGTACTTGCTCTTCAGTGTATTCTGGATAAAGGTCTGTTTTTTTTTTTTTATTCTGAGATTCTTTCCTGCTTGTTATTTTTTTGGCATTAAAAATATCATTTCTTTAAAAAAATGCTATTTCTTTTATGAAATGGTAGAGCTGGTGAGGCATTTTTATGTGCCTTAGTTGGCAAAGTAAAGGAGACAACTTGTGTTGATCCCTTTACCCAGTTTTTAAAATTGTGCCGAATTTTGAAACCCGGAAGTCTAGTATTGTTGTATGACACTGTTTTGCTTCCCTCAAAATACCTGCAAATGTCTTAATTGCCCATGTTTGCGCTCTATGATACCCCTCATAACCGGTGGGCCTAGTATGTGTTTATGGTCTATATTTTTCATTAAGCTGTAATGATGTCCGAGAATTACCTAGATATAATAAAGGAACATTTCCTTGTTACATTGTTCAGATTCTACCAAAAAAATGGTTTCAATTAAAAATTCTCTGGGAAACACTAAAACTTCAGATTCCAGAGCCCTGCCCTCAGAGACTGATTCAGTAGTTCTGGGCAAGACCTCAAATTTGAGTTTTTAGGACCCCGTGGAGGGGATGCTAGGCACTGCTCATCTGGGAATGATACTTACAGAGACTCTCATATAAAGGCATTGGATCTCACATGAAATGATCTTCCCCGCATTGAGAATTCTTTGTCCTTTCCATGGAGGCATGGCATCACGTCAAGCTCAATTTTCTGAATTATATGAGATTTCTACATCCATTTCTGGTTAAAGTATTGGAAAACGACCCCTTGATTTGCTGTAAGTGCTTCCTTCCAAAATCAATTTAAGTAAAATTAAATATTAAAAAAAATTTCCTAAATTTGGTATCAGTTTTACACTGACTAAACATGCAATTAATACCTCCATGCCAAATCCTGGCCCCATCAGGAAAGTCTCCATCCCCTATGTGACATCAGTCCATTGCCGTGGAAGTGAAGGCTGTGCCATAATTCCCATTTCTATGCAGATCTCCATTTATTGCAAATCAAGTGAGAAACACTTTTTTTTTCTTTTGGATCACACTCAGAGAGGATATTTAGTATAAACACTTAGTTTTATTAAAATACTTTAATAGTTTATGGTTTTCAAACATTTTCTGCCATCACATTTTTCACACGACAGTACACTTCCAACAATAACCTAACTCATCACAGGCAGGGATTACTGGCCCAGGAGACACGAATCAGATTAGCTGGGGCCTGCGTATAACTTGGAAGTCCTTTCTCCGGAGATCTTTTAAGCACTGCCATGACACTCCAGCATTCATTTATACCAATAAACTTCACAGAGATCAGTTATGCTGCCAATATTCAAAAAGAAGATTACCATTGAAGAATTGGCGGAGACAAGAGCAGCCAGCAGTATAACCTCTGAATAGAATAATGCTCGGCCAAAAGTCATTTTACCAAAGCTTTCCTCTTCCCAAATAAGACCTCTCTTAAGAAAGTAGGTGTGAGTAAAGGGTTCATGCCTCTGCTTCCCTGCTTCTTTGCTTTCTGTGCTTTTGATTCACCATGCCTCAAAACTCCTCCAGGATTCCCTCTGGCACCTCCACCTGAGCTAGAGAATAGTTACTGCTTCTTCCACATGACTGTTAAATAAGATAATTCTTGTGAAACATAAGCACACTGTTGGGCACATAAATAATACTAGCATTTCAGTTATTGAGCGTATTTCTTTCATCTCCACTGCAAGTAACAACTTTGATTCCTTCCTTCCTTCCTTCCTTCCTTCCTTCCTTCCTTCCTTCCTTCCTTCCTTCCTTCCTTCCTTCCTTCCTTCCCTCCTTCCCCCCAACTGTTTCTCTCTCTCACTCACCCTCCCTCCCTCTTCCTTTCTTCCTTCTTTCCTTCCTCCCTCTCCTTCCTCCCTCTGCTTCCTCTCCTTCTTCTCCTTCCTTTGCTCCTCTCCTTTCTTCCTCTCCTTCCTTCCTTCCTTCCTTCCCTTCCTCTCCTTCCTTCCTTCCTTCCTTCCCTTCCTCTCCTTCCTTCCTTTCTTCTTACCTCTCCTTCCTTCCCCCCAACTCTGTCTCTCTCTCCCCCTCCTTCCCTCTTCCTTCCTCTCTTTCCTTCCTCTCCTTCCTTTCTTCCTTCCCTCTCTCCCTTCCTTCCTTTTCTTCCTTCCTTCCTTCCTTCTTTCCTTTCCTTTCCTTTCCTTTCCTTTCCTTTCCTTTCCTTTCCTTTCCTTTCCTTTCCTCCCTTTCCTTTCCTTTCCTTTCCTTTCCTTTCCTTTCCTTTCCTTTCCTCTCCTCTCCTCTCCTCTCCTCTCCTCTCCTCTCCTCTCCTTTCCTTTCCTCCCCTTCCCCTTCCCCTTCCCCTTTACCATTCCATTTTCCCTTTACCCTTCCCTTCCCTTCCCCCCTTCCTCCTTGCTTCCCCCCTTCCCCTTTCTCCCTTCCCCCTTCCCTGGAATAAAGTGTCATGACAAATTCTGAAGCAGAGCTAGGTACGAGGAGGGACTGTGGGTGTCAAATAGCTATGTCTGCCTAATTCAGATGTGGAATGGCTGCAGATGCCACACATTGTGTCTCCCTGTGCTCTACTGGAAGTACCATAGAGTGATAATACATCCAGGCCCTCTGTATTGATCATCTGCTACATACCAAGCACTGTAATATTCATTGTACATACATTAACAAACAAGACATGGCCGGGCCTAGTGGAGGTTATTGGAATAGTGGAGGAGCCAGATAGTAACAAGTAAACCACAAAAAAAAAAAAAGAAGAAGAAGATAGAAAAGAACTAGTGGTAGGGAGTGCTATGAAGAAAACTAAGAATTTAAGGTGGAGGCAGAAGTCTGCATGAGGAGTGGTCAGAGGAAGTATCTAGGAAGGGAGAGGAGAAGAGAGATGGGAAGTGTGTTACAGGCAGCAAGAGCAGACCATGTAAGGACCTGAAGTAGAAGAGACCTTGGGATGGTCAAGGAATTTCAAGGAAGCCCCTTTGACTTGAGTGTACTGGGAAGAGAGGAGAATCAGATCACATAAAGCAGTGGTTCTCGAAGTGCATGCATCACCATTACCCCAAGAGCTTGTTAACATCCAGATTCCTGGCCCTCACCCTTGATGTTTCTGATCCAGTAGGTCTGGGGCAGGGGTGGTGGGCGATGCTGGGAATTTGCACACAAGTTCCTGGTGACACAGCCATGACACTGATGCTGCAGGTCTGGGACCACTCTTTGAGACCCCCTGATATAAGACTTTTTCAGGCCATAGGAAAGGGTTTGAATTTTAGTTGACACATTACTGAGAAGCCAACAAAGGATGTAAAGAGCCATAGCCTTTAATTATTTTTTTTAATGATGACTTAGATCACTGTGTGGAGAATTAATTAGAAATTATCAAGAATAACAATGGGGAGGCAATTTAGGATGTTAGTCACAGTGGTCAGGCCAGGGCAGTGGCAGTAGAGAAGGAAGGAAGGAAGCATTCAAGATGTACTCAGGAGGCAGGAGCAAAAAGAATCTGCCTGAGGACTGAATGTGAGCATGAGGGAAAAAGGGAGGGGAGGATGTTGCCTGGCTCTCAGGCTTGAGAAACAGGGAAGATGGTCAAAGCATTTATTAAGATAGGAAAGGTGGGCATGTTCAGGAAGAAGAGGAAAGGAATTGGCTGGGCATGTTTTAGACATGTTAAATTTGAAGAACCATCTCAAGGCTCAGAACTAGCATGTACAGATGTTCAATGCACGAATTGAAAATATGGAAGGCAGCCTCTTCAGTGCTAAAATGAAAACTATATGGGTGCTGGAGGACCAGCTCCTTAGTTTCCTTTCTCGGGAACCGGGAATGCTCCGGAATAAATGAATACTGCTACTAGTGTAGTAGCACCCCCCCCCCATGTCACCTTAAAGTAGGCCAGCACCTTTGGAAACTAGATTAACTCTTGGATTGGTGGGAGTTAACACTATAATCCATCCTAGGGGCGCCTGAGTGCCTCAGTCAGTTAAGTGTCCGATTCTTGATTTCTGCTCAGGTCACAATCTCATGGTTCATGAGATCAAGCCCCGTGTCAGGCTCTGCAACGACAGTGCAGAGCCTGCTTGGGATTCTCTCTCTCTCTCTCTCTCTCTCTCTCTCTGCCCCTCAACCACTCGAGGGTGCATATACATGCACGCGCATGCGCACACACACACAGACGCTCTCTCTCTTTCAAAAATAAATAAATAAACATTAAAAAAAAAAACACTGTATCCATTCTAAAGTGGAAGATCCTGTGGGGCCAGCATGCTTTTCTTTCCAAGGTCTATTCTAACAAGGTTTCTAACCTTTGGCACTGTTGACATTTGGTTTGGATGATTCTCTGCTGGGGGCAGGCAGGGACGCTGTCCTGAACCTTATAAAATATTTAGCAGCATTTCTGGCCTCTACCTATCAGATGCCAGTAGCCCTTCTGCCTCCTAACTGTGACACCCCAAGATACCTTCCGACATTGCCACACGTACCCCGGGAAGCAAAATAGCATAGCATGTGAATCCCCCATGGTACCCCTTGCCACAAGACAAACTATTCCTCATTTAATATTCCTTCTTTCTATCCCAGCCTCTCAGGACTCCCTTTCAAGGAGACTTTCAGGGGCGCCTCAGTGGCTCAGTCAGTTAAGCATCCACCTTTGGCTCAGGTCATGATCTTGCAGTTCATGAGTTCAAGCCCCACATCGGGCTCTGTGCTGACAGCTCAAAGCCTGGAGCCTGCTTCAGATTCTGTGTCTCCCTGTCTCTCTGCCCCTCCCAGCTTGTGCTGTCCCTCTATCAAAAATAAATAAACATTAAAAAAAATCAAGGAGACTTTCAATCAGGCTGAAATGTAAATACAGGTCAATGGTTAAGGAGATGCTATAATGATTTTGTAGAGAGAGCATCTCTGGCCTTAAAATGTTTCTGTTAAATTTGCTCAAGGAACTTTAGGGCAGCCTGTAGGAGGAAAAATGGGAGAATCTGATGAGAATCACTATAATGATAATGGTAGTAATAGTAACAACAATAGCAGCTGCTAATATTTATATAGAAATGTGTGATAACACAGATTTAAATATTTCAAAAATATTAACTCAGTCCTCACAGCAGCACCATGACTTTGATGGTATTATCATCCTCATTTTACGGATGGGGAAACGGAGTTGTAGATTCTTATCCAAGGTCACACCGTTTAGTAACAACTGGGTTAAGACCCAGGCAGTCTGCCCCTCGACTTCCATCCTCCTAACTTTACTGTGTTTGCAAAGGAGGGTTGAACGATCTGCCTGCTAAGATGTATCACCTTTAATCCTCAGCCATGGTTCTAAGTCTGCCAAGTCTCTTCAGTAACAAATTCCCAGCATTGAAAGTATTTTATAAATTGTGAATCCCACTGATGACACCTATTTTCAGTAAACAGTCATTCATTTATTCATCCACTTCCTCCCTTTCATTCTGTTTAAAGGAGGCATCTAAGTTTAATTTTCTAAGCAAACACTACTAAGACCACAGGTTTCATTAAGTCATAGGTATTCATTTTCAGAGATTTGTAACATTATTTTTGGTACCCAGAAGCAACTCTGCCACATTTTGCTGCTATTTCCAGATTGCATGGAGAAGCCAATGCAAATAGAATGTCTATTACTGTGGCAACGGCAGACAGCTGTGGAATTAGAGGTGTGCAGTTCACGTGATTTAATAAGGTTGAATGCTCGCACCTTCCCCAAAACTCCCCCGACAGCAAGGAGATGGCAGAGGGAAGTGTGCTTGCATGAGGGATATAACATGAGTCATGAGCTGATTCCTTGATTGTTGCCTTGGCCCTTGGAAAGATAAGCTCATGACATTTTCCTTCAAACCATGTTCTGAAATGCAATTCCTGTAGCTTAATAAAATATCACTGGATCTCAGGCTGATGGGGCCTTGAGGGCCGTCAAGAATGTGATGACAACTGATACAGGGTTACACCTGACCCTGTTTGTGCTACATTTATAGATTTTGAAATTCCTTCGAAAAGAGCTTCCATCTGGTGTATTTCTCTAAGGAGAGAGGTTTCTTGCACTTAGACGTTCCAGCATCTGAAAAAAAAAAAAAAATTCTTCATGCTGCTCTTGAAAAAATAAAAAATTGCCATCAACATAGCAGTTCCTTCGATCTGCTTTAGTGGTTTTGTTTTTGTTTTGTTATTGTTGTGGGGTTGTTTGTTTTGTGTTTTGTGGGTTTGTGGGTTTTTTTTGTTTTTTGTTTTTTTTTTTTTTTTGACTAGCCTTACTTCCAGATATAGACCATCACATGCTGTGACGGGACATGTCCTTGGACTTTCCTTGGTGCTTGTTCCTCTCAGATGTGTCAGTAATAATGTTAATCATACTAAAAATGGCTGAGACATATTGGGTACGTACCTAATATGCTCATCACTCCATGTGACTGATTTAATCCCTCAAGCCAATGAGATAGGAACAGTACTGCCCCCTAATCCACAGATGAGAAAATGCAGGCTTAAAGACAAGGGTGACTTGCCTGCCCCAGGTCATGAGTGAGGCAGCAGTGGGGTCAAGACTTGAACTTTGCACACATTCCTGGACACCCAGTGTCTTTTACGTGCTGCCTCCCGCCTGTGAACAACATATCCCCAAGGAGACACAGTCACAGATGTTCCTCTTGTACATCTCCGTGCAGCCGTCTAGGTGTCCGGAACTTACAAGGTTGGAAACCTCCCCAAACATGTCTGTGGGGAAAGTGTCTGAGAACCTTCTTCATTCCTGTGTATGAGGCATGGAGACACCATTCACCATGATGGTTGGCACCAGAAGCATCCAGAGCTCAGGGTGCCCTGGGGCTTAATTCAGCAGCTGCCTCAGCCAACTGTCAAAGGGAGCAAGTTGATGCTTGCGGCCATGCTGCCTGGCCAGTGCTGGAGCACGCTCTAAAGCCCTCAGCAAGCAATTCACTGTGAGGGTGTTTCCTCTGCCAGAACCCATTAGGGCAGTCAATATCGGCATATGTCTTTGCATGCTCAGTAAGAATTCTGTTCCTGGGCCAGGCCTGCAGAAAGTACCTTCAGATATTCTTGAGGGATTTATAAATATCAAGAAAGTAAGTCTCTCAACAGCTGTCCCTGCGAAGAGACAGAGCAGGTCACAGTGGGGCTGTGGAGGTTGCTGGAGAGAAGGTGGATGAGGAAGAGAGCAGTGAGCAGGAGAAATCCCCATGCTTTCAGCCTGCATCTCCCCCCCCCCCCATTGCACCCCTTCAGACACCATCTTAACACCTGCACAATACAATTTCAAAGCCACTGGTCGGTCCTGCCCTACCTTCTTTATCTCCTTATCACTCTGTCGTGGTCTCCCGGTGCCTAGCATAGGGTCTGACCCTCTGGGAGTGCTGAATACATTTTTTTTACTGAGTTGACATGAATTGGGAAAAAATAGTCACTGTTCTTTTTGTATGCCCTGCTTTGTTTTAAAATTTATTGTTAGTAGTGGGGTGCCTGGGTGGCTCAGTCAGTTGAGTGTCTGACTTCGGCCCAGGTCACGATCTCATGGTTCTTGAGTTCAAGCCCCACAATGGACTCTGTGCTGACAGCTCAGAGCCTGGAGCCTACTTCAGATTCTTTGTCCCCCTCTCTTCTCTCTCTGCCCCTCTCCTGCTTGTGCTCTGTCTCTCTCTCTCTCTCTCTCTCTCTCTCTCTCTCTCAAAAATAAATCCAAAAAACATTTTAAAAAATAAAAAAATAGAAGTTATTGTTAGTATAAGAATTCAGAGGAGTATGTTAAACCTCACAGAGGAAAGTCAACTAAAAAACACGTTCAGGGAAACATACTCTACAGACTTTTCTTTTCCTCCCTTCTCCTCTTCTGGTGGTCCTGCTTCCTGCCCTGTAGCAGGCTGTGTGGCAGGAATTACACAGTTGTGGCTTGATGCTGATTTGTAGGGCAAGAAGACTATCTCCATCCCTTAATGGTCTCTGGATGCTCATCCCACTTCTCTTTGACAGGGACTCACTGAGCAACCTCTATAATTGGTGAGACACATCTGGGCTCCTGGGACAGGGGCTGTGGGCTGCTGGCTGAGAAGCAGGCACACCTTCCCAGGTACTGGCTGTGCCATGTAGCCAGGAGGACTCGCCTCCCTATCAGATGCTACTTACTGGCAGAACAGCAGGGTGGGCTGCACTGGGAGGCACTTGGCAAGCCTTTGGGGTGCTTCTGTCCACTCACATGTGCCAGAGAAATGCTGGAGGGGGCTCCTGATGGAGACAGCATTGAAGTGGGTGTGTCCCGATCCTAAAGCACATTCTCCTCCACTGCTGTTTCCTCTGGAAGAATAGGAGTTGCTGCAAAACATATGTTTTTAATTTTTTTCAAGTTTTTTTTTCTGAAAGAGATAGCAAATGGGGGGGGGGGCAGAGAGAGAGAGAGAGAGAGAGAAAGAGAGAGAGAATCCCAAGCAGGCTCTGCACTGGCAGTGCAGAGCCCAACGCAGGGCTCAAACTCACGAACTGTGAGATCATGACCTGAGCTGAAACCAGGAGTCTGATCATGCTTAACCCACTGAGCCACCCAGGCGCCCCTGAGAACATGTGTTTTAAATAAGAGTGATTATCATCGCCAAGTGGCCAGATTTCTGTTTTCATCAGTTCACTGAGGGGTGTGCCAGCTAGTTGCCAGTGGGAATAGACTGAGGTTGTTTGAGCTATTGAGCTCTAAAATAATAGGAGCTCCCCAGTTGCGTTCCTGCAACTCACCCCCAGTGCCATCAGAAGTCAGCTGTTGGGCAGGCTCTTGGCTCAGGCCGCTGTGCACTCAGACCATTATTGACAAATGATGGTAGTTTATTTCTTCATTTACAGATTTTGAAAGCCTAGTGAACTTCAGTCTAGTCCTCTCTCCAGTCTTAAGGAGCTCTGTGATTTTGTTCAAGCCATTTAATTCTACTAACATTTAATTTTACCTAAAATTTTACAATGAAAAGCAAAAGATGTGATGCCTGTGATGGTGGCTTTTATAGCTCAGTGCTTTGGAAATGTGAGCATTGTTATTTTGGAGGCAGAGGTTGGGCATCTAGTGGTGGCTCCACCACCTACTGGATGAGTTTCTATTTTCTTACCTCAAAAATGGGGATAATTATACCTTGCTCGCAGGGAAGTCAAAATTTAATCAGGTAATTTCAACATTCCCCAAAGTTTCTATTACATAGAAAAGCACTCTGTGGCTAAGGAGGCTTAAGAAATCCTGCATTAAAAGTAAGCAGGTTTCTTTACTGTAGAATTTCTCTGAATCTTTATGAGGCTTATATATACCAGGAAATTTCCAGGAAAGAGCTAGTAAAAAGCGTTTTATCTAACTCTGATATTTTTTAATTAAAAAAATTTTTTTAATGTTTATTCATTTTTTGAGAGAGAAAGAGACTGAGTGTGAATGGGGGAGGGGTGGAGAGCAAGAGGGAGACAGAGGATCTAAGGCGGGATCCAGGCTCTGAGCTGTCAGCACAGAGCCCCACGTGGGACTCAAACTCAAGAACTGCGACATTAGGACCTGAGCCGAAGTCTGACGCTTAACAGACTGATCCACGCAGGCTCCCCTTTTAATTTTTTTTTTAAAGTAACATCTAGCCATGAGAACAAACTTTGAGGACTGCTAGATAATGCATGTAAATTTAACTTCATGCCAACATATAATAGTAATTAAGGGTAATCACAACCCTTTACTAGATGCCCACTATGTTTTGGGTAGAGGACAGTATAAATCACAAATTAAGAATGCAGTCTGCCGGCACCTTACCAGGAAATGTATGTATGTACGTAATTCCCAAACACTCTTTAAAGGCACTGGCTTACTGGGTTCACAGAGTTTCTCTGTCCTGATTAAAACGAAAATAATATGTTTCTACAGATAGGTATCCTTCTACACCCACATCCACATATAAACAGCCTGCTTGCCCTTCTAGGCTTGACTCAGGATCCACCCCACAACCTATTCTGTCAGCTCCTTTGACAAGTCTTCTGGCCCTCTCTCATGGGACCTTCATGAATCAGTGTTTATTTATCTAACAGACTTGGAGTCATTTGAGGTGGAGTCTGAATTCCCAAACTTCCACTTATTATCCATGTGACCCTAGATAAATTGTGTCCAGGTTCCTTCAACTGTAAAACTTGGACCCTGCCTGCCTTACCAAGATCAAAATAAGTTGGAGAGATTAAATGAGAAACCTTGTGAGTAAGAGCAAGTTCTGTAGCATTTCCTATGGACCAGGCTGTGTTGTACGAGCACTAACACATAGGAATTTGTGTCATCCTAATGGAGTGCTGTGAGTGAGCACTTCAAGATGCAGAGAGATGATATAACTTGTCCAAGTGCCCATGTGCCAGGATGTGAATGCTGGAAGGCCGGGTTCCACATCCACGCTCTTGCTACTTCACCTTTCTACCTTTCTTATAAAGAACTTGAATAGTGCATGGCATGGAGTAGGTCTGTATTGATGAACATTTCCTTCTCCCTCCACATCTGTTCTCTCTTCTTTTCTAAAAAATATTTTTTAAGTTTATTTATTTTGAGAGAGAGAGAGAGAGTGTGTGTGTGTGTGTGAGCAGGGTAAAAGCAGAATGAGAGGAGAGAGAGAATCCCAATCAGGCTCTCCTCTGTCAGCATGGAGCCCGATGCAGGGCTCGAACTCATGAACCATGAGATCATGACCTGAGCTAAAACCAAGAGTCAGACATTTAACTGACGGAGCCACCCAGGCACCCGTATTCCGTCTTCTCAATCAGTTTGTTCTCCCCTTCCCCAGTACCTTCTTGCTTACTGAGATTTTACTTGTTTAATTGTTTACATGTTTAATACATAAAGGTCACATAGCACCAAGCCCTGGAAGTTCGTGATATTGCTGTGGGGCTTTCAGCAGGACTGGAGAGGGAAACTGCTCCTTTCACACCCGTGGGAGAGCTGCCAGAACCTGTTTCTGCCAGTCCCGCTCTGTAGTGAGTAACATTCTGAGTGGCCCCTGAGTGTCCCTTCATCTCTCATGGTGCCCTGGAGAACCATATATCTCTACAAGTTCACACGTACCAGGTTTTTATTAAGTCCTGAGAAGGCACAGTCCCTAGAATTCTTGGTCTTGCCTTTTCTCAGCCCAGGTAGGAGCTGAGGAGCTATTTGCGTGAATCAACATGAAGGAACTCATCATGTACCTTGATTTATGAGGTGGTTTTCTCCACCCCAAGCCATGAGAGTGGGGGTGGTGGGGTGTGGAGGAGCTGGGGGACAGTTGGCCTTGATCTTCTGAACAGTGCTCACACTTGCCAGCTTCTAGGCACAAAGGATGACTCAGAGCTTGGCAATAACTAGGAACGCTCGAATATGGGGAGCCTGAGACTCCAGGCAGAGGAGCCCTTGTCGAAAGAGAACTGCTTTGCTATCTAAAGCAATGGGTATCCGTACAGCTGGGTAACTTTGAGCCCCTTCATTTGGGGGGCTCCTTTTATTACTCATCACGTTTTAAGGCAGTCCGGGTGTTCACTGAGTACAAAGTGGCAGCAATAACAGATAATAACATGTACAGTTCCAGACGCTGTGCCAACCTGTCAACACAAACATTGTCACTTCCTCACCTGTTTGACCTATGAAAAAGCTGAGGCTCAGAAAGATGAAATAAGCCAGAATGAAGGGAAGTCAGAATTATGAATCCAGGGTTTTTTGGCACCAAGGCTTCAGATTGGGAAAACCTACTCCTATCAGGTTATGCCTACCCCTCGCCAATTTAATGTTACCTTCTCACAGACTTGGAAATTCTAGGGTGACACCTGAAAGGAAACGGTCTTTAATTCCATCACAAAGCAGGCAGTGCCATGAGCGGCCTGGCCTGGGGTGTCCAAAGTGGCCATTCATCCCAGACCCCTGCTGCCTGCAGCCGGCTTGGTTTGCATAGGCACTTGGCAGATTTCCAGGGACACTGAGGGAATCCCGTCTGATCAGAGGATGTGCAGAAAATGGAGGCAGCTTCCCAGTCGTTTGGCAGAGACAGGTTTGTAGCCCTGAGAATTCCAGGGAAGAGGTATTAACCCTCAAACAATCTCCAGATCAGCAGGGGTTGAGGTGGTAACACCAAGAGGAGACAGCATTGTTTCTGTGGATAATTGCATCTCAGAACCATAGAATGTTAGGTCTGGAAGGAACCTTAGAAATCACCTAGGCCAGGAATTTTCAAACTTTAATTTTGTCAAGTGAAATCCTACACAGAACACGAATGTCACAATGGATTGGCAGGTGGAAGAAGAGATCCCCTTGTTCCTCCCGCCAGCCTGGAAGCGCCTCAGTGCCCTAGGTAAAGAGTTTGAGACAGGCTGAGTTCAGTCAAACCTCTTGTCATGTGAAGTGTTTTATCTAACTCTAGAGCCGAGGAGCCTGAAACCCTACAGAGATTAGTTGAGTTCCTCCAGAGGCCACCCGGATCTTCATCTGGTGAGAGGTGTTGTGAATCAGTATTCCCCGGATGATTTCTAGGTTTAAAACGGTTACATTGGCTTTACCTCCTGCCAGCCACAGCTTCAATTGAACTTCTCTCAGCTGCGGGAAAAAGCTCAGACATCCCATTCAGGCTAATCCAACTCTCTCCTTCGAATTTTAACCAATCTCACAGGGGGTTAACAACTTTGGGAGAGAGGATTATTAAACAGCAAGAATAGTTTAAGAGCCCTGGGCCAGAACCAAGAACAAGGGTGATTCGCAATGCCAGAGGGAAGAAGGAGTGACAGTCAGAAGATGGACCAACTTCATTCCTCCAACCATCTTGCCCAGAATCCACTTTCATGAGAGGATTAGTTTAATAGGGCATGTACCTGGAAAGTCCCCAGTGAGTTCAGGAATCAGAGTATAAAAATCCCACCTATTTTTGTACTCAGCCCTCCTGAGACCTTGAGATTGGCCCAGAAAGAAGAAATAAGAACATACTTGGTTGAGAAAGGCTCAGAAATAAAGCTTCACTCCTGGTGGTGGTCTCTAGACCTGTAGTGGGCGAGGATTTGTACACACCCTGCAAGCAGAGGTGACCCAACTCTTCCCAGAAAGGCATGGGCAGGTTCTGTTGAATTAGCACATCAGGAATTTCACTGGGATTAATGTTTTAACCATTGTGCCAATACATTTATACCATTTTGTCTGAACATTCTCTGACAGAATAAAACCACTTTTAAGTAAGCAAGCTTTGTTTTGTTCATATATATATATATATATATATATAAATTATTTTTTTAACATTTATTTTTGAGAGAGAGAGAGAGAGAGAGAACATGAGCAAGGGAGGGGAAGAGAGAGGGGAGACACAGAATCTGAAGCAGACTCCAGGCTCCAAGCTGTCAGCACAGAATCCTATGCAAGGCTCACACTCACAAACTGCAAGATCATGACCTGAGCCGAAGTCAGACGCTTAACTGACTGAGCCACCCAGGTGCCCCTATGTATTTTTTTTAAATGTTTAATTATTTTTGAGAGAGAGAGAATATGTGCATACAAGTGGGGGAGGGGCGGAGAGAGGGGGACAAAGAATCTGAAGCTGTTAGCACAGAGCCCAATTTGGGGCTCAAACTCACCAACCACGAGTCATGGCTTGAGCCAAAGTCAGAGAGGCTCAACCAACGGAGCCGTCCAAGTAGCTTAAGTATTGTTTTGTTTTTAAGTGAAAGAATGGCAGTATGAATTACTTGGATGCCCTTTGTGCTATGTTTAAAAGTTTAAAATTTTAAGAACCCAGTATATTTAGAATAAAGAAATGTCTAGATTTTACCTTGTGAGCTTTGCAACTCAGTTCTTATACTCATTTCAAGGTCTGAGTCTGTTTCACTCCTGGTGCTTCCTTTACTGTGCAGTTTTTGTTAATTGGGAGGTTAACCACTGGTAGGTTTCATTTAGAACCTTCCCTGGACTGGATGGCTTTGGATCAGGTCCTCAGTTAGGAGTAAAGATCTACGGGGCGCCTGGGTGGCGCAGTCGGTTAAGCGTCCGACTTCAGCCAGGTCACGATCTCGCGGTCCGTGAGTTCGAGCCCCGCGTCAGGCTCTGGGCTGATGGCTCAGAGCCTGGAGCCTGTTTCCGATTCTGTGTCTCTCTGTCTCTCTCTGCCCCTCCCCCGTTCATGCTCTGACTCTCTCTGTCCCAAATAAATAAACGTTGAAAAAAAAAAATTTAAGATCTAGAGCCTGCTTGGACTCACAGTCTGGCTCCTCCAACTCCTTGTGGTGTGACTTTCGGCAGAGAACTCAATCTGCCTCTGCCCAGTTCCTCATCTGGGAAGTAGATGACAGTGGTGTCTGTCCAGTGAGATGGTTGTGTGGACTTAGTGATGTAATGCACAGAACTGGAGGTCAGCTCAGCTGAACGACCATAGGGATGAGGGCTGGGACTTTTATGGCAGTCTTTTCATGCCTCTGGTCCACTCACCCAGCCCCTGCCAGCTCTGCATCATTCCCTGACCCAGAACCACACACCTGGGGAACTATATGCATCTTTGGGTATAAAATGAATGACTGGGCATGTGATTGAAGTGATAAGAGAAATTGAGGTCTTACTCTGGCCCAGAGTAAACACTCAGCAGTTAACTGGTGTTGTTACTGTTAACATCAGCACTGACACCCCATAGCTGGCCTCCTCTTACACCAGAATCTCTATACCCATAAGATCTCAGAGGTAAAAGACACCTGAACAGTTGCCAAAGGTTGCTTTAGAATTCCTGAAGATGCTTTGAAAAATTCCCTGTTCTTGGGGAAGATCAGAAGAGGGGTTGGGAATCTGTCCTGTAAACAAATGTAGGTGATTGTCATGTATAGCCAGTAATGGAAACCACCTTCTCTTACCTGGATTCCCTCCCCAACAACACTAGCACGTACCCTCTGTTTGAACACTTTCTTGCACAGGAGGCTTGTACCATCACCTGAAGCAGTGCATCCCCACTTTTGGACACTTCTGGTGATACAAAGTTATGTCCTTGCATTGACCTGAAGAAGGGAGGGACTGCCTCTGGCTTTAAGGAGGTGGAATAGAATAGTGAAAAGAGAACAGACTTTGAAGTCAGAAAGAAATGGGCTTGAATTCCACTCCAGTGCTTATTAGTTCTGTGGCCCTGGGCAAATTTTCTTTTCCCATTTGTCTTTCCAGTGACAATCTTCCAGTATTTGAACCCTATCTTTCCAGTCTTCTCTTAGCCTCCCTATATGATAAGATCTCAGTTTCTCTTATCACTTCAATCACATGCCCAGGCTCTGCCTTTGCCCAGTCAGTCATTTTATACCCAAAGATGCATATAGTTCCTCAGGTGTGGTTCTGGGTCAGGAAATGATGCAGAGCTGGCAGGGGTTGGGTGAGTGGACCATAAACCAAAGAGTGAGCCAGAGACATGAATAGACAGCCACAGAAATCCCCAGCCCTCATCCCTATGGTCATTCCGCAGAGCTGACCTCCAGTTCAAATGCTTCTGAGTCTACACCTTGACCGTGTCCCTTTGGAGCTGGGACTGGGGATAGATGTCATCATACTGGCCACATCCTTGAAGATGGTTATCAAGGAACTGGATGGGGTGAGGCCAACTCTGCCTCCTGTTCAGTTGGTCCAAATGGTGAGACCAGAGCTTGCTGGAGCGCAGGAAAACGGGAATATGGGCTGTGACCCTATTACTTACACCCAAATGCTGAGTCCATCCCATTCTCTTAGCCCCATGATGGCTCAGATACAGGGTGTCCATATACCAACAATGCCTGGTTCGTCCTCAGCCATGCACATGGTCTTTTCAGTCTACAAACTAGGACTCCTCTACCCATTGTGTGGGTCAGAAAGAGAAAGGAATATTTTGAGGTCTGATTTCTGAAGATCTTTATTACTAGTCACATGTCTTCAGAAAACTTGTTTAACCTCTTTGAGCTCAGTTCCTTCATCTGTAAAATTGGGATACAAGTACTACCTACCTCATAAGATCACAAGAAGGATTAAATGACATTGTGTATACAAATGCTTAGTACAGGGGCACCTGGGTGGCTCAGTTGGTTAAGCATCCAACTTCAGCTCGGGTAATGATCTCGAGATTCGTGAGTTCAAGCCCCACGTTGGGCTCTGTGCAGTCAGCTTGGAGCCTGGATCCTGCTTCGGATTGTTTCCCTCTTTCTCTGCCCCTCCCCCCTTGCCTGTGCTCGCTCTCTCTCTCTCTCTCTCTCAAAAATAAGTAACATTAAAATTTTTTTTAAAAAGCAAATGCTTAGGACATACTAAGTGATAGGTGTGGGTTGGCTTCTTGGGAGGAAGAGGTGCAGCTGGGAATGGCTGGTATCCCACCCCACCACCACCACCTGTGAAAGCAGCCTGGGGGCTGCAACCACCCATTGCTCCATCTCTCCCAGCATAGGACCTGGGCTTCAAATGAAAATGTGACTATCAGCACATCTGTCCAGTTGGCCAGTCCTGTTTGAGGCAAATCTAAGTAGCACATCAAAAGGAATTTGAATTTTACAGAGGAAATGTCAATGTCTTGGAGAATATTTCTTCTTTTCTTAAGCTTTTATAGGTCACCATTCATTGTGGCGTTTCAGTTTCATGAAGTTTCAATTTAGCATGGAAAATGTGGTCTGACCAGCTACGTGAGCATCACCTGGGAGCTTGATGGAAGTATAAAGCCTGGACCCCACCCCGAACATGCAGAAACTCTGGGGTGCAGCCCAGCAATCTGTGTTTTAGTGAGCCCTCCAAGTGCTTCTTAAGGCCCCCATTTGAGAACATTGGTCTAGATACCACAGGGTCCTTCCTTCTACCCCTCCTCCCACCCCTGGCAGTTTTCACATCCAGGTGACCAAGCCTGTGACCAAGCCTGTGTCTTTAGCCATATATTTTCAGTGCTTCCACAATTTTTTAAAATTTTTTTAACATTTATTTATTTTCAAGAGACAGACAGAGACAGAGTGTGAGTGGGTGAGTGGCAGAGAAAGAGGGAGACACAGAATCCGAAGCAGGCTCCAGGCTCTGAGCTGTCAGCACAGAGTCCGACGAGGGGCTCGAACCCACTAACTGTGATATCATGACCTGAGATGAAGTCGCATGCTTAACCAACCGAGCCACCCAGGTGCCCCTTAGTGCTTCCACAATTTGAAGATAGCTCCTGA
The DNA here is from genome assembly GCF_027475565.1 of Acinonyx jubatus. Classification (NCBI taxonomy): domain Eukaryota; kingdom Metazoa; phylum Chordata; class Mammalia; order Carnivora; family Felidae; genus Acinonyx; species Acinonyx jubatus. The sequence continues at coordinate 43,236,361 of NC_069391.1, forward strand.
GAGAATGATTGATTGTCTTATCCTGGGAAACTCATCTGTTCTTTTCACTGGAAGGTGTAATCTAAATCCAAGCCTGTGCTAGACAACAGTCAGGGAACAAGCATTTGTTTGGGATGTTAAAACCATCAGATCAGTTGGTTTCTTCCACCTCTGAAGCTTCCTTCCAGCCTCCTGACCACTAATAATGGTATCTTGGATGGGTAATGATAATAGCAAATATTTTTCGAGCTCTTCCCATGTTACAAAATACCTTTCATTATTTTTTTTACATTTAATTCTCATAACCAAATGAGGTAGGTGTATTGTTAATATTATCCCCATATCCTGTATGGTGAAACTGAGCCTTAGAGGAGCTAATTCACTTGCCTGAAGTCATTTGGCTAGTCAGTGGCAGACAAGAGACTTGAACTCAATCTGTCTGGTAGCAGATTCTATGAATTTTCAATAAACTCCCCTACTTGGTTAGGTACACTATATCTCTGGACCAGGAACATGGACAAGGAATACCCTAGGCCAGTGGTCTTAAATTTAGCATGGATCAGGATTATCTGGAAAGCATCTTAAAATGCACTGATTGCTGTGCCCTGGTCCCAAAGAGTCAGAGTCAGTGCCTCTAGCTTAGAGTCTGGGAATTTGCATTTCTAGTGAGTTCCACATATTGCTGGTGCTGCTGTTTGAAGGACCACACTTTAAGATCATGGCTCTAGGCCAGTGTTTCTCAACCAGTGCTACACACTAGAATCATCTGGAGAATTTCAGATTCAATTTTTTTAGTGTGGGACATTGCCATTCTTGTGTGTGTGTGTGTGTGTGTGTGTGTGTGTGTGTCTGTGTGTGTGTGAGTGCGTGTGTGTAATATGCTTCCCAGGTGATTCTAATGTGCAGCCAGGGTTGAGAGAACCACTGCTATACTCAAAGGAAGACTATTAACTGCTTTCTACAGCCTTAGTTCTTCAGTCCTATGTCAGGGCTTCTCTTGCAAAGGTGTTCACAATGACAGGGAACCCACTGGTATGCCAGGGAATACCAGTACTATCCTGCAGGATAAATAGAGCCCATTCGTTTTATTTCAAGGTTTACAGAAAAGTTAATAATTTCTATAAGACAAATGGATCTACTGTGGAGTAAAGTGCAAAATGTGCATGAACTACTAATACAATCTATGAGATTCAACCCATTCCTAAGAATCTAACCAAGGAACATTGTCAGAGACTAATTGCTGAAGATATACTCAAGGAGAGTCACTCAAACATATTATTTTGTCCTCATCATTGCTGAATCTGTGACAATCCATTGCTCAAAAAATATTTATATGTACTCATGATATAATATTAAGTGTAAAAAAGAGGATACAATGTATTACATGATTTTAATCTTATTTTTAAAAACAATATACCATTTACATACATATATATACACATATATATATACATGTATATGTATATATATATATTCAAAGATAAAAGATTGGAAGTTAACACACCAAAATATTATCAGTGGTTATTTCATGGTAGGATTATGGGTGATAATAATATTTATACTTGACCAGCATTTTCTAATTTTTTAACAATATTACTTTTGTGATTAGACCAAAAGAATTTAGGCAATGACCTATCTTTATAAGTACATATTCCGAAATACCTGTCTGAAAATATAAACCATGGATTTATAAGTCAGAAGTTTTTTCACCAAACTAGAAAACATTTAAAATTGCTAATTACTATTTCAAAGGGTGCTAATGCATTTCAGCCCAGGAAAGTAAGAACTTCATGAGAACTTAGGAGAGGTAGTACTGGGCAAGGAGACACGTGCCCTGCAAGGTGGTTTCCTTGGGACTCCTAAGAGTCTCTCAAGGTGCACAGTCCTCTCCAGTGAGTAAGCTGGCTGACTGTGCTTCTGTGTGACATCACCAAAACATCACCATAGTTAGTTAGTGTAGAATAGACCTAATATGCTGGAAGGGGGGTTTAGCAATGTCTATGTGTATCATGCAAATATGCAGGCAGTAAGAAAATCAAGTCTATGTAAATGTTAACAAAGAAAAGGCATAGGGAGGACACTCCTGTGTTGCAAAACACCAAGCCCATTGCCTTCATTAATCCAGATGCCTGTCTGTTGATGCTCCTCTTGGAGTTGCCTTCAAACAAGCAAATGGTGCCCTCTGCACATTTGTGTCAGAGGACTAGAAAGAGGACGGTGCCAGTCAGTGCTCAGAGAGGCCTGGGAAGGAGGAATCTGAAAATATTACATACTCGGGGGCAGTGTCACTAGGGTAATCATTTTCCAGTATAGCCAGTAGACATTTTCTATGCAACCAAGCCTCACCTGGCCACACAAAACAAAACCACCTGCTTCTACAACAGCTGGGACTGGTGACCCAAGTTAGAGTAGCAGGTGGCAGGCCAGTGGGCACCATTCTGGGGTGGCCCCTTGGTGGAAAGAGCCCCTTCTGCCTGAAGGGCAGAAGACTCATCCCAAGGAAGGGCACCCAGCCAGAAGTGCCTACCATTTACTGCAGTCAAATTTGCAACCATGTGCAGTGTTTTCTTTAAAGGGTCCAAGCTGACAAAGTGAATGAATGAATTGAATGGGGCTGCCCAGGGGAATGGAGCATCTCCCAATTACAGGAAGCAGGTATCACTTAGCTGTTGCCATGAGGGAATTTCAGGCCAGCTGTGACAGGTCTTCTGAGTTTTTCCAAAAGAAGCCAGAATTCTTGATCTTTGTACTATAGTTCCCAATTTCTAAATGTTGGCAGCATTGCAAAATACTGTGTGGTCCAAAGAAAACATGCCTGCTGGCTGGTTTTGGCCTGCAGCATCAGCCTCTTCCCTCTGCTTTAGAATCTCAGATGCTAAAGAGGCAGTTGCTGGAGTCCCTTTGTCTTCTTACCTCTCTTCCCACCTACCTCCACCAAATTCCAAATGACGAATTCCTGAACTCTCAGACTGTCCTCCTCAAATGTCATGCTTTATTAAGGACCTTAAAACTGGCTAATGGCCTCACAGTAATTTATTTCAGTTGAGGATTTTTAAAATGAGCTATACAGAGATATTTTCTGGAAAATGAAGTTAATTTAAAAAATAATTTTAAAGGAACCGCCCTGGATTTTGAGGGGTAAAGCGTGTTTTATTTGAGAAATGTGTGCTTTCGAGTGAGGTCAGTCTGGGTTGAAATTCCAGCTTTACCACCTGTCATTTGTATCTCGGGCAAGTGACTCAGCCTCTCAAGCTTCTCGTTATCTCATCTGCAAAGGGGGGGGGGGGGGTGGGGCGGGAAACAACTCATGGGTTTATTGGTTTGTTTAGGGTAATCAGTATTAACGTATGTTAATGTGTGATGCCATTAGGTGCTCAGGAAGTATAAAGTTTCTCTTAGGAGCCAAAGTAACTGAAACTTTCAATTGCAAATGTTACAAAATAGCCTCATAAAGCATTTACATATATAATATTAGAATTTTTAAAATCCACTTTCTTCAGGTATCCCATTGTAGGAGTGCCTGGGTGGCTCAGTCAGTTAAGCAACTGACTCTTGATTTCGGCTCAGGTCGTGATCTCTCAGTTCATGAGTCTGAGCCCCACATCGGGCTCTGTGCTGACAGGCTGACAGCATGGAGCCTGCTTGGGATTCCATCTGTCTCCCCTCTCTCTGCCCCTCCCTGTGGGCTCTCTCTCTCTCTGTCTCTCTCTCTGTCTCTCTCTGTCTCTCTCTCAAAATAAGTAAAATAAACTTAAGTACATACACATACAAGAAATCCCATTGTAGGAAGTAGTGTTGCAGTTGAGATGGGAGAAAAGGGGAAAATCAAGAGGTTGAGGGGATGAACCTGAGGGGTGTCTGCCTGGGGGAGGTCCTAGGGTCAGTGCCCAAATTCAGTTACATATAAGGTGACCTTATGATTTATCAGTCCATTTTAACTCTTGCTCACTGCTGAATCTCTAGTATCTAGCACACCACCAAATAAATAAATGTTTGTTAGTTATGTAAATTGGTTAGTGAACAAATAAAGAGCGTAGGTGGGAGTTTTATCTGGCAAGAATAACTAGGAGCTCTGTTCAGACCATGCTATGTATCAGAGACTGTCTGCTTCCCAGCCACGGGTCATGTACAGTCACATGGAGCCTGCCCTCAGGAGAGCCCTGTGCTCGGTTGAATACTCTGCTGTCATCATCTTGAAATTCTTAATAATTTGTGAACTAGGGGCTCTGCAAATTATGTAGCCATCCTGATCAGAGTTTCATCAGTAAACATAGAAATGTCAGTGCATGAACCAAAGGGAAAAAATTATGGTTCCAGGGCCTAATCAAATATTTGTGGTCCACAGAGTGGTATTTTTTATCTAAATAAAATTTTTAGTTAGAATAGTTTTAGATTTATCCAAAAGTTTAAAGGTAGTACAGAGAGAACCCATATATCCCTCACACAGTTTCTCATGTTGGTAACATCTTACATTACATTTATATCTATAATACATGTGTCATAACTACGGAACTAACAACAGTACTATAAACTCCACACAGTATTCACATTTTATGAATCTTTCCCTAATGCCCCTTTCCTGTTCCTGGATTCCATCCAGGACACCGCATTACATTTAGCCATCAAATCTGTTTAGGCTCCTCTGGGCTATGATGTTTTTCTCAGACATTTCTTGTTTTTGATGACTTTGACAATTTTGAGCGGTACTTGTCAAATATTTTATAGAATGTCCCCTCAGTTTGGGTTTCCCTGATGGTTTTCTCATGGTTAGACAGGGGCTATAAGTTCTTGAGAGGAAGACTACAGATATGAAGTGACATTTTCATCACATCATATCAAAGATCTATGCCATGCACATGACTTGTCATTGATATTAACCTTGATCACCTGGCCAATGTAGTGCTTGCCAGGTTTCTCCATTAAGTTTCTCCATTAACTCTTTCCATACTTACTCTTTGGAAGAAAGTCACCTAGTGTACCCCACAATCAGTGGCGGGGAGGGGCCCTCCACCTCCTTCAGGGGGAAGTATCTACATAAGTTACCTGGAATTCCCCTCCATGGGACATTTGTCAATTTTCCATTCATTTATTCAACTGTCTATCAGTCGGGACTTGTGGATATTTATTTTATACCTTGGGTTACAATCCAGTTCTCTTCCATTTATTTTGTTGCTCCCATTCCAGCTTTGGTGGTTCACGAGCTCTTTCAGGTTGCCTCCAGTGTCCCTTGGACATGCCCCTAAGGTTGTGATTTTATTGAAGACATCCTTTCTTTCTGGCACTACAAGGTGCCAGGCTGTCTTTTACATTTCCTTCTGCAGCCCTAGAATCAGCTGTTTCTCCAAGGAGCCCTGATTCCTTTTATTGAAGAATGGTATTAGAAGCTAAGATCTGGAGGGCACCTGGGTGGCTCAGTTGGATGGGCATCCGACTTTGGCTTGGGTTATGATCTCATGGCTCATGAGTTCAAGCCCCATATCAGGCTCTGAGCTGATAGTGCAGAGCCTGCCTTGGATTCTCTCTCTCCCTTTCTCTACCCCTCCCCATCCTGTGTGCACACACTCTCTCTCTCAAAAATAAATAAACTTAAAAAAAAAGAAGCTAAGATATGGGTGTTGTGTGCTCATTGCTGTAGCTCATTACTACCAGAGCATTTTACATTTTTTAGTGTAAATCTTTAAAAATTAAGCTGTCATCTTATAGAAAGTCAGCTTTTCCAAGCTAACTATGTAAAAATAAATAACATTAATAAATGAAATGTTAAAATTTTTAATGTTTCCGAATTAACCACCAACATTTAACTATAAACAGATTCCACATTGGAATCTAGGCTCCTAGAAGATCTGGCAGTCCTAGACCCATATACCCCCTCAACAGCAGTCAGCTGAGGCAGAGGGGCTCTTGTCCTTTCCTGCTTAGAGCCCTCTCGGGTTGTCACTGTACGCACTGCTCACTATCTTATTACACCCAGACGACTATACTCTTCTTTTTTCTTTCTGACCCTTGAAGGCATTCGATTTTGTGATTCCTGGTTCAGACTGTATTCCAGTAGGTAATTTACAGATACACAGCTTAGTCTGTGATTTTAGCTGAACTTGGATCCCAGAGATCAAGTATCAGAGCTCTATTTCTGGTTTGACCCCTCTCTTACTGGTTCACCCTCATTGGCTCTTACATGCAAATACAGTGACTCACCATTTCTTGCTCAGTCCCTGCCTTCACCCCTCCAGCTCAGGTGTAAAGAGTCATCTGCGTCCACTTGGCATTTTCCCCTCAGCTTCAGGCTTCAAGGGTCTTTGCAGGCAGAGTCTGCCCTGAATGTTTTTGGCCAAGTGTCCTTTTCTTAGACTCTTTCTGTCTGGAGAAGATCCCCCAACAGTCACACCCCTACCTCAGATTAATTTCTTCCTGGTCACTGTTGCCTTGTGGCTCTGCAAAGCACTCCTTAAATTGGGTTCCAGTCATCATTCTTTCTAGATCTGCCCACCCTTTGCAAAAAGGATCTGTTGCTTTGCTGTCTTCTCCCTGTCCCCTGCTTACCCCCGTCATGTATCAGGAGTATTTGTCAGTCATTCCTGGCTTATTTCTGACTTTGCTAAATTTGGAAAACTACCTGTCTGGCACTTCTCTATTTATATGAAAATACGCACTTCAGTACAAATATACAATACGGTTTGAGGGGTTGCTTCTTTCTCTTTATGAGTGAAAATCTGATAGAAAAATGCATTTCTCTCTGTGATCTGCCAAGTATGAAGAGATACAAGTATCAACTTTCACTGAAGCCTTATAACTTCAGACATGACAAGGTTAAACATGGGCCTGTTTTTCAATTCCCCCGGGGAAACTTTCCACAGAGCAAGAGTTTTCAGGCAGTAACTCAAGGCCACTGCTTGGGGATGGGAAAAGCAAAGGCAACCCAAGCAGAAGTTTTCACCACCCACACTTTACATGGTCATTTGTTCATGTATTCACTCTACAGATATTCACTGAGACCACCATGTTCTACTATGCATTTGATGCCAGGGATAACTGTGAACAAGAAAGGTAAAAGCACATTCCCTGACAGTACAAAATTTTCAGTCCAGGGGGAGACTTAAAAAATGGACAATTATAATGTAGCAAGTATTGTCATAGGAGAAGTACAGGGCGTCATGATATGCCTGACTTGACTGGGTTAGGTGGACAAGGAGGATATCCTAGAGGAAGTGATGATGGAGTTGAGCCTTGAATAACAAATGGGAGTTAGCCAGACGAGAAGGGGAAGTTGAAGAAGAGGGTTTCCAGCTGCCAACTCTTCAGTATGAGGCAACTCCCAGAGTGAGCAGAAAAGGATCTTAGCTCTAGAAGACTGGAGTATTATATACAAATTAGGAGGCTCCAGAAGTGATGATGGAGAGATAAACAAAGTTGAAACCATAGAGGGTCTTGCGTGCTGTGTTAAATAGCTCTGATATTGCCTTAAAGCAGTAGGAAGCTGCTTTAGAGTTTAATGCAAAAAGGTGGATGGCTTGGTTAGATTTGCATAGTAGGAAGATTATCTGCCTGCCCAGTGGGAGATGAGAAAAAATCCAAGAGTAGAGGGGAGAAGTTCCAGCAAACCAGGCAGGAAATGATAGTGGCTTGAGCTAGAGAAGTGGTGGTAGAGGTGGAGGGAGAACTCTTCAGACAAGATTTGGGATTAATTGCCCTTCATCACATCATGGAAAAATGAGTCTGCTGGTGAATAAAGGAAAGTGTTATTTGTGATGATGGTTATAGTCCATCATCCATGACAAGAAGGCAGAGTCATTTTCAGATTCCAACTGGCGCTCATGATCAAAGTGCAGGTACTTCTGTCTGACTTTCTAGTACTAATGAAGTTGATTATCATCTTGTTCTCACTCCACCCCATTTGGCCCCATTTGATTTTCAGCAAATTCAGCACATCTGAACTAGCTACAGTTTGTTTTTTACGGCTTTTATTGCCTTTCTGTAGTGAGTGAGCATCTTCCTCAGGATTTCCTGGGTCTTTCTCAGTCTACTTCCACCTCCATGCTGCGACGGCAGAGGGTGAAGGCAGACATCCTGGAGATGAATGGGCAGATAAGGAACAGCCTCTGGCAGTAGGGAAGTGACATGGGGAGAAGAGGGAAGTGTGGGAGGCAGGCACATTGTATTTATAGTCGCTCCTTTGGGTGGCTGAAACAGCACTTCCTCTGCCTGGCAAAATGGCATGTCTGAAAGAACTAACAATCTGTTTAGAACATATAATCACATGCTAGTCTATTTTCCTTTGGTCCAACCACTGTGGTGGTAGGTCAGAGGGCAACACAGGGGGCACTGGGGAAGGGCAAAGGGAGTTGGGGAACAGGGTAGTAGCCAGTTTATTTCTAACCATTTGCAGCTGTCAGCTTGTTTGGGGACTTTATTTTTTTTAAGGCAGAGGAACAAAGTCTTGCTACACGGGATTGTTTTGCTTGGCATGACGAACAGACACTTTCTTGAGGAACGCACAGAGATAACACAAAACATCTGCTTCAAGGAGTCAGTCCTCTGCAGCTGACTTTTCATCAGCCTGAGCCCCAGCACATGGGGCTTCTTTAGATCAATATGTAGATACATTTAGGAGGCGGGAGAACGGTGATGCAATGGGCGGGCAGCGGGGCGGAAGCTAAGAGGAGGAGGATGTGTATTTGTAAGAAACAGATCTGTGTTATGAGGTTTTTTTCGCTGTTTGTTTTCCTCGTGATCCAATTGCATTTTGTTTTGCAAGTGTTTGGGAAATGGTATGTTCTCGGCCACTCTGCCAGAGGAGGTCTGTTTTCTTTTCCCACGTGTGTGGGATGTTGTTTTTCTTCAGGAACTATTGAGAATTGAGGGAATTCTATGGCTTGTGCAGGGATTTTCATCCATGCACTCTTCGGTTACTGGATCCCAAAGACAAAAAGGACAGCACAAATGCCCTCAGACATGAGTGACGGCTTTAAGGGGAGTTGTGGGCATTTCTGGTTGTTGTCATTCATGTGCTATCAGGGGTCCCAAAAGGATGGGCCAGAACATTAGGTTTCATCTTGTGCCATGTGGAAACTCCTTAGACAACTCACAGGATGTTCCCCAGATCCACTTTCCAGGAGAGTTTGCCCTTTGAAGAAAAGGTGACTTCGTCTGTCCTGTTTCATTTGTCCTTCCCCCGCACCCTGGGCTTTGATGAGGAAGAGCCAAAGTTTCCTAACAGCTGTTAACACCGGCTGTCAGTTCTGTTAGTTACCGGGTGCTCCCTGTTTAACCCTCACAATCTCACAGACACCTAGGTCTAATTATCCCCATTTCTCAGATGAGGAAATGAGCCTTTTCATTCGCAAATTTGCTCAAGAGCAAGCAGCCTGGAAGTTTCCCAGCTAGAATGGGAACCCAAGTCTGATGGGCACCAGAACCAGATACCTTAGCCACTGCTGGACGACACATGGATTTGGAGAAGAGCCAAACCTCCGCCTTTCACCTTCATCTTTTAACAAGCTTTGCCTCTCCAGTTTCTCCAGTTGGATGAAAGAGACGAAAGGAGCTGTGAGAAACACCCCATCAAGTGTCCTGGCCGAGTGGAAAGAGCACAGGCTCCAGAATCAGAGGCTGGACTTGAGACCCCTTTTCATCACAGCCTAGTTTGAAATCCCAACCAGTCAGTCCCCTCGCCTTTCTGAGCTTTGATTTCAGGGTCAGCATGTGGCTTAAGAGCTCAGCTCTGGGTCCAGCACTTGGCAACTATTGGTTACATGGTGAGCCCACTCCAGGCTCCCTGCCAGGCACCGAGGATTGGCTGCAAGGACCCTCAGGGAGGGTACAGTCTAGGAGAGAAGGCAGACCTGAGTCAGGGTCCACAGAGAAGTATGGAATTACCATGTGGGATCTGTGCTCAGGAAGGTTCAGCAGATGGCAGACAACCTGAGGCTGGAGATGATGGAAGTCTTTGAGCTGAGCTCTTAGGAAGTAGAGGCATTAACAAATAAATGACAGGCTGGAATATCTGCCAATTACTTATGGAACCTGGGATGTTTGAGGAAAGTTCTCTGCTGTCCCTGGAGACAACCTCTTAGCCCTTACTTGCTACATCTCCATAGTCTGGGTCCAACCCAGTGTGATCGTGGACCGGAGTCTCCTCCCCAAGCATTGGACATTCTCTTAAAAGATAGAAAACAGAAGAGGAATGTGCTATAGCTAGCACAGAAGCTTTCACCTGGGTCTTGAGTTTGGGACCTTTGTCTTCAATCTGTGGCCCTGTTATCCAAAGCATTTCTGCATTCTCTGAGGGACTCTTTTCTTTTGCAGCTTCCATAACAGAACAAAAGAGAAAACATAGGCCATTTAGATAGTTTATTTTCTTTCAGGGGTTTTCTAAAAGGAAGGATTGAATGGGGCATCTGCTTAACAGTGCAAGGGAAGGGAGAGGAGGGGGGAGGAAGGAAGAAAATGGATTGAAGCTCAGAAATTACTGGAATTTTTTATTAAATTTTGTTTGGGAGAAAGGAGATTTACTAAGTCCAAGATAAAAGGCAAATCCACATGGGGCCCCAGAGAAATTATTATATTCCATGCTCGATTTAGCTCTCATACTGACTGTGGTTTGGAGATCAGAAAGTTGTGGTTAGGCACATTCATAAACTCTGCAGGACTCTGTCAGATGCTGGTTCCCTGCCGAGCACCACATCTTGCTGAGCAGCAGAGGCAGGGCTGGGGGCTGCCTGTCAGGCCTTCAGGAGAGTCCAGGCCCCCCAGTCTCACCTTACCCTCTGCCTTCATCCCTCCTGTCTGGCTCAGCCTCCTCCTTGGCCTGATCATCCAGCAAACTCCAGTCTTGCTTTGAGTCTAATTGTTGAGCAAATTCCTGAGGGAAGCACATACAAGTGATTGGCTTGGGATTCTGACCTCTACCCAGGCATTTTGCCTCAGCTCCCTCTGGAATCTGGGCTCAGCCCGGCCCTGTTTTAGGTTCACCAACTTCATTTCAGTACTGACCCATTTGCAGAGACCCAACTCCATCACATGACCCAAGATCATCCAGGCCCAAGGTTGTGTGTGTGGTGTGTGTGTGTATCACCTCTGTAGAGAACACTCTTCTGAACACATCTTCTCATTTGGGGATAACTTCTTAGAGTCTGAAATTCCCCAGCTTGAATCTGAGAGTCCTGGGATGTGGCTCGGGGTGGGGTGGTGAAAGAGATTGCCCTGAGACTCAATCAGTGATTGCAAATCATTTAGAGACCTTCTGATCAAAGGTTGTTTTCTTTATTAATTAGTACATATCTGTCTGGGATTGTGGTCACATGGCTTATCTGGTTTATAATAAGACTAGTCAAAGTTTAACTCCAGACCCTTCAGACGTGCAATCTACTTCAGTTAAGACTACTGGTTAATATTGTCTAGCATTAACTTTCTAATTGAGTACAGTAACTGAAAATTAACTATCAGCACCTGAAAAAATTCATTGAAAGGCAAATAAGGGAGGTTTTAATGATAAGAAAAGAGGAGTTTCAGATTTTTTTCTTCCCACCTCTTTGTTGAAATCAAAATGTTCTTATCACAGAGTTCTCCTCCCTTTTCACCAAAGGCAGCGTGAAGCTTCCCGTGTCAGGACCTTGTCAAGACCCTGGCAAAACACTGTTGTTCTGCTGTAGGCTTTTTTCCTCCCCCAAATAGGAAATGATAGAGTCACATCTTGACTAAATAAAATCACTGCTCTTTTATGATTCACTTTTGATTGATAAGTATTCCCTACCTAGGTCTGTGCCAGGTACTTTTAAAAGCAGACTCAGAATTTAAAACAATCCCTTTGTTCAGGGAGCTTACAATAATATGAGACATAAATATGAGAAACTTGTAGAAGATAATATAAGGCAGAATGTAACCCAGTGCTTAATTGAGTACTTGCCACTGTGAGTTCTTTGTAAGTTCAGAACTGATGTGTTAATGCCCAAGCTGCCCTCATGAAAATAAATATGCAGGAGGAATTTAACCCCAAAGTGTCTTCCAAAGAACTTTGGGTCTATGGGATACTAAAAGTAACAGTTCACAAGAGGGTGCTTACTATCTGCAACGCATTAGGCAAAACCTTTTTTATGTGTGTGTGTTTAACCGTCACAACAACCTCATGAGCTACAGACAACATTAACATCCCTGTTTCTTTCTGGATGGGGAAACTGAGGCTTAGAGGGACTAACTGTTTGCACATGACTACCTTGTGAATAGAAGGTAGAGTGACATAGAAATGAAAGCTGGGGAGTATGATTACAGACTGTGTTTTAAACCAGTAGATATTATGGGGCGGGAGGAGGAGTTTAGAGTAAAATAGGACTTTTTCCTACAGGAATTCTCAGATCCTTTATTTTGCGGAGATACATTGTAAACCTCTATGAAAACAGCATTTAAAATTTTTTTTAATATTTATTTTAAAGAGAGCGTGGGGGAGGGGCAGAGAGAGAGGGAGACACAGAATCCAAAGAGGGCTCCAAGCTCTGAGCTATCAGCACAGAGCCCAACGTGGCGCTCGAATTCATGAACCATGAGATAAGTCAGACATTTAACCAACTGAGCCACCCAGGCACCCCAAAAGCAGCATTTTTGCAAATACATTTGATTTCATGATCCTCTTTTTTTAACCAAGGATCTCCCAAGATTAGTGATTTTCAAAACATGGCTTGGGAAATACTAAAGTGAAGGGTGCATAATATCTCACACACGCAAGAGAAGCAGAGGGACAGAAGGTTGGATGTGGTCCTGAGCTGGATCAGTGGTGCCACATGTCCACATAGCCCTATGCCCAGACCCAGCCAGTGTACAGCCCCCTCAGCTGCCAGCCATCATTATAACAAGCCCAGCATCCGTTTGTGATGATTCATTAGCCTTTTATTCTTCCTATTGCTGGACTGTATGCATTTAAAGCAAGCAAACACACATTTTCCAAGCTCCTTCCATAAGCCAGGTACTGAGCTAAGTGCAGGTCATAAAATGGTGATCTGTTCCCTGCTACCATGGAGCCCTCAGTAACAGGATGCAGAAGAAAAGACCTGAGTTTTAGAGCCAAATCATTATCTTCTTTTAGCTATGAGGCTAGGAGCAAGTACTTTCACTGAGCTAAGCCTCAGTTAAAAACAAAGCTGCAACAATAATATCACTGCTCAGGATGTCCCTGGGACTAAAGGACTTCACACACATATGTATCAGGCAATACCCAAGGATCCCTTTCCTTTGGCTCCTTTGGAAATTGGATACGTCTTAGCAGCCCCATGAAGACAAAAACCCTCAGATGGATCACTTTTCATGATCTGGCCCATGTGGGGCCTGTCAAGGAAGGGAGTGGATCAGCAGGGCTGAGTCTTGCCCTATCTTGCTGCCATGAAGCCAGTTACACAGGGTGAGATAGTTGCAGAGTCCACCAAAGGGTTAGACATCCAGTTCTCTACATCAAAGGGAGTGGTCTCTTCTACCTCCCACCTTCCGAAGGCTTATTTAAAACACACAGACATACATGCCACACAGACATATGCATACATGTACGTACACACATATAAACACACAGATTCGTACATGTAACACACATACACTCACCCATATACACACATACATACATATACACATGCACACATATATCCACAAATATACACACATACGTACATATGCACACACACACAAATCTGAACACCTGGAAGGCTGAAGAGAAGCGGGGGAAAGAGCCAAAATATTACACAAACTATAGGAGTGGTCCCTGAACCATAGATATTATGGAATGAATGTCCCAACTGCTGTGTAGCTTTCTTACTCTTAATCCCATGCTCTGTGAACTGAAATTTTATCTCTGGTGCAGCAGAGAACTCACTGGGGTTTCTGGGCTCCCTAGAACTCTCAGTCCAGGACTTGTCAGCTTCCAGAGTTAGCCTGAGGTGACTGGTACATGCTGAGCACGTCCTGACTTGAACCATTTGCAACATTCACTTTTGAAGAATGAATTGCGTGTAAGGGAGGGAATGGTGGAAGGGTCAGATCCAACCAAGCCGCTAGAGTCCCGAGGAATTCAGGTGAGAAATTAAAAAATAGAACTTAGTACAAAAGTTCCCACTACATACCCATTACAGTACAGATACTAGTATAAGGACACTGCAAAGCAAATGTCTTTATTTTATAATGCAGAAGAGTGAAGTAACCTGCCTGTACAGCTAGTAAATTGTAGGGCCAGGACTTTAAAAGTAGACCTTGCAGATTCTCAAAGCAACTCAGCTATTCTCAAGATAATTTCCAGCCATATCCCAAAAGGGAGAGATAGAGGCAAACCAACTTTGAGAACAAAAGCAAGGCCAGAGACCAGGTATGGAATGGAAGGTAGCACCAGGAATTCAGAACTGAGCAGAATAGGAATGGGGGGAATATGGCAAACTGGGGACCATCTAGAGACACCTAGCAATTGCCATGAACATCCTCAGTATGCCCAATAGTTGGCTTTACCTCTGAGTCAGTGTGTGGGGCCTGGGGCTGGTCAAGCAGATGCACTGACACAGCTAAGACTCCCCATGTTCTCTAGCAGCTGGTGAGCCTCCATGGAGACTGGAGGCAGGGGATGTGAAAGGTAAACCCACTGGAGGGGGTTCAGGCCACCCAGAAAGGAAGGGCCACAGAGCTGCAGGTGTGTGTTGGAGCCCCAGAGCAGTATCTCAGGTTTTCAGGGTGGTCCTGGGCTTTAGGGTTGGACAAACCTGGGTCCAGACCCCTCCTCTACTGTTTGCCAGCTGAGTGACCTTGGGCAGCTACTTAATTTTCTGAGTCTGTTTTCTCATCTTTGAGATGGAAACAATAATAATAGTACCTGTCTTCAAGTCTTGTTCTGCAAACTTAATCAGCTAATCTGTGTAAATCTCTTGGCTCAGTTCCTACAACACAGTAAGTGCTCAGTTGATGTTGGCTTTTACTATTAGTCCCAGATCCCCAGTCCCAAGGCATGGGCAGAGAAAACACATTTCTCCTTGAAGGCAGCGGAGTGTATTAATCAGCCTTCCTCTTATCCCCTTGAATCTGTGGCTGCCAGCAATGTGGACTTCTTTCAAACTTCTCTCTCTCTCTCTCTCCACCACTTTTCTTTTTTTAAGTCATATTTCTGTACCACCAAAGAGTAACCTTTGGATGCCTTGTTTCACTTAGCAGTCGAGCTATGCTCTATCCTTGGTAGAGAGTTATACTCCAAACTTAACCAGATCTTTTGGTGTTTAGAATCAAGCTGTCTTGGTCCGAATCCCAGCCCTGCCACTTTTTAGCTAAATAGCCTGGGGCAAGTCAATCTGTGCTTCAGAGCTTCAGTGTTAGCCATCCATGACATATAGGTAGTAAAGCCTACTTTGCAGATAGGTTGTAAAGGAAAAATATGTTAGCCGTTGGTATTGTCACTGTGTGGGTTACAGGGCTCCCCTTCTCATGGGAACACACTTGGAGGGGATTCCATCATCTCTGGGACTTGAGCTTCTTTGAAGACTCCAGAACCTTCCGCAGCCTGGCAGCAGTGCTTTCTGCTGGCCTCTCCTCAGCCTAGAAAACCACTCATAATTTTTGCGAGGGTCTGCCCACCACCTCCTTTCCAGCTGTACCTCACCTCCATCCCTAAATCCCAGCATCTGTTGCCCAGACAGCTGCCACGCTATGCCTGAGTCTCTCCCTGGGTTCATTTGATAGGTCCCACTTTGTTTTTGAAGAAAAGCAGGTAAGAGTGCCGGGCCCCAGGGAGATCTTGCCTCTGTCAGCTGCCAGTCATGTTCTGTCTCTCCCGTCGTGTCCTGGGCGTCCCAGGTGATCCCATTACAGAGTATCTCACCAGACAGCTGCCACTGGGACCCTGTGGAGGAACAGAGAACAAAATTCCAGGCTTCCTAGGGACCAGGGCCACATCCTGAGCACACTCTCCAATTCTGATGAAAGGCTGGTTGCCATGTCTACCTTTTCTTGAGAAAGGTAACGTATTCCTTATAACAACAGCGAGGTGCTCCAGACCCTCACTGTAGTGCAGAGAGAAGGGGGCCATTCCCATTTGGTGAGTTCTTACTCTGTTCTAGGCACTGTCGAAGGATTTTACTCATGTTAGCACCCTCCAACGCATGCAAGGAAGGCTTTATTATGATCCTTCTTTTATAGATGAGAAACCAAAATTGCATGAGTACCACTTCTCATTCTTGACAGCCACTGGAAATTTTACCTGTATCGAATCCTCACAACTGTCGCAACTTTTACTTACATATGGCAAAACTGAAGCTCAGAGAGGTTATGTATCTTGCCTGTGGTGATACAGATAGAAAAGTTGCAGAGCAGGAAATCAAAGTCTGTTGGACTTACAACAGACTTGTCACCATTTTAGGACAGTGTAAATAACAAGAGTTTAAACAGTGTTTAAGAGAGGGAAAGGAAGTGGGCTTGTGGATCCTGCTGTGTGTTGCTCTGACCAGACAGCAGTAGTGGCCATCAAACAGGAAATCTGGGTGTCTCCTCTGGCCACATAACCCACTCTTACCTTCCACAAGGGGATGAAGTGGTAATAAGTAATGCAAAGTGTCTATGGAGTTTGCTGCATTTGCCCACCTCAGAAACAGTGAATCTCAGGAGAAATTTGGATCAGAATTTGCACACTGGTAGCCTGTAGGCGAAATTAAGCTAGAAAGATGTCGTGTGTTGACCGTTGGTATTTCTGTAAAACTTTAATTGCTGATGTTTTAAAAATGCAGCAAATTCACATAGCACTCCAAATTTCTGAATTATCTTGAAAACTCAGGAGTTCTCACACAGCCACCCTTGGCGGGAGTTTTGGCACAGCAGCTCCATCTGAGAAGGTGTTTTTAATTTACTACAGTGCTCAAGGCCCCGCCCCCATCACGATGTGTCAGGGAGCGCTTGTCTCCTTGGAGCATTCCCCTCCTCCTGCTGGTTTTCTTTATGTTAATGTAAGAGGAAGATGAACTTTCTTGTGCTCTATCAAGTGGGGGAAAAACACAAGAAGGGAGAGCACACATTTGTATGTAAAAATGAATATTTTTATATAAATATAACCAATGTATATACACACATTATATATACAGCTATATACTGGTATATAATAGATATATACAGATAGCTATAGATATAGATATATAGATATATACAGATATATACACACATACACACCCATACATTTAGGTAAAGAAACCAACTTGGCCCTTTTCGTTCATTTTTTGGTCTCTTCCTGGTCATTGTTGGCATTTAAATACAACAGCATTTCAGCCACTTTTTTTAGGCAGGATCCGACACAGCCACCCACGGAGAGCAGGCATCTGTAGGCTGGCCAGGAAGCTCAGGTCCAGGATGCTCTCCAGCCTCACACATGTGCTCCTGGGCTATCAGAGCTTTCCCATCATGGCTTTGTTCTCCTTTTTTTTTTTTTTTCTTTTTTTTAACTTCTCTAGGTGTTCCCTTCCCAAAGAACTTCCTTCAGATCTGCAAGAAGATCCTGTGTCGCCTTTTCCGAGTCTTTGTCCACGTCTACATCCACCACTTTGACCGGGTCATTGTGATGGGCGCGGAGGCCCATGTCAACACCTGCTACAAGCACTTCTATTACTTCGTCACAGAGATGAACCTCATAGACCGCAAGGAGCTAGAGCCTTTGGTAAGTGTCACCACGCTACTTCTAGGAGCTCAGCCTTTTGTCCCAGCACACTGAAAAACCCATGCAAAATGCTCATTCATGATGAGCCATCAGCCAGAGGCCTACAGCATTAGACAGGAGTTAGAGGTCAGCTTCAGGAGCAGGAGATGCCAAGATGTCCACAGCACCCAGTGTAGTAAACCACATAGTGGTTTGTAGTGGGATTATAGTGGCAGAATGTAGTAGGATTGTAGTAGTTTGAGCTCGAGGGAGTAGCTTTAATTCTCAGCTCCCAAATCAGCCACCTATCTACTTACTCCCTTAAATGAGCATCTTTGATCTCTCATGTTATCCATTATACCTCCATTCAAAGATAACCAGAAACATTCCTTTAATCAGTAAACACATATTTAGCATCTACTGTTTGCTGCTAGGCATGCCAAGTCAAGCAAAACTACCTGCGAGTAGCTTTGACTCCAGAGAGTGAGACGGAAGTAAGTGCTTTGAATCCAAAGAGTAAGACAGAAAAGTAAGCGCTGTGACTCCAGAGTTAGAGACAGAACTAAGCGCTTTGACTCCAGAGACAGAGACAGAAGTCAGCGCTTTGACTGCAGAGTCAGAGACAGAAGTCAGTGCTTGGACTCCAGAGACAGAGACAGAAGTCAGTGCTTGGATGCCAGAGATAGAGACAGATGTAAGCACTTTGACTCCAGAGACAGAGACAGAAGTAAGCTCCAGATGAGAATACAGTATCTGAAGGGCTTTGCTTTTCGTACTGAATCTCCTGTGATGCATTTTAATGGGATATATTAAAATCCAGAACATTTGATTTAAGAAAATTAACAGTTATTGTTTAGGTGAATGGGAATTCCTTGTGTTTTCTTCGTAAGGTGTTTTTATAGTTGGACTCAGTCTGTGCTTTAGAAGTCAAGGACCCTTGAAATCCTCAACAACTTTTGTAACACGTAGTATTTTAATGTGGATGCCCTCATCGCAGCTATTTCTAGTTGGCTCTACTGAGTACTTATCCCGTATAATACAGAGCTTTATACTAAAATCACACTTTCTTCTTAAAACATTAAAAATGGCAATTTTGCAACTAACTTTCTTACAAGTCCATTTGAATAATGACCAACACAGGGCCCAGGCTATGGTCTTTTGCTAGTCCATCTTCCTTTCTCTTTATGTACATGTTTTTTAAGTATAGGTTTTGTTGTTATTTATGTATGGTGAGGCCAACAGATCAGGAAACAACTGCTATTGGAAAGATAGAGTGTTACACTCACAGATCGGAAGGCAAGGGGCACACACCATGTCAAGGTGGGGGGCAGGGCAAGGAACGGTGGGGGAGCCACCAGGGTTGGTTAGAGGCAGGGGAAACAGAGAAAATGGGGGCAAAAGCCTTTATTGGGGTTTCTCTGGGAAGGAACAGGTGAGCCAAGCTAAGCAAGATTAAAATTGACTAATCTGAATAATTTCAGGAGGCCCTGGGGATTAGGGACTGCCCTAGTTGTGTGGTACCTGGATCTGGGGTGATTTGTGGAAGGCAGTAGTAGCCCTAAGGGTGAGAGGCATAGGGGAGGTGGTTGGGGCTGTGGGCTCTGGATTGATTGGTTTGTATTGGTTGGGGAGTAAACAGCTGGAGGGTGAGTTGTTTACTACATATAGGAATTGGCTAGCCCTGGGAGGGGCAGTCCCTCCGGGGTCAGCAAGGCTCTGTTGTTAAAGAATCAAAAATACAAAAAGAGAGAGAGAGAGAGAGAGACAAGTTTAATATGGTACAGTATCTGTATCTGGAAAAGAAATTGATATATCACCTTTAGAGTTTCTCAACTTGAAATCTGTTATCATGCTATGAAAGTACATGGGGAAAAAATATTTTTGTTTGCATCACTGGGAGTTCTGGAACAAAACAGGACTTTCTGGACACAAATAAGATATATCGTTGGCTACAGAAGTGCTCATCTTCTTCATTTTCTTTTACAACAGTTTTCTAGAAAGTTCTTGGGGGCAGGAACTAGGTTGTCTCTGAATTCAGTTGGGCAAGTAGTGTGGAAAGAAGCTGAAATGCTTCACGATTGAACTTCTCCTACTTTGTCCTGTAAAGGCAGCTGTGGGTAAACAGTACAAGAAGAAAAGGTGTGCAAACAGCTCAAGGGAGTTAAAAGGCTGGAAAGAGTTGACAAAGCTAATTTAGAAAATGTCAAGGACAAAGGAAAGAGGGACTCCAGGCCACGGAAACCAAGAGGGTGGAGAAACCGTCAGGGGAAATACCTTCCCCCGAAGGTCCACCAGAAGGAAGAGGCTCCCCACAGCACTCACTGTGCGGGTTTCACTGCCTCAAAGGAGCAGAAACAGCTGGATAGAAGCAACAGTCAGTTTCTTCTTTACGTACAAAAGCATAAAGGCCGTTGTAAGACTAAGCTGAGCGCCAGCCAGCCTTTCTTAGCCATCAAAAAACTATCATTTTCAGTAACTGAGGAAGAGCCCCAGGGATTCTAACACCTGGCAGTACCAGGAGCTGACTGAAGTGAGAGTCACAGAAAGGCTCCGAACAGCTCAGTTTTCCAGACTAGAGCCTCTTTGGAGGCATAGGGAAGACTGACTCAGGGTTAGCCAGGAATTGTTAACAGTGGAAGTGAGGAAGAAGGGTTATCAGTTTTTCCCCTAGAACCTTTTATTTCTTTAAATCTTGCTTGAAACCGAATCCTTCCTACCTTTATGCTTTCTTAATTATAATTGCAGGGTAACTAACTTTAATGCTTTTACATGTTAACAAATGTTTTTCATGCCTAATTGTCTGAAATTATGTGTTCATTTTACACAAACCAAAGCCTATAAAGTTAACAGAAAAAGATACTGAGAACGTTTCCAAGGACAGTAATTATAGGGGCACCTGGGTGGGTCAGTGGGTTGAGCATCTGACTCTTGAATTCTGGGTCATGGAATTGAGCTCTGCTTCAGGCTCTGCACTGACAGCAAGGAGCCTGCTTAAGATAGTCTGTCTGTCTGTCTGTCTCTCTCTCTCTCTCTCCCCCTCTCCCCCAATCCCTCTCTCTCCTTCCCTCCCTCCTTCTGCCCCCCCCCCACTCCCGTGATCTCTGTCTCAAAATAAGTAAATAAACTTTAAAAAAATAATTATAATTATATAATATTGGGCTCTGGATACTTAGCACAGTCCAGTATCCACTAAGAATACTGTACTTTTGGACTGTTTTTACTGATAGCACTTTCAGTAGTTGATAATGCTAGAACACCTAACTTCTAAGTTGACTGTAGCAATGAACATATTAAAATCAGTCATAGTATTTCAGATCAACACATTTTTATTTAATTTGCATATATCAGGTACCCTGTATGTGCAACACAAGTTACTCAGATGTTCATAAGAAGGGTATGCTTTGAAGAACTTATAGCTACAAACTAAAAAATGTAAAATAATGACACACTCATCTTCAGCCCTTGCCAAATGATAAGCAAGTCAGGCATTTTGGCTTCACATTCTAGTGTGCATTCTTTAGGATCTGATGCAGCAAAAGGCCAGAAGGGCAACATTTGAGCAGCCAGCTTCCTTTAGAACACCAGCGTTCTGAGTTCCCACATCTCCAGTGGGACATTTCCGATATCGTGCCTTGGGATTGCATGAGTGTAGAACTCAGAGACCCCACCTCAGGTTCCTCTCTGCCATGCATCCACCATGGACAGCTGTACTCGTCTGTTCCCAGAGACTACCCTGTAGCTTTCATCTGATGTTTACGGAGTGTCCAGCACCCCACAGGGGAGGAGATTCAACTTCAGTGCCTAACACCAGACTCAGTCTCTCTGGGTTCAAACTCTTCATTTACTAACTTGCAATCTTCAGCAAGTAGTTGATTTCTCAAAGCCTCATTTTCCTCACTCCTAGAATGGGTATAATAATTGAATTGTTGTAGACATTAAATGGATTAGTCACATGGTAAGGGCTTAAGGAATGTTGGCTGTTAAATGAGATAATGAATATAAAGTCCCTGGCATATAGTGAGCAAGGATACCCCATTTCTCCCTTCCCAGCTCCCATGGCCTTTTGCCATCTTATTGATCCCCTAGGTATCCTTGTAACAGATGCAGTTTATCATCTTTGTATTGGTGTCTCCCATAGGATGGTCACCTCTTTGAGAATTGGGGGTATACAGGATATATGCTCGCATGCCTATATTGCCAAGTACACACCAAGTACATAATACGTTTTGAATTAGGAAGAGTACTTTGAGGGTGATGCGCCTCCATCCACAGAGATTGTATACCAATCATTCCTCCCTTGGTGCCACCTTTATCTCAGAACATGCCAGCAGACTTCCACTTCTTCATTGTTGGAAATAAAGCTTCATCCTGTTGGATTAGCAATAGAACTTAAAAGCAAAATTAGGCACAGAGCAGTGAAAGGATGTATCATCAGTCTTAGAATCATCATCTATACCCCAACTTTCAGTTAGTTTTCTGTTTTAGATTCCAGCTAGGTCACCTGGGCAGCGTTGAATGCTCTCATACTACGGTGTCCAAGTGACTAACCCTCCCAGATTTGGCACTAAAAGTCTCATGTCCTGGGAAAACTCTCGATCCCTGGCAAACTGGGACGGCTGGTGACCTTCTCTGGCCTCAGAGTGGGAGTGAAATTTGGAATTCAGAAGCTGGGAAGAGGTCACTCTGGCCAGCCCAGTGAGGAAGGCCAGTGTGTGCATCCCTCCACAGGGCTTGCCTCATGGCTCCCATTGGGACCTGCTGGTCAGCGGCAGCCTGGGAACCCATTTCATCTGGTCTCCAACAGGGAGAGGGAGGCGAACAGAGACACAGACTTGACAGATGAGCCATTTCTCATGTAAATGCAACAGCTGAAGAAGACTTGAACTCAAGCAAGTTCACAGTTGGAGGAAAAGAGCCCAAATGATGCTGGTAATTAGAAAATGGGCCAGTCCCTGATTGAATAAGCAGGCTGCTGTGGGCCCCTGGCAGCCGGGGAGTCAGCTGACAGAATTGAGCTGATCAGAATTATCATTAGCAAGCACAAATAACCAGCAGTGTTTTGTGGGCCTTTCACTAAAAACAAAAGCAGACTCCGAAAGCGCTGTTAGCATTGCAGTAGCTGGTGAATAAAAAGCTGATTAGGGAGGAGGAGGAAAGTTGTGGAGGTGGGGAGGAAGGAGGGTGCTTGCTCACCCTTGTGCACCTGCTGACCCCTGGGTGACCTTGGTCCAGGGCCTTCTCCATCTCACTCTAGGGTTTCATTTCCTTATTTCTAACAATGAAGGTGATTGTTAAGAACCTACCTTGCAGAGGTGCAGCTGTGAGGCCAAATACTGTCACAAGGCTGTTCTTTTACCTTACGGCAGGGCACTTGGGCCATAGAAGCTCTTAAATTAAATCAGTGTTTCTTAATAGGGGTCCATATGCTAGCGCATCAGAATCTTCTGGAGGTTATGTTTTAAAATGCACATACCTGGGCCTTGCCACAGATACAGCAAATCAGAATTATTGAGCTCAGGGCCTACTACCAAGCTCCCTCGGTCTGCATCTCAGACTTTACTCTGCATGTGAATCACACGGGCATGCTGCCAAACTGTAGATTCCAATTCAGTACACCTGGAAGGGGACTTGAACGTGCACATTGTGCTCCCAGGTGATGTCCGTGCTGCTGGTTCCCATACCACACTCTGGCGGCAAGGCTGTGGATGACAATTACTCTCAGATGTGAGATTTACTATTTTTAGCACTTCGTGTCTTCTCTAGGATTGGAGGTTAGCTCAATGAGGTGGGAAAGTAAAGCAAAGAAGAAAAATCTAAGGATCAGTATTGGCCAAGAATATTCCTCAAAATGTCAGTCCTGTAATGAAGAAGTCATGGGAATAAAAGGCATGGCATAGGGAATATACTCAGTGACACTGTAATAGCTCTGTATGGTGACAGATGGTGAGTGAGCATAGGATAACAAAGAAGCACAGCAATCCCTATGTTGTATACCTGAAATAATGTGACATTGTGTGCTAACTATATTTAAAAAATAAAAAGTTGCTCTTGAGTAACGCTCAGTGAAAACAGACTTCTTTCCCTGGATCAAGTAAGTTTACAAAATGCTATATCATCTCCAGCCCTGAAGACCCACAATGTAGAATTGCAGATTAAAGACCTTGAGACGTCCTGCAGCGAAGAAGCTGGTTCAGTTTTGTGTAACCCACTCAGTTTAACTACATTTGACTCCCGCAAAATTTTTTTCATTTGTTATCACTCGTTAACATAAAGATCGTGGTCCATGCAGCAAACTTTGGGTAATACTGTTCCATCTTTGTGGTATGTCTCTAGATTTTGAGTTTTCCCTCCCTGCCTCCACCTGGGCCCCTACTACACCCACCACTGCTGCATGGGGTGAGGAAGGAGAGAAGATGGAAAGAGGAAGATGAGAAGGAAATGAAACTCATCCTAGGGGAGGGCTTCAGAGAAAGAAACCCAGCCCTGTTCATTCTCACCCCTCAGTCCTTCTGCATCATTGTATCACACCTGCCATTGAGTTCTTAGTATGTACAAGGCACACAAGCATTTTCAAGAAATAGACAGTAGCTCCATTTCTTGAATTCCAGATATTCCATTAAGCTCTTTACGTATATTATTTTATCTACTTCTCACACTTGTTACCTTTACTTCAGACAAGTGTGGTCATCTGTTTCTCCATATCTAAACTACATTCCTCTCCGTCTCTCACTGCCATTACTACCATTTTGTCACACCAAGTCTCCCACTCTTCCCCCAGTTGGCTAATTATTGAGGTCCTTGCACCTAGTGATTTTAGGCTTTAGCTCCAAAACCACCCATTTAACAATGGATAATTTAGGACCAGGGCACTTTGGAGACCAAAGATTTGGAAAGCCTTGTTCTATAAGTCCTCGCCACAACCCATGTAGGCCCAAGCATATGCTGACCTTATATTCCCCTAAGGGGTGGCCAGGTCATGCCTAAACTCCCCTTGGAGATGCCTGGGTGAGTGCGGTAGCCAAGGTTGGCCTGTCATGGCAAGATGAGATCAGGTCTGTAAAAAGAAGCAGAACCTCTCACATGAGCCAGAGCTGCTCCCCAAAAGAGCCATTGTGGGCTTTTGAAAGGAACTTTTCTTTGGAAACGTCATCTCTGCAAAGTCCTCTGTGGTGTTTCTTGTCATGCAGTTTCCTTGACTTGCGGCCAAATGGCTTGGACATGGGCACAGGCGTTGAAGAAGAAAGAGAGAGCTTCAGCCTGTGAGTCTGGCAGTTCGGCCTTCCCTACAATGATGTTTCCACTATTAATGCTACGCCAGTAGTTGTCCGCCCCTGAGCAAGGCATGTGATCTCTGTGGGCCTCAGTTTTCCCAGATGTAAAAGACACCATATCAAGAGTCTCCCCCAGCTTGAGTACGGTGATTATGATCTTTGACATGGCATGTCCCAGCCTTGTCATCTTTGGTCCAGGCTGGCATCTTCTTGCTTAGTGGGGCGTTCATGAGTTAAAGCCCATCATGCCAGCAGAGGGGGGTACACCCGGCCCAAAGAACAGCTGGAGTTTGCATTCCTGAGACTTTGTCATTTTAGATGACATGCTGTGTGTATGTGTGTGTGTCCATTGTGGCATCAGCTGGTGGTGGTAGTACAGGGCAACCTTAATGCCCAGAGCTGAGTGGATGTGCCAGCCTGAGAACATTTTAAGAGCCTTGGCAAACATACTGTAAAGTGGCAGTTTGAAAAACAAAGAAATGTGGGACTAATTTCAATGAACTACATTGTACTGAGTTACTGGGAATGTGGCAAAATCAGCTACATGTCTTTGTCAGTTTTATTTATTCATCCTTTGCTGATATCCAGAGACTTTTGCTTCTGGTCTGTGGGCTGATGACTGGTTTTAGTTTTTTGGGTTTTTTTTTTTTTTTCTTTTTTTGGTTGGGTCAGGGGACATGTGGTCTGGTTTATTTCAGGGCCTAAAATGTGATCAATTATAGCTGAAGATGATGCCCATGGGAAAATTGTCAGCATGTAATACTGAGTAACAAAAACAAGATTCAAAATGTATTGGAAAATCACTCTAATCCTGTATCTACTAGTATGTCCTTTAGAAGCATCTAATCATAGATGAGGAAGGAAATATGGCGACAAGTGTCCAGGGTAGTTCTCTCTTGGTGGAAATATGGGTAATGCTTCATATATATATATATGTGTGTGTGGATTATATATATATTCACATATATATATATATATATATATATATGGATTATATATAGATAATTATTTGGTCTTTTCAAGTTTTCTATCACAAACATGTATGACTTTTATGAGAAGCAGAAAAATCAAATCTTTTGCTTTCAAAGGCCTTACCAACAAAGACCAAAGCTGCACATGGTGGCCTGTGTGCCCAGGACCAGGGGTTCTGAATGTCCTCTCTGCTCTCTCTGGCCATACCCTCTGCTGCCCCCTCACAGAGCTGCCATGGCAGTGATGCTTGAAGGAGCAAGCTGGTGGTGGTGCGGGTCACTTTGTGATTGTAGTTGAAGGTGGACTACATACAGTCTCCTTGAACTAAACAATTAAGCTTTCCCTGGAGATGGAGTGGTCCCTCCTGGAGTAGGGAGTTAAGCAACTTTGTAAACATTGAGGTAATGTTTATCTTTACACTATGTACACATTTTCCTTTTGAAGCCCCAGTTTGAAGGGGAAAGATCTCGGTGAATCTAAAGCACATGGTGAAGACTGCAGATATACCCACATATAACATGCCTGCGGTGAAGGCTGCAGATATACTCACATATAACACGCCCAGCCCTGCGGGCACCTCATGGCACAGGGTTCCATGATCTTGATGAAAGGTTTTGGTTGGAGTTTTCTCCATCCAGATTCCTCTACTCAACTAGATCTGAAAAGACTTTTGAGGTGTTTTTTTTTTAATTTCAGGTTTTAAGAGAACAAAAGCGGGGGGCACCTGGGTGGCTCAGTCAGTTGAGTGTCCAACGTCAGCTCAGGTCATGATCTCACAGTTCCTGAGTTTGAGCCCCACAACGGGTTCTCTGCTGTCAGTGCGGGGCCCACTTCAGATCCTCTGTCTCCCTCTCTCTGCCCCTTCCCTGCTTGCTCTCTCTCCAAAATAAAATAAAAATAAACAAAAATAAAAGATAACAAAAGGGATTCATTGAAAAGAGATTAATCTAGACCATGGAATGGTCGATATGCACATTATTAAACTTAAGCATATGTGTATGTACAATAACTACAAATAATTTTTAGCTGAAATTATCATGTGGACTTAGAGTTAATTCCAAACCCTTCTTACTAAAATATTAGCAAAGCCTGAAATCAGAAGTAACTAGGGAAGTAACTAAATAACCAAGACCACCCTGGTCTCAATCAGACTCTTGTATTATCTTCCCCCGCCCCCCTCAGGACCATTCTCTTCTCCTATCCCCAGGAACCCATGCCCCATCTTGTTTTACACCACCCTGTATCTCTGGTTTGATTCTTTTTTATGGAAATTGATATTCCAATCACAATGAATTAATCTTAAAATGCTGTTAGTATATTTCCAGGGGTACCTGGCTGGCTTAGTTAGTAGAGCATACAACTCTTGATCTCTGATGAGTTTGAACCCCATGTTGGGCATAGAGATTACTAAAAAGTTTTTAAATATATGTATTTCCATAGCTGTTGTTATTCCTGTTCCAGTTTTCCATTACATACTTCTGTGTCATGCTTACATGTCAGATTATCTTCCAGTTCTGTAAGTATGCCCACTACAGCAGCCTAAGAATGCCTAGGCTTACAGAGCACACACTGGCTCATCTCTTTACCTTGGCTGAGTAGGCATGGTTACAGACTGCCTCTGAGTTTTAATGGAAGAGAGTCATTTCTAGACCATTCAGTAAACACTTATTACTTGCTGAATATGTGCTGAAAATCAGGGTCCCTGCTTTGAAGGGGTTCACTGGAAGATCCCCTCCTACTCTGTCATTAATGTAACATATCCCAAAGTATTCTTCCCCAAATCTGCTAGTTCTAAGGGATGTCAGAAGGTGTTATGTGAAAGGGAGTTCCATGGTCACATAACTTGGGAAACAGTGAGTTAATAAAGCTGTTCTGGGGCGGGGAGCACCTAGGTAGCTCAGTCGGCTGAGCGTCCGACTTCGGCTCAGGTCATGGTCTCGTGGTTCGTGGGTTCGAGCCCCACGTCAGCTCTGTGCTAACAGACAACTCAGAGCCTGGAGCCTGCTTCAGATTCTGTGTCTCCCTCTCTCTCCACCTCTCCTGCTCATGCTCTGTCTCTCTGTGTCTCTCAAGAATAAATAAATGTGAAAGGAAGGAAGGAAGGAAGGAAGGAAGGAAGGAAGGAAGGAAGGAAGGAAGCTAGCTAGCTAGCTGTTTTGGGGTCCTTAATACCCTAACATGAATCCTAACCTTCCAGCTAAAGCACACAATGTGCAGATTTATTTGATCAGGGAATCCTCTCGCTACAGAGAGTTTTGTGTTTCTAAAGCTTTGAAATACCCTTTGGGAAATACTAACTACTCAGTCTTCTGTAATCTACTTTCTGTATTATGAGCTCAGTTCTCTTCTGGCTGCTGAGTATCTGTTAATAGACATTTTTTGAAAACCTATATCGCAGACACTGTGCTGAGTGCCAGTCATATAAGATGCATCTCCATTTTAAAGAATGATTTTATTTTCCTAAAGTTTATTTTTTTGAGAGAGAGAGTGTCAGGGGGAGGGGGAAGGGGGCAGAGAGAGAGAATGAGAGAGGGAATCCCAAGCAGGCTCCACACTGTCAGCACAGAGCCTGACTCAGGGCTTGATCTCACAAACGGTGAGATCATGACCTGAGCTGAAATCAGGAGTCAGATGCTTAACTGACTGAGCCACCCAGGGGCCCCAAGAAACTCATGCTTTTAAAGAATCCTACCCTTTAATCCATTACTTAGAGCCGTACCATCCAATACAGAAGCCACTAACTACTTGTGGCTACTTAAAGTTAAATTAATTAAAATTGAACTAAAATGAAAATTAGTTTCTTAATCTTACTAACCACGTTTCAAGTGCTCAAAAGCCACATGTGTCTAGTGGCTATTGTATAGTGCAGATAGTAAACCTTTCCATCATCATGGAACCTTCTGTTGGACACCACTGAGGTAGAGGGTTTATCTTCAAGAATTCCTTCCTACAATACACTGTTAATACCCTGTCCCACCACCAGTGGCTGCCAAATATGTTTAAAATTGTCCCTAGGATGCCTCAGTAAGACATTGGCATTTAGCTCCTCGCATGGTCTGTCTCTTTTTGCTAGGCCACTCCTCTCCTACCTAGTTAACAGATGAAAGATAGATAAAACTCGAAATCATATGTTTAGTGTTGCTCCCTCGGTGCAATGTCAGATCCTCCACCTCAGAGAGCAGCTCCATACCTCGGGACTGCTGTTGGTCTCTGGGGCACCAAATCATAATTATACTTCATTGTGTCTGCGGTATTGGAAATTGCTACAGAATGTCAGTCACAGTAGGAATTAATTCATCTCCACGAGCGTTTATATGAAGATGTGAATAGTCAGTATGGCTTGATGCCCATAGATAAGCCTGCCAAATTTTGGCTGCTCTGTGTGGTCTAGACTAGTTCAAATTTCCCAGCCAGATAAAACTAGATTCTTTGGCTCCAAAAGATGTCAAATGAGTATTGGTATTTGAATGCGGGAAGGTTTTATTTATTGAAATATAACAGTATGTCTTCTCTCACCACCCACCTGCTCCATCCACCCCATAAAAGCATGAGGATAAGAGTATGGCAGTCCCTATCCTAGGGGCTTGTGTGGTCTTAGGAACACCTCTTCCCATGAAATAATTTTATGCATAAAGTTCAGATATATAGGCCACCAACAAAGCCAGTTAGGCCATAGTGTAGTACTAGAACATACTACGAATCAATATTAGTTCCATGATGTTAGTGGTAACGGATTCCTATGACATTGTGAATGTGAGTGTACCTGGAATAATAAATAAAAAATAAATGCATACAGGTAGGTCTGGATTGAAAAAAAAAGAGAGAAATACAGACTACTCGAAAGGGAACTTCCTAGAGTTCCTTGAACGGGCCTTGGCTTCTCACCACCAGGCCAGAGATCCATGTGAGCCCTTGATCACCATGTCCTATTGAGTCCTGATCAAGAGTTTGCAGTTTAAAGCTGCAGTTTTATTGTCCCTTCCTCAGAGGGATCTCCCCTCATGCTACACCACATTGGGTCCGTGCTAACTGCTCGCTGAGCCCAAAGAGGGCAAACAAGATGAAAGCCACCATATTGTTAAGGACTAGTATCAGAAGTGATAAACGACCCCCTTCCACCATTTTCTTTTCCTTAGAAGTGAGTCATTCAATCCAGCCCACACTTAGGGGGAGGGCAATTAAGCTCTATTTATTGAAGAGAGAAATATCAAAGAATTTTCTAGTATGTTTTTATTTTATTTTAATATTCTTTTGACAGAAAGAGAACGAGAGACAGAGCGCACACACATGTATGTGCAAGGGGCAGAGAGAGAGAGAGGATCTTAAGCAGGCTCCATGACCTGAGCCCAAATAGAGAATCAAACGTTCACCCAAATGAGCCACCCAGGCACCTCCTCTAATATATTTTTAAACCAGAGACCAAATTTACTTAACAGGTGATGTTTGCCTTTGATCCATGCATTGCCCTTTCTTCTTTCATTCCCCACATCCTGCAGCTCAGGTCTGCTGCCTCCCCCAGTGCACTCGTTCCTCCAGAAACCACCTGCTTCGGTGAAAACACTCGTTACCTCAGAGTGGTAGCAAACTCCTCCCCTTCCTAGCCAAGCTCCTTATATAAGACAGTCAAGCCTGTTGTGTCAGTAATCTGCCCTCCGTCACTCCAGAAACTTGCCCTTGAAGTAGTGCCCTGCAGCCCTGTGCGCTTGCCTTTGAAACAGAAGAAACAGCAAGTAGTATAATTCATGTTACAGACAGATCTCAAAAACATTGTGCTGAGCAAAAGAAAACAGACATAAAAAGTACATACTGTTTGATCCCATTTGTATCAAATTCTAAAGCAGTCTAAACTAAGCCAAGGTGTCCGAAAGCAGGTTGGTGGTTGTCTGGCACCAAGGGTGTGGGTAGGGGCTTGACTGCAAAGGGGCAAGAGGGAGGTTTCAGAGGTGATAGAAATGTTCCATATCTTAATGTGGTGGTTACCTGGGAGCATATCCATATCAAAATTCATCAAACTGTACGTTTAAATAGAAGCACTTTAGAAGACCACGTCTACCTCGATACACTTTATTTTTAAAGTTTGCTTGGTGAATGCATTCAATTTATTTTTTAAACAACGTCAGGATTCACCAAAACAGTGTTTTGACAGGTCTTTGTTGAAAACTTTTGTCTCCCTGCTGCCTGGGTGGTTAACAAGACAAACTGAAAGGAAAAGTAGCAACTTATCCCTAAGGGCCAATTAGAATATAGTTATAAGAACAGAAGTAATTCCTGTCACAGAGACAGTAGCTCTCCCTTCCCTCTGGCAACCAGTTAAGAATGGTTGTTTCCATAATTTGGCTATTGTTGAAAGCACTGCTATAAATATAGGGGTACATGTGCCCCTGTGCATCAGCACTCCTTTATCCCTTGGGTAAATTCCTAGCAGGCTATTGCTGGGTCGTAGGATAGTTAATTCTTTGAGGAACCTCCACACTGTTTTCCAGAGTGGCTGCACCAGTCTGCATTCCTGTAAACTGTTGTGCTGCTTATCACCTGGGGAGGTTTCAGAAGGCTTTTCGGTTCTCAGTCTCCATCCCAGGCCTATTAAATTAGAATCTCCAAGGGTGGGGCTCGAGCAAAGTAAAGCTCTCTAGATGGCTCTCATGTGCTCACCACGTGAGCCCCAGGGAGATGGAATATGGTGCTTCTCAGACTTTTGCCACACAAGAACACCTGGGAGCTTGTGGAGGATATATACATGGGTTCTACTACTGGAAATTTTGATTCAGTAGTTCCGGAATAGGACTCATGAAATCTTCATCTTTAATAAAGCTTCCAAGTAATTTTGATGCAGGTGGACCAGGCATCACACTTTGAAACTAATACCATCAAGGAGCACCTGGGTAGCTCAGTCGGTTAAGCTTCGGACTTGGCTCAGGTCATGATCTAACGGTGTGTGAGTTCAAGCCCCGTGTGGGGCTCAAGCTTGACAGCTCAAAGCCTGAAACCTGCTTCAAATTCTGTGTCTCCCTCTCTCTCTGCCCCTGGCCTGCTCATGCTTTGTCTCCCTCACTCTCTCAATCATAAAAAAGAAAAAAAATTTAAATAAATAAAAATAAGAAACTAATACTATCAGTTCCCAAATTTCTGGGCAGAAATGGAATCCATCAAGATGCCTAGGCTGAAGAATGGCCCCCTCATCTTGATTTCTTAGATGGCACCCAGACCCACTACTTTTGTTTACTTAAGTTCAGGCTCACGTTCCTCCACCCCATCCCTTCCCCCAGAATCACTCCATACCTACACTCCATACCCTGTCTAAACCATAATGGTGTTTTTGTCGCCCCCCCCCCCACCAATGGCACCAGTCATCACCACACCCTAGAAGCCCATCCCTTCCAGACCTCACCATTTCAGCATAGCACCTCATGTGTTGAACCCCCATCACACAAACCATAGTACCTCCAGGACCCTGTGCTCCAGGCATATGGCTAGGCTCTGGGGATACGGTGACAGGTCAATCTTGGTCCTTAACTTGAGTGTTCCTACCTGTGAAGAGGTCTGAACGGTCTTAGTTTTCCCACGGGTAAAATGAGGGGGCATAGCCCAAATCAGTGATCCTTAGCAACAAGTTCTGTGACCATGCAGGGTGAAGCCAGAGCCGGGATCTGGGACCCTTCCTCCTCTTCAACTAGATTTGCTATATTTTTTCCTTAATGGCTTCTGTGTAAGATTGCATTAGAAGAAATGGTTTCTACAACTAAAATAAGCTGTAAATCCACTGGATTAGGGGAGATTTCTATATACTTCCAGTTCTGGCACAGTGTAGATCCAGAATGAATAAAATGTCCACTGGCTTTTTTTTTTACTTCATTTATTCATAATAGTATAATTATTTTGAAACAGGTTTATAGTAGAGATTTATGTTTATGTCTTATTAAAGTATTTCAGCATATAAGAACTTTAAGTGGCCGGTAATAACTATATACTTTTAAAATTTGATATGCTCAGCATCTGAGGATATAATAATAGGGAAATTTTTTAAATAAAGCTATGGACCAAGTGCTGTGGAATATGTGTTTATGTATTTATCATTTATTTGTTTTTTAATGTTTGTTTATTTTTGAGAGACAGAGAGCTAGAGGGCTCTCTGTCAGGGAGGGGCAGAGAGAGGGAGACAAAGGATCTGAAGAGGGCTCTGCACTGACAGCAGAGAGCCTGATGTGGGGCTTGAATTCACAAGCTGTGAGTGAGATCATGACCTGAGCCAAAGTCAGACGCTTAACTGACTCAGCCACCCAGGTGCCCCTGTATTACCTTATATAATCTGCACACAATTCTGTGAGATAAATACTGTTTTTATCTCCATTTTAAAGAAGAGGAAAATCGGGCAAGGTGTGAAGTCACTTGTCCCATGTGACATAGCCCTGTGGAGTCAGGAGTTCAACACATGCATTCTGACCCAGAAACCCAGACACAGCCTTCACTGAGGCAGAGTTTTGCTCAGAAGCACACTATCCCAAACGGTTTCTGATAATCTGCAGCAGCCAGGTGATTTCCTAAGGTTCTGATCCTTGGATAGAACATCATCTGGCTGTGAGGCCACAGTCAAGTCACGTCAACTCTCTGAGCATGTGGAATGTGCATTGTTTAATGATTCCAAGGAGATGACAGTGTGTAAAGAGCTGGCGCTGAGTGCTGGAGCAACTAAAAAGAATGGCACCTGCCTCCAGAAGTGTAATGTCTATAGATCAGATGACCCAAACCCAAAGCCTACAGAGTCCAGGCAGGTAGCAAATGCGAATTAACAGGCAGGCCATAAAAAATTGGAAGCTCTGGGAGCAACCGCCATGCACCTCCAGCTCATGGTTTCATTGCGGGGGGAGTAGGGACCCAGAGTTTGCAAATCAGAAGAAATTGAAGCTCCAACATTTTAGGTGAACTCTTCAGAATTTTAAATGGTGGCAAATTATTAGAGCAGTTCTTGTATTTTATTTTATTTTATTTTGTTTCATTTCATTTCGTTTCATTTCATTTCATTTCATTTCGTTTCGTTTCGTTTCATTTCGTTTCATTGCACTCCATCCCACTCCATTCCATTCCATTCCATTCTCTTCCATTCCATTCATAACCCTAGAGGCCTAATAAATTCTTTCTAGGAGTGCACTTTACCTAGTAGCCATCATTTTGCCCTCCTGCCTTTTATAGAGCCTCTGGACAGGGCAGAGCAGGGTCTGACCTATTACAGTCTGGCAACACTTTCACACTTGCCTGCACTTAAGTGTTACATTTAGAGTTTTCTCATATCTTGGAAGCCCAGAACTTCCAAACCTATGAAGTGAGCATCGGGGTGTGTGTGCGTGTGTGTGTGTGTGTGTGTGTGTGTGTGTGTTGGGTGGTGTGCACGGTTTGGATGAAGCAGATAAGAGAGTGGCCATTTGATTGAGTTGGTGTCAGTTGCACACCATGCTGCTCTGTGCTCGTCCCCGTTGCCGGTCTGCAGTGACTGTATTGCTGGAGGCACTGAGAGACACAGAGCACATCTGTTCCTTTGTCGTTGGCTTCACTTGACACGACCAGTGTCATCGCCAGTTGGCACTGAGATTGTTGACCCCGTCGCTGCCAGGCCCAGGGCCGCAAAGCAGCTGTTGTTATTGTATACATTCGCTCCAAACAGTGGAGCCTTCAGAAGCCCCGCCATGCACCATCTCTGCTCGGGGAAACTGGCAGAAAGTACCAGAGTCCTCACAGCACACACTCAAGGGATTTTATCTTATTAATCTTTGAAAAACATTGGCAAATGGACAGGAGTCAAATAAGATATTTGACCACATCCAACGTATGTTGGTTTTGATTTTATGGCCTGCTGATGGAAGAGGTAGATTTTTCATGAAGTTGGCACTTCTATCCATACCTAAATCCCACTTCTAATAGAAGGTTTCTATTGTGGTTTTCTCTTATTTGGAACTCTCTCCTTCTTTGACAGGGACAGCAGCCTTTGTGCGTGCTCTACCACAGAGGAATCTTGATAGGTACTCGCGCGTGTGGTTCTTTCTTCTGTCACTGGCATAAGATGTTAGAGTTGTGAGAGCTTCTCAGACAGTTACCCTTTATTTTGGTTTCTGTTGCTGCTGCAAGGGTGCTTGGCATTTTGTATTAATAGATCATTCTAAATGGAAAAATTCTGGTGAACATTTGTTTCCAATATGAACAGCAATAATAGAGGGCATTTAATTAGTTGGGACACAAGTGTGCACTTGGGTACACAGGCACACACAGACACACGCATTTTTTCTGAGAAAGCTTCAGATCTTTCAAAACCCCTTCTCTGTGGATTTTTTTTCCATTTTGTTCCTGAAATTGCACATAAAAATCCTCTTCCTGGAAGCTTTTGAAATCCTTTTTCCAAAATTGATACCTATGGGGGTGTTTGTTATTGTTATTGTTTTGTTTTGTTTTTTTAAATTGTGGTAAAATACACATAGCATAAAATTTACCATCTGAACTGTTTTAAGTGTACAGTTTACTAGCATTCAGCACACTCACATTGTTGTGCAATCCATACCACCATCCATCTTCAGAGCTCTTTTCATCTTGATACATGTGGGTTTTGTTTTGTTTTTTGTTTTGTTTTGTTTTGTTTTCACATACGAGCCAGGAGTCTAGGCTGTGCAAATGAGGCCAGGAAAGGGAACAAAAAAGTATGCAAAGAAAAAGTGTATCTGCTTCTATTTCTCTTTAACTGAGACCGAACAGCTACCCACCTTCAATACATCAGACAGTTTCCCTCCTGAGAGCAACGCAGTGTGGCCATGTAGGCACAGAATCGCCCCGATTGCTACAACGTCTAAAATTGCAGCTTCATGCTAAAATATCAGCAGAACAAGTGAGGAAGGAGCCCTAACAAGTAAAACTTGCTTTCGCTCTCTGAAGCACATCCCCTTTAAGTAAAATCCATGTTGTTTTCATGGTTCATTAATTAGGAATCAGAGGCTAAGAAAAGAAAGGGGCTTGCCCCCTCCCAGACTCTGAAAGCTATACAAGTATGGTTCTAAGGGGCTCAGGCACATGCAGAGTTTATTCTTGTTTTACGTGTGTTTTCTTCCTGATGCACCATCACTGCCCGCCCTCAGCAGGAGCAATATTGAGCTGTTTGTGGCCAGGTCAACTTTACAAGCTTGGCAGCCTGAGGATCCATTTATAATCCCATGGGCTTTAAAACTGTAGTCACACTGGCCATGGTATCCTCAGGGTACAGCGAACTTTCTCTGAAAAGGTCCAGACACTCCCATGTTTTAGCTTGTGGCCCCTAAATGGTCTGTGTCACTGCTGCTCGACTCCACCTTTCAGGTGGGAAAGCAGCCAGAGACAATGCATAAACAAATGGGCATGACTGTGTCCCAGGACCACTTTATTGGTGGACATTGAAACTTGAACTTCATAGCATGTGTGTCATGGAATATTCTTCTTGTTTTGTTTCCAATGATTTGAAAGTGTAAAAATTATCTTTAGTTTATGGGCCATACAAAACAGGTATGGACTGGATCTGGCCTGTGGGCTGTGGTTCCCAGTTCTCTGATGTAAAGGAAAGATGTGATTCTGAGTCCCATTGACCCAAATGACAGATCTCGGGTCAAATTCTCGCTCTGCCAACCGCGTAACCGTGGGCAACCTCTGTAACTTTCACCTTCTCTGTAGGGGAATCGTAATGGCCACCCCATAGAGATGAGGGTCAGTGACAAAGTGGGCCACCAAGAGAGACACCAAGATCGGCCCCTAACCTAAACCTCTGAGGCTCCTGAGAACATGTTTCATTTCTGTAGTCTAACCCCGAGCAAGCAATCTTATTTTGTTAAAATGAAGTTTCCGTTTGTTTCATGTCTATGTATTTCATTAACCTAACACTCTGTTCCTTCCAAAGGAATGGGACTGCTGAGAAGCTACTATCCTCCTAAATTATAGGCTCTCTGAGGAAGCAAATCTCCATGTGTTTTCAGCAGACACACAATAGAGGTCTTATTAAGTGATGGCAGGCTCTGTCCTGTGGTGCAGTCAGCTCGGCTGAACAACTTCTATGAACTCTTTGTTTTCCTGGGGGAGGTAAATTCTTCCTCCGGGGACCCATGCCCTGAAAGTTCAGGGCACACCCAAAATGACAAGTCGTGTTTCTTCAGCGTTTCTTGAATGTCATTAAGAGTTGGGTCCATTAAGCTTCTCTAGGAATAAGAAAGTCTGTGCCTGCAGCTGCCTGGCCTAGACTGAGAACTGCTTCACCAGCCAGTGCCTCCCTTCCCCCACCCCCTCATGGAAAGGCCAAGTGACAGAAGCCAGAGAATTCCTTACCCTGCCCTCCCACATCCAGCCTTCAAAGAGCAGCAACCTGATCGGTGGCCACTGGGCCACTTTGAAACCTGCCACCTCCCTCTAGGGGAGTGAGTGCACTCAGACACCCTTTGCTCGTCCCCAAACGAGGGGTCTGAGGAGCATGTGCCAGAAAGCAGTCCGGCTGTGCTGACACATGCAGGGTATGGGAGGGAGGGAGTCAGACACTTTATAGCTATGTGGAGCTCAAGGCTCCAGGCTGTGGAGGAGGGAGGCAGGCAGAGATGGGAAGGAGGAGGGAGGGGCGGCTGCCAGCCAGAGAGGCCAAGACTGTGCCTCGTTGGGTTATAGGTCGCATCACTTTGAGCAGGAATCCGGTTGGGTGCATGCACTTTAATGGTCAGGAGCTAATAGTGCACCAGCAGGAAGGATGGCATGGGGAGGACAGGGTAGCTCCATTGCAGAGTAAGTCGGAACGTTACAATGCCTGGAGTGTCAGAACGGGCCCTGCAGAGCTTCGAGAGAAGGTCTTGAGAAATGCGGTGATGGAACGTTGTGAATCACACTCTTGCTTTCATGATGCCTGGTAAGGCAGCCTGTCTCCATCTGGAAGGTGTCCATAACCCATCTCCTGTGGTTAAGTGAGAGAGTTTTCAAAAATGTGCAGCTCTGCCTTTATGAGAACCAGTGTAAATCAAGAGACTGAATATGTTTACATAAAGTGACTTATTTTTAATGCTTGCAGGATTGGGGAAAAGAAGAGCAATTTGATTCTTGTATCATATGAATAAATATTCTCTGTGGGTGGCAGGTCTGTGTGTTTATCTATCCATACATATGTATACATGTACTTGGGGGCGTACACATATGCACACACATTCACACACACACACCCCTCCGTTGGGGAACGCCCTCCGTGTCAGTAATGTGGGCTGCTGTTTAGGAACAGAATTAATCAAATAAATATTGTTCTTTCCTGTTTAGGGAGGTCTGGCCTGCCATGTTTCTATTTTTATTTCTTTTGGCTTATTTGCCACCCACATTCCTAAAAGAAAACAGAAAGAACGGTCTTAATTCCTGTGTGCTGGTTGGATCCCATGTATACTTTGAACCGGGAGAATTCTTAATTCTGTAGTCTGGCTGCCCTGCCTGCCTTACAAGAATTCAGACTTTTGGATGCTGACCGTGGGCTTCCCATGAATGATTCCACCGGCCACGTCCCTGTTCCCAAGGCCAGTGCTGGCTGTGTTGCCCGCTGACTCAGATAAATGCAGCTGAAGGAAGATCTATTCAGCACAAGGCCTTGGGACATGGTGGACTGGTTGGAAAGACAGGTTTTCAA
This sequence comes from Acinonyx jubatus, assembly GCF_027475565.1. Classification (NCBI taxonomy): domain Eukaryota; kingdom Metazoa; phylum Chordata; class Mammalia; order Carnivora; family Felidae; genus Acinonyx; species Acinonyx jubatus. Next base: position 43,274,846 of record NC_069391.1, read on the forward strand.
GTTCCCACATTGTCTACCCTCACTAATAGCTGTGTTACTTTGACCAAGGTTCTTAACCTCAGTTCCCTCATCTGTAAAATGAGGATAACACCACTCCCTATAGAAGACGGCTGTAAGGACTGAATGAAATAATGAATGCCCAGCATTGAGCACAGCATCTGGTTTAGAAAAAGTGCAGGAAGTGATAGGTTCTATTCTGTTAGGAACACAATAGACTTTTATTGATTCACAAAGGTTCTTAACACCATTGCCCCAACTTGTCCACTCCATCTTTTGTGACCTGACACTTCATTCATTCATTCACTCATTCATTCATCAAGTTAGTTATAATGTATAAAGCCTTGTTCCAAAAATGATTTTAGGTGTCTGGTGTCAGTCCCCCACTGGAATGCTTTCTCTCAGGTCCCGTTAAAGAGACACAACTATGTAAAAAAGATAGTTTTAAGAAAACATTTAAGCCCAATGCCTGATCCTTGCACAAAGCACCTGCTGTCTATTCCCTGGTCAGGTTGCCCTCCTGAACAGAAGCTCCCTGCCTACAGGACCCTGGAGAGAAACTGCATCCTCCTGGCTTCAAAAGCCCTGAGGATGAAACAAGTCCCTGGAGCAGGAGAGGTCAGGGAGAGGGTGCCACAGAGATTCTGCAAGGTGGGCTCAAGGGCTGTGGTCCTGAGACATAGCAGCTTCTCTGGGGCCTGAGGGCAGGTGGAAGCTGCCCCCCCCCCCACCGCCCCTTGCCCCCCGCCCAGTAACCCTGTTGTTTCCACTGTCAGCTCTCCAGCTTTCCCACAGGGACTGGGCTGGAAAGTAGATGGGGCATTTTGTATTTGCTTGTTTTTCTTTCCGTCTTTTCTTGTTCTGGGGATTTCCCTGCAGCAGGCAGCCTCCTGGTTTTCCTGGGCTCCCCCTGGAAAAGAGACACTGCCCTCCAGAGCAGAATTGTTCTGCACCCCTGTCTGAGGGAGAGCTAGCTGCCAGGCTACATTCTTAGCAACCAGCTTTAGGGACACTGGGACCCTCCTTCTCTCTTTCCTTTCCCTGAGTCCTGGTCCCTTTCTCTGAATGCTCTGTGTCCCATGGAGGCAGCTTGTAACCCTCACAGACCTGTAAGCAGAGCACGAAAGGGTGAACAGGAGTGTTCTGGGCAGGAGAAGGGAATGGGCTCTCCAGGTAGAAGAAGAAAGCACACAAAGATACAGAAGCAGACAGAAGCAAGGTGTGGGCAAGGCTGGAGAGAACGGGGAAGATCCTGAGATATCTGGATTTATCAGGTAGGAGATGGAGATGAGTGGAAGCAAGTTTTATGCCCCTGTGGATTTTCAAGGGCACCTTTCCAGCCAGCCCCGTTGATGATACCAGCAGGGATTAGAGCGCCTGCTTCTCTGGAATCATAAGGCAGCGTGGGTTCGCAGGAAATTCTGAGTCCTTCAAACTGGATGATTAGGAGACAACAGCTGATGTTGATTCTTACCATGTAATGCCTTATCACCATACATACCACTTTCCTCTTCTGAATCCACAGCCCCTAGGGCCACACCTGCCCATTCCTGGAATTCTTATTCATAGTGTCCTGGTGCCCAAGAAACTTCACTGAGTCCTTGTCCCTTGACCTCAGCCTGACCCACACAGTTTAGCTGACTTTGGTTCTCACTCTCCTCGCCCCTGGAACTTGCTTTTGCTACCAGTGGGTCAGATCTCGAGATAAAGAAATAAATAATCTGCTTGACCTCTAGTGTAGCAACATGACCTGAGAGAAATGGGTGTTGGCAGGAGCCAAGGACCCTGGAGAGGCAGGTGGACTGCAGTGGTTCTGGTGAAATCTTGGCATGGACACCAGCAGTATATTCGTTTGGAATGGAGGAAGGAAGGGGGCAAGACCCATGACAGAAAGAATTTTCAAGATGGTTAACATTTTCAAAGCACCCACTTTTAGGGGGAAAAATAGCCAATAACAAAAGAAACAAATGGATAATGTGGATACAACTTGGAGGTTTTCAAATGTCTAAAAAATGGAATTTGTAGGATGAAAGGCACCGCTGAAAGCTTTCTCTCTAACCTGGCCACCACCCCTAAAAGGCCCAACTCGCTGCTGGGAATGAAATTTCTCCCCGTAAGAGGGCTCTGGTGTCAGCCACACCCTCACCCTGGAGCCAGAAATGCTGCCCCTGTACTTCAGGCTGCAGTTCAAACCCACGTTCCCAAGTCTCTCTGAGGGGAGCCTGGGGGCTGATGAGAGGCGGGGCTGGCTCTGCTCTTGGGGAGCCTGTGAGGGGAGGGTGCGTCACTGCAGGGGACTGAGGCCGTGCTGCAGGTCAGTGGGCAAGGGGGCAGTTTATAAAAAGATCACCACACCTGATTGCTTTTCCTGGTGGACTCACCGTTTTTCTTTGGTGTTTTTCAGCAACCATCACCTTAACATACTGTCTTTTAAATGTGTCAGATGACGCTCCACTCCTGGAGAAGGTGAGGGCGTGTGTGCACACACACTCTGTTGACTGAGAAGCAATTTACTGCCCTCTTAGGGCCAAATCTAACAGTAGGTTGTCTATTCAAACTACCCCATTTTAAGCCACTGGGTTTTTAATGGTGGCTGATGGGGGGAGGGGCCGTTTATTTACATAAAGGTCATTTTCACAGTTTTCAGCCCTGCGTTCTCTCCTTAGCGTGCTTCCAGCCTTCTGCACCCACCTTCTTTTTATCTCTCTGTGCTCCCCTTCTTCCTCGGACACGTCTTCATTTCCAATATTTCTTTCTCCTTCTTCTCTTATTTCTCAGAATTAGCAGAATTGGTGAAGTGAAAACAGTAGACTTCAGAATGCTGTTGTTTTGCCCTCGTATCCGAATATACTAGAAAACACTAGAAAAACCAAAGGCCCCACTGCTTTTCTTTTATTTCTCATGGCAGCGCAGTAATGGAGACAGTATGTTTGGTGTTTGTTGGCTTATTTTTGTTCTTGAGTCACACCAAACCCGGGTGCAAATCCTTATTCTTCCCCTTGCTTGCTCTGTGAACTTGAGCAAGTTACCTCCATTCTCTGAGCCTCTGTCTCCTCATCTGTATGTGTACTCTACAGTTTTGAAAATAAGTCCATAAAATAAATATAAATGTCTCTACCAAAGTAGGTTCTCAACACATATTTCCCACCACCACTCGCTCTACAGGCCTGTAGACCTAATCATTGTTTTTCTTCATTGGATTTTAGTCTAATTAACACATATTTTTTCAGCACCTGATATGTGTCAGGCCTTGGGCACCAGGGTCCAAACAGACACAAGCAAGATATGGTTCATCTCCTCAGTGGCAACCCCGTGCAGGAACCAGGAAAGTAATAAACTATCACAGAACAATGTGAAGGGTGCTGTGGGCACTAAGGGAAACCAGAAGAGGAGCACCGAACACTTCTTGGGGACAGGGTGAGGGAGGAGGCGAGAGAAGGTGTCCCTGAAGAGGCCACCCTGATCAAGAGCCTTGAAGGATGTTGGAGTTGGGAGAAGGGTGTTGTGGAAGAAGAGGAACAAGGGAAAGCCTAGATTCAGGAAGAGTTGCTGTGAGTTCAAAAGGAGAGAAGGAGAGCTGAGGAGTGGCAGGGTGGCAGAGAGGTTGGGAGTCCAGATGAAAAAGAGCATTGAACACGAGGGTTGGGACTTACTAGCGTGAAAACCAGGGACAGCTGTTAGAGTGTAGGTTAGGGGAAGCCAATAACGTGGGAGGGACTTTACCTGAAGTGCACTGAGCTAACTCTAAGACATCCTCGTTTACACAGATTCCTTCTCTCAGATAAACACCAAGCACCCAGAGCCCGCAGCCAGGGGTGCTAACCCTGCTGCTAATTATCTGTGCCACCTCAGGCAAGTCTCCACTCTCCCACCATCTGGGTTTTCAGTCTCTGAAGTGAAGGTCTGAGACAATACCCAAGAGTCCTCCTGGCTTTAACACTAGGCTGTGATTCTGTGATCATGCCACCATTTTGTAGAGGTTGGTGGTGTGTTTTTTGTTTGTTTTGTTTTGTTTTTTAGTGTTTACTTATTTTGAGAGGGAAACAGTGAGAGAGTGCTAGCCGGAGAGGGGCAAAGAGAAAAGGAGAGAGAACCTCAAGCAGACTCTGCAGTGCTATCAGTATGGAACCATATTCCGGGCTCCATATCACAAACCTTGAGACCATGGCCTGAGCCGAAATCAAGTTAGATACTTAACCGACTGATTCACTCAGGCATCCTTTAGAGCTTGTTTTAGGTTTTCTAATGCTAACTTAGTAAAATCACTATGTGAACATGACTGACACCCAGTAGATGTGAATATTTTCCCTTTATGTGAAAAATCGCTAAAATGTGTGATGGTAAGTACGGTAAGCAAAGAGTCAGTTGGGCTCTGGTAGTCACAGCTGGGTCAGCAATTATTTGTGTGGCCTCAATTAACTTATTTCACTTCTCTTTGCAACCATGTACTCTCTGCCCTCCACTGCCCGTTCTAAAAATGGCTACCCTGAGAGATAAGAGTAAGTTTTGACTTTTACAGTTCATGCAAGTTTGTTCTACAGATATCAAACACTTGTTCCAATGGCCAGGAAAGATCTCTATTTCAGTTTAAAAGTGTTTAGAACAGAAGAGCTTGAATTTCTTATGCAGAAGATATGCTGATTTCATCCACCACCCCCATTCCACACAAAAACTAGCCAAAAGTCATTTTAACTTTATTTCTAAAAGCAAATATGATTTCAATTTGGAGGTTTGGTCCACTTCTATTTTTGTTGTTGTTTTAAATTATTGGAGCTTATTTTCTTAGAAAAAAATTACATGTGTATTAAAAATATCTAAAAATCCAGAAGATATGCAAAGGGCAAATATCAGAAATAGAAAACATGCATCATTTCCTTCACCCAGAGATAAGCTTACTCATCATGTTGGACTCCTATTTTGTTTATACTTTTCCCCAAAATAATTATATCAAACCATATATCAAAATATTTCTCATCATACATTAATATATAACAAAGTTTTAAGGGTCTTTTCAGACTCTGGCAAAAAATGAAATGATGAGTTCCAATGCTGGTAGAAAGTGACAGGTGTGTGCAAAGTGATGGGGAACCAAAGAAACCGAAGAAACTAAGGAATGCTTTCTGGGAGCTAACAGTTGAATCTTGAAGGATGTCAGTGTTTGCCAGGCAAAGAAGAGCAGAAGGTATTTCTCAGATGGAAGAAAGAGCTAGAAAAACTACTAGAAACCTTGATAGATGGTGCCCTGTTGGAAATGGGAGGAGTTTGGGTTGCCTGGTGGGTGTGGTGTGTCACTGGGTGGGGGGTTCAACAGGAGGTGAACAGAGGGGGTGAGTCTGTTATAAACAGATTTGTTTGCCAAGCCATAGAGTATGGAATTTGTTCTGTTGACAGTGGGGAACCAGGGACTTTACAAAATCAAGTACTGCCTTACATTAAAGCAAATAATACTGAGTGAGCACAACCAAAACCCAGCTTTACTCTTTCCTCAAGGATGGATTTTTAAAAATCCAGGTGCTTAAAAACATCTTCCTATACAAGTCAAGTACAGTCTTCATGAAAATTTCTCAGGAAATTCTCATCACCTCTGCAGAAGCTTTTAAAGTACCTTTTGGAGTTCTTTAGTGGTCTGCCTTAATATACATTGCATATAGATGACTCCTACAATGGCAAATTCATTCCTAAAGAACAGTCTGGGCAAATGTTGTTTAGGCCACTCTCTGTGATAGCAGGGAGTGTGTTTGGTTCTGCTAGATGACTTCAGGAGGGCTTTGATGGTGACGAAAGCTATGGAACCCAATATTTGGCTGGTTTTTGGTTAGGGGGGGTTTTCCAGCAAGAACCAGTTGTTTCTTAACCAGCTCATTTGCTCCACCCAGTGGGGAAGTGCTAGAATACAGCTTTGAAGGGTGGATCTAACTGAGATAGATATTCTTTCTCAGGGACAGATCTGGAAATTCCTGGTCTGTTATTTCAACCATTCTTTCCCTATAAAAATGTTAGGAGACATCCCCATAAACAGTTTTTCTCCTTCATTTTGGGGTCAAGAAAGCATTTGCAGTAAGGAAAGTCCTGGCTTTTCACAGACTAATGGCTTTAGATAAGTCCCATATCCTCTATCAAAGTGTTCCCGTGTGTGTGTGTATGTGTGTGTGTGTGTAATTCTTCCATATTTCTAGTGTGTATGGCATTTTAGTGGCATAATTGTTTTTTATTATTTAGCCAGTGCGCCTGTAATTGGCATCAGTCCAGGTAATGAAAAAAATATCTTTGACATTTTGAAAATCCAAGAAAGACTGCAACCATTTGCAATTAATATCTATCAATTAGTATATGTCAGTATCATCTGAATGCATCTTCATAAGGAATTCTCAGATGCTTTAAACCACAAATCACATGGTGTAGTGCAAAGAGCTGGCCTTTCCACTCAGACCTGAGTTTAAGTCCTACCCCTGCCACTTTCTGTGTGACTTTGAGAAGTTACTGTCTGTCTCTGAGCCTGTGTCAATGAGCATGGCAAATCTTATTTCACAGGGCTAGTGTAAGAGTTACGGGATGTAATGACTGCAGGGTCAGTGGGACGAGGGGATTGCTGACCTTTGTTTGATGGAAGGCTCTGCGCTTACTTGTTCGGCTTGAGTGAATCACTTCTGCTTGGAGGACTGGATTCCTCATCTGTCAAACGGGCCAGAGTTCCTTCTCTTAGAGTTTTACAGATGCAATGACATAACACCTCCTCCATCCCCACCAAGCATCTGGCACCTCATAGGTGCTTAACAAATGCTAGTTCCTTTCTTTCCAAAAGTATTAACCCACTGCAGATAACTGCAGAATTAGTTATAAGGCCAAATTGTGTTCATCCCATGATCTCTCCCCCGCCACCTGTCTCTCTTGCTAGCTCAAATACTCACACAGGTGCACACTGTGCATTCCCACCTTATTTTTTCCATCTTTGTCATCAGAAGTTAACCAAAAGTCCAAGAACTTTTAGAGGCTTAACAAAGGAGCAGCAAATTCATTTTAAGATTGTTGTCATTTATTACCATTCCTCACACCAAGTACATGAGTCCTTATTTGAGCAGTTGTGCATTTTTCTGTGTCCCCACCCCACTGTCCCATCCTGGCCTGGCCCCTCTGCTCCAGCCACAGTACCACCAGACCATAGAGGTCATCACCTCGGCCACTCTTGCCACCCCCCTTCAGATCTCCAGCCCCTTCTCCCTGCCTCACTCATCAGACTCCTTTAAATTGTGAGGTCCACCCACTGCACCTGGGTGGCTCAGTCTGTCAAGTGTCTGACTTTGGCTCAGGTCATGATCTCGCAGTTTGTGGGTTCGAGCCCTGCATCGGGCTCTGTGCTGACAGCTCGGAGCCTGGAGCCTGCTTCAGATTCTGTGTCTCCCTCTCCCTCTGCCCCTCCCCCACTCACACTCTGTCTCTCAAAAATAAATAAACATTAAAATAAATAAATAAATTTGAGGGCCCACCTAAATGGGTATATTATCAGAGAAGTTTCTTCAAGCCTCTTCTTGCCCTGACAGGAAGTGATTGTTGCTATGTGTGTATTTCTGAAGAGAAGGGGATTAATGTATATTGAGTCTGGTCATATCTTAATACTTTTACCCTTCCCAGTCACCTTGCCAGGTAGGTATCACTGTTCCATTTTATAGCTGAGGAGACTGAGGGCCCATCCATTGCTTCATTAAACAAATACGTATTGAATATCAGTTGCCACCACAGGGAATAGAGCAGCCCCTTCCTTTGTGGATCTTCCAGGATCTGACAGGGGATGAATCCAAGAGGCAGGAGGGAAACAAATGATAGACTATTCCAATTGTGAAGAAGGGTGCCATGAAAGGCAGAGAAAGGGGAAATGCCCTATCTCAGAGCTTAGGGAGGGTGTCCCTAAAGAAAAGGTATTTCTGCTAAGACCTAAAGACTCAGGGAGATCACACAGGTAGATAGTAAGGACAGAAGTGAGCTCTAATGTGGGTGGAATTTGGTTCCACCTTGCCTCATGGCCTTTCCTCCTCTAAATATTTGCATTCATGTCATTGTATTTTAGCTTGTGATCTATATTTCTTTCTCTCTGAAAGATCATAGCTCCTTGCGAACAACAACCTCATCTCCCAGGCACGTGGTACATAACACAAGTCATGAGCATAAGGAACGGGTCATTTAGTGTTTTAATACATGTATATGTGATTGCTTGTCTTTAATAATATTACAAGGATGCAAAAGTACCTAGAATATGCCATGTATATCCTGTCATTTCTTTAACCAACACATTGGTATGGTTTTCTAATAGAATCTCTAAGCCCCTGGGCACTCCTGGTCCCAAACTCCTTTTACTCAGATGTTTTCTGTTTTATAAGCTGGGGTGATCCGGGGTCAGCACATGAGAGAGGTAGCAGCTGGCATCAGCTGTGCAATAGGTGAAACTTGAAAGCAGCTCATTCATTTACATAAAGTGGTGTAAAATGTGTCCTCCCAAATGCTGCAGGGCGTAAGGTTCATTACCAGCCTGTCCAGGCCATTCTTGGAGATGAAAGTGAAGTGACTGCCCTGTGCCAGGCACTGTGTTAGGGCAGCGGATACAAGATGACTAGACGTTGGTGATGCTGTGAATGTTTCTTTCTTGACACACAGTGGCTCACAGTGGAGTAGGGCCCACAGAATGCCCATAGCGCATGTATACACACTGATATGCAAACCAGCTCATTGCATGCAAGACTCCAGGCTGGCACAGGTGAAGCAGTGGTTAACGCCACAGAGGCTGGGGCAGAAGTCTCAGAAGGTCTCCCAGGCATCTTGAAACTCATCATGCCTGAGTTGGGAAAATGAGTGGCCGTTAGCGAGGTAAAGAGGGCAGGCTGTGGTAGGAGCAGGGCACAGGCAAGGGTCTCCCCGATGCAGAGGCGAGATGCAGCGGCCCGGAGACAGAGAGCAGATGGCACATTAGGGATGTGCAAATGCTCACAAGAACCAGCAGGTGATGGAGATGAGTGAAAGGCCAGGTGGTTGCATGTCAGACACATTGGTATATTCTTCATGCCCATTAAAAAAAAATCCTTCCTCCCACTATTCTTCCTTCACTTATACCCTCTTATGCTATCCTTCATTTTTCCATCTTTGACTGAAACTTAGGTAAAAAGAAATTTTTCTCTCCTATTAGAAAAGTAGCAGCCTAAATCCAATGATCAAATCAATCAGGAATGATACTTGGCTCCCCCTGGGGAGACAACTGGGAGTGGTGGGGACTGGGGCCAACTGGAGACCATATTCTCCATCTGAGGAGGACAGCCCTTCTTCAACCTCAACTGTCCAGTGGCTCCAGATATTGCAGTTTAAAAAAAAAAGTGAGCTACCTAGAGTTTTGACAAGTTAGCCAATTTATATATATATATATATATATATATATATATATATATATATATATATGTACTTTGATTAAAACAAGGACAGGGGCGCCTGGATGGGTCACTCGGTTGAGCTCAGGTCATGATCTCACAGCTCATGACTTTGGGCCCCGTGTCAGGCTCTGTGCTGACAGCTCAGAGCCTGGAGCCTGCTTCGGATTCTGTGTCTCCCTCTCTCTCTGCCCCTAACCCACTTGCATTCCGTCTTTCTCTCAAAAATAAATAAACATTAAAAAAAATTAAAAAAAAAAAAACAAAGACAAAAAACAAAACCCAAACCTGCAGACCAAATGGAACACATTCACATGCTGAGCCTTGTCCATGGGCCATGTTTGCAATTTCTTGTTTAAAGACTCCAGAGATTGTGAGGGCTTTCTTTTTAGAATCCTTCAACATGTCACTGCTTCTAGTCACTCCTAACCATCCTTCTCTCCCTGCTTTCCAGAAAGAGATGACGAGCAGGATGTGTCACTAACGCCCCATCTCCCCTTTGGAAGACTGAGGAAAGCTCTTCCCTCCTGGAGCCCTGCACCAGCAGGAGGGAGACCTCCCCTGGCCAAACAGGCACCTGCTTCCAGGAGCAGGCAAGGTGGAGAGGAGCAGTGATTCCTGAGAGACGTTCCCCACTCACCCCGTGTGCTCTTAACCCTCTGAGTGCTGCTAGCCACGACCTGTGGACCTGTCTGACCACAGTGTGCAGGAAGGACTGCCCCCTCTCCCTTCTGGCTCTCAAGTGCCCCGAGGAAGCCTCTGCACTTACGTGCGCGTCGCAGTCTGCCTGTGACCTGCCGCCTAAGCTTTACTGGAATTCAGGTTTTGAGACTGAGACACTTACTTGTACTTCCCCACTCCTGTCTTGTCAACTGGCCGACTTTTCTGTACCGTGTCTTCTAAATCCCGGGTGAATTTTGGAACTCTGGATGAGCAGCAAGTTTGTCTATAACAAGTCTTCCTTTCAGGTCTTTGAAAGCTTCCACCCTGATCTGATTCTGTGGTTTAACTTCATGCAGGACCATGGAGCCTTGAAGACGTCTGAGACCCCCACCCTTCAGCCTCAGCGAGAATTCCCTACTCGGCAGTTTTATCAGGGACCACCCATGACCCCAGACAAACCTTAACTACGGGGAAGAGTCTGGCTGTTAGGATAAAGCTGACAGGTTACCAGTTAACTCTGAATAGAATGTGTTTTTTTTATAGCCACACCATTCCTTGTCTCTTCTATTCAAAATTTTTTCCTGTTTCCAAGAAGAGAGGAATAAAAGGAAGTTATAAATGACCAAGAATGATCAGCAAAAGCTCTGAGCCAGATTAGTGCAGTGTTTGTTTTTGAGCAAAGGGTAGGGAGTTCTGGCTGTCTCTACATAATACTGAAGTTTCGATGGAAAAAAACAAAACAAAATAAAACAAGTGCCATTGGCTATTTGGTACACATAGCTCAAACACCCAGCTCATTGGTTTGTCGCCTTCCCAGCTGGCCCTCTGAGCTCCTACATCCAGCCCGTGCTTTCTTTCTCTTCCTCTGCAGTCCCCCTCCTCGGCCGTATTATATTATGGCAAGAATTAATTTCTGCCCCTGTGATTGTGCCACAGTTGCCAAGGCAACAGTGTAACTGGAGCTAACTTCCTTCTTCCATTCCTTCCCAGTTTTCCTATTCCAGTAAACAGAATAACACATTCTATGCTACGTCCTGCCTTTTGAAACCCAAGTGAGTCTTAGCTGAAGAAATGTTGCCTTCTCTGCTTCATTCATGAAACTGGTGGTAGTCCTGAGAGCCTGTAATTGGAGGGTGATAATAATCCGGCGATCATTGGAATCTAACAAAATAGCAGTTGGTGGAGGGAAGTAGATAAGAATGTATTAGTATATTTTAATGTAACCCCAATTAAAGAATAACTAAAAAACTCTGATTTCGTTTCATTGGATGTAATGTGTTAAAGCCGTTTGTGGCTGCCACAGGAGCCTAGAGAGCATGAAATCTTTCTTTGTCCAGAGAAAGGGCTGACTGTCTGGACCCTGTGGCATTCTGCCCTCACCCAGCAAACTGACCTTTGCTTCCGATCTTGTCAGAGTTATCTCATGGAATCCAAATGCTGCTACCTCTTTCCATATTGTTGTGCTCTGGTCAACAACAAACAGATCCCCTCCCCCTTTTTTGGCTTCCTAAGTAATTCTGAGAGGACAAGATCGGCAAAGATTCTTCTGGGCATCATTTTTGGCTGAAAGAATATGACTGTCCTAAGGATCCAGAGAGCAGAGAAATAAGAACCCCCGTTCCCAACCTATGCAATACACTGTAAAGTACTTCATGGGAATGTTCTGGCAGAGAGACAAGAGAAATGACAGTGAAGCCCACGCCCTAGGAGGAACCCCGAAGGTCTGCCATCATGGAAAACCACAGGATTTTTGCATTAAGAAGTTGACTATGTTCCTGCATTTCAGCAACGCCTAATCAAACAGGATACTGGACTCTGAAGACATTTATTATTAATTCTTTTTAAGGCTACTTCCTATTAACTGTGTGTGCGTATGAAATTTCCATTCCATTTTTAAAAAGTATTTTTTAAACTTCTTGGCACAATTTCCTCCTGGTTATGTTTCTAATTGCATTAATCAACTCCTCTAGGATAAGTTCTGGCAAACCACTCCTATTTTTTAATTACTGAGTATTCCTTACTCCTGCAGAACTTTGGCCAATTCTAAAGAAAATTATCACAAGCAGTTTTTATCTCTTTGACCTGACTACATCCTAAGTACATCTTATTGCAACCAGGGGATCTGAGCCTCACATTCTGCTTCTGCCTCCTAACTTGATGGGCTCTCTTTCATTTCACACCATTTTTTTTTAGGTGGATACATGTATCCACTACCTTTTTTTATTTTGAGAAATTTTAAAGTGGAAATTTCAAAGAGTCAAGATTACAGTGAATATCCACACCCCCCCTTCATGTATGTGCATCAGTTGTTAACATTCTTTAATTGTTGACACTTTTCATACATTTTCTTTCTTTCTCTGTAAATACACATTCTGATTGCCGAACCATTTCAAAATATGTTGCAGACATCATAAAACTTTAAATGCTTTATCATTTGTCCCCAAAATGTTTATAGCTCCTTTTGTTTATTTATCCAGGATCCACTTACAAATCACATGTGGCATTTGTTGTCGTTCTCTTTCGTTAGTGGGTTAGAGTTCTTGTCTTACGTGTGTGTGTGTGTGTGTGTGTGTGTGTGTGTGGTATGGTGGTGGTGGTTGTGGTGTGTGTGTGTCATGACACTGACATTTTTTTGTAGAATGTTCCACAATCTGGAATTTTTTTTCTGATTATTTCCTCTTATTAGACTCAGTTAAACATTTTTTATTTTAGCAAGAACATTACACAAGTGATGTTTTGTTCCTGTTGCATTTATCAGGAAGCATATGACCAGTTGTCTCTTTGTGATATTAAACTTGACCAGTGGGTTCAGGTGTTGTCTGCCTGATCCATTCATTATAAAGGTACTTAATCCATTAAGAAGCTCTGAAATTCAACACACACCCATTTTATAGTTTGAGACTGGGCAAATGTGACTTCCTTTCTTAATTTTCTCAAAGAGGTCCACGATCTCCAAAAGATTATAACCCTTGCAGTTCAATGATACAGCAATGACAAAGGATTCATAACTTCCCCCTTAACAGAGGGAAGGGGAAGTAATAAGGACACTAGATTGGTATGCTGGCTAATGAGAATCTGTATGGTCCCTGTAGCCAGAGTTGAAATATATAATTTTTTTTTTTTTTTTTTGCTCCCATCCTCAATGACTTCCCATTCAGACCCATGGTTTATTTTAGAGAGTGTGTGTTCTCATTAAAGGTGATTTCTCTCAAGGGTGCAAAAATTGTGAGGAGTGTTTTAGGGGTGGGGGAGAAATCTTGGATATTACAGTGGGTTGTGGCCCTTCAAAGGGCCATAGTACATAAACATATATAAAGCGTATATGTGGTATTAAACTTTCATGGGCATGATTAAGAATAAACTGTCTTAAAAGGCTCCTTAAGAGGATGATAATGAAAAAAAATACATGAAGAAATACTCATCTAGAGTCATATCCTGCTTCTTAGGTTGTTAACTCTCGGAGTGTTTTCTCATTTCTGAGGGCTAGGATCAGTGGAAGCAACTTCAAGAGATTTCTTCATCCATCCCTTCTACCCTCCCAAATGCTATCAGTAACCTTCCCGGTGAAAACCCCATTCTCCTCTCGAAGACCTTCAAGCATAGACGTTCTACAACATCCTTTGGTGTGTCCCCACTGAACACTTCACAACACCTGAAATCCTTCCATCTGACCTGAACCAAACTATTATCTTTGGGTTTCAGCACACCTTTCCTAGTGTCTCACATTAAGGAAAACACAAAGATTAGGATAAGAAGAAGCATAAGCAATGAGAGCCTTATCTGCATATCCACGAAGTATTTGAAGACTGTTACCATTGGCCTTCAGCTTCCTTTCCCTTCAGCTCTCTCAGGGGCAGAATTCTCACGGAAACCCTGGTGCCCAGTTGCTAACATTTCTGCACCTCAACTTGAACCCTTCCCCAAGCTTTCCATGTCACTGTGCATTATGGATATAGCCAGCAGTGAACGTGTAAGAAATTGCCACATGCTTTCTCCAAACTCTATTGTCTCTTTGATAAGTCCTGACTTGCTTGTTAATCCATTTGTGAGCATATCTCCATTATAGTCAACCATTTTGGTTTATCTTCCTGAGTTTCCTTCCTTTCTACCTTTGATATTCCTCAGCAGATGACAGTTTTGTTTTAACAGCTTCTTTAATTGGCAAAGCACTGAGACTTGGATGGAGGTCCTCTTGTATTTCTGTGGTGAATTAGGCCAAGTCATCATCTGGTCGTTGATGGAAGCACATCATTCCCTGTGGTCTCTGACCTTCCATCACTCCTGTATCCCACGGGTATCACACTGTGAGTGAAAGAAATATCATGGGACAAGAACAGCCATATCTTCAAGGAATATGTACAAAGGCAAAATCATGAAAAGGAGTCAGTCATGACACCTGGATACACCAGGTGTTGTTGTTTGTGCTTGGAGCATTTTGGTCCATGATAAAATCGGTGATTCTCTCCTAGAATTAGCCAAACAAAGTGTTTTGGAAATAGAAAACCCGCTTTAAAAAATATTTCAACAACAACAAAAACTTATAACAGGTTATTTCCCTCTGGGCAGTTATTAATTCTGCGTGAGAAGTTTCTGATGACTAAATAAGGATTTTTATAACTTTTAGAGGGAAGAGTCCATTTCTAATCTGAAAGTTAAGCTATTTTACTAGCTTTTAGTGTTCTAATGTCAAGGTTTCCCAGTATCTTTTCTAATTGTGTCAGAAAAAAAATGTTTACTATATTTTAGTTCCATTTGAGATTAAATTAAGGGTTTGACTCTAAGAACAAACTAACACAATTATATCAATTAGGAAAGCAAGAGGAAATGAAAGGGTATTTATGGAATGAGTTCATGTGAGCTTAAGAATTCAAATGTCACAAATAAAAGACATGTAACCATCATCTAGTCTGTCTTTTTTGTGTGTGCTTAATTAATTTCTTTAACCAAAAATGTTTTTCATTTTGCAGCGATCCTGGAACAGGTAAATGAAATGGAACCTTAACTCTACAAAAAGTAATTCAAAGTGTATTTATTTTAGAACACACATACATGTATTTGTATTTTAGCAGAAGTTCTTTTATACTCTTCAGATTTTCCCAGGAGGGTATGTCATGCATATGGTTTAGATTAATGTCGTGCATCTTTTTTCTTGTGGTAGAATTCAATATTAAATTTGATGACAATATGGCATATAAATATAATAAACCTTGACTATAGAAATAGCTCATCAATCAGAGTAAATAAACCTGAGTTTTAACCTCAGGTTTGCCACTGCCTTCCTTGTGTGACCTTGAATATTATATTCAATTGTTCTTTGTCTCGGATTTTAGAACTGCAATTGCTCATGGATTTGTTCCTATTTAACTTACAATTGTTTTTGTAAAGTAATATAATATGAAAATATTAACATATTTGGAAAACAAATACATAACTTCTGTGTATTTTTATAGTATTAGTACATTTACAGCCACTTTAGAATAATTGTAAATGCCTCGTGTAATAGCCACCGTAGCTAATAGCAACAATCAAATACTATGTATGACAAAAGCTATTTGTGATGGGGTAATTTCTAGTGAGGAATGAGACTTCTGGTACCCCAGCACAAATACCAAGGGTTCCTCTACTTCACTTCCACTGTTTGTACACCAAGATGTGACAGAGAGGCAGACTGTAGACTGAATTTAGTCTGCAGGCATGTTTTGTTAGACTAACACAGTTTTGTTTTTCTTTCTTCTTTAAATGCTTATTTATTTTTGAGAGAGAGAAAGAGAGTGCGTGCGCTCATACAAGTGGAGAAGGGGCAGAGAGAGAGGGAGAGACACAGAATCTAAAGCAGGCTCCAGGCTCCGAGCTGTCAGGCCAGAGCCCAATGCAGGGCTCGAACTCATGAACTGCGAGATCATGACCTGAGCCAAAGTCAGATGCTTAACCAACTGAGCCACCCAGGTGCCCCTGTTTTCCTTTTTCTAACTAGCTGCCAACAGTTTAAAGTTGAGAAATTTGACACCTAAAAATCAGAATGCCTGTCTCCTCTTACAAAATGAGATCTGGAAACACCAGACTTTTGTTTTCGTGTGGCAGGACTGGCTGGGAAGTGGCTCACCCATTGTGATGGGGTATGTTCTCTTTGATTCACGCATGTCCTCACCACTCACAGTGGCGTCCCAGACACGTGGCTGGCTGTCAGTTACCATCGTCCTCTTCCTCTGGTAGGCTTCCCTTGCTCATTTTTCCTGCCATTCCCCTGAAGACATTTCAGGTCATACCTCCTGCTCCACCATGTCTGGAGAGGCCACGGAGGAAACCACAATTCTAATCTTCAAGTTGATCCCTACACACACTATCTGCTATATCATTATGTTCTTTCTTGTAACCTACATTGTATTGATGATAATGAATGGAAAACTCTTCTAGAACATAATACATTCAGATGAGATGCCTTCAGTCCCTCCACCCACCAACAGCAAAAATTGATACTCCCGTGGACAGTAAGCCAATCACTGAATCTATCCAACCTTTCAATGATTGTACATTCTTAAACTTCAACTGTGCTCCCAAGCAAACTTCATTGCTACTTTGACCATAATGATAAAGAAGTGTCCTTGAAAACAATGGTAGTGTCATTTACCACAACTCTATATTTTATCCCATTTTTCTCTTTCATTGTGAGGTAGATTTCATCAGAACTCCATGTGTTAACAGAAACTTCTCATTGTTTTAATGCAGCTTTCATCATCTGAGTTTTCATGAACACAGAAACCAAGCACAAATTGCCAGTACTTAATAAATTAAAAACTAAATGAGGAAATGCAGTTCAAACTAAATAAACTTTGATTGAGTTTGTAACTATTAGTGCACACTAGATTAAGGGGAATATCTGCTCCAGAGGAAATCATATCATACAATTGAGACATGACCTCATATATTATCAGATCAGCAAAGGGTAAGAGTCTAAGCATTTTCAAGAAATATGTAGAACATAGAGGGGAAAAGGTATCAACAATCCTGTGTTTATTCACTTAGAAAAAGTGTTACAAATTACAAATAACTGTGCTCCACTACTGTGCATATGTCTCTACAATGATGTGTTTGATGTTGCTACAAACTGCATGCCGACTGATAGCCACAAGAGGCAGCAGCATTTAGAAAATTCATAAACTGTGACTTGAGGAAGTATGCTGCCTACCCCTGCCCTGTCTGTGGATGAGAACATAGCCCCTTCTCTGCTCAAAACCCTGCAATGCTCCCCTGTGCCCTCAGCTCAAAATCTTCGGCTTCCCCTTTCTCCCTCCATGCCAGCACCCCGGGCCTCCTTGCTGGCCTCACACATGCTGGGCACACTCACACTCGCGACACGTGTCCTGGCTGTTCCCTGCCTGGATGCTCTTCCCCCACAAATCCTTCTCCTCCTTCAAGTTTTTGCTGAGCATCACCTTCTCATTGAGGCCTCTGCTGATCACACCTATTCCCCAGGACTCATGAGGCCCTTTCTCTGCTCAAATTTTCCTTCTCCTATAGCATTTGCATTATATAAATATTACATAATATTTATTAGTCCATTAATAAATTAGTCCATTTATTTATTAGTCCATCCCCCACCCCACTGGAATATAAATTTCACAACATCAAGGATCTCTGTTTTGTTTATTGATATTTCCCTAGCACCTAGAAGAGTGTCTGACACACATTAGATGCTGAATAAGCCTTTGGTTCATGAATGAATGAACGATCGAATGAATGAATGAATGAATGAATGAATGAATGAATGGATTTACATGGCAGATAGTTTCTAATTAAAGTATTCCATCAAACATAAATAAAAAAAATATATAATAATATTAATTTGATGATACACCGGAAGTGGCATACTATAGACTAAAAACACGCGAGCATTTTGCATGGATAACCTCATTTAATGCCCATGACAACCCTGTGAGGTTGGCTGTCTACATTTATCTCTATAGTCAAGGTCACCTAAGTAATTTGCCCAACGTTACAAGCAATGTGATGGAGCTAGGATGAATGCCCCTCAGGTGTGCTTCAGAGCCCACACCCTTAACCACAGGAGACACCTTCACCCACTGGACACTGAGCTCTTCTTCAGATTGTCTTCTTCTCTGTGGACACAGGCTCCATGTGGTGGAGCAATTTAGCTTTCACTTTCTTTCCTGGTCATTTGTCAGTGTGATTGCCTTAGTGCCTCTGTGACCAGTCCAACTGAGATCATAAAGTATTTCCTTTCACAAGATGTGCAGCATTCACAGATACAGAGTGGATCCTGAGTTAGGGATGAGGCAGGACAACGGATCTAACAGGGGGACACCAAGAAGGTCAGAATGGCTAGTCCACAAAGTGCTGAGTGTTGCGAGGGTAAGACCAGAGGCCAGGATGGGGTCTCTGGGTGGCCGAAGACAGGAAAACAATCCAGAAGTCCAGGAGGAATCACTCACAGTGGGAGCAGAGTGTTCCTGTGACGGATTAAAAAGTACCTAAGAAATTTCTAGGTCTTGTTACTTGCTGTGAAATGAAAAAAAAAAAAAAAAAAAAAAAAAAAAAGCATGCATTTCATTCATTCTTAGAGGAAAACAAGCAGACTTTTAAGAATTTAGAAACACCCAGGGACGCCTGGGTGGCTCAGTTGGTTAAGCATCTAACTTTGAATCAGGTCATGATCTCATACAGTTGTGGGTTCCAGCCCTGTGTCAGGCTCTGTGCTGACAGCTCAGAACCTGGAGCCTGCTTTGGATTCTGTGTCTCCCTCTCTCTCTGCCCCTCTTCCACTCACACTCTGTCTCACTCTATCTCTCAAAAATAAAATAAAATAAAATAAAATAATTTTAAAAAAGAATTTGTAAACACCCAAAGCTGGAGATCTTAGCTTTGACCATAAGAAGTTTACAGAACTTGGGGTGCCTGGGTGGCTCAGTCAGTTAAGCGTCTGTCTTTGGCTCAGGTCATGATCTCACAGTTCGTGGTTCAAGCCCCGTGTCGGGCTCTATGCTGACAGCTCAGAGCCTAGAGCCTGCTTCAGATTCTGTGTCTCCCTCTCTCTCTGCCCCTCCCCCGCTCATGCTCTGTCTCTGTCTGTCTCAAAAATAAATAAAAACATTATAAAATTTAAAAAATAAAAATAAGTTTGCAGAATTTTAAAAAAATCTTTAATTAAGACATTTAAAATCAAATTAAAAATAAACAAATTTAAAAAGTTTGCAGAACCATCGCCATTAATTTTTGATGATTTTCCTTCTCTGCTAAAGACATTAACTGGCATTAAGTCCATGCCATAATGTAAAATATGTGGTTATGTCAACAATTAGAAATATGCAACCAAGAGGGGAGAGCACTATATGGCTGTGAGATTGATTAATGCCTATATTCTGTGGGCTGATTTAGAAACGAACAGGAATCACATTGCATTTGAAAAGCAGCATTCATTCCATGTGCAGCTTCCTTTGAGGTCACCAGGAGTTATGCAGACCTTAATGTGTTCTCTAGTTCCTGGTTCCACCGAGAGATCTTAAATATGTCAGGACATAATCCCAGCCTATGTTTCAAGGCTGGATGAAATAAAGACGCTGTGATGAAATGAAGCCCATTCCTAGGGCTTCATGGATATTGGCCACGAAATGATTCCACTACAAAACATAGAGGGAGGCAGCATTTGTCAAGAGAGGAGCAGGCAAGGAAGGAGTTTTTTGGGTTTTGTTTTAATTTTTTTAATGTTTTATTTATTTTTGAGAGCAAGAGCGAGAGAGAAAGAGAGGGAGAGAAGGAGCAGGGAAAGGGCAGAGAAGGGGGGGAGACACAGAATCTGAAGCAGGCTCCAGGCTCTGAGCTGTCAGCACAGAGCCCAATGAGGGGCTCGAACTTAACGAAATGTGAGATCATGACCCAAGCTGAAGTCGGAGGCTCAGCGGACTGACCCACCCAGGTGCCCCTGGAGTTTTGTTTTTAAATAGTAAATCATTAGATGCAGTAACTATTGAACTATGGAAGTTAAAGAAAAGTCATTCAAAAGGTGAGCCTCATTTCACACTCCCAGGAACAATTTTTAGCACATTTCCAGCCTTAGGATGAGATTCCTGAGGTTGTGCAGATAACATAAGGTATAGTTTTGTTATTACAAACTGGCAGAGCATTATCTGGACTGTGAATTTAGCACAACCCTATAACTTAATGGATTTGAAGTAAAAGAGGTAAGAAATTGCATGTCCAGAAAGTCCCTAAGAGCCATAAGCCAGTAATCACCATGTCACCTGTTTGCATTCAGAAAAAAGACTGTGATGCTGTGGGCTCATGACATTTCATTGGAATGTGCATTATCTCTTCTAAGTGACTGCAAGGAGACTTCTGGAGAAATGTGAAAAGGAAAACACTTGGGCAAAGAAGAAGGAGAATAAATGAGACGGTTTTTATGTGAACCTCCTCTGCTGCCCCCAGATTCTCGAGGCGCTGTGTTGGAAAGAACTGGGAGCAGAGCAAGTGCTGAGTGTTTTCAGGGGAATCAGGAAGGCATTTTTGGGGAAAGAAGGATTGGGAATTGATTTACTGAAAATCTACTTTGTGCCACTCACAGTGCTTGGTACTTGATGTATATTCTCCACCCCATTCTCACAACCATTCATCCAGGGAACTATTGGTGACAACAACTGTTGCAGATGTGAGACGGAGGGCCGGCTGCATGCAGGGGAGCATAATGAGCTCGCACAGGGGCGGTCCTTGCTCTCATTCAGTGCTGGGCACCGTGCCAAGAGTTCTAGTTGAAATATCTGAATTAATCCTATAAGGTAGGTACCATTGTTATTATTCCCATTTTACAGATGAAGAAACTGAGGTTGAGGAGTAACTCTCTTATTCAAGGTCATGCAGCTGGTTAATGGTGGAGCTGGGATTTGAACTCAGTAATGGTGGAGCTGGGATTTGAACTCAGGCAGTCTGTCTCCAGAGCTCCTGCTGACAATCACTATGTTATTTTATTTGGTACACACATTTATTTATTAAAAAGTTATTCCTCCTTTTAAAAGTTTTTATTTTCTTTTAATGTTTATTATTTTAGAGAGAGAGCATGCATGCAAGTGGGAGAGGGGCAGAGAGAGAGAAAGAGAGAGAGAATCTTAAGCAGGCTTCACACTCAGCACAGAGCCCAACATGGGGCTCGATCCCATGACCCTGAGCTGAAATCAAAAGTTGGACACTCAACTGACTGAGCCACCCAAGTATCCAGTTATTCTTCCTTTCAGATTGCTTACTTGCTATCCTGGTGACAAAGCTTCTTTCACCTCAAGGATCACAAAATCAGTGGCCTCTGAAAAGCCCAAAGGAACCTTGGGAAGCCATGACAAGGAAGTTACACAAGGTGAGACGGATGCTTCTTTCACAGTGTAGAAAGTACAAGTCTGCTGAAAATGCCACTGAACGTTAAGATCCTCAACTTGATGGGTTGATGGAGAGAAACACGTGGGTTTGTTGTCCCCATGCTGGTGTTGTTAACCAGGGTCCCACCTGGGGAAGAAGGACTCACTAGGGAAGGTCAGTCTCCACCAGCTTGACAAGACCAGTTGGGGGTACAGGAAAGCCCTTTGATTCAGAGGAGCTCACACCTTCCAATTGGCCCACAAGACAATTTTGTTCCTCACCAGACGTAGCCTTCTAGGAAAGACTAGTAGATACCAAGGAAAGGAAAGGAAAGGAAATATTTTCTCTTCAAGTTTGGCAACAGGAACACACAAGACTGGAAAACACATAGGGAACACATCTGATTCAGTAGATGGCTATGTACTATGGCTAAATATTCAGCCATAGTAGGGAAGCAAACTACCTGTACTTGTAGGTACTCACAGATGCTGTCATGATGTGGATTTCGTAGGGGCAGGAGTATGAAAGCCTCAACTCCCTTGCTTTGGCAAGGTGCAACTGTCTTTGTTTTTTCTTATCCCTAAGTTTAGAAGCCCTTTGAGAAGAATACTTTTTCCCACTTACGTACAAATCTTTAGCATTTATTCTTTAAAAAATTTTTTTAACATTTATTCATTTTTGAGAGTGAGAGAGACAGAGCATGAGCAGGGGAGGGGTAGAGAGAGAGGGAGACACAGAATCTGAAGCTCTCTCCAGGCTCTGAGCTGTCAGCACAGAGCTTGACGCTGGGCTTGAACTCACGGACTGTGAGATCATGACCTGAGCTGAAGTTGGACGCTTAACCGACTGAGCTGCCCAGGCGCCCCTAGCATTTATTCTTATACTAGTCATGTCAACCAGCTACTAAGATGTGGTGTGCATTAGGGCCAGATTTGGGGGAGGGGTTACTACTCTAAGGATACAAACAAGACACCTGTTAATGACTGGAGTTCAAATACAACTGATACATGAATATAGAATGGAGAAAGCAGCTATTACCAGTGGAAGGCTTGCCAAAACAGACTAGTCTGGCTAACAGCAGAAGAAGAAAGCTTTTGTTTAGGAAAACAAAATAAATTATACCCTTTTCTCTACCATTCTTAGAAAGATTGTTCTGAAGGGCAGACTCCTTATTTTAATGACATTATGGGGAAAAACAAAATAGCAAGTACGTTCCCCCAATTTAGAAAAAGATGTGCTCAAGCTCTTCTTAGAAAATGAGCCTCGGGGCACCTAGGTGGCTCGGTTGGTTAAGCATCCAACTCTTGATTTTGGTTCAGGTCAGGATCTCACAGTTTCATGAGTTTGAGCCCTACATCCGTCTCTGCTCCAGTGCAGAGCCTGCTTGAGCGTCTCTGTCTCTCTCTGCCCCTCCCCTGCTTGCACTCTCTCTGCCTTTTTCAAAACTAAATAATAAATTAAAAACTTAAAAAAAAGAAAGAAAGAAAATTAGCCTCAAAGCCAAAGAGGCTCCTCTTCCTGCGTTTCCATTTTCTTTGGCCTTTGTGTTTCTTCAGGCTGTCCTTCCCTGTGCCCATTATTCTGCAAAAGTGAGGGTAGGGCTTTCTCTGTCTCCACGATCTTCTCTCGCCATCCACTTTTCACAAACTGAAGCCAGACTACTCTTTCTGAATCCCAGACCTGAATCCCTTTCCCCCCCCAGTGTCCTTCAGAGATAGCCCACTCCCACCAGAATGGACTCATCTCCTCTCCTCAGCAGGGCCCAAAGCAGGCCTGTCACAGGTTAGGGGTGATTTATGGATGGTACCATCTATCATCACCCTTATTTCATAGAATAAAGGACATTTTAACACCAAAAGAATAAAAAAAAGTAGATCTAAGCATAAGAACTAGTCTGCTAATTTCCGCTAAGTACTTAAAGTGTTCCTTCTGTAGAACGCTGGCCGATGCAACCTGGTTGTAATGCAGCTTTTTGAAATCGTTATATGCTGTGTTGTTTGTCTGGTGGTGGTGCCGATGCTTTTGCCTGGGGAGTCCTGAATGCCCAGAGGCACTTGCTGTGCTTGGCCAGTGCAGCCCTTCCGTACCTGGTCAGTCTCAAAATGATCCTTCTTGCCCGACCGCCTGTAAGAGAATTTCACCTGGAGGGCAGGCAGACTCTTTAGGACAGCACAGGGAACAAGCCCACACCACCTCCCTGCTGCTGCCACAGCCTCCACTGTAACTGGAAGACAGAACCGTTGAGACACCCCCCTCCCAACCATGAGACCCTTTTCTCTTTTCTTGAGACCCTTAAGACTGTTGAGGCTTGCCCATCCTCCCTTCTCTTCCTTCTCTGTCATTAGCCCAAGCCAGCCTAGAACACAGAGAACTAGAACCATCAGGTCCCCTTTTTTGGTGAAGGATCCTTCCCTTCTCCCCCAGTAGGTGGTTTCGGGGGGAAGGCAGACAAGAGTAAAGATAGTTTGTGTGCTAGCCATAGTCTGAGTCTGGGTTTCTGTCTAAACATATTTAAAGGAATGATTATTTGCTCGCATCCTTAATCAGAATACTTTTCACAGAATCTAAGCTGGAATATAGAAGCAGTAAAGAGAGGAGGGGGCTGCTGGATGGGGATGGACTAGAGAGGACAGGAAATGAGAGACTCTCATGAGGTGGAAAACAAGATGGTGGGAGTATCTGAATTAGAGAGCTACCAGGAGAGAAAGTTATGCCAGAGAGTGGTGTTTGAATTTAAGATTCCAATTTTATTTTTTGCTATTCGTTGCTGCATAATTAAAAATGCCAAAATGTAGTGGCTTGAAAGTACACCCATTTTATCATATCTCATGATTTTGTTGGTCATGAATTCAGGTGGAGCTCGCCTGGGCAATCTTTCTGCTCCACATGTCAGAGGTCACTCGGCGAGGTTCAGCTGGTGGCTGGGCTTGCGGCTGAAGCCAAGATGGTGTCATTCACATGCCTGGTGCTTTAACAGAGATGCTCAGACTGTGCTCAGCTGGGCCCCTCTCCTTCTCCATGTTAGTCAAGGGCCCTCTCCATGGGGTGTCTCCAATAAGGGGCCCTTACATGGCCACTCGGAGTTCCACAGCTAGTATTGTAGGAGACAGGAGTAGAAGTTGTGAGTCCCTAAAGTCTGAGCTACATTTTCATATTAGTTCTGATACTTAGAAGACTCTTGAATTTTCTGTGTAGACCATCACATCATTTGTAAATGACAGTTTTGTTTCTTCTTCTCCAATTCTTCTATTTTCTATTACATTTTGTTGCCTTATTGCACTAAATAGCAAGTACAAGCTTAATAAAAGCACTGAAATATTTGAAGGGGTGCCTGGATGGCTCAGTCGGTTGAGCCTCCAACTTCGGCTCAGGTCATGATCTCGTGTTCCGTGAGTTCGAGGCCCGCATCGGGCTCTGTGCTGACAGCTCAGAGCCTGGAGCCTGCTTCGGATTCTGTGTCTCCCTCTATCTCTGCCCCTCCCCTGCTCATGCTCTGTCTCTCTCTCTGTCAAAAATAAATAAACATTAAAATTTTTTTTTAAAAAGCACTGAAATATTTATAATTTTGTCCTTACTGAATATTTACCAGTCTGTGCTTTAGATCATAAATTTAAAAGTAAAGAAATATGAAATCATAAAAGAACTCAGACAAAATATTGATTAAAAAAATTTTTAAGTGTATTTATTTATTTTGAGAGAGACAGGAGAGCAGGGGAGGGGCAGAAGCAGAGAGAGAGAGAGAGAGAGAGAGCTGGGGGGGATCCCAAGCAGGCTCCATGCTGTCAGTGCAGGGCCCAATGCGGGGCTCTAACTCAGAAACCATGAGGCCATGACCTGAGCCGAAATCGAGAGTCAAACGCAGGGGCATCTGCATGGCTCAGTCAGTTAAGCCTCTGACTTCGGCTCAGGTCCTGATCTCACAGCTTGTGGATTCGAGCTCCACGCTGGGCTCCGTACTGACAGCTCAGAGCCTGGAGCCTGCTTTGGATTCTGTGTGTCCCTCTCTCTCTCTCTGCCCCTCCCCCACTCACACTCTGTCTCTCTCTCAAAAAATAAATAAACATTAAAAAAAAAAGTCAAATGCTTAAGCAACTGAGCCACCCAGGTGCCCCCAAAAGGTTGATTTTTTTAAACTAATCTTAGAGTTGGCGGGGGGAGTAAACTATTTTAAACGAAAAACAACATGGAACTACTGGCAAAACAAATAAATAGATACAAATTGAGGAGAGGAAGCAAAGGTGGAAGGGGAAGAAAACTAAAGAGGAGCTAGTGGAATGACAAAGAAGAGAGTCATTTTAGGAGACAATAAAAGGGGTGTGGGAAAGATTTTGGATGAAGAGGATTTTAAGGAAATTTTGTAGCATATACTGTATGATGCATTCACTCTTTGTGGCCTGTTCGTTTTTACAAAAGGCACAACCTGGGGCACCTGGCTGGCTCAGTTGGTTAAGCGTCCGACTTCAGCTCAGGTCACCATCTCATGGTTCTTGAGTTCGAGCCCCTCGTCGTGTTCTGTGCTGACAGGTCAGAGCCTGGAGCCTGCTATGTTTGGATTCTGTGTCTCTCTCTCCCTCTCTCTGCCCTTCCCTTGCTTGTGCTACCTCTCTCTGTGTCTCTCTCTGTCTCTCTCTCCAAATTAAAAAAAAAATAAACATTTAAAAATAAATAAAGGCACCTCTTGCTTTACAGACTTCTATTAAGACATTATAACTACGGTGTGTTTACTGTGTGCCAGGTGCTGTGCCAACTGATTTACATGTGTTACCTCACTGAATTACCATATCGACTCCACGAGGTAGTTACCATAATTTCCACCATTTTATAGATGAGAAAACTGGTCTCGAAGAGATTAAGCAACTTGCTCAAGGTCAAACCAATAGTTAGTCAGAGAGTGGAGATGTAAACTCAGATCATCAGACTCAACTCAAAGCCAGGACTCTTAATCACCACACACCTCTCCTGTGGCGGCCCTTTCGGGGCACCTAGGAAGGAGTAGAGCAGCTTGTGAGGAGCTAGATGCCCATTCAGAGCAGCTGGAATGGAACCAGGACAAGGTAAGGACCCACCAGGCTTTCCTGGGTGTCGCTGGTGCAACTACTTTGCAGAATTAATCTGGAGGGGCACTTCTGACGCTGAAGAACAGAATGCGTTCATTTTAGTTAGTAGGCATTTACAAAGTGGATTACGTCAGAGGCAGGAGTATTTGTCATCAGGGCATGGGCGAATAGAACAGAAAGCTACAGAGTATTAATCTACTTGCATCTACACAAGTGAGGTGAGTCAAGAGCCAAGCAGGAGTCTGACGTCTCAGCAGAGGCTGAACTGAGCAAGCGTCTCCCTTAGTTGCCCTGACAAAGGAAACGCTTCTCATTAATATGATATCCTCATATGGAAAAGCACATGCATTCAAAGTAAATGGTGAGTCAGTGCAGAGCAAGAAGGTCAGGGAGGAGGCTGGGAGGGAGCTGGGTAGCAAATAAAAGATCAGACCATAAGGGAAAGAGTCTCACTTATGTACTGAAGAGGTTATGTCTTCAGGGCTTCTTAGGTTCTGAGACCTGTCGCATAGGGTGATGTCAGTACAAATAATAAACTTTGCACCTGTGGCTTTGTGTTGCCTCACTTCACCTGCCTGATGCCCTCTCTGCATGAAAGGACAACCCGAGGGACCAGAGTGGGCAGGTCTGTAAGAGTCACGTGCAAGTAGCCACTGCCAGGCTCTCTTTGTTCCATTAGTGGAACAGGAACAGGACAGCACAATCCTAGTAGGTCTGTAGCACATTCCCCACGAGTTTTCATGCAGATGGCCTTTTGCCAACATTCCCAACTTAGTCCCCAAACTACTTAGACCTTCAGTGTATAAAATGGGTTGTTACAAGACATTGTACCTATAAAATTCATTAAGGAGCCTCTCACAAATATTTTTTGCAACATTTATTTTTGCACCTCCTATGTGCTAGGATCTGGGGATCCAGCAGTAAACGAGATACACAGAGTCTTACAGAGCTCATATTCTAGCAAAGAAAGACTTTCAGGAAGCAAATACACAGGCAAAGGTTTCTTTAGGATTGTGACAAGTTCTCTAAGGATAGGTTCAAGGCACTGTAAGAACACACTAGGCTCAAGGTACCGTAAGAACAGGAAAACCTGACCTGGTCTTGGGTCTGAAAAGGCTTCCCTGGGGGAAGCACATTTAGACTTACACCATCAAGTTTGTCTGGAGTTAGCCAAGCAGGTAGAAGGGAAAGAGACCTCCAGGCAAAGAGGGCAGCATGGAGAAAGACCCTTGGGCAAGAACAGGCTTGGCACATTTGAGGGGCTGAAAGAGCATCTCCGTAGCTATGGCCCCATGAAGGAGGCAGCATGGAGCACGCATGCAGCTGAATAGGGAAGTAGATCACAGAAAATAAGCCTGTCCGATTCCAACACCCAGAATAGATGTCCGTCCTCTGAGAAGTAGTTCCTTGTTTCTCTCAACACCGTGGGTCATGTAACGAAAAGACTGGTTTTTTGTATTGCTTGCTATGAAGAATAGCAATTGTATGCCAACCTTGAACATGATCATGGGACTTTACAGTTGCATTTTAAGCTGTTTCCTTCTTAACTGGGTCCCTGTCTTTGCTTTTCTCTTCCCAACCCTCACCCCCATATTTTATTTATGCTCTCCAGTTATATCCTGTGCCTCTTATACACTTCCTAAAATCCTTTCTGGGATAAGATGGGCCAAACAAAGATCACATAAAATCAGTGTAAATGTTATAATGACTTGTTCAGTCAGCCTTGGTCACTGCCCAGGTTCCCAGTTACATTCGAACATGCCCACTTCACATTCCCACTTGGAGGGCAAATCATTTAACTTCAATCTATATCTAGAGGCCTCTAGTTTTCATTAAAAGACTAGTTAGTATCTTTGGTCTTTTGACTGTGTGAATTCCCCTTTAGAAGATGTGAACATGGATAATCACTCCAAGTTGAATGAGAAGATATGAGCTAGGGGCAAAAGGAATTAGAACAGGATTTGGGACGAAGGTGATCACTGAGAAGAAAGTAAGAGAGGATAGTGTTCAACAATACAGAATATTTCTGAACCCACTAAATCTCAAGGTAACTACTTTGTTACTTCCCTCTTCGTCTTCCTGAAAATACCCATCCTTAAATCCTTAGGTCAAACACAGTAGGCATCTGTGCCAGGGTGGGGTGGAGGGAGTCACAATGGCCCAGAGCTCAAGCAAGGTGAAGAGGGCATTGGAGTAAGAGGAGTGGGAACCGAATCAGAGTCAGGAGGGAATCCATGGTGGGAGAGGATGTCCTGGCATGGGCTGTTGGAGCCTGGAATTCTTGGAGAAATGGTTGGTTCTAGGGCTAGGGCAGAGAAAATCCAAAATGACTATGGAATAATGAGCATCAAGAACCTGGAAAATGTTCATATGCTTTAAGATAGAAATTCCACTTTTAGGAATTTCTAAAGGAAATAATCATAAATGCTGAAAAAATTTTAGTCATAACTATGCTCATTACTTCATTGTTTATAATAAGGAAAACTGGAAACAACCCAAATTACAAACAATAGGGCAAATGACCCAAAAAATTTATGAATATTCACTAAGTTGGATGTCTTCTAGATGTTGAGTTTATGAGAATGAGTTTATTATAATTTATAATGTTAAATTATAAATTCAACATCTAGATCCAGTTTGAGCACAAGCTCTGAGGTCTGGCTCTTCACTGCAGCCTTCTAGAAGCCCTTCTGATATATCTTCTGTATGCCACCATATATCAGTGCCTTGAGGTGGGGTTGGCCTTCTAGCTGATTCAAGACCTTGACTCCTGCTCTCAAATACCATCTGTCCTTCAGGGTTTACACCATTTAGCCCTCCATCTACCACCCATCCACCATCATCACCTTTTGTCATCCTCCAAACCTGCCCGAATTCACCCATTGGCACCCATTTCCCACTTCCTCTTGTTCCTCTTGTAGGGAACTTCCTTGGCCACATGGGCAGTGCATACAACAGCTTGGTCTCTCAGTTTACATGCCATCCCAATGCCAATGCTCTTCCCCTCTAATCTAATTTAGCAATCTGAAACCATGCCCTTGGACCTCATTACCACACTGCCCTGTTTCAGCTTTGAAATGTTAAACTCCCAGACCCCACTGTAAACCTCTTCTTCCACTCTTTTCTTAGTAACCTCAATGTTCTGGCCCTTCTGTTCTAATACACCCACCCTGTTTCTCTGGATCATTGGATAGCCGTTAATTAGCAATGTCCTTATGACATAGGTTAACTGGTAGCATTTAAACTACGTTTAATTAATTGTAACAATTAATTGTAATTGTTTAATTAGCAACGTAATTAAACAATTTAAGCATGTCCACATTACATGCAATCTTTCCTTGCATCTTCTATTATGCCATGAATGAAAGATCTAATTTTAAATCCAAGTGTTTAACATCAACAAATACTTTCTTTTATGCAGTGGGTGAATTTACTATTCAGATTTAAGTATTCAAATTAATGTTTTAAGGAAGGTTTTGGTGGTTATGTTCATGGGTGGCAACAACTGATTTGTGCTTTATGGAACTTACTGGTGTTTAATAGAGTCTGTCAAAGATTAGGGGGCACCTGGGTGGCTCAGCCAGTTAAGTGTCAGACTGTTGACATCAGCTCAGGTCATAATCTCATGGTTGATTGTGAGATTAAGCCCCACATTGCATCGGGCTCTGCGCTGATAGCGTGGAGCCTGCTTGGGATTCTCTTTCTTCCTCCCTACCCCTCCCCTGCTCATGTTCACTCTCTCACTCAAAATAAATAAACATTTTTTTAAAAGATCAGGATGAGTTGACAGTCTCCAAAAATATATGTTGGGTCATTTCTTAATATTTGTGTATCTTCTACTTTATTACCTAGTCTACTTATATTAAGTTTCTGAGTAGGAAACTGATATGTTTTGCCTCTTAAAAAACTGGATATATGAAAATATTACCACCTCTAATCCTTTTAGGCATGAAGAAAAATGATCTGTATAGAAATTTTTGAAGTAAATACATTCAGGAATAAAATTCAACCCAGTAAATGACTCAAATACCTACTTGGTGCAATATTTAATTTACCCATTTTCCAGATGAGCAAATTCAGGGTCAGAAGGAGCTGACTTGTCCAGGATCACACAGGTAGGAAGGGATGGAGCTAAGACCCAAACATATGTCCTCTTACTCTGAGTTCAGTGCTCTTGCAGGAGAAAACACCAAAATAGGAGAGGAGCTTGTAATCTAGACACAGTCAACAAACATGAAAACATTTAGGAACTAGAACATAATCAGAGGTTATGAATTATATCTAATGACATTCTTGGTATTAGAAATGGTTCCTTTTCAGGGCAACCTTTAAAAGTCAATGTACACTCGCGGGGTTTTGTTTTATTTTGTTTTGTCTTGTTTTAGGAAAAGGCTCTATTTTGGGTAATAGAGTATTTACATTTGTGGAAAGGTTAACTACAGCCTAAAATGATGATGACATCCAAAGAGGGCATATTCAGTTTTAGTTTTCCTAACATCTTCCCAAGAACCCAAAGGAGTTTATCTAGTATTAATGTGCTAGGGTTGACGTAACAGGGCACACTGAGCAGCTTTAACACCAAAAATGTGTTGACTACAAGTCCTCAAGTCTCGAAGTCCAAGATCAGAGTGCCGGCAGGACTGACTCCTTCTGAGGGCTGGGAGGAAGAATCTGTTCCACACCTCTCTCCTAGCTTTGGGTGGTTTGCTGACAATCTTCGGCGTTCCTTGATTTCTACTGCATCACCTAATCTCTGCCTTCTACTTCACATGGCATTCTCCTTGCATGTGTCTGTGTCCAGCTCTCCCTTTATTATGAGCATTCCAGTCATATCGCATTAGGAGCCCACACTCCTTCAGTATGACTTCCTCTTAATGGATCACATAGATGGTGACCCCATCTCCAAGCATGGTCACATTCCAAGGTACTAGGGGGTTAGGACTTCAACATATGAATGCGGGGGAGGAGGCGTGACTCAACCTGTAACACCTAGTAATATGTTGTAAAAAGAGTACTGATCATGGGACAAAGGACAATTGGAATTTGTTTTTTAACTTAGTTTCACCAAACACATTGTTTTTTAAAAAACCTGCCATAGCTGCACTCTGCCAGTTCCACTACCTGTAGAGAGGGTTTGTCACATCAGAAAATAAACATAACCGCCCTGGGAATGCACGAGGATTTAGAAGAGAGAAAGATAGATGACAAAACACAATTTTGTTTGTGTCATTAGGAAGTGCTTTGTTGACTTGTGGCAGGTAAGTGATTCCTGAACTCATTTTCAAGCACTTGATGTGCCATGCAGTGTGTCATACTCTGGGCATACCGTGGTCAACCTGTTTCTCCAGCTGGTTCCTTCTCTCTGCCACACCAGCTACAACTGGTAATTCCACTGGATGCCATCTCTCCCCCCACCCCGGGAACCTCTGTCTCCTGAGTTTCATCACGGCTGGGCTCCATCATGCAAAACTGTGATGGTCTACAGCAACCTGGTGCGTGCCGACTTCAGCTGTGTCTCCTTTTCTATGTTTGCACCTTGTTAGATACCAAAGTAAAGAACTGCAGAGGCCTTCGAGCCCTTTATGCACATCTCTTCTCCCCCTCCCATTGCTCAGAAGAATGGGCCAGAGAGCCTAAAGAAAACAGTGCTGTAAACAGGACCAACTTTGATCTTGACCATCTTTTCTTTCAGGGTAATTCCTCTCTGCTTCCCTTCATCCACTTAGGCAATTACATTCCTAGTCAGGTGCCCCTCTAGTTCATCAGGTATGCCCAGTAGAGACACCAGGTTGGAATTAATTTGTGAGCCTTCATTTTGCTGAAAAAACTTTCAAGTCTTTTCAAATTTGTTTAGTTTTTTCCTGATGCTTCTGTAATTTTAATTAGGAATATTCTCTAATGCCGAGAGGCTATCTATCAATAATAATTAAAATTGAGAGAGGAGGAGTTAAGTGATCCTTTAATATCAGGAAGAACAATATTGTTGATACTGTCCATTTGATTTAGGCTTCTATTTCTTATTATATAAGCTATTATATGAGAAAAATATGGATAATATTATTAATTTTATTAATATAAGTATAACAACATAATTAAGCCCTTTTCTGACTACCTAAATATTAGATTATTTTTTCTTTTTTTTTCAATATATGGAATTTATTGTCAAATTGGCTTCCATACAACACCCAGTGCTCATCTCAAAAGGTGCCCTCCTCAATACCCATCACCCACCCTCTCCTCCCTCCCACCCCCCATCAACCCTCAGTTTGTTCTCAGTTTTTAACAGTCTCTTATGCTTTGGCTCTCTCCCATTCTAACCTCTTTTTTTTTTCCTTCCCCTCCCCCATGGGTTTCTGTTAAATTTCTCAGGATCCACATAAGAGTGAAAACATATGGGATCTGTCTTTCTCTGTATGGCTTATTTCACTTAGCATCACACTCTCCAGTTCCATCCACGTTGCTACAAAGGGCCATATTTCATTCTTTCTCATTGCCATGTAGTACTCCATTGTGTATATAAACCACAATTTCTTTATCCATTCATCAGCTGATGGACATTTAGGCTCTTTCCATAATTTGGCTGTTGTTGAGAGTGCTGCTATAAACATTGGGGTACAAGTGCCCCTATGCATCAGTACTCCTGTGTCCCTTGGGTAAATTCCTAGCAGTGCTATTGCTGGGTCATAGGGTAGGTCTATTTTTAATTTTCTGAGGAACCTCCACACTGTTTTCCAGAGTGGCTGCACCAATTTGCATTCCCACCAACAGTGCAAGAGTGTTCCCATTTCTCCACATCCTCTCCAGCATTTGGCCACTCTGACTGGCGTGAGGTGATATCTGAGTGTAGTTTTGATTTGTATTTCCCTGATGAGGAGCGACGTTGAGCATCTTTTCATGTGCCTGTTGGCCATCCGGATGTCTTCTTTAGAGAAGTGTCTATTCATGTTTTCTGCCCATTTCTTCACTGGGTTATTTGTTTTTCGGGTGTGGAGTTTGGTGAGCTCTTTATAGATTTTGGATACTAGCCCTTTGTCTGATATGTCATTTGCAAATATCTTTTCCCATTCCGTTGGTTGCCTTTTAGTTTTGTTGATTGTTTCCTTTGCTGTGCAGAAGCTTTTTATCTTCATAAGGTCCCAATAGTTCATTTTTGCCTTTAATTCCCTTGCCTTTGGGGATGTGTCAAGTAAGAAATTGCTACGACTGAGGTCAGAGAGGTCTTTTCCTGCTTTGTCCTCTAGGGTTTTGATGGTTTTCTGTCTCACATTCAGGTCCTTTATCCATTTTGAGTTTATTTTTGTGAATGGTGTGAGAAAGTGGTCTAGTTTCAATCTTCTGCATGTTGCTGTCCAGTTCTCCCAGCACCATTTGTTAAAGAGACTGTCTTTTTTCCATTGGATGTTCTTTCCTGCTTTGTCAAAGATTAGTTGGCCATACGTTTGTGGGTCTAGTTCTGGGGTTTCTATTCTATTCCATTGGTCTATGTGTCTGTTTTTGTGCCAATACCATG
This sequence comes from Acinonyx jubatus, assembly GCF_027475565.1. NCBI lineage: Eukaryota > Metazoa > Chordata > Mammalia > Carnivora > Felidae > Acinonyx > Acinonyx jubatus. Next base: position 43,308,835 of record NC_069391.1, read on the forward strand.
CTGTCTTGATGATGACAGCTTTGTAGTAGAGGCTAAAGTCTGGGATTGTGATGCCTCCTGCTTTTGTCTTCTTCTTCAAAATTACTTTGGCTATTTGGGGCCTTTTGTGGTGTCATATGAATTTTAGGATTGCTTGTTCTAGCTTCGAGAAGAATGCTGGTGCAATTTTGATTGGGATTTCATTGAATGTGTAGATAGCTTTGGGTAGTATTGACATTTTGACAATATTTATTCTTCCAATCCATGAGCACGGAACGTTTTTCCATTTCTTTATATCTTCTTCAATTTCCTTCATAAGCTTTCTATAGTTTTCAGCATATAGATCTTTTACATCTTTGGTTAGATTTATTCCTAGGTATTTTATGCTTCTTGGTGCAATTGTGAATGGGATCAGTTTCTTTATTTGTCTTTCTGTTGCTTCATTATTAGTGTATAAAAATGCAACTGATTTCTGTGCATTGATTTTGTACCCTGCCACTTTGCTGAATTCATGTATCACTTCTAGCAGACTTTTGGTGGAGTCTGTCAGGTTTTCCATGTATAATATCATGTCATCTGCAAAAAGTGAAGGCTTAACTTCATCTTTGCCAATTTTGATGTCTTTGATTTCCTTTTGTTGTCTGATTGCTGATGCTAGAACTTCCAACACTATGTTAAACAACAGTGGTGAGAGTGGACATCCCTGTCGTGTTCCTGATCTCAGGGAAAAAGCTCTCAGTTTTTCCCCATTGAGGATGATGTTAGCTGTGGGCTTTTCATAAATGGCTTTTATGATCTTTAAGTATGTTCCTTCTATCCCGACTTTCTCGAGGGTTTTTATTAAGAAACGTTGCTGAATTTTGTCAAAGGCCTTTTCTGCATCGATTGACAGGATCATATGGTTCTTATCTTTTCTTTTATTAATGTAATGTATCACGTTGATTGATTTGCGAATGTTGAACCAGCCCTGCAGCCCAGGAATGAATCCCACTTGATCATGGTAAATAATTCTTTTTATATGCTATTGAATTCGATTTGCTAGTATCTTACTGAGAATTTTTGAATCCATATTCATCAGGGATATTGCCCTGTAGTTCTCTTTTTTTAATGGGTCTCTGTCTGGTTTAGGGATCAAAGTAATACTGGCTTCCTAGAATGAGTCTGGAAGTTTTCTTTCCCTTTCTATTTCTTGGAATAGCTTGAGAAGGATAGGTATTATCTCTGCTTTAAACGTCTGGTAGAACTCCCCTGGGAAGCCATCTGGTCCTGGACTCTTATTTGTTGGGAGATTTTTGATGACTGATTCAATTTCTTCGCTGGTTATGGGTCTGTTCAAGCTTTCTATTTCCTCCTGATTGAGTTTTGGAAGCGTGTGGGTGTTTAGGAATTTGTCCATTTCTTCCAGGTTGTCCAGTTTGTTGGCATATAATTTTTCATAGTATTCCCTGATAACTGCTTGTATCTCTGAGGGATTGGTTGTAATAATCCCATTTTCATTCATAATTTTATCTATTTGGGTCATCTCCCTTTTCTTTTTGAGAAGCCTGGCTAGAGGTTTATCAATTTTGTTTATTTTTTCAAAAAACCTACTCTTGGTTTCGTTGATCTGCTCTACAGTTTTTTTAGATTCTATATTGTTTATTTCTACTCTGATCTTTATTATTTCTCTTCTTCTGCTGGGTTTAGGCTGCCTTTGCTGCTCTGCTTCTATTCCTTTAGGTGTGCTGTTAGATTTTGTATTTGGGATTTTTCTTGTTTCTTGAGATAGGCCTGGATTGCAATGTATTTTCCACAGGACTGCCTTCGCTGCATCCCAAAGCATTTGTATTGTTGTATTTTCATTTTCATTTGTTTCCATATATTTTTTAATTTCTTCTCTAATTGCCTGGTTTACCCACTCATTCTTTATTTAGTAGGGTGTTCTTTAACCTCCATGCTTTTGGAGGTTTGCCAAACTTTTTCCTGTGGTTGATTTCAAGCTTCATCGCATTGTGGTCTGAAAGTATGCATCGTAGTATTTCAATTCTTGCATACTTATGAAGGGCTGTTTTGTGACCCAGTATGTGATCTATCTTGGAGAATGTTCCATGTGCACTCGAGTAGAAAGTATATTCTGTTGCTTTGGGATGCAGAGTTCTCAATATATCTGTCAAGTCCATCTGATCCAATGTATCATTCAGGGCCCTTGTGTCTTTACTGACCGTGTGTCTAGATGATCTATCCATTTCTGTAAGAGGAGTGTTAAAGTCCCCTGCAATTACCACATTCTTATCAGTAAGGTTGCTTATGTTTGTGATTAATTGTTTTATATATTTGGGGGTTCCCGTATTCGGCACATAGACATTTATAATTGTTAGCTCTTCCTGATGGATAGACCATGTTATTATATAACGCCCTTCTTCATCTCTTGTTACAGCCTTTAATTTAAAGTCTAGTTTGTCTGATATAAGTATAGCTACTCCAGCTTTCTTTTGACTTCCAGTAGCATGATAAATAGTTCTCCATTCCCTCACTTTTCAATCTGAAGGTGTCCTCAGGTCTAAAATGAGTTTCTTGTAGACAGCAAATAGATGTGGTTTTTTTTTTTTTAATCCATTCTGATACCCTATGTCTTTTGGTTGGAGCACTTAGTCCATTTACATTCAGCGTTATTATTGAAAGATATGGGTTTAGAGTCATTGTGATGTCTGTAGGTTTCATGCTTGTAGCGATGTCTCTGGTACGTTGTCTCACAGGATCCCCCTTAGGATCTCTTGTAGGGCTGGTTTAATGGTGATGAATCCCTTCAGTTTTTGTGTGTTTGGGAAGACCTTTATCTCTCCTTCTATTCTAAATGACAGACTTGCTGGATAAAGGATTCTCGGCTGCATATTTTTTCTGTTCATCACATTGAAGATCTCCTGCCATTCCTTTCTGGCCTGCCAAGTTTCAGTAGAGAGATCAGTCACGAGTCTTATAGGTCTCCCTTTATATGTTAGAGCACGTTTATCTCTAGCTGCTTTCAGAATTTTCTCTTTATCCTTGTATTTTGCCAGTTTCACTATGATAGGTCGTGCAGAAGATCGATTCAAGTTACGTCTGAGGGGAGTTCTCTGTGCCTCTTTGATTTCAATGCCTTTTTCCTTCCCCAGATCAGGGAAGTTCTCAGCTATTATTTCTTCAAGTACCCCTTCAGCACCTTTCCCTCTCTCTTCCTCCTCTGGAATACCAATTATGCGTAGATTATTTCTCTTTAGTGAATCACGTAGTTCTCTAATTTTCCCCCTCATACTCCTGGATTTTTTTATCTGTCTTTTTCTCAGCTTCTTCTTTTTCCATGATTTTATCTCCTAGTTCACCTATTCTCTCCTCTGCCTCTTCAATCCTAGCCATGGTTGTCTCCATTTTATTTTGCAGGTCATTAATAGCATTTTTTAGCTCTTCCTGGCTATTCCTTAGTCCCTTGATCTCTGTAGCAATAGATTCTCTGCTGTCCTTTATACTGTTTTCAAGCCCAGCGATTAATTTTATGACTATTATTCTAAATTCACTTTCTGTTATATTCTTTAAATCATTTTTGATCAGTTCATTAGCTGTTGTTATTTCCTGGACGTTTTCTTGAGGGGAATTCTTCTGTTTTGTCATTTTGGATAGTCCCTGGAGTGGTGTGGGACTGCGGGGCACTTCCCCTGTGCTGTCTTGAATAACTTGTGTTGGTGGGCGGAGCCACAGTCAGACCTGATGTCTGCCCCCAGCCCACCACTGGGGCCACAGTCAGACTGGTGTGTGCCTTCTCTTCCCCTCTCCTAGGGGCGGGGTTCACTGTGGGGTGGCGTGGCTCCTCTGGGCTACTTGCACACTGCCAGGCTTGTGGTGCTGGAGATCTGGCGTATTAGCTAGGGTGGATCGGCAAGGTGCACAGGGGCGGGAGGGGCAGGCTCCCCTCACTTATTCTTCAGAGGTCCGCTTCAGGAGGTCCCTGTGGCACCGGGAGGGAGTCAGACCTGCCGCTGGAGGGATGGATCCGCAGAAGCACAGCTTTGGGGGGTTGCGTGGTGCAAGCAAGTTCCCTGGCAGGAACTGGTTCCCTTTGGGATTTTGGCTGGGGGATGGGCGAGGGAGATGGCGCTGGTGAGCGCCTTTGTTCCCCAACAAACTGAGCTCTGTCGTCCGGGGGCTCAGCAACTCTCCCTCCCTTTGTCCTCCAGCCTTCCTGCTTTCCTAGCAGAGCTGTTAACTTATGACCTCCCAGATGCTAAGTCGCGCTTGCTGTCGGAACACACTCCATCTGGTCCCTCCGCTTTTGCAAGCCAGACTCAGGGGCTCTGCTTGGCCGGCGGGCTGCCCCTCCGCCCTGGCTCCCTCCCGCCAGTCCGTGGAATGCGCACCACCTCTCTGCCCTTCCTACCCTCTTCCGAGGGCCTCTCGTCTGTGCTTGGCTCCAGAGACTCAGTTCTGCTAGTCTTCTGGCAGTTTTCTGGGTTATTTAGGCAGGTGTAAGTGGAATCTAAGTGATCAGCAGGACGTGGTGAGCCCAGCATCCTCCTACGCAGCCATCTTCCCCACGTCCTAGATTATTTTTTCAATCAGTATGTGAGGTAAAGGTGGGTTTCATTGATAAAAATGTTTTAAGGAAAACAAATATTTTATATTTCATGAAGGATACAGGTCATATATATATATATATATATATATATATATATATATATATAAAAGATGAGTTTCAAAACACTTTTCCTAAAGAGTTATAGTTAAGGTAGTCCATGAACCAGAACTGGCAGGGCATATGGCTTGAATCTTGGTATCTCTAATTGGTTTTTAACAGATACTTTGCTGCAGCTATCCAAAAGAACACATAATATTGTAATGCTCTGAAAACCAAAGCATGTTCTCATTTTGTTAGCAACAATATTCATGGTTCTTTAAAATCCAGGGACTAACAATTCACATTATTTCATGAAAATATATTTCTTAATTTTGAAAGAAAGTCTGAAATTGGTTTCTTTAAAAAAAACTAGAAACCACCAGAGTACCAAAGATAAAATAGATGTCAGATTGAGTCACAAAGCTTTTGGAAACTCCTACCCGGCATTCTGACCTCCACTTGGCAGTGACATCATAATGACCTAGCTAGTTGTCGGGTCTGCTGGGCAACAGAAAGGAAACCCTGAGGAGACGCAGTAGATAACTGGATAAATCATATCATTTTCCCAATGAATTTTATATTGTATATTTTTGTATCTGGGGTTTTTTCCTCACAGCTCCCCAATATGACTTCCCATAATGATGGTGAGAGTAAGTATTTAAAGATTTTACAGAAATAGCAGATAAGATGACCCATTACCCTAGAAAATTGGTATGTGACAGTTTTCTAGAGGTCGATGTAAAGTTTATCATTGGAAATATGGCATAATGTACATTCTAAATCTCGGCCTCAAATCCTTTGTGAAAAAATGTAGCTGAAAAGGGGAAAGTAGTAAAAGAACTCAACATATTTCTGATCATGCTTTTTACAGAGTCTGGGGACATGATGTTATCGGAAATGATGCTACCTGAAAAACAAGGTAAACAGGCACTGGAAAATAAGGAACCACCGGAAAATAAGGAACCGCTGGAAAACAAGGAACTGATGGAAAATAAGGAACCGCTGGAAAACAAGGAACCACCAGAAAATAAGGAACCACTAGAAAATAAGGAACCTCCAGAATATAAACCACTGGAAAATAAGGACCCACCAGAAAATAAGCCACCGGAAAATAAGGTGGATACTCCTGCTAATGAGAAGAATGGCAATTATTATAGAGATATAAAACAATGTAAGTCTTTAAAGTTTATAGCAATACATATGCAAAAGCTAGTTATTCTGGTTTGATTTATTTTAACTCTTTTTAAAACTCTATCATTTTATTTCCTACATCTTAAATTCCTATTTACCTTCTAAATGTTTCCATGTGTAAAATGAAATTTTTATTTTCTATCACTTTGTTTTCATGAGACACTATGAAGTTTAACAAGATTCTTTCAATAATGGTCTGTAATTAACAGAGGGCACGTGGGATTCTGGTGATTTGCAATTGATCTAATTGTATGGTTTTTTGTTAACCAAACTTTCTTTGGAGGTGTGTATCCATTTTCTAGGGCTGCTAAAACAAAGTACCACAGACTGGGTAGCTCAGAGCAACAGAAATTTATTCTCTCACAGTTCTGGAAGCGAGAAATCCAAAACCAAAGTTTTGGTCATGCTATACTCTCCCCAAAGCCTCTAGGGAAGGATCGTTCCTTGCCTCTTCAAGCTTCTGGTAGCCCCAGGCATTCCTCAGCTTGTCACGAATTCCCATCTCTGCCTCCATCTTCACATGGCACTCTTGCTCTGTCTCTCTGTCCATTTCCATCTTCTTGTAACGACACCATATCAGATGAGGATCCCAACCTACTCCAGGGTGACTCCATCTTTTTTTCCCTGCCCTGCCCTACCCTACCGCACCTTACCCTGCCCAGCCCTGTCCAAGGCGGCCAGACTAAGAAGCTGACTTCATCTTAATTTTATCTTCAACAACCCTATTTTGAATTAGGTTTCATTCTGAGGTGCTGGGGGTTCAGACTTTTGGAGGGGGGGCAAAATTCAATTCATGTCAAGATGACTTTAAGATGTTTGGAAGGTCCATCAAACTTCAGTTTATTCATCATTACTCATATGGGCTTTCTTTCCATCTCCTTGTAAGGTCCACCATTCTAAAAAGTGAAAAGTTCCTAAGAAACTCTTGTTAAGAATAAAAACAGGGGTGCCTGGGTGGCTCAGTCAATTAACCGTCCAACTCTTGCTCTCAGCTCAGATCATGATCTTGAGCTTTGTGGGTTCTAGCCCCATGTGGGGCTCTGTGCTAACAGCATGGAGCCTGCTTGGGATTCTCTCTCTCTCTCTCTCTCTCTGTCCCTCCCCTGCTCCCTCTCAAAATAAATAAACTTTTTAAAAATGAAAAATAAAAAAATTAAGATTAAATCTAATTATCTTGGGATTCTTATTAACATTAATCAAATTAAAAATAGAAATACAATCAAGATATATATATACATGTACAAATATATACACTCAAGTACTTTGATCACAATAATGCGTAAGTTGTATTTCTATTTTCTCTTTGATGAATCAATATCTGTCTTTTGTAGGTGCAAAAAACACCTGATGCTCAGAGAGGTCAATTGCCAGGTTTCATAGCTACCAAAAGCAGAGTCAGGAGGAGTGGGATCTAATCTGTCCAGGATCAGACCGCCACTATGGTGTGCACATGGTTCAACCATTCCCCTTTCAGGATGTACCTCTGGAATTAACCAGAGGGTATAAATCAAGAGCCTGATGATAACTTTGATTAAAGAAAAAAATCATTCTTACACACACAAATACATACAAAACATAAATGAAATCTTACCAAAAATGTGTCAAGATTTACTTTTCTCATTTAACACCTCGAGCTCGTTTCACATCTATCCACTAGGTGGATACCTAGTACTCCAGAAAATGATGTCCCATAATTGAGCCACTATCTTTTTTAAAGAATTAGATTATGTGCAGTTTTTCCCTTGGACATTCTTCTCATATATGCTTAAGTGTATCTCCCTTTAGATAGATACCGAGTACTGGACATTGCTGAATAAAAAAATGAATCTTTAAAAATATTGATAGATACCACCAAATTGCCCTCCAAAAAGCATCTACCAATTTATTTATTTATTTGTTAATGTTTTATTTTTATTTTTCACAGAGAGAGAGAAAGAGAGAGAGTGAATAGGGGAGGAGCAGACAGATAGGGAGACACAGAATCCAAAGCAGGCTCCAGGCTCTGAGCTGTCAGCAGAGAGCCCGAGGCGGGGCTCGAACTCACAAACCGTGAGATCATGACATGAGCTGAAGTTGGACGCTTAACCGACTGAGCCACCCAGACACTGCCAAAAAGCATCTACCAATTTATAGCCTCCAAGAATGCTCCACAATCTTACCTACAATGAAAATTGTTAACCATATTTTGTGAATATAAATGAGAATTTTCCATGACTATTTTCATTTGCATTCTGATTACTTATGAAGTTGAGCATTTTTCTCTGTATTTTTGGGATATTTTTATTCCTACTTCTATGATTTGCCTATTCATATCCATGGCCCATTTTTCTATCAGGTTGTATTTTCATGTATTGGTAGGGGCTCTTTTATGTTTAGCAAATTGTTTTTGCTATAGTAATAGTTAACAGGTATTTCCCCCCCAGGCTATTGCTTATCTTTAAAACCTGTTTAGGTATCTTAATCACAGAGAAAAATTTTAATTTTATGAAATCAATGTTGATTATTTTTTTAAAAAATTTGTATTTTGGTTAGATAGGTCTTATTCAATCCAATATAAATTATTTTCCTATTTTTTCAAATGATTTCATATTTTTGTCTTTAACTTTTAGTTCTTAAATCAGTTATCTTTGTATATGGCATAAAATAGGCATGAAACTTTGTGTTTTTCAAGGAGAATTGCCTAATATTGAACACCAATTCCCTACTTATGTGAAACCCATTTAATATATACTCTCATTTGAACTTGGGTCAGTTGCTACCTTTTTTATTGTTTCTTTGATCTGTCTTTCCCTGTAAAAATACCACTGTGTCTTAGTTTCTATACTTTCATAACTTACAACATACATGTTGGGCTTTTGCTTCCTTTTGCTACATTTTTCCATAGATCTAGCTCAGAAATTCCTCAAAAATCATGATACATTAATGGGACTGTGTGTGTGTGTGTGCATGTGTGTGTATGTGTAAGCATGAGTGTAAGCCTGAGTGGTATGACGAATGAATAGATGTGTATGTACTAAACATACATATGTATTCACGTACATATAAGATTTTCTGTCATTTCATGAGATTTTGGAAAAAAGAGACATGTATATATATTCATATGTCAATGATTCAGTCAGCCATCTTGATCCAATCTACTCTTACTCTGGGTGGATATATCCATTGGTTTTGAATTATAACCAACCCCACTGACAACTTTTAAGAGCAAGATTCTTTATGTACATATGTAAATGTGAACATGTATGGGAGACTGTGATTGTTATTGTTATTGAAATACATGCTGTTTAAGCTATTCTATAATCTAACAGAAGGTTCAGGGGCAAACTAATGCTTCTTACTTGAATTTTGATTATATCAATACAGTGATAATAATATACACCTACAAATCTACTTTAGCACTTGTTATAATTTCCTCAATAATTTCTCCTTGGAATGTTATTTAATATCAGGATACCAATTTGGCTTTTTCCCCCATGAATTTTATTTTTAAACCATGCCCCATTTCCTCAATTTGTAGATGAAGAATATCTCAAATACTTTATTATTCTTTTCTTGGAATTAGTACCTTTGTTTTAAGAAAAAAAAATCAGATGAGGAAAAATTTAAAGGAACAAGAAGTAACTTAGCTAGTTGCTGAAAATATTTGATCTTGTGTTTTTAGATGTGTTCACAACGCAAAATGTAAATGGCAGCCAGTCTGAAATATCTGTGAGAGCAACAACCGATTTGCAATTTGCTCTAAGAAACTGTAAGTACTGAAAGTAGTGAAAACCACCACTGCAAATAGGAAGAGCCCTTAAAGCAAGATTTCAAAATAGCTCTAAAGAGTATCAAGTAGGAAAAAGGTCTTAGTGGAGCTAGTGTCAGAGAATCCTACCTCCAAAATAAGGAGACTCCATACCCCTTGCACTAATAAAGTTAGAAGTCAAGGAGGTTCTTGCATTTCTTAGCCTCATGTTTTTGGTTTTCATGGAAAGATAAATGACTAAATGTATAGCTCTATAAAACAGTATGTCGTTCTTAAGCCCACATTTTTACTCCTTTCTGCTTATACCTTCAACTTCAAATGTTCTTATTTCTTTTTTGTGTCTTTCTACCAAGCATAATGAATTTGCTAAATAAAGCTGTTGCCAGCATGTGAGTTTGGAGGCCATTAACAGTCTCCAAAGTACATATACATATCTATATGTATATGTTTAAAGATATACATATCTTTCACCATGAAGTGTTGGCAGCTCAAATCTATAAAACTCCCAAGCATAAAACAGAAGACAAGGAAAAGAGGATAAAATTAAATAGAGAAGAGAGAATGTGCCTGGCTCTGGCAACTTTAATATTGGGAAAAGCCAGACTCAGTAATACCTAATTGTTAATAAAAGCTATTTGATAATAATGGAATATTTTGAACAATTCCAAACCTTGGGAAATAAATTAGGGACATTTCAAGGGCATGTGTTAATTAAACACATGGGCACAATTAAACACAAGGGCATGTGTTAATTAAACAAATCACTCACTTTTGTTTGTATACACCAAACATCATCTTAAGTTGTTTGGGACAAGAGACAGAAAGGCAGGTCTTAGACCAAGTAGCTCAAATTCCTTAAGATATGGATTTTTGAGGACCATAGGACCCATGAAAGAAATTGCAAAACCTAATTGCTATTTCCGCAATTCAGGTCTCCAGAGTATTGTCAAAGAAAGTTGGATAGGGATAAGGAATTGTTGCCATTTAAAATGGGGATCTGACAGAAGGAATTATGCTAACATGGTAGGGACATTCTAGAGGAGCAAACCCCTCAAGGAGTTGGAACTCTGCAGAAAATTTTTGACTAACAATTGGAACTAGAACTGTGAGGGCAAGGGGGCAATCCACATGATTTTTTGCCAAAATAGAGTATGAGGGTTCTATAGCAGACCTCGGGGATTACTTACCAATTTTGTTGGAGTCCTGCCTGAATCATGTCAAGTCTGGAAACAGATTCTCTTTTCCATAGCTTTCTTGCCAACAAGGTACCTGTCATGGTGCTGTTGGTAGCCTCAGTCCGAATTAACTCTGTCTCTATGTAGAACTTTTTCTATAGCGAGATTGCCTGTACTTCGTGTGGAACTTCATTAGTGCCTGCATTAAACAAAATTGACTGAAATGGCCACCATGGGGGGTGGGGAGGGGTGGAAAACGTCTCGGGTCACAATTGTTGCCAAATACACTCTTACTGACATTCCTCCAGAAGAGGGGCACATTATAGACTGAAATACATAGTAAATCAGGCCTGAAAACCCTTGATTTTGTTTTGAATAGTAAAGGAAACGCTTCCCATTTACAAGGATACTGATGTACCTTCCTCTTCCACGTCCTGACACTGACCAGCAACCAAGCTGTTCTGGGCTGATAGTATCACTTCAAGTTCTGCTCAGAATACCATCTGGTATTTACCTCTTTTACCTCTAAAAGAAGCTTCTGGCCCCACAGTACCAGCTTTTCCTCTTTCCCACAAATTATAGGCGTATTAATCCCTTCTTGGGCAACCCATTTTCCCAAAACTTTATTCTTCAATGCCTTCGTCTTTCCCCTCCTTTACGATATCTCAGGAAAATGTCAACATCTTTCTCTTTTTCTTCTATGTTCTATTTTTTAGCTTAAAAAATATGCCTAATCACAGACATTGTCAATATTTGTATGTGCTAATTTATTATCCCTTTTCCTAGATAAACTCCTCAATGAAACAACTACGTCATTTCCTGGGAAAGCCACCAGTGAAGAACATGCTACTGAACCCCTTCAAAAACAATATCGAAGTATTAAAGTTTCTACACATTAGTCATACCTGGAGCATATCATTATATGATTTAATTTAAGTCTCATTACTCTGGATGTCTCATAAAGTAATAGCGTGCTATAAAGAACTTACACAGCTGCAATTTAAAGTCACTTGAAAATCTTTGAAACAATGGAAGTCTGAGTCTATTTTTAGATTTACCTGATGAAGGGAGAGGGTGTGAGCTCTTTTTAAAATAAAATCTATTTTAACAAAATGTATTACACTTATATTTATATTCAACATATAAATATATTTAATACATTTTAATATTATTTTAAAAACAATAATGTACAAGTGTCTATCTGCTTGAGGAATAAATTTATTTCTAATTAGAGTCAATTATTAGTGTTTCCCAAAATTATTGGTGGGGGGTGGGGGGCGGTTGGTAGTGAGAGGTTTCAAAATCAAAATCATCATTTATCTCTCCTGCTGATAATATTGTTCCTTATGAAATATTTATGAAAACATAACCCCCAGGATGGCTCTCCTCTAAGGTCTTGAACAAGTGGTCTAATTGAAGACAATGGACCTGTCGTTACATGAAACCCTATTTTCTCCAGTTCATGCAATCCAAGTATGTTTCTCACGTGACTGTTGTGAATTAGTTTGCATCTCTAACACTACTAAAACAAACAACTTAGTCATCTTTTTTATATATTTAGAACTAGAAAATCATCCTAGTGATATCCTTTCTTAAATATCTTTAGTAATTTACTACTAGGTTTGGGATCATGTTCTAGTTACTAAACCAGGCGTTTAAATCTGAAACAATCTGACCCCTGGGAAAGGTTCAAGTTTCTTCTGTGGTCCCATTTCCCACCCACATTCTTCACTTCAGACTACCTGAGGCTCTTAGAACTCACCAAATCTGCTCACGACTCTGACTTTGTTCACAGTGAAATAACCTCACTCTTCCCTTGTTTGCCTAGCAAACAATTTCTAGTCCTCTAAGACTACATTGGAGCATCGTCTCCCTTTCCAAGAGTTTCCGGCCTTTGCAGCTGGTTTCTATGTGCACACCACTTGTGTGTTTCTATTGAAGCCCCCGTTATCCTGCAACATAATGAATAGTGATTTTTGTCTGTCTCCCAAACTGAGGGTGTGTTCCTTCAGCATAAGGTCCATGTCTTGTCACTTTTGTAACTTTAGTGCCGACCACAGGGTCTGGAACATGGTAGGAGCTCAAAGTATAACTGCTACATGACCAACAGAAAAGTGAATAAATGTTCTATCCTAAATTTACTAAAGCGAACTCACCTTACCTAGTTATCCCGTTCTATTTTGTTTTTTAAACAGGACGAACCAACCGTCCAAATGAGCCTGCATTTTGGACAATGTTAGCTAAAGGTAAACTGATAGTTGTTAGGTAGCTGAGAAAATGTTTTGGTTTTCTAAAGTCTTATGCAAGAAAGCCAAGACCAGTGTAATTTTGTTCTAATGAGTCAGTTCTAATATTAAGGATTAATATTAGAATTAATTAAGAATTAATAAGTCAACATTTTGCTGCCATTATCATACATAATAGCAAATGCAAATCAAAACCACAAAGTTGACCGTGTCCTGCATTTTCTGATTCCCTTTCCTAAATGTTTATTCTCCTATAAATATTGCAGCCTTGTCATTCAATTTATTTATGATTAAAAATTTTAAGTAAGGCTCTTGCTCAGTATAGTCCCTCTCTGTGTTTGAAGCAATTTGCCCATAAGCACATGGAAATGTGTGAATAAATGCAAAGTATATATCAAAATATTTGCAAGCATCTGTCAAAATGCATATGAAATATGTATTGCATATGTCAAAAGCATATAGGCATACATGAATAAGTGTAATGTGCATTGATATATATGCATGTATAAATGTATATATCATATGTAGATGCACACATGAGTAAATTTAATTCATGTGGCATACACATATATGTACATTGTAGACATGAAATATATACATACACAGTTGATCCTCATTATTTGCAGATTTTGTATTTGTGAATTTACCTACATCTAAAAAGTATTTGTAACCCCCCAAATTACTTTTGTGGTCGCTTGTGGACATGCCCAGAGCAGCAAAAATTTTAATTGCCTGACACTCAATGTTCCCAACTGAGGTAAAACAAGGAAGGCAACTCTCTGCCTTCCTTTTTTTAGCTTTTACACTGTAATTAAGTGTCCTTTTGGTGGTTTACTTAGTGCTGCGTGTTTTGCATGTTTGTGCATTTTGTTGGTGGTTTTGCTAATTAAAATGGCCCCTAAGTGTAGTATTAAGATACTGGTTAGTATTCCTAAGCACAAGAAGGCTGTGATATACCTTATGGAGAAAATATGTGTCAGATAACAGGCATATTTATGATGCTGTTAATCATGAATTCACTGTTAATGAATCAACAATATATATTAAATAAAATATCATTAAACAGAAACACAGAGAAAACAAGGTTATGTATTGGTTGGTTGATGAAAATGTGACCAGAGGTTCACAGCAACCTAACCTTGTATTTCCCCTAGGGGCAGCAGTTTGGTATTCACTAATTCAGTGTTCACATGACTTTATGGAACATAAGTGTCATGAATAATGAGAATAAATTCTACATATTAAACACACGCACAGTAATTTTAGGAAGTTAATTTTGTTTACCTTAACGCCAATTTATTGTTTTAACAGCTTTAAATGCAACACCAACAGCTGAGGAGCTTGAGGAAAAAGATCAATTATTTCACCCAATTCCACGTAAGCACAAAACACTTCAATTAAATGGATGCATCAATGCCAGCACACATTTTAGTGTGTGACTTCACTGTGTGGCAATAGTGTTTTCCCCAGTAATGTGAAGTGTATGTGAAAGGGTAGCACGGTGGCTAACACTATATCAGAGAGGACAGTTGCTGTTTTAGAGAAGCAATTGTCCCTAAGCATTATTCTCCAGGTACCATGTTGGAGAGGGCTATTTTTATTTTCCCGTTTTATAACTTCTATTCCTAAAACAGATAAACCAAATGGGGGAGTAGGCAAGTGAATCATATATAGAACAGAGTTGGTTTTTTTTTTAATTGATAGACTCTAAGTTCAGAGCAGTTTGGGGCTTACAGAAAAAAAATGAGCAGAAAGTACAGATTTCTCCTATATTTCCTCTACTCAGTTTTTCCTATCATTATCAACTTGCATTGGTTTAGTACGTTTTATAATTTACAAGCCAATGTTGATACATTACTATTAGCTGAAGTCCATAGTTTACATTAGGGTCCACACTTTGTGTTGTACAGTTCTGTGGGTTTTGACAGATGCATGATGTCATGTGTCCACCATTACAATCATACAGAGTAGTTACACTGCCCTAAAAATCCCCTGTGCTGCACCAATCCATCCCCTCTGTCACTAGTTCCCGGCTACCAACTGCTCTTTTCATCATCTCCATATTTTTGCCTTTTCCAGAATGTTCTATAGTTGGTAACTATAGTATATTGACTTTCACAAGGCTTTTCGCACTTGTTAATATGCATTTAAAATTCCTCCATGTATTTTTGTGGCTTGATGGTTTATTTCTTTTTATCACTATTTAACATTTCATTGTCCACACAATTGGACAATGTACAATAAATTGTACCAATATATTTATCCTTTCACCTACTAAAGGACATCTTGATTACTTCCAATTTTTGGCAATAATGAATAAAGCTGCTATAAACATTCATATCTAGGTCTTTGTGTGGACATAAGTTTTCAGCTCATTTGGGTCAATACCAACAACCGTGATTGCTGGATTGTATGGTAAAACTGTTCAGCTTTGTAGGAAATTACCAAACTGAATTCCAAAGTGGCTATACTGTTTTGTATTCCCACCAGCAAGGAATGAGAAAATTCCTGCTGCTGAATGCAGTCTTGTAGTTTTAATTAATGGATTAGTCGTATTTATATGAGTAAAAGAACTGATTTCAATAGAAAATGTCACAATAAGGCAATACATTAATTTACCCCCAAAACCTCTGTCCTACAAATAAACTACTGGGAAAAAATTGCACCTGGTAATACATCTAAGTCCTGACAACTCTCTTCTGCATTGGATTATTTGTAATAAATACAGCCGTTCGCCTTGCAGTGTTTAAAGAGAATGAAGAGAATTCTTTGTTTAGAAAAATTGTATATAGAAATGACAAAGGCTGCATTACCTTAGAAATACTTTGTCTTTCCAACTAATTAGATTGGGCATGATTTATTTTCTGTCATGTATTTAGTACCTATTACATGCCAGGTGCTTTACATACATTATGTCAGTTTTCACAGCAACTCCATGAAGTTGGTATTATCGCCATTTCACAGACAAGAGAACTGAGGCTGAGAGAGAAAACCTGTCCATACTTGTAATTAGCTTTGTCATAATGTCCAGTGGTTGAGAATTCCAAACCCTTCTCTAGTTTTGACCATCACCTCAAAAAACAAAATGTACTACAAGTACACCTCTTTATAAAAAACCTTTTAAGGAGTAGCAAAGCAATTCAGGAGCACAGCCCATTTCAACATCATTTGTTTGATCATTCCCAAAGTAATCTGCCTTGAAGTCAAGATAATCAATGATAGTTGTACATTTCACTCTACTTGGTCTAAGATCATACTCTGACAATTAACAGAATGAGAGAATACAGACGTGGGAGCTTGTCACTGCTTATCCAAAACATCATTACCTAACAAATAATGAAAACCTTTGTAAGTTTTGGGTGGGAGAAAGCTGGGAGAAGAGAGAAATAACAACATGGTCATTTAAAGTCGCATTAAATAAATGGCTATTAAGTGAGGCATAAATTCAGGAAAATATAAAATTTGGCAGTAAAGTTATATTTTCATCAATAGATTTGATATCTTTGATAGCTCTGGGTCTGGACATGATTTTTATCACATAACTTATTTTAGAAAGCAGTAAGTTTTCATTTCTTTTTTTAACATCATATACATTAGGTTTGATCTCAGTAATAAAATGGTAAATTTATTTCTTAAACCTCAGTACACCATCCTTTTGGCATCAGAGAAAAATCAATGCAGTTCCCAACAGTAAAATTCTATCTTTCTCTGCTGAAGGACTAACCCCTGTTGTGTGAGTCCATCATATTTTCAATAGTCATCTTTCCAGTGGTTTTTATTAGTCAGGGAGGAAGATTCCTATATACACATTTTAGCACCTGGTAATGTGGGTTTGAAACCAGATTTTGCCACTTAATAGCTAGGTGCCATGGGCAAATTCATAAACTTCTGTGATCCGGTAAAATGGAGCTAAGAACAGCTCTTCCAGGACTCTAGTGAAGGTTTAAAAAAAAGTGAAGGGCACTTAGCCATAGGATGGAGCCTACAGTCTTCTCTGCATGGTATATGAGTAGTGGGCGTGAGTAGTGACTACTCAGGATGGCGAACGCTTTTCTGCAGTTGCTCTGCTATCCTTACTTCTCCAGGAAACATGCTGGACTCGGTTATTCTTTCCCATTGCCTTTTCTTTCTTTCTTCTCAGACTCTGATTTGAATGCCATAAATGAAGATAACATGACACAGCTACAGGAAATCAAGTTAAAATTAATGCTGGGCATCTCCCTGATGACCCTCTTCCTTTTTGTCATCATCTTGGCCATCAGCAGTGCCTTGCTGTACAAGGTGAAGACAATGAGGTAAGTCTGCAGACCTCTGGAGTCTTTGTAACAGGTGTGATATGAAGCTCACACCCTCCTTTCTTTAGTAGGCTGTTAGGAAATGCAGCTCCCATATTTATCTGTAAGATACGAGCTTAGGCTCCATTTCCTCTATTCAGAAAGGAGAATGGGGCTGTCTCTCAGGGAGAATTTTTCCCTAGTATTTTAGTCATCTAGAGATAAAAATAACACTAGTCAATCGAAAAGGAAATAGAGAATTTAGATATGCATTCTTTTTTCTAGCTTGGGAACAAAAGAACTATGACCTCTGTTCTCAACAGCACATCTACTTAGGGTCTAACATTTTTTACTTATTTATATGGCATTATACCAAGTAATTGGACAGAATTCCAATTCCATATTGTTTCAATTTTTGTGATGCCTTTCTGAATTGAGTTGAGCTGCAAATGTATGTAATTAGGAACAATTCTTGATACCTGTTTTCTTTTTCAGTTATAAAAGTCCAGCTCTAACCGAATACTCCGTCAACCCAGAGCTGGCAACTCTGTCTTACTTCCACCCGTCAGAAGGTGTATCAGACACATCTTTTTCTAAGAGTGCTGACAGCAGCACATTTTGGGGTACTACATCTTCAGAATTGAAAAAAGAAGACACATTGTCAAAATCTAGAACAACGGACATGATTTCCACAGCCTCAGATGATACAGGCATGAATGATGAGTCAGATTTAATTCAGAGTGAGGAACCAAGTGAAGAAACTCCCACAGATTGAATAGACATTAAGTTTGAGTCAGAAAGCAATTTCTTTGGGACTCTCATTAAGGTCATGACTTGGAAACTCTGCTGAGGAATTTAAATTTTCTGATGTCTGAAAAGGAGGACGTATTCAATAAAATTGTCTCAGCCATAAAAGTTTTATAATGGAAAAAATACAAGAAAATAAATTAAGGTGTGGAAAACTCATCCGGTAAAAATAATCCTGGACAGTGACTTATGAAAAGTATTCACTTTAGGCTGGTTCTCTTTAAAATGAAGACATTTAGATATTTATCTTATCTGCATTCTGAGGACTTTCAGGGTAATCACAATTACCTACGCCCCACCCCAAAGCAAAAAGAACACACCTGTTTGTGTTTTACTGGGGAAACAGTTGTACCCTATCAAGAAATGAAACTAAATTAGTACTAGAGCCTCCTAGCATTCTTGTTTAAAAGTCGTCAACTTCTCAGTGACTTAGGAGGCTCTCCATCCCAGGAGTATTTCAGTTTACAAAGAAGACCCATGGAATATGGATATTGTTTCACTTTGAGGAATTAGTTTCAACAGAAAAGATTTTAGGAACATGCATCTGGTCTTTTGTGGATGTGTGTAGAACTGGGGGTTGGGGGAGAACTTGGGTTTCATTGCCTTCCTAAATTCTCACCTACTTTATGTTAGGCAGTTTGGTATATTATATCACACTGAATTCTATTACCCTATGAAAAGCACGTTTATTTCACAGATCAACAAATGAAAACTCAGGTAAGTCAGATGCCTTGTCTAAGATCACCTGAGGGAGAGGGGCAAAACTAAGATGTTCTTCCAAAGCATGGTTCTCTCTGTGATCCGTGAAGGCTAACAGTCAAATATAACAAAAACCAAAGGACGCTATTTAGGAGCAAGGTCAGCCCCACATAAATATGGTGGAAGGCTCCTTAACTGAGGGTCCTTTAAGTTCTTGGAAAATTGTTCTCCCCACCCCTAGCTTATGCCTCTATGAACCTTCCCCATGGAGGATAGACACACTCTTTCCACTCACCTGCCACTTCCCCTACTGTGGATTCTCAGTCATTTGCTCACTCCCTGTTTTCTCCCTTGACTCCAGCCCCAGTCTCACCATTGGTTGGGAAAGCTAGGAAGCTCCGCCTTTGAGTAGCTTGGGACTATATAAGACCTACCCCTGAGCGAAAAGACGTGGCCAGGCAGTTCATTTCAGGTAGGCTCAGAGAGTGTACAGATCGTGACTCAGGGGTGGCCTTGAGCAGTAGCCCATGCTACTCTTTGCCGGGTCCTTTTGCCATTTTCCGTGCCCTTAGGACCGTCCCGGGGGTCAGTGCCAGCATTTGTATTGTCAGTTCAGACACCAGGAAATGCAGTGGGAAATGAGTGAGGCAGATGGTTGCAGCTGCTTGAAAGTCCTCCAGGTGTGGAGGAGCCATGGAAGCCATGTTGAATCCAGGGGTGAGAAAGGGCTTATGGAAAAAAATGTCAGGTGGGCATGAGGGGTTGACTACCATTCACTCCCACCTCTTTTCTTCACCCACCCTTGAAAATTTCCTTGATAGAAATAGATGTAAGTCGCATTTTAATGACCCAACTTCTCTCCAGGACTCAAAAGTATTAGAGAATTAATCAATATTGCATTACTATGGTTTAAATGGCCAAAAGAGATGTAAACCATATTTTTAAAAATTGGTTTCTCATCCTCAATTGGCATAGCTTGTGGAGACCACTGCAGATACCATTGTAAAGTTCAGTCAAGTTATAGTGGGGGTGGGGCATGAAGCATATCAGGTAACCTTACTAGTATCCACCTCTGGCCTCTTGCTTGGTCTAGAAGTAAGGAGAGGTCTGTATAGCCCGGGCTGGTGTGTGCGTGTGTCTGTCTGTGTGTTGGGGGTGGGGGTGCCTCATTTGTCCTCTACTAACCAAACGTACATTTCCTCAGCAGGTTCTCTAGATCTCTGTTTGCCCTGAAAGGTCATGAAAAAATTGCTTTTTAATTTCTGTCTCCCAAGCATTCTGTCTCGACTCTTATTTCCTTTCTCTGATGCCCATAATCTGCCTCTTCCCCAGCCCACAAAGAGGTACTTTGATCTATTTTCCTAGTGGCTACTTAAGGGCAATTCCTACAGGGTGGCTGTTAAAAGAGAAAAGCTCTTGCTTTAGGAGGAAGAACCAAGTTGTCCCCGAGTCTCCAAGAGCATAATCTCCCCAGCATCACACCCAGGATCAGGAGCCTTAAGTGCCAACCTCTATTCCCTTTTTCTTTATCCCTCCTGTGAAAAGTATGTTTTGAGATATGTTGAACAGTAATGGTGCTATGGGGATCCTAAGTGGGAGAGTTTTTCTCAGGCCTTTTGGGTGGTCCCATGATTCCTGAAACCTGGGCGTGGAGGGGCAGTAATGTTCGGGAAGATGGAGTGGGCTGGTTGTCTCAAGAGCCCCTCTTTCCTGGGTCCAAAGGACAGAGAACATGGGGTGCAGTGACTGAGAGCCCCGCGCACACGCCCCCTTCTGCATGGGTTTCCCTGCCCACGTCGTCACGTGATCAGGGAGGCGGGGCGAGCGGCGCTCGCTGGGCTGTGGTCTCCCTGCTACCGACCAGGAGATCCCTGCTCCCGCCGCGCTGGATCCTAGAAAGTCATGCACAGGTTTGCTGGCTGTAAGATGGATGTGCGTGGACTTGTGTCACCCATACCTATCATGGAATTACTCTAAGGGGTTTACTATGCTCTGGTGAAAGGAGGTGCGGTGGGACCCTGGTTGCAGCAAGAAGTGTTTATAATCCAAAGGAAATTTTCTCAGGCACCTGTAGCCTGACCAAAGGTTCTTAAGTGTGCCTTCAAACTTCAAAATTAACCCTCCAAATATAGCTTCTGGTGGGGGAAAAAAGTTTTGTTTTTTTTTTTTTAACTTGTGAGATGGAGAGAAAGTATAAACACATTTTTTTTAAATAGTGCCCCCAAAGCACTGCTTAAACAGTCCTTCTTCAATCAAAGCAACCAAATGAAACCTAGCTGATGACAGAATGCAGTTCCGGCTGGTTATCCTGAGTTTAGACCCCTGTCCGCGTTTATTTAAAGAGAAATTAGATCCAGGCGTTTATGTTTGGATCCTAGGATAGTTCTCATTTTGGGGCTTGCTCTTGGCCTTCTCCTTCCTCCCCCCAAATGTCATTCACCTTTGTAACCCATTCTTGTACATTTCAGCAGTATTAATGTAACAGGAAAAGAGGTTGTTGAGCCAGGAGAGAGCTCCTTTTGTAAAAAAGCAGCATGTGTGTTATCAAAACGTGGATTATTGAAAATAAATTCACAGGTTGAAAGTTGGACCACATGTTCTATCTGAAATCTCTTGTTTGAGAGAAGAGAGAAGTGTATAAATTATCCCATAAATGATACAGGAAAATGTATCTTGAAAAGAGGGAAGAAACTTTTGATTTCCTTAGTTAAAAGTCAGAAAGGAGCTGCCAGGTATTGGGAACAGCTGTTACTGTGAGCCTTTTCTCTTGTTACTATCCTGGTTTTTTCTCAGGAGTGTGAATCCAGCTGCTCTAGAGTTTTGTTTTATTGATTGATTTTTTTTTTTTAAGATTTTTTATGTTGGTGGGCAAGGGAAGGGGGCAGTTTATGTTTGAGACAATCAGTAGACTACCAGGGACCTTAATGAAAATTTTGAAGCCCACTGAATTAAGGAAAGACTAGTGCTTTAAATAATGTTTTCTTAGAGAAGATATATTGGTGTATGAAACGATGTACAATTCGGTGTAAGTGGCATTCGGGTATTTGAACTGGTTCCAAATTGTCATTGGTTGGTAAATAATCTCAATAGGCTATATCCAAACTATATCATGTTTGACAGAGTTTAACAATTATGTATAAACCTGGCCCCACATTGGTGGGGCACTTTAGTAATAAGGCACAAATGTACTTTAATCAGTCATGGAGATGAGCTCAACATTTCAAAGACTTAAACAGAGCTAGTTCTTGACTTCTGCTTCTAAGAACCGATCAGTTAGTAGATGGCTGGGTTTGGAAGAGCTAATGTCCTTTTGATAGTAAACTCCTTGTCCAGGATATTCTGGAGTCTGCATTTCATCTGAAGTGATTTTTAAAGATAAAACAAAACTTCTCTTGCATTGACAAAACTAGGCACAACCATGGAAGAACTGGAAAGGCTCAGCAAAGAAATTGAATCCGTCAAGACTGAGGTTGAAGAAAAGCAGAGGAGCCTCTCCAAGCTTGCTTTAACACATGAAGAGCCATCGCAAAGTCACATGACCTCCTTCAGGAATACAAATATGAGGCAAGATTTTCTTGAAAATCGCCCGCTTCCAAAGGAAGAGTGGCACGAGCCATCAAAGAATGAAGAGAGTCAGGCCAGAAAGTATGTACTGGACCACAAATGTCCAGCAACTGATCTTGAATATGATCCCTTACTGAATTATTCTGCAGAGCTTCTTGGGGCATCGAAAGTGACACAGGCTGAGCCTGATGAACAGCAAGTCTGCCGCTTGAAAAAATCTGTGGATGAGAATCGCCACATGTCCCAGGAGAGCCAAAGGCCTCATGTTTCACCAATAAGAATTACAATAAATCTTCAAGAATCTGATGAAGATGACCTTGTAATAGATGTACCTCCAATCGTGCCTACTTCTAAGAAACCTAAACCATTGAGAGGCTTCAAATATCAGAGTATGGATGAAAGAGTACCTGTAATGTCCCCAGAGGAGAGGAGTCTTCAAATTACTGGCACAGAAGAGGAAAAAATCGATAAAACCCAACTAACCACACAAGTAGATGATGACGATAACAAATCAGAACCACCAGCATCGCTCACACATAGCTCACTAGATATTAAAAGTAACGTAAACTTGAATCGTGCTAAGAACCACCTCCCTAAGATGGGAAGCTGTGGTGGTGGGAAAAACTATGTCTGTATTTCCGGAGAGAGCATACCTCATGCACCTCTCAGTGACAAAGAAAAACAGAACAGAATGCATAATGAAAGGTATCCACATCACAAAAAATATGTAAAAACAATTGACAATCCTCACAATGAAGAAACTGAAGGTTGGTATTCAAGCCGGCCCCAGGTCTCTCCCGCAGGTGAGCGTGCAGAAGGCGAAGTGTTAGAAAGACCAGACAATAGTCGGGACCTCACTACTTTTGAGGACCGCAAGGTAGTCCAATTTGATTTTGGTAAGGAACCTACTGAGGAGGACACTCCCTCTCATTCCGGTGACACTAGGAAGGAATGCCTTCGAATTTTCACAGAGTTCACAGAAAGTGAAGCTTGTAAGGGAGAGACTACTAAACAGGTCAGTCCGTTTTTTCTTCTAAATCCTTTTCCTAAATTTGAAGGCATTTCCCTTAAACGCATACTCTATTCTGCCCTCTGTAGAAATAGAAATTACATAACGGGCGTATCTAATATATACGCTTTAATACTTGGGGCTAATAATCTATTAGAACAACAAGGTGAAAACCTTGACAATTGGCTGGCTATAGTGTCGTGTAGACTCAACAGCCTGCAGAAGCCACGGTATTACATGGTTACAGTTGATTTCCCAGCTTAGAGGAATCCTCTGTAGTCGTGTATGCATGTCAAATTATTCAAGTTAGGTTTTGTGTGAATTATTGCTTAATAAGTTGCCTAGTATTTTATAGCTTGGATTCCTGTGGCTCTTCAGGAAACGTGCTAAATATGCCTGTAGTCTGCTGAAATTGGGTAATTCTTATCTTTTTCCCACTAGGCTTCAGGAAAGCAAACGGGATTAGATAAGTTGTATTATCAAAACCTTTCTGGACCCAAAAAGAGAATTGCACACATTGCCAAGTTCAATGTGAGTTCCTTAGCTCCTGTCTTACGGGGCACGTTATTTTATAAAATGCATGCCTTGCCATTTTGAGCCTTAAGTATATTCCAATACTTAGTGTCTTGTTAGCCACCTGGGGGCACAAGTGTACACTCAGTAACTTGATCTCTGTTTGTAAGCGTTTTCCACATTATTCACTTTTTCCCCCATTATCTAACATTTTCATGAAAAGCAGGGTTGTTGTTATCACATAGACTTCTAACCAAAATGACTATGGTTGATCTTCAGTATTTCCAGATTCTGCATTTGCAAATTCTTCTCTTCACTGAAGTTAATTTGTAACCTTAAAATCATGACTCGTGTTTTGGGGGACCTTTGTAGGCCTGTGTCATGGCAAAAAAATTACCTCCCACACACATTGTCAGCTAAGGCTGAATAAGGCAATACTGCCTTCTTGTTTTAGTTCTCATACTGTTAACATATGTCCTTTTCTCAGTCTGTTTAGTGCCGCGTTCTTTGCATGTTTGTGTTGTTTGTTGGTGATTTTGCTATTTAAAATGGCCCCCAAATATAGGGTCATCCAGTGTTCCTAAGAGCAAGAAGTCTGCCTTACAGAGATGTGTTACATAAGCTTTTTATAGGCATAAGTTACAGTGCTATTGACTACGAATTCAATGTTCATGAACCAGCAATATGTAGTAACTAAGGTGTCTTTAAACAGAAACACACAGAAAGCAAGGTTAGGTTATTGATTGGTTGGCAAAAGTGTGATCAGAGACTCACCTGAACCTGACTCTGTATATGCCCTAGGAGCAACGGTTCAGTATTCACTAACTCATTGTTTGTGGGACTCTATAGAACAGAAGTGTGGTGAATAGGGGGAATCAACTGTAGATTCTCAAAATCATGTAAATCTCTTGTAACATGGTAAATGCTGGCATGTAAAGAAGTTAAAAGGCACTGGTGTGAGTAGTACTCCTTTAACACTTCTGTGTTAAAAAGTGCCATTTAACAAGCTTTATTTCTCTGCTCAATTCTCTGTATTATTTGCACTTGGTAGACACTGACAACAGAATGTTCTGCATGACATGAAAAGAGTTTATGCTCCCAAGTCACAAATAAGAACTTGGATTCTAGTTCTTTGTTGACGTTGGATGTCCTTGGGCAAGTTATTTAATTAATCAGAGCTTTATTTTCTTTATCTGTGAAATGGTGATATTGAGTATCCAAGGGTCAGATATATAGGTACTTACGAAAATCATTTCTTTCCCCTTCTCTTAGGAAAAAATTTTTGGAAACATTATTTTCCTTTATTGGCAAATGATACAGTGTTTATAGTTTTCATTTTACTTTGCTATGTAACTCCCCCCCCATTCTTCTATTTAAGTATTGGTTGGTTTTATCAGTGATTCCCCCCCCCCTTAAAATAAATTCTCACAAATAGTAAGCAACAGGACAAAGGAAGATAGTTTTAACATTTTAAAAGTATATCGCCATAGTGCCTTCCAGAAGGATTGTGACAGTGTACATTCCTATGTGGTGTCTCAGAGTTCCCTTCCCACAAACCTTGACCAAAAATGGGTATTAAATATTTTTAAAAACCTTATCAATCTGGGTGAAATTTTATTTCCTTGTTTTGTAGGACATTTCCTACAAATGTAGGACATTTTATAGGACATTTGTTACTAATCAAGCTAAACATTCTGGTGTTCCATTCTCTTCTTTTTTTATTATTTTTTTTAATGCTTATTTTTGAGAAAGAGACAGCATGAGTGGGGGAGGGGCAGAGAGAGAGGGAGACAGAATCTGAAGCAGGCTCCAGGCTCTGAGCTGTCAGTGCAGAGCAGGATGCAGGGCTCAAACTTAAGAACTGTGAGATCACGACCTGAGCCAAAGTCAGACACTTAACTGACTGAGCCACCCAGGCGCGCCTTCATTCTCTTATTGTAATGAATGTTGCTGTAGAGAAGTCTGACGCTAGCCTGCTGTTTCTCCCTTTATGAGTCACCTGATACTTAAGCCTGGTTACCTAAAGAATTCTTTCCTTAACTTCAAATTCTAGTCACTTTGGTCAGATATGTCTTGTTAGCAGTTTGATTAACACTTTTACCTTCATACAAAGTGAAGTGTCATTTTCATATGAGAATTAATGTCTCTCAGTTCACAAAAGTTTTACTAAATTAAATGCTTCAAAGGTTCAGTTTTATCTCTGCATATTTCTGGGGATACTCCACTTATATGTGTGTTGAATCACATGGGGTATTACAAATGTAGTCCATTCCACAAGCCTTTGTGCAAAAAGCGATAGTGAAATGATCAGTCTTTTTAAAACTTCCTAAAATCATTCTTCCGTTTTGTGTTGATGCTGTATAGGTTCCAACCAGTAAAGACATCCTTAGCCCATTCAGGGAGCCAGTGGCACCACTGATGAGTCGCCCTGGCATCCTTCGTGCCCAGCAACAGGCAGCACAGATCACGGCTGACATAAAGAGTGGGCAGGCTTTTGTTGCTGCCACTTCAGAACAAAAGAAAACTACATTTGCATGTCCAGTCTCTCAGACCCAAAGGAGAGTCTCAGGAGGTATGAGAAAATCACTTAGTCAAGAAATGGGATTTTACCTTATTTTAAAAAGCATTTCCTATGAAATCCATATATTACCAATTATAGCTGAGTCATTCACGTGGAACTTTATGTGAAAAATATGATTAGCATGATATTTATATAATGTATGCTGTTTGTCCCTAAACGCTAAGCTATAGATGGTAATACCTTATAAGCATTTCTACATAAAGTGAATTGCTTTATAAATTATCTAAATTTGTTCTTATAGATGATACTGGGGTTAGCTATTGGGAATGTTTTGTGTTGACATTTTGTTTCAAGAAAAAAAATAGTCTGTAAAGGAAGTATTATGAAACCTTGAATTGATAATTAAACTCTAATCATCTGAGGCTAATGTCATTAACTCTTACCTTTTTTTTTCTTTCTTTTTCTTTTTTTTTTTTTCTTGTCATTGAAACATCTCAGAAAATTCACTTACATCAACCAAGCTTCATCAGGATGTATTTCTATCAAGGGAAAAGCCAAATGCAAAACCAAGCAGATCACACATTCCTGTGAAAAGTGTTGCTGCTTTTCCTGTAAAGGTATTATAAACTAGGTCTGAAGGCCAGAATTTTAGTGCTAATAATCAACTTACCTGTCTACATATAGAGGTCCTGGGAGATTGAATATACATATATAATTATATTTTATATAAAAATACTTTTATATAAAAATATATTTTATATTAACAAAATATATATATATATATATATATATATATATATATATATATATATATATAAAATATTTTCCTGGAGATCCCTCCTTCAGATACATGGCAGACACCAGAGAGAAATTTCAGCTTTTTCTAGTTACTGTCAGATAGTTATTGTCATTTTATGATGGGATTTGTGTCTGTGTGTCCATATTGAACTATGTTGTTTATCCTGTTCCTGGAAATATTAGGCATATTTTAGACGTAAAACTTCAGTGGCTCTGATTAAGACTCCTCAACTTTTTTTCAAAGGAACGTTTCACGTTGGAATATACCTTTCAAGAGACATCCAGTGAGGGGTGTATATGTGTGTGTATGTGAAAGAGAGAGAGAGGCAGGTGGACCTTTCATAAATTATGCCAACAGTGATGGCAGTCCCTCCTTAGTAATTTTTCTCCTATTTGTGGCAATTATTTTTTTTTCTGTTTACTAAGTATTCTTCAGCAGAAAACTACCTGTCACTTTTAAGGATTTCTTCCTCCTAAAACATCTTTGTGCTTCAAGGGAACACTACAGGAAAGTGTAACTTTTTTTTACCCCCCACCCCCAAAAGTGAGACAGATTCACTGATTGTACAGTTCTCAAAGTATCAATAAGTTCTTCTAAAGGAATGCTAACATTATTTATAGCTGGGATATTACTGACAATATTGAGTATGTATAAATCTTTGGTAACTTTTATTTAATCTGAGCATTTTTCTTTGTGAAATGGTAACTGACGTTGGGACATAAATTCTTCTTAAGAATGGTACGTGACAAACTTTCCTATTTGCTGAGAAGAGCACGCCAGAGCTCTAAGATTCTGGCTGTGGAGAGTAGAGAGATGATTTGAGTAATCGGGTCAGAATGGGGTACTCACAGGTAGCTTCACTGGTTCCACATCCTCATGGCTCCCTTTTGTGAGCGTAGGTAATGTTATGCCTTATATTTATTCTATTTTTTAAATGTTTCTTTTTGAGAGAGAGAGAGAGCACATGTGTGCAAGCAGGAGAGGGACAGAGAGTGAGGGAGTGAGAGAATCCCAAGCAGGCTCCTCACTGTGCAGATCCCGATGCAGGACTTGATCTCAGGAACCATGAGACTGAGTCACCCAGGCGCCTTCCTATTTACTTTATTTTTAATGAATTTATAACTTTAAATTAGTTTTGAATTTAATTGATAGAGAACTTACCTGAGATAGTTGTACTTGTTTCCTACACATAGTAGCAATTTTAAACAGAAACATGTGTTTTTCTTTTCGCTAATCAACAACTCTGTTTAACAAGATGCCGAAATACAAAGTGGCTCATCGGAAGCGGGCTTTAGTCACATCAGAATCCTCTGTCAAAGTCCCTGAGGAAGTAAGACAACGCTATGTCAACCTCTTTGTTGAGAAGTATTTGACAGTTTATAAAACAGAGGATGAGGCTGTTAACAAGGTCAGTATATCTGAAGACACACACTTCAAAAGTATTATATTAAAAAAAAAAAAAACCTCAAGAAACAACTTTATTCTTTTTCTCTTCCCCTTTTTCGAAACCAGGCTGTGGGACTGGTTCCTGGAGGATCTTTTTCCTATCCTTAAGTTGTAAAGAGTACCCTGGTTACTCTAGTGACAAAAACTGTCTTAGTCCTATAATTTTCTTTTTTTTTAATTTTAATTTTTTATTTCTTGGGGGGGGGGTCAAGTGAGTGAGGGGCAGAAAGACAGAAAGAGAGAGAATCCCACAAGGGGCAGAGAGAGAGGGTGTGAGAGAGAAGCAAGGTTCCCCTGAAGTGGACCTTGAATTCATGAACCCTGAGATCCTGACCTGAGCCTAAGTTGATGCTTAACCGACTGAGCCACTCAGGCGCCCACTTGTCAAGGCCAATAGTATATTAATCTGAGCAGTGTCTCCCCTCCTTTATATGAAGCATATACTGTCAAGTGAGTCATAGTCCCCACTACTCCCTATTACATACCACTATTTATGCTCATTTATGGGCCAGATCTGGTCTCTTGGAGGCACTTGTCTTTGCAAATCTACTCAAAGCCTTTTTTTTCCAAAATGAAACCTTACAAATCAGGAGCAATAACCATAGCTCCTGTCCCCATGCATATCTTCAAAAGCCTTTGTGGACTCTGGGAGTAATAAGGAGTCAGGGAACTCTATGGCTCATACACACAATAAGTGCAATCTAAAGGGGAAAGACACTACTCAGCTCCATCTGATAATTGCAGTTTGGCAATTCAAGGTCAATATTTACAGATTTCTAGTCCTCGAAGACTTTTTATGTTAAAGTATTTTAATATTTTAAATACGGTGAGACAAACACACATCTGAACACTAGATTTGGGCTTGGTTGAGGCTAATTCCCACTTCTCTGGAAGGTTATGAAGAGGACCATGAGTGAAAGCAACGAGAGGCAAATCTTACCTCAATTGTGAGGAAGATCTTTATAACTGACACCTCTGCCCATAAAATTGCTGTTTCTTAGAGAGTAGTGAGCTGCCAGTTGCTAGAAACATTGGGGATATAAGTGAAGTTGTCATCATAACAGATTCTTGTATTAAGAGCGAGGAAGGACTCAGAAGATTCTCTTTATTAACAGTTTCATTGAGATATACTTCACATACCCTATTAATTCACCCATTTTATGTGTACACTGGAGTGACTTTGAGTATTTATACTCAAATCAACCACTTGTGCAATCACTACAATTAATCTTAACACAATTCCATCACCCCAAAGAGATCATCTGTTACCGTTCATCTGTCACTCCCCTAGCCCTCCATATCTCCTAGCCTTGGGCAGCCACTCACTTACCTTCTCTGTAATTTGCTCTTCTGGACATTTCTAGAATGAAGACTCTGATAATAAGGGATTTTGTTGTGACCAGCTTAATGTTTTCACTTAGAATACTGTTTTCAAGGGTCACCCATACTGTAGTATGCATCATTACTTAATTTCCTCTTGCCAAATAAGACTGGTTTATGGATATACACATCTGTTCATCAGTTGATGGACATTTGGGCTATTTCCATTTATTGGTTATTAATGAACATTTGTACATAAATGGACATTGTAAGATTTTGTGTCAACAGATGATGATGTTTCTCTTGAGCATATAATTGGGTTGAATGACAATTCTATATTTAACTTTTTGAGGAAATACCAAACCGTTTTCCAGAGTAGCTACACTGTTGTATATGCCCATCAGTGATGTGAACAGTTCTAGTTTCTCCACATCCACGCTAGTGCTTGTTACCTGTATTTTGTGGAGCCAACTTATTGGGCATGAAATGGTATCTGATTGTGATTTTGATTTCCCTAATGCCTAATGATGTTGAACATATTTTTCTGTGCTTTTTGGCCATTTGTATGTCTTCTTGGAATGTCTGTACACATATGTTCAGTTCCTTTGCATATATTTTTAGTTGTCTTTTTATCAAGTTTTGAGAGTTCTATATATATTTTGGATACAAGTGTCTTAGTAGATACAGTATTTACAAATATTTTTTCTTTGAGTTGTATTCTTACTGTCTTGACTGGATCATTTGCATTACAAAAAGTTCTTCATTTTGATATATTCCAATTCATCTGTTTTTCTTTGTCACGTGTGATTTTGGTATCCTATCTAAGAAACAAAGATCACAAAGATTTATTACTACTTTATTTTTTCTCAGAATTTTACAGTTTTAGTTACTACATTTAGGCATAGGATTCACTTTTTTAAATGACTTTTACATAAGGTATGAGGCAGGGGCTCCAAACATTCATTTGAATGTGGATACCCAATTGTCACAGCACCATTTGTTGAAAAGATTATTTTTTCGCCATTTAATTGTCTTGTCACCTTTGTCAAAAATCAGTTGATCATAAATACTAGATATAAATGAACATAAATTCTGGACTCATTTTATTACATTGATCTCTATTTCTATCCTATACCAGTATTACACAATCTTAATTACTATTGCTTTGTAGTAAGTATTGAAGTTGGAAACGTGACTCCTCCATATTTGTTAAGTTTTTTAAACTGTTTTGGGTCCCTGGAATTTCCATATAACTTTTAGGTTCAGCTTGTATTTCCTACAGAAATACTGGATTATAATTTTGATAGCAGTTGCTTTGAATCTCTAGATCAATTTGTGGAGGATTGTCATTTAACAATATTAAGTCTTGTGAACCATGAACATGGAATGTCTTGTGGGTTTTTTTTATCTTTTAATTCCTTTCAACAGTGTTTTGTAATTTTCAGAGTATAAGTCTTTAACTTTTTTGTTAAATTTATTCCTAAATACTGTATTAACACTATTATAAATGGAATTATTTTTGTAATTTTATTTTCAGATTGTTCATAGCCAGTGTACAAAAATACAATTAATACTTTTTATCTTGTGTCTTGAACCCTTATATGCCCATTAATTTTTTTTAAGTTTATTTATTTGAGACAGAGAGAGAAAAAGAGAGCATGCACAAGTGGGGAAGGGACAGAGTGGGAGAGAGAGAGAGAGAGAGAGAGAGAGAGAGAGAGAGAGGGAGAGAGAGAGCATCCCAAACAGGCTACACACAGCGCAGAGCCCAATGAGGGGCTTGAACTCAAAAACCTTGATCATGACTTGAGCCAAAGTCAAGAGCCAGACACTTAACTGACTGAGCCACCCAGGCATGCCCCTATTTATTAACTCTAATAGTTTTCAGTGAATTCCTTGGGATTTTCTTCAAAGAAGATGATATCAACTGCAGATAGACACAGTCTTACTCTTTCCTTTCCAATCTGTATATATTTTCTTTCATTTTCTTGCTTGATTTCTGTAGCATAAATTTCCAGTAGAATATTGCGTGGAGGTGGTAAGAGGGGGCATCCTTGTCTTGTTCCTTTCCCTAAGAGGAAAGCTTTCAGTCTTTCTCCGTTAACCACAGTGGTTACTGTAGGTGGTTTTTTAGTTGTTTTTTTTACATGTCCTTTATCAAGTTGAGGAAGTTCCCTTCTATTCCTAGTTTAAGTGTCTTATCTTCTTGACTTTTATTTATTAATAACTAAATAAAATTTTTTTATTAATTTTTTTTTATTAATCTTAAACTCATGCATTTCTTGGATAAACACCCTTGGTCACGGTGTATAGTCTTTTTATGTTGCTGGACTCAGTGTGCTAGAATTTTTGTGTTAATGTTAATTAGGTCTACAGACACGAGTCTGTAATTTTTTTTTTAAATATTACTTTTCTCAGCATGAAGCCCAACATGGGGCTCCATCCCACAACCCTGGGATTATGACCTGAGCTGAAACCAAGACTTGGATGCTCAAGCAACTGAGCCACCCGGGTACCCCATTACTGTTATATTTATTGTGATAAAATATGCATGACATAAAATTTCTCATTTTAACCATTTTGGGTGCACAATTCAGTGTTACTAAGTACCTTCACAATGTTGTTTAACCATCACTACTATCCATTTCCAGAGCTTTTTCTTCATCCCAAATAGAAACTCTGTACCTATTAAGGTAATGAATAACTTTTCATTCTTCTCTCCCCCCCTCAACCCCAGGTAACCTCTATTTTAATTTCTGTCTCTGTGAATTTGCTTACTACAGGTACCTCATCTAAGTTGAGTCATGCAATATTTGTCCTTTTGTTTCTGGCTTCATTGACTTAGTGTAATGTTTCCATAGTTCATTCATGTTGTAGCACATATCAGAATTTCATTCTTTTTGGCAGCTGAATAATACTTTATTACTTGTGGTACCACATTTTCTTTATTCTAGTGATGGACATTGTAGCTTTCTTTGCTTGTAGTAACTTATTCTTTTTTTGGAGTCTGAGGGTTATATTGACCTAATAGAATGAGATGTAAAATGTTCCCTTTTTTAATTTTTGGAAGATCTTATGAATGGTTACTATTCCTTTTTTTTTTTTTTAATCTTGTTTAAATGTTTAGGGGAATTCATCAATGAGGTCTGGGCTTGTGGATATTTTTTTAATTACCAATTCATCTCATAGGTCTACTCTTGAGTCAATTTCATGAGGTTTTATCTTTCTAAAATTTCACATGTCATCTAAATTTTATAATACATTGGTACATATTTGTTCATAGTATTTCTTTATCATTCTTTTTATTTCTGTGAATTGTGTGGTGATGCCTTCTCTTCCATTACTGATTTTAGTAATTTGAGTCTTATTTCTTTTTTCTTAGCCTAGCCAAAGTTTTGTCAATGTTGTTGACCTTTTCAAAGAACCAACTTTTGCTTTTTTAGTTATCTCTATTTTAGAAAATTCTTCATTTCATTTATTTCTACTCATTATCATTTCTTTCCTGCTTTCTTTGGGTTTGGTTTACTAGTAAAATTACAGTTTCTTAAGATGGAAGGCAAAGTTTTTAATTTCCATTTTATTTTTAGTAAAGCCATTTACAATAGGAATTATTCTCTAATCAAAAGGTTTGGTATGTTGTGTTTCCATTTAAATGCATCTCAGTTTTTAAATCTCGTTTGTGATTTCTTCTTTGCCCCACTGTGTAATTTCCACACATTTGTGAATTTCCCAAATTTCCTGTTGTTGACTTATAATCTAATACCATTGTGATCAGAGAACATACTTTCTGTGATTTAAATCCTTTTAAATTTATTGAGCATTATTTTATGGCCTAACACATGATCTGTTCTGGAAAATGTTCTGTATCTGCTTGAGAGGCATTATATATTCTGCTATTGTTGCACAGAGTGTTCTATAGATGTCTTCTAGGTATAGTTGATTCATAGTGTTGTTGAAATATTTTATTTTCTTCACCATTTGACTTGTTTCCATTATTGAAGTATGGTACAGAGGTCTCCATTCTTTTTTTTTTTTTTTATTTTGACACTGGCTGAAAGAGAACTTTTTATTGCTTTATGTACAGAAAATTCAGCATCCATTTAGCCCAGTTGGGTGGCCATTTCTTTAACCTTTGCCTTTTCCAACTTGGCAATGCAAGCCAGACTTTGGACCCAGGACATTGCCTCCCCATTGGGGGTGGATTTCATCATATCTGTCTTTTCAATTGGTCCTGATGGCTTCCACTTGCTTAGCCAGACCTCCTTTGTCTTCTGACTTAACCTGTGTGAAGGTGACAGTGGTACAAGTCTTCCTGTGAACCAGACAACCCAGCCTGGCCTTCCCCTTGATAATGCACTAGGGAACCCCCATCTTAGGACACATGTCAGGCAGGAAGACAACCAGCTCAATGGGGTCCACTTTATGTGCAATCACTACCAGCTGAGCCTTCTTTGTCTCCACTAAGGTGGTAACAGTATTAACCCCAGCTCACAGGATGGGCAGCCTCTTAGTGGGGACATCCCCTTTGCCAGCAGCTTTCTTCTCAGCCTGGGCCAACAATCTATGCTTCTTCTCTTGCTTTATCTCTAGTCTGTATTTGTGGGCCAGTTTAAGCAGTTGAGTAGCTGTTTGGTGGTCCAAGCCCTGGGTGAACTGGCTAATCACAGGTGGCACTTTTAAACGTTCATAGAGAATAACCCTTTGCTGCTGCAGCTAGATATAGCAAGGCCATTTGACAAAGTGGGTGAGTCCCTTTTAGGCTGAATGTCCCATCTGATGCCAAAATTCTTGGGCCTTTTATCAAATGGGATTGACTAAATTCTTGGCCTCCTGCTTCTTCACAACAGCAGGCACCAGGCCACCTTCCTCTCCTTGACATTCCTTCCTTTCAGCATCTTGGATGGTTGGAGAAGAGAGAAACTTTAGGTATCCATTCTTAATGTTGAATTGTTATTTGTCACTTGAGTTCTGTCAGCTGCTGCTTTCTATATTTTGCTGCTCTGTTATTAAATGCATATTTGTTAATAATTGTTATGTCTCCCTGATGGATTGGCTCTTATCATTATGTCTTTGTCTCTAGTAACAACTTTTGTTTTAAAAATCTACTTTGTCTGATACTAGCATAGCCACTTCACATATATTTTACTATTTACAAAGTACATCTTTTTTTCTCCTTTACTTTCAACCTGTTTGGTCTTTGACTCTAAAGTGTCTATCTAGAGGTGACTGGCTGGCTCAGTTGGTAGAGTATGCAACTCTTGATCTTGGGGTTGTAAGTTTGAGCCCCGTGTGGGGTGCAGATATTACTTAAAGATCTAAAGTGTCTACCTTGTATACAGTGTAGAGTTACATATTTTTCATGATTCTTCCAGTCTCTTCCCTCAGTTGGAGTATTTAATCAATTAACATTTAGTAAGTACTGACCAATAAGAGGATTTACATCATGTGTTTGCTATTTGTTTTCTATATGTCTTGTATCTTTTTATTTTCTCTATAATTAGTGCTTTCTTTTGTGTTATATAGATATTTTCTAGTGTATCATTTAAATGCCCATGTCATTTCTTTGGCTATATTTTTTTAGTTACTGTCTTACTTTTTGCCTTTAGGATTACACTTACCATTTTAATTTAAAACAATCTAATTCAGATTAAAACTGCCTTCATTTCAATAGCCTATAAAAATTTTGTTCCAGTATATGTTTCCTACCCCCTTCTTTATACCATTATTATTATATGGATTATAACATTATATAAGCCTATCAACACAATTTTGTAATTACTGCTCTATGCCATTGTTAAAACAGGAGAAAATGATTACATACGAACACATATATTCTTCGATATTTTCCTATAAAGTTATATTTACCAATATTAATTTTCATGTGAATTCAAATAACCATCTAGTGTATCTGTTGTGGACCCCCTAGAGTACTGATAAAAATTTTTATACTTTTCAGCTCCAGAATTCCTAAAAACTTTTTATTTTTAAAATTTCTCTTTATTCATGTTGTCCATGTGGTAAGACCCCATTTTCTTTGCTTCTTTAAACATAGTTTCTTTCATTTTTAAAACATATTTACAAAGTCTTTGTACTTAAAGTCCAAAATGTGGACT
Source organism: Acinonyx jubatus (assembly GCF_027475565.1). Lineage (NCBI taxonomy): Eukaryota > Metazoa > Chordata > Mammalia > Carnivora > Felidae > Acinonyx > Acinonyx jubatus. The sequence goes on from NC_069391.1 coordinate 43,344,863, forward strand.
TTCTCAGGGACATTTTCTCTTGGCTGGTTTTTATTCTGTATGAGGTACACTTTTTTGTTTCTTTACATAACTCATAATTTTTTTGTTACAAACTGTATGATTAAATAATAACTGGTTTCAGGTACATTTTGTTTTGTTGCTAGGTTTTGGTTTTTCTTGTTGCTACTTACTTGTTTAGTGACTTTACTGAACTAATTTTGTAGATTCTGTATTCCTTTCAATGTACGGCCACTGAGTTCTCCAGTAGCATTTTTAAGTTCTTGCCTTTAATTTTTATTTTAAGGCCTCCTTCAAAAGGATCACCCTCTGTCAGCATAATCTACTTGTTCGCCAATGACTGGTTAGAAAATTTCCTTAAATGCCTTGTCTGTATGTCTTCCTCCTTTGCCAGGGGGAATCTATGTGAGAAGAAGTGCCTTAAAACTTAGGTTGACAGCCAGACTTAGCTTTTACGTCCTTGTTCCAGGGCTTCAAGAACAGCCACTAGTGAGTGAGTAGGGCCTTATCTTTTCCCAGGTCTTTCCCGGGCCACCTTTTAAGCTCCAGGAATATGTCAGGACCTTTCAAAGTTTTTTGTGGTCACCTAGGTCTCCAAAATGTTTTTTAGATTCCTGGCCAGGTTTGGGGTGGCTTAGTTGAGCTTCCGACTTCAGCTCAGGTCATGATCTCACAGTTGGTAAGTTCGAGCCCCACATTGCAGGCTCTGTGCTGACAGCTCAGAGCCTGGAGCCTGCTTTGGATTCTGGGTCTCCCCGTCTCTCTGCCCTTCCCCTGCTCTCTCTCTCTGTCTGTCAAAAAAATAAACATTAAAAACATTAAAAAATTAAAATTCCTGGCCAGGTTCCTGTTTGCCCAACAAGAAATCATAACCTTAGGTGGCTGTCATCTTGCCACCCAGTTGCTATTGTTTTAGTAGCACCCAGGCAATAGGGTCCCCCCGCTCCCACCATGAGCTGAGTTCTGACTCAAATACCCACAACACCTTGAGAATAGATTTTCCAGGGAGCTGCTTATTCAGACAAAATATTGTCTGTGTTCTGGGGATGATGTTTTTAGTGTAGCTGTAAAAGAAGTCCATCCTCTCTGTTGGCTACCAGGCTGCCAACTTTTTATCACTATGGCATTAAGCTGGCAGGTGGGAAGTGGGTAATGGGAAAACCCTCAAGCTAAAATGGTATAGACTCCATTGTCTTACCGAGGTTCAGTAGTTTCTCTTAAGTAATTCTCAGTTTGTTCTGTGGCTTTGGTTAGTTTTCAGAGTTTTGAAATGGTTACTTTAGTTGTTTTGCCAGTATTTTAATTATTTTTATGGGAAGGTGAGTTCATGAACGTTCTTGTTCAGCCATTCCGGAAGTCTGTCTCCTCCAGGATTCTATACTGGTTGAAGAATAATGGCAATGCAAAGACAGACAAAAAAAGCAGCCTGTTACAGAGACATGTTATCCTTTATTATTTCAATTTGCTTTTCTTCTCTCCTCTCCCCAACCCCCCATGGCTTTATCTCTGTGAAGTTTAGTGTAGTGAGAAGAATCTTGGCTTTGACATTTGGTCACTCCTGGATTCATTTACTAGCTCTGCAACAGTAAGATAACTACTTTTTCTTGAGCCTCATACAAGTTAGTCATGATGGCACCCATTCTCACTGATTCACAATGAAGACTGAGAAAACATTTAATGACTATTCTACCAAATCTGCACATACTAGGTGCCCAATAAAGCATTAATATAATGTTATCATTATATTACCCTTACTGGTTTCTGTCATTTTTTATCCATTTGTTTTCTTCTACTGACCTTTAGGATTTTCATGAATCCTAGCATAAAAATATTGATTACTGGGGCACCTGGGTGTCTCACTCTTGATTTCAGATCGGGTCATGACCTCACAGTTCATGAGATTGAGACCTGCATTAGACTCTGCGCTGGCCATGGAGCCTGCTTGGGATTCTCTCTCTCCTCTCTGTCCTCTTTATCCTCTCTCTCCCCCTTTGAACCTTTATTCCTCAAACGAGAATAATAATAAGCACCTTTGATACATTAGAGGCTTGCTTTGAGAATCAAATGAATATGCACTGTAGGCTTTTTGTACTCTATACTGTGGTTTTAGTTTGTGAAGAGAAGTATCTAGTTCCTCGATTTGATTCATGGGATAATTTTTTTTCTTTCCTCTCAAAAGCCATAAACAGAAAAATGTAAAATAAGTTGCTTTTTATTTGTGCCGTTTTCCCCATCCCTTGAGTTATATTTTGCCATATTTATTCCATTATATTGTAAACATTTATTATCCATCATCTTGAGATTTAATATCTTTTATTATTCACTTCATGGTCTAGGCTAAAATAGAAGAAAAGGCCATTTATGAACGCTGTGGCAGTAGAAATATGTATGTGAACATAGCGATAAATACTCTTAAGAAACTGAGAGATCAAGGTAATTTCTTTATAATTAATCAAGTGATAAGATAAAAACTTGTGATCAACACTTGACATTAAACATGTTTTTTTTCATTAGCAGGGTCGTTTTTAGGTATTCAATGAAACATAGTTTAAAAATATTCTCTTGAGTAGAACATGCAAGTGGGATTTTTGGTTGAAAATAACAAATTAGATTTGAAATTAGACATATGAATATAACTCCTTGAGAGCAGTTATCATGGAGATAATTAAATTTGGTTTCTAGTTATAAAAGTAACTCATTCCATGTGAAATAGTATTTCTCAGCTCTTTTTTTTTCATTACTGCCCCCCTAAGATCTTTTTTAGACATTGTTTTTTCTACCACCCCCACCCCCAACCTCCAGTAGTATTAAGTACTTAAGGAATAATATTTTGTTGGGTAAGGCTGAGTTTTGGAAAGCCACATACCATTTTAATATCTATGATTTTTTTTCTTTATTCTTCAAGAGCCAGTTTTGTTTGCTTGGGGGTAATCCTACCCCCAATTTTGTTTCCTTGGGGGTATTCGAGAATACATAGCATGGATTCAAATAATACAGAAAAACATTAAAAAAAACAAAACAGCCAAAGACAACTTTATTCCAAATTTTTGACATAGACCCTTCCATAATGACTACAGAAATATATGTAATTTTAATAATTGAGATGAATGCAGTCATTTGATGTATGCTCTAACTTTTTTCACTGAATAAAGTATCCTAGAAATCTTTCATCAGTTGATCTAGAATGTGTGTTAACATCCAGATCTGTATCTTACATTTTAATGACTACATGATACTCTGTTGTACAGACCTGTAGTACTGATACTCCATTGTGTAGAGTGTAGAATACAGAAGAAACACACGCACTGAGTATCTAAGTGGCTTACATGTTTTTTCTACCTTACGTTCTGTGATTAATGGAGTGTGAACTCAAACATTTCCTCATACTAGAGCCCATGTATCCTTAACATAAATCCCTGTGCACAGAGTAGCTAGCAGAAAAGGTCTGCATGTTTAAAATGGGTAAATATTGCTAACTGCCTCCAGAAAACATTTGCTGTTTACATTCCCCACTAATAGGGTAGGAGTATAAGCTTTTTCCTCACACCTTGGAAAAGTTCCTCATTTATCGCGTTCTGGAGTGTGAAAGTATAGACCAGAAATGAAATTATTTTAGCTTTTTATTATTATTATAAGGTTGAAGATCTTCCTTTTATCTATCTCAATTTAAATTGCCTTTTTGCATCTTTCTGTCCCCTTTTATTATCAGCCTATTCATCTGCAACAACCTTTCGCATATCCCCTTTTAATGGGCTTCAAATGTTTTCCTCAGTTTGTCACTCACTGGTACTTCAGCCTTATTTGTGAAGTTTGTAATAATAAAGCTTTTCACTTTTACTTTTTTCTCTTTTTTAATGTTTGTTTTGAGAGAGAGAGAGAGAGAGAGAGAGCACGTGTGCACGTGCATGCAAGCAGGGGAGGAGCAGAGAGAGGAAGACAGAATCCTGGTGCAGGGCTCTATCCCATGAACCGCGAGATCATGTCCTAAGGCAAATCAAGGGTCAGACGTTTAACCATCTGAGCCACGCAGGTACCCCTAGAAGCTATTTTAGAAGTGCAGTTAGGGGCACCTGCATGGCTCAGTCGGTTAAGCATCTGACTTCGGCTCAGGTCATGATCTCCGATTTGTGGGTTTGAGCCCCACATCATCCTCTGTGCTGACAGCTCAGAACCTGGAACCTGCTTTGGATTCTGTGTTTCCTCTCTCTGCCCTTCCCCTGCTCATGCTTTGTCTCTGTCTCTGTCTCTCTCTCTCTCTCTGTCAAAAATAAATAAACATTTAAAAAAATATATATATATAAATAAATAAAAGTGTAATTAATGTCTTGCTTTTTGGTTTCTGGGTTTTGTGTCATGCTTAGAAATGCTATTTTAATTTCAAGAATATAAAAATTTGATAATTTATGGCATTTAAACCATTTTTTTAATGTTAAATTTTATAGTAAAGAGCATGAGCAGGGGAGAGAGGCAGAGGGGGAGAGAGAGAAAATCATAAGCATGTTCCACACTCAGTGTGGAGCCTGACACGGGGCTTGATCCCATAACCCTGGGATCATGACCTGAGCCAGAATCAAGAGTCAGATGTTCAACTAAATGAGCCACCCAGGTTCCCCTATGGCATTTTTTTATGTACAGCACTTGAAATAGACTTGAATACCTGTGTTACAATATACAAGGTCTCAAGAACAGACATTTCTTGAAAGGAGACCTATAGATGGCCAATAGACACATGAAAAGATGTTCAACATCACTCATCTTCAGGGAAATAAAATCAAAACGACAATGAGATATCACCTCACACCTGACAGAGTGGTTACAATCAACAACACAAGAAACAAGTGTTGGTGAGGATGTGGTGTGTGAACTGGTACAGCCTCTGTGGACAGCAGTGTGGAGGGTCCTCAAAAACTTAAAAATAGAACTACCATGTGACCCAGTAATCCCACTACTGGGTATTTATTTACCCAAAGAATATGAAAACACTAATTCAGAAGGCTGTATGCACACCTGCGTTTATTGCAGCATTATTTACAACAGCCAAATTATGGAGGCAGCCCAAGTGTCCATCAGTAGATAATGGATAAAGAAGATGTATATAGAGAGAGGTGTGTGTATACATATATATACACATACATATACACACAATGGAATATTTCTCAGCCATATAAAAGAATGAAATCTTGCTTGCCATTTGCAACAAAGATGGATCTAGAGTATATAATGCCAAGCACAGTAAGTCAAAGAAAGACACCATATGATCTCACTCATGGGTAAATTAAGAAACAACGAATGAGAGACACCTGGGTGGCTTAGTTGGTTAAGCGTCCAACTTCTGCTTAGGTCATGATCTTGCAGTTCATCTCTGTGCTGACAGCTCAGAGCCTGGAGCCTGCTTCAGGTTCTGTGTCTCCTTCTCTCTCTGCCCCTCCCCCGCTCATGTTCTCTTTTCTCTCTCTCTCCCTCTCTCTCCCTCTCAAGAATAAACATTAAAAGAAAAATGGAAAAAAAGAACAAAGGAAAAAAAAGACAAATCAAAAAACATACTCTTAACTACAGAGAACAAACCGATGGATACCAGAGGGGTATCCATGGGATAAACTGGCGAGGGGGATTAAGAATACACTTATCGCAATGAGCACTGGGTGATGTATGGAATTGTTGAATCACTATATCGTACACCTGAAACTAATAAAACACTATGCTAACTACACTGGAAGTAGAACAAAAAACCTAATAAAATAAAAATTGAAATAATAAGAAAATAAAATATACAGGGTCTCTCGTTTTAGTATTTTCATGGTATTCTCACTCCCCCCCCCTTCTCTTCGTATTCAATACAGCATAAAGATACTGAACATAGAAGTCTAAGTACACATTTGGATATTTGCAATGAAATGGAAATGGTTTGCAAATTGTGAGAGTTATAGTCAGTAATGATGTAAAACTCATTGACTCATATTTAGACATACTCTAACCAATACACAGAATATAGTAGCTTTAGAAAATACGAAGTCCTGATCTAATTATTTCATAAATTACCATTTTTCCCAACTTAGCATTGGTTATGAAGTAGTTTGGTCTCCCATGTTGGGTGCCTATTTTAAGGTAAAAATAAAGACTTCACTGTGCTGTGGACCTTTCTCATGTTTTATACTTTTTTATAAAGCAGACAAAAATAATTCATTGTCTCAGAAGAAGAGTTCTTGTATGTTTTAGGTGGCCCTGGAAGCAATAACAACGATAAAACAACTGGATTGAAAAAGAATGAAAAGAAAAGTGGTAAGTTTGGTGCAATGGTGACAGACTCTTGTCCTTGTTACCTTAAAGGAGAAGTAAATGTGGTGTGATGGCAATTAGTAAACTATTGTGTTGGGGCGCCTGGGTGGCTCAGTCAGTTAAGCGTCCAATTTCAGCTCAGGTCATGATCTCACAGTTTGTGAGTTCAAGTCCTGCGTCAGGCTCTGTGCTGACAACTCAGAGCCTGGAGCCTGCTTCAGATTCTGTGTCTCCCTCTCTCTCTGCCCCTCCCCACTCGTTCTCTCTTTCAGAGAATGGACATGAAAATAAATGAATAAATAAACTTGTGTTTATGAAGGATCATCTGCAGACTGAATATTTAATAGCCTTTTTAAAAATTAGTATAAATAGATGAAAAAATGGGCTCTACTTAGGCAGTATTTGAATTCTCAGCCTCCTTTTTGAAGAGTGGTAGGAGGGGATACTTAATACCTATCCAGTCAGTGAGAGTAGTGCTTCTCAAACTTAACATGCATGGAATGACCTGGAAATCTTGTTCAAGTGCGGATTCTGACTCAGGATGTCTGGGAACAGCCTCCAAGTCTGCATTTGTAACAAACTCCCAGGATCAAAAAGCTAAAGAAAAAGTGTTACTTGATTTTGGTCGTATTTTGAATAAAACCAGATGGTAGCACCTGTCTTGTCCTCTAAAGTACTTGTCTGAAACAAAGCAGGTGCTTCTAGAATCTCCTAATATTTCTCACACAGAAGAATTCTTTTTTGTACAAAAGGGTTTGCCAAAGATAGTGTAGCAAATTCTGCCAGAATTTTAAATAACACCTTAGGAGAAATTTTAGGAATCCATTCATGTGAGGGGTTAGGGTTAGTGATGTTGGAAAGAGATCGTTGAACTTGAGCATTTTGCCCTTGTGAGAGTTACCATGTTTCCTGCTTGTAAGCTTCTGTACTCTGCTTATCTCAGTGTTTATTAAGAATCAATAAGCATGATTTGGAGTCAGAAGATCTGAGTTTGTGTATTAACTGTGTTGTGTAACCTTGGTCATGTGCCCTCATTTCTCTGAGCCTCATTTTCTTTGTCTGTAAAAATGAGGTCAATAGGTTTTCGCTTCTGGGTTAATATAAAGTTCAAAGTCCTGACGATAGTTTTTGGCATGCTTAATATGCACTGGCTATTACTGATGGGATTCCTACTTCCCCTTCTCTTAGCCATAGTGTAGGACCTCAGATGATGCAGAGAGCAATCAGTATCTACATATCTATAGGTCAAAGGATATGAAGACTTTGGTTTTTTTAGACTACTTCCTTACTTAATGTTAATCAGCATTTGAGCTTTTCATATCTGAAAGGGTTAGTAGACTCTAACCTTACCACTACCTTAAAACATGTTATTTAAATTTTATTGAACCACACTTCTTTTTTTCTTAGCACTCACAGGAATTGTTCTCTACAGACATCTGCAAGACTACCTTCTAACGGAAGAACAGTTACATGAAAATGACTATCCACAACCCAGCCCTGAAAAACCAGGAAGTATTCTTTTAAACCCGGGCATGACCAAAGCTCTTCTAAATGACAGTAAGTGTATGGGACTGAAAATGATCCTTGGTACATGCTAAGGCTGGAACACTAAGAGGATTATTTCCCTTTCCACTTCATTTCCATTGTGTTAGAAGTTTATTTTCTTAATTTATTAAATATTAATAATCATTTCAGGTAAGTACTAGCATTACCTCCATTCACACAAATGAGGAAATTGAAGCCCACAGAGGTCAAATGACTTGTCAAAGGTCACTCTGAAAATAAGTAGGAGAGCCAGGATTTGAACCCAAGGAGTCTGATTCTGGAGTCCCTACTCCTACCAACTATTCATATGCAGTGTCAGTTTTGAATACTTCCTATCCTTTAATTAGAAATTCTTATAAAAAAGATTTACAATTAGTGTTACTATTTTACATTTTCTCTAAATACTAGGCATAGTTAAAATTCATTCCTTCCACCAAGAAGAAAGAGAGAATATTTAATATCCCAGCTGTCAAACCTTAAGTCCATTGGAGTTGGAAATGGAATTTTAGAAATATTTTTCTGGGTGCCTGGGTGGCTCAGTGAGTTAAGCATCTGACTCTTGGTTTCAACTCAGGTTATAGTTTCATGGTTCATGGGATCGGCCCTCCATCGGACTCCTCACTGACAGTGCAGATCCAGCTTGGGATTCACTCTCTCCCTCTCTCTCTGCTCCTCCCCTGCTCATGCTCTCTCACTTGCTCTCTCAAAATAAATAAACATTTAAAAATATTTTTTTCAATGACTAGAAAATATTTATCTTTTGTATCTTTAGAATTTTTCTCATTATTGTCTTTGCCATTTGAGTTACCTTTTTTTTTTTTTTCAACCCTTGACCCAGTTAAGAACAGAGGCTCTGAAGGAGGAAGGGAAACCTGCATTTGGTTGTTGGTTTTCCCAAATCTGGATCATACAGCTACCCCCTCAGGTCGTTGTGAGAATCAGTTACAGGAATGCATGTGAAGTGCTCGGCACAGTACCTGCCTCAGAGGCTCATAATAGACTGCAACTAAAAGTTGCCATCATCATCAGAACCAATTTGAGGATTATCACTGAAAACCAATGTTCACAAATGGGTCTAGTGAAAAGCCCAGATCTACTCTCAATGACTTAATAAGCATGCAGGCCCCTCCATGTTTAAAGGGGATAATAAGGAAGACATATGTCCTATTTCAGGAGTTACTATGTACTAAAAGTAGATAATTAATCAAGTTGGCTACAGTCAAATTATGGCTCTAAAACCACAATTATCTGGCATTAGGCTGAATCTGGAGGCAGACAGGATGCCTGTTGGAAGACAGGCACCCCTGGTGCCGGGAGCCGGTCACCTACAAGTATTGCTTTGGATAATCTGCTAAATTCCCTGTTACCTCACGGTCAACCCTGGGCATGTAATCCATGCGTGATCAAGAATGCAAAGGCAGTTAATTCCCTGCATTTCGGTTCATTTGTCTTTTCTCCCCAAGTATTCATGAATAATTTCATATTTTGTTTCAGCTTCTAGGAAGATCTGTTGTCGTTGTGGGAAAATATATGGTGTGACTCCCACAGGCAAACACAGTAGGGTAGAAGAATGCTACTACCACTTTGGCCGAGTGCTGACTCAGAAAGGCAAGTATTTGGTAGTTCTGCTTCATTTATTTGACAAGCCAGTGCCAGAGCTGTTCAGAGAAAAGTGCGATAAAGTATTCAGTTCACTGTATTTGTCAGGTGCAGTCCAGTCGAGAGAAACTGTACCGAATCTGAAGTTTGAATTACAAGCACCTACTTCTGACCAGCACTCGCTACCCTTGTGGCCCACTGGTGTGGGGAGTCCCAGGCTGTGAGGGGGATGCGGGAAGACCTCACAGCAGTCAACTGCCTCCTGATGTCACCTGCTTTGCACCTGGCAGCATTAGAATCATTTCTTTGTTAATAGCTTCCATTCCTTGCCGCCCCCACCCCCGCCCCTGCCCTGAATGAAGATGAACTGTTGATTCCTTCCCCCACCGGCCCCCATCTTGCCTGCAACACCATAAATTTGCTACAATCCACTCAGCTGGGTTTTTTTCCTATTCAAACCAAAAACCTGGGTGCTGTCATTCGTCTTCGCACCTTTTTGTCTTAGCAGTGTGTATGTCTTAGGTATTATCCCTTAGTAATGTAGTCTGAGCCTGTCCCTTCTCTACCTCTACTGCCACTGTCTGGGTCCAAATCACCCCTATCTCGGTCCCCAATTGCTGCAGTGTCCTGCCCAGTCTCGCTGCTTCTACTGTACCCTTTTCTCTATCTACCCACACACCCCCCCCAGTCTATTTTTCACCCCAGAAACTCGAGAGTAATTTTTTACATCACGTATCTGGTCCTGTCTCTGCCCTGCTTTGATTAAAACCCTTTGGTTACCTTGCTGACCCTGCCTGACTTGGTCTCTGCCCCCCATTTTCTCCCCTGTCCATTGTTACTTTCATACCACACTGACCCCCTGTCCGGAGCCTTCTTATCCATTATTCTCTCTGCTTTTGCCATGGCTGTTTCCTTTTTATCCTTTGTGTCTCTGCTTCAGTAGTACCTCCACAAGGTCCTTTCTCAACCCCACCATCTGAAATAGGTCTGCCTTCTTCTATCCTGCCTCTTCCTTTCATAGCACTTAACTACATTTTGTAATGATCTACTAGTTTATCTGCCATCTCCAAAAGACTGTGAGCTTTTGGAAGGACCACCATCCATTCTTTTTTTTCTCCCTATGTTCTCCCCAGCACTTAGCATAGTACCTAATACATATAGACTGTCAATAAACATTTGGAGAGATGGGTGGACAGATGAACTATTGATGTAGAGATTGATATGAATGTGAATGATATTGTAATAAATAGTATGAAGAAGATAAAGCCGGGAGAAAATAGAAGAGAACAGTGGGTGTGATTGAATGACTGAATAAATACATGGAGAAATAATAAATCAGGTAACTTTGGCCTGAGTGTTGAGAGCATGGAGGGCTTAGTTTTGGAAGGTGGAGGGACTATGAATTCCAGAAGGAGTAGAACAAAGAAGGGAAGGTACTGAAGAGGAGTAAGTGTAGCAGACAGACCAGTGGGGCTAACCAGACCATACAGCATAATGAACAGAACAAGAACATTGGAACTGGCAGACCTGAGATTTGGGGCTCTTTTGACATCAACTTTCCCTGAGACCTTGGGCAAGTCACTTAAGCTCTCTGAGCATTTGTTTCCACCTTCATAGAATGAGCTTTATGTGGCAATTGAGTGAGCTGACATGTCAAAGTCCTGGCTTATAACAGATGCTCTGTTAATACTGGTTCTCTGCCTTCTTTACTTATCACAGGAGAAGGTAAGAGAAAGCTGTGGGATGTCAAGATTGGATGAGTAATGTAAGACTGATTAAACATGAGCCTTCAGCACCAGCCTAAGAAATTTGCATTTGATCAGTAATAAACAAGGGAATGACTTGAGGAAAGTGATAAAATGAATATGTGTGCTTTAAGGAGATCATTCTAGCCCATTTTATAGGAAAACTGATGCAGAAACCACTGTAGACAGAAGGAAGTAATAGGAACAGTTGGGAGAACATTACCTTGGGCCAGAGGGAAGAAGGGCTAAGGTGGATATGGGAACAGATGAGCTGGATTATGGGATTGGGGTAAGAGATAGGAAGATTTGGGATTATAGCTGTGAAAATGTACATAGTACTTGGGCAAAGATACAGAAGAAGAGGGCATCAGGATTTGGTAGGTCCAGCCAAGGCTGGAGATGACAGCTGCGTCATGGTCTCAGTCTACATAACTGGGTGATGTTTCTTGGATCAGATCAACAACTCAGACATAGGAAGGGAGAATGTGGTACTTTGAGCCCCTCAGCCAGAGTAAAAAGGTCATGGAGTGGGGAAGAAAAGGTCAGGGAGTGGGGAAGATGTTGAAAACATACTTGAGGTTAAGTCCAAGCAGAATAAGGGGGTGATGCCAGAGGAGAGCTGAGGGATCAGGGCAAAATAAGAGAAGTAAGGGGGTGGAAGGTGTTCAGGACATTGGTAACTGTAATTCACCTTCAAAGTGCAACCCACAAGAACTCTGTTCCAGAAGTTGGTTTTTCCTGTTCATTATGAATATCCAAAAACATGACTACGGGGAGGAGTAACATCAAGTACTTGCACAGTGTCCTTACAGGTCTTGGAGGGTAAGATAAGACACATGCTCTGGGAGTGAGCCACTCTGCCTTATAAAGTTTGCCTGATTTGATTTTTATTTTTTGATTGGTTTGCAGTCCTCGGTGGCTCAGAAACACGGTACAGCTGTTGTGAAGGTGTCCTTGGCTCTGCCGGGTGTCAGGTCGCCAAGGTAGGGCTTGTCACCCAGACCGCTTCTTGTTTCAGAACCAGACTTGCTGCCTCCAGAGATGTGAAAGAATTTGAAAGGGTTAATTAAGCTAATTTTTACTTGGTGAAATTTTTGTGAGCTTAACGGTGCTTGCAGAAATAGCCGGTAATTTATTTGGCAATGTTTATTTCAGCTTCACGTTCATGACCAAAAGGAAAACCTAGAGGGCTTTGTGAAGACTTTTGTCAAGTCCCCGCCCCCCGACGGCAATCATGGTGTATTTGCTGTGAACTGTGAGGTGGTACGTCCGTGTTTTCTCTCCTACTGCAGTAATTACAGCCGAATCCTTGTGGAGCACTTGGCACGGTGTGTGTCACATCACTTGGCTGGGCTTTCTCTTGAGGCCACATAGTTCTGCGTGTAATTCACCGATCTTCAGAAGCAGCTGAAGTGCAGGAGAGGTGACTTGGGGGAATTCCTGTACTTAGTAAGAAATGAGGCCAGGAACTGGTCCGTGAGTCTCTTTTTATTTATTAATTTTTCTTAATCTATCACCAGTGGTGCTTCTCCTGCTCAAATTGCTGAAATTGTGCGGGTGGAAAATGTTACAAATAATACTGTTATCCCCAGCATCAGCATAAAAACTTGAACGAATTTTCAGAAACTATTGTTTATAGAGAGGCAGCAAAATATTTATGGTGATTTTTCTTTATCTGAGAATCAATATGAGAAAGTAGGGAACAAACAGAACTGAATCGTATGACCTGGGAAGCTTCACTGCTTCCCTCCTGTCACCCTGGAGCAGGTATAATGGATGTTTTACTCTGTCAAGTATGGGGTTAATAATCGTTCCACGGTAACAGTAAGAATCAGATACACTAAAATAAGGGAATGTACGTGGGACGTGTCAAACATCACATGAACGGTTGTCTCTACCAAGACATAAAGTTTTTATTCTCTCTATTATATTTGGAGAGCGGATTTTAGAGTGAATTACAATAAATAGAGAAGGACATTGTTCAGTTTCCAGCTTAGGTCTTCAACTGGAAACAATTCAGGCTGCTTCAGGCTTTGAAATCAAATATTAGCATGTTGTCCTCTCCAGTGCCACATTGATATTTATGGTAAAGTTTTTCTTTTTTTCATTCAACAAGATCTATAACTGCATTAGCCAATATAATAACACTCAAGTTCTCAGTCACACTAGCCATATTTCGCATACTAAGTAGCCACCTGTGGCTAGTAGCTGCCATATTAGACAGCATAGCAGTAGAACATTGCATCATCACAGAAGGCTCTCCTGGATAGCACTGATCTTTAATGAAAGCAATTGTAAAGACTAAGCCCAGAAAATGAAATTATTTTCTTAGCAGAAATATTACTAACATTAAGGAAAAAAATTAAAGCTTGGAACATCTTTTACAAGACTGTCAGATCCACTGACTGGCTTTTGTTAGTAAATCTGAATAATACAATTAAATTGTATGTTCTAGTTAGAAATACTCCTTTAAGATATCTTAGATGTTAAAATATGTTTACTCAATATGATATATGAGTTTAATATTTCCCCCTTGATAGGGCTACACAGCCAAAGGTTTGGAACTTACGCAAGTGACGGTGGTTGATCCCAGCCTTCAGGTGGTCTATGCTACATTTGTGAAACCAGATGAAGAAGTAATTGACTATAACACTAGGTACGGGTCATATAAAAGGGTTGTTTTTTTTTTTTTTTAATATGAAATTTATTGCTAAATTGGTTTCCATACAACACCCAACACCCAGTACTCATACCAAAAGGTGCCCTCCTCAATGCCCATCACCCACTTTCCCCTCTCCCACCCCCCTTTAACCCTCAGTTTATTCTCAGTTTTTAAGAGTCTCTTATGGTTTGGCTCCCTCCCTCTTTAACTTTTTTTTTTCCTTCTCCTCCCCCACGGTCTTCTGTTAAGTTTCTCAGGATCCACATAAAAGGGTTGGTTTTTGAGACTGTAGAATATTCAACATGTAGTTTATGTGCATTTTAGCTTTGTACTTGTATTCATTTAGTGTTAGAGCATGAGTTACGCTATTTGCCTTTAATTCATTGATTTGTTCAAGAGCATTCATATTTTATTAAGTACTTGATAAAATTGTACAGACACTGTGTTAGATCCCAGGTTACAACGCTAAATAAGAGACAAAGCTTCAGCCCTGTTGAATGTTGACATGTTGGTGTGGTAGGTAGGAGGTGAGAGCAACACAAATAGTGAATAGATTTTCTTATTCATTTGTTCGTTAAATCATTAATCAGTTCCTTTTGAAAATACCATATTATCTTCTTCCATTAGGTAAAAATTGTCATTAGATAAAATATCTGCAATCTTATGGACATGTCCCTGAGTATACATGGCTTTGATATGGTTTGCAAAGTAATAGTTCAGGGCAGATTCTCCTAATAATCATTATTATTAAAGTATGACCTATCTCTGACCCAAACTCAATGCTAACTTGAAATTGTACAATATAGATGCATCTTTAATCTTTATAAACCTCAGATGAAACTCCAGTGATATGACTGATCAGTTAAATTTAGGTTTCCTTAAGGCTTATAAGCCATATAAAATGACATATTTGTATATTGAAAAATAAAATAGAAGGCACTGATCTGAATTCACTTTAGAATAAGAAGTGTTTATTATTGGTGGGATTATATTTATTCAATTTTAACAAATTCTCCAATACTACTTAAAATTACTTATTTATATGTGTGTGAGTATATATATATGATTTGTTTAGATATCTAAACGAATAGGACTTATCTATACACAGAGTATATATATCATATGGTATATATATACTATATAGAATTTATATAGTATACATAATATAATTGTAATAGTGTATATAGTAAAAAATCTTATATATATTATATATAAAGTATGTGTGTCATATAATGTGTATATGTCCATCATTTTAGAACACAAGCAAAGTGGTCATGTAAGTTAAAAGCTGTTTTGATGATGAATTTTGAGAATATTTATAGATAATTCTAACAAACATTTTTTAATATAAAGTCCCTCACAGTTCATAAAAATGGCTGTATGCACAAAACTCAGGAAAAGTTATGATCAGAAAATATATTTTGTATACTAATCTTTCTCCTGACCTCATTGGATTTTTTTTCCTACTCAGTTTGGCCATATCCTAATAGCCCTATTTTACTGTTGTTTTTTTTTCCAGCTGTATTGGGGTATATTGGCAAACAGAATTGTAAAATACTTACAGTTATTGTACTTTTATTGGTACTTATTCTTCCATGGCCTTAATGGAATCTTTCCTACCTGCTTTTTGGAACAGGTCAGGAAGTACTTGGGTAGTTATTGGTATTCATAGTGACAAAATGGTAACTGAAGGGTCTGCATTATAAATAAATATGGAGTCTCAAAACAACTTCAAATGCATTCAATGCCTTGCATTTTTTAAAAACGGTCTTAAAATAAACCCAAGTATCCCTTGATAACTTCCTCTTAGTCCAAATATTTGATTAATTATCACATTCCCTAAGCTTGATGACTTGATGATGGAGTCAGGTATCTTTTTTTTTAACTCTGAAAGTATAATTAGCACACATTATCAGTTTGAGGTGTACGACATAGTGATTTGTCATTTGTATACATGTGAAATCTTCACCACAATAAGACTAGTTACCATCTGTCACTGTACAGAGTTTAAAACTCTTGTCAGAACTTGTAAGATTTACTTTGTTAGCAGCTTTGAAATTTACAACACAGTATTGATGATTGTAGTCCCAATGCTGTACATGACATCCCTTTGATTTATTTTATAAGTGGAAATGTGTACCTCTTGATCTGCGTAATCTGTTTTTTCTACTTCCTACCACCTTCCCCTCTGGAAACCACAATTCTGTTCTCTATGAGTTTTGTTTGTTGATTTGTTTAGCCTTTAAGAGTCCATTTATAAGTGAAATCATACGGTGTTTGTCTTTCTCTGACTTATTTCACTTAGCCTAATACCATCTAGGTTCATCCATGTTGTCACACATGGCAAGATTCCATTCATTTTAATTTTTAATTTTTTTAAACATTTATTTATCCTTGAGAGACAAAGCATGAGTGGGGGAGGGGCAGAGAGAGAGGGAGACACAGAATCCGAAGCAGGCTCCAGGTTCTGAGCTGTCAGCACAGAGTCCAATGAGGGGCTTGAACTTGTCAACTGCAAGATCATGACCCAAGCCGAAGTCGGACGCTCAACTGACTGAGCCCCCCAGGTGCCCCAATTTCATTCATTTTTAGAGCAAAGTGGTATCCCATTGCATATACCACATCATCTTATCAGTTAATCCATCAATGAATACTTAGGTTGTTTCCGTATCTCGGCTATTGAAAATAATGCTGAAATAAACATTGGAGTACGTACGTCTTTTCTTATTCTTCAGATAAATACCCATAAGTGTAATTAGTTGCTCATATGGTAGTTCTATTTTTATTTTTTTGAGGATGCTCCATATTTTTCATAGTGGCCACACAATTTATATTCCCACCAACAGTGAATGAATGTTCCTTTTTCTCCATATCTTCACCAATACCTGTTATCTTTTTGATAATAGCCATTCTAACAAGTCTGAGGCAATATCTCATGGTGGTTTTGATTTGCATTTCCCTGAAGATTAGTGATACTGAACATCCTTTCATGTGCCTATTGGCCATCTGTATATCTTTGCAAAAATGTCTATTCAGATCCTATGTCTAATTTTAATTGGATTGTTTGGGATTTTTTGTTGAGTTGTATGAATTCTATCTATTTCTTGGTTAGTTATTAACTCCTTACTGGATAAATGATGTGCAAATACCTTTTCCCATTCAGTATGTTATTTTGTTGATGGTATCTTCTACTGTGCAGAAGCCTTTTAGTTTCATATAGTCCCATTTTTTTTATTTTTGCTATTGTTGCCATTGCTTTGGAGTCAGAGCCAAAAAAAAAAAAAAATTCTGAAGCCAATGTCATGGAGCTTTTTGCCTGTTCTCTTCTAGGAGTTTTGTGGTTGCTGGACTTATAGTTGATAACTTTTTAATTTTTGAGTATGGTATAAGATAACAATGCACTTTAATTCTTTTGCATGTGGCTGTCCAGTTTTCAGCACCATTTATTGAAGAAACTAACTTTTCTCCATTGGATATTCATTCCTTTTTTGTTATGTATTATTTAACCGTATGTACATGGGTTTATTTCTGGGCTTTATTCTGTTCCATTGATCTCTGCCTTTGTCTCTTGATCAGTACTAAACTGCTTTGATTACTATAACTTTGTAATACTGTTTGAAATCAGGAAGTGCGTTGCCTCTAACTTTGTTGTTCTTTTTTCAAGATTGCTTTAGCTATTCAGAATTTTTTGTGGTTCCATAAAAATTTTTAAATTGTTCTATTTCTGTGAAAAATGCCATTGGAATTTTGATAGGGATTGCATTGAATCTGTAGACTGCTTTGGGTGATACGGAAATATGAACAATATTCTTCCAATCCATGAGCATGGAATATCTTTCCATATACTGTTGTCCTCTTCAATTTCTTTCATCAGTGTCTTAGTTTTCAGTGTACAGGTCTTTTACCTCCTTGATTAAAGTTATTCCTAGGTATTTTATTCTTTGTGATGCTTATATATGGGATTTTATTTATGAAATTTCATTGTTAGTGTAAAAAATGCAGATTTTTGTATATTGATTTTTGTACCCGGGAAATTTACTGAACTCATTTAGTCTATCAGTTTTTTGTTGAGTCTTTATATTTTCTATACAGAAAATCATGTCATCTGCAAATAGTGACAGTTTGACTTTACTTTCCAATTTGGATGCCTTTGATTTTTTCCGGCCTCATTGCTCTAAAACTTCCAATACTATATTAAATAAAAGTGGAGCCAGGTATGTTTTGTTTTTGACAGGAGACCATAATGTCAATATAAAATTTAAGTTCAAAATACCTTCCCAGTATTTTTATCATTTGCTTTTCTCCTAAATTGCAGTACAGCGTAGCAGTAGCCATGTTTCTGGACAGTTATCTAGAAAATGCTTCATGAAAGCCACCGGGTAGGTTTTTTTGTTTTTTGTTTTTTTATTTTTTAATTTTTTTTTATGTATATCATTGGGTACTTATAAGCCATTAAGATTGGTAAGTGACTCTACAGATAAGACTGAGCCCAGAAGATTAAGTAATTTTCTGAGAATCTGTGGAGGAAGTAAATAGCAGAGTCATAGACTAATTCAAGCATAGGTTATCTAGACTCTACCTAGGACTCCATTTGCTCTCCTATGCTACCCATATTTCATTTATAGGCTTTATATTTTTATTATTTGAGTATATTTGACATGCAGTGTTACATTAGCTTCTGGTGTAAAATGTGATTCAACATCTCTGTACGTGATACTATGCTCACAAGTGTAGCTAGCATCTATCACCATACAATGCTATTACAATATTATTGACTCTATTCCCTATGATATACTTTTCATCCCCATGACTTAGTCATTCCATAACTACAAGTCTGTTTCTCCCATTCCCCTCTTGACATTTTTCCCATCTTCCTATCCCCGTTCCCTCTGGCAACCATCAATTTGGTCTAATTCTGCTTTTTGATTGTTCTTTAGTTTCCACATGTGAGTGAAATCTCAGACTGACTTATTTCATTTAGCATAATACCCTCTAGGTCCATCCATGTTGCCACATATGGCAAGATCTCATTCTTTTTTAATGCTGCATACTATTCCTGTGTGTAGGGTGAGCGGTATCACATCTTCTTTATCCATTTAGCTATCAGTGGACACTTAGATTACTTCCATGTCTTGGCTATTGTAGATAATGCTTTAATAAACATAGTGGTGTATATAGCTTTTTAAATTAGTGTTGTTGGTTTCTTTGGGTAAATAACCAGTAGTGGAATTATTGGATCATATGGTATTCCTACTTTTAATTTTTTGAGGACCCTCCATATTGCTTTCCACAGCGGCTTTTTTAGGCTTACTTTATTGGGAGATAGGTTACTTAACTAAATTGTAATGGATAAAACTGAGCTTCTACAAAGAGGAGCGTTCAAAGGAATCCTGTGAACTTGGAATGCCTCCTGCCTTCCCAGCCTTACATAAATTAATCCGTATTATAAATTTTACTAGGTTACAAATATAACCTAGTGGAGGGGCAGCTGATGGTCATAAGTCAGATCTTTGTTTTGTTCAGTGAATGTTTCTCACATTGGGTCAGTAATGTGTTCTAACCATACCTGATGAAATCCAGTAAGTTACTTTCTTCTATGCATTATGTGTCTTATTGGGGCAGGTTTTCTGGTGTGGTCGAAGAGGACCTGAAGAACATTAAAACTTCAATCCGTGATGTCCAAGCCATCCTGTTGAACCTGTTCAGTGCTGACACTGTCTTAATTGGACACAGCTTTGAAAACAGTCTTTATGCTCTTAAGGTAAAGAAATACAGGCTTATACTTTTACAAACCAGTATGTGTTAAGATGGTAGTCATTATCATTGTTATCAGTGATTGTTGATTTGCCCCATTAACTAAGAAGAAAAGAACTGCTGTCCATGTTAATAACATAGTCCAACTATTATAAACCAGAAGCTACAATATAAGACAGCTAAAGTCATTTGGTTCATCCAGATCAGAAAGTCCATTAATTATGATAAAACCAAAATCATTGTTTAACATCCTCTTTAATAATTGTCTTTAATACTCAAATGGGGAAGACTAAGTTTATCTAACAGGTTATTTTATTCACATCCTTAGAGACACTTTTTCATATTAAGTCAGGTAGGTTTATAGGTACACTCAAAATCAAATGTCATGTTCATTTTTTTTTGGCATGATCTACTTGAAAATCTCCCCTGTAATATACTTCAGGTTAAGATTATCTGTTCTTTGCTGTGTGTTCTAGAACAGGAGTCAGAACACTATGGCCCATGCTGGCCACCTAGTTTTTGCAAATATTGTTGTTAGACCCACTGCTCCCATTCACTTCTGTATCTTCTGTAGCTGCTTTCATGCTACAGTAGCACTGCTAAATAGTTGTAGCAGAGACTGTGTAGTTTCCAAGCTGAAAACATTCACAACTGGGCACTTAAAGACAGAGTTTGGTGGCCACCCCTGTTCTAGAACACTGGCATCCAATCGGCCTTTCTATATGTTCACTATCTACTATGGTAGATGGTAGCCACGTTTGGTTATTGAACATTTACAATATGTCTAATGTGACTGAGAAAATGATTTTTGCATTTTTTAGATAGCCACATGTGGCTAGTGGCTTATCAGAGGGCACAGCACAGCTCTAGAACTTTGGAGACTCTAGAACTTTCAGCCACCCTAGGACTTACCTTCAGGCAAAGAAGGGCTAGTTCTTTTTTAGTGCAAGAATACCAGTAAGGCCATTTACATTTCATAGGTGAATGTCAGCCTTTTTCTATGTAAAGCTGGGATTCAAAGAATAGATATTTGTCTCAAATAGCATTGTTGTCTCTGCATGTGACAGATAATACTGGAATGTGCTTCCACTCAGACCCTGCCAAGCTGTGTGGAAAGAGAGATGGGGACATAAATTTTTTGTAAGAACGCTCTTTCCAAGGATGTCCTTCCCTCACCTTCCATCACCTCAGTGACCTCACCTCTCAAACTGTTCAGGAGCCATCCTATTGCACCTGTCTCCCAGACCACACAATTTCTAGCCGTCATGATTCCTCATTGTGTTCAGTCTGTTTCTTCTGTCCAGATAACTCCTGGATTTTCCTGTTTGTCTCTGTTTCCACCACCACCTTCTTTTATTTACTCAATACTCTGCAGCCAGGAACTGGTGTCTCGTTGGTAGTTGACACATTAAAGGAGAATTTAAGTGCTTCTAGGCATGCTGAATGTTAAATTTCCAATTCCTCAGTTTTCAGTGGGTCTTTAAATTACTCTTGAGGCTAATCTTCTTGCATGCACCTTTCAAAAATGCAACTCTCCTAATGAATCCAAACTGTTTCTAGGCTCTGTTGTCTGACTGCTCTTCATCTATCCTATTTTCTGCTTTCTGAAACTTCTGTAAAATTTATTCACCATCTTACATGTATAAGCACAGGAAATTTGGAACTAGACGGGACACAGTCCTTGTCCATGCCCCCTCCCCGGACACAGACAAGTAAACCACTAATCTGCGGTAGGACATGTGCTAGGTTGAGGTGTGCCCCCTCAGCTGAGTCCCAAGGTGGTAGGGGCATGGCTTTGCATCTCCCCCCAGTCTTTGATGGACCCTCTCTGCCCTCATGCTGCCCGCTGGTGGTGCTCTCACAGTAGGAAAGTGGTTCCCAAAGTCTTAGATTTGATTTCTGGGTTCTCTACTAACTCCCTTCTTAATCTCTCAGAGCTTCAGTTTTCTTGACTGTAAAGAAGGGACAAAAGGTCTACCTCATTGAGTTACTCTGCAAGTTGTAATGGATATTCCATGTAGCATGCTTAGTCACTGTTACATCATAACTGCTTCATGTTACTTGCTTTTGTAGCATAACTCTGCTGCTACCATTATTGTTGCTGCTATCTATATGGTTACTCATTGGGAAAAATCTCTGATAGGATTTTCTCTTTCTTTTGACAGTTAATTCACACTTCAGTTGTGGACACAACAGTTCTGTTTCCTCATCGACTAGGCTTGCCTCACAAAAGATCCCTTAAGAGTCTGGTGGCTGACTACCTACAGAGGATTATTCAGGATGATGGTAAGAGCCTGTTTGCTAATGATAAATACCAGGGCCCTACGTCTGACTTAAGTAAACAAACCATGTGATTGATGGTAAAAGTTCTGCCCTCTGAAATGCTTAAGGTAGGTTCTTATTCATGGATTCTCTCCTATAGTGGAAAGACTTGTACCTGCTTATGTGAAAGCTTGTAAAAAGCCAATGCCCACTGCCAGGTATAGTCCTGGATCTTCCACAGGCATTAAAACAGCAGCTATACAGAAAATGATGGCCAGATAATTGTTGGGCAAATTGCCTGGCCTTTGAATTCATGTATAAAACTTCTTTTGGTGTGGAGATCGAATTCCATTCTAAATTTTGCTGTGTACCCCTTTTCATATAGGCTTTTCATTAAATGAGGTTATGAAATTCACTGGGTTCAGGTTATCTCACCCAGAGTAAATGGTGTGTTGTTAGAAGAAGTATAGCTCAAGTTCAATACATGCATTATATGTGCACTTGACTTCTACTCAATTAGTGTATCTTGCTCCCAGAACATTTTCTGGGTTTGTTGATGATTAACTTGTCTAATGTTGGGTGTATTTCAAGTACAAGTGTAGCTACCACCTCCCTTGTTAGTGGCATTGCTGTATGCACAGTTGAGCAGTGCATGCCTTGGAATAGGTCAGTTACTCAACACCTTCATGCCCATATAGTTTCCTCTTACGTACAATACAGAAGTGTAAGAAAATTAATTCTGAGCATGTTAAAATTTGTTACAATGCTATGTTTCTAAAGATACCTAAGATACGGGAAGCCCTTCTGATCATGTCATGAATTGTACAAAATACATATTGTACCCCTATGGTCTTTTTCTTTCATTCTTTGTGAGACACTAATACAATCTCAAAGTGGATCTTTACCTGCTTTGTTAAAAATACATCTCAAAGAGCTCCTACAAAATTCTATTATAAAATGTGTTCTATTGCAATCCATCTTAAGCCTTACACATGAAAATATTTCACTTAAAAAATAGCTTTTATAAAAATACAGATACTTTTTGTTTTTTCAGACTTTTTCAGAATAACACAAATGAAAAATACACCCACTATTTCAGAAGTGCTAGTATGATTTTTCTCATTTAATCTCATACATTTATTATCCTCATCAGAACTATAGACTTTATATTCTGGGTAAATTTCATCCACTCTTTTAAATCATGTACTCTTGTATCTGAGGTCATTCTTTGTGTAGACAGTTCTACTTCTCCTCAGACTGTTTTTGACTCCTAGCTGGATCTCTTTTTGTAATACCTGCCCCTTTGTTACCTTCCCTCTGGACCTTCTTTCCAGAGAGAGAGCACCCATGAGCTATCTAGTCACAGCAAAGCAGTCACCATGTGAGGACAGGCTACATAGGAAAAGGGAGATGTTTGCTAATCTACACTTATGTACCGCATTTACAAAGCAAACAAAATACCATTTTGCTAAGTTTGCAGTGTTAATTTTTTATAAACACTAACTCCAGGCTTTGTTTTGAGAACAGCTGTGGGTGATATCATGGGTACAGTCATTGTCTAACACATAGTTTTATATTCTGTACTACTTGGAGGTCACAATTCAATTGACAATGCAACTGCCTGCATGGAACTGGTCCTCTGGAAGGTAAAAGAAGACCTGAAAGGAAGGAAGTAATCATTTTGTCTGACAAGATCTGCAATCCCTGCCTTGTTGTGTCAGTGACCCCTCTGGCCTCTGCTGCCGCCAGTAGAGTGTGGTCTATGATGGCATGAAGTTTCTTGACCTTTTTCTTCAAAGAGGACAAAGGAAAGTGCTGTTGAGGTTTATTTATTACATTTTAAAGGCTAAATTTCCATAGTTTATTTCTTAAGTTATGATTGCTGAGGGGAGAATGGTTAATGGGTAAATTAAAGTTGGTTTGTTTTGAATTTTCGGTTCCTCTTCATTGATAGTGAGTAACAATGGTTTCAAGTTGAAGCAATGAGTCCGTGACTTCCATCAAGGTCATGTCTGAGGTTGCATACATTTCTTTTTCTCTCTCAATACCTAAAACCGTCTTTACCTAATACACAGACTTTTTTTTAGGTCTCATATATATGTAGAATAGGTTTTCCTCACAAAGTAAACGTAAATTTTCAGTGTCTGTTAACAAAAAGATTTAGGTCTTTTGGCTAATGCATTATGTGTTTTTATTCTAACTGCTGTAATGTTACCTGATTTTAATTCATAACCACTCCTTTTTCTAAGGCAGTGTCCTGTGGGTCCCCCAAACGTACCATGCTCTAACCTGTGTTCCTAATATCGAAATTGTCTGAATTCCTTTGAGGAGTTAGCTCCTCCTTGCTTACTTGCTTTTTGATGATGTGGAAACTACACGACATAACTCAGTTTGATTACCCTTAAGGATGAACCTTCAATATTAATGTTGCTAAAATGCTGTAAAATGACTAAGGTTTCTTTGCCGATGATACAGGTGCATCTGAGTAATCAGTAGTGAGACCTGAGTGCCAAAAGGACCTCAGGTGCCTGCGACAACGGGCCCTCAAACATACTTCAGGTTTGCTGCCTTGGCATTTTGAGTTACAAATAATTATCACTGAACATCTTTTTCTTACTATTGCAAGTACTTCTTCGCCATGTCTCTTTTCATGTACTTGACATGAAATAAAATAATTCAAATTTTGGATACTATGAATTTAAGTAATACGTAATTAAGAAGGTCAAACTATTATAGGGGGGGAAAACCTTAACGTTTGTTCCAAAGCCATATGAAAAATGTGAAGGTCTTATTTACATTTTCAGATCATCCTTGTTGTGGTTCATTTCCACATACTATACATTCAAGCTAGCAGTTGTCAGGAGTATCTCTACAGCATTTGGGTAAAAAGCAAAAGAAACTATTGGGACTCATTATCAAGGGCTCTTCATTTAAGTTCTCAGTTGGAGGTATATGGCCCTGGCAAGAAAATGAACTAGACACAACACTTCTAGATGTTTCCAATTCTGGGAGCTTGCGAGCCCCTGTCTGGCCGCGTACCCACCTGCTGCTCTACATGGATCTTACTGACAAGTTCAAGGAGGATAACTTTAAAGTATAATAAAGATGTTTGTCAATACCTATGAGAAACATTCCCGGACGAAAAGTGGGTAGGCAAGACATTTATTCACTTACTGTATGACCTCAGTGCAACATGTGCCTACGGTATAAACTGTAAACTCACAACTGATCAACACTGAAACTTTACAACGTGTAATACATGTAGGGATGTTCAGTTGATACAAATGTCGCATGTCTTCCAAGTGGAACTCCAGGCTTCCTACTTCAGTTTCTTAAAACACACAAATCCATGTTACCAGAGAAACTAAAACCAAATCTCATTAATTTATCAAACTTGTACTTCTCTAAAGATTCTTAGACTTGTATGGAATGAGATTTAAGCTTACTTTTAGGTGTTAGCATTCTGGATTGACTGGTGGGGTCTGGAAACACATGACGAAGTTGACAAATGACCAAGTGAAAGTGGGATGGCTTCTATACATGAGGGAGAAAGTTAAGAGATGGACAGCAGGATCTCTTTTA
Organism: Acinonyx jubatus; assembly: GCF_027475565.1. Lineage (NCBI taxonomy): Eukaryota > Metazoa > Chordata > Mammalia > Carnivora > Felidae > Acinonyx > Acinonyx jubatus. The sequence goes on from NC_069391.1 coordinate 43,370,285, forward strand.
GATGTTAACCTCTATCCTGATAGAACTAACCTATTTCCCCCACTTTTCTTACCCAGGCTATCAGGGCCGGTGTTAGGTTTACTAACAAGATCTTTCTTCTACAGAGCCAAAGATTTTATAGCATTCACTATGAAGGTAAATATCAAAAATACCTAGGATGATAATGAGTTATGCATTATAGTAATTGTACTCACACACCTTCCTGTAAAGTCCATATTTTTAGAAAAATATATTATTGCATATGAAACCACAAACAGGCATTCTGATTTCAGCACATTATTACTCGAAACAGTATATACAGTCCTATGAGAGTCAAAGTGTACTATAGATTCACACACACGGGTTTTTGTGGTAAAGTCCCAGACACACAGCAATATATGTACATGTTTATGTTCTAGGTCACCTCTCTTGGCACAGTCTTGCTGGCTTGCTTGGCATCAAGGGTCTTCATGCCAGTGGAGGGGAGACAGAACATACAGGCGGGTGGGCTTGGTCCTAGGCTGCCTCCTCAGCCGAGCAGTCGATCCCTGCGTAGGCAAACTTCTCATAAAGTGTGGTGTTCACGTAAGTCTACAAGAGCAAGAATGGGTCAGAGACACAGGCTCCCCCGGTACTGCCTCTGCACGTGGCACTTACAGTCATACCCCAGCTCCCTTCATATGGTTCAAGGACTAGGTACCTGGGGGACATTTTTCTGTCTTAAGTTCCCATGTTGTATTTGACAACTTTCTTCCTGAAATGCATCCCTCGACCTCAGCAGGTAAGATTTCACTCTGTCTCTCTCTCCAGGCCACTCTCTGCTGTCCCTCCGGAGATGTCCCATTCTCTACAGATACTTTCTCTGTCCCCATCCCTGTGGGTGACCGCCCTTCCCACCCCCCCATCTCTGGTTTAATTACCACTTGCATTGTGGTAACCTGCCATCCATTTCCTTAACCTAGACTTGCCTTTTCAACCTCAGATCAGTATAGCTGACCACCTGCTGGACATTTTGATAGACTTCCTGCCCCTCCCCACAGAAACTGGACACCAGGCTCCACTACTACTGGCTGTGTGTCCTTGGACACATCACTTTCACCTCTTTGTGTATATTTCTTCTATAAAATTGAAGGATCAGGCCACATTACTCATGAGGCTCACAAGCTAATTCTATCTGTTCTACCACATGTGACTCTCTTTTATAGAAATCTTACCACCTCTGAAATTGTAACTTGCTCAGAGTTAGCGGCCACATCTTTTATGTCCCTCTAATACCAAGGGCTATGCCCAGAAGTACTTGGTGACTTGTATCAGCCATTTTTTTTAACCATACAGGGCACATGAGGAGTTCTGACTCAAGAGCCTGCCCTGAGCCCCATGCTCACCTTGCGTTCTTCTAACATCCTGTTTAAGGACACCAATATCTGGGCAAATGACGGCCTCTCATAAGGCTTCTCCCGCCAGCACTGTCTCATTAGATCATACCTTTGGAAACAAAGAGTTAGCCAGTTAACTCTGTGCTTCAGTCCTGGGCATGGCCCGGTGTGGGGTATGGAAAACAAAGAAAGTAGACCTTCAACACATGGTCATTACACTTGACTGGCAGCACAGGGTACAGCACTGAGTTTCGATCCAGCCTCCCACCTCCCTCAAGACCCCCTTTCTTCTGCCAGCAAATCTAGTGCCTCCCCTGAGTACCATTCCTGCAGGATCTTGGTCTCACCTCTTCTGATTATCTGGAAAGAACTGAGTCATGTGTCTAGGGCAGCATGTCCCTTGGAATACTGTGTCTATCAAAATGTTAGTTATTTAAAAAAAAAATGGCTCCATACTCTAATAAATTTGCCAACTTCCACACTGCATCTCCCTCTTAGGGATTAGCAGAGCAAACTCTTGAGAAGTCTTGCCATTTAAACAAAAAACCTGTTTAACCTGACTTAACATGGAATTTCCCAAGGTGACCACAGAACTCCTTCCCCCTTCTATCACTTCTTTACCTCTTGCACGTGCATGAGCAAAGGCTGGGAAGCACTGGTCTAAGACAGTACTCTCCCAAATGTGGTCAGAACCACTTGCGTTATTAAAATGCAGATTCCTGGCAGTGCCCTCCCCCCTCGCCCCAGGGCTACAGAACCAATGTCTGACTGGGCTCAAATTTTCACACTGGGAACAAATGCCTCAGGGGAACCTTATGTGCACAGAAGGCTATCAACCTAGCATGGTCTAGGTTTATGGCCTCTTGTTTCAGTACCATAATTAATAGCACTCTTTCTTAGAAATGGCTCAGTTTGGACAATAAATTCTTTGCTGAACCTAGAGCCTTGTGCTTTCACATCATGCCAGTTAGGCAGCAGCTAACTCAGTTTTGAGAATGGTGGTTTCACAAAAGCTAATCATTCTTCCCCTGGGTATAATTCTTACTCCTAGAAAACAATCCTTGCAGAAGCAAGATTCTATGACCAAAAAAAAAAAAAAAAAATCTTCCTACTATCACAGCCTAAAATCTCTGTCCCCAAAGTTAGTCTCAAGGTTTCATGCATTTACTCATGAAGAGTCTAATGAATTGATTTCAGATCCTTTCTGCATTTTTTGCCTTTCATTTCAACCTTCCTGATAATCATCACCTTAAATTCCTCCTGGATTTCTGTGCCTAGGAAGCTCTCAATTCCCTGCCCATTACAGAATGGTATTAGTTTAAGGAACTCCCCTTCTTTTTTGGAGGGGGGGGGCAGTATGTAGGATCTCAATGTGTGTGCATGTACAGGTATACATACACGCATGTGTGTATGAATCAGGTACCCCCTTCATTAGTATCAGTCTGTCCAAGAAACACACAGAGGAAGGTTAAGATAAAATGGCCCTAAGGTGCGGGGCGCCTGGGTGGCTCATTTGGTTAAGTGTCTGACTCAATTTCAGCTCAGATTATCATGTTTCAGTTTGTGAGATTAAGCCCCGTGTCAGGCTCTGCGCTAACAGTGTGGAACCTGCTTGGGATTCTCTCTCCCTCTCTCTCTGTACCCCCTCCACTCACTCTCTCTCTCAAAGTAGACTTTTTAATTTTTTTTGTAATGTTTACTTCTTTTTGAGAGGAAGAGACAGAGTGCAAGCGGGGGAGGGGCAGAGAGAGAGAGGGAGACATGAAATCTGAAGCAGGCTCTGAGCTGTCAGCACAGATCCGGATGCAGGGCTCGAACCCACAAGCCGTGAGATCACGACCTGAGCCACAGTTGGATGCTTAACCGACTGAGCCACCCAGGCACCCCTGAATAGACATTTGTTTAAATGGCCCCAGGCTGACTTACACTTCGTCATCACAGTTTAGAGGCTTCTCCAGTCTGTAGCCCTGGGGCAGCTTCTCGTACAGCTCTGCACATGTCATCCCGCAGTAAGGAGTGCCACCTGCAAGACAGGAAACCGGGTTGCCCTGAGCCCCTCTGGGGTGGAGCACAGCGTCTCCTGCCCCAGGCCCCTCAAGCCCAGAGACTGGGATAGAGACAGGGTGTGTCAAGAGAAGACGCAAAATCAGCATGATCTTCCTGTCTGAGCAAACCCACCACACATCACAGCTGGACATAAGCCCCAAACTGCATGACAGTGTGGCCATTCGTCGGCAGACAGATCCAGAAGGCGGTTCCTTGTTTCCCGCACTGTTTCTCTTCCCTGAGTTCACCTGCACACGAGTCCTCTACTGTACTAATGGGATGTATCTTTGTCCTATTTGGAAGTCCTCGGTCGGGTTTATACAATTCCGATTTTATCTATAATCGGTACTGCCCAATTTTAATTCTAAAACATACATATTTAATATAGAAAACTTGGAAAATACAAAAACGCATGAAGCAAGCAAGCAATATTTGTAGTGCTCTCCTGCAGACTCCTTCCAGGTTTTTCATGTGTAACATGTATAACATTTATAAAATGGGATCACCATGTAAGGAAGTTTCTGGGTTTTGGCCTGCATGTTTTCACATGCTATTAAATGGTCTTCAAAAATGACTTTTCACGGCTGTGTAACATATCATCTTAAAGTTGTAGAAGTGAACTTATAACAGTTCTGTGACACCTCTGTACAAACAAAGACAACCTATGATGAAGTTCACAGCCACCAGGTTGTTAGTACTAAATATGACATTAGACACAGGGCTCTCAAAAAGAGAAACATGGGACTAAACACACTCATACATGGAAACCCATCAAGTTCTATGTCCCAGTCCCATCTAGTGGTGCCCCAGAAAGATGGCACCCGTGGGATCCCACAGTGAGGGAGAATGGGAGGGGTCCACTCCCATTGCCTGGAGTCTCGCCTAGTAGATAAACATAGATACTCACCTAAGCTAACGATCTCCCATAGGAGCACTCCATAGGACCATCTGCAGGAGACACAGTAGGGAAACCAATAATTAACAAACAGGTTGACCCGTCAATCTCCTGCCTCAAAAGTCAGGGTGACTGATGCTTTGCCAGAAAAGGAAATGTTAAATGTGTGCTCCCCAGGACAGGGTCTTGTACGTGGCCTGTGCTGACCTCCTCTTAGGCCAAGGGAAGGATCCTAATGGGGAAACGTTAGGGAAACGTGTGAGAACGTCCACTCACTTTAGGTGGAGAACATGAGCTGGTACTGGGGAAAGCAGGTGCAATTCTAAGCCAACAGACGGGACTTAAATCCAGGCTCGGCCGCCTGATACTCGTGTCACCTGGGACAAGTTACTGAACCTCTGGAGGCCTCTTCGTGTCTTCGGCAAGTGGGAACACCAATTGCCGCCTCAAAGTTATGCAGAGACGATGGAAGAGAACATACAAAAGGCACCTTGCACGCAGTGAGGAAGCAGTGCTTGCCAGCCCCCTGCCCTTCCCCCGGCATAAGCTAAACTCCCTGGACAAGTCATCTCAAGCCTCGGGGCCTAAGTGTTTCCTCCCGTCAATGGGGGGGGGGGGGGGGGGGGAGCAGAGATGGTCTAAGTTTCACTCCCAGCCCTTCCTTCACCACCAGCCTGAGACTTGTCTCTCTTGGCTGTGAGCAGACATGGGCCCTTGATCTGGCCTGCCTTTTTCCCCAGCCACATATGACCCCCAGCAGCTATTGTGAACTGCCCCTCACTGTTCTGGGTCCTGTATGCTGAGGTCAGTCTGGGAAGTGGAGCAGCAGGAATGCTCCATATGCCCCTTGCTCCCCTGGAGATGGAGAATTCACCACTTCTCCTTGACGGGCAGAAGGACACCTACAGTCTGTCACCAGGGATCTTACATTACACCCTGAATACTGTCTACTCTGAGGCTTATTTCATAGACTCCAAATTTATTTCTCAGGCTTACTGACTACTTTTGTTCCACAGATGGACATAGCAGTCCTACTTTGCTTTAAGACTCTGTCAGATGCTTATTTTTCTGGGAGAAAAAAAAAAATCCCTCAACAATAAAAGGCTTACTCACACATCACTGTTGGTTGTATACACGCTGTAATTTAGCGACTCGATTGCCATCCAGCGCACCGGGAGCCTTCCCTGGAGAGAACAAAGTGAGATGCCACTTAGGCACAACAGGGACCCTTCCCCAGGCACACAGCTTGCCCGGAGCTGTGGTTCACTCAAGCCCACAGGGAAGTGTGTTTGGGATTCCCCACATGTAAGATACAGCACAGTCAGGAGCTGCTGTTTGTGTATGTCCCATGTACAAGAGCGTTCTCAAATCCAAAGATGTGCAAGGAGTATAAACCCCGCTGACCTCAAGGAGTCCCTACCACTGTTTTGTATAAAGAAAAATAACATGTGTGGGTATGTGTGTGTGGATGGGCATGTGCATTTTTGGTAGGCATTTCATTGATTCACTTTGTGGCTCTCAGAGGCACTCAGAGCTTTGAAAAGGGAGAGAGGCAGCAGGGAAACGGAGAATCAAAGTGTAGTGTGGGAAAGTCTCAGGTGATATGAGGTGGCCACCCACGCCTGGAAGAGACGGGGAGGACTTTCAGACAAGGGGACACGTGAGCTCGGTTCTGTATGTGTAGGTGTCCTCAGGTGGGTCGGGGAGAGAAGAGCCTTTCCGACCAAAGGGAACATTGTGCATACACATTAGTGGGGGAGGAGGATATAACCTCTCATCAATGCAGTTTACAGTGGGTTTGAAGATGGGATGACACACAATCATTTGCCCTTGGGGGGCTAAGTGCTGACTCCACCCAGGTTGTCCCTTTTTTTTTTTTCTTTTTGCGTTGATTCATTTTTGAGAGACAGAAACAGACTGTGGGTGGGGGAGGGGCAGAGAGAGGGAGAGACTGAATCCAAAGCAGGCTCTAGGCTCCGAGCTGTCAGCACAGAGCCGGATGCAGGGCTCAGACCTACAGACCACAAGATCATGACCTGAGCTGAAGTCAGACGCTCAACTGACTGAGCCACCCAGGCGCCCCAAAGTTGTCCCCATTTCTTTAAGTCCAGCCTGGGGAAAATGACTGGACATGGGGAACTTTGGCTTCTAAGTTTTATTCCTAGTTTCGCTGTGATTTTGGGCTCCCTTCCCATCAACCCCAGGAATCATATAAGCCCTACTGAGAGGGACTTCTCCCCCAGGGATTTGTCAAGCTCTAACAGCAGCATTTCAGCTGCAGCAAGCCAGGAAGTAAGACAACATCAAGAGTATTTGGGGGTCTTCTCAGTTCCCCTGAAATAGGAGAAGGCATTCTCCCAGACCCATCTTGAGATCATCTTGAGATCAGCCATGCCCTGGGCCCCAACTCTAGTCCTAAAGGTGCCACTGTCTCCTAGGTCTTTGTGAAGTAGAGATATTCTGAAGCCCGTTCTGACCCTAAGTCCTGATTGGTACTTTAAGATTCAGTTATAAAACTACCCCTTTGCAAACCTACCTCTTGTGCTCCCCAATATTCACTCCATGCCCACCTCACCTCCAGGCACACCTGTTATTCTAGCCTTTTCCCCCCTCCACAGGAATGGAAAGAGTCATCGACATTTTCTGTCTTGTCTTTGCTTTTATGTACCTGCTAGCTTCTGACCTCATGCCTCCAAATTACTAATTTCCACGTGCACTTTATTATTCTTGTTTGATTTCTTTTGGGTCTGTCCATTTCAATCTGTCACTCCTGCTCTCCCACCTGGGTTCAGGCCACCATCATCTGTTACCTGATGACAACCTCTTAATTGATCTTCTTGCTTTAGAGGTTCAGTCCCTAAGGATCCGTTCTCTGCACCACAGCCAGATTAATGGCTCAAAATGGCAAATCCAAACACGTGGTTCCTTTTTTAAAAAGTTCTTCCATGTCCTTATTGTCCCAAGATCTTAATTCCTTAGATGAGTCCAAAATTTTTAGCTGGAATTCAAAAATCTTCAATAAAACGACATCCCTGTGGGGCGTGTGGTTGGCCCAATTGGTTAAGAGTCTGACTTCAGCTCAGGTCATGATCTTGTGGGTTCTGGCTCCACATAGGGCTCGCTGATCTCAGTGTAGGGCCTGCTTCAGATCCTCTTCCTTTCTCTCTCTTTTCCCCTCCACCCCTGCCCCTCTCTCTCTCTCAAAAATAAACTTAAAAAAAATAAATAAATAAAAGACCTTATCCTTGATTCCTCCTCCCATCTTGAATTGTAACTCTCCCTCTTTTTTGCATTATGCTCCAGCCATATTGAATTACTTGTCCCCCAAATGTTTCCTACCTTCCTTTGTCTCTAGGCTTTTACATGTACTGCACCCTCCAATTCATTCTCATATCTCCCATATCTATTTAACATTTGTAAAACACAAGAGTTAGCCTCCTCCACGGAGCCCTTCTTGATTGCCCACAGGCTCAGTTCAGTGCGCTTCCTCTGTGTCCCCATGTGCATTTCTCCTCTGTGCTTTCTTTGCCGTCAGCACTTATCAACTGCTTTTCATTATTAATCAACTGTTTTTCATTATTAATGAACTGTTATTTATTATGCATCTGAGCTACTTAAAGGTGGAGGCTGTCCCAATTTATGTCACCCCCAAACCTAGCACAGACATGAAACACTACAGTCATAAAGACATTGATGAGAGGGGATGCATCTATCAATGGTAATAAAGCCCCAAATCACTTAGTATGTTAGCTTGCAACACTTCCAATATTAGCATCGCCTGGGGGACTTAAACAAAAAAAACAAACAGGGGCGCCTGGGTGGCGCAGTCGGTTAAGCGTCCGACTTCAGCCAGGTCACGATCTCGCGGTCCGTGAGTTCGAGCCCCGCGTCGGGCTCTGGGCTGATGGCTCGGAGCCTGGAGCCTGTTTCCGATTCTGTGTCTCCCTCTCTCTCTGCCCCTCCCCTGTTCATGCTCTGTCTCTCTCTGTCCCAAAAATAAATAAACGTTGAAAAAAAAATTTTTTTAATAAAAAAAAAACAACCAACCAACCACAAACTGATGTAGGAGCCCCACCCCAGGACAACAGAATGAGAGTATTTAAGTATTTATATAGTATTTAAGCAGTAGGACTCAGCATCAGTATTTTTTGAAAGCTCCCCAGATGATTCTGAGGGGCAGCTGGAGTGCAAAATCTCAGATTTAAACAATAGTCCAGAGACAGTAGCCACTCTGCCCTCTGGTGGTAACTTGCCACACTGCACCCCTCTTGCAGGGAGCTGGCTTCCCTCCATTCCCTCTCCTTTCCGGTGCCTGAGGGCTAATGTCTTTCCTCCCAGACCCCATGCTGCTGCAGGACACTTCTCCCAGCCACTTCCAGCAGACACAGTTACGTTCTAACCCATCTAAGTGCTCTGCCCCCTAAGCATTCCTCTTGAGCTCTCCAAGACTGCAGAAATCACTGCCCTTTATGAAATGCCAAGCAAACCATCATTCTCCCCGGGCATCTGAGGACAGCATCCAAATAAAATATGTAGGTTGTGGGGCTAAATTATGTCAGTGCCTCCACCCCCTCACTCCGGGCACCACAGCCCCCAAACACCAAAGAGAAGCAAGGAAAGGTTCTCTGTGAGGGAGATAGCAAGCTTCAGGTGGCCTAGGGGGAGAAGGAGTAAATGGGTGAGTGGTGGGTCCTGCTTCTTTAAGACAAGCCCCGCCCCTCTGCTGAGAAACATCTGCTTCGAGTGAGGCAAATTCAGAAAAGCTTAGAGAAAAAAGTGTTGTGTGCCTGGGAGTCAACCCTCAGGGAGGCGCCCAAGCCTTCTGGAAGGTGTTGATGTTGATAAGCATCCTAGACCCCACTGGATGTGTGTGAGGTCTCTAAGAGCCAAAGAGGCCCCACCTCAAACCCTTATCAGAAAGGGAACTGGAAAGATCCAAAATAGTTATGTTCACTGTGATAGTAGCTATATAAAAATATGTATGTTTGTGCAAGGCAAGAAGTAAAAAATGAAAAATAAAATGTGTTAAGGTAGTGAACTGTGGGTCATTTCCTTTTCAAAACATTCTTGAATATTGTTTCTGTTATCTTGTCAGTCAGTAAAATAAGCATTTTTTTTAAAAAGAACCTTAAAAAGAGGGTAACTACAGAAGCCTGAGCCTTGCCGAGGCAATTGTTACCCACAAAAGCAAAGGGACCGTGTGAAAACCGCAGGATTCCCAGGAAATCTTAGCCAGAGTAATGTCCACCAGACCTGGGAAAGGGGGAGCCATACCACTGGGGTAGAGCCACCAAACACATGTGATGATGCAGGATTTGTTAGCTCCAAGGCCCTGAACGTGCCAGCCCACCCTGGGAAAGCAGAGGGTGGCGCCATGTTGTTGTCACATCCCCGGAAGGAAGGGGCATTTCCAGGGAGCTATGACAGGCAACGAAAGCTGACTGAGTCCAGCTTCTCTCCTTCCATGGTGAGGTTCTCCTGGGATCTTTACTTGAAGATTAAATGTTACTGTTTGGGAGAGGAGGTGTCATCAGCAGAATGTGGATTCGACGTAGGCTTGGAGAGGGAGTGGAGAACTTTTGGCAAAGAGGGAAATCTTCTGTGGCCTTAGAAGTTAGGGATTTCTCTATAGAGCCTCTTTGTGAGGTAGGAACCTTATTAATTTCTTTCCTTTAGATTTGGAAAGTATGTTAAATGTCTTTTTTGTCCCTCCTATGTTTGCTATACCTGAAAGGGGTTTGAGGGAGCTCCTCAGAGGTTTCTGAGTGAGACACTTAGGGGTCCTGCCTGGATGTAGACTGACCCCTGTACCATGAGGCTTGCATGTTCAATCACTTGGCCACATGTGACAGTGGCTTCTTCAGTGGCAAATACAGAGCCTTCAGTCATTTTAGCAATCAAACCTCAGAAAGGATGTTTGCCTGGCCAGGGCACTACCTACTGGGGTACCCAGCCAGATGCCTGAGTCACCAAAGAACAATGGCATCCAAGAGAAGGGCCATCGGGAGAAGGAGGGTGTCCTAGGGAGGATGTCCTCCGTGTCTGTGTTCTGAACTTACCATTGTCTTCTTCACATATACTTCTTGACCTCGGGACAATCCAAAATCTGCTATTTTGGCTACATAGTTTTCACCAACTAAAATGTTCCTGGCAGCCAGATCCCTGTGGATAAACTGAAATTTAAAGAAAAAAAAAACATCGTTTGCTTTTTTCACTTCATTCTGCTGGCACAAGGCCACTGCGGTCAGACCTTTGGGAAATAGAGAAGAGAGGAACCCAATTCCCTTAAAGTTCCTCTCTAATATCCTCAGTGGATTTGGCCAAATGACCCATCATGTTTTGGGAGAAGCATTTCAGGGGGAAAAACAAGAAGAAAAAAAGAAAGAAAAGAAAAAAAAAAAACCCAGGTCATTAAATCTTCCTGCTGCAGTCCAAGTCCTCTGCTATCATGCATTATTTGGATCCAAATGAAGCTAAGATCAGTTCAGCCTCCTCATCAAATACACATGCTGAGATTCACTAAATACAGTTCTTGTCAGTGTCTGGCATTAACTTCTATGTAAACAGAATAGTAACAAAGAGATTAAAATTAGGACAATCATAAGAGGAATTAAAGGGGGGAAGTTGACTAGAAAAATGTATAAATTTAGCTCAACCCTGAGTCCAGAGAGAATTTCAAAGGAAAGATGTCCAAAGCAAGGTCCTCACCACACACCTGTTTCTGGCTCAAGTAGTCCATGCCACGGGCCACATCTGCTGCAAAATGGAGAAGCTGCTGGGAGGACAGCGTGGAGGCGGTGCTGTTGGCAATGGCAAAGGCGGGATCGGTCTCCAGTACTCGGCTCTTGCGCAGGAAGTCCAGGAGGTTTCCGTGGGGAGCGTATTCAATGGCCAGGTACAGGTAGCCTGTGGGGAAAGGGAGAGACACCACCTTCTCAGTGGCCCTCAACAGCTCTGAGATTTCAAAGGTGTGCTAGGGTCTCGGGAATGGCTTGTAAAATTTAGTATCTAAAAGCAACACGTTGGGGCACCTGGGTGGCTCAGTCAGTTAAGTGTCCAATTCTTGATTTGGGCTCAGGTCATGCTCTCACGGTTCATGAGTTCGAGCCCTGTGTCAGGCTCTGCACGATGAGCACAGAGCCTGCTTGGGATTCTCTCTCCTTCTCTCTGTTCCTCCTCTGCTTGTGCTCTCTCTCAAAATAAATAAATAAACATTAACAAGGAAAAAAAAAAAAAAGCAATACATCTAGTGGTACCAACCTTGAGAACACTGACAACAGGACCGAGAGAAGTTTCACGTTCCTGCCATGCTTACAGGGCACCATGCTCAAACTCAGGGTCCCCTCTTTCCCACCCCCTCCCGCCTACCACACGTGGACTAACATGGAGGCTTCCTGAAGGCCCGCACCTACTCAGTAAGATTTGCCTCCAGAAGATCTAGGACAGCTAGTCTGCATCACCTGTTATTTTTTTATTCAGTATTGATGGAGAACTAACGTGAGCCAGGCATGTTATTCCAGTCTGTCTCTAACTTTTCTTGAGGTTATTTTAAAAAAAGAAAAAAAAGAGTAAGTGTCCATGGCAGAAGGACCCGTACAAGGCAACTCTCTGCTTCCTCCTTCTACTGCTCCCCTAAGGTTCCCGCTACGTCACTGTCTTGCTCATTAGGTTCGCAGAGTCTGAGGTCAGAGACTGCATTTTGCTTAGAGAAATCAGAAAACTCAAACTTAGACAAATAAAACAATAGGTACTAGAAGAAATTATGGTCCATTGTCTTCGCCTATTCCCAAATTGTTTTCCTTTCTTTTTTTTTTTTTTTTGATAAAATTAATCTTCTTTCACAAAAACATTGATCTTTTGAGTCAATGAAAAGTAGAGTGGTTTTACTGTCTTTTAAAGGTAAAATTTTTGGTATACCATTTTTTACATTTAAAATGTCGAATGAATTTTAACTTCAGAGACATTCTAAGAAATTGAAATTCTGGTGTAAAAAAAAAAAAAAGCCTAGTACTGTAGCATGTAGCACTGTAAGGCAAGATACGCCTCAATGCTTTCTCACTTCCTCACTGAACTATAAATTTTAAGAGCCAACCAGTTATGTGCTAAGGTGATGACAGAGCAAAAATTTAAAAGATACACATTTTTCTGTTGGCAGTGGTTACTTTTTTTAAACTTTCATTTACTGCTGTCCCATGCTGACCACTGTTTTCAGGAAATAGCTGAAAAATAAATGTCATTACTTCATTATTGAACCTAAGGGACATGATCTAGCTTTCAGAATTACACCCTATTGGATCACAGAATGATATATTGTTTGAAGCCCCAGTATTTTTAGTTTAATAAATTGAGGAAAAGGAAGTAGTCTCTCTTCTATTGTTGGTGTTTGTGCCTCAGAGTCAACAAGAGGTTGTCAAGTTTGGAAATAATTACTGTGTGGAGCTTTTTTGTGGGATCAAACTTTTCCATGAGGAATTAATCATAATTAAGCATAAATTTAAGCACAGATTCAGAATTATAAACCCAGGTAGGATGCTGAAGTAAACCCATAGAAGTACTTAGTTATATCTAAATAATATAAGTGGACCTTTAAGAGTATGTACAACATAGGATAGTTGTAGAGCTCCACCATAACTGTACCCATAATTGTTTGGGGGAAAAAATGAAGTTCTATCAGATATAAGTTTATTACTATTATTTTATCCTAGCCATTACCAATGCTTTTCTATTACAATAGGTTGTTGGCATTCATGGATTTAACATTCAGAGTATCAGTGTCTTGGGTTTGGAGGAAATAAGATAGGCAACTCAGAAGAGCCAATGCACTTCACTCTTCCTGATGCTGAAGGCTCCCCCAAACCCTAGCAATAGTAGCTGAGGGAATCCCTGAATCAGCAAGGATGGCAATGTGCAGCAACCACGGGTACCTATGAGCATTAATGGGTGAACCACACCAGAAGGCAAAAGATCCAGCCTGGGACCTACCTCCAAAAAATATCCCAAGTCTCATTACAATCTATAAATAGGACCAGACATTCAGAATTAAACTGCAACTTTAAAAAAAAAATGGGTAGCACTCTTAAGATTGTTATATTTACTAATTTCAATATGGAATGTGCCTGTTTTAAACAAAAATTCTGGCAGGAAAGACAGGAAAAGAGCATCTTACCGCGATGTTCACACGCTCCCAAGAGATTGATGATGTTTGGGTGGTGGCCAAGTTTACAGAGAACCTCCAGTTCCCCAGCGAAGTCCCTGTGGTCATCTTTGGAGGCATATTCTGGGAATTAAGTCAAGAGTTGTGATCCCTGGCTGTTAGACCTCTTTAGAAACAACTATCCCCTCCCACTACATAGGACCTTCAGAGGCACTTAGTCACCATCAGGTCTGGAAAACTGTATAGAAATCAGACATTACTCTAGGAAGAGTACTTGGTACCATTGATACTTTGGGCGGAAACCTCTGTTGTTGCGGGGCTGTCCTCTGCATAGTAGGATGTTCAGCAGCATCTCTGGCCTCTACCCCACCCCCCCCCCCAGATACCAGCGGCCCAACCAAAAGTGTATCCAGACATTGCTGAACGTCCCCCAAGGGGCAAACCACCCCTGGTTGAGAACCACTGTTCTCAAGTTTTCTTGTTTAAGCTCTCAAATGCCCAGTGAGATGATTTGGTAGAGATGGAGCAGCCTCTATTTAGACTCCAGCTATTCTAGCTGAAGCCACTGTCCAGCAACGCATATGCTGAGGAGCAGAACCAAAGTTTCAGTACAACAACACCGGGAATGCACACACCTTCCTTTATCATAATACTTTTAACCTGCTTTCCCACAAATCAGTCCTGCTAAAAAAACAAACAAACAAACAAACAAAAAACACCTCAAATCCAACGGCATTTCTATGGAAGTTGCTTGATGGTCAGGAAACTGAACTACATCTGTTTCTATTCTTTTCGTCCTGTCTCTCGGTTACCACTTGGATCAGAGGAAGAACCACCAGGTACCAACCAGGCTGAAGGGAAAGCTCTCTCTGGCTGATGCACAAACTGATCAGCCTTGATTGGTGACAGAGCGCTATTATGGTTCTTTGAAAAATAATGTTGGGTAGGAAAGGGAGGAAGGGGTGGCCAGTTGGTGCTGGTGGCCCTGTGCCTACCTGAACATGCTTGGAAATTACAGGAATGTTTCATATGGGCTAAGGGTACACACAAAACTAGCTAGTAGGCAATCCCAAATCAGATACCCTGTTCATACCATAAGAAGCCCGAGGTTTAATGCCTTGGAAGCATATTTAAAATGAAGTTCTTTATAATGACCTTGTCCCCTACTTCAGTATCTGTCTTCCTTTGGATGCATCATTCTCCCTGCAGACATTTTCTGCCCTGGTACCCCATTAAGCTATTTTACCTCTTCACATGGGCATGGGACCATCAGGCTCAGATCAGACTTTAAAAGCCCTGATTTTACAAAATTCTATATCCTTTCTTCTCATACTATCCTTACTATTCCCCAAAACTCCCTGTAACTAAAGTATCAAAACAGAAAAGACATTTCTGGATGCTAAGCAAGATTGTGTGTGTACATGTGTACGTGTGTATTTGAAATATACTACTATCTCTAGGCATTGACAGTATTTTATTTGTTTTATTTTATTTGTTTTCTATCAACCTGCTGCAAAGAACAAGTTAATTCCCCCCTTGCGCTCAATACTGCTGTCAGAAAGGAAAACCCAGCAGCAGCCTTAGAGAGCCCACACGGTGAAGGTGACCCACAGAAGTAGTTAATTACATTCCCTGTTCTGACACACAGCTTTCCAAGCCCAGATGCTCTAGAAGCCACAATGCAGCTTCTCAATCAAGCCATGTGCATTACCTGCCGCTTCACACAGAAGAGAATACAGCTAGTACAGACAGTGAGCTAGACATTCAGCTTTCTCAGAAGATGTGTATTAGCCATCTTGTTAGATGGGTAGGCACCAAGCGGTCTTGAGACGAAGACAACTGGAAAATACCTCATTCTTGTGACCTTAGATCAATGGTTTTCAAACTTGAGGGTACAGAAGAAGCAAGGAGCATGCTTGTTGAGAACACAGATTCTCATGTGTCGCCCCAGAAACTCAAATACTGTAGATCCAACAGTGGGAGAAGCCAAGTAGATGCATTGCTAACGTCTCCAGGAATTTTGATGCAGATAATCCATGAAGACAGTGGTTTGCAAAATGTGGCCTCCAAACCCTCAGCATCAGCATCACCTGTGATTTATTTAGAAATACAAATCCTCTGGCCCTGCTCCAGACTTACTGAGTCAGAAACCAAGGTGGACCCCAACAGTCTGCTTCTAACAAGGCTTTCAGACGATTGTGATGCATGCTCAATTTTGAGAACCACTGCAGTAAGAGAAACAACAGTCCTCCCCCACAATGAGCAGTGTGTGACAGGGAATCTGTATTCTCACATCACAACAAGACAGTGGCATTTAAACAGCTCATGCCTTCATGTTTATGTCCTGACCCTGTCACCAGCTGACCTCAAAGGAAATATCACCTGCAGTTGCACTGAACAGCTATATCTGACACCATGCCAATTTTCTGTTTAAATAATGTAAGAGAATAGAGGAAAGATTCAACAGGAAGTCAAGTTGTCTCCCCTCCCGAGTGAAATGCTGACTTGATGTGGCCAAGCACTGACCTTTCATTCTCTTGATGGCAGCGTCCATCCGTAAGCCATCCTTCTTGATGCGCGCCTTAAGAACCTGGCCAAAGTTACCCTCCCCGATCACATCTTGAAATTTGATGTCATTCCAGTCAAGCACTGGATAAATTGTAGGATCTGGGTTGTTTTTGGCCTTCCTGTTCAGGGCCAAAGTTCCTGAGTTGAACTGCACAACTGGCTCTTCCCTCTGGAGAAATAATTTTTTAAAGGTTTTATGTCAGGATTTTTCATAATTCTGACATGCATAAATACTCCTGGTTTGTATCCATACCAAGTGAAACAAGAAACTAATTCTGGGATGGAGATGGAAATAGGTTTCATCTAACAGACTGTCTACAGCTTCATGGGACACTTCCAGGCATTGGGGGAAGGTATTCTGCAATCAATTAGCAATGTCTGCAGACAGCAAGGCAGGGGAGAATTAGAGCAGGGATGCCACAGGATGGCACATCCCTGAGTTAGTCACATTGAGTTTCTACTGAGCTTTGAAATAAGCAGGTACTTAGTTTTGGTTTGGAAAAGAACACAGAGATCCTATCTGGGACAGTAAGAGGCCATGCCTCCATGAGAGCTTTTATTACATAGTCTTGGTCTATTCTGGACTCTAACTCACTCGCTCTGGCTTATCCTAAATCTGAGAACTTCTTGAGCCCACTCTGGAGCAGATTCAGACCCCAGGATGACAGAGGCTTACAGCAAAGCCCAACACAGCATCACCTTTTCTCCTGAGTTTGAGAGGCTGGCATGTATAATGACAAGGCACCAATATCATAGGAGCTCCAGTGCTCCCGGCCCCCTTGCTGGCCCTTTCTCTCCAGGAGCAGCTTGAGTTGAGCCACCTCTGGCATGGAGTCAGATAGCAAAGCTCCCCTTGTCCTCCATAGAGGGGAAGCTCAGGGATCTGTGGACATGAAGGTATACCTTATCTAGAATGTGTAGCTGTACTCAATGTTTTATACATGGCATTGATAAAGCTGGGTGCAAGTTCATTTTACAGAGCTTAAAACCACACACTAGAAAAACATTCAGGCTCTAGTAAAACCAAAGGAATCAAACAGGGTACATATTGGTCAAGTATGATTTTGTAAACTCTGGTTACTGATCAAAATGTCTAGGCGAAAGAATGATGCAGTGCCAGGTATTATGAACTATGACTGCAGACTGAAGGATACAAAGGAATGGAGATACACACAAGTACATACAATTCACATATATTACAGACACAATGTATATGGGATAATAAGATTGTGGGAGATACTAAAAGTCGAAAATGGGAACTGGAAATAGGAAATGTCTAGCACAATACATCATTACCCATGACACTGAGGTCTGGTTACACTCATGTCCTTCCTTACCAACAGTGTTCAGTTCTTCATACTGCAAGATTAGTCTCCCTGGTGACTTATCATTAGGATGACCATACAGCTCACTTCGTTAGGGCCTGTTTTAGCCCTGGTTTCCTGAATAATTACTAAGAGCAACCTTTTCACTCTCATAATTGTTCCAGGTTGGATAACGAATTATATAGTCATGCTGTTTATCTCCCATTTCATAACGGAAGTCAAAGAGAAGATGAGGCCTGGCTAAGGAAAATACTGGCTTTAGAAGTAAATTTCCTGGTCCACATCTTTCAAGTGAAGGTTCTGCATTCATGCAGACTTGTACTTATTAGTTAGTAGGAAGATGAGACACTACCACGTTTTGGAAAGCTTGGGCCATTCTCCTTTGGACATTTGCCCTCTTCAGTTGCAACATGATCAGGAAGGCCAACAGCACCGTCAGGCAGGTCATTCCTGCCGAGCCAAGGATGGCTATAAGCAGCATTTTCCCACCTCCAAGGTCCGCTGGTGCTGCGCAGAACACAGGAGAAGCAGTAGGGTTAGTTTTGGAGAGATAGGGCAAGACCATCTATGGTAGACATCACAGGGAAACAGAAATATCATGGTAGCCCTGACTCTGCCACCTAATTGCTATGGGACCTTGGGCTACTCATTCATATGTTCTGAAACTCAATGGAGAGGAATGACTCACAGTCTGACTTTTTATAAGACCTAAAAAAAAAACAAAAACAAAAGCAACAACAAAACAAACAAAAAAAACACCAAAAAACACAAAGTGCTGATTATTATATAATTATTAATTATGAATCTCATCATTTATCCAACTTTTACTTCCAAGTAGAGTCCCAAGCAACTGCACATTGTCAAGCAATAGTGAGAATGACTAACTAGATGTAGGACTTTGGGAAAGTGCTAAAGTTCCCCTGAATAATTTCCCCACCTAGAAAATCTCTCTTGTTCTAAGATGCTGAGTTTAGAGTCTATAAGGTATTTTGCTTTTTTTTTTTCTTATATAAAAAACTGATAGAGAAAATCTGAGAATACCAATGGGAGAATGAAGGAAAGGAGGAGGGGAAGGAGGGAGAGACAGAAGAGAAAAACCATTAAATTCAGGGCTCAGGTCAAAATGAACTTAAAGATTATGGTCTAATCTTTCCATCTCTTTCCCTTAAACTCAAATAAAATTAAATGCAATATATTTTTATGAAAAACAGTATGTAGAGCATCACCCCATCTTCTTACAAGTATTCTTTTGTGATTATCTCTTTCCTTCCTTCTATCTCTACTCATGGGTGCATAAAAACAAGTCTGGAATAGAATAGTGAGAATTTTGTTGTTTTGTTATGTCTTTTTTTTTTTATTTTTTTGCTTGTATTTTTGTAGAGCTTGGATTTAGGACCTGTACACATTTTACCAAAACACAAAAAATTATAAAAGTAATGCATTTATTAAGAGTGCCATCTGAAAACTCCAATTCTCTATAATTGGTAGACTCATAATTCCTTTAACATTTCAAAAATATTCCAAATAATCAGCACTGAAAATACCCATGTTTCATTTTATTTCTTAAGCCCTAGGTAGCCCTCGAAACCAAGAAGTTTTTACTACTATAAGATTTTCTGTAAAAAAAAAAAAAAAAAAAAAAACCTTAGTCCAGATTATATAAATCTTCCAAAATTTCCATCTAATATCACTCTATGTTCCCTCACACTTGTGGTACAGGGCAGAGGGCTGGGAGGTACGGTTGCAGACAGAATTCAAAGGGAGGATGCTCCAGGAGCTGCAGCCCCCAATCCCCTTCCTGAGTCCCTTTTGTTCACTTAACTATGTTCAACAGGTGTTATCAATCACAAACCCTGGGCATCCTGTGCTTGGCACTCTGAGGGACCTCCATCTGTCTCGAAGAGTTTACTCTCACTAGAGTGGGGGTTAGTGGTGGATGTGGAGACATTATAACTTGGATCCAAACAGTGAAAGAAAAAAAAAAAACCCTCAGAATAGTATAGTGTCATCCAAGCTAAAAGAGGAGTTCATTTGAGAAAGAATGGTGTTGGTTCTTGGAGCCTCCCACTGAAGCACCAGCGTAGGCCTGCCTCCACTAAGCAGGTTCCACATTCATTTTCCATGGAATCAAATTCATATTCTTCAGAGCTTCCACTGCTGGATAGGGAGTGTGATGGGATAATTTAGTCTAAGGCTTAACAAAAGAAAATGGATCAACAAGGATTCCTTCCCAGGGGCATTTTCATTTTAAGAACCTATCTAGAGATGGTGAAGCCTATTTGGACAAATGAGTTATGTCACATGACGTACATATCAGGTAAATATCTTAAGATAATGGGGCTTTCCCAATCATCTCCAGAAATAATCCTATGTAAATACCTGTCCACTCTACCAACCTTGAGATTTAGAAAGGGTCATCAGTTCATGAGAAAAGGTTGGGTTGCTTGACCCTATGTTGTTCTCTGCAAAAATGTCCACCTGGTAAGCTGTTTCAGGCTCTAGGCCCTTGAGGTGATACTGGGTAATGGTGGCATTCTTGATCTTCACATCGATGTGCTGGTCTTCATTCTTGCCCTGAACCTTGTAACGGATGATAATAGAAGAAATAGAATAGCCATCCAAGATTGTCCAAGAGATCATGGCTGAGGAGTCTGTGATGTTAGAAATCTTAATGTTTTCTGGTTGAGGAGGGAGAACTAGAAATTAAAAAAAAAAAATTTAATTCACTTAGGATACACTATCATCATTTAGATTATTATGTTCTTAAGAGATACTTAATGTCAGTTCATAAACCATGAATGGCAGAAAGCAGGAAAGAACCTCTTTGACCCTGCCTGCAGCAACTTCTTATTCAACACGTCTCTGGAGGCAAGGGAAGCAAAAGCAAAAATGAACTACTGGGACCTCATCAAAATAAAAAGCTTCTGCACAGCAAAGGAAACAATCAGCAAAACTAAAAGGCAACTGACGGAATGGGAGAAGATATGTGCAAATGACATATCAGATAAAGGGATAGTATCCAAAATCTATAAAGAACGGATCAAACTCAACACCCAAAAAACAAATAATCCAGTGAAGAAATGGGCAAAAGACATGAGTAGACACTTCTCCAAAGACACCCAGATGGCCAACCGACACATGAAAAAATGCTCCACATCGTTCATCATCAGGGAAAAACAAATCACAATGAGATACCACCTCACATCTGTCAGAATGGCTAACATTAACAACTCAGGCAACAACAGATGTTGGCGAGGATGCGGAGAAAAAGGATCTCTTTTGCATTGTTGGTGGGAATGCAAGCTGGTGCAGCCACTCTGGAAAACAGTATGGAGGTTCCTCAAAAAATTAAAAATAGAACTACCCTACAACCCAGCAAATGCACTACTAGGTATTTATCCAAGGGGTACAGGTATACTGTTTCAAAGGGGCACATGCACCCCAATGTTTACAGCAGCACTATCAACAATAGCAAATGTATGGAAAGAGCCCAAACGTCCATTGATGGATGAATGGATAAAGAAGAGATGGCGTATATACATACAATGGAGTATTACTGGGCAAACAAAAAGAATGAAATCTTGCCATTTGCAAATATGTGGATGGAACTGGAGGGTATTATGCTAAGCGAAATTAGAGAAAGACAAAATTCATATGACTTCACTCATATGAGGACTTTAAGATACAAAACAAATGAACATAAGGGAAGGGAAGCAAAAATAATATAAAAACAGGGAGGGAGGGGGACAAAACATAAAATCCTCTTAAATATAGAGAACAAACAGAGGATTGTCAGAGGGGTTGGGCTAAATGGGTAAGAGGCATTAAGGAATCTATTCCTGAAATCACTGTTGCACCATATGCTAACTAACTTGGATGTAAATTAAACAAGAAATAAATTTTTTTAAAAACATAAATGGCAAATAGATGTTTTCTCAGATGGTAATTCCAATCAATTGGAAGTGGACTCCAGAAGACATGACAAAATAGCATAAGCCAGGAAAAACGTCAACACATATATCACATATTTGCTCATGCTTGCATTAAAATAAGACTTCAAATTCTGTTACCCACAAACATATATTATACTGTTTTTGATGCTGGGGAGAACAGAAAGATTATGAGAGGTGACATTTATATAGGCTCTTCCATACAGTAACTCATCTCCTCTTCCTAACAATCTTATAAAAATTCAGTCCCAGAGAGGTAAAGTGACTTGACCAAGGTCATATAGATATTGTGTAGAAGAAATAGGATTCAACTCCTGGCAGTCTGACTCCATAGTCAATCATCTTAGCCACTTTCCCAAAAAGCCTATCCTTGCCCTAAATGTATTTATGGAGCAGTAACAAGTCAGTGTATACATAAGAAAATGTGTCAAGGACTTAACAGACAAAATGCTACTGGGATTTAGGGAAAATAGAGATCACATTCTACTTGGGGGGAGGATGAGAAAGAGAGGTTCTGAGGTTTTCCAGATGTGAAGATGATAGGCACAGAATTGTCCCTACATTTTCACTCAACCTTCTGTCTGGTAAAGGACTCCTGCAAGAGGTAAGTCGCTGACTCTATACAATAGAGTGACTCTGTATGACCCCAGGGAAGAAGGAATCCAAGGTCTTGCCCCTGATATCAATTATACCTTCCATCTGTGAGGCTGTTGACAAGGTGTTTCCATATGCAGGTTCCCTCTTGACCCTCATAACCACATAGGTGGCTATGAGTAGTGCTGAGATTTTTATTATCCAGTTTTAGAGATGGACTTTGAAAATGAAAGGACTTGTACTGGTCCCAGTAAGTAAGTAAAAGACCCCGGCGACTTCACCCCATATATTACTGTCTTTCCCCATATACTGCTTAGAAGCAAAACAGAACCTTCAAGAAATGTCTTCAGGTATATTCTTTCTATCCTGAATTCTCAGAGATTCTTCTGCATTCTAAATTGCCTCTTTCCATGACGTTGATCATACTCCTTTGGTAACTGTGGCAATTTATGAGGATTAAATATTGGATTTGGGGCCTTCCAAATCTGATGGTCATTTTCTATGTCCCAAACCACAGTTGATTCATCAACAGTATGTCTTAACTTCCTTTGCCTCCACTACCAAGATTTTGTATATTTTTACAAAAATATAGAATAATCTTCCTTCCCATAAGGAGATGACAGAATATTTGGATTCTTACCATTTTCAGACTACTATTAACACATGATTAACTTTTATATAGTGGTGCCTCAAAAAAATATTCAACTTGATAAACCAGCGGTAGATCTAAACCTGTCACAAAAAGAAGCAGTGCCTTGCAGACACCTGCTAATTTTAATGCCAACTAAAAAGCACAAATTTACATCTACCAATTTATCCACATTATGCCTGAAAGAAGTCACCCTTTGAACTAGCTTAGTGGACCTGTGATTTAGATGCAGTGAGTCTGAATCCAGCCATCTACATTTTTGCAGTTTCACTAGGTAGGTTCTAAAGTCAATTTTAAAACACTTTAGGAAAAGCTAACCAAACAATTTACAAGCGGGATATGACTGCAAAATGAACTTCTCCAAGAAGCGATCTCTTTTTGCAATTGTTCATTGCCCCTCCAAAGAGACTAATGGGTATCCCGGTTTAGTAAAAACAAACAAAACATAGAATTAAAATATGCAATTTCGAGTCCTAACCCCACGATTTACTTGCTTAATAACTTTGGTCAAGTTGCTTACCTTCCTTTGCTTCAGGTTCCTCATTTGTTAAATGTGATGACAATTCCTATTCTAATTTCCTTACAAAGTAATTGTTAAGTCAAATGATATACTCTGCATATACGTATGCAAAAAAAATTACACACATGTATTATTTTTACATACGTTTGGGGCCATAGGCGAAATTTAATTCATTCCACCCCTTACACTTGGACCAGATGAAATTGCTAGGCTGTGACTACTCAAAGTATGGCATTGTGACCATTAGCTTGCTATATGTGAATAAATAAGACTAAAACTAAAAAGATTAAAATACACCAAAATAGGGGCACCTGGGTGGCTCAGTCAGTTAGATGTCTGACTTTGGCTCAGGTCATGATCTCGCCGTTTGTGGGTTTCAGCCCCGTGTCAGGCTCTGTGTTGACAACTCAGAGCCAGGAGCCTGCTTTGGATTCTATGTCTCCCTCTCTTTCTGCCCTTCCCCTGCTTGTTCCCTCCCTCCCTCTCTCTCTTTTTCAAAACTAAAATAAAACATTTTTTAAAAACACACCAAAATAACATCCCTAAATTTTAAAGACCCAAATATACAAAACAACTAGAACTACTAGAAAAAATACAGAGAATATGTTCATGACCTTGGGATAGAGAATAATTCTGAAACAAAAGTACAAACCATAAAGGCAAATACTGAAAGGTCTCATTACTTCAAAATTTAAAGTATCTGTGGAGAAGTCACCACAGACAAGGTGAAAATAAAGAAATTATGAGAATAATATTTGCAATGTGTGTAATAAGAATAAGTATCCAAATTATATAAACAGCTTTTTACAAATCAGTAAGAAAAGGCAACCAATAGAAAATGGGCAAAGTGTATCAACAAATACATCAAAAAAAGGAGGAAATCCAAATGCCCATGAAAAGATGCTCAACATCACTAGTTACCCAGAAAAAGAAAATTGAAATTAACAGTGGGGTACCATTTTTTACCTTTGAGATTATGAAAAATAAAAAGGTCTTCAACATCAAGTGTTATAGAGAAAGGATATATATACAGGACTGGATGTGGGGAAGATGGTGCTTTCACATATTCCTGGACATCATCCACTTGGAATAGCCACTTCAGAGAAAAATAGCCTCAGTTCTACTTCTGGACATACTCCCTAGAAAAGCTCTCACACCTATGCACCTGGAGACATGTATAAAGGATGATCATTGCATTTTTCTTTGGGATAGTTAAAAAAAAAAGGAAGGAAGGAAGTTAGGAAGGAAGTTGGGAAGGAAGAAAACAGATAACCTAAATGCCCACCTCAAAGGGAATGGATAAATAAGACGACACAGTCATAACAAAGAATATTATGCAGAAGTTAAAAAGGGATATGTCAGATCTAAACAAAGGAACATGGATAAGATGAAATCATGTTTATTCCAAAGAGCAAGGTGAAGAGTGATTTGTATGCATATGTGCACTTATGGATGAAATTAACATACTGAGTTGATTCAGCCTTGAATGGAAAGATACATGGCAAACTTCTAATTGGGTTGTCTCTGGGGAGCAGAGAATAGAATGAGAGTAGGGATGATGCTCCAAGGGGCTTGTGATCTGTCTGTACGGCATTATTACTTCCATAAATCAACAAAAAGGCCGAAAGTAACTATGACAAAATATTAACAGTTGTTAATTCTGGGTGGTAGGAATGTAAGTGTTTGAAGTATTATTCTCTGTACTATGTTGTAACTTTAAATTTCACAGAATTTTTTACAAACTGATGAAGAATCCTGAACACTGACAAAACAGTTGACTTCACATGTCACTCACAGAAGACAGTGGCTGGAGAAACAGAGCCAGTGTCTACACCTGTGAGGTGTAGTGAGGACACAGCTGAAGAGAGCCTCAGACATCGGGTATTGGCAAGGGACCACAAGATCCTAACATAAGTGGTAGTCGGTGTGGCCAAGAAATATTTAATCTTTCCAAGGACTCCAAAACACACAGATATAGTTCTAATGCAATGAATCAAAAGAGAACTCTTTGCCTAATGATGAAAAACTTTCAATACTACCAGGAAAACCAAGAAGTCCCAACTAATTTTAAATGACCAATCTGAAATACAGAAAATCCTGGGCTGCAGAATATTTTGAAAGAAAAGCGATTTTATCACTCTCAAATATACTTTGGAACCCTAAGAATTATCTATTATGAATATTTTTCAAGTCAAGTATTTGGCTTGTAAGATTAGGAAAGACCTAAGTAACCAGCATTTATGTGTCTAAAGAAATAGGACAATCCTAGCTTGTTTGTTTGTTTGTTTTCTAGAGAGAGACAGAGCAAAGCTGGGGAGGATCAGAAAAAGAGACAGAGGATCTGGAGCAGGCTCTGTGCTGACAGCAGACAGCCCAATGTGAGGGTTGAACTCATGAACTGAGAAATCATGACCTGAGCCAAAGTCAGTTACTTAACTGACTGAGCCACCCACGCGCCCCAAGAAAGAGGACAATCCTGAAAACTGTCCTGTAACAAATTAAACCCTAGAAAAGCTTATTCATGTTATTAACTTACTTAATACATAACTCCATACCAAGGAAAGGTAAATTTTAGCACAGTCCTGCCTGAATTATTGCAAATCCAAAAACATGGAGATTTCTTATGCATTACAGGTTATTCAAATGATTTGGTATGCTGGGGCAGGGTATTAATTAGCCTCCATTCACAATTAACTGCCTTTTACGATTTCCAGCAAACAGTCTTGACTTGATGGTAGCTAAGTCCAAGTAGCGTTAGCCAAATGTCATTCAGGCAAGGTTGGGGGCACATGAGTTACTTACTGTCACTAAGGGTCCAAGCGATGAGATCTTCACTCCATTCCCCCTGGGCCTTGGTGTTGACTCTGGCTCGGACTATATACTGCTCCCTGGGGTGTAAATTGTTAAGTAGCACTGAAGTCAAGTTGCCTGGGACTTTGATATTCTGCTGGTCACTATTCATTTGCACAGACCTCCTCTCCACTTCAACATAAAAGTCATCTTCTGAGGTTGGAAATATTGGTTGCCAGGTCAAATTTAGAGTAGTCTGACTTTTTGGTAGGAGAATAAGACCTCTTGGAGGAGGGAGACCTGGGAGAAACCAGAAAGGTTATGATTTTTTTTAAGATTTTATTTTCAAGTAAGCTCTATACCCAACATGGGGTTCAAACTTAAAACCCCAAGATCAACAGTCACATGCTCTATGGACTGAACCAGCCAGGTGCCCCTAGACCATGATTTTTACATAGGGTGAAGCACAAACAGCCCCAAAGGGCAGCTTTACATAACAACCTTGGCTTCTAGAATAATATACAACTTCACAAGCCATCAAAGAAACACAAGCTAGCAACCATGCAAGACTTTTTTTCTATCAAAACTGCAAATCTTTGTAACAATTCTAATTTGTAGTTTGAATACTTATAATACAGGAAGACCTTTAGAGAACAACTTGGGAATATTTTCCAATAGCCCTAGAAATGACCATATGCTTTGGCCCTATAATCTAACCATACCAGGGATTTATATTGAAGAAATACTTCAAAGAAAGGGAAAAACCTATGTACATGAAGATGTTCATTGTAGCATTATTTAAATATCAAACAGTCCTAAATACTCAAAATAGGAAAATGCTTTAATAAATTATGATATAGCCATCCAATGGATTAAAATAGATCATGGGGAAAAGTACGGGAGGCCAATAAAATATTTATAATACTTGAGAAAAAACTCTGCAACTTGGTAAAAGTCATGTCTACAAATGGTGAAGGACAGGGAGGAAAGTGATAAAAATTTAAAATGTGGAGGGGCGCCTGGGTGGCTCAGTCGGCTGAGAGTCTAACTTCAGCTCAGGTCAGGATCTCACGGCTCGTGAGCTTGAGACCCACATCAGCCTCTGTGCTGACAGATGGTAGCTAAGTTGGAGCCTGGAGCCTGTTTCAAATTCTGTGTCTTCCTCTCTCTCTGCCTCTCTCTCTCTCTCTCTCTCTCTCTCTCTCTCTCTCTCTCAAAAATAAACAAACATTAAAAAAATTTTTTTTAAATTAAAACAGATTTCCCAAGATTGTGGGATAGTAGGTAACTATTCAGTGTTTCTGTCATGCTTTTGAGCAACATACTTTAAAGCAATTATAGGGTTACTTCTCCTTAGCAAGAATTTCAAACATTATAATAGCTGTGGTGGCAGGGCCTGGAGCAGCCCTGCTCTGATCACATCAAAGTATCAGCTACAACCACATGCTGTCCCTGCCAAGACCCTGGGCTACCAGACAGGTACCTGAATGGAAACAATATGCGTTCTGAAATGAATCAGATAATGCTTTGTGGCTTGGGAAAATTCGTAAGTTCTCCAAGTTTACATGTAACACAGGATGAAAAAAGCAATCTTGCAGACTCAGGAGGGGTAAATGGGATAATGGATGTGAAAATGCTTGGAAGGTGTCAGGGACTCTATTAATATAACCTACTTTCCTTCCTTCCTTTCTTCCTTTCTTCCTTCCTTCCTTCCTCCCTCCCTCCCTTCCTCCCCTCCTTTCTTTCTTCCTTCCTCCCTCTCTTCCTGTCTTGTGTCAATGGACACAGAAGGAATCTGTGTATTTTCAGTTAATAATAGTAAATTGATTTTTAAATTCCAGATATTAAGTGTTTGCAAAACACAGAATAGGGATCCTCTAACTTGTGATTTCTCAGTGGGGACATTATTGCCGCTAAGGGGGCAAAAACTGGTTCCTGGGATATGAGAACATTTTATACATTACAATGGCTTAGACATTTTGTCTTAAGGACACAGATATCTAAAAAGGGGGCAATAATTGAAGAAGGAGGAGGGGGAGGGGGAGGGGGAAGGAAAGGGAGAGAAGGTTGAGAAACACTGTTCTAACTCTTCTTGGTGAGAAGGGTCTATTTCCATACATCAGGACAGTGACTCCCACCAGCCAGTCTGACTGCTGTTATACTAGGGAGAACCAGCAGTCAGGTCCCACAATTTACTTGGCATTATGCTAAAGCAATAGTTACTCTCTATAGCCTTTGCAAATTAAATCATTATTATAACTATTTAACATGAATACATTTATTACTCTACATAGTTATTATTCCCTATAACCTTTACAAACTCAAAGAGGTGATGTCAACGCCTTTGACTCATCTCTGAGGTTTAAGGTCCATGAAGCCGCCCAGAGGGGCTAGGCAAGCTTGTGACGACAAAGCAGAACAGAGGGTTGATGTCTTGGAGCATACATCTAAACCTTCTAAGCCTACACCCGGTACAGGGGAGTAACTGGGACCAACTTCCCTTTGCCTTTCCTTCGGGAACATGACTTACCCTTCATGCCTCCCTACCTGCCCTGTATGTGCCATGTGTTCAGAGTGGGATCTCTTCCCTCCTCTCCTGGCCCTCTGGCCTTCCCCATTTAGTCAACACACTTATAAATAGTGCAACTGCCAGATAAATTAAAAACCAAACATCAGCAAGATTCAAATGATGGGAAAAGAAGAACCATCAAGAATTCCCTCCCCACCTACCCCTGAGAACTCCTTTGAAATATTCCAAGAGACTTCTAAATACATCCTGGCTGGAACATGTTCTGAGCACTGAAGACAGTCCAGTGTGGGTCTGTGAAGTGTTTTATGATCTGTTCCATAAATACTTTCCATCTGAGTCAGATTATGTATGACCTTCCCCTTTGATTCATCAGTACTGGCAGAGAGAGAATTAACTACCATTTGCCTTCGAGCAGCAACCTGACCACAGTCAGAAGCCCCTTTGATGTCTTTATCTTCTACTTTATATAGTTTCTGGTATGATTTTTGGTATTTGCTATCTGCTGAGTTCCCAGGAAACCGTTCCTCATTTGCACAATGCTTCTACAAGCACCAGAGTTGCTTTGGAGTTTCCCTTTGGTTTTCTAAGGGTGGCGCTAGTGAGTTAAACAGGTAGGGTGAGTGAAGTTGGGCAGTCTCTGTTAAGGGAAGCACCACCCCTGCAGGAGACTTAGATGTTCTTTCGTGTTTCACACTCATTAATCCAGAGCCTTCTGGACTAAAAATAGGAAAACTGACCAAGTGGGATAAAGAAATGGTGTCTTTGGGCTCCTAGCTAAAATAATAATAACAACAACAACAACAACAACAACAACAACAACAACAACAACCAAAGAAGTAAAAGTATGTTAAGTCTGAAGATCAACTTAGTAACCACTCAATAAAATGGGGAAGATGATTCTTACCCTTTAAGGTAATATAAATTAAATATATGTGAACTACAAACTATAAAGCGCTGACCAGGAGACAGCAACAAATGCTTATACCCAAGGACCACTAGAAAGGCAAACTTTACAAGGGATCACTCCCCTGTTTCTGACAGGGGTACCTGGGTAGCAGAAAGATGGAGCCTAGGTTAGCATCAAGGAAGCTTCACAGATTCAAAGGATTCTCAATTAACACAATAGAAGGCCAATAGATACTAACATTGATCAACCAAAAAAATATCACTATATTACTCAGAACGTATGGACCGAGGATATGCAAAATCCAGTACAACTCGCCAACTTTTTAGAGCTGCAAAATCTTGAGCCTGACTCCCACCCCAAACCTACTGAATTGGAAACTCTGAATTGGAAACTCTGGAGGTGGGGGGGGGGGGGGGGGCTCAGATACCTGTTTTAACAGGCTCTCCAGGTAATTCTTATGGACACTAATGTTTGAGAACCACTGAGGTATATATAATAAGAAATAGCTTGGGCACCTGGGTGGCTCAGGTGTTAAGCATCTGGCTTCCGCTCAGGTCATGATCTCACCGTTGGTGAGTTCAAATCTCATATCAGGTGAGCTCAAGTCCCACCTAGGGTAAATACGAGCCCCGCTTGGGGTGAGTCCCACTTCTTTTTCTTTCTTTCTTTCTCTCTCTCTCTCTCTCTCTCTCTCTCTGCCCTTCACTCACACTGTCTTTCTCAAAAAAAAAAAAAAAAGGAAGTAGCTTAAGGAGGTGAAACTGACTGCCTATAGGGAGGAGCACTGGGAGGTGGGGAGGTGACACAGGGGTCTGATCTTTAGATAACAGCCTTTCATTCTATTTGACGTTTCAACTACGGGCATGAATTAGTTTGAAACATTAGAAATTAGTTTTAAAAATAAGTCAACTGGGATTTCTGAAGTATACATGTGGCAAGAGTCTGGCCTAGGCCCTGAAGATGGAAACAGGAAGCTGTTGGTGAAACTCAGGAACCAAGCAGTTGCTGCTAAGTAAATCCCAACTCCTAAGGGATGTCCCTGCCTTCCTGAAGGCTCATCTGCTTCCTCCTCTGTCCTGGACTGCTGCAGACACCCTCCCCCAGGGAGATAGACCAGGAGTGCAGCCCAAATAAAAGAACGATTTGGCTCCAAGCTGTCAACCTTCCTGTCACTTTCCCACCCATTCAAAAGCAAACTCCTTCCCCCTGCACGCCCACCCATCCACTCGCCCACCACCACCCTTCCTGGTCTTCCTTCCTCTTTCCCCTTCCTCCCCGCTCCCACCCAGCGCAGGAATAAATGCCGTTTGCTTCCACTGACCGATAGAAGCAGTGGTGAAGCGTCTCACGGGTCCCGGATGCCCTTCCCCGCCCTCTCCACGCCGGACCAGCTGCACGCAGAGCTCGTATTCTGTGCGAGGTTCCAAATAGTTGAGTGTAACAATCTCATTTGTCACTGAGAAGAGGGAAAGTCCAGGAAACTTAAGTTGGCATTCTCATACCTTGCTTAAATCGGAATGTTGTTATTGTGATGTGAACTAGTGTTTGGTTCTCAGAAATAATGTGTAAGTGAAACAGGCAAGCCATTCCTAACATAAGGGAAAAAAGGCTTTTTAAAGGAAGTTTCCAGGTGACGATGTATACATCTCATGTAGGTCTCTGAGCCAGTTAATCACTTCCACATTTGTCTTTTCATTTGTAGAGTAAAACCACACAAATCCTCAACTATATGAAATAACAATTAGATTTAAGGGAGGGAAAATCCCAATTACAATAATATAAAGTAATTTAATTGCCACTGTTTTTAAATACATAGTGATTGCAGTCAGGCTCTCAACAGAAGAGATTCTTTGGGAGTTTGTTTACAAAGACCGGATAACAGATTTGTAATAGTTACACTACTTGCACAGGAAGGGCTCTGAAGTACTTGAAAACAGAGCCCATAAACAAATAGTTTATGCATGTTTAGCTATTAGCTTTAGCCAGCCTCTGTCCTCCATAGCTATTGCAAACTATTGCCTTATTGTAGGATAAACTCCCAGTTGGTAGGAAAAAAGAATTGGGCTGTGTATAAGAGTTCTTAGAACACTTTGTGAATGTCCACTTGTAGAAAGTGATGACGGACTAGTACCACCGTATTGAAAAAAAAAAAGAAAAGCTGATTTTTAATAAGACCTAGCCATTGATATCGTAAACAGCAACATAGCAAATCAGCCTTATGTCACTGGGATTCTGAATTTCGCCTGAGTCTAGAATAGAATGAAGCGCTCAGTAACAATGCCATGACTTAATTTAACATAGGTCAGCTAGCATTAAGCTCAAACCTCCTTTTGTTCTCCTTGAAACTTCGTCAATTACCTACAGAGAGTATGTGGAGGGCCCTTTTTAGGAACTGACAGGCATAATGATACTAAAGGATGCCTGTTGTCCACAAGTGTGGTAGTGAGAGCTCTAACAAGTTGGTGCTACCATAGCCAATTGACAATGTTCAGCTTTAAAAAAAAAAAACAACCTGTGATTTCCACATCAGGGAACAAAAAGAACTGCAATTGGTGTTTCAAAATAAATGTAACTGTTTCCGTGAACTGTTGACATTTTATCACATTTTGGGATTTCTTTTTCCTTCAGGGAGTTGGGGGAGGGGCAACTCTTTGCCCACATACCGCACCCCCAACCCCAGTTTAGTCTGCCACAGCCCAAACTTTTCAGGTCCAAATTCCTTTCAAAATCTCTGTGTGTTGGGAGCCTACAGGACAGGGCAAGTCTCAAAAGAGAAAAAGAATGAACAACTCAACACATCAGCAACAATCACCCCTCAGATTTTATAGTCTCTCTGCCTTTCCAGCAGGCCCTGGCCTTGCCTATTACCGTATTCATGGCATAAGCATGTGTATCTTCCACCATGACCCAGCCAGATAGAGTAGCTAAACAGAGGACTGATGAGCCAGAGAAGTGTGGGAAAGACATACTGATATAAATAGTAACGCTGGACACAGCCTGGTTCTGTGTCCTGCAGTATACCACAATTTCCAGAAAGTTAGCCCAAGAACTCAGGACCCACGCACTCTGTCCTGAATACTCTCAAGTGGAACCCTCTGCTGTAGCCACTACCCAGGGGCAGAGGAATGGGAGTGGGAGAGAGGATTTCTGTAGTTGAGGAATTTTTCTTCTACCCCTGCCACTTCTTTAGCTGGAGTCTTTCCTGTTCACACCTTACCTTGAATATGCCGCCAAGCCTCATAATGATTAACAGGTTTGTATAGGAGCTTCTTGGATTTGATTGGTCCATCCCCAAAGTAAGGCTCAGAGCTGATGTTGATGACAGCAAAATTATGTCCAGTGTCAATCACGTTTGGGGCATTCAGGGGCTTTGGAAGAACTAAAGAAAATTTCAACGATCAGATTAGTCCTGAACACTTTGAAGCTTGATTATCATTTTTGGTGGAGGTAGAGGAAGAGTGCCCTGACATTTCCAACAAAACCCTCTTGAGGCAGGTGCAATAGGGAAACACTGGGTAACCGCAGGAGGAACAAAAGACAGGGAACTGAGTCTGACACCTGACGGAATGTGACATCTGAGTAACCCCTGTGATAGCTCTGTGGTTTCTCACGGCCATAAGAATCCTATTGTTGCTCAGGCTCAAGGCACACATGTACACGGACCCAGTTAGCCTCCAAATTGCCAAGAATGACTCCTGCATTGGGGGCACTAGAGTACTCCTAGTACCTCTTGATTGTGGAGAAGCCACAAGAGAAAAATCAGACTGCGCCTGCATATAGTAGCTGACATGGAGAATGCGTAATAATATGCAGAGTTTTTAGAAGTCCCCGCCTATTCCCACAACCCTACAAGAACATACCATCCCCTAGTTATGACTACCCATAAAAAAGCAGAACCCTACCTCCACCCAAGCGACTCAGATCCTGTATCTGACTGTACCTGCACCCCACCCATCCCCTTTCAGTGTGCACTTGTGCTTTGCAATAGGGCGTCTTCTGCTCCACTTTGACTCCTTCTTGAATTCTTTCTCACAATGAAATCAAGAACCTGGCACTAGGCTGGTGGTTGAGGTCTCAAGGCTGGAGAACTCTCCCGCATTTGCCATATCACCCTTAGAGTTCTCTGTTCAGATTCAATGCATTTGCCAGTGGTGTGGTCTCCTGGCTTTCCTCTTGCCCCTCCAAACCATTATCCACAAAGTACTCCTTCAAGTATGCTCACTTCCCTGCTCAAGACCTAACTATGGATCCCCATCATGTCTAGAGTAAAATCTAAGATTCATACCATGACCTGCCAGGCCTTGCACAATTGAGCCCCTGCCTCCTCTTGCCCTCACCCAGTACCCTCCAGTGCCATTGACCTTTCAGTTCATCCAGCTGACAGGGTACCAAGCTCCCTTCTGTCTCAGGTTCTTTGTACATGTTGTTCTGCCAGCAGTGCTCCAGACCTCCCACTACTCTTTGGTACCTCTTAACTCATCATTCAGCAATTAGCTCTGATGTGACTTCTTCACAGGGGCCATCCCCAAACCCCAGTTAGGCTTGTGTGTCATGCACCTTCACACAACTTACACTTTTCCTTTGTTGCAATTTTCAGAATTTATTATTCTTAGAGATTTTGTGTGATCATTTGACATTGGTCTTCCCTATTAGACTATGCATGGTCTCTCTCTCTCTCTCTCTCTCTCTCTCTCTCTCTCTCTCTCTCGAGCTTAGAGCAATGCAAATTTATTCTTATAGTTCTGGAGGTCAGAAGTCAGACATGGGTCTCACTGGACTAGGATCAAGGTGTCAGCATGGCAGTAAGGGAGCTCTAGGGGAGACTCTGTTTCCTTGTTCTTTCCAACTTCTAGAAACCACCTACATTCCTTGACTCGTGGCTCCTTCCTCCATCTTCAAAGACAACAATATCATGTCTCCTCAACTCTTTTTTCCATTGTGATATCTCTGACTATAACTAAGAAAAATTCTCTGCTTTTAAGGACTCATGTGATTACAGTAGGTCCACCCAGACCATCCAGAATAATCTCCCCATCTCAAAGACCAAATATTCTCAATGGGGTGAAATAGCAACCCCAAGGTGGTTAAAATTGGTTCTTGCATGATTGGAAAAGCCTCAGATAATACAATGGTTTGTGGCCCTCGAAAGAGCCATAACATAACATAACGAAAGAGTTCATAAACAGATATGCAGTACATTCATGATACTAACATTTTATGGTGTTGGGAGGAGAGTTTGGGAATAAATTTCTAAAGGGGCTCCTTAGTGAGGTGATAATGATAAAAAGGTTGTAAAACACTGCACTGGACTCTAAACCCCAAAAGGACAAAGACCATGGAGGTTTACCAGGTGCTGCGTAATGTTTGTCAATTGAATTTCTAGTGAGTTCTGTAGCTCCACTAACCTATCCTTCTTAAAAATGCACACCTGTTTTTTTCCTCCCGAAGAATGTATGCTATGTATGTAGAATCTTTCAGATTCTGCCAGTGTTTTTAGTTAGGGCAGTTTCTGAGAAGAGGGCACTGCTGTGAGTAAATTCATTCATTAAGTCATGCTTCCCTTGTATGATCAAATAAGACCACCTGTTTGCTTAAACCATCAAATGCTTATTTTATTATAACTATTAATACCAATATCTTATAAAAGGCATACTTTTACAAGCATGAAACAAACTGCCCCAAAGCTTCCTCGTAGTAATTTATCATTTTATTTTTTGTCCTTTAATAATTTTTATTGAGGAACGCCTGGGTGGCTCAGTCAGTTAAGCATTTGACTTCGGCTCAGGACATCTCACAGTCCGTGAGTTAGAGCCCCGCATTGGGCTCTGTGCTGACAGCTCGGAGCCTGGAGCCTGCTTCAGATTCTGTGTCTCCCTCTCTCTGACCCTCCCCCACTCATGCTCTGTCTCTCTCTGTCTCAAAAATAACCATTAAAAAATTTAATAATTTTTATTGAGATATGCATAATGTAAAGTGCAAAAATCTTAAGTGTGTTTAGCTGAAGGGACTTTACCTGGGTACACACCCACGTAACCATGACCCAGACTGAAACACAGTACATTTCCAGCACCTCCTCGCCCCCCGAAAGGAAACTCTTGTGCCCCTGCCCTGTCAATAGGGAATTATTTTCCTGGCTTCTGTCAATATCAATTAGGTTTGTCTGTTTTTTCACTTTATATAAATGGAATCATAAAGCATATAGTTTTGTTGCTCAATATTATGTCTATGTATTATTGCAGGAATTAATTTTTTTGCTATTTAATATTGCATTGTAGGATGTTATGAGCTGAATTGTGTTCCCCCAAACACAATTATTATGTGTATGCATATGTGTATGCATATCTGTTATGTACTTAAACAGATCCTACATTGAATTCTTAATTCCTAGTACCTTGGAATATATTTGAAGATAGGGTCTTTAAAGAGGTCATTAAGTTAAAATGGCATCATTAGGTCTGTTCCTACTCCAATATAACCGTTGTCCTCTTTAGAAGATTAAATCAGGACACACACAAAGGGAAGACCATATGAAAAATACAGGGAAAAGAGAGCCATTCATCAGCCAAGGAGTGAGGCCTTAGGAGAAAAATCAGCTCTGCTGAAACCTTAATCACTCACCTGGCCTCCAGCACTTGAGAAAACAAATTTCCATTGTTTAAGCCACCTAGTCCGCAGAACTTTGTACGGCAACCCTAGCAAACTGTTGTATATGACTATACTACAATTTATGTATCCTTTATGATGTTGATGGATGTTTGCGTTAATTTCAATTTGGGGCTATTATGAATAAAACTGCTCTGAACATTATTGAAGATGCCTTTTTGAACATACACCCTCATTTCTTTTGAGCATGTATCTAGGAGAAATGCCAGGTCATAGGTATGTGAATGATTAGTATATATTTTCAGTTTTCCAAAGTGGTTGTACCAGCTTGTATTCTGGTAGCAAAAAGCCTTGCATCTTTTTTTTTTTTTTAATGTATAAACTATGATTAAAGACACTGATTAAATTACCTAATGGCTATTTCCATTTTATGGATATCAGTAATTATGACATGAAGAGGCATCGGTAACCTAGTAAAACAGATGTTTCTATGCACTGATGCTGTGTGCTGTGACTTCCACCAAAAAATAAAAATGAGAACTACTGACTCTTCTGAATCTTAGCAACATGGTTTATTTTTGACTTATTTATTTTCCATGGGCCGCAAACATTCCAACAAGCTTAAAAATAAGGTAATTTGTCTTGTCTGCATATCATTTCCTTCCTTTCAAGAACACGCAGATATAAGAAATTATTTTGATCGTGTGAATGTTCTACTGAATAAAACAGATCAGGGCTTTTTTCCAGTAACCCAAAAAATATCAAAGATTCTTTGGCAGTTTGCACAGATCCTCAGGGTACAGAATCCAAATGTATAAGGCTGTATTCAGGCTAATGTTGTTATTGGTCTTTCAAAAAAAGATTAGGTTCTGGGCATTTACATTTATTTCATTTATGGGAATTAGCTCTGGGATAGCCCAAAGATTCCTAATCAAGTAGCAAAATGGGTCAAATACAAGTCAACGTTGGTTATCTTGCTTCTTAATCTTTAACACAACAGACTCAGAAAATAAAATGGTCTAGAAAAGATGGTGGAGTATTTGGAGTCAGGAGACCCAGGTTCAAAACTCAGATTTACTTCTTAAGAGATATGCTACCTTACACAAGTTAACTAACCCCTCTGAATTTGTTTTCTGACTGGTGAAGTGGTCATAACAACATCTATCACCCACAGTTCTTATAAAAATTAAATAAGATGAGGTATGTGAGGCACTTAGCTTGGTGCCTTTTCTTTCTACAACACATATCAGAGAGCTGCTTGCTGTTTTTGTCTAAATGAGTTCATAAGAAACTGAGAAATTTAGGGACGCCTGGATGGCCCAGGTATTTAAGCATCCGACTTTGGCTCAGGTCATGGTCTCGCAGTTTGTGAGTTCGAGCCCTGTGTCGGGCTCTGTGCTGACAGCTCAGAGCCTGGAGCCTGTTTCAGATTCTGTGTCTCTCTCTCTCTGACCCTCCCCCACTCATGCTCTGTCTCTCTCTCTCTGTCAAAAATAAATCAACATTTAAAAAAAATTTTTTAATAAAAAATAAACATTAAAAAAAAAATACTGGGGCACCTGGGTGGCTCAGTCAGATAAGCATCCGACTTCGTCTCAGGTCATGATCTCGTAGTCTCTGAGTTCGAGCCCTGCATCGGGCTCTGTGCTGACAGCTCGGAGCCTGGAGCCTGCTTCAGATTCTGTGTCTCCCTCTCCCTCTGCCCCTCCCCCACTCATGCTCTCTCTTTCTCAAAAATGAATAAACGGTTTTAAAACACGTTTTAATAAAATGAAGCTGACATTTAAAATTCCTTGTGGTATCCATGTATACCAGCCAAGCTAACTTGGATTTACCTCCACGTTGCTTCGTCCGCTCAAGCCAAGAATGTACATACACCCACTTAGATTAATTTGAATTTTGAAATACTAATTCAGAGCAGGAAGAATACTCACAATGCTGAATATGTGAAAGAAATCATTCATGTTCATTATATAGCATAGTCTGGATTTCATAAAAAATGAGTAAGCCTCAAAGTATTTGCCAAATTATCCTGTGCAATAGTGAATAGAATGAAGTCAAACTTTTCATGAAATATTAACACTATAAGACATGTTGTTCCAGACACAACTCCAAGCGTTTTTACATATTTAACAAATTTTCACAGTAACCCTGAGAGATAGATAAACTAAGCTTTATTTTCAAATAAAGATAGGCTCACAGAGGTTAAATTCAATTGCTCAGGGCTATAGACAGGTGTCTGGCTACTAGGGACAAAAATTAAACCCAGGGCTGTGTGACTCCACAGGTCATATACTTAATTCCTCCCTTCCATTTTCATGCATATAAAAAGTTGTTAAGATTTCCTATCCTGGAAAATATCCTAACGTCATCTTAGTGCTCAGATAACATTTCTATCTTGGAGCAGCACCCAATGATACATAAAGGATACAAGCTCTACTTCTATAAAACAGAGCTTACCTTTAACAGAAATGTTGAAAGGCTTTTCCACCATCCCAGCCACTGTGTTCACACTGCAGACCCAGACCCCTGAGTCAGGGGGGAGGACCCGGTGGATGGTGAATGTGGCCACTGACAGATGACCCGTATGATTGAAGTCTTTTGGCTGGAAGGGATGAATACAAATAAAAGCTTCTAGGGAGGCAAAACACACGAAAGGTCCATAACACTGACCCCACCTCATTGTTTGACAAGAAGTTTTCTAGGAGAGATTAAGAAACCAAATGCAATGCTAGTATAATCATTGGCTTATTTCCAAAGCTATTGTAGTAGCCCTGAAAGTTTATATTGGATAGATGCCCTCTCAGATCCTGCTGTTGTGTTTGTATGTTTGGGAGTGTGGGGTAAACACTTACAAGCTAGGAATCTAATTATTTTAAACAGCTTCTGGTAACATTTGTTCCTTCCCGGTTTAATACGGAGATGGCTGGTGAGAGGACAAAATGGCTTCCTAAAATGATTGAGGAGCTGTCAAGTGTGGTGTTGTGGGAAAAATCAGGGCTCTGAGGACAAATGAACCTCAAGTCACATCCCTGCTCTGTCACTTTTCACCAATTTCTTAATTACTCAACTTCACCCAGCCAATTTCCACTTCTACAAGAAGGGAACAGGTAATGCTTAGCAACATGTTGTATACAGTATGGTTGACCCTCACTAGATGGTAGCTCTTACTTCCAATAACTCGTGAAAAGGCCAACAAGATTTGAAGAAGCTGTCAGTTTGTTTCACTACCTAATGAATTCTTTGAGTGGAATCAAGAACATCTGATGTGTCGACACCAGTAATGGCACATTTTCTACCTATCCTGCCCTCAAGAGGTCACTCACATCTACCCTATGGTCAAGGTGATGTTCAATCATCTTTGAGAGAAAAAAAGGTAACCACTTCAAAATCTTTGGATAAGAAAATACATCAACTTTCTGATCACTTGTGACACAGAGAAATTTGGGGAAGTCCTGTCTGTGCTGCATTTGGGATTGTTGGGAGAAAAGAGGCAAACATATTGGAGAAGTTGTTTAGTCCTTTCCAGCAGACAAGAACTGCTATGACAGCACACTAACCAGAGCTGAGCGCCAGCAAGGGCAGAGTGAAGTAGTAGGAGGGCCAAGGAATGTCCTCAGATCCAAGGGATTCCATGGATCATGGTTTCTGAACAGGAAACGTGGGAGCAGATTCATCTAGAGTCAAAAGGACTGTGCTGAACTCCCCTCTTTTACACGCTGCTAATTTTTGCTCCCAAAAGCATTGTAGAAGTAGACCAGTCATCAAAGCACCATTTCCTGATAGCACTGGGGGGTAACACACGAATCTCCTGCTGATTCATGGGGCCACACCTACCTTGCCACACACTTTGGTGGCCACAAGACCACCTCATTCTTCCTGATAGGAGAAGTTAGAACATGGGGATAGTTCAGGGGGCCGAGCCTTGCACAGGCTGACACATACTTCTCAACACACACAGTTGGAAAGTTCTGCAGGATGAGTGCTAGCCTTGGTGGATAGACTGTGGTGGTCTATTTCCAACCTTGCACCGTAGCTCTGGCCAGGCTGTGTTGAATCTGCTCTACCTCCCCAGAGACATGGCATTTTGTCAAAGCTAACAGTACACTGGCTTAGGAGGACACAAGCCCTGTGTGGAATCTAGCCTTTAGTGAGGGGATTACTGCATAGAAAGCATCTAGTGGTGTCAGGAGACAGGTTAAGAATGACTCTTACATGGAGCACCGTTCCATCCGGCTTCACGAGAGTCATTTCTTCATTAGCAGGCAGTGGCCAGCCAGACGCCTTGCAGATGGGATTAAATTTACCACTGTTTACTTCTATGTGAT
Source organism: Acinonyx jubatus (assembly GCF_027475565.1). Classification (NCBI taxonomy): domain Eukaryota; kingdom Metazoa; phylum Chordata; class Mammalia; order Carnivora; family Felidae; genus Acinonyx; species Acinonyx jubatus. The sequence goes on from NC_069391.1 coordinate 43,410,499, forward strand.
CCGGCAAATCCTCTATCTTTGGGACCATCCTTGGCATGCCTGCATGAAGAAAACAACATTGTGGCATCTAATCTTTAACACAGCAGCAAGAGTAATACAAGCAGCTACCATTTAGCAAGTTACACCCCAGGTAAGAACTCCGCAAATGTTATATCATTTTATCATCAAATAATACACTTTTAGGGGGTATGCTCTTGTACTCCCCATTTTACAGATGAGGAGACTGAGGCTCTGAGTCCAGAATCAAGCTCAGATCTGTATGAATCCAGAGTCCACACTCTGCCATAATGCCCTGCTCTCCTCCATGGATCTGGGATGGACAGTCTCTATATTAAAATGATTATCATGGCCACATCCCCCTGGCCTTACTTCTCAGCTCCTTTTACTTTTTAAGAAAATGTTAACAAAAACGAAAGCAAAGAAAAAAAACCCCAAAACTAGGTTCTCATTGACTCAGCCAATGACCCCACCTATTTGCTGATCCTCCATTCTTATATACAAGACATGTCTCATTGATTGGGAATCTCCAAGTAGCAGGCGATTAAAAACATTCACATTTACATGCCCGAAGTAGACTATAACTGCCCCAGACTGGTTTCTAGGCAACAACCAATCAAAAGTGTTGCTGCCAATACTGAAAGAAAAGGTCTCTGGTAGCAACAACAAGGGTATCACGACTCCTTGCCGAATACCTATGTAGTAGAATGGATAATCCTGAAATAGAACAATTTTATTCTCAATCGTAAGGTATTTGAGAACCTCAGACCCTTCGTAAGTAAACGTGAAATGAGGCAGAAAGCAGTCCATCACATAATGAGGAATGTGGATGATGTAAGTGCCCCCAGAGCGGCAGTGACTTACGTGCTGTTTTATGGAGGGGCAGGGGGAGGCCACAGTAAACACAATATTGATATTTTATGTTGATATCTTGTTTCTCGGGCCCAGATTACGATGAGGAAAGGGTATGGAGCAGGAGGGAAAGAAGTCTAATAACGGCAGAGGTAATTACTTGATATATCTGTAGACTTGAAGGGATTATGATTAGAATCTACCAGATTTTGGGGGCACCTGTGTGGCTCAGTCAGTTAAATGGCTGACTTCGGCTCAGGTCATGATCTCATGGTGTGTGGGTTCGAGCCCTGCATCGGGCTCTGTGCTGACAGCTCAGAGCGTGGAGCCTGCTTCAGATTCTGTGTCTCCCTCTCTTTCTGCCCCTCCCCCATGCTCACGCGCTCTCTCTGTCTTTGTCTCTCTCTCTCTCTCAAAAAATAAATATTAAAAAAAAATTTAAAAAGAAAGAATCTACCAGATTTTTCAGCATCAGATGGTACTCGAGTAGGAATTTTAAAAAGTGCTTTGATATTTTTTTTAATTTTAATTTTTTATAAAGTGTATTTATTTTTGAGAGAGAGAGAGAGAGAGAGCGAGTTGGGGAGAGGCTGACAGAGAAGGAAAGAGAGAATCCCAAGCAAGCTCCACACTGTCAGACTGGAGCCCAATGCAGGGCTCAACCTTGAGAACCGTGAGATCATGACCTGAGCTGAAACCAAGAGTCAGATGCTTAACCGACTGAGCCACCCAGGTGTCCCAAAAGTGCTTCCATACTTTTAATCCAGTGAAGTCTTTCCTTCATCTTTGCCTTGTGATTCCTGCTGTCAGAGGTGCAGGGGGAGGGAGAGCAGAACTGGGGGGAAGGAGACTGCTCTCTGAAAGCCAGGGGGGCAGGGTCTGGGCCTGAGGTTCTCACGCCTTTTGCAACATCAGACTTAGAACAGAAAAGCAGGCATAAAATTGAAAATCCACATCCTTCAGCTTCTCAGTTGCCTATTTTCAACACGATCCTCCGGCAGCCCAAGACCTTTTCCTCCCTTCCTAGACTCTCCCAGGTTCCTACTCTGCAGTAGAGTCCGAACATGGCGGAAAGAAGTGAACATGGAAAGCTCAGCCAAAGCCTTTGGGAAAACAGTCGTTGGTATTTTCCTCCCATATCTGTTCTGATTCTAAAAACGAACAGAGAAAAAGCTGTGAAGCTCTCGGTTTTGCTGCTCTGAGTGTAGATTTCTTTCTGTAACAGTGACATTTATAGGATTGAAAAGGTGCTATGTGTTTATTATTTGTAAATAATAATATTATTTAGTATTAATACTATTAATATTAATATTTTGAAAATATGCAAAAATATGCTTCTTTTAATTTTAAAAAGTATATTCTAGGGCAGGAGTTGGCAAACATTTTCTGTACAGGACTAGACAGTACATATTTTCGGCTTTGCAAGCTAAAAGTTCTCTAGTAACTAACTACTCAACTCTGCTGTGGTGTGAAAGCAGCCATACATTATATGTTCTAAAGGAACCAGCGTGGCTGTGTTCCAGTAAAATTTTCTTTATAACAACAGATGGTAGGGAAATAAAAAGGAATGAAGAACTGATATATGCTACAATACAATTAAACCTCAAAATAGTATAGTCAATGAACAAAGCCAGCCACAAAAGACCACATAATGTATAATTCCACTTACAGTTTATGAAATGTCAAGAATAAGTACATCTACAGAAACAAAGTAAATTAATGGTTGCCAGGGGCTGGGAGGAGCAGAAAATGGGAGTTACAGCCAGTAGGTACAAGGTTTCTTTTGGTATGGCAGAAACATTCTAAAATTAGATTACGGTGATGGTTGCACAACCCTAAATATACCCAAAAAATTATTGAGTCGTACAATGTATTATTGTACATTTAAAAGGGATGAACTTCATGAATAAAAATTCTGCTTCAATAAAGCTGTAAAAATTGTGGATTGGGGGGCACCTGGGTGGTTCAGTTGGTTAAGCAGCTGACTTTGGCTCAGGTCATGATCACACAATTCATGAGTTCAAGCCCCACATCGAGCTCTCTGCTGTCAGCACAAAACCTGCTTCGGATCCTCTGACCCCCCCCCCCCCCGCCCCTTCCCCACTGGTTCTCTCTCTATATATCTCAAAATAAATAAATAAACATTAAAAAAAAAAAGAGAGCAGGCTGGAGTTGGTCTGTGGGTCAGGTTTTGCTCTAGGGTAATTTCTGAACTAGAATTATTAAAATTTCATCTTGAGGGTAATCTTTTTGTTTTTCCTTCTTTTTTATATCTTGCTTTTCAAAAATAGCCTGCGTCCAAATCCCTCCAAAGCAGTTCTTCCCTGTTGTGCATATCCAGGGAAAAGACTGGTCCCAGAGAAGGGACAAGAGGTAGGCAGAGCCTTCAGCTACCCAGTCATCATTGAATGTGCCACAAAGTGCCTATGGTTTACTCCTAGTGGAAGGAGAAACGAAGGCCACCATGAGGGCCTGCATAAGAGAACTAGAATGGTGTCCTTTAGGACTCGGGATATATTCTTCCCACCTTCTGGATGGAAATAGAAGTGGCTTGAGGAATGTGGGCTGCTGGGGCAAGAATTATAACCAGCAAAGCTCAGCTCAGACATGCTGAACATGGCCCGAACTACAGTGTTACCTTGCTTTACCTTCTTTCTCACACTGGAGCCCTTGGCGTTCTGGAGAGCAGAGACATCCTTGGAACCGATCACACGTCTCCCCGTGGCTGCACCTGCATGTAAGCTTACAGTCTGGCCCATAATAACCAGGCTGGCACGCTGCAGACAAAGACACCAGAACCACCGTTACCACGGGGGAAGGGAGAAAACTAAGGCTGTGGGTGGCTAGTTTTGTCTAAGCTATTTATCAGGCGAGATAAAATCCTAAAAATTATATCCACTGTTACTTTTAACTTTTTTTAAAGAGGACTACGAGAAAGTTATCAGTTACATATGCAGCTTGCTTCTATTTCTACTGAACTGCTCTGCACCAGAACATTGTTACCAAATCACCAGGACTCCATCATAGTTCTCAATATGGCAGATGTGGAAGCAGCTGATTTTGTGAGGTAAATACTGACAACCCTTGGAGCTATGGTGAATTCACCACATTAGCATTCATGAGAGAGGGTCTGGCAACCTTGACTGCGTGTTCGTGGCAAGCTACTGTATCACAGGACGTGTGAAACCGTACTTGAAAGATGTGAAACACATACCACTCAGTCTCACTGAACAGGAAGGTATATTTTAGAAAGGGCAGAGGGACTCTTTGAGTAGGTGAAGTTAGTACTGCCTAAGTAAGGTCCACAGAAGAAAAGACCTTCCTCTATTTTCATATCCCAAATCCTGTCTGGATCGGGCCTAAGAGTCCTGATATTTATATCCCACTGAAAAAACAAATCCTCTATGGCCTTCCAACTCCAAGTGTGGTCTGAAAACCAACAGCATGAGCACCATCTGGGAGCTTGTTAGAAACAGAGAAACTGGTACGTACCTTCATTGCACTGCAGACCCTGCCACCCTGTGGCACAGGAACACCCGTAGGGGTCTGGGAGACAGAACACATACGACTTGCATCCCTCCGGTCCACTACACCTTTCTTTACAAGTTCTGCCGAATGTGTGCAGTTCGCAAGCTTGGAGGGGAAGGAAAAGAGGACTCATAGTCAAACAGTCAACCCCTTGGAATGTAGGAGTCTTCTTTTAAAGGGTCTCTCCTAGGCTTGTGAATATGGAAAATAAGCCAATCTCAGCTGTGGCATGGACAGCTTTTCAGTGGCCGGCAATCAAGCACCTCTAGGAAAGGATACCTTTTTCCAATTCACACCAAGTTACCATATGGCCTAACACAAGCCATTTAGTTTCTGTTCCCAATTGTGTCCAGGGTTCGAATTCTAAATCCAGCAATGACGGCTTTTGAAATCTACAACTTACTCAACAAGTACTCTTGACTTACCCTTCTCACATGTCCTCCCCATAAACCCAGGTGGGCAAATGCATTCTCCTGTATCCTCATGGCAGATACCGTTGTTCATACAAACAGTGCAGACGCGGTTGCATTCAGGTCCCCACTTCTGAGCTTCACATCCTTTCAAGGAAAACAAGGCTCTGGTGAGTAGAGCACATTAACTCAGCCAACATTTACTGGGCACCCACGACCTGTCAGTCATTTTAGTGGACACTGGTAAATGAAGATAATCTTTGCTCTCTAAAAGTTAATGGTCTTATATGAAAAACAGACATGGAAACAGGAAATAAGGATCGAAATAAAGACAGGGAGTATCTAATCCTGTCTTGGGGATGGAAGAGGATACACAGGAAGGCTTCCCAGAGAAGGTGTGTGTGAGTTGAATCTGCAGGACCACGTAATTAGCCAAGAAGACAGGCTGCAGAGTGTGTTCCGAGCAAAAGTGAGATAGGGGTGGAAAGCCTGGCGTGTTCAAGAGCTGCGGGAATGGTTACAGATAGAGCAATGGTTTTCAAAGTGTGATCCCTGACCAACAGCTTCTCCAGTACCTGGAAATCTGCTGGAGATGCCAACCTCAAACATACTCCCCATCCATGACCTAATGAATGAGAACCCTGGAGGTGGTCTAGCAACCATGTTTACCAAGTCCTCCAGACAATGCATGCCAGAGTGTGAAAACCTCCAGTCTAAAGTACGTAGAGCAAAGAGTCAGCTAAAAAAGCAAGCAGAAGCTAGCAGCATTCACCTAGTTTTTCAAGAACATTCAAGAAGTGAAGCAAGACACACAGAACCTAAAATACAAGAATGGTAAAATGCTTCTAGATTCTTTTTCATGGAAAATCGCACCAGGTGATTTTCGATGGTTAATTACATCCAAGGACACCTTCTGATGTAAGGGAAAAAACTCAGGGGGATTTGGATTACCCTTTGTGGTCAGGAATTTAATTTCTCATCTGAAAGCAACTAGTGTCTTTATCCCTGAATATTAGTCTCACGGTGGTAAGCTTGGACCTGTGCCTACAGCTGATGTAACTTTATAACTGCTTTGGCAAGAACTCCTGGTTATCAGTATTTTCTCTGAAATAAGCAGGAAGACTCTCTACCCAGACCCTTTCTTACAGACTTCCACTTAATAGATAAAGCTACAAAATGTCTAAAAGCTAATATTTACATGCCTTAATATATAAAGGGAAAAATACTTCTGCACGATTAGTGATTTCTTGAGAGCCAGACCACACGTTATCTGCACATGTTGAAAACTAATGATGGCAGCCTATGGAGATGATAGTGGGCTTCCTCTTATATTAAACTATGTCTCTAACTATATACTTCTCTATAGACCTGTCCCAGCTTCTCCCCTAATCCTGGCAAGGGTGAAAGAATAAAGATTGGGGAAAGACTTGGGGTGACCTCTTGGGGATGAAGAAGCCAGGTAAAGAGTTTGTTGATGAGCAACAAGTATGCAATCAGGCTTCTATGATTTTATTCAAACACCCTGAGGTTTTATATTTCAGGAAACCAAATACTCATGCATACAGAGAGAAATCCTATAAACTCAATGGTTGTGAGAGATCTTTTGTCAGAGAGAGAATTTATATTGGAGAGAAATCCTATAGATATAACCGGTGTGACTTTTAACACGAAGTCTTTATGCATCGATTATTCCTAGGTTTCAATTCATCCTAGAGAGACACCCTACAGTTATGACAAATGGACAAATGCCTTCGGCTATACCTCATTTCTTTTCTTTTTTTTTTTTTAATTTTTTTTCATGTCTTTATTTTTGAGACAGAGAGAGACAGAGCATGAGCAGGGGAGGGGCAGAGAGAGAGGAAGACACAGAATCCGAAGCAGGCTCCAGGCTCCAAGCTGTGAGCACAGAGCCCAACATGGGACTCAAACTCATGGAGTGTGAGATCATGACCTGAGCTGAGGTTGGATGCTCAACCGACTGAGGTGCCCCTTTACATCATTTCTTAAAATATCAAATAAATCATACTGGGGAAAAATACTCTTAAATGGGATGGGTTGTAGCCTAACTCAAACTTTCTTAGAACGATTTTAGATATTATCCATGCTTCTCAAATACTTCCAACAAAATACTCCTAAAAACAGCAAAGGAATGAACATGTGTTCTAGCAATCTCAAGGTATAAGCTAGAGATCAAAAATGTGTTTGAAATCTTTCACTTTATCTTTAAAAATCAGTTGAGTTTCAAATTCTAGTCTACATTAAGTTGTGTTTGTTTTCACATTTAAAAAAAAATGTTAGGGGCACCTGGATGACTCAGTCGGTTAAGCGTCCGACTCCTGGTTTTCGGCTCAGGTCATGATTTTGAGGTTTGTGATCAAGTCTCAGGTTGGGCTCTGCACTGACAACCACGGAGCCTGCTTGGAATTCTCCCCGCCCCACCCCCCCTTTCTCTCTCTCTCTCTCTCTCTCTCTGCCCCTCCCCCACTTGCACGTTCACTCTCTCTCTCAGAATAAATAAATTTTAAAAACATAAGAAAAAGAAAGTTAAGTCTTTTACCATAGGTCAACATCTGATGTTTCTGATATTGCTAGAAAATGTGCCTACATACCCCAGACTCTGAGTACTGCTGGTACATCTAAATGAAATGAAGATAAACTGTGCTTTTGCCATTTGGACTCTCCATGAGAGCAGTGGGATAAAAGCAGATTTCACTTGACCAAACCAGACGAACCACACTTTTCATACTTCTACTACCATTCCGAGGGGACAGGGATTCATCTTATTATCCTTGTATTTTCATACCAACACAATGCTGGACACAGAGTTATGATCAATACACATTTGTTGAACAAACGAATGAATAAATGAATATAGTGCAAAGCAAAAGCAAAACTGTTGATGAGTTAGAGATTCCGATCATTAGAATGACAGAGTGGCCCAAATACTTAGGCCTGGGTATTTAAGAGCATGAAGGCTTGGCAAAGCCGGGAAAATTCAAGGCAAGTTTTTCTCTCTATAAATCAATCTCTTATAAAAACTAATGGTGGATGGTTACTCCCCACTTTGGTAGTTGTAAGAGGGTGGAGGAGCTTTTACTAGTTTTACTTCATGCACATTTTTCAAACATGAAAACAGAAATCCCATTTGAGTGTTACATGATCTGGAAAGTGTGGGATTTATAGGAGACTTAATGTTTACATATTAGACCTACCTAGAAGACCCAATTCCTCCCCACGTAGCAGATACCTTTCAGGGAGACTGCCCAACTCACTGTGATTCCCCCTTCCTATGGAATGATGCTGCTATTCAAGTGGGAGGTCCTAGGGCCCGCACTGTGGTAAGTGGTTCCGCACTTGACTATAGCTCATTGGTCTAGGCCAGTAGACATCTAGCATATGTTAGGCCAGTCTGATTCTTTACCCTGGGAATTCAAACTTTGGAAGTAAAAGAAACATTGCTGAAGCACAGTTAGGCTAAGAGTAGCATCCTAGAGAGAAAGTCCATCTGCCCCCACCAATGCTGGGCCCCAGATCCTCCCTGGGGCCTATCTTTTCTGGAAACTTGCTTGTCAGCTGTTCCACCAATTTTTAAGAGTCCTTAATATACTTTCAACCAATCCCTGGTTTTTGCTTAAGTAGCCAGAGTCAGCTTCTGTTACTTGTAACTAAAAATCCTAAAAACCAAATCATCACAGACTGTGGCCTCTCAATCACTTACTCCGGACTATCAGCCTGGTGAAGGCCGAGGTGAAGAGGTTTCCTCCTATGTACCTGGCTGAGTACACTCCAGCATCCTGGGGCTGAGCATGAGGCAGATGCACTTCTAAAATATCAGGTACTTCGTGCCGGGGCACTGAGTGGATGAAGGAACCTGGTGAAGGGAGAAAGGTGGAGAACAGTGGGTCACACGCAGACACTCCTGTCTCCCCATCTGGCCTCTCCACTTCATCAGCTCTCCCTGACTGGATACAGAAAATGTGCTCTAGCATAGTGGATGTAGGAGAAGAATGAAAAGGCTGAGCTATTCAATGTTCTCCCAAAAAGTGAGAAAGGTACGGTGAGAGAGCAGACAGTTTAGTCTACGCAATCTACCACCAAACATACGAAGACAGAGGTAAAGCTAAAGTGCTTATCTTCTGCAGGGAGAGATGAACGGGCAAAGGTACCCCTGCCAACTAACCAAGTAACCAGGAGATAAATACCTAGAATCACTACACCAATCTGGAAGTCCCATCCATCCATAGGACTCAGAATAGTCCCCATCAATATTTCACCTGGGTGCGGCAACTGCCACCAGGTGGTGCCAAACCCATAGTTGGACCTGGACAGATTTGTACAGCACAGTTGGACTCCCAGAACCACTGCCAGTTGGCTTCCCAGTCTCAGCCTGGTCATCTCCTTAACCTCGCAATCAAACAACCTCACATTTTACATGGCTGGATTTGGGACCTCACTTATCACATCATGATGGGGTTTTATTGTACATTCACAATTCCATATTACACATTCATAAATACAAAATGTATGTACGTTCATATATGTATATGAATCTGTACTTTGCTTGATGAAGCAACCAACCACACTGCCTATTAGAGCTTCTTTAATAAAATTCAATGGGCTTGCATCATAGCGCTTTACTTCAAACATCTGCCCACCAGACTGCACCAGGGTAATGATCCAACAACATGTTTTGCGTTATCTGATGTCTCACATCATGGTGCTAGAAGGAAACAAAACACATACTCACCATTTTTGTAAATCACTGCATCTTCTTCTCTAATCAACACCTTTTTGAAAGATATGTTCACGTTATCGCCCCTGTCCACAGTCATGGTTAAAGTAGCTGGTAGGAAGGAAGCTTTTAAAAGAGAGAAAACAAACAAGTGAGATGAGGGGACACACTTTCTCCAGGAGCAACTGAACTACGAATTCAGAAGATGAGGGCGAGCGTTTGCCAGGAGTCAGCACAAGTGTAGTATCTAAAAGACAATGACAACTAATGGGTTTCAAACTTCACTAAGGTTTTGAAGAATATGATGAAAGCAACAGTCATTTTCTCTGTAAAACTGTAAGAATGTACACACCACCTACATATACACATTTTTTCCCATACAACTATTGGGGGAGAAAAGGACTTTATGCTGATTAATATGTGTTATCAAACTAAGACCTGAGATTAACCATAAACTAAAACGATGAATCAGCCATCCTTCTCCAATCCCTACCAAGTTTTCTCAGAGTGGAGAGGAATAGAAATGGTTAAACATTTGCCAAATGACTTGTCCCTTCTGGGTGGTGGTCCTTTTCCATTGTGGGGATCCAGATAATTCTAATTGCTTTAGAATGCCCTAAGCATTTCTCAAATGGAATTAGCATCATGCTGGACTTATTACTAATGGTGTAAATAATGGAATATTGAACACTAAGGCAATGATGGGACCCAGTATACACATACATACACATACATATATATATAATTATATGTTTGTTACATAATTATAAATGTATAATTAGATATACATTACTATATATATATATATATATATATATATATATATATATATATATATACACACACACACACACACACACACACATATACTGACACAGTTATGGGACTAGGCAGTACTGGAAGGACACTGGGGAAGCTACTGCATATTTGGCTTATAAAACCATGTTGGAAACATCTGTCTTTGTGTCAGCCTTAGAACATAATAGTGCCCGAGTCTCTTGGTTTGTTGGACAAGATGTGTGAGTAACATGTTCTAACATTCTTCCAGCCACAACAGTTTCTGAATTCCCTTATTTTACACCATAATCTACAGAGAGCCACAATTACAAGAATGGAGGTGTGATTAATTTTAGTCTCTATTAAGGTAAGCCAATTTTTAAAATTTTCAGCTTTATTGAGCTATAACTGACATACAAGTTAAGCCAATTTTTAAAATTTAAGGATCACCACTAGGAGAAGATAATCAGAATATATAACTTTCTGGGGCACTTGCCTGGCTCAGTTGGTTGAATGTCTGACTCTTGATTTTGGCTCAGGTCACGATTCCAGGGTCATGGGATTGAGCCCCATGTGGGACTCCACACTGAGTGTGGAACCTGCTTAAGATTCTCTTTCTCCCTCTGCCCCTCTCCCCAGCTTGTACAATCTCTCTCTCTCTCACGTTAAAATAAAAAGTAAATAAATAAAAAGAATCTATAACTTTCCTAAACATGGAGGGCAGGAGAGAATGGAAATAAAAAGACCTAAAAGGAGAGGAATAAGTCCAAATAAAAATCAAAGCATAAAGAAAATATAGATTATGCCAAATATACGTCAAAAGCCAGAGAATCTCAGAATGAATTAAAATATCTATTTTTTTCATGAGCTACACATTAAATGTAATGACACATAAAATTGAGAATAAGGGTGAGAAAAATAGACACCAGACTTACACTATTTGAAAGAAGCTGGTATTGCAATATTTATATCAGGAAAACATCATTTACTTTCAAGGCGAAACAAAATTTTAGGGATAAATATGATCTTTACATAATGACTGAAAAATGGGAGGCACCCGGGTAGCTCAGTCAGTTCAATGTCTTACTCTTATTTCAGCTCAGGTCATGATCTCATGGTTTGTGGGATCGAGCCCCACGTCGGGCTCCACGCTGACAGCACAGAGCCTGCTTGGGATGCTCTCTCCCTCTCTCTCTCAAAATAAATAAATAAACTTCTAAAAAAATGAAAGAGCAATCCTGAACTTGTATAAGCATCTATAACAACAGTGCTTCAAAATCCATGAAACAGAAACTGACAGAATGAAAGAAACTGACAAATCCACAAGCATAGTAGAAACCTTCAGAAGCCGATTCAACAAACAGATCAAAAATTACTAAGGACAAAAAAAAAAAAAAGAAAATCTGAATAACACAATTAAAGATCTGTTGGCTATTCATGGATCCCCATACCCAGCTATGTGAGCATACGTTCAGGCATATTGCCTCCCTTATTAAGCCACAAAGCACATCTCTATAAATAAAAAGACACAATATCCTATAGAACAAATTCTCTGACCAGGAGGCACATAAATTAGAAATCAATAGCAAAACACCCTATACCCTAAGGTTTGGAGAGCTATGGAGTTTCAGCCTAGGACCAAGCCTGCTGAGGACCACCGGGTAAATCAGCCTTCCTTCCTGCCTCTTCTGTGGCTTTCAGACAGGTGGCTTGAGAGAGGCTGATTCAGTACTATGCACACCATGGGCTTGGAGAACTACCCTGTGAGGGCAGAAGATGCCTTGAACTATACTCAGAAAGTCTCAGCTTTTGGTTCAGCTGCCCATTCTCCTCTGTGCCTGCTGACCCAGGCCTGATGCCCTGCCAGGACACCCACATAAATGCGTTTGGTGCAGGCAATGACATGGTGACATGGGGCAACCTTAGAGGGAGAATGGTATAGATCAAAGGGCACCATGAGCTCTGGAAGAGGACAGTCCTGGGCTTGAAGCCACCCTCTGCCAGTTACTAGACCCTTTGAATAAGTTACTTAACCTGTGAACATCTCTGCTTACTTGTCTGTAATTTGGAAGTAGAAGTATTTACTTTGTTTATTTTTTAATGTTTATCCACTTTTGAGAGAGACAGAGACAGGGTGCAAGCAGGGGAAGGGCAGAGAGAGATGGAGATACAGAATCCGAAGCAGGCTCCAGGCTCGGAGCTGTCAGCACAGAGCCCCACACGGGGCTCGAACTTGTGAACCACGAGATCATGACCTGAGCCGAAGTTGGACACTTAACCGACTGAGCCACCCACCCAGGTGCCCCCAAAGTATTTACTTTGCAAGGTTGTTAGGAATATTAAATAATGGATGCCAAACCCGTGGGTACTTAGAAGAGGCCAGTATCCTGCCCAAATATAAACCAACAGCAACACTGCCATGCTGAGCTGTGCAGGATGGACATGAGTGGCAGCTTGCTCACTGGTACTGACATGGATCAGCCATGCAGGGACTGGCAGGGGGACTTGACGGGGCGCCCTCTCACTCTGACAAGATGCGTCCATGAGCAATCCTAACAGCAGCAGCTCCTGCTCTCTGAGACATGACCCTGGGTGCCTGTGAGAATCTTTTCTGACCATTTCATGCTGTTGTTCCTTTCTAAGTGGTTTGTTTATATTTTCTGCCCCTTTGTGTGAAGACTGTTTAGCTAACCCCAGACTTCTCACTCAGCATTGTATTCTGAAAAGGAATACAGATTCCCCGAGGCTCCACTCCAATGGGGCTTTTCTTCCCCACCCCATCCCCACTCTGTGGATTTTTATTATTACAGACCTTGTGCCTTTTAAGCTCCTGTTTCCTTAGGTAGAAACAATCATAGCAGAGTTCCACTGCTGTCCAACCTGCCATGTCCTGCATTCCTGGCTCGAGGTCGATTGTTCTCTGCCGGGTACTAATAAAGGGGTCAACAACCTTCCATGCTGTACTTTGATGATGCAGGAGCCCAGCTTGCACACAGTACACACAGACTAATGTCATGTGACTTGACTGTACCGTGAAAACCGTAAGCACCTTTCAACAGTGCCTACTACCAGGCACTGCATTTCCTTATATACACACACTGGAATACTACTTGGCAATGAAAAAGAATGAAATCTTGCCATTTGCAACAATGTGGATGAAACTACAATGTATTATGCTAAGGGAAATAAGTCAGTCAGAGAAAGATAAATATATGATTTCACTCATATGTGGAACTTAAGAGACAAAATAGATGAACATAGGGGAAAGGGAGGACAAACAAGATAAAAAGAGAAAGGGAAGCAAACCATAAGGGACTCTTAACTAAAAAGAACAAACCGAGGGTTGCTGGAGGGGAGGTGGGTAGGGGGATGGGCTAAATGGGTGATGGGCATTAAGGAGGGCACTTGTTGGCATGAGCACCGGGTATTATATGTAAGAGATGAATCACTAAATTCTACTCCTGAAACCATTATTACACTATATGTTAACTAACTTGGATTTAAAATAAATAAATAATAGTGCCTACTATCAGGCACTACTTTTTCTAAGCACTTCACACATAGTTAATTTTCATAATACCTCTATCAGATAGTTACTACAATTATCCTAATTTTACAAATGAGGAAATTAAAGTACAGAGAGGCTAAGTAACTTGTCTAAAATCACACAGCAATTTCATGGGAGAGTCAGGGTTAGAACTAGGTAACTCAGCTCTGGAAGCCTCTCCTAGGTAATATAATGTTAGCGCTCAAAAGGCTGTGAAGTCCTATTACCTCATTTAAAAATGAGATTGCTAGGGCCTGGGTTCAAAAATGACTTGAGTAACATGATTTAGATGGGCTAATTAACTGACAGAACTTAACTAAAAGTATGATCCACTTTTTCCTTAAGGGGTGGAGAAGAGAATCGATGATAGTAACAGTTATAAACAAAGAGGCTTCTCAGGGATATAAAATAATTGAGTTCAATTGTGGGTACCTCCGTTCATGTTAGACTAAGGGTAGTTTCGTGTCCATTATTATTTTGTGCAATTTTGCGACAGTGCTGTGAAGATGTTGTATCCGGTGTCTACCCATGTGGGAGATGGCGTTAAGAGTGACTTAGTCCCTTACTCCAGGCCTCCTGACAGTAAGAGTTAAAGTTGAGACACAATCTCAAGACGCCACACTTGTTGAACCACACCCGCTCTCCACACTCCTCTTATTCCAGTCCCACAGCCTTAGCTCTTAACTGCAGCCATTGTGAACTATGTTCAGGCTGCAGTGGACCACGTGACCACTCCCAGGCAAGTTATGAGCTTCCTCCCTCCTCTGCTCCTGCCTTTTCCCTGTGTCTCACCAAGTCCCACTCCTCTTCAGTCTCCATGTAGATGTCCCTTTCTCCAGGGGCCTTACTCCCCCCCCTGGGACCCAGGGTAAGTGCCCCAAGGCTGTTCTCCAAATGCCCTGCACTTTCCCCTTCCAGGCCCAACAGCACAGCTGCCCTGCTAGACTGAACCCTCCTGGACACAAGGGCACGTCTGTTTTGGAAGGCAGCACAGGGCGTTGGTTAGGGCCTGGCTTCTGGGATCAGCCTGGGTTATCCTTCCTAGGTCCAACAGTGGATACTAGGTGTGTGAATGCATCTAAGTTACAATAGCCAAAGGCCTCATCTATTAATACAGGGTCATAATAATCAGCACCAGATACACGTTTGGTAAAGACTTAATTACACAGTAATGTATATAAAGCTGCTGGGGGAATGTCAGGCGGGTAAACACTCAGGACATGCTACCATCGCTGTACCTCCCATGTGTGACACAAAGAGACACCTAAGAATACTCGTGGAATGAGAGAATAAATGAATGGGTCGGATTTCAAATGTTCCTATTTTCTTTAGGCTTTTAACACATTCATTTGTGTTATTTAGATACAAATGGCTCCTCTCTGTCAACTTCACAAATCGTGTTTGGAAGGTCTGATGTTCTTAATAGTTATTTCTCGAATGAAAATAGGAAGGAAATAACCTGTGTTTCCTCCTGATGGAAAACTCTGAGACAGCCGCTTGCATGTGAAAATATTTCAAACCTCATTTATACCTCCCGACCCCCAAATGAAATCACCAGGGAGGTTTGAACAAATTGCTTTTGATTTTTTTTTTTTTTTTGCATGATGCCATTGATAAAAAACAGTTTGGCCATGTGGAGTGTGCGAGCCAAATTAAGCATGTTTTGGCACATCTCAAATGGATTTTCCACTTCCTCCCCAGATGCACGAGTCAGCAGCAAGCAGGGATACATGTTTATCCTATCCTGCTGTGTCCCTGGGCAGACACCTCTGAGATCCCATTATGTGTTACTAGGGAATTAATAGTACCATGAAGACACCATTGTAGAGGTTTTCCTGATTCACATAAAGGATATCACTTACCTCACACCGTATTTCAGCTACTGGATGGCTGGTAAAAGATATAGAATCCTTTCACCACCCTGAGATGTTGTTATTACAACGTAGGAAAGGGGGCACCTGGGTGGCTCAGTCACAGTTAGGCATCTGACTCATGATTTCAGCTCAGGTCATGATCTCACAGATCGTGGGGACGCAAACCCACAGCTTGGGACTCTTTCTCTCCTTCTCTCTGCCCCTCCCCCTCTTGTGCACACACCCTCTTTCTCTCTCTCAAAAACAAATAAATAAACATTAAAAAAATGAATGCAGGAAAGAAAGTACTACCTATCTTTCTGTTTTGTATAAATTTTGTATACCGATTATGTTAATGAATGGTATTCAATTTTTTCCACAACTGAGTAGAAAATAGTCTCACTTAATTATTGCTTATTCCAGGACACTATGATAATTATTGAACGTTTACAATGAGCCAGATAGGTTGGTGGTCTTCTCATTTGATCCTCAAATGTACAGGGAAAAATCTCTATCCTGGTGATACTTTTTTTTTTTTTTAACGTTTATTTATTTTTGAGACAGAGAGAGACAGAGCATGAACGGGGGAGGGGCAGAGAGAGAGGGAGACACAGAATCTGAAGCAGACTCCAGGCTCTGAGCTGTCAGCACAGAGCCCGATGCGGGGCTCAAACTCACGGACCGCGAGATCATGACCTGAGCCGAAGTCAGACGCTTAACCGATCAAGCCACCCAGGCGCCCCCTGGTGATACTTTTCAAAGGAGGAAACATGATTTCAGTGAAGTAACTTGCCTCCATGGTACCATTTGGTTGCACAGCCAAGCTCAAACCCACCCAAACTACCTTCACTGTGCCCTGGGCTGCTTTGCAGGGTTTCCATTGGAACTGTTCTGTTCCCAACAAGTGTTCTGAAACGGGGAGGGCGGTTCACAGTAAGTGGGAGGGATATACCGAGGGTCTTGCGGTGGTCATCCACACAGGCTCTGCAGTCGGGATCACTTGGCTTCAAATTCCATTCCCAACATTTACAAACTGCTATTGTTATTATGTAACTTATTCTACAATGTTTCATGTCACCCAAGCTTTTAGCAACACATCTGTGGTGTCGATCAAATCTTAATATGAATGCACTCATGGGAACTGGCTTTTGGTAGATACCTTATTTAAAACTGAATACAGTTTTGAAGGTATTATTAGTGTGCTCGTTACACAAATGATGAAAAAAGAGACCAATAGGTGCTAAGTAACTTGTCCAAGGCCACAGAGCTGATAAATGGTGGAGATGGAATTAAAAGTCAGGGGAAAGGAGCCTAAAAGGCATCATCTCCACATTATCAAGTCTGCTTTTACCTCATGTAACTGAATTTAAGTTCTCCTTTACCTGTGCTGGCCTTGACTGTCAGTTTGGAACAGTCATTGGTCTTTGACTCCCAACATTCTGGTTTAATACTCTCTACAGGTTCTTCTTTCTACACTGTCAAGTTCAGCCCCAAGCCAGCCCGGAAAGAGCACAGCAGCACTTCGTATTTCATTCCTATGAAGCCACTGGGGACAAATCTCAGATTATCTTCATTCAGAATGGGGAATTATCAGCAAAGAGACCTAACTCTTTACACAGGTCAAATCCCGAATGACACAGGCAAAAAATAATAGAGTTGACTTTTTAGCCATGATAGCTTTGGCACACCTCACATCCCTTTGTTCAAACTCTCTCCCCTCAGCGGAGAGCTGCCTTCCTGGGAATGTCTGCTGTGCACTTTTCCCACTCACCCTTGTGTCATCTAAAGGTGAACATTGCAGTTTTGCTAAGAAAACCTTTTCCTTCATTTGTCATGAATAGCAATTTTATCATTTTTGACTTGAAAATGAGCTTGCTGCCTTCAAATCTTCTAATTACCAATGTTAGCAAATTCAAAGAAATGTTTTCAGGTGGACCCCAGCTAGGGGCTAATTCTCCACCCTTGCTACTGGAAGTGTGGTCCACAGCCCACAGGCACCTGATCACCAGGGGCACTGTTAGACATGTATGATCTCAGGACTCTCCTCAAGGACCTACTGAACCAGATCATGCATTTTACCAAGATCTATGGGAAATTTATAAGCACGTTCAGTGTTGAGAAACACTGGTCTAAAACAATGCAGACTCCTATATAAAAAAAACAAACAAAAACAAAAAACAAAACAAAACAACAACAACCACCTGCCAATAAGAGAAATGTGTAGAAGTGTGTTATTTATCTGGATCAGTTTTATGATTACAAACCAAACCCAGAAGAGTTCACACAGTCATTATCTCAAGAAATGACACATTCGCAGGCCACAGTCCCTGTGGTTATGATGACATCAATTTGGAAAGGACTCCTTCACTAAAGGTATGACCAGCCCAGTAAAAAGGGCTGATGACTGAGTGGCCAGATCATTTGAGTCAGAACAAGCAAAGGTCATCTCTGCTGGAATTCTGTACCATCTTCCCAGCAGGCAGCACCAAGATACCAGAAGTCTACCTGCCTGGCCAGGCCTGGGAGCCCTGGGGTAAAATAGAATCATTAAATAATGTTCACAACACTGTCTCCTCCAACTGCCATCAGGATTGGCCTAAAGATTTAGCTTAGAGCCACTTGTATCTTGGGAGAAAGTCTCTATCACATCACTGCCTTGGGGAGTGGTAGCAAAGAGTTATACACGACCCCCCTTCCCCCCTGGCCCCCAGCCCCCCTGCGCCCTTTGCAAAAGGCCCTCAACATCTCCCTTCAAAGCTCTGGTGTTCTGTGAGCTAAGTGTGGTTATTCAACTTTCAAAATGAAATCATGGTCTCTTTCCAAGAACAGTATACCGCCTGCAAAAAGGGCCTCGGTTCTTCATCCCTCCCTGTCACCATAATCTTTGCCATTTGGTTGTGTGATGCCCATCCATTCTGACTTTAGGTTCAGCTGTTTGACTTTCTTTGGGCAATAAAAAATGAGAGGGAAGTGAGAGTATATACTACTGAGACTGGGTTTCAAGAAGCCTTGTGTGTTTCCCTTTCTTCTCTGGCTCTTGTGCCATCTCTGTGAGAATATACCTAGGTTAGCCTGCAAAAGGATAACAGACACATGGAAAAGAGCCAGGCTGGCTCAGCCAAGGCCAGCATAATAAGCCTACAGGCAGCCAACATCCATCTGTGGGAAAGCCCACTCGAGAATGGCAGAGCCACCTATCAGCCCCGCTGACTTACACTCATAAGCTATATGTGCTTGCTATTGTATGTCACTGCGGTTTGAGGTCATGTGACACACAGCATTACTGTGGCACCAGAAAACTGATACATTAAGTCACCAATGAAGCTGAGTTATTGATAGATGCTTCCCCTTAAAATTTCTTATCTCTACCACACTTTCCCCTGAAAACATTCACTTCTGTTAAGAATACTCAGGGGCAAGCAAAACAAAGAATCAAATGAAAACTCAATGAGAAAGCTCAAAACGGCCAATATTTTGGCACGGACAGTTAGTTGTCTCCATAACTGTGATTTTCTATTACATACGTGTAACCTGTTCAGATCTCCATAAGGGTCATGAAGCTCTTAGTACAAAATATAATACAGTTCATCTCATGACCTAGGCACAGTGTCTAGTGGAGGGGCTGAATGTGCAAGCAGTGGACTGGCCAGTCTCTTTTATCTCTAGTGCTATACATGTATCAAAGACAAGCAATGCCTGGAACGAGGCAGACAAGGTCTTCAAGCTCCACACTCACACAGCTCATGCCCAGTCTCTGAGTGAGCAACTGCCAAAACAAAAGTTGTGTGTGAGTCTCAGCACACCTCACCTGCCCACGACTAAGGGGCATGTTACCTTGCTGTCGCATCTTCATGGTCCGTATCCTTATTGCTTCTCCTCGAACTCGCCCTTCACAGAAATACGCACCATTGATTTCACTAGCCTTTTCTCTCTTCCAAACGACTTTTTTAGCCCATTCTCTGGTCACATCTTGAGTAACTTCCAGTGGATCCTGGTGCTGGTTCATTAAGGCTTCAAAGTCCCTTCCTATGGTGATGGGCTCATGGGGGCGCCATCCAGTGGCGATGCAGGTGAGGGATGTTTCCGCATCAGACACGAGAGGTAGGGAATTGATCAAGATCAGGTCCATGGCACTGTCCACTGTTCCTAAAAAGAAAGCACATAATCTATGAGGAAGGTTATTACCATGGCCCCACAGATGAACTGATTTTTACAAAGCCCTGTCTAAAAATAGCTAGGGAGCAGTCTTTCTAATGCTACTCTTCCATAGGACAAGATCCAAAACTCTTTACAGTGACCATCACTCAGACGCTACTAACCAGTCCTGCTCCACTGCACACCCTAGCTACAATGAGCTATCAGTTATTCTCCATCCTCAAGACAAAGCTGTGTGTTACAAATCTCCACCCACTAAAGCGTCTGGGACATTAGTTAAGAATTCAGCAAATGCTCGTTGAGTTGAGATAAATTCATGATAATAGCATTATTGTCATTATTAATGATAATAATTATCATTATTAAAAATTAATGATAGGGGCACCCGGGTGGCCCAGTTAAGCAGTCAACTCTTGATTTCATCTCAGGACATGATCTCATGGTCATTAGATCAAGCCCCACATCAGGCTCCATGCTAGACGTGGAGCCTACTCAAGACTGTCTTTCTCCCTCTCTCCCTCTCCCTCTGCACCTCCCCTGCTCACACAGGTATCTGCTCTTCCTTTCAAAACAAATTAAATAAAGTAAAAAATTAATAATAATGTGGTACCGCCACAATAAAGCATTCTAAAAAATATATCAACTCTACACACAGCATGCTAAATTTATAGACTCTCGTTGTTACCAAAGACTTGTCCAATTCCATATTAAGTCCCACAAGACAGGAACTGAGCGAGGTCCACCTTTCTATCTGAGCTTCACTCACTTCATCTTTAAAACAAGGCTAATAAGACCCATCTTACAGGATTCGTGTGAAGATTAAAGGAGATAAAGTACAAAACTTACTAAGTACTGTGTCTGCTACATACAATGACCACTATTTCAGCTCTCTTTATTGTTTTCTGAACACCTATGTCCAAATCTCAACCCTCTCCAAATGTAGTTAAGAAATCCTATCTGGTCTTTAATAGTTATTCCATAAATAATGAAACACATTTTAGAAAATAAAATCCTTTCTTTTCACTTTCTGTCCCTCCTCTTCTTTCCCTCCCCTACTTCTCTTTTGATGTCCAAAGTTTTTAAGATGAACAAATGAAATCTGTGCCCATTCTCTCCTCTTGCTGAGTGTGAAAAACTAGGGATGGAGGATGTTCTGGTCCACGTGATGGTTGGTCCCCAAGTCTACATACAATGATCAGGAGGCTGGACAGGTCAATCACATTGGGTGCCAAGGACCAACTGGGGTCTCAGAGACCTTTGTGAAGATGTCAAGCGATTCAAGTAGACTACATGTTATTTCCTTTAATACCCATTAAATTCTCCCAACAACCCTGTGAGGTGTGCACCATTATCTGACATTTCAATATGAGGAAATGAAGGCTCAAAGGACTGAGTGGCAATTCTGTCTTCCACAGCTACTGAAGTCCTAGCTAGAATTCAAACTCCCATAGATCTTTCAGTTCCTTAGATACACTATGCCCTCTCCTACCTCAAAGACTTTGCACATGCTGATCTCTGCACCTGGCTCTGCTCCTTGCATGGCTAACTTCTGCTCACCCTTGGAGCCTCTTCCTAAACACCTTTCTCACAGATGGCTTCCCTACCTACTTGATCTACACTATCTGTACACTCTCATCCTGTTACCCTCTAAACGGCCTCCTGTTTGTTTCCTGCATAATGGTTACCACACTCTGGGATTATTTTATTTACTTTCTCTTCTCTTAGATGGTAAGTTCCATGAATACAAGGATTGAAGCCATTTTGTTCACATTGACATATATAGGAATACCCTGCCTAGGTCCCGTATGTAAAGGGTTACTAAGCATTTGCTGGATGAGTGGGTGGGTGGATGGATGGATGGATGGATGGGCAAATTTTATTCCAGATCTGTCTGATTCAAGTTCACCATTCCCACTTCTAGAATAGTAAGGTTAAAAATGAAAGTACTCTTCGGAGTCTAAACTGACCTTCTTGCCCATACGTAAAAGGCTGTTTTGAGAATTAATGGAGTTTAAAAAGCAAATGCTACGATTTTTAGAAAATGCCACAGAGAGGTGATCAATGATTGCGGAGTAACGGGAGCTGACTGGTGTCCCTTTATGAGAACTTTTTTAGCATCTGCTTATGGTAAGCATTACATCTGCCATGAAGTCCTCATACAATTTTTTCTAATGGCAACCACCAATGTTGGGTGCATGCAGTGATGTTCTGAGAATAATTCAGTTAGGAGTTAGACTTTTATCTCATCAATTAGCAAGAATGCCAAAGTGAAGTCTTAATGTAAATGTTAACTCAGTACATGGGACTGAGGGAGAAAACCTCACCTAGAATGAGTTTCCAAGCCTGACCCTGCAGCATCTATGTTGTGTCAAGCCTCAATGGTAACTTTAAGATCTCCAGAGAAGAGACAGTGGTTGGGATAAGGAAAATGTCGTAAGAGAGGATAAGCTAGGAAAACTAGCAGTGGAATTACAGCCTCTAAATGTAACACTGGAGCACAGCCCCCACTTCCACACGTACATCCAGCTGTGCCTCTGAGCGAACACCACCTCATCTCCTGCGCTCACTCATTCCAGGCATGTCCCCCGAGAGAGTCATCAGAGGAAGGAAACACTGTAATTCTTTCAGCTCCGGTTCAATCCAGCCCCATTTCTAGGACCAGTTGGGTGGCTTGCCAAGACCGAGGGATCTGCTCTGAACTCACTGAACTGCACTGGCACTGGCTGTGGTTTATTTAATGACTTTAGGAAATAAGAGAGAAAGCAGTTGATTTGAAGAGACAGCCACACTTCATCTGTAGATTGTTTCTGGGTATGGATCTGGTTTCTTTTCCCTTTTGTTCCTCCCAGCTCTCTCCCTCTACTTTGAGTGACAGGGAGATTGTGTACTACGAGCGTCCAGACTTGGCAATGCTTTCCTACCCTTACTCAGCATGCCAGGGACAGGAAGCCCTCTCCCACCAGTGAGCTCTCTGCCCTTTGTTATGGCATTTACAATAAAGTATCACAAGGATTTTGTATATGAGCTTTGGAAATGAGAAGAAATAACTACCAGATTCCTGGGATGCATCTTAAAAATCTTCAGTTTTCCCAAAACAAGAGCACATATTTGTACTTGTCTGTGTATGCCTGAAGAAATTCTGGAAGGTGACGCATGAAACTGAGAACAAGAGGGATCCATTAGAGGAGAGTGGGGTAGTTGGGGGACAGGGTAAGAGGGAGGTTTCTCACCATGTACTTATATATGCTGCTTTTGAACCATTGGAATAATACCTACACATAAAAATTAAATGTAAAAAGTAAGTTATTCCTCTAGCCTTAAAAAGATGCATTTGGGAGGGATTCAAGAGCCACAGGAATATATATGTCTCTCATCAGTGGTCCCCACATCTACCCCAAATCTCCTTGGATTGCATCCAAATAATGCATTCTCTCTTTCTCTCTTTTTTGGACTAATAGGAAATGTGATGTCATTCCACAATGCCAGAGGGAAATACATGGGTTTAAAAAAATTTAAGAACAGAGAGAAGAACAATAGCCACACTTAACCTTTCTTTTTGTTTCAAATTATTGCTTTTTGGGGGGTTTTAATTTATTTTGAGAGGGCGGAGCGTGCATGCACGCACACGCAAACAAGTGAGACACAGGCAGAGGGAGAGAGAGGGAGAGAGAGAGAATCCCAAGCAGACTCCACACCGTCAGCACAGAGACCCATGTGGGGCTGAATCCTATGAACCGAACCATGAGATCACGACCTGAGCCAAAACCAAGTCAGACGCTTAACCAACGGAGCCACGCAGGCGCCCCCCACACTTTGCCTCTCAAAGAGAATAATGGAGCAGGGGCCCGAATGCAATGGGTACAGCTGTGGCCTGTGTCTTCTTGAAAGAGTTCAGCCAGTGACACTGAAAGGTGTGACTACAGTCTCATAGCTGGTGCCACAGAGGAATCTGCTACTAGGGACATTTTCCTCATAAAAATGGCCAAAAGACAGACCCCCATCTGAGCTCACACCAATATCAGCAACCGTGCCTCACATCTTTTCCTCCATCACAGCACGGTCTTCTCGAAGTCCTGCTGGGGACCACTGTGGAGCTATTTTGCCACGAGCCTAGTCTGAAGGGCTCTGCTCAAATTTAGTACTTAGTTCATTACACTTCTTTCATCAAGGCTAAGTTTGCTGTAACTAAGTCTGCATGTTGAATTTCACACAGCTTTTATATTCTGGGGATTGGTACTATTTTTCCTTAGCAAAGACCTTGCAAACACTTCTCAATATTTGCCTAAAATGTGTCTTATTTACCTTCCATCATGACATGGCATCCGCCAAGTTCACAAATGATCGTCCATCACAGTGGAGACATAACAACATCCTAAAATGTCATTTTGCTCATTCTATTTTTGGTGTGCTATACAGCCCATCATCTAATCTTTCACAGTAACCTTTGCTTATTAAATTGCATGTGGTACACTGAAAATTGCACTTCCATTTTCCCATTCAACATTGCTCTGAATAATACCTCAAAAACCAAGAAATAGAAATATTTTTCTTTAAAAACGGTCACAGAAAAATAGACGCATAGATCAATGGAACAGAATAGAAAGCCCAGAAATAAACCCCAATTATGTGGTCAATTAATCTTCAACAAAGAAGGCAAGAATATGCCATGGGAAAAAGACAGTCGGACAGTCTCTTCAACAAATGGTGCTGGGAAAACTGGACAGCAACGTGCATGAATGAAACTGGACCACTTTCTTATACCACACACAAAAATAAATTCAAAATGCATTAAGGACCTGAATGTGAGACCTGAAACCATAAAAATCCAGTAAGAGAGCATAAGCAGTAATTCTTCTGACACTGGCCATAATAGCCTCTTTTTAGATATGTCTCCTGACGCTAGTGAAACAAAAGCAAAAATAAACTGCTAGGATTACACTAAAATAAAAAAGCTCTGCACAGCAAAGCCAACAACTAACAAAATTAAAAGATGGAATAAGAGAAGATATTTGCGAATGACCTATCACATAAAGGGTTAGTATCCAAAACATATAAAGAATTTATGCAACTCAACACCAAGAAATCATAATAATCCAATTAAAAAATGAGCAGAAGACATGAACAGATGTTTCTCCAAAGACATACAGGTGGCCAACAGACACATGACAAGATGTGCAACATCACTTATCCTCAGAGAAATACAAATCAAAACCACAATGAGATATCACCTCACACCTGTCAGAGGGGCTAATATAAAAATCTCAAGAAATAACAAGTATTGGTGAGAATGTGGGAAAAAGAAACACTTGTGCACTGTTGCTGGGAATACAAACTGGTGCAGCTACTGTGGAAGACAATACAGAGTTTCCTCAAAACATTTTAAAAAAGAACTACTCTATGATTTAGTAGTCGCACTACTGGGTATTCACCCTAAGAATACAAAAACACTAATTCAAAGGAATATAGGCACGCTGATGTTTATAGCAGCATTATCTACAACAGCCAAATTACAGAAACAGCCCAAGGGCCCATAGACTGATGAATGGGTAAAGAAGATGTGGTGTATACAGTAAAACCTTGGTTGTGAGTAAATTGCTCTGTAAGTGTTCTGCAAGATAAGCAAACATTTCTAAAATATTTTAACTTGATAAGCAAGCGATGCTTTGCAATATGAATAGCACATGATGCCAAACATAACATGATCACAACTGAGCCAATGGTTATTCTCTCTCTCTCTCTCTCTCTCTCTCTCTCTCTCTCTGAGGGCTTGTGGGTGATCATCTCCCATGCTCAGATGCTCAATCTCAGGCCACGGTGTTTGGCAGAAATTTGGGATTTTTCAAAATGTTGGAAGGTGTCCACAACTGGCTCTCGTGTATTTTTTGTCATTTCTAAGCACCTGTGGACAGTCCTTTGCTTTTCCATACAAGAGGAAGCTTAGGAATGCTTTGCTTCATTCTAGGTCAGGCTGCCTACAGATATAGACCCTTTCTTCTGCTGCCTTATTTCCAGTTACATTAAATGCAGTATATGACAAGAGTTTATTAATTCTTTACTGTAGTCAACATTGTGCGAGCGTATACAATGGCCCCCATTGTACACAGAAAAAAATTCCATTGAGCCAGCAGTGATTCCATTAGTGATAGTGAAATTCTTCCTACACAATAACCCTCCTCTCTCTTGTCTCCCTCACACCAGCCATGAAGGTTTTCAAAGGTAGTGCAGGTTAACTTATTTTTTGTCATATTTTGTATTTGCTTTATTATTTTGTATTATATTACAGTATTGTAATCATTTTTATATGAATATTTTTTGGGTTATGGAATTTGCTTTGATATACAAGTGCTTTGGATTACAGGCATGTTTTTGGAACGAATTATGCTCACAAACCAAGGTTTTACTGTATATACAATGGAATATTACTCGGCCATCAAAAAGAGTGAAATCTTGCCATTTGCAACAACAGGGATCCAACTAGAGAGTATAATGCTCAGTGAAGTAAGCCAGTCAGAGAAAGACAAATACCATATAATTTCACTTATGTGTGGAATTTAAGAAACAAATGATTGAAGGGGGAAAAAAGACACAAAACAAAAAACAGGCTCTTCATTATAGGGAACAAACAGATGGTTACCAGAGGGAAGATGGGTGGGACCATGGGTGAAATAGGTGAAGGGAATCAAGAGTACACTTACCTTGATGACAGCACTGAGTCATATGTGGAATTGCTGAATCGCTATATTGTACGCCTGAAACTAATACAACACAGCACGCTGACTACACTGGAATTAAAATTTAAAAATGATAACAAAAAAGTAAAAACTGGTCATAAAAAGGATTATGGACCTAAATCAACATCCATATGATAGAACTTAGTTTTTTTTTTTAATTTTTTTTAACGTTTATTCATTTTTTTGAGAGACAAAGAGAGATAGAGCATGAGCAGGGAAGGGGCAGAGAGAGGGAGACACAGAATGTGAAGCAGGCTCCAGGTTCATAGCTGTCAGCACAGAGCCCAACGCAGGGCTCGAACTCACGAACTACGAGATCATGACCTGAACCGAAGTCGGACACTCAACAGACTGAGCCACCCAGGCTCCCCAGAACTTAAATAAATTAGAAAGTAGAGACCGAGCTATTTTTCAAACTGTATTTCAAGTTCTCATTCTCTAAAATGTTCCAGAAGTTTCTGAGACCGGTGGAGGAGAAATTAACACACATACACACTCTCAAAGAGACGTTCAACTTTTACCTGTTTTTTACATTTACACTTCACATAAGCTTTTATTTGGGAGAAAAATGGTTTTGCTAAAATAAAAACATAAAACCTCCAAGGCCATCACTTTTAACTACTTCTCCTCTTACAATCAAATGAAACATTAAATATGATTATCAATGCAAATACATCCCAAGGCAGCACAACATGCTTATTCTAATTAGCCTCTCTTCCCACATTCAAGTTAGTACTGCTGCAGACAGTGAAGTTCTAATTAACCCAACTCCCTGCTGACAGGCTAAGCGTACAAACTAGGTTAAATTACTGCATAGTGAAGTCATTTTCTTGTGCTTGTCACCTTAAAATTGTGGTATTGGTAGTTTCACTGATATGTGTTTGGAATAAGATAACATGTCTTCAGAAAAACTATCTGTATGATTTCCTGGAAGTTTGATATTGACTACATTTAAAACCTTTCTGAAGCGTTCTTGAATGTCTCACCTTTGTAATAGCAGTAGATATCTTAAACTTCCAAATATTTAAAATGTCAATGAGTACTACCTTAGCCAAAAGCATTTCTGGTATCAAGGGGATTAGCTAACAGCCAAAGAAGCTGAGACAACCCACAGACTATCCAAGATATTTGGTGGAATCATTTGGATTTTACTTTACTTCTGTTGTTTGTTTTTTTTAATGCTGTCCAAAAAGGAAAATTCTCTATAGTTTAAAAACTTCTCATTATTTCTTTGTCCACCCATCCACTAAACAAACTTACCGAGCACCTCCCTTGTGCTGTACTTGGAGATACAACAATGAATAAAACAGATAATCTCAATCCTCATGTCGTTTACAGGCAAATGTGAAAGGCAGATGTGAGAAACTAAGCACATACATAAATATAACACTGGAACCATGATAAATACTGTGAGAGAGAATTACAAGGTGCTATGGGATAGCATAATGGTGAACTTAATCAGACTTGGCTGGAGTAGGGGAAGGGTTTGAGGACCAGGCAAAGCTCCCTCAGGAAGTGACATTTGGCCAGAAGGAGAGTTCCACTTACCCAGGCAAAGCAAAAGGGATATGAGAAGACAGAAAAGTTTTCCCCAAAAGGGAAACTATGGAGCAGGGTTTTAAGAATGAATAAGTATTTAATAAGACTCGCTTCTAGAATGTTCTTTCTTAAGTCTACCCTAAAGTTAGCATTAGTTTCTTTTTATTGGATCCTAAGAACTACTAGGGCCATTTCTAGATGTCTATGTTAAAGTATTTTCAGTATCCTCTCTGCTTTCTTGTCTCCTCTGAAGAAATCCAATTCCCAGGCATACTTCCAACACTTCAATCTCTTTTTGGTCTCCATGATCTTTTTATGTATGTAGTAACTGTCTGAGCAATAACTTCATCCTCAAGTTTCCTTAAGAAGGTATTGGATAATTAATGAGAAGATACCAAAATGCACAAGACTGGAAATAACTAAAGGAAGTTATTTTATTGTGTAATTGGGAGTTTGGAGTTAGACAAGGACATTCCTGATGTGAATAGGCTGTGTCTAACAACAAACTGTTCTCACCCATGAGCTGTGCCAAGCCAGTTTACCCAAAGGGCATGGCTGTTTCCCATCCCTGCTTCGCAGCCAAATAGAGTCCTTGTCTGTCTCCTGGAGGAAATGGCATCCTTTCCCCACCTTAGAACACCAGAAATTTTCTATCCAGGATAAATAACACATGTTCTAGTTAGAATTAGCATTAGTCAAAAAAAGGTTGGGGGGGGTGCCTGGGTGGCTCAGTCAGTTAAGTATCCGACTTCAGCTCAGGTCACGATCTCACTGTTGGATTGGAGCCCCATGTTGAGCTCTATGCTGACAGCTCAGGGCCTGGAGCCTGCTTCGGATTCTGTGTCTCCCTCCCTCTCTGCACCTCCCCCCTCGCACTGTGTCTCTCTCTGTCTCTTGAAAATAGATAAATGTTAAAGAAAAATAGAAAAAAAAATTTTTAAAGATTGAGCATCATTCAGTTGGCAGGAAACTTTTTATTTTCAGGGAATAGGCAGAATGTCTGCAAAGTGAGACTTCACTAATTATCAAGCACATATGTGCACTTAAATGCAAACTCTATTCTGTAAGGCAGTGGTAGAGGAAGCATCATACCACCAAATCAAGGCTTGTTTAAACTGGAAGGGACTTCTGAGATTCCCTGGTTCAAGCCTCACAATGTATACAGAGTAAACTGAGACCCAAGGAAAAGAGAATGTTCAAGGGTCACATCAAAGACAGCAGAAAAGCCAGGCTGCAAGTGCTGATTTCTCTCCAGCGCCCTTTCTCTCACTGGGGGTAGCTGTCAGTGTAAATGGACACATCTTTGATGTGAGGGATTTTGAAATGTTTACAAATCTGGCAGAATGGTACCTGGAAAATCCTGGAGCTTGGTAGAAACTGGGGCAAGGGAGGAAAGACACTGAGGAGAGGCAGCCAAAAATCTGGAAAGGATACAGGACAGAGAGACTGGGAATATCCGGAAATGAAATTTGATCACCTCGCAAATGCCCCCCACCCCCGCCTTACAATGCTGTCTTACCATCTTTCCTGTCCACTTCACCCCAAGAGAAGAGTGCTCTCTAATTTGACCATGTTCATCCAGTGCCAGGAAATGAGTCTGGTGTGAGAGGAATCCACATTTGGTGCCAGACCACCTTTTCTCTCTGGCTCTCATCCAGATTCAATCACCTGCCAAGTTCCCTTCCACCCTTATGCTGCCCAAAGGTGGGTGTATCTACTTCTACAACCAAATAGCTATATCTTCCAAGACAGAATTAAACAAAACTCTTTAACTCCCCCGTGCCTTGATCTCCATCTCCCGATTGAGAAGCCAATTTGATTGATTTGCTTGCACAAAAAAGAGAATAATCAAGAAGAGCCTAAAGTGACAACCCACTGAGAATTATTAGAAGAGCAAACCAAAGAAATGAGTCTGTAATGGAAAAAGTCCAGGATCGTGATGGTCTCTACAAGAAGACCGACAAAGGAAGAGGGTTAGCCTCGCCAGCAGGCCTCAGATTATACCACGCAGGGACAAAAGCTAGCACTCATTACCACACACTACTTAATAGGTACTAATGCTAGGTAATCTATAAACTTTGTACACCTGACTTCTTATAATACTAGTGAAGAGAGGTATTTATATTCCATTTATAGGTCTATTGACACCAACCCTTTTTGGGTTCCTGGACCCAATTCCAAAGTTGGGGGGAGGGGTCCCCCAACATACCACACCAAGCAATTCTTGGACACCAGCAAGGTGTCTGAGATTCAATCCAATTCTGACATTATGCACCTGGAGACAGCATCGGATTCCACAGAGTAAGGGCTCAGTCCTGTAAAACTGCCCACTACACATCCCCCTCCCCGTTTGGGAGAGTAGTCACAAGTCCAGGCTGTCATCTGCACATCTCCATTGGGCTACAGACTGGAGGCTCCAAAACCCTCCTCCTTGGACTTGAGGTGCCAGCTGTTGTACTCCTGACTGACTTACTAGAAATCAGAGGTCCCCAGGACCTCCTTAGGTTCTTTTAATTTGCTAGAGCAGCTCGCAGAACTCAGAGAAACACATTTACTAGTTTATTAAAGGATACGATAAAAGACATGATGATATAAATCAACAGCCAGATGAAAAGGTACCTAGGGAAAGGTATGGAGAAAGGGCCAGGAGCTTCCATGCTCTCTTCAGGATCCAGACGCTTTCTGAACTCAGTCCTTTTGGGTTTTTATAGAGGGTTCATCACATTAACATGATTGCCAAAGTCATTGACCATTAGCTGATTCAACCTCCAGCGCCTGCCCCCTCCCCAGAGGTTAGGGAGTAAAACTTAAAGTTCCGACACTCTAACAGAAAAAGACATTGTTATATGTAAAACCTGAAGAGTTAATATATATGATATATAAGTAAATTTTATAAAAAGTAAAATTAGTGGCAATTCACCAATGAAGAAATACACATAGCCAATTTATAGGTTGAAGACAAAGTGGTTGCAATATTTTGTATTTTCTTGGAAATGCATTTGTAGGACATGTTTGTAATATCTACAATAATTGTAAAGTTACACAAAAGCTAACCCTCATTCATCAATTATTATATGACAGGCCCTGCTTTAAGTGTATTCTTCATAATAATCATCATAGCAATCTTATGGAGTAGGTACTATATCTTTGCTTTCCAGAAAAGGAGATGAAGGCAGAGGAAGGTTAAGTACTTGGTCATTGTCACACAGGTAATTAGTGGTAAAACTGAGATTCAAATTTAAGCAGACCGGCCTCAAAACCCATTAACAATTAAACTATACTCATATGACACCATTTCACATCAAAAATGTATCTTTCAACAATTCAGAGACAAGAGGTTGTTCTTTTCAACAAATAGGGTTGCAACAATTGGGCATCAATATGCAAAATAACTGAGCCCTGAACTAAAACCTCCAACCTTAAAACAAAAACTGATTGAAAATAAATTGCATAAAATGTAAAAATATGAAAATTTTAAGACATAGGAGAAAAATCTTCATGATGTTGGTCTTAGGTCGTGAGTTGTTACCTATGACACCAAAAGTGTGATCCATAAAGAAAAAATGGACAAATTAGATTTTACAAAAATTTTAAACTTTGGTCCATAAATGATAATGTTAAAATAAGAAGACAAATTACAGCTGGGAGAAGATATTTGCAAATCACGTATCTGACAAACAACTTGTATCCAGAATGCATAAAAAAAAACTTTCAAAACTCATCAGTAAGAAAACAACTCATTTTTTTGTTTTAATGGGCACAGGATTTGAGATACTACACCAAAGAAGACATATGGATGGCAAAAAAGCATGCAGAATTAGGGAAATTCTAATTCAAATCACAATGAGATACTACTACATACCTATTAGAATGGCTAAAAACAAAACAAACAAAAAAACCTGGTAATACGGAGTGTTAGCTAGAATGCATGGCTGGTGGTAATATAAAATGGATGGTCCAATCACTGGGGAAAATGTTTCAACATTTTTTTATAAAGTGAAACTTACATTTATCGTATCACCCAACAATGCTACTCCTAGGTATTTACCCTAGAGAAACGAAAATTTATGGTCATACAATGAATGTTGATGATAGCAGCTCTATTTATCTACCATCACTCAAAGCTAGAAATATCCAAATGTCCTTCAACAGATGAATGCATTAACTAGCTGTGGTACATCCACACAATAGAATACTACTCCACAACAGTAAGGAACAAACTTTTGAAACTTACAACAACATGGCATTAAGCCAAGTAAAATAAGGTACTATCAGAAAGCTACATATTGTATGATTGCATTTATATGACATTCTGGAAAAGGAAAGCATTTTGAGGATGAAGAGAAGGGATTAGAGCCGGGGAATAGGAGTGGGAGAGAGGTATGTGTACACTGGGGCAGTACAATAAGATTTCTGGGGTGATGGAATGGTTCTGTATTCTGATTGTGGTAATAGCAGTTGCACGAATCTATACATACATTAAAACTCATAGGGCTGACTCTTAAATACTGAGAACAAACTGAGGGCTGATGAGGGGTGGGGGGAGGGGAAGGTGGGTGATGGACACTGAGGAGGGCAGCCATTGGGATGAGCACTGGGTGTTGCACGGAAACCAATTTGACAATAATTTTCATACAAAAATAAATAAAAATAATAAAATAATAAAATAAACATTAAAAAATAAAAGATATATAAAAAATTAAAAAAACTCATAGGGCTAAACACACACAAAGTCAATTATACTATATATTAATTTTTAAAATTATACTCAAAATGTATCGTGCATAATGACCAGTAAAAATACGCAAAGACATGGCAAGGATATTCATCACAGCCTACGGCCACAAACTGGAAACAACACAAAATTCATGAAAGGAACATGGCTGAATTAATGATGGCCCTTATGTATAACAGAATATTGTAAGTTGCATGGAGTTATGTCCCTGATATATTAAGAAAACAGGTTGTAAAAAAAAATAATAAAAAAATAAAGAAAAGTAAAGACGTCGCAAAACAACATCCATGATCCCATTTTTGCCAAACTACAGAGAAAAGACTAGAAGCCATACGCCAATGTAGTAACAGTGGTACCTCTGGGTAATGAAATTGCTAGGCTTAGAAATGAAGAGTGGGGTGAGGAAGAAGGTAAATGTTTGCTTACTCTTTCACATACTTAATGTTGTATTTCTTTTATAATTTTAAAATAAGTATTTTTATTTATAGAAAAGCATATACAATAAATCAATCTAGTGGCAGGGTTCTAATTAATAACTGACTTGTCTGTCTCCATGAACTTCCTGAAGAAAAGAATTGTTTTGTTCATCCTCAACTCTCCAGCATCAAGCACTATGTTTGACCGACTGCTCATACTCTCAATATATTTAAGTTGAAATGGAAGAATTCCAGTCATGGAAAGTAATACATCTTAAACCCAGGTGACTCTTTTGTGAATTACCAATTGCCTGGCAGCATCAATAGGATAGTGGAGTAGTTAAAAACTCTGGTATTGAAATTCTGTCTCATTGTACCCAACTGTAAAATGGGAGAACATCTAAATCATTGGCTTCTGTGTCAAGGACTATTTCTAGGAGCATGGCACGAAGCCCGTTTGACCACATGAATCTGTATCAAAGTAGGGTCTGTCTTAGCCTCAGGGAAAGGTCTTCTGTTTCTGTTTTCTTTTTTTTTTTTTCTTCCTAAGTCCCCTTGGAGCAAGCACCCACCCACAAAAGGAAGAAGTGCTAATGGCTTTGTGTCCTGCGGTGTGCCTGCCCTCCCACACACTTCAAACCCATATGGGCAGGAAACAGGCCGATCCTGAGCTAATGAAGATTCCCTTTGTTTCCTTCAAAAGTACTTTGATTCTTGTCCCCTTTCTTACAGAACTGACCTTAACAGGAAACCAATTCTCTTCACATGCAAGAAAAGCAGTTTCACAACCAGCTTGGTGGCAAGGTGGTGGCCTTGGAGGAGCACGGGGACTATTTGGAGACAACATAAGCCTTGGCTCCACTGGCCTTCGCCAGCTGACCCCTCAGGGAAACCACTCACCTAAACAAATGCTCCCCACCCCCACCCTGTATGTCTCCGGGCGGGAGAATCCACTTTTACATTTTCTTCATTGTCTTTAATTTTTTTTTTAATGTTTTTTCTTTATTTTTCAGAGAGAGACAGAGACAGAGACAGAGTGTAAGCGGAGGAGGGGCAGAGAGTGGAGACACAGAATCCAAAGCAGGCTCCAGGCTCTGAGCTGTTAGCACAGCTCACTTCTCTTTACTCTTCAACAGGACAGTGGCTCTGCCTTTGGAAGCATCAAATGCTCTGGCTCAGCAGCCCCTCATTGTAGAAGAGGGCTCAGGGGCCTCTAGCCTTGTATCATTTCATTTAGAAATTCCTTCATTGCAATTCTGGAATCTGTTGTCCTCTGGGCCTTACATAAATTACTTCTGTAATTGGAAGTCTTACTTCTGGAAACAAAGCAGCTTGTCTGGTCCTATTCTCTCCCCTCCATTAAAAAAAAAAAAAAAAATCCTGGGACGCCTGGGTGGCTCAGTTGAGCATCCAACTCTTAATTTCGGCTCAGGTTATGATCCCAGGGTTGTGGATCGAACCCTGCATCCGGCTCTGCGCTGAATATGAAGCCTGCTTAAGATTCTCTCTCCCTCTCTCTCTCTCTCTCTTTTTCCCTTTGCTCATCTCCCCAGCTCACATTCTCCCTCATTCTCTAAAAAAAATTTTTTTTAGTATTTCTTAAAATCCTTTGTACTTCCAAACTACAGACACATTTGCTAGGTGAAATACCAACTAAACTTTATGTTGGCTTTTCCCCTATCAAACTGCAGGCCTGAATGCCTCAAGAGGTGCTAGTCTGTGTGTCTTCCTTAAAAGAGGATTCTTGAGAAACCCTGGGTGTCACAGTTAATGGATCACTTTGGGCCCCTGCCAGGCCCATTTATTCCAGTGACAATGACATCATTTCAAACATGTCGGCAACTCTTCTTAAAGGCCCATCTTTGGACTCTCTTTGCATGAGCTATACTCCATGCCTGCACTGCCCTCCTCCAGAGCTTCTATGCCCACACTCAACTGGCTAACTCTTGATTAGTCTACACATACCCTGGCTTATGCTCTCACATATCCTGGGAAGCCTCCTAGATGCCACAGGGCAGGGGCTGTGTCTCATGGGTGGCACAGATGTGGTACCTAATAGGTATGGCAGTGTGACAGACTGTGATTCTATTTATAGCGGCTGCTGGGAATTTTATCACTGTAACGGTTTAGGAGAAGGATCCCTTTATCTTCCCAATTAGACAATGTGGGATGTACTTAGATTTTTCTGGCAGCCTGGAGACAGAGCCTGTCTGTGCAGTCACTTGAGGAAAAGCAGTCCAAAAACACGAAAGGCAGAGAAGCAATTGCATTAAATACTCAAGTCGGATACTCTGGGCATAGATAAGCTGGGTGCATTTTTCAATCAAATTTAGAACACGAGTTTAAAAGTCATAGTGTAAGAGTCTCACCTGCTAAGGCCAGACTGTTCCTCAGGTCTGTTTTGACAGGGTGTGGCCCTCACCAGCCAGGCTCCTACCTTCTCCACCCTGCTCTGGATCCATGGAGGCCACCTGGGTTCCACTGGGTGCAGCTAGTAGGAAGCCCCAGAAGGAGAGAGGAGGGTGGAAGGAACGAGTTTATTCCCCCCGCGCCGGGGCTCAGCCATCTACAGAAACCACAGCTCTGGTGGACAGTCCTCCTTTGCCATTTCTCTACCTGGATTCAATAAGTGTTCCCTCCCCTGTGCCTTCAAGTCCACACTCATTTCAAACAACTCTCATTTTTCAGTCAAGGCCTTTATGTAAACGCAATTTTGTGCTGATGTCTGATAACTAAAACAGATAAAACCATGCTTCCTGTGGCTTGGCCCCGAGACTGGAGCTCAGCTTTGTACCTCCTCTCCCACCCTGGAAGCAGGCCCTCAGGCCCCTCCCTAGAGCTGCTATATTTCTTTAAGCAGCACCATTTGCAAATCGGTATCATCAAGTATTTGCTAGTTTGGTGTTTCAATAGCAGTGTGTCAAGTACACACAAGTAATTACTTAGAGTTGTTAGTAATATAATAGCTACAGCTTATCCAGTGCGTACTATCATTCAGAACTTTAAATGCATTGTTTCACATAATTCTCCCAGCAACCATATCAATTAGTCATTTATATCTCCATATCATGGGCAAGGAAACTGACGTAGACAAGCCAAGTAAACGAGTGACTACATGAGATCTTAAATGTAAGTCATCTGGAACAGAATGAAATTTCGTAGCTCTTCCTTTACCCTGACTGAGAGCTTGGCACAGGAGGCTCACCATATGCATTGTTTTAGGAGCCATATGCCTTGGTACTTGGTCATCCCAGTAGAGGTACAGGAGCACTCCATGAATAACACCATGAATCTAAAATAGCAGGTTTCCCTTGCATCTAATTTCCCATTCACCTTTCTTGCCAAAACTCAGCAAGTGGCCGTGACCTTAGCCCAGAGATTATGGCCTGACCAGGGCTACGGAAGACCCCATTTCCGTGTTCACAGTGAGCTCACCAACTCCCAAGGCTTCAGTTATCACTTATTCCAAAACTAGGTCTCCAGCTGTAACCTCTTCCCAGCTACAAACACAGGTGATGAAAATGCCTGCAGACACCCAGACAGGCATCTCGAGTGTAATATGACTACAGTGGACCTCAGCATCTTCTCCTGTTTTAAGCTTCTCTCATAATCTCTTAAGCTTTCACCTTTCCAATCACAGATGCCGGAAAACTCTTGAGTTACTGACAACTGCCTTTCCCCTCACTGTTCATAGCCAATCATCACATTCTATCCATTCCAGCTCTACTTTTTCTCACACATTCAGGCCCTCATTCTTTCTCACTTGAACTACTGCAGAATTATAGTGCCATTGGTCTCTGTAGCCCCAGACTCTGCAGACTTTCCTTCCTGGCCACTGGTGATGCTGTTGCTTCTGCCAAGGACTCCCTTCCCCTACCTACGTTTTTCTGTTCAAGTCCAGTCTTTTCCAAGACTCAGCTCAAATTTCAGTGGTAATAGGAATTTGTCTTCCATTATTTTGCACAGCTCACAAAATAAAGTTCAGATCTGCAGACTGCCATAAGTGAACATTCAAACCCACTACAACTGGTTTTTTTTGAATTAAAGACTAGAGAGGACTTTAAGATATACCAAATGGAGGGGAGCCTGGGTGGCTCAGTCAGTTAAGCATCCAACTCTTGACTTCAGCTCAGGTCTTGATCTCACAGTTCACGAGGTTGAGCCCCAGGTCAGGTTCCATGGTGACAGTGCGAGGTCTGCTTGGGATTCTCTCTCTTTCCCTTTCTCTCTGCCTCTCCCTTACTTGCACACACATGTGCGCTCTCTCCCTCAAAATAAATAAACTTTAAAAAAAGATACACCAAATGTGAAGTCATATTTAATTAACAACATCACGAAAGAGAAATAGATCTCTGGATCTCAGATTTTTTTTGTTTTAATTATTTTATTGTTTTTAACCATATTAAATACACTCTTTAATCTCCATCTCACCCACCCCTCCACCCTCCACCCACCCCCCGCCCGGGTACCATCAGTTTGTTCTCTATAGTTAAGAGTCTATTTCTTGGATTCTCTCTCTCTCTCTCAATCCCCCTCTTTTTCTTCCTAAACTCATTTGTTTTGTTTCTTAAACTTCCACACATGAGTGAAATCATATGGTATTGGTCTTTCTGACTGGCTTATTTCACTTAGCATTATACTCTCTGGACCTATCCATGTTGTTGCCAATGGCGAGACTTCAGGTTTTTTTTTTGTTATGGCTGAATAATATTCCATGGTGTGTGTGTGTGTGTGTGTGTGTGTGTGAACACACCAGTTCTTCTTTATCCGTTCATCTATTAATATACACCTGGGCTGCTTCCATAGTTTGGAGGATCTCAGATTTAAGGTGTCATCTGAGTAGCACCTTTGGTATGGACTCTCCTCACTTTCCACTAAAGACAAGAAAACAAATGAGGAATTGTAGCTACAGTGATAACCAAGACTGCCAATCAACCTTTTATCAGCATTTAGGAACCCCAAAGTCCAATAAAATTGGGCTGAAAAATATGTTTCTTTTTACTATTAAAATATTTTTTAATGTAAAAGATGAATCACTGGCTTTTACTCCTGAACCAAGACTACACTGTATGTTAATTCACTTGAATTTAAATTAAAAAAAATAAATAGAAAAAAAATTTTTTAATATCATAAGTACCTCTTAAAATTGAAAATGTGTAACTGGGATCTCAAATTCCATATTAAGCAAGCAAAGATTTAGAAGGGAAAAGGAAGAATCAGAAAAAGTTTAAGTGTGCTGAGTTCCCCATTGGTACCCAAGTATCCAGATATGGTTCACTATTTACTGTTATAAATACAGAAGCATAGGTTAAAGAATTTTTCTGAAAAAACTAAGGGTAAAATAAAAAACAGGATACATACACTAAAAATGACTAGAGAAGATAAATGTCAACAAAATTAAGCCAAATAAGCAAAGGATAGAAAAAAAACACTAAAAGGAAACATCAGAGAAGTGTAAAAAAGTGAAGGATAAAACAGTATTCAGAAATTAAGATTAAATACATTACCTGTGATTTAAATATAAATGTTTAAAATCACCTATAGCAAGTACTCTCAGAAAAAATTAAATCTTCCTAGATGATGCTTATAGGAGACTCACTGAAAATCACACAAGCTTAAAAGCAAGAGATGGACAAAGAATTTATCAAGAAATGAAAAGAAAAAAGAAAATAAAGCAATTTAAAATAAAGAAAACAAGGGTAATTGTATTAGTTTCAGACGAAGTGGAATGCAAGATGGAAATGGAACAAAGTGTATTATATTATGTTGATGGAAAGTCAAGTCCATGAAGAAAGCACAGTGTTACAGATTGTTGTGCTCCAAATCATAAAGAATCAAATATATAAAGAAAAAAACAGATAAAAGCAAAAAGAGTGGGAGGAAAGCAGAATAGTTTTGGCAGATAGCATCACATCTCTCTCAAATTTTCACTGATGAAGTAGGTGAAAATGAAACATGCAATTTGATAATTATTATAAATTATATATACATATATACATGTGTACATAAACACATACATGTATTTTCAGGTATATCTAACTATACCTTAAATGAAAGGATTCAACTTCTTTTTTTCCCCAATCATCCAAAGAATACGTACCAAAATTGAGTATATACCCAATGGAGCAACACATTTCAAAAGATCAGTGTGTAAAAGGTAAAACTATACAGTCAAAATTACTCTTAACAATACTTAAAACCCAAAAAGAGAATGTGCAAGTGCATCATTAGTCCACAAATGTAACATGCAGGTTTTCCTCCAGCACTGGATCAGATCACCGCTGCCTTCAGTGCGAACCAGATGGAGGAGCTGGCTGGTATTCGGGAACCAGGTAGCACAAAAATAATGCACCTCCACACACACTGGTCACAACTGGAGCATGAGAAACCTAGAACAGGGACCGAGCTCAGTGCAAGGGAAAGCCCAGGTGAAATTATCTGCACCTTTATATACTTTGAGACCAAGTATATATAGTTGGATTTGCCTCATTTAAATTTGGTTTGGCTCCGAGGTAAATACTCAAAATATTTAACAACCTGGGCCAGCCAGATTAAAATGCATGCTGATCTGAGTGCCAGAAAAGGTTCTGAATGGCTCTGATAGGCCAGATATTAATCCTCTAGTTGCTGGGTGGTTGGAAAGTCTAGAGGGATCTAGGCAGCCAAGGTGGCAGGACAGGGGGCACTCAGGAGGAGCAAGCAGCAATTATTTACCAGATGGCACAGAATT
This sequence comes from Acinonyx jubatus, assembly GCF_027475565.1. Taxonomy (NCBI): domain Eukaryota; kingdom Metazoa; phylum Chordata; class Mammalia; order Carnivora; family Felidae; genus Acinonyx; species Acinonyx jubatus. The sequence goes on from NC_069391.1 coordinate 43,450,501, forward strand.
ATTTCACTCTTTTCACAATCAGTACAAATGAACCAGTACAAAACAGTGGAATAGCAGCCCTGTTGTAATCCATGCACGCATGTATGCACACACACACACACACACACTCACACACTCAATTCAGTGAAGTCAAAGAGAAACAACCCATGCAATACTCCCAAACCACAATAATCCCTTACACAACATATTAAATCAAGTTTAACAATCCATCACTAAACAAAGAAAGACAACCAAACTCTTAAAAATCATAAGCAGTCTCCTAAATAATTACTAATTCTCAGAAAAGATGAGAACTAAAAAGACAAGACTTCTAGAAAATATAAGAATCTTACTTTCAAAACCACACAAATGAGTCCAAAACTGCTTTCACAGACAAATACATAGCTTTAAATACTTGACTTATTATTATTATTATTGAATATAAATAAATCGAGAATTCTCCTAAGGAAACCTTTGTAAAAAGAACTAATAAGACTCAAGAAAGGCAGGGAGAAAGAAAAATAAAGCTAAATACAGATATTAAGAAACTTAAAAAGAGAAAAATGAGAATTCCAAGAGCTAGTTCTTGGTGTGGGTAGAATTCACAATAGCCAGTCTCTGAAGTCTATTTATGAAACTAAAATTGGCAATAAAACAAGAGGTAAAATAGGTCTTGTGAAAAGATGCTTTAAATCACAAGAAAATCCCATGTATAATTCTCAACTAATAAATTTGAAAAAAATATATTCATTGATTTTATTAGGAAATATAAATTCCTAAAGTTAAGCTAAAAAAATACAAAGCCTGAATGATCTCATCAAAAATTCACAGGGCTGGGGCACCTGAATGGTTCAGTTGGTTAAGCAACCATCCAACTCTTGATTTCAACTCAGGTCATGATCCCAGCGTTGTGGGATCAAGCCCCACGTCAGGATCCATGCTGGGTGTGGAGCCCACCTAAGATTCTCTCTCTCTCTCTCTCTCTCTCTCTCTCTCTCTCTCTCCCACCACCCTTCCCTCATTCATGCTGTCTTTCTCTTTCTCTCTCAAAAAAAAAAAAAAAATCACAGGGCCAACTGATTTTGCTAGAGAGTTTATGTAATAGAAAAACATTTTTTGTTGTTGTTTTTTTAATGTTTATTTAGTTTTGAGATAGAGAGAGAGCATGAGTGGGGAAGGGGCAGAGACAGAGGGAGACACAGAATCTGAAGCAGGTTACAGGCTCTGAGCTGTTAGCACAGAGCCCAACATGGGGCTCGAACCCACAAATGGTGAGATCATAATCTGAGTTGAAGTTGGATGCTTAACCAACAGAGCCACCCAGGTGCCCTGAAAAACTTTTTTTTTTTAAAATAGAAATCTACCAATTCTTTTAAGGCAGAATAATCTTGTTATCTAACCTCAAATAAATAGCTGAAAAATGAAGACTACTCCTTATCTCACTTACGGAAAAGCAAAAAAATCCCAAATAAAATATTAGCAAATCAGTTCAGCACTTTATTAAATGATTCATCTTCTGTAAATATTCTCTGGATTCCCAGCAGGCAAGAATGGTATAGTAGATCACAAGTGTATTAATAATGTATCACTTAATTGCCCAACATGAAATGCATTGGACCTTTATGACAATATCTATGAAATTTCCAACATGAGATGCATTGGACCTTTATGAAAACATCTATGAAATTTTACCAAAAGATACAAAAGATTTCAAGACTTGGAGAAATGTACAGGGTTCTTAAGTGGAAAGATAACTCTTCCTAAATTAATTCATAAATTTAAGATAATCCCAATGGGTGTCACAAAAGGAAAGAGTCACTACGATAGGTGCAGAAGGGCTTCAAGAAACAGATATGTCCGATACTCCATGGGAAGCTGTTTGCATTACCACATCTCTATTTGAACTCATTGGTCAAGTGCATTATACTCAGAAACGTACTATCCGTCTATGTGTCTCTTTGTTTATATCTATCTGTAGCTCTGTGTGTGTCGAAAAATTGTTGCCTTTCTTATTTTTGAGATAAAAGGCTGAGCTGCACATCTGGCCCGGCACCAAGGTGAACAGAGAATGTAGCAGCAGGAGAGAGCAAGGGAGGAGTGCATAAATTAAATTAAAACCGAGGCCCAGTTCCATGTGGGAGGTAACCATGAGAACATATGCACCCTGGGAATTCACAGGGGAAACCCGGTAGAGGGCATGTGAATTCCACAGGGAGGGATATAAAATTCAGTCTTATCTGGAAAATGTGAACAGTGGCTATCTCTGGATAGTAGTACTGTACATAGAGCATAAAAAGATAAACACGTTTAAATGAGTTCATTGGAAGGGAGGGAAATGGCTTGTGCTGTGCATCCTAAGCCTTGGATTTAGTCATGGCTCTCACGGTGGTGCTGTGTCTAAACTATTTCAGTCTCCAGGTGCCCTGCATCAAACACAGATCACATCACAGTGAAAGGTCAGGCAGGTTAGCCTTGCTTGCTGAACAGCAGAGCCAAGCACTATGCGGTTCGAAGCAAAGGGAATCAAGCCATCCTGGGTTTGAATCCCAGATCTGCCACATATTACTAATGTAACCCAGGACTATACACAGATAACTCAGCCTTCTATGCCTCTGCTTGGTCCTCCGTAAAGTGGAGGTGATGATACTGACCTTTTAGCGTTTCATCATATGAAAAAATCTTTTGTAAATTCTATGAAAGATGTGTTAAGAATGTGCACCAATAGCAATGGTCAATAAACAGTGACGTTGCTGCTGCTGCTAATGATGATGATGATAATGGTGAGGACTTAGGATTCCCTAAAGGGGTGAGACCAGTGAAGAGAAGAGAGACTTCTCCCTGCAAAATAGGCACAACCTGACCCCCTCCCCCGAGGGTGATCCTCCCTGCAGGACCAATCCGAGGCAAAAGCTACAGTTTGTGGTAGTTTTTTATCCTACATCCAGAGAAAAGAGGGTCCACAGAGTCAGATATTGAACACCACCCAGCACGATAATGCTGCACTACGACAAAACTTACCTCACACCCTTGTTTCTCTTTTTCCCATGTAGTAAAGGACTTAACTTCCGGTAGGGGCATGCAGTTTTAATCTGCGGTTTCTTTAATGACAAAGTCTGACTCTGTATTAAGGATGACATACATTATTTATAGTCTAAGGTCACCACTGGAAAACAAGATTTACCATGTGCTCTAGGAACTAAAGTCCACAACCCCTGGACTTTAGTCCTAGATTTTAAAATCAGAATTTTAAAATATGACTAATCAAAGACCTAGGTTTCTTTTAATTTTTTTAATGTTTATTTATTTTTGAGAGGGGTGGTGGGGAGAGGCAGAGAGAGAGAGAGAGAGAGACCCACAGAACCGAAGCAGGCTCCAGGCTTTGAGCTGTCAGCACAGAGCCTGATGTGGGGCTCTAGAAGAACCATGAGATCATGACCTGAGCCAAAGTCGGTTGCCCAACTGACTGAGCCACCCAGGTGCCCCAAGACCTAGGTTTCAAATAGAATTTTTGATACTCCTAAGTTTGGTTTCTAAAGGAGTTAGAAACTAGATCAAACGGACTTTAGTTCTTAGACTGTATAATGTAAAATGTATTCAAAAGAAGCCAAAATTTTTGCTCTAGTGTGTGTGCTTGAAATTAAAACTTGATTACTGAGGTCTATGCGGCTAATTTCAAATTTTTAATGTCTGAAAGGAATCAACACTCAAATGTCAACTTAGAAGGAAATACTTGCACATATGCAATAGATTCCCCCAAGGACCTATGCAATTTCAGGTTTGTTGGCAGTAAATCTCACAGAATAAATGAGATGATGTTCACTTCTAAATCAAGTATACAAAATATTAGTATCAATATAGTAACAGTTCATTCACCTCAAACTCTGCTTTTTTGTGAACAATCCTTCCCATAGCACTGACAAAAAAGTCAGCATTATCAACCTCATGACTTAAAACATATCCCCTCAAGGCACCTGGATGGCTCAGTTGGTTCGGCGTCTGACCTCAGCTCAGGTCATGATCTCGTGGTTTGTGGGTTCAAGCCCCATGTCAGGCTCTGTGCCGACAGGTCAGAGCCTGGAGCCTGCTTCAGATTCTGTGTCTCCCTCTCTCTCTGCCCCTCCCCGACTCGTGTTCTGTCTCTCTCTCTCTCAAAAATAAACATTAAGAAAAAAATATATATATATATATATATATTAAAAAAAAACAGAGTCTTTCAAACCTTCAATCAACACTTTATCAGCCTTTATATACAGGTGTGATTACCTGGTTTCTGGTCTACAGTAAATGGAAGAAACAGTTCAGCTTTCATATTTCAGTTTCAAAACCTGTACTTCTAACCAGTATTGGCTTAGCCAATAATTCCTCATACGGGATACACGTCTATCACACCCAACTCAGGGCTGTCTTTGCCAGAGCGTATCTTATAACTATGTCAGCAATTCCTCGCTGAGCTTTTGTTGAAGCAAAGGCATCCTTCTACCAAGTGGAATATTTTATAGAAGGTAATATGTTAACCAAATTAAGGTTACCCTGATTGAAGTTGGTAAAGTAGGGGCATGGGGCCCAAGACCAGCAAGCCCAGGCCTCACCTTCACCCGCTGTGCAAGCCACACAGGTGTCCCTTTGGAACCCCAGAGCTCCATGAAGCAAATATGAGAGCCACTGGCTTACAGTCTAATGGGAGATTTGTAGACAGATCAAACACGTTCAGGTAATTAGTACGGATACAAATACTAAAGGGCAGCAGTAAACTGAGGACTCTGGCTTTCAGGTTTGGACGTGTCACACGGCCACTGTAATCACAAAGGAGGCCATGGTGCAAGACTGCAGAGGGCGCTGGTGGGCTGTCGTCCTCACCTTTCTCAAACTCCGCTGACTGTGGCTCCTAAGGTTTACAAGGAAGATGGTGAGATGGAGGGCAAAAGACACAGAGCCAGAAGGACACGGCATTGTGAAAGATGCCCTTTGACACCAGGGGTTCTTGGGCATTCTCAACTGTTTCATCACCCGAAAACAAGCCAAGACTCTCTTCTTCATTAATAACACCTTTTTTCAATTAACAAATAATGCATATATGACATTCTCACCCCATTTCTGGTATTTACTCTCATCCAGCACACTTCCCTGAATCTTCACTTCATCCCTCAGGGTTAAGTTCTAAGTGATGAGAGGAGGTCCAGGGAAAAGAGGAAAGGATTTGTTTCAGGTCTTACTTGATTATTATATGGCAGCATCAGAAGACCTGGCTTAGTGCTGTGACTTCACTTCCTATGGCCCTTCTGGTTTATGGTCAATGATCCTGTGGTTGAGACCGTTTTTTTCCCCTCTTGCAGTTCCCATCCTAAAAGGGAGCCTGTACAACTGGGTTTATGCTTCAAGACAATAGTTAACAGATGTTTAAAGCCAAACAATCAAACCTAGCTATTTCTCTGCTTCCCAATCTGTCTCTTAATCTTTCTTTCTCTCTTGAGCTCTCTCTGTATAATTTATATATTTTATTTATTATTTTATGTTACTCATGTATTAAAATGTATTTAATATACTTACACATTAAAAGAGTATATAACTAATTTTTGTATTAAAATGTTTCTCTGCATGTCCAAATTTTTCAACAGGAACATGTATTATTTTTGTCTTTTTTTAACTTTTTAAAAAAAAATTTTAATGTTTGTTTATTTTTGAAAGAGACAGAGAGAGACAGACTGTGAGCAGGGGAGGGGCAGAGAGGGGGAGACACAGAATCCAAAGCAGGCTCCAGGCTCTGAGCTGACAGCACAGAGCCCTATGTGGGGCTCAAACCCATGAACCATGGGATCATGACCTGAGCAAAGTTGGATGCTTAACCAACTGAACCACCCAGGCCCCCCTATTTTTGCCATCTTTAAAATTTATTTTTATTATTTTAGAGAGATAGCGTGCATGAGCTGGGCAAAGGAGCAGAGGGAAAGAGAGAGAGACACAGAGAGAGAGAATTCTAAGCTGGCTGTATGCTCAGCATGGAACCTGATGTGGGGCTCCATCCCACAACCCTGGGATCATGATCCAAGCAGAAATAAAAGGTGGGATGCTCAACCGACTGAGCCACCCAGGGGCCCTTTTTGTCATCGTTTTTGTAATCTAATTATTTCTGTAGAAAAATACACATTTTAAGGAAGCTAAAGTATACAAATGCTGTATTTTGAAGTAACTACCCAGAGTTCCAATTTGCATAGTAGTTTCATTCCCAAACATCAAAAATCAACTGAATCCTGTGAGAGAAACATTTCTCAGCATCTCTCCTGGTCTTATTTCAATAGGTCATCTGAATGTCCCAATAAAAATATCCAAGGAAGAGAGTGTTCCTAGAATCTCTTTTTTTTCTGTAATTACACCATATTAATAAATATCTTGATAGTCATAAACATTATATGCAGAATAGATGGCAGTACTGATAAATGTGGGTCCTTTTATATTTATTTTTATCTTTTAGGAAATAGCAATTTAAGCATGAAACTGATCATCACAAAGTATCTCTACAACTATGAAAGTATTATATTTGATGTTCTTTTTAGAACAGTCAGCATATACATTTTTAAAAGATATGTCTTATTATGAAATCTCTGTCTTGCAACACCTATCCAAACACAGTAAGACAAAATGATTAGAAAGAAACGCTTTTACTCTCGCTAACATTTTGATGTATATTCTTTGTTTTTTGCCCAGGGTATACAAAGAGAAACTGCAGAAACCAACATACATACTTTTTTTTCTTAGGTTAAGACAGAACAGTTTCATATCCTGAATTTTTACTTAATCTTGTTACATTTAAAGTCTTATGGTAACATTTTGCTTTACAGTGCTAAATTTCTATGTAAAAAGCTACAGTGTTGGGGCACTTGGGTGGCTCAGTCAGTTAAGCATCTGACTCTTGACTTTGGCTCTGGTCATGATCTCCCAGTTTCGTGAGTTCAAGCCCTGCATCAGGCTCTGCAAGGGCAGCGTGGAGCCTGCTTGGGATCCTGTCTACGCCCCCTCCTCCACTCACACTGTCTCTGTCTCTCTCAAAATAAATAAATAAACTTAAAAAAATTTTTAAAAATAAAAAGGTGCAGTGTATTTTCATACACACTTATCTCATGTGTATTATTGAATATTCTCACTTGCTTTTTAATCTTTGCCAGTTTGATATAGAAAAATAGTCTCTTATTTTGATTTGATTTTAATTCAGAGGGTGAATTTTTTCACAAGACTATTAGCCATTTGTATTTCCTCCTCTGTGAATTATTTCTTCTTCTTTTTCTGTTGTTTTCCTTTTTCTATCAGCTTCAAATGAGCATCTTTTATGAAAATACTTTAGTCTCTTATATGCCATATTTGTTGCAAGTATTTTTCTCATTTTTCCTTTGCCTTTTTATTTTGCTTATTAAATTAACAGTTTAAATATTTATGTAGCTATATATACTGAATTTTATTTTTGTGGTTTCTTTCACTGTTTTTAAGCCTAAGAAGTCTTTCTCCCTATGAAAAATCAATAAATATTCGCTTCCATGTTTTTTTGGTGGCTTGATTTTTTACATTTACTCTTTAATCCCTTTGGCATTTACTTCAGTGTGTGGTAACAGATGGATTTTTTAAACAGTTCTTTTTTCAAAACAGAAAACTAATTTTCCCATAACTGTTATTCTTTTCTCCACTGATTTATATCCTTTATAGATAATAAAATTTTATGTAAACTCATGTCTGGTTCCGACTTTTCTAAGTCTGTTAATCTGTGTCCCCATACTCTTATAGGGTACTCCACTGTTACTAGAGTATTATACGCTGCCTTGAGAGCTATCAGAGCCATTATCTGGGCACCTGGGTGGCTCAGTCGGTTGAGCATCCAATTCTTGATTTCGGCTCAGGTCATGATCTCATGGTCGTGGGATAGAGCCCCATGTCAGGCTCAGTACTGAGCATGGAACCTGTTTGCAATTCTCTCTCTCTCTCTCTCTCTCTCTGTCCCTCCTCTCTCACATGCTTGCTTGCTCGCTCTCTCTAAAATAAACATTTAAAATAATAATAAAAAAATAAAAAATAAAATAAAATAATAATAAAAAGATAATAGAGCGACTGCCAAGAATTACCTTTTTCTCCCCAGAATTTTCTCAGCAGCTCCTTCTGCTTATTCTTTAAGATAAAATTCACAATTGTTTTAAGTTTCAAAAATAGGATCATTGGCAATTTTGATGAAAATTATTAGAAAGAAGTGTTTAGCACTTGTGATGAGGGTTATAAAACCTTGCCGCGAAATACGTAAGGAAATTACAGTAATTAAAAGTACCAATCAGTTTTGTGGAAGAAAACGTTACAAAAGTGTCTCCTTTCCCCAAATCATCTGTTTAATGGAAATCTATTCACTTATCAAATATCTAGTGTGGCTAGGGCCTGGACTAGGCTCTTTAAAAACTGTAGAAACTGGGGCACCTGGGTGGCTCAATCGGTTAAGTGTCTGACTCTTGGTTTTGGCTCAGGTCATGATCCCAGGGTCTTGGGATCGAGCCCCGTGTTGGGCTCTACACTAAATGTGGAGCATGCTCAAGATTTTCAATCTCTCTCTCTCCTACTGCCCCCCTCCCTTACTTGCTTCCTCTCTCTAAAATAAAAAATAATAAAAACAAATTAACTGTAGAAACCACGGATCATGTGTCCAAGATGACAAAATATTCTGTTGGGAAAAACTGGCAGCACGAGGGAGTGGTAACTCATCCGGGACCTTGTACTTCTTTCTTGCCTATTCCAAAATATGGAAAAAATAGTTTACTGAGTGAATATTTGGATAAGTGGGGAGTGAAGCATGGAGTAAAAACTCCCCAAAGCCATCCCAGTAATACAGGCCTCCTGCAAAGAGTCCACAGGAGAGGGAGCCAGGAGAGGGAGCTGACCTTTGGTGTGCTGAGTGCTATGTGCACGCAGGGGTGAAGTGCAATAGCCTGGAACAGGACAGGTGGAAGGGAGGGAGGTGCAGAAATCAGGAAGCTGGGAACTGGAGATGAACTTTGCCAGAGAAACAGAGAGATGTCTACTTGGGAACTTCATTTTGCACACTGTGCAACACAAATCATCCTCCCCTTCAACCTACTGGGAACTCTATTATTCACCAACACTACAGAGGTGGGTCCTTTCTCATGTGTTTGGTGTCTCAGAGGGCTGGGTCTCACTTTGACATGAACGTGGGTGAGAAGAAGTCTGCTTAAGGGCATCCAGTCAAATCTAGGCCACGTGGTACGGCACTGGAGGCAGAACCCCCTCCACCCTGAGCCCCAATCTGGCAGCCATACCGTCATCTCTTCAGGCATCCATGTCCACTGTCTGCTCGGTCGGAAAGCCTGATTTCCATCAGTGGAGCTGAGTGTCCCAGAATGAACTCACTTCTCTCTTTCCTGTGCCTGCCTGTACATCTGTGGAAACCTCATTACCGCCCGAGTAGAGTCATTTGTATCAACGGTCTATCCTCATTATTGGTTGATTCTGTATACTTGAATTTGCCTACAATTTATTTATTGCCTCAAAATCAGCACTCATGATGCCTTCCCAGCCATTAGAACGCACAGTAGAGCAGGAAAAACCCCGAGTCCTCAGATGCACATGTTCCCAACTGTAAACCAGTATCCTCTCCACAGTATAGGTAGTGCTATTTTTTCACATTTTTGTGCTTTTAGTTGGCAGTTTCACCATTTAAATTGCCTCCAAACAACTAAAAGGCACATCATAAGGAATACAGGCAATTGTTACAGTAATATAACAGGACAGGTGGTTGCTACACTTGTGGTGAACATAATGTATCAACATGTCAAATCACTACATTGTACGCCTAAAACTAATGTTACACGGTGTGTCAACTATACTCACATTAAAAAAAAATTTTTTTAAGACAAATCCAAAAGATAAAAAGAATAAGATAGCTCCCAGGCATAGTGTTGAAGTGCTGTTTAGTGTTCTTAAGCATGAGAAAGCTACGATGTACCTCAGGAGAAAACACGTGTTAGATAAGCTCCTTTTGGGCTGCATTTCATGCTGTTGACCACGAGTCCCATGCTAATGAGTCAGTCCTATGCATTAAATGATTTTCCTTTAAATGGAAACACACACAAAACTAGGTAGGTATCGATTTGTTGACAAAAAAAGTTGCGACTTGCAGGGATCTAACGCTGTGTCCATGATTTATAGAACGGAACTATTAGGAATGATGAGAATGTACTGAATGTCCGCGGGCAACTCACACCCCAACAGCAACCTCCTTAGCAGCACGGACTTTATTTTATTCATCTTTACATCTGCTGACCCAGGGTGGGGCACAGAGTAGAAGGTCAAGAAATATTCATAGAATAGAATAGGCTGGGAAGGAAGGAGATGTTGAAATGGGATGGAATGGAATAGAATAACATTTATACGGGTTCTTAGCAACAGGGTGCTCTTAGGAACATAGGGAAACATAAGAAATAATAATGACAGTTAATATTTATGGAGCTTTTTTTTTATGAGCCTGCACTTGCCAGGCATTTGACCAACTTATATCATGGAATCCTTACCACTCTGCAGTGTGAGTGACACGATCCCCATTCTACAGAAAGGTGAAATAAATTGTTCAATGTCACACCATTTTCACCCTGGGTAGGGCTCCAACCAAGATCCATCTGGCCCCAGAGCCTGTGCTCATAACCACCTGGGGAAGGTGAAAATGTGGGCTTGGCAGGGGTGATAAACCATGAGTTCCATCAGAGAGTGATCTCTAGGAGAGGAAGAGAGGTTCTCTAACAGAAGTCAGTCTGAACCACAGGCTCTCCCCAGCCTTAATGGGAAGACAGTGATGCAATCAAAGGTGATTCTTTCCCTGCTGGCTGGCAACAGCACTAGTTTTTGTTTGATTCCAGAAGCAGCTGGCAGAATGAGTGTATTACTCACTTTGCTGATGGCTTATGGACTCCGGAGTCATCAGTGGTCAGGGCTGTGTCCAGGCCTGCAGATTACCCCAGGCCTCTACATGTGGCTGACCCTTCTGCAGCTGTTGTGTGTTTCTGGCTCCAGTTCCACACCTCTTGGCAGACTATTTGTGTGAAAAGCCCTGCTGAATCTGGGTGTGAGATACACAGGGGGAAGGGGGCTGGGAGGCACAAAGCAAGCCAGCACTGCCAGGGGCCTTGCAGCTGTATCCATTAAGCACTTAAAAGAGAAGGAAAGGAATTTATAAGTGAATGATCTGGAGGCTCAAACCTAAACAGAATAGGCAATTTGACGGTACATGGATTCTGCCCGAATTTATAGATTGCCTTCCACATTCTCCACTGAAGTGAAGAAACTTAGCCTCTAATGCACTGAGTGAGTTTAAACAAAGTACTGAACCACAGTGCTGGCATCTGTATAATGAGAAAGTTGAATCAAACCGGTATTTCTTAAGGTAACAAACATTAGCTCCATACGATACTCAAAAGACAAAAAATAAAGGATTCTACGATTCTCTGAGGAGTTCGTCTTCAGAAATACTGGACCAGATAATCTTCTAAGACTTTGACAGTTCCACTATCCTATTACTCTATGTAACAGTTAGCGTGTGGCCTGCCATAAAGACTTCTACCTCTGTTACCATGTTCTTGAAACTAAAATAATTCCCTAATTCGGGTAATTGGGGACCACATCCAGGGGCAAGAGAGAGTATCTGTCATGTAAGAGTTCTTTCCCTATCTCCAGACCTCTGTGTATCCTCTGCCAGTGTTAGCAGAGAGGACCTCACACCTCCTCCTACCAGATCATGCCGCATCAAGTTTACAGAAAGGCACGTGGTAAAAGGAATCTTCCAGAATAAGGGACATCTCCCAGAAAGGAATTTATGCTTACCAACCCCACTTCCACACCTCCCACTTACTCCTCAACCCCAGCCCAGCGCCATTCACCAAGAATGCTTTGCAACACACAGCACCTAAGTGCCACATTCTCTAGTCCCTCCCTTCACCCTACTCCTGCCTCTGCACTTTTTGACGCAGCTAAAACTCCCTCCTCCCTTGGCTTCTCTCATTGAATGCCTCCAGTTTCCTTTTCCTCTACCCACTTACCCCGTTGATACAGGTGTTCCCAGAACCAGTCTGCTGTCCTCTTCTTGGACAATCTCATTCCCTCACACAGCTTCACTCTACATCCTAATGACTCCAGGAAGGGTCTCTGGTCTGTCCCTGCCCACTCAGCCTAACTCAAACCAAATTACCGTCTTCCCAACTCATCTTCCTGGCTCTATCCCCTGCTACCTCCTTCAGTGGGCCCTGGAGCATAGCCACATAAAACTGCCACACAACATATTCCCCATTTTCATGCTTTTTCCTCTGCCTGGAATGCTCTACTTCTCACTTCCACTCCTGATTTTCCACAAAGTGTAATCCTATCCATCCATCTCAGATGTCACCCTCATGATGAGACCCCTGTTCTCTTCCAGGATTACTCCCTCCATTTTCCATGCTCCCAACATCTGCCTCCCATAAAGCAGAACTTCTCACCGAGCATACACAAGCCAGTTGACGTCACGTGCCTCTCTTAGTCATCTTTCTAACTGCAATGCCTAGCAGATTCCCAGGACACAGAAAGGGCTCCGTAAATGTTAGCTTGAATGAGTGAGTATAACGGACTTACCCGTTCTTCTACTGGCTCACTATGCCTGCTGGTCTGCTGGCTGACTTGTGGGCCTATTTTGAGGGATGCCCCAGTTATGTCCAAGGGGTAAATTAGATCTTGTCTATGATTTAACAACAAATGCCCATTTTCCAGGTTTACTGGCAAAAGCAAGATTAGAGTCCTAGATAATCCTTTGACACAGGCTGATCAGTGGAAGACTCTTTCACTCGGTTCATCTCACTGGGATAGTATTCATTACATGCCAAATTACTTTTCTATTTTCTTTTTGGACACAGAGTTCTAAAGAGGATTAGCTCACTAATTCAGTTAGAGCAGTATCTCCCAAAGTGCATTAATTTATGTACCACAGGCATGATCTTTGCTGAATCTACATGCTGCTTGTACAATTATTCTATTAACCATTCTCTTTAGCTCATTTTTTTCTAAGCCTCATATTAAGAATATTCATTAAATCACCTGATTGATATGATAGATATATACACACATATATTTACACTTAGATACAAAAATAGACAATTTAAAATATGCCTCCAGGAAGCACATACAATCATCTTTTTCAGGCCAGCAGTAATATATGGAGCACACATAGGGAAGCACTAGGTTGGAACATTTAATCCAACGCAAACCCATTTATTAAAGCATTTCTTGGGGCACCTGGGTGGCTCAGTCAGTTGAACATCTGACTTCGGCTTATGTCATGACATCACAGTTCATGAGTCGAAGTCCCACACTGAGCTTGCTGCTGTCAGCACAAAGCCCACTTTGGATCCTCTGTTCCCCTCTCTCTGCCCCTCCCCAACTTGTGCTCTCTCAAAAATAAACACACAAATAAATAAAGCCTTTCTCTGCCAGCCACAATACTACGTCTGGTGCTGGGAATATTGAAATGCCAACCACAGCTCACTAGTGGGTGACACCAACAAACAAACTGTTCATTGTCATCTACTGTTCTAAGTATGAGGACAGAGGCAAACATAGGGGTGCCCGTATGTGACACTTCTTGGGCACCAATGCAAATCCACCCCACTCCACCTGCAGCAGCCACTTTAGGCAGGTGTCAAAGTAGCTCACCCAGTGTCCAGGCAAGCACATGTCTTTTCCTTTCCTGGGACTTTCTCCGACACAACAGTACAAGATACCAGCAGTAACCCACTAGTTTCATTTATCTACATAACCCTGAACAGAGGAGGAGGATAGCAATGGATGAATGCCTCTCCTTTTTCTTTGTGGGTAAACAGTTCTGAGTCTCATTGTATAAGGCTCCTCAGGATATCTGGGGTACCAGGCATCCATAGCAGTGACCAGCATATAACACTTCCTAGTACTGTTCTACTTCCCTAGTCCCTCACTCCTGCTCCCAAGATCACTTCCCGAATAATCTACCTACGCATATGCCTTTACTTCAGGCCACGTTTTTAGTGGAAGCCCAGGTGAAGGCAGGGCCCAAACCCACGGAAGAAGTTTAAGGAAGACTACTCGGAAGAGCTGGAACCTGAGATAAACCTTGAAGCATGAATAAGTCACATGAAAAAGGGGATGGGAAGAGAGCATTCCGGGCAGAAGACACAACATACACAAAGGCACATGGAGGCTTCAAGAGTGTATGTTTAGAAACCGCAGAGCCTGGTATGGCTGACATACCCCTCCAATGTGACATGAGGGACTGAGGATCGCAAGAGCCTTGCGAAGCAGCTAAAGACTGGTTTCTGAAACAGTGCCGACCACAACCAACGGCTACGACACCGTGCCCTTTGGTTCTGAAGCGGTAGCAATGAGTAGTAATGCAGGTGGGTGTTTGCATCAACCCCCACGGATTAGAAAGTGCTTTCCGGATGTGAGAGGTACTGGACATAAAGAGGAATTCAGAGTAAGAACAGGAGTAACTGGGGCAGAGATGGTGGTGGAACGGGAGGAGACCTGCTGCCACACACACATTCTCTCTCTCTCTCGCTCCAGGATGGGTCCAAAAATCCCATAATGAGCTCAGTCAAAAACGAGGCAACCTCCACTTGGAACTAACAATTCCACAGCAAATTGTCAAGAACTAGGAATTAGGCTTGGGATCAGTGCAGTGGGGACCTATAAATGACAAATCATCCTAGAGCCTCTGTTCAGTCAAGACGAGAGAAAAGAAGGAATCGGGAGCTGGCAGGACAAAAGCAGGAAGAAGTGTCTTGCTGCCTAGGAGATCCACTGGAAAGAATTCTCCTACCTGACACTCCAGATATTTAGCAAAAAAAAAAAAAAAAAAAAAAAATCAAGAAACCACTCCTTTCACTGAGACAAGGCCAAGCTACGAAGGGTACTAATGCTGAGTTTCACCAAGTGAAGCAGAGACCTCCATCTGGCATAGAATACGGGTTGCCTGCCCTCAAGGGTGAAGATGTGCCTTGCAAAGACCAGCATAAAGCAACCTAAGAGTCTCCAGCTTTGTTGATAAGCAAACAATTAACAGCGTTTGATTTTTTTGAGTGCTTGTCATGTACCAACAGTGTACTAAGTACTTTGAAGTAATGTTTCTTTTAAAATCTTTCCTAGAACCACACGACTAAGTACTGTCATCAGCCTCCTTTTCCAGGAACCAGCCTGCGGTGACCATGAAACACTAGTTAGAAGACCACACAGTGAAGAGTTTAAAAGAACTCATAACTGGGCTTCAGCTCATTCTCAGTTTAACTCTTGCCTCTATCACTTCCTACTGAAACCATGGCATCACTCAGGACGATTCACTTTCAAAAGACAGAAACCAACTCAAAATTGTGGAAGCAAATAAACGTAACTGGATCCCATACTTGGAAGGTACAGGAGTGGATTTCTAAAAACCACTGCACTCAGCGCTCTGATAATATGGAGAGCCTGTCATGGTTCCAGGTTCTCTGTGCTACTGTCCTCATTCTCTCCTTCCAAAGACTAGCTTCCTTCAAGTGCCCAGGGCAGCTGGTAGCTCTGGGTGCCCAGTGTCCTCACCAAAGAGAGAAAATGTTTTCTCATCAATTCCCCAAGCCAGAGTCTACCTGGCCCTGTTGGGTCATGCATCCTCCATCTGAACCAATGGTTGTGGTCAGATGAATGGCACACTCTGCCGTCACTGGCAGTCCCATCAGGGTCACATGGAGGGAAATCATAGCAGCTCTTAACACATAGGGATGCTAGGCATTCCAAACTAATGGATGTCTACTACGTTTTAACCTTGGGCAAGTCACTTTTGGAGCCTCAGTTCCACCATCTATTTAAAAAAAACGAATAATATCTATTGTGCACAGTTGTCATGAGTTATTAAAAATCATATGAAACACTTGGCACATAGAAACATTCAAGCTACGGTAGTCATTTTTGTTATCTGGTACTATTATTGTTTTGTGGTTGTTTTTGACACAGGGATCAGAATTTGAAGCCCATCCCAGATTCCCAGATGTCTAAAGCAGCCCTGTCCCCAGGGCGGAGTCCCCTTTGGCTCTGCAGCCAGACGCCTTGCACAACCCAGGCCCTGTGTGCCAAGGTTAAGCTGGTTCACCATCTGAGGGCCGCAGAGCAGTGAGTGCCTCCCCAGCCCCAGCA
Source organism: Acinonyx jubatus (assembly GCF_027475565.1). NCBI lineage: Eukaryota > Metazoa > Chordata > Mammalia > Carnivora > Felidae > Acinonyx > Acinonyx jubatus. The sequence goes on from NC_069391.1 coordinate 43,466,677, forward strand.
ATGTCAATACTGCCTTCCTGACTCCGCCTATTGTATCTGGAGAAAAGTGGCCGAGCATTGTCTTCCAGCACTCCCCCCAGGAAGCATGATATCACCCTCTAACAAAAGCGGGAAAGCTGACAGATCTGCTGAGATGGGTGTGACCACCACATACACCTCACTGGTCAAGCCCCGAGCAAGGGCTGTGGCAAGCAGAAAGTGAACAGCAGCCGCCCACAATGTTCCTCATCTGGCTGCCTGACAGGCTCCCTGTCACATCCATACCATGTTAGACAGGGAACCAACCAGGCAGACGGAATGCGCTCCCTCCCATCAACGGATGTATTGAAAAGAGTCAGGGCTCTTTCCATCTGGCAGACCCACATCCCCACACCTGCCCCTGCAGCCGGGGGAAACGAACATGAAGAGAAGGACGGTCCGATTCCCGAAGGGACAAGAAGAGTGGGGGGCGGGGTGCAGAGGAAAGCAGGCATGGCTCAATCTAAAAAACATTCCGCACGTGTGCTGTGAGTTAAGGAATAGTCTGGCCAGACCGGTGGGAATTGGGTTATCAGTTTGAAATTCCAGAAATAAGGGAGGCAACTTTAGACATTCCCTTTCCCGAAGGCTGGGAGTGATGCCAAATGATCCTCTGACATCCCTTCCAGTCCTGGTCCACACTGTTAGGAGTGCGGCTGGCTCCCTGTAAAACCACACACCTGTAACCTGGTGCCACCACGCCAAACCCAGAAGCTGTCAGTCTGCTGCCCCAATCCTTCTCTCCTCTTTTTATTTTTTTAACAGCAACTGTTTTATTATCTCTCTCTCTCTCTCTTTTTTTTTTTAATGTTTTTATTTATTTTTGAGACAGAGAGAGACAGAGCATGAATGGGGGAGGTTCAGAGAGAGGGGGAGACACAGAATCCGAAGAAGGCTCCAGGCTCTGAGCTGTCAGCACAGAGCCCGACGCGGGGCTCGAACTCACGGACTGTGAGATTGTGACATGAGCCGAAGTCGGACGCTTAACCGACTGAGCCACCCAGGCGCCCCTCTTGTTTTTGAGAGAGAGGGCGCAAGTGAGCAAGGGGTAGAAAAAGAGAGCGAGAGAGAGAAGCAGGGCTCACTTGAAGTGGGGCTTGAACCCCCAAACCATGAGATCATGACCTGAGCTGAAATCAGGTGCTTAACTGACTGAGCCACCTAGTCGCCCTTCCTCTCCTCTTTTTAAAACTTTCTTCTTCCTTAGCTACCACAACACCAATTCTCTAAAATTCCAGGAAAGAAATCTAATTGGATTTGCTTTTCCTACCAATTCCCTGATTGCTGCCCCCACTTGGCTACTTTCTCCTTTTTGTCCCTTCACTTTACCTTCATATACGTCCATGCCCATGGCTTCACTTCCCATGAATCAAGGGTGTTTGTCTCAAGCCCTTGCCCAGTCTCCTTCATCTGAGCTTCACACTCAGAGACCCAAATTTTGCTAAATATTTTCCCTTTACATGGAACTTCAAAATAAACACATACAAAATCATTATTTGCTCCATCTCAGCCCATCTCCAACCAGTTCCTCCCGCCATGTTTCCCAGCACAGTGAATGGCACCACCACTACCCAAACCAGAACAGTGGAACTATACTTATTCTCCCCCATTTCTCTCAATCTCCCAAATGCAATCAATCACCAACCCTTACAGTTTCATCTCCTCAATACTCTCAACCCCCCTGTCCATCCAGGCCTTTCTTCCTGGAGTGTTGAAAAGCCACACTAGTTCAGGCCTACAGGCTCTGCCAGGTCAACCCATCTTCCATACTATTATCACAGTAATTTTTCCAAGATAGACATCAACTATGATAGAACAAACACCATACTAAATTTCAACATGTACAGAATGAGGTACAAGTTACTTAAAATGCCCTACAAGGCCCTTCCTGATCTGACCCCAAACTTAATTCTCCATTTCCACCCTACATTCCAGCCTTACTCAACTTTCTTGACCTTTACCTGCTATTTCAGACCCCCTGCTCTAATGGGAAGTTCTTTCTTTTCTTTTTTATCTTCTTACTTTTCAAATCATTTGATAATGAGCAATTCCTAACTACAAGTGGCAATAATTAGCAATAGTCACAACTATTTAGGGAGTTCTTGCAAAGTGAGGAACATCTAAGCTACAGATTCATTTAAAATATTATTAAGTTTATTTATACTAAATTTAGCAACTAATGAAGTTGATATTCTATGTTTTTAGACATTTATGCATAACTTAGATTTTAAAGTTTCATTTTTTATTATTGGAGCCAAAAACAGTTTTTATAGCTCTTGAAAAGCTAGATTTTATATATATCCCTACGATAATATTTATCACATCATCATATAATTCATGTGCCTATATTCTTCTTTCCTTCTAAACTGTGAATTTAGCAAGGGGGAAAAATGACTCATCCTTTTTTGCATTCCTGGAATCCAGTACAGGACTTGGCTTTGTGAGTAAATCCTCAATAGGTCTTCATTGACTGAAATGATAGCTGAGTAAACGAATGAAAAAATGAATAAACAAAAGGCAGCCAACAATTCAAATGTCTATTGAAAAAAGTATACATACCTTTTGGGTAATATTCAACAATCAAACAATACCTTGTATAAGGTAAAGTCCTAGTTAAAGCCACTTTCATGAGTGTATTTTTATGTTTCACACACATTAAATGTGTGAACATTAAATGCAACACACTATAGAGAATAAAAAAGAAGTATTATCTGTTGTTAAAGATGTTAAAGGATAATGGAGCTAAATCTATGTGCCCAAAGCTCAAGACACAGCCTCTATGAGAAGGGAACTCAGAATTAAGGGAAGGAGATCATGAGGAAGAGCTGACCCAGGCAAGTTGAGTTCAATTTTGTTTGCAGAGAAGGCATGGAGGGTGTCATTCCCAAATGGATGGAACAGCATGAACAAGAGCCATGAGGGAAAAAATGTGTAGACTGTAAATATGGGCCTGATGGAAGGAGAAGGGCCAAGAGCAGGGATGAAGGGGTAGGTGAAGGGAAGCACTGGGATAGTAGCCCAAGTGGGGAGAGACAAGCATAAAATTTGAGAATTAAGTTATTTTAAAAAAGAAACTTTTTAATGTTTACTCATTTTTGAGAGAGACAGAGAGAAAGAGAGACAGAGAGCAAGTAGGAAAGGGGCAGAGAGAGAGACGCAGAATCCCAAGCAGGCTCCAGGCTCTGAGCTGTCAACACAGAGCCCAACATGGGGCTCAAACTCAAGAATTGTGAGATCATGACCTGAGCTGAAGTCGGCACTTAACCGACTGAGCCACCCAGGTGACCCTATGTTGAGTTATTTCAGAAAGAGACTGCTTACATGAGCAGTGACTCCCCTACATGCTAGAAAAGATTAAACCAGTCTGGAACTAGCACAGAGGTCCTCAGAGAAATACTCCCCTTTTTTATTACACTAGCTTCATTTATTTAGAAAGCTCTTACTGGCTAAGCTCTCTTCTTGCATTATCACACTTGATCCTCATAACTACTCTGGGAAATACGTATTCTCATCCATAAGAGATGAGAAAATGGTGTCTTTGAGAAATCAAGTAACTTTCCCACTGTCATCCAATTTGAGCTTAAGCCCAGGTCTGTGGCTTCACAATTCATACTCTTAACTCTTTCTCCTGCCTTCTTGATTAGATCCACCTCAGTCCCATAAAGGAGTGTCTTTGGAAGAGCCATGATAGCACATGTGCAGGTACACTTTTTTCTCTCACAAGTCATGTGGATTGAGTTGAAATTCGGGAAACACACTGTTTGGTTTCAAAGGTGTTGGTGGCTTTTCTGAACTCACAGAGAAATAGTAAAATGGAAGAGATGTGAAAGACAAGTATAGTAACCATCAGACTCCACATCCTTCTGATGTTCCTGATAGATATCACCCAACCTATGCCTGAACACTCTCCAGTGTGGGAGTTCACTCTTCATGGGGATGGTGATCCAATTTTTAGAAGGTTTCCATCAATAAAGCCTAACTCTCTTCACCCCTCTATCCTAGATGTGGCAAAATACACTATCTATGGGGTCTTGTACATGGAAACCCTTAAAAATGCTGATCTTGGTCTCTTTTCCCTGGCTAAATAGTCCCATATAAAATGGTTTCTAAAGCACGTACCTTCCTGCTTGTCCACTATGTTTACTGCCAAATTTCTCAATGTCTTCAGTGTTTAATGGGTATTCTTTGAGCAGTACAGTGATTACCATTTCTAATTTGGACCTTATATATCTACTAAAGTGAACTGTTGCAGCTTATAAATTACCTTTTCAGCAAGCAGAGCACATGTTGGCATCTATGAATTTTGTGTATCACCAAAACGTGTTATTCACTAGGAATTTGAATAAACAGGGGCGCTTAGGTGGCTCAGCTGGTTAAGCATCTGACTCGGTATCAGCTTAAGTCATGATATCAAGGTACTTGAGTCTGAGCCCCACGCCAGACTCCGTGCTGACAGGGCAGAGCCTGCTTGGAATTCTCTCTCTGCCTGCCTCTCTCTCTCTCTCTCTCTCTCTCTCTGCCCCTCCCCCACTCACTTTCTCTGTCTCAAAATAATTAACTTAAAAATTTTTTTTAATTAAAAAAAAAGAAAACTCAACAAACCAAGTCTCTCTCACACTGAACATACATACATCCATTTATTGAAACCAAACTCATGACTTCACATTCGTCTATTTTAAAGGGCTGTCTCTTGGATTTGGTCCACTCATCCAGCCTAGAGAAATCATTTGAATCCAGGTTCTATGCTCTGACCGATAAGCCATCTACAGGGAATAAGCAGGTTACACAATTACATACCTATCTTTTTAGGAGTAGTCAAATAGACAACGTCAAAAAATTTGGAGCCCACCCATATGAATCTCCCAGAGGACATAGCATAGTCCTCTGAAATGGCCTTGGAAGAGTTCTTCCCTCCTGGAGGGATGTCTTAGAAGAGTTGGAGCTCTTGCAGGAAGCTCTCCCAGCATAGAGCTGAAAGGGAAATGCTGACATTTCCAACAGAGACAATGCTTAGGAGGGAGCATCTGTGAAGAACACAAAACTCCTCCCTGTGCGAATAATTCCCAGGTGTGTCTCTGGTCCCAGCTACTAGACCTCCACCCTTGATTACTCAGACTTGATATAGCCTTCCAAGACCAGCCCTAATGAGAAGGTTCCCTCTGGGACCACTTCCCTGACCTTATAACCGAATTTCCACTGTCATTCCAGATAAGATATCCACTATCTCTGAACCCAGGTTGTTACTTAAAATGTCAAATGAAACAACAAAGAGATATGAAGGCATACTACTAGAGACTTCCCAGTGGGTCGGCGTTGATCGTATAGGACATACTATGATAAAGCAGAAAGAGTAATTTGTTGTATTTTGTATTGCTATATACACAACTCTTTAGAGAGAACAGCCTAGTTTGGTGAGGACGGGAGAGTGGGGAAAAGCTAGTATGTTTATTATAACTTGTTTGTAAGCTGAAATTGGCCATGATTCTCAATAGGGAGGGGAATGTACCAGAATCTAGGTAGGTTGGGGAAGTCTTCTGAAAATTATATACCTCTTCCAAACCTCTTACGGATATCTGCCACCCAAAGCCACCTTCACTGAGGCAAATGTGACATATTTTTTCAGTCTTATTTGTTACAAAAAAAAAAAAATCAGAAACAACCCATTGGAATAGAGAGAAAAAACCATAAACCATAAGTCCCTTGTTCTATTACTATGGTCTACCAGGGGAGTTTGGTGCAAAGAATGGGCTCCTATGCTTGTAGATATAATCATGCTGGATTCTTGTCACAATTACCAAGCCTTGTGTGTTAATGTCCATGGAGAGTTATATTGGGAAGGGAACTTAGGATTCCAATACAACAGACCTACCCCAGAAACCAACCTTGCTAGTGTCACCTTTCCTTTTCAATAGGAGGATGAAATCCCTCTCCTTGGGCCTCTCCCTGTTGAAGTCAGGGCTATGTTTCCAGGGAACTAAGGTCTAGACAGGGAGCAACTGTTTCAACCACATAATTTTTTGGTCTGATTTTATGACAGCTCTTCTAAGCCTAGACTACAAAGTGCCATGACACAGTCACTTTGAGGGGCAAAAAGTGAATTAAAACTGTGTGTGTTGGCATGTGTGTACACATAGGTGATTTAACTTATAAAATAGCTCAGACCAATGATAGACCCTGAGCTTTGCGTTACTAGAATCCCTGGTGTAGAATTAATTCCAGATTTCATGTTACTCATAAGTATGTCACACAGAAAAAAAGCCAAACAAAAATGGAATCATGATAATTCTTTCATTTAAAGGTGCATATAACAGGAGAAATTAACACTTCTATGTTAATATAATTTCTACATAAATAGTGAAAGCATCTCAGCAACTGACATTACACGTTCTTAGTCTCAAAATATGATTAAATCCTCACTATAACGGGGTGTTGAAAGTGATCTGAAATGCTATAAACGAGTTACATGCAATTCTTTTCTCTTGTTGGATTAATTTTTTGAATATTTAATAATTTCCAAACATATAGAAAAGTATGAAAATAATGTAGCACAAACTTATGTGTATGTTCAGATCTTCTAATAATATAATATAGTCTGCAACATTCAATTCAGTACGTTTGCCCAGTTCCATTTCCAGTATCATTTCTATCTTCATTACAATAATTAGAATGTTTTCAAACTAAAAGGGAGAAACCTAAGGCGATTAGAGTTGTGATTTGTACTTCATGTTTGGATACCACTTTCAGACAGCGTCCCTCAGGGTGGGTAAGCATCAGAGGCATGCCACTGTGTGGAGAATCTGGGCAACACACACACCAGATCTAAAGACATGCAAGCCAACCATTCCTTAGCCCTCCAACAGGCTTTGATCTTCTCCTGTGCCCGGTAATCTGGATAAGTGCCCCAACTTTCATTTCACTGGGCCAATAAAGACTTTATAAATTACTACATGCCAAGTATTTTTTTTAAAGAAACAGAAAATAATTATATAGCCATGACCCAAGGTCTAATAAAAACCCAAAAAGCCTAGAATTTGATTGCTTAACTAAAATAGGATGTGGCTAGGGCCCCTGGGTGGCTCAGTCAGTTAAGCATCTGACTTTGCCTCAGGTCATGATCTCGTAGTTCAAGGGTTTGCGCCCACATAGGGCTCTGTACTGACAGCTCAGAGCCTGGAGCCTGATTCGGATTCTGTGACTCCCTCTCCTCTGTCCCTCCCCTACTAGTGCATGCTCTCGTGAATGCTCTCTCTCTCTCAAAAAAATAAATAAATATTTTTTAAAAATTTGTAATAGGATGTGGATATGACATCTTTATAGAAAAGCATCTTTGGTCTCCTTTAAAAATGACAATCTGTACATTGCCTTAAGTGGGTCCCCATAATTGTCTGCATGAATTTCATTTTTTAAAAATTATGCAAGATTTTTTTGAAGCAGGTAAAACTGGGTTTGTTTGTTTTTTTTTAATAAGGTAACAATCCCAAATGAGGAAGAGTAAAATAATGTGCCATAGTAAGTGATTCTCCACAAATAAAGTGACCTGATCAGTTCTCATAGGGTCTGTGGCAACATAGGGGGCAAATAAGCAGAAGGGAAACTCTCGAAAAACTCAGTTCCAAGCCACAAAGACATTGCATTTTAATCCTCACATCTATTAAATGGAAAGTCCTAGAGAAACAGTGCCTATAACACAGCTGCCCTTTGTTAACCAGAACTAAATACTGGTGAGAAAGCCCAGTATCATTAACTGTTAAAGAAAGAAAGAAAAAAGAAAAAAACCTAAAAAATTAAATTAAAAAAAGGCAACAAAGCCAAACCTTACCAGAAAGGAGCAAGCTGACTCCATAGAGAACTAAGCCAGCTAAAGAGTCCATGCTTCCCCAAATCTCTCCATCCAGTTTCCGCAGATGTGCATGAGGTCCCAAGGATCCTTTCAGACACCAAGAGGTTTGTGACTTTCCATTCGCATGTTCTACTGGGTCCTGTTTACAAGTCAGAGGCAAGAAGGAACAGCACAGAAGCAGGCTGTAACAGTCTCATTTCTGTCTGAGCACAGGGAGTTTTAAGTTCCTTTTTCCTGTTTCCTTTGTAGATTAGGATGGGAAAGGCTGTATCTTAAAGGCGTTTGGTATCAGCAGGGCTGGGGGCACTGAAAGCCCTATCCATCTTGCAATTCATCAAAACACTTCTCTGTTGCTGTTGCTTCTGCTGCTGCTTTTGCTGCTGTTGTGGGGATAGAGGAATTTTTGTTGGAAGTGTGGGTCCTGGTCAGCGTTTTCAGAAACAATAGGGGTATCCTCTCTTAGGCGGGAAACAGAATAACAGCCCTCCACCTATGTGTGGTATGCGATGATCACCAGCCCTTCTCAGCCTCCAACAGCTCTCCCGGGTCCACCTGGGATCCCTGACAGAAGGGGCTTCTGGGTGTGGGGCGGAATTTTTGCTTTTGTTTTCTCATTTTAACCCACATGGGTTGAATTGGGAAAGGAAGGTTTCCGTGATGAGAGAACACAACCCGAAAGGCAATTAATTTGGATAATTACCGGTGAGGTCAATGTGAAATGCAGCCACGGAGACCAGAGTCCAGAATTGTTAGCCTGTTTTCTTTCACACACATGGTTTATTTCTTGGCCAAGAGCCCAAACATATCCATGCTACTGGCTATAGCTTTAATTTTTGCTAACAATTCATCTGAAGGTGATCTCATTTCTTAAAGAACTTGGCCTAGAAGGATTTGGTAATGAAACGGATTTCATGGGTCTTGGCCAACAGTGTTTCAGAAGCAAATTATATACAAAACCTTAAAAATAACTGGTGTCAAAACCAAATGTAAGGGATTTGATTTGGGATCAAAAGAGCATTCCTAAGAGCAGAGAGAATACATAGGCCAAAAGAAAAAGAGCTTTTGGAGTAACCATATCTAAAATGAGATCAGAGATCCTAAATTTATCCAGAAGATAGTTTCTCCATAACACAAACTATGACTTCAGAACCGGGTGTCATTGTTTTTGTTCACCCTGCCTTCATGCCCTAGGAAAGAGCCGTCCGCTCCTGCTTTCACTGCTCACCATAGGAAAACAGAGACGCTGCTGGCTTTGCCACATTTCTCTCCCAGGTTTTACCACATCAGTGACCAATGGATGTTTCCAGCTGGGGCAGTAAAGTGCAGGCTTTTTTTTTTTTTAGGTTTATTTATTTTGACAGAGACAGCAGGGGAGGGGCACAGAAAGAGAGAGAGAGAGAGAGAGAGAGAGAGAGAGAATTCTAAGCAGGCCCCACGCTGTCAACTCAGAGCCCGATGTGAAGCTCGAACCCACAAACTGTGACATCACGACCTGAGCCAAAATCAAGAGCCAGAAGCCTAATCAACGGAGCCACCCATGCACCCTGCACAGGCAGTTTTCAAGCAGACCTGGGTTCAGGTACTTACTCCACCGCATGTTTACTTCATCTCTTTGATTGTCAGTTTCAACAGCTGTTACAACAGCACTAATATCTCCAACCTGGGGATTTTAGAGAGGATTAAATGAGGCTGGCATGATGCCTATTCATCGAAGGCTTTCATTAAATGTTAATATATTCATTTCCTTAGTCTTTCCCTTCAGTCTCTGATTTTGGTCCCAAGGGATTCCTCCCAAAAGACATTCTCTCATCTTATGAAATGGCTTTGAGTTTGGTTTTGCAAGGAACCAGGCTGGCAGTGGGGGATTCTGAGCTCTACTCCCAGCTCTGTTCTTCCTGTGAGGCCTTGGACTAGTCATTTCCCATCTGTAGGCCTCAGTTTCCTCAACTGTAAAATAAAGGGTTTATACTGGATGTGACTAACTTCCCTCCAATTGTAACAGCTTGCAAGTCCAAATGACTAAGCTGTCCCTGACAGCATGTCCTCCTAGGTTCCCAGGTCCTCTCCTCTGGGCTGTTCAGAGAAGATGCTAGCTTTGTGTCTGTGTCACTGCAGAACCTGAGAGGGTCACAAACGTGCTCTATTTTGAGAACGTGGTGGCTGAAACTTTGTGAGGTCCTATGGCCCCGGGCCATACGGAGCAGACTTGGAAAGCCTTGGAAATAAACAAATTCCAGGGCACCTGTCTCCTCAGCCACAGCTTCCTTTGTTTGTGCTTGATGGCCACACAAGGAAGTCATTGCTCACATTCCCTCCTGTTGGCTACTTCGTGTAGGACAAAGATGCTTCTACCTTCCTTTTGTGGGCTGCTTCCCTCTGTTATGCAGAAAAGCACCTCACTTTCATTCGTCCCCCATTCTCCAGAAAGATCTACTCTTCCCGTGAATTGTTAATCGAGTTCTCTGTCCTTCCTTTCTTCAGAATGGGTGACTCGGTTTCATCCTGTGCTCTGTAACCCAGAAATGTTGTTCATGTTAGAAAAGGCAGTGTTGCTCCATTATGCAAAAAGAGCTATGTAGTTTAATCTCATCTTGCATGCAGTCCTTTCTCGTGCTATCCAGAGTATTGAGTCCATTTAATAAATAACTGCTAAATTTCCCTAGCCTATGATTGTATAGCTAGGCAAAAGGCTGAGCAACTTCTCTCTGGGATATCTGAATCATTAGCATGTAAATTCCAGGTGTAAAGTGAAGATTACTGTGGACAAACCTGGCCAAACATTCTCTGCTCCAACTTTCTGCCCTGTGGATATTAGAACATGAAGAACCAATCAAGGAACAATAATACAAGGTTCACCACACACTGTGGGGCCGATAGGTCAGCAGAGCTGACTGGCAACACGTTGGGAAGTTGCAAAACTGGATGGCATGCCAGAATTTCCAAGGGAAGGGAGAGGCCACTTCCACGTCTGGACAGGACTCTCCCCAGTACATAACGTATTAAGGAAATACCACATATTTGGACAAGCCACAACCCTTCTCTAGAAAGCTGGCTATGGCCGTCATAATGGCATCTCCATTCCCTGAAGAGCCTTGTTGGGGGCCAGCTGGATCAGCTCTCCACCCGTAGCAGCTTAGCTGGACAGGTTGAAATCATCTTCCCACCCTTGCCTGACAAGCTCCTAGCTATCCCCTTAGTCTCCGAAAAGTGTTCTTTAACTGCTCAATCCACATTAGGTCTCCCCCATTCTTCTCTCATAACGCTGTGTCTTTTTGTCCATGGTAGTGATCACAACTGGTAATCATACATTCGTGTCGTTGTCTCTTTAATGTCTCTTTCCTCCCACAAAGTCTAAGTAATGTGCTCAGCTGTGGGTAGCCCAGAGAGTATTAGAATCCTGGTCTTGGCTTCCAATTTTTGCAAGTTTAATATATGACTCTTTTTTTGCATAGTTCATCTTTAGACCACAACGTGCAAAAAAGTAGATAAATAGAAATATAGGAAATATCATAAACACCAACATGGTATACTCAGACCTTAGGAAAGTATGTGAAATGAAACTTGGACAGATAATGGGAAAAGTCTGATAACACTGAGAGATGTAGTCACTTCTCATTGTGCTTCCAAAATAGTAATAGCTAATATCAGAACCTCTGTGCACTCCATAGCCTTGCTCCAGGGAAATGAAAAGGGGCTTCCTCATGAGTCAAGCACACTCAGTTTAATTTTATTTTTCCAGACATTACTTAAAGCAGAACAAAAAAGAAAAGCAAACCAGCAATGAGGAAACAAAATAAGCAAACGAGGTATTTGGCTGGTTTGTTGTTTTCTATTCTCTGGTTTTTGCACTTACTATATGAAAAACATCTTTAGAAAACATTAAAAATCTTTGAAACAGATTAACAAAAATATCAATTGACAATCAAAAAATGTGAAGAGGTATGGAAAGCATACAATGTTACTAATATACTGGTATCCCACATCTAGAGGTCAATATCACAAATATGTAGCAAAAGCCACAGATGCATATCCTTTAGCTGAGAAATCCACTTTTATGATATACCCCAAGCCAAATTCAAAGATGTTACCCAAACTGTAGGTCTAAAGGCATTGTAAATTTTTTCTAGAGTTTATTTATTTTTGAGAGAGAGAGGGAGACCAAGTGCAAGCAGGGTAGAGGCAGAGAGGTAGAGGACAGAGGATCCAATGTGGGGCTTGAACTCACAAACCATGAGATCATGACATGAGCTGAAGTCGAACACTTAACAGATTGAGCCATCCATGTGCCCTTATAAAGGCATTATAGAAGCACTGCTGATAATAATCAAAACATGGAAACAATATAAACGGGCAAAAAAAATGGATTATTTATATAAGTCATGGTACACAATGAAATAGACAAATGTCAAAATATAGTGGAAGCTTATTGACAATGAAAGATATATATAGTATAAAGTATATAGTATATAGTATAAAGATATATATAGTATATAGTATATATATAGTAAATATATACTATATATATATAGCATATATATATAGTATAAAGTATATAGTATATAGTATATAGTATAAAGATATATATAGTATATAGTATAAAGATATATATAGTATATTGTTTATGGGGAATCAACATTTGATGTTGTATATTATATTTGATGTATACAACATTCGATGTTGTATAGTTTTTTGTTGATTGGGAATCAAAGTTTGAACAATATGAAATGTATACACATATGCACACATGCACACATATACCTACACGATACAATATATATGACAAATAAATGCCAAAACGTTATACTCATTGAACATAGGCACACATGCACCCATATAACCATATGCTATAGTGACAAATATATGCCAAAATGTTATACTCACTGAACAAATGTTATTTTTTCTAGGTTGTTGAAACACTGATAATTTTTATTTTCCTCTTTATAATTTTCTATAATTTCAACATTTTAAAAGGGACACCTGGGTGGCTCAGTTGAGCCTCTGACTCTTGATTTCAGCTCAGGTCATGTTCCCAGGGTCATGGGTTGAGCCCTGTGTCTGTCTCAGCACTAAGTGTGGAGCCTGCTTGGGATTCTCTCTCCCTCTCTCTGCCCCTCTCCTCCACTTGTGCACGCTCTCTCTCTCTCTCTCTCTCTCTCTCTGTCCAAAATAAAAGGAAAAGAAAAATATATTTTTTTAATAATGAGCATATATGTACAAATGAAGAAGATTGGGGGAAACCCTTGAGATAGTTGACCCAGGGCAATAAGATGAACATTAAAACACCCATTGGCAAAGATGAAACAGAATTCAAGTGTAGCTCAGTGTCCAGGAGGTGAGCAAACAGATTTTGGTGTTGGCTTCCTGCAAGGTAGCCTTACCATCCTGCCTTGTGCAGGGGTATAAGCACTGAACCTCCAGCCCCATCACATCTGGCTTCTTAAGGGCTTTCATGAACTTCTTTGTGAACCCGCTATACTTAACGGTGGCTAGCAGAAAAGGAAGGGTCATCAACAATTAAGTCCTGGCTGAAGGCCAGGACACCACAATGAAAGTGGCAACACCCATTCTGGGAGCTGATGGCTATGGAAAATATGGAAAATACCTGACCCTCCACGAACCCCATTTACTCTAAATCTTTTTTTTCTTTTATCATCTAAATGACAAGGACTATGCTTATTACTGTAGGAAGAGACACAGATATAGAAGATGTAGTTTCTACTTTTGAACCTCACAATTACACAATCCTAGCATGACAACAATGCATCAAAACAGGAAGAGTAAAGTAACAAAATCAGGCATTGTGTGGCTAAATACCAAAGGGTGGTACTGGCAGTAAAATTTTTAGTAGTCTCTGCTTTAGCCCATGAGGCACCAATTCTGCCTCTTTTCGTTTCTCCTGCTCTTTCCTTGGTACACAAAGCATCTTTCCATTAAGGCAGGGACTCTGTACTTCATTTCAGATGATCCTATGCTATTTTCTCAATGGCTTAGGGGAAAGACTAACCAGAATGCCTCACAACCACTATGAGACCAATTTGCCACAGACAGAATAGACTGGGAGTATTTTTCATGACACCCCTTCCACCGCCCCCCCAAAAAAAACCTTCATAAAAGATAAAAATAGTAAGAAAAAAGAAAAAGAAATTCCTATTTATCCTTCAAAAAACAATTCAAATGTCACTTCAACTGTGAAAACCTCTTTGAATATGTAGCTAACGATGTCTTATAAATCATCCCATGACTTAGTGGCTTAAAACAACAAATATTTACATAGCTCAAGATTTTGTAGGTCAATAGTTCAGGCTCACCTAGACAGTTCTGATCCTACCTGGCCTCCTTTATTTGTCTGTAGTCAGGGATACAAGTTTTCTTGAGGCTGTTAAATTAATTAAACAAGGAAGCTGTTAGACTGAGGTGGTTCTAAAGCTCTGGAGGTCTATGTAAGTAAACCAAAATCTAAGCCTGTAAATGCCTGAAGATTATGAAATCAAAACACTAAGGACAACCAATCGTAGCCAATAGGCCTTAGGCTACAGCCAATCAACAATGTTCTTACTTTGCTTCCTCCTCTTCTCTGTAAAAGTTTCTGCCTAACTGGCTCCCCAGTACTCCTGACACTAGGTTATTCCCAACCACTTCTGATTTGGTGCTGCCTGATTCAAAAAAATTTTTGCTCAAATAAACTCAAAATTTTTAATTTGCCTCAATTTATCCTTTAACGAGGTCTAGACACATCATTACTTATGCCACATTTTATTACCAAGCAAAAGCACATAACTAAGACTAGATCCAAGAGGTAGAAACACAGACTTCATCTTTTGGTATGAAGAGTTAGAGAGTTACAATGCAAAGGGCAAGAATTTTTAAAATGAGCATTTTTGGTCATTCTTTAGGTTTGTTAGGATATAATGTATATACAGTAAGATTCACCCCCATTTTAAAAAATTATGTTATAAAAATATAACAAAAATTTTTAAATTTTTTTGATGTTTATTTATGTTTGAGAGAGAGAGAGAGAGAGTGAGCGGGGGAGGTGCAGAGAGAAAGACACACACACACACAGAATCCGAAGCAGGCTCCAGGCTCTGAGCTGTCAGCACAGAGCTCGACGCGGGGCTCGAACTCATGGAGGGAGAGATCATGACCTGAGCCAAAGTCGAACACTCAACTGACTGAGTCACCTAGGCACCCCAATATAACATAAAATTTTATTTTTAACCATTAACTATACATTCCAGTAGACTTTATTCACATTGTCATGCAACAGATCTCTAGAATTTTTTTCATCTTGCAAAACTGAAATTCTATACTCACTGAACAACTCCACATCTACCCCTCTCCTCAGCCTCTGGCAACCATAATTCTACTTTCTGTTTCTAGGAGTTTAACTACTTGAGATTTCTCATAAAAATGGAATCACTCATTATTTGTCTTTTTATGACCGGCTTATTTCACTTAGCATAACGTCCAATGTTTGTCCATGTTGTGTCAGATGACAGGATTTCCTTCTTTTTAAAGGCTGAATAATATTTCACTGTATGCATATACCGTATTTTCTTTATACATTCATCAGTAGTTGGGCACTTGGGTGGCTTCCACCTCTTGGCTATTGTGAGAAATGCTCCAATGAATATGGGCATGCAAATATCTTATTGAGATTCTGCTTTCAATTCTTTTGGATATATATACCCAGAAGTGGGATTACTGGATGATATGAGAGTTCTATTTTCAATGTTTTGAGGAACCTCTATATTATTTTCCACAGCAGCTGCAGCATCTTCTGTTCCCACCAGTAGTGCACAAGGGCTTTAATTTATCCATATCCTTGTCAACTCTTAATATTTTCTGGTTTTTTAATGGTGGCTATTTTAATGTGTGAAGGGAAAAGTTATTCCTTTTTAAGTGCACAGTCCTAGGAGTTTTGACAAATGCATGCATACCTTCGTATAATCACCACGCCAAACACCCTAATTTCCAGTACCCGAGAAGTTCCTTTGGGCTCCAATGCAATAAGTCCTTTCGCCTACCCCACAGCCCCAGGCAATCACAGATATGTTTTCTGTCTCTATTATTTTGATGTTTCCAGAACATCATGTAAAGGAATCACAGTATATAGTTTTTTGAATCTTGCTTCTTTCATTTGGCATGATTTATTTAATTCATGCATGTATTTGCGTTTATGAGTAGTCTGTTCCTTTTTGTTTCTGAATAGTATGACACTGTATGGACATACCAAAGTTTGTTTATTCACTATTTGGAATGTTTCCAGTTTTGACTGATAAAGTCCCTATAACGTTGTTCATCTGTGTAGCTTAAACTATTTATTATTTGCATGCATATATTTTGTGTGAACATATGTTTTTCATTTCTCAGGTAAATACTGGAGACTGGGATTAGTGGATTCTATGGATTCTATGCTTAATTTTATAGGGAACTTCTAAGCTTTTCCTGTTGTGGTTGTGACATTTTGCATTCCCATTACCAACATACATGAGTTCTTGTTACCCTATATCCTAGCACTTAGTATTATTAGGTTTTAAAAAATTTGTTTTCTGGGGCTCCTGGGTGGCTCAGTAGGTTAAGCATTGGACTTTGGCTCAGGTTATGATCTCATGATTCATGAGTTTGAGCCCTGCATTGGGTTCGCTGCTGTCAGCACAGAGCCCACTTCAGATCCTCTATTCCCCTCTCTCTACCCCTTCCCTGCTTGTGCGTGTGCTCTCTCTCTCTCCCCCCAAAATAAACATTAAGATATATATATATATACATATATATATATATATGCTATTTACTTAAATATTTAAATATTATATATATATAGTTGTGATTTTAATACTTATTTCCTTAATAACTAACAATGCTGAGAATCTTTTCATGTGTTTCTTTGCTATTTACTTTTCTTCTTTGGTAAAGTGTTAAAATTGCCCATTTTTTAATTGAGTTGTTTCTTTTTGTTAAGTCTTGGGAGTCTTTTATATACTCCTGTCAAATATGTGATTTGCAAATATCTTTTCCCAATCTGTGGATTGTCTTTCATTATCTTAACATTGTATTTTTCAGAGGAAACCTTTTCATTTTGAAAAAAAGATGCCATTTATATCTTTCTTTTATAAATATTGCTTTTGTGTTGTATCTTCTTTTATAAATATTACTTCTGTGCCTAACACAAGGTCACAAAGATTATTTTCTATGTTTTCTTCTAAAAGTCTTGTGATTTTTTATTTAGTTCAATAATCCATTTTAAGTTTTGTATAACATGTCATGTGAAAGTTGAGAGCTATTTTCTTGCATGTGGATGCTCAACCGTTCCAGCACCATTTGATGAAAAGACCATCCTTTTCTCCGTTGAATTTGCTTTGTACCTTTGCCGAAAATCAATTAACCAAAAATGTCTGAGTGTATTTCTAGACTCTCCATTCTATGCCATTAATCTATGACTCTATTCTTTTGTGAATACTATACTATTTTGTTTCTAGAGCTTTATAGTAAATCTTGATATCAAGTAGTGTGAGTCCTCAAACTTTGTTCTATTTCAGAATTATTTTACTTGTTCTAGTTCCTCTGTATCCTTCTACTTACTGTGAGCTTAATTTGCCCTTTAAATTCTAGTTTTTTAAGGTAGAAATTTATATCACTAAATTGAGACCTTTCTATTTTGATATAATCATGTTATGCTATGTTTCCCTTTAAGCACTGCTTTAGTTGTGTCCTACAAATTTTGGTAAGTTGAATTTTCATTTTCATTTTGTTCAAAATATTTTCTAGTTTCCATTTAACTCATGAGCTGCTTACTCCCGAATATTTAGGGGATTTTACAGGTATCTTTCTTTAAATGATTTATAATTTAATTCTGTTATGATCAGAAAACATGCTTTGTATGATTTCAGTTCTTTTAAATTTGTTTAGGTTTATTTTATGGTCCAGAATAAGGTGTATGCTGGTGAATGTTCCATGTGCACTTGAAAAGAATATGTATTCTGCTGTTAGTGGCTGGAGCGTTCCAAAAATCAGAGTCAGGTCCAGCTGGAGTATAATGTTATTTAGGTCTTCTATATCCCTACTTGGTCTTACTTTCTCCCTGTTGTATCAGTTTCTGAAAGCAGAGTGATAAATGTTCCAACTAGAATTATGGATTTGTATTTATCCTTTCAATTCTATCCATTTTTCTTCATGTATTTTGAAGGTTATTTGTTAGGTTTGTTATATTTAGGATTGTTATGTGTCTTCGTAAATTGACTCACTTGTCTTTATTTAATATGAATCTTCACTTCTGATAATACTTCTTGTTCTGAATTCAACTTTGATATTTTTGAAATCTGTCATAGCAGACTTACCTTCTCTTCTTTAGAATTATGTATTTATTCATCCCTCCACCCTAGAAAGGGCCATGCCGCTCAAAGGAATCTTGATCCAGGTACTGAAAGCTGAGCTGTTTACCAGGTGAACCATGACAAGGACAGGAGGGAGGTCAGACAGGCATTTCAACAAATGGACCAGTAGCCTGAGCCTAAATATAGTGGTGTGAAATAATATTCCATGTTAGGGGAAATGTAAGTGTTTGAGCAAGATGAAATAAGGGTGACAAAGGGCTTGGCAAGAGAGAAGGTGCTTTAATCAAACTGTTTTCAGATTTGGTATACCCTACTGAGGTCTATAACAATGGGAAATAAAAAGTTTTAAATCAAGGAATGTCA
The DNA here is from genome assembly GCF_027475565.1 of Acinonyx jubatus. Lineage (NCBI taxonomy): Eukaryota > Metazoa > Chordata > Mammalia > Carnivora > Felidae > Acinonyx > Acinonyx jubatus. Next base: position 43,485,229 of record NC_069391.1, read on the forward strand.
TGACCAAACTTTCATTTTAGGAAGATTACCCTGGAAGCAATGGATATGTTACATTTGTAGAGATTAAAGCTAGGAAAACTAATAATAGATGAATATTGCAATGTGGCATTTAGAGACCATGAAAGTCTGAACTAAGGCTATATATAGTAGCATCAGAGATAGAAGGACAAGTGTTAAAGTGATAGAAGTATTAATATAATGACTCTTGGGGGTTGACATGGAGGAAGGAGATTAAGGTAAATCCAAGGTTGCTATTTTGTTTAACAATATGGACGTGGTAATACTCACTGTGAAAAGGCCATAGGACATGAAGCTCATTTGTGGGGAAATATTAAAAATTCATAAAATTCTATTATGGATACATAGGTTTAGGTTAGATATTGGCTAGTCAAGTATGGATAGATACTTAAAGTGGATACATCGGTATGAAGCTCAAGAAAGAAATCTGAGCATTGCTGTGGGGATGAGTGAGATCACTCAGATGGTCTGCAAAGGGAGGGACCCCAGAGAAGCCTGGACCATAAGGAGCAGATACAGAGGAAGAGTTAGTGGAGGACTGTGAGAGACACGACTCTGAGAAGCAGGAAGAGAGCTTTTTGAAATGACTAACAGTATTTGTCACTCTGCATTCCTTGTTTCCCTTCTGGACTTTGAGTTCTTCAGTCAAGGGCAATGTCGTAGTCATCTGTGTAGATCCATTAGCACAGTGCTTCACTCGCAGATACTCAGTGAAGTTTTGGTAAATGAATACAGAAGGGTCCATGTTTTATTTTATTTTTTAATGTTTATTTATTTTTGAGAGAGAGAGAGGGGGGGGGGCAGCGTGAGTGGGGGAGGGGCAGAGAGAGAGGGAGACACAGAATCCGCAGCAGGCTCCAGGCTCTGAGCTGTCAGTACAGAGCCTGATGCAGGGCTCAAACTCACAAATCGTGAGATCATAACCTGAGCTGAAGTCGGACGCTTAACCGACTGAGCCACCTAGGCATTCCGAAGGGCCCACCTTTTAGAGATTAATTTGACCACTGGAAACAAAACCAGTGCAAATGTCTTTAAAGAGTTGGTGGTAAAGTGGTTATCAATCCACATATACATCATAGAAATCAGTTTTCAAGGAGTTGGTGTGTAGAAAAACAAAAAGTGCAGGGCTCCAGAATCACTGATGGGCAAATCATAGGTACTCCGCTCACTAGCTCTTTTCCCTTGGGCTTACTCAGTTCTCTAAAGCTTAGTTTCCTCAGCTGCTAAATGAAGGAAGGGGGAGGAGGACATCTACTTTGAAATAACATGTAATTTGGGTAAAGCATCTGGCATAATGCCTGATAATGATAATTATCATCATCATCATCATCATCATCATCATCATCATCAAACACAATCCAAACATTTCACAGGTAAAAAGCATCAACATCCACCCGTGACAACCATAGAAAAAAATGGAATCAGGTCTCCACTGGGGAATCTACCATGCTTAATGGCAGAAAAATGATGTCTCCATCTTTCTTTCATACTAGATCATAGGCTCCCTGGAGGAGGAATCGTGTCATATGTATCTCCAGCAGCTATTCCTATAAAGGTGCATAGAGTTGAAACATGAAATACGGAGCCTTTAAACACTATCTAGGGGACATTTCAGTTTGGAGAACTTTATTTTAATATCTTGGAAAACCAAAGAAAAGCAGTTGAACTAGTTCTCACATGAGCAGGAGTTTGTCCAGTTCAGTGCCATTAGTGCTGATGGATTAAATGCCCAGGTAAAGCTCTCTGAATAGAGGCTGCTTTTGGCACACGAGATTTAAAATGTCCATGAACATGTCCATAGATGAAGTTGAAGCTACCCCTGCCAGTCCAGGCAGGGGTATAGGCATCTCACTGTAAAATAACTCAACAGTAATTCTTTGACTTCTAAAACAGCCTGCAAAACTTCTAGACACTCAAACCCAAACCTCCCCCTTTTGATTTCTTGAGGGTAAAACAGTAGGGGCCGTGAGGTACACTGTAGCGCCTGGCATTGGCCACATGAAAGGCCCTGCCCTTGGTGACTCATGGCTACTCATCAGCTCTGTATTGTGAACTCTTGGCGTGGCCTGCACTGCCATCCTGCCAACCTCTCCAGCTTTACCAGGAGCTGCCTTCCCCTTGCCCTCTGCAATTAGGCACAATGGCCTCCTCACTATTCCTGGAACTTCTAAGCTCATAGCCCCATAATCCATTCCCCTGTCAAGGCCTTTGTAATAAGGTTTCCCGTTATCTTGTAAACTCTGTTAGTCACTCTAGGCAAGAGAGATGGAGAAAGAGAGCAAGTTAACCTGGAAAGAATGTTAGATTGTGTATCATCTCTTCAGTCACACCCACCCTGAGAAAGCAATCTGCAATCCTTATCAGACACAAAAACAAACAAACCAACAAACAAAATTGTAATGAGGAATTGAACAAAACAACTCAAAATAGAAACTAATTTTTTTTAAGTAAGAAGGTTTTGTTTTGTTTTGTTTTCCTCCTGCATTTGGCAAAATACAGGCAAAATTAAGGCAGGAACATGGAGTCTCTTAGTGCTACAATTTTTTGACACCAGAAAGCCATATTTAAGTTGACTTCTGAAATTGGCATTTTAGCATCACACATTAAATTAATGTTAGTTGATTATAATTATCTGTACTTTGACCTGGATTAAAGGTCAAAAACCTATAAGCAAGAAAAACTTATTTAATCAATTATATATGTTTAATTTAAAATGTAGATACATACTAGTAATACCCACAGACCCAAATACAATGTTTAAACACACAGATCCACAATTCATGTTAAGGCAGACTTAACCAACCTGGTCTGTCTATAAATTGAACAAGCAAAGGTCTCCCCCAGTACAATACAGCGTATTATAAAGACACCAGGCCTCAGAATCAGAAAAGCAAAGAAAAATGCCTACACCCATCATCTCCTAGCATGTTACACTAGATATGAAAGCCACAGCTTCCTTCACTGTAATAGCAGTTTGAAAGTACTTACCTCACAAAATTGTTAGAAAAATTATGTGAGATAATGTGTGAACAATGCTTATTAGCACAGTGTCTGGGATATACTACGTACCATATAAATATTACTATTGTTAAAGGTTTAAAAAGGAAGTTAATAGCCATCATTTGTTCGAAGCTTAAAATAATGTATCTCAGTGATTAATTTAAAAGGTGAAAAAATTAATACAAGTAATTATTTGTATTTGTATAACTCATTTAACTTTTTAATGATCACAAGAAAAAAGAACCATTATAAATAATCCAAGTATGCTTGGGTTTTCATCTATTCCCAAAAGTGGGTTATGCCTTGATTAGCTTTTAGAAACAAGAAACATTTTGATAAACCTTGTTCTCCTTAAAATAAGCAAACAAACAAAAAACTCCAAAATGCAAATAGAACTGAATAAACTTCCAGTTTATCATATGCATTAACTACTCTTCCCTCTCAAAGACATTAAAATAAAGCGAATTACTGTTTGCGGATATTAAGGCAACCAGAAAATGGGAAAGAAGATGTTTAAACCACAAAATTTTAGAAGCTATAAAACTGATGGGCCAGAGTTATCAGATATAAAAGACACTAAAATGCTACTGCTAAGTGATTGGTAGAGGGTAAAACAATATACACTATAGAACCTCTAAAAGATGATATATTAGTGGCCACTTGTACTGCTGGAAGTGAGGATAAAGTGGAATTAAAATCAGGAGGAGTGGGAAGGGCAGCTGGGTGACTCAGTCAGTTAAGCATCCGACTTCACCTCAGGTCATGATCTTGTAGTTCGCGGGTTCGAGCCCCACCGCAGATTCTGTGCTGACAGCTCAGAGCCTGGAGCCTGCTTCAGATTCTGTGTTTCCCTCTCTCTCTGCCCCTCCTTCACTCACACTCTGTCTCTCTCTAAAAAATAAATAAACATTAAAAAAATTAAGAGGAGTAGTTGAAAGTATGTTTTAAAATCAGACAAAATGAGATACCACTTCCAAGAGTGGTATAATAAGAAAGTCAGATAATAACAAGTGTTGTCTAGGTTGTGGAGAATTGAAGAACTCATACATTGTTGGTGGTAATATAAATGGTGCAGCTACTTTGGAAAACAGACCAACAGTTCTTCAAAAGGTTAAACACAGAGTTACCAGCAATTCTACTCCTAGGCATATACCCAAGAGAAATAAAAACATGGCCATACAAAAGCCTGTACACAATTGTTCATAGAAGTATTATTTATAATAGCCCCAAAGTAAAAACAACCCCAAACCATCAATTGACAAATGAATAAATAAAATATGGTATACCCACCTGATGGGATATTATTTGGTCAAAAAAAAGAGGGGGGGGATGATACATGCTACAACATGGATGGATCTTGAAAACATTACAGTCACAAAAGACCACATATTCTAAGAATTCATTTACATGAAGTGTCCCAAGTTGGCAAATCCATAGACACATAAAGTAGATTAGTGGTTGCTCAGGACTAGGGTCAGGAGTAGTGGAGGATGATAGGAAGGGTGGGCAGGTGACAGCTAGGGACTCAGGGCTTCTGCATGAGGTGATCAGAATGTGCTAAAATTGATGTGGTGTGAGTTGCACAACTCTGTGAATATATTGAAAACATTGAATTATGTACTTTAGAGGGTGAATTGTATGACATGTGGATTATATCCCAGTAAAACTATTCCAATAAAAATACAACAGGAAGACCCTCAAGGCATTTTTCTTGCGCTGCACATAGTGGAGCAACCATACGTTTTCTACCAGATAGAACACTGGTGTGGAGGCGGGGAGTCCTTTTCCCTGAAGGAAGTAGAAGATAGAGGTTCTTTGGACCATACAGTTATAGGCAGTAAGAACAGGTTGAAGTTCTGAACTGAATTTAAGCCTTGGGCTTTCTCCCCACTTTCACTTGCAGAAAGCTGGCCAAAGGATCAGCAGATGCTGGGTGTTCTGACCAGGCTAGTGAATAAGCCTGAAAATGTTCATATTTCTCCAACAGATAGGTCAGTGGGGCACCTCCAACAAAACCAACCCATTAGTTTTGCTACAGAGAAGCTCATACTCAATAAACTGACCTCATGCTCAGAGCTTCCAGTCAGCTTTTTGATCCTCTGTTCTTAAACAAACAGCCCAAAAATTAACAACTCGGGAAACAACAGATGTTTGTGAGGATGCACAGAAAGGGGAACCCTCTTGCAATGCTGGTGGGAATGCAAACTGGTGCAGCCATTCTGGAAAACAGTGTAGAGGTTTCTCAAAAAGTTAAAAATAAAACTACCCTAGGACCCAGCAATTGTTCTACCAAGTCTTTATCCAAACTATACAAAAATACTTATTGGAAGGGGCTCATGCACCCCAGTGTTTATAGCAGCACTATCAACAATAACCAAATCATGGAAAGAGCCCAAGTGTTCATCAACTGATGAATCGATAAAGATGTGGGGTGTGTATACACACACATGCACACAATGGAATATTAGCCATCAGAGAATTTAATGCATGCAAATTAAAAAAAAATATTTAGAAGGTAAGGGATCTCAGGATGTAGTACAAAATGTGACAAAAGGGTCTATCTGCCTTACAAATGTATGAAACAACCCTTCAGGGGTGAGGAAAAAGAAGAAATTGCCTTACGTTTTTTATCCCAGTATCCTAAGCATTTGATTATAGAATTCTATCATGTTAGCAAAGATATAAAACTTTTTCAAGTGACAACTCCAAGTGGATACTGAAATACTCTAATAAAGAGGACAGGTCTAGTTACAATGTTTCTTGTGACAAAGAAATAAACCTATTTTCTTTCTTTTCTTTTTTTTTTTTTAATGTTTATTTTGAGAGAGAGAGAGAGAGAGCGCAGGGGAGGAGCAGAGAGAGAGGGAGACACAGAATCCGAAGCAGGCTCCAGGCTCTGAGCTGTCAGCACAGAGCGGCTCAAACCCATGAACTGTGTGATCATGACCTGAGCTGAAGTTGGATGCTTAACCGACTGAGCCACCCACGTGCTCCAAAACCTGCTTTCTTGATAGGGTATCATTAATTTTTGAGAATAAGTAAAGCTGTCCTTTTTAATTTTCAGAAAATATCTGTTTACAAAAGAAAGAAAAACAGATATTTATGCCGTAACACAGGCCAGGCACTTTACATAAACATTAACTTATTTAATTTTCCAAAACCTTGAAAGATAGGAATTTTCATTTCCATTTTACAAAAAAAGAAAGCAACAACAACAACAACAAAAAAAAAAAAAACAAAAAAAATTACATAAAGTCCTAGATCACAGAGTATGTGGTAGATTTTTGATGAGTATTTAAAGAAGGTAAATAAGAGGATGAATAATTCAAGCATATCGTGTATGTAAAACAAATAGTGTATTATTATACATTGTTAAGGATGGAAACACATAATGGGCTTAAGTACTGTTTAATTAGAAAGTTCAATTATTATTCAATATTTACTGAAATTTTCAGAAAAAAAGATGTTTCCGAAAGGGATGCCAAATTAAAGAAGACACTTGTTAGGATGAGTACTGGGTGTTATACATAGGGGGTGGATCACTGTTATCTACTCCTGAAATCATTATTGCACTATATGCTAACTAACTTGGATATAAATTTAAAAATTTTTTAAAAAAAGGAAATGGATGCTTCAGTAAGAGAATGAGAATTGAGTTGGGCTTTGAAGTGTGGTTAGGGTGCAAATGGATGAAGGGAGAAGGACATCTCAGGTGGCTAGAGGTGGTCACTCAGGCAGGCAAGAACATGGTTGTGTAGAGTCAACTGGATTGAAGCACTTTTCTGGGAGTCTCCAACTGTAATTTTTTAACTGCAATAGAACGGCAATCTGAAGTCTATATCTACTAATTCTATGGCTCTCTTAAAGCTAATAGTTCATTTTCTTCAATAGGAGATGGAAATATGGAAACATCATCAAATCACTAAGTCAAAGAATGTAAGAATGAGGAGTCTTTGATGCAGAGGAGTTGTTAAAATTTCCCAGGACAACATACATGGTAAGTGGCAGAGTTGGGATATGAACAGACATCTCTGGTTTCTGAGTCTATCATCTTTCTACCTACATGGTTTGATTCCTCATTTACAAACAAGGAACTCTGGTCTGGAGAAGTCATATTACATAATATTTATTAAAGAGTAAATTTGGGGCGCCTGGGTGGCTCAGTCGGTTAAGCGTCCGACTTTGGCTCAGGTCATGATATCATGCTCTGTGAGTTCCAGCCCCGTGTCGGGCTCTGTGCTGACAGCTCAGAGCCTGGAGCCTGATTCGGATTCTGTGTCTCCCTCTCTCTCTCTGGCCCTCCCCCGTTCATGCTCTGTCTCTCTCTGTCTCAAAAATAAATAAACGTTAAAAAAATTTTTTTTAAAGAGTAAATTCAGTGGGGTTTTCCTGTTGTGATTTCTCTAAAAATGAATATAGAAGAATAGAATACAAAATATAAATAGAACACAGCTAACAAGCTCAGTCATTTAGAAAAGGAGTCAATAGCAGAAGGGAGCCTAGGGAGAAAGATGGTTTTGTCTGGTTTGTGTTGAATTTGAGTTGCTGCTAGATAAGCTTTGGATTTCCAGGGCACCCTTGTCAAAAAATTCTCCAAATTATGGTAAGAACCACTTGGGAGTTTCAGCAGATCTTGTACAACTGTTTGAGTGTATGTTCATTTATTCTAATTCCAAAGCTTCTTTTTTTCTTCCAGTTATGCAACCAAGTTGTGAAATCATCCCTTTGACAGTTAGGTATGAGGTGTGTGCATTTCTTCGGCTTAATAGCTTAAATTGCCCTCTATCATCGCTCTCTTTGAAGATTTAGACTTAAAAGAAAAGACACAGTACTTCTTGGTCACTCCCACACTGGAGATATGCCTGGTCTGTACCTTCACCCCCTTCTCTTCAGCTCTGTGAAAACCTGATAAAGACCAGGCCTAGAGCTTGTCCAAACCTAGAGCTGTTCCTGTAAAAGAATGTTATATATCCTACCTGACTTTTTCTAGGAATTGAGGAAGAAATTAACTTTTTGGAACATATTACCCACTTAATTTGAGTTAAAATTATATTTAAAAAAAAACAATAAAATTGAGACTGTTTCAGCTTTTTAAAAATGACAAATTTCTGAGTAAAAAAATATACATTTTTTTTTCAGAATGCTGTTATCTGAAGCACAATAATTGTGATTCAAGAAGAAAATGAAACTTTAATACGGTATTCCCATTACCTAAGTTTCTCAATATTCTCTTGTTTAATGAAACATATTTGTAGGGGAATTTGATTTATTCTAGAAATAATGTAAAATTTTATATCTACTTTGTCTCAAATGTCATCTTTGTGTTTTTTGTTTTTTTTTAAATTAGCTCACTTGGCCATGAATTAATCAGACTCTTTTCTGGTTCTTCTGCAGGAGAAAGATCATACAGTTATAAGCTTTTTACCATTACGAACAGTTTCTTTTTAGCCAATTTTCATCTTTCTATCATATTTTTGAAGTAAATGTACAAATTAAGTATGTCAATCTTTCTTACTGATTTTATATCTACCTTGCACAAAACTCATATTTCTTAACAGAAATTACTAATGAAGAAATATTTAAAATGCATACTCGTCTCTGTTTAGTATTCTTCCTATTAACAGAAAAAGCCTGATAACTTTGTTTTATGAAGATTTTTTTTCATTCCAACTTGTAAATCATGTATTTTATTCTGCTCCCTACAAAGATGCACTGTAAACTTAGTGAATTGAGCAATTAACTCTGCTAAGACTTCACTTGCACTTGCTGAAGGACTTGATAACATGTCTGTACTTTCATAAGACAGCCTTTGTTCATGGAATTCTCTCCCCTTCCTCCACTCCTTACTACAGCAAATTAGTGAAAAATGTTTAAGTGGTAAAAATCAGTATGCTGCACACTATAAAACTTTTAGCCAAAAGAGTAAGAAGCCAATGAACTTGCAAGAAAAAGTGTGTAACAGCCATATGATTATGTATTACCAGGTTCTCAGACATCCTGTTTTAGAACAGCACACTTATAGAGGGGAAAGTCACCTATTGATGAAAGTAAACTTGGGAGAGGTTTCTATTTCAGTATCCTTTCTTTTTAAAGTCTCCTGCCCTTCCCCCCAGCCCCTACTCAACTTCACTTCCCAATTACAGTAATTAAAAAGGAGGACATATCCCAATGGAATGCATCTTTGTTTGAAACTTCCTTACCAGAAATTTATTCTTTTTTTTTTTTTCAAGATTTCCTATTTATCGCTACATAACTGTTATGTAAAAGTGACATTTTTGGTGAAAGTGACATAAAATTTTCTTACATTTCTTGCTTCTAGTGGAAAAGATGTATCAAACATCTATTAAAATTAAAAGTGTACATTCCCTATTCCTGTGAATCTATCACAAAGAAATAAACAAATCAGTAGATAAAGACATATAAGGATGTTTATTGTAGCCTAATTTGTAGTGCCAAAAAATGGAAACAAAAGGAACGGTCAATAATTGAGGAAATGCTACATAGATAATGTTACATCTAAATTATGGAATATTGTACTATTAAACTCAAATGAATTGAAGATCTTTCCTCTGGATATTGTTGGGTGAGAAAAGTAACACGCTTGAGAATATGGTCCCATTTTTAAAGTTGATGATCAAAATAACCACGTATTTTTATATGTATATAAATATATTACGAATAAGTCTCCATAGAATTATAAATGAAGAGTGGAGCGCCTCGCTGGTTTTCTTGGTCGAGTGTCCAACTCTTGATTTCATCTCAGGTTATCATCCAAGGGCTGTGGGACTGAGCCCCGTGTTGGGCATTGCAGTTTGTGGAGCCTGTTGAAGATTCTCTCTCTCTCTCCCTCTGCCCCTGTCCCCCACTGGTGCTCTCTCTCTCTCTCTTTCTATCTCTCTAAAGTAAAAAACAAACCAACAAAATAAATTAGAAAATGGATGGATACATATTAGGCTGTTAACTTGGGTTATCAAGGAAATGGGGTATAAAAGAAACCAAAGTGGGAGAAGAGATATGAGATTTTTAAAAATAGTCACTACTAAAGATGTAGGTGTTCATATTTATGCATTATCCAAAATTATATATATGTATTAATAAACAAATTAATACTTTTTATAAATAAAAGGCTTAGGCAGTAATACTTGAAATTTGCAGAAATGTATAATAATTCATCAGTGGAAACCAAAAGTAAAAATAGGAAGTAAATCATGTGGCAATTTGTTCTCATCGTAAAAAGTATTCTTTAGTACACTATAACCATACTGTAATCTTAAATGCCATTAAAACTTAAAATCTCTGTATTTCCATTATAGAATATCTGGGAATATATAATAATATCCGTTTGATAATATTAACTACTAGCATTTACTGAACACTTTGGCAGCAGGCACTGTGCAGATGCTTTACCTTATTAGTTCATTTCATCTATATGCTATGAGGAAGACATTACATTCCTTATTTTGTAGTTGCTGAAATTGCAAATTAGAGCAACTGGCTGGTAGTCCAGGGTTACCCAGCTAACAAGTGGCAGGCAGGATTAAAACTCAGACTTGTCTGACTCCAGAACCCATACTTTTAACCAGTCTTCTATATTATTAGTTCCCCCATTGTTCTGAAACCAGATTTTCTCTGTATCGTAACCCTTTCTTCTCCTGGAAATGTTGTCATAGTGATATCCCAATCTTCTTAGCCAATGTAAGTTTGGTTGTGGGGCTTCTTTGATATGTGGTATATCTAGAAAGAAGAAAAGTACATCAAGAAAAATGCTATGATGAGTGCTGCTCATCTAGTTTTCCTGACTATCCAACCTTTTTTTTTGAACATCCAACAGTAGGCTTAAGTTTCTCAATCACGATTTTATGGCAATGATAAAAATAATCATTAATTTATTTAAAAATACCTGTTGAGTACCTACCAGGTACTTACCTCCCAAGCATTACTCTAGGCAGTGTTCTTGCTATTCAAACAGAGCTTTAAGACAAGTCTCCTAACCACACTTTAATGAAACTACCATCCCTAAAATACTCTCATACAAAGATTCTGGAGTCAACTCGAGACTCAATAGTCGTGGGTTATTCTGGGATGTTGACCAGAACATGGCATTAAGGCTAGAGGTGGATCATAGGCACAGAGGCTATAAAGTGATTATCCCACAAAATTTGAGAAAACTGGTATGGAACAGATGAAATGCCAGGTCTTAAGAAACCCCTGCAGGTTTTACTTGAATACCTCAGGAAAAACATCTTACAGTAGTAAAGGATACATGAACTTGGCAGTTGGGTTTACACAGAGACAGTTGGTTAACCTTTCCAAAAACTTTTCCAAAATCAGCCAGTATTTGCTTTTACCAAGAAAAGTTACCATTGTATGAAACTGCATTGTTTATTTATTGTCTGTATCCTCCATTAGAATGTAGGCTCCAACTGGGCAAGAATTTTGTTGATGTTGGCCCCTCTTTTATTCAGTATGTATTAGATGAATCAATTTGATAAATGGAAATAGGTAGCCTTACTTGCTGGTATAGATGCCTTTATATGTGCAGGTATGGTTTGCTGTCCCCATGATGGACTTCACATCGTTAGTAGGTTCCTGTTGTTGGCAATGAAATTATGATAAATAAATGGGAGGACAGAAACTGTAGCTGATCAAAATTAAAGGCAAATGTTGCATGTATTGCTGCTATAATAAATTACCACAAACTTTGTGGCTTAAAGCAACACAAATATATTCTTTTTACAGTTCTGTAAGTCACAAGTCTGAGAGGTGTGAGGCTAAAATCTTTGTGAAGGCTCTAGAGGAGATTCTGTTTCCTTTCCTTACCCAGCTTTTAGAAGCTCCCTGCATTTCTTGGCTCATAGCCCTTCTTCCATCTTCAAATTACATCATTCCAACATTTGCTTCTATTCCTCACATTTTCTCTGATTTTGACCTTCTAGCTTCCTTTTCAAAGGGATGTTTGTGGTTACATTGGGCACACCCAGATAATCCAGAATAATCTTCCCATCTCAAGATCCTTAATCACAATTGCAACGTCTCTTTTGCCATATAAGGTAACATATTCACAGGTTGTGGGGAGTAGTAGGATGTGAACATCTTTGGGAGGCAATATTTGGTGTACCACAGCTATTTAGAAATCTTACTTGCATTGAAATTTTTACTCTGCTCATTCACTATGTTGTTATTTCAATGTAAAAAAAAAAATTGAAAAATTTTGAGGCACACAGCAGAGTTTTACCCTGAATCGACAAAATTACAAACCTCTTTTAATCTCAAAGAAGAAGCCCTCATCATTTTTTATAACAGATGGGAGCAGGGGGAGCACTACTTCTTGTGTCAATTCTTTCAAAAAATTGTAATGCATTATAAACAATGGCTTTCAAGTAGTAAGACTGACCTCACCTCACTTCCATTCCTCACCTTCCAAACACCAAAATCGGCTTTTCAGTTACAGTCAAAAGTGTAATGAGCTTCATGGTAGCAAACTTGGTAGGGCAGGCTTTTAGCCCAAGGATGTTGTCTTTATTCTAAACATTTTTATAGCTTCTTTTTTGGAATTGTCTTTAGAGACAGTTTACCAGACACACAGGAAAACACGGCTCGTTATTTTAAGGTCACAAGGTACTCTGCCTACTCTGTCTTCTTCCCTTCCCCATTGTTTTACTCTACTTGCCTTCATCCCCACTCCTTCCTCTGCAGATACTAGTGCCAGAGATCTGTGAGGTTGAGAGGAAGGCCTGGGGAGAGGGAGTGTGGCTGAAAAGGGGGCAGGGAGAGTTTCATACAGAGCTCGAGAGGTAGCAAACTGCAATTTAAGTTTATTTGTGTGACCCAGCCTGTTTTAAACATTGCTAAATAACAATATTTGATAATCCACTGGGTCAAAATTCATGCTGTTAAAATACATCCCTGTTGAGAAATGTCTGTAGCTTCATCTAAACTTCTATTAGTTCCCAATGTAAGTATTATTTTAAATTAAAAGGAATACTTGGCCAAATAGACTTTTCAATATCCTTTTGTTTGACAAGGGACGTGGGAGCACAGGAGGGGAGACTAGAAGAAAACTCTTTCCTATACTGATTTTCTTCCCAAGGAGGTCTCAGTTTACAGGCTTTTTTAGAATAGCTCTATAATTCAAAGCTTTTCAACGCAGGCAAGTAAAATTTACTATTTAGATACATAGATAAATGAAAATATAATCAATAATGGCATCATATAAAATGATATATTCTATAATTATATAGAAATATTAATAATATATATTAATTAGTAATATATACGATACAGGCTATACTATGTTTTTGAATATTGGTGTTATTAAATGTAAGCACAATTCACAAACCCTCTTATATTTTCAATTCCTGAAGTTAAGAAGATCCAGCCAATCAGATTCTTTTAGAGGTCCCATTCAGAACAAAGTCTCTAAAATATTCCTAACTACCACATATATTTCTTTCTTCTACCAATTAAGATTACTTTTCAAAGAAAATAGGTTTGTAAAAGTAATTTAAGACTAATCAAAAAGAACACAGAAAGTCCTACTTTAGATTATAATCTCACATAGGAAAGGGTTTTTTTTTTCCTTATGAAACCATTTTCCTTTATTTAGCAAAACTGCTACTTGACTTTCTCCCATGACTCATCCTCTTGCTACAATCAGAATAAAAGTTCTAAATTCTAAATCTATTTATAGATTTATAGATTTTATTAAATTTTTATTATTAAATTATTTTTTAATACTTTTTAAATTTTTATTTAATTTTAATTTTTTAAAATTATTTTAAAATAATTTTTACTATTAAATTATTTATAGATTTTATTAAATCTGTCCAATTTGTAGCCACTATGAATGTCGCTATTAAGCACTTGAAACATGGCCAATCTGAATTGAGACCAACTGTAAGTGTAAACCACACCATAAAATCTCAAAGATTTAGAACAAAAAAAAGAACATAATGTATATCAATAATTGTTTTGTTAACTACATGTTGACATTGTATTTTGAATATACTGAGGTAAATATTTTGAGATAAATATATTATTTAAATGAATTTCATCTGTTTCTTTTTCCTTTTTAAATGTAGGTACAAAAAAATTAAAATTTTATGTATCTGGCTTACATTTGTACCTCACATTATATTTCTATTGGACAGTGCTGTTCTAAATCAGCAGCGCAGTATTTCTTCCTACAAGCTCAAAGAGCTTCATTTCTGAATGTGTGATGAGTTATAGTATATTTTAATTCAAATATCTTCAATATTTTAATTCAAAATATCTTTAAAGCATGAATTTAATCATTAGCTCTCTCTCAAGAAGTAGACAGTTATGTCCCCCATTTTCCAAATGCAATTCCACAGACATTAAAATGACTGACATGACATTAAAGTGTAGAAGGTTTTCAGGGGCTGTAAGTCTGTACCCAGACTGTAAGTTACAGTGCCTTCACATTTACTTTTCTTTGCATACATTCTTAGAGAAGAAACAATCTGGCCATAAAAAAAAAAAAAAAAAAAAAAATCCTGCCTAGAAATAACCAAATCATCGACCCTTGAAAAATGGCTAGGGAGCAAATGGGAGCCTAAATGATGAACTTCAACAGATGTTGCCTCAAACACAGTAAGAGACAAGGGAAAACGGAATCAACTGCTGCAGTTGTTGAAAGTATTGTAATAGAAGAGCTATCAAAGTTCTCACCCAGTCCAATAATCCACAAAAAATAACTCTTTCTGAATTGTATTTATAGAAGGGCAAGTTATTTTATACTTGTTTTTTTCCCCCAGCAAGTGCAATCACCACTCTATCTATCTACCTATGTACCTACCTATCTTTCTATCATCTGTCATCTATTTAAACATTCCCAGAGGAACAGAAACCTGGCCTATCTTTCAATAAGTTTCAAAAAGTTCCCTTTGAATTACACTAGTGGTGCTAGGGAAGAAAAATGGAGTTTTAGACATTTCTGTTTCTCAGCAGAATGCAAGAGAATGTTCAAAGTGCTCTTGACTAACTGTATCCCACAACTTCTATGCCCCTTCCTTTTTTAAAAAAACAAAAAAAATGAGTAATTTTATGAAAAGTCTCTTCCACATTAACCAAAGTCTAGATTTATGATTTGTGGTTCCCTTAACTTTCCTCAGTGTTCTTTTTTTTAATGAGATGTAATGTACATATCATAAAATCCATTTAAAGTGTATAATTAAATTTTTTAAATATTCAGAGTTGTACGAATATCACTTCAATCAATTTTAGAACATTTTCATCACACCCAAATAAACAATGCACCTTTATTATCACCCCCTTCAACTCTCTCTTCTCATCTTTAGGCAACCACTAATCTACTTTCTGTCTCTATTAATTTGTCTATTCTGGATATTTCTTATAAATAGAATCACACAGTGTTTTGTAGCCTTTTATGACTGGCTTCTTCCAGCATGTTCAAGGTTCATCCATATTGTAGCATATATTAGTACTTCACTCCTTTTGTGGCTGAATAATGTTCCAGTGTGTGTGTGTGTGTGTGTGTGTGTGTGTGTGTGTGTGTGTGTATACACATACCACATTCTTTTTATCAACTGATGGGCATTTGGATGTTTCTACTTTTAGACTATTATGAATAATGCTGCTATGAACATTCATGTTCATATTGATATGTTTCATTTGGTATCAATATGTTTCATTTCTTGGGTACCTACTTACAAGTGGAATTGTTAAGGCATATGGTAATTTATGTTTAATTTTTTAAGGAACTTCCAAACTGCTTTCTGAAGCATCTTCCATGCCATTTTAATTTGGTTCAGTCTATCCCACCCAAACTAAATCAACTCAATAAGCATTCACTGTGAACTTACATGTCAAGTGGTCTGCTTGGCACAGAGGACACAGATGACTAAGACATCATCTCTGTCTGCAGGGAGCCCACAGTGTGATGAAAAATCTCATAGTTTAGTAGAAATAAGGAGTGGTTCTTACTACCTGGTACCTGCCTTAGAGAGAGAGGGAGAAAATTCTTGTGTTCTAGTAGTACCAGATGAGGACAAGATGTTCAAGTGACCCTGGTACTTGACAATTACACAATTAGCATTCAGGAAATGTTTAATAATGGAGTTTTTGTTGTTTATATTTCTGCTATTGTGGCTTTTCATACCTTTAGATGAGGCTTAAACTGAATTCATATAAGCTGTTACTAAAAATTATCTACATCTTTAGACACTTTAGAAGTCTATGGAAAATAAGTAGTCATGATCCAGTTTTCATTATATATTTATCCTAACCACAAAATCACTACCACAGCATCAAATTTGCCTAACACATAGGGATCTCTGAGATGATTCCAATAGCCATGGGGGAAGAATTTATTTAATTTGGCAAGCTACATATCTCTAAGCCTCTTCTAGAAGCAGAAAAGATGAGATGCCTAGGAAAAAGACTGAACAGGGGACAAAAAGGTATAAGAATTAAGTGAAAGTGAGGTCATAAAATGCAAATGAAGAAAAAGTTTGAAGGAAAGAGTGGTTAACAATTTTAAAACCGATATAGAAATTTTACTGGAATACAACCCAAAGGAATCCATTAATTTGGTATTTAAAATATCACTGGTTATGTTAACAAACCAGCTTTGGTGCAGTTGACAGAGCAGTGTTTAGAAGAGATTGGGGTGTGAAGTAGACCAGTCTTTTACGGACATTTAATGTGAAAGTAATGGGAAGAAGATGAATGTGTTTCTAAATTGAGAGGATGAAAATCAAAGGAGGAAAGGCTAAAGCCACAGGAGAAAGGGGATGGTAGAGAATTAAGAAAGATTCATAAGGAATCTGCAGTGGATATGTAAGCACCAGGGGAGGAATTAGCATTAGACAGAAAGAGACCTTCTTTTAGAAGGATGTAGAAACTAGGCTTCTAAGACATTTTCTTCTGAGATGGGACATTTAACGCTTCTGAGAGGGAAGAATGGGTACTAATGAAAATGTTTGTATGCAGGCAGTGGGGATGGTAACAAGTTAAAGAAATGTAGTAACTACTGCTTTATTTATTTGGCACCTTATACATTAAAACAATTTTCCATGCCTCATATGCATAGGAATCTTACAATAACCCTGCGAATAGGCTCAGGAAAACTGAGCTGCCCAAAGGCCTTCAGCTGGTGTGCTGCATAGGAAGAACTTTTTCAAAATCAAAGGTCCCATGCCCTTTCAGGTATGTTTCAATAATTATGTCCAAGCAGAGGAGGTGGTGAAGGGATGATCCATGGGAAGTATGTGACTAGCTTGGGTATGATGAAGAGATGTATCTCTTCCAGTAAGTGAGGGAAATCTTTGCAGTGAACAGATTTACATAACTCCTTCAATGAAGAAAAGTTAAAGAAATGTCTAACCACATTTGTGTGGTGGGTGCTTTTATCACAATGAATGAAATAAAAATAAAGTCAGATTATTATAAGACATGCCAAAGGGTCTAATTCATGGGGCAGTTGAAATCCCAAGGACTTTTCCTTATAAGCATATAATGTGTTAGTGTTAAGTTTCAGCTCACCATCAATGTCCTTTTTGTTTACATTAGAATTGTGATCACACAATGTGAAAGCATTAACTTGGTATGGAATTTCAGACAATCAAACTGATATAAACTCTTAAAAGTTCTTTTCATCAGATCATACTCTGATTCCTGAGAAGATAATTAAGCAAATATGGCATCAATACCTACCATGTTTGTTGAGGTTATTGTTGAGAGAGGGGAAAGCAGTACACAGGGCGGTCATGAAGTATTTTAAGAATCAAAAGTCTGACAAATCATAGTACTGTATTTGGTAAGGAAATCCAATATATGCTTAATGAAAAGATAGAATCTTAGAATGTTTATTTCATGGGAGCCTTTTTTTTTTTGGCTGAGGTGGGGGCACATTAAAGATAATATAATGATGACTGGTCTTGTAAGAAGAGGTTTGCTTGTCTCTTATTACCTGACACTTCTTCCAATTAGTTCTCACCTTTTTTTTTTTCCAAGAAGATTTCTGCACTCATTATTTTGGTCTCTGTGCTATGTTCTCACCTTTTTTTTAAGTTTATTTATTTTGAGAGAAAGTGCGGGTAGGTGTGTTTGTGCATGAGTGGGGGAGGGGCAGAGAGAGGGACAGAGAGAATGCTAAGCTGGCTCCACACTGTCAGCACAGAGCCTGTTGTGGGGCTCAAACCTATGATCTGTGAGATCATGACTGGAGCCGAAATCAAGCATCGGACACTTAACCCACAGAGCCACCCAGGCAATTAAGTGACTCTTAGGGCCTCTTATGAATACCTCTTATGGTCTAAGCAGCTACCTCAAGTGTGCTCTTGGGAAAGGAAACAAGGCAACTGGACTGTTACAGTGTTACCAGACCCTCTTTTCTGACTGATATTTCTGGCAGGAAAAGGAACTGAGCCAGGAACAGCTTCAAAGGTAGAGGAGCCCAGGAGGGTAGGGCCAAAGGGCAGTAAACATCCATTTGGCCTTCTGAGAACCATGAGCAAGGGACATTATAAAGGCAAGGGTTCTAGTACATTGCAGGGATGCAGGCTTCATCCATCCATCTACTGTTTAGCACTTTTGTTATTTCCTCCCAAGGGATGCTTGCTTTTCTCTGTAGGCTACATGGGAAGTTAGAGAAGCTGGAAAAGCAATTTTCTTTTCCTCTCCTTCTTAACCATTTCCCCTAATCCTGAGACACAGGTCCCTGCTTTGTCCTTGGCAGAGGGGATGGGGTGTGGCTGGTCAATCTCTAAGGCAGCCCTCCCCATCTCCAGTAAACTAAGGGAAAGTTCACTTTAACAAGAAGCAAATTAAAGATAGAAAGAGACTTTTAAAAATGAACTATAGTTTCCTTTGACAAAAAAAAAATTCAGGTTGAACTTATGGGTTGTATCAAATATTTTCACTTTCATGTCAGTCTGGACTTCCTCTACTAGGGTGAACTTATCTGTTGAGAATGAAAACACAGAAAAGGAGATAATATTTCAGTTGGTTAGTAGTTCTTTCTTGACCTTGTGTCAAGTGTAGTTTTAACAGATTTAAGTTGGTCTTTCTTCCACGGTATTACCATGTTGTTATCACAGTAAGAATACTATTTTACAGAAAGATGTGGAAATAAAACAAAAGTTAATTTTGAAAAATCTCATTTAGTTTTTATAGTTCTCTTGTGACTTACCTAGTGTGTCTAAACCTCTTTTAGGTAGCAGACCACAGAATTCTTCAGGATCATGCTTCCTCCAAACTCTCTTGTACACTGGACTCTTCAATGGATGTTATTATTCCTCCTCTAACTCAGCTTGTCCTTATGTGCAATCGCTCGGACTTGTAGGAAGACACAGAAAACGACCCAACAGAACACCTCCGATTATTATCGAGTAGGTTATTTCTACACAGATTGTTCCGATTCCCCTTAAGGTTATACAGTCAGGTTTTCAGAGCAGCAATTCATGATGATATATTATGAAAGAAGACACTGAGGCAGCAAAGTATAATCTAGTATCTTCTAAAAAGAAGCATCAAGCATTAAACTTTTTTATTATAAAGTTATAATAAATACTTTTAAAAGAGAATTTTAAAAATCAGTTTTTTAATATTAAAAATATTCTGCATATTAATTAAAACACAATAAAGTTTCTAATTATAGTAATGGAGGCAGTTTAGTTTATTTTAAAAAACTAAATCAAATGAGGTAGTGCACTGTCAACCTGGATAACACCTGTGTTGGTGACAGTGCAGGGAAACAAGCACTCTTGCACACTGCTAATAGCATGCCACCTTCTAAAAGCTAGTTTTGTCAAAAGCCTTGGATTCCACCTACTCTTCGACCCAATCTTAGGAGTTAAGCACTATTCATTTTACGGGTGAAGAAACTGAAATTCAGAGACTAAGTAACTTCCCAAGGTCATATAACAAGTTAGTAGGAGAGTTGTGATTCCAATTCAGTTACCCGATCCAAAACTTATGCTTAACTCCTACACCACAAATCTCATTCAACAATATGGGATTTGTTTTTAGAAAATACTTGTATAACAGAATAATATGCATCAAACTTAACATGTTGCAAAAAATATATAATGACATGGACAAATGTTTACAAAATTATAAATAGCAAACGTTTAAGAACAATCTGACATTACATGAAAACTTTACATTAAAAATTGTCTTTTAAGGCTCCTGGCCTGGCTTAGTCAGTGAAACATGTGACTCTTGATCTTGGGGTCATGAGTTTGAGCCCCTTGTCGGGCACAGAGCTTACTTAAAAAAAAATTATCTTTTTAAGGATTTTCAGGGGTGTCTGGGTGGCTTAGTCGGTTAAGTGTTAGACTTTGGCTCAGGTCATGATCTCACTGTTTGTAAATTCAGGTCCTGCGTCTGACTCTGTGCTGAAGCTCAGAGCCTGGAGTCTGCTTCAGAATCTGTTGCCCGCGCTCTGTGCCCCTCCCCCACTCACGCACACTCACTCTCTCTCAAAAATAAACATTAAAAAAAAAGATTTTCAATATCAGTTCTCAAACCATGAATCTGCAATTCAAAGACATAACCTACTTTTATGTAGAAAAGTGTATGAAAATGAAAGATTACATCAATAGTAAAATAGATGACTATTCTCTAGTGATCCATCTTGATTTCTTCTTACTTTAAGTCTAAATGTTCTAATTTACTGGTAAGGAGACAGCAAGAATCCCAGGAGCTTCTACTAACTGGTCTTTTATTTCTAGTGCGAATGGCATTACTCCATGTTCTAATCCTCTAACCTTGCACTGAATTTTACGCTTAAACATTAGATCAGAATGTGGTACAAATCAAGGACTCTCCACTTAGCGAAAGAATATCAAGAACTCATGTTTATTTATTGATAAAGGATAAGGATGAGAAAAACAAAGACTTGCTAACTTTCCCATGTTGATTTTCATTAGTAAAACTACTCAGCATGTTTGTTCAGTCCGCAGCTTCTTTCCATATGACTTACAAGGTGTTGTTTTAACAGGAATGGAACTCACTGAGCAAATGTGACTGACTGAGGAAGAACCGGTTCATGCAGATAGTAGCCTCTAATGCTATCCTAGCAGAGAAATATTCTTGTTGGATTTGTTGAAAAGCTCTGAGAGGAAGGAAGAGACATTACTGAGAATTTCCCTCAGATAACACGTTTTAAAGAAATCCTGCTCAATTATGTTCCACAAATATCATATATGAGTAATTTAGAACGAAGGTTGGAAACCTTGCTTTTTTCAGGAAGTTTTTTTCTTTTTTTTCTGCCAAGCTTCTCATTGTTATAATGCAAACGCATATAGGACAATCTTCCTCCTACCTTCTTTCTGGGTGAAGACTGGGTCATATCTAGTTTAGTAACTGCCGAGTTGTCTTATTATCACATCTCCTTTCCACAAGTTAAAATACTAACTGCATACAGAATTTTATTTCAATTTTTGTTGCATTTCTAAATATTCTATGTACATGATAGATGATTCTGAACCAAAATTTTTAGACCAAAAAGTCCAAGGAAGATGAAAACAACCAGAATCCCACCACTCAGGAAAAAAAAAATTAAACACAATATATATACTCTTCTCAATCTTATTGCACATTACCATATTAAGGGCTCTGAACAGTCAAGGAGATGGAAGACAATTTACCTTTGTTTCACACCATGTTTTTCAAACTTCTTTGACCATGAATCCTTTGGTGGCCAAACACCTATTAATAACCTGAGTTGCTCAGGATCTGAGGAACACATTTTAGGAATTCCACTGTAACAAATGTATTCCCATCCAGGATCTTCAGCCAGATTAGTACTTCAGAGTTAACCAAAATCAACAATGCTCACCCCTCTACCTAATCTCACACAGACTAAAGTTGAAGAATTTATGGTGATATTTACTTCAAGGAAGTAATATGCATGGATAAATTGATAGTATGTAAATTATATCTTGGTAAAGCCCCCCCCTCCTTTTTTTAAAGAAACCAATATGCTTGTGTTTCAGGAATACTGAAAAGTGGAGGTATTTGAGGAACATGAAATCAGAGCAAAAGAAGGAAGGTTTTGAGAAATATTTTATACTGGCCAAGATAACTAATTCCTGACCACAAGACAGGATACATTTTTAGTTACTGTAATGTCTCCCAGATTTATACTATACAAATCTACCTCTTCTAGATTTTCTTTTCAAATGTTTGGGCAATGCTTACAAATTACTACTTCTAGTCCAAAAGAGTGAATGTATACTCCAGAGTGGCAATGAACAGTAACAGCCGTAAGTGCAATTCTTTTAAACTTCATGTTTTTGCTAGCATATACATGTTAGAAAGTATTTTTAAAATGCAAAGGTTAAAGTTTTTAATTCTGAATCTTTAGGGATAACTGATATACAAAAACTGTGTTAATATATTTACCTGCAACCCTATATTCCCTAAAATACATCAAATATACCCTATTTGAGAAATAAAGCTCAAAGCTAAACATCTCCCTTCTATTCTTACTTTTTCTAGAAGCAAAAATTGACAAGACTGATATATATGCTAAATAAGAATCACACTCCTTGTATCCCCCCCTAGAGATGGTACATTAAAAAAAAATGATGTCATTTGCTGCCATGGACAGATTATACCAACTAAAATGAATCTCAATGGCCACTTATAGTTTATCTCTAGGTTGTTTGAGACATTTTTATCACCCACATGAACAAATACAAATATCATAAAAAGATACTTTAATGTAAAAACTTTTTATTGAACTATTACACTATTTAAAATACACTCTTCAAAGCAGTCACAAAAATTATAGCACTCAAACATTTTAGGTAAAACTCTTCAAGGGTAAGTTATTTTTTTTTCAGTCAGCTTGTCCAAAGTTCAGTATCTAGAGGACACTACTACAGAGACTTGCAGTTGGTTCAGACTCAGTTTCTGCTCATGCTATGTAGAGCGTCCACAAGGTTTTTATTGTACTCTGCAATCTGCTTGGTCACAGTCTTCATAATTGACTGGTAATCACTCTCTTGACTCTTGGTTGCTATAACTAATTACATGAGTTAAGGGAGAACACTGATCAACAAAAATAGTGATCTATTTTGGCTTTGGAAGGAACCAATTCATACTGGTATTTTTCTTATTGAAAACTGAAAACAGCACAGAAAAAGCACAATTAGAATATATAGGAAAAATACAGTAGATTAAGATCATTTAAAACCTAAAAGGCCAAGCAAAACTTGTTTCAAAAAAGTACACCTACAGGGGCACCTGCGTGGCTTGGTCAGTTAAGCATCCGACTTCAGCTCAGGTCATGATCTTACAGTTCATGAGTTTGAGCCCCACATTGGGCTCTGTGCTGACAGCTCAGAGCCTGGAGCCTGCTTTGGAGTCTGTGTCTCCCTCTCTCTCTCTCTGCCTCTTCCCTGCTCATGTGCGCACACACACTCTCTCTCAAAAATAAACATTAAAAAAAAATATTTAACTCTAAAAAAAAAAGTACACTTATACTATAAAAGTTTTTGTAAGTTAATATGTTATGCATCTCAATCTAATTCTGTTCTGAAAACAGCTGAATGTTCAGAAGAACCATGTTCTCTAGAGTACCTCACAATTTCAGAAGTCTTTAGACTTCACTGTATTTCAAAATCGCCTACTTTGTGTTGCATAAAACTAGACTGCTGGACTAAAGTATATTGTGTGTGGGAATCTTCTTTTTTAAAAAAACAATATTTATTTATTTTGAGAGAGGGGGAGAGAGTGAGAGCACGCAAGGAGGGACAGAGAGAGAGAGGGAGGGAGGGAGGGAGGGAGGGAGAGGGAGAGGGAGAGGGAGAGAGAGAGAGAGAGAGAGAGAGAGAGAGAGAGAGAGAGAATCCCAAGCAGGCTCCATGCTCAGCACAGAGCCTGATATGGGGCTTGATCTTGTGATCATAACCCGAGCTGAAACCAAGAGTCAGGTGCTTAATGGACCAAGCCACCCAGGTGCCCCAGGAGTCTTCTGCTTTTAAACCAAGTTGCCCTATTGTGGGAACAGAGTTCCTGATGTATTTCATCTGGAGATAAGCTGGGATCCATGCTGCCCTGAGCTAAAAGTTCAGCAGTTTCCTAGAGGAGAATCTATACCACCAATGAGTCAGGAGCTATTTTTCCAAGCAGAGATGTCCTTAATGGGTCAAAGAAGGGAACTGAAAATAAGTGTTGGGGAAACGTTTCTCACAACTTCACAACACATGCCCTCAGTAGCTGTTTCCTTCTCCTATATAGTAGCACAAAAAGATAAGTAAGAAGATGGGATATAAGTTCCACCTTAGTAGAAATGTGAGGTTGAATTGGCTGAAACACAAATGAGCTTGAAGGTCAAATTTCTCAGGAGACTATTCGGTTTATCTCCCTCTCCTGCCCGGATATTCAAGGTACAGACATACCCTAATTACTGTAGACTAGAGACTAACTCTTATTCATTTATGACCCACATAGTTTGGCTCAGTGATATTTGATAGATGTATGTTAAATTTCATTTCATTTCAACCTTTAAAGAAATTCCTAGGGAAAAAAAAATCACTTAGTCAAGTTCATTTGCAGCTTTTTAAAGGATACATTCTTTCATCACAAAATTATTTTGCTCATGGTGTTGCCACTTCCTCTCCAAATTTGTAAGCTAAAAACACAAAATAACAATGTTAAACAGTACCCATATTCAGAACAATTATACACCCTTTTAAGAGGATAAGGAAAAAAACATTCAATTTTAAGTCTTATCAACTCCTTGCATTTTAGTGAGATAAAGCCATGGTACACAAAAAAGAAAATTAGAAAAGATTAAACAACCGTAAATACATTAATAAATACAATGTTGAATTTGACAACAGGTTTTACTCTATATGTTTATTTTAATTGGAAAGCATTTACAATATTTATTATGCCAATGAATGTGCCAACTGAAAGACAATTTATGATTTTTTCCCTTTCCTAAAAGAACTAGAAAGAAAAGAATAGGACATAATGGGAATCTCTCCTTGAAATCTGGAAGTCTAATGCCACAAATGTGATATATATTCTAACACTGTCAAAGGTTCAACTATATAGGAGTAACTTCCTTATTTCCAGGGCTAAATTTCCTGTCTAATTCCACAAGCTGTGATAAGAGCAGAGCTGCAGTGTGAAGATTATAAGAGGGTTGGTAAAAAGCTGGCGCTGTTACAATAATTTCTGCATCAACAGGAAACTAATGTGGATATTATATTGATGGTTGCTTCCTCAGAAGACAATTTTACTGTTATAGAATTAAATTGTTTTTCTGATTTAATTAACCTTGTAACTCTGGGTTATGGTCTTTCTTTTTTAAGATGCACATAGTACTTTTCCTAAGCAAAAGACTGTCTGAAAAATGAAACATTAAAATAACATTGTGCATGGACATTTCTAAGAGGTAATGATCATTTTTAAGAATCTGATAACTGAAGCAGCATTAATATTTCTTTCTACTCTCATGTTAAAATTAAGGGCATATGTTCAGTCTTAAGGTAGCATCCATCTCATTGTTTCTTCTAAAGAGATAAATCTAAATATTATGATAAATCCTAATTAATTGTATAAACTGTATGTGCCATGAGTTAACACTATTAAATCAGATATAGCTCCCCAGCTGGGAACTCAAAGTTAAGATGAACTTAAGGAAGCAGTCAGCATTTGTGGCAATAAATCTCTAATAACCTTTTGCAAAGTCAAGTACCAAACTTTTCCTCTTTGTTTCATACAAAGAGGTGGCCTTCTTAGAATGCAGCAGACCTCTTAAGTGCTAAATGAATGATGCTATAAAAGCAACACTATGTAAAGGTCAACTTCCTTCTATATTATACATGTGTATTAGTGACTTGCCTTTAAACCTCCGAGGATATCTTGAAGCATTAATCTTTTTTTTCCCTACAACTTAAACAGTCTGTTGTGTGTTCTTTATATATTCTGGATATTAACCCCTTATCAGATATATGATTTGCAAATATTTTCTCCCATTCTGTAAGTTGTTTTCATTTTGATTGTTTCTTTTGCTGTGAAGAAGCTTTTTAGTTCGATTAGGCATACGTATTTATTTTTGCCTTTGTTACTTCAACTTTTGGTATCATAACCAAAACACTGCTACCAAGACTCATGTCAAGGAGCCTTAAAAAAATTTTTTTTAATGTTTATTTATTTTTGAGAGAGAGACAGACAGAGAGCAAGCAGGGGGAGGGACAGAGAGAGAGGAGAAAACAAAATCTGAAGCAGGCTCCAGGCTCTGAGCTGTGAGCACAGAACCCAACATGGGACTCAAACTCATGGACCACGAGATCATGACCTGAGCTAAGTCGGACGTTTAACCGAATGAGCCACCCAGGCGCCCCATGAGAGCTTTATCCCTATGTTTTCTACTAAGAGTTTTATAGTTTGTTTCAATATGAATATTGTTTAAATGATATCAAGTAAATAATAGCCATTCCTCAAAAAAGTCTGTTATGAAAATTATTTATAGGTGTCAAAAAAGTTTTCAAGAAAACAGTTGTGAAAGATAATGGGACCAGATTTTATGTGATCAGTAGGGATTCTCAAAAAGCAACAAATAATACAGAGAATAAATTGTGAGTTATGTTATGAATTCCCGTTACCAGTATATGGTGTTAAGTATATGATTAGTACTTGATGTGGGAATAAACAAGGTAGCCACTGACTGGGTCTAAGAAATTGTGTTTGTTAGGTGTTTTCCTCCTTAAGTATATCAATATTTTTTCCTAAGAACCATTTAAGACAATAGCCTCATAAACTTTTTCTTACATTTCTTCAGCATCCATCCCCACTCTAAACAGCCTAGGATAACTGTGCCAATTACAAATCTATATCTAGACCTGTACATCATGAAGTAGAGACAGAATAACTGATAAATTTGAGAAAAAAAATTAGTGATTTCTAAGCTTTTAGTTGTGGCAAACTCTGATGAGACTCCACCCCTTTCAAAAAGAATATAAGGTATATCTTTGTCTTTAAAATGGTAAATCCATATATAGCTGTCATAAAAATCATCAAAAAAAGATCTTGAAATATTTAAGTGAGAAAATTAATGTTTAAAGACTATATGCATAGAATTTGATTTTTGGAAAAACAATGTAAAATGGGTATAGAACTGCACAGGAAAAAGTTTACAAAGATATTATACCAAAATATTAACAGTGATTGCCTATCATGATCATATTACCAAATAAAGAAAAGAATAATTTTTCATGCCTTTAGTGTTAATAAATCATAGTTACAAATTGCTAATGTATGTATACTAACTAGACATGAGAATGATCAATCCTTATCAGACCATAATTACTGATTTTGTACACATCACACATGCTTCATTTAATCCTCCAACAAATAGTTTTTGAACACCTATTATGTGCAAACCCCTGGCACAGTGTAAGAAGAAAGTGAATGAGACAGAAATCATCTCTATCCTCTCAGACAGGGCACTTAATCTAAAAAACTTCTGACATTGTTCAGGTAACTCTGTCAGTAGGATGAATGATATGAAAAGGGGGCTTGTCTATGCATTCTGTGTAAATAATCACAAATGTAAATCAAGTAGTTCAAGTAAATCAAGTAAAAAGTAATGCTTTTTACAGCATTAAACAGTTTTAAAACTAAAAATAACCTAAATGTGCAACAATATGGAACTGCTTCTGAAAATTATATCCATGAAGTCAAATATCATATAGAATCGTATTTTTTAAAAATCTACTGACAAGGGAAAGTGCTTATTAGAAACAAGTTTCTAAATAATATGTACCACATGATACCATTTCTTTAAATATATAGAAATACACATATACTTATGTGTACGTATAAAGTGTGTGTACATATAACATACACACAGAGACTAGAAGGACCTACACAAAAAGGACAAGAATTATTTCTTCTGTGAGATAGGTCATTAAGGTTTATTTTCTTTATTTGTGGTTTTCATGATTTAGCAAAGTTTCTCCATTCAAAATGCTTGAGTTTTGAAATTTTTAAAAGCTATTATCATAACAGCTATGCCTAGAACAGGGCCTAGAACAGAGTGCCCTTCAATATAGGCTTATAGAAGGAGAGCAAAAGTAAATTCACTTCTGAGTGGAGACTGTACACAGTCTGGCTATCTTCAAAACCAGAAAGTCTGGAAGATAAACAAAACAACTTAAAGAAAAAATTGTTTTGGGGTGGAAATACAGATTAAGAACATGGGACAGACAGTTTAAAAACAGAAATAAACTTTAGTCTTTTTTCCTTTTTACCTGAGAATGTGTCTCATTTTCTTGCAATTGTGTTTTTAGCATCTCATACTCTACATTTAGCTTCTCCGTTATTTTCTTAAAGGCATTTCTACGGGTTGTTAATACTGTTCTCTCCTGATGTAATTTCTAGATAGATCCAAATGGAAGCAATAATAGACTTCAGTGAATATCTAGTAAGCCTATATAAATCATTTCCTACTTCAATAATTTCAATGATAGTCTGGTTAAATTCTACCAAGATTATAATTACTCTAAAACTTGTTTGTAAAATTACCTTTTGAGTTATAATAAGTGAAATCAGTATTAACTGTATTAAGGCTGCTATATATATGTTCTTATCCAACCAAATTTAATTTAATTTAAATAATTTATTTTAATGTAAATAGCAAAGAAAAGCCACTGATAATAAAGTCTTAAGTAGGGAAATATCATAATCAAACCTGCATTTAACAAAGTTCATATCTGTTGAAATGCTCTATCCCTCGCTTTTGCCTTTTGTTTAAAACTTGTATCTCCCTAAATTCCTACTACATATGTAAACATCTTTATTTTTTTTCTTAGCTTATATATCAAATAATCAACTGAAAATAATAAATTCTATAAACTACACACATATTAATTTGTTAAAAAAAAACATTTGTATCATAATTTTGTAAGACTGTCACCATTTACCTTTTTCTTTTCTTCACCTGATGATTTTAAAGCTGGCAAATCATTATATGTTTCCAAATCAGCTGTCATTTGCTTAATTTTGCTTTTCAGAGAATGCTGTTCCTCAGTCATTTTACTTTCCAGAAGCTCCATTTTCTGTAGATCCAACTGTAGACGCTGACTGTCTGAAACATAAGAAAATTCAAAACCATAGTCAAAACTTTATTCCTTTCACAAAGACAAATACAATGCAACCATTAAAAATCATGTTTTACAGAGTACCTGCAAAAGAAACGTGTTTCATTACAACCAACGAGACAATACAAAGATAAATTACAAAGAAAAAAAATACTCTTCCTCCAGGTAACCAACATAACCTGATGTATACCAACATACTTGTCTCCATTCTCATACAAACATTCAAGAACACACACTTTTTTTTTTCTTACTTAATAATATAACATATTATGAGACCCATTATTTTTAATAGGGGCATGAAAGCAAATTAGGAAACATTATATATTTATATACATATATATATATGTAGCAAAATTTTGTAGCTATATATATACAGTCAATTCTCCTTACTTATGGTAGTTATATTCCATAAAGTTACTATAAATACTAGGTTAGCAAATACTAAATCATTTGCTCCTATGGGTGATACGGGGTTAGGTTCCTGAGAGCCCCTGGTCACAATATTTTCATCCATCAACTAATACATAACCTTGTTTTGTGTGTGTTTCTGTTTAAACATACCTTATTTAATATATATCGAATTCAAGGCCAACTTATACCTGAACAAAGCTAACCTAACTCACATATTCTCTGTAAGGCACATTGCCTTACAATATTCTTAGGAATAGTGGGCTTAGGAACACGAACCAACATTTCAGCATTGTGCTTGGGAGCCATATTATACAGGAGAATCACCAACAAAAAGTACAAAACTGTGGCAAAAAGTGGCACCAAATATGCCACAAAAAGGATACTTGTTGACAGTATGAGGATTAAAACAAGAAGGCAGCGTGTTGCCTTATTTGACCTCCACTGAAAAATGTATGTCAGGCAATACAAATTTTTCCTGACTTTGCACATGTCCACAAATGATCATGAAAGTGCTACAAGTATTAATTTTGGGGGTACAAATTAATTATGGTGAGTAGGTAAATTCACAAATACAGAATTATGAATGAGGACTGACTGTAAATAAATGTGTGTTTAAGAGGGAGTGTGTGTCTCATTCTTTGCTGCAAAAGTATTGAGCATCTACTATGTGCTAGGTGCTAAGAATAATATGGAGATCAACAGAGACATTGATTTTGCTCAAGGAGCTATATTCTAGAGGTAGAACCAGGATATTAAAGTAAGCATTTACAATAAGTTAGACAACTACCATGAAAAGAGTAATACAGAGTGCCATAAGAGCATATGGGACTAAGAGAACTCTCTAAATATATGCCTTTTAACTGAGTGAAGCCTTAAGGATTAGGAATCCACCAAACCAAGAAGTGAATGTGCTCCAGGCAACACAACCAATATATGCCAAGTCTAGAGGTGAGAAAGCGAGGTACACCTAAGCAAATAATAAAAGTTAAGTATGATTAGGACCCAAAGTTCAAAGTGGGAAGAATTTCAGTTCATGAAGGGCTTTATAAATGAAAAAAGGGAATTGAAACTTTATCCAATATGGCCCTTTGTAGCAACGTGGATGGAAGTGAAGAGTGTGATGCTAAGTGAAATAAGCCATACAGAGAAAGACAGATACCATATGTTTTCACTCTTATGTGGATCCTGAGAAACTTAACAGAAACCCATGGGGGAGGGGAAGGGGGAAAAAAAAAAAGAGGTTAGAGTGGGAGAGAGCCAAAGCATAAGAGACTCTTAAAAACTGAGAACAAACTGAGGGTTGATGGGGTTGGGAGGGAGAGGAGGGTGGGTGATGGGTATTGAGGAGGGCACCTTTTGGGATGAGCACTGGGTGTTGTATGGAAACCAATTTGACAATAAATTTCATATATTGAAAAAAATAAAAACAGTCAAAAAAAAAAAAAAAAAGAAAAGAAACTTTATCCAAAGGGCAATGGTAAGTAATCGATGAATTTCAAATCAAATTGTGGCATAATTAAATTTCAGAAAGTTCACTCTGGTTTCAATGTGGACAATTAATTAGAAAAGCATTACTAACATACCGAAGGACCAGTTAAATGTTGATTCAGTGATCTACATAAGAAATCTTAGACTGGTATTAACACTTTGGGGATTTTTTTTTCATTAAGCAATATTTATTAAGTGCTTTCTGTGTGCCAGGCAAACTTCTAGGCAGAGGGGATACAGCAATGAATAAAGCATATGAAAATCCCTATCCTTATAGAACCTATATTCCAGTAAAAGACAACTATATATATGAAATCTAAAGTTATGTCACATGGAAGTAAATGAGGAAAAAATACAGGGGAGATGTGGAGGGACTCAAGAGATATTAGGGATTTGGGGTTAACAAAACAGGCAATTGACTGGATACAGTGGTTGAGCAAGAGGAGTCAATGCAGAGTTCCATTTCTAACTTAAAGGTAAAGGAGTTGATGGTTGGGGAGGCAGACGGAAGTCTAAACTTTTGTTTGTAGGAGGGAATGAAATGAAGGGCTCAAGTCAACTTAGGATATGTTGTGCGAGTTACCTCAGAAACACCTAAATAGTAAACAGGACATGTATAGATATATGCGGGCGTCTAAAGCCCTGAGAGAAATTTGAAGATAACTATTTTGAAATCATCCACATAGCACTTGAAACTATGGGTGTAGTTGAAATCATCAAGGGAAAAGGATTCATGACAGAACCTATTTTTAAAAGAATAAATTGACATGAGGGAGCCTATAAAGGAGAATAAGAAATGACCAAAGAAGTAAAAGAAAAATGAAACCATGGTGAAAAGACATTTCAAGACTAAAGGAGTGGTTTGTAATGCAGAATACTATTTAGAGATTAAAAAAAAAAAAAAAAAAAAGACTGCAAAATACAAGTTGTACTAACTGGACAGGAAAACCTTGATGTATTTCCTGAGAATAGATTCATAGAAAGAAAAAAAAAAATGGGACCAAGAGTGAGAGGAAGGTTTTGAAAACTTTGGCAGTGAAACCTCAGAAAGGGAGGGATGAGAGCTGGGCAGAGAATACTTGGGAGAGGTTTCTTCTTTTTTGCCAAGATGAAATATTTGAAGAAGACTGAAGAAGATATTGGCAAATGACATATCTGATAAAGGGTTAGTATCCAAAATATATAAAGAACTGATACAAGTCAACACCAAAAGACCCCAAATAATCCAATTAAAGATGGGGAGAAGACATTAACAGACATTTTTTGAAAGAAGACATACAGATGGTCAATAGGCAACAGACGCTCAACATCACTCATCATCAGGGAAATGCAAAAACTACCATGAGGTATCACCTCACAGCTGTCAGAATGGCTAAAATAAATATAGAAGAAACAACAAGTATTGGCAAGAACGTGGAGAAAAAGGGACCCTTGTGCACTATGGTTGGGAATGCAAACTGGCGCCGCCACTATGGAAAACAGTATGGAGGTTCATCAAAAACTTAAAAATAGAACTTCCCTATGATCCAGTAATCGCACTACTGGGTATTTATCCAAAAAATACAAAAACACTAATTCAAAGGGATACACGCACCCTTCTCTATGTTTATTGCAGCATTATTTATAACAGCCAAATTATGGAATCAACCCAAGTGTCCACTGATAGATGAATGGATAAAGAAGATATGGCATACACACACACACACACACACACACACACACACACAATGTAATATTATTCAGTTATAAAAATGAATGGAATCTTGCCATTTGCAATAACATGGATGGAGCTAGAGAGCATATACTACTAAGTGAAATCAGTCAGAGAAAGGTAAATACATTATGATTTCACTTATATGGGCAATTTAGGAAACAAAATAAATGAGCAAGGGGAAAAAAGGAGAGAGAGAGAGAGAGAGAGACAAAAAGAGAGAGAAATAAAAAAACAGACTCTTTCTTAGCTATAGAGAATAAACTGATGGTTACTAGAGGGCAAGTGGGTAGGGGAATGGGTGAAACAGATGATGGGGATTAAAGAGTGCACTTAACCATGATGAGTGCTGAGTAATGCACTCAGAATTGCTGAATCACTAAATCGTACACCTGAAACTCATATAACACTGTGTGTTAACTATACTGGGATTAAAATTAAAAACTATTAAAAAGAAAAGAAAAAAGACTGGAAAGATAAATACCAACATTTGGAAAGATAAATACCAACATTTTAATAGTCATAAATATTTGACAGTGGGAATTTAATATTTAAAAAGTTTTTATTTACGCTTTTCTGTATCTCCAAAATTCTCTGTAATGAATACAAATTACAATAAGAAGGCAATGTTTAAAAAAAGTTTTTTTTTTTAAATTTTTTAATGTTTATTTATTAAAAAATTTTTTTTAACGTTTTATATTTTTGAGAGAGACAGAGTGTGAGCAGGGGAGGGGCAGAGAGAGAGGGAGACACAGAATCTGAAGCACCCTCCAAGCTCTGAGCTCTCAGCACAGAGCCTGATGCAGGGCTTGAACTCAAGAACTGCGAGATCATGACCTGGGCTGAAGTCAGATGCTTAACCAACTGGGCCACCCAGGCAGCTCCAAAAATATTTTGTTCTCAACAGAATTCTATAATATCTACCTTCTCTATTTCAGAGACTTTTAAACATTGTGGTTCTGAATTTAAAAGTCCTTTTTCAATGTGAGAGAAAGGTATGGTGGGAGCCAATATTACTGAGTACCTGAAATGTGCCTGACTTTATATGTTATCTCTTCTACTTCATAACAGCCTTAGGAGGTATGCTATGAGGAAACTGAAGCTTAGAAAGGTATTTTGTCCAAGGTCACACAACCAGTCAGGCTTTGGCGCTGAGTAATATTATTATCATGTTTATGAAAGGTTCATATTTAAGACAGCAAATATTACTTAATGATCCAAAAAGATGCCTCGATGAGGAACAGTGAGCTATGAAAAGAGGAACATAACATTTGCTCAGTTTTGCTATTCAGGCTTCCCCAGACATCTTCTTTGTTTTACTTTTCTTATAGCTATCAAAATAAAACATGAGGGGCGCCTGGGTGGCTCAGTCGGTTAAGCGTCGGCTTCAGCTCAGGTCACGATCTCACGGTCCGTGAGTTCGAGCCCCGCGTCAGGCTCTGGGCTGATGGCTCAGAGCCTGGAGCCTGCTTCCAATTCTGTGTCTCCCTCTCTCTCTGTCCCTCCCCCGTTCATGCTCTGTCTCTCTCGGTCTCAAAAATAAATAAACGTTAAAAAAAAAAATTAAAAAAAAGAGGAGCAAAGTAAAACATGATTAGAGCAAATTCAAAAATGGATACTAAAATGGAACTGCATTGGGTAGTATTGACATTTTAACAATATTTATTCTTCCAATCCATGAGCACGGAATGTTTTTCCATTTCTTTGTATCTTCTTCAATTTCCTTCATAAGCTTTCTATAGTTTTCAGCATACAGATCTTTTACATCTTTGGTTAGATTTATTCCTAGGTATTTTATGCTTCTTGGTGCAATTGTGAATGGGATCAGTTTCTTTATTTGTCTTTCTGTTGCTTCATTACTAGTGTATAAGAATGCAACTGATTTCTGTACATTGATTTTGTATCCTGCAATTTGCTAAATTCATGTATCAGTTCTAGCAGACTTTTGGTGGAGTCTATCGGATTTTCCATGTATTATATCATGTCATCTGCAAGAAGTGAAAGCTTAACTTCATCTTTGCCAATTTTGATGCCTTTGATTTCCTTTTGTCGTCTGATTGCTGATGCGAGAACTTCCAACACTATGTTAAACAACAGTGGTGAGAGTGGACATCCCTGTCATGTTCCTGATCTCAGGGAGAAAGCTCTCAGTTTTTCCCCACTGAGGATGATATTAGCTGTGGGCTTTCCACAACTGGCTTTTATGATGTTTAAGTATGTTCCTTCTATCCCGACTTTCTCGAGGGTTTTTATTAAGAAAGGATGCTGAATTTTGTCAAATGCTTTTACTGCACTGATTGACAGGATCATACGGTTCTTATCTTTTCTTTTATTAATGTGATGTATCACATTGATTTGCAAATGTTGAACCAGCCCTGCATCCCAGGAATGAATCCCACTTGATCATGGTGAATAATTCTTTTTATATGCTGTTGAATTCGATTTGCTAGTATCTTATTGAGAATTTTTGCATCCATATTCATCAGGGATATTGGCCTGTAGTTCTCTTTTTTACTGGGTCTCTATCTGGTTTAGGAATCAAAGTAATGCTGGCTTCATAGAATGAGTCTGGAAGTTATCCTTCCCTTTCTATTTTTTGGAATAGCTTGAGAAGGATAGGTATTATCTCTGTTTTAAATGTCTGGTAGAATTCCCCTGGGAAGCCATCTGGTCCTGGACTCTTATTTGTTGGGAGATTTTTGATAACTGATTCAATTTCTTCGCTGGTTATGGGTCTGTTCAAGATTTCTATTTCTTCCTGTTTGAGTTTTGGAAGTGTATGGGTATTTAGGAATTTGTCCATTTCTTCCAGGTTGTCCAGTTTGATGGCATATAATTTTTCATAGTATTCCCTGATAATTGCTTGTATTTCTGAGGGATTGGTTGTAATAATTCCATTTTAATTCATGATTTTATCTGTTTGGATCATCTCCCTTTTCTTTTTGAGAAGCCTGACTAGAGGTTTATCAATTTTGTTTATTTTTTCAAAAAACTAACTCTTGGTTTCATTGATCTGCTCTACAGTTTTTTTAGATTCTATATTGTTTACTTCTGCTCTGATCTTCATTATTTCTCTTCTTCTGCTGGGTTTGGGATGTCTTTGTTGTTCTGCTTCTATTTCCTTTGGGTGTGCTGTTAGATTTTGTATTTGGGATTTTTCTTGTTTCTTGAGATAGGCCTGGATTGCAATGTATTTTCCTCTCAGGACTGCCTTCGCTGCATCCCAAAGTGTTTGGATTGTTGTATTTTCATTTTCGTTTGTTTCCATATATTTCTTAATTTCTTCTCTACTTGCCTGGTAGACCCATTCATTCTTTAGTAGGGTGTTCTTTAACCTCCATGCTTTTGGAGGTTTTCCAGACTTTTTCTTGTGGTTGATTTCAAGCTTCATCGCATTGTGGTCTGAAAGTATGCATGGTATGATCTCAATTCTTGTATACTTATGAAGGGCTGTTTTTGTGACCCAGTATGTGATCTATCTTGGAGAAGGTTCCATGTGCACTCAAGAAGAAAGTATATTCTGTTGCTTTGGCAAATGGATAAAGAAATTGTGGTTTATATACACAATGGAATACTACGTGGCAATGAGAAAGAATGAAATATGGCCTTTTGTAGCAACATGGATGGAAATGGAGAGTGTTATGCTAAGTGAAATAAGTCACACAGAGAAGGACAGATTCCATATGTTTTCACTCCTATGTGGATCCTGAGAAACTTAAGAGAAGACCATGGGGGAGGGGAAGGAAAAAAAAATGGTTAGAGAGGGAGGGAACCAAAACATAAGAGCCTCCTAAAAACTGAGAACAAAACTGAGCGTTTATGGGAGGTGGGAAGGAGGGATGGGTGGGTGATGGGTATTGAGGAGGGCACCTCTTGGGATGAGCACTGGGTGTTGTATGGAAACCAATTCGACAATAAATTCCATTAAAAAAAAAAGACAAAGACTTTCTGATTTGAAAAAATAAAAAATAAAAAAATAAAATGAACTGCAATACATAATATGCACATCAAATGAAGATATCTGAATTCAAACCTAGCTAAGCTAGTTTCCTCTCTCCTGTGTTCCCAGGGTATGATAATAATCCTAAACATCCTGCAGTTACTTGTTTGTAGATAGAGGCATACATAGTGATATACTTTCACCTTTGAACATTTAGCTTTCACTCTACCTCTATTACAAGGTAGAGATATGAATAGCCTCAGAAAAATATGGTGGTATTTCAGAGTATTAAAAGCCAAACGTGAACATATTCCATTTATTACTTAGAGACTTAGGGGTGAAAGATTTTTATAATAAAATAAGATAAAATTTAATCTTAGAGTGGGATGTATTATTCCCTCTATGTATATATTATTTTTCTCTGGCACCTTCATTGTTTTTCCTTTATGTTGCATTTTAGTAGTATGATGTGGTTAAGAGATTTTTATATCAATCTTGTTTAGGGTTCAATAAGCTTCTTAGATACTGTTTTATTATTTTTTTTAATCAAATTTGGGAAATTTTCAGCCATCATTTCTTCAGTTATCTTTTTTCTCCCATTCTCTGTCCCTCCACTCCTCCTGGAATTTCAATTACATGTATTTCAGACTGCCTGAAACTGACCCACAGAACATTTAAGTTCTTGTTCATTTTTTTTTAAGTTTATTTATTTTGAGAGAGAGAACATGCACGTGCACTAGTGAGTGTGTGCAGGGGTGGGACAGAGAAAAAGGGAGAGAGAGAGAGAATCCCAAGGGAATCCTGAGCTGAGAGAGCGGAGCCCTATGTGGGGCTCAAAACTCACAAACCACACTGTGAGATCATGACCTGAGCCGAAATCAAGAGTAGGACACTTAACCAACTGAGCCACCCAGGCACTCCTACAGTCTCTGTTCACTTTTATTTCTTCTCCAGATTAGATCTTTTTTTTTAAATCTTCAAGTTGATTGACTCTGCGGACTTCAATCTTCTATTAGGGTCATTCAATCAATTTTTCATTTGAGTTATACTTTCAATACTGGAATTTCCACTTGGTTCTTTTTTGTAATTTTTATTTTCTCTGTGGTATTCTCCATCTTTTCATTTATTATGATTTTATTTTCCTTTAAACCCTTAAATATGTTTATAAACATTTAAAGTCTTCTGTTCAACATCTGGATTATCTCTGGTTCAGTGTGCATTGATTGCTTTTCCCCTTGACTCACATCTTCCTAATTTGCTGACATATCTAGTAAGTTTTATAGTATAATGGAAACTTTAAGTGATATGTTGTAGAGATTCTGGATTATGCCGTACTACT
The DNA here is from genome assembly GCF_027475565.1 of Acinonyx jubatus. NCBI lineage: Eukaryota > Metazoa > Chordata > Mammalia > Carnivora > Felidae > Acinonyx > Acinonyx jubatus. The sequence goes on from NC_069391.1 coordinate 43,523,244, forward strand.
TTGGAAAGTATTGATTTTTATTAAATGAGCAATAAACTTTGCTAAACCAAAATTCTAAACTTTTCTCCTTTGGAGTAGACAGCATGTAAAAAAAAAATCTATGTATGCAGTTCTTTCAATTTTTAACTGCTACTTTTTCCTGGGTTCCTTAAAGTTTACTCAATGCATACATAGTTCACTGGTCAGATTAGGATCTGAATTGAATTTATGCATGTATTTTGGCATTGAGTTGCCCTCTTACCAGGATGTCTTCCTTATATGTGGGCAGGAATTAGTAAGTTAGTTTCTTCATATAAAATTTAGCAAAATTTACTTGTAATTGAGTTGTATTATCTATACAGATTCACTAATGGAAAAATCAAATACAAAGCTGCTATTAAATATTAAACTTTCTTCCTCTACCTATAAAACTAGAAAGATTATGGATTAAAATATAGGTGGAAGGTGACATTATAGTAAAAATATCATGTTCAAAAAACTGAATGCCTCCATAACAATGATCACAGGGCCTAAAATATCAAATAGTTTTAAAAGTCTTCAAAAGACAATGATTTAAGAGAGGAGGTTTTTACCAACCAAATTTAAGTTGGTATAATTAAATTTGAGCATTTCCTTTTGTCCCTTTAAGAGTCGCAAGACTCAGTCATACTGACATATATATCCTTAAAAAAACATACATATATACATGGACTTAAATGTTGTGGGATGGGTTTTGTTTTGTTCGATTCATATCTCTACTAGGGTTGGAAACAGTTAAAATGAAAACCAAAGTGCTGAATCAAAGTCCCGGAGGCTTATGATGTTTCAATGCTTCAAAAAGGAAAAGTATAGAGCTTGTATATTTTGAGTGCTCAGTGAAAATGTTACTGAACTCTAACTACAGGTTTAATTTGAAGATATATTAGGGACATACATTTAGGAGCTATAGAAACTGCTTTTCCTAGAGAAAGGGAGAAAATGGTTGGTTGGTATGAGGTAAAGTTTATCTTCCTTTAACAGCAGGTCCCCTTGAAAAGCTAAAAACTTCTCCAAGGGAAGAGACAGGAAGAGGATGCAGACTAGTTCCTTCTGATATGCTATGAAGTTGCAAAGTTTACTAAGCAGTGTGTACATAGTAGCAAAATCTCAGAAGGAACCACTTTGACATGGGGAAATGTTTCTGAAATATTCTGCCATCAGTGCATTTGTTTATTCCTTGGAGTTTCCTTTCCAAAAATATACATAAAAACTATTGCTGACAGATTTCTTGCCTCTTTACTCGTGCAATACAGCACTGTTTTGCAGTCTTTTTTTTTTTTTTTTTCCATTATTGTCCCCCTATGGAGCTTTTTGTAGATAATTATTTTCCCTTATCACTGCTCTCTCATGAAACTTTTATATTACAGATATAATGTATATCTGTTAATTGTACAGTGACACTTTGGAGGGCCACAAGCCATTATAATCAAGATTTTTTTAAATCTCCCAAGAAATAATTTTTCCCCTGTGAGAATAATATTGTTCCATTAAAAAAATAGAGTACACTAAGAAAATCAGGTGATTTCCAATCATAAACTCAAGAGCAAAAGGGGAGGCAATTCACAAAAGGGAATATAAAATTCATTATCTATGAAAGGTGAAGTAGAATATTATAGACTTCTTATGGTGATTTGTAGACATAAGAAACTTCATGTGGAGGATAGTATTAAGAGAGGAAAAATCATTTATATGCTTGGTTTAAATTAACATTTAAAAATAATTGAGTAAATGCAACTAATTGTACAGGCCAAAAAATTCAAACCATTATTAATAAGGAAATTTTTCAGTAAAATTCTTATCATAGTAATAAACTTGAATAAAATTGAAGCCAGCTCTCATTCTTTTTCAACCCTACATCACTGGAGAAAATATAATGGCTAGTTTTTAAAAGAAAATGTAAAGAATAAAGTATAAAAGTATGAAAGGAATTCAAAGTCCTTATAATTGAATTCATTACCTGGTACTGATATTTATCTTTTTAAAAAATGTATGTTTCTTAACAGCCATTTTACAAAGATAGCTTAAAGGAGTAAAAAACTTTTCAAATTAAAATTGAAAATAGATAAATGAAAGCCTTAAAACTATAGTCTAAAACACAAAACAGAGATTTCCTAGATGGAACAATTAAAGATAAAATTCTTTACCTTATAGAAAAAAGAAAATTTAGATGTAAAAATACTCATATTTGAAAAGATCTCGAAGAGGTATTTACACACCCATGTCCACTGTAGCATGAATCACAATAGCCAGGAGGTAAAACAACCTAAATGTCCATCACCAAATGAATAAAAAAATGTATGTATAGTATGTACATACTACAGAATATTATTTAGCCTTTAAAAAAAGGAGACCCTGTTACATGTTACAACTCTGATGAACTTCAAGGGCATTGTAAGTAAAATATCCATTCACAAAGAGACAAATACTGCATGATTCCACCTATAAGAGGTATTTAAAGTAGTCAAACTTAGAGAAACAGAAAGTAGAATATGGCTAGCAGAGGAGAAAAATTGAGAGGGAAATGGACAGCTGTTTAATGGGTGTAAGTTTCAGTTTTGTAAGATGAACAAGTTCTAGATACCTGTTGCTCAACACTGTGCCTACAGTTAATGGTTAAGATGGCAAATTTGTGTTCTGTGTTTTTTATCACAATTTTAAAAATTCTGATAGTTAAACCAATAACAGGTATAAGTCACATTTAGAATGTACCTCCTCTAGTTGTTTAGTATATATTCAGATATACAAGTAAAGCTATAGCAAACAAACTCTAAACAAATCTGGACAGATAAAATATACTTGAATGTATAAAATAACGATAATTGTCCAACTACATCATCATTCTAAATTCAACTGTATATGAATAACATTCGGTATACACTTATAGGTCTATAATCCTTATTAAACAAACTCCTAGGTTATTGTGTTTTAGAATGCAGAATTCTTCAGATTTTAAAAAAATGATACAGCACATATAATGATTATAATAGAACTCCCATAGCAGGGTCTAAGGCAGCATCCTGTCATCAAGTACTTGGCTATTTCTGAAGCAAAAAGTATGAACAGTCATATTAGGTAGGATAATTAAAGACTATAAATAGCCTCATGTCAGTTCAGGTCAGGTTAGGTTTTGTGGCCAGGAGCTTTTAGACCTTAGGATTCCAGATAAATGAATACTGTGGATCTTTTATTCCATTTCAAGAATCCCAACATTTTTACATTAGTAAATATTAATTCTCTATTCCTTGTAATTTTACTAATTGCCAGTGTAATTCCAAGTAGACAAATAAAAACATAGCTAATTCAAAGTCACCACATACCAGCATAAAACATATCCATAGTTAGAATCTATTAGCTTAAAAATCAAAGGTTCCATACAAATTTTGACTTTATCCTAAACTTTTTGTCTTTTGAGTATAGTTGACATCCTATCCTAAACTCTTTAAAATCTATTTTGTGTATTAGTTTTTAATCTCTATCTGCACTGCCCAAGTGGCAGCCATTGGCCAATTATCGCTTTTAAACTTTCGACTATTTCTAGTCCCAAGTTGAGATGGACTTTGACAGCAAAATCTCATGGATCATTTTTATACTGAGTACATGTTTAAATAATACTCTTTTGGATACACTGGATTAAATAAAATATATTATTAAAATTCATACACCTCTTTTTAATAGGGAATTTAAAATTATATATGTGGCTGGCATTACATGTCTAGTGGAGAGTGTTGCTCTAATACCATATAAGTCATAATGGCTGAAACTAATTATAATTAAAACATTACTTCCTCTAGGATACCTCTCCGGGGGGGGGGGGGGTGGATATGAACCCAATGTCGGGTTGCTCCTTATGCTTCTATCATAGTACTGCTTCATTATATTTTAGTTGTTTGTCATTATTCCACCAAGTTCAAAGTTCCTTGAGGAAAGAGACCGGACTTTTTTTTTTTTAAATCTCTGCATACACATGTTATAGCACAGGCATAGAACAAATATTCAGTAAATGTTAAAAATGAATCAGAATGTCCCAATGAAATACTATTAAGTTGATGTGAAAAGTCACACACAATTCTGAGTCTATAAGTGACTGGAGCAATAAGCAATCATATATTATATTGTCAGCCTTTCAAAAAAATCAAATGAAATAGTACTAAAGTTTTAAAGTTTCAATTTGTCATGGAAAATATAAAAATCTATGTTCTCTCACCTGAAGTCAAATTTCTAGCTGTACTTTGTGACTTCTGCATTTCAGTAGATTTAAAATTGAGATCATCCTGCATCATCTTCAGCTCTTGATTGGTGATAGAGGATATCTGTTTCATACGATTTATATTCTGTATTTGTAGAGAAAAAAAATAGAAAAACTACACTGATTTAACTCTTCAAGAAAACTCTTGGAAAACACTGCTAAGGGACTAGATGTTGTGAATTGAAATACATCACTCATTTATATATGTTTCATGTATGTTTATAAGAGTATAGTGAGATTTAAAGTCAGGTTTTCTCAATATGGAGAGACTAAAGCAAATGTAAAAGAAGTAATTCTGAATTTTATTTCACTGTAGAAGAAATTCAACTACACTATTTTAAGAACTATTTGGGGGTCTTACGACACTTAGAATATTTAAAAGAAACTGTGCATTTTTCCTTCTATGCTAGCACTCATTAGTAGCTGCTCAATAAACTTTTTTTTTTTTTGAATAAATGAAGATACTCCTTGGTATCATATACTCTTAAAGAGTATTACAAGAAAAGAATACCTTCTATTTATAGTACAAATTACAATGTAAAAATATATCAAAATTTTCCATTATAACATGTAGATTTTGAAGTTATCTGTGCAAGCATTCCTTCTATAAGTTTAAACACATCAACAATGGAAGAAAATCATTAATAATTACTCTGAATTAATCCCTCACTTACTGCTAAACCCTGACATCATACATGTTACCCTTTTCCCCTACTGTCCTTAGCTGAATTTTGCTAGAAATACACAAATTAAAGGAATAAAATAATAATCAAGAGAATTTAAAGGAAACAGATTAAATGAGCAGATGCCATTGTGAACCACTGCGTTTTCTGAACTGTATTTGGAAAGGTAATCACAGTAAAAATAATGAGAGCACTAAGACAGGCACATGGTACTTACTCTACTAGAGTTCTCCAAAAGTGTAACAATGTTGGCTTCTATCTGTGCCTTCCGTTCAAGTTCCTGATTCTTAGTTTCCTCAAAAGTCTCAATAAAAGCTACAGATTCAAAATTACAATGAGAAGTTACTGTTAATATAGTTAATACTATATAAACTCTGATTTGTAGGTCTTAACAGTACTTTTTAGAAATTCAAAGCAAATTTCATTTTTTTTGTTTGTTTCTATGATTTATTTATAATTTTTTTAACTTTTTAATTTTATTTAAATCCAAGCTAGTTAACATGGAGTGCAGTAATGATTTCAGGACTAGAATTCAGTGATTCATATAACTTACATATAACACCCAGTGTGCATTCCAGCCAGTGCCCTCCTTAATGCCCATCACCCATTTAGCCCATCCCCCACCCCAAACTCCTCTAGCAACCCCCAGTCTGTTCTCTGTATTTTCAAGTCTCTTATGGTTTGCCTCCCTCTCTTTTTATCTTGTTTTTTTCTTCCCTTCCCCTATGTCACAGTCAATTTTAAGGCACGGTTTCATCTTTTATTAACTCAAGGGTAATTAAATTATTGAATAAGAACATTTCTACATATTTTCACAATTAAAAAAAAGTTTTTTGAATGTTTATTTTTGAGACAGAGAAAGAAACAGAGTGTGAGCAAGGGAGGGCAAAGAAGGAAAGAGGGAGACACAGAATCCAAAGTAGTTTCCAGGCTCTGAGCTGTCAGCACAGAGCCTGACTCAGGGCCTGAACCCACAAATCATGAGATCATGATCTGAGCCAATGTCAGACACTTAACCAACTGAGCCACCCAGGCACCCCTACTTATTTTCAAACTTTTAAAGCTTAACTGTTGTGATCTTAATACAAGTAAACTAAAAGTTACTCAGAAATAATAGTTGATATAAAGAAGAACAGAAAAAAATCTGTTCTTACATAGGATCTCCTTGGTCTATAATTATTAATATTTACAATTAGTCACTAATTTAAATACTGAGAGTAGTTACTAGTAACTATTTTATCTGAAAGTGAGTATTTTACTTATAATGTTGCATTAATCTCAACTAAATAAATTTAATAATTTATTCACATCATAAATAGTTTCTAAGAAATCCTCCTTCTCTTGTCTTATAGAATTAGTACATAATTTACTTTTTTATATTCTTAAAATTTTTCTTTTAATCTTTATTTATTTTTTCAGAGACAGAGAGAGAGAGAGAGAGAGAGCAAGCCAGCAGGAGAGGAACAGAGAGAGAGGGAGACACAGAATCCAAAGCAGGCTCCAGGCTCCGAGCCGTCAACACAGAGCCTGATGAGGGGCTTGAACTCACAAACCGTGAGTTCATGACCTGAGCCAAAGTCGGAAGCTTAACCGACAGAACCAGCCAGGGGCCCCTATTCTTTTTTATATTCTTAAAAATGTATTCTATGGCTTTCCCCAAAATAAAAACTTACAGTAAGTTAAAAACAACTTTACTGTTATTATGAAACAATGAATTAATTTTGAGATAATTTTTGGTACTTGCTGAGATTTTAAAGAAATCTTGAGATATTGTTAAATCAGAATTAGCAATTACTACTTTATGGCATGCTTCGATGAGGGTAACAATTGACATCAGACCTATAAAACTTCAGATTTTAGTAAAATGATTATTAAAAAAGGAAACCAATAATAAATATTAATTTTGAAAAATTTCTGAATGTACAACACAATTTTAAGTGAAGATCTACTTACAAAGTTAAGATTTTTAAAAAGTAAATTAGAAGTTGCAACAGAAGGCTACCAAAACTACAATCAGTGACAGAATCAAGTAGCAAAATCTGAGGTAAGGGCTGATATATAATGAGAGAAGTATTATAAAGAGTTAAAAAAAAAAAAAAAAGGGTGAAAGACACTAAAGATGAATGCAGTGAAGCATGTAAAAGAGAACATTCAACATTCAATCAATAAGTGGTCTCTATACAATTAATGTAAACACTAGTTTTAGAATCTATCCCTAACCTAAAAATACTCATACACACAAATATACAAAACCTTTCTAAATTCTCTACCCATCCCTAAGCTCTGCTTGATATTTATTAATTCCTCAAGGCAAATGCTTTGAATGTCCACACTCCTGGATTTATTACTAGCTACTGTATCTTCCCAAAACGAGATCTCTGATTTGGTATAAATGAACAGATACCTGAGAATATTTTCATATCAATAAGATGACCACTTACTGTCCATATTTTCCTCTCGTTTTTTTAGTTCCTTGTACTTCTGATTCATTTCACCTATAAGAGACACAAAATATAACATCAATTTCACAAACTCCAGATGGTGTTCTAAATATAAAATATCTCTTAGGTTCTCTATATACCAATGGTCACTTTTCAGTGATCATTAGTTACTGAAAATTCATTATTTTCAATTCAGTGACATTCTTTTATGTTAACATAGAATCTTTTTCAATACCTATATACTTATGTTTGACTATTTGGAAAAAACAATCTCCTGACTGGAAAGGACTTAAAAGTTTTCCAATGGTTCTCTATTTCAGTCCCAACTTGGAGCTATTCAACCTGCACATGAACACCACTGGTGATGGGAATCATAAGTTCCCACAGAAGTTCATTCCATCTTTGAATAACTCACAACAGGAAGCAAAAACAGCAAAGTTAGCTCCCTCAAAGAATTTAAAATCTAAAGATTGAACATGTAATTAGAACGGACTAAGTGCTACCTCATGAAAAAGGATGCTATAAGAGCACAGAATATGGACAACTTACCTAGTTAAGGAATTCACAGAAATGTTCTCTAAAGAAGTAATATTTAAGCTGCATTATATAAAGAATAAATGAATAGGAGTCACCTGGTTGAAACAGAGAAGGGGTTCAAAGTCAAAGCAATGGAAATACAGAAACTTCAAAGTGAACAAGGAAGTGAAAGAGCGGTATGGCAGAGGCAGAAAATGTGACGTGAAAAAGTGGCACAAAGAGAAGGCAAAGTGATGAGAGATCTTAAAAGACACATATAAAGAAGTTTGGACTTTCACCTAAGGACAATGGCAAAATTACTAAAGAATTTTAAGCAGGGGAATCAAATGATCAATTTGCATTTTTGAAAAATATCTCTGGTTGAGTGAATAAAAGGGAAATAAATTTTGGAGACAATATGACCAGTTTAGGAGGTTGTCACAGTAATCCAGGTAAAAGATGAAGGTTCCCTGGAGTAGGGCAGTGGCAGTTAGGATGGAAAGCAGATTTTTGTTGCAGACATTTAAGAGCCAGAGTGAATTGATTTTGTAGGACTCCCAGGTTTCTGGCCTGGGCAACTGAGGACATGGTCATATTATTAAACTGAAAAGAGAAGCAAGTTTAGGAAGAAGTTGCTTACAGCAGGTCTGGATGTGTTGCATTTAATATATGTGAAAGACATGTTAAAAGGGCAAAAATCTAAGACCCCAATAAATGGATGAAACTGGACACTTTAGCTGCATAAAGGGACTGTTACAGAGGTGGATCATGATTATTTTATGACAACAGGATTTTCAGCGTAACAAAAAATGAGTTTTAGAAGCACACTGCTATTTCCCTGGACTAGTGAGACAGTTGCAGCTCTGTGTTCTCAGAGTCCCAGGTAGAGAAAGCATAATAAGTTTGTGCTTGCATCAATCTGCAATTTCTTCATCTGAGTCAGTCAATTTTTAGCATTTTGGAAAAACCAAGAAACGTTATTAAGATGATATCTAGCAAAGATGGTGAGAATCATAGACCAGAGATTCCTAAGGAAGTTCCTGATAAGGAGCTGGTGGATAGAAGAACTTTAAGAAGAGTTCAAAGAAAATAGGAGCCAAAGGTTATAGCGCATAGGTTAAAACCCAACGGTCAGCCTGTGTTCTATTTAAACTCCTATGCAGCTTTTCAAATACTGGCTAGAGTAAAGTTAGGGAATAGAGAAGACAGTTGGGGTAGAACCTCAAATTACATGGAGGCATGGCCTTCTACTTATATATATATATATATATTTGCTTGGGTGGGAAGTGAGTTACAAGTACAAGAAGGTGATGGAACAGAAACCTGGGTCAGCAGTTTTATTGCTTTCTGGTCTAAATATTTTTGCCAAACTCATTGAGGAGAGCCCTGATACAGAGAAAATCTTGTCAAGGCCCCAAAACAGTATTGACAATAAAAAGCTAAAAGTGAACTCCACTCCTTAAGAAGAGTAAATACCCTGTGGTCCTTAATTTCCAGTCAATGAACACCGAGAACCAATGGGAAACATTGGGTTCATTCAGACTAAGGCTTTGGATGCATTAACTTTACTGAACAGCTATCTGAGTTCATATGATCACCAATGGTCTCAAAGCATATTGATGCATGATAGGTTATTAAGGGGAAGGGGAGAGATAATTTGTTATTAATAACAAACTTTGCATACGATGTTTTAAAATTAGTCTTAAAATAAATATCACCATTCACTCACCTTATGGCAATAGTTTTTTGAGTTGGGAACAAAGAATTAGAGATGGAATACCCTCCACAGGAGGATTATATGCATGGAAATGTTACATAACATGTGAAGTAGCAGAAAAGGTAGTTTCTGCTGAACCTGCCATAGCCCAGGTTTCTAAGAAAGTCCTGATTAAGAAGTTGCGCCAGAGATTGGTCAGGCATTAAAGAATTAGGAGGAAGGCCTGCATCCTATGCTTTACAAAAATCTAACTACCATCGTATCTTTCTTCTTACTTAAAAGAATCTCCTATACATGCTGTTTCTAGTTCCTCATCTTGCTATCAGACCTCAAGACATGTAATGAGACTTCTTCTTCTACCATTCTAATGAAACTTCTCTCCATAAGGTTATATGATTCTTTAGTTATCGAATCCAAGGGGGCAGTTTCCAGTTCTTATATTACACTGTAATATTTGACACTATTGATACTTTCTTCCTTCTTTCAATTTTTTTCCCCTTATTTGTTACTGTTAGGGTGGGAACTTCTGATTTCTCTCACTCTCAGATCATTCTTTCTGTATTCTCTTCATGGCTTTCGCTTTCTTATTTAAATTCTGGTTTCTGCCTTTAGTTGACTTCTAATGCTACATTACATCCAAGAAAATTGTACTCATTCTTGTGGTTTAAGAACTCCCAAATTTGACCTTTTCCCTAGTTTTCAGATTGTTTTATCCAACTGTTTACTAGATATATTCATGTGGGTACTTTCAAGACATCCTAATAGTTTATTAATAATTAAATTCATCAGTCTTCCCTCTCAGAGTCTGCACCACTCTGTATTCCCTATTATGTTTGGAAGTCCTTCACCACACACTTATCATCCAAGTCAGAAACCTGGGAGAGTATTTCCTCCTTCTCTTTTCAAACCCTTGTTCTTAACTGTCATCAGATTGAGCTAGAAGACATATCTGGTCAGTGTCTCCAACTATACAGCTGGCCAGCTGGATTAGAAAGGACAGAGCTCCCATATACCTTAGCAGATTACCAAGCTTTGTAAAACCTTCTCCCTTATCATTGTTGTTAGGAATAAAAGAGGTTGGGGCACTAGTAAACGCCTCTATTTTGTGATTTCTCAGTTGGAGGATTCATATTTGAGCTGTTCATGACAGGCAATGTACAGATGTGGGCAGTCCTGAGGTAGGGTAAAATACAGGAGTTATTACCAAATGTACCCTTAGTTGTACTATTAAAGGAGAGTTCAAGATCATAGATACGGTAAGCTAATCAGTATATTACCTGGAGGTGCCAAAGCAGGCAAGCAGAAGGACCTTAAGTAGTAAGATTAAAGAGACCAAAGGAGTAGGAAAACAGCACGCTGATAAGGGTTATTTTAGGGTTATCCTCAAATTCTGAATATATGATGTAATTAAAGCTCTACATAATTTACTTCAAATTTACTGAATGCCTGCTATGTGCTAGATACTGTAGCAGGTGCTACAAATCAAAATGAACAAGATAGTTACAACTCTATCATAGAAAGGATTACAACCTACATTAGGTGTACATGTAGAACCAAAAGCTACAATGGAACCTAAGTGTTCTAACTGAGGTATATATGAAGTCCTGTGGTAAGTAGATAGGTGAAAGAGTTCAGGAAGTATCCTATCAGCAAGGCACTCTAACAGGTAATATAGAAATTATAGAGATGAAGAAGACCTTTACATTCAAGACATTTATACTCCACCAATGCAAGTACCCCAAAATTATAAACTATTAATTCAGGCCTTTTTCCCCCTCACTTGGAGGAAATAATAAATGGGTATAGACTATTACAAAAGACTTGGTATACTGTAGAAAGGACATATTATTGTCTTTTGATGGTGTCTGCTATAGAAAGCTAGTGGAGTAAGAGAGATACACTCTTCTTGCACTACCAAGGGGCTGAGTAACCACCACAATTGCCTTTGTCCTCACTATCAGTTCATCTGACTCTATTACTTCTCTGCCATCAAATGTTCTCTGGACTCTAGGCTTACAGAGTCATCTTGATTTTTATTCTCCAAGAAGTAGCTCTGCCCCTAAAGAAGGTCTGAGTACCATTTCCCCTCCATATTCTCTCTTGACCAATATACAACAAGGCATACGCTAATGATTCTTCTGGCCTAAAGTTCCCCACATTGGCAGGCCTACTGATTTTGGAGGGGAAAGAGCAAACAAACAAATAAACAATCAAAAACACTAACCAAGCAAAACAACAACAAAATTAACAAATAAAATTAGAGAAGTGGGCCATGAATAAACCCCAAAGGACTTTTACATATCCAAATTCTTTCCTTTCTAGCATTTGGGGTCGTTCTGAGGCTAGCTAAGTCTCCCCAGGACCTTTGAGTAGTCAATACCTTTGAATTTTCCTTCTGTGGCATGGTTTTAGTCTCTACCATTCTGTTCATTCTACTCTTAGTGAGTTCCAGTTCTTTTTTTGTCCCTTTTAAAGTATAATGCCAAGAAATATAGGATTCGAAGCAGACTATTACTTCCCATACCCTATATATTCACCTTTTTGTTAATGCAACCTAGGATTTCAGCTGTTTGGGAGGCTATAGCACATTAATTCATACTAAACTATTGTCTAAATCTTTGCTAACATTTTCACCTATTTTAGTAAACCAGGACATTTTCTCTTCCCCTTTCCTACTTAAATTTTAATTAGTTTGGGGTTCCTGTTAAATTCCATCTTTTTATATTCAGTCTCTCTTTCCCATCTATTTTCACCTATCATCGTAGCAGTAAGTAATAAACTAGCATATGAAATACTACCAAACTAGTACGTGAAGATGAGTCCATGTAAGTTTAATGTTTTAAACTAACTTCTGGCTTCAGGCTTCATCCAACTTATCAGCCATACATTCTCTGCAAAATGTTTTAAATTTTTGCAGGCAAGTTTTCTTACAGCTATGCAGTAAATAATTCTATTTTTACACACTGGAGGCACTTTAAAAATATATAATAAAAATTCTCTAAATATGTAAAAGTTGAATTATTATAAAAAGCCTCACCATATAAATAAGAGAAAAAGGACTATAAAGACATGTGTTTTAACAGAGTAATATCAATAAAACTGGATGGTATAATGAGTAGTCTTTAGAATGTACTAAACACAAGTTCTTAATTATTTCCTCAAGAAGTGGTTATAAAACTTTAGCATGTATCAGAATCATCAGGAGGGTTTGCTGAAACACAAATTCCCTATTCCCAGTGTTTCACATTCAGTAGGTCTGAGGTGCAGCCAAAGAATTTTTATTTCTGACAAGTTTCAGATAGTACTCAAGTACCTGATCTGGAAATGATACCATCTTCTAATGAAAAATACAAAATGTAGCTTACCCAATCTCCAAATTGAAAAATAAGCAATGATTCATTGTTCTTCACTGAATGTATATTGAATCTCTACAGAACAGCAATGCATAAATGCCATTTGGCATCTCAGATACCAGAGGATAAACCACTTTGAAACTGAATCAGTTATTTTAAACATCCTAGGGAAAATACTTTCCTCAAAATATGTTTTGGGAAAATCTCCAGGAAAGTTACTCAAGTTTCAGTTTATAAATTAATAGCATTAATAATAACAGCCAGTAACTAACATTATGTGCACTTTTATAACTGTATGCTATTTTGAGTCAGTTACTTACATACACACACCCATTCATTTAATATGCATAGTGACTCTAAGTAGTAAGGAGGTACTGTTATCATCTCCATTTTAAAAATGAAGAAACTACTAGATCAATTAATTATTCATTAATTTTTTAAAAAAGAGGAAACTAAGGTATAGAAAGGTCAGATAGTATGTCCAAGATCATCCAGTAAAACGGCACAGCTCAGATTTGAATACAGGAATTTTGGTTGCAGAACCTATGCTCTTAAATAGAACTATCCTGTCTTTATAAATTCTATATTATCTAACATAAGTAAAGAATAAAAGCTTCCAAAATAGGCCATGGCACCCTGCGTATGAAAAAGTATCCTATGCTTCAAAGAAGCATATAAATTATAGAGTAAATCACAATGAGTTTATTTAGAGTTTAGGAAAGTAATGCAATGATTCTACAGCACTTTATGTATACTTCTATCATGATACATATTTATTATATTGCAGCTGTTCAATATTTAGATGTCTGTGATATGCTGAATCAATAATCACATATTTAGTTTTACAATCTAATCCATCTTTGGAAAGGTACTGAACTCTAAAAATGAGGAAATAATTTGTAATGAGTAATAATGCCCAAGAATCCTTCTTGCAGAGATATGTGACTGTACTTTTTTTTATGTGACTGTACTTTTTCAACAGTATTTGTCAAGCCTAGTCTGTGTAAGTAGACATCCAGAAAATTAGCCCCACCTTGTGGATCATAGTAGTCCTACAAATTCAGGCCTTTAAGAACAGTGAACCATCAAAGTGTATATTCTCTTGACTGACAAAAAATAAGAAATTTATAAATAACACTGGTGAGGAAGCACTTTCACATACTGCTGTTGGCTGTGTAAAACAGCACAATCTTTTCAGGAAGAAATAAACAAAAATAACAGAAATTGTAAAAGTAACATTCTATTTAAAATGTCACTTCTAGAAATTTATCATATGGAAATACGCAAGCTAATGAACATGTATATAACAAGGTTATTTACTGCAGCATTGTTCTTGGCGGTGAAAAATTAGAAATCATCTAAATGTCAATGTGGATCCAGTGAATACTTTAACCATAGTAACAAAGAGGATGATAGCAGGTAACAATTGTTGAGAGTAATAAATGTGTGCCAGGTACCATTCTTGGTCTGGCTTTAAAACTCTGACATTGTGGGGAGCCTGGGTGGCTCAGTCGGTTAAGTGGCCAACTTCGGCTCAGGTCATGATCTTGCGGTCTGTGAGTTCGAGCCCCGCATTGGGCTCTGTGCTGACAGCTCAGAGCCTGGAGCCTATTTCAGATTCTGTGTCTCCCTCTCTCTGACCCTCCCCTGTTCATGCTCTGTCTCTCCCTGTCTCAAAAACAAATAAAAAAACGTTAAAAAAAATTTAAGAAAAAAATAAAATAAAATAAAACTCTGACATTGACCACTATACTATACTTCTTAGAATGAAGTAGATATCCTCAAATGGAAGAAGGTACATTATATATAGTTAAATGAAAGACTCAACCTCAGAGAACCTGTATTACTCCATCTTAAAACAGATACACTTATATATGTACAGAAAAAGTCTAAAAGGCTATAGACACCAAACTGTAAATAATGATCACCTCTGAAGACTGGGATGACTCTAAGGAGAAAGGAGATAACTTTTTACTTGATACACTTTTGTACTGCTTGAATTTTTCACATTAAGTATATATCAGATTTTTATAAAAAAATAAAGCACACAATTTTAAAAAATGAATTAACTAGAGTCTTTAAAATAACTTTAGGGGTGCCTGGGTGGCTCAGTTGGTTAAGCGGCCGACTTCAGCTCAGGTTATGATCTTGTGGTCCGTGAGTTTGAACCCCACGTCGGGCTCTATGCTGACAGCTCAGAGCCTGGAGCCTGATTTGGATTCTGTCTCCCTCTCTCTCTACTCCTCCCCTGTTTATGCTCTATCTCTCTCTGTCTCTCAAAGATAAATAAATGTTAAAAAAAATAAAAAATAAAATAAAGTAACTTTAAAGAAATTTTTTTTGAAAATTAGGAAGGGATAACCTCCTATAATTGCACAGTTAATGAAAGCATGAGAATGGTCATTTGAGGCAACACACACACACACCCCGTAAAATGAAGTACATTCAGGTGATTAAAACTCTGGAAAATTGTGAGTAAGCCATGTTTATAACTGGTAATTTCTTGATAAAGATGGCAGGTTTAATAGGCACAGTAACTCTAATCCTCTCCCAAACTCAACAAAAACTACAGAAAAAAAATTTTAAAGGTAAAACTCCCAGCAATGAGATTTTTAGTGGAGTCTTTGTCTAATTTTGGAATCAGGGTAATGCTGGCCTCATAGAATGAATCTGGAAATTTCCCTTTCATTTCTAATTTTTGGAATAGTTTGAGAATAGGTGTTAAGTTTTCTTTAAATGTTTGGTAGACTTGCTCTGGTAAGCCATCTGGCCCTGGACTTTGTTTTTTGAGAGACTTTTGATTATTGATTCAATTATTTTGCTGGTTACTGGTCTATTTAAGTTTTGGTAGTTTATACGTGTCTAGGAATTTATCCACTTCTTCCAAATTGTCCAATTTGTTGGCATATAATTTTTCATAATATTCTCTTATAATTGTTTGAATTTCTTTGGTGTTGGTTGTTATTTCTCATTTATGATGTTACTTATTTGGGTCCTCTTTTCTTTTTGGTAAGTCTATGAGGGGTTTATCAATTTTATGAATTTTTTCAAAGAACTAGCTCCTGGTTTCATTGATCTGTTCTACTGATTTTTTTTGTTTCTGTATCATTTATTTCTGCTCTAATCTGTATTACTTCCCTTCTTCTGCTGGCTTAAGGCAGAAACACTACTTTAAAAAGCACAATTAACCAAATATTTAATGGCTGTCATTTAGCTGAGAAAGGAGAAATCCATACGGGTTCTGCCTGTTCTGAAAAGTAGCATGGCATCTGCCAATCATGCTCTGCTTGAATAATGATGTAGTTTGGGGGAGCCTGGATGGCTCAGTCAGTTAAGCGTCCGACTTTGGCTCAGGTCATGATCTCGTGGTTTGTGAGTTTGGGCCCCACGTCGGGCTCTGTGCTGACAGCTCAGAGCCTGAAGCCTGCTTTAGAATCTGTGTCTCCCTCTCTCTCCGCCCCTCCCATGCTCATGCTCTGTCTCTATCAATAATAAATGTTTAAAAAAAAAACTGTAAAAAAAAATGTAGTTTGTACCCAAATTCTGACCATGTTAGCAACTTTCAATAGAACTATTTCTCATTGCTTCTAGTTAGTATAAATAATAGTTCCTTACAGTACAGTATATATATTTTAATCTAAACATTTTTAGAACCTATATAACAAGATTACCTGCTCCATCAATAAGGTAAAACCACTGTATGGGTGAGGTCTAATAAATATTTAACATGATAAAACTCAATCCCTCAGAAGTTTAAAAAGAGTAATGATATCTTACTATATTGAAATTTTCTTTATGAGATTTATTTTTTTTTTTTAATCACTTACAAAGATGAAGTAAAGATGTGAGAGCAAAGAAGCCTTTCTAGAAGTGGTCAAAAGTCCAGGGGCACCTGGGTGGCTCAGTCAGTTAAGCATCCAACTTTGGCTCCGGTCATGATCTCACGGTTTATAAATTCGAGCTCTGCATTGGGCTCTGTGCTGACAGCTCAGAGCCTGGAGCCTGCTTCGGATTCTGTGTCTCCCCATTTCTCTGCCCCTCCCATGCTCATGCTCTGTCTCTCAATAATAAACAAATGTTAAAAAAAAAATAAAAAAAAAAAAAGAATTGGTCAAAAGTCCAAGTGTACTATGAGGATAACTCAGCATCTGAATAATGAAGGTTTTCATAGGATAGTCAAATAACTGTTAATTTATTTTACTAAGTTAACTTTGAAACATAACTACTCAAAGTAACTTTTGACAAGGTATAACTATAAGGACTTGTCAAAATAAATAAATATAATGCACTTATGGAAGATACTGGATTACAGGGCCACTGTTAATACAGAGCAGAGAACACGACTACACCTAACATAGTATCCAAGGATGCCTGTGAATTTAAAATGAATTATGCAAAACTGAAAGGATGAAGCAACTACTAACATAGTGAGATATATATTATTAACATTAATTATGGTTTATATGCTCTTTTAACCAGAACCACTACAAGGCAAAGTGGTGGCCTTAGGTGGATTATACAAAGGCACCCTAAGGTAGCAACTGTGAAATTAGTAAAATGGCCAGAGAAACAAAGCCTGGGGCAGGAAAAAGCATGAATTGGAAAGCCAAAATAACTTGATTATCCTCTACACCTTAAGAAGTGGATTATCTACAGTCTTCAGTCAAGGGACTGTGAGAATGCAGATAAAGGTAAGAACCCATCACTTTACTGGTAATAAATAATGAATCCAAGGTAGGAATCTTCCAGAAAGTAATAAAACCTTTGCTAACCAATCAAACTGTCTCTGGAAAAGAGTGCATATGTACATCCTAAGAACTAGAGGGCCCAAAGAAGTGACAGAGCTCAATTTTCACCTTCAGTTCATTCTCAAATCTTTCCCTGCTAAAATACATCACTGTTTCATCCATTCCACAAACATTTATTGTTTATTTTCCCAGACACCATGTTGATGAAAGAGGTTACCAGAGTGAATAAGACACAGTCTGCATCCTTTGAGGATGTACAGCCTAAAGGCAAAGACAAACATCCAAGGACATAGTGGTAATATAGTATGGTCAATACAGTGATATATTTATGCACAGTATGCTCTGATACAGGGGTGTGTGTGTCTTAGTCCAGCCCTGATATAGGTCAGGGAGGGAGGTTAGGGTTATTATGCTAGATGAAAGGATACCTGAGGTATATTTTAAAGATGAGAAGTTAGTAAGTAAATAACAGGGAAAAGAACATTCAAGACAAGGGAATAAATAGTAGGAGAAAAGGACTGAGTCTGATTTATGGTAAAGGGGGTGAAGTGCAGGGTACTGTAAGGAGATTATTATTAGAATGTAAAGACATAAATGATGAGGAGGAGAGGAGACTGACAACAAACAAATCAGATTGCAGAGGGACTATAATGCCATGCAAAGATTCTTAAACTTTTTCTCCCATAGGTCATGGGGAACCACTGTTAAGCAGGAGAATGACAGAGAATCAATTTTACTTCAGGTCACTTTAGCAACATTGTGGTAGATCAACCAAGAAAGAGCAAGACTGGAGATGGGGCAACCAGTTAGAAGGCTACTGCAAAAGGTCAGACGAGAAATAATGAAGTCCTGAGCTAACACATAACCTTCTAACAAAACCCCCCTGTGCTACTGCACCCATAATTTATGTTCACAGTATAGCACAAGAACAAAAAATTAATGTGTTAATATATATACGAACATACATATGTACATAATATTTATGTAACACATATATTTTTATAGATACTTTAACACTTTTTTGTTACTATTACATTATAGATTGTCTTTTTCCACATTAATCAAAAAGGACAAAGAAAGTTAGAAAACAAAAAGGAAAATAGAAGCCAAAATTCAAAACATTCTACTTAACTTAGAACTAGCAATTAATAGTTACCCTTAAAATGAATTACTTTACTGGAAAAATAAATTGAGTGTTGTTAGAAGTTTAAACGTAGGAAGAGGAAAATTGTTTAGAAAGTTTCCTATAAAGCATCTAAAATCAAGAACATTATCAGATTTCTCAGAATAAGCTATTAATAAAAAAATCTAGAATACTAGATCTACATAAATTAAAAGCAATAAAATAATTTAATAAGGAAGATAGTATGACCTTAGTTTTAACAATTTATTTGGAGCTTACCTTGTCATATATACCATTTAGTATTCATAAACTTAGTGAGGAATGACTCATATTCACTTTGCAGATGAGAAAATTTAAGCTCAGAAAGGTTTATCTGATAACTGGAACTTAAAGTTTGTCTGCCTTGTATGCCTAATATGCCTAAATGTCTTACTTGAAGCCATTACTAGTAGCCATATGTAAATAAAACTAAGCATTTCACAGGAATATTTTTACTTCACAAATGTAGCACTGATTAGGCTTGGACAACAGAATAAAACTTTGGGATCAAAGAAAACTTGGTCTAAACCTAGACTTTACCCCTTCCTAGCTGTGGGAATTTGAGTAATTTCTCTGGGCTTCAACAAGTATAAAAGGGCTTACAAGGCTTCAATGGTTCTTGAAAAGATCACATAGTACCCAATCCAGGTAAGTAAGCAATCAATAGTAGCTAATGCTATTATTCACACATCAAGAAAAAATATAAATAATATAACCACACATATACTATAACTCTCCAATCCCTACACGTTCATACCCTAGGCTCCCACAAGGGTTCTAGTCCCTTTGGCCCTTCATATCCCACAGCTGGGGGAAGTAGGGAAAGGATCAGATCAATACTTGCTACCTCATTACAGGGACCCCTAAGAAATTAATTCTTTCTGTTTGGGACTTGATCCTCTCTCTCCTGCCAATTCTATCAGCTAACCCAGTTGATTGATAGCTGACCACATTAAGAAGGTATAAATTAGAAATCTGTAATAACTTTAAACCATTTTATTTCATTTTTTTAAAAAAACTGGGGCGCCTGGGTGGCTCAGTCAGTTAAGCGTCTGACTTCGGCTCAGGTCATGACCTCGTGGTTCACGAGTTCGGGCCCCATGTCGGCCTCTGTGGTGACAGCTCAGAGCCTGGAGCCTGCTTTGGATTCTGTGTCTCCCTCTCTCTCTGTCCCTCCCCTGCTTGTGCTCTGTCTCTCTCTCTCTCAAAAATAAATAAAAATATTAAAAAAAAAAAAAAAAACTGCTTTGCAAAACAAAATAAATTCTTGTCATTATATAACCACTTTATTTCAAGTTTTTAGTCAACTTACACAATTTAATATTAATTATATTTACTATTATAGTATAGTTTAGCATTTTAGTAATGTTAGAGATATCATACAGAATTAAATATTAAATCCCACGTAAATAGTCCCTGAAGTCCAGGGCAATACTATATCAATACTGCTATATACCTGCTATCACACATTATAAAAATACCAGAAAAATTACCTTGGTGTTCTTCTAAATCCATGTCCAGTTGTCTAATTTCTTCATTAAATTGCTTTATTTTTTCTTTTATATCTGTTAACCTGTTGAAAATATTATTTAATAAAGTTATGATAGAGGGATGCCTGGATGGCTCAGTTGGTTAAGCATCTGACTCTTGATTTCGGGTCAGGTCATGATCTCATGGTTCTTAAGTTTGAGCCCTGCATTGTGCTCCATGTTGACAGCACGGAGCCTGCTTGAGATTCTCTCCTCCCTCTCTCTCTCTCTCTCTCTCTCTCTCTCTCTCTCTGCCCCTCCCCCCTCCCCAAGATAAATAAACTTAAAAAAAAATAAATTTGACAGATAATTTAGATGTCCAGTAAAAACATTAAAATTAAATTAAAACATTAAATAAAAATTTAATGATGTTAGGAAATCTTTTCTAAGTTGCATAAATAATATCTATAAATAATATGCCCTATTCTGAAGACAATACTATAGAGAGAAAAATCTTTTCCAGATCTTTTTATAGGATTCATATTTAGAATAGAAGTATATTCTGAGAAAGTTAGGTTGCCTGATTTCAATAGCAGACCTTTCCCCCATCCTTTTCTTGAGTTTGACTTGTGATATTAAAGTGAAAAATTTTTAGCAACCTTCTTTTTGCAGGTCTATAAAAACTGAACTAAGTTGACAAATTAGTCTCAAAAATTAGAGAATAATAAAAAATTTACTGCTGACTGACAATTATATAGGTTAAAATTTTTAACAAACAGCATTTGTACTTATTACAAAGCTACAATAATTAACACAATGTGGTACTGGACTAAAGGAAGACATATACAACAATGGAATAAACCTGAGAGTCCAGAAATGGGATCCCCTGTATTGATACACAACTGGTTTTTGACAAAGGTGCAAAAATAATTAAATGGGGAAATAATATTGAATAATATTTATTGAAAGAATATTTCAACAAATGTTGCTGGGACAACTGGATAAGCACAAACAAAAGAATAAAATTGGACCCTACCTTATACCATATACAAAAGCTTACTTAAAATGAATCATAGATCTAAACATAAGAGCTAAACTGTAAAATTCTTAAAATAAATCATCAGCATAGATCTTCATGACTTTGGATTAGGCATTGGTTTCTTAGATAGGACACCAAAACCATAAGCAACAAAATGAAAAATAAACTAGACATTATCAAAATCTAAAACTTTTGCTCTTCAAAGGACACCACTAAGAGAATGAAAAGACAACCAACAGAATGGTAGAAAAACTTCACAATGATTTATCTGATAAGAGACATGTCTCTAGAATATATAAAGACTTCTTAATAATTCAATAATAAAAAGATAAATAATCCAATTAAAAAATGGGCAAAGCGGGTAGCTGGATTGGGAAGTATCCAGCTCTTGATTTCAGCTCAGGCCATGATCCCACGGTTCTTGAGTTCCAGCCCCACATCAGGCTCTGCACTGGCAGCATGGAGCCTGCTTGGGATTCTCTCTCTGCCTCTCTCTCTGCCCCTCCCTGGCTCGTGCTCACTTTCTCTTTCTCAAAATAAATAAATAAGCATTTTTTAAAAATTGGCAAAGGATATGAACAGACATTTCTCTAAAGAAGATATAGACATGGTTAATAAACATCAGTCATTAGGGAAATGCAAATCAAAACCATAATGAGATACCACTTTCTACCCATTAGGATAGCTAGAATTAAAAAACAAACAAACAGATAATAACAAGTGTTGGTGAGGATTGGAGAAACTGGAATGCTCATGTACCGCTGGTATAAATGTAAAATGGTGCAGCTTCTTGGAAGATAGTCTGGCTGGTCCTAGAGTTACTATATAGGCCAGCAACTTTATTCCTCAGTATAAACCCAAGAAAAGTGAAAACATATATACATCAGTGTTCATGCCAGCATGATCCATCATAGCCCAAAACTGGAAACAATCCAAATACCCATCAACTGATAAATGGATAAATATGGCATATTATTTGGCAAAAAAAAAAAAAAAAAAGAAAGAAAAGAAAATAAAAGAAATTATATACTGATACATACTACCACACAGATGAACCTTGAAGACATTATGCTAAGTGAAAGAATCTAGCCACACAGAACCACATACAATATGATTCCATGCGTACAGAATATCCAAAATAGGCCAAACTACAGCAACATAAAGTAGAATGGTAGACTAGGGCTGGGAGTGGTGGATGAGGGGGGTGAGGAAAGGGGTGTTGGATCTTACTGAGGTAATGATTGCACAATTCTGAATCTACTAAAAACCTTTGAATTGTATACTTTAAATGTGAATTGTATGCTAAGGAATACATACACACACACACACACACACACACACACACACACATATTTTAATGGTTTTTTTTGAAAGAGAGCACATGTGAGTGGGGGAGGGGCAGTGACAGAGGGGGACAGGATCTGAAGCAGGGTCTATGCTGACAGCAGAGAGCCCAACGCAGGGCTCAAAGCCACCAACTGTAAGATCATGACCTGAGCTGAAGTTGGGTGCTTAAGCGACTGAGCCACCTAGGCGCCCCTGGTATGTATCATATCTTAATAGAGCTGTTTTTAAAAAATAATTATGCTATCCAATGGCTCTTAACTAAATATTAAAAGAAATATTTAAATCTCTAAATAAGATTGAACATTACATCAGTATTATCAGTGTGAAACATAGAAAAAAATAACTAACAATATGTACCTATTGCACATTTAGAATGAAATTTAAAACATGTGAAATGGATGTAGTGTGTCATATTATAAATGTACTTACTGTCGCTCCATGCTGGCTATTTCCTGATTATCTTCTTTAACCTATAAAAGCATATAAACAAAATAGTACTTAAAAGAGTTACTTATCATTAGGCTATCTTAAAGAGAATTTCCTTCTAAGGTATGTTGTACAAACATGTCAAATGTAGTCTCTTTCTTGAAATCTATTTCTTAAAATTCAACCTTTGAAGTAAAAAAATATATATATTTTATATATAAAAATTTTATAATTATGTATACACACACACACACACACACATTATTAAGAAACTACTCTCAGATTTTCCCTTTTTTCTCAAAGCAAGGGTGATGACTGATACATCTATACCTATCTGTTTGGCACCATGAGGCTGTTGTGTCTTCAGGCCTAGATCAGTTTACATAAATATCCCGGCTTTCTGAGACTGTCTTTCCTTAGCCCCTCACCCACACCCACACAAGGCAGGGTTGCCAGATTTCATGATCTCTATTACAGTTGACTCTCAGATAAATAATAACTTTCAGGGCACGTATTTACCATGATTAATATATGTGTGTGTGTGTGTGTGTGTACACACACACACACATATATTATAATACATATATTATAAACAATTATTCATTGTTTATATGAAATTAAAATTTAACCGGTTGTTGTGTATTTCATCTGGCAATCCTATCCCAAGATCACATTCTCCCTCCCCTGCGTCCAATGATTTCTTTCCGAGGAACTTCAGAAATTCTAGATTTTAATACCTTTCTGGAATGATTCTAACACTTAAATAGTTCCTGAGTTGATCCCTAAGGTTCATCCAAACCATTTGGGCTCAACCTAATCCCACAGAGGAGTCTCATCTGTAGGTTCCTAATGGGTGCTGTTCCCAAATATACATGCAGTGCTCCAGGAGCCCTATGGTTAGGGTGTCTCAGGATAAACAACAGGTTAATTATAACTTAGTGCTAGATTAAAACTAGCTTTGGGGTAATAAGAAAGCTAATGAATACATGTGACACAACCTGGTGACATACTGCGATTTCATAGTACATTTTAACTCCATTCACTTTACAGAGACACTGATAACAATCACCATAAAATTCATTAGCCTTGGGGCATTTTGTTTCCTAAATATTAGGCCCCAAACAAATAAAGGAACAGATCTTCAATAAGATCATCTAATTATTTATGGACCAATAAAGAAGACTTTCAGTTTTCTTATATGGATCCAAAACATGAAAAATGGCCAAAATGTGCACAAGAGCCATGTAAAATTAGGATTTAATTTAAGTCAAGAAACAGCTTATGTGAAAAATGACTTGCACCTAGATTTTCTTGGTCAAATAGTTCATCATTATTTATTTATTTTTTAATGTTTGTTTATTTATTTTGAGAGAGGGAGAGTGAGCAGGGATGGGAGGGTAGCAGAAAGAGAGGGAAAGAGAGAATCCCAAGGAGGCTCTACACTGTCAGTACAAAGCCAGGTGGAGGGTTCAAATTCACAAACTGTGAGATCATGACCTGAGCCAAGATCAACAGCTGGACGCTTAACCGACTGAGCCACCCCGGCACCCCAGTTAATCTTAATTTAGATGAAACTCACTTTTCACTGTTTTTGAAGACAATAAACTTACTGGCTTTCTGTTCAATATATATGCCTTAAATAAAATAATCAGAATACTTAACAAATCTTAACATAGTAAAGTATTTTTGTTTTTTCTACCTGCTTAAGTAATCTCTCTCTCTCTTCCATTGGAGATCCCATGCTTTTGTCTTCAGCAATCATTTGGTCTCGATGGGACTCCAAGTCATAAAGTTTTTCATGCAGCAATACAGCCTCCTGTTTAACCTGGGAGTGTGCTATTTCCTAGTGAGCACAAAAAGAAGAAAAATTTAATTGCATTTTATAAAAACTACTCTCAAGTAGGTTTTAGTTTATAAGAATTAGGACAAATTTAAGCCATCAGCATGTTCAAATAGAGATATCCAATATTTATACTACTCAATAATGCTACAAAGCACATTTGTAAATTGGAAGAATAAAAATAAACTTTTTCCTTCATAAGCCATTTTCAGTTTAAAATTCACAAGAAGATGGTGGTTTATTTTATCTTCTAAATATAACGCCTGAACAAAGACAGACATCTCTACCATTGGGAAGATAATTAAGAAATTGTCACAATGTATGTACAACTTAAACCACAACATTCATTTGGAAGTCCAAAGACCTGATCTCTAGAGGGAAGATATTTTCTCCTGGCTAGTCATATATATTCTACTACAATATTACAAGTTGAACTTTGTCACCCAAAGATATGTTGAAGTCCTAATCTCCAGTACCATGAATATGACCTAATTTGTAAAAGAGAGCACTCATAGATTTATTCCAGTTAAGATGAGGTCATTAGGATAGACCCTAGTCCAGTGTGAATGGTGTCCTTATGAGAAGATGTACAGACAGAGACAAAGAAGGAGAGTGCCATGTGATGACACAGGCAGAGACGAGTGATGCAGCTAAAATAAAGGAATGACTACCCAGGATTGATAGCCACCACCAGGAGCTAGGAAGAGGCAAGGAAGGATTCTAACAGTATCTCAGAGGGAACATGGCTCTGCTGATACCTTGATTTTAGATTTCTGGGCTCTAGAATGGTGAGAAAATTTGTTGTTTTAAGCCACCCAGTTGGTGTGGATTTATTACAGCAGTGTTAGGAAATTAATACACATACATAGGATAGTCTTGTATATTCACCACTATTCCACTGTTCACAAAGAGAAATTAAGGGCTGTGATAATTTTTAGATAACCAAAAGAGGTAGGGATGTTGACAGTGATGAGGATGAGGGGGAAAATGACATTTGGAGCTATTATTTATTAAGCAAGTGCCTGTGCCAGGCACTATATTCCATGTTCTTTAGACACTATCTCTAATACTCAAAGCAACTCTATCAGATAATACTATTATCTCTGTTTTACAGATGAAAAGACAGAGGATCTAAATCTAAATAATTTTCTAAGTTAACAAAAATAAAAGTTAATGATGATATCTGAAACCAGGCCCACAGCATGAACAAGACCAAATTTTTAAGATGAAAGACCTCTTTTTTGGAAGCCAAAGAGAAGGATTAAAAAAAGGAAAAAGCGTGTAAGAGGAAATGTTTGAAAGTCTATTAAAAAAGCATCTTATAGAAGTGCCTGGCTGGCTTAGTTGGTGAAGAATGTGACTCTTGATCTCAGGATTGTAAGTAGGGACCACACTGTGTGCAGAGATTACTTAAAAATAAAATCTTGAAAGAAAAAAAAAAGCAGGGGTGCCTAGGTGGCTCAGTTGATTAAGCGTCTGACTCTTGATCTCAGCTCTCAGCTCTCGATCTCAGAGCCAATAAAAAAAAGCATATATACAGCTCAATTAATCGATTAGCTTCAGGTCAAACAGCACGATAATAAAATACAGATAGAAGAAATACAGGTTATCTTGAGATACCCTTTTTCATAGCTATCTCCCCCTTCCTTTATTTATTTATTTATTTATTTTTTTAATGTTCATTTGTTTTTGAGACAGAAAAAGACAGAGCATGAACGAGGGAGGGTCAGAGAGAGGGAGACAGAATCTGAAGCAGGCTCCAGGCTCCGAGCTGTCGGCACAGAGCCTGACACGGGGCTCCAACTCACGGACTGTGAGATCATGACCTGAGCCAAAGCCAGATGCTCGACTGAGCCACCCAGGCGCATCTCCCCCTTCCTTTTGCTTAATCATCCTAAAAACCTCTTCAAATTGTATCTCAATAAAACCGTTCCTGAATAAAACTCATGTTGATTCTTCACCTATGTTTTTTACATTCTGGTGAAATGAACAAGTAATACTTAGCATAGTAGTGAACACACAGTAGATATTCAATAAATACAAGTTAAATGATATCTGACACAATGTTTTCTTGAAGAACAAGTCCAAATAAAAAATAGAAGGAATCTGGCAAAAGTTAAATAAAATTAGTAACTTATACTTTTCCTGATTTGGGAATACTGTAAGTTTTATAAAATTTCATGTTATCTTACTCATACATGTTCTGATTCCAAAAAGTAGCAGCAATATAAACACTAAGTCCAAAAATATAGCTTATACCTCTTCCTGCAGAAACTAAATTTGCCAAGTGAAATAAGACCTGACATTCCCTACATACCCTAAAACAGATAGTGAGGAATTCTGTAAGGCAGCTGTGTTAATACTTAATATGGCCCTTATTCTTTGAAGCTTATAGAGATCTGTTACCATAGAGATCCAAAAAAATAAAAATTATATATACCCACATGAGGACAATCAGATATAGAAAACCATCTTAACATTTTAAGCAAACTACTTTTTCAACAGTAAATTTCCAAAAGAATTACAAAATACTCATGCTTAATTCTTTTTGCAAGACAGTAATCTTGTCAATCTACAAGTGTTCCCAATCCTATTATCATGATACCTACTGGAATCCATAGGAAATCAGGAAAGGCAGGCAAGGTTTGAGGTACAGACAGTATACTGAAGTGTAAAGGACATTAAAAGGTAGTTTACAGAAAAAGAAATACATTGGCCAATAAATATATAAAGAAATACTCAATTTCATGCATAAACAAATGAAAATCAAAACAAGATAGAAATTTTTACCCATTAAACCAGCAAAAATGGAAAAAGTGGATAATGCTTGCCATTAATGAGTGCAGGGGAAAATAGGCACTCTCATACATTGAATCTAGAAGTAGAAAATGGAACCACCTCTTTGGAAGGCAATTTGGCAACCTGACATTTTAGAAGTGTGTATCCTTTGACCCACTGCAAGAAATTTATCTTAAGACATATTTACATAACTGCATAAAATGCATGTTTTTACTGTAGCACTGTTTATAATACAAAAAAACTATAAACAACCTATTCACCTACAAGGCTATGTTATAGTTATACAATATAACACAGTGCAGTAATTTACAATAATGATTTACAACAATAATTACAATAATTTACAATAATAATTTACAATAATAGCTGAGGTGAATAGAATTCAAGAGAGAATGTTAAGTGAAAAAAAACCAAATTAAGCTGCATATGAAGTGTGAATCCCACGTGAGGTTTTCCATAACAATAAAACCAAGATAAGATTATGAGATTGTTGTAAAGATTAAACAACAATGCTGGTGATCTTTGTAAAGAGCTCAAAAAAAGCACATAGTAAACACTCAAAAAATACAAAGTACTTCTGTCTAGAAAGAGGGGATAAAACAGGCATTTTCACTTTTATCTTATTCAACTGTTTTGAATAAAAAATAATTTTTTGAATAAAAAAATTTTTCATTAAAAAACACATGTGCTTTTTAAATTAAAACTACTTTAAATAAACAAATAACAAATGCAAGCATTTACATCTTTAAAGTGATGAACTAATCTCTCTCCCTTTTCACTTTTATTAGACTCTTTCTTCACATGTCTTTAACTTACCATTAGATTTTACATGCCTCAGCAAGGCAGAATGATTCCTTTTGCACACAGTAGGTACTCAATAACTGAATCTAATTTCTTAACAAACTAGGATATTTGTGGTGATGAATGGGAAAAAAATTATACTCCTCTTAGTAAACTGCTAAATAAATATGTCCTTGAATGAGTTCCATTAATATATTTAGCTGAATTATCTTTTGTAGCTGAGTAATATAAGAACCTTTATTTGATTTTATACGTACAGCTTCCAAGCTCTCTTTTTTCATGTTCAGTGAGTCTAGTTGTTGCTGAAGTGTATCTAATTCCTAAGAAAAAGGAAAAAAGCAAATATATATGCAAGTTATATTTAGAATAATCTGTTTCTCAACATTTCAAATGTGGTTGTGGCAAATATGATTGTGGTTTTGTAAACATATTCAACTCATATCTTGCTATATGACTAGAATTTATTAACATTATTTGTATTTTTGTTAATTTCTTTCATTACTCCTAAAAACTATGCCATGATCTACCTTTAAAAATACCTTATGAGCTTGTCAAAGGTAGCTAGCCCTTTACACAGTGAATCATCATTGTGTTTCAAGAATATTAAATATCAGAAGCCTTCAAATTAATGATGTCATTGTTTAAAGTCATGATTTTTAATTTTGATTTCTTAACTATGTTTTCATATATTTTGTCTAATTTCTTTTAGAGCCAACACATAATATACATGGCTCACTCCTAGGGACAAGACTTTTGAGCTGATTACTTATTCAAAAACAGCTGTGCAAGATTAATTACATTTTCATGGTATTTTGGCATTTCTGTAATAGTCTTTTCTTCAGTGTTTCATTTTATGTTATAAATCCTGAATAAAAAGTTATAGTAAATTGTTGGTGAAGTGGGTGGATGAGTGGCTCAGCCAGTTGAGCATCTGACTCTTGATAACAGCTCAGGTCAGGATCTCACAGTTATTAGATGGAGCTAGCAGCCCCCTCTGTGCTAAGCATAGAGCTGGCTTGGGATTCTCTCTCTCTCTCCGCCTCCCCACCAAATAAATAAATGAACTTTAAAAAATAGTCAGTCAAGTCATATTTGAGAAACTGTATTCATTACTGGCATTTGTGAGGACTAATTCTCTGTGAACTGTTGGGTTAAGGGATATATAGGCATGTAAAGGCACTAACTTGCTAATCTAAGTCACCACCATAACTGAATGTTGGGAGAATTCTCAATGAGCCCTCAGCAGGCCCCCAAATTTTTACTTAAACACCATGATTAGGAAGCAAGAGATGTTCAAATCAAGGACACGGTAAAAGAGATGCTTATTAGGTGCTGCTTATTAGGCAGGAAAGAGAGTAAATATCTATATGGCTCTGGTATATGAGAGTTTTATTATTTCCATTTACAGTTCATTTAAAAAAACAAGTGTTTTCATGAATCTTTGTAACATGCAAAAGTGAAAGATGCACAGAAATGAGTAATACAGTCAGATTAGGTCATTATGCAGCATACGCTAATGAAGTTTTCTAGATCAGTGCTTCTCAAATTTAAATGTCCATAAAAATTATCTGGAGACCTTGTTAAAATATTCTTATCAGTAGATCTCCAGGATGCCAATGCTGCCCATCTTCAGACCATATTTTTATTAGCAAGACTGCTGTATGCTTGGCACAGAACAGTGATTAGTATTACCTGCAACAATTTCTCATTTGTGGTTTTCATTTCTGTGTACTTGACTTGTTTTTCAGGAGACATGTTTTTGATAATGCCATCTGCTGCTTGCTTTTCCTGTTCAACTTCTTCTTCTACACTTCTAATTTGTTTTTCCTTCCTGAAATCAAAAGCAAGCATGTAATATTCCTCTTACTATATTGAGGGGGAAAACATCAATTAATTTTTCTCAGGTCATGGTCTGAACTAAATAGGGTAAAGTTATTCAACATAGTTTGTAATCCTTATAGATGTACAAAAAATTCTATTTAGAGAACAAACTAGCAGTTGCTGGGGAGGAGAGGGTGAGGGGTGGGCAAAAATGGGTGAAGGGGAGTGGGAGATACAAAGTTTCTAGTTATGGAATGTATAAGTCATAGGGATGAAAAGTACAGCATAAGTAATATAGCCAATGGCATCGATATAGTGTTGTATGGTGATGGTAACTTGTGGTGAACGTTGCATAACATATAGAGCTGTTGAATCACTAAGTAACATTATGTGTCAAACATACTTCAATTAAAAATTAATAAGAAAATCCCTTATACATCCAAAAAACTAATTTGGTCCCATCAGCACAGATTTATTTTACGTCTTTTTCTTCTCAATCCCCAAATCCTTCTATTTCCTTAGTGTCCATTTTACTTTATTAGAAAACACAAAGATTATCACAGAAAATCCTTAAAGCCATATATATACAAGGATGTGTTTACACTTTGCCATATCCTCAAGAGAAAGAAGACAGTTAAATTTTAGAATAGTGGATTTTAAACATCTTTTGGCTATAGAATTCTTTGACCAAATGAAATCTTGTATGGTAGTTCACCATGTAAATGATATAAAGTAACACTGCTCTGACTGATCTGAGAGTAAGGAAACCTACAGTGCAATATGATTAAAAAACAATCAGAGCTTTAGAATAATAATATATTTTGCTTATCTACAGCTTTAATTAAAATTGCTGTTCTGGGGCACATGGGTGGCTCAGTCTGTTAAGCGTTCAACTCACTCTTAATTTTGGCTCAGGTCATGATTCATGGTTTGTGGGACAGAGCCCCACATTGGTCTCTGTGCTTAGAGCACGGAGCCTGCTTGGGATTCTGTCTCTGCCCCTCTCCCACTTGTGCTTCTTCTCTCTCTCTTTCTTAAAAATAAACTTAAAAAAAAATTGGTATTCCCAAAGTTATCAACTATATTTTAGCACTGCAAAATAATAAATTTATTTCCCTAAAAACATAACAGGAACATCACGAGTGTAATCATATAAAAGTAGTAGTGACTAAATTAATTATAAACAATAACCATCTTTATCATATAATCACAAGAAATACCAGTGATGTGTCACTTATTACCTAAGCAAGGTCAATTATCAATATGGTAGAGAAAAATTCTGAAAAAAATAGAAAGATGCTAGTTATCATGTAAATACTTAAAGACTGACATATAAAAAGACTACTTGAAGATAAATGTTTAGTCTCAACATCAAAATTTCTATTTTGTGTTTCAAAATATGAGTCTTCTACTATTTAATCTTTCACATGTAGATATCAACTTCTACAGTTTTCACAATCTCTCTCTAAACCCTGTAGATGCACCTATCCTCCACACCTTTTATACTCATACCCCACTACCAGAATAAAATAATCTAAACTAAGAAATTTTCCTACAAATAATATCTCATAATAACCCAATAAAAGATGAACAAAATCAGGGGTGCCTGGCTGGCTCAAGTGCAGGAGCATGCGACTCTTAATCTCAGAGTTGTGAGTTCAAACCCAACATGGGATGTAGAGATTACTTAAATAAATAAAACTTAAGAAAAAAAAATGAACAATATCAAACAACCTGGAATTTCTACTTATTTTTGTCTCACTGCTGGACAGAGTGATATCTTCACTTTGAATTTCAATTACTATAGTACAACAAATGCTGAACTGATACGGGTTTACGGGCTCACAGAACTTTCAAGCAGAAAAGGTCATCTATTGCAATCTCTTTGTTTCATAGATTAAGGATACTAGGCTCAGAGGAGTTAATCTTTTGGAACTAACTCATTCTAAATTCCATGATTATTCACTATCAATAAGGAATCTTAACCATGTTTTTGCCTGATTTATCTGTCTACTGTAGTAATATGGGAGCTCATACTATACAGTATTCTATTTCACAGATGAGAAGCTGCAGCATAAGGAAGGTAACTCATTTTCTGAAGGCCACACAATGCCAAGTGTCAGGTCTTTTGATGCTCTGAGCACTTTGCTCCTGTTATAACTTGGCAGTAAAACCACCAATGACAGTGTCATAAAAATGAGTAAATAACAAAGTTGAAACTCAGGGGAATACAAAACTTGGTGGTATCTTTTCAATTTGAATCTTTCTAAACACAAAATACCTTTAGGACTAACTTTAAATCACTCTAACAATATATCTTTTAAAGTATTCATTCTCAATATTATATACTTTAACTTGCAAAGTGAATTTGCTAATATTTAAATTTTTCAAGAGTAATTAAGAAACACAAAGGTTAAACAACGCACTTTATTTGTTACGCTAAAAAAGTCAAAGATGACTTTAAGAAATTATTCTTCTAGTCAATCTTTTGCTAAGGAAGTCTAGTTTTTTTTAATCACGTGTTCACTAGGTACAAAGGTTAAAACATAAGTGAAATGTAATCATATGACATACTTTTTTTTAATGGTGTAGAAGAAACAGTAGACTCCTTAGCACACGAATCTCAGAGACAAAAGAAAAAAGTAAAGGTAAGATCCTATATATTTATAGGTTTGGTGGTTGCTGGTGAATTAAAAAAAACATATTTAGATTTGTTAAGTCTGTACAAAAATCTTTAATAAGTGATGAAAGAGGAGAAAATATGATTATATCTTCACATGATCTACTTTAGAAATATACACCTGGGACATGGCCAAAAAACTTTCTCGAATAAAGTTATAATGCAATGCAAACTAATTTTTCTTTTTTTGGGGGAAAAAGGTTGCATCTAGCTAATCAAATATGTAAGATCTTTTTATTTTGAAATATGTTAATCACACAGCATTCTGAAAAATGACATTAACTTAAAACAAATTGAAAAGATGAAAAAAAAACCAAAACAACTGGCCGCTAATTGGTAATCACTGAAATTAGGTGTGACTATTCTCCTTGCTCAGAGGTTTTCTCTTGAAATTTTCCATTATAAAAATGTTTAAGTTTGCAAAAAAAATCTATAAAATGGTTGACTACAAAAGTGAAGTTAATCATGAACTGTTAATATCTTCAAACACATCAAATTCTGGCGTAACTAAAATATTTAATGGCAAACCTATATATACATTTTATTTAACAAAACCAACATAATTGCAGCATCTTTTTATTTCATGGTATGAAAGTCATAGGAAGTAAATAACCAAAAACTCCCAAGAAACTTATACTTGAAAATGCACTAAGGGGAACACTATTCTTTACCTATTATATACTTTTCTGTAAAGCTTTTTTTTCCTGTAAGGTAGGCTGTAAGCTAAGTCAAAAGGCACTTTATTTTGTAAATTAAAAGAAACTGTTACTCCATTTGTTCTTTATTTTTTTTATCACTAAATTCAAACCCAAGTATCATTTCAAAATAAATTTCAAATTGAGAAAAAATTCCAATGGGAGGAAAAAGGCAGTAATAGATATCTTCTTTTCACACCAATGTTTTAAATGCGGTAAAGTGACTCAAGGACAATCTGCATAATCTATCTACTGGCTAGCTATTCCACCCACCTGATTTCTTTAAGATAGCCAATAATGCTAGCAAATGTTTTTGTCTAGGGACTTCTCTACTCAGGTTGTGATGGTCAACATCCACTCCCTCTTTTATTTATTAAAAAAAATTTTTTTTTAATATTTATCTTTGAGAGAGACAGAGTACAAGCAGGGGAGGGGCAGAGAGAAAGGGAGACACAGAATCTACAGGTTTCAGGCTCTGAGCTGTCAGCACAGAGCCCGATGATGAGGAGCTAAAACCCATGAACTGCAAGATCATGACCTGAGCTCAAGTAGGACACTTAACCGACTGTGCCATCCAGGTGCCCCCACCCCTCTTTTAATCTTTCCCCTTCCAAAAGACACACAAAATATATGAAAAGCCCCACAGACTGTGTAGTCCAATCAATGCATTTCATAGCTTTAGACCTAACAATGCTTGAGATTTGCTGAACACTTTCTTATACAGAATCTACCTTAAGCTCTGCATATATATTGCTCCTAACTCTGAAATTTATCAAAAAATGGGGAAAAATCCTTTTCTAATCTTATCACCTTTAGCACACTAGAGAAAGCAATTATTAGTATGAAATAGAGGATAAAGATCATAAATTACACATTGGTTTATAGTCCTGCCTGATCTCTCCATTATATACTTTAGCTGCTTCTTTTCCACATAATTTCTTAGAATCAGCTCATTTTTTTTTTGTAGCCTATTTGCTTCCTTTAATGATCCCTATCCTACTTATTTCTGAAAAAAATAGGACTTTTCCCTTACTCACCACTACCTTACCTACATTTGCACCCTCACTAAGAACTTTGCTACCCCACTGATAAATACTGACACAAGCCATTGACAAGGCTGTACACATGTTTCTAGAGGTGGTTAAACAGGGGTAAAGTACCTTTTATGTATGAATTAGGGATCCCCTTTTGTGGACAATGTTCTGGAATAAGAGCTTGAACTCATTTCTGATTTTAAAAGAATCAGATTCTAAATCTGATTCTAAAAGAATCTGATTCTGAGTCTACATCCAGTTTGTGAAATCTAGGACAGCAGTGGCTTTTTCTAATAAATTTAACTATGGTAAAGGAGAAATAAAAGAGATATAAGTATAAACAAATCAACATACTGAAGGTAATGAGAAAGTGAACTAAAATAGACCAAAACTGAAATAACAGTAAATTCCTCATTGCTAATGAGGCAACAACAGATTTTATAACTTGAAATGAGGCTTGCTCATTCTGAATAGTTTTCTACTTCCTGCTCTGATGGAATAAACTTACCCTTTAAAATATTAAGTATCGCATTGCAAGAAATGCTATAAGATTTAAAAGACTAAATTTCAGAAAGCCAATAAGGATTATAACAGGATATATTCATATCCTCTTAAATGATCATTTGTTTGCAATATAGTTTTCTAATGCTGACTTTAAGAAAACAGATAAAAACAAGAAACATAAGGTCATGAATAAAATGACTAAATGGAAAGTAATTATTTAGCAACAAGAGTTTACTCAAATTAATGGCAATTTCCAGTTAAAGATGGCATGTTGGATGTACATGTTAACTTTGACTCCTGACCCAAACCTGACTTAAATGAAAAAAAAAAGTAATAAGGACAAAGAGAATGGAAGAGAGGGCAACAGCAATAAAACCAAGAAACTTGAAAGTTAATGGTTAAGTGGAATCTAGGAAAGCAAAATGTTTCCAAGCCAGCAGTGGGGCAAGCTGAGAAGTTGCTTGAATTATACCACAGAACCCATAAATGGCCCAGAAACTGGCAGCACCAGGTACTCTAGAACTGGAGAAGAAAGGAATAAAACATAGTTAAAATTCTTCCTCCTTGCCTCTGCCCAGCCAAGTAAAGTTCCTCTCCTACATAAGCACAAGACTGAGGCCTTTTTTTTCCCTCTGGGGAGAATACAACAAAGGGAATCTGGGCACTAAGCACAAGTGAATGCAGGAATGTTAGGCCAAAAACGGGGAGTAAGTTAAAGTTTACATACTAATTACTGAGATAAACCCCCTTTTTCACCACTCAGCTCTCAGCTCACTACCTGGCCTTATCTGTTCAGACAGTTGAAAGTCATTTTGGGAAAGCCAACCAGTCCAAGAGAAAAACAAAACAAAACAAAACAAAACAAAAAAACTAAGGATAATAACATTTAGGGATTCCCAAGAAAAAGTCCAGCAATTTCATTCTAAGTAAGGCCTAAGGAGAGACTTCTTTAAGAAGATGGAACGTTAAATATCTAATAAGTATAAACTATTTAGCGATATGTTAGGGGAGAGTTTATGTATCAATTCATAAAAAAAATAAAAAAAAAACTAAGCACATGAAAAATACAGTAATTTAGAGGAAAAAAAAGTGTACAGGAACAGGAAAGTAATCCTGTTACATGGCTCAGTCATTAACAGTATTTATATGTTCATGATAAGCC
The DNA here is from genome assembly GCF_027475565.1 of Acinonyx jubatus. NCBI lineage: Eukaryota > Metazoa > Chordata > Mammalia > Carnivora > Felidae > Acinonyx > Acinonyx jubatus. The sequence continues at coordinate 43,559,745 of NC_069391.1, forward strand.
CTGAATACTCATCTAGCCAAAATTATAAGTAACTATGTTTGGAGAATGAAGAGATAAAAAGCATACATTTGATGGACTGGAGATAAAGGTAGCAAGTGTTTGAAAAAGAGCTGAAGGCTCTCAACTCCTACGGTTTTAAGTCAATGGATTATACCAACAGACAATGCCTAAAATCTAAAAAAAACAAGAAATAACAATATAAGCATATTAAACATGTACACATATGTATGTATATAAAACTTTCTTTCACGCACATTATTAAAATTTTAAAATATACAACCAGTTCTATTAAATTTCTTTCAATCAATTCAGGAACTCATCAACATTCTAAAATATATTCAAATTTCATTTGCCAGGAGCTTTCCAATTTGTTAAGATTAGAGAGCAAGGAAGAGTTCAGGGACATGTACTTGTTTTACATTTTACATATTTTAAGAAAAAATAGATTTACAAGGAGAAAAAAGGAAATCAAAATATCTTCAATCATCTCTAAAGTTCTAGTATCCTACTGAGATGAAAATACTCTCTTTTCTATCAGGTTTGCAATATGAAAACTACATGCATCACAATCTTGTTTTGGCCCCTCTCCATGCTATTGTTATCAGACGACAGCCAGTCTTCTAGAACAGTAAGTTTTTACAACCAATATTTTCAAAGGTATACTTTGTGTACATTTAGTAAAATATCCCAAGACAATAAAAGAAAAAAATCCAAGCTATCACAACCAAATGTTTAGCTGTCTATATTCAAAATCTGTGATATGTAAGCTGGATTCTAATTTGACAAAAGCAGTCTATAAATTTTTTTTTATAAATTGCAAACACATGCTTTTTATTTATTTTTTTATTTTAGACAGAGAGCACATGTTCGAGTGGTGGAAAGGGGCAGATGGGGGGGGGGAGAGGGAGAGGGAGAGGGAGAGGGAGAGAGAGAGAGAGAGAGAGAGAGAAAGAGAAACAAGTAGGCTCAATGCTCAGCCATGGAGCGAAACGTGGGACTTGATCCCACAACTCTGGCATCATGACCTGAGTCGAAATCAAGAGTCGGACACAAATGACTGAGCCACCCAGGTGCCCCCATTTTTTTTTTTTAACTTAGTTCTTTAAAAGTTTTCACTATAAAATGTGAGATTAGTTTCAGGACATAAACACCACTGTCTTGTTTTAAGTAATCTCTACTCCCAAAGTGGGGCTCAAACTCCGGGCCTGAAGATTAAGCGTCACATGCTCTACCAACTGAACCAGCCAGGCACCCCCAAACACTACTTTTTAAAATGTAGGAATTTTTTTTTTTAAATCATATATTTATGAGGAAAATTATTGTTGTTACATTATTGTTTTTAGGGAGATACTTCAATTGCAAAAATAGTCAAAATAAGAACTATTTTTTTGGCTCTATATCCAAATAAGGAAAGCACTTCTTCATGCTTCCTGGCTCTTAAATTCAATACATGGTTCAATTTCTGTTATAAAATAAACATTTTCTGGGGGCACCTGGCTGGCTCCGTCGGTAGGACATGATTCTTGATCTTGGGATCGTGAGTTCAAGCCCCATGCTGGGTACAGATATTACTTAAAAAAATTAATAAAGTATGTATTTTCATTTTTTTTGAGAGAGAACATAAGCAGGGAAGGGACAGAGAGAAAGGAAGAGAGAGAATGTTAAGCAGGTTCCATGCCCAGTGCAGAGCCCGGGACGCAGCTTGACCTGAGCCAGAGTTGAGTTGGACGTTTAACTAAGCCACCCTCGTGCCCCAATAAATATTTTCTTTTAAAGCACGAAACTTTGAGCTGTTAATTCTATAGAGTTATATCTTGAGTAATATTTCTGAATGATTTAATGATTTAATAGCCCTAGTGTTGGTAGCTCTGATTTTTAAAAACAACAAATTTTAAGTTTCATTATAAATCTGCACAAATGAAGTACTAAATAAGAGAATTATTATTTGCCATGTATTTCCACATACATAAATGGAAGTACACCCATAGTCTTTCTTTCTGTAATAACATAAAGTATATATGGTAAACTAGAAGATCTTTGCTCAATTACATGTATCAGAATTTCCTTAATCTTCAGTATTTCATCCCAATAAAGAAATAAAAGTATTTTCTTTACCTTTTTTACACTGTAACATCAAATATTAGAGAGGAAATATTTCCTAAAACTATTTTCTCCTAAATACCTAATTACCTGGATATGAAAATTTGGGAAATTCTGTTAATATTTTTCCTAATTAATTTCTGATTTTTTCTTTTTTAGGAAGTCAAATATAATTTCACTGAAATGAATTATTCGTTAATTCCAGTGGATATCAATAAAAACATTACTATACTTGATCTCAGTTATAACCAAATTTCTCTGAATGTTACAGACACAAGGGTTCTACAGACCTATTTTTTACTCACTGAACTCTATTTGATTGAGAACAATATCATTATGTTATATAATAACAGCTTTGGTAACCTCTCCAACCTAGAAATTTTAAATATGTGTACAAACTCCATCCACATAATTCAACAGGGTGCGTTCATAGGCTTAAATAAACTAAAACAGTTACATCTCTGTCAAAACAAAATATTTCAACTGAATCCTGATATATTTGTGCCTCTAAAAAACCTAACACTTCTGAATCTGCAAGGCAATTTGATAAGCTATTTTGATGTACCACGAATGTTTCATCTGGAATTAATAATTTTATATGGAAATCCATGGAACTGCTCTTGTAGTCTACTGAATTTGCAGAAATGGTTGAACACCTCAAATGTGACACTAGGTAAGCTAACATAATTTAATCAAAACCAAAATGTGATTGATTTTTTATTGTTTCAGCCGAGGAAAGTCTCTCACTTCATGTTATAAAGAAAAAGAAACTATTCCTGTTTAAGGGAAGCAGGAAGAAACAATAAAAAGTAATTGCTGAATAGATGTTCTTCCTCTGCCTTTCAGGAAAAAAAAAAAAAGAAAATTTTAAATGTTCTATATATGTGAAATGATACTATCACTTCATGTATTAAGTTTGCAGTGTGAATACATAAGAGTAATTTTTTCTAGGTATTTCCTTTTCTTAGGATATCCTGCCAGAGAGTAGATAAAAACAGGTGCCCTATTTGCTTTACTGCAAACCATGCTCTGCCTGTGATCAATTTTCACCACAATCTTAATCATACCATCTTTACTTTAATACATAAACTAAACAATAAACATATTACACTTGAACTATATTCATAAAATAACTTAATAAACAAGAATATGAATCTTTCCCTTATAGTGTTGCTAGGCAAATACAAGAGTTTCTTTCTTATAATCTTTAATGACGACAGGTCATTACCAAAAATTCTAGGTAAAAATAATTATAAAATGTTAGCTATAAAAATTTACTGATATTATTAATCTTATTTTCCGTAACAAATCTTAATTCTGATTTACCAGAAAATGAGAACATCACCACATGTGCCTACCCAGATATCCTGAAACGCTATAGTATCACAACTGTACCATACAATGCTGAATGCTACTCAAAATTTTCTCCACCTATAAATGAAGATCTTTATAACCACTCTCAGTCCATTAACAATTCAACATTTAACAGCTCTTTGAACAACTTAAAAAATTCAGGTAATGTACTGGTCTTAAATATTAATATTGGGGCAGTAGACTAAATAAACTGAATTTTAAATTTCTAGAAACAATGTAAAAGAACAATTCCTCATTTCAACAAAAGATTTACAAAATACTAGGTTTCCAAACCAGGTTCTGCCAGTTACCATCCAATGCCATAATGCAACTTATTTAACTTCTCTGAGCCTTACTTTCGACTGGTTAAGTAACAATTCTCAACAGGTATAAATCAATAATGTTTTAAGGTGAATTGATAAACAGTATCTGCAAAGATAGGTAGCTATTTTGAAAAAAAGGTATTTTCTCACCACACTATGAAATATCTTAATTTATTGTAGTCTTAGTAACTTTTGTTTAAAGAAAATTAGAATGTGTGTTTATTTCTAATACCAATACTATGGAGTTATTAGGACATGTAATTATGATTATTTTATTTTTGTCAATTTAACAAAATCTCTTTCTCTCTCTCTCTCGGTATTCCAATTAAGAACATAAACTTCTTGGAAAAAGCTGGGCTTTTCTTCTCGGTGTGGTAGTCACTGTACTGATGACTTCATTCCTCATTTTTATTGCTATCAAATGCCCAATATGGTATAATTTTCTGCTTAGTTACAATCATCATCGCCTGGAAGAGCATGAAGCAGAAACCTATGAAGATGGTTTTACTGGAAATTCAAGTTATCTTTCACAGGCCTCACATACAAACTCTGAAGAAACTACAGTAATATTTGAACAACTACATTCATTTGTAATAGACGATGATGGGTTTATTGAAGACAAATATATAGATACTCATGAATTACGTGAAGAAAATTAATTCTTTTCAATGTTTGATTCTTTAAAAATGTTATTGGCTCACTCACAGTTTAGACATAGAGATTAGGCATGTGACATACCAAACTGTGGCTAGTAATACTTTCATATTAATTACAACACATGAATATCATAAAATCATGTTTTTCTCATTGGTACTGAGCAAGTATGTGCAAATATAGTAAACGACATTATCCGGTAGCTAACAGTTACAACAGAAGCATTACTTTTCTCAGCAGTATTCAGGAGACCATACATCCTAATAAGAAAAAGACCTAAAGTAAATTAGTCATTAATTAAAATGAATTGATTCTCATATTAGCCCAGATATTTGATTCACTACATATTAAATTATATTAACATTTATTGACTGGAGTAAGTGAAAAATAAAGGTTTTGGATATGAGAAGTCAAAGTGAAGAAGCTTAAATATACAACAGACTAAGACTGATTTTATGCTCATAGAATGAATTCATGGAATTGGAAAATATTTTTTCAATGCTTCCAGAATTAGCACAATAAATTTCCTGAAAATTTAGTACTAACTTAAAGCCCAGGCACAATGTCCAAGCACAATCCCTAACAAGTTACTACTGATTTCCAAAAAAAAAAAAAAGTACCGATTTTGTCTATAAAGAAAGACCATCACCATAATGCATGGTCGTCACAAATGAACAGTATGGTGGCTTCCAAAGTGGCTATCACAAGTATCTGTGAATCCTGTTTTTAAAAATCTATTTTTTTCCCTCTTAGGAGAACTCTATTCAAATGAATTTGGCTGGACGTGAGAAATTTCCAATGGTCCAGGCACAGCTGTTTGGGATCCTGTAGATGGAGCAATGTTTCCCAAATTGTTTTACAGAATATTAATTTCCAGAAAAATGCCCAGAAATATTTATAAGGGAGAAAAAGGTACATGGACAAATCACTACAGAATTCCTATAGGAAATACTGAGTTTAAACAAAGTGAAACAAGATTCTTTGTCATATGACTTATTTGAAACTCTACTAAGCTAAAGTACTCTGCTCTTCAAGAACCAAGTTTTAAGAATTTTCCAAACTTACTTGACAACAAAACCCTTTATTTGAAGTATGCCCATAAAGAGTTCATAGCACATTAATGGTCCAAAAAATGTAGTTTGGACAACAATGGCCTTAAACTATTATAGGAAGGGTCTGAAGTTAATTATTTACTAATTCTTATTATTTACTAATTCAGTTGGCTGCAATCATAATTTAACAACTTAATGCAAACAGTGGCATTAAAAGCTGTAAAAAACAATCCATCATTTTTACCTTCCATATGGGTGGAAATTAAGTGTATTTATCTATATCTTTTAGAGAAGAGAATATCTCTAAAACACTAAAATAAAATACATTTATAGATGAAATAATACAATATCTTTAGAACTTCTTCATCGTAATACAGGGAAGGCAGTAGTGAGTGCCTAGGGGTCTGTATGGAGCAGGAATGGATATGAGCTGATGGAGCTGGGAGATGGGAACATAAGCGTTTAATACACTGTTTTATTTTTGTGTCATTTCTCAAAATGCCTATGCACCTAATAGTTTCTTAGAAGAAAGAAACTAAAAATAATGTAGATATGTGTTATATTCTGCAGAATAGCCATTATACCAATAGTAAATTCAGCTCAAATGTCTAATGAGGAAAATAAAAACTGTTAAGGATGATATATATATGCCCTGTCAAATAGAACTCACTTATTTATAATGTATATTTGTCTGTGTTTATAGAAACATGTTTTCAATAAAGGACATAAATGTTTTACATGTAAAATTTCTTACTAGATAATATCATTTATACTTTATTGTTTTAAATCTCAATGGAAATAATTATGGAAACAAAATGCACCTTTTTTTTTTAAATTTTTTAAATTTTTTTAAATTTACATCCAAATTAGTTAGCATATAGTGCAACAATGATTTCAGGAATAGATTCCTTAGTGCCCCTTACCCCCATCTTCCCTCCCACAACCCCTCCAGTAACCCTCAGTTTGTTCTCCATATTTATGAGTCTCTTCTGTTTTATCCCCCTTCCCGTTTTTATATTATTTTTGTTTCCCTTCCCTTATGTTCATCTGTTTTGTCTCTTAAATTCCTCAAATGAGTGAAGTCATGGTATTTGTCTTTCTCTGACTAATTTCACTTAGCATAATACCCTCCAGTTCCATCCACGTAGTTGCAAATGGCAAGATTTCATTCTTTTTGATTGCCAAGTAATACTCCATTGTATATACATACCACATCTTCTTTATCCATTCATCCATCAATGGACATTTGGGCTCTTTCCATACTTTGGCTATTGTTGATAGTGCTGCTATAAACATGGGGGTGCATGTGTCCCTTAGAAACAGCACACCTGTATCCCGTGGATCAATTACTGGGTCGTAGGGTAGTTCTATTTTTAGTTTTTTGAGGAACCTCCATACTGTTTTCCAGAGTGGCTGCACCAGGTTGCATTCCCAAAAATGCACCTTTTTCTAAAAAGCTATTATTTTACCAAAATATCATTTCCTAAGAGGCAAATATTAATACTGAAAAAAATGTAGTAAAATGAAATACTACATGAGCAAACTACATCTATTTTCTTAAAACTCTTACAATTGAATACTGGCATGCAAAACTAAATTTTTTTTTTTTGGCATGCATAACTAAATTAAAACCAAGTTTCTTAATGCTGTAGTAATATATTAAGGCTGCATAATATAACTAACTTATTATGAATAGGTGTTACATAATAAACCAGATGGTTTAGTCACCACACTAAATCACTAAATGGTAGTACTATAAAAGAGAATGAAAAAAAGTTTTTAGACTTGCCTTCTCAAGGTATGAAATTACTTGTTCCCTTTGAATGTGGTCAAGATACAGCCTTGTGTTATTGAGATGTTGACCATCTGATTAACACATGAAGTAAGTCTATCCCTCTGCATATAAAAGTAAACTTCTTGAAGGTAACTTTTGTTCTTAATTTAATTTTCTGCTTAACAGGGTCAGGAGAACCAATTTCACTCAGCCTCAATTACAAACTGCCAATATTAAGTTTGAAAGTTCTCACATTTCAGGACAAACTACCATATTTTGAGAACTTTTTCCTCAACTAAATGAACCTAATAGACATAAAGCCTGTGGCATTCTTAAATTTATAATCTGTGAGTTATCTTTCTGGATGAAATATCTATAAAACATGTACATACAATATATACAAATCTGACTTGAATATTATACAACTGCAGATAAATGAGGAAATAAATGAGGACCTAAATGTTCTAGACTCTAAAGGTTCTAAATTCTATAAAAAACACTTTATATAGTTTTTTTTATCAAAGTCCGTTATAAAATATAAATGGACTACAGTTTATTATTTATTCCTTAGGTACCTAGGAGAGTATTTTATGTATGGTAAGTGATAAATACTTGCTAAATGGTTTAAAACCAGAACAAAAACAACAGTAAAAAAGAAAATTTTCTAGTAACAACCTGGTCACCATAAATATGGAATTTGCTTTGTAAATGGGAAGGGACTTCCAGGATTTGTAATTTCTAAGGCACACTTTATAACAGCATCAAACGATAGATTGATGCTTTGTTTTTAATCAACAGAAAAATTATATTTATCTTCCAAATGTTTTAAAATTACCTGTAAACATCCTATTCTTTATCAAATATTTACTCTATGTGCATAAGTAATAGGACAGTATATGTGGTGTTACAGAATTTCAGTAATTACGGTTACTTATTATCCTCGCTCTCAAAGAGATTAATACTGATAAAATTCTGAGACAAAATATGTATGGGGTGTGTGTATAATAATAGCTTATCTTTTTATGTTTGCATTGCCTTAGTATTTAATTAAGGCTAAAAATCAAGGAAGAATAATTATGTTAACTGCTGTTATCTGAATATTTATGTCACTCCAAAATTTGTGTTGAAATCCTAACCCCCAAAGGTATTAGTAGGTGCAGTCTTTGTGTACTGACTAGGTAATGAGGCTGAAGCCCTCATGAATAGGATCAGCACGCTTATAAAAGAGATCCCACAGACCCCCTCTACCTTGGGAGGATACAGCAAGAAAATGCCTGGTATGAACCATGAAGAGGGCCTTCACCAGAATGGGACCATGCTGGTGCCTTGAGCTTGGTCTTGTCAGCCTCTAGAACTGTGAGCAACAAATTCTGGTTGTTTATAAAATACTAAGTTTATGGTATTTTGTTATAGCATCCCAAACGGACTAAGATAACCACATCACATCTTTGTAGACATTGCTGTCACTGCCACATGTTCTTTAAACATGTTATATATAAAGATCCATATATAGATATAGATATATATATGCATTAATATAACTATTAATTATAAACTAATAATTGAATAATGAAATAATATAAATAGCCCACTAATAATGTCCCTTTTATTAGGCTGGGACTTAAATATCAAAATTCAAAATAGTTAAAAAGCTCAGGTTAAAATTACAAGTGGTAGGGGCACCTGGGTGCTCAGCTGGTTGAACATCTGACTCTTGATATTGGCTCAGGTCGTGCTCTCGCAGTTCCTGAGACCAAGCCTGAGTGAGGCTCTGCGCTGACACAGCAGAGCCTGCTTGGGATTCTCTCTCTCTCTCTCTCTCTCTCTCTCTCTGCCCCTCCCCTGTTCATGTCCTCTTTCAAAATAAATAAACCTTAAAAAAATTAAAAATAAAATAAAATTAATAAAATTAAAAGTGGCAGAGATGGAGATGTTCTCATCCATCTTAGATTTTAAAGTACTTAAAACAGAAATTGTATTTATCTAATCTATGTAGTTATTTTATTTATACAGGATTTGGCTTCTTAGTGGTAAATGAAGATAACAAATATATAAACAATAAAATCTGTTTTGCAAATATTCAAATTTTTAAAATAAAAAAAGTAACAGAGGAAAACGAGAAAATTTATAAGGAAATAAAGGACTCCAAAGTTAAATTGCCTAATACAGTTCACTTGTAAATGTTTGATTTCCACATGTATTGTACTTACGCTTGTCTTTCAGTAAATATGATATCCATACTTTGTGTTTCTCGATCATTTTGAGCTTTAAGCTGAATAAAGAGTTAACACAGAAGTTAGTGATAAAAATTACCATTCAACTGAGCTACTTCTTTAAAAGGTATGCTGGTCATAAACAATTTGAGAGATTATCATAATCCTAACGCCACTGTCAAAGTTTAAAAAAAAAAAAATACAGTACTTATTTCACTGAACGAACTACAACCCCTGGAAAAGGAAGTCTTTTTCACAGGCATTGTAATCTCAAACCAAAAATATTCACTGTTCTTTAGTGATCTATCAAATAATCCAACGTAAACTTAATTTATGTAAACAGAATCTAATATTTATTGGCTGTTCAACAGTTGATTAGTAATATGCTGAATTAAGGGCCAACGCAAGTTTTATTCTTAAATTATTCAGAATTTTACCCTGAGTACTCCTATGTGACTCTACCTGTGCATATTCAGCCTAGAATTTTGACCTATCCCAAACAACTGACAAAACACATAAAGAGGTTTTCACATTTTACATTTGGCATGAAAAATAAACTTTTAGTGGCGCCCAGCTGGCTTAGTGGGTAGAGTGCATGACTCTTCATCTTGGGGTTTTGAGTTCAAGGCCCACACTGGGTGCAGAGATTACTCAAAAATAAAATCCAATATATATAGGATTATACATAGATTTATATAAATCTATATAAATATAAATATATCTGTATATATATATTTAAGTTGGGAATTTTCCTGTGTTCTAAAGTTAAGACTAATTTCACGAAATTATCATGTTTTTAGAACTCTAATTTAGAAAGTCATTTTATAAATTCTATGCTTTCACAGAATAGTCTGACTGTATAAGCTCTAAGCCATATTATAAACTATATAAAAGTTATATAAAGAAATTATAAGTTATATAAACTATAAGCTATATGTATGTTAGTTTCTCCTAAATGTTTATAATCAAAATAAGTTAGCTTCTATCCTTTTGTCGTCTACCAAAGAATCTAAGAACACTGAACACAAAGTATCATTTATCAATCAAAAAGTAGTATTATGTCTGGCATTACATAATTATTGACTTTTCTCTCTTTCTTATAAAACTTTGTAAAAGTGCAACTGTATTTCCAGTGAGTAGTCAGTTCCTTTTGTGCAAATACTGAACCAAAAGTATTGCAAACTAATTTATATGTAAGGAAATATAGACAAGACTCCCTAACTAACGCTGTGTGTGAGACCAATTCAAACATGGCCTTGTAGAAAGATAATAAAGCATCTACTAGGGAGATATGACCAATAGGAAGAAATTTAAAAAGAGCAACTAAGGGGCCACTGGCTGGCTCAGTTGGTAAAGCATGCAACTCTTGACCTTGGTGTTGTGAGTTGGACCCCACACTGGGTATCGAGATTACTTTAAAATCTTTAATGGAAAAAAATGCAACTAAGGGAAGTCAACTATAATAGAAATATTTATGATCAAAGTAATACCTATCTGTAAAGTGTGTAAGGTTTTATCAAACTATTTCTAGATATAAATGCTTTGTTTTGGGTGGTATGATCTATGTAAATCTATTACTTATACTTTTAAATTTTCTTACCATGTTGTAATCATTCATTACTTCTTCCATTTCAGTATTGGTATTAAGTTTATCTACCAACTAAAAACAAAGATACAAAAAAAAACATTGTTAGTCTTCATAAATTTTCTCTATAATTCATAAATAGGTATTCAATCTTAAAACAATGAGTAGTCATTTAATTATTATTACTTCTAAATATTTTATCTTTTTTAATTTTATTATTATTTTTAATTTTATTTAAATCCAAGCCAGTTAACATATAGTGTAGTAATGGTTTCAGGAGCAGAATTTAGTGATTCATCACTTAAATATAATTCCCAGTGCTCATCCCAAAAAGTGCCCTCCTAATGCTCATCACCCATTTAGTCCATCCCTCCAGCCAACACCCCTCCAACAACCCTCAGTTTGTTCTCTGTATTTAAGAGTTTCTTATGACGTGCCTCCCTCTCTGTTTTTATCTTATTTTTCCTTCCTTTCCCCTATGTTCTATCTATTGTTTCTTAAATCCTACATATGAATGAAATCATATGATATTTATCTTTCTCTGACTGACTTATGTCGCTTTGCATAATACACTCTAGTTCTATCTATGTTGTTGCAAATGGCATGATTTCATTCTTTTTAAAAAAAATTTTTTTTTATTTAAGAAAAAAATTTTTTTTTTAACGTTTATTTATTTTTGAGACAGAGAGAAACAGAGCATGAGTGGGGGAGGGTCAGAGAGGGAGGGAGACACAGAATCCGAAACAGGCTCCAGGCTCTGAGCGGTCAGCACAGAGCATGACGCGGGGCTTGAACTCACGGACCGTGAGATCATGACCTGAGCCGAAGTCGGATGCTTAACCGACTGAGCCACCCAGGCGCCCCTAAAAAATTTTTTAATGTTTTATTTTATTTTTGAGAGACAGAGAGAGAGAGTGTGTGTGAGTGGGCAAGGACAGAGAGAGAGGGAGACACAGAGTCCGAAGCAGGCTGCAAACTCTGAGCTGTCAGCACAGAGCCCAATGTGGGGCTCGATCTCATGAACCACGAGATCATGACCTGAGCTGAAGTCCAATGCTTAACTGACTGAGCCACCCGGATGCCCCATGATTTCATTCTTTTTGATCTCTAAATAATACTCCATTGCATATATATATCACATCTTCTTTATCCATTTGTCAGTCAATGGACATTTGGGCTCTTTCCATAATTTGGCTACTGTTTATAGTGTATTTTATCTTCTAAGATAAAAACAAATATTGAGCTACCTAAGTATACACTATGCATTTGGCCAGTCACATTTTTAGGGTGGCAAAGTGAGCTTTGCCTGCTTTGAAAAGATGTTTCACTTTAAAAGGAGTGTCTAAAGAAGACAAAAAGTTTGGGGAATGTCGGTCACTCTCTTTTCTGCAGCAGAGAGCCTATTAACAGATTTACAAATTTATACCAGTGAGAATACAAAATGATTTTCTTGGTCTTCTAAAAATTAAAAACAACAACAACAACAACAACAACAAAAGCCAACAAGGTAAGGCACAAACACAACACCAGGTAAGCTTCCTTCAAAAAGTTAGGCAATGATAGCAATTGCTAACATATTTGCCTTCCACCAAACATTGTTCTGGACCCATTATATGTATCACTTAATTTTAACAATTACTCTCTAAAGTAGATATTATCCGCATTTTTCAGATAAAGAAATTTATTTTTTTTAATTTTTTTATGAAATTTACTGTCAAATTGGTTTCCATACAACACCCAGTGCTCATCCCAAAAAATGCCCTCTTCAATACCCATCTCCCACCCCCCGTCAACCCTCAGTTTGTTCTCAGTTTTTAAGAGTCTCTTATGCTTTGGTTCTCTCCCACTCTAACCTCTTTTTTTTTTTTTTCCTTCCCCTCCCCCATGGGTTTCTGTTAAGTTTCTCAGGATCCACATAAGAGTGAAAACATATGGTATCTGTCTTTCTCTGTATGGCTTATTTCACTTAGCATCACACTCTCCAGTTCCATCCATGTTGCTACAAAGGGCCATATTTCATTCTTTCTCATTGCCACGTAGTCCTCCATTGTGTATATAAACCACAATTTCTTTATTCATTCATCAGTTGATGGACATTTAGGCTCTTTCCATAAGAGAAAGGCTATTGTTGAGAGTGCTGCTATAAACATTGGGGTACAAGTGCCCCTATGCAACAGTACTCCTGTATTCCCTGGGTAAATTCCTAGCAGTGCTACTGCTGGGTCATAGGGTAGGTCTATTTTTAATTTTTTGAGGAAACTCCATGCTGTTTTCCAGAGTGGCTGCATCAGTTTCCATTCCCACCAACAGTGCAAGAGGGTTCCCGTTTCTCCACATCCTCTCCAGCATCTATAGTCTCCTGATTGGTTCATTTTGGCCACTCTGACTGGCGTGAGGTGATATCTGAGTGTGGTTTTGATTTGTATTTCCCTGATGAGGAGTGATGTTGAGCATCTTTTCATGTGCCTGTTGGCCTTCCGGATGTCTTCTTTACAGAAGTGTCTATTCATGTTTTCTGCCCATTTCTTCACTGGGTTATTTGTTTTTCGGGTGTGGAGTTTGGTGAGCTCTTTATAGATTTTGGATACTAGCCCTTTGTCCGATATGTCATTTGCAAATATCTTTTCCCATTCTGTCGGTTGCCTTTTAGTTTTGTTGGTTGTTTCCTTTGCTGTGCAGAAGCTTTTTATCTTCATAAGGTCCCAGTAATTCATTTTCGCTTTTAATTCCCTTGCCTTTGGGGATGTGTCAAGTAAGAAATTGCTACGACTGATGTCAGAGAGGTCTTTCTCCTCTAGGGTTTTGATGGTTTCTTGTCTCACATTCAGGTCCTTTATCCATTTTGAGTTTATTTTTGTGAATGGTGTGAGAAAGTGGTCTAGTTTCAACCTTCTGCATGTTGCTGTCCAGTTCTCCCAGCACCATTTGTTAAAGAGACTGTCTTTTTTCCATTGGATATTCTTTCCTGCTTTGTCAAAGATTAGTTGGCCATACTTTTGTGGGTCTAGTTCTGGGGTTTCTATTCTATTCCATTGGTCTATGTGTCTGTGTTTGTGCCAATACCATGCTGTCTTGATAATTACAGCTTTGTAGTAGAGGCTAAAGTCTGGGATTGTGATGCCTCCTGCTTTGGTCTTCTTCTTCAAAATTACTTTGGTATTCAGGGCCTTTTGTGGTTCCATACAAATTTTAGGATTGCTTGTTCTAGCTTCGAGAAGAATGCTGGTGCAATTTTGATTGGGATTTCATTGAATGTGTAGATAGCTTTGGGTAGTATTGATATTTTGACAATATTTATTCTTCCAACCCATGAGCACGGAATGTTTTTCCATTTCTTTATATCTTCTTCAATTTCCTTCATAAGCTTTCTATAGTTTTCAGCATACAGATCTTTTACATCTTTGGTTAGATTTATTCCTAGGTATTTTATGCTTCTTGGTGCAATTGTGAATGGGATCAGTTTCTTTATTTGTCTTTCTGTTGCTTCATTATTAGTGTATAAGAATGCAACTGATTTCTGTACATGGATTTTGTATCCTGTGACTTTGCTGAATTCATGTATCAGTTCTAGCAGACTTTTGGTGGAGTCTATCGGATTTTCGATGTATAATATCGTGTCATCTGCAAAAAGTGAAAGCTTAACTTCATCTTTGCCAATTTTGATGCCTTTGATTTCCTTTTGTCGTCTGATTGCTGATGCGAGAACTTCCAACATTATGTTAAACAACAGTGGTGAAGAGTGGACATCTCTGTCGTGTTCCTGATCTCAGGGAAAAAGCTCTCAGTTTTTCCCCACTGAGGATGATGTTAGCTGTGGGCTTTTCATAAATGGCTTTCATGATATTTAAGTATGTTCCTTCTATCCCGACTTTCTTGAAAGTGTTTATTAAGAAAGGATGCTGAATTTTGTCAAATGCTTTTTCTGCATCGATTGACAGGATCATATGGTTCTTATCTTTTATTAATGTGATGTATCACATTGATTGATTTGTGAATGTTGAACCAGCCCTGCATCCCAGGAATGAATCCCACTTGATCATGGTGAATAATTCTTTTTATATGCTGTTGAATTTGATTTGCTAGTATCTTATTGAGAGTTTTTGCATCCATATTCATCAGGGATATTGGCCTGTAGTTCTCTTTTTTTACTGGGTCTCTATCTGGTTTAGGAATCAAAGTAATACTAGCTTCATAGAATGAGTCTGGAAGTTTTCCTTCCCTTTCTATTTTTTGGAATAGCTTGAGAAGGATAGGTATTATCTCTGCTTTAAACGTCTGGTAGAACTCCCCTGGGAAGCCATCTGGTCCTGGACTCTTATTTGTTGGGAGATTTTTGATAACTGATTCAATTTCTTCACTGATTATGGGTCTGTTCTGTTCAAGCTTTCTATTTCCTCCTGATTGAGTTTTGGAAGAGTGTGGGTGTTTAGGAATTTGTCCATTTCTTCCAGGTTGTCCAATTTGTTGGCATATAATTTTTCATAGTATTCCCTGATAACTGCTTGTATTTCTGAGGGATTGGTTGTAATAATCCCATTTTCATTCATAATTTTATCTATTTGGGTCATCTCCCTTTTCTTTTTGAGAAACCTGGCTAGAGGTTTATCAATTTTGTTTATTTTTTCAAAAAACCAACTCTTGGTTTCGTTGATCTGCTCTACAGTTTTTTTAGATTCTATATTGTTTATTCCTGCTGTGATCTTTCTTCTTCTGCTGGTTTTGGGGTGTCTTTGCTGCTCTGTTTCTATTTCCTTTAGGTGTGCTGTTAGATTTTGTATTTGGGATTTTTCTTGTTTCTTGAGATAGGCCTGGATTGCAATGTATTTTCCTCTCAGGACTGCCTTCGCTGCATCCCAAAGCGTTTGGATTGTTGTATTTTCATTTTCGTTTGTTTCCATATATTTCTTAATTTCTTCTCTACTTGCCTGGTTGACCCATTCATTCTTTAGTAGGGTGTTCTTTAACCTCCATGCTTTTGAAGGTTTTCCAGACTTTTTCCTGTGGTTGATTTCAAGCTTCATCGCATTGTGGTCTGAAAGTATGCATGGTAGGATCTCAATTCTTGTATATTTATGAAGGTCTGTTTTGTGACCCAGTATGTGATCTATCTTGGAGAATGTTCCATGTGCACTTGAGAAGAAAGTATATTCTGTTGCTTTGGGATGCATAGTTCTAAATATAGCATATAAAGAAATTCAGCAAGTTGTGGAACCAGAATTTGAATAGGAAGGCTACTTGGGAATGCAAGCTGATGCAGCCATTCTGGAAAACAGTACTCAAAAAACTAAAAATAGAACTACCCTACCACCCAGCAATTGAACTACTAGGCATTTATACAAGGGATACAGGTTTGCTGTTTCGAAGGGACACATGCACCACCATGTTTACAGCAGCACTATCAACAATAGCCAAAGCATGGAAAGAACCCAAATGTCCATCAATGGATGAATGGATGAATAGGAAGGCTATTAAAAGCAAATTATTTGGGTATAATTTTTTCTGAAACACCAAGCTTTATTAATGTACTATGTATTAGTTTATAGAATATTTCACTTCTGATATGAATAGTAAGTACTAATAAACCCTAACATTGGAGATCTTACTATATGTTAGATATCAGCTAAATGTTTTCCCTGTATCAGTTGTTAGGTCATTATACCTGCAAACAACATATTTCACACATTATTAATATCTTTACATAAGTAATTTACCTAATGCATTCCAGTACAGCTAAATGATTTTATCTAATGTCATTTCATATTTTATAAAAAACTTCCTCATATTTAGAACAAAACATTTACTAAAAAAAAAATCTGTATTGAATACTAGGCTCTACAAAATGTTCATTATGGATTATACAGTTAAACAGATTTGAGAAGTACAGTATTCCATAAGCAGCAAAATTTGTTTATAAGTACAATATAACAATATCAAGTAGGTATAGCATAATTTACCCAACCATTATGATAGAATGTTTTTTGTTTTATGTAACACTATTTTTTAACAGAAGTGAGATAAAAGTTTTCCCCTTTAAGACCAAATGCCATTGCCGTCTAGAGCACCTACAGAGTTAGAAGAAAGAAAATTCTGACACTAGAAAGTGTAATGGGGCCAAGACCACCCCAAAGATTGTGACAGTTATGAACAAAGCCAAGGAGATTATTTCTTCAGAAAGTAAACATTAGGAAAAATCCTTGGTGGAACTATGTTTATGTTACATACTCTATTTTGGCAGAAGGCAACCACTGTATTTTGGATGAAACATAAAAATGGAGGTAGAATCTGTGCACTACATAATTAAAATTTTTAATATTTCATAATAAAAACCATCCATAGAGAGATAAAATGTTTTTTTACAGAAATGACAGTTAATACCCAATAAATTTTAGCTACTTTTAAAATGATTATTTTAATACTGTTAGGGAAAATATGTATCTGCAAGTAAATGTATTTTCTTAAGACTGGAAGAATACATATCTGTTAGGCCAAATGATTTCTGGTGAGAAAAATGAGGGAAAAGCAAAGGAAGGCTTTAATCTCTATACTCTCCCTTGTTACAATCTTTCACCGTAAGCATATATTCATGTATAATTTAGTATCTAAAATAATATATTTTTAAAGTGGTAAAAAACAATGGAAATATTCAAAAAAAATCTCAGAAAAGGGCGAATACCATATTGTAGTCTGCTAGTTGTCCTTGAAACTCTTTGATTTCAACAGCTAATGTCTCAGCTCTGTAAGCATAAAACAAATACATTCATAAATGCCTAAATAAGAAGAACATTATAAACATTATGTATAATTACAAATTTGGTATTAAACTTCTGAAGCATATTACATTGAATATTGCTCTTAAAAAGACCTTGCATAATTTTAACTGCAAAACTACTCACCTCTTTTCATATGACAAATATACTGAATTCTCTTGATTGTACATTTCTATTTCTTTCTGAAGTTTATTAATTTCCGTTGTAAGTTCACTTATTTTACTTCTAAATGGAAAGAAATAAAAAAGTCAGCAATAATCCTAATCCAGAAAAGAGCCTTTCTAGTCAAGCAAATTTTTCATAAATGTGTAACAATAATATAAATGATTTTGTGAAAGTTCACTAAAAAAAGAAAAACAATTTATGTGGCCTGTTTGACTAAAATGAGGCATATCCCAAATGATAAGAAACTGAAATAGATTCTCTGATCATTAAGATGAAATAGGACCAGAATGTAAGCCTGGTCAAAATAACAATCTATAGACACAACTAGATGCCTAATTGTCATCCTCACAGCTCCTGCTACTCTCTAAGGTGGGGCTT
Source organism: Acinonyx jubatus (assembly GCF_027475565.1). Taxonomy (NCBI): domain Eukaryota; kingdom Metazoa; phylum Chordata; class Mammalia; order Carnivora; family Felidae; genus Acinonyx; species Acinonyx jubatus. The sequence continues at coordinate 43,578,109 of NC_069391.1, forward strand.
CTCAAAAGCCGCACTGCTGACAGTTTAGGTCAGTAAAGGATACTCTGGCAGTGGGGAAGGGCTATCCTATGCACTGTACAATGCTTAACAGCATCCCTGGTCAAGTTGTCAGTAGCACACACCCCAACCCTAGCTGTGACAACCAAAAATATGTCCAAAAATCACCAAATGTTCCCTGGGGGGGCAAAAATCATGGACAGTTGAGAACTAGTGCTATAGAGTCAAACAATTACAAAAATACCTAGACCCATTTTTTTGATACAAAAGCACAAATCCTGGAAAAGTGAGGATATGCAATGCTGACAAATAGCTCTATATCCCTTCTTTCTTTTGATTAAAAAGTGGCTGGATATGAAGAGATGCTATGTAAGTGCTGGCCTCATGCTGATGTTAGCATTAAGGAGTGGTGGGGAAAACCTACACTTCTCTCTATTGCCTTCTAGAAGTTTGAGACCCATAAAGGATCCTGATAATTGACAAACAAAAGACTGCAGAAGAAATGAAAAAGAAAACAGAGGTTTTAGGACATGATAGAAGGATGGATTAAATGCAATGGAAATAGTAGACAAAGATATAGATGATGAGCCAAGAACAAAATACAATAAAGCAGAAAAATGAAGACTGAACAGTAGGACATCTGAGCAAAAAAAGGTAGATAAAGAATATGAAAAAAGTTCTCAATTTAGAGCTTCATTCTTAGAGACATAATGAACTTCATGAATTAATTAAAATTAGGTTACATTTGTGGCAACTGACCAATTATACATTCATGTAAAACTCTGCACTAAAATATTGTAAGTATATGCATTTTCCCTTATTAGATACAACTGATGACATTTCAGTGGTATGAATAATATATTTCATAGTAGTTAGTGAAAGAAGCATAATAAAAGATGATTATCATTATATGATAGTGAACTTGACATAAATTAATTCACACACATGCAAACAAATACAATTTAAAATCTCGACCTATTTGTACTATCTCATATATTTTGTAGCACAGCCAAATTAACCAGAAATTATAACACAAAATAATTCTTAAAAATCAACAGACACCTAACTATCTTAATAAGCACCAGCGTCAAAACTTCATGACCATGCATAGGAAAAAAAAATGTTTATTGAACATACCGAAGAAGTCCAAGATAATAAGATTTGTCTAAAATTTGCCTCTGGGGACCTAAAAAAATTTTTTTTAATTATTAGTGTTCAGTTTGGAAATACCACCAAAATAGTAAAGCCAAAGCACAACCACAATTACACTCCACAATTCTGTTGAGTCCTTATTTATGCCCCAATAAATCTGATAATCAAGATGACAGACTGAATCAATTGAAAAGACAACTGGGGTGCCTGGCTGGCTCTGTTGGTAAAGCACATGACTTGTCATCTTAAGGGTCATGAGTTCAAGCCCCATGTTGAGCGTGGAGCCTGCTTAAAAAAAAAATGGAAAAGAGAACTAATATCTTAGCATCATAACATAATGGAAACTTGAATTAAGATCACAAAAATGGGACTAAAGGTAGGGGTGTTAAGACAGGAAGTACACTCTACAGGTCAGGTTAACTGAATGCAAACTCAATCTAAGAAAGTCTAGGCACACCAGGGTGGCTCAACAAGTCAAGTGGCTGACTCTTGATTTCAGCCCAGGTCATGATCTCATGGTTCGTGAGCATGTGCAGAGCCTGCTTGAGATTCTCTCTCTCTCTCTCTCTCTCTCTCTCTCTCTCTCTCTCTCTCTTCCCCACCCCTGCAGTCTCTCTCAATCTGTTTCTCCCTCAAAATAAATAAATATTTTTTTAAAAGTCTAGAACAGGGTTATCCAATAGAACTTTTTGCAACAATGGAAATATTCTATACCAACACTGTCCAATAAAGCAGCTACTTGGAATTATTAAACACCTGAAATGTGGCTGATGATAGCAGAGAACTGAATCTTTTATTTAATTTTAATTATTAAATTTAAATAGCTACAAGTAGCTATTAACTATCATAAAGCACAGTGAAGATTTAGACTGTGGATTTCTCAATGCAAGAGATTATGATTTTTCATAATTTGTCCTAGAGACCGTTTTTTTAGAAACATGATCTTATTTCAGTTATTTCAGCAGGACTAAGAAAGTACCCCTAGGTTAAATGTCCAAAACTTGAGAGAGGTGACCTTGCAAAGTGGAAAAAGTAAGGATAGAGAGTAGTAACTGTGAGGTCTATGATCAGAAGAGGGAGAGAAGACTAGACAATGATATAATTTTGACATTTCTTCACAGTATTGATATCAAGCAAGCATTTCTAAAAAATTGTGTTGTTTTTTTTTTTAAGTTTATTTATTTTGAGAGAGAGAGGGGGAACCAGTGGGAGAGGGGCAAAGAGAGGACAGAGGATCCAAAGTGGACTCTTCACTAACAGCAGAGAGCACTCAAACCCACAAACTCACAAACCGTGATATCATGACCTGAGCCGAAGTCAGATGCTAACCAACTGAGCCACCCACATACCCCTAAATAATTGTTTTTTAATATTTAGTGAGCTAAGTGGTATTATAATAAAGTAAAAAAATTTAAGTCTCCTGAAAGGCATGGCATACTATATTACAAAAGGTAGCATCATATCTTATAATTAATTTTGTCCCAGTAGAATATCTTCATCCCTGATAAGTCATCTGTCACAAATACAGAAAATAAAAAACTCATTATAAAGCAGTTTACCATGCTTTGATTTGTATGTATCACAGACCAATTTTTGAATCATAAGTGTACCATTATGCTTTTTTAAACACATACATAGGCCTAAGGAAAGATGCAGTAAAAAACTGTGTTACCTTCAATTCCTTACTTAAGAAGTTACATATTATAATGGATTATTAATTATTAGAAAAGTAACACTTCTTGAGTCATTTATCATAAATACACAAATACCTTAATAGTGTCATTTTGATATGGAAACAATCAAAAAATATTTCAGAATATTTCTATGTAGTACTAGAAACCTAATTTTCATTCCTGAGCTTTTCTTCAAATTATTTCAAATTTCTTCAAGTTATAGTAAAGCTCCATATTTAGAAAAATGAAGATTAAAGTTCACAGTGTATTTTCACAGCACTTTTATTTAACCATCACCATAATTTTGTGAATCAAGGAATAAAAATTGAATAAAATGGCCTCTTTATACTTCTTGGCTAACTAATATGGTACTGCAATACTATTTTTTTTTTTAGTGTTTGTTTATTTTTGAGAGACCTCAAGTTGGGGAGGGGCTGAGGAGGGGGTGGACAGAGGATCCTAAGCGGGCTCCATGTAACAGCAGCAACCCCAACACGGGGCTTGAACTCACAAACCGCAACATCATGACCTGAGCTGAAGACAGACACTAGTAACCAACTGAGCCACCCAGGTTCCCCCAGTAATATGGTACTGTGATACTTCTTATACAAAATATACTCGTCTTTTTAAAAGAGATACCTTTCATTCCAGTTTTCATTCCACTCAAACCTTGTTGTGTTACAGGACGATCAGCAACTTTGATTTGAGAAGACAGAACTCCCCCTGTCCCAATGGTACCACCACGAGAGCCTGGTCTTGCTGTTCCAGGTGGTATCTAAATGAAAAACATGATTTTAGTTTTAGTAAACTAGAAAAACACTATACCTCTAGTACTGTTATGACAGCAAAGAGATTATTTTTTAAAAATTAAAATTACATTTAATTTGTAAAGTATTCCTTACATTTTTGAATTCCCAAAATAGGACATATTAAATAAAAGTCTTTAACATTTAAAATTCTATGAACAATAGATGCCGGCAGCCAAGCTCTCCAACCAGCCTGATGGCAGGGCCCAGACGGTGGATGGATCGGGACTGCAGGGCGGCCCACCGACAGTGAAGCTTCTTGTACTCCTGCTTTTATGTAATTTGGCCTTAGCATTGGTCAGGGCAGCCCCCCCTACCAATCAAAGTACCTGGGGGAATTGTCTGTTGGTGAATTGCCCACGACATGCCCCCAGGGAAAAGAACCACTGGGGAAAGAAAGAAGATACCCCAAGAAAATCATGCAGCCCTGCATCTCGCCCTTGCCACCCCCTATAAAGACTCCTCTACCTAAATGAAGGATGACCCCATATATTTCCCAGCCAAGGAGGGAACAAATGGATTTGAAAGCCCCACTCCGGCAACAAAGGAGTGTATCTATGGATACAAGTTACTCCAACCCTAGGCCCACCTGGCCCCCAGGAGACATTCAAGATGATGATTGGACCTGGTGGGTTAAGGTACAGAATGGTTCATTAGTTCCTAGGTATACATTGTCTCTCTGGGAACACATGAGGCGTGGGTTCCCAGGGTCCTCTTGGCTCCCTCCCGGCACCCCAGACCAAAGCAAAAACTTTTGTTCCTTATACCGCAAATGGTTCAAAAAAACAATTAAGAAGTCCTGTCCCTGTAAGTGTTCCACTTGAGGTATTGAGAGATAGAGGACCTTTCATGAAAATAGCAAAGCAAATGCTTTATAGATTATAGATAAACGTAGATACATAATGAAATAATGTGAAGAAATTAATCAATAAGCAAAGGGCAGGAGGGAACATTACAAGAAAATAACCATGTTGTTCCTTAATGGGTGATTACACATAGGAACATTTTTAGAATTAGGTAATGCCAGAAAAATAGATGACGCATGCTACAAGGAAATTGCTAACAAATATAATGCCACATTTGCCACGATAAAGCGGCCAGTCAAACACACTGCTGTTGTCTGTGTCCATTTTTTATTTTTTCACCGGCGCCATTCATCCTTCGGGAATCCCTGGATCTGCTGGGGCTGGACCCCGGCAATTAGATAGTACATTCCTTTAAAATTTAAAATTTTAGAGGAGTTAAGATGGCAGAGAAGTAGGGTTACGGGGATTTCCCTTCCCTTCCCTTCCCTCAAACACAGCTGTATTGAGGTCAGAACACTTGGAACACTAAGGAAATCAATCTGTGGAGTGACAGAAAAGTCTCCACAGGTAAGGGAGACAGCTCAGCAGGACACAGATGCATTATGTGAACTGGGGAAGATAAAACAGCGTAGGCACAGAGGGGAAGGAGCCCCTTCTGTGGAGAAACAAAACGGAGAGAAAGAAAGGCTGTGGATTGTGGTATTGTGCTAGTACAAGAGAAAAACTTCTCTGGACCATGGACTGGGGAAAAAAAATACTGAGAGTGCCAGTTTCTACTTTGCAAACAGCCTTAGGAATTGAAGATCAAAGATAGGAGCTTTCAAAAGTGTGCAAATTTCGCCAGACTGAAGTCACTGCAGCTTCCATGTACGCAAGCCTGGGGGGGAAGAGGGAGCTGGCCCCAGGGCACAGTAGCAATCTCAGGGGCATGCTGAGAGGTAACAGTCTCCTTCCTCCAATACTGTGGGAAGAGGGTCTATGGCCCCACCAAGGACAAAAGACCCTTCAGGCGCCAGCAGGGCTGAGTGTTGCTACACCAAAATGGAATCCATCTGGTACAGGGCCCCTTAAGACATCAGGTTCTGAATCTTAGCCAAGAGCCTAAGAGGTGCGGGAGACTGTGGAGAACAGGCTGACCACCAGCACTATTCTGTAAGGGCTGCCTGAACAGCATGGTTTGAGAAACCCAGTCCAGGGAGGAGAGACTGGGGTGTTGCCATTTTTCTCCTCATCACCAACACAGTGGGGATTGAGGGAACAGAACACTTGCCCCCAGTGGAGGCGGGACTGGTTTACACCAGACCCGCCCCTCGTGTCTAGCAATCTGGCAACTGCTCACCTACTGGAGTGGGAATGACACTGACTGAACTAGACAGTCCCTCCTCCAGACGAGCACAGCCACTGGTCCCAGACACCAACAGACAACTATCTTGTGGCTTTGTATGTTAGTCTGTTTTTCTTTTTTTTTTTTCCTCTCTTTTTTCTTTCTACCCTCTTCTTTTTTTCCTTTGGAATCAGGATCATAGTTTCTGATTTGATTTTTGGTCAATTCTTATTTTATATACATATATATATATATGTATTTTTTTCAGGCATTTTTATTCTTTTTACACTTTTTATAAAGCTCCATCTTTATTTTCCTTCCTCTCTCTCTCTGGATTAAGCCTTATAGTTTCTTTGATTCTCTATTTGGTCTTTTTTTTTTTCACCTTTTTCATTTTTCACTTTCTATGGGATCAGGTTCCCCACCTTTTCCTTTCTTCCAGAGTTACTTCAACGAACAAATCAAAGCACACTTGGTGGAAGGTCCAAACAATCCACACCACAAGTAAGGAGGAGCTTTGTAGAAGACTGACCAGTGGGTACAGCAGCCAAATACACAACACAAGAGTGCACTCAACACACTCCAAAAACACTTCCTGAAGTGCCTGGCCCTGGCCAGTGTATTATCCCTCTTTAATATCGTAGTAACTTGCAGATGGAAGACATAACAAGCTGTTAAAACATGTAAAAGCCAGAAATGTAGCCAAAATGTTGAAACAGGAGAATTCTCTTCAAAAGACAACCCAGGAAGAAATGACAGCTAGAGAATTGCTCTTAACAGATACAAACAATATATCTGAACAGTTTAAAGTAACAGTCATAAGACTAATAGCTGGGCTTGAAAAAAGCATCGAAGACAGCAGAGAATCTATTGCTGCAGATATCAAAAATGTAAGAAATAGTCACAATGAATCAAGAAATAACTGAGATGCAAAATAAACTAGATACAGTGACAGCAAAGATGGAAGAAGCAGAGGAGAGAAGAAGTGAAGGTAAAATTATGGAAAATGATTAAGCTGAAAAAAGAGGGAAAAGAAATTATGAGACCACAAGGGGAGAATTAGAGACTTAAGTGAGTCAATGAAATGAAATAACATCCATATAATAGGACTTCCAGAAGAAGAAGGAGAGAGAGAAAGGGGCAGAAGGTTTATTTGAACAAATTACACCTGAAAACTTCCCTAATCTGGGGAAGGAAACAGACATCCAAGTCTAGGAGTCACAGAGAACTCCCTTCAAAATCAACAAAAACAGATCAACACCATGACATATAGTGAAACTGGCAAAATACAAAGATAAAGAGAGAATATTGAAAGCAGCTAGGGACAAACAAGCATTAACCACCAAGGGTAGACACATAAGGGTAGTAGCAGACCTGTCCACTGAAACTTGGCAGGCCAGAAGGGAGTGGCAGGAAATAAATACTCAATGTGCTGAAGAGGAAAAATATGCAGCCAAGAATCCTTTATCCAGCAAGGCTGTCTTTCAGAATAGAAGAAGAGATAAAGGCTATTCCAGACAAACAGAAACGAAAGGTGTTCCTGACCACTAAACCAGCCCTGCAGGAGATCCTAAGAGGGACTCTGTGAGTGGAAAGCAGTAAAGATTACAAAAGACCAGAGGCATCACCACAAGCTTGAAACCTACAGATAACACAATGACACTAAATCTGTATCTTTGAATAATCACTCTAAATGTAAATGGATTAAATACTCCAATCAAAAGATACAGGGGTATCAGAATGGGTAAAAAAATAAGACCCATCTATATGCTACTTACAAGAGACCCATCTTAAACCTGAGGACATCTGCAGGTTGAAAGTGAGGAAATCCATCTATCATGCTACTGGGCATCAAAAGAAAGCCAGAGTAGCCATAGTTATATCAGACAAACTAGATTTTAAAACAAAGTCTGTAACAAGAGATGAAGAAGGGCATTATATCAAAAGTAAGAGGTCTATCCATCAAGAAGAGCTAACAATTATAAATGTTTATGTCCCCAATGCTGAAGTACCCAAATAATATAAATTAATCACAAACATAAATAAATTTATACACAATAACATGATTGTATGGGACTTTAATACTCCACTTACAACAATAGACAGATCATCTAGGCAGAAAATCAATAAGGAAACAACGGCTTTGAATGACACATTGTGTTGCATCCACACAACTCCTGAAACAAAATGCTATGGGCACCAGTGACAGTCACAACAAAGTTTATTGCAATGAGAGGCAAGGCCAAACGATCAGGACTGACACTCTAGACCAGAGTGCATCTCTAACAGCAGGGGTACAGAGTTTTTAGAGTCGACCACATAGACCACATCGTCTTATCATCACCTGGGAACAAAACAAAGACATAGTTCCCAGATGGGGATGGAAACAGTTCAGACATGCCCTTGCCCCAATCCAATCAAACACTAATCCAATTTATTTTCCTTGAACTTTTGTTCCCTTGATTGATAGGACAAGGCTGTTATCTCTTAATCTACAGTGTTAAAACAAAGCTGTTATTTCTTAAGGCTACAGGTTAGCCCTACACTACAATTTAACCCTTACAATTGGAACAGATGGACTTAACAGATACATTCAGAACTTTTCCTCCCAAAGCAGCAGAATATACATTCTTCTCGAGTACACATGAAACATTTTCCAAAATAGATCACATACAGGGTCACCAAACAGCCCTCAACAAATATAAAATGACTGAGATCATACATACCATGCATATTTTTAGATCACAACACTAGGAAACTTGAAATCAACCACAAGGAAAAATTTGGAAAGTCCCCCAAATACATGGAGGTTAAAGAACATCCTACTAAAGAATGAACGGGCCAACCAGGAAATTAAAGAAATTAAAAAATATATGAAAGCAAATGAAAATGAAAAAATGACCATCCAAACCCTTTGGGATGCAGCAAAAGCAGTCCTAGGAGGAAAATATATTGCAATTCAGGCCTATCTCAAGAATCAAGAAAAGTCCCAAATACACAATCTAAACTCACACCTAAAGGAACTAGAAAGGCCGTGGCAAAGAAAGCCCAAAGCCCGCAGAGGAAAAGAAATAACAAAGACTAGAGCAGAAATAAAAAATATAGAATCCAGTAACACAGAACAGATCAATGAATATAGAACAGATCAATGAATAGCCAGATTAATCAAAAAGAAAAGAGAGGACCCAAATAGATAAAATCACAAATGAAAGAGGACAGATCATAACCAACACCACAGAAATACAAACAATTATTAGAGAATATTATGAAAAATTATATGCCAACGAACTGGACAATCTGGAAGAAATGGACAAATTCCTAGACACTTACACACTACCAAAACTCAAACAGGAACAAACAGAAAATTTAAACAGACCCATAATCAGCGACAAAATTGAATCAGTTATCAAGATATCTCCCAAAAACATGAGTCCTGGTCAGATGGCTTCCCAGGAGAATTCTACCAGCCATTTAAAGCAAAGTTAATACCTATTCTTCTCAACCTATTCCAAAAACAGAAATGGAAGGGAAGCTTCCAGACTCAATTCTATGAAGCCAGCATTACCTTGATTCCCACACCAGACAAGGACCCGACTGAAAAGGAGAATTACAGGCCAATATACCTGATGAACATGGATGCAAAAATTCTCAACAAAATACTACCAAATCGAATTCAACAGTATATTAAAAGAATTATTCACCATGATCAAGTGGGATTCATTCCTGGACTGCAGGGCTGGTTCAGTATTTGCAAATCAAACGTGATATATCACATTAATAGAAGAAAGGATAAGAACCATATGATCCTAGCAATAGATGCAGAAAAAGCATTTGACAAAATACAGCATCCTTTCTTAATAAAAACCCTCAAGAAAGTTGGGATAGAGGGAACATACTTTAATGTCATAAAATCCATATGTGAAAGGCCCACAGCTAATATCCTCAATGGGAAAAAACTAAGAGCTTTCCCACTGAATTAGGAACACGACAGAGATGTCCATTCTCACCACTGTTGTTTAACGAGTGTTAGAAGTCCTAGCCTCAGCAAATAGGACAACAAAATGAAATAAAAGGCATCCAAATTGGCAAAGAACTCAAACTTTTACTTCTCACAGATGGCATGATACTCTACATGGAAAACCCAAAAGACTCCACCAAAAAATTGCTAAAGCTGATACATGAATTCATCAAAGTTGCAGGATATAAAATCAACGTACAGACATCAGTCACATTTCTATACACCAATAATGAAGCAACACAAAGAGATCAAGGTATCAATCCCAAGGTATCAAGGTATCAATCCCATTTACAACTGCATCAAGAACGATAAAATACCTAGGAATAAACTTAACCAAAGAGGTAAAAGATCTGTATGCTGAAAATTTCACTATAGAAAGCTTATGAAAGCAACTGAAGAAGACACAAAGAAATAGAAAAACATTCCATGTGCATGGATTGGCAGAACAAATATTGTTAAACTGTTGATACTACCCAAAGAAATCTACACATTCAATGCAATCCCAATCAAAATAGCACCGGCATTCTTCACAGAGCTAGAACAAAAAATCCTAAAATTTGTATGGAACCACAAAAGACCACGAATAGCCAAAGTAATGTTGAAAAAGAAAACCAAATCGGAGGCATCACAATCCCAGACTTTAGCCCCTTCAAGACAGTATGGTACTGGCACAAACACAGACACATAGAGCAATGAAATAGAATAGACAACTCAGAAATGGACCCACAAATACATAGCCAACTAATCTTTGACAAAGCAGAAAAGAGTATCCAATAGAAAAAAAGAGTCTCTTTAGCAAACGGTGCTGGGAGAACTGGACAGCAACATGCAGAAGAATGAAACTGGACCACTTTTTTACACTATACACAACAGTAAATGCAAAATGGATGAAAGACTTAAATGTGAGACAGGAAATCATCAAAATCCTAGAGGAGAAAACAGGCAGCAACCTCTTTGATCTCGGCTGCAACTTCTTACTTGACATGTCTCTGAAGGCAAGGGAAATAAAAGCAAAAATGAACTATTGGGACCTCATCAAGATAAAAAGCTGCACAGCAAAGGAAATAATCAACAAAACTAAAAGACAACCAATGGAATGGGAGGAGATACTCGCAAATGACATATCATATAAAGCGTTAGTATCAAAAATCTATAAAGAACCTACCAAACTCAACACCTAAAAAACACATAATCCAGTTAAGAAATGGGAAGATATGAATACACACTTTTCCAAAAATGACATCCAGATGGCCAACAGACACATGAAAAGGTGCTCAACCTCACTAATCATCAGGGAAATACAAATCAAAACTACAGTGAGGTATCACCTCACATAGGTAAGAGTGGCCTAAATTAACAGCTCAGGAAACAAGAGATGTTGGTGAGGATGTGGAGAAAAGGGAACCCTCTTGCACTGTTGGTGGGAATGCAAACTGGTGCAGCCACTCTAGAAAACTGTGTGGAGGTTACTCAAAAAATTAAAAATAGAACTAACCTACAACCCAGCAATTGCGCTATTTATCCAAAGGATACAGGAGTGCTGATTCAAAGGGGCACGTGCAACCCAATGTTTACAGCAGCACTAGCAACAATAGCCAAATTATAGAAAGGGCCCAAGTGTTCATCAACTGATGAATGGATAAAGATGTGGTATATATGTATACAATGGAATAATACTCAGCAATGAAAAGAATGAAGTCTTGCCATTTGTAATGACATGGATAGAGCCAGAACATATTATGCTAAGTGAAATAAGTCAGTCAGAGAAAGACAGGTATCTATGATTTCTCTCAAATGTGGAGAAACTTAACAGATAAGCATAGGGGAAGGGAAGGGAAGGAAAAATAATATACAGAGAGAGAGGCAAACCATAAGAGACTCTTAAATACAGAGAACAAACTGAGGGTTGATGGGGCTAGGTAGGGGATGGAGGGTGGGGGAAATGGGTAATGGGCATTGAGGAGGGCACTTGCTGGAATGAGCACTGGGTGTTGTATGTAAATGATGAATCATGGGAATCTACTCCTTAAGTGAAGACTACACTGTATGTTAGCTAACTTGAGGGGAAAAAAAAAAAATTCTACGTTAACTATATTTCAAGAAAAATAAAGTAAAATTTTTTTAAAAATTAATTTTATGTGTAGACATTATATAATAACCTCAAAACTGGAAAGGAATTAAATATCCACATTTTTGTCCCTATTTGACCATAGGAAATGGTTGAATAAGTTACAGTATATTTTAAAAAGTAGTTTACAGAACAGTATTTATAATTCCATTTTGTAAAACAAAAAAGTCTGAGAATTATATAAGAAACAATAACAATGGTTATCTCCATATGATGTGATATTATAGTTCATTTTTATGTTGTTATTTTTACAATTCAGTGTTTCAGCATTATTGTGGTAAGTATATACTACCTTCAAAATCAGAAAAAATAAATTTTCATTTTTAAATTATAATTACATATAAATTCTGTCATGAGATAGCCAAGTGTCAAAGGGCTGACATCATTCAGCATGCATTCATATCATTACATGATTCTCTACTTCAGGTCTGTAAAATCCTATATAACATTACACAATCTGAGGAAAGGACAAAAGACTGTCCTCTTGTCAGTTCATACAGCATGGACAAGTTGGAAAAGTAGGAGACAACCTGAGGCTGTTTCAAAATATCCTTCTTTTGTTTATCTTCCATTCTTTCTTTACTTTTTCCCCCACTCTCTGTCAAAGAGTTAAGTAGTAGATTAAATATGTAGTAGACATTTTAGATAGGGATTGTATATAACCATAGTCATTCATTTTGCTTATCATTAATTGTTAGGTGGTGGTCTCTAATCTTGTCAGCTAACATAGTTCTTAAGTGATTCTGAGAATTACTTGGTTATTATACTGGGGGCCAACAACAGTAACACATGTCAAAGAATATGTTGGACATAGGAACACTGTCAACCACAAATACAAATGAAATGAGTTCAGGGTTATCTTGAGTGATCTTTGGAAGAGAATGCTACATCTCTTCCTGGGCAAACTTTACCAAATGAAAATATAGAGAAGTATAAATTAAAACTGCACATATTAAAAGGAATTACTATATATATGTATTCACATGGAAATATATTATTAAAAGTAATGGACAAGATAAATAAAAATGTGTATAGTATTATCATTATTTTAGAAAATATTAAAACCATATAATCTTATATGCATGTGTGTTAGTGTTTGTCAATGAACAGAAAAAAATCTTAAAGGGTATATATGTCACACTGTTAAAAACAGTTATACCTGAGGTAGAAGGGAACTCTGACACTTTTCCTTTGTATGATTTACAACAGGCATCAATATCTTTAAAACTGCAAACATTAAATGGGTAAAGCACCTGGCATGGAGTAAGCGGCCAATCAGTGTCAGATTCTTTATAAATATTTAATTAACAAGCATAAATTTTTACTAAAATAAAAATTCTTACTAGCTCAGTACCACGTACATGAAGGTTTTAGAAAAACCATTTCAGTGTAAGTTGATGATGCTGGTAATATTAGCTGAAACTCTAGAAAAATCTGAAAACTTTAAGAAAATCTGATTTTTAACAAAATTATTCCCTCCAAAATTTATTGTGCTTCTTATGAACTAAAAACAGGACGACCCAGTATTATCTCTGGTTTGCAGTTAGCCTACTGTGTAAACTTCACAGATAAGGAGTCAAAACCACCTTACATGGAGTCAAAATCATCTGCTACAACCATCAGAAAAATTAATATGAATATTTTGGCACATTTACTTCTCTGTAAATAAATGTAAGTTTTTATGTTCAACTGGCACCACACTTTTTTTTTTCATTTAATACTGTATTATAAAGATATATACTTTCCTCAAATACTTTGAAAATAATTTTTAATGACTACCTAATAGCCAATTATAGGGATAGATATATCATAATTTATTTAAGGTTTGCCTGTTACAAGGTAAGTTGCTTTCAAATTTTCACTATTATAATGAAACTGTAACAATTATCTTTTATAGGATATCACTCTGCTTAGAATTATCAGTTTATAAAGTTTATCCATTTTTTTCTAATGCGGTGTTTCTCTTACTGATTTATGACACTCCCCATCTTACACTAAGCTATTAACATTTACTAGTTTGTTTGTTTGTTTCCAGGCTGCTGTGGCAACCAAAATATTGTTTTACTTATTACTTATATTTTTATATTAGAATACTGCACTTTTATTTTTGTTTTTTATTGCTTTAAATGAATTCTGGAATAGTTTTACAATGATATTCCCCACTCTCCCCAAAAGAAATCTCATGTCATTTTGACTTAACATAGGGTTCATAGTGTTTAATTACAGAAAGAGCTCTTACCAGTTCATAAAGTTTTTTCATTTTACAATTCTCAACTCTATTTATGACATATATGTTGCAGATATTTTTATCAGTTTGTCATTTTTCTTTTAACTTTATTGTGGTGTTTTCAATTTTTAAAAATTCAAATATATAAATATAAACATACTTTCCTTTTCAGTACTTGGTGTTTCTGTTTTACAAAGGCCGAGTCCACACCAAGTTTATATGAAATACTTGCCTGTATTTTCTTCTAGAACATTTATGGTTTCATTTTTTAAATATAAAGTTTCTAAAATATCTAGAATTCTGTGTGAGGGAGGGGTCAATTTTTAAAAATAAATGACTTATCCATTACTTGAATAAACTATTGAATACTCCATGCTTTTCCAACTATTTTGAAATGTTACCTTCATCACTAATTACATATGTTTGATTCTGTTTCTCATCTATTCCATTTCATTTAATTCAGGCACCAATAAGCTATACCACTTAAATTATTGTACCTTTAAAATAAATTTGAATATCAATGTGAGAAGGTATCTTCTCTCAGTGTCTTTTAGGGGTGCCTAGGTGGCTCAGTCAGTTAAGCGTCCAACTCTTGATTTCAGTTCTGATCATGATCTCATGGTTCGTGAAATCGAGCACCCACACTGGGCTCCGTGCTGACAGTGTGGAGCCTGCCTGGGATTCTCTCTCTCTCTCTCTCTCTCTCTCTCTCTCTCTCGCTTTACTCCTCTCCTACTCGCACTCTCTCTCTCAAAATAAATAAATTTTTAAAAATGTCTTTCAGACATCCTCCCACATTTATACTTCTAGGTATCCCCCCAAAAAAACCCCCCCAAAAAACGCCAAAACATATGTAATAGTATGCTGATGGAATAAAGAAAGAACAAAGAAGAATCTCTTATTATAGACAGGCTTTCCAACTTCTAGTAGGACATATGCATGAGAATTAAACAGATTTGTTTGAAACTTACTCCAGTTGCCACTCGAATACTTGCTGATGGGGGTCGTATTCCAGAAGGAGGTCTTCCAGTCAACCCCATTCCACCTCGTGAAACAGGGCGAGCTGCTGAAGGTTTGTGATTACTGGCCATCGTTTGTTTACTTTCACCACTATCTGGGAACAAGTAACAGTTCAATTCTCCTTTAAGGTCTCCTATAGCAACACACTGGAGATCCACATAACTTCCCTTCAAACATTTAATCCACAATGACTTCTCTTGCAAATTGTCATTCCAGGTACTACTACAAGGCTAAACCGGCTTCATTTTGTTCAAATATGAAAGTAATGTTCAATTTAGAGTGGAACTATTAAATCATTTATCATATGCCTTTCTCATTTCCCTATTTTTTACCAAAATGTAAGCCTCTCTAATTACCTATCTCTCTTGAGCTCTTCCCATACTCTACTAAAATTTCTCTTTTCTGACATATCCAGCACGTTTTTTCCCTCCCTACTTTTTTTTTTCCCCACAGGGAAAAATGATGATTCACTCCTTTATATTCTAAACCCTGTTATCAGATCTTTCATTTTACTCTTTGCCTTAATAGAATCCCAACTTGCTGCAAAACACTTTCAGTGAAGGCTGTTTTAGCTTCTCAATCCATAATTCCAAAGCAAAGGAGTGCACAGCATTCCCGTTGCTCCCCAGTGTCACTTTTAAAACATTAATCTTCCAAATCTTCCTTTGAGGACCAAGGAATGCAACCTTACTGCCTTGGATCTTTCCTGGTTCCTTTTACCTTAGGGACCTCCTAATTTCTCCCCCCATCTTTACTAAAGTCTTTTATACCTAGTTCAAGTCTCTCTACTCCAGTCCCACCAATGTCCTGGATGACTTCCATAGGGATACTGGCTTCAATATCTAACATTCTAGGTCACAGTTCCCTGACCTAAATTTTAGTAACCATCTCAACTCCATTTCACTCATCCATAGCTATGGCTAGACCTGGAGCTTGTCATCATCTGGAATTGTTTCATCTCAATACCAATTGAAATATTTCATTGGTACTCTTTATACCCATGTTATCTTTATTCTCACTCTATTTCCCTTTAAACCCGCTCCTCAATTCACTCATCCTCTCCCAGTTTACCAGCCCCCTCCTTTACTCATCAGAATATATTATTCAAAGTTTTGGCTGATGATTTAGAATAGCACTTTTCAGATTATGAGTCATGACTTGTTAGTGGGTTGTGAAAACAAGTTGGTAGGTTTTGCCCAATATGCTTTAAACATGAAGTAAAAAAGGTAAGAAGGGTGACTGAGTGGCTCAGTCAGTTAAGCATCTGACTCTAGATTTCAGCTCAGATCATGATCTCATGGTTTGTGAGTTCCAGCCCTGTGTCAGGCTCTATACTAACAGTTTGGAGCCTACTTGGGATTCTCTCTCCCTCTCTGCCCCTCCTCCACTCACTCTCTCTCACAAAAATAAACATTAAAAAAAATGTAAGAGGGGCACCTGAGTGGCTCAGTTGGTTAAGCGTCTGACTTCGGCTCAGGTCATGATCTCACAGTTCGTGAGTTCAAGCCCCACGTCAGGCTCTGTGCTGACAGCTCGGAGCCTGGAGCCTGCTTCGGATTCTGTCTCCCTCTCTCTCGTTGCCCCACCCCTGCTTGCTCTCTGTCTCTCAAAACTGAATAAACATCACACAAAAATTTTTTTTTTACATGTAAGAGTTCACTGCATATAGGAAGGGTATTGTTTCATTACATTTTTGTTTCAGTTATATTATGTAAATTTACACATTAGCGAAACAAATACTTCATTGCTAAAAAATGCTAACCCTCATCTTCATCTAAGCTTTCAGCAAGTCCTAATCACTAATCACAGATGACTATTACAAATATAGTAACAATGCATAGTCTGACATATCTCCAGAATTACCAAAATGTGACAGACATGAAGCGAGCAAATGCTGTTGGGAACATGGCACTTGTAGACTCGCTTGACACAGGTTTGCCACAAACCTTCAATGTGTAAAAAGCGCATTATTGGAGAAGCTCAAGAAAATGAAGTACGGCTGTTGTCCACGTAAAATTTAAGTCTATTATTCTAGCTTTCCTGACAACTTTAAGAAAATGTACAACATATAGAATTTCCAGGGACGCCTGGGTGGCTCAGTCTGTTAAGCCTCCAACTTCAGCTCAGGTCATGATCCCTGGGTTTGTGAGTTTGAGCCCCCATCGGGCTCTGTGGAACAGCTCAGAGCCTGGAGCCTGCTTCAGATTCTGCGTCTCCCCCTCTCTCTACCCCTTTCCCGCTCACACTCTGTGTCTCTCTCTGTCAAAAGTAAATCAACATTTAAAAATTAAAAAAAAAAAAAAAAAGAATTTCCACCTGACTGTCTCTACCACTGCTTTACTATCTTGGAGAAAGCCTAGCATTAGATCAGTCCCAGGAGATAAAATAAAAAGAACGGTCACTCCTAACAGGCTACTAACTCCGTTATTCACGCAAATCGGAGACGGAGCCTAGCCTTTGGTTCCAGAAAAATGAGAGACACAAACTTTAGCTCTGACAGTTATCCCCACTGGATGTGGGTCCTCATCTGTAAGACCCATGCGTGGCAATGGGCTGTGGCCTGAAGAGCTGTTGTGAAGATTAAAGATACTATATAAAAACATCGGCTTGCTAATTATTACTACCAGGATCCTCCCTAAACCAGCCATTTTAACATATACCAACAACTGGCAAGTTGCTAATAAAAGACACAAATCTATTGCTTCGAGTGAAATCCCTCAGCCCACGGTGAATTTTCTCTTTGAGGCTCTTGGATCCTTCCCTCCGGTCTCGCCTCGGCAGGTTTCCTCAGGGGACTGACTGAGGTGATCTCTCCACACGCTCCGCCGGCCTGGAGTCCGACTTCCCAGGCCTGGCGACAGGGTGAGAGAACGGCTAAGAGCCGAAAAGTGTGGATTTGTTTTTGTTTGGAGCGGATCAGCTTCTCCAAGTTAAGAAAAGCAGCTCCGGACGGACTGAGAGAGGGATAGATGGGACCTGGGATTTCTCACCTCCCTGGGAGTGTCAGGAGGAAAGCTGTAGCGGTGACGGGCGCTCGAACCTGTTTCTGAGGCCGCCACCCCGGCGGAGCCCACCAGTCTGCCAGAGCACCGTTAGCTCACTTCGTCACGGCAAGCTGCCCTTGCGCAGCTTTCCTGGGTCCTCAGAACTAACCACTAGCGGCTACGCGCGACTACGTATCCCGGCAACGGGGGCGGGACGAAGAGAGGACCCGCCTCCTGATTGGCCAATCTTCGGCTTCTGCCCCTGGAAACACCAAACAGAACGAGAATAACCTGTTCTCGCGAGATTGGAGATCTAATTTTTGTTGTCGGAAGTGTCTCCAGTCTTTTTCTGAAACAAACAGAAAACGGCGACTTGAGTAGGAAAGTACGTTTTGTCTGAAAACCTTAGTATTTATAATCAAAGTCACCTTTCTGATTGTGTGCCTGACCTGCATTTACTCCTAGCGAGTTTTATTATATCGCTATGTCACCTCGTATGTGACATATGTGTTATCGTGTAATAGACTTTTTAATAACTGTTTTTAGTTACTTGTGGTAGGCAGCGTTATACTATCTTTTTGCTTCTTATTAGAGGTAGTTATCCTTCCTGTTAGGTCTGCGCAATGTACACATTACATTAAGTATAGATGTGTTTCTGGTGACATCTATTCCTCGTTAAAGATAGGAAACTTCCAATCTTTAAACTTCCTTTCAAAGTTATTTTGATCCAAGTTTGTGAAGGATGAATTAAATGGACAGTGGTCTTAAAAATAACTATCTTAGAATCAATGTGTAAAGAAACACCATGTAGGGGTGTCTGGGTGGCTCAGTCGGTTGGGCATCCGACTTTGGCTCGGGTCACGATCCCACGGCTTGTGAGTTCGAGCCCCAGGTCGGGCTCTGTGCTGATAGCTCGGAGCCTGGAGCCTCCTTTGGATTCTGTGTCTCATTCTCTGTCTGCCCCTCCCCTGCTTCTGCTCTGTCTCTCTATGTCTCTCAAAAATAAAGGTAAAAAAAAATTTTACAAAATAAAGAAACACAATGTAAAAAAAAAAAACAAAAAAAACCTACTTCATCTCAAATCCCACATCTCTAATAAAGTAACTTGGAGTTTTCTTTCATTCTTTCTATGTAGAGAAAGCTTAAATGTGCTTGCAACTATAATCATAACGTACGTACGTATTGGACTTTCAACGTTTTTCACATTTCCAACTTGCATACATTATTTATAAACTAGATTTATTTCTGAATGTGCCTGCCTTCAAGTAGTTTAAAATGAATGCAACAAAATGAAATGTCACGTGGCTGAATTGTCACTTCAAGTTCGTAAAATATTTTTATGTAATTCTCCCATTTGAGCCCAACAAATTTGTAGTGTCCTTTAGTGACTATACAGGAGGAATCCACATAACAAATTTTACTAACTGGACTTTACTGTTAGTTCCCCATATTTTTGCCTCTCCATAATTTGCTGCTTCTAAAGACTTAAAGTCCTTTTCTTCAGTAAATATTGTTCCTTTGTTAACTTGTGCTGTAAGTCCAGACTCTAGCCACCTCTTCGAGTACTCATTTCTGAGTTTCTCCCTTGCATATATGAGATATGTATGTTAATAAATTTTTCTCTTATTAACCTCTTTTGTTGCAACGCCCCGCGCAAAGCCTACAAAGGTAGAAAGAAAAAAGATTGTTTCCTTCCCTACAACCTCTGCCCAACTACTCGGTACACAGAATTGTCTGAATCAACTGACATTATGGAGATTTTTTCCGAGTGCCTTCAGACACATGGAAGGAGGACGCAGCATTTGTCATTTGTATGCAGATGTGACAGTTGAGATAAATGTTTTAAATCTGAGAATTGCTTAACACGTAAGATATTTTAATTTTTTAGAGTACCGAGAACCCAGCTTAGTATTAGGATTTAAGGCAAACGACTGTTTACAACTTGGTCCCAAACTCTGTCGTTTTAATTAAAAAACAATGTTTAACTTCCAAAAGTCTCAGGCGATTCCACAGAAGTTCTGGAAAAGTCGCAAAAGGGTTACCCTGACAAAACGTTCAGAACGATTTCTCTCAACCACAAGGGAGCGCGCAGCTCCTGAAATCAAATCTTAAAATATCCGGATTCGGCGCGCCTGCGATTCCCGCCCCACTGCGCATGGCATTGTGGGATTTGTAGTCCCAGCGCGCATCTCGTACTAAAATAAACTGTTCAGCCAGGACTCGGCAAGGACGCGGGCTCGAAAAGGATCCGGATTGGGGCGATCGGGCCCAACGGCCGGGCCCTGTTATCTCTTCCTCGGCGGATCGTCCAGGGCGCGGGAAGGAAACGAGCTTCAGCTCGGCCTTGCCCTCAGCAGTCGGGACGCACACGCTTTGCGTCATGGCGGGCTGAGACAGATGATGAATTCCGGTGTACATGTCAGGGTTGCTGTGTCACTCGGCCCTTTCGGCGTTTCCCTTCCCCGTCGCCCTTCCGCACCGGCTCTAGGGCTCTTCCGGTCCTCAACCGCCCCTCACCTGCAGGCCCCTCGCCCGCTGCGCCCCGGCGCACTCTGGCCTCTTCTGCGGACTGATCTCGCGCGGTGCCTGGGCCCCGGGTGCCGGACCGACAAGGGCCATGGCGAGCGGTGCCGCCAGGTACCGGCTGAGTTGCTCGCTCCCAGGCCACGAGCTGGATGTGCGGGGCCTGGTATGCAGCCTCTATCCGCCGGGGGCCTTTGTGTCCGTGTCCCGAGACCGCACCACCCGTCTCTGGGTCCCAAACAGGTGAGCGCTGCGAGTCCGTCTGTCCCCACCACCCACCCCTGGCAGTGTTGCAAGCTTCCTATTGCCGGTGGGACGAGAGGGCCCCTCCCCTGCTGTATCCTGTACTGTTCCCGGCCTTGCCTCCGGTCCGCGCTCCCTCACAGTTCTGAGAGCACTGGCACTCTGGGCGCACAGTGTTAGGAAACCTGTGAGATTTAGGTGGAAAGAGCACCGCTTTAGGATTACAGAGACATACATTCTTGTCCTAATTTTACCACTTAATGAGTGGGTGACCTTGGACGAAGCTCTTATCTTTTGGGCGATGATTTGCCATGTTTCTTTGAGATTTGAAAATTTACTGATGCCAGGTGCACCCCCCCCCCATTAGACATTGTGAAAACATCTGACATGTAATTGAAGTAAATCCGCTTCTTTCCCTAGAATGTGCTCTGTAATCTTCCCTCAAATTTAATTTTTGATAATTGCGTTGCAGAAAGTTGCATTTGGCACGTCTCCTTGTCCAAATAAGTTTCTTAGTCTGGGGTCTGTGGTGGGCTCGGATGGAGGGGATGAAAGTTTCAATATGTTTTATGGATGTGTGAGGATGTGCTGTTTTCTTGAAAGAAAGTCCATTGCCTTCAAAAGGTTGTCAGGTTAACCAAAAAGAGAAATTAAGAAACTGAAGGTTAAGCTCCAGTCCAAATCAAGTTCAAGGGGTCGGTCCTGATTTGGCTGGTTGTAACGGGAAATTTATGACCTGGAAGACAGATTTCAGTTCAGAAAGAGAAAATTTGAGGTGATCTACTTTGTTACGTAGTAACTCTCCCATTAGTATAGGTTTCACTCAGAGTTTGGGTAGCCATGCATAAATTCAGATGTTAACTCTTGGTTGAGTCTCTACTATTTGTTTAGATCCTGAAGAAAAAGAAAACAAAAACAAGTTCCCTCTTCTTACGGAGCTTTCTTACAGTCTGGGAGGGCTCATGGATCAGAAAAAAAAGTAAATAAAGAATTGCTCATTGGCATGTGTACTGTGAAAAAAACAAACAAGTATAGAATTGAATGGAGAGATGTTAAAGAAGGAAGCCTCTCTGATGAGGGTTTCAGTTTTGTTCGGTTTATTAAAGCTGACACCAAGATGGACCTAGTCATGGGAGCAAGGAATGAGAAGAGTTGAAATGAAAGAGATCTGTAGATGGTAGGAGGATCAAGCATAGATAGACACCCCGGATTAAGAAAGAGGCAAGTTCCTGTGTGCGGGAGGGAATGAGCTGTGAGGTCAGGAGCCAGAAGTTGCCTGGAGCCACATGCTATGGTAAGAGTTCTAGAAAGAGTGTAAGTAGAAGCCTTCAATGCGTTTCAGGCAGGGAGCAGCATGATTTGATTGACCTGTTGAGAAATACTGCTAGCTGCTGGTGGAGATTAGATTGCAAAGGGATAAATGTGGAAGTAGATCTGTTTGGAGGCTTTTGTTGTAGTGCAGCCAGTACATGATGGTAGACAGACTAGAAACGTTATAGAGCAAACTCCTATATTGAATTGGACGAGATAATCTCTGAAGGTCTCTTTTAATTCTAAGATTCTGTGATATTCCGAACCACTTAGTAACACTAATACATAAATTTATGTGTATTTGAGTGTAATTACTGATTAAGCTTGTCTCTTTAAAATTGAGTTCAGTAGAAGCACGTACCCAGCAGGATATAAACATTGCAGTCAGAAGTAACTAAAGGATGGCTGCTGTAATAGTTGAGTCTTGTCATTAAACTTTACGTGTTTTGTAGGACTGTGCCAGGTCCTAGAGTTTTTGCATTCATCAGAACTTCAGGGATTGGAGGCTGAAGTCATCTATTTGAAAAGTGTTGTGCTTTTTTCTTTTTAACTCATGTTGTTGTTTTTGGTTTTGTCTTCAAAATCATTCATGAATTTATTTAGCTAACACTGATTGAGAGCCAGCGTTGTGTCACACACAGGAATAGATAGTGGGTAATTATGAAGTAAGACTGTTTTACCTCTCATTTCCAACTGTTCAGAGTAGGGTATTTTATAGTCCCTGGGTGATGAGTCTCTTCTACATCCCAACTGAAGTGTCTAACGTACCCTTACTGTTATAAAAGTGTCCTCAAGGCTGACATCCTGACAATTTGTATGTCAATTTGTATTTGTATGACAATTTGTATGTCAAATTGTATGACAATTTGTATGGTATATTAATAAATGTAATGAAGTGCTGTAAATGTTTGTAGCCAGATAGGACATGAAAATTGTTTTCCCATGTACATTGTTGATAGAATTCTGGATCAAGGTGGTTAGTGTACAGATGGATTGGGGATGATGGAATTTAATTTAGTTTTAGGGAAGCAAAATAGTTCTCTTCCAAGGTGCACTAAACCAGATACCTTGTCTTTCACAAAAGCCCATTGAAAACCCAGAGGCTCTCTCAGCCTTCTGAAGACCTTTCAGAATGGAGACATTATTCTTTGATTGTACATTGAACTGTACCAGTCAACATGTGATTGTTTCAGACTGCTTCAGGCCTCCCTAAGCCCACTTCAAGTTAAACTGGATTTCTTATCTGTCGTGGACTATTGTTTTACCTTTGGAAAACTACCCACATTTGAAAGATGCAACTTCACATTTAATGTGATGTGTTAACTCTTGCCTGTCCATGCCAAGGGTTAAATGATTTCTCCCTCCTGTAAACTCTCAGCACTTTGTGTCCAAAGTCAATAGTTCTATGGAGTTTGTTAAGAAATCAGAGACATTCCCTTCCCAACCCCCATTTCCTTTTCTTGGAGTTAAAATTGTTACCTCTTTTAACTGCTTATTTTTGTATGTTCCTTCCATGTGTATGTATAAAGTGCTTTATTGCTATTTTTATTTTTTTAATATTTTAGGCATTTTCTGTTCTTGCTGCAGAATATTGGACTTTAGCTCTCCCCCAGCTTATGCATCTTTTCTATGCTCCGCCCCTTATAGTTGAACTTAATTTAGATGAAATCAGTATAATTTTTAAGTTTTTGTTTACTTATTTAATTGAGAGCGAGAGTGCGCACAGCATGTATGGGCAGGGGAGGAGCAAAGAGAGAATTCCAGGCAGGCTCCATGCCTTATATGGGACTTGAACTCACAGAACATTTGACCTGAGCTGAAACCAAGAGTCCGCAGCTTAATGGATTGTGCCACCCAGACACCCCTAGACGAAATCAGTATTTTATGACTGCACAGGCTCTACTTACACTGCTGTGGAATAAACTATGATAACTCTTCCTCAGCAGTTTTATGATCTCCCTGTAGCTAATGAGTATCCTGTTTGGGGCTTTCATTCACTTCATTTTTTATGTATTTCTCACAAATTCAACTTCATATTCTTTGCTAGTTGTCTAAATCTCTTCTCAAGACCTGTAGACATACTGGATATTTTACAGTTTCATCTTCCTGGGGGTGAAAACTTTCTGACCTGGTCTGTCTGCCCCTGGGGCACACAGATCCTGAGATCTCCCTTCATTGTGTTCTTCACAGTTTCTTCTCTTGGGCCTCTTGTGTTGGATCTGTTATCTGTATCATTTTACTTTCTTAGTTTTCTTCCTTGATGCCTTTTTGGAGCATATCCTCCAGGAGCTTCCTGAAATACAGTACACTGATGATAAATGTACTAAGATAGTGAAAGTCTGAAAATGATTTTATTCTGCCTTGCTACTTGAATAATAATTTAAATGTTTGTAGCACTGTAATTCCCAAATAATTTTCCTTCAGAATTAAGAAGCTATTGCTCCATTGTATTCTAGCCTCCAATGTGTATTTTTTTTTTAATGTTTACTTTTTTTTATTTGAGAGAGCACCAGCAGGTGAGGGGGGGAGGGGCAAATGGAGAGGAAGAGAGAGAATCCCAAGCAGGAGCCCACCAACACAGGTCTCGGTCCCACAATCCTGGGATCATGTCCTGAGTCAGACATTCAACTGACTGAGCCACCCAGGTGCCCCAGCCTTTACTGTTAAATTTGACAAGTCTGAAGCCATTCTGTTTCTTGAGCTATTATTTTTTTTCTCTCTGGAAGGCAGTCTGTATTTAGGCACCCCTAAAAAGTTTTAAAAAACACACAACAAAATAAAGTGGACAAGTTAAAAAAAAGCTACTGCCAAATACCTTCCTTTGAAGATTTTTCATATGATTCATCTTGCAACTGATTCTGAAGATTTTCAATAGTGTTCCTTTTCCTAATTCCTACCTTTCTTGGTCCCCATTTCTAGAGGTACATAGTGCTGCTAATATTCTTCAGCTTTTTAGGGATTCATTGGTAGATTGGTCCTCTACTTTCCCTGATGCCTACTTAGAACTCAGTTTTCTCAGGGTGTCTGGGTGGCTGAGTTGGTTACATGTCCGACTCTTGGTTTCAGTTTAGGTCATGATCTCAGGGTTGGTGAGTTCAAGCCCTGCATCAGGCTCAGTGCGGACAGCAAGGAACCTCCTTGGGATTCTCTCTCCCTCTCTCTCTGCCCCTCCCCTGCTATTGCACTCTTTCTCTCAAAATAAATAAATAAACATTAAAAAAACCCCTCAATTTTCTCAGGTATTCTATATCCTTTATTATTTTTCAATCAGCTTTGAGTGTTCAAAGTTGTGTTCCTGTTTCTTTTTCTTCTTATTCTCCCTGGCCTTGTGGGTTTATGCCTTTCTTCGAAATGTGTATGGATGTGTGTTTATCTTGAAGTCTTATCTCTTCATGTGCACTTGTCCTGTCTCCTTCTACTACATTGCAAACTTTTTAATTTAGCTTGAATCGGGGATATAATTCTCTCAGGAGTTAACTTACTGCCTTCCACATAGTACATTGCAATGTGTTGTTTGACTTGTTATATATATAAGGCAGTGATGCTGAGTGATGTGTGTAACAAATTGATAATCTTTCTAAATGCAAGGCAGTTATTAGTATGCTGTGTCCCTAGAGCATTCATTTATATATCCCTGTATTCCATTAGTTTGCATATGGAGAATGATTGGTACTCTAGCGATTTAGATAGATATACTCTACTAATGGGTATTAAGTTAGTGTTTCATAGTATGAAAATATCCTCACTGTGTTTGAGACTTATTGATAGTGTACTTCATTATCTTAATTGTATGAATGTTTCACTTCACCAGGGATTTCTGAGGGTAACAGTCACAGATGAATAGAAATGAAGACGGAGCGTGAGAAAAAGCCACTTGCGATACTTGTTTCCCTCCCTTTCCTTCCTTATTCTTTCTGTTAATTAATATACTCTTATCAATGAAACGCTAATTAAACTTTTTCTAATCTGATGTGAATCTCAATAGTAGCTAATAAAATTAGATATTTAATATTTAAGTTAAAATAATAGATTCTTGGGGCACCTGGCTGGGTCACTCAGGAGAGCATGCGACTCTTGATCTCAGGGTTGCGAGTTTGTGTGTAGAAATTACTTAAAAACCAAACAAAACAAAACCAATAGATTCTTAAGGTAGCAGACACTCTAACGTTCAACCCGTATACTAAAAGAAAATGAGTACTTTGATACTCATGTCCTATGGTAAGTCAGGGGACAAATGTGTATCTTATTCATTACAATGTCTTTCCAGTCCTAACAGGGGCTTTACAGAAATGCACTGTATGAGTGGCCACTCCAATTTTGTATCTTGTGTATGCATCATACCTTCAAGTGATATGTACCCTCATGGACTAATTGCCACTGGAGGAAATGACCACAATATTTGTATTTTCTCACTGGAAAGTCCAGCACCACTTTATATACTAAAAGGTCACAAAAATACTGGTGAGTATAATGCTTTGATTTTTTTCTATTTGAAGAAGTTTCATCCTTTTGAAAATAAAATTCATATATCTGCATTCCATACTATTAATTATGTTTGTTTTACCTATGGCTATGACTTATAGTGAAAACCTTTTAGGATCATCATTGTTCTGTAAATTCTATTCCAGAGTTATTGTTATCATCAGTAAAGGTTGACATGCTTATATATGTAAATAATACAGTGTTCTGTTATAAAAGGAAGAAGCTGTATAATTTTAATACACCTTGTGGTTTTCGTTTTCAACTATTTTGTGCAAGGAATTAATTTACTCAGGAAGACTAAGAGTATTTTTTCATCTTATGGTTGTTATATCTGTATTTATGCAGTAAATTGAAGACCCAGAACAAATGTGTTTAGGACCTTGGTATCATAACCGAAGAGTATTTAATACTTTTTAATATTGTTTTCTATGGTTTACGTATATTTCTGATTATCTGATATTCCTGGATTTGTGTGTGGTTTAATTGCTCTTTATTATAAAATGATATGCTTAATCAATGCAGTGTGTATACCTATTTTTTTATGTATCTGGATCTGTAAGCAAGTAGTATGCCCCATAAACACTTGAAAATTCCTTTGAAAAATTTTGTAAAATGAATTGTGTGTATATATGTGAAATCTTTAATCCTGAGTGATACAGACTTTTTTTTAACTTCATTGAGGAAGTCTTGAAATGTATACAATGGTAGAGATACAGTATTTTGTAATGAGTTATGTATAAATATATATATTTAAAGGAATGACAATCTTTTGCACCGGTGTATTTACATAGCTTCAAGGATTATCAACACATGGCCTATCTTCTTTCATCTCCCCAGTCTTTTACAATGTTATTTTAAAGGAAATTTCCAATATACTGTTTCATTTGTAAATACTTTAATATGTAACTCTAAAACAGGGTTTGGCAAACTTTTCTGTAAAGGGCCAGATAGTAAATATTTTAGGCTTTGCAGGCCATCTGGTCACTTTTACAACTATTCAAGTCTGCCGATGTAAAGAAAAGTAGCCATTGACAATAAAATGAATGAGCCTATCTGTATTTCAATAAACAACTATTTATGGACACTGAAATTTGAATGTCAAAATTTTCACATATCAGGAAATATCTTTTAATTTTTCCCCCCAATTACTTAAAAATGTAAAAACAATTCTTAGTTTGTGCAGTATACAAAAACAGGTGGCCCACAGGCCATAGTTTGCTGATCCCTCTAAAAGATATATTTTTTTTAATCATCATTACACCTAAAACAAAACAAAACCTAATTGCTTATTATCAAATATCCGATGAAGGTTCAAATTATACCCAATTGTTTCTTAAATGTTTTTTTACAGTTTGCTTGAACTGTGACCCAGCTAAGGTCCGTATGTCTTTTAATCTATGGGTTTCTTTCCCCCTTTCCCCCCCACCTCCCTATTTGAAACCAGCTTATTTAACCTGTAGGATTTCCTACTGCCTGAATTTTGCTGATTAAACCCTCATTGTTTCCCTTAACATGTTCCTCAATCCCCTATATGTCTTAGGAGGTATTAGTCAGATCTAGAAACTTAATCAGATTCAGGCTCAAGTTCTTGGCAAGTACCTGTTATAGGTAGTATTGTGTACTTTCTGTTGTAGCACATTAAGAAGCACTTAATAACTCTTTGTGATGTAAATTAGTGGGTTCAAATGTTGATCACTTATTCATTATAAAATTACTAGCTGTCTTGTATGTGATGGTTTTTAGCATGTAGTGATGAGCACACACAGATCCAGTATTTCATTAAGATTTGAAAAATCATTATACTCTAACTCTACCTTTTTTTTTTTTTTGCCTTTAATAGCTAGCATTTTTTTACTATATAATTTTCTGACATTGCTTTTTTTTTCCCCCCCTGTCAATTCGTTGGTTACGTGTGAGACTTTTGTACAGGGAAGATAGGGTAAATGCTTGCCATGTCTCCTCTCCTACCTCTTTTACCAAGTTTCAGAATGAGTTAGCTTCCTGTTTCTTTTTCATTCTCAAATTGTCCCATATTTGGCCATATTGGAAACCTCTTTAAATTGGCCCCTGTGGCCTTTTGATAAAACCTTTAGCAGTTTTCTTTGCTTTTGGTACTATAGAATGTTACAGGTTCACTTTATGTATACCTTGTTCTAGACCTGGAATCAGCTATTTCTCCAAGAAGCCCCGTGTTTTTTGCTTTTGTTTTTTTAGTGGGAAATAATAACTGGAAATCTGAGTTTTGATTGTAATGGTGCTCAACAGGATTTTTTAACTTAATGTTGCTTTATAATTCTATAAAACATAAATAGTTTCAAAGGAAAAACAAGTCACCAAGATATATTCAAAGAAGTCTAGATTCATTCCATATTGGCTTCTTGCACCGTCCCTTTCCTTATATTTATTAACTTTGTTCTTTTTAAAAATAATAGAGCAGATATGGATGTAGATTTATATTGCCCCTTTCTTAGGTAAAAGGTAACATACTGTATGCAATTTTCTGCCCTTCCTATTTTTGCTTGATAACATTACCACTTTGGAGATCTCTTTATTATACTATATAGAAGCCTTCTCCATTCGTGTTTACGATGGCATTATAATTCATTGTTTAGCTAGCTGTACTATGACTATTCTAGCTTATTTAGCGAGTCCCCTATTGATGGACATCTGAGTTTTCAATCTTTTGCTAGTACAGATAGTACCATAATAAATGGCTCCGTGCCTCTGTCATTTTGTTAGTTTGGAAATGTCATTTAGGCATAATACTCATTTCTGGATCAAAAGGTAAATGGATATGTAATTTTGTTAGGTATTTCTGAGTCGCTTGATTAAGTGTTGTAACTTGTTTTTGCATTTCAAGCAGCAACATGAGTCCCTGTTTCCCTTACCAATGGTGTATGTTGTCAGATTTTTAGATTGTTGCCAAAATAATAAATGAAAAGTGATGTTTTAGTATAGGGGAAATTTGCATCTCTGTTATTACGGAGGGGGACATCTTCATAGAAGGAAGGGATTTTTACCCTTTTTTTCCTGTGAACTATATTAAAAATTGCCCATTTAATATTGGGTTACTGGCCATTTTTGAAGCTCTTGATTAGAGTTATTAACCCTTTCATACAAATTACAAATTTTTTCCCATTTTGTTAACTTTTTTTACTTTGCACATTTTTTTTTTGTAATGCAAAAGTCAATTTTTATATAATCTTATTTGTCTTGATCTTTTAAGGTATCATATGATCTCATAGAAATCTATGTAAAAATACTGCTTCAATTTTGGAGGGTATTTTTTCTGCCTGATTCATTTCTACTTTGTTATAAGGTAATCTTTTGTTATTTTGTTAGTTTCCTTGGTGGTTTAGAGGCCAAATGTCATGTGCTTTTTTTTTCTTCCTGGCATACCATACATACCATGTTAGTGAGTATAGCTGAAAAAATTAATGATTGACATTCTTATGTCATTTTTGTTCAGCTTTCTAGACCGTTTTATTTTCTAAATAGTAAAGTAGTACTATTCTTTAGTTGATATTATACATATAACACTTCCCCATTTCATTATAACTTGCGATTCTAGGTAATTTTATGTTGCATTATTTGGTATCGTGGGCTTTTTTCCCCTACCTATTCAAAGCTAAATGCTTCCTTATGCTTATTGAAAGAGATTTATTTTTTTTATTCATTATTTCTGCCTGATCTTGAAAGAAATTTAAAAAAAAAGAAATTTTCTGTGCTTTCTGAAACGTTTCTCTTGAATTATATGTTACACTGATCTCTGAGAGAATATGAAGAGCTTTCCCAATTACAACTATCAAGGAGAAACATTTAAAAGAAGAAAATTGGAATTGGTAGCTAAATCTCCTTATGAGAGAACCTCCTGTACCCAAAGATTTAAAAACTGGAACTTATTTTCTAAATCCAGCTTGATTCGCTATTATCCATTAGGAAATATGGTGTAAGTTTTTGGAGGTAAGTTGTTATTATCTGGAAAATGAGGTTATCCAAAAGAAAAAATTTTTCACAAATTAACCATATCCTGAAAACTTAGGGTTTTCTGTTTTTGGACTTATACATGAATAATTTATTAATTAATATAAGCATCAAATGTTGAATTTACTGCCTTTTTGAGCATTTGAGTTTAAAGAACAACTGATGATACATAACCTTTTTTTTTTTTTAATGTTTATTTATTTTTGAGAGGGAGGGAGACAGAGTGCAGGTGGGAGAGGGGCAGAGAGAGAGGGAGACACAGAATCTGAAGCAGGCTCCAGGCTCTGAGCTGCCAGCACAGAGCCCGTCGTGGGGCTCAAACTCACCAACCGTAGATCATGATCTGAGCGGAAGTTGGACACTTAACTGACTGAGCCACCCAGGCGCCCCATGATACATAAGCTTTAAGTTGATTTTTAAAAATTTATAATAATTTGAAAAGCAACTTTTCATATGAATGGAAAAAATTCAGTTTGACTTCTGTATTCAAATATAGTAATTGTATTTTTATTTGTGTAGTAATCTCTTTCAATCTTTGTCCCTATGACTAAGAATGGGTAATAGATCCACAGAAGATATTTTCTATTCTAATTGCCAAGACTATTTCCTGACTATCTAGTTTTTTTTTTCATTTTAAAGATTAAAATCCTTTCATTTCTCTGAACTTTAGTTTCCTCATCTGTTAAATAGGAATAACAATAGCGTTTAGTTCCTGGAGTTCTTGTGGAGTGTAATGCACTTTTTACAGTGTCTGGCACATGGTAAGGACCCTGTATCTCCTAGTTGTTATTGCTAAAGGTTTCTGCTTCTTTGCAGAAGCCCAACACCAGCACCTGTTCACAGCTTTATATTTTACATACTAATTTTCTCTTCCTTTTGCCCTACTTTATTTTCCACTTATTTTTAATTTTTACCTTATTATTATGTATATATTTATGAAAATCACAATTTTTTCTGGAACAGAGTAGGTAACAAAATTTGGGGAATGTTTGTTTGAATATAGTCAATGCATATGTAGTTTTTAAATTATATTCTTATCGAGGAAAAAAATTTTTCCTAAAGTTAATGGCCCCTTTTTTTCCATTTCCATAATTTTCTGAGTAACTGTAGCTGATATTTTACAAGTGTTGCAGGAAGTCTCCTAAATGCCTATTACATTTTTTAAATATTCTAACATAATGAGTGAGAACATGTTACGGTATAGTAACAAACACTTCCCTGATCTCAGTGGCATGACACAAAAGTCCTTCTCACTCACTGTACATATTCATCATGGATTAGTGAGGGGAATCTGCTCATCAGAGTCTCTCAGGGACCCAGGCTGATGGGGGCTTTCTCTCTACCTGTGCTGCAGTGGTTGGTTGCAGCAGTGACAGGGCAATGTGATTAATAATGCACTGACTGTTAAAAGCATATACCTGAAAGTGTCAGCCACCATTCAGACTCTTGACTAATGCATGGATCATTTGGCTGTGCCTAATGTCATGCACTAAAAGGGCGAGCCACCAACCACAGTCTGCCTCTGGTTATCAGTTATTCAGCTTGCTCTCCCTTGTGCAGGCAGAACATACCCACTTCTCTCTCCATGTCAGACAAGCCAAAGTTACACTTGGAACCACAAGCCCAAAGTTAAGAATCCCTGGGTGACAGGTGGTATTTTAAACATCAGGGAGGTGATGCTCAGGTGTTCCGACATCAAGTCCCAA
Source organism: Acinonyx jubatus (assembly GCF_027475565.1). Classification (NCBI taxonomy): domain Eukaryota; kingdom Metazoa; phylum Chordata; class Mammalia; order Carnivora; family Felidae; genus Acinonyx; species Acinonyx jubatus. The sequence continues at coordinate 43,610,493 of NC_069391.1, forward strand.
TATAGTTCTTAAAGTCAGAGGTGTGTGGACTACAAACATACGTTCCCTGTCATCCATTCACCCAGTATACAGTTGTGGAGCTGTAGGGTAATCAGAGCAAACACCGCCATTCAGGAGAAGGAACAGTGCAAGACAATGGTTCCTAATATGTAGTCATTCTGACATCTAGACGGGTGTCTGTTTTCAAGGACCTGCCTGCTCGGAGAGTGGAGAGATTTTTGTGATCTGTTCCCGTTGGTCTCTAAAAGGGGTTTCCCCAGTACATTATTCTTTGTAGCTCCACTTTGGCCCTCTGGCATACTCTTTCCTTTCTGTTACTCTCCTTGGTCACCTTGATATATACCCTCCTTGGAGACTAAGCAATATTCTCAGCTCTCCTTCTGCCTATGGGAGTTGGGTGCACAGGGTCATTTTTGTCTTGAAAGGTCATAGACTTTATATTTTTAGTTCTTGGCAATACAACTCTCTTGGTAGTCTTATTACTTATTTGATTCCAGTCAGACCTCTGTGTCAGTAGCCATACCCTCAACTGTAGACTGGATTTGCTGTATTTCTCTCCCTCTCTCCTTTCCTCTTTTCCTACCTGCGTTTTTAGATTTTACTACTGAAGCTTTGAGCCTATCCGACCTCAGTGGGAAAGCTGCATGCTCAGATTCTTTTCCCTGAGCCATTTGCCCAGTTGAAGGCATTTATTTTCATGGTTAACAACCTAATTTGCTTTGCTTTGAATATACTTAAAATCCATTTAGACAGGGAGTTTGGGTGGCTCACTTGGTTGAGTGCCTGACTTCGGCTCAGGTTATGATCTTGCATTTGTGGGTTTGAACCCTGCATTGGGCCCTGTACTGACAGCTCAGAGCCTGGAGCCTGCTTCCGAGTCTATATCTCCCTCTCTCTGCCCCTCCCCTGCTCATGCTCTTGTCTCTCTCTGTCTCTCAAAAAATAAAATAAAGATGTTAAAAAAAAATAAAGAAATTTTGGCACTGTGCATGCTAGCCACGTTTTTTATTTGTCCCTGTTGCATGACTGAGTTTCAGTTGTCCTTTGCAGCTAAAACACCTTCTCAGGTTCATATTTTATCATTTAGGGTTGGAAAGCAATTGGCTTCAGTTTCTGAACTCCATTCCTTCTTGACAACCAGCCACTTCTTTATCTCATTGCATTCTTTTATTTATTTATGTATTTATTTATTTATTTAGAGAGCATGTGTGTGTATGTGTGCGTGCGTGTATGCATGCACATACATGAGCAAGAGAGAGGGAGAAAGAGGATCCCAAGCAGGCTCCACATTTTCAGCACAGAACCTGATGTGGGGCTCAATCCCACAAACTGTAAGATCATGATCTGAGCCGAGTTCAAGAGTCGGACGCTGACTGAGCCACCCAGGTGCCCCTCATTCTGTTCTTTTCGTACTTAGTCAGATGTAGCTGATAGTAACTGACAGCTTATCACTGCAGTACCATTTTCCATCCTCTTTCTTTAGAGCTACAAGTTTATTATGTCTTCGATTTTTGCCGGCTGCAGTTTTACAAAATGTTCTACTGCATAAGGATTACCAAACTTCCATTCTCTGTTGCAATGTCCTCCCCACCAGCTGCCCATTAAGCTAATGCCATTTTTAGATTTTTGTTTTAGCAGTGTCTCATTTGTGCTACCGATTTTTGAATCAGGTAGGCTAGTTGACATTGTGGTAACAGACAACTCCAGAATTTCAGGAGTTTGGCACAATAAAAGTTTGCTTTGCTTCTTACAGATCTAGTGCAGTACAGCAGGGGGCTCTGCTCCTCATAATCACTCAGGGATCTGGGATGACAGAGGTTTCATCTCATGTGCTTTCAGAGACAGTGGAGCAGTGGGAGGGAACATGGCTTAACTATGCACCTGTCCTTAAAGCTTCTCCTGTTAAATAACATTTCCCTCATTTTTCAATGCCAGAACAAGTCATGTGGCTTGCCTAAAGCCAAAAGAACTGGGGAAGTTCAATATTACCATTTGTTGAGAAGATAAAGAGCAGAAAATATTTGATGAATATCACTAATGGCTACCATGCACACCACAATATTTACCTGTTCCATGTTTTTCCTGCAAACTTTCCTCTTCAAGTCTACTGTTGGATTGAGGCTCTGGGCTGATGTTAACACTGGATTCCCCTTTGACAATAGATTTCCTAGAGAGAATTCCCATATTTTTGTCATTCTTTTTTTTTTAATGTTCATTTATTTTTGAGACACACAAAGACACAGCATGAGCGGGGGAGGGAGACACAGAATCGGAAGCAGGCTCCAGGCTCTGAGCTGTCACCACAAAGTCCAACGCAGGGCTCAAACTCGTCAACCACGAGATCATGACCGGAGTGGAAGTCAGATGCTCAACAGACTGAGCTACCCCTGTGCCCCTATTTTTGTCCTTCTTAACTTACTTTTTCATTTTGGTGTATTAAGCTTCTTAAGAAAGCTGTTACAGGGACTAAATGTATTTTATATTTGTATATTAGAAAATGTCTTTATCCTTACATTTGATTGTTAATTTGGGTGGATATAAAATCCTGTATTAAAACCATTTAATCTCTGAATTTTGAAGGCATTTCTCTATTGCCTTTTAGTGTATTGTGTTAACTGAAAAGTTTGATGCTGTTCTCATTTCCCATCTTCTCTGTGGGACACATGCCTGGTCCTTGTAAGCTTTTAGGATCTTCTCTATTTCTGATGTTAGAAAATATTTCACAGTGCATCTCTGTCTCTGCTTTTGAAAGTGACTTTCATTTGGCTCTTTTGTGGGTTCATTCAATCCAGACATTCATGTTCTTCACTTTTGGGAATGTTTCTTGTACTATTCTTTGTCTTATCTGTCCTGCCCACCCCCCCCCCCCCATTTTTTTTCTTTCTGGAATCCCTATTTGTTGGATATTGAACGTTGTGAAATTATTTTCTAACTTTTTAAACTTTTTTATTTTTTGAGTCTGTCTCTTTGGTCTAATTCTCAGGAGAGACTTTTTTTTTCTAGTGCTATTTGATTTTGGTTTGATTCTTCTACTTTTAGTTTTTATTTTTCTTGTTCTCTCAATAGGTCTTCTTATGTAATATCTTACCTATTTGCAAATATTATGTGACTATTAAAGTTTTATGGGGTGTTTGTTTGTTTGTTTGTTTGTTTTTTGGCTTCCTGAAATTAGGTTTGTTTCTTCTGGCCTGCCTAACCCTTTGCCTTTTATTTTTGTGTTGCTTTGTTTGGATTTTTCTCTTTCCCTTTGGAGACTTTTATAAAATGGTTGTTGATATTAAACTGGCTGCTCATATTTAAGAATAAGGTATAAAGAAGTTGAAAATTTTTTAGCTAATGTACATGAAGCTTGGTGATTGGTGGGCTTCATTAGAAGGTGATCTGGAGGTGGTCTGACCTTTTAGGTGGGAAACCCTCTCACATTTCCTTATCTGAAGTTCTTTAGCATTATTAAGACTTCTAGAGCAGAATTTTCCTCCCTCTTGCCTGGGCAGTGGGGAATATATGCCTGTCTGCTGGTATTGTGGGAGAAAGGAACGACATAACTACCACATTTCAGCATGTAGATTTTCCATTTATTTCCCTTGTGTTTCACAGGGCTTCTTATTCCAGACTTTTATTTTACCTGACTGCCTGAATCTGTAAACTGTGCTTCAGTTCCTCCAGAGAATAAACCTCCCATTGCCTGCAGCTGGTGAGGATGTACTTTCCTGACACTGGAGGCTGCTAGGAGAGATCTAGCATTTCAAGTTCTCTGCCTAGCTCCATTCTCCATCGAACCTAGTGGCTGGACATTGAGTCTCATAAGAGTTCCTTGGGGGAGTCGCTCAATTCTTATCTCTCTCTGTGGGTGTTTAACTTATAACCTCCTTCATTTTGCTATGTCAGTGACAGTGTTTTCTGTCTTCTTTGTCCTTGTAGATTAATACCATTATAGCTTTACTGTGAACAATCTGCCATTTTTAATCAGAACTGTATCTTTTTGAGGGTGCCTGGCTGGCTCAGTCTGTTAAGCATTCAACTCTTGATATCAAGCTCAGATCATGATCTCATTGTTTGAGAGTTGTAGCCCCACAACAGGCTCTGGGCTGGTGGTGCAGAGCCTGCTTGGGATTCTGTCTCTCCTTCTCTCTGCCCTTCCCCTGCTTGTGTGTATACATGCGTTCTCTCTCTCTCTCTCTCTCTCTCTCTCTCAAAATAAATAAATAAACTTTAAAAAAAAGGAACTCTGTCTTTTTTGTTTCTGTGTTTTTAAATAATTCTTCACATGTTTAATTTTTAGCTTGCATGATTTTACATTAAGATAATAAGATATTTAATTACCTATTCTGTTATTGTTGAACATTTAGCTGAACTCTACTGGGTTTTTTCTTCTTTTCTTTTTGTCATTTTAACTAAATATCTATATAAACAGCATTTCAAAATCACTTGCATTATCTTTCTATTTAGTGTTTTATAACCAGAAGGCATTGTGCAACCCATTTGATCCTGCTCCCTCACTTTACAGATAAGGAATGTGAGTTATCCCATGGTCAGACAATTCCTAAGTGGCACAGCTAGGCCTTGCACCCAGGCATTCTGGCTTAGCATCCGTGCTCTTGACCATTGCACTCTACATCTCCATGGAATTAACCCTTAACTGGCCAAGTTACTGTTAGTTCACAAAGTGTTTTTAAAATTGCAATGCTTTAATAACTAGCAAGGTCGAACATTTTTCTATATGACGATGTGTTAACTAATGCCTTGTTTCCCTTTAGTTTGCAGTCTTTCATCTGGAAAATTTGGGACATTACTTAGTGGCTCATGGGATACCACTGCTAAAGTGTGGCTGAATGACAAGTGCATGATGACCTTACAGGTACAGTAGTAGTTCTGTGTGAATGTTCTAGATAATAATTAAATATGATCATTCTGTGGCAACTTAATTTAATTCCCATTTAACTCACAGGGTCATACAGCTGCAGTATGGGCGGTAAAGATCTTACCTGAACAGGGCTTAATGTTAACTGGATCAGCAGACAAGACTATTAAGCTGTGGAAAGCTGGAAGATGCGAGAGGACTTTTTCAGGTAAGATCGGAGTAGACAACTTTTATAATAAATCTCTTCATATTCACTCAGATGGTGTTTTCTCAAAAGTTTAGAAGCTTGAAAATGGTATTCAAAAACCATCAGTGTATAGTATAGAACATTGGGGTAAATGTAACTTTCTGACAATATTTAAAATCTTTTTAAAAGATATAATGAAACTTCTCATAAAACATCCAGATGTGGACTAATACATGGCCACTTGAACTTATAACATGGTTTGCAATTGTTTTTGGCTGTCATTTTAACAAGTTTAGCCTGAAACTTCCAAGCATAAGCCTGGTGACTTGATGGTGGCTCAGTATTATTAACTTTATATATGGAGGAAAGCATCATGAGTATTTTATGAATACTGAAGTACATTATTTAGTAATAACAAATTTAAACATATGTTGTGGTTTTAGGGGGGTAGTCTTTTTGAACCTTACCTATTAAATAGCTCCTACACTGAGGCATGTGCTAATACTACTATTGATGATTTATTTGTGGTGCACTTAAATTTTTTTTAAGTTGTGTTCATTTAAGTAATATCTACATCTAGCATAGGACTTCAACTCCTGACCCACAATCCAGAGTCACATGCTGTTTGTCTGACTGAGCCAGCCAGGCACCCCTTTGGTATACATTTTTACGTTGTTTTTCTTCTCTTTTATTTTCTCTTTTGAAGTTGATCACTACTCCGGATAATACTGCAAAAGTCCCTTATGAAGATAAAACTATTTGTAGATGGACGAGTTATAACTAAGCATCCCTATGTTACATACAATATATGTTATCAAGTTGTCATTAATCCTTGATAGCTAATCTAAATCAGCAAATACTGAGCATGGGAAATTTTTTAAGTTTTTGTTTATTTGAGAGAGAGCAGGTACATGTGCACTTGAGGGAGGGAAGAAAGAGAGAGAGAGAGAGAGAGAGACAGAGAGAGAGAAAGAGAGAGAGAATCCCAAGCAGGCTCCACGCTGTCAGCTCAGAGCCCAATGTGGAGCTCAGTCACACAAACCATAGATTGTGACCTGAGCCAAAATCAAGAGGAGGTTGCTTAGGCAACTGAGCCACTCAGGCACCCCAAGCATGGGAAATTCTTTGATTCCTGATCTCCTTTATTAGAGAATATTCTGTCCTTGAAAAAAAATGTATCTTCTGTACTGCCTCAAGTAATATTGAAAGAAATTGAATTTTATGAAGGTTTAAAAAACATTTTACATCCTTTGATTAATGGAATATAGATGTTTTTCCAAGTACATAATTAAGAATATAATATAAGAAGTTTATTCCATAAAATCTTTCCTTTAAAAAACAAATCATTGAGGGGCGCCTGGGTGGCTCAGTCGGTTGAGTATCTGACTTCAGCTCAGGTCATGATCTCGCAGTCTGAGTTCGAGCCCCGCATCGGGCTCTGTGCTGACAGCTCGGAGCCTGGAGCCTGCTTCGGATTCTGTGTCTCCCTCTCTCTCTGCCCCTCCCCCGCTCATGCTTTGTCTCTCTCTCTCTGTCAAAAATAAATAAAACATTAAAAAAAATTAAAAAAAAATCATTGAGACTCCTGTGTGGCTCAGTCAGTTGAGTATCCAACTCTTGATTTCAGCTCACAACCTGAATAAATAAAAATGAAAAATCAATCATTAATATTTACTGTATAATTTCAATGCCTGCATTTGTATATATTATGAACTGTTTCTATTAACAAAGCAGGGATGTTTGGTTTATATTTGTTTTTTGGTTAAATCAGAGGGGAGAAGTTAGGATTTGTTGAATCAAAACAACTAGGATTATGAGGCAGGAAACATGAATCTTGTAGCTTTTCCATTAGTTGTGTGGTCCCAGATAAATTAATCTCTCTCAGCATATTCTAAAGTTTACTCTTTATGATGGTTTTCATTTCAAATTCTTAAATAACTGATCTTTTATAATTTAACTTCTCTTCATTTTTTTTTGTTGTTGTTGTTTGGGATTTTATTTATTTATTTATTTTTTAAGATTTTATTTTTTATTTATTAAAATTTACATCCAAATTAGTTAGTGTATAGTGCAACAATGATTTCAGGAGTAGATTCCTTAGTGCCCCTTACCCATTTAGCCCATCCCCCCTCCCACAACCCCTCCAGTAACCCTCAGTTACTTATGAGTCTCTTCTGTTTTGTCCCCCTCCCTGTTTTTATCTTCTTTTTGTTTCCCTTTCCTTATGTTCATCTGTTTTGTCTCTTAAAGTCCTCATATGAGTGAAGTCATATGATTTGTGTCTTTGACTAATTTCACTTAGCATAATACCCTCCAGTTCCATCCATGTAGTTGCAAATGGCAAGATTTCATTCTTTTTGATTGCCAAGTAATACTCCATTATATATATATATATATATATATATATATATATATATATATATACACACATACACACCACATCTTCTTTATCCATTCATCCATTGATGGACAATGGACATTTGGGCTCTTTCCATACTTTGGCTATTTTGGATAGTGCTGCTATAAACATGGGGTGCATGTGTCCCTTCAAAACAGCGCACCTGTATCCCATGGATAAATCCCTAGTAGTGCAATTGCTGGGTCGTAGGATAGTTCTATTTTTAGTTTTTTGAGGAACCTCCATACTGTTTTCCAGAGTGGCTGCACCAGCTTGCATTCCCATTAACTTCTCTTAATTTTTTTAGTACTTTATAAATACTAGTCACAGTTTTATGTGGTAAGAAATTTAGAGGCCATAACTTTTTGTCATATTTGAATATTTTATATGCTATGATGCTTACCAATTATTGTTATTGAGGATGAAAAATTGAAAATGAATTGCCAGGTAAAAATGAAGAAGTGTTGGGATTAGAATCTTATTTCTGGAGAGTTGTAGAAAATAATTTGGTGAAGATAGTGTAAAATAACTTCCAAAGACCGGTAATAAAAAATATTGCCAAATCTGAAATACAAAGTTTGGTTACCAGGCTTTTCTACAGAAAAAAAATGAATTGCTCTGCCTTGCAAATCAGTTATTACTATTCACTGATATGTTTTATTTATTTGTTTATTTAGGGAGGACACAAGTGAGCCAGGGACAGAGAGAGAGAGGGAGACAGAGAGAGAGAAGTGGGGCTCATGTTTTACATGAAGCGGGGCTTATGCTCACCTGAAGCGGGGCTCAAGCTCATCTGAAGGGGGTCTTGAGCTCACCCAATTTGGGACTCAAACTGTGAGATCGTGACCTGAGCTGAAGTCAGATGCTTACCAACTGAGCCACCCAGGCACCCTGATGTGTTTTATAATGTTAGTTAAATACATAGATCCATCAGTGAAATCATCCATCTTATTGGTTCATATTATTTTTCTTTTCATATAGGGCATGAAGACTGTGTACGAGGTTTAGCAATTTTGAGTGAAACAGAATTTCTTTCCTGTGCAAATGATGCTAGTATTAGAAGGTGGCAAATCACTGGCGAGTGTCTTGAAGTATATTATGGACATACCAACTATATTTATAGCATATCTGTTTTTCCAAATTGTAAAGGTAAGATTAGCATATATCATGTATTTAAAATTCTGTATTGAACCTTGTTCCATCCCATTCTTGAGGTGGGGGTAGGAGGGCTCATTACCGAAATCAGTTTACTAACTGTACTTGAATAATTTAGTAGCTATGTTTCATAAGGATCTTCTTGTAAAGGAAGAAATTGTGTGATCATCTTTATATCAATTCACACTTGATGGTTAATGTCAAATAGTTTTGGGTATTTGAGGAAACACTTTGTATAATTTATTGGTGCAAAGTGCATAATATGTAAGGTGTGAAATGTAGAAAATATGATTTTTGAAGTTTTTGTGGTATAAGTAACAAATAAATAAAATGTAAAACTATAATTTTAAAATATTTTGGGTTTAAAAAAGTCATTATGCCTCCCTAGAAAGGTGATATTTATAAATGTACTTAATTTTATTTGTTCAAACTAGTTTTTCTTATATTCATTGATTTTAGATTTTGTGACAACGGCAGAAGACAGATCTCTGAGAATCTGGAAACGTGGGGAATGTGCCCAGACAATCCGACTTCCAGCTCAGTCTATATGGTGCTGCTGTGTTCTAGCCAATGGTGACATTGTGGTTGGTGCGAGGTATTTATATTCTAGTCAGTCAATAAATATCATGTGTCTAGGCCTTTGGTAGGTGTTAAGAGTGCACTGAGATAAGCCATAAGGAACTTTAGGTGAATTGGGAGACATTTCAGTACATTTCTGTACTGAAAAAACAGCATTAGGCATAAGAGCTTTTATACATTAATGGTACATGATACAGTACAAAAGTATTGCTCTGCCAGTTGTGCAGTCAGAACGTCGAATGCAAAAGAAACTGGAGAAGGTAGAGATTAGTGTGGGAAACCTTTATGAAGAAGAGGAAATTTGAATTGAATGTTGAAAAATAATGAGAAAGAAGGGAAATGAGAATTTCTGTCAAAAAAAAAAACCAAAACAACAGTGTAAGTAAAGGTGTGGCAGGACCAGGAAAGTGATTTGTGGGGCAGATGAAGGAAAGTGGTGGAAGACTCATGCTAGGGAATAGTGGGGGATACTGGTAAGGTGGTAAAGGCAGTAGGGTGGAGCATAACCGTGGACAGCCTTGAATGCCAGGTATCTTTTAGAGTCTGTGCTTGGAGTAAAGGGTTGTAGCTACTGAAGTGACATGAATAGAGCATAACCTGTGAATTATTAACTATGTAGGTTGGATTTAACTAGTGGTGATGGCAGGAAAGCAACTTGGAAAGCAGTTCTGGTAGTAGGGGTGTGATGTTATGAAATACTGTCCCCACGGTGCCAATGGACAAGAGGCCAAAATATTAGATATTGCAAAGGAAAGATTGTCAAAAGGAGGATAAAAGAAAACTGTAAAGCTTCAAGCTTTTGGTGATTGCATTAATATAATGGGGAAAGTGGGAGAATTGGTTAGGTGCAGAAGATGACAACCTCAGTTTTAGATTTCTGAGGTCCGAGTGGTGATGAACTACCCTCGAGCCGGTGGATCTGGCATGGAAGGCAGAAAAGAAAGAAAGGAAAACCTCTAAGGGGTGGTGAGTCTAATAAAGCGGAGGTAGTTTACACTTTGGCTGGGTCAAGGGTTGATTTGTTGATTTAATTATTTTCCCCCTAAGCATATTTAAAGTTAAAGAAAATAAACAGTTTGAAAGGGTAAAGTTCCTGTCAGTCAAAGGTTACATAAGAAACAAAGTTCTCTGTAGAACGGGGCAGGATTAGTGCATTTGAAGGTGGCCAACTTGCCTCTTACCCAAGAATTTAGAAATGGTGGAAGTGAAGTCATGTGCCAAGACTAGAGGTTGGGATTGCCATCTAGTCTAAGGTGAGGCTTTTTTTTCATGAGTGGGATTACATTGCTGGTTAAGGGCATAGGAAACACAGACTGTGTTTCCCAAATGAACAGATACTGAGCATCTGCTATTTTCCAAGCTTTATGTTGGTTATTTGAGCCCTTTGTAAATAAAATAACCCACTACCCTTCTTTATACTCTTGTATCTATGTAATATTGACTTAAATTGTATGTTATAGCTCCAGATTTTTATGATGGTAAATATCTAACTTGGAATTCAAAATTGTGTTAGATACATATTTCTCTGTCTTTTCTCAGTGACTTTTCCCTTAAATAATCTTTTTCTACCCTATAGATGGCTTTAGAAAGCAGCATAGGATAGTGTGTGAAGTCAGCAGAGTGCTTTCTCTACTCAGCCATAAATACATAGTAATGTTTCTCATATTCACAAATATAGATTATTTTTGCTTTGGATCATTCAGGTGGGATAATGTTAATACAATATGGCAGTGACTTCAGATCACTTTGTTTTTCCTTATAGTGATGGTATTATTAGAGTGTTTACGGAATCAGAGGATCGGACAGCAAGTGCTGAGGAAATCAAGGCTTTTGAAAAAGAACTCTCTCAGGCAACCATTGATTCTAAAACCGGTGATTTAGGGGACATTAATGCTGAGCAGCTTCCTGGGAGGGAACATCTGAATGAACCTGGTAAATATTTCAGTGTATATAGTAGTAAAAAATACTACCCTGTTTGCCTTTGGGAATAATTAGAATGATAAGAAAAACAAGTTTGTTTTGCTAGTCATTAAGTGTTATTCTCATTGCCAGTTAGGGATTTTTTAGAACTTTTACACTTAACCACTATGAGAAACCATATTCTTGCTTCTTTCTGTGTCACATTTTGAGCTTAACTCCTTAAAGAAGAATCTTCATTTTTGTTTTAAATCCATCTCCTGATACCTAGCTCGTATATAATAGGTACACAAAAGTCACTTCTTTAATACCTTTTGGTTGATTGGGTTCCCTGAGACACACTGTATAGACTAAAAATAAAAATGAGTTCAAAGAAAGCAGTGTCTCCTTAATGAGTTGGGGATCATTTGAGTTTAAACCAGAGGGCAGTAGTTATTTCAAATGAAATCTTGTGTTTGATATATCCCTGATCCATTATATCATTGGTTCTTAGAACCTGGTACATGGACCCCTGGGAATATTGAGATTCCTTCAGGATGTCCTTAAGGTCCAACTAATTTAATAATACTAAGCTGTTATTTGACTTTTCCACTATGTTAACATGGTCTGTGTTAACTTATGGTCCAAAAGCAATGCTGGGTAAAACAAACAAACAAACAAACAAACAAACAAACACAGGCTTCTTAGTACACAAATCAAGGCAGTGACACCAGACTGTTCTGGTAGTTATCGTGCTCTTCACTGGCATGCAGTTGTAGTTAAAAAAAAAATGAAAACCATTTGCCCATAAAAATGTGCTTGAGGAAGCATTAACAATTAATTTACTACCTCTTGAGGCTTTATTACATGTCTGTTTTAATATTCTGGTTGACAAAATGTCAACACACAAAGTACTCCCAAGTACCATGGTGTCTCTGGGATAAGTACAAACATTCATTTGCATTGCGGGCTGAACTTTTCATGGAGTGCCATATTTATTCATAGAAGTAACTATGGTTATTTAAGCTTGGGTTTAGGCAAGACTTTTTTTGAAAATTAGCAAAATGACCATGTCACTTTAAGGAAAACAGCTGACAGTATTTATTGCCAAAGATAAAATTCAAAACTCTCAAATGAATATTGAAATTTTGGAAAATTTGTATTTATTACCAGGAGCTTGTAAGATAGACCAGTGCATTTTAGTATTTAATAGAGCCTGAAAAATGCACTGATGGTGCAGATTCTAAATTGTAACCTTTAAAGACCTACTACTTTGTAGAATATTCACATTTTTCTGAAAAAGCTGTTAAACTAGTCTTTTCTTTTTCAACTATGTTATCTGTGTAAGGTTGGATTTTCTTTATATACTTCAAATAGAACAACAGATTACAACAGATTGAATGCAGAGGCAGGTATGATAATCCAGCTGTCTTCTATTAAGAGAGACAATAAAGAGATTTATAAATACAAAACAATGTCAGTCTTCTCAGTAAGTTTCTAAAGCTATTCTTATTTTTCATATTATTTATTCAATATGTAATAGATCTATTATTGTTTTCCATTAAGTGAATTTTTTTTACTCTTTATTTTTAATTTCAAATCCAATAAGTCAATTCATATAACCTACATTAAAAAAAGTTCTTTGGGCTTCTGAGTAACTTTCATGACTATTATAAGGAGATCTTAAAATCAGAAGTTTGAGAACTAATGTATCGTATTGTCATGTTTTTAATATTCTTACAATTCTTTGCAAAAATGTAGTCTTTTTGTCACTGTATACACACACACACACACACACACACACACACACACACACATATTCAGTAAGTATTTCCTAAGTGCCCAATGTGTGCCAGGCATTGTTCTAAGCTTTGGGGAATACAGCAAATATAAAAGGTTACAAATATCTCTGTTCTTACAAATTTATACTCTATAGGAGACAAATTAAAAAGTAAATAAGTAAATATATAAGTATGTCAGATAGTGATAAGTACTGTGGGAAACAAAGCAGGAGTTGGGTGTTTTGTAATTTTAAATACAGTGTTCAGGAAATATATAATATTTGGTATAGCATTAGTTGCTATTATAGATAAACTAAAATCTCACTGACTTAATACAAGAGTTTATTTGTTGCACATTCAAAGTTCACTTGATGACACGGTATATTAGGTATGTTTGGGGAATTTTTATCTGTTTCTGGGGTTTGTTTGTTTTATTTTAGAGAGTGTGCACATGAGCGGAGGAGAGGAGCAGAGGGGAAAGAGAGAATCTTAAGTAGCCTCCACACTCTGTGGGAACCCAATGCAGGACTTGATCCCATGACCCTGGGATCGTGACCTGAGCCGAAATCAAGAGTTGGTTGCTCAACCAACTGAGCCACCCAGACACCCCATCTTGAGCATGTTTGTAGAGCAGTTTTTCTCCTTGTGGTCATTTGGGGATGGAAACCACCATCACCATGTAGCTTCCAAGGGCTTCTTGGGTAGAGACATTCAGCCATCAGACAGGATAAAAGCGGAGGTTAGAGGAAGATCGACTAGGCCTAGAACTGGCACATAGCACACCCATTCAGATTGCACAGACCATTTCTCAGTAAGTGGCATCTAGACACTGCACCTGGCTGTAGCCACAGCTACATCTCTACCCTGTGGAGTAGGATTGTGAATCTCTGGAGGACAGCTGCCTATTTCTGCCACTGAAGGCTCTGCTGAGAATGTGACATTCAAGTAAGTTCTTAAGGAGGCAAGAGTAAATCTTGCCAACATCTGTGTAAAGAGTGTCATGGGCAGAATTAACAGCCAGTGTAAAGACTCCAGGGCTAAAGTCCGGAGATGGGTTGAGGGAGAAGTGCAAAGTGAAGACAGAGGGGATGATAGATTTGGCCTGTACACTACTCCAAGGACTTAGGCCTTGATCAAGAGAGATGGGAAGTCATTGAAAGGCCTCGAACAGAGGCGTGTCAGGGACACTTTAACCTTTGAAAGAATTTTTATGGTTACTGGATTGAATATAGACTGTAGGGAGCCCCAGGGCAGGAGTAGAAGGCCATTAAATCAGTCCAGCCGAGAAACGTTGAGTGGCTTGTAGCATTGGGTAGCAATGGAGATAGAATAGATAGTTTTTTTGACCTTTTTTGAAGATGGAACTGATAGAGGGGCACCTGGTTGGCTCAGTCAGTTAAGCATCCAACATCAGCTCAGGCAATCATCAGGTAACCACAGTTAGTGGGTTCGAGCCCTGTGTCGGGCTCTGTGCTGACAGACAGCTCAGAGCCTGGAGACTGCTTCAGATTCTGTGTCCTGCTCTCTCTTCCCCTCCCCTGCTTGTGCTCTGTCTTTCTGTCTTTCAAAAATAAATGAATGTTAAAAAATTAAAAAAAAAAAAAAAAAGAACTATAGAATTTGCTAAGGGTTTGGCCATGGGATTCAGAGAAAGAGGAATCAGACTGTTCTATACTTTTTGGCCTGAGCAGCTGGAAAAATGGAGAGTCGTTTATTAAAATGAAAGTGTTGTCAGAAAATAGTAATAAAACTTATTTTTAGTGGGCCAGCTACTTTCTAATGGAAATACACCTTTTTTTCTTTCCTTTATTTAATAAAGGTTACTTTTAACCATTATTGTATTTTGAGACACTTTCCAGTAGAGTAACTTTTTTTTTTTTTTTAGTGTTTGTTTATGTTTTGAGAGAGTGCACACATGAGTGGGGGAGGGGCAGAGAGAAAGGAAGAGAGAATCCCATGCAGGCTCTGTGCTGTCAGTGCAGAGCCTGACATGGGGCTCAAACTCATGAACCATGAGATCTTGATCTGAGGAGCAAAACCAAATCCCAGATGCTTAACTGATGGAGCCTTTTAATAAAATTTCCAGTTAAACCAAATACATAAAGTTAAGATTTTTTAATCTGTGTCTTTCATTTTTACTCTACTTTTCTACTTTTGATTCTTAACATTTTTATTTTAAGGTACTAGAGAAGGACAGACTCGTCTAATCAAAGATGGGGAGAAAGTCGAAGCCTATCAGTGGAGTGTTAGCGAAGGGAGGTGGATAAAAATTGGTGATGTTGTTGGCTCATCTGGTGCTAATCAGCAAACATCTGGAAAAGTTTTATATGAAGGAAAAGTATGTCAGTTTCTACTTTCTAATTACCATTATCTTAAAGCATTAGACAAAGGTTTTCTTTTCCCTTTTCCCCATGCTAATACAATTTTCTTTGGTGTTTTGCCATTTAAAAATACATTTCTCTGGGGAGGCTTCTCTCTTTTCCCTGCCTTGAAACTGACTTTTAAAAAATCTTTTTCCATATTTGATACATTAGACACTATTTGTCTTTTGGTACTTACTGTGAGTAAACTGTTCCCAACCCTTTTGGATTAGGAGCTTCTGTGCCACCTTCCAGCCAATGCTTTCTGCCTCGTTATATTTAACTTGGCAGGACATGAGGGCCCCTGTGTGGCAGTGCTTATAACACCAGCATGTTTTGCTGAGTGGGGCATGGTAACAGCTAATACTTTTGGCCTTGAGATCAACCAGTTGGAAACCTTCCTTTGGCCTTAGAATTTATGTGTAGTTGTAATACATTCCCCTCCTCCATCCCCAGTGAAATACTGACCTTGCAGCATATGCAGATGGTTGCTATCAATCATCACATGCCAAGTGGAAGATTGTAACATTGCACTTTGGAGAAAGTTTAAGGATTATAATTTTATTATAAAATGTTTATATAAATATATTTGTTATAAATGATTTATTATAACTTTATAAAATAAAGGACACATAAGATCTGTGATATATATGCCATTAATATGAACAGATAAGTTAGTAATCATTTATCTCCTTTTTGTATTCCTGTTGAAGGAGTTTGATTATGTTTTCTCAATTGATGTCAATGAAGGTGGACCATCGTATAAATTGCCATATAACGTCAGTGATGATCCTTGGTTAACTGCATACAACTTCTTACAGAAGAATGATTTGAATCCCATGTTTTTGGATCAAGTGGCTAAATTTATTATTGATAACACGAAAGGTCAAACCTTAGGACTTGGGAACACCAGTTTTTCAGATCCTTTTACAGGTAAGTTTACGGTTTATATTAAGTCTTCTGTACTTAATTCATTGGTTAATTTTTTTTAAGTGTATTTAAACATCTGTTATCATAAGCTGTTTAAATTAAAATGAAGATCCAAGATCTATAGCAGGTTTTTACTTTAAATCATATTTTAAATCTCAAATTATATAGTAATTCTGTGTTTATAGAAACAATTCTATATTGCTCACTTTCAAAAATATAGCCACACTGTAACTAAATAAAATTATGAAACTTCAGTCATTTGAAATGAAAATAAACCTGGAAGTTCCCTTATATAGTGACTCTTTAAAAATACCTGTTTTGGTGAACCTTAGTAAATAGAATTTTTTTTTCCACACAAGGCTAAAGTGGTTAGTTGGGCATAAATCTAGGACTGAACTATGGGTAGTTTTTTGTTTTGTGGGTTTTTTTTTAATGTTTGTTTATTTATTTATTTGTTTGTTTGTTTATTTTTATTTTTGAGAGAGAAAGACAGAGCATGAGCAGGGGAGAGGCAGAGAGAGAGAAGGAGACACAGAATCCAAAGCAGCCTCCAGGCTCTGAGCTGTCAGCACAGCCTGACATGGGGATTGAACCCATGGACCACAAGATCATGATCTGAGCTGAAGTTGGATGCTTAACCAACTGAGCCACCCAGGCACCCCTATTTATTTATTTTTGAAAGAGAGAGTAAGCAAGGTAGGGACAGAGAAAGAGAGAGAGACAGAATCCCAAACAGGCTCCATGGTGTCAGCACAGAGCCTGACGTGGGGCTCGAACTCACAAACCATGAGATCGTGATCTGAGCTGAAACCAAAGTCAGTCACCTAACCGACTGACCCACCTAGGCGCCGCTGAACTGTGGGTAGTTTTAGTTTACATGTGATTTGTATTCCACATGTTGATTTTTAAGTCGGTCGTTCATAACATAGTATACAGTATCTAAAATGTTATAAATGATATTAGGTTCTCAGACCAGTCCATAAATGATAATCCTAGTAGTATTAGTCTGAGTCCTGATTCATAGGAAATGAATTATAATACTAATTGTACTCACCTTAGTTTTGGGTCCCAGGAACTGAGACCATGGTACAGGAGACAATAAAATGCTTCCTTTTTTCTTAGGTACAAGGGCCAGCTCTAAATAAAATTCTGAAATTAGCACTTTATTGTTAATGTTTTCCTGTTGTCATTTTTCATGTGCTAGTGCTCTTGTTTTATAAAGAATCCATATCCCTTCCTGCACTAAGCCCTTATGTAGATCTTTTTTTCTTCTTCTTTCACATACTTCATGCTCCTAAACTATCTCCTCTCCTTCTTGTTCTTTTGCCCACTCACCTAATAAAGCGAATGTCAACCTGCATGTTGACTTAAACAGAATTATCACACTGACTTGCTACTGAATCTAAATAATGTAACCCTTCCCAGTAGTTGCACTTGACAGAAAAAAAAAACCTGTGTTTATTGTCTGGGTATTCTGTTGGTGGAATTTCAGACTGTAGTACAAAAGACTGAACACATAATTATAGTCCTGTGTAAGCTGTTTTGTGGAGCAGAAGGCAGAAATTAGAGCAGCTGGCTTCATTTGGAAATCTTAATAACTGTGGCTTTTTTTGCTCTTCTGAAACTATAAGCATCTTTTTATATACATCTTTCACATATATCTTTTTGTAGATGCCTCTGATTAGTTTCCTAGAGATACTAACACAACATACACTTACACACACCACACATTTGTAAAAGTGTAAGTGGAAATCTCTTTCCTTTGTGTCACTCATCACCTTTCAATTCTCTTCTCCAGTAGGTTGTAAGCTTCAGTGGATACAAGCAATCTTATTCTCTGCTGGATCTGCGCTATTTGACACATGAGTTAATGAACTCAGGGGTTCTTTAAAAGATTACCATTTGATGACTGTGGTTCTGTTAGCAACAGGAACAGTGGGAATTCTAGTGAATTTGTATAGGAACAGCAACTGATTATATGTGTATATTATTTAGGTTAGAGACCACCTGTAATTTCTCGTTTTATATTTGAATTTTTAGTGATTTTAATATTTAAGTGCACAAGCTAAGATATAATAACAGCAATAAAGACAAAACTTGGAGAATCACTGAAATGTTAATTTCTTAGTAGTCTTTTCCTACTGTAAGGCTTCTAATTTGTTATTCTGTCATGTGATGGCTTTGCTCTTTTGTTTTTTCTCCAAGCTTAGAGTCCTCTAATGTAAGCACTGTGCCGTTTTTGAGATTCAAAATTCTGGCTTGGGGAGCCTGAGTGGCTCAGTCGATTAAGCGTCCGACTTCAGCTCAGGTCATGATCTCACACTTTATGAGTTCGAGCCCCGCATTGGGCTCTGTGCTAACAGCTCAGAGCCTTCATGAAGCCTTCTTCGGATTCTGCATCTCTCTGTCTCTCTCTCTCTCTCCCTCTCTCTCTCTCTCTCTGCCCCTCCCCTGCTCACACTCTGTCTCTCTCAAAAATGAATAAACGTTAAAAATTTTTTTTCTTTTTTAAATTCTGTCATACTTCAGCTTTTCCTTTGTTTGCACGCACAGGTGGTGGTCGGTATGTTCCAGGGTCTTCATCAGGATCTGCTAACACGCTGCCTGCGGCAGATCCTTTTACAGGTGGGATGCAGTTTCAATAAGTACATCTTTTTTCACTTACTGTGTAACATTTTGCATTGTATGGCTTTACATTTTGGAGATATCATCCAATTATTAATAATTCCCTTATCTATATTTCTAATTTTGATGGATCTCCTTTTCTTTAACTTCTAATTTTTGCCTTTTCCTGGAGTATTTTGTAGTTTTCCTCATGACTTTTAAATAGCATATTATTAGAACTCATCGTTTTCTCCAGTGGTCCTTCCTGTAAGGAGAGCAAGAGTCAGTAAGGGCATAGGTTTTAGAGTCAGATAGACCTTGGTTCAAAATCTGGCTCTACCACTTACTTGCTATGAGAAGTTGGCAAGTTGCTTAACCTGTCTGAGCCTATTTTTTTTATCTGTGAAATTAGATAATAGGGGAACCCACCAACCAAGACACAGCATGATTGCTATTACTGGCGAGATCCTACCGATCACAAGCCAAGAAGGAGCCATGTGAGTCCCTGATATTGGATGGAGCGGTGCAGTCAAGAAGTCTGTCTGGGCATATTTTGCCTTAGCAAATGAAGGAGACAGTCCACCCAGCTACCCAGGATTAGTCTTCTAATCTGTTATTAATGGCCTTCGTGATGCCCTGGAAGTGTTGGTGTATCTCTTCAAAGTGACTTTATTTACCAAGGTATGCATGCCTCAGCATCAACACTACTGGGAAAATAATGGCCAAACTTGGACTTAAGTGCAGCTGAAGAAGTCTCTGTTTTCAGAACAGCTTTTGATATATTTTATGAAGCTGTGGTTGGATCTTCAGCCAGAGTTCCTGGACAATAGACCAAATTTGGGAAGAGATCCTTGGCATTTATGGTATCCACTGGCCTTGCCAAGATACAGTCCTGTCTAAACCATAAATTGGAGCAGCACACAACCTTTGGTCACTGTCATGAATTTGTGAATCGCTGTCAGTGAGCTTCTTCTCTCCAGTGAATGAATTGGTGGCCCAGTTGCACGTAGCTGCACCCTGTGCATTGATAACCAGTAAACTGCACTAACCACCTATCAAGATCAAGCTAAATGTTGTGATGGCACAGTGGCTGTTAAGGAAATCTTTGATGACATAATGCAATTTGAAAAAAATCTTTGATGACATAATGCATTGATGAAAAGTGCGATCTGAAGCGTAGATAAGATGATGACTTATTCAGACATAGTGATGCCCTAAAACTTAGAACATCATAGTTCCCGGATCTCATTAGCAGCTTTTTCTTGGAACAGAAAGAACATACCAAGCTTCAAACAATACCAACAAAATCAAGAGAATTCCTGGGGCCATCATAGCTGGAGTATGTCTCACTGTTGCATAATGTCAGTAACTCAGAAGATGCAGTGATTATGGAAATATGCAAGATAGCATACTAAACATCCAAGAGAATTATGGAATTAGGATAACTGAACCACACTATTATAAAAAATAGATAACCATATTGAGATGTTAGGGAAATGAAATGGTATGGTACATGTAAAGTGTTTAGCAGAATGCCTGGACTGTATTTAAGCCCTCGGTAGATTTTAGTATACATTCCTCCAATTTTACCAGTAGCACTGGGGCCAAGAGTTTTCCCCATCTAGCTTATGATTTAAGGTCAGTCTTGATTCTCTTTTTTTTTTTTTCCCCTTATTTATGTGGTTCCCAAACTTCTAATGTCAATTAGAATCATCTGGGATGCTTGTTTAAATTATCAAAAGGTCCTTCACACAGAGATATTCTGATATACTAGATTGGTGAGGAGGTTAAAAATACTCATGCCCTGATCCCTCACCCATGGATTCTGATTAAATGTTCTTTGCTGTGGTTTGCTATTAAGTAATTTCAAAAGCTCCCTGTCAGTTTCTACAGTGAAGCCAGTTTGGAGAACCACTAGGCTGTTATGGGTGAACCCTGAAAATCTACATATTGAATAGGTGACTCCTTCAGGTTGTTGGAGAACCACATTTAGAAAAGTGTAGGATTGGGATGCCTGGGTGGCTCAGTCAGTTAAGCGTCTAACTCGTGATTTTGGCTCAGGTCATGATCTCAGGGTCGTGAAATTGAGCCCTGTGTTGGGCTCCACAGTGGATGTGGAGTCTGCTTGAGATTCTCTCACTCTCCCTCTACCCCTGCCCCCTACTTGCATACTCACTCTCTCTCTCTCTCTCTAAAAATAAATGAATAATAATAATAATAACAAGTGTAGATTTACTTTGCCTCATAATTAATGCCTTGGGCAAGTTATTTAGCCTTCTTGTAAAATATTGTTAATAATAATAGTATCTAATTAATATTTAAATGCATATATAAACATAAGATGCTTAGCATACTAGCTAGCATATTAGTAAAAACTCAAAGCCTCTTATTCTGTGTTCTTCATTATTGTAATTAATCTATTTACATCTGCAGTTTTTGTTTTTCATTTTTTGTTTTGTTTGCTTTTCTGTATGTATTACACCCATTGTACCAACTCCTAGATATTAAATTCGGAGGGGTTAGAACAGTAGCTTATCTTTATTCATCCTATAAAGGCTGACCCAGGACTCTGAACATCTTCAAATCCTGCTGATTCTTTCTCTACATTTGTTTCTCATGTTCCTTTCTTTGTATTTTCAATGAGACATCCACAAGTAGGATCTCAGATGTGTGACAGAGCTATTTTCATACCATCTCTAAATCTTATATAATCTGTTTTTTGCTTATGTGCTAGTTAATCCTCTGCCTCTATTTCAGTAGGATGGTGTTCACATTTATTTTTTTTTCTTATTTTTGTTTAAAATTTTCTTTTTGAGTAATCTGTACATCCAATGTGGGGCTCAAATTTACAACCCAAGATCAAGAGTTGCATGCTCTACCAACTGAGCCAGCCAGGTGCCCCACATTCACATTTCATTATGGAAACCTTGGAATTTCTTCTATCCAATCCACTAATGCTTTTTCACTTCATTAGCTTCTGTAATTATAATGTATAAGGCATCTAATGTTTACTTTGTAACTTGAGAATTTTAAGTCTCACAATTATTGGCACCAACTATATGTCAGGTAATGTTCTCAACATTTTTCTGTATTAAATTTACAGCCCATTTATTATATATATAAAGATACCATTCTGGGGTGCCTGGGTAGCTCAATCAGCTAAGAGTCGGACTTTGGCTCAGGTCATGATCTCATGGTCCATGAGTTCAAGCCCTGCATCGGGCTCTGTGCTGACAGCTCAGAGTGTGGAGCCTGCTTCAAATTCTGTGTCTCCCTCTCTGCCCCTCCCCCACGCAAGCTCTGTCTCTCTTTCTCTCTCTCAAAAAAATAAACATTAAAAAATTTAAAAAGAAAGTGGCGCCTGGGTGGCTCAATTGGTTGAGCATCCGACTTCAGCTCAGGTCATGATCTCACAGTCTGTGAGTTCGAGCCCCGCATCAGGCTCTGTGCTGACAGCTCAGAGCCTGGAGTCTGCTTCAGATTCTGTGTCTCCCTCTCTCTCTGATCCTCCCCCGTTCATGCTCTCTCTGTCTCAAAAATAAATAAACATTAAAAAAAAAAATTTAAAAAAGATGCCATTCTAAGGTGTGACTCCTAATGACAGTAAGTTATCGTGTGTAGAGAGCAACATTTTGAACTTTATAATTTGCAGTTACCTTTGCTTACTAGATGTATTAATTGCATTTTAGGCAGTGGTCGTTATGTGCCAGGGTCTGCCAGTATGGGGACTACCATGGCTGGAGCTGATCCATTTACAGGTACATACTTTTCATTTCCTTTTCTTCTTCCCTTTTGTTGCTAGAGAACTTTTCATATAGTAGATCAAGACCAAACTTCTTGACCTGGCTTTTAGAGCGTTCTCAGAATTGTGTCATAGTGCATATTTAACTCACGTAGGAAACTTTAAAAAAGTACTTCAACCTCATCCCCAGAGATGTTCACTTGGTCTGTTACTGCTGTGCGTTGGGGCCTTGGCAAGGGTAGTTTTTATAATCTTATAATGTGATTCTAATGTGTGGCCAGGATTGAAAACTGCTATTCTGCTCTTATAGGTCGGGTTTTCTCACTACCCTTATAAAAACTGAGCTTATTCGTCTCTCTCCTTTGTTTGTTCTTAATGTATTGAGAATTTTAGTCACTATGCTAAATATTATTCTGCTTAACAGGACTTACAAAACAAATCTGATTTTGTGATTTAGGCCTATGCTATTTGGCCTTCTCCTAAGCAATTAATTTTTCTTTTTATTCTTAGTATCTAGCCCAGAGTCTGACACATCTTACTAGTTCATCATTGTTGAATATAGGCAGACCTGCTTTCCTTTGTAAGGGCTGCTAGTAAAATGCAGAACTAAACTGTAAACCTCTTGCAAGTTTGACAGCTCTCTTTGACATATATTTTCCCCTACTTGTTATTTTCTACAAGAGAATAATATATGTATGACACATAATGTTCTTGACCATAATAAAATGTATACTTATAAACCCGGCACTCTACTTAAGAACTAACTTGGTATATGATTTTTGTAAACTATTTTTTCATTGCAAAAGTAACACTGGCTGGTAGTTTTGAAGTAGATCATAGTGGACGAGAATGCTTCAATTCAGATCTCAATTTCACTACTTTCTACCTGTTTTACTATGAGCCAATTACTCTGTTTCTGTGCCTCTGTTTTTCTCATTTGTAAAGTTGAAGTAATATCTACCTCTTGGAGTTGTTAAGAGCTTAAAATGACAATATATGTAAATCACTTCATACAGAATAAATGCTTAGTAATTGTCAGCTGTACCTATTGCATTATAAAAGAGTCTAAAGTTAACAGTGCTGGGTGGCTCAGTTAAGTGTCCGACTCTTGATTTCGGCTCAGGTCATGATCCCAGGGTCATGGGATCGAGCCCCGTGTTGGGCTCCATGCTGAGCGTGGAGCCTGCTTGAGATTCTGTCTCTTTCCCCCTCTGCTCTTCTTTGCGCATGCTCTCTCTCTCTTTAAAAAAAAAAAAATTAATTAAAAAAAACTTTTAAAGTATGAGAGATGTAGAGAATATGAAATGGAGAGGCTTTGTTTTACATTTAAGCTCCCATTCCAGAAACTAAAATTTATTATATCAACAAATATAAATAGTATATAAAATCTTACGATTTTTCTTTCTTTTTTCTGAAGTGCTTGTTTTATTGCATGCACTGAATAGTTATGTATCTCAATAATTATAAAAACAAAGTCATAGAGTTAGAAAAAGAATCTCATTTTTGATTATTCTTTATGTTTTTCATCGTCGTTTGTTCTGTGAATAGGCAATAGTGCCTACCGATCAGCTGCATCTAAGACGGTGAATATTTATTTCCCTAAAAAAGAGGCTGTCACTTTTGACCAGGCAAACCCTACACAAATATTAGGTAAGTGCATTTTAATTAAAAAGTTTTTTCACATATCCATAGACTTCTGTGTAGTGCAGTCAAGGCTGTTCTTCTCACATGAGCTAGGAACTGGGTGCTTACGTGACAGAGACTTCTGTTATTACACCACTGTGTCTACTACAAATATGCAGTCTCATAATGGACGCTTAATACTTGCAAGATGCCTTATACATATATGAGGTTAATGCTTTATGATGCTTTTATTGATAAAAAAACTAAAGGGGAAATCTAAATCCCATCCCCTAAGCTCTTAATGTTTTCAGGAAAAGAAAATAATGAAAATGAATGAGTAAAGCACTTAAAAATAAAGGTTATGCCTTTAAAAAATTAGTGGCCTTTAGAAATCATAATAAAAGGCTGTTCAGATTGCCCATTAAAAATGAAACTGCCAGCTGACTTTGATAGCTTTTTCTGTTAACTCATTTCTCTCAAAATAAAATGGCAGGTGGCTTTGGACTAAATACTACTAGCTCTGTTTGCCATTACTACCTCATGAGAATTAATTGAGATAAGATAACATATACATCTCAGTATAAGATATGGGTGTTTTGATCAGAATTAACTTTCATACTATCTGTATAAAAACCATTAGTAAGTACTTTCTTACTTATTTTGAACAATACACATTCTCTTCCTTTTGCATCCCTTAAATAAACTTTGTTTTCAATATTCTGTTAGTGTTAAAATTTTTAATGCCAAAGGAAAGTGAAAGACGTCAAGTTTCCAGTTATGATTGATAAAAACCTGTAAATTTGGACAATTTAAGCTTTTTGTGATGGGAACTTGAGCTTTTTTATTCTTTATAAGATTTTTGATGGGATGCCTGGTTGGCTCAGTTGGTAGAACATGAGACTCTTGATCTCATGGTGATGAGTTCAAGCCCTCTGTTGGGAATAGAAATTACCGAAAAAGAAAAAAAAAAAAGATTCTTGAGGAAGCAGTGTTGGATGACTCAAAGTAGCATTAGTGATGACAAGGATGCTAATATTGAAGATGCAGGTAAAGGGCTTAAAAAAATTGTTTCATGAAATGTAAATATGGTGACAAAAGGCAGTATTTGCATTAAAGAGGTTTTTAAAGTAATGTCAAATATGCATATGGAACTAAATCAATAAATGAAATATTATACACATTTAACTCTTCAGTTATTTCATTGACAATCATAGAAGTAACATAAGTTGGCCAAAAGTCGTTATAAATTTTTCTTTGAGAATATAGAGGATTGACTTATAGTTGGTTATAAGGATGATAAAATGCTTTGAAAGCCAAAATGATTACAAGTATCTACTTTAAAACTCACTTGAAGCAGAAAGCCTCATAAGATCTTAGAAAATAATAAGTAAAATAAAAATCACCACAGTAACCTTTCATTTTTCTATAATGGGCTCAACTTAAAAATACTCCCAGGCCTTACCCTTATTTGACAGTCCTTGATAATTGCCATGAAAAGTCTCACCTCCCCATGGTGTGTGGTAGAATTCTCTTATAGAAAATTTTGGCACTTTTGTATTACATCTGGCTAATTACAGTTAGAGAATTTTCAAAGTCTGGGTTTGTGTTCTAGGTAAACTGAAGGAACTTAATGGAGCTGCATCTGAAGAGAAGAAGTTAACGGAGGATGACTTGATACTTCTTGAAAAGATACTGTCTCTAATATGTAATAATTCTTCAGAAAAACCCACAGCCCAGCAACTTCAGATTCTGTGGAAAGCTATTTACTGGCCTGAAGGTATGGAAACGGTCTTTAAAATGTAATTAGAGGGGTGCCTGGGTGGCTCAGTCAGTTAAGCCTCCAACTTTGGCTCAGCTCATGATCTCATGGTCCGTGGGTTCGAGACCTGCATCGGGCTCTGTGCTGACAGCTCAGAGCCTACAGCCTGACTAAGATGCTGTGTCTCCCTCTCTCTCTGTTCCTCCCCCACTCACGCTCTGTCTCCGTTTCTCAAAAATGAACAAAAAAGCACTAAAAACATTTTTTTAAATATAATTAGGAAACAAAGTATGTCTGTTCATTTCTGTCAGTATTACTGGTGTTTCCAGATTGAGTAAAAGTTACCCTGGGTACTTGTTATTCACATTGTGAGAAACTTCACAAAAAGGACTCACCACACCCCTGTAATTCATAGTCTCGATTTGTCACATGCCTTATGAGAATCTGAAAGCAACGGCATGTACCATGGCATGTACCATTTCGTATACTATTTCAGAGCATCTGTGGATCCCGGCAAGCCATCCAAGAGATGTTTTGTGACCTATTAACCCCAGGCTACAAACCTTTGCTATAATTTTGTTTTAACTCACTTAATACCTTTTAAATTCCAAAAGTGTCCTCTCCCTTATTATTTTTTCATGCTGTTGATTAGAGAAGAAAAATAATTTGTCCCACAAAATATCCATATTTTGGATTTGGGGTTCACTTAATGTGTTCCACTATCTCTATAGTTCCTGCTAGACATAATTAGATACTGGTTCAATAGATTTTTTTTTTTTTAAGTGAATATCCTTTATAAATGATGCCACATACTATCTTTATATCATAGGGCATATAATTTCTGGATTCCTTATTTTTAGTGATGTTAAGAAGATTATTGAGTGGCTACATTCAGATGGTGTCTGCCCAGTCTTTTGAATGTAAAGCTCTCCACCAATCTGTAAGCATGCTATTAGCATTTGTCAACTGGAATTCTGTAAAAAGCTTTTCTTCTTCAACTCTTTGGTCTTGTAGGATTTTTTAAAGCATCTTACATTACACGATTCATTCCACAAGGATATATTGAGTACTCCATATGTGTCACGCTGTTTGATAGCCCATTTAAATTATTTTTAAAGTGTACGTGATCTCATAGCAATAAATACAGTCCCTATAAAAATGAAAAATCAGTTAACACAAGTTTTAGAAATATATATATTACATAAAGCACGCACATGGCTTTTAACATTTTCTAAAATGAGCATGTGTTAATGAAGTAAGATTCTGAAAATTGAGTAACAGTCATAGGAATTTTCTGGGGTTTTATAAACATTAATGAATTTTTATTTTTAACAGATATTGTCTTTCCTGCACTTGACATTCTTCGGTTGTCAATTAAACATCCCAGCGTGAACGAGAACTTCTGCAACGAAAAGGAAGGGGCTCAGTTCAGCAGTCATCTTATCAGTCTTCTGAACCCTAAAGGAAAGCCGGCAAACCAGCTGCTTGCTCTGAGGACTTTTTGCAATTGTTTTGTTGGCCAGGCAGGACAAAAGCTCATGATGTCCCAAAGGGAATCTCTAATGTCACATGCAATAGAACTGAAATCAGGGAGCAATAAGAACATTCACATTGCTCTGGCTACATTGACCCTGAACTATTCTGTTTGTTTTCATAAAGACCATAACATTGAAGGGAAAGCTCAGTGCTTGTCAGTAATTAGCACAGTCTTGGAAGTTGTACAAGACCTCGAAGCCACTTTTAGACTCCTTGTGGCTCTTGGGACACTTATCAGTGACGATTTAAATGCTGTACAGTTAGCCAAGTCTTTAGGTGTTGATTCTCAAATAAAAAAGTATGCCTCAGTATCAGAACCAGCTAAAGTAAGTGAATGCTGTAGACTTATCCTAAATTTACTGTAACAATGGGGACGGGAACTGAGATTTTAAATTGATTAGTGGTTTTTTCCCTCATGTTTTACATGACTGATTACAGATGTTAAAAAAAAAAAAAAGGATGCTGTGGAATAAGTAAAATTTCAGATCTTGTAAAGTGGGGGAGGGTAAGAGGAGACAAAGAAGAAATAAAATTTTTGCACTGATGAACTGTGAGATTTTCCTGTGTGATGTGGGTAAGTTTTCAGGAGTTTAGAAACAAATTAAGAATGAGCTAAAATCAACAACAATGCAACTATTACAGTGGCATAATGTACATACCTCTGCTGCATGAAAGAAGATAAGAGCTTTTATTTATATAATTTACTCTTGCTATTTATATAATACCCCCAAACTGTTTTACTTGTTGGTGATTGTCTTTTATTTAATTTCTGCTCTACTCACTTCCATTGCTGATTCTTTCAACAACCCCAATACAAAGTACGTTATAATTTTCAGAAATTAAGTTCTAAATTATTCCGTATATCCAAAAGATACGATTTATTCATTTAAGTTACTTGTAAATAGAAATTGTATTTGTTTGATGGCTTATTTTTTATTTTGAGACAGACAGAGTATGAGCGGGAGGAGGGGCAGAGAGAGAAGACAGAGTCCCAAGCAGGCTCCATCTCACAAACCACAATATCACGACCTGAGCCAAAATCAAGAGTTGGACGCTTCACCTACTGAGCCACCCAGGCGCCCTGATGGTTCATTTTTACATGAAGGAAAAGCAACCTACTAAGCTGTGTTAGGTTGTGTATCACTTCAGATAGATGAGGCCCCAAACAAATTAACTCCAGGCTTGTGCTCCAGTTTCTTTTGCCCCTGTCTATTGGAGGTAACTTCATTATTCATTCCAGTTTTGAAATTAGTTCATTTTTGGTCATTTCCTTTGTCTCAAAAGGAATTTGGAATGTGTTGAGTTTTCGAAAGCATTTGTGCAAGCCAGAACCATGCTATTTACAAGTCCAGAGCCTATCATGTGAAACTTACTATTTTTGAGTTCTTAACACTGGCCAGGCACTGTGGTAACCACTTTGATATTTAATTCCCAAAACCTCTTAAATGGAGGGTGATGTTGTCTCTATTTTCAGAAGTAAAGATAATAGGATGAATCATGATGAGAAAAAAAGAAAAGTACTATACTTCCTACAGAGAAGCATCCATATTTGTCTCTAAACATCATAGGAACTAGCAGAAAGAAGGAACCAATGCACTAATTACATAATTTAATGTCTAAAAGAACTTCAGTTTCTTAAGCATAACTAGGAAAGATCTTTTCACAAAGAGGACTTTGCGTAAAATTGTGAATAGCATTCTCAACATGGATCGTATACAGAACCATCAATTTGCTGGCTTTATTGCAGTCAAAGAATAATCCTTCTCCAATAAGAGAGGAAAGGTTTCCCATCATCTGGATTAATTCAAGGAAAAACTTTTGGAATATCAAAAGGAAATGGGTAAAATAGAAATAGAAGGAATGTGTATTTTGCTGAGTATTAAGTTGCAGTTTTCTGATATGTACCCAGACTTTAAAAAACCTCCATTAGGAATCTGTGCTTTACTTTTTGTTAAGTTTGGATTTAAGTGGTTAAGTCAAACTTAAATGGTGAAGTTAAGAGTTTAATCCAGGTCAGCCTGATTCCGTTCCAATACACTGCTTTTCTTGTTAACATTTCCAGTCTAGCATGCAGTCACAAGTACAAACAATTTATCTACAATATTTTTAAATACTAGGTAGGACCTTTCAATGATGGGAGGAACTAAGAACATGAGTTGACTCTTCAAAATAATAAGGGGTGGCAAATTGTAAACACTGTTTGCTTCTTTTACTGTACAAGTCTTTTTTCAACAACTTTTATAATATCAGTATTTCATGTTTATTGAAGAAAAATTACAAAAAAGTTTAGCAAAAAAAAAAAAAGATAATCCCACTTGAAAAATAAGTGTTGTATGATGGTTTTGTGATATTTTAAAGTCTTTTTCAGTTAAACTTTTTTAATGATTCCCTTATTATTTTTTTGTGAATATAAAAACATACATTCATTGAATAAAACACACACATCAAATAAAATTTGCCTGTAATCTACCAGAGAAAACCATTAACATCTTTTGGTGTATCAGTAGGTATGTAAATGTGTTGTTTTTTAATGAAAGGATTGTGTGATACACATTGTTCAATAACCTGATTTTTAAGCTTAATATAGTATACATCCACCCTAATAAATACAGTACATTATATGGATATATCCATTTCCTATTAGCCGATGTTTTCAATTTTCAACTGTCAGTGCTCAAATAAAAAAAAAGTATCTTACTAGTTCCTTAGGCTACATTTTCTACATAGAATTGGTGGGTCAAGTTATAACAATGTACGTGTTTAGACTTGATACATGCTGTCAAGTCACTTCCAGTGGTAAAAGTCTTGGAGTTAATGTCTTTCATGTTGCATTTAAAACACAGTTGCCTGCAAAAGAGATGTATCATTGTCTTGATTTCACAACTATTATCCTCCATCTGCCCTTACATTTTTTTTAAGTTGTTTTTTTTTTTTTTTAACTATTGTTTCTTTTTGAGAGACAGAGACAGAGAGTATGAATGGGGTGGAGGGGCAGAGAGAGAGAGAAAGGATCCGAAGCAAGCTCCAGGCTCTGAGCTGTCAGCACAGAGCTGGATGCGGGGCTTGAACCCACAACCTTGAGATCACGACCCGAGCCAAAGTCAGAGCCTCAACCAACTAAGCCACCCAGGCACCCCTGGCCTTATATTTTTTAAATGAGCATGCTTCTATTGTGGTTCTCCCCCCAAATTCCAACCCCCCCACCCCCAGCCCCTGATATTAGCAGAGTTTATAACTAAGTAGCAATACAATGAATTTTTTACCTACCTCATAATCCTTTTAAGTGATGGAAGAAGCATAGTGAAAAAGATTGTTCACAAATTCTGGGGATGAGACTGGGAAATAGCTTCCTTAACAGTTATCACTGTGTATCTTCTGGTTATTTTGTTAAGAAATGATAAAATGTATAGAGAATCATTTGTGATGTATCATACTTTGTAAAGGTCTTGAAATATAAATTGATTAGGAAATGTTACTCAATCTTAAAAAAAATTCTAATCTAACTTCTAGTATATTTTTCTATAGAAAATTATACACTGTGTTTGGGCTGCTACAAAAAAAAAAATCCAACATTAGATTGGATGGATTAAAAACAAACATTCATTTCTCACCATTCTGGAGGCCAGGAAGTCCAAGACGATGGTGCCACCATATTTGGTGTTTGACAAGAGCCCATTCCTATTTCTTGCATGGCAGAAGGAGAGAGATGGGGTCTCCCCATTCACGAGGACTCTACCCCCACTAATCATCTCCCAAAGGCCCCATCACATTGGGGATTAGGTTTCAATACAATGAATTGGGGGGGGTGTGTATAAATACAATTTTGAATATTTTTTCATTTAACAATATCTTTCCATGTGTTTTCCTTCAATTTTTTAAAATGAACATGTTCATACATAGAAGTTCAAAGAGTACAGTGAACACTCATGGACTTGTCAACTAGGTTCTACAGTTGTTAACATTGCTATATTGGCTTTATCTCTTTCTTTTGAAATTATTTAAAAGTAAATTACAGACATTACACTTATCAACCATATACTTCAATTTGTATCTTCTAAGAACAAGGACATTTTAAGGAATATTATTTATAACCATAATATTGTATTTAAGAGAATCAGTGATTTCCTAATATCTAATAACTAGCCCACATCCAAGTTTCCTTGTTGTCTCATAATACCTTTTATCACTTTTTTTTTTAATGTTTGTTTGTTTTTGAGAGAGACAGACAGACCATGAACAGGGGTGGGGCAGAGAGAGGGAGACACAGAACTTGAAGCAGCCTCCAGGCTCTGCACTGTCAGCACAGAGCCAAACACAAGGCTCAGACTCACGAACTGTGAGATCACGACCTGAGCCGAAGTTGGATGCTCAACTGACTGAGCCACCCAGGCACCCTTATCCCTTTTTTTAAAAGATCTAATATAAATAATCAAGGTTTATGTATGGTATTAATTTGGTTATGTCTCTTTGGTATCTTAATCCAGAACAGTTCCTCCATTTTTATTTTTAATATCATTGACTTTGAAGTGTTTAGGCAGTCCAGAACACAAGGTACCCCAATTTTTATATTTTTAAAACATATTCCTGTAACTTCCATATTAAGTATTTACTGCTGCTTAATAGTTTACCCCACTACTAAAGTGGCTTAGAACAACACACATTTATTATCTCAAACTTTCTGTGAGTGAGGAATCCTGGCCCAGCTTAGCTGGATCCTCTGTTTCACATGAAGCTGCCATCAAAGGTATCAGCCAAGGCTGAGGTCTTATCTGAAGGCTCCACTGGGGAAGGATGCAGTTTCATGCCCACTTACATGGTTAGTTTCAGTTCTTTTCAAGTCATTGGATTGAGGACTTAAATTCTTAGTTGGCTGTTGGCCAGAAGCTGCCCTCCGTTTTTCTGCTTTATAGTTTTCTCTGTCATGGTAAGTGGTTTTATCAAAGACAGCAAGGGAGAGAGTCTGCTAGCAGAACCAAAGTCAGAATATTTACAATCTAACCACAAACATGCCACCCCCTCAACATCAAGGTATTCTATTGGTTGAAAACAAGTTGCTCAAGGAGAGTGGATTACACAAGGCTGCGAATATCAGAAAAAGGGATCACTGGGTGACTCAGTCAGTTGAGCATGAGACTTCGGCTCAGGTCACGATCTCATCGAGTTCGAGCCCCGTGTCGGGCTCTGTGCTGACAGCTCAGAGTCTGGAGCCTACTTCAGATTCTGTGTCTCCCTCTCTCTCTGCCCGTTCCCCACTCATGCTCTGTCTCTCTCTGTCTCAAAAATAAATATAAACACTAAAAAATTTTATTTTTTAAAAAAACAAAAAGGGATCACTGGGAGCCTTCTTAAAATCTGCCTGCCATACTTATTTCTTATAAATTAAAAGCTAAATCCAAAGGCTTGGTTAGATTAAGCTTAAAGTACTGTAGCAAGAATACTTCATAGGTGTGTGCATTGTTTTTTTTTTTTTTTACTTGATTGCATCATATCTGTGCTTCTTTAAAGTTTATGTTTCCCTTACCATAACTAAAGGAGATTAGGAAGACAAAACAGGGCATAATTGGCCTATTTGCCATATGCATAAGTGTTTTTTTTTTATTATTTTTTTTAATGTTTATTTTTGACAGAGAGAGACAGAGCATGAGCAGGGGAGGGGCAGAAAGAGAGGGAGGCACAGAATCAGAAGCAGGCTCCAGGCTCCAAGCTGTCAGCACAGAGCCTGACATGGGGCTTGAACTCACAGACCGTGAGATCATGACCTGAGCCACAGTTGGATGCTCAACTGACTGAGCCACCCAGGTGCCCAATGAATGTTTTTAAAAAGTTTTCTCATCTTTCTGTATTTTCTTTTCCTTTTTTTAATGCTTATTTTTGAGAGAGAGACAGACAGAGCATGAACGGGGGGTGGGAGTGGGTGGGCAGAGACAGAGGGATACAGAATCTGAAGCAGGCTCCAGGCTCTGAGCTTCAGCACAGAGCCTGATGCAGGGCTTGAATCACGAACAGCAAGATCATGACCTGGGCTGAAGTTGGCACTTAACCGACTGAGCCACCCAGGCACCCCTATATTTTATTTGTTTAAGTGATTATCATGTTTTTACTTGTTTAATGTTTAAAATTAGGGTACTTGTTTTCTGGAGGTACTAAGACAGGATCTTGACTTTGACGGCAACAAGTAAACCACTTTGGTGCCTCTCATGGAGGAAAAGGGTCTTGAGAATACAGTGAGTAATGGAAGTTTTAAAGAGGAGAGAGCTGGGGTGCCTGGGTGGCCCAGTTGGTTAAGCGCCCAACTTCAGTTCAGGTCATGATCTCAAGGTTTGTGAGTTCAAGCCCTGAGTTGGGCTCTGTGCTGACAGCCCAGAGCCTGGAGCCTGTGTCTCCCTCTCTCTCTGCCCCTCCCCCATTCACTCTCCCCACACCCCCAAAATAAATAAACATCAAAAAAATTTTAAAAATAAAATAGAGAGCTGACTAACGCCCTTCTGTAAAGTAAGTAGGCTGATACTGGTCCTAAGCCTTATATGATGAGGTCCTGGGACTTAAAGCTTGACCTTGGGGCTCCTGGACACATTATAATAAATCAGAAAAGTAAAAACGCACAAATGGCAATAATACTTTCATCAGATTTAAAGGCATATGATCTAGTAATACTTACAGGATAGATTGTAACTGAATTTAAAGCAAACCAGTTAAGTAACATTGCAAAAAACAGAGAAATTTAAGTAGACTAGATAGCATGAATTAACTTTTTTTTTTGACAGAGACAGAGAGAGCGTGAGCAGGGGAGGGGCAGAGAGAGAAAGAGAGAGAGGATCCCAAGCAGGCTCCGCACTGTCAGCACAGAGCCTGATGTGGGTCTCCAACTCATGAAACTGTGAAATCCTGACCTGAGCCGAAATCAAGAGTCAGACGCTCAACCGACTGAGCCACCCAGGCAACCCAGTGTGCATTAAGCAATTACTTTATACTAGTTCTAAGTTTATCCTCATCATCCCTATGGGGAAATTACTGTTAGTAATTTTACTTTTACAAGTGAAGAAACTCAAAAGAGTCAAGTAAATCTTTCTGTAACAAGTCACTAGCAAGAAAACAATGGAGAAGAGAGTAATATTTAATAAATTTAATAAGTTTATTTAATAAATGATGTTGACAAAGCTGGATATCAAGATGAAGAGAAATACCAGTTTGTGGTAGGCACTTCACTTTATCATAATAGCAACTATGGTGTTTGGTACTTGCTTATATGTTTGATACACAGAGCCGAAAGTCGCCTGAAACAAACTCTAAATCACATTTCTTTCATTCGTGTGTTTTCAAAGGAACTAATAAATTCAAGAAATGTTTGCTTATTTTTATGCCATTTAAATTTTTCAGTAGTAAAAGTGACCAGAGATGCAGTGTAATATAGTGAAAAAATACTGGCTTTGGGGTTTAAAGGCATACATTTCAATGACATTTCCACTTGCTATGGAATGAAGTTGCTTGATCTCAGCCCCAGGTTAATCAAAGTTACATTAGGATTTCATAAAATAGGATAAAATATGTAAAATGTCTGCGACCTAATGAGTACTTACCAAGCATTGCTTGGTAAGATAATATAAGGCTACCACCATCTTTAACAATAAAAGTGACTGCTGTATACAAGGAACATTCAGACCGGGAAGAAAAGTATTTGATTTTATTGCTACTGTGAAAAAAATGCCCATTAGAGGGTATCCTGATGATATTTTGTAAAATTAGTTGTTTGGAACTCTGAACACACAAATATCCTTACACCTCATTTAAACTTCCTATAATACCACAGAACCTCACCATGAAATATAAAAATGTTTCTGTTGGAATACAAGAATCGTATCTACCACATTATAGTCCTGGCATTGAATAGTGACTCATGCAATATCAAGCTAGTTTTGAAGACCCTTCTCATTGCTAGCAGAGAAATACAGGACAGGGGGCTTTAGAAAGTGTGCCTATGAGGTAACCATAGCCTCAATAATACTGTTCAACAACTAACAACAAAAACAATAGCATTTATTTTGCTAAGAAGTTACAAGCATAGGGTTGGCTGATCCTGACTTGGACTCATTCACGTCTGCAGGTTGGCTGAGGACTCTGCTTTAGGCTAGACTTGACTGGATAGTTTAGCTTGGCAGCTCAGCTCTCTTTGTCTCTCATCTTTCTCTTGGGACCAGTGCGCTAACCTGAGTATATCATTTTCATGGTAATGGTGGAAGCACAAGAGTAAACCATCATTATTATAATTTTTTGGTTGTTTCTTTTGTTGTGTATTTGTTTGTTTGCTTTTTAAGTAGGCTCCATGCCCAAAGTGGGGCTTGAGCTCAAGACCCTGAGATCAAGTGTCATATGTTCTACCCACTGAGCCAGCCAGGTGCCCTTGTTTTGTTTTGTTTTGTTTTGAAACATTTATTTATTTTTGAGAGAGAGAAAGAGCATAAGCAGGGGAAGGGCAAAGAGAGAGGGAGATAGAGTTTCCAAAACAGGCTCAGTGCTGTCAGTGCAGAGCCCAATACTGGCTAGAACTCATGAGCCATGAGAACATGACCTGAGCTGAAGTTGGTTGCTTAACTGACTGAGCCACCCAGGTGCTCCTGTTTTTTGTTTTTTTTAAATACTGCGCTTGCTACACATCTGCTAACATTCTTTTGGCCAGAGTAAGTCATATAGTCAACTCCAATGGCAGGGAATTACATGTCTTGCCTGTAGTGGAAGGACACTGCCAAATCACATGGCAAAGGGCATGAATACAGGGAGAGGTGAAGAAATGGTGCCCTTAAATGCAATTTACCACGGTGGTGATTTGGAAAAGAGCTCTGTATGGATCCTGAACTTCTCAGTTCAGAATTTAATATTGTATTCTTAGTATATGCCAGGCCCTGTATTAGGTGGTCAGACTACAAAGATACATAAGACACCGCCTCTGTTCATGAGAACTAACAGTATATTGAAGAAGATACTGAACAAATACCCGCAGTCAAGAGTTCTGGATGCTCTGTAGGAAAGACAATGTCTAACAAAGGTATTAGTATTTCATTTTAACAGGATTAAGAAATGAAGTGATTTGGAACGGTTTTAAACAAGAAGTGATACTTAAAAAGAATTTTAGATTTAACAAGTTGTGTGCAGGTGGGGTCGTTGAACAGACCTGGAGGGTGTATTTCTGGGAAAGATATGAGCTACAGAGAAAAATGCTGTGCAGATCATGAAAGGTCTTCTTAAATGTTGTATGTTGTTTTCATTAGGAATCTGGGTTGCATGAGAAAGAAACCAATTCAAATGAGCTTAATGAAAAAAGAATTGTTTGTTCATTGATACGAAGATGACAGTATCAAGGACTCCCTGTGTCTTGTTTCAGCGTGTCTTTTGTTGGTCTCATTCACGTAGGATCCTTCATAAGACAGAGAATGTGACAACTAGAACCTATGAGGTAATTTATTCACTGTTCATTTAAGTGGAAGATTGAATTTCTTACCTAAGTGTTTTTAAATAAAACTCCAGAGAAGCACTGATTGGCCCTAGCATTAATACCTATATATGCCAGGCCGATCACTGTGATAAACGCTGAGTTGCTGAAGAGCAGTTATAAAAATGGCTTATAAATTCCTATCTCTGTCCACCCTCTCATATATTTGTTCCAGGACAGAAAAGCAGGCCTGCATTTGTTTGCCGAGCTGTAATTCCATAACAATACATAGCGCTGAGTCTCTTAAACGCTATAATATTCTATTGAAGCATATGAAACTGTCAACATTCAATCAGTTTTGACCTCCAAAAAAGGCAATTTCATATGATTCAACCTAAATAGACAATGGCCTTTCTCTGGCTTTAAGCCAACCAACCTTATGATGTGTCTACGACATGTTCACACCATGAATCAAAGTCCTTTCCCTGTTCTCTGCACAGCAAAACTCTATGCAGAATTACCTGGTTTCTGTTAGAAAGCTGTTTGTACCTATTGTTCCAAAGCCCATGTGACGTCAGCATCACAGCAGCAGCTAACTCCATATAGCTAAGTCTCTCTGCCCTGTGATGAGGAAGCACTGAACTATTCCCAGCAAAGCTCCTACTGACCTCCTTAATTAAAGACTAGTCTCTGGCCATTAATCTCACTAGGTGCTTTTACTCTCATAATATAATGAGTTCATATAATTCTGGATAAATCTGGTTCTCCATCTGAAACTATGCAATCATCCACTCATTTATTCAATAAGTTTGTATTAGGAACCAACTATGCAGGGAATTGCGTGTGTGTGTGTGTGTGTGTGTGTGTGTGTGTGTGTGTGTAAATATTTTATTAAGGGTATTTGGGTAGTGGGCATACAAAAGTGAATAAAACAAAGTCCTTGCTTTCATGGAGCTTACATTCAACTGAAAGGAGACAGACAAATAAATGCATGTATAGCAGTGTTAAGGGCACTGAAGAAGGGGCCCCCGGGGTGGCTCAGTAGGTTAAGTGTCTGACTCTTGATCTCGGCTCAGGTCATGACCTCATGGTTCATGGGCTCAAGCCCCATGTTGGGCTCTGAGGTGACAGTGTGCAGCCTGCTTGGGATTCTCTCTCTTTCTCTCTCTCTGCCTCTTCCCTGCTCACATGCATATGCTCTCTCTCAAAATAAATAAATAAACTAAAAAAAAGCACTGAAAAAAAAATTAAGCAGAGTAAGAAGAATGTACAATGCCAGACTGAGTGAGGATGGAAGCACTTCCTATTGTGTATTTCCTTTGGTTTGTTTCTCCCCACTAGAATATAAACTAATGAGGCATGGGTTTTGTCTATTTTGTACTTTTCCCTAGCACCAGTGGTCAAAACAATGCCTTTGTATTCTAGAACCAAAATATGGGAGAGTGGACAAAAACTGGGATTCATCTGTCAAATTGGTAAGTTCCTCAGCCACCTAGCTGAAGTGCCCTGACTTCTGGTCCAGCCAAAGAAATATGGGAACTATTGTCAGGTTGCTGTAGAATGAGGTAAAAACCAAGAAGCTTTTCAACTGACTTTATTAAGGAATAATTTGCACCTAGTAATTAATAAACAACTAGCTTTATCCAGGCTGACACATTCCAGTTTAGGTTTATTATCAGTCAGCTCAGGCTGCCATAATGAAGCACCGAGGACTGGGTGGCTTAAACAATAGAAATTTATTTTCTCTCAGTTCCAAAGGCTACAGGTACAAGATCAAGGTGTCGGCAGGATTGGTTTCTGGTGAGATCTCTCTTCTTGGTTTGTAGCTGGCCTGTTCCCTTCTCACACTAGCCTTTCCTCTGTGTGCTCACAGAAAGTGGGAGGTGGGGCTTGGAGGGGAGAGGGGAAAGGATAGAAAGGGACCAGGTGGGGGCCAGGGGGAGAGAAATCTTTAGTATCTCTTCCTCTTATAAGGACACCAGTTTTATCTGATTAGGGATCCAACCCTCAGGACCTCATTTAACCTTAATTACTTCCTTAAAGGCCCCACTGCAGGGGCGTCTGGGTGGCTCAGTAAGTTAAGCGTCTGACTTTGGCTCAGGTCATGATCTCGTGGTTTGTGGGTTCGAGCCCCAATTCCAGCGTGGTGCTGACAGCTCAGAGTCTGGAGCCTGCTTCAGATTCTCTGTCTGTGTCTCTCTCTGCCCCTCCCCTGCTTGCGTGCATGCTCTCTCTCTCAAAAATAAATAAAAACATAAAAAAGTATAGATACATTTGGGGTCAGGATGTTAACATATACATTTTTGGGGGACATAACTCACCCCATAACAAGGTTACAAACATTATGTTATTATACGTTTTTATTTATGAGCATAATACTTTCAGTCCTTTCAGGTAAGATACTTAATGAGGCCAATATGGAACTCCTAAGAGCATAAAATGCTCAACTTCAGCATTAAACTTACAAGGCAAAACTAAGGGTGGGGCCAGGGGGTGGAGCCAGCTGTTTCCCCAGGGCTGGAATCTCCCCAGCTTTGGAATTTGTTTTAGACACTTATTAAATAGCTGTTGAATGACAGAGATAGGTAGGGGATATGGCCAAAGGGAAGTTTCTTTTTTTTTTTTTAATTTTTTTGATGTTTTGTTTATTTTTGAGACAGAGAAAACATGAGCTGGGGAGGGGCAGAGAGAGAGGGAGTCAGGAACCGTAGCAGGCTCCGTGTTGACAGCAGAGAGATGTGGGGCTTGAACTCAGGAGCCCTGAGATCATGACCTGAGCCAGTCACTTGCTTAGCCAACTGAGCCACCCAGGTG
The DNA here is from genome assembly GCF_027475565.1 of Acinonyx jubatus. Taxonomy (NCBI): domain Eukaryota; kingdom Metazoa; phylum Chordata; class Mammalia; order Carnivora; family Felidae; genus Acinonyx; species Acinonyx jubatus. The sequence goes on from NC_069391.1 coordinate 43,650,142, forward strand.
CCCCAAAGGGAAGTTTTTAAAATTGCTTTCTGTCACTCAAGTGAAGGATACAGGATTACTATCACTTAGTGTTGCCTCAGGCCCTATCTTTATTCTTCTGTGGCCAAAAGCCCCTGCTGAGACAAATCAACCCTGCCAAATGAGGACACTTTTTAAAAAATGTATTTGTGATCCTGATTTTTTTTTTTTTAATTTTTATTTTTGAGAGGGAGAGAGCGAGAGCAGTGGAGGAGCAGTGAGAGAGAGAGACAGACAGACAGACAGACAAAGGATCTGAAGCAGGCCCTGCAGTAACAGCAGAGAGCCCAGTGTGAAGGTGGAACTTATGATTCGTGAGATGATGACCTGAGTCAAAGTCAGACCATTAATCGACTGAGCTACTTGATCTTGATTTTAAAACCCGGCTTGTGTTTAGATCCAAAATCCTCCCCAGCAGCCCACAAAATCTAACCCTGACACAACGGTGACACATACTCAGTTTTCAAAAACTCACTCAAATCCTTCACTTGTCCCTCATGCACTCAATGCAGAAAATATATAATCTTCAGAAATACTCCCTAAAGTCTCTTCAGTTCTCTTCCATTTGCTGCCCTCAGGCACTGCCGAAAATGCAAAATCTTTTGCGCATTTCTTGCCTTAAATTCTTTTTGAGGGGAAGGGCAGAGAGAGAATTCTAAGCAGGCTCAGCACTGTCAGCGTGGGGCTTGAACTTGCAAACTGCAAGGTCATGACCTGAGCTGAAATCAAGAATCAGTAGCTTAAACGACTGAGCCACCCTTGCATCCCGCCTGTTTCTTTCTAAACATGGCCTGGGATTTCCTGACCAATCCTGTGCACTCCTGAACTCTTCTTGTTTTCCTCTCCTTCAAAAACCAAGACCTACTCTGAAAAGGCAATTTTTGAGGAAGGGAGGGAGAGAGAAAAGATACGAACACTGATATGCCAATAATATTTTTCCCTGTTCCTCTCTCCCATCTCACCAATATAAATAATTAACATACATTTATTCGGTCAACACACTGATTTCAGTGATAAATGGTTAACCTTATTAGCACTTGATAATGAGGAAATAGTGTTCCAACCAATGGTAGTCAACACTGGAAATCAAAAGATATATATATGTTTACCGTAGCATTATTTACAATAGCCAAGATATGGAAGCAACCCAAGTGTCAACTGAAAGATGAATGGGTAAGTGTATATACACACACATACACACATAGTGGAATATTATTCAGCCATAAGAAGGAGATCTTGCCATATGAAACAAGATGGATGGATCTAGAGGGTATAATGCTAAGTAAAATAAGGCATCAGAGAAAGACAAATACCCTATGATTTCACTCATATGTGGAATTTAAGAAAAAATGAGCAAAGAAAAAAGAGAGTCAAACAATCCCCCCTCCAAAAAAAAAAAAAAAAAAAAAAAAACCAACCAAAAAACCCAGACTCTTAGATATAGAGAACAAACTGGTGGTTGTCAGAGGGGAGGTAGGTGGGGGTGCAGTTGAAATAAATAAAGGAAATTGAGAGAACATTTATTTTTTTAACAGAATCTCTTTAATGTGTATTTATTCTGAGACACAGAGCGAGATGGAGCATGAGCAGGGGAGGGACAGTGAGAGAAGGAACAAGAGAATCCCCAGCAGGCTCCATGCTGTCAGCTCAGAGCCCACACACAGGGTTCAATCTCATTAACTGTGAGACCATGACCTCCATAGAAATCAAGGGTGGATGCTTAGCCGACTCAGCCATTCAGGCGCCCCGAGAGTACACTTACCTTAATTAGCATTGGGAAATGTACAGAATTCTTGAATCATTGTATTATACCCCTGAAACTAATATAACACTGCATGTCAATTATACTTGAATTAAAATAAAATAAAAAATGCAAGTTAATCTCTATTATATATTAGATTTAGGTTTCAGTGTATGGGTGACATTTTAAGTTGGATTAGTCTTCAAAATAATTTATTAGGACAAGAAAAATAAGGTGCTGATCAATTGTTTTGGCGGGACAAAATACGATAGGGAAAATCGTTAAAATTTTTTCCTTAAGCAGTTCAGAGCCGCATTATTGTAAAATGTAACAGACTGTCAACAACCTAAACACCAGCACTTGAATATTAGGTAAATAAATTGAGAAAGAATACGGCGAAGTACCAGACCCAAATAGTTTTAGAAGTGAAAAGGAAACATGCCTAACAATTACTGTTAATGGGGAAAAACAAGAAGGCACAAGACCCTAGGTACAATTCCCTAAAATACACTTCAAAAAAAGATTCCCCGCTGATGACAATAATGATGATGAGATTTTCCCTAAGTTCTCTATTCTTGTAACGTTTTAGTGTCATAAATAAAAATTGGAAGACAAATGAAAAACGAGAACAAAAACTACACCTTTACCTTAGTGTATTTGTATACGACAACATTTGAAAGACGGTCTCAATAAGGCAAAGAGCTCTTGTAAATCTCCACATTCCGTCCTTTGCAGAGGCAAGGAAACCCGAACGTGACCCGACAACCTGCGAGTGTTTCAACAAACTCAAGCCAACCTTCACGGCTCGCCCTGGAAGCTCGGTGGGTCCCGGCACGCCTTCCAGAAACACCTCCCTGCGACGAGGCCGGAAGTGACGCACAAGCTGCGACGCCCGCGCTGGCAGTCCGCTGCTGCCGTCGCCGCCGCCGCAGCCGCCGGAGCGCGCTTTAGGTAGCTTCAGAGACGGCGGGCTTTCCCTGGATGGTTGCAGCAGGGGGATCATGACGGGGAAGAAGTCTTCCCGGGAGAAGCGGCGTAAACGAAGTGGTCAGGAGGCGGCCGCGTCGCTCGCGGCACCGGACTTGGTGCCCGCCCTCGCCAGTAGCGGCAGTGGTAGCACCAGCGGCTGCGGGAGTACCAGCGGCTGCGGGAGCGTCACCTGCTGTGGGAACACCAGCTTCAGTGGAAGTGTCACCGGCGGTGGGAGCGGCGGCAGCTGCTGGGGCGGGAGCAGCGTGGAGCGCAGCGAGCGCCGGAAGCGGCGGAGCACTGACTCATCTTCCAGCGTCTCGGGGTCCCTGCAGCAGGTGCGTGCGCGTCCTTCTCGCTGCTGTCTGAGCGGCTGCATTCTCCCAGTAAGGCGGACGTAAGGCTGGATGTGACGGCGGATGGAGGTCTGGTTGTAGCTCAGTTAGCGCTGCGACCGCGAGCTTCTACCCGGTCTTGAGGTTCATTTTCCTAAGTACCGGTGAACCGCATACTCCCAAGTCTTTAAACTTAAAGTTTCTGATTTGCCGATTGTCTAGTTCTTTGCGTTTGGCCCCTTCCACTCCTGTGGGAATCTGTCTGAAAAGTATGGGTCGAGGGCTAGCCTTCAATGCCCATGAGAGTCACGCTTTACTTCTCTCTTCATCTTCACCTTTTAATAGATAATGATTAACTTCACAATATAGGATGAGAAAATTGAGGCTCGAAGAGGTTTATGAACTTTACCCACAGTCATAGTTTATTAATAACACTTAAATTTGAAGTGTTATTAAATCTGATTATAAAAGCCATGTTTTTTATACTTTAGCTATCTATCAAGATACCGCCGTTTAAAAAAAAAAATGCTCAGGGACGCCTGGGTGGCTTAGTCGGTTAAGCGTCTGACTTCAGCTCAGGTCACGATCTCGCGGTTTGTGAGTTCCAGCCCCACATCGGGCTCTGTGCTGACAGCTCAGAGGCTGGAGCCTGCTTTGGATTCCGTGTCTCCCTCTCTCTCTGCCCCATCCCCACTTGTGCTCTGTCTCTCTTAAAAATAAATTTAAAAAAGTGGTTATAAGACAAAAGTCTGAATACCTAAACTTCATACAACACAGAAATCAAGAAGTCAAATTGCTGGGTCAGATTTTACGCATTTAAAAAGATTTGATAGAGGGGCACCTGGTTGGCTCAGTCATTAAACCTTGGACTCTTGATTTCCTTTCAGGTCATGATCTGTTTGTGGGTTCCAACCCTGTGTTGGGGTCTGCACTGACAGCCTGGAACCTGCTGGGGACTCTCTCTGTCCCTACCCCACCCACTGGCTTTCTGTCTCAAAAAAAAATAAACTTAAAAACAAAAACAATAAAAAGTTTTGGCAGGTACCACTAAATGCTTTCCAAAAAAGGCTTTACTGATTTATAGTCTAAATATTACAAAAGAGTACCCATTTCTGCAAATATTCATTATATCCATTTTTGAAAAATTTGTCAGCTTAATGGGTGAAATTGATGTTTCATGTTTTATATACTCTTGATTAATAGTGAGATTGAACATATTAATATTTTATTTACCATTGGATTCCTTATTATGTAAATTGCATATACATATCCTTGGGCCATTTTTCTTTTTGGTTATTTTCAGCTTTTTTTTTTTTTTAATTCATTTTTGAGAGAGATCACAGTGGGTAGGCAGAAAGAGGGAGACACAGAGTTTGAAGTAGGCTCCAGGCTCTGAGCCATGGGCACAGAACCCCACACGGGGCTAGAACCCATTAAGTGTGAGATCATGATCTGAGCTGAAGTGGGCCCCTCAACCGACTCAGCCACCCAGGTGTCCCAGTTATTTTCAGCTCTTTACTGATAAGTTCTGAATCTTTCTACATAAACTCTTGGTTCTAATCTTCTGTGTAAAGTATACTGCAAAAGTTACTACAACTTTGTCTATGGTGTAACTGAAGTTTTTTATTTCTTTGTGGTCAAGGCTAATACTTTCCTTTGCCTTCTGAATTTGTGTGTTTAGGAAGATCTTTCCAGGGGCGCTTGAGTGGCTCAGTCAGTTAAATATCCTTCTGACTTTGGCTCAGGTCCTGAGCTCATGGTTTCTGAGTTTGAGCCCCGTGTTGGGCTCTCTTGCTGTCAGCACAGAACTCGCTTCAGAGCCACTGTCCACCCCCCCACCCTTTCTCTCTGTCCTTCCCCCACTTGCACTCTTTCTCTCTTTCTCTCAAAAATACATAAACATTAAAAAAAAGAGGAAGATCTTTCCATATTCCCTTCCCAACCTGTCCTAAAACTATTCTTTATTTTAATATTTTTAAACATTACATCCTTATTTATTTTTTAAGTTTATTGTTTTGAGAGAGAGAGCGAGAGAGCGTGGAAGGAGCAGAGAGACGGAGAGAGAGGGAATCCCAAGCAGACTTTGCATCGTCAGCGTAGAGCCTGATGCAGGGCTGGAACCCATGAACTGTGAGATCATGACCTGAGCCTGAGTCAGACACTTAACCAACTGAACCACTAGGTGCCCCTAAACATTACATCTTTTAATTGGGAGTTGTGGAAACACAGAAACCCATTTATTTTTATGCATTTTCTCGTATTTAGCCACATTATTATTAGTTTCAAATGACTTAGAAAAATTTGTGTTAACAGGGAGTTTTGTCTATTCTTTTTCAGCACTAATATATCTTGTTTTTTGTACTTTTTCATGATCTAAGACTTTTAGTGTAGTGTTTAGCAGAAGCAATGACAGTAGGCATTTTTTTTCCCATTTGTTTTTTTTAGTGGGAACATTTCTTTTTTTCTGGAACATTTCTAATGTTCACCCATAAGTATATTTGCCAAAGGTTGTGAAAGATACTTATCATCAAGTTAAGGAGATTTTCTCCAATTCCTAGTTCACTGAGGGTTGTAAAGTGTTATTAGATGCTTTTATGGCATTCTGTTTAGATAATCACATAGCTTTCCTCCTTTAATCTGAAAATGTAATTTTTGGTAAGTTGGTAAATTAATTCACGTTAAACTGTCTTGTAGTCTTGGAATAGATCCTATTTGGCTTGGTTATTGTACTCAGCTGGAATTTGATATTCTTTCTTTTGTGTTTTATGTTTCTAAGTTAAGTCAGCCTATGGTTTTTATTTGTGTAGATATCCTGTCTGGTTTTGGTATCAAGATTTTACTAGCCTCATGGATTGATTTGGGAAGCTTTGCATTTTGGGGATGTGTTCCAGAATAGTTTCTCTCTCTCTCTCTCTCTCTCTCTCTCTCTCTCTCTCTCTCTCTCTCTCTCCCTCTCTCTCCCTCCTTCCCTCCCTCCCTTTTCTTTCTTTCTTTCTTTCTTTCTTTCTTTCTTTCTTTCTTTCTTTCTTTCTTTCTTTCTCTTTTTCTCTCTTTCTCTCTTTCTCTCTCTCTCTCTTTCTCTCTTTCTCTCTTTCTTTCTGTTTATTTATTTTTGAGAGAGGGAGAGAGCGCAATCCGGGAATGGACAGAGAGAGGGTGGGGACAGAAGATACAAAGCAGGCTCCGCACTAATAGCACTGAACCTGATGTGGGGCTCAATCTCACGAACTGTGAGATCATGACCTGAGCTGCAGTTAGATGCTCAACCGACTAAGCCACCCAGGTGCCCCAGTTTATATCTTTTTCTTGAAGATGTATCAGAACTGGACTATTGGACCATACAGCTGTGTGGGTCTGGTGAGTGTTTTAGGGGCAGGTTTTATTTATTTATTTGTTTTTACTTTTTTTTCCTTCCAATTATTTGATAGTTATAGATCTATTCAGTTTTTTCACACCTTGTAGATTTAATTTTGGATATCATTATTCTTATCTTAATTGTTTCCATATCTTTTATACTCTTTATCATGATGAGAGGCCAATAAGCTACATATTGTAAACATTCGCATGCAGAACTAAGCCCTAGTTTTAATTTATGAAGGAAAAAAGAGTTCAGAATATATTAGGCATGTAGAGAAGACCTCAGAATTCTGAATGCCGTTATATCTGTTGTACATTGCATTCCCTATTATTATTGTTGGTAACAGCTTTATAGAGATATAATTCATATACCATATAATTCACCTCTTTCAAGTATACAGTTCACTGATTTTGAGCGTATTCATGGAGTTGTACAACCATCACTGTGGTCAGTTTTAAAATACTTTCATCACCCCCAAAAGAAACCCAATGTGAACCTTTCAGCTCTCATCCCTAATACTCACCGCTGCCACATTCCATCCCTGGGCAGTCACTACTTCCTATCTCTATAGATCTATAGATTTTCCTGTTCTGGACATTTTATGTGAATGGAATGATATTTCAGTGAATGGCTGTTCCACAATTGGTTTTTCCATTTTTCACTTGATGGACATTTGGATTGTTTCCACCTTTTGGCTATTACGAATAAAGCTGCTATGAACATTTGTGTACCAGTTTTTGTGCAGGCATGTGGTTACATTTCTCTTGGATGTGTATCTAGGAATGGAATTGCTGGGTCATAAGGTAACTTTTTGAGGAGCTGCCAGACTGTTTTTCCAAGCAGCTGTACCACTTTCTATTCCTACTAGCAGTGTGTGAGAGCTCCAGTTTCTCTACATCCTCACTAACACTTGAATTATTTTGTGAGCCATTAAAACGAGCTAACGTTCTTTACTTTTTCAGTCTAATTATCATAATAGTCTTTAAAATTGGCATGTTTTTAAATGACTTTTAAAACAATTCTATTAGAAAATATAATAAACAGGGGCGCCTGGGCGGCTCACAAAGCTGACCAAGCGTCCAACTTCGGCCCAGGTCATGATCTCACGGTTTGTGGGTTCGAGCCCCTCATCGGTCTCTGTGCTGACATCTCAGAGCCTGAAACCTGCTTCGGATTCTGTGTCTCCCTTTCTCTCTGCCCCTCCCCCCAACTTGTGCTCTGTCTCCCTCTGTCTCAAAAATAAACATTAAAAAAAATTAAAAAAAAAATGATAAACATACCTGAACTATATAGTCAGGGAGAATTTTCTTGAAGAAATGCCTTTTGAATTGATATCTGAATTTGTTACTTTTAAGAGTATAGGATGGGGGAGGGGGGAGTGGGAGGAAGACCATTCAAGTGGGAATGGTACATACAAAAGCCCTGCCTATGTGGGGTGAAGGGAGAACAGGTTTTATTTGAAGGCCCAGATAGGCTTTGTTATCCAAAGATCAGTGTGAATTCACTGGAAGGTTATAAATAAGGAGGATGAGTATATGTACATTTTATAGAATCTATTCTAGTAACAGTATACAAAACAGATTGGAGAGACAGATTAGATGTAAGGCACCCAGTTTAGTAGCTGCTAAGGTAATCTAGGCAAAAGATGATGGTACCTTGGACCAGGATTATGGCAGTAGATTTGGAGAAACTGATAGATTTGGGAGATAAGAGGTAAAATTGACAGAAATGTTTTAAATTACTTGGCTGCTTTGAATATGATTAAATTACATAACATTTTTAAAATGAGCATAGCTCCTGATAAGCAGTAATACTTTATAGTATTTGTGATCTTTAACATTTTTGCTGCTGTGCCATTCTGTTTTATGAATTTAAGAATAACAATGCATATATAAAATTTTGAGTTGAGTGGCCTGCGAGAGTAATATCCTAATTCTTCAGAAGTCTAAAATTATAGGAGGGCACTCAATAGTGAGTATATTTTCTTTTTCTTTTTTTGATGTTGAGTATATTTCCTTTTATATGTCCTAAGGTGGTATTTCTTCGCTTAATATCACCTTATCAAGTTAAGTGTAGTTTGGAGAGTAATATCAAGGAATATTGAACAATTAAAAGTCCTTGTTAATGGCTTTAGGTAAATAATCTATGCAAGCAAAGAATTTGGAAATGTTTAATGAAGTAGTTATTAAATATAAATGTATGACATCATATACATTCTCCTTTATTTAATGGTTCATTGTCTCTTTTAATTTTAGGATACCAGATACCTTCTGCCAACTTTGGAAAAAGAATTATTCTTGGCAGAGCACAGTGACCTTGAAGAAGGTGGACTGGACCTGACTGTGTCACTAAAACCAGTTAGTTTCTACATATCAGACAAAAAAGAAATGCTTCAGCAGTGTTTCTGTATCATAGGCGAGAAGAAGTTACAGAAGATGCTTCCTGATGTGTTAAAGGTATTTCATTACATATATTATTGGATTATACCCAATGTAGAAATATATACCTTTTTTGTAGCTGTCATTTTACTTAATGTAAATTATATAATTGGATGTTTTCAACTAAAACAGGCTACTTCAAAAAGATTAAAAAAAGGGAATTTGGAGAACTATAAATGGCTTTGTATATTGAAAAGTTTGCCAAGAGGGGCACCTGGGTGGCTCAGTCAGTGAGCATCCGACTTCGGTTCAGGTCATGATGTCCCAGTTCCTGAGAGGTTCCTGAGTTCAAGCCCCATATCAGGCTGCTGGCACAGAACAGTTTTTGAATCCTCTCCCACTCTTTCTGCCCTTACCCCGCGCACACGCCCTCTCTCTTTCTCTCTCACAAAAATGAAAAATAAATAAATAAAAATTTAGGTAAGGGATGTATTGACCTTTTGGAAATAATTCTATTAAATGCAGGCAATTTTAGTAACTAAATTAGAGGTATAATGATTCTTTCTGGTGCTTTAGAAAATAATAATTCTGCTATGTAACAGTGTACAATATTGGTTGGCAAAAGCTTATATTTCATTAAATTCAGAAATATTTTCATATATTCATGGTATTCTAATTTTACAGTTGTGGAAATAGGGCTTAGGATCAAAGATGTTTAGAACCAGCACTTGAGTATTTAAATCATTAGAGGAATTACCTAACAAATAGGCTGCTATTAAAAACATCTGGGTACCTGACTTACTCCTTAGTTTGTTCTTTCCTAACAAACTTGACTTTATTTTCATCAAGTGTCTGTAAGTTGTAACGTTTACAAATTAATTGGCCCGTTTTTCAGATTTCATCTCAATGAAAAGATTTATCTGGCTTTTAATTTGTTTTAATGTAAGATTTTGCTAACCAGACTTTTTTCTTTGTAATTGCTGTTTTCCAGTTTACATTGGTGCTATATTACATAAGTGTATTTCTTTTAATGACATTTTCTTTAGAACTGTTCAATAGAAGAAATTAAAAAGCTGTGCCAGGAACAGTTAGAGCTCCTATCTGAAAAAAAAATCTTGAAGATTCTTGAGGGTAAGAACATATTTCTACACTCTGGTAACTTAGTAGTTAATATCATATTTAGCATAAATCCTAGGTTATTCTTTTTTTAACTTGGATATTACTTTAATTTCATTAAAGTAATGATAATCATTGGATAATCATTGAGTAATTTTACTTCTGTTTGTACTTTGAAATATAGTTTACATATCAGAATAGCATTTCAAGAATAGACTTTTTGTTATCATTTTCTGAAATCAACTGTGTAGGTAAGAGCATAAGTTTGTACACAATAATAAAATGAAATGAAAGATTTTACCCAAAACACTGTAAAAAAAATTATTAATTATTGAGATAGCTTTTCTTGAAATAATTTTTTATTTTCTGCTTTATGTTCTTACGGCTTTTAATTGCCTGTTGTATACTGCTTTTGCTCTAATAAGACTTGGATGCAGAGTGGGAAGAATTTCTTGGAGATTACCTACATTTATCTGTCTGCCTGAAGTATGACTCTGTGACATTATTAGCTGTAGAATTTTAGATTTTCAAGCTTTTTTTTTTCTTTTGGAACTATACAAGGATTTTAGCATTAATATTACAAGAGAAGAAGCAGAAAAATGGGGACACTAGATTCCCAGAGATAACATTTTTTTTAAATGTGAAATGGTTTAATGGGGTGATGTGGCTGGCTCAGTTGGTAGAGCATATGACTCAGCGTTGTGAGCTTGAGCCCCACGTTGGGTATAGAAATGACTTGAAAATAAAACCTGAAAAAAAAAAATAAAAAATTTAAAATGGTTTAATGGAGTTTGTAACTTTGCTAATAGATGTATACATCTGGGTATAGTCTGTAAGTATATATACACACACACACATATATCTATAAGATAGATAAAGGGAAGGCAATTAGAAATACCTAATAAAGCATCGAAAAAACTCATTTTAAATGTAAGCAATTAAAAACGTCCTCTCATCAGTTACAAAGTTCTTTAATTTGCATCATTTTTCTGGATGACACTTTGTGTAATGATTAAATTATGACATTTTATAAGTATGCGTTCAACAGTTTATTTTATTTATAAGGTGACAATGGTATGGACTCTGATATGGAAGAGGAGGCAGATGATGGCCCTAAGATGGGATCTGATTTAGTCAGTCAGTAAGTTAAAAATTTTCATTTCCGTTTCAAAATTTCTTTGTTGTTCCTTCAGTGATTTCTTACCTCAAGAATGTGATTGTTTTTCTGTGTTGTATTTATATAAAATGATTCAACAGTGTAGATTTGTTTACTTATAATAATTGATTTTGGTATATATGAACATACAGTTAATTGCTTTCAGGATTAAGATGATTTTCTTAAACTACTAGTCATAGATGTAAAACAGTGATGCCGGCCTGCAGCTGAATCACTTCTGTCATTTGGAATTTGAATTAACTACTAGTGATACTCACTATTTATTAAGTACTTTCTCTACCAGGTATTGTGTTAGTAGTTTAGAACACTTTAACTCACTGACTACTTCTAGTACCTGTTAATATCAGGTGATAATTGTCACATTTCACAGATGAGATAGTAAGGTGGTTCATTTTATATAGGTACATAAAATTTGACTATTGTGATGATAAAAAACACCCAGAGTTTTGGGGATGCTAATATAAGCCTTTTTATTTTGGAAAATTTCAAACTTACATAAAAGTTGAAAGAATCATATAATGAAATCAGCAACATTAACATTTTGTTATTTTTGCTTTCTCTCTCTTTATCATTTTTTTTTTTTTTCTCTCAGAGCCATTGCATTAGTTTGTTAGGACTGCCATAGCAAAATATCATACACTGGTTGACTTAAAGAAAAGTTCATTTTCTTATAGTTCTGGAGGCGGGAAGTTCAAGATCAAGGTACTGGCAGGGTTGGTTTCCTCTGAGGCCTCTCTTCTTGGTTTGCAGATGGCCACTTTGTTGCTGCTTCTTGACTTGTTTGCCCTTCTCTCTGTGTGTCCCCTGCGTCCTCCCCGTGGACAGGTGTCTCTCCCCGTGTCCTGATCTCTTCTTTATAAGGACACCAGTAAGATTGGATTAGGGTACACAGTAATGGCCTCATTTTAACTTAATTACCTCTTTATTTTTTTTTTATTTTTTAATATTTATATTTGAGAGAGAAGAGAGGAAGAGAGAGAGCACGCTAATGGAGGGGCAGAGAGAGAAGGAGGCACAGAATCTGAAGCAGCCTTTAGGCTCTGAGCTGTCAGCACAGAGCCGGATATGGGGCTCGAACTCATGCACTGCGAGATCATGACCTGAACCGAAGTTGGACACTTAACCAACTGAGCCACCCAGGTGTTCCATTTAATTACCTCTTTTAAGGTCCTATCTCCAAAATAGTCCTATTCTTTTTTTTTTTTTTTTAATTTTTAAGTTTATTTATTTTTGAGAGAGAGACAACAGGTGGGGAGGGACAGAGAGAGGGAGAGAGAGAATCCCAAACAGCTTCTGCACTGTCAGCGCAAAGCCCAGAGTGGGACTTGAACTCACAAAATGAGATCATGGCCTGAGCCAAAACCAAAGCTGGATGCTTAACTGACTAAGCCCCCCAAGTGCCCCCAAAGTAGTCATATTCTGAGACACTGGGGTTGAGGCTTCAACCTATGAATTTTTTAGTAGAGGGAAACATAATTAAGCCCATAAATCTGTTTTTTTTAATTTAGTTAAATTTTATTTTATTAATTTTTTTATTATTATTTAAATCCAAGTTAGTTAACATGTTGTGTAGTAATGATTTCAGGAGAATTTAGTGATTCATCACTTACATATAATACCCAGTGTTCATCCCAACAAGTGCCCTCCTTAATGCCCATCACCCATGTAGCCCATCCTCCCACCCATTAATTTTTATTTTAGAGAGAGAGAGAGAGAGAGTGAGAGAGCAAGCAGGGGAGAGGGGCAGAAAGAGAGAATCTTAAGCAGGCCCCATGCTTAGCATGGAGACTGGTGCAGGGCTGGATCCTATGACCTTGGGATTAGACCTGAGCCAAAATCAAGAGTCCTTTGCTCAACTGACTCAGCCACTCAGGGGCCCCACCCATAAATCATTTAAAAATAAATTGCAGATGTCATAGCATGTCATGCTTAATTCGGTATGCGTTTCCTAAAAATAAGGACAGTCTACTCCATAGCCACAATACAATATCACTTTAAAAAAAATAAGCAGTAATTCAAATAATGTCCTCTAATATATTGCCCACATAAAATTTGCCCTGTTACTAAAAAAATATTTTATAGTGTATTTATTTATTTTAATTAATGAACTGATTCTGATCCAGGATCCAGTTAGAATTCATGTGTTTCATTTGACTGTTAGCATAACAAAGCTGAGTTTAAAGGGAGGGTTTAGATGTGAGAAATAAAAGCTTAATGACTAGCCTGGGAACTTAGTGCCCATCTTAAAGGAATTTAAGAAATAACAAAGTAGGGGCACCTGGATGCCCCACTTGGTTGAGCCTCTGGCTCTTGATTTAGGCTCAGGTTGTGATCTCAAGTGTGGAGCCTGCTCAGGATTCTCTCCCTCCCTCTCTCCCTCCCCCTCCTGTATTCTTGTGCGTGAGTTTTCTCTCTCTCTTTCAAAATAAATAAACATAAAATAACTTTAATAATAACAAGTTAAGCCAAAAGAAAGTTGGAAAAATGAAACAAACAAATGTAAACATTAAAACTAAAGAAATAGTAAGCAAACAAAAGGATGAGTAAGTTATAAACTTGGTCTTTGTAAAGACCAGAACATAGATTGACTCCTTGGAAGGACATCAGTGGAGAACAGTTATAATTGAGATTAGGAAGAAAGGAGATAATATCATAATTATAGATAGGTGTGAATTCATACACAGCATTGTATAAACAAAGTTGAAACTAGCAAATGGATGATTTTCTATCAGAATACAAATAAACCAAGTAGACTTTCTGCAAAAGTAGAAAATTTGGAGATTAACAAAGAAGAAATTAGAAAGTGAATAGGGATCTACTGTTGAAAAAACTCCAAGACAAGGTGAATTCACAGCTGAATTATTACTTAATAAGTCAAAACATGTAAAGTGTTTACAGCTAATAAAATATTCAATAATGCCTTCTGTTGTTATTTTCAAACACGTTACACCTGTGTTATTTAAATTATTTCAGGCCGTAGGAAAAGGTGTAAAGGTCTTCAATTTACTTTAGGATTTCTGCATAGCTTTAGTACCCCAAATCTCATAAGTAGTGACGAAAAAGTGTATGGGGGATTATAGGCCTTCTCACTTGTGAATATAGATGTAAAGATTGTAACTACATGTTAGCATGTAGAATCCAGCGTTGTGTCAAGTAAGTAGTTACACCACTGACCATGTAGAATTTATTCCAGGAATAAATTTACAGGAAATTTAATTAGAAAGTCTATTAGCATAATGCATATCAGCAAATTAAAGAAGAAAAATTATATGGTCTGATAAGTAGATACTAAAAAGGCCTTTGATAATATTCAGCAGCCATTTCCAATATAAGCTATAGGTAAAAAAGATACCATAGGAAACAGTTCAGATGTGATGAAGGCATTTGACCAAATTTAACTACCCACTTAGTGAATTAAAATGAGGAACTAGACAGGAAGCCTGTTAAGGCCATTAATTTTAAACATTTTCTAGCATTTCTAAACATTAAACATTTCTAGCAAATGCAGTTAGACCAAAAGAAAGATGGGTGGTGGAGAGTAATTAATTTTGATATGATAAACTTTGGAAGAAGAAATAACTGTATTTCTCTTTTCAGTTTATAAGATTATAAATCTAGAATAGCTGAGAGATTCTAGGTTCTTAAAAAAAAGACTAGAATTTGATAAGATGGACTATATATAAGCATAAGAAAATCAACAACTGTTCCCTCTTATAGCAGAAGCATCTATAAAAAGGATGCATTAAGCTTTTCCAGACAGACAGATGTGTGTGTGTGTGTGTGCATGTGTGTATGTGTATAGGGTATGTATAGTTACATAAAAGAGATTTATTATAGGAATTGGTTCATGTGCTTATGGATGCCAAGAAGTCCCATGATCGGCTGATCTGCTCTCTGTAAGATGGAGAACAAGAAAAACTGGTGGCAAAATACAGTCTTAGTCCAAAGGACTCCAGAAGCCCAGAAACCAGGAGTGCCCATGTTCCAGGGCAGATGAATGTCTGAACTCCAGCAGACGGAGCTAATTTGCCCTTCTGCCTTTTTTATTCTAGCCCTGAAAGGATTGGATGATGACAGCTCAGGACTGTCTGCTTTATTCAGTTCACCAGTTCAAATGCTAATCTCCTCAGGAAGCATCCTCACAAACACCCAGAACTAATGTTTTACCGGCTATCAGGCATTCTTGTGCTGTCACAGGGAACTAAAAAAAAAAAAAAAATTCTCTTCATACAAATTACAAAAACTAGGATGTGCTTTCCAAATACATTTTATAGGAAATTTATGAAGAATATCCTAACATTTTACTAAAAGACAAAAATCATCTGAAAAAAATAGCATAACATTCTTAATTGTGTAGTCTATGATGGTGGTGCGTGAAGTTCTTAAATTAGACTAAAACCCCAGATCCATTTGGGTAAAGAGACCAAAATTTAGATACATTAAAAAAAAAAAGTGCATCTGCGTGAGAATTTTTTTTTTTAAGTTTGGGTGTTAAATTATGTCATAAATAAAGTCGGTAACCAAACAGAAGATCTGAAAGAAATACTTGAAAGATACAACAATCCTAATAGTAGTGAAAGCTGGTTTCAGGACAAAAAGATTTATGCAAGACAGTTAAGGGCAGTTTATAATAATGTGAAATCCATAAAGATGATCTAACAGGAATATATGCCTTACATATGCCACATATATGTGCATTTCCTGTATGTAGCTGTTACAAGGCAAAAACTACAGGAATCGTGATGTGAAACCAGAAGTGCAGGAGTAATAGGAACTTGATTTTATCTCTCTCATCTATCTAATGATAAATCACTTGGTTAAAAAATAAATCAGGATATTGAACACCTAAATAAATTAATTGATATAGACCATATTCTGTATTCTGAAAACAGAACATATCTTCTGTGGACTATCCAGAAAAGTTGTTAATAAGTTTGGTCATAAAAACTCAATAAAATTCTCAAAGAACTATTGTCCTGACTTTAGAGCAATAAACTAAAATGAACAAAAAGGATGTGGAAACTCACTGCCTACATATTTTAAAACTCAACAGCTTTTAGGTTAAAGAGCAGTTATAAACTGTCTAAAAACTAACAATAAAAAACTAACCAGCTCTATGGGATACAGCTAAAGTAGTACTTGGAGGAAAATTTTGCCTTAAATATAGATAATTAATCCCCAAATTAAAATAAGTGAACTAAGTATCAATTCAAGAAGTTAGGAAAAAAAAAAAAAACCACAATGAAATAAACTTAAAAATAAATGCATACAGATAAAATGGCATACTTAATTGTGAAAATCTGCTCGGTTTCTTTCTAAGATTGGATCAAACAAAAATACCTACTCATTACTCCTTTTCAGCAATGCACTGGAAGTCCCAACATGTTCAGTGAAGGAATAAAAAGAAATAAAAGTCGCATAGATTAGAAGGAAAAAGTAAAACTCCCTATTTGCACAGGACTTAATGTGTTAATCTGTTGGGGTGCTATAACAAAATACCACAGACTGGATAGTTTATAAACAGAAATTTATTTTTTAGTTCTGTAGGCTAGAAGTCTGAGATCAGGGTGCCAGTATGATTGGGAGAGGGCTCATCTAGCCAGATTGCAGATTTCTTGTATTCTCACATGGTGCAAAGGGCTGTGAGATATGTGGAAAATGTTTTATAAGCGATATAATCTGTGTCTGGCTGGCTTTGTTGGTAGAGCATGCAGCTCTTGATCTGGAGACATGAGTTTGACCATGAAGATTACTATTAAAAAAAAAAGAGAGAGAGACAGATACTCCCATTCAGGAGATCTCCAGTCTCATGACCTAACCACCTCCAAAAGGTTTCACCTACTAATACCCTCAATGTTGAGGATGAGGATTTCAGTATATGAACTTTGGAGGGGACAGAAATCTTCAGACCATGACGCAAAAAGCATCTATGTAGAAACATCTCAAGAATTTACCAAAACACTCCCAGAACACAAATATGGTAGACAGAATAGTGACTTCTCTCCAGAGATGTCTATTTTCTAATCTCCAGAACATAAGGAATATGTTAATTTACATGCAGAAAGGAACTTTGCTGATATGATTAAATTAGGAATCTTGAGATAAGATTATCTTGGATTAACCAGTTGGGGCAAGTGTGATCACAAGAATTCTTTTTTTTTTTTTTTTTTTATGTTTTTATTTATTTTTGAGACAGAGACAGCATGAGTGGGGGAGGGGTAGAGAGAGAGGGAGACACAATTGGAAGCAGGCTCCAGCCTCTGAGCTGTCAGCACAGAGCCCCTCAGAGCCCGATTCGGGGCTCCAACTCACAAACTGTGAGATCATGACTAGAGCTGAAGTCAGATGCTTAACAGACTGAGTCACCCGGGTGCCCCACAAGAATCCTTCTAAGAGGGTAGTAAAAAGATCAAAGGCTTCCAAAAGAGATGGGATGACATAAGCAGAGGTTTCAATGATGTGCTTGGAAAGGAGTCGCAACCTAAGGCGTGTAGGGCGACTTCTTAGAAACTGGAAAAGACAAAGAAATAGATTGTTCCTTGGAACCTCCAGAAGGAAGCATCACTACCTACACCTTGATTCTCCTGTGCTAAGACTCCTTTGGGATTTCTGAATTCCGGAAGAGTAACAGAATAAGCTCATGTTGTCCTAAGCCACTAAATGGATGGTAATTTGTTACAGTGGCAATAGAAAACTAATGCAAGGTATCTGATTAAAATGTAGATAGGGGCGCCTGGGTGGCTCAGTCGGTTAAGTGGCCGACTTCGGCTCAGATCATGATCTCGCCTTCCGTGAGTTCAAGCTCTGTGTCGGGCTCTGTGCTGAAAGCTCAGAGCCTGGAGCCTGTTTCAGATTCTGTCTCCCTCTCTCTGACCCTCCTCCATTCATGCTCTGTCTCTCTCTGTCTCAAAAATAAATAAACATTAAAAAAAAATTTTTTTTTAAATGTAGATAGAAGCCAGAATTATAGATGGTTTGCCTGGAGCCATAGAGAGGTTTTGTTTGATTTAAACATGTAAAAATTTCAAATCGTTTCTAACATTTAAAAACCAAGTGACATCCCACCAAAAATCTGTATTTTTTGAAAAATCAGATCAACAACTTTTCCTAGGAGCGCAGAAAATTATTTGGACCTGAGTGTAGCTATTGTCTTTTTGTCTGGTATGTATGTATTTCATTGTGCTACATAGTACTTCATTTGCCTGAATACTTAATGTACAAAATATCTATAAAATGAAACTCTGATTGAAGGAGAAATACAGGAGAGCCAAAAGGTTGACGTTGGAACCAATTATGTCAGTTTGTCAGTGTCTTATCAACTGCGACATATACCTTTTTTCATCCCAATTTTAATGAATAAAAATAATTTCAAATTGGTCCAGCTAAAGTAATCTATGTTACTAAAATATATGAAAATTTGATACTTTATTTTAATGGGTGACCTATGTGCTTTTATTACAGTTTTTATTGGAAGCTTCTTAGGATTGTCTAAGAAGCTATAAAGTTACAATTTTCAATATAAGATGTATATGTATGGGTACGTGTATGTATATGGTATTTAATATGCCCTATGTAAATTAATCTTTTTTTAACTACCAGAAATAACAAGAAGGCAGAAGCAGTAGTTGTAAGAAATTTTTGACAGTGTGTTACTTTGAAATTTGAAACTAATGAGTGTTAACTTGTAGCAATTTTTATAGAAATGGGATTTAGGAACTGTAAAGATAAAACTTCTGTAGTTTCTAAATATCTTCATTTTCAAAAGGGTGAGGGATGGGGTTTTCACTTTAGTTCACCTTAGGTAAGCAAATGAACAAGTTTATATTAACAGTCCAAAAACTTCAGCATCTCTAGTTTTGCAGTGTTTTAGAACTGTTGGTATTATGACAAGATTTGTAAATGTTACAGATTATGACAGTTGCTTAACAATAACAATAATTTTAAGTAAATAAGGTAATATAGAGGCCTGGCATTAGAGTGCTGTCTCCATTTGGAATGTGCTAGAAAAAGCTTTATAGCTAAAATAGCACTAAAAATGAGGACAGGTATTAGCTCAGCCTATAATATAAGATGATTATGCTCTAAAGAATATGTTTGTAATGATATTTAAATCTTCAATAGTGCAATAAAATAATCAGGATTGAAGTTTTATATATAAAGAATAAAAATACAAACACTTTAGGGAGATCTTAGCAGTATTTTAGAATTGTTCTCATAAATAACTTTTCATGAGTCTTAGGTTAATGTGTTTTTAGTGAGTGATATTGAGGGAGGATGTGGTGGAAATGAAACTGTGTTTTCCTACAGATAATAAATATTGTTGAGATAATATCACAGTTCTAGAAGATAAAGAAATGAAAAAATCCAGGTTCTCAAAATAATGTATACCACAAAGTAGTTCCTATATGAGTGTTATGGAAATATTGTTCCTGGTCACTGCTACTTTCTTAGAGAATGGGCGTACTCTAAATTAGCTATTACTGGATTCCCATTTTGGATGATTAACTTAAAAAAAAAAACAAGATATTTCTAAATAGGCTTTGGAGATTTTAGGTAACATAAAAATTGGACCATTTTATGTTCACTAGAATATTTAAAACAGTGAATAAAATTAACATGAAATTGTTTTTATAAAATGAATAACTATTGGTAGGAATTATTTTAAATCTCCTTTTTTTTTATTACATCTGTTTTGTACATCTCAAATGTGAATATTTTTGTTTAAAATGGAATACATGGGGGGGGGGGGGTGTCCCTGGGTGGCTCAGTCAGTTAAGTGTGTGACTCTTGATTTCAGCTCAGGTCATGGTGTTACACTTTGTGGGTTTGAGCCGCCATGTTGGACTCTGCCCTGACAGCGTGGAGCCTGTTTGGGATTCTCTCTCTCCCTCTCTCTTGGCCCCTTTCCCCTTAAAAATAAACTTAAAAAAATGGAATACGTGGGTATTAAATATAAGTGGTTGAAAAGATCAAGTTGGCTGGTGGGAATGCAAACTGGTGCAGCCACTCTGAAAAACAATATGGAGCTTCCTCAAAAAATTAAAAATAGAACTACCCTACGATCCAGCAATTGCACTACTAGGTGTTTATCCAAGGGATACAGAGATGCTGTTTCAAAGGGGCACATGCACCCCAATGTTTATGGCAGCACTATCAACAATAGCCAAAGTATGGAAAGAGCCCAAGTGTCCATCGATGGATGAATGGATAAGATGTGGTATGTGTGTGTGTGTGTGTATGTACATATACACATACATACATAGGTATCCATATGTGTATATATGTATACATATATACATACACACAATGGAGTATTACTCAGCAATCAAAAAGAGTGAAATCTGTAAATCTTGCAACTACGTGGATGGAACTAGAGGGTATTATGTTAAGCAAAATTAGTCAGAGAAAGACAAATATCATAGGACTTCACTCATACAAGGACTTAAAGACACAGAACAGATGAACATAAGGGAAGGGAAGCAAAAATAATATAAAAACAGGGAGGGGGACAAAACATAAGAGACTCTTACATATGGAGAACCAACAGAGGGTTATTGGAGGGCTTGTGGGAGGGGGCTGGGCTAAATGGGTTAGGGGCTTTAAGGAATCTGCCCCTGAAATCATTGTTGTACTATATGCTAACTAACTTGGATGTAAATTTAAAAAAAAAAAAAAAAAGAACAAGTTGGTGTCATCTACTAGTTACAATGTACTGGTTATTATGCACAGTATACTAGATTTTAGTACATTGTAGTAATTATATCTCTTAAATAGCTTTAAGCTATTCTACCCTTCAAAATAGGAGTAGCTTCCTGTTTACTGCTGTTAATGGTCACTTGAGGGTTAGGCACTTTAGTGAAGATAGAATGCAAGAAGAGTATAGTGCTTAGATGTAGGTGAGTTAAGTGACTACTTTGCACTAATATATTTATTCTTGAAAATATTGAGCTATTCCTCTGGCTTGGTCAGTTGTCTTGTTGAGAGCAGCAGCTAGAACTGTGCTGTGTGACCACTCTTCTGTTGCTGAACCTTAGCAGTGATGTGTGATAGAACTTTGATGCTGTATGTCAGTTAGAGATTAACATCTGCTTTAGTTCTCCTACTGAGCTATCCTAACACAGCTACTACTGAGGATATTTGAAACAGGGCTCATGAGCAAATGGCTAAGAAAGAATTCTTGAGACGTTTTTGCTGCAAAATGGTGGTTTGATTGTAGCATGAGGACAGGACCCAGGAGCAGAAAGAGCTGTTTTGGGATTGTGAAGAGTGACTGATTATATACTTTGAAGTTTGTGAAGAGAAGGGGGATAGAGATAAAGTAAGTTTCTAAGAAGTTTGGAAGTAAGGCTTTCAGGACCTTGAGGGGTTGTCTGCTGTTAAGATAAGGTTACCTTTAGTCTTTAATAAAAGGTAAACATGAAGACACAAGATAGCCATCAGGTCCTTGAGGAAGGTCTTGTCCTTCATGTTTCAGGTGTCTGTCAGTGGGCTGCAGGCTGTAAGGAAATTTTTTTTAATACTTTTTTTTTTAATGTTTATTTACTTTTGAGAGAGAGACAGACAGACAGGGTGTGGGCAGGGAAGGGGCAGAGAGAGAGGGAGACACAGAATCTGAAACAGGCTCCAGGCTCTGAGCTGTCAGCACAGAGCCTGACGCGGGGCTCGAACCCACGAATCATGAAATCATGACCTGAGCTGAAGTCGGACACTTAACTGACTGAGCCACCCAGGCCCCCAGGAAATTTAACTTAGACTACATTTCTCTTGCCTTTGTTTCCCTCATTGCTTACCACCTTTAGTTTTTAATAAGGGAAAAACATCCATGTCCTTTTTGATGAATTAGAGCTATCCAGTAGGTTCAGCTCATCAAACAGGCAATAGTATTCAGCCAAATGCTAAGTTTTCAGTAAATGTCAATAAAACTGAACTTGTTGGGAATAAAAGAATCTTCCACAAACTACTGTTACTAAACTTCAGAAAAGTAAAGTATTTGAGGTCACCTGGGTGGTTCAGTCAGTTAAGCGTCCCACTCTTGATACTGGCTTGGGTCGTGATCTTGACATCATGGGATTGAGTCCTGCATTGGTTTCTGTGCCCAACAGTGGAGCCTGCTGGGGATTCTCTCTACCCCTCATCCACTTTTTCTTTGTCTCAAAATAAATATTTAAAAAAAAAAAAAAAGGAAAAGTATTTGAGCAAAATTTACAGTGCTCTGGAGCATTGGATTAATGGGCAAAATAATACATAAGTAAGCATTTTTTAAAAAATTTTTAAAAATGTTTTTATTTATTTTGAGACAGAGAGAGACAGAGCATGAGCAGGGGAGGGGCAGAGAGAGAGGGAGACACAGAATCCGAAGCAGGCTCCAGGCTCTGAGCTGTCAGCACAGAGCCCGATGCGGGGCTCGAACTCACAAACCGCAAGATCATGACCTGAGCCTAAGTCGGACGCCTAACTGACTGAGCCACCCAGGCGCCCCATAAGTAAGCATTTTAATCAGTGAATAAAAAAAATAGGTCTCAGGTAGACCCAAGACTAGAGCCTTTTGGGAATGATGCTCTTCAGAAAATGACCTGTGATTCACCTGACTCACATGACCCATTTATGCTTTGTACCAATTACTTATTTGTGTGTTTAGCTCTGTTTTGGAAAATTTTATTGTACAATGAACCTTCGCATACCTAACCCATTTGTCCCCTTCCATATTATTTTAAAACCCCTCCTCCCAATTTCTTCCAATTTGATAACTGAAGCAGATCTTGACCCAGTTACCTTTTTGTGTGTGTGTGATTTTATAGTTTTTTTTTTTTTTCAAGTTAGATAACATATAGTGTAGTCTTGACTTCAGGAGTAGAATCAAATGATTCATCACTTTCATACAACACCCAGTGCTCACCACAACAAGTGCCCTCCTTAATGCCATCATCACCCATTACCCTTCCCGGCCCCTAACACTAAGTTCTCTGTATTTAAGAATCTCTTATGGTTTGCCTCCCTCTCTGTTTCTGTCTTATTTTTCCTTTCCTTCCCCTCTGATCATCTGTTAAGTTTCTCAAATTCCACATATAAGTGAAGTGTGATATCTTTCTGTGACTGACTTAGTTTGCTTAGGATAACACCCTTGACTTCTGTCCACATTGTACAAATGTCATGATTACGTTCTTTTTCATTGCCAAGTAGTATTCCATTGTGTATATACACCACATCTTTTTTTTTTTTTTTTTTTAACGTTTATTTATTTTTGAGACAGAGAGAGACAGAGCATGAACGGGGGAGGGTCAGATAGAGGGAGACACAGAATCTGAAACAGGCTCCAGGCTCTGAGCTGTCAGCACAGAGCCTGACGCGGGGCTCGAACTCACGGACCGCGAGATCATGACCTGAGCCGAAGTCGGCTGCTTAACCGACTGAGCCACCCAGGCGCCCCATACACCACATCTTCTTAATCCATTCATCAGTTGATGGACATTTGGGCTCTTTCCATAATTTGGCTATTGTTGCTGGTGCAACATTGGGATATATGTGCCCCTTCAAATCAGCACTCCTGTGTCTTTTGGATAAATTCCTACTAGTGCAATTGCTGTTGACCCAGTTATTTTTAAATGTTAAGCAGATTGGCACCTCTCCAGAATCTCTAGAACTTTCTTTAGAATGGGAGGAAGTGAACTTCTCACAGGTCTCAGATGGGATCTTCAGTTGAATTGCAACTTCATTTCCCCATAAAGAACTTTGAGGGACTTGGAAAGCATTGTTTGTGGTTTTGTAACTTCTCTCCACACAAGACAATGAGTATTCTTTGTGTTACAGAAACCTAATTAAAAAAAAAGTTTTTTTTTTTATGTTTATTTTTGAAGGAGAGACAAAGCATGAGTGGGGAAGGGGCAGAGAGAGAGGGAGACACAGAAACCTAGCAGGCTCTAAGCTCTGAGCTGTCAGCACAGAGCCCAACTCAGAGCTCAAACTCCCAACCATGGATCATGACCTGAGCTGAAGTCAGTCCCCCAACCTACTGAGCCACCCAGGCGCCCCCAGAAACCCAATTTTTAAATTGTATCTGTTGTCATTTTTATTGTCTGTCAGTTTACTGCCTCATCTTGCTGCTCAAGGACTTGGTTAGATGTTAGCAGGTATTTTTCTTTTTTCTGCTATTTCCTTATCACTATTTTAAAGTTAAGTTTTTCTTAATCACTTAACTGATTCTCTTTGTATTAATTGCCCTTTCTAGTTCATTTGAAAAATAAATTCACTGATGTTCACAGTGTGCTAATCTGGTTGTTGATGACTGTCTCCTAATATCTCTAATACACGTGTGAACTTCAAATACTCCATTTGAAGTGTTTGCTTACCAAGAGTCATTCATGTTTGTTTCCAGTTCAGTTATGGTAGTTGCATAATTTAGTTAAACATATAAACAGAGGAAATACCAATATGAAAAGAATAGTTGATAAGTCGATTGCTTTGAAAACCTCAGAGTGGAGTTATTAAAAAAGTCACCAGTTAGCTATGGGATAACAATTAAAAGTTTGGGGAACATTGAATAAATATAAAGGCTAATTTTTTTTTGCACTCAGATTTTTGCACCTTAAATAAGCCAAAAGTAGAAATAGTTTATGTGACTAGGATGAAACTGACCTGTGTTCTGTGAATTCACAATAAAGGTAAGGCTGTGGCCTTAGATGCAAAGATTGGTGAAGGAAGGTAACAGTTCTGTTTTATGTTAACCTAAAATGCTTCAATTATATGTAACTTAAAGGTGCTTCCCTGTGTTAATAAGATTTTTTTTCCAGGCAAATGACATTACTTGTCTGAGTTAGAAAAAAGGAATTACATTGTATTAGGTTTGTTTTTGTTTACTTTTATTATGAAAAGTTTCAAGGGTATAGAAAAGTACAGAGAATAATAGTGTAATGACACTCCCATATACCTATTGGCTAGATTTAGTGATTATAGCAATTTTCAATTTTCCATTTTGCTTCATCTTTTTTCTTGAAGTATTATAAAGCAAATTATAGTAATTTTGAATATTTGTGTGAATTTCCAGAAAATAAGGACATTTTCCCACATAACCATGTATCTAGTGTCTCTTATTTAAGAGCTTATTTATTTGAATGCATGTACATAGTACAAAAGTTTTTAAAATATATAGTGAAAATAAATCTTTTTCTTTTTACCCATTTCCTCCCTTCCTGTTCCTGCAGGAACAGTAAGCCAGGTTCTTGTGTATCCTCCCAGAAATATTCCATAGTTTACAAATATATGTGTGTATGTATTTTTTCTTTTCACACAAAATGGCAGCATATTGTGCAAACGATTCCATACCTTTCCCACTTAATTTTTTCCATATAATAGAATGTCTTTCCTTGGGTTTTGTTCTGCCTAGTACATGTAAGGCTTCCTGTATATACCTGTATACTATTCCATTGTTGTACGTAGCAAAAATTTAATGGTCTATTGGTGGACGTTTAAGTTGTTTACTCTTTTGTTACTACAAATGTTATAAATATTTCCTTATATAAGTAATGTTGTTCCTCTGTGTTTATGTGTAGCATAAATATCTAAAAGTTAATTATTGAGTCAGATGTTTGCACATTGGAAATCTTTAAAGATTTTGCCATAATTGACTTACAGAGTTTTAACTGATTTGTACCTCTACATGTGGAGTGTATGTGTTCCTACTCTTTAATTTTGATCTTTGTTCATTTGATAGATTAAAAAAATAGTATCTCTGGGCACCTGGGTAGCTAAGTCGGTTGAACATCTGACTTTGGCTCAGGTCATGATCTCGCAGTTCTTGAGTTTGAGCCCCATGTTGGGCTTGCTACTGTGAGTACAGAGCCTACTTGGGATTCTCTGTCCCTCTCTCTCTCTCTGCCTCTCCCACACTCATGCTCTCTCAAAACTAAAAATTAAAAAAAGATAGCATCTCATTGGAATTTTAATTTGTATTCTCTTATTATGAATGAATAACCATCTTTCGACACATAGAACTGTTGGAGTTTTCTGTGAACTCTCATTTTTTTATCCTTTGTATGTAGTTGGAAGACTTTGGTCTTTTTAATATACTGTTGGTGATATGGGTTGCAATTATTTTTTGCTTGTTGCTTTTTTAAAAAATACTTTTAAGGCTTTTACTTTTTTTTGCATGCATAAATATTTCATGTTTATAGTCTAATTTTGTTATTTTATTATATTTTCTGCGTTTTATTTTATATTTAGAAAAGGCCTTCTCTATTCTGAAATTATAAAAAGTATTCTTCATATTTTCTTTTAGTACTTTATGGATTTTTTAAATGTTTAAATCTTTGATTCATTTGAAATTTATTTTGGTCTAAGTTTTAAGGTAGGGCTCTGACATACTCTTTTAATTTTCATTTTGCCATACTCCTCTTTATAATCATCAAGAATTCCCTTAGAATATTGTTTTCACAATTCTTGATTAGACTGTTCTTACTCAGTAAATTTGATCTGTGTATTTATTTCCTTAATTTCTTTTTATTCCCTCCTTTGTTTTCTGTTACAAACTTGTGTGAATCTGTACTTCCATTAATTTTTTTTAAGTGAATAGCCAAATACATGGGCATGGTTTAAAAAATATAAATAGTACCATCCTTCCATGCCGCTGTGATGGTGTGCATGAATGCCTTGGCACATGCTTTCAAGAGCATTGGCAGCACCAAAAAATTGAAGTAAAAACAATGCCAAAAAGTGGGACAAACGCCATGTTCTAGGGTCTTTCTAGGCCATGCTCCAAAGTCATAGTCCGTTTTCCAACTGTGATGATGAAGCATGGTTACATTGGCAAACTTGAAATCATTGATAACAGAGCTGGGAAAATCGTTTGAATCTCACAGGCAGGTTAAACAAGTGGGCCGTGATCAGGCCCAGATTTGATATATGACTCAAAGATCTAGGAAAATGGCAGACTAGTCTGCTCCTGTCCCACCAGATTGCTTTCGTTGTACTGACAACCTCAGCTGGCATGATGGACCATAAAGAAGCAAGATATAAACCCACAGAAGGGACAATCCTGGGATTCTTTTTTCTGAGTGTGTAGTACATATATGCAAATAAAATGCCTCAGTGGGGAATATAATTCAAACAGTACAAAATAGTACAAAAAGGTATACAGTTAGAAATGTTTCCTGCCTTTTCATTCCCATCTGTCTCAGGCCTTCCCTTTCTTGTGGAATATGCGTCTTTTGTTGTCTGTCATGCCTGTCTTTTCATTGAAATTCCAATTTTTAAAATAATTCTGTCTTGATGCTTTAAAAGCATAAGTTTATCCAAGAAGAAGGAAGTATTTTTCTCTGGGGCCTTGAGATCAAATTCAGAGTGAAAACTGACGGTATGCTTTGAGATACATATTAGCCATATGAATATGTATATGGCTACGGCTACCTGTAATTTTTAGGTATTACTACGTGGAGAAGTATTTCTGCAGGTAGTAGCAAGTCTGAATAAATGCAGAGAGTCAAGGTTGTAGAATTAAACTGCCTGCATAATTTAAATTTAATAATGCCTGCCAGCATAACTCCACAGCTTGGTGTCTCTCTGATGTTTGGCATGTTACTTAAATCTGGAGAATAGGGGTAATATCAGCACCTAACCTATAGGATTTTGATGGTGATTGAGAAAAAGATTGTAAGGTGGTTAGAATAGTACCTGTTACATGGTAAGCATTGATAAAAACACGTTGCTGTATTTGCTTTGGGATTTTTACTCTGAATCTGGAATAATAAGTATTCCTAAAATTCCACTTTACACTGCTGAGTATTGGGGATTTCCCCCACATTTTTTAAAATGAAAGCCTAAGGAATGTGAAATATTCATTGTGATTTTTAATTATTTTTCTTTACTGTTGCTTTTTAAAAAACAATTTGTTGCTTACAAGTGTCTAAATTTTTAAGTTGTTACAAAAAATAGTTTAAGAGGAAGCTACTGTACATATATTTTCAAGCATAAAAGGATTTTTCTAACAAATGAGATCAATTTGTTATGTTGACATTACTCTTTATAAGCTCAATTCTCTTAGACATATATGAATATAAAGGATTGACTGTGCTTTTAGGCTAGTAAATGGTAATAAATTGGTTATCTTATTTTACCACTTATGTTCTCATATCCTTTATAAATTGCTGTTAGGCCATAATACTTAGGTGTAGACTATTCTACATAATAGGGTAAGTTTATCAGAAATGAAAGGATACATTTTTCATGAAACCTTCACAAAAAGTATTACTAATCATTGACAGTGTTGTGACCTAATTCTTAGACTCTACAAAGTAGTGACATGTTTGCACATCTTACAAGTTTGTACCTTTATTTTTTTGTATAAAATTTTTTTTCTAATGTCTATTTGAGAGAGAGACAGTGCACGAGCAGGGGAGGGTCAGAGAGACGAAGACAGAATCTGAAGCAGGCTCCAGGCTCTGAGCTGTCAGCACAGAGCCTGATGCAGGGTTCGAACTCATGAGTGGTGAGATTCTGACCTGAGCCCAAGTCAGACCCTTACCCGATGATCGGAGCCACCCAGGCACTCCCATAAGTTTGTACCTTTAAATGCACTTACAAAGTAATCTCATGCTAATTCCTTGAAAACATAGAAATATAGGGATACAACAAAAAGAAAAACCTCTTTGATTTCCTTTAGTCAATTTTATATAGACTATAGCCCCCTATTTAGGGAATTGTCTCTTCACAAAAACAGAGTTGCAGGGGGCCAGTTATACCATGAATCCTTAGAGAATCATGGATCAGAGAAAAACTGGAGTTTACTGTGACTCTTTGCTTAATGTTACTTGGAGAGAGGAAATGGAGAAAAGAGTTAAATTTTGCTGTCTTTTGCTGAAGGAATTTGCTGAGGGACACAGTGGAGATACGGATTTATTTGCTTCGTGGAAAGGCCCTTTGAGAAAAATTAAGATTATTTTGCCCCATTTCTTAGTTTTTGAAGGTGACAGTTTACCACTATATGATTCAATATTTTTGAGCCTGCTCTAAGACTTTTGTGGTATTTCAATTAAAAAAAATTTAAGGTATAATTTAGATATAGTACAATTCACCTTTTTTTGCTCTACAGTTCTGTAAATTTGGACAAATGGATGGTAATTTATCTACCACCATAATCACAATATAGAATAGTTCTATCACACTAACAATTTCCTCCATGCCTCTTTGTAGTCTTCTCCCTCCATCCCCAACCCCTGTAAACCCCTAATCTGATTTCTGTCCCCATACCTTTTCTTTTTCTAGAGTGTCATATGGATGGAATAATACAGTAGATAGCCTTTTGAGTCTGGCTTCTATCACTTAGCACAATGCATTTGAAATTCATTTGTGTTGTGTATATCAATCGTCCCTTCCTTTTTATTGCTAAGTAGTTAGTGTTATATTGTGTGGGCTTACTATAGTTTATTAATCCACTCCCATTTGAGGTAATCTTATAAACCAAAATAATGACCCTCCAAAGGTGTTTATATTCTGACTTCAGAACCTGAGGACATGTTACTTTATTTGACAAAAGGAACTTTGCAGATTTCGTTTAGGTTAAGGACTTTGAGATGGAAAGCATATCCTGGATTATCCAGGTCATCCTAATTTAATTCTATGAGTTCCTAAAAGTTGAAGAGGAAGACAGAAGAGGTCAGAGACATCTAACATGAGACATCACTAGAATCTGGGCATGATCCTCAGCTTGCAGCCAGCAAGGAAGCAGGGACTTTGGTCCTGCAACCTCTGTGAACTGAATTCCGCAAACAGTCCAAAGGAGCATGAAATGAATTCTCCCCTAGAGCATCCAGAAAGGAATGCATCCTGTGGACACTTTGATTTGAGTCCAGTGAGACCCATACCAGATTTAGGACCTACAGAACTCTAACGTGCATAATGTTTTAAGCTATCAGGTTTGTCGTAATTTGTTATGGCAGCAATAGAAAATTAATAAAGCGACATTTGAGCTGTTGACAATTTATGATGATTTCAAATAAAGCCACTATACATGTTCACACACAGGTTTTTGTGCGAACATAACAAGTTTTAATTGTCCTTGGTCAAGTACCTAGGAGTGGGGGTTGCTAGGGCATGTCGGCATCCTTGCTGATACTGTGTATGAGAGTTCCATTTGTCTGCTGTTTTGATTTTAGCCATTTTAATATATGTGTAGTGGTGTGGCATTGTGGTTCCAAATTTGCATTTCCTTAATAACAAATGACATTGAACATATCTATTATTGTGTTTATTTGCATCTGTGTATCTTCCTTGGTCAAGTGACTATTAATTTTTTAACCACTGATCTGATTTTTTATATTGGGTTCTTTATTTTTTATTTTCATTACTGTGATTTGAGAGGTTTTTGTTTGTTTGTTTTTTCAGAGCAGGAGTTGGGGAGAGGGGTGAAGGGTCAGGGAGAGACTATCTTAAGCAGGCTCCATGCTCCGCACGGAGCCTGATGCAGGGCTCAGTCTTGGGACACTGGGTTCATGACCTGAGCTGAAATTAAGAGTTTGACACTCAGCCAAAAGAGCCAACGAGGCGCCCCTTGAGAGTTCTTTATATACTCTGAATACAGTCCTTTATCAGATACGTGGCTTGCAAATATTTTCTCCCAGTCTTGCTTGTCGCATATTCTGTCACCATCGCCTTAGAAGAGCAGATTTGTTTAATCTGGGGGAAATCCAATTTATCAACTATTTTTATATATAGACCATGCTTTTGGTGAAATCTTTTCTTAACCCAAGGTCACAAAGGATTTTTTTCCTGCATCTTCTAAAGATTTTATAGGTTTACATTTTTTAAGTTTGTGATCATTTTGAGTTAGTATTTGTATATGATACAAGATACTGATTGAGAATTATATGCAGGGTGCCTGGGTGGCTCAAGTCAGTTAATTGACTTCAGCTCAGGTCATGATTTCATGATTCATGGGTTTGAGCCCCACTTGGGGTTCTGTGGTGACAGCTCAGAGCCTGGAGCCTGCTTCGGATTCTGTTACTCCCTCTCTCTGCCTCTCCCCCACTCATGCTCATTCTCTCAAAAAAGAAACATTAAAAAAATTAAAAAGAAAATTATATCCGTATGGATATCCAGTTGTACTTGTACCATTCGTTCAGTTTGTTAATTGCCTTTGTACTTTTGTTGAAAATCAGTTGACGATGTATATGTGGGTTTATTTCTGGGCTCTCTTTTGTTCCATCAGTACATATGTTCATCTTTTTTCCAATATCAGCGTCTTCATTACTGTAGCTTTGTAGTCTTGAAATCTGATAATGTACATCCTTCAACTTTTTTTTTTTTTTTTTCTGTTTTGGCTACTCCAGTTTCTTTGCCTGTTTCCTATTTTTAATAGTAGGAAGCTCATAGAATGATAGGCTGGCTTCTTTTAGCCTCTGTTTCTATTCCCTGGAATCTGGAGAGAATCCAGAGTTACACCTTTTGTTATGCTAATTTGCCTGATTGTCAGCTTTTGCCAAAATGGGAAGACACTGGCTGGTTGGTCTGGTTTCTTTATCCTTGAGGTATCTTCCTTTTGTATTTTTTTTTTTTTAATGTTTATTTCTTTTTGAGAGAGAGAGAGGGAGAGCATGAGTCGGGGAGGGAGGGAGAGAGGAAGGGAGGAGGAAGGAGAGAGAGACAGAGAAAGGGAGGGAGGAAATCCCAAGCAGGCCCCATGCTGTCTAGGCAGAGCCCATCCTGGGCTGTGAGGTCAGGACCTGAGCCGAAATCAAGAGTGGGACGTTTAACTGACTGACTCACCCAGGCACCCCCTGTGTATTTTTTATTTGGATAGAATTTGACGTTTTTCCCTTTTAAAAGTACCAAAAGTTGAAACTTTTGGTAATTCACATGTGTAGTGGTTCTTAAGTTCCACAGATCTCCCCAATGTATTACTCTGACTTAAAAAAAAAATATCCTTTGAGTGTTGAGTTTTATAAGTTCTTTGTATATTTTGAATATTTGAATATATCCTTTTATTGGATATGTCATTTGCAAATATCTTCTCTTATTTCATAGGTTGACTTTTATTTTTGTTGATAGTTTCCTTTGCTGTGCTGAAACCTTTTATTTTGATGCAATCCCAATAGTTTATTTTCTATTTTGTTGTAAAAAAAAAAAAAGGTCAAGAGTGGAATTGTATTTGGGGTAAAAGAAAGTAAGTTGGACTTATACTGGTTGGAGGACTTAAACCCCAGAGGTGGGTATAAGGCTGTCTTATATTTCAAAGCCAAGATTGTAAATTAAGCTGCTTTAAGGAGGAGCACTGCGGATGTGAGAAAGGAAGTAGAAAAATAAAAACAGGCTTTTTTTCCCCCCTAATGGAAAGGACTACAAAAGTCATCCTAAGATTATTAACCCAAACCAGATTAAGCATGTGTCCCCCTCCATCCCCCACTTTTTTCTCTTGCCATCTCTCTTTCTCCAGTTGTTACAAAATTCTTATCTAAAGGGTGTGACAGAAATATTTAAATGTCATTTAAATATAAATTGGAATTACTTTAGTTTTCCTAACTCTGACACCTAGTATTTCTTATCTGGGAGTAGACATTTTTTATTTTCATAAAACTAGAAATAAAAAGACATATACTTGTAGGTTTCTTATATTTTTAAGACATTTCCTTTTTTGGTATATCTTGCTTTCCATGCTCTTTGTTAAGGATCTTTAAATTGTATTGGAGAGCTCTGAATGTGTATGGTAATTTTAGTTGCAAAGTCTACATGTTGGAAAAATGAACTAGTATAGATTTTAAAATTCCAGGCTATTTTCTGGAATATTTTTTCAATTTCACATAGTACTGAAGTAAAAGTATCTTGCATTTTATTTTTCAGCCACAAGGTGGTGCACTTGTACTGCGTCTACTTTTGAAATTCTGTTTGGTGACATTCTTTAATGGCATGTTCGAGCCTAACTTAAGATAAAACAGAATGTTATAAAAGTTCACTTTGGGCACTAAAGCAATTCTTTATGGAAGCAGGTAATCTTTATAGAGATGTCCAGTTTTATTTGAAGGACAATCAAGGGGCTTTCACAGAGAAAATAAAATAATGCATAGAATAATGCATTTTACTGCATTATTATTAAAAATTTTTATTTGACAATAACTTCACAGTTATTAAAATGTTATAAGAATAGTACAAGAAGTATCCATATATCTTTTATTTAGATTTCTCTATAATATATTAATAAAATTTTATCCCATTTGTACCCTCTTCTTACATAGATGTGTGTCTATTTTCTAAAACATTTTAGGCTGTAAGTTCATGACACTTTACCCCTAAATACTGCATTGTGATTTTTTTAAAGGATATCAGTAGTCTATACATAACCACAATACAGTGTCAACTTCAGTAAATTTAACAATGGTACAACACTTTTACTCAGTCTGCTTTCGGTATTTGTTTGTCATTTGACTCAGTAATGTCCTTTACAACATTTTTTCCCCCTCCAGTTCAGCAGTCTCAAGTGAATTATAACATTTAATTGTTATGGCTCTTCAGCCTCCTTTAACCTAGAATATTTCCACAACCTTTTTTTTTTTTTTTTGTCTTTTATACATTGACATTTAACTCCCCACCCACTTTTAATTGAACATTACTTATTTCCTTTTTTGGGTTTGACTGAAGATTTCTTCATGAAATAGGTCATACACTCTCAGCTATAATATTGCATAGGTGATGTTGCGTCCTTCTTATTAGCGTATTACAGATGTCCATGGCTCTTTTAATGGTGATGTTGCATTATGTTTTTGTTCAAGTCTTCTAGATGTTATGTGTTTAGAAGAAGAATTGAGTGGTGCCCACTCAAGGATGTGTAAGAGCAAACATTTTATCTAAAGAAAGATATTTAGAAATAGATTAATGTTCCCAGTAGGTAAAATCTAATTTGACTATAAGGCGTGAGATAGCACATTTTAACTTTCTTCCTTGCAAAACTCTTAATGTAGTATATTGGCATTTTATCCGTCCCTGGATTACCAAAGAATATTTGTTGGTATCTTCCTTGGGATCTGCCAGTCATTCTGGTGAAAGAATAAATACTGAGTAGGTGATATTAGACAGAAAGAGGTATAAAATATGTATTTCAACTTTAAATCTTTTATATGTTATAATTAATATCAGATCCAAAGAATTTTATAGTCTCTATTTCACTTTGTGCTTGCATTAGTAAAATTCTAATGCAAAACACATAAGTACCAAATATGTTGACTGGAAAGAATATTGTAAACTTAAAGAAATGATCACAGGTCTTTATCTTTTGGTTATTTGAAGGGTGTGTTATTAAGTGGATAGAAATCGTTTTGGGAGGGGTGCCTAGGTGGCTCAGTAGGTTGAGTGTCCAACTCTTGATTTTGGCTCAGTCTTGATCTCACAGATTGAGCCCTGTGTCCATCTCTGCACTGACAACATAAAGCCTGCTTGGGATTCTCCCCACCCCCCCGCCTCTGCCCTTCCCTCCTTCTTTCTCCCCCATCTCTCTCAAAATAAATAAATAAACTTTGTTTAAAATAAAGAAATAGATTTGTGAGCAGGAAAATTCCTGAAATATTTCTTGTATGTTAGTTTTAGGATGTATATAGAAATTCTCCAAAAGGTAATATTTATTTATAAAGAAAAGTCATTTTGAATGTTCGCAACTAATTTCTTTTGCCAAAAAGTATTTGCAATATTAATATCTAGATGGTATAATGCCCTCTAAGAAAGAACATTAATTAGTTTAGTTTGCAGCTCTGTTAGAGAACATGGTGGATCAAAACTTTTTTATGATCTTATACTTGAATCCATTTACTTTGATTACATATGTATATTATATGTAAAATATGTATTTCCCACATCAAAGCACTTGAGGTATGAAATTAGATGAATATAAAATAATTTGAATGCCAAAGTGCTCATTAAATTTAACACTTGAAAAATTATTGGATTCCTCTTAAGTTTTGATTTCTCCCACCAGCTAGCCTGCAAGGTATTGGAAGTGAGAAAAGTTACCTCCATATTTCTCCAGTTTTGCCCTTAATTTTTTTTCTTGTGTTTTTCTTTTATTTTTTTAATTTACGTTCAAGTTAGTTAGCACATGGTGCAACAATGATTTCAGGAGTAGATTCCTTAACGCCCCTTACCCATTTAGCCTATCCCCCCTCCCACAACCCCTCCAGTACCCTCTGTTTGTTCTCTTTTTTTTAAAAAAAATTTTTTTAACGTTTATTTATTTTTGAGACAGAGAGAGACAAAGCATGAACGGGGGAGGGTCAGAGAGAGGGAGACACAGAATCTGAAACAGGCTCCAGGCTCTGAGCTGTCAGCACAGAGCCCGACGCGGGGCTCGAACTCACGGACCGCGAGATCATGACCTGGGCCGAAGTCGGCCGCTTAACCGACTGAGCCACCCAGGCGCCCCAATGTTCTCTATATTTAAGTAAGAGTCTCTTATATTTTTGTCCCCCTCCCTGTTTTTATACCTATTTTTGCTTCCTTTCCCTTGTGTTCATCTGTTCTGTCTTAAAGTCCTCATATGAGTGAAGTCATATATTAGTCTTTCTCTAATTTCACTTAGCATAATACCCTCTAGTTCCACATAGTTGCAAATGGCAAGATTTCATTCTTTTTTATTGCTGAGTAATACTCCATTGTGTGTGTGTGTGTGTGTGTGTGTGTGTGTACACACACCACATCTTCTTTATCCATTCATCTATCGATGGACATTTTTGCCCCTTAATTTTTACAAAGATGTGTACTACCTAAATTGTTAGTGGTTTATAGCTGCTGCTTTTGACACTTGTATACACATGTTTCTGAGCTTCCAAAGTGTACTAAATGATATCCTGGGGGTTCAGAAGAATTCCATGTGTCTTCCCAAGTGTCTGATTTAATTCTGGGAACCTGAGCAGTAAGTATTACTTGACTGAATAGAGTTTTAAAAATTGTTTTTATTTATTTTTATTCCTCAGACAAGACATCTGTGTAGATTCTACATCAACCGTGAGAGAGAACAAACAACCTGAAGGTTTGGAATTAAAACAAGGTATAAACCAAGTATTTAATTTTTATATAACATTTACCTGAAGATTATAAACACTTTACCAGTAATAAATTTTCAGTGTTCCAGCTTGCCCCCATTTTACAGATAGGGGAACAGAATAATTTATTTGGTCCAAGATCAAAAGAATAAAGAATATGTCCTTTCTTTATTTCATGACTCCTTTAGCCATTGGAAAGTTCTGCCTTAGTGATACATGCTTATAGTGCCACCAGAAAGCTATCATCTTGAATAGTTTTAATTTTATCATTAGCTGCAAGATATTGGAGATACATTAACTGGGTAACTTTGGGTTATATGTGGGGAAAAAAAGCTTTATGGATAACTTTTTTGTCTTTTTTTTTTTTGCCGAGGTACATTGTTATTACTTTATTTTCTATGAATCAGTAGTGTTTGACATTGCCAGCTAGCAGAAGTGAAGTGGTAATTTGTAATTTATTCAAGCCAACTAGATGAGTAGGGCTAGTCTTTCATGTGTCTTTTTTTGTTTCCCCTCATCCTGGTAGGAAAAACTGAAAGTAAAATAAATTTTTATTAGTTACTCAAAGACTACCTCACATTTTTCCCATTTCCTGGTATAATTACTTCAGAGCAGTGACAATCTACTCTAGCCAAAATGGTTGTATTATTTATTATGTAAGCAACTAATATTTGATTGGCTTAGAATAATGTCTGTAAAACTTGAGTCATAAGAACTTATTTGGTAGAGAGAAGTAGGTCATCAATTTATTTAGGCAGAATTTCTTTTTTTACTTGGGGTCTGTGTTGCTTAGTTAACACAGTGGGAAAAAAAGTTGGATAACTAATTTTGTGATTCATTCATTATATATGTAGAGAGAACAAAATCAAGATTTTCTGTAATTCTAATTATGTACTTTGGGGTTTTAATAAATATTTTTGACAGTTTCAAGAATTCCATTGTTTTTCAGAAGTCTTGTTGTGTTAGCCTCTTAAATAGCCAGACAAAATTGTATCTTTTTATATTCTGACTTCTGAGCACCCACCAGAGACATAAACTGAGATTCAGTGTCATTTACATTTCTTTGTCATATATAAATAAATGTTAAGCATATTATCATTTTCACATAACTCTTAAACCCCGTGGGTAATTGGACATCTCTGCTATTGTTTCTTTCTTTGTTTCTGTTCTTTGCATCTAATGAGCAGGCAGTGTCGAGGGTATGCTTTTAGATCATCTGTGGAGAGAAGAATGTCATGTAATTGACATGGTTGATTCCAGTTCCTAGGGAAAAAGGAATGGGGACCTCATTGTACAAATTAGCCATTGCTGCCTTCTAAGGGAAGGTGTTTTTCTGCTTTCATGTTCAGGTACCTGGAGCTCTTTAAACTTGCTTCCCAGTGCTAACAGCCTATTTTGCTGTAATTTTATATGGTAACTTCAGTCTTTTAAAAACCAGACAGGGAAGCAAAGAGGAAGAGAAAAAGAACTCAGAGTAGTCAGGTATCACAAAGCACAAGTCTTTTATGCTTAGGAGCCTATATAGACCACTCTCAGGTTCTCATCTAGTCATCAGAAACATCAAGAACACACTGTCATCAGTAAGTGACATCAAGCAGAGGTGAGAAAACATAAGATCAAAGCACAGCAGTACAGTTCATGTTATGACTAAATCTGTAGGAAAAGGTCAAATTAAGTTGCAACTCTTATTTTAAAGAATACAGGGAAATAGTAGGTAAAGTCTTCTAGAAAAATGTCTATAAAATAGTTAAAATATAAAATGTTGCATAATGGAATAAACATAAGTTATCTAGAAGATCGAATTATGTAGAACATTTTCCAGGTAAATATTAGTATAGCTAAAATCTGAACCAGGTAGTGAGTAACTTGCTTGGAGTAACCCAAGAAGCTGAGGTACACCAGGAAATAGAAATTTTAGTAGTCTGAATAAATATTGTTACCTTTTTCCCTAAATGAACCAATGTTGTCTACTTTTAATATGCACAACTTG
This sequence comes from Acinonyx jubatus, assembly GCF_027475565.1. NCBI lineage: Eukaryota > Metazoa > Chordata > Mammalia > Carnivora > Felidae > Acinonyx > Acinonyx jubatus. The sequence goes on from NC_069391.1 coordinate 43,688,231, forward strand.
CAAAGTTGATTTAGTATTATCTCCAGCTTTTCTTGCATAGCTAGTTGTTCTCTTTCGCAGTGAGCTTAATAAAAACAGAATATAATGCGCCTTGTGAATGTATTGTCATTTTATTTAATGGCTTGACCATTTAAGAAAATTCATTGAAGCTTAGTTAGAACTAAATTCATTGAAGCTTAGAACCCTTTGTTCAGAAGAACAAAATCTAAAGCAGTGTTGAATTTTCTCTTTGCTTTTTTTCAAATACATCTTACTATATAACCTATTCATAGTATGTGATACTGACACATTACTTAAATTATATCTTCAGTTTTTTTAGCTTCTCAGCTTCTAAAATACTCAAATATTGAGAAATATTAATGGTGAATTAGTTACTTGAAATTGGCATTTTTTGGGTCTAGTTCTGGTTTCACCCATTTCATTGATAAGAAATATCATTTATGAAACAAGCTGTGCTGAAGATGAGTATCTGATTGTGCTCTGACTTCGACCACGCTTTCATAATGGACTAATAACCAAGATCTGCCTTCACTATGCAGACATTATTTAAATGTAAATACAATCTACTGGTTGATTGATTCGTACTCAAATAAAATTGGAACTCTTCCATTGGGATTAGTTTCTTCACTCATTCATTTTTAGCAGGAGGGCAGCTGTATAAGAAACATTAGTTATAGTTTTGGTCTTTATCTGTGGCACAGCTGTGTTTGTGTACATGAGCACATATACATGTGCAAGCCTGAGATCCTTTATTAATTTCCTGGAGGATCTCAGGGCTTGTATTATTGAAATGGGTTTGCTCACTTTTTAAAATAATAATTATATAAATTTTCTATATTGGCCATTTTGTGCTAAAAATATTTAAAACTTTAACATTCAGTTTAAAAAAATGAAAACTGCTATTCGTTGGAGGTATTTAATTTGTAGAAAATATTTTCAAAATGTCAAATCTAATATTAGTGAATTCTGTTTATATATAGCTATAAATTTGCTTAAGACGTTCAGGAATATTAAAATAATGGCTGTATTTAAATAGTTGCTTTAAAGTCGACAAGCAGGAGTATATGTAACTTTGCAAATTTTTCTCCTTGGTAACTTAAGAATTAAGCTCCTTTGTGTTTCTTCTTGGAAGTGGCCATGAGAAATTTTTTTAACTATACATGAGAAATAGCTAAGTCAAATTTGGATACTTAGGTTGAAGAGGTGGTGAGGTTTTCAGCCCTCACTTTAAAGTATTTGAAGAGCTGTCAAGTGGAAGAATGATTAGGCTTGTTCTGTATTGCCTCTGAGAATGAAAACAGGGCCGCTAGGTAGAATTATCACTAGACAGATTTTGGTTCAATTTATTGATCTCTAATCGGAAGTCTCAGAAAATGAAGTGGGCTGCCTTCTGTATTGCTAAAGGGTGTTTGAACACAGGCTACAAAAACTGCCACTTGGTGGCTCTGTTGTAGAGCTAATTGAAGCAGTGTTTGGATGTTTGGCCTTGATTTGAAGTTCCTTTCTAGCTGTCAGATTTTGTAAAGACCAGTGCCGGGTGCAGTGTCTGGACTTGAGAAGAGTGCTTAATGACTGGGTTTTGTTTTGTTTTTTAATTGCTTAATGGAAGCAGAATAAAATATACAGTGCTTTTTTCTCTATATTTTTTATTCCATTAGAAAATCATTCTTCCTTTCTATTAGAGAAAGACAGGCAAACACACACAAAATATGCAAACTGAATTTTGCTGTGGTGAGGCTCAAATTCTGCTACTGGTGTGTGTGTGTGTGTGTGTGTGTGTGTGTGTGTGTGTGTGTGTTTTAAAATAATGTCGTTGCCTCATGCAATTATATTTTGACCTTCCAGTTCATGAATTAGTGAATGATAGACAGTTTTAAGAATTGTCTTGTTAACAAGAGCTTCAAAAAGTTGTAAGGTAGACTTTAATAGGGCGAAAATGTTTATCAGTGGTTAAACTGTCTGATGGAAGTTTAGATATTTTCTCTGGGCTTCTCTGACCAATTTTAGACGGGTGGTCACCACAGTGTTATCATACACACTTCCAGAGAATGCAGGAAAAAGAATACCTGTACTTCTAAAGTAAATAAAATGTATAAATTTATATATTTGTCCCTCCACTGTAAAATTTCTGGTTGCATGTGTTGTTGTATTAGTACATACTAATTTATAGGAATAATACATGCTATTTTTTAAGTAAATAATATATACTGGAGCAGGTACTTAAAAACATTTTCACTGATAGGTTTATGTAAATAATGCAGTTGAGAGACCTCTTTTAGACTATCATGAAGAATTGATGATGGTCGCAGCTTATTCACTTATTACTTACAAAAATTAAATGTGGTAGAAGAGATTTTTGCCATCATTTAGCAAAGGTATTAAATATAAAAGTATATGAGACCATTTGAATCCTTAAGGTGAGGGATTAATGGAAAACCCCAACTGATTTTTGCTCTTCTTGTTGGTATTGTTACTGCCATTATTCTAAGATAGTACTGCACCAGGAGAAGCAAAGGTGAGTAAGTAGAGGGCCTAGAATAAAAAAAGAATGAAGAAGTGAATTTGCAGTAGAAAAGGAGTTGAGTTTTGCCAAAAAGAACTCTATAACCATAGCTGAAGGACTACATGCAAGTTAGGAGAAGTTACAAAGATAATGAGAAAAATGCCTTCAGTGATTTGTGTTGCCTTGGGAAGAAAGAGAGAATGAAGACCATCGGTTAATTAAGCCTGTTTGGAGCAGTTTGACACGTATGTATTGCTGTAGAAACCTCTGCATTGTCAAGTGAGGTCTTGTGGTGCCTCGTCCTTTGAGGAGCTGAACTGGAGGCATGAGTGTGGGGAGACCAAAATAAAAGCGTCCCAGGCTGCTCGGAGTTGGAAACAGAGAAGCAGATGTACAACTGATTTGTTCTCAAAGTTTGAGTCTGATTTCTTTTTTCCTCGCCCTTGATTGTCTCCCTGACTGGCTGTAACAAGTAAGTATTCACACAGTGCAGCTTCTTAACATGAGTTAACTTTTCAGCAATTGGTGAAGTAAAAAGAGATTGTGGTGTAACCTTCAGTGTGACTTAAGAACTTACATTTCTCTTCTCGTTCCTTTGAGCTTTTTCACAAGTTATTACCAGCAATGACAGCAGACAGGACCCTCCCACTTCTTCATTTGTCTCTTTCTGTGTGTAGTAATTGAACAAAAGGGTGAAAATTACATTTTGTGTGGCACATTAGCCCATACTGTTTCTGTACCTTTTGAAGACCCCTCTGTTGCATTTAATTGTGCAACTTTTCTGCATTAAAAAACAAAGTACACTGGCAGGGTTTTTGGATGCATAATGCCTTGTGCGTGTTTTTCAAGAATGACATGAAGGGTTTGATTTAGTATCTGAGAAAAATGTTGATTGCCACGTTTCTTTAAATTTTACCCATTCTCGGGGCGCCTGGGTGGCTCAGTCGGTTAAGCGTCTGACTTGGGCTCAGGTCATGATCTCGCGGTTTGTGAGTTCGAGCCCCGCGTCGGGCTCTGGGCTGATGGCTCAGAGCCTGGAGCCTGCTTCCGATTCTGTGTCTCCCTCTCTCTCTGCCCCTCCCCCGTTCATGCTCTGTCTCTCTCTGTCTCAAAAATAAATAAATGTTAAAAAAATTTTTTTTAAAATAAATTTTACCCATTCTCTCTTGTGGTTTCATAGGATCGTAGACATACTGTTAGGGCAGCCACTTCAGAGGTTATATAGTCCAAACCTTTAACATGTTTGGATCTCCTTTGGATCCATGGTGCTATTCAGTAATTATGTCCTTGTCCAATCGTTGGCAAAAGTACCTCCTTATATAGAAGTAATTCCTACCACAGGAAAGATGGTAAACATTAGATTTGAAATCAGATTTTGTTACCAGTTAACGAACTTTTTACTCATCCTACACCATAGTCTATGATTTAATTAGAAGTTTTGGTTGTAATATTATATGTAGTATGTAGTCTTTTGAGATTGACTTTTTCCACGTAGCAGGTATGCATTTGAGGCTCTTCATGTCTTTTTGTAGCTTGATACTGCCGGACAGTCTTCCATTGTATAGATTTACAACAGTTTGCTTATCCATTTACCTATTTACCTATTAGAGGACATCTTAGTTGCCTCTAGATTTTGGCAATCGTGAGTAAAGCTACTATAATCATTTGTATGCAGGAGTTTGTGGACATAAGTTTTCAAACTCTGGGTAAACACCAAGTTTAGTTTTGTAAGAAACTGCCAAGCTGTCCTTCAAAGTGCTGTACCATTTTATGTCCTGCTAGCAGTGAATGAGATTTTCTGTTGTTCCATCTTCTTGCTGACATTTGGTGCTATCAGTGATTTAGATTTCGACTGTTCTAATAGACGTGTAAGTGGTATCTTGTTGTTTTACTTTGCAGTGCCCTAATGATATATGATGTTAAGCATCTTTCCATGTGCTTCTTTGCCATTTGTATATCTTCTTTGGTGACTTGGCTCTTCAGATCTTTTGCCCATTTTTTATTTGGGTGGTTTTCTAATTGTTGAGTTTTAAGAGTTCTTGATGTATTTTGGACACCAGTCTTTTATCCAGGTGTGTTTTGTGAATATTTACTCCTAGTCTGTGGCTTGTCATTTCCTTAATAATTTTTCACATTTAATACATACTTTTTAGCTCCGTGCCTCATATATTTTATTCATTCATGTGGACTTAAGGGACCTCATACAAGAAGAAGATAAATTCAGTCTGAACCAACATTCTCATCAGTGATGCTTCAGTGGTCATTCTGATTCTGTTAAGATCTGGGAGGCACTATAGAATATTTAAATGCATAGATCTGTGAAATGTACTTGGGCTTGAATTTTGGTTTTGCCACTTCAGTTGTGTGAACTATAGGGCAAGTTACTTAAACTCCGTTCCTCAGATTCATCAATTATAAAATGGGGATAATAAATATGAATGTCTATTCCATTATGGTTAGCATAAGGATTAAATGAGTTAATACATGTTCAATGCTTTAGAGAAGTGATTAGTACCTGGTAAATGCTCAGTAAATATCCACTCTTGTTATAATTATTTCTGCCATCATTATTGTTGTCATTAGAATTTTCTGCTTCATCCCCCCAATATCACCCTGGCTGTCTCTAATTGGCAAAAGTGTCTCCGTATTGAATCATAGTCTGCCAGTATGTATTTTCTGCTCATTTATCCTTGTGTGTCCTTTGGATTATAGAAAATGAATTTAATGCTTTTTCTAAATGATGTCCCTTCAGATTTTGAAGCTGATCCCTTCTTCCAACAAACAAATTGTGGTTTTGTGCTAGGCACCAGAAAGATAAATAAAATATGGCCTGGCTTGGAAAGAACTTCTCTAATAAAGGAAAGTAGATGTATAAATTAATTTTTCATATCTACCTGTTTCTGAATTTATATAGTCCCTGTCTCTCCTCTTAAAAATGGGTGAACTCTTTGTGTTGCTGCGACCAGCCCCTGTATTTGTATAGTGAACACATTCTCTTTTGGTATCTGCAGGTGTTTTTTTTCTCTGTCCCTAATTATTGCCCCCCTCTGTAGTAAACAGTTGTCAGCAACTATTTCACTGATGTGGCTGAGTCCTTATCTTGGCCTGTCAGCCATGTGTAACACAGTTGATTATCCATCCTTCCCTGACACTTTCTTCTCTGTTTCTTTTGTGTCTTGCTGTCCTCTACTCGACTTCTAAAGGGTGAGTGCCCCAGCACTTACTCTTTGGACGTTTTCTCTTTTCTACATCCTAACGTAATTCTGGGACTGGCAACTACGAATTTATTTCTCCAATTCAGACTTCTTTCCAACCCTGAATATCTAGCTTCCTTATTAGATGTTCAGTAAGCATCTTAATATGTTCCAGAGTAAATTCTAGATTCTTCTCTGACCCCTCCCCAAAAGCAACAAAGAAGAAAACAGTACCACTCCCCCTCCAAACCTTGCTTCTCCTACAGTCTTCTCCATCTCAATCAATAGCATTTGCATTCTTCTGAGTGTCTAGGCCAAGAACCTGGGAATCATTCTTGAGTGCTTTCTTTCATCTTTTTCAACAAATCCTGTCAGCTCTACTTTCACAAAGATCAGAATCCCACCACTTCACACCTCTTCTTGGCCAAATTATTGTGGTGTTGATTCTTATAGCATGTTGATCCCCTCTGTTTCTATCTATGCCCCCCTGTAGTCTCTTGCCTATAGCAGTCTGAATAACTGTAAAAATTAAAACTAAAAGTTGTCAGTCACTGTCTTATCAGAGCCTTCCGGTAGCTTCCCATCTCGAAAGTCCTTGAAGTCCTTCCTTCCTGTGGTGGTACAAGCCATAATGTGATACAGCCTGTCACTCTCCCCCTTGTTCTTTCTAGTCCTTCCTCCTCACTTTCCTCCAGCGTTATAAGCGCTGTTGTGTCAGAGACCTGACTTTTGCTGTTCCCTCTGCCTGCATGTTCCTCCTGAGGTAACCAGCAGTCTACAGCGTATCATTTAGATCCCCTGTCAGATGTTACCTTTTCTGTCTAAACTAATTAGCAGTACTTTTTTCAGAGCTAATTAACCTCTTAGTAAACCTAGAATTTTACTGAGCCTTGGTATCAGGTTTACTGTGCTGTAGTTTTGTAGAAGTTATTTTTCGAACCCAAAACCCTGATGCTTTGTCATGCGTCTGGTTCACAGTGTATCTCAGAACAGAAATGTTAAGCTGTCCTTTGTGACTACAAGTTTTACTGCTTGTCATGCACTTTGTCCAAATCTGAGAATTAAACTCATTCACACCAGTGGTGTACTCTTATTTAGGTCAACTACTTGTTCTGTAAGATCACACCTTTCCAAATCCGTGGTCTTCCTTAACTTGTGTTTACCTCACCTCTTCTCTCGTACTGAATAATTATCACCTAGTTCATACTACTGTTGCCTGTTTAATTGTTTATCTGATCTATTATAAAGGCTGGTAAGAGGTCCCTGTTGTGCTTTTTCTCCTACAATGGTGATGTCTTGTCTACAGAGGCAAAATTTTTGGATACTGTCCTTTTCTATGTTCTCACGTGTACATTTTATCTGAAAGGCTCACATACTTCTGTATTGTTTAGCTCTAGCACCTATTTTTCCATTCTGTCCCTTACACTTGGAGTTTCCTCCTCTGTCAACATCACTTATTAGACTTTGAGACCTACTTCATATCACATCTGTAGATCTCCTTGACGTTTTCCCTATTGCCTTATATACTCAAAAATTCTGTTATGCTTTATACCACAGAATTTAGCATTTTAAAGTATCATGTCCATATTTTAAGCATACCTAATTACCATAAAGGCAAAATCTGTGCCTTAGTTATGCTACAAATATTTAGTTTACCCTACCTGTAGGATTTTGTAGGGCCCACCTCTTCTGTGGCCTTTATAGCACCATTGTAGCATAGGTAATAAATACTGAGTGAAGATTTGTTGATTCTTGGAGTAATCTCTCAATTTGTCATTCACAAAAGTTAGGTTTATAGGCCTATGGACACTCAGTTACCCAGAAATTGAGTGTGGGCTTGGTAGTATACTAGACAGTTTTTCTGTATTAAATTGTTTGCATATATCTCAGTAACCATCAGATAATGTCATGATTAAATTTTGAATATCGTGGTTAACATGATACACTTAAATTTAAATCAGTAGTTTAAAATACTACATGAGAAAAATAGCCAAGTTCTGTCAGTTTTGCTGAGAGGAAGATTAAAGTCCTCTACAAAAGATTATTTTTACATATTAAAAAAAAGTTGTTTCTTTTTCAGAAAATAAAGTTTTGATTTCTTTCTTGAAAAGGCTAGAACTCACTAGAACTGTTATAAATTGACTTTCTACAGTTACACTATAGTAGAATTGTCTTCCTTATAACTTAAAATTTAGTAAAACCGAAGTTTTCTGTTGTCTCAGAGAAGAAATCCACAGAGGCATAGCATTGCTTTCCAGTGAACTCTGGACTTTGTTACTAATGAGATTGTAGTAGGTTGATAACACTTAGAAGCCTTAGAGAGTTGAGATTCTAGAGGGAAGGACCTAGAGGGAAGGATGGTGAAATGTGCTGTTCTAAATGGCATAACCACTGAATGTGATTAACTGAAAATCTGATGAGAAAAACTAAAAGAGAAAACAAAGTAAGGTAGTTTAACCCTTTTGATAACCAGGTCTATGGTTGCCTAATAGGAATATTGGGATTCTGATTTTCTTGTGTTCTCCTCCAGGATATATATATTTTAAGGTATTTTCAAAATTGTTACTGTAGGTTTCTGAATAGAAATCACCATAAACAGACTTTTTATCTTGGAAATTGTCAGACAAAAATAAGTAAAAAAATAGCATTAACTCCCATGTACCTCTCTCCATTTTCAGTTATCCACCTATGGCTAATTCTTTCATGCATACCCCTACCTGCTCATACTGCTAGATTATTTTAAAGCAGATTCTAAACCTCTTTTCAGTTCATCTATAAATATTTCAATATGTTTGTATCTCAAAGACTAGAGATCTCTTTTTAAGCATAATCACAATGCCTTAAAAAGTTAACGTTGCTTAATATCATATATTCAGAAAGTGTTCAGGTTTAACCTACCGCTTGTATTCATTGGTAGTATTGTGATGTTAAGATTGATTGGTACAGGTGTTATCAGACTACCACCTAATGGTTTTAGTAGCTATTAATGTTTAGATCCAGTATTTCATTGGGATTACAGAATAGTGATGTTTTTAATCCTCAAATAATCCAGTAGTTAGTTTTCTCAGGTTGTCTTATAATAGTTTTAAACTATATTTGTATTAATGGACATCCAGATAAGTACCCTATGTTACAATTGTTTGGATTCTAAGTCTCTTTTTAATCTGTATGCTCCTCCTTCCCATCCCTCCCTCTCACCCTCCTTTGCCTCCCCCCTTCTCTTTGAAGGTTCTTAAACCAGATTGTCAGAGTTTCTCAGTTCGAATTTTGCTGATTGCATACCATTGTTCTATTTAATGTTATTTTTCTGTAAATTGGTAGTTGGATACTGAACCTTGATCAGATTCATGTTCAATTTTTGACAATATTTTAGAAGCAATGTTGTATCCTTGAGGCACATAATATACCGTTACTTCTCTTTTTTGTGATCATGTTCATAGCCATAGGGATATCTTGTCCACAGGGCTGATAGAAGTGGTCTTGATTTCTTGAGGCTAGCTTTTGTTGGTAATCTAGTTTTTTTCTTCTGGGAATTTTTAGTAATTTTTTTTTCCCCCTGGGTTCTGATTTTTTTATAGGATGTGTCTTAGATACACTGCAGTTGGCAAGCCTTTTCACTAAGAAGACCTTCTTCACCTCAGATCACCTTTTTTGTCATAATTTTCCCTCTCTACCCTTTTTTCTGTTTTCTGACTTATTCTATCACTTTATTCACTTCTCTGCTCAGTTTCCTTATCAAATCACATCGATCACTCTCTGAAAGCATCCTGCTAGTGTCTTCTTATCATGCTTTATTTTTCTTCATAACACCTGACATTTATTTATAGTGTCTCCTATGATTTAAATATAGCACAAGGACTTTTTTTTTATTCACTGTTTCCTTAATGTTTAAAACAGTGTCTTGTACATAGTAAGTGCTCAGTAATATTTGCTGAGTAAATTATATTAAGTTGTTGGACTCATGGGTCATTCATCTCTTAACTTTTATTGCATATTTTAAATATATTTTTATTTATTTTCTACATAGGAGGTTTTTTTTCTTTCACTGTCTTCCAGCAACCACTGAATGTTTGCTTTTGATAACTGTGTTTTAAAATTCTAACATTTCTTGTTCTCTGTTCTTCTTTCACTGCATCATGTACTTACTTTATGGCTCCAGAGTCTACTTGAGTCTCTCTAAGGATACTAATTAGACTCCTCTGCCCTTCCTTCTCCCCCATTAGATTATCTTTTGATCCCTAGATTTTCTTTATTTCGTCCTTTGTTCATCTTGGTTCTTTACTTACTGTAGCTGGGTTTTTCTGAAAGCTGGTTTGGGTTTCATCAGTAGCTGTTTAGATATATCTCAGACTCTAGGAGAGCTCTTTAAGTGGATGAGGTAGGCCTCCCACTAGAGTGCTTGGGTATGTGGTAGGGAAGGGAAGAGAAAGAAGGAAGTGTTCAATTGGCCCAACTATTCTGAATGGATTTAATTTAATTATCTTGCTGTGTTTCACAGCCAACTCTTCGTTGCTTCCAAGATTCTCTAAGAAAGAGTTACACTTATCTGTGGTGTCTTTGGCTGTGGTTTTGCACTGCTTTTATTTTCTGTCAATTTCATCCTGCCTGCTTACATTTTGTAAAAATCCTGCAAAATGTCTTTTTAGATGATACCCTTCTGTGTTATCTAATATTATGGTTTCATTTTTTCTTTTTAAACTTTTTATAAGGATTATATTCTTAGAACTGGTTGAAGAAATACATATGTTCATAGGGCAAAATTGGAAAGCTCACTTCTTTTTTCTACATTAACTTTCCTCCCCAGAAGTAACCACTATTAATAATTTACTGTTATTTTGAATATAAATATAGTTATTACTCTTTAGTTTTCTTTGTTCACTTAATCATGTCTTGATCATTTTTCCATCTTATAAATTTATTAATTTTTTTACAGATGGGTAAAATTCCTTTTTGTAACTAATGAGTTAAAAGTAATATTTTAATTTGCATTGCATGGTTAGAAATTAAGTTGAGCATTTTTATGTATTGATGCTTTTTGTATTTCATAGTTTGTGAAATGCTTGACTTGTTTCTACCCTTTGCCCTTGTTTTTAGTTATCTCTTAATGATACCTGGACATTGTATGTATTATATTTCATTAATATTTTCTTATAGAGTGCCTCTGTCTTATTTTATTTATGATGTCCCCCGCCCAGAGGTCCTACTATTTATTTAGCTAAATTTGTTGATTTTTCCCCTTTATGGATTCTCCATTTTGTATTTTACTTATAAAGGACTGATGTTAGTTTTATTCTCAGTTAATTTATAGTATTTATGCTATTATTGTATTTTTAAGTATTGGCCTTCTGTCACTTCATTGGCTTCTTGGTAGAGAAGGGAATTAGATATGTGTGCTCAATTTGCCATCTTCGGCAGGAATTCAGACAGATATTTAATTATTCTATGTTCTAAGGTTTGTCTCCTGGCTTAATTTAATAATTCACTATCAGGAAGTTTCACGAGCATACAGTCACTCATAACATTAGATATGCCTCCGTTTTGTGCATTAAAACTACTCTTAGGTTGAATTATTAGCAAGTAGAATGTAGGCTCTATTGAGGTTTAAATATGCTAGCATAACTTTAAAATCCTTTAAAATTTTTATCCCTCAAAATCTTTGTGATTAATAATTCTTGTACGTTTATGTACTTCCAGTTGGGTATTTAAAACTTTTAACAAAAAGCAAACCTAAGATAACACACACATACATTTAAAATTTTTATTTTAACAAAAAGCAAACCTGAGACATATGTGCGCATGCACACACACACAGACACACATGCGGACTGGTGGAAAGACAGAACAGACAACACTGATGTTGTAAGACTTATGAATGAAGCATTTTGAGGTAAGGTTACTTTTTTAGAAAAAATGTACAAGTTTCACCGCTTCTACCTTGAGGATCATAATTGACAAGAAAAAAACTATAAATTCCTAATACCAAGGATGAGAATAAATTATCTTTGGAAGTGTATTCATGTGTTTGCAAATGATACTTTAAAAAGCAAGTCAGTAGAATGATGAAAATTAAGGAATAGTGAAGTACGATCCTAAATCTTTAAGTAATTTACCATGTTACATTGTCCAAGTCACCTTGTTTTCACATTTGTGAGATGAAGTGTTACGCTAAGTTGTTTCAGACACAAATTCTGCAAAGCTTTGGGATCCGTGGTGCAGGTGTAGTGGGCAGATGGACTCTATGAATGTATTCACCAGTACTGTGTTATGGAGAACTCAGGCACTTAGACTTTGGATAATTTTTTTTTCAAGTTTATTTATTTATCTTGAGAGAGAGAGTGAGAGTGAGCAGGGAAGGAACAGAGAGAATCTGAAGCAGGCCCTGCGCTTCACAAACCGTGAGATCGTGACCTAAGCTGAAATCAACACTTGGGCGATTAACTGACTGAGCCACCCAGGTGCTCATGGATCATTTTTTTTTTTAAGATTTTATTTTTAAGTAATCTCTACATCCAATATGGGGCTTGAACTTACAACCCCAAGATCAAGAGTCACGTGCTCTACCAACAGCCAGCCAGGTGCCCCGACTTTGGATAATTTTAAATGTAAACAGAGAACACCAAATTTATGGAGCACCATTTCTTCAGTGATAGGATATGTATAGCTGTTTACAGAAATAAAGCAAAGCCCACCTTCTGCCTGCTGAAAACTTTGAAACAAACCCATAGAATATATAAAGAACTTTCTTGTCAAGATTTACCTCCTTTGAAACATGGGAAGTGTGCGTATAAACACTTTGACCCTGAATTTCCTGTGCTGATAACTTTATAAAAAAAGGATTTTATTATTTTAAGCTTGGGGCAAAGAGGCTCTTTAGCTGTGGTTGCTTCTTAAGCTTATATAAATAGGCTTGAAAAATTGTCTGAATTGGGTGAGAATATATATAGCTCTGGTTCTTAGCCATTTGAAGTGTTTGGTAAAACACAGTAATAAGATGAACATAATGTACATTCCATTAAAAAATATTTATATACACTCATATATATCCTTGTAGTCTCTTGGTCAGAAATATAAGCTGATGGTATATGACAGTGATACTCAGCTGGAAAGTTTGCCATGTATGTCTTCAGGATCTACGAGTGTAGATTCTCCACTTATTTAATGAAAATATCTCTAAGATTTGCTATTATCATTTACTCACATATAAACTCAAAGCAAATTAATTTCATAAAAATACAGCTACTTCAGAATTTGTGATTTAGCACATAAGGGATTCGATAGTTATAATATTACACATTGAACCCTGTACCCAAGGTAATAAGTGAGCTTCATTTATATTGCCTGGATATTGTAAATGTACTTCTTTTCTCTAGAAAATCTGTTGTCCTTTTAAAAGGTTATTTGGGGGCACCTGGCTGGCTCAGTCAGTGTAGCATGTGACTTTTGATCTCAGGGTTGTGAGTTTGAGCCCCATGTTGGCTCTAGAGACTGCTTAAAAAAAGCAACAAAAGAACCCCTAAAAACCCCACAGGTTGTTGCGTGAAAAAAAGTAGATTTACTGATGTTACTTACCTTTCATTGGCTACTGCTGTCAATGTGAAATTCTTTTGGATGATTATCCAAGTGATCAATATATTAAATGAAAGATAAATGGTAATCATGTCTTGGGAAAACAAAATAGGTGAAATATTGCCATTTTATAAACATTTATATAGACTTAACTTAGGGTAGTATTAGACATTGCACTTTAGAGATGTCCTAGGACAATTTGCCTTAATTTCAGGAAATTCTGGGAAGTTAAGGGATTTGCTCAAATCACATACTTTATAGCAGAGTAAAGTTTTAGAACTCAGGTATCCCAAATTTCAGACCTTTCCTCTCTCCCCACCCACCATTATATTCTTCTGCTCTTAATTCATTATCAGGCAACAACTTATAGTTTGAAAAACAGATTGCATTTTTTCAAAAACTTATGTTTTAAAATCTTTTAAACAGACCGCAGGTTTTCACTCAGAATCAGTGAGAACAGATTTAGAATTTTAGATTAAAGATGGCTAAGCATGAAAGTGAACTTTTTGAGGCTATGGACAACTTAGCGCTTCATTTCTTAAATTTGTTTTTGTCTCAAGTTGCAATACTTATATAAAGCATTATTTCTTTACATAAACGGCTGTATTTTTATTTATTTTTTTAGCTATTTGGGAATATTTGTTTCTTTGGGGAAGATATGTAAAATATTCTTTGGCATCAAATAATTAAAACTTGCAACCTTTTTTTTTTAAACAATTTTGTGGACACGTATAATTTATCAATTTATTTTTCCACTTTGATTTTAGAATAGGGAGTAGTTTTTTAATTATTAGGATGTAGGAGGATCAGTCAAGGTCAGTAAATTGTTATTACAAAACCAGTGGAGTAGAATTGTTTATGGCCTAACCCTATAACATTGTATTATCAGAATTTTCCATCTGTTGGTAAATAAGTTTTTCCTACTATAAGAAGACTTAACAAAGGTAACCTTTGGGGGATCATGACTTAAAAAAATTTTTTTTTAAAGATAAATAAATTGGAGATGTAAGTGAGCACTCAAAGTTTAAACAACACCTGGACTTCAGTAATGTCCAAGGCCAAGGTAGTTGAGAGCCATAATCTGTGTGTATCTTGAAAGTTTTAGTATCAGTTATACAAGTTTTATAACATATTTTTTAAAATTATAGTGTACTAACTTTATTAATTAAAATCCTCATGATGAAAATTTATTTTATCTTAGAAAACGGCCTTAGGCATTCTCTTTTAATTTATTGATTTATAACAAAGTGTTTGAAAAAGCAAATGAAAAGATGTAGGTAATTGCATTGCACATGGTGTCCAGCTTGCCAATGATATTTTTTCTTTTTTTGTAGTAAAGTTTTTTAAACTGTTTCTAGAATGGAATTTTACTTTTTTGTTAATAAGCCATGCTCTACTCAGACAATATCTAGCATCACCTTTAATTTTGTAATGTAGAAGCTTCACTGTGGTATAAAGTGGTGTGACATTTTAATTAGGAAAAGAGATCATGTGATGGTATAAACTTCCTACTGCTTCCATGTTCTGCTAAACTGGAATGAAAAATTCATTAAAATTTACATTAAATTATATCTGTTTTCATAGTTGAGGAGTCAGGGGAAAAAGGGATGGGACAGAGATTATGGAATGCATTTGGGACTTCATGGTGGGAGGTGGGGTCAAGGTAGCCCATTAATCATAAATAGAAAGGACATTTTGACCAGGGCATTTAGGTTACGTGGTTCTTTCCCCTTTTTTGTTTGTTACAGGCAAAGGGGAAGATAGTGATGTACTCAGTATAAATGCAGATGCTTATGACAGCGACATAGAAGGCCCATGCACCGAGGAAGCTGCTGCTCCTGAGGTCCCAGACAATACAGTCCAGAGCGAAGCTGGTCAGATAGAGGACCTGGAGAAAGACATTGAGAAAAGTGTGAATGAGATTCTGGGGCTGGCAGAGGGTAGCCCCAAGGAGCCCAAAGCAGCCACCCTGACTGCTCCTCCACCCGAAGACGTTCAGCCTTCCGCACAGCAGCTGGAGCTGCTAGAACTGGAGATGAGGGCGAGAGCTATTAAAGCCCTCATGAAAGCTGGTGACATAAAAAAGCCAGCCTAGTTACTTGAATCTGAATTCTAGGTGTGTTTGAACAAAGCCACATCGTATAGTTTTGTATATGAAGTTTATTTTGGGTCTTATGTGATAGTTTTCATGTAACCCTTATTAGATAAACTCATCTTAGGCCTAAAATACCTGTGGTTTTTTTTTGGTTGTTGTTACTTTTATATTATATATGTGTCATTGCTGTATGAATTCATGCCAAATATCATTGGATAACCTGGATACTTTGTTGGATGAGTCTTTATGTCTGCAAATTGATATCTGAAAAGCCATTAGCAAAGAGTCACTGTTTGTTCCCCTTCATTTTTAAATGTTTTGGCTTCAGACCTAAAAGCTTAAGAAAGATTGACCAAGCATGTTGCTCTTAAGGTTACCTATATTTTTGTGGTAGAAAATTAAATTATTGCTCTTAGATTTATCAACAATTTAAGTTTAGTCATGCTTATATGCACTTTTAAAATAAGTCCATCTTGAACACACCTTCTCTGGGTGTGGATTTAACTAGTAAAAACTGAAGAGCATTTTTTGTTATAAAGTTTAGCGGGTCTGAAATGGCTGAGAAAAATGTTTTGTATAAAAGAAAAAACGGACTTAATTTAAGGCCATTTTTTAAAATGTGGAAGTAATTGCCCAACTTTAATTCTAGCAGACAAGCCATTCTAACAGGTATTTGATATTATTGGACACTTGGTTCAAGTTTTTTCCTTCGGTAAAAAGGGAACATATTTTCATTTACATTCCAAGCTATCAAGAAAAGAATATTTTATTGTACAGGCTTTTGTCTCGTGTTTTCGCTTGAAGATCTGATGTGCTATAATTCCATGAATTAAAAATAATAAAGACTATCATTCTGGATCTGAAGACTTTTGATACATTTCCAAAAGCAAAATTAATTTCAGGAAGCTTTGATAAGTTGGTGTTATAATTAATCTAATTTTGTATAGTTTTTGTAAATAAATTAACATTCTGCCACAATAGCAGATGCTTTTTGCCCTATAACTAGTTGTAGTTGTTTGATACAAAAAAAATTTAGGTAGAGACTCTTAAATTAATTTTTTTCTTAAATATAAATCTGAAACCATTGCTTTTATATTTGCTTACAAGTATATATTATTTGTAAGTCCTGCTCTCCTAGTGTTGTATGAGGATTTTCCTCATAGATAAGACTTGCAGGGATTGCGTTTTATTAATTACATGTAAATCTTAGTTTCTTCCGGAAATAGAGTGTGTTATGAAACATTAGAGTTGCAAAGTTACAAATTTATTTTTTGTTGTTTTTGAACATGACTTTAAATAATCCTGTCATTTCCCCCCCCCCCCCCCCCCGAATCTTTCTAATGTAACACAGGCCTATATCATTTGAGGTACTTCTCTTAGGTAAATGTGGGTGTGATTTCATTTCTTTTTTTTCTTTTTTTTTTTTTTAATGTTTATTTTTGTGAGAGTGAGACACAGAGTATGAGTGGGGAAGGACAGAGAGAGAGGGAGAGACACAGAATCTGAAGCAGGCTCCAGGCTCTGACAGCTCAGAGCCCGATGTGGGGCTTGAACCCACGAATGGTGAGATGGTGAATTGAGCCGAAATCGTACACTTAACCAACTGAGCCACCCAGGTGCCCCAATGCGGGTGTGATTCCACTAGTGAGTTCTCACAGTTACAGCTTCAAGATGAGAAAGCAATGATTACAGTAAAATAATTTTTAAATTCCAAACTTGAACTAAAAATTGCAATAAGAACACAGCGATACGGAACAAGCTGTCTTGCTGCTTACTAATTATAAAATGCAGTAGATGACCTGTAGCTGTAGACCAGGGTGTGAGTGCTCTGTAGCTGACGGGTCACCCCCTTTGTGCAGCATGGTGTGTCTGCTCTGTTCAGTGTGCAGAACGGTATACAGGGCGTCGGACCAGAGTGGTATGTGGGAGATAGAATAAGCTTCACAAATTAGAAGCTGTTTAGTTTCCTGCCTTGGAAAATCAGCTTTTCCTCTCACTCCTTTTTATTTTTTTAACGTTGAAAGACATGAGGACTTTTTGAAAAATAAATGGCTTTAGAGAATAGGAATACGTTTGTTTTAGAAAATACCATATATTGATCTAATGCTGCCATTTAAGTCACCAGCTCACAGGTATTTATTAAATGCCTCTGAGGTGTTTAGTCTTGTTCAGAATCTCAGACTCAGGGATGTTACAGGATAAATTTGAGCACAGAATAGACCGAGTAATAATAGAGATGTGGGTGCTGCTGCTTTTCATGCCTCATTTCCCGTTTGGCCAAGGTAAGGAGAATTTTGAGGTGGTGTGTAATTAGTAAAATAAAAGAGCAAAGAAATTTTTAAGTTTGTTTATTTAGAGAGAGCCGGGGACAGACAGACAGAATCCCAAGCTGGCTCTGTGCTGTCAGTGCAGAGCCCAATGTGGGGCTTGAACTCATGAACTGTGAGATCGTGACCTGAGTAGAAGAGTCAGACACTTAACCAACTGAGCCACCCAGGCGCCCCAGCAAAAAAATTTTTGACAGCCTTACTTTTTTTATCCAAATTGAAGTATCCTGATATTTGAGGAGGAACTTGACCCAAATCTTGAAAGATAGGTGTTAACCGATAATAAGGGGTCCTGAAAGATAGGTGTTAACCGATAATAAGGGGTCCTATGCATTAGGCCTTGAGCCAGTTTTCGATATTCCTACTAATTCACATGCACTCAGGTATAGATCTTAAAAACCTATGAGGGGGCACCTGGGTGGCTCAGTTGGTTAAGCTCAGTTCATGATCTCATGGTTTCTGAGTTTGAGCCCTGCACTGCGCTCTGTGCTGTGAGCTCGGATTCTGTTTCCCTCTCTCTCTGCCCCTCCCCCGCTCATGCTGTCTCCCTCTCTGTCAAAAATAAACATTAAAAAAAATTCAAAACAAAAAGTGGTTAATGAGCATATCAATAGGCATACAAATATATTGACTTGATATTTGTTATTTTGAAATGCACTGTGATGCAAAGAGTTGAGAATTCATAGCAGAGCAGTCTTATTTTGCACAAGTAACTGTAAAAATGAGGGACATAAATTGTTAGCCAATATATAAGATTTCCTTCTGCTGTTATACTCTGTGATTTCAGTACAGAATACTGTACAATTTGGTAAACTTATTTCTTAACTCTTCCCTTCCCCTTTCTACTGATTCAAAAATGAAGCAATCTGTTTAATCTTTTTTGTACTACAGTGTTGCTGCATATGAACAACAGTCCAGTTTTTGTGTTTTTTTTTTTTTTTCCCTTTTTTCCTTTTGCCTATTAGAGTCTTTATTGTCAGGATCTTTTGGTAAGTATACTGTCTAGAATTATTCAAATTGGTGCATAAACTTAAGTTATCCTTAATTTACTGTTTTATTTAATTTCAGGATAATAAGTAGATGATTTTTAAGTTGATAAAGGTTTTTCTCCCTCAAGGCTTAAAAATGGAAAAACAGAGCTCTCCTTTCCTATTCTTTTTACCAGCTTTTGCTACTAAGAGATAACCACTTTCAAATCTTTTAGCTATTTTTCTATTAATCTCTGTATTTCAAAGTAACATAATTATTATGCTATTTCTTGATATTTCAGTTTTAGGTTTCACTGACCTGTTTTGGAATATGAAGACGAAGATCCGTTCCTTCTACCTCTTCCCTAAACACATACCTTCCTCCTTCTTCCTCCTAATACAGTGCAGTTACATCACACGTCTTGGTTAACATTCACTATTTATACTATTTTGATACGTAAATACTATTCACAAATGGGTTGTGTGGTATCTGTAGTAATTATATTTTCTTTTTTGGTCCAATTTCTGTTCTGAGTTTTTTGGTATTATAATTACCCTATTACTTCATTTGCTCAGTGTTCTTTGTAGCACACATTAACTTACACCCTAACTGTCCTCAAGGGGTGTAAATCTCTTGTCAGGAGATTCAAATATATCATCTCCCATCCCCCCCCTTAAAGACATTTCTCCTGGAACTCTCTGTTCTATGTTAATCTGGATTGGTTGGGCTTCACCTCTCTCATGTTGGATATCCCAAGTTCCTGAATCTTCTGTTTTTATCTTTTAGTTTATTCCCTTATTTTGGTGGTGTGCCTCTTCCAACAGTTTCCTTTGAAAGAATTCATGAACAATACATTGTTTTGATTCATTAGTGTGACTCAGCATGGCTCAGTTCTGTCCATACACTGAATTGAAACATTATGTGAGTGTTGATGTCTAGGCTAGAAATCATTGTCCTGAATTTTATAACATTACACCTGTGCCTTCCGGCTTCCACTGAAGCTGTTGAGAAGTCATTTGTCATTTTGATTCTTGATACTTACGTGTATCCTGTTTGTTTCTCTTCATAAGCTGTTAGGCTCTTTATTCTTGGTATTCTGAAATTTCTTGATGATGTGTCAGAGAATGAACCTTTTTCAACCTTTGAGTTAATCACTGGTGAACTTTTTTAGTGGGGAAATTCAGGTCATTTAGTTCGGGGAAAATTTTTATTTTATTTTATTTTATTTTATTTTATTTTATTTTATTTTATTTTATTTTAATTTTTTGACCTTCTATAATTTATTTTTTATAATTTACATCCAAGTTAGTATATGGTGCAACAATGATTTCAGGAGTAGATTCCTTAATGCCCCTACCCATTTAGCCCATCCCCCTCCCACAACCCCTCCAGCAACCCTATTTGTTATATTTAACAGTCTCTTATGTTTGTCCCCCTCCCTATTTTTATATTATTTTTGCTTCCCTTCCCTTACATTCATCTGTTTTGTATCTTAAAGTCTTCATGTGAGTGAAGTCATATGATATTTGTCTTTCTCTGACAAATTTTTCTAATTTTGCTTTGCATAATACCCTCTAGTTCCATCCACATATTTGCAAATGGCAAGATTTCATTCTTTTTGATTGCCGAGTAATATTCCATTGTATAGATATACCACATCTTCTTTATCCATTCATCCATTGATGGACATTTGGGCTCTTTCCATACTTTGGCTATTGTTGATTATGCTGCTATAAACATTGGGGTGCATGTGCCCCTTCAAAACAGCATACCTGTATCCCCTTGATAAATCTCTACTAGTGCAATTGCTGGGTCATAGGGTAGTTCTATTTTTAATTTTTTGAGGAACCTCCATACTGTTTTCCAGAGTGGCTGCACCAGTTTGCATTCCCACCAACAGTGCAAAAGAGATTCTCTTTCTCCGCATCCTCGCCAACATTTGTTATTGCCTGTGGTGTTAATGTTAGCCATTCTGACAGGGGTGAAGTGGTATCTCAATGTAGTTTTGATTTGTATTTCCCTGATGATGAGTGATGAACATTTTTTCATGTGTCGGTTGGCCATCTGGATGTTGTCTTTGGAGAAGTCTATTCATGTCTTTTGCCCATTTCTTCACTGGATTCTTTGTTTTTTGGGTGTTGAGTTTGATAAGTTCTTTATAGATTTTGGATATTAGCCCTTTATCTGATATGTCGTTTGCAAATATCTTCTCCCATTCCGTTGGTTGCCTTTTAGTTTTGCTGATTGTTTCCTTTGCAGAAAATTTTTATTTTGATGAGGTCCCAATAGTTCATTTTTGCTTTTGTTTCCCTTGCTTCTGGAGACGTGTTGAGTAAGAAGTTGCTGTGGCCGAGGTCAAAGAGGTTTTTGCCTGCTTTTTCCTTTAGGATTTTGATGGCTTCCTGTCTTACGTTTAGGTCTTCCATCCATTTTGAGTTTATTTTGTGTATGGTGTAAGAAAGTGGTCCAGGTTCATTTTTGTTCATGTCACTGTCCAGTTTCCCCATCACCACTTGCTGAAGAGACTGTCTTTATTCCATTGGATATTCTTTCCTGTTTTGTCAAAGATTAGTTGGCCATACATTTGTGAGTCCATTTCTGGGTTCTCTATTGTGTTCCATTGATCTGAGTGTCTGTTTTTGTGCCATGGGAAAATTAAAAAAATTTTTTTGTTTATTTATTTTTGAGAGAGAGAGAGTGGGACAGAGCACAAACGGGGGAGGAGTAGAGAGAGGGAGACACAGAATCTGAAACAGGCTCCAGGCTCTGAGCTGTCAGCACAGAGTCTGACGCAGGGCTCGAACTTACAAACCGCGAGATCATGACCTGAGCCAGATGCTCAACTGACTGAGCCACCCATGTGCCCCAGTGCCATGGGAAAATTTTAAATATTGCTTCTTAGATACTGAGTTCCTTCCCTCTATTTTTTTTTTCTCTATTCTCTGTTTTTGGAACTCCTTTTATTAAGATACTGACATCTAGCCTGATTATCAATTTTTTTACTTCTCATTTTCTGGTTTTCATCTTTTTTTTGTACTTTCATATTTTCTCAATATTCTTTTCTAGTTCTTCCATTGATTTTAAAGCTTTTTCTATCATTTTTAATATCTCAAAGATCTTTAAATTTTTTATTCTCCAAATATTTCCTTTTAAAGGTAGCATTATGCTCATGTGTCTGTAGGGCAGTGGCTCCACCCTGGTGTCCAGGTGACCTTGCACGTATCCTGGAGGCCATGCAGGCAGAATTTGTACCTCTGACCAGCCTACAACACAGGTGCAACAACCTGTGATCCTCTTATGAACATGGTGGTCTTGTGAAGAGTAGTCATAAGAACATTTTATTTGCCTTTCTTTCATGAGGAAGCCTCCCTGTCTTGCAGAAAGATGTCTTGAAGCAGTTTTCCCATCTGCCTCCTTGGTTTCTTTGAAACTTGAAACTTTCTGTCATGCTCCACTTAGGACATTGCTACAGGCTAGACAGTTGCTTAGCTACAGCATGGCATTAGCTCTTCAGCAATAGAGTGTCCCGTTAGTCCTCTTCCATCTGGTCCCTTTTTCTTTGGTGTCACCCTGCATAAGGGCCATGAGGAATTGGCCCCTTTTGGCCACTGTTTTCTCACTGTAAGTAATAACCTGCCTGAATCTAAAAAGAGCTCATTGTTTTTCTTAACTGCCTAAATTTGCCAGGTCTTATTTGGCCATTGCCTTGGCCCTTGGTGGACGTAACATTAAAAAAAATTTTTTAATGTTCATTCATTTTTGGGAGAGAGAGACAGAGCACAAGTGGGCGAGGGGCATAAAGAGAGGGAGACACAGAATCTGAAGCAGGCTCCAGGCTCTGAGCTGTCAGCACAGAGCCCAGTGTGGGGCTCAAACCCATGAACTGCGATGTAATGACTTGAGCTGAAGTCAGATGATTAAACCGACTGAACCACCCAGGTGCCCCAGTGGATGTAACATTTTACCTGACGATGTTAATGTTAGTATTGGTTGTTTTCAAGTCGTCTTCTGTTTTTTGTCTTGTATTTTCTTCAAGTTCATGTTTTTCTTGTTCTCTGTCTGATGTTTTCTCTAATTTTCTTAAGTCTTTGGTAATGTTTGGTTACTCTTAAGACCCTAAAAAGCTGATTGGAAGTTCTTTTTATGGACGAGGCCCTTTAATGAGTGCAGTTCACTTTTTTGGTGGGTTGGCTAAGGATAATCCACAGTTTACTCTCAAGACTCTTTATTTAATTCCCAATTTCGATAGGCTAGCCCTGTTCTTAACTGCTCGGTATGTCTGAGTTTAGATTTCGTACTTCAGCTTTGCTCATATATTCTGTGAAGTTGGTGAATCATTGGTTGCCTTTTGTGAGAAGATCAACATTCATGTTTCATCCCTGTGCTCTGTGTTTGGGTCTTTGTTACTGAGCTTTACTTGCGTTTGTATCTAGAATCAAGTTGCTCCTCAGTTTCATCTCTCGATAGGCTCTTAAGTTGCAACCTTCACCAGCAAGATCGGTGCCACTCATCTGTTTGTGCTCCAGCTTCCCAGATTTTTTAACCCATCTCTGTCTTCTCTGCCACTGTCTATCTGAATATGTTAGTGCTTTTAATCTCTGTACTTGTCATTTTAGTGGATTTTCATAAAGGAGTAGTGGCAAATGTGGTTTTTAGTAAATTTGTTTTAGCAGTTACTACTTGTTTTTTTTTTATCTAGTTTTTCTTTTGTCAATCTTAAGGTTTTTTTTTTTTTTTTTCTAAATTCCGTGTTTAGATTAATGTAGAATCTGAATTGATTGTAAGTGGGAAGGCGTGAGAAAGAGAATAGACAACGATGAAAGCTGATTAGCATCAGTGATAAGGACTGAGGCTGGTAAGGACACTATTGCTTAAAGGTGGCCATATTTTCTTTCACTCCAGTAGTTTTTTACTAGAACATGTGTGGGTGTTATTCAGTGTTCATGTTCTCAGACATGCAATGTGCTCTTCCGTTAAGTAATTTCACATCATTTCTTTTTCATTTCAAGAACATTTACTTGAAGTATTGTTGTGTTTGTCCTTTTGCCTTGCTTTGGTTTTCTGCATTTCCTATGCTTTGCATTGAGTCTTGTATATCTTTAATATATGTCACTTTTTTGTGAATTGTTTTTAATCTTCATTTTGAGTTTAAAATCTCCCTTTTCACCTATTTCTTTAAGGCATTATCTGTTGTGTTTATGCAGTCCTGTGTTCTTCCTTTAGTTTTCATATCTTAAATTTTTTTAATTTCTAATTTTTCCCTGAATTCTGTTACCTCACATCTAATATTTTTTTCACTATTTCATTTTGAGAGAGAGAGAAAGCATGAGCAGGGGAGGGGCAGAGAGAGAGGGAGAGGAAATCCCAAGCTGACTCCCCTCTGAGTGTAGACTGGATCCCACCATCATGAGATCATGACCTGAGCCAAAATCAAGAGTTGTTGCCTAAGCAACTAAGCCATCCAGGCGCCCCACCTCATATCTAATTCTGATTCAGAGTTGTTCTTTTATGGCTTTTGTCATTTTTTAAATGACTGTCATTTTATTTTATTTATTTATTTTTTTTAAATTTTTTTTCAAAGTTTTTTAATTTATTTTTGGGACAGAGAGAGACAGAGCATGAACGGGGGAGGGGCAGAGAGAGAGGGAGACACAGAATCGGAAACAGGCTCCAGGCTCCGAGCCATCAGCCCAGAGCCTGACGCGGGGCTTGAACTCATGGACCGCGAGATCGTGACCTGGCTGAAGTCGGACGCTTAACCGACTGCGCCACCCAGGCGCCCCAAAATGACTGTCATTTTAAATACAAGTAATGGTTTTAATATGTTTTCTGTGTCTTTCTGGTGAACTTTTATTTCTATATGCGTGTTCTTATTCTGTCTCTCTTTTAATTTATAACACTATTGCACAGGATAGGACCTTGATGTTTTTGTTTCCCCTTTTTTTAATTAAAATTTTTTTCTAATCCTTTTCTTTATGTTTTTATTTTATTTTTGAGAGAGAGAGAGAGAGAGAGAGAGAGGGAGAGAGAGAGAGAGCATGAGCAGGGGAAGGGCAGAGAGAAAAGGAGACACAATCTGAAGCAGGCTCCAGGCTCTAAGCTATCAGCACATAGCCCAACATGGGGCCCGAACCCACAAACCATGGTGGGATCATGACCTGAGCTGAAGTCAGATGCTTAACTGACTGAGCCACCCAGGTGCCCCTGTTTCCCATTTTTTTATGTGAAGCTCACTTACTTTAGAAAGAACCTGGTTCAGATTAGCTTTTCTACCTTCGTGGCCCTTTGACTTTTTCTTGTTCCCTAATGTTCACTTATGGTGGCTTGTTTTTTGACATTTCCTGGTTCTGTTTTCTTCCTCCACTTTTACCTGGACTTCTCTTTCCATCCTGTTGATATTCTCTATCCTCATTTTGATTCCATAACCAGTTTATTTATTCTCCTTAGTGTGGAACTCTGTCCTGGAAGGGAGCCCTGGCTGGTCAGTTTCAAGAGTTCTTAGGGGTGAGACTTTTCCAGGTTCTTTAGACCTTCTTACATTTTGCCATCACCTGCTATTATTAGAGGCAAAACCTCTTCCAATTTCAGTTGCTGTGTCAAATTGATTTGCCATGATTTCTACTAATTTTGAATTTCTCCTTTTATCGGGTCTATTAGATTCCCAACTGGCCTCCCTTCTCCTTCTCCTTCTCGCACGGAAATGCTGATACTATGTTTTTATGACTTGTTAGTGGTTTGTTCTCACCTGCTTCTATTTTGGGGTTGTGAGGATACCTATACTTAGTTGGTATATACCTATACCATATACCTATACCATGTTGTCCGTGGTTTTTTGTTTTTCTTTCTTTTGGTGAGCCTGTTATTATGTAGGGACTTGAAGAAAAATAGAAACTGTATTTCATACTAAGGAAAACTAATTTCTATGTAAAATATCTTACCGAATTATTTGCAAAGTATTCGTATTCTTAAAATTATTTGATTAATTTTGACAGGTCTGTTTTTTAAAATATAAAATGATACGAGAGTTTTTATTTTAATTCCAATTAGTTAACGTACAGTGTTATATTAGTTTCAGGAGTACAATGTAGTAAATAAACACTTTAAAAAAATGAATTAAGTTTGACAAGTCTTTAAGATTTTAAAGTTATTCTAAAACTACCACCTGTTTATCTTACTGGATTGAAGCAGTTGTTAGCCCGAAAGTAAAACAAATCAGTATTGCTCTTTAGTAGTAGAGGAATTTAGGTTTATTAGGTGTATTTTCATGCTTGATAGTTACTGTCAGTTGAAAGATTTTTTAAATCTGTTAAGGTTAAAAGTAATTTATATAAAAATAAAAAGACATGACATTATAGAGTTAAAGGACCAATATTTTGATGTTTTAAATTTTGGGGGAATAGAAGAATTCACTGTGTGACCTTTATTTTTTTTATTTTTATTTTTTTAAGTTTATTTCTTTTGAGAGTGAGAGAGTATGCACGTGTGAGTGGGGGAGGGGCAGAGAGAGGGGGACAGAGGATCTGAAGTGAGCTCTGTTGAGAGAGCAGAGAGCCCAATATGGGAGACTCAAACACAAAACTGTGAGATCATGACCTGAGCCAAAGCTGGGCACTGAACCGACTGAGCCATCCAGGTGCCCCAACTGTGTGACTTTTAAAAAGTAGTTTGTTGGGGCGCCTGGGTGGCTCAGTCAGTTGAGCATCCGACTGTGGCTCAGGTCATGATCTCGCGGTCTGTGAGTTCGAGCCCCACATCGGGCTCTGTGCTGACAGCTCAGAGCCTGGAGCCTGTTTCAGATTCGTGTCTCCTTCTCTGTCTGACCCTCCCCCGTTCATGCTCTGTCTCTCTCTGTCTCAAAAATAAATAAACGTTAAAAACAATTAAAAAAAAATAAAGTAAATAAAAAGTAGTTTGTTCCTTTGAACAATTTATATATTTTTCACTACTCTTCTGTTCTAGTATATTTTCTTTGCTTGGAACACATTTTCTCAAAGTCCAAAAGAGAACTGCAAGTTTTGGCAACCAATTTTTTTCCCTCTAAATACATTTGATATAAAATTAAAAAAAAAATTTTTTGTAATGTTTATATATTTTTGAGACAGAGAGAGAGAGAGGGAGACCGAGCGTGAGTTGGGGAACGGCAGAGAGAGAGGGAGACACAGAATCCCAAGCAGTCTCCAGGCTCTGAGCTGTCAGAGCCTGACACGGCTCAAACTCAAAACCGGGGGATCATGACCAGAGCAGAAGTCGGACGCTTAACTGACTGAGCCACCCAGGCACCCCTGATATAAAATTTTTAATCAGATGCTATCCTTAAGTGTGATATTTAAAATCACTAAATTAATGGAAATTTGGTATTGTTGCCTATCATGTGTATCAGTCTGTCACAACAGGATCACAAACAAACAACCTGTCTGCTGGAGATGAGATTCAGAAAGTATCTGTATACACTCTCATGCAACGTTTTTCTCTCTCTCCCCTAGTGGAAACGATATAGTTGATAGCTATGAAACAGTTTTGGTATTGAACACCTATGTGATAAATAGATTATGTATTGTGGGATTTTTTTGTTTTAGTAAACAAGGAAGAGGAGAATATAATATCAAGAACACCAAGATGCCAAATTAAAATGTGATTGGGAAATCCTTTGGCTTATCCATGCTTATTTCAACCTTTGTGGTTATTTCTAGTACATCGCAGTGTGTAAAAAGGAAAAAGTATGTGTTATGTTTATCTTATTTACAGCCAAACGTAAATGTTAAAATGCCACATTTTTTTTTTTTTCTGGCCAAGTTGCATGTTTTATAGTTCTTTATTGCCATTAACATTAAAATATGTAAACAATGCTTTCACATTCTGAAGCTTGCAAACAGGTTTTTGCTGCACACTAGTTAATCAGACTGCTGCTGTAGTCACCGGAGAAGGAACTGAGACAGCCACTGTAAATACAGCATGGTTATGAGACTGGAGGACAAGCAAGTTATCCCTGTGTTTTTGTGTTTTTAAAAAATAGAATCATACCATCAGCTATTCTCTTTTAAATCTACCCTAAGGTATCTTTTTTGACCTAGGACAAAAATAAGTCTTACATAACTTAGTGTTTTCTATGCTGAATTAAGTGAAATCCATTCCACTTGTAGAACATGTTTGTATCAACATAGGACAACTGTAAGAACTCAGTATTCGTATTTCCCTTTCTATATTAATGTCAACTGATTTTTTTAAATGTTTATGTACTTTTGAGAGAGACAGAGTGTGAGCAGGGGAGGGGCAGAGAGAGAGGGAGACCCAGAATCCGAAGCAGGCTCCAGGCTCTAAGCTGTCACCACAGAGCCCAACGTGGGGCTGGAACTCACGAACCTGAGCCGAAGTTGGCCGCTTAACCAACTGAGCCACCCAGGTGCCCCTTAATTGATTTTTTGTTAAAAGCCTGCCAGCCATTAGTGAAGGATAGGAATTTCATTGATAGTTATTTTTTTAATACCCCAAATGAGCCTTTATTCAGTGCATTGATTTGGAATTCAGGAACCTTTAAATTGTAGCTCTTCCTCAAAGTATTTAAACACTGAGTGTTCTCTCTTAAGCGCATTTTCTTGTGAATTAGTTTGAAGTTACGTGCCTTTAGAGGCTAGATGTTAATGGAAAATAGCGTTTTGGTTGGTAGAAAAGTGAAGTCTATGTTTGGAGCTTATGGAACCATGACATGGAGAGGAGGCAGAGTGATGCAGGTACCCACATTAGCTTGGTTGGTGTGTCTGCCTTGAACCAGTCCTACCTGATCTACGTTTTTAGTCAGTCTCTTTTGCTTCTTTTCTCCCCCTTTGCCCTTCCAACTCACTATTCTTTCCTTTGCTCTTCTGCCATTTCCCTATCCTGCACTTTCTTCCTTAATCGTTATTTGACACAAAAGCTTTTTTATTCTTTGTTGTATTCTCAACAAATATGCTTTTAAAAAAAAATGCATGTCAAAAAACATTGCTTAAAAACATGTTTTTCATTTTTAAAGTATATAATTGAGAATTTTATAATCCTAGAAAGCTGGAGAAACAATTTTCAGGTGGATGGGATAGTAAAGATCTAGTTCAAAACACTAACAATTAGAATGTTTATTACATAGGATTGTCAAGATTTATTTTTTGATTACTGTCTTTTTCTGTTACAAGAAAAGATTAAAGTTTTTGGTCATGCCGCTTCCTTCCCCCATTTCCCACAAATATTTCAATGCATATGTGACTCAATACTAATTCTCTTCCTCCTATCTTTCTCTTACAACTTCACTTTATATTATCAAAAGTACATGAACACTAGGCAATTTTGAGTTCAAAGGATTTTTTAAAATTGTTTCCTAATTTCTCATTTTCAGTTTTATTGCATTTGTAGATTTATTGCAAATAACTTACACAGAAGAGGAAAGTATAGAGAGAAATGCTATAGATGTAATCTAGATGTAGCCTGTTAGCTGTTTCGCTTTGTTCTCCAATATTTAAAATCACCCATTGATCAAATTAGCAGTAAACAGACACATACACTATATGAACTACACAGTGTTGCCAAGAATATAGGGGTATAAAAAGATGAAAGGCACCCAATCTGGGGGAAAAGCATTTGCACAAATATGAAAGCCATAGTTTTGATATCCTTAAGATATCAAGATCTAATACATATAATCAAGAAATCACAAAGTGTTAGTATCCTAGAATTATGGGTTAGCTCTCTATGGTTGCTGATTCTTCAAGGTCAGAAGGGAAAGGTGGGTGTGTCAGAGCCTGGAGTTGTGCGGGGGAGCATATACAACAGGGGGAAACAGCTCGCAGTGAAAGAATTTTGAGCTATGTGTATGTGGTCCTTGAAGACCGTTAGTGCAAGGACAAATAGCATCACACTCAGGAATTTTTGTGTAAGAATCACATTACAATATGATAATTGGTGTTTCTTTTATTTTTTAATGTACTGATTTTGAGAGAGAACATGTGTGCAAGTGGGGGAGGGGTAGAGAGAAGGAGAGAGAGAGAGGGAGAGAGATCCCAAGCAGGCTCCTGCAAGCACTGTCAGTGTGGAGCCCATCGAGGGGCTCAAACCCATTTGAGATCGTGACCTAAGCCGAAATCAAGAGTCAGATGTTCAACTGACTGAGCCACCCAGGTGCCCCCCGATAATGGATGTTTCTAATGAATCTGAGCCTGCAAGACTTAGAGTTCATGTGCAAATAAGGTTTGTTGTAAAAGCGTATAAAAAAAAATGTTTTGGTGTAAGAACACTAGATAGGCACTTCTTTTCTTGATTTACTGGATAAGTGAGGCATCATCTTCAGGCAACTATTTGAAAACACCCTAGTGTGTCCATGTATATTTAGCTTTGAGTCCTACCTGCAGTCAGACTCTTTAAGATTGCTGGAAAATACATAATTTCTATTCACTGAAACAATAGAATAAAGCAAATGTACTTGTGTACTTTGTGGTAGATGGCTAGTTACTGTCATTGGAAGCATAAGATATGTATATCACAAGAAGCTGAAATTAGCCCCAGAACTCGTGGGCTGTGTTTGACACTTTAAAGATATAAACTCAATGAGGAACATAATTAGAGATAATGGGCTTTTATGCTTGACAGGGGTAGGTGGCACATTTACTTAACATACATTGCCTAATATTATTCTCTTGACAGGTCTCCAAATATCATTTTTTTTCCCCATGGCAACATGTGCCCCTATATGTCTGGTACTTAATATGAACAAGATTGTTTTTCACGGTTGATTGCAGTTAAATGATGAGACTCCTGTGCTGTGGTCAAAGTGACATACATATACTTTGTATGTAACAAGTATGAGCATTATAACTTATCTGAAACAGTTCAATTATACTAAAATAAAAAATAAAATCAGACTTATTAGCTGTGAGTTTGCCGTCTCTGGCTTCCTCACAATTCAGGGCAGTGTTGCAATGAACACTTTCTCTGAGTGCCTTGTTTTAAATTTTTGTGTGTTTGTAGTATCCTGAAAGGACAGCTTCCAAACTATATTTTCACATCTAGTCTCTGTAAACTTTTAAATTTAACTAGCAAAGCGATGAATAATCTTTGTTGCAGAATGTTTAATAAACAAAGCCCGAGTAAAAGAATAGGAACACAATAAACTGAAAATGTTCTTTTAATGTTTTAAATCTGTGTCATTTCTTCCTTTCTTTCTTTTAAAGATGGGGGTGGGGAAGGAAAGAGAACTTCGGATTTTATATTTAATTGAACTAACAGCATGTGCTGACAAGTATAAATAACAGCCGTTGGAAGTGACTAAATAAATTGGTTTTCACCAGCAATGATTCATCTTCTGTCTTTCATAGCCATCAGGCTAAGAGACAGCTTCTTTTTGTCAGCTTATAGGAAAAATAGTTGATAGTATAACAATCCTGTTTCTATTCCTGCAATAGAAGCTCATCATTTGCTATACCAGTTGCATTTTAAAATATTTAAATACAGTAATCAAGTTTACATTTGGTTGGTCGTTTCCCTAAAACTTTGCGAAGCTATAATTATATTGCTCAGTCTTCGTGGTGTTTTACAATATTCTGGTAGGTTCATTTCCCTCTTGAGTTTTTCCTCGACTCGTGGGTTATTGAGAAACGTGTTACTTAGTTTGCTAACATTAGGGGATTTTCTAAAGATATTACTATTATTGATTTTTAGCTTAATTGGATTGTGCTCATAGGACATATTTTGCGTGACTTGAATCCTTTGATATTTATTGAGATTTGTGTTATGGCCCAATATATGGTCTATGTTGGTAAGTATTTCTTGCACAGTTAACATGCATATTCTGCTGTTGTATGGTGGGGTGTTATATAAATGTCAATTAGGTCAAGTTGGTTAATAGTGTTCAAACCTTCTGTACTCTTACTGATTTTTCATCTGTGTCTTTTTTACTTACTGAGGGAGAGCACATTAGTTTTGTATTGCTGCATAACAGATTACGACAAATTGGGCTTAAGGCAGCACACATTTATTACCTCACAGTTTCCACGAGTCAAGATTCTGGGGATAACTCAGCTGGATTCTTTGCTGAGAGCCTCAGGAGACTGCAGTCAAAGTGTCGGCTGCAGCTGTGGTGTCATCTGAGGCCTGGGGGCCGGTTCCAAGCTCATGTAGTTGTTGACAAAATTCACTTCCTTGTAGCTGTAGAACTTGTGGCCGCCGTTTTTTGTTTTTTTGTTTTTTTGTTTTTTTGTTTTTTGGTTTTTTTCAAGTCCCGTAGGGTAGAGTCCCCTGGCTTCCATGTCTTACCTCAAGACTTTACTTTGAAGCTCCCACATGATTAGGTCAGTCCCACCCAGGATAATCTCTCTTCTAATTAACTCAAGGTTAATTGATAAGTGACCTTAATTACATCTTTAAAATCTCATCACTGGTGTCATATAGTATAACGTAATCAAGGGAGTGAAATTCCATTATGTTTACACGTAAGTCTCTGCCAGGAATTATACAAGGCGTCTGTAGCAGGGGGTGGGAATCTTGGGGATGGATTTGGACTTGTCTACCACAGAGGGGCATTAAAATCTCTAACAGTAGCTGTGGATTTGTCTATTTCTCCTCGTAATTCTATAGTTTCTGCTGCAGGTAATTTGAAGCTCTGTGGTTAGGTAGATAAATGTTTAGGATCATTATGCCCTCTTTAAAAATGCATCTCTTTATGAAATAACATTATTGTCCCTGGTAATGCTTTTTGCTTTGAAATCTGTTTTATCTGTTAGTAATTTAACCACTTTTGCTTTCTTTTGAGTAGTGTTAGTATAGTACATCTTTTCCAACCTTTTAGTCTATTAGTGTCTTTATACTCAAATTTTGTTTCTTATGGGTAGCATATGGTTGGGTCTTCCTTTTTCCAATATGACAGTCTCTACTTTTTAATAGGGTTATTCTGGCCATTTGCACTTTTTAAAATGTGTTTACGGTTTATTTTTTAAGCATAGTGTTTGTACGTAGCATATCATTTGTAACACTCTCTCACCTTTTAGGTATCTTCCACAATATTTCTGTCATTTATTTTGGCAGCTTTGTTGATATGTCATCCAGTTACCATAAAGCTCGCCCTTTTAAAGAACACAGTTCTGAGGTTTTTAGAATTGTACACCCATCAACACTATCTTAGTTCCAGAACATTTTTGTCACTTCAGAGAGAAGCTTGATACCCATTAGCGGCACCCACCATGCCACGTTTCCTTGGCCTCTGACAACCAACCACTGATATAGTTTCTGTCTAGGGACTTGCCTATTCTAGACATTTCCTATAAGTGGAATTATACAATAGGTGACTTTTTGTAGCTGGGTTCTTTGTTTTGAAGTTTCATCCGATGTGTAGCATATGTCAGTATTTCACTCCTTTTTGTGGCCAAATAATTTTTCTGTTGTGTGGATACATCACATTTTGTTTATCTGTTCTTCGGCTGGTTGACTGTTCAGTTGTTTCTGCTTCTGGCTATTGTAAATAATGCTGCTATAAATATTTATGTACAGTTTTTTGTGTAGATGTATGTTTTCACTTCTCTTGGATACTTAGGAGTGGAATGACTAGGTCATGATGGGAAAGTTATGTTTAACTTTTTAAGGAACTTGCAGACTTCTTCCCAAATGAATGCACCATTTGGCATTCCTATCAGCAATGTATGAGGGTTCCAGTGTCCTTGCCAACACGTGTTATTGTCTGCCTTCTTTCTTTTACTATTTTAAAGATGTTGCTTCACTGTGTTCTTACTTGTTTTCCACTGAGCTAACTCCTGTCATCATTGTTCCTCTGTTCATTCTTTCTCTGCTTTTAGGGATTTCTTTATTACTAGATTTTTATTTACTCTATTACTAGCTCCAGTGTGGCTTAATGTAGTTTTCTTCATGTCTTTTGTGCATGGAGTTCATGGTATTCTTAGATTTGTGAGTTTTTAATTTTTATCAAATGTAGAAAATTTTAAGCCATCATTTATTCAAATATTTATTACCCTTTTATCCCTTTGGGGTTTCCAGTTACACGTAATAGCATACTTCAGGTTTTTACCCTAGCTCGTTGAGCCTCTGTTCATTTTTCTTAGTTCCCTTCCTTCTCTTTCAAGTTCACTGTTCTTTTATTCTCTTAATATCTAACTTGCTATTAATCCCATCTAATACATTTCTCATAATATATATTGTAATTTTCTTTTTTATTTTTATTACTATTTTTAAAATTTATATCAACGTTAGTTAGGATATAGTGCAGATTGTAATTTTCAATTTAAGAAATTTGGTTTGCATCTTTATTATGTCTTCCATGTCTTTGCTTAATTTTTTGAACATGCAGAAATAGTTATAATAACTTTTTAAAGTTCTTGTCTACTTATTCTGTGTCGATTACAGGTAAGTCTCGATGAGTTTTTGTCCTAATGATGGATTATATTTTCCAGTTTCTTATAGGCCTGGTAATTTTTGATAGAATGCCAGACATTGTGAATTTTACTTTGTTGGGTGCTGGATATTTTTGTTCATATGAATAGTCTGGAGTCTTTTTTACTGAGACATAGCTAAGTTACTTGCAACTAGTGTGACCATTTCCATTCTGGCTTTTAAGATTTGTTAGACCCAAATGGAACATGCTCATTCTAGGGCTGAGTAGTCCCAACAACTGATGAAATACCCTTCTGTGTACTTAACGACCTGAGAATCCTGAGGCTTTCCAGTCTGGTTGTTGTGAATAGGCACTACTCCTAGCCTTGTGTGGGCGCTGGGCGCTGTCACCTCCTGTCCTTACCATGATTCTATCCCTGCCTGGTAGTTTCCCCACATACGTGCCTCGTTCACTTCTTGCCTGAATCCTGGAGAGGCACCCAGCAGCTCCCTAGAGTTCTCTCCCTCTGTTGCTTTCTCATCTCTGGTCAAGAGTGTACCTCAGAGTTTGTCTTCAAACTTGTCTTCAAGACTTTTCTTTGGCTGGTTTATTCTGCCTTCTGTTCTTTAGGGTGTTTCTCTAATCTTGATAAATTTGGGTCACAACATACTCTGTTCAGGAGATCCTTAGCCTGTCTCTCTCCTTCTGCTTACCTCTATTTTCCTCCATTCCTGCCTACATAGGAAAGAACTGTCTTTCTGTGTATCTTATATGATGTATTATTTGATTCTGGAGGCATATTCTTTTCTGTGTGTTGAAGAAGTAGAGAACTAAAATGCTAATTTGTTTATTTATGGTCTGTTATTCCGCAAGAAGATGCTTGCCTGTGTGAGAGCGTTTGTTAGTGGAACTGGCAATTGGTAGTTGCTCCTGTCATCCTAATTTATTTTAACAGTGTCAATTGTGAGTTGGAACATCAGCTTTTCCTCTAAACTATTTCCTCGAAAGGCGGTAATTGATGTTGCTAGTAAAGTTTTAAAAATCTCTTTAAGACCTTCTTCATTTACAATGAAATACTGTATTTTCATCTGTTTTTCTTAATATTGTAGGTAATGAACTTTAATTTTTTTAAATACTTTTATTTTATTTTTGAGAGAGAGAGACAGAGTGCAAGTGGGGGAGGGGCAGAGAGAGAGGGAGACACAGAATCTGAAGCAGGCTCCCGGCTCTGAGCTGTCAGTGTAGAACCTGATGTGGGGCTCAAACTCACGGACCACGAGATCATGACCTGAGCTGAAGTCAGACACTTCACCAACTGAGCCACCCAGGTTGCCTCTAGGTAATGAACTTTAAAAAAAGAATTGAAGTGATGGTAACTTTAGGCCCTTATTAAAGTGGCAAAGAAGAATTTGGGGGGAATAAATGTACAATTCTATGAATCATTGCTTTCTGGTTGTAAAATAATGTTTATTTGTATGATGTTTAAATAATTCAAAGGCAGATGGTTAGTAACTCCTATCTGAAGCCATGAAAGTAAAATAAATTTGTTTAATTTTTTTTTTTAATCAAATGACATGTGGGGAATTAATCTGTTGCTATCTTTCATTGGGAACAAATTTAAAATGGTATAAAATATTTAGAAAAATCTCAGTTGTGGAACATAGTTTCTTATTTTGCTTCTCTTTCATACCTCTTTGTTCTTGTTGGAAATGCTGAAGTACTGAAATACTTCTTTTCTATAGAGGATGGTCCTCCCTCTTATCCAAGAATAGGTTTTGTAGCAAATCACTGCGTCAGCAATGATTTTGACTCTAACTGAAAGAGATAAAGTTCCTAAGAATTTATTATATATGTGTCTTGCCACTGAGTGAGCAAGAAAAATACATACCCATCAGTGCTGACTGGTAGGTAATTTCTGAAACACGATGCCACGGTTCCTCATAAATAACCGAGTAACAGAATCACGGAGAATTTGGCAGAGATCAATCTCTAGATGGATGAGTTAGTCTATAAGCAAATAGCTACTCAACTTCTTTTGACTTTTAAGAATGTTCTATGCATTTTCTGATCCAGATCCTTGGATCTCACTGAGTCCCTAGAGATCAAGTAATTTTTATAGACCAGCAAAGACTTAACAAGTCAGCAACTGTGCATTGGTGTATGGAGGTACATTTTTATTTCAGTGGGAGACCTCCTGATGCTGCTTTTAGAAACTCTCCTCCTTAACTTGATATCATGTCTATCTGCTGTGACTGGCCAGTGCACTGATTTGACCCTGATGTCATGGGCTGAGAAAGTATAGACTTCATCAATGATCAGCAAAGACCTGCCAGTAAAATATTTGTACTGCCTGGTTGTTTTATTTTTAGCATATTTGTGAGACTGAGTTAGACGCTGCATTTTCCATTTTGTCAAATGTCAATTAACATTTATAGAAGCATAACCTTGGTAGCCAAAGACATTTCAAGTCCTTGCCATATTTCTCCAGTCACTGTGCCCAGGGACTGTAAACTTGGAGGCGTCTGATAGGCATGTGGCTTAATACCCCTGCTTCCCTGTTTTGAACATGTGAATGTTTCCCGACTCCATAAATGAACAAGGAGATGATCTAAAAGCAAGCGAATATGCTTTGAACTTTCAAGTGAGATACGAGCCCAAGCACTCCTTTATCCTTCTCTGTAGACAAGGGACGTGGTAACAGGAGGTGCCTAGAAATGGCCTCCGAGGCCCCATCAGCCATCATCTCAGGTGTCTGGCAGGTGCCGCAGGCAGGGCGGTTACAAGTCTGAAGATGGCTTCAAAAATGATGTCACATTTTAAATAGTCTATACAGTGTTTGCTTCACTGTACTGCTTCTGCTAGCCTTTCTACAGTAGGACAAACTGAGGTATTTTTAAAAGGGTTTTCAAAAAAAGAAAAAAAGGGTTTTCATCTCAGTAGGTCATTTCGCAAAACTGTTGCATGGGGAGCATTAACTAATTTGGGGATGGATGACCTTAGAAATAAGCCAAGTGCCTTCCAGGCAACCCACTGCCTCTTTCAAAGTATTCGTCCTGCTGTCAGGACTTGTGGTATCTCTACTGGCCCCCAAAAGGGAAGAAATTCATTTATACAAAGGTAATAGGGACTTCATGTGTTGCTCATATAAAGAGTGACGTTTTAAGAGACAACCAAGGGAAATGGCAATGCTAGCAATAAAGGTAACAGTAATAATAATAATAATAATAATAATAATAAATATGATGATGGCGATGATGAATTCCCCGCTGTGCATCAAGCGCTGTATAAGAACTTTCTATACATTGTCTTCCCTCCTGGAAGCAACCTTATGACCAGTGATTGTTGTCTCTGTCTCATAGATGCCACACCCACAGTAACACTGGAAAATAGAGCCATGTGCGATGCCAGAGCCAGGCTCTTGCCTTTGTGTGACGATTTTCCATTATGAATGGCTGATAACTGGAATTTTGGACATCCCAAAAGGACATAATTTTAGAGTAGGAACTCTTTTCAGCTCCCTCAAATTATGGAGTGACAAAGTTAATTCTGGAATCAGCAGCGCTTTCACACACCATACAAATGTTTTGCTGGCTCTGAGGCTGTGGATAGATTCCAATGTATAATAGAGCTGTGAGCCAGTGACAGAAAATAAACAAACTAAATACCTTAACAGTGATAGGAGGTTTGGTCTGACCACTGGGAAGCATGGCACCCATGAGCCGCTGACGGTTTTGCCCCCTTGTACCTGAAAGCCCTCAGTGCCTCTCTGTGAGTATCAAGGGAACAGCATCTCCCTGCTCGAGTATCTTACACCAAGCATCTTATGCCAAGAGGGGTAAAATCATCTCTAATCATCGATGAAGGCAGTGTTTTCTAGCTCTTCTGATCCTGTAACATAGAGGTCACTCATCGTAGGTTGTCCATAAGAAGGTTCCAAGTGGGTATTCTCATGTACTTGGGAAGTAAAGCAACGGTAGGGAATTGACAGCTGTATACAGGTCTCCTTTTAGTCCCTTGTCAGTTTTTACCAAATAATGGTAAGGCTTGCTCTGAGCACTACCTAAAAATGGATTCTGAGCCCCCCACCTGGAGAGCCATGATCTATGAATGATTTGGCCAAAGGTGCAGGTAGGGGTAGTGAGTCATGAATTTGCCTTCTCTTGTTAGGTCATTAAAATACATTCCATAAAGACCCTCAGATACCAGGTGGTTTTCTCAGAATACTAATTCTGAGAACTGAGAAACCAAATACTCATAATCAAATACTAATTCTGCTCTGACTACTTGGGTTCTAATCCTGGCTGTGCCACTTTTGTGACCTTTGGCCTCAAATTTCTCTGTGCCTCAGTTTCCTCAGCTATAATGTGGGGAGTAATAATAGCATTTACCTCAAAGAGTTGTTAGTTTAAGTAAGTTAAAACATGTAAAGTTTTTAAAACAATGCTTGACACATTATAAATATTCAATACATATTAATTATGATTAATAAAAAGACAGTTTTGAGTGGGTATTATGTATAGGCATATTCTGGGTTTATGCAACCCCTTGACCTTAACCGTCTGCCCAACTTAGGATAGTATTTATTGAAAGTGCTTTTTTTAAAAAAAAATTTCTTTTTAAGTTTGTTTATTTTGAGAGAGAAAGAGAGAGCACAAGTGAGGTAGGGACAGAGAGAGAGGGAAGAGAGAGAATCCCAAGCAGGCTCCGCACTGTCAGTGCAGAGCCCGACGTGGGGCTCGAACTCAAGAACTGTGAGATCATGACCTGAGCTGAAGTTGGATACTTAACCGACCGAGCCACCCGGGTGCCTCTTTCTTAAACTTTTTTTAAAAATGTTTTTTATTTTTGAGAGAGAGTGTGAGTGGGGGAGGGGCAGAGAGAGGGGGACAGAGGGTCTGAAGCCGGCTCTGTGCTGACAGCAGAGAGCCCAATGTGGGGTTCAAATTCATGAACCATGAGGCCATGACCTGAGCCAAAGTCAGATGCTCAACCGACTGAGCCACCCAGGTGCCCCCCCCTCCATTCTTCTTTTAGGCAGCTAGGCAGATGACAGTATGCCTAAGATGTGTTTTAACCATCAAGTACTAGAGACTGTTTGTTTATTTATTTATTTATTTATTTATTTATTTATTTATTTATTTAAGTGGGAAAAGCAGTATTTAATTTGGGACGCTTACTTGGAGAACTCTGAAGATCTGAAGTCCTGAAGTAGAGCAATCTGGGTGTAGAAAGCATAAGGGAACAAAGAACTCTCTCTATGTTTTCATCTCTGTCTGTCTCTGTCTCTCTTTCTCTCTGTCAGAAGATTTTCCAGGAACTTTCCCCCTTATCTTTTGTGAAAAGGTCTGTGATGGTGTGATAGCTTTGTAGACCCATCTGGCTTCAAATCTTGGTTCCTCTACTGTTTGCTATAATGAATTTGGACAAAGTCACTTAATGTTGCCTGGGGTCGATTTTCCAGACTATAAAGTGGGGTTTATAACACCCACTTGGCGGAGTTGTCATGAACTCTAAATGAGATAACATGAATAGTACCTCATATGTAGAAGCAGGAAAATAAAAGTTACTTCCCTCGCCACCTTTTTGGAAGATCTGTTTGAAGTAGTTGAAAATTGAACAGGATCATAGATTCCCAAACCCTGGTTTGCTCTGAAATTACATGAGGATTGTTTTAAAAACTACTGACCTACTGAATCAGAATCTCTCAAGGGTAGCCAAGAAACCTGTATTTTTTAGGCAACTCTCAGATAATTCTGCTGCCTAACCAGGTTTTAGATCAATAAAGTATATGAACTCTCGTTCTTTTTAAAAATGTTACTTTTTAACATTTTTAACATTTAAAAACATTTATTTAAGTTTATTTATTTATTAGAGAGAGAGAGAGAGAGAGAGAGAGAGAGAGAGAGAGAGAGAATGAGCGGGGGAGGGGGAGAGAGAGAGGGAGAGAAAGAATCCCAAGCAGGCTCTGAGATGACAGGGCAGAGCCCAACCTGGGGCTTGAACTCAGGAACCATGAGATCATGACCTGAGCCAAAACCAAGAGTCGGATGCTCAATTGACTGAGCCACTCAGGTGCTGCTGAACTCTCATTCTTTTGTGTTGCCAGTTTCATTGCTCAACACTGTTTAATTATCTTTTCTCCAATTTGTGGACACTGGGACTGTTTCTAGTTTTGGGCTGTATGAATAAAGCGGCTATAAACATCACAAGTCTTGTGGATGTGTTTTCTTTTATATTGTGTAAATACTTGTGTGGGGGCTGCTGGCCATAGGGAAGGTGTGTGATTCATTTTAGAAGAAACCTACAGACATCGTCCCAGTGTGGTTGTGTCATTTTACCCTGTCATTGATAGCCTTGCTCCAAGTCTGTCACCTCATCCTTGATTGGAGTCAGTCTCTTTAAATATAGCCATTCTGGTGGTTGTGTAATGTTGTCTCCTTGTGGATTTATTTATTTTTATTATTTTTTTCATTTATTTTTTTCTAAGTGGGCTGCATGCCCAGCATACAACCCAATGCAGGGCTTGAATTCAAGACCCTGAGATCAAGACCCAAGGTGAGATTAAGAGTCTGCTGTTCAATTGACTGAGCCACCTAGGCGCCCCTCCTTGTGGTTTTAATTTGCATTTCCTTGATGACAAATGACACTGAGCAGTTTTTAATGTGCTTGTGGGCCATTCATTTATGTATACTTTTTGACTCTTCAAATCTTTTCCCCGTTTTTTTTTAAGTTTATTTCTTTTGAGAGAGAGAGAGAGAGAGAGAGAGAGTGAGAATGAGCCAGGGAGGGGCAGAGAGAGAGAAGGAGAGAGAGAATACTCAGCAGGCTCTGTGCTGACAGTGAACAGCCTGACACGGGGCTTGAACCCACAAACTGTGAGATAGTGACCTGAGCCGAAACTGACAATTGGACGCTTAACTGACTGAGCTACCCAGGTGCCCCTTTTGCCCATTTTTAATATGCTTGTTTGCCTTTCTGTTGTTAAATTGTCACAGTTCTTTGTAGATCCTGAATAACAGTCTTTGGTCAGATATATGTTTTGCCAGTGTTTCCTTCAAGTGTATAGCTTGCCTGTTTATTTTCTTAATGGTGTCTTTTGATGAGTAGAAGTTTTTGGTTTTTTTTTTTTTTTAACATTATTTTTGAGACAGAGAGAGAGAGAGAGAGCATGAACAGAGGAGGGTCAGAGAAAGAGGGAGACTCAGGATCTGAAACAGGCTCCAGGCTCTGAGCTGTCAGCACAGAGCCCGACGCGGGGCTTGAACCCACGGACCGCGAGATCATGACCTGAGCTGAAGTCGGACGCTTAACCGACTGAGCCACCCAGGCGCTCCTAGAAGTTTTTAGTTTTTTGATGAAACCTAATTATTTTGTATGGTTATTACTTTCTATGACCTAAGAAATCTTGACTATCTTTAGTCATGAATACATTCTCCTACACATTCTCTTTGAAAAGTGTTTAGAGTTTTACCTTTTGTATTTGGGATATTTATTTTGCCTTTCACAACTTTGCACAACTTCTCAAGGCTAGACCTTCTAAAAATGTGAAGTAATACCCAGTTAAAATTACTT
Source organism: Acinonyx jubatus (assembly GCF_027475565.1). NCBI lineage: Eukaryota > Metazoa > Chordata > Mammalia > Carnivora > Felidae > Acinonyx > Acinonyx jubatus. Next base: position 43,729,794 of record NC_069391.1, read on the forward strand.
TTATATATAAAAAATAAATGAGGCTTAATCATGTTAGGAGAAACCTATTATAATGGCTTTCCTGAGAAAATACGTGCAAATGTGGAATTATTCAAAACAGCAGACCATCTTCCATATTCATGTTTTGTTTCCAAACATATAATTTAAGAAGAATGGATTCTCTGATTATAAAGCAGCCTTGACTTAAAGAGGTGTTTTTTTTTTCCCTAATATTTATTTTATTTTTGGGAGAGTGCAAGCAGGGTTGGGACAGTGAGAGGGGACAGAGGATCTGAAGCAGGCTCTGTGCTGACAGCAGAGTCCAGTGTAGGGCTCAAACTCACAAACCACAAGATCATGACCTAAGCTGAAGTCCAGTGCTCAACTGACCAAACTACCCAGGTGCCCTTAAAGAAATTATGGAAAGAGACTAAATGTCCATTAATTGACTAATGGATAAAGAAATTGTGGTTTATATACACAATGGAATACTACTTGGCAGTGAGAAAGAATGAAATATGGCCTTTTGTAGCAACGTGGATGGAACTGGAGAGTGTTATGCTAAGTGAAATAAGTCATACAGAGAAAGACAGATACCATATGTTTTCACTCTTATGTGGATCCTGAGAAACTTAACAGAAGACTATGGGAGAGAGGAAGGAAAAAAAAAGTTAGGGAGAGAGCCAAACCATAAGAGACTCTTAAAAACTGAGAACAAACTGAGGGTTGATGGGGGGTGGGAGGGAGGGGAGGGTGGGTGATGGGTATTGAGGAGGGCACCTGTTGGGATGAGCACTGGGTGTTGTATGGAAACAATTTGACAATAAATTTCATATCAAAAACAAATTTAAATGTTCATTTATTTTTGAGAGGGTGGAGAGGGGCAGAGAATGAGGGAGACACAGAATCCAAGGCAGGCTCCAGCCTCCACACTGTCAGCACAGAGCCTGACAGGGGCTTGAACTTATGAACTGGGAGATCATGACCTGAGCCAAAGTCAGACGGTTAACCGACTGAGCCACCCAGGAGCCCCTAAGAAGTGTTTTAAATATACATTTGTTGAGTTCAAAGAAAATTGGTCGCTATATGCATTTGTACCTACTGGTAAATGGCAGGGAGAGAGGAGTAGCCTTACACCCCCACACATGGAATTTGAAAGAAAGTGAAATCAGAAACCGTTTCCTCTGATAACATGGGAGAGAGAACCTTACTCTGCTTGTTCCCAGTTGCTTCCATCCATAGTTGTTCTCTTCTGTCCCACATGTTCAGATCTGATTGTCAGAAGATGACTCTGGCCATACTGCTTCAGGCAGAGAATAACTTGCGTTCTTTTGCAGGGCCTGGCTCCCAGCTATTACCTCCGTAGTGGAATCTGACACACTGATAGATGACAGGCCATCTGATACTCTATCCAACAGAGGACAGTGGCTCATTTCCGCTCTCACATAACATTTGCTCCAGAAATGGATTTTCTGAAACTTTCCACTTAAAAAGCTGTGGATTAACTTTAGTGAGGCCAACATAGTGGAAACTAAGCAGAGCATATAACCTCAGACCGTTGGGCAGGCGCACTTTGTCACAGCTCTGCCTTAATTCACTGCGTATTACTTTCTTTGGAATTCGCAACCAGATTCTACACCATTCACTTTTAACATCTGGAAATACGCAAAGCATTTGGCTATTTGTTCACCTTGTTTAAGCTGTCCACCTACGTCAGGTAAGAATATATTTGCCAAAGCAAAGTGTACTTTACTAAAATATTAGACTGCTTCTCCTAACTTAGATAAGCCATAGAATGTTAGTGATCGTGTTTTTATGCAATCCTATGAGTGATAACATTACATGTTATCATGCCTTCCCCCAAAGTTTTATTTTTTTTGTGAACTTAGAAAAGTTTCTAATATAAAGGTTATATTATCAATGAATGCTAGTTTGAAAGAACCAAATAGGATTTTGAAGATTACCCTTCTTTAACAATGCCTTAAATTTTTATCTCCTTATCCATTCCTCATTGCTTTCTTTCTCAAGACATTATGGTTTATTGTGTCTCCACTAGGTACCTTGCATGTGATTTACACAGTGAATGGCCCTGCTTTCGGAGCAAGTTAATGATATAATATCCCCATTTATATTCAGAGCAGTCAACACTTTCCAGCTCTCAGAATAATAAAAGCACCTGCATTTAATATACATGGAAGAATGGAAAGGCAAATAGCAGATAAGGCACAATCAGGTAAGTGTAATCAGATAAAATATCACAATATTATAGTAGATCAGCATCTGGTAATGACTTGAATTTTGAAAGACTGACAAACAGCCTGGCCTAAAGCAGCCAGGCATACCTCATTCAGAGCAACTCTTTCCAGAGCTGATTGCTCCTCTCATGTGTTTTCTAGCAGATTAAGCAGGTAGGGTGTCTTATTTTAACTCTTCTGGAACTGTTTTGTTCCACTGGAAAAACACTGGCAATCTTCCTTTTGAGCCCAGATCAGAAACAAAAACAAATGACGTGTCCAAAAATAAAGCCTTGCGTCTCCCGGCAGTTATCTCAAATTGATCCAAATCAATTGTATTAAAAATAAAAATAAAGCCCGCGGTGATAGGAAGAGTTTTCATTTCCATCTCTGCGCTTGCCTGCATGGCGTTGACATTTTGTTCTAATTTTTTTTTTTTTTTTTTTTTAAAACAGGGGAAGACAGTTTATCAGAAACTGATGTCTCCGAGAACTTCCTCACTTTTGGCCACTGGCAGCTGGAAACCTAACTGTGTATCTTAGCCTTGTGTGGACCCTAACGCAACACAACCATATGGAGTCAAATGGAAAGCTTCGTATTCGCAAGTCAGAACTGAACAGACCTGGTTTGTAGAGTGGGATTTAGCACACTTTCTCTCCTTTTAAGTTACTCTTTGTTGGAGGCCAGTGATCTCTTCACTGAACTCACTGGGCCTCACCAGAGACCATGAGGACATGGGGAATATAAGGGACAAGGCACGGGGAGGGCCCAGGTGCGGAGGGGCTGTTGCACGAGCTCGGGCTGGCCTGCAGTCGGCCCTGGTGTTGACGTCTTTGGTGGCAGGGCTCCAGCTCCTTCCCAGAGGGATCACAAAGTGCCTTTGCTCTTCCCTGCTGCAATTGGAGTAGGATATCATGTGTAGAAAATGCAATGGACTGCCCCATCTTCTGAGAAGAGCTGTAGTCACTCTCTTGTTCCTCCATTCTGACGCTTTCGTTTGCTTTTCTAGAGTAGTAGCCCTGGGCACTGGTCAATAGGTGTGTATTTAAATGAAATTTTCCTAAGTATGAGCATGAGGGAGATGAAATAACTGTCCACTGCATTTAGAGCCACTCTATTTTTATGGAAACGACTCTTCCCAAAATATCTCTGTCTCTTCAGCTGGTTTAGTCAGCTCAGACTGTGATAACAAAATAACGTAGGTGAGGTGGCTTAAAGAACAGAAATTTATTTTCTCTCAGTTCTGAAGGCTATACGTCTGAGACCAGGGTGCCAGCATGGTCGGGTTCTGGTGAGAGTTCTCTAGCTGGTTTGCAGATGGTGGGCATCTCAGTGTGTGCTCACATGACTTCTTCTTTGGAAAGAGGGAAAGCAAGCTTTGTGGTCTAAGATGTCTTCTTACAATGACACTAATCCATGAGACTCTCCCCTCATGAGCTCATCTAAACCTGTTTACTCTCAAAGGTCCCATCTCCAGGCACTATCACACTGTGGGTCAGGGCTTCACCATAGGAACTGGGGGGGCTACGGGGTACAATTCACTCCATAGCATTACCCAGTAGTATCATTGTGGCAATGGTAGTAAGGCAGAGACAAAGAGAGTGACTGCCTGGCAAAAAAAAAAAAAAAAAAGGTTGACATGAAGAGTGTTAGTAGTTCACTCCATGATGGAACAAATGTGAATTATTATCCATTCTTTTCACACACGCCACCCCTCACTGGCCCACTCACCTACATACCCACTTGAGACTTAAAGAGATCACAGGAGAAGGCATTGTGACAGGGATTAAGTGGAAAAGTAACAACTTTCAGGATGTTTATGATGTCAACATTCTCTTGTCTTTTCTACTATACTTTCTACCTTCCCCGTAACGGGGACCAATAACTGGTTTCAGAATGATGGATTAACCCACAAGGGGGCTTCATTCACCAAGACGGTTCAGGTATGTTCTAAATACCAAAGATGACAGAACTAATTTTCAGAAGATTTTTAATAACAGGAGTGAAAGTAAAGAGTTTGTGACGAAACATGGGTTAATTACAAGCCCCTCTTTTCAGAGTGTCCCATTTCATATAATGTTCTCTTTAACGGAATTCATCATTGAATGCTTTTGGGGAAGTGGGCTGAGATTTACATTTTACAACTGGAAAACTGGAAGCTTCTTCAAGGTCATTAGAAGAGATCTGGATTCTCAATTTAAGCATGAACTACACAAGACTAAAACTTAAAAAAATTTGTTTGGGTTATTTTTTTGTTTTGTTTTCTTTTACATTTTAGTTGTGGCCTCAGAGGAGTAAGACTGTTTTAACTTGTCACTTTGTGAGTCTGGGCCATGAAAAGCCCAGCTAGTTGTGTTCAAAAGAGGTGTATCACTATCTGATTTGTGATAGAGAGAGCCTTAGATAAAGAACAACTGGGGATATTTCAGACACTGCACTGAAGGCATTTCTACTTCTGCCTGAAGTCTCCTTAAGAGGTATTTAATAAATAGTAATGGTGATAATGCAACCAGATTATTTTCAGGTCCCATCTGCATTTCTCACCCTTTCTTTCCTCAGCCCTCTTCGTGGAGGGTGTAGACACTACAGTAAGTAAGTAGTAACACAATATCTGAAGGATGGCATAAGCATTGACTCACCTGGAGCCTTTTGATATAGATTGTGCTGTATGTAATGGGGTATGATGCATAAGCCTTTCTTTAAAAAATTTTTTTTTTAATGTTTATTCATTTTTTGAGAGACAGAGAGAGCACAAGTAGGGGAGGGGTAGAGAGAGAGGGAGACACAGAATCCGAAGCAGGATCCAGGCCCTGAGCCAACAGCACAGAGCCCAACGCAGGGCTCAAACTCACGGACCGGACCGCGAGATCATGACCTGAGCTGAAGTCGGTTGCTTAACCAACTGAGCCACCCAGGCGCCCCTGCATAAGCCTTTCTAATTTAAGACTGGTCGATACATTTTGCCCCCACCATCCCATTTGGGGGCAGTTCATATACTGATCTCTTAGAAATGATAGTGGAAATAGATCGAGGAGAATAGAAAGGCTGGAGAGACGTGTGTGATGGCAGTCACTCATGAAGAAGGATGCGAATCGTTCCCTGAAGAAGGGATTTGCAATTACTTCTTAAGGACTACATGATTTGTTCTTTTCCTCTGTACATAATTTGTGTTGAAGGTTTTGAGTGACAAGAAAAAGACTTCTTAGTTACCTTTGCAATTCTATGTAAGTCATATGCTCTGAGGGGAATACCTGAGTCTGCCTTTGTTCAATGTACACCCCAAGTGTAAATCTCAAGCTTCTGAAATGAGAAAAGATTAGATCTTCATACATGTTAGTTGTTAGAAAGCCGATTAACTCTTTGCTTCAGCTTTCTCATTTCAAAAGCGGGCACATATTATTTTCTGCCAGATTTAATAATCTATTCATTTTCTTAGCTGAACTCTCTAGATATTTGTCAGAAGATTTTGTCATTACGTGATGGGGCCCCACAATTGTTTAATAAATTGTTGCTATAAAAGACATTATAAAAAATACATATATAAATAGACTTCTAAGAAATAAGGGTGCCTCGTTGGAGATGATACATTGTTAAATATCAGAAATGATTAGTGGAGAAAAAGCATCTGAAAAAATAATAACTTAGCTGAGTAATGAGTGCTGTGATTAACATATTCTACAAATCTATCAATAGTATGGCTCAGCATGTCCTTGTGAGTCTCTAAAATTAATAATGACAGATACCAAGACCCTATTAATATTTTAATAGTCTAATAGGCACAGGCAGGCATGTAGCAGAGAAGAATGTGAATCAGTGGGCAGGGTTGCAGGGCCGTCTCGAGAGAGTGTGTCAGGTGGGAGAGTGAAGTCCTCATGTGGCTTTCTTCTTCCTGTGTTCATTCTCCTATCAGCACCCAGGTTCAGAAAATGCACTAATTTTCAGCAGAGGGATGTGCCAGTACAGGGCAAAACCCACAGAGTATTTAGTAGTCTTTATTTACTACTATATAGTAAATATATATATTTACTTTATATACCACTCTGTATTTTAAGAAATCCTAATGTTCCTGTCAGTGTGTATCCTGAAATGCCCTGTCATCTGAAAAATAGTAGGAATTCTTACAAAGAATATATATTCTGGGAATTTGAAGAGATAGGTTTTGAGATAGGTCTTTCCCGGATTCTGGCATCATCAGTCTCCTTGCTCGAATCATCTCCAAATTCATCCTCAGTAGAAATGATAGAATGTGCACAGACTACTCTGAGGTACTTAAAAGAATAAATCTGAGTGAAATAAGGAAAAGAGGAAAGCAAAACATTAGATAACGCATGTAAAGTTCTTATGGTGGTGCCTAGCACGAAGGAGGTCCGCAAGCAATGTTGGCTTCCTGCTCTTTTTTTCTTCCTCTTTGGATTGAGGGCCCCATCTCTAGAGTGACCTTTACCTGACCTTCCTGTGTGGCTCACAACGTATTTTGCAGCATTCATAAACTTTTCCTCAGAGCTGACTTTGGATTTGAAAATGTAATGATATCTCCCTCTTGTAACAACATGTCCCTACAATTTGACACCCATAGAGAGGTGGTTCTTCAGAGAAGGAGGGTCTGCTTCTCGAAGGCTGTCTGTCAGTGCCTCATCACCGGGCAGTTTTGAAGGATCATTTCTTAGAGGCTATAGAGGACCAACAAGATCACATCACAAGAGACTGAGTATTTTCCAGTTGAAATTTCTAATCTAGGTACCACAACTGATTTCTAAAGCAAGAAAGAAAAAGCCAGAAGAAAAGAGGCATGATTCCAAAAAAGGGGGAAGAAAAAGCAATTTTTTTTTGGCCAGGAATTTGTACGCTCGCCCCAGGATTGACACCCTCAAAAGTAGGTTTGGTAGCAGCTGCCAGAATCTGTACGAGACCAGTACCAGTCTTGTTCTTAGAGTTTTCTTACAGCTCAGCTGGCAATAATTCACTTTTTCTTTTCTTTTTTCTTTTTTTATTTGCGATGATTCGGTTTTTTTTTTTTTTTGAATGTTTATTTATTTTTGAGACAGAGAGGGACAGAGCATGAATGGGGGAGGGGCAGACAGAGAGGGAGACACAGAATCCAAAGCAGGCCCCAGACTCCGAGCTGTCAGCACAGAGCCCGACACGGGGCTCGAACTCACAGACCTTGAGATCATGACCTGAGCTGAAGTCAGTCAACCGACTGAGCCACCCAGGCGCTCCCGCGATGATTCACTTTTAATCATCCGATTCTAGTTAGAGTGCAGAGACAAATTCATTTCTTCTCTCTCTCTCTGTTTTTAAAAATATCTCCTTACAACTTAAAAGAGGTTGGTTTGTACTTTGGTCTTGACTCTGCTGCTAGCTTGCCCGACTGGTTTTTCTCTGCAGAAGTCCAGCCCAACTTCCTCTTCTACCTCGTGCTTGCCATGTTTTCTGGTAATTTTCCCTAAGCGATTGTGCCTGGCACAGACCGGAACTGGCCACCTTTTGTCTCTGCCTGTTGACCAGCTATTCTGTCTCCGGCTCTCTTCCCACATCACCTGGCAGTGACGTTTCCTTTTCCTAACCTCCCTCTCTAGGTCTAAAGAGTTTTATTCTCTTTAATATCACAGCACATCAACCATGACAGAGTGTACTTAGAGGATTATGCTTATTTGTAAGCATGTTTGTCTTCTTTGGATTGTCGGCTCCTTGACCACAGGGTCTGTGCCGTTCACCTTTATATGCCTGGCCATAGTGGGTGCCGACGGAGCATTTACTGGACAAATGTTCAATACATTCTCTTTTGTTACATGCAACAAGATAATTTGAAGTTAGTAGGGAGCTTTTGATGTGAAAGAGATTAGTGAAAAGAATAAGAGCTTGTATTTTCCTGTTCATTCCAAGACATGGAGAGCAACATATATTTAAGAAATATGGGTAGGGGGCGCCTAGGTGGCTCAGTCAAGCATCAGAGTCAGATCATGATTTCAGCTCAGATCATGATCCCCGGGTGGTGATATCAAGCCCTGTGTCAGGCTCTGTGCTGACAGTGCTAAGTCTGCTTGGGATTCTCTCTCTTTCCCTCTCTCTCTGCCCCTTTCCTTGGTTATGCTCTCTCTCTCTTTCTAACAGAAAGAAAGGAAGAAAAAGAAAAAGAAAGAAAGAAAGAAAGAAAGAAAGAAAGAAAGAAAGAAAGAAAGGGAGGAAGGAAGAAAAGGAAGGGAGGGAGGGAGAAAGTAAGAAAGAAATATCGATGAAAAGAATTGATTTGGTGATCATGGGACAAACCATCTTGGAGGATGGCATAATGAGGTACAACCAGTTCTCTGGCAGAGTTCTAGACAGAGTTTTCCATAGAACCTGACTATAGTACCTGGAGCCTCCCCTTTCTGGATGTAATTTTCTCTTTTTGTAGAATGGAGACAGGGGAGGAGATCATTTTACATGAATTTCAGGTGATTCAATCTCTGAAATCCTGTCATCCATCATACAATTACAATTGATTTATGGCCCATCTCTCTAGCCCCATAAAAAGGCACCTAAACATTTCTTATACCCTATCAGTCCTCTAGGTCCTTTTCTTAGTTTCCTCCATTCATGCTCTTCTTCCCCTTCCTCTAGACCTGGTAAGTTTTGCCCTGAAGCTACAGGATTCTTTGAACACGGTTTTACATGGCTCTCCCATTTTTCTAGAGGGGGACCCTATTCACCTTGCTCCTGCCCACCTCCGCTTCATGACACCAGACAAGCCTTACCTCTCCAGCTAGCCCTTACCTCCAGCTGGCCCAAGTAAGGTTTGACGGCCTCTTTGCATTTTGCCCTGTCTTCATTTTTTTTGTGAAGAAGCCATATTACCATAAAACTCTGCAGCCGCTTCCCCATCAGCACACCTCCTTTCTTCTCTTTTTCAGAATGCCCCCACCTTTAATATGACAATAGTGATAAGTGCTGATTATAGAAGGTTTACTGCCGCCAGGTACTTGTGATAGATATTTAATCACATCGCTGTCCTTGCAGTGTTCCCAAGGGTAGACATTTTATGTTAATTTTGGAGGTGAGGAAACCAATTCTCAGATTGTTTAAATAACTTGCCCAGATTGTCCATTTCCAAAGCCGGTGCTATTTCTGCTGCACTGTGTTACATTTCAGCATATGGAGGCCCAGATCAATTTTTGTTGTTTTGTTCACATCAGCTCTTTATGTGTCTATGTGTTTCAGAAACAATGTTGTATCGCCAAAAAGAAAAACATTCCACCACACTTTACAACATATCAACTTGCTATTTTATTTTTATTATATACTTTTCTACTCCGTTTATCTTCACACATATTTTAAAGAGTTAGGATCATAATATGAATATAGTCCTTTTTCTAAAAATAATCCTATAGCCACTTTCTTTGTTGCTTTTGTCCTCATTGTCATCTTTTTTTTTTTTTTTAATGTTTATTTATTTTTGAGAGAGAGTGAGAGAGAGCGTGAGCAGGGAAGGGAGGAGAGAGAGGGAGACACAGAATCCAAAGCAGCCTCCAGGCTCTGATCTGTCAGCACAGAGCCTGACGTGGGGCTTGAACTCACGGTTCATGAGATCACGACTTGAGCCAAAGCCGGATGCTCAACCGACTGAGCCACCCAGGTGCCCCTTGTCCTCATTGTCATCTTAAAGGCTGCATAATTTTTGTCAGATTGGCTTATCATAGTTTTTAAAGAGTGTTTTCCTGATGCAGAGCATTGAGGTTATTTCCATTTTGCGCTGTGATCAATTATGTTATAATAATGATATTTATGGGGGCGCCTGGGTGGCTCAGTCTGTTGAGTGTCGGACTTCAGCTCAGGTCATGATCTCACACTCCGTGGGTTCAAGCCCCGTGTCGGGCTCTGTGCTGACAGCTTGGAACCTGGAGCCTGCTTCAGATTCTGTGTCTCCCCCTCTCTCTGCCCCTCCCCTGCTCATGCTCTGTCTCTCTCTGTCTCAAAAATAAATTTAAAAAAAACATTAAAAAAATAAAAAAATAATGATATTTGTATACTTTTTAAGATTAATGGTAATACATTGGCTTTTAAAAACTATTTTATTGTGGAAATTTTGAAATACTCACAAGAGACTAGAAGGGACCTGCCTTTATCTGTTATGCCGCTTCAATAATAATTAACATTTTGCTCATGGTGTCTCAGTTACTCCCCCACTTCTTTCTTGAGAACATTAAATTTGTCATTTTGTGTCAGGATAGACTTGTAACTGATGAGGACTTTCCCCAGTGTCATCTAGAAGTCTATGTTTAAACTTCCCTGATTATCATCAGAGTGACTTTTCACACTTGGCTTGTGGCAAGTTAGGATCCAAATACAGTCCAGTTGGTTGTTACATCATTAAAGTTTTATTCATTCTAAATCACACACACACACACACACACACACACACACACACACATTTAATGCCATCAGTTTGTTGGAGAAATGATGTCAGAATTTCTGTAGAATGTCCAATGATCTAAGGTTGGTTCTTCTTCAAGGTAGCTTTTAACTACCATATATATCTACTATATTTGTTTTAACTGATAGATGTGAGAGCTTAATAAGATGGTGGTTCAATTCTTTTTTATTTTATTTTATTTTATTTTTTTTTTTAATTTACATCCAAATTAGTTAGCATATAGTGCAACAATGATTTCAGGAGTAGATTCCTTAGGGCCCCTTACCCGTGTAGCCCATACCCCCTCCCACAACCCCTCCAGTAACCCTCAGTTTATTCTCCATATTTATGAGTTTCTTCTGTTTTGTTCCCCTCCCTGTTTTTATATTATTTTTGTTTCCCTTCTCTTATGTTCATCTGTTTTGTCTCTTAAAGTCCTCATATGAGTGAAGTCATATGATTTTTTCCTTTCTCTGACTGACTAATTTCACTTAGCATAATACCCTCCAGTTCCATCCACGTAGTGGCAAATGGCAAGATTTCATTCTTTTTGATTGGTGAGTTATACTCCATCGTACATATATGCTGCATCTTCTTTATCCATCCAAACACTGATGGACATTTGGGCTCTTGCCATACTTAGGCTATTGTTGATAGTGCTGCTATAAACACGGGGGTGCACACCTTCGAAACAGCACACCTGTATCCCGTGGATAAATGCCTAGTAGTGCAACTGCTGGGTCGTAGGGTCTATTTTTAGTTTTTTGAGGAACCTCCATACTGTTTTCCAGAGTGGCTGCACCAGCTTGCATTCCCAGATGGTGGTTCAATTCTTAAGAAAGAATACTTTGTAAATGCGGTCCTTTTCACCTTGAGGTCAAACTTAGCATACCTCTTAGAACATTTTACTACATCATAAGCTTCTTCTCTTTCTTGTTCTGCCAAAAAGCCTCTTGTAACAAGCAGTTTATTCATATACAAGCCCATTCATATCAGGTACATATAACTGGATCCCTGCTAATCCCAGTCTCTTCTGCCCCAGGTACTGGACCCAGTGTTAACATTAACCAATTTCCTTATAGTCCTTTCAACCTTACTAGAAAACTAGGAATTGCCTGAGATACTTTTGAAAGCAGTTAGTGGTCCAAGAAAAACCTGGATTTGAAAGAGAAATAATTGAGAATTGAGGAAGGATGCCTCAACTGTAGACACTGAACGTTCTGTTTCACAGATTAAGTCCAAGTAGATCAGGCATGACTCTCATAATGATGCCTTTACATGTTAGAGAAGGGTTGAGACCTACACCTGTCTTTATGCCTCTATCCTCTTTGAGCTTAGGGTAGTTTGAGGTTTCTTTTTCTTAAGAGTGTTAATTAATGTGAAACACCATCATCATAAACCGCTAAGTTCTAATGAGTTTGGTTCCATCATACTGAATCCCTGGTCTAGAACAGAGGAGTAGGACACTTGCTTTTCTCCCTAGAACACATTCCTCCTTGTTTTATTTATTACTTATAGTGTGGAGGAGGGGTGGAGAGAGAATCTTAAGCAGGCTCTACACCCAGTGCAGAGCCTGACATGGGGCTTGATCTCAGACCATGATATCATGACCTGAGCCGAAATCAAGAGGTAGATGCTTAACTGGTTGAGCCACCCAGGCACTCCTCCTCCTTCTATTTTTAGATAGTGTTTGAGGGTCTCTTCAGGGCCACACATAATAAATACCCAGAGTGCCACCAAACAGAACAAAGACATGTCCAAGGTCTGAGATTCCCATAATTGTTCAGGAATTGGGAGAGGCAGAGTGATTTCTCCTTTCTTTCTGGTCCCAGGAAATTATAAGGCATGTGTAGCTTACCCTTTAGGTCATTAGGCAAAGTGAGATCTTCCACATCCTGGTTTGCCCAACTGTTCCAACCAACTACATCTTTACACTCCATAGGTAAAGCCATAGCATTACTGGGCAAGAAGACGTAAGGTCCCACAGCAACCCTCTCTATCATCCCTGCAACTAGAAATGCAGACGAGGTGCTATTACATTTCTCAAACATATACCAAAGGCAGTTATGTTACTGTGTTAATGGAAACATGGGTGGAAACAGCTCATGACAATAGCCTCAGAGAGAGGAGGGCTGTGTGGTGCTTTATCTAATGGGGTGACTTTTCTTTGGGGATTAAATTCAAGGATCTGAATGTTTTTCTTTTATCTTATCAGGCAGGCTGTGGACTGGAGACTGAATTTTGAACTTGAGTTGTAGGAATACATAGCCTTTCTTCATTCTTTTAGCTTCTCGTTGCTCATTTGTTTTATTCACTAGCACTGTATGATCCAGGGAGCCTCACTGGAAGGTCAGTCGCAGAAATTGAGAATCTGAAAATGGGGGGGGGGGGGTGGGGGGAAGATTCAACATTAGGTCATCTAATCCTGTAAATCATTGTTTAAAATTATTTTTGGCAACTTGGTCTTTCCCCTGTTAAGTTTAAGCATTAACTGTTTTTTCCTATTTAGGTTTCTTAAGAAATGACTCTGCTGTGTATTAGGTATTACTGAGAATCCTCTTCTTTCTTTTTCTTAATTGTCGCCACATGTGCCTCTTTGGGCATAGCAAACAATCCTTTCTCTTTCTTAATTAACCTTTAAAATATTTAGAGCTTTAAAAATGGACACTTGGGTACTCTGCAGTCTATTTCCAGCATCTGTTCTTTGACTATATGATTCTTATTACTCTCTGATAGTTCCATAATGTGTGTGCAAATAGTAGTGTGAGTACAGTGAGTAATGTGTGTGCCCTGTTGGAAAATTGCCATCAATGAGAGGAGAAAACAGTGTCCTACCTCTTTTGGTTCTGAACAAATCACGTAAGGAAAAGAAGTAAAATTGAAAGGAAAATGTTGCTCTAATCTTGAGTTTATATAAATAACTAATCTACGGATCCCTTTAAATGTTAGTATTTAGTATTTCTCAGGGGTAGCAAGACCTAGGCTAGAAAGGGTACTGTTTTCTTAGACAAGCCAGTAATTTGTCAGTTAAGCATACTTGGAAGTTGGAAATCTATTTTAAGGATCTGAACTCAATGGAAGGCCATAGTATCATGGCGGGTGGAGTCAATCATAGTATGCCCTAAGAGATCACACTGTTTAATACTCTTACCTTGTACATGATAAAACTGAATGAAGCTCCTGAGTTTTTCTAGAGCAAATGGCTGTTAGTTGCTGAGCATAGTCAAGTGTTTTCCCCTGATATACTCAAGTTTCCCCCTCCCCAGTTGTTACGTCTAGTCAATACTAAGAAGGAATGACCTTAGGAATTACTAGCTCTCTTTTGCATCTTTATTTTATTAAAAAAAATTTTTTTTGTTTATTCATTTTCTGAGAGAGAGAGAGACACAGTGTGAGCAGGGGAGGTGTAGAGAGAGAGGGAGGCGCAGAATCTGAAGCAGGCTCCAGGCTCTGAGCTGTCAGCACAGAGCCCGATGCACGGCTCGAAACCACGAACCGCAACATCATGACCTGAACTGAAGTTGGATGCTCAACTGACTGACTACCGAGGCGCCCTGACTCTTTTGCATTTTTTTAAAAAAAACTTCTTATCATGGATTATTTCTCATTTTACAATAAATGTTAGTTTTATGTTCAACATTGTCACTTAGTAGTATTATTTGGCAAATACCAAAGAATCAATGTGGTAAGGCCCTCCAAGATGATGTCAGATATGTGTAAATCCTTTTCCTGGTCATTTTGAAATTGCAAAAACAGTGACCAGCTCCATTATATCGTTCTGCCTGACTTTCCGTCAGCATCGAAACTATATGTGTTCACTAATGCAGGGAGGACAAAAATCATTCAAGTAGTAAATGAAGGATGCTGGTAACTATTTCCAAGGTCAACAACAAAAATTTGCCCCTCACACTTTCCAATGGGAAATATAAATAAGTTGGCACCAAACATGCATAATCCATTTTTGCCTTGAGATCAGGTGTGGACGTAAGTCTTTGCTAGAACAGGAACATCTCCCTTCCATTCTTCTTCTGCATGCTTATCCAAATTTTGTCTTTTCCTTTCAGTGCCTTCCACTTATTTAATTCTCTTGCTTTTTTGTTGTTGTTACAAAAACACTTTATTGTAGAATGATTGACATGTAAAAAAAAAACTGTACATATTTAATGTACTACGCAACTTGAGTTTGGAGATAAGTGTCTGCCTGTGAAACCATTACCACAATCTATGCCATAAAGCTGTTGATCACCTCCAAAAGTTTTCTGCTCCCCTCTTCACTTATTTTTTTCTCATCTATTTAATTCTTATCTTCTGGCAGTCTACTTTTGAAAAGAACCTTTCTGTTATCCATGGATATCATTTGCTGTTTGTTTTATCATGTTAACTTGCTGTCTCCTACTCTTTCCTTGTGAATATGTACAACTAGTAATCTGGGGAACTGGAATGTCCTACCCAGGAGTGCCCAGTCTATATTCATTTTCTCCTATTGCATAAGCAATTCTGGCTTCTAAGCAAACAAAGGAGTAAACTTCTGTGTATATGGATGCAACTAAAATAAAAAAGCTTGACTATCAGACATGAATCAAATGTGCTATACAGACTAATCCATTATTTGAGTATATCTGGGACTGCAGGAATTAATCTTAATCATGTTTATTCTTTTAAAAACATCAGCAGTTAAAAATTGCATATCTCATTATTAAAAATGGTTTTGGAGCTGAGATGTAATCTCCTAAATTAAAGAATTAAAATAAGAGCAGGATGATCCAGCTAACCATTTTTCTTCTTAAAACTTGAAATAAATGGAGATCAAGAATGTTAGACATCTTTAAATAAATCAGAGGTCTTATGACACTTCTAATATTTTATTAACAAAGTTTTGGTTTGATTTATTGGTGTAAAATAACTAGCAAGGTATTCTCTAAGTGCTGAAACGTAAATTACAAACACGAAACCTTGATTTATGTTAATGGCGGATAATATGTGGGACATGGCACGTTAGCACAGATTTTACACTATTCCCTGAGTTGGGGGATGGAATCAGAGAAAAGTGCTGGAGAAAGGGCTGCCTTAGGCTCCATTTGTTGATATATGGGTGATGGCTGTCTTCTAAGAAATGATATAATCCTGATGATGGGAACTTTCACTTCTATTCCAGCCACCTCCAGATTTTAGTGAAATCTGCTCAACATTTCCGAGTCCCTAGGAAGGGTCAAAGGCATTCAGATCTCTGCAAGAATGGCAGAGTTCTGAGAAAAAAAACAAAAAAGTGTCTGCATTGGTAAATATTGGGTCTCTCTGATCTCTTGCAGGATGTTAACATTTTCATATTTCTCAAAGTACTTTCATCTCCCCCACCTCCTAGACCCTCAGTGACACCCACTGCCAATTTCCAATTCTGTGTCATTCCAAAATAGGCCCTCTGTGTTGTTCACCTGGACTGCTGATCATTGCCAGGGAGAAATTGCATGGTTCTGCAAATCGGCGCCAGTCCACATTTTCGTTTGTCAACCTCAAAACTGTTGTCTGCCTCATGTGTCCTTGTTCCTTGCCTGGCTGGCCTCTCCTCATCTTTTAGGTGTCAGCTTAAACTTGACAGCCTCAGAGAAATGCTCCATGATCTCCTCATCTGATTAGACTCCCCCCTTGCCCGATGTCCTGTTCATCTATTTCATGACACTTTGGACTTTATAATTCTTTATGTAGTCTTTGCCTGACTGATTGTTTGTCTCCACAACTAATTTCTTGTGCATGGAGACAGCATCTGTTTTATTAATTCCTGTAGTGTAGCTCTTCTGGCATACCATAGGTACTCAGGACGAATTTTTGTATAAATGAATAAATTGTAAGATTGTGCTTGAAGGAAAAGCATTCCTTAATTAAAAAAAACAACAAAAAACAAGTTTAGGGGCACCTGGGTGACTCAGTCGGTTAAGCATCCAACTTCGGCTCAGGTCATGATCTTGGGGTTTGCAGGTTCGAGCTCCACGTCAGGCTGTGTGCTGACAGCTCAGAGTCTGGAGCCTGCTTCAGATTTTGTGTCTCCCTCTCTATGCCCCTCCCCCGCTTGTGCTCTGTCTCTCTCTCTCTTTCAAAAATAAATGAAACATTAAAAAAAAAAAAAAAAAAAACGAGTTTGAAGAGCATCTCTTTCAATGAATGTGGCCATAGCACAAGAGATATCCTTACCGATGTCAGGTTGCATATACGTGCCACATAAACTTCTTATTTGTGGTGACACAAATGGACTCTTGTGTTCTGACTTTGGAACACGCGGCAGTTGCTAAGCCTTTGTGACAGTGGTTGTCAGCCTCCTTTTGTCTGCAGGCACACACGGGCTGATGCTCTGTGGCTGTGTGCCACGAGAACCCAGACAGCCAGTGAACGTGTCTCCCAGGACCCTGCCTCTCCCTGCACTTCTTTCTCCCTGACTTGAGAAACTGTTTGGGGATGCAAGTGAGTGGGTGAATGTGAGTGTAAGGCTGTTAGAAGGATTATCTCAAATCTGTTCTAATTTATATTAAAAAGCAAAAGATAAACCAATTATAGATTTGGAGTTTTTTAAAAAAAAATAGTAATGAGTCACTTGCTACATATCTCACAGCCAATCAGGGCACATCAGTGTGGCATGACATGTGTAGGCGTTTTAGAAATTAATCCCAAGCCACTGGGGAGAATTTTATCACTCGTAACTTTTGGGGAAGAAGAAAGCACATGAGTTGAGGTCATAAGATAGCCAGCCCTATTAGGAGAGGAGCTCATGGAAATAAAAATTGCACAGAAGTGTATAGTGTTACTTATAAGGTATTACCCCTGATGCCCTCCCTCAGTGACTAATGTAAAATACTTATTATTTAAGTTGAACCATATGAATGGAGATATGGGACATCTTTAGCTAAAAATGCAATTTCATATGGTTCGAACTAATTAGTTTGTTAATGTTTTCTATTCATCTAAAATGCACTTGGAAATGAGCTATAAGCACTTGCAAAAATGAGAAAAGCAGCATAACGCTGTTTTTTGTGTGTGTGTCCCTTTTAGTGACTTTTTTTCTCAGAACAAGTATGCTCATCAATGAGCCTGTTGATCTTGTTTGCACATCCTTAGCCCAGCACTGGTTTAAGAGCTCTCTTGGGGATACGGAGATGCCCGGGGTATCACTGGGCAGTGCTACAGTCCAGATGCAAGAATAAGATACACCTGGAAAAGAAAACATTTGATACTTACTAAATTATGCAGTGCTGCCCAAAAAGAATGGCTTGTCTGTCACTGTTGTTCCTCTTGTCTGGCCATATATGTATTTTGAAAAGCTTTGTATTTCAAAAAATAATTTTATATTTATAAAAGAGTTGCAATGATTGTACAAAGATACACTCAGCTTTCTGTGATGTTAACATCTTACATAATTATGGTACAACTATCGACCTAAGATATTACCGCTGGTACATTTACTATTAACTAAAGTACAGATTTTATTCCAATTTCATAAGTTTTTCCATTAATATGCTTTTTCTGTTTCAGGGTCCAATCTGTTGACAGTACAACATTACATTTAGCATATATGTGTTTTAATAATGATACTATATAAAAGTAAGAAGGAAAGCATTTTACCCACACTCAGATATCACTGCTGTTAATATTTTGGTACATTTCTTGCTGACAGCGTGCACATAACCACACACATCAGGATCAAACTACATACTTGTTTTGGTACTCTAGTTTTATCATTTAACAAATCATAAATATTGCTCTATGTTATTAGTTACTGTTTGAAAATATGTTTAACATGTATTTAATTTTTTATCATATTGATATGATAACAAAAGCTATGTTCACATTACCAGGTTATTGAATGCTCATGTCCATTTTTGCTCTTACACATGTCTCTGTGATGATTTGCAGTGCACATGAGCTCTGGGCAATTTTCATATTTCTGCAGGGTGATGACAAGGAAGAATATATAATGTGAATATCTATGGATTTTCCCCTTTTATTATTTTTTTATTGAGACATCTTTTATTGTATTTTTAAATTCAAGAGCAACACATTTAAACTACACTGGAATCTCTAAAATTGAAAATGAAATCTTCTCTTACTCTGGTAGACTGCCTTCCCTGAGGAAAACAAAGTATCATGAGGTCTCTGGCTTTAACTTGAACCCGTGTGCCCAAAATTATTAGGGGTGTTTCCGGCAATGGTGTAAAAATGCAGCTTCAAACCTGAGCTTTTCGTAAGTGTGCAAAGTTCCCATGGGCTCTCAGGAAGAATATCCTAGCCCCATTATCTTTTGATTTGTGGCCAAAGGCGCCGTGCATTGGACATCCCCTGTAGTTCTGGAAGACCATTTTTATTTTCAGGATTTTGCTGCTTATTTGTTGCTGAGGAGTCAGTTTCATTACTCGGTCACAGAACGCAACACCAGGGAAAAAGGATCCCCTGACTGTCCCTGCCTTCTGGAATAGATAATCCACCCGTTCCCAGGACACTACGGCTTGCAGGGGGACGAGGCCAGGAGCAGCCATCAGCTGACACTGTTGTTGGCCACGAGAGTATCAGGGAAGCATATTGGGACCCCTGGCTCCTACAGGCACTAGCCATGGTGACTAGACACTGGAGCACATTGTTGATGTCAGGGCTTACTACAACCAGGGAACAGAGCACAGGTAATGAAAAGGATGGCCTCTGAAGTTAGACAGCCTGGGCTCAAATCCTAGCAGGATGGATCTAATGCCTACTAGGGATTCTCAGCTTTAAGCAAGTAACTGAGCCCCTCTGAACCTGAGCTTCTCAACTGTAAAGATGAGATCGTTATACAGGCTGTTATATAATTTGAACAAGATGTGAAAATGTTTGGTGCAGTGCACTGAGCACATAGTATGCCATCAAATAAAAGCTTGTTAAATGAAGAGATGAATGAATGACTCATGGAGCCAGTTGAACACCCTACTTTTAAAATAGCGTTGTGGTTGGGGCACCTGGGTGGCTCGTCCGTTAAATGTCTGACTTCAACTCAGGTCATGGTCTCGCGGTCTGTGAGTTTGAGCCCTGTACCGGGCAATGCGCTGACAGCTTAGAGCCTGGATCCTGCTTCAGATTCTGTGTTTCCCTCTCTCTCTGCCCCTCCCCCACTCGTGCTCTGTTTCTCTCATTCTCAAAAATAAATAATAAAACATTAAAAATTTCTTAAAAATTAAAATGAAAACAATAGCACTGTGGCTATTTGTGATAGAGAGCATAAGAAATATCAATGCGATGAGTTAAGTGTCAATTTCTTTTCTTCCCCAGGGTTGCAGAAAACAGAAACCAACTCCAGCTAGTTCCCATGAAAGGAATTTATTGATAGGACACCCGGGTCCTGACATCTAAGAGTTAAAATAACCAGTCTTTGGATGAGCCAGAGCCAGGCAACTCCAGGGCCCTCAGAAAAGGACAATTATGGACTTCTCTAGAACACTGACATCCATATTTCTCATTTTTAGTGACCTGTAGTGTCAGATGGATGAGCTCTGGCCAGGAAGGTAGGGTCCATGATTGCTAGAGGACCCTCGTCTGTATCAGGGGCAATTCCCAAGGCAAGGGGAATATTAGGAGCTAGTAAATTTTTAAGGCTTTAATGAGGTGTAATTGTCATATAATAAACTGTACCTATCTAGAATGTACAAATGGATGTATTTTCATATATACACAAAATTATATACAATTATATTTATGTTATATATTATATCTATTTATCAGGAAAACTATAACTGTGATGAAAATAATGAATATATCCATCATCCTTGAAAGTTTCTTTGTGCTCCTCTGTATTCCCCCTCTCCTACCTCTCTGTGCTCCTCTACCTGTTCCCAGCCAATCACTGATCTGCTTCTGTCGCTATAGATTAATTTGCATTTTCCAGAATTGTGTATAAATGGGATCATATAATATGTGCTCCTTCTTGTCTGGTTTTTTTCACTTGGTATAATTATTTTGAGATTCATCTATGTTGTAGCTTGCATCAGTGCTTCATTCTTTTTCAGGGCATGTAATATTCCATTGTATGGATATACCACAGTTTGTTTATCCATTCACTTCTTCATGGGCATTTATGTTGCTTCTGATTTGGAGCTCTTACCAATAAACTTGCTATGAAAATTCAGGCACAAGTCTTTGCTTAGGTATGTGTTTTCACTTTTCTTGGGTAAAAACCTAGGACTAGAATGGCTGGGTCATATTCTAAGTGTATATTTAATTTTTTCAGAACCTGCCAAGCAGTTTTCCAAAGTGGTTGTTGCATGTGTTACATTCCCACCAGCAATGTAGGAGAGTTCCAGCAGTTCCATATCCTCACCTCCACTTGGTATGTATCCGGAACTTATTTTTAGAAAACTCTCAAAGCTTAATACTAAGAAGAGCAATAACCCAATTTTTAAAAATGAGTAAAAGATTTCAATAGATAATTTGCTAAGGAAGATATACAGTGGCAAACAAACACATGAAAAGATATTTAACATCATCAGTCATTAGAGAAATGAAAATTAAAAGCACAATGGCAAGCTTATTCAAATAGCTAACATTCAAAGGAAGCTAATAATTTTACATTATTCTGCTGCCCATTTTATAGATGAGAAAACTGAGGCTCCAGGAATTAAGTGACTTGACCAAGCTATCCAGTGATAGAATTTGAATTTGAACCTGGGTCTGCTAACCCCTGCTTAATCTTGATGCTATGCCAGCAGTAGTCCTTTGAAGTAGGCTTCACAAGCAAGATTGAAAACAGGGGAACTCACTTATTACTCAGGAGTACAATTTCCATTTTCTCTCCTGATGAGACAGGCTACCACCACTCATAGTGAACTTTAGGGAACTTCAAGTTTTGGTGTCTGTTTTGCCTAAAGGATAGATTTTGTTTTCCTAACATCCAGCTTCGTCTAGGTGCCTCTGAGGGAAGTACTCAAAGTATGGGGATGCCCACCAAAGCTTCTTTGGTCCAACGAAGACAGAGGTCTGTTTAACCATGATCATTACGAGTATGAGTTTTGTTTTGTTTTGTTTTGTTTTGGGGGGGGGGGGGTGAATTCAGACATATCTTAGTTTGAACCATAGATCTACTGTTTCTTAACTATGTGATCCCAAACAAGTTACTAAATACCTCGAGTTTGATTTCTTTGTCTGTAGACTGGGAATGATACTGACCTTACAGTGTTTTAAGGGTTAGAGGAGCCCATGTGTATACAGAGTTTGCCACAGTGTCCTGCACTTAACAGATGCCCAAAACACTATTACCATGTCACAAATAATAATATATAACCCCACTAAGAATAGGTGTGTTAAGCTTCTCACTCACTACAAAACCTACCTAAACCACAAGCTCATCACTAGCTTACGTCTCACGTTTCTCTGTAGACTTGCTCCTTTCTTTAGGAAATGCTAATCCACCATTAGAGAGGATGGTATTTAATTCTATAGGAATCACTAAGTCTTAAGAAATAGTTATTCTTTAATTGTAAATGTATCCTTCAGTTAGAAATATTCTTTGAAGGGAGTATCTGTGGTTGCCGTTGGGCCACATCAGCGGAGTATGTGCATGGATGCTCTAGAGTTCAATGATCAGATATGCAGGAATTGCGTGGTGTAAAGAAATCAAAGTAAATGTAATAAAGAGCTCTGCAGAGCACCGTTACTCACGCTCAGGTTGCTTGGCTTACAAACCTTATCAGGCACTCACACTCTGTACACTTCCTTCATCCTTTACCTGCTCTGACGCCACCAGCTCTTTTTCCAGGCCCCTGGAGGTGCTGCTTTAGCTACCAATGATCTGTTTTCCTCTGTGCTGTTATTTTGTTTCTGAAATGCAATCAGTGTTTTCAGTCTGTACTTGGGGACTACAGGGAGCTTCCTCCCTTGGATGTAGAATTATGAGGGGAGACAAGCCAGTTTCTCTGGTGGACACCTCCAGCCTCTTTCTCTCAGGTAGTCCAGTAACGAGCTGGCCCTGCAGAGAGAGCCAGAGATTGCGCGTAATGTGAACTTCACAGAAGATGGCCTCTGAGTGTACAGGGTTTTTCACACTGGCAAGGCTCTTGTGGTATGGGGTGGCAGAGCACTGGGGAGGTCTTTATCCTAGAACACGACTTAAATGGTCTCCAGCTGTGCCAGTTTAAGGAGGACACACCTAGCTTAAATCTTGGGATGGCCGGAGACTAGGGGACTGCCTCGAACATGTTCCTTGAGCCCAAATGTTGATATTTTCATCATTGTGTGTCATTGTGGTGTTTGACCCTATCTCTTTTGCAACAGAAAAATACTTTATACTTTTTTTTTTTTTTTTTTTTTTTATAATTTGACTTAAAAACAAGCCTATAACACTTTAGAGTGGAGATGCTTAGATTCAACCCCAAGGCCTACAAGATACACTCATCTGGTAGATCCATTTATTCCTTTTTTTTAAAAAATTGTGTAAAATACAGGCAACATCAAGTTTACATCTTTCCCATTTTTGAGTATGTGGTTCAGTGGTATTAGATACATTAATACTGTTGTGCAACCATCACCACCGTCTGTCTCCAGAATTATTTTCATCTTGCAAACTGAAACTCTATACCCATTAAAGAATAGCTCCCCATTCCCTTTTATCCGCCCCTGACAGCCACTGTTCTTTCTGTCTCTGTGATTGTGATTACTCTAGGTACCTCATGTCACTGGAGTCACACAGTATTTGTCTCTTTGTTCCATTCATTCTTAAGGTACATTGATAGACTCAGAAGGTAGGAGATTTTCTAGAATGCTTGGCAAGGAAATCCATATAGAAAGTTGAGTAAATCGTGCTATCTGCCTTGATACCATTAAGCACTTGTGTATCTGGTTTTCTTCATTCCAATTCCATGTTCACAAAGCAATCCTCTGATCATGTTATGGTTTCTCACAGTAGATCCAATTAGTTGCCTCCTCTCCCAACATCCATTCCATCCCATTTACACTGTACAGCATTGTGTCACAGTTTGGGGGGTATTGACCTCCCTTAACTCCAGAGGTGAACCATAAACCAATTCTCAGGAACCCATACTCTTTTTTAAACATTTAATTAATTAATTGTTTAATTTACATCCAAGTTAGTTAGCATATGATTTCAGGAGTAGATTCCTTAATGCTCCTTACATATTTAGCCTATCCCTCCTCCCACAACCCCTCCAGTAACCGTCTGTTTGCCCTCTACATTTAAGAGTCTCTTATGTTTTGCCCCCCTCCCTGTTTTTGTATTATTTTTGCTTCCCTTTCTTTATGTTCATCTGTTTAGTATCTTAAATTCCTCATATGAGTGAAGTCATATGGTATTTGTCTTTCTCTGACTAATTTCACATAGCATAATACCCTCCAGGTCCATCCACGTAGTTGCAAATGGCAAGATTTCATTCTTTTTGATTGCTGAGTAATGCTCCATTGTATACATATACCACATATTCTTTATCCATTCATCTGTTGATGGACATTTGGGCTCTTTCCATACTTTGGCTATTGTCCATAGCACTGCTATCAACATTGGGGTGCATGTGTTCCTTCGAAACAACACACCAGTATCTCTTGGGTAAATACCTAGTAGTGTAATTGCTTGGTCATAGGGTAGTTCAATTTTTAATTTTTTGAGGAACCTCCACACTGTTTTCCGGACTGGCCGCACCAGTTTGCATTCCCACCAGCATGACAAAAGTGTTCCTCTTTCTCTGCATCCTCGCCAACATCTGTCGTTGCCTGGGTTGTTAATTTTAGCCATTCTGACAGGTGTAAGGTGGTATCTCATTGCAGTTTTGATTTGTATTTGCCTGATAATGAGTGATGTTGAACATTTTTTCATGTGTCGGTTGGCCATCTGGATGTCTTCTTTGGATAAGTGTCTATTCATGTCTTCTGCCCATTTCTTCACTGGATTACCATTTTTTGGGGTGTTGAGTTTGATAAGTTCTTTATGGATTTTAGATACTAACCCTTTATCTGGTATGTCATTTGAAAATATTTTCTACCATTCTGTCAATTGCCTTTCAGTTTTGCCAATTGTTTCCTTCACTGTGCAGAAGCTTTTTATTTTGATGAGGTCCCAGTAGTTCATTTTTGCTTTTGTTTCTCTTGCCTCCAGGGACATGTTGAGTAAGCAGTTGCTGTGGCCGAGGTCAAAAAGGTTTTTGCCTGCTTTCTCCTCTAGGATTTTGATGGCTTCCTGTCTTACATTTAGGTCTTTCATCCATTTTGAGTTTATTTTTGTGTATGGTGTAAGAAAGTGGTCCAGCTTCATTTTTCTGCATGTTGCTGTCCAGTTTACCCAGCATCACTTGCTGAAGAGACTGTCTTTATTCCATTGGATATTCTTTCCTGCTTTGTCAAAGATTAGTTGGCCATACATTTGTGGGTCCATTTCTGGGTTCTCTATTGTGTTCCATTGATCTGAGTGTCTGTTCTTGGGCCAATACCATACTGTCTTGATGATTACAGCTTTGTAATATGCCTTGAGGTCTGGGATTGTGATGTCTCCAGCTTTGGTTTTCTTTTTCAAGATTGCTTTGGCTGTTCTGGGTCTTTTCTGTTTCCATACAAATTTTAGGATTGTTTGTTCTAGCTCTGTGAACAATGCTATTTTAAATAACAATGTTATGTTAATAGGCCCATACTCTTTGTCACAGCCATTGACTTGGCTATGGACACTGACCTAGGCCTAAACCAATCCTCTGGCTATAGTAATTAATTAACGGACAGGTACCTACCTAAGTTGGCCCAATCAAAGTGAAGTTTAAGAACTTTGATAGTTAGACAGAAAGAAGCCATCCTTATTTTACTGAAGTTGAATTAAAAAAAATGTGCATACATTTTATTGCTGTAAGCAGCCACTTTGTAACCATGAGAAGAAGTAATCCTAGGAGGGTCTCAATATTATGGAAAATAGAGTGAATATATGGAAAGAAACTTAATCCTTGGTGACAGCCTTAAACTGCTGGATCAGACCTTACCTGAAACACTCTCTACCACAGACCTTTTGAGCTCTTGAGTTAATAAATTCCCTTTTTGTTTAACCAAATTTGAGCTGGGTTTTACTTGTTTTTAGGTACACTTTAATAGATTATCCATAAAAAGCTGTGTACAGGGTCAGAAAACAATGATTAGATGGACTTTATACCTTCCCTTTGGTACTAATTTCTCATTGTGAAAAAATAAAGTGGTATTATAATTTGACACATTATTTTCTTTAGCTTGTTTAATGTGAGATATGGATTCTTCCCCAGGAGGCTGACAAATTTTAATTTCTGGCTTTGTCCTACAAGGGACCACAGTAATACTGTCAAGGTAAGGAATAGTATATTAAGGGGGTGTCTTGGGAGAAGACCTTAATGACCATATATGGTCTGCCTTGAAAGCTCTCCTTGAATTTGAATTTCCATTTCATCCCTTTGAACTTCTGTAGCCACTGGAAATTCTTCTGAATATCTGTGATTGCTCTAAATTAGCGACCAATGCCAGCTGTGCTGTTGGCTACCTGGTCTCTCACACTTGGTTCCCCAATCCTGAGAGTCTCTTACCTTAGGTCCTGTTGCATTCTCTAGTTACCAAAGGGTAGCCAAGTCTGCTTTCTACAAAGCTGTGAGCCCTTTGCACATGGCCACGATGGAAGTGATACCATCCAGCACAACGCCTAGTATATAGTGCGTTGACTCTGCATCTGAGGGCCCTTCCTCGTTCTGTCTTTGGCAGCCCTGAGAAGGTTAGAAGATACCAAGTTCAGTGAAGGCTCAAACTTTTTCCCCTCAAACTTGTTAGACACTCTTCCCAGTTATCCAGAGGTACTGGATGAGAATTTTTTTGTGTGGTAAAATTGTGTGTTCTCAGTGTTTCCCTCCATCCTACTCCCCTTAAAGAATCTGTGTATCATTTCCTCTTTTGCTGGCCCTGGGTAAAAATATACTACACATAGAACAGGAGGGTTGTTTCCAAATGGTGTACTCATGAAACATTTCTTTCTAAAGGGACTCAAGATTAAAAAAAAAAAAAAAGGTGGTACTGTAATTATACAGAAAATCTGAGTTTTTTTTGCTTTTAATTTTACTCTAGAAGTTAAGGGCTCTTTGAATGAAGGGAGAGTTGTGGATGAAATTCTGTTCAGCCTGCCTTTGGGAAATGTTCATGGACATACGCTCCATCAGTTGTAGCTAAATGCAGAGAGGCTTGTCCTGTCAGCATCAAGACAAGACATACTTGGAATTCCAGTCCATAAACATTTAAATGTGGTCACTCTAAACCTATTGTGGCCCTGACTTGTATTTTCTCATTTCTAGTGACGGGACCATTTTTTAACAGAGCATTCTGTGTGAACTGGTTGAATGGAGTGCCATGAAAGTCTTTAATAAATTATAGGTGGATTTATGGGTTCTGCTCCGGGCCAAGGTAGGTTGGCTGAGTTGAAGTGAATTGGGACATATTCATCCAGAAGGTCCAGTGGGGCCTTAGGGAAAAGAGATTCACGAATGGATGCGATGTTTTTCACCTCATAGGCTTCCTATTGTACATGGGCAACTGTTTCTAGGATTGAATAATCCCATCACATTAATGTGACACATTGTCTAGTTGGTTATTTAGAACAACTTCTTCAGAGTAACCCAAGTTACCTTTTGTACAATCATAGGAGTGAGCAAACTCTCAAAATCAGCCCCATGGTTAAAACAGCAAAGCATCAAAGCAATCCAACATGGATGGTCCTCGTTTACAGGCTTCACATCTTTAAGAACAGATACTTCATGGGGCGCCTGGGTGGCGCAGTCGGTTAAGCGTCCGACTTCAGCCAGGTCACGATCTCGCGGTCCGTGAGTTCGAGCCCCGCGTCGGGTTCTGGGCTGATGGCTTGGAGCCTGGAGCCTGTTTCCGATTCTGTGTCTCCCTCTCTCTCTGCCCCTCCCCCGTTCATGCTCTGTCTTTCTCTGTCCCAAAAATAAATAAACGTTGAAAAAAAAAAAAAAAAGAACAGATACTTCACATCCTCTCTTGTGACTAGTGTTTCCCAGTGTGTATTATATTTTCTACCTCCTGTGCTCCCATTAGGAGGAAGAGATGACTATAGATGACGGGTCAGAGCTTTGCTGAGCTCGGCCACTTAGAGGGATGTCATTGGCTATGTCAGTCTATTTGATTTTCCATACTTGTTTATAAGTAAACCTCCTGTGAACTGTGCTTGTGAGAAAAATGTGAAGATGAGAGGGAGGTAGGTTCTAAATTAGACAGCAGTGTTTCCCTAAAAGTGGGGCCAAAGTGGTAGCAGAAGCTGTGTGTTTGGACATACTTGCTGGAATAACTGGGATTTTTGAAGGAAAATTCAGAAATCCTGAAGGTTATGTATGTTGAACATGCATATTGAAAAGGAGAAGGTGCCTGGGTGGCTCAGTTGGTTAAGCGGCTGTCTTTGGCTCACGTCATGATCTCATGGTTCGTGAGTTCGAGTCCTACGTCAGGCCCTGTGCTGACAGCTCAGAGCCTGGAGCCTGCTTTGGACTCTGTGTCTCCCCCCTCTCTGCTCCTCCCCAGCTCGCACTCTGTCTCTGTCTCTCTCAAAAATAAGTGTTTAAAAAAAATTAAAATAAAGAAAAGAAAAGGAGAGAGCTGTTCCATTTCCTGCCGAAAACAATCACATGGACTTAATTCCTACCTGAATAAAGGTGTGCATTGTGCCTCCCCTTTTCTTGACATGAGTTTCTCTTCATCTCTTTCGGATGGTTGATAATAAGAGGGGATGTCTGGTATCTGTCTTCACTGAACTTGTGTGGTCACTTTCTGCTGCTCAGGACAGCGATACAGCCAAGTGACACCGCTCGGCTAATGACTGATGTTTCTGAAGCAAAACAAGGGCAGTTTTATCTAAAAGAAAATTTTCTTCCCTTATTTTCCTCTTTCAGAACATCCCTGGGAAGGCTAGAATTTATATGCTGTGTGTGCACTTTAAGAGCTCCTGGTAGATGGTGCAAAGGACAAGATAAAAATAAAGAAGGGAAGATAATGAGCAAACTGCTCTTTGTTGGCAAAAATCTTTGTTTTTCTGCCTCCAAAGTTTTCTGTAACGTTTCCATTGACCTAGAAGCTATTGTGCTTTCTGGTGAGTTTCTGTGAAGGCCCTACTCTATGTGGAGAAAGGCCAGCAAAAGAGCAATTCCTGATGCATGGGATGGAATTGTCTCTTCTATAGAATCAAGTTGTAAAACGAATCTGGACATTTGTCTGGGGGTGTCTTAACACTGGAAGCAGCTTTACGCAAGTAAGAAAGAAATGGAACTAGTGATCAAAGTGTATTGATATTTTTAGGATCTTGGTACATATTGCCAGTGTGAACCCAAGAGAGGTCACAGTAGTTAATACACACACTAGCTGGGTCGGAGCACTCAGCAACATTATTACTACCTTTTACGTCTTTACTAATGTGGTAGACTGAAAAAGACGTTGAGCCTGATTCAACAGTCTGCTTACTGTATGGTTCTATTTATGTGATATCCTGGAGAAGGAAAAGCTATTGGGGGAAAAATGTTGGGTCAGGGTTTGGGTGTGAGAAGGAGTGACAGGAGAGAGATCGGAGGGAATTTCTTGGGGCTAATGGAAATGTTCCGTATCTCGATTTTGCTGGTGCTTTCATGACTATACGTATTTGTCAAGACTCACTGAACTATACACTTGAAAAGGGTGAATTTTACTGTACATAAATTATACGTCAATAAACCTGACTTTTAAAAAATGACATTGCCTTGTGGTTTTAAGTCACAGCTCTTTGGCTTTGCAGTGAAATTGAACAGCTTTATATTTATTTGCCATTTATAGTCCTTCTTTGGAGAATTGTCTTTTCATCCCATTGCAGAATTGTCTGCACGGTCTGAGACTTTTTCCTACTAATGGGGATAATCTTTTAATATTGCCTGTCAAACTTGCTATTTTTTTTTCCTGAATTTCTTTTACCTTTATTTGTGACTATTTTATTTGATCTAGCCTAATTTATTGACTTTTACTCTAGTGTTTGCTTTACTTTTCTAGCAGAACTTGCTGATAGAAACTCTTGAAACACTGAA
The DNA here is from genome assembly GCF_027475565.1 of Acinonyx jubatus. NCBI lineage: Eukaryota > Metazoa > Chordata > Mammalia > Carnivora > Felidae > Acinonyx > Acinonyx jubatus. The sequence continues at coordinate 43,759,454 of NC_069391.1, forward strand.
ATGTTTCAGTACATGCTACTTCAGTTTCCCTTGGGAATTCACCAGGTATGGTGTGGGGAGTCTTTTCAAAATAAAAGAAGAAAATAGGGGCGCCTGGATGTCTCATTCTGTTAAGCGACAGACTCTTGATTTCGGCTCAGGCCATGATCTCGTGGTTCTTGAGTTCTAGCCCTGAATCTCTGTGAGTGACATCTGCACCGAGTATGGAGGCTGCCTAAGAGTTTTTTTCTCTCTCTCTCTACTGCCCCCATCCCCTCTCGTGCTCTGTCTCTTAAAAAACAAAACAAAAACAAACAACAAAACCTCCAAGAAAACCAGAAGAAAGAAACGAAAAGAAGAAAACAACTCCTCCACTCATCACTGTAATAGTTGCCCTCCTTCAAAGTCACTCACTGGGCTCATCCTGTCCTCCTGGCTCCACTGGGCTGAGCCCTGAGCCACAGCCGTGGCCTCCCAGCCTCATGCTCTCCCCACGGCGTCAGCAACAGCAGCTTGGGCACAGGGCGCTGCAAAGCGATTTATACTGACAGAAATCGACCAAAGCCTCAATCAGTCGAAAACCTCATTTAACATTTCCCTCTGCTCTCTGGTTTTTGGAAGTTCTGCTTTGTCCTGATTTGCTCCGTAATGGGATTGAGGGAAAAAAATATTACCTCGCTTTTACATTTCAGTAACTACTGAATGCTCACTGTGTGCCTGGAGCTCTGCTGGGTGGGTGCTAGACACACAACGGTGGGTGAGATAGACGAAGTTTCTGTCCTCATAGAAGGTACAAGCTGATTACGCCATCGCCAATGGATGAGTACCAAATTGTGACAAAATAGTTGGAAATTAGGGGCACCTACGTGGCTCAGTTGGTTGAGCCTCTGACTCTCGGTTTTGGCTCAGGTCATGATCTCACAGTTCTTGGGTTCGAGCTTCTCATCAGGCTCTATGCTGACAGTGAGGAACCTGCTTGGGATTCTCTCTCTCCCTCTTTCTCTCTGCCCCTCCCCCTCTCGTGCACAAGCACGTGCTCGCACTCTCTCTCTCTCTCTCTCTAAATAAATAAGTAAACTTAAGACAAACCAGAAATTATGATAGGTGCTGTGATAGGTACAAAGATGTCCCCCTATCACAAGTGGGTGTGTAGAGAGTGGCAGGGCTCCCTGTCTTCTCCGGTCTGAAAAGATTTATTTGGCCCCAGGCTTACTGTATTTTAACATGTAGGAAGACTTCAGCAGAAGAAAACTGTCTGCAAAGCCAGTGCCCTGTGGAATTATAAACAAATGTGACAAGCTGAGTGAGCTTGGTCAAGGCCAAATTTCTTCATCGTGGATAATCTAGATGATGTTACCTGTCCTGGGGACTGCTGTGAGAATTAGCAAAAATAAATGTAAAAGAGGCAGAAGGGATATGGCTGGAGGCTCTGGAGGCAGACAGCCAGGGTTCAAATCCTGGTTCCTCCATCTAATAGCTACTGCTGTCTCAGCTTCATTTTCTCACCTCTCTGTGCCTCAGTTTCCTCATGAAGAGAATAGGGGTAGTAATCATGTCTCCTCATAGGGCTGATCTGAGAAGTAAATGGGAGAGAAAATATATGGCTTGTACAGCAGTGCTTGCTGTATGGAAAGCATTTAATCAGAGCCAGCTTCCACCATTACCATCCTATCATCATCGCCACCTTCGTCACCAGGCTCAGGTCCCAACACGAGAATGAACAAATCCCCTCATGTACTGTAACCATGTAGTTAGGTTGCTCTGGAACCGCCATATGCCCCGGGACTGTGAGGAATAGACACACAGAATAAAGAGAATTGTGAGGAGCACAGTGGCTGTAGACTCTGTGTGAAAAGGGCCAGGGATCTTATCTCACTTCCAACCCCATCTCCTTTTCCCTGCTTTACTGGGGAAATGACCTTGAAGGAGGAACAAGTGCACTCTGATAGATAGAACGGCTTTGGCCACAGCCCAGCCCCACCACCCAGGCACAGAGGAGAGCTCTCTGATGTCTCTTGAATGATTTAGCTTTATTGGCTCTTGTGTCTCTCTCCAAATTGCCTTCAGGATGAATGTCGTGGCCAGAACCCATAGAGGACACCAGCTTCCCAAGCAGCTCACAAGATGCGGATACTCTCTCCGTTTATGAAACAGGCTTCAAATTGGCCATTAGTGGAGGCTGTATTTTGCACCTCGTGAAGAGGAAATGATACTGCATTAGAAGTTCTGCACTGTGGCTTAGGCAGTGCATTAGAGGTGGGCTACAGGCCGGGTGGTTTCCTACTGGGCATAATACCCAACTTATTTTCATTTACATTACTTTCTCTACATCACTGGCTGCACGAGGCATGAAACTGTTAAATGCACACAATTCCCAATTGCTTGACACAAATAGAAATGTTTAATGAATAATAATAAAGAGGGAGCCTATGGATGAAACCAATATGCAAAAACTGTGAGTGCGTGTTAACCAATTTTTCTCACTGCACAGAACTCAACAAACTTTCTCTTTTTCTCCCTCCCTCCCTCCCTTCCTCTCTCTCTCCTCCCCTCCCTGCCCCCTGCTCCTTCTTCCTTTCTACATTCTTTTTGAAAAGGCAAAGCAAATACATTTAAGTGGAACAGAATAGAGTAGTGTAGTATTGTTAACACAACAAACAGAATTCATGAATGTGAAAGGCTTTATCTGGAGGATTTTAAGGTGAAAGAAGGAAAGAGGGAAAAAAGAAAGAGAAAGCAAAAGAAAGAAGGAAAGAAAAGAGATTTCATTTCCCTTCAGCTCTAAGGATGGGGGCAGTTTGGTTGCTGGTATGAAAGGGGATTTTAATTTACGCATCTCATCTCGGTATCAGTTACATCTAACTAATGTTTTCCCAGCCCCACTGGCCCGTTAGGAGAGTCAGAGTGGGAAAAAGGAAGCCTGGCTTTGATGGGGAGTTTCATCGGCACCACATTCCAAGGCTTCTGCTTCTCTTGTGGATTGCCTTGAGCAGGACTGGATTCTTAAAGCCTCCATCAAAGTTGATGGATCTTCCCCCCCACCCCCATAGTTTTACTCTCATCTCATAACTTAACAGTGTGCTGTGGTGGAAGAGGTGTGTTGTTAACCGAGACCTGGATTGGAATCCAGACTCTGTCTTTCACAAGCAGTATGACTGGGCAAAATGATTTTAACCTCTTGGGTCCTCAAATTCCTCGTTTACAAGAGGAGCAACAAATATCTGTTTCTCATGGTTATATCCCACATTCTGATAATAGAAGCTCAAGTATATAGACATATACACAGAAAAGAGACTGGAAGGAAGAACAACACCATGTCAACAATGACTGTTGATTTTTCCTCTTTGTTCAGAATTTTTCGACTTTCTATGTAGGCAAGCATTGTCTTGCAATAGGAAAATCGTAGTTTACAAAAGCACATATTTTCTTGTTTGAGCAAACATGGATTATAACAATATTTATTGATTTTCCTTTCTCTTTTTTCTTTGTTCCATACAATCTGCCCTTCTCTCTTTCTCTTTTGAAAGGAAAACAGATATGGGGTGTATTGGTTTCCAATTGCTGCTGAAACAAGTTACAAGCTTAGTGGCTTAAAACTACCCAAATGCATTCTTTTCCAGTTCTGGAGATCAGAAGTCTTGAAATGAGTCTTAATGGGCTAAGTGGGAATGTAGGAAGGGCTGGCTCTTCGGAGGGTGTGAAGAGAGAATCTATTTCTTTGCTTTTTTCAGCTTTTTGTAGCTGCCTGTATTCCTGGCCTTGTGGCTTCTTCTCCATCTTCAAAGCACATGACTGCAGTCCGTCTGCTTCTCCCTATACAAGGAGACATCCCCCGGATAATCCAGCATTATCTTCCCATCTCAAGATCCTTCGTGCAAAGGATCCTTTTTGTCATCTAAGGTAAATACATGGAGATCTTGTGGGAGGCTGTCATTCCACCTAACACACAGGGTTGATGTAAGAGGTGAAGGATTAAATGAAAACTGAGCAAGAAAAAAAAAAAGCAACAAAGTTTCTGATAATGTGAAATAACAAACCAAGTACTTTATCTAGAATATCCATTCAATTCTTACAGCGTTTAACTGTACTGGACCAAGTGCCCTGGCAGGAAATACAGGGCATTTGGATCTGGTATGAACACAGAAGCTGATATATTCCATTAGAAAAACAAAATTATGACACACAACAATAAAGAAGTATCAAATCCCTTGTCCCCAGATCTCCAAGGGGCCAGAAATTCAGTCTAAAATTATTATTGTTGTTATTATTATTGTTATTGTTTCTTTGAAATGTCAGTTCTTCCTGTTGAAAGGCATCAGAAAGACCCAGGTCAGGGATTACTCCTTGATTCCAAAGCAGCCTGTTTTCTTCAGCTTGGTACCCAGATGTGCCAAGAATGATTTTGTTTTTAAAAGGCAAAAAAGTTCAAATTATTATTTGTTGTTGCAAAAATGCCACAGGTTATTAAACTAACATCAAGAATAGATATAATCAGATCTCATCTATTATTAATGAGGTTCTGTCTTAATGCGATCATTATAGGTATGTGCCTCATACCTAGCAGCTACCATCTAACATAATAACAACCTGAAATAATGAGTTGCCAGCATGATATTTTTCTTCTGTGAAGGGTTATACCTATAGGGTTGCCTTTTTCTTTTCTTATAACAACAACAACAATAATAAACTGTAACATTTTAGACAGAGACAGGTGTAAGTGTTATTTGAAATATAATGGTTACTGCTTAACATCTTTACAGTTAAGATTTGTTACACAGCCAACACAAAAATGTTTTGAAACCCATGTTATTACTACTTATAATGATGATCCAAGAGCCAGAAAAGCTCCTATAACTTTTTATAACGTCTACTGTGTGTGTGCCTGGGTGTGAAAGAGACAGAGACAGAGACAGAGAAAGAGACACACACACACACACACACACACACAGAGTTCCAAGATATGACTGTACTCATAGGCCAATGTACTAAAAAATTTAAATTTTTTCTCATATACAAGCCTTTCAACTGCAATCCTTTCCTTTCTCTAAGGCATAGGCTCAGAAAAGACATAAATTAAGTCTTTGTGAGCAGAGGCAGAGCCAGACCACGTCCTGAATAGTTTAGCTTCCTCTGCAGCAGGTTATTACAAATAGTTGTGCTGAGGCTTGCTCACAAAATCCTATTTAATCCTTAATGCAGTTGAATTCTATGGGGTGCAGTTACCTAGAGACCAGATTAGGCAAACTTAAGCATCAGGAATGAGAGTGAATGCAGAAATAAGGGGCTGAGACCCAAGAATCTGAGCACCTGACAACAGCAAAATCTGCTGAGAAAAACTCAAGGTTGGCCAATTCTGACTTCCCTATCTCTGATGGTTATTCCATAGTTCTATCGCTCTCTCCCTTTACTGCTAGACTCTGCTTCCTCACAGTCTACTCTCTTCCAGCTCTGCAGTATGACTTTTGCTCTTCCGGCCTGGTTTTGGGGCAGCCTCCAGGATCTCCCCACATTAATCCTCAGACTTGAGCTCCCTGCAGCGTTAGCGCTACAGCCCAGTTGTGGCAAAATCTGGAAGCTCTCTTTGTCTCGGCTTCCTCAGCACCAGGCTTTCCTGGTTCTTCCCTGGCTCTTTGTCCCCCTGTGCTCTGCCGGCTCCCATGGCTCATCTGCCCTGGAAACATTGTCATTCCCCAGGCTTATTTTCTTGCCCAGGTGCCATGATCGGATCTTTAGTGGTAACTTCTAAGTCTGTATCTCTAGCCCTGTCTCTTGCTAATGAGATCCGGACTGGAGTTTTCACCCACTCACCACGTGGCTCCACACCAATGTTCCAACAGCCTGACAAACCATACGAGTCCAGTTTTGCTCATTAGCTACAGTTGTCTCTCCATCTTCTGTCCTCACCTACCCTGTTCTTACTGACCCTTTTGGTTAAAAGCCTCACCTGCCTCTGACTCCTTGTTTCTTCCTTTGCTAGATTCCCTAATTCCTCAGTTCTGAACTTTCTTGTTTGGTGAGGAAACATGTCTCCCCTCATTCCCAATTCCTGCCTGGATGATTATAGAAACGACTTAACTGATCTCTCTGCTTCCAAACCAGCTTTCATTCTCCTGTTAGAACTAACTTTAAAAAAAAATGGTTTTTTTGATGTTTATTTATTTTTGAGACAATGCAAGAGACAGAGTGCAAGCAGCGGAGGGGCAGACAGAGGGAGACACAGAATCTGAGGCAGGCTCTAGGCTCTGAACTGTCAGCTCAGAGCCCAACACGGGGCTCAAACTCATGAACCGTGAGATCATGACCTGAGCTGAAGTGGGACGCTTAACTGACTGAGCCACTCAGGTGCCCCTGTTAGAATTAACTTTTTAAAACACTGGTGGACTCATGATACTGCTAGCAGTACTAATATACATAGTAGTTTCTCAATAAATGCTATTTCATTGCTTCCTTGGCTTCAGTGACTTTATCTGGCAAATTGAAAGATTTAGATTAGATAGCTCTAAATCTAGCCTTCCTCAGATATTGTACATGCCTCTAAGAAATAAAGGATGGGGTTTTCATCTGACTTCTGCCTGAAAATCTTATCATGGATGAATCTGGGCCTGTACCTGAAGAGTGATCCCAACATTTGAGAGCTTTTTTTCATTTCTTTTCTTTTCTTTTCTTTCTCTCCTCTCTCTCTCTCTTTTTTTTTTTTTTTAACTTGGAACCTCTTTCTCTCTGCTCATGGATTTAACCAATGTCAGAATACCTCAAGCTCTAAAATCAGTGATACTTAGAATATAAGAAGTAGTCTGCTGAGAAATAGGACACTGGGCCATTTTCTATAGGGTAGACTATTTGAAATACCTTTTCATATCTATAAAATAAAGAGGTTGAATTAGTGAGCTCAGTGTCTCTTTGGAACCTCATTTATATGCTGAATTGGCATTTTTAAAAATGTTTATTCATTTTTTGAGAGAGAGAGAGAGAGAGAGACAGAGCACAAGTCAGTGAGGGGCAGAGAGAGAGAGAGAGAGAGAGAGAGAGAATCCATGACAGGCTCCAGACTCGGAGAAGTCAGCACAGAGCCTGACGTGGGGCTCGAATTCACAAACTGTGAGATCATGACCTTAGCTGAAGTCAGATGCTTAACCAACTGAGCCCCTGAATTGGCATGTTTAAAATGACTTACCTCATAGGATCACCACTTTCATGTGTGTATTCTTTATGATTTTCTTTGGGGTGACCATATGAGGACACATCTGTCGGACCTCCAACTGTAAGGTGTGTAATGGCTCAAGGCCCCATCTGCTGGCCTTGGAAACCCATCCCTGCATTTTCGTGAGGCCACGCGTCCCCTGGACTGCTGCCAGTTAGTGGCTGCGTGTGGCTGGGACACAAAGCACACCTGTCGCTGGGAGATGCCAGGCTCTGCTCCTGAGCACCTGACTCAAGAGCTCCCCCACCTGCCTCGCCGATCTTTTTTCGGAACTGCAAGGCATTCCTCTGTTTTTCTCCTCCACTTAGGGTCAGACCTGTAGAACCAGCCTCTCACCCCCCTCCTTTTCATTTTCTCTCACTAGCGTGACCCACGTCTTGGCTACTGTTTCTTGATGACCCGGATTGATACACAGCCTATTTTTGGTATCATAAGAAATTCAGCCTCCATCCATGGAAGAAAATAGAAAGTTGGGTCTGGTTTTACTATCACCCAGACAACTGCAACCAGTCCCCTAGACTGTTTTCTCCATAGCAAAAGCATTCATTCACCTATTTCTTTAAAAAAGTTTTCTCCCCTAAATTACAACCACCCCCTAGGATTTGCAGGAGATACACATATATAAAAAGAAGAAAATGAAACTATCCATAATTTTTCCATCCCCCAAATAACCACTGCTTTCAGGTCTTGTCTGTAATATACAAGTAATTCTTAGAAAACAATAACAAACAAACGTTGATACAAAGAACGGTTTAGTGGAGGAGTTGGCAAACGTTTTCTGGAAAGGGCCAGATTGGTGAATGTGTCCAATTTTATTGGCCATACAGACTCGGTTGCCTGATGCCTCTTGACTCTGCCAGATTGGATGAAAGGGGCCATAGACAATATGTAAATGAGAGTGTGGCTGTATTCCAATAAAACTTTATTTAAAAGTGGGGGGGGGGCTGAATTTGGCCTTCGGGCCATCGTTTGCTGAGCCATGATTTAGTGAAAGACAAGATCTTGTAGGAAGACCTAATCTATGGCTGAATGAGGCTATTCAGACCTTACTTAAAATGACCCATCAGAGCCAATAGAAGAAATCTGCTGGAGACATTTCTGAAGTGGCAGCTGTAGCAGAGGATCCCAGGAGCGCCTGGACAGGAGTGTGCGGCTGCGGGCGTGGCCAGCTTACCTCTGTCCGGGAGGCTCCCCCCAGGCAGGCTCCAGGATGTGTGAGAAGCTGCTACTTGTGTGGAACTTTCCCAGAAGGACGAGCCATGGCTTAAAGCAGGACGGGACGAACTACTGATCTGACAGCTACATTGTGGTCTTTTGCTGTTGTCAGGCATGAGTTAAATAGGTTTCAAACCTTTCTTAACGCACTTCTCTCATTTATTTTTGTGGCTGCATAAACTTTCATAGCAAATAATGAGTCGGGGCTGCAGCCCAAATATTATGGACTCTTGATGTATCTGGAGAGCCTGTGGAGTGTGGCTCTGCATTCTAATGGCGTGCTTAACCCGGCGCCGGCTGGGCCCCCCCTGGGCTTGTTTTGGCTGGAAGAGGGATTCTGCAGAATGTGAGGGAAACCCACCAGAGAGCCCCTTGGCTTCACTGTCTCCATCCCCTCTCCACAGAAGTGTTTTTCCCCAAGACTTGACAGCTGTTCCTCTTGGGTCAGAGTGAATTTGTCCCTCAGCTAGAATTCTGACTGTGTCTGTCTTGATTTGAGTGTTGAAGGATAAATTTCTACCTAGGAGTCCTGTTTTCAACATCCACACTTGCTACTCCTATTTGTCCACGGAAATCAACACTGACTGCCTATTCTCCAGTCCATCTGCTGAGATGGCATGGTGCCTGATTCTTGGCAGGGTGGGAAGTGCTCCAAAGGGCTGGAGTTTCAGGGCACTGTATTTGGAGGGATGGCCTCGAGGGGTGGGGAAGCGAGTGAGGTGGAAGGAGAAGAGCTGTGGGAAGCTGCTTTTTTCTTGCATTGCCTCCCGTCTCAGGCTTCTGGCCCCTTATATCAACAGACCTTGGCTTACCCTCTAGGGATCAGGCCCTATAGAAAACCTAGACATGCTTTGCGTGTCCGCATGGGGAAGGTGTAGGAATCTGGCTTCAACACTGTCCCCAATCACAAACGTCTAGAGGAGTCATCCCCCAAGATAGATCATAGTGAAGTGGAAAAAGCAGATTACAAAATCATAGCAGAGTGTTACCCTAGACAATGTGCGTGTGTGGGTGTGTGTGTGTGTGTGTTTGCAGCATGCATGTACACACACTGTTAGCGTTTCTCTGGGTGGGTGGTAGGATTATGTATGATTTTTATTTTTCATTTCTTTTTTTAATCTGCCTTTGTATTTTTCTGTGTTATACATATATGGATGACTTTTTTAAAGGAAAGCAGAACAAAAATAGCTTCAGAATATTCTGTTTAGGAAAAAGACCTTCACGAAAAGACCTAACTGCTCGCTGAGAAAGAATTTCTAAGCCCTCTGTAAAATGACAGTCAACTGGTGCTGGTAAAGTTCCAGTTGGGACTTTAGGACACAAGACAAAAGTCCTGAAAACAGAGGGAATCGTGCGGTGGCTGGAGTGGGGGGGTCAGGTGTGGGTGCATGTGTTGTGAATTCTCGAAAAGCTGGGGCGGAGGGCTGGAGAAGGAGAGCCAGCCCTTTGGAGGACACTCACGGTGTCTGTGTTACCTTCCCTCAGAGGTCTTCAGTTGTCCCCCACTGTCCCCGTACCCAGGCTTCTCTGGAGGACTTGAAGGCTCCCTTTTTTCTGTACCACAGAAGGCTACGCAGGCTGCTCTTGGAGTAGTTTTTCCACTTAGGTGGGTTTCATCCATACATTCCAATCCCTTTCTCACTAAAACATCAAGGGCATATGCAACTCGCCTTCAGTCACATGGCAATGTACACCTATCTGTATGTATGTAATGACAGATCAGACATTTAGGGTTTAAAGGAAATCCAACCCAATGCCCTCATTTTCCATAGAGGCTAAGAGGTGACATGTCTAGCAGAGGACCCATGCTGGACAGAACTGGGATCACAAGTCATATATCTTCACTGACTCTCTAATGTGTCTGTATAGATTCACTCCCTTGAAATTTTTTTGTTTTTTTCCCAGCTAGGCTGTGAGTTTCTCATAAGAATGATCCCATTTTATACCTCAGCATCCAATTGTGCGTAGGAAGGGGCTAGGCCTGTAACAGGGGTGACTGGGTGAGAGGAAGACGCATGTGACATGCAGAAGATTTCCCCCAAACGCTATAATTTATATCCAGTTCCTATTCATTGTCTACGTAGTGGGAGAGGTATGTGGGATTCAAAAGACTTGGATTTTAATCTCATTTCACTGTTTACTACTGAAAAGGATCAGAACATGCCACCCCCAAATGTACCACTTTTGTGTCAAGATTATTTTGAGTTGAAGTTAATGGAGAATCGACAGATGCAGGAGGAGTTCTCTGTCCTCTTCTTTTTTTTTTTTTTTTTAATTTTTATTTATTTTTGAGAGAGAGACAGAGTGTGAGCAGGGAAGGGGCAGAAGGAAAGGGAGACACAGAATCCGAAGCAGGCTCCAGGATCTGAGCTGTCAGCACAGAGCCCGACGAGGGGCCCGACGAGGGGTTCGAACTCACGAACTACGAGACCCTGACCTGAGCTGAAGTCGGATGCTCAACTGACTGAGCCACCCAGATGCCCCTCTGCCGGCTCCTTGAATTGTCTAAAAGCAGGGTGTAAATTTCCCTTTGTGACAGTGTTCCCCTTCTACACGGAAGAGGAGAGCACTCTTATTACCAGAGATGGAGGGTCGACACTGAGACAAGTCTGTGTAAACAGACCTTACTAAAATAACCCTGATCTTCCATTAGTTCCTCCATACATTTCCTAATCACTTCCCCACAATTTATTGTCTCTTGAAGCCCCTTTCTTTTGTTAACATGGTATATAAAACCCAGAGTCTCACTTCTGTGAACTCCTGTGCATGTACATATTGATAAAAATGACGTGCCTGTTCTCCTGCTAATCTATCTTTTGTTTAATTTGTAGGCCCTCATACATTCACTTTAGAAGACGGAGGAAAAGCTTTTCCTCTCTGATACTTTGAGATCGTGGGCAAATTGTTAAACCCTCAGCCTCAGTTTCTATCTGTAAAATGGAGAGATTAATATCTACTTGAATGTTTATTAGAAATAGAAGTAAAAGCACACTTCACAGAGCCTGACACATATTGGACACAGTACTTATTAGATCTTTCTCACCTTCTTTCTAGGAGAAAGCACATCCGTCCTAAGAAGAAGGCTGGTTCGTAATCACGAGGGTATGCATTGCCTATGCAATTGAAGCAATTGGAAGTTGAAGGAAGGGTCAAGTTTTTGACACTGAAAATGTGTCTGTGTATAGCAAATCAACAGAGGAGTTCATGTTCACAGAGTAGTGTTCACATATCCAAAAGGTGGGAGCAATTCAAGTGTCCATAGACAGATACATAGATAAGCAAAATGGGGGATATGTCTACAATGGAATATGTTTCAGTCATAAAAAGGAGAGGAATTCTGACACTTGCTACAACATGGATGAACCTTGAGGATATCATGCTAAGTGAAATAAACCAGTAACAAAAGGCAAATACTATGCAATTCTACTCACATGAGGTAATTAGACTAGTCAAAACTACAGAAACAGAAAGCTGAATGATTTGACAGAGGCTGGGGGCAGGAAGAACAAGGAGTTGTTGTTTAATGAATGCAGACTTTCAGTTTTGCGAGGTGAAAAAATTCTGGAGATTGCTGCACAACAATGTGAATATACTTAACACTACTGAACTATACACTCAAAAATGGTGAATTTTATATGTGTATCACAATTACAAATAAAAAGGAGTCCAGGAACAGTAAATATTGTTTTATTGCAGCAGCACATAAAACCACATCTTCTCTTTCTGAGTCCAACTTGCGAATCGGAAGCCATTTCTGTGGAGGCAGAACTCCATCCATGATGCAACAGGTGAGGAATAGCTTCATAATTTTCAGATTAGCAGACTTTCTCTGCTAATGTCTCACTAATTACCATGTAGACTTAGCATTGAACCATAATTATTATCAGTTAATTAGACCTTAAAATGTATCTTTGATAACACCTCTGGCATTTAATTATGTAACTGGTAACTTATGAATGTTATTAAGGGGATATATGACTACACTAACGTGTAATTAGATCTCGTTTTTGTTTCTTGATATCATATTGATTCTGATAATAGGGTTGGAGTTTTTACAGCTTATATGAAAATGGTCATATTAAATTGATAGTCTATAAAACAAATGCACATGTTAGCAAATATTTAATAAGCATATTAAAAGAAAGAGTCTGTGGGAGAAAGAAAAGTGGAGATTATTCTTGGTATCATTTTAAGAAGTTCATAGCAAATACATTGCCTGTTTTCAAGGCCACTTTCTGCCTAAAAACAAACAGCATTCAAGAATTCATGTAATAAAAGAAATTAGTTCCTACTGTTGGAAAACAGAAAAAAAAAACCTACCAAACTGTTTTCAATATTGTGAGAGTAACAAATACGTGTCCCCAAAGCTTTATGCACCTCGACTCATTTTTTGAATGTCCTATTGTCATTTAGGAAATGTTCAGCAATCTTTTTGTAAAATGAAGAATCTCTTTTTAAAATAATGTGGCTAATTTCCTCTCTTTGTGGGAGAATTAAAGTCAGCTAAAAATCAGATTGTCTAGTTAGATTTTCTGGTAGATTTCAAGCCCCTTGAGGGCAATGTTCTGTCCCTTTTACATCTTATTATCATTTACAATTCCTAATGTGGTGGTTTGCACAGCGTAGGTATTTTTTTCAGCTTTACTGAGGTATAGCTGACAAATAAAATTGTTAGATATTTAAAGTATACATCGTGATGATTTGAGATACATACACATCGTGAGAGGGTTCCTCTCATCTAGTTAATTAACACATCCACTTCCTCACATATTTATCTTGTTTTGTTTGTGTGTGAGAACACTTAAGGTTTACTCTCTTAGCAAATTTCAATTAGACAATACAATGTTAATGAACTTTTGTCATCATGTTATCCATTAGATCTTCAGAGATGTTATTCATCTTATAGCTGAAAGTTTGTACCCTTTTGCCAACCTCTTCCTATTTCCCCATCCCGGCAGGCCCTGGCAACCACTTTTCTACTCTCTATGTCTTTGAGTTTGGCTCTACATACGAGTTTGATTCTACGTATCAGTGATACCATGCAGCATTTGTCTTTGTGTTATCTCACTTAGCATAATGTTCTTAAAGTTCACTCATGTTGTCATAAATGGCAGGCTGTCCTTCTTTCTCAAGGCTGAATAATATTCCATTGTGTGTATATACCACATGTACTTTACCCATTCACCTGTTGTTGGACACTTAGGTTGTTTCTATATCCTGGCTATTGTGAATAGTGCTGCCATGAACACGGGAGTGAGATATTACAATATTCTGTTTTCATTTCCTTTGGATATATACCAGAAGTGGGATTGCTGGATCATATGGTATGAATATTCATTGCCTGTTGAGTAAGAGAAATTGGAGGGAATTAAAGAAACTCTGCTATATCTACTTTCTCTCCAAAATGTGGATGATGAAACATGCCTTAGGAAAACAAGTAAAGATTCTGATGTGGAAAGGGTACTCAGAGCCTGGTGAGCTGATGGATACTTAGTCACAGAGGAGATTGTGGGATTTAGAATAAATCTAAAACAAATAGATGGATTGGTTGATTTATATAGTTTTAACTCCATATCCTGATTTGTAATAAAAATGTAATAAATTAGCTGGGATTGTGGGTACTATTTGACATGTAACATAGAGTAAAAGTTATTATCAGACATAAAGTTTTCTCCAAGTGACCCATCTGTATGAACAAACTTCTAATTACCAAACCTTTGTTCTTCGTATTGCCCTGTGAAGTGCCCTCTTCTTCTTTCATGCCCCAAGCCTCTATCCAATTCCTTAGCTCAGGATAGTATATATAATTCCTTTGATCTTTCTGTCTTTGAACCTCTCATGCATGTGGGGTTCCCACGCACACAAAATTAAATTTGTTTTTTTCCTGTTAATCTGTCTTATGTTAATTTGATTATTAAACCATCCAAAGAATCATGAAGAGTAAAAGAGAAAATTCTCCTCCCCAACATCTCCAAACCAAACATCCATGTGCATGATCTAGACAGGAAATGTGAAGTTTCAATCTAGAGACCATCTGAGCATGTTAATTTGTAGCAGAATGACTTTACCGTTTAATAGCAAGTAATCCATTTCTGAGAAACCATTGCAGGCAATTGGTCCAATTGAACTTCGTCTTTAACATTTTACTATGATTTGTGTGATTAGGCCACTGGAGGAAGTGGTTTTCAATAGCATGATTAAAGCACTTTGAGGAAATAATTTCTGTCTTCAAGCACCTTGCGTACATTTTTGTTTTCAAGTGTTTGTCCTTTCTCATTAAGAGGGAGAGGCAGGAAATGGAGAAATATTGACTTTTAAACATTGTCTTGGATTGGAAAAGAAAGATCAAAAAATAGCAGAGTCAAGTCAGGTCTTTAGCAGACCTGTGCAGCATAGTTTCTTGTCTGATGAATCCTGGAACTTGAGGTATAATTAATTCAGCATTCTGCAGATTTGAGAATTTCACCCCTTTACCAAGGATTTTTTTTTAAATTGAGGACACTGATGAACTTTTAAATTTACTAAGCAAGGACATAGTAAAATACAAACAAACATAACCATCACCTACTAAGAATCAGTTTTATAAAAGAAGAGACATTTTAATGTCAGAAATAGAGGAAGGAGTTAATTTTATAATAATGGACTATTTTATCCAAGAAAATACAGTTGTTGCGTTAGTCTCAATTTGCCAGGAGGTGAAATTGGGTCACGGACGAGGGACAGAGTTCCCGGTTCAGATGACTTTCTCAAATCCAGCTCAGACTAATTTTATGCCAAAAATATTCGACTCTCTTTCTGTATGTGCCACAGTGCCTGAAATTATGTCCAGAGGTCCCCAAGTAGTGTCCAAAATCAATAAAATTTATAGCCAGTATGGATTGTTCCACATTTTGGGGAGTAGGAAGGAGTGTTGTCAAAATGTAGTAGACGTGGTGAGATTTGCAAACCTCAGAGTCATCATTCTGAACTGTTCCTGCCCTTTCCAATTTATTTTGAGAAACAGAATCTTGTGCCCCTTCCCCACGGTGCTTTACATCTCAACCAAAAGGAAAAGAAGAAAAGTTCTTTATGGAGAGAGTAGGTTGTGGGTGACCTATCTGAGTTCACCGGCTCACTGAACAGTGATTAACATTTAAAATGTATGCAAACTAGACTCCTAATTAAAGTCCAATAATGTAAGACTTTGAACCTATTCACTGCCTTTGGAAATAATCACAGATGCTGGCTGCTTATCCTGAAAAAGTCATTATGGTAAATGACCAACTCCCCCACCTTCTCCTTTCCATCAAGTGCAAAAGTGATTCTCCATTGCAGGATTTGCAAATGGTGCATGTTGCAGAGTCAAATGTCTCCTGGTGGCTGTAATTGTGATGCAAATTATCTTGGTTACAGGAAGAATGAAATTTATAGAGCTCCTGTCATATGTGAATTTGCAAGCATGTACCAAATTTGAAGAGGGTGGACACTCATGTTGATCTGAGGGGACCTCGAGAACTCTTGATGGCAATTTGGACATGGCAGTGATGAAGGATGAATGACCTTCCTCCCACTCTCTATTCTTCCTCGCTTGCTTTGCTGATTCTTTTGTGGGAGGATGGATAGGAGACACAGAGAGGGAATTGAAAAAGAATGATGAAATCAAAAATAGGTCAGAAGAAAGAAATACTCAGGAACTAAATATTAGTTGCAGATCTGAAGAACTAAAGTTGATTTGTTTGTCAAAGGTAAGGAATGCAGGTAAGAATCAAACTCAGCCGCAGAGGAGAAAAAAGGGAAAAGTGAGAATCAACATTTATTGTGCACTTGCTATGGGCCGGAGATGCCAGTGGGTGTTAACCGTTTTTTCATTTGACTTGTATGATAGCCTGATGAACTAGGCTGTATGATTTTACAGGTGAGGAGTCTGGGGTTCAGAAAGTTGGTGTACATGACGAATAAGGTTCTAATGCCTCAGAGCTAAACCTCAACTCTAAGTCCATCTGATTTGAAAAATTCCTGGCCTTCCCCAGGTCCATGTTGCCTCTCAAAATTACTGAAAAATACACCTTCAGAAATGAAATTCCAGGAAATGTGATTTCAGAGCTGGGGTTTCACTTTCTTATTCACCTGGCCTTCAATACCACAGAGACAATGTGGCTCCCATAACTGTTTGTGGCAGATGCAGTTGCTGCTGTGACCAATGCACTGTGGTCCTGGGATGGAATGTGATAGAATGTGTAACTACTGAAGGAGCTCCGGGGAGCTCTTCCGTTTGCTTCGTCAAGCCCTCTTAACCGTACTCTGTGTGGTAGATGTGGGTGGGTAATTTAATGTTTACTTGCTTGAAGCAAATATTGATATGTAGTCGGCAAATGAAATCATTTTCACCTTTAGTAAATCATTTATTTGATGGAGACATTTAGAGAATACAAGTTGTCTCTTTGAAGATTTATGAATAGGAAAAGTGATGACGAGCTGTGAAAGAATAAATTTTTCCCTCTATTCTTCTCTTTTTCTTTGGTCTGGCAGGCTTTCCCAAATATTTGTGAGGCTCAGGACTGAGTACAAATAGAGGCCTAGATACCATATGTCTATTTATTTATTTATTTATTTATCATTTTAGAGAGAGAAAGAGTGTGTGTGTGTGTATGTATAAGCAGGGAAGAGACGCAGAGGGAGAGAGAGAGAATCTTAAGCAGATGTCAGGCTCGATCCCATGACCCTGGGATCATGACCTGAGCTGAAATCAAAAGTCAGACACTGAACCGACTGAGCCACTCAGGTGCCCCCACGTGGCTAAATATTTAAGGCTGTAGGGGCATCTGGGTGGCTCAGTCGGTTGAGTGTCTGATTCTTGATTTTGCCTTGGGTCATGATCTTACGGTTTGTGAGTTGGAACCTCTAATCGGCCTCTGCACTGACAGCGCAGAGCCTGCTCGGGATTCTGTCCCTTTGTCTCTGCCCCTTTCCTGCTTGAGCTCTCTCTCTCTCTCTCAAGATAAACAAACATAAAAAAGATAAATATTTAAAATTTTCAATCTATCTAGCAAACGATTAAATATGTTCCATCATCCTATTTTACAAATATGCCTATGACACGGAAGACTCTGCGGTGCTCCACTGTAGAGTGGGTGAGTACAAGGAGGGCAGGCCCCGACCTTGGACCGCAGTCCACCCTCTTCTCCCACGCTCACGTGTTCCTGCACTGTAAGAGGCCTGAGAGGCACCCGTGAGGACATCCCGGGCTACATGTGCGAGCTCTTCCGCAAGCTCCAGAACAGTTACCCTGTCTGTATTCACCTCGGAGGCTTAGGACTGTGCATCCTGGGGGCGCAATAAGAGAGAAGGCATCTGGCTTTGGTGGGCGTGTCTTCTCGGCCTTAAAGACTTCTCATCTCAGGGAAAGGGTGTGGCTGGAGAAGGACCCTAGGGTGGTGTCTTTTAAGCCTGGGACCCAGGGCAGGTGCCTCTCGCTGGGTCTAAGAGTGAACGGGAGACAGGAGTTGCAATTTGTCCCAGGGAAAACATTCTTCAACGTTAACATAGATTTTTCTGTATTTTTAGCGTATCAATTCTTCAATATTAAAATAATTTCCGTTTAGCAATTTTTTTTTTTTTTTTTTTTTTTTTTTTTTTTTTACAAAACTAAACGAGCTAGTATTACCTGAATATGACTATAGAGCTCTTTGCACTCACAAGAAGTGGAAAGATCACCAACTGGCTTTTCCGGATCTTATGTCTTATTCGTAGAAGAGTCTGCCAGGGAGAAAATTGTTGATGTGTGTGTACCCAACAACTTTAATCTTGAAGGTATTGGAAGAAAATGAGCACAGAATCCATAAAGGCCATTTTCAGAGAGACACTTTTCTGACTCCAGCCGCATTCTAATTAATATCACAGAGCGTCAGCAAACTAAGTAAGGAGCAATTATTAGCTATCAGATTCTGGGTTTGGGAGAGAAATGATGGTATATTGTGCATAATTTTTGCATCATTAAAAATTAAATCCCATAAGCATAATGACTCAAACATCAGGGCCTGACAGTATCTGCAGATGATAAACTATGGTATGTAAAAAAACAATTTACTAGGTAATGGCGCAATATTTTCTGTATTTAGACAGACTTACCCCCCTCTCCCCCAAAAAAGAGGCAAATGGTATTTTATATCAAATTATTTCTGAGCAGAAGTTAGCAAAAGAGTAAGGATAGTTTCTGAACGATATTTTCTTTTACATACAAATCCATGGACATATAGGATAGGCTGTTGGATAGGAAACATTCAGTTTTTCTATTTTATAGAAGCTAATTTAAGGAAGAACATGGATTTCATTGACAAATAGACCCATGTCTGAATCTTAGGTTCACAACCTGACTTACTGTGAACTTTAGTAGGTTTCTTAATCTCACACATCTTCAGTTTCAATGCCTACCAAATTAGATGCTCATCTTACCTAATGGAGTTTTTGTGGAAATTAAATAAGATAACATAGTTAAAACTTCAGACTGGGTCCAGTACGTAGTAGACATTTAATAAAAGTTCATTTCTTCCTTCTTTTTTTTCTATGTTGTTGAGTTCTTTCTCAAAGGAGAGTACCTTAAAATAAGAATGTGTTACGACAGCAGAAAGTCATGCTCACGGGCTGAATCACAATAGGGGGAAAACTGCAGATTGAAATCTCCCAGGACCTCCTGAAGGCCCATCTGTGAGATCTCTGAGCTCGAAGCCAGTGACCACCGCATGCACAGCCAACTCTATGGAGGCTGCTAAGATTTCCAGGAGGTGGGAGAATGACTGGCATTTGTGTCTCTTGGTTTACTTTTCCCAGTGGACTTGTCATGGTTCCCTCAGTGATGATTTTAAGACTTCAAGGAAATAACATGTAGCTTATGTCTGAGAGCACCCAGAGTGTTAGGGCATGTGCTCATGAGAACAAGACCATGGATTTGATCTTGTTTCAGTCCCAGCCCACCTTTCTAATCTCTGATCGGCCATCTCACAAATGTGCACTCTGGATCCAAGCTGGGACTAGAAGAGAGACTGTGGGTAGTCACTATATTAACTGGCAAGAAGATGGCTTCCATTCTTGAATGGCACCTGTGGCTTCTGTGACCCAAGGAACTGATGTGTCCTCTACCTTCTTCAGGGTTTCTTACTGTAAATTGGGTTAGACATCTTTGTCTTACTCAAATTCTTCCTGTAAATTCCCTACTCAACTCAAACTACCTGCACAGTGCAGTGTCACTAATAATTTTGCACCTGGTCCCCACCTGGTCATATGGTAGTGTGTAAAAAGCGCTTGTCTTCCCACTCTGTGGGGACATGTCTTGGTGTAGTGGAAATTACTCAGGCCATTCCTATTCTGTCACTAATTAACTATGGGGACATGGGTTATTCAACTTCTCTGGAGCTCAATTTCCTCATCTGCAAAATGGGGATAATAATCCAAATTTATAGTTATTGTGAGGATTAAAATGAAACAGTATATAAATATTATTTCCTTTCTCTTTCCTTTTAGCTACAAGCTAAAGTTCAAATATTGTTTAAAAAATGTTTTAATGTTTATTTATTTTTGAGAGAGAGAGAGAGACAGAGTGTGGGCACGGGAGGGGCAGAGAGAGAGGGAGACACCGAATCTGAAGCAGGGTCCAGACTCTGAGCTGTCAGCACAGAGCCTGACGCAGGGCTCAAACTCACAACTTGTGAGAGCATGACCTGAGCCAAAGTCAGATGCTTAACCGGCTGAGCCACCCAGGCACCCCTAAAGGTCAAATAATATAAAGAAGTGTGCTGTGGTTTAGTCATGAGGTAATTAAAGAAGTTTTGTAATGGGTAAACAGAATTTCTCTGTAGCTTCCCAGAAACTTTATATATTTGAACGATTTCCTACATTTTTTTGTGGTCTGTTGAAAGGTCCTCTAATCTTTTCAAGCAATCTATATACATCCATTCTGTGTTTATTTTAAAAACATTTCTTCTTGGGTCCCTGGGTGGCTCACTCGTTAAACACCTGACCTGGGCTCAGGTCATGATCTGTTTGTGAGTTTGAGTCCCATATCGGGTGAGCCCCCCATAGGGTGAGCTGGAGCCCCTCTTCAGGTGACCTCAAGCCCCTCTCTGGGTGAACAGGAGCCCCACTTCGGGTGAGTCCTGCTTCTGTCTCTCTCTCTTTCTCTCTCTCTCTTCCTCCTGGAATTCCCTCTTTCTCTCTCTGCCCCTCACTCACGTATGCCCTCTCTTTCTCAAAAACATTTTTTTCTTCTTTTGATTTGTAAAGGGAAATATGTTCAGTCCACCGTCTTGAAACGGGAAGTCCTAAGCTTACACATGTTTTTAACATCTGAGTTTTCTTCCTTTCACTCAAGTGGCCTCTCAGTTAGGAGGGATGCCCATAGCAGCAGTAGCAGGGCAGTGTGGTACTGAGAAGGAATCATTCAAACTTTTGTGTATACATTATGAGGTGGAAAGAAATATAGAAAAAATATACATCAAAGTGGAATGAAGAGAGATCAGATATAATAAAATAGTTCCCTCCAGGTAGTCAAGATTTGACAGAAGCCTCAGGGGTTTCCAAAGAAGTAATATAATAAACATGAAGAGGAAGAACATTGGCTTGACATTCAGCGGATCTAAACTTCTTCTCAGTTCTGCCGTTCCTGCTTTGTAAATTGGCCAACTTGTATCAGCTCTCTTGGGCTTGGTTCCATTTTCTTCAAATGGTGGTGGAAGGCCATTACACAAATGGTTTCCACTGTCTCTTTAAAGTCTCAAAACAATTAAGGTCAACACCTAATTCATCACGTGTCTGGGGAATATAAACTGGAGATTTAAAAATAGAATTTTGTGGAAAAAGCAGATGATAAATCCATGATATGAGGATTCTATTTTAAGAAGAGGGATGGAGAGTGAAACTCTAGGAACCGAAGATGCCATAACATTTTAGTAGGAATATTAATACAGAAATATTAAACTGTGAAGCTTTAGGTTCTGTGTGATGTAACTGTAGGAAAAGAGATCTGTCACACTGAACAATTTAAAAAT
Source organism: Acinonyx jubatus (assembly GCF_027475565.1). Lineage (NCBI taxonomy): Eukaryota > Metazoa > Chordata > Mammalia > Carnivora > Felidae > Acinonyx > Acinonyx jubatus. The sequence continues at coordinate 43,780,868 of NC_069391.1, forward strand.
ATTTATATAGAAAGTGCGTCCGTTTGAACAGTGTCTGTTTGCCTTACAATCTTGGTGGTAATAAGGTAGATCTAAACAAATAGATTTTAAAAAATGAGTGTAACTCACCAAATACACACACACACACACACACACACGGCTGCAGAACCTATCACTGAATATCCATAACCTAATATGGCTTGTCCATACAGAGAGTGTGCCTAAGTGCCTTATCAAACAATAGATTATACAAAAAAAATTTAGAGTGTTTTTTGAGTGAAAGAAGATTAGACATAAGGACACAATGCCTTAGATCTTTAAATATCTCCTATCCCTTTGCGTCTTTGAAGTTTTGTTTTTGTATTATAACATTAATGGAGAGAGTAGAACAGAAAGAGGAATATGACTCAAGTTTATTCTTCCTTGCTGTGAGTGAGAAAATAGCAGCTTTCAAAAGGTAACAGCCAAGGCATTCGGATAGGAGAGAACATAAAACATTGATGACTGGGATAAATGGAGATTTCATTAATTTTTTTCACTCAGTGGATATTTATCAAGGGCCTATTATGAACCATAGTCTAAAAGTTTCACAAAGGAAAAGTGATGGGAAAAGAGGAATTTCATGTTTATAAAAGACACATATGACCTGATATGCATTTTTTAAAAACCAATACAGGAGATTTCTAGGGAGCAACGGAATAAGTGTGAGCACTGAGGGGTGAAAGTGAGGCTGTGTCACGGGGTAAGATAAGGGAAAAGAAGGCCAGCTCCAGAAGCCATATGGGGAGAGAACAAGAGATGCAGGAATGTCTTAAAGAAAAATGTCTGAGCATTGGCAAAATAACCCAAAGACAGGCTGGCAGAAGACAGTGGAAAAGAATATGGTTAACATAAAACCGTAGTGACAGGACCTAGAGAGTTACTGTGATTATTGCACCTGGAATTAAGGCATTGTGGAAGAGCTAACCGGGGTGATTTTGAAAGTGCAGTTGCACAATGTAAGTTGTCAAGAAGGATAAAGAATGAATTTATTCTCAGTAATGAAAGAGCATAACTTTTATCCGTTGTAAATGGGAGAACTCGAAACTATAAAAGGTGAAGGGGAAAGGAATCAGCGTTCCTCCTCCCCACCCCCCCCCCCACACCCCCTATATTACGTATGTCACTTGGTCATGAATTATCTCATTAATCCTGACAACTCTGGGATATCGTACCCATTTTGAATAAAGAGTAAAGTTCCGAAAGTTTAAGTGATCTGCCAAGGTCACGCAGCTCCTAAGTGGCAGGGCTGGGATTGAAAAGAAACTGGGTGTATCAGGTAGGGTGCAGCCAGGAGACAGAAACCACGCCAATTAATTTCAGAATTCAGTATTAAACACCGTATGAAAGGTATTAGAGAACTGACAACACACAAAGTGAACATTAAGGTACTACAGACATAGCAACTGCAGGAAGCAGTGACCAGCCACTGGGCGGGGGTGGGGGGTGGGGGGTGGGGGGGGAACAAAGCCAACGAGGATGGAATTATCAAACCTAGAGGCTTGGAGGAAGGGGCCCCGGTCCTGGAACCTGATCTCTGGGGAAGTGCACTGCCGGCTGGTGTTAGTGCGTCTGACAGTGTTCGACGGATGAGCTGCAGGGCTGCAGAAACTGCTATCTGGGGTCAGCTGCTGCTGCTGGAGCAAGCTGCTGCGTTGGGGAAGCGGAGCCCCTGGGGTGCCGCTCGCAACAGCTGGGCGCAGACGCGCTGGCCCGTCCCTGCCTCCCCCTGAGCGCCCCCTGGTGGCGGAGTCTCCCAGCGGTGGCAAAGGAGAACGGAACCTCGGGGTTCCAGCCACAGTGTCACAGAGCCCAGAGTACAAAGATGGGTCTGAAGCAGGGGACAGAGCTTGATGATTGGAACAAAGAAATTTCAGGAACCCTTTCAGAGTTTCAATACTTCGCCCCCTGTAACAGTTCTGAAAAGTTTTATGACCGAATTTAACACTGTTTTTGTTGAAAGGGGTGTGAATAGCCACATTTCACTAATTTCTGCAAATTAATGTAAAATCTAAACTACAGAATGGGTTTGGAAGAAATAGAGCTTCAGAATTTTCACGTGTCTGCAGAACTGCATTAACTGGGTCTTCAACGATAAAAACGTATATTAATTGCCCTGTGCAGTGAGGTAGGAAAAGACCATTAATTGTTTAGCTACTAAAGATGCTCTGTTATTAGGACAGAAGGACAATTAGCTTTAAAAGCACATGCTCTTTCTCCCCCCCCCCCAATGTTTCTATTTTCCAAAAGAGAAAGAATGAACCAAATTCCTTTCCACGAGAGCTACACTTGTGAAAAAGCAAATGCTAAACAGGAATTAGGAAAGAGAAAACATCACCCAAAGCCCCATGGGGATGACAATTCTTGGTTAACTGTAAAAAATGGAGAACGTAATTGAGACAGATGACCAGATTTAGGAAAAATAAACCTCACCATTAAAATCTAATTAAATATTTGCATTTCAGCATTAAGTTTCTTCTCGAAAGTTTTGTGAGCAGCAGGGTGACAGTGAAGATTATTGACTATAATTTGCTGAAGTTTTTAAACTAAATTAGTTTTGCGCAATGTACGGAGGGTTTACTCAGCTGCGCTTATCCAGGAGCTGCTTTATTATTCTTTTAAAGTGAATCATTTATAACTGTTCTCAGAGATCTTTTATCAGCCACTTATCTCCTTCAACTGGACTTGTGATGCCAAGGGATAAAATGAATTGCTGGCTGATATTGTGGGAATTAATCAGACCACAACAGCGGGAGAGTAATGACTTACTTACACTTAGATATTTGCATTTGGCAGTAAAATCACAACACAAATATAAGGATGTTTAATCTTTGGCTTCGACTTGAACACTGGAACATGTTGGCACTATAAAAAAACTAAATAGGAGAACCGTGTGTTTTAATTTCAGGTGATTAACTAATCTGAGGCATTTATTCGGGAAGAAAGCTCTTATTTGATGCAAAGCGTTTTGCTTTTTGTTTTGTGTTGTTTTTCATTTCGCGGTACCTTTGGGTCAGACTGGTCTGGTTTCCTCAGATGGTTTTCTTTTCTCTTGGAGGCCTTTGGGCTGATGAAGTGGGTTCTGTCCCTCATCTCGCTGTCCTCCAAAGTCTGTCGGCTCTGTTTATTTCTCTTTGTTTCCTTCCTGTCTCTCCCACTTTGACTTGCAGTCCCTTGGCCTCACGATAACTTAGAAGAAAGTAGTGACAAGACCAAGATGAAGGCAGCAGAATTCTTCCTGCTGCTGTTCTGTTGAAATGATTTCATATGCTGCTTGGTCTCCGGTATCTTCAAATAATAGGATGAGGTTCTTGGTTGCTATATAAGCAGTGGAGAAGGTGTCCAATGGGAAATTTCTGGATTTGAGTCCACTGAATTGAATGTTTTGGAGAACATTCCCGATGATCAGAAGCCACTTTCTTCAATTTGTATGCCTGCAGTCAGTGTGTTAATGGTATCTGTTACTGTTTAGTTGTGGTGATTCATAGAAATGCAGGTGTCCTTCTCAGTAACTGTATGGGTTTTGTTCTTCACTGGGTACATACATGCACATATATATGTACTATATGTATATATGTACTGTATATATGCACATATATGTATATATATATGTACTTGTTCACTCAAACCCACATGCATATTTTTTCCCTTTTCAGAGGTGGTCTGGTGTGGTATAAAGCACATAGACTCAGAGAGACCTGGGTTTAAATACCATTTCCACCTTATAAAGACAATTTTCTGATCATGTTACTTCAACATCTAGGTACTTTATTTTCCTCATGAGTCAAATGAGGATAGTAACATCTACTTTGCAGACCTGTTGTGAGGATTAGAGATTGTAATGAAAATATTGGACACTGCTCAACAAATGACAGTACTGAGTATTTCTTTTTTTTTTTTTAATGTTTTTATTTATTTTTGAGAGAGACAGGGAGGAAGGGAGAGGGAGAGAAAAAGAGAGAGAGAGAGCAGGGAAGAGGTAAAGGATTGGAAACAGGCTCCGTGCTGACAGCAGGGAGTCCAATGTGGGGCTCGAACTCATGAACCATGAGATCATGACCTGAGCCAAAGTTGGACTCTCAACCGACGAGACACCCAGGCGCCCCAGGACTGAGTATTTCTATAGTTTGGAGAGAGTTAGCATCTTTGGATTTCCTGTGTTCCTTGTGTTTTCTGGGCATAGCAAAGAATAAAGCCTGTACATTAACTAGAGCAGCCCTTGGGTTGTAGTTCTTAGAAATCTAAGCTCTGACTTTGCCTTTGGAAGAGTGTAGCTCTAGCCAAAGAGAAGGATCCCTTCATAGAATCTTGTGCATCTTGTTTTTTGGTCCTTCTGAAGTCTAACTTCCTAATTTCTAAAGCAATTTGCTGTCTCTGTAAATTCTTTAAGGACAGAGACTGTGTCTTAGCTTTCTTTGTATTGCCATTGGTGGTACATAGTTGGTGCTTAGTAGTTGCTAAATAAAATGTGTGACTATTACCATTCTTCTTCTTCTTTTTTTAAATGTTTATTTTTGAGAGACAGAGAGACAGAGTTGTTGTCGGGGATGGGAAGAGAGAGAGGGAGACACAGAATTTGAAGCAGGCTCCAGGCTCTGGGCTGTCAGCACAGAACCCGACATGGAGCTTGAACCTACAAACTGTGAGATCATGACCAGAGCCGAAGTCAGATGCTTAACCAACTGAGCCACCCAGGCGCCCCTGTTATCATTCTTTTTCTAAGATTTCCCTCACTTCCACTTTGGCCTTGGATCAGAATTTTTTTCCAGAAAAGGACCTAGGGATGGCAAATAACTTTCATCTCATGAACCAACTCTGTAGGGAGCAGATCCCTACCGAATTGTCATCCAATCTCCAGTCTGAAAGAATGCCATGGTCAGTTAGCAATGACTGTTGCAGACCTGGGAGTGGGGATCAAGTATGTCATGCATTTGGTCTCGAGGCTAGAGTTATTTCTTTCACCCACTGAAATTTAAGCCCTCTTTGGATATTTCCCTTGCATTCCCAAAGCTTGGCTGGCTGGAGCAGGGGGAGGTTAGAAAGATGAGAATCTCTTCCTGAATCTCATTGCTTCCTCTAGCATAACTTGAACATCACTGTAGCAAAGGATGACCCTCTTGATACGTGGGGAGAGAACACAGGTCTTGCGGTATCCCTGTCACAGCCAGAGGCCGGGCAAATGTTCAACCCTTCAGGTAGGAGAGAATCTGGTGATGTCTGAATGGAGTAAACTCCCTCAAGTCTCTTGCTGATAGAAGGAAATGTCTAAGGTAACAGCGGACAGTGATACTTCACTTTTGGCAAACTCTGGGCTTCATTTGGGATTCTGATTCAAAATTCTTAGTGATGTTAGAGGGGTTATTTCCTTGACCCTTTCTTTTTAAATTTTTTTTTTCAACTTTTATTTATTTTTGGGACAGAGAGAGACAGAGCATGAACGGGGCAGGGGCAGAGAGAGAGGGAGACACAGAATCGGAAACAGGCTCCAGGCTCTGAGCCATCAGCCCAGAGCCTGACGCGGGGCTCGAACTCACGGACCGCGAGATCGTGACCTGGCTGAAGTCGGACGCCCAACCGACTGCGCCACCCAGGCGCCCCATCCCTCAGTTTTCTTTAAAATGACCCTCTTTTCTTTACAAGGAAGGTACCTGGGTGGCTCAGTTGGTTAAGCGTTAATCATGATCTCACAGTTTGTGACTTGGAGCCTTGTGTGGGGCTCCCTACTGACAGCTCAGAGCCTGAAGCCTGCTTTGGATTCTGTGTCTCCCTCTCTCTCTGCCCTTCCCTGCTCTCTCTCTCTCTCTCTCTCTCTCTCTCTCTCTCTCAGAAATAAATAAATGTTTAAGTAATAAAAAACAATAAAATGAGAATGGAAATCACAGTGCCTGTGATAAATGCCTGTGATAAGTCTGGACTGATGGAGGGCAGGGCAGGGGGTGAAGAAGGAAATATTTGTTATGGGGCAAAGAGGACATTATTATTATCATTATTACTATTACTATTGTTGTTGAAAATAGCTGATTTTAAAAAATAAAAATCAATCATCCTTACTGTAAAAAATTCCAACAATACAAAAAATATGAAGACATCAACTCAAATGACATACCCAGAAACGACTGGTTAACATCTTAATAAACATCCTTCTGGGAATCTCTCTCTTCAGGAAAAATCATAAAATAATACCAATATGTTTGGTGACCTATTTTATTCTATTCAACAATATGTTCATACGTATCCTTCTACATCAATACATTTAAATCTACACAGTATTTCTTTTACCTTTCATTATGGCAAGTTTTAAATATATACAAAGCATTCAGAATATTGTATAACTCCCAGGTATTATTATCTGATTTTGTCTCCTCTATCCATACCTCTCTCCAACTCTCTCCCTACCCCCACCCCACCACTGGATCATTTTTAAACAAATCCCAACATTAAATCTGTGTTTGTTTCCTAGAGTTGCCATAACAAATGACCACAAACTGAGTGGCTTAAAATAACAGAAATTTGTTTTCTCACATTCAGGAGCCCAGGAGTCTGAAATCAAGGTGTCGACAGGATTAGTTTCTTCTGGAGGCTTTGAGGGGGAATCTGTTCCATGCCTCTCTTCTAGCTTCCTGTGGTTGCTGGTAATCCTTGGCACTAAAAAGAAATGAATATTTATTTTTGAGGGAGAGAAAGAGAGAGTGTGTATGGTGGGTGGGGGGTTGGGGGGGAGAGGGATAGAGAGAGGGGAGAGACGTGGGCGGTGGGGGGACAGAGGATCTGAAGTAGGCTCTGTGCTGACAGCAGAGGCCCCGGTGTGGGGCTTGGACTCACAAACTGTAAGATCATGACCTGAGTGCAAATGGGCCACTTAAGTGACTGAGCCACCCAGGCGCCCCAATGCTTGGCATTCTTTAGCTTAGAGCTACAACACTTCAATCCCTGTCTCAGTCACTGTATGGCCTTCTTCCCTGTGTGTGTCTGTGTATTTCTCAGTGTCTTCTTCTTTTCTTATAAGGACAGCAGTCATTAGATTTAGAGCCCGCCCAAAAAGTCAGGATGATTTCATCTTGAGACCTTTACATCTGCAAACATCTCATTTTCAAATAAGGTTACATTCTGAGGTTTGAGGTAGATAATGAATTTTTGGACGGCACTCTTCCATCTACTATAGTAACCTTTTGTCTGTTAACTCTTTCAGAACTAATGTTCTATTGTCTGAATATTCTACAGTTTTTAAATCTGTTCTGTCCTAAAGACAGAACAAGTTATATATAGATTTTCATGAAGCATACATCTTTTCACTTCTGTGGGAGATGGCTGGGTCAAAGGGATTCACATTTTCCATTTTGATACACATTACCAAACTATCTCCTGGGAAGAGTATACTGATTTGTATCTCCCAGATGGTGCCTGCGTGTGCACTCATCAACCCCGAATTTTGTCCATGTCTTCAATTTTGGCCAATTTGGTAGGTGAGAGACATTTTTTATTTGGTTTTTGGTTTTTGGTGTGTGTGTGTGTGTGTGTGTGTGTGTGTGTGTGTGTGTTTGGATTTTAAGTGAGTAGGGTGATTTTTTTTTTTAAAGAAAGAATATGCAACAGTAGTGGAAATAAGAGGGAAGAGTGGCTAGGAATGCTTGACTGCTATGGCTCAAAAGTGATTCAGATCAAAGCATTTTCACGAGCACCACTTGTATTGAGAAGTTCAGAGGAAAAGCACTAAAGAAATGCCATGAATCTTCTATATGTAGGGTATATACATTACTCTGTGGGATGCTTATAGCAGAAAATGAATGCCCTGCAGATCAAGGAAATAACCTCTTTAAGTTTCTGTGGACGATTGTAACAGAATGTTCAATCTAGAGGAATTATTGCCCATTGGAGGTCACTTCTTTAACCAAGGGGCAATACTTCTTCCAATTACATATTTCACAGCCAGGTTGTATATTAGGCTTTTGTTCATTTTGGAAAAAAGAAAAGAAAAGAAAAGAAAAAGACCATTCTAGATAGTATCCTGTCCCATTTACCATCAGTCAAACCTATCCGGTTAGCTAACAGAATTATAGGGAATTGCCAGTTTTCTGACTAAAGGTCAAAGGGCCTGGACACAAAGAATATTGAAAAGGATAGTTTAAGATTTCAACAAAGTAATTCTTTGTCCCATATTTTAACTTTCTTCCCATTAATAACTGGAATTTTAAAAATAACACTTTTTAAATCACCAAAGTAATTAACACATGTTCATTTATAATATTGATATGATAAGGTACTGCATACAGTAGAAAGTGAAAGCCTCTTATATTACCCTCAAATAGAATAATTTTTCCAGATATATATATGTATACACACACACCCACGTTATTATTATCTTTTTTTTTTTTTTGGTAAAATTGGTCTCCTATTGCCCTGCGATTTGTTTCTTCACTTACTCATATATCTGGCGCTTTTTTATCATGGAAATATACGTACATCAATTTCATTCTAACAGCTGCAGGATATACCGCTGGAGGGATGTATCATAATTTATTTAGCCATTTCCCTATTCATTTGGGTTGTTGATGATTTTTCACTCCTGCAAACAGTGTTTCACACTGTTCATGTAGAATTCCACACTTATGCAGGTATTTTTCTAGGATAAACTCTTGGGTGAACAACTGCTGAATCGCAGGGTAACTACACCCTGGTAGATATTGTCAGTTCACCCTCTTCCCTCCCCCAGGAAAGGTTTTTCCAGGTTCTACTCCCACTAGTGATGAATCTGAGTCCCTAGTATCTTCATTTTGATTTGTTTGTTTATGTTGTAAATCAGAAAATTTCTTTAACTACATGAAACCAAGAGGTTACCAAAGATTTCAACTTTCAGTTTTTGGGAGACACATTACATCTGTGTCATTCCATTCTTGCCCAAGAGTCAAAAAGGTCTAGTGGATGCTTTTCAAGGCAGATTACCTAGGAGATCCATCTGACCACCTGGAGGATATGGGGACATTACTGTTACAGCCACTGATTGGTGTTAGATCTCAAGTGACTATCAGCAGCTTAAAAGCAATCCTTAGTTTTGTACTCTCGTGCTCCTGTGAGCTTCTCATAGCACACACACTCTTTCACCTAATAGGCTGTGTAATAATGGCGATGGCAAATATTTATTGAATTGAATGTCTACTAGGTGCCAGGCCTTTCACATATTTTATCTAATTTTGTCCTCTAATGTCAGTATTATCCTATCAGTTTTACGGATGATGAATCTAAAACTCAGATGAAAAGTCATTTTCACAAAACCTCTAGGTAGAAAATCCAGGGTTTACAATCATTGCCTATCCCCAGATTCATGACCCCAGACTCTGTCTTAACAGCAGCACCTTTAGCTCGGGCTTTGATTAATTGATTCATAATGGGCTATTACGGTTCAGTGATGAGGGCTTTGAACACATCATTAGCTTTTTAAAGTTAAATATCATCGATGAACCCTTCCTCCCTCCCTTCCTTCCTTCCTTCCTTCCTTCCTTCCTTCCTTCCTTCCTTCCTTCCTTCCTTCCTTCCTTCCTTCTTTCCTTCCTCCCTCCCTCCCTCCCTCCCTCCCTTCCTTCCTTCCTTCCTTCCTTCCTTCCTTCCTTCCTTCCTTCCTTTCTTTCCTTCTTTCCTTCTGTCCTCCCTTTCTTTCGTCCTTCTTCCACCCTTCCTTCCCTCCTTCTCTCCTTCTCTTCTTCCTTCCCTCCTTCCCTCATTCATCCATCAGAGGATCTCAGAGAGTCAAGTGAGGGTGACAGACGCGTAAATTAGATTTGCAAATCTGAATCAAGATATTTGCATCTCTCCCAAAGATCCCTTGATGTCCCTGTCAAAAGCTGGGCCGGAAGGCACCAGGAGCTTGACTTTTGAGGGGAAAAGAGCAGGGACTTCGTCTTCCAAATGAACAAACTTTATGTTTTTTATTTGATACTATAGTTGCTTAAAAATTTAAATAATTTGAAGAGAATGAAACCACTGGTAAGTTTGCTGTGTATCTTCCTCTCCTGACACACAGATGTACACACATACACATGTGTACTTCTATTATAACTTTCTTCTAGGATTTGCTTCTTTTATCTCAAAATAAATAGAAGTTATATATCAATATATACCTTACCTTGAACCTTTTAACCAAGTATATACTACTTCAGTGTGCCGATTTATCAAAATTACTTTTTTTAGTCTCACTGAACTCTTTGGTGGTTGCCAATGTTTTATATCATACACAACATTGCAATGGATCTCTTTGTGTATACTACTTTGGAATCTTGTTCAGTTATTCTCACAGGCTGAACTTCTGGAAAAGGAATTGCTGAATCAAGCAAGGGGATACAGATTGCTGGATTGTCCTAAAAAGGGTGATTTTAATTCCTATTGTTTATGGGAGCTCCAGAAAAGACTTTGGAATCAGAAAGAACCAAGGGCAGCTCCTGAATCAGCCACTTTCTATGTCAAGTTACTGATAACCTAAATTTCAGCTTCCTCAGATGTAGATCCTTTAAAGTGATCTAGTAGAGTGAGTGGCACAAAACAGTCACTTAATATATGATAGTTACTGGATCTACAGAGAGGTACAGCTCTAGGAAAGCAAAAAGAATAATTTTTCACCCTCGTAATAACGAAGCTGTTTCAGGTTTCTGGTGTGATGAACTATCTAATGCTCTTTCCTACAAGGAGATCTTAGAAATTGCCTTCTCACTGAGGGCTAAGACCTGTCCACACATGCCTTTGTATTATACATCCTGGCATGAGGGTTCCCCCAAACATTTCCCTCCTTCCATCTTATTTATCAGATTTAATGTGTCCAGGACACCTCCCTGCGTGCCTTAATGAGCAGGTTTAAGAATGCTTTTTCTTTTTACAGCGTAAGGCCTTTCAAGGGTGTTGGTGATCTATAAGCTGGAACTGTTTCATGAAGTCCTAGATCACTTGCAGTGAGATAAATTGGCCCCGCATAGTAACGCATTAAAAACAGGGACATCTGCACAGCTTCCCCCTAGTGCTTTATAACTGGTCTCTTCCTTTTAAATCCACATCTGTTATATAGCTCCCAAGTAAATGGCACACATTTTGCTTAAAGACAGGACAGACTGGAAGGACTAAATTTTATTTTTTCTGACCATTAGTGCCTGCCATCAAACAGATTGTGAAAACGCACACATTTTTGAGCTGTAAGCAGGCATTTTGTATGCATCTCCACAAGGGAAACAATCCATTCTCTTTAAAAATATGTGTGTCTGTACAAATTTCTTTGTTAATGTACATATTGGCTTCTTTATTTAAAAATATTTTGAGTGGGGAATTCTGAATGTATACATTGTTATGTGATTTTAAGCCTTTTTTAAAACTACTTTTCTCCCCCGGAATGGCAGAATCTTTGATAACCATTCAAGCCGGGTGATGGGTACATGTGGGATCATTATGCTATTCTCTCTGCCTCGTGCATGCTGAAAAGTTTGCTTAATAAAAATTAGATTAAAAAGATTTTATTTTTCTGAGCCAAAATATAGCCTGTTTCATTGAGCTCTGTCCATTGCAGAACATATACAATTCCACAGTAGACTGAGAAAAGATCCTCAGAGCTTAGCGTAAAATCAAAAGACTGAGAACAACCAGTGTTCTGCTGGCCTTTGATTAGAGTCAAGTGTTTTTGTGGTATTACAGTCTGATCGTGCTATGGAGAGTCAGGGCAATTTACTTTGAATTGTAAATGTCCAACATAAGAATTTTTTAATCCCATTCTGTGCTCTCATCTTTTGATTATTTGAGATTTCAATCTAAGTCCCATTTACCCTCTTGTTTTTTTTTTTCTTTTCTTTCTTTTAAAGGCTATTTAACTTCTCAAGTGATACAAGCCAGACTCAAAACATGAGAATTAGCATTAGAAGATCTGGTGTTGAATCTCAGCTGTGTGTAACCTTGAGAAAGAGACTTAATTTCTCTGAAAATCCATTTTTTAATATAAGAAATTGGTATAAAAGTAATCCTTCTGGGACTGCTGTGAAGATTAAAAAAGAGAGTCCAAAAAAACATGCTTTACAAACTGCAAAGCCTCTACAGCTGGAGGATATTGTGATTGTATCCTCCTAAGGCTCTAGAATCTCAGAGAATAAAGAACACTTGTGCACCCAGAGCACAAACTTTGCACACGATAGGATAATATCCTTTCCCTTTCTGGAACAGTGTTGAGGGAAAGGGTTTGATAACCTTATTCACATCAAGTAGTGATTTTCAAATGTTAACATGCCCCTGGGAGCTTGTTAAGATTCAGACTCCCAGACCAGTCTCTGGGATAGTGGTTCAGAAGGTCTAGGGTGGGGGTAAAAAAGTACATTTTTAATAAGCATCTGTGGTGATTCTGATGTAGACGGCCGAAAGATTACAATTTGGAGAACATGGCTTCAAAGACATAACAAGTTATCCTTTTGAAGGCTATTTCCAGGTTAAAAGAAGACTCTGGGAGAAGTAAGGATTTAAGCCAAAGGAGTAAGCACCAGGAATGAAACGCCTGAAGACAGTGTAGGAATGCTTTGAGTGGCACCTCCCCAGAGTCATTCAGGGAGGGATGAGGGAGTGTGGGGGCGGGACTGAAAGTTCCAACCCTCCAATCACAGGGCTGGTTCCCCTGGCGCCTAGTCCTCGGCTTAAGGGTTTTCCGAAAGTCACCTAAAGAAGGTAACTCAGTTGTGGTTGAAACGGGCTTAGTATAAATAACAAAAAACGCTGCCTTTCACCTATATTCCTTGTACAATTTAGGAAACTGCTGGTTTGCAAACTGGGTTGGTACTGGAAGTACTGGCTTGGAGGGCAAGGAGACCCCAAAGAGAAAGGCGACCACTCCAGATAGGTGGAGGTAAGGCAGACGGTTTTAAAAAGCAAGGCGGGGGCGCCTGGGTGGCTCATTCGGTTGAGCGTGGGACTTCAGCTCAGGTCATGATCTCATGGTTTGTGTGTTCCAGCCCCATGTTGGGCTCTGTGCTGATAGCTCGGAGCCTGGACCCTGCTTCAGGCTCTGTCTCCCTCTCTCCCTGCCCCTCCCCCCACCTGCTTGCTTGTGCGCGCGCTCTCTCTCTCTCTCAAAGATAAACATTCAGAAAAAGTTTTTTTAAAACAAGGGAATTTACGAGGGTGGTCTTGGACCCGGCATGATGAGGAGGTCCCCACATCTGCTTGCCAGAATCTTACAAGTGTACACAGAGGCCTTAGCTGGGTTGGGCCAACAGTATAGTACTCTCTCATGGCTGTGTCCCTGAAAGTGGTCCCCCTGCAAGAATGGTCGGGAAGAACCACAGTTCACTTTCCCTCCCGGGGGGGGGGGGGGGGGGGGGGGGGAGGGTGGGGGGGGAGGAGGGGGGGGCTGGGGTGGGAGAGGGGTAACGTTGAGGAGCTTTGATAGCCTGGGGCCTGCTGGTGGGTCAACCGGAGGTCACGTCCTCTCACTGACCTCCTTCCACAGATGATCTAAGGGTTTTAGGAACTGTGCCAGGAGGAAGACCAAATTATATCTTACTATACATCACAACATCACAAGCTGCTTTACATTAAAGCCTCTGTGGGTGATTTTTGCCTCTCTGTGGATCTATCCTTAAGGGAATGTTATCCCTGAGATTTTATTTGTATTTTTTGAATTATTTTGAATATGATTACTGTTCTGTTCGAAAACTGTAGCTTTTACTTTAGTTAATTGACTTTAGAGGGGTTTCTTGCATTGTTAAAGGTGATTTTTATTTAGATTTAGGGCTAAAATATTTCCTGTGGGGAACAAATCTTTGGTTTTATAATGTAAGTCAATGAAAAAATAGGTTTTGATTAAAAGAATATTGGTTTATAGTCAGTTTTTTTTTTTTTACAGGAATTGGGACAATTGCATTAGATGAGATTGCCCTGTATACCTGAGTACCTACTCTTCAACTGTTATTTACTGTTTACAATATAGTTATTTTTCAGTGCTCTCTTTATTTCCTTAGGTTCCTTCTCCATTCAGACTATTGGAGTTTGAGTCCCTAATTATGCAATATTTAAGTCAAGTAATATGAAGACTATAAAAGCATTTTGGAAACTATCATACTGTAAAAATATAAAATAGTAATATTATGGAGACTCCTTCTGAACCTTCTGTGCCATGCCTAGGTTCTCAAGAGGTTTGGGAATATCTTAAGGATATTCTGATTATATACTATTCTCTGCCTAGAATGAGCCCTACCCAGAATTTCTGCCTCCTAGCCTGGTAGCTTGAGGTGAGCAGATTCGAATGTGATGTTTCCATTTATCTGTCTTCTGTAAATTCAGGCCAGGGGGTGGAGCTGGAACTGGCGAGAAAGATGTATCTGGGAAAAGATTCTTGCCTGACTGTTTTCCTTAATGCTAATTTTATGCAGACTGCTGAGCTGTTTTATCTGTATATTCGATTTTGGTGATGACCTCCCTCAAGGTGATTATAAGAGCAGCATAAGGATCATGTCTCCTTCTCTTCATTGCTGTTTTAATCAGGTTGCTATTAGGAGATAGAATTCAACCTAGATGAGTCAAGTTAAGGAAGGCTTGGGGTGCCTGGGTGGCTCAGTCAGTTGAGTGGCCAACTCTTGATTTCAGCTAACATCATAATCTCAGGGTTCATGGGATGGAGCCCCGTGTCAGGCTCTGGAGGGACAGTGTGGGATCTCCTTGGGATTCTCTCTCTTTTCCTCTCTCTCTCTGCCCCTCCCCTGCTCATACTCTCTCTCTCTCTCTCAAAATAAATAACATTAAAAATATTAAGGAAATATCATGGAGTGGTTACTTTCAGGTTTAGAAGAGTTGAGGCACCCAGATGCTAGCAACAATGGGAGATTGTTGCCAATCAAACACCAAAAGAACAAGGGAAGGAAATAGTACTGTGGTTAGTCTAGTAATCACTAGAGTCACGAGGAGAGGCTGCCTGGCTAAGGTTGTGATAGTGGAAGGACGACTGAAGTTGTGAAGAGTTGAAGAGAGAAATCAGCCCCAGTTTCCATTGTCTCCCATTGGCAGTACCCAAGTAGAACCCAGTTGGCAAGAAAGTCCAGATGATGCAGTCAGCAAGTTTCAACCTCCTGGGACACAGAACAAGAAAAGGTAGGGAATAGACTGGGAACAGGGAGTTGATGAAAAATAGCAGTATCATTGTTCTTCAGCATTGACCAAAGATTCCCTCCCCCTTTTCTTAACTCAGATGATATCTTTTTACAAGCAACACACTGAGCTGTTACTGACTCTTTAAGTTAGAGTATTTTTGCTTATAATGCATGAGTGTGGTGATTGACCTGAGAAATGTTAGTCAAATCAAGCCATTCCACATGGAAAAATTGGAATTGGGGAATTCTAGATTACATGAAAACATTTTATATCTGAGTTTGTGTTCTTTGTCAACAGAAAAAATAATCTGGATAACATATTTTGCAGGAAAAGGGTTGATTCATATCAGTGGTGGTACATTGTCAGTTGTCTAGAGGTGAATAAAGGTTTTTCAAAGTGGGCGTTTCCGTGTAAGCCTTTTCATCCCAGAGATTTTTGACATTGTGATTCTGATGTGGCTCTTTTGACTGACGAATAAAACTTTCAGGTTTTATTAAAAAATATTACCAAATGTCATTTGTCCTAGACTTGAGCCATATACTCTTGCTGAACCTCGCTCTCAGGGATATATTGTAGAGTGAGGGTGAGGGATGGGTGAGTTTCAAAAAATGGTAGCCACCTTTAAAGAAAAAATCCACACCATCAAAATACAGTAGTAAAGTGGCTAGATATATAAAAATAAAAATGTCCTGCTTATTTTCACATTGTTGTCTACCCTAAATTGTGAGCAGTTCCACAGAAATTGAGTTTGGGCTCACTGTATGAGTGTAAGTTGGTTAACTACTTAATGACAAAATTGCAATATTCCCACTTGTCCCAGATAGGCAATTTGGCTTGAAGGAAGAAGAAACCACAAGAGTCTGTAGCGTATTGTACAACTAGAGTCTGCAAAGAATCCTAGAGGTGACAGTGACCATGGTGGGCGTGGTGGCAAGTGTCGTGGGTAGAGTGCCAGAGCAGGTAACAGTGCAGGGATGATGGGCATCGTGCGCTGGCTGGGGTGTGAGGGTTGGTGATGGTGGTGAGGGAAATGTGGAGATGGATATAGGGATGACGGTGGTAGTGATGGAGTCAGCAACATTAGTGGCTAAACTGGTGTCTGGGTTGTAGAGTTGATGGCATTCGCGGTGGTGAAAGTAGCAGTGGAGGTCGAAGGAGCAGAGATGGGGAGGTGAGAGTGGAACTGTTGGAAGTGAGGATGTGAGGGAAGATGGGGGAAGTGATAGTGATGGTATCGAGAATTCCAAAAGTGGTGGTGGGGCTTTATGAAGTCAGGTGATGCCACATGACCTTTACATTTTCTTTTTCTCATGTGTCTTTGGTTGGAAACAAATAATGAAGTGCAGTAAATTTACTTGCAGAGAGATTTGTCAAACTAAGCACTCACTTTGCAGATGCTCTTTAAGATTTTCCTTAATTACAGATATTAGCATCATGCTGTGCCAAAAAGCACCACTCCTGTCAATTTCAACACCGCACACAAGTTCTTCTAATAAATATTATTCAACCCCAATTATTGGAAACTTTTAGAGTAAACCTGGTTTCCCCTATTCAATACAGTGTGCACTTGAAAGTTGATTTTTGTCTTGAAAGTGGTGCTATTTAGTCAGGGATTATCTTTTATCTCTGTTTGCAAAACAGCTGGAAGTGTAGCTACTGAGATTTGATATTTGTCTTCCTGCACTTGACTGCCAAGCAAAGTCATTTCATTTGTAATCAGCAGAATGTGCCTTCATAAATTAGCATAAACATATACTTCTGAAAGACTGAGTCTACAAGGTTGACCTTCTGGTAGATATATGATCTTTTTTTTTTTTTTTTTTTGGATAGACAGAATTTTCTATCCTTCTCTGACTATATATTTGAAATTAGACAAAAATGCTCAGAGTAACATTTTCCTTTTTCATTGTTTAAAGTAAGCTTCCTTCCTTCTCCCTGGCAACAGGTGACTTACTCTTCCAATTATGAGACATTTGGTTCTAGAGACCAGCATGAACTCTGCTCAACAATCTGTGCTATGTAAGCAATTAAAATACATTTTCCTATTTGATATATAGTTAAGAATATCAGATATAGAGAAGAACATATTTAATAATGATGGCTTACATTTATTGGATATTTGCATGGATTATCTCATGATATGTTCTAAGACTCTCTCATTTTACAGATAAGAAGGATGAGGCTTATAGAATCACACCAGTACCTGGTTTAGCCAGGACTTGAACCCAGCTGCCTGCTGGAAACCATACTCTTAACGAGATGCTTCCTATCTGGTTTCTGACACCGTAGAATTTAGCTCAGTCCTTCCTTTTTCCTGAAAAACCAAGTATATTTATTCTTTTACAAACTTCTGGATTTATTGGAGAAGAACATTTTACTCTTGACTTGGAAAATATTTATTTAAATGAAGAGATTAGGCTGGAAGTTAGATGTCCTTGTTCTGCAATCTGATCCATGTGATCATGACTTAGTCTGTTAATGTGGAGACAGCCTTTTGGAGGTAGAGGCTCATTTTCCTCATCTGCCAAGGAGAGAAAGAATCTGCCATATCCATCTCAGATACAACTTTCCGTAAAGACCAATCACTCTGAGTAATCCTTTACTGGGCCACTGCAGTGACGTTTAATCAGTCTCTCTCCTTTAATCTCCACCTTGCCAAGCCTTCTCTAAACTCTTGCCATGATACTTTTTCTCAAGTGCAACATTAACCTTGGCTCATCTGCCCAAAAACCTTTATCTAACTATTACCTATACATAAAGTAAAAGCGTTTATGGAGATACTCAAGGTCCTTCTCCATCTGGTCCCAACCTAGCCTTCCAATCATACCTTTCACTCTTTCCCTTAAGTAGCCATATATGCCAGTTAAACAGAATTATTTGTTGTCCCATTATTCCATGCTTTTATGCTTTTGCTTATACCTTGAATTGCTTGTCAGTTGCTTACTAAAATATTTATTGAGTATTGCTATGGACTGAACTGTGTTCTCCCTCTCCCCTCAAACTCATGTTGAAGCCCTAACCCCAAATTTGACTGTATTTGAAGATAGGGTATATAGGATATATAGGGTATTTTATTTTATATATTTATTTTTAAAATTTTATTTAAAACCAAATTAGTTAACACACAGTGTAATAATGGTTTCAGGAGTAAAATTTAGTGATTCATCACTTACATATATATAAGTGCTCATACCAACAAGCACCCTCCTTAATGTCCATCACCCATTTAGTTCATCCCCTCACCCACCTCCCCTCTAGCAACCCCAGCTTGTTCTCTGTGTTTAAGAGTCTCTTATGGTTTGCCTCCCTCTCTGTTTTCATCTTATTTTTCCTTCCTTTTGTTTTTTAAATTCCACATATGAGTGAAATCATATATCTTTCTCTGATTGACTTATTTTGCTTAGCATAATGCACTCTAGTTCTATCCACATTGTTGCAAATGGCAAGATTTCATTCTTTTTGATCACCGAATAATATTCCATTGTGTATATATACCACATCTTCTTTATAGTGCTGCTGTAAACACTGGGGTGCATGTGCCCCTTTGAATAAGCATTTTGTATCCTTTGGATAAATACCTAGTAGTGCAATTGCTCGGTCATAGGGTAGCTCTATTTTTAACTTTTTGAGGAACCTCCATACTGTTTTCCAGAGTGGCTGCACCAGTTTGCATTCCCACCAGCAATGCATCCTCACCAACATCTGTTGTTGCCTGAGTTGTTAATTTTAGCCATCCTGACATGTGTCAGGTGGTAGGAGATAGGGTCTTTAAAGAGGTAATTAAATTTAAATCAAGAAATAAAGGTGGGGCCCTAACCTGATAGGGTTGGTGCCATTATAAGACACAGTGAGAAATGAGGTCACAACAAGACTGTCATCTATTAGCCAGGAAGAGAGCCCTCACCAGAACCTGACCATGCTGGCACCCTGATCTTGGACTTCCATCCTCCAGAACTGTGAGAAAATAATTTTTTTGTTAAGTCACCCAATTGTGGTATGATGTTATGGCAGCCTCAGCTGGCTAGGCCAACTACCTACTGTTAGGGGTGTGGGTTTAAGGGAGCAAAAATCTCTTCATTTTTAATTCTGTGATCTGGATTGCTGGCTGGTGAGTTTTTCCTCATTCTGTGTCACCTAGTCTTGGTTAATCTCTTGCTCAGGGGAATTTCCAGTATGTCTCAGAGCAGGGCTCATTTATGATCAATGTTTTGAGAACTATGGGAAGTTTCCCTGAAAGAAAGATGTGCAGATGTACATGGCCCCTCCTTGTTGAAGGTATCTATTTGAGTGGATAAATTCAAACCGAAAAAGATCAATTTTTCTGTTAGCTTGTGGTAAGATGGATAGCTGATTGGCATGGTCTGCTATTTCAGCAAGAATATAAGTGAGGGGAACTGTTGAAATAGGTTAAAGAAGGAATGATATATTACCTAATTATTTTAGAAAAAATGGGGTAAATAAAGTAACTGTAGTTGAAATGTTATTTTAGACAAACCTGTTTTATTTTGGAGAGAATTATGTATTTTTCCAGCTCGCCCTAGCTGCCATTTTGTTTGACAGTGCATCGGTCCTCCTTCTCTCGAATCCTGGTGGCAAATTAATCTAAATTCTTAATTGCAATGTGTTAGTGTTAAGATGGGCAAATTGTCTCCAATGTGGTTGTTATTAACAGTGCAGTTATAGCTTTATACAATAAAACCTTATTAGTGACATCTTCATTCTTGGGAGATTAGCTCAATTGTTTCTTACACCTCGGTGAATACATTTCATCCAGGTCATGGAAAATTATGAGACTGATTTGCACTTTTAGTACATTTCTGCCTCTGCTTTGAAGTCCTTTACAAACAAGTGTATAGTGGTATGAGAATAGAAGCATTAAGAGATGCCCAGGAAGGTTTGGCAGAGAAGGTGGCATTCATGCAAAGTTTTAAATGTTGATCTAGATTTCTCTAAACATGTTAACAGAGTCCCAAGAGAGTCCAAGGGACAGGGTGTCCTCACTGTTTGACCCAGAAATTAGATCTTGGTGTTATGTGAAATAAAGGGCATATTTAGTAAAGATTTAGAGTAGTATTGAGAACTTGATAATTATTGTTAATATTTGCTACTTATTGCTACGTCCTAAGAATTTTTCTGTTTCTTATCACGACTCTTCCAGGTATACTTGTTTTACAGATAAGGAAACTGAGCATTGGAGAAAGATAACTTTTCTCTAAAGAGAGAGGTTGCCAATGGTCCTAGAGCTAGTAGTTGGCAGGGACATGATTTAAACCCAGTCCATCATCTTTTCATTCCACCGCAGGGCTCCCCTGACTAGGATACTATTCTTACTAAGTTATTTTTTAAATACAATTTGGATCTTCATGTTGCTTTTCAGCAGGAACTCAAGCAGCCAAACCCTCTAATGGATTCTTTATCTTTGCAAATTAGGGCAATCTTCTTTACAGAAGAGCCACTCAAGGGTTTGATTAGCATGGTCCAGGCTCTAGGGTGCTAATCATCTCTTGGCATACTGACAGTTGAGTCTGGAGGCATACAAAGCAGATGACCAGACTCAGGAGCGTGGGGACTGCTCTACTTAGACTGCCAACATGGGAGGAGCTGTCTGTGTAGCTAACTCCCTGCCCTTCCCTCTGCAATAAGTGTATCTTATGCTTTTGCCCTTTCAAAGTGTACCAGAACCATATTCAGCAATGATAAGGCAGCTTTGTAATGATCTGATTGGCTGCTTCCTGATATGGTCCTCTGTATTAGGCCCTCGATCCCATCCTACCCACCCCATTCTACCCTAGGTAGAAATTTTCTAAAGAGTCTTTGCCCAGAATTCCAGGGATTCTGTATCAGTGCAACCTGACAACTGGTCCCTCCCTTGTTTTGTGTGAAAGATTGTGTAATGACCATAATTCCTCCAACCCTGGTATGCATTCCACTTTGCAATTTGACTTTGCTGCTCCTCTTATCCAGATTTAGAGTCTCTTTCTCCCCACCCTTGAGTCAGGGCTGGCTCTGTTACTTGCTTTGGCCGGTAGAATGCACTGGGAGTGAGAGTGTGTGAGTACCAGTCTAGGCCATAAGAATCCTGGCAGACCTTTCATCTTCCTAGACCACTGCCATGAGACCACCATGTAAGTAAGGAAGCTTGCAGAAAGATGAGCCACTGGAGGAGACTAAGACACCCCTGCCCACAACAATATCAACTTTTTTTACCTGTGTGAGGTCCTCTTAGACCTTCTAGTCCAGCTGACTCTGCAGCTGAATGTTGGACCTAGGTAGCAATCATCAGATGAGGTGTCCACCAACCCACACAATCATAAAAAATACTAAATCATTATTCATCAAACTGTAGGTGGTTTGTTAAAAAGCAAAGGCTAACTGACACACTGTGTTCTCTGGTTCCAGTAGTTCTGGAACTAAGTTTTCAAAGATGCAAATGAGTAATTTGGAGTGAGTCACCTGCAAGGATATTTCCATTGCTAATATGCCAGGCATTATGAAGAACAGAGTGAGGAAAAGCATAGAAGTGAGGACACAGGAGCCGTTTGTGGGATACAGTCGGATATGCTAAGAAAAATCACTTTGCCAGAGCAGAGTCTTCAGGAATAAGATCTGACTCTAGAAAGGAAAGTTAGAACAAGATTGAAGAAGGACTTGCGCGCAAAGGTAGTGAATATTCATTTTCGCTGTTCACCCATGAAGCGACTGTAATGAAAAGACAAGTGGCAACGAGGAAATGAGCTTTCATGGACATTGGTGAGAGAACCTGGCATGGCTTATAAGGTCTGAGGGAGGAGACTGGATGTCTGTGGGAGCACAGAGTTTTCTTGGCCTTTTTTGTGGTTTAGAATAGAGCTCTAATTGTATACTGGTGAACTCTGAGGTAGCTGAATTTGTGGAGGCCAACAAGTTCCCACCAAATCCCCCAAAGTGAAATTTTGCCAAAAAATCAGTAAGACCAGCTGTTTCATCCCATGGCTATGCTAACCACCACATAGACACCATCTGTGTATAATGAGGTAGCACTCTGGTAAGGATTTTAAACTGCATTATTATTCCACATGTTGTCTGGCTTTGATTGTGATTATGATTTTTCACTTTTTAACGGACCCATGGGAAATAAATGCTTATAAATGTAATAATTCATAAGAGAAAGCTCAAGCCATAGGGGAAAGTAAAAATCAGTTATGAAGGAAGCTAGCATTAAGTGTTAAGAGTAGTGCCATATTGACCACCTTATGAAAAGAAAGCCCTAGATGGTCAAATACTGGATACTGAGGCTTTCTGGACAGGAACTGTATTTATATTCTTCTCCCAGATCCCACTTTGCATTGCTCGTCTCTTCCTTGGGAAGAAGAGCTGCTGATCTTATTGTTCAGATTTTACGCACAGAGTAGGCCACTGGGTCTCTTTATATTAGATTGAACACATAGTTGTGGCTCTCTTCTGCTTTCATTTCCTATGTGGCATTAGAGCAAGATAGCTAGGCTACCTCCTGCTGCCCAAAGCCCAGGTCACCCAGTGTTCCCCTCTTCTGTCCTACTTGTGTGTACCTGGGGGCACTGAACTTTTTCCTCCCCCCGCCCCCCCCCCCCCCCCAGATTGAAGGCTGGAGGTGAGATTCAACTTTGAAGATTTTCTCTAAGCTTCTGTATCCAAGCCCAGGGGTTCCTATTGAGTTTACCAAAGAGTTGCATTTTGGGGGTTGGGGCCCAAGCCCAATGAATAAAGGAGTAAGACATTGCATTTTCTTTGTCATTGGTGCTTGAACACACATAACCTCTTACCTGGGTAAGAGTTGGATATTTTTGGTGCCTTTATTAAATGTTATCTAATGGCACCCAAATCTCCCTCTTACTTCTGATAGACATCAACTGTAATGAAATTTGCTTCTACAATTACTGAATGAATCTAAACTGGTAAGGGTGAGAAATCTTAGGGAGGAAGCTTTAACCCAGGAATTGAATAGTCCTAACATCACTGATGCATCATCTTTAAGGTCAGCTATGATGCTCCCATCCACTGGGAATAGCTTGGATTCACGGTTGACCAGGACATGAAAAGACCAAGCCACACACAGTAATTTACACTAAGACTGGTGACTAATTCACTTTCTACTGTATCATTTGGGATGCTTTCTATTTAAGTAATAGAGAATCCCAACTCAAATGACTTTAACAATAAGCCATTTATTATCCAATAAAAAAGTTCAGAATTAGTCATGTTCCAGATTTGGCTAATTCAGTGGCTCAATGACCTCATCAAGACCTGGATCTTTCTTTTTTTCCACTCTGTTGCTCTCAATGTGTTAACTTATATTGTCAATCTTGTCTGCTAATATGTGCCAGCTGTCTACAACAAATTCAGGCACAGAACAGTATCCAACCTTATGGACCTTTTGAAGAGTAGGAAAACTTTTCCAGATGCCCCCTTTCAGACTTTCCCTCCTGACTCATGTCTAGGATTGTGTTGAATTCCCTCTTCTAAACCATTAACTGGTAAAAGAAATAGAACTAACACAATTGGCTAAGATTAACTGAGGCATTCACTAAACCTTGGGAATGGCCACCTCCTGAAGCACCCAGCTGCCTGAGAGCCAACCTGAATTGAGGTTCTGTAAAGCAGGGGAGAAGGGGAGGAATGACCAAGGGTGTCTGCCACAAATTATGACCAGTCACCCAGTTAAATAGGCACAGGCCTAGCATAATTGTGAATCAAGTCTACATTCTTTCTCTAATCTGGAGGGGTTCTGTGTTGGTGTCCTATGGCTACTGTAACAAATCACCACAAAGCCAGTGGCTTAAAACAAAATAAATGTATTATCTTATGGTTCTGGAAGTCAGAAATCCAAAACGAGTCTCACTCGGCTAACATCAAGGTGTCCACAGGGCCGCCTTCCTTCTGGAGGCTCTAAAGAAGAACCGATTTCCTTGTCTTTTCTAGCTCCTAGAGGCTGCATTCCTTGACTTGTGGCTGTCTTCAAAGCCAATAACATCAGGCAGTGTTCTTCTCA
The DNA here is from genome assembly GCF_027475565.1 of Acinonyx jubatus. Lineage (NCBI taxonomy): Eukaryota > Metazoa > Chordata > Mammalia > Carnivora > Felidae > Acinonyx > Acinonyx jubatus. The sequence goes on from NC_069391.1 coordinate 43,804,986, forward strand.
TGCTGCCATTTCTCTGTTCTCTTTTTTTCTGCCTCTCTCTTCCACTAATAACCCTTGTGATTGCATTGGGCCTATTGGATGATCCAAGATAATTTCATATCCCAAGGTCAACTGATTTGCAACCCCAGTTCCATTTGCAACTTTAGTTGATCTTTGCCATGAAGCCTAGCATATTCATAGGTTCTGAAGAGTAGATATGTAGACACCTTGAGGGGGGCATTATTCTGACTATCACAGATACCATTTTTACCTCTCAGATGCTAAGGGCTCCCATGGCCGGGTCTGTGGGAATGAGCACATCTTTGGATTCAAAATTCACCTGCTACACTGGTACAGAGTAGTACGTACTGTATGTACTACTGAACATGTGCTGTATGGTTACACATACTTCGACAAGTTACACATCTTCTCTAAGATTACATACATTTCAGGTACAAATGAAATTAATATTATTTATCTCGAAGGATAGTTGTAAGAATTCAGTAAGGCCATATATGGAAAATGCCTAACACAGTGTCTAGCAAAGAAAATATATTCAGTAAGAGGACATAATCACCATTCTTTGTGTCTCTGAAAACCTATGAATATTATATAACCATTGCTTCTGTTACTAAAGGTATGGATTCTAATGCTAGACTTCCTAGCCATGTAATCATTGGTTGGCTATTAATTTAAAAAATTTTTTTAATGTTTATTTATTTTTGAGAGAGGAAGAGAGACAGAGTGCTAGTGGGGGAGGAGCAGAGAGGGAGACACAGAATCCGAAGCAGGCTCCACGCTCTGAGCTGTCAGCACAGAGCCTGACGCGGGGCCCGAACTCAGGATCCATGAGATCATGACCTGAGCCCAAGTCGGACGCTTAACCGACTGAGCCACCCGGGTACCCTGGCTATTAGTTTTTTTGCGATTAAGTTTCTCATCTGTAAAATGGGAATAATAAAACCCTCTTCACAGAAGAGGGAAAGATGAAATGACACGGCATGGATTTAGTGCCTAGCGCAGTTCCTGGTGTAAGGCAAGTCATTGGTTGAATGCAGTTCTCCTCCTTTGCTCTAAGCCTGTTTTCACGAAAGCTTCACAACTCATTCATACTGCGGAAGTGGTTCTCAAACTTTAGTGTACTGCAGAATCATTCAGAAAGTTTGTTTAAAATACGACTTCTTGGGTCCTCCTCCGGGCCTACTGAGTCAGGCTTTCGGAATGGGGAGAGGGGTCTGGATAGTGTGCATGAATACATAAATAACTGATCATACTTTAATGGAGTATGTTTCACAGAAATACTTGAATTCTCCCATTGAACATAGCACCATGTTAAAGGTTTAACTAGGAAGTTTCAGGCATCATCCAGAAGGTAGAGAAGGTATCTTGGGGGAGATATTAGACCTTGCCAATGTTTCTCAATTGGCACATATATCAGGCCGGTAAGAGCTTAGATAAGGAGGAGAAAGAAGACCGACCAATGATTAAAATGAGTTCCTTAGAGTTCCTGTGTCCTTATCAATTTTCCTTATCAACTTTGTGCTCATTAATGCAGGAAGTGGGAAGTTGGTGGCAAAATATCTAGCATTAGATACAGAGATTTCGAGTAGATGACCCCTGTTGATCCTTCTTTGTTCTGTGATAAAAGTACTTAATATTATCTCAGTATGTTCTTCATTCTGACTCTACTAATACTTTGATGGTGCTTTATGTGTCTTCCCGTTAGGAGTATTCTCATACAAGTGCAGGGAATGAGAGTCTGTGGAAAGAAGCTGAGTGTTATCTCCATCCTGACTGCTTATCCCTTGTTGGCAGGTAGATTCCATTTTTATTCCACACTGATCTCAACCCAACTAATAGCTTCACTTTCAGTATGTGAATATACAGTGCTAAGACTTCAAATTTTTTTGTTTGTGTATCAGGGACATTAGATGCAAAGGCAAATTGCAACATACCAGATAATATCCAATAGGCATTTTCTCAGGGAATTTTTTTTTTTTTTTGAAACTATGATTGCTGCTAAAGAGAAGAAATTGAATCTACACATGCTATTGGTTGCCTGTTTTGTTTTGCTTTCTTGGATGAAATGGGAGGCAAAAGTGTGATCAGGGAAAGGGACACTAAAGCTGTACTGACTGAATTCCCAAGTTTGTAGTATCAGAAGGGATTCTTGCTATTCAGTTATGCCTGGCTGAAGACAGTGCATTTTCTTCTATGATGTATATGTCACTTTTCATTAATTCTGAGAGGCCTGTTCCTTTAGAAACCAGGGTAAACAGAGTAGTGTATTGGATTAGATCTCTACCGTGAATAAATTTATTTTCTAGCAAGTGTAAAAAATGAGCAAGGCCAAAACCCCCCAGAGCAGAAAATGTCACAGTGATTGCTAATACATTACTGCACAGAGAAAGCCCTAATAAAACCCCTATTAGGATGTCATACCTGCTTACGACTGAATTCTCCAGAAAGTTTATTTGATATGTCTAAGCCAATTATCAAAGTCTTAGTGATAAGAAGCAGCTCCCTGGGCCTGAATGTGTCAGAATAGAATGACTAAATTGTGGGAATTCATGGGCCTCTGCTTTGAATAATTAACTTGGCTCTTTGTAGAATGCATACACTTTGGAAACTAATTTTCTCTTTGCACAAAGCATTTTGCCCTTGTGCTGCCTTTGAAAAGTAAACTGTTTAGCTGTAAGGTTATTCCCTTTTTCATTATATTTGGCTTGAGCTTCCTTCCCTGTCTTTCAGCCCACCCTTCTCCTTGCTCTTTGTCTCAGTGGCATCATACTGGACTAGACTGATGTAGACTTCAACTGGAAATATGGCGCGGAGTGATGACGTTTCCTCTGAATGGAAAAGAAGTGTTTGCTTTACAATAATATCATAATGCCTTGTCTGTTTTTCCATTTCGCTGTGAGTAAAATGCCACGTTTATTTTTAAAGGATTTGAAGTTGTTTCCCCCTCAACCCCACCCGCAGGAGAGAAGCGTAAGTGTTGGTTACATAGATAATTCTGTAGATAAAAACCAGAATTGATCTTAATCTATTTGGAATGTCAGAGTCAGAGATTTGGACCAGACTGGGTGGCCAGTTTGTGCCAACAACCAGGCAAATCAAAGGGCCTTTTCTTCCTCATGAGTTTCTTCCCCCAGATGGGCCAAACAGATGCCTTGTTTTGGCTGTGGGTTTCTCACTCTTTAGGTCATGACGTGCCAATCTGTGGGTTGCTGTGTGGACAGACAGGCCTCTTGTGTGCCTGCTCTAGCTCCTGAGTATATCCATCCCCTGGTGCACTGACACCATCCCCTTGCCTGGCTCCTTTGGAGCCTGTCAGCCCACTACTGAGAGAAAAGAATCCTGAAAGCATGGATCGGGACCATCAGGGCAACAGGCGCTTTGCTTCTTTCATGATCTAGGACTTGACATTTCTTCTCTCAGCACCATTGTGAAGTAACTGCAGTTAATATCTGGTGGCTATACACCTGGCAAAGTGGTCATGAAGATTAATGAGAATTTAAAGGTCATTGGAAGACATACTGTGTTGGATGTAGTCGCAAGTTATATTTATGGATGACTTAATCCCTATGTCATAGAACAGGTTCCTTTTAAGTCTGATTCAGAGAAGCCTGTTTAAGATTACCCGCTTTCTCTCAGAGGAGCTGAGTTACTCGGCATCATGTCCTGCATTCTGGCTTATATAGAGAGCTTCTAACAACATCTTATAGGAAAAATTAAACCTTACCTTAAAAATAAAACCCAAAGGTGCTGTATGTGGCTGCTTTTCTTTCAGATTCACACAAATTATCATTGAGGTCTATGGAAATGGCTTCGCACGATGGCGTGTGCAATGCGGTCGATCCCTGAAGTGACCTCTATAGACGCTGATTTGCAGTATTCATAACGTTTGCCTGAATGCAATGGGGTGCAAGCAAGTGTAGGTGGAAAAAGCATGTCAGTTTCCATCCTCCCCTCTTCTGGGTCTGTTTCAAAATGTCCCATCCAGACTGTGAAGGTTTCTTGGAGTAATAGTTCCAAGTTTCTTCCTTCTGTCCCCACTCTTTGCTGAGACCGTGGATATTTAAAAATATCTCAGAACAGAAGCTCTGGATTCTTAACCGCTGAGAACTGTATTGACTACTCTTATCCTTTAGAGTGATTCTCAAGGAGAGTAACAATAAAAGCAAATGCTTGAAAGTAAAATAAAGTTATTCCTTCTTACTTAAAAATAAGCTTTTGAGAGGAGTTGGTGATGGTCATAAAGGGCAAATAAATGATGATAAGATGCCAGAACTCCACAAATGAGTAAGGATCGCTGCTCTGAGAACTTTCGGTCTAAAGGAAGCATCCTGCATCTGCACAAGTGTCTCTTATACATATGCTAATCAGTTCCACCGATAATTTTAGCTTTTGGTTTGTTTTCTTCCTGTCATTGTTTTATGTTCTTATTTGCTAGACTTCATATGCACATCCGGGGAGGAACACACTTGCTGATCATCAAGTCTGGGGGAGTATGTTGGGAATATGTAATAGTCCTTTGTGCTAGATGTTTCCCTTTCATGAAGTAGAATTTGGTGAATGCTTTTGAATAATAATGGTTTTGGGTGAATGGAAGAAATCAGGGAGTACAGTGTGGATTTATAGCTCCATTCATCTTAAAACGTGTAAATATTTCTGGACATAATGACCTACCAATTCTTTCATCTCTTCTCTAAATAGATCGTATTAAAATGAAATATTTGAAGTGTGGCATTGCAGTGGATTTGTGAAGTATTTGTTCTTGCTCTCTCTTTTCACCTGGAAATAGAGAAACACTTCTCCTCAACTATGGCCTATAACAGAGCTTTGAAGGGCAAGTCTAAAGCAGCTCTCAGAGGCTGATAAAGACCTTGCATTGAAAATGGACATGCCTCACCCAAATCCTTTGAGAATATAATGAGATGGCATTCGGGGCCATGAATCCACATGCAGGGCCCTGTCCCTGTGCAACATGGTTTGAGGAGCTCTTCTCTCTGTCTAGTTCTTGCCTCCCTTGAAAAGCTAAGCCCACCTTCTGGGTTTCTCTTTGTTGCCTCCTTGAGACTCTCAGCATCATATTTAATTCCTCTTTCTGACTTATCGTCTCCATCTTTCTCAGCTCTTTTCATCTTTCTGACTTGGTCCCTACTTATTTATTATTTCGTGTCCTCCCCCAAGCTTTCTACCCCCACTCTCCTTCTGCTCCCCACCCCCTGACCTTAACTTCCATTGGCCGAATCCAGTGGGAAGCCAGAGGGCAAGGGTACCTACTGATGCAGTCCATGTGGAAGTCCTTAGCTTCCTAGGTCAGTAAGCAGGCTGAAAAAGGGTGAATAATGAACCTGGAGAGGCCAGCAGAAGATATCTAGCATATTGGGCAAAATGCCTTGCATGCAGAAACTGTTCTTCTTCGGACCTTCTGTCCACTCTTGCTTTCAGGTACAAAATTCTGAGCACATTTATTTTCTCTTTCTTTTCTTCCTCATGTCTTTTTAGTTACTGTTTCTTAAAAGACAAGAATGCTCAGAGTGTGCAATATATGTTGATTATTATCTTAAGACATTCAGATAGCTAGACCTTGACTCTACTCAAAAAAGGAAAGTTTTATGCTTCCTCATTTATACTCAATGACTTCCCTTCCTGAGGGTCAGTGTTATAGCATCTTTCTAAAGTAGCTGTCTCAGTGAAAAATCACTTTAGAGCAGGTTGCTGTTGCCTTATAAGACCCTCCTAGGATTTGGTAAAGTGGAATTTACTTGGAGAAAGACAGCATTCTCAGTGATCCCAGGAGATGAGGGTTATCACTTCTGTGATGTGTGCCTCTTCTGCCTGAGAAATGCTGACTGGAATTCTTTTGATTCCTTTAGTTTTAAGACTTTTCAAATATATCTTTACATAAATAGGCTTGGCATATATGACTCCAAACTTCTTTAGAAGTCCCACTGTGTCTTTTTGTTTTTATTTATCATAAAATTTAATTAAGACAGCCTCTATCTTAATGTACATTATTTTGTTTTAATTTTTTTAATGTTTATTTATTTTTGACAGAGAGAGAGAGAGAGAGATTGAGAGAGAGAGACGGACAGAGCTTGCGGGGGGAGGGGCAGAGAGACAGGGAGACACAGAATCTGAAGCAGGCTCCAGGCTCTGAGCTGTCAGCACAGAGCCCAAAGTGGGGCTCTAACTCACAAACCATGAGATCATGACTTGAGCTGAAGTTGGACACTCAACCGACTGAGCCACCCAGGCACCCCTATTTTGTTTTAATTTTAGTCTGAATTTATGAAAGTATCTTTGAGTTGGAATTTTCCAATGTAGTGGTTTGCTTAATTAAGTCCACTAAAAGCTTATTTATTTTTGTTTTCTTGCAAGGCAAATATGAAGACAACTAGAAAATAGGGAAAGCTGAAGGCATGTTTTCATGGTGCTGCATCCTAAGCTAACCCAATCTCATTTCAATGACTTGGTCTTTCAACAGTTGTGGGTGCTTGGGCGACTGATGAGCTCCTTGTCCTTTGAACACATTGGTTTTAGGAAATTTGATCTTGTATTTTGAATGACATTGTGATATGCATAAAGAAAGGAAAACTTTAGATTTGAGTTTAAGTGATATGCCGTAGGAGTCAAGTTATGAATTGAGCATCCTCCAAAATTAAAAAAAAAAAAACAAACAGGGAAGGAAAAACAGAAAAATTTTAATGTGTAGTATTTGCAGTTTAACTTCTATGTGTTTAGTGTAATAGCTCTAGTTTGTTTTATTAAACTATTAAATTGGTTTGCTTTTTTATAGTTTCTTTCTGCTTTGTAGATACATTTTTAAAACCCTAACCAGGCCCTGTTTTTTTTTTTTTTTAATTCCATATTCATTGGTCAGATATTGCTTTAAAAAGGTGGTCTGAGGAACAAATGCTTTTTATGACAATCCTAAAAATCATTAGACTAGAACTCTGTTAGAACATAAGGATTGGGAAATTTGCTTGGTGTTTGTGATCAACGTTATCCACACCACATGTAATTCATATAACTGTAGTTTGGAAGATATAATTTGGCTCATGGTCTAGCTGAATACAAGTTATAATAGATAGCATTGAATTGAGTTGTTTTAAGATTGCAAGACTGAACCCTGAGCTTGCGATGGTGGGACATTTGAAGTGATGTGGCAGGAGAATTCTCCAAGCTCTTTAGCAGAACAGATAGGGCTTGCTTAGCCTGAGAAAACTGCCAAGTATCACCTTATGGACTTGGCTAATTCCTAGGAAGCTCTGCATCAAAGGTTCTACCTTTCCTATAGAATCTTACAGCACGAGCTTTGGGTATTTAACCTTACAGATTCATCTTATTTTCCTTTTCCTCCCATTTCTACATTTATTTATTAAATTTTATATTAAGAGAGGATTTGTGTGAGTGGAGTCTTGCCTAGTAGTATGATCATGCAAAGCTTCTGGGTTCTATTTTGTGCCAGTTCTTCATAGAAAATCAGACTTAGAGTCTAATCCTTCGCGGGACAGACAAATGATGTGGCATCAGAACAAAGCTAGTAAGTTCACGGTGTGGATTTTGTGCTCTGTTTAAATTAAATCCAAATCTTCTGTACTTATTAAAAATGAAGCTCTCTTCCCCTTTGGAATCAAATATAGTTGTAGCTGCTCTCTTCTTGGGATCTAAGGAAGTATGGCAAATTCTCAACCCATTTGCTTCTTAAAGAGTTTTTGAGTACATGTTTTAAAAAAAAAACCAAATGGGATATCATCATTTCATAATTAACAATTTGATGGTGAAGGATTAAAAAAATCACTTCCCATTAAAGATATGTATGTATCCATGTATCATTGATTCTTAATATTGAACATTATCTGCTTTGTGACAATTAGATGATCACCAGTGACCTGTAGGGAGTCAGGTTTACAAATTAAAGACAAATTAAGGATCAAAAAACAGAGAGACTATAACAAACAAATGAAAGCTTTCTCAGGTATAGTTCTATCTGATACAGTGATTTAAAAATATCACAAAATGAAACAAAAAACTGCATCCTCCTGAGGGACAATGCTTCAAGTAGGAACAAGGGGGCATTCAAATCTGGGAGGCATGTCTGGGCAGCATTGGTGGGGCTGAATCACCATTTCCTTTATCTTTAAATAACCTCTCCATCTAGAAGCTTTTGTAAAGCTGGAGTGCTATTTGTTTATTTAAAGAAACTCATTATGTGTGGACTTTACACATATCCTTTAGCAAATCTGAGACAATCTTGCTGAAAGCCTTACAAAATTTATTTTCCTTTTAAAATCTGCAAACAGACCTAGTGGATCTGGTTTCTTCTTTCCTCCTCCTGGACATCTATCATCAGTCCAGATTATTTTACCACTTTCCTCTACTCCAGATGGTCCCCAAAGCACAGAATTTCAATCAAGTGCCATTGCCCGGCTATCCTGCCAGTGTTTATGATGGTTAGACTCTCGTTTTCCTTGTGCCCTGTGGTCAAGGTGCTTGCCTGGTATGAGTCATGTGGGTTCCCTCTCTGGAGCAGGTGGGAATGACCAGAGCCCTTCTAGTGCTCAGTGTTCAGTTCTGACCCATTACCACGAAGGATGGCCAGTGCGTCTTCAGCTGATGGCCCATAGTTGTGTTACCCTTGTAGCTTCCTGACAAACAGTAGGTTCTCAGCAAATCTGGGTTGCACATCTAAATGAATGACGTTGAAGACTTCTCAAAGTGGGATTAACTCTTTATAGCTTTTATCAACATTATAATTTTATATATATTTGTATGATTATTTGACTGTCGTCAACTTTGGCTACCCTTTGGAATGACTTGAGACCTTTACAAAATATTCAGTATGGGCTTCACCTTGGAAGATTTTTATTTAATTGGTCTGGAGTTGGCTCTACACTGGGAATTGTCAAAACTCCCTGGGTGGTTCCCGCATGCAACTGAGGTAAAGAACTGCCATGATAGGTTGTAAACTCCACTAGGTGGAGGATCACATCTTTTTCTGCTCACCATAATATGCTAGCACCTAGTTTGGTGTGTAGCATCTATAAGTACTCAATAAATTATTGTTGACCGAATCAACAAAAAATTGAAAACATTGCTTCTTTTAACTCTTGAGGACAGCACAACAGAAAAGGATTAAGTGAATAGGGCTTTTTCTGAAGATGGCCCTGGTGTGTTACCTGTGATCAAGCTCAGATGGCCACAGCATGGCCTTAAAGGACCCCACCCTGAAACATGCAGTGATCACCTCAGGGAGGGCAGGTCTTCCAGTGTCTGGGAGTTTTATAGGCTGTTACTCAACACTGGCCTAATTCAGGGCAGATGGTCTGATGGTTGAGCCGATAAAACTCTTGGAAAAAGAATTTTTGAAACCTAACAGCTCTTTCTTTAAACTTCTAATCAAAAGGAAAATGTTAAAGCTTGGAGATTTTGTATGAAAAGCTGCTTGACTGTTAATTAGGTGAACATTAGGAGAAAAAAAAGAAAGAAGAAAGTGGTATCCTCAGTAAATGAGGAGAAAAATGCTTGCACAGTAGTAGATCAGCAGGTAATTGAAAGATGAGAAAAAATGAGCAGGGGAAAATTCAAGACTAGGGTTATGTGATTGACCAAGAGATGCAAATTTTTTTTAAAAGAAAAGGCTGAATTCTTATTTTTTTTAAACAGTATCATTTGGAAATGATTGAATTTAGGTGAAATGTATTGCATTTGGGAAGATGCAACTTAAGTGGTGAGATTCAGAGCTGATATGTGGATTCTGATCCCCCAGTACTTACCCGTTTTGCTGGGTGACCTTGGAGTTCTTTCCTCTCCCTTGGTGGCTCCTGCCAGGTTGCCTTCATGACTCCTGAAATGTTAAGTCAGCACCAGGCTTCAGTCTTGCAGCTGTCTCTGATGAAGAAAGGGCGACAGTGTGGACGGCCCTGGGGAGAGAGGCCGGTATGAGGGGTTACCTGCTGCCAGGTTACCTGCCACACCAGCACGAAAAGAATATCAATGCAGAACAACATTTCTGCCTTTATAGCTTATGAGATGGAGGTTGTCACTCACAGAGGCCAGCCCTCAGCCAGCTCTCCCACCTTCCTTACCTCTCTTAAAGATGTGAGAGGAAGACTTACCCAGGCAGCGTTTCCACAGTGTTTGATAAGGAATAGTCCCATAAATGAAAAAAAAATGAAACCCCTTCAGAGCCATCTCATCTAGCCATTCATAGGATCAACAGCATTGAAATTGTTCAGCCTAGAAGATAGAGAACATTGTGTGTCTTTTTCTTCTTTATAAAACAACTTTTTAAAAGATTTATTTATTTATTTATTTATTTAGCGAGAGAATCTCAAGCAGGCTCCATGCTATCAGTGCAGAGCCCATCTGGTGGGGGGGGTGGTGGCTCATGAACAGTGAGATCATGACCTTAGCTGAAATCAAGGGTCGGACATTTAACTGACTGAGCCACCAGGTACCCCCATTGTGTCTCTTCTTAAATGTCTCCATGGAGGAAAGCTTCATTTTGGGAGGGATTACTTTGACTATGAAGGATCTTTTTTAAAAATGATATTGTTTTGGTAATGTGATATTTGTGCTTAAAAGTCTTCAGTGGCTCCCCTTCACCTATGGAAAAAAGTCCCAAAATGTTAGTGGGGTGATATTGGACATTTTAAACAATGACATGACACCAAAACACTCCCAAGTGTAGAACTGGAAAGGGGAGTGGGGGATCCCAGTTCCAGGCATTACTCTTTAATTGCTGGGTTATGAGGAGGTCTAAAAGTCCTAGCATAGGGACAGTATGTTTGGAGTAGAGGATGGCAACTAGGGGGATCATTCCAACTGATAAGGAGGTATTTTGATTTTGTAATAAGACACTGTAACAAGCTGGTTATAAACCCAATTTATTAGCTGACATGAAATCGTGTCCATTATCTGTCCCCAGCCTGTCTCTGGCTTATCTCCTGCTTTTCTTCTCTGATATCACTTTCTACTGTTTTGGTATAGTAATTGCAGGTCCCTGAATATGCTCCAGGGTTTCCTATTTTTGCACATACTATTCCCTCTGCCTGGAATGTTCTTCCTCTCCTTGAATTTCTGAAAAATCCCTTTGTCTTCCGTCAAGACTCCGGTCATTTGCCCCCTTTCTCTGTTCCTCTACACAAACCACCATTTTTCCTACTCCCTCCTTGACCCTGCGTCTATGATTATAGCTATCACACTAAAATGCCAATTATTTATTTGCATGTCTAACTCTCCACTAGCCTACAAATTCCTTTCAGTGCACAAATTAGACGTGCTTTCCACATTCATGTCCCAGAACATAGTAGGTACCTGATAAATGTCCAGTGAACCAGGGAATGAATTATTTTGTGTAATGGAGAACATGGGGTCAGTGTTCTCTTGAAAGAGTATTTGTCCATTTGAGATCTCTCCCCACCCCTTTTTATTTTCTCCTTAGTATTATCTCATGTGGGTTAAATAATGCTACATCTTTTAATCTTCCTCCAAAGGACTTTTCTTTCTTGTCTACTTTGCTGTGTCTTTTTGGCCTTTATGTAATTTCTCTCAATTTTTTAAACAGTGGCAGTGCTGGTACGGAACACAGAAAACATTTAAGGTGTAAGTTGATGACTGGGACATTCCCTGGAAGGCTTGCTTTGGAGTCCTTGCAAGCCACTCACACTCCTCCCAGGCCATTCCATGATCATTTTCCTTTCTTTCCAGATGATGGACTTCACTGCTGACTCACTCAATTTGTCTACTCTGACTCCTGCCAGGATTATTTGTGGCTTGGTCCTTGGTTGTTTCTTTTCATCTTATACTTAACCATGTGTAGTTTTGTCCCCAAATACCTCAACTTGATCTGGCCTGTTTCTTTTCTTCCTGCTTTTAGCAGGTGTATATCCTGGTTGGCAAGCCCGTTTTGGCTTTTAGCCTTGTCTTTCATAGTATCTGAAATCCTGTCTCATTTGGTCATATATTTGGATTTGAGGAGTTTATTCTTTTAAAAAATTTTTTTAATGTTCATTTGTTTTTGAGAGATCAGAGAGAGACAGAGTGTGAACAGGGGAGGAGCAGAGAGAGTGGGACACAGAATCTGAAGCAGGTACCAGGCTCTGAGCTGACAGCACAGAGACTAACGCGGGGCTCAAACTCATGGACCGTGAGATCATGACTTGAGCTGAAGTTGGATGCTTAACTTACAGAGCCACTCAGGTGCCCCTTGAGGAGCTTGCTTGCTTGCTTGCTTGCTTGCTTATTTATTTATTTATTTATTTATGTATTTACAACATAAGCTTTATTCATTTTTGAAGTGACCAAAAATAGATACAACGTAAATATTAAGACAACAATAAAACCAACATGCTGTAAAAATAAACAAGGTTAACAGAACATAAACTATGCCAACTATTCACATATATATCTGATATATTTCTCTAACTGAACTCTTTTTTTTATTTAATTTTTAATTTTTTAAAATTTACATCCAAATTAGTTAGCGTATAGTGCAACATTCTTCCTTAGTGCCCCTTACCTATTTAGCCCATCCCCCCTCCCACACCCCTCCAGTAACCCTCAGTTTGTTCTCCATATTTATGAGTCTTTTCTGTTTTGTCCCCCTCCCTGTTTTTATATTATTTTTTATATTATTTTTTATATTATTTTCCCTTCCCTTATATTCATCTGTTTTGTCTCTTAAAGTTAAGGAGCTTATTTTTAACAGAAGTTGTCTATTTGTTGGCTGGGTTGATTAGAATAGGGACTGTGGCTTTGACATCTCTACATACATATTGAGTCGGATGTTACTTCCTAGATGTTTACAGTTATCTCCACAGAGTGTGGTAAAACCAATGAAATGCTGCCCTTCTACAATTTTATCAGTAAAGCAACGGGGCAAAAAAAAAAAATGGCAAGGGGGGTGGACAACAGTTAGGAGAGCACAAAGGTACGACTCAAGCCAGGTTGCTTGAGTTTGAGTCATCTCTGCCACTTCTTAGCTGTGTGAACTTAGGTTGGTCATGTGACTTTTCTGAGCATAAACTTGTTCCTCTGTTTCATGGTGATAATCATAGCATGTGCCTCAGGGGAGTTTTATAAAAATCAAATGTGTTAATACTTGCCCATAAAGCACTCAACACTATTCTGGCGTGTAACAAATGGTCAATAAAAGTTAACTATTGGGGCGCCTGGGTGGCTCAGTCAGTTAAGCGTCCGACTTCGGCTCGGGTCATGATCTTGTGGTTCGTGAGTTTAAGCCCCACATCGGTCTCTGGGCTGACAGCTCAGAGCCTGGAGCCTGCTTCAGATTCTGGGTCTCCCTCTCTCTCTCTCTCTCTGACCTCTCCCGCTCATGCTGTCTCTCTCTGTCTCTCAAAAATAAATAAACACTAAAAAAAAAAAAAAAAAATTAAAAAAAAGTTAACTATTATCAGTTAGTGCCTTTAAAAGATGAATTTACTATTGATTGTCCCAATAGGTATCTTTGTCTGAATGTGGTTTCTCTTTCTTCCCCCTTCCCTAACTTTATCTTTATCTAGAAATCTTGCGAGTTAACATGTGCATCTTTTAAATGAAGGTGATGGCCTAGATCGGTCATTTTCCAAATGATGCTCCATAGTGAAGATGTAGGGATTTCGCAAAGACCCCTCCAGAGAAGCTGAAAAGGTACGAATCTGTGGAAGAGGCACCAGTGGGCACAGCCACACAGCCGTCCCTCTCTTGCCTAAGACAGCAAGCTCCCATTTATCTGTTTTAAATAGTGGCCTTTTTTTTTTAATTAAAAAAAATGTTTATTTTTGAGAGGGGAAGGAAGGGGCAGAGAGAGAGAGACACAGCATCTGAAGCAGCTCCAGGCTCTGAGCTGTCAGCACAGAGCCCATCTCCGTGCTTGAACTCATGAGCTGTGAGATCATGACCTGAGCTGAAGTCGATGCTTAACTGACTGAGCCACCCAGGCACCCGTACATAGTGAACTTTTACCCAAATGTTTTTTCAAACAAGGAGTTCTTGAAGCTAAAGAAAGTTAGAAAACTCCCTTCCAGCTTGAAAATCAGTGATTTTGAACGTAGAACATAATGATAATTTGATTTTTACCATTATTTTGTGAAAACTGAATTAATGATTTGGGGGAAATCACATTACACGTTGCCTCATCCAATGATGTAATAATTTAATAAAATAGATCCTAATCCTATTTAGTCAGCTTCCCTCTGTTGTTCTGAGCCTGCTTTGAGAGGACTGTCAAATTGAATTTGCTGTCCTCCGTGTTTGCCAAAGTTTATTATTTCAATTTACAGCAGCAGAGATGTTATAACCTGGTCTTTTATGTACTCTGTTGTGTTAGCTCTGACATTGTGCCAATCTGCGCAAGAGAGTAATTATACAATGATGGGTGTTTCTTTGCTCTCAGAAAAAGCAATGGGCAGGCCTTTCTGATGTCTAGAGGGGTTATAGGCTGGAAGCAGAATTGGGACTGGGGTATTTAATCTGCTTTTCTTATCCATAAATACCTTTAAACACCCTTGCCCCCCAACAAAACACTGTTTAAATATTTTAACAAAGCTACAAATAGGCTAATACCAGATAAAGCATAGATTGTATTTGAGGAAAGAGGCTTTGAAAAGAGAGGGATAAGATCAAACTCTAAATGCATTTAATTTATTAGCCATAAAGCATGCAGAGCTGGGTTTGTAATGCTATGAGAACATTCAGGGGCGGATTCAGAATGAGATCTCAAACATCCCATGTGGAGGCTCCTGTTAATGTCTCCAGTCTGTTCTGCAGCTACTCCAGTAGATTGTCTGCCGTCTTTAAGCAGGGAAGGAGGTCAGGCTCTCCCTTTCCTGTATATAGCCTACAATTGAACCCTAGTGCCTAAGTGAACCAGCGTGAGCACGAATTGAATAAACAGGAACCTCACTTTTTTAAAAAATGTTTTCATTTATTTTTGAAGGAGAGAGAGAGACAGAGCATGAGTGGGGGAGGAGCAGAGAGAGAGGGAGGCACAGAATTCGAAGCAGGCTCCAGGCTCTAAGCTGTCAGCACAGAGTCCAAGGTGGGGGTCGAACTCATGAACCATGAGATCATGACCTGAGCTGAAGTCAGATGCTTAACCGGCTGAGCCGGCATCACTTCTTAATAACACTTATAAATGATAATGGCAATATAGATTTATTGTAAAAATTCTAGTCATGTAAAAATTCATAGCAAAATTCCTGGTTTTCTCTTTTTTATTCCCTGAATCCCATTCCTCAAGGCAACCATGAGTAACAGTTGACACTAGGTCCATCCAGAGCTTTTCTTTGTATAGACAAACACACGCACACTCACATGTACATATAAATATACACATGCACATATATATGTACATAACACACACAGTTGAAAAATATAAATGGGATTTTCTTTTTACTTAATTTTATATTTTCAATCTCTTTTCACGTCAGTGTAAATAGATTTATTCCACTCTGAGAATGAGAATCATACTTCAAAGGGACTTTCAAACTCCTTCTAACTTTTAATAAAAACCTAGACAACTGGCCCAGATGGGGTGGGGGAAGCTTCCACCACCATCTGCGGTCAGAGCCCTCTGCCTCTGACCCAGCTAACCTTGGAAATGGTTCTGTTTGAAAGACAGTCGCAGACCCCCATTGTGAAAGGAAATGACCCCTTCATCAAGTTGGTTTGCAGTCCACCATATAGCGCCATCTTCTCTTTGGGAAATGAGCGAAAGCCATGGGACAGGGTTTCCGCATCTGTCAGAGGCTGGTGGGGCGGAGGGGACCCTCACTCCACAGGGGCAGCCTCGCCCGGCTTTTCTCCCATTAGCTAACAGAGCGGGGTTAAGTGAGCCGTCAGCGCAGCAGGCCTGACTGATTTGTTGATACACTGGACTCGCAGGGAAAGTTCTTCAACTAATTCACTTAAGATAAGGGAATGGTTTCTCCTCAAAGGCAGAGCAAGTTAAGATCCTCCACTTCTCAGTAAGCCTGTCCAAATTGTCTGCCAGCCACTCGAGGATGAAATTGAGTCTAACGCTACAGCATGTATTACCAAGAGTAGACTGGCTGGTAAATATTTAAGGGTATAAGCTCAGCTTCTCCATCATTTACCTGCATTTTGTTTGGATGACAAGAAGTGGCAGAGTGCACTGCAAAGTGAGATTTGGTGCTTGAAATGCGGCTGCAGAGATTAAATGAGTATTTCTTGAGGCGCCCTTTATTACGGTGAAATGGTAGAGGACAGATTTCCTGAAGTGTTTTCCACTTGGCTGCATGATTAAGTGTTCAGGGAACTATATAATTGGTAATATACTTTTTTATATTGCTGTGTAAATAATTTCTTTACTTAAACTTCACAATGTATACTATTTAAACACTTGTCAAGCAATAACTCACTGGTGGCAGAAAATTATAAAAGTCTAACAGCGGGATTAAGGGTGTTATGGCTGGAGCTGATTGATCTCTATAGTTTTCTTGAAGAGGAATCTTACCACAGAGGTATAATTTGTGAAATAGAACCACACAGTCTCAGTAATTTGAGCAGTTATGTGGGAAACTCTGAATCTCTCTCAAATTGGTCTGCTTCTATTTTTTTTTTTTATCAGGGTCCAAAGTATGTTGTTAATTCTCTGTGCATGCATGCACATAGGCAGTATTGTCAAATTTTTCTTTTCTTTTTTTCTCTTTCTTTCTTTCTTTCTTTCTTTCTTTCTTTCTTTCTTTCTTTCTTTCTTTCTTTCTTTCTTTCTTTCTTAGCAGAAGTCAAATAAGGGAAATATATGGCCCTACCCTAATCTGTGAGATCTGTCATGAATTTAAGTATATTGTCCACGTTTCAAGACGATGCCAAAGTCATTTGTGTAAATAATAACAGAAAGGAAGCACTACCAATTCATCATGCATGGCAATATAGTGTGTGGAAGGAATTTACTAGGAAATCAGTATTTGTCATCACGTTTGTCATGGTTTATAAATCCCAGCCTAATTTACAAGGGTTTAAGGCCTTTCACCCAAATATAAAAAGTGACCCATTAAAGTTAACGAGCCTTCTTTATCTGAACTCATCTTTTAAATTTACCATGTGATTAAATGTAATGAAAGGGAGATGGGGGCATGTAAAGTGCAGGGAGACTGCTTTGCTAAGGGATGGGGACTCAGAGAAGTCTGAGACGAGGGAGAACTGGATTTGCAAGTGACAGAAATAAAAGCACCACAGGAAGGTGACACGTAAAACAGTATGTTACTCATAAACTTGATGGAATATTGATGGGCAAACATTTCACAAGGATGAAGATTAGTAATAGGTGCTAAGGGATTGGAGTAGAAATGGAGAGAAAACCCTGAAGTTAGGATATATCACTGGAAAACAGTTACAAGGTTTATACTTATATTTGGGGAAGAAAAGAAAAGAAAATACCATTTTGATTAAACATTTGGTTAAACCCAAGCCTGAGATCCTGTCTCCAGCCTTAACATCAAATTCTGTCGATTTGAAACAATCATGATAAAAGACCCCATTTCCAGAGAGATGAATGACCCAGAGGTAGACCATTGGCCAACTACAGCAGTGAGCCATTTGGCTTACCAGACACTTTCAGGATCTGGACCACGCAGAATGGATCATGTAGTTTACTTCTCTGTATGGAAGGGCAGATGCTCAGATCTCTAAAATGAATAGTTTTTGAGTGATACAAAAGGAGAACTCCCCGCAAAGACTGTAAACTTCATGAAGGCAGTGGACCACGGCTGTCTTACAAAGTATCTTATCTAGCCCCAAGAACGCTGACAAAGACAGGCTTAACATTCCCCTCAGCCTGACTAAAATTTAGATAAGTTTCTTCCTGTTTATAGCTCCCTGACTCCCCCCGCTTCCTTTTTTTAAGCGCATTTACTTTAGAAAAATTGCAGTTGTAAATTCTTTGTCCTTTTGATATCTCAGTCTCTTACAACGCAGGATTGCCTACTCAAGGACCTGGGAGCCATCCCTTTGAGATGTAATCATCAAGAAAGATAGAGCCCCTATCTCCCGGTGTCACTGGGAAGGTAGAAACCTAAAATCGATAATCAACAATTAGCAAACACAGGTGGCCTAATCAATTGATCAAACTAAAGACCTCCAGCACTTTTCCATTAAGTCACCCCAGCTTCAAAAATAGTCCCACCCTTTCAGAAGACTTGAGTTCAATCTCTTTCTCTTATTGCAATAGTTTTAAATGAAGTCTTCCTTGCCAATTTAACTGATCTGGTGTAATTTGTTGAAATGATTTTGAAGAATGTCAACTTTCTCTTCTCACATACAGCATCAGTTTGGAAATATAAAAGTCTTTGTAAAGAATACCAATGTTGGAAGAAATGTTACAAAACAAAGCAAAGTGATTTGATAGATGACTCAAGGTATCCATACCAGAAAGACAGTCAAATGTAGTTTGAAGAATGAGATAATATTCTCTTTTAATAAAATTTCCTAGAGCTAAATGATCTTGTTTAGAAACATTTAACATGAGTTACATTATGTAGAAGTGTCTAACAAATTGTAAATGATCAGGAATGTTTATTCAATGGCAAGGAGTAAAGTTTTGCTGACTGGTACTTACTTCCTATATAATCATCCTATTAAAACCATTCCTATGGACTGGAGTTTTAGGGCTGATCTATGTCTTCCATTTTATCGGTCAGGAAACTGAGAACCAAAGAGAGTCAATGGCTATTTGGTGGAAGAGGAGGAATTGGAAACCAGGTTGTCTTATATCCAGTGTTGTGAGTTTTTTAAAGAAATTGAAGCAGAGTTGACATATTAGTTTCAGGTGTTCAACATGGTGATTCAACAATTATATACGTTACAAAATGATAAATGTACTTACCATCTGTGACTGCATAAATTTATCACAATATTATTGATTGTATTCCCTACGCTGTATTTTTCATCCCCATGCCTTATTTATAACTGGAAGCTTGTACCTCTTAAAACCCTTTACCTTTTTTGCCTAACCACTCCCACCCCAGCAGCTACCAGTTTGTCCTCTGCATTTATTAGTCTATTTCTGTTTCTTTTTTGTTTGCTTGTTTGTTTTTTAGACTCCATGCATAATTGAAATCGTTTTTGTCTTTGTCTGACTTATTTCAGTTATTTTACCTCTAGGTTCATCCATGTTATTGCAAATGGCAATGTTTCATTCTTTTTTATGGCAAATTAATATTCCCTGGCATCTCTATCTATATATCTATATCTACATCTATAGATAGATAGATATCTATATATGTCTCTCTCCCTCTCTCTCTCTCTCTCTCTCTCTCTCTCTCTCTCTCTCTCTCTCTCTATATATATATATATATCTTTTCCATTCATCTATGGATAGACATTTAGGTTGCTTCCATACCTTGGCTATTATAAATAATGCTGTAATAAACATAGGAGCACATATATATTTTCAAATTAGAGTCTTTACTTTTGAGGGGTAAATACTCAGAAATGGAATTACTGGATCATACAGCATTTCTAATTTTGATTTTTTGAGGAACTTTCATACTTTTTTCCTAGTAGCTGCACCAATTTACATTCCCACCAACAGTCGTGATGGTTCCTTTTCCTCCACATCCTCACCAACTCTTGTCTTTTTGATACTAGCCATTCTGACTCGTGACGTCGCATTGTGATTAGCCTTGTGTTCTTTTTACTCTCTTCTAGAAATTTGAGGTAGGTCTACTCTGGTGTTATATTTTAATTGGAGGGGGAAATTTAACTGACAAGACTTATGCACAGGGCAATGAGCAGAAGCATTTAGGTGGAAAGATATAACTTGAAGAAAGCAAAGTCTCTTATTCATTGTTCCTTTTGGTGAATTGTTGCTCATAGACTCATGTAGTTAACATAGCTCTTTGCCATGAAAATCTGATTCGATTTTCAAGCAAGAAATTGCTTGATTAAATGATTTGCCAGAGGTCATCTGACTGATAAATGTTAGAGTAGAAAGTAGAATCAAATTTTTAATTCATCTAGTTTTTAAAAAGTCTACTTTGTGCCTCTTATGGGTAAGCATTATGATGGATCTTGCAGAGGGGAAGAGGGGAAGAGACAACAAACAAAAAAGTATTTTTATGACACTTGTGATAGGTGCACATGTTTGAAGAGTTCAGTCTGCAATGAGAACTTGTAAGAGGGATATAACCTTGGCTGGAGATGGAGTCTGAATGAGGAAAGACTGGCTCAAAGGAATGGCATTTACGTTCCCAGACCAGTGTCCTGAGGATCCTCATTTAACTAGGGTTCAGCAGTGGGCTCTACACTCTGGTCAGAAAGCTTATCCTGG
Organism: Acinonyx jubatus; assembly: GCF_027475565.1. Taxonomy (NCBI): domain Eukaryota; kingdom Metazoa; phylum Chordata; class Mammalia; order Carnivora; family Felidae; genus Acinonyx; species Acinonyx jubatus. The sequence goes on from NC_069391.1 coordinate 43,825,273, forward strand.
CACTGGATGGAAAAATGAAAACTATAATGAGTGGTTGTATTTTTTTTTTTTTAAATCAAGCTAAATGCATTTAAAACCAAGGTCTGTCTTATTTCCTGAGATTATCTTTCCTTATTTGTGGTTTTAAAGCACCCTTTCTTTTGTGCAATGATGATCATAGTAAATAAATGTTTGTTTCAGTGAACTACTTACTGGGGCTATAAAATTTTTCAAATCCTGCATCATGTCTCCAATTTTATGAAAAATATTTTTAGTCAGTGACATCTGAAAGTCTGGGAACAAGTGATCTATATCTGCTGCAACTCCCACCCACACTCCCCTTTTATTTTATGAGTGGAGGGAAGATCTTGGTTTTGACTAACCTAATAATAAGTCAAAGGAATAAGATAGTACCTTTGTACTCATGTGGGAGATGGGATTAAAAATAATGAGACAAACAAACTCCAAAGTGTAATGTTATTTTAGGAAATGAGAGTAAACAGAGCTTAAACGTGTTATTTTGTATACTTGCTGGGAAGTTTCCTAGCAAGCTATCAAGTCAACCTTTATATAGATGCGGGTGAGAGACAGGGCAGAAGGAGAGCAAACTGAAATTGAAAGCTGCTCTGACAGAGAAGGCAAAGGCTGGCTGGGGAGAGAAGAGGGAGAGCTTTCTTGATCCCTGTTGCTCTTTCTGCAGAGAATTTCTTTCTCAGTCTCTCCTCTCAGCCTTGCTTGTATCTATCAACAGATTCTGTTTATGCCTTAGCTTTGGGGAAGGCTGTTGGGCTGGCGGAATGCCCTCCCTCATTGGAATGTGTCACGGTGCAGAGGGTAAAAGCAATCGATGGCCCTTCCTGGCCCCCACCCTTCCTCCTGCCCTTATAAATACTTTTATTTGCATTCTGTCACTGTGGTTGTGGCTTATCCCTTTGCATTCGCCCTTTCTAGTTGAAAGTCATTAATCTGCAAATGCAACTAATTAGCCCTTTACTGTTCCGGGAGCAGAAAACACTGCTCGCTCATCGTCCTAGTTTATTGGATGCCAGAAAATGTACACTTAAGGATCAATGGGTCTTGCCAATAGAAAGAGTGCTCTGTCTAATTATACAATCGGCCCTGGTAAGCTATAAAATGAGAATTGCACAGAGCACCTAAAACCTGCGTCAGAATGGTGCTCTTACTTAAACCATAGTCTTACATTTCTTATTTTCTCAAGTAAGTTGTGCCCATTTTGTGAGGTGAGCCATCTCAATCCATCTTCTTGAAGAGTGAAGCACAGAAAATTAGGTGAAATTGGGTGCATTTCAGCCTTGACATTTTTCTTTTTGGAGAAAGGTTGAACTCAGGACCTCAGGGTTGGTATGAGATTGGAAAGGCCAAACCACTTTATCTTATTTTTTCAATGGAAGAAAAAAAATCTCTTGATCCTGAATAAAAGAAGAACTAAAATGCTTATGCCTAATCTTTTTTTTCTTGAAAAAAAAAAAAAAGGCACAGCTGACTACAAGCCTCCAGATAAAGCTGGAAAATAATTTTTCTATAGAGGTAAATGTGTTAAAGCAAGTGAGACAGAGGGTACCATTGGAAGTTGAACAAGCAGATTAAACCACAGAAGAACATCCTCCCTAGACATATAGTGTCCACTTGTGCCTTGAGTGTGTACATGTGTGAGCATGTGTGTCTTTGTGTGTGAATGCTAGCGTGCACGTCTGTGTGTGTATATATGTAGAAACCCTTTACACCAAAGGGATTGAAAGTTGAAAAGCATCAGCAAGAAAGATGTGGAAAGTATTACATCTCAATGACAAAAGTCCAGGAGGGGAAAATGTCTACAATTACCTATTTCTGGTCACCTTTGGGGAGAGTGGGTAGGACACTTGGGTGGTTGAGTCCCCTGGAGGAGAGAGCAGGTGTTGAGAAGGATTGTTGCCCTCCCTGGCCACAGCCCTCCCTTGCTCACAACCAGCATCCGTAGAATCCCTGCGCAAGTCTGTGATGGGTCTGCAATGCTGTCTCCCAGCTACTGTGAGCTGTGCCCTCTCTGGCTCTGTGCTGAGAGATGGGATTCAAGCTATTGGTGCAGCACCAGGGTTCCTGGTCTTTATCTTTGCCTGGTTTCAACTGTTTGTAGCATAAATGGACATGGGCATGGAACGGAACAAGTGGAAGGAACTGTTGTCTTCTCTTCCTTGGAATATTCACAATAATTTAAGAAGAGCTAACAAAGGTGGTTTCTTGAATAGCACCTCTTCTTCTTGGAAAAAAACAATTTTTTAATCTTTTTTTTTTTTTTCCCCTTCTTCCCCTTTCTCATCCTCACCTGTACTTTTAATTCAGGGCTATAAAGACAGTGGTAATAGATTTTAAATTTATTCAGACCCATCAACTGTACCTACTAAGTGTTTATTTAACCTTAATTATTTCCAGAGAGGCATTATCTTAACAGAATGATCTGGAATAAGCCTCCTTTGTTCTTGAATGAATGGTCTGTTGTAGTGGTTCTTAGTGTTTTGGGCCCCAAGCCCCATTAAGAATTGCTGTCAGCATATGATTTCACTCATGTGTGGAATTCAAGAAACGAAGCAAATGAGTGAACAAAGGGAAAAACAAAACAAAACAGAGGCAAATAAAAAACCAGACTCTTAAATACAGAGAACAAACTGGTGGTTGCCAGAGTGGAATGGAGTGAGGAGGATGGATGGTATAGATAAAGGAGATTCAGAGTACACTTGTCTTGATAAGCACTGAGTAACATATAGAAATGTTGAATCACTATATTGTACATCTGAGACTAATATAGCACTGCATGTTAATTATACTTGGATTAAAAAAATTAAAAAAGAAATACACAAATATATTAACAGCAGTTCTCTAAAAAAATTGCTGTCATAAATAACCGTCTCCCCAGAAAATGTACGTACCAATACACTCACGCCATTATACTTCTGATTTTAGGGAATTCACAGACACTCTAAAGCAATTGTTTTCTGGAGTACGTGGTCCCAGATCCAAAACCTGTGGTCAAATGCAGTGCCTATTAAACAGTGGAGGAATTAAAGTATGTATTAGGATCTGTGAGTTCATTTTGTGGCAGAATAATAACAGATTGCTGCTTTATGGTAATGGCTAAGGTTTGGTCTCGGATTAGGGAGACTGGAGACTAAACATGACTCTTACACTTCCTAGCTGTGTGAGAGGCTATTTAGCCAGTGTAAGCTTGGATTTCCTCATTTAAAAGAGGGTAACAACATCTACCTTATTGGGTTGCTGAGATACGCCTAAGGCTTGGGACACAACCTTCCCTAAAAAATATTAGTGATTGGCATTGTTGTTCATGATAGGGAGTGTTTTTCAGTACCAATTAAGGCAGGGCATCCTTTCTTCCCTTGCTTGTCAGTTATCATTGCTATCTTCAGGGAAACTGACCCTTGAATACTCCTGTGAATGCCCAGCCCCTGCCCTGCGCCCCCAACTTTTAAGCTTCTATTTGGTTACTAAGACTTATCCTGTTTGAGGACATTTAGTTTCACACTTTGAAAACAAAGATGCATTTTTAAAAAATGTTTATTTTTATTTTTGAAGAGAGAGATAGAGAGAATGAACAGGGGAGAGGCAGAGAGAGAGGGGGACAGAGTGTCTGAAGTGGGCTTTGCACGGACAGCAGAGAGCCTGAAGTGGGGCTCAACTCATGAACTGTGAAGTCATGACCTGAGCCCAAGTCTGAAGTCTGACACTCAACTGACTGAGCCACCCAGGTGTCTCCCACTCCCCCACTTTTCAACAACGCTTTATGTCATGTTTTGAGGTAACTGGACTGTGGAACTCGAAGGGATGCTTAGTTAGTTACCTGGTGGGCAGTGTTTATCTAGAACATTCCTCAACAGGGGCCTGATATTTGCCTCTTCCATTCTCTTTTCACACACCTTGATTTTAACCTGAGCTCTTTGATTTTTCCTTTTCTGGCCTTTCCCTTTTCTTAATTCCTTGTCAGTGACAATTCTCTGTTTAGTCCTATTCAGTTCAGCTCAACAGATAAGCATCTTTTATCGTCCAGGCACTGAGCTAGACACTAGGAGCACAGAAATATGTAAAATATAGTCTTTATATTTGGAAGTCCTTGGAACCTTATAGTCTGTTAGGCATAGAATTACCGCCACCACCACCATCATCACTGTTGTATATGAGTACCTACCCTGAGTCAAGCATGTGCTAACCATGTTGCATACATTATTTCACTTCATTTCACTTCACTGTAGGATCCTCTTTCTAGAGTCACCCATACTTTTATCCCAATACCACAAGATTTTATTTGCTCTCTTTAGCCCTATCCAGCAATTCTCACATCTCTCTATGGTAACTATTTTCAGTATCTGCAAAGCCTTCTCTTGGTCAACCACTAAATGCTTGTAGCCCTCCAAGGCCTGGATATGGCTGTGTTTCCCATCCCTTCTATGCTTGAAACTTAAAAATGGTATGGTTTGTGCTTCAATAGGTCAATGACTGGCCAGTTGTCAGTCTTGAATGACTTACACTTATTTTAAGTCAGACCTAGGAGATACAGTATGATCCCATATAATTAGGAGCCACAGAAGTCTTCTTATTTTACCAAAAAGTTGGAGATTGTTCCAGAAGCTGGGATTCTAGTCCAAATGGTGGTGAAACCCTGTAGTTTATGAATTCACTAACTTTAAAAAATATCACCTTATACTAGTCTTCTGGTGGTTTTCTGGGTTATTCACTCTTATGTGGATCCTGAGAAACTGAACAGAAAACCATGGGGGAGGCGAAGAAAAAAAAAGGTTAGAGAGGGAGGGAGCCAAAACATAAGAGACTCTTAAAAACTGAGAACAAACTGAGGGTTAATGGGGGGTGGGAGGGAGGGGAAAGTGGGTGATGGGTATTGAGGAGGGCACCTGTTGGGATGAGCACTGGGTGTTGATTGGAAATCAATTTGACAATAAATTTCATATTTAAAAAAATATATATATAACCTTATAATCTTAAGGTGACATTAGAAGCAATGACCAAGTATTTTGCAGCATAAAAAGAACAATTTAAAGAAATCTCATTATCTTTGACAGAATGCTTACAATGGGGTGTATTTACATAATTATAGGGTCTCTCCACATAATGCAAAGAGATTGGTTATTTATTGATATGGTGGAGCTACATGAGTCATGACATCTTGGTGTTTGGAACAAAGAACCTGTTTGGCATAGAGTGGGTTAGCTGTTCCTGAACTTTCTGTGGGGAGGAGTCACTTTTTGTTTACTACAAGACTTGCAATTATCAGATTGGGGCAGGTATGCAGGTGCTGGCATGCAGTCTTAGATTCTGTTGTGAAAAGACCAGGGTGCATTAGTGAAGGGTGTTGGGGCTGTTACCTAGTCACCCTTCCAGATAGCAAGGAGCATCTGGTGTTCTGCTGTCCTCGTGTATGCTGTCCATTGTTGTATCAACCTTTCTAAGCATATCAAAAGCACAAGACATGTCTAAGATAAAAACTTCTGAAACAACAATAATTGGGACTATATTTTGAGTCCCTAACATGTGCCATGAACATTACTAGGGACTTTGCACACATAACTAGTAACTCTTACTAGCATACTATGGGATTGACTCAGTTATTTACTTTTATCAGATAGGTAGATCGAGGGCTAGAGAAATTAAGTAACTTGGTAAAGATCACATTGTTTGCCGATGGCTGACCTTGAGTTTTGTCATAGAATGTTTTTATTTTTAAGATTGAATCTTTTGGGGAAGGGACATGATTCTTATCATTTTCTTAACTATTTTTTTTTAAACCTTTTTTAAATGCAGGAAGAGTTCTACTTTTCTGGTACGGCATTTCTCTTGTACAAGGTGTGGTTTGAAAATGTTTCTAGAATAACAGTTGTTTCTGTTTCCAGAAATGGCCCAGATTAAAAATACTTGAATGTTGCTGCATTGCAACAGACACAATTGAAAAAACGTCATCCCTTTTGCCCTGTCTTTAAGTGTAATGATTAATGTACCATTGCAGGATGATCTATGTGCCCATAGATTACTGCCTGAATCACTGTGTCTACTTTATGACTTATTGTTTGCCTGAGATCACTGAACATTTTATTTAAAGATTAAGTGGAGGATTAAAGCCCTTTTCTTCTTGGCTAGAATTTTTAAAAGAAAGAGAGAAAGAAAAAGAAAAAAGAAAGAAAGAAGGAAGTAGGTGGGTGGAAGGAAGGAAGGAAGACAGAAGGGAGGGAGGCAGGGAGGAAGAAAGAAAAGAAGAAAGAAAGATAGATTAGGTAGAAAAAAGGATGGCACTGATGATCAGTTAAAATTAAGCAACTGGGATCAAATCATTCATTTGTCAGTGAGGCATGTGAAAAATTTAACAGATGCTTGATGGTAACCGAACCCAAGAAATTGTGCTTGACAGATAGTTGACATGATCAGATATCAATATTGTTGTGTATATCATAGGACCCTGGATATAGGGGGTCTTAGCAAACTTGTGTAATTTTCTAACTCTCCTGAAAAACAGCTGGAGAAGAAAAAAAATAAAATTCAGATATCCAAATTAGTGGAATTTGAAAAATAACGTATATTACTGATTGAGCTCCATTTTGCAATATTCTTGGTTCATGCCATTTTGCAGTTGTTCTTTTCCACTGTGGCAGAAGAAGGAAAAAGCAAGCTGGTCTTTTAAATTTATTACATTACATTAGTTGCACTATAAGATTCTTTGAAGATGATTGTCTTGTGGATTCTAGTTCCAGATCAGTGGACATTTGGCTGGAAGGATTTATATTGTGTGCTCAGAGAATTGGGCCTTAAATCAGTGTTACTGTAGGTTGCAGAGGGTCTGGTTTTTACAACTACAATAACTAACTCACTGGGGAAGTGTATGTATGACCCTTTCCCGATATTCTAAGGGAAGTGTGTGTTTGGTCATCATTGCTTTAAATTCCAAAAAGCAATACAACAGAAACATTAGCTTTCCTATCATCATGCGTTTGTTTCACTTGGTAAAAGAGATCCAATATAGAGGGGAAATAGTTGCATTAGTTTGTAATTTGTGAGAGAATTGAACTTTTGATTCCGTAGAGGAGAACACTTAGATTGAATTATACCAGGTTCAGGGGGACATTTTAAGCAGAAGCCTGCCTAAGTCCACTGTACATTTTTCTTTTTCTTTTTCTTTTTCTGAAATAGGCTTTCTCTAACTCTGATGGTAGAAATATCGTCTAGGAAAGACAGGAGAGTATAGATTTATGTTCATCCATTCATTTATTTGTTCCTTTATCCAACCATTTATTCTTCAAACACGTAAGTACCCACAAAAGCCAGGCTCTGCCTTTCGGGGAGCTCCCAGTGTGATGGTAGAAGGCAGAATGGGAATAAATGTTTACCATTCTGGGTGGTAAGGGGCTAAGAGATGTAGGCAGGTACAAAGTGCTTTGGGAACAAAGAGGAAGGGGTGATGATCCACTCAGAAGGAGGATACATCCTTAAAGTGGGAAGGAAAGATGCTAGAGCGGGTCTTTGTGAAGTCCTAAAATGTAGCCAATGGTAATAGATCTGCATGTTTGCATGCCTGGCAGGAGAGATGTAGTGTGAAACAAGATATAGAAATTACTAAGAACTTACTATTGGAAGACTACCTGGGGATTGTCAGGTCGAGTCTCCTCAGTGCAAGAATCTCCTGAACAGCCACCGTCACAGAATCTTGATTTGCATTGCTTATTTTTATTTTTTAGTCTGCTGGTTCTATTACAGCTGTCTGGTACAAAACAGGGTATATGTACTCTCTAACTCAACAGCCTTTTAAATGTTCCCATTAAGCTTGTGGTCACCTTCAACCTCTAGGCATTTAAAAAATATTATTCATACCAAAGGCTGCAAGCCTTTTCTGCATCCCGTTTGTGCAATTGATTATTTTGAATCTAAAAGTCGGACTTTGCATTTATTCCTTTAAAATTCTATTGATTTGGTTTGCTTTTATGTTCCAGTTTAAAGCTCATTTTAAACCTGCATTCTGACATCTCTCATATTAGCTATTCTGTCCCAGTCTGTGCTATCTGTAAACTTGATTAATATGCTGTCTATATCTTTACCCAGGTCATTGATAAAAATGCTAAAGAGATAGGTAGGAGGACCGAGCCTTAGGGGATTGTACAAATCGTCTCCTTTGGGGTATGAGTGTTTAACTAGACACAAGTCAACTTAGCCACCCAAGCTCATGGCCTCATTATAGACAGGCTGACCATCTGGACTGGTTTGTGCAGGACTATCCTAGTTTATGTTCTGGTTTACACCTGCTGTTTACCCCTAATTGAGGAGTCCCTCCTTTCACACTCAAAGTATTCTGCTTTGGGTGAAAAGTATGGTTACCCTAATTGTCTGGGATCACACTAAACCACTTGAGGAACTCTAGAAACGTGATTTTCTCTGGGCTCTCTGGACCCTCCAGTTTACTAGCTCTGTCATACAATGAAATGAGAGTTGTTTGCTGCATTTGTTCTTAATCTTCCCATTGTCCCTAGTATTCATGCATTTTTCTAAATATTTTCAAATAATCCAAGTTTTTTTCCTTTTCTTATCAGGAACTAAATTTAAATTTACGAGTCTGTGATGATAGTTTTGGCTTCTTGTGTACTTACTGTATGCCTGGGTATTAATCCAAGTGTTTTGCAAGTTTTATCTTGTTTGATCCTCAGTGTAACTTTGTGAGGTAGGGATTGGTTCTGCTATTTATAGGTAAAGTAAGTGAGCTATCATGGGTTATGTAACTTTCCCAAAGCTTCAGAGCTAATAAAAGGTAGAGATAGAATTCAGACCCAGGCAGTTGGACTCCAGAGTCCTTACCCTGTCCCACTGACATTCAGAATTTAGTTTTATCCCCATTTGAAACCTGTAACACCAAAAAAATATACCTGCAAGAAGTCGAGTTCAAAAATACTCCTCCTCCTCCTGGAAGATCATTTAAAGTTAGGCCATAAAGTAAAGGTAATATAAATTTTCTAGGGTGCTAGCAGGAATTGATGGAATTACACAATTTAAAGGACAGAGCTAAGGGACACCTCTCAACGCTTCTGACAAATGGGCTGTAAAAGTGCTCAAAGACCACTGCAGCTCAGACACATCCTTCCGGCCCTTGAACTTCGCTGGCTCTGAGAGTAGCTTACAACATTTGCTATTACTTTTCTGTGGCCCAGGAAAGGAAGGAAAAAAAAGACCACAATGGGCCTAAAATGACCCTTCTGGGTCACTTCTAGAAAAGTGATCAGTTTCAGAGCGGAAGACTGTATGAGTGTGCATGTCTGCTATAGCACTACATTTCAAAGCAAAACAAACAAAAAATGGTTCCTGAGTCATTTCATTATTTTTATATTCTTATGTTTGCAATGGTTGGCATGTAGTAGTGTTCAACAAATGTTTGCTGAGTGAATGAAAAAATTCCCCCTAGGATCCTATGTATTTTGGAGTGGGGAAGGAGGAAAGGGTGGGGTACATCTTCACAAAGGCCCTTTGTCTTTTTTGCATTTTGGTTCAAAATGCTCAGCTCTGCAGTTTCTTGCACATGAGGCTTTTCGAGGATGTCACTTACCACGGGAGGGACACCCCTTCCTCACCCTCTCCAAGCACGTTCTTCATTTCAAGATACATAACTTACTTATTATGTTATGTTAATGAAGGTACAGCCGTGGTTTAGAATGTGCCGTGATCTCTGAAAAGCAGGAAGGAAAGAAGCCTATAAATACAAGGAATCTGGACCAAAGAACATTTTATTACGAGACTCGCTCCTTTCTTAAAGACAGTAAACATGATGAATTTCTCTTTGCAACTGAATTATGAAGATAGATGATTCTCTCTGTGGTTGTTTTAACTGGGTTTGCCTTGCGGTCTGAAGCAGAGTAGCAAACCCACACAAATACATTTATTGCCCTCCCTAATGACAGGATACAATGTCTTCTGTATGACTGAGTAGGACTTATGAAAATGACATCGCGTTTTACCATAGGGGTGGAGGAGGACTCTTGCGATTTCCACGTTTTAGCGGAAAGCCTCAGTATCTTCTGTCAGGGAGCCCTCCGACTGTTTGAAATCCCGCTTCTCCTGCAACTTTTTTCTGTAGCACTCTTTTCAGAGTCGGACTGGAAAAAAAAAATCTTTTGCTGAGACTTTTTTTCAAATACCAACCCAGGAATTGGTGGCAGAGCTTTGTGTTTGATTCTCACACGTTTATTTCACACTGGCTTTCTGCTGAGCCGACGCAGAAGGGAGAAGTAAAAGGAAGGGGGGGGGGGGGCGTGGAGGGGAAGGGAAATGGAAGGTTTCTGAGCTCAATGTTTAAGTGTCTTTTTCACTCAACACGCCGTTCAAGCTCGAGTGCACATACACATCCACACCAGGGAACTGGCTCCACTTTGCTAATGATGGCAGAGCGCATCATTGGCTATGCACATCACAGAAGAAAGCCATTCTGCTTAGCTCTAATTCCATCAGGATCATTTACCTTTTGAAGGATAGAAAAGAATGAATTGAAGATCAAAATCATCAGCCTTATTTGGCTTCATCTAAGATTTATGGCAGCTGCTTTCAAGGGCAACCGAAAAAAAAAAAAAAAACCCAACTGCTGAATTCACATCTGTACCATTTCTTGTCTTTCAATATTTTATAAATGTTACGAGCAAAGTCAACCTCTGGGGACATTAAAATTAAACAACCTCGATCCCTCCCCTATATTGGAATGAGAGCATATATCAATAATCGCTACATTTAACTACTCTCATCTGTAACATACCTTTTAGGATTAGCTGTCTCGGAAGCCTACATTTAGTTTACTATTCATTTGCCAAAGGTTATTGTAATGTGGCATCCGTATCTTTGTGATGACAAAAGCATTAAACTTTGATTTAAATTGTTAATAATACAGTGCCCACTTTTGCCAGCTTTAGACTTGAATTCATTTTTTTTAAGCAAACATTTAAGGGGCAGCAACCAACATTTGAAATGAAGATATATTGTTCTTAATTTAAGTGCTTTGATGTGCAGCCAAAATAAAATTATATATATATATATACATATATATATATATATATATATATATATATATATATATATAGCAGGAAGGCATTTGCTCTGATCTCTGAGGAAGTAAATAAGGTTGCTTTGGTTTCTTTAGATGCTTTGATTAGTTTTGACAGCAAGAAATATATCTTGCATCCATATGATAAAAGACTACAATATAAGTGAGGCTGATATAGTGGCTCACAAATTATCCCAGGGATCAAGCTCAGTGGACAAAATTGATAAGGCAAATTAGTTTTCTATTTGCAAGGTGTTCAAGAGCTCTGAACTTCTCTTTTCATAGTAAAATGCTTATATTTAAAGAAGTCCCAAGTGGAACAGCTCCTATGGATCTTCTCTGTGGCATCTTTTATTATTGACAACAGATGAACTTCGCATCAGCCTTTGCCAGCTGGGCCTTCTAGTGTCTTAGCTCTCAGCTGCAATGCTCCTGGTCACAAGAAAGGTAAAATGTCAAATGTCAAAGGGAAATGGATATGAACTGAGTAAATGACATCTGTCCTGAGAAGTGCTTAATAGTGAATGAATAGCTGCTGCTGGAATGAATGGAGCCAGAGAGGTCTAGGTTCAAATCCAAGTTCTGCCATTTGCTGGGCCATCTTGAGCACGTTACTTAACATCTCTGGTGTCAAGCTCAGTATCTTTTCCTGCAAAATGCACATAGTTTCCTCTTATAGTTGCTGTGAGATGAGATGATTTAACATATCTATTAACAGTGCTTGATGCACAGAAGGGGCTGGATAAATACCCTTCTTTTCCCTAACCCATTCTCATTAGAATTAAATATGATATTCACAAAATGGTCATAAATATCTGTTGCCCTTTAGGAGCATATTATTTATTTAAGAAATTTAGATAGAAGGTTAATAGTATAATAATTACCCCTAGGTGTGGTCCTGTATTATGGATACTGCTGGCACATTCACAGATATGTTAAATGAAGAGAGGGGGAAAGCGGGGGGCAGCGGGGAGGTTGGGAAGGAGCCCCGTGCATCCTCTAAGTTAGGCTCCTAGGAGACTGTGACTCAATTGGGGTGTGTCAGTATTGGGATTGGGTCTTTAGCTTCAGACCGTCATTCCATTAAATCTGCAAATGATCATAGTTTCATCTTTATCACTTTACCCCTCTCCTCTGTCTTCTGTCTTTGTCTTCCCCCCCACTCCCTTGTTGCCTTTTCAGTTGGCATTAGGTTTCCCCAACTGGTAAGGAGGGATGGGGACGGAATTATATCTTAGGGTCATTCATCTAAGAAAATACTGTGATGCTCTGAGGCGTGTTTTGGGGAATCACTTATAAGATCTTAGTAGGAGGTGAGAAGACTTTTGAGAGAGGAGGTGTACCACACAAATAACTGGTCCCAACCTGTGTGCCTGGTGAAAAGCATGTACTCAACGACACCTCAGGTATGCAAAGCGGTCATGGGATGACATAGACATTTTCCATTTTAGGGAAGTTTACTTACAGCTGAAACAGTCTTCATTTTCACCCTAGCAGATGGAGATCTTGCTGGGATCTCTGACCATGTCCCTTTGTTTATCTACTGAGTTTCTCAGACACTATTTCCCTTTATTGAAGATGCAGTTCCCTTTCCTGAACGTCAGCCATCACACTCTGTGGTGATGGGGTGCCTCTGGGGGATGCTGGGGCTGTGGGGGCCGATGGCCTTCACAGTAACTACCTCAGACTGCTGTGCTGGACAGCCAGCCTGCACTTTTACACTTTGCCTCCTCCTGACGCTATTGACTGTCACCTCACCAGCTGTCAGGGGTCCGAGCTGCTCTCACCCCCTGCCTTATTTTACACCCAGTTGTCAGAATGATGGCTCGAGGATGGATCCACCTCTTCTCAGGAGTTAAATGTGTGTACTTTATGACAGTCATTTTCCACACGGTAAGCATGTTTTTTCTTTTTTTTTTTTTTTAACTTTTAAGTTCTAGATGGCGAGTGACTACGAGTGCGGATTCTAGGTAATAAATAGGGTGCTAATTATTCTTTTTTTAAACTAAGTTTTAAAAATTATAATTGTATGCTTTGTGATTATATAAATGTATACTTTTACTTTAATGGTAATATATTGATGCATTTATTCTGCGAGTATTTATTTCAGGCCTACCAAGTGCTGGACGTGGTGCTAAGCACTGGAATTCTGATAATGTTGAGCAAAACCAGGTGGCTTTTACCTTCACGGAGCTACAGACTGGAGGGGCAGGCAGACCATCTAACAAGTGCACAAATGCGAAACTGTGACTTGCTAAGGTGTACAAAGGAGTAGGTGTGCTCTGGGAATACAGTCTTGTCCTCCTTGTGGGGAGGGTGTCCCTAATGTAAAGACTTTAAGCTAAGCTGTGGAAGATGAGTAAGGAATAGCGAGTCTAAACATTTATGAGATGATCTGTCCTTTCTCAAAGATGTTTTCTACCCATTATGTCATTTTTACTCTCCCACCAACCCAGTGAGCCCTTTTGCCAGATGACAGATGATGGGTGACTTAGGTGTCGAGAGAGCTTTTGTGACTTGCCCCGGGTCACAAACTAGAAGGGGGTGGAACTGGGATGAGATGTTCGGCTGTCTTTTCAGTCGTAAGAAGTGGGGGTGACAGAACTGGGCTTCAGTTGTACCAGCCGCTTATCACTTGGTCTTTGGCATTGTCCAGTGTGGAATGGTGAGTGTTAGTGCCTGTTTCACAGAGCTGCTGAGTGGGTGGGATGAGATGGTAGAGTTAGCCATCACTGGTTCTTTTTCCTAAGCTTCCTTCCGTTGTGACCCCTTTCTGACTCCACTGTTGCATGCTTGGCATGCTCTGAGGAGGGAGGCATCCTGCCATGAGGGCCAGTTTTTGTAAATCACCCCTATATTCTACATGTATATTGGTTTTGGCAGCTTTACACAGATACATGGGCTTCAAATACATACATCCTTCCTAATATATCAGGATAGGGCATTGCACATTTATTCTTAAGTGGCTAAAGATGGAATCTGCCAATTGGAAGTTGGCTCCACAGTGGTCATTGTAAGCTGGCTCACCCATGGGACCAGGCCAGATTTGATGATTTTTGCTCTAAGTGGCTTGCAGAAGGTCAGAGTTCGATTAATACCCAATTCTGGCAACTAACTCATCCCAGCTGTCTGTGTACATCTACTTGTTTGTTCATTAAAACATATTTTTGGTCATTGCACTGCATGGTTTTGCATATTGTAGGGCAGGCTACTTCTGGGAAGCAGGCAGCTTAAGAAGAGACAGCATGGGCGGCAGAGTTAGAGTCCTGGCTTTGGATCCATCACCCAACTCTTACCAGATGGGTGGACTTAATTATTCAATTATTCAATTTCTCTGCTCCTTAGTTTCCTTGTCCAAAAAATGTGGTCAATAACAGCTTCTTTGTGCAGTTTGCTAGGTAAATAAGAGAAGTAAATAAGAGAGACACTTGTGGAAGCGTCCTCTTCTGGAGATAACATAGTTCTACTCATAATGTGGTTGGAAGGGTTAAATGAGATCCTTTTTGTAAAATGTTTATTAGTACAGGGTCTGATAGATGATAAATGTCGATTGTTATGATGATGGGCCAGATGGGCTAAGAATTAGAGGGCTAGGAAGGGAGCAAGATATAAGTGTATGTTAACTGTGTGTGTGTGTGTATACCTGTGTGTGTGTGTTTGTGTGTACCCTTGGGAGCATGTGTGTGTACTTGTGTGTGCATGTGTACCTGTGTGTGTGTGTGTGTGTGTGTGTGTGTACGTACCTGTGGGTGTATGTGTGTACCTGTGTGTGTGTACCTATGAGTGTGTGTGTACGTGTGGGTGCATATGTGTGTACGTGTGTGTACCTATGGGTGTGTATGTGGGTATGTGTGTGTGTGCATGTGTGTACCTGTGTGTGTGTGTGTGTGTGTGTGTGTGTGTGTGTGTGTGTGTGTATACCTGTGGGGGTGTGTATATCAGGGATATGTTTGGGACGTGCTGAGACAACAGTGCAGGAACTACAGTTCAAGGACAGCCCTGACTGAGCCACTATTGACTATCTCAAGTGTCACCCTTGAGCAGTGTCTTACATCAAGAAAGTCACTGGACAGTGTCAAATTTTCTTGGGCAGGAGTTCCTTACCTTCCCTGATTAGACTTTGGGACTGAATCTGAAACCATTCATTTTTCTTCTTTCATCTTCCCTCAGATACCCTATGTGGTTAGTTTTCTTGTGAAAGCAAAATGACCGTAAATCATTCTGCAGAGCTGGGGCATATGGATGGGCTGTTGGTGGATGGCACTGAGCCATGGAACTCTGGTCACTTGCAATGTTGCTGATGCAGCCTCTGAAGTGGGTGGGACCTGGGCGAGGAGATGAGGACTTGTCACTTCTGCTGTGCTGTGTCAAAATGACAGCTTGGGCAGATAAAGGGCCCAGGTGGGGGCTATACAGAGGGTGCAGGAGGGCACCAGCGAGAGGGAGGGTAGAAGGTCACATCTGATGAGAACAAAGGGGTTGAAGTCAGGATGACTTGCTGGAAGTGGTAAGGGCAGTGACTGCATACTGTGGAGAAGGTGGGCAATTCTACGTGACTCTACTCCTTGGGAGATGAAATTAGAAAGCTCATTTGATGCAAGTAAAATATATTATAGGTGGGGGGCGGGGCAAAGCATCCTGGTAACATAGAGAATACTCAGACATGTTTTCCTAAGGTCTAATATTCATGGGAGACCTCTAGCCATTCATTGATCACCTAAAGTATGTCTTTTTATTTAAAAAAGTGTCACAAAGAGATGACAGATGAAGAATAGAAGGATGAAAGGAATTGTAGTTGTTTCTGAGTACTAGTTTATTTAAAAAAATGGCTGAACAGTGTATATGGACTCTGATATATCATAGATTTACACCAAAATCCATCCATCCATCCATCCATCCATCCATGAATTGATCCATGCATTTATTCAACAAATATTTATCATGTCAAATGAGGGTGTATAGGTGTTCTCTTTTACCGCAAAACTAGGAACACTAGGATCCAATGCATGAAAAATGAGGCAGACACGTTTTGGTTGAGGGATGGAATGAACAGGCTGTCTCAGGAGAGAGTGAATTCCTCATCTTTTCTTCTTTCTTCATTCAGTAAAGATTGCTGTATTCCCTTCTTTGTGCCAGAGATTTTTCTGGCCACTGGACATTTAGCAGTGGATAAGATATACCAAGTTCTATTCTAGCGAGAGTTTATGCTCCATTGGGGTAAAAATGAAACAGATGGAATTCTTGATAAGTGCTATAATATAAAGTCAGCTAAGGGGGTGCAGTGAGGAGGAAATAGGGGAGCTCTTTTGAAAAGAAAGATCCTGGAGGTCTCTCTAAGGAGGTGGCCTTTGAGTAGTGTCCCAAATGCAGTGTGGGAGTAAGGCTGCAGAGAAAAGTGTTCAGGCACAGGGAATGGCAGGTGTAACTGAGGAGGGAAAGAACTTGACAGGTTTGAGAAATAAGGTCAGCATGGTTGGGAGGGGGCAGGGGCAGAGGTAGTCTGGACAGGAGTCTGGGGCAAGATGTGCTAAGGCATTTCAAGTCATAGGAAGGAGGTGGGATTTTACTCTGTGATGGGAAGAAGCCCTTTGAGAGCTTACAAGCAGGGAGGTGATAAAATCTAATTTCTGTTTTAGAAGACTGTTTTGGCTGCTGTATGGAGAATGGTGGAGTAGGGCAAAGTGGTCCTTTGGATTCAGTTCTGTTCATTTTTGGAAATGTTAAAGGAATAGATATTCCTTTTTTTCTGATAAGACACTAGATAATACAGGTACTGCATTATTTTCTGTCCCATAGAATCTTTAAACCTTTCAAAAACCCTTTCTAACCTGAACTAAAGTTTTACTAATTTAGCTGGTAATAGGTCAGACCAAACTGTGTATTTAATATAGTTAGATATTTAGTATATATAGTATTTAATAGAGTTAGAATAGCAAAATGATAGTTCAGTCCTTGGTGGTCGTTAACTAAATCTATCCCAGAAACCATCATATTCTTTTAGTTATGAGAGTAACCACTCTGGGGAACAGGTGATACTAAGTAGTTGGTACTACTGAGTTCCCGTGTGCCAGGCATGGTTCTGAGCATTTTGACTTACTTAATTCTCAGAACAATCCTCTGAGTTGGGTACTAATATGGTCTTCATCTTATGATGAGGAACTTGAGGCTCAGAGAGCTCAGGCAACTTGCGCAAGAACACACAGCTAGCCATAGGCCCAGGAGCCATCTTCTATACTGATCCCTGTACATGTGGAGGGGTGCCTCTGGCCAAAAAAGATGCCAAACTGCAGGATTGCTTCAGAAATTTCTTTGCCATGCCCAGGCTCAAGTCAAAGCCTGGCTCCTTCAACTGGGCTTTCTTTAGTCCAGCCCTGCTGCTCTAAGAGACTGAATAGAAACTGCTGAGGGCACCACAGCTGTTGCCGTCACCCTAACTTCCGGCCCTGGAGCCACAGCTTCTAGCTCTATTGGCGGATCTCAGTGTCAAGCTGGTTTCCTCCTGCTCCTGGGGACAGGAAAGAGGGACAAGGAGGTAGAAATCCCTTCGTGTGACTGCCAAGAGACCAGTGGAAGGGATCTGGCTTTGTGGGACCCTGGTTCAGGTGGTTCCATCAAGTTCCATCGAATGCCGGTGGCCTCTGCTGTCACCATGATCTTTGGGCTTTTAAGGGTTTCCTTGAGGAGGTTTTCAGCATCACCCTGGACTCTGCTGTCACCCTGGACTCTGACAGCCCCCTGGAGGGCACTCAGTGTCCTTTTTGGGATGCACTCACCATACCCCGTTCTCAGACTTTTTACTGATCTAGACAAGTGCGTGTATACAAGTGTACATGTGGGCAGCTTAACATGGGACATCATGATTTCACTCATAATTTTCCTAGTTATCATTGCAAACAATAAACAACTGTGAGTTTAGTAGCAACTTTTTATGTTAATCATCTGTAAACACTTGGCCCAGTGCCAGTCAGGGCAGACCTAAGGCTCCTGCCACACCCCTCCCCCAGCCCCTGGGCTCCTTCATGTAGAAACAAGGAAACTGCTCATCTGTACCCTCCAAGGGAACAGAGAATGGGGGTGGGATGGGGCCATCTTTGCAAACGTTTCTTGGTGTTTCCCTCATGTGACTTCCAGGAGGGAGTAACAGCTCCCCACAAAGCCTGGACTACCCGTGAGATTTATTTACCTTTCCTTTCAGCCCTGTAAGGATGGGGTGGTGGTGTGGGTGGCGGTTGACCTGTCTGTCTCCCTGCCTCACAGGGAGCCCTGGAGGGGCAGGTGATCCCGAGCTGAATATCTTCTTGAGAATGTGAAGTGCTTGCTTTTTTAGGTCTTCAGCTTTGGGCCTTATTTATAAGGACAACAGAAAAAAGCCTTCCCCTTTGACATCCTGGCAAAGAATTTTGCCCACATATGTTTTTTTCTTTCCTTTTTCTTTCTCTTATCTTTTTTTTTTTTAACCAGAAAGTCTAAATTATTTGCTTAAAGGCATTCAGTAAGATGAGAACAGATCTAGAGCTAGAAGAAAATCTATTCTGGGATCTTTTTATCATTGTTACTGTATTACTCAATTTTTTCCCCATAAAATGTGAAAACTTCCTATTTTTCACCTCCACTATATATGAGGTAAATCATGAAGTGTGCGATAAAAACAGTCAGACACTCTGCTTTCCTTTGGATTATAGCCTGTGCTACCAGCTCCAAGAGGTGTCAGATTGTGATATTTTGGCTCCTTGAATCCCTGCTTTTTCCTAGAGAATTCATACAGGGCTGCCTTTTCCTTCTCCTTCTTCTTCATGTTTATTTCTGAGAGAGAGAGAGACAGAGTGTGAGCAGGGGAAGGGCAGAGAGAGAGGCAGACACAGAATCTGAAGCAGGCTCCAGGCTCCGAGCTGTCAGTACAGAGCCTGATGCGGGGCTTGAACTCACGAACCACAAGATAATGACCTGAGCCGAAGTCGGATGCTTAACCATCTGAGCTACCCAGGAGCCCCATCCCCAAGCCCTTCTTAACTTATGTTTACCATGTTGTTGCTCAGATTGGAGATCCAAGGGTCCTAGTGGATGCCAATATGACCTTGCACTAACATGACTGTCAAAAGCCAAACCTGGTCCCTGAATGTAGAAATTGGGGCCAAGAATGCAGGGACATGGGATGATTCTTACACTCAGATCAATCCAGGCACATAGTAGAGTGTGTTCGGTGTCTTACCCCAAATTATAGGTCTTTCCATTTGGAACCACCTCTCCTCCACCCTGTGTGGTTCTGTTGTGACAATCTTTTGTGGTTCTGGGAACTGACATATAACACAAATGGGGCCAGAGTAGTTTTCTCTGAGACCGCTCTGCTTGAGTGACCATAGAAGACTAGTTTGTGCTTTTTGAGGTCAAGGTGCTAGGGGTGGAGATGTGAATATTACCCTGCTGATTGTCATTACCCCTCCCATGTGGAGATAGCCTATCTTCAGAATAAAGCCACATATAAAAGGAAGTATAGCTGAGAGGCAGAGAGAAAGACACTCAATGGCATTGTTTAAGCCCCTGGATCCAGCTGTACCTGAAACCTCCTAGAATTCAAGTTATATGAGTCAACATATTTCTTTTTCTCTATTCTTGGGGTATAGGAGTTGTATTTCTATCATTTACAACCCAAAGTCTAATAAGGGTACTCTGGAAATTATGACTAAAAATTTAGAAAAATTAGAAATCTAGGAAAAAGTAAATGAAGTGATCATTCAAGTCTGAAAAGGAGATTGTGTTTATGAATTTTTCTCTTCATGTCCCCTGAGTACCGAAAGCAGAAGTTGAGATATATGTGTTTGATATAAAAATGTATTTCTAGATATGAATGATTTTTATCATTAAGTTTCCAGGAATGGTTGGGAAAAAGGCATTGAAAATGGGATTGCCATTCTTATGTCCAGCCTGCTTTGTGCGGTGTTGCTTGAAAACAAATGACAGATGACTTCCTAAATCCCTTACAACCATCATTTCCTCAAAATAGTACTGTTTGTGGCAGCACTTGACTTAAAAGCCCTCCCCATACACCATCTATTTGTTGCACACAGTGAAGCTAATCCTGGGCTAGCCCCCAGGTTTCTGCCTGCTTCATCAGCTTTCTGTGACAGGTAAAAGATGGAGAAAAACAGCTGTGTGTGTGGGGGGGACAAAGGGGTTTTACTCCACAGAGGGGCTCCCTCCAGCCATGAGCAGGTGGAATCTTTATGTCCCATGATTAAAGAGGCCGACTTAAAGCCTATCTTACCACATGCAGCCCTGCTGGGAAGGGAAATGGAGCAGGCAGGGAAGTTTTTCTTATTCTTGAGTCTTGGTTTTGAAAGAAAAGAGTATTGGAGTTCCAAAAAATACGCTGGGGCGCTGAGGGGTGGTGGGGGAAAGTGGGGGGCCAGGGGGGAGAGGGCAAAGTCTTGCTGTTGGGGGTGGGGAGAATGAGGGTATAGCTGGACCTGTGTTGGTTGATCTCTCCACAAGATGGCGCCCCTACTTCTTAGTCTTTGCTTTTAGTTCCAGTCTTGAGGAAAAACTTGTTCAAATCATCATGGAACAAATGCAGTCTTGACTTAGGATTCATAATTTATGAAGTTGACTTCATATGCTATCTCAAATCATGTGTTAGTGTGTTTCAGACAGAGCTGTTTTTATTGTGGTATCATTATTATTAATGTAGATGTGCCTCCCCTCCCCCCCCCTTCCTCCTAGGCCCTGCTTCTGCCTCTGAGGCCCCACTCACTCTCCCAGGCATCAGGGAGGCAGCCTGGGGGAAGAGCAGTGATTCTCAAACTAGCTTGTGGTGCCAGACCAAGTTCATTAAAATTTCCAATGTTGTGGGCTGACAATATCATCAAATGAAACAAAAATGAGTAACTAGAAAAATTAAATTAAAAAGACATACAAAATACAAGCCTGATGTTATTACTTGTAGTTACAACAGGTATAACATTACATTTTAATACATGTAATCAAAACAAAATAACATTGGAAAAAAGATTTACTAGAACCACATGATTGTTCTTAAAAGTGCATGTATAGGAGATTAATATAAGGAATAACTGTTATACTTGTGAAGTTTTGTTGCCCTATAACCATAACTAATAGCGATTCCCTTGTATGAAGCTACTTGTATGCCTGCTTTGAATTAACCCTGTTATAAAATTTTTTTTAATTGTATTTTTAAAATTTTTTAATGTTTATTTATTTTTGAGAGACAGAGCGTGAGCAGGGGAGGGGCACACAGAGAAGGAGAAACAGAATCTGAAGCAGGCTCCAGGCTCTGAGCTGTCAGCATTGAGCCCAACGCAGGGCTCAGACCCACAAACTGTGAGATCATGACCTGGGCTGAAGTCAGACGTTTAACCTACAGAGCCACCCAGGTGCCCCTAAAACTTTTTTTTATGTTTATTTATTTTGAGACAGAGCGTGAGTGAGCACGAGTGAGTGGGGGAGGGACAGAGAGAGAGGGAGGGAGAGAGAATCTCAATCAGGCTCTGTGCTAACAGTGCCACTGGACACGGGGCTGGATCCCATGAAACATGAGATCATGACCTGAGCCGAAATCAAGGGTCGGATGCTTAACTGACTGAGCATGCAGGTGTCCCAGTATAAAATGTTTTTACGTGAACACATTAGCTTGCTTCTTGCTTAATTTATCTAATCTAGGTTGGATTGATGCAATACCATTTATAGGAGATCATGTATTTCTCAACTGTTGCTATATTTCATATTTATAACACTCATAAGAGAAAAACTGGGGTATAATGAAAGAAAAAAATTGCTTTGGAATAATTGAAAGGAAAGCTGTGACTTTATTTTTTTCATCCTCTCCCTGCTCCATGAAAAGTTACTTTTTCCTGTTGCGATGTGCCTTTCCCCCAGTGTCCTTGTGCTTTTACCTCCAAGGGCCAGCACCTGTGACTCTCCCTGGCCAGTTGCTCCAGAAGGCAGGAAGTGTCTGGGAACCATGTCTCATCTCCCAGTGACCCTGCTCAGTGACCAGCAGGCACAGCTGTAGAAAGGCTCCAGCTTTTTTCCAGCTGGGACCACTCTAAGCATAACGAATCCTCCGGAGTTCTCCTGCAGAACCAGGTCCAAAGCCGTCCTCCATGGAAAAAGCCTTGCTTGCTTTCTTTCCCTTCTCTGTCCTGCTTTCCCCTCTTCCTTACCAGTTCTTTTTTGGGGAGCCCTTCCTTTTTTTTAATGTGAAATTTATTGTCAAATTGGTTTCCATACAACACCCAGTGCTCATCCCAATAGGTGCCCATGGGGAGCCCTTCCTTAAGAACACACACGTGCACATGAATTGTTGTCCCAGTGTCTCCTTCCAAGGAAGCCAGCCTAAGGCAGTATCACATTTAGAGTATTTTAGAAATAGGCACGGCGGGCCATAAAAATATCTTTATGTATTTTAAATCTTTTGCTTTCAGGGATACTGATGCCCCATTATTGATACATAATCCAAATGACCGCTTTCGGAAATAAATCAACCTAATTTAACTTTCATGGCTTTTTAGAAATCAGAGAAGCCAGAGATATGTAATGTACCAATTACATATTTGGAAACCACGTATTTGGAAACACTTGTCATAGACACTCTCTGTTTTACATAGATCTGTGCATTTTTTCCCCTCCTTGTTTTCAATTAATCTAAACCCAATCGTTTACCCTTAGAAAAGATAAACGTAAAAGCTTCCTCTCTCTAACAGCTTGAGGTGTGTTCAAGAGACATTTTAGAGTTTTCCCCCCTAGATATTTTTAAAAGAGCTGCATCCACATTAATCTGTTTTAGATGATACCCTCCCCCAGCACCATTCTTACGTGGTCACTTGTCATTTAGCTGTACTTGGAATTAAACCACATGACAAAACATAACAAATTCAGACTAATTTGGAGGAATGCTGCTATGAATTCATGAAAACAATTAAAGGGTATTAAAAATGGAGAGCACTTTTATTGCTGTAAGGTAAATGTGTGCTGTCTTGTCAACGATCCTTTATTACAGACACCTATTATGCACTAGGCATTTGCATTCTCTCATTTAGTTCTTACTACCACCCTGAAAATGAAGTATTTTTCTTCTCACTTTTTAAAGAACAGATGAGGCATCGAGAGATTAAACACCTTTCTTTTTTTTTAAGGCTTGCAATTAGTGAACAATAGAGCTGGCATTTGAATCTAGATCTTTCCACCAAGCCATGCTGCCTCTACAGTTCAACAAAATTAGCTAACTAAATATTAGTGTACCTCATCAGCTTTAAGGAAGGGTCAATAACTATGTGTAATTGACACACTCATTTAGTATGCAAACAGTATTGTTAACGTGCTGGTTACACTTTAAAGAAAAATAACAGTAATCTCCCTGGCCATCTTGTTTAACAACAATAGCTACTATTTACTGATTGTTTCAGGCATCTTACATTCATGTGTACTTTACTTAGATAAGAATTCCTAGGTGGGTATTATTAACGTTATATCATATTTGGGCAGATGGTGAAGCACAGAGACTTTCGATAATTTGTGCCGTGTCACATGGGTAGTAAAATGTGGGGTTTGGGCCCAGAAACCAGTGTGCTCAATGGCTATGCTCTTCACTGCTAACGCTTAGCTGAAACTGCCTTAGGTCACATGCAAAGGTGACTGCGAGGTGACAGTGGAATCGGTGGGTGGCAATAAGTAAGAACGAAGTTATGACTTCCTTAAAATACTTTGTTCCTCATTGATGCCAAGCAGGTATAGAGAAAGAGGAAGCTAAGCCAGAGATATGACAGCGCTTGGCTTGATGTTAGAGAGATGCTTTTGTTCTTACTCCACCATTTCAGTTTTCTCACCAGCTTTGATCCCCTTCCTACTGTTCACCTGTAAACAAAACCACTGTTCCCCTTTTTTTTTTGGAGTGGGTTACTAAGAAACTCACAGGGTTCATCATAGCCAGGTGTTTCTCTGCACCTGGTGTGTCTGATCTTCAGAGCAAAGGGATTCATAGACAAACACAACAGGACTCGTTGTAGACTACACAATTAATCATTCTAGGTTTCTGATTTGCTCTTGAAACTTGCTATGTTCCTGTAATGGGAAAGAGACAGCTCCATTTATCACACGGCACCTCGTGCTGCTCCTTGGCACCGTCCCCTGGGTCCTTCACCATCCCCAAACTTCGAAAACATCTGCTGTGGGTACCATGGCGGGGATTTCTTCACATTCTCTGCTATACTTGCCTTCTCAGCATTTCTGTTTAAGCTCTCCTTTTGTGACCAAAGATGGAAAGGCCAGTATTCTCTGTGGAGATGAACAATAAGCAAGTTCATTACTTATGGTGGCATTCATGGTTCTTTGCCAGAGATTACATTTTGTATATGACATTTTGCCTGATGTTGTCAAAAGAGCACTGGACTGGGAATTAGCCTTGCTGGATTTTTGTATTGGCTCTACCACGAATGATTTGTCTGGGCTTGGGTGAGCTGCTGCGCACCTCTCTCGACTTTTGGTACCTCATTTAATGATGAATCTAGATTAGATCAGTGCTTCTCTACCTTGGATGCACATTAGAGTCACATCAAATGCACAAAACTCTAATGCCCAGGTCATAATCCAGACCGACGAACTCAATCTCTGGAAGAGCAGGACCCCCTGGCACTGATATTCTTATTCAGGCTCCCCAGGAGACTGTTACGTTGACTTAGGTTTGAGAACCACTAGCCTCAGTGTAAGGATTCTTTAGTCTCTAAAGAGACATCTTTTTCTTAAGATGGGAGAATTAAGGGGTGCCTGGGTGGCTTAATCGGTTGAGTGCTGACTTTGACCCTGGTCATGATCTCGCAGTTGGTGGGTTTGAGCCCACGTCGGGCTCTGTGCTGACAGCTCAGAGCCTGGAGCCTGCTTCAGATTCTGGGTCTGCCTCTTTCTCTGTCCCTCCCCCTCTCATACTCTGTCTCTCTCTCTGTCTCTCAAATAAATAAACATTAAAAAAAAAGGTGGGAGAATTAAGATCACATTTGTACAAAAAGGGAAGAGACAGTAGAGAGAGAAGTTTGGCGATACAGAAGAGGGTGAGTGGAGACACCTCTCCATCTTCGAGGAGGCAAAAGACCGAGTGCTATGATGGAAGGGTTGGCTTTACGTAAGAGCATGGAGAGTATGTTCCCAGGTGTGGAACCACACTGTATGGGTGCAGAAGTTGGTAGGTAGGTGGATGCAGCGGTAGAAACCCACAGAGGTTGTCTTTCTGGTTGCTCCAATTTTTCTTTAACATGAAGAAGAAAGGTCATCAGAAGGGATGGGAAAGAAGGTGTTGGGAGAGGTTTTAAGAGAGGGAAGGTGTGAAAGTCATCTATAAGAATGGAGAGTACATGCACTAGAGAAATGCGGTATGACTGCCAAGGGATAGTGAGAGTGTATTTGAGGTTGGTCAGTGATTGTGTGCATTTTACTGATGGGGGTCCTGTCGAGTTTGGACAGTCTTTCTGACGACGGCCATAATCCCAACTAGTGGTTTCTGCTTGCATTCTAGCTTCTGTGTTCGTCTAATCCTGGGTCAGTTGTTGCCTTTGAACTATCTGGAATGGCCACCCATTTTGCTTATTTTATCCAACTTTATTGAGATATAATTGATCTATAACATTGTGTAAGTTTAAGGTGTACAATGTGTTGATTTGATACACTTATGTATTATAATATGATCACCCCTCTGTCACATCACATAATTTGTGTGTGTGTGTGTGTGTGTGTGTGTGTGTGTGTGTGGCACATCTTCTTTATCCATTCATCTATTGACAATAATTTAGATCGTTTCTCTTCCTTGGCTTTGTGAATATTGCTGCTGTAAACATGGGAGTTCAGACATCTTTTCAATGTCCTGTTTTTATTTTCTTTGGATATATATCCCAAAAAGGAATTGATGGATCATATCATAGTTGTATTTTTAATTTTGGGGGAAACCTCCTTACCATTTTCTGTAGTGGCTCTACCAATTTACATTCCCACCAACAGTGCACAGGACTTCCCTTTTCTCCACATCCTTGCCAACACTTGTTTTTTTTTTTTTTTTTTTATGACAGCCTTTCTAATAGATGTGAAGGATATCTCATTGTGGTTTTGGTTTGCATTTCCCTGATGATGAGTGATGTTGAGCATTTTTTCATGTATCTGTTGGCCACTTGGATGTCTTCTTTGGACCAGTATCTATTCGGTTCCTTGTTTATTTTTAAATTGGATTGTTTGTTTGTTTTTTTTTTGCTATTGTATGATTTATATATTTTGTATATTAAGTATCAGATATGTGGTTTGCAAGCATTTTCTCCCATTCTATAGGCTGCCTTTTTTAAAAAAAATTTTTTTTACCATTTATTTATTTTTGAGACAGAGAGAGACAGAGCATGAACAGGGAGGGGCAGAGAGAGAGGGAGACACAGAATCTGAAACAGGCTCCAGGCTCTGAGCTGTCAGCACAGAGCCTGACACGGGGCTCGAACTCACAGATTGTGAGATAGTGACCTGATCCAAAGTCGGCCGCTTAACCGACTGAGCCACCCAGGCACCCCAATAGGCTGCCTTTTCATTTTGTTGATTGTTTCCTTTGCTGTGCAGAAGGTTTTTAATTTGATGTACTGCCATTTATTGATTTTTGCTTTTGTTCCTTGTGCTTTTGGTGTCATATCCAAAAAATCATTGCCAAGACCGATGTCAAAGAGGTTCTTCCTTATGTTTTCTTCTAGGAGTCTTGCTGTTTCAGGTCTATGTTTCAGTGTTCATTTCATTTCGACTTAATTTTTGTGAGTGGTGTAAGGTAGGGATCCAATTTCATTTTTCTGCATGTGATCATACAGTTTTCCTAACAGCATTTATTGAAAAGACTATCCTTTCTCCATTGTGTATTCTTGACTCCTTTGTCAGATATTAGTTGACTGGTCATTCCTGTTAAATAATGCCTTAACCGCTGGCCACTGCAGCTAGTTGCAATCTCCCTAGTTTTAGGGAGTGAGGTATGGCCTGGCTTCTGGCTTACCTGAGTTTCTGAGGACTCACTGTACTTTCCCCTAGAGACAGACAGTCAGAGCTGCCTTCTAGAAGGTGGTGAGCTACTGTGCCATACGAATGGAGGAGTTATAAAGGAATGGTTAGTGAATTTGAATCTTGTGCAAGAGAAGCTGCCTAGAGATCTTTTTCCTGATTGGAGCAAGACCATCATGGGACAACACAACGGTTTCCCCCTACTTTCCTTAGACCTGCAAGTGACATGGTGCACACAAATAGTAAAGTCATACCTCTAAGATTAGAAAATGTTTTAGTTAGATTAGGACAAGTAGCTTTTGATTGTCTAAGAGTCACCTGAAGTGTTAAGTGGTGAATTAGGTCATCTAAAGTAATAGACTTTCAGACCAAGCTGAAGCAAGTGGCAAACTTCAGGAAAATTCAGCATCCATGACAGCATTTTTCTGAGATAGTGGAGGCTGAATATATAAAATTTTTACCATATTCATTTTAGTGCCAATTCAAAAGGATTGGGAAACTAAGAGCCAGCAGGTGATTAAATGGGAGTATTCAGAGAGGATAAAATGGACTTTGTGTTCTTCATGTTGAATAGGTTCTACATAATATCTTTAGATTTTGGCATTGAAAAGTAGAAGGAAAGAGGCCCCACCATTAGTTTGGCAGATTTATCAAGCTGAGCTATGTCAATTGTATTATGCCGTTTCCAAGAAGACAGTAGAGCTTGTGAAATTTAACAGTGTCTGTCACCACTTGACATATTGGCTAAAACAAAAGCAGATTGAGGAAATGACTCACAATAGTTAATTGTTTCAATAGTCAGTCTTTCCCATCTGCACAGTGCGTTGAATTTGATGACATCTGATGGGAACTTTGTGGAAAATTAATGCACCAACTTGTTTTCAAGAAGCAAGCCCTCTCTTTGCTTTTTTAGTAGCTACATGTCAGTATCTGAAATTATCTCTTTTTGGTTTAGGTAACACTGCAGTCTATCTTGACTTATCGAATACAAAAAGAAAAGCCTAACCATTTGTAAAAAAAGAAAATCAGTCAATAATAATTCCAACTCTGTTTCTTCACTTGAAGAATGGATTAGGTATTTTGGCTTTGATAAATTCAAAAACAAAGGGAAAAATTGTTCACAAAGAACCAAATTCAGGATGATATATGCAGCAAACATTCATCTTCCATTATCACATGAATACATAGCACATCTGGCTGCAGAATCTATGATGCCACTCTACAATTTATCACGCTTTATGGGAAACCATTAATTTACAACAGTTGCATTAATGTGTAGCTCTGTGCTTTAAGTTCACCCTTGATACATCTAGGTCTTTCACTATGCTGAATTCCTTTGTAGACCCCACTTAAAAATCCAACTGACTTATCTGACACAAAGAACAGCTTTATATTCTGAAGGTGTGGCTATCAAGTAAGAACATCAAGTTTCCTTTTTGGATATCTGCCAATGGGGATAAAGCTCAACTCCATGAAAGTTGATTCTTTTGGAGAGTATTTCTAGTATTTGTGTTCTTGTTGGACATCCACAAATGAGTCTACATTTCAGGTGCACTGGAAACCGCTATTTACAAAGAAGAAAGGATTAGGTCTGTCTGTTCCCTACAGATAGATTTCCTTGGTGCTACTTAAGATATCATTGCTATTTTGGTAGTCATGGCAGAACTGTGATGTTTTTTGAACAGATTTGGTGTAAAGAATGAAGGTGTCTTGTTTAATAAAGAACACAATAATCTAAGAGGAGACTTCAAGACTTTCAAGAGTTGTGATAGGGAACAAAGAAACTTCTTTTCTACAGCTCAATAGGGCAAAACCCATAGTGCTAGCCCAGATCATTAGCAGGCTATGGCTCACAGTAACAAAGAACATTTCTTTTTTTTTAAAAAAAATTTTAAATCTTTATTTTTGAGAGAGAGAGAGAGAGAGAGAGAGGGAGACAGAATGTGAGCAGGGGAGGGGTAGAGAGAGAGGGAGACATAGAATCCGAAGCAAGCTCCAGGTTCCGAGCTGTCAGCACAGAGCCTGACGTGGGACTCGAATTTACGAACCGTGAGATCATGATCTGAGCTGAAGTTGGATGCTCAATTGACTGAGCCACCCAGGCACCCCACAAAGAACATTTCAATAGGACATTCTAAGGAAATAGCTGCTCTGGGAGGAAATAATCTCCCCATATTTTCTCCTGGGAATTCTATTGGGTGTTGACATTTGGGAAAATTTGTTCCCGGTCTGAGGCAGCCTTTCTCAGTCTAAGAACATGTATTCCAGCTCACTGAAGATTACTGTAGCATTAGAAGTGTATTAATTTTTTGAATAGTTTGAACTTTCAGAGAAGGTGGGTGGAAAAGTGAAAGGCAGGATGTGGGGAGGATGATGTCCAGCATCCCTTTTGAATGCCTTGCCTCACTGAAGCATATTTGTATTTCCTGAACTGACAACTCAAAAGATCTAAAGTAGAATGATACACAGCACCTATCAGAAAGAATTTGCACACTCCCTGCTTTCTTTGCAGAGATCTCTAAATATATTGGTTCTGCCCCACCCAGGCAGGGCTGGTGTTCAGGGTCAGACTTGCAAAACTTGTAGCATCCCATCTTTGGATACACTGGTGACTCAGGCATCATCCTTCAGCCTAATCTGAAGAGCACACTGCTTGTTCTCTTCTGGTACAAAAGAGACCTTTTAGTTTATGTGGTCTCCATCTAAAATTGTCACAAAGTAGAAACCATGAATCAGAAGGAGCATTAGTGAAATAATTTTGCTCATGTAGACGGATGAGAGCTGAACTTTTTTTCTTGCTGTATCTATGAATTCCAGTTCATATTTCTTCATGTGAAAGTGGATTTTTTCCTCCTGGATTTATGTTAAGCTGAGCAAGCAGTTCTGGTGAAATTAAGCCCACGTATAAACAATAGATTCGGACAGCTCAATTTTGGTCCTGAATGCCATTAGAATTTTTCCCCCTCCTCTACTTTATTACAATTTCTGATTCTTTGCTTCTTATAGCCCACTTTTTATATTGAATATCACATTGTGTACGGGTATGCCAAATTGGTATTGGTATATCCTGATTGCCTTACTTGGGAAAAGTGCTGAATTCAAGTTTGAAATGTTTGCACTTGACCGAACTTTAGGAAAAGAAGAAAAAAGAAGAGAGTATTTAAAACCCAGAAATGATTTTCTTTGCTGTGGTAAGCAACATCTTGAGTCTTAACCAACAGTTAGAATAGATTTACAATCTGCATGAAATGTATAAATGAGATGAAGTTAGAGGAGACCAATAGTACATTCTGAGCAATTTCCAAAGAGTTATAGGAAGCATGAGTGACTTAACTCCTGAAATGTGTGGTCAGATATAATATTTAATTAAAAACTTATGAGGGCAGAAGAAGTGTTGTGGAAGGCACTCAGGAGATGCCAGGAAGTATATTGATATTTTTACAGGTGCAATCTCATTGAACCCTCACATCAGTACTATGAAGTACATACTGGGATTCCCATTCCAAAGATGAGGACAGTGGAGTTCAGAAAGCCTATTCAGGTTTCTTACAGTTTTAGAACCATGATTTGAATCCAGATCTTTCAGATTTTGAAACCATTTGTACAGCAGTAGAAGCTTGTCTGGGCTCTGTGTATTCTCTTCACAAGGAGACGTCAAGGAACATTGAGCAAAAGGTAGTATTACCAACAAACAAAAACCAAAACTGACACATGGATGTTAAGGAAGGAGGCCGCTCCCTCTGTAGGGTTGGAAAAGATCATGAATCCAAGAAGAGGTCACAATGAGGCAAAGAATGAAGAAACTTGGGAGATTCTTATAAAAAAAAATTGCCGGGCCCCAAAATGGTGTAGAAGTTTAAAGGAATATGTAACATGGCTCTTTGCCTCCAGGACAAAGAAATAACATCAGTCATGGCCAGGAGGAAAACTAGGCAGAGAGTTTAGAAGATGTGAACAGCAAGTGGTAAAGTTACTAAGGGGGACTGGGCATAGAAATGCCTGGGATCCGTGATTTGGGGGAGGGGTAGAATGTAATAATAATTTCTCAAGCACTGTTAATTATATAATCCCTTTACTTCATGCAAGTCAGTATTTTTTTGTCTATACAATACTTCAATTTTAGAGTATCAGTGAAACACAGGGGAAAAGATGAATTTTCCTGGGTGGCAATCAGAGTATAATTAGAGTTCATAGTTTTCAGGCTCAGACCTTGGAAATCTTGTACCGCACATAACCCTTTCTCCATTGCCAACACATTTGTCCATACTTTGTTTTATTTTTGGAAACCATAAACTCACTTGTCTCAATGTGACATGACTTCCTCCCGAAATCCCTAATGAATTTAGCTATTTTAAAAGAAAGGCTGTGGCAGAATAGGCCGAGATATGTGGGGGCAATTGGTGAAAGCTAGAGAACATTTATGGAAGTGCGGGCTGTGCTTATTCTGTGTTCAGGGAAAGGACTGGCCCACAAGGAATGAGGAAGCCTGCTTAAAATACTGCCTTTAATATATTACGAACAGGGAACTAACTTTTCCTTAGTGTATCTCTTATTGTTCCATTTCTTTTTCTTGCTCAATAAATACAAGGAAAAAAAAGCATTGCTTTTACGTTTTAATTTCCCAGCAGCACTCTGTATTGGAGACAGTAATTAATGAAAATTATAGGCTAAACATTTTACAGTTTGCATTAAGTGCTTTATCCATGTTTTGTTAAAGAATCTCATTCTACCTAGAGATAGTGAGTGTTTGAGTGTGTATTAGGGGGGAACACACATGCTAGCATCCCTCTTGAAGTTGTCCCCAACCAACCCTGTATAGTGGTATCTAAAATATGGGGTCCTATGTCAAAGAGATTGTTTCCCTAGTCCTATAACATGACTTTAAATGTAATACTCACCTTCTAAGATGCCTTAGTTACCAGATCCATCCACATTTCAAAAAAGAAATAATCCAGACCACGCGTTCTACTAACAAAATTAAATATTGTCAAGGTGTTTAAAAAAAATCTTGAAAACATGATCAGGACATGGTAAACAATATTTTTAGCCTAGCTCATGTTATTATGTTATATAATAAAATTGTATTTTCTTCCAATCTTTCCATTTTATAATTGAGCACAACAACAAAGAATATTGAATTGGGCTAGTTTGACCTCAAAAAATGAAATTTGTATCCTCATTTAGAAGTGAATACACTTTTTAAAGAGTAGAGGATATTTTGCCTAGAGAAATTGAATGAGAAGCATAGAATAAATAGTGATTTCCCAAACTTTTCCCAGGCTAATTCAAATGTTAGAGTCTTAGGCTGAAATAAGTTAGAGGCCTTATGATCACCATCCCATGAAATAAAATATAAAGTTATTTGCTGAAAGGTATTAAAATAAATGAAAGGATTTGTGGTGTAAGAAAAAGGAAATAGAGGCAGGTAGGGGAAAGAGTGGGTCATAAAATATACAATTATAATTGCATAGCTGTACTTTTTAGTAGACACTCTAATTTAAAAATATAGTGATCAATTTAACATAGCAAAAAATTTTAGGCATCTATTGGCAATAGGAAGATACAGTAAGAAGAGTAAGACCCGTATCTCCTCTCAGGGCAGCTATATAGTCTAGGGCATGTCTTTGTGTGTATGTGTGCATGTAGTAGGATGTGGGCAAAACATGGAGTAAGTGAGTGGGGTGTGGGGAGATTATTACAAATCTAAAAATAGCATGTTACAGGATAGCAAGTTACCTGCTGCAGGAGATCATACCAACTATGTCAGTAAGGGCCATACCAGAGTCAGAACTCAGAAAAGAAAAAAGGGCTGGGAGAGCAAAGGCTATGTCTGGAGACAAGATCAGGTACCTTAAGCTCCCTAGGTTATCCAACAGTTCTGGCGAATGAAGTACATCTTACCCAGACGGCTTTAATGGGTTGAATGTCTACACGCTGGCTTGTTCTAGGTAATGTCCTTTGTGCCATCCTCCAAGAATGATTTTCATTAAAATGAATTTGAGATTAGGGTACACAGCATACACACTAATCATTATCGAGAGGCAGTGTGGAAGTGGTTAAATGCATATGGATGAGAAAAATGTCTTAAAACTCAACATCAAGACAAATTGGTATTATCAGGATTATTGACAGATGAAACACTCAATCAATCACATGTTAGAAAATGGAAGTTTTCATCTGATAACCACTTCTTACTAGCAGGAGTATCTGGACAAGTAACAATCTCTCTGAACTTAGTTTCTTCATCTGTAAAATTCTTGTCTTCTAGAGTTTTTGTTAAGATCACACAACATCTTTTGTGTGAAAGCCTTTGCAAACCACAATTTTCTATAGAAATGTAAGTTGTGAGGAGAGATGAATATACTAAATGGAGGGTTTTAGGGAGAGAAATCCCATCACTGTGTGGAAGCTATACTGCAGAGGACAGAGGCACATGGTGGGAAGTAGGTCTGTCAAACAAGAAACAAGACTTGGCCAACAAATGATCTTGCTACAAAAATAGATTCCTACCGGGGTGCCTGGGTGGCGCAGTCGGTTAAGCGTCCGACTTCAGCCAGGTCACGATCTCGCGGTCCGTGGGTTCGAGCCCCGCATCAGGCTCTGGGTTGATGGCTCGGAGCCTGGAGCCTGTTTCCGATTCTGTGTCTCCCTCTCTCGCTGCCCCTCGCCTGTTCATGCTGTGTCTCTCTCTGTCCCAAAAATAAATAAAAAACGTTGAAAAAAACAAAAATAGATTCCTACCCAAAAATACTTGTTGGGAAGGGAATTCCTTCCCACCACCTTTCCTTATTCCTATATCGTATGGACAGAAATGGCTTCCATTACTCAAAGAGTTGGGAGTATTTATTACAGATGGTGTTAATGAGACATGTTTAAGTGGTTGGATTGGTACAGTTTCCTGCATGTAATGGGTTATTATATATGTATTTTTTCCTTTCAGATAATTGTTGAGACTATGCCATATTTCAAAAGCCAAGTTAATTTGGGTCAATGAAAAGAGAATTTATTTCCAGTCTATTACCATCTAATCCCTAATTAAATCAAAGAATAAGGAACTGAGTGATCCAGGCAGATCATTTGTCTCTTGGCAAAAGTTAATCCAGTCAATATAAAGAAAAGAGAAATGATTGTTTCCAAATACCTAGTAGATTCTTGTGGCCATTTATTGCCTAGGCATGGAGGAATATAGGTTTTACTAAGAGAAGATCTGAGCTTTAAAGAAAAGCTTTGAAATCTAAGCTGTCA
The DNA here is from genome assembly GCF_027475565.1 of Acinonyx jubatus. Classification (NCBI taxonomy): domain Eukaryota; kingdom Metazoa; phylum Chordata; class Mammalia; order Carnivora; family Felidae; genus Acinonyx; species Acinonyx jubatus. The sequence goes on from NC_069391.1 coordinate 43,859,591, forward strand.
GGCATTTTATGGTAAGAGATGGAAAGACTGGCCATCTCAGTGTTCAGGAAAGAAAAAAATATCCCCTGAAGTATGGAAGGAATAAATGCTCCATGGCTTACATATCATCTCTACAGGTTTCTTCCCTTCAAGTCATGGCCTATTTCATGGCCCATTTCCCTTTATTTTGAGAATTTTTTTTCTTGATTACAAAAGATTTCAAAGATAATTGGAAAATACAGAAAAGTACAAAGAAGAAAATAAAAAATCATTTAAAATTATTTAGTCATCTCCACCTAGAGATAATAGTAATAACCTCCCAGGTTATTTTTCTTTGGCTATGTGTGTGTATGTATGTGTTTGTGTTTATTTATGTATATAAGGCATGTGTGTGTGTGGGAGGGTATGTTACAAAATTGAGAACAGAGTTATATGTAGTTCTCTTTTTTTGCTAACTAAAATGTATTTTAAATATTTTCCCATGCCATTAAAATGTCTTTATAATATTTTAAATTCTGTATAGTATTCCCTTCTGTGGATATGTGGCAACTTATTGAAATACTCCCTTATTGTTTTGCATTCAGAATGTCCCTGCATTTTCTGTCCCCCCCCAATCCAAAGGGATACCTCAAAAGATATCTTTGCAGCCATTTATTTATGTGCACTTCTGATTATTTCCTTAGTATACATTTCTATAATTGTTGGATCAAAGGAAAGGCATGCATTACATTTTTGTTTTTGATCTTTATAAACTAGGGACTATATGAGGAATCACCTTCTTAATCTGCAGTGAGCATGCTCAGTGTCTGAGGTGGAAAGGAGGAGGTTGGGGGTTCCACAGAAAGCAGGTTCTGGCTGGTCCTGGGTGACAGTTACTGGTTCAGAATGTGGAAGTACCATCCTCCAATTGTAACGGACCAGACTGCCTTGCTCTACACGGGCAGCTTCAGAGGATAGTTGGATATTTGTAATCTTGGAGGAATGGTCAAGAGACACCTGGGCTATCCTAGGCTAACGTCATTTTAACTTTAAAAGTCAAGTAGAGCCAATAAAAAAGATGCATGGGGAGTGTACTTCTTATTAGTTGTTCATGCTGTTTGCCTAGGTCTCGCAAACCTAGTTGACTGTTCAACATACCAGTGAACTTTCTCAGTAAAATCAAGTGGGATGGAGGTGGGATGAGGAAGAGGACTCAGTAGGCTTGTGAAAAAAGAAGCTGTTGGACTTCAAGATTGGCATCAGTTGTTTGTGAGACATATCTGCTGTCTGCAGAGGTTGATCTCTTCCACTACCCAAACCAGTTAACTCCATTTCTATCGGTGCCTGTGTCTGTCTCCTTAGCTAGAAATTTGGTCAAGATTCGTCACCAATCTCCTCTATCCTCTTAAGTCTGAAATGCGCCAAGGCCTGTAATTTTGCTCTACTTGGAATGTCTCTCAAATCTTCCTTTTCTCCATTCCTTCCTTCCACTTCCATTCCTACTACTGCCACTCTTCTCCAGCTTTCAGCACAGATCTGCAATTCTGGTATCACTCCAGACTCCACAGTTTCTCCCCTACTCCCTACTGCTTTCAGTTTACTATTCCCATGACACCTCTTAACTGTTTCCCTCAAAGAGCCTGAAACTATTGCAAATAGCTTGTCTGTAGACTCTGAGCTGTTTTTCAAGATCAGGGCTTTACCTTACTCATCTTTGTAGCTCCAATGTTTAGGAAAGTGGTCGTCATCTAAACCAATTTTAGCCTGGAAGCAACCCCATGGCATTTTTGAAAGGGACACTGCGGCCCAGGGAAGGAAAGTAATCTGCCTGAGGCTACATAGCTAGTAAGTGTCAGAGTGAGGATTCAGTCCTGGGCAGGTCTGTTTTTCCCCAAACTACATGAACTAAGCTGCACCTGGCCATACTTCCATTGTCAGGAATCCGAGACCTCCTCAATCAAGCTGTCTTACTGTACTCCTAGCCCTTTTCTGTACTGAATGCTATGTCATGGGATATCACCTGCCACAAGAAATATATTTGAGCAGGTTAGGGGTGGAGACAAGAGGGGAAGGGCAGGTTGATAAAGACCAAGAGAATTTTTTTGGGAGAAGGTGCATCTTAAGCTAGGCCTTGAAGGTTGAAATAGAGTTTGGTCTCAGCAGGAGACCAGGGCAAAGGCATTCCATATCATGGGAATAGACAGCAAAGGCCCTGAGACAGAAATGAATCAGTAGTGCTCTGAACAATGAACACATTGGCCTATTTGTAGAAAGTTTTCATATAGTCTTGTTGGAAACAGCCTTCCCTTAAAGTAATGGTTTTATTAGTACCCTGGAAATAAACCCCATGATTTCATAGATTGAAGTGCTAAGAATTGCAGAGAAATTGACCTCTTTCTGTATGGGGACAACAGAGAGAAGAAAGCTCATTTGGGTGTGGCATTCCTTCACTCAGATTTCAAACTGAATCGGATCATGAATCTCTCTGGCAAGTCCTAGAGCACAGGAACCAACCAGCTTTGTAATCTTAACATGGCTTCAGTTTTTATGATAACTTTTGACCTTCAGAAAAAATTTCACCCCCAAGTTTAGGAAATCTGAAACATAATATGGATTGGAGGTGGTTTGAATGTACTTTCAAAGAGTATTTTTTTACTGGCCAATAAACTCCTCTGTGGCTACAAGTATGTTGTTGAAAGGGACCTGGCTGATGGCAAACAGTAACATGAAGGAAACTTAAAACTGGAGATGATGATCAAATGTAAACCAATGTCAGGATAATTTCAAAAGTAGTAGTCAAAAAAAAAAAGCTGACAAGAAGATAAAATTACATTTTAGTAAAAAAAAAATCATTAGAAATCTCATTTTTGATATTTGCCTTTCCAAACTTAGAATAAGGAACCAAGGAAAGCAAATCTATTAGGTTTTAAGTTACACTACATGAATGTGTGCACAGTGGATTAAGAGAGTATTTTGAATTTCTGCTTCTGTGAACATCTGAAGGGGTCAGGGAGGATGTTATATGTTTCTTCCCATCCCCATCCTGGCCCCAAATGTCTCCTCCTCTGGGATTCCTGCTATACAATTTATGTCAGGTGTTTAGCTCTGTCCTCCAAATTTTCAACAGCCAAAGTGAGAGCAGAATATATGGGAAGTATGTATCTCAGCCGTAACCCTCAGTCTCCTCCTGAAGGAGGACCAGCTGATTAGCTACCACATCACACAAGTGACTAATATGCCCAGAGATCATAGTTTCCCAATTCTGATATCAACAGTGGAGGCAGGTCTTTGCTAAGAAGGGCTCCTTCTTAAGGGGCCTCACTGCAGTTGGTTTAGAATCTTTAGGCCTAAAGAGGTTCCACAGAGGGAGAAAGGCCCAACTGTCAAGACCTCACTTGAACAATCCACATGGCTTTTTGCCTTTCTAAAGAAGCAGATCTTTCTGAGCTCTTCTTCCTTCTCAGCCATCCTCCTTGAAGCCATCTTTCCCAGGATGATGAGCACATGACTTACTCAGTGTTCTTGACCCAGTCCTGGTCAGTCTTGTGTGCTTACTCTGTCTTGATGTGGTAACCAGTTTATACCTAACTGGCCCTTGACAGCCTGTGCTGCTTTCCATCTGGGAGACCTGTTAGGACATTCCTCATCCTGACAGGGCTTCAGGCTGCCCCAAATGGTGATGACTGAGATTAGGTGATGGCTGCCTTCACTTTGGGGTTAGTTGCCGCTCCCTTACCCTCCATCAGAGCTCTTACTCAAGAGAAGGAGCTGAGATTAGGGTTTGGTTTAGAGATTCCTTCCCTCCTTCCTAAAGGACAATCAGGTCTAAAAAGTCCTACCTCTTAAGACAGTAATGGGAGCTGGTGTTATGAAGGTCACAATAGAGATACAACAGGAATGAAGGAGTCCCAGCACCCTCTGTCATTAGACTCTCAAAGTAGGGCTTGTGTCGTGTTCAGGATTGAATATACAGCACGAGCATAGCATCTGATACAGAGAAGGCTTTCAAGGAATATTTATTGCATATAAACATTAAAAATGTGCATGTGGGGGACTCTCCTAGTGACTCTTATGATCTGGGCATTTTTCAGTGGACAATACTATTATGCAGTCATTATTTTAGTACCCTCTTCATTGCCCTTCAGCCATGGGGGTTAAACCTGGAACTACTTAGTTTTTTGGAGTTCACAGTTAATAGCCGAGCCCCAAGTCAGCTACTGCTCATAGTAGATGACTCATTGTGTTCCTCTCATTACTTATCCTTGTGTCCACATTCCAATAACAGGTTACTGATTTGTTTCCTTATCTTTGTGTACCCTTAATGTTCCCCATCACCATATGATCTGCCAGGATCTTCTTACACCCTTGGTGTATGTGTGGGAGTCTTGACCCTGGGCCTCAGATGCCGTAGCTGAGTGTGCTCCCCTTGCTGCCCAGGCTGCCAGTCTCCCATGGTGCAATGCTCTGCCCTCATGCTGGCTCATTCACCTGTGGCTGGACACTGGGCCTGTCTTATGATTATGTCTCTGAGTACTGCATATAGCTGGGAAATTCCTATATTGTGTTTTCTTCCCACAGCTGGTCTGGCTCCCACATTCTGGCTTCCCTTATCAGGTCCACCCTGCTGCTGAGTCTTATTCCTGAGAAAGAGCATATTACCTGTGTCCTGATGTACCCCTTTTAGTATCTCTACCATATTCTGATTCAGAAACTGCTTTGTCCCCTTTTTCAACTTAATTTTACACATGGTTCTGGATCACTAAGAAATACTGTTTTCTCAAAGACTGACCCTAGCCTTGGGCAGAAATTCCAGGTTTTGGAAGAAGTTTAACGTTGTGTATGGGGCTGTGTATCTTTTTGTGGAGGTCACATGTCTTTGGATATGGACTTAAATTGTGTGAACTTTCTGTGTGTGTGTGTGTGTGTGTGAGAGAGAGAGAGAGAGAGTGAGAGAGACACTCCTTTTGTAGTGTTTTCTGAAAAGCATTTCTCTAAACAGAACAAGAAGAACAAGAATGGATATGAAGAAGATTAGCCTTTATTTATATCCTCCAGTTATGTGAAGAAACATCATATATCATGTTGTTTAGATGGTCCACCTTTCCCATGTGATATTTTTCTGGCCTTTATTCTTGGCCTCCTAGTGAACTCAAGGTCAGAATAAAAATGACCATCATGACTGTATAAAACTTCATAGCAGTAGAGAAACAGGAATTTAAAAAGATAATGTAGTGTGGTGTCTGATGAAGAGAGCTTAAAGAGTGATTCCATTTGTGTATTACATGCTGTGTGTCTACAAAAAATGGCACAAGGTTTTAATTTTTCTTTAATGTTTAATTTTAATTTTTGAGAGAGAGACACACAGAGCATGAGTGGGGGAGGGACAGAGAGAGAGGGAGACATGGAATCTGAAGCAGGCTCCAGGCTCCAAGCTGTCAGCACAGAGCCTGACGTGGGGCTGGAACCCACTGTGATCATGACCTGAGCTGAAGTCGGATCCTTAACTGACTGAGTCACCCAGGTTCCCCAAAATGGCACAGGATTTAAAAAACTAGCTATCCTGTATTAGGAAGAAACATTTTCCTGTTTTGCTTTACTTCGTTTCCAGGTAGAGAGAAAGGAGTTGATTTAGTTCAGTACAACATTTGGATGCTCTTCCTAACCTTAAATTTGTGTTAAATAATAGCTGTATGAATATTCTGTTGCAGCTGACCTTTTGGGATTGCTTTTCTCTAGTGAATATTTTTTCTAATTTTCTTTATGTGCATTTTACACTGGGTTGCAGAAGGGATGGAATTTAATTGTTCTATTTGTATTTTATCCATTCACTTTCATAGCTAGGGCAAAGGGGTGTATTTTGAATAACTCTAGGAAGTAATTTATAACTACTGCTGATATTGATGAAATACAACTGTAGCATATACACCTTTGTGTGAATATGCCTGTAGGAAGGATCAATGCGTCCACGTGGGAGGGTTGGTATGAATGTGTCTCTCCTCCTCTTTAGCTGTCTTTTGCTATATTAAAAATCCTGCATTGGGGTTTCCTGCCCTTTTCTGCATTTTAAGCATAGCCGATGGAAGTGGGTGGGGGGCAGAAAAATTACCGAGCTTAGAACTAACTCCACAGTTGTGGGGTCTGAGACAGACTTTTGCCCTATGGTATATAGAACAAATAGCGATATCGTGGGAAAGTAGTTGGCAATATAGCAAAAGGTAGAGTGTGGATCTGTTTGGGTATGGGCTTAAAGGTTGGATAGAGGCATAGAGGCTTTGTTTTTGAAGTCTTTCACTGTTAGAAATAACCTTACAGAAGGCCAGACAGCAATGTCCTTTGGTTGACATTCTGGGTTAGAAACTTTAAGAGACTTTTTTCTCTGTGAATGAGATTGGAGTGGTTTTATTGTGGTTGTTGGCAGGAGACCAATAATACAATACAGTTAAATGAAGACTAACTTGTTTTAGGTCTTCCCAGCACAGTTTTGGAAACCAGTGGTCTAAGAAATGGATGCTGGGTGATAAAGCATGTCCCAAACTCTTCCCACCTCCAGCACTCACTGAATAACTTATTAAATAAAAAAATTAATAGGCATAAGCTTGTGTTAAGGAAGAGCAGTTCCTAAGAATGTGTGGTACCCAAAGTCACATTTTGTTTTGAGTGTGCTTATTTCCATGACCAGATGGAATATTCTCAGTGACTTTATTCACTAGCTTGGGTTTCACATGCCCATTTTGAGGTGATGTTCCCCTGGGGGAGCCACTGTGATTTAGCCATATTTAAAATAGAATATGCCACTGCAAATATTTGGCATTTCTGTTAAGGATGAGTGAGACCATGGATACCACATTGTCTCAATGCTTCCAGGGGAGGATTTTCTTTTCCGTATTGCATACTGAAGTGTTAACAGTGAGTTCACTATCTGCCAGAGCATTTGAACAGATTCAGAGCACAACTTAACGCGGGATGAGTAAAGACAGAACACATCCATTCTCATCTTAAGGCCAGGTCTTTGCTGTGGGTGGACCTCCCTGAACAGAGGGAAGGGCAGGAGTCAGGCTCCTCAAATGGAGTGCTGAATTTGGTGGTATCAATGAAGTGCTTGAGGGAAGTCAGAGGAGGGAAAATTGAATATGGACTTGGGATAGATCAAATCGGTCTGGGAGAGGAAAAGGCCCCAATTGGACTTAATGCAGTAAATGTCAAGGAAAAGGAAGGAGAAAATTTATTTTGCTTCAGCAACAAGATAAAGATGTTCAAATAAAGAGATCGGGAGGTCCAAGGAGGGTGGGGAGCGCTGGGAGGAAATGGGATCAAAGTCAAAGGAGGTTAGACCTAATGGCTTGGGTATTGGGTCCCCCTGCAGGTGTCTAAACAGGATCCTTGTGTGCTGAACATGACATTTCATAAATAAAATACTAACTTACTGCAAAGATACTTTGATTAGATAGATCTTCATCAGGGTAATTATTTCTGCTATATGGTGGTTTTTGTTTCAATATACATGTTAAAAAATAAGAAGAAAACTTAATGTGTGACATTTTGATTGTTGTCCAAGTAAAATCGAGGAGAAAATGTTCCCTAAGTCCCAAGATTTCCTTTTCCTCAGTGTCTCTTATCTATACTCTCTTCCTTTGTAGCCAGGTCACCTTCTTAATCCCTCACTGTTCCCTTTCCTGTAACATCCTTCTCCTTGGAAAGGGATGCAACATCCGTCACAGAAACATGAATGTGTTATTTGATGCAATCCCAATCAAAATTGCACCAGCATTCTTCTCAAAACTAGAACAAGCAATTCTAAAATTCATATGGAACCACAAAAGGCCCCGAATAGCCAAAGTAATTTTGAAGAAGAAGACCAAAGCAGGAGGCATCACAGACTTTAGCCTCTATTACAAAGCTGTAATCACCAAGACAGCATGGTATTGGCACAAAAACAGACACATAGACCACTGGAATAGAATAGAAACCCCAGAACTAGACCCACAAACGTATGGCCAACTCATCTTTGACAAAGCAGGAAAGAACATCCAATGAAAAAAAGACAGTCTCTTTAACAAATGGTGCTGGGAGAACTGGACAGCAACATGCAGAAGGTTGAAACTAGACTACTTTCTGACACCATTCACAAAAATAAACTCAAAATGGATAAAGGACCTGAATGTGAGACAGGAAACCATCAAAACCCTAGAGGAGAAAGCAGGAAAAGACCTCTCTGATCTCAGCCGTAGCAATCTCTTACTCGACACATCCCCAAAGGCAAGGGAATTAAAAGCAAAAATGAATTACTAGGACCTTATGAAGATAAAAAGCTTCTGCACAGGAAAGGAAACAACCAACAAAACTAAAAGGCAACCAATGGAATGGGAAAAGATATTTGCAAATGACGTATCGGACAAAGGGCTAGTATCCAAAATCTATAAAGAGCTCACCAAACTCCACACGCGAAAAACAAATAACCCAGTGAAGAAATGGGCAGAAAACATGAATAGACACTTCTCTAAAGAAGACATCTGGATGGCCAACAGGCACATGAAAAGATGCTCAACGTCGCTCCTCATCAGGGAAATACAAATCAAAACCACACTCAGATATCACCTCATGCCAGTCAGAGTGGCCAAAATGAACCAATCAGGAGACTATAGATGCTGGAGAGGATGTGGAGAAACGGGAACCCTCTTGCACTGTTGGTGGGAATGCAAATTGGTGTAGCCACTCTGGAAAACAGTGTGGAGGTTCCTCAGAAAATTAAAAATAGACCTACCCTATGACCCAGCAATAGCACTGCTAGGAATTTACCCAAGAGATACAGGAGTACTGATGCATAGGGGCACTTGTACCCCAATGTTTATAGCAGCACTCTCAACAATAGCCAAATTATGGAAAGAGCCTAAATGTCCATCAACTGATGAATGGATAAAGAAATTGTGGTTTATATGCACAATGGAGTACTACATGGCAATGAGAAAGAACGAAATATGGCCTTTTGTAGCAACGTGGATGGAACTGGAGAGTGTGATGCTAAGTGAAATAAGCCATACAGAGAAAGACAGATACCATATGTGTTCACTCTTATGTGGATCCTGAGAAACGTAACAGAAACCCATGGGGAAGGGGAAGGAAGAAAAAAAGAGGTTAGAGTGGGAGAGAGCCAAAACATAAGAGACTCTTAAAAACTGAGAAGAAACTGAGGGTTGCTGGGGGGTGGGAGGGAGGGGAGGGTGGGTGATGGGTATTGAAGAGGGCACCTTTTGGGATGAGCACTGGGTGTTGTATGGAAACCAATTTGACAATAAATTTCATATATTGAAAAAAAAAAAAAAGAAACATGAATGTGTTTAACCAAGGACCTGTTACCCCAGAAGCTTGATCTCTCATGGAAGAATAACAAGCCTTGTTACATGTCAAGGAATGTCACTCACTGGGAATGTGGGGAGCTAGAGATGTAAGTGGGTCAGGGCCCTTTTCCAGAAACTAGGAATCATCCCAAGTGTGTGGTCTTCCCACCTGTACTCCCTACTTTTACTCATGCCAGTGTCAGTGTGCTATTATAAATGAATTTGTCCTCCTTTGTTTTTTTCTTCCAAGGCTGAGACTTTAGATTTGTAGGTGGAATATATTTCCTACCAAGGCTATAAGAATCAGAAACTTCTTTGGGGCTCTTTCACTGGAAACTGCTTCTGTTCACAGACCAGGCCCAGACATGAGATAGTTGGGCCCTTTTAGGTACAACAGGCCTGTGATGAGCAACTTTCAATGACCTGTCCACTGGACACACAATTGTGAACAGATTAATGAAAACACTTAAGGAACTACACTAGCAGCTGATGAATAAGACATGGTTCATGCCCTAAGTGTTTAGTAATGCAGATCTTAGACACAGAAACCAACAGCTTAATGCAGAAATCCTCTCTTGGCATCCCTGATGCTGGTTACTGATTTTGCTTGAGTCCCTTCCCACAACCCTCTCTTTGGCTGTTCAGTCTTTTGTAGAACAGCTCCAGCCCTGACAAATACCCGTCTGAGATACTGAGCTAAAAGCTGATTCCTTATAACTTCCTCCCATGTTGGAAATAAATCCTGTTCCACCATTTGAGTTTCTCAGAGCCAAAGGAGAATCTGGAGGTCTCATTACTGGCTCCCAAAAGATCTGCAATCACAGGATCTCTGGGTTAGGGCTGGGCAGGATTCCAGGACAGGTGCTGCAGGAATCCCATGTATCAGTTGGTTCCTCTGCACCTGTCCCAGTTGCAGTGTAACTCAGGGTTCTTAGAAGGAGAGGGTCACCTAAGAAGAGAGGAGTAGAAGGGCACGGCTCTGGTATTTCTTAGTGATGATTGTAAACTGGCCAGGGTTGGTTGGGGAGATGCAGCAACTCCTCAGGAAGATGACACTTTATAGTAAGTCTTGATGGCCAAGAATGGAAAAAAAAAATGTCTCAAGTGGTTGAGGGCTCAATCTAATAGGCCAATTCTGGGCATACATCAGGACCTTAATTCTGACCTTGTATTCAACGTTGAATCTCTGGACCTCCTCTGCTCTTTGTGTCAGGTCATAGATATTTAGAAGAGATGGGGTTTGATAAAAGAAGGATGATATTAATTCTTTTTGACCATACCCCCAGGCTTTTGACCTCTCAAATACCAAAGGTTATTATTACACATGAACAACTAGTCCAAGTCAGGTGTCATCTTTGAGAGCTGGATTTGTGTCCTAGGTTGATGCCCATGCCAAGGGACTAGCTCTTAATTCTTCCCTCTTTAATTATCTTATTTGTCAACACAGGCCAAAGTCTCATGTGTGTCAAAGTTAGTGCTTTCCAGTTTCCCCTCTTCTAGGTGATGCAATTGGCACTCCTAGTTTTGATACCTCTTTTGATGCCAAGAGGACAAAAGGGTTTTGAGAAATTTGCATGTTTCCTAGACCAACCCTGCTGAGTGAAAGGTCCCCACTGATGGTCCATCTCACTCCTAACATAGTTGGCACTTCTGGGAAACTAGTCTCCAGTGTTGATTTCAAGTCCATATCTTGGCAAGTATCCACAGAAAAATAGTGGTATCCATTAAATAGTTGGGTTTTTTGCGATCACACACCCAGGGCTGAATCATGATTATCCCTTTCCCCAGGTACTCCTTATTGTTGGGAGGACTTGGTCTGATCTAACATGAGCCTCCTAGGATAGCCTTATCCTGAGAGCTAGCTGAGAAGGGATCTTCCGTGAGTGACTTCTCTGGGAATGATGCTGTCTCCCCTCCATTCTGTTTAACTCTTGTGCGGAAGTCTACTTCCCTGTCTTCAGTCACACCAGCTCTTGAGTTTGGGGAAAAAACATTGTCATTCATTCATTCACTACCATTTGGTTTCCTATCTCAGAGGAAATTCCCCATTATGTAAAGAGAAGCCTAGAATCTGACTTCATCCTAAAGAGGTCCTTTGATCCTCTCTTTCCATGCTCACTTGGGAGCATTAACTGAGGGTTCTGTCATGTGACCTTGGAGAGGTCAGAAGGTTCCAATCTAGCCTGAGCTGGGCTGGCATGTCTTCCTCCTGTGAAGAGCCCTTGCAACTGCTGGAGAATTTGCTTTCCTCTTCTGTTTGTTTTCTGCCTTCTCTTCATTGCTCCTCTCTTCTCTCAATCCAGATGCAAGCCTGTGATTTGGAAAAATCTGGGGATTTTATTTCAGCAAGCTGTCTGCAATACATTTACCACAATGTGCACTTCCACAGAATATCACCAAAGTCATGTTGAATACTCGTGGTTCTAGAATCTGCCCTTTGAAAAGTACTCCATAGAGATATTTGGCTAGGCTTTAACTCTGGTTGGACTGCAGCCCCATCAGGGAGCAGGGAGTCTGAGCACAGGATGGGTACCTCTGGTATCTTCCTCTCAGGAGACTGTGTCTATCCCAGGCAATGAACCATATAAAGCTGTGTAAACGTTCATTTTCTGTCCTTCTCTCCATAGCCCCTGTGACCTTCAACATTTCTCCTTGGAGGCTGTCACAGTCCAACTTAGACTTCTCCCTAGAAATTCTGAAGTTGCCCTTTTGACTGCTCCTCTCTTTCCTTCCCCTTGATATAATCCTTGTGTTTCTGCTTCTCTCCTCTTACTTCCTTTGCTTAGTTCCTTTTCTTTCTGCTGTTCTTAATGCACTAATATCCTCTGTTCTCAGTGGTTGGGAATGAATATCTTCTCTTCTGTTTTCTTGTGCTACTAATAGACTTAGTAGGAATCCCTTAGAACTATCTTCATTGTACGTTATAACTCATTCTGCAGTCACTCTCTTGAGGCAAACTGACCAAATTCTTTCTTTCCTTCCTTCCTTCCTTCCTTCCTTCCTTCCTTTCTTTCTCTTTCTTTCCCTTCCTTCCTCCCTCCCTCCCTCCCTCCCTCCCTCCCTCCCTCCCTCCCTCCCTCCCTCCCTCCCTTCCTTCCTTCCCTTCTGTCAGTTGAACCACTGTTCCAGGTCTCTAATCCTAGATTCTTTTGCAATTGAAAGTCACCAATCAGGGGTGCCTGGGTAGCTCAGTCAGTTGGACGTCTGACTTCAGCTCAGGTCATGATCTTGCAGTTCATTAGTTTGAGCCCCGCGTCAGGCACTGTGCTGACAGCTCAGAGCCTGGAGCCTGCTTCAGATTCTGTGTCTCCCTCTCTCTCCTCTTTCCCCGCTCACATACTCTCTCTCTCAAAAAAAAAAAATTAAAAAAGTCACTAATCACTAGGTGGAAGTTCAAGGAGGTAGACAACTGGGAGAAGGAACTAGTTCTCTCTAGCTGGTATTAATGATAAAGTACTGAAATTACACAAAGACAGCCTGTAAAGACAGCCTTAGCAACCCTCCAAGGAAAGTATATAGAGAAGTTGTTCAGCAATTCTTAGAGTTCCTTGAGCTGTTGTTTTTAAATTTCCCCCCTTTTAAGGTTGGCTTTAATATTACCAGCAAGTTACTTTACCTTTACCAACACAAAGATTTGGCATTGATCTTGCAAGAAAGGAAGCAGGTAGATGTGAGGGAGCCCTTACTGCTGTTACGTGTTCTGTTGACAATTCAGATGTTGGAAGAATTTCAGCCCTGATTCTAAGATATAAGGACCTATTCTTGTCATCTTTTGGGAGTGCCCAGATTTATTGTACATTACTTCTTTGTTAGAGGCCAACTGTGTGATCTAGTCTTGATCTCTTTTTATAAAATAGATTGTATCTGAGACTGAATTCTAACTCAGATTATATCTGTGTTGCGGCCTCATGTCTGAGACCAAAGGACATTACTCCAGATACCAAAATTAAGGGCTTCTTTTGTTGATAACCACATTCTATTTGCTCTCTTGGTGGAGGCAAGAGGAATGATCCAAATCCATTTATTAAATGTCTCCTTTTCAGACTTAAATGCATGTATTCATATGAATTGTAAAGGATGGGTTTCCAGTGTTCCAGAATTAATGAACTGGGGGAGAGAATCCCCTGGAACCAGAACCAGAATGAGTAGCTCTCATCAATGAGTGGATTCCTGGGTGCTTAGGACATGGAGGACATCTCTACTACAGTTTCCTACCACTAGAATCTACTCTTCTTGCTGTCAACAATAGCAGCTGTCTCTTCTCTCTGCACTGGAGATGGAGGTGGTGCCTATGGTCTAGGTAAAGGAGGGCATACTACAGGATCTGGACTCCACAAAATTTTTCATTTCTTTTGAGTTAGAAATAATTGTGTCTTGGATATGGAATCATTTTAATTTTGGTATGTTTGGTCTGACTATTTGATGTAGGGGAGGTTATTGTTTTGTGGCAGGGGGTGGGTAAGAGACTAGAAAGTCAAGTCTTCATTCTTTGACAGAGTCTCCTCTACTTTATGAGCTACCCTGGGGACGCTCATACAAAGAGGACCAACACTCACCGTGTCATTCCACGGCACTGGCCCTCTGACCTCCTGGTAAAGGTCTTGATCTTGATACATCCTTCTTTCTGGTCCATTTGATCTATCACTTAATGGAGTGAATTACAGAGAAGGCAAAGTCCTCACCTGACTAGGAACTAAGAGGGCACCAGAAGTGCCTTCAGCCTGGAAGACCCATTAGTGGCAGCTAAGCATGCAGGAGAGGGTTACCGTTCAGGGAAATCGGTCAAGTCAGCGTCAGGGCAGTGTTTTCACAGATGCTCTTACCTCGATGTCTTCCTCTTCCTTGTGGGGCTCACTGGCTTTAAGGATGTTAGAGGTTGAACCTTCATCTTCTCAGGGAGGGAAATCTGTGGTGGTCTCCTCATAAAGTGACTTGATATAATTTAGGCCACACCACCTTTCATTATCTGTCCTCAACTGACCTGTAATGTATTGCTGGGTCTTTTCCTCTTGGAATATAACTAGAAAGGATTTGCAGAGGCCATAACTTGAGAAGCAGTAACAGTCAGAAGATTAAATTTCCCTTCCCTTCTGGCCTTGAGTTCTGTCTACATTCTGCACTCCTAGAGAGTCAAGATTAGGACCATCTTCTAGTCTCTGTGTTCCTAAGTAAAAGAAGGACAAATATGAATTTTTTAATGTAGCAACTGAAATTTAGTGTTTCCTGTTTACAAGTCATGTTGTTAAAGAGTTATGACATGGAAATGTGAACACTGGCCTGCCTCCTCTCATGGAGTATGAGGCATTCAGACTACCATTCCTTTCCTTCCTGGCCTCTGGCCTTCAACCAGGGAAATCTCTCCACCTAAGTAAGCTCATAAGACTCATCTGACCACTGTATTCCTCACCGTGATCTCCACTAGCTTTGGGTTTGTCATAATTGCATTTTATATGCTCCAAATGTGGGAACCCCCAAATTAGGGACATGAGAGTATCAGTAAGTAGGGGAGAAGGAGCTGCCTTAATGCTTTCATTTGACACATTTGATGAGCATTTTTAAGAGTCAGAGAATAATTTACCAAAGAATGGTGTCAAAACCCCTGGGTGGGGGTGGGGGGGCTCTGTCCTACCTAGCCAATGCTCATCTTTCTGTTGATAACCTCATCCCATTTCTCTCGCATTGATAGGAGTGAAGAAACAGTAAAAGTCCCTGAAGAAAGAGACATTTCTGATCAATTTGTAATGTTTCTTCATTAGAATGATATCAGCCTAATGCCTAGTCATAAGTGAAACCTAGGTATGTGGGATCCTTGACATGGGAAGACACTCAGCTGGGCATTAGGGTAGATAGACCATCTCTACTGATATCTGACATGAATAGGAAGGAAACTCCGCTGGAGGTTCTGACTGCTAGGTTTTTAAAGCCTATGAAACCAATGGCCCAGGGGCCATGTGAAGGGTTTTGCACTGTTCCTACAATTCTCTCTTCTTGCTCTCAACAATGGCAGCCTTCTCACTTCTTGGCACTCTGAGGTGAAGATGGTACCTGTGGTCTTGAAGAAAAGATGTGCTTCTCCATATAATCTGAACTCTGTAACTTTCACCTTCTTTTATTATAGATATATTGTGGACTGGATCTGGAGGCATTTCAATCTTAGTATGGTTGAAGGATGTTTGATATGAAGGATGTTATTGTTCTGTGACACGTGTGTGGGAGACTAGAAAGTCAGGTCTCCATGGTTGAAAAGACACCTCTACTTTATGAGCTACCCTGGGGAGGCTCATACAAAGAGGACCAACACTCACAGTGGTCATTCCACAGCACTGGCCCTCTGACCTCCTGGTAAAGGTCTTGATCTTGATACATCCTTCTTTCTGGTCCATCTGATCTATCACTTAATGAAGTGAATTACAGAGCAGGGAAAGTCCTCACCTGATTAGGAACTAAGAGGGCACCAGAAGTGCCTTCAGCATGGAAGACCCATTAGTGGCAGCTAAGCATGCAGGAGAGGGTTACCGTTCAGGAAGACCTGTCAAGTCAGCATCAGGGCAGTGTTTTCACAGATGCTCTTACCTCGATGTCTTCCTCTTCCTTGTGGGGCTCACTGGCTTTAAGGATGTTAGAGGTTGAACCTTCATCTTCTCAGGGAGGGAAATCTGTGGTGGTCTCCTCATAAAGTGACTTGATATAATCTCGGCCACACCACCTTTCATTATCTGTCCTCAACTGACCTGTAATGTATCGCTGGGTCTTTTCCTCTTGGAATATAACCAGAAAGGATTTTCAGGGACCATAATTTGAGAGACAATAATATTCAGAAAGATGAATTCCTCTTCTCTTCTGGATTTGGATTCTGGGTATATGCTGAACTCTCTAAAGAGCCTAGGGACCTTCTCCCTTTCTCCAAGCTTCTGAGGAAGGAAATAGAAGGTCTTTGATTTCTATATACATCCATAAACTGTTCATATGTTTTGAGTGTCTCTTATGTACTAGGTACTATGTTTGGTTATTTCACTTCTTGTGATCATCTCCCTCATGCCTTAGAATTTTAGAGATTGTTGGGGAGATGGGACATTCTCTTCCATTCCCTGTCTTTGGCCTTCCACACTGGTAGTCTGCCCTGGGAGTTTGCAGTGCTCTCCTTGGCAAGCCTGGTATCACCATTGCTCTATTTCAACCAATGATAAAGCAGAATTCAATAGGAACCCTTCAATATTCCTCATTCTGGTCCAAGATCACTCCCCCCCACAACCCACTACCTGTCCTTTCTCCAACCATCAATTATAAGATCATTTGTTATAACTCAGACATTTTCACTGTCCTGTGGGAATACTCTGGTTCTTCTAATAATTTATTATAGCTACTGCCCCTGTGTCCTTGGGTTCCTCATTATCTATCAGTCTCATTCTTTCTCTTGTTCATCCCCATTTACCTACATTTACCCTGGGATCCTGCCAGGCATCTACTTACAAACTAGAGTCATCAGTGAAGTCCTTTCTCCCGAGAGAATACTGAACTAGCCATGAACTCCTAAGGCCAGTGCCTCATATCCATCTGTCCTCTGTAATTATCCCATATAAAAATCTATGTTTTGATCAGGAAACATGGAGCTGCCAGAGCCTGCCAGCAAGATTCACAGTGGCACCTATCACCACAGACTAGAATGCCCCACTGAGTTCTCACTGTCAAAGAGAAACCACTATTTGGGTCTTCCATTCCTTTGTTTAAATCTTCAGGGCTTCCTATAATGGGTCTTGATTTTATCCTTTGAAAAATTAAGGACTGAACTTGGAGTATTTATGTCCCAGTTTGCTGCCTGGGTGGTCCCTGGCAGTGACTGACTTTAATGAAGCAGGAGCAGCAGGAGCTCCTTAGTTTCTGCTCAGCCAGTAGCACTGTGCTGGTCGTGAAGGTCAGGCACAAGCCCCTGAGGTGCTCAGTGTTGGAAAAGCCTTCAAGAAGCAGGTACTGGAGGCTTTGTAAGCTCTGTAAATCCTCAGGCAAGGTTGGAGGCTTTCTGAGGGACAAAATAGTCACCTATATGGCCCCATTCATTCCAACATGAATGCTGAGATCTCTCCATTTCACTCTTCTTGGAAAGCTTGATCTAGCCCTCTGGCCCAAAGGTGTCTTGACTACCTCCGTTTGGCTTGTGGCTCAGCTCATTTCACAGCATCATTTTTCTGAGGCTCTTCCTCTTGGTGAAGCTTTGTGGGCAGTGACATGAATGGCTTCTGGGAAGTCTCCTCATATGAGGGTCCGCTTATCTCCATAGCTGGTGTGTTCTTGACTTTCAGACAATTAGTTGGTAATGATGTACCTCCAACTGAGATGATTTTCACCCACCACACAAAAGTAGCAGTCTCCATGGGGATAAAATTATGTCCTGGGGCAGGGGGAGTTCCCTTTTATCAATGGGAAATCTTCCATGGAGAACACTTCCATGTTCTGAGCCATTACTGGATGTGTGCATGAATAGCTTCCTGGTATTAGGAAAGAAAGAACTTTGATTTCCCCTCTCCACCTTCCCTTTAATCCTTTGAGCCATGTTCTGTGTGTGTCTCAGTTTAGATGCCCTTCCCACGCACTCTTACCTTCCAGCAGCTTAGACTCCCCAGGGTGCAGTTACTCCCCTTTTCTGCCATGATTCCTTCAACTTTTATGTTTTTGTTTTTTTTTTAAATCATATTGTATCAACATTATAATACTAAAAATATTTTATTAGTGAGAAGATATAAATCCAATAAGCCCGGAAATATTTTTTCATTTTTTTCATGTTCTTTTTCTCCCTTGTTCGTAAGTGGATGAGATATTTATGTAGTTCTGATCCCTGAATGCATTTTTTTTTTCTGAATACAATTTTTACAGTCCTGTATAATCTGCTGCTGCTGGGATCAACTTTAGGGGTGACTGAGGGGTTGTCAATATTGATGATCAGACACATGGCCCTTCTCTGCCTATGGTCACTTGTACGAGGGGTATTTTTAATAAGACTAGAAGTGATACCTGCCTCTTAAACTCTGTCTCTGGATCTTACTATTAGTGCTCCAATGTCTGACCACCAAATCAGTGATATGGCATCTGACTTAAGCTTTAAGTGGTCTCTCTTAGGGAGAATGAGTCTCCTAAGGGGTGAGGCATTTTCCTTCTCCTTTTATGGGCTCTGCAAACCCTTTCTAACTATATTCTAAGAGAAAATGTCCCAGAGAGCATATTCCACAAGAGTCCAGAGGATGGAGAGGCTAAGAGGGAATTAGGATCACGTTTATTTACAAGCATTTATTCAGCCACTGCTCTGTAGATTCTGGCTAGCAGATGGAGAGTTCCAGTGAGGTAGAGTCCAATTATGAAAAAGAAATTGTCCCACAATCAAGAACTTAGAAGCTACAATAATAACATCTTCAGGAACATTGGCTTCTAGGACACTGCTTTCTTCCAGATTTTCTCCTGGGTCCTTATACCTGCTTGGCCCCTCCAAGGGCCTACGAGATCTATTCATAGCTCTTATCTCACCCTGCATATGCTTTCTGGGCTGCCATGGGTGCAACCATGGTGACTTCTACGTGCTTTGTGCTCAGCATCCGCAGGTCTGTTTTTTTAGATGGGGGTAGGACATTTCCTTTAATTTTTAAAATCTAAGGCCATGTTTGTATTATAGGAGTAAAACACTGTCATTACTGGAAAGACCAGAGAATGCAGATGAGCAAAAAGAATACTGACATGGAGTCAGTTACTGTTAACATCTTTGTATGTACCTTTCTAGACCCTTGTGCTCTCTTTTTAATGTTATTTCTCCAGGTTTTTAGTGCAAATAAATATAACTGTTCTTGCAGAAATGTGATAACAGTTTATCTGCCCACTATCATTCTCCATAGAAGGCATCTTGAGCATCTCATCTTAACTATTTTCATTCAGTATCTTGCTCCACTCATCCTCTGCTCAACATTCTCCACCTCCCAATATGAGTGACATCGCCACCTGATAAATTCTTTAAGTCTGACAAACCTGAGTCTACTCCCAAAATCAGATTGGTACTCTCTGTTTCACTGTGGCTGTCCAGTTTTGCCAATTCTATGACATCACAAACATCCCTGGAGTTTGCTCAGCACCCCAATGTTATTGCCTTAATTTAGGCCTTCACTAAATCTTGCTTGGGTGACTCTGATTCCAGCCCTTACTACAAAATATCAATGTTTAATCCCTGGTTAAAGTCCTTTTTCTCAAGTTCAGTGATGATCCAGATATTCCTCTGCCTAAAACCCTTCAGTGGCTCCCCATTGCTTACAGGGTAAGAATCCAGATTCCTTAGCAAAGATGTTACTGATGTGACTCCTGCACAGCCTTTCTTATGTCTTGTCCCATCTTTGCTTTTCCCATGGACTTTGGATTCACACTTACCATACAGTGTCTCCAAATTTTTGTGCCTTCTGTTCCCTTTCATTGGGATGCTCATTATCTTTTTCCATCCTAGGCTAACTTCCACGTGTCCTTTTGCAGTCACTGTCTCTCAGCTACTCAGAACTCTTCTAGGTCCGTCACATATCTGTCCATCTTCTTGGGCAACCTGGTTTGGGGTTCCTTCTGCTGAAGGTTGGGAAGACAGAAAATTTTTGATGCATCCAGTAAGGAAAACAGGTCAGGTTACCCCAGCCACTGCTAGAAAAGGCCACTGCTCTCATGCGGAGT
This sequence comes from Acinonyx jubatus, assembly GCF_027475565.1. NCBI lineage: Eukaryota > Metazoa > Chordata > Mammalia > Carnivora > Felidae > Acinonyx > Acinonyx jubatus. The sequence goes on from NC_069391.1 coordinate 43,879,570, forward strand.
GAACACATGGGCCCTGCATTACTGGAATGAAGAAGGTGAATTGCCATCACCTTTTCCCAAGTGCCCTCAGACTGCATGTTGGGCTTTAGGACTTCTTTAGAAAATGCCATTGCTTTGTTCTAAAAAGGATCAAAAGTGTCACACATAGATAAGATACTAGAATACAATGAGATACATGACATTAAAAACAGGTAAAGAACTTGTGCCAAAGGGAAAACAAAGGTCATAGTAACCCTGGCGCCAAGAGATAGCGCTAAGTAGGTGAATACTGCTATCTCATTATAAAGAGGAGATACATATTTAGCTCTATGCATTAAGTTATTCCACTTACAAGAGGGATAACTTAAAGAAGGATGTTGTGATCATTATCACAGACCTGTGATTCAGGAGCAGCACAGTCATTCCTGAGACTGAGACCTAAGTGACATTTCTATTTGGACCTGTCTTCATAGAACTTTTGGGTTCCTTCCCTATGGTACTGTCTGAGAAATTAATATTAACCAAACTTCAATGTATACCAGTTATGTGGAGTTGGGTGTTACAGGAGGAGTAATTGGAGGGGTTTGTTCTGGGTCTTCAAAGCCTTTTGGCTGCATGGTTCCTATTGATTGGATGGTTTGCTTAGGCCCTGCACTCTCTATGTCTAGATTTTAGTTATTCTTGGGCCTATACTCTGTCCTGCTCTAAAATGCTCCAGATTGTGTCCTCTCACCCCCTACTTTCCCCTAGGTTTCCTGGTTTCTATGATCTTTCATGGGATGTAAAAATCAGAGTTAAATTTGGTGTGGGTTTCATTTATTCAACAATATGCTCCATGCCAATGACTATGAAATATACCAGAGATGGCACAAAAGGGTGCACAAGAGAGGAAAATGACTCTGAGCAGGCATCTTGCCTGAATAGCCCTGTGTACATACCTCTTTTCTGTTACAAAATTCATCCCAATCTTCTCATGGTACGAAGATAGAAACAAAATCTCCAAAGGCAGTTCCAATCCATTTGTGGAACGTTTCCTCTTGGACTTGTGTATATCCCTTTGGATTATAAAGGAAGTCATAAGTTTATATAGGATTCCATACCCAGGATGTGAATCTGCTGGCTCTTAGGGCAGTTAGACTGGTTCTCGCTGGTGGGTGACCCAGACGCTGCAGGGACCTCACTGGAACCTTCTGCTGATGGACCTCCCTTGCTTGCTCCATTTAGGGGCCTGTGGGCCTCTAAGGAGGGTTTCTTACTGTTCCTGGTGCTTTTTTGTTTCTTGCCCACAGAATAGGCAATGAGGTGGGCCCTTCAGCAATGGAGATGGAGATGGTGACTATGTTTCTTATAAAAAATAACCTCATTGAGGGTTTGCTTCTCTCTAGGACGATCTGGTCTTTTCACCTTCTGTGAGGGCAGTGGGTGGCCTGAATGGAGATATTTCAATCCTGGCATGACTGGTGTGGCTGTTGGATATTGGTGGGGGTGTTCTGGGGACTGGAGTGGCTGGGCTGTGAAAGCCACTCTCCATTTCAGAACTCTTCCTGTTTAGGGTGCTCTATATGGGCTCAAGCACATCACAGTGACACTTCCTGAAGGCTTTCCCAGGAACTGGCCTCTTGGGTGGAGCTGTTCTACTTATCTTCACCATACTCTTTGCCTTGATGGTGCCCAAACTTTTATCCTACGTAGTTAAGCCTCATCTCACCTTGTGTTATGTGCTCCAGAAGGGCTGGACTGTGCTTCTGATTGGAGAACAGAAGCCTGAAGGTCCTGCTAAGAGGGCCACTCTCACTAGGAGTTAGAGAGTTGGAGATCCTTGTCTTGGATCTCTTTTGGCACATTATTAGGTCATTAAGCGGGCTCCTCTGGTTGTCTCTTATTCAGTAGCTTTCAGTATTCATTATTGGTCAAAAGTCTGTGGTGGGTAATGGGAAATCAGATGGTAATTACCATAGTCTTCGTTGTAAGCAAATCCCACAGTTTCTTATAAACGTGTTCAAATTGTCCCTTTTCTTCCTTTGTAGATACATGTAGCACATTTCCAGGCCCCATTCTTGGGGGACAGGTTAGAAGTGAACCACAAGGCTTCTCCCAAGTAAAGGAAGGTTTTTGAAGTGTAGGGATTCCCCTTTCTATCTTGACTCTGTGACCTTTGAACATCTTGGCTGGGGGATCCTTAGGTTTTTTTGCCCTCAGAACCCCTGAGAACTGAATTACACACACACACACACACACACACACACACACACACACACACACACTTTTTTTTGAGTGCTTTTATATAGTGGCCTTTATGAATTGGAATTTCCTATGCTAATCTCACCTCTGGTGATTTTACTTCTGCTGTGACACATCAAGGGTTGCTGAACAAGAGGCATTAGCCACCTACTATTCTGATGCTGTCTCCTGATTACCCCAAGAGATCCTCTAGATAGGTCCCTACTCCTCCTACCTTTTCCATTTCCCTGAGGGAAGGATTTAGGTTTGTACTGGAATTGGAGTCTACACAGAATTTGGATCTTGCCTGATTCTTACCTCCACTTCACGGTCATTGGGTGGGTGGCAGTGGCTTATGTGGTCTCCATTGTTACTGTCTAGCCCTCTTCAGCTCTCTTTTGTCCTCTGCCACCTTGGTCTTAGCTCCAACCCACTGCATCCTGATCTTTTCTCCCATTTTGTCCCAGCATCATGCATCTAGGAGGCTCCTTGCTACTGTGGAGCTACAATGAGCAATTTCCTTGCAAGGGAATGGAGAGAGCTCCATGATCTCATTATATCTGGAACTCTGGAGAAGGACATTTACTTGTTTTCTGTTGCCTTTCTAAATTAGCAAAAATAAAAAAGAAATTAGGAAACCTGATTAGCATTCTCAATGGCTGCTGGCATCCATCAGATTGCTCTCAGTCCCTGCCAGAGGCAGACCACTGTTGGGCCATGCTCCTCTGACCTGGCCAGTCAGCTTTTGTGCAGAGTGGTTTCCTTTTTCATAGAGGAATTTACTTTTCTATGCCTCAGTTTCTTCTTTAAACACAAGGGAATGATACTGATTCGTACCTAGTTAGGCATCTTTGCTCCCCTGGTTGCCATTTAACTAAGCCACAGTTCTTGTGTCTGTTAAAAGAGTCACTCTTGTGGCATATATACAGGCATGGATTGCAGATCCAGGCAACATTAGGGAGGGAGTCCTTCGTGAGATCTGTGCTTCCTCAGTTTGATCCCCTACTGAAAGTCAATGACAGCAGAGCTTCTTGTGGCTCTCTTCTATGCTCTTTGAAGTTTGCAATTGTAGATTCTCGTTACTGTTTTCTTTGGAGGGAAAAACTCCCCCATCTATTCATTTTTGGCTTTCCATGCCTTCCCCTACCCTATTGAACAGCTTCTCTGATCTCCTCATGATCCAGATGCTTTTTTAAGTCTCTTCATGTTTGGGACCAAGTATATCTCAGGATGATCCCTTAAAGCTGGGGGCTCTTGTCTGTTTGCTTGGTGTGTTCTTGGTGCTCAAACACTTAGTTGACATTGAGGTGAACTCAGCAAATCATGAGAGAGGGGGCTCCCCTCTCAGTGAACCAGGCAGCATCAGCCCTCCTGAGAACCACTCTGGCAGGTCCCTTCTCAAAAGTATTTAGGGGTGCCTGGGTGGCTCAGTTGGTTAAGCGTCTGACTTCAGCTTAGGTCATGATCTCACGGTTCATGGTTCGAGCCCCACATCAGGCTCTGTGCTGACAGCTCAGAGCCTGGAGCCTGTTTTGGATTCTGTGTCTCCCTCTCTCTCTGCCCCTCCCCCACTCACGCTCTGTCTCTCTCTCTCTCTCTCTCTCTCTCTCTCTCTCAAAGATTAAATAAACATTAAAAAAAATTTAAAAAAAAGTATTTAATCTTCTCTGGAACTCCAGAGTAGACTCAGAAGTATAAGGTCCTCACTTCATACTTCCCCAAATAATGCCCTTTTCCCCCCAAGGAAAAGTTCTCTCCACTGGCCCATTTTTGATGTCTTTCATTATATAGCTGCATTTAGGATAAGTAGTTTCCTTCTTTTGGGAAGATCAGTCTGTCATTTTTCTACTTCCAATATAGTCCCAACCTTTTTTTTTGTCAGAGAAGGTACAAATGACTGACCAGGGCAGAGGTTATCCCCATTCAGTATACTTCTCAGGTAACTAGATCTACAAATGAACATTTATTTTATATCCTCCCAACACTAATTTTTTTTATTCTAACATAATAAAAACAAAATATCATGAAAAGTTTTCCACTTTCATTTTCTATTGTCGTTTATGATATCTGATAATATGTAGATATGACCCTTAAGTAGTTACAATCAAAGTTTGGATACAATTTTGCTGTTTTAATAGATTTCATTAAACATTTTCTGTATTGTTATGGTCGTCAAATGAATGTTTCCAACAATATAGGATTTTATTGATTTCATAAACCATAACATATTTTGGTTTCTTCTATTGTTTATTTCCCCCTTTTCTTTTGCTATTACAAATATTAAAAAATAAACATCTTTGTAAATAATGCTTCTTTCATTTGATTTTGTTCCCTAGAGTTGGATTATTGGGTCGAAGGAAATGAATGTTTTTATGGCTTTGGAATATTTTCCCAACTTATTTTCTGAAGTGTTGAATCTGTCATTTATTACAGTTGCCACGAGTGCTAAGTAGGTTTCTGGCCATGAAGGAGAGGGTATAATATGTAGGGTGGTCTGAAAATGGCTGAACAAATGGTATCTCTCTCTTTTTTTTTTTTTAATTTTTTGTTTTACATTTTATTTAAAATGATAAAGGAGAGACAAAGCACAAGCAAGGGAGGGGCAGAGAGAGAAGGAGACACAGAATCTGAAGCAGGCTCCAGGCTCTGAGCTGTCAGCATAGATCCTGATGTGGGGCTCAAATTCACCAACCATGAGACCATGACTCAAACTGGAGTTGGATGCTTACTGACTGAGCCACCCAGGTGCCCCAAATGGTCTCTTTCAAACAGGCAAACTCAGGTTCACAAACATGGAATTAAGGTGAGTGATTGGTAGTTAATTTCCTTGACTTTTATCCCCCATATGCCACCTTCTCCTGTCCCCTCTTTTGTCTTGGGCAACACATACCTTTCCTGTATGTATGTAGGGAATCCTTAGAAATGCCCTTATTGTCTCTCTCCTACCAATGGCTTAATAGGAAGTAAAGTTTCAACAATTGAGTCTACAGAATCAAGCATTCCTGCCCTTCTCTTATTTCCTTGCCAACTTCTGTTTTAAATAACAAATCCAATATTCAAATAATGTATTTTTACTGAGAATTTGAAAACTCTTTAAAAAACATAGACCCACAAGTCACTGAGCTCCATGTGGCATGTGATCATTTGGCTGAGAGGGAGCAAACAGAAATCTGGTTCAACTTAAAATTCTAGGTTGAACTTTGATGACAGGGTGAGAGAGTATGAGGTAGTAAGAGCACAAAGACAGAGGGCAGTTCACACAGACCTGGGATGGCATCCCATCCAGAGTACAGTAGAGTCCTGTATGGAGATAGGAGCAACAGTGTCCTGGGCTGTTGCAGAGAGCACTTGACAAGTGGGAGGTCCCTGGCAGGGTCAGAATAAAGGCAGGGGAACTGCACCTCTTGCTCCAGACTCCAAGTTTTCCTTCAGCTACACATCTATTTATGTAAGAAGAGAGGGTGTAATGGGGGAATAGGAAAGGAGAGAGCTAACCTGTAGAAGGTCCACCTATAATCCTGCTCTCCCAAAGTTTGAACCACACAGAGTCAGTGGCATGATGTTTTGCCCTCCAGGGATCTCTGAATCTCTATTAAAACTAAGACCAAAAATGCCCATCTGATTATTCTGGAAGAAAATAATGGATCTAGGGGATAAGCAAAATGATTACAGAAAAACTAAACAACAGGGCCAAAGAATAACAGAGGAGGTTCCTCATCACCCTCTGACAAAATAAATTTTAAGATACAAAAGCAGTTTTTAATTTTCTGGGATGCCTCTCTGGATGGGACCTTGGCAGAAAACCCACAGTTGGATAGTGGGATTTTTCTAAGTCCGTTTGGGTTGTTATAATGGCATCATACCAGTCCACTTTTCCTCAAAATTGGATGCTAGGAAGTTGTTTTTCACTGATCTCTATATTTCTACAAAGGAAGGTGGACCCCAGGATTACCCTCAGTTGAATGTTTAGGCTTGAGGTAGTTAACTTCTTATAGGGATAGCCACCATTATAGTACAGACTTTGTTCATCTGACTGACATGTTATAATTTTCCCATCACTACCATGTAGATCTTTACATACATACATCTATATATCTAAATATGATAATATACTACTAATAATATAAATTTGATAGAAGGTATCATTGGTAGAAGGAGAATGTCTTCAAAATAGGAGCAAGAGGACCAGGATATTTTAAGTAGACCATTTTCTCTGGGTTAATGAGCTTTTATTTCTACTACCTTGGAGGAGGGGATTTCCTGTTACCTTCAGATAATACACCACCTGGAAACAATCCTGTCTGTGGTTGTAGCATAGAATCGTAAGCATCTCTTAACAGAAGATACTATTTAATGAGTGCTTACTGAGTGCCATCTTTGTGCTAAGTCCCTACTACTTGGAAAATGTTAGTCTTCACAGTCACCCAACATGGTACTTTTATTATCCCCACTTTACACATGGGAAACAGCATTGGAAAGGTTAAGTAGCTAACTTATTCGAGTCTCACAGATGCTTAGTGGTAGATGTAGATTAAACTCAGGCAGTTGGATTCCAGAATTTGCTTTCCAAAGTCAATGTGAGAATGCTCAGGAAATTAAGACAAGTAGGGTGCAGAAGAAGCCACATAGCAATACTGCAAAGTTTGGAACCGGGAAAATTTTGCTTGAAGGAAGACTGTCATTCTTTTTTTCTTTTTTCTTTTTCAAATATATATATATATCATGTATATATATGAGATATATATATATATCTCATATATATATTTATATCATATATATATTTTCAAATATATATTATATATATCATATGATATATATATTATATATATGATATATATATTATACATGATATTATATATATATTATATATATGATATATATGATATTATATATATTATATATGATATTATATATATAATACATATATATATATATATATATATATATGAGAGAGAGGAAGGGGCAGCAAGAGAGGGAAAGAGAGAATCCCCAGCAGGTTCCACACTCTTAGCACAGAGCCCAACGTGGGGTTCAAACTCATGTACTATGAGATCATGACCTGAGTGGAAATCAAGAATTGGTTGTTTAACCTACTGAGCCACCCGGGTGCCCCAAAGACTTGTCATTCTGAGTAGTCTTTCAGTGTATGTGGGATTTGTGGGTGAGCAGCTGGATTTACCTGGGAATCAGGGAGATTCCCTTCTTGGCCACAATAGTTGGGCAACAATTCTCAAAAGGAAGATTCATGGAGATGCCAAACAAGTTTACTAATGCTAATAATCAGAGCTAGTTGTGTGTGCTAGGCTTGGTAACAAAAGCCATTTTTGCAGAACTTTAATCTTTTTGCTGTTATGTAAGTCTACTACTATTACAGTTAGGAAAATAAACTCAGAGGGCCAGTAACTTTCCCGACATCACTTAGCTAACATGTGGCAGAAACAATCACTGTCCCAAATTAACCACCACTTGAAAAAAAAAAAAAGGCTGTAGCTCATCCACACTGACTGCCAGTTGGGAGAGCTGATAGTGGTAGATGAGCAGTAGATCTCTGCAGAAGACCAGTGCCTTTGAAAATCCTGAGGGATCCTCACTGGCAAGGAAAGCTAAGACCTCATATGTTTTCAATGAATACATTGAATCAAGTGAAGTTTTCTCAAAACACTTTGATATGGGAGTAGTTTGTCCTCAAACTGATGAAAGTATGTTATCTGATACTGGAATAATTAATGTTCAGGCACTTAAATTAAGAAAAAAAGAAAAACTGAGAGCATTGAGAGAAATCAAATTTATATTTGCAGCATAGATTCCTGCAGTGTATTTATCTTTACCAAACTCAGTGTCATTATAACCATATTATCAGAACACACTCATCTTTTATATAAATGAAATTTCTTACCTCATTAATATAATGAAAGTTTTATCCAGAAAGGAAAATGCATAAACTCTACTTTTGCTGCCCTTTGAAGCCCAATTATGTTACCAAAAAACAACCTCTTGGTGCCTACTCAATATACCTCCGAACTTAAAAGATATTCATTCACAATCTAGGTATTCATAATCTAACATACTGTTCTTTACCCTCATTGATCTCCTGGGACAAATTAAGTCTCTTAATTTTGTGATAACTGAGTAATAATATCTGGGCTACTCTATGTGATCATTGTAGAGTTTCCTTGTACTGTGTATATGGAAAGTACTTATTTCCACTCATCACTCAATGCAGTCTTTTATGAGAACTGCAATTATTTGGATAGAGTAAATACCAGAATTCTTGATTTGATGTAAGCAATAACAACAAACAAACCAGGAAACATTGATTTCATACATTAAAGTTTCTTTATATTTCTAGGGTACTTTACAGTTTATAAAGTACTTGAATCAAATCATTAATTTTGAGCCAGCAAGTGCAGGGAGGCTCAGTGATATGTTCAAGGGCTTCTAACTAAACAAATGTCTAACTAAGGGTTAAAATCCATAATTTTTGAACACCACGGCCATGATTAACATCATTCTTATAAAATGTTTTGTGAGTAATTATTGATTTCAATCCCAATTTTAAAATATTATTGCTGGAAATACTATTGGGAAAGAAAATAAAACAAGCAAAAAAGAAACTACTGTTGCACTCAGAGACATGGAGCAGACATAATGTTCAGTCAATGAAGTAAGAGACGGAAGAAAACCTGCAATATGATTGCATGCAAATGAAGTTCAATAGTAGGCAAAACAAGGATTTCCGTTTCTGGCCAAGATGAAGTAACCGGGATTAGAATTACTCTCCTGCCTGAAACAACTAAAATCCAGACAAAAAGTATGAAACAATGTTTTTTAAGATGTTAAATGTCAGGCAACAAAGGACAGGGATCTTTGAGAGATGGAAAAGAAAATAGGTTGAACCTCAGTCTCCTCCAGGAGAGTTTCTAGTTTGCAGTCCTAGGGGGGAGACTGCCAGTGAGCCTCGTATCGTAGGGCAGATGGAGCTGAGAACCTGATTGTCACAGTGGCTAGAATTCTCAGGCCAAGTACGAGAAGAAATCTGGACAGAGGAAGAAATCCCTAAGATTTACAGAGGGTCCCCTTTGAGTCTAGCTGAGTACCAGTGAGTTCTTTGCATGTAAGAAAAGAATCGCCCAAAAGGATTAGTGAGAAGAATCGTTGGAGCTCACTCAGGGCCAGAATGGTTTCTGTTCCTACCACCCAGAATATACAACCTCCTAATTCTCAGGGCATTGGGTAGAGTTGTAACTCAGAACTTAGATTTGGGAAAAACTGGCCATAGACTAAATACTGCTCTGGTCCCACCTACTAAAGTTTACCAACAGACCCCAAATAATCAAACTGTTTCCAATCATGTCCCAGAACAAAGCTTAAGAATATATGTAGGAAAACAAAAATACCCAGCATGTACAGGCAAAATTTACAATATCTGGCATCTGATGAAAAATTATCAGGCATGCAAAAATATATTTATATACCCAGGAAAATATAACTTACAATGAGAAAAATCAATCAAAACTGATTCAAAAATCACACAGATGATAGAATTTGTAGACAAAGAAATGAAAACAGTTATTATAACCTTATTCTGTATGCTCAAAAAGATAAAAGATTGAACATGTTAAGTAGAGACATGTATAATATACAAAAGACCTCTTAGTAGGCAAAACAAATCTAAAATGACAGAGGCCAGAATAGTATTTAGTTTTAGGGAACAGTAATAGGGGAGGGGCATAATGGTGCCTTCTGAGATGCTGGAAATTTTTTTATCTTGATCTGGGTGATTCTATATGCATGTGTACATATGTAAAAAGTAATTGAGCTCTATGCTTAAGACACGTGTGCTTGATATAAGTTAAACCTCAAGAAAGAATCCCATACTATCAATGCTGTTGCAAAGCAAGTAAACCCATGTAAATAAGCAGATCTTTTATTCCATTGGATGGATCAAAATGGATGTATGTCCTCAAGAGTCTATAACAGACAGAAATTAACTATTATGGAGGAGGTAGAAATTAACTGCATCATAGAGATTAATTTACCATTTTAGTTAAATTAGTCCCAACTGGTCAATGAGGGCAAGACTCATTAGTTGGCCACTAACTATTGTTGGTTGCTATTAACTCTTGCCAGTTTTGGTCCACAAAGGTATAAGATGGAGCCATAAGGAAAGAAAATCCATTGTTTTTTGTTACGCATTTAAGAAAGAAGATATGCAGAGAGGGTCTAACTTACAAAATAAAGATTGATCATATCTACTTTGCCAGGAAGTACATACGTGTGGTACTGAATAAAGATAGTACAGAATAAATCAGCCACTTCTGATAGATAGATTCTGTGTGGACAATGGGACAAGAATGGGGTCAAGGCTAGTAGACTCTAGATGGGAGTCAAGCGATCAATAAAAGTAGATTTCTCTTGTTTCTGTCACTCTGCACCACTCCCACCAAGTACCAAATGCAGGCCACTGAGTAAATAGTTCTCCATAGGCAATTCTACTTCTATCAGCTGCTGCTTCTCAATTAGAATGTATCTCTCACCTGGAATTCCAGTAGGTCAAGTTGTGGATCGAAGAGGGAGAGGCCACATTTCTTTTTCTATAAAGGAGGGACACATTGGATGGAGAAATTTTTCACAGGGCTTTCTTTGAGACAGAGTGAATTATTTCTGAATATTGTCATTAATTAAAATAATTGTCATATCTCCTTATGGAAGTTGACACAAGGCTAGTTGGTAGTCTGAGTTTGATATTTTGTCATTGTGTCATTTTGTCATTTTTTTTCTTTTATTAATTGCCAGCCACAATTTTCATTCGTATCTTACAAATTTTCCCTGTGAACTGTGTTTTTTTGACACTTGGCAGAAGAGTCATAGTAGTGACGAAAAGAAATGAAGACGTCAGAAGATCGTATTTAAATTTTTTCTCTGGGCATTAGTCTTAGTTTTGAAGCATTAATGGTGGTCATTGCTGGGGATGGTTAATTTTTCTGGGTAACCTTGGGAAATACTATGACCTAACACTGGGAAGATCTCTAGGCCTCTAGTTTTGTAGGACTCAATAGTGGAAATGTCACTAATGTTTCCAGAGTTATCTGGATGGGGTAAAATAGGATAGCAGTAATGGAGATGAGTATTGCTCTGCTTCTGCCCAGCCCTCTCTCAATCCCCATACTCTGCAGAAATCTTGTTTCTGCATTTCTCCCGATGCGTTTAGGGGGTATTTCTGGGTGATCATTTCAACCTACCACATGTGTTCACTTTTTCTCTCCTTTCCTGTTCTGGTTGTCTGATATTAATATAATGGAAATTGTAGTGGTGGATTGATTACATTGATGACCCATTTAATGCCTGCCCTCCCTACTCCCTTCCCCTGGCTTCTTGGTCCTGTAACATTGTAGGCTCTTCCCACTCTGCTTCTGAGGTTGGTCATGTGTCCTGCTTTGACCAAGGGGGCTTACAAAACACCTTAATGTTTTTGTTTCTTCTTTGGCCCCTCTACCTTTGTCGTGAGAACATGTTTAGGCTAGTCTCCTGGAGGATTAGAGGCCATATAGAACAAAGCCAGTTTATTACAGCTGAGGCCATTTTGGGGGCTTGCTTAAGATCCTAGGATGCAGATTGCTTGAGTGAGCCTAGCTAAAATCCGCCAAATCTGGCCCAGGCCAGTAAAACTACTCTGTCAACTCACTGGACTCTTGAGCTAAATAAATGTTAATTTTTTAAACCACTGCATTTTGGTTGTTTTGCAATGTTATGGTAGAAATATATAATTGATACATGTGCCTGTGCCATGAAACCCTTTGAATTGGGTTCTCATTTGCTTCTGTCATTCCATACATTGTGGGTATGGCTCATGGCTGAGGTTACTGCTTTTTTCCTGAGTCCCTATAGTCACCCCAAGTTGGAAAAGTGTCTTTTAGCCCTCCTTCCAAACACTGCTGCCCTGTGTTCTCACCGTTGGTTATTATCTAGAGTGGACTTTTTTTTTTTTTTTAACATTATGAACTATTTAGAAAATAAATATGTAGAATATCCTATAACATACACTAGTTCTGTATTTCTATAACCCATGTTTATCAAATTATTTTACTACTTTGCAACTTGTATTAATTTCTTGGGGCTGCTGTAACAAACCAGGTAACTTCAAGTAACAAAAATTTATCATGTCACAGTTTGGGAGGCTAGAAGTCTGAAATCCAGATGTTGGCAAAGCCAAGTTTTTTGGGAAGGCTCTAGGGGAATGGCTGTTTTATGCCCTTCTCTTAGCTTTTGGTGTTGCTGGCAATTCTTGGCATTCTTTGGCCTGTAGCTGCTCTACTCTACAGTCTCTGTCTCCGTCATCACATGGCATTTTCTCCTCCTGTCTTCAGGTCATCATCTTATAAGGATATCAGTCATATTGGACTAAGGACCCACTCTACTTCGGTATGACCTCATCTTAACTAATTACAAACAACCTTATTTCCAAAGGTCATTTTCTGAGACACTGGGGTCAGGACTTTGACATATCTTTTCTGGGGACACAAGTTCAACCCATAACACCATCCATTTGTTAATATGTAATATTTTTGCATCTGTTTTCATATGTAAGCTTTTTCTACACTTGTACTATTCTTGTCTAGTTTTAGTCTCAAGGTTATTTAGCCTAATGGAAATAATTTGGGAAAGTTCTTTCTTTTATTATTTTCTGAAATAGCTTATAGGGTATAGGTGTAATTTGTGACAAAGAAGTTTGGTCATATCCATCTATAAAACTCTGTTAGCCTATTATTTTGTGGGGAGGGGTGATTTTTGACTCTTGACTCAATCATTATGATGGTTATTGTTTTCTTCAGCTTTTCAGTTATTTCTTGAGTCAATTTTTATAATTTATACTTTTTCTAGAGACTTTACTGCCATAAAGTTATTTGTAGTATTTATTGAATGTTTTAAAAAATCTACAGTCTCTTTAGTTATGTTTTCTTTTTGGTCCTAATATTATTGATTTATGCTGCCCATACCACTTTTTTGTTTGTTTTCTGCTCTTTTTATGTGATTAGTCTTACTATTTGTCTATTTTATTAGCATTTTCATGGAAGACTTTCTTTGGGTTATATACTGTTGTTTCTTTTCCAGCTTGTTAAATTGAACATTTAATTAATTGAATTTTAATCTTTTCTTTTGTAAGTCGTTAATTTAGGTCTATAAGTTTAATTCTAACTACTGCTTTTGCCTGATTATGCAAGTCTTGATATGTCATTCCTTCACTATTATTTAATTATATATGTTTGGGAATGGCAATCATTCACTAAAGTTGTTTAGAAGTGTATTTTTAAATTCTCAAACATAAGATTAGTTATTTTAAAACATAGCTTCAAAATTGTGTTGTGGTTAGAGAATGTAGTTAGATATTGATTCTTCAACATTTATTGAAAATTTCCTTGTGAACTGGTACATAGTGAATTTTCATGTGTCCTGGAAATGAATACATTATCTTTAGTTATTGAGTGTAGAGTTCTGTGTATCACTCTTAGAACAAGCTTATTAATTATATTTTAAAAAAATGTTCTATAGGCTATATCAGTTATGCATATTATATTAGTTTCTATGATAGGTATAGTAAAATCTTTTGCTCTTATGATTGATTTGTCATTTTCTTTTTGTAACTTTTGTCATATATTGTATTGTATATTTTGGGATATACTGATAGATACATTATTGCATGGTTTTGCAACTTCCTGACAAAGGTTTATTATTTACTGTCTTGCTTGACACATATCAATGATTTTCATCTTTAAATTCTATTTTGTCTATCATCATTTTTTATCCCATTTGTTCTTAAAAAGACAAAATCCAAGGATTGGTTTTTAACTGGTGAGTTTAATTTGCTTTCATTTATTTTTTTATGTTACTGGTATATTTAGAGTTCTTTCTATTGTCTTCTTCTAGTCTTTAAGTCAATCTTTTTATTGATTGCTTTATTCTACTTTTCTGCCTTTATTTGGATTATTAATATTTTTTCTATTTCCTCTTTGGTTTTCTTTGCTAGGTTGGAAGCTATGTATTTTATCACATAAGTATAGAATACATATATACATTTTATGTATTTAGTGTGTAATACATTAAATACATATTTATGTATTTCACACATACGTTTATTTGTATTAAATATATATTTGCATTATGTATGACATATACTCTATGGCATAGTTTTCTGAAATGTTTAATACACACACTTAACTATAAAGTTTCCTAACAAGATATGAAGTCATTCAGTGTTGCTCTTCTCTTTAATAGTATAAGAGCTTCAGTGTACTTTACATAGATATTGATAAATCTTCACTTATTCTTTGTTGTTGTCTGGAGTTTTAGTGTCACTTGATTTCAATACAAAAATGTATCATTTTTAATAGCAAAATTTACCTAACTTTAGCAATTTATTTTCCTAATATCTGTGCACCACATATCTCATTCATCTTTCTTTTCCCCTCTGGATTATCTTTTCTTTTTGCTCAAATACTTCCTTTAGTAATTGTTAAGCAAGAGACTGTAGAAGCTCCTTTAGTTTTATGTATATAAAAATGTATATTTTGAATACTAGCTTAACTGCATCTAGAATTCTTGGTAAACAGGTATTTTCTCTCAGTACATTGGAGATTTGCTCTATTGTCTTTTGCTATCTATTGTTTCTGATTAGAAGTCTATGTTCAGTCAGTTGGTCATTAGTTTGTAGGCTGTTTTCTTTAAGGTTTTCTCCCCCTTACTGTTCTTTAAGGCTGTTCTTTAAGGTTTTCTCCCCCTTACTGTTTTAGATTTTACTGGATGTGCTAATGTAGATTTATCTGCTCACCTCTCAGACTTTTACTCTTTCAATATTGGTTCTCTGCCATTCCCTTTGTTCTTTTCTTCTTGGTCTCTCATTGAATGTTTGTAGATTCATGTTGGATCCTCTTAATTTATATTTCTTTTAGCATTTCTGATTGGTTCTTTTTAAAAAATGTGTGTTTCGGGCGCCTGAGTGGCTCTGTCGGTTAAGCTTCTGACTTCGGCTCAGGTCATGCTCTCACAGTCTGTGAGTTCAAGCCCCGTGTCGGACTCTGGGCTGATAGCTCAGAGCCTGGAGCCTGCTTCAGATTCTGTGTCTCCCTCTGTCTGCCCCTCCGCTGCTTACACTCTGTCTCTCACATTGTCTCAAAAATAAATAAACGTTAAAAAAATGTTTCCTTTTTTCCCTGTTTTTGTGTCAATATGTCTCATTCTTAATGGGTTTATTCAGTCTTTTATATCTTTAAGAATGTTAAATCTTATTTTAAAATCATTTTGTAATTTCTGCATTAATTTTGTCTGGTATGGTAGATCAGGGGCGTTAACAGCCTATTGCTGATTTTCTAGTCACTCTCTCAGCATTAGTTTTCACATGTATTTTGGACCGTTATTTGCAGGTTTCCTTGAGTTAGTGTTTTCTCCTCCTCTCTCTACTAACTTCATTCTGAATAGGGTTTTTTATGTTTTGCCCCACTGGGTTCTCTAGCTCACCATTAGATCTTACAATAATGACTTACAGCTCATGTTCTGTTAGATATTGAGGATGTTATATATCCAGCTATTTTGGGGGTCCTTAAGACCCACCCATATATTCAGTGATTTGCTGGAAGGCTTCATGGGACTCAGTGCATAGTCGTACTCAGGACTAAGGTTTCTTTTTGCTAAAGGATACATGGCAGGATCAGTAAGGGATAAAGACATGGGAGGAGTCTGGAGAAATGCACAGACTTTGTTATACCCTCTCTCTTCTGTGAAGAGACACACCTAGCATGTTTCCTTCTCTAGTGGTAACAAATGCAGAAAGATGTGTGTAATAGGCTGTGCCCATTACAGACTCAGGGCCTGTATTTGTTTCCTAAGGTTGCCATAATGAGTTACCACAGCTTGATGGCTTAAAACAACAGAAGTGTATTCTCATATTCTGAAGGCCAGAAATCTGAAATCAAGGTGTTGGGAGCCTTGGTTCCTTATGACGACTATGAAGGGGAAGCCGTTACATACCTCTCTCCTAGCTTGCGGTGGCTGTTGGCAAACCTTAGTGTTCCTTGTATTGTAGACACAGCAGTCTCTGCCTCTGTCTTCACATGGCCTTTGTGTTTCTCTTTGTTTGAAATTTCTATCTGCTTTTTCTCCTATAATAACACCTACCTTTGGATTTAGGGACCATCTTAAATCTAGGATGATCTCATCTCAAGACGCTTAACTTAATTCCATCTACAAAGATCTTGTTTCCCCAAATAAATCACATTTACAGGTTCTGGGTATGAGGGCTTGGACATGAATTTTGAGGGGCCACTATTCAACCCACTGTAGTGCCCAAGGTTTTCATTGGGCACCGATCACATAGGTACCTTCTGCCTGGTATGTACCCAAATTCCAAACTCCCAGAAGAAAAGCAAGTGTTCACAATAAAATACACTGTTTGTATGAACAGTCCAGGTACAGTGAGACTCCCTCATAAGTAGGGGACCTGTTTGAATGCCAAGTTCCCAGATGCCAGCTCAGGGCCAATCTTGAAAGCAAGCCCTTCAAAATATGCCAACCTAAGGTCTGCTATATTAGCTCTTTTCTGTGAAGTCTACCCACTTCACCTGATAAAGATATTCAAGATATCTTTATAGCAAAATTAGTATCATTAGGAACCCACAATCTAGGGACCACCCTGCAATATTGATTTCAGTTGTGCCTTCCAGAGTCCTAGATTTAGCCAGTTAAACAAATCCCACTTAACCATAAAGATCTTAGAAAGCTTGGTGACTTCCTTGAGTGATATGCCTACCTCAATTTACAGCTTTGGGCAGGCACTGGAAGTTATGAATGCAACTAGTCTCTGTATCAGGATTAAAGAGTCAGTCCGCTCAATATCAGATGGATATCAGGGAACAAATCCCATTCCATGGACATCTGTATCTAACTCAGACCAGCCAGCATCTACAATGATTTTACAGTTTACACCCCACTGAGGGCTGTTCTAAATTTGCAACAGTCCCAGAGTCTTGGTCTTATTCATTGAGTGGAGAGATCTCATCTGATTTCAGTTTAGCACAGCTGAGTACTAAGGCTAAAATAGCCCATAGCAGACAGTGTAAGATTTCAGCTTAAGTCTAGGCAATTAGGAGTTTGAATTCAAAATTACAAAACTGCCAGCAACCAATTTTATTCTGCGGTAGCAAACCCGAGACACTGCAAGGCCAGAGAACTGTGTTCAAAGTCCAAATAATGAGGCTTTCCCAAGGCCTTTTTTTCCCGTTGTCTGAGTGTCCAGATTGACCCACTCTAAAATATGCACATTAGGCAGGAAAAGAATCATCAGTCTTTAAGGGTCGGCATTTGGTTTCAATAGGAACTCATTAGCAAACTAAAAACTGCTTTTTAAAGCTAATAAACAGCATACTTCCATTTGGAGACCCCTTTAAAAGAGGCTGCAATAAGGGGTGCCTGGGTAGCTCAGTCGTTTGAGCGTTGGACTTCAGCTCACATTCCGTGAGTTCGAGCCCCGCGTCGGGCTCTGTGCTGACCGCTCAGAGCCTGGAGCCTGCTTCAGATTCTGTGTCTCCCTCTCTCTCTGCTCTTCCCCTGCTCATGCTCTGTCTCTCTCTGTCTCAGAAATAAAAACATTAAAAAAATAAAAAAAGAGGCTCCAATAAGCAAAAATTATAACAAAAATCATCAGTTATGGAGATTTGTCCCGTTTTTCATACCCAGACTTTAAATTTCACTTAACCACTCACGGCAAAAATCAAAGGAATTGTGTACCACTGACATTTTTTTTTCTTAGAGTCTTTCCATGATTGTGATGATCCCTCTCTAGCATTCATGAAATTGTAAGTGTATGATAATTTTTAAATAAATTTTAATTGTACATAGATGAAATAGCCATAAAACACAAGGGTATTTATGCAAATCTTTTTTTCCCCCATTGCAAGTTTTGCTCCAGGCCCTAGCAGTAAATTCAGCATTTACAGGGTTAAAACTACAGCTACTGCTGGAATACAAAGAGTTGGGGTGCTTTAGACAGGCTGCATGAAAGGCTTGAGTGCTCCCTACTTTTTTTTCTTCTGTCTGAAGGGAAGGTGAGAGCAACTAACCAGGTAATTTTTATGGTCTCTAGCCCATTGAAAGCCCAACCTGTGGGAATGTTTGATCCCTTTTTCCTCCCACCAGGTGGAGAGCACCAAGAAAACCAAAGGCATCACCTGGGCTTCTCTTTTTCCTTCTTTTTAGCTTAGCAGGGCCCAAAGAAGTCAGGGAGTCCAATGAGTCAAGTCTCCTGGGCTTAAATCTGTTGTCAAATTCCACGGGTGAGTTTCACCTCTCACAACAGATAGCAGTTAAGCTGCTCTTTTGTGCTCTGAATAACTCCATAATCATCCATGCACCAGGATTTTGTCATCCCCTGCTGTTCTTCTTCCCCCTTGCCCTCCCCACCTCAAATAATTCTGTAGCCATATTTGAGCAAATTGGAGCTGGTCTAGTGTGGTGTGGCCAGCACCACTTTGGGGATCCTGAAGGCCACAGATGTTTGGAGAATTTTTAGAAGCACTTAGGGAACTCTGCACGTAGTTGGACTAACAACTGAGGTCTATTACAGTGAAAGCATATATAACAGGGTCATCAAGGAAAAAAGACACAAGAAGATTCTGGAGAAATCTATGAACAGGCTTCCTTATACTCTTTTTCTCCCATAAAGAGAAATACCAAGTGTGTGTGTGTGTGTGTGTTTAAAGCAAACAAATGTGGAAGTATGTGTGGAAGTATGTGTGCAATACTTCTGCTCAAGAGAGCCTATTAGAGAATCAGAGTTCAAGACTTTTATTGGGGGCTGATTACATAGGCCTCTTCTCCTGAGCATGGACTAAAGTTCCAGACTCCCAGAAGGAAAGCAGATGTTAGGCATAAATCACATTGTACAAATAGTCTAAGTACAATGAGCCTCTCTTATTAGTTAAGGAGTGATTTGGGTGCCAAATTCCCAGACGCCCAGTCAGGGGCCCAGCCTTTTAAGTGGGCCCTTCCAAATATGGCAGCCTCAGATCTTCTATTAAAGCTTCTGTTTGGTCACTGAACCTGGAGGTGGGTTGAACCGGACAGAGAGGCTGTATTGGTCTCAACTTTCCCTACCTTTCTTGGTTATGCAGCTGTATTATATAGAACATAGTCCAACACAGCACAGTGCCACGTGGCTAAACTATTTTATGATGAGAGAGTCTCACCATAGTTCTTGATTTCGAGCTTAGGTCTCCTGTGGTGTATACAGGAGGTGGTGCTGATGGTGGTGGGGTTATTCTAACCCTTCTTAGCCTCTAACAGACTTTGGACCCAGGACCCAGAGGGTCTGCAGCTTTAGCCTCACTCACTGCTTTGTGTTCTAGATCACTTTTTTCTCTATAAAAACATGACTGTGTGTTTTAGATTTTCTTTTAAAGATGTTTATCATTGCTATTTGTTTGGAGCAAAGTGTGGTGGGGATGGGGAGGCTTCGACTGTGAACTTACCCGGTCTTAACTAGAAGCACTCTTTTACTTTTAGATACATTGCAACTATTTCTACTAAGGTTCAGGACTGAGCCCAGGGGGCTGAGCTGGCCTTCAAGACAACTTTGGTGGTGGATACGGTGCTTTCCTCAAAATTGTCTTTTATTGATGTTTCTGGCCTGTTGTCCTTGTGTCTCTTGACAATCTCTTCCTTTGGGATAAATTATTCTCCATGAGGTTCATTATTGGGCCTGCCCTGCAGTGTCTGTTTTTGTGGGGCAACCTAGCCTAGGTGCACAAGCCAAGATTCCCCAACTGCTCCTGGATTTGGCTCAAACATGTGACTTAAAATGAAAGAGCAAAATCAGTCAGTGTTTGGGCAGTCTACCATGTCCAAAAGCCATTCTAGTCACTGCAGGAAAAGACAAATGACTAACCTATAAGTCAACTACTAATTCATTTCCCCCATATTAACCTAAATGGTTCTCATTACAGTTATTAACAGCATATGTTCTGATTACTCAGCATCTGCCACCCCAATTTCTTTTTGAGAACTTCTCTCTTTTCTATTATGTGAGCCTGTCTTGGTAGCACAATAAGTCCAGATGTGCATACTTTTACTACACAAGTCACAGGAGATTTTGGAGCCTCTTCCCCGCTCCCCCCCCCCCCCCCCGACCCCCAATCCTTTTTGTTGACTACTCTGGCCCACCAAAAGGGTGGTGAAGGAATCTCAGCTCGGTCAATGAGTTGATGTCTCCTAGGATATTCACTCTTGGATGGGTTGAGGCAAGCACTAAAGACAAAGAATTGCTTATTCCTGCAGCCATGCTGGGTCAGCAAAGAAATTCTTCCTATCCTAGTCTATGTTATTTTATCTTCTATCCTAGTCTATGTTATTTTAAAATCTGGCACTGAAAACAGAGCATGGCAGTTCAGATAAGATGTGACTGATGTATGCTTAGTGATTTCTACTGCTGGTGAGTCCATGAGATTCATACACTACCCCCCCCCCTTTTTTTTTAATGTAAAAAACATTTTTACTGTTTAACCAAAGCTGTTTAAGCTATGTTGCTTCATATTACTGTTATGGATCTACATCTCTCTATGTTGTTGTTAAGAAACGTTGCTAAGCACAGCTGCTGGAGCAGCTGATATTTGAACCCCCAACTCAGGTTTAGAGTAATTGGAAATTATTATTACTATATAGTTAAACATTTTTTTTTTTTTTTACTATTAGAAGCTTATTTCATGCTGACAAGATGGTTTTGAACTCAGACTCCATCACCCAGCCAGCTTGGCGTCATCTGAAATCTTGCCAGAGTTTGCCAATCCTAGGTGTTGCTAGCATGCTGCAAAGGGGACACCTACCTACATGGTTTTCTCAATCCAGCACTCCTCAAGTATTTTCTTTTGAAATACAGAAACTTCATTGGTGATCTCTGGTCTTATATTCAACCCGTTTTTAAAAAAATATTTTGAAGGTTTAATTAAAAAAAAGTTTTTTTAATGTTTTATTTATTTTTGAGATAGAGAGAGACAGAGCATGAGCAGGGAAGGGGCAGAGAGAGAGAGAGAGAGAGAGAGAGACAGAATCCAAAGCAGGCTCCAGGTTCTGAGCTGTCAGCACAGAACCCCACGCAGGGCTCTAACTCACAGATCGCGAGATCATGACCTGAGCCGAAGACGGATGCTTAACCGACTGAGCCACCCAGGCACCCTGGTTTAATTTTTTTTAAAAAACAAGTTGTTTCTTCCAGTTTCCTTTTTTTGTGCTTTCAGCATAGCTGTATTCACCTGCGTGAGCTCACCTCTGACTTTCTGGATGCAGAAATAATATAAAGTTCAAAATAGCAAAAAGTTAAAAACTGCCACTCTACATTCTCAATGGCATTCTCTGAAGTATAGGATTACAAAATGCTGTTTATTTCAGCCTCCAGAAGTGAGTATAATCTATTCTATTCCAGACTTTTGCTGGGAGTTGGCTCTGAGAATTAGGTTTACAAAAAGACAAGATGATAATAGAAATTATTCTTCTTTCCTGTATTCAGGTGGTGCTTTTATCCTCTATGCCCTTTATTTACTTAACTTGTAGAGTGATCTATTTTACACTTGCTCGAATTGTCTCAAATCAGGTGAAATATGATATGAACACGAGTAGTTCTCTTTGAGTAGGTCCCCTCCAGAATGGCAGCTCCTGAGGAGTCCTCAAGATTATAGATGCTGAGCATGGTGTGTGGGGGGTGGCTAGCCTGGTGGAGCCCTGGGCCCCAGGGAGCCTAGCCTCCACCTTGACTTCAGGGAACCATGCATGACACAGAAGCAGATGCATCTGAACCTCAAGGGGGGTGACCTGGCCAACAGGAACATCAACCATGACTAGTGATTAAATGTTACTTTTTTTCTGTCTTTTTTGGACACCACAAAATGTCTTGGATTTCTCCCCTGGGAAATCTTAATATTAACCTCTAAGAATTAACTTCCAGCCTGGCGGGATGTGTTCCTGGACTTTGAATTAAGTTTCTGTAAAGGAAATAGGTGATGTTTATCATATACATGAGTTTGTGGACTTTGTCATATAAACAATGAATCTAGTACAGATATCTCTTAGAGTACTGGTTTACTAAAAAGAGGAGAGCCTGCAAGCAAACTTTATTGCAGGAAACCCAGGTTTAGGGAGAATGCCTACTGTGTGCCTACTTTGTACCAGGCCTGATGTATTTCATTGTATTTACTTCATTTGCTTTACCAGATAGGCATTACTTCCATATTATAACCGAAGAAGCAGGTTGTATTAGGGTTCTCTGGGGGAAACAAAGTTATCTATTATCTATCTATCTTAAAGAACTGGATCGATGATTATGGAAGCTGAGAAGTTCCAAGATCTACAGCTGGCAAAGCATTTTGGAAACCGAGGAGAGCTGATAGTTCCAGTCCACTTCTGAAAGCCTGAGATCCAGGAGAGCTGTTGGTATAAGTTTGTGTCTGAAGGCAGGAAAGAAGCCACTTCCCAGCTCATCAACCAAGGCTTCTTCCATAGCCTTTTGTTCTTTTCAGGCCTTCAGTTGACTGGATGAGGACCACCCACATCAGGGAGGCTACCAAATGTTAATCACATTCAGAAACACCCTCACGGACACATCCAGAACAATGTTCGCCTAAATGATTGGGCACCCAGTAGCCCAGTCAGGTTGACACATGAAATCCACCATCATACAGGGTAAGAATGATGTATTTAGCACATACTTAACACATCAGTAAATGATAGAGCAAAAATAAACCTCCAAGATTGGAGCATTCAAAAGCTTCCTTACAAAATTTGTACGTTGTGTGTCTGGTACTTAGGAATTACTTAGGCTACTTTGAAGTCAACAAGCAGTTCACAAATGCTATTGTCTACTCCTCTTTCCTACTTTGTGTCTCCAAATTAGAGAGAGAGAGAGAGAGAGACAGACAGACAGACAGACCCTGGACCTCCTACATGTGGTTGGGAAAACCTGGGTTAACATCTTGGGGGTTGTTTGCATTTTAGCCTTCTACTGTGATAGTCACCCAGGCAGGTAACTGGCTCCCAGCGATACTTTGTCTCTAACCGGCAGCCCTTCCCTTGTATCCCTTGCTGACTGTAACAGGTACTTAGGACCAACTTTATTTGTAGACCTAGAGTGCAGAGTCTCCAGGGCTGGGCTGTGACACCAGGCCAGGTGGTTTTGGCTAAACTGTAGTCCATGTAGAAATAGGAATGAAACTTTGCTGTGTTCTACAGCAAATAACTTCAGTGAAAAGTCCCCTTTGCAGTAGGAAAAGGGGAGACGATAGAGGAAAATACAGCAGCAGCTTTTCCCTTTTATTCTGAAGTGAGTAAGCTTGCCACTTGCCTGGCAGCCATTTAAACTATGCAGCTAGAGTCCTTTTCTCGAAGAGCGTGAGTTTCAAGTTCAGGTTTCAAGATGCCTGGACTGGTGAAAGGACACCCTTCTAGCCCCACCCTCACCCTGACACAGACACCTGTGGAAAGCCCGGAGGGGTAATGTGCTGATACATTAATGTTATGGGCCTTAGCATAACCAGGGGAGGGCAGAGCACAGTTGTGAATGTACCATTTGAAGGCAGAAGAAAAGGAAACAGGGCTTTCTAACAAGGCAGCAGGTATATAATTATATGGGAAAACCTGAGAGGTGATTTCAAATTCTAGATTAGGTCAGCAAAGTTGCCTTGTTTTGGAGACCTAGGTGTTTTCTTCTCTTTGACCATCATCTAGGACTTTGTGCACCCTCGCTCTTTTAGAAGCAAGGCGTTAACTTTCCTTCCACACGAAACAGTCCCTTGAATCACCTCCCCATTGTGACAGGGAATTTGAAAAGTCACACTAGGTGCTGGCATTATTGCTGACGGTGTTGCTGCCAGCCCCTAACCCTTCAAGCCCAGAGGCGTTTCTTTGCTTGGTGTTTGCGCCGCTGGCCTCCTGGTTGCTACTCTGGAAGGAAGAGAAATTTGTATCATTCTGATCTGGAGACTCTGGAAAATCAAATAGAGGGAAACATGGAATCAGGGATTGGAGAGGAATCCTGGTACAACACAACCTCCAGTGGTGCACATCTGAATATGCCGCAAGTCAGTCCACTTTCTGGAAACAACCACAAACAGAGATGGCCCCATGTGATCCTTTCTTTTGTACTAAAATTATAAGGAGAATCCTTTGATTTCTCTAAAGGCTTTAAAAATGACTTTGTCATTCCGTGTTCAGTAAGAAAAAGAGAATATTCAGATGAGCAGGAAAAAAGTCCCCCAAATCACTCCTTAGCCCCTTATGCAGAGGTAACCTTGGTGCATGTTTTGAAGTATAGGTGTTAAGATTTCCCCCTCATGTAAATATGTGCATCCACATACAGACACACATCACAAAAATGGAATCATTATATGCATACTGTTTTAAACATGGCTATCTTGAGGCACCTGAGTGGCTCAGTCAGTTGAGCATCTGACTTTGGCTCAGGTCATGATCTCCACATTTGTGATTTGGAGCCCTGCTCCGGCTCACTGCTGTCAGCACAGAGCCCTCTTCAGATCCTCTGGCCCCTTCTTTTTGCCCCTCTCCCCTTGCAGTTTCCCAAAAATAAATATTTAAAAATTGTTATCTCAATAAACTTTAAATGTCGCCTTTTCAAACAATGGCCCAGCATTACACCATTGCACAAATATGCCATATAGTATTTAAACAATACCAAATTATTGGGCACTTGGATTTTTATTTTTTTTCTTTAAACAGTCTTGTAATAAACATTTAAAAATATTTACCTTGGCCCTTGTTTTATGTGGAGAAATTTCTGGAATTATGTTTTAGGCCTACAGTTGCTAGTTCCTGAAACCCTCAAATATATATCAGCTATCTACTACTGCATAACACATTATCCCCCAGATTTAGTGGCATTAAAGTAGCATTTATTTTGCTCACAAACTTGCAATTTGGGTAGGGCTCAAATTGCCTTTTTTCAGACTTGTCTCTAATGATGTTGGTTGAGTAGGTTCATTAATTCAGGGAATGAAGGATTTACTTTCAAGAAGGTATGTCATCCAGCCAGTTGGTGTTGATAGTCAGCTGGGAGTTCAGCAGGTTCTGTGAACCAGAGTCCTTAGTCCGTCTTCACACGGGCCTCTCCATGGACTATTTAGGCTTTGTAGCAATGGTGGCTGGGTTCTCAAGAGTGAGTGTCCTAGGAGAATAAGGTAGAAATACATGGCATTTTCATGACCTCCCTTCGAAAGTCACAAAGTCTCTCTCTTGTTACACTTTATTGGCTGAGGAAGTCAAAAAGTCCTGCCCATATTTAAGAGGAGAAGACCTAGAAGACCTCTTGATGGACGAAGTGGCAATATTTTAAAAGGAGATGTGGGATGGGAGAACTCCTACCACTTTGGAAAATATAATCTGCCAAGCAGTTTGGTAAAAAATAGGCTGATTTAAGATTTAGAATTTTGAATCAGTCTAGACCACATACCTCTGTGTATTTTATTATCGACTACAAGTTTCTCAGTTTTTATTGTTCATAAAGGAAAGGTAAAGATTTGTGGTTTCCCTCAGTGATCAGCAAAAAATGTTGGAGTCTACAACTGGAATGTGGTCAAGGTTTTCCCTGAGGGTCCTCATAAGGCAAGGAGAGTAAATGGGGGCAAGACAGATCAAAGGCATGTGGGAAAGAAGGCAGTCAAATGCCAAACAGACCAATTACAAATGCCATTTCCAAAGACTCAGGTGTAGTGTCAATCTCAGATTGTAAAACAAAGAAATCAAGATTTATTAGTTGGTCAAATGTGTATGGAGGTCAGCTGGGTAAGGACATTCAAATCAAAGGGGGACCTAGAAGTTTCCAGGCTTCAACATCATAAAACAATGTTGCTTGCTCATGTCATCCAAAACACAAATAGCATCACATGGTAGTCTGCATAAGTCTCAGGATAGGGTTGCTGAAATAACCTTGGACATCACCTAGACTCAGATGTCCTTCAAAAACTTTTGGAGAAGAGGTAGTGTCAGAGAAACCTGGAGAAGTGTGAATGGCTACTGCCTCCACAGACTTGGAGGAAACCATTGAGGAAACCATAATCACACTCTAATTTTTTCTGAATGTCAAAATGTAACTACTGATACGCTGTCTTCTTGTGGGAGTCCCTCTCTACAAGCCATTTTTCATCAAAACCATATGACTGGTAGTTGATCACTATAAATGACTCTGCCATTAAGACAGTACCCTTGGTATTTTCCTTTTTTTTCTCCTTATTGAAACTGCTCTGGAAGGCAATGTGGAGAACTTGTATGAATCAATAAGTGGTTACACCCAACTTTACATAGATTCAAAGTGCGTGTAAGAGGGCAGATCCATATCTTCTTAGTTTGAATTACTTCCAACAGTGAAGGAAACATTTGTCAGAATGACAAGGGTAGATTGTAATGTGTGTGTCCTAAAAAGTGAACAGAAATGTTTCCAAATGCACATACATGTCCTTCAAAAAAGAACAAACAAAAGTTCATGCACTTCTTTCTCTCTCTTGTGTTCACACATACTTTGATTTTATGGCAGAGAAATTTGGGGATTTTACTTCAACATTGGTAGTTTAAATTTGACTTTAATTAACTGCCTGCAAGCAAATATGTAATGACATTTGCAGAAATCAAAGACCCCTTTGGAAATTTGATCTGAAGAGATTAATAAGGCCAAGAATTTAAATTTGAAATGCTGCATGACCATCATGTGGAGTAGCAATTATCACCATTATTTGCTGGGCAATGTTCTTACTAGATTTAGATGTAGTCTAAATGTTTCTCAACCAGGGACAATTTTGCTGCCTGTCTCCCTCCCCATACCCCATCAAGACACTTCTGGTTGACACAGCTCTGGGTGTGTGTGTGTGTGTGTGTGTGTATGTGTGTGCGCGCGCACATGCTATTTTCACAGATGCTGCTGAATATCTATCCTACAGTGCACAGGACAGCCTTCCATGATAAAAAATGATCCAGTCCAAAATACAAGAAGTGCCAAAGTTGAGGAACCCTGGTTCCAGTTCAGACCCAAGAACTTTATTAGTGTTATGAAAGATGTCTCATTTATTGCTGCCAAGGCACCAAAGTCAGGCTCATATATATCTGGTTGAATTATTAAAAAAATTTTTTTAATGTTTCTACTCTCACAGCTGAATACAATCCTTTAGCTTTAACTCAGGACCACAGACACAAAGGAATTAACTGAACAAATCTAGACTAACATAGAAGATGAACTATAAACAGATTTCTAAATTATTTAGAACTATCTACAGGCATGACTTTTTTTAACTCCTGCTTTCCTTTATTAAAATCTGGTAACATCTTTGGTCTATAGGCTCACAGATTCCCTGTATATTTTTGTTTAATTTTTATTTTATTTTATTATTAATTTATTTTTCTTTATTTTGAGAGAGAGAGAGAGAGAGAGCAGGCAGAGGAGGGGCAGAGAGGGAGGGATACAGAAACCCAAGCAGGCTCTGCACTGTCAGCACACAGCCCAACGTGGGGCTCGAACTCATGAACTGTCAGATCATGACCTGAGCTGAAACCAAGAGCCTGATGCTTAACTGACTGAGCCACCCAGGTACCCCTATGCTTAATTTTTAAAAGTGGTTTGTCGGGGTGCCTGGGTGGCTCAGTTGGTTAAGTGACCAACTTCGGCTCAGGTCATGATCTTGCAGTTTGTGAGTTCAAGCCCTGCGTCGGGCTGTGTGCTGACAGCTCAGAGCCTGCAGCCTGTTTCGGATTCTGTGTCTCCCCCTGTCTCTACCCCTCTCCTGCTCATGCTCTGTGTCTCTCTGTCTCTCAATAATAAATAAACGTTTAAAAAAAAAATAAAAGTGGTTTCTCTGCTTTATATCTTGCTGTTTCATTGATGTTGCTCTTTGTTTTTGTTTTGTTTTGTCTCTTTGTGATTTCACATTCCTATATTGCCTTTCATATCAACATGAACAAACTTTCTTAAAAGGTCAAATACCTAAGCCCTTCAATTGCTTACAAAGGCTTTCTGATCTTTGTGTTTTTTTCCTGTGCAGCTTTGTGTGTTTCTTTCAATAAGGTTGCACTTTTTCATTGACCATTTGCTCAGAATGCTCAGTTGTCTGTGGAAGGCTGTGCTATTTGGCTCTTTGGATACTGGGTTAATGATCTCACTGATCAGCATCACTTGAGTTTAATTAATTAATTAGATTATTATAATCGATACTGTTCCAGAAAGGATTTGATGCCATGTACCAAAATACTTTTCAGATTTTCTGACTATTTTGGTTACCCTGCCCAGGAGCCACACTGACCACACCCCATGGGCAAACTGTTTTTTATCTTTGGATATTAATGACGTCTCAGTCTCACGGTGCAGGGGGGGATTATTTGTCTAGCCCTTGAGTGCTGAGACAGAAAGAAACTGTCTGGCAGAGTGCTGCTGAGAAGTCTACTTCTCTAAAGATACCTTTCTAATCATCTTTTCTCGTTCCATAGTTGGAAAACTTCCCTTTATTCCAGAGAGTAGGAGAAGAGCTATACTTACTATGTCAAACATATGGATCATCCTTAAACTACTGTTCTCCCAGAAGTAGAATTATTTTTATCTTCTGTAAATCTTTTAACTCTGATCCATTACAAGTGAGTTCACTGCAAAAGGACAGAAGCACTGATAAAGTTTCTGGGTCATAGAGAACCAAAAAGATCAGTTCTTTCTGTGTAATAATCATTTAAATGGTTAAAATGGTAGAAAATAACTACTCTTCTTATTTCTCATGGACTTTAGAGACAGGACATTTGGCGAGACTCCCAGAATACTCACCCTACCACCCTGAGAAGAACAGTAAGTCTGGGCTGTACAGCCTTCATTGAATTTAAAGGTCAACGACTTACTGTCCTGTTGCAGTTGAGGACCCAGCTCTGAAATCACTCCTGCAAGAATTTTTCTCATTTTTAAAATCTCCTTTATGTAAAACTGCCCATTGGCTTTAATCAGAAATTTAATTTATTCAGAGATAAGGCAAAGGAAGATTTTAACTTCTCTGATGTGAGGGATCTGAAGAAATTAGGAGTGAGCAAGATAAATATCAGAGCGTCAGCACTACACACATTTCCTAATGGATAAGATCTTTGCTTTTGTTATTTTAATTTTCTCTGCATGGAATCAGATAGCCTACGTGCCTTCAATAATTATGATGCAAAGTTGCTAGACTTCTAGGTCTCCTCACAAAGTGCTAAAGTAATTTTTAAGTTTCATTAGTGTCCAAAGAGAAGACAGACTTTTATTCATCTGTGAATTCATTCACTCACAGTTTGTGCAAGCTTGCTATGAAAGCAAGCAAGCAAGCAAGCAAGAAAGGAAGAAAAGAAGGAAGGAAGGAAGGAAGGAAGAAAGGATGAAAGGGAGAAAGATAACTTGGCTGGAGAAGTTTCGTAACAAGAGAGGAAAGGAGGAGTTAAAAACAGGGACAGTAGTGCCCCGTGTTTCCCTGGCATATTAACTATCCTCAGGTCCCATTCTAAGGACAACAGAGAAAACCCAGGGGTTCTTATTCTAGTTTCAGGGATATTCATAAAATCATGATCTTTCTGGGGGGAACTAAATCACAGACATATGTGATGTTTTACTGTATGTGTGCTGGCTTTGGTTGGCTTTGAAGATTGTTGTCCAGAGAGGAAGAGAAGGAAGAAGAGGCTCAGTGGAGGGGGTGGTAAAATGGGAAATGGGAAATATGAAGCCTGTGTATTACTTTCTGTTGCATTCTATACTTGCTGTGTGACCCCCAAGGAAGTGAACTGAGCCTTTGTCCCTCATTTTACCTACTTGGAGTGGGGGTAGAAATGACTCTCAGAAAAGTTAGAAAGATTCTTGGATCTCAAGAGTTTTAACCTGTATTGAGCTCCCCAGGTTAAAGGTGACAAACCAAGACAGCCCATTGACCGTTACTCTTTGCTACACATAAATACTCTGCCTTCGCTTCCATCGATCAGACAAGGCCAGGTGGCTCATTTACAGTCCATGTCCATTTTGCAGTCTGCCCAGTCTTGTTTAAGCTAAAGGACTTCTGAGCTGGTATCCACAAACTTTTCTCGCTTCCCATTCCTATCCCTTCCGGAAGTTCAGCTTGACAGTTTCTTTCTTTTTTTTTTTTAATTTTTTTTTCTTCAACGGTTTTTTAATTTATTTTTGGGACAGAGAGAGACAGAGCATGAACGGGGGAGGGGCAGAGAGAAAGGGAGACACAGAGTCGGAAACAGGCTCCAGGCTCCGAGCCATCAGCCCAGAGCCTGACGCGGGGCTGGAACCCACGGACCGCGAGATCGTGACCTGGCTGAAGTCGGACACTTAACCGACTGCGCCACCCAGGCGCCCCAAGGTTGACAGTTTCTTGACTCCTGAATCCTGAATGCATCCTTAATTCCACTGCAGTGGTTACAGTGCTGGTGGTTATGGTGGTGGAACAGGGGTTGTCTTACCCATTGCACTTTTTTGGACCACCTATTTCTTTTCTGTTCCTCTAAATCTCTTTTCAATTAAGAAAAAAAGAATCCCTAGTTTATTTTTGACTCCTTCCATTTCTCAACTCTTTTTATTCATTATCTTGATTAGCAAAATAAGACACCCTGGGGACCAGCAGCAGACGTGGCCTATCGCTCCCCAAGAAGGTGTGTTATAAAGGAGCTATGAAGGGAGACAAGTACAGGATGCTCATGAACAGTGGCTCACCACGAGTGAGGGAAGTCTGGTTCCACCCTAGTGCAGCAATGAGGGGATGCATTGTCCCTGTAAAATTGAAGAGCAGTAATTAAACTGACTCACATTTGGTCTTTTTTATATTATCCTCATGTATCAGCGATTCTAAACGATGTCAGTGTTAAAATACCCTCACCCTTTGTATACCACTGCTCACTAATATGTTGTTCTTATTTCTTACACTGATATTTTTTGTCCTGGTTATATTAAGTGACCTCTTCTCTTGGATCATGAATTTTTCTTCTGCCACTTGATTCTGAACCAATTCTGTCTAACTGGTCCCCTCTCTGAAAGAGGAAAGTTGTGCAGCAGGAGGAACGCTGTTCAAATAATGTGAAGTTTCTACCTCTAAAAGCGATTAACAACTGTAAAACTTTTGGTTTGTGATGGGATAGGAAAAAGGAAGTGAAAGTTGTCAGCCTTGTTATCATTCACACTTCCTAGGATCAATGACACTTTGTAATAATATTAACTGGTCAATTCGCATATACAAATGGGTTCTCTACCAGCTGCAGCTGAGTGCAATGCCAATTGTTTGCCTTAACTACAATGGTATTCAATTCTCAGAAATAAAATAATGATTTTTTACTAGCTCTTTAGACCATTTTGCCAATTTTTATGTAGCCAGACACCAATCTTGCTTGCATTGCTTAAGTAGTTATGTATATGGGGGAGAGAGCCATAGCACTTCATTCTTGTTTTTGTTCAATGTCCAGACAGATTAACCTGAAAGATAAATATTGACTAAATCAAGGACTTCCTGCCTTGATGTTTTGATGTGTAGAACTGGTATCCTTTGAAACCTACTAGCTTCTGTGAAGTCTTGTTCTGCCTTTCTCTTATTTCCATTTGCAATTCACTTTCCAATTAAGGCTGGAGTCACATTCAGTTCATATCCACAAACTGCTCTTATAGTCTTAGAAGGCAACTTAAAGATCACCTTTGCCAACCCTTAGATAGTTGTCTGAACTCCTTTTAACAAAATCTTTTTTTTTTAATTTTTAAAATTTGAGTATAGTTGATATGCAGTGTTACATTGGTTTCGGGTACCCCTTTAACACAATCTTGATCAGCTGTTTTTATCATCCTTGCTTGAATACTTGCAGTGATGAGGATATCGTCACTGTAAGGTACACATCGTTTCACATTTCATGGTGTAATAGTGTAGGTGCTCTTTATTTTGAGTTGGATCTGCCCTTTACTTGTCTTCTTGGGTGACTGAAAAAAAAGAATTGGAAAATGAATACTTGCACTTTCTGTTTGCTAGAAGTAGAGGGTATTTACTGGACTCTTAGCTCTTTTATTATAGATATTCCTTATACTTTAGGATACAAAGTAAGAATGATGACTCTGGAAGGAGAGGAAAAATTCAAACCTGGGATTCTGGAGGTTATAAAATACAGGTTATACTGTGGGAGTAAGACACTTGGAGGAAGCTACACTGTATCTTTTGTTTCCCCATCCTACCCTCAGACTGACTGGTGTAAATATATAGGAAAGTCACAAAATGGTAGCTGGCTAGGACAGGTAGGGGTTATTGTTGTTATTATGTGGATATGTATGTGTATGCGTGCAGGGGAGTTGCCAAAGGAAGGGGGAAATGCCAACCATTTTATCTTTGTGATTGGGCACAAAGAATTGTGAATTCTGCTGCCACTGCCCTTGCTCCTCCCTTTCCCCTTTACCATTCTATTGGGCAGCCAGCGGCATCTCTAGTCTTTCATTTTGGATACCCAGCTGCCTCTGTGAGGCAGTGGCTTTGGCAACATCTAGATACCCCAGGGCTGTTCTTTCTGAGAAGGAGGATAAGCCGCCAGATGCAGTGGCTTCTTGCTCTGTCTTAGCAAAAATTCCCCACCCCTACCCCCAATGGCTCCTCCCTCTGAAAGGGGCTCTTCAGGTTTAAGGAAAAGAGGCAAAAGTTGACCTTTTATGGGAGATCATGAATGGCCCCTGAGTTGCAGCCTGCAGCCAGGGAATCAGGCGAGAGAGGTGCCTCAATGTGAGGGCTACCGAAATCCCTTCTGTTCAAATCCTGAGACTATTAGGGAAATACATCTTAAACATGACAAACATATCAGGACCTTGAACAATGCTTTTCTCTCTCCAGGTGTCTATCTTCTTGACTGTAAAATGAGTAGGTGGGATTGAGATGGAAACAAAAGTTCTTTTCAGCTCTTACAGTCTGAGAATCTAAGCTTGGTGTTGAATTTAAAGAGTTCAAAATCAGGCTTGAGCTGAGGGTGGGGGAAGAGAGGCTGTGTTGTCATTAAAACCCTTTGTAAAATCCTTTTGAAAATATTCACCCTGAACTTGAAAGTGATTTACTTTCTCAAATGCTGGCAAAGCTTTCAAACCAAAGGACTTCCTTCTAGTGTACAAGGTAGAGGAAACAGTGTGTGACAGACTAAAGTGAATACTTTATGTTTAGGTGGGTTTGAACACATCTAAGGTAACTGTTACTTTGATAGAAAAGTGTTTCAGGGGGAGTTATAGAGATGAAAGCACAAATTTGTATAGCATAAGCTTATGGAGTGAGTTTTACTAACTTGGATATTGTTACAGAGGCAATACTACACAAAGGAACCATGTTCAACTTAAAACAAAACCCACAGAAGTTACACAGTTGAGCCCTGAGGATATTAAAACATTACTAGTGACCAGGAAGGAGAAACAAAGAATCAGTGATCCTGTCGTTTGATGCCTTTAACTTTTATTATGAAAGCCTTTATTGTGTTTTAATTCCTTGGCCCTTAACATATTGTTGTAATTTGTCTGTTCCACCATTATTAATCAATAGACACTTCTGGTTAATCAAATATTACAGTGAATGGGGCCTGCCATATATGTTACACAAAGGTCATCAATTGAAAAGTATTTTTAAAAAATAGTGTGCTCACGTCTTATGTTCACTCAACAAAATTGGGATGCTGTTAACAAAAGATGTAGTTGATGTTAGATTGGAAGAAAAAAAAAGGAGAAAAATAAACAGCCCAACCCAAATAATGTCCATTATAAAGGAGTGGAAACTGGGTATAGTAGTTGAAGAAATACTGTAGTAAATTAAATTTAAATAGATAGTGAATGTTCAATCCAAGGCAGAGGCAGTAGAAATGGAAAGGAAGAAACTGATTTGAAAAACATTTAGGAAATGAAGTTCATTGGACCTAGTAATGTGCTAGAGAGGGAGGAGGGGGAGAGGAGAGAGAGTAGTCAAGATGTTTCTTAATATTTTTGGCTTGGAAGACTGAGTGAGTATTAGTGCTACATACAAAGGCAGAGATAATAGGAGATAAAGTTTGCTTTGGGGAGAAGATGACAAATCTATTTTGGCATTTTGAATTCAAGATGTAAATGGGCAGCCTTGAGGAGAGAGGCCTAGTAGCCAGGTAAGTATCCATTTGTATGGATCTACAGCACATGAGTGACAGTGAAAGTTACAGGAATGGATGGGATTTCTAAGAGAAATGGGAGAACAGAGAATGGGAAAACAGGGTATTGTCCCCATAAATATCCTATTTTAAGGAGATAAAATAGGGCAGGTAGTAAGAAGAAAACCTGGAAAGGGGAGTATCTTAGAACTTAAGATCAAAAAAGCTTTCCAGAGGCAGGGAAGCATAAATGTCCGAGAAGGAACAATAGTGTGAATATCCCAAGGAACTCAAGCAAATGAAAGACCTGTAAAGTAATTTAGAGAGGAAGCACCTCTTCTCTAGTCTTCTGGTCTCCATGAGGGGCAGTTTACTCATGCACTTTACACTTATTTCTTCATCTCTTTCTTGGGTCTGAAATAAATATTATTGGTCCATTTTTCTTGACTGCAGTATATCTCTTAACAAAACTGACCACTGGAGTAGTATGGGATTTGATTTTTTCTTCCTAGGACAGTGAGACAGAAACCTGGGCTAAGTGTGTCTATCCTGCAGGCTCCAACTTACTCTCAGATTGACTGGTCCACAAGGACGTAGGAAGTGGATAGGTGTATTTGGTTTTCACATACAGACCGTATTTCTTCCATATTAGCTTCATCCTTTTTTCTTCTTTCTTGTTTGATGTAGAACTTGGGCAGGGAAGAGAAGTGCTATTATTGTACCTCACCAAACCCTGCAACAACAAACAAGAGAGTTGGCAAATACAACCTCTTTGTTCTTTGTGTGAGCGAGCCGTTGTGGCCAGATTTCAGAGTAATAGGGGTGCTGGAGGAGGTGTAATGCCATAGGAGAGTTTTTATTTTTAATGTTGTAGGCCAAATACTTGATTGTATGTCAGGAAAGGATCCAAGGTGAAGATTTAGGAGAGAAAAAGAAGAAAGAGGGGTGAATCAGTTTCTGAGACTTTGGGGTTGAATTTAGCTTACAAATGGGGCTTGGTTGAAGAGGGGGGTAATTTTTCCTTTGAGATAGAAAGGGTTACAAAAAGGATTGGTTTGGTTGAGATTAGTTATCTGTGGTCTTTTGAGGAGTTTGGGAGGCAAGAAAGTGAGTAACTGGAGAGTAAAGGGAGTTCACACATCTTCATGAATCTCTGTCATAGAATTACAGAATGCAAAACTGCAACATTGAAAAAGACTTTAGAAGTTGTCATGGATTGGGTCATTGGTTCGAATTCTTCACTTCTTTGTTATAGTACATCCATGCTCTTTGCTATATAATATTGCAGTGCCTTTCCATTATGGGTGGAGTGTGTATTACATTGATATTAGACTTGGCCAGTTACTTCTGTAACTTGCTTTTGATGATGGGATGTTGGTAGATGTGATGTGAGCAGAGAGAGGTCTTAAGCGCTTGTATAGTTTGGCTGGGTCACCATGAGGTGATTATGTCCTGGATATGCATTTCTGCTTCATCCCAGGCCCCAGAATGAGCATATCCAAAGCAGAAGTGACCTTTTTTTTAAAATATGAAATTTATTGTCAAATTGGTTTCCATACAACACCCAGTGCTCATCCCAACAGGTGCCCTCCTCAATGCCCATCACCCACTTTCCCCTCCCTCTCACCCCCCATCAACCCTCAGTTTGTTCTCAGATTTTAAGAGTCTCTTATGGTTTGCCTCCCTCCCTCTCTAATTTCCCCCCCCAGCCCCGCCATGGTCTTCTGTTAAGTTTCTCAAGATCCACATAGGAGTGAAAACATATGGTATCTGTCTTTCTCTGTATGACTTATTTCACTTAGCATCACACTCTCCAGTTCCATCCACGTTGCTACAAAAGGCCATATTTCATTCTTTCTCATTGCCAAGTAGTATTCCATCGTATATATAAACCACAATTTCTTTATCCATTCGTCAGTTGATGGACATGTAGGCTCTTTCCATAATTTGGCTCTTGTTGAAAGTGCTGCTATAAACATTGGGGTACAAGTGGCCCTATGCATCAGTACTCCTGTATCCCTTGGGTAAATTCCTAGCAGTGCTATTGCTGGGTCATAGGGTAGGTCTATTTTTAATTTTCTGAGGAACCTCCACACTGTTTTCCAGAGCGGCTGCACCTGTTTTCATTCCCACCAACAGTGCAAGAAGGTTCCTGTTTCTCCACATCCTCTCCAACATCTATAGTCTCCTGATTTGTTCATTTTGGCCACTCTGACTGGCGTGAGGTGATATCTGAGTGTGGTTATGATTTGTATTTCCCTGATGAGGAGTGATATGAGCATTTTTTCATGTGCCAGAAGTGACGGTTATCCAAAGCAGTAGATCCCAATAAACACCCCTTTAAGAAGATGAACTAGCACAGATCAAGCTTCTAGCCTGCTCTCAGGTGCTATTCAGAATAAGTCTAATTATTCTTTTGCAAGAAAGTTCTTCATATGTTTGAAGACTCATTCCTATAAGACATATCTCTTTCAGATTAAATATAGTCAATTAGCACTTGACTTCTATTCTCTATGTGTTCTTATTATTCTGGGGTGGAAAAGCTAATGACTACATTTCCAGACTTCTTTGAAACTAGGATTCTGGTTGCAAGGTAGATTGTTTCAATGAGATGCACTAGTATGATATTTGGAAGTCAGAAGAGAGGTGG
Organism: Acinonyx jubatus; assembly: GCF_027475565.1. Classification (NCBI taxonomy): domain Eukaryota; kingdom Metazoa; phylum Chordata; class Mammalia; order Carnivora; family Felidae; genus Acinonyx; species Acinonyx jubatus. The sequence goes on from NC_069391.1 coordinate 43,916,558, forward strand.
AGATCATTTTCAGCTGGGAAGCAAGCTCATACAGGTTTAGGGGCTATCACATTGACCAAATTAGCATTGCTCTGTCTAGCCATCAGCTCCTAAGAAGCAGTCATGGCAGTGGCAGTAATCATAACCCCCTGATCTCTGGATTATAGTTATGGTGGAACTTCTTCAGGTTGGTTATGTGGTACCTCCTTGACTTGATGCCTATGTTTCTAGCCTTCTGAAATGTGTGTATGGGCTGAATTCCCTTGACATTCTGCTTGACATTGCTAGAGTGATTTCTATTCCCTACATTGAATCCTGACTGACTCACAATCTAAACTTTCTCCTTCCATTTTTGGACCAAAGTATGGTCTCTGGTCACCCAACTGTTTATGACCAATCTACATTAGAATATAAATCCACTTAGTCATTAAGCACCATTTTTAAGTTGATTTGATTTATTTATTTTTGGTAGGAAGACTTTTCTCACAGAAGGAAGCCGTGTCTTAATTTATACTCTGGCACAGGCACCTGATCTTATTGTGGATAGGTATTTTGAATATCACTGGTTTGCTCAAAAACAACAGGTCATATACTCTGTATTTTCTGCCTCTAGGCATTAAAGCTGCTTCTTATTTTGTTTTTATTGATGATTGCAATTTTGCCCCAGGGAGCATATGTCTCCCAGGGTTGCATTATCTGTCTGTAATGGAAAACTTAAAAAATTAGGTGATTTTCCCAAGTCATTTTTTTGTTTCTTCTTTTGAAATAATCCTTCTCAACAGTAATTACTTCTTTCATTAACAAAGCAATGCATGCCCATGATAAAATAAAAGTTTTAGCACTTTCATTAAAGTTTAAGCACAAATAATACAATACAAAAAGTAAAAAAAAAAATTCATTTATCTCTTCAACTCCTTAGCCAACTTCTCTGAAGTAACTATTGATAGTATTTTCATTAAAAAGTTATTTATTCTTCAGTGGAAATAGCCTTAGCTGAACTCACAACTGTAGTTGTGCCATTACTGTCTTCACCCAGGTTGGATAATATGAATTTTTGTATTTGTACCATTGCAACTCTGTCACAGTGACCTTTTCAAGAACCAAAACACCAAGTAGATTTGGCATTTATGCTATCGCCACAGGATGGAGATTTAATTTTAATGTCTGTTTTTGATCAAATTATGGGATATCTATATTGACAAGATAAATAATGGAACCATTAATTATAGAACAAGAAGTAAAACTAAATTCTTTCTAGAATCTTCAAATAAAAATGAAAATCCACAAGGGAAAAAACAGAAAGAATGACTATGTATTAAGAAAACATCAAATATACAAAAGTAGTAAGAGAGTCTGCTTTTTCTGAGAGTAATTAAGCAATCCACTTTACATGGTCATTGTGATTGGTGTCATCAATGAGCCTGTCTTTGTTATTAAGTGTTTTTTTCCCCTCTTAATAATTTAATAATCTTATTCATACAGATTCACAAGGGAGAATCGAAGCAACACGGATTTAAATGTGCAGGTTGAACACATAGAACATATTCCAGTCTAATTGACCTGTCCAGAGGAGACCAAGGTGTAATTAGAAAAAGACATGATTTAAAGTAAGAGTCAACATATCAATTTTTTGAGTTTCCTTTCAGATCATGTTGCTATATATTTCTGTTTAGTTCTGAGTGAATATGGAGATACCCAGGGCTAAATGGAAACTTCTGTTCCTCAGCTGATGTTTCCAGTGTAACTATGGTGAATGATCTACAGGGAGGTAGGGTTTCTGTCTTCCTAAAGGGCCTCTCCAGGACTGGGTGGTCATTTACACAAAGTGGCAATAGTTAAGTGACCCTCTGAAACTGGATGATAGTGGTGAGCAAGGGTGGGGGTATAATTGTCATGGGCCTGGCCTCACTAATGCCTGGAAGAGTGGAACTGGGGCTGATGTTCAGATGGTATGCCCCAGGACAACCATACATGTTGTTAAAATAGTGGTTGGCAAATATCTGTGATTGAACTCTTCCCTGTCCTGTGATCCTCTTCACAATCTAGAAACTAAAGAGGTAACGTGTAGTGCTATAGAGAGACTCTGGATCCCTGAGCTAGTGCCCTGGCCAGTGCTATTTCCATGGGTTACTGCCTGTGCCATACCATGTTCTAAATACATTGAATATCATCCCTGAATGGGACCCACCACAACTGAATCTTTAAGACCTTGGTCTTCCATCAGAACCCTCTGAATTTATGTATTCCCAAATTAGGATGTCCATTGATCCTGTAATTCCATCCAACCACCCTAGTATTTTTAGGGTATTAAATTTTGACCTTTAATCTGAGCAGAGAATTTTATAAGACTCCTATGGTTTTACAGTCTCTACTGCAGGGAGAAGAAAAAGAAAGAGACAAAGAAAGAGAGAGAGAAGAAAGGGAGAGATGGAAGGAAGGAAGGAAGAAATGAAGGAAGAAAGGAAGAAAGGGGGAGGAAGAGAGAGAAGGAGGGAGGGGGGCAGAGGGAGAGAGGAAGGAAGGAAGGAAGGAAGGAAGGAAGGAAGGAAGGAAGGAAGGAAGAAATTTGATTGGTTTACTCCAAGCCATCTAAGATTTCTGTTTTTTCCTTTAGCCAGGATGAGGATGAGGAGGAATAGTTTGAAAAACTTCACTTAAAATCTTTTCCCTCCTATCCCTGCCACCAGGCATCAGTTGGCAGATTTAAAGATAGTGTCTTTCATTAGCATTTGGTTGTTTTTGGTTCTTTATGGTTCCTGATTTCACATTTTTAATAGCCCTCAGGTATTATTAAAACTTTCAAACTCAAGGTACCATCTCAATGGTTTTTCTTTGCAGTGGTTGTAGTTTCTAAGAAACATTTAGTTTGATACCACCAGCTAAAATCCTGTGTGGAAAATGAACAAACAAACAAATTATAGTTGGACCCTGTTGCCATGATTTTTTTTTTTCTATTTCTTTTTTTTTTTTTTTTTTACCACAACAATTGGTTTGTTCTATTTCTAGTAAGTAGTCAATGTGGCCTTCAAGGATGCCCATCTTATTGTGAACTGGAATTATCTCCACACCCCCTTCCGAAGCAATGAAAAAAACATTTTGGGCTGCAGACATTAGTTATGGGCAAATTGAATCATTGGAAGGGGCGTAGGGTGGGTGAGGACTGGTAGAGACAAAGAATAATTTTGTTCTAGCCTCCACCAATCTGACAGATCCCAGATTGTGGGAAACAAAAACATGGAGATGGCTAACTCCTTGAGCTCAAGCAATTCTTGCTAGGGTTCTTTAAAAAATGAAACAAAGGAAGAGCACCTGGGTGGCTCAGTCAGTCGAGTGTCCTCAGACTTTGGCTCAGATCGTGATCTCACGGTTAGTGAGTTTGAGCCCCACATTGGTCTCTGAGCTCTCAGCACAGAGAGCTCAGAGCCTGGAGCCTGCTTCAGATACTGTGTCTCCCTCTGTCTCTGAGCCTCCTCCATCAGTGCTCTGTCTGTCTGTCTCTCTCTAAAAAATAAACATTAAAAAAAAAATGGAACAAAGGAAAACAAGCCAAACCAGACCCTTAAATACAAAGTGGTAGTTGTCAGAGGGGAGGTGGGTGTGGGGAATAGGAAGAATATGTAAAGAGGATTAAGAGGTACAAACTTCCAGAAAAAAAGAAAAAAAAAAAAAAGGAAAATGGAACAAAGAGAAAGAAACATCTATTCTTTTTTTTCATCTTTTGTTAGCTGAGACGTATGTCAACTGGGTAGTTTACAGTTAAGTATCTCAAGAAAATTTGCTTATTCTTCTCCAAAATATTAGACAAAAGGAACAGTATTTTTAATGCCAAATAATTTCTATTTTCTGTCCCTACATTCCAGAGATTTTGAACTGATACTCAAATTATGGCAGAAATTGCCCAATATCTATTATCTCTTTTTTCCTGGATAAAAGATTATGGATTTTAAACTTGGAACATTGGTTTCTACCTAAAAGACTGAATTTTCCAGTTTCCTTTTGTAGTTAAGTGGGACTGTTTTGACTAATCAATGCAATTAAAAGTATTGTATGGGGGTATCAAGTATAGGGATGTGTCCATCTTGTCTCTTCATGTCCTCCTATCTTTCTGCCTCTACCTAGAATGAAAATGTGGTGACAGGAGCTCAAATAGCCATCTTGACCTTGAGGAGAAGGGACAGGCATAAGAAATTGTAGAAGACTATGGGTGTGGTCCCTGACCACTTTGTGGGAACATGATCCAACCACTAGCATTACCAACCTCCGGACTTAAAAATTGTGAATTAAAAATAAAATTCATGTTTTGGATTTCTCTGTTATTTAGACCCAAACAAATTCTAACTAGCTGAACCTCCAGTATTACTTCCACCTTGAGGATCTAGGCCTTTATTTTGTCCTTTTGTTGCTCTATAGCCTGCCTGCCTGCCTGCCTGCCTGCCTGCCTGCCTTCCTTCCTTCCTTCCTTCCTTCCTTCCTTCCTTCCTTCCTTCCCTATCTATCTATCTATCCAGCTAATAAAAGTACTCAATGATTATCTACCATGCACCAGGCATAATATTAGGTACTATATATTCAGTGATTAGTTTCTACTATTTAGAGCTTATAGTCTAGTTAAGGAGACAGACAGTAAAATGTGAGAAAATAATCTTTTATTTCCTGCTTTTGCTCTTCTTTTTTCCTTTACTGAATTTTTCTTGAATTTGTATCTTAAAGTCAGAGAAAAGGGCCATACAACTTCATCATTTCCTGAGAGACAGGCACATTGGCACTTATGACTTTCAAAATAACTCTTTTTGACTCCAGCTACTTTCTTTTCACATAAGATTTTAGAAAATCCTGTATCACATGCCAGTTTTTAGAAACCGATAGGTTTTCAATTTGAGGACTGTCTTTCCTATCATAGTGAGGGTGTGTGTGTGTGTGTGTGTGTGTGTGTGTGTGTGTATGTGCACATGCATGAGTTCTGGTTTCTTTGCTTTCTTTGTGATTTAACAGATGCTAGGATTTGTTTCTGTCTTTACCCTGCCTCTGCTAAAATCCCTATTTGTTCTTTAATTGCTCTTTTAATGGCCCTCAACCACTCTATGGCTTTCCTAATTAGGTATTATCTAACCCACAAGTTGTCAGAATGATGGCCAAGACTACTCTCTCACTCAGGGTGTCTGTTAGGACTATAGCAGAAGCTATAAACCCTGTCTTCTTTATTGAGTCTATTGGCTGTGTGGGTCTTCAGAGCCATGGGAGATTCACAAAAGATAGCTGTGCCTAACACTTAGATTTGTTTCGTTGTTTTCTTTTTCTGATGCTATAACTTTCAATTTGTATGGGTACATTTCCCATAACTCTTTGTGCTTTTGGTTTATACATTCCTTCACTGATCTTTTGGTTTCAGTATTTCTTCATTTGTTCCCTCCTCCACTATGCTGTATCTCCTATTTGCTATGCCTCCTATGATGGTAATGACTTTTCAGCTGGGCTGGGTAGCAGCCAAGGCGTCAAATGCATGATTTCCTTTTACCAAATTCTTTACCAAAAGAGCAGCATAGGAGTCTTATAAAAGAGCAGCTGAGATAATAGGTATCTTTCTGTGGTAGTTTTCATTTAGCGAAGAAGTTGTTTTTGTCATCGTATCCTTATATTTGGGCCATGCCTTTAGTAATTCCTTTATCCCACTTAAAACTGTTTTTCAGAGAGTCAGTTATGGCTCAATGAATAAAATCTAAAGAATATTCCTTTTTCAAAAAGCAAGTTGCTAGTGGTGAGAAGCAATATTTTGGCTATGGAAGCAACTAAGAGAAAACAGTTGGACTTTATGTTAAAGACAGGAAATACTTTATTGACTTCAAAAAGTTTAGTTCTGAAACAGTCTAAAAGAGGCAATGGTGCTAGGTCTATTAAATTCAAGAAACAATAAATTTTAGCTATTGGCACAAACATTAAGTATCTTGATATGTAGAGCCATAGTCTGATAATATTGCTAAATTTGGGTTCATATGACAAGATATTGAGAAATCCAGGAAATTTATGACATGTTAGGGCAATGTGATATGTCACTTAATTGATGAAAAATCCATCCTCTTTGAATCATGTTATGAAAACTGCTAGCAAAGAAAAAGACAGTCTGAAAGTCAGGACAGATGGGTGGACGTTTTGGAGGCAAATACTGATTAGGCTGTAGCAATTCTTTCAGAATACCAGTCTCTTCCCTTAGAGTGATGGGGGTTGCATTCTTGGGTTTGCAGAAGGGTCTTAGTGGTGCCGATGGCTTGACCATCCCAAACAAAATCTAGGGCTGTCGTTATTGACACAGTTCTCTATGTGCATACATCTCAATTCTTTCAGTCCTTATAAAGAGCACAAATAAACAAAAAATGGAACCAGTTGTTATGAAAATAGGTTTTTGAGTCAGATTTATCTAGTAAATGGTGGAGCTAGCTTACAAATCTGGATGTCTGTTCTAGTGTACGTACTATATTTTCTTTCTAATGATATTGTTAGATGCTCTGTCAGGATTTCACTTTGTTTCCTCCCTCAGATACTATCTCTCCCTTTGCTATTTTCTCCTTATTATGAGTCATATATTCCTGCTTTAACATGTCTAATCATTTTTATTGGATGTGAAATACTATGAATTTTACCTTGTTGGGTGCTGAGTATTTTTGTATTTCTGTAAACACTATTGGGCTTTGTTACAGTACACAAGTTACTTGGAAATGGTTTGATCCTTTTGGGTATGGTGCAACCAGAGCAGCCTTTAAATGAGGGCTATTTTCTGCCATTACCTTTCTTGTGAAATTTGATCTGTTTTGACCCATGAGGACAGGAACAATTTGTAGTTCTGTATGAGCACCCTGGATTGTTCCCTCTGATCCCTTTAGGTTATTCTTTCATGGCCTCAGGTAATTTCTTTACTTACATGGACTCAGTTGAAGACTTGAGGGGGATGCTTTGCAGAACTCTGGAATTTTTGCTGCCCTGTGGACACTGGCTGTCGTGACCTTCCCAGGTAATAAGCTTCTTTTCCTTAACTGTGTTGGAGGAGGTCCTGGTGAGGATGTGACTGTTAGTTGCCCACGAGCTGGACATGGGCAATTGGAGGCTCCTCACCTTCTCCCTGTGCTTGGAATGTACATTCCAGTCACTGTTCCCATACTAGGAACCATTTCATGGGTGCAGCCTTGAGAGAGTAACATATTGCTGAGACCATCTGGATTGTATACATGATTGAATGCGGTTATAAACTCTTCAGATTCTGGTAGGTGGGTGTGGAGATCTGCTTGTCTTACAGCTACCCAAGACAAGCCTCCTGTATGTGTTTTCCTTGCTTGTTAAAACCTACCACTTATGAATCTTGGGAGTGGTCTGCCTCTTTCTTCAGTCTCTCTGCCTTCTGTGTATAGAGACCTGTCTTGAATTTTACCCGGGGAGCTCCCGAGATTGTGAACTAACAAATTCAGGGAGAATATTGGTACTTCCTTCCTGTCCTGCAGCCTGAAAACTTTCTCAAGGTAATAAGATGGGACACTGATAGGGCTAACCTTAATTGTTTCCCCATCTTAGGGATCACTGTCCTATACTGCCTGATATGCAATGTCTGAAAACCATATTTTGTGGGTTTTTTTTTCAGTTGTTTCAAGTGGAAGGGTAAATCTAAGTCCCTGGGACTCCATCTTGTCCGGAAGCTTCACATTTCACAGCAGGTAAGTTCCCTGAGCAAGGTCTTGCCTCAGGGTCTTGGTATCTGAGAAGCAAGGTCACAGGGGTCTTGCCTCAGGGTCTTGGTGTCTGAGAAGGAGGATCAAAGAGGTATCAACTCAGCTCTTTTTCATGCAGTTAACACCACTACACTAGTTTCATCTCTTCCCTCTGTCATGGTGCCAGACTGCATTCCTGAGAAGGTTTGTTCTTTGGTCATTCATCCATCCACACGCCCATTAACTATTGGCTAAATACCTTTTAATAGTAAAACTCACTTAATTTTTGGAGCACAGAGAGAATAAGACTGACTTGGTGACTTCCTTCTTGGAGCCTATATTGTAGTTGGTGGAAATAGCTGATAATGATCCATATGGTTAATTGTGATAGAGGCTAAGAAGTAGAAGCAAAAGATGCTGTGAGAGCACATAAATGGGGGACTAACCTGATCTGGAGAATTCCCTGTGGAGGTGACATATAAGCTGAGACTTGCAAAGAGATGATTATGAGATAAGGCTGTTTTTCTCAAAAGGGCCTGAACTATTCAAAAAATATTTTATTGAGCATTTAACATAAACCTTAGTGTCTGATAATGAAAACACTTTTATTATCTGACAAGACTAATCTCAATTGCCGAGAAAGACAGTAAAATGGAAAACACATGTTAAAACTTTACTAAATCTTTAGACTTGGATTAGAAATTAGGGTTAAAATATTAATAGTGATTTATGTTGGACTGTGGAACTCTACATAGTAAAAGATTTTTCTTTTTTCTACATTTCTGTTTTCTCCAAGTTTTCTGTGTTGGCTTTATAATTAGAGGAAAAAGAAGCAATAGGGGAAAAGAAAAAGGAAAAATATGCAATACAATATAGGCATTATTCTTTAATAGGCAGATCATGAACTGATCCTTTAAGTACTGCATTGTATAATCAGGTGTTCTATGGCAAAACATCAATGCAGTTTTTAAAGACACATTGTCAAGCTGACCAAATGAGCCATTTTACTGAGCACTTAGAAAACAAGTTCAGAAGAGGATTTTTTCTTCACTTTCTATAAAGTGTGAAGCTTGTGGGGTGCCTGGGTGGTGTAGTCAGTTAAGCAAAAGGGGAATATTGGGGGATATGGCAAAAGGCCTGGAATGGCATTCTCAGAAACTTCTTTTATCTTATGTGGATACAAAGGAGCACTGAGATGGGGCACCTGGGTGTCTCAGTCCGTTAAGTGTCCGACTTCGGCTCAGGTCATGATCTTGTGGTTCTTGAGTTCGAGCCCCGCATCAGACTCTGCGCTGACAGCTCAGAGCCTGGAGCCTGCTTTGGATTCTGTGTCTCCCTCTTCTCCTGCCCTTCTCTACTCTCACTCTGTCTCTCTCTCTCAAAAAAAAAAAAAATAAATAAATGAACGTTAAAAAATTTTTAATGTGTGAAGCTTGCCTTTGAGACTGGTATTGAAGGGCATGGGCAGATGTGCTCGGAGAGCCGATAGTGAGCCGGCCTGTGGATGCCTATGCTTTCACACACGGGTAGTTTCTTGGCATGTGTGAATCATGGCAGCTCTGGTCCTAGAATTGTGTGGCAATATCAAAGGGAAGGAGAGTGGGTCAAGCTCTGTGTATGCTACTATTTTTAGGCAAAACTTTTCACAGTAGTATAACTTTTCTAAGTTTGGTGCTTTTAATAGACGTGTACTTTTTGTTAGAACTCTGCATGGGGACCATTAGTGGGTGCAACTAGAGGCATATGGGACCGACTTGGAGTTCTGAACTATTTACTTACTGTGTTTGTGAAGAAATTGATGCGATTCTTGTATCATTTTAACATAGTTTTTGACCTTATATCAACATGACTCAAGTTCATACAATATGGCATTCGTAATCCCTGGAGGACAGTTGGCTGGGATTACACAGCTCAGGAAGAGCTTTCCAAATTCATGCATATGGGTACATGATAGCAATTAGTAGTAGTAGGTTTGGATATTTTGAGATTTTGGTCGCTGTTGTGATATCAAGGGCCACATCTTAAAGCTCAGAAGGCCATAGGCGTGGGTGGAATATCACTCACCCCTGCCTAAAATTCTTACCGTCAATTTTCATAGATGTATAAAAACCTTTATTTGGTATCCAGTGACTATTTTTGGTAAAGATTACTGTCTGTTTTTAAAAAAATAGAACCCTTAGGATTTAAAGGATTGAAGTAAAATTCACACAATATAAAATTAACCATTTTAAAGTGTATGATTCAGTGGCATATAGTACATTCAACCATGCTATGCAGCCATCACCTGTATCCAGTTTGAAAATATTTTCATCATCCCAAAAGGAAACTGTGCATCCATTATAGCAGTCACTCCTCATTCTGTCTTTCTCACTAATCCTTTCTGTCTCTGTGCATTTAGCTGTTCTGGGTATTTTTTATAATTGGAATCATATTATATATGACCTGGGTGGATGGTGATTTCCATACAGCATAGTGCTTGGGAGGTTCATCCATGTTGTAGCATGTATCACTTTATTCCTTTTTGAGACTGAATAAAATTCTATTGTATGAATATAACCACATTTTGTATGTCCATTCATCAATTGGCTTGTTTCCACCTTTGGCAATTGTGAATAATGCTGCTATAAACATTCACGTACAAGTTTTTGTTTGAACATTGTTTTGAGTTCCTTTGGGTATACACCTAGGAGTGGAACTGCTGAGTCATCTGGTAATTAATTCTACTTTTAACTTTTGGAGGAAGGCCCAAGAGTTTTCCCTGTTTATATTTCCACTGTCATTTTAAAGTGTATTTCTTTCAATGTTTTTTTGCTTGGTCAGATGTTTGACATCTCCTCCACTGTCCACTCCTCCATCCTCCTCCATTGTTTGACTCAAGCATTAGCCCCAAACAGTAGTCACTGAACACATGCATACAAAGGAAGAGGAAAAGAAAGGCATGACCTTAAGGAAACTCTTCTTGAACTATGTTAGCTCTAGTGCATCGCACCTAGAATGGGTTTCTGAACTATGTTAACTCGACTGCATTGCACTTAGAATGGGCACGTTTCTTAGAGAACAACTACTCATTCTGCACATGTGAAAACAAGGCCACTAGAGTTGGAATGATTGGGGGGATTAAAGAGGAGGTCACTCAGATTGTGGTCTTGCACCTCGGAGCTCACTGTTCTTTTCCCTACACTGTGCACGTAACTCACTCATTTCTTGATGGGCCCGATTCTCAGATTAGGGTTTTTTGTCTTTGTTTTTTTTTTTTTTTGCTCAGAAATCTTCTTAGAAAGGTGATGGGTATATCATATAGTCAGGGCCAGTTTTATTTATGCATTTATTTCTTCATACATTTATTCTATAGGTAGTTAAGGAATGCTAATATACAACGGAGAGTGCTCCGAGAGCTAAGGATATGGTAACGAACAAGCAGTCATGGGCTCATCTTCAGAGCTAATGGTCTAGTAGTAAAGTGACCACTTGACAAACGGTTACACAGAGAATGAGTTATAATTGGGGTGAGTGCAGTAGAGAGGTACACAGTGCTCTGAGACTTTATAGCAAGGACACCTGTACTATTTTAGTGGTTGAGTGTGTCAGAAAAAGCACTTACGTTTATAAAATCTAATGTGGTTTGATTTCAAGGTCACCTGGAAGACTCTCTTAAGCCTCAAAATTCTTCCTCCATCTGCTCATTTATGTCAGGATTTAAAGATTGGATGTGCCAGTTCTCTTTTTCTAATGTACATTTAAGTAAAAAAATCTATTAAAATTTAAAAAATCACTTGTGGACTCCCTAAAATGACCTCATCTGCCACCATTGGCCCACCTACCACTCTGAACACTGCTGCTGTAGGTGTTGATGGCTTTTCCAGCATTTTGAATTCCTCACACAGAGCATTCCAACTCAGAACAGAGGGGTGTCACCCATGTAGTAGCAGGGAAGGAAAAGGGAAGGATACAAGTTAGAGGAAAGACATGGGAAAGAGGTGCGTGATTCAGTACATAGAAGTGGTGCAAATTGAGATAAGGGGAAAGACAACGATTAAGGATGGGCTCAGATGGAGAGAAATGAACTGGTTCTCAGAAAGGCTGGATTCTGATGATGTGCAGCTTCACTCTCTTAGAGAATGAAAGAAATACCCTCCTCTTTCATTTTATTCCATTTATTTCATCCTTCAATAATTTGGACACAAATGACATACCATGGAATGAGAGGGGGTGTCTTGAAGACAGTCCAGCTTTTCCTTGATGGGTCACACGTGGGCACAGTTGTGATTTTGAAGTTTAAACTGTTTTTCTCTTTGTTAGGAGACAGAAATTTGAATTCCTCCTTAGGGCATATCATACCTTTGTTATGTTTTACATACTTGTAAGGCTACCTGTGGAAAATCATGAGGTAGATTTTTTTTTTATAAGGAAACGCTTAGTGTTCTGTCTAGGAATATAAATGACTATTTGTGTTTGAGCCAGAAATGTCTACTATAGACTTTTCTGGCTTTTGTTTTCTTGGTGGAGGTGGGGAAGGGGGTTAGGAAAATCATTTTTTTTCCATATATAAATTTTAGATTCAGGATGCTTTGTGTCTATGAAAAAAGCACAAAAGCCTTGTGGAAAATTTCACTTTCCTGTGAGTAGTTATTGGCAAAAAACGTGATACTACTGAGACTCAAAGGTCTGTCTTCTACCTAACTATGGAAGAAAGACCAAAAGAAAACTGGACTTGACACAATTCAAATTTAATGTCTATATTAATTTGCTAGAGTTGTTGTAGCCAAGTACCACAGACCTGGTGGCTTAAAAAACAGAAATTTATGGGGCACCTGGGTGGCTCAGTCGGTTAGGCAGCCGACTTCGGCTCAGGTCATGATCTCGCGGTCTGTGAGTTCAAGCCCCACATCGGGCTCTGTGCTGACAGCTCAGAGCCCGGAGCCTGTTTCGGATTCTGTGTCTCCCTCTCTCTCTCTGACCCTCCCCCATTCATGCTCTGTCTCTCTCTGTCTCAAAAATAAATAAACGTTAAAAAAAATTAAAAAAAAAAACAAAACAGAAATTTATTTTCTCACAATTCTGGAGGCCACAGGTCTGAGATCAAGGTGTTGACAGGGTCAGATCCTTCTGAGGGCCATGAGAAAATGATCTGTTCCAGGTTTCCCTCCTTGGCATGTAGATGGCTGTCTCCTCTCTCTGCCTTCATGTCATCTTCCTTTTGTACATGTCTATATCCAAATTTCCTCTTCTTATAAGGACACCAGTCATATTGAATTAGGATGTACCCTCGTGACCTTGTTTAACTTATTTATCTCTATACCTACCCAGTCTTCAAATACAGTCATATTCTGAAGTACTAGGTACTTAGGACTTCAACACACAAATTTGGGGGTGGGGACACAATTCAGCCTGTAACAATGTCCTACACACTATTTCAGATATAATAACCTGGAATATACTGGGATATCAGAGCATATTATTTTGCAATTAATCTGTTGTAGATTAAGACTATGGTCAGGGTTTCTCATGTGGCATGTCCCACTTTTTGGAAAGAGACTGATCCACAGACAAAAAAGAAAGTCGAGAAGTCAGGCTAAGGATTGGAGGGAGGGATAACCTTTAGGGAAGATGGGCCTGGACTTTGGGTTGTAGGGAATATGGAGCACGGAATGGTGAGGCTGAGGTGGAGTTGGTCTTTTGGAGGCAGGCTGGGAGCTAGGCAGGGTGACACTCTCAGAGGTGCCATTGAGGATAAGCCTGGGGCCTGTGGGCTCTCAAGAGTTTCACATGTAGTAGCGTGAATACATTACTAGGTTTAATGTTACTTCCTTCTTTTATGCCTGAACTTTATTTTATGCCTAACCAGTATTTTGTGAAAAAAATTCAAGCTGGGTCTCAGTGATGCTGTAGAGAATCAAGGGAAGATTCTCTTTCAGATTTGGGATTGAATGACATAGGGAGACCAACACCACTCCCCAAATCTCCTGTGTGATCCTGGAGCTGCAGCAGATCATGTCCAGACGCTATAGCCTGGGGGCCTGATGAATACCTAGAACAGGAAGGGTATAGATTCAGAAGCAATGGTGGGCGTGTGTATTTTGAATTGTGATGTAGCAGGTGGAGGTGCTAAGCCATTGTAATACGGGTGTTAACATAAATGTGACCCCATTTTATTGTCATTCTCACTGAGGCTTTGCTATAATGTTCACAGAACAATAGTTTTGAAATCAGATGTGTCAGTTAAAAATCCTTTATTGGCTATTCATCTATATGAAGGCAGCAAATGTTTGGGGAAAAATAAAAGCTTCGTAACCAAGCCACTGCAAGTGCTAAAAACAGTTGAGTGAAATGTCTTATAGTTTTAAATCTTTAAATAGCCATTCCCAGGCACTTATTAAGGTCAAACTTTAGTCTACATCGATGGTCCCAGAGCTGCTTCTTGTTCTTTTCTGGTGCAGGATTCTATCCAAGGGCATGTTTGCATTCAGTTGTCGGGTCTCATCAGTCTCCTTCAGTTTGGAACATTTCCTCAGTATTTTCCTGTCTTCCATATCCTCAGTAGTCTTAGAGGATGTAAGTCTTTGATTTTACAGTATGACTCTTCATTTTGGTCTGTCTCCTGTTTCCTTCTGAGCAGACTCTACTGGAGGATGAAATTTAGAAACCACCATCTGGATATTCAATGTGATCCTTGGCACCAGGGTGTTCCCGCATCTGGACCCTCTTGAGAGGACAGAGTTAGGAAGTGTATAAATATATATGTCTATGTATATACATGCACACAGACACACACATCTATATTGAACACTATTTCTGTATTTATCTGACTGTGAATATTAAAAAGCCTGTAAGTTCATATTGAGGCTTAAAAATCCCCATCTAAAACTCCAGTTCTTTCCAGCCTTTCCTTTTCCATGCTTGTAAAATACCTTCCCAAAGAATAAGAAACCTGGTTCCCATTTTTCTCAGTGTATTTCTTTATTTGCTCTATCAGTTACGTTGTCTGCTCAATTTTCAAGTACTCCAGTCGTCTTTTCCCTCTGCCCCTTCCATGCTGCGCCCACTGATCACCTTGCTTGTTCACATTCCAGCATCTTTGCTCTGGAGTGGGAAGTGAGGGGAACATGAGGATGGGAGGGAAGGGAGGAAAGGAAATAAAGATGGAAAGGGCAGGAAAATGTCTTTTTTTTTTTTAACGTTTATTTATTTTTGAGACAGAGAGAGACAGAGCATGAACGGGGGAGGGGCAGAGAGAGAGGGAGACACAGAATTGGAAGCAGGCTCCAGGCTCTCTGAGCCATCAGCCCAGAGCCCGACGCGGGGCTCGAACTCACGGACCGCGAGATCGTGACCTGAGCTGAAGTCGGACACTTAACCGACTGAGCCACCCAGGTGCCCCGAAAATGTCTTTTTTTTAAAGTATAATTTATTGTCAAATTGGTTTCCATACAACACCGAGTGCTCATCCCAGCAAATGCCCTCCTCAATGCCCATTACCCACTTTCCCCTCTCTCCCACCCCCATCAACCCTCAGTTTGTTCTCAGTATCTAAGAGTCTTTTCTGGTGTGCCTTCCTCCCTCTCTGTAACTGTTTCTTTTTCCCCCTTCCCCTCCTCCATGGTCTTCTGTTAAGTTTCTCAAGATCCACATATGAGTGGAAACATATGGTATCTGCCTTTCTCTGACTGACTTATTTCACTTAGCATAATACCCTCCAATTCCATCCATATTGCTGCAAATGGCCATATTTCATTCTTTCTCATTGCCAAGTAGTATTCCATAGTATATATAAACCACATCTTCTTTATCCATTCGTCAGTTGATGGACATTTAGGCTCTTTCCATAATTTGGCTATTGTTAAAAGTGCTGCTATAAACATTGGGGTACACGTGCCCCTATGCATCAGAACTCCTGTATCCCTTGGGTAAATTCTTAGTAGTGCTATTGCTGGTCATAGGGTAGTTGTATTTTTGAAATGTCTTTATTCTTAAAGTTTATTTCTAAACTTTTGTGTTACTGGTAGCCTACAGTTTGCTAAATGATTCAAGTCATAACACATGATTGCATTTATGTGTTTATGAATATGTCTGCCCTGTTTGATGATAAGCTAGGGAACATAATCATCTCTATATCTCTATATCTCCAGTGGTTTCCACAGTGCTTGTCACCTGGTAGGTGCTTCGTAATTGCATTTGGTGCCAGTGACACAAAAACGATGAAGATGTAATTGTTGTCCCGAAGGAGTGAGTAAAAACAATTAACGCAATCAGATAGTCTCTATATGGAAAGTTCTATGGGCATATAGGAAGAATGAATAAGTCTAACTGGGACTTTGCCAATCTAAATAGAAATCAGAGGTGTCTTCAGATATATATATATATATATATATATATATATATATATATATATACATACACACACACATATATAGATAGATATATATATAGATATATGTATATATATTTTCAGTTTGTGTAGAAATTAGAATTTAAATTTGTGTAGAATAAGAATTAGAAGCTGGTTGCATGTTCTGAGTGAGAGGGTTAGTATTGGAAGTAGCGAGATTGGTAGAATAAAGTCCCTGAAAACTGCAAGACTGGTCACATGGCACTTTCTCAATGGCAAGTCCTATTTTAGTAGCACTTATTTAAAAACCTCAAAAGAATTAAGTATTTTCCAGCAGGAAGAATTAGGACTGATCTCATTTCAACAACACCAATAATAATGGTAGTAATTTGCATCTCTGGACTTTTACATTACAAAGTCTCTGACTCTGAGAGCTTAGAGGGTGGGGAGTGTGTCTGCCCCGTTTATCAAAGTGTCCTCAGCACCCAGCTAAATACTTAACTAAAAATCCTTCCCATTTAGGGGTTCCTGTGTGGCTCAATTGATTGAGCATCTGATCTTGATTTTGGCTCAGGTCATGATCTCACAGTTTGTGGGATTGAGTCCTGCATCAGGTTCTGCGTTGATAGTGTGGAACCTGCTTGGGATTCTCTCTCTGTCTACCTGCGCTATAAATAATCTTAAAAAATCCTTCCCATTGAACTTTTATCCAGTTATCTGAATGCACTGAGAATGGCAGACATTACACCCAGGATCAACAGATGCCTATTTTCTTTAAATAGAGGTAGGGTGCCTATACATCTCAATTAAGCCATTTCCTGTTTGCTTGTTTCTACTCCTTTCTGGAACTGTTTTATCCTGGATTTTTAAGAGTTTCTATTGGCTCCACATCTCTCCCTTCTTGCTACTCATTTGGTCCCACTTTTTGTGGATCAACCAAGTTTTCTTGATTTACCTTTCCAAAAAATGACAGTGAAACTTCTTTTTAGGAGACATTTTAGGGAAATTCCAGGATCAGGCAATAGACAAAAAGCAAAGTTTGAGGAAAGAGCCTAAGGCACAGAATGTGAGAGTAGCAGATCCAGGACTAGATCTCTTGAACTCCAGGGTATTTTCAGGAGGCTGCACTGAAAAGGAAGCCTGCAAGAGCAATTTTTACATCCCTGTAGAGTTTTTGGAGAGTCTGGGACCAAAGTCGGTTCATTTACCTCACATTTATGTGCCTCCAACAACAGCCTCACATCTCATGGTGAAACTATAGTCAGCAAGCAAAGGAGTTGGCTTGAGTCACTCCTTCTGTCTTTATAACATAAACAATATGGTAGGTGGCAGTGATCAGGGCTAACAGCAACCATGGAAAGGATCACTCCAAATAAAATATTAACTAATGCAGATCTGCTGTGTAAGTGGCTTGATGCATGGTAAATTGCATTCGCAGTTCGCCAAATGGAAAGTGATATATGTTGGGCACAAGAATAATAAATACAAGGAACAATCAATTGAACTGAAGTAAAGTGGTACGGTTTTGAGAGACGACTTAGAGTTATATCTTCCAAACATGGCTAAAAAAAAGGACTCAATTAAAAAGTAAATTGGAAAACTATAAAGTAGCTGACACAAATACAAGGTTAAGTTTATGGAAGTTATAAATGCTAAACAGTTTCCGTCTACGATTCCAATTTCTGCCCACTCTCTGATTCTTCTTGTGCCTTCCATTTCTTTTTATGAGTATTATTACTCAACGGGAGAACAATCAGTTATATCAGAGCCATTCATTGTAAAGTTTGTGTCAATAATTTTTATTGAAATGGGACAAAAACAGAGGAGTTTGTGTCCATAAGCATGAATAAATAGGAAAGAAAAGCATATTATTATGCTATCGGGGTACCAAGAGGAGTCTTTGAACTGAAGGAGAAAAAAGAAAAAAACTCTCCTTGTGGAGAGAATAAAATGTGCTTCATTTCAATATCTATTACAATTATGAAAGAGCCAGAGCGTTCTATGGCTTTGAACAGTCTTTGTGAACAGAGCTTTGTGATCAGGGCCATGGTTCTGATTTTCAGGCCCTGAGGCTGGTAGTTCAATAACTAGCGGAAACAGTCAGGGCTTCGGGGATGGAGCGTGAAGTGAGGGGTAAGAACCAGGCTGCTCTAGAGAAGGTGATCATAAGAAACCCTTAAGGGGATTTTTATTTTAAATATAGATTTTTTTGTGTCTTTTTGGAATCCAAAGCTCCTGGGGCATGGTGGAGAGGCAGACGCTAAATTAACAATCTTTCTAGTTTCGGGGCTTGAAAATTACAAACATATAAATAATACCAGGTTTGGTGCCACGGGATGTTCTGATTGGAGGGACGTAGAAGCCAGGGGAAGAGCGAGGTGGGAGATGAAAATCTTTGTTGGCATGTTAAATGGGTACTGTAATGGATACTTACTGCCACTAAGCTCTTCTAGATAGGAGGGTGTCGTCTTAATTTTTGGACCTCCAGATATCCAGTGTCTGGTATACATTGGTATCTGGTGAGTGGGTCCTTTTATGTTGGTTTGGTCACCTCCAAATTACAACCAGGTAAATTAATGGCAATCACAAATTTGTTAAGCTGGGTTAAAACCTATTTGAAGTATCTAGCAAAAGGGTTGGGATTAATAGCCAGTAAGAGTGATATTGAATAGTTAATAGTAATTGTGGCCGGAAAGATCATCATTGTCCCTAGGCCCTTAAGCAGAACACAAGGGAAAAGCAAGGCAGATGCCTGAATGCATGCTACGAATGCTCCATTCATACTGCTGCGGAGTCCTCAGGATGCTGCACTGTCACCTCTTACCTTGCCATCTCCCTGTCTAGCTGTGTAGGAGGAGGCTCAGTCTTGGTGTGCAAGGCTGGGGCCACTCCCTGCTCTCTCCCTCAGAAGTTCAATCAGAAGAGCCCTTTTGATGAACTGTCAAGGTGGCAAGTTGCTCTGTTTCAGGAGACTAGGTCTTGTTTGTGCCATATGCAAATTAGCTAGCCCTTTGTGTGGATCTCCGTGGAGATAACCATTTACATAAAAATAAATGCCAACCGCACTAGGCTGACTGACTTGAGCAAAGCGTGTTTACTAGGTAATTTCTCTATCTATCCGGCGCACTCCATGTTTATTACCAGACGTTTTTCTGTCATTGTCTTTGTTCCTCTGCTTTGCATCCTCTTGCTCTTGCTAGCAGCTTTGACTTGGCTTTTGAATTCTAATATGAAAAGTCAAACTGATGCTAACTTATTTTTTATGGTTAGCTCTTTTCAACAAACGTAACACATAAATACAAGAGCAGCCATAGATTTAAAGATCAACAATGAGAAATCACGGATCTAAAGGGAAGCCACACAACCTGGCCTGCCCCAGGTATGCAGAGAACTAGTGAGCCCCAGGTAAGGACCTGCAGGTGAGTTTTGTTGGTTGTACCTAGTAGTATGTGTAGTATGAGTGTGTGTGAATGTGTGTGGGTAGATGTGTTTAGTGAATTAGCTGCTAAGTTTTAAAAAGTGAGTAATTTCACACAAACCAAACCCTACATCCCACTTCTTTAGAAGCTGAGAAAACTTATGGGATTGAATGGTAGCAGTCACATTTACAAACTCTGGGGATGTTCTTTCCCTTCTCAGTGTTCACCTGCTTCATTCATTTGCATTTCCTGCCTGGTTCTAGTAGGCTTTTCAATTTGCCACCCCCAACTAGAAAACAGCAGCTCTGTCTCTTGCCTGGCTTTAAAGATCCTTTGCTATGCAGGCTTCCCTCTGGCCCCTAGCCCTTAAGTAATGATCATAACTGATAGCAATGGTCCCTTGAAGGCAGTGCAGGTTCAGGTTCAACAGCAATGATCAACCACATGCAATGGATCTGTTTCTGAGTTTTCATATACACTGGCTTTTCCAGGATCAACCTTGTTGTACAATCACCTAATCTAGGAGAAACTAAATCTTACTTGGTATTCTTTTTGTTGTTGTTGTGTAGGGAATCCACACAGACATGAAATTCTAAAGACATTGAAGCAACATGAAGCTTATATGAGCTAATTTCCCCTTTCACAAAGGGGAGACACCTCATTAGCACTTACTTGGTATTCTTAAGACTTGAGGTTAATATAGACCTTGCATGACTACTGTCAGCAAGGTGTCAACCCCCCTTAAATCCCCAACAGCTTATGCTCATGATGAAAAGCTGTGGCCATTGCTAGTAAAGGTTAGGTTATTCCTTGGATTCCCTGAATTTAACTGCTGGGAATACCCCAAGCTAATGAAGGAGGAAGGGTCTTTCCATAAGCACACCATAGATCTCTTACTGCAGAACATTTCTGTTAGCAGGAATGGGCAGGAGAGACTCCTGGGAGCCATGAGCAGTGCTGATGAGGAAAGAACAGATTGAGTATTGGGCAGTCCACAGGGGATGGCTGCCCTTTGGGGCTGGGGGAGACACTGTCCAACATAGGAAAATGATCCTGCAGTGATGGTTTTCTGGATAGGGAGAGATCACTCAGCAACCTCAGGTGATGTCCCATGCTGTGTATGGGTATACATATGAGTATATGGGTCTTCCATGTTTTCTCATATTTGCCCTTTTTTTCCTGAAGGGATAAAATCTTACATGCTACAACTGAAGACAACACAAGACAAAAAACCCATCACCTGAAATATCCTGGACATGTTAGGATAAAACTTTTCCCTAAGAGGATGATGTAAAAGCGAGGGAGGTGTCGTATGGGGATGGTAACAGAATGTGGAGGAAGAAGTGCAGGTCATGAACTCAGCACGCACATAAATGAGAGGAAATTGGATGAATCTCACTGAAGACAGAGAGATCTTTTAAAAATGCAAAGTTAATCATTTCACTTCCTGGATTGAAGCCCCCATGTCAACCCTGTCCAAGAGAAATATAATATGATCCATAAATATGAACCATATACATAATTTAAAATTTTCAAGTAGTAACATTAAAAAGTAAAAAAAGACAAGCGAAATTAATTTTAAGAATATATTATATTTAACCTAATATAGCCAAACTATTGTGATTTTAACACATAATCAACATAAATATTATTGAGTTTTTAATATACTTTTAAATATGAAAAATTTAAAACTTTGGTGTGTATTTTATATTTGCAGTGTCCCTCAATTTAGCCTAATTACACATGTAATTACTAATTACATGATGGACACATGGGGTTAGTGGCTATCATGTTGGACATCACAGCCTTAGATGGTTTCCCATCACCATTAGGACAAAATTCAAAAATTTTTATATGGTTCAGTAGTGACATGGTTCAGTAGGCTCTTGCAATGACTACCTCTTTTGTCTTATCTTGTACTGTACCTCCTTCTTTGTTTTTACTCTAGGTAAAATAAATTTCATTTTGTTGAGTTGTTTCCTCTCAAACATCTGGGCCCTTGAACATATGAATTCTTTTGCTGGAAACTCTTATGTGTCATTTTTGCCTGAGTAACTCTTACTAATACTTATATGTTTATATATATATATATATATATATATATATATATATATATATATATATGTTGATTTGAGTCTATTTTGAGCTTTACATTTATGTTAATCTGTTTTATTTTGTTAGCAACCCCATGTTGCATGACTTGGCATGTGTTCTAGAGAAATAGAAATTTTTCATTATTTTTCTTTTTCATAGGTTTAAAAAAATGTTTTTCACTTGTTTATTTTCCACTCAGATTAATCTTTTTTTCCTCTTCCAAACAATACCCAAATTAATTTGATGAAACTACATTTTTGTAATTGCTGAGACTTTCCACCAAGATATGACTTCTTATTTGGCTTTTCAGTATCCTTCTCTTTTCCCCAGAAATACTTTTCTTTCTTGCCTTCTGAATTGCCACTTTATGCAGGATGAGTTTTCCAGGAAACTGACTTGCAAACTTAGAGTTGATTGCTACCAACATGGAGGAAATTGAGAGCTTTTGGGATTGATACCCCTGGGGAAAGGAAGGAACTATAACAGAGCAGAAAGAGAAGCTGAGTTTTACAAAGACTTTGGCCAGCTTCATGGGTGAGTTCTGAAGCTGAACAGGTTATTCAGAGTTGTCCTGAGTTGTGGTGAAGACAATGACCTTTAGACACTCTGGACAAATATTGAATGTGGCTTTTATGGGATATGGCTGCCCCCTGAGTAGGTAATGTGGCCCTGGGTAAGATCTCTCTACAGCTGAGGCCAATTTTCTGAGTAGGGGGATAGGTCCTTCAGTCATGAAGGGGGCTCTGGGTGGCATATTACAATACCTACTCCACTCTGCTCTTCTGGTTTGCCTCCTTCCTTTCTAGCTGCTCAATCTTTGCAGGCTTTTTATAGGGTTTTCTTCCTCTACCCCAACTCTAAATATTCAAGTTCTTCTACTCATCCTAGATTTTCTTCTATTCTTTCTCAATGTTTCCTGTTCTTCATGCCATTATTCCCTGACTTATGATATGCATTCTCCTGGTAGAATCAAAGTTAATTTCAGGTGCATGTGAAACTAGAATATAATTATCATATTACATTGGAGATTTTACAGATATTATTACTTTGAAAGGGATTACAGTGGGTATTTCAGTGAACATTTTAGTTGATTTTTAGAAAAAGTATTAAGTAAATAGTAGTGCATAGATGTGCTAATACACAGATGTGACAAATATCATGACTCGATTTGAAGCCACTGTCTAAACTCCTTCATTCTTTTCCTGGACTAAACCACTGATATGATGACACTGCCATTTATATTTTTATCTTAAACCTCTCCTTGGAGTTCAGGCTCTTATAGCTGACTGCCTACTTGACAGCTTCTCTAAGATGTCTCAGAACATCTTTACGTTTATTATGTTCAGAACTGAACTCTTGAGCTGCTTTCCCCTGAACACTTACTTAGCTGCATCACCACCACCTGTGTTGCTCAAGCCAGAAACCCAGAAGTCTCCCTTGATCTCTTTTCCTGTTTCACCTTGCACGTACAACCCCAAAGAATTCCTTTTGATTGTGTTTCCAATATATTGCTTAGATCTATGCTTTTCTATCTCCATTGCTAGCGCTTTAGTTTAGGCCATGATCATTTCTCTCCTGCACTCTATTGATACTCTCCCTAACAGTCTCTAATCCATCATGCTTGTAGCAGCCAAAGTAATGCTTCTAAAACCATGAGTCTGATAATATAACTCTTTTGTCTGTCATCCTAGTCTATTATCAATGACTTCCTATTGCACTTCAAATAAAATACAAACTGTTGAATATGGTCCCCACGTTCATACTCAGTTACCTCTCCAGTTTCATTTTTCACCTGTATCCTTTTTGCCCACTGATCTTTAATGAAAGTGGCCTTTTTTTTTTTCCTGTTCTTGGAGCACTTTAGTTTTTTTTTTTTGTTTTTTTTTAAGTCAGAACCTTTGCTCCTAGTGTCTATTCTTCCCAAAATACTGTTCCTGTGGTTCTTTGCATAATTGGTTCTTGTATTTTTAATTTTTATTTTTTTGAGAAAGAGAGAGAGTATGCTAGTGGTGGAGGGGGCAGAGAGAGGGGGAGAGAATCTTTTTTAAAATATATTTCTTTTTTTAATATTATTTTTGAGAGAGAGAGATGAAGAGAGAGGGAGAGAAAGAATGAATCCCAAACAGGCTCCATGCTGTCAACAAGGAGCCTGATGGAGGGCTTGTCTCACGAACCATGAGATCATGACCTGAACCAAAATCAAAAGCTGGATGTTCAACTGACTGAGCCACCTAGGTGCTTCAAGGGAGAGAGGGAAACTAATCTTAAGCAAGCTCCACACTTGGTGTGGAGCCTGACACAGGTCTCAGTGTGGGGCTCGATCCCACAACCCTGGGATCATACCCGAGCTGAAATCAAGAGTTGGACGCTCAACTGACTGAGCCACCCAGGTATTCTGAATAATCGGCTCTTTCTGACACTTCAAGTCCCACCATAAAGATTACCTTCTCTTACACTGTTTGCTTGACTAGACTATCCAAACTATCCCACCACTGTGTCCCAGAGAATAACCCCTGGGTTATTCTTTAGCACTGTCCTCTATTTATTTGATTTCCAATGCTTGACAAAATTTTCATTATAGATTTATTTTTTTGCTTAATTGTTTATTGACTATCCTTCCCACTAGACTGCAAGCTTCATGAGAGCTTTCCATTTTACACCCAGCACTTGTGACAGTGACCAGCAGGGTAGATTCTCAAAAGATATTTTTCAGTGAATGAATGAGTATATGGAATAAATACATTTATTGAAATGTTCCTTAATACCTCACAGAAAATTTTTTCTTCTCCTTGATGGAGAACTTGCAGTTTACTTGGGAGGAGGGACAAAAGTTTTGTTTCCCATGTGGTCTTAGAGGCAGTCAGTCTCTTACCCCTTTCTGTCAGCTTTGCTATGAGCTATCAGCAATCCTATGCTGGCCCAACAATAGGACAGTGATATCTGTGGCCAATAGAGCTGATTTTCAAGATCTCCTGAATGAGCTTAGGATGTCTCAGTTTTCTGCCTTTTTAAATACGGTTCTTTCCGGGAGCACATAGAGTTTACATCATTGAATAGTCAGTTGGTGTTCCCGTAATGTCCCTCCTCCTCCATATAAATAAGTGAAGTGATAGGGGCCAGAGGGCTTTCCCCTGGAGCACTGCCCAGGCTAAGCATGGCTTCCATTGGGATAATGAGTGGTTGAAGGATCAGATGGATTCTGCTTACTCTGCTTACGTGCCTTTATACTTAGCACAGCACTTTGTTAGGTATATTACAAGAAATTGATATTTATCATTTCATTATTAATAAGATAATTTCCCATTATATATTCTAATTCATTGCTACTGATTTTCTACATTTTTTATACTTGGGTATCTTCCTAAACTCTTATTAGTTTAAACAGAATTTCAGTTGATTTGCTTGGGATTCTGGGTAAAAATATAAATCATATAATCTGCAAATAATGGCTTGTCACCTCCTTCCTATGATTATACATCTTATTTTTATTATTGTCATATTTTAATTTCTAGAACTTGAAGAATAATGTCAGACAATGATGCCCAAAATAAGCATTATTGTTTTATTTCTGATTTAAATGGAAATGCAGCTAGTGTTTTAAATAGTTTGTTGGTTGATGCTATGTGGTAGTATTTATTATATCAGGCATGCCTTCCTATTTTCCTACCTTACTAAAAACACATATTTTCGAGTGTTAGAAAGGAAGCCTGATTTCAGGCTTAATCTGCTTTCTTGCAACTTCTTCATTTTGGTCTCATTTTATAGATAAGTGTGTTTCTTGCCAATGTTTCTGATATTTGAAACTTGTAATCCTGCTAAGCTTCCCTCTTCCAAGATTCCTCAAACTGTCTCATATGCACTTGATTTTAGACCTTTCACTATATGGGTTACTCTCTGGACCTTCTCATGTTGCTAGTGCCTCTTTTAACTTGTGAATGGTCAACTCTAGAAGTTCATTATTGTCCTTCTTGGAAAGAATGTATGAATTTGTCTCTCGAGTCCTAAATTCTTAACTCACAGAAATACAATGAGGAGTCCTTTAGGAATATAAGGTCAACTTGAGGACATTATTGACCTTTGTCCCGAGGGTATGACACTCTAGGGCAGATTAGGGGTACCCATGCTTTCCACGTACCATGAAATCTAGGAAGGGTTCTGTCTCTGTAAAGAAATTCTATAATTTCAGAGTTATGAAAATAAATGTTTTTCCTGACAGAGCACTTGGATATGAAGTT
This sequence comes from Acinonyx jubatus, assembly GCF_027475565.1. NCBI lineage: Eukaryota > Metazoa > Chordata > Mammalia > Carnivora > Felidae > Acinonyx > Acinonyx jubatus. The sequence continues at coordinate 43,942,302 of NC_069391.1, forward strand.
TGCTCTAACGATGTTGCTATAAGGGATTTCAAATGTTCATAGCCTCAAAATCATGAAGCAAAATGTCGGATCCAAAATCCGACATGGGGAATATATGACCAGCCCATAGGCATCAGTAGCAGAGCTACTGAACAATCCTGGGGAAACGTTCTTACCTGTAAACCTTGTGAATTACTGTATGTTTTTGACAATCATAAGGTAATTATTTCTGTTGTGGGTTTATTGTCATGCCAACAAGTTTCTCTGTGGATGGAATAAATAGGCTACTTTCAGAGCCTCAAAGGTTTATTTCATGACAACTGAGAGCAGGAGGGAAGGAATGTAGACTCTTTACCCATGTCTTCACATCTCCCTCCTAATCTCTGGAGACATGTGTCCAAACTGCCTGCTGAGTATTTCTCACTGAATGTCCTTATAGCTACCTCAGGCTCAATTCTTGTTTTTCCCTCAGTTAAACCTGCTCCTCCTATCCTATTCTCTATTTGCTTGTGGCAGAGATTGCTTCTTATTCTCCAGCATCTACTGTATCTTTCTAACATAGTAATAGAATCTCTATTAACTGGGCAAAAGGCCATCCAAAATAATAAAATAATAGCAATGTACTTTTCAGTCTTTTTTGCTCATTCTTTCTTTAAAATTTTTTTTTAATGTTTATTTCTGAGGGAGAGAGAGAGAGAGAGTCAGAGTGGGGGAGGGCAGAGAGAGAGGGAGACACAGAATCTGAAGCAGGCTCCAGGCTCTGGGCTGTCCACACGGAGCCTGACTTGGAGATGAACTCACAAACTGTCAGGGCATGACCTGAGCTGAAGTCAGATGCTTAACTGATTGAGTCACCCAGGTGCCCCTCATTCTTTCTAATATGATATAAGTGAAAAGGTCATGTGACAGCTTCTGGGAACCTTTCAATGACGGCCACTGAAAACATGCTACCTTCTTCATCCATTTCTTCATCCATTGCTTATGGCTGGGATGAAAAGATGGTGGCTGAAGCTGGGGCTAGTGAAGCAACTTGAATCCAGGTGACCTTGGGAAGAGAGTCTTTGATTAAAGAAGGCTTGGTCCCTGGCACCCTGGGGCATCATTTCAGTCCATAATTGCCTGGCTCTGGACTATTGCTACTCAAGAGAAGTAAATCTCTGTGTTGCTAACCCCTGCTAATTTTGGTTTTCTGTTAATTGTAGCTTCCCCTAAGCCTAACTAGGACATGTGTTGAGATGCTTCCCCATCATCATTCTTGACACCCTAGACAGGAAACTCATTGCCATCCTGTTCCTGAAACCTACAGTTTCTGATTCAGAGATGTCACTTGAGTCTGGCATGCCCTTCTTTATCACTAACATTATTATTTTGAGCACCACCTTTTGCTAGGATTGTTGCAACACACTCTTACTGGTTCACTCTGCTTTTGGGCTCTTCTTGCTCTACTCTGCCTTTAATATTCCCTAACAAATTGACATCATCCCAGTACTCCTTTTTTTTTTTAATTAAAAAAATTTTAAGTTTGTTTTTGAGAGAGCACAAGTGGGGAATGGGCCGGGGGGTGGGGGGAGACATAGTATCCGAAGCAAGCTCCAGGCTCTGAGCTGTTGGCACAGAGCCCCATGTGAGGTTCATACCCACATACAATGAGATCATAACCTGAGCCAAAGACAGACACTTAACTGACTGAGCCACCCAGGCGCCCCATCCCAGTACTCCTTTGTGTCCACATCTCTGTTGTCTTCAAGATAAAACAGAAGCTTCTGAGGCCTTTTGTCATAGTCCCCAAACTTACTTCTACAGTGCCTTTTGCCGGCCACCCTCTGTTCACTGCAACTATTGTGAATGCCTTCTCTATTCCCCAGTCTCAGTGCTTGCTTTTTAATGTTTCTCTGCCTGTGCAGACACTTACCACTGCCAGGATTTATTTTCAGCTTTTCTCTGTCTGGAAAACACCCTCTTATCATTCAAAATTTAGCTCATTTACTATAGTAATAATAGCTAACATTCTTTGAATGTTTTCTGGGTTTCAGGCGCTGGGCTGTAAACTTAACATGTCTCTTTTAGTTCTTATGACAATCCTATGAAATGGGCCTTTTATTATCATCTCCACTCTAAAGATGAAGCAAAGAAAGATTAAGTACTTTGCATAAAGTCATATAGGGCAGGAAGGTAGGTATGGTGGAATCATTTTATGCAAACCTGAGCAGACTGACTCCAGGATGCATACTCTGAACCATAACATTATACTGCCTCCCTCTTATTATGTTTTATTCAGTTGCCCAGATGTAACCACCTTTCTGAAGCTTTCTCTTATTGGCTCAGTCAAGATTTAGTAATTCTTGCCCGCCTCTGTGATTTTACAGTACTTGTTCATGCCAAATAGATGGTCTACTAATGATCTCTTTGTCTACCTTCTCCAGTAAGAGTCTGTAAACTTTCTACGGCTAGAGTTATAGCTTCTTTATTTTTTGTAACCCAAAATTGAGTAGTTACTCATCATAGTAACAATCACAATAAAGGTTGTAATATTAAAATGTTCAAGCTTGAAGAATAGTCTAACATGAATATAAAAACTCTTTTAATACATATTGAAGCTTTTCTTTTTTCTCTCAGCCCCTCATAACTACAATTGCAAGTCTATTTTTTTTAAGCCTATGTTTTAATTTATTTTGAGAGTGAGAGAGTGTGTGCGAGAGCAGGGGAGGGGCAGAGAAAGAGGGAGACAGAATCCCAAGCAGATTCCCTGCCATCAGTACAGAGCCCGATGTGGGGCTTGAACTCGCAAACTGTGATATCATGACCTGAGCAGAAATCAAGAGTCAGACGCTTAACCGACTGAGCCACCTAGGCATTCTGCAAATCTATTTTTTTTTAAACAGCTTCCTAATTAATCTTTGCCTATAGACTGCTCTTTTCCAAACACTCTTCCCTCATCCATCCACATGATCTTTCCACAAGGTATGTGATCATGCTACTCTCCTGTGCATAATCCTCCATGCATCCTTACAGCTTTCGTGATGAAATTCAAATTCCCTGGGTAACAGGTGGCATTCCACCTCAGAATCTGAACCTGTCCAGTCTCCCCCTTTCCCATTCCCAAATTTGTACTTTTCTCTCTAGCTTCATGGAATAGCTTATGGTGCCCACCTAAAATCCATATGTAATCCTTTTTTCTTGCCTTTTCATACACGCACTGTCTCACTGTCTCCATGAGTGTTTGTCAAGCTCTAATGTGCTTATGAAATACACGGAGGCCTGGCAGTGTCTGATTCAGCAGGTCTGTACTGAGATCTGACATTCTGTGTTTCTAACAAGCTCCCCAGTGATGGCGAGGCTGCTGATCTGAAGACCACACTTTGAGAATCACAGATCTAGAGTGCCCTTTCCTTCTGCATCTGTAAATCCTTCTAAACCTGAACACAGAATACAGGTATCACCTCTTCCAGGAATCACTAGATGAATCTCCCATCCAGTGAAAAGAGACAGTGGTGTTGGTCTCCATATTCCCAGGTTCCAGCTCCCTACCTGGAACAGAGTGGGTGTTCAACAAATTCTCACCAAATGAATGCTGAGTGTTCATTTAGTGTTTATGGAATGGCAGCTTAGGCTAAAGAAACATATATGTAATGAGACACAGTCCAATTCACAAACTAGGATCTTGGAAGCCTTTTCTGTACAGAACTGTGATTGATGTTTGGAGTGCAGAAAAGAGAAAGAAATAGTACCTTCCTACATGGTGCTGCAGAGAAACTGGGGAGACAGAACAGCATCTAGATCACTCTCCAACATAGCAAGGTGTGACGCATGGCAAACATGATTTACCAATCATGAACACTCTGAGGAGGAACTGGTCTTCACAGGTGTTTGGGGATGTGTTCATGGACATATGAGTTGAGACTAGAGGAAATAATAGACATCCAACAGGAGACTGGCAAAGGGAGATGTTTCGGACCAAGGGAACAGGGTGAGGAAACTTCTCAGCCACTTTCCCCCACTGAAACCTATATATTTAATGGTGTCTCCATATGCCAGGTATTGTTGTGCGTATACCTATTGCCACTGCAGCTCTTCCCTCCTCTTTCTTATGACAAAGGTCTCAAGTAAGTGAGTGCTGTGTTATTGTAGGGATAATCTTGAATCTGCTCTAATTTAGAAAGTAGTTTGATGTAATCCCCATTATCAGTAGTAATAAATAACATATGAGATATCTCATAATTGATTGGAATTTAGCAATGACTTAGCACTGCAGCTGAGAGCCCATCAGTAGATGCAAAGATGTATGAGAGTGGCTAGGTTTTGGAGCATTGTCAAGAACTAAAGTGGCGGTGGAGCAGAGTGGTTCCTATGAGTATAGGTCTATATTCTGACTGCCTGGGAACCAACATCAACTCTATTGCTCACTATCTATGTGTCCTTGGGCACACTGCGGATAAAGCTAGTGTTTTTATCCATAGAACTTTGTGAGAATTAAATGAACAAATACAAGTTGAATGCTGGGAATAGTTCCTGACTTGTGGTACACATGCATAGATTTGTTTTGCAATTTTTCCGGCACGCTTGGTGTGTAGGTAGGCCAGCTCTATTTATTGTCCAACTCAGGCCCCTTTGAGAGTGAGGGAGGAAATGTCTACAATCACAGTGAGGCAACATGCACAAACCAAGATATGTTTGGAAAACTGGATGTGTAGTTATCCAGTTATAAGTATAAGTATATATAAGTTATAAGTATATATGTTATAACATATATAAGTTATAAGTTATATATATATATATGTTATATGTATAAGGTATATTGTAGAAAATGAAGCTGGAAAGGTGAATTGGGGTCATTTGTTGATTGTCTCTTGCAAGCATGAAAATAATTAGGCCTATTCTGTCAATATTTAGAACTTTGACGCTTGAATGTTAACTATGCAGTGAAGAAATAATAATAATAGTAATAATAATAATAGTAGTTACTATTTACCGAGTGATTACTTTGTTCTAGGTTCTATACCTACTGTCCTCTTGATTCTCACATTGAACCATCAAGGTGGCTATTATCTCTATACTCATTCATTTCCTGTGGCTGCTGTCACAGATTAACACAAACTCAGTGGCTGAAAATGACAGAAATTTATTCTCTCATAGTTCTGGCCTCTTAAAATCAAGGTGTCAACAGGGCCACACCTCCTCTAATGGCTCCATGAGAGAATCCATTCCTTGCCTCTTACAGCTGTTAGTGGATCCAGGAATTCCCTGGCTTATGGCCATATCCCTCTAATCTCTGCCTCTGTGGTACATTGACTCCTCCCCTTCTGTGTGTTTCCTCCTCCGTGTGTCTGCCACCCAAAGTCTCCCTGCCTCATCTTACAAGGGTGCATGCAATTACATGTAGGGCCCACCCAAATCATCCATGATGAGCTCCCACCTCAAGATCTTTAACTTAGTCACATTTTTTTTTTTTGCCATTTAAGGCAGTAGTCACTCTTTATTTATTTTATTTTTTAATTTAATTTATTTTTTAAATTTACATCCAAGTTAATTAGCATATAGTGCAACAGTGATTTCAGGAGTACATTGCTTAATGCCCCTTACCCATTTAACCCATCCCCCCTTCCACAAACCCTCCAGTAACCCTCTCTTGGTTCTCCATATTTAAGAGTCTCTTATGTTTGTGTGTGTGTATACACACACACACACACACACACACACACATCTTCTTTATCCATTCATCTGTCGATGGACATTTGGGCTCTTTCCATATTTTGGCTGTTGTTGATAGTGCTGCTATAAACATTGGGGTGCATGTGCCCCTTCGAAACAGCATACCTGTATCCCTTGGATAACTACCTAATAGTGCGATTGCTGGGTTGTAGGGTAGTTCTATTTTTAATTTTTTTAGGAACCTCCATACTGTTTACCAGAGTGGCTGCACCAGTTTGCATTCCCACCAACAGTGCAAAAGAGATCCTTTCTCCACATCCTCGCCAACATCTGTTGTTGCCTGAGTTGTTAATGTTAGCCCTTCTGACAGGTGTGAGGTGATATCTCATTGTGGTTTTGATTTGTATTTCCCTGATGATGAGTGATGTTGAGCATCTTTTCATGTATCTGTTAGCCATCTGGATGTCTTCTTTGGAAAAGTATCTGTGCATGTCTTCTGCCCATTTCTTCACTGGATTCTTTGTTTTTTGGGTGTTGAGTTTGATACGTTCTTTATAGATTATGGATATTAGCCCTTTATCTGATATGTCATTTGCAAATATCTTCTCCCGTTCCTTTGGTTGCCTTTTAGTTTTGCTGATTGTTTCCTTCACTGTGCAGAAGCTTTTTATTTTGACAAGGAGTAGTTCATTTTTGCTTTCATTTCCCTTCCCTCCAGAGACGTGTTGAGTAAGAAGTTGCTGCGGCCAAGATCAAAGAGGTTTTTGCCTGCTTTATTCTCGAAGATATTGAAGGCTTCCTGTCTTACGTTTAGGTCTTTCATCCATTTTGAGTTTATTTTTGTGAATGGTGTAAGAAAGTGGTCCAGGTTCATTTTTCTGCATGTTGCTGTCCAGTTTTCCCAGACCACTTGCTGAAGAGACTGTCTTTATTCCATTGGATATTCTTTCCTGCTTTGCCAAAGATTAGTTGGCCATATGTTTGTCGGTCCATTTCTGGGTTGTCTATTCTGTTCCATTTATCTGAGTGTCTGTTTTTGTGCCAGTATAGTCACTCTTTTTAAATAGAAGGTAATATTCATAGGTTCCAGAGATTAGGATGAAGACATATTTTGGGGGACCACATTCACCTTCTGTATTTTCACATTTTATAGGAGAAGAAACTACATCTAGGAGAATTTAGTTCACTGGCTCAAGTATGCCTACATAGCAAGGGGATGCACTACCATTATAAATCATTAAATTTGTAAGTGCATGTTGGCTCCTGAACTATATAGATATTGAATAAGAATAGGTAACCTTGAGCTCCATCCATTGATGGCTCAGCTCTTGGGAGAAAAGGAAACTATAAGAAATTCACAACAGACAGATTGATGCTTGCGCTGTCTTCTACTTCAGCAGGTGTGATAGACCAGAATCATTGGCATCAAAGATCAAAGAAGGGGAGCAAAATTTCCATGTGACGTTTCTCACAGGACAAGTTATGAATCCTAACCACAGGGACAGATGCAATGAGATTTGGATATTTTTCATATTTTATTTTAACTAATTGTATGGAAAAAGTGTGAGTGGTTTTATTATTTTATTTTATTTTACTTTATTTTATTTTATTTTATTTTATTTTATTTTATTTTACTTTACTTTATTTTATTTTATTTCATTCCATTTCATTTCATTTCATTTCATTTTATTTCATTTTTCTGAGTGTTCTGTCCAACATTGTCAGCCTGGAGGGTGATATAGGAGAGGAACCCAGAGGATACAGGTACTCATATTGCTGGAGATGTAAGGGATGGTGGGTATGAGGTGGAAGAGAACACCATGGTATGTTTGAGTTTATCCAATGTCTTTAGAACAAGAGCATCCCAGTATAAAATATTTCATTCCATTCTAAATAGATACTTGGAAAATAGCCATACCATGAATTTGGCTGAGCCAAAGTGAAAGAAATACACCTCTTCTCAATGGCTGTCTCTTGGGTCTGCTCAGATCCCACCTCCATTATATGTCCTCCCAAATACACTGCCTTCCTTTTGCTATTAGAAATATCTTCTGGGGCGCCTGAGTGGCTCAGTCAGTCACATGTCTGCCTTTGGCTCAGGTCATGATCTCATGGTTCGTGGGTTAGAGCCCCACATCGGGCTCTGTGCTGTCAGTGCAAAGCCTGCTTCAGATCCTCTGTCCCTCTCTCTCTCTGCCCCTGCCCTGCTTGCTCTCTCTCTCTCTCTCAAAACTAAATAAAAATAAACTAAAAAAAGAGAAATATCTTCTGGTTTGCCTGTCTTCCCTTCACACTATGAGATCTCTAGGATATTGAAACTGTGCCTGGCACATACATGTTGGTTGAATTAAACAATTTATTATTTATTCTCAATGCCCAGTGTGGGTCTGATGCTGAGAAGGTAAAAAATAAGTGTTTGCTGAAGGAGAGACTCAATCAACCAGAAAGACATAGGTGAAGAGAGTAACAGTTTCTAGAGGAACTCATTTAGGGAAAATGATAGTGGAAACTGATAGCACGGGCTGGGAACCCAGTGAGATGGCTGGAGGGACACAGAGAACACTAGGTTCTAATTGTGTTCCCAGGGCTGCCAGTTCAGACATACACACAGCGCAGGCAAGTAGGCATTTCTCCAAGGAGGGGCATCTAAGTGAAAACGAACAAACGACCCAGGTAGCAAGGAGCGAAGGTCTCTATTGTATTGGCAACATACGTGAGCACCCTTGCCTAGAGAGTAGGCTGATCTGCTCTTTCTCCAAGCTGCTGCCCAAGTAGGCTCAAAAGGCTTGTACATGATGGGAATATACGATAAAGAGCACATATTCTGAATTTCCAAGTCTGTCAAAAAGTATGAGTACCAGAATTTTGTTTTCTCATTTCCTTCTTTGTTCCATCCTGGTCTCAACCCAGAGCAGAGACTGAACTTGCTAATAACAACTTCAATGTGGCCTAGTCCTGGGTTGGGGACACCAACTGGATGCCTCCATGGGGCTTGATCAGCGGGACAGCTGGGTGAGAACAGGCACTCCTGTGAAATTTTCACCTCCTATCCCTGTGATTCGGGCTGTTAGCCAAACAGCTGCTTCCTAATCAAGATGATTTTCTTGGGGAGCTGCATCAAATGAATGACTAGTGATGAATGAGCCGGAGAAGATGCTTCAAGTCCTCTGATAGCCTACCCATCTCGGTCAGCTTATAATATTGACAGCACTGAGCAAATAATACACAGGCTTCATTTGCAATTGTTACAAGAAGTCTTACCTTTAAATGAGTACTCTTACCCATGCCGAAGATCTCTTGAGAATCTGTGCACTTTTTCCTACGAGGATTCCATTGCTCAAAAACTTCAAAGTCTCCGAAAATCATATTCATATTTTAGACCCCAAACTGATTTTTAGTGGGCTTTAACAGATTGTTGTTCATTGCTTGCCTTTCTTCTTCCATCATCTGGCAATAGTAATCTACTTTTCATCTGGGGAAGTACCTCTTCCTCATTTCCTGTTGTCTCTCAAAAAGTTCCCCCACCTAGGCTGGCCAATCAGAGAATCCCCCCCACCCCCACCCCCACCCCGGCCACGGTGATTCAGTGATGGCAAAGGCTGTATCAACAACTAGGATCACACAAAGATAAAACCCAAAATCCATGAGGTAGTAATGTGCTATGTAATCAGAAATCAACATCAGAAGTGGGATGAGGGACAGCAGAATCAGTCAATTCAGAGAATCGTCTAGAGAGGAACTCCTCAATTTAAGACCTAGAATCCTATCTGGCCTACTTTGCCTATGGAAGGATTTGATCCAAACTAAATAGAGCAAATCCCCAGGATACTGGCAGACACCTTTCTCCACTTATTCTTAATCCTTTAAGTCAATGTTTGATAAGAACATTCTGGTAAAATGGGTACTTTTGCTTCATCCCTTAGGAAAAAGTTAATTGTCTCATAGATTACAAGGAAAACTAAAGCAATAGGATTCAGTTTATAAAACAGGATAGGAAAAAACAAAAAACAAAAACAAACCAAAAACCGCTGCACAGTTTGATTTTTTATTTGCTACAGTTGCTACTATGTTAACAGTTGCTTCTTGGCAGAGAGTAAGGAGTAGAAAGAAAGCCTAAGGTTTGTTTCTCCAGAAATCCTACAAGAAACAAAAGAAAGCTGTTCTCATAGTCTAGAGTGGTTTTGCCAGCAATTATATTTTCTAAGAAATAAATAATGCATTCTGTTTCCAAAAGGCCCTGACAAACTATGATAGAAAAAAAAAAATAAAATCTTTTCCTTTGGTTTTAGGGTGGCGAGTTTCATGACGGAAATAAAGTGAGTCTGTGTTCTCTAAGTAATTTATTAGTGCATCTTGGCACAGCAGCACTAATGGGCTCGCTGCCAGGTATTCCGAGCAGTAGTTTGTCATGTCTGACTCTTTAGTTCTTTCAAGCAATTGAAGAAATGGCCTTCTGCAGGCTGTCAGTGACAGATTCTAGCTCACTCACATAGATAAAGCTCAATTAGCTCCTGGAAAAAACATCTTTTAAAAATGCAATGAGCTGCACCATGAAAGATAGGTAGACAACCACGCCCGAAACGAAATAAAATGTTACTGTTGAGGGAAGGACGTGTCCACAATGCGCAAGTATACAGCCATTTCATTGGACAGTTCCCTCCACTGAAACATTGGAATAGTCATTTTTAATTACTTCAAGTGGGAGGGAAGACCTTTGCCTTAGAAGCTTGGTAAAGTCAGCAGTCCTGAAGAGTTTAGCATGTCCAATCATTCATTCATTCATTCATTCATTCATTCATTCATTCATTGAGGACTAAGGCCCATACTCTATAACCTGCAACGAGTTTTAGCCTATAATAGAAGTTTGGTTAAAGTGTAGCCTTGTAAATGTGTAGTTTAATCCACACAGTATTTTAAATGTTAGGCTAACATTTTAAAACTCAGAGTATTTTACACACACAAAACTTCAGGCTTTTGGAATGTCTGAAAATATTGAAATGCCTGGAAACTGGATATATATTTCTTTAGGGCAAAACCGACTTACGCTAAGTACCTGCTGTACCCTGAAGGAGAAGCATGGCTTTCTCTGTTCACCATGGTCCCCATTAAGCTTGATTTATTCATTTCATTTTTTTTTATTTTTAATGTGTATTTATTTTTAAGAGAGAGAGAGACAGAGTGCAAGCAGGGAGGGGCAGAGAGAGAGGGACACATAGAATCTGAAGCAGGCTCCAGGCTCTGAGCTGTCAGGACAGAGCCCCATGTGGGACTTGAACCCATGAACCATGAGATCATGACCTGAGCTGAAGTTGGACGCTTAACTGGCTGAGCCACCCAGGCGCCCTGAAGCTTTATTCACTCATTTCTGATATTTGCCTTGCCTTCATCTAGACAGAAGCCTAGTTTGAGTTTGCACACCTATGATCTCCAAGTGATTCTGAGGTCCTCCTGCATCAAAAGTACTTGAGATTCTTACTAAAAAATGGTGACTCCTAGGTCCCTTCCCTAGACTAAAAAAGAAATTTATGGATATAAGACATGGTGGTTCTTTTGCAAACCACAGTTGTTGGAGTCACTGGTATCAATGACCAGATAGAATTATAGTCTTTGAAAAATAGACGGAAATGTTAATATTATAAATGGACTCCTTTTGACATTATATAAGAATGTATTTTTCTCTTAATTATGTTACCTTAATCTTAATGGCTACTTTTCCTCTGAAAATGCCAGCTAACCAAAATTATCCTACTGAGAAAAAAAAAATCAAATGACTTAGTGTCTGTTACTGACTTGGGCCAAATTTTCAATTTGGAGATAAAATCTATGTTTTATGAACTAATTTGTTCTCTGTATAGCTGGCTGAACTTGATAGCTATATTTGTTTGGCACTCCTAAATCATAATTACAGGAAATAGTTAGTTCTCTAGAGTTAGAATTCAGTTGGAACAAAGCCTAAATGAATTAATAAAAACTCTGTATTTCCCGCCTCTGGGGCACTCTTCTCTGACTTCTAAAGGTTATAGTTAGGAATGGTCTATATTATCTATTATAACTACAACAATGATAATCCTTTATGTTTGTACATTGTTTTGGTTTTTGCTCTTTTAGAGTTCACAAGGCACTCTCAGAAACATTATCCCCCTTGATTTGTTCAGCCACCCTGTGACATGGGGACAGATGAAGAACCTAAGCCTGAGTTCATACTGCAGATGGTTGTGGAGTGATAAGATTCTTAGGTTTTATGAATTCAGGATTACTTTTGTTCTGTTACATTGGATCCAAATTTGTAATACAAAATCTGCCACCTATTGCAATATCCCTGTAGGTTTATTGTAAGTAGACGTCATACCTTGTACAAATAAACTCGGGATCATAACCAAATCCTTTCAACTGCTTCAAAGAGCCCAGACACTCACTCGCTGTTCACTGATGTAATCCTGTGAACATCATTATCGTGAGCTTTGGGGAGCTGCATTATTTGCACTGTTGATTTAAGGTTCTAACCCCTTTCTGCATAATGTATTTTTTAATTGCCCCAGTTCCTTATTTCCTCTATATAGGCAAAGAATCCGGTAAAAATAAATAACAAGTCTGACAAATTCTGTGAGTTCTCATCATTCAACATTCCTTCAACATCCTCTCACCATTCCAGGCACACATGGCCCACTTTCAACCATGACCTTTGGAATGAGAAGGTTTTGGTAGCATTTACTTTTCTCTTGGTTTTCACAAGTATCCTTTATCTTTTTTTAAGCTTATTTATTTATTTTTAGAGAGAGAGATAGAGAGAGTGGGCCAGAGAGAGACAGAGAGGGAGAGAGAATCTCAAGCAGGCCTCACACTGCCAGCATGGAGCCTGATGTGGGGTTTGAACCCCAGAACTGTGAGATCATGACCGGAGCTGAAACCAACAGTTGGACGCTTATCCAGCTGAGCCACCCAGGTGCCCCTCAAATATCCCATATCTTTAAATGTTTGTTTTTGGGGCACCTAGGTGGCTCAGTTGGTTGAATGTCTGACTCTTGATTTTGACTCAGGTCATGATCCCGGGATCATAGGATCAAGTCCCACATCAGACTCTGCATTGAGTGAGGAACCTGCTTGGGATTCTCTCTCTCTCTCTCTCTGTCTCTGTCTGTCTCTGTCTCTCTCCCTCTGCCCCTCTCCCCCACTCATTTTCACTCTTTTTCTCAAAAATTAAAATAAAAGCATTTAAAAAATGTTTTTTTCACAAGTGTCCTTATCTTAAAAAAATGTTTACTTGAGTTAATATTTGAGAATGAGAAGGAAATAACCAGACAAAAACCCAAATGATAGTTATGATAGAACCTTAACTTGAAAAGTGCCCAGATTAGTGAGTGTGTGGGCTGTAAACATTGGCTAAGAAACCATCCCTCCCACCCCCACCTCCCAAACAACACTTTTTGACTGGCACCTCAAGAGGAAAAGTGAAATGCTCTTTTAGTTTGGTTTTTGGAGGCAGGCAGTCCTGGATGATTTCTGGACTGCCAGTCACCAACTTTGTGACTTTCATTAAGTTAAATAACCTTAGTTTCATTATCTGTAAAATGGTTTTTTGAGAACTGAGAGCATACATACCAAGCATAGAGAATACGTGGGGCACATTATAAGTATAAGGACATGTTAGCTATTATTCTTAAGATTCCAGGAGGGTTGAAATTAGGTGATTCATGTCTGTTAACATCCTAGTGAAAATGAATTTTATTCTTTCCTCAAGAAAGGCTGTAGGAAGAAGAATGGAACACCGGGCAGATGAATGTAGATGGGTGGTAAGGGATACAGGTGAAATTCAGATGTCTGCCAGAGGACACAGTCTCAGGTGAGCTATGAGACTACGCGCAAGAGTGGGCTCTGAGATTGGCGAGGGCCTCAAACGCAGGGCAGGAGCACAGCAGAGGAATGGAGCGCTACTTAATACACACAGTGTGTTGATAGAGTGGAAATAATATGGATGGTGTAGTGAGACTGACCTGATGTTGGCATTTGGCCACCAGTACCTATCAACAATAGTGCTTTCTGTGGATTCACTTTCTGCACTTGTGAAATTTAAATTATTATGAATTTCAGGATTGTTGAGAGAATTTGCAGTAATATATGCAAAGTACCTGTTACGTGGTGAGTACCCAATAAATAGTAACTTTAAAAACAGATGTGGTTTTGATCTGGTTTTGTTTTTTTGTTTTTCTGTTTTTTTTTCTTTTTTTTTTGCAACTTTGCTACAGAGCTGCTTTTGTTCAGAGAATATATATATATATATATATATATATATATATATATATATATATTGGGATTTCCAGAGTCCTCTGAACTTCTGTCTCTGATTCTAAGGATGGTCACTGCAGAGGGCGCTGCTTTAAATGGAGCCTCAACTGCCAGTGGCCTAGTAGAACTAAAGGACTGGTAAAGAATTTGGCCCAGGCTTTGGGAGACATGAAGATATGCTAATATATAATACATACATATAATATACAATTAGAGTAACTGACATTTGTTATATACTTGCTATGTGCCTAGAAATAAGCTAATTAATTTATATTCATTTGAGTCCCATAACATTATTTTTATTTGAGCCCTATAATAATCCTAGCCTAATTTATAGAGGAGGACACAGATACAGAGAGGCTTCCTAAGATGTCCAAGGTCACACAGAGTGTGAGTGGCAGATGTGGAATTCAAGACCAGACAGCCTGACTCTGGAGCCTGATCTCTAAACAGGCATTTTAGCCAAAGAGGGCTACCCTTTGCTTTGTTAAGATTCTAGCTGAATTGTTTGAGTCAGCAATTTTTTTGCCAGGGAAAGCTGCTTTGCGGATGTCAGGAGGAAAATGAGGTTATAGATCTCTTCCTGTCTGGGATGTATATTTATTGTACAGTAGGATGTAATCTAAATTATTCACATTTTATATTTTATGGAAATTTTAGCTTCTGTAAATCTGAGATTTCAGGACTAGAGTTATGTGTAATAAAGTTCTTATAAAATCCATTTAAAAGATTAATGACAGATATATTCATAGAAAATTAAATCTTGGTATTTTATTTTTTCAAGGTTCTGGATCTTCCAGTTTCACTTGCAGAGATTGTCTTTGTGACAGAATCTTTTCTTTATGTCTCCTGGGCAAAGCCAAGAGCAAAGTGGCTTTGTCTGCTGGTCCTGTGGATGCAGAAACTTCCCTTGGGAAGAAGAGATGAGGTAGTTCTCAGAATAGGTCTCTTCTAAGACTTCTTGATAAATTCTCATCTGAAGACTTGGAATCAAACATTTGGGGTTAAAATCTAGTCTCCACCACTTACTAGCTGAATGAATTAAAATCACGAAACTGAGCCTCGGTTTCCTCAGCTGCAAAATGAGAGTTCTGGATCTTATCTCATAGTTGGTCATTGGGATTAAATAAAATACAATTGAATGGGAATGGAAAAGGTTAGGTCTTAAAATACAAACAGGTTAATATGTGGAGAAACAAATGAACATCACCAGTTATTAGTGTTGTAAAACCACATTCTTGGTTGGCAGGTATAACACATAGAGAGTTTGCCAGACAGAACACCTTCTTCCACTTAATTTCATCAGGCCATTCATTCAAAGCAAAGGGAATATTCCACTATTCATTCATTTCATCTCAATTGGCATATTTTAGATTTTCCCTCGGTATTAGGCCCTGGGTTAGGTGCTGAAGATCTACCAGTGAGTAAGGCATGGACTCCTTGAAGGTGTTCGCAACCACATCTGGACATCCCTGAGGTCCTCAGAACCACATCATGACCGTAGTGGGAATTTGGCTCTAGAGTGACCTCAGTTGAAGAATCGGTTGTCTCTGATGATGATAAATGGGAATCTGTTGAAGTCTAAAAGAGAATATATGTTCCTTCAGTACAATTTGCTGTAATGATCAAGGTCTCTTAGCAGTATGTAATTATTCTGAAAAAGACATTTTGATTGCTGATCATGTGCAGGTGAGTTGAGAGAATTGGGGAATCAGGGCAAGAAAAACATGGTAAAAGGAATCAATGAAGAGGCTACCTAGTACCGAGGACAGAACATGGATTTTGGACTTAGATGCAAATCCTCGTTCTTCCCTTTGTCAGAGATGTGTCATTGGGCAAGTTATTTTCCTTCCTGGAACTTGTTTTCACATCTATTATTTGGTCACAATAGTATCTATCTTGTGGGATTATTGTGAAGAGGAAATGAGATAACATTTGAAAGATAGCTTTACCTTATCTTAAGCAGCATAGGCTATGATGGTAGATGATGTACAAAGGTCATCACCATGTTGGGAAACAGAACTCTTCTGTGTCAGTCAGCTTCCAACACCTCCAACTGTTGAAAACCTAATCCTCCTCAAAAGCTTAGGACAGATCTCATCTCTGTCTTGATTTTCTCTGGTCAGCTAGGTCAAAAGTGATTTCTTGTGTATCCACAGAGTATCTATCTTCTATCCCATTTATTGTGGGTTTTCTCATATTCTATCTTTTTAAAAAATATTTTTTAACATTTGTTCATTTTTGAGGGACAGAGTGGAAGCAGGGGAGGGACAGAGAGAGAGGGAGACACAGAATCTGAAGCAGGCTCCAGGCTCTGAGCTGTCAGTACAGAGTCAGATGTGGGGCTTGAACCCACAAACTGCGAGATCATGATCTGAGCCGAAGTCAGATGCTTAACCAACTGAGCCACCCAGGCGCCCCTATCTTAATTGTAGCCATGTATCTACTTGTCTCACTGCTTCAGCTAGATTGCAAGCTCTGTAGGCATAGGCCTGTGTCTGTGCATCACTTTAGCCCTCAGTTAGCGTGATGTCCAGTCCATAGTAGGTCATTGATGAACGTGGGATGAATGTGGCAAAACTATTCATGAGGGGAATAATGGCCACCAGGCAGGAATTTCCTCATATTTTGAGCTTTGCCGCTCTCTTCTGTTCAACCTTCTTCCCTGCAAAACCATTTGTATCTTTTCTTTCATTGTGGTAGACAAGGCTTGACTCCCCTAGATGAGGCTAGTCTTCTTGTGCTCAGGATCACACTCAGCCTCCTCAAGAACCACACTCCATCAGTTACTCTCTATTTCTCCTCCCTCGTTTCCCCCCTGTCTTCAGTTTCTTTATGGTTGTCACAGGGCAAAGACTAGAGTCCAGTACACGCAACATACTCAATAAATGTTTGCACAAGAAATGAGAACAGTTCATTGCTTTAGGGGAGGATTTGCAAAAAGATTCCTTTAAATTGTTTGTTCCTCCAATGCAGTGATTTTCAAATTTTTCAGCAATAAAATCCTTTGCTCAAACGCAATCTTTCAGGAAGGCTCTATCTGCAAAATGCAAAAGCCAGCTTCCCTGGTCAAGTAGGGGCAGGCAGGGAGAATGGAGACCTGAAGCTTTGCAAGCTCACTCCCTGCCTTTTCCAACTTTAGTGAGGGAGTTTCCATGCAGTGCACTTGGCATATCATGGGTGGATTAAAACATGAGACTTGACTTGTAAAACTTCTTTAACCACCATGTTTGAAGCTCACATCACTTGCATTTAGAGAGCTTGAATACCATAGCATGTTTCTCATTTTCAAGAGTTGTTCTCATTGTGGACGTTACTGCCATTAGTGGGTAGTTTTTTCTATTTTAGTTAGCTTCAACAGGAGGAATATCACAATCAAACACAAAGTGGTGCCTGAACTCTTCTCTCAGTTGCAAATGTTGGCAGAGTGACGGGATGGAGCTATTCTCATTGGGTCTCAGGATATAAGCAAAGAGATAAGTACCTTATAATACACAAGAAAGAAGAGTTGCTTTCATTGACTCCATGCCTTTAATGATGAAGGAACACCAAATGCTCTGTGCACATTGTTTCCTGAACCCTCGAAGACATTTTGTTAAGCCACAAGCCTCATCAAACCTAGTTTTCTTTGCATTACCATTAAGCCATTACTGGCTGCATGGGATGAATTTGGATGATGTTATTTGCTGGTTGCTAGGTTGTTTCCCCTGTCTGTTGCTATCCCCTATTTGTTCCCTTGCTTTTTGCTCCTGGTGCATTTCCTTTGTTGGAGTGCCTGGTGAATAGTAGTCCCTGTGTCAGATTTACCAGAGCCTGAGTTCCCTTTAGAGCTCTCCAACAATAGAAACCAAGAGAAATTTACCTACATCCCCTTCCAGAAAGCTAAGAAAACACATCTGCTGGACATTCTAGTAGTTGTCCCCAACTCCCTCCATTGAAGGCAGGTAGGCTACCGTATATTGAAAAAGGTGACTTATTAAGACTGAAGCACCCTCTTCCAGTGCCCACAGCAGCTATTCCAAAGCTTACTAGTTTTGTCACACCTTTAGCTTCACACTTCCTTGCCTCAGAGGAAAAGCTTGCTGCTGCTGCTTCAACAGGGAAGGGCAGGGGTGCCTGGGTGGCTCAGTTGGTTAAGCATCTGACTTCGGCTCAGGTCATGGTCTCATGGTTTGTGGGTTTGAGCCCCACTCCAGGCTCTGTGCTGTCAGTTCAGAGCCTGCAGCCTGCTTCAGATTCTGTGTCTCCCTCTCTCTCTGACCCTCCCCCACTTGTGCTCTGTCTCTCTCTGTCTCTCAAAAATGAATAAACGTTAAAAAAAATTTAAAAAGGGAAGGACAACAACAAGCATGAGCAATGCCCGTAACTTCCATCCCTCTCACCACCAGACTTATTTATATCTGTTTTTCTTTATTTATTCTATTTTTTTTCAGAGGAGAAATGTTCTTACTTTTTCATCCCTTTGAACCTCTCTCTTCCTGTGTCTACGTGGATCTCCATCTCCCAGTTACTCTTTTTGATGATTTGCAATTTGATTTGCATACTTTTCTCTGCACTGATCTCTTTCCTTCTCTATCAGACCCGAAACTGAAAAGTGCGTGTGTGTTTGTGTGTTTGTGGTGTGTATATATTGGCTCTATGATCTCAAAGTACTAGTCAATCTTTTATCTTCCGTTCACTCCCAAACTTCTTGGAAAAAAAAGTCTACCAGTATTGACTTCACTTTTTTACCTCTTCTAGACCTGGCTTCCAACCCCACTGTTAGGCAAAAACTTCCCCTACTAATCAAGGTCACCTGTTAATAAACAGTGGCCTGTTTATTGCCATGTGTGTTGTTTCCTTCTCAGCCCCAAACTTACACAGTCTCTGAAGTATTTGGCACTTTTAGCCACTCTTGCTCTTTCTAACACTAATTTTCTCCACTAAATATTGCATTGTTACACTGGCCAGAGGCCTTAAACGAAACAGATGATGCTGTCAATAGGATCACTATAGGGGGCCAGAGGGAGACTATTTATAAAGGTATGAGCAGGGTTAGGAGAAAACAACAAACGATGAACCATTGCCCACCCAGTTGCCATGCTAAGGCAGAGGTGCATAGCTGTTGTGGAGGGTCTCTGACCTGGGTTGTGGACTTTGGCAGAGGAATTCAGCCCACTCATGGCTATCTGGTGGGGAAAGAGCTGGGGGAGTAAATACTCCAACCTTATTCCCTTCCTTTCATCCCCTCACTGCTGCTGTGGCCAAACTCAGAAGCTGTAGGGAGGTCAGTGGTTTGATGTGGCTCTTCAAGACCAGCCTCCCCAGGGCATAGAGCATGAATGAGAAAGATAGGGTAACTGAAGTGACATATTGAAAATACCCAGCAGAGGAAACATGCATGCATATTTACAAAATAAGTGTAGACCATAAAAAGTAATAACACAACTGTCTTTCTACCATTTCTCTTACCCTCCGGGTGAAAGCTGGCTTAAGTGCTCTGTTTACCTGGATTTCCTCTCTCACTTAACCTTTTTCCCCTGAGAATTTCTTAATTTCTTGCCAGCTCATTGATAGATGTTATTTTTGTTCAGCATTCTTGACTGTGTTCGGTGGAAAAGTCAAGGTGGATAGGGTGAGAATGTGCTGGAAACAGAAGTTCCTTGTTTCTTTTCAGAATACATTTGCCTTGCCTTCTTAGTGTGGCAGGATGGAATTTTCACCTTGCTCTTTATTGCCCTTTTACTCCCCCAGGTAGAAGTCTTTGGCTTTTTATAAGAAAGAGGAAAGAAACAGATTTTTTTTGTAAACATGTCATCTATCAAAATTATGCTTATGCTTTGTGAGGCTCTCAAAACAAGAGATATGTTTTTCTGTCCTCAGACTGCTTCACCCTCTTGAGCTCTAATCCTGTACTTTCCCTCAGCTAATGGGCATCACTGTATCATGAGAGACGTTCCAAACTAAACCCTTGTCCTCATCTGCTTCTGCTTCTCTTCCTGTCTTCTCCTCTTTGTTTAGGGGTACTGCTGTCCAGCGAGTTATTAAACCAGACACATTATGTTAGTAATGGCACTCCTTCTCCACATACTGGTCATTTCCCTGGGGCTTCTTAGGAGTAGATTGCCATTTCAAAGGCACAGCTCAGTGTGTTTCTTTTTCCCCACGTGGCTTGGCACAGACATTTGGACTAGAGCTCATTGTAGAGACTGTTGGGCTTCTCAGAAGTCAGGTTAGGCTTTCTGAACTCTAAAAGCCCTCCCATTCTTTTTCTCACTCTTGTACTTGTGCTTCCCACTACATCTTTGATAAATACTGGTGTAGCCAATGTATTTGATCCACATTCACTTTCCTAGCAAATACAGAAAGAAGTCTGGGCAGGTGCATCAGCAGGACTGTTATGACCCTGTGTTCATTCTGGTGTCATACTCTCTCTGTGAACTCTGTAGAACTCTTTCAGCCTTGCCATCACCGTGCTATGGGATGAAGCTCTGCAGCCTTATTTTGTCTATTTCCACTCATTGATAACCCTGATACTTTAATATGTTAGGGTTAGAGGTTTCCTTCCTTCTCTCCTTTCCCTTACCCCCCTCCCACATTCAGTCTGGTACCACTTCCTGTCAATTCTTTCCCTTAAATATGTCTGAAGTTATACTTCCTTTTCACTTCCATTGCAACTCTCCTATTTTGTAGGTTCTCATTGTGTCCCCCTTGAACTTCTATCTATGGGAGACTCCTAACCTATCTCCCTCTTTCCAGTAGGTCTCCACACACCTTCAAATGGTGCATATAGCATCCAGAATGAAACTTTCCCAAGTTTAAACCATACCATGTCAGAGATCTGTTAAGTTTGCTGGAGTAGAGCTGTGTTACTGAAAGGAGGTGTCTCCTCTTCCCACATCTAGCATCTGAGATTAGCATCTGTCCTTGATGCTGGAGAAAATTACTGGGAACATGGCTATGCACCCAAGTAGCCTTCACGTCCACTGGAATTCCTGGGTTGTCCTATGGTTTTCGTACATACGTGGCCTGGTATTTGCAGGTCCTAGATACTCCTCAAATCTTTGCCCTAGCATCAAGCTGCAAAAATTTAAGCCAGTTTAATGAGAGCTACATTTCTTGTGTGTATAAGCCAAGAAGCAGAGTGAGTCCTGAGGAGAAATATTTCCCCCCTAAAGACACGCCACTTTATGCAAGATGTATTTCTCTCGTCACCTACAGAATAGTATTTAGGTTTATTAGGACTAATCCATTCATCTCCAAAGCAAGTAAGTCTGTATTCTCTTTTGTTTCTGGTTTTCACGAAGGTGGAGTGAGTTGGAAGGTCACTAAACTAAGCCCTACCCTTTGCTCGCCCTGAACCTAACTTACTCCCATTCTCCAATCTGGAAGCAGCTGAGGATTGATTATCTTTCAAGCTCAGTAAACATTTGGTTAATTTCCTTTTTATTATTCTGAATCTCTTTCAAATTCTGCTTCTCTGAAATGCTTCATTTCTTCATATTTCTAACTCAGTTTCATCCTCACTTCAAAGACTTTCCATCAATGTACTCTAACTCCTCTCCTTTTTCAAGTCTTAGCTTATTGATGTCTTGTTTCATGTCTAGAACAACTCCAGGTGGTAGGCACAAGACAGGGACACTGGTGTTAGCTTTGCATAAGAAGGCAAACAAAAAGGTTAAGTGTGTGTATGTATGCCCAAGGTTAAATCGCTATCTGAAAGAGTTTCAAATGTTTTGACTGAGAGGGTATGGAAAATCTGTCCATACAATTAAAAAAAAAAAAGAGCAGCAACAATCATCTGTAAGATCAATAGAAATTTTGAAAAATGCCTTGAATATGCGTTTCTAAAACAACCAAACAAATGGAAGAATTTAGATAAACATGGCCAGGTCACCTAATGCCCACGTTAGTTTTGTGTGCTTTTAGGCCAATTGTTTCCATTTGTAAACCCAAATTGTCAATCTTACCATTTCTTAAAATATCAGATATACTTTAGGTTAAAAAAAAACACCTCACAAAAATGTTACTTTTGAATTCCAAGCCAGAGTGAAATTTAATCGCAGAGTTATAAACCCTCCAAGCAAGGGTTTATCTGGAATTGCCAACATAACCACAAGTTCAGCAATGCAAATGACACCGCTATAATAAAGGAAATAAGAAAGCTTTCAATATGTTGTCTAAGAAGTTGAGCACATTGAAAGTGATTTATGAGCAAGCAGACTAAACATTTAAATGCCTTTCCTACCAATGGTATATTTTTCAATACAACAAACGCTCTCCTATATGATTCTGCATTCCACGACCGCGCTGCTCCTGACAATATAAGCCCTTTCTGATAGGGTAACATTTCCAATCCAAGATTAAAATCTTGGAAACTTGTCAACAGAAAAGGATGATAATATGAGTGAAACTGCAGCTATCAAAGAAAAATGCCTTGCAAGTAATTTCTGTAATGGTCAACTTCTAGTAAATTTCTCTTCCCCTTTACTTGTAAGTAAAGGGGTTGGCCTGAAGGTCATTTTAATATTTTGGATAAGTACAGTTACAAACCAGAAATTCATGAACACAGGAAATGGCAAGTCATTTAATACCATGAAAATCAACTTTTTACATTGCCTTTCTTATTTCCATTTCTAATGCCGATTGTAGGGAATATTTTTCTTTTGGTGAATAAAAGTTTAAGCAATGAGTTGACAATAAACCCTTGAACTTCATGAGGCACTAAAAATTAAAGGATCAGAGAGTCTTAAGTTTTCTTGAGTGTATTTCCATAATTTTTCTATGTAACTTTATTTAATCTTCCACTACTCCAGAGACTAGGACTGAATGACCTTCTAGGTCTTTTCCATTTTTTTCTTCTTATAATTCTCTTTTTCTGTTTAGGATGTGGGTGATCTCTCTAATCTCTGGTGTGCCCTTGGCTATACTGCAGGTAAATTGGGGTGATTCTCAGTTTTACCAGCTACACGGGATGGAGTATTAAAAAGCATTTGTGGGCCAGAAAGGGTATCTGACAAAGTTGAAACCATTTGTACATTTTTATTACTGTGATCTTTTTAGAATATTTTATTCCCATCATACACTATCGCCTTTAAAGTGAATTTCAAATTCTAACTTCTTATTTTTTCTTTGGTTAGACATATCTTGCCTCTTTAAAGTTCTTTTCTTCTCTCAGTACATAGCATTTTCCTTGTCACTGGTCTGAGTACTTCAGATCACAAAAATATATGTGCGCACACACACACATGTATTCTTTTTCTTCTTCAATACTTACCCTTTCATTTATTTAATGATCAGTCAAGTGTCATTCAACACATAATTTAAAAAAAATTTTTTTTTAGCATTTATTTATTTTTGAGACAGAGAGAGACAGAGCATGAACGGGGGAGGGTCAGAGAGAGAGGGAGACACAGAATCTGAAACAGGCTCCAGGCTCTGAGCAGTCAGCACAGAGCCCAACGCGGGGCTCGAACTCACCTACCGTGAGATCATGACCTGAGCCGAAGTCGGCCGCTTAACCGACTGAGCCACCCAGGCGCCCCTCAACGCATAATTATTAACCATCTACTACTTTCTGCCATTCAGGCCCAATGTTGTGTGCTGGGAGATGCAGTCCTAAATTAGACATGCACTGTTTCAGGTAGCTCAAGGTCTGATAAAGGGGCTAGATGTATTGACCAGCCATCATACTTCAGATAAAACTGAGGGGAAACAGAGAGGAACAAGGCTCATAGAGGGCG
The DNA here is from genome assembly GCF_027475565.1 of Acinonyx jubatus. Lineage (NCBI taxonomy): Eukaryota > Metazoa > Chordata > Mammalia > Carnivora > Felidae > Acinonyx > Acinonyx jubatus. The sequence goes on from NC_069391.1 coordinate 43,965,935, forward strand.
AGTATGTTCAGTGGCAGGGGACAGAGAAATCTTCCTTAGAGCGGTGCTTCTCAAAGTGTGGTCCCTGGATTTTAGCGTCATCATCACCTGGGAACTTGTTGGAAATGCAAATTCTCAGGCCTCATTCCAGACCTACTAAATCAAAAATGCTAGGAGGGGTCTTCTGTCTGTTTTGTAAAAACCCTCTAAGTCATTCTAATACTTGTTCAGGTTTCATAATCACTGTCTCAGAGGAAGTAACAACTTGGAGGGAAGAGATGCTTTATTTACCATCAGGCTCATTTACATAATTGATACCTCTTGATAATGAAGTCATCTAAGATTTCCCATTGTTCTACGTGCCTATAAACTCTACAAAAAAAAAAAAAAGAAAAGAAACAGCTTTCCACATTTATACTTTGTCTATGCAGCACACATATAAAGTTTTTTTTAAAGGTTTATTTATTTTTAAGAGAGAGAGGGAAAGACATAATGTGATTAGGGGAGGGGCAGAGAGAGAAGGGGAGACACAGAATCCAAAGCAGGCTCCATGCTCTGAGCTGTCAGCACAGAGCCTGATGCAGGGCTTGGACTCACAGAGTGGGAGATGATGACCTGAGAGGAAGTCGGACACTTAACCGACTGAACCACCCAGGCACCCCTACGTAGCACACATTTAAATGGTTTAAAGGTAAAAGGCAAATAACTAATTACCTTAGACTTGTGTAATTCAAAACACCATCATTAATAACAACATGGATTATTTGAAACCTAGGTAGACTGAACTGACCGAATTAATTAAATGAATGTTCCTGGAAATCCAGTATGGTTTGTGAATGTGAGAACATCTATGTCCTAGGACAAAATATTTTGGAGCACTCTTCTGACCTATTTCTGGGAGATGATTGAGCAAATTTCCAATTTTATCCCTATGGAATAAGAGCAGGATTCACCTTTTTTTTTTTTTATCCCACACCCGCTTCTCTATGGGAATGAAGGACAATGAGAGAAAAGGAAATAAACCAAACAACAAAAAATGGGCTGATTCAGTGATGTTTTTAATTATTGTTCACATTATAAGTAAAACTTGGTAGATTTTATTTTTTGATAAGAATATATACTTACGTATAAGAACCAACTTTATAAAACTGCTGGTGAGTTGTTTTATAAACAATCCTTTGAAAATTAAATGGGTATCTTAAAAAATAAAACTCAAAAAGAGTTGTTCATTGCATAATGGTAATCTGAGAGTTTTCACAATTTTCATAAATATTATGCTGTATTATTTTATATCTTCTATAACAATGTTATTAACAATCCAACCTACTATTATAATGATTCAGATATGACATGTTACAAATATAATTACCCTGAAATATAATTACAAGTGTAGTGGATCACTAAGTTCTTTAACTTTCTTTCATCATTGTTAAAAATATACCTTTACACACAACATTAAAATATTCTTTTTTTTTAAAGTTTATTTATTTTGAAAAAGAGAAAGAGAGAGAGCACCTGTGTATGAGTGGGGGAGAGGCAGAAAGAGGGAGAGAGAGGAGAATCCCAAGCAGGCTCCATGCTCAGCACAGAGCCAGTCATGGGGTTCAGTCCCATGGGCTGTGAGATCATGACCTGGGCTTAAATCAAGAGTCGGACTCCTAACTGACAGAGACACCCAAGCACCCCTAAATATATTCTTATTTGTTAATTTTTTAAATGTTTATTTATTTTTGAAAGAGAGAGAATGAGAGTGTGTGAGAGGGGGAGGAACAAAGAGAGAGGGAGACACAATCTGAAGTAGGCTCCAGGCTCTGAGCTGTCAGCACATAGCCCGATGCAGGGCTTGAACTCACAAACTGCGAGATCATGAACTGAGCAGAAGTCGGGTGCTTAATGACTGAGCCAACCAGACACCCCACCCCTAAATATATTCTTAATTTTTAATTCTCCTCTGATTTATTTTAAGCTGCATCATCTCTCTATTGGACTTTTTCCATACTTGTTAACTTGACTCTCAGCTTTCTGTCTTTATGCCCCAACCCCCACCTTATTCTAACCACATTGCCACCAGATTTATCTCTAACGTGCGTATAAATCATATCATTCCCATACTGAAAATTCTTAACTGGCCCTCTCTGGGATAAAGCCTTTCATAATTGGGTGCTTATTGATTTCTTAATTTTCATCTTACACACCCAACTTACCTCTTCTCTCAAGCAATATAAGCTTACATACAGTTTTTTGAAATTACCGACTCTTTGCTTGCTCTGTGAGTTTGAGACAGCGGTTTCCTCTGCTTGGAATGCTCTCCTCTTCCTAGAAAGCCTAGATAACTCATGCTCATCATTTGCCACTAGGCATCATCTCTTTTGTTAGGGTTTCCTGCTTTCTCCAGTAAGCTGAACTCCTTCATATTTGTCTCCTTACAGTAATACAAATTATTTGCAGATGTACACACATAGCATGTAAGTAAAACATGTCCAGGGGTGTACACGCAGACACCATCTTTAAGGTAAATGCTCCCATTGTGTAGGGAAGAAGAAAATATAACTATATTTGCAATGATTTATTTCTTGAAAAATAATTTGAAGCCCAGATGGCCCAAAGTTCAGATTAGATCAACTTGGGTAGTGGATAGATGGGTATCTGATTTAGTTTTCTCTGTACTTTAAAAAATATGTTTAAAAATATTTCATCATTTAAATAGATTGAAAAACTATAGCAGCTTACGGTTCAATCATGGAACAGGTAACCAAGGGAGCTTGTAGAGTTTCTGCTTTGGGAGACTACAAAATCTATGATTAAGAAAGAAAAACTTTAGGCTACAAGCTATAGGTTCAACTGCTCTCTATAATTGTGTTCTAGTCTAGACTTGAGCATCTCCATTTATAGGAAACCCGTGCCTTTCAGGGTATCCCACCTGGAATTACTGCTCTGTCCTACTTCTACTTCTCGGAGGACATTGAGTTAGCTGTGGGTTCTCTCTGTTCAACATTTCCTTCCGCCTTCTCCACATGATTTTATTGATGGCTTTCATCATCCTGATCACTCTTTTCAGCATAGGGTCCAGAGTTTCTCAGGGCATGGTGCCCAATGTGAATTCAATCTGCATAGAGAAGAGCAGAAGCATTGCTTCACTCACTCTAGACACTTTATTGGTCTCACATCATCTCAGGTTTATATTGACAGTTTTTGAAAGTTGAATCACACAAATGGATTATTGGAAAGTTGGTGCTGCCAAGTCTGGATTCCTCCATTCTCTGTCTGTACAGTTGAATCACTAGCCCTTCACATAGGAGCTAGCATAAAAGGCTAGAAACAAATTGTTTACTGAATTAAATATTTTGTTGAATGTACAGTGACTCATTAATTAATTCTTTTTGGGTGCTAATGTTCAATTGGCTATGAGTCTGTGCAATGTAGTATCATTCAGGCTGTATTCAGTACCCTCCCCGCCCCCCACTGCCCTCTGTGCCCTCTGTCTGCTCCCAAGGGTATCATGAGAGAACTTGCCAAAAGCTTTTCTGAAATCTAGGTACACAATTTCTACTCTATTTCTCTGATCTCCCAATGTAGCAACTCTGTCAGTAGGAAATGAGGTTGTATATGTCATATATATATATACATATATATATGTATATATATATGTATATATATATGTATATATATACACACACATATATACATATACATATATATATAATATACTTATTATATATTTATTCTTATTTATTCCTAGTGACTTCATGCTGAGTTTACTACTTCCTTTTCTAAACACTCAGAAACCATAGTTAAAAAAAAAATTGTTCTGGAGTCTTGCTCCAGATTGATGTCAAACTCAGTGCTCTGTAGTCTGTGAATATATGTTCTTTCTCTTTTTATAAATACAAATGACACTTGCCTGTATCCAGTTTTACAGGAGCTGTATTCCACTGCAGCATTCCTAAAGTTCATCAACAGTCATTCAGTCATATCTGCAAGTTCTTTGAGTACTTTGAGACCTGTTTGTTGGATATGCTGGGTCTAGAATTTGTTGGGAACAGCCCCTTTCATCTCACCTGCTAAAGAATACATCTATCCTCTACTTGAGAAGGGAATAGAAGACTGATTAGCCCAAACTGTAGTTGAGGTCCTGTTTGGTTTGATGGTCACTATCAAAGTGAATCAAGTCAAGAGAACAAAGTATTCTGAAAGGGTTTGATGCATGTGCTGTTTGATGCTCGATGCTTAGATCATACAATGAAATAAAGATAAATCCCTGCACTTATAAATCTGATGGTTATGTTGGGAAAAATAAGGCTTATTATGCCATAACATGTATGGTTCAGTTTGGGAGCTAAGCTAAGCTTTGAAGAACACAATCCTTGCCATCAAAAGGAATTAAACAATAACTCGAGTTGTTTGTTGCTATTCCATGAATACTATCAGGAGCACAGAGACACTCTAGAAAGACTCTTTAAAGTTCCTTTAATTTCATTCCTCTCATATTACAATTGACCTCACGCTCATCTCTTTGTTACCCCTGAATGTCTCCTCTAGCCCTCCAGAAGTGTCTCCCTACACTTCTCTTGTATGTCTCCTCATCTCTCCTTTCTTTCTCTTTGTCCATCTCAAAAGCCCTCAAAATTGCTCTGCAAACATGTCTACTCTTGGAGGAAGAGAACAGGGAAGAGACTGAAGGAGGCCATGCCAAAAGTTCTTAGTGGAATAGAGGGAATGTTGAGAATGTTCAAAGGTTAATAACTTTCATTCTGCCCTAATTACATGTTAGATATAATAAAATATGGCATCAGATAGTATAAATACAGACTGGGTCGTGTGACAGGCAGTAATTGATAGAGAAAGGAAAATCAACCCAAGCTCAAGAAGTCAAGACATTCTGAATGGAGGTGAAATTTAATCAGGGCTCTGAAATTGCAAATATAAGGGAGGAGGTGTATTTAAAATATTCTTTCTTTTAACATTTATTTTATTTATTTTGAAAGAGAGTATATGCTAGTGGGGGAGGGGCAGAGAGAGAGAAGGAAAGAGAAAATCTCAAGCAGGAACCGCACTGTCAGCACAGACCCAATGTGGGGCTTGATCTCACCAACCGTAAAATCATGACCTGAACCAAAATCAAGTCAGATGCTTAATGGAATGAGCCACCCGGGTGCCCCCAAAATATTCTTTTAAGGTTGTAGTATAGTTATGGTGTCTATTGGTTGTTTCAGTGGCCAGAGACTGTTAGCAAATTCTAAGCCTGGTTGTATGTTAAGGTGAACCTTCATTTGTGGTAAAATCTGTATTTGAGTTGATATATGAATATATGACTATATATATATATATATATATATATATATATATATATATATATATATGTTGTTGGGCATATTTTTTTAAATGTTTATTTTTTTTTGAGAGAGTGAGCAGGGAAGGGGCAGAGAGAATGAGAGAGAAAGAATCTCAAGCAAGCTCTGCTCTGTCAGCTCTGAGCCCCATGCAGCGTTGTATCTCACGAAGTACGAGATCATGACCTCAGCTGAAATCAAGATTCGGATACTTAACTGACTGAGCCACCCATGTGCCCCAAGTTGGGCATATTTTGATATTGTGGTTGGAGAATGGTAGGGCAATGGTTCTACCGGTGAGCCAGCCACTCATGCTACCAGAATTGCTGGCAGGGCATAAGGTGGGAGTGCGAAGCAGAATGGCAGGAAGAATAATAGCTGATAAAGAGCGGAACAGTGTCTTGGTCCTTGCGGTCTTTACTACATGTTGTCTCCTATGTAAAAGGTTCCCATTTATTGAATGCCTCCGTGTGCCAGGAATGCTACTAGGTATTCGTATACCTCATTCCCTTCATTTGTTTACAATCCTGTGTGAGAGTCAGTTGTATCCTCATTTTACAGGTAAGGAAACTGAGCTCAGAGAGCTGAAGTCATTGGGTCAATGGTCACACCACTGCTAAAAGTCAGAAACAGGATTTGAACTCAGATGCATCTAATTCCAAAGCTATTCCATTTTTATTGCATGACACTATCTACATGAAAACAGATCAGGACTTGAAGAGACTTTTCTGCTTGTCCTCATAAAATATCTTGTCACTGAAAGGCAGAATTCCATCCCCTATTTCAAACTGATTTCTATATTCTGCAAGTTCTGTTAAATATGTTTTTCTTTTTATATTCAAGAATCAATGTAGTATAATTGTTTCGATGAAGTAATGTCATACAGACGAATGTATTTTCACAGACATTTTCTCTACTCGGGAGTTAATAATATCAGGAAAGTGAAATCTGCAAAGATAACTTCTTGCTGCTTGATTATTTACTGCAGGAGAATAGTGCTTGGTGAATGTTTGGCCCTTGGCTGAACTGAATTTTCTAGTTATTAATGCAACAGGTGCTGCAAAATGAGGTCTGTGAACTGAAGGCCAATTTTAGTGCAGAGGATAAAATGTGAAGCAATAGATAGCTCAGGAGAGGACATGGTATATGGGGATACAGTGTCCCCGCAAGCGACAGATGTATATTGCTGAGCAAGGCCTTCTCCAAAGTGCCCTGGCCGTTAATCCAATCAGAACACTGAGCTCTAAATTAAAGCAGGAAAAGAACAGCAGAAAGACAGAGCACCTATAACCTAGAGCACTGTAGGAACTAAAAGCTTCTTTTTTCTGTGTTACTACTAGTTTCCATTTCTTTACCGGGATTTGGAATGGCTAGGTGGAAACACTTGGGTTAAAAATGCGGATGTGCGAGTGGGGATTATATTTTGAGAGGGCAGCTGACTGGAGACAAGCAGAGATGCCAGGATATTCCCGTGTGAACATAAAAGCACTCCTCCTCACCCCTTCACTGTGTGTGTGTGTGCGTGCATGAGTGTACCTGTGTGTATTGAGGGCAGGGAATTAGGAAAGGGGGCAGCATCTTTTCAAACAGTCCTGGCCAACAGTGTCTTTCTCTCAGCTGGGAGGGTTTTTGGTAGGAATAACCAAGGGATGCCAGGACCACATCTTGACAGCAGACTTTACATTGGAGCTTGTCCACTCTTTTGCTCAGTTCCTACCCTGGCCACCACGCGTACCTATGGACACATATCCTGGGTTGCCTGTTTGACAAAGCAGATTTTTTTACAAATTTTTTTTTGTCCATCTATATATTCATCCATTCAGATACATATACTGATTTTCTAGTCTATGGCAGTTGCAGGCACTGGGAATAAATATTGAGTTAAATACCTGCTCTCAAGATCTCACAATGCTGTAGAGGAGTGAGGTATGTAAAAAAGTGATTGATAGCCATAAAACAGTTGCATAAAGATACAGAATTGGTGTAAGGGAAGGTATAGTCAAGTGTGCTAGCCTGAACCTGAAAGCACTCCAGAAAAGCTTCAGGGTAAAGATGCTGGGTTAAGTCTTCAGAATCAGGCTCACTGAGTTTAAATACTGATTGTTCCACTTTTTTAAAAAAAATGTTGATTTATTTGTGTGTGTGTGTATGTGTGTGTGTGTGTGAGAGACAGAGAGAGAGAGAGAGAGAGAGAGAGAGAGAGAGAGAGAGAGAGACATGAGCAGGGGAAAGGCAGAGAGAGGGAGACAGATAATCCCAAGCAGGCTCTGTGCTGTCAGCCCAGAGCCTGACACAGGGCTTGAACTCAGAAACTGTGAGATCATGACCTGAGTCAAAATCAAGAGCTGGATGCTTAGCTGACTGAGCCACCCAGGCACCCATGGTTGTGCCACTTTGGAGTGGAATAAACTTGGACAAATGACTTAACTAAGCTTAAATGGCCTCCCTAGAATGCAGGACTAGTATTTACTTCATCTGGTTCTTGTGATAATGTAATGAAATGAGACAATGTGGAAAGAGTGGATGGCATGATGCTTGGCATATGGAAATTACTCAGAAATATTTGTTGTTGTTGTTGTTATTGTTACTATTTTGCTGTCATTATTTTTGAAAAGAATAAGGCTTCCCAGTGGACATATTTCAGCTGGTACCGTAAGAATAAATTGTGGTCTTGAGGCTGGTAACTCGAGAGTGGCAGTAGGGGTGACGGTTGGGGTGGGTGAGGACTTTTCAGAAGAGGAAACAGAACATGTAGTGGCCTGGGAGCCCCAAAGAGCATGCTGTATTTGTAAGGAATCAGCCATCCCTGGCGTCTCATGAAGAATGAGTTGAGCTCCATATACTTTATTTAGCTCTCCTCCATTCCATCTCTTACCACACTACTTTGCAGTTGCTTGCATTTCTGGTTTCACCATTCTGATTCAAGCCATCTTCCTTCTGTAATGTCGTTGGGTTCCTGAGGCCCACTTACTTGTCTCTCCGTCTGCCCCTGCACTCATCATGCTGCATTATGATCACTTGGGGGACATACCTTTCTTCCCCAGGATTCTAGAGTGTCTTGTTCAGTTTTGTCTTCCCGGCCCCTAGCCTAATGCTGGCACCTAGGACTCTGGACCTGTGGAAACTGCTCTTGTTCATTTAAAAAAGGCATCAGGATGAGAAATCATCAGTAAGAATGCAACATCTCATCCTTGCCAGGAAGATCCGAGGCACTGAAACAGAGAAGCACTCTAGTTTCTAACTGAGGCATAGAACTTCAAAAAGGGTTTTTTAGATACAACTTTCTACATTTATATGAACTTGCAGTATCCAAGGAAATAGAAGCCTGAGTCTATTACTGAACGCAGGCATCATGTTAATCATTTATACACAGTCTTACTTGGCTCTGAGCTTATCAAAAGCCCTTCAGTTGCTTCCTTTTTACCTGCCTGTCCTTTCCCCCAATCCTGTAATAGCCTTGTCTTTTCCTGTGACTGGTGAGATGCCTCATGGTCCCTGTTCACATATGGTCTCCTTGTTGCAGCATGTTAGTAAGCACTATCCTTGGTGGTCTTTATAAGATAAGGTTTGATGTATAGTCTCTTGGAACACGAATTCTGGGCCCACCCCTCTTCTTTTTTTATTTATTTATTAAAAATTTTTTTTTTAATGTTGACTTATTTTTGACAGAGAGACAGAGCATGAGTGGGGGAGGGGCAGACAGAGAGGGAGACACAGAATCTGAAGCAGGCTCCAGGCTCTGAGCTGTCAGCATAGAGTCCAACACGGGGCTGGAGCTCACAGACCGCAAGATCATGACCTGAGCAGAAGTCAGATGCTCAACCGACTGAGCCACCCAGGTGCCCCATGGGCCCACCCATCTTCTAACTGAGAGACCTTGAGCAATAAATAGGGTACATGGTTGAAAATGTGGGCTCTGGGTTAAGTCTGTCCTGCACGGATACTATCTAATGGTGTAACCTTAGACAAGTCCCCTAAAATCTTTAAGCCCTTAGCTTTCTCCTTTGTAAAATGCAGGCGATAATAATGCTAATTTCATAAGGAAGGTCATAGGACTAAATATGAATAAAATGAATGTGATGGTTAATTTTATGTGTCAATTTGACTAGGCCATGGTGCCCAATTGTTTGGTCAAACACCAGTGTAGATGTTGCCGGGAAGGTGTTTTTTAGATGTGTGGACTTTGAGTGGAGCAGATTATTGTCCATAATATGGGCAAGCCTCATCCAATCAGGTGAAGATCTTAAGAGCAAACCTCAAGAAAAGCAATTTCCGAAGAAATTTCCCAAAGAAAAAGCAATTCTGCCTCAAAACTGCAACAGAGAAAACTTGCTTGGGTTTTAAGTATGAAGATTTCGGACTCAAGACTAACAACAACACTTACCTGAATTTCCAGCTTGCCATCCTGCTGTGTAGATTTCAGTCTTGCCAATTCCTTAAAACTTCTTTCTCTCTCTACACACACACACACACACACACACACACACACACACACACTCACTCACTCATCCTATTGCAGGGAATAAAGCACTTGGCACACTTCCAGGCACCCAGGCCTCCATTAACATGAGGAACTATTATTATTAAACTTTCTGGACCTCAAGTCCTCACTTCTAAAAGGAGGGTATTGAGTCAGTGATCTCGGGGGTGTTATTCAACTGTACAGTCAAAAAATGTAGTGTAGAGTCCTGCATGATAAAAGTTATCCTTATGGGGAGGAAAAACAAATTAAAATGCCTAAATCTTTTTCTATTGATTTTTCTGACTTGATTGCAAAACTATTTATGCACTGCTACTTGTTTTAAGTTTCAGGGTATGCTTAAAAGTATGTCCAACGTGTTCTTGATTTTCACATTCAAGGAGAGCTGTGGTCTTATGTTTGTTATATCATAGGTTAGGAATGGTTGGCCTAGTGGGAAAATTCAGATAAAGAAGAGGTTGGGAAGGAAGTCTCCTTCTCTAGGAAATTCAGTGCTGTGTATTTGCAGATTTCACAGGGGGAAAGTGTAATGGGAGATGGGGATTATGAAAGTAAAGGCAGAGTCTTCTGAGCTTCCTTTTTGTTTTGCCTGGTTTTGTTTATTTTTGTTGCTTTTTTTTCCTTAAAAGAAAATAAAAGAAAATTTGTTGTTTTTGGAAATAACACAAATGTTCCTTTACCACAGATCTCCTTATCTATATCAGCACACTCCCCTTCCCCACTGAGGATATATTCTGTTATATTCCCCTTTTTCTGCTTTGTTTTTTCTAATTATAATTTATTATCTTCTGGTATATAGTTATTTATCACTTTGTTTATTGTTGGTTATTCTCACTAGAATATAAGGTCTGTGAGAGCGGACATTTTATCTGTTATATTTAGTGCTGTATCTTGAAAGCCTAGAACCGCACTGAGGATATAGTAGGTGTTTAGTGAATATTTTTTGAATATACAAGAATACCTGGAGACAAATTTCTAATTCTCTGCCACTCTGACAATAATCATTGCCATGTGCTGAGGGTAATCTCCATGGTGCATTGTTTTTTCTTTGGCCGAGGTCTTTCTGGAGAACATGGCATACCTGGCTTCATCCTGCCTCAACTAAAACTTCAAGAACTACTGAAATGCACATCTTGGGAACAAGGAGCAGCTTTATTTCTAGGTTGATACTATCATTACAGTAAAGTTGTTCCTGCTGCATCTTCCTGTGGTAAGTGTAACAGTCTTAGTAATCCTAACCTGAAATTAATTGGACAGTCAGGAGATTTGTAATTAGGTTACATCCTAGGTAGTAACATCCTAGGTAAACCCTCAACATGTCTCTCTGTCTCCACTTTGCCATGCACTTCATGGAGTATCATAAGAGATAGGAATGTAAAAATTCAGGAAAAGGTAAACTCACTGTACAAGTGTTCGTTACTATACTACAAAAACCCAAAGATTGCAAAAAGAATGGGTAAGTTAATTTTTCTGAACATCTGTGATGTACTTACAGGTGATTTAACTTAGCCTTCATGTCAGTCTTACACTTATTGCATGATTTACCCCCATCTTAATTTTTAAGTGTATTTATTTATTCTGAGAGAGAGAGAAAGAGAGAGAGAGAGCGCGCGTGTGCACTAGCAGGGGAGGGACAGAGAGAGGGAGAGAATCCCAAGCAGGCTCTGAGCTATCAGCATGGAGCCCAATGCAGGACTGGAACTCACAAACTGAACTCATGACCTGAGTTGAAACCACGAATCGGATACTTAACTGACTGAGCCATCCAGGTGCTCCTACTCCCATTTTAAAAATGAGGAACCTAAAGCTCAGAGATGTGCTTAAGTTTCCTAAGGTCAGATGACTGTAAGTGGCTCGGTAGGATTTAGATGAAGGTTTTGAGGATTCCCTAGCTGGTGTATTTTTTTACCACATCCCACTAATCAACACGTGGAGTGCCATGCCTGGTTTTAAGCCGCATCTGTATAAATTAGACAGTGGGGCCTCCCCGGCCTGGTCATAGTCCTGAAAGTGTAATGCTTGGTCAGCACCTTACAAGGCCTTTCTGGGAAGAAAAAGATGTGCCTCCCTCCAGGTGGGAGGTTCGGCACACAGAGCATGAGCTGTTTTCAGCCCCACGTTCTTCAGCTCTCGAACCGTAGCCCTGAACACAGAAGTGATCCCTGTAATGATTCTAAATAGCTTGGCAACAGCTTGCACATTAAAGTTACATGTCATGCCCACAAGTACCACTTTGAGGAAAGTGTTGACCTAGGAGAACCCAAAGTTGTATCCACCACCGTTCAGACGAGAGTAGCTGGATTTATTTAGCATCGCTGAAAAGTCCATTTGCATCCCTGCCAATCTACATTTCTATCACAAACAAGTTAGTCACTAGGCATGAGTCTGTTTCTGGACTCTTCTTTTCCATTGATCAATTTATTTAGCCACGTGTCAATCCCACACTGTGTTAATTCTTTTGCTTTATATAAATTTTGATATCTGTTCCTCTTTGGGAGTTTTCTTTGATTTTTCATATACATTTTAGTATTAATGGTTAAGTTCCACCAAAAAAAGTGGCAGTTTATTAGAACGGCTTTGGATTTATTGATAAATTCCAGGCAAACTGGCATCTTTTATGGTATTGAGTGTTTAAATCGATGAAAATGATGTACTTCTCTATTTTAGGTCTTCTTTAATGTCTTTCAATAAAGTTTTATAATGTTCTCCAGGAAGATCTTACACATCTTTTGTTAGAGTTATTTAAAATTTAGTCCAAATATGTTTTTTATATTATATAAGTGGAATCTTTTTAAAAACTACATTTTGAAACTTCTTGTAGATGAAATAAATGCAGTTGACTTTTGTACATTGATTCTGAATTTAGCAAACCTGCTATGGTCATTTATTTTGTCTTTTCAGCATGAAAAATAACAGTTTGTTTCCTTCGTTCCAAATCTTATATTTTTATTTGCCGTAACACACTGTCTAGGATGTTGCGTACAGTGATGAATAGAAGTGGTCATGGTGGGCAATATTCCTGATCTTCAAAAGCAAAACTTTCAACATATTACCATTCAGGATGATGGTTTTTATAAGTATTTTGTAGGTAATTTAGTTATGAATGGATGTTGAATTATGTTGAGTGTGTTTTATCTGTTAAGATAATGATTTTTCACCTTTATACTTTTAATGTGGTGAATTACATTAGTTTCTTTTCTAATGTTAAAATAATATTAACATTTCTGAGATAAACCCCACTTGGTTAAACTGTATTATTTATACACTGATGGATTTGGTTTGTTGATATTTTACTTAGGATTTTCTGTACAGGTGTATGAATGACATTTATTTGTAATTTTATTGTCTTTTATGGTTCTCGTCAGATTTTAGTATCAAGGTTATGTTAGCATCACAAAATGAGTTACAGGATGTTTGTTCTTTTACCTACTTGGATTTTTTTTTTTTAATGATTAGAACTCCTTGATTGTTTTGTATAACCCATGGGCAAATTGTTTGATGCTGGTATTTGCTTTGTGGTAAGACTTTAAAGTACTGTTTCAATTACTTTTAATGACTGTAGAGTTACTCAGATTTTCAAATTTCCTTTCAGTCGGTTCTGGTATGGCATATTGTCTTGAAATTTTTGTATTCATCAAAGTTTTTGTATTTATTGGCAATGAGTTACTCATAATTTCCTTTTTATTATATTTTTAATCTTTGTAGCATCTGTAGTTTTGCATTTATTTGTTCATAGTTTTGCGTTTATTTGTCGTAATATGCCTGATTTGATCAGTCTTCTTTTTCTTGACTAGTCTTGTCAGAAGTTGGTCTATTGTATTTTTTTTTTCAGTTAACCTTTCTAATTTGTTGTTTTCTATTTCATTGATCCCTGTAGTTATCTTTATGATTTCCTACTTTCTACTTTCTTTGCTTCCTTTCTGTTTTTCCCTCTAATATCTTACATTTGATGCTTAGGGCATTCACTATTAGACTTTCTTCTTATCTAATGCAAGTATATAAATATTTATCTTTCTTTCTTACCTCTTTAGCTGTATTCCACAGGTTTTGAAGCAATATTTTTATTACCATTCAGGTATGAATATTATTTTATTTCAGCAAGAAATGCTTCTTTGATCCCTAAGTTATTAAGAAATGTATTTCTTAACTCCCAAATCTTCAGATTTTCTAGTAACATTTTTGTTATTAGTTTCAAACTTAAACAGTGACTGGAAGATGTGATATATTTGATTTTAACATTTGAATTTTGTTAAAACTTATTGGCCAGGTATGGCATCATTTTTTGGTAAAATTTCTGTGCACATTTGAAAAGAATTTGTGTTTTGCAGTTTTTAGGTGCAGTGTTTTATGTGTGCGTATATCCAGTGATCAAACTTAATTCTGTTTTTCCCTAGTGATTCTTGTCTGCTTGGCAGAATTGCTCAGGTAGCTGTATTAATTAAAATTTGTCACTATGATGCAGGATTGGTGTATTTCTTTTTATAATTGTGTCAACTTTTATTTACTATATGTTAAGGTGGTTTTTGTCAATGTTTACAAATTTAGAATTGTTATATCTTCCTGGTCAATCAAAACTTTTATCACTGTGTGTGACTACATTTTTTATCCATAACAATACTTATTGTTAAATGTCTATTTTGTCTCATATTAATATGAATATATCAACTGTATTTTGGTTTAGTTTCATATCCTTTTACTTTTAATCTTTTGGGGACATATAGTTTGGTTAAATGTGTCATCAACAGCATGTAGGTGGATCAAAAAACTTAATGTTGCTAACTAAATTTACATTTACATTTATTATAATTACTGATATGCTGGATATTTTTCTTAGCAATTTACTTTGTGACTACCATTTGTCTCACCTTATCTATGTTTCTCTTTCTCCCCTTTCTTGACTTCTTCAAGACTGATTTTTTTCCTTCTCATTTCTTTTTTTCCCTCCATACTCATTAAATAAATAAATAAATATATTCACTCATATATATATAGTGCATATATTGTGAATATATTTATTTATTTTATAAATTATTTTATTTTATTTATATATTTTATATACTATATATATAGTATATATATATATACACTATATATATATATATATATACTCAAATGTGTGTGTGTGTGCGTATGTATGTGTGTGTGTGTGTGTGTTTATTTATTTTTGAGAGAGAGAGAGAAAGAGTGTGAGCAGGGGAGGGGCAGAGAGAGAGGAAGACACAGAATCTGAAGCAGGCTCCAGGCTCTGAGCTGTCAGCACAGAGCCCAACATGGGGCTCAAACTCACAAACCACGAGATCATGACCTGAGTCAAAGTTGAGACGCTTAACTGATTGAATCACCCAGTCACCCCTCTCCCTTCATACTCTTGATGTGAAGGTGATTCACTGTATTTGTTTTCATTTAGTTGATGTCTTGTAAATATTACCATGTACTTCTCAAAGGCTAAGGTAACTCAGTATTTTTACCCTTCTCCGAAATAATATAATATCTATTCCAAATTGAATCTCATTACCTGCCTCCCTAATCACCTCTTCATGAGTTATATGCTCTTGCTGTTTGTATATTAGTGCCATTCTTTTTTTCCCTAACCACAGAAGACATTTTTATTTTTATTTCACACAGTCCATGTCTGTTTAGATTATTGCACGTATTTATTTCTGCCTCTGTCTATAATTCCTTCTTGAACCTCCAGGTTTCCATCTGGGATCACTTTTCTTCTGCATAAAGTACTTCTTTTGGAATTTGACTATTGCCTAGTGTCACCAGTGCTGTTGGGGTCCATCTTCTTGACCCTTCATTGGTAACCTGTTTATAATCTTTGTGTTCAATTAAATCGTGAAGTGTCTAGGTGTGTTTTTCTTTTTATTTATTCTGTTTAGGATTTGTTGGTCTTCCTGAGTCTGTGGTGTGAAAACTTCATCCATTCTTCAAAATTATCAACTTAAAAAAAAATACATTCCTTCTCTTTTTCTCTGGAATTTTAATTAGATAACATATGAAACTACCTCAATCTATCCTTGGTGCTTCTTAACTTATCTTTCTAGTTTTCATATGTCTGTCCTTATGTTCAATACTCTGGAAATACTTTTCCTTTTTTCTTCCAGGTCATTCTCTCTTCAGTTGTGTCTAAGTTATCCATTGCTGTGTAACCAATTACTCCAAAACTTAGTGCTATAAGAAAACAAACCATTAATTTTCACACAGTGTGAGAATCAGAAGTTCAGGAGCTGCTTAGATGTGTGCTTTGGCTCACGGCCTCTCATGAGATTGCATTCAAGCTGTAGGCCAGAGACAGTAATCTAAAGGTGCTGGACTCCCTCCTGTGACTGCTGGCAGGAGGCTTGTCATGTGGTAGGTTGAATTCCACCAGAGTGATGAGATGATGATGATGATGATGATGATGATGATGGAGGAGGAGATGGGAGGGTCCAGGGGGAGGGAGAAAAAAAAAGAGGGAGAGAGGGAGAGAGAAAGCCAAAACAGAATTCATGGTATCTTGTAAAACCTAATCCCAAAAGTACGTACCATCTCTTGTGCCATATTCTATCGGTCACAGAGACCAACTCTGGTACACCATGGGGTTGTACCATACAAGGGTATGAATACCAGGAGGTGGGGGTTATTTGGGGCCATTTCAGAAATAGGCTACCGTGGTAGTTAAACCTGACCATTCTTGGGGGAAATAATTTTCTTTTTCATTTCTGGATATCTGGGTTTTTGTTTGTTTTGCAAATATACCTGATTCGTCTCTCCTTGTGATTTTAATTTCTTTTTTTAATGTTATTTATTTTGAGAGAGAGTGTGCACGCATGCACTTGTGCACATTGTAGGGGAGAGGAAGAGAGAGAGGGAGAGAGTCCCATACAAGTTACATGACACAGGGCTGGATCTCATGACTGCAAGATCATGACCTGAGCTGATATCAAGAGTCAGATGCCTAACCACCTGAGCCACCCAGGTGCCCCTGATTTTAGTTTCTTATTTATTTTTTGTTTTAAATTTTTTTTAAGTTTATTTATTTTTAGAGAGAGAGAGAGAGAGAAGACAGAGTGTGAGCAGAATAGGAACAGAGAGAGAGGAAGACACAGAATCCAAAGCAGGCTCTAGGCTGCAAACTGTCAGCACAGAGCCTGACATGGGGCTCGAAGTCAAGAGCGGTGAGATCATGACCCGAGCTGAAGTTGGACACTTAACTGGCTGAGCCACCCAGATGCCCCTCTTATTTATTTTTTAAAATGTTTGTTTATTGATTTTTGAGAGAGAGAGACAGAGAGACAGAGCAGGAGCAGGGGAAGGGCAGAGAGAGGAGAGAGAGAATCCTAAGCAGGCTCTGCACCGCCAGTCAGTGCAGAGCCCAACATGGGGCTCGAACTCACAAATTGTGAGATCATGACCTGAGTGAAAATCTAGAGTCGGATATTTAACCAACTAAGCCACCCAAGTGCCCCTAATTTCTTATTTTTAAAATACATCAAACACATTTATTTTATATTTTATGTCTGATAACTCCAGTATCTGAAAATTTTGCTGGTCTGAATTTGCTGCTTCTTGTTTCTTCTGGATGTCACTCAAGATGCTTTGATCCCCAATCTGTTTTTTCCTTTTAAATGTAATTTTATTTTTCTTAGACTTCATCATTAGAAATTCTTTGAGAACATATTTGGGGCATGTTCTTTCAAAGAGGAATTGCACTTGATTCTGTCAGATGCCAGGGGCCACCTTTAGCCTAGAACAACTTTAAACTAAATTCCTGGCTTGCAGTTTTTTTTTTTTTTATGACCCAGGTAAGATAAATTTGAGCTTCAAAATTTCATGAGGATTAGCTTATGTTTATAAATTATTAAGGAAAATATCCCCCTCTCAATCAGGGTCAAATTTGAGATTAACAATTATTTTTAGGGTCTCCTGGGTGGCTCAGTTGGTTAAGCGTCTGATTCTTGATCTTGGCTCAGGTCATGATCTCACAGTTTGTGAGTTTGAGCCCCACGTCAGGCTGTGTGCTGTTGGCATGGAGCCTGTGTGGGATTCTGTCTCTCCTTCTGTCTGCCTCTCCCCAACTTGTGCGTGCGTTCTCTTTCTCTCTCTCTCAAAATAAATAAATAAACCTTAAAACAACAGTTATTTTTACATTTTCTTGAAGTAGATATATTTCCTGTTTACCCTTACACTCTGGTCAAATGCATTTGGAATTAATGTCATGCAGAGGAGTCCTCTATTATACAATCCACCTTGGATGGGGCCATGGACTCATGTGTCCTCTGTGCCCTTTAGAGTGGTGAAAGCTGAAGCTCACGTTTACTCACACACAGCATATGGGTTCAGTGTTCTATTTCCCTGCCTGGATTCCTCATTTTGCTGAGTTTTGGCCTCTGAGTGTAAACTGCTAACTCATCAGGTAAGGTAAGATGCTAACTCATCTTAAAAGCATATGTCACCTCTTATTTCTGATTATTTTCAGTTCTAATTGTTTCTAATTATTTTTGGTATTTTTAATGACTGTCCACTTGAGTCGGTCCAAAAACCTCTTCCCCCATGCTGTTGGAAGTGAGCATTCTCCACTTCATAACTTTCTGAGTTCTGTTGGACTTTATTATCTGTACCCCAGAACTAGAATATAGTGATTGCCTGAAAGGTGCCTTTGACTAATTTTGGAAGATTATATTTCATAACAATAGGCAAAGATCTTGTAGCTTCTTGCTTTCTGAACTTCTCAGTAGATATTCAAAATGGATATCCAAATTTTCTAGAACTTAGTGGGATTTCCACAGCAGAATCTGATGGCTTTGAAGAAAATTAACTTCTTCATTTCAGCAAGTATATATTCTGAAGTTTTGAAAATTTTAGGGTGGGCAATGATCTGAATGGGAATCTAAACTATCATTCTTTCCAAACACAGAAGAATGGCCTAATGATGATAAAGAACCTTTACAATCTATGATTTCTCATTTTTTCTGGATATTGTACTTTCTCTTTCTTGGTTCCATCTTTCACATTAAATATCCAATTTTAAATTCTATTGTCTAATTGATTTAATGATTAAGAAAATGTTCCTGATATTCAGCCTAAATTTTTCTTCCTAATTTATTCCCATTACTCCTGGTTAAATCTTGAATAACTAGGATTGATGAAGCACTGAGAACTAATTAATTGATCGCCAAAGCATTGTGGTATTTTCCAACTCTGCAGTGAAT
The DNA here is from genome assembly GCF_027475565.1 of Acinonyx jubatus. Lineage (NCBI taxonomy): Eukaryota > Metazoa > Chordata > Mammalia > Carnivora > Felidae > Acinonyx > Acinonyx jubatus. The sequence continues at coordinate 43,984,918 of NC_069391.1, forward strand.
TCTCTTAGTCTGAGAAACACTTTTCGCAGTAAACTTCATTGTAAAGCTGTTTGTTGTTATTTCTGTTGTTTTTTCACAGACAAGTTAAGTTTAATATTTTCCCCCAAAATGTCACATTAAGCATAAACTAATAGGAGGTCAAATATTTACTTAGACATTTTCACTTGCTAATCTCTAGTAGAGTTGATCATACTTGGGGAAAAGGCTCTCAACCCTAAGTGACACTCAGGGAACCACATTCTGGATGGTACCTGATGGATACCCTTTGAACAGCACGTGACTCTCACTGAGTGTGCTGTCCACTCTGGGGACATATCTTATTCAGTCGCTTCTTTCTGTGAACTCTTCGTACACTCTGTGTTGTAGCGCCCAGAAAACTGTGGTTTTATTTGGTAGGTTTCATGGCCCCCATGTAATTAAAACTCCCTGATTGAGAATTTTCTGGCTTTCTCCATTTTCTAAAGACTGATGGGAAATGCCATAGTGAGTTTTTCATTCAGGGCAAAGTATACCCTTAGTATCCAGAATGGTGATAGTGACTTTGATTCTAAAATCGGGAAAGACTCCTGAAAGGAAGTGGGGTTTGACCTGAATCAAGATGATTGAGTGGGAGTTAGGCAAGTTGCAAAGTGAAGACCCGCTTTTTAAACAGAGGGCACTGACTATGGAAATTCACCAAGGCAGAGGATGTTTGGGAAATCCCTGGTTCCTGGAACAAAGGGAATGTGGGTGGGGCAGGCAGGGTCAAGTCACAGAGCACCTTCTGTGCCTTAATTAGAACACTGATTGTATCTTGAATGAGATGAAGACTGTCAGGGGAGAGGGGCTCCATAAGTATTAGTTGATGATGATAGGGATGTTTTATATTCTTGTGTAAAAAAAGAGTGGTTTGAGTGAAAGAAAATCGTTGGATCTTTTATTTACCACATGCATTTGGTTTGTAAGTTGCTGCAAGATTCTACGTCAGAAACACTGTTTTACTACTCCCTGTTCAGGTACTTTTAATGTCCAATTTATGAGAGAAGCTCTTGCGGGAACACCAGCCACCACCTCCTACTTCCCCCAGATAAAAATGCAGCGTGACTTGGGAAAAATAAAACCAAACAAAACAGTGTGGATTTGACAGTTCTGATATGTAGAAGTCTTAGATACTTAGCTGACCTAGAGGGACTGTTAGGCATTGCTTTTCACATCTGTTTGATGGACAGGTGAGGCATATCATTTGCAGTAAGGAAGGGGATAGCATGATAAGGGTAGACCTTGGTTTTGGAATTTAAATGTTATTCGTGGTAGGATGGAAATGGGACATATTTTTATTGATTTATTAATTTCTTTTTTCATTTCATTTATTAACCTATAGAAAATAACTTTCGTTTGTTTTTCTTTTTTATAATTTTTTAAAACATATTACTTATTTTTGACAGACAGAGTATGAGTGGGGAGGGGCAGAGAGAGAGGGAGACACAGAATCTGAAACAGGCTCCAGGCTCTGAGCTGTCAGCACAGAACCCGACACAGGGCTCGAACCCACGAACCGCAAGATCGTGACTTGAGCTGCAGTCCGATGCTTAACTGACTGAGCCACCCAGATGCTCCTTTTTCTTTTTTAAAATAGTGTGTTACTGAAGTCTGTCTTTTTAGTAACCTTCTAGAATTTTGAGCATTCTGTCTTCACTCTGATGAGATCTGGGAAATGTTGCCTTGTAAGTGCCTTATCTTGGTACAGTATTGTATTAAAACATGACTGTGGCATTTATAAAATTACCTCAGAGCAGTGCCCAGAGGATTCTTATGGTGTTTGCCTTTCCCCACTAATGAGCAGTGTGTGGGAAGTGAGCAGGGTCAAGGTCATTCAGTAATGCTGTGTGTATAGCTTTTGTTGCCCGATGTGGGATTTAGCTTGATACCCTCAGAATTTATTGGTTGGTAGCTACATTAATAAAGGAAAATAATTTTTTCCCTTCTGGGAGCTCTGTTAGAATCCCCCTGAGTTCTTTTGTGTTCTGTTAATTTAGTTTTGGATTGGAAGGTCCCAGATGTTCCACACCTTATTGCCCTCCGGCTCTTCCTGACTGCCTACTCAGGTATGTTGGGGAGGAAAGAAAGAAGGCATCCAAGGAGAGAGAAGGTGGAAGATGAGAGATGTAGGGGTGGGTAGAAGAGAGGGGGGTGGAGATGGGATGAAGGCAATGGGGAGACAGGGGAAGAAATGAAAAATGGGAGGAGAGAGGGAGAGAGAAAATGAGAAAAGAGACTCTTTACTATCTTTCAGTCTTTCAGTTACTAGACACATACTCATCGAGCATTATCTTGGGAACATAATGGAATAAGGGTTGACTTATTACTAAGCAAGGAAATTCAAACTAACTCATGTCCTCTGAAACAATTTAAGACAGCAGTTGTAAAGAAAAGTAATAGGACAAAAATACATCGGACATGTGGTTGTAACATTCATTTGTATGAAGGCAAAATGTATTCATGATTTATGTCCTTTTTGATTAATACCTTGAGATGTATATGTGTACATGCATAGGTATAGTTTATTTACAACTTTGTTTTGGCAGTCCTCTGGCATCTAAACCATCTCTTGAAATACTGCATAAGGTCAAAGAAACAATTCTAAAGTTAGTAATAATGGAAATTAAAAGGTGAAGAAAATGGAGGGAGGCAGTTTGCCACAGAGACATCAAATTTTATTTTAATTTCTCCACCTGAAGTTTAACACAAAAGATAAATCTTTCCTGACAGGATGGGCTAAGGAATATATCACATCAACTTGCAAGTTATTAACTGTTTTTTTTTGAGACAGATATCACCTCAGTAACTGCTCCAAATGCATTTACTTTATTTTAAAGGTTGTTCTTTCCATTATTAATGCCATACTGAATCACAGAGCCGTTTATGATGAAATGTGCAACTCTAAAAATCCTGTAAATGCATCTGCAATGGTTACTGGTATTTCAAGCCATCCCAAAATATACTGTAAATTTTTGGAAGATGTTTTTATCTTACTGTATACTCTCCGCAGACTGTTAGAATTCAATTTATTAACTCTCTGGAACTTGAAAGCTATGCTTGAATAAAGTGATACCAATATTTGTCAGGAATGGCTCAAATTATGTATTTTATGAGAGAACAGCAAAATTCCAGACTTTGAAATTTCTATATCAATAGTGATTCTGGTGGGGGTAGTGTAGACAGGTTTTAATGAGCTTCAGAAGGGATTTATTTATATATTTACTTATTTGCTTATTAAAGTCAGATGATATCTCTCCTATAGTATTTGCAGTTATCCCACTAAAACTGGGAAATTTTGCTTAAAGAACAGAAAAAGACTTTAATCCATTTCATAAATGGTTTCATTACCCAGCTATAAAGATGAAGGGTGGAATGGTGTGAGAAACCTCAGCTGGGATCCTGAACACCTGAGTTTAAGCACCATTTAATTTTTTTCCCTTACTGACTGGACAGCCTAGGCTAGTCGACTAACATCTCTGAGACTCTGTTGCCTCAAGTATGAAATAAGGAAGCTGAATATGCTGGTCTCTGCTTCAGAATTTTTAATCTTGACTCATCATCTTTTTAGAACAGTTGGGGTTTTTCAAAGCTCTCAGAGCAACAAGGGAGTGAATAGATGGTCATATAGTGAGACATGTTTGCCTGTGTAATGCCAAGACCCCTTGAGCAAAACAAAGGAGTAGAAGGTGTTAATCTAGATTGCAGATTTAGTTCTAGGGCCATGAAATGCAAGACCCCCATCTTGGGGCTCTTCCCGAGATCACCTAGATTAGATTTTAATTCATACTTCTCACTTTACAAATGAGGAAGCTGAGTCCTTGAATGAAAAAGGGACTTCAAGTCTCATGTATCAAGTCAGCGTTGGCAAGACCTGGAGCCTGAACTTTGATCCTTTGACTGGATCTTATTTGGCAACCCATCTTCCCTTTTCTGCTCCCCTTTCGAAACTTGCTGTCAGGAAAGGACATCATAACCTCCTTGTAGATGCAGATATAGATGACTGATGAGTCTTCAATTTGTGTGTGTGTGTGGGGAATGGTATAGTAATGAAATCTGATTACTGACAGCAATAAACAGAGGGGGCTGTAATTTGGGGGGCCCACGAACCCATTTTCAGTGTCTCACACTAGCCCTTCATGTTTTCTTACTTCATCATTATTTTTCCCCCTCCTTACACTGCTTAAGTAAAAAGAAATGTCTACTCAAGCATTAGCTGGAAGCATCACAGGGTTTGGTCTTCATGTTTTCAGACTATGAAGACCAATCATTCATTTATTTAACAAGCCTAACAAGATCTATCTATTATCTCCAGATACTGCCTGAGTCCTGAGGTTAATAGCAATGAGCAAGACTCAGTTCCTGACCTGTTAAGTTTTTAGTGAGCAGTATCCTCTTTGTCCCCTGGCGTAGCAGAAGAGAAATCAGCTATGAGATACATGTTCAGGAGTTCCTGGGTGAGTCTGTGTCATCTCGTTTTTTCTCACCTGCTCTTTTCAGAGACAGAAGTTCTCCTTTTAGGAGGCATAAAATGTAAGTAATGATAGAATTCTTTCTCACTGTCATTTTTCTTGACATACATTCCAAATATGAAAGATGTTTCTAAAAGACATGACTTAATTCATTCTTCCTGATTTTTTGCCATGTATGTTGAACTTAAACTGAGGAGCAGAAATGCAAGCATCTTAGGAATCTCAAGACTCAAAAGGGATATGTAAATATTCCATATGCAAAGGAAAGCACAAAACAGACTGCATCTCGGATATTTTTGAAACCCACAGCCCACCATCTTTGTTACTGCAATATTTCGGTACTGTTTCAAACAATTTCTTCCACCTTGTATAATCGTGGCACTGAATAAATGTTCAACATTAAAACAGTTACTGCTTTTCAGCTCCAGGATGGCTGTGTTTCAGAATCGAGAGAAGCATGTGCCTCCTGGATGAAAGGTGTAATATAAATGCAACTTATTTCCATTTTAGGCAGAATTCCCAGGCTGGCATTTAGCAATTAAAAAAGCAAAGCTAAACAAGCCCAGGAGATCAACATTTTCTTTTCTTCCAACCCAAGATGCTCAGTTATTGTGGACAAAGAACTAGAAGGCTCCACTGTCCTTTGTTGACTCTTTGGAGCCTCTAAGGCAGCATAGGCGAGAAGTGAGAGAATTATTTTTTCATTTCCATTAATCAACGGAGAGTCTAAATGAAGAGGTACAAATGGCTCTTTCAAGACTTTGTCAAAGCAGAATTCACATTAGAAAAGATTTACTGATTTTTTCCTCCCTATTAAGTAATCTCTCTTGATATTTCCAGGTCTTTATCTTCTCTTCAAAGAGTACTCTGTCTGTCCTGGGCTTAGCTTTCCAAGGTGCATGGTTGAGTGGGAGATTATCTTCACAAGAAAATGTAGATTTAGAAAAATATGCTTCTGGGAGAGCATGCTTTAGGAAAATAGACATTTCCCTAACTCAAAGAAAAGAAACTCAACATTTTCAAAACATCATATGCTGGTGATTTCTGAGTGATGGATGAAAAATACTCTCCTCTGAGAGATACAGTCTTCTCTGGATTCAGGACTTTGCTATGAGAATAAAGTTTTCTCCCAAACATTGCTACCTTTAAATATTCAGTATTGATTTCTGCCTATTCTCTCTCCCAAGTTCAAAGTTATGCACCCTTCGACTAGTGTGTAAGGTATCTGTACTTAGAAGGAAATGTGAGGTCTCCTTTCCAGGAACTGCTGTAATCTTCTCTCTAATTCTGTCAATATAATGAATCTAAGAACTCTAACCTTAAGGCCAAGTAATTTACCATTAGTGGTCTGTGTTTGGGGAAAACATACCAACTGAGAGATGACCATAGTTCTTGTCATCAAAACAAGTGCCTTGATTACAAGTGTATGACCTAAATTTCTCTTGAACACATTTTAAAATCTTTTATCTATAAATTTTCTCAGGAATAAGCAATAGCAGAATGGGAGTATGAATTAAGCCAAAGGAAAAAATCTTTCAAATGTAGACCCTTTTATTAGCTTTCTAACATTTTTGATCTCCAGTGATTCACTAGGTACCTTAAACGTGAACTTGGTGTCAGTTCTTCCTCCAGCCTCAAGCCCAGGTGTTTTATTTGATTTTTTTTTTTTCCTGGAGGGCAGAAACCCAGTACGCCATCTGTTAAAGGACACATTTGGACTATTACATACCCTGAGAAAGGCACATACAAATATTCTGTTACAACTGTTACTTCACAGTTAATACTTGTTGTCTGTCTGTTGCTCTCAGGCTTAATGACAGGTAGATTGAACAAAGCAGGCACTGGAGGACGTTGCATACACTGAAGCAATTGCTTGATGCAAAAGCACACTATCCTAAGTCTAACTAGAACCATTCTGTACGACCTTGTAATGGTAAACACATGACACTATGCATTTGTCAGAAGCCCACAGAACTTCACTGCACCAAGAATGAGCCTTACTGTGTGCAACTTTAAAAAAATCATTTAGGAGGTCAGTATCCCAGGATGCAATGGAGTATGGGACAAAAGACTCCAACAGCCTTCCATATGTATGAAACGGCATTGCTAAAGTGGCTGGGGGTGGGGGGTGGTGGGCAAGGTGCTGCTAATACCCACATGAAGCATTTCTAAGAGGAGGGACTTTGGCACCATGGACATACACAATGTTTTCTCAGCAGCACCTGTATCAAAATCACTGGTGCAAATTTTTAGTGCTATTTTTAAAGAAACGTGAAGCTATCTTCATTTCCCGAGATTCTGAGTCAGCAGCTGTTGCATGGGTCATTTATTGAAGAGGTCAATGAATGTTAATATAACAAGGACCTAATAATAATCAGAGTCTTAATATTCATGTAAAGTGGCGATGAATTATGCAGCAAGATTTTATATCTGTTTCTTCTTTTTCAGCTGGGTTTCAACCAGAAACCTATGTGAGTTGCACATTCCCTAAGGCTGAATTGACTTGTTTATGTAATTGCCCTTTTTCTTCTCCAAGTTAGAATTTTTATGATGGAAAATACCTTTCTCCTTATTCTGTGTTTTTCCTTCTATCAAGGCAAATTTCTGCATGCGACTGCAAGAGTTGGGGAACAGGCAAAGAATGCATGTTTTCGATTTATAAAAGCTATATAAAAAAGATTTTTGATATATGGGCGCCACTCCTTATAAATAATATCTGAGAAATTAAAATATTCAGACACATCAGGAATTTGGAATAGTTAAAAATGTGAAATATGTAGGGCTTCTTTTAATGATTTTGCAGTGGTAGGAGGTCATAAAAAAGATCAGACCCCTGAGAATGCAAAGCAAACTTCACAAACCACCCCCTCCTGGTTCTGGCGTTAATGATTCTAGTTCTTCTCAGTGGAAGTTTGTGTTATTTAGTGATGAGGTCAGGAGGAATTGGGAGATGATGGTCAAAAGTACTGTAACATTGGGCAGTACCTCTTCATAAAATCTTAGCCCCCCCCAAATTTTTTTCTGTACCTATTACTCTTGAGATGGGGTTTTAATTTCAGACCATAGGTAAGGCATCACAAGATCAATTAAACCTCCAAAGTCTCTGCATCCAACTGGCCTATGATGGTCCCTGTGTTCTGTAGTAGACCCAAGGGGCCAAAAGAGAGGAGCTGTGGTGTTACCCTTGAACCATCTCTGGACTGTCCTAGGAGATATGGAAATAGCAGTTTGAGTCTTCTGAGAACTTTTCATTTATTGACACCTTGGTGTTATGTGAAACTGCACTCGTGATGGTATCTATCTCCATGAAATTACTGTAGAGATGTGCTCTTGGAAATGAACTTATTTTTCAGGAACACACACACACACATGCACACACTACATTAGTAAAGAGTCACACATGTTGTATACTACATTTTAACTTCTATATATGGTAGTGATGTTAGGAAATCTGTTCAAGAAATCTGATTTTACAGTGAGGAAATTGAGATTCCAGGTGGGAACACAATGACAATTCTTATTCCCATTAGCGGATGGGAAGGCAGGGGTTGAACCCCCAACACAGTGTACTTTCTGCCATAGAACAATGTATATGCAGTTATATGGATAGATGGATACAGACAGAGACATAGATATATACCTGTAATACAAAACTGGTTGGAAACACAATATTTAATAAATCTAGCATGCAGCAAAACTCACTAATTTTAGCTAGAGTCTAAGTTGTTTGTGTTTTATTATTTTTCTGTTCTGAGCACATACGTCTCGTAAATAAAAGCATTTAAAAGGCCAGATAATCTTGATTGTTTAATGTCATGACTGCTGAAAGGGGGCTTGAACAAATGCCTTTATTTCACACATCTCGTGTAAAACTTTGTGATCTTTACAATACACACCACAGAGTTTCTCCTGTGGGTAATGCTGTGTAAAGTTGTGTTCATTAATTGAAGGGATGGAATGCTGGAATCTCTCAATTTATTGTCAATGAGTGAAAACTGTTTCTCATTTCATCACAGAATAATATGGAGCTGCTATGTGGATGATTGCATCTCCATATGATTAGAGGAAAATGTAAAGGAAGTATAATATTGTAATAAATGCCTACTAAGTGCTAGTCAACTTCTATCCATGATCTCATTTAATCCTAAACACATCCTCACATTGTAAGAATATAGTCTCTACTTACAGGTAAGAGAATTGAGCCTTAGATCAAATAACAAGAAGAGCACAGTCAAGGTTGGAACCAAATTCTGTATGACTACAAAAGCCATCCATTTCTCATCCTATAGTCTATAGTAAAGAGATTTCATAATATGCTTTTCCCAGATCTCTTTTCGAATGTCTAAGTGCCTGGGTGGGTCATGAGAAGAAGGGGGAAAAAAGGCAGAGTCAAATTCCCTGCAGATAAGTTTCTCATTCCAAATGGTACATACTATTCTTTCTTTGCCTGACTTCATAGTGCATCCCGATATTGTGCAACTCTATTCATCTCAAGACATATGGAAAGAGTTTTATGTTTTAAACAATTAGACTTGACAGCACTACTGTTTCTTTCTTATTTAATATCCGTCGGCCCTGGAGCCCAGCCAGAATCTGTATTCCCTCTCCAAATTTAATTCTTACTCCTCGTACATATTACTTAGTTGTTGGGAGACAGTAACTTAATGGCATTTGTTCCTGTGGTTTAGGAACATCTGCGTTATGTCACTTTTTAGCTGACCTGCTTAGCTCAGAGGGAACAAAGTTCTTTGTCTAATGATCTTCCAAGGGCCCTTGTTATCGGTGATTTTGCTTTCCAGATCCTATGTTGTTCTGTAAATGTCATGAGATGACAAGATTTCCAGATATTAATCTGTTTCTGCTCAAAGAAGAACGGTGGTTATAAATATGGAAGGAACATAGAAAAAGGATATTGTAGAGGAGAAACTAGCAAAGTCATAGTTGTTGGTGTGTAATGTGTTGGTCTGGCAAGCTTAAAACAACAGGGGAAATGAAAACAAGGGTTACATTAGTGGGAAAAAATACATCTTCACGTTTTGTGTGATTTCAGTTGAGCTCAATTCAATCAGTTTGGTTTGATTTAATTCAAGAAATGTTTCTTTGAGCCTTCAGTGAAGAGCAGGTGATATCCTAGATGCTGAAACAACTTTGGTTGCTTTAAGGTTTGGTGTGGCCAACCAAAATAGAACTAATAATGTGGGGTAGCTTTGAGAAAGTCACTTCACCCCCATGGGTGTCGGTATCCTCATCTGTTAAATGGTGATCTCTTCTAATCATTCACATTTGGTCACATTCCTTATGGCAAAGCTATGCTATAATTAAAAGAACACTTGTTTAAAAATTGGTGATTCACATTTTAATCCTGGCTCTGATACTATTTCATAAGTCACCCAGCTTATTTTGGGGGTCTCATCTAAGAGGTTAGAGAGACTGATTTCAAAGGTTCCCTTTTGATGGTCTCGTCCTGTGAGACTGGACATTATCTCATCTTGCCCATATTAACAGCTTGCATAGAGTACACAAATTATGAGGATGGTGTTGATATTGTTGTACCTAATTATCCCTTACTCAAAAGTGGTGTCCTGGTATGGTTTGTAAATTGTGACCACAGAGATATGCATCTGGTGCCAGTGGCAGAAAACATGGTCCCGTGACTGAAAGAAGAATGATTTTGAAAGTCAAAGATGTCAAGAAATGAATATCTCTGAATAAGAGAAGTTTCTGGCAAGATTTTAATTGGTGTGGGTTTTATGTTTGTCAGCTTGTGGCAAAGAAATATTTTATTGAACTAACATGTGTCGAGCTCTGTTGTAGCATCTAGTACAGTTCACTGAACACTGTAGTTTTCCTCTTTGTAGTGCCTTTTCTGCATAAGGATTCCCCACCTGATTGACATCAGGCTCTGCCCCGTGACTTGCCCCAGCCAATAAAATGTGACGAGGAATTAGATGCCACCTCTGCATGGAAGTTTTAAGAGAGGCAGTGAATAATGACTGTGTTCCCTTTCTCTCTACCACGGGATCAACAATGTGCCAAGGTGTGGGGCATCCATCAGCTTGGGACTCAGCATGAAAACACTGTGGAGCTGTCCTGTGATTATTTTAGTGTGATCAAGGACTAATGTTCTGTCATTGTAATCTATTAAGATTTCTTTTGCAGTTGCATTATAATCCAGTCTACCCTTGCTACTTGTGCTTGCTACTGAAATATAAAGTGGTGAGCAAGGCAAATCTAACCTTGGGTCCTTTATGGATATTTCAGTCAAGCAAAATGTTATAGTAATGTATGATGTATATTACTGTAGAGGAAGTATGCATTGTATGCAGGACCTTGGGGTCAGGGAAGGCCATGTTGATAATATGCACTTAAGCTGACAGTTTATAAATGCATAGCAATAAAACTGGCCAAAGGCCAGGAAGAGGAAGAGGTTGTTGCAAACAGAAAGAATGTCACAGGTCATGGCATAAAGGCTAGAAAGCTCATGGGAGTTGGGAAACTCAGTGTTGAATACAGCTGTAAGACAGTGAGGAGGGAACTAAGAATGAATGTGGCCCGAGAGATAACATCAATAATAATAATAGTGAGCATTTATTAACTTTGTGCTAAGTGCCTTACATACATTTTCCTCACGATTATTATCACCATTTTATACAAGAGGAAATTGAGCCAGAAAGAAGTTTAATAACTTGCCAGTAGCCACACAGCAGGAATGTGATTTTATCTGAAGGGCAATACGAAATCACTGAATGGTGTTACACAGGGGAGTCTCATGATCAGATTCACATTTTAGAAAGAGTCTCTGGGTGCAGCAGGTTCCCAACTCAAAATCCGCCTCTTGTGAGGACGTGTGGACCTCAATCTCTCTGCTCTTATCAGTGTGACTCCATTGACTAAAGGAGTCGGCAGGAGGGAAGATGATTGCCAAGGCACCACAGAAAAGGTCACCTTAAAACTGCTTCTTAAAAAAATTAATAAACTTTATTATTTTTTAATTGAGAAAAATATGGAATGGGTCATGAATTTGCACAGGGGACCAGGCTAACCTTCTCTGTATGTTATTCCAGTTTTAGTATATGTGCTGGCGAAGAGAGCACAGAAAAGGAGATGTTTGGAAGGAATAAGGATGGTATATGCAGGAAAGAATATATTGTGGGTCTCCAGAGCATTAGGATTTGGGTAATAGTTTTAATAACAATATAAAGACAATAAACGGATCCCCAAATGAGCTCTTGTACCTAGTTCAAATAATGGATATGATATTACATCAATATTTTGAGCATTTCAATTTACTTTTGAACATAAAACAGACAATTTAGTGGGTAGATTAAAGGCAAAGTCAAAAATCTTTAAAGCAGATTTTGTTAAGGACCCATGTATCCTTCCCTACCTGTTTACTGAGGATGGATAATAGTGATCACAATTTGCATTTCTCTTTGTCATAAATAGACATATAGACCGAGGGGGGAAAGGGTCCTTCCTAAATGACAGTGACATCTCTGACAGGTGTTTTCTGTGAGTTGTTTTGTATCCCTAAGAAGCCTCTGGAGACCTGGGCCTGACTGAAGAGGTCCTCAAGTCAAGATGCCAGGGTCTGTGATTTATATGAATGTTATTCAGGTCTTTGTAGGATCCCTTCTGTTTCAACGGAATTCAAAGGAAGAACAGTAGGTAATTTCGACATTTACCGTTTTGCTCCCTTTAACCTTCTCTATACCCTTTCCCCAGAACCCTGACTCTTTCCCATTCCTTTTCTTTCTTTTCTTTCTTCTTCCCCTTCCCCACCGATTCCCTTGACTAGTCTTTTTCCTCTTTTAAAATGGCCTCTGCAGAAAATAACATGCTAGAAATGAGCTGACTGCCAATATACATAGGAAGATTTATTGCAGCAGAGAAAGGATGTTATGAGACATCTCATATATTAATCTTTCCGTTTTGGTCTATAAAGACCCGAGTTTGGCTACTTTCACTTATATGCTTTTAAGGAGATAAAGTTAGGTCAGAACAGGAGATTTTGGGCGGGGGGCAGGGGGGCGTGATAGAGATTTACAGCTCAAGTGTCCAGAAATACGGGTCGGCTCTGCAATTGTGGCTTCTCTTTAACAGCCACAGGCACCGAGTCTTTCCAGGTACCATTTCCAGGGGCCAGCTTGGCAGAGGATTTTTAATGCCACTCTTTGCAAACAAACTGCCTGGCCAGGGAAATTGTCAGAAAAGATCAGTGCAGGTTTAGGGATGGTTTTTTGAAGTTTTCCTGAAATAACCAATAATGAGTTGCAGGCTTTGATAGCTCTTTTTATAGATCTTGCAGCAGCTGGATCAAAATCTAATGAAGATGTTTGCATCTGACAATGGCAGGCCTGCACATTTCTATCTTATTTCTTGAGTGCGCAAATGCATTTCATTTGGGAACATGAAAGGCATATTTAGTGACAACTGATGGTTCTTTGTTTTTTAATTCCCAATAATGTCTTCAGTAAGTGCTTTTGTTAACATTTTTGCATTATACAATAGGTGACACAGGAAGATAATCGGTGTGCTGAAAGCAATTAAAGAGTTTATATCCAACTTGTTCTGCCTATTAAATGGATCCATTCGGCATAGAAGCACATTAGCATCTTTACAGTGGAATGATTGTGGAAATAGGTTATTCACGGGGCTTGTGCATCTTCCTCCTGCTGCAATAAGACATATCTTCAAGATTGGAGAAGAGGAATGAGCCATTTTTCTCCCCTTGGAACTGTAAACAGAAGGAAAACTATTAATAGATGCTGTAGCTAATCCCAAGAAGCTGCAACCGAGAGATTAAATAATGTCGTGAAGAGAGAAAGCTGGAATGCAGGGAGGGGAGGGAGGGAGGAGGAGGAGGGAGGCGGGTTCCCTGATTACTGTGCTGCATTAGACAAGGACAGACTGAAGGACTCCAGCTGATCATGGGGTTGACTGGGGACTCCTGTTTTCAGCAAAGTAAATATCTCTTCCCCTATTGCTTGAGAGCTGTTCCAATGGGAAGATTTATGTTTTTTTTTTTTTTATTTTTTAAGTAGTAGTCAAGATGATTTTAAGTAGGATTTGGAGGCCATGGAGATGCAGCTGAGCTAAAGGGGCGGATGGATGTTTTGAGCAAAAACTTGTGCTTTGTGTTTAAAAAGCCCCATGGAAGTAGGAGGTCTTTGGGTAAGTTCACCATTTGAGCCTGGGACCCCGTTTGTAATGCCACAGAGAATGTATTCTAACAAGAGGGATTGGAATGTAATTAAATCTTGTGCCTGGCATATTCAAAATGATTAAATGTCCCCGGGTTTTCTTCCTATGAATACTCTTGGACTTTTGCTCCTCATCTCTTCAATGTATGCATGCTCACCGGGAGGCGTTGTGAGTCAGCGGCACACACACTGTGAGGTTGGCATTACTGATACGGTTTGGTACTACTCAAAGTGTGGTCCGTGGACATCCTCCTTATCACCATGACGTGGAAACTTATCAGACATGCAAATTCTCTGACTCTGCACTAGACCTAATACATCAGAATCTCTAAGGGAGGACCCCTGAAATATGTCTTAACAAACTGGGCCCGAATTATATCTCCTCGAGCTTAACAAGCCCTACAGGTGATGGCTATGCCCACGAACATTTGAGAAGCAGTGTTTTATTGTTGGGAAATCTGAAGCTCAGAGTGGGTGGGTGCTATGTTGAGGTCACGCACTTTCTGAGAAATGGAGTTGAATTCTGGCTTAGGATTTCTTATTATGTTCCAAGCTGGGATCTCTTATTGAATCATTAAAATACCTGGTCAGCCCCTCCTGGGGTCAGGAGCATGCTTGGTCTCTGCAGATGGTCTTTCATTAGGGATTATGACTGAGGATGCTTGGCATCTATGACTGACTTGAGCTTTTGTTTCTCTGCTAGAATAAATTCTATTGTCTCAGCCAATGCAGTGAGCTTCTGAACCAGGCCTGACCCACTCGCCACCCTTCTGGTGTTTAGAGATCAGGAAAACTCAGTGACTGGCAGGTGGGCCAAAGGATGAGAGTGTGGCACCCATTTATTTCACCTACAGAAACCCTGTGGAGAGAACTGACTGTTGACTGTCTCTCGACATTTTTATATCTATTAAGCTCCAGGTGAAAGAATAGCTCCTGGCATGTTATAGAAATAAATCAAATTTATTTGTGACTGCAGATCATTAAATATCAGTAGCAAATTGACATAGATCAAGGGACTCATTGGGTGCATGAGAATATAGGCCAGCACATGGGGAAGGAGGCCTATGGATGTCTGGCCCTGTTGTCTATCATTCTCCATGCTTGAATAAGCCTTAGCTCAGGCTTTTGGTATTCAGGCGGTGTGGAGCCTCAGAAAGAGCTGGGTGCTTATTCGGATATGACTGCTTTTACTGACATCATTTTGCTCTCTCTTCACCCATTTTTGCCCTTTTTTGGGATATCATTTGGAAGTCATGACCCAGCACTTTAAATATGTTATTCACTCAATAAAGGCAGGCTTTCAAAACAAAATTAATGCTGTTATTTGGCAGCTGATACCGTGACTAAAGGGTTTCAAGGAGGGAGTATGTTAGAGGAAACGAGCTGTAGTATCTTACAAGCTGAGGTTCCAACCTTGGGTCTGCCAACCTGATAGTCTGTATGTCCTTGGGCCTGCTGCTTTTAACCTCTCTGAGCAGTTGTTTCCTTCTGTAAAATAGAGAATGTTTTCTAGCTCACAGAGTGATTACATGGATTAAACATGGGGCAACCGTATAATCAGTTTGCCCGGGACCATCCAGGTTTACACTCGTTGACTTGATGTAATTATTTATACCATTCCCTTTGAACTCTGAACGTGTCCTGATGTGGATGATAAATTACACAGTCACCCTAATTAAATAAGATAATGTATGTAATGTGTCATGTCCCAGCGGTATTCAGTGAATGAGAGCTATTCGTTGAAATACTGCATCTGGAAGCCAGTCGTACTTCCCACCGCACTAGACTTAGTTTTCCTCCTTGCAAAACGAACGATGAGGTATGCAGGGCTATGCCTATCTGTGCCAGGGGGTGTGACAAGCCTGGGCTTCCCTGTGCCACTCCTTTACTCTGTGACACTTCTTAGGTCAGGAACAGCAAGAGCCTGGGCTGAAACTCACCAGTCACTTCTGCAGAATCAAGTGTTGCTGTCACCTAGGGATAACTGGGGTCACTGGTGTGGTGTTTTAGAGCTTTTAGAAGAAAACCTATGTACAGCAAGGAAGCTTATTCTATTTATGAGTATTCACTAATGCCTGGTGCTCGAAGTGTCTGAACTCAAGGTGGGCAGTGTTTGTCACATCTTACAAACGAGGGGTCCCAGACTCAGAGAAGTTAAGAAACGTTTTTAAAGTCATACATTTGATAAGGGGAGAAGCTAAAGTTAAAGTCTTTTTTTTTTTGTCTTCTAGACTCTTTCCACAGTAATGCTCAAATGCCATTAATGAAGAACAATTCTAACACCACCTGAAATGATGAGTAATACCAATCAGTTTAATATCATTCTTGGCTTCCTATCTTTGGCAGGTGGAGTAGAAAACACTCTGCCTCAAGGAAGGAAGATATTTCTAAAACCAACCTGCCATTTCTCTGATCTTAATGTTCCCCCCCATATGCCCATCATAGATTCGGCTTTTCAGAGATCATTGAGCATCCCAGATATTAATTGCTGCTATCCTGTTGCCTCTGCCAAACATCCCCAAATTAGGATTATTAGAAAGCAGAAGGTCTGATCTGGGCTTGATGTGGGAGCTACTAATGGACGAAATGAGAAGAAGAGGAGAAAGTGGGAAGGCAGGGATGGCTGTCAGATCAGACCCGTCGCTCCATAGACAGATGGAGACTTTTTGGAGAAACCCATTCTTGCCACTTCCCTAACCATTTTAGGTTAATTCTGACCTGCTTTAGGTAGATAAAGATAAATGTGAATTTTAAATTATATTTAATCTTCATTAAAGTAATTATCTCTCTTAATGAAGAATTTGCTGGGTTGTGGTTGTGCAATGGAGTATAAAATCCTAAGTGAATAAAATCAATTTCATTTTCAGGCTAGCTTTTCTGTCCATTAATAAACAAGGCACAGAAAATATATTTGCTCAGACCCATGCAGCCAGCTCATGGCTTAGGTGAAGCCAATACCACTTACAGAAGCAGAAAAGTTGGCTCTCCATTCCTCACCCTTCATTTTTCAACCTAAAAGAAAGCTTCCACCCTAGGAAAGTTCCATGAGTTTCCATATTGGGGCTGTTTACTGGGTCCAGCAGTGAGACCACTGCGGGTAATATCTCACACCCAGACGACTGCTCTAATGGAACAGTGTTTGTGTGGCGCGGTGTATTTCATCTAAGTGCTCTGGTTTATTAATCACATAAGTATGAATTAGACTCTGGCATGCTTATGTTTCCTAATGTATGAAAATTGCTTATTTATTTCCATGCTGTTACAACGGAAAGAAACAGACTGGTTCTAAATAGCAGTGTACTGTAGTGTGAAGCAATTAAGTGAGTTATGCATGCCCTTCAGGAAGAGGGTAATGGGGACTTGGTGCCAGCCAGTCCTGATCGCTGCTGGGAAAAGGGAAAAGGACATGTCACGGAAGAACAGAGACTTGTCCCTGTTTCAGTGCAAACATGTGAGCTTATTATTGTAGTTCAGTCTTAAGATTTAGCTCCTGTGAACTTGCTGATTGGCTCTGTTGAAACTTCTGGGGCGCCTGGGTGGCGCAGTCGGTTAAGCGTCCGACTTCAGCCAGGTCACGATCTCACGGTCCGTGAGTTCAAGCCCCGCGTCAGGCTCTGGGCTGATGGCTCAGAGCCTGGAGCCTGTTTCCGATTCTGTGTCTCCCTCTCTCTCTGCCCCTCCCCCGTTCATGCTCTGTCTCTCTCTGTCCCAAAAATAAATAAACGTTGAAAAAAAAGAAACTTCTGAAAAAAAAAACATACAAAAGAGCTGAAAAGAGCATCACCCGCGGGAAGGTACGAATTAAAGATGTTGATGACACTTTACCTCTCTTTCTTTTAGGCACCACTCTCCTCCTAAAACTTAATAGTAACAGATGCAAAACACCCCCAAAACCATAGTGTCCACATACCATCAGCCCTGCTGGCTGAGGCAGCTAGAGAGCTGTGGCAGGAGAAGCTCTACACTTCCTTTCATTTTTTACATATGAGGAAACTGAGACCTAATGAAATTAAACAACCTGCCTACAGTTACATAGCTGGTAAGTGACAGAGATGGGATCTGAACCCCAAGTGGCCTGGGTCTAAAGTCCATGCTCTTAACTGCCATGCTTCCTTGATTCTATTGTTTTTGTGTGGCCGAGGTCACATCACTCAACCCCTCAGAACTTTGGTCCCTTTGTCTGTAAAATGGGGAGGTAACATTTACTGAGGTCCTACTCAGGTATCATGCTAGGCTCCTCATAGATGTCGTTGCACTTGACCTTTACCATTACGTTAAGGTAGACCAATTCTCTTCATTTAGTATCTGAGAAAACTGGCTCAGAGATATTTTGTAGCTCCAGGGTCACAAGGAGTGTGAGGGATGGAACAAAGTGTTGGACTCCAATTCACCTGTTCTAAAGCTTGCATTTCTTTTATTATGTTATGCTATAGGGCTCTGAGGAGGTCATATAAGATGATGGATGTGAAAGCACCGAACACTTCCGGGCACATTAAACTCCCAGTAAAAGTTAGCTCTGCAAGTGCTTGGCAAATTGTATAGAAATGTTTGTTATTATTGTCACTAGCTTGGTCTGACAGAGGAAAGTGTTCTTAATGGGAGGATGTGCCCTGTAGGAGGCTGAGCTATTAATAGCCGGTAGTGATGTTTACTGCACTCACTTATGAGACTTTAGTTCAGAAAGTTCTCAAATAGAAAAAGCTGATCTAAATTGCTTAATCACAAAATGATAGACTGCATTTCTCCTGAGTTATCTCCTAAAGACATGACTTCTGTGGCTATCAAGGAGCTGAAAAGGCAAACTGCTTTTTGATCTTTGTTTTCAATTCAGAAAATAACACAGAACTATATAAAGGACACTGCAACAAACATCATGTACTCACTAACCAAGATGAGTACATTATAGGTAATATTTGTTTCAAATGATGGAAAAAAAAGTAACCACAGATATATTCCCCTTATCAGAAAATAATACCTTTCTCTTTTCGTCTTTGTTTCCTTTTATCCAACTGCATCATAAATTTTATGAATATCCAATCCATATTTTTTACTTTTTAATTAATATGTGTGTAACCACAAACAGTGGATGATATTGTTTTAAGTATTTCCGTAAATAGTAATGTACTTCAACTTGCTATTTTCATAATCAATCTCATGTGGGTGAGATTCAACCATGTCAATACACATATGTCTAGTTTAATCACTAATTGCTGTATAGTATTTCATTCTCCGAATATACTGAAATTTATCGATATCTGCTTTAAACATTTGAATTACTTATGATTTTGATCATACTAAATCGAATGCTGATTTTTAGCTTACATTATTTGGACTGTATAAATGTTGCTCACAGCTGAGTCATTCTCATTTCTCATTTCAAGAATTCTCATTTATTTTTCTCTCGGTAATATCATTCCTAGATTCCTTGGCCCTCTTGTTTGATCTGTACTGGACCTGCTGTTTTGCTGTCCTCCCAGATTTATCTTTATTATCATCCTGGGAATCCGCTTCCCTTCTCTCCTGTTGGCCTGTTCTAGGTCCCGGATCTTTCTCTCCCTGTGAAAGATTGTCTGTTGTATATGCAACATCACTGTCATGCTTCTTTTTTTTTTTTTTTTTTTTAATTTTATTTATTTATTTTGGGAAAGAGAGAGAACGTGAGTAGGGGAGGAGCAGAGGGAGAGGGAGAGAAAGAATTCCAAGCAGACTCCACGCCCAGCACAGAGCCCCACCATGGGGCTCAGTCTCACTAGTTTTGAGATCATGACCTGAGCCAAAATCAAGAATTGAATGCTTAACTGACTGAGCCACCCAGGCGCCCCTCTCATCCTTTTTTTATATTTTCCTCTGCATTGCATGGCAGGAGCTTGAAACCCCATTTTCCAGAATTCTTCTTCTCATAATTTTGGGTTAAAGTCTACAAAACAGAAGTATTTTCATGAACTTTTTTAGAAGGCAAAATAGAAGACATTATTCTCTAGTGGCAGTCACATGTAGACTATAGGTAGAAATGGGAAGCTCTTGGGGCACCTGGGTGGCTCAGTTGGTTGAGCATCTGACTCTTGATTTCAGCTCAGGTCGTGATCTCACGGTTTGTGAGATTGAGCCTTGCCTCGGGCTCTGCACTAACAGCACGAAGCCTGCTTGGGATTCTCTCTCTCCCTCTCTCTCTCTCTGCCCTGACCCCTGTGCACATGTGTGCGCTTTCTCTCTCTCCGTCTCAAAATAAATAAATAAATATGAAAGAAAAAAGAAATTGGAAAGCTCTTGAGAATCACCCTGGGGGCTGCAAGTAACTGAAATGAAATTCCTGCCACTTTCTCTGAAACCCACTTTCCCAGCATTTTCATTGGTTGTGTAATTTTCTAATTCCCTTTATTAAAGCCTTTCTACTTTGTATATCTACACTGTTTTTTTGATTGACTACTGTATTTTGTTTGAACACATTCTCCAGTAGTTAACCTCACAAATGATTAACAGTTTGCCTGAGTATAAAATTCAAGATTGTAAATATTTTTACCTTGGAATGTGTAAGGTATCCATATACTGTCTTTTAGACTTCATTTTGTTATGGTTAAAAAGTGTAAGCCTGGTATTCTGATTCTTGATTCTTTACATGTGAAAGTTAGCCTCTGTACTCCCCCTACCCCCACCCAGGAACTTATAAAATCTCTCATAATTGCTGGTTTCTATACCAAAGATGTTGTGTGTTCATATGAGCCTCTCAGGCACTGTACCAGACAATCAGTGGTCCTCTAACATTGTCTGCTCTGTCTTTATGTCACCTCTATTAACCAGATGTTTGTGATCCTGGCTTGGTCCTTGTACTTACTCATTTTTCTCCTATCAGAAAAATTACCTTTTTCTTTTTAATTTTTGAGAGTTATATTTGATTTTGTCTTAAAACATTTATGCTGCTTTAACAAAATTCGTAATTGAGGATATTTAACACAACGTATTGATGATATATTTAGCAATTTTATAGAACTGTTTCTAATATTTTCTATGAAGTTCCTTGGATTTTTTATGTCTCTCTCTATATTTTTGCCTACATATAATGGCAATGTTTTCTCTTTTCCTCTCCTCAATTTTTATCTTTCTTACTTTTTTTTTTTATTGTTTAGGGACTTTATTACATGTTGACTACTCATGATAAAAACAAATATCCTTGCCTTATCCTAGTGTTTGTGGGAGAATTTATATATTCTCATCATTTAATATGTGATTACCTTTTGCTCTCTTTGATTGAGACCCTTTGTAAATTTAAGGACATCTCATTCTAAGCCTAACTCGCTATTTATGTCAGCATTTTTTCTTTTGCACTTACTGAAATGACTAGTTTTCATTCTTTGTATTATAGTTCATGTTGTGATTCTTATTTTTCCATATTTTTAAATTTATTTTTATGAAATAAAGACCTATTTCTGAAAAACTATTTTAGCCTGGCATTTTGTTAAGAGATACTTTTTACTTTCACTTCATTCTTTGTGACTTTTAAAAATCAGGTTTTAGAATATTTTACTTTATATAATCAATATTTTTTAATGAAAATTATCAAGTTTAAAATTTTTTGACTTAATTTTTTGTAGTAATACTATTACTAAAGATATTTTAAATATAACTTATCACTCTTTTTAAGTCCTTAGCATATTTTTACTTTTTTCTTTTACCTTTGGTCAGTCTTCCCAGAAATTTGCACATTTTATTGGTCTTCTTGGGGAAAAAAATGCTTTTTTAAAAAAATGTTATTTTCTTGAATTTTGTTTTGAATTTCTTTTATTTTTCTAATTTATTTTCTGCTAATTTTACCAGATTAGCTTTTATTTTTTTTTTGGTAGTTGCTTTAAATGATAAATTGATTTACTGTCACTATTTTTTTTTTAAAGGAATACATTTAGAGCTACATATTTTCTCCAAGAATTTCTTTGACTGCATTATAGAATTTTGAAGTAGGGACTTTCTTTCTTTAAACTAATTTCAGAATATTTAAAAATCTTTCTTTGTAATTTCATCCTTAATTCATGAATTAGACGATGTTTTTTAAGCATCTACAAGTTAAATTTTTTTTTTTTAATTTTTTTTTTCAACGTTTATTTATTTTTTGGGACAGAGAGAGACAGAGCATGAACGGGGGAGGGGCAGAGAGAGAGGGAGACACAGAATCGGAAACAGGCTCCAGGCTCTGAGCCATCAGCCCAGAGCCTGACGCGGGGCTCGAACTCACGGACCGTGAGATCGTGACCTGGCTGAAGTCGGACGCTTAACCGACTGCGCCACCCAGGCGCCCCTACAAGTTAATTTTTAAAAAATATAATTTATTGTCAAGTTAGCTAACATATAGTGTATACATTGTGCTCTGGGCTTTGGGAATAGATTCCCATGATTCAGCACTTATATCTAACACCCAGTGCCCTCCTCAGTGCCCATCACCCATTTTCCCCTTTCCCCAGCCACCCCCAACAACCCTCAGTTTGTTTTCTGTATTTAAGAATCTCTAATGATTTGCCTCCCTCTCTGTAACTATTTTTTTTCCCTTCCCTTCCCCCATGGTCTTCTGCTAAGTTTCTCACATTCCACATATGAGTGAAACGTATGATATCTGCCTTTTTCTGACTTATTTCACTTAGCATAATACCCTCCAGTTCCATCCATGTTGCTACAAAAGGCCATATTTCATTCTTTTTCATTGCCCAGTGCATATTTATATATGGACATACATGTATATGTATACCACATCTTCTTTATCTAATCAGTTGATGGACATTTGGGCTCTTTCCATAATTTGGCTACTGTTGATAGCGCTGCTATAAACACTGGAGTACATGTGCCCCTATGAATCAGCATTCCTGCATCCTTTGGATAAATTCCTAGTAGTGCTATTGCTGGGTCGTGGGGTAATTCTAGTTTTAATTTTTTGAGGAACCTCCACACTGTTTTCCAGAGTGGCTGCACCAGTTTGCATTCCCACCAATAGTGCAAGAGGGTTCCCCCTTCTCCACATCCTCGCCAACATCTGTTGTTGCCTGAGTTGTTAATTTTAGCCACTTTGACCTGTGTGAGGTGATATCTCAATGTGGTTTTGATTTGTATTTCCCTAATGATGAGCGATGTTGAGCATCTTAATTTACCTTTTCTAAGAGTATGTTTTTTATTAAGTAGCATTTAGAGTTAGATAAGATCACTAATATATTTATTTTGGTTGAGTTTTTCTATGTGTGATTTATTTTCTAATCTATTTTTTAAAATGTTTTCTAAATACATTTGTTAGATTAATTAATAATTGACTTATTAGTTTCTGTAATTTAAATTTAATTAGTCTCACTATATTTATGAATTTCCCACTATATTTAAATTATTTAAATTTAAATTATCTCACTATATTTATGAATAATTTCTTCTGATAATTTTTTCAGTTTATGCTTTATATATTAGGAAATATGTTCTTAGGTGCATATCAGTCTATAGTATGTTTAATTTGTAAATTTCTGCCTTATTTTTATATCTTATTTCATATTATTCTAGATCTCTTTTAATGCATTTTGCCTTTAATTTTTGTTTTACCTGATAGTAATATTGCACTGGAAATATTTTATTTATTTATTTATTTATTTATTTATTTATTTATTTATTAATTATTCATTCACTCATTCATTCATTAACAGTTTTAAAGAGGTGAAATACACATAAAATAAACTGCTTACATGTAAAGTGTACAATTTGGAATATGAATAGATCTCTGAGACTATTACCTCAATCAAGAAAATTAATATATTTATCATTCCCCCAAATTTTCTTGTGACCCTTTGTAATTCTTCCCTCCTTGACATCCCTGCCCTCTACCCAGGCAACTACTGGTCTGCTGTCACCATAGATTAGCTTGTATTCTTAGAATTTGATACAAATGCTATCATATATTATATACTTTGAATGGCTTTTTCTATAGAGTATAATTATTTTGAGATTCTCAATGTTGGTATTTATCTTAGTCTTGCTTTTTTATGCAATCTGATGTTCTGTCTCAGGATGTTTAGACCATTTGCATTTGATGTAAATATTTAAATAGCTAAGTTTAAATCTACCAATTGACTATTTGTTTTCTCCTTGTCCCACCTCTTCTTTGTTTCTTTATTCTTTTTTTTTTTTTTTTTTTTTTTTGCCTTTCACTGCCTTATTTTGAATGAATTGACTGTTATTTATGATTTTATTTTATCTTTTTGGCTTATTAGAAATATTTTTTATTTTAGAAGTTGTATTAGAATTTACAGTAAACATCTTAAACTTCACAGTCTACCTTGAAGTAATATTACTCTACTTGATGTGTAGGATAAATATCTAGAATTTATTTCCCTTATTAATTATTTAACATATCCATACTAACAGTGAGTTTTCTAATGGTCTAATTTTTATACCTGCCTATTCTTGATTACCATCTCCTTGTTTTCAGTTTTTAATTTTTGTAATTTTTAAATATTCTTTCTTTCATTTATTTGTAGACCATAAACACAATTTGTTAGTGTTTTTCTGAGATTTCTCTGTATTTCCATTTTATTGGGGCTGAATTTATTCTTCTATTGTTAGGTTTGGGGCTGTATTCTTACATGCTCTGTATTATTTTCTTTTTTTCCCCTTTCTTTAAACTTTTTCTATTCTCATCATATACCCTTCCCTTCTTTAGCAGGTGGACATTTATATCCACCTAGTTTTCCAGTGCCCCACTCTCATATGGATGGTTCAGGCTCCTATTTTGTTTTGCTGTTGATGTTGGTCTTAAAGAAGATGTAGCCTCTGGACCAGAAAACAGCTTCAGCTGTTACTTTTTGAATTTGTTGATGTGTGTGCATGTGTGTGTGTGCGTGCTTGTGTGTGTGTACTGTGTTTTAACATGTGGCTTTCAACTATCTTTAATACTGGAACCACTTGGGATGTCAATGGGGCCTTCTTTAGGAGGTGAACCTACTCTAGTCCTCAGTGCAGTCAGTGATTCTCTCTTTCCTATACTGAAAGTGTTCTGTTTTTCCCCTGTTACTTTGCAGCAATGTAGGAATCAAAGGTATAGTTTCTTCTGTCAACTTACAGACCTGGAGCCCAACAGGCTCTTGACTTCAGCCTCACTCAGCATTTCTATTTTAAGTCTGATGCAATGTACTGTATATCTTATTTGAGGCACCTAAGTATGTCTTTAATTTTAAGTATTTCCTTTTTCTTTTGGAGCAGTACAGGGAGCTCAAAACATAAACTCACAGTCATATTTAATTGGAGCCTTCTTTCATTTCTCAAGACATTGATGATAAATGGCTTCATTTCATTACACAGAAAAAAACAATCTAAAGGGAAAAGCCACCTAAAGTGGGTGGAACTGTTTTTGCTTTGTTCCTAATGATTCTTATTTGTGATTTGGATATGCCTAGTCCTTTCCTCAACTGTGAATAAATTTGCTCTTTACTATAAGAGTTCATGAGGCAGAAAATCAGTTGTAGGTCTGGGATGACTTACACTGTAGGGTATTTAAGGGTGATTAGTAGTTTTTTTAAATAGTGATATTTTAAAGAGTTTTTAAAATTAATTTATTTGTTTTGAGAGAGAGAGAGAGAGGAAGAGAGAGAGAGAGATCAAGCAGGGGCGGGGCAGAGAGAGGGAGAGAAAGAATCCCAAGGGGCTAGGTGCTGTCAGCACAAAGCCCGATGCAGGGCTTGAACTCACAAAACCTGAGCCAAAATCAAGAGTGGATACTTAACTGACCAAGCCACCCAGGCGCCCCTTTAAATTTAAAATGGAATTGAACTGCAAAAAGAAATTACAGAGACATGACGTTCTCTCTGTGAGGTGAAACTGTTCAATAGGGTAAGAAACAAATCCAAGTCTTCTTGGGGTGTTCTGGTCCTCTCTCTAGAATTACCATCTTATGATTTTACATCTTATGATGCCCATTGCCCATCTCTGCTTTCCTCTGCTGGTACAGGGGCTCTCATAATTATG
Source organism: Acinonyx jubatus (assembly GCF_027475565.1). NCBI lineage: Eukaryota > Metazoa > Chordata > Mammalia > Carnivora > Felidae > Acinonyx > Acinonyx jubatus. The sequence continues at coordinate 44,010,584 of NC_069391.1, forward strand.
CACAGTTTTCTTTTTAACTTAGAAGAAACAGTTTCTTGTCTATTTCCATCATGTGTATTATTGTAATGTCACTTGTTTTCTTCCCCCTCAGATAAGCTGGAGATGGAGAGAAAGAAACACCTCATTTTTGTTATTCTCTTTCCCAGTAAACTCTCACATTCTCATTAAAGCTCCACAAACATGACAACACCTGCACCGGGCCACCTGCTTCTGTTTGTGTGACACAAATAAATTCCTCTCAGAGGTGACATTGGAATTACTTGAAGCATCTGAAGTTATGGGGGATTCTTGATCTGCTTTCTTTTGGAAAAGCATTTGCTTACGTTGGTAGAATTTAGGCCTTGATGCTTGAATTTCTAATAACTTAAGAAAATAAAACACTGAACTATTTAGCAAAGATTAATAAGTGATTTTTAAAGATGATCTGGATATTTAGCCATGCTCCTTTTGAGAGTTTCTAAGAGCCTAGATTCTGGAACCAAACTAAATGAGTTCAGATTACTCTGCCATTCATTACGTGTGGCCTTGAACAATTTAACCCTTCAATGCCTTGCTTTCCTCATCTGTAAAATGAGGTTTGAGATGATAGCTGAATCATATGGGTGTGGCATATACTTAGTGGTATATATGTGTGTGTTTGTGTGTGTGTGTGTGTGTGTGTATTTTTATATAGTGCAAAACACTTATAACAATGTCTAGAGTATAATGCACACTTAATAAATGACATGGTTTTTAATTTTTATTTGTTTTTATCATCTACAATGTGTTAAACTTTATCCTAGGCACTAAGGATTCATTGGTGGGCATGATACAAAAGTGTGCAAATGATAAACTCACAAGACCCCAAATGATCATACTTCCGAATCTACAGGTTATCGTCAGAAAAGGATACACAATGGCAGTGGCATATTGTATCAAAATGGCAGGAAGTATATTCATCGCAGCCAGAGGCTGCTCCAGAGCCAAGGGATTGAAGAAGCCAGTAGCAGTCTGTTCTCCCACTGCAGAGTCCTGTCAGAGGTGCCTTATCTCTCAGATCTGCAACGAGGTACACGAGCATGACACACTTCAGGACCAGAAAGTCCACATGCTGGGTATGTAGGTACATTATTGCTCTGTAATGAGACCCAGTGTCAGTCCTCCAGGAGTCACACCAAAACTGGGTGCAAACCATCAATCTTGCTGTAATTAGTAAGCATTTAATAAACAAGGCTGGTACAGACTGCTCCCAAACTTGCTCCAAAACAACGCTCTTAAAAACTACATTTTGGGGCTTAGTCGGTTAAGTGTCCAACTCTTGATTTTGGCTCAGGTCACGATTTCACAGTTCACAGGATCAAGCCCCACATCAGGCTTTGAGCTGACAGCATGGAGCCTGCTTGGAATTCTCTTTCGTTCGTTTTCCTTCTGCCCAACCCCCACTCATTCTCTCTCTCTCTCTCTCTCTCTCTCTCTCTCTCTCTCAAAATAAATAAATAAACATTAAAAAAAAAAACCCTACATTTCATGTCTTGACCAAGCTCAGGCCAATACTAGGCCTGCTAGAGTTAACCCTTTTAGCACACCTGTTTTATGATGCATTAGATCTAATCCCTTCAGTGTTTCTGAAATTCTCTATTTGTATAGAAACAATTACTACAGATGTCTGAGTAAGAGTGTCGTATAGAATATACTCAGAGCTCTGCTCTGAGGAATATGGATGGTAGAATTTAGCTGAGTCTATTAAAATTCTCAGAGTATTAAGAGATTTTTGAAGACTTAAAAAAAAAAAAAAAGCACTGATCTCCAGATATCATTGAGGGTTCATGAGATCCAGTTACACCACAAAAATTGATTTCATTTTCTGATGTCTAAATAATAATAAAAAAGCTTTCTATTTTTAATTTGCAAAGCGTTTGACAAAGAATTTTGTGTCATTTGTGGATCACATGGAGGAATATGGTACAGACACTTGGAACTTCTCTCTGGTGGGAACATCGTGGCCAAATTGTTAATGAACTGGTGCTCACTTGGGGCAGGGAGATCTCTAGGGGCACATCACATAAGACACAAAAAGATAGGAATATGGAAGAGGGTGTTACTATGTGCCAAAGATGCATAGATGGTGATAAGCTATAAAGCTGGACCCAAATGATTAAAACTGAACTTAATTGGCGTCCATCTCTCCTTTAACAATAGCCACTGTTTATTAAATACTTACCAGGTGTCCCACATTGTTAGGCCTTTACCTGTGTTAACTCATTATGTCCTCACAACCTGATGAGGTAGGTATTCTTGTTGCCTCTGGCATCTAATGTCCTCCCCAAGTCTCAGGGAGCTGAAGTCACTTTCTCGAGGATACAAAGCTTGGAAGCTCTGATGATGGGTTTCAAACTTTGGCAGCTTGATTCTAAGTCTCGGGAGTCTCAGCTGGATTCAGGGGAAAGACTGGGGACACCTGACTGATAATCCTAACCATATTTTAAATACACAGCACACTCAGTGCAAGCTCTCTGAAGAAGCTTCTACACCTACTGAAAAACAGTTGGCATTAATGTCCCTTCTTTTTTCTCCATCCGTTCACATTGTTTTCAGAGTAGGCAGTAAATTCTGGTTCTGATTATGCTGCACCTGTGAGCAGCTGAAAAACTTGTGCTCACTTTCCACTGCTTACCTTCTTCTGCTCAGCTTTTGGGCGAGCCTCATCTCCCATTACCCTTCCCATACCACACACTAGTCCCCTCAGGCTATTTCTACCTGCATAACCTTGTCCTGAATGTCTCTGTTCCCTTGCAAAGTAAACTATTGGAATCTTGTCCTTCTGTAATGTCCCAAGTCAAATGCTCTCTCCTCTAGAGGTAGGTGAGAGGCCGGGAGAACTATATAATAAAAGTAGAACTTCTTGTCGTGATTATTATGTATTAATTATTCATGTGCCAAAGGAAACCACACACTGGTTTTTTTTTTTTTTTTTTTTTTTAACTTCAGCCACCCACTGAGTCTCAGCCCTGCTTTCTCTTGAGAGAAATTAGGACTCACGTATGCTGGCCTTTTATACAAAACTGCATAGAGCATGAACACAGTCTATCTAAGGCTGTTGCAAGAAAGCCACCAGGAATAGCTATTTGTGCCACACAGAGCTTCCCCAGAGTGCTATTGCTATGTGATGAGCCCCAGCTTTGGAGTCCTGTGTGATATCCTCAGGGATTCACAAGTGGAATAGACGGAATGTCTCAGAAGCCTATCAAAGTTTTCAATAACCTGTTTCCAGAGAGTCTCCACAAGCACTTTCCCCAAGAAGTTGCTTAATTTTGTCCCTGCTGCCCCATCCCTGTAAGTTATTTTTGCCATCGCTTTTTTTTTTAATGTTTATTTATTTCTTTTATTTCTTTTGAGGGGGAGGGTAGAAGAGGGTCAGAGAGAGAGGGAGAGACAGAATCCCAAGCAGCCTGAAGTGGGGCTCATCTCATGACCATGAGATCATGACCTGAGCCCAAATCAGGAGTCTGACGCTTAACCAACTGCGTCACTCTGGCGCCCTGCCTTCTGCTTCTTACAGCCTTCAAAACATGTAGTTATCTATAGAGTAACACTTGACACTTTTTTTTAACTTCCAGAAAACATTCTATCTCAGTTCAAAGATAGATGAGATTCTTCTTTTTCTTGCTGCAATACCCACCATCCACCAGGGATTGACTTAGATTTCACTAGACATTCAGAGTCCACAGACTTTCATAGGCTACCCTTGACATCAGTCTAATCAGAGGGTGTAGGATGAAGCCACAGCTGGAGTCCTTGTAGCAGTCCATACAGCAGTCTACACAGCTGCCATGACCCACTGACTTACAAAGCAATGAAATCCACACTGGATAGTTGCCTTGACTTAAAAACCTCATGCCTGACTGGAGCCAGGATCTCTTGTGACATCTCCATTGGCATAGCTTTCAGAGTCCCCATAAGGGGACAGACCAGAGTCACCACATTCAGAGAAGCCTGAAGTTTGCTGTCACAGCAGGGATTTATATTTCTCCCAGACTAGATTAGTCTCTCTCTCAAGGGTTGTTATTCATCATAACCACTGTTGTCTAATAACATAGTTGGCACATACCGTCTTTATTCATTTCCAAGGGAACAACTGGGCAGTGAATCAAAGGTCACACCCTCACACAGATGGGGAAAGTTTTTTTTTTTTTTTTGTTTATTTATTTATTTTGAGAGAGAGAGAGTGCACAGAGTGCATGAGTTGGGGAGGGGCAGAGAGGGAGAGAGAGAATCCCAAGCAGGCTCCGAGCGTCATGCATGAGCCAATGCAGGCTGGAGCTCAGGAACCATGAGTTCATGACCCGAGCCAAAATCTAGAGTTGGACCCTTAACCAACTGAGCAACCCAGGCGCTCCCAGGTGGGGAAAGTTTTAATCCTTTGCTCAACGTACCAACATTGTGAATCTTTATAACTTCTTTTATTAGGTTGATTGCTAGGAAATTTGAAGCACTGTGAGTAGAAGGCATGGTACAGAGTTAGGGTTTATGATCACCCAGCATTAATTTGTTTAGATGCTATTTGGGTGGTTGTGGTTATCATTCACAATTTTTTGAGATAGTGTAAAAGTAGTAGTTTTACAATTTTAAGGAAATTTTTGAAAGATACTTGATCTTCCCTAATTATAACAGATTTGTTGAGCAAGGGCTATGAACCAAATCACTTCAGTTATGTTATCTCATGGAATCTTCACCCCATTTTATTAATGAGGACTTAGGACTCAGAAAGATTAAACCATTTGTCTAATTCCTAGGACAAACTCAAGGGCCTTATCAATCAGATGATTTAAGGTATTGCCTCTTGAACTTACCAATAAGTATACATGGTTTTTGAAAGCTATATAATTTTGCCATATTTTGTGAAACACTCTCAATAATGTCACCTATCCTTAATGATCATCATTTACAAATGTCTGCATACAGTTCTAACACATTGAAATAAAACAATTTACTTAACGATACCCTGTTCTCACCACATATATTTTATTTTCAATATTTTATTTCCATAGTTAATGTGACCAGGACATCTTCATTTTTTTTCTCTCTCCAGTTATTTCTTTTGCAATTTCTTTCATCATAATGTGCAGAAAATTATCATCTCTTGAGAGATCTGATAAATAATAGCGCAATATAGTACACTAATTTTACTATGCTTTGATTTTTTTTTATATTTAAATTTTTACTCCATAGGGAGATTATTTTGCTTTTCAGAGAAAGATATGGATCCAATTTGTTCGTCTTCGTATTGCTAACCAAGTCTCAGTTCCACATTTAAAATAATTATTTTCTATTGTTTTTAAAGTATAATTGTAATAAAGTTCTGATGTATGTTTGGCCCAGTTTCTGATACCTCTCCTTTAATCCACTGAATGATGCATCTATTTGGGCAGTAGTGACATGGAGTTTTAATTATTATTTCTGTGTAATACATTCTATTATCTGCTGAGGTACGCCTTCCCTTTCTGTTGCATACTGTCAATGTTATTTTAGTGTATTACTTGATATTTTCAATGGCTTATTTTTCAAAAATAAATTCCAGAATCATTTGGCTAAGTTTCACACAGGAAAAAAAAATTCTGATGAGATTTTAATTGAATTCCATTAACTCTATAAATTGGCTAGACTAGACATGTTTCTAACATTGTCTTCCTTTTCTGGAATACATTTATCTACATGTTTCTATCACTGTGCTCCCACTCCCTGCCCCTGCCCCCACCATCTGTCTCTCTGTCTTCATCTTTATTTCGCCTTTTTCTTCAACTGGGTTATGCATATATCTGTAGTTATTTCATTTCTTTGCTATTCTGAAAGAAACATATTTTTTTTTAATTTTGTTTAATTTCTGGTTATACCAATGTACCAAGTATAAATTTTTGGTGTGATCATCTTACATTCACACGCTTATTTATTTGTGTTATTTCAGAAATTTTAGCAGTTTAAAAATAATTTTTAGGTATATTATAGTGATTTTAAAAAATTAGTATCTTTTAACTTTCTAATACTTAACTTGATAATATTAGTTTCCATCCTTACTCAATTTCCTAGAGCTTTCCAAATAACACTGCACAATAATAACATACTTATTTTGTCCTTGATTTCAAAGTATTCACTTTAGGGGTACCTGGGTGGCTCAACCAGTTAAATGTCCAACTCTTCATTTCAGAGTTCATGAGCTCCAGCCTGCTTTGGATCCTCTCTGTGCTCCTCTGCTGCTAGTGCATGCGTGAAACTTTAAAATAAAAAATAATTCATTTAAAAAGTAAACTATGGGGTATGTATTCTTTCTTCAATAAAAAAAATAATTTTTAAAATAATGTAAATAATATTTTACTGTTGAGTTGGTTTTACTTTGGAAAAAAGTGTTTTTTGACAGATAAAGATGAATTATTTTATTCTATTTCCTTTATATTTATTGAAAGGGACAATTATCAGGTATATTTTTATCTATTGAAAAATAATCTTATGATTTCTCTTATTTAGCCTTTTATATATTATAGTTACAGATTTCCTTATGTTGAGCCTTCTGCTTTATACTCTGAATTATTATTATTGATATAATATTACTAGGTCAAGGTGTAAGAACCATGTTTTAAGAGGTTTTTAACAACTGAGAGTAAATTTACAGGTGGGTGACCAGGATGGTGATAGATGTGGAAATGATACCATATGAGAACTAGACTATTTAGCCTGGAGAAGAGAATACTTAGATTATCCCTCTGAAGAGGAAGAATGGTAGTTGATTTTCAAGTTTAAAGGACTTTTATCTGAAAAGATTATTTTCTGGTCAACATTTTTCCAGGGGGAAAATGAGAAGTTTTTATATTAATTACAGAGCTTTAAAATTTAAATGATCCGGTTCATAAACAAATGAGTGTTGTCATCAATATAAATGTTGAGGCAGCTGGAGCGCCTGGGTGGCTCAGTGGATTGAATGTCCAGCTCTTGATTTCAGCTCAGGTCATGATTCCAGGGTCATGGGATCAAGCCCTGAATTGGGCTCTGTGCTGAGTGTGGAGCCTGTTTAAGACTCTCTCTCCCGCTGCCCCCTCCTCTCCAAAAAAAAAAAAAAAAAAAAGTGTTGAGGCAGAGACTGGATGACCTTTGATCTATAGAAAAGCTCCTGCATTCCTTGGGTGGTTGGTCTGGTGGACCTTTCAGGTACTTTCTAAATGTAAAACTGTAAATATATAATTCTGTGGTCGACTTTTTCAACTGATGTGGTAGGCAGAATTCTAATACGACTCTCCACATTCCTTACTCTTGGTATATTTAGATAGCTGGTGGACCTCTTACCAGTAAGACAGTTTAAAGCTCCTCAAAAGATCAGAGGGAGAGAAAATCTCAGAAACTTAGATATCTGGACAGAGCAAATAATTTAAACTGGGAAAAAATTAATTTAAAGTAGTCTTAAAAGAGACCACTAGAGTTGGTGGGAAGGTAATTTTCAGAAGGGTATAATAACCATATTTTATTTTATTTTTTAAAGTTTACTTATATATTTTGAGACATAGAGAGAGCATGAGCAGGGGAGGGGCAGAGAGAGAGGGAGAAAGAGAATCCAAGCAGGCTCTGTGCTTGATCCCATGACCCTGGGATCATGACTTGAGCTGAAATCGAGAGTTGGATGCTTAACTGACTGAGACACCCAGGCATTCCTAATAACTACATTTTAACTAGAAGTAAAAGTCTGAATAGAAGGGGCTAGAAGTTAAGTTTAACTTAGAGTACGAGACCAGAAACTATAAAATAGCATGGGGTAGCCACTAAGTGGCAGAAAAGGGAATGGAAAATGGGCAAAGAATTCAGACTCTTAAATTCACGCAGAAGACCTTCATTGTATTTAGGAAGTATTATTTTTCCTGCTCTAACAGGGTTATTGTGGCTTATAAAAGATCAGCTGAAGCCAAATAATATATGTATTGCTTTCATAAATATGTATTATGCACACTTTATTATAAGTACAACATAAAAATAAAATATGTATACATGTTATTTTTTAAAAGTACTTGTGTACAATTGAGTGGTTTAACATTGCTTCCTTCAGTTACTCATGCCTGTTGAACGAATAACTACAGTAACTTCAAATAGGGCATTCAGGTCATCTAATAAAAGCTTCATTACTTGATCTCTTGGAGGTAACTGGAAAAATATTTCTATAATTTGCTATGAGACGTTGGTTTGCACCCTTGGGAATTTCCTGGGTGATATCTAAAACTGGTGCCCATTTTCGGAGGGCTAGGAGAAACTGAAGCAAGGAGCAGCCCAGGCCAGAGTGGGTGGCAGGTTTTAACAAGCAATGGAACTTACTTACAAGGCTTGTCTTACTTACCAAGTCTTGACTGCAAGACTAGTAGGTCTCTGAACCTGCCTACCCGAATGTTAAAATTTATATAGAGATCTTACCTGGGTTCAGCCACATCTACATTGCTCAAGTTTGCATCCTTGAAATGCCACAGACAACATGAAGATTTCTGAATAAGAAACAAATGTTTGCTGTTGTAAACCATTGGGATTTTGAGACAGTTACAGTTACCTTACTTAAGGAAGTCTGACTAATACAAAGGTACTATGCTAGGGGCTTTATTTTTGTTATTTCAATCCTACAGAATATTATAATAAACTGTTATAACAAAGATATAATTATTAAAATAAAATATAATCATTAAATTAAAATATTATAATTATTATAATATTAAATCTTAATGTTATAAATGAAGAGACAAGCTCAGAAAGATTTAAACATTTAATCTATATCATGTCAGTGGATTAACCGACACTGGAGTCTCAATTGTGTTTGAATCCAACAGCAATGTTCTTTCCTTTTCTTCCAATATATTAAGAAGGTGTGTGTAGGGTCTTCATTACTACTTCATTGTGTCCATTAAAAAGCCATGATCAAATATGTTTCATGTATTGAGGGACAGAAGCTTTTCTATATTTGGAAAAAAGATTTTAGCTTTTTGAATCAAACACCCTTTTTTTTTCATGGTTGTTTAATTTTGAAAGAGAGGCAGAGTGTGAGTAGGGGAGGGGCGGAAAGAGAGGGAGACCAAGAGTCTGGAGTAGGCTCTGTGCTGTCAGCACAGAGCCCAATGCAGGGCTCCAACTCACCAACTGCAAGATCATGACCTAAGCTGAAGTCGGAAGCTCAACTGACTGAGGCATCCAGCTGCCCCAAACAGCCCTTTCTGAATATTGCTATACATGTGAAGGTGTGTGCAAATGCATAAATCTTGACTCTTGATGAAATATCAAATAAAAGTGTACATTAAAGTTACTTTAAAAATGCAATCCAGGTTAGAGTATAATATGTGACAACCATATGCAGTAGGTGGGGATGAAATGAGAACATCATTCTGTTACACTTACATTAACTCTAATCACACTTGGTAGTTGATGCTCTTATGAGAGCTGCCAACTAACATTTTAGGTAAATGAATAGCTAAGATATATAGCCTTCAGAAAGCGGGCACCTCTCCTGTCAAATAGGTAATTACAGAGGCTATGACTCCATTAGGAAAATGGTGGCCAATCAATGTAAACCCTAAGAACTCAGATCTTTTGTAATTGATTGAGAGATTCAGTGACTTCAGTGCAATTGCATTTCAAACATAAGAAGCCAATATTTGGCCAGATGGCTGCCATGAATTCCAGAGGGAATTTATGAATTTTAATGAGAGCAGTGGCTACACAATTTCAGTCACATGTGTTAATACTGAATGAAATATGCTGATCAGTATTGAAACCGCAACCTGGGGTATCCAGGCTTTCATTCGTTACATCCTAACTCTCCTATTTATTTCCGAAGGTATGCAATTGCTTATCATACAAGGTTTGGAGAAACTTGTTAATGCAAATCACAACTGATATTTGGAATTATAGGCTACTTCTTATTTCTTCTGAGATGACCCATTACATAGTTTAGGATAATTTAGAGGTTCTATTTCGGAAGTGTTCAGTTTGTGCAAATGAGAGACATTTAAATTTATTCATTCGCTCAACAGTTCCTGTAAGGTTAATGTGAATAAGAGGCAGCGGTTGGTGATAATTCATAGATGAATTAGACATAGTTATGGATTGTGTCCTGGAAGAGCTTAAAAATCTAATAAAGGCAGAGAGAGAAATATATAGTTTTTAATGATTATAATCCTAGGATGGAAGTGAGAAATACCATAAGAGGCACAGATACAACAGTGGTTCTACTTGGTAACTAGGTTAACTTACTGTGGGTAATTAAATAAATACTAACATGGGCAAAGACTTTCCCTTCTGGTAAGGTGCCTCTAGGTAATTCTAACCAATGTTCTGAAATAACAAGAACAGCTGGGCACCATTCAAGAAACATGTTCTTGAAGGTATAGGAGAGCCAGAAATATATTGAAGGGTTGTGGAGCCATGAGCTAGGTGAGGACACATAACCAGAGAAATGAGCACAGCATTCAGGTTGTTTGCATTTGCAGGTTATTGAAGAGACGATCAAAATGCAAAGTATTTTGACAGCCTTGTGGGGCCTGGGGGACAATAGTGGGGGTCCAGAGCCTGTCAAAAGTAAAAGCTTTTGTATAACATCCCACTATATGTTAAGTATAAACATCCCACTTCGTGCTTTGTGTTTGGACCCCTGATGGGCAATATGTTCCAGGAGTAAGGATGACTGGGAACCAACCAGTCCAGGCTTGAGTAGAGTGGGAGGCCCAGAGAAGCTCAATTCCTGTAAGTAGATTAAGGCTATTTCTGGCACCTCAAAGTACATGGTTCAAGCCACAAAAAATCCTTTCTGAAGGAAGATAGTATCATTGGAAGCTTAAAGTCATTTCTAAAAATACAATGTCTATCACATGATTATAGTTACCTGGCACACTGAGAGACAAGCTGATACGAATGAGACTATGCGGACTTATCAAATATTTAAAAATAACTAGGTGTATTATATTCAAAATATAAGAAGCAAGCTTAAAAATTTTAACAGAGTTGGAAATAATAAAAAGAAATGGACAAATTCTAAAAGACAAGAAAAATTCTAAAGTCAAGAGTTAAAAACCGAGTGGTGGTATTTGCTTTAAAATAATTTATGTATCTATGCATTTATATTTAACATACTCTTCTCTGTATGTACTATATTTCACAATAAAAAAGTATCAACAATATATAAGAGCTAACAGCATATTCTTTTGTCAGATTTCAAACAATATGTTAAATCTAGGAACCTATTATTTTATTCAAACATTTACAGCAAACTCAAAAGATAGATGGTATTATTTCATCATCCAGATGGGAAAAAATAGTCAGCTAAAAGAGTTTGAGGTCACACACTTGGGAAATAGCAGAGCCAGGTTCAAACCTAGATTTGCCTGACTTCACCCCAAGCCCTTAACTATATGCTAATAAAGGTTTAAGAAGTCCCTTTGAGGAGGAATTGTTTCTGATGGTTAGCTTCAAGATGATGTTGCTATAGCTAAATCTTCTGCTCTGGTTACCGATGCTAGTAGTTCTTGAAGAGATGATAATCCTACTCTGTGGTATTATTTTCAGCCAAGAGATTTCCATGACAAATTGGGACTTCTAGAGAGCTTCTTGGCTTTATCCACTGAGTCTCCCTCTTTAGAGCCTAAGCATGCCCCTGGGGTGGGAGTGGGGGGCCCTAGGTCCCAACTCTTGAAAAGTTCTATTTCTCTTTTCCACCTTTGATTGTAGGTGGAATCTTGTCATAGTGCTCTTTACCTGCATGGTTATTTTACTTCAAGAACTGGGTTGCCTTTTTTCTACCATTAGGTCCTTTCTCTCTCAGAAAGCATCCCTCTGCCACCCAACTCTTTCTTCAAAGTGCTCCTTCCCCACTCCCCATCAGAGCTTGGAACAATTCCAGGGGATGCTGGGAGAAACAGACTTGGCCAAGTTTTAGAAAAAAAAGATTGTTTTGTAGTTTTCTCTGGGGTGATGGGCACCTATTTGCCTTACAATTTTGTAAATAACGCCATCCACATGATTGTTCCCAAAAATAAAGATGTATTCAGAAATCATTTGCTGGTTCTATTTCTAGATATAGAAGTGGCTGGTATTTTTAGTTCTCACCTCTCTGGTTTAAATTTTTTTTTCCTTGCTAGGCACTCTGCCACACATCATGAACAATGAGGCTCTGCTGTAACCCAAATAAGTTCCATCGACAGCTGTTTATGTCTTTCAATGACATAGTATTCAGTAAAACAAAATAAAACCACACTGTCCAGGCCATGGTAATCAGTGCCCTACGGTGTTGGCCACCCACACTTATTTCTCTCCAGCTGTGCATATCACATTACATAAATGATATTAAAAATGAAATGGGGCATATTCAGGGACGTGGGGGCTGGAATTCACATTAGGAGAAATAATTCAAGGAAATGGGCGTGGGATGTGTACAGTGAAGTGAAAACAAAAGGAGCAGGATGGCCCCCTGGGCTATGATAGGTGGCAGGTGGAGGCAGATTGTAGCTGAATGTGACTAGAGTGTAGCAAGTGTGCAGATGGAGGTGTCCAACAAAGGAAATCGGCTGCCTTCATAGCCATGGGCTCTGTCAGTAACGGTGTTTAAACACTGAGCGTTGAGGAGGTTAGGCATAGGGTTCTTGCAAAATGGGTGTAATCATTTGTGGACTCATTCCCAAAGTCAACAGCTACTGTTTCTATGGAAAATGTCTTCTGAGTTGTAATCAGATAATAGGCAAATTTTAGACCATGGCCCATTAGTAAGTGGGAGTTTCTTACACAAAATTTTATGTTTCCTATGATTAGGAAGGAATGGGAAGAAATCTTTGGACTAGCCATATATAATGCTACATCAATGACATAGAGAAGAAATCTAAGACTGAACTGGTATTCTAAGACTCTAGGAGTCACAAAACATGAGGCTCGGGGAAGAGCCTGGAGTTTTACTTTATTTCTTTATTTTCTTGTCCTTGTTAGACAGGTGTCTTTACTTTTTGTTAAAAAATTCTCTTGTTAACTGTGCAGTTGCCATGATATGCCATATGGGGTATGTAAGAAGTCACTTTGCAGTTGAGTCAATAAATCGTGTGGCACAGACCACTTTAACCCAGAATTTGATCAAATATTTGTGCTTTAAGTGTTGTGTGGGGAAAGAATAGAAAAGATGCTTTCAGGCATTGTTTTCTGAGCACTGGTATGGAGTAAAGAAGGCTTTCACTTACCAGAGTGAGTCTTTTAATAATATAAAAGCGGGAAGAGCTCCAATCTCTCTGATTTCTGCTTTTCTGACCTCTTCGGTGTAGGAAGTTGGAGAGGCTTGGTTTTCCCAATCAGTTTTGTCTCAATAATCTCTGACTTCAGAGACAGCAGTAGCAGAACTAACTGGGCAGAAATAAATTCCCCCGAGAACCATTTCAATTTGTAAACCTTTGGTAAGCAGTTTAGCACAAGGATCTTCAACCCTGGAGGAATCATATCAGGGTTTAATAAACCTAAGCCACAAAAGAGTGTAGATCTGTAAGGTTTTATTTGGAGGCAATAGTGAAGGTGGGGCGGAAAGTAGACCTCTGGTTTCAACTGTAGAACAGAGCCATTGATGGTTTTATTTTTAAACTTAATCACAGCATATAAAAGCAATAATTCACCTTAAGTTGTAGGCTTTTTTTTTTTTTTTTTTTAACTTTTCTCTGTTCCTGAAGACTTGAGCTCCTTGGGATCTTAATCATATGCCTCTGAGTAGGTGAATTTGCACAATGGAAGAGTAATTCTCTTTTTCCAGGACAGAAAAAAAAAAAGATATGGGAATGTGAATTCCTTTGCCTATATGACCCAATTCCAGTGCTTTTCCTGATTGAAAGATCCACATTTTACATTTGTAATGTGTAAAAGGTTTCAGATCAAAGTTTTTGGTAGTTGGAAATATTTCTTGAATCTGATCTCTAGGCTTTGAAATTTCCACCATTTACAATCTAGCTCCAACTATTACAAGCTCTGGAATGACTGCTTTTATACTCAGGTTTTGGATATGTCTTTTTCTACTTGTATATGCATTAAGCAATAGAAGCAAGTCAGAATCTTGGCAAAGGTTCCCCCTTAAAAATTATTCCCCAGGCATATAAATGAGAGAGGAGAGGAGGACGGGAGAGTGAGAAGGGTAATAGATAAATCCAAGGAAAAAGATTGAGTTTTTCAAAAATAAATAACAATAAACTGCAATTTGGGGGGGGATTAGTTCAGTATTATTAAACTTCTTGTTGACCACAGCTTTTTAACCCAAGCCTGTAGCCACATCCTTGTCTTAATTTTCAGCAAGTCTGTCAGCTGGGATCCTACATTTTATAAACAATCTATAGTGGTAACCATTTCCTCTGGGCTGGTTTTGTAGACTCCAGGAGTGATTAGATTCATGGGTATTTTTTTAAGGCTCATTTATATAGATGAGGCAAGTCAGAGTGACAAGAATATATGAAGAGCACCATGAAAAATGATCCTCTCTTTTAAGCACTGGATAGTCCTTTCTTTATAAGAGAACTTTCTGATGGTGATTTTATAGCTGCCTACTCAGCCCTATCTAATCACTTTAATGCTTTTAAAAAAATGTCTCCTTCTTTCTATATTTTGGAATAATTTCTGGCATAAGTTTAATAGTTCTGAGACTGCTACTGAGTTCTCGTGACATGCCAGCCAATATGCTAAGCACGTTTACATGAATTACATCATTTCATCCTCATAAGAGGATCACTATTTAATCCCATGTCATGGGTTCTATTATTATTTTGATTTTATAGAGGAAGTCATTGAGAGTTGGAGAGGCAAAGTTGCTTACAATCACAGGGAAAGCGCTCATATAGCTAGTACATTCAGGAGTGAGGACCGAAGGCCAAGTGGTCTAACTTCAGAGCATGTGCACTTAGTCACTCTGTTATACTGCCTCATGGCCCATTAATTCATTGACCCATTAATGGATAGCGGGAAGGTTATGGTATATATGGTATATATTCTATATCTTTACGCATGTATGCAATATATACATATGCATAAATAACATAATATAATAACAAACTTGTGAGTTCTTCTTTTGGATAATGGTTTTTCTTCTTTAGTTATAGGCTATGTGCACTTTTTAATGACACGAGGCAAATAAACGTCTACATTTCCCTTCGGGCATGTATGCTTTAAAAACTTCGTTCAAGGCCATAGAGAAGGGTTGTTTTATCTTCCCTTCATGCCCTTCATATTTCCCCAGGAGTTACTTTGTCTTGCCCCCATCCCTGGTAGAGACTGGTAGGAAGACTGCTCTAAAAACAAACAAAGACAACATTTAATTTTGAAATCACTTATGACTAGGAACTAGGAGTAGTTTGTGCTTTGGCACATGTTTTTGTGTTAGTGTATGAGTGCCTGTGTGTGCATGTGCATATTTTCACAGAGCAAACATTTTGAGTATTTTCTTGGTTCCGGACACTTTAAAGTGTGAATACATATTCAAGCATGCCTTATTCCTTTCTTCAAGAAGTTCATCGATGATATGCAATCTCTTCATTATCTGAATTCTGTTGAACAATATAAATTCAAAAAATGATCATTTTACTTTCCAGTCTTATATCTAAAGCCTATCTAGAGGATTTTTGTTGGATTCCCTCCTATGACCCCAGTTTTCTCACCTTCCATTTCCTAAATTTTTTATTCTTTTCTGCTTGAATTTCCTAGTCTTTGTTTCTTTTTATTTAATGTTTATTCTCCCCTTTTCCCCATTCTTTTTTGCTGCTCTTTGAGTCTTTTCTTCCTCTCCCCTCCCATTTGGTAACCCTATTCATTCTTTAAGACTCAGCTTGGGCAATCTCTTTTCTAGAGAGCCTTCTACCACCTTGCACCTACCAGCTTTGCCCAGACTATGCTGGATGGCTGTCTCTCTCCCGTCTGTATCCCAGACACAGAATAGCTACCTCTGCCCTTGCTATTCTTATGCAACTTGAGTTATCTGCACGTACGTCTGATTTCCCCTCCAGACTCTTGGCTTCTTGAGTCAGTGCACCACTCTGATTTCCTAATCTCCACAGTCTCAGAGTGCAGTAAGGTGACACACGGTAGGTGTTCATGAATGTTTATTGAGTTAATAAATGTTTAAAGACACAGACTTTTGTCTCTTCAGTCTCTTCTCTTTCAGAAGTCCTTGCTTTCCTGACCTGGTGTGGCATGTACACAAACTGTACCATTTACTTGGGAATTAATCATATGTTGCTTTGGAAATCTCCCTTATATTACTGCTGTTTAAATCCTACAGTGTTTTTTGATGTTTTCTCTCTGTTCTCAACTAGATTTTGAACTCCTTGGACATAAAAAGAAGATTTTATAATTTTTGGTGTCCTCGGAGTACCTACCAGAAATCCTGCTTTGTATATATTACCTTCTAGACAATACTGGTTCATGAATTTTTAAAACATCTCAAAAAGGAGTTAACAAGAGCTTCCTCCAAAATACAGATTTCATTGCCATTGCCTTTTCACTCTCCATTTTGTCAAACATTGGGTATGTTGGGTAATAAGGATGTCCGAAAAGGCCTTTAACTTCTCAAAGGAATCAAGAAACTCACAGTGAGAGAATGTAGAAATCGAGAATACTTCCAGAAAGATAAAATATAGTGACTGTGGAAATCCTCATTTTTGAGCCTCAGTTTCTTTAACAGTAAACCTATGGTAATAGATAATGTATTTCCCTGATAGGGTTGTGGTGAAGGGTAAATGAGAGAATGTGTGCGAAGCAAGTAACAGGGCCTGGAACATGGAGATTCACTAGTAAATGTTAGCCATTATTGTTACGAGCAATCACTGTGGGCATGATCATTTGGAGCAGTCCATAGAAAATAGCCAATCCAATTGGTTTATCCATTTTTTTTAAAAAAACAAAGAATAAGAAACACATATGGTGCTACCTATGTCCAGATACTGTTCTAAGTGCTTTACATATATTGACTCATTTAAACCTTTAAACAACCCTAGTAAGTACATTCCATTATTTCCATTTCAGATAGGAAACCATTAAAGCACAAGAAATGGTCCAGTCACACAGTTAGTAAGTGGCAGAGTTGGAATTTGAACCCATGCTCTTTGATTACAGAGTCTACACATTTAACTATTATAAAGTAGAGGGCCTTTTATGGAAATCTCAATTTAACATCTAATCTATGCCAGGTGCTGAGATTAGAGAGATGACTAAACACGGTGCCTGCCTTGATGGCTTTCACACTTAGGATGGGAGACAGACAAGCAAATATGCAATTACTGATTAATAAGGGCTATCATTTGGGCAATCTGATGTTCCAATTTGCCTGGGATAGTCCTGGCCTACCCCTGTCACCCAACATCATTATATAATTTTCTTTTGCATTCAACAAGGCGTTTGTCAGGCTGATACATTATATGGTCTCTGTTAGCTCTCTTAAGGGGGTGCATGAGGTGTTTGGGGATCTCAAAATGGGGAGACTGGCTGGGGCATAGCTTCATTTGAATAACTCTTACAGGATGAGAAGACATTTGCCGGGTAGGAGAGGGACTTTTGAAGCAAAAAGAAGGAGACTAGGAGTGTGAGAATTCTGAATGTGTTTGGGAAAGAGCAAGTAGATTGGGGCTGTAGTGGTGGGGCTGTGTGTGTTGGAGCTGATTCTTGAAACTGGCTTCACATTAGAGACATCTGGGGGAACTCTTAAAACTCAACATGCCCCAGCTGCACCAATGACACCGGAATCTCAGTAGCCGAGTTTTAAAGCTCCCCATGTGATTTCAATGTGGTTTGAGAACCTTGGAGGTGGAAAGACTTTTAGGGGTGGGAGAGAGGTGGTGGGTGGGTGGGAGAGAGGAACTGGGCAAGGACCAACTCATGGAAGGATTTGGCCATAACCAAAGGTGTGCTACTTGATGTGGAATATGTCCCTGAATGTTGAGTCTTTCTGCAGAATCTTAATCTGGTTGGGGCAGGTATGGTGAGGCTCCTTCCTGACTGGCTGTGTTCTGTTAGGGCAGCAACATGAGTCAATCAGAAGCTGTGGGTAGTAGACTGTACCCTCTATTTACAACCCCCTAAAGTGAGCATTATGGCCTTAGGACATGCAAAAATTCTCTCCGTGGCCCAGAAAAATCTCTTAGTGGTTCTGAGTGGTTCATCTCTTAGATGAAGTGGGGCAGACCATACTTTTATATAATACGGATGGGCATGAGAACACTTTGGAACAATTCTGTGAAAAAAGAAAGCTCTAAAGTGCATTATAGATATAAAGAATCCCTACATAGTAGTCTGTGAAGGAAATCAAAGGTTAATTAGCTTTTCCTGTCTCTTGATTATTTACCAGTCTAGCTAATTGTTTGGAAGGTGGAACCTGCTAATTATTAAGACTGATTTAATGCATAGAGTGAAATTAGAAGGGTTAATAATAATGTCCACACTTTCCATTGCAGAAGGACTGCCTACTCTGGAGCCACTTTATTAGTAGTATCCAGCTCCCCTGTGGTGAATATGTTAACACTCTGCCTTTCCTGAAAGCAACTGGGACCATGAGGAGATATATTAACTTGACCGAACAAGTAAGTTTTGTGGAACTAGGTAAAAGGGACCCCTGCGCTGGTCTCTCTGCATTAGATGACTCTTCTCTGGCTCTGTAGGTTGCATATCCATGTGGACTCTGCACCAGTGTCCATGGGCAGCATGTCCTCAGCGCTATCTTCATGGCTCCCTGGAGCCTGCTTCCCTCACTTCTAGATGATTCTGAGTATTTGGGACCCTGGAATTTCCAGGCTAAGAAGTGCTGAGCCTGCTTTGAGGACCAGCATGGGAGTTTTTCTTTGGATTTTCCTCTTGGGGGATGACCAAACATGCTGTTGGCAGACACACCAGTGGGCTTGGTAGGTGGACTTGGGGTGGCTGTTTGTGAGGGTGGGGGATGGATGTGAGAATTGGAGTTCCACATATATACATATGCAAGTGCCATTACAGAGTAGGACAGAGACTAGTAGGAAGTGAAGGACGGAGAAGCTGACTCTTTCCATGCTGCCATGTTCTGGCACAGAACTCTAAGGGGTCTTGGTATTATAAATTTGAATCTAGCCTTCCAGGTTATTATTAAGGTACTTTTGTCTAGGTAAGGGGATAGACACTACTGTATTTAAATTTTGTTTACTGTTTTGTAAGTTTTAAATTTTGAAGAATACGGATTTACATTTGGTATCTTGCCCTGGATCCTTAAAAGTTTAGGGATAAGCCTACAGCCAGGTCACATAATTGGTATATAGAGAAACTTGGGTCACCTTAGAGGTAAATGACAGGCTACCTACTTGCTTATTTCTGATGAGTTGAACCTCATTTGCCCAATATTCTATGTAACACCAAATTAAGCAACTCAGGCAACTATTTAACCAGCACTTGATGGAGGTGAAAAAATACCATATCAAAATTTGTGACTAGATCAGTCCCTGGCATCTCAGAATCAGGAAGAGGGGACCATATTTGCATCTTAGGGCTTTCTGGGGGAATCCACTAAAGGGTAGAATCCATAGAAATTGAATATTTCCCAAGTGTCAAGTACTGTATTAACCACTTTGCTTTTGTTATCTTTTTATTCCTTGCAATGCAGGTATTATCTTTCCCATTTTAAAGACGTAGAAACTTTTGTTTGTATGGTTAAACAACTTACCTAGCATTCTGTAACAAATAAAAATATTTGTTTGGTCCCCTCTAAGACTCAGCTTCTCAGAATCATGCTTTTTTTTTTTTTAACCCCGATTTCCTATCATCAGAGTGGGAGATATCGTTCAAGGCAAAATTATATTAAGACGTTGAATTTGGCTTTTTCAAAAATGACTTATTTTCTTTCTCCTGGTTCAACTTCCACCCAGCTGTCTCCCATTCTCCTTTCCCCTCTCCTGCCTTTTGAGTAAATCACCCTAATTATTAACTTTGTAAATGAAGCTCTAAATAAGCTATTTAAGTTTATTCCTATTAGATGGGACAACAGATTAGAAATCCAGTGCCACCTGGGGTGGGAACGTGTTAGATTTCCATGCTAATGCCTCATGCATGTTTTATGCCTTAGATTAGTAGCTAATGTGGTCATTGATCATCTTGTGTCATATGAGCTACAAACCTGCTGCTTTGAGCTAATTCTTTTAAAAACTTGGTTCCAAATCAGTATTCACAGTCCAGACCATATTTGCTTTTGGTAGGGGTCAAAAACATTTTTCTAACTATTTGTGTTCTTTGTAGATAATAAACAGGATGTAATCTATCATTGGAGGAATTTAGGCTTGAGAAATGGCCAAAGGAAAAACATTTCCTAAAATATAGGGCTGGAAATCCTTTCTGCATCCTGTATCGTTTCTTTCTGTGCTATTTGTAAGTCAAAAGTATGTTAAAAGTTATCATTCGAAAGCATATTCAATTTGCGTTTGAATTACCTAAGCATTTATTCCATTAAGTAGGAAATTGAGGGCATTTTTACTTCAAATTATATAGTCCTGCCATTAGTGAGGTCTAGTTCAAATTTTGGTCTCTTCAGATACTAACTGTGTGACCTTAAACAAAATTCTTATCCCCGAATTTCAGTTTTTTTTTTTTTCAGAAATGCAAGGGTCCTGATAGTACTTACTTCATAGGGTGGTAAGAGGACTGGCCAAAGCAATGAGTGGATAGTAACATGTCTGGCACTTAGTAAATACTCATGTAAATATTTGTGATTATTTAATTTCTTTTTTCATATAGAAAGTCATCTTGGCTAAAATATGATGCATGAAAATTTCATTGATAAATTGGGGTGCTGGTAGCTCACCTCTACATATATCTGAACAGGTATAGCGATAGGCCATAACTCAGTCCTTTGCATTGGAAAACCGGTGATGTGTTGACAAAGAATTATGTTTACACTTCAGGAAGGACCCTTTTAGTTTCCTCAGAGTCTGAGTTGGACCTCCAGCTAAGTCAGGGGTAGAGGGAGTATTAAAGGATACCAAACAAACCCAAACTCTGGTGGAACCATCCCAACACAGAGCAGGGGCACCACCCCTTCAGCCTAGGAAGAGGGCAAGCTCAAATTGTGATTTACACAGTTGGTCATGGACAGCTATGGCTCACCACTCTGCTACCATTATTAATGGTGACTGATGCTAACTCCCTTTTTTGCCTTGCGATCTACTTCTCTCTCTATGCATATATCTTTGCAAACCTTGAAATCAATGCATTCCCAAGAAAAATGGGCAGAGATAGCAATTATTGTGTATTTCTGGGGAATTTGTCCAGGAGCATACATCAGGAGCCTGGCCTAGTCTGGTGTTAGCAGAGTACAGACAAGGTATGCTGGCTCTGGCATGCTGGGTTCTGGGTTTGGCTTGTAGCGTTTTCTCTTGCAGCTGCATCAGAAGAGCCTAGGGAACATTAGGCAGCCATGTGAATCTCTGGATGATTCTCTGGCTGCCTATAACCTCACACGTTTGAGGCTGAAGGACAGAAGTTTTAGTGATTAGGGAATATTTCATTTGACAGCAAAGTCCCTGAAGTGTAGTAGAAGTAGTTATGAATAGTGACAGGGATGGGTGGTTTGGATGAGACAGTTCTTTCTGAAAGCGTTTGCTGGGCAAAGTTTCCTATATAACCTGTTTTTTTTGTTTTTGTTTTTGTTTTTGTTTTATATATTTGTTTGATGATGGAGGGGGGTTGGAGGGAGCTATGCCACCAAATATGCAACTTACTACAGAATGTACTTAATTAGATTTGTTCCTTCCCTCTGTGTATCTTTGAGGTGTGCTTTAAATTAAAATAGAATGTTTCAAAGACAATTATAGGATTGTTGCCTTACAGGAAATGTAAGGCATCCATTATGTTTTTATATATAATAAGAATGACTTTAAACATACAAATATGCATATATTTGTGAGGTAGGCTCTTCTCTTTTAACTAGATACCATGTATACAATTTCATAATTCATGGAGAACAATTTCATTTGGACATGTTATCTTCCCTGTTAAATGTATAGTTAGGATCTTTGTTAACAAGTCAAAACACCTTTCCCATTTAGAAATGCTGCTCAGGCTATTATCATAATTCTGAGAACATGGTACATACTTAGCACATTGACAAATGAACAAGGCTGGACTTCACTAGAGAAAAATGAAAGGTATTCAACTTGGGGAAAAAAGAAATAGAGACTAAAGGTGATAATGGGCTTGCTGGGTCATAGAGTTGAAGAAAATGCTTTAGAGATGTTAGACTGCAAAAATAGATCAGAATAAAACTATGGTTGCAGTTACCAGGAAAAAACATGGAGGCTAGAAATTGCCTTCTGTGTTAAAAGCTGGAATAACAGTACAGCTTTGTCCAGAATGTCAGAGTACCGACTCTGGTGACAGACAGTTGTTTCAATCTATAGGATGAAGTAGCTTAGTTTCCTCCTCTGTAAAATAGCCAGAATAATAATAATAATAATAATAATAATAATAATAATATCTGTCTTAGAGGGTTGTTGGGAGGATTGGAAGAAGTAACTCAGATGAAGTTGCCTGGATCACAGTAAGCATTTAATACCTAGGGCCCTTTTTACAATTATTTGGGAGCATAATAAACCATTCACTAAAAACACCTTGATTAGATCTGTATAATCTTTTTAGGTTACTGATGTTTGAAAGCTTTCCAGGTGACTAACACAGAATATTTAGGCTGGGGTGATAGATTATAGAGGCCTAATACAGTGTTAGAGCACCTACTGATCTCTTGATCCGATACTAATGCTCTTTCTCATTTCCCTTACTGTACTAACTTTTCCATTCTCTTAATTCCTTCTCATTTCCATGTTGCCATTTGGGATCATTTTCCTTCTACCTAAAAATTCCTTCTCTGAACCCAGCTGGCTGCATTTGTGGTATAGCCAGGACTGTGAAACCCAGCTGAGCCCATTTTCCCCCTTTTCTATGTAGCCTTGAAAATGATAAAGGTAGCATACTTAAGAAATCGAAGGATAACATTGTGCTGAAGGGGAGAGCTAATGTTCCAGATAACCAAGCCAGGATTCATAGTTCACAATTCAGCTAAAAGATAAAAGTTTCCTAAAGATAAGTACATAGTTGATCATGTACATTAAGATAAAAAAAAAAACACCTATTCAGATAAGAGTTTTGGGAGAATGACTCAATAATCTAGAGAATTTTCTTGATTTCAAGATAAGGATGAGACAGACAGTAATATGATTTTGTGCCTGCTACATTCCATACTACAGTTGACTATGGCCATGTGTGTCGGAGTTGGCCTGAACTTCTTCAGCCCCTAGAATTAAGATGGCAGTCACCAACATAGGAAGACTAAACAGCTAGCTAGGTTAAGTCATTAGGGAATTAGCTGACTGCTAAACACTGGCTATGAACTTCATGAGCCATAATTTGAACCACATATTTTATCTTCAAGATCTCTTTGAATCAAAACAGCTGGTAAATTACATAACCATATCCTCATTATGGTATGCCTGTTGTGGCCCTGCTGGTTTGTTTTTACAAAGTCCAAAGAAGTAACATTCAATTAGAAATGCTCAGGTTCTCTGGTCTACTGTTCAGGATAAGGGAGGGTAGAGTCCCAGGACAATGTCTAATGGTCAGCTCATGTCTGAAAGATTGTTCTTCAGTTTTGATGCTACAACTTAAAATGGTTGTTGATAAACAATTGTAGTCAGGAAAGAATCAGAATGTGGTAAGGCTAGGGATTCATCCTAAGAAAAGAAGTTGAGGGAACTGAGAAGTAATATGTATATTTTAAAAAGGAGGTTTGGGGGCAGCATGACTGCCTTATTCATTACTTCAGTGTATGTCACATATAGAGGCATTTGATTTATTCAGTTCTACTCCAAGGGATTGGAGGTATAAGTATCATTTATACAGATTCAATAGAAGCAAGGACTTCTTAAGTTAGAGATGTCCAAAATACTATAGGTTGGCTAGAGAGAAAATGAGCATGCTTTCTTCAGAATTGATTAAGTAGAGATAGACTAACCATGGATACTGAAAGTCTCTGAAGTGTCATAGACAAGCACAGGAAATCTGCCACTAGAAAGTCTGGATACTATTCCTGGCTCTGACTGCCATTTACTAGCTGAGAGATCATGGAGAAATTCCTCTAAGACTCTGTCTCAGCACCTCCCTCATACATCCTTAAAGATGTTCATGGATGTAAAGTAATGCATAGGAACAACTCAGAGAATGTTAACATTTCTTGCGGTTATTATCTAGGAATTCTATAAAGAGATTTCTGTAAAGTGTAATAAGGTTTGCTAGAGCTCTTTACCACTTTAAGACTATTACTACAATTACTTGCAATACATTCAAACTCCATTAATTTTATGGATGGACTATGGAGCCTATAAAATACCATATATCCTCAAATAGGGTCGTAGGACGTATTTCAGTTAGCCACTGTAAACGCATCGCAAGTACAAATGGAAACATTCAGATAAAGGAAAAGAGATGGACATACATTTTATATAAGGCTGATACATTGATAGCTGTTCTGAAGAGACTGCCTTAAATGTTAATTTTGGCAATTTCTAATGCCCATTCCATCTATGAGTTATAGCGTAAATAAACAACATAAGGTGTTTTATGTTAATGCTTGAGACTGGTTTTTTAAATTTCATGTGAGTAAACAAGGCATATTGTTAACAATATAATTTGGGCTAAATTAAGCTCCTAGTAAATTGTGAATGGTTTATTATTATTCACTGGAATGCATTTACCCTGCTAATGCAGTACTGCTCCTTTTTTTTTTTAAATTATATGTTAATAGTTTAACAGCCAAAGTTAAATGCTATTAATAAAATGGTATAACTAAAAGATCTCATTTGTAGTATTCTACGGTTTTCTTCAACATTTTATTAGTAAAGTTGAAAAATGAGATGTGACAAAAAGAATACAAAACAAAAGCAATTACTGGACTCAATATAAATGATGGAAAACTTGAATTGTGTGCTTTCAGCTAAAGCAAAGCAGGATGTAATACAATGCTTGGTCCGGTCCATTGCTCTACAACAGCTGAATGAGTAGTGGTTGATCAAGAAACAATTCTATTGACATCTTTATTCCCTTAAATTAGAATTCTTGTTCAGGCTATGTCTACACAGGTAAAACAAATTGATATTTGTTTGGTAAATTAAACCAAAAGAAAAAGAATACGAATAGCACATTTCTTCTCTCCATCTTGTCTTATATTGGAAGATTTGTCTCTAATAGTTTGATGATTTATATTATTTTTAAGTTTATTTTATCTATGAAGAAGCAGATGATGTGATCACAATAGAGTAGGAATGTGGGAGTGTTCAAATTTTTCCTATCATGAGTTGGGTGTTCTTGAATAATGAGTGCATCCCTATTAAAAATAATTGGGTTAAATCTAGAATCTTGTACTTATATCTTAAAACAGCAATATAATTACAGAGGGGAGATACGACTTGATGAGAATAAGTAAAACATGTTAGGGAATTTCATCAACTCAATTAAATATCACTCCATTATGTGATTGAACTTCCAGGGAAATGAACATTTTCCTACTGCTCTAGTACCCAGAGGAAAGGCCATGAATCTTAGCACTAGTCAAAGAATAACTGTGAGTCATGGGTCATATTGTGGAAAACACACTTTATGAAAGATGTAGACCAATGGAGATAGTTGACCAGAA
The DNA here is from genome assembly GCF_027475565.1 of Acinonyx jubatus. NCBI lineage: Eukaryota > Metazoa > Chordata > Mammalia > Carnivora > Felidae > Acinonyx > Acinonyx jubatus. The sequence goes on from NC_069391.1 coordinate 44,036,259, forward strand.
TGGTGAGGAAACCCAAACTATGTCAAATGAGTAATGAATGGAAAACCTGACAATGGGGAGATGACCAGGGGCCAGTGATAGCTATGTTCAAACATTTTAGGAGCTATCATTAAGAAGATGGAATTACTTTTGTATGACTTCTCCAAGGATAGCCAATAAGGAAGACATATGTGTAAAAAACATTACAAAGGTTATAATAAGGAAAATGTGTTAATAGTGCAATATGATATGCTCCTTTTGTCGTGATGAGTTCCACTGTTTAGGGTTCTTTTTTTAATGCTTGGTCAGCAATTGAAAAGCATTCTGTAGAAGATTTTAAAGCCTAAATTGAATAGTTCAACAAGTTTATCTTGTGATTCTGTAAGTCTACAAGTTAAATTATCAAATTTTTACCAACATGCTATAATCTCAGAGAACTAAGGAAATGTTGATACAATGGTTGTTGTTAAATAGTTTGACTCTCTTAAATAAAAAATTCTATAAAAATAGAGAAAATGTTATTTTCATAAGGAGTTCAATGAGAAAAAAGATAAACAGAGCTATAATTAGCCTTCTTTTCCTGTTTTCAACATGGTGGACTATAAAAATAATGAACAATTTTTAAGAATGTGTTTCACTACATTATGTGAAGATTATAACAATAGAAATACCTTTACTAATTAGATCTAGGGTACTGTTTTCAGCTCTTCATACCACATATCCCTCCAAAGGTTACTCTAGTATTGAAATAAGCACCACCTAAAATAATGAGCTTTGTGATCACAGAAGTCAACACTGATTTGTATAATTTGGGGGAGTTAAGGGGAGGTAAGTTGAGGCTCATGGAACTCATTCAGATTTTCTCATAAACACACATACAATTAAATACATAGAGAAAATGATCTGAAAGTCCTCACGGGATACTGAATAGAAAATATTAACCAGATACTAGAAGGTGGTATAAATTTCTACCAGATAAGCCAGCAATATAATTTACTGCTGGGCTTCTGGTTGTTACTATGTTTTTCTCTGGGATTGCGTCTTTCATGCTTCTGTGCTTATATAAAATGGGTGCTAGCACACTGAGTGCATTTCAACATCATATGAATTCTCTATATATGTAAAATATTCTCTCATTGAGAATACGACCCAGATTCTTTCACCTAAGAGATTAAGGATTCACTTAAAATTGTTTTAGCAAACAGCTTTCAATATTCCTTGGCTACTTACTGGAGTTTTTCTGGTCTATGCTGTGAGAGCTAGCCTTTGTGTCTTTGCTATCAGGATCTATCAGAGAGTTTGCATATATAATTGGAAATTTCTATTTAAAAAGTGAAAACAACTTAATTAACTGTGGAAAAGTCCAAGGAAAATGTAGGTGTGAAGAGTTTCTGATGTGAGGTATATGTAGATAAAACTTTAGGAAGCGATGGTCATGTCTATGGTAATATGACAATTAAAACCATGAAAATCAGGAGATCCCTAAGCAACTTTTTATTTTTTATTTTATCTGAAGTCCATTGCAATATTTATTAGCTTGATTAAGGCTTTCATATAACATTACTCGTAGCCCTTGACTTTTTGTTGTTGTTCCATAATAATGTTATCAAAGTTTTTAAGAAAGAGTATTGGATGATGCTAGTATTAAATTAACATAATTTAAATAACTATAAATTTTTTAATAGTTCTTTCATACCTATTACATGCATCATATATTTATACTTAGAAATGGTTTAATTTTTAGATATTTATAGATATTTAAAAATATCTCATTGGATTTTTTGAAAACAGAATTGCTACCATACTTTGTAAAGAAAATCACTTGCATGTATTCATGCAGTACTGAGGCTTGCAGTTTGGCTTTCATGAAGTTTTATTTTTTTGTGATTTTGTGTATATTTTTTTCCATATTTGTAATTAGAAAAAGTTTGATATCCTTTTCTCTGTTTTTAATCCATTTTGCTAAAGGTTTGCCGATTTTTAGAAAGTATTTCAAATAATGTCTTTTGATCTTGTTGATTATTCCTGTTGCACTGATATTTCTTATTCCTGGACTTCTGCCTATCATCTTCTTTTTGTACTTTTTCTAGGTGTGATATTTTCTTAGGTTATGTTTCAGCTTCTCTTCTTTTGTACTGTACACACTTAAGATTATACGTTTCCCTCTAAGCACTGCTTTAGTTGCATCCCCCAAATATTGATATGTCCCATCTCTATTATTATTCAATGCAAACTGTTTTCTAATTTCCATTGTTACTTATTCTTTGACCCATTATGTAGAGGGGTATTTGATAAATTCCAGGGAATTTAGAATTTTTGTTAGTCTAGCTAATTCTGCGGAGATCAGAGAACATGCTCTGAATAATTTCAGTCCTTTGCATATTGTTGAGCCTTTCATTAATGATGCTAAACAGGGTTAATTCTGGTAAATGATCCATGTGAATCTGAATGGGATGTGATTTCTACTGTTGTTGTGTGCAAAGTCTTCCCTCTGATTACATATTCCATTTGGTTCCATATGTTAATAGTGTTGTTCATACCTTCTCTAGACTTTACTGATATTTTAAAGAGTTTTATTGAGGGATAATTGACATGTGGAAATGTAAAGGGTACATACTTAAAGTGTACAATTTCATAAGTTTTGATGTATCTACACATTCATGAGATGATCATCACAGCTCTCTCCTCCTAATCCCCCTTTTCCTCCTGTCCCTAAGTAACCCCTGATATGCTTTCTTTCACTACAGACTATTTGAATTTTGTAGAATTTCTTATAAATGAATTACACAGTAAATACTCATTTTTATCAGTATGGTAAATCAGTATGGTAACTTTTTTTTAATCAGTATGGTAACTTTGTCGTTCAGTTATGTTGTTTCATGTATCAATAGTTAATTTCTTTTTGTTGCTCAGAGTACTCCATGGTATGGTTGTACCCAGTTTGTTTGTCCATCCACCTATCTTACACATTTTTGTTTGTTTCTCTTATTACCTACTGAGGGACATGTTTTAAAGTCTCCTAACATGATTTGGATTTCTTTATTTTTTTAAACTCTGATAATTTTAAAATACATCTTGAAACTCTTATTAGATATATACAGATTTAGGTCTTTGCTATTTTTCTTGTGACTGATTCACTTATCCTTTTGAAAGGTACTTTAAAAATCTCTAGTAACACTTCTTGCTTTCAGAAATACTTTGTTGAATATTGGTGTTGTTATATTGGCCTTTATTTTGGTTAACATTTTCATGGCATATCTTTTTCCACACTTTTGATCTTTCTGTGTCCTAATATTTGCTAAGTGTGTCTCTTCTAAGGAGACTATTTTAAAAATCCAATATAACAATCTTAGTTTTGTTTTGACTATATAATCTTTTTTGCTTAATGTAATTACCAATATAGTTAGTTTTAAAGTTGTTACTCTAGTGATTACTGAAAGAATTCATGACTTGTTATAGTCTAATACATAGTAATCCTTTTATTCTTTCTTTCTTTCTTTTTTTTATTTTATTGTTTATTTATTTATTTTTAGAGAGAGAGAGAGAGAGAGAGAGAGAGCACAAGCAGAGGAGGGGCAGAGAGAGAGAGAGGGAGAGAGAGAGAATCCCAATCAGTCTCCATACTGTCAGCACAGAGCCCAGTGAGGGCCTCAAACTTACGAACCACGAGATCATGACCTGAGCTGAAACCAAGAGTCGGAAGCTTGACCGACTGAGCCAACTGGGAGCCCCTAATTACATCTACCTTTTAAATGTAAGCATTGATACTATTACTTTACATGTTGAATATTAATTTATATTTATACACATATTTAACTTTTCCATTCTCTTAATTCCTTTTCATTTCCATGTCTCCATATGGGATAATTTTCCTTCTACTTAAAAATTCCTTTTAGTACATCTTATATTGTTTCTTTCTTTTTGTTCTTTCTTTCTTTTTTTTTTTTTTTTTTTTTTCGCTTGTCAAATGATCCTTTGAAATATTTTCCCGTGTAGTTCTTAACTAGCTGGGCATTCCACTGCACCACTGATGATGTCATGAGGGGGGCAGCCACTAACATTGCAGCCCACAGATTGGGCAGTCCCCAGGATCTCAATGGTTCCAGAGAGTTCTCTGGCTAAAGATCTGTGCCAAGTCTGTCAGGCAATGTTGACAATCTCATCAAAAGCGATCTTTCCACTGTACTTAATGTTTTTCTGCTTTTTCTGTCTCTTGGAAGTTCCTTGTGGGTTTCGATAATCAGGGCAGAGGCAGAAGGTCCCAAAATATACAATTTGGGCTTGTATATTCTTGAATGGTCAGTTTTACTGTAATCCTCAGACCTTTCCAGTCATTGGTTGTTCTGGCAATGTCATCACCGACCTGTTTTGGAGACAGACCGAGGGCCAGTCTTCGGGGCCAGGGCAGACGTGGCACCAACTTCACCACTGTGCACCTCAGGTAGAAGACTTGGATCTCCTTGGGGTTGAAATTAGGTGGTTGGTGTTGGATGAACCTGGATTCTGGAAAACCGAAGACGGTTTGTACCTTCACCTCCTCTGAGCCTAAAGCCAAAAAAAAGTGCCCTTTATATTTCAGGTGTACTAGTGATGAATTCTCTGAGTTTTTGGTTTCTTTGATAATATATTTGTTTCAGTATGAATTTTGAAAGATTATTTTGCTGGACGTAGAATTCCAGGTTCGCAGTAACTTTCTGCATTGTAAAAGGTGTTGATTTTATTCTCTTTTTGCTTATATGATTTTCTTTGAGAAGTTAGTTGCCAGACTTATTGCTGGTCCTTTGAAGGTTACAGAAGTCTTTTTTCTCTGGCTGTCGCAAAGATTTTGGTTTTGAGTTTTAGTAGTTTAACTAAGATGTGGCCAGAGGGCATTAAGAAATCTGCTCAAGCTCTACTGGGTTTCTTCAATTTGTGCATTGGAGTCTTTATTTTAACCAATTTTGGAAAGTTGTGGGCTGTTATTTGTTCATGTATCATTTTATTCCTGTGTTCTATCTTTCCTCTCATTGTAAGACTCTGATTATATCGTTTACATTCTGATTTTTTAAAATTCTTTTTTGTTCAAGTTTCAGTTATGTTTTCAATTAACCTTTCAGTGCATTCTTCTTGTCTTCTGTTTCTCTCAGTATTAAACAGATCCCTTGAATTCTTAATTTCAGGTACTATATTTTTCAGTTCTAGAATGTCCATTTGCATATTAAAAAAATAATTCTTTTTTGAAATTTTTTATCCTTTAATTTATTCCACTCATCTTCTCAGCTATTTATTGAACAAATTAATCATTACGATTTTAAAGTTCTCTTCTGTTAACTTCTTTATCAGCATTATCTGTGGGTCAGCTTGTGCTGTTTTTTTTCCCCCTCTTTATTATTGGTCATATGATCCTCTCTCTCCATATGCCCAGCAACTTTTGTTCCATGTTGGACACTATAAAATCTGTAGAGGCTCCAGATGATACTATTTCCCATCAGAAATGATTTGTTTTTCCTTTTGTTAGGGAAGAAGGAAGGGAGGTGTTCTTCATCACTTTAATCAGGTGCTGAACTGTGTCGAAATTGGGTTGCAGTTTTGTAAAACTCACTCTATCTCTGTTTTACCTAAACTCTATGGTCATATTGTAGTTAAAAAATTGGGGATGTTTTTGTCTTCTCTGTACCAGCTACAACAGACATTTCTGGTCTGTTTTTCAGTGCCTTTCAGCTCAGCTCTTTAGTTTCAATTCTTGTGTGGTCTCATTATTGGACATGTCTTAAGTGGGAAACTGGAAGTGTGTTTGAGGTACCTGATGTCTCTGATTTTGCCACTCTAGATCCTATTCAACCACCAAATCTTTACTGGTTTCTTTATGCCTCTGCAGTGGCCCTTGGCCAGGGCAAAATCTGGACTTCACGCCTCTAGACCATGCCCAGAATTGGCAAATGCTCACAGGATAAAGGCAGCTTCAGATCTTCAGCTCACCTCTGAAAGTTTAATTTTTTTGAGTTTACCTCTTTGATCTTAGAAATTTTATTTTCCTATTTGTTGTTTTCACATTTTGTGGTGTAATACCTTAATTCTTATATTTTATCTGGCTTTTCCAGTTGTCCTTTTTGGAGCATTTGTCTGTGGAAAATTACTTAATCATACATAAAAGCAGAAATTTGTATCCCTATTCCCAAATAAAAATATAGGGACATATTTCCTCCTCTGCCCAGTATGCAAGGTTATAAAATCAAGTCAAGGTTTTTACTTATATCAGGATAAACCTTGGCAAAATTGCAGTCTTGTCTGTGTTACTTTTAGTACTATTCTTTTCACCTTTTTCATTTCATACTCCTTTTTTGGCGACCCCATAACATTATAAATCTAGGACTCTAAAATCTTTCCACCCCCCAGAGATTCCCATTGTTTGTTTTTAGAAGTGTTCTAGGCATCTTCTGCCTTGTATCCCTTCCCATCAAAATTTGCTCAAATTATGTTTATTCTTTTAGGATGCTCCCCAGGGAATTGGCTAATTATTTGGATGAATTGATTGCAACCAAAGAGCTGATGACTTATAACCTGCTATATCAAACTGAAACATCTATTTTAATGGGATTTAGTCTGAGAAAGTGCACATCATGTGGGGCTTTGTCATTATTAGAGCAGGAACACTGGGTGAGATATGTGGGTCAGTGTATTCTTCCAATCGTTCATATGATATAAGCATTGGAAAGTTTGTATTCTTTTATTCATTGATCTTTTTATTCAGTCCACAAACAATTATCAAGCCTCTACCATTTCCAAGTCGTCTTGAAGGCCACTATAAGAAGTATGATCCCCGGGGCGCCTGGGTGGCTCAGTCGGTTAAGCGTCCAACTTCGGCTCTGGTCATGATCTCGCGGTTTGTGAGTTCAAGCCCCCCGTGGGGCTCTGTGCTGACAGCTCAGAGCCTGGAGCCTGTTTCCGATTCTGTGTCTCCCTCTCTCTGTCTGACCCTCCCCCGTTCATGCTCTGTCTCTCTCTGTCTTAAAAATAAATAAACGTTTAAAAAAATTAAAAAAAATACATCCCTTCCTGAGTAAGACAGATCCCTTCTGTTAAGAATATTACAGTGTAGTAAGAGAGATAAAACAAATACACAACTAGTATTAGTACCAGGCATCATGGGATAAGGACCATAGAAGAAGAAAGAAAATGAGGTGGTGTGGGCATCAATAGAGAAGAATCTTTTCTCAATCTGATAGATTAAATACTCCTTCATTTTTAAGGCAGTTTTTCAGTTGAGTCTTGAAAGATGGATGGGATTTCTAATGCAGATGTATATGGAGGTTTGGAAGGGCATTCCAGATGAAGAGAACATGATGGACAAATGTACAGTATATACGAAGTACAGGGAGAACTTCAGTCACAGGATATTGCTTGCTTTAAGGAGAGAGGGGAGATAGTGACCTTCCAGTGACTTCTCCTGGAATATTGAACATTGAATCCATGGTTCTCTGGGGTGATTAGCTTAATCTGAACCCTGTTGAATATTTATAGACATTGTGCTATGAACTGAGGATGTATTTGTACTTGACATTTTGGAGCCCCTTGTGGACTGAGATACTATTAAGGTATTTTATTTTATTTACTTGACATTTTGGAGCCCACTGTGGAGTGAGATACTATTAAGGTATTTTATTTTATTTACTACAAAGTAAGGAGAGCAAAGTACTAACAGAAGTGTGAACAAAGTGTTATTCCACCAAAGAGATCCTCTTGTCCATGGAGTTTTCCTTCTATTTCCAGACCATAGAAATCATCATAAAAGTTTTTAGCAGTATATGAGTGTTTATAGTATCTATCTGATTTTATCAGTGCTCCTAGCCAAAATTAATAACTTAGATGGAGATACTCATTTAGTGTATCTCAACATTTATTGCTTTGTCCATTATTTACTTACCCCTTTTCCCTTCCTCCCTCAAACCCTCCCCTCCTTCCTTCCTACCTTCTTTTCTCTCCTTCCACTAATATTTACTAAGTGAACCTATGTACTAGATATTGCAATGGAGGCTGAGGACTCAGTCATATGAAACAGTCCCTGGTTTCTGATAACATCAGCCTAGACAAAGCTCATCAGTACCTTATACTCAAGAGTGCAGCAAATACACAGGGATCAAAGCATTGATGCTTCTCAATCAAGTGACGCTTGATTCCAGTACCTGAATAGCATCTACATAGTCTCTCTGAATATGGACTCTCTAGGAGGGCTTACCAAAATATCTATTAAACACTATTTCTGCCTGTAGGTTGGTTGTATCTATCAGCAACAAGGAGAATTTAAAAAAAACAGAATCTCAACCCTCTTATCTGGAGTGTAAGGTTTATTCTAAGGTACAGCCATGTGATAATTCCTCTATTCTGAACTGTGCTCCTTCTCATGTCCACTTACAACCCAGGCACAATAAAAAACCAGGCTTCTTTACTGAAACTTTATTTGTAGTAGCCCAAACTGTAAACAACCCAAACATTTATCATATGTGAATAGAAACATGAACTGTGGTATCTTCAGACAATGGTGTAACACTCAGCAATGAAAAGAACAAACAGTGTATACACGTGACAGTGTGGATAAATCTTAAAATAATGATGTTGAGTGAAAGAAACCATATAAATAAGAATAGAAACTTTATGATTTCATTTATATAAAACTCTAGAAAATGCAAACTTATCTATACAACAGACAGCAGACCTGGGGGTGCTGGGGAAGGGAGCCTGTGGGGAGGGTCTGCAGGGAAGGATTATAAAAGGTATCTTTTGGGGGTGATGGATATGATCACTATCTTAAGTGTGGTGATCTTTTCATTAGTATACGCATATGCCAGAACTTACCACATTGTATACTCTAAATATGTGCAGTTTATTTAATGTCAGTTATACCTCAGTAAAGCTGCTGTTATGTTAAAACAGAAGTTCCTTTTTGTAATTGTTTGATCTCTGATTCCTCTAATAGACTAAGTGCCATGATGAGAATAAGAGAACTTTCTCATTCAATGATCTCCACCCTGGCCCCCCCCCCCCCCCCAGTGGCTGGTCCAAGGTGGGCTTTCAGTAAACCCATGGTAAATGAAAAAAAAGGTGGTAAGGTACACTGCCATTGAACTATGTTATATTCTGGCTTTACTTTGATTCTCATATTAAATAGCTGATCAGTTTGTAGAGTTAGTTTGGCCATAATATTTCCCTTGTTGTAAAGCCAACTATATATAAATGTTCTTGAAGTATGTTTTTATTTTGAAATGCAACTCCATTCCCAACTTTAAATAAGCCCAAACTAAACTACCAATTTTAATGGGAATTTATGTTAGAAATGAAAGCCAGGAAAGGTTAGTAAACATCAAGAGACAGCTAAACATCTTGCATGTAATATTCAGAGATAAGTTAGCTTCTAAAGGAATCCCACAGTGCGTAATCCCATCTGGATAGGTGAATTAACGTCATAATGAAATGACTAACTTCTGCTTCGCCAAATGTTTATGACTACAAATGATGTCCATCACAACACTGGGGAGACTTATTCAGCTTTCCTAGGTCTGTGATTATAGTCTCTGAACAGTGATGTGAAGCAAAACTCAGTGAAGAGTCTCTGCACATCCCTTTCAATTGCTTCCAGTATCATCATTTTTAAATTCCGATTTTTTTTAAGGCTTAGAGGTTGTTAGTTATTCAGACATCCCCTCTACAAAAATTTCAACTCTGAGCCATTTGAAAAATTATGAGGGATTTAAACCTGGAGTCTGTCTTGGAAACCGGTCTATCATTTTCTTCCCAGTACCCTCCATGGCAACACCGGCCTGCATTAAAATGGTGAAAACACACATTACTACAATCCCATAAACAGCCTTCTATATAAATGTAAACACAGAGACTGGATTGCCTCAAAAGTCACAGCTCTTACCCTTTATCAGTGTTTTATATTCTCCATACTTATTCATTTCACTGACTCCCCACTGCCCCACTTTCTCTGCTTGCCAGCTTCCCTCACCTTAAAATAGTTGTTCGAGCAGCTGCGGATGATCTCGATGACAATTGCTTTTGTGATTTACTCAAAATCCTGACAATTTTTAGGTCTGGGAGAATAAAAAGCCTAAGATCTCTGGGGATATCACTGTTCAAGATCATATTTAATCTTCCTGTACTATCTTCCCTCAGTACTTTTCTGTTTCAGTACACTGCCCCTGCAGTTGTGAAAGATACCTTCTGCTGTTCTCCCCCTCCTGACAGGTGTTATTTTGAAGCTCCATTCTTTTATTTCATTTGGTGCCCAATAACGTCTCACAATTTTCTTTGGCTGCGTTCTGCTAAGAATAACAGATGCCCTCAGTTTGCAGGGTATGATTTATCCTCTTGCATTCATATTCTAAGTGAACATTAACCTATCTGGTGAATATTTAAGGGTTTTCAAAAAATAGGTGGTCACCAATCTTGGCTTCTCTAGGGTTGACAGCAAGAAACTGAGAAAATTAAGAAAGAATAGTTGGTCTACATTTCTTATAAATATACAGGGACTCCTAATTCAGAGAGTTTGTCAGTATGGTCTTATGACATCTTGACAAGAAATAATTGCGTTGTGTAACTTTAAAAAGTCACCGCTTTTCTACAGGCAAATTAGTAAAGAAAATAGGCTTATTATGATTTGCTAAAAAGTCCTCAAATATGCATAGATGTCAGCTATTTAACATTAGCCTAAAGGTATAAAAATATGGGTCCAAACAGGTCAAGCGGGTGTTCCTCGTTTGCATGATAATAAACATTCCTTGTACTTTTCAAAGCATTTGTATAGGTTCCTTTTCCTTATGGGTTATCAGAATTTTGTAAGTCTTTTAGAATGATTCTCAGTTAACTCCCATAAAGACATAATTGACAGTGGGTAGAGATGCCCTAAAAAAGCTGGAGGAAATAATATATCTATAGTTTGTTCTAAGTGCTTACATATTTCATTTTATTCCCAAAAAGAAGCCTGTTGAGTTTGTACTTTGATGATTCTCATTTTACAGATGAGAAAGTGAGAATACCGAAGCTCGGATAATTTGTAGAACTTTGCTGGGGATGCATGCCCCCAAACTGAAAAATTAGGCTGAATTCCATTCTATAAGCACCAAGGCATGTATCCAGGTAGACTCCTTGTTACGCTGAGTTCCCCTAGGATGCTGCGGAAGGAGGATATGGTGGGTTCCCTCTCCATTTTGGATGCTTGCCGTGAAGCAAGCCATGAGATGGTAGAACTCGTGTTTAATAGTGAGTTGAAGTGTGAACATGGACTGGGAGAAATGTGGCGAATTTTTGTTGCATATTCGAGTTTAACTATGAACAAGAGTAACGTGGTGTCTTTGGAAAGACACTTTGGAAAAATCCTACTTGGCCTTGTGTTTGAAGATGATGGTTCACGAGGCCTTAAGGCTCAGAGTTAGAGGTGATTTAGAATCTTCCCCAGGTGGTTCTCATACTCCCTTAGGTTGGGAGACATCTGGTTTGATGTCCTTCAAGGGACCATTTAAACTTGTGATTGTAAAAGATATGACTCAGAAGATTCTAAGAGCTGGTCTCTCTAATCTGGACCTCTACCATTATTTCCCAAACCTCAGAAAAGCATTCCTTTGTGGTATGGCCCTTTCTCTTACTGAGATACAGAAGTTTGGGAGAGGGTCATGTTTGGAGCCCGATCAGTCATGCATAATTTGGAGAGGTAGTGTGGTGACTGAAAGATTACGTTACATTAAAAGTTGAAAGCTTTTCTTTCACCACCACAAAATGACTTTTACGCATTCTTTTATATCCAGTACTTCTAACAAACCTGAAGAAGTTTTTCAATATTGTTTTTCTATGAAACTAGCATATTGAAACCTACTGTCATCAAAATTCATTTAATAAACTTTTTTTTTTTTTTTGGCGGGGGGCTACTATCATGAATGGGACACCAGACACTGCTAGATGCTCAGGATAACTTGGTGAGCACCTAGATTCAGCCCCTGCTCTGACAGCGTGTATAATCAAATGACGCACACACGCTAGCCAAATAATCCAGAAATGTAGACCTACAAACAGTGAATTTTGCTATCAAATGTTGGATTTGTATAAAAGACTGCTCATTGTCTCCTAATATTTGTTTTTCTTATCTTCCATAGTAATAGAATTTGTAGCTGTCTGTATATGACTCTTAATGAAACAAACATTTACCAAACTTTTTTTTTTTTAAGTGAAGGTGGCCACGTAACAAAGTTCTGATCAACAGGATGAACGTGCAAGTATCATGTGGCGATTTCTAGCATCCTTCCCTAGGAGCACCCGATGGGTGTCCTTTGCCACTTGTTTGTCCCCTTCCTCTCTCTTGGTGATTGGAATGTGGATGTGGGTCAGAGTTGCGAATTGGATCATGAGAATGAGGGAGACTCATATTAGAGTGAAAGTCTGGAGGGAGCCTGAGTCCCTAAGAACTTTGGGGAACAGAACCACCATACCATCTCTAGAATGCCTTCCTTAGGAGTTTTATAAGAAATTCTGAGAATAAACTGTGGCAATAGGGAGATTTGATCTAGTTTGGGAGGCAAAAAAGGCTTCCCCGGAGTAAGTAGTATTTAAGCATACGTTTGAAAGTTAGATGGGTGATATGTTGAGGATGAGGAAGCAGAGGGGATGAAGGTTAATGGAGGATTTCAATCTAGAGAGACAAGGTTACTGTGAGGATATAATGCACGTGAAAATGATTTGAAAAGTAACATTGCTCTAACCATAAGACATTCTTATTATGAAGCCTGTGCTTCTCAGCCCATGGTTCAAGGCCTGCTGGAATTAATGACCTGCCCATGTCTCACTATTTTCATCTCTCATTACTCCTTGCCATGGATTTCAGACTAGGCTCATCAATTTGTAGTTCCCTTCATGCATTCTTCTCTGCCAACCCATGTCATTTTCAGAGGACCCTTTAAACGCTGCCTCCTTCACAGGGCATTTTCTGAATAACTCTTGCCCCACTCCGGAGCTACGATAACTAGAATTCTTTTACTCATTTCCATTAGTACACACTCTGAGGCCTCATGACTTTTCCTGTACTTACTTCTCCTCTACTTCACTTATTCCACTTCCTGTCTGGGTTACTGAAAGCCAAGGACTTTGTCCTGCATTGTCTCTTACATCTGGGAATGCCTAGCTCAAACCTCTGCTCCGATACATTTTGGGTACTGAATGGCCTGAGTCCAGGTTAAAAGTTCCTTCCAGCTCTATCTTGCCTATAGACGTGGCCTGTTTAATGATGAGATTCTTTGAGGACCAAATATAATCATTTCTCATTTTGAAAGCTCCAATATTAAGGGTGGCCCTGAAAAATTCATCAGGGGAATAAAGTTTTGCTCGTCACTTCTGCTGCCCTACAGGCCTTTGGGTAAATGATGGTGGATGGATTGAAGCTATGATGGCCAAATGCAATATTAAATCTACTTTCTGTCTCTCTCTGGTCTGCCTGGTGAAGCTTGATGTATTGAATTTTACATTTAGGAACCAATTTCCTTTTGATAAATTCATGCTTCAGGCTATATGGCACTGACCACTGTGTTGGGGGCATTCTGACAAATGAACAGGTATGCCTGCAGAGTGTGTCACACATGATGTGGGTGGCTTCTCCTGGGTTCTTGATCCTGGAGAGAATTTGATTCTTCTTCCATACTGCTGGCTGTCAAACTAGATACAGAAAGTTTGCCATCTTTGGGGACTTTCTTCCTCACCACTGAACAACTGCACTTGGGTCCTTACATAGAAATTCAGTGTTAGCCCTGAGAAGAGATATCTCAGCTATACAGAGCCATAAGGGGAAGGAGCTACTGTAGATAGTTGAGCTTCCACATCATCAAGAGCTGACAAGGCCAATATCATCTCTTTTTAATTTAAACTTTTTTTTTATTTGAGAGAGAAAGAACATGTGAGCAGGGTCTAAGGGCCTGAGAGAGAGAATCTTAAGGGGACTCCACGCTCAGTGTGGAGCCTGACGCAGGGCTTGATCCCATGACCCAAGGATCATGACCTGAGCCAAAATCAAGAGTCAGATGCTCAACCCACTGAGCCACCCAGATGCCCCTGTTTAAAGTTTTTGAGGAACTTTTTCTAAATCTTTTTATTTGCCTTTTAACTTAAGAAATGTGCCACATATTTCCACTTATAATATATTTTTTCAACTAACATTTGCTGAGAATCTGTTAAATGAGAAGTACTATGAACAGAAGTATAGAACATAAGTTGTCTCTGACCTTAGAGTCTAGAAAAAAATTGGCAAACCTTTTCTGTAAAGGGGCACATAGTAAATATTTTTACTTTTGTAGGCCATAGGGTCTCTGTCACAACTAGTCTGCCATTGTAGTACAAAAGCAGTTATAAACCTAAATCCAATTTTATCAAGCACCTCCTCATCACTAAGGTTCTGTTCAAAGGAAACACTTTATGTGAAGCCTTTCCTGACCATGACAAATGGAAAAAAAAACTTTCTCCTTCTTTTGTCTTCTTCCATATTCTGTATAGCTCTTTCTCAAGGCACCTCTAACACGTGGCTGCACCCATTTGTTTCTTCTTTGTAAAAGGTGGTCCAGGCAGAGGGAACAGTGTCTGCAAGGGCATACAGGCATGGACTGTCCTGGAATGTTTGCTAAGTGGTCTGCCTGGATCAGAAGCTTTGAGGAATGGAGTGAAGACAGGAGATGCTAGTGCTGTGAAGAAAAGTGCCGGGAGGGGATGTGATCACGAGAGCTAGGAGTTGGCCAGACCACTTATATTCAATTCTGTGTAGAATATGGTCTACTCAAGAGCTTGTTGGAAGGGAATGCACAATCAGATTAATGTTCAGAAAGATCATTCCAGCAGCCTTGTGAAGCAGGTTAAGGACAGAAAGAAGGAGACCAGATGGATGGACACCAGCTTCTCACTCAGGATGACAGTTGAAGAAACCAGAGCAGTTTTGTTTGTTTGTTTGTTTGCTTGTTTTTTGTTTTGTTTTGTTTTGTTTTGGTGCAGAGGTGTTGGTTGCCACCATTTTGTAATCTTATATTGCACAAGACAGCCACGGCTGTAGTGGGCTCCAGATTAGAAATCAGAAAAAGTCCTTCTAGATCTAGTCTCAATATTCCTGAATGTATAACTCTGGAAAAGCTATTTACTCCCCCTTGAGTTCATATCCTCAGTCTTAATAGGAGTAAGTTAGCTTCAGTGGTTTCTAGGTCATTTTCTGGTTCTACATGTCTGTGAATTAATTGCATGATCCCTGGTTATCATTTTCTGAATGAGAATTAATCTCTATCCCCTTCCCTACTGCTGTTAAATTTGGATAACCCTAATCCATTCCTAATATTTTTAAAGAGCACAGTTTGGGGCTTGGTTTTATGAAGTCTATGTTGAAGAAACTTTGAAGATGCCTTAGAATATTTTGGGTTTCTTTTCCTCCATCCTCACCCCCCATGGAATCTCCCTGTGAAATAGTTTATCAATATACCCCCACCTGCCCTCCCCACACTGCCAATTCCGCGTCCAGATCCTGACTCATTAGTTTATTACCCTAGCTTTGGTGGCCCTTTACTCTGGCATTAACCTATCATTTTCATGCATATTCTCTCTTTTTCCCCCATGCTCCAGTAAAACGTGCTCTCTGCCTTGAACCTACTTCTTTTGGCATATATCACATAGTCTTATAGCAATTAGTTGACTTGTCTGTCTCTTCTCTGAAGCTGTGAATTTGTCTTATTTATCCTTGTATCTTCAGAGACGAGCACAGTGCCTGGTACACACAATTAACTCAATCAGTGCATGAACCTAGGGAAGGTTTCAGTTTATAACCACTCTCCCCTCTTCCTAGAGTGTCTTTCTCATCTCTCCTTCCCAGCCCATGCCTGGGTTATGTCTCTGCTAGCTGCAGATACAACCCTCTCCTGCATGATGCTTTTTCTGATGGCAATTCTCCCTTCTCAGAGTTTCTTGTAGCAGTTTTTTACTTCTCCTTAGCATTTCTCTCATTGTTGCTTATATTTTAGTGTTTTTATTCTATGGAGTGGACTCTTCCCTCTCTAAGACAGGATTATCTGTGATACACATGACCTGGATCTTCCTTTGCTTCTTCAGAAGCATCTTTGGTAATGCTTGTAATTAATAGGGGCTCAAGAAGGTATTCATGGGATGAATAAGGGATCAAATGTCCTGCAACAAAGACACTACAAGCATCAGGCTGTCTGTTTTGTGCCAGACAAACATGATTTTTGTAGAAATGAATGGCATCATCTGCCCTCTTCCATTGTGGTCTGGTTTTGCTAACCTGGGAACAATTGAAAACAGACTTTCCAAAGAAAAAAAGAGAGAGCCCACAATTTCTGCATTCTCAATGCTAGAAGGGATTTACCGGTGGGGTCTATAAGCAACAATTTGCATCTTGGTTTATGTGAAGGATAGAAAGCTCGAGCATCTGAGTGGGGCTGCTGATGCAGCGGGGATGCAAGAAACAGCAGAGGGAGGAGGAGCAGGGGCTCTGGGCCAGGATGAAGAAATTAATAATCCACTTATTATTCAGAACAGTGAATGGCTGCAGGCCATTGGCAAGAGGTTCAGCAATTATCTGATTAGCTGCTGATATTACACCAAGAAACCTCTGCACTTTTTTTTTTTTTTGTTAAGTGACACAGAATGGCAAGAAGCTGCTATTTTGTGCAAAAAGCTGAGAGCTGCAGGTAGGTGGGCCATACTGAGACCCTGGTGGGCCGTCACTCTTTCAAAGTTGGAAGCAAATGGCCCTTTTCGCTGCTGTTATAACTCTTCCTGGAAATATCAGCTTCTCTATAGCACCATAACTCAAATTTAATATGAGAGCTGAAGTTGTTTTCCTTTTCATTTTGAGCTCTTGCTTAGAACAGGAGGGCCAGGTATCTATCTTTTCTGTGGGACTTCGAAAACAGCCTTGCATATCTGTTCTGGTGACAAGAGAGCCAGGCCAGGGCAGGACTCTCCTGTTACTTTGTAATGGATTTTCAAAGCACACCAGCCTCTGCTGTCCCTTCTAGGTATTCTCAAGAAAATGCCCTCATTTTAAAGCCAAATGCCACCACTATGGCAGGCAAGTCCTTTATTTGCCCCCAAATCGTGTCTTTCTTGAGGACACTGGTTGCTTGAAATAGTCGTCAAAACACTTGGGAAGCTCACTCTGTCTTGAGAGAACTTGATTAAGCTTCATCAGGACTAGACTGTGTGGGTTGGTAATAAGCCACCTTTCCCAACATTTGAAAATAAACTCAGTTCTTGGTGACATAAAAATAAATGTGAAGGTACTTTTTTCTAACTGGCAGTGATAACCAGAATCATAATCACTATGGACTCCCCTTAGTTTGTGTTCCTGATGATTCAGGAATCTTAGGATATCTGCGTAATAATAACGTTGAAAAGCAACTTCCTATTTTTACCGATAATATCCTGCGTTTTCTCAGCAAATCCTTCTCCATCTTTCAATTCCCAGCTGTAAATTCCTCCCACTCTCTCCTAGAACATCCTAGTGGGGGGAGTGATTTCTTGAATGCAAACGTTCGGTGTAACTTTTTAGCAGGATAAAAAGTAAAGCCAGTATCAGGAAAAAGTTAACCAGGAGAACATTCACATAAAAGTCTTTCACTTTGTCACAGTTCATGAAACAGAGGTGCTTTGAAAGCAAAGGCATTTTTTCAGCTGAAAAGGCTTTTAAGTCACAAAATCAAATCCTGTATAGAAGTATTACACCAGTGTTATTTCCAAAATTGGTCAATGGGAAGTCTTTTATGTGGATATCAATTACATGATGGCTAAAAAGTCAATTATGTGGTAATTGGAGGATAAAATAATGGATTTTCCTTAGGTAAATTCAAAGTCATGTTTGAAATATACCTCTTCGTTGTTGCATTCTTGACACATGGAATTAATTTTACCTGTATAATGATATTCATTAAATGTAAAGCTTTAGTCATAAACGTCTTACACAAATTCAGAAACCACAATATAAAAAAAAGGGAGGGGGTTGAATTTTTAACTGATTGTACTGCTTTTTTTTTCAGTTACTAACCTCACTAGGTAACCCACTCCTCATCAATTGTCTAAAATGGATATGATTATCAGGTTTTGCATTTACATTTTCTTAAGAAAATGCATTAAGAGTAAAAAATTGATTGCTACTTTGTCATTATGCAAGCTTTGTTTCAGTAAGAATAACAAGGAAAAGCAAGTTTGAGCTGAGAACTCATATTGTTCTACATGTATCATTGCTGCAGTCTTTCTCTGACACTCCATTCCCTTTCCTGTATAAACACACTGTCTTGTTACAGAGGCAGCAATGATATTGTCGGAACAGCAGGCTTAGTAAGGACTGTGTCTTGCAGTACTTGAGAGTGAAGAGAGTCCCGCTAGTATCCCAAATAGCAGATACTTCTAGGAAATTGGGAAGAGTTTCAAGGACTCTCTCCAGTGTTTTGCACAGACTGGATTGACAGCCAAGTTCATCTTCCTCTGGGATCCAATCAATTTCTGTTCCATCCCTAATACCGCCTTTCTGTTAATCTCTGAAATCTAGAACTTGGAATTTACTAAAACTATCATTGATGATCCTTAAAATGAAAATAAACTTCTAGGTGTAGAGTTATAATTCCAAGTGCTATATCATATTCAATTATTTATTTATTAAACAAATGATTATCCTATGTCTATCTAATATGTTTCAGACACTCTTACCTTTGGGAAAATATTGAAATTCACTTTGCTATGTAGAAGATTGAAATGTAAATACTTGAAATATTCTCTATTATAGATACCTGATATCATTTACTGATCTTACAAAAAGAGATAAAAAATAGAAAAACTATATCAAACATTTTGGGTATTAACTGAATAATCAATTTCTAATGTCTGAGCTGCAATTACAATTACAAAACGTATTGCAGCCTGTGACATATTAGAGCTCTTTTTGTCTGTTTCACCTACTAGTTGTAAGTGCTTTCATTCATGTCGGAGAGATTGTTAACTGTTACCACCATAAGCTCTGCAGTACCTCAGGAAGCACTTTGCACACCGTAGGAAGAATATAATGCTTACTGAATTGAGTGGGAAAGATGTTACAGATGTGCCAGTGGGCTGTAGTTCTCTTCAAGATGTCCTTGTGCTAAGCCCTTTCCCAGTGTAACTGTTAAAGAAGCAGAGAGGCAGTAAAAGTCTATATGCATGAAGAATGGGAGCTGCGGTCAGTAGGACAGGATTTGTGGCATGGAATGATTAAAGACATGGACTGGTCAACTTGTGAATGAAAGGAGCAAATAGAGTGATGTCCCATAGTGTTGCCCACACTTGAAATTTCATGGCTGCTGAGAAATGCTCTTCAGTTGCTTTACATCTGACATTTGCTCTGATGTTGCGTTATTGTGCTGGTTATAAAGATGAAACCATGTAGTGAGAATTTATAATTTATAAACGTGTTAATAAAATAAAACTACAGTTTTTCAAGACAGAAAATTTCATAATGGAAGACTTGCAGACTTGGAGAATATGATTAAAAAATACTGGAGTGTAGAAAGAATTTACTGGGCTGTGCTCTCACCCGGTTCTGCTGTTGATTGGCTTCCTGTTGGGCAGACCCTTAACACCTCCATCATTTCTCCACCTGTACAATGAATGACCTGTATCTGGGGCAAGTTAATCTGCCTGAAATGGACTGGTTCTTCCCATTTGTATACTTGGAGTGAGGATTTATTGAGGCAAGCTGGGGCCAATATGGGAAATCATTGATGTTTTCTCTAGAACACTCCTCCAGATAATCAAGACTGATATTCCACACGAGGATAGTGGAGTACTGAATATTTCAAGACAAATGCCAGAAGTGTTTTATATGCCTACAGTAATAAGTCAAACCTTTCTGTGTTTCTGCTTCCCTGCCAAACAGAATCAATACCAGGTTAGGTGTGTCTCTAGGGGTCTTTGTGCATGTATGTAAGGTCACATGTTTAAACAGGGTTGGGAAACTTTTTAGTGCTGAATGCTGAAGAGTTAAAATATAGCATATTGATCAAGTGAGGTGCTTCCAGGTGTGTTATGTAGACCTCAAAAAAGTAGTTGCTTTGTAATTATAGAAGCCATATTTGGTACTAAACAGCATATACTGATCTTCCTGGTCAGGAAATGTCCACAGTTCTTCAAAGTCATATGCATTTAGCTAAAAAGTTGTTGATAGGAAGTCTGGAGTTTGCTTTTATTAATTTTGTGAGCCAATATTTCAATAATTGATGATTCATCATATAACTATTTCATTTTATAAAAATTTCACATATACTTGAAATTTAAATGTCCAATACAATTTATCTGGAGTACTGAGTTAAAGATAAAATACTCAAACTCAGAGTAATTGCAGTAATAAGCATAATGCACTTGAATGGTAAGAATGCCCAGCTCCTGTAGAAAAAATAGTTGCACAGGCCTGGTATTTTGATGGGAGACTTGAATATATCAAAGTATATTCAACATTCATACATTCATCATATAATGCCTGAGAGCTCACTTTGTGCCAGGCACTATTCTAGGTGCTAAAGACAGAACGATGAAAAAAACCAAAAAACAAAACAAAACTATATGTAGAAAGTCCAAAAGACTGTACCAAAAAACTACTAGAACTGATACATGAATTTAGTAAAGTCACAGGATACAAAATCAATGTATAGAAATCTGTTGTTTTTCTATATACTAATAGCGAAGCAGAAGACAGAGAAATTAAGAAAACAATTCCATTTACAATTGCACCCAAAATAAGATACCTAGAAATAAACCTAATAGTTGAAGGACCTGTACTCTGGAAACTATAAAACACTGATGAAGAATTTGAAGATAACACAAGGAAATGAAAAGGCATGGAAGGAAAAATATTGTTAAAATGTTTATATTACCCAAAGCTATCTACATATTTAATATGATCCCTATCAAAATACCAATATCAGTTTTCACAGAACTATAACAAACAATTCTAAAATTTGTGTGGAACCATGGAAGACCCCAAATAGCCAAAACAGTCTTAAAAACGAGAGGTAAAGTGGGAGGCATCACAATTCTGTACTTGAAGTTATATTATAAAGCTGTAGTGATCAAAACAATGTGGTTTTGGCACAAAATAGACACAGAGATCAATGGGGCACAATAGAAAACCCAGAAATAAACCCAATTCTATATAGTCAGTTAATCTTTGACAAAGCAGAAAAGAATATCCAATGGGGAAAGAATAGTCTCTTCAACAAATAGTGTTGGGAAAACTGGACCGCAACATGCCAAAGAAAGAAACTGGGCCACTTTCTTACACCATACACAAAAATAAATTCAAAATTGATTAAGACCTAAATGTAAGATCTGAAATAGTAAAATATCCTAGAAGAGAACACAGGCAGTGACCTCTTTGATGTTGACTGTAGCAACTTCTTTCTAGATATTCTTCTTGTCTCTGAGACAAAGGAAACAAAAGCAAAAATCAACTATTGGTACTACATAAAAATAAAAAGTGTCTGCACAGCAAAGGAAACAATCAACAAAGGTAAAAGGCAACCTACAGAGTGGGATAAGATATTTGCCAATGACATGTCCACTGAAGGGTTAATACCCAGTATATAAAAAGGACTTACAAAACTTAGCAACCAAAACCCAAATAATTGAGTTAAAAAATAGGCATAGGGTATGGAGAAAAAGGAACCCTTGTGCCCTCTTGTTGGGACTGTAAACTGGTACAGTCACTGTGGAAAAAAGTATGGAGGTTCCTCAAAAAGTTAAAAATAGAACTGCCCTGTGATTGAGCAATCACACTACTGGGTATTTACCCAAAGAACACAAAAACACAAATTCAAAGGGATACATGCCACCCTATGTTTACAGAAGCATTATTTACAATAGCCAAAATATGGAAGCAGACCAAGTGTCTGCTGACAGATGAATGGATAATGAAGATGTGGTGTGTATGTGTGTGTGTGTGTATATATATATATATATATATATATATATATATATATATATATATAATGGAATACTATTTAGCCATAAAAAGAATGATATCTTGCCATTTGCAATGGCATGGATGGAACCACAGAGTATAAGGCTAAGAGTTATAAGTCAGTCAGAGAAAGACAAATGGCATATGATTTCACTCGTATATGGAATGTAAGAAACAAAACGAACAAGCAAAGGAGAAAGAGACAGAGACAAATCAAGAAACAGGCTCTTAGCTATAGAGAACAAACTGATGATTACTGGAGGGGGGTTGGGATAAGGGATGGGTGAAATAGGTGATGGGGATTAAGGAGTGCACTTGTGATAGACACTGGGTGATGTATGGAACTGCTAAATCCTATATTGTATACCTGAAGACTATATAACACTGTATGCTAATTAACTGGAGTTAAAGGAAAGGAAAAAAATTATCTTGAGAATAAAAATATTTCATAAGTACAATCTACAAGTATTGAATAAGAGTTATTCCAGTATCTAATAAATTAAATGGATTAATTGGGTAAAAAAAGAGAAAAAAATAGTTAAATTCATAGAGCAGATGGAGGAGAAGGAAAATAATATAAAAAGAAATATATACCAATTTATTGAGGAAAGACTCACAGAGGAAACTGGTAAGGAAGTTGGGGACACAGGACAGATAAAAGAAGACATCCAGTTAGAATGAAATGTCAGACACAGTTCCCATGACATCTCTCTTAAGGAAACTCAGGACTGTAATGTAAGTCTCAGGATTGCCTTGACCCTAGGAAGGGAGCTGGAGCTTTCATACTCTTAGACTCCTCAATCATGGGTTAAAGATTTTCCCAGAAGCCTGTGCATTCTCAGGCTTTTGGCTTTCTATGCCTGTGAGCCGAGTGGCCTGCAATAGCTGGAGAGCAATACTCCTACCACCACCAGAAATCAATCAATCAATCAGTCATTCAATCCATCCATCCATCCATCCATCCATCCACGCACAGGTGGTAGTTCTTAGAAGCAGAAGTATACCAAAAAGGAAGCAGGAGATGCACATAAAATGTTTTGAAAGGATCCAGAGGGATATGAGTCAAGCAACTGTTTCATTCTTCCTTAACTTGCATCCACAGAATCCAATTTATCAGTAAAAACTGTCAACTCTAACTCTAAATACATATTCGTTCTCACCTCAGCAGAAGGATGTCCTCAGAGTATGAATCACATTGTGTCATTCCTTGACTGAGAATACAATCCAAATTCCTCATAAACGTCTTCCAGCTCTCCCTTCATCTCTTCAACCCGCGTGTCTCACTCATCCCTTATTTCCTCCAGCAGAGTTTTAGTTAAAGTTCTTTGATGTGCCAGCTGCTCAGGCATTCCCTGAGAACTCTTCCCATCCCTTCTTGCACAGACACCCCCCGTTGCCGCTATTCTCACCACTGTGTGATTGTTTTTATTTGTTAGTGTGTTCGATGTACAATGTGAGCCTCATGAGGACAGTGACTACTATTCCACCCCTTCCGGGCGCAGAGTTAGCACTCAATAAATAATTCTTGGACTAGTGAATGAATGCCTGGGTGGATTGAATGTTGGCTATTGTTTCCTTGTCCTTAGCATAGTTAAATGGGAAGAATGACTTCCTGCTACGTATTCCTGTTACCCATTCCTCTTTTCCGGTTTTGTTTGAGCCTGAGTTTAAGTCCTGATGCCTTCTAGAGGTGCAAAACACTAAACCTCCCAGTCACTGTGATCTTTGCGTAACTGGCCATGAGGTGAGAGGGCAGTGGATGTTTGAGAATTTTGATCAATTCTTTTACTGTGTCAAGTATATAATTATTAGCGGGCAGTGTTTCTAGTCATTACAATAAACACATCGTTTCTTTGCCTATGTGCTTTTGATTATTACTAATGTTTGTGGTATGTTTATTTGTTGTTGCTATACAGGTGACTTAAGCCCTGGGAATTTGGAAATACAAACCACTGCCCTTGTAATTTGAGCTCATAAAGAGCTCTTAAAGAAAATTCTTTGGAGACCAAATCATAATTTACTCAAATTCATTTACATAGATTCCTATAGATGATCTCCTAACCATGGAAATAGCCAAAGCGTTTTAACATATACATTAAAATAATTATAAATGTTATGTTTATTTAAAACAATACACCTTTAAGCCTAACATGGAACTTACAGATCTCATCTCTGGTGATGAGTGACTTTTATCTATTCTCTTACATGACATATATATTTACCAGTGGCTAAAGTTTAGGCCATTCTTTTTTTTTTTTTTTTAATTTTTAATGTTTTTTTTTTTTTTATTTTTGAGAGAGATAGAGACAGAATGCAAGTGGGTTAGGGGCAGGGAGAGAGAGAGACACAGAATCCAAAGCAGGCCCCAGGCTGTCAGCACAGAACCTGACGTGGGGCTGGAACTCACAAGCTGTGAGATCGTGACCTGAGCCGAAGTCGATGCTCAACCGACTGAGCCACCCAGGCGCCCCAAGTTGAGGCCATTCTTAAAGTACAATTTTATTTTACATATCTAGAGGGAAACATGGATCCCACATTGTTCATTTTATACTCAGGAAGCTGATTGATTTCTAAATTACTTTGGTACAATTTAAAGTTTTTATGATTTAAAATTGCACAAAGAAAAGATTTTCAGGTTATGAGGAAATTTTAATGCTCAGTGCCCAAGTCGCTTTTTATTATTAAGCTAGACACTTGGGAGACCATCAGCTCTTTTCACTGCCAAAAAACCATTGGTGCATTTCAGCTGCACTCAATCTAACTGTGCTCTGCCCTCACCTGAAATTTCAAGAATCCTGGTTTTTGATATGGAAGCAATATGTTTGTTTATTACTCAGAGAACGAAGCATAGGCCCAGAGGGCCTGTTCTCTCCTACTTTGGACTGTTCAAGGCTTCCGAAGCATTAATACCTCCGAGAAGCTGACATAAGAGGAAAAAATCCCAAATTCCACTGAGCAAGCAGGTTTTCAAAACTTTATTGAGGTATAATTTACATACCATAAAATTCACTCCCTTTAAATGTATAATTCAATGAGTTTTTGTAAATTTACTGAGTTGTGTAACATTTTTATCACTCCTGTAAGATCCTTCATGATCATTTACAGTTAATCCCCATTCCCACCCCCAGCCCAGGTGACCACCAATGTACTTTATATCTCTATACATTTGGCTCTTTTGAACATTTGTTATAAAGGGAATCATACACTTTGTCATCTTTTGTGTCTGGTTTCTTTCATGTGGCATGTTTGTGAGGTTCATCCATGTTGTAGCATATATCACTGCTTTGTTCCTTTTTATTGTTGAATAGCATTCCATTGTATGGATATCTGATGTTTTGGTTATCCATTCACAACTTGATGAACATTTGGGCTGTTTCCAATATTTGGCTATTAAGAATAATGTTGCTGTGAACATTCATGTGCAGCTTTTTGTGCAGACATAAAGTCTTCATTTCTCTAGGAGTGGGGTTGCTGGGCTTCACGGTAGGTTTTATGCTAAGTTGAGCACTTTAGAAGCTAAAAAAAATTTTTTTTGAATGCATGGCTTAGTGAGCTACAGGGTTTACAAAGATAAATGTGAAGAAACAAGTCTTTTTTTCAAGAAGCTTATGACTTATAAAAAGATAAAACAATTTTATAAATCATTGGACTCCTAGAAATCATCAGACTAGGAGGGAGAATGTGAATACCATACAAAGGATATAAGAGTTTCCAAAAAAAAAAAAAAAAAAAAGAAAAAAAAAAGGTCTTCTCAATTGTAAGTAGAGGGAGAATGTGTTCTGAAAAGTCCTCTGAGATATGTCTTTGGGAATAGTTTATAAAGATTTTAGGTTGATGACAAAATAAAGGAAGGAGAAAGGAAAATGCAAACAGTGCTGAGCAAACTGCAAGCAGCCTCATACAGCAGGAAATTCAAGTGGGATCTTTTGGTCTCTTTTGGTTGAGTTCCAGGGCCTGGGTCATTACGATAGAGACCATTCTCCAACATTCTAAATGGAGTCGCCATGGACCTACAAAGGATGTAAGAAATTATAAAAGCTACTCTACCAGCAACTAGCTATCAAAGAGTAGGATCTGAGACTTGGAAGAAAAATGAAATAAATTGGAGGAGGGAGAGTTTTCTCTACTGTAATTGTTTTTGAACTTTCCATTTCCCACTTTTGCTTCATCAGAGAAAAGGGGGGGGTGATTTTTTTCCAGATTCAGGTCAGTTACAGGTACTTCAAGGAGCCCATATGGTCACCTTGATGTGTGTTTCCTGGGGTTTCAGCTTGAGGGAGCAGAGCAAAACTAAAGAGGGCCATTATGGGGGCCAATTGGACTTGTGCTGCCTGTCAGTGAGTGGCAGTGAGTGGGCTGAGTGAGTGGGTGAGTTGGCCAGGGGTTATTTTAACAAGGATCTTGCCCAATAAGACTATCTGGTAGATCAAAGGACTGTGATAGGGAGCCTAGATAGCACAGAATGCCTAAATCTGGGAGGCTGTGGGTTGGGGTCTTAAGAACCAAGCAGGACAAGGGGTATTGCTTATCTCGTGGGTTCTCCCAAAAAGCCCATAGAGCCCCTGCGAGAGGAAGAACCAGGCTTTGTGCTTCCATCACCTTCAGAGGGAGCCTGCCCAACATCACCTATGTAACACTGAGTGGGGTTCTCCTCTGTAAACCCCTCACCTCCTCAACCCAAACCTGGGGTGGAGGTGACAGGCTGTGCCCAGTTAGTGGGAGAAGAGAAGTGGTCCACACTGCTCTTCTCTCACTGCAGGCTTTGGAGACTGAAGCCCACATGACCTGAGAAACTAGGGGAGCTTTCGGTTGAAGGAAGGGGTTGGATGGAAGTTTTCATTATCACTGTGGATGGCACTTTTAATTATGAAAATAAAACTGTTCTTGAGATTGAAGGAGGCTGGAGGAGTATTTATTATTCACAAATGACTAAGTGGGCTATGAGACCAGCTTGGGATTTCACACAAGAGCAGAGAAAGAACGATTGGTAGCATATTTAGTGGCAGAACGGTGGGGAAGAAGTGTTCTCTGCTTGCACCCATTGTCCCTACCTCTTATAGCTCATTCAATATAAAGGTTTATGAGGAGATGGGGAGGAATGGATGAAATAGGGGAATACATGAAGAGGTACAATCTTAAAGTTGTAAAATAATTAAGACAAGGGGATGCAAGGTACAACATTGGAAATATAAGCAATAGTGTTGTTAATAGCTATGTATGGTGACAGATGGTAGCTAGACTTACTGTGGTGACCATTTTATAATGTTGGTAAATATGGAATCACTATATTGTACACCCCAAACTGATACAATATTGTCTGCTGGTTATTCCTTAAAAAATTAATAAAAAAATCAAGTTAAAAAAAACCAATGTAATGATTCTATGACTTTTGTGGAATGTTAGTGGGCCACAAAAATAAACTGGGACCAAACTAGGAAGATCTTATAGACCATTTGGAGGAATTTACATGCGCAGAGAGCAGATATATACAATAATTATGTTAAGATTAATGCAGAAGTTGGGTATAGGGTGCTTTGATACAATAGAGTTCAAAATCGACAAATTTCTGAAGGTTGTGCACTAGTTAGAAATGCCTGATGAGATGATGATGGCGGTAAAAACAAATAAATTGGGTTCCTTTAAAAGAGACATTTATAAAACAACTTTGTCTTTTAAAGTAAGCAGAAAGTTGTACACCCATTTTTTTTCCTTGTTGTATTTAACAACTTAGCTCCCCAGAGAATCCCCTGGCAGCTTGAAAGAGTTAATGTTCCATCCTAAACACCTCAGCACAGGGGACTTCTGAAAATGGGTGGTAAGGAAGAAAGAAGTTAGTCGATTTATTCTCTGAGCTCCCATGGGGCTGTGAGTAAACTAAGCAGAAAAAAAAAAAAAGAAAAAAAAGAAAGAAAGAACCAAGGAGGGGAAAAGATGGGTATATATCACCTCACTGCCAAAATCTGAAACCAAACAGCATGTTTCCACACATCTCCACTCCCCCAAAGACCAAGAGGAAATGAAAAAGTTCAGACTGTAAATGTCAGTGAACTGCTAGATTACAGAGTTAGTAGCAAAATATATTTGCAAGCCTTAATGCAGTTAAGCAAAGCTTTGGGGAGAAGCTGGAATTTTCTGAGAGAAGGTTTGATTTTCAATCAGTGTGCTCAGGCTATTATTAGAAAAATAGGCTTGATGTAGGTGGGGGTGGGGCAGGGATGGCCCAGGCCCCATTTAAACACAGTTTTTCACTTCCATTTTTTAAGGAACATTCAGGCCTACTCGCTCCCCATTCCACTTTTGGGGAGAGACATTTGGATACCCTGAATGGCTAGGCCTGTATGATTTGTATGCCTCTGTCTTCAAGGCTACTTTAATCTCACAAATCAATATACCTCAAACCTGGCCATCTCTCCCTTCAGTTTCTTCGTTTGAAAAAAAAAGTTCTTGTAGTTCCGCCATGAAGTTGTTCATAGTATAGCTACCGTTTATTGAGTCTAGGATGACATTTGACATACTGTATCTCATCTGGTTCTGGTAGAGCCCGATGGTGCTTCACACGGGAGGAAACAGATTCTGAGGCTTGCCTGAAAGCAGGCGAGTTAGACAAATGAAGGATCGGGATTAAGCTCAGGGCCGTCTCGTTCTGAAGGTGCTCTGTCTATAGGGAGTCAGTGTCAGAAACAAAACGACCCCAGTGATGCAGAAGTGATACCCTCTGCTGGAGCCAGTCACTGCCACCCTAACCTAATAACCCAAAGACTTTTCTGTGGTGGAGAATGAACCCTTCAATTTGTACAAGCACATCTTATGGGCATTTTCTTTTAACTATGTGTCACCTATTTACGTCCTACTTCTACGTGTTTCCAAGAATACATAGGAATATATCAATTTTCTTCCCTTCTACTTTTTCTAAAATGCTTACCTTTAATTCCTAAGGAATTACTTTATCTTCCATGTCCTGAAGTTACCGTGCGACGTGCTTTTATTTCAGGGGTATTTAACTTGTGCATCCTGAAGTGAGATTTCCCCCTTCTTTCCTCACTTACACATCTTTTTCTACCTCTTTACCTCTAGTCCTCTATTTCTTTTTTTTTAAGTTTGTTTGTTTGTTTGTTTGTTTTGAGAGAGAGAGGGAAAGCAAGAGAAGGAGAGAGAGAGCCCGAGGCAGGCTCTGCATTGTCAGTGTGGCACCCAATGTGGGACTTGAACTCACAAACCCTGAGATTTAAGCTGAAGTTGGACACTTAAATGACTGAGCCACCCAGGCGCCCCTAGTCCTCTGTTTCTGTTTCTTGCAGTTTTTCTTAATTGCCTCCTATGCTGTGTTTGTCAAAGTCCTTTTTTTTTTTCTTTTTTTTTTTTTGCCTTTTATCTACTTTAATGTCATAAGGTATTCTCTCCTACCTGTGTTTTTCCTTCTGAACTTCAGATACTCTCACTTTCCCTGGAGGGAGCTCATTGTATCCCTTTTCTCTCCTTTTCCAGCTTCTTTGGCTTTCAGAATAAATCAAGCCTGGAGTTAAATCATCATCACTGGAATTGCAATCCTATTCATTGCAAGACATTGGACAAGTTACCTAACAACCAAAGTTGTCCCCTGAATGAAATATTTTCTTCATAGTGTTGTTGAGAATAATAAAATGCATAATGTATGTAATGTTTCTGGTTTATAGCAAGTTTTCGTGTTTTGTTCTTTCTATGCCTTATCCTTATTTTACAATTATATGCTAACATTTTTGCTTTTTTCTGAAGGTCCTTTTCTTTTCTCCAGTGAGAGCTGACCCTGACTATGGCCCAAGAAATAGATCTATGTTTTGAATGGCTTCTGTGAACATGACCTGTATCTTATTGCCTATTGCTGTTTTTGTAACTTTAAAAATTAATTGTGCCAGTATTTGCTGATTTTTAAAATATGTAGCAGGCACCAGGGATACAACAGTGAACAAAACCAGCAATAATTCTTGCCTTTTTGAAGCTTACATTCTTCTGAAGTTGGGGGAGAGAGAATGGGTTGGTGAACCCTTCAAGGTGTCAAGAGGATGATGCACCTTGAAGAGGGCACAGAAACTCCACACCACCTCCCATCCCCATACCTTGCCCTGTGCATCTCTTCTATTTGGCAAAACAACAGCAACCACACACACACACACACACACACACACACACACACACACAAACCCACCACATAATAATAATAATTTACACACAGAGCTCATCCCTTTAAAAAAAAACTAATTCAAAAAGGATAATAGACCTAAATGTAAAATGCAAAATTATAAAACTCCTGGAAGATAAAATTGGAGAAATTCTAGATGACTTCAGGTCTGTTTGATAGCTTTTTAGATAGAACACCAAATACACGATCCATGAAAGGAATAATAAGTTAGAATTAATTCTAATTAAAAAAAATTTCTGCTCTATAAAAGACACTGTCAAGAGATAAGAAGATAAGACACAGACCGGGAGAAAATATTTGCAAAAGTCATATCTGATAAAGGACTGGTATCCAAAATATACAAAGAACTCTTAAAACTCAACAGTAGGAAAACGAACAACATGGTTTAAAAATGGGGAAAAGACCCGAGTAGACTCCTCAAAGAAGATATATAGCTAATAAATAAGCATATGAAAACTGCTTAACATCATATACCACTATACACCTATTAGAATGGCAAAAATTCCAAACACTGATAACACCAAATGCTAGTGAACCCATGGGGCACCAAGAACTCTCATTCATTGCTGATGGGAATGCCAAATGGAACAGCCACTTTGGAAGACAGTTTGGCAGAATCTTATGAAACTAAACATATTCTTATCATATGATTCAACAAACACTCTCTTTGATGTTTACTCAAATGATTTGAACACGTTATGTCCTCACAAAAACCTGCACAAAATTGATTATTGCAACTTTGTCATAATTTCCAAAACTTAGAATCAACCAAGACGTCTTTCAGTGGATAATGGAAATGTATAAATAAACTGTGTTACATCCATTGTTATGGAATATTATTCAGTGCTAAAGAGAAATGAGCTATCAAGTCACAAAGAGATATGGAGGAATCTTAAATGCATGTTGCTTAGTGAAAGAAGCCAATATGAAAAGGCTACATATTGTAGAATTCTAGTTACAAGACATTCTTGAAAAGGCAAAACTATGGAAACCGTCTTTTAACTGTCAGTGCTTGCCAGAGGTTATAGGGGGAGAGAGATGAATAGGCCAAACAGAGGATTTTTAGAGCAGCGAAACTATTCTGTGTGATCCAATAATGGTGTATACATGTCATTATGCATCTGTCCAAACATACAGAATGTACAACAAGAATGAACCCTATTGTAAACTATGGACTGTGGGTGATAATGATGTGCCAATGTACATTCATTATTTGTAACAAATGGACCACTCTGGGATGGGATGTTGATAGTAGAGAAGGTTGTGTGTCTCAGGGCGGAAAAACAGTGGTATAAAGTAACACTCAGTTCTTTCCACTCAATTTTGCTGTGAACCTAAAACTTCTTTGACATATAAATTCTATTTAAAAATACAGAACGCATATTTTCTGCATATCTTCTGTCTGTATTCTAATCTCACCTATTTTTTGAGTTGTTGGCATAAGGGCCTATGGAGTGTCCATACCCTACCATTTTTGTTGCCAGTAACAGCAATGGCCAAATGTTTTCCTTCTTGGCAATAATAATTCTCTCAACTCACTCTGTGATGATTTTGTAAACTTGTTTAGGTGTCATAATAACATAATAACATAATCAGGTAGAACATCTGATATTTCTCTGTTTGATTAAAGAGGAAACTTCTCTGGTTTGTAGAGAAGTTAAGTGACTTGTAGGTCACAGAGACTGTTAGAATCAGAGTCAAGTTAGATATCTGATTCTCTTATGCCAGTGCTGGCCTCTTTCTCTATGATTATGCAGTAAGAAAACTTAGAGTAAGTTAATCTATTCCCTATGTTTCCGTAGCATGTGGTGTAATTTATAACGTGCTTTTATTGCACACCAAAGAGCTGGGATGTTTAACAACTGCATTCAGATGAACTGGATGATAGTAATGCCAAAGGGTACTAGGACCCATGTGACTTTTATGCAAGAGATGAGTATTCTGAGGTCCAGTCCAATATATATATCACACTTTGTTGAAAAGCTAACATTTCTTTTTCTTGAAGGACAACAGAAATTCTCAGAGTACTGAAAACAGAAGGCACAGCAGAGATATGTAAGTAGAGATGGGACATTCCCATGTAACCCTCCATAGTAACACAATTTAAAGACTCAAGTTTGAGCAATTGCTGGCAAAGGAAGAGTATTTTATACAACCAAGCTATGAAGAAATATTGGGAAGTGAATTTAATGGCCAACTCTTAGCAATGGCACAACAGAACACCAATTGGATCAAACAAGAAACAACTCCTGTAGCAATACCAGCTAAGGATTTTCACTTTTTTTTTTTTTTTTTTGGTAAGTGTGACAGTGTTGACACAGCAGAACATCCGTTCTTCCTTAATAATGGGATAATTGTTGGGCACAGCCACCTGATTAAAAACGGTATTTCCAGCCTTCTTGGAAGTTTTTATGTGACCATGTGACTAAAGTCTGGCCAATGGGTTGTTATTGGAAGTGATATGTGCAAGTTTCATGCTGTACTTGAAAAGGAAGCAGCTTGACTTTGCTTCCCAGACTAGAATGAATAGGTGATCATGGGAACTGCCATGTTGGACTGCAAGGTGAAGCCAGGTGTTGATGACAGAGCAACAACAGAGAAGTCCACCTACCTGTATTTTATGTGAGGGAGAAGTAAACCTGTCTTCTTTAAGCCAGTATCATTTTGGGGGCTATTATATCAGTTGACGTGGTTCCTAACTAAAACACAAGTTAATGTAAAACTGTTTGTATTCAATTTGTAATTTGTTACATATTCCTGTTCTAAAACTAATAAGGTAACCATACTTCTTTTTCTGACTTCCGAGTATTATTTCATGCATTCTCTTTCTTTTTTGCTGTTTTTATAAGTGTAAGGGTCATAGGACCTTCTGTGTATTATTACAGGTGATGATTTAGATTGAGTGGACCTCTAAATGAGAAAGGGAGTGACAGAGAGTGAAAGAGCATGCTCAAATGATAATAACAATAAAAGTCTGGTGCCTTTAGTGAATGCATCAGCTTCCAGTGCTCCATATGGCATGGGGTGTTACCAAGGCCTGTTTTATTTATGTGATCTAAATTCAACATTATCAGGAATTTCCTAATTTAATTAAATCTTTGCTGTGTTATGCACATAGTTTAAATTTTAATGACGTTTCTTAGATTTTATTTACTTACATTTAAAATAAAGGTAATACCTTTCAAAGTTCCCTCAAGCACTGCTTGGTGTTAGTGTCTTATCATGAGCATAAAAATACTCTGTTTCATTTTTTTTCTGTTAAACAATAGAGTCAGTTTGCAGAAAGAAAAAAACACAGAGAGGAGAGAAATGCTGGCTGCCAATGCACAAATGCAATAGCTTTTACATTTTGGTCCTAGAACGTTGAGCCAGGCATCCTTACCACAATAGGCTTTAATTTAGGCTGCCATTTCCATGAAAGGAAAGGAGGCACATTGTGGAAAAACTTTCCCATTTAACCTGCATCTATTTTGGATGTGTAACTTAGACCTGAAAGGAGTAAGTACTTAAGCTGAGAATCTATTGATTTAAGGAGTACCATTCTCATGCGTTCTTTTTCTTCTCACTTCTTTCTCATTATTCTTGCCTTTTTATTTGCTCTTCAGACCTCTGTTACTTAGTGAGCTCACATCTTCATTGAATTCTCCACCAGGATACTTATTTCCTGATCCAAAAATTTCATTAACATGTACAAATAATAGAGACTCCAGGTAGAAATGTCCATAGCAATGAATTGGCTCCTTGTCACATTGCACAGTCTCTTCTGTCCCTGACCTCTGTACTTATTTTTGTCTTTAGGGAATGTTCTAGAAGTGGCCTGGAAAGTAAAAAGGGAGAAAGAGCTAGAAGGTATTGTGTGAAGGTGTAGGGTCCATTTTAATTTAAAAGTAGAATTAAAGTTGCAGCTTAAAAATAAAAGCATGCTTCCCACACTTTGAGATTTCATGCATTAGTAAAATTAAAAAGAAAATTGAGGACTGGCACATAGTCATCAACTTTTTATTCTTTGCCCAAATGACTCTCAGAACCATAATGAGAATGCAGAATAAAACTTTATCATCTGAGGCACAGACATTTCAGATTGGTTATAGCAGAGAGGAGAGAATAATAGAATATTACTTAGCTTAACTAAAATAACTAACCAAAAAAGTAGGAAAGATATAATTCTAACATAATAAAGGACAATCTTTTGAGTTGAGTAAACTTGTCTCTATGAAAAAACCCCATACATGATTCTTATTTACTTTAAAATTGTAACCAGAGGTTGGTGAAACATCCCCATTAACCTATAACCAGCTTATGGACAGATACCACAGACTGCAGGTGTAAGCCACTCCTATTGATACTTATTTGAGCCTGCTTTTCATATTGGACCTTTTCGCCCAATTACCCAGATTTACATTTTTTTCTGAGGCCTCACAATTCTTCTTGGCCTGATCTTCAATTGTTGGCACATTTTGCCTTCTTACTTTCTAGGCTCCTTCTCTGTCCTTGGGATGCTAAGAATGATATTGAGCGCCATCAGGCTGTAGTTCGAGTGATCCATCAGTTTAACCTTGCATCTCCCAAGAACCTTTCCTGAGATACAGCCCCACTGAGTGAGGGTTTAAAGTCAGTTTTTACAAATCACTGTGATCCGTTACTTGCTAAGGTAGGTGAACCTTGACAGCTGTGACAGAATGCTTCTGTGGATAAAATGCAGTGGGGGAAATGGCTGAAGCCATCCTTTTAAATGAATCAATGTTTGTCAGCTGCCTCCTCACCTTGTACTAATGCTACAATGGTAGCTAGAGCTCTGGTAGCTTCTGATAGATACACATTTTAATGTAACGTAAGAACAATAATCCCAATGAACATTATTACTCCATAATAGAAAGGTCATTTTGCAACTCCTTTTAGGCTTATCTCAATTAGTTAACTGTAATTCATTATTGGAAAGCTATAATAAACAAAATTTAAGAAGACATTTATGATTTGCTGCTGAATACATTAATGTAACAAATCTATTACATGATATCTATGCATTTTATTTACAATGCATCATTTTTGTTTTAAACCAACAAGTGGCATTGCACTTTTCTGCTGTTTCTTTTTTGATACTAATCATTTGAGTACTAAAACCAGAGTGTTAGGGCCTCTGCTATTTTCTTTTATACGAGTTCTAATAATTATAACAGAAAAACAACTGTGATCATGGCAGACAAACACATCAAGACAAATCTCAGGATGAATTCCAGAAACACCAGGGAACACTAGTATTATCGCACCTGGAAAAATATTCAGAGGAAAATTAATTCAGAAATTAGTCTTCCTTCAATCTTCCCCTTAAAAGTGAAACTGGTAAAAACGATGGCTTGGGAAATCCCAGATGAAGTTTCTTTCTTGTGCCCAACTTAGAAATTTCTCATACCCTCACTTCCTGTATCACATTTAATAACTAGAAAGTAATTAACTATATTGATTTCAAAGAAAATACTTCAAACATTAGTCTTTCCCAACTATTGGCTTATAAAATTAAAGTAGCAGTGGTAACAAAGGTATTATTTAAACAGAAGGAGATAAAACTGAATAGATTTTATACTAATTTGGTTAATTATTTATTGAGTGACTCACATACTAGTTATTTTCATGGTTAATGGAGAGATGAACACATCTAATATACTACCACTCCCCTCAATGAGCATGAATTTAATTGACACATATTTATTGACTATAGTACCCATGTTCCTCTAGATTTTATAGGAGTGACTTAGTATGGGTTCCCTTGAAGGCAGAGCTTGAAACAAAGACTTATGCAGGTATTTTATCTGGAGATTGATCTCATAAATCAAGAGTAAGTGGAATAGGAGAGAAGGGAACAGTATAAGGATGGTTACTGTTGTAGGCAACCACTATGATATCCAGTACAAGGGACATGGAGGAAGGAGATGTGGCATTTATAATCAAGTACTGAAGACATAAAATTACTACTCTAAAACTACAGTGAAGAATATGGGCAACCATATGACTGAGGAGAAGATTTGTTCTGGGTAGACCAGTGGTTCTCAACTAGGATTGATTTGCACCCTCTGCAGGTGATATTTGACCATATCTGGAGACATTTTTGTTCCAGTTGGTAGGGGGAAGGGGTAGAGGAATGAGGGGAGAGAGGTGGGGTGGGAGGGTGCGCTACTATACCCTCTGGTGGGTAGAGGCCAGGGATCTGCTCAACATCCTACAGTACACAGGACCACTGCCCTAATATAAAGAAACATCCAGCCCAAAATGCTAATCATGTTGTTGTTGAGAAACCCTCTCAAACACCAAAATGCCCACGTTATCTGGGAATCTAGTTAAAATTTAGAATCTCCTCAGGAGGTCCAGGATGGAGCCTGACATTCAGCTTTTTCTAACCAGCTCCCAGATGATGCTGATGTTGCTGGGTTATGGACCCTACTTTGAGTAACAAGACTGTAGACAGTGGGTATGGAAGAAAATTAGAAAAGTGAGAAATTAACAAGTCGAACAACTCTTCTAAGGGAAGAGTTCATAGACATGGTGACATTCATGGTGGTTGAGATTTCTTGATGGGTAGGGTGGTGAGAAAAAAGAGCAATATAAGAGAAGAAGTAGGAGTGACAATTTTGAGCATAAAATAAATATGCTTTAGGAAGAGAGACTGGAAAGGGAATAGGGTAAAAAAAACAACCTGTGTGGGAAGGCCCGTCTCATCCTTAATGTTGCTCTGTGACTGTGCAAGTTACACATCCTTTTGGGCTTCTGTTCCCTCGTTGTAAAAAGAATACTTCAGAGTATTGTGTTGTATAGGTCTAAGCAAAATGAAATCACATGTGTACGTTTTGTACTTTCCAGATGTAGTTTCTATAGCCAGCCTGCCTAGGTTTGAATCTTAGCTGTGCTTCTTACTCTGTGACCTAGACCAATGCTTTTCTGTTCTTTAAAATTTTGTCAGACAGGAGTTTAGTAAAAACCATTTTTCATATAGGATGGTCTTTCACAAAACTACTGCTCGTAGACAGTTAGCATTTATTCATATCTTATTATGAATTACTGTTCCAAGTACTTTACATGTATGACATTTAAAAGTTTCCCTAAATTACTGGATGCAGGTAACTTCTGCAATCCCCATTTTACAGACAAGAAACTAAGGTTCTATAACTTGCCCAAGGGCATATAGTTAGTTAATCAATGGCACGGTTGTGTTTCAAACACAGGCCTTCTGTCATAGGGCGTGATTTTAACAACTTTATTATTGGGGTTTCCTTAAACATAGGTACTTTGTGTCTCTATTTCTAGCTTTTGTTTCCCACAGGAATTTTGCTGTATTAACGGGCTTGCTCAAGAAGCTTTGATGTTTTCATGTTTTCAGTTTACCAGAGAGGATTCAGCAAAGGGACTTCTTAACTTTTTAGACCTTTGATGTTTTTCTATCTGTGGGAGAAGGACATCTCCCTGCATTTTTCTAGATTGATTGCTCTTTGCTTGTATTTTTCACCATCTTAGGAGTCCTCGGAAGTAGGTGGTAGGTATGTACACAATCTAGCCTCAATATTTCAGAATATCTAACATATACCATATATTTACCCCATAATAAGATGGAGCCAGGCTGCAAAAATATCAAGGTCACATATTTTGAATAGAATTATATAATTCATAGGCACAAAATATATCCCATACTAAATAATAATAATAATAATAATAATAATAATGGTAATAATAATAATTCTTATAGAAAGTTTGGGAATTATTGATCTATATGGTCCACCCTAGTCATGACTAGGTCAAACCCATTCGCATATATAATGTTTTGCTCTATGAAAATCTGTACTTTCATTAAACTGAATCTCCAGTTTTCCTGCCTCTTAGGGACATTTTTGGTTCATCTGAGAAACCACCTAGGTTGACAACCTCTTTGAACTCAGGCCATTTTGAAGTCTGTCATGCACTCTCCATGCCTCCATGTCTACTTTCCCCGAAATGAGGAGCGCATGATTTTCTTGTCAGCTGCAGAGCTTCTGCTTGGGCAGAATGTGACATTGCTGATTTCCCATTTTTGATATTCTCTGAGGAGGATGTGGGCGGGACAGGAACATACCCGGGATTTTTTTTTTCCTCAAATGAATGTGTCATAAAATCTGTTGTGACAGATTTTAAACAAGTCCCTGTAACTGGGTGAAATGAAATGACAACCCTGGGAAGACTGGACAAAACACGTCAGCCCCATGAATTTCTTTATACCCGTTGCCTTTGTCTTTCCCACTGAGTTGAAATATTTCTCCCACGGAGCCTGTGATGCTTGCTGAGTGGAAGGTCTCTGGCACTCCAAAGCGATACCCTCCAAGAGCCTCCAGTCCCTAAACAAGAGGCAATTACAACCCCTCTTTCCTGGGAGGTGTCAGTCACGAAGGCAAAGGAGCCTTTGGAGATGGGTTTGAGTGTGTCAGTCATTCAAAGAGTAAACTCTGGCATTGAACAAATGGTGCGTTCTTGCATGCGGTGCCAGCAGGCAGCTTCTGGCTACAAACTCTTTTGCAGGGATAAAAGTCTTCCTAGTGGAGTTCTAGCAATTCTAAATATTTCATGCCCGTGCTCGAACAAAAAGTTGCCATGGGAAGGCTGGCTTGAAGATGTATTACTAGCTCAGTATTTTCCAAATTGAAGTTTCTCATTAGTTTGTCCTTCTCTGCCCCATTCCCTCCCAAATCAGAAACTCCAACTGCAAGCGTTCTTTAAAAATTACAGTTCCTATCTTAGGTATCTTCTCCATTGAAATCTGTCAGCTCTGCCTTCTGAGTCCTGCTAAAGATATATCACACGCTAACAGGAGAGGAGGCAGAATCTGCTGTATCTTATGAAGTGTTTAGAAGTATTTGTGGAAATCAAGTTGTGTTAGTGATCTATTGTTATGTAACTACCCCAGAACTAAGTGACTTAAAAAACAATGAATATTTATTATCTTTCACACTTTCTGTGGGTCAGATTTTCAGATAGGGCTCACTTAGGGATGTCTTCATTACACTGTCTGACCCCAGAAAGAATATTTGAAGTCTGAAGGTTGGAATGCTAAAGGCTCATTGGCTTACGTGCCTTAGCTCTTGTTTCTGGTTTTTGGCTGAGAAGTTGGGTAGGCTGAACATATGGCTTCAGGTTTCTCACCACAAAGTGGCTGGATTTCAAGGGCAAGTGTATCAAGAGAGATACTGATTTTTGTAACCTATGGAAGTTATACAGGGTCACTTCTGTCACATTCTATTGATTAATGCAGTTAAAAAGGGTGCCTGTGTGGCTCAGCTGGCTAAGCATCCAACTCTTGATTTTGGCTCTAGTCAGGATCTCATAGTTCATGAGATCAAACCCCAGGTCGGGCTCTGCACTGACAGTGTGGAGACTGCCTGGGATTCTCTCTCTCCCTCTCTCTTTGCCCCTTCCCCCTCAAAATAAATGAACAAGCATTAAAAAAAAAGTCTGCCCAAGTTCAAGGGAACATTGACATGAAGATGTGTCAATAGCACGTTATAAGAAGAACCTGTGGGAAGTCCACACATTATTGGTCAGCTCTTCTTTATAAAATATAATCTGTTTCTCAAGTGCAGTTGAGAAAAGTTTACACTAACTAGTACTTTGGAAATATTGACTATGCTTCTTAGTTTGGCCATGTCACTCACAAACTGATGGAAACCGTTCAGTTGTTATAATCTATCATATCTTTGTAATGATTTGCAATATCTCAGTTGCTTTTATACTTAAAATGTTTTAAGTATCACTTGAAATTGGTAAGCCAACAATGTTTACCTCCACATTACAAATAAAGATGCTGAGGCTCAAAGATATAAATATCTTAAAATCACCCAAGTATTTAATGGCAGAATTGGGACCAGAACACAGCTTCTCAACTCCTAGACCATTGTTCTTTTCATCAGAATTTTTGACGTCTACAATTTGTAACATCCTCAACAAATGAACATTTATTGGAGTACTTTCTGTAATGAGGCACAGTGGTTGATACTGAGTGTATGAAGATGAATATGACACAGCCTCTCACTTTAGGGAACACGTGGTCACACGGAGAAGGTAAACACCAAAACACATACATTCAAAAGAGAGGGACACATGTAGAGGTGAAAGTAGGCAAAGGTGCTGCTTGAGCACGGAAAGAACCACTTAGATAATTTTGGGATTTAGGGGTGACATTCAGGGGGATAAAATATTTAAGCTTAAATTTTCATTGCTCTCAGCCCACTAAACTAGATAGCTGTCTGAAAAAGGGCACATTGGGTACTTAAATTTCAATATATATACTTTAAAATAATATGTGTCTTACATGAAATATATATGGTAAAGCAACTGCCTTTTCTTTTTGTCCTTTGGTAAATGTATACATTTGCAATATCTTGATTATGGATATGTCTTACTTTCTTGCTATTCTGAATAGTATTTTATTTATTTATTTATTTATTTATTTATTTATTTATTTATTTATTTAATGTTTATTTTGTGCGAGACAGAGAGAGAGAGAGAGAGAGAGTGAGCAGGGAAAGGGCAGAGAGAGGGACACAGAATCCCAAGTCTCTGTGCTGCCAGCATGGCATGTGATCATGACCTTAGCTG
Source organism: Acinonyx jubatus (assembly GCF_027475565.1). Classification (NCBI taxonomy): domain Eukaryota; kingdom Metazoa; phylum Chordata; class Mammalia; order Carnivora; family Felidae; genus Acinonyx; species Acinonyx jubatus. Next base: position 44,077,010 of record NC_069391.1, read on the forward strand.
AAACTAAGAGTTGGATGCTTAACTGACTAAGCCACCCAGGCACCCCTGAATAGTATTTCAAACTATTGTGATTTCTAATTGGTTGTTGTTGGTATATGAAACTTCTGATGTTTTTCTTGCATAGGTCATTCATATAATATTCCTGCTGAGCTTTTTCTAGTTTCTTGAGTAGGATGCTTAGCTTAATGACTTTTAGCTTTCTTCTTTTCTTAATGTATGCATTTAATGCATGTGTTTCCCTTTATTATTGCTATAGTTACATCCCACAACTCAGATATTCAATGATTTTATTTTTACTCAGTTCTGTATATTATAATTTCCATTATGAACTCTTCATGAAAACAGTATATTTTTAAGAAGAGTTTCTTTTAAACACAGTTATAATATTGGTTCTGTTTCTCTGGGGAAACTTGACTAATACGTTTGGCAATAATGTTTATTATTTTTTTCTATAATGCTGGATCCAATCTCCTAATATTTTAGCGACAATTTCTATGTTTATATTCATGAGGAATAGTGGTCTGTAATTTTTGTTCTTCTAATATTTTTGTTAGGTTTTGGTATCAGGGTTATACTGGCCTCCTAAAATGACTTGAGGAATGTTCCCTCCTTCTATATTGCTTGAAAAGATTAATATAAGATAGTAGTTCTTGAAATATTTGACATCACTCACCAGTAAACCCATCTGAACATGGAGATTCTTTTGTGGAGAATTTTTAATTACAAAGTCTTTTAATAAAAATAAAAGTGTAATGGGTGTTCAGATTTTTTATTTGTTTTTGTGTCAGTTCTGGTAAATTGAATTTTTCAAGGACAGGTTTCCCTTTTATCCAGCTTCTTTTTTATACTGTCATAAGGTCATATCGTCCCCTTATTTTCCATTTAATTACTGCAGGATCTGTGTTTATAATCTCTAATTCATTCCTCATGCTGATAATTTGTATTTTCCCTTTTTTTCCCTCTTGATCAGTGTTTCTTGGGGTTTGTCAGTTTTATTAATCATTTTCTGAGAACCAAGTAGTATGATTTTGTTATCATCTTTGTTATTTTCTTCTTTATATTTTCTTCTTGTTAAAGTTGCCTTTTTTCTTCCTGAGATAGAATTTTGATAATTCATATTATATAAGCATTTAAAGGCAAAAATTAAGTGAAATAGGGGAAGAGGATTAAAAATACACTTACCATGATGAGCACCGAGTAATGTATAGAATTGTTGAATCACTGTGTTGTACAGAGGAAACTAATATAACACTGTATATTCACTACACTGGAATTAAAATTTAAAAAAGACAAAAATTTTTCCCTAAGGGCTTGAGCTGCATTCCCCAAATTTTGATACAATGTGTTCTCATTATGATTCAAGTTAAAATATTTTCTAATTTCCTTTGTAATTTCTTCTTTGGCCTGTTGGTATTTAGAAGACTATTGCTTAATTTCTAAATATTTGGGGATTTTCTAGATATTTTATACTTTCTTTCCTACTTGTAATTTAATTAATGTGGTTAGAGAATATATTCTGGTCATTTTAATTCTTTGGAGGTTTTTTGAGATTTGGTTTATGGCCTCAAATATGATCTTGATGAACATTTTGTTTTCTTGAATATAATATACAGTTGACCTTTGAACAACACAAGGTTAGGGATGCTGACTGCCCCTTCCCTGCCCAGTTAAAAATCCAGGTACAATTTTGACTTCCCAAAAACTTAACTCCTAATAACATACTATTGAATTTAAGCCTTGCCAATAACATAAATAGCTTATTAACACGTATTTTGTATACATATTATATAGCACATTCTTGTAATAAAGTGAGTTAGAGAAAATAAAATTTTATTAAGTAAATCATAAGGATATAGTACCATACTTATTTATTGAAAAAATTCCACAGATAAGTGAACTCACACAGTACAAATCTGTGTTGTTCAAGGGTCAAATAGTGTATTCTTCAGTGTTTTGGGGTTTAATGTTTTTTAAATCTCAATTACATCTGGTTCATTGAAAGTGTTTAGATATTTTATATTATTCTGATTTTTATCCATTTGTTTTTTAATTATTGAAAGCAGGTGTTAGAATCTCCAACTATAATTGTGGTTTCTGTTTTTTCCTTTAATTCTGACAGTTTTCCTAGTCTAATTCCCTGTTACCATTTTGCTTTTGTATGATACAGGCTGCTGCGTTTCTTGAGAATAAAATGAATTTTATTCCTATCACCACCCCATTGCTAAACCAACACCACGTAATGTAAGTTTTGTTATGAAATCATTACATGTCAAGTTACCAATTTCTCCATTAGCTCAAGTGCGCTAAATGCTTTAACAATCCAAAAATTGCAGTGATTTAAGGTTTACTTTACGGTCATGTTACAGTCCTATGTGTGTTGCCAAGAAAAGGGTTCTTATCCACACGATCACTCAGGACATCAGCTTTTTCTTTGAGTGTCTTCTCACTTCTCCATGACCCCAGGATCACCACTGGATTTTTTGAATCTGGCTAACGAAAGAGAGAAAAGAATGAGTAGTATTGCATACAAGGTGTTTGGGGGCTGGGCCCTGAAAGAGTGTATTTCCTTTTGCCTATATTCCATTGGAACTCAGTTACCGAGGCTTTCTAATTGAACGTGAAAGCCAAGAAATGTGAACCGGTTGTGTGACCAGGAAGAGAAGAAGAAAATGCATTTTGGTGCTGTGCAGCGTTACCTCTATAACATACTCCAGTTCTGCCACGATCAGCTCAATATTATGTTTAAGTTATGCAATATAACATTTTATTTCATTCTGAGTACTGAAGCAAAAATAAATTTTACTATAGTGGCCTGCATAATATAATGAATTCCTGCTCCTATAAAGTGTCCTCTCTTCCATTACCTTGGTTGAAAATGATTATTCTCAACTCTATCATTTTATGGCTTTGGCTTTTAAACTTGGTTAAAATATCTACTGTGGTCCTTCTAACACTAAGGAAGTTGTGGATTCATTTTTCTCTTTCCCTGTAGGTGGTGAACTCCTTGAGTTAGAAGAACTATGTATTATTAATCTTTGTACCCCACAGGTGCCTGGCACAGGGTTTCATATTTGGTTCATAGGCAAGAATACATGTTTGTTGAACTGAATTGAGAGGCAATTGTAGTTCAAGGAGCTATGAAGAAGTTTGCAGACTTTCCATTTTTATCACTCAAGTTTCCCGATTTTATTGTTCTAGAGACTGAGGATCTGAGAAATTATATGCCACACTGATGCTTATATAGGTAGTAAAATATTTAAACTGGAATGAAAGCCCAGCTGTTCTGATTGATAGTTGGAGTTGTTTTTAATTAACCAATTTGATGATAATTATTGCTTCTCAGTTGTGGTATGACAATAAAAATTGCATGTTTAAAAAATTAAAACTTTTGTTGAAAACACCTCTGTTAAAAATTATTATAGCTTTTCCACAATAATATTTGTTAATGTGAACTGTATATCCCCAAAGTATTTTTGTAAATCCCCAAAGATTTTTGAAGATTATTTTCATTTTGGCACACTGGCAGATAGGAAAAATATATGTTGGAAAGGGGCAGCATGATAGCATCTTAGAAACAGAGAAGCATAAACTGTGTGCATCAGGTATAAACTGAAGCTTAATTTTTACACTTGAGAAAAAATATTATCATGAATTATTAAAATAATTTCCTTATCTGGTTATCAGATTTAGAACTGAATCTCATGTTTTTTTCAAGACAACATACAATGGAAAGAAATTGCTGAAATAAGTTAGACATTTCACTTTCATTTAATATGATGGTTAATTTTATGTGTCAACTTCACTGGGCCATGAGGTGCCCAGACATTTGATCAAACATTACTCTGAGTATGTCTGTGAAGGTGTTTCCAGATGAGATCAATATTTGAATAAGTGGACTGAGTAAAGCAGATTGCTCTTCTTAATGTGGGGGAGGGACATCCAGTCATTTAAAGGCCTGGATAGAACAAAAGGGATGACCCTCCTGTGAGTCCTAGGGAATTCCTCTTGCTTGACTGTTTTCAGGATGGGACATCATTTTTCTCCTGTTTTGGGGCTTGAATTGAAACAGTGGCTCCTTCTGGATCTTAAGCCTACTGGTCTCTAGACTGATCTGCACCATTGGCCCTCCATGTTCTCAGGCCTTTGGACTTGAACTAGGACTATACTACCACCTCTCCCAGGTCTCCAACTTGCCAACTTCACTGTTGGTTTCCATAGTCACATGGGCCAATTATATCTATCTATCTATCTATCTTTCTATCTATCTATCTATCTATCTATCATCTATATACCTCAGGGTTCTCCAGAGACACAACCAATAGGATACCTGTGTGTGTGTGTATGTGTGTGTGTGTGTGTGTGTGTGTGTGTGTGTGTGTTTCAAATACAGTTGATAATTATAGCTTTGAACACTTGGTTCTAAAGCATGTTTACTCAAAGATCAAACAGTGCTACAAGAAGGAAGACAAATTTAGGTTTGCTCAGATAATAAAGAGTTAATTGAACCCTTTTAGATAAATACATGTGGAGAAATTATGATTTGGGTGCTTCCAAAAATAGCAATGCTTACGTTCAGAATTCTAAATAAAAATATAATTGCCAAGTAATTCCTCTTGATTAGCACCTCTGTTCTCATGATGAGCTAGGATTCTGTGATAATGTTACAAGAATGATACTTAGTCAAAAGTTCAAGTGATATGCCACAAGTATGAGCAGTACAATCCCGATCTCTTCAATTAAGTATGTTTAACAGCAGGTGGGAGGTTATTTTCCTCCACAGAGAGAGAAAAAAGGCCTTTTCTGATGATGAAACATTGTTTTCTTAACAGTGTATCCAAAACAGAAAACTTAACTTGAAAGCCCTAATACCTAGTATCTAATTCTTCCATGTATCATGTTGAGAAAGTTACAGGTAAATAAACCCTTTCCGATATGAATGCTAGATTGTGTATTATAGCAAGGAGTTATGCTCTTCCTGATGAGCAACAAATACCCTCAGTCCATTAAAAGAAAATCACTATGTTCAGCCCACGTTGCTGAGTTTGTGTGTGTGTTTTTCCCAAGTCCAAGTGACTGTGACTTGGATTAACATTGACATGATCATTTTAGCACACACCTGGCTATAACTGAGAATCTATTGATCAGTGCTCTGGGGCGTATGAATTTTTTTTTCAAAGGCTTGGTCAACCCTAGGTTTATTGTGTCATGTTATGGACAGAACGAGGAGACTCAGCATGCTGTTACAAATGTCAAGGTTTATCTGATTTCAGCACATCTTTACCTCTGATGAATCATGGAATCTTAATAGAAGAGAGCTTTTTCTCTCCCATCCTCTCCTCTCTCCTCTCCTCTCCTTAGGAAGATGCACCATAGGAAATTTACTGCTGTAAAATATGCACCTTCCAAGTTGCTAGCTATCTTCAGAGACCCAAATCCTGTCTACTTTTTGAGTTTTCCTTAGAATCAAACACAGTGCTATTTCTCTTGTCATTTCTTCTTGAAAATCTAATTCATGTCAAACAATTCATGTGTAATTATTTATAAATGTCTTATTACACATTTGAACAAATAACTATAGGTCTAGAAGTCAAAATAAAACATTCAATCCACATACATTTATCGTCAACTAATATAATACATGGAAGGAAACAACTTTGGCCCCGGGAATACCAGGTTGATTAAAACTTGTTTCTTGATTAAAAAAAAATGATGGTATATATGTATCTACCAAAAAACTTGAAGGCAGGAGATAACAACTAAAACCAGGTAAAAATTACAGAGGATATTACCCTTGAAAGGTGTAATACAACAGGTGAGATTTGCTATTTTGAAACTCTGCTTGAATGCATGCTCAAACCTACAGAAGCCTCTGAAGGTAAAAAGCCAATGTCTTACTATCTTAAGGCATTATAGAACAGAGTCTGAGGCTAGAAAAATATCCAGAAAATTAGGGAGAAATCCTGGGATGAGGAAACACAAAGTGATTTAGGCACCAAACCTACATAGAAGATCCACTAAAACACTGAGTGCTAAGTTAGATAAACTGTCTGGCATTCTTGGGGAAAATTCTGTGGGGCCCAGCAAACAAAAACAAAACTGAATCTGGAAATTGAAAGAAGTATGCAGAAATATCAGATTATATGGTTTCTACGAAATCTATCTAGGTAGATAGAATCTAGGCAAGTTACCTGGTTCTAGAAGAAAAAATAATCACTCATCCCAGTAATGTAGCAATATCTAGTTTCTACAAGTTATTATCTGTATGTCTAGTATATGAAAAAAATACATGTGAAAAAACAAAAATGTGGCCCATACTCAAGAAAAAAGCGGGTAATATAAAATGATCTTTCAATAACTTGGATGTTAAGATTAGCACAGAATGACTTTAATTTTGAAAGATTTTTAAAAGTATTTTCAGACAGAGAGAGCATGAGTGGAGTAGGGGCAGAAAGACAGGGAGAGAGAGAATCCCAAGCAGGCTCCCCACTGTCAGCACAGAGCCCAACATAGGGCTTGAACTCACGAACTGTGAGGTCATGACCTGAGCCAAAATCAAGAGCCAGACGCTTAACCAACAGACCCACCCAGGTGCCACACAGAGAAAAACTTGAAAACAGCTAGTGTAAGTATTTTTAAGGACACACAGGAAGGTATATGTGTAATGAATAAAATGATGAAAAATCTCAGCAAAGGAATAAACACTAAATAAAAAGGCTATTCTAGAGTTTAAATATACAACTGCAATATGCAATAACTACATGTTGAAGGTAACAAAGGAAATGAATACATATATTCGAAGATGGATTAATAGAAAGTACCAATGTGAAGAATAGAGATAAAAAGAGTTGAGGTAAAATGAACAGAGCCTTAGAGATACATAAACAATACTAAGTGGTTTGGCATATAGGAAATTGGAATTCTAGAAGGAATAGAGAAAGAGAAGGGGATTCAAAAAATATAGGCTCTAAGTCCCACATTGTAGGGCCTGAGTCTATCTTGTTCTCAGTTGTATCCCCAGTACCTAGGATACCATAAATATTGTGCAAGTACCCATTTAATGATTATTAATACTTTTATGAATAAATATATAGCTTCAGGGGCAGAGGAAATATATTGTCTAAGTACTTGCTTTATAAATCATGGTGAATAATTAGATGAATATATATGTAGGGACGTTGGGTGGGGTCTGGTAATGTCTGACTCTTTAGAATATAAAAGAGGAAATATTGGGTGCTATGGAGAATTCTTTTGGTTAATTTCCTTGGTCCAAATAATTGACTCCTCTGTTTTTAACCTGATTTTCCAATGGCCAGCTTTATTTTTTTTTTCTCATGTTCTATTTCTGAGGCCTAAGCTGGGTGCCAAAATAGAAGTGTACCATTAATTATTGAGTAGCATTAGCTATCTGGTCAATAGAGTGACATTCAAATTGCACCAAGTTGACGTACTTGAGACTTGGGTCAAGGACTTACAAAACAAAATGAGTTAAATATGGAGCAGGGACACTGTGTAAGAACAGAGATGAATAGGAACCAGACGTGATGACTCATTGCCCTCACAGTAAAGACCTGGGATTCTTACTTAGATAAATTTCAGGAGTTATTGTTTAAGTTCTGGACATTTCAAGGTGCGTGTATGTGAGCCCCCTAAAGGTATGGTGTATCTGAGAGTCTTGTTTCCTCCAACTCCGAGCAAAACCAAAGTTGAGGGTGACAATAGACTGTATCAATGTGTGTTCTTTTTAATGGTGCTCAGATCAACATAGGAAAGCTGAAAGTTCTAGGAGGAGGGCAGATGCTTGCAAGAAAGAAGAGGAATAATAATTCTGTGAAGCAGAGTGTTTTTGTTTTTGATGAATTCATACATCTGTGGTGTAGTTCTTTTCAGATCCACTCTAATTATAAATTAAAATGAGCCCCAGTATTTAAATTTTTTTAAAAAATGTTTATTTTATTTATTGAGAGAGAGAGAGACAGAGACAGAGAGAGAGAGAGAGAGCAGGGGAGGGGCAGAGAGAGAGGGAGAGACATAGAATCCCAGGCAGACTCCATGCCCTGAGAGCAGAGCCCAACATGGGGCTCAAACTCATGAACCGTGAAATCATGACCTGAGCTGAAATCGAGTCAGACGCTTAACTGACTGAGTCACCCAGGCTCCCCAAGCCCCAATACTTTTGGTGTATTTTGTGTGTAGGAAAGAAAGTGAGGGAAAGAAAAATTTCACCCATGGTAGAGTGAAGATAGCACTTAAAGTCAAGTGGCCTAGTCACAAACCTGTTTCTCCCCAATCAAAAACGTTGAGTAAGACTTTGGGTAGTCATGTCTTCTCTCTAAACTTATGTTCTTCGTATATAACAACAGTTTCTTTAGTCTATTTTTCATTTTGTGAAAGTGTTGGAAGTTATTCTCTATAAAGAGATCCATATACATACTCCAAGGACTGTTTCCACTCTTATGTGCCCACCAATACCTACCACTATTATATCTTTGAGCAAAAACAGACATGACTGAGGCCTAGAATTCTTTGGGTAATCATCTAAGTATATGGTAAACAGTATTTGAGGGAGATGTAAAAAAATACTTTTAGTAACAGGAAGCCTAAAGAATTTGAGGAGATACTGGAGAATTTCTTTTCCTCTTCACTCTACCTTTGTGTTGTTTCTTTAAAGGCATAAGTTTATTCATCCTACAATTATTTATTGATCACCTACTACATACTAGGCTCTGTCTCAGGAGCTGTAAATAGAACAGAAATCCCTGCTCTCATGACACTTGTAGTTTGGGACTTAATCCCTTTTGTGACTGTCCCTGTTTATGTTACTAACCGATCCTCACTCTTTTTAAAGGAAACTAAATTCTAGTATGAACACAAGTGGGAAAATGTTCAGTATTGAATAAAAAAAAATGTTCTGCCTGGGAAATAAAATGGCAGCAGACAAATATGCCTGCAAGGAATCTGAGAGGACAGAATTCTACAAGTTCTGAATCACATTTTGTCCCTGTGGGTGGAAAGAGCCAATACATTCAAAGCCAGATCTATCCAAAGTCACCCATTTTTATATAAAGCCATCTAGCCCAGACACAACCGTCATATGTTACAATTTTCCCTGCCAAAAAATTAATTGGCTCAGGCTGACTTTGAATTCATCCCAGATTTACACAAAACTTGCTGAAAGGTTTGTCTACCTCAAGAAAACTTTTGATAAACCCAGCTCCACATTTTAGATTTTTACAAAAACCTGAAACAAAGCAAGATTTTCTTGGTTTCCTGTTTGGTGCAGAAGTACTCCAAGCTCTAATTATGAGGCCTCAAGGGAACACAAGGAGAGACCAACATAAAAAGAAAAATCTCTGAAAGAGGTAATTAAGGAGAAAAAAAAACACATGAGGAAAACAAATAAGAATCTCTAGCTTGGCTGAAATTATAAAATCATTAGGAATATATTTATATTAAAAATGTTTATATGGTTTAATGCCATTTTACAGGTCAGCATTTCTGGATGCATTTTGTTGTTAAAACTTAGGAATTTTCAGAATGAGTGCCAAACCTATACAGAGGATGATACATAAATAGAAAATACAGATCAAAGCGCTCTCTCTTCCACTCTCAACCCTGTAAAGTTTCATATTTTCCCCTTTTTACTGACATTCAAAGATGAGTTAGCATAAAATGGAAAAATAATTCATTTGGAAATGGTATTTGAGACGTATATAGAGCATACCACACAGCTGAAATTTAAATGTTGAAATTACTTTGCCTTCAGGTGACTTAATCAACAAAATCAGTTTATTTCAATGTTATTCAAAATGTGCCAAATAATCAGATTATGTTCTTACATTTTCCCCATCCATCCTTAGTTTTAGGCCAAGATATATCAAGAGGGTGACTCAGATGGCTTTTGTTCTTGACTCTGACTTTGTAAGATCTTTGAAATTTGAAGATAACTGAACTGTTTTTATTTTTAAGTCAGAGAACCTTATTTCCTGTAACTGTTGCTTTGATACTGAAGATCGTTTCCATTGACATGGAAACATCAGTGAATATGTTGTTATTTCATTAATGAAGTAGATCTGAACCTATTACATGCCCCATCTTAGGATATATATAAGCTCAAGGCCTTATTCACTTACGACAATATGAAAACAGTGTTAGAGCACAAAACCAGATGACAAATTACGTTGAACATCTAAATGGGTTAAAAAAAATTTAGAGAGAATAAGAAGGGGTAGTGTAACAAGGATGGTTGCTATTTGGCTGGGTGGTTAAGGATACATAGGGCTTGGAAGGGAGTGATTAAGACCCTAAGTCAAGAAAATGGTAGGATTAAAGGAAAGAATCAAGGAGGAAGACAAATTATAAGAACATATTTAATGAAGTTATTTTCTCCTGCTTAGGATGTGTCTGAATTGCCCGATAGACTACATTTGATGCGTTTGGTAAGATAGGAGGATCCATTATTGGCTTCACAGCTTTGTTTTGTTTATCTTTTAAAAATCACGTGTGATTTTTGATATACCAATGAAAGACAGTTGGAGGCAGAGGATACATGTAACAGGCAGTAAAGGGGCCCTGACTCTGAAGTAGCGATGTCCATGGTTAAGCTGCTTCTAGCAATTAATGGCTGTGTGACCACAGGCAATTTACTTTATCATTCATATGGAAAAAATGGACATAATAGTAGCACAGATCTCATAGGATTTTTTATGAGGAACTAAGCTGTTAATAGGTGTGCAATCCTAAATTGTGTGTATGGAATGCACCTCTTATCTTAGTCATCATAATCAAATCATTATCTTGAATCAAATAGCTTGGTTTTAGTCGTTATAGCTATCTGCCCTTGAGCAAGTCACTTCTGAACCTCTCTTCTCTCAAAGTAAAACAGGGATAGTAGTAATAGTACCTACCTCAGGTAGAATCAAAGGGTTACTGTATGTGACAACACACTGTAAATTACAAAGCACTATAATTTTCATTGCTATTGACTTATTGGCCTTGGCATCTATAACTTTATGTGGGACAGTGGGAAAGAGGAAGGTAAACTGATTAAGTAAGGATAAGATGACAATGAGTAATATATATATAAAAGTAATATTATTCAGCGATGAGAAAGGCAGACATCCTGGCGTTTACAACAACATGGATGAAGCTTGGGGGCATTGTGTTAAGTGAAATAAGCTAGATGGAGGGGACAAATACTGCATGGTAAAACTTATATGTGAAAACTGAAAAAAAATGTAAAACTCATAGAAACAAGAGAGAAGAAGTAGAAAAGTGATTGCCAGGGGGTAGGGGAGATAGGATGAGGCTGGCAAAAGGGTACAAACTTTCAGCTATAAGATGCATAAGGTCAGAGGATCTAATGTATAACAATGGTGACTGTACCCCCCCCCACACACACATGTATACATATACATATATATAGTAACAGTTGTGTTAACTAGATGGGAGGGATCCTTTCACAGTATATACAAATATCAAATCATCATGGTGTACGCTCCAAATGTTTTACCATTTTATATTTCAACTGCTCCTCAATAAACCTGAAACATAAATTATTAAAGATAAATACAACAAAGTTTAATACAATTAAAATAAAATTATACCATAGCGACCCGAAAGTGATGAGCAATACCAGTATTACCTATTTACAAATGTATCTCTCCCGTTTGATGATAAAATTCCTGAGAGCAGAAAGCATTTTTTCTCAATTGTGTTTCCTAAAGTTGAATAGAGGCCTGGTGTATAATAAGGAATCTGTAGTTACTGAATGGCTAAAAAATAAACCATGAAGGAATGAAGATAATTTGGATGCAATACATGTTAATAGATATTATGGTAGTATGACTAAATAATCTTACTTTCTTTCCTTTTTTAATGAAAATCATAAAATAAAGAATTTTATACATTAGCTTCTGAAGAACTTCCCACAGACTCCGTTAAGAAAGAAATATGCTGGGGGTACCTGGGTGGCTCAGTCAGTTAAGTGGCCAAATTCGGCTCAGGTCATGATCTCAAAGTTTGTGAGTTCAAGCCCTGTGTCAGGCTCTGTGCTGACAGCTCAGATCCTGGAGCCTGTTTCAGATTCTGGGTCTCCCTCTCTCTCTGCTTCTCCCCTACTCTCTCCCTCTCTCTGTCTCGCTCTCAAAAATAAATAAACATTGAAAAAATTAAAAAAAAAAGAAAGAACTGTGCTTACTCTTAGGCAATGAAGGATGTTGTTCATACTGTTCTTTTCTCTTTTCCCCCGATCCACTGCATACTGCCTAGTCTTAGGTGATAGATCCTTATCTGCAAACTTGGGCCTCAGTTCATATTTTTTGTCAGAATATTAATAATTTTTATTATATTGTTAATCCTTTTCCCGTAGAAAATATGGAGGCCTGTGTATAATAAAAATAAGTCACAGTGCTTAAGTAATTCAAGACTCTTCCTTTTCTACTTTAAAAAAATTTTAGTCATTTTTTACCACTGTAAGGACATTAGTGTTTTTAATTTTTTTAATGTTTATTTATTTTTGAGAGAGTGAGACAGAGACAAAACACAAGCAGAGAAGGGCAGAGAGAGGGAGACAAAGAATTTGAAGCAGACTGTAGGCTCTGAGCTGTCAGCACAGAGCCCGATGCAGGGTTTGAACTCATGAACTGTGAGATCATGACCTGGCTGAAGTTTGACACTTAACTGACTGAGCCACCCAGGTGCCCCTAAGGACATTAATGTTTTAAAAGAAGACAAACTCAAGATGAGCCTCACTTATTTATTGTCGTCAATATTGCAAATAGCCGCTTGTGGCTTTGTTACTGCTATTGTTGTGTTGTTTTTACTTGGCTTTTATTTTCCATGTATAATAACAATGATAATATAAAATGTTCACATCCTGCTTATTCTGTGTCTGCTACTGGTTTAATCACTTATATTTACTCATTTACACTTCATAACAACCTCATCATATGGATACTCTTAACATCCCCATTTTTAGCTAAAGGAACTAGGCACAGGGAAGATAATAAGTTGCCTAAGATCACATAGTAAGTGATGGAGCAGGGATCAGGACCCAGGTAGTCCTTTTCTATAATCTGTGCTCTTTCTCATTATGGGAATCTAAAGTTTCAAAATCCCAAATTAAGACATGATTCGGCACGTATTAGTTTACTTGTAGATGCAACATTTGCAATCAGGACTGTCCCCCTAAATTGGGAATATAAGGTCACTATGACTACGATGTATCTTCTTCCTCATAGCTTGTCTTAATTCCAAGGTCAACCATGCTATGACTTTCCTAAGTTAGCAGACAGAAATGATAAAAGATGAATGGAGAGAGTCATTGCTTGGATTTGTCAAAAACCACTTCAATTTTCTTATCATATTAGGTACCTAGTGATTGTGTAAAGCAGAGTGTTTATTTCAAATAAAAGAAATTACCAAGAGATTTTAAAAGACATCCAAGAGCACAGATACTGTTGCTATAAAAAATGATACAGTTGAGATCTGACGTACTCTCAGCTGGGGACTAAATAATTCAAAGGACTTCCCTTTTTAGTGTTTAAAACATGTTTCTGCCAATTTACTAAACAGACATAAGCAACTCTGTATTTGCATGTGATTATTTGGGGTTAAAATTTCAACTAGAATTGATGTATTAAAATTTAGCTCGTCCACGATGACACCCTGAAGTCAGGTTTTTATTATCAAAATGCTGGCTGGAAAGCCTCAGGGATGGAGAAGAATGTCTAATACTTATATTATCTTTATAGTGTCTAGTATTTTTTCTTTATTTGTTTTATTTTCCTTTCCCCTGCAAATAACTTTCTGTCTTCAATATAATTAATGAAAAAAATGGAGTGGTAACCTTCTTCAGACTGGGGATTGAATAATAGCACAGAAAGAGAATAGGTTCAACTTAAGTTGAATATAAATCAAAGAATAAGCCCATGTGAAGTAAAACTCATTCTCCAAACTAAATGGGCTTTGTAAGAGGTAGTGATTTGCTCTTCCTTTCATGCATGTACAAGCTTAGCGTTCGGAGAAGAAGGGTGTAAAAGGTTGCCAAGTCACCTCACTTTCTACAGTCTGCATTCTCCTTTCTTTGGTGGCTCATTTTTACTTGTCCTTTAAATTGTTGCTTCAGGTATCATTTCTAGTAAGGCTTTCTTAATTCTGTTGTGTCACTTTTCTCCAAGCTTCCAAGATACCCTGACAGCTCTATTAGTGTATTTATCTCATTGACTTGGAATTGTTCGCTTACGCATATCCCCTTAGGTCTTCAAGGATGAAGGTTAAGTTTTATTTATCTTTGTAGTACAATGTTTAGTATGACATAGACATTCTATACATGTTGAAATAAATTTAAAAACTATATTGGGAATGTTAGTCACTCAGCAATGGTCAAAATCAAGTGATACTTCTTTTTAGACTTTATTTTCTTCATCCAAATGTTTATTATTTATCAGACTTTTTGGAACATGATGGAACTTGTTTATCCTGGTTCCCTGGTGTGAAATTCAGAGCTTGTGCAATGTAAGCATATCTTTACAAATATAAGCTTATTTGCATAAGTTTATGTAACAGATGACAAATGGCCTTGAATGATAAAAGTGAAAAACTCAATTTATCCATTTCTTTTAACCCCAGATAGACATTAAATAAAACTTTAAAAAAATATAGAGGTATACATGTATGGCAAAACTTGTATCACATGGGTATATGTGTATAATGTATGTAAATAAGTATTTATAAAATGCATAGGCACACAATTTTAATATAGTGGGATAAGGAAGTCATTCATTTGGCAAAATATAAGATGCCCAGTTTTTTTTTTAATGCATAGGATTTTGCATTTAAACAGACATGGACTTGAATTCTGAGTCTATAGCTCCTGAGCCATGTGACCTTGGATAAGTTATTTAAGCTGTTTCATTCTCAATATTCCTAATGTGACGCGAGTAATATGTATCTTGCAAAATTCTGATTAGGACTGAATGAGATACTATATTTAAAGTGTTCACCGTGATTTCTTCCACCTAGCATGTGGTCAATGAATGATGGTCTTGTTTTTGTGGTTATTGTCATAGCATAAAAAAGAAGTGATTTCATATTTTTGTTTTCTTCCTTGACTTTAGTTTCCTCATCTGTCCAAAGGTAATCACACTCTTTACCTCACTGGTGGTTATGAAGGTCAAATGGGATGATGTCTCTGAAGGTACTTTTTAAAATGTATAGTGTTTAAAATGTCAGAATAAACTGACAGTTAAGGCTATTTTTAAAATTTTTTCTTGTTTTTTTTAAAAATATTTTTTCTTATTTTTTAAAAAAAATGTTCATGTATTAACTTTTGAGAGAGAGCACAAGCAGGGGAGGGGCAGAGAGAGAGAGAGAGAGAGAGAGAGACAGAGAATCCAAACAGACTCCAGGTTCTGAGCTGTCAGCACAGAGCCCGACTTGGGGCTCCATCTTGCGAACCGCGAGATCATGACCTAAGTGGAAGTCAGTCACTTAACCAACTGAGCCACCCAGGCACCCCAAAGCTATTTTGTTTTTATTTTAAAGAGTGGAATACTGGCAGGACACAAAGTAAAGTGTTACTGAACTGTAGTCCTATATGTTACAGAACAAACCCTCTCAATTTCCTGCTTCGCTTGTTTTTCATTTTCTACTATTTAGTTACCAGGACTCCTTTGGTTTGCTTCCTTTCTCGCTATGTGGGAGACCTAATCAGTACTGAAGCAGTCTCCACCAATTAATTGGAGGAAGCAATTGTCGACTTTTCGGATTATGTACAAAACCCTAGGCTCTGTTCTATCAGTTTAAATACATTTGCTACATGAGTGCATCCTCAAAAATGCCAATAAATGTTTTCAGACTTAAAAAAAATTAGGTCTAAGTGAAGTTTTATTTATTCCTGTTAAACGTCCTTTCCAAGTCTGCCTGTGTCACTATTTGTTGTATTTTTAATGTTTCAGTCAAACTTAGTTTGGTCCTTGAAACCTTTCTCAAATTCATTCTCTTTTCTGGTACTGGTGTATACGTAGCCACACTAAGCCTGAGCGTTTCAACTTGACAAAACTCTGCCCTGAAAAACTACAGTGGTAGTTCTATTCTTTCTTTTTCTTAAAATGTTTTTAATGTTTATTCCTTTTTGAGAGACAGAGAGAACAGAATGTGAGTGGGGGAGGGGCAGGGAGCGAGGGAGACGGAATCCAAAGCAGGCTCCAGGCTCCGAGCTGTCAGCACAGACCCTGACGGCGCTGGGCTCAAGCTCACCGGCTGCAAGATCATGACCTGAGCGGAAGTCAGACACTCAACCGAGCCACTCAGGCGCCCCTTTTTTCAAGAGTTGTTTCTTTTTCTCGGAATTTATTAATTAAAATTTTTTTAATGTTTATTTATTTTTGAGAGAGAGAAGGAGAGACAGTGTAAGCAGGGGAGGGGCAGAGAGAGAGGGAGACACAGAATCTGAAGTAAGCTTCAGGCTCTAAGCTGTCAGTACAGAGCCGCACATGGGGCTCGAACCCACGAAGCGTGAGATCATGACCTGACCAAAGTGGGACGTTTAACTGACTGAACCACCCAGATTCCCCTTTTTCTTGAAATTTAATGGCACAATTTAGTGTCCTTTAAAGGTTTGCTGAAAACATTGTATTTCAAAAAACCAATAGATGTTACATTTGTACTTGTTTCTGAGCAAGAAAATTCTCAGGAACTTGAAAATGGCTTTAAAATTATTTGTTTGGAATGCCCCTCCAGAAGACTCAAGATACTGTAATATAGTTTTTATTTCCTTTCTTTTTCATATATATATATTTTTTACATTTTTCTTAAGTTTATTTATTTTGAGAGAGAGTGCACAAGCATTGTAGGGCAGAGAAAAGGGAGACAGAGAATCCCAGGCAGGCTCTGCACTGTCAGTTCAGAGCCCAGTGTGGGGCTGGAACTCAGAAACCATGAGATCATGACCTGAGCCAAAATCAAGAGTTGGACGCTTCACCTACTGAACCACTCAGGTGCCTCTTTTTCATATATTTCTTTTTTTAAGTTTATTTATTTTGAGAGAGAGAGAGAGAGAGAGAGAGTATGTATGTGTGCAGTAGCAAAGGGGCAGACAGAAAGAGGGAGAGACAGAGAATCCCAAGCAGGCTCAACACCACCAGTGCAGAGCCTGATGCGGGGCTTGAATTCATGAACTGGGAGATCATGACCTGAGCCTAAGTTGAATCCTTAGCTGACTGAGCCACCCAGGTGCCCCTTCATATATAAGGGTAAAATCAACAAGGTCCTGACTTTACTTCCTTGACCATTATTATATACTCCTCTTTGGAATTACCAGGCTGTCCTCATATGCACTTACTGTTCAATAGCAGGTCTTCATTGGTCAAAATTTTACACCTTCCCAAGGTACTAAGTCCAACCATGGCGACTACTAAGTGTGAATTCCAAGCAGTTTAGAAAAAAATTCATGAAAGATCTCTTGGAGAGACCCTGGTTAAAAGCATGAACTTTCTAGTTAGATTAAAAATTGGTTCAAAATCTAGTGTTAGATTTTAAAAGGTGAAAGACCTTGTGCAAATTACTTCTCTGGGTTTCAGTTTCACTTCCTGTAAAACAAGAATAGCAGTGCCCATATTATGAGATAAAGTTTTGAAATAAAAAAGACAATATAGCACTGTTATGCTTACTATGATTGTTGTTTGCCATTAAAAACAGAATCAAAGCCCAGTGGGGAAGTGAGAGTCCCCTATATTCTTGAGTAGTTGGTCACTTAACAGACTGAGCCACCCAGGTCCCCCAAAGAGGCTTTTAACTTTAAGTAACAGGAATCCCACCTATTCTGGCTTATACAAACATGGGGTTACTTATTTATTTATTTTCACAAAACAGTCCAGAGGTAGACAATTGTTGTTCTGGGTTAAGAAGTTTATGATATCAGAATTAAATCTCTGAAAAATCTCTTCTACTCATGGTTGCAAGAATGTTGCTGTGGTCTCAGCAATCACACAGATGCAAAAATCCTTAACAGAATATTAACAAGGTGAATCAAGTAATGTGTAAGAAGGATAAAATAGGGACACCTGGGTGGCTCAGTCTGTCAAGCAACCGACTTTTGGTTTGGGCTAAGGCCATGATCTCACGGTGGTGAGACTGAACCCCATGTCGGGCTCTGCACTGGGTGCGGAGCCTGCTTGGGATTCTCTCTCATTCCCTCTCTCTCTCTGCCCTTCCCCTGCTTGCTCATGCTCTTTCTTTCTCTTAAAATAAATAAATAAAGTTTAAAAAAGTATAAAATATCATGATTAAGTGATTTTTTCCAGCAAATTTTTTAAAATGTTTATCTGTTTAGCGAGAAAGAGCAAATCAGCCCCAGCGGGGGAGAGGCAGAGGGAGAGAGGGAGAGAGGATCCCAAGCAGGCTCCTCACTTTCAGCTCAGAGCCCTATGCAGGGACTAATCTCACAAATCATGAGATCATGACCTGAGTCAAAACCAAGAGTTGGATGCTTCACTGACTGAGTCACCCAGGTGCCCCTCCAGCAAGACTTTCATATGATAATCAATGTAATAGCCATATTAAAAATATTTTTGAAAACATTAAAAAATCTATAGGATAATCTTAATAGATGTAGGAAAAGGAGTTGATGAAATTAAACATCCAGGGAACCAGGAGATAAAAGGGAACTTTGTCAATCAAATAAATGACATCCATGAAAACCTACAGTGGACACCATACTTAATAGTAAAAGATTGAATGCTTTTACCCTAACATTGTGAATAAGGCAAGGATGTTCATTCTTACAATTCCCAATAAACTTTGAAATGGAGGTTCTAGATTGTGCAGTGATAGAAGAAAAAGATATAAAAGGCATATAGTTTGGAAAAGAAGAAATCAACTGTCACTCTTTCCAGACTATATAATTCTTTATGTAGAAAGTACTAAGAAATCAATCAAAAAGCTGCTAGAATAAGTGAATTTACAAAGATCACAGGATGCCAAATTATACAAAAAGATAAGTTGGATTTCTATTTACCAGTAATGGGCAACTGGGAAAACTACACCATTTACGATAGCATCAAAACATTAAATACTCAGAGACAAATTTAACAAAAATATGTACTTATGTAAGAAAAATGAAAATATGAAAATACATATCTGCAAAAAGACCATCATATTCATAATAGTCCCAAACTAGAAACAACCCAAATGTTCATCAACAAATGATTAGGTAAACAAATTATGACATATCCAATGTCATGATATGTAGCAATGAAAAGCTATGAACTACCAGTACAACATGAATAAATCTCACAGACATTATGCTAAATAAAAGTAGTCATGCACAACAGGAGCACATATTGTATGGATTGATTCTTATTGACAGGAAGCAGATCAGTCATTGTTTGGGATGAGGTATGTGGTGAGTGTTGGTTATAAATTGGTATAAGAAAACTTAAGGGGTTGATAGAAATTTTCTATGTTTTGATCATCATTGTATTTGCCAAAATTCATGGAAAAGTTGGCACAATATGGGTACACTTTTTCTGTGTGTAGATTATACCTTAAAAAGTTGATTTATAAAAAACAGAAATGTTAACCTTTCAAGTCACAATTATTCATGGAAAATGTTTTAGGTAGAGAGGGCAGGGTGGTGATGCATCATTGAACTAGAAATGATACAATTGTCCTCAGAAGGTAGGGAGTTAATATTGGTGCCTACATGGTAATCAGAACCTGTTGAGTCGCTTCAGGGAAGAAAAACACTGAGCAGCCAAATTCTAAAGTGAATGAAAATATGTCCAATTTACAATCAAATAAAAATGCTGTGGGCATAAAGCCAAAGAATATTCTTAGATTAGACTTTGTTTAGCACTCTAAATTTAACCAGCTAGAATTCTTTAAGTATGTTCTTATTCAACATTTTGAAGTGAAGTATTTACTTCTTATTTGAAAAACTGTACTTCTGAAAGACAGAAGAAAGTCCATTTTTCTTTATAATAAAGAATGGGTGGTTTGTTACAGGTTTAATATACAGTGAGCACAAACTGCGAACATCTCCCCCCCAATACACGTGCATACACAGACACACACACACACACAGACACACACACACACACACACACACACACACTGGGGCAAGTCTGAGTCAAGGCTGGTGAAAAGATAGTATAAGTTGAGTTGTACTTATGGAAGTGATATTGCTAGCTTCCATCTTGTGAATAGAGATATATATAGATCAAATCAACAGAAGGAAGAGCTTTATGTTATGTGATACAACATTAAAATTGATTATAGTGAACAAATATATAGGATATGGGAAATTCCCCAATAGTACATTACTCTATAATACATCTAATTAAGTAAGCCTGGGAGGTTCCTTTCTTACTTTCTCTCTTCTCTAAAAACAAAACTTTCCTCCAAATAAATGAAATGTATATTTAAAAAACATAAACTTCTCCATTTACCATCTCAACACTCTTTCTGTTATGTGTATTGGTTCATAAATTATCCAGACAACCAAAATTCTTTTCACTGTAGCATTTGACATAACAATTAAAGCAGAATATTGAACTAGTTTTAACAAATTTAGGGGAGCAGTTTATTTACTTTATCAAGAGATGTTGTTCCCTTTAGGGAATTGAAAATTATATCCAAGATACTAATTTCCTCATAAAGAGATTTGGAGAGACTATTTTTCCCATAGAGCCAATATTCCAATTAATTCATCCAAAGAAGGAGATTTCTCAAATTGAGCCAAACTCAAAGCACCAGAGAATGATGTCATGAATTTTAAAAAGGAAGCCACTCTGCCAGATACCTAAGGTTCCAGTGCACACACTCAGTGATTCACAATTAGGTTGATTGATTACGTGATTTGTCGAATAGTCTTTCTGCTAGGTAAACATCTCTTAACACTGAAACCTTGTTGTCTTTCTTTTCTCCAAAATCTATTTGGGACAACATTTAATAAAATTCTTACTCTTTAGAGCATCCAGTCTTTTTGAAAAGGCTCTTAAATATTCTTTGCCTCAAAAAGAGTGTTGACAATTACAAGAGAAAATGAAAGCCAGATAATGCAGAAAAATTTGCTTCATATGCTTATAAACATGTGCACTGACACGGGTCTGCTGTTTGGTTGTGTGGTTTCCAATAATTCGGCCTGACTGATTATTGTTCTGGGGTTGTCTCTTTAGTGTCAGAGCCTCTGTACGGACAACCATGGAACACTCAACCATCGCGTACTACTGGCTGAAGTGGGGCAAGAACATATGCATCTAAATGAAAGGGATAGCAGTAATTAAAAAAACATGAGGGCAAAGATATTTCCACGTGATATGTTAAATACTTCCCCACTTCATTTCCTAGGCAGAAATTGAAATATGAATCTATCTGGCTCAAAATTTGGCACCTGGGGACACAGAGTGACATCGTGCTTGGTGGTGGTGGGGAATCTATTCAACTCAAGTGATATTAAACAGGAAGAAGTAAAGTAATTTATTTCTGAAATAAGAATGAGCGATATTAACAGGGAGTTTATGAGACATGTTTTCAAGAGTCTTTTTTTGTTACAAGACAAAACCATAATCCATGTTTGTTCACAAATACTAAGAAATGTAAGATTTCCTATATAAGAATGTACTGAAGTGAGAAATACATATTGCTGCTGGTTCTCAAAACATATTTCATGGAAGAAATTGTAAAGCAACCAACTAACAGAGCTTCCAGCCTGAAGGAGGTTTATATGGGCATATAGCCTGCCTATTACTATGCTTATGGATGGTGTGTACGACTTGTTTTGAGGTTTCCAGTTAATATACACTAGGGGTGGCAGGAAGCATCTCTTCAGTGATCTATTTGAACTTGAAGATAATGTGCTGAATTTTAAAGAAATTGTAAGGGAGAAGGGAACCGCTATTAGGAACTCAATGCGGGCAATGATTGGTCTGGGTATGTTACACAGATTAACAGACTAAAAAGACAACGTATGGATACTAATGAGACTTGCATTTAGGGTATAAAGAGTGATCCACAGTGTTTCATGAGGACAGGTTGTAACTAGAAGAATTCATTTTTGAACCAATGGAATATTTTAAAGAATAATGTCATGTAAATATGGTGATAATTACTCATGGAGATGTTTGGTTTGGAGAACAACTATAAGGCTACAATCGTAAGAACAACTTTTACAAGTTTGGCAATTACTTAGACCTTTATGTTGTCAATGTAGTGGGCAAATGGTAGCCCAAATGCCAAGAACATTGGAAAAATTCTAAGAATTATTTAACCAGAACTATATGCGTGAGTACACAATTGAGCAAGTGAAATACTTAACCAATGCTTCCCTGGTTTTCTCTATCTGGATAGCACAGCGGACTATTTAATAATGTTAAACAGAGAACATCTTTGGCTTATCATTTCCACAAAGGTTGGGAAGAGGCACTTTTTATATCAGACTTAACGAAAAATGATCTCGGGGCTCCTGGGTGGCTCAGTCAGTTAAGTCTCCAACTTTTGATCTTAGCTCAGGCCATGGTGGTTCAAGCTCCACATCAGATTCTGTGCTAACAGTAAGGAGGCTGTGTGGGATTTTTTCTCTTGCCCCGCCCCCCCCGTTCCTCCCCAACTTGTGTTCTCTCTCTCTCTCGAAGTAAGTGAATAAACTTAAAAAAGTAAAAAAAATGCAACATTAAAAATGATCTTTCCCAACAAAAGCCAGAGTGGTATAAAACATCTCCCATAAGAACTATCTCATAGAACATACAAACAGAAAAAAAAATGAAAATTTGGGAAATACACAAATAGATACCTTGAGCAATAGAGTCTGGAATTTTATGAAGTTTTTTTTTAGAAGCATAGGGGACTTCCTAAATTATTTATGGTTAAGAATAGACAAGTTACAGAAAGTGTTATGGAGGACTTGCATTTATTATTTATTTATTTATAAATGTTTATTTATTTATTTTGAGAAAAAGCATGAACAGAGGAGGTACAGAGACAGGAGAGGGTGGATCCCAAGCAGGCTCCCTGCTGTCATCACAGAGCCCAAATTTGGGCTCCATCTGAGGAAGCATGAGATCATGACTTGAAACCAAGAGTCCAATTCTTAACCTACTGAGCCGCCCTGGCACCCTACTTCTTTATATTTAAATATGAATGAATTTCATATGGAGAGAATGAAAATCGTCTCAGTATTAATGGACTTTACATGAGAAAGTGTGCGCGTGCATACCCACACGGACAATATTAGATAGGTATGTTGTGGTCACATATAACTTGTAAATCTCAGTAGCTTAAAACAGTATTTTTTGTTGGCAAGTATGCAAATTGGCTCCAACTCTATTTGGTCATGATCACCTCCATTCTATATGTCCTCCATTTCTTGAACCCAGGATGAGAGTAGTTTCTATCTGGACTATATTGTTCTCATAGCCTAGGGCAGGAGCTGAAGAGACAAACTAAAAAAAAAATTAAAATTAAAAATTAAAAAATGCATTTAAAGCTTCTAATAGAATATGGCATGCATCATGCCTGCCCATTTTCCACTCCAATGAAAGTTGCATGGCCAGTTCTGAACATGAAGTAGACAAATATCGTCCACCTACTTTGAAGCATAGCAGTTCACATTGTATAGAATATGGATATTTCAGTTTTTTCACAGAAGACTAAGCAAAGAGTTGGAGAATTTTAACACAATCAACCACAGATGCATATTTTATATGTATGAACCCTCCAGTATTTCCCCTTACAACTTGTGATTTTAGTTATTCAAAATAATTGATTTGTTTTTCTTATAATTCCAAAATTAAAGAAATTGTCAGATATTTAGCTCTCTGCACTAGGACTTTGTTGAGTATAATAAAATCTTGTGTTCAGACTAGATAAAGTGGACCCCTTTGAGAAGATTGCCTTAAGAAATTCTGGGTACAGCAGACTATATATAGGGTGTTTTTAAAAAGGGAGTTAAAAGTGTGTTTAATAAACTATCATGCCAAGTTGAAATTTCAGAATACTGCTCAAAATTTGTTTTAATACAAACAGTAGCGTACTGTTAGAGAATACCTCCATCTAAATTCTAGAAATTTTACACAAATACATTTCCATAGGCCTGATTTTGTTTTGCTAACTTTTACTAATCTTTTAGAGAATGAGCAAGATGTGAGAGCCAAACTGGAAAATTTGGCTATCGAAGACATTATTAAGGTAACAGATATAGGCTGAAAAGGCAAAACAAAAACAAAAACAAATAATAAAACACAAATTCAATTTTCTTAAAACCTTATTGTTAAAACCCCTGCACAGCAACTTCCAGGGCAAAGCTCTCTAAGAGTTTCTGTATTGAGAAAGAGAATTTTATTTCTATGAAATTTCTATTTTCCCAGGTCAGGGATAGACCCTTTGGTGACAATATCAGTCCTTTCATGACTTGTGAGCACGAATCTCCTTTGTACCGTCTGGCCTTTCCTGACACTTTGAGAGCAACACGGAAGTGTGTTGGAGCCATAGCCATGGAGCCTCCTAGGAAGCAGTGGGAAGGAGCAGAGGAAGCAGGTGGGGAATTAACAGCTTTGTAGAGAATCGAGTTGATATGTGAAACACACTGTGACTTCTGATAGAGACCATAAAATGCTGAGATTCACAAATTATATATTGACTGTAAAGTGTGAAGATAAATATAGAATATTTGCCTAATAAGCTGTTTTTATGTCTTCCATCTGGTTGCATTTGAAAAATATTACATCAAAAATATATTTAAGAATGTAAACCAATCAAAGCAAAGGCATATGAGATGACTTTTTTTTTCTTGTAGATCTGGGCTTTCATCTGGTATCTTTTCCCTTCAAGTCTGAATCAATTCTTTTATCTCTTTTTGTACTATAGGGCTGCTAGAGATGTATTATCTCAGTTTTTGTCTCTCTGACAAAAATTCTTTATTTTGCCTTCACTTTGAAAGATCGTTTTTGCCAGGGTGGAGTTATATTCAGTCAGTTTTTAAACATTTCTTTCTGCTTTTTAAAATTGTTGTTTCGTTGTCTTTTGGCTTCAGTTGCTTATAATGAGAAGTCAGCCATAATTCTTATTATTACCACTCTATACATGGCATGTCTCTTCCCACTCTGACTTTAGAAAGCTTTCCTCTTTATCTT
Source organism: Acinonyx jubatus (assembly GCF_027475565.1). Lineage (NCBI taxonomy): Eukaryota > Metazoa > Chordata > Mammalia > Carnivora > Felidae > Acinonyx > Acinonyx jubatus. Next base: position 44,102,137 of record NC_069391.1, read on the forward strand.
TGATTTTTAGCATTATTTTCATTTGAGAGAGAGAGAGAGAGAGAGAGAGAGAGAGAGAGAGAGAGAAGGAGGGGGAGGGGCAGAAGGGGAAAGAGAGAGAGAATCCCAAGCAGGCCCTGGGTCAGGGTGGACACCGGTGGGGGAGGAGGGGCTTGATCGCATGAGCCTGGGATCATGACCTGAAATGAAATCAAGAGTCAGATGCTTAACTGACTGTGCCACCCAGATGCCCCTCAGCATTTTGACTAAGAAGTGGCTACATGTGATTTTATTTTTAGCCCTATTTATCTTGCTTGAGATTCATGCCATTTTTGCACTGTGGTTTTATTTGTTCATTTATTTCTTGACAATTTTTGGAAATTCTCAGCCATTTTTTCTTCACATATTTATTTTGCTTTATATTCTTTCTCCTCTTCTTCAGGAAATATCATATTTCATATATATATATATGAACCAATATCATATATATATGAGTGTATATATACATATTTAGACCCTTAGATATTGCCTTCCTTCTCAGATATAGTGTTTTTTGCCTCAGTTTTCCTCCTTGAAAATTAAGTTGAATTAGATGGTTGTTTTTAACATTCTTGACTCTCAGTACACTATAATTTAAACTTAAAGTTTAATCCAGGCATTTTGTGTGGGGGACACAGCAGGCATTTTAATCCAGGCATTTTGTGTGGGGGATACAAGTTTGACTGGCTCCTTCCCTAAAAGAGTGAGTGTAAATTTAATAGAGGGGGCGCGCTTTGGGTACAAACCATTTACTTTGCCACTTACTTTTTGAATGCAAATTGTAGGTAAAATTAGGTAGCCAAGGAAAGGGGGAAGGGAAGAAAAATTTAAAGCATAGCATCAGATTGACAAGCTTACTCATGGATACTTTGTGAGATGGTTAATTGACCCTTAGACTTTGCAAAGTGTCTTATCCATAGACTGCTGTCTGCATTCCAAAGCATGAAGAAAGAAAATTATACATGAACTTTCAAAACTTTCATTGCTTAACATACAGTGAGTATGTACAGACAAAACAGCTCAAATGATAAGTTATGTGTCTCAAATAGAGTAAAAATCATGAAAAGAGCCTAAATAGCTGTATTTGTTTTTGCTCTCATCTACTCCTTGACTGAATTAATTGTTAGGCTCAGTCAAATCTCTATAGTTTCTACGAGCCTTTGTGGTAAGCCGCCTCTAAGATGGCGCTAGTAGTCCACCTCCTGGCATTCATAGCCTTGTATAATCATCTTGAGTGTGGACCAGACTCAGTAACTTGCTTCTAACAATAGAATGCAGCCAAAGTCATGGTATATAACTTCTTATTTAGATCACAGAAAGACTGTAGTTTTCTCTTGGCTAGTCTTTCTTGCTTTCTCTTGGGTGCTTCACTCTGGAAGAAGCCCGTTGCTATATAGTAAAGTAAAGTAGCCCTGTAAGGAGGCCATGCCAATAAACATGGAAACCAGTCTTCTGAGGCCTGTGAATAGTCACAGGAGTGAGCGTTGAAATGGATCTTCTGCCAACTTCCCTATGAGTGGGCTTGGAAGCAGATCCTGCCCTAGGTGAGCTTTGAGAGCACACCTAGCCATGATTGCAGCCTCCATGAGGGTATCTCAGTCAGAACCATATAGTCTGGTCCCCTACCAGATTCTTGACTCCTAGAAAGCATGAGATAATAGCTGTTTGTAGTTTCCAGCTGCTACATTTTAGAATAATTTTTAACATGGCAATAGATAATAAAATTTTTAATAATGATGATTCTTTGTATTATTTGTCTTCTTATAGTTAACACATGTCTGACATCAAGGGATTTGCACAGTGGCTCTGTGTTACTGTCACACTTTTCAGCAAAAGAACTGAGATCTGGAATCTTGTTCAAGATTTCAAAGGTAGAATAAGTTGAATCAACATGTGACTTTAGACCTTCTGACTCCAAAAGTAATGCTTTTGCAACTGTGGCCCTGTTCTTCACTAAATGCTGACAAAAAAGGGACAGCAATGAATCTAATTAATGACTTTGCTGAATATATTAATCGGTTGTGATTCTCTATCCTTAGCATCCAATGGTTATTACAAGATCAAATAGTGGCATATATATAATACTAACCAGTTAGTTAGATTCTGGGTTAAGAGGTTATGTCATATATGACGGTGAAATCCAGAGTTGAATCCCTAAATTCCTTGGGAAATATGTTAGCCCCTTGATTTTGTTAAATTAGCTCTTTCTTCTCTATTTCAGTAAGTTACATGGCCCCATTTTAAAGGACTGCAGTTTGCCTTATCAGTATTAAAATAGCTGTCTGCACGAAGGTGACATTTGTGCTGTCTCTGTGGGTTCCTCTGGCCATTGACTTCCATTGTAATGTCCCCAGTGCTTTTCATCTCTTCATTCTAATTGCTATACTTTTGGATGCTGGCCCTGATTGGGACAGGCAGTTGAAATGGCATGTACTGGGTGATTGACACAGTCTGTATAAATACCTATTCTCTTAAGCCCACGCCATGTCACAGGCTGTCAGAGCTAGTCTACTGCCAGGGCCTTTTCAAAATCATAATTAAAGCATGATGCCCACTAGTCAATTATAAGTTCATAAATTAGGCTCTATGAAAAAAAAAGCTACTCTCAGGACTCTACATATGAGTTGAACACTCTTTTCCTCTCCCTCTGTTTTTGAAGAGGCTTGGTATTTAAGTCCATGGTTTTGGATAAAATTGTTATTTGAATTCATCATATTTGAGTAGCTATAAAGCCTACTAGAGTGTCAAGTATTCTGCTCAGTCCCCCAGTAAAAGGTTGTTGATGGATGGACAGCTGTTTTATACAAAGAGGAGGAGGCTTATATATCTTAGACTAGAGTTTTACTTGGTATGGGAGATGAATAGGAATCAGGTGTGGCAGGTAAATTTGTGAACAATTCTGAAACTCTTAGGATGTATCATGATTATTGGATCCCAAGAAGTCAGTAGTGAAAGTGAAGGGCATATTTCTAAATGCAAAGTGATCATACACAAGTTAAATTGATTGTAAGATGGCTTAATATTAAGGATTTCTAATTAAAGAGAAATTTCTAGAAAGCCTTGTGGTTGGATTTTTATTTTCCTCCTTCCTGTTATTTCTCATACTCTTTCTCCCTTTACTCTGTGACCTAGCATTAACTAACTTGAGTGTCAATTTCCTTATTTGGAAATTTTGGAACTCCAAGATTGTGAAAACTATGACACTTTTATAAGTAATACACTTGCTGCAGAACCCCAGAAACGACACAGTAAGTAAGAGTTATTACTGATCACTTTTTAGGAACACCAATCCTATCTCAGAACCTCTATTATAGCTATGGATCTTGACTTATATCTATCAAAATCAGTGGTAGAATTCAGTGGGTTACAAAAAAACAGAATTACCATATGATCCAATAATCTCACATCTGGGTATTTAACTAAAAGAATTGAAATCAAGATTTAGAAGAGATACTAGCATTACTGTGTTCATGGCAGCATTATCCAGAATAGCCAAGATATGGAAACAACCAAGATGTCCATCAACAGTGAATGGATAAAGGGAATGTGATGTATGCATACATTGGAATATTGGAATATTATTTAATCTTAAAAAAAGGAAATGCTGTCATATGTAACAACATGGATGAAACTGACGGGCATTATGCTAAGTAAAATAGGCTAGTGACACAAGGACAAATATTGCATGATTCCACTTATAGAAGTTACTTAAAATAGCCAAACTCGTAGACATGAAGTAGAAATGTATTTGCCAGGGGAAAGAATGGGTGATTACTGTTCAACAGGTCTAAAGTTTCAGTTATGCAAGTTATGCAAGAAATCTCCTGTACAAGTTTGTGCCTATATTAGCAATAATGTACTATACGCTTAAAAATTTGTTAGGAGGGTACATATAACTATACAATAAAACATTATAGCAATATAATATGTATTATTTTAATATTACCTCCAAAATTGAACTTCTCAATATCCCCAAAATATGATTATTCTAAAAAAACATGATATATATTAAAAATCTAAGAATAACCCCTAAAGGCATGTTTTGGAGTGAAAAGAATTTTGATCAGAGTTGTCTGGTAGCTTGGTGAAATGTTTTTATTCACCTCCACATCTGAAACTAGACTTACATTTTTTTCAACAAATGCCTTTTAGATTGGTTATAACAATAGACTGTCTTTCTAGAGTGGGTTAATTTATGCAGTTGACATTTATGAAGTACTCACTCAACTGACCACCCACTTTAGATAAACACTGAGGATTTAGAAAAGGTATCATTTACTGTGTGCTGACTATGTGCCCAAAATGTTCCATGCCATCAAATAATCACAAAATCCTGTGAGGCAGATGTTTATATCGCCATTTAACAGATGAGAAAGCTGAGATAGAAGTAGTTAGAACAACTTGCCTACAGACGGTCACATACCCGGCAAGCAGAAAAGTAGAATTTCAACTTGGGTGAATTTTACTTCAAAACCTTCTACTTCATTTCCTTCTATATTTTGCTGCCTTCCTGGAGCTCATTTCCTAGAACTGAAAGGCATTCTGTCTTTGGTAGAGTAGGGTTCCTGAGCCTGAGGCAAGGATTTGGGTACACATGATTTATGGAAAGAGTGCCCCAAGAAAAATAGAATAAGGGAAGGTCAGTGGAGCAACAGAGGAGATAAGTAATTATCCCCTCCAAGCTGGAGTCTGGAGCTGGAGAGCAAGAACTGTGTCACGACACTAACTGCCCCTTGAGCTAACCCTTATGGGAACACCCTGCATCAGTTAGTCACAAGGGATGGAAGGTGGAAAAGAGAAACTATTTCAGTTTTCTGGGGACTGAGAGGGTTTTCTGGGATGCAGAACTTTCAGTTCTGAGACTGGGACTGTCCCAGGCAAACCAGAGTGGTTGTTCCTGTATGTGGTGGCCTGTGAAAGTGAAAATAAATTTTCCAGAGAAGGCTGTGAGCCTCCAGCAGCCAACACTCAGCAGCTCTGGGAAGATGAATTTGTGACCTGGTCAAGGGGATCTGGCTTTGGTACAATCAACAACCACTGGGTTGCCTTCCTTAGCCCAACTGTCTTGGAGAAATCAATCAGGCAAAGAGACTGAAGTGGGTTGTATCATATGAGCAGATCCACTCTTCAGATTCCACCAGTGAGCTTTGGGGAAATAAGACCTTTATGGTGACAGTAGAAGAATTGGAGGAAGATGCTGTTTGGGAGCTGGAAGATGAAATGAGGAGGAACATTATCTCTGGCTAACAAACGATGATGTAAATGACAACAGTAGTTGCTTTTGCTGATATGAAGCACCGAAACCCCTGTTTTGGGATCTTATGTATAAAATAACCCTGCTGGGAGAGAGAGAGAGACAGAATCTAATGCAGGGATAAATGTGGTAAGTGTTAAATACTTTTCATCATCATCGTTACAAACTTGCCCTTATTAGGGTGTTTCAATACAACATAAGAAGTCTAAAGCAAAGTATATTGAAATCGTTTTGCCTTCAAACAGAAATATGAAGTCTCTGCAAACCATAGTCTGAAAGGTATAAGCTTCAGTCTGAGAAACTGAGTGATTTTTTTCTTCAAATTTCAAAGAAAATTGTTTGATAGAAAATTATTCTCTAGGTTTCTATTACTGTAGTTACCCTACTGGATAATAAAAGGTTTAAATTCAGGGGCGCCTGGGTGGCGCAGTCGGTTAAGCGTCCGACTTCAGCCAGGTCACGATCTCGCGGTCCGTGAGTTCCAGCCCCGCGTCGGGCTCTGGGCTGATGGCTCGGAGCCTGGAGCCTGTTTCCGATTCTGTGTCTCCCTCTCTCTCTGCCCCTCTCCCGTTCATGCTCTGTCTCTCTCTGTCCCAAAAATAAATAAAAAACGTTGAAAAAAAATAAAAATAAATAAAAAGGCTTAAATTTGGATTAAAATGCATGAGTGGAGAAAACAGCAGCATTCATGCAGGAGGCCCTCAAAGTTCAGGCTCGTGTATGTCCTGCCATGTGAGTTTGCTTCCATAGAATCATACTCAGGACAGAATGTCAGGATAAGTTCCTCCACCCACATCCTGTCCTTCCCAAAGTTCCCTCTTGAAGGCTTGTGGCTATCAGTTTCATGAGGCTACATGTATAGAGTTTATTACCTAGTAAATGGAGAGCCTATTGTCACAGGGTCCATAATTTTCCTCAGATGAGCTCCGATCTTGTTTTGAGAGACCCAGCTCTTCAAGTGCTTTCTCCAGGTACAGAGTACAGCGAGATGTAACTTAAGTGTCACTTTGCTGACTCAATCAGGAATCTTTTCTATTCTGTTCACATTTGGAACAATAGAAACCTATTAGAAAGCAGTGTTTCCCGAAGTGTGTTCTGTAGGTGCCCCGCCCCACCAAGATCTTTGGTCACAGTATCTGGGTACCACTATTTGATCCTTCAAAGAGATCACCAATGCACAGTAGCATATTAAATTCTTTACCTAATCCAGTGTCATCCTAACATATTTAACAACCAAGTCCTTTTTACCTTGAAACTCTAATTCACCCTTGATGATACACATGCATTCTCTAGAAAAATGTTTTCAGAAATGCCGGGCAACAGCAAAGAGTCTTTGTAAAAAGGACAAATAGTTAGGATCGCCTTTTTAATACCCTGTGATTTCCCATATCACTTGTCTGTCCCTTTTGATCCCCTTTGTCCGTTGCCCTCGTATCAGCTCTATCCTTCTGAATAAAGGAAATAACATGGGAAAAATGATGGCCTTTTTCTGAAATACACTGTGGTACTGTTTTGAGATACAAATAAGAGGACATCTATTTTCCCTGTATCTGAGACTCTATCTGTGTATCTTCCTTTGCTTTCCACAAGCGAAAATCTTAGGTACCAACAGGGATTGAGGAAGAGAAAGAAAAATAATATTTAGCATATTTTCTTCCCTGTGGTACCTAAGCATTAAACAGTATATGTGCATATATATATATTAAAAGCCAAACAATCCTAGCAGAGATAAAGTAGTATATTTAAACATTTGAACATCAAAATCTATTAAATGAAGGCTGCAATGGAGAAATACCCAAAACATTCAATAAAGCTTTTCAACCTGAATATAGGGTTACCATGACAACGAAACTCAAAAATCCCTCTTCTTCATATAAAGTTGCTGAAAAAATGCCCATGGTGGAAACAGCATGGAGTCCTCAATTTGATAACTACTGAACAGAGGTACAAAGAATCTCCAAAACATTTGATAAAGCTTCAGGGTGAACATTTTAATATCCTCCTTAAAAAAATAATAATAATGAAAAGACCCAAGCTATTTCCACACTACTTCTTTTTTCTTTCATCTAAACCATTTTGAGGATTTCATGCTATTTTAAAATCATTTTCTATGAAAGAAAACAGTTACGATTACAGTGGCCTAATGAGGAATATTAATAACATTGATCTTAAACTAGGTCTGGGGACTACCAAGCGTGGCAGGGAAGAGGTCCCTGCGCAAATCAAGAGGCAGTTGTCAGACTGATGCTGACTCAGCACTGCCAGTGTGACCTCTTATTCCCCGCTTGTTCTTGGGCAAGCCTTGAAATATGCAGCGACACACTCTGCCAGAGCAAACAGAAGCAAAGTACTTGATTCTCTTACATTCAATTCTCAGCCAGTTTCTTAGAAGGACAGTATGTACATGAACACATAGTATATATGTGTATTTTCATCTCATGCACATTTCTACATGTATGTATAAATTATATGCATGTGTGTTGTTTGCAAATATATTCTAGCCTACAGGTCCACACAAGTGAATGGTTTCACATAGGAATGGTGGGCTTATCGGTACTTAAAATTTCCTCCCAATGATATAGGGCAGTGGTTTTGCCGACATCTAATAAAACATAGTTAACCCTATCTTTTCCATCTACATGGGAAAAGGTAAAATTTAAAAAGAAAACATTTCATCCTGATATTCTCACTAGGAGAGCTTCAGAGTCAGGTAACTGGTATCTACATGGTCTAGGGGCGCCTGGGAGGCTCAGTCGGTTAAGTCTCTGACTTTGGCTCAGGTCATGATCTCATGGCTCATGGGTTCAAGGCCACATGTTGGGCTCTGTGCTGACAGCTCAGACCATGGAGTCTGCTTCGGATTCTGTCTTCATCTCTCTCTGCCCCTCCCCTGCTTGTGCTCTCCCTCTCTCTCTCTCTCTCTCTCAAAAATAAATAAACATTTAAAAATGGCCTGAATAACATATATCAAGAAGGAATGTGTCAGATCTTGGATATGATTCCTCATTTTCTGGAGGTACATGACTAAGTAGTTTGAAAAGGTGTTTTTTAAGGTAACCTCTAGTGCTGTTGGATTGATTTTGCTTGTGTGTTAGTTTGCTCACTTATGCTTTCCCTAAACCAAACCTGCTTTGCAGTGAGTTCATCAGATTGAAGAAAATCTTGCTTTATTTCAGCCTGTTTTTATTTGGAGGAGGGGAGAAATCCTATAGTCGCTTCTCAGAGTTGGTACGAAACTGCATGCGTGTGGTGGCAAGCAAAGATATTTTCCTCTGAAGTAGATTGATCTGCAGCATAGGTCGGGCGGAGTTTTCTAAAAACACACACGTAAAGCTCCTTAATATCCCTTAGGCAATGTGATTTTTTTTAACTTTTTTTTTTTTTTTTTTTTTTTAGTTTATTTACTTATTGAGAGAGAGGCAGAGAGAGGGAGGGAGAGAGAATTCTAAGCAGGCTCCACACTGTCAGCACAGAGCCCAGTGTGGGGCTCCATCTCAGCAACTCTAAGATTGTGACCTGAGCCAAAATCAAGAGGATGCTTCGCTGCCTGAGCCACCCAGGCACCCCAGGCATTGTGCTCGTTGGAGTGAAGTGCCCATTTCTTCCCCACAGCATGCTAATTATTCCACACTGCAGGATTCTAATTTTGTTTATGTGAATGCTCCAGGTAGTAGTATTCAAAGGGCGAACTAGACCACCACCACCATCATAGCTTGGGTATATGTTAGAAATATAAATTTTCATGCCCTACAGCAGACCCACAGTGCCAGAGGTGCAGGGGATGGGGCTCAGGATCTGTGCTTCAGTAAGCCCTACTGATGGTCTCTACCTACACATGCTGATGTTTGCGAACCACAGCTCTGGAGGAGAGGATTTGAGAAGATGACAATGTTGACGATGTGGACAAGGACAGGGGGGATTAGGAAGAAGGGGAGGTGGAAAAGGAGAGAAATTTAGAACCTGAGAATTGAGAACTGAAAGGAAATAGGGACTCTTTGATGGTGTCCTTTCATTGCCTCTGTAAGCCACCAGGGAGTGAAGTGGCTTGCCCAAGGTCAGAAGCACAGCCAGCAGAAGAAATGCTATTTTCTGAGGAGTAAAAGTTGACTATTAGACAAGAAACACAGAAAGAACTTTTCCTATTGGCGATGTGTAATATGTCTTTGACAATGCGGCTCATTCACGGGTAGCGTGAGTTCTGCATCCAGTGAACACTCTGTTGACTCGCTGATATTCTGCTCCAAAGAATCCATTTTAGAGCTGCAGCTATGAATGATGATGTTGCTCTTCTGTTTCTGGAGAATGCAAACACCGTCACTTGGGAGCAAAACATCTTAAGGTCCATACTACAAAGGCTAAATGTCCTACCATCACAGAGAATGTAAAAATTATGTAAGAACCACCTGTGGGACAAATGCTGTATGTAATAAAAGTAGGATCAGACCTTTTAGGATACAAACCTTTGCAGTAGTGGTTCTCAAGCCTGGATGCACATTAGTATCACCTTAGAATTTTGAAAGATCCTGATACCCAGACCAATTAAATTAGAAACTCTGGCTGTGGGACCCACACATTGGTGTTTTTAAAAACTCTCCAAATGGTTTCAGGGTGCAGCTACATTGGAGAGCTAGAGTTCTGTGGCCTTGACCCTATAGTGTGGCCCTTGGATTGGCAACATTAGTGGCAGTTTTTAATAGATGGAGAACCTCCGTTTCTATCCTAACTAGTGATTCAGCCTCTGCATTTTAACAAGATCCCATGCTGATTTATATGCACATTAAACTTTGAGGACCAGCTTTCCTATTTAAAACACAAAGGAAACAACTCTCTGCTGATAATTTTGTAATATACTGAAAATAAAAATGGGAAATCAAAATTATCCAGAGTTTCACCATTGTTATTTTCTGCATATCTCTATACATTCACTATTACATATATGCTTTGTATTTTGTGTACTTTTTACACAATTTCATGTCTTGCCTTTGAGTTGTTTGTTTCAGTTATCATATTGTAGAACATAATTTTGTGAGTTTTTCACGATGGACTGAAAAACTCTTGGTAGGAGGTCCTACGACATGTTCATTATTCACACGTAATAAAAATCAATCAGGAATTGAAATTTATTTTTAATAAACTATTTGAAGTCACAATATTAAATTATATTTAAAAAAAATCCTACTCATGTCTGATCCTAGTGGGATGTACTACTGATCTAAGCCTCTTGCTTAAGAGAACAAAAAAAGGAAAACATTTTTTATGATCAATTCAAGGCAAAATAACCTCAACCTGCAAATAACAATCATGGAGAAATTATTTTCATTTATTATATTTTGTTGTTTCCAAGTATCTTCATGTTTTGAAAAATTCTTAAATGCATGCATTAAATTTGTTCTAAAAATCACTGTTACACTTATGGAATGAAGGTTAAGGGGGTTACTACTGAGCAGCTGTGGTAAAAGAGTTTTATAAAACTAGGCTTTCTATTTTTTATGGGCTGTTGAATTTTATGGGCTTATATGCATCTGAGGAATCATGAAATGAAAGAAAATTGTTTGAATAACACTTTAGACTGGCTGTCACTGCTTCTTTGTGCTAATTAGAAAGTGGACCCAGGCCAATGTGGTATAGTGCTGGCCTGGTCAACAGAAAAAGGGCCAGAGGATCACAGGATTTGGGGAAAGACAATCCAGGTTATTACCTGTTGTCATGGAGTAAGTTTAAGCGTTCTCTTTCACCCTTAAAAACTTCCTGATTTGGAAATAAGTTATTTGGTTCTACATGCAAAAACACCAAATCCAAGTCTATCACTTTATAGAGGAGGAAATTCTGAAGTGGTGGGCTATATTATTCCTTGCTTTAAAGCAACCAAAGAAACAACAAACAAAACTTGTAATTTTGTTTTCTTATTGGCCTCCTATCAAGCTCAGATGGTTTAGCAAGAAACACAGAGCCCTGTGTGATCCGGGCTTTACCTCTGTCCCTCTCTCATTCTTGCTCCTTTGATTTCTTGTTCTTCCTGTCATATATTTACACATACAAACCGAGGTAGTTAATAGTGCTGTTTTCCACATATTCCAGCTATTCTGCTTCTTAGGTACTTGACAAGATTGGATCTACAAGCTTCTGGGTGATGCCAGGTGATCACGCTGAACAGCAAGGGTGCTGGTGTTTTCTATTTGAACCAGGTGTCAGAAACTCAAAATAATTCCATCTTGAAGGTCATGTATTTCTACATACTGTCTTTTCCGGAGGTTTATCTTATTTCCTTGTTCTCATTTTCCTTTAATTCCAGTTGTCCTTATGGGTCATTTTCCAAACCTTAATTTTCTTTGTCTTTTGAGACAGGGAGAGAGAGAGAGAGAGAGAGAGAGAGAGAGAGAGAGAGAGAGAGAAAATCCCAAGCAGGCTTAATGCCCGGTGTGGAGCCCCTGTGCTGGGCTCAATCCCACGGCCAGGACATCATGACCTGAGCCAAAACCAAGAGTCGGATGCTTAGCTGACTGAGCCACCCAGGTGCCCCAACCTTAAAGTTTTCTTAAATCTTTTTAAAGGTGAGGTATAAATGAATATAAGAATGCCAAGCACAGTGCTCAACACTGAAGATCTAGGAATTAATAGGACCAGGACCCTGCCTGAGAACCATCCCAGTCAGTGGGGAGAGTCCACCAGTAACCTGGCCGTCTCCACACATTGTGGTAAGTGTTACAAGGGAACTTCCTTCTCAGGCATCTCTAATTTTCACGAGAATGGATTTTCTCCAAACAGATTCTATCATTTATCTTCCCCTTTACTCAGTCTGTGGAGAGATGGAATAATTTGCATGACTGGTAAATTTGGGAAGAAGAATTTGATTATGCTTGGAGGTGGGGGAGGGCAACACCATCCTACGTAGATGGAGAAACCGCTCTAATTCAGGGGTTCAGTCGTAGGAAAACTGTGAAACACTCATGCGAAGCTACATTTTCCAGGCTGGCCTTTATTAATAATCAAAGTCAGCCATTTGGGCCCTCTTTCGTCATTTCTCAGTTATTCATGAACCTGAGCAAGGAAGAGGTGTGCTGTTTATCGGGGACCTCTTAGAGACTGGGACAGTGAGAACTAAAAATAAAAGACTTGAACTTAGGGAAGCAAAATATACTCTAGAAAGGCTTTTGGTGAGGCAGGCCATTGTGACCTTGAAGTTTTCAGAGGCTTATATTAGGCCAGGAGGAGTTTTATAGCTGTGCTGTTGGCTTTTAACTGCCATGGTCTGGGCAAGAGGCTTTAAACCAGTCACGTGGTCTTCTGACCTTGGCGATTGACCTTAAGTGAGCGGCTTTCACAAAAAGTACTTGGCTGTGGTAAAGGTGTGGAGGGGCGCACATGAGTGTTGCATGAGTGATAGAGCCTGGCCGGAGGACAGTGAGTCATAGAGGTTTTAGTGAATAGGCATGGAGGAGGCAAGGATCCAATCAAAGTGTGCATTCCTGATCTCCACATTCAGGCAAACAAGCAAAGGCATGGTAGGCCTCAAAGCTTCTGCGGTGAGGATTTCAGGGTGGAGCCACAGCTGGGGCTGAGGCAAAAATAGTGGAAAAGGGAGGCCTCCAGCTCTTCAGTTATGGATGAACAGAACAGTATCTGCAGCTCTGAAACCTGGCTTCTGCAGGTGTTTTAGCTCTAAATCACCAGTGGAAGGCCGGGGGAGTCAGCCTTTTTGTATTCAGGGCCAAGGATACAGGTGGAGGGACTACACTTAGATTTTACTGGTTTCACGCGCTCAAGAGGCACCTCCTATATGTGGTCTCAGGTTGGCTCAGGACTGGTTAATTATTTAGAACAAGACGAAATCTTTCTCAGGTGGCCTATTTCTGAGGTAAAGGAAGCCATGGTGGAAACAGACCCTGAAAATGCCTGCTCACAGGGGGAGCAGGGGTGCTGTGTCTAGAGAGACAGGGGTACTCTCACTAGAGAGAACCCACGGCCTGTTTGACACTATGGATGAACTATCGAGAGATTTTTCAGAAACTGCCTGGGAAGAAAAAATAAGGCAAGACCTGGTGAGTAAGACTGCTACGACAATAGATTTCTAAGCTTTGTTGGAGAAAGTGTCTCTCTGCTGGAGGTAATACAATGCATGGATGCAACCCCTCCTCCCTCATATTATAGATGGAATTGTGCCAAAATTAATCTCTAAAAGAAAGATTTCTGGAGTCAAGTTCACAGGCTAATAAGACTCTTGAAGAACTGGCACTGAGTGTCCCCACATGAGGTCAAAACCAAGCTCCTCTGTCTATCCTCTTTACTTCAGATACTGCTGAGTTTCTGCTGTGGTTTTGGTAATAGCACTGAGTTCCACGAACATGATTTTGAAATTGGTCAAATTGTTCATAAGATATATTATCGGATTACATATATATATGTATATATATATGGTAAATATATTCGAAATTCCAGTTGTAAACTAAGACTTTCCAGTGGATTTATTTTGTTTGGAATTACTGAAAAGTACTCTAAGTCAGTGGCTACAAATGCGTCACATTTTTGAAGGCTGTCTAATTTAGAAGTCTGGCTTGCTGTTCCTGGAGTCAAAGCACTTGAACAAACTGAGAAGCCATCCACGGTACCATTACATATACAGTATAATAAAAAGCATGCTGTGAGTTTATTTTAAAATTGACTGTATGATTGCAGTCAGATTGCTCACGAAGGATTTTAACATAGCTGAAAATCCAATCTCTGGAGAGACTCTTTTATATTTCCCTTGAACATTCCATGCCTGCTTCTTTGAGGATCTGAATAATATCTGTATGTGTTCTAATTAATTTTATCTTTGTTTACCGAATGCCTTCAGTCATTACATGTGAATATTGTCCCTTTACTAGTTGGTGAAATGCTTCCCAGTTTGTTTCTTTGTGTTTGAAAACGTGTTTCCACTTGCTGCTTGGCGTTGATAGAGGCTGGGGTTGGAAATGAACCTCTTGAGTCAGCTTAGGTTTGCTTGAAAGTGCTGTTAGGAATTAAATGCTCTCATTTGGAAATTGTAACCTTTAAGGCACTCAATGTCATTATGGCAAAGGTAAACCTTACTGTTCCTTGCTTGTACAGTTTTTCCCCCTTTGATTGTACACTTTATTCAGAGGCCTTGCAGTCCCTAAAAGCCAACAGCTGAGCAGAGTGTGCTTGGCCCCTTCGCAAGGAGGAAGTGACCCTTTTCAGCCCTAGAGGAAGTGGAGCCGGGCAGCTGCCTGGGTGGCTTTTGGCAATCCCTGTAAGGGTTAAGACTACAAACAATACCGGTTTAAGCTGAAGACTTTTTGTTTGAACAAAATGTGCCATCTTTTGTTTCCTTAAAAAATCTCCCACAAGGATTGTATCTGCAAGAGACTGTGAAGCATTAGACTTTGAGCAGGGCGCTTGTTCATTTCCTTGCTTTTGTTCTGACGAGGAGGGATGGGCCTCTGTAAGTTTTAGACAGGAAACTTACAATTTTCCACCAGTTTTACTTCAATAAAGTGCTGCCGTTAATCCTTAGGCCGGTCTTGTCTGCAGAGTGCATGTGAACTTCTTTTCCAACAGAGGGCAGTGTGGGTTTGCTGAACAGCAAGAACTCTGGCTGAGTCCCAAGGTTTGGAAAACTGTCCTCTGCAAGGAGCAGAAAGGACACCAGGAAATAATTTCTTTCTTTCAGTTCAACTTGTGTAGCTTTGACTACAGATGCCTTTGTGTGTGTGTGTGTGTGTGTGTGTGTGTGAAAATTATTAAAAGAAAAAAAAAACTTTTTCCTTCTACCTGTCTCTGACACCCAAGGAAGAAATTGGAGAAAATAAAGGCAGAATGCATAGAGAGAGTTGTAGGCATTCTGACCAAGGTATTAGACAAATTTATCCATTGCTGTACTAGTCAGTAATCTTGATCCTTTGACGTATGCTTTCAGCCTTGGGATAAGGAAAGAGTTCATGGCTGGACAGGCTCTGTCTATGCTGGGATTCCTTTTGTACATTTTTCTTTTTCTGAGCACTTTGGGTTATTTCCTTGACAGAAAAGCAGCTGGGTGTAAATTACCTAAAATGTGGTGTATGGAGGCTTAACTGTAAGTTGCTTACAAGACGCTCGGTTTGTCCCCCTAAGATGAGTTCTAAGACTACCTTCTTGGCCAGGAATCCTCATGAAATGATAGTTGGTTGATGTCAGGAAACCAATAGGTATTGAATGCTTATTTTGGAATTATACACTATATATAATTCTATTTAATTTTTATAACCTCTTCAAGAGATGGACATTATCCGTATTGTTTTATAGGGGAAGAAGTGGGGTCAGAGGGACAAGCAACCTCCTTAAATCACAACCAGCATGTGGCTGAATTAGGAATTGAACTCCGTGCTCTCTGATATGATGTGCTCTCTGGGCTTGTTCTAAATCGCTCAGTTTCTGATGTCTTTATTGACCCTCTGCTGTGGGAGAGGCTCTGAAATTCTGAGGTATCCATGCTATTGTAAGTTGGAATCACAGAAAATCTTGACTCTACATATTGCTAGCATAGGCCTACATATGGAGGGTGGTCAATGACTCTCAACTAATTTTGCTTTATTTTTCCTTACAACATGTGCTTTTGCATGGCTTTGTTTCTGGCTGTGCCAGCATGAAAAGGGCTGATAGGCACAGAAGATTTTAATATGAAGAAATTGAGGCTCAGCAAATGCACATAGAGGTCCCCTGCTCATAGAGTTTGTGGCAAGAGTTAGGATTTGAATCCCCATATGTCTGGCTTAAATCTTGAGCTTTTACTATCACTTAAGGTTCCTGTATGGATGGAGAAACAATAGAATTCTAGAGGAAGAAGAAGAGATTGTTTTGAAGGACTCCTAAAGGTAGAGCATCTAGGCTCCCTGGATGAAAGAGTCAGCCAAAGAAGAGGCCAGTAGTAGAACCATTGAAAATTCTTGAAGGAAAGCAAGTGACCAAGTGAGACACAGATTGGGGAGATGGAAGGGCTCGAGCTTCAGAAAAAGATTGACATGATCTCAGACGTCCTCATCAGACCCCAGACAACCAGCAGGAATGGTGTGATTGCATTAGCCTCTGCATTAGATGCTCTGAATTTCTTTCCCCTAAATATGACCAACTGCCTTTTGAAGAGTATTCCTATTGTCTCGTAGAGCCTCTTGTCTTTTCCTTTCCATTTTTTTTTCATAATGAGTAAACTCAGAGGCCCAGACAGTCAGAGGTGGAAGCCAAACAGAAGTGTTCTCAAAAAGCATCTGAAATAAACACTGAAGTACTGTATTTCATAACCCTACACAAAAGTGACAGTAGCCAGCTGTTGTCTGAGCTGAACACCATCCTAAAGAGCCAAGAGCCACGAGGCGAAAAGGGAGAAAGTGAAAATAACTCCTCTCCTACTGAACCATAGATGACAGATCAGCCAAAGAGGACCCTGGAGGAAGCAAAAGTCAATGAGGCGAAAGTCCTTGCAAATGACCCTAGCTTGCTCCCCTTTGCCACTCCGGAAATCATCCACCCAAATGGCTTTTTATTGGTGCATCCTCTCAATGCAGTTTTTTTTCCAACACAATTCTACATACTTACTCAGAATAATTCTGAGTAATTCTGTCTCCTATCACCAAATTCCTCAATATTTTGGGCTTTTTTTCTTTTTTGCAGTTTTTCTCTTACTCTATTTTCTGTATCTCTACCACTTTGATTCCCCCAAAATACGGACAGCAAGCAAAACTGAAGACCTCTTTTTATCCTTATTCTAATGTACTCTATAGTCAGGAAAAATTTCTTGGGCATTCAAAGGTTTTCTAAACTAACCCCAGGAGTTCCTCTTTTCAGAAAATGCAAACTTACTATTATTTAAAATAAGATTTCCAGTTGGTGATTAAGGGAACTCTGAATAAGACATTTATTTGGCCCAAGGTTAAGAAAACCTAAGTTTGAGGTTCTGTTTGATCTTAGCTGTACTATGATTTGTCCTAGGCAACCATTTTATTTAGCCAAACACCATAAGGTTTTTTGGGGGAGGGATGTATGTAAAGGTACATCTGGAAGTTAATGTGAGAAAAAGTTTGAAAGCTAAATTGTCATAGTTAATAAAGAAACATGATTTTGAGTCATTCCTGTGAAGAGGAGACAGAGGCTTATTAGTCCTTGATATGTGGAAAAGAGAGCATAAGTCTGCAAAGAATGGGTCTACAACCTGGTAATAGGCCGGGGTTCAAGTATAACCCTGAAGCCATAATCTGGTAGTAATTCTGGTCAAAGAGTATTAAGGCCATGTTATCAAATGGTGACTTGCAGGGAGGTTGCCATTCTGTGCTTAGTACAGTCACCCTACCTTCAGTACAAGTCCACTATGCGCATGATGATGTGATAGTGGTGATGCTTTGGTTGAAGAGGGGGGACAGTAGCCAAGTGTAAATAACAATGGTTCAGAAAGAATAAAATGGACACGAGAACAGGGACCATGGGAAAGTACTGAGAAATTGGTGAATAGAGAAATGCTATTTCTATGAGAACGATGAGCCCCACCCTCCCCTCAAGTCCTCAGATGCTCCAAGAGAATGTAGACATAGAATGTAGACATAGTACATTGAATAGAGGAATCAATTCATTTTATTTAGTTACTAAGGATGAAAAAGACCCCCTGAGGACTGTGGTTATTTAATTGTATTTGTTTGCTCTTTTATGTTGAATTCACTTGAGTTTCGCATGGTGACTTTTTATTTTTATTTTTTTTTAGCTTGATATGAAGCTGTTTATGAGCTCTGTGTATTTGCTCTGCTGAATGTTGATTGAAGCTAAGTTGGGGCTTAGACTTAGGTGATTTTTAGTTTGACTACCATTTAATTTCCAGGCAGGTATTTAGCCTTTGTTTGGCATTTTTACTGAGAAATGTTGAGCAAGTTTTGTCAGGAATATCCTCTTAGATTTACTTATACGTGCTTTTTGAATAAAAAAGAGACAAGTTGTCTGTGGTCCTATATTGAAGACTTCTAAGCTTTCATTCTTGTCTCCTCATTCATTTAGTTTCTAGGGTGTTGCTTTTCCAATTTATGATTTTAAAGATAAACTGAATCATATTAAAATTTTAGGAGTTTGTTTATCAAAAACTTTATTCCAATGGAGCAGTATCCAGTCTAACAGCCTGAAGGGAGAGTGAACGAGGAGGTTACACTAGGCAGAAAGTGCGTTGGTTATTGCAGTGGTTCATCTGGAAGGTTACCTAATTAGTGCTGCCCAGGCCATTCCTGACTGACTAGTTTAAGATTTAATTTCTGGGAGGGGTGACCCTGTAAGTCTTGGTTTGGTGATGTGGGGCTTAGACATTGTTTGGGGCCTGTTTTCTTGTTTTTCAATCATTGTATGTATCATTTGCTATTGCGATGAGAGACAATGGAAACCCTGGTCATTTCTCAATGCTGATGAGTATAAAAACAAATGATGCAAGTATAGTGAAAGCAAACTGTTTTATTGTGTTCCACAGGTCCTGCCATCATGCTGTAAAAAATAATTATGAAAAAAAAACCAATGTGATGTGCTATCTTTTTGTTGTTGTTGTTTATTCTGTGGGTCTGAACTCTTTCCTCATCTGTATACCCTGGTACCTACTCCTTTTCCTTTCCCAATTATGAACCTGGAATCAGCCATTGACACCAGTCCTATGATTATTTCCATCTGAACATGTTCCACAAGTTTATGAGTTTTGTTTATTTTGTATTGACATAGTTGCTTGTTCCGATCTTCTTTAATCTTTCGTTAGGATTTCTCTATCGGGTTTGATTTTCCTGGTATTTCCTTTTTGCCATTTGTCTGCCTCTGGCTTGAAATGTTCCCATTTCCCAGCCTCACTTTGAGTTGGCAGAGCATTGAGACCATGGTGACTGCTTACCCCTACTTTGTACAGCTATCTGGATATCCAATCCCTGGCATGTCCACTTGACCGGTTTCAATATTTTCTTCCATGCGTTCTTTCTTTGGGTGGATGTGCCAGGGTGATGACTCCTCTTTGGTTGGAGAGGCTGATCTTGTTTCCTGCCCACTGGCATTCTCATTTGTGTGTTACACATCTCTCTGCCTGTCTGGCACTAAGCTGTGTGGTTAGTGGGCAATTCTCACTCTTGCACCTGCCACTGGTCTTTTGTTCAGGGTATCAAGGTCACCTGCACAGTGCTGGCAGTGACCTCCCATCTCAATGCGGGCAGACTTGCATCGTGTAGAAGGGTCAGTTTTGGCTCTCTTTTCTCTGTCTGCAGTGGATGTGGGTAACCATTCTTTCAGAGCGAGCAGAGAGACAGAATCCCCTTAAATTAAAATGCTTACATTACTGGCTTGAGTGACTATAATTCTGGTTGGATAGTGCTGGGTTAGGGTCACGAGTTAGAAGCAGGAGTGAATGAAACAGATTCAAATATGAATCCTTTTAACTCTCCCCTCTGCAGGGCTAGTTTGACTGATAGGTGGAATATGATTTCCGGAGCCTCAATTGGTAGAAATCTTCCACTTGCTCTGTAGTTAGGTTAAACACATGTTCTGATTTGCCCAGGCTTTAATCTGTTGTCCTGGCATTTTGACCATTTAGACCATATTTTCTACTTTCAAATAAATTATACCACTAATACCTACATTAAAATAAGCCATGATACAAACCAAAATTACTAGATAAAGAACCAGGAAAATGTGACCATACTAAAAGGGATCAGTTACAGACCATCAGCCCTCTCCAAAGGAGATAGGGCATTAGTGGCTATAATGTGAAATTCAAAATTTGGTGTCCAAGAAGGTTTTTTCAAATCTATTTTTTTAATTGAAGTAAGATATGCTTATATTTAGAAAAATAAGTATATCTACAAGACACTAAAAACCCTAGCACTTCCCTGATGTGCCAGTCACACATTCAAGCCCTTTCCCTATTTCTTTTTTTAGGCATTTTTTTTTTTGTTTTTAGTTATTTGGAAATTTGGTCTGATATTTGCCTTCAACTTTTATGTGTTGATATTTTGTTAAAATTTGAAATGTAGACATTATCCTGAGCTAAGCTGTTTTATCTTAATTATTGTAAAATGTAGATAATAATTAATAGCTATTATAAAACAGAGTTATTAATTATCACTAAATGTAGGATGCATGAATAAGTAAATATATTTAATTCTGTGCCAGCTTTGAAATCCTATAATTAGGCAAAGAGGTGAGTTACAAAAAATAATTATCACCATCATCATGACATATGTGGAGTTGAATTCATTGCTAAGGGGGCAAAATTTACAAATTCCTCTTAAAAAACCAGGTTTTCACTCTAGTTCCTTGATACTACAATTAACTAAGGTAACTACAATCTGATTATTACTTGTTTTTATAAGGTCATTTTCTTGATAATGGGAATTATCAGTGGATCCAGATTTTAACTTCAGGGGGCTTTGAAGACTTCATGGCTTTTGATGCCTCTCTCTCTCATCTGAAATCTCTTTAGTTTATTGTTGGGTTATATGGTATAGAATTCTGAGCCCAGGGAATTAGATTCAAGTTTGAGTTCTATTTCTTGAGGCAGTAATTTTCAGCAAAATAATCAATTACAATAAATTGTAATTTTTTCACTGAGTAAAACAATACAAGGCTATTGTAAATATTAGATGAGAGAGCACATCTGAATTAAAGTGTGAAGAACAAATTTGATTAATGCATTATGCACATACATATCTATCTATACACACACACACATACACACACGGAATTGCTAGTATGGTGATGAGATAATCCTGTTTTTGTTTTAAAACCATAGTTTTTAAATGAGAAATTTCTCATTTTTGAGTTCCAATTGTGATGAAGGGCTGGAGGATTTCCCTTTGAAAGAATGCCTGTTTCTAGAGGGTACTGTGGCAGGAGGCTATGCTTTGATATAATTCCTACATATAGGGACAGAGCTGTCATTGCAGAAATACTCATAGGTGGCCTAGTAAGCACCAAACAACTCGCACCTCCTAGGTTGAGCATCTAAAGGGGGCAGAGTTGTCGATGCTTAATATTTCTGAATGAAAATAGTAGATTCCACCCATCTGTAATCCACATTCACCGGTAACACTTTAGGGCAGGATTTGGCTAAGCAGATTAGTAATAAAGTTGAATGTGAGAATCAGAGCCTTGTAACCTATTGTTGAGGGAATTTGTTTTTAAAGCGATTTGATAATCCTCTGGTTAGACTGATGCAAGAGTGTGTTCTTATAAAGAGAATTTCATTTTCTTTTTATTCCTTAAATTAAAAGAGTAACAGATTAACGCATTAATGGAACAAAATATTCAAGTCACATAAAAGCATATAGAATGAAATATATGCTATAGACTGAACATTTGCATCTCCCTGAAACTTAAATATTGAAATATGACACCTAATGTGATAGTATTTGGTTGTGGGGCTCTTGGGAGGTAATTGGCTCACGAGAGTGGAACCCTCAGGAGCAGGATTAGCGCCCTTAGAAAAGAGGTCCCAGAGAGCTACCTGGGACAATGTAGACCTCCCAGAGACCATGTAGACCTACTCTTGTTATCTTCCTCTCTCCATTCCTTTCCCCAGAGGTAACCACTATTCATATTTTTAGTATTCAAACTCTTTCCTATGAATTCATACAAACATGTATGTCATACCTTTGTAGACATTGGCACTTCGAAGTAAAGGAAGGCTGCCTTAAGCTTTCTTCTTACTCTTTTTTTTTTTTTTTTTGTAGAAGTAACTCAGGTTGTCTAGTGAGAACATCCTTCAGTGTAAATCTATTTTCCTACTTACTATCTATGTAACCTTTGGCATATTTGTTAAATGTTCTAATCTCACAGTTTACTCGTTTGTGAAACCAAAGTAAAAAAAATACTGTTTAAAGTTGTAAAGAATGAGTAAATTAGGGAGATTTGCAGGTTGCTGAAAAGAATACATGAAAAATACCCTCTAAGTACTTGAATAATGGCAGAAACAATGTATTGGCACCCATCTCTTCTTTGTCCTCATCAGTGTTCTTTTTCCCCAGGGCCAATTGCAATTATGTTAAGAACGGATTGCTGTCTCCTTAAGGAAGGTGTTAGATCTGCAGTATTAAAGATTATCAGGGCAGAATGGGAAGAAAGGCTTTAGTTTTTTTAAGTCATAGGAAGTTGGGATTGAACAGATGAAAATAGTAGATCATCTTGTCCTACTTCTCTTTGTTCTTTCCTTCCTTCCTTTTTGAGGAAAGAGCCGTTTAAATGAGATGTAACTAGAGCCACTGGTAGAGCTCAGGGTCTGTGGACAACGTAGAGTCTCATTGCTCAGTCCCCACTTGATTTTCTGAAGGATCTGAGATGTGTCCCCCAAATCCTATATTAATCTGAAAAATGACCCCTCTCATCCAAACCCTCTCATTTGTCAAAAGAGGAACATTTATGACATTATTCATTTCAAAGTCAGGTGGTCATCAAAATTTAAGGTATTCAGCCTGGTGGAAAATTACCTCCTTTGTCTTGTCAACTGGGGTATACCACCCCTTGACAATTGAACCAGTAGTTGCTGGATCTGTAGGTGTTGGTGGTCTCTGGGACTGCAGTCCAGATTCCAGGGCTCAGAGAGGAGCCAGTGACCTCTCCAGTGGTTTATCAAAGACACCTCAATTTTAGTCTGACATTTAATCTGCCACAGAAGCCATTTATTGCTTCATCTTCCTGAGTAACGTGGACATTGTCACTTAATTAACTCACCATTTGACTGCATGTTTAAAACTGTCAGAAGGGAAGTAAATTTAGTGCTGTCTTATGATTAATAAAATGCTAAAGTCTCATTTTGTGAGAGCCATGTAGCTGGCACCTGAACAAAAGCTTCCAGGTTTGTTGTTATTTGGTTTTAAAATATATGGACTGGCAGGGGGGAAAAAGCTCTATATTTGTGTGTGTGTGTGTGTGTGTGTGTGTGTGTGTGTGTGTGCGCGCGCGCGCGCATAAATTTTTTTAATAGCAATGTGGTTGAGTTAGTGTGTTTCATTAACCTTACAGAGGTATGTCATATCTTAACAAATGAAATGAATTCTTGTGTCCTTGCATAGGTATACTTTGAGTAGAAATGTTTCAGCGTTCTAAAATTGAAAGTTGTGTATTTATTGAGTAATTATTCATGCTAGGTACAGACCTAGGCTCATTTCCATATGCTGTTCCAGCTAAACTTCACAATGATCTGAGAAATAAGCACTGTTCTCTTATTCCAGATAAGGAGACAGAGCTCTGAGATGTGTAGTTATTTGCACACCATCATGTGCCTTATTATTGACAGAAATGAGACTGAAATAAAAAGGTTTTATGTCTAAATTCAGTCCTTCTGTTTATTCCAGTGGGGGAATTGTTCTGGTTAAAACCAGCAAAATTATGATGCTTTGTAGCAAATATGCTTGGAGATCTAGGTCACCCTACATTTTTTGTCCTGCTTTCATGCCTCCCTCAGAAAGAGATTTGTGTTGGCCACTTCTCTGTTCAGTGATTTGCTAAAAGGACTCACAAGACTCAACCTAGAGTTGCACACATGGCTAAGATTTATTTCAATGAAAGGATGGAAAGCAAGATCATCAAGATGAGCAAAAGAAAATGGCTCATGGGCTAAGTCTGGAGGAAGCCATGTGCAAGCTCTCCGGGCTTCTCCCAGTAGGGTCACAATAGATGGATTTAATTCTTCCAGCAATGAGTTGTGATGGTACTGTCTACCAGGGAAGCTCATTAAAGACTCAGCACCCAATATTTTGGGGGGACCGGTCACACACACACTCTGACTAGCATGTACCAAAATTCCAGACTTCCAGAAAGGCAGTAGATGTTCAGTGTGAACCACATGGTTGACACAATCAGTTTAGGCACAGTGAGCTCTTATTATTTAAAAGAAATTTTATATCAGAGTAAGGAATTACATACCAGTCAAGTTTTCAGATGCCAGCCAAGGGCCAAGTTTATTAGCAGGCCTCTCTAAGGATAGCAGTCTCAGGGCTAATAAACTACTTTCCCCCCCACCCCCACAGGATTCCAGAGATCTCACTGAATGACCC
This sequence comes from Acinonyx jubatus, assembly GCF_027475565.1. NCBI lineage: Eukaryota > Metazoa > Chordata > Mammalia > Carnivora > Felidae > Acinonyx > Acinonyx jubatus. The sequence continues at coordinate 44,126,431 of NC_069391.1, forward strand.
CAAGTTAAAATATTTCCTCATTTGCGATTCTTGAAATTGAATCAGAAGAGGAGTAAGGCTTAAGCCTTGGAGTGCTGAAAGGATGTGATATGTGTCAGAAATATGCTAACACATCATTTACTTAGAGGCTTTCTCTTCTCCATCCTTCATTTATTTACTGATGATTTACATAATATGGTTATTTACATAGTAAAGTATTTACTAAACACCTATTATGTTAAGAAACTGCACAGCATAGTAACTTCAGAATAGAATTCAAATACCTGGGTTTAAATTCTTGTTCTGCCATTCATGAGTTATGTGATTCTTAACTTTTCTGTGGTCAGGTTTTCACATGTGTAAAATGGGGAAGAAAAGAGTGCCTACCTTACAGGGTTAGTGAAGGTAAGAGTTAATAGGTTGTTTGCCACAGGAAATGTGCATAATAAAGGTGAGCGCCTACTATTATGTTCCACAGATTATGCTGGCTCTGGGTATAGAATGATGAATAAGATAGATATGGTTTCTACTATACTAGAACTTCTAGCCTAGTGGATGAATAGAGGCATACAAGCATGGAATTATCTCAGAGCAATAACTGCTTCAGTGGGTAAAATTTTGGGTACTAAGAGAGCACATCAAAGAAACTGAATCCAACTGGGAGGGGGAGAAGTGGAGGTCAGAGAGAAGGGAGAGGGAGATGTGGAAAGTAGCGGGAGATACTATACTAGGTTAAAGGAACATCAGAGGCAAAAGGCCTTGATTCAAGGGGAGTCACAGAGGGAGAGAGAGAATTGTGTATCTGAATGAATGAAGTAATAAATGGTATGGTTGGATGAGAAATGAACTGGTAGAGTGCAGCAGGGACCATATGATGGAGGGCCTTGTAGGTCCTCTTAGCGAGTTTTTAGTTGGCCTGAGCCTAATGAGGAGTCCTAGGAGGACTGAACTCAGAAACAGAGCCCTTTGGAAACATGAGTCTGCATGATCCAGATGCAACTTTCTTCTATATGCGTGGCTGCCTTTCGAAAAATGCATGGTCAGCTTCCCTTAACAAAGGATAGCAGTGGCTTCTCTCCTTTTGCTCTTCCTCTCTGGGTGGAGATCAGGAATATTCTGGGCCAGGGATGAGGCAACTTTGGGGGCTACCAACAATAGATTAGACTTGCTTCAGCTTGCCTCACACTATGAGAATTCTAGACATGAGCATAATAAAAGGACAGAATGGGGACACTTGGTTTTATTCATGTCTAGCAAAACTGGTGAAAGCCATCACCTGTCTACAACATAGTCTGGCCCTGGTAAATGGAGCCTGGTGAATGGATTCTAGGCTTTAGGAGGATATTTGATCCTATGGTTTCTTGACCTTGTAAGTTTTTGAGTGATGGTTCCATTTTCTTTTCATATGCTTCTCTTTTTATTGGTTTGCCTTTACACTTTGTTATTTGCTTTAAAAATCATGCTCACATGCATCCAGAAAATTATATTGAGAGCACCAGCCATAATAATGTATATGTCATTATTTGTGGGGAAAAGGGAAGTGAAAATTAGTATTTACTTGTTTTTGCTGCTTTTGACTTTGGTTATATTGCCACTTGTCTGTAAGATACATTTTCCCATTTGGTTCTAAGTAAAAATGTCATCTTAGGCTAATGTTATACAACATATAACCATTAAACTAAAATTTCTAATTGCTTTTTACATGAGGCCAGTGCAGTACTTGTTAGGCAGAAGGGTCCCTACCCAAGTCCCCACAGTTTAAAAAGGCCTTTTATGTCTGTCTGTGCCTGTGTGTATCTGTCTCTGTGTGTTTGTCTCTGTCTCTGTCTCTCTCTCGTACACACAAATACTCACACGAATACATTTATTGAGGGATTCACAGGTAACTCTGTCAGTTTGGATCCAGCTCTCAGTTGGCATAGAGAAACCTATAATTTCAAGCCTTCAATTTCCTGTTTAGCACAAGCTAAACCGGGTAGAATTTCTTCCCATCTTTTCCCTTGTGTCTTTGAAATAAAAGGTAACTAAATGTAAACATAGTGGATGTTTGTGGACTGGGCTGCTGGTGCAGATGGGCACTGCTTCAAAGAATGAGAAGGATTTGAGCAATGGAGGAACTTTGAGAGATAAAAGACAAATCCATTTAAGTGTACCATCTTCTTCTGTTAGCATGAACGTGAAAGATCTTGCATAATGAAGTAATTTTATTTCCAGAAATATAGATGTCCATTTTCTTGCTTATCTTACTCTGATGCATGTTTCCAGAGATTCTCATGAATTATCACAATATTGGCAGTCGCTGCATATGACCGCTGAGGAACGTTATCTTAGGTCTATCTGGCGGTCTGATATGATGGCCAATAACCACAGGTGGCTATTAAAATTAATTACAATTAAATAACATTAAAACTTAGTTCGTCAGTTGCACTGGCCGCATTTCAAGTGCTCTGTCACTACATGTGGTTGGTGTACCAGATGACACAAGGATCATTTCCATCATTCTAATAAGTTCTCTTGGACCATACCAGTTCAGGGGTAACTTGGAATATTTCAGTTCTTTTATCAGAGCTGCATGCTGGCAACTCTACGGACCCAGGATACTAGAATTAGGAATAGTTAAAATATTTAATTGGTAAGTTTTAAATATTTAGTAAGTGTTCTGCTGGCCTCCATTTACTTTTATCCTGAACCCTGCAAATGGCAGCCAGAATTTATGAGGCTCTTGTCCTTTCTTCAGGTAACTTGTGTGTTGGGAATACTGGTTTTTGTGGGCCTTGCCTTAACTGCATGATTCTCAAATCCTTGACTGTGTATGAACCAGATTCATGATAATGATGGAAAGAATGTTAAACCAGATTCATGACTATGATGGAAAGAAGCATTTGATAACTACTTGAAGCTATAATATAATGTATTTTCTTGCACAGCCCACCTAATTTTTATTTTTAATGTGGATAAACTTTGATGAAATGTATCTTAGTAATCAGCATGCTAAGACATCATGGCATGGCTTAGTAAGGCAGATGTTAGGCTAGTTCCTTGTGGGCCTGCAAATCTTACTCCATGCTGTGGGCATTAGAGATAGCAAAATAGCTTTCTGCTTGACTTTGATTTTAGGAGCAGTGGATGTTCTATGAAATTTGGAAATGAACAGAAGGATATCATTTTATTTCATGATTTGATTCTCTCACTTTGCTCCACCACACACACACACACACACACACACACACACACACACACACACACACGTGCGCCCACCTACGTGCGTGCGCACACACATGCACTAAATTCTGTCTTTTTGTATAATGGAAAAAAAGGTACATGGATTTAGGAATGACTGACTGACAATGTTGTGGTCACTTTGGTATATGGTTTTTGCCCTTTGAGAACATCTCAGGATGTGAACTTTGTAGAGGTATTTGTTTTAGGGGAAATATTAATACCAGCAAGTCTGAAATCTTTACAAGAAATTTTTCCTTCCCCAAAACCTTGTGGACCTATAAAATAGGAAACGCTTTTTGTTGTTATTGTTAGAGTCCTAAACACCTTCCATGTGTGCAAGGAAATAGGTAGAAAGTGATCCTTTAAAAAATTAAAAAAAAATCTTCCCCTGCAAGTCCACTTTTACACTGGATTTTTCAAAGGAAAAGAGAATAAATAAAACTCGTGTTTTGGGGAAAAGATGTCCAGCTCCTTGAAGAGTATCATGGAAAGCCTGGAAGCTGGCAAAGGTGGTCCATATTTTAGGAAAATTGTATTATACTGTTTACAGTTTTAACTCAGACTTTGGGTCTTGTTTATGGAACATTTCCACACAAGGCTCATTGATTCTCAGATTGCTGAATCACAAAGCAGCTGCTCCTATTAGGAGCACAGTTATTTAACTTACTACTGATTACCTCATAAGCACATAATTCCTCACTCATAGTCTCTGATAGATAGATCTTGCTCTTGAGGTCATTTTTAACAGGGCAGAAAAGCTGTTCCCATAACCTGCCCATCCATGTGGCAATATTTTGATGTCATTTGTCCTTGCTTATCTCTATTAGAAGAGCAGTTTTTTTCTGTTTTTTTTTTTTGTTTGTTTTTGTTTTTTTTTAAAGAGGAGTCAAGGTATTTGGTGTATCTGTTCAAATCAGTACTAGACCAGCATTCTCTTAATATTTAAGATGGGGATAAACTCAGAACTGCCATAGAATTTGTTTTGGTGGCTTAGTGGGGATGGAATAGGAAACTACAGACAAACAAAATGCTTCTTAAATCATTAATGATAACCATAAGAAAAATTATACCAATGTTGCACACACTCATTAGCTAGACAGGGCAACACTTTTGTAAAGCTATGATTCATCTTATGAAGTGGTTACACAATGACAAATATTTTGAGCTAATCGTTCATTGTGATACAAATTTTGGGTCTGTGGCATCCTTCATTATAAGCTTCTGTCTATGTCAGAGTGTCTGGTGGTGGTGTTATTTGCATAAGTTGAAGAGTACCTACAAAAGGTTGGCCTGCATTTTCTGGAATGGGGCATGTAGGTCATTCAGTATCCCTATGGAAAGGATGAATCCAGATGGCACTGCCCTGGCAGGCAACCTGGGAGTGGCTGAAGCACTTTTGAGGGAAAGCTGGGAGATCTTTGGATAAGAAAGTTGGGCTCTGTATGGCAAGGGTTTCCAGATGTTGAAACTCCTCTACTTTTAGAAGAAATTAAGTGTAATAGAAAATGTCAGCTTTGAAATCGGAGTAATCTAGGTTTCAGTCTCGGCCACCCAAGAGCCTGTGGATCTGTACAAGTATCTATCATATATAAAGACATCGCTTGATGGTGGTAGATGGTTTTATTGTTAATTATGGAATTAGCATTTAAATCCGGGCACTATCTTCTCTTCCATAATATGCTGTATCACCTTGTGATTTAAACTTTTAAAGTTTTTGCTTCCTTATTGGAGGACAGTAACTCCGACCGAACAGAGTCAAGTTAATGAGATTTGAAATAAGGAACCTAGTAGATGATGGTCATTGACTGGATGACACTAGATTCAACTGCACGCTTGCTCATTATCAGTTCTTGACTCTAGCCTCTACATGTGAGCATTTATCCCCCAAACTCCTTGATGGGCAGTGTAAATAGACCCATGTGTTTCAGCCACAACCTCCGGAAACATTGTGAAAAGGGCAGTCTTGATGAAATAAGAATTCAAAGAATCCATGGAATGATTCCGGAAAAGTCTTACTCTTTTTTTAGAATCCCTTTGGGGTTTGGTAAATAGAAGCCAGAATGAGAAAAACAGAAGAGCTAAAAACCTTAACCCTTCAAAATCCATAGATGAAAAACATCACACAAAAGGCAAAGTGCTTCATTGTTATCAATTATTCATTGGTTCTTTAAAGTAATAATAATAAACATTCTTGAGGCTGCTGAACCACATGAGCTCAGGGCTAGGGCAATGGCAAAATCAAGCTGTAATAAATACAATTGATAGGCACAGATTCTATGTTACTAACGAAGCAACCTATATAACTGAGCAAAAAAAAAATGTCTTTTAAAAAGGACTGAAATTATCTCTTTGGGTTTGAAAAAGTATATTTCTCCCCATGGAAATTTGCTGTGAACCAAAATAGCACATACTAATAGTTATCATTTACAGAGGGCCCACTATGTAATGATGCTTTTTATTTCTAATCCCTATGGCAACCTTGTGAGGCGGGTTTCATTATCCCTGTGTTCCTGATGAGGAAATGGAGCTTGGGAAGGGTCAAATAATTATCCAAGGAAAATTTTACACAGCTACTAAAAAAAAAGTTGTGTTTGGAATGCCTCAGCTGTCACTCTTACTGGGTCCCTTGTTATTCTGCCAGTAATGACACATGAATATTTCCTCTCATTAATCAATTCAGAGAATTTCCATTCAGGTACATGTATTTGCCTTAAAAGACCAGAAAAGAAGGTGTCTGGATTCCAGTGTGCGGAGTTATAGATTAGGATGTGTACTTCTTGATGTTTGTGTTTTCAATAAACTTTTGTGGCAGGCACTATGCTAGGCATTCAGAATGAATAAATAAAGCACATTTCATTACTTTCTAGGATTCACAGGCTAGGGCAGGGATGACAAATAGCTGGTCCAAATACCATTCTTCTCTCTCTTGCTTCCCAATAGAAGATGCAGCATGGATGCAGGTCAGGTAAGCTTCTCAACAATTCTTTCTTGAAAGTGATTCCAAACAATCTCTAACCATTGATTAAAATTAGCACACAACAGAAATAAAACTCATTTGCCACTCCTGTTTTAGAGAACACATGTAATCAGTCATTTGCAATACACTGTGACAAGCTTGATAAGAGCTGTGAGTGGCTGTGTCTGTAGTACTACTGGTTACTATGGATTCTTAAAGGAGGGGATGATTGCCTCTAATTCTGAAGAGTAGGAAAAAACAGGCACAGAAAGCCACACACAGATTCTTAATCTTAAGGGATGGGTGGAGTATGACCAGGGATGAGAGAAGTGATTGAGGCAGTGGCCAAAGAATGGAAGAATTTGATGGTCATTCTAAAGAGTTTAAAATTTGCCCTGAGGTAGAAGGGTTGTAAGGTTTGGGAAGGTTTTTTACACAAGGAATAAATCAATCAGGAAAGCATTTTAGGAAAGGGAAAGAGTTCGTGGGATTATGGCTTTGAGAAGACACTTGAAATACTGCTATTCATGTTGGACAAAGGCATTGAGCGTCTGAATTAGACCAGTAATGGCAGGAATATAGGCCAGAGGTCTGATTGGAAAACAGTCTGTAGAGTTCATAGAGAACTGGTAAACATTAGTGACTGGACATAGTGAAGGATGGTAGGAATGAGAGAGAGTACTATCTAGGATAACTTTTCAATTTGAGGCTCGTATTGTTTGATAATGGGAAGAAGAGTGAGTTGTGGGAGTGAGATTTAATGATTTCAGTGAGAACAAACTACCAAGGTATTGGTATATGTTATGTAGGAATATTTGGAAAATTTTTTGATTTTTGAGACCAAGTAATTGTTTCTTAACCAAACTTTAGAATATTATCATGAGATAGGATAACCATCAAAATTAATTCTTTAATTAAATAAGTTTTGCATACCTCTTTTCTTTTCATATTTTTTCTATACTGGGAAAAGTTAAAATAAGTAGGGGCTTGAAGTTGATTAAATCATGAGTGTGGAGCCCCATTAGAGTCAATGATTAGTAAACAATCTGTTGTATTCCTCCACATGGATATCAGTGGTGATTTTTTTTTTTTTCGTTTTTACTCTGGATTATATGTGTTTTAACTTCCTAAGATGACTTTTTTTTTTTTCTGGGGCATTCATCCATGCTTGAATCCAGTAAGAACTATTTATAGAACTCTTTTTGTTTTTGAGTTTTTATTTGAATTTCAGTTAGCATATAGTGTAATACTGTTTCAGGGGTACCATATAGTAATTCAGCACTTCCATACAACAGCTGGTGCTCATCACAGCATCTGTACTCCTTAATCCCCATCATATATTTACCCATTCCCCCTCCCCACCTCCCTTGTGATAACCATCAGTTCTCTATAGTTAAGAGTATACTTTTTGGTTTGCCTCTTTCTCTTGTCCCCTTTGCTCATTTCTTTGTTTCTTAAATTCCACATGAGTGAAATCATGTGGTATTTTTCTTTCTCTGACTGACTTATTTCACTTACCATAATACTCTTTAGCTCCATCCATTGCACATGACAATATTTCATATTTTATGGCTGAGTAATATTCCACTGCATACACAATATATTTTCTTTATCCGTTCATCAGTCAATCGACACTTGGGCTCAGAAATCTTTTATTTTTTTAGTTGAAAAACATTGGACTAGAAGTCAACAGACTAGTCAAAAGTGAAAATGGTATATAATTGATGATTCTTGATTTATCATGGTCTGGTCACAAATGGATATTTAAGTACTTCCAAGAAAGCTCCATTATATGGAATACCTCTGTGTAGAGGGAGCCATTGACTAGAACACAGTCTTTAAGTTATGTGGTAAAAATAGTAGGTAATTTTCTTCATAGTTAGGAACTACTTGGTTTCTCAAACTGTATCTGAATATTTTTATCTCTTATATGAAAAAACTGTGTGTAGAGTTAGAACAAGTTCTCTAAATAACATAAAATTATATGTATTTATGAAGAGAAAGGGCCACCAAAAGTTGTTAATGTGTGGAAAACATTTCTTCTATTATCATCCTAAACTGAGGACAAAAATGATGTTGGACAGTTTTAGAGATCTTTTTCTTCTGTGAAACCTTGTGTTAAAATTTAGAGTTTCTTTATTTGCATTCTATTCTATTGTAGAATGTACTATATAATACATAGACAAGGCATTATTTATCAGAGGAAGGCATTAGTTCTTTTATTCAAACTTTACTGAAATTATTGAATATATGCTTTTGAGTATAGTCTCCTACAGTCCTGGGTGGTCTGAGTAAGGCTTTGTGTTTTTGTTTTTGTTTTTGTTTTTTTTTTACAGCCTAACCTCAAAGAACTTTGGATCCAATGGTTGAGACAAGACTCAGTGTTAAATGTTAAAACAATGTAAGAAATCTTATATTTGCTTCTCCTCAACTTGCTGACTGTGGATCTAGGAAAGTTTTTTAAATTCCTCATCTTTAAAATGAGGGAGTTAGGTGAAATAATCTTGGACTAAGTGATCTGAAAGATTTCCTCAGTTCTAATAACTGCAGTTCTTTGGCTTTATTGTTAAGTGAATAAAAGAGACCAGTGCGATTTTTAAAAACAGAATACATCACTGTGGTTGGATGCTGTTGGTCAGACCTAGTCGTTGTCACTAAAAGAAAATGATAGGAGTTGATAGAATTCTGAACCAGAGAATGTCTTCTGAGTTGGGCGCTTTGATCTCCCTTCCTACCTTCAGAGCAGAACTCGTCAGCACAACCTCTATTTGATATGGTGCTCTATTCCACCAGGTATACTTCAGGGCAACCTCAGCTGTAAGGAGACCATCACCCAACTTACTTTGTCATGGGAAGGGGAAGCACCTGGGCCACATTGCACGAAACTCTGAAAGTTCAGGAAGAGATAAAGGGGTAGAATTTTTGTTTAGAGTACAGAACTAGAATTTCATGTAAATTTTGTCCTATCAACTACTAACACACTCATTGAAAAGACATTAAATAGATGGTAGGTATGACAATAAGAATGGATGGATATAAATCTATCATGGTTTTTGCAGCCTGTGGTATGTTGACATTTATTACTGGAGTATGTTGTTGTTTTATTATTTTGTATATACATGTTTCCTTAGAATGATTGTATGATACATAGCAACAGACTCATCATCTAAAATCTGGAGCTATTATAAAAACATCTCCCAAATCAGTTACTTCTCTACTTATCTATAACCATTTCTCTGGAGGATGCTTTAAGCTCTTGTTTTCTTCTTTGCCTTCTTATGAAAGTGGGCGAGAATGAATTTAGACTGTTAGAGCGGGACTGTTTACGGCAGAAGATTATATGGACCTGTTCTGACTAGAAGGATCTGTTCTTACTAGAACATATTTTGCTTCCATTAAGTGCATATTCTTTGTTTGTAGAGTTCTATATTTGTGTTTAAACTGCCCTTATAAATCTAATGTGCATTTTCCATGGGTAGAAAATCGGCTATTAAGTGTAGTAAATCTGGCTAGGATTTAGGGATGAGTCTTGTTCTTTATTTTATGCCATTGTTCTGTATCTCAGAAATAACAACAGCATATTGCTTTATTCTCTATCAAATTCTATCAAATTGTTGCACTTAGTAGACGAGACCGTGTTTCTCTGTCTTAAATAGAATTGAAACTACATGGCTATGTAATTTTACAGAGCCAATCCACTTTATGATGTCAAAACAATTTTATTTCTGCATGGGGGGGGTTTCTAGCTTGGTCTCATTAATACTGCACCTGTTTTGTTAACTGTAGAATCACTGATAAGATGCCAAATATAATTCAGAGAGAAGGTTCTTTATAAATAAAATTAATTTGTGTTGAACTAATTGAGAAACTATGAATTAAAGATTTGACCTGGACTTAAGTTAATTTTATACACTAGAATACTGTATGAAACAATTAAAAAGGACCACAAGATTGTAGATAAGCAAAAACATTTTTTTTTTGGTTTCCTTCATTTATAACTGTAAACTTTTCCTGATTATAAAAGTCAATCACATGATTAAAAAATGTTTAACTATGGAGAAAGCAAGAATAAATAATCATGTGAAATTTTACCAGAAGGAAAAAGCCACTCCTAAATGTTTACACTCAAACCATTTTATTTAAAAACAGGGACTATCATATACTTTATATTTTGAAACATTATATTGTTTCATTAAATTTTTTTCAACATTGAAAAAAGCTATGTCATGTGTATCACAAGTTATTGAGTCAGTTCTTTTGTTGTAAGGTATTTAAGCTAGTTTCTAATTATGATTAATTTTGAAATGAATGGTTATATTAAATAAAAACAATACTCATTGAGTAGTTATTAAAGTCCATACACTATTCTTTATTCTAATAATTTTGTCCTCCCAGTAGTCCCATGAAATAGGTAATATAATTGTCCCCATTTTAAAAAGGAAATGACCGAGGCATAGAGTTTTTCTATAACTTCACCATGGCTTCAGCATGGCTACTAAGTGGATTTAACCCTTGGCTGTTGGGCTCCAGAGTTTAGGTCGCAAATTACTATAACCTATTGACTATCCTATGGGAATGAGTTTTCCTAAGGATAAATGTCTATAAATGCAAATTCTGCTTCAAAAAATGTGTATAAAGAGTTTGATATATTTTGACAAATTACCTTTCAGAAGGACATAATCCTAACAAGTAGCCTTAAGGAAAAAAATATATATTGTATATATCACAAGTTATTGATATTTATATATATAAATTACATATAATTTATATATATTTTTATAATATATATTATATATTATATATAACTTCCCATCATCTATATATATATATTATATATAATATTTAAAACAATTTTTTTAAATGTTTATTTATTTTTGAGACAGAGACAGAGCATGAATGGGGGAGGGGCAGAGAGAGAGGGAGACACAGAATCGGAAGCAGGCTCCAGGCTCTGAGCCATCAGCCCAGAGTCCGATGCGGGGCTCGAACTCACGGACCCCGAGATCGTGACCTGAGCTGAAGTCGGACGCTTAACCAACAGAGCCACCCAGGTGACCTATATAATATTTTTAAAAAATATCTATTACATATATAATTATATATATAAATATTTATATATATATTTATATATATATATAAATATTTTTAAAGATTTTATTTTTAAGTAATCTCTACACCCATTGTGGGACTCGAATTAAAATCCCAAGATCAAGAGTCACATGCTCTACCAACTGAGCTAGCAAGGCACCCCAAGCAAAAACCCTTTTTAATGTATGTTGTATTTTACAAAATATTCTCATTTTCCATATTAAAGTAGGCATAAAAGTAGTTAGAATAACTTGGTATGCTAGATAGTGTTGTTAATAATAGTGATGAGGATGTCATTATAATAATATGCAGAAGCTATAGTTTATATATTGCCTTTTATGTACAAGGTGTTCTGTAATGACCTTTACCTAGATTGGCTTATGTAATCCCTTGTAACTGTTCTGGAAGGCAGGAATTAGTATCTTTTTTCATAGGTAAAATTTATGGAAATTATAAGACCTCTTAGGTTATATAGTGAGTAGACAATGGAATGTCTGTGAACTCCAGATTGCCTATCTGTATACATAACATATCAAAAAAAGATGCTTCTTAACTTGTGGGAAATTTGTTTATTGCTGTCTTCATGTTGATTGTAGTAGTGGTCAGAATACCATTTGTGATAGTTACATACCCTTCTCTTCCTGTATTCTAAATTTCTTTGAAGCAGGGAACAGATTTTTTTTTTTAACAATTGTCTTTTTCTTATGGTGTCCCTGATGAGGACCCTACTCACTCCTTCTCTGTAGATACAGCCATGGTTCTCACCTGGGTCTCAGAATGTATTTGTTGAAAGGGAGGATTAGATGTCTATAATTCAATTACAGTACTTATAAGAGTGGCAGAGGGCTACTATAATAATTATGCTTTGTCAGGCATAGCCTGGGTTGTCCTGAGCAAATTTAAGCTCAGGTTGTCCTAAGCTTACTTTCACCTGTCTTGAATTGTGTGTCCAAAGCTCTCCAGTATCCCCAAAAACCTGTTTGTCTATAGCTCTTGCTATGTTCCAAGATTTCTCTCTCCAAAATCCCCAACCCACAGGCAAAATATATCCTATTCATAAGAACAAATGACCACTGAAAGATGAAAAGTTGTTCTTAGGGAACTTAGACAAGGTAGCTCTTGGATAAAATGATCTTTACTTCTAAAAAAAAAAAAAAAGGTAGTTCTATTAAAGATTCCTCTGAATTACTTGAGCCATTGAGCCAGTTTTGCAAAGGATGAATAAAAAGATTGATGATGGGAAGTTACTGCTGTGGCACCATTCTTAAGCTGGGTGGGCCTTCCTCCACTTTCTAAGATTTGGCCCCAGTGTCAAAACTGCTGACACTACACATATAACAAAGTATTAAAAGGACTATTACTTGGGGCACCTGGGTAGCTCAGTCAGTTAAGTGTCCAACTCTTGATGTTGGCTCAGGTCATGATCTGATGGTCGGTTGTGAGATCAAGCCCTGTGTTGGATTAGGCTCTGTGCTGATAGTGTGGACCCTGCCTTAGATTCTCTTTCTCTCTCTCTCTCTCTCTCTCTCTGCCCCTCCCCCATATTCATTCATTCATTCACTCATTCATTCGTTCTGTCTCTCAAAAACAAAATAAAATTAGGATACTTGACATTTACCAAGTGTGCATGGTATGCCAGGCACTGTTTTGAGCACTTCACAAGTATTACCAAATTTAATCTTCCCAGCATCTATATGAAGTACATACTGTAATCACTCCCATTTTATAGATGAAGCAAGTGAGGTACTCAGGGATTATGTAGATCCTTTAAGGTTATCAGATACTGGTGGGATTTGAACACAGGCCATCTGACTTCAGAATCTGTACTCTTAACCAGTGGGGTAGATGGGGATGGAGGCTGTTCCTTTATATTTCACTGCAACATACTATTTGGACAAGCATTGTGCATAGGCAGGAATCTCCAGTTTAGAGTTGGAGATTGTTTTTTCACTTACCATGTGATTGTGGGCACTTTGATCATTCCGAAGTTCAATGTCTTCACTTACTAACATGAACTCATAATGCTTGCTTCTTAGCAATTTTGTCAGAATTATTGTTGTATTCTCTACTTAGCCTGCAGGAGCTAGGAACAGAGTTAAGTGCTCATTAATGGAATCCTGAATGAAGATGTACCTGGTGCCTGACTCTGCACATGGTAATTATTTCGTGTCTGCCCATTTTCAAATTTGTCCTTTAAAATTCAGGAATCTTTATATATCATCTGTTTCTCCTAAACTATTGCAAGAAACTCTTTTGGTTACTTTGGTAGCAGAATCCAGCAATCTTTCCAATAGAGAAAATAGTCTTGATTGCCCAGGTCTGGTCCTTTGTTGACTTTAGTCAACGACTTCTTTTGATGATATTTTCTCTGTAGTAGCTCAACAAACTCATTGGACTCCATCTGTTTCCTGCTTTAAAAGATTTGAAAAGGTCTATCATTGAACCAGTGTGATCTTGCTTAATCTTCTCATTTCTAAGATAGAAATGTTGAATCAAGACTAATCTTCATAATTCATACTCTCAAAACTCTTAAAACTTGCAATCCCTGGGGGCATTTGTTCATCTTCTTCTGAAACTCTAGCAATATCCTCCAATTTGTATCCCCAGTCTTAGCATGAAGTGATTGGGTCTTAGGAGTATTAGGAAGAGGATGCTAGCTATAGGTGTGCTTTTTTAAACATTTATCTTGAGTGTGAAATAAAAAAAAAACAAGAATTTGAACAGTAAAGATTCACAGAGCTTAAAAGAAAACACTTTTAGGCTTGATAAGAGTACATCAAGCAGACTAGAGAAAGATGAATTTGCTTTAACAGAAAAAGCTTTATTATTAAATAAGTTGTCAGTTTTCATGTGTCTTTCAATACCAGAAAATAATGACTATGAGATTTGATCTACCTAGTAACTTTGTGAAGTGAACTTTATTGAATTTTATGAACATCAAGGGATGTTGGACCCAGAAGAAGCCTAGGATTTGGATTGTTTTAGGTACATTTTTGGTAAATCTATATCTATATCTATATCTATATCTATATCTATATCTATATCTATATCTATATCCGTGTGTGTGTATGTGTACGTGTGTGTATGTATATATATATATGTATATATACACACACACATATATGTATATTTAGTTATAGAATGTAGTGATTCATCACTTGTGTATAACACCCAGTGATCATTGCAACAAGTATCTTCCTTAATGCCCATCATCCATCTAGCCCTTCCCCCCAACACAACACCCTGCCAGCAACCGTCAGTTTGTTGCGTGCATTTAAGAGTCTCTTATGGTTTGTTCTTATATTCTTTTTGCTTCCCTTACCTTATATTCATCTATTTTGTATAATAAATTCCACATATGAGTAAAATCATATATTTATCTTTCTCTGACTTATTTCACTTAGCATAATATGCTCTATGTCCATCCATGTTGTTATACATGGCAAGATTTCATTCTTTTTGATGACTAACTAATACTCCCTGGTGCGTATATATTATGTATAGGTGTATGTATATATTACATAATATATACATCTTAATTCTTAATCCACTCATCAGTTGGTGGACATTTGTGATTTTTCCATAATTTGGTTATTTTTGATAATGCTGCTATAAACATTGGGGTGCATGTGTCCCTTCAAATCAGCATTTTTGTATCCTTTGGATAAATACCCAATAGTGCAATTGCTAGGCCATAGGTTAGTTTTATTTTTAATTTTTTGAGGAAACTTCATAGTGTTTACCAGACTGGCTGTACCAGTTTGCACTCCCACCAACAGTGCCAAAGAGTTCCCCTTTCTCTACATCTCCATGGAATGTTTGGGATACTTTTACAGCTATCTTCTGTGATAATGTTATTCTAAAGTTCGTATCAAGTTACTCTAAATGTCATATAAGGCAAAATATCAAATCCAATCTTAATTCTTAGATACTTTGCAGTCCTTTAGAAGTAATGCTGATGCAGAAAGAGGAAAAGGCATACAAGTAAAGAGGCAAGAAGATGGCTGCTGGGTGGATTATAGAACTCCAAGAGGTGGGAAGTTCTGTGTATGAGTGTGTATGTGTGTATAATGGAATTAACAATCAACACTTTAGGATGGTCATTATGCTAAACATAATTCTTTCATTCTTCATAATCTAGGAAGTAGGTTCTATTATCTCCATTGAACATCTTGCCTAAATGCATGCACGTCATTTTTGCTAGAGCATGGATTTAGATATATTTATCTAACCCCAGAATCTATGCCCTTAGCCACTCTTCTTTATTACTCTTTAAAGGAAAGTGTTTCTCAAGTAGGGTCCAGGGTTTTCTGGGGGCTGGGTGGGGGGACGGCATCCAGGATTCTCTAATAGTCTAGAATAGGATTCTACAAATCAAATCTTCCCTTTAATTTCGTAGAGCCTCAAAGTCATGTATTTCATAGACATTATTTTTGTGTACTACTAAGGATCATAATCTACAAAGTTTTATAATTTGGGATTTAGAAAATGAGTATGTTTTTATAGATTTCTGGAGATTGTATTAAAAAGGCTGCTCAGATGTACACAGCTGGGGTGGGATTAAAATTTGAACCAAGGTGCTTGGCTTCTGAGAATCTCCTGTTAATCATCTTGCCACACATCCTGAGTGCACACTGCTGGTCCACCGGACCCTTTCAGTGTACCCTTACTTGACCTTATTTGGTTAAGTCTTTGTTCCTTGGGACCAAGGCATTCTTGTTTAGAACTGAGATGCTGCCCTCACTGCCTCAGGCAGACTTGGGTAAGATTGAGGCTTTCCTGAACCGGATTTCAGAAGGCAGAGAGGCAAAGAAAGGTTTTGAATAAATAACCTCATCTATTTGGACACTTCTTAGAAGTCTCAAATTTCTAAAAGCAAATTAAAAAATAATTTGCCACCTTGACAATTTTATCATTGAGGAAACAGGAGAATTAATTTTGGGAATGGAGAGTCTGGAATTAATTCTGCCCATAAAAGGCAAATAGCAATGCCAAAGTGAGGAGATTCTTCGGACAAAGTGACCAAGTCATCTTAATTAGTTTCATGGTTGTAAAGGAAAAATAGGTACCAAGTATAGAATATAGTTACCGCATTTATCTTACCAGTACCAAATGAGACTACAAAATCATAATTAAAACAAATCAAAGCAAGAAAAAGTGTGTATGTATTCACAGTAGTTTCATAAATTGATTTTATTCAAGAGATAGGTATTTAAAAAATACTATTTTTTATTTAAAAAATAATTTTGAGGCAGGTACTGTCTTGCCCACAGTACATTTTTAAAGCTATTTAAGAAATAATTTTGATCATACAAATAAGCACACAGAGGAAGGAAAGAGTAAATAAATCATTGAAATAAATCAGTATTGGATATTTTCTTTATAAAACCGTGCTGAGGTCAGAGTTATGTATGTTACAAGGTTCTTTTACAGTTCAGAAGCTGGTAGGCTAAATAGATTCTTACTGTCAGCCTGGAATCTAACTTCTCTTTCATAGAATTAAACTCAGAATGCATCTTCTCTTAACCAAAAAAGGCAAATTGGAAAAAAAAAAAAAACTTCAGTAGTAAAATGTAGTCTTAAATTGGAGTTTGCATTTGGAGAAGTATAAACCTATAGCTTCTGAGAACATATGAGAGTAAGTGATTACATGTATTTCATATATAGGAGTTTCACAGATAGTGAGCATAACTTATGTGTCTGACATACGCCAAACTGAATAGATTTAAAGACAATTAAACCATGATTCCTGTAGGTGTTATTTTGGACTTGACCTTAGAATATAAAAATAAAGATATTTCCAAATAAACCTGAAAAAATATACATACATTTTCAACTTTGTGTGAGTATGTATATGTACGTGTGTGTGTGTGTGTGTGTGTGTGTGTGTATACTTGGCTAGAATGTGCAGGTGAAGCCCAACTGAATTGATTTATTCATTCGGTAATCATGTACTGAGTGCCTACTATATGCCAGGCACTGTTTCAGGCACTAGGGATTATCGTGGGAAATAATAAGGTGAGGTCTCATGGGATTTGCATAGTTTTAGAAATCAGACAATAAAACCATAAACCCAAATATATCAGGTAATTGTAAGAGCTGTTAAGAATAAAAAATGCTAAGAGAGTGTCTTGGGCATCTACTCTGAATCACAGGCTAATAGGAGACATTCAGAGGAAGTATCGGTAGAGCGAAGCCTGCCAAATGAAGCTTTAGAAGCACAGAGTTACAGACTGAAAGGATGGTCAGTAAAGTGGCCTACTTAGAAAATTAGCTGCATGTTCGAGGACCGCAGAGGCTGAGGTATAGTGAACAAAAGGGAAGGAGGGAGTCAGTGAGGTTGGAGACCTATACAGAATATTCTTCTTAATGGAAATTATATCTCCACGGCCAGGAAAGGGAGTCTGAATTTAATTCTAAGTGCTTGTGCAAAACCACTGGAGTGATTGAATCCATATTCTAATTTATGCTCTGAGAAGATTGGTCTGGCTGTTATATGGAGAATGGATCAGAGAGGGTGGTGCGGAGTGGAAGCAATGATTATAGGCATTCAGTCAGGGAGCAGTAAAAAGAAATCTGTGTCTAAACAGGATAGACACAGGTTTCATTTCTTTATTCCAAGTAATCAGAGAGAGTGCTGTATAAGAGATAAAATTCAGATCTCCATTTGTTAATAAAGTTTTACGTGCTATCCGTATACTGACAGTACTGGGCAACACATTGTAGAAACATGGGGGTGGGGGGGAGTGACATATGTTTGCCCTCAAGGAATGTACAAGACAGCGGGAGACCAATATCATTTGACAAGTCATTCTATTATGGAGAAATGTGAAGTAAAGAATTTCCCTTCAGATGGACAACCCAGGGAGTGACTTGGCTGTTGCTTTAATGATGGAAGAAAGAGAGTTTGTGGGCAAGACAGTACCTGCCTCAGACTGGAATATAGATCTTGATGATAAGATCTGGTGGCTGGAAGAAATGGGGGGAGGAGTCAAGAGACACAGCCTCTTGATGTGGGATTTTCACACAGGGGTGGGATCTGACATAGATTAGTATGTGAATAGCATCATTAGGCATTGACATTTTAAAAGTGAGTTCTGCCTCAAGGGCTGAATAGAGAAGGGATTATCTGTAGTGAGGGTCTGTCCAGGGGAAGTTTATCAAGTTTACCGAATCAGTTCACTCGGCTGCCAGTATCTGATTGTTTATTGGCTAATGTCATATGTTTTCTCAATTCTTGAAAATTTTATTAAAATTTATTTATGAAAATAAGTTCAGCAATTTAATCATCTGTAATCTGTACTTTTTAGAGGGGGAAAAACATGAATAAACTGTTAAAAATGGTCACAATTTTTAGGTATTTGAAGGTGACTGTTGGAAATGGCACAGAAATGTATAATCCTTTTAGACATTTTCAGAGCACTCAGAGGTATTGTAATCTTCAAAATAACCCATGAGGAAGGTAAAAAATCACCCCTATTCTAGAGCTGAGAGCTCTAGAAAGTGTTTCTTCCAACAAATTGGCGGTTGACAGAATAGATTTTACACTCCTGCTCTATTTCCAAAATATGTTACAGTTGCTTATAAAAGTTATTATAAATTGTGGACAATATATCACCTGGTGCCCTGAAATGTGATAAATTACATTTGTGCTTTTCACTATTATGCCATTTGGGCAACCCACAAAGCTTTTAAGGGTATTTGAGAAATATTTCTGTCTCTGTCTTCTAGTGAACTATAATTTATGAAGTTTTGCATTTGTCAGTAATTTTTACTCTGTAGTTGAAATCCGTGCTGTTTTTTTTCCCTTTTATCTCTTTTTATAAAAGACAGGATTGAATTAAGCCCTACAGAGAGGGCTCACACATGATTGTGTTTTAAGTGATAAAGCTTCTACGGTAGTATTAGCCTCTGCACTGGTTGCCCTAAGAAAATAGAAAGCATTCAGGATCTAAACCTTTATGTGCCTTTTAAGGCAGAAACTCTTGTCTTATATTTTATACTTTGGAAATGATAAACTGCTTTCAGTTAAGCCTACTGAGTAAGAGAAATTTCTAACCATTTCAACCCCAAATGTCCTCTAATTTCTAGGCCTAGTAATCTAAATTTCATTTTGTCTGATCTCTTCAAGACTTCCTGTGTTTGTGTTTGTATCAGAACTTCAAAGACCTGCTCTTTCAGAAAAGTTTAATTGTCTGTATTTTCAGTCTGTTTTTTCTTGACTCTAGTAGACAATGTTTCTAGATGACAGTGGTAAAAAGTTTTGCTGTTTCCTCTGGGTGTATATTTGAAATGTAGCACATATCATCACCAATTCAGTATGTTTTGGAGAATGAGGAAGCTACTTCAAGCTAATAAAGTTATGATGGCATTCCAGAAAAATAGAATTAGCAGTACAGTGGCACAGAGGAATAAAAGAGCCAGGAGTGTTCCATGAAATTCTATGTGACAACCAGAATGTTTATTACTGTGGGTTCTTCTAGATAAGGGTCTGTGACCTATTTATCTTTGGTGCTCCAAAATCTTAAACAACAATTGGTAAATTACAGGTATTTTAAAATTAGTTTGATTTACAAGAGAAGGAATTAATGTGTCTTACCTACTAAAAATAAAATAAAATAAAATATAATAAAAAGGCAAGTTTTACCTGATACTGTTTGTTGAAGCTCTAGGTTACTATCACCAGAAATTTGACCCATGTAGAGGAGATACCTAATACATTTTGTTATCTAAAATGATTTATTCATTCAACAAATATTTATGGCATACTGTCTATGTGGTAGGGTTTATGACAAACAGGATTCTTATTCTCAGTGAGGTTCTCTTTAAATGGGGCAGCTGATAGACACCTACTACACATATTTATGAAGAAAGTAAAGGGGTTTTAGAGGTTGTAGCCCAAGCCAGATGCTCTAAATTGGTGGCCTTAACATTTGAGTCCTAAAGGATGATAAGGAACTAATTAAATGAAGACACAAAAGGAGAGCATTCCAGTCTGGGAATGTGTTGTTTTGGTTAGATTTTGTAGTTAATAAGAAATAGGAAAGAGCTTATTGATATTTTGCCTTCTCCTTCCTTATTTGATTTGCAACTTCTAATATTTTAAAATTCAAAAGGCAGGACTAAATCCACTAAATCCCCTTTAAAATGTTCTTTAAGAACAAATAAACAATGCACAGATGCTCTTTGGGATTAGTGAGAACAGCGGACAAAGATAATACTTCAAAGTCCAAGTCACCTACCTACCTGGGGAACAGGTAGGCTTTGGACTAAGCTGGATTTGGTCTAACTTGGGAGATTGCATTTGCTTCTGGGTTCTTTATGATCCAGAGCAGAAACCTGTGTTTATTTGATTGTATAATAGATTGGCAATGAGGCACAGCTCTGCTTCCTAAGCAGCAGAGTGTGAAAGGCTTGCCCCAAACTGATTTCCCGTATGATCCAGTTCAGTTTACATTTCCCAATATGCTCCTTATTGAAGTTTTGCTCCTCTCTTCCCCTGCCTCGCTCACTTGGTTTTCAGCCCTTGTACCTCCAGAGAGCAGTTCTCCTGTGGGCTTTAACAGTGCGAGATGCTGTTATGAAAGCAATAGGCTTCGCCATCCCACAGAAGCCCGGGGGAACATGTGCTCACCCCAGGCATCTATGTGGGAGGACAGAGCCATGCTGCTGCTCTGTTTTGCTTTCATAATAAAGTGGCTTCAAACAATCACAACCATATAGAACACGAATCTCAAGAGGCTCGACTCGACTTTATAAATGGGAAATGCGGAAGTGAAAAGAGAAAGTGCTAGTGGGGTCTGTTTAACATCGTGCTGTCCCTGCGCTGAAATACACAGCAGGAGTCATGGGAACATATTAAAATCATTGAAATTTTGTCCCTTTATTTAGTGCTGTTTTCTTATTTAATTGTGCAGTTTTGAGAAGAAACTATATGGGGCAGTAATTTTTTCCATTATCAATCATAGGGGAAAGGCAATTTAGGCACCAGGACCAGACCAGGAGGAATCTCCTAGACCCACTGCAGTGTGGACTTCTTGAGGTAACAAGATATTGTCCGTCCTGCCCAGATGCACTCTGTGCCTTTCTTCCTATTCATTTATGGTCTTAAGCATTGGGAAAAGCCAAGCTCTGGTGGCAGTTTATAAAGGCATGCCTCTGTACGCAGTTTTCACGCCCACCCTCTGGAGAGGATCCAGCAGGAGTTGCAAGTAGTACACAGCTGTTGCGACTGGGTGATTGAAATAATAGCCAGTGGGTTCCACACAGAAGAATGGGTGTTTCTGATATTTAAAGTACTACGGATCAGTGCCCAAATGCTAGGATTTGATTACTTGAAGGTGTAGGGCACCCGAGTCACTCTCTGAGACTCTGACATTTTCTTTGTTACGGGAACAGCTGAGACTCTTGGGGCAGGTTCATTCCTGGATAACTCAAAACATGCTTTTGCAAGACTGCCATTTCTTCACAATGAGTTTCCATAGACTGCTTTATTTCTTACGTATAGAGGACACTTGCTTATTTTTTGTTTTTTTGGGTATTTTTTTTTTGCATGTTATAGTTTTTGTTTGAAAAGTGGATAGTTTAGATGATCTATTAGCAATTACGGATTTTGATCTCTTACCAGGGTGGTAGTTGTTGCTGCTGTATTCTGTTGGCTTATTTGTTTAATGCATTGATCTGACAAATTCTATAGAGGAGGTCTCCTGTGAAGTGTACAGCCACTGATGTTTCTGTTGATTCTTTTTATTCTGGCCTGGCTTCTTAGGTGTTGCTTCCTTTCTGTGTTATACGTGAAAGGTCAGCCAACGATTGATTAGAGGTTGTGCTTAGGTATTTTCAGCCAATGGACTTCTAACTGTTGCTCAGGGACATACATTTGCTTTGGGACATAGATTCCAAGTTCAGGCAGCTTACGGGTCTTCCCCAGCTTTTACCTTCTGCTTGTGTGGGGCCCCAGATTAAGCTAGGGATGAGTATGTGACAGGGGCTCTTTCCAATCTCTCCTGAACCTACATGCAACTTTTACAACCCACTTCTCCCACAATCTCTGGGAGCCTATCAAAGCCCATTATGGCTGTCTCATTCCCTAGTTCTTCCTATTAATTTTTTGGCTGGTCATTGTCAGGCAGTGGTAATATCGGTCTTTCTTGATTATTTGCCTCTGAGACTGAGATTGCTATTATTTTCAACAAAGCTCCTCGGCATGAGGCTTTTATGTAGGGCTCCAAATCAGATCATCCCAATAAGTAGCTGGGGAAGAACTTCTGACATAGTAGAGTAAGGATCACTAAAAAGTCTTCTGATCTGTAAAATAAGAATATTACAAAAATTTATCAAAGTCAACTATTTAAGAACTCTGAAAGTTAACATAAGGCTTAAACCAGTCTGAGGGATATTTATTCAAGAGAAAGTTTTGGGATGCCAGTTTCAGATTATATTTTGAAAATATAGGAGATACTTAGAAAAAAGTAGTTAAATTTGCCACTATATTGTCCATTTAAGTATAAGCCAAGAATCAAAGAAGTTATAGGACAGTCGTCGATTCATATTAGAAGTCAGTATAGGGTGCCTGGCTGGCTCAGTTGATAGAGCACATGACTTTTGATCTTGGGTTTGTGAGTTTGAGCCTTATGTTGGATATGGAGTGTACTTTAAAAAAAATAAAATATAGAAGTCAGTAGAAGTTACATTATTGTATATTATAATCAGATTGATAGCTGTAAGTCTGTGGTTCTTAAAATTATTTTGGTCATAGGCAACTTTGAAATTAATAAGAACTATTGAACTATTCCTTGGGAAAATATAAAATGTACCACACTTTGTATATAATTTCCTGTAAAGTCTGCCAGTGGCCCCCAAGGGCTTAAGAAACTGTTGTAGATGGTAAAGTTCATAATGTGTAATGCTTTCCAAAGTCCTGGCATTAAACAGAATAGATGCTTAATAATTACTTAAAGTATTTAAGTATTTTCTTTAATTATCTTCAATGTAGGCATCTGAATGTTTGCAGTTGAATATTTACTCAACTAGATGGGATAAAATGAACTTAATTCCAGTTAATTTTCTAATACTTATTTGCTGTGTGACTGTGAGAAAATCTCTTAACCCTGTTTCTTTAGTTCCCCATTTTTGTCTACCTCCCATAGTCATTGTCATCATCAGATGAAATGATTATCTGAAGGAATTTTGAAAACTATACATTTATATACACTGTAATCATAATTTCTTAATTAGATTTCCTATAAATTGTGAAAGATGTATTGAAGACTTTGTTGGCTGTAAACCTGAAACAATCATATCAATCCTGGCTACACCAGTTAAGAAAATCATGGGAGTTTTGAGCATCTATTTGCCTCTGAATTCTTCCATTCAACTCCTCAATTTTACGTAGTAAGATAAGGTGGAAAAGAGTTGATACAACTAATTTGCATGGCTTGGAAAGCTTTCTGCAACTAGCTGGACAGCAAGTATTTGAGTGCCTGTGATCATTTCAAGGAAATGTTAGAGAAGAGGAATGTGTAATGGAACAAACTGGACATAAAAGACCAAGAGGAGGAGAAGAAACAGGATGTGGTGGAGGTGAGGGATGGATACACGTATTCAGAAAGCATGAGGACAGTGACCGCTCACCGAGACCAGGACTAAATTTCTTTTGGAGATCTACATTATGCTTTATCTTTATGGAAGGACAAATTGAACTAAGAGCAAGTGTGCTGAGCAAAATGAATACAAGTTTTTGAAGCAGACAGATACCAGTTTGAATACAGGTTCAGCAACTTGCAACTGCACGAACTTGGGTAGGTTATTTGACCCTCTGAACTGGAGTTTCCTCATATATAAACTTCCAATCATGCTAGATTTCTGTGGGAAAGAATAATGCACTGGAATGGTTCTGGACCCAGGGTTAGTATTCCATAAATATAAATGATTTTGTACCAAAGTTTGGTTAAGGATGCAATTAGTAGATAAAGAGATGTTTAATTATGGGATAGGAACAAGCAAGGTCTTGGGTGGATGTGTGTTGTATATGTAATTGAGAATGCACTTATCAGTAAAGAATACGATAATTTCTGGTAAGAGTTGGATATATCAGAAGTTGATATGATGAACAACGGTGATCAATCTTTTTCCATCCACTTTGAAAGTATGCTTTCTTGGCATCACTGTAATTACTTTGAAGCTTGAGAGAGATTTGTGGATCACTCAGTTCATGGGACTCATTTAGCCATAGTCAGTTGCCCAAGAATAAATTGGAACAAAGTCCTACTACCGTATATTTGATATCTCAAAGAATCTTAGTATGGTCTTCAAACAACAGGTGGCACTGGGCTAAAACTGGTGTCTTGGTGAAAATTTTCAAAGAGGGACTAAGGCCTATATTACAGATGAATCGGGTAGTTGAACTCAGGGAATCACATGGCTGCCCTTTAAATACTGCAGAACAGGATTTATTTGGATCACCAAGACTTCAAGAATAGGGTGAATGTTCAGAAAAATGACTGTTGGTGAAGTTAGGGCCATATATTACAGGGATTGTAAACTGATTTTTAATTAGATGTTAGAAAAGACACACACACATGCACACACATACTTCTCTCCCAGGCTTTGCTAACTTGATGTATGCTCAGGAAAGCAACTTCGAGTCTGGCTTGCTCAGGGATATTCCTGCAGCTTTGTTTCCCTGCTGGATGCAGACTAGCCTGGATCTCTGTCAAATCCCTTCTCCTTCTCCTGTTCGTTTCCAACATTGATGCTCTTGTCCACATTTTGGTTTGATGTTCCTCAAACAATCTTATCCTTTCCCCACTTGTACCCTTTTTGCTACAGAGACCACAAAGCAGTGCTTTTTTAGACTTGTAGTGACTTAAGATCCAGCTCTTTATTTTTCCTATTTTCTTTCTCTGGCTTTTGGCACAAGTTTCAAGCAAAAATGTTGAGACCAGAGAACATGTGTAGCACAATGTTATCACCCAAAACAACCCTACCCTGGGAATGGACTTGTTCTCAGGCCAGGCTTGGACTTCTTCCTCCCACTGCTGTTTGGTTCTCTCTTGAAAAAATGAAACAAAAAAAAATTCTTGTTGAAGATTCTCCTCCAGAAAACCTGGTAGACATTTAAATTCTAAGATGATCAAATATTGGGCAATCTCTGTTATGTGGTATTTCACAGTTTTGTGTTAAAATAGGTCCTTGCCTAATGACATGTTCCAACAGTAATTTTATATCAAATAAAGGTTTGATAAAGCCCTTTGCCAAAAATAAATTATTCTTTGTTTTAACAAATATTTTCAACATGGAGAAAGATATCCCAAATAATATTTAATGGAACCTGGGGATAAGGGAGAGAGGAGGATGTTTCTGAAGGTGCAGAATGTAAACTAAATCTGCAAATTACAAGCACAGTGGAAGAATGGCATGTTTGTAAAAGTTCTACATGTAATAAACCAAATGTTTAGCTGTGAGATGAAGTTTGAATTTCAAATTGCTTACCTTCAAACAGCAATTTCTGTGTTGTTTTGGAAAGCTCTGGTTTGCTGTTAGCCACTTCATTAATAAATGCAATTCAATTTTCCTTTCAATGAGAAAGCAAGGCATTAGACGTCTGTGGCATGCAGAGCAATGAACAACATGTCTCCAGATTTTAATGGGAACAATGCCATTTTTACTAGAATCATTAATTCCTTATCTTGCGGATGCATGCCTGCTAAGTAGCCCTTTGTATTTACTTCAAATTCATCAGTTTGAGATGCTGCTGTATTCCATCCTTAGAGATGAAAAAAGGCTCTTGACTGCAAGAAAAACACACCTTTTTAGTTTCAGACCATGCCACATCATTCCTGAGATTTTACATTTGGTGCTTCAACTTTTGTAAGATGGATGAATGATAGGAAGCTTACTCAGAAATTATTGAGATGATTATGAGCCCATAACCAGCAGTGGGCTTGTTTGTTTTTTAAACACTGACCTTTCACATTAAAGCTGGGCTATTGTGGGTGGCATATTTTTCACAGCATCCCCAGTTTGTCTCCCTGATGGATTGGGCCAGAGGACTCTCCTGTACCAAACTGCCTCACCTCTTTAGAGATATGCTAGCTTGTAAAAATTAATGAGATGAGCATTTGGTTTTCTTTCCTTGAGATAATGGTCTAAGAGAGTCAGTGGTGATTTCTTATGCTGATTTCTTATGTACATTTAGAGCAAAAAAAACCATGTATTTTTCCTCTTCCCTTTTTACTTGTCACCCACCCCTAACATCTTATTTACAAAGCAAGGAACAGAGGCTCAGAGACTTGCCCAGGATCACGCGACTACACCATGTAAGAGCAAGACGTAGGACCAGATTTTTTGGCTCCCAGTCAAGAGCAGTTTTATCAAGAATTCTGAAGGAACTGATTTAATATGGCCCCGTGGTAGATTACATAATAGTTAAAACACTTGATGTAAAATTACACAAGAATACATACCAGTAATGTGAACTAAGATAAATAATACAGTGGTGATGAGGAGCCTAACCTCTAGATGGATAAGGTTGTGGAATAAATTAACCAGTATTTCTAATTACAAATATTTAGACTAATGCCATATATTTACAAAAGCAGCAGTTCCTGAAAATATCCATGGATACAAAATAATACCTCTAGACAGCTGAAGTAATTGAGTTTGATTAATCCAAGTGTAGATTTACATATCAAAGTTGTAATACCTAGTCGTTATTTGGCATGGCTTTTCACTAATGATGCCAGGTAAGAGTCGAAGACTTGAAGTAATACGTCATAGTTCATTTTCCTCCCACCCTCCCTCTCCTCCCTCCCTCCCTCCCTCTCCCCTCCCTCCTTTTCCTTTTCCGTTTCATTTCTTATAATCCTGAAGTCCACCCCTCACTCAAAGCTCCTTCTTAGGTAGATATTTTGCTTATTTGGGGAGGTAACCTGATCTCCTTCCATCTCTGATCCTGCCAGCCCCATGTGTCTTTGGGAGAGTCAACACAAAAGAAAATCTTTTTAAATGAAGCATACTTCAGAGTCCTTGGTCGGTCACCTATTTTACAGACCAAGTATGTCATATGAGCAGCATCTCAAGTGATGCTTTCTTACTTATTTCTTCATGGCCTGGCATACCTGTAAGGTTTCTCCCCCTACTCAGCTACCTGTGATCTCCTCCTCCAGCTTTTGGCAGGAAACAACGAAACCACCTGAAGAATGGCCACACTTGGGTTCTCTTGCTTCCTAACCAAGGACAACGTGTCTTTTGAAAAAGGGTGGGTTGACGAGTTAGCTGAAATAGTCAAAAACAAACTATTTCTCTAGTAATTTATTTTATGCTTAGGTCAAATTTTCATTTTCTTTCATTATATTTTCTATGTATAGATTTTTACATTCAATATTTGTGCTTATGTCCATTTGTATACATTTTTATTGACATATAATTGACATACAACATATTAGTTTCAGATGAACAATGTAGTGATTTGAAAATTACATACATTATGAAATGCTCATCATAAGTATAAATGTTGTTTATATTTTGAGATGGGAGGGGTCAAGTCTGCCTAAGGCAGTAGTAGTTACTCATTTAAGGATATGCAATTCTTACTATCCATGAGGCTGAGGCTAACATGGTCAACCTTTTCTAGTTTTCTGACTTGCTAAATATGCAACTAATACTATGTTGGTAAAATAAGGTAAAAATATTACCTACTTATATGAATGCATATAAAATGTTTATTACAGTGCCTGGCACACAGAAAAGCCTTCAATGCATATCAATTATAATATTATAATATACTGGTATATATTATATAATTAAAATATATATCATATATAATACATAAAATATATAAAAATATATATTATATAGTATATAGTATATATAATATATATATATTATAGTATATATATTATAGTATATATAATATATACTATATATTGTATGTATTTTATACATACACTATATAAATATATAGTGTATGCTATATTACATTATATATTATACAATTAAATGTAATCCATATGTTATATATAACATATAGTGGTATAGTAATGTGTTTTGCATTTTGCAGAGAATTGAAGTAATTAAGTGTGCCACTAAGCAAATCTATGGGTGATTAGGAAGTAAGAATCAATTTCTAGAGAATATCTTTAATACTGCTCTTTTTTCTTTATCATTTTAAATGTTTTTTCTGATGCATATGTGCTAAAACCATGCCTGTGTTGATAAAGGATTTAAGGAGGATTGGAAAAAAACACAAAATATTTTCTATACAATAGGAAATCAAGACCAAGAAATGGAAAAGGACAGTGTACCCAGCATGGAGTACTTTGTTTCTCTGTTGAAATTCAGATTGGTTCAGAACCTGATGTAGCTAAGAGAAAAGGGCCATTTAGTTCACGGCCCACATCCATGAGAGGCCTTGAGCTTAGGCTTTTAACGTTATCTACTACATAGGGTAATTCTGCGGTTTTATATGTACCTTACTAGGTTTACATCTCCATTCCAGAACTTTAGTTCTGTGTCTTTTTGATGAACCCCACTTTGTTTCATGTTCTAATTTATTGCAGGATTTATAGAAATTAACTCTGTTGGAAAAGCGTAATTAAATTGTGTGTGCCAAAGACAAATCACTAATTTAAAATATAAAAGCATTTAGATAGAATAGCATTCTTGTAACTCTGTTTTATTATTTCTTAAAAAAAATGCATGGGACCTTCAAAAATAGAAATGGACCAGGCTTCGCCTGACCTTTGTGATTGCCTAGCAAGGGATCCAAATGCTATTGTGCTCAAGAAGAGGGGAGAGAGGGAGAGAAACTGGGGAAATTTGGAGGCAACTATGGAGGCTGAGTAACCATTGATGCAGAAATGATGGTGGTTAATTTTACTCTGGATGAAGATGGAGTTAGAAAGCTTGCTATAGAATGTAGGAGTAAATACTGAATCCTTCACCTAAAATTACTGAAGTCCCCTTCCCTGGAGTTTAGACATTAAACAGACATTTAACCTTCTCTCTCATTGTGCCTGGTTGAGATATATGGCTAAGGCACAAATACATAGGAAAAACATATAAAAATATCAGAGTGATAGATTTGCAGTTGTATGCATAACTTGAGTTATTTCTATTTGCAACATAGACAAACAGCCCATTACCTGCCTTGAATAGGAAAAGATAGGATGCATATATAGCAGCAAAATTTATGTTAATTTTAGAATATGTAAATTCTCTTTATGAATACATTGCACTGAATGTGAAATGTGTGCTCAGCCACTACAGACCTTTAATAAAATAAGAGCAACAGAAAACCCATCTTTTATTTGATGTACATAAAAATACAAATTAAAAATCAAACAGTAGGGGAAACAGAAAATTGTTAGATGTTGAAAATGAATATATTTATTCAAATATAGTTGTCCTTTAGCACTGGCGAATTTTGTATATGCATCAAAGAACAGAAAATATCTTTATTATTTTGCTTTGGGTTAATACAGTCACATGCAGGGCTTGCACAAATAAATTTATTTCTAGAAATTACATTCAAATTTGAATCCAGTATATGGATATAAAGTTACAAAACATATTACTTAAAACTTGGATTCATTGTTAAGACTGCATGTGATGCAGTCCTAATGTCATGTGAGTTCAATGTGGTAATCTAAAAGGAAAAACTCTAATTTATAAAGACTTAATTTTAATAAAGGCTCATCATAAGCACTTTTCTAGTTTAAAATGGAAGACCATTAACTTTGGATCAGTTGGTATATTTTTACTTAAATGGAGGTGATATATCCAACCAGATGTCTTACACGATGTGGAGGCAGAAACCTATTTTCTTATGAAAATGCTCAATAAATACTCCTTGAACGCATGCACAAAGGGAAAGGTTAGAAAAACAAAGAGGGAGAGCAGTAGTGAACATACGTATTGATAAAGTACTATATGTGAAAGGACTATTTGAGTAAGGAAAGAAAAAGTGGTTATCCGGGTTATAAGGAACCTGTGGATTGTACTTCACGACTAGTATAAAAATAGCATAAAGGCAAAAGACTGTAATAATGCTTGATTTCAACACTCTAAATGATGGCTAGAATTTTATTCTTTCTACAATCCGTACACTGGGTAAAGTTTTGATTTGTTTTTAGAATAGTGTCATTGCTGAACAAGTAAAGAAGTCAGTAAAATCTTAGAAGGCACACAGACTGGATTTAAATCCCAACTCCATTATTTAGAATCGTGTGACTTCTAATTTCAGATCCCTCATCTTTAAAAGGAAAAAAAAAAGTACCAATTCTGGATGGCTTTTGTGTCAATGAAACAAAACAGTGCTCTCAACCCCACCCCCCCCGCCCAGCACATAGTTTGACCTGTAATACTGAAATAAATCCATTATTCCTCCTAAATCGGAACAAGAAAGGCAGTGATTAGGAATAATAGAAACCTTGGGAGAAATAAAGTTGGGACAAAATATCATTTGAGGTTCTGTTATGGATATGCTTACATATGTACCATAGATTTTAGGAGAGTCAATAACAATATGCAAAAGTCAGTATAGTTTCATGGCAAGTGTCACTAAAATAATTGTTTCCTTTGACATCTTTGCTGTCTTTTACCTTGACAGATGGGCCCGTGCATAGCACACCTGTTTGCTTAGCTTAGATACAGTTCTGTCTCTGTGTATATGAATCATTGGATTCCTTGGTGGCACTGCATTTTTCGGCTTCATTCTCTAAGTGACTATCCTTTGAGTTTTATGAATCCTAATGACTGAGTATTCCAAAATCTCTTTTCAGACTTCAGGTTACTGAACATCAGTTCACCTGGTCTCGACCAATTTTCACATGTAGAGACGGTCTTTCTCTCACCCCTGATAAGGATTTCTGGTGCTTCATCAGCTGACTTGATTCTCTCACTGCAAATCAACTTTCTTTACTTTTGTCCCCAGAATAAAGGAGCCTTGAGCCCTTTGCCAATTCTTCTTGTCATGACTTGGGTTTGCCTGGACTTGATGGCCCAGGCTTTATAATCTGGTGTTATCATTGTTGCCTGAATCCACTGATTTCAGAAAGCTGAGACGTATAAATCATCAGACTTAAAACCAACAGCCTGAGTGGAATAGAACCAGTATATCAGATTTTTAGAAAGAAATCAATAGTCAATTTTAGATTGGGTACACCTTTACTTTCTTCAGCTGCTTTGCCAGGGATAGGACCTTTGCTTTGGTGACCTTACAGTATTATCATTAAGAATTTCCTTCCTATTACTTTCAGTATCGTGTTTGGTATCAAGAAAGATCTGGGGCACATGGCTCAGTCAGTTAAGCATCAAACGTGGACTCAGGTCATGATCTCACGGTTCATGAGTTCGAGCCCCAGATGGGGCTCTCTGCTGTCAGTTCAGAGCCTGCTTCAGATCCTCTGCCCCTCCCCCTCTCTCATCCCCTCCCATGCTCGTGTTCTCTCTCTCTCAAAAACATGAAAAAAAAAATTGCTTCCTTCACACTTGTCCTTCATCTTAGAATGTGAAAAGAAAAACAATTTTCTTTAAAATTAAAATGCTCCTGTGTCATGGATTACAGAAGAAATACATAATATTACCTTGTAACACTTAGGACTCTATCTTATAATGATAGAAAATGTAAGCCCCAATTCAAAGTAATAAAACCATAAAGAGGAATTATTGATTCTTCAGACACATCAGAGGCTGGATTGCCTTTTCTTTTCTAGTGTTGTTTAACAAATTATTCCAAAACTTAGCAGATTGAGACAATAAACATTTATTCATTTTCTGTGGGCCAGTGATTAAAAAAAGGATTTTGCTGGGTGGTTCCAGTTCAAACTTTCTCATGAGGATGCAGGCAAGATACTAGCTAGTGCTGCAGTTAAGTTGAGCCTGGAGTTGGAGAATCTGTTTCCAGGATTGCTCACTCATATTATGGTTGCTAGCAGACCTCCATTCCTTCTCCTTGATTTTAGCAAGTGGCCCCGGTTCCATGCTATGTGAACCTTTCTACAGACCAGCTTGATGGATGCTGTCTTCTCCAAGACTATGGGGTTAGAAGAATCTCTGCCTCATTAGAGAGAAAGCTAAGACATCATGTTCAGTCTTAGTGAACCTAAGGGGAGAACCTAAGGAGATTTAAGCTCTGTTAAAGACGAATCAAAAATTTAGTGGACATATTTTAAATCCTCTACATTTTGTCTTCAGGATTGCTTTTGATGAAGCATATTGATGATTCTACTCTAGACCAATTTCTACCTTTGGGTTCTGCCTTTTGCAGCCTGAGCATTATCCTAGGCTGGTTCCTTGTGTAGTATTAAAATTACTATTACACTAATAGCCTTAATATCCACACATTACACTTTGTAGAAAGAGACAACGTGCTGGTACTTTTTTCTAGTAGAGCAAGACACCATCTTTTGCAAAGGCTGGTAGCATGCCACACTTCATTTTTCATTAGCTTCAACTTGGGTACATATTCTGTGATTTATCAGCTCTGTAAGAATGAGGCATCTTGGTGGTTGTCTTTGGCCTAGGTTATTTTCAATTAATACGGCAAGGAGATGGGATTGTCCTGATTGTATTAGAGATTCTAACGTTTGGGGTACTAGAACTGGTGTGGGAAGGTGAAGTATAGTAATCCTTGTCTCCCCTCTCCATATTCCCAGCCAAACGGCATGTTTCTGTGGGGGAAAGAATTAAATCGATATTGACTGGACAGAAAACGAGAAATCTGTCCCATGTCATAAAAAGATCAGATTCTGGGCTGGTAAGAATAAACAATCCTTATAAAATATATTAATGTAACTAAAAAATAGAAAACACATAGAATAAAATAGGCAATTTACCAAGGTAAGCATAAGCATATAATAGAGATCTAGTCATTGGCAATTAGACTGTTAACAAGGTCACATTAGCAAGACCATCCCCTGTGGAGAGATGGACATAGAAAGCCCTATCCAAAAAAATTTAATATTCCAATGGGAGAAACTTCTTCTATGAGGAATTAGCCTGAGGTCAATAAAAATCAATTCATATAACTCCTGTTCTGAGGTAATACTTACCAAGCACATACCAGATTATTATTTGGCTTAAAGAACAGAGACTAAGATTTACTAGTATGTAATGCATTTATATTTTTCATCATGTGTTCACAAATTGGAATTCTGGTTTGCATGTCAGGTTTATGAGCTGAATCAGTTAACATGAATCTGTAGGATTTTACATTCTCTCTGTGTACTGTCAAAATCTGAGTCTAAAAGGCAAACTCTGGCTTGAGATAAATTCTGCTGTAGAATATCATGTCTACTGATAATATTTCTGTGATGGTTTAACATTAACCTTTTAAAGAAATCTTAATATTTGCATCTACTATACAACTTTAATTATACTAATAAGGATCTGGCCCTCTAGCTAATATGTATTCCCCCAACACTACATCTAGTTCATAATAAAGAAAAAATAAATGAAAGCATTTCCTGTGGTTTCAATTTTTAACTATTTAGTATTTGTTGAAGCTAATTATCTTTGTTCTATGTCAAGAAATCTGTTAACTTATTTTTTCTCCTTTCAAACTAACTTTATCCATGACTTCTCATGACTTGTGGGGATTAGATTTTTATTTTCCATTGGTTCCTTGACATTCAATCATGGAAATACTCAGTTTGACACAGTGGAAAAAATTAAAATGTTTCCATCATATTATATCATAAGTGAAATATTAAATAGTTTTTACTTTCTAATGAAGAATGAAAAATCTATCACACTAAATAGTGTTAGATGTAGAATTCTGGCCTTTTTGGATTAGGAATTAATGCAAGAGAATAAGTAAGTTACTGTTGTGATGAAATAAATAAAATTCTCTCTTGGCTGTAATGACATACACCATATTGACTTTAAGAAGAAGATTTGGATTATGAATTTTGTTACATGAATGACTAACTTGTTCCTAATGTGAACTAATTCATATGTTCAGATTTTAAATCTAACAAAATGCTGTTTATGTTACTAAGGAAATAACATTAAATACTATTATTGCTATGTTACTCTTATAAAACTATAGTGTCCAAAGTTCTGCCCAAATGAAGTCCAAATATATTTTAAAAGACTTCTCATAACTCTGCATAGTACCAGATACAGCAGATACCACAGATGAGCACATGTGTGTATGTGTGGCTGTATATTTTTATTTTACCTATTTAACGTTGGCTTTCTTAAGCTGAATACCATTAAATCCTGGATCTTTACAACCATCAAATATACATTTCAAGATTTCTGGCTTAATATAAGTGCCTCAATTTAAATCTTTTGATCACCCCATGCCTATGGAGACAACATAAAGAGTTGCAGATGGTATTTATTGAATGAAGTAAAAATCATTTAAGGGTGAAATTATTCTTAGCTAAATACAATGTCTAAATTCACCTTTTACCTACTTCACCTTTGGTCTATAGAGAAAATAAGGACAATAAAGTCAATGTAGATATTATGTGTACAAAAGAATGGATTAATTTTCTCACTCCCTCACAGTATTGATAAGTGGATTAGATGAAATACTAAACTCTTTCTCAACAACAGGAGGGGACTAACTGGAAAGAATTTGAAAAAGATAAAAATTAATCAAAACATATAAAATATTTTCTTAAAAAAGAAAGCATAAAATAATTAAATACAGCCCTACAAATGAATTGGAAATACTTAGAGGAAGAATCAAGATTGAAAAACTGTTGGTCTCATGTTGAACATACGTATCAGAATTTTCTTTTGTGCCCTGCCCCCCACTACCATACATATAAATTATATTGGAAAGAAAGAACCAAACTTAAATTGAACCTACTATTATTTATTGCAGACCTACTGTGTGCCAGACACAGGACTAAGTGTTCTATATGCCTTACAGTATTAAATTTTTATGACTGCTCATTTCATCTCCACTTTCCTAAATAGCGAACTCAGGTATAGAGAGGGTAGTGAGTTTGTGTAAGATTACAAAGCTAGTAATTGTTGGATTTGAGGCTTGGACTCAGGATGATGATGTTTCAGTGCCGGAGCTCTTAACTCTGACTCTATATGCATTACATTTGGGTTGAAAATTTTTTTATTTAACTTTTTTAAGACAATTTTTTTGCAGCAGTTTTAGATTTACAGCAAAATTGAGAAGGCACAGTGACTTTGCATATGTTCCTGCCCTAGCTCATCCGTAGCCTTCCCTATTAGCAACCTTCCCCACCAGAGTGGGTACATTTGCTACAATTGATGAACCTATAATGACACATCATAATCACCCAAAGTCCACTATTTACATTATAGTTCACTCTTGGTGTTGTATATTCTGTGAGTTTGAATAAATGTATAATGCCATCTCTCCATCATTATGGTATACAGAGTATTTTCATTGCCTTAAAAATTCTCTGTGCTTTGCCTGTTTATTCCTCACCCCACCCTCAGATCTGTCAAACACTAATCTAGTTTTGCCTTTTCCACAGTGTCATGTAGTTAAAATCATGTGGTGTGTAGCCATTTCAGATTGACTTCTTATATCTTAAAATGTTCAATTAAAAAAATATTTTTGAATATATTTTAAAAAGCATTAAATTTGATTCTAGATTAAACTTGATTCCAGAGTTCCAAAGCCCCAGCCCCCCTCCCCCTCCACACACACACACAAATACACACACACACAAAATCTGTTACAGGTGGTTACTGCATCTGGCGGACCTATTGAGCATGGGCTTGAGGTCCAATAGCTACTGGACAATAACAAAATAATTCTGCTTCCTCTCTCATTTCTATTACAACAGATAATTTTCTTTAACCAATGGGATGAAGTTGTGTATTGGAAATGCCTTTGAATCTGTATGTTTGCTTGCAAAATAGAAGGAAAAATTGTTTGTTTCTTAATAGTATCACCGAATTGGAATACAAATGTCTTTCTTGTTTTGTTTTTTCTTTTACTGGTTCCCACAAAACACTTAGATTTTCATTGTAGCTCAAAAGATTCTGGTTTAGAGGATGGCTAGTCTGGATAGGGGCGATAGATCAGGGCTGGGGGGTCTGTTTTGTGGCAAAGCTCAGGTCATTGGGAGGAGGCTTCGGTATAGCTGCTGCAAGGTTTTTTTTTCCTCAGAGCCGACTCCAGGTTCTTCTGCATTCTCCCGCTGGGTCGTGTTGGTGCTTGGCGGTCTTACCGTCCCTGGAGCATGGCACAGGCCTACCAGGCCACCAGGAAGCTGTAGCAGTACCCCAAGGCTGCTGCTCCCCCCCCCCCCCCCCCCCGCCATACCTGCATCAGCTGCTGGCCAAACGCTTTCCTCACCCCCTGGTCCTTGCTTTTGGTAGCTCCCACACTGAAGATGAGGAGTGAGCAGAGAGGGTTTGGGGAAGGGCAGGGATTCCCAGGGATTCTCCAGGGGTGACTTAATAAGTGGCCCTGCTTGAGTCTCTGCAAGTCCCAACTCCTTAAGTCCTTTGTTCACTTCGCAAAGAAACCATCGATGACCAGAGAGTTGGTGACGGACTGTAGCAGCGCGCTCTTGGGAAGGCTGAGGTGGTGTACCAGATCCTGCCCCCAGGTCCACCCAGTGCTCCAGGCCGGGCACTTCGCAGGCAGAATTTCTGCTCGTAGTGCACATAGATGCTGCTGCTACATGGGTCATCTGACCACTTGCGCGCTGTGAAATGGTCCACAGAGAGCTCCCCAGCTCTTGCTGCTGGGTCTCTGGACCTGGTCTCCTGCGCCACCCCTGCGAAGACCATGTGTGCAGCCGCTGCAGGCGGCGGAACGTTCACACAGGACAGTGCCTTGTGTTCCCCAGGCCCTAACTCCAGCTGCTCAGCTTTTTGTGGTACTAAATACAGATGGCTTTGATCTTGCTTTATTTCATAACCTAGTTACATAACATAAAGATGAATGATTTTTGAAAGTATTTTTTTTTTAATCTAGGGTCATACATTCTGAACAAAATACCAACTAAAAGAGCGTATTATTTAAGGGTCGTTGTCAATGGTTGTTTTGTAATTTGTTCTGTAGAACAGGGCAAGAATCTAGGAATTAATTAGTACTTCTAACCAGAGCATATATGAGCACTACTTCCAGTTAATATTGAGGTAAACTTGATTTTCTTCCTGGAAAACATTAAGTAAAAGGTGTGTTTCCCCCCCTTCAAGAATGACCTTTATTTAAACTTTTTATCAGGTTTAGTCTCTATAACAAATGTGGAATACATTTGGTTGTCTACTATGTGACTTATAATTGTTCGTTCTGGATAATCTATATATTCAGTTCTACTTGGTTTCAATAAATGCCTTTTTTAATGAGTACTCATGATCAGAAATGGAGTTAATGAACTCTGGGAAAATTACCTCTAAATCTTTTTTGCTTTCTGCATCATTTAGATGTATCTCTATAGAGATCTATTTGGATCTATTCTCTATAGTGGAAAAATAAATGATAGCATTTTGAGATGATTTCTCATGATTTAGGAGTTTTTTTATGATTCTTTGGTATCATATTTTATTTCAAGCATAATTAAGCATAAGAAAATACTATTAACTAAGAGAAAATTGAAACAAAAATTATCTTTGAATTTTGGACCTGATGATCTAAAATAGGAGCAAGAAGGGTACAGGAGTCTTAGGGATTATTTTTGACAAAAGTATTCCTGCTCATTCCAGTAGAATAACAGTGGAGATCTCTTGAGTAGGCACTCGTGCTCTTAGTAATTATTCCCATACAACAAAAATCTCTAGATCAGGCAAAAGTGTTTTCCCTAGCTTTTAGTGACTTATTAAAACAATGTAAAAAAAAAATAGCTCCAAAAAAGAATTTGGATATTCTCTAGAAGTTTCCCATATTGAAGTACAATCTATATGTCATTAATTTATATTCCATACTACAGTATTTTATGTATATATACCTCACCTTAAACTATGCAAGATTGCAAGAATGAATGCACAAAGCAGTAAAAACAGTACGAATCAGCAACAGAAAATCAAGTTTCCTTTGTACTTTTACATTTAGAATGGAATTTCTGAAGCAGTTACATAGTTTGATGATAGTATAACTCAAACATTAGGAGTTTTTGTCTAGATTTATAGGGTCTGTGGTGATGGTTACTTTTTTGCACATTTTTGTCATTATTCTGAGCAAAATCCAAAGAAACTTGAAGTCAGTATGACATAGTAGAATTAGCTTTCTTGTTGCACAGATTTCGCTTTAGAGTTTCAGATTCTACTGCTGGGTAGCTGAGGGTGCTTTAGCTACTTCTCTGAGCATCAAATTTCCATTTATAAAATAGGAACAATAAACTCTAACTTGCTGAATTGTTGGAGGATCAAATGAAATTGTGTAGGGGCAAACTACTTAGCGAAGCACTTAGTAATGTATGAATGTTAGCTGCTCTCCTTGCTGTCCTTAAAAGTCAATTATAATCAGTGTGAATAGTTTCTGGTATATAATGAATTAGCTGTTCATGTAAAGCTACAAAAAACCCACCACAAACCAAATGCGTTCTAATATTTTTATATTTTAAATGGAAGCATTTTTACACAGATTTTACTCTAATTAAGTTACTCGAAGGAATCTTGATTCTAGTAATAGGCAATGCCTTTTCTTAAAATGGACTTCCCAGCACACAGGATAAGCACCAGGTTTTGCAAATAATCTTCCAAGCCTCTGTCAGATAAGTTTTATTCCTTGTCATTTCAGAAAATGCTGAAGGGCTACAACTTGTTCATAAATATGTTCAAGGAAAGTGTTCTTTGTTGCTTTCAAACTTCTACATTTTTTCTCAGATATATCTCATAGGTATTTCATTTCTGTCATTTATTTCAGGTTCTTATGATTTTCGTTCTTGTCTGGCAGAAGTCTAGTTGCTCTCTCTTTTTTTTTTTTTTTTTTTTTTTTTTTTTGGCAAGTTTCTGTTTAACTATCTGATGCAGTATTAGCTCATTAAATCTGAGCCAGGTGATTTTTTTTACCCTTGCCAATGATCCTTAAGGATATATTTGAAGGTCTTCCCTCGTAAAGTAAAAAGAACAATGCTTGTGCAGATTGTGCTAAAGAGAGTT
Source organism: Acinonyx jubatus (assembly GCF_027475565.1). Taxonomy (NCBI): domain Eukaryota; kingdom Metazoa; phylum Chordata; class Mammalia; order Carnivora; family Felidae; genus Acinonyx; species Acinonyx jubatus. Next base: position 44,165,735 of record NC_069391.1, read on the forward strand.
GACTCCTTATGAAAAAATGATAAGATGGTAGTTTCTTTCTCTATAGTTGGAAAGACTTTCAGATTTCAAAATGCAACATTTTCCTCAGTAATTAACTAGAATTTAAAAGATAGGGAGTCAGTTTAAGTTCGAAGTATGTTTTAAAGGTATTTTCCCACTAGGATTGTTTTTCCTGATGTGATAAATGCTTGAATATTTAGGGGGCCATACCTCTCAGTCTACAAGTTGGTGAGAGTTCTGACATTATCTCCAAGGTAAAACAATGTTTGGTAAATGCTTTTTAATTAAGATGGTATTTTAAATCTGAGCAACAAGACCCTTCAAGAACTTTATAAGATTTTTCTGTCAGTGTTCTTATATGGCAGAAGATGAAGAAATTGAAAAAGTGGAAAATGGAAGTAAAATGGTAACCAGGTCTAGCGAATACCCAAAAGCCCAACAAAAGAGAGAAAGAGCTGTAACTCTGACATAGTTTAATTGAACAATATATCTCCAAGGCAAGTGTAGAGTTTAATCTGAAAAAACAATGAGATATGTACACTATTTTAGTTTGAAAGAACTCTAGGGATAGAGAGATTTTATATCTTGCACTCATGGACAAAAGCAAAAGGACTTAACAATATTTAATATACAAATGATATGTCCTAAATATTTCTGGTTTCAATGTTATTTCATATGTCGTTCCCTATAGGAAATGGGAAAGATATGACTTAGCTCTGTTGGTAAACTCTCGTACTCTTGCAATTATCAAGCCTGTGGAATTCTTGTGTGTTCATATAGCAAATCTCAAAGGGATCTTTTAATTAGTCTGGAATCTTCCTTATTAGCAAAGAGAAGGGAGCTTGAGTCATATTCTACATTTGAAAACTTTTTTTCCTTTCATAGTTGTGAAGTTTTAAATTATTTTTTCAAGTTTTAATTTAAATTCCAGTTAGTTAACATATAGTGTAATATTGGTTTCAGGAGTAGAATGGAGTAATTCATCACTTACATGTAACACCCAGTGTTCATCCCAACAAGTGCCCTCCTTAATGCCCATCACCCATTTAGCCCATCTCCCACCCACTTCCCCTCTGATAATCCTCAATTTGTTCTTTATAGCTAATAGTCTCTTACAGTTTGCTTGCCTCTCTTTTTTGCTTTTTTCTTCCCTCCCCTATGTTCATCTCTTTTGTTTCTTAAATTCCACATATGAATGAAATAATATGGTATTTGTCTTTCTCTGACTGACTTGTTTCACTCAGTATAATACTCTGTAGCTCCATCCATGTCGTTGCAAATGGAAAGATTTCATTCTTTTTTATGGCTGAGTAATATTCCATTGTGTGTGTGTGTGTGTGTGTGTGTGTGTGTGTGTGTATACACACCACATCTACTTTATCCATTAGTCAGTTGATAGATGGACATTTGGGCTCTTTCCATAATTTGGCTATTGTTGGTAATGGTGCTATAAACATTGGGGTGCTTGTGCCCCTTCAAATCAGTATTTTTCTATCTTTTAGGTAAATACGTAGTAGTGCAATTGCTGGGTTATAGAGTAGTTTTATTTTTTACTTTTTGAGGAACCTCTATATTGTTTTCCAGAGTGGCTACACCAGTTTTCATTCCCACTGATACAGTGTAGGAGGGTGCAGGAGGGTTCCCCCTTTTCACCATCCTCTCCAACATCTGTTGTTTACTGTGTCAAACAACAATTTTAGTTGTCAATTTTAGTTATTCTGACAGGTGTGAGGCAGAATCTCATCATGGTTTTGATTTGTATTTACCTGATAATGAGTGATGTTGAGTATATTGTCTGTTAGCCATCTGGATGTCTTCTTTGGAAAAGTATATTCATGTTTTCTGTCCATTTCTTAATTGGATTGTTTTTTGGGTGTTGAGTTTGGTAATTTTTTTTTTAATTTTAATGATACTAACCCTTTATCTAATACATCATTTGCAAATACCTTCTACCATTCCATAGGCTGCCTTTTAGTTTTGTTGATTGTTTCCTTTGCTCTGTAGAAGCTTTTTATTTTGATAAAGTCCTAATAATTCACATTTGCTTTTGTTTCTCTTGCTCCAGAGACATGTCTAATAAGAAGTTGCTACAGCTGATGTCAAAGAGGTTGCTGTGTTCTCCTGTAGGATTTTGATAGTTTCCTGTATCACATTTAGGTCTTTGATCCATTTTGAATTTATTTTTGCATATGGTGTAAGAAAATGGTCCAGTTTCATTCTTTTGCATGTTGCTCTCCAGGTTTCCTAATACCATTTGTTGAAGAGATTTTTTTCTGTTGGCTATTCTTTCCTGCTTTGTCAAAGATGAGTTGACAAAGATGAGTTGTTGGTCCATTTTTGGTTTTTCTATTTTGTTCCATTGCTCTATGTGTCTGTTTTTGTGCCAGTACCATACTGTCTTGATGATTACAGCTTTGTAATGTAGCTTGCAGTCTGTAATCATGATGCATCCCACTTTGCTTTTCCTTTTCGGGATTGCTTTGGGTATTTGAGGTCTTTGTTGGTTCCATACAAATTTTAGGAATTTTTGTTCTAGCTCTGTGAAAAATGCTGGTGGTATTTTGATAGGGATTGCATTAAATGTGTAGTATTGAGTAGTATATACATTTTAACAATATTTGTTCTTCCAATCCATGAACATAGAATGCTTTTCCATTTCTTTGTGTCCTCTTCAATTTCTTTCATAAGTGTTCTGTAGTTTTCAGAGTACAGATCTTTTACCTCTTTGGTTAGGTTTATTCCTAGGTATCTTAGAGTTTTTAGTCTAATTTTAAAGGGATTGATGCTTTGATTTCTTTTGCTGCTGCTTCATTATTGATGTGTAGAAATATGTATTTCTCTACATGGATTCTATATCTTGTGACTTTGCAGAATTCATGCATCAGTTCTAGTATTTTTTGTTGTTGTTGGAGTCTTTTGGGTTTCTACATAGAGTATCATGCTTTTTGAAAATAGTGAAAGTATGGGGCGCCTGGGTGGCGCAGTCGGTTAAGCGTCCGACTTCAGCCAGGTCACGATCTCGCGGTCCGTGAGTTTGAGCCCCGCGTCAGGCTCTGGGCTGATGGCTCAGAGCCTGGAGCCTGTTTCTGATTCTGTGTCTCCCTCTCTCTCTGCCCCTCCCCCGTTCATGCTCTGTCTCTCTCTGTCCCAAAAATAAATGTTGAAAAAAAAAAAGAAATAGTGAAAGTTTGACATCTTCCTTGCCAATCTAGATGCCTTTTATGTATTTTTGTTGCCTGATTGCTGAGGCTAGGACTTCTAGTACTACTTTAAATAGTAATGGTGAGGGGCGCCTGGGTGGCGCAGTCGGTTGGGCGTCCGACTTCAGCCAGGTCACGATCTCACGGTCCGGGAGTTCGAGCCCCGCGTCAGGCTCTGGGCTGATGGCTCAGAGCCTGGAGCCTGTTTCCGATTCTGTGTCTCCCTCTCTCTCTGCCCCTCCCCCGTTCATGCTCTGTCTCTCTCTGTTCCAAAAATAAATAAACGTTGAAAAAAAATTAAAGAAAAAATAAATAGTAATGGTGAGAGTGGACATCCCTGTCTTGTTCCTGACCATAGATGAAAATCTCTGTTTTTCCCCACTGAGGATGAAATTAGCTGTGGGTCCTTCGTATATGGCCTTTATGATGTTGAGTTATGTTTCCTCTGTCCTTATTTTGTGGAGGATTTTTCTCAAGAATGGGAGCTGTACTTTGTCAATACATTTGAAAAGTTCTGATAGATTTCACACTATTCCTTATGATGACTTAACTCAGGCAAAACAAAATATCAAGTCACTTTCATTATAGCTAGAAGGATCTCAATTTAATATTGAAATTAATTGTAATGATTAGAGAACCCAACCATTAGAACACTACTAAAAAAGAGATGGAGTATCTTTAATAAGTAAAACATGAAAATGAACTTATTTAATATGTATAATAACTAAATGTTCATGAAGGATAGACCTGTACCTGGGCCTGACTGAACATGGTGGATATAAAAGCATTTTGTGGGACATGGTAGGGAATAAGTTGGGTTACTGAGGTGGAGATTCTAGAGTCAGGGAAATTTTGGATGAACTGAAGTATTTCTTGAAAAGCCTAGAGCTTTGTAAGAGTGCTGCTTCAGAACTCACATTGAGGAAGAATTTAAAGGGGTAGAGTGTAGAAGAAGCTATGGGCAAGTCAGACATTTGATGGGAGACAGGGAGTAGTGGTAGGGTCTCAGGGCTACTATGATACATGTTGGAGGAATGAACAGGATGATACTCACCTGTGGAGATATTTGGGAAACACTCCTCTATCATAACAGTATTCAACATTCATTCATACTATATCGTAAAGTGACAAAACTGTTAGGCGCTTTGGGAGTCTGGGTAGAATCAACTCCAAGAAGACTGGCTGTTGAGAAAAGTTCAGTTCCTGTAATTGCATCATTGAGGACGCAGTTGGCACCAGTGCTAAGGCTTGCATTGAGTACAGGGGTGTGGATTCAGGGATCCTGTTGCAAGTATGTGTTTTGAGTATTAGTGAAACATTGACAAAGTGGGGACTTAGAGTGTCCAAATTTTCAGCACTTGTGATCCCAGTGGGATCACTAAGAGAATATACATATTGAGAACAAATAGTGTGTGCTTTATATATATTTAATGGAATGACTGTTTTTTTTAAAGAAGACTTTAGTAAACAACCTCATTTCTCAGTTGTTCACTGTCTTACCTCAAACCCTATACTGTAATCATTTTTAAATACTTACACAGTTCCTTCGTTTTTCTTGTTCTCTCACCACACTGGTAATTGGGAGTTGTTGTACCTCTTGCAAAACTCTTTTCCTCTCTTCTTTGCTTCTTAGATCACCAAAAAGACTCCTCTAAGGCAAGCCTTTTATGAATCCTCTTGGCTGGTCCCCTTCTGTATGCTCTCCTGATTCTTTGTGCTCCCATCTATGACAACATCAGACATACTCTGTTGTTTTAGTAAACTGTGAGTGCTTTCAGATCAGAGGCTGTGCCTCACTTATTCCATTATTCAAATGATGGTATGTGATTCTGAGTAGATGAGCTCAGTAAATACTTGTTGAGTAAATGAATGAATAAATGAACGAAAGCAAGCAGATCCAAGAACTTTCTGGCACTATGTTTACTCAGGATAGAATTCTATAGGCTTTTAACCATGAAACTAAGAATTTTGCAGGTAGAATTCTTTGTGAGCTCAGTTGTGCAAGGATACTTACTGAGCATGGAAAAGGTTTCCCCTGGTATCATGTAAATTACAGAGTTAGAACAGGTTTTTTGACATATAAAACAGTGCATCTCATGTCCAAATAGTTGTGTTTGGAGTGTAGTTTTCCTAAGCTAGATAACTAAGACTCTAACTTAGAGACCAAGGTGTTAATGTTAGGTTTAGTACCAAAACTAATAGTGAATTTAGACACACCATTTTAATGTTTTAGAGCCAAGTCCATATTAAAGAGTTAAATTTCTTTTTCTGTAAGCTTCCTCTAAATCATTTTATAAAGAAGGATATAAATAAATTTAATACAACTACAACATCAACATGATTCTCTAGAGATTGTTAGGGAAATGGTATTGCAGTCTAACCATCTAAGTAATCCTGCCTTTGGAATATTCTGAAAAAATCTGATCCACAAATGACCTGAGTTTCACTGGAGACTATTTACTGTCCAGAGTGAACCCCAATTGGGTTGGGTTTCCATCTCTTAATGTTTTCTCTGCCAACTCCTTTTTTTCTCTTGTCATTCACGTGGTTATAAGAATAGCTTCTTGGCACCCCAGTGTGATCTTTAACCATAGCTACAAGTGACTCAAGAGGGGCTAATAATAAGGAATTGAGTCCAAGAGATTTCATTGTCGAAATACATTCTAGTGTGTGGCTGAATTTGCAATGGACGAGATATATGCTAGAGAACTATTGACAGTAGTGATGTTCCCTATATAAACTAGGAAATGGAAAAATACAGTCTGCACTGAAGAAGAAGAATGAAACAACTGAACAGAACAAAGAGGAACAGAGACGGAGGACTTGCTGGGTTATCTGTAGCTCATGAAGCGTTGGTTCATGATACTCTTGAGGATTTCCCCAGATACCCTGTATTCCTGTGAGAAACCACATTTTGTGTGTTCCACCTCAAGGATATTTGTGTTGCTTATAGCCAAAGACTCTAAATCTCAGACAATCCTTGAGCTACTAGTCACAGAAAAACAGCTTGTGCTTTCTTTCAGAGCAGTAGACACAATCAAACATGGTAATGCGTCTTGAGAGTTGAGTGCTACCGTCAGGGCACTGTCAGGTTCGTGTTCCCTCTCCCTCTCCCTCTCCCTCTCCCCCCCCCTCCCCCTCCCCCTCCCCCTCCCCCTCCCCAAAAATTGCTCTTGGGAAAGAATTGGCCATTAATTCATAGCAAATACACACAACTAATATTCTTTAAGAATCCAATTTTCTCCTTATTAGGCATTATTATTTTTATGGAATTCAAAATCCTATCTAAGGAAATGACAATGGCACCTGGTGTCTCATTTGGTCAAGCCCCTGACTCTTGGTTTCAGCTCAGGTCATAATCTGATAATTGATGAGTTTGAACCCTCCATTGGGCTCTGTGCATATGGTTCAGAGCCTGGTTGGGATTCTCTTTCTCTCCCTCTCTCTCTGCCCCTCCCTGCTTGCTCTCTCTCTCTCTCTCTCAAAATAAATAAAAAGTTAAAAAAAATAAATGACAGTGAAAAAAATCTTAGGAATTTTCAGTTGTTTCCTTCTCTCCCTTCTAACCTTTCTGCCTCTTTGAAAGAGTTGGTGGAGAGAAAACATTAGCCTCTGAATTTTGGGCACTAATTGGCCTCCCATTTTGTCTGAAGACAAAAAAGTCCACAAAACCTTGGACATCCTGAGTCCCTAATTGAAAAAGCAGTATCAATCTCTGTTTCTCCACATCTGTGGATGGCAGTCAGGCCATGTGGCATAGTAGTCAAGACTGAAAATAGGATGTCAAGTCATTGACCCAGTGTTGACATTCTCCAAGTTGCATTTCTGATTTGCAGTATCCTCAGAAAAATGAAACTAATTGTACCTACACTTAAGGCTATTGTGATAGCAGATTGGATTGGAAAGACGAGATCACAGGTTGGAGTTGAAAGGGAGCTGAGAAGTCCAGCATGTTTCTCTGCTGAGACATATGAGAATAAGGATAAAAACCTGGTTTAAATGCCTAATAGCTCCAAGTGCAGGGTCACTTTCAAGTGATCTTTTCCTATTGGTGTACCTATGGAACAGAGAGCTCCAAAGTTAATACTGCCTGTCTTGCTGGGTTTCTTAAGAATCCTTTAGACCAGTGCCTCTCCAACTTTTATATATAGATATATCGATATATCGATATATCTATATCTATATCTATATCTATATCGATATATCTATATATTTTTTTTCCATGACATTTCTCAAGGAAGAGGAGAGAGAGAAGGGATATCTTAGGAGCCTGGAAGATAAAATGTTATCAAAGCCATTTATTTGAAGTTGTGCTTTGTCTTTAAAACTCGTCCCAGTTTTACACTTTTGCCCAAAATACAGCCACATCTGTTTTAATATAAAAGAGATGTTTTAAATGCTGCATCATTGAATAAAATTGTTGTTACATGTAGTGCCAAAAATTTCCTGTGGCTTCTGTTTTCTCAGGGCACTACTATGTACTTACATTTCTCCAAATTGAAAAATAAGGCATTTGGATGTCATGTTCTAATATGATGGTTATTTCTGCCATTGTCCTCATCTATTCAGAGGAAGACTAGAAAGACTGACTCTAATAGTAGCTTACCTTACAGGAATAACAGCAGTAAAAGAACAGTTATAAATAGATAGCAAAATGTAGGTACCATGTAAACAGCAATGCTAGTGCTATAATCTCCCATCTCTGGAGTCTGGACCTTTGGAAATATCACTGGACTAAATAAGCTATATCCTGGTCCTAATTTATCCATCTATTTTAATATATTTAATATTCATCTATATTATAAAATCAATACATGTTTAGAAGTGGAAACTAAATTCATTAGTTTTGAATCCTGTAGTGAATATGTTGGGTATTGAAAAGAATGGGTGACATTGGTCCTTGAACTGAACAGCAAAGGAATAAATTTACTTACAAACTCAGCAAATTGCAGCAGGTACTGACACGTAGTTGTTATGAGCTTCTATGCATGGATTCTTCATTATACAGATAGCTAATGTAGGTAGCAGAACTTTTTAAAAAGGGCACATCAACCCAAAGGATGAAATGGAGCCATGAAATAAGCCTCTAAAGTTCCGGAAACCATAAATCCCCAATGCTATAACTTAATCTTCTGGATATTCTCCAAATAGCAACCGTGAGTTCCCCTGAGTGAAGTGCTCTTATTTTCGCCCCATGTGCATTTAACTCTATTCTTTATTGAACAAAAAAAGGATTTTTAAAAAAAGGACTTGGTTTATTGCTTCTAATAAAAGAAATGTAATCTGAATACTCAAGGATATAATCAGATCATAGCATTTCAATTGTATTACTAATATGGCCATAAAATAAATAAGTTGTGCACTAAAAAAGCCCACCATGCAAGCTCATCTTGCCACTGTGTCCCATTCATCTTTTCTTGCCATTTCTAATCTGTCAGCATTTTTTTCCTCTGCTCTTTGGGTTGCACCTAGTGATTTTTCACACATCCTTCACTGCTGTCTTGTTACCTTCTAGTTTAATATATAGAGATAGGAAGAATCTGTTGTACCCCATTTATGCTTCTTAAGTTTTTGGACTCTCAATCTGTCGCCTGACCACTCTACCTGCTTTTTTCTAGTCTTGCTCATTAAATCAGGTACTAATGCATGAAAGTGGATGCTTCTCACACTGATGTTTCTGAACAAATGGTCTTTAAACTCTTTGAACCTTTCAAGGTGAAGTTCATCCCTGACAATAATCTCTAATAGAAAAATGAAGCAATAGCTATTTTTTTTTAGCTTCTTAAGTAAAGTTTGAAATAATAGATAAGAAATAAGCATTTCCTTACAAAGATTTTAAAATAAATAGTTAAGAACTTACTTGATTGGTACTTTAATTTTTTTGAGGGAGGGAGGGTAAATAGTCCTTTTTTCATACCTTTGGAAGGTTTGTATTTGTCTGGAAGAATTTATTAAAAAAATCATATTCTTACATGTTACGTCATTAAAATTCTGACCAACATTAAACCCAATACCCAGATTTGCCATGACACAATTAATTTGGATCTATAGGTCTTTACTCAATAAATATGTCACAGTTTTATATAAATTTTATCAGAAGAAAAGATTAAGTTCAAAAGTTGTCACAGCATTCACTGATGGACATGACTATCACTCAAGTAAGAAATCTTGTTTAATACTCTAATTTTATATTATTCAATAAAGATGTCAATATTTTTTAAAAAGTATATATTTTATTTTTATACTGATTTCTACAGTGATTTTCTCTTCTACTTTTTCTTGGCTTGTGGGCCCTAGAAGAGAGCCATTTGACAACACAATTGAGTTATAGCTCTAGCTATTGAGCCCTGGTAGCAAATGAGGGGCACCCTGCAATTTACTGAATCTTCATGTGTGTTTTCCCAGCCAGAAAGACTTGGGACAAATAACTCTTTTCCTCTATTTGAGTTTTAAAATCACCAATTTACAAAAATTTTTCTAGTACACGACATCCTTGAGATCTTGTTCTTTGAAGCAGTCTCTTTATAAGGTTCTTTCATTCAGAAACTTTGTGCTTCTTTTGGAATTGAGTGTACTCTTGGTAAAAACAACCCAAGTCTGCTAAGGGTTGTGGATGTGACTCTTGTTACCAAAGTATTCAATTCAGTCCAAAAAAACCCATTGAACGTATTTCCCCTCCCCTACGTTAGGATAGATTTGTAGTTTGCCTGACTTGAAAGGATAGTTGTTAAAGTATTACCTGGGCAAAGCCACTGCTACCATAGTACTTCCCCCAGGGGATATGTCTGAATAGCCGAAAGAGAGATGAGCATCACATATGCACAGTCCTGCCTTAAATCTCACATTGTTAACTCATTTGAGCAATTTGTGAATAGTTACTACTTAAAGTGGTGGAAGATCTGAGATGGCTCACCAAAGCCACCTTTCTGTTGTTCCAAAGGGCTTGCCCTGGTGTTTGTTTTTGGTGTTGAAATTGCATGCACATAAAAGATGCTTCTTTGGAGAGTGAAATTTAACTGTGCCACAGATGGTTACTCGTGTAGATTCCCTGGCCCTTTGGGTTTCCAAGCTCTGCACTCTTATTCCAGCTTCTCTGATGAACAGCCATAATCCTGTCTGTTCAGGATTACAAGGACCTTTAGTAAATATATTATTAGGGTGGTTATACGTTGTTTAGACCAGAGAATCGCTATAAAAGATAGGTGCTTTAAATGTGGGTGCAACTGATTTTTGGCAAAACAAAAAACAAAATCAAAACCAAATGAAACAGTAAGCAAAAGGACGTTTACTAGGCAGGAGGAAAAAAAGGATTCTGTCAATTAATATTGAAAAAGCAAAGTAAGTGAATAATGATATTGCAGTATAGTTTCAAAAGGTGGACACAGGCATGAAAAGAGAAGAGCTAGAGAAGCTGTTGATATTCTGGCCTCATAATATGGTGCTTTAGCTTGGGCATGGCCTTGTTCCACATGACATGGGAAATTAATTGATTGGGAAAGAACCAATAGGAACAAGAATAAATGCTAGTGAGCTTGATGCTGAATTTTGAAATCCTTTGTCATGTTATAGAGAGAATAGTCCAGTTGGGAACACATTTTAGTTTTAATAACAGCTCCATTTGTCACTTCCCGGCTTACTTTCCATGCATGTTATAGGCAAAAGCTATGCAGGTACTGATATTCTTGATTTTAGTGCTATTTATATCCAAGTTAGTTAGCATATAGTGCAACAATGATTTACTTATTTAGCCCATCCCCCTCCCACAATCCCTCCAGTAACCCTCTGTTTGTTCTCCATATTCAAGAGTCTCTTAAGTTTTGTACCCCTCCCTGTTTTTATATAATTTTTGCTTCCCTTCCCTTGTGTTCATCTGTTCTGTGTCTTAAAGGGTAGGACTCATTTTAAATAAACTTGAAATACAAGCTTTTCTTATTTTATCTCATCTTGATAAGTACGTAACCAAATTGTTTCAGAAGTTTGGTTTCTGAATGTTGTACATTTTATTTGAAAAAAATCCTATTACCCACATATTGATTTATAAACTTAAATAAATTATAAGAATTAATCTCTCTGAAAGACAAAATCTCAAACTTTGAAGGGACAACCTTTTTGATATTCAAGTCCTTATTCTGTATTAAGTACTTCATGCCTAGATACCTGCCCTGTATAGTAGCTTTATGTTTGTTTGTTTGTTTGTTTGTTTTTGGTATTTTAAAAGTTACTTGTAGAGTATTTAGTATGTGCCAGGCACCGTATTAATTTCTTTATACATACGACCTTACTTTATGTTCAGAACAATCTTAAAAGTTAAGCTATTTTTCCTATTTGACCAGTGATGAAATGAGCAGAAAGAGATTAAATAGAATGACCAAAATTAGATTTTAAATATGGCGGAGCCAAAATTTGAAACCATATTTGTCAAACTCTAAAAAGCTCAAACTTTTGGGACACCTGGGTGGCTCAGTCAGTTGGGTATCTCAGTTCAGCTCAGGTTATGATCTCACCGTTCATAGGTTCGAGTCCCGCATTGGGCTCTGTGCCGACAGCTCAGAGCCTGGAGCCTGCTTCGGATTCTGTGTCTCCCTTTCTCTCTGCCCCTTTTCCTGCTGACACTCTGTCTCTCTCTCTCTCTCAAAAATAAAAACAAAAACATTTTAAAAGCTTATACTTTTAACTTCTATGATTTAGGCATTCCACTCTAAATAATTTAGCAATAATCTCAAAGCTGTGTATTAAGAACAATTATGAAAAAAATTTTAAACAACTGCAACAATGGATATGTAGGAGAGACTAGATTAGCATCTATTCTAATGTCCTGGAATCTATTATCAGGAACTTTAAATATACATACACACAAAGAACATTCATTCATTCATCTTTCAAATATTGAACACTTACTAGGTAGTCAGTTTTCACCTTGCTGTGGCCATTGTAACTTTTTAAAAGTTCTCTTTGGTACAGAGGAAACAAATAATACAAACGTAACATATATTTTTCATGAACAAAATAATGTATTTAATTAGATACGTTTTTTTACTCTAAGCATTGATTGGTCAGATGCTTGTGGTACCCTTGCACGTTGTCCAAAACATTGAGCACTCACAACCCTATCTTTTTAACAAATCCATCTTCTCTTGGATAGTTTAACTAATGGTTGATTTTTACGTGTGCCAGTTTTGATTATTTCACTAAATTCATTATGGGGTAAGTAAATGACTAATTTATTCAAGTAACTCATTAATGAGTTGTTACTGACAGAATAATGGAGATAAAAAGACTGTCCCTGTCTTAAATGTGGATTCAGCCCAAGTAACAAACACCACAGAACAAGCAATAAATAGTAGCATGCCCTAAGTTTTTGTACTAAGCAGCTGGAAGGCTTGGGAAAGACTTCAAATTATTTAGAGATATAAACAGTATGTTCTCAAATAAAATTTAATTTCCTAAGATGTCGAAGCAGCTTCAACTAGAAGTATCTGAAATGTCAGGTGAACAATAGAATTTTTGAGCTAAAAAAAATTCACAGCATATTTTTTGAGCACCTACTATATGGTGGTCCTTATTTTAATCTATTTAATATAGCCTATAAGGTTATAAAGATGTTAAAGCTATGCATACAATTTGAGTCAGCAACAGTATAAAATTCTTACTTGAGTTCAAATCCTTGGCCATTATTTATATTTTCTGATTCATTTGTCTTTAAAAAGTACTGAAATAAATAGTCCAGTTAGCTGTTTCTTTTGAGAAGATAGAGTAGAAAAGATTTACTTAATACTAGCTTTCAGGAAGTGATTGTATAAATAAAGGATTTGGAGGCGGAAAACCAAGAAACACTTTATTGAAATTGCCTTTTTAAAAGACAGTTTAATGGAGTAATTAATTTCATACCTGTCAGCCACAGGATCCATATCATAGGACGGTACTGATTCCCATTAAGGAAGGCAGACATTTGTAGCATGCACACCATTACTGTAGGATTTTATTCATTCAGACAACAGGGTTTCTGTTAGATTCTCCCAAAATTGACCCTGAGTCCCAGGGTTGCTCTGAATAAAGTGTTTCTGACTTATTTAATACTGAATGGTTTCCAGCTTAGAAATTGTGACTGCGTGTGACCAAGTCTCCTCACCAAATTAGCATAACTCTGAATGCCCTAATCCTTAAATATTTCTATAGGGATGCAAGGAGACATTTCTGAGGTCAGTGACTTACACAAGATGTTCACAAACCAGAATATAGCATGCCAAGACATCTACCCAGTGTTTCACCTCTAAGTGTGCATGTGCCAGAGCAGAGTTGGAATTAAAAAGTGGGGGTCAGACACTCTTGAAATGTTTTGAGACAAAAAGTACTGGTGCCTTGGCATTCAACTCAGGCAATAGCTGTCTCCAAAACAGGCGCTGTTCCAAATCACAGACTTTGGAGGAGAACGGTACACTTTTTGTTTGCTGAGGTATAACTCTATCTTAGTTTTGTAAACGACAGTCCCTCTGATGTAAAACTAAAACTTTTTATCATCACTATTGTAGATATGTAATTGAACTCGGTTAGTTGGCTTTTTATACTGTTCTTATAAAGAGTAATTTTTGAATATGAATACAGTATTCATGGGCTTAGTTGTTTATTTTTTGCCTAAACCTGATTCAATTATATTTTCCATAAGTTCGGGGTGATAAGTCTTGGGGTTCAGTTGCCCACAAGCAGTTAGGAGCATCTTGTGTATCAGAGACCATCTCGTTTCCTCACAGATCAGTAATGGTCTTAGGCTTTTTCATTTAAATGTCAGAATTTTAGCTGTGGCTAGCAGTTGAAGACTTGTCAACTTTTCTGCACATTTTCAATCCTATAATAGCTCAGCAATTACACAGCACATAGGTTGGTATTTTTCTTTCAGATGGTAGTCTCTTCCAAAGGAAAGGTGTCCTTTTCAGAAGAGCTAAACACGGGAGCTTCAGGATGTAAGACCTTAAATAGACAAATATTTTCTTGGTGTGCTTTTGTTTTTCCTCTCTTGAATGGAGAATGGCCTGAAGAGAAATGGCAAGACAGGTGATTCAGGGAAAAAACACTACCCCCCTCCACCCTGCCCAAAAAGGAACATTGATAACATTTCAGCTGTTTTTAAATCAAAATGAACAATATAAGAGAAGCTTTGTGTTTCTAGCTTTTGATTAAATGGAGAAAGCAAATGAAAGAACACAAGAGAATGGGAGTAAAGACTATTAAGTGTAAAGAGGAAAAAAAGGAAAATAAAACATGACCCATGAGCCTGTTTCTCTAACATATTTGCTATCCTGAAACCTACAGAATATGTTAAGAAATTTTTGCACAGCCGACATAGTTAAGCTGGAAATGGTTTTAGATATCATTTAGTACAAGAACCTCAGAGAAAAGACAGTGAAGAGGGAGGAAAACAGAAAATGGAGGAAGTGGTTAAAAAAACAAATAGAACATTAAGGAAGAAATAGAGTCTGATAGACTATCTTCCAGTGAGCTTTTCTGAAACTTTCTGCTTTTTAATTCTACAAGTCAGTATATACAATTACAAGAGGTGGTAGAGGAAAGAAGTTTATATTCATTTTGTATAATTGTTAATCTGTTTTTTTTTCCTGCCAGCATATAATATTTTGGTTTCCAGCTGTTTATTATCCAAATCATTTCCTGCACTAGATAAAGCACTACCAGCAGGACTCTAAGATGTTTTATGCTAATGAGGGGGAAAAATCTTGGACAAGTTGCAAAGCATAGATTTTTGAGTGACGTGACAAAATAGAATCTAAATGAATAGAAAACTTGGGTACCAGCCATTATACTTAATATGCCAAAATAAATGATTGACGTTTTAATTAGATGAGAAAATATAATTATATTTTTAACTCTGAAAGGCCCTCTTACAAGAAAGATGGACATTAAATAAAAAAAAACTTTCAAGAACACAAAGGAATATGAAGAATAAGAAGATGCACTCAATTTTCAGTGTTCATGACATGAGTTATTAATTCCATGGATCATGAAGCAAAACTTTTAAAAAAGTTAACTTGCTTTTACCCTTTTGACAACAGTTTGCATTATAGTGATTGAATTTTATTAAGAGAATTGTTTGCTAGAGCTATTTGTCTTCGTTTTGGCAGCTCTGGCATAAATATTTAATTTAATTTATGTTCCAAATTAAAAAAGTCTCATAAAAACTGAGTGGCTGAGCTGTACCTGCTCACTATAAAAAAAATGAAGTTACGTGTTGCTGCACATAATACAAAGTACATCTACTTGAAAAGAGACTTTGTGTATGACTTGAAGACATTAACCATTTCCAAGGTCTGTGGAGAAAAAGAGCTAGTAAAAAAACAAAACAAAACAAAAAACAAATATAAGAGAGAGAGCAATTGGAGCTATCAGTCATGACTTCTCCAGGCTAATTTTGCTTCAATTTTTTTTTCCTTTTGTGAAGTGCTTCTGATTAATAAACACAGATGCTATCCTGAAAATAGTGAAGTAGAAAATTGAAGTGCAGGAAAATGATGATACTTCTTTTTGAAACTGTAACTTGTTTGCATTTTTAAACTTAACTTTGAACTCGTTACCTGTTGTGTTATTTGCTTTTTCCCTTAGTCTACGTGCCAGTTATAATTTGGATCTTCAAAGTGGAAGTACGTAGAAAATACGTTTTTACGATTTTACATGATGGTGCTGTGTATTCAATTCTCAAGTATAGGTTGTGGTTTCTACTCCATGAAGGAGATATTGCAACCATGCAAGAATTTTGTTCCTTGTGGAACCTCGTAAGGGAGGATCCAACGAGTTATAGAAATGCATAAGGGATCTGGTTGTAAGATGGTACGGTAGCTTTCCTGTCAAGTACTTTCAAGTACTTACATGTGTCTATCTCTATGTGCATATACACTTTCAAGTACTTACATGTGTCTAACTTTATGTGCATGTACACTTAGTAAATTATAAAAGGGTTCTGGCAGTTTGTATTTTCCAAAAATGGCAACCATGGTGTTTCCCATACTCTTGAGAAAAAATGATCTTGTTGCTACCCCACCAAGAGGTGGGACCTAATTCTCTCTCCTTTGAATTTCCTTGAGTTGACCTTGGTGAGTGACTGTCATGATTAAAATAGGGATAAAGACACATGGTGTGATTTCTGGAGCTAGATGAGGTTTCTTTTTGTTCTTTTGGAATGCTTGCTCTTGGAATACTCTCTCTTGAGACCCTCAGAACTAGGATCTACCAGGTTGTGAAAAGGCCAACCCACACAGAGATGCGATGTGTAGGGATCTGGTCACCCTTCTCAGTTGAACATGGCCTTTAAATCATCCCAGTCTATGGACTAGACATGGTAGTGAAAACGTTTCCAGATTAGGGCTTGGCAGACTACGGCCTGTGGTCCAAATCTAGCATGCAGCCTGTTTTGTGAGACTTAGGAGCGGAAAGTAATGTTTAACTTTTAAAGGATTATAAACAAACAAAAAAGACAAATAGGCAACAGACACTCTATGTGACCCACAAAGCTTAAAATATTTATTATCTGGTCTTTTAAAGAAATAGTTTACTGATCTCGTTCCAGATGATTCTAGCCCTAAACATGACGGAACTAGGAGCAAGTCCTCTCTGGTGTGCCCTTGTCCAAATGCCTAAATCACAACCTCTCTGCGAATAATAAAATAGTGTTGTTTTACTTGAGAGAGTTTGGAGTGATTTGTTATGCCTCAGTTGGTAACCAGAGAAGGAAGTGAGCTGTTTTTTAGTAAAAAGTGAAGAAGTATAAGCTGGCTTCTGTGATAATAAATTATTCTTGATAGATGATGCCTAAGTTGCTTAGATAGCATGATCTTGCTATCATGGGTCTAGTTTATCCTTAAGTAGTTGAACTTGTATTTTTGGAAGATCTGTTCAGCGTTAACCATTTAGTGAAAAATAAATTTTTATTGTGTCAAGAGTCTTACATGTTTAAATCAACAGTAATAAAGCAACTCTCCTAACAATTTACTTAATTACAGTAATCGGAAGTTACATGATGCAGCAAAATCCACCTTGTTGGATATATTATTCATGATATTGTGCACATACCATGTGCACGTACAATATTGTGCATAACCTAGATATTTTGCATGTACCATGATGCTATGCTGTTCTTGTCTGAGTTTTCTTCATGTCCAATATTAAACCTTGTGTATATGAGCTTTCCAGTAAATATTAGTCAAAGTATTAGCATAGACCCCAAACTTCTTTTCAATAACACATTGGCTTTACCCAGATCTTTCCTTATTAACCAGCCCTTTGGGAGGTTAGATGGACCTCTCTCAGAGTAATAATCTATTTTAGGTTTCTATATTTTCCTAAGGAAATGTCAACTCTCTTACTTCATAAATCAGAAATATTAAGTAATATGGGTATTGCTTTACACCTTTGACTGGCTGCATTTCAGACACTTACTAATAAGTCCTTAACTGACAGTTACCTGTATGTTGATGAAGAGATGGCATTTCAGTCCTTTTTGATTTTTTTTAGAGATGTGTTATGCATATACAAATTTATATCTGTATGTTAATATATAATGTTTTATCTTACACAGTTGGGGAATAGTATGCATCTGTTTCTCAAGTTTACAACCTTTGTAGAATCTCTCTCCATTTCAACACATATAGGTATATTTAATTATTTTTGATAGTTATGTAATTTTATGTTGTATAATTGTGCCACAATATGTGTTACTAGCCCTGTATTACTGAACCTATTAGGTAGTTTTCATGAACAATTTTGAAAGTAAACTTGCCTAGGTCCTAATTAAATGTTTGATTAAATGCTGAAGACTTTTGGTCTGAGGTCTGAATGTCCTATTTATTCATTCACATGAATTAAACTGTTAAGGAAATCTCCACATGGAATGGACAAAGTGGACCCAGTTTAACGCAGAATTCATAACAGGTAAAATTGAATGGTTTCATAGTTGTAGCCAAGGTCATGGAAAGAACCTTCTGATTAACTGGAAATTTGATTTGACATTAACGATAGCCCAAATATTGCATCTTTGTTTTACCAAAACTGGGAAGGTATTAGGAAAATGTCTTATGCAGGTGTAGACAAGAGCAGCAGAAAGGTCAATTTGTTTCCGGTCATAGCGAATGAGTCTGGGCACATAATTCAGTGTTTCTCATACATGTATCCACAGACTGTGCCAGTCTATTCTGAAATGTTAGCCACTGTGCAACACAATGAGAAAAACAAGGACTGTGTAGTGAGTTTTCCATGAGACTTAATATAATTGTTGAAGTTAATTGTTCAAAGGACTGTTCTGTATTCTGGGAGTAAGTCTTTTCTAATTTTGGTGGTTAAGAAGTCTTTTCTATCATGAATTTATATTAAATAGTAAATTGAAGGTTTTTCTTTTTTCAAGTGTGCTTGTGAAATCTAAATGCTGGACCCAATGTTCTATTCTGATCATCTATTAGTGATGACAGAAGGATTAGTGAAGGAGGATTCTTTCACCACAGTATGAGATGGCTGAACACATGACACCTGGTACTTGACAGATGAGATTGGCAGTGGTTTAGTCACACAGTGTGGGAGTGGAGGACATTGCACACCATGCAAAGACCTAGAGGAAACCAGAAAGAGTTGTTGGAGAATAACATTGTAGGAACAGAAGTGTAAGGTGCCCTCTGATTCCTGCAGGGGGATGTGATTTGATCAGATAATCCCATGAGTTGGTAGAGACCTGAAACTCATTAGTTGACATTTTTGTAGAATGAAGCTGGTATGCCTGTTAGGTTAATCAGCCATGTGGGAAGCCTTGCCCCCTGGATGATGGCTAGGGGCAAGTAGATGTATTGAGTGTAGAGGAACTCACTGTTGGGTCTTTGGGACCCTGTGAGGCTCAAACATGTCAAGACAGCACTTAAAATTTTAGGTCTTAAAATAAAACCATCAACTTTCATTATGACTTAATTCAATTATGGTGGTGAGAGAATTTGGACTTTTTTTTTTTAACCAGATGGACATATTTTGAGTTGTGGAATTCATATTATTGCCTGAGGCATTGCCTCTAGGGTTTGGGATAAAGGACTTAACAAGAATAAAGTGTTGAGGGGCACCTGGGTGGCTCAGTTGGTTGAGTGTCCGGCTTTGGCTCAGGTCATGATCTCAGTTTGTGGGTTTGAGCTCCACATCGGGCTCTGTGCTAACAGCTTAGAGCCTGGAGCCCGCTTTGAATTCTGTGTCTCCCTCTCTCTCTCTCTGCTCCTCCCCTGCTCATGCTCTGTCTCTCTCTCTCCTTCAAAAAATAAAAACATTAAAAAAATTAAAAAAAAAAGAATCAAGTGTTGAGGATCAGAGCATCTTTTCAACAGTAACAGACAACCTAAAGTGGATTGATGAGAATATGCTGCTGGTTGATAATGAGCAAAAGGCTAGGACAACATGAACAAAGCTGTGGACAATTTTGGAGTTTGTTTTGTGTTATAACTAAAACTCCATGGAGCTGTAGAAGATGTTTCTTGCTGCATACACAGTAATAAGACAGACCATCCAGTGTCATGACTATAGGAGGTGAAGGGCAGGAAGAGAAATACGTAAAATGCACAGATATGCACACACACACACACACACACACACACACACACGCACACACACACAATTATTGACAAGGGAAAAATTTCTGTTTTCATCAGAAGTAGACCATAGTAAATATATTGTCCATATACTCATTATTGAAAAAATCTCATTTGGACAAGAAAGATCATGGACTTTAGAGTCAAGAACAGTGACTGAATCTCTTTAAGTTTTAGCTTTCTTATATGAACATTGTGATCACTGCTATCTACCTCATAGAGTTGTCATGAAGAGTGAATAAAATAGCATATGCAAACTGCTGTGCAAGATTGGTTCACAGTAGGTATTCAGTAAAAGGGAGACTTAGACAATGAGACCCAATGGCAAAGTGACACTGACTTTTGGATTTTAAAATTGCAGCCAAATTTTCAGGAACATTTCTGATCTAAATGTAGAGGCCACCACTGTAAAGCTTTTGGAAATTACACTCTAAAAAGAGTTGAATTAATGTCAAAGCCAAAAAATATATATGTGTATATAAAACCCCTCGGATGCTCATTTCAAAGTGTGAAATGTACACAGGGTAATTCAAAACAAATTTGAGGGTGTTTCAGACCATAAATTCCCTCAGCCTAGATCAATGGTTTCACTCTACCACTGCTCATTTTCAGCTTAAATTGGATTTGGCTAAAGAGGAATTAAAAAAAAAAGACCAACACATGCTGGCTTACTTTGGAATTACTTCACACATATTTTAATAAGAATTGTCTACAGGCATTTTGCTACCCTCCTCATTTTTTTTCAGGTACAGGTGGGCAGTGGCTATCTGACTGCCACCTGTGCACTTTGTTGATATTATACAAAATTTCTGTGAGTCATAGATTTGTTCTAATGTATCCAGAAATAATTTCAAGTTAGGGCTTACATTTTATCACATAAATTCAAATGACATTAGAATCACATTAGTTCCCCAAACTGTATTTCAAATTGTTTATCTGTATGTGTCAAAAAGAGCTGGATGAAAAGAAATGGTGATTTCAAGAATAAAAAATATCCTCTAAGAAACAACTGCACATTGTCGGTGTAAAGTCACTTATTACCCTTAGAAGGTATTACTTTACACATCATTGCAAAAGAGTCAAGAATTTAAAGGCTGAAGAATGTGAAGCCCAAAATGTAAAGGCTGGACATGTTTGGATCCCCCTGCTGACCAGAGAGGAGGGAGAACCAACCTGATAAGTGCCAGACACTATATTAAACTGCATTAAGGTTTTTATAGTCATTAACCTATTTCATACCTCAATAGCTCTTTAGAGTAGGTATTTATATTAGCCAGGGTAGGCTAACTGCCATAAATAATCACAATATATTCCTAGTTCAACACAGTAAAAATTTCTGTCTCATATCACAGTTCAGTGGGAGTTGAGGGAAAAGGACTGAACAAGCAAATTCTGTTCATTAGAATCATTCAGAATCTAGGCTTCTTAATTTTTTGGTTCTATCCTCTATGCTTGAAGTCATCCAGTGGAAGACTGAGGAGCAGGTGAAGAAAACATGAAAAAGGAAAGATCACATAGGGGGTTTTAAGGAACAGAACTAGCTAATAAATGGCTTATTTATCTTCTGTCAACAATTCATTGGTCACTGAAGTCATATCCCTAAACTAAGTACAAAGGAGCTTGGAAAATGTAGCCAGTCTTCTCTCAAGTTAAACATGCTTCTGGCTTTTGTGAACACATTGCCTTGTTTCTGGTATAGTATAGTTAAGTAAATTTTATGTGTGAAGAAAACTGAACATTGAAGAAGTCAAATAATTTAATCAAGGTAACTAACATAGCTAGTATGCCATAGTTTGCTTATCTTGAAAGCCAATGTAATCTCATTACATCAGAAATTCTCTTTAGAAAAATTTGAGGGAGGTAAATTTTCAAACTTAGTAACTTTATGAAACTGTATAAGGATGTCTTGACAGAAACAGAAACACATCAGAACATTTTGGCTTTCAGTAGACAATTCTAGACAAATCTAACCTACCACTTGAGATTAAAGACTGAACTATGTGTGATACATACATATCTTATATATATCTTTATCTGGCATTCATATTTCCCCTAAATCATTGTATGGCTTTTTGGAGAAATTATGAATTAGGTTATCAAGGTGTTCAGCCAACTTTCTTATGATGTTTCTGTTGATGTAGCAATTGGATGGATATATTATCCCCATACTTTGTTCCTAATGTCTCATGATAACTGAGGCTATGTTGTGGTTTTTATGCTGGCATGTAATTCAGCTATTATAAATCTGAGCTATTCATTCAGGAACCTTAATGCGCAGGCAAAGATGCTGACTGATCACTTGTGTAATGATCTACTGTATTCATTTTCCATGATCCATTTGCTCCAGTCCTAAAACCAAAATCTTGGAAAAAAAATAGGAATCATTTGACACTAGCTGATGTAGAACTTCAGCTGTGCATTTTTCTGTGATCTAAGATTATATAAAATATGGAATGAAGACGTATTAAGAATAAGTCAGACTTCTTAATCTGGAAAACCATTTTTCTTTTTATGTCCCAATATGAACAGTATCAAACATCTACAGCATGTTTTGATCTTTAATTTGTCAGAGTAGAAAATACTGTGCAGTTGGTTTGAGAAGTCCCAAGTTTGGTATTTGGTTATGTAAGCTTTGGCTTTAGATTTTGATTGATTAGTTCATGCAATGCAATTCTTGCATTAATTCACTTGGCGAGTGTCTATTGAGTGCCTGTATGTGTCAGACACTGTGATGTTATGCCTTTGTACAAAGAATTTTGAAATAATACTCTGTTATAGCAAACACCTTAAGACATACAAATACATAAAGGATCAGAGTAGAGCTAATAGAGATACAAATGAATCCCCAAGTACATTGATAGTAAGAATGAAATATATAAATAAGAAAAAGATTCACGATTTTATGTAGTTATGTGTATTTTTAGAATGTTGTATCTGGACTTAATGAAAGAATTATAGGAGGATCCTAAGCTGATGTACTAAAAGTAAAGGCTATAAAAGTACTTCCTTAGGATGGAGAGAATTAGAGGAGGGGAGGGCAGCATGGACAGATCACCTATACCCACCCCTATTATCTTGATGTCTAGATGTATTTGGACTGTCCAGAATTGTAGTGTGAGAAGGCCTAAAGGGGCATTGAAGGTGTATGGGAATGATACACACCAACTTCTGAAGAGTGTCTCTTGGTAAACTAGGCTAGTTTAGAAGGATAATGGGTTGTACCTTCACTGTGTTTGTATACCTTTGCTTAAAAAAGGATACGTCAATAAAATACAGCAAATTTTTATCATCTGTTTAGTGTCAAAGGAGAACACATATGTGGGCTATTATTTTTTGGAAGGATTTAGATGCATATTTGAATTTTTCACAAATTAGAAAAATTCAGTAAAGATTTATCATAAAAGGGACTAAAAAAGTGTTAACATCTTTTTAATATCTGTGTTAGATTTTATAATTGGTCAAAAGCATGTCTTTACTCTTATCCAGCCAAAAACTTAATGATAATGAGGGACAACTTCAAGTATGTGGCACATAAATGAATGATGTATCTTGAAGCAATGTTTAAGGATTGACATTAATTTCTGAAATGTTTATTTATTTTGAGAGAGAGAGAGAAAGAGAGAGCGAGTGCACAAGTGGGGAAAGGACAGAGAGAGAGGGAGAGAGAGAATCCCAAGCAGGCTCCACACTGTTAATGTAGAGCCCGATGCAGGGCTCATTCCCACGAACCATGAGATCATGAGCTGAGCCAAAATCAAAAGTTGTACACTTAACTGACTGAGCCACCCAGGTACCCCAGGATTGACACTTAATGAAGACTTCTGTTCCTAAGTTACTGTGTGTATGTGTGTGTATATATATTAAATGTTTTATTTATTTTTGAGAGAGTGTGAGTGGGGGAGGAGCAGAGAGAGGGGGACAGAGGATCTGAAATGGGTTCTACACTGACATCAGTGAGCCCAATGTGGGTCTCAAACTCAGAAACTGAACTGTGAGATCATGATCTGAGCTGAAGTTGGACTCTCAACCCACTGATGCACCCAGGTGCCCTGCCAAGTATATTTTTGTTAATATCTAGTGTTCTTTATCTTTGTCTTATAATATTTGTCTACTTTCCCTTTCTTCCTCCAACTTGTCTTTGGACCCCATTTTGTTTTCTCTCTTCCTTTTTTATGTGTTTTTCCTCTCTCAACTTAACTGTTCTTGTCCTTTAAGCATCCTACCCTCATGTTCACTCTCCAAGGTCCTGAAACCTCTTTTGTCCATATTTCGTTAATACTGGACTTTAATCTTTACCTAATAGTCAGTAGTAACTGCAAAATACTATACAGTGTGCTATGGGGGTGGGAGAGGTCAAGATTTTCACCAAAAGAGGTAAAAATATGATACAACTTCGTCTCTTTTACCCATGAAACATTCAGACACTTTCTGCCTGCTTATTTTTCTTGAATTCCCAGTCAGAAAAACTCTGTTACTCATCTTCCTTACTCTCAGCTTTTCTAGGAGAATAAAATGGAGGTGGCAAAGAAATTTTATCTAAATAATTTCCCATGTTGGATGTATTGAATACTAAGCTCCATTAAAACTCAAGTTGGGAAAAGAGTTTCTTGAGATAGCTGTGTTACAAATGTACTACCATGTAGTATGCAGAGATTGGTTTAGTTTCATAATAACTTTAAGATTGAAAGATAATGTTCATTGTGACCTTCTAAAGAAATACCGTAAATGCTTTTTAGAATTTTAAATCTTCCCTCCCCCCCCCACTTACAATCAAGTTAATGGATTATTTGCTTAATAGCATGTCTTTTTGCAATTTTGCCTGTCTTTCCTCATCTCTGGAATGTGTGGAAAAAGAGGAGTGTAAAAAGAAAGATCACTGGAAATGTAAGATGACCTTTCCACATAGAAAGGTATTGGATATAGTGAAAGAAGCATGGTGAATGGAATCAGAAAACTTGGGTTCAAATCTTGTTTCCAGACATATGAGGTTGTACACGTTGCTTGTTTTTCCTGATCCTAGTTTGCTTCATCCTTATACAGAGGTATTTGATAATCCCCATCTCCTGGGTTACAGTGGGAATTAAATAAGAAGACCTATATATATAAGGCATCTACCATAGGTATTTGCTCATTATAGTGGTTAAATTATCTTCGTATTTTTTTCCTCCCCTCCGCCCCCACCCCCAACAAAGTTCTCAATTTAGCTCACGAATTGTTGCCAGTAGAGGTTTGCAAAAATCCATATTCTAGAGACTCGCTTCTGGATTGTGTGTTGCATTGTCTTAAGTGGAATTTTAAAAATAGAACTGATTACTGTTTTGGTGCTTGTACATTCATTTGGCTACTTATTGTGGTAACCAAATGATAAGAATTATATGGATTTTTGATTTACAAATCCCCAAGTAATAGACTATGCGTTATGTTACATTAAAGTTGTAGGAAATATTAGACACCACCAATTCAACCATCTCATCTTGATACTGAAGTTGAGGTTTAAAACTTTAAGACCTACTTAAGGTAACAGCTAGTTAGGGAAGAGTTGGGGTATAAACTTAAATCTTCTGATTTTGATCATGTTGGCTTTCTGTGTCATTCTATGTACTTGAAAATGGGCTTGAGCATCAAATAATTTTGATGCCTCTCCATGAGAGTACGGATCATTGTTACATTATTCTGCCTAATATGGTAAATAATACACTGTAGACATTGAATGAATTTAGGAAACATGAATAATATAATGTTATGAAGTTACTCTCTTATATAGCTTAACTGGATAGAATATTTCAAGTCCTGTTTACTGTACTAAATATAAAATGTGGATATAGATTCCAACAGATAATATCTCCAGTTCTATACCCATGCTCAATTTTCTCTCTGGCTCTGATTTCTGTAAATGATCTGAGTTTTCACTTTTTCCCCCAAGATCTAGGTAAAGTTGGATTACATAACTCAGTTCCATGGTTTAAAAAGACACAAAGCCCTCTTCAATACCTTGGGATACCTTGGTCTTGGTTCTTGTCTCTGTTCGCGCATACTTTATTCTTCACTTTATCAATCCTGATGGAAAATTCCATGTTTCCTTTGATTTATATGCAAAATACACTGTTAAACACACAAACACATGGAGAAACACTTACAAGTAGCCTTATGTAAGATTTGGGATGGAAGAAAATCTCAATAATGCAAATAATTTTCAAAAATTTTGACATCATTGTTCTCAAAAGCCTTTTAGTCATTTTATGCCATGGAATTTCACTGCCTCTCCTCCTCAGTCTTCTTAGCTACTGTCCATCTTAGTGAGCTTGTTTGTCACTTCTGGCTTTTTAAACGATCTACTTTATTACTAGAGTCAAAAATAAAGTATTCTTGTCTTGTGCAAAGCAGACTTATGCTTTCAATTGACCTCAATCTCATTGCTGGTAGTTGAGAAAGGACTGAAAAGGTGGGTGAGTGTAGATGGTACATCTTGTCTTTCATTCTAGGTCTTAATGCTTTTCCCTTCTCACGTTTGTATATGGAAAGACTTTCCTGGAGTAACATCTCTGGCCTCTCTGTCACCCCTGTTGATTCCACCTCTTGGAGGAGGAGACATTTAACTTACTGATGTCTGAAAAACTAAATTGAATGTGATTGGCTCAACTTTTTTTTTCTCCTGCATTTATTAGACATGTCTGAAGAGAGAAACACATACCTAAACATAGTCATGAGTGTATCACACACTGCTTAGTATCCTACTTTGTCATTTAGCATTAAATTGAGGACATTTTATGAAGAGTTCTTTTTAACTGTGGGAATTTTAAAAAGCAACGAGGTATTAATTGTGAGGAACCAATAGTATATCAAACATCATCCTACCTGCAGAACCTGATAAAAATGATCTATTAGCATCTCTATAGGAGTTTGCATGTTTTCTTTCCTGTTAAATATAAATTAATACGTACTCATTTCCTTCCTTTGAAGACAAAATGAATATATTTACTGTATAATTTTTATATTTTTATTTCTATTCTTATTCTGTTTTTATTTTTGCTGTCTTCCTCTAACATTCTGTTTCTATGAAGTCAGTCAGACAAAGAATGCATAAAGATACACAGTTGTTTGCCTTTGGTTAAGGGAAAAGTATCCGGCTTTGAAATGATTGACATACTAAGGAACCAAGCAACCAATAGAGCATCAAATAATCTAGTGTATCATGACCTGGACAGCGTATGCCCAAAGGTGTATCTGGGAACTCAGTAAGGAATAATCAATGGAAGTGGGTGGCAAGAGTGTGTGCAAAGTCAGTCCTATACAAGACCAAGGCCTTTAGGGAATGGCACCGTGGGAAGAAAGTGGTGAGCCCAGACTTGATCTAGACCTGTGCCTTACCTAGAAGAGTCCAATAGGGTGAGTCACAGAATAGGAGTCGCCAGGTGGTAATAACTGAGGACAGAAGGCATGATCTGTCAAGTCTGAGATTACTTGCTGGCTAGTAGTGAGGGATTTGAGAACAAATTTTACTTTCTAAGAATTCTAGGTTGGAATGGGCCAAGAATCTTCTGAGCAGGCTAAGTTCCATTTAACCTGAACATAAATCAGGGACTGAGGTTGAAGTCCAGGTGCCTCCAGTGAGCACCTGCTTCACCCCATGAGATAAGGGTAAGGCTAAGGTCTGGTGACCTTGGCATACACCTAGAATTCACACCAGGCATATGACATTCTGTGACCAAAGAAACAGTGTTCTTATACTTGGGAATTTAACTTCTTTACTTATCTCTAAATCTATTATTTCTTTCTGTATCCTTCTTCTTTACTTGATCCTGGACATTGTTGTTATTTTTCTTCTACCTTGTTCTTACTTTTTTCTACCTTAATAAGTTGCATATGAAGGTGTAAACAAGTAATATTGGTATGTTAAATGTAAAAAAAAAAATCAAACATACATAAGTAACAGTAAGCCATCTTCAGTGGAAAGCACCCAGGGTCTAAGGAACCAGGTTATATGGAAATGAAATAGAATATAATTACAGTTACATTAGTAGAAAGGGGCTTATAGTTAGTCTTTTGTAGTTACTCTTAGCCATAAATGACATGCACAAAGTCATGTAGATTGTCTGAACACTATTTGAAAAATACATTGGTTTATGTTTTAATATTTGATGCCTGTCAGAATATTCATGAATTTTCCTGTACTTCTGAGGAGTATGCTATTTGACCATTACACCCATCCATAGATCTTTTGGTCATTTCCACTCATTCCTTTAGGATTTTAGAAACTGGCTCACTGACTCTCATCAACATTTCTCCTGTCATAAGTTTTGAACATTGCAATATCCACATAATAAGACGCTTCCAATAAACTGTCCTCTGAGCTTTTTGAGCTCATTTCCAATTATTTTATCTTCTACTTTACCTTAACTACCCACAGTAGTTTCCAAGTGTTTTATCTTGTACTTTACCATAATTATCCACAGTGATGGTCATTCTAGTCTCTTTTTATTGCTAATAACTCTGCCTCTTTCATAATCCAAATTTCAAACACATACTTTCCAGTCACAACCCTCATCTTTCTAACTTCTTTTTTGTTTATTTATTTTCAGAGAGATCAAGAGCATGAGCAAGTGGGGAAGAGGAAGGAAGGAAGGGAGGGAAAGACAGAGAATCCCAAGCAAGGTCTGTGCTGCCAGTGTAGTCCCACAACTGAGAAATCCTGACCTGAGTGGATACCAAGAGACAGATGCTTAAACAGCTGAGTCACCCAGGTGTCCCTCTGTCTAACTCCTTTTAAAGTCCTCACATCAACAATTCTTCAAACGCACTGCTTCTTTCAAACCTTTTGACTGTTTCCATCTTTCCCTCTCTTTGACCACTACTTAAAATCACTTCCCAATTTGTTTGGTGTTCATTACAAGGTCTGTCATTACAAGAACTGTCTTGCATACAGTCCCAATTCCTCAGTCCCTGAATGTCTTCCTCTGTCATCTTCACTTGGTTACACTGAAATTCCAGTCTATTCTCAGCCATAGTGACATAAAAGTAAGAATAGAAAAAAAAAATCACACAATTGCACGCTCTTGTCTCACTTTAAATTCATGGCAGTTGTGTGTTGCCTAGTTATCCCATTGGATTTCCCTGGTTTTGTACTGTCATGCACATATTTTGCACCTTCTCCTATGCCTTCAAACCACCAATATTTCCTTCTCTTTCCTCATGCTTTTTTTTCTTGATTAATGTTCTACTAAAGAAATAGAAATAAATGCAAGAAAACTTAGACATATTTCTACTACCAATATACCATTTTATCTGAATTGAACTCTGTATTTTGCCTTTCTTTTGATGGCATTATTTGCATTCCTTTTTATGGCCAGTGCTTCCATTTGCACTGGAATTCATTCTCTCCTCTATAGTTAAGTCTATCTTTCCTCTCTTAGCCATATTATCACATATTCTCTTCTTCCTAGATCCTTTAATATGCATGTGCAATAGTACCTTTTACTAAAGTATTCTGTTGGTCTTCTTCCTTACTTTCTCAGCTCTTTTGTTCCTTTGGTTAGCAAAATATTCTCTCTTCACTCTCCATCACTCAGAAATGCATTCACAGTTACTACTCCCAGAACATGATCTTAATAAGGCATCAGTGGAGTTACCTTTGCCACATTTGGTCAAGCCTTAGTCTTCATCTTACTCTTCCTATCAGCAGCACTGGGTAGAGCTGAAGACTCTTTTCTTGAGACACTTTTTCACTTGATCTCTTAATACTTCTCTTTAGTAGTTCTCCTACTTTACTGCTGATATTTTAAAGTCCTCTTTAGTGATTCCTCTTTATCTTTGGGACTTCTAAGCATAGGAGTGCTCCAGGATCCAACTGTTCGCTTCTGTATTCTCACTTTCTAGTTGATCTTATCCAACCTCATGGCTCAACATACTTTAAACACTTTACCATTATATCTCCTGACACAACCTTTTTTTCTGATTTCTAGGGTCATATATGTATTTTTTTTCTCTTGAGCTTATACATTTTACCATTAGGTCACAAACAGAAGAGCTCTGGACTGGGAACCAGACATGTTTGTACCAGTTCCATCATTAACAAGTTGTGTGGCCCAGATAGATCTGTTCTACAACTTTGTCTCCGTGTTCCCGGCCACCAAATGGGGCCTGAAATATATTCATCTTTCTCCTTGACAAAATTCACTCCTTTGTAATTACAAGAAAATATTTTGAGAAACTGAAAGAAGAAAGGAAATCAAGATACGGGTTAAAATATTATGCATCCACTGGGGATCTTGGAGGCAAGAAATTCTGTTTCTCACCTTTACCCCAGCTCTGCTTTCTTGTGATTGCACAATTTAATGCCACAATCTGATGCCCAAGAAGTAAACTTGTATAGTATTTATTTATCCGGCCACTCAAAAGCAAAGTGAAATGCAATCTCATCCAGTGAATGAGAAAAGAAAAGTCCTGGGTGTGAGAATTGGGGAGGAAGAGAACTGTTTGAAGATTATTAATATCAAAGACTTAATTTTGTCGTTTTACAGAGTTGAGTTAATGGATTAAACTTGTGGCTGTTTTATGTAGTTTTGTCAGAAAGTGATGTGTCAGAATTTTTACATCTGAGATCCTTGCTCTTTTAAGTTGACTGGAAGCATCAATCATAGGTAAAATTTTCCTGCTGATAGTTCTCTTTTCTTTCGTTATCAAAAAAGAGGAATTTATATGTGATTTTTCAATGGAAATAGGAGTAGAAGAAAGCCAGTTCATTTCAAAGACATTTTAAAGGTGCCTGAATTTCTATTTAACTTTGAAAACAAACTTAAACTGATATTCTGAATTCTATTAGCAATCACAACTGCACAAGTTCCCATTATCATTCCTTACACCTTGGCTTAGGTGTTCTCACATGAAGCCTTCCAAAGTATGAGGCTATGCTTATTTTCGGGTTTGATTCTGCAGAGTCTGGGAGAAAAGAAGTTAACTTTTTTTATGGACTTACTTGATTCTCAGCACTATTCTAATTTGGCTCTTTGAATTCAGAGTTAATCTCATATATAATCATCATGGTAATTATTTGAGATAGGTGTTACGTTTCCCATTTAACAAATGAAGTTATGGAAGCTTACAGAGATTAAAATGACTTGCCCAAGGTTATTCAGCTAATAAATAGCAGATTCAGGAATCAAACCCAAATCTTTTTCTTTCAAAGTCTTATCTCTTTGGCATAATCTGTTTGTACTTAGGATTCCTTTCTGAAAATTAGGAAGTGAGTGTAAACCCAAATTTAGATCTACATTTGCAGTCATTAATTTTAAATTGAAATATGCAAACATACAGAAAGAAATAGAAAAGAAATCTGCCCAAATTAGTGTGATATAATACAAAATGGCTTGAAGTAAGATTCCAAAGACATCCTTTTTGTCTCAACTGTCTCACTAACTAGCTCTGTGACCTGGGGCACCACTTGGGACCTTCGATTTCTCATCTGTAAAATGAGGATGTTGAACTCAATGATCTTTACATCTTTTACAGCATAAAAATATTCTGTTTCTGAGTAGGAACCAGTTGAAGTGCATTTTCTTCTTCTTTTTGAAGTCATACTAGTAAAGTGACTGAAGGGGGGTGGGAATTGGGCAGGAGAACAAAGCCACATGCTATGGTTGTTTTTTTTTTTTTTTTTTTTGCCATGTCATGTGTTTATGTACACAATCTCATTCAATTACCACAACCAACAAATGCCAGGTGTTAACCCCATTTTACTGAAGAGCAAAGACTCCGAAGTGGAACAGTTCACCCAAGTTAGCGACATTTTGGTCCAACATGTTTTCCAATTTTTACAAAGGCCCAAATCCTAGTTCTTAATCTGGTAACCAAATTTATTATTTAAATTTCTTTTTCAAAATATGTACCTTCATTAGCTCATTTCAAGGTAATTGGAAGAGAGGAGATATTATAGCTTACAATTTAAGCATATGTTCTTGTTGAAATTAGTACCAAAAGCTAGGAGAAGAATAAAACAAGACATAGTTTGGAGACGTAGGGAGATAGGCCCTGAAAGATGTGCCCCTATCTGTAGGCCAAGTGGGGGATTTTTATCTTTTCTTTAAGGAAAATAGGACATGCTTATGGGCCATGTGATCCAGACTGTAATCCAAAAAATAAAATAAAATAAAATGGTTTGAGCAGCATTAAGGAGACTGGATTGTTGCAGAGCCAGAGATGAACTAGTTTTTGATGGTATTGCATAAACCAGGTAAGAGAAAAAGTGACTTAGGTAACGATGGTAGCTAGGGACATGGAGTGAGATGGATTGATTTGACAAATGTCTAGGAGATGAAACTGACAGAACTTGGCTACAGATGGTATGGCAAGAAAGATGTGAGGAATAGCTACTAGATTTCTCTTCACATACAGCTGGATGGTAGATCTGTAAATGGACCAGGTTGGGGGGTTGATAGCAGTGGGAAATGGATATTGAAATAAATATTATAGAGTGTGGTGCTTGGCAGCTGAAATTTCTTCTAAAAAATGCTTTCAGATACATCCTCTTGTTAATACCACTATCTTCCTTAGAAGACAACATTGTCAAAAGGAGAATGAGTATAATAAACATAATCATGTATATTTGAGAGAAAAAGTCTTTTGATAACTTATTATTATTCTGTTTCAGACTAGCATTTGTACTTTCCTCTTAATAGGCTTGTCACAAAATGTGAAATCCCATTTATTGTGGGTAACTAACAGCTGGCATTTCTGAGAAATGAGAGAAATACAGGTGCCTTTGGCTTGATTAGAAACATTAAACATACATGATTATCAACTAGGTTTTTTGATCAAAAGTAGTTACTCAAAAGGAGAAAGTTAGTTATTTGGGGGTTGTATGTATTTTCAATTCAGGGTTACTCTTTGGCTTCAATATGACCAAGAAAATGTGTCCTTTTCAGCATGTCCATCTTAGTTAGCCAGTGATGTCTTTGGATGGAATATTCAACATTTTTTTGTAGCAGGTCTTAAATGATCTGAGCACTTGACTGATTCCAAAATAAGAAAAGTCTGGTACAAAATACTGTTTATTACTAAATTACTGACTACAGGATATTCATTTAATTCTGGCATGGTACTGAGTTAACTCTCAGCAATTTCCATTTGAAATTGGGATTCTAAGGGATTGACATAAACTTCTTATTGGAAGCCCTTTTTGGAAACACACCCAAACTCCTCTTAAGGGCTCTAAATGCATTATTAGTACAGCAAATATTTACTAAGCTCTACTGTGTGTCACGTCTTCTGCTCTCTGCCTTTCAAGTATTATCCCATTTACTTCATACAAGAATGAGCTAAGTCATGATTTAGGCAAGAATGTTCTAGTATCTACTAGTTTTCTCACCATTGACATAAGAGGCAAAACACAGTTGATGATGGATGCCCCTGGATCATTATTTTTGTACTTTTAGTATCAAAACATCTATATAAGAAAGAGAAAGATGGAGGAAAAGGATACAGGGAAAAGAAGGGAGTTTGCTCACTTATTTCAGAACATGAAAGTACCTTCTCTTACCAACACCTGCCAAGAATCATTGCTCTTCTTGCTTGTTTATCCTCATTCTCTTCATGACAAGTTACTTATGTTCCTTGTACTATCCTATACATATGGAAGAGCACCTTCCCTAAGTGACCAGAGAAAGCTAAAGAACAGAGAATGCAGGTATCTATGTTAAAAGGTGACCCAGTTGAGTGAATCCGCAGACAAATCCATGTAATTAAGAAAATCTATCCCATATAATCAGGCAAGTAAATCATTCTTCTAGGGACACAAAGAATGTGTCCCTGCTATAACACTTCTTCCTATTCTGAAGTTCTCCCCAAAGTCCTGAGCAGCTTTGATCGTGTTTCAGTTAGTTTTCAAAGCTCCACTCTTCTGGCCTCTTAACCATAGTCAGATACTTGTTAGCACTCATGGGCTGCCTACTTCATTCTAAATCCTGTGCTGCATACGAGGACCAAATGAAAGACATTTTCAAGCTGAAATTAAATGTAAACCTTGGACAAATAGAGAAGGGGCCAAGGAGACACTAGCTAGAAGGGGCAGAGGTAGGGTAGTGGAGAGAGGGGGAAGACTTTGACCAAGCTTTTGACTTTGTCGAACTCTGCAAGTCTATACTGCCTTAAATCACAAAACTAAAATATTTTACATTTCTTGTTCACCCCTGTTGCCTTTTGGAGATTAGACTTTTGTGTTTTTCACAATATCACAGGCGTCCCGATATATGGAAATACAGGGCAGTGCCCATGAATCTGTATTTTAAACAAAATCACCCAAGTAATTCAGAGTTAAACTATGTTTTGAGAACCAGTTGTGTAAAGAAGTCACTTTATATCTGCTACGAATCCTTCCTAAGGAACAACAGTCAGTCAAGCCTCAAAATAGAAGAGATTGAAGCAGAAGAAACTAGATTTGTTTAGACTGAGTAGTCACTGGGGGTATGAATTCCCAGTGAGTTGCACTTGAGAGCTGACCTTCGCATTTTCAGTAAGGATGAAGCCCTTAATGCAAAAAAAAAAAAAAAAAAAAAAGAAAAAAAAATAGAGAAAGAAAAAGACTTAGTCTTTTTGCTGTTCTGGTTGTTAACAATCTGAAGCATATTCTGCCTCCTGGAAGTTAAAATTTACAACTAGATGAGAAAATGGGGTGTGGAGTAAGGTGGGAAATGAAAGCACTCATAAAGCAGCTCAGGATTTCAAATGTTAGAAGGTCATTCACTCAGACACAGCATTTTATTTTTATCTCCTCCTTGGAATATTTAGATTGGACCAGTGTGCTTGACATCTTCTCTGCCAGTGCCTCCGTGGGCTGCCTTAAAAGGAAAATGCTTATGTAAAGAAGACAAGTGTGGGAAGGCAGGCATCAGCTTAACAGACCAAGGAGCTCAGCAATTCCACCCACCACTTCTTTCCCAGAGCAAACTCCCAGGAGATGCTCTTCAAGCGAGATGTCTGGTGCTTTACAATGCTTCCCCAGCCCTTTCTGATGTGATGATTTCCTCCTGATAGCTTAATTTTATTAGATCATAGGAGCACAGTCTGTAAATGTGAAAACACTTAAAGGGAAAGAGAAACTTTCAAAGCAGCTGTTTAATGTAGGGCTTTAAAAAAATCTGGGGTGGGGGGAAGGAAAGTAAATCTAAAACCTTAAAAAATAAAAACTATTTAGGCAGGCTAGTTTTCCCTTTCTCTGTGTAAAATATTCATGAATTCTGCCGCTATGGTATTGTATGCCAGATGCAATCAAAAACTCTTTCACAGAGTAAAAATCATTGAAAAGTGTACTGTTACCTTACAATGCTTCATGGAAGAACCATGAAATCTGCATTGCAAGGCACTGTCTCTTACTATAGCTACATTGCTTCACAAATTTCCACGAGAAGCAGCAATGATCTTCACTTTCTGTAATGCTCTTCATAACAAGATGCCTGGAGGAAGGTAGAAGGCTGCTGGTAGGGCTAAGCGTTGAGTAGAACCCTGATGGGAGGAGAAAGCATTGAAAGGGGGCAAATAATCACATTCAGGGCCTACCCAGTATCAGTGTCCTATAACTCAAACCAGGGAAACATTTGGTGAGCTGTAAGGCAGATGGGGCATAAAGACCAGTCCTACGACATGCCGCTTCAAAGCACAGCTCACCCCTCTGTAGGTGATCGATCACATAATCTCTGTGGGTCCCCCAGAAGGTGGTCTCTTTCATGTGTCCATCGATCTACCTGTGCTTCCATTGATTTTTATCTCTTCATGGATTTATCTGTTCATTTAGTGAGTATTTTAGAGTGCCTACCTCGTTCTGTGCACCATACTCTAGAAACAAGGGTCGATAAGATTCTTTCACTCCCCCTCCCCTACAATATAAAACCTAATCAAATTTAAACTTAATTTTTTTTTTTTTAGTGTTTGTTTATTTTTGAGAGAGAGACAGCGCAAACAGGGAAGGGGTAGAGACAGGGGGACACAGAATGTGAAGCAGGCTCCAGGCTCTGAGCTGTCAGCACAGAGCCTGATGCCAGGCTTGAACTCACAAACTGTGACATCATGACCTCATTCGAAGTTGGACACTTAACTGAATGAGCCACCCAGGTGCACCAAAACCCAATCACATTTAAATAGCAAGATAGGTTGAAAGATTTCTGGTTAAAAATGGTAGTTTGCATACACACTCACTTCAGATTGACCTCGTGAAAAAGATGACCAGAATAAGAGGTGATGAGTGGTAAATAATATAGAAGTCCCCAGAAAGTAGACTCACCAGTTGACAGTATAAAGATCTGAGAAACAACCCATTTTGTATGAAGGGACCCTCAAGGCACAAAGGTGAGGCTTAAATTATAAGTGATGGTTGAAAGACTGTTTCAGAAGCAATTACAACACCAAAAGTTCCTCCTTAATATCCCCTGGCAAGGGGACGGCCTTTCTCTCTTGAGCTACCATAAATAGGAGATTTATTCCCTGGAGACAGACACCAGAGGATCTGTAAAACAGAAGGAACAGAACATAGTTCCCTGCTGAAAATATGGGAAGTTAGTACTAAATTAGACACTGAAGGTTGAGACCACCCCTTTCCTGCTGTCTCCCTTTATTATATCTCTGGGTACTTTTAGCATGGTTTAGACAATCCAGCTACATCTTGGAAAAATGTTTTCTACTGCATCAAACAACTTGAATGAACTGACATGGGGATTCCTATTTATTTATTTATTTATTTATTTATAAACTGATTTATGTATTTTGAGAGAGAGATGGAGACAGAGAATCCCAAGCAGGCTCCGCATGGAGCGCGATGCAGGGCTCGAGCTCATAAACTGTGAGATCATGACCACAGCTGAAACCAAGAGTCGGACGCTTGACCGGCTGACCTACCCAGGAGCCCCAGGGATTCTCTAATTTGAAAAATAAGCAAACACTGTTTCAGTTGCTTCATTGTGTAATAAAGACCATCATCTGCAAGCCATATCTACAAGCATAGGCTTCTGTTGGGTTACTAATTCCCACCCTCTAATAGATGGGGTGGAAAAGTCAAGGAACAGATTAGAGGGAAATCCCTAATAAGAAAAAGACTGAAACAAAAGGAGAAGAGGCATCTTGAGGAAAATTAAGTCTATGTGAGATAAAAAGAATTCTTAAAATGAACAAAAGTATTTTTTAACAAAACGGAGGTAAGAGAAGATATTGTCTGTAGCCTGTGGGGGTGGGGGGGGGAAGTACAGGGTTTCCCAGGCAATGATGAAAAACAGCCAGGGCTGCTGCTCTTAGGTCTGCACTGTGCAGTACAGTAGCTTCAAGCCACATGGAGCTATTTACATATACATTAATTAAAATTTGATAAAACTAAAAATTGAGTTTCTCAGTCATGCTAGCTGCCTTTCAAGGGCCCAACAGCCACATGTGACTAGTGAGTAACATTGGACCCTGCAGATTGGACATTTCGTCTTTGTAGAAGTTTTATTGGGCAGGGCTGCTCTAAGGAGAACCTTCTTGAACTGGAAACAGAAAGAGTGAGAATAAAGCATTTCTTAAAGGTTTGCTAAACATAGTGACAGCATTCACAAAATGATGAAAGACAACTGAAGAGGGCATTATTGGTAACTTTTGCTCAGGGAGCTGATGAGGCGGCATTTCCCTGGGTCTTGTTTGGACAAACTGGAAATTAGGGGAAATTGCGAAGTTTGGCACCAGGTGGAGGTCTTACGTCCTGTCAGGTTTTGTGGTCCCACCTGTGTGTACTTTCCTGTGGCTCCAGAGTTTGAACACCCTGTAAAAGTAGAAATAAGTGCATCAGGGAGGAGATTGAGGCATAGGAAATCTGAGAAGACAAGAGGACATTTAATGCTACAAACCTGAGTAGTTGGTTCAGGGAAAGCAGAAGTGAAACACTGTCAGATGGATATTGGGGGAAGAATATAAAGACAACGGGAGAATGGATAGTGTGACTGATGTTGAAAAGGTGGAGCCAAATGTGTTTGATTTAGTTCCTCTTCGCACAATCCCGTTCCTCCTGTGTCCGTTAGATATGCAGCATTCCATTAAAATGTAAGTTTCACACTTGTGTGCTAGAAAATCCTTTTAAAATCCAGAGAAAAAAAATAAGAAGATGTTGCACTCTCTGATTACTTTCAAAACCACTAATAAAATCCCATGTGTGTTTTATCAAATCAGTTGTCTGGCTAGGGATCCACCAAAAAGAACATAGGAAGGACCAGAAGGGCAGTTGTCAGATGGAATTAGAACAATTAACTTTAAGGCGGGGAGGATGAGACGAGTCAGCATCAAGTTTCAAAAATAAAACACAAAAATTGGGGTCTTTCTGAACTCTTGCTTATCGTAAGTATCATTTCCTATTCATAACTTGAGAGTAAGAAAGTTAAAAAAGTGAAAAAAAGGCATTCATGATCTTATTTCTAACATAAGAGAAATGTTATTAATAGCAATAGTTTAATTTTAACACTGGTTATTTATGATACCAATAAATATAGCACATTTGCAATTCATATTAGCACCATTCAGGGTATAGGCATTGTATTCCTTAACTTACATAAAAGGTGTTGTTGGCCCTTTTAGAGGATGTCTATTGTAGTAGTTCTTAATTAATTAGCATTCTTTTTTTGAGGGCTTATCAAGAGCTATGTTTCTAGGCTATAAAGACATGTGCACCTAAGACAAGACAGTTGTTCATCACTGAAAGTAAATAGGTATTTTACTGTTAAGAAAGTAGTGTGTGTGAGAGGGGAGGATTCAACTGTTTCTGATGGTAACGATAAAATTTCTGGGGTGCCTGGGTGGCTTAGGCGTCCAACTCTTGGTTTCAGCTCAGGTCATGATCTCACAGTTTCATGACATCAAGCCACACGTTAGGCTCTTTGCTTATAGTGCAGAGCCTGCTTGGCCCCTGCTTTCACTGTTTCTCTCTCTCTGGGGGAAAAAAAAACTTAAAAAAAGATAAAATTTCCTAACCTATCTTTCAATTGCAGACATTATAGTATTATAGTTAATTAACCTAACTACCTTGAGAAAGAACTATGGTTTTTCCTTTGAGTATTGAGTGAACTTTGGGCTTTATTTAGTCAGTGGGGGTGGAGGATTCTACAAAGCAAAATGTAAAGGCACTGAAATATGTCTTGAACTACTATTACTTTATTTAATCCAATTATCTAAAAGTGGCATATTTTTAAATTTTTAAAAATATTTTTATTAATTTTGAGAGAGAGAGCACGAGTGAGCTGGGAGGGACAGAGAAAGAGAGAGACACAGACTCCGAAGCAGATTCCAGGCTCCAAGCTCCAAGCTGTCAGCACAGAGCCTGACGTGGGGCTTGAACTTGTGAACCATGAGATCATGACCTGAGCCAAAGTCAGGTGCTCAATCGACTGAGCCACCCAGACTCCCTTAAGAGTAACATATTTATTCAGCAAACACTCATGTTCATTTACAAAGTGCCCAGCTCCATTCTAGAAGCTGCAAAACAAAATGGACTAAATAGGTATGCTCATGTTGTAATGGGAGAAATAAGATAATTAACAAATAAGTGGATACTATGGCAATTAGTGATATGCATACTGATGAAAAATAAAGCAGGTCAAGAGACTTTCTAAGGGAGTTAGAAAAATCCCGGAGTGTGAGACTTCATTCACATGTTCCGCATTTCCAAGATGACTGGAGTGTCCAATAGGAAAATGCCACTGGCTTCACTCCAGCATTTGTGCTGCAGGACAACCCGGTGTTACTCTCCTCCTGCCTCTAGAGGGCAGTTCACAGCAGTGTGACAGATTCTTCTCTTAAAATGAGTCTGAGGTATAAAGTTACAGTTACACATGATGAGGAAGTCTCAGAAATCTGTGCTACGTGGTACTTCTGGTTAATGGTAAGGTATTGTGCACTTAAAACTTTGTTCAAATAGATCTCATGTTAAATGTTCTTAACACACACATCAAAAAACAAAAGAGAAAACAATAGCAACAAAGAGACATAATGAAACTTTTGGAGGTGATAGTTATGTTGATGGTAACACAAGTGTATACATATGATCAGATTGTATACATTGCACACAAATTGTGTACATTATTTGCATTTTTTTGCATACCAGTTCTCTGTCAATAGAACTGAAAAGCAAACAAAAATCTTCTGGATTCCCAAATGTTCTAGGTAATAGCCAATAGCATCGTTCTGCCTTTCCCCTCAGATGTTTTCAGCCGTGTTTTATGTCAGGCTTTCTCCTAAAGCTATGTGACCCTCCTTTGTCACAGGAAAGCCTGGTGTAGCTGCCCCAGCTCTCTGGCTGTTCGGAGCTCTTTGGATTCTGTTGATTGCATCAGCCCCTGAAACTTAACGTTTCCTCCCTAGATGCCAAGGCACTGGTGAACATTGGTCAAAGGACTTATACCTGGGTACCTTATATTTCTTGGAGGTAAAAATAAGAATTTATGTGTCCGATGTATGTGTTCTTGTCACTTTCACATGGGTTTTAGTGTCTTCAAAGGTAAATGTGAGTCCTTTGAGGGTGGGACAGTTTGTTTTTACTTTTTTGTTACTACCTCCATTCCCTCATCTCCCTTTGTGTTTCTTGGAGTACAATCTGTTGCCACTAATTATCCAGCAAATTATCCTGCTTAATTATCCAGCAAAACTGTGCTGAATATGTACAATACTCCCCATAGTTTGATCGCTTTAGAGCCACAGAGAAGTGGACATATTGGTTGTTGGTCTTAAAATGTTCATCATCTATTTGTGGAAACAATGCATGTATGGATAATTATAGGGCATCTAAAGGTAGTATATGGACAGGGAAATAACCAAAGAGCTCTATAGGTAGGGGGAAATAAGTTTAGGTAGGTCATTTGGACCCACTTAATGGAAGGCATGGAGCCCAAAAAGAAGGACACAGTTTTAATCTAACAGGTAACAGGAGCTGCTATCCATGTTTAAACTGGAGACTTATTCAGGAAAATGAGAACATGAAAACATTTGAGAAAGCATTCATAATGACTAGCTGGTCATTTTTATGTCATTCTAAGAACATAGTAATATACTATTTTGTATATGTAACCAAAATGCTACTATGGCACCCCACAACTTGAGTTCCTTCTAAGGGTGACTCAATTGCCTATTCCATGTCTGGAATGAGTCAATGTAATGCCCCTTATCCTCATGTGCACACACATGAGTACACACACACACACACACACACACACACACACACACACAGAATTCTGCTCAAGTAAGACCTTCTTTATGTGAAACAGACCTTTATCAAGTTTGAGGAGGTGGAGAGCCTCATTTCATAGCACACAAGCCATTTAATGTTGAATGTTAGACATTCTGTCTCAAAAGTTCTTGTTAAATGATCCTGTTATTTCCTCCCCTCCCACTACACTTCTCTGCTCTCTCCTTGGAAAGAAAAATGGACTAGAAATTTAAAATAAGTCCTGAGCTGTATCACAAGCCTCCCATTTTATTAACTGAGATACTCAACTTTGCCTAGCATATCTCCTTGGCACATTCCATTTTGGGTCCCCCTACAATGGGTGGGACCATTTTGCAGGGGGAGGTGGAAAGTGGGCTATTGTGTCTGTGCGTTGCACTCTCCCTGGCCCTATAGTCTGTGCAGGGTTTCCTACCTAGTTTGCAGTATCTTGTAAATACAATGGAGGGAGGGCGTGTCAGTTCTACAAATTACTCCTTGGAAAGCTCTGTCCGAGGTCAGATTTGTAGGAATTAAGAGCATGTCTTACAGTCAACTCCAGGAGCCACCAGGTAGAAACAGGTTCTATATGTCATTCTTCCTGTTGGCAAAACCCACCTCTTTATCTCTTTCCCCCTACACCGATTTGCATTAATTTGTAAGGGCAGAGTTTGCCTGTGTTTTTAGTTTGCATGTCATATTAATACTGACAACCCTTTTGGTATCATAATGAAATAGATGACTTAACAAACGATCTTGATTGCAGAATCAAATTCGGCTTCATTGTTCAGGAAATTTCTGACCCATTAGCACTGGACAATCTATAGTACTTAATTTCAACAGCAGAGTATCTTTGCAGAAGGGCTTTTGTATGCTTCCAGAGCAATTCTGACCGACTCTTCGATTTCTGTTACACAGCTTGTCTGCTGTTTTTTTCTCCCTCTCTGATTTGTAGAACTCAGCATTCTCAAAGAGACAGATGTTGGCAGAGGGTTTGAGGATAGTCTGTAATATTTGGACTGTGGCTGGGCTGACTCCCACTGAAGGAGGGAAGGGAGAGAGGGTAGAGTCCTTTTCTCCCTCTGACTGAGGGGTGGGTCCTAATGTTGGTTGCTGCTGATGCAGAACTCAGCTTAAATGATAGAGGACGTGAGGGGGTGGCAGCAAGTACAAAACAGTGAAATAAATTACCATATATATCATGTTCTGGTGGGTAAGATAGAAGTGATGTGTGCAATGAATCAAAGCTGAAAGTAGTTCTGGTGTGTGGTGATAGTGAGGGAGACAGAGTTCTCTGTGGCTCGGCCTCAGCTTCAGAGGGCTCTGTGTGAGGAATATGTGAGTAAGCAGAAACCACTCACTGTAATGTGACAAGGGAGGACATTTGTGAGGGCACGGGAGACCTTCCGTTATTGGAGCGGGGATCTGTTATTTCGCCAGCCCAGCACTCTGATTTTCCTGTGGGGGACGCCTCTTGCCTCACTGCCTGCACCCTTGCCTGTGCGCCATTGCGGAGCCTTCCTCTCCCCTGCCAACGCATGGGCACGTGACCCAGGCCAGCCCACAGTCTCCCTCTCTTCCTGAGCTTGAATGGGGGTGGAGTGATACAATGACGGGAAGAGGCTGCAGCCGATTCATCGTGCAAAGCAGAGCACTTGACAACATGGCCTTTTTGTCTTTGTTCCCCAGAGTTCATCTGGTGGCTCTTTCTTTGAGCCCTGGCTGTTCTTGTTCCCTTTGATGATGGAAGCTATCACATGTGCCCAGGAGAAGTTCTGTTCTGCGCTCAAGTTCGTCAGGATCCTTTGCTTGGGTTTTCAGTGGACGATTCCAGGTTTTAAAAGTTTCGGAGTATTTGGGCCATCAGCTTCTTGGTGGTTTGTTTTGCCAACATTCAGGCTGTTTGCTTAAGTGTTATTTGTGTGAATTCCGTGTAGTCAGACTGGAAAAGAGACATGGGAAAATAGGGTGATAGGTGGGTTATGTTTAGACTAAGGGCATTGTTCTGAGGGCTTCCAGAAACAAAAGGAAGAAAATGGGGTCTCCTGTGGATGATGTCACAGGGGCCTTTCCAAGGCTGGTTATAGGACAAGTTTGTAAACTCTGAATCCTACTTCCTCATCTGTGGAAAGAGTGATAATCATTCACTCCTCTCTGTAGCAGTAGAGTTAAATCGGATGACATTGTTAAATGCCTGGAACAAGGCTTGGCACACTGAAGGTGCTTAATCAATCTTTGATCCTGGTCTTTTCTCTCTGTGATCTCTGTCTCTGTCTCCTTGGAAACATTCCAGTGAGACTGGCAGATTAAACAATGCACTGGGATCTGTTTTGTTTCAGGCTTTTTAATGGCGCTGCTTTCCACGGTGAATGGTGACAGGGAACTTCTAGGTGTGGGTAGGTTTGTGTTCCTTTAGAAACTTCAGCTTGAAATATCTTATTGGCAATAGTCAAAGGAGAGTCTTGAGAAACTCAATAGCTTGAAGACGATGGCAGCACAAAGTATGGTATAAATTTCACGGCTCTGGCCTGACTGAAGAGTGGGTAGAAGTTATGTCCCATTAACATGATTATCTGCCTTTCATTAACTCTAAAATCCACTTGCTAGTGAACAATTAACCCCCTACTTATGTCTCTTTCAGGGCCTGTGAAGGATCTGCCTTGGGCCCACCACTCTGTTGTATGATGTGAGCACTTCTGCTCTGGGGTTGCTGCTCTGCGGTCAGAATTTGCTCTTGGGGCTCTCTCTGGTCCTCACAGGAAGAGGCTCTCTGTACCATCTACCTGCCCAACACCCATCCCATCCTGAACTGATGATTACATGCTCCTTGTGTTGCAAACCTATCCTGATTGGCATCTGAGTCAGCCCCTTGATTTCTGGATTCTTGGTGCTCTTTGAAGATTAAGATTAGTCTATTAAGCTAAACTAGGATGGAAGTATGGATGGACAGAGGCTGTCTCGCTGACGGCCTTAGTCCCAGTGTCACATCCATGGGTCTTTTGCTTCACTCCTTCATTCTTTTTTTTTAATGTTTATTTTTGACAGAGAGAGAGAGACAGAGCACGAGCGGGGGAGGGGCAGAGAGAGAGACAGGGACACAGAATCCCAAGCAGGCTCCAGGCTCTGAGCTGTCAGCACAGAGCCCGACGTGGGGCTCGAACCCACAAGCCCTGAGATCATGACCTGAGCCAAAGTCGGATGCTCAACCGGCTAAGCCACCCAGGTGCCCCTTCACGCCTTCATTCTTTACACATAAATATAAATAGTTTTGAATGTCACATTAAGAGACCGATAGACTTGGGTATCTTAATGAAGTAGACGATTTAAACAAATCTCAATTTCAGAGTCACAGATTCTGCCTCAGGAAGTTTCTTAACTATTATCTCCAGACAGTTTACAGTGCTTAATTTCAGTAAAAGAGTATCTTTGTTGAAGAGCTTTTGTGTGCTTTC
Source organism: Acinonyx jubatus (assembly GCF_027475565.1). Taxonomy (NCBI): domain Eukaryota; kingdom Metazoa; phylum Chordata; class Mammalia; order Carnivora; family Felidae; genus Acinonyx; species Acinonyx jubatus. The sequence goes on from NC_069391.1 coordinate 44,210,193, forward strand.
AGAGAAATTCTTAATGGCTTTTCGATTTTAGTTACAGTTTGCTGATTTTCTCCCTCTCTGATTTGTAGATCTCAATATTCCACATTCTAGGCATATCCACTTTCACACCTGGACTGATGAGGAGACCATACTATAGTTTTCAGAGAAAGCTAATTCATAGGATATTGTTTCAATAACTGAACTGGCTTTTGTTTCCAATCTTGGTCTGAGTGAAATTCTATACTGTGTTCAAAAAGGACTGTTTTAATGATTGAACATAATCCTTTAAAGATAAAGTATTGATAGCACATTTCTCCATCTTTGCAGAGAGTTACGGTAATGATTAACAAACTCATAATCTTCAGGTACTGAGAATATTACATTACCAAAAAGAAGTGGCATTTTGTATTTTTTATTAAAATTTTTTTTTATGTTTTTACCTATTTTTTGTAAGAGAGACAGAGTGTGAGCAGGGGAGGAGCAGAGAGAGGGAGACACAGAATCTGAAGCAGGCTCCAAGCTCTGGGCTGTCAGCACAGAGCCTGATGAGGGGCCCGAACCCACAAACTATGAAATCACAGCCTGAGCTGAAATTGGATGCTTAACCAACTGAGCCACCCAGGTGCACCAGAAGTGGCATTCTTTATTTATTTTTATTATTTTTATTTTTTTATTATTTTTTAATGTTTATTCATTTCTGAGAGAGAGAGAGAGAGAAAGAGAAAGGAAGAGAGAATGAGTGGGGGAGGAGCGCAGAGAAAGGGAGACACAGAATCCGAAACAGGTTCCAGGCTCTGAGCTGTCAGCATAGAGCCCCACATGGGGCTGGAACTCACAAACCATGAGATCATGACCTGAGTTGAAGTCAGACGCTTAACCAACTGAGCTACCCAGGAGCCCCAGAAGTGACATTCTTTAAAGTAATTATAGCTGCTATGACTATCTTCTGTCCAACATAATTTATGTAATTTGACAATGAAACAGGTTCTTAAAAATTTAAATGTTTGTTGCTGCTGTTTTGAGATGAATTGTTAATTATAATATTTAGTATGTTGCTTTTTTCCTTTGTTAATTTAAAGCAAACATCCGATGATCATTGCTAAATCTTAGGAAAACAAATGGGGTTCATGTAAGTGCAGTTTTGGGGTGATCTATGACATTATTATCATTACATTAAAATTTTTCCAGGAGGCGTATTATCTAGGCTGGCAGATTTTTTTGCTGTTTTGTTTGTTTGCTTACTTTTTGAGAGTAAGTTTTGGGAAATAACCTGGTCACTTTGCATTTGAGTATGCTTTTGTCTTGTTTCTCTATTCATTGAGTCTAGATTCTGAAATTTTCTCTGATTTTTTTTCTTTAAATCTGCCATATGCTCGTTCATTTACAAGTCCTTGGATTTCCTACAGTGCCCTTCTTTTCGTGTAGTAGTTATAAAATCACAATTTGATGCACAGATACTTTTCAAAGCAAGGAGCAGAAAATAGCTGCTGGGTTCCATATCCTACCATAATGAAGAGAACAGGGATTTTGAAATCCCACGGTGATGAGTGCAAATTCTGGATCGGCCACGTGCTTGCTGTACAATTCCCTAGCACCTCATTTCCTTTACACATAGAATGACAAAATGTCAATCTAGCTTGAAAGGCAAACTTTTGACTTTGGGAAAAATTAAAAAGATCTCAGTTCACCATCCCCTCGAGTAGAGGAAGATAACATATTTTACTCTGTTTTCGTCTTGGAGGCACGCTCATTTTTCCAAGCCACCACCCAGCTGCTCTATGGAAAATGATTTCTTCTCATTAAGAGAGCTATTGACTGTTCAAATCTGAAGCTCTTGGTCCTTTTACAGAATGAACAGTTGTAGTAGTCAGGAGATGGGGGATTAATGCTCCATATTTCCGTGAATTGAACAATTGGCCAGTTTATGGATGTTCTTAGGGCGCTCAATTCTGAACTCAGGTGTGATAGGATCTGAATGTTACTTTTTCTAGGCATTTGATCTGTCAGATGCATGCCACTTGTTACTGGGTATATTTGCCACGTGCATTTTAAATTATGAGAAGTGCACTAATAGAATATGTTTTTGAGTGTCTCCATTGAGTGCATGTATATGTTTTTGAAGGCAGTATTTAATATTGTTTTCTCTTTGTCCCACAGAGGCAAAAATGCTCAAAAGCTCCATTGATAAGAATGTGCATTGCAAAATTATTTAAAGTAGGATAACTTAAAAAAATTATGTCCAATGACAGAGGATAGTTAGGTAAATTATTATGTGTTTTATGACTGAATATTATAAAGTTTTTAAACTTATGTGTCTGTTGTAAGAACAAATACAAATTAAAAATAAGAGGTTTAATTATGCCTCCTGTAAATAAGCGATTTTCCTCTTCTCCTGTTTTTGGAGGATTTACTTTAGGAAACTTGTAATTGCAAGTACTTTCTTCTTTCTTTGAAATATATTTAAATCCTTTTGAAGGATTTAACTTTTGTCAGCTTTATGACCTAGAAATGTCTTTCTCAAGGACCTGGGAGCCGTCTATTTGAAATGTAAATGTTAAGGGAGAGAGCACTGTATCTCCCAATTTCTGGGGGGAGGCTGGGAGCCTGACTGCAGTAGGCACCTTGCCACAAGTTGCAAAAGTACCTCCTGTCATCAAGGTATAAGGAGTTAGTAGGGTGCCTGGGTGGCTCAGTTGGTTGACTGGCCAACTTCAGCTCAGATTATGATCTTGTGGTTGGTGAATTGGAGCCCCACATCTGGCTCTCTGCTGTCCAGCGCAGAGCCCACTTTGGATCCTGTCTTCCTCTCTCTCTCTACTCCTCTCCTGCTCTCTGTCTCTCACAAATAAAAATAAACATTAAAAAAAGATATAAGGAGTTAGTGTTTCTTTTGGCTAAAGCCCATTAGCTAACACAGATGGTCACCTCAATTACCAGGTAAAGATGAACTATATGTGACAAATGGTGCCATAAAGTCCTCTTACTTGAGGCTGAGTTGGTATTTATCTTGAACACATGAATGTAATTGGTTTTATCAACTTGGCTGTATAAAAGGGTAGGGATTCTTTCTGTCTTTGCACACTCTTAGCAGATGGCTTGTCATGTGCATCACATTTTAGTTGAAAGTTTATTCAATAACAAAAATGTCTTCCTTATCTTTGTGGAGATGATTTCTTTGGGAAAAGATTTTGTTTTTAATTATATTTCCTCAACATATGTTAAGATCTTAGCAATGTAGAAAGTAGGTACGAAATGGTAAGTAAAAAATCCATACTATACACACACACACATACACACACACACACACGCATATATAGTTCAATACAGAGCACATATATTCTAAATATATATAAAAGGAGGCGCGCCTGGGTGGCTCAGTTGGTTAAGCATCCGACTTTGGCTCAGGTCATGATCTCGCAGTTGGTGAGTTCGAGTCCTGCGTCAGGCTCTGTGCTGACAGCTCAGAGCCTGGTGCCTGCTCCAGATTCTGTCTCCCCTTCTCTCTGTCCCTCCCTGGCTCATACTCTGTCTCTGTCTCTCTAAAAAATAAATAAACATTAAAAAATTTTTAAAAAAATATATAAAAGGAGTAGAAAGACAAATGCATGTTTTTCAAAGGTAGTAATATGGTTGATTTTCATTTTTATGTCTTTTTTTCAGTAGTTTTGGATAATTGTTGTAGTACTTCTAAGGGTAGGAGATAAATTATTATTTTTTAGAGTTTTACTTATTGATATGGTGAAGGAGAGTGAGAGAATGTGAGCAGGGGAGGGGCAGAGAGCAGGTGAGAGAGAATACCAAGCCGGCTTTGCTTCGTGTTGTCAGTGTAGAGCCTGATGTGGGGCTCAAACCCACAAACCGTGAGATCAAGATCTGTGCTGAGATCAAAAGTTGGATGCTTACATGACTGAGCCACCCAGGCACCCCGGAAAAAAAAATTATTAAAAAAAATGATTTGAGATCTTTTAATGGTATACTAGAACTCCAATGTAATTATCAAATTAGTTGAAAATAAGTTGCAACTGTGTATTTCTTTTTCCTTCCAAACACCGTGTATGTTTCATAATGTTATTTCAGGCCTTGTGGAAGGCTTGTCTTTAGAACCAGGAACACAAGTTGTGGGTGAAAAGCATCAGTAAGTCACAGACTAATGGTCTCATCTATGGAAGAGACATCTTCCATATGCTTCGCTTCAGAAAAGGAGAACGGAAGACAAAAGGTGCCAGGACGTAGGCAGAAAATGTCTTTCAGCTCTTCAGTGTCGTGTTCCCTTCACCCCCTGTCTGGCTTTCCTCTAGTAGTGACCATGTCCCAATTTAAAATGTTGGACTAAATGTAAAATAGGGGACTGATAAGACTGTGCCAGCGACAGCAATGAGTTCAAAGCAGAAAAGAGAACATGGATTCTGGCACACGAGAAAATCCAGTAGCAATTCTCCACAGGCAGCAAATAATTTGTTTGAGTGCATAATTAATAGATTTGTCAGAAAGTACTTAGATTGTGAAATATTGCGCGTAGCCCTCTTTCCAGATGGATTAAGATGAATGGGTCCTCCAGCAGCGTATGAAACCTCATTGCTCAGCGGCTAGAGAATTGCTGCATCTAGAGTTGTTTGAGTCTCTGCTCTGCACTCCTCTTTCTCTTTCCCTGGCTGCAGGGGGAAAATGAATAGAATGCGTCTAATTCCGATATTGAATGGTGTCCTTTACCTAAAGGGCATCCAAGCAGACCAAATTAAATCAGATGCTCAATGGGGAAACTTTCCACTAAGCAGGAATTTAAAATAGGGAAATGTATTAACATGTTGAAAAATGGTTAAATTAAGCCGATCTGTGGATCAGAGGTGTGACTTTTCAGCAACAAGCCACAGAGGTATTTCATGTGCAATTGCCTGCACATTGAGAGGTGAAACATGCCTTCTTTACCCTCGGAAATATCCATGTAATACATACCTGGGGGACTCTGATATAAATTGGCTGGTTTAAAACAGTGCGTTGAGAATCCGGGTTCAGTTTCTTTTTAGAGTACTTTGGTTTGAAGGAATTAACTATCAAGCATTTCCATCTGAAACATCTCCTTTCAGATGGGGATTATAGGCCTTAATGAGAGGATGAAGATGTATGTGAGCCCTGGGGTGTCCCCTTCATTATTTTGGGTGCCCAGAACAGGTAAAAGCAAAGCAAATGAGATTATTTTATTTACTAAATTTTCTTCTCTGGTGCACACCATGCTGTGTTTTAAGGAAAATGGGTGATGTTTTTAATTTTGCTTTTAGGTTTGTTTCATTTTGCTTCTTACTAAATGGGGAGATGATGTGGAGACACAGCTCGGCGTCTCTCCAGGGGCCTGATACCATGTCCTCAAATCACTCCTTAGTCCTTTCTCCTGAGCAGGTATTTGGCAGAGCCGAGGTCAAAGCTACTTCTGGTCTCAAGGGGAAGTGATTGCAAAACTCAGGATCATTAGTAGCTCCTACACATTATTCTCCAGGGGAAACAACTATGGGTGATGCTACTGAGCCCTTGATTCATTGTTGCTCCTACTTTGTCTTCTAGTTGAAAGCATTGGCCTATCCCCAGTAAAGGCAAAAGCAGTGGAGCCTAACCAGGGTGAGCGTTCATCAGATTTTATTCATTCACTCAACATTTATTGAAGGTCCATTTTTATTGTTTCTTAAAATGAGATTCCAAGATGATCTGAATCCAGATCCCTTGAGGGATTTGTTAAAAATGTAGATTTCTATTTTCTATCCCTCAGTCACTGGATCAGATTCCTTGTTCCTAGGTCTGAGAATCAGCATTGACCAATTTGCCTGGGAGTACTTTCACATACTAAAAGCTTAGAGCCTTTGGATATAGGCTGGGTGGACTGTTTGGTCCCTTTAACCATTACTGAGCGACCACATTATAACTTGAACCAGGCAATTGTTGATAAAAGGAAAGGAGAGGATTGTGGGATGGTTTTAGGATTTAGAAAGACCTTTTAAGTTATAGCTTGCTGCTTTAAAAAAAATTGTTTATTCTTTTTGTTGTATTGCATCAAATATTTACCAAGAACTTGTACTGTATCTGATACATGCTACGTTCTGGGGATACGAAGGAAATATTGCATACTGTTCCTTCCACCCTTTACTCTGGTAACTATGCAGTTATAATTTTGGAAGAGTCCAAAAGTATACCTTGTTCTCAAATCTGACCAGATTCCTATTTCAGAATTCCTGCTTCCTGTCCTATTAGTTTTAGAAATTTCTCTAGACTTCGGGCACCTGGGTGGCTGTTATTTGACTGTCTGACTTTGGCCCAGGTCATGATATTGAGGTTTATGGGTTCAAGCTCTGCATCTGGCTCTGTGCTGACAGCTCGGAGCCTGGAGCCTGCTTTGGATTCTGTGTCTCCCTCTCTTGCTGCCATTCCCCCACTTGTGCTCTTTCTCAAAAATAAATAAACATTAAAAAGGAAAAAAACTCTGTAGACTCTAAATCTGGAGTTTCTGAATATCAGGTTTCATGTAGGTTTTCTCTTTCAGGTTCGTTTGTCTGTCCGTCCTTCCTTCCTTCCTTCCTTCCTTCCTTCCTTCCTTCCTTCCTTCCTTCCTATCGTGGTTGCCTTAGAGTCTCAGAGGTTGGAGAGTTGAGAACTGATTGGGAGGAAGAGAAAAAATTAAATAATGTGTTCATAATATTCAGTCAACCAAACATTCATAAAGAAAATTTGTTTTAGATCAGAGATATCAAAATGACTTGGGTTAAGTTTTAAGAGTAATTTGGTATTAAAATTAAAAATGGATGCCTGTAATATTTTGAGATCTGCTCCATGTAAGGAAAAATATGGGAACTTCCTGTTTGATAAATTCGAGTTGTTAAATATCACCATTTTCCCATACTTTGCTGGTCAGAATCAGATAGAACTCTGGATTTATTCAAATGAATATTGCCATGATGCTGAATTCCTAAAAGTCTAGTCAAATAAATTATCTTGACACAAGGGTTTCTGATAGCTGAAATGAAAATATTCTGGAAATAGAAGAAGTGTGGGCATTAGATGACCTTTTTAAGTCACTTTGGGAGAAAAATTAAATAGCAAATGAATTCTAATTCTTATCTCTCTCAATATATCACAGCAAACTATATGGAAATATATTCCCATGGTAAGCTAGAGGGAATGGCTTAATGATTTAAAACATCAGGTTTGCAATGATTAGAAACCATGGAACAGTCGGTTTGAATCTCAAAACACTTAGCTTAATCTTCCCTTCTTCGAAAACATGTCAATAGAATATCTAATTCAGGGTGTGTGTGTGTATGCATGTATGAGAGAGAGAGAGAGAGAGAGAGAGAGATGAAGTGATACTTAAAAGAACAAAACCTAAGGGTTTTTAGAAAAGTCAAAGTTTCATTGCACTGTTTTATTCTAGAAACCATTGGTCTCACAGTTGTCTTTTAGGATTTCTGCAAGGCACTTGACAACACTGGAAAAATTCATTTTTCATTTCCCCTCCATTCCAGGAAAGTGTGCTTAGACTTCTCTGCATAATTTTAGTGTCCATTTTTAATTAACCCCAAGGAATCTTGAGACTTTGCAGTCAAAAGGGTTTGCCTGCTGCCTAAGTCCACTGCCCATGATGAAATCATATTTTCTGAGTCTAGGCAAAGATGCTGACGATGACAGTTCCCCTTAGAAACATCAAGGTTTTGAAAGACCTTGAAAAAAATCAGTAATCATCCAGTGGTATATTAAATGCCTATGGAGCAAATGTAATTTTGGAGTATAACTATTGCAAAAAAAGTTCTAAAAATATAACTAATATGAGTGTAAGTTGTGTCAAATAAGCATGGCTGGGTGCTAGAGAAGATAGAGATGCACAGTTATGCTTTCTACCCATCAGAAATCCATTTTCTCCTCTGACATGTTGAGGTTGGTGTTTTATTCAGCACACAAAAAAATCCCATTATTAAAAAAAAAATCAGAGCATATCAATTTAGGAGCCTCGAATCATGAGGAATGCTTGTAAAAGTCCTCCCTATAACTCCAGGCAAACAAGTGTCAGTCAGAACCAGGTGAGAGACACTGATCTGATGTTTGCTAAGCAAACTGCCTAAATTATATACTTGAAGTAATCTTCAGAAATATAGAGGGAAATAAATGCACCCAGTCTGACCATTTGCAATTTTTGGAGAAGTTTTGTTCCTCAGGAACCTAAATTTTAGTTCCAAAATGAACTCATTCTGCCCCACTGATTCCAATGATAATAAATCTTAGCATCCATGTTGACAGCAAAGGCAGCCTGCATAATGGGATTGAAAGGAATCCAAAGTATACTTCTGTTAACTTTTCAAAGAAATGACACCCTCTCTAGCCATATCACTTTCAGTATGATGGAAGCTTAGTTTCAGAACAAATCTCCAGAGAGCTCTAGTCTTTCCTTTTAGATAAAGTGAATTTTGCTCTAATAAAATAAAACATTTTCATTAAATAAAAATTGAGGGATGCCTGGGCGGCCCAGTCAGTTAAGCATCTGACTTTGGCTCAGGTCATGAGATCTCACAATTTGTGAGTTCAAGCCCCGCGTCGGACTCTGTGCTGACAGCTCAGAGCCTGGAGCCTGCTTCAGGTTCTGTGTCTCCCTCTCTCTCTGTCCCTCCCCTGCTCATGCTCTTTCTCTCTCTGTCTCAAAAATAGATAAACTTGAAAAAATGTAAAAAATTAGGTGTAGAGAGAAGTGTAAAACAAAATCTGTAATACCTTCACCTAGAAACAACCACACATAACCTCCTGGTGGACTTCCTTTCACCAAAGGGAATCTTTCTTTTTAATATAAACTTTTAAAATTCTGGATTATTTCTAATGTGCAAAAAACCATACATAAGGACCCAACCCTAGGTAATCCCAGCTCAGATACACCAAACATGAACAGCTTGCCATAATTGTTTAAGGTCTTTTTTTTTTTTTAATTTCGAAATTGTGAATCTGTAATCGAAACCGTGACTGCCCACTATCTCATTTCCGTCCCTCTCCTCTGAAATGTGGCCACCACCCTGGGATTTGGGTGTAGAGTTTTACCACAGACCCATGTATCCATGACCAAACAATATTGAGTTCTGATCTGCTTGGATCTATACTTTATACAAACATATTTTATGTATGTTTTTGCATCTTTTTTTTCAGTCAACATTGGTTTCCATATTCATCTCTTTAATTAGGTTCATGCACCTCATTCATTTTTTAACTTTTTAAAAAGTATCTTGCTATATACATATTACAGTTATTCATTCCCCTGTTGATGAACACTTGGGTTGTTTCTTTTACCTTTGTTTTAATAGCGTCTTTTACCTTTGTTTTAATATCGTGAAGAATGTGTCAATGGATGTCATTGTGCAAACATGGACACACGGGCTATTTTCAACTTTACTTAATGCCAAATTGTTATTAATAGCAATTATACATTATATACTTCTTCCTGCTATGGGAGTGATGGTGCGTTTCCATACATTCTAGTTAGCAAATGATATTTTTAGATTTTTATCTATTCAGTTTGGGCTATATCATTGATATGTTATCTCAGTATTATTTTACTTTACATGTCACAGACCACTAGATAGGTTAAGTATCTCTTCACAAATATAACATCCATTTTTATTTCCACTTTTATTGCCTGTTTTTCCATATCCTTGCATTTTTCTTCTACAGTATTCTTTCCTTTCATGTTGATCTGACTGTGTATGTCAGTTGATTTTAATAATTTTGTACCTTGAAAATGTCATCTCTCAGTCTGCTGTTGGTGTTTTAAGCTTGAAATATACTACCTTTTTGGTGCATTAAAATAGAATAGTAAAATAGTAAAATTTATAAAATTTTTGTACATTAAAATAGTATGAATAGTTTATAAACATTTTAATTTATGGTTCATACTTTTTATGACTTGTTGAATAAATCCATTTCTTACCCCATTGACAAAGTTTCACCAATGTTATCTTCCAAGAGATCAAAGGGTGTACTTTTCCCCCGCACCAATATATTTGGAAGTTATTTTATTTGGTATGAGGTAAAGATCTATATTTGAACATATACACTGACATTAGCTTAACACCATTTGGTGATTAGACTATCATTGTTTTCATTATTTTAAAATTTTCATTATTTTAAAAAAGATCATTAATTGCAATTGTGATTTCTTCCTCAACACATTAAACATTTGAAACTATTTTTTATTTTTTAATTTTTTTTGTTGACCTCCCATTTTTGGTTGATTATTAATATGTAATATCATCAAAGGATCTATTATGTAAGGTAGTTGTTCCTTAGTATTGTTAGGACTCTTTTCATAGTTCATGCTCAATTTTTAGGAATGATTCTTGTATGTTTGATAAGAATAATCTGTTTTTAATGACATGTAAGCTTCTGTACATGCACATTAGATCAAGCTTAATAGTTTATAAAAATTTGACTCTGTCAACCAAATCCATACTCTTACTGAAAACATTTATCCCCTAATAACTAGTAGAAGTAACGGATGACAAAATTAGCAAGGATAGTGAATTTTTGGACTTCAATGTAACAAAGTATAGAACGAGTCTGATCTTACGTATCTAAAATCCTCTCACTGACCTTCAGGACAGATGTATCCTTATCAAGATACAAGAGTCATTTACAAACTATGTCCATGTACAAGGTCAAAATGAAGATACTATGCATACTGAGTGGCAAATTTCATGGAATTTCAGAAGCAAAGCAGAAGTTCTATAGTTCTAGGAGGTAGGAGAATAACATGGAATAAATACTATGCCTTTTGAAATGAGAAGGGAGTGCTTTTGCTTCCTCTCATAAGGCTTGGTCACTCACAGAATATAAATCTCACCAAATAACACTCAGGACAGGGATAGGACAGGCTATAGGAACTGGAAAGTGAAGGCATATTTCAGCAGCCATGGATATCCCTGAATAATCTCAAACCAGCAGAGAGCAGAGAGGTCCAGAGAGCAGATGCAGGGAAGACCAGCAACAAGGAGGCTTAAGAAGGGCAAGTCTCCTCTGCAGGGTCAGCTATTCAGTATTCTGTAGCCGACAGGGTAGAGATAAGCCACATTAAGAACTGTATCTCATGTTGCCCTTAGCTGGGTTCATAGTTACGTTTTCATTACCCTTGTTCCCTTCTGGAGCCTTGTTTGTGAATCATACGTGAATTCTGCTCTTGATGGAATAAGCCAAAATATTTTCCACCTTTACCTATCACAGTGCTCCTTTTGCAAACACATCTCCTTGCTTAATACAAAAACACATTTCGTAATATCTCTGGTCTTATATGTGAAACTGAGAGCCAACTGGGAGAGGCTGAGGCCATCAGAAAGGATTTTCTCTAATACTATTAGTTCTCCATTGATGTCATGTTGACTTTTGATGCTATGTTTTTAGGTCCACCTTAGTTCATGATTATATCTTAATGGGGAATTGTTCCTTTCATCATTAGGAAACATTTTTCTTTTCTTCTAATAGTGTCTTTTGCCTTAACTTCTTGTTCATCACTTTCTATTATTTTCTTTTTTTAAAATGTTTATTTTTAAGAGAGAGAGAGCACACGCACAAGCAGGAGAAGGACAGAGAGACGGGGAGACACAGAATCCAAAGCAGGCTCCAGGCTCTGAGCTGTCTGTACAGAGCCTGAAACAGGGCTCCAACTCACAGATCATAAGATAATGACCTGAGCCGAAGTTGAATGCTCAACCGACTGAGTCACCCAGGTGCCTCTTCTGTTATTTTCAATTTGTTTTTATCCTTAAGGTGGCTAGCCCGTTTTTTATGTTTAAGAGAAGTACAGATTTATGCACAGGTTTATCCGTTTCTCTGTACACATTACTTCTTTCATCCTATGTCTTCCTTAACGGTTTAACTAGTATATATTTTTTAAATAGTGTATTTTGTAGTGATTATTCCTGATTAGTAAATTTTCTCAGTCTCGTTTGCCTGAAATGTTTTTATTTTGCCCTTATTCTTCAATGGTAGTTGAGCTGGACATACACTTCTAGGTTGTGTTTCTTTCTTCTTAGTTCTTTGAAGGTAGAAGTCTACTGTCTTAGGGCTTCTGAGTTTGATCTGAGATCTCTGTTTCTCTAATTTTTCTTCCATTGTAGGTAATTTGTCTTTGCCCTTTTATGGTACTTAAGATGTTTGCTCTTTGTGGTGTTTTGCATGCAAAATATGATAGGTGCGTCCTGGAATGAATTTTTGTCAATCATTTATTCTTGAGAATTTACTACAAAGTTTCACATTTTTCTATATTTCAATAGAAATATATTTCATTATTTCTAAATATTTTTTTCATCCAAAATTTCCTGGTCTCTCCTTTTGGAGCTGCCATTTAGATTATTTCAAACCTTCTGATTTAATACTTCATATCCATTAATGTTCAGCATATATTTGCCATTTTAACTCTTTGGGCTTTATTCTAGATGATTTTCTTTTATGAGCTCAGTAGTCCACTAATTATTATTAATATTTTGTTTGCCCTTTTATGTGTCCTTCTAGAATTATACCCATCCAAATCTGTCTATGACATTTTTTAAGAGCATCATTTTGTTTTATTATAGCTCTTAGTTTCTTTTTAATACTTTTAGTAGCTTTAAATATGCTACTTTATTGTCCCATATTGTTATATTATATCTGGCGCTCTGAGTGCTATATCTGTCTGATTCCTGTCTTTTCCAGATTCTAATTTATGGATTTATTTGTTTTGTTAGTAACTTTTTAGTGGCAGGCTCAACTTGAGCTGGGGTGGTTTTCTCTCTGCAAGTCCCACTGTAAGCAGTAGATGAATACCTACATGGGTTTTTGTTACTCCCTTCTGCTGGGACCCCAGGTGTATCTTTGCTCTTAGACCAGAATTTCCACACTTGCCAGGTTATATGTGTTTGGACTCCATATACAAGCATGGCAGAGGTTTGAAAAAAATGACCTTTTCCTACCTCTGCCCACTCAGATCCAAGAGCAATTAGCAAGTTTCTTTTTCTGTGGCATTGTTTGTAGCTTTTTAATTGTCCTCATCTTGGGGATTTTTAGAGTCTTAGTTTTATGAAACAGCCATAGTTTTCTATAGTTTGAGTGTCATAGACTCTAAGTCTAAAGTTCTCTTTTGGCCAGCAAAAGAGCGGCTGCAGGATTAAAGCGAGAGGTGACTAATGTCCGGAAAAAGACAAGAGCCCCAAATAAGGGTCCTTGGCCCATTTTTATTACGATCAGTAGGCCTACAAACATGGTTATGAAGGTGCACAAGGAGACAATAAATCTGTGAACATTAATGCATGGGCGTGAGGGAAAGAGGGTCTTGAGGCTATTTGAGGTTAGGGGTTTGGGTTAATACAAAACAAAATCCAGGCTCTGGGCAGCCGGGAGGAAGGTTGTTCACAGTGAACATGAGGCAGCACCTCTGTTTAACTTAGCTAGCCTAGGGGATGAGACAGGTAGGAGAGTAACCTCAGAGTTGACAAGGCACCTTTTCTTTTGTTAACCATCTCTGCCCTGGGCTGCTTTGCCTGAAGTGCAGCCGGCCATAGTCCAATTCACCAATTTACCTAACCTGACCCTATCCTCCTGTGAAAGCAGCTTTTCTGCCATAGTACTAGATTGGGGGTGCTTTCACCCTGAATATCTAATCTTGTTAATTTCATATACCTATGTATCGGGCACCTTTGCGCCATATCTATTTTAGGTCTTTGCCTATCCCTCTCTGTTTTGGGGGCTCTGCCCCCCCCTCTACTTTGGGGTGTCTTTGCACTTCGCTAATCCTGGCCCCTTTGTGCCTCCCTATTCACGGGGTGTCTTTGCACCCCCCCATTCTTGGGGTGCCAATCTGATTTACCCAAACTCGGGTGTGAGCATTTTATAACTTTGCATTTCTTTATGCCTTGTCAACCCTTTGGTGTAAGTTTGGGGGATTCCTAAGCTTATCCCCCACATTTGAGTAGACCTACAGCTCTATATGGGAGCAAAGAAGTCTTAGCTCCCTATTCCCAGGGCCTACTCACTGGCACTATTTTCTAGCTCTATCAGCATACACTAGATTGCCCTGGCTTTGAGTTCCGTCTTTATTTTGGTGTCTGAGGATTTTCCTTTTTCTCTTTCATTAAATTTTAACTTTGGCTGAATTACTTGGTTTTTCATAGATTTTAATCTAGTTTTCCTAAGTATTCATAGCAGAGGAAGTGGTCTGCCTTAAAATATTCCTTCATTTTGCTAGAAATGCTCCACCATTTTTTCCATTATATTTTCCCCATAGTTGGAATCATATTTTGTATGCAACTTAAGGCCATGGTTTTCCACTTAATACTATATCAGCAGGATTTTCCGTGTTATTACAAACTGTGAATACAACTTAATTGTGTACCCCATATTTCCTTGCATGCATATACTATAAGTTATTAATCATTTTACTATGTTTTGATATTTAGATTGTTTCTAAGTTATGTACTCCTATAAATAAAGCTACAGTGAAAATTGTTTTCATTTTTTTGGATTATGTCCTAAGGATTGAGTTAAGGACTGAAAATTCCAAGCATCTATAGTAATTTTTAAAAAGTAGTGATGATGGCATGTGTTTCTATGAATATGTTTAAATTGAAGCTTTTAAAATCACTAAAATCTCAAGTAACCTGAAGAGGGTAGTCTCGATGAATATCCACAGATGATAACCAGAAGATGTAATTAGCTCTACAGCATCATTTCCCAACAGGTGGTTATTTCTGCCTTGAATACCTCTGGTGACAGTCATTATGCAACCTTTCTTGGCAGCTTGTTCCATTACTTAATTTTCTAATATTACCGTTATAAAGATTTTCATAATATTTAATCTAAATTATCCCAAGCCTTCATTTGAGCTATAAATATGTATCTGTGCCCTCTCACCCACACATTTAATAATTAACAGTTAATTGGTCTCTCTGTGAAAAAGTGTAGCTCATAGACAAAAAAAGATCATGTATTCAAATTTCTTCACATAAAGAAATGAAAGCTGGAAAAAGTAAAACAGAAAATGTAACCCAGAAATAGTATCAGAGAACCTCAAAGAGAAATAAATTATCTAGCTGCCCAGCTACAGGCCAAAGCTGGCCAAAGATCAATAGTAGTTACAAAACATTAAGTCTTCTGCCTTCAGGGAAGCAACTAAAATCTCTACCAGCAATTAAATAGCCCAAAGCAAGAATGTGAACCAATTGATCAAAGTTATAGGGAGGCAGATTTTGGCTTAGTGTAAGACCAACTTTCTAGAAGTTTGAACCATCCAAGCACGTAATGAGGTGGTGAATTCCTTAGCATTTAAGGGTACTTCTGCAGAAGTTAGATTGTTTCTTACCAGCATGTTATAGAGGAGATTCTCACATCAGTGGACTTCAAACATTTTTGGAATCATTTTTTTTTCCAGATGATACCTTATGGTAAAAACTCCTTATATAAAACAGAGTTGTTCTTGTTGAAGCATGATCTGATCCTATCAAATGTCTACCTTCTTATATACCCTAAAGTGGACTCTGAGGCAACATAGAACACAGCTTAAAAATCCTTTTATGTGGAGAATTAATCTACATGACTTCCAGAGTTTCTTTATGAGCTGAGACACTGAAATTCTCTCTCTCTCTCTCTCTCTCTCTCTCTCTCTCTCTCTCTCTCTCTCTTTCTCTCTCTTAGGTGCATGTGTATGTGTTCTGGAGTGGAGTGAGAGAACTATTTGTTACAAACCCCATGATATTTTGGAAGTCATAATTTCTACTCTCTGAGTCACAATCTGTATCATGTAGAATTTGTGATTCCAGGTGTTGACTCAAAATAGTGAGACCAGTGGCATGAGCTTTATTCCTGCATGAACTAACCAAGCTTATCATATTCCAGGCTCATAGTCTTTGCATACCAGCCCTGATAAGAGGCACTTACAGATAATTATTATAGTGACTATTTACATTTAGCATAAAGTCCATGCACATAGTACAAAAATCAAAATACACAGATGTATATAAAATAAAAAGGAATTCTATGTCCAACCCTGTTCTGAGCTACCTAGTTTTCTCCCAAAGCCAATGACTCTTACCCGTTTCTTTTATGTATACTTACGTGGATGTTCTGTGCCTTGGAAAACATAACTACATTTTCTTATTTTTACATAATTAGTATATATATTGTTTTGTCATAGAATTCTGAAAATAGTACTCCTTAGAGAGTTGTCACTGAGGACACCCTAATCTCAACAACATCTCTATAGTTGTCACATTATATAGAAATATGAAATTCTGTAATTGTTTTATCAGCCTCCGAGCAAAGCCCCCAGCTGATCCAGGATGAACATGCAGAATGACCAATAAGCTATTGTTTTTGGAAGTCATTGAGATGTGGGCATCATTTATTATCAGAGCATAACCTAGCACATCCTGACTGTGTCTCTAAGAACACTCTACACCAGAAGGAAGTTAAAATCACAAACTGATAAAACTTAACATTTCAGTGAATTTGTTTTAATAAAGCTTCCCAATGAGTAGAAAGGAAAAACAGAAGTGATCTTTCCTCATTCCATCAACTGAAAATACAATATACTGGCTTCTACAATTTTAATGTGATCTCTGATTAATAATAAATAATGGGCAAAGTAAATATTATTTTCTCTGAATGGATTGTATCAAAATTTGTACTAAGAATGATAATTTTCTTGGCTTGGCTTTTGGGTTTAACCCTCTGAATTCTCAAATTTTAAAGAAATAGGCTGCTGCCTCTAAGAAGAGGTAAATATGTTTTCCTACACTTCTATTACAATTTGAGAATTTTATAAAGGCTTTTGCTGTGACTACATTGAGACTATTTGGAAGAGGGTATTGAAGTTCGCTCTCATCACGAAGTTTCTTTCTGCTCATTTGAGCTTGAGGGTTCCCAGTAGTCTTTTCTGCAAGCCTCAGTCCAGTTACCCTTGGGGATTTATAGCTCCTTCAGAGAAAATGGATAAACACCGGGATAAGGAAATGCTTTGTCTCTTCTCTTTACCAGTGTCTCTCTTCTGTTATTTCAGTTGTTTCCATTTCTTTCTTACTATCTGATACCATTCTGATGTTCCCATTTGTTTGTACTAAAAGTTTCTGAAATCTATACATTCAAATAGTTAAAGCTTATGCACAGTGATTTCTCCCTTACCTCCCCCAATCAAACTTTGATTAAAAGTGCCACTTCCTTCCTCCCACAGAGCCTAGAAGACACTCTCTACTCTCTCTCCCTTTCCTGGGTCATTTCATTGTAAAGTAAATTCTTATGCTAAGGTTAAATATAACATGTCTCAGAGGGTGATAGGCAAAATCATGTTGGGCTAAAAAAACAAAACAAAACCCCCAAAAAACTAGCAAGAATTTGGGATAGCAAAGAAATTCAATTGTAAGTCAGTTTTAAAAAGAGAAGAATGAAATAGACTGCAAGAAAAATAAGGTGAGAGAGGGAGCGGGAGAAGGGAAAACATGAAACAAGAAAAATGAGAAGACAGATGTTCCCATTGAATGTAGGGGCAAGGGGAAAGATTTAGGAGAAAACCAAGAAAGGCACTTCTGTCTCATGAGACATTTTGAACTTGGAGAGGGGTGGGGGGGGGTTGTGGATAAAGGATTTTCTGAGAAAGGCATAAAGGATACTGAGGACTAATTTTGTATACCACTTAGTTCTGTCTATAGTTAGCTATATGGTTGAGATACTTAAAACATTTCTATAACCCAGTGATTCCTTGCCTTGCTATCGGTTGAAATCTTTTAGTACTCTTAATCACTTGGGCAAAAACATACAAAAAGGAATATAGTGTCAAATAAGAGATCTTGATGGAAACATAAAAGCTGTGACTAGAGTAAGACACCCACAGGATAGAGAGTGGCCATCATCAGCAGGTGCTTGGGCACCACGTGAATTTTGCAGTGTCAGTAACTCCCAGGATGTTGTGAGGATTAAACAGAACCACAAATGTGACTTTTCCTTGCACTGTGCCTGGCTCCTTGTAAGAACACATTGTCCTTTCCCAAAGAGCCCAGTCATCATGGTAAGCCAGGAAAGTGGTATAGGGACAACAGCGACTGCTTTAGGATCTGTCACATAATAAGCCAATCAACTCTAGAAGACACTCCTGCATCTGGAACATTTGGAGAAAGGACTGCATTATAGTGCAGCAGGGGGCTGAAATATTTAGTGATGTCTATTGTATGCTACTTGGCATTTTAGCTCTCAAACGTTTTCATCTTTTTTTTTTTAAAATTGAGATGTAATTAACATAAAATATTGGTTTCAGGTATACTACATAGCCACTTGACAATTATGTTACAGAAAGCTCATAAGCATAGTCACCATCTGCCACAATAGAGTGATTACAGTATTACTGGCTACCCTATGCTGTACTTTTAATCCCCACAATTTATATATTATGTAACTGGACGTTTATGCCTCTTAATCCCCTTCACCTATTTTTCCCATCCACTCCAGGCAGCTACAAATTCTCGCCTATTTCTGGTTTTGCTTGTCTTATTTTTTTTAGATTCCACACATAAGTGAAATGATAGGGGATCTTTTTCTGTCTGATTTATTTCACTCAGCATAATACCCTCTGGGTCTATCTATGTTGTCCCAAATGGTAAGATTTCACTCTTTTTTTTATGACTGAGTAATATTCCATCAAGCATTTCCATCTTTTAGATATTATCCCCTTTGTATAGTATATATAGACATATACTCCATAGATAGAAATGTATACTGAGTTTGGAGCTTAGGTAATCTGCCCAGGATCTCTTCAGGTAAATTTCAACTTGAGCTTTCATTTAAAACCAGGTCTGTGTTCAAAGTTCAAAATATCTTTGATCGCACTATGCCCCCATTTAATTTGGAACTAGAGTAACAGTGACCAAAAGAAGCAACATTTTATGCCATCTGTTTACCAAGTTACTATTGGGAAATGACATTTCCACCCCAAAGTTTACATCCTAAAAAACTTTATAAGCTCCCTAGAAATTTTGAAAATTTTCATCAAATATACAATGGGAACAGCCTCTGGGTTTATATAAATCTACTCCTTTCAGATCAATATGTTTTTTATGGAAATAGGCGCGCGCACACACACACACACAAACACACACACACACACACACACACACACCAAGATTTGCTTCTGATCTTCAAACATTTGCAAGAATCGCCTTTTTGAATAGCAACTGTCTACCTTGAACATTTCCATACAGCTTTTGGAAAAACATTTACAAAAACATTGGCCTTTTGCACTGAGATGTTTTGTTTCAGCAGCCCTTATCCAGCTGTTCCATACCCACCCATATGTCCAAGGTAGGGCTTCTCTGCAGCTTAAATTTGTCCTGTGTCTGATGTGCTATAAGTTCATAGTTTCAGAGATTGCTATATCTGAAAGAGAATTTAGAGAGGATTTATTCTAGCCAGGAAATAGACTCAGAGAGGTGAACTTTCTTGCCCAAGGTTAGCAGCTGGTTACTCATAGAACGAAATGAACTATAGTGTATTAGCATATAAATTTGCAAAATTTTCTTACCTAAAAAAAAAAAAAAAGAGTGAAAATACAAAGAGGGAGAGGGAGGATTTTTCAAACTGTAATTCTCATGAGGGAATTTGTTTGCTCTGACATGGTCAATTACTGCTACTGTTACTTCCACATTGAGGTTCTGGGGAGAGGGGAGAGGATTCAGGGACTCCATGCTATCGGAATGCAACATGTGTCCACAAGGCACTGGTGATTCAGGAAGGCCTTTCTCTGAAGGTGTCTGAACCATGGTCTTGGGCTGACAGGAATCCATTAGAATGGAATCAAACACTCAAGTTAGGATGTATGAAAATCTGAATTCCTAAGCACAATGAAGGGAATCCACTACATGTTTCCTTTAAATTATGTTAGCATAATAAGATGGGCTATTTTTAAAAAAGAGATTTATCCCAGTTTTTTTTAGAAATAGCACTGTGTTTAAAGTGCCACTCATTTTGTGAGTATATATTGCCTTGAACGTACAGGATAACTGGACTAGTAGGAGCACAAGGCTAAGTGTCAGAATCCTTAGGTTCCAGCTGAGGGTATCCATTTAGTAGCTTTGTAACACTGGATAATTCACCTTGCCTAATGGGGACCTCACTTCTCTCTTTAAAATCATCATAGGGTATGAGGCAGGATTTTCAGGTTATAAAGGACAGAAAACAAACCTATACACAAAAAAGAGAATTTTGTTTCTTTGTCATGTAACTAAACCCCAGGGATAGTGCTGGCTTTAGACAAAGCAGAACACAGGAGTCCTCTCTCTACATTGGGTGGCATTCTTATGAAGGTGTTTTTACCAACCAGAGAATGGTTCATTCCCATCCTTTCAGTAATTCTTATAAATGAAGGTGACTAATCTGAGAGCTCTGAACTGAATCTTTTGGGCTCTGTTTGATCTGCCTTGAGTCACACACTCTTTCTGTAACCAGTTACTGTGGCCAGAGAGACAGAATAAAAGAGACAAATTGACCGGCTATTTTTACTACTGTAGCCAATGACAGGGTTAATTCCTCCTAAATTATATACAGTGGAGGAATTGTCAGATCTTAAGTCAGATTGAAGACCCAGAGAGGAGAAAAAAGGTACTGGGAAACAAAGCAAGAGATTTCCATCACAAATGACTAATCATTTTCTTCAAAGGCCTTCAAATTTTCCTTTCAGTGGACTAGCATTGAGATGTTTTTACACATCTGATATGGAAAGCATATCAAAGTAGAGCTGTTCTGGGGCACCTGGGTGGCTCTGTTGGTTAAGTGTCCAACTCTTGATTTTAGCTCAGGTCATGATCTCATAGTTCGTGGGTTTGTGTGCTGACAGCACGGAGCCTGCTTGGAATTCTCTCTCTCTCTCTGTCTCCCATGTTCACTTGCTCTCTCTCTCTCGCTCTCTCTTAAATAGTATTAAAAGAAAGTAGAGCTATTCTTTTTAAAGTTGGAGACTTCTCCGTTGAATAGGTCTTCCTTCTTTTCCCATGGTAGCCTCTGAGTGAGTCATGGAGAACTAACAGGAGGAGAATTTGAAAGCCACCAGACCAGATGATGTCTTAGGGCACATCTAAGTAGAACATTCTATGATGTCTCTTTTTGACTAGGTCATAAGCTCCCTGTGGTACAGAGCACTTACTCTCTGCTCTGTAGCGCTCATTTGCTCCTGTCCTCTGGTCTGAGCAGACACTCATAAAAGTACTAGCTGTTTGATGGGGCTACACCCATTTTTCCACAATATCATCTCCTGAATACTTTCCCCTGTCTAATCTGCTCCTCTTCAGCACCCAGGGTGCTTGTAAGGCTGTAAGACAGACAAAAGTGGCATGTTTCCCCCACTCAACGGGCACAGATTGCCCCTTGCTCTGGAGGTAAGTGCAACTTAACAGGCCGCTCTGTGGAGTTGAGTTGTTTTGTTTTGTTTTGTATTTTTGTAAATGGTAAAGACATTAAATCTCTTCCTGGATGCTCCATTCCATTTTAGCACAATGTGGAGTGAAGACTAGAGAGAGTTTTAGTCCAATGTGGCCCTTGAGACAGCCATGAAAGTCACCTGCCTTAGCATTGAACAGCTTTGTGACGCATTCTCTGCAAATCTCCATCAAACTTGTGCAGTGATTTCCTCTTCCCACAATTGAGATTTCATACTGCTGTTGCCTCCAGTAAGGCCTCTTTTTAATTGTGTTGGTGGCCTTGATTTTTTCCCCAAAAACTTTGGGGTTATTTTAATGTGTAACCAACATGAACCACTTGTTCTCAGTATTCTAGTGAGTAAGGCTCTGCTTTAGTTGTGTATGAGATATGAGGTGTAAACATTTCACGCTGCAGTGCACTGGAGAAAAGGAAAGGGGAGTATATCCAGAGAACTCCCATAGTAACATTTGATTTCTGTTTCCAGAACTCCATATATGAGCACACACATTTATGTATTACTACACATTCCAATACAGTGTAAAAACATCACATTGTCATCTTTCTGAGTCTGAAGATGAGGCAGTCTAACAACTGTGAGAGGAAGTAAATTTTGTTTCTATAATAAGGGCCCTGGCTTCAGATGTGCTCCCAAAACACAACTGTGGCCCATTGGTGTGATACTATGTGCCACATATGCTAGGTGCATATGTACGAGGTTTTGAGAAGAAAAACATGTTTGTTTTAATGTTTTTATTTTTTATTTATCTTTTGAGAGACAGAAACAGAGCACGAGTTGGGGAGGGGCAAAGAGAGAGGGAGACACAGAATCTAAAGCAGGCTCTAGGCTCTGAGCTGTCAGCACAGAGCCCAGCGTGGGGCTCCAACTCAAAAACTGTGAGATCATGACCTGAGCTGAAGTTGGACACTCAACTGACTGAGCCACCCATGCACCCCTGTTTGTTTTAACCTTAAAAGTGCATAGTCTGGTAGAGGAGGAAAAAAGTAGAGCTATTTTTGGGTATGTTTTACTGGTTTGTATCTTTCTGTGACTGAGTTGAGCTTTAGAATTATATTTTCATTCATTAGAAAAGCTTGAAGAAACATATTAACAGAAATGTGCTTCAGAGTAAGGTGCTAACTGTAGAGATGATCTTGAGATCATGGTGTCCTTAGTGGCAGTTTCCTAAGGAACGTTTTCAGAATTCTGTGACACAAATTAACTTTGTTTCTCCTTTGCAATGGAAATATTTTCTTCTCACTTTCACTGAGAAGCAGGCAACAGATACTTTCTTTTTCTGTTTAGCTGTCTGGATGTTCAGACTCAAGTTCAGCTTAATAACTAACATTAGGTTGGGTATTTCTTCATAATTGGTTACTTTTAAGTCTACCTGGACGTTTCTTTTTCTTTTTTTAATTTTTTTTAACATTTATTTTTGAGAGACAGAGCACAAGTATGGGAGGGACAGAGAGAGAGGGGCGACACAGAATCTGAAGCAGGCTCCAGATTCTGAGCTGTCAGCACAGAGCCCGATGCGGGGCTCAAATTCATGGACCACAAGATCATGACCTGAGCTGAAGTTGGCTTCCCAACCGACTGAGCCACCCAGGCACCCCTTACCTGAATGTTTCTGATCCTGGATTTTTACATATTTTTACTTATTTGTTTTTATTTATTTATTTATTTATTTATTTACATTTTTAGTGCTTATATATATTTGAAAGAGGAAGAGAATGCAAGAGGTGTGGAGGGGAGAGAGAGGGAGACATAGAATCTAAAGTAGGCTGTGGACTCTGAGCTGTCAGCACAGAGCCTGATGCGGGGCTTGAATCCACGAACTGTGAGATCATGACCTGAGCTGAAGTTGGACACTCAACCAACTGAGCCACGCAGGCGCCCCTACATATTTTTATTTTTTATAGAGTGTTGGTTATTTAAATAGTTGGTGAAACAAGAAGGTTTATCTATAAAGAAAGGCAAAAGTATTGTGTCTTCACTAGTCAGCACTTAAACACTTGTGTCAGGGGTTTTGTGCTTTGTGTATATCTTTTATATTTGAAAGGATATAATGAAGTCACATCTTAGGTCAGATGAAGGTTCTGAAGCCAGTGCCTAAGGCAAGAGTGTTATCCTTGAAAATCCCTGAGGGAGCTACCACTTTAGAAACAAAGCTGGCACTTCTCAATAAATACAACAGTTAGATTTGCCTCCAGAATTAAACACAGAGCTGCTTCTTTGATCAAACATGGTGTAAAGTAGCAGGTTTGTGTTATTGACCATGTTAGGACTGTGCATATAATCTTTAAACATTTGAATCACACTCAACAGGTAAAGTACTCAGGCATTAAGAGGCAGGCATGTATCTCACATTTTATTATCAGTCCAGAACATTTACAGTGTACATGGTCTTCTCTTGTTCTCTTACTGAATTTTCCCCTGTTTCACTTATTCACTGCTCTGGAATAAGTGCTATGTATTAGCAGTCCAAATTAAAGGGTAGGGAAATTCAATTTCAGCTCTCAGCTGGAAGAGTGTCAAGAATTTGTCATCATCCTTAATCTATCACACTCCTCTTTGCTATTCTCCTACCTGCTTTCTTCTATCTCTCTATCCCCAAACAGAAGTGGTTTAAAACATCATTTATTTTGCTAATTATTTCCTTGGTCAGAAATTTGAGGATTTTTCTGGGCCAGTTGGCAATCTATACATTATGTCTAGATGTCTTTCTAAGTAAAGTCAAGAATTCAGTAGGCAAACTTCATTTTTCCAGGCTGTGTCAGGCAAGGAGGTTGCCAATTGTTTTTGCCCCTACATTACAAAGACTCCATTAAAAATTGTTTTTAATGTTTATTTATTTTTGAGAGAGAGAGAGATAGAGTACAAGTGGGGGAGGAACAGAGAGAGACAGAGATACAGAATCTGAAGCAGGCTCCAGGCTCTGAGCTGCAGCATGGAGCCTGATGTGGGGCTCAATCTCAGGAACCATGAGATCATGACCTGAGCCGAAGTCGGACCCTTAACCGACTGGGCCACCCAGGCGCCCCTTCCATTTTTTTAATCTAATATTTTCCTCTTTGTTCTTCAAGCCTTCACCAGTAGATTCCTCAAAGTCCTAGTTTTTGCCTGTGGCCTATTCCAAAGCCACGACTGTAAGTTTGAGATTTTCATTATGTAGTCCACATTTAGGTACGGGGTTCCACTTAATTATGACCATGGACCAAATTACTCCCAAACTTGGTGGCTTGAAACAATTCTATTTCACTCACAATTCTGCAGACCAGGAATCCCAGAAGGGGTTATTAGGCAGATCATCTCAAATCTACAGGGTATTAGCTTTGGAGATGACCATTTAACTCACAACCTCTAGCTTCAATTGGGGTGTCTAGCTTTGGATTCTGGCTCTGGAATGGAAGTTCAGCAAAGTCTGTTGATGAGTATCCACATGGACAGCCTCTGTGTGGCTTGTGATTCTCATCATATGAAGGAAGTGTTGGTTCTCAGAAGGAGCAGCCCAAGACCAGTGTACTTGTTTCCTGGGGCTGATGGAACAAATTCACACAAACTGAATGACTTAAAACAATAGAAATTTATTTTATCACAGCTTTGGAGACTAGATGTCCAAAATCCAAGTGTTGGTAGGGCCATGCTTCCTGGGTAGGTCCAGCGAAGTCTCCTTCCTTGCCTCTTCCTAGCTTTTCTTGGCTTGTAGCTCCATCAATCCAATCCCTGCTTTTGTCTTCACATGGTCATCTTCCCTCTGTGTGCTTCTCTGTGTCCCCTAATAGGTTTTTCTATATAAGGATAATAGTCATCGAATTTAGGGTCCACACGAATCCAGTTTAACCCCAACCTAATTCCAACTGCAAAGACTGTATTTTCAAATAATGTCACGTCACAGGTACTAGGGGTTAGGAATTCAACAAATTCTGGGGGGGAACATTAAACATTCCAAAAGACTTGAGCTGAAGGTGTTAAGTCTTAAAGGCATAGTTAGCTACCCTCAAAAGTCCTAGAAAGTCACTTCTCTTGCGTTCTGTTGATCAAGAAAGTTATTAATGCCAGTTCAAAATCAAGGGTAGACAAGTTAGACTTCGCATCTCAGAGGAGCGTCAAGGATTTGCCACCATCTTTAAGCTCTCATACTCTCCCATAGTCTTTTCCTTACCCTCCTTTCTTCCTGTCTCTGTTCCTCTCACATATACTTTAATTCAAATGTACTTACTATGTAACTCCTTAAATGACTGGTATTTAAGAGCATTTGGGAAAAAAAGAACTTTTTGTTTTATAGTGGCCTCGATGATTTTTAATCACAAGTTTTCCCCAGAGATTGTGTGATATTTTCCTGTGGGGGGTGGAAGCAAGAAGAGGGAAGGGTGGGACAGGTAGGGCAGGGGAGAGGCTTGTGTAGTGGCAGCCTTAAAGTGAGTAGCTTGTGCTGTATTCTTCCACAGATGCCCATGATTGATGCAATGTTTTCTCACCAAATACGGAGCACAGAGCTCTTGCTCTTCTTAGAAGTTTATATGCTCCTTACTCAGAATAGCACCAGGTAGAAGCTGAATATTTTTTAGAGCTCCTATGTAAGAGATCATGGAACAGATTCACAGAGAAGGAAAGGAGTTTGGTCAGCCTTTCAACGTTAGACCACCATGCATTTGTCTTGTGATAGCTCAGCTATATTAGTGTTTGGGGTTCTAAACTGTTGAATGGGTACCAATTCCATTTCTGGCATTTGGCTGCCATAAAAGGGTTACTTTTTCAAACTGATACCTCAAGGAAACACAGATATGGGCATTTTGGTTGGGTAAAAAGCAAGTTGTTTTCCTATATGACATTACCTCTAATCACTCTTCAGAGCAGTATTAAAGCTGTATTATTTTTCAAAAATATTTACTGTCTTCCCTACTAGAATGCTCTTTACCTGCCCTACCTTCAACTTAGTCCTTTCCTCATGGAGGAATATGTTTCCCTGCCCACTCGCTTCATAATTGACCACCTGTCCTGCTTTGACCATGTAAACTGAATTTAAGGGATCTGTGCCACTTCTGAGTAGAAACTTAAAGCACCATCATTTGGTTCTGTTAGCATCCTACAGAGGATGCACCAGTCCTTATCCTTGACCTGCTTCCTGGAATGATGGAGCAAAGCCCATGACATATCATATCATGAACCAGAAACAAACTTCTGGTATTTTAAGCCACTAAAAACTGCATATTCCTTGTGACTGCAGCATAACCCAAAATGATTCATACATTGCATAGGAGAGTAAAAAAAACCTTTCCAGGGGAAATGGCATGTGCCTTTCATTTATATATATATATATATATATATATATATATATATATACACACACACACACACACACATACATATATATGTGTGTATATATATATATTCATATATATATTCATATATATACACATATATTCATATATATATACACATATATGTATATATGTGTGTGTGTGTGTGTGTGTGTGTGTGTATATATATATTTATGAAAGTGGGGGAGAGGGACAGAGGGAATAAGATCTGAAGCAGGCTCCATATCCAGTGCAGAGCCTGACACAGGACTTGGTTTCATGGGAGATCATGACCTTAGCTGAAATCAGGAGTCAGACGCTTAACTGGCTGAGCCACCCAGGCATTCCAGTGTGTACCTTTTTAGAAGGAATCCCTCCGGGGCGCCTACGTGGCTCAGTCATTAAGTGTCCTACTTCGGCTCAGGTCATGATCTCGTGGTTCATGGGTTTGAGCTCTGTGTTGGGCTCTGTGCTGACAACTCACAGCCTGCAGCCTGCTTTGGATTCTCTGTCTCCCTCTCTTTCTGCCCCTCCTCGCTTGTGCTCTGTCTCGCTCTGTCTCTCAAAAACAAATAAAACGTTAAAAAAAATAAAGTTTATAAAAAAAATAAAAATAAAAGGAGTCTCTCCATTTCAGTATGGCTGGGAAGATCTGTGGATACGAACTTGATTTGAAGTTCCTCTGGGTCTTTGAATGGGGTGGTATCATTCAGTGATTGAATTACTGGGATCTGCAGTTGATTTCATTTCCTCTTTCTGTCTGGGTCCTGAAGCTTCTGGTCACCTCATCTAGAAAATGGAGATAGTAATACATACCTCATGGGATTACTGAGAGAATTCAATTAGCTAAAGCAGTGGTTCTCCACAGGGGTAATTTTGCCATCAGGGGACATGTGGCAATGCCTAGAGGCATTTCTGATTGCCACCACTGGGCAAGGAGGGCTGCTGGCATCTAGACTGTGGAGGCTTGCGATGCTCCAAACATCCTACAATGCAGAGGACAAGTTCCTACAACAAATGATTTCCTAGCCCCCAAATGTCAACAGTGCTGCAGTAGAGAAGCCCTGAACTAAAATTTAATTCTTGTTTGACATATTTCCTGGCACAAAAGAAGAGAAAAACGGATGTTTGCCATTTATGATGTCACTGAGTGGGCTTAAACAACAACTTAGAAATACTTTGCAATTATTTGTTTATAAATCAATAACAGTTGTGTGAGTTTACCACGAAGATCTTTGTTCAACTAAAAATAGATTACTAGAGAAAAATGATTGTTCTTTCAGATGGTTTGGCAATGAGATTCTGCAAATCCCACTGTGGTTATATCAGTAGTAAAACAGAGGCTAGAAATTCTCTGAAGTTTCATACAATTTTTTATGACATGCTTCAATTTCTGGTAATTATTGTCAGTGTACAATGTACATTAGACAGGGTTTATAAAACCATATGCATTTAAAATGTTGTATAAATATGTAATGCATAAAAGTAAACTGCCTGAATAATAAATATATTTACCCAAAGAGTAAATAAAACAGCTCATAAGAAGCTGTTCCAATTATTCAGGTAAACACTACCTTCTATGCTTGACTTTCTCTCATCGCTTTGAGCCATGAGACTAAAACCCAGAAATACTGTCTTGGAATGAAATGGGGAAATGATATCATCTAAGCATCCCAAAAATCTAATATAAAGTGTTACTGTCCCAACTGTTTGCTTTTGTCAGCATTCAAGGGCACTCCAGAATTGTTTTAGGGGTCTTCTCTTCCTAACAAGAATCTTTACTGTAGTTCATAATTAAGGGTAGGAATAAATTAGAGGGAAACTTACTAGTCCTGGAGGATAGACTGAAAGAGATATCTGGCTTCTCATGTTGGGGACTAACCATCTGGTAACCTCAGAACACATGTTTTCTAAGTAAGAATTCACTCATCTCTAAGATGAGTATATAGAGTTAGAGATTCTCTACATCTGTCCAGCATATAAACTATATGAAATTGCAACTCCATATGGTTCATTTAATAGGTATCATAACCTTTCGGTTCATAGGAACATTGCCCTTGTTTTGAATGTCATTTAGTGGGCACACACTTGGTTTAGGAGTCTTAAAATCACTGCCAATTCATCACTTTCTCCTATTGTTTGGCTTTTCGACTGGAGCTGGGTTTTTCTTGTTTGTTTGTTTTTTTAACTTAAAAATCTAGGAAGAGGTAGGTTCTAGCATAGAATAATAAGAAAACATCATAAAATATCCTCCAAGATATTTTAGGTAGCAAATAATAATATTACTGTCTGTCATATTCTGGTATAGTGCCATATGCCATATCCTGTGCTGGGTTTTGTATACATACATTAACTCAGTTACTTACGACAATAATGCTGACATGGAGACATTATTAACCATTTTTTATGTGAACAATTTGAGACTTACTAATCATTCAAAGCCCCATAGCATGTGTGATTCTAGCCAAGGCTGTCAAGCCAATGCATGATATTAACCCCCACACCTTATAGCTAAAATGCCATCTCTTGACACTTGACTGAAGGTAATAACAACACGGGCTTCTAGGAAAGTGAGGGCACATTTATCTTTTCTGAGTATGTGGTTTACAGTTGCTGCTGTGTTGATGCTTCTTGTTCTGTCCATGTATCTTTTTGTGTGTATCGCTCATTGCTGGCTCAGTCTTCATTTCCCTTCCTCTTAAACCAGCTGAGCAGTGAAGGAGGAGCCATAGTCTGGCCTGAGGATTATGGCAGGAGAGGAAGTTGATGAAATGCTGATAGGTAGATAAAATGAGTGTGTACCACATGGGTTCAATGTGGATTTAAGTCAGTCAGGTTGGATTAGGAAAATCTAGCTCTTCACTAATTGTGTTGCTCATGTCTTTGGAAATCCTCTTCCTCTAGATGGAAGAAGGAAATAGTTTTTGTTTGTTCTTTTACTATCTTGATGAAAATTAAGACAGTGGTCTCCAGAAGACATCACTGTTGACTTCAAGTGCCAAGACCTTAAATCCCATTCAGGCAGATGGCCCCAAATATGAGAATGAATATTTATTCTTTTCATATATATAAATTATCTGTACCAATTGTCTGTACCAATATCAAGTTGTTCTTAGAAAAACCAATCATAATTTTTCACTTCTATTTGTTATTTAATGTTAAAAATCTCTAAAATCTCCTAAGGCACAAAAAATAGATTCTAAGATTTTTCAACTTCAACCTTTTTAGACTATGTACTCTGTATACATTTTCATGTATTAGGTTTAATCATTGTAACAACTCTCTGGGTTAAGTGCTGTTGTTAGCACCATTTTATAGTAGAGAAGACTGAGTTTAGAGAGGTTAATAACTTGTCCAGGGATCCAGAGCTAAGAGATAGTAAAGACTCAAATCCAGGCTATATGGCTATGCCCTTAACCATTGTATCACTTTACTGGACAGATAGAACTTATATTCAACCCCCACTCAAATTCTTCTATCTTAATATTTTTAAAGCCTTGTTGAGAAGATACTGGCTCCTTAAACTTTTGGACTACTTATCAGAGTTCAAATCTGAGCAACCTATAGAAAATTACTTCAGGGATTGACAGTTGTAAATCTATGTATGCTTGTAACAACTGGATTCGTGAAAGTGATTTGTACTATTTCGTATAGGGCTCTCCATGACTTCTGTGAACCCTTGTTGCCATTAGCTAAATATATTACACTTAAGTGTACTGGTAGCATTCCTACCCTAGATCTGAAAGTCAAGCTGTGATCTGGCATTCATGATTGTGAGTTACAACCATTCTGCAATTAGAATACAACAGGTAGACTGTGCCTATTACACTGATAAAAGACAAATCAAGGTTTTATAGGCTGGTTTGAAGCTAGAACAGAGTATAATTCTGGTACAGTCAATGCAGATATCATCAGAACTCCCATTTGTGTGTACATGGCTCTTACCTAGTTTCTTAAATTGCATTGAGAAAGAATTAGTTACACAATCCTTAAAAAATAGCACAAGCTAAAGAAGAAATAAACCAACAATGGGGCTTAGATGTCATGGGGCAAAATGGAATCTGCTGACCCTGCAGTAGTTTGGCAGACTAAATTTTGTAATTTGTATCCCTTTTTGCTACTGAATTTAAAGTTGAGGTCTGGGTTTTTTTCATCTTAAAATGTCTGAATTTACCTCTTTGTGTAATTAATATAAAATGTTTTCTTGTGGTTTCCTTTTTTTAATATAGCAGAATCCTTTGGGATATGGTTTTAGCTTTCAAAGGCAGAAAAATTTCTATTGAATCTTATTAAATTCTGATTTACTTCCATTCTTAGGAAATAAGGAGAGTCTACCAAAGCAGCAATCCATTTATAAATTTGGAGAACATTTTTTTTTCTCTCCCTTTCTTTAAACTCAATTTTGCCATTTCCTTTTCTTCCAGTTATCCCTGGAATCAGCATGTTTCTGGAATTTACACAGAGGAAGGAGAAGATAAAGGAAGAGGGGAAGGTGGGAGGGATTGCTCCTTAGGATTTTTTCCCTAAAAATTTAACTTTGAGACATTACCTGAACACAGCTAGAGGGAAGCACGTTAAAGTGTAAAGGCTGTCTTAATATGAAACATTTTAATTAAGGCCTAGGCTGTCTTAATATGAAACATTCTAATTAAGGCCTATCCTAAGCAAAATTTGTTGGTGGTGAAAACATGTCTTTGAGATTCCTAGTTCTTTCTGTCTTTGCATCATTGTCTGCCATTCTCTTTTAGTCTGTCACCTCCACGTACCACCCAAAGTCCTATTCACGCTGCATAGGGAACCCATTTTTAGGAAATGATGTAAGTATTTAGTCTTTTAAATACATACCCTATGTATTTAGTCTTTTAAGCTACTAGTGAACAGATTCTGGATCCAGGTATTGGGATGTAAATTGTGGAAAAGAGTGCAATGAAACTTAGTTCCGGAGTTCCAGGATGCTAAAAAGAACAGCTGAGTGGGAGAAAGAGTGTACCATTTTAATTGTGTTTGTGAGTTCTGTGATATGCTCGTAACAAGTAGTAAACATTTCCACAATATACATACATTATGTGTATGTTTGTGTGGTTTGTGTATAAAATGTTTTCTCTTTCCCAGGAATATTGAGTACATATTAATATTCAGGACATCAGTGCTTTTAATTTAGTCTTGAACAATTTGATCAGTCCCTGAGAGCTTAACAAAAATCAGTGAGTAACTAAAACTAAAACCACCTTTAAAGTTTTATGGTATAACTCCTATTAGTGATCCAGATTTACAAACAAATGAGAGGACAATGTTGCTAAAATAGTGGATTGAACAAATTCACAAACCGATCTCTTGTAGCAAATACAGACACAGGAGATTAGTTCTCTTATCCTGGAGATGTTAAATATGTAAATCATGCAGGCAGCTCTCTTGTCTTTGAGTCCCTATTCTCCAAGCAACTAAATGATTATGACGTAGCATCCAGAGCAAATCTGTTCAGGAAATACACAATATTCTGGTCATGTGATTCTGCATGATTATTACAGTTTTTGTTAATTAACAAATTGATAGTTTGTCTTACATGTCTTTATCTATGAGCTTGCTTAATGTGAACTGCCCTCTTCCCTCCAGATCTGATAAATTAGGTTTCTGAGCCTCTATAACTGAAGGGCAGACCTTGGACTGGGATGAATTCGGAAAAGGAAATATCTTCCTACATCTTCTTGGAAGCCAGCCTACGTGCTTCTCGGTAGACATTGTCACTGTCCTGTATTCCTTTACTTTGAAATTCCACATTTATAATCAGCAAACTTAAGATGTAGAATGTGTTTTGTTGCAGGGCATATGTCTCCTTCTAGCTAAATGTGCAGAGATAGGTTTTTTTTCCTTCCTTTCTCCTCTTTCACTTTTCTTCTAAATTTTACATGGATTTTGCCTCTAGAATTAACCGAGGTTACGAAATGTTTATACCAATACGTTGAAAACTGTAAGAAGAATCTGTAGGACTCACATGCTGGGGGGAAGAGTGGGAGAAGAAAGACCAGAGTTTCAGCATCACATTTTCGTATTTTATAAAACAGCTCTTTTCTGTGCCGTTAAAAGATGTGTATTGTTGCTGTTCTTACTGATGTCAAAGAGGGCAAAGACAACTTAAGTACTTGGTTAATTTATAAGTATGTTTGATGCAAAGGACAAATAAACATAACTTCATGAATATATAATGCTGCTGATGGCAGCTGAAATTATTTCTGGCCATCATTATGGCTTTTCTCCAAGGTTAATGCTGCCTGTTTGCTGGTAAAATTGTTGATGGTTTTGTTATTGTACTTGAACTGTGTCAAGGCAGCCACTTGATTTCTGAGTCACTTATTCTGGATTCTTTGCTTTGAGTCACTCATTTGCCGACATCTCAAAGAATTCCAGGACTTGGAAGGACTTACTGGGAAACAGTATGTTTTGTCCTCCTCGTGTTTCTGGAAAAGAACCTCTGTCAAATTCCAAGATGAGGTGGCTTGATTTTCACATTAAAGGAAAGTCTGCCTTGTGGTACCTTAGGTACCTAGTTCTTAGGGCACTAATCAAAATTTTATGAAAAACTCAGGGGAGGTTGGATAGCTCACAAAGACAATAGACAGTAAAGGCATGGTCACAGTAATCTAAATAGCATGCTCCTTTGTTTCCATTTTTTAAAGTTAATTTTTTTTCTAAATATAAACAGAAACACATAGACCTTAGAGAAAATTTGAAAATGTTTTTGTCCAGTGTATATTCTAGGCACAGAAATATTTTTCCTGTAAAAATTATTTTATACATGTTTGAAGTAGCACTTAAAGGAAACAAAAGTGCACACTTCCAAAGGAAGTGTTCCCAATTACAAGATAACCATTAACAGCCCTCTAGCCTTTGTAGCAGAGTATGGTTTATCCAATACTTTGACATATTACTTGCAGGGAAAGGTAATGTCATTCATTCTAAATTCAAATGGAGAAACTAAGATTGATTAGGTGTCTAAGGGCCAGGACCCAAATCACATGGCTTGTGAACGATAGTAGTCAATGTAGGTCTTTTGTTGCATAGAATAACATGGGTGCGCAAGGCTCCCAAAGTCTTTGCATTTGGCTCATAATATTTTCATCATATTGTACTCCTTTGTGTTAATGTTAGAACACACAAAAAATAAGCTGAAGTGAGAAAAGCATAGACATTATGCTGTACTCAAATGTTAAAGTAAACTGGCTTGTGACAGTAGCCAATAGAACATGGTGGAGGCATGAAAACAGAAATCTCTAACCATTCATTAATTCCATCATTTAACCATTCAATAAATACGTAAGCTCTCTTAGCCAGCTATTAATACACTTGGTCCCAATATACCATCAGAAATAAAGTAGACATGATCCCAGATATCAGTGTTTATAGTCTACTGGGGAGATAGACCTTAATTATATGAGTATACGGTTATAAACTATCACAGAAGCAAGGGAAGTACAACAGTGGAGAACAAAGGCGCTTGATTTGGTCAGCTACCTGGGGAGGCCTCCCTGAGAAAAACAGCATTGGATATGGTGTGTGAAATAAGAACTGGAAGTTGTAAGTTGGGTTTAGGGAGGTGTTTATACGTTCCGGGCAGAGGGGCACACATGAAGATGCTCAGGGTTAGGAGGAAGCATGCTGCTTTGAAGAACAGAAAGAAAACCAGCATGTGGAGGGCAGAGATCAAGTAACAGAGCATGTTTGCTGAGGGAGCGAGAGCAGAAGACAGAGGGATCTGGCTGACCACACCATATCTTTTGAGTCTTAGTCTAAGAACAGAAGAAAACTACAGAATGAGTTAAATGAGAAGCATAAATTGATCAAGTGTGTTCTTCAAAAGATCGTTCTGAAGGTCTAGTTGTAGTAAGGCAGAGTGCCTTCTGTCAGATTAACCATCCTGCATAGGGCAGTAGTAAATCGGGTTAGCTCTTATATCTTTTTAAAGAAGTTTAGTTAATAATTAAAACTCTCTCCTCAAGAAAACTCCAGGCCTAGATAGCTTCATTAGTGAATTCTATCAAAAATTTAAGTAGATAAAAAGTATCACTCTTAGAGAAATGGTTCCCGAAGAAAAGAGGAAGAGGAAACCTTCTTTAATTTGTTTTGTGAAGTCCCAGTTGTTTATTTTTGCTTTTGTTTCCCTTTTCCTTAGGAGACATATCTAGAAAAATGTTGCTATAGCTGGTATCAAAGAGGTAACTGCCAGTGTTCTCTTCTAGGATTTTTATGGTTTCAGGTCTCACATTAAGGTCTTTAATCTATTTTGAGTGTATTTTTGTGTATGGTGTTAGAAAGTGGCCCAATTTCATTCCTTTGCATGTCACTGTCCCATTTCCCCAGTACTATTTACTGAAGAGACCGTCTTTTCCCCATTGTATATTCTTAGGTCCTTTGTCATAGATTAATTGACCATATAAGCATGGGTTTATTTCTGGCTTTCTGTTCTGTTCTCTGGATCTGTGTGTCAATTTTTGTGTAGTATCACACTGTTTTGATTACTACAGCTTTGTAGTAAATCTTGAAGTCTGGAATTAGAATGACTTTGCAGTGAACATAGGATGGTTGCCAGAAGGGAGGGAGGTGGAGAGATGGGCAAAATGAGTGAAAGGAGAGTGGGAGATACAGGCTTCCAGTTATGGAATGAATAAGTCATGGGAATAAAAGTCACAGCATAGGGAATATAGTCAATGATATTGTAATAGGGTTGTACAGTGACAGACGGTAGCTATACTTCTGATGAGCACAGCATAGCATATAGAGATGTTGAATCACTATGTTGTACACCTTTATGTGCCAATTATAAACAAAAAACATTTAAAAATTTTGTTTCATGAAGCCACCATAATCCCTGTATGCATATGTCATTACAAGAGAAGTACAGACCAATCTCTCTCAAGAATGTAGGTTTAAACATCTTTAAGAGAGTGTAAGCAAATCAAATACAGGCATATATAAAAAGGACAATGCATCACTCCAAGTAAGGATTATCCCAGGAATGCAAGGTTGTTATAATATTTAAAACCCAATCAACCTAATAAATCATACTAATAAAGGAGAAAAAGCCATATAATTATTTCAGCCAATCCAGAAAAAGCATTAGACACAATTCAACACCCATTTATATAATGAGACCAATCAGAGTCTAAGAATAAGAGGGAACTTCCACAGCCTCATAAAGGATATTATAAAAACTGCAGGCTGCATTGTGTGTAATCTGTTTTTTTTAATTTATTCATTTTTGAGAGACAGAGAGAGACAGAGCACAAGCGGGGGAGGGGCAGAGAGAGAGGGAGACACAGAATCTGAAGCAGGCTCCAGGCTCTGAGCTGTCAGCACAGAGTCCAACGAGGGGCTCGAACTCATGAACTGTGAGATCATGACCTGAGCCAAAGTCGGAAGCTTAACCAACTGAGCCACCCAGGCACCTCGCATCATGTGTAATCTTAAATTCAATAAACTGTCACAGCAAAGAACCAGAAAACCTGAATGCTCTTAACCAGATCGGCCGCTCACTAGTGTGATACTTCTATCGACCACTCATCAAACCTCCTGGAAACTCCTTTGTTCATATATAAATTGGGGACACTGCTAATACTTAAACAGTTTTTGAGAAGCTCAAATAATTTAAGGAAGTGCTTTAAATGTTACAGAGTGCTAAATCAACTTGATGTGATGGCGAGAATGACTGCGAACCTAGAGAATGGAAATTCTTTAACTTTCTCTAACCAGTACCCTGAGGGTCCTAGAATAGGATTCCCCCAGACTTCACATGACCTCAAATTCTATTATTTAGGACCTAGAAAGCAGTGGAGATATTTAAAATTATTTGCTTTTCCGGTGTCCCCTTTTGAGTTACCTGACTTCTCCTTAGCTTTTTTATTGTAGTCAAATGGAAGTTTCTGAATGGGAAGTCTATTTAGATAACTGGGGCCACTTCCTCCACCCCCTTGTGGACGAGTTAATAAGAAGGAACTAATAAATTAAGTTTTTATTTGTTAATTTATTGGTAGATTTAAATTTTTTTTTAGACTTTCCCTAAACCCTCACCAGCAAGGGCAATTTATGGTCAGTTTACCTCTTTCTTCTGCAAAATAAGTCACATTCTTCTTATGCTGAAGAATATAAGGGGGAAGAAGAGAGGAAAACCTTAAAGAGCTCTGCAAGACAAAGGAAGGGATCTTAATGTCTTCTAATGGTCCTCACTCCTTGTACCATCCTAATTACAAAGTGCCCTTGGTGCTTGATAAAAGTTTATTGCGGAGGAACTGAAAAGTACATGATATTTATGCAGAAATTAACAAGGTCATTATTTTTTTAAACTATTTCTATTATTGATAACATATAAATCTTAATGAGATTTCCCCCCTTAGGGCTCAGGTACTTCTAATTCAGATGTCAAAACATAAGAAATTGTAATTCCATAACCATAATGAAACAATAATTCTTTTTTTTTTCACATTGCTTAAAGAAATTCACAAATCTTGTGTTAATTCATTGGTTGTCACAAGTCCTGCATTGGAATTGAGACATGCTCCTCTGTTACAGTTGGTTTCAGACAAAGGAGGGTCTAGATCTGGGACTCTAATGATAAAACAAGTTTTTTAATATGCACCTAAAATTGTGAGAAAAGTCTGTAGTTGTCAGGGCAAACTGTTGGTGTGTGGCTGGGTAATGAGCTTTGGGATTTGCAAGGACTTTAGAAATCACTTGTTTACAATCTCTGATGGTAGACCTGAGAAATACTCACTTGGAAGTAGGACCCCAGGTAGTGGCTTGCTTTCAGACCCAGGAAGAGTATGGGCATTAGGTGGGAGCCTCAGATTTGAGAGATAGCATCATCTGGGGCAAAATGGTTAGGCCTGGGCTAAGTAACTTAGTGACTGGAGATGAGTTTTAAGGCAAGATGTTAACCTTGTCTAACAAGGCTAGCACACAGGTGAGGGAATTAGGTGCGTAATCTCAAAGAGCCCACAGCAAGATTGGCTTCAGGTGAGTCAGAATGTGGTTGGCTGAGAGCTCCTCTTGCTTCTTCATTCCGATGAAGTCCCAGGGTGTGGCTCCACACTGGGAGATTAGTATTCTGAAAGGAATATTTTAAGTCTAGATGTGTCTAAGGAGTGGGGGTTAAGGTACAACTGAAGAAGCCTCTGGGTGTTCTTTCCTTACCTGTACCCAGCCTCAACCACCTGTACTTCAATTTAGCCTTGTTGGACTAACGCCAATAACAGCTCAAGAGCCATTGCTCTGGAATAATAGCACTTTGGTAACACTATGATCCATTGAAATGATTATGGGGTGGACTGATTTGTTAGAAGAATTGAACAAACCGCCAATATGGCAGTGATTGTCACAATGGTAACTTTTCTAATCATAAGGATTGAATATTAGCTAGGGTCCCAGGCATATCGGATTCTGTATTGTTACATTCAAAATAAAGTCCAGCAACTAATAGTAGTGTTATTTCTTAAACTTTAATTGTATCTCTTGAATCTTGAAGCACAGTAAAGGAAATCTGAATTATAACTCATAGCACCAATTCTTTTTTTTTTTTTTTTTAGGCTTATTCACTTAGAGACAGAAAGAGAACAATTGGGGGAGGGGCAGAGAGCAAGGGAGAGAGAGAGAGAATCCTAAGCAGGCTCTGCATCATCAGCACAGAGCCCACTGCAGGGCTTGATCTCATGAACCATGAGTTTGTGACCTGAGTAGAAACCAAGAGTGGAACACTTAACTGACTGAGCCACCCAGGTGTCCCTAACCCATAGCACCAATTCTTAAAGTCAATGATTTCTTCATCCAAATTCTCTCATACTCTAATACTTACCTAGAGGCTTTTATCCTGTAAATACTGAAAATCTCACTCTCAACACTGTGGAAACTTCTCTCCAGCTCAATTACCCTTTTTCTACACACATACCTTGCTTCTCACTGTAATAGAGGCTTCCAGGATTTACCTACTACTAGAAATATTAAACCACTCTAGAATGATCAAAGGGCACAGAACTACTTGCCCCCTTACCATAATATACAGGACTACTAAGTATATATATTTTCGAGTCTAACTGCTTCTCTCACAAAATATTTTATAAGCATTTCTAGATAATTAAAATTCTCCACCTTATTAACAATAAAATAAAAATCAGGGACTTTGAGAAAGGTTCCAAATTTGAAATTGTGTGCATGGACACAAAATGGAAAATTATACGTAGGCTTCAATTTGAATTGAAAGGTTACATGAATGATCCCATGAGTCATGTCTGAACTCATGAAAACTAAAAGGTGCTATCAGTGGATGATTCTATTATAAGAATTTTCTAGTCTAATTCTTGCTAAACTACTAAGAAAATCCATGACCTTCAGCAAGTCTTTGGTCCTCATTTTTATCATAAATAAATGTAGGGAATTAACGCAGGTTAATCTCTGATTTTCCTATAAGCTATAAAAATTTATGTAACATAACCATAACATAGGGATAAATTCCTAGGATATCTGCTTTTTATGCATAGCATTTTCTTTATGAGTTTCCTATAACCTCATTCACCATTCATTGCTGTTTACTTGACATCATTCATATTTCATTGAGACAGGGTCTTACGGTTTCTTTTAAATGCTTTTTATACATAAAATGCTTTTGAAATGTTTTTATATGATAGTTTTCCAGTTTTGGAATTACTATTAAATTACTTTAAGATAATTAATGCAAATGAATGAATTATACACGTTTCCTCCTATAAATGACAAATATGTATCCCTCTTTTCATGAGTCTTGTGGTATTCCTTTTAGTGGTAATGCATTATTTTTAGATATGTAGCCCTATTTTCATATTTATTTTCCATGGAAATCAGAGTCTTACGACACGTAGGCTTTTAGTAACTTAATGCAATTTAAGTGTTTTTCATAAAACAAGGTCCTTTTTGATTTATTGTTTTCAATTTACAGCCTAAAGTACTAACACAAAAGTAACACCTTCAAAATAATTCTAGTTATTAGGGCCAGACAAAAAGGAAAGCAAGTAAGTTGCTTTTTGGAATGAGAATTTGATGTTGCCTCCAGACTAGGAAGCTTTATTTCCTAAGGACTGTAAGAGTAGACCTTTGGAGTTTTATGTTTACAACTAAGAACATCGATAGGTAGGAAAGATTCGAGTTTTATCATTTAATAAGTATGTGATCTTAGGAAAATTATTGAAGCTCTCCAGGTTCAGTTTCTTCAACTAGTAAAAGGTGAAAAATATCAGTTACCTTAATGGATAATTTAAGATTAGAGCTAATACATATGAAGTATTAGAACCTAGTTAATGTTCAATGACTAATAATGCTGTTTCATTAAAGAATTTTTCTATGAATTGTTGAGAATAAGATTGATTGGTTCTAAGAAATAGAGGTGACAGATATGGCCCTTGTAAGGTAAAAAGGGAATCATTTCTATTGGATCATCAGTGTTTTAATTATACCTGTTTTTTTTTTTTCCAGAGCTACAGATCAAGAAAACTGAGTTAATTTAGGCATAATTTATTCTTCTATAAACTAAGTGGCTTAAAAGGTGTTCATTTGCCATGAATTGCCTTACTCTATAAAAATTGATGCATGAAGTAGGTTCACTTATCCAAACTGATGTACATTTACTATTTTACGGCCTATTTAAAAAAAGCTAATTTGCTACCTATAGAGGAAAGGACATTTGAATTTGCTGAGGTATTATGTAAAGGAGAGAACATATGCTTACATGTTGGCAAACTTGAGTCACTCTTTCATCTCCGGCCAAACTCTTTATGCATTCTTTCATTTGTGTAAGGGCCTCCATGTTCAAGGTGCATGATGAAGTGCTGTCAGAGATTTTACCATATAATGTGAAGCCTGGCACAGAATAATAAATGGTCACTCAGTGTTTGGTTAATAAGGTCATGAGGAAGAGGTATGGAAAAGTATAAATGAAAAGAAAATGTGGTTCTTAGGAAGTAAACTCCAGGAGTTTAAAGGAATGAGAGAGCAAATCTTGCTGTTGTGGTCAAGAAGGCTCATTAAGGAGGGTGATATTAAGGGACACATTCAGGTGTATAAGATTCAAAGGGGGGAGATGGAAGAAAAGAGACACTGGATTCTAGAGGAGAAGATCTGAAAGGCTTGCCTAAAAGGGCATTGTGTAGTCAATGGGCAGAGTTATATAGACCTGTGCCATTTACAAGCAAATGGGCCTGACCAGTTACTCTGCCTCTGTCACTGTATCTGGAGCCATATTGTCCCAGAGGGAGGATCAGTGTCACTGGCAATAGCCATCGGACCTTTCACCCCGGATCCTCAGACTGTATCCTTAACCTTATTCTCTGCCACAAAGTTCTTTTCTTTCCAAATTTCAAACGCTTGGTCCTTGCTGCAATCACCCTCTATCTAGAACATGGTAATGGCCTCATATCTAACTGGTATTCCTACTCTTGTCCTACTTTTCCCAACTTACTATCAACCTAGGAACCAGGATAATTCTTTTGAAATTAAAGTTGTAGTGTGTCTCACCATTGTTCAACCCTCCAGTAAAGAAGGTAATTTTTCAGAATCTTACAAGACCCTACAGGATCTGGCTCCCTGTTACCTCTCAGACTGCTTAGATAATTTCATTTGCAGGACCTCATATCTATGAAGATGAGTCCTACACATCCAGACAGGTCATGAATTGTTGGTAAATTTCTTTGGTTTCTCCCTTTAAATTTTTAATAAATTAGTGTCCACGTACCTCTCAGTGGAACTTCTCAGGGAAGACAGAGTTTACCACTAGCATTTGGTCTCCCAGTAGGGATTAGCCAAGTGGAAATGACACTTTAGAGTAGGTAATGGTGGTGGTAGGGGAACATAAGTGTGTAGGGAATCCAAAGATTCCCTCATGTTGATGTAAAATTTGGTCATGCATTCAACTAGTCTGAAATGTGCTCAGTTATATTTGACACGGTAAGAAAAAGAGGAATTTTTAAGGAAGTAATGAAAATACAAATACTGAGGCCAAGAAGAATGAACTTTGGAGGGGAAGTTTTTCTTTCCTTTCTATAAAAGAAAAGCAGATAATTGCTTTTTTGACTCAAGACATACCCAGGGGTCATTCTCAGCCACTGAAATCATAACATAATTTATTTAAGTATGAAGAAATATCAGAAATCAGATCCCTCATAATCATATATATGAGGAACTCATGCCTTACTCATTGCTTCTGACTCACATGTCTTAACTGACTGTAACATCTGGATGTTACATCTTTAACTTGCAAAGCAGTCTGCTCCATTTTCACTCTGACTCCTGCAGATTTTTTCCTCCTTCCTGGCCTTCAAGTGCAGCTCCTTGCATTCATCTTGAAATCACTCTCAGTAATCATTTTTAACTTGTCTGTCCCTCCTGCTCACCACGGTATCCACCATAGAAATAAAAGCCAATATCCAGAGTAGGATCAGAAACAAATAGGGTAGATTTTCACCTCCTTTCTTGAACTCTACCTCCATCAGTGTCAACTGTAGTGAAAGTATTTTATCACAAATGTCCCATCTATGTTACTGTCTTTACTCTTTTCCTTCGTAGAGTAGCCAGTGAAAAGGACTGCTGGTGAAAAGGACTCAGTGGGTGAAAAGGACTCAGATGCACCTTGCCTGGTGTTTTGCCTCTGACATTTTGCATCTTGGAGTCTTGGAGTAATTTCTTCCACTACCTGTATTTCATTGATGATGTGGATATAACTGTGTACATATTCAGGGCACATGGTGAGCATTTGGTAAGAATATGTTGTGAAAAGTGTCGGAAACCATGGGCTCTCAAAAGTTGCTGGTTTGATTTCTTTCCCCATTACACCTTCCTTTCCTCAGTAAACATTGGTGTGACTGTTAGTTCAATATTATTGCTTGATAGGGACAGGGTTATAGTCTTATTTTTCCATTATAAAGCACATTGATTCATTTACTGAAATTTTTTTTTGATGGCTGACTTATATACAGATTTGTTCCTCTTTCAAGCAAGGTGCTGCTTTTTCTCTGGGTTGCATTTCCAGGAAGAGCAGTGACCCCTCTCTGAAGATGGGAGACAGTGTCATGGGAATAGTAGGCTTTTTCACTCTCTCCACTGAAACGATGAACACAAATTAGAAAACTGATGCATCCTTTTTATGTATGGTGTTTCACTTGGGCCCATTCTCCAACTTGATAATTCCTTTTTTGGCCTCCAGAAAACTATTCTTTTTTTAAAATGTTTATTTTTGAGAGAGAGAAAGAGAGAGAGCGTGCGAGCTCACACAGGAGGGGCAAAGACCAGGAGACACAGAATCTGCAGCAGGCTCCAGGCTCTGAGCTTTCAGCACAGAGCCTGATGTGGGGCTCAAACTCACAAGCCGTGAGATCATGACCTGAGCCGAAGTCCGATGCTTAACTGACTGAGCCACCCAGGTGGCTCCCCAGAAAACTATTCTTAAAGCTTGATACAGAGTTTTCTCTTTTGCCATTCCTATACCAGTGTCTTCCAATTTAGAAAGTTTTTGATCTGGTTCAGTGATTCTTGCTGAAAAACTGAAAATTTCAGCAATATCCTCTGATATTTTGCCCAGAATGTGTAAGATTATTATTATTTATTATTTATAGAGAACTTAGGGCTAGAAAGACTGTGTTAGAAACATTACTTTGTAAAGAACATATAGTATAAAAATCCTAACCCCAAAGAACTTAACTCACCAAACACAATTCTAAATCAGTGTGAAATGGTATTGCTGAATGGCATTATAAGTCAATAATTACAGAACTGACACTCACGTGTCAATACTCCTTGGTGCATGTACCAATCTCCATTACTGAATAGGAAAGTAGAATGTGAGTTCTTAAATCTAAAAGTGGTTAAGGACTTGCAAATTTGTGCTAACAATGGTTTCTTATGACTGAATAATCTGATTTTTCAAAATAGAAAACTTAAAATTCAATCAAAAGATTTTTTATTAAAAACGAATCTGGAACCTGGCAGAAATGCTTGATTGTGAGAAAGGACGATGTTGATCAAGCATGCTAAATGCTATACTCTGTCAGCACGTTTATTCACTTAGTAAACACTTATTAAAAGCCCAATATGTATCAAGTACTATACTAGACAATGTGGATTAAAAAAGTGACCAAGAGATCCCTGTTTTTAGGAGGCTTTAGATTAGTGGAGTGTGTGTGTGTGTGTGTGTGTGTGTGTGTGTGTGCGCGTGCATGTGCACGTGTGCGAATGCAAATAGAGTGCAGTAATGTGGAGTACATACTAAGGTAGAAATCTTTTTAGACTAGATTAAGGGAGATTAAGTATTAATTTTAATCACATGTTCTGGAGTGCGGAGTACATAGAGTTTTAGTAATTGATAAATGTTCTCATAAGCAAAGTGTCTGTTATTCCTAAGCTGTTTTTTCTAAATCCCTAAAGTT
Source organism: Acinonyx jubatus (assembly GCF_027475565.1). Taxonomy (NCBI): domain Eukaryota; kingdom Metazoa; phylum Chordata; class Mammalia; order Carnivora; family Felidae; genus Acinonyx; species Acinonyx jubatus. The sequence goes on from NC_069391.1 coordinate 44,254,337, forward strand.
AACACAATTAAGACATATTTATTTTGTTATTTTGACTTCTATACCTTTGGTTAAAAGCAATAAGAGGTCTATAGCCTGATTAACTTTCTAGCAAACGTAGGATTAACAACCATGTTCCTCCTATTGATGGTTCAAGACTTAGGAAAATAGTCTTTCCATACTTCTATCTCAAGAATGGTCTCACTGTATTATAGTAATAAAGTAATTCCAATAATGCATTGACTTATGGTTGGATGTAGCATGTTTACTACCTTTTTCTCTGCTTTTTATAATTACAATTAAGTTATTTTTAAATTTATTTTACTTCTTTACTAAAACTTTGTATAAAGTTATGAGGAAAGAGCTTATAGTTATTAATGTGCATTTTTATAATTAAACCTTAAGCATAGGACATCAGAAAATCAGAGGATAAAGTTATTGATGTTTTGAGAAACATTATTTAAACTACAACACATTTGTACTTGTTAAAACAAACTTTGGGTTTCAGTAGTGTCCTGTTAACTTGATTTGCCATTTTAAAATGGTAATGGCATTAAGGGTGCCTGGGTGGCTCAATTGGTTAAGTGTCCGACTTTGGCTCAGGTCTTGATCTCCTGGTTTGTGGGTTCGAGCCCCACATTGGGCCCTGTGATGACAGCTCAGAGCCTACAGCCTGCTTCAGATTCTGTGTCTCTCTCTCTCTCTGCCTCTTCCCCTGCTTGTGTTCTATCTATCTATCTCTCTCAGAATAAACATTAAAAATAAAAAAAAAAATGATAATAGCATTAATCAAGAAAACAATGCAGCAGTGGATTGAAGCAAATGATAATTTTCCTTCAGCTTCTATAACTCAACCTGGTAAAACATGTTATGAAAAACTTGCAGATGTAATTTTTTTTTTCCTTTTTAAATTTTGTCTGGATCGGGTGACTTGGCCAATCTAAGTGGGACTCAGCATGGCACAGCTAAACAGAATGGGCTTTGAAGGTCTTGTCCTGCCATTTACTGGCTGTGTGGCATTGGGGAGTTCACCTTCCTCTCTGAGAATCATTCTTCATGTACAAAAATAACACTGGGACTTTTACGATATTTATTAATAATGCATATAAAGTATGCTAGTATTTTGTACATATTAGTGATTAGCAATATCATTATTAATTGTCATGTAAAGAGAAAAATTCAGATGATGAGAAACCATACAATGGTATCTACTGAAAAGTGCATGACAAGTCATTCCTTCTTCTGTCACCTTTGGTTTTGTCATTTACAAAATGAAATTGTTGGAGTATCATCCCATCTAACTCTATTTTTTCTGCTTTTATGAAAAGCAACTGAGTATGTGTATCACAAATAATTATTCAACGGGGCAACTGGGTGGTTCATTTGGTTAAGCATCTGACTTGAGCTCAGGTCATGATCTCACAGCTTGTGGATTCGAGCCCCAGGTTGGGCTCTGGGCTGATAGATAGCGCAGAGCCTGAAGCCTGATTCAGATTCTGTGTCTCCCTCTCTCTCTGCCCCACCCTTGCTTGTGCTCTGTTTCTCTCTCCTTCAAAAATAGATAAACATTTAAAAAAATAAAAAAATAACTATTGACTTGTTTGGGTCAGTGATTTGGACCAAGGGAGTAAGTCCAATCAGAGACTAAGAGGTTACATGTTCCCATAGGTTAAAATAGGTGGAGTGACATTAGAAATCACTGTTACCCAACTAAGTGTGCTCTTAAACATAAATTGTTTAGAGATGTCTTAATCTAATTGTCTCATATAGCCCATAAAGAAACAATGCCATTTCTTCATTGTGCCACTTTCTAAAAATGTTTTCAGCATTTAAGCTGTTGCATGTCTCACAGTATAACTTGAGAAAGTTCTCTTGACACACTATGATAGGTATTTTATGTCCGAAATCACTTAAGAGAAATAAGTCTTACTTTTAAGCAACTATACAGTTTTAGATGTGTTTGATTTTTGCCATTATTCTTTATTCTGTCCTGGACAACATATTACTCTAGGTTGCTTTATTTAGCATGAGTCCCTCAAGGAAATGAATCATGCCTCACTTAAAGTTTTGATGTGTAGGTAGGTGAGTAGCAACTTTATCAAGCTAACTTGACAATGCGATGTTTCTTGTCTCGAGAGACTTGTGGGTGAAGATAAATCTATAAATAAAGTAGAGACCTGGAGATCAAAACTGTGTAGTCATTTCAATCAATGTGACTGATAGAAACAAAAGTTTTTAAATGATTGTTTGGTAACTAATTTGGTTACTGAATTTATTAATACAAGTTGGAGTGTCATTAAGTTTCATGTCTCATGTTATCATTATCTCCTTTTTCTGTCCTCTTTCTTTCACATCTGTTAGTCTGATGTCAACTCTCCTGTATCCATATTCTTTTATTTACCATATTTACCATAATCTATTATCTTTTATCTCTTATTTTTTCTCTCTTCATCTTTTTGTTTTCCCAGTTTCTGGGAGATTTTCCCAACTGTATGATATCTTTTAACCCTTCTATGGTTTAAAACAAGAATAACAAAAGATTTTGCAATTGTATTTTAATTTCCTAGAATTGTTTCTTGTTTTTAAGAAGCTCGTAGAGGGGCACCTGGGTGTCTCAGTCAGTTGAGTGTCTGACTCTTGATTTCAACCTAGGTCATGATCCCAGGTTGTGGTGGGATCAAGCCCTGAATTGGGGTCCAAGCTGAGTGTGGAGCCTGCTTAAGATTGTCTCTCCTGCTGCCCCTCTCCTCTTCTTGGGATCTCTGTCCCTCTAAAATTAAAAAGCAAAGCAAAGCAAAAAGGCTCGTCTAATATCCTGCTTTTGTTTTACAAACATACAAACATACTTCTGTGTCTTATCTCTCTGAGAACATACATAAAAGGTTTTAATTTGCTTTTTTCACCCTCACTTGATTTTACTTTTCCCACCCCTGGTTGCTTATCAGTCATTATTGTCCATATGAAAGCTAATACTCAAACAGTTGGGTATTTTTAGTTGTGAATTTCCATTCAGGATGGAAACACTAGAGAGCCAATTGGTTGTTTCGGGCTTGGTGAAATCAATGGACGGGTGGTCTTCAAAATTGGATAAAAGTATGAAGATATTCTTTTTGGGGAAGATGCCAAAAGTCAGCACCTGAACTTTTCCTTGTCTCAATTGGATTAATCTTATTAGAAAGAAATTATGTAAAATCTTAACTATGTACCATAAGCTCAATTGTTGCCTTTTGAAAGCCAAGAAGAGTACTTTGCTGGCTCAGTCAGGAGAGCATGTGACTCTTGAGTTCAGGGTTGCCGATTCAAGCCCCCCATTGGGTTTAGAGCCTAGTTAAGAAAATAAATTAAAAAAAAAATAAAATGGAAGTCTAGAATAGCAAAGGAATTTCAAAATCCAGCATATAGAGTTTCATTTCCTGAGCCCCTGCTCTCACCTGTGCTGGGTCAGCCCAAATCCAGAGAGTCTCTGCTTCAGTGTCTCCAGAGAATAACTTTGCAATATTCTACCTGGGCAAGCTCCCAACTTCATGGGCTTGGGAGGGATTCTGGAGGACTTAATGCCTGCCACTCTATGTCCCCACTATTATAGTCAGCTGGTGCTTCCAATTCCTGAACTTTTCTGGGTTTTGTGGCCTGAGTCAGTTTTTGTAGTTGTCTTTTGACCTTAGTCACTGGGTTTCAGATTTTTTTATCAACTAAGTCTGTGCTACTCACTCCTTTCCATCTTCGAAAATTTTAAGATCCAAGAATATCTCTCCTTCCTTTAGCCTTGTGGTTTAAATTTTGTTACTGATCTAGTTTTTTTTTTTACTATTACTTTAATGGAATTTCAAAAGACAGCAGAGATAAGTAAAAGTTGAATCTGCCATATTTGACTCAAACCTTCATTCTACGTAAATTTTTTTTGTTAGTATTCATTATTTTTCTTATGGTTTATTTTAATTCCCCCTAGTTAACACAGTGTAATATTAGTTTTAGGTGTACAATATAGTGATTCAACACTTCAATACATCACCTGGCACTCTTTGCAAGTGCACCCCTTAATTCCCATCACTTGTTTGACTTATCTAATAGAGGGGAGGGTAACCGTATAGTAACCCTCCTTTTGTTCTCTGTAATTAAGAGTCTTTCTTGGTTTGCCTCTCTCTCTTTCTTTGTCCCTTTGCTCACTTATTTTGTTTCTTAAATTCCACTTATCAGTGAACACTAGAGTACTTGTCTTTTTCTAACTTATTTCACTTAGCATAATACACTCTAGCTCCATCCATGTCATTGCAAATGGCAAATTTCATTCTTTTTATGGTTGAGTAATATTCCATTGTACATATATACCACCTCTTCTTTATCCATTCATTAGTCAGTGGACATTTGGGCTCTTTCCATAATTTGTCTGTTGTAGATAATGCTGCTATAAGCATTGGGGTGCCTGTATCCCTTCAAATTAGTATTTTTGTATTCTCTGAGTGAAAACCTAGTAGTGCGGTTGCTGGGTCATAAGGTAGTTGTGTTTGTAACTTTTTGAGGAATGTCCATACTGCCTTCCAGAATGGCTGCACCAGTCTGTATTCCCAACAACAGTGCTCTAGGGTTTCCCTTTCTCCACATCCTCACCAACAACTGTTGTTTCTTATATTGTTGATTTTAGCCATTCCGACAGGTGTGAGATGATATCTCCTTGGAGTTTTGATTTATATTTCCCTGATCATAAGTGAGGTTGAGCATCTTTTCCTGTGTCTGTTGGCCATCTGTATGTCTCCTTTGGAAAAAGAAGGAATTACGATATTTACATGGTTTAGATTTAGGTGTATCTAAATTCAGATAGGGTTTTTTTAGGGTGACCTTCCTTTCTGAGCAGTTTCTTTCTATTCCTCAAACCTAATTATTAAACATTAAAGTTTTCAGTTTTTAAATTTTGTGGATCTTTCTTTTTTGGGATACTATTTATGTGGTGGTAGTTGTGAGGTCCTCATTTTATTGACGGTTGTCCATTGAGGGCCATCTCTGACTTCTGAAGGCCCCCTTTGTCTTTGCCCATGGTCCTTACACCTCACAACCAGCAGTGTGCACCCAAATCTCCTCACACTTGCAGTCTCTGACTTACCTTTCTGCCACATCTCTCCTATTTTCCTTTTCTGTCTCCTTTGATTGATTCTTACCCTTTTAACAGTTCATGTAATTACTTGGGGTTTACCTAGATAATCCAAGATAATCTTATTTTAAGGTCAGAAGATTAGTAATCTTAATTCCATTTGCAAAATCTCTTTATAGTAGTACTAGATGAGTGTTTTATCAAATAATCAGACAGTAGGAATCTAGCAGGGGGGGGAGGGAATCATAGGGATTCTGCTCCTCACAGGGCCTATAGACACATCTCGCTTATATTCATAATCTGACTGGTGGAAATTGCCAGACCTCCTAAATTAGTAGTTTTCTAGACCAATGACTCTCAAACTTTGATGTGTGTCAGAGACACGTGGAGAACTGATTTGGCATTGAGAGACCCAGACCCTTGAAGTAGCATAGCGCCTAGCCCTTGATATTTTTACCAAGTTCCCTGGTGATTCCAATACCCATTATGGTTTAATCAACTTTGGATGCATAGTAAAATTGTTTGTGGGAGGGAAGGGACTTTTTAAAATCCCAAGGTACAGGGGCACATGGGTAGCTCAGTTGGTTAGGCGTCTGACTTCAGCTCACGTCATGATCTAATGGTTCATGAGTTCAAGCCCCGCATCAGGCTCTGTGCTGACAACTTGGAGCCTGTGGAGCCTGCTTCAGATTCTGTGTCTCCCTCTCTTTCATGAGAGGGACAGAGACATGCTCTGTCTCTCTCAAAAATAAATATTAATTAAAAAAGATCCCCAAATACAGAATCAATTAAATCATAACTGCAGGTGGTGATCCATGTATCAGTATGCTTTTTTCTCCCTTTATTTTTTTTTATTGAGGCATAATGGACACACAACATTATATTAGTTGCAGGTGTACAACAGAATGATTTGACATTTGTACATATTGCAAAATGATCACCAAGCAAGTCTAGTAAGCATCTGTCCTGATACAGAGTTACAGAATTTTTTCTTGTGATGAGAACTTTTAAAATTTTATTTCTTAATAGCTTTCAAATATGTAACATAGTACTATAAACTATAGCCACCATTCTGTACATTACATCCTCATAAATTATTTTTAACTGGAAGTGTGTACCTTTTTATTGCCCACTCCCTGCCTGTCAACCACTCTATCAACCACTGTCACTCTATCAGTGAACTCATAGATACTATATTTCTAACAAGCTCCTAGAGCATGACATGCTGCTTCTTCATGGAACACACTTTGATTAGCAAGATTCTAGAACATTTTTAGAGTCTTATATTGATCTGGAAGTATATCAGAAACAGTGCCAGGGTTTCTGCATATATTTCCTTTTTTAGCAGAGTTGGAATTTTCATGTGTCAAATTATAGCCCCACCATTTAGGTATGTAGGAGAATTGGTTTTATATTCAGTCAAGAACTAATGATAGCAGTAAATTTAATTGTGTGTGTGTGTGTGTACACACGTAGGTTTTTAAAATTATCACTTGAATACATTCTAACACCCAGGAAAACACACTGTAGTATTTGACCTCAAAAGACCTATACACTCTAATAGCTACTGTAAGTTACAAAGTAAAGGTCATCTATTGCCCTGTACTCCCTTGAATATAGCAATACTCAGTGGGATATCTCAAACTTTAGCTGTTTTAGCTGTTACAAAACATACCATTTATACATAGAGAAAAAAGATAATATAGAAACAGTTCTAGTTGTTATAAATACAAGCTGATTAAAATGATTTTATGTATTCTTCAAGAGAATCCATTATTTTTTAAGTTTTTTTTAAAAAATAATGTTTATTTTTGAGAAAGGCAGACAGAGCATGAGTGGGGGAGGGGCAGAGAGAGAGAGAGGGAGACACAGAATCTGAAGAAGGCTCCAGGCTGTGAGCTGTCAGCACAGAGCCCAACATGGGGCTCGAACTTGTCAACCATGAGATCATGACCTGAGCCAAAGTTGGACACTTAACCGACCGAGCCACACAGGCGCCCACAAGAATCCATTATTAAACAAAGATCTGTTGATTCCCTACTGTGATTGAGGCACCCTAAGACTGAGGGGATCCAAAGATGAAAAAGACATGTTCCTCAAAGTGTTAACAGTTGCAGAATGAGATGTGTGCCAGGAAAGAAATTTCCTAAAATGCCACGGGAGGGATGAAGAGAGACTTGTCCCTAGTGAAAAAGTCTGGGAACGTTACATAGAAGAAATGGCATTTGAGCTGGACATTGATATTTGTACGTGATTTGGGCCAATGTTATGTATGAGTAAAGATATAGATGGGGAAAAATGCAATGTCGAAGAAATATTAGTGTAATTAAGCATAAGTGGGATGGAGTGGAACAGAAACAATAGATATGTTTGGAGCCGGGTCATTGAGAAAGTTTGAGTGGCAGCATTCAAAGAGTTTGGGCTTTATTTGTCAGGCTGTTGGGAACAAAACAAGATTCTATAGCAGGGAGATGATATGATCTGAGTTGTACCTTAAAAAGATCACTTTCACACTGCACCTTGGTTAAAAGAAAATAAAACTGACAGTGATAGACAAGATGGACAGGAGCAGTGCCGCAGGGCTGACTTGGCTGATCCAACATAGAACCCCTTTCTACTGAGCCCACATGTGCTGAGAACCTTCTTCAAAGTAGCACTCTGGACGGCCATTACCCATCCATTGAAGTTGGCACAGGAAACAAAAATAACTTGCCATTCTGGAATAGGAGACAGGGGAGACACATTGGGAGATTATGATGACAGTAGGGATGTAAGTAGGGCATGCAATAGTTATTAATAATGGGAGGGTGTTATATAAGAAGAAAAGGATTCTAGGGGCCTTTGGGGAATACGTTTGGCAGGATTTGGTGGCTACTTGAGGTGGTGCTGAGGGACAAGAAGTCTGGACTATTTCTTTCATGAGAGACTGAAGCTAGAATTACATATTGGGTCGCTTACTAAATTGGACGATATTTGAAGAAATGAACTTACAATGGTAAGTACAGAGAGAAAAGAGAAGAGTAGAGATAAAACCTCTGGAGAAACCTAGAATTTGGAAATAGAAGCAAGAAAAGAAGTGAAAGTAAAAAAGAAGGAACAGAGAGGAAGTAAGTAAACTCGCATGTGATAGATACCACGTGAGAAGACAATTTGAGAAGGAATGAATGGTCAAACACTGTCAAATGGCCAGATGATTGAGGAGGATGCTGGCTGAATAAATGCCACTGATTAAAATTAAAGACCATCATAGTACCAAAATAAAATACTGCGATGATTCTGTAAGAATATTCTTAGGAGGATCTGTAATTCAAACACTTCCACGTATGTGAAAGATTTTCATCAGGATTCAGTTGTGTTTGCTCTTTGAATTAAAACAATGATGAAAATGGTCTCAAATGTAGGAAGAAAGGTAAAGGACTGAGCAAATTGTATGAGGTTTTCATATTCATTTCTTAGTTTGAATTTTTGCATAAAATTTGGCAAAGGATACACGCATCCCATGTTTAATGCAGCATTATTTGCAATAGCCAAACTATGGAAGCAGCTGAAGTATACATCGACAGATGAAGGGATAAAGAAGATGTGATACACACACACACACACACACACACACACACACACACACATACACACACACACAATGGAATGTTATTCAGCCACAAAAAACAATGAAATATTGTCATTTACAATGACATGAATGAAGCTAGGGAGTATACTGCTAAGGGAAATAAATCAGAGGAAGACAAATACTGTATAATTTCACTCATGTGAAATTTAAAAAAACAAAATGAATGATCAAAGGAAAAAACAACCAAGAAACAGGCTCTTTAAAAAAAATATATATATATCTTGATTTTTGAGAGAGTCAGAGACAGAGCACAAGCAGAGGAGGGGCAGAGAGAGGGAGACACAGAATCTGAAGCGGGCTCCAGGCTCTGAGCTGTCAGCACAGAACCTGATGCAGGGCTTGAACTCACAAATTGTGAGATCATGACCTGAGCCAAAGTTGGATGCTTTAACTGAACCACCCAGGTGCCCCAACAGGCTCTTAATTACAGAGACCAAACTAATGGCTAGCAGAAGGCAAGTAGGTGGGGGGATAGGAGAAATAGGGGATGAGAATTATCATATTTAACACTTATGATGAAAAAAATCATAAAAATAAATGAGAAAAAAAAAAAAGGTATCTTTTATGTGGCATAGTTTACCTATTGGCCAAAGACACAGGGTACTTGAAATTCTAACTTGTTTTATGCAGTATGTAGCAGATACTTGATAGATGAGGCAATTGTAGATACCAAGTCTTGTATGGACTCCACCCCTGACTAGTAAAGTGTCTTAGGATAATTCACTTGTATTTGTGTGAATGGAACATAATTCAGACTTCAAAATTTAAATGTATCAACAGGATTGTAACTGATAGTCGATAAAGTTTTTAGAGGGAGTTTATGATTAAAGAATCATGGGATATTATAGTTCCATATTAATTAGCAATAGAGGTCAAGCAAGATATTGAAATTATTATAATTAGAGTAATTTAGGTTTTGCTAGAAATATTTACCCCAAAGTGTTTTTTTGTTATTAATTATTATAGTAATACAAAAAATTTTGGAGCTGCATATATTTATGTCCAAAATACATGTGTGAAATAGCCCAGCATTTTCACATTTTGCTTCATTAGACTTTACACTATTTTATCCTATTGCTGATTAAACTAGTGATTTTTACTAAAAGCTCATCTTTCAAGTAAACAAACTTCACTATAGTTAATACCTCTGATAAATTTTGATTTGAGTCTGATAGCTGCTTTTTGCACTTTCCCAATTTGTTATTGGAGTTAAAAAAACATCTACGAACAGCTTTTTTAAACATATAAAACTTACGAAGAGGGACTTTTCGTGAAAAAAAGTGATTAAATCCAGAAATAATTTTGTCAGCTTTCCCTGAGCACTCAAGAGAGATTATTTGCTGTGTGTTTATGCTATATAAATTCGACTTAGACATATAATTGAAACAAAAGATGTTACCGTGTTTAGGTTTTAAATGACAGACACAAAGATTCTGTTGTTTCATAACATAATATAAATTGATCTTTGAATTTCATGGTGGCTTTGATCCTTCTAACGCAATGTGGCAATGCAGAAAAGAAACCAGTGCAACATCTTTAGTTTGCTTTTGGAACCAAACTGTTTTCCTCTCTGATTTTAATTGAAAGTGTTTAGACTAAGTATATATTTAGTTTTTCTCAGATAACTCAACCAGGAACTCCTATAACATCAAAGGAAAGTAATAATATCAGCTGTCTTCTCTGTTTAACTTTGAAGACAACATATAAAAATGAAAACACTTAATGGAAAATGCTTTTAAAACTCATGTTCTACCTTGAAACTTTTCTGTCAGTCACTAAAAAAGTAAAAAAAAAAAACTGCACTAAAAATAATTGTGATCTTGACTAGACCTAAGCTTTTATTTACATATTAGTTGTTAATTGTGAAGAAAACAGAAATTTGTTGAAATTGTGCAATTGTTAGAAATCGAGTCCAAGTGGTTTTGATATGGAAATGATTAGTGCCAAAGCAAAACGTTTGCAATTGCAATATCTACTACTTCACGTAATTATAATAATGATAAAAACAATAATAACAACTATTAAACCAGTTGTAATAGCATACTTCTTGAAGCTAGAGTCACACCGCGTAACTTGAAAATACCTCAAAAATTAGGAAATATTTTTTATTTTTTTATGTTTTGAGAGAGAAAGCACATGTGTCCGAGTCAGGGAGGGGCAGAGAGAGAGAGGGAGACAGAGGATGGAAAGTGGGCTCTGCACTGACTACAGAGAGCCCAAAGTGGGCTTGAGCTCGTGAATTGTGAGACCATGATTGGAATGAAGTTGGATATTCAACCTACCAAGCTGCCTAGACACCCCCAAAATTAGGAATATTTTTAATCAAGGTTGAATTTAATATAACTAATAAGATTCATATTATTTATGCATTATGGACTCAGGAATTATTCATGGTGTAGAATTACTAAGAACAGCATGTCTTTAAGCATCACAGTCCTTATTCTTCATTTCCCATTCCATAGTAATTTTAAACTCTGCCCATGATAACTGTATGGAGCATGAGGCATTACATAAACATATGTGAAAAGGTTATATTTCTGTTTTTTTTAATTTTTTTAATGTTTATCTCTATTTTTGAGACAGAGACAGAGAATGAGTGGGGGACAGGCAGAGAGAGAGACCCAGAATCAGAAGCAGGCTCCAGAATCTGAGCTGTCAGCACAGAGCCCAAGGCAGGGCTCAAACTCGTCAACTGCAAGATCATGACCTGAGCTGAAGTCGGACGTTCAACCGACTAAGCCACCCAGGCGCCCCTATATTTCTGGTTTTTTTTAAATGTTTATTTATTCATTTTGAGAGAGAGAATCCCAAGCAGGCTCTGGGCTGACAGTGCAGAGCCCAATGCAGGGCTCTATCTCATGAGCTCGTGAGATCATTCATGATCTGAGCTGAAATCAAGAGTTGGATGGTTAACAAACTGACCCACTCTGGCGCTCCATGATATAGTTCTGTTTTTAAATTTTTTTTTGCATTCTAACTGGGTACATGGACATTTTCCCTTCTAATGCATGTTGGTAATATCTAGTTATATTACCATAACTCATTAAAGAGATAAAGGGTTCCCTGGTCATAATGATCAAATATACTTGTGATAATACCAAGTGATATAGATATATTTGTGGGCAAAATATAAAAGCATGTATCTAGTTCTTCTAGATAGTAAGGCTGAATATACAACATTATGTATCTATATAAATTATATTTTATATCTCCAGAGTGTAAAAAATGCTATCAGTAAACATTTCTGAAATTTGTTGGGGAATTTTTGAAAACTATTAATAGATTTATTTTGTATTACTCTTTTGAACAAAGTTGGTTCAGCAATTTTGCCATTAAAGCAGGAGAAAAGAAAGGGTGATGATAAGGTTTTAATTAATAAAACTTAAAAATCTTGAGCTGTTCCTAGTGTTTTAATGTTTCGATTGTTTCTTTAAAATAGAGAAAACTTAGATGATGTAATGTAAAATAAGTGATTTTTTTTTGAGTCTTAAAATTTCAGTCCCCATGTTGTTGGAAGAAAAGTTTATTTTGGTTTCAATATAAAATGGTAGAAGAGAAATATAAAAACACTTAAAATGAGTCTTCTCCAGTTTCCAAACATATAATTGAGTTTTCTTGTAATATCAAGTAAGAAAGGTAGAAAAGAAATTTCAACACTTTTATAAACTCTTGAAAAATGTGGTTAATAACAACAGTGCGAACCCACTCTTAAGCTATGCAATAAAAGCTTACATGGAAACATAGCTGAAGTAGGAACAGAGGGAAAACCTTTGTTATATTTTGTAGAACCCCAAATATTTGTAATGTATTGCTCATATAAGAAATACATACTTTCTTCAGAGTTTTCTTTAGTCTTAGCCATTTAGCTTTATTTTAGGCCTAGATTGTCAATGCCGGCTTGCTTACTAGCATTCTAAGGGGATTCTTTTCTAAGAATCAAAATACAAAGAAAAGACTGCGGCATGTATGTGCTATGAAATCATAATTACTGGGAGGTGAAATACATACAATTTATGTGTCTTCATTTTCGAAAGGAAAACAAAAGTGGATGGTGGTCACAAGTAAAAATTCAAAATTGTGTTTGATATTTGTCATCAAACTTTTAGCTTCCTGGAAGTAACCACTACAACAGAAGATAAGCTTTTTTTTTTTTTTTTTTTTTTTTGGTAGAAAAGAAATGTTAGTTTATTCGGTTTAAATTTTGATTCTGTGTTTACCCATAGAAACTGGTTGAATTGATTTCATTTTAAGTTAAAGGCAATTGTAAAAAAATCTTTTTTTTTAAATTTCTATATGATGGAGATTTGGCAGTATTTTTCATATGGTTGGTTGGTTTATAAATTCAAAATGTGGATTACTATTTTCTTTTTATCAGGAGACTATGCTACTGAATTAGGCCATCGAGAAATGTGAAATTAGATAAATGCTTTACTTTGGTTTAACAAAAAAAGTGATTGAATCTTTTTTAATACAAACTTAACAGTAGAAGTTTTAAAAAGAATCCTTGCCAGTAAAATGCTAGGAATGTTACTTTCTATTCAGAATCTTCAGATATAAGTTCTATAACCAACTTATTATTCAGTTTTTATCTATAGGGCTCATATATGTCTATTTTGAAATGAAACAAAATTCAGAACAATTTGAAGTTGTTTATTACTTTCAAAACACATAGTATTCCATTATTAGGTGTGAGATTATCAGTTTTCTCTGTAGCCTGCTGCATATCTGTCAACATAAGGGATATTTTAACTCATTTTCTGAAACATTCAGCCCTTCTCCCAGGCTTCTACCCCATTGCTTATCTCTCTTCTTGGGCACCTTCCTGCCCTCTGATCGTGCTCTGGAAGAAAAATAACCAATCTGATTGTTAAGAAATGGACATTAATTGGCTCCATTTTACTAGTGGGTAGGACTACTGTGTCTTAAAGTTGAGGCTGAAGTTCAGACCCATAAGAGCATGTTTCTTTTCGCGTCTGACCTTTTAGATTAAGCAACCTGGCCATCTTTGTTTTGGGGGAAGTAAACAGGAACCCTGGAGCCTAATCTGTATTCTGTAGCCCAGGGTTATTTTGGGACCCCGGACTGGGTGTGGAGGGGTCATGCTAGGGATGTCTTAACAAGGTTATTAGTAAAGCAATGAACTACTTCCCATTAGGCAAATTTTCCTCAAATTTTTAGTGCCTTGTAAACGATAGCACTCAGAGCAACGGCTCACCAGCAATACTTAAGACCATTAAATGTAAACATTCCTGTTCCCCAAGGTCTTAGAGCCCAGGCACATTTTTGAGACACTGTGTACAGTGTTAGAAATGGAGAAAGAACCCTCTATATTTTTTTCTATTCTTGATTCATTCAAATACACTTTACATAATATAAGGCACCAAAATGAGGAATTAGCCTCCTTTTTTTACAGGGCTAACACAGCTAAGAATATATTCCCACTTAAAACATCTTTAATACCAAATAATAGCAGGTAGTAATAATTCAGGGCAAAAATTTGAGACAAATTAGTAAGGCACAGCTAGAAGGTCAGTGCATCCAAAGATTATTTTATTTCATTAAGACTTAAAAGGTAAATTCAAACTCTTTGAATGGAAATACATAATACCATGAAATTAAGATATTAGGACATAGTTATTACCATGTTACATAATACATGCTAATACATAGTTATTACCCTCATACGTACATCAATATACCATATATATGTATAGACACATACATAAAATTTGATGGTTTATAAGCACATACGTAAGTTTATTAGTAAAATATTTTTTTCTTGGCAGTACATTCTTGAGGAAACTGCTTCGTTGCTTGGGTGCAAAAATGAGTTTGATGGATGATTTCTCTAACTGTGAACAAACTTTTAGAAGAGACCTAAGTTGAGCTTCTTTACTTTATAATGGAATGAAAAATACTAATGGGTCTTCTTTCTGTACTTTAAGTGTATCACTCAATAACTCTTCATATCTGTTTTGTAAGTGACCCTGTGGTGGAGATACAGTAGAGAAGAAAATTGATCTAATTCATGTCATCGTGATGCATTAGTGAATGAAAATAAAGGCTAGGAAAGTGCCACAGGATAAGCTGAAGTCATTGTTTTCTAATGTAAAATTATAGTGGCAATTACTGAGCAGAATAATTCCGTGATGAAATCTGAAACTGAAAAATAATTCCTAGTGGAATGACATCATTAAGATGGCAATATAGGTCATTTCTGAATTCAGTCCCCCTCACAAGAAGGCCAACCAGCAACTATCTATAGACAAGATACTGTTGTGAAAATCCCAGAACTCAGGGTGAGCCTGGGGCACCCATCACAGAGCCCGAGAGAGACTACATTAGAAGGCTAAGAGGAGTGGCTCCATTCTGACTGCATCGCCCTCCCCAGGCTAGCACAGTGCTACACCAAGAAGGCCCCTCTGGGCCTGCATTTCTCCAGTGGGAGAAAAAGAACCCAAATGGACATTGAGCTCCATCAGTTTTGCAGGACCCTTTCTGGAAGCCCCCTCAGGTCTTACCCCCAGGGTCTTGTACAGTGGGTGGCAGATAGAGGCAGAGAAGGGGACACAACTTAAACCAGTGCTCAGATCTTGGCAGATCGCATTCCTGCTTGCTGCAGCACCCAAGCAGAAATCCCAACCAGTGGCTCTCTCTATCGGCAGAGCTGAGCTGGTGGCACATCTGGCCAGGGAGCTTGAGTAGCAGTTCTGCCTAATTTGAGTCCCAGCCAATGAACTTTATTGGCTATGGAGGCTGTTCTATACCTTTGCTTGGGCAAGGAAGCAAATTCAGCAGCCCCACCCAACTACACTCAGGTATAGCCTCCAGCACAGCCTGACCAGGAAGACTGGCCAGAAAACCTGGGCAGCTGTGCATCCCATCTTATAGCCCTGTTTGGCCAAAGAGCCAAGCCAGTAGCCCACGATAACTGTTAAGTATAACCTCTAGCCCTGTGAAACCAAGGAGCCCAAACAGTGACACTATGCAGCCTTGAAGTCCAGCCTACAATACCACCCAGCCACTGAGTACAGCCTACAGTCCTGTTTTGCAACAGAGCCCAAAATGTGGTCCTGACTGATTGCAGGGCATAGCTTGTGGCCTTGCCCAAGAAGGGAAGCCAACCAATGATCTCACCCAATCATGGGACATACCTAAAGCTCTGCCTGAGAAGGGAGCACAGACAGATGTCCTGCCTGACCTTGAAGCACAGTCTCCAGCCCCACCCAAATGCAGGATATAGCTCAAGGCCCCTTGCAACTAGAAAGCCTAGCCAGAAAACTTGCCCAAGAGCCAGCAGCCTACCTGATTCCAAAGCCCAGCCTATATCCCTGCTTAACTTTGGAGTACAGTCTGTGGCCCAACCTGGTTACAGAAGACATCCTGACACTCCATCCAAATATAAAGCCCAAGCATGGATTCCAGCCAGTGCCCACTCCCAGTCAAGGAGAATAGTCTGAGACCCCCACCTGACAAGGAGCAGTTGCAGAACTAGACCTTAGCCCTACCTTATCACAGACTCTAACCAGTGGCACCACCCTAACAGAGGACACAGCCTATGACCTCACCCAACCAGAGGTGATTGCACAACTGAGCCACTGGCCACACTTGACCTTTGGAACACATCCATTAGCCTGCCTGTTCCAGGAGCTCACTCAGCAGCCCCACTTGGAAACAATCCAGGCAGTAGTCCTCTTCAACTGTGGAGGCCAGCCCCTGGCATTTCCCTGACCTCAGCATGGTCAGTGACCTTGTCCAACTAGATAGCTCATAGCAAGCCCTGTCTTCCCACAGATTCTGACAATTGACCGGCCATCAGCCCAAACTGACCTAACTGGTGATGGTCTTTTCCTGCTGAAGTGAACCTGTAAAATCTGGAAGAGGAAAATGCTTCCTTAAATCCATAAATGCCAATTAAGGAATCAAGGATCATGGAGAGTCAGGTAATCCTGATGCCACCAAAGAAAACTAATAAAGCTCCAATAACTGATGCTGAAGAAATGGGCATCTATAAATTGTCAGACTAACCCTCTTAAAGAAGTTCAATGAACTACAAAAACATAGACATTTAGACAAGACATTAGGAAAACAGTGCATGAACAAAATGAGAACTTTAACAAGGAAGCAGATACCATTGTCAAACATGTGGAGATCCTAAGACTTCTTGAGAATTTTAAAGAATTCAGTAAAGAGCATCAAAAGCAGACTCAACAAAGTAGAAGAATCCATGAACTGAAAGAGAGGTCATTTGAAATTATCCAGGCAGTGGAGCAAAAATAGAAAAAAAAAAAGAATGAAGAAAGTCTGTGGGATTTGTGGAGAAGCAGCAACATGCAGAAACTGTGTTCCTATATACTAACAACAACATATCTGAAAAATAAAACAATCATCGGCAGAATAGCATCAAAACAACAAAATACTTGGGAGAAAATTCAACCAAGGAAATGAAAGAGCTGTATGTGCAAAGAAGCTACAAAACTTGGATGAAAGAAATTGAAGAAGAGACGAACAAATGGAAAGTTACCCTGTGTTCATGGTTTGAAAGAAGTAATATTGTTAAAATGTCCATACTACCTAAGGTCATCTGTCAGCTCAGTGCAATCTCTATCTTGATTTTAATGGCCTTTTCCTCACCAATAGAAACAGATTCATATGGAACCACAAAAGCCTCCAAACAGCGAAAGCAATTCTGAGAAAGAACAAAGCTGGAAGCATCACCTGTCCTCATTTCAAACTATATTACAAAGTGATAGTAATCAAACCAGTATGGTCCTGGCATAAAAGCAAACCCACAGACCAAAGTAATAGCATTGAGAACCAAGAAACAAACTCTTACATATACAATTGACTAATATTTGAGAAGAGAGTGAAGAATACTCAATGAGGGGAAGACCAGCTCTTCAATAAATGGTTTTTGGGACACTGAATATTCACAGGCAAAAGAATGAAAAGTGGACTCCCATATTATACTACTCACAAAAGTTACCTGCGAGTGGATTAGAGACTTAAATATAAGGCCTGAAACCATAAAGCTTTTGGGAGAAAACACAGGGAAAAAGCTCCTTGGCATTGGTCTCGGCAATGATTTCTTGGATATGACATCAAAACCATAAGCAACAAAAGCAAAAATCAAAAAGTAACACTGCTCCAACAAAAAGGTCTGCACAGAGAAGAAACCACCAACAAACTGGGAACACAACCTATGGAACATGAGAACATATTTGCAAACCACATATTTGATGAGGATTAATGTCTAAATACATAAGGAACTCAGAATTCAGTAGCAAAAAATGCAATTAAAAAATGGGCAAAGCACCTGAATATACAGTGTTTTGAAGATACTCAAATGGCCAACAGATACTTGAAAAGGTATACAATGTCAGTAAACATCAGGAAAATGCAAATCAGAACCATAGTGAATATCAACTCCCACCTTTTAGAATGACTACTATAAAAAAGACAAAAGATAAGTGCTGATGAGGATGTGGAGAAATAAGAATGCTTGTGAACTGTTGGTGCAAGTGTCAATTAGTACAGCTACTATGGAAACAGTCTGGAGGTTCTGTAAAAAATTAATCACCATGTGATCCAGCAGTTCTATGTCTGGGTATCTTTCTGAAGGAAAGGAAATCATTATCTCAGAGAGATTTCTGCACCCCAGGTATATTGCAGCACTCTTTATAGTAGCCAAAAGATGGAACAACAAAACTGTTTGTCAACAGATGAGTGGATAGAGAAAATCTGTATATATAATAATATTTAGATAATATAGGTAATATTATCTCTATAATATATACTATATATAATGTTCCTTTTTAACATGTATAATATTCCAAATTTCCCAGTCATAAAAAAGAAGGAAATTCCATCATTTGCAACAACATGGATGAATCTTGAGAGCATTTTGTTAAGTGAAATAAGTCTGACAGAGAAAGGCAAATATTGTACAATCTCACTTATATGTAGAGTCTAGAAAAACGGAATTTATAGAAACAGCAGATGGGTGGTTGTCAGAGGTGGAAGGTGGGCAGGGTAGCTTGGGGAAGATGGTGAAGGTGGTCAAAACATACAAACTTCTACTTAAAAGATGAATAAATTCTAGAGGCACCTGGGTGGCTCAGTCAGTTAAGCGTCCAACTTTGGCTCAGGTCATGATTTCATGGTTCGTGGGTTCGAGACCTGCATCAGGCTCTGTGCTGACAGCTCGGAGCCTGGAGCCTGCTTCAGATTCTGTCCTTGTCTCTTTGCCCCTCCCCTATTCACTTCACTCTCTGTCTGTCTGTCTCTCTCTCTCTCTGTCAAATACAAAAAACAAAACATAAAAAAAAAGGTGAGTAAATTTTGGGCATGTAACTTAGAGCATGGCCACCATAGTCAACAATACTGAAACGTATATTTGAAAATTGCTGTAGAGTAGAACTGAACATTTCTTGTAACACACACACACACACACACACAGATTGTTAACTATGTTAACTATGTGAGGTGTGTTAACCTTATTGTTATAATCATTGGGCAACACATACATATATTAAATCATTACATTGTACCCCTTAAACTTATACAATGAAACAGCTAATTCTATCTTGATAAAGCTGGAGGAAAATAAAATTTGTGTTGTACTGCAAAAAAAAAAGCCCCTATAAATTGGTGAAAAGAAAAACTAACCATGAAGTTGAGAGTCTTCATAAAAGTGGACTAGTGAATTCCATTTTATTTAAAATAGTAAGCTGTGCCTGTGTGACTTCAAGAGATACATTGTAAACATAGGTGAGTTGCTTTAAAAAGAGTGATTTCTGAACCAGGATTGTGGAGAGGTACTTGCATCTGCTTATCTCTTAGGAACAGACACTAATCTATGAATTTAAAGCAATTGTTTCTCGGAGGATGTTATAGGAATCAGCACCATTAGAACTTGTCATTTTATGCTGAGGAGGTACATGTTTAAGGCAACAGAACTCTGACATGGTGAGTTGCATGATGTTCTTGCTATAGAAATCGCAGGCACATCAAAGCTTAAGATGCTCACTTTCCTAAATGGTAGTCTCTGGTGCTTCCCACAATTTTATGGCACCTGAAAAACATGAGACCAGAAATTGGTATCACCTATTTTGCAAATAGCTTTCAGAAAAATGGAAGTCTAAATACTCAGGTGCCATTTTAGTGCTGCTGTGTAAAGTTAGGCAAGGCATTTTATCTCTTTGAATCAGCTTTTCCTTCACCTAAAATGAAAAACTTGGCTGTATCACCACCGGGTCACTTTATATTTTGGCTTTTGTCGTCATTCTGTGATTCTGCTAGTATTAATAAAATGATGATCTTATTTCTTCTTGTGAAAGCTGTATCGATCCAAAGCATGTTGTTTAGTGATAAGCTACCCCTTCGAGCTTGGTGGGGCATTATTTAAGTGTAAGAATGTTGCTCTATTAAAAAATAAATCTGTACATGCCTTACAAAGGGAAAGGAAGAAAAAATTGAAGAAATTTGATAATGGCAAATAAAAATAGGAAAATAATAAAGCCAGCAATAAAGTTAATAGAAATTAATATCATACAGTCATATGTTATTGCCACAGGTAGGAGCAAATTTGGCTCTAATCTTTCCAGCAGCCAAAGACATAGAGGAGAAACAATAATTAAAAAAAGTATTGAATAAAGAAGTATGACTTTTCTGGAGAAAAAACTTTTCCTCCCTTGCCAAAGGGAACAGTGTTCACTGTGGTAGATAACATCTTCAATATCTTGGAATTTTATAACAGCCGAGTCTTAAAATATTCTCAGTAGCTTGAGGGTGAATATCAAAGCACATGTTCAGAGTAACATCATGTCATTGAGCTAGGCAGAGTTTTTAAACATTGGCTGTAATGACATTTTCCTGTTGTGAGGGGCCGTCCTATGCATGGTAGGATGTTTGGCAGCCACCCTGACCTCTGCCCATTAGTTGCCAGTAGCAACCCTCTAGCACCCCAGTTGTGACAAACAAACATTTCTCCAGATATTGTGAAAGTCCCCTGGGGGAGCAAATCATCCACAACGGAGAGCCACTAACTTAATAGTAGTAATTAACCGATTACCAGTTATTCAACTACAATTGTCAAAACTGCTATAATAAAGAAATGAGTTTGGGGCTTAAGAAATGCTTTTTGGGCGCTCCTGGGTGGCTCAGCTGGTTAAGTGTCTGCCTTCAGCTCAGGTCATGATCTCACGTTCCGTGGGTTTGAGTCCCATGTCGGGCTCTGTGCTGACACTCAGAGCCTGGAGCCTGCTACAGCTCCTCTCTCTCTCTCTCTCTCTCTCTCTCTCCGTTCCTCCCCCACTTGTGCTCTCTCAAAAATAAATAAATGTAAAAAAAAAAAAAAAAGAAATACCTTGTGGAAGAAGTAAGACCTAATAGGAGACCTGAAAGGTAAGGAGTATTTAGCTCCACAAAATGTAGGATGTGGAGTATTCCAAATTGAGGGATAGTATGTGTACTAGCCATGAATTAGGAAGGCAGATGTGACATGTCATTGCATCAGTACTGGTGACCAAGATGACAACATCAGATTCTTGTCATTATCCAACCAAGAAATGTTGACCAAGTAGTGGTCTCCTAGTGCTCTGAAAATGTGGGATCTAGATTTTTTTTTTTTACCTATGTGCTTGCAACCTGGTAAAGAAAGCAGAAATAAAACAAAATAGAGCGGTGTGCATTAAAGCTAGTTTGGAAATTACTGTCATTGCAAGAGGATAATAACAAGAAGCTGATAGAGCTGGAAAGACTGGGAAGAGGAATGGGGGGAATTGCCACCGAAGGCATGGTCTGATTGTAAGGACTAGATGGTGGAATAAAAGCACCTTGTCAGAAGGGAATATCCTGGAAAATGGCTGGAGATATAAACAAATTTACAGACTGGTCAAGGACATAACTAGTTCTAAGGTCATCTGTTTGGGGTTCGGCAAGTTCAGCCTCCCAAAGACAGCCTTACCTATTTCAGGGCTGGGAGAATTTTGGGAGCATCATTATTTTAGGAGCAGGTAAGTCATCATTTTAGGAGCAGAGTAAAAGTGGCATGAATGTTACAGTGAGTGGGGAAAAAAGAATTTGAGAGTACCGGCTAAGATTAAAAGCTGGTGCAAGAACTATCTTGGTGATTTTGATAGGTAGTGAACTGAATTAATCTATAAAGGACTATTACTTCGGGGGGGAAGATCCTAACACTGAGGTATCTTCAAATGTTGAGTCCAGAACAGTTGCCTCAATTATTTTTCTTCTAGTGTGGGCTCAGAATGAAAGTGAGATGCTGTATTAGTCCAGGTCAAAATCAAGGTGACTCTCTTCACTTAACCAGGTTGCATTTCAGTTTTTTTTTCTTTTTAGAAAATGATAAGCAATGAGGCAAACACTTAAAATCCAAAGACCTAGAGTCTAAATTCTTTTCCTCTTGTTATCCTATGCATAAAAGTTTACTGTGCAGATTTCAGATATTGTCAAATTGGTTTTAGCCCTCTACTTTCAAAGTGTAAGAGTTAGGACTCCCTCATTTTGAAAGTGGATACAAAGATTTTTTCTGTTTCAAAGGCAAGAAGACATGTTGGCCCTTTCTTTAACCTCTGCTGTGGTAGAAATGTTTGGCAGTGGTGATGTCCAACCACAGGCCATTATCTCATGAGGGGCAAGTTCAATGAGCAGGTTGTTCTTTCCTTTCAGTAATTACATTAACCACAAACTGGTAGAACTTCTTCATATAATTTTGCACAAAGATTTTGCAATCATTACATAGTCCATTTATTGCAAGTATATGGAGTGAATCTTTCAAAGAAAAATGCACACAGATTTTTATGATGTGGGAATAATTGTTAAACAGTCCTACATCATTCCCACCTCCCCCCATCAGAGAAAAAAATCAGCAAATATATTGTGATAATTAAGGACCTTCAGGCTAGTAAGGGAGAATTTGACTTACGATCTCTTTGAATGTATAGTTAAAATAGGTGAAAGGTGGCGGAATATGTCACCTTCAAATATGGTGCTTTGGTGTATTGATTATTTTGAGCTGTAGGCACTTGAGAAATAGCAAATGTGATGAGAGGTATTCTTTGAACTTATCTGCCTAAACCCTCCAAAAGGAATTCTCTTGTTATAGATCCCTTCCCTTGGTGTTTCATCAACCAGAAGGGTACTAGGAGAGGAGCCCAGACCTCAACATCACACCCAGACTTTTGACAAACTGTCATACCTCCCCTCTGTTTTTCTAAAGGCTCATTCGTTTGTTCTAAAAATCATTTATTCTTCCCTAAAAGTCCTACATCCCCCTTTCCTTTTCCTCCAAAGGTGGTTTTTAGCCCTGAATTCTAAGCTCCCTTGGGGAGTTGCCCATTTTTCTTGGCTCTCTCCCATGTACACATGGGTACACATGTATATAAATTTGTGTTTTTCTCTTCTGTCTCTTGTTACAGTGGTCTCATGTAACACTCAGAGGGTAGAAGGGTCATACTTCATTCCCTACACAGAAATAGGTGGAAGCAGTACTAGCAGGGAGGGGACTGAGAGATTTTATGGGCAAGAGGAAGACATTGATACTTTTTGGTTGAAATGATAGATTGTTTTGAGGGGGTAACATGGTGGAGATACTCCTTAGGAGAAAGAGAGAATGGGGCAGTGTGCTAATAGGTACTTGAAATAAAAAGTTGTTTGTTTATAGGTACCAGGATTACCAGAAACATTGAGAATAGGAGTTGGAAGAGGTGTGAATTGCTTCATCAATGAGAATGCCTTCCTAATCTGTATTTCCTGGTCTGATTTTTCTTTTTCTTTCTTCTTTCTTTCTTTCTTTCTTTCTTTCTTTCTTTCTTTCTTTCTTTCTTTCTTTCTTTCTCTCTCTCTCTCTCTCTCTCTCTCTCTCTCTCTCTCTCTCTCTTTCTTTCTGTAATTTTTAAGTTCATTTATTTGTTTTGAGAAAGAGAGTGCAGGAGGGAGAGAGCGAGAATGCCATGTAGGTTCTGTACTAACATTGTGGAGCTCCACACAGGGCTTGGGCTGGAACTCATTCACAGAATCCCGAGATCATGCATGACCTGAGTGGAAACCAGGAGTCGGACACTTAACCAAATGAGCCACCCAGGCACTCCTGGTCTGATTTTTTAAGGTGCATTTTTTTTCAACGTTTATTTATTTTTGGGACAGAGAGAGACAGAGCATGAACGGGGGAGGAGCAGAGAGAGAGGGAGACACAGAATCGGAAACAGGCTCCAGGCTCTAGGCTCTGAGCCATCAGCCCAGAGCCCGACACGGGGCTCGAACTCCCGGACTGCGAGATCGTGACCTGGCTGAAGTCGGACACTTAACCGACTGCGCCACCCAGGCGCCCCCGTGGTGCATTTTTTTTAAACCAGTGATTGTTAGGTACAATATGTTATGTTTCACTTTCCTTCAAAATCACCATATCTTAAAGCTAATTGGTTGGGTTTTTTTGGTTGTAAGTGACAGACCAATTTTGACTGTCTTAGGCAGGAAATGGAAATCCAAAGAATTTACTGCGTAGTCAAGTTTCAAGAAAGAGGAAAGCAGGGAAGCTCTGTGTGGTGGCCAAGAATATGATTCGGGGATTAGTCATCTAGGGGGCTTCCATTCCCAATAGTCAGCTATCAGGAATCTCTTTCTATGTAATAGATACCCAAATTTAGGGAGAGAGAACCTTACTAACCCAGTGAAGTCCATGCAGTTAGATTCCCACATTGATATGTGACTGTTGAAAGTCTATACCCTGTTCAAAGGGGGGGTGGGGGATAATCAGAGAAGGAGTCATTTTGAAGTGTGAGGATGAAGGTCGCATTCTAGAGATGGCAGAGTGGGAAAAGGTAAGCTGCCTTCCCTGTGTATATATTCCAACACTTAAGGTAGCAGCATAGAAGAAACAACACAAAAGTGCCAAAGAGCAAACACCACCTACCTTTTAGGATTTCCCCATAGCTTTATCACATGAGAGAGATAGCATATGCACAATCCATGTGATACGTACAGGATAGGAGTCCACTGGTAAATGCAGGCTTTATTCCAGGTCGCATTGTGCCCAACTAAAAACTGGAATCCATTACCAGGGAAGAAGTGTAGAATGGATGTGGCGATAAACAGCTAACAGCTTTCGCCACATTTAGGAAAGTAAACTACACACACACACACACGCGCGCACACACACACAGAAATATATATGCATGCGTATTGCAGACTATTTGTGTGTGTGTATACAATCTTAAATATTTTATGTGGTGTTTACAGCAACCCTAAAGAGTAAAAAAAGTCACTTCATCATTTGCACTTGAATCAGTATTTACTGATAGGGTTTCTATAAATTCTAACCTGGAGTCAGGGATGCTTTATAAAGCATGGTGACTTATGTTTAACTGTTCTTAGGAGATGCTTTATGCGGTACTGGGGAGTACAGATTCGCAATACATACTAGTATGTTAAAAGTCATAGAACGGCCCTACTTAATGTTAATCCAGAATGTCTGAAATTAATGGAAGCAAGTTTTTCTTACTGTCAATTCCTGTCAGTATTTTGTATTTATATTTTGAGAAACATTGGGCTAGCCAGACCAGCCTGGAAATTAGACTTGAGAATGAATTATTAAATTCATAAAATAAGAAAATTATAGTTTAAAATACATACATAACAGCTATATTTTAATTTTATAAATTATATTTATCTAATACTCTATTAAAAATATAGAGAACTATATATAAAACAGAAAATAATTGCTTTAGTTTTTGTCAAATTTTAAATTTTACTTAAAAAATCGGGGAATCAGTAATTAGGGAATTAATAATTTAGAAATTTATTTTCAAATTATTTTACAATTAAGCCTTTATTTTTAAAAAAATTTTAATGTTTTTTATTTATTTTTGAGACAGAGAGAGAGACAGAGCATGAGCAGGGGAGGGGCAGAGAGAGAGGGAGACACAGAATCGGAAGCAGGCTCCAGGCTCTGAGCTGTCAGCACAGAGCCCGACGCGGGGCTCAGACTCAGGAACTGTGAGATCATGACCTGAGCCGAAGTCGGATGCTCAACCAACTGAGCCACCCAGGCGCCCCTAAGCCTTTAAATATTAAGTCTGTACTCTTATTTTAAACCAGTTGGAATGTTCAGACCTAGTTTGATATGGCCTACGCAAATTAATTGAAAAATAGTTGTAATGGTGTTAAAGAGACAACTTGGAAGATTTTCACTTTAACACACCACCCTTTCTGCAAATCCTTTGTCTTTAGTGGCCCTTCATCATTTACATGCAAAAGTCTAATTGAGGCAGTTGTTCTTTAATTTTCTTTAACAAGATGAAATGTCATTTCCGTTTAATAGGTCTGAAATGTCCCTGTACCTCACACCTTTGCAGCTGACAAGGAGAACTAGTTTAAATGTCTGAAAATTCCAAAGGCAATATTACATTAAATGTATGCCCTGTAATTGCTTGTGACAAATTATCCTATTGATGGAGAAATAGGTACCCAGGTTCCATGTGGATATTTTTTCTTTGAACTTAGAAATGATTCTAAGTGAACGTCTTCAAAGTAATCTTTTTAAATGAGTTAGCTGTGTCTTTAGTTTGTAAATTACACTATATGTACTATTTTCAATCAAATGGTGGCTGTATAAATCAAAGAACTTATATATTAGAAGGATGGCTTTCAAAGCTCACTGCTTGAAAAATCACCTAGAAATTAGTTTTATTTTCTCATTGCAGACACAAAGGTTTTAAGAGATGTGATGCTACTGAAATTATGTTTCCATTTCTTAAATCAGCTTTTCATTCTCTTTAACTCCATGTAGTGGTGTAGATAGACATTGGGAAGAGACTTCCCTGAAGCTTGAAATCCCCAAAAGGAATCCCACGTAAATACAATTCATGATTAAAATTCTGAGGGGAAGCTACATTTTTGGTTGAGAAAAGATTTAAAAAATATTTTTGTAATAATTCCTATTTCTTAATATGTTCATGAACATGACTATAAAGATAGGAGTGAGACTTGTGTGGATTTTGTCTGCTCACAGAAGATTTTTCTTGCCTCAGTACATGTCATGTTATGAGGACAATCAAATACTTCCTTGATAACACTGAATTTTGTAATGTTTCAGAGACATTATTCAGGAATTCGTTGATTGTGGTTGGGAAAGTGTAATGGAGTAATTGGAGTAATTGAGGGTTCTGAATTTGTTGATGAGTACCAGTTTTTTGGTAGCTTGTTTATTATATGTTATATTAGAACAAAGTTGCTAATAGTACAAATTCAAGTCAAAGGGTCTAGACCTTCACAAGTTTGTAAAATAAGCAAAGTGCATCTTTGGTATTCCTTCTAGTGACCTTTAGTGTTTTCCTGCTTCCTTTTCTATTTAAAGACTTTCCCTTCTCTTTTCAAAGTCGGCCCTCAGCAAAATGCCCGCTGTAAAAGACTGACAACAGTTTAAAGCATTACCTTTCTTGAAATGAAAAAGATGAATTTGCAGATTTCCAGATAATAGCCAATGTAGGGGAATGACTCCGGGCAGCATACCTTCCTTCTTTCTATTGAATAAACAAATTGCATATTACTTACAGTGTGTGTATCTTAGTAAAAATGCAGGCAACAAGCACTAAATAAGATAAAGCTACTGCCTGCCCACACAGGACCTCACCAGTCTTGTGCTCTAGTGAGGAAGAAAGGTAATGAAAAAAGGCATGGAAGTCATGAAGAGAGTCATGATCACAGAGCATGATGACCTCTGTGATGGCCCATTACATGCATACACATAGTACTTAGCGTTCCTGTTCCTGGAGTTCAGTATTTTATGTAACAAGAGAAATCATCAGATTCTTCCCTCACTTTTCTTTATGTATTTATTGTTCATTTATTCATTCTGAGAAAGAGAGAGAAAGAAAGAGAGCGGAAGGGGTGGAGAGAAAAAATCCCAAGCAGGCTCTGTGGTGTCAGCCCAGAGCCCGATGTGGGGCTCAAATTCGTGAACGTGAGTTCATGACCTTTGCTGAAATCAAGAGTTGGATGCTTAAGCTAGTGAGCCACCCAGTAGCCCCTTACTTCTCTTTACTTATTAAAGGGATAGTAAAGATTTTTGTCAAGGAAAATACCCATGATTAGGACCATCCTAAATCCACAGCTTTTCGTGTGTTCGTATCGTTTTGTAGCAGTTGTACACAGACACATGTGTTTTATATGGTTATTAGCATGGCATAATTGGGGGTTGTTATGCCACTGCTTTATCAAATGTTTTATAAATTATTACAATAATGTCTTTAATTATTTCTTTTAGGGTAGATATAATATCACTTTGTGATAAGATGCCATAATATACTCGAGAAATTCTGTTTTATTAAATATTTACACTTTTGAAATAATTATTACTGCCCACAACAGAATATCATCATAAATAAAGCTCTATTTTTATACCTATTAATATATCTTATTATGTATTCTCCATTGTTTTCCAGAGATGCTATAACATTTTCCTGTGCTGTCACGATTATATATTTATTTCAGTTTGAATGAATTATTTCTTTTATTCAAAACAGACATTTACAAGATCCTTAGTATGTCCAAGGTTTGATGTTGAAGCAGTAAGGGAGATTTAAAGCTAATCCTATCTTTGGGATTATGTGAAGGGGTGGGACAAGATAAAGACATTTTGGAGCCATGAAAGAATCCCAAGGGGTCAGGAGGAAGAATTTGTGAGTGTTTGAGAAAAGACATTTCATAAAGTCTGTCACAGTCAAGCACTGAAACATGACTCTTTAAAGTCTGGTTCTGGCCAACATTGACCTCTATGCCACATCCCGGTAATCCATCCTGCCCACTCGGTTTCTCCCTGGGGACTGCTCACAGTGGAATCAGCTTTTCAAAGTGCTTTGCCTGTTTATTGATGTCCTGTCTAAAAGATTCAACAGGTAAACACATTCCTGACCCAAACCGGGCTAACAAGGTGGCACAGCTGTCGTTTAGCCAGAGGATGATTTTGAAATAGCCTGGTGGTATTAAGCCTTCCTATTTTCATTTGTATTTGAGGGAGAATCGCTAAGTAAAGAGAGTCTTTCGTATCAACAGCGATCGTAGGACACGCTACATACAAATGCTGTACAAATTTAACCCTTTTACATTTTCTTCTTCCATTTATTAAATTTCAAAGCTTTACGTACATACTCTTTCGCTTAATATTCACAGCTTCTGGGGGCATTTGTCACCAGCTCTTCTTTATGGATGAAGATGTGGAGGCTCAGAGAAATTAAGCAGACTGTTTAATATCCTAAAGCTTATACCCTGTGAATCTGGGATGCATACCCAGAAATGATTCTCTGAAAACTATTGCCATCCGGTGGCACTACTCAATTTTCACTTTGTTTTATGTGATGTTCTGTTAGAGGGAGACGTATCTATAAATTGCCCCTTTTTCCCCCCTATATCTCATTTATTCTTTACCTGGTGACACAGTCACTTCCTGGTATTGATAGGAGATTGATGATCCTAAACTATTATCTCATGGAATCCTCACAACACTAAGAAGTAAATATTATTATCATTACTATTTATAGTTGAAGAATTTGAAACTTGAGAAAAGCATAGTAACATACCACGAAGACTCAGTAATTAGGTGAACTGGGGAAAAGTAGGAATGAATGCTCTCAATAGGTGTTCAAACCTACTGTTAGAGAAGCAACTAATTATACAGATCAGCCCTTAAATCAATAGATTAAGGGTTTTAAGCTTGAATATATCTTTGGCTCCTGACTAGAGCTGAATTGGAGAGCTTGGACCACAGACAGCAGCCCTGGATCTCAATCTATAAGCAATAGTAAAAGATCTCTGATACCACAGAAAAATAACTGTTGCCAGTTAACTCACATTCCCACCTATGGTTGCTAGAAGCCGTACCCTCAAATTTACACAGGTGCACGAGAGTCCCCTGATAATGTTGCGAGATAAAATTCTGTAACTGGGTAATGCATGGCATGATCCTGTTTACCTAGAATGCTTTATGCCTTCTGCAATATTGAGTGGCTATAAAGTGCAAGCCCCTATGCCAGGCATCACAATGAATACAGTTAACAGAATGTAGCTCCTTCCCATCTATAGATCTTATGTTCTAGAGGGCTTGACAGAAACAAACAAATGATGGATCAAGGAGAGCATATAACTGCCATTTGAAACACCAGACAATGCTCTGCATGAGAACAGAACTTGTATTTACCATTTATATTAGTCTGATTAGGAAAGACCATCAAGGGGCACCTGGGTGGCTCAGTCGGTTAAGTGTCTGACTTCAGCTCGGGTCATGATCTCCTGGTCTGTGATTTCAAGCCCTGAATCAGGCTCTGTGCTGACAGCTCAGAGCCTGGAGCCTGCTTCAGATTCTTTGTCTCCCTCTCTCTCTGTCCGCCCCCCCCCCCAACTCATGATCTCTCTCTGTCTCTCAAAAATGAATTAATGTTTAAAAAATTCTTTAAAAAAGAAAAAAGACCATCGAAACTGCCTTTAGATTTAGATATATTAAAGAATAGCATTTACCAAGGCTCAGGTTGGGAGTGGAGATAGAAGAGTGAGAGTAGGAAGAGAATACTTCAGTGGGAACATTTGCATGAGGAGGAGAATAGAAGCAGAAAGTGGATGGGATTTCCTAGGGAAAGACTTCTAGATGCACGTAGCTGAGAGTGGAGGTAGTCCTTAGACTTGAAGATGATGGGGCTAGTGGCTTCTGAGATTGTATTTGTCATGTAAGGCTACAGAATGATACCATGCTAGGGGAATTTGCAAGGATAGTGCAGTTCCTTATGGACTGTTGCCAGATGGCTGGCCCAGGCCAGGTGAGCAAGTATACAAAATGGAACACAAAAATGGATGTGGTGCTCTCCTTTCTTCAACTTAGTGATCCCTATCATACTCCAAAGGTTTCAAGGGCTTAATCATAAACCCCATCCTCCCCACCATCCAGCAAATCTTGAGTACCTGCTATGTTCTATATTCTGTGCTAGACATTGGGGTTAGAATTAGAAAAACCCTGACCTCAAGAAGTGCACAGTAGTCTAGTGGGCAACACAGATGTTAGCAAATAATTAAATTCAAGAGCGGATGAGGGTCAAGTGCGTGGTTGTACCTTCACAAAATGTCCGACTTTTAGTTGGACTTAGGTAGGACAAACAGATGTTCTCCATATGCAGAAGGGGGAGAAAGTGATGGCCATTGATGGAACTCTGCTGTGTGGCTGGCACTGGGTTAGGTTTTATTTTACATACAGTAACATTTAATTAACCTTCGGAATGGTCTTCTTACCTCTATTTTATAAGTGAAAAAAAAAGGAAAGAAACATGGAATGGAGAGGGGGAAGTGGCTTCCTTGAGATTTCCATGGGCAGTGCCTTAATAACTGAAACATAAACTCAAATCTGCAAAATTAAGAGACTTCCATATTTCCACTACGATAGGCTGGGAAAGGGAAGATGATTTTTCAAAGCATTGCTTAACATTAACAGAGAGGAAAACAAGTAGCAGAATGACTTCCATGTGTGAAGCAAACAGAATTTGCTCAATCCCTGTCACTAGCAGCCGTGGCTCACCAGGACAGCCCTGTTCCAAACTAAAGAAATATTCCATGACTTTGTCAGTCTTCTCCTCGGCAGCCACATATGCATCGGTCAGATCTTCCATCTTCTTAAAGCATCTTGTGCTGCCGTATGGCAATGTCACTAATAGTTTTAAATAGGCTAATTTGTAAAGAGATCAGTATAAATTTCCCAACCTAGTGTCTTTAAGGGCATCACAATCATTTTCCTAGCATTGAAATTTCCAATAAAAAATATAAAGTGAGCCACATGTAAATTCCTATTAGATACAATAAAGTAAAAGTAGGTGAAATTAACTCTAAAATATTTTATTCCATGTTCAAAGTGTGATTTCAGCATGTAATCAACATTATAATTATTGTGATACTTTGTACATTCTTTATGTCCTGCTAAGTCTTTGAAATTGGTGCACGTTTTACTCTTAGAGCACATCTCAATTTGGACTAGTCACATTTCAAGCACTCAGTAGCCCATATGGCTAATGGCTACTGTGTTTATTGGACAATACACCTGTGGGAGACACATGAGTTATTTTAATGGTGCCATATCAGGCACTACAGCCAGATACTGGAAAGAATACTTTTGGTCAGGAGTTGTTTTCCTGCTTCTCACACCACAACAAATAAGTGGGTTAAGGTTCTCAACCTTTGCTGAACTTTAGAATTACTTGGGGGAATTTAAAAAACTTACATCCTACTGAAAGTTTGATTTGGTTGGTCTAGCATGGGGTTCAACACCACTGTTTTTTGAAAAGCCTAACTCTAGGAGTGCTTGGGTGGCTCAGTTGGGCGGCTGACTTCGACTCAGGTCATGATCTCATGGCTTGCGGGTTTGAGCCCAGCATGGGGCTCTGTGCTGTCAGCTCAGAGCCTGGAGCTTGCTTCAGGTTCTGTGTCTCCCTCTCTCTCTTCTCCTCTCCTGCTCGTGCTCTGTCTCTCTCTCTCAAAAATAAATATTAAAAAAAATTAAAAGCATGACTGTAGTATGTAGGAAGGGCTGGGAATCACAAGGTAGATCTTACCTTGTATTGACTACTGTGGGAAGAGGGTCAGGATAAATGGAGCGATAGCAGGAAAGTCTTTATTCTTTGCCTTAGTGACGAATAGGCCATAAGAGGTTTCTTTGGAAATTTTACTTGCTTTGGTTTGAAGGTATTGAATCTCAAGTAGGGATCATATATTTTTTAAATAGATATATGTAGTGGAGCTAAGAATTATATAGGCTTCAGTAGGAGCTGATTTCTCTAAGATTGTGGGGGAAAATGATGCTTCAGATCTTTGCATGTGATGTGAAACATTACAGACCTCTGCATTTGCCTTGTCTGGATAGTCTGGGGTTTGTGAGGTGAGAAGGATCAGAAAGAAGGCAAGGTGTAAATATCTGCCCTCTGTGCCATAGGCCTGATCCTTTGTCGGCCATAATAGAGCATAAAAATGCATGAGTGTCATCCACTCCATCCATAGCTAATGTCCTATTTGTATCTAATGTTATAGATGCCATTGTAAATTACCCTTAAATTAAGGATTGCAATCTCTCAATAACAGGGTCAAGTTAATAAGTGGAGTTTAAAAGGAAGACACCCAGCCTCTCTAATGCTAAAGCAAATACCATCCAAATGAGTAGACTGGTATGACTTTAAGTCTTCATTAATATAGTAAAATTATTAGCACCTGGTTACCCAGAGAATATCTAATATTGGCATGCAATTGCTTTTTTATGATTATTACAATAGTGATTTATTCTCTCTTAACTCCTAACTATTCTCTTTGGAGAGTGCTTTCTTCTAATGTGTATAGAGAGCCTTGGGCTCATGACAACGGTATTTACTACTCTCAATATTAGGATATTTCTCCATTTTGTACCCATTTACAACATTCATAAAACATCTGCCAAAGTGCTGAAATCAGCTTTGAAAAAGTAAACTAATGGTGCCCTGTGAAATGAGGAGGTTTGAAAGTGTAGGATTTGGAAGGCTATAATTACTCCAGCTCTCACACTGTAATCTGTATCTTTAGCATTGGGACACATGGGGAGTTGTGAAATGAAACACTGATGCCCACATAATGTCTCCTGGAAATGAAACTACTGTGCTAAATGTTAGCAAGGCCTTCACCTGTGTGCAGGTGAGTGTGTGAGCACACGTGTACACACACACACACACTCACTCATTCACTCATTCACCTACTCCAGAGGCAGAATTGGAAAATATTTCAAGCAGGACCTAAGAACTTAAAAATTTCACAGCCTGCAATCATTGTTTTAATGGTGAAATGATGTGTCATTAGTGATAGCCTGTATTTCCATTTTCGTACCCTAAGGACATTTGCTAGTAATGGCCGTATCCTCACATTTTGATATTAGAAATCAAAGCATTAAGAAAATAGCTAACTTGCCTCAACTCAACCAAATGTAGAACCATGCTGTGACAAATAGTCTATAGTCTATAATATTATGATGTAGCCAATCAGATTAGGGACAATTTAATATAGCAAGAAACCAGTCAGCTGCATTGAGTCAATCCCCAAGGGTTCCATTAAAATCAGATGAATCAGAGCAGTATGGCTGGTAATCTTGTACTCATCCAAATTATCTGTGAATAGTCTGAGCCTGCAGATTTGGGCTGAGAAAAACTGAAATGCAGTCTCAGATATTTAACGCGCAAACTGATCGGCGCATTTCTAAGTGGGCTTAAGTTAGATTCACTGAACAGATTTTATCAAGAACTTCCCCATTTCTTAGATACACATTTAGAGATGTCATCAGTCATTTTTGAGGTTTTTGGTTTTGTTTTGTTTGGTTTGGTTTTTGATCACTCAGTAGGAAGGTCAGTAGAAAGAATTTACAAAGATTGTGTTTTCAGTCTGTTTTCTCTCTAGGGGTATGCCTGAGTTTGTCAAAGGTGAAACTCACTCCAAAATGTTTTGATTTAGTCGAATACTTTTTACCCATTTTTTTTTGGGGGGGTTAGACTTCATCAAGTCTCTTTGAATTAATCTCTTAGCTAACAACTGTAAATCATGGGAGTATGATCATTAAAAATACTTTCTTTTTCCTGGTGGAGATGGATATCTATTTGAAGATGCTGCGGTGTGCAGTGAGAAGCATTCTTATCAGCAAGGATAATAGAAGATTTCTTTATAAATCATTTTGTGAGAGACAAGCAGAGTTTGGCTTTATTAAGAGTTGGAGGAATTGAAGCAATACCTAGCAAAGAGTATCAAAGGCACATGGGATACTTGGAAACATAAATATACCATTGAATCATTAAGTACCCAATCTTGTTTAGATTACTGATGCAAAATTCCCATTAATTTCAAACTGTCTGAAGTAGTATGTAGAATTAAACTGAGCTAGGTCTATGGTTGGCATTTTCGACTGCGCAGAAGCTGATCCAATCATATTGATAAAAGAGAAAACAAATTCAGAGATTTTTAGGCGAGACATACAGCAATCTCACACTGGAAAAATCTGCATGCATTTTGAAGCCACACCTGCAACAAACTATTTCATATTACCAATATTGTATCATTTGTAATTTATCTGAAGGGGGAATGTCATATGATATATGTTAATTTTATGAAAAATGATCTTGTTTTAAATTTTGCCGAGTCCTGTGTTCCAATGCTGTAGAAACAAATAAATGTCTTGGTTTCCGTATGTAGTTTACAGCTTATCAGTCCTGGAATGTGAATGAGGCATGTGACAGTGACTTTGGGAGAAAAAGAGTATTTGTTGATTGCCTATTCTAAACAAAGATTATGATAGACATTTTCACATAATTATTTTTCCAATATAGCTGATAATAGGATACCCATTGAAGTAAAGAAGCACATGTAAATTTTTCATTGTGTGTTATGTAGTGTAACAGAGCCGGGATTTTTCTAGAACCAGTATTCTGATCAATAGGCACCTCAGAAGAGCACTGGAATTGAATTTCCAGACCTACAGTTTGATTTCTGACCCATCCAACTTATAACAGCATTAAATGGGCAAATACTTTGTACAAAGTACTATGTCTTCATAGTTTACAATTGAGTAAGTGATCCAATAATTATGAAAATAACTTCTGCATGTATATGTAATATAGAAGGAAACATGTCCTGGCCCCCAAGTTTGGATTAGGTATTACCTGCCCCCCCCCATGTTCCCTACACAACATCCACATAAATCTGGATAGTTTGTTACGCTATAGTAACAAACCCCAAATCTATGAGGTTTAACCCATTAAAAATTTATTTCTTGCTTGTGCTACATAGTTATCATGGGTCTGCTGAGAGTCCTGTTCTGAATTCATTATCTTCACTTCAGGACCCAGGTTTCCAGAACGGGCACCCCTGGGAGTGATGTCAGTTACTGTGGAAAGGAAAAAAAAAATGGAAATTGTATCCTGGTTGCTAAAGATTTTATCCAGAAGTGATTCTTAATACCTCCATCCGATATCTTGGTCAAAATAAGTCACCCATGGAGCACCTGGATGGCTCAGTTCGTTGAGCGTCCAACTTCTGCTCAGGTCATGATCTCATAGTCCCGCTCACTGTAGTCAGCTCATAGCCTGCTTCAGATCCCCTGTCTCCTCACTCTGACCCTCTCCAAATTGTACTCTCTCAAAAACAGACATTTAATAATAAAAAAAGTCACCCAGCCACAACTAACTTGAATAGGGCAGGATATATAATTTATCGTATGATTGGCAAAAGAGACAAGTATTTTTTTTGACAATCCTGACCACAGCACTGTTCTTCTTCTGGTACAGGAATCACAAGCCTTTACTATAATTGTTCTTAAGTAGAAATTCTGGGATAGTCGTATTCTTTATTATATCTTTAGCACCTATCACAGTGTTTGGCATGTTTAGTAATTGTTGAATGAATGGCAGTAAATATTCTCCTTGCACATTCTTAATAATTAGAGTTTTAGAGTCTATGTTCAGCTAGGAAATACAGAAAATCCACCAGCTTCTGGATGAAAATTTCAAGAGGAAAAAAAAAGACCTTGGGAAGTTCTCACATATGTCACCACAAGGGATATTTCAGAAAAAAAAAAATCAACTAAAGATTCTGATGCTATAGATCCTGAGTTTAACCTCGGAAAATGATTAGAAAACGTCCACCTATTTTTTATGAAATGATGGCTTATTTTTCCTTCTTGTCTAGTCTAGGTGCACCAATCACGTATAAACAGACTTATCCAAGCGACATTTTCATCAATTACAGGGCGCTCTAACAACGTTCTATCTCAGAAAGCTTCATAGCTTTCTCAAGTGTGATTTCTTTCTCCTTTTCATCTTGAGATGAAACACAGATCAGGACGGCCCACATCAACGCTTGTACTTGGCATAAAACCATTTACTATCTCGCCTTTCTCCTACAAAAGAATCCCATTGTTGAGTGAATGTTGGAATTTCATTTATCATTTTTCAAACCTCAGTCTCTGAAGACAGTATTTGGGGTAGATTTTAGTACAACTTCCCCAGTATTTTTAAAGATGTAAAAAAATTTGGCACAATGACCTGAGCTAAAGTTAAACATGCTAATGTTTGCTTTACTTTGAGCTTGAATCATGTTAACCTCACAACGCTAGGTATTTGATCAGAAGCTCTGATTAGAAGTTCAAATGTGATGAAGTAAAGATTTAAAATATTAAATTATTATAGATTTCAGATTGTTTGGAAGATATGTTTTAAAAATTAGGCTTGGTGATTGTCCTATGTGTGATAGATGAATACTACTGCTACGCAGAGGCTGTCTGGGTGTATTTACAGGGTGTATCTGCCAGGCAAGGGAGGGAGTGCTTTAGGATGCTGGTCTTAACCAAAGTCTTTCTTGGATAGTCCCCGACTAGCCGTCTTTGTTGAGTGGGACCTGAGCTGTGTGACCCAGTGCTCTTGACCATAGATCAGTGAGAACTGAGTGGGAGACAGAAAAGGAAGAGGAGGATGAGGACGAGAACAGAGGAGAGAAAGAGAGGAGAGCTTGAGCTCTGGAACTGCCCACCCAGGTCCTATCACCCTAGAGCTAGGATTCTTTAGCTTTTTACAAGTGTTCTTTCTGTAAGCATTTAATGTTTTCTGGGGTAACTTGAGCAGGACTCTGGTGTTTTGCAATCAACACTGACCTTCTCAGAATAACCTTCTATAAACACTGAGCTCTCCTAGAGCAGCTCAGATGGAATGGATGTACACTCAACTTTTAAGGAAACACAACTTGGAGACAGTTGTCCCTGGACTGGAACTTCGTTCTCTTTCCTTCCGGCCTGCCCCTATGGTGGTGATCTTGTCACTCATGCAACAGTGAGAATTGTTATAAACTGCCCCCTCCTGAGACATATTCAAGCGCTCTAAGGAGAAAAGCAGGCAATAAAACTAACATGAATACAGACACACAAAACCATGAACACACTGCTCCCACCCCAAACAACAACTTTGCCTGGCTTGAAATGAATATGGCATAATAGTATGAGTTTTCTAGTGATATCTGCAGGTTTTCACTTTTCTCATGCAGTTTTACTCATTTATTAGTAAGGTTTTAGACACTTTTAATCACCAAAAAATAGGCAAAAGCAGTAATAATTGCTAACATTTGCAGTACGTACTATGTACCAGATACAGTGCCCCCAGAACTCTCATGCGGGAAACTGAGGCTAAGTTATGCTAAGAATATACAGTAGGTGAATGCTGAGCTTGAATTTGAAGCCAGGCAGTCTGACTTCAGAGCCCGTACTAACCCATCAAGCAACTGGTTGCCGGCATATCTGACCATGTCTTTTTTTGAAACATGTTTGTTTGTTTATTTTTGAGAGAGAGAGAGAGGTTGATTGTCTGAATCTGAAACAGATTGCAGATTCTGAGCTGTTAGTACAGAGCCTGATGTGGGGCTTGAACCCACAAACTGTGAGGTCATGACCTGAGCCAAAGTTGGATGCCTAACCAACTGAGCCACCCAGGGGCCCTTGACCATGTCTGGTTTTAAGGGTCATTAGACCAAGTGAGGGTCTGGATTTTTTTTAAAAAAATATTTTAACCCTTTATGCACCTCCTTGAGATTGAGGTGTACATTTTATACTCTCACCAACAGCATTTTCACTTTGGTTTTCCTTTGAAAACCAAGCCTATGAAGCATAGGCTTGTTACATCTTACAGAATATGAAGCCCAATTTTAAGGTAAGACAAGCTCAGCTTGTGTTAACAGGAAAATGCTGCTTTTTCTCTATTTAATTCAAAGTTGGAGGAGCTACAGTATTAATAGTTAATTATTAGTAGTTAGTCATTAAATTCCCACTTAAGACCCCAGGATGAAAAAATAATTCAGAGTACACTGCACTTGAAGAGGAGTTTGGATGAATACACTCACTAGAGTAGCCTCTTCTTCACAACTGACCCTGTGCTCAAGGATTACATCTGTCCTGTTTTTTGTTTGTTGGTTTTTTTGTTTTCTAATCTGGATCACATTTTTACTCTATACTACGGGTAAGCACTGGCATCTGTTCATAATATGGATGAAATGTAAGGATTAAGAATTATTGGGAAAGGTTTAAAACCATTGCTTTCACCTCTTCTGGAGTGGAACAGAGAGTGAAGGTTCATGTTTTCAAGCTTTACTGAGGTATATTGACAAATAAAATTTTATGTGTTTAAAGAATTCAACATGGTGATTTGATATACATGTACACTGTGAAGGGAGTACTACTCTCAAGCTAGTTAACACACACATAACCCTACATAGTCACCACCGCTTTTGTGTGTTTTGTGTATTAAACATTTAAGATCCTCTCTTCCTGTAGACTTCAGGTATACAATACAGCATTAACAACAGAAAATGAAGGCTAATTGCTTGAGTAACTGGTCTCCCTACCCAAAGGAAATGGCAAAAATTCTTCCTTCGCTTTTAAATTTTAAATGCAAGGCCAAGGCCTTTATAACTCATTAAATCTAAGTAACTGGCAGCTTACAAGTCACCAGGAATAAATTTGAATGCTCTCTGTAGTACCCAAGATGTATTATGTATGCATCATTGAGTTATTCAAGGGATAAAGAAATATCTTAAGTATTAGTTTTTGTCTCCTATTTTTATGTAAGGAACTTCTTG
Source organism: Acinonyx jubatus (assembly GCF_027475565.1). NCBI lineage: Eukaryota > Metazoa > Chordata > Mammalia > Carnivora > Felidae > Acinonyx > Acinonyx jubatus. Next base: position 44,293,693 of record NC_069391.1, read on the forward strand.
GTCTTTTAAAACATATGATTTCTTGCCTACATATCATCTTAGAATTGGAGAATAGCAAAACAAGCCATAGTCCCTGAGTTTTATCTGCTTGTTTCTATAGTGGGTGTTTGTGGAGTGCCTGCCCTATGGTATTTAGCATTGTGGTCAACAGCATGAGTTCTGGAATAAGAAAGACTAAGGAAAACATCACCACTCTACGACCTGTGGTCCACGGCTCACATTCTCTCAGCTTCAGCCTCCTAATATATAAAACAGGTGTTATGTTAGGACGAACTTAAGGTAGCTATGCGGATTGAATGAGATAATGCAGCTAAAGCCTTGATAAAGAGATGTGAGCATTGAGATATGTGGCAAAAAGAAAGCCCTCAGTACAGTGTAACAAATTCTTAGGAGTGTGTGGTGACTTTGAATGAAAATATGAAAAATTGCACAGCATTTGTCTTCATGGAGACATCATGCTATTGGGGATCAAGCTCTGAGAGAATAATGGCATTTTCCACCCCCCCCAAGGTTCTGTCCTCAGCAAAAGGTGTGTATAGTAATGATACAATATTATGAAAGAGAAAATACCATTTCTTTCTAAGAGTTGGCATGAATTCCTCTTCTAAATCAATAGTTATGGTCATTGCATAGGAACTAGGGATTTGGCTAGGGACTCCTTGGATTTGTTAGGAAAACTAAAACCAAGTGGGGTTTAAACTTTTAAAACTTCTCTCTTTCAAATTCTCTAGCTTGTCAAATTATTATACATATTATATTGTATATATGTTTATAATGTATATGTGAAGCCTTGAAAGAGTGAACTGACCCTGTTCATATGTATTCAGTTCTTGGCTATATTTAAACATTTTATCTTTCCACTTTGTTGTACTCACACAACACAAGCCCTTCCTTGCAGCAAAGATAGAATTGCAACAGGTACCTGGCACCTGAGATACAATTAAATAAGACATGCAGTTTAATCATGCAGCAGTACTATGATTTATCTGCATCGGGTTTAATCATTAGAACCCTTTTAAAAACCAGCACTCTATTTGAGGTCAATCTTCATGCTTGTCACAGGTTCTAAAGTGACCATTAGTGCCTTACCTCTGTTTCCAAATGGCGTTTGGGACAAAAACAATTTATTGAACACATTTTCTATTTTAGCTGCTGTGCTAACGAGAGTATTTCAGTGCTCTTGTCAGTAATGCTATGAGGTAGGTAATGATATCATCCCTTCCTCACTGATGAAGACCAGGAGGTTCAGGCTAAGTAACTTTGAAAATCTCATAGCCAGACACTGGTGAGGGCAGGATAGAAACTCCCTTCTGATTTTAAAGACTGTGTTCTTAATTACTACCTCTTCAGGTTGCTTGCAGAGTAATTACTCTTGAAAAAATTTTATATATATATAAATATATATACACACACACACATACATGCACACACACACATACATACATACACACACACACATTTACTCGTGACATGTAAGGTTTTCTTAATTTACATCCCATTATAATCTAGCTAGCTACTCATTAAGGGATCAAAAAACTAAAAATCTTTCCCATATTAGTTTGAGTTTTCAGAATCTAGACCACATTGGCACACTTTTGCTAATGTTCAAGTCAGGATGAGCTGAAAGAAATTCGGAAATGAAAGGAAACTTGCTCTTCATTTTTGGAGGACACAACTAGGAATTAATTGTGACATCATGAGTAAGTATAGTCAATGACACTGTAGGACCACTGATGCTATTTATAACAATTTTTTCAGTATTTATGTTTTACTTTATCTTCATGTATTGCACAACTCCCTGGAAGCTCTGCTTTTCTTGAAGAGCCACATAGTGTGACAGGAAGGATAGTTCTTCAACAACCCTCGTATCTAGCATTGAGACTCTGGTAGTTGTGTTAGTTTCAGCTAATTATTAAACCTCTTCTTTAAAAACATATTTATTTATTTTTGAGAGAGAGGGAGAGAGAGAATGAATGAATGAATGAATGAATGAATGAATGGGGGAGGGGTAGAGAGAGACACACACACACAGAACCAAAGCAGGCTCCAGGCTCTGAGCTGTCAGCACAGAGCCTGACACGGGGCTCGAACTCAAGAACCGCAAGATCATGACCTGAGCCAAAGTCCAATGCTTAGCCAACTGAGCCCTGCAGACATCCCTAATTATTAAACCTCTTAATGCTCTGATTTTCTCAAGCTTCTAAGGTGGAACAAAAATATATACCTTCCAAGGTTTTTCTAAAATTGAAGAAAATGATGCGTACTTTGCAATGTGTCTCGCACATAATGTACTTAAAAAGTGGAAAGTAGTGTGGGTTTTTTTTTTCCAACCTCAAACTCATATCTCATTCTTTGTAATAAGTGGATAATATCTACTTTCCAGGTGTGTGTGTGTGTGTGTGTGTGTGTGTGTGTGTGATGACCACATATATGTACAGAGTCTAGCACCCAGTAGAATTTTAGTAAACGTTGAATCCCTTCTCTTTCATTAATTCACAGTAAGAATACATTCCACTAATCTTTATTTCTTTGCCTTATTAATGAGCGTAACTCTTGTTGACCACAATGTGGTTGGCTTGCATGCAACTTGCAGTTTTCAAGTTTTAATGTTAATAGTAAAGGAAGAGGAAAGCCCACACAAAATTCAATCTCAACAGGAAAAGAATAAGCCACTTTTCAGGCAAAGAGATGATGAACTTAAAATGGAGGTTCCTTTTCAATATTTCAGGAAAACGCTTTACATACAGTTCTGGGAATGTAGCCAAAATGAGAAAGCCAAGAGTTATATCCAACAGATATTATGAGAGGGTAAGAGGAGTCACAGATACCAATTACTTCTCTAATAAAACTACAATATCTCATACCTTTCTATCCACATCTTTGTTTTAGAAGGAGAGGAAAAGGGGTGGAGGTTATGGAGTAAATCTTGAAAACTTATTTGAAAAGCTTCTCTCTTTTCCTCTCACTGTCTTCCATTTTATTGGGCAGGTTTAAGCTAAAATGCAAGGAGGGTTACAACAAAGAGCATTATTCTTTGAAAATTCTCTGGAAGCAGACTGGATAATGTACATCCATCCATTCAATAGATTTTTTGAACACCTACTACATTCCAGGCACTGTGATAGATGCTGAGAATCCTTTCACAACAAATCTACCAGCATGCATGCAGGCATCTGTACCCCAACACTTTTCTCCCAACACAGTGTTTCTTTTCTTTTCCTTTCTTTCTTTTTTTTTTTTTTTTGAGAGAGAGAGAGAGATAGAGAGAATGAATGAATGAATGAATGAATGAATCCTAAGTAGGCTCCATGCCCAGTGAAGAGCCCAACCCGGTTCAATCCCATGACTGTGAGATCATGAAATGAGCCAAAAATCGAGTCAGATGCTTAGCTGACTAAGCCACCCAGGCAACTTAGGCCAATTCCTTTTTTTTTTTTTTTTAATTTTTTAATGTTTATTTTTGAGAGAGACAGAGACATAGTGTGAGTAGGAGAGGGCAGAGAGAGAAGGAGCACAAAATCTGAAGCAGGCTCCAGGTTCTGAGCCATCAGCACAGAGCCTGATGTGGGCCTCGAACCCATGAACCATGAGATCATGACCTGAGTCAAAGTTGGATACTCAGCTGACTGAACCATACAGGCACCTTCATTCTTTCTTTTGGAAAGTGTGTTTCATCCTTGCTCTTCTGCTCAAGAACTTGACTTTTTGCAGTTGCTCCCTATCAATTTTCTTTGCTTTCTATCAACATGCTTATCCCTTTTATTAAGGTGGGATCCCACTTACACAATACATCCTCAAGACATCACATCACTCTCCAACTACAGCCCATTTCTCTGATCACATTTATGGCAAAATCCCTTAAAATAGTTGTGTCTACCCCACTTCCTTTCCTTCCAAGCTTGTTGACACTGATCTGTTCAAGCATTCGTCCCTGTTATTCTACAAAATTGCTCACATCAGGGTTACTGGGCATTGCCATGCTCCCACACCCAGCTCTCCATTTATGCATTCCCCTCTTAACCCAGAAGAAGTGGTAGACCCTTAATTTCCAGAACACCCCATTGTCCTCGTTGTTTTTCTACCACAATAGTGAACCCCTCTGAGTACCCTCTGATGTTTCCTTTTCACCTTGCTGAGCACTAAATGCTCAAGTGCCCTGAAAGTCAGTTTTCAGAGCTTGATTCAGTTTTCCTCATAAGGGAATACATCCCCTCCAGTGATTTGAAATGTCATCTGTATTCTAATAGCTTCTAAATACTTATCCCCAGTCTCAAAACTATTTCCTCAACTCCACAATTGTATGACCAATCATTTACTGGGTGTTTCCACAGCTGAAGCATCTTCCATCTCAAAATGAATTCTTTGTTTATTTTTCTATTATCTTTTTAATTGAGGCATAATTTACATCCAATGATAGGCTAGCTTTTAAGTGCGCAGTTCACTTAATTTTGATGAATGTATACATGCACATCACCACCACCCAATGAAGACAGCACTCTGTCACCTCAGAAAGTTCCCTCCCTGCCTTTTTCCAGCCTAATTCTCTCCAGGCCATCTCTGAGGCAACCACTGTTTTGATTTCTGGAAAGTTGGATAATGGGAATCATAGCATAGTTTTTTCGTATGTGTCTACCTTCTTTCACTCCACATAGTTTTGAAATACAACCATGTTCCCCATACCAGTAGCTTGTTCTTCTTCCATTGAGTGTTGTTCTTTTGTAAGACCATTCCATAGCTTGTTTATTTACTGGTTGGTGAATATTTGGATTTTTATCTTTTGGGTTTTTATGAATAAAACACCAAAGAATATATTCTATTACAGTACAATTGACATATAACATTAGTTTCAGGTAGACACAGATTGATTCAATACTTCTGTACATGTGAAATGATCACCACATAAGTCTAGTTTCTATCCATTACCATAACAGAGTTAAAACAATTTTTTTTCTGTAATAAGAACTTTCAGGATCTACTCTTTTAGAAACTTTTAAATTTGCAGTATGATATTGTTGATGATAGTCGCCATGTTGTATATTAAATCCCCATGCTTTATTTCTTTTATACTGGCAGCTTGTACCTCTTCATCCCCTTCACCTGTTTTGCTCACCTCTCTACCCCCTTTTCCTCTGGGAACCAGTAGTCTTTTCTCTTTATCTATGAATTTTGTTTTATGTGTTCATTTCTTTTGTGTTTTATATTTTACATCTAAGCAAAATCCTATGTGTTTTTTCCTTTTTTTGTCTAACTTATTTTACATAGCCTAAATACCTTCAGGGTCCATCCAGGTTTTTGCAAATGGTGAGAATTTATTCTTTTTTTTTTTTTTTGGCTGAGTAGTATTCCATTGTGTGTGTGTGTACGTGTGTTTTGTGTAAATACCACATCTTTATCCATCTACTCATCTGTTGATGGACACTTAAGTTGTTTTCATGTCTTGACTATATTGTAAATAATACTGCAGAACACATGGGTCCATATACCTTTTCAAATTAGTGTTTTCATTTTCTTTGGATAGAAGGAGAATTTATGGATCATATAGTAGTTCTATTTTTAAGTTTTTGAAAAACTGTCCTACTTTTTTCCATAATAGCTATATCAGTTTACATTCCTACCAATAGTGCACAGGGTATCCCTTTTCTCCACATTCTGGTCAACATTTGTTATTTTCTGTCTTTTTGATAATAGACATTCTAAGAGTTGTAAGGTGGTATCTCATTGTGGTTTTGATTTGCATTTCCCTGATGATGAGTGATATCGATCTTCTTTTCATGCCTGTTGGTTATTTGTATGTCTTTTGGAAAAATGTCTGTTCAGATCCTCCATTCATTTATTTTATTTTATTTTTTTATTCTTTTTTTATTTTTTTTTTTAACGTTTATTTATCTTTGAGACAGAGAGAGACAGAGCATGAATGGGGAAGGGTCAGAGAGAGAGGGAGACACAGAATCTGAAACAGGCTCCAGGCTCTGAGCGATCAGCACAGAGCCCGTCGCGGGTCTCGAACTCACAGACCGCGAGATCATGACCTGAGCCAAGTCGGCCGCCCAACCGACTGAGCCACCCAGGCGCCCCTCCATTCATTTTTTAAATCAGATTGTTTCAAACTGAACTCTTAATTTCTACCTTCCCACCTCCCTTCTCTCCAAGTATTTTCTATTTTCATCATTGCAACTCTACTCTTGAGAAAATTCATGCCCCCAAAATCGGAGTGTTTCTCAGTTTCTTTGATTCTGTCATCACGCCCCCCCCACCTTGAGTGTTTCAGAAAATCCAATCATCTTTGCTTTCAAAATTTATACAGGATCTGACCTGTATATGTCGATCATCTTTGCAGCAGTCACTGTATTTTATCATGATTTATTCTATCTTAGTCGTTGTATACCATCATGATTTTTCACTTAAACTACTGCAATAATCCTTTACCTCTTCTCCCTTGAATAATCCCTTCCAGGTCATTCTTTATACAAAGACAAAAGTTGTCCTTTCAAAACATAATTCAAATCTTGGCATGCATTGCTCACAACTCTCCACTTTTGTTTCCACCTCACTCAGGACAAAATTAAGGGCCTTACCGTACCAACAGAGCATTCATAATGCTCCATAATTTTTCCAGTCTCATCTCTTCCTTCTCTTCTGCTCTGGCTGCAAGGTCTGATTTCTGCTCCATGAATACACCAAGCAAATCCCAGTCTAATGGTTTTTGCACCTGCTGTTCTCTCTACTTGGAATGCTCTTCCTCTATGTAATATCTTAGGTCTACTTTTCAGGAAGACTTCTTTGATTACCTTTGGTAAAATAGAGTCCATCCATCCCCATAACCTCTCATTGCTCTAGCACGGGAACAGTCTTTTTTTCTCTCCTGTTGCTATATTCTTTATAATATTCCCACCTACCTTTTTTTGTTTGTTTCTGTTTTGCTCTGCTAGCATGTCCGTTCACTGCTGTATCCCAGTACCTAGAAATAATGCCTGGCACCTTGTATGTACTTAATAAACACCTTTGAGTCCTAAAGAATCTGAAAATGGTTTATGCCTTCATAGAATTTACATTGTGGTGAGTGCTGAAGACAATACAAGTGAACAAACAAATAAAATAGCATACACATTTTGAGAAGTAATTTTGGTAAGCATTTGAAAAGCCATACCCAAGGCTTTAAAATGGAGATTAACAGGGAAAACTTAATTTAGGTTAATTGGCTCGGGGTGGTTTTCTGAGGAGGTGGGGATTGATGATGAAAAGGAGTTAAGCATTCCTCGAATTAAAGAGAGAGCACTCTATTTCCTACACATGTTGGAAAGTGTACAAACATTACAAACATTTGATTAAGAACCTTCTCATTGCACATATGCACACATCTTTCAGTAAAAACGTGTTTAGGAATGAAGGAATAAAGCACATTTTCACTCAGCTAATGGATAGTAGAAAGACAATTCTGTCTGGACATCAGTGAAATGATTGCATGTGTAAATGGAAATTCCAGCTAGGGATGCCTAATAGTTACCAAACCTGGCTCATCTCAAGGTGTTTGTATGCAGTCTACATGTTTTATATCTTTTGAGCAGGATAATTGATGAGAAATTTAGGTTAGGAGTAAGAACTGAAACCCTTCATTCCAACCTAATCTGGCATTATGATAGTTAACAGGTACTAATTAAGAATATCTTTGAGGTTAGGAATTAAATAGCTAAAAAGAATAATATCAATGGCAATATTAATAGTAGCCACAATTTACTGAGTGCCTGATATGAATCTGGCACCTTGAAAAATGCTTCATCTGTGGTGCTTCCTTCAGTTACTAGAACAGTTAGTTATGTTAGAGAATTTATTTTACGTGCTTAGTGCAATGCCTAGTATATATCGAGTAGTTATTTGATTATAGCTTTAAATAATAATAATAATTCCAAGTATCATTTTTGTGTCATCCACTTCATATTACAAATGAAAGAACTGATGTTTCAAAATGATTACAAAAGAGCTCCCAAGGTTATACATTATAAAGTGTCAGATCTTGGATTAAAATCAGATTGGTCTGCTCTTTAATATGTGTTTGTGTAGAATCTTTCCCTTCCTCACATAATAATTTTCCCTATCTTTCCTTTCCTGATGGCTGAATATAATTGATACAAAATAAACTAAACCGGCATCATTTCAGTAATTTGCTAACTGACTTGCTTTAAGTCGATCAAGCTGACATCTTTTTTTGTCAATCTCTTTCTCCTTCCTTCTTTCCTGCCTTCCATTTTGCTTGATTACATTACAATCCTGCATCTGTTTCCAGTCCCCTGTGTCTACACTTGAACCTTCCTTACACATTTCAGAAATTATTACTTAGTACCCTCCACAAGAGCTCATATTCATCCTTTCACAGGGCACTATTTTCCAGCTGGCATTCTGTCTTGCAACTTGTTTCTCCCTTTGGTCTCAGTGCACAAGTGCCAATCTCTACTGGCAGCTCTTTCAGTGGCCATTTGGTGCCAGCCTCCTTCTGATGCATGTGGGGCCACCGGGAGTGGCCGTGAACTATTCCCAGCTGCCTCCTCTGCTCCTGGGGCTTGCCAAAGTTTTCTTCAGACCAGCCAAGTCTCTAATCTTCAGAAAATTACTTGATGACTACAGATGGATTTTATCCCTCATGAGATTTGTCCTGTCTGAACTACCACCAAGCACAGCCATGTGGAGAAATTGAGCTGTAAAATGCCTATGAAGAATCTAGTTAGTGTTTCAAAATTATAATCACAACTATAAAAAGCACAAATGTTTATGAAATGTATTGTTTAGTAGGGTTTACTCTTGAGACCAAAAATATCCTTTCACTTACTCTGTGCTCATGTGAAGGGGAAAGGGCACATTTTATGTTCATATTACATTTAAGATAAGTCAGTTGTGTAATTGGACAACAATGAATTTCAGTCTATTCAACCTTAGGATGTGGGTAAGATTGGATAGCAGATGAAATGGCTTTGGAATCTGAAAGACTTTGGGCTAAGGCTCAACACCTTTATAAACTAATAAACTAGCTGTGCTATCTTGAGAAGCTACTTAAATTTCTCTATCCAGATCTCCTCATCTATAATAAGGACGAAGGTAATTTCTACTTTGTATTGCTGTTATAGAGATTAACGTGTAGTGTGAATGTGTGGATTTATAAATCAAGGAGCAGAAGAAAACATACTTTCTTTTCTTTAACTTGTAATTTCTGACTCAGAATGCTGCTTCTATTGGGCCAGCAGAGATACAAAGATAAAAACTCAATTTGTACCTGAAATTTTATTCTCCCTTTCTTTGGGAAGCAATGTCCACAGTTTGAGGAAGTCACACAGTGGTGAGATTTTAGCTCCTAGGTCTTGGTCAGAGAGTTTCCACCAGTCTTTTCTGAGGTCATCACTTAACCCAGATGGCCTTGAGTTCACCAACTGAATTGGTATGCATGGCCCCATTCAGGTCCAAGTCTCTCTCATTCTCTCCTGTTGGCCCAGCTTGAGTATAGAGTATTTGGCCATGTTCTCTGGAGGCCCATACTGCAGGTGCCCATTTCTCCGGTCCTATTGACTTTGCTCCTGAAAAGCTGGGAATAGATTTTTTTTTTCTATTAAGAATCCATAGAATTTTCTTTCTTTGTTTCTTACTAGAACCAAAGAACTTTTTTTTTTTTTTTTTTTTTTTTTTTTTTTTACTGATAAATGTATGGGGAGTTCCCTGCTTCAACTAGTTATTCAGTCCATGCGTACAAATACCATTTATTTCTGTTTCTCTCAGGAGGATCCAGTGTTATTTCCTCAGTAGGTATGGAAATTCTGAATCCAAATAACTCCTGTCCAAACTACTTTTAAGAAACCGAATAGAAATTTGGGGAGGAATAGACATTAAAAGGGGCAAAATCTAGAAACGAAAACACATAAATTAAAAAGCTAAATTATATCCTGCACTGTGTGTGAAAACATTGTCACAATGACTGGCTCACAGTAGATGGAGAAGAATTTGTGGAGTTTTTACTGACACTTAAAATGGATTTTCTGATACTGCTTTTTTCCTCACAGAAACTGGATTTTCTGGTATCTCTCTTCTGATATGTCTTTTGATTCTGGGCATTCATTTTGAGATGGCTTGTTTGGATGAGAAGAGAAGTCTGTGACTTTGGAGATACGCAAACGTAATCAGTACAAGATGACAGAGGGGTGGAGAGAGGTCCAACTCCACATTTAGGTCTTGTGTATACCATGGATTCCAGCCACCAAGACACTCAGAATATCTAAGAAGCCACCAGAGATAAGATTACTTATCTTTGCTTTCTTTTTAAAAAAAATTTTTGAATGTTTATTTTTGAGAGACAGAGAGAGACAGAGAACAAGCAAGGGAGGGACAGAGAGAGAGAGAGGGAGACACAGAATCTGAAGCAGGCTCCAGGCTCTAAGCGATCAGCACAGAACCCGACACAGGGCTCGAACTCACGGACTGTGAGATCATGACCTGAGCCGTGGTCAGTCACCTAACTGACTGAGCCACCCAGGCGCCCCAAGATCACTTTCCAAGAGAAACATAAGCCATCCATATAATCACCTGCTAGTGTATTTTTGCTTGTTAAGTCTAATTAGTTTGTGAAGCAGTGCTAATGAGGATGACATTTGCTTGTGTGGACAGGCTAAGGATGAAGTGGTCAGAAGATAAAAAGGTGATGTCTAGAAGAATAAGGATGTCATTGGAACCAGACAGTTTGATATTATTGTGGAAAGCAACAGCCAGAGTTAGGCAGAACACAGAAAGCATCAAAGTCTCCTTGGGCAAGTAGTAACAATTAATGTTTTACTGGCATTTTTAGTTTTGTAACACCTTTATATGCCTTGGTTTTCTCTTACACCTTCATAGCATTGGTCTTAAAGTATGTGGGCTTATCATAATTTCTACCTTAGGAGACAAAAAAACAAAACAAAACAAAACAAAAAAAAACAAAAACTGAGCTCTGAGGAACTTACCTAACCAGCAAAGAAACAGCCCCAAACTCACAAGGACAGTGCTCTTTCTATGATATTTTATAGTCTGCTGAAATGCATGGAGAAGATTCTTCTGCTTCTGGTTTTTGATCTATTGTCTTAAGGTTGACAGTAGCTTTATATGTAATGTTGCCTACTTAAAATGACTCCTTGATGACACTATTGAGTTTCTATTGTGGGACAATTATTATTGCTTTATGGATTCTAAAATTTTAAATAAAAGGCCTTGTTCGATTCTTTGCATCTCTTCACATTTGAGCATAGTTGTCTATTTTTTACAATTTGATCTATTCCCAGTGAATAGGCTACATCTTAACCTTGTTATATTTTATTATTTATTTTCTATTTTACATTATATTTTAAAATGAGGATCTGAAAGCATGGGATACAGACAAAATGGTTTGGTTTTTAAAATAAGACTTGCTGCACACAGGAGCCACTGGTCAATTTTGCCTTTTCTATCCATCTTCCTTCCATTAAGCTCCTCAAGGACCTTAAGGAATTTCAGAGCAGCTCTCCCATTAAATATCTTGACCCTAAATAAACTAGGCTAGCACAGCCTTGTAGTCCAATGTAATCAAAAAGAAAAAGAAAAAACTCACTGAAGATGGTATGTCAGATTAACCACAGATAGCTTCTTTAATTCTAAAAGATGTTCTTGGGGGCATCTGGGTGGCTCAGTGGGTTAAGCATCCACTTTAGGCTCAGGTTGTAACCTCACATTTAGTGAGTTGGAGCCCTGCATCACTTTCTCTGCTGTCAGCCTGGAGCCTGCTTCATATCCTCTGTCTCTCTCTCTGCCTCTCCCCAACACTTATACTCCAGGGCTCCATAAAAATAAAAATAAAAATAAAAATGAAAATAAAAAACATTTAAAATAAAATAGTTCTGGAAAAACAATGAAGCAACATAAATTTCTACTTGTATAGAGTAGATATGACTGATTGCTGACTGAACTTATGATCAGGCCTCTTGTCAATGATGGGAGAGTACTGTCTCTAACAAGATGTCTTTTCTTTCTTTCTTTTTAATGTTTATTTGTTTTGAATGAGAGAGAGGCAGAGAGAAAGGAGAGACAGAAAGGGAGAATCCTCAGCAGGCTCCATGCTGTCAGCTCAGAACCCAGCACAGGACTCATTTCTATGAACTGTGAGATCAGGACCCAAGTCAAAATCAAGAGTTGGATGCTTAACTGACTGAGCCATCTAGGTGCCCCATAATCTAACTAGATGCGTTTAAACTGGACTCAGAAAATTTAGTTTGCTCTACTATTTCCAACTGGCACCCCATAATTCCTAAAAGGTGATAGAGTAAAATGAAAGTCACTATATTAGTGAAAAATACCTAACATCTCTTTCTTACCTCAAATCCTGCCTTTGATTTTTGCAGTGGGAGTTTGAAACTTTCACCTCTCCCAAGCTGACTTGAACCAGTCCTTCCCTCTCTTCCTAGGTAGTGTAATTTATGTTAGCATCACTGCCTTGGGATCTGGCTTCTGATTTTGGCTATTGGCCTGGTGTTGAGTCCACCTGTTCTGATGGTGAGACATGAGAGAAGACTTCACTTATAGGTCACCCTTATTGTAAGCTGAAGTAGCAGCTTTGAAATGCTTCACCTTCAGCTGGTGCTGTCTTTGGACAAGGGAACTAATGGAAATCCCCACATAGGATCATTTCTAAAAGATGAAGTATAGAACAGCACTTGGTAAAATAGTTTTGGAATAAAAGCATTCCCTAAAAGTGAAGTGTAAGTGAAATGAGGTTATTTTACATAGATACACTCTTTTTTCTTTAATTAAATCACATGACAAGCTGTGAGTCTTCTCAATATTATATCAAAAGATATGGGCCTTGTTTTATTTTATTTTCAAAATTTTACTTTTTGCTATTTTGGCATGAATTGTAACTATAATTTAATAACATATGCTCCAGAATTATTGATGCTATATAAACATCATTATACTTTTTCGCAGTATAGCTGATAACTTGTTCACTTACCACTGAGTCCCAACCTTGAGAGCCGATTTGTATCTGCTATTGAAAATCAAGGCAGGGAATGAAGAAGGCAGTGCTGGTTCTTCTATATTCTTTAACAAAGAAACTGTACCTCTTGAAGAGCCACAAAACATAGAGAATTTATTTAAGTACCTACTTGATACATCTTTTTAAACATAGTCAATACGATGAAAACTGTATGCTGATTTGTCTCTGCACCGTGACATCATGATAATGAGAAGTCAGGCTGTTCACTTTTGTAATTGATGAAATCCTACCAGTCAAATTTATAGAACCATCATTGTTTCTTGTTCTTCAGCTAAAGAAGGATGGTTTCCTATATCACATTGTGAAACATTTTTACTTTTCAGTTTAAAAAGTTTTTTTAAAAAAGTTGAACTATCTTGCAAGGATAATTTCTACTATTGTGACAATCCTGACATAGAAGGATGCTTGAGGGACCATCAGTCTGTCCCCTTTTTGTCTTATGTTTACAGCAAAATCTTCAGGAATGCCTTGATTACATAACATGTTATTTTTATTTTCAGCTCACATGTAATGTGATTGCCAATCCATTATCTCAGGAGGAGGTGTATCATTTTATTCGCAGTCTTGGATCAAGATATAGAGTATTTCCTTAGAACTACATGCTTAATATTAACTTCTTTTATAGGCTGACATCTACTTGTATCCACATTAATCTTGGGTGCTTATGAAAACATAGAGTCTCTGAACCTAGACTTTTACATTTCAGTAAGCACACCAGAAAATTTCAGTGTAAACTCAAAGATCCACTAGTTAAAACTACTTGTGTATAACCCCAAAGGTACATGACATGTAATAATGTATAAATTTTCACTTTACTGAGTCACTGGTTAGAACCATGGGCCCTAGACTTAGGAAATGTGTCCTTAGTGAGTGAGGGAGGGAATGTGACTGCTCTCTGAGTCTCAAAGTGATACTTTCTTTTTGTACATGAACTCTGGAGAAGCCTTGCTCTCCTGCATTTTACGGGCAAATTGTATGATTTCCTAATATTTGAGAGCTTCTCAGGACACTTATGAATATCACTGTTCTGCTATTTTTGTACACCAAACTTAAAACATCTTTGCCAATTTTTCCCCTGGTTTCTCCCTAACAGAGATTGCACACTCCCTACAGAGATTGCAGTAGATACATGGCGTGGTTACCTGTGCATATGGAAAGGACTAACACCTATGATTCCATAATGAGTTATTATTCTGTATGTAAGCCAGTGACACCTTTTCATTATTTGCTAATGTCACCTTATTGTTCTCATTCAATTGACTGTCAATTATGAGGACTAATCATTTTTTTTTCTTTCTTCTAACTTCCTAATTATCCCTCTCCGACTAAATAGGATTGTATTCTAAATTATTGTTTAGACATTACTTTACGCTTTTCAAGTTCATCTCATCTTGTTTTTTCTTGCCCTATAAATCTAATCTTCCTTAGGTGTCACTCACTCTCTCCTATCCTCCGTATCTAGTCCATCAACAAATTTAAGCAAATAAATCTTCATAACTCTTGACTCTATTTACTTCTTTCTATTTTCATTATTTCTCTAGTTGAAGCTATCACATCTCTCTCCCCTTTTTAATGGAAGTATAGTTGACATACAATATTATATTAGTTTCAGGTGTACAGCAGAGTGACTTGACATTAATATACATTATGAAGTGTTCACGAAAAGTCTAGCTACTATCTGTCACCATACCAAGTTATTACAATATTATTGACTATATTCCCTGTATTGTATTCCATCCTCATGACTTAGTTATGTTATAGCTGGAAGCTTGTACCTCTTAATCCCCTTCACTTTAGCTACCACATCTCTTTACTATGGAATAGCAAGAAAAAAAAAAAAAAGAACAGCAAGATCCTTACCATTTTCCTTCTGGCAATTTTATCTCCTTCTAGTAGATTTTATAGGAATACTCATAATTAGCATTTAAAGATCCAATTTCATTAATGTCTTTCCTATGGAAAGTCCTTCAATAATTAATACAGATCTTCCTCAACTTACAGTGGGTTTATGCCCCAATAGACCCATTGTAAGTTGAAAATATCCTAAGTGGAAAAAAATGCATTTAATACAGTTAACTTACCAAACATCATGGTTTACCCTAGTCTGCCTTAAATGTGCTCAGAACACTTACATTAGCTTACAGTATGGCAAAATCATCTAACACAAAGCCTACTTTATTTTTACATTTATTTATTTTTGAGAGTGAGAGACAGCACAAGTAGGGAGAGCACAAGCAGAGAGAGAATGAGACACAATTGGAAGCCGACTCCAGACTCCGTGCTGTCAACACAGAGCCTGATGCGGGGCTCGAACTCACAAACCATGAGATCATGATCTGAGCCAAAGTCAGACACTTAACCGACTGAGCCACCCAGGCACCCCACAAAGCCTATTTTATAGTAAAATGTTGAACATCTAATGTGATTTATTGAACACTGTCCTGAAAGTGAAAAACAGAATAGTTGTATGGTTACAGAACCACTGCAAGTGTATCTGTTGTTGATTCTCATGGTTGCGTGGCTGCCTGGGAGAGGCAGCTTCCTGCCTTGCCCAGCAAGCATCATGAGAGCCTCATACAACATAGCACTAGCCCAGGAAAAGGTCAAAATGTAAAATTTCAGTTTCTCTTCAATGCAGATTGCTTTGGCACCCTCCTAAAGTTGAAAAGTTGTAAGTTGAACTCTTACATCAAAATAGTCTGAATAAGGGGAAAAAAATCTTGGCTAGCTCCTACATGCTTTAAATTGACTTTATCACTTCCAAGATCATATTTTATCTCTGTGTTCTTTTCTTTCTGCATTCCGTCACAATTGTTATCTCTCATGTGGTTTCTCATATATGCCCATGTTCTTTCCTACCTTGAGGCCCCCATACATGAGTTCTCATCCCGCCCTTTCACCTGGTTAACACTCTCCATCTCTCAGATAGATTCAGATCGATTCTTTCAACATTTGCTGTACTTTTTCTTTATAAGGCTCACTGCAGTTTATAATTATGTTATTTGTATGGTTTTGTTTAATTACACTAGACTGTAAGCTCCATGAAATCAGGTACATATCTATTTTTTTTATTGAATCTCTAGAATATATAGTAGTTGCTTCAAAATATTGAGTAAATGAACAAATGAACAAAACTGTATTGTGTTAAGCATTAGGAGGCAAACTACCTGCATATTTACCTTTTGAGTCAGATTTTAAATACTTTTCAGTAATGCTAGAGTATCATATTTCTGTCCTTCTATCTCAATAAATGTTGTAGGGTATCTATGAGAACTTTTGTCAGATATTTCTATAGTAAAGGGGAAAAAAAATAAGACCAGGGAAATAAAGTAACTCAGGGAAATTAGGTAAGGTCACTCTAGTTTAATGTAGGATCCAGGATTGAAAGCCTGGCTTTCTCTGACTTAAAAACAAAAACCAGCAAAGAAACTATTTATATATGGCTTGATTCAGAATCTCTGTAAACATATGGGTTCCCCTTGTGGGGACTATCACTGTAGCTCAGAATGTTATAGGACTCAGAGCAGGTCTCTTCTTCCTTCTCTGGTCCATTTTTAGCTTTAGAATTTATTTATGACATAAGCTTAGTGTTTGTTTGCTCATGCCAGGTATTAGCATATCAGTAATTGATGAATTTTATTCTGTGTCCACTCCACAATCATCTGGGAAATACAAAGAAGAAATATTAAGCAACTTTATTTTACTGGTCAGCATAGCACTGCATCGTCAATATAACCCCCATGAGCTGTGTATAGAGATTAAAAGAAAAAAAAACACTTTTTTTCTCTTCATGAAGTTCTCTCACTAAGACATACAGAACCTATCCAAAGGTTCTAACCTGACCACAGAATTCTCAGCCTCTTGTGTTCTAGCAAATGCCAGAGTTCTACACCAAGATACTGGTGTGAATAGCCTTCACTTCCATGGCTTTCCCCAAAGCTTCATTGCCAAAATGTTCTTATACTGCAATCCCACCCATTTGAGTTTTCCATTATAAATGATGAACCTTGAATTCTTCTTTCCAACCCAAATTCTTTATTTCAAATCATTCCCTTCAAATGGTAAGTTCTCTGAGTATTACTTTGTAGGACTGAAGGAATTTATAAACCATATCTTCATTACTGAAGTCTCTAAGTACTGTTAGGTCATTTGCCCCAGTTCATTCAACTACTCCTTTTCTTTTTCTTTTTTCCTTGTGAAGAACTGATCATATTTAACTTCTATGACATCATGGGGAGGACTTATATTCATGATCCCAAGACTTAATGAATGAATGTTCCCTCATATAAGCTCATAATGGGATAAGTCACTTAACTTATCCAGTGTCAGTTTCTTTATTACTAAAAAGCAAATAGTCTAAATCATTCAAGATTTCTTCCAGTCCTGGTGAACCCTGCTTTTCTCTCTTCCCCGTGACTTAGTTCATACATTTCGCGACTGCTAGGCAGCCTTTAGAAATAGGTGAGGTTTTAAAATAACAAAATAAAACCCTTCTACTTTATGGATGTGGCACAAAAGAGGATTTTCATAGCCTCTAGCAATGCTTCTTGTTGTAGTTGAAATTCTGGCACCATGCTTTTTCAGAGAATCATACTAAAGGATGCAAAAAAAGTCTTTTCCGAAGTTCGCCCCAAATACAGAAAGAGGTATCCAATGCAGCTGTACAGATGGTAGAGTATAAAAACTTCAATGAAACTGATAAAACTTAATTTTTTCTTGGCATGAATATCGATATAAGATACTCATTTGCCTTTTTCGATGAAGCTAAAAAATGAAGGTCAAATCAAATACTTGATGTATTACATTTTCCCTGTGTGAACTTGGAGAACTCAACAGTAGCAGCAGATCAAGCTGACATTCTATTCTTCTTTCACCTAGCAAGAAGAGTGGTGCCCTGAGAAAAGACATGAATCTCAGAGTCCTGCTTTTCTAGATTCAGATCCTATCTGTGGTACTGGGTATCTATAAACCTGAAAAAATGAAATCACTTCTTTCTCTTCACTTTTCTTATCTGACTCTCTTTCATGGTTGCTACATGACTGAAGTTAGATAGGTACACATGTTATCATAATCACATATTTATTTGCCCATTTTTCTTTCAAGTCTCTAAATTCCATAAGAGAATGGATAATGTCAATCTTTTCACCCCTGCACTTGAAGGATCTTTTACAGTGACTGAAAAAAGTATGTGTCAAATATTTGTTGAATGTGTAATATTTTAAAAGAGCTTAATATGGTGTCTGATGCTTAGTACATATCTGAAAAATTAGAGTTCTTTTTCTTCTTTCATCCTTTACTTGCGCATAAACTCTGTTCAAAAAATCCAAATTACATCCCAATTGCACATACCAGTTATTTTCCTATTGTCTTAAATCCAAACCCACATTGCTAGATTCTGCTTGTGATGCTGGGTCTGGGAATCTCCAAACCACATTTTCTAGATTTCCTTGTCAAATGGCTTCTGATAGGCTCAGTCAACAAGAGGCACTAGGGGTAGATTGAAGAACAGGCGGAGGGCAGAGGGGACATATTACTGTTGTTTTGCTCTTGTTAGCACGCTTCAGCAGAAGTACTTACCTTCAGACTCTTTAAAGACTCCCAGAGGAAATTCCAGCATGCTCTTTCAAAAGTAGACAGAGCAGCCAAGTGGTACCCCCCTCCTTAGAGGTCTGAGCATGAGTTGTGTCTGCAGAAGTTTCTTCTTTGAGCTTATAAATGTCAGCAATTCTGCTTTTTTCCCCTTTTCATTCCCCAGTTTAGATGATAACTACTATCTGCAGTTACTAACTCTGGTTTTACTCAGTATTTCTTCTAGACTCTTTCAACATCCATGCAACCAATTCCATATATTAAATTTCCTTCTGTTGAAATGCCTGGTAAGATTTCAATTTTCCTTAATGTGGACCCTGATTGATATAATCTAAATATTTATTTGTGAATAATTTATTTATAATATTTAATGTATCAATTAATATATCAAATATTAATAAATAAAATATATAATATATATAAAACATTTTCTATATAGATGTATATCATAAGAAACAAAATAGATGTTCAATTGTCACTAAATTGACTGTTCCAAAATATGTATTGAATTTTGCCTATGTATCTGGCAAGTGTGTTATGCTTAGAGATACAAAGATGAATATGTATAACCTGTGTCCATAAGAAAGTAAAAGCCTCATAGGAGAAAGAAAAAATCTGATCAGATCACTTTACCACATTAAACTAAGAGTTTATAGACGTGTGTACAAAGTGCTAAGGACATACAGAACATGGAAAATTAGTAAACCTTGGTAGATGAGGAAAACATACTTATCAAAAAATTTGAAGGGGGCTCCTGAGTGGCTCAGTCAGTTAAGCATCTGACTTCGACTCAGGTCATGATCTCGAGGTTTGTGAGTTCAAACCCCACATTAGGCTTTGTGCTGACAGCACAGAGCCTGGAACCTGCTGCATGGAGATTCTGTGTTTCCCTCTCTCTCTGCCCCTCCCCCACTCACACTTTGTCTCTCTCAAAAATAAACATTAAAATTAAAAAAAAATTGAAGTACTAGGTGGCAAGGAGTTAAAGAATCTCAAATTTCAATGGAACGGAATTTACAGATCGCATGAAGTATATACATGATAATGTGGATGGATTTCTTAAATAATGCTGTTTGCATTGGGAAGAGGAGAAATAAGCATCAGTAGAGTTAAAATGTTGAGACTTGGAGTGTTCACTTTAAGTGAGAAAAAGTAGATAAACTCTCTTTCTCTTTAGTGAATTCATCCTTATATTGCTTCAGAGCTTATAAACTCGGCTTCACTAAGTAAGATTTAGATATTTGTCTTAACAGTAAACTAGTCTTAGGAATGCATAAACTACTTCTAAGTGAGTTATGACTTCTGCACCATCTTTGAATAAGAAGGACCGGTGGCAAAATAGGATCTTTATAAAGACAGAAACACAACAAAAATTCTGTAAACCACTTAAGCAATAATAAGAGGTTTGGTTTGAAGGTTGTATGTCCTTCACTTACATTCATGCCCCCAAAGTCAACTCTGGATCTTGGACTCATCACCTTGAACAAGCTGTGAGAAGCAGAGGCTAAGCAATATTCAAGATGTCCGCAAGAAGTCACTAACTATCATTATGCAAGTGGAATCTCCCACAGTGTAGGAGTATCTTGATCTTGGATTTAAGGTGGGAGATTATGCAGCATGAATGATGGATGCCATTACTTTCTGTTTTTCCATTCAATCTCCTAATAAGTAAGCTTCCACTTTCAAACACTTGAATATGAGGAGTAACAAATTTAGTTTGCCCATGCTAATTGATTAAGGATATAAGTGATAAGCTGCTTTCTACTGCTGAAACTTAAAGCACAGGAGCTCAGCTTTTGGTGTAAGAAGACACACTATTGCATATAATTTGCAGAGGCTGAGGTCTGGTGTCTTAAGCCCTACCAAAAGCAAGTAACACTAAATTAACACTGTAACACCTTTCTCCCTTTGCCAATACTTAAGATTCAGTTCTCACATTAGCACTGAAACTTGGAAAAAGTGACCAGAAGCCTTTGTAAACATCTTATGACTTGTCACAGAACTCTCAGTGATAGAAGTCCACACCAAAATCTCTCTTTTATTCTTCTACTTAATCTGGTACAATTAGAAAAAAAAATAAACTTGGCTTATTTGTGAAACTACATATAGGTCATTATGAGTAATGAATAGAATGTATACAACTCAGCGAGTGAGGCAATATAATGAAGTAAATAGGGACCAAATCTTTAAGGACATTGTGTGCCAAGCTAAGGATTGTTTATTTTTAAATGCCCATTTTGGTTTGACTAGAGCAGCTCTTATTTATGCCTTTGTTACAGAATAAATTTTAATATCACCCTTTTACTCTCAAAAATGTATTTGTTTGGGGAATTCTAGAGATATGGTGGCAATAGAAATAGATTTTGAATCTCTTCAGCTCCACATGTAAAAGTAATAACAACACATGGACAAAATTTGTCATGAAACTCGTGGCAAACTATCCCCCTGAATTACAGATTACAAAAAATTGACCACAACCACGAATAGGTGGGTAACCATGGTGGTATTGGAATCGGCATAGGACTTGATAACAGGATATCTGAATAAAGTGTTTACAGGTGTTCAGTGGAAAGCCTAGTGGGTGAATTGAGTCAGAAGTTAAAACTGAACTGAGATTTGCTCATCCATAATGGTTGGCTGTCTGGGTCCCTGTTGAGATTTGAAGGAACTGAAGCACAGTGATCTCTGTCAAAAGTCCTAAAACCTGACTTCTGATTTCTGGTTCTCCATGTAAGGAGCTTGAACATTGCTACTCCATCCAAACACATAAAAAACTGAACAGAATGAAAAATCAGCAGCTCTTCTTGGATCTGTAAGAGAGGAGAGGTCATAGGGCAAGCTACTGCTCCCAGCGTTGGAGAGTCAGGCAAATAGAGGGAGTCACAGCTTATCGGACAGAGACTCACAGGGAGAAACTGCCCAGGGAGCCAATGCTGGTGTAGGAAAACCTGAACTGTACTTGATTAACTTGTGCAGGCTCGATGTAGACAAGTCTGAGAGTCAGATCCAGAGAACAGTAAATATCAAAAATCCCTTCTGGTAGAGGGGGAATAAAAGGAATCATTTGGAAATACACCAGAATAATCTGTTCCTAATAAGGCCTGCCCTCAGGAGAAGAGTTTGCCAAGGCCTTACCTGCTGTGGTATTATCAGAGCCCAACTGATGTAGGAAAAGGGAAATATGCAACTCCAGCCAGTCTAGCCTTCCTGTCCCACCTAAGAGTGGAGAGGGGAATGGAGGAACAGTTATGAACTCACAGAGCAGAAGGAATGGGCTCACTAAAACACTGATACATAATCTTACAGGACTGTTCCCCTTCCCACAACACACACCACCTATCAACACATTACTAAAGGCCTGAAGTCATGTTCAAAGTATAGAAAATCAAAAATAAAAAATCCTGAAAGAAGCTAGAGAGAAATACCTCACCTAGAGAGGAACAAAGCTAAAAATTTTCTCCAACTTTTCCTCAGAAACCATGCAGGCACGAGGAAAGAAGAGTGAAATATTTGAAGTGTTGGGGAAGAAAACTACCAAACTAGATAAGTGTACTCTGTGGCATTATGGTACAGAACTGAGAGATCTGGACACATATATAGTCACTGATTCCATCATTATGGAAGAGAAGAATGGCAGTTCAAACTTTGAAAGGAGAAATATTCAGATAAAAGAATACTCGATCCATGAGGCATCCTGGTTTATTGAAAAGATTCTGGATTTTAAGTCCAGGTATTCAAGGATTGAGTTCTGGCCAGTTTTGGACCAGTGACTCCTCCATTAGTCTGAGTATCTTCATTTGTAAAATAAGGACAATTCGTACTTTAAGGCTTACTATAAAAATGAAATGCTGGATGAATATTAGGGATATAGTGTTAGAACAATAGCAACAAAAACAGACATTAAAGGTCCATGTTATGTGATTTTTTTCATATCAAGTTCAAAACCAGGAAAAACATAGTATGGTGACAGGGATCCTGATAACGGTTACCTTTGAGGGAGGTGTGTTTGATTGGGAAGGGGCATTGCAGAAACTTCCAAGTTGTCTGGAAATGCCCTATATTTGGGTCTGGCTAGTGATTACAAGGGTATAAAAAATTATCAAGCCAAACAGTTAAGATTTATGCATTTTAATGAATGTAATCTATAACTCCGTAAACCACCCTGTTTCCCCCATCTTAAAAAAAAGTTAGTGAAATGGCGTATATAAATCTCTTGAGCACAGTGCTTGACCCATCATTGGAACTCAGTATTAGCTTTCTTTCTCCCATTAAATAAGAGGTAAAATCAAATACTACATTTAATAATAACAGACAAAAGACCTTCTAAATAGAAAAAAAATGCCATAAATATAAATCAGTGTATACATATTGCCAAATAAAAGTAGTGAAAATCACTGGAGACCTTTGCTTTGGATCAAATACTTCAGATAATCTAATAATACTTTTTAAACATTGGAGGCTCTCTATACCAAAGAGGGAGTGGATTTCTCTTGCTTTCAGAGTGCCAAGAGCAAGTAAAGGAAAAAAATAGTCTCACTACATTGTCCCTTAAAAGAAAGATTTCCCTACAACTAGAGGTACCCAAGCAGAAGCTGGAGAACCATATTAGTGATGTGATAAGAGGGTCCTGGCTCAAGTTATTTAATCTTAAGTTTCTGTGATTCTAAGAAATAAATGTGGAATAAATGAAGTCTAAATATATAAATGATTCTAAGAAATCTCAGAAACATGCAGAATGTTCAATGTCATTGAGATATCTAAACAAGCATAGAGTGTGCCCTGTACCCCCAAATTACATGACCCAGATTTATAAATA
This sequence comes from Acinonyx jubatus, assembly GCF_027475565.1. NCBI lineage: Eukaryota > Metazoa > Chordata > Mammalia > Carnivora > Felidae > Acinonyx > Acinonyx jubatus. The sequence goes on from NC_069391.1 coordinate 44,317,131, forward strand.
CATTGAATTTCCAGATTCATGAGTTTGGAAGTTGGCCACTTAAGTATGAAGGGAGCATCATACCATTGTGTTTAGCTCAATCAGATGGCAAAAGAAGGAGAGAGAGAGGTGGAGGAGGGAGGGATAGGCTCATATTATCTCAGATGGCAGTGTGTATTGTAAGGATTCCTGTAAAGTGAGAAAGCACAAAAAAATGTTTGAAGGTGGAATAGTCAGCACTCATGGAGAAATGAAACATCATTCATAAGCTTCCATCATATAAGCTTCATAAGCTACTCAGAAATCCAATAAAAACTTTCTTCCATTTTGTCTTAATTTTTTCAATTGAGTAAGCCTGCAATGTTTCCCTCACTAAAACTAATTTTTTAAAGATTTTGTTTTTAAGTAATCTCTACACTCAACATATGGAGCTTGAGCTCATAACTCTGAGATCAAGAATAGGATGCTCTACCAACTGAACCAGTCAGGCACCCCTCAATAAAGCTATTTGTCCCAAATAGAATAAAAAAAAAACAAAATGAAAGAAACTTAGGTGCATTGAAGCAGAGATAACCATTATGTGAGCCAGTTAGAAACGATAAACGTGAAAAATCTGAGGCCTCAAAACTGTCCTTCAAATAATAATGAAGTGGAGTAAACCAAATGTGTGTTTGCTATATAAGCTGGATAGAGGGCTCTCATGGTTCTGGCCACACTGTCCTATGAAGTAGATTAACAAAGCTATGTCTTTTCTATGATAGCCGTGTTCCTAATTTAAAATATTTAGATTACCAGAATTGGACTAAGCATTGCATTTGTGAAACAAAACACCTCCATTGTCTATGTATCACTTGTCAGAGTTTTCATACTTGAGCTGGAGTAAGCAAATTCCTGTCTGGAAAAGTCTTTGATGGATTATGGTTAGGAGAGGAGGGTATGTCAGTCCTTCTCTTAACACCTGATGAAAGAAGAAAAGGTCTTTTATACTTACCTAACAGATCGAAGAAATTACTTAGATTTTACAAATGCACAAGTCAAAGAGACCCAACTTTGTTCTGATTTTATGGGCAACAGGAAACAAATCCTGGAGTGTTTGATCAATGATTTATGTTTCTTTTTATAAAGGACCAAATTTTTCATTCAGCAGGCATAATGCTGTATTAGAATTCAAATATTCCTTAGAAGGAAGCATAAGGACTTGTTTACTGACATTTAATGCATAAACATATAGAGATTTTTTTTAGGCTATTTGGACAGATTGCAAAAGGATACCTAAATCTTTTTCTGCAGTGTTCCCAGTGTGTCCTCACAGAGACATTGCTTTAAATCACTAATACTAGATTCATCTTGGAAGGCAGGTTTTAGTAAGGATTTGGGGGAAGAAGAAACCAAACGGACACAAGAAATCTCAACATGTTCACAGGGTGTTGGGTGAGATGCAGAGCAAGAATAATATTCAAAAAGGACAGTAAGATTTTACCCTATTTCCCTACTTTACTCTTCACTGTCTCCATTTAAGGAGTTTTAGGCTATCTTTCAGGAATAAGAAGTAACATTAACTCTTTTAACCTTCTAGGATGTCATTTAGTAAATTAAGATCAAAATCACCAAATGGGATTCCATTTCATTACTTCATTAAGGCAAAGATGTATGTTAAAATAGGAGTTAAAATGATGTAAGCTCTTTGAACATCATGTTACATTCTAAAAACATGCCTAGAAAAATTCCCCAAACACTAATACAGTTATTATATGAAATTTTTATACACATAGAATCAAATTTGATTTAATCATGCATAGCTTTATACTGCCCTCAAACCAGTGCTTTAAATTTTTCTTTTAATTAAAAATTTTTTTTAACGTTTATTTTTGAGAGACAGATAGAGAATGAGTGGGGGAGGAACAGAGAGAGAGAGGAAGACACAGAATCCGAAGCAGGCTGCAGGCTCTGAGCTGTCAGCACAGAGCCCGACGCGGGGCTCCAACTCACAAACCATGAGATCATGACCTGAGACAAAGTTAGAGGCTTAACCAACTGAGCCACCCACGTGCCCCTCTTTCAAATTTTTTTACATGTTTGTTTATTTTTGAGAGAGAGACCAAGTCTGAGCAGAGCAGGGGAGGGGCAGAGAGAGAGGAAGACACAGAATCCAAAGCAAGCTCCAGGCACTGAGCTTTCAGCACAGAGCCTAACTATGGGGCTTGAACTCAGAAACTGTGAAGATCATGACCTAAGCCTAAGTCAGACACTTAACCAACTAAGCCACCCAGGCACCCCTAAATTTTTCTTAATTTCTGAAATACCTGCTGCTAATTCCAGTTTTCTCACTGTTTAAAGAATATTGATTCAGAGTCTTTTCTTCAGATATTTCCAGGGGCTATTAGGGCAATTGCTGCATACAGCCATTCCAATTTCTATAGCACAATATTTAATGAGGATAAAATCATGTATTACTGTTATTCTATGATTCTTGCTGGAATGGCTGTTAGTTTTGGGGTTCTTCAGTAATTCCCATGATATTCTATGGAAAAATATGACTAAGTTTTAAGACTTAATCATAGCCCCATAAAACAAATTTATTTTATTGTTCTTCATTGGATAGCTTGTAAACTCAGACGCACCAAAAATTTTTCTTCATTGTAAACAATAGATGTGTATATCTCTTTGCCTACTCAAAAAAAAAGAGACAATAATTCTCCAAATTGTTTAAAACATTTCTTGGGGGTATTATATTGCTGTTTGAGAATACTTGAAAGGAGTGGAAACCATCATGTTTGAATAACTGTTTCTTAATTATATTATCAATTAATCTACATATTATCAGATGTTTTCAGTTTCTATTAAATGTACACTCAAAGATATTCCTTATTTAATCTGTTATGATGATAATTTAATCATTGTATTTATTGCATGATAATGATAATCCATACTCTGTATAGGATATTTCTGGTGAATCAATTGTCAATATTTTCAAATTCCTCTTAAAATGTTTAGAACTTATGCAGGAAGATACCTTCTTTTTTCTCTGCTCAGGCAATGGTTTTCTAATTTTACAATGGTCCTAATAATGATCAGAAATTTATTTGACACCAATAATTAGTAACTGCACCAAACATATTAACACTAATTAGCCCTAAAAGCCAGAAGTAAGTTATTTTAAATGATAAAGCCAGCATTAATATCGATCACCATGCTAATTAGTCCTAGTAGTAAAAGTAGACAGTTTGAACAACAGCAATTACTTTTGGCTTTTTTACCCACTGTTACCATCCAGACTCATTTTAGCATAGCGCTAAAATCAGTGAGTTTCCTATAATTTAGATTATCATTTATTTCTTCCATCACCAACACAAATCCTGGCCTATGCATTTGTAGCAGTCCAAGCACAACTGAGCCTTACAAAAAACGAATGTTAGTTTGAGAATTGAGTGGCATGTAAGGACAAAGCTCTCATAATGATGTCACTGAATTAATTTGACGCCTTCAAGAGTTCTTCTAGGTCTAAGCCCCCTGTATCTAATAAGCTGTCACAGTGTACAACAACCATGATCATTAAAATCTTAACGTACTTCTGGCTCTATCTTAAATAACTGTAGCCTAAATAGTTTAAATTCAATATACTATGTTCAGAAACTGAAGGAGGTTATAATGCTCCTCTACCTTTCCTGAGGAGACAATGAACGCACATTTATATAAAATTGTCATGATATTACTATTTTATACCAAAGCTTTCATGCATAATAGGCATATATATTATTCATTTACATCAATGGAATAAAGCAGTTATCTATTTTCACCTGCTTGGACTCTTTGATTACTTCTGCCTGAAAAGTCTTTACCCACTGTCAACCTGGAAAATATCTACTTACCTGTCAAGAATCAGCTCACTTAGTGTATTTTATGGATCATGATCCATAAAGGAACAACTTGTGGGGGACCAAAAGCGCTCTAGGTGATACAAGGTATGCAACAGTTGTTAAAAGTCTGGTTCTGCCTTTAAAAGGATCACATCACACTGCCTGAGTTTGTGCAAGATTTTGCAAATGATATTTTCTGTTACTCAGTATCCTTAGTCTAAACCGTGAATAAAATAGCACCCATTTCAGAGAATTGTTTTGGAGACTACTTAAGAATATCTGTAAACCATTTAAAAGAAGGACTGTTACATAAGGAGTGCTCAATAAATTTTAGATATTACTGTAATCATAAAACTAATGCATAAATATCTTTAAGGGAAAATATGAAATATACAAAAAGAAAAGTACAAAGGAATTGCAATGAAGATTCAAACACAAGAAAAGACTATAGTAATCAGTAATCAGTAATTAAAGTTTCTATCTCTTATATGATAATTAGGTAGGAGCTACCTAATTAGCATTAGTTAATATTAAATGATTGTGTTACCCTCTTGAATACATTTCTCAAAGTGTTGTCTTCAGATCCTTTATTGAAGCACAGTGGGGTGGACCAGATCGGTGCTTGGTGAGCAACATTTGCTATTCTTGTTTCCTTAACATGTAAGATAACTTACCACATCCATCATTGCAATAAAGAACTATGTCTCTTCTAGCACCATTCTCATCTTTCATGGCAGCTGATTAAAATGTATTTCTCCTTGGTTATTCATGAATTTTCCTCCATATTAGTGGTCAATTGTGGCATAGACTGTTTCAAGCAACAAATAATTTATCATCAAACTGTGTATAAATATAACCAACATCAGACATTTTCTTGAAGCTGCTTAGGTTGAGTGACTCATCAGGGCTCAAAGTGTCTATCGATTTATCCTTAAGGGTTACTCTGTGAAGAAAATCCATGGAATATTTTGCAAATCTAATTTGCATTTGCTTTTTGAAAGTTAATTTTTTATTCCTTTTCCCATATTTTATTTTATTTTTCAAACATTATTTGGGGAAGGAAACTTTTGAATAGTGTTAAGGTCAACAGTAGATCCAAACTTGTGAATTCTCTGTCATAGCCCAGTGCAATCCTTGCTTTATTCCCTGAATGTTTTTTCTTCTGTTCCTGGTACTGAGCTATGCATCCATTTAAATCTCTTTTCAGACTTTACTGAATTAAAGTATTTAAATAGGACTGATGTAAGTGCTAAATGAGAAAAGTACTATAAAGCTAAGGAGCCCGATCAAATGAGTTTGAAAAATAAAGACAGATGGCAACTATTAGAGAGTCTTCTGCACTCATTTGAACCACAATGCTTACTCTTAAATTTTGTTTTATAACTGGCTCATTTGCAGATGTACATATGCTTTAGGCAGTAAATGTAATATACTAAATATGCTGTATATACTTGGAGCATGGATTCGTAGCTTTTCTAGGCCTTTTGGGTGAAGAGAAGAGTGCATGTGTGTGCCAGCATGCACACATACAGAGTTGAGGTCAAACTGATACACATTTGGGACAATAAATTTTGCTTAATTTCTATATTTGATGTGTCTACTTTTTACCACACTGAGAATTCTCGTTTCCTAGAAAGGTTAAAAGTGTAATAGCATTACAATTTCCCATGATTATACCCATGATTATTTGCTTTATCCCATGTTATGGGTTAAATTGTATCTCCAAAAGATGTTGAAATAGACTTACAGTATTTGTGAATGTGACTTTATTTGAAAATAGATCTTTGCAGATGGTCAAGTTAAGATGACATCGTTAGGTTAGGCCTTCACACAATATGTACTTTAAAAAAGGGTGAAATTTAGACACATAGAATCATATCAAAATAAAATGATGTTAAGCTACAGAAAGAACCCCACCTACCAGTCTGTGAATATCTGAGGCCAGCAGAAGCTAAGACAGAAAGGAATGGGACAGAATCTCCTTCACAGCCCTCAGAAGAAACTTACTATGCTGACAACTTGCTTTCAGATTTTTAGTCTCTGGAAGTATGGCAATTTCTGTTGTTTAAGCCATCCAGTTTGTGGTACTTTGTTATGGCAGCCCTAGCAAACTAATACATACTACAGTACAAAAGAATAGATTCAAAATTTCAATATTAAAATAATTATTATCCTTAGGATTCTTGAAATGCTTTTTTTGCTTAAACTTTGCCTATTCTGCTTCCATTTTTAATAGCTTATGATTTCTACATTATAAAAACACAAGACAATTACATACTGTATTTTATTCCCATTTTTTTTCATTCACTCTTAGTTTTATAACCAGATATTTGATATTTATAACCTAGTATTAAATCTTTGTCTATCATTTTGCTTGACGAAAGTTTCTTTATTAGATTCCTTAGGAAGAGATCATTGGGAAAATAGTCCTTAATCCATATCATTTTGATAATTCTTTGATCCCTTTGTACTTAAAAATAGATTTTGCTGGATATAAAAATCTTGGGCTCATTTTTGTCTTTGTGTGTCTTAAATGTGTTATTTTCATCTTTTCTGGCATAAAATGTTATTGAAAGTCTGAATGTTACCTGTTTTTCCTTATGCATAACTTTGTCTTTTTGTCCAGATGTCCAAAGAATTTTTTTTTCTCTATGACTTTAAATTCCACTTGTTTCTTGCTTAAGGGAATCATCTCATCCTTCTATTATGCATATGTTGGATCTTCTTAGCCTCTTTTCAATGTTTTCTCTGATTTTTGCCTATTTGCAAAACAAAAAACAACAAAGTTGACCCTCTATGCGTGAGTCTGTTTCATATATACCTGCTCTTGTATCCTTAAGCCAGTATAAACTGTCTTGATTATTGTACCTTTATAGTTAGTTTGGAAATCAGTCATGGTAAATTAGCAATCTTTGTCCCCTTTGTCAGAAATGTGTTGGCTATCCTAGCTGTCTTATTTTTCCATTAAATTTTCAGAATAATCTCATGAATATTTTCAAAAAGACTTGCTAGGAAATTTACTGGAATCATGTTGAATCAATAGAACAATTTGGAGTTGAATGACATTTTAACAATTTTAAGTATTTCAACCCTTGAATGTTGTAACTCTTTCCATCTATTTATGCCTTCTTTAATTTGTCTCAGCAGAATTTTGTAGTTTTAAGTCTTGTTAATAATTTGTTAATTCATTAATTAATTCAGTTTTTATTCTATTGGAACTCATCTCTTAAAATTAAAATTTTAATTTTGTTGCTCACTTTAAGAAATATAATTGGATTTTGTATGTTGACCTGTACCCTGTGATCTTGGTAAATTATTTAATTCTTGTAACCTTTTTTTGTGTATATTTTATGGAATTTACACATGATTGTATCACTTTAAAAATAACTTATTTTTTCAAAACTTTGTTTCTTTTCTTTATTTTTTGGTTTTGGCCTTTTCTCATGGGCTAGGATACTCAGCACAGTGTTTAATAGGAACATGAGATAGTATATATTTGCATTGCTAATGACCTTAGGAGGAAAGCATTCATTTTCACTATTAAGGATGATGTCAGCTGTAAGTTTTCTGTTGATGCTATTTATCATATTGAGGAATTTGTCTACCATTCCTACTTTGAGGAAACTATTTCTCATGAATGAATATTGAATTAGTTAAATGCTGTTTCTGAACATATTGAGATGCTGATAATGAGATATATGTATTCATTATTTTGTTTTTCTTTTCAGTTAATAGAATTTGCATTGATTTGTTTCAAGTAAAGTCAATTTTGATGTTGGAGATAGACCCCACTTGATCATGGTGTCCTATTGCTTTTACGTATTGCTGCATTCATTTGGATGATATTTTGCTAAGGATTATTACTACTGTTCTCCTTATAAGAAATAATGGTCAATAGTAGTGTTTTTTTTTTTTTTTTATGTTTCACCTGTTTTTTATGAGAATAATACTGTCTTCATAGAATCACTTGGGGGTTGTTCCTTTTCTATTTTCTGAAAGAGTTCATATAGAAGTGTTGTTATTTATTAAATGTTTGCTAGAAATAATTACTAAAGCCAGGGGACTCATAGTTAACAATATGGAAAGGCTTTTAACTATATGTACGATCTCTTTAATCATAGAGTTATTAAAATTTTCTGTTACCTGAGCTAAATTTTGGAAGTTTATGTATTTTAAGGAGTGTGTTTGCTTTATCTAAATTGCAGAATTTATGACATAATGCTTTTCCAGTAATTTCTCATTTCCTTTTTAATGTCTACAGTGTGGTAATGATGTGGCTATTTTATTCCTGATACGCATTATCTGTGTCTGGTTTTCTATTTTCCCTCTGTCTGCCTAGAGATCTATCAATTGTAGCTAAAAAACACATTTTAGCTTCATTGGGTCTTTCTGATTACACTTCACTAACTTAGGCTTTTATAGTTATTATTCCTTTCATTTTGATTAATTTTATTTTAATTTATTTTCATTTTCCATTAAAATAGATGCTTAGGTAATTGATTTGAAACTTTCTTCCTTTCTAACATAAATGCTAGAAAGTTTCTTGAAAGATCTATTCTGGCAATATTCAACACATTTTGATATTAGGTTAATTTAGCTAAAAGTATTTTTACTCCCCATGTCAGTTTTCTATCCATGTTATTTACAAGATGTAGTTTAATTTTCAAAGTGTGTTAGTATTCCAGATATTTTAATGGTTTTTATTTCTAATTTAATTTCTTAGTAGCCAGAGAACATAATCTATATAATTTAAAACTTTTAAATTTTCTTGAGAATGATTTTATGGCCTCTCCCATGTGCTATCTTGATGAATGTTCCATGTATACTTGTGAAGAGTGCTAGTTCAATGGTTTTGAGTGGACTCTTCTGTGAAGGTCATTGAGATCAATTCAAGTTGGTTGTGTTTTTTTGGATTTTTAGAATGCTTATTTTATTTCTGCTTTTTTCTGTAAATTGCTGAGCAATGAGTAAGAAGTTTCAAATTTCCAACAATCTAATTGTGGGTCTGTTTTCACATCGGGTTTTATCAATTTTGCGTTATGTTTAAAGCTCTAATATTAGATGAATACACATTTAGACTATTATGTCTTCTTGATGAATTTATTCCTTTATTCTTATAAATACATCATTCTTTGGCTGTGGTAATATTCTTTGTCCTGAAATCTACTTTGATTTAATAGAGACATTCTTTTGATTCATGTTTTCACTGCATATAGTTTATTTTCCTATGCTTTAACTTCTAATCAATATCTACTCTCATATATAAAGTTTATTTATTATATAAAGCATACGGTTAAACCTTAGGGTTCATTCTTGGTGTTTTAATTCTGTGGGTTTGAACAAACACATAATGACATATGTTCACTCCTATATAGTATACAGAGTATATTCACTCTATATTCAATAGAGTTTCTGTCTATTTACTCTTATCCCAAGACCCTGGCCATTGTCAACCACTGGTGCCTTTATAGTTTTGCATTTTCCAAAATATCATCTAATTGGAGTTATGCAGTATGGAGCCTTTTCAGATTGGCTTCTTTCACAGAATAATTGGCATTTGAGGTTCATCCATGTCTTTTCCTGGTTCTTCTTTTTAGCACTGAATGATACTCCATGTTCTGAATATGCCACAGTTTGTTTATTCTTTCACCTACTGAAGGACACCTTAGTTGTTTCAAAGTCTTAGAAATTATCAATAAAGCTGCTAAGAACATCTCTTTGCAAGTTTTTGTGTGGATGTAAGTTTTCAACTCTTTTGGGTAAATACTGTGGAGTGTCGTTACAGGGTTGTGTGGTAAGAGTATGTTAAGTTTTGTAAGCAACTGTCAAATGGTATTCCAGAGTGACTGTGCCATTTTGGATTCCCACCAGCATGAAAGATCTTATTGCTCTACATTCTTATCAGCATTTGCTGTTGTCAGTGTTCTGGACTTTGACCATTCCCATTGGTGTGTCGTGGTATCTCACTCTTGTTTTAATTTGTATTTCCCTGATGACATATGACATGGCTCTTCTTTTCAGATACTCATTTGCCATCTGTATGTTTTTTGTTTTTTTGTTTTTGTTTTTGGTGAGATGTCTTGTAAGATCTTTGGCTTAATTTTTTTAACTGGGTTGTTTTCTTCTTGATTTTTAAAGAATTCTTATATATTTTGGACTATAGTCCTTTATTAGTTGTGTCTTTTGCAAGTATTTGTTCCCAGTCCATAGTTCATTTTCTCAGTCCTGTAACATTGATTTTGCAGAACAGAGGTTTGTAATGACATTCAGTGTATGAGTTATTTCTTTCATGGATCAAATCTTTGGTGTTACATTTAAAAGGTCATTGCCATACCCAAGGTCACTTAAGTTTTCTCCTTTGTTACCTTCTAGGAGTTTTACAGTTTTGAATTTTACATTTTGGTCTATGATCCATTTTAGGTTTTGTGAAGCATGTAAAGTCTACATCTCAGTTCATTTTTTTACATGTGAGGTATAATTGTTCCAACACCATTTGTTGGAAAGATAGTCTTTGCTCCATTGGTTTGCCTTTGTTTCTTCTTCAAATATCATATGACTATATTTATGTGGTTCTGCATTGGGGATCTCTGTTCTGTTACATCGACCTATATGTTATTTCAACAATACAACACTATCCTAATTACTGTAGCTTTATAGTACAACCTGAAATCTGGTAGTGTCAGTCCTCCAACTTTGTTTTTCTTCAAAATTGTGTTGGCTATTCTGAGTTTCTTCCTTCTCCACATACACTTTACAATCAGTTTGCCAAACTATCCCCAAGAGAATTTGCTGGGATTTTGATTGAGAAGCATTGAATTTACAGATTAAATTGGAAAGAACTGACATCTTGGTAATATTAACTTTTCCTATACTTGAACATATTATCTCTCTCCATTTTTAGTTCTCTCATTTTTTTTTAAATTTTTTTTCAACGTTTATTTATTTTTGGGACAGAGAGAGACAGAGCATGAACGGGCGAGGGGCACAGAGAGAGGGAGACACAGAATAGGAAACAGGCTCCAGGCTCCGAGCCATCAGCCCAGAGCCCGACGCGGGGCTCGAACTCACGGACCGCGAGATCGTGACCTGGCTGAAGTCGGACGCTCAACCGACCGCGCCACCCAGGCGCCCCGGTTCTCTCATTTTTTAAAATTTTGTTCCTTTCTTCTCTTTCTGGTATGCCCATTATGTGTATATTATATTTTTTGTAGTTGCCCTGTTGTCCTTGGATATTCTTATCTTTTTGAATTTTTGCTCTCTTCACTTTTGTTTTTTTGAGGATTCTGTTGATACATCCTCTAGGTCAGAGACTTTCCTCAGCCATGTCCATTCTACTAATAAGCCATCAAAGGCCTTCTTCATTTCTATTACAGTGTTTTTGATTAGTATTTTTAAATTCTCTCTCAGAATTTGTATCTCCCTATTAGACTTGTATTCTTGCATTCTATTGTATCCCTTAGAGCCTTTAGCATATTTTAGGGTTTTTTTTTTTCCTTTCTCTCCGCATTTCTGATACCAACATCCCTGTCTGTTTACTTCTGATGGTTTCTCTCCGTTCAGATTGTATTTTTTGACCTTTGGAATGCTTTGTAACTTTTTTTTAATGTCGCTAGACATAATTTGCCATGTAAAATGAGTTGCTATAAATAGGCCTTTAGTAATGTGATGTTGAGATACAGTGGGAGAAGTATTATGTAGTCCTGTGATTAGGTTTTCATCTTTTAGTGAGCTTATGCTTCTGGACTGTAAACTTCACAAGTGTTTCTTTGTTTTTCCTTCCCCTTTAGGGGGGACAGGATGGCTAGAGTAGTGTGATGTTGGGTATTTCTCTTCCCCAATGTCAATTGACACTGATCAGACCCAAGAACTTTAGGCTCTGATTGACTAGTTTCTCTTGAGGGAAGGCCTTATTAAGAAGAATGGAGAGCTTGGGGTACATGGGTGGCTCAGTCAGTTAAATTTCCGACTTCCACTCAGTTCATGATCTCATGGTCTGTGAGTCCAAGCCCTGCATTGGGCTCTGTGCTGACAGTGCAGAGCCTGGAGCTTGCTTTAGATTCTCTGTCTCCCCCACCCCTCACTCTCTGCCCCTCCCCAGCTTGCATTCTGTCTCTCTGTCTCTCTGTCTCTCTCTCAAAAATAAAATAAACATTAAAAAATGAAAAAAAAAAAGAGTGCTCTGACGTATTTAAAAATGGTTTCTTTTCTCTTCTTGATGAAGCATGGGGGTGGGGGGCGGATTTTTCTCCTGTATATGCCATGGGAAACTGGTCAAGCTCCTGGAGGTCAATCCCACAATATTGTGGGGATTGCTTCCCCCAGGAGTTTTTGACTCAGAATTGTCCATGCTGAGCCTCCAACAATTCATTAGTTACAGATATGGTTTTGCTGCCCCAGGATTGCTCTCCACAGTGGATTCCACTAGTGAATCTCAGCTCCAGTAAACCACAACTTTCTTTACTCTTCCATCATTCCAAGCTTGTAACAGTGGTTTGCCCTGTGTGTTTTATGAATACAAGAAGAGTTGCTGATTTTTCAGTCTGTTCACCTTTTTACTTGTTATTGAAATGGAGTGGTGACTTCCAAGCTCCTTGCATGTATAACTGGAAACTGGAAGTCCTCCGTTATTTTTCAGAATATATTTTCTGCTTCATTCAACAATATATGTCTTTCTCAGATTACAATTCCACATATGTCATCTAGTTTAATATTGCCCTATGGGTCACTGAAGTTCTGCTTGCTTTGTTTTTAATTTTCTTTCCTCCCTTTACATTGAATAATTTATATTTATGTGTCTTCAAGTTTACTGAGCATTTCTTCTCTTGTCCCCAATCTTCCATTTATCTTATCCAATGAATTTTCTCTTTCCTAATTATCCTATTAATACCAGAAACAGAGTTATAATTTTTAAAACTTATTTTTTAAATTTTTTTTGGTGAAATTCTCAATCTGTTTACTGGTCTTTACAACTTTTTCTTTACACTGTAAACTTTTTGAAAATAAGAGCTTCTTTAAATTCCTTGTCGATCTGAATTATCTTAATTTGTGTATGTGTGTTGATTGCTTTTTCTCTGGATTGTGGTATTTGGTTTCCTGTCTCTTTTCTGATATTTTATTGTATGATGGACACAGATGATACATTAGACAATCTTCTCTTCCCCTGAAAATATTGACTTTTTTTTTGACAAGTACATAAATTATTGGCTAATTACCATGAACTTATTGAGGTTTTCTTTTAACACTTCGTAGGATGAATTAACTGAAGTTTTATCTTTAATCTTTGGGCAAATCCTTAGTCCTTTAATAGAGTATCTACTCCTCAGACGTGACTGTTTCTGAGTATCAGTGGAAACCTGAGGATTTTTTTAAATTCACTCTAAGTTGGCAATATTCAAGTTCCAGACAGACTCCTCTCTGATGGGTAGCAAGTGAAAGCTCTGTCCAGCTTCTGCTATGGTCCTTGGATTTTCTTCCCAGATACAATTTAGGACACTTTCAAATATTTGAAGGGAGTCCTGTGGCCCCATCCTTTCTGGTATTTATCTGTCAACTTGTAGCTCCTCTTGTGGCTCTGAATTCTGTACTTTGACCACTCACATCACTAAGACTAGAGCACTCTGTTTGAATTCAAACAACCCTTTCCTATGTGATCTGCAGAGTACTTTCAGGAAAAAAAACAAATTAACATCGCTCTTACCATATGCAATTTACTCCTCAGAAAGTTTTAACTGCCTATAGAGTTGACCCTTGAACAACACAGGCTTGAAATTCACAGGTATACTTACATGTGATTTTTTTCAATAATTACAATACAGTATTGTAAATACATTTTCTCCTTCTTAGGGTTTTCTTAACACTTTCTTTTCTCTAGCTTACTTTACAGTATGAATGTACTATGTAATACATATAACATAGGAGATATGTGTTAGTTGACTGTTTATATTATCTGTAAGGCTTCTGGAAAACAGCAGAATATTAGTAGTTAAATTTGGGGTAAGTCAAAGTTAACTGTGGATTTTTTAGCTATGTGAGGAGTTGATGTCCCAACCCCCATGTTGTTCAAAGGTTGTACTTTCTCCATACTTGTGTTTGCTTCCCAGTGCCTTTAAGGAGTTGTTTGTTTTATTATTTTTTTCCAGACCTTATAATTGCTATTTGTTAGGAGATTAGTCCAATATTAGTTACATTGAATTTAGAACCAGAGCCCCAAGACATGGAATTTTATTTGTCTTGGCTAAGTAAATGCCAAAGTGTGAGCTTACTGATGTTTGCAATTCCTACAGCATCTAATATTGCCCTATTGTGCTAAAGGCATTGATGAATGTTGGCTGAGTGATGGTCAATTAAATTTGAGTGACTGCACAATATTGGAGAAAGTGACACCACGAAACAGATTGATATCACCATAAATTCATGATCACCAGCTTAAAGTAGGTCCAAAATATTCCCTGACAATTCCACTATGTTTCTGTTTTCAACTTGTCCCATTTTTATAAGTATTTCAGATTTTCTCATCCTCCTTAGATTTCTGGCAACATCTTTCATCAAGCCCACTGTCCACATCAGCATTAGCATATGACTTCCCTTCTTAATGTAGATTGAATGGTAAATTCATCAGAAATTTTTTTCAGCTCTTTGTTGTCAAATTTAAACCTACCTATATCTGAATCTAATGTACAAAGTGATTGGAATAGTGACTGATATATAATAAGCACTAAATAGTAATAATAATCATCACCATCCTCATTGTCGTTGGTACACTTTCCAGTATGTTTATTTTTGTGTGTATTGTTTCCTATCTTGTTATATAAGAATTTTTCTTTCAATCCCTTCACTTGTCCTTCCAACCATATTCTCTCTTGAGTTCTCAGAAATTTTATGTTATCATTTGACCCCTGCCCTCTTTCTCCTTTTCACCTGGATTGTTACATAATATTCTATACTTAATATTGGTCAATCAATCAAGTGGCCTATAAATTAACATCTTTAAACAAAATTTAGTTTTTTTAAAGAAACCTCTCTTTTTCTCTCCATACATCTCTTGAAATTTCACCCTATATTTTCTCTCTTCTCTGTTTTCAATGAAATTTCCTCAGTGAATTATGTATGCTTGAAGTCTCTATTTTCTCATAACCTTTCCCTCGATAACCCAATCTACAAAATTGGCTAAGTTACAACAGCTCTCTCTGCTGACACATGACCCAAGCTAACCATATCCAATAGGTGTTTTATAGTCCTCACCTTACTTGATCTCAGCAAAATTTGACATAGTTGACCACTCTACCTTCTGAAAAGTTAGTTTTCCCTTGGCTTCTAAGGCATCAGTCACCCCTGTTCTTTCATATTTATCTGTGAATATTTTTATTTTATTCCTCTTTTACTCATTCTTTTCTGACCTATCACATGTTAAATTGCTTAAGATCCTCCCTCTCTTCTCGCTTTAAACCTGCTGCTTGGGCAATCTTGTCCACATACCATCTTTTTCATACCAACTCCCCCACAACACCCAGGCACTTCTTTTAAAAATAAGTATAAATCAATAAATATGTGTATCTCCAACTCAGGCCTCAATTCCGACTTCCTTATAAGGTACCCTACTGCATATTCAACATTGCAGTTAGAGGTTTCAAGGGAAACTCAAACTCACCATGTCCAAAATTAATCGTATATTTATCCCCCCCAAAAAACCCCACATTTTTTTCCAGTCATTTATGACCTCTTTTTCATTCTTGGTATCCAAATTTAATTCACTATCTTCTTTTAAATGTATATTTTCAATACTTCCAAATTCTATCACCATCACTACTGTCATTGTAATTTATGCTACTTCATCTTTCACAGTAACTATTGCAATAGGTCACTTGACTGAATTCTTAAATTTCTTATCTCACCTATTATATATACTGCAGAGAGGGTGATATGATAAAAATGCACATATGGGTAAAATAATACTTGCTAAAAAACATTTAATACCTTTCCATCACTCTTAAGATTAAGACTATCTAGGACTTGCAAGACCCCAGATAGTCTCATCTCTACATACCTTTCTTATCAAAGATCTTGCAAATACACTGACTTCTCAGTTTTTCCTTTGCACCATTTTCTTTCTCATTACTTTGTATATACTCGTCACTGTCAAAACCTACCTTCTCCCTGTGTCAATTTATTATAAAACATTTAAATATGTAAAGGCTAGATTCATCATGTGAAGCTACTCTTGGAATGCCAGTATCTAGGCTCAATTTTTGTAAACAGAAATGTTGTTGCTTTATGTATTATATCTAATTCATTCAATTTATCTTCCAATTTTCAACTTGAGTCACTTTCTCAGGGAAGCCATAATTGAGTTTCTTTATTGTAGGACTGGTTCTTCTTTATGCATTCTCCTGAAAAAAAAAAGCCACCTTTCTTTTCAGCTTATAATTGTATATGTAATCATGATGATTTGATTAATGTCTATCTCAGTATATCAAAGATTCCATTAGAACATGAACCACATTTGGTTTTATGCAAAATTTTGTCCTGAGAGCTTAGCCCAGGCCCTGTTAAAATGATGCTCAAAGAATATTTTTCAAGTGAATGATTCAGTAAACAAAAGGATAAAACTTAATGAGACGTAGTCCAAGAATGGGATTAAGGCAGAAGTAAGAGAGCGTTAAGTGAAGGAAAGAAAGGAAGCTGATAGTTAAATAACATACTTTAACCAATATTGAAATCTGCCCCTGTTGAATGAGTTGAAATTAGGTCGATAGTTGACATGTGTTCTGTAGGATGAAATTTTTTTGTCTATTTTTTTAACTACAAAAAAATCTAATAAAATTCAATTTAATTAAACATTAGATGAATTAAGATTCACTCCTACAAAATTCAGTTGCTCATTCATTTATTAAGTGATCCTATAAATATTTATTAATTACTATTCTCCAGGTATTTTGCTATGAATCTGCGATAAGTATAAATAAATCATGGGCCCCGGCTTCATGTTGCGGAATCTTAGAAAAAGATAGACATGGACAGACTGCTGAAGTATGATAATGGCCATATCGATTCAACAGGAACAGAAAAGAAAGTATGTCTAAGAAGACAACAATGACTTCACAATTCAGATTGACTTGCATTCTTTATAGGGGAAGTGAGGGGACAATACTGGCACCCATTAATTGCCTAATTTGATCATGCAGGAAAAACCTTGGTACCTTGGTGAAACTAGAGTAGTGAAATGATGAGTTTGAAGCTCTAATTTAGCACTTCATACCAAAGAAGGTCAATACTATATGTTTAAAAATAGATGTCAAGGGTAGGGAGTCTGGGACCATGGGAAAAGTGAATGAGTGGTAGGAAATCCTTGGTAGCTCACTTTGATCAGGGCCTTATTTTCATACCTATTCTGGATTTCATAAGTGATGACTGTTAAAATCTTGCAGAGCTAGAAAATGATATGATTCTAAGGCAACTGTATCTTATCAAGTGTCTATCTGTAGAAACTACATAATTTCAGATCTAGAGATAGCTTTATGTAATAGCCAGTCTAGTATGTTGCATATGAAGAACTGGAAGCTCAGTTGGCAAACCCAAGATTACATATTTAGGTAATTCTAGAACTGAGTCAAGTATCTATTTCTTATTTTGCTTGTGATTTTAAA
Source organism: Acinonyx jubatus (assembly GCF_027475565.1). Taxonomy (NCBI): domain Eukaryota; kingdom Metazoa; phylum Chordata; class Mammalia; order Carnivora; family Felidae; genus Acinonyx; species Acinonyx jubatus. The sequence continues at coordinate 44,334,610 of NC_069391.1, forward strand.
GATAACACTTGATTTGGGTGAGCAAACCAATAAATAGAAACAACACACATTTGTTGGATGTCTACTATGTGCTCATTACTGTGCTGAGTGCTATATATGGGTTATTTAAATCTCATGACTATAAGGTGAGTAGTAATATTATGGAAGTTTGGCACGTTAGGACACCAGGGTTTATGAATACTTAAGTAACTCACCCAAGATCAATCAACTAGTAAGAGTGGACACTCAAACATAAATTTATCATATGTAAAACCATCACTCTTATGCAATCTCCATATCAGCGAACTTATTGTGGTTTTACCTATGTAGTGTTTCAGACAAATCCACTCACAAACATGGTGTCTTTTATCACTTACGTAGTGTTCACAATTTCATGGGTGCAAACTGTGTATGTACAATCTGCCTTTGGAAACCGTATCCTGATGAGTGTATTGCAAGCTATCTTTTCTTGTCAAAATAAAAATGATAGGTACTACCAGAGTAAAAACAACCAGGTTTGATTATAGTCTTTTCCTCTGTGATACACACTTAAGAGTCTCCAGGATTCTTGTGAAATTATAGCTCTCCATGTTTCAGTGTTTCAGCCTAATATGTTCTTTATTTTCACATTGGCAACATGGCCCATGAAAGACAGTTTTTGTATTGATAGAGCTTTGCCCAATGCGTCCCAGAAAAAATTTTCCATTTTCATTATAGGTAACATTACAGGTTATAGGTAACACATATTAATCTCAGGTCACAAAGTAGGGTTGGCAAGAAATGTCATGTCCTTTGTTTCCTCAAAGACATGACAATTTTTTAAGCCTCTCATCTAGTGGGAAAATACTTAGTCCATCTGAGGTAAATTCATTCATTCAATTCAGTTATTTTCAGTCCAATTCAAAGTTTTCCCTCTTTCAATTTATCTCCAGGGAGAATCTAAGATCCACTTTTCAGAGGACTTCAAATAGCATCATGGCATCAATGGAAGTAGAGTTGGTCACTATAATTCTCTGTCATCTGTTGATCCTGATATCCTCTTAAATTTTGATCATCCCATCTGATTGTGGACCTCAATATCTGTATGTTTTCATCTGCTGAGTGATAAATCCATGCTCTCAAACAGTCTGAGCACATGAGGGGTACTCCTATGTACTTGATCCTGATTATGGGTCTTCTCTAGTGCCAGCCTTCACACTCACCACTTCCATATCACTCTTTGGCAGTATGAAAGTAATTAGTTGGTCTCAAGCGTCAGTCAGGGCTATTAAAAGCTCTCTGCAGTTGTCTAAGAACCTTTGTATAGATCTATGAGGCAATATATTTTATTCTATAGCCCTTTATGGGTTGAATTGTGTACCCCCCAAAAGATACGTTGGACTCCCAGCCCCTGGTGGCTGTGAATATGATCTTACTTGGGAATGGGGCCTTTGTAGATGTAATCAAGTTAAGGTGAGTTCATTAGAGTGGATTATATATAATCCATTATAACTGATGTCTTTGTAAGAATACAATGTGAAAACAGACACACACAGGGAGACAATGGTTATGTGACCGCAGAGGTAGATGTTGGGGGTGATGCATCTACAAAGCCAAGGAACACCAAGTATTGTTTGCCACTAGGCACTAGGAAGAGGAAATGAAGGATTTACTCAGAGTCTTAGAGAGAGAAAGGCCCTGCTGGCATTTTGATTTTGGATTTCTAGCCTTCAGAACTATGAGGTAATAAATCTCTTATTATTTTAAGTCACTCAGTTTGTGGTACTTTGTCAGAGCAGCTCTAGGAAACTTATATAGGTCTCTGTGCCTTGTTGGCAGAAGGACATTTATCAAGATTCTCCAAGGCCCAGGAAGTCATCCAGATTGAGGTGTAGAGAAGTTCCTTGTGTTCTTGGATCCTAAAACTCATTTAGGAATCTCATTACATAGCCCCCCTCCCCCCCCCCCCCCAGGAATTAGTCTGAGGGGGAAGTGATTAGAAAGACATGGTGCTGGTCTCTTTCTTGGCATCTACAGAGTTCTGGTTCTCTTCCTTTTGGCTTCATCTCACTTCTGGTTCTAGATTTAAATTTAATTTGGATTCATGGAAATAACTTATCACACTGATCACTTCTTATTCTATGCTGTTATTTATAGTCTGTTTCTTGAACTGTCAGGATTTTGGTCTTATTATTCAAAATGAAGTTTCTCAGAAATTAAGTTTTTTCCTTCAAAAATGTGTCTCTGTCACATATTACAAAAGTGTATGCTGAAACTCAAAGGCTGAGAGTTGACCTTCTCATTCATATGGCATGGACTAAGTAAAAGAAATAATCAGAAAATGAATTGCTTTGATTAATTTTAGAAAACATTATATTATTTTAAAAATCTTTTGAGGTTAGATCATCAGATTTGGTACTTTGGTTTATTAACAGAGTACATGGTTTCATAAGGCTTCTCTCTTTGGTGATGCTAGCCCTGAGAATATCCCTTCAACTAGTAGTACTTTCTGAATAGTGGAATTGAACTTAAGTCATTATGAAAATATTAAAAGGAATTAAAATGTATTACATTCTTCATTATAAAGAGAACTGAGAAAGCTTACAGGAAAGTGTGAGTTTAGAAGTGAAGTTTTAGATTGTGCTTTACATTTATTTCACAAAAGGTTTTTGTGTATGTTGGTTAGGACTTTAAGTTGGTTATGGCTCTATGGTCAAGAATTACCTGATGCTTAATATTGACACATTTCTCCATGGGCCCTGAAGGAAAGGTATGCATCTGAGAAAGAAATCAACACAAATGAACATGACTGCTGAAAGCTTTTGACTTCAAGCTGCAAGTGGAATTCTGATGAGTTAGGATGAACCACATGGAGGAGTCTGTGTGTATGACTTGCATTCTTTTTCATTTGTGCTAGACTTTCTGTTGTCATCTTGGAACAATCCACCTCTCTTCTATGATATTTTCTATGCTTCGGAGTTTCAGAGGAGCTCTAGATACTGTATTTAAGACTTCTTGAGAGTAGCTTTTATGAAGGAGAAACATAGCTGGCTCAGGAAGCCCATTTTCAGGTTTTATTTATTTATTTTTTTGAGGTGACTAACAGAGCTTCACCTCTGTCTTCCTTACCTGTACCTGGAGGAAGGTTATGTTTAAAAATCCCAAATGGTATGTGATTGAGCTTCAGTCTTAAAGAGGTAATTCATTCTTAACTTTCTCATGAATTTATTGTTAAGTTGGGTATGCCATGTACCCTCATTGGGCTTCCTTGTCTTTTTCTGTAAAATGAGAGAGTTTGTCTCTTGACTTAGAATTTACCTAAAGTAGTCCTTAAACTATCCCAGAGGTTCTTACATTGCAAGGGAAAGATATACTTGGTATAGACATCTTTTTATTTCAACAGGAAGGCTCCATGCTTTAGAGTGCTCAGATCCTGATTAGAAGATGCCACACTCATGAGCACTAATCTTATAAATCTTTGGGGAGTGGCACCTGCTAAGGTCAATCCCTGAACTGACTACATAGTTTGGATCAATTCATGTAAGCACTCGTCATTGCAGGGAGATTTGGCAAGAAAGGGAGGAACCACGAGTTCCCCATCACCCCTCCATCATAATGAAGACATATGTATTTTCATTTAATCATCTCCATAGTGTTATAAACTGATCACTTTTATTTCTAATCTATAGATAATATAGATAGTGCAAGTAACTTGCTTAAGTTTTGGTTTTTATGAGTTGGAAAACTGCACTTAACTCTAAAAAGTTTTCTGGTTCCAAATCCAACTTTGTGTCTACTTTACACCAGCGAATTTGCCTATTTATTGGCCTCTCTACATCCAAAGAAAAAGGCATTCTCTACTCATCACCTTCTGGGACTGTTCTTAAGTGTTACTGCTTTGATTATACACTTAAACTGCCTCACCTCTCAGACACTATGTTCCTTTATTCACAAAATGGGGATAATTATTACTGGCTCCTAGACACTTCACAAGAATAGTTTCAGGTCTAATTAGAAAATGAGCAATAGTTTTAGAAACCTTAGTGCATCCTTGGTTATTAATGGACTGAACTATTTTCAGCCAATTAATAAGACAGTATTTTTCTCTTCCAAATTTACATCTTCAATCATATCTCTAATCGTGTACCTCACACCACTCCCTTTCCAAGAACCCTATATAGACTCTCCTCTTTGCCTTGTATAAACTTATTCTTCAGAAGAGAATTGAACTCGGTCATTTCTACTTATATTTGAATTTCTCAGTGAGTTAGCTCCTCCAGGATAGTCTGTTTCTTGTAAACTATATGGCTATTGAGTTCACTGTTAAAAGTAATTTAGATATTGGAAAAAATATGGAGGAGTAAATTTGCCTTCATGCCCTTGGAATTAGGCATGTTTCTGCAAATAGCCATCTATACTCCCTCATTTACTATATAAAAATATTTAATAAAAGCGTAAGTATTTTACATCCATTCTGTACCCCAGTTATAATTTTCAAATTATAATGAGGTAGCACAGCATCATTATTATAAGTAAATTTATTATTTGATTCAAATTAAACTTACTTTTCCTTAGGTCCACAGCTAGGATTGCAATTAGTCACTTCTAGCATATGTAAGACCACCTGATAGTTTTGTTTTGTCCTCAACAGTTTACCCTGCCTGTTATGTGGACAGACTCTACCCTTCACTTGCTGTATGGAGATGTGTATATCCACTTGAGTCAATTATAAGGTCACATCTCTGACTTCTGTGATTGGTCCAGAGAGTAAACATGTGACCAATGTAGCCTATCAGAATACTTCCTTGCATTTTTTAACATACTGAAACTATGTAAAGAGAAATTCTATTTCTTCTCTGTGAGGAGTCATAGATTATGACTGGATTTGCCAACAACTTTGTTCCTTACAGTGTGGTGAGAGCTGCATGTACAAAACCACTACCAGACGGAGAAGTATAGGAATGAGGGGGGAGGGGTATGTAGAAAAACTGTGGGTCCTGAGTTATTTGCTTACTATTGATTTTCCTTTGTCAGGTCATTGCATTGCCATTACAATAAATATCTCACCCTTTTATTTTTAGGTAATTCAAGTTGATTATCTGTCATTTGCAACAATGAATGATGGGCCTAACACTATGGAATAACATTGTAAGATAAAGTAATGGTGTAAATTACAATCATAGGATAGATAAGGAAGTGAGAAAATTGAGTTTACAATGGCAAAGTCCTCTATCCAGTGGAGAAAAAAATAATTAAATATGTAATAAAAATTCATTTATTGTAATTTTTATATATATTTTAGATGCTTGAAAACACAAGGTCATAAGCGAATCATGACAAAAAGAATCAACATCTCTTGAAAAATTATTTCCCTCAAAGTACTTTTTAATATCATCTAATTTAATCTTTAACCTGTGCAAAATTGTTGTCTCCATTTTACAGTAAAAAAATCTGAAACGTGAGGAGAATATGTGTTTTGCCCAAGATTAAACAGGTAGAAAGTATTTTGGCAGAACAGGGAATAGGTTTTAGGTATATATAAGACAAAGCCAAGTTTTTGTACTGTACAGTTTACATGGAATTAATGGCCAGGGGAAGATGATCAAAAATGTTTCTGAATGAAATTATTCTGAATGTAATCTTGGCTATAGTTGTATAATCAGAAAAGTTTAAAGAAGGAAGGGAGATTTATAACAATTTAGCCTGGTTCCCTCCTGTCATAGCTTAAGAAATACACTCAGTAAGACTAGTGGACATACATCAGGTTCAGCAACCCTTTGTTTGGACTAGGTTCAGGCATAGATGGCCTCTCAATATTCCTGCCCGTCTGTGAGTATCTGTGTTTTTCTGATTTCACAGCATGAGAAAGCCTTAGGTCTTCCCACAAACAGCAATGGCAGTGAAGCTGCAAGAAGGGACACTTTAAAATGAACCTTTGAAATTTTATTCTTTAGTATTTGTATGAGCAGAATGCAAATGGTGTCAATTCCATTATCTTCTGCACAAAATGTTCCCTTCTTAGAGCCAAATCAGGGGTAGGAAATATGGAACTGTGCCCCAAGCACCTCAAGGGCAGCTGGCCACTTCTATTTCTAGATCTCAAACACCTGCATTTCTCAAAAGCTGGGGCCATTTCAGAAGAGACGTTTGGAAGTCATCAATATACCGCTTACTTACTGTGGATTCGAGAACCTTGAAATGTCAAGTTTTAGCTTGAGGCCAAGTTGGATTTGTGAGCCCTCATACTGATGGGTGATGAGATCATTTACATTGGATTATACTTCTGGTGTGTGAGCAATTCAGTAAATGATAAATACAGTGGGAATTACTGCAGTACATCTGTTGGACACTTTTATAAAATAGCTCTCTCATCTCACCTCCTAGGTGTGCAATCTTCAATCAGGAAACATATTTGAAGCAGGAAATCAGTTCTCAAGCCTAGGGCTGTATCATCTGCTCCTGTCTCTTTTGCAGAGTGTAATTTTGTCCAGTGCCACGTTGCAAAGTAGACAACCCTAGGACAATGATTCATGGCCAGAAAATAATGCACTCTGAAAAGTGCTTCCAAAGTTACAGCAGAACATTTGCTGACTATTGTTAGCAAATTATGATTAATAGGGGGTGTGGAGGGGGGGGGAGAGAGAGAGAGAGAGAGAGAGAGAGAGAGACACTTTTTTTTTTTTTAATACATGAAAAGGTCAGGCACCAAGGTAGATTCTGGGAATTCAATCGGTTGTAATATGAACCTGCCCCTGATCCTCACTGAACTTTCAAACTAGCTGTGATACAGGAGATTTTAAAAGGCAATTTTAATATGGTAAGTTCTGCAACAGATTAAATAAAGAGTGTTAATGAATAGTAACAATAATTTAAGTAAAGATACCTTTGCAACTTGCTCCTTCAGGAACATACATTTTAGTGGACCCTTGAATCAGTGAGATGAATATTGGGGAAAGGATGTGGTAATATTGAATGTTTCTGAAGAGAAATGCATAATATGTAGGATTAGGGTTGAAGTAAAACTAGAATAGCAAGGAAAACCCAAACAGGACAGTAGAAATGTAAACATTCATTCAGGCAGCAGTCATATTGAGGCCTGTGTTCACTCTTACCTTTGTTTGCTGTGTAATGTGGGTTATTTAGGATAACTTCTACTGATTGTTTATGAATTCATTTCTTCACATATTCAACAATCCTGTATGTGGTGTTTCATATGTTTCTAGGACTAGGATGGTCATTAGTGCTATTCCTGAAAGCTGAATTTTATCTAAATTCTTAACATTTTGAAATCAACCATTGTGTTAACTAGGAGTTGGGTTTTGGTGCTAGTAACAGAAATGTGATTATAGTGGCTTAAACACATAAGGGTTTATTCTCTTATAGAAAGCTAGATGTAGCCTGTGACAGGGAAATAAAATTTTCTGTAGTTTCTAGTACTCCTGTAGAAAGCTCTAGCTTTCCTAGTCTTAGATATGTATATAACATAAAGATGAGAAATGCTTGTTTTCATTTTCCCTATAAACACTTTCCTCTTTACTTATTATGAGATTAAGATTTGTAGCCATTTTTTTTTCTACTTAACTGCTCGGATCTGAGAGAACAAAATGGTTACAATCTGGACAACCTCCCTAACTTCAGACCCAAGTGTCAGGAAGACTGGAGCCATATGTATCTCCATAGGCATTCCCACTTTAAAATAGATGAAGCTCAGACCTTGGAGACATCATTGTGTCTTAGAAGCCATAATAGATACCCAGTGATTTATTTGGCCTCTGGAAAGGTGTATTTATATTCCAACAGGTTAGAGTGAGAACTCAGGATTCTTGCTATCCCATCTCAAAGGGATTATCAACCTATTAGCAAAAATTTTTCCTTCTCTTTTCTGGAAGAGTGATGACTGTCTTTTTCTTGAATTTAAATGCAGAAAGTCTCTTGCCTATTTCTCATCTGTGGACTTACTAACTAGTGGAATAGTTGGCTTTCACAAGGCCATTTCAGAGGGAAGGCCTGGGGAAAGAAGGATGGGGTGATAGACTTAATGCTTGCAAGATAATTGATAAGAAATCAGTCCCTGATTCAGAGCATATCTTGTCCACATTCCAGATAAAATTAATAAACATGACTATTAGAAACTCCCCATCAGTTCAGGCCTGGTATCAGGAAGCCATTAAGAATCAGGGTTCTTCTATCCTCTCTTAGCTTGTGACTCCTACCCTCAGGATTGTGATAGAGCTTTTGGAGTTCCAGCGATTACAATCATATTCCAGGCAAGAAGTTTGAGAGAGTGCAGAGTGGTAAAATGAGATTCTCTCTAAATCCCTCCGTCAGACTACTTAGATTTAATTGATCATCCCTATGTGCAAAGGAGGATAAGGAATATAGTAGTATTTTCACTGAATATACTATAGAGTTCAATAAATAAGGAAGAAGGTGAAAATCGCTAGTGTTAGTCTCTCCTTCAACCATATGATCTAAGAAAGAAGAAAACAGATGGAAAATTAGAATTCGTTTGGTACGAACACTATTTTCTTGAGGATTCTAAGGCCACAGGTAGGTACAGTGAATTAAGGATATAGATAATTCAACGATGAATTACTGACTTCTACATGTCTTCCTGTTCTATCTGCAGATGTCTGTATTTTCAAGTATTTGATAGTTTAGCAGAGAAAATTATTGTTTCCTCAAACTCAGAGCACACTCTATGTGCATGCAATTCAATATGCTAATTAATATCACAGCAAATTGAGAACAATGGGGGGGTTGGTAGGTATTTTTTCTTCTTCTTCTTCTTTTTTTTTTTTTTTTTTACTGTTTCCAGAAAATCTGTTATTCCTGGTAGAGTTTCTCTGTATCTCTCATTTTTGCACTGTTGGCAAATGTATTAAGAAGGACATTTTGACATCTTTGAAGCATCTGTCTGGTCAGGTTGTAGCTGAAGTCCAGAAGTCCCATTTAATAGGTCTTTTAAAACTGTATTTGTGAATTCATTCAGTGAACATTTTATTTGGGACCTGCATCATGCCCAACATTGTAGTAGACATCTACTTTATGCTAGGTAACCTGTAACATTTGTCAATGAGAGCAATGGCAGATGCTTATGAACCCTTTTTTCTCTGGAAAAGTAGGGTTGTTAATGGACTTAGGCTTCAACCATATTGTACTGATGTTTCCGTACCATCATTTGAATTAGGATCTTGATGAAGTGTTCATGTGAAAACCACCCTAGAGATTTAGAAGTGAAAGCATGACAACCTGGCTTAGTCATGGGTCACAAAGATTATTAACAGCTAATTCTTTTTTTTTAATGTTTATTTATTATTGAAAGACAGAGGAACAGAGTATGAGCATGGGAGGGGCAGAGAGAGGGAGAGACACAGAATCTGAAGCAGGCTCCAGGCTCTGAGCTGTCGGCATAGAGCCCGATGTGGGGCTCAAACTCACAAACTGCGAGATTATGACCTGAGTTGAAGTCAGACACTAACTGACTGAGCCGCCCCATTAACAGCCCATTCTTAATTCTGTCTACTAGTCTCAGGACTATTGACCTAAATACAAGCTCAGTTTAAGTCATATAGAAAGAAAAGCATTAATGAGACAAAGTGGATTTCAGATTCCAGCTCTGTCACTTTCAAACTGTGTGATAATTGGATGTTAGTTATCTTTCTGATCTTTTGTTCCTCAACAAAGAGAGAGAAGGGGAATATCATGGAATATTATTGAAAATTAATAAGGAGATTTTTGAGAAATAGAAATAATATGTAGGAAATGCCTATTAGATAGTGTAGCAAATCGTAGACCCTCAGTAAGCCTTAGCAATTATTCCAACACATTCAAACTCTCCCCTACCTTCTTCCTTCCTTGCTTTCTTCCCTCCCCATTTCTTTTTTTTTTTTTGTCTGTCTTTTCATGCTTCTTCCTGTAAAGAAACACTACAAATGTAGTTTTATCATCTTTTTAAAAAAATTTCTTAATGAAGTCATAGATGTGTGATGTCAAAATCTAAACTAAAAGGGCATTTGTAAAGACGGGAGATTTGTAAATCACAGTCAGATTCAGTAAAACAAGGTCCAAATGTGGAATGAGACTTCACTCTCATTTTGTGCCTGTGTAGACAACCTCCTGTAGCCGTTTTCAGTTCTTATTTCTCTTTCCCTACTCTACCTCATTTTTCTTCTCTCTCTCCCTCTTCATTTTTCTTCGTTGTACCTACTATTTCTTTCAAAGGCATGCCATTCATCATTGCCTTATTGGTGGTAAAGATATTAACAAAAGAAGCAGTAAGAGTTGGGTAGTTTGTGTGTATTACATTGAAAATCTTTGTACTGTCTGCCAAGGCAGAACAATCCTAACTGATCTTAATCTGGAAATCAAATTGCTTCCCATTCCTACTGATTGTGCAGAAGTGTTGTCTTTGGTAGGGTTTGGAGTCTCACTGAAGTCTTTAGAACCAAATAAAAGTCACTTCAGGCAGACGATTATCTATTATTATCTTTGTCTCTTTCAGACCCTACCATGTGTCTTTGCTTAAGACTGCAGAGTCTGAAGATTAGTCAGATATCTTTATGGCAAAGAATAATATGATTTTGAGCTCACTTGGAAAGATGGCCAGAAAACAAATTAGAAATTTGGCTGTATCCTTAGCTTGCCATATCTTGCTCTATTTTGCTCCGTAACCTCAGCAGAGTCATCGAATTGTTCTGTCTTCACTTTTCCTCATCAGTAGAGAGTGAATAACAAAGGCTCCCAGGGTTGTTAAAAGGAGTATATCACCTTGTTTCGGATAAGTGTTTCAAAAGCTTAATAAGAGCAAGATGAGAGAATTGAGTTGACTGAGTTTACAGTTGCCCTGGGACAAAAGTTCATTACTCCCAGTGATATATTTGAACTTCTGGAATGCATATATTTCAAACGATTCTCCTTCTGAGGAGACTGATCCTTGGCAATTTGGTTCCTTTCGTATATGTGCTTTGTGCAAGAGCGTTTTTAAATGATAAATCTGTGTTTTCTTTGTGCAAAAATTTGAATTGGAAAATGAACATGAGACTTCTCATTTGCCATGTTGTGGGCAGAGACGTTCTTAGAGTGAAATAAACCCCTTCACATCCAAATTCTGCTTTCCTTGGTGCCCATGTTGAGGTAGAAATATTTTAGGAAGGGTGGATAAAATATCTTCTTTTTCTTTTCTGTGTGGGCAAAGGGATGCTGGAAAGTCAATTAAAAATGCAGCCTTTATTGCCAAAGCATGTTTTTATCAAAGAAAAAGAAGGTAGTTTGCTTTTCTGTGTTAGATAACTTTTTTGTATCGACTTTGTTCAGTTAGTAACTTCTCAAACTTGTATCTTTGTATATTTCACAACACTGTTCACCTAAACAGACAGAAATGATTGGAAAATCTTTACACTGGTGGTAGAAAGGATTTGGGGAAATGAAATGGTCAAACTTGAGTTCAGTTTTCATATATATGATGAATTTAAACTTCAAACCTTTTCTTTCCACTTGCAGGTACTTCTTTGCTGCTTGAACAGAACCAAACTCATTGAAATGTTTTGCAAGATAATAGTGATATAATTTGACAAGCCAAGGACTTGTATTTGGTGCCTCAGGCTTACTAAAAATTAATGGGAAATTATCCCCTAAAGCCATTAACTTTGTCCCAATTCCTGGGGCCTCTTGTAGATCTTTCTCAGCAACCCTGGAAAGAAATTCACTTGCCTTTCTTTAAGGCTCTCAGAGCTAACAGTCTGTTTAAGGAGGTGCCCTTAAGTCACAACTCTCTCATCATAATATTACAATCATGCATCAGAGAGTGATTTCTCTAATGATGTATTACTCAAAATGTGGTGCCAGCCAGGATATCAGCAAGCGAGACCATAAAATTTTATTTAACCTTTTGTTAATTTAAAGTCTCCAATACTTTCTAATTTATTTATTATGTATGGGAAGGGGGGTAATGAGAATGACTTCAAAGGCTATGAGACCTGCATTCTGTTTTATTCACTGTGTTGAGAAAATATACATCACCGGTGGGGCAAGGAAAAGATTTAAAACCCCCAATTAAAAATGCTTTTAAGACTCACAAGAGCAAAACTCCTGAAAAGAGACCATGTGGAATGTTTTGGAGATGCAAACAAAACCTGCTGGTCTGCAGATAACAGAAGAAAAGCTCAATAATACTATATTGAGTCTTCTTAATGAAAGCATTTTAGAATAATATTAGGGTTTTTCATCTGTATACCAAGGCAAATAATCATTTCTTAATTCCAGAACGTTTCCAAGGCACCATTTTACCATGGACCCATGATGAAATGATAAGCACCAAGCTCAAGGCTGCATTCTACGTAGACATTTCTGAGGCATGAAGGGATCACATTGTAACCCTTCTGTTCTGGTGTGTTATGTATACCCAGTAACTACAGAAAGCTTTTAGCACAATGCCTGGCACGTAGTAGTAACTCCTCAGTAAATGTTATCTCTTATTTTTTTCTTAATTGCCATTTAGTGTTAAGTTAAATCATGAAAGGCATTTGACAATAATAACACATTTATTAGACTACACGTTACTTTTAAACTTCAATTCAGCTTTAATTCAAAGAGAGTAAGTCACTTCATATTAGTAAGGGTTCTTTTATAGTATCTATCTATAAAATTTAAATGGAAGTTTATGGCACTCAATTATTCCAAAACTTCAATACTAAAATGGTATTCATGCCTAAATTATCTGGTTTCATCTGACAGGAATGTATTTTATCTGAATTATCAGATCAATTATCTTGATTTTTTGCACTCAACTTTGCAAGCACATATGTACTCTGTGTCCTCTGTAAGGTGCAATTGGATTTCTTCAGGTTGAAGTGTGACCCAGTTAGCTTCCTACAAGGCACATAAAACCTGTTCAGAGACGATGCCTTTGAAGCCCAGTGTGCATTTCTGAAAGGGTTCTTGCCTTTTCAAAGATGTGACAATTAGTGATTGCATTCAGAACTCAATCATTTAAATCTGCTTATAAAAATGTCCTCTAAGCCGCAGAAATGTATACTCACAGTGCTAACATTTGTATATTAATCTACAAACTGTGTTTTGTGACTTTCATCGAAATTAAAAAAAATTATTTCCTTTTGCTCAAGCAGTAATATTTATTTACGTGTTTTCTAGGTGATAGCTCAAGTAAAAATGAATTGGCCATTCAGTCCATTGTGAGCAGTGAGCCACAGTTTGAAAGTATGGCATTTTTTAGGGTAGACTCAAGGAGGAAGGAACATAATAAGCAAATCTTGTCAGTATGAGTTTAAATATTCATGATTTGCTTATTAAAACATTTTAAAAACTGTGTCTGAGCATCAAGTTCTTAATATGCAGAACAGACAAAGTACTGAAAAACAACAAGCATATTGTCACGGAATTTGCTTAAAATATCCCAAAGCCAAAGCTGAGTGTTTCACTGTGTATATATGATACATTAAAGCTTTCCTTAGAAACTAGGTATAAAAAAAAATCAATCACCTTTGAGAGTTAATCTTTAAAAATCAACAGAGAAATGGCATGAAAGTTGCAATAATAATGGGTAAAAAGGATCAGGTGATAACCTAATTGCGATGGTTAATTTTGTGTGTCAGTTTGGCCACTGGGTGCCTAGATTAAACAGTGTTTCTGGATGTGCCTGTAAGGATGTTTCTGGAAGAGATGAGCAGTTGAGTTGCTGGACCCTGGAGAGTAGATTTCCCTCCCCAAAGTGGGTAGGTATCACATTTTCTGTTAGTTAAGGTCCTGGGTAGAGCAAAAGGCAGAGGAAGGAGGAATTTACCCCTATTTTCCTGTCTGAGCAGAAATATGCCATCTCAACTCTTTTGGCCCTCTACACCAATGGCTCCCCTGGTCCACAGACCTTTAGACTCAGACTAAATTATTGGCTTTCCTAGGTCTGTATCTTGCCAGTGACAGATCTTGGAACTTCTCAGCTTCCATAATGAAGTGAATCAATTCCTACCTATGTCTTTACTGGTCCTGTTGCTCTGGAGAAACAGAACTAATACATGGATTTACTATGTTAACATGTACAATTGTAGAGTCAGTTAGAGGAGGTTAGTCAACCATCAGAAAATAAGGTGGTTAACGAGCACCTGGGTGGCTCAGTCAGTTGAACATCTGACTCTTAATGTTGGCTCAGGTTATGATGTCATGGTCCTGGGATTGAGCTCTTCATCGGGCTCTGTGTTGGGTGTGGAACCTGCTTGAGATTCTCCCTCTCCCTCTGCCCCTCCCCTGGTCACACAGGCATGCTCTCTTTTGTGCGTTCTCTCTCTCTCTCCTGCTGAAAAAAAATTAAAAAAAAAAAGGTGGTTAAGAGAGTAAAGACAAACCTTGGTAATGCCCATCCAACCTTTAGTCCAGGGATTTTCAATAGTCTAATTCCATTAATAAATCTATTTACAAAATATGATAGATATTTTTGGTTAACACAGGTTAATACTGGTGCTCTTGGTTTGTTGAACAGACCTCAGCAGAAAGAAGGTAAAAGTAAATATCAGGATGCCAAAGGGCTGCCTAAGGGCTCAAAACCAGCTGAATTTATCTATGTCAAGGTAATCCCTCAGCCACAGGAAGACCTTCAGTTTTGGTCGTGCACATGGGTGACTCTGACTAATCCACAAAGGTGATAAGAGAGGACAAGTCTCTTTTCAATAGTTGGCAATCTCAGGGATGCCAGTGTTTCACAAACATCCAGTAAAACTTCCCCATCCTTCTTTGCCCCTCTCTCTTTCTAGCTTGCTTCTACTCTAAAGATACAAGGTAAAACATGGGCACTCAGGTGACTCAGTTAGTTAAGCGTCCAACTCTTGATTTTGGATCAGATCATGATCTCACATTTTGTGACTCAAGCCCTGTGTTGGCCTCTTTGCTGACAGTGTGAAGCCTGCTTGGGATTCTCGTCCCTCTCTTTCTCTCTCTCTCTCTCTCTCTCTCTCTCTCTCTCTCTCTCTCTCTGTGTGTGTGTGTGTCTCTGTCTCTGTCTTTCTCTCTCTCTCAAAATAAATAAATAAACATTTTTAGAAAATTAAAACCTGTGGTTAGGAAGATGGGAAATAAGGGATTGAAATGGTTGGTGTTGATAGACAGTGAAACCCATTTTCCCGACTGCAGGCTTTCTACCTATAGCAGGAAGAAATTTGGAGTTTAGATTATTACCTTAGAATAAACATTTCAATTATAGAAGTGTGGGTAACTTTTACAACCTAAAAGGACCATAGAAATTTTTATTATCTTAGAATGACCAAGGAAGTCAGGGAGCTATTTGAATTTTTTTTTTCCTTTTTTTCAGCGCCATAGAAAGAATAGTCTATAAATAAATTTAAAAGGATAGTAGAAGGCAAAATGAAGTTGCCTTGTTTGACATAATGTACACATAAGGTGATGGAAGTTTATTGAAAGGAAACATAGTGATGAAGGCAGAAAAGAAACATTTATAAGCTACATTGCTAGGCCTCATGGAAAATTGAAATGATATTTTAGACTATATTGCAGCTTTACTGGCCAATTGACATTTTGAGCAGCCTGCTGTTTATCTATATTTGGTGCTACTGCTATTACTACTGATTGCTTCTCTTTGCCTGTCTACATGATGGCTTCTGCTTATTCATAATTTTGACTCCTTACCTTCCTCTCGTGTGTTTCGTCACCTCTATTAACATTTCTCCCACTCTCTTTTCATGTGCAAACTCCAAAAAAGATATCCACATGGCCTTATTTTTGTGCACCAGAACATTCTTCCTGAGTAGAGTTCTTGTGACAGAATACTTTATAGGTGACCACTGTCAATATTATAGGGCTGTTCAATATGGCAGTCACTAACCCCATGTAGCCTCTAAGCTGTTGAAATATGGCAGAGACTGAAATGAATGTGCAAAGACTACGAAGTATGCACGTGATTTTGAAGACTTAGAATAGAAAAAAGGGGGGGGGCACCTGGGTGGCTCAGTCAGTTGAGCACATGACTCTTGATTTCAGCTCAGGTTATGATCTCACAGTTTGTGAGATTGAGCCCTGCATCAGGGTCTGCGCTGACAGCTTGGAGCCTGCTTGAGATCCTCTCTCTCTCTCTCTCTCTCTCTCTCTCTCTCTCTCTCTCTCCTCAAAATAAATAAAGAAAAGAATAGAAAAACTAATGTCAAATATTCCATTAATACATTTTATATATTGACTGTATCAAAGCATATATTTCATTATATGAAACGTATTTTGAAATTATATTAATTTGTAAGAAAATGTATTATTAAAACTAATTTTACTTATTTATTTTTAGTTTTTGAAATGTGGCTACTAGAAATTTTAAAATGACACATATGGCTGCCATTTGCTGTTTACATTATGTCTCTGTGGTAGTGATAACTGCTCTCTTAATTCTAGAACAGTCACCAGAGTGTGATTTTACATTATAAAGAGCAAGCACACTTTGATTAAGGAATTGCTTCTAGACACATTTTTCTAAAAGGCCATAGGTATGGCAGGCACTTAGTATTTTGTGGATTACTACCCAAAGATAGAATGAAGTATATTTTACTGTTACTACACACACACACACACACACACACACACACACACACACACACACACACACACACATATATGTATTTTCTATATTAGATGTTATTTTATAGCACTTCCTAAAGACTTTTCACAGTTATTATCATTTTTACTTCATTAGTGATTTGTGGGGTATGAATTATCATTTTACAGATGAGAGAGCTGGAATTCAAAGAGGAAAAGGACATTATCCCATATACAGATCCTATGTGTAGTTGAACCAAAGATGCGTCTCTAATTCCCCAGCATTATGGGGTTTGTCATTGGAGTCAAGCCAACCTGGATGTGTACTATTTTTACTATTTACTGGCCTGTGAGCTGGAGAAGTTACTTAAAGTTTTATTTTTAAGCACACAGGAGTAGGAAATACTGGCACATACGTGGTGCCCAACATGTTAATCCACATCTGATGTGAAAGTCTTTGCTTTTCTATAGGTATAGCTAAACAAAAATTGTTAGATATCAGGGATAATAACTTATAGATAAAAGGGTTAGATTTTTTGTGTGTATATTTCTATATAATGGTGTAGAATGTTCACCTACCTGTTAAAATATTTTTTTCTGAAACTCTCTTCTAGTCAACTTTTAAAAACAAGTAAATCATTAGGTTTGAAAGTGTATAATAATTGGAAGCAGAAATTCAGTCTGTCATATATTTTGTTTTTATTAGTGATAATGACATTATTGCCTAGGGAAAGGGAAATATTTTCATGAAAATTTAAACCACCCTGAAAAGATATAAAATTCTTGATTTTCAAATCTGAGCAAGCTTGTACAATCTATATGACCATCTTCCTGACCATCACCACTTGTTTCTTCTGTGAAAATTTCTTAGGGCTTGCTTTGTTTCCATGAATGCTACCATAGTTGTTAGTTACTCATGTTCAAAATGTTAGCCATCTGATTTTTTCTTTCCTTTTTTCTCCCATTGGTTTTAATTAATTGTCAGTTCCTATAGTCTCTATCTCAGCATTGTCCACCAAATTTGCCCTACTGCATTAACTCTTTTAATTTTCTACTGCATTAACTCCTAGACAATATTTAAACTACCGTCATTCAAGCTCCCATCATTGTCCATCTAGATTATGGCAATTGTTTCTTAAATCTACTTTTACCACCATTCCTTCCCATCTCCAAATCTCCCTGGTGCTGAGGCCACAGTAATATCACCAAATCCCAGTGCTAGTTATATAAAATACAAATCTCCTCTTCAAATATACTTTCACAAAAGTTCATCATTACCTATAATATTAAGCCCAAGTGTCGGAGATCCAGCATGATATGATCTTCACTTTTACTTCCCAAGTTCATCTTCCGCCATATTCTGATATCTACCCTCTGCTTTTGCTCTCGTTGTTTCATTTATTTGGAATTGCTTCCTGATTGTCCCCATCTCTTACTACTTCCTTGTGCAACTCTTTCTAACAATGTTTGTTCTCTAATCACTGATTTGCTCAACTTTGAAGTTCCTTAATTTTTTCATCCACCAATCCAAATTTTATACTCCTTGAATTATGGTTGTTCAAGTATATCTACACCCGGTACAAGATATGCTACAGTATAGAAGTTGAATAATCTTTTATGAAGTGCAATAATGAATAAATGAAAGAGTGAATAAATGAATGAATACCTGAGTGCCAGTGCATAAAATTGATTTCCTGACAACCTGAGACCAAAACAGTATGTTCTTTTTAAATATCTATAGGAAATCAGAGCAATTATCTTGGCCCCTTAATTAATTTACTCAAGCGTTATAAAACATGTTTAGATCATAGGAGTTTAGAATGCTTTAACTCTTAAACAATGTACTTAAGGTTTTTTTTTAAGTAAAAAATTATTACAGAGAGTAGTTTTAGAGATTTATACTGTGATACTAATGGGGAGGTTATATTTGCTATTCTCCTCTCACCAGTGTGATAGGGAAATGCTGCAAAAGAAAAATGGGTGTGCTTCACATCTTCTAGATAAGAAAAAAAATTCTTTTTAATCTTTGCATAATGAATTTATCACTGTCTAGATGGCTCCCAGATGATTAGAGGAATAGCACAAGGAATCCTGTGTAATACGAAATAAGAGTTAGTAAAGTTCTGGGTGATCTAGAAGGTATTTCTAGACTGTGATAAGCCACATGAGGAATTGGGGAGTCTGGCCGCTTTTGCCATGTGATCTGGTTCAAGCCAGGGAACTCTTACACACTAATTCTAGAATCCTATGAGGCTATCGGAATTCACAATGATTGATTCCTCTCTGTTGAGCTCAAGACAATGTGCCTTAACCTCTTCAAGATACCACTCCACAGCTCAAGTGATAGACTCCTGTTCACTCCTCTAGCTTTAAAAATACCTCACCGTTCTTCCTGTCTCACCAAACTGAATTTAGTGTTCACTAATCCACAGTTGTTCAAGCAGAGGCTGTTTAAATATACATTAAATAATAGATACAAATATTTATAAATATATTTCTAAAAATAAATAATGTAAATTGTTATATTTTACATATGTGTAGCTGTAAAGGCCTATGGGCAAAAAGGAAGAAGTAGGACTTGTTCTACATCTCTTTTAAGTTACTTTTAATCACAAGGCAGGATGTGGTCATGGGATGTGCATTTTCCATTGAGATGGCCATTGGCTAGGGATGGAAATAGACTGGGTAAGCCCTGGTCCACTTGACTTGTATCAGTGTTTCTGCTGTTGAGCACTTTTCTGCACTACAGCATTAAAGAAAAAAAGTGAGCAAGGCTGGTCAGGTCTCAAAATAGTATCTAAAAGAGCAGCAAGAATATTTGAATGCTTCCAGTCCAGAGGCAGTCTTAGCCCGATACATTTATATTGGTTCTTCTGGGCAGAAGTGGAAGAAAATATACTTAATCGTAAAAGTGACTTGTTAGAAGTAGTTTCCCCCTCCCCCCCCATTAACTCAATTGCCTTATCTATTTAAAGAAATCAAAGATTAGCAACATAAAAATAAGATATAAAGCAGTACCTACTGATGAGTATGTGAATTTAGATAGTTCCTTTATTCAGAAGAGTGTATTCCAAGCATAAATTATTCTTTATTTTTTCAGAATCTACACTTTCCCTATGCCTCATGTGAGATCATCTGAGCAATTCTGTTAAGAAACTTCATTTTCAATCAAAGTCAAGTATTAGCCTGGATTCTAATTTTGGTTATGCCCTTTAACTCACTAGATGAGCCTGGAGCAGCCATTTGATCTCTGTTTAAACATTTATAAGATAAAGGAATCCCACACCATTGAGATCCCTGATGTTGAGAGCCAGCTCCTATACTACAACCAGTTTACTATGACATCAGTTTGATGGAAGTGTACAGTCTAGAGTTTTGCCAAGACGACCTGAGAGGCTGTGTGTTAGAGGAGACTTAGTTACCCTCCAGCACTAAGTGAATCCCAGTGACAACTATCAGAGTCATTGTCTTCTTAATGCCCACAGCCTTGTATTTGATCAGTGAGCAAAGGTTTTCCAGTTTATATAGAACGTAATCCAATACCAGTCATCCCTAGATACATCTGAAACTCTCTTAGGCAACTGAATTTTGGGATCACTGGAGTCCTAGCTTTCCCAACGCAGAGAAAATTTCCAACGCAGAGAACTGGGACTTTCTGGCGTAAACAGCATCACAGTTTGCCCAGCGGTGCCCTAGACACGGATGCTCCTTTTACAGCCATATGAACAGAAGCTTTTTCTGAAAAATATTGAAACATAATATTTAATATTATTATTGAAATAGAGAAGCTCAGCCTGGTAGGTTGGTGTGACCAGCTGGTCCTTTCAACATTAAAACCCAGATTCTCTTTCCTATTTAATTTCCATTTAACCAGAAGTATTTCCTTTCCTATGGATCCCCAAATAAGACTTAATTTGAAATTAATCTAATATTGTATAACCAACTGTTGTGATTAATCATGGCTGTTATTTGGGACTTGGAGTTTATTATAGTGCAGGAATAAAACACATTTTAAAAGCGATCGTAAAAATCTTTCACATAGCTGGAGTTTAAATGAAAAACTCTTGATTTGTAGTTGTAGAAAATATGTCACCCTAACTTAAGATAATTTAACAGAATCAGTACCTCTCGTTTGTGGGAAATTCAAGAGTTAACTCCTAAAAGTTTGAGTAATTAGGCTCCTGATTTTCTGAAAGATTTCCCTATTCTTTTTACCTTTATTTTTGAAACTTTGCGACACTGCAAAAGCCTAATCTTTGCCCACCACCCCCACGTTCTTGTTTGCCTCACACTAAAAATAAGATCTTTATCTCTGTATTAGAAATAGTGAGATACCCATCTCTCTTGGCTTGGCTGTTTCATCTTTCTGGAGGAAAAGCAACCACCCAATTACACACAGCCATAAATTAACTTGACAAGCCACCTGCTGGAACCACCACCCTTGCCCGTGCTGTTTGAATTGTGGCTGGGTTCAGAGTCTCTTTTTTGTGAAGGAGCATTACATGCCCCAGAGGAAATTGTTTGCTGTTTGTTTCCAGACTTACCAACGACACATTCTATGCAGCAGTTTCAGCTGTTACGTACTTCTTGCTCTTGGTGGTCTCATTATGCAAAAGACATCTCCTCTGCTCTTGCCCATAAATGTATCCCCAGCAAGGAGGCTGAGTTCACTGGCGGTCCATTCATCATCCACTACAAAAGGGCTTGGGTACTCAAGTCTGAGAGCTGACTTAACTTCCTAGGCTTCTACTTTGGAGATGTCCCCCGGCTCTTCCCCTAAGTCTTGATGCTGCCCTTTCATCGTGAATATTGTTCTGAACTCTGTTATGACATCCAAAGAGGTCATTCAGGGACTGTAATGTGTAAATGAAATGGCACACCACCAGTTCATCTGGGGACCAGTGAAAAGCTGCTTGCCTCATGCCTCTAGCTGTGTGGTGCTTGTTTATTTGCTCTCCCAATTAAAGACAAATGCAGTGTGCAGTGTATTTATACTTATTTTACAATAAGAATTTGAATTCACAATGTCAAATACATAGCGATGTCAGCTTAAAAATAAACCCAAGTGGATTTGTCCAGTCAGTAATGCCAGTTCTCTTACCCACCATCATTGTCTCTCATTTGAGTATCTGCCTGGATGTTTATGCTAGTGGCTACGATGCCTTAAAAATGGAAGAGCCATTGTGGGTGCCTCAAAGGACTTCTCTTTCTCCCATTCTCTACCCAGATTTTATAATCATAGAAAGCAGTTTACTTCTTCTCCCACTGAGATGGGCTTTAAAGAGGACAGAAGGAGAACTTTCCTTCTCTGCATCCCTGAGGCTGTGTTAGCGGTACGAATCAGCCTCAGAAACTATTTGCTCTGCAACGAGAGTCCAGCAACCATGTCCATTATGCCTTCCTGTTTTCTTCCTCTTCCTGCCCCTGCTCAATTACAAATACTTTCTCCTTGCCTGACACACCAATTCATCAGCATTGCCTCTTTTCGTTCTTCTCTTTGCTATCTAATTCCCAATTCCACAGCCTTTTCTGGGAACTTATTATACTCCTCTGCCATCATGGTGCAAATAAAAATGTCAAGGTTGTTAGCAAATGTTCGGAGTGGGAAGGCCCCATACAATAAAGGTGCATCGTCTAGGGCAAACATCCCACCCCACACCCCATGAATATGAAATAGCTTAGAAATGACTGTTGGGCTACTTGAAATCCTGTATCAGTATGGATGTGTTTCACCTAAAGGGAACTTTGATATATTCTCTGGGAGCACTTGGTTCTTGCCTTCCTGATACTGAAAAACTCGAGTAACTATTCCCTTCCTAGATTAAGATCTTCTTTTGTGTCCAAGTAGCTCAAATTATTTCCAGCAGCTCCTCCCGTTTCTCAGTCCTTGTTTTGTTTTTCATAAGTATTTGTGGTGTGGAGGAAGAAAGTTTGTTTCTTGGTAGGTTTATAACTTCCTGGATTACCAGAGTGTAGTTGATAATAAACTCTTGGTTATCCTCCCACTCAAGAGTACAAAAATACACAGATATTCACCTGTCCAAGTTCCAGCTACAGCTGTAATTCAATTAATATTTCAGCAGAGAGGGTATTTCTACCTTAAAACAATGAAAGAGCTATCAAGTAGCTTCCTGGGAGCTGCTCTGCTTGCTTTTCCAGACACAGGACAAGACAGCCTGGGGTGCACAGGTTCACCCTGTGAATTCAGTCAGTCCTTGAAAGGACTTATCCTTCGTCACTTTTCACCTGCTGCTCTGAGATCCTCCTGCCCTCTTCACTTTTCTGTCAAATCAGGACAATGACTAATATCATCCATTTACACTTGATTGATTACATTTTATTTGAAACTTACTTTCACTAAAATCTGTACCCTCCAGACATATACATTTGCCTTTCTAGCCTCTTTCTAATTTTGGACCAGAGGCTGCCCCACCCCCACCTTGTCAAAGAAATTTCAAGTGTCATACAGCAGATTTTTTTTTTTTTCATCCTGTCACTCAGGGACAGTGCAGAGGAGTCCCTGAAGTCACTCAACAGCTGGCCCTGCAGAAACATCTGATTCTTTGTAGGATTTTCTAGTTGGAGCTGAATGAGTTGGAGGAGCTGGTGTGTGGTCTCTCAGATCTGATATTCTCAGAAAACTTGGGGGAGGGGGTGATGACCCAACAGGAATGGTTGTGCTGGGGCAGGTGGAAGAACTGACCCTGAACATCACCCCAAGAGTCTCCATACCTCATCTCTGGCTACGTTTTTGTTGTTATGAATCAGTAGTTGGTGTGAGTCATATGTGTACTTCTTCATTCCTCCTCTCCGTGGATTCAGGCCATAGCTCTCCCCTCTCTTTCTTAATCCTATCCTTTATCCTCTTGGTCTTTCTCTTTGAGTGAAAACAATATATTAACTGCACTTCTCACATGCATCTGTGTCTTTTATCTATCATTTCTACCTGTGGGAAAGATGCTTCCAACAAGGATACGCTTTATTGCAACATTGACTAACCACAACAATACATTTACAGTAATTATTATTTTAGCTACTCTTTAGTGAAACCTTATTATAGGTCAGGTATTCTGAGAGGTTGTTAATATGTAGTATTCCTACCTCAGATAGTTATATGAATTACATGAAATATCATATGTAAAGTACTTTAGCTTGGCATTGGGCATGTAGTAATGCTACTAAAGTTAGTTAATTATTATAATCATCATTATAAAATTACTAATTACACTTATTAACATTGATTCCCCATTTGACTTTTATAGCATTCCTACGCAGTAAGAATTATTATTACCCTATTTGAGAAGGAAGGATACAATGCCCATGAGTGAAGGAAGCTAAATATAACCCCATATATTCAGACCTGAGAGCCCTTAGTTTCACCAATGTGGTGGTTATAATTATATGTGTGCAACTTTCTGATGTCCTGGTTTTTACATAATATTTATTTGTTTGTTTTTGAATATCATTAGCTTTATTTTTCCGCTTTATTGATATATAATTGACAAACCACAAACTGCACATATTTAATGTATACAGTTTGATGAGTTTGCCTGATGCATATACCATTTTACCCTCACCACTTTCAAGTTAATGAATGTATCCATCATCTCTCAAAGTTTCCTCCTGTCCCTTTGTTTTTGTGTGTTTTTGGTTCTTTTGTAGTAAGAGCACCTAACATGAGATAACACCCTCTTAACAAATTTTGAAGTGCATATACGGAATTGTTAAATATGAGCTCCATGTGGTACAGCGGATCTCCAGAGGTTACTTGTCTTGTATAACTGTAACTGTATACCTTGAATAACTTTCCACCTCTAATTCCCTAAGAATTAACATTTGTTTTCTGCTTCTACAAGTTTACCTGTTTAGATACCTTATGTAGGTGGAATCATACAGTAATTACTTGATCCTCAGCAACTGGCGTATTTCACTTAGCATAATGACGTCCAGGTTCATCCCTGATGTTAAATATCACCCTTATTCATAGTTTTTTATTTCAGCCTATAAGAAGTAAGGCTTGGTTTCCTGGGGCACCTGGAGGCCTCATTCGGTTAAGCATCCAACTCTTGATTTCGGCTCAAGTTGTGATCTCACGGTTCGTGGGATTGAGCCCAGGTCGGGCTCTGTGCTGACAGCGCAGAGCCTGCTTGGGATTCTCTGTCTCCGTCTCTCTCTGCCCCTCCCACTCTTGCTCATGCTCACTCTCTCTCTCAAAAGGAAATAATATATTTTTTAAAAATTAAAAAAAATTAAAGCTTTTGAAAAGGATAAAATAGTTTTATTATTACTTAAAAATAATTTAAAATACTTTGCCATAGTCATGCTGATCAAGTCGGAGGCCACTTCATATTCACATTGCTGGAAATTTTCCTACTGTGAATGTACTACATTATAAAGTTTATTGTTATGTGTACCTCTTTCATTTTGCCCCGTTTCCTTTACCTCATTTTCTCTATAGCAAAGGACAACCATAAAAGCAATGAAGGCAAATACTCTCCAGAAAGCAATCAGAGCAGAAAAAGAACTTCAAGCCCAGGGGTGTTTTCATGGCAAAGAGAGTTGACATGTGGGGAGCAGGTTATAAAAACTAAATAAGCTGGCTCAGAAAAGAGAGGAGGCTATAGGATCAAGGTGAGGGATGATAAGAAAGGTCCATTAGAGCAGAGAAGGAGAAAGCTCTTAGTTTTGGGGGCAATGAATTGTTAAGGACTAGCTTTCTTTTTGTATTACTTTATTTTTTTAACTGTTTTATTTATTTTGTGGAGAGCATAAGCAAGGGAAGGGCAGAAAGAGAGAGAGGGACAGAGGATCTGAAGTGGGCTCTGTGATGACAGCAGAGAGCCCAAGGTAGGGCTCAAACTCACAAATGGTGAGATCGTGACCTGAGCCAAAGTCAGATGCTCAACTGACTGAGCCCACCAGGTGCCCCATGGTAACTTACTTTTGCCAACATACGGAGTAGAGACCCCATGTTGTTGAAGGGTCAACTGTATTCTAAATGCACTGTCTTGTTTTGAAGAACCACAGGTAGATCCGTTATATCTTGATGTTTGTAATACAATATTAAAGGAGGAGAGATTAATTTGGTGTGAGGCTTAAAGAGTTAATATCTTTAAAGTACCTGACATGGTGCCTGGCATGTAATGTGTGCTCAATAGATGTTAACTTCTATTTCTCATTGTTATGTAAATGCAACAATAGACATGCAGCATATATTTGTGGAAATTGAAACTTAAAGATGTTTACAACTTTTTATTTATTAGTGATATTTAATTAATACTTTATTTCCTTCCAGTCATAAAAGGTCCCCTGAATTTCTTTCCTTTATACACTTAACTCTTAAACAGTTGAGGATTATAGGACTATTGATACGTATTCAATATTTTAGAGTTTACAGACTAATTCCCATGGAAATATATATTTTTTAAAGTAGAGTGCCAAAATTTTCACCCTAGGGATTTTTTTGAACTTGAGATTGACTCTGTGGGAAGAGAAAACGACATAGATAGTTCAGCATATCTCGCCTCATTGATCACTTCAAGAAACACTTATGGAAAACTACTATCTGAGAAACTGAGGCAAGCATGTAGTTGTTCTCTAGCTCCCCAACTTCCTCTTGAGGAAGAGGAAATGTGGGTAGGAGCACTGAGTTCTGCTCAAGGTTCCTCTTGTGGGAGAATAAGACACAGACAGGCCTGAGCCCCATGGCAGCTCTCAACACATTCTGCATAAAATGGTTGCCATAATGCCTTGTCTAACCAATTAAGTTTTCTTACACTCACTTCACCTTCTGAGTACCCAGTACCCTTTGAAGTCTGTACTTTTTTCAAAGATGTCATGGAAGGAGATCTTCATGATCCTTTGATCTCCTCCTGGGGATCTATGGAGAAGTCTTTCCTGCACGTTACTTGTGCCTGCCACTGGTCTTGGGAATCTACCTCTGGTGCCTAGTGGAAGTGATCCCTTCTTGAATCTCTGGTCAAATGGCCTCCACATGTTTCTATTTCAGAGATATAATGGAAAGGAGATTCTCAAGTGTGTTTGTATATTGCAACTGAGGCAACCAGTGATTTAAACAAAAGGTATTAATAATACTTCACAAAAGTGATGTTACCTGCAGCAGGAACCATCTAGGACATAGTCACATTCATTTCAAATAATTTCTGTCAGATAAGTGCTCAATGTAATATACTCATTTTGGTCATTGTTAAAATGATGGTTAAACTTATTAACCTCTGAAAAAATTGTATTTACATATTGTGGATAATTAAATTCATATGTATATTTGTTGCTATTGAGAAAGGACATTCACAATGAATTTAATGTAACATGATAAGGAAAAAAATCTTAATTAGTCGTATATTAAATCAACAGTGTTTCAGTCAAATTTATTTAAATTGCAAGTGACAAAACTATTTCAAAGCAGCCTATCAGAGTCCTGCAGCAAAATATAGGAAAGCATCCATGAATTACAAGGAGTAGCAGCCATTGAGATCTCTCCCACTTTCTATACTTTTTATTTTTTAAAAAAATTTTAATGTTTATTTTTGAGAGAGAGAGACAGAGACAGAGCATGAGCAGGGGAGGGGCAAAGAGAGAGGGAGACAGAATACAAAGCAGGCTCCAGGCTCTGAGCTGTCAGCACAGAGCCCGATGCAGGACTCAAACCCCCAAACTGACCTGAGCCGAAGTTGGATGTTTAACCAACTAAGCCACCCAGATGCCACAACACCTTGTCTTTTTAATCTTTCTCTCTCATTTTTTTTCCCTCTGTTGACTAGCTTAATTTACATATACTCTCAGTAGCTTTCCAGTTTACATTTCTCTGTTTGAGAAGGGCTTAGAATGACCCTATATTATCCTCAGTTCTTTTTTTTAAATTTTATTACATTTATTTATTTTTGAGAGAGTGAGACAGAGCATGAGCAGGGGAGGGGCAGAGAGAGAAGGAGACAGAATCTGAAGCAGCCTCCAGGCTCCGAGCAAGCATTCAGCATAGACCCCGATGTAGGGCTTGAACCCACGAACCGTGAGATCATGACCTGAGCCGAAGTTGGACGTTTGACCAACTGAGCCACCCAGGTGCCCCTATCCTCATTTCTGAATTTTCAAGAAAGAGTGCTCATTGCTCAGCAGCCTTGTCAAGTGTCCAGTCTGATCTAGTCAGCTATGCAGGGGCATTGACCCTGAACTCTCAAGAACTCTACACAGTGGAGTCTCTGTAACTGTAATCTATATAAAGGACAACACTTAGAGTGCAACAAAGACTATAGTGGGAATGACCCACTGGGGTTGTATAAAATCAAAGTGCCGCAGCTGTGGCCAAGGGCTCAGGGTCATATGGAAGAAATGTTGGGCCAGCAGATTCATTTCTGAAATAGAAAAAAATGAGAGCAAGAGACCCCAACTTTTGTGTCCTACCATAGATAATAACAAAAAGAACTCCAAAATTCTGTTCTAACTTTAGAAAGCACAGATGGATAGCAATAGGTTTGAACAATTTAAAAAGGCAATCCTGCTCATGTCATAATAGCTAAGTTGGACATTTTGCATTTATATATTAAAAAAAAGATCATAAATCACAGGTAGAAGAGGACTTAAAAACATTCAAGTCTATTTTCCTCATTTGACAAAAGAGGAAAGGGAGACTGAATTAGATAGAGGATATGCCCAGGTTTACATAGCTCATTAGTTGCAAAGCTAGAATTAGAAGCTGGTTCTGAATCCTGAAGAATCTGAGTGGACTGCTGCCTTTGGAGCATTGGCCCAGAAGTCTGCTATCACATTTACTTGCTTGGTTTGCTTTTTGGAAATGATCCAGACCTGCTTATAAACAAGAACTGCTCTTTAATTGGAGTGTTCTGGTTTAAGCCTATTGCCATTAAAAACTGTCTGCCTTTCAGTGTTGCCTGGCAGTCACTTGGTAAGAAACACCCTTCCCTTCACATCCTCTAGATTTGATATCTTTTTGCACTCTGGGTTGATTAGTCTTCCCCAAAAGTTCGTGTCTAACCTGTGAATATGACCTTATTTGGAAGCAGAGACTTTGCAGATATAGTCAAGTATAGATGAAGTCATACTGGATAAGAGTGGGCCGTAAATCCAATATGACTGGTGTCTTTATGAGAAGAAAGATATTTAGACAAAGACACAGGCACACAGGGAAAACACCATATGATAATGAAGGTAGAAATTGAAGTGATGTGTCTATAAGCCAAGAAATGAATGCCAAGGATTACAGGCAATAATCAGAAGCTGGAAGAGAGGCATGGAACATTTTCTCCCTCAGAGTCCCCAGAAGGAATCTACCCTGCCAATATCTTGATTTTAGAATTTCTAGTTTCCACAACTGTGAGATAATAGATGTTAGTTGTAAAATAGATTTTAGCCACCTTGTTTGAAGCAATTTGTTGTGGCCATGTTTGGAAACTAATGCACCACGTCATTCATGCATATGGCATATATAACTTTCTTGCAGATTGATATTGGCAATTTTACTGGGCCTGGTAAAATAAACAGGCTAATTTAATATTAACATTAGATGTATAACATTAGATCTAATATAACATTAGATGTAGTCCACTGGGCATCCAACTTCGGCTCGGGTCATGATCTCCCAGTTTGTGAGTTTGAGCCCGGCGTCGGGCTCTGTCCTGACAGCTCAGAGCCTGGAGCCTGCATCAGAATCTGTGTCTACCCCTCTCTCTGCCCTCTCTCATGCCCATGCTCATGCTCTGTCTCTCAATAATAAATAAAAGTTAAAAATAAATTAAATGTATGTAAGGCGGCCTTCTGGGTTTTCTTAAACAGCAGTTCTAACCTAGACTTCTTTACCTCTTCTTAACATTTTGTTTAGAATGGCAGGAAAAATTGTGACAACTAACAGGACCAAAAAGATGTTATGTGTCTGTAGTAGAAAACCAGGCGTTGACCAGGGTGCCTTTCCAAGTATCTCTGCCTTGCATTTTACAACTCTGTAAGTCTTATAAAATTAATAACAATGCATCTGATTCTGGTTCATAGCACTGCAAATGAATTGTATTCAGGGGAGTGTAATTGTCTAGTTTTTCATCTATTTGCAAATTCTCTTAGCATTCCTGATTGCCTGTATATGTGTGGTTCTTTGAATCCTCCTTAGAGCTGGTTATAACATTACTGGTTCTCTCACTGATTAAGTTAAATAAAATCTTTGACATATGCTCATTTCATATTTTCATAAGGGTCATGGCTTTACTCTTTGTAAAAATCTGTCTTCTAATAGGACTCTAGTGTTAATTCTTATAATTCTTAATTTTGATAACCTCTTTCAGAACTCAAGGCAAAGAATTACAAGGGCAAAATTTCCATTTTTTCCTTCCTTATGTTGAAATCCTTTCTAAACTTCCAAATGCATTTTTACAAGATTTCAACTTCCTAACTGTTTCAACAAGCAGTCTCCTTTATAGATGACAAAAATAATATAAAAAAATCTTAAGATACATATTGTGCAAAATTAGTCAAAGCAGTGTCCTTAGTCTCTTCAGCAATGTCAGTCCAGAGAGCAAGGTTCACAGTTACTCTTTGCTTCCAATCATATCTTGGCTAAAACCAGCTTCTAAGACCTAACATAACCCCAACATAAGTTGACAACAGGAACTTGAATCTAATTTTTACAGCTTCTTCATTGATGTGAAACGGCTTTGAGAGGATAATTGATATTGCCCTTTCAATTCTTAAAAACTGGCATCAGGATCATATGAGCATGAAAGGTGATAGAATGATAAAGTTGTATCCCCGTGATAATCTCATGTCCAACTGGGGCAAGGGAGAGACAAGAGTATTCAGAGGGTTTAGGAGGGAAAGGAAGCATGCCAGATGTGTCCTGGGCAGAATGGAGTTGATTTTGCAGAACATAAGGAGAAGTAATGACCCATAAAAACTCCTGGTTACTGCTCTAAAACAAGAGGAGACCAGGAAAAAGGCATAGCACATTTCCCTGCAGCCTGGGATACCCCAGAGTTTTAGGTTGTTGTTGTTTTTTCTTTCCTTTTCTTTCTTTTTTTAAATAGGCTCGTCACATGCTGAGCTGCAGAATCAAGAGTATGACTTGGAAACTGACTCAATTGTTAGTCCCTGGATATGTTTGATGCTAAGTTTCTTTTTGCTCTCCCTATATAATCTTTGTTCTGTGGATCCAACAGACCCACTGCATAATGGCTTAGGATGGCTGATACCCTACCCTTGTGTGGGCATTTTCTAACATGACTGAGTTTATTTTCACTTTTTCTGTTGTTCGGTCCCTGCTGACTTTGTCACTCAGTTCAGAGTGCATGGTTTCTTGGCTGACACGAGGTTCTAGGAGATTTGCAACTCCTCTGGAGATTCCTGCCTGCTCTTGTCTCTTCGGCTAGCACTGTCTTTGTCTTTCACAGCTCCTCAGGTGGCTGAAATTTTCACAGCTTGTTAGGTGGCTCTGGCTTTCACAGTCCGTGGCCCTGAATGGCTGCTAGGGGAACAGCATTTTCGCTCATTCCCAAAGCCAAGCTTCACAGTGGAAATGTGTGAGTTGTGCCAGTAGCCTCCCAGAAATCCTGTGGTTGTGGCAGATGCGAGCTAACTCAGCATGGAGATGAGATTTCTTCCAGATTGGGAATTGATGTCCCAAACAGAAAGTGAATTGTACTGACTTCGTTCTCAAGTAAGTTGTGACAAGTGGAAATTAGAGCAATACCACATAAACTTGCTGGCAAGATAAACAGCCAATAGCATTATATGTGGAATATTGGTCCCTGTATATCTTTTTTCTTTTAATAGTTGCTAATACAGCCAAGATGGTAAGATGTATTTAATAGAGGTTTCCCTTGATATAGCACTATTTTCAGGAGCCAGGGAAAAATAGGGTTTTATCAGGAAGAAGGTAATAAGCAGGAACTGAAATGTTTTCATTTGGATCCTAAGTGGTGCCTGAGGTAAAATTGCACAATGTTAAAGCAACAATAATTGGTTCCTCCTGGCTTTCTCCATTGAAGGAAATTGAAATTCAATTGACTTTCAATGGAATAGTCATGGAGTTCCAATTGTCATTGCTCTGACTTTGTGCTTGTCTATCCCAAGAATGGTATGGGAGCCAAAAAAAAGGTTTGGAAGCAGCTGGGAAAATCAGTGCAATTATTTTAGGACAGTTTGGAGGGCAGCGAGGTATTCCAAATATACGAATAGAGTTCATTGTACCTCAGAACCCATAATTGGTACTTTGCCATTGTTGATATTAACTTGAATATGGTTGGGAGTGGGGTATGGTTCTTGTCACGTAATTATTGATGGTAAAGCAGTCCAGGCTTAGAAGCAAACAACCGATCAACACTGAGTCTGTTTGTTTTGTGGATTTAGATAATTTTAAGTAGCATTGCAAGGTGCCATCATAAAACACTTATAGTTACTAATGCTTATATTTAGATTTTATTCCAGTTTATCTCATTTATTATTCATCAAAAAGTTAGCACTGACTGTTCTTATGAATGAGGAGTCTCAGACTCAGAAAAGTCAGGTGCCCTTCTCAAGGTTCATATAGCTAGATAGTTGTTGGGCCAGAATTCAGTCAAAGGTATTGACTGGGTAAGACTCTCTGTAAGACCCTTACTCTAAGCAATATTATTTAGAAGGAAAAAAAAAACCCACAAAACTACAGATATATTGTTAATAAGAATAGAGTAAGGCAGTAGAATTGTTAACGTGATGTTGAACAAGCCAGTTGGAGAAATACAGTGAAAAAGAGCCATTAATTATTTGATTAAAAAATTGTACTAAAATGCCTGTTTTGTTTGGTGTACCACATTTAATGTGAATTAAAAAGACATTTTTAAGCATTTCATTGTAGAATATTTCAAGCAAATTCAAAAGTACAGAGAATAATATTAGAAAATGTTATTTACTTATCATTTACCTTAAACAGTTATCAATTCATGGCAAATTATGTTTCATCTCTATCCCCAAATACTTCCCAACTAGTAACATTCTTATGAAACAAACCTCAGTGACTCTATTATTTCATACACAAATATGTCAGTGTGTATTTCTAATAGATAAGGACTACTTATTTAAAAAAATAATTGCATTATCTTGTATATTATAAGTGCTTAATATTCAATTATCCATTGTTCCATTTCCAAAAATATCTAAGATTAAAAAAAAATTTCTTAATTTATTTTTGAGAGAGAGGGAGACAGAGTGCAAGTCGGGGAGGGACGGAGAGAGAGGGAGACACAGAATTGGAAGCAGGCTCCAGACTCTGAGCTGTCAGCACAGAGCCCAAAGCGGGGCTCGAACTCACTAACCGTGAGATCATGACCTGAGTTGAAGTTGGATGCTTAACCGACTGAGCCACCCAGGTGACCCTCTAAGATTTTTTAAAATCAGCTTTCGTAAGATATAGCACACATAAAATAAAAACAGCCTATTTTATGTATACAGTGAAATGATTGCTAACAAATATATACACAGTTGTATAACCACTACCAGAATCAAGATGGAGAATACTTTCTTCGTGCCCTGACTTCCCACTGGCTCTTTCTCCATTTTCTCTTCTATTCAACCTCAATTTTCTCTTTTACTCAACTTCTACTCAACTCATCCACCCGTCTGCTTTCTGTTATCACTTAATGTTTTCTGTTTGATTTCTGTTTTTATCTTTAATAGTTACTTTCTTTTATTTTAGCTTAACTTTCTCTTCTCTTTCTAGCTTCTCATCATAAAATTTTTGTAATTGATGTGGATCTTTTTTTCCAAATATAAGTGCTTAACACTATCATTTTCCCTCTAAGCACTACTATAGTTGCATCCCATAAATTTTGATACATAGATTTCTCATTTTCATGTTGTTCCAAACATTTTCTCATTTCCCTTTAATTTTTTTTTTCTTTAACCCAAAGATTATTTAGAAGTTTGTGGTTGAAGTTCCAAATCTTTGGGGATTTTTCTGTCAATCTTTCTATAACTTCTCATTTAATTCTATTTTGGTCAGAGAATGTACTTTCTATAATTTCAGTCAATTTGCCTTAACAGTGACTGATTTTGTTGTTCAGGATATAGCATATCTTGGTGAATGCTCCATAGCATTGGAAAGATTATTTATTATGCTGTGTTGAGTGGTATATTCTAATTAATGTCATTTGGGTTAATAGGTTACAATGTTATTCTACATTGTTAGAGTTTTTTTTCCTTCTTAAAGCAATTAAGGAGAGGGTACGATAAAATACCCAGTTATGTTTGTGAATGTATTATGAAGCTTTAATTGTATGTGTATCTTTTAAAAATTGCTATGTCCTTTTAAGGGATTGATTTGTCTTCTCTTTCTAATGTGCATTTACCTCATATTTATGGAGCTATTACAGATTTTTAAAATCTTTTTTGTTTGCATAATGTATCCTTTCTCATTTTTTAGTTTTTAGCAAACTGCCTGGAGATTATAGTGATTGTCTTGTAAAGAATTTGCTATAAGGTCTTACTTATCTTCACGTTGATGCTTTCTACTTCTTAGAAGTGTCTAGAACATTTACATTTAATGCAAGTATTTATATGGTTGAATTTAAATCTACTACCCTCTCATGTATTCTAATTTCCCATCTATTCTTTGCGTCTGTGTTCTCTTTTTCAGCCTTTTTGTGCATTTTTAATAAGTGCGTATGTCTTCCTATTGTTTAATTGTTGCTTTAGTATTTATAATATGCACCTTTAATTCATTAGTCTACTTTCAAATAGTAGTATGTAAGACCTTTACAATTCTATACTTCAGTTTTTCCAATTTACTCTCCTGTGCTTTTGTGTCATACATTTTACTGCTGCATAAATAATAATCCACAGAATGACACATAGTTAATATGTTTAAAGTGTCATTACCTTTAAAGAAAGTTTAAAATAAGAAAGATAGTTAAAAATCATACATTTATAAGTTTGCCTTTCCCAGAGTTCTAATCAGTAATTTATCTAAGGAAAAGTAATTTATTCTAGTGAGAAATTAAGAGTCTGCAGTCTGTGCTGGGGTGCCCATTGCAAATATGTTAGTCATTATATGATTTTTTTCTGTAGTGAAATGTATTCGTTTTCTGTTCTTTCACAATGATTATCCCTACCTTAGCAGGTTAAAACCATATACATTTCATATACACAGTTTCTGTTACTTTAAATTGCTTTACATAAATACAATTGCCTATCTTGTATTTTTTTTCTTTTCTTTGAAGAACTCCATTACAATTTATTTTAAGGTAACTTTTACGGTGATGGATTCTGCAAACTTATATTTGTCCCCCAAAGCCTGTTTGTCTCCATTTTTGAAGGTTATATCTATGGGGTAAATAATTTTGTGTTGCATTCATTTGCTCTTAGCACATAAAAAATATTCTTTTATAGTTTGCATGATTCCAGAAAAGAAGTCTTCACTAGTGTTACCTTTGTTGTGCTGTGTACAATGCCTTCTTTCTCCAGCTACTTTTTTTAAAAATTTTTTTTAACATTTATTTATTTTTGAGACAGAGAGAGACAGAGCATGAACGGGGGGAGGGCCGGAGAGAGAGGGAGACACAGGATCTGAAGCAGGCTCCAGGCTCTGAGCTGTCAGCACAGAGCCTGATGCGGGGCTCAAACTCACGGACCATGAGATTGTGACCTGAGCGAAGTCGGAAGCTCAACCGACTGAGCCACCCAGGCGCCCCTCCAGCTACTTTTAAGACTCGTCTTTTAGAACAGTTTGAAACCATTTTCTATTGCTAGCAATCTTGATGTTTTCTTTGTATTTATCCTCTTTAATGTTTGATGCTCCTCTCCCATTTGTGAATTTATTATTTTCATCAAATTTGGAAAAATCTTGTTAGTCATTTCTTAAAAACTTGTTTCTCTCTGAATCTTTGGGGATTCCATTTGATATTACCTCATGCGTAACCAAGGCCCTGTCCGTTTTTTTCACTTTTTTATTTCCCTTTGCTTCCTGTGTATGGATTCTGTCATATGTATTAAAATTCACTGATCTTTTCTTCTGTAGTGTCGAATCTGCTATTAAGCTCATACATTGGATTTTTCACTTTAGGTAGTTTTTTTTTAATCTGTCTTAATTTTGTCTGGTATTTTTGATAACTTACATTTCTATTATCATCACATTTATGTGTGTTTTTTTCCTGTAGACCTAAGAATATGGTGTGAATTTTATAAGGTCTCTACTGAATGTCTGGCTATAGTCATGTATAGCCTGTTCAAATCATGTAATTAATCATTTCTTTAGTGAGCTTTAGCTTTTTTAGGGAAAAATTGAGAGTCTACAGTTGGATGTTAGAATGCCCATTACTACTTGGTCATTGTAAGGTGTTTTTTAAGTTAGATATATTAGTTTTATATTTCTGCTAATGAAATCATCACATATTCAGTACCTTTAAACACTATGTCTCTTATATTTTCTGCAGGTCATGTTTCTGGGCATGGCTGGGAATACTTTGCTCAGGGTCTCACAATGGTGCAATGAAAGTGATAGCCAGGCATATTGCCATCTGGAGGCTCAACTGGGAAGAATATACTTCCAATCCAAGGATCTTTTCATGTGATAGGCATTCATTTTTTTGCAGTGGAATGATTCAAGGCACCTGCTTTGGCTGGCTGTTTGCTGGAAGCTGCTTTCATGTTCTAGAGAGTGTCTCAGTCCCTTGCCATGAGAACTTCTCCATCATGGCTACCCACTTCATCAAGCTAGCAGTATCAGTTTGCTGGAATCTGCTACAACATCATCTAATCTTGAGAGTAACCTCATCACATTTGCAACATAATAATCTAATCAAGGGAGTGACATCCAATAACCTTTGAAATATTCTATTAATGAGAACACAGATTTCACTCATACTCAAGGGAAGGTGATTCCAACAATGTGTAGACAGGAGAAATGGGAAATCTTTGGGGGTCTGTCTACTGTATGAGAACTAGAATTTTTTTTAAAGCAAAACAGGTCATGACTTCAGAAAATCTTTCTTACTCAAATTCAAGAATATAAGATTTTTGCTTTACTCATGTATCTTACATTTGTACCTCCTCTCTCTGTTTAAAATGCCAGTTCCCAAGAACAAATAATTTTCACTTCTATTTATATCAAAATGCATACACAACAATATGAGAATTTTAGTACCATCAGTATGATGTTTGAAAAGTTTAAGAATTTTTTTCTGAGGGTTGCCTGGGTGGCTCAGTCATTTAAATGGCTGACTTCAGTACAGGTCATGATCTCATGGTCTGTGAGCTCGAGCCCTGCATGGGGCTCTGTGCTGACAGCTCAGAGCCTGGAGCCTGCATCGGATTCTGTGTCTCCCTTTCTCTCTGCTCCTTCCCTGCTTTCTCTCTGCCTCTCTCTCTCTCTCTGTCTCTCAAAAATAATAAACATTAAAAAAAATTTTTTTTTAAAGAATTTTTTCTACAGTGCTTTATCCTTAAAAAAATGTCACTAGGCATACTTGTCAAATCACTGTCTTTTTTTATTGAGATAAAATTGACATATAACATTATATTAGTTTCAGGTGTACCACGTAATGTGTATAATCAGAAATGATCACCATAGTATGTCTCGTTAACATGCATCACTACACATAGTTAGAAAAAAGAATTTGTGATGAAAACTTCTAAGTTCTAGTCTGTCAGCAACCTTTAAAAATATAGGTTTTTTTTGATTGTTGGAGAACATGGCGGCGTAGGAGGACACTGGGTTCACCGCGTCCTGCTGATCACTTAGGTTCCACCTACACCTGCCTAAATAACCCAGAAAATCGCCAGAAGACTAGCAGAACGGATTCTCCGGAGCCAAGAGTAGACAAAAGGTCCACGGAAGAGGGTTAGAAGGGCGGAGAGGTGGTGCGCGCTCCACAGACTGGCGGGAGGGAGCCGGGGCAGAGGGGTGGCCTGCTGGCCAAGCAGAGGCCTCGAGTCTGGCTTGCAAAAACGGAGGGGCTGGACGGAGTGTATTCAGACAACAAGCAGGACTTAACATCTGGAAGGTTATAATTTAACAGCTCTGCTGGGAGAGCATGGAGGCTGGAGGACAACGGGAGGGAGAGTTGTTGAGCCCGGATGACAGAGTTCAGCTTGGCGGGAAACAAAGGTGCTCACCAGCGCCATCTCCCTTACCCATCCCTCAGCCAAAATCCCAAAGGGAACCAGTTCCTGCCAGGGAACTGGCTTGCACTGCACAAACACCCCACCCAACGCTGTGCTTCTGCGGATCCATCCCTCTGGCGGCAGGTCTGACTCCCTCCTGGTGCCACAGGGACCCCCTGAAGTGGATCTCTGAAGGAAAAGTGAGCTGAGCCTGCCTCTCCCGCCCCTGTGCACCTTGCCGATCCACCCCAGCTAATACGCTGGAATCCCAGCACCACAAGCCTGGCATTGTGCAACTAGCTCAGACAGGCCATGCCACCCCACAGTGAATCCCACCCCTAGGAGAGGGGAAGACAAGGCATACACCAGTCTGACTGTGGCCCCAGTGGTGGACTGGGGGCAGACATCAGGTCTGACTGCGGCCTGCCCACCAACGCAAGTTATTCAAGACAACACAGGGGAAGTGCCCTGCAGTTCTGCACCACTCCAGGGACTATCCAAAATGATGAAACGGAAGAATTCCCCTCAAAAGAATCTCCAGGAAATAACAACAGGTAACGAACTGATCAAAAAGGATTTAAATAATATAACAGAAAGTGAATTTAGAATAATAGTCATAAAATTAATCGCTGGGCTTGAAAACAGTATAGAGGACAGCAGAGAAGCTATTGCTACAGAGATCAATGGACTAAGGAACAGTCAGGAGGAGGTAAAAAATGCTATCAACGAGTTTCAAAATAAAATGGAGACAACCACGGCTTGGATTGAAGAGGCAGAGGAGAGAATAGGTGAACTAGAAGATAAAATTATGGAAAAAGAGGAAGCTGAGAAAAAGAGATAAAAAAAATTCAGGAGTATGAGGGGAAAATTAAAGAACTAAGTGATGTACTAAAGAGAAATAATCTACGCATAATTGGTATTCCAGAGGGGGAAGAGAGAGGGAAAGGTGCTGAAGGTGTACTTGAAGAAATAATAGCTGAGAACCTCCCAGATCTGGGGAAGGAAAAAGGCATTGAAATCCAAGAGGCACAGAGAACTCCCTTCAGACATAACTTGAACCGATCTTCTGCACGACATATCATAGTGAAACTGGCAAAATACAAGGATAAAGAGAAAATTCTGAAAGCAGCTAGGGATAAACGTGCTCTAACATATAAAGGGAGACCAATAAGACTCGTGATGGATCTCTCTACTGAAACTTGGCAGGCCAGAAAGGAATGGCAGGATATCTTCAATATGATGAACAGACAAAATATGCAGCGAGAATCCTCTACCCAGCAAGTCTGTCATTTAGAATAGAAGGAGAGATAAAGGTCTTCCCAAACAAACAAAAACTGAAAGAATTCGTAACCACTAAACCAGCCCTACAAGAGATCCTAAGGGGGATCCTGTGAGACAACGTACCAGAGACATCACTACAAGCATGAAACCTACAGACATCACAATGACTCTAAACCCATATCTTTCTATAATAACACTAAACGTAAATGGACTAAATGAGTCAAGCAAAAAGACATAGGGTATCAGAATGGATAAACAAACAAGACCCATCTATTTGCTGTCTACAAGAGACTCATTTTAGACTTGAGGACACCTTCAGATTGAAAGTGAGGGGATGGAGAACTATTTATCATGCTACTGGAAGTCAAAATAAAGCTGGAGTAGCCATACTTATATCAGACAAACTAGACTTTAAATTAAAGGCTGTAACAAGAGATGAAGAAGGGCATTATATAATAATCACAGGGTCTATCCATCAGGAAGAGCTAACAATTATAAATGTCTATGTGCCAAATATGGGAAACCCCAAATGTATAAAACAATTACAAACATAAGCAACCTTATTGATAAGAATGTGGTAATTGCAGGGGACTTTAACACTCCACTTACAGAAATGGATAGATCATCTAGACACATGGTCAATAAAGAAACAAGGGCCCTGAATGATACATTGGATCAGATGGACTTGACAGATATATTTAGAACTCTGCATCCCAAAGCAACAGAATATACTTTCTTCTTGAGTGCACATGGAACATTCTCCAAGATGGATCACATACTGGGTCACAAAACAGCCCTTCATAAGTATATAAGAATTGAGATCATACCATGCATACTTTCAGACCACAATGCGATGAAGCTTGAAATCAACCACAGGAAAATGTCTGGAAAACCTCCAAAAACATGGAGGTTAAAGAACACCCTACTAAAGAATGAATGGGCCAACCAGGCAATTAGAGAAGAAATTAAAAAATGTATGGAAACAAACAAAAATGAAAATACAACAATCCAAATGTTTTAGGATGCAGCGAAGGCAGTCCTGAGAAGAAAATACATGGCAATCCAGGCCTATCTCAAGAAACAAGAAAAATCCCAAATACAAAATCTAACAGCACACCTAAAGGAAATAGAAGCAGAACAGCAAAGACATCCCAAACCCAGCAGAAGAAGAGAAATAATAAAGATCAGAGCAGAAATAAACAATATAGAATCTAAAAAAAAAAAAAAAAAAAAAAAAAAAAAAAAACAGTGGAGCAGATCAATGAAACCAAGAGATGGTTTTTTGCAAAAATAAACAAAATTGATAAACCTCTAGCCAGGCTTCTCAAAAAGAAAAGGGAGATGACCCAAATAGATAAAATCATGAATGAAAATGGAATTATTACAACCAATCCCTCAGAGATACAAGCAATTATCAGGGAATGCTATGAAAAATTATATGCCAACAAACTGGACAACCTGGATGAAATGGACAAGTTCCTAAACACCCACACACTTCTAAAACTCAATCAGGAGGAAATAGAAAGCTTGAACAGACCCATAACCAGCAAAGAAATTGAATCAGTTACCAAAAATCTCCCAACAAATAAGAGTCCAGGACGAGATGGCTTCCCAGGGGAGTTCTACCAGACGTTTAAAGCAGAGATAATACTTATCCTCCTCAAGCTATTCCAAAAAATAGAAAGGGAAGGATAACTTCCAGACTCATTCTATGAAACCAGCATTACTTTGATTCCTAAACCAGACAGAGACCCAGTAAAAAAACAGAACTACAGGCCAACATCCCTGATGAATATGGATGCAAAAACTCTCAATAAGATACTAGCAAATCGAATTCAACAGCATATAAAAAGAATTATTCACCATGATCAAGTGGGATTCATTCCTGGGATGCAGGGCTGGTTCAACATTCACAAATCAATCAACGTGATACATCACATTAACAAAAAAAAAAGAGAAGAACCATATGATCCTGTCAATCGATGCAGAAAAGGCCTTTGACAAAATCCAGCACCGTTTCCTAATAAAAACCCTTGAGAAAGTCGGGATAGAAGGAACATACTTAAAGATCATAAAAGCCATTTATGAAAAGCCCACAGCTAACATCATCCTCAACGGGGAAAAACTGAGAGCTTTTTCCCTGAGATCAGGAACACGACAGGGATGTCCAATCTCACCGCTGTTGTTTAACATAGTGTTGGAAGTTCTAGCATCAGCAATCGGAAAACAAAAGGAAATCAAATGCATCAAAATTGGCAAAGATGAAGTCAAGCTTTCGCTTTTTGCAGATGACATGATATTATACATGGAAAATCCAATAGACTCCACCAGAAGTCTGCTAGAACTGATACATGAATTCAGCAAAGTTGCAGGATACAAAATCAATGTACAGAAATCAGTAGCATTCTTATACACTAATAATGAAGCAACAGAAAGACAGATAAACTGATCCCATTCACAATTGCACCAAGAAGCATAAAATACCTAAGGATAAATCTAACCAAAGATGTAAAAGATCTGTATGCTGAAAACTATAGAAAGCTTATGAAGGAAATTGAAGAAGATATAAAGAAATGGAAAAACATTCTGTGCTCACAGATTGGAAGAATAAATATTGTCAAAATGTCAATACTACCCAAAGCTATCTACACATTCAATGCAATCCCAATCAAAATTGCACCAGCATTCTTCTCAAAGCTAGAACAAGGAATCCTAAAATTCATATGGAACCACAAAAGGCCCCGAATAGCCAAAGTAATTTTGAAGAAGACCAAAGCGGGAGGCATCACAATCCCAGACTTTAGCCTCTACTACAAAGCTATAATCATCAAGACACATGGTATGGCACAAAAACAGACACATAGACCAATGGAATAGAATAGAAACTCCAGAACTAGACCCACAAACGTATGGCCAACTAATCTTTGACAAAGCAGGAAAGAACATCCAATGGAAAAAAGACAGTCTGTTTAACAAATGGTCCTGGGAGAACTGGACAGCAACAGCAACATGCAGAAGATTGAAACTAGACCACTTTCTCACACCATTCACAAAAATAAACTCAAAATGGATAAAGGACCTGAATGTGAGACAGGAAACCATCAAAACCCTAGAGGAGAAAGCAGGAAAAGACCTCTCTGACCTCAATTGTAGCAATTTCTTACTTGACATATCCCCAAAGGCAAGGGAATTAAAAGCAAAAATGAACTACTGGGACCTTATGAAGATAAAAAGCTTCTGCACAACAAAGGAAACAACCAACAAAACTAAAAGGCAACCAATGGAATGGGAAAAGATATTTGCAAATGACATATTGGACAAAGGGCTAGTATCCAAAATCTGTAAAGAGCTCACCAAACTCCACATCTGAAAAACAAATAACCCAGTGAA
The DNA here is from genome assembly GCF_027475565.1 of Acinonyx jubatus. NCBI lineage: Eukaryota > Metazoa > Chordata > Mammalia > Carnivora > Felidae > Acinonyx > Acinonyx jubatus. Next base: position 44,376,877 of record NC_069391.1, read on the forward strand.
GAAATGGGCAGAAAACATGAATAGACACTTCTCTAAAGAAGACATCCGGATGGCCAACAGGCACATGAAAAGATGCTCAACGTCGCTCCTCATCAGGGAAATACAAATCAAAACCACACTCAGATATCACCTCACGCCAGTCAGAGTGGCCAAAATGAACAAATCAGGAGACTATAGATGCTGGCGAGGATGTGGAGAAATGGGAACCCTCTTGCACTGTTGTTGGGAATGCAAATTGGTGCAGCCACTCCGGAAAACAGTGTGGAGGTTCTTCAAAAAATTAAAAGTAGACCTAGCCTTTGGCCCAGCAGTAGCACTGCTAAGAATTTACCCAAGGAATACAGGAGTGCTGATGCATAGGGGCACTTGTACCCCAATGTTTATAGCAGCACTCTCAACAATAGCCAAATTGTGGAAAGAGCCTAAATGTCCATCAACTGATGAATGGATAAAGAAATTGTGGTTTATAGACACAATGAAGTACTACATGGCAATGAGAAAGAATGAAATATGGCCCTTTGTAGCAACGTTGATGGAACTGGAGAGTGTGATGCTAAGTGAAATAAGCCATACAGAGAAAGACAGATACCATATGGTTTCACTCTTATGTGGATCCTGAGAAACTTAACAGAAACCCGTGGGGGAGGGGAAGAAAAAAAAAAGAGGTTAGAGTGGGAGAGACCCAAAGCATAAGAGACTCTTAAAAACTGAGAACAAACTGAGTGTTTTTGGGGGGTGGGAGGGAGGGGAGGGTCGGTGACGGGTATTGAGGAGGGCACCTTTTGGGATGAGCATTGGGTGTTGTATGGAAACCAATTTGGCAATAAATTTTATATTGTAAAAATAATAAAAAAATAAAATATGGTATTTTTTTAAATGTTTATATTTTGAGAGAGAGGGAGAGAATGTGGGTGCACAGGGGAGGGGTAGAGGGAGAGAGAGAGACAGAGACAGAGAGAGACAGAGAGAATCACAAACACACCCCAGCACTGTGAGTGCTAGCCAGCTATGGGACTCGACAGGAGGCTTGATCTCATGAGCCAAAATCAAGAGTCAAGCAAGAGTGGGATACTTAACCAACTGAGCCACACAGGTGTCCCTAAAAATATAGTATGTTATTATTAGCTATGGTCCAATGTATTGTTTTTAAAATATGTTGGAGTAGTTCTTACCCATGAATATAATAAGGGCTTTTTGTTTCATTTTAACCTTCAGGGTCTACTTTAAAATGTTTGCTTTCTTTTATAAATACAAAAAACTTGCGTGACTCCAATGTCACATCTCTGAAATATGATACATTGAGTCAGCCTAGTTTCTATCCCTCGCACCTCCAGCTATTAGCAGTCCTCCCCATGTGCCTCCACTCCTCCAGCCCTAGTTAACCACTAGTATACTTGCTGTCTCTCTAGATTTGTCTTTGTTGGACATTTCACATCAATGGAATCATATAATGGGTCTTTTGTGTTTGGCTTCGTTTACTTAGCATAATGTTTTAAAGAGGCAACCCTGTTGCAGCATAGTTTAAAACTTCATTCACTCTTACGGTGGAATCATATTTACTGCATGGTATTAGACATTTTATTTTTTCCATTTTGCAGTTGATGGACATTGGTTGTTTCTAGTTCTTTCACTATTTTGAATACTATGAACATTTGTATACAATTTTTTTGGTATAAGACGTAAGTTTTCATTTCCTGTGTGTGTGTGTGTGTGTGTGTGTGTGTATCTCAGAGTCGAGTTGCTGGGTCACTTGGTAACTTCAGGTTAAACCTTTTGAAGACCTAGCAGACTGTTCTCCAAAGCAGTTGCAGAATTTTTTACATTTCACCAGCATTAATTATATGAGTGTCCTGATTTGTCCACTTCCTTTCCAACACTTGTTATGTGTATTTTTGATTATAGCCATCCTAAAGGTTGTAAAGTGGTATCTCATTGTGGTTTTGGCTTTCATTTCCTTGATGGCTAAGGATAAAAAGTACTTTTTTCACGTGCTTATTGGGCATTTTTGTGTCTTCTTGAGAAAAATGTTCAGATTATTTGCTCACTCTGTATTTCTTTTACTTACTCTATATAACAATGTACAAAAATCTCATTCATGTATTATTTTTTAAAATAAGCAAAGGCATGTACATACATATCTTCTCTGTCCATCATAGACAAATTCTACCTTGCTTTGTTTACTTAATGCCTATCATGTTGAGAGTTCCATAATTATGTATCCATTCCTTATTCCTTTGTAAAACCATATACTGCTGCATTGTGATGACATACCATATTTTATTTTATAGTGTTCTCATGCTATGCTTTACCTGGTTAGTCCCCTGATGTTTGAACATTTGGGTTTCCAATTTGGATGCCATTTCATAATGCTGCGTGGAATAACCTTGTGTATATATCTTAATATTTTTCCATATGTCTCTGTAGTAGAACCCTAAAAGTAGTAGTTATGTATCAGAATGCAAATAAACATATACTTTTAATAGATATTTTTATTTTTAAGAGACAGAGAGAAACAGAGAATGAGTCAGGGGCAGACAGAGAGAGAAGGAGACACAATCCTAAGTAGGCTCCAGGCTCTGAGCTGTCAGCACAGAGCCTGATGTGGGGCTCGAACTCACAAAGAGCAAGATCATGACCTGCGCCAAAGTCAGACACGTAAACGACTGAGCCACCCAGGCACCACAACTTTTAATAGATATTTTTAAATGTCTTTCCATAAAGGCTGTGCCATTTTTAATGACCACTGAGAAGGTATGAGAATCCTAGCATTTTAACACTTCATTCAAAATTATGTTGTCAAACTTTGGATTTTTACACTGTGACAGGAGAGAAATGGCATGTCAGTGCAGTTTTAATTTGCATTTTGTCATGGTTAAAACCCATAAGCAATTAATTTTTTACCAAAGGGCTATTCGTGTTTCTTTCCCATTTTTTCTTTTGGTGTGAGATACAGAGACACAGGTGATTTTTTTTTCTTTTACAAGATAATAAAACAGAATACAACACATACAAAAGGATTTGTGTTTACAGTTATGTGTGTAAACCCTTCCATATAGGGCTCTTCCTTGTCCAATTAGCTATTGCAAGGGGACAGCTTTATGAGAAAATTACTTATGTTTCTTCACATTACAAAATGGTGGCATCAATGCCTATAAAAAATAATGTCTCCTCTCTTTTAGGTCACTGGGAGTATTTGGGGACATTTATTGGTTAAAATCATGGGACACCTGGGTGGCTCAGTCAATTAAGCATCCAACTTCAGCTCAGGTCATGATCTCATGGTTTGTGAGTTCGAGCCCCACATTGGGCTCTGTGCTGACAGCTTGGAGCCTGGAGCCTGGTTCAGATTCTGTGTCTCCCTCTCTCTCTGCCCCCACCCTGCTTGCACTCTGTCTCTCTCTCTCTTTTTCAAAAATAAGCATTTAAACTTAAACAATTATTGTTTAAAATCAATTTTCCTTTTGAGTCCTCTTTTTTTTTAAGTTCATTTATTGATTTTGAGAGAGAGAGTGCTTGCATGCACGATCAGAGGAGAGATAGAGAGAGAGAATCCCAAGAAAGCTCCACGCTCAGTGGGGAGCCAATATCTTGAGTCAGATGCTTAACCCACTGAGCAACCCAGGAGCCCCGAGTCTTACTTTTAAGTCCTTTTAAATTCATATTCCTTTATCCAGGTCAGTCTTCATGGGTCTTTTCTGGATGAAAGTTTTTAGTGAAGGACAAACTGGTATAGCCTGAAAAGTATGTCTTTCTGGAAAACTGGTAAGATACTCCAAACATATTGAAAAGTTTAAAAGCCTAGAGTTTTATCATTATCAGTATTACAAAAGTATTGATTGCTCATTCTCTCTCTTGAATTGGTCTAGGTAACATGTTCAGGAGGATAGAAAATGACTACAAATTTTATTAATGGCCAATGCAAGTTCTTTCTAAAACTTAATGAAATGATGCAAATGATCTTTATAAACAATTCTTTATAATGATTATAAAGGTATTTTAAACTTTTAAAAAATGTTTATTTATTTTTGAGAGAGAGAGAAGAGACTGAGTGCAAGTGGGGGAAGGGCGGAGAGAGGGGGAGACACAGAATCTGAAGTAGGTTCAAGGCTCTGAGCTGTCAGCGCAGAGCCTGATGGAGGGCTCCAACTTGTGAACCGCAAAATCATGACCTAAGCCGAAGTCAGACACTTCACCAACTGAGCCACCCAGGTACCATATAAAGGTATGTTAGAGGATGGTTGCAGTTTGAGCAGGTTGAATGTACTGCTGTAGGATAATTTGGAGAGCTTTGTTTTTTCATGAGATCAAGTCGATAGACATTCTTGTCTGAATGTTGGGTCTTTTCCAAAGGGATAATCTCAGGAGACAATTATATTTGTAATAAGAAGGTCAAATGAAAACTTCAAATTTCAATGATTTCATACAGTGTTTATTTCCTGCTTGCACAAGGTCTAATATGTGTTCAGTTGCCTTTCTGTATTTTATAATCTACATCTGGAAGTCCTGTCCTGAAGGAGAACTTGGTAGGGAAGATAAAGATGGAGGAGATACACTGGCTGTTAAATCCTTTGGCCCTAAAGTGACCATTTCTGCTCATAACCAATTGGCCAGAAGTACTCATATGGCTTCAACTTCAAAGGAGGCTGGGAAAAATAGAGTAGTACAAAGATCTTTGAGGTGTCCATAGGGGTGAATTTCAGAACAAAAGCCTTTTTTGCACTGAAGGACAGGAATCTGAGAATTTTCTTATGATAGTTTGAGAAGAAATCGATCTGGAAGACATAGAGAAGAAGGACATGTCTGAAGAAAGAGAAAGCCACACCAACATGATATCAGACCGGTTCATATTGGTTACAAGAGAAATAAGAGATTCCCTAGTATGGTGATTGAGTGATACATTTCTAGGAACAGTTATTTCTGATATTTATTATACACACACACACACATATATACATATACATATATATATATATAAATAAATAAATAGCCATATATATATATATGGCTATTTATTTATTTGTTACTTATTTAAGGAATCTCTACACCCCAGGTGGGGCTCTTAACTCCTGACTGTGAGTTGAAGAGCCACATGCTCCTCCAATGAACCAGCCAGGTGTTCTTTCTGACATTTATTTTAAAGTTATATTTTGCTTTTTGCTATTATCACCTTTCATTACCCACAAATATTTAGTGAATGTACCACAGAGAACAGCCTTGTGTTGTTGATAGATGATCATTTAGAGGAAACACATGAAGAAAGATTCTTTTGATGATGGTATAAAATGGGATGGAGAAAAAAATTCTCAGAAATTGAGAAAAACTATGGAAGATATTTGAAATCATGCTTTTGTTGAATACAGAGTGAGATTTCAGAAGATGTAAACCAGCCCATCCTCTGCTCTGTAACCCCAGTAGAAAAGTATGGCCCTGGGATTCCTACACCACAATAAACACACTGTGTTCCTAACCATTTAAAGGACACAGTGACCCTATTAGGTTGCAGGATTCAGGATCTTTGTGATTAAACCAATAAAACTCCATTTATTCACTTGTTAGTATTTAGTAGATATTATATAATTTATATGTTATCTCATTTAGGTCCAGCAAAATAGATATTCGCTTCTATATTTTATAGATTAGATAACTGGGGCTCTGAGAGTTTAAATAACTTGCCTAGAAAATATATGTAGCAAGGGGAAGGTGTGAAATTCAAATCAGGATAAATGCTTTAGACTCCTTTTTTTTTTCTTATTTCAAGTATATGCTGATTTGCAGGATTTTTGCCTTCAATAGAATCTACATTTACTGGAACTTGGTATTTGTCCACAGTAGATATCAAAGACACTCATTCATTCCGGTGCAGAAATGCAAAGTAATACTGCTGTACTGTCCAAAGTGTTGATACATCATTTCTAGATTTGTTGAGAACCTACATGGAGGTTTGGGATGGTATTTTCTTTGCTAAGTAAACACATGTGTTTACTAAACACATGTGTTTAGCCGCAGCTAAACACATCCTAGGGTCATAATGCATCTAAATTGGCTGAGATATATCTAGCTGTTGAAGGCGAGGAATTAAATGTCATGTTAAAAAATATTCAGTGGCTTAAGGTAACAAAGAATGCTTATTCCAGGGCTCTAGGAGCCATACTGCCCTAATTCTTCACCTAAAGAACTCATGCTTGAAAAAAGCTAATCTATGGAGAAATCCTTTTACAAATTGCTTGATTCCTACCAGCTACCAGTGGAATAAGCAATCTGTTCCTGCATTAATAGGCAGCTACCTAGAGGAAACACTTAGGCAAGATAGCAAGCTGTCTTTTAAAATTCTGGAAAGCAAAAATGTCAGAGGCCTGATTGTACCAAGTGGGCCTTTGAATCCTAAACTGCTTATTAAGACTCGTGTGTTTGGAACATATGTGGAGCAAGTAACTGATTTACTTCATGTGGTACAATGAGCTAAAATCCAAACCAATAAATATTTGGTCCTTTGATTAGGAGAGGAAGGTCATATGTTTTCTCACCATTTAGTGAACTATAATTACCATATATTATACTTGAATAGAAATCTTTTTATAGACTATTCTACATTGAAAGCTAGTCTCCTTTTTAAGAGCCTGTGTGTATTTACATATCAAAGCACGCTTCCTGAAATCATGGTTGGCTCCATTCTGTTTTACTGCTCATCTTCTGGTGGTGACCAAAACTTGTACTTGTAAACTACATTTTGTGTTTTAATGCCTATATATTCCTTTAAAAATGTGCTGGAATAATTCAGTTCCAAAAATACATATAGTTATCTTACATTTTCAGTGAGCCATGCTAACACATAAGGAGAAGTGATTACATTACAGAAACCTCACAATACTCTCCTAAATTACGTAATCTTCTGGAGGCAAAACTATCTCTTTTCTTCCCCCTGAGCAGAAATAAAAGCTATATGTAAGCAATATTAAGTGTGTTGCTAAATGTAAGTAAAAAAAAAAATTCAATTGAAAAAAAAAAGGTAGGGCTGAGCAATCAATTTATATCTGGTTCAGAGCATGTTACAAATACCAAGAGATTTCAAAGTGTTGAAAATGAATCACAGCAGCATTCACGACTGAGCAGCAACAGGGAATGATATAAAATAAGTTCCCAGCTTGGGGTTTTCTGTAGGTTTCTCCTTTTGCCATGCAATCAATCATGTGCAGTATTGCTATTCTTTCCATTTGTGCATTCATCACTGTACTGGCAATTGCACTGGGGAAATTGGTCAGAGCAGAGAAGGAACGGGGTTTGGCTGGACTGTTGAGTGACATAGGTGGCAGGTCTTTTCCTCTGAACTTGAGTTTGGAGTTTCATTTGGTGTAGAGATGCTTTTATAGGCATGGAAACCTTATCGTATGCTTGGGGAAATTCAAACACTGTAGGTGAAAAGCAGAGTACAAACACTTAATATGGGGATTCTGGTATGATAAAGCAAATTTTGATCAAGAATGGATTTTTAAGAGCCTTTGTCTTGAGGATCTAAACAAATCCTCACGTCACGAAAATACCGACATAGTAGAACCAATTTATTTAGCACCTACCACGTGTAAAGCTCTGTGCTTGAAGTTTGGAAGGATACAGAATGTGTCTTCAGGAGTGGGAGATCTTTAAGAGGTACAGAAAATGTTATTTTTTAAATTTAACTGAGTAAAGATGTCCCCCAGTACCTGAAACAGTGCTCCTATGAAACCTTTCATAAGCTCACATGGCATAAAGCAAAGAAGCAATTACCATTAATTTATATGGAAGATATTTTGAGCACTGAGACCTGAAACACAATCTCTCTTAGGCTTTTCTGATACTTTAGCAAATATCTTGCTAAAGGATGCACAAAATAAACAGAGTTAAGGCAAACGTGTTAACAGACATAGTTCAAAGCTGTGGTGGCTTGTTGGAGAGATGCTGAGTACTATTCTCAGGAAGGAGTTTGGTGATATCACTCTCACTGTTGGGGTGCACACTGCCTCTTTAATGGTGAATTGCAAAACAAATACTGAATGCTATTTTCACTTTTTGCCTTTTTTCATAAAAATGAAAGTCCTCCTTGTATTTCCTTAAGTTAGCAAAAACGAGTACTGATGTTAAGTCTTTTGTAAAAGCCAAGCAGTGTAAGATGAACTTGCACAAATCAGGGGTGCTTCTATATAGGTCTTGATGAAAACTCCAGGAAAATCAGTCTTTGAAAGAAGAATTTGCAATGGGGAAGACTGGGAGCGTTTAATGGAAAGCATAAGAAAAGTGGCTAGAAAACAGAGCAAAGGGGTAGAGATGGGAGTGGTCAGGGCTCATGTGTGGGACAGGGCATGAGCCAACCTATCTGGAATAGGAGACTTACCATAGCCCTGTTTTTTGAGTATCTTATAGGTCACAGGGACCAGATTACATGTAACATAGAGGATTTTCATTTTCCAAAAAGTTGTAAAAAGTGATGAGTTGTTTTTCCAAAACATTTAGAAAATATATGGCCTTCCACCTAAGACATGCTTAACATACTTGACATAGACTAGTAATATTACATGAGGCCAAAGAGAGCCTAGACTTGGTTCAATTATTTACTCTTATAAAATAAATTGCTTGTTTATTTTACCTTTTAGAAACTGATCCATCAATTAATTTTGATGTCTTCTGGACATTCAGTTTTGCGGCAGTTTAACGTTCATTCTTGCATAACAGGTTGTATTTTATGAAAGGTGTTTGGTACATGGGAATATTTTTCATTGAAAGAAATTTTCAAGAATCAGCGGCCCAAAGATATGTCTCTGAAATCTGCTGATTTGGATTAGGATTATAAACTTCCTTTAGGGGTTCAGTAGATTCTTATTAATAACTCTGATTCAAGTTAGATAGGGAGTCTTCACTGTGAATTCTGTTCCCAGATTTTAAACCTAGTCTATTGGAAGTACCTGGTTATGGTGGTACAACTCAAATGAGCCCACTTAGAGTCTTGTTTCTGAAAGAAGAAACTTCTGCTCCTTCATATAACTCATAACCACAAAATCCCAGACAATTCCCTGTTACCTTCTTGGTTTTAGGATTGAGACAGCTTGAACAGAAGGAGCCAACAAAGACGTCATGCCTGGGTTTCTGAGTTCCTAAAATAGGTACATCATAATTAAGTGTTCACTTACTGTAGGCAGACTTCCTAGATCAACCTGGCATTAAGGACCTTCCCTTCACCTCTAATTCATCGAGAAAAGAAGGTATAGTCTACTGGCCAGGAAAGGAGTCAATTTAGCTTATGTATACTACTGCCTGTAGCTGATAGTCCCTTAATTGTTACTCAGTTTTACTAATGAATGTTATGCAAGCAAATTGTTCTTTATATTAAAAGAAATCTAATTTATTTGACTTCTCGGTGACTAAAAGAACCATGGTAGTATTTTAAATAAAACTAATAGTTAATATTAAATACATTACTTTCATAGTCTTTTCAGGAAAATGCTGAGGAAGAAAGGCTGTGGTCAATTCTCTGTTAATTTTGAATATCTCTAAAATGATATTAGAATGTCATTGATATGACCTGCCTAATACCTGTGTTTTAGAGCAAAATGAGTGAGGAAAATGCCAATCAAATTGAGATTTTTGGCAGCACAGTGAAGTTGAGATTCTGTATGAAATTACCAATTTGTGGTATTCATGTATTATTCCCTTTGGATAAGTTCAGTTCAAATAATTCTTAAAGCAAGACAGTTTATTCATTCCAACTTTCAGAGAGACTCAGGAGTAACGGGAGAGAAACAGTATTGTGAAGCAACACTACTTCACAAACTAAATTTCATTTGGAATTTATCTAAGTGTTACATATGTGAATGGGTGTCAGTATTAATTTTCTATAGATTTTTTGTCTGTGGCTTAAGGTTAGGTATTTAACAAGACACAAAAATGTATGTAAGTAATCTTTAAAGTCTGAGTGTTTGGATTTCCTCAAGATCTAATTACTCTTGAGAAAAATTACTAAAACACATATTTATCTACAAAGGTCAGAAGTAAAATATGTTGTCAAGAAACTCAACTATTTGATATTTTGGTTGAGTGAAATTCTGGTTTCTGGTTTCATTGGTTTAAGGGAAATCTATGCTGGTGGAGTGAGGTAGAGAAGAGGCCAGTTTTGTAGGTAGTCTGGGTTAAGTTGATACTTTTTTCTTAGATTATGTAGGTACTGGTTTATATTCTCAGCATCATTCCAGAACAAAAGTTCCCAAATAATGTCTCAGGGATACCGTTTTCATGAGGTAATTCATAGCAAGGTAGGGGCATACCCCCCAAAAAATCCCATATTTAAATAATTCTTAGAACACAGCTGATATAGTGATGCAGCTTTCTTTTTTTTTTTTAATAATTCTTTTTTTTAAATTTTTTTTAACGTTTATTTATTCTTGAGACAGAGAGAGACAGAGCATGAACGGGGGAGGGGCAGAGGGAAAGGGAGACACAGAATAGGAAGCAGGCTCCAGGCTCTGAGCCATCAGCCCAGAGCCTGACGCGGGGCTCGAACTCACGGACTGTGAGATCGTGACCCGGGCTGAAGTCGGACGCTCAACCGACTGAGCCACCCAGGCGCCCCAAGCTTTATTTTCTTTACAAATTCTCAGGTATCTTAATATATGCAAGTACTTTGGGACTCTCTGAACAGGAGACGGTATATATTACAAGTAAGAGTAGGTTTTCATAGCATTAGGAAGGTTTAAGGCCAGGAGACCCAAGAGTGTTCTTATGCTAATCACATTTTCCTTCTGTGAGGCCCCCTGAAGGAAGCTGTATACAGAATAAGCAATAATAGTAATAAATTGGAACTAAAAATACCATCTTAACGTGTGAGTGTGTGATATTCCAGTGAAGTCTCCTAAGAATGCTGCTAAGCTGCACAGGAATAAATGATTTCTGTTCATTTATCCAAACTTAGAAATGTGATTCTATTCATTCTAAGACCAATATGGCCAATTGAGCCAGGGTGGAAATCATTTACCATCCGTTTAAATGAAAATGGCAGAATATGGTGGTGCTCCTCTGAGGGAATACTAACATACTTCCTAATACAGTCCATGAAGGGAATAATAAAGAAAAGGAGAAAAGCGAGAGCTAGATTGCAGGTCTGAGACAACTTACTCATCAGACTGCATGGCAGGAAGTGCTGGGAAAAAGACAAATGGAAAGAGAAATAAAAGCAACCTGGTTAGATCCAAAGAAGAAGCCCAGGTCCATGAACATGCTCCACTGCACCAAAAAAGACACTGAAGAGGACAAGGTCATATGTGCATGCTTTAAAGAATCATTTATCCAACATAGTAATGAAATGAGTTCAAGTAAGTGTTCTGAAACGTGTCTAATCAGAACGCTAGATAAATGCACATCATTGGAGGAATAGGGAGGCCTGGTAGAAATTAAGAAAAAGCATCATGCCTCAGCCCTACACGAGGCACAGCTGGCTAAATTTATTGACCCCAGAGTCTGTTTGTTTTTGTTTTTTTGTTTTTTTTTTCTCAAGGAGAATCTCATACGGAGCAGTTTTTTGGGAAAATACTTTAGAAAATGATCCATAGCCTTAAAGCCATTGCCTAGAATAAGTAAGTCTAAGGTGAGTGGTAAGATCAAGGAAAAGTTGCCCTCCTTTCTTTCAGTAGTATAACAGTAATACATTTCAACTCGCTGTGGGAATTCAAGACTTGAAACTTGAAATGTCTTTGATCAGACATTCCCATCAATCTAGGAAAGGGAAGTGGTAGAACCTTTCTGGAATCAGTTCCTTTGATGCTGGGCATATGGAGGATATAGGGAGCTGGACAGAGGGAGGGATGCTTAAAATCCAGAAGAACATCTAACGGCTTTATCATAAAGTCTATTGAAGTTCACTTGAATAGGAGAGGACACACATGTTGCATTGTGTGGTCCACACAACCAGTTGTATATTAGTTTCAGTCTTGGAGTCTGTTTTATCAAAGGACAGTTGCTTATAATGTTACAGCCTACAGCTAATTTCATGATTGATTTAATTCATTCAGGGTTCTATTTTTTGTTTGCTTGTTTGTTTTTAAGGTTGGGTCCTCTTTTGGGTGTTCCTGCTAGGGTAAAGAAAGGAATCGTTGCTTCCTTTGTTATGTATTTACTGTTTTTACTATTCATAGTAAAGAATATATTTGGACAATTTTCCAGTTAATTCTTAAGTTTTTTGAAGAATTGAAAAATAGCTACAGTAGACACACTCGTTTTTTATGCACCAAAAAGCAAGTTCACCTTGTCGGTATTTTGTTTGCCTGGTTTTCCATTTCCTTGCTGTTCTGGATAACCTTCCATCAGCATATTTCTTGAAATGAGCTTGAAATATTTGTTCTATATTTTATATTGAACTTGGGCTCCTGTCTTTTGCAGACAAATGACTTGTTAACATATTGTTTTTGAAGCACAATTTGCATTTCTGTGAACCAGGGATTAGGCATTGTGTGTAGATTAGGAATAATTTATGTCTAATTAATAATTGATGTTTTTCCCTATTCTGACTGAGATTTTGTTCTGCATAATATAAGAAGAGCAGATACTCCCTAGTGATGACAAGAGAAAGCATTTTTCAAGTGCAAATAACACTAAAACATCAAAATCAGCTGCATTGGGCTTTTTAACCACTTCACTGCTAAATAATTGAGCCTATTGGATCTTAGAATTTTTTTTCCCACTATTCTTGTCTTCTGAAATGAGAAAATGTGTACAATGTAATAATGCCCTAGGTATTCAAAACTCAAAAAGTTGGTAACCTCACATGTCTAGAGGGCACTTATAAACTGAAAAGGACATCAAGAAGACCTCTGGGCAATAAAGAAAAGATGCCTGGAAGCTAATGCATTAACGCTCACTAATTTTTGTCAGGAGAGAGTCCCTCAGGTACTCACTTAAAGCAGTTAATCTACATAGAATGTTTTAAAATAGGCTTTTTAAATTTAAAAGAAACTATAGATTTATTATTATAATTCCAATATTGCAGAAATATTTACAGTAAAGGTAACTGCTGCCTCCCCCACTCCCATTCAATTTCCCAGCAATGGTAAGTATTAATTATTTCCAGTCTCTTTAAAATTCAACAAGCCTATTTTATCTCCTAGATTGAAACAGCCGATTAGAAGAGCTGAGACAGGCACCTAGAAGGAGCCAGAAGCCTAGCAGTCTGTCTGTAAGAATAGAAACAAAAATAAAAAGCAAGAAACCCAACACATCAAAAAAAAAATTAATGCAACCACAAACACTCCAAAATCACGACAGTCCACAACATTTAGTTTAGATCAGATTTCAAGCAGTACTTTTAAATGAGAAATTGCAGGAGTGTGTTCAAATGAGAGAAAAGATCTGGTAGTGTTTTCCAAAAGGTGCGGATTAGAGCTAGTTACATGCAACATGTTTAGCACAAAGAATACACCAAAAATCTCTTATTACTGTTATGATAGATCAAGCTAGGCTCAATTTTTCTTCTTTGATTTTAATACTTTGAATTCCCCTATCATACAGATGGGTGAAGCTGAAATAGTCTGATCCCCAAACAGTTAAATTTTAGTATTGAAATGTATTTACTGCTGTCTCCTATTTATTCACTTTTCTCAGTTTTTACTAGCTACACTTTGTTCTTAGACCTCATAAAAACACCCAATTTCTTCATGTTTTCATCACTTTCTAATCCAACACCTGTCTGATGGTTTCTTCTGTTTCCACCACTTAAGCTTGACTCCATGTTTAACATTTTTTAGTCACTCTTTTCCCATTGACCAAGAGGACTTCCCAGCTTGACTGAAGTTAGACAGCTTTCTGACTTGTAGGTCCCTGACCTTACTTTTCTTAGAACACTTATATAAGAAAACTTAGAATTGTAACTTCTTTCTGTGCCCCTTTGAGAGGTAAATCTTTTAAAATGTCCCTTGCCTGTTTTATGTCTTTCTCTAGGACTTGGGAGCCATCCTCAAAGAAGATAGTTATGCTCTCAGCCAGTGGGAAGGGAATTCCTAACTTCATTGAGCACTTTGGTGTAAGATGTAAATCTATCTCCTGTTATGGAAATAAGAAAAATCAAACTTTTTCTCTGGGTACACCCCATTAGCAAATACAGATAGTCCAGGATCCCCCTTGCTTCCGAGGAAAGGAGTTCAGACAGACAACTGGTCTCTTTCCTTTACTGCAGTAGCCTTAAATAAAGTCTTCCTTGCCTGTTTAATTTTGTCCAGTGCAATTTTTGCTTTGACACTAGCAACTTACTGATGTACCTTAACCTTATGCTTGTCCACTTTCAGCCCTATAATCAAGTCAGTGCTTGACTTTCTTTACTGTTAGATCAAGGTTGCTTTGTATGGCTGTAGAGAATTAGACAATTTTTTTCTACTTGAAAGTTTTCCCAAAATTTCACCACTCTTCTGCATCCAAATAGTTGTCAGTTGTGCTAATACTAGATATTTACAATTATAAAAAGAACTTTATCAATTTGATAACTTAAATGGTATTTCAAACCAATTTTGTTTGTTGTTTATACATTGCTGCCATCCTGATCTCAGAAAATGACTTTGATAGAGGTGTTCTATTTTTCAACTCTGCCTATATCACAATCTTTACCTTTCACTGTGTCTTGTATAATCTGGGCTCCATCATACTGGATTGATTGATAATTTATTAATGTTTCAAAACGTTTTCTGTGTCCTTGATTTTACTGACACCATACCATTCCTTCATGCATACATTGATGTAGTCATTCATTCAAAGGTTTCCTTGAAACTCATAGAAAGCACACATGAAAGGCCTAAAATAAATCTTCCCTCTCGTATCTGTTTGTATCTGATGACACTGTCTCCTTTTTCAGGATTCAGCTTAGCCCCTATTCCATAAAGCATTTTAACCCTCCCTGACATGTAGAATTAACCTCTCTTTCCCTTTTCCCAACTCAATTCTGTTAGATTCTTCTATCACGGAACATATAACATTTTTGGCACTTTTTTAAGGACCAAAGGACCAGAAACTGTTTTGGTTCCAGCAGACAACATTGTTTATTTTGACTGAATTTCTGAGTTCTTCTGTTTTGTTTTGTTTTAAATTTAAATCCCTTAGTCTGAATGTCTGTATCTATTGGTCAGTGCTATATACACAACATCTCTGACATGTAATGCTCTCCTATGCTGTGGCTTTGACCCTTGGTTAGCAACCTTATTGAGTAATTTCTTTCTTACACAAAGGTATGATATGTGTACTTTATAAGAGTCTGTTGAGAAAAATGTCCTTGAACCTGTTTAATCTTAGAAATAATTATACTTCACAGAAGTAATTACAGAAACAGATTTTCTATTAAGAGTACTTGGTGCATGAATCATTCTGGATAAATAAATTTTCCAATAACTTAGCACTTTAAATACCCAAATTTTAAAATGTTCTAATGAAAGAAAATATTGTAGATATTTATTATATATGTCATTGTTTTAAAATTTTTAAAATGTTTTATTTATTTTTGAGAGAGACAGCATGAGTGGGGGAGGGACAAAGAGAGGGACAGAGGATCCAAAGCAGGTTCTGCCCTGACAGCAGAGAGTCTGATGCAGGGCTTGAATTCACTAACCGTGAAACCATGACCTGAGCCAAAGTCGGATGCTCAATCTACTGAGCCACTCAGGTGTCCTGTCATTGATTTTAATTACAGCATATAGGGTAGAATTTAGTATCTTTTCATATATTCTTTATCATATATGGTCATCTAGGCTATAAAGTTCTGGTGCTTTCAGGAGCAGCTTAGTGTTTTAGAACTGTGAGTTCTCTGGCTGCTGTGTGCATATCCTGCCTTTCATAGACTTTCTCTATTGGTATAATAAACTGCTTTTCAGAACCTTGAAAACCATACATTCTAATTTATAAAAGTTTTATATAAAACAATAGCAAGGACACACTAGGTCTAGGACTGAGGACTTATTTTTAAAAGACATGATTAACACTTTAGTCAATGGAATTTTTGATAATATTGCCTGGCCAAAAGCCAAACAGGAAAAAAAATCTGGTTTTATTTATCATTATTTGGGATTATAGATAGTTGAGTTTTCTGGACAGTTGAACCCTAGGTAGGCAAATTTAATTTTGATGAATACTAATATTGTAATATTAACAACAAAAACATTTTCTTACTACAGAGTAATGTTTTTCTTAAGATTAAAAACCCCTTTTATGGTGTTTTGAATCAAAAAAGGTACAGTATATATTCAGATTAGGGATTATTACATATGCAGTTGGGATGATCAGAAAAAGATACTTAAAAAGGGCCCTTGTATTTGACCTCCCCTAAACTTGTTAATAATCCAAAATTGAAGCCCGATCCTCAGTTTACATATTTCACATGGGTCTTGTCAACCTTGGTGATATCCCTGATTTGATATTTTAAAATGTATTTGCAATTTTGTCTTCATAGAACTGTGTTAGTTTGGAAAGTTGGAAATTTTACACTTTCACAATCTCTTATTGTCATATATTCAATATATTTGGGTTAGTGAGGAAAATGGTGTAGTGGATGGTATCATCAATTTCATCCATTCTAAAATCTAAAATAAGCGTAAGGAGAAAATGCTTGTTTCCTGACTTTTTCATGGATGAATTGTGTATAATGTTAAGAAGGACGTTCAACAAAAGAGCATTTCCTTTGGAGTACAGTCACATAATGAGAAAGTTTCATGAGAGAATATACCCGAATAAGGGGAGAGTGTTTTGGGTAGTGGGGGCACAGGGACATTCTGTTAAAGCTTTTATAGACAGATTCTATACATGTCATGAAAACTTTCTGAAATTGGAGGAGTGTGCTTGAAGGGGGGCATTCTGCTACTTGAAGTGTTTTAGCTGGCAGGGATCCCTAAGGATAAACAATCTTTTGACTTGTTGTTGCTAAGAAGATAATATTTAGATTTAAAAATCAAGGGTGGATGGTAAGGGATGGGATCAAAATGGCAGGTAAGACCATTCATCTCCTTCTCCCTCCCAACCAAAACACTAGAAATGACACATGATATTAACATAATTATAGACACAGAAGTATATAAACATAAGCATAAGGATGTAGATACAGGTACACATGTCGGTACTGGAAAACTTGTGTACTATCAATGGAGATGCCCTAAAACAAATACTCAGTTGTTACTCTCTATTCTTCTCCATACCCTGTCCCACCTCCAGACCTAAGGGTCCGTTAGTCTACTCTCTCTTTTGATTTGCCTTTTTTGAATATTTAATATATCTTTGAACTGTTTTTGCAACTCTATTTGTGATATAAAATTACCTGAAAATAAGCGGTATTTACTTTTGTATAATTTTTTTGGGTATACAGTTTTGTGACCCATTTTTTCTTGTGTTTAACATAAAACATTAGATATGCCACATATCTATTATGAAAACAGAATATATATATACATATGCTTACGTATACATATGTATATACATATGTATACGTATATATATGCACATATATACGTATACATATGTATACATGTATACATGTACGTATACATGTATATATATAAATGTCTAGTTTGCGTCTGGATATACAAAACCCCAATTTTCTAGTTCAGAAGCCAGCATTTTATTTTATTTTATTTTTTATTTTTATTTTTCTTTCAGAAGCCAGCATTTTAAACACTTTTTCTGCTTTGCCACATAATGCACAAACCTTGTCTTATTTATCTCTACATTTGTTCCTGTGTGTAACAGAGTTTCTGGCATACATTAGGTAATTAATAGATCTTTGTTAAATAAATACTAGTATATATGTATATGTAAATAAGTGAATTAATTATTTCACTTGTATCATAATAAGATACCAGTTTAATAGAGCTTTCCAAAACTATTTTGCGGTTGTTTAAAAATCACATCAATAGCATCTGTTCTTTATATTTTTGGTAACCAAAGCATTTTACATTTTAAAGCTGGTTCTCTTTTACTGACTTGATAAAATAATCCAGTCTTACAGATAAGCCTCAGTTTGTTTACCGAAAAATGACAAAGATACTCTATTCCTACACTACTTCACATCACTGTTGGGCAGATCTTGTGTAATGACGTACTTTTTGAAAAATCATCAGGAGTTACTATATAAAGAGCTGTAAATTGGGAGATAGGTTTTCTTATGATGGTATGAAATGTTTTTAGACATTGTTAATGCATTCCTATATGAATCTTCTCAAAATACCTAGTGGTAACAAACAGTTGAATTTTCTTGAGTAATATAAAACCATTCTCAGACTTATCTGGCTACCCCAGATGGGTCCTAAAAGAAGATTCTTGCCATAGAAGAGTCTTCATTTGCACATGTGAGTTCCCATTGATGTCAAAGCAAATATTAACCAAGAAAAGAAACTCTTAAACTATTTAACTGCTCAGATGTTGGACACAGGATTTACAGGGAAGAAGGATAAAATAAAATATAAAAATATCTCTCCCTGTGTCTTAAAAACGGGTAGACCTATGTTAAAAAAAATCCCCGGAAAAAATGGTCTTCTGACATGAAACAGAATTAAAGGTCCAGAAAGAAGAGTGAGGGAACAACAGTAAAGATAAGTCAGTTTAGCTATAATTGGTAACAGAAGTATATATGAGGAACAGAATAAGAAGTTCTTGCATAATTTTAATTGCACAACAAAGCAACTCAGCCAGTGTCAGGGTTATTAAGGGTTCCCAGAAAGGGTGAATGAGATAAGCATCAAAGAAGATGGTCTAGGGTACCAAACAATTCACCATATTAAAATGGCTCAATTATAGAAAGATCTAAAATTATTTTGGGCTTACCATAATATTGGCAAATCCTGAATGAGTACATAGATGAGACAATGAGAGGGAAGAAAAAAAAGGAAGTGGTATATTTTTAGTATCATATAAAGTTGTTATATACATTGTCAAGCCACAGACTGAAGCTTGAAAACCTCTTTTGCACCTCACACCTATTGCTGTCCTCATTGAGAAAGTGTGTTGCTCATCAGTAACGTATTTACTAATACACATTGATTTGCCTGAAAAGTGGTTATAGGTTTTCATTTAATGGAATATTTCAGGTAATTCTTAACTTCTATGAAGATAAAACTCCAAGGTATTGAACATCATGAGATATAGAGAAAGAACTCAGTGTCTGCTCATGGTGACTTCAGAGTATCTACAGAGAAGTGGCTTGGAGGAGGCAGCCTTCCAATTGGAAGGATTTGTGCAGGGATGATGTTAGGGATTTCATCTTGAAAACCCTATTTGTGTAGTAACCACAATGTTTTTATTTAGATGGGATGTTTCTTTTAAATGACTTTGGATACCTGGTACAGACATAGAGACCATAAGCTCTGACCACCATCAAGATACTCATTGCTATTGATAGTATAAAAAGTTGAGAAGAAATAGTAATGGGAAATAATGACTATAGAAGACCATGTCTAAGGGACTGATGGATAATGGAATATTAACATTCTGTGCTAAAAAAGAATTGAGAGATAACAGATCCCTAAGTGGATCAGGGCAATCTAGGGAGACTAATATTGGAGGGATTTGGTTAGACATTAAAGCTTAGGTTGGATTTGCAGAAGTAGAAGAGGGAGGATGTTTTAGACATCGGCATTTGGAGAGAAACTATTTTGAGAGGAGTCCCTCAATCCCTTCGACTACCACATAGGAGGAAGTGTACCATTTATCTAGATATGAGGCTCTGCTCAAATCTTTGAACTCCAGAGATCTGAATCCATGTTGTTGAATGTTGCTCTAGTTCTTTGAAGGATGGAAAACCTTGTGGACCTCTTAAAGTTTAAAAAACCTCTGTGTGTGTGTGTGTGTGTGTGTGTGTGTGTGTGTGTGTGTGTGTCGAGCTGTATTACCCAGCATCTGTAGTTTAGTGCAAAAATCATAGCTTTTATCTTATTTATCAGATGTGGTCCAGTAGATGGTTAGTAACTTTCCTGGAGTATTCTCTGGGCCATGGCCTAGTTCAGCAAGAGAAACATGTCTAGATGTTATTAATTCATGCCCTCAGGACAGATGAAAACACTGGACAGTAATAACACACATCCCAGAACCCAGATATAAAATGACATGGCACTTTAAAGTGAGGCATTTGATTGAAAATTCTAACTCTACCACTTTTATCTGAGTGACCTTTGGTATAATAATCAACCATTTTTGACCAAAGATTCTGTTAGTGAAATTAGTTTACTAATTATATTATAGAATTTTTGTAAAAATTAAATGATCGTAAGTACTGAACCTTGAGTAGCACCTGAAATACAACAGCGTCCAATAGGTATTAACTTTCTTTCTAATTTTTACCAAATATGTTGCAAAAGCTGTTAAATAGAAAATGAAACTGTATTCCAAGATTTGGCATATATAAATGACATTATAAATAGGGTAAACTGTAATCTTTTCATATAAGCATTATGCAAAATAACTATCATTGTCTCCTATGAAATGTCCTTTCACATTTATCAGATATAAATCACTAGTCAGGTATATCATTCATCTGACTATGATTTATTTTTATGATGTATACAAGATGTGGATCCATTTCAGGGCTGGTCAGTTAACCCATAAGTCTAATATGATATTTCCAAAATGTCACATCCTGTTTTTATTTGAACATACTAAATATTTCCTGCGTTTTCTTTACTTCATGGAATTTCTAAGATTCATCAAATACGATTACCTTTTATAGTCTACTGAAGAACTGTTTAGTTTTTAAGTTTAGGTATCAGTCTTAGGTTGTGTTCTGCCCTTCTCATAATTTAATGATTGGCCTTGGGCAACATATTTAATACTCATGGACTTGATTTCCCTGCCTGTAATATAGTGTCCATATTTGTCCACCATAGCATTAGACTTATAAAAGATTAACAGCCTGAGGTGCCTGGGTGGCTCAGTTGGTTAAGTGACCGACTTTGGCTCAGGTCATGATCCCATAGTTTGTAGGTTCTAGCCCCACGTCAGGCTCTGGGCTGACAACTTAAAGCCTGGTGCCTGCTTCATATTCTGTGACTCCCTCTCTCTCTTCCCCTTCCCTGCTCATGCTCTGTCTCTCTCTCCAAAAATAAATAAACATTAAAAAAAAAAAGATTAACGGCATAAAATGCGTTCAGAATATCTTGGGCCATCCCTTTGTCATTGACATTAGCCTCCTTAGGGACCTCGCATTTTAATTTCATAGCAGATTTTAGTGGCCATTCCTAACAAAGGTATAGCAAATTTAAAATTAAAAACTAAATAAGCAAATATAGAAAACACACCCAGAAATGTCTGGAATACTGTTGTATTTATAGAGTGATTAAAACTGAGCAATCCATTTTGTTTTAGTTTTGTTTGGATTTGCCTTTTTCTTTTCTTTTTTTCCAGTGTAAATCTATGGTTGCTTTGGTTTTTCTGAAATTTGAGATTGTAACAATACTACTATAAGCTTTCTCATCTTGGGTAGGGATTCTTCTGCATGTTCTTTAGGTTCTCTGATTTTCTCTGAAGGAGCGCAGTGAAAGCTTAGCGATTATGACCTTAAATAGTTACAGCCTAAGTCAATGGAAGAGTCAGGATGTTGTGAAAAAAGCCAGAGGAGTGGAGAGAGCTAAGGGTTGATTTAATCATAAAAAGATCCTAATTCTGGTGTAAAATGGGAGATAGATCACACTCCCTTAGCTTACATTTTGTCATGTATAAAAAGAGGGAGAAGATTTCCTCTGGTGACTGAAATGACCATTTCTGAAAGAAAAACAGTAATTAGTAGGTGTTTGGTAGAGAAAACAAAGTTGCCATGTGGCAGACATTGGAAAAGAAGTTCCTGTCTGGTGAACTGAAAACTGCTGTTGTTTACCATCTTGGAATCAGAGGAAGGTATGAGGCTTTTTGAGAGGTCAGCCTTTTCTGAAAGACCTACAGGTATCTGAAGAGCTGTTAGAGCACACAAACCTTTACAGGTTGAAGCCTAAGTGTCTAAAACTCTTAAAATTTGTGGATAAACTCAAATGGAAAGTACCTGAACATCAGTTGTTGTGAGAAGAAGGTACAGGATGTGAAATGAGGAAATTTCCTGTTTAATATACCAACCATTGAATTTAGATCCTATTAATTATACTTTCTAATATAAATTGGTGCTAAAAACTGCTAGCAAGATATAGTTATGGGAGGGTGGGGTAAGGACTACCTTATTTAGCTTAATAACTGTCTGTCAGATGTAATTCAAACCAAACAAAGTAGTTTATGTAGGTATGTGTGTGTGTATATATTTATATTTATATATGATTTCAAGAGTCGTCAAAGATGTTATATTCAAATAGAGTTCCCTGGTGGTTTTAGAGGTAATTTTATTTCCTGAGTGCTAGAGTTCTGATTTTCAGGTGATAGGAACCCTGGTTCCCATGCTTCTGTTTTCCCTGTGATGCCTTACTGTTGGGTATATCATAGTTGATGTTCAATAAATACTTAGTAACTGATGGATTAATTCCTCATTCTATTTAATCTAAGCCTCTGTTTTTCTCCTCATTTAGCTTTAGATACCGGATTCCCGGAATCTCCTTGGGACATTGCATTTGAATTTATCTGGAAAAGGAGGAATGCTTTTGAACAGGTAAAGCTCTACACTCATGTTTTGCTGTGTTGACTTTAGGAGCTGGATGGGTTGACCATAACATGGACACATGATAATTGAATATTTGAATAGAGTTATCCACAAGATCATATGGTATTGTTTCCTGGTTTTAGAGATAAGGAAACTGAGGCTCGAGAGAGTAGAGAGGATTTGTGGTAGCTAGCATAAATGCTTCGAATGCTTCAGTGTTTTATTTTAGTGCTAATTTTCTACTTGGCAATCCTATCTTCAATTCTGGAGTAATTTCAGACTCTTCACATCATAATTAGTCATAATTTAAATTGCAGTGTGATAACTACATATGTCATTGAAGGTATTTAAGCTTTGTCAGCATTACCGTGTCCTATCTGTAAAATGGGAGAGATCATCTTAATCTTTTAACCAGTTGGAGTCACTAGTTGAAGATGTGAAACAACCTTATTATTACAAAAAGAAAGCACAGGGTACTTTCTTCTAAGTGTTAAAAGCAGGCTTTGGAGGGGGTGGTCATTCTTCAAACCAATAACACGTCTTTGTAAACGGGCCTCCTACTGAATCAAAGATTGTGCAGGTGCAATATGATGAGAGCCTCTTTCAATTTCCTCCTGTGCTGCCAACTATTTAGGCTGAGGCTGTTTACACTTCCTTGGATATAAATGATTTTATCTCCATTGCTGACAATGTTGAATTCAATGTCCTTCTTTTTGATACAGTATTTGCTGAAGAAATTGTATTGATTTACGGAGTCTCTCTTCTGTAATTCCCCTAACATCTCAAGGCCTTTTAGGTTAACCAGTTTCTTTCAAACACCCTTCAAGACAAAAACATATTGGTTTTCACAATCTCAGCAGGATCTGGCAATGCGGGAATCACTGTTGGCCTTAGTAATTAATAATTTAAGTTTATATAGCTATCTTTACAAATTCAGTTCTAGCAGCATTTAACTTTTTATACCTCAGTTTTTTTTTAACCACCGATAATTCTACTTTTTCCATGATGCATTTTCTTCAGATGTATAGGTGAAAGCAATGATTTATTTGTCTGAAGTAAGGAAGAAGCAAGGGAAATTAACTCCCTCCACCCACTCCCCCTTTAGACAATCAATAATTCCTGTTCTCATCCAGGGTTTAATCATTGCCTGTCTGGATTATTGCAGACTTCTTCTTGGTCTTCCTCTCTTTGACCTCCCTTCTCACTAGAGAATTCAAAAACTTTGGCTAAATTCATCTTGCTCTCCCCCAAACCATATTACTAGTCTTCAAGTGTCTCTCTCGCTTTTGGAGTTAAGTTTGAATTTCTTGATTGTGGTCAACCTAGTGGAAACCAATTTAATTTTCTTCTACCCTGAAGTCAGAGTGCTTTTTAGTTCATCCATTTTCTGTAAGTCGTCAAAAGTTCTTTAAGAGAGTTTTCCAGATGGTTTGTTGAATGTGAGAAGTGACTTTTCAATCATATTCTGTTGGTAAAATGTGACTCTTAAGTGTGAGTTTAGCCCAGAAAGTATATAATATCTTTGCAGTGTGTACATGCTGTTGCCAATAATGCAGGCATCTCTGACTAAACATCTTAGCGGTATTGTAGGATGCTTTTTCACATTTCTCATTCAAATTGGCATACCTCACATGGTCATCATGACAGCTTGCTGTCTAAAATATATTCACCAAAGCTGCATTGTTTTGAATTTAAACATCTTTTCCCCTGCTTTGTGCTCCTGGGAATATTTTTGCATAATATCATTTTGCTCAAAAACAAGGGACAGGGTTATAGGTGAGTAGAAAGATGAATTAGGAAGGGTAAGAATGGAAGAAAGGACAGAAATTATGAGTCATATACCAGATACACAGAAGCTGCCCTTGAAGGTGTTGGGTGACCATCTAAAATCTTATAGACTCTACCAGGCTTGTCCTGGGCTATTTCACCTATACCCCCTGATATTTCCTCTAAGTTTTATTGATGGAACTACCTTTTGTGTACTACCTATTCAATTCATTAATCAACAAATATGTAATAAGGGAATACCATATTCCTTGCATTATTCTGAGGACTGGACAAGGAGTGGTGAACAAGGCAGACAGGCTTCTCTCCTGGTGCTTGCTTTCCAGACAAAATTGAGGGTGGGGTTGAAACGGAACATAAACATGTAAAATAGCAAATAGGCAGGATGAAATGCAAGAAAAGAAATAAAAATAGAGGAGGGTCCGCATCACAGAGTGGCAGCAGAGATCTCCCGTAGATCATAGAGACAGAGAAGGCCTCTTGAATGGGAGAAATTTCAGCCCAAACCCGGGTGATGAAGAGTTGGAGGCAAAGCATTTCACGCAGAGGGAGAAGACAGTGAAAAGCCCAATCAAGCAGAAGCCAGGGAGGAAGTTCTGACATATCAGTCACAGAAAGGAGTCTCGGTCTTGTTTTAAGCACAATTGGAAGAATTTCAACAGAAGGCCCTGGTTATCTGATTTACGTTTTAAAGAGCTGAATCTGGAAGCTCTATGGAGAATGAATTATAGGAGAGCAAGAATAAAATCAGTATGTTCCTTTCCCAGTCCATTGCTAAAACTAGGGACATCCTAGATTATTAAATCGACTTTCCCTGTATTCAGCAAGGTTTACATTAAGTCCTTTTGATTCCAAATATTGCACTGTATTGTACCCTTTCTCGCAGGAGCAGCAATGGTTTTCCAAACTCTCCCATGAGTGTTTGTTAATTGGGAGTCATGAGGTGGTTGGGGAGGCCTTGTAGGCTTCTTGCTTTTATCTGTTTTGTGTATTTATGCTTTGCTCTGCTTATGGTTTGGATACACAGAAATTTGTGGCTAACATTCATTGGGAAACTAATGGTGTTAAGATACCATGTATGCCACCCTACCTGGGTATTTTTAAAGCTCATCTCTTGGCACTCACTCTCTGGTACCTCATACTCCATCCCCTCCCCCCCACACAATTATGTAGAGTCCTCAGAATGTAACTTCCAACTTTGCACTTCTCTGTCTTGTACTAGAGGTTCTAGCTGGTTGGAATGTCTTGTCATTAGCAAATGCCTTTTCAGCCCTGAAAAGTCAATGAATACTTTTCTCGCAGTCTACTCTTAGTTTGTTCTCATGTAATACTTTGCGAGAACCATTGCACTAGGACTTGTCTCTTTAAAATCCAGTATTTTATTCTTTACTTTGTTTCCAAATTTATTCAGATCCTTGGTAATGGAAACTGTGTCTTATTCACTTTTCCATTTCCACTGCCTATAATAGTGTCTAACACTTAGGAGCTCAGAAATATTCATTGAAATAATCATTTAATATGTAAGTGAACAAAAATGTGATAATTTAAGCATATTTAAGCCACTTACTGACTTTATATCATCAAACTGATAATACCTGGTATCATTAGAATATTTATTTTTAAACCCTGTAACCATACATAGAAGAAACACAATAATAGAGACTATAAGCAGGCTGAAATTTTGAAGTAACAGTAAAGGTTACTGGTAGACATGCAAGCACTTAAAATTTAAAGGTTAAGTTTGTTATTGTCATTCCTGAGTAAAGGCCTCCATTTCAACCTAAATGGACCTATCTATAAAGACAAATAAATAAAAGGGAGTTAGGATTTGTCTTTTAATTGTATTCTGATCACTTTACCTACTGTATCTGTTAAGCTTGATAAATATCAACTAAGTAATGTTTCAGCAAAGAAGGGTAAGACTTATGTATTGAAAACTACAAAACATTGCTGAAAGAAAATTGAAGACCTACACGTATATATAAAGACATCCATTGATCATGGATTAGAAAAATCAATACTGCCAACATGAAAATACTCCCCAAATTGATAAACAGATTTAAAGCAATCCGTATCAAAATTCCAAAAACTGGGGTACCTGGCTGGCTCAGTTGGTGGAGCCTGTGACTCTTGATCTCAAGGTCCTGAGTTCAAGCCCCATGTTGGGCATGATGGAGCCTACTTAAAATAAAATAAAAATAAAAATAAATCAAAATTCCAAAAGACTTTTGTTTTTAGAAATGGGAAAGCTATCTGAATTGCATATAGAACTGCAAAAAACCCAGAATAGCCAAAAAAATCTCAAAAAACAAGAGCAAAGTTGGAGGACATAAACTTTTCAATTTCAAAACTTACTGCAAAGCTACCATAATCAAAACGGTTGGTATTGGCATAGAATAGACATAGAAAGCAATAGAATAGAATTGAGAGTCCAAAAATAAGCCCATATGTCTCTGATCAGTTGGCTTTCCTCAAGGGTGGAAAGGGTTTTTCTCTGAGTGGAGAAGGAATGGTCTTTTCAGTAAATGGTGCTTGGACATCCAGGTGTAAAGGAATCAAGTTGGACCCAAATCTTACATTGTATGCACAAATTACCTTAAAATGTATCAAAGACCTAAATCCTAAAGCTAAAACTGTAACACCCTTAGATAAAAACCTTTGTGAGCCTGCGTTTGACAATATGTTTTTAGATATGACACCAAAATTGCAAGCAACAAAAGAAATAGATTTTACTTCATCAAAATTAAGAATGTTTGTTCACCAAAGAACATTATCAAGAAAGTGAAAAGGCAACCTGAAGAATAGAAGAAAATATTTGCAAACCATATATCTGATAGTGTTTAATATGTATGTAAAGATAATCCTAAAACTCAACAACAAATAGACAACTCACTTTTTGAAATGGGCAAAGGACTTAAATGTCTGTTTCCCCAAAGAACATACACAAATCATCAGTTAACAGTTAAAACTTGCTTAGTGTCATCATTAGGGAAATGCAAACCAAAACTACAATGAGATGCCAGGCTACACCCTCTAGGATGACTATAATTTTAAAAAGAGAGTGAGAAAAATATGAGCGATGATATGAAGAAATTAGAATGCTCATACATTGCTAATGGGTATATAAAATGGTGTGGTTGCTCTAGAAAACAGTGTGTTTCCTCAAAAAGTTAAACAAAATTCTTGCACTCATAAGTATGCATCCAAGAGAACTGAACACAAGTGTTGGAACAAAAAGCTTGTACATGAATGTTCATGGTAGTATTTTTCACAGTAGCAAAAAGTAGAAATAACATAAACGTCCATTAACTGAAGAATGGATAAACAAAATGTGGTATGTCCATACAACGTGATTCTGTTGAGCCTTGAAAAAAGAATGAAATATTGATTCATGCTACACCATGTATGGAAATTAAAAGCATTATGCTAGCAGAAGAAGTCAGACTAAAAGGCTGCTTACTGTATGATTCACCACTGTTCACCACTCACTATTTATATGAAATGCCCAGAATAGGTAAATTCTTAGGCTGAAAACTGGATTAGTAATGGTTTCCAGAGACTGGGGGAAAAGGGAAAATGGGGAGTTGTTAATGCTTAAGGATTATGAGTTGTCTTTTGGGCATGATGAAATGTGTCTGGAATTAGATAATGGTGATGGTCGTACAACATTGTGAATATACTAAAAGCCACTGTGTTTTATACTTTCTGATGGTTAAAAGGCATTTTAATAAGGCATTTTCTAGAGATACCATTCTACTCTGATCTATATTGTCATGATTTTCCTCAGTCCACCACTCACCTAATCACTTATTTTTTTCCTCGTTCCCAACTGATTGGTGGATTTTAATGGCAGGGATGATTTCTTAAATTCTCTGTTATCTTATCATTACTATATAAGATAGGTGCTTATCATATTCAAATGTGGGGAGGCATTCAACTTTTAAGAAAACACTGTAGTTCTGTCATTAAGGTTATCACTATCTCACTATATTTGGATTTTGGTTGCTAGATGTTCTCAACTGGAGATATACCTGAAATAAGTTGATTTGTGGCTAGAGCAGAGGAAGGAAAATAATGAGAACGGCTTAAACATTGTCTGAAAACAATTGTAAAATGGTTTATATTGAATTTACCTGAGCCAGTGGTTTCATTTCATAGAGAAAAAAGGAAGAAGGAACCAGAACTTTCCGATAAAACATAATGGGGCTGATCCTAACAATCATATGGGAGTGAGTTGTTCACTTTTTGGAGGACCATTAACTCTTTCAAGTCACTAGAGTGTCATTTAGTGCATTGGAGCTGACAGGTAATAACCACAGTTTGAGCACAGGAGTGGTGGCTTCCCTAGTGATCTGCAGGCCCTGGCAGTTTTCCAGGACTCTGGAAGTTCAAAGAAGAGGGGCAAAAAAGCCTGACTGCAGCTCTCTCAGAGAATTCTCTGCCTGACCATGGCTGGGGGATCTCCTCCACCCCCTGTGAAAGCTTGCTTTGCATATGTATAAGGTTTACCTAAGACACCTTGAGGTTGATCAATACTACAATGGAAAAACAGTAATACTGAAGTTCTCCATTATTATTGGGTAGTTTCTGTTTAAAAACAAAAGTTTAAAAAATTAAAAAAATAAAAAATAAAAACAAAAGTTTTGGTACCATTTCATTCAATTTCCATTGTGTTTTGTTTTATAGAATATCTTTTTTTTTTCATTTAATGAATATACTTTGATTACTTACTATATGAAGGCACCATGCTAAAATGCTTTTGGGAACATGAAGATGACTGTTGCAATCCCTTCACTCAAGTTTTAAATTTAGTTGAAGCAATAAGCCATCATACTAATTACTAAAATATAGAGAAATATATGTTGATAACTGTTAACTGACAAGAGTCCAGTGATATTTTTCAAATAGAGATGAAATTCATAGAGCCTCTAGAAAGAGAAGAATTAATAACAAGCAGGAGGAAGCGTCTTCTCTAATTAAGACAAAAAGATGGGACTTGCTGAGAAATACCGAGTTGGCGTTATAGAGAAAAGGAAAAGACATTTTTCCCCTTTCCCTTTAGAAAGCTATGACATCTGAAAGGCTGATATCAAAATAACCCTAAAGACTAAACATTTTGGTAATGTTTGTGATACTATTTTTCAGAGAATAAGAGGTGATTGCCTCAGCTTAGACCCTAGAAAAAAGTGACAGAAGGAGATATACAGCCCCGCCAGCCATGTGACAGAAGTGGAAATGAGTCTACAGATGAAATATTTAGTAACAGAAGTTATTTTCAAACCTTTGTGAAAATTCTGGATTATAATTTTTTGCGTGCTATTTTGAAACACCAATTCATTTTTTATCACAAAAGCATCCCATATTTACAAATCTCGAAGAGGGAAAGGAGGAGACAATGAAGTCAACATGCAAAATTCCATTAAATAATTATTTGAGGGATTAATGGAATAGCATACTGAGAAGACTGCTACATTTGTAGGAGACATACAAAAACAATGCAGTAAGGACCAGAGGTCTTGCATTGTAAGAGACTGGAGCCAGGATGCAGAAAATCTCACTTCCATTTGCAAGATGTCTGTTTCACTTTCTCCAGCACTAACATCATTTATTCTCTTCTCTGTTTTTAAAAAATGTTTGGAAAGGTGGTTGCAATATCTACCAACATCGGAAAATAGTATTTGTAGGAGTTACCATTGAGAGCTAAGTTGAACACCAGTTATATATGAATGCTTTTTCCCCATTATGGGGTGTTGAAACATCTGAGATTCTTTTTTTCCCTTGCTCTGGTAGTGGAGTTCCTGTATAGCATTAGAGAAATTGCAAACACTCATTTTCTTTTCCCAAATCTAGTTACATAGTACTGTCAGTACCTTACAGTTTCATGTAGAAAAACTTAATTACTGTGTTTAGAGAACTTTGATGTTCTTAGATTAAACACCTATATACAGAAAGAAAAAAAAAGGATTTTCAGCAATAATTTGTCTAACCTTAATTAGGTGACTGAAAAATATAAGCCACTGGAAAATTAAAATACCATTTGGAGAAGGTGCATTTGTGTTTGTTTCTAAAGTGTTGTTTATGCTATTTATTTTTCCCTCCTGCTAAATGTGTCATTATAAAAATTATCCAGCGTTGTGAGCCATTCCTAGGGGAGAATTAATTCACTGTATCATCAGAAGGGTTTATTTTGTTGTTACACCTAGGCATGTCCACGAAGACCTGACAGAAAAGTTGATATTGAGCTGGGTCTAAAAGAATAAATGATAGTTAGGGAAATCCACACATAGTCCGAGGCATGGATGAGGCGTTAGTATCACGACAGAATCCAGAAAGTTTAAAGAATTGCCAGAAGTTTGACACTACTGAAATATGTGAGGAAGTGGCAAGTGATTAGAGCTTAGAAATGTCTAGAAGATTGATAACCAATAATAAAAGTCTGCCATGTCTTGCTAATACGTTGGGAGTTTATTTTGTAGGCAAGTGACATAACTGAAGAATTAGCTAGGGACATGATCAGGTTTTAATTTCAAAATCTTATGTATAGTGCCAGTACAATGGGTGGATCTGCCCACCCAAGGAAGAAGTCAGGAGGCTAGTGTTGTAATCAGAAAGCATGTGATGATGATCCTTTGAACTAGAAGAGAGAGAGTCTAGAGATACTTACAAATGTCCAGAACTGACTAGATTGGCTGACCTTTTGAATGTGGAGGTGAAAAGATGCCAACTTTGAGAATGGAATGCAAAGATCACTCAGTTGGTTGCTACAATTTTCCACCCAATTCTCTTGTCTAGATATGAAAATGTTAATAAAAGCAAGAGACACATACTGCTCATGTGAGTTGCCAACAGAATATCAACAAACAACACAGTTGGACCAGATGTAAAATCAACTGGAAATAAATCTAGGAAGCCAGTTGTGACTGTTATATTTTCCTAGTTCTCTTTCTCCTTTTCACACATCTGTCATTCCGTACTGTTGTTAAACACAATAAAACAAAACAACAACAACAAAAAATAGGAGAAAGACGAAAAATTTAAGTACAGTAAAAGCCCGTATCATTTTTGTCTTTCCAAATTATTTCAGTAATTGAAAAACCTTTCACCCTACCAAAATGAAACATTTCAGTTTTCCATTATTAAAAAAGAACAAGTGATTAAATCAATTTTTCCCATTACTGTAAAGAAGAAATGGCATAGGGTGTAAGGGTACAGAACATATTATACTCTCCAGTCTTTTAACTTCACTTTGGTTTGACTTTATAAGTCTAGGAATGAGTTTGTTTTTTCTTCTAGCCTGAAGATTTGTTGATCATGGCTCTCTTCAGTTTGCTCTCATATGATTTCAAAATTTTGTTAAAACCCTGTCATATAGAGAGGGAAGTTAGAAGCACCTTTCCCAAGACTGCAAGGAGAACAGAGAAGACAAGTGACTTGCATCATGTAACAACTTAGAAGGAGAATTTCACTCAGCAGACTTGTAGATGCTGTGGCTTTTGAACAGTAATACCTGAATTAAAAAAAAAAAATAGTGTGTATGGGGTGCCTGGGAGGCTCAGTCGGTTGAGGGTCTGACTTCGGCTCAGGTCATGATCTCGTAGTTTGTGAGTTCAAGCCCCATGTCAGGCTCTGTGCTGACAGCACGGAGCCTGGAGCCTGCTTCAGATTCTGTGTCTCCCTCTCTCTGCCCCTTCCCCACTCATGCTCTGTCTCTCTCTGTCTCTCAAAGATGAATAAACGTTAAAAAAATTTCTTTTTAAATAGTACTTTTCAAGTAGGTGAGTCCATTTAAATATACTACCATTTGATATATTTTAATGGCAGGAGAACCAGAGGATGAGTCTTACTTTTCCCTTTTTCCCTTAGTTTGATTTAAGGTGTCAGGAGTTTAGAACAATGCTTCCTGAACTCTCCTACCAAAAAATACTGGTGGCATTGGAGAGTCATGCTATTTTCTTGGTCTAATAAGCAGGTAGATAAATTGACCATTTATGAGACAACTACTTTTTTTAAAGTTTATTATTTATTTTGAGAGAGCCAGAGAGAGATCAAGCTGGGGAGGGGCAGAGAGAGTGAGAGACAGAATCCCAAGCAGTCTCCATGCTGTCAGTGCAGAGCCCGACCGACATGGGGCTCAAACCCACAAACTGTGAGATCATCACCTGAGCTGAGACCAAGAGTTGGACGCTCAATTGACTGAGCCACCCAGATATTCCTGAGACAAATACCTTTTAAAAATTTTCATTTAGTTTTCAAAATCTCTGAGAATTTGAATTCTGTAATGTATTTATACAATACTATAGGTACTGTAATCTATGTTTGTTATTTAAATATGCAAGTAGTTAGTCTCACTAGACTTCAAATAAAATTAAAGCTCCAGGGTGGTAGGTATATTGCTGTTGACATATATCCCAGGGGAACTCAAGGTTTCTGATATTGAGAAAGATAAACTCCAGTTCGAAAATAATAGCAATGTCCTGTTACATTGCATGGTTTGATAAACTACTCAGAAGCAGAACAGTAAGTTGAATGGATTACTGGAGGGATCTGGTAAATACCGTCCAGCCAGCATTACATTAACCTGCCCAGATTAACCTGCTGATCTAATTTTATACTTCTGTGATTCAGGGTATGATTTTATTCACTTTAAGCCAACTTACAAAGAGATAACTTTATTACATTACTGTTTACTGACACACTATAAAACAAAACAAACATAAGAACAAAAGAAAAAGAAAAGAGAGTCCCTCTACAGAAAGCAGATGTAAACAAAATAAGAAAAACAACAACCCTTCGGTGGTTGCCTTATATCTGAAGAAAATTGTGTAGACTCACTAACTTGGTGCTACAACTCATCTTCCTAATCATCATCCCCTTTAAGAACTTGAGTGGGTCAGGTCCTGCTCAATGAGCACTGTTAAACAATGTCTTAGAGCATAATGTTCTAGAGGTTTATAAATGGCTCCTAAATTAAAGCACTCAAGACCCAGTTCCCTTGACTGAGTAGCAATGGCAGTCTTGAGAATGAAATCAACATAGTGCCGGGCTGCGTCAGACATAACTGGCTGACACCACTAGGGCTTAACATTGAGCCACAATAAAATTTCAAAAATGTACGAAGTTTTGTACTTTTGTTTTCAGCCCAAAAATAGATTCCTGAAAGTGCAGAAATTAGAAGTACCATAACTGCTGGTGACTACCTTGTCTTTTAAACCTGTAATATCTAGACAAGCACAGTTGAATTTTGCTTCAGGAGGGATAGCAGGTCACTTTCATTTTGGAATCTGATGACTCTCTTTCCGCCCTTTGAAAAATATATTCACTGGTGGCTCTCTTTTAGACCCCTCATTTACTGGTAAAGACAACGAGCAGAACTTAGGCTCAAATATCTCAGTATTTGGAGATGATAGTCTGCTTCACAAGGTACATCTATTTCTTGTTTTAATAGGAGATAAACAGAGAAGCCGTATATGTGTAGACCAGGGGTCAGCATATGACAGCCTGTGTGCTAAACCCGTCTACTGCCTTTTAAAAACTCATTGTCTGGGAGTTAAAGAATGTTGTCTACAGATCTGAAAAATTGGAAAAAAAAATAAAAGAATAATATTTTGTGACATGTGAAACCTATATAAAATTTAAAATGTTATGTCATTAACAGTGTTTTATTGGAACAGAGCCAGGCCAACTGTTTCGCATATTGTCTGTGCCTGCTTTTGCTACGACGACAGAGCTGACTAATTGTGACAGAGAGGATATAGCCCACAAGGTCTAAAATATTTACTGTTTAGCCCTTTACAGAAAAATTTGTTGGCCCCTGATGTATACCGATCAAAGAGGGATGGAAAATGGAGTGCAATGCCTTCACATTGTGATGGCTTGAGAGTGGAATTCACAAAATCCTTTGCAGAAACAGCTTTGAAACAGAACATAACAAATCGTCTGCTGAAGAGACCCAGTACTTTCCTGGGGTCCCAAAGGGCCTTGTCAGTAAGAGCAGAGTACTTTCTCTTCTGATGTTGCTCAAAGTTCTACATTTGACAGGTTTATCCCTTTCTCCACACCATGGCGTTAGTGCAATATTTGTCTTCTCAGCATCCAAATACAGATGCACAACACAAAAATATAAAGCCTGTCAATAGTCAGCTTTCTTGAAAGAGGTGGGAGTATGGAGTACATAGGAAACCTCAATTTAGCATCCACAGCTGTCTTTACCAAAAACGATGCCCCAGGCATCAAATTTGACAGTTGTTGTGTCTGACATAGCTATTTTTATCTGTGCGCATGCAGCAAGAATATGCCCCTGATAGGGCACAAAAGAAGTTGCGCCATTACAGATTGTGCTGGAAAATATGTTGGGTTTAATGAACCTTGGAAACATTGTCAGAATTGGATAAACCAAAGGCAAGTTATTACTGTGACCATAGGATATTCCATTTGCCAGTTGTTGTAATTCATTTAGTAGAAATATCACCAAAGTGAAGCAATCAGTCATAAGGCCATTTGGTTCCATGTAGACCAAAATGTTTACATAGATTTTCTACTTTTAACTAATCATCATGTTATCCCCTCAACTTTTGCTTCTAAGTACTCTAGTGAACTTGGAAAGGAGACAGTGGTCTGCAGAAGGTAGATGGAGTCTCAGGAGTTAGTGGAATTCTTGCCATACCTTTAAGAACATTCATAGATTTATTGACCTAGAATAGAGGGTTCTGGCATCAATGATAGACAAGAATACTGTCAGGGTTAGAAGGAGCGAATATTTAGTGGGTAATGTGGCCGCTTAACTGATACAAAGCTAGTTTGTCAAAAGGACTGGCAAAAAACCATTGGATAAAAATGATGAAGTTGGGTAATAGGAGGCCTGGAAAGTCAGCAGAGGAAGTCAGACATGTCTGAAATTAAAATAGGAAATTGTTCTATACCTCTGAGCAAAAGTGATATCTGATAAAAAGCATTGTTTGAAGTCAGCGGGATGTGAAGGCACAGAGCACAGAACATCAAAGATGAGGAGGGGGAACCTAACCTTTGGGAAGACTAACATTGGGAAATCACACATGTTGATGTTTTCTAGCTTACATTTGTTTGTTACATAAGCATAGAAATCACCAGCAACAGATTAAGATCCACAAGCGAATTTCTTAAGAAACTCCTGTTTCCCCAACATGTCACTTTGCCAAGTTTAACTCAACATCAGTGACTCCCGATGCAAGTCTGTATGCTCACTGGGTCCTTACCTACTTAGTGAGCCTCCTCTGTTTCCCATTTCTTCTGCCCTCACATCAGAAAACAAAGTTGTGACTAAGTACTTCTTTGCCTACCCCCCTTCTGTTTACTCACTTTTATAACCAGCAGTAGAATTTTCAAGAATGTATTAGTCTGCTTTCTATAATGAACGATGATCTGATTGTCTTTCTACATAACTTAGGAGTCTTTGGAGTCTTGGGTTAGATTGGTGGAGTCAAGAAAAGACTCAATTCCATAGAGGCACATCCACAATGACTTGCAGAGAGATGGGACTTAAAACATGAAGGAAAAATGAAAGTATGAGATGAAGTAAAAGAGGTCTGCAAAGGCTTACTGGAAATTTGAGGTTCCTTTGGCAGAATACTTGGCAAAGAGACTATTTGTCAGGAAGAGAGAGAGAGTAGTTTATTTGAGGCACTTTTTTAAGGGGGCAGGAGGTGACTGTCCAGAGAGATCCCCTGTGTAGCATAACTAGGTCTAGAGTTGGAGGGCAGGATGGGGGATGCCATTTTGGGGTTTATCCACTTGGTGACAACAGTTGAAATTGTGGTTAAATGAGACCTTAAGATGATGATACCTTTGGGCTGTGGATGACACGGGGAAACATTGAAAAGGAGCAACATCTACAGAAGGAATATGAAAAAGGAAAAGTAATTGGAAGAAGACTCAGAGAAAAGGAGTAGTCAAAGATGTAGGGAACATTTTCAAAGATCGTGCTTATTGATTTACTTGATATAGATTAAAAGACAACTAGATAGAGATATAGATATTTTGTTTGTTTTCAGAACACAGAACTAAACACACCATGGCTCAAGAGCACTATTTGTGGCTTGCTTATTGTGTATTTTTTTCCAACACTTGACAGATCACTCTGTCTGGTGAGGGCATCCAATGTTTGAAATGCTTACCAAGGAGAAAGTAGTAACAACTCACAATAATATGTTCCTACTCAACATAAATAATCTTTGTTTTATAGCTTTTAGTATGCATAATAAACTCATCAGATAGGTGTTATAGTCAACATTTTTCAAACGAAGGAACTGAGATGAAGAAATGTAACTATGGGGATAAACACTTTCCAATGTTTAGATTTAATCTCAATATCAAAAGAAGAAAAGAACACAATACTTAGAGATATGATTGAGGCCAGAGATATGTTCAAGACTTACTAACAAAAATTCTAGATGTTACTTACTTTGGTGATGCTCTTGGATAATTCTCCTGATATTTCTGTTTATAGAGTCACTCATATACAGCATCTGATGTTTTCCTCTGAAACAGATGAAGTCCAGCTTCCGTTTTAAAAATACCTCTACTAAATATATGCCTGTGTCCTTGTGTGGTTATTGTGACTAAATCATTCTCTGACCAATTTCATGATTTTATTGCTCATCCTTTTTACTTTTTTGTGTTTAGTTTTTTAATGGCTCCAGGATATCTGTATGCCGTATACATCTGAAAGTTAAATTGCCATCTTTCTTATCTTTTATTTTTTTGCCCTTCTTTGAACAAAAGGCTTATTTTATGGTCAAATCAATTAGAAACCTTTGAGTATGAAACTGTTATCTCACTGACATGAGCGTAAAAGATATTATGGAAATATTCACTGATTCTATTATAGCTGCTTAGAGAACAGGAATTAGATTTGAACTGTAATGAATATTTTTTGTAAGTTGTGCTAACAATAGTTTTCATTAGTTTAAGAATGTGGATAGAATTTGACCTATTTTAGGAGTGAGTCTTTTGATCTTTGGGAGATTCGTTGTTTCTGTCTTTGTTCACTTTACAAGAGAGATATTTTTGTAAATGAAAACTACTAATTTCTTCCTTTATTCATGCGTTTGTGTGTGTGTATGTGTGTAGTTTTCACTCAAGGAATTACCAAAAACTTGAAAGTGTAACTTTGAAATGTATCATTATAAAATCTTGAAGTTGAAATGAGTTTTGTAGAGTACGTATGTGGTCCAAACTGCTTATTTGACAAATGAGGCTTTTGAGACATGGAGTAAGAGGATGTGTTCATAAAACCAATAGCTGAGCTGGGGCACAATGGTAGCTTCTCATTTTCAGCCAAGTACTATTTTTTATAAAAACATATTTTTTTTAAATCATTTTTAGGCCATTACCACCTCATAGACATAGTGGAAAGGTATGTTTTTTTCCAGCTTTTTTTCCCCCCTTTTTGTGGTTACCCTGGTATGCAAGGCATTTTCTCTGTCTTGGTGCAGTTCATAATCAACTCTAGTTTGTCTCCTCTTTCACTTTGGTTTATGTTATTTTGGATAAAAATTATTTTATATAGATTAAATGAGAACACTGAACTTGTTTTAAAAAGTGAGTTGTTGAATCCCTCCATTGGGGCCTGTTCCTTTCATTAGGGGCTTTCAAGTTAATTAGAATATATACTTTTATTTGCTGTTCAAAGATCCTACCAGTTCTTTTATCTTCTACATAATTGAAGGTTGAAAAAACCAAAACACAACTATTCTAAGTTTATTCACTTAAAGAGCATGGCCAATGAGAGCTAAACATATTTCAGCTGGAAGAAGGCATCCTTTTCCAACACAGTAAAATAGATTTTATCATATGTAGGTAAGCTACATTTTGCAGATTAACTTCCAATGGTCAAGGATTTGATATTGTCTCTGATAATGGCAAATAAATAATTTGGACGATACTTGCAGCTGAAATAAATTTTTAAAAGCTAGAACGTAGTAATTAAAATATTAAAAGAATACAAGCCATACTAAATAAAATAAATAATAATAGTAAATAAAAATCTAGTAATAATTGCCAGAAGATGATATCACTCCAGAGACTTAACTTCTTTTAGGGATTTGTTTTTAACTGCTAGGCAGACTTCTTGAGGTCAAGGTAGCTCAGGACATAGTAGAGGGCTTTATGTGTGATGGAATGGTGCATTACCTCTTAGTTTTAATTGGACTCGAGTTAAGAAGAAGAGATCAAAAGTAAACAAGTCCTTGAACCAACTTCAGACCAGCTTCAGGCTTTTGAGTGGTGAGAAAAACTTTAATGCTGAATTTGGATTAAGATGATCTGAGATTGTGACCTGGGTACTTTGCAAAACTATAGAACATAATTTCTGGAGCGTTATAATAACATCCTTGTGAGGGGGCACCTGGGTGGTGCATTCACTTAGATGTCTGACTCTTGATCTTGGCTCAGGTCATGAAAGCTCATGAGTTTGAGCCCCACAGTGGGCCCTGCACTAATGGTGCAAAGCCTGCTTGGGATTCTGTCTTTCCTTCTCTCAGACCCTTCCCCACTTGTATCGATTTCCTCTGAAAATAAACAAACTTATACAAAATATCATCTTTGTGCTATACACAAATATATACATCCACCTATATACACATTTTATGTATACATATATGCACATATATACATATACACACATTTTATGTATATGCGATATTTGAGACATATTGAAAATTATTTGTTTTTTTATATAAAATTTAGCCTTAACTGGGAAACCTGTATTTTATCTGATAATTCTATTCTTCAGTCTTATGAAATCCATGGAACTGATCTGTTAAAGTCTACCCTTGATGAGCAGCCTCTAGACAACTGCACCAAATTTGGCTAAAGGAAAATTGCATTTGTCTGAAATTTTTGTATTTCTGCAGAGGCATCAGAGCATTTCAGATGGATCTACTGACTCTGATTTCATTTGTCTAAGTAGATAAATCCTTGGTATTGAACTTGTCTCCATCAGCATGACAGTATTTCTTGCTGATTTAATTTACAGACCCCCTCCCATTCCTAAGGAAAATGAATGTTAAAACAGAATAAATATGAAGGTCATCCAGGTCATCTTATTTTCATAAGGCCTTCCAGGTCAATTTTTCACAAAAATATTACCCTAAAATGACCATTTCCTCTCTTCCCTAATTCATTAATTTGACTTGACTTCTAGAGACACTGAAGAATTGAAGAAGGAAATGATCTTTTATCTGAGAACACAGTGGTAACATTATTTTACTTGATGCTTCTGTCCCTTACAAACACCATAGTTTTTTGTTGTCATTTTTGTTTTTGGTTCCCATTAAAATACTTGAGAGTCTAATCGAGAGACAATACTAAAAAGGATCACTAAGTATAGAGCACATCTGTATTGATGAGAATGACAAAACCAAGTAATTGGCCATTGCCATTTGCTTCACATTAGTACTATTAAGAACCTCTGAAAAAAATCTGTACTAATTGGAATTATTTGGTTTAATTCAACTCAACTGTGAATTAGGGACCCATGCTTGCAGCTTTAAGTTGACTATGTGCTGGGACTCGTGTCAAAGTCGTTGTTTGCATTTGGGCAGATTTTCTTTGGGATCCGTTATAAAGGTTGAAGAAAAGGCAAAGGAGCAATGGTGATGATGATGCTTATTTTGATGTTGGGTAGTAACAGCACCATGTTGGAGACTAAGACTACTATAGGCTTAGACGGTACTGTCTCAGCACTTTACATATATTTTCCCCATCTTCATAAAAGCAGTACAAAGTTAGGGATTATTATCTTCCATTTTACAAATGAGGAAGTGAGACTCTGCAAGCCTAAGCATCTCAGCCAAATTCATAACCATGTGATGATCTGCCCTAAGTCACCTTCTGACTGAAAATGCGAAGGAATTATTCATGTTAATGTAAGTAAACTAGATAAAGTCACTATTGGTGCTGGTGCTCCTGCCTTTTATTTATGTCTTTGTTGTACATTTCTCAATGTTAGATTTATAATCCTCTACATGGTTATGCAGTATTTAGGAAAATATGCATTCAAGTAAATAAAGTAACACAACTAATGGCTAATAAATGTTCCCAAACAGAGACCCTGAATAAAGATTATTCCTAATTTGCATGTGAATTGGTTGCATGCAAATGAGTGTTCCTAAGGTTCTTGAAGATGGTTTGTCCTTTAAAGTAGGTTAACCCTTTCATCATGTTTTTCTTACATTGCCTAGAGAACATTGGAGAGCATCCCAGGGCTCCAGAGCTACTATTCACCCTGGGATCTTGGGTTTTCTGGTGAATCTCTTACCCTCTTAAGACTTCTGTTATCTCACCTGACAAATGAAATAATTGTCCTAAAGTAAGGGTTTTTAAAACTATAATGTCATTTCTCTAAATATAATTTTATGAAAAATTTCTACATATAAGACATTAAATAAAGATGGTACTACTTTTAAGAAGTGTGGCTAGGGAAATCTTGACTCAAGGTCCCCTAGGAGGCTTTTTCTCATCGTCTGTCTGTGTTTTTCTCTCTCCACACATGCATCTACACACACATACATCACATACACACACACACACACACACACACACACACACACACACACACACACACCTGAATTAAACAGGCAAGAAAGATTTGAGTGTTTCAATAGGGGCCAAGACTATTGCAATAGAATATAGGGACACAAGTCAACTTTTCTGGAAAAAAAAAAGGCAAGAGAGTTTTTAAGTACAGGGCAAGCTAGTGGCAAACTACCAAAGGACATTAGTCCTCTGTGTGGGGGTTAGTCAGTGTGATTAGGCCATCTGCGTTTGTTAATTGGCACTTACTACTGTTTATTGATATTAGGCTCCTATTGTCCCACAGAGTCTATGAGAGAAGTACCATATCTTTATGATTATATTTCAAAGGGATAGCTCCTAGTTCCTTGAGTAAAACCCTAGCAGGGTGTAGAAGATTTACATACCTAAGGGACAAAGAAAGAATTTATAATTGCAAGTTCTTTTTTAAAGGAAACACTTTATGCAATGGGAGATCTGGGGCCCGTACTAAGGAAGAAAGCTTTCTAAAGTTTAGTCACAGGGAAACATAAGGCCCTAAAATGTACATACACACACACAATATTATAGTCAGCAAACCTCCAGCCTTGATGTTTTTAATTTTTTTTTATTTTTTAAAGTTTATTTATTTATCGTGAGAGAGAGGGGGAGGGAGGGAGGGAGAGGGGCCTGTGTGAGAGGGAGAGAGAGAGAGAATCCCAAGCAGGCTCTGTGCTGTCAGCACAGAGCCGGACATGGGGCTTGAACTCACAAACCGTGAGATCACGACTTGAGCCCAAATCAAAAGTCAGACTCTTAATTGACAGAGCCACCCAGGCACCCAGCCCTGATGTTTTCGAAGACTTCTTCCCCTGCCAACAGCCTGTGATCCTGTGAGTGCTCATCTACATGATCATAAATTCCAAGTTAATGA
This sequence comes from Acinonyx jubatus, assembly GCF_027475565.1. Classification (NCBI taxonomy): domain Eukaryota; kingdom Metazoa; phylum Chordata; class Mammalia; order Carnivora; family Felidae; genus Acinonyx; species Acinonyx jubatus. Next base: position 44,418,705 of record NC_069391.1, read on the forward strand.
GTCAAAATTAATGAGTTTGTATGCCACCTTTACTTAGATTCCCTATAATTCCATGTTTAACTGAACACTGATTGATTTTTTGACGCATTGCATAAAACCTGGCACATTTGTTTTAATAAGTTTGTAATTGATTATTTCTTTAATTAAATTGCCTAAATGATATAAATAAAACTATCATGAACTGTTTGTTACTGATATGACCTCCTCATATTTCTGTCATACACACCCTGTGGTACCTGGATACATTCATAGTACCTTAGTGTTTCACAAAATTTAAATTCTAAGCAGTATGAAATCCCAAATCTCCGGTTCCCACGTCAATTATAATTTAGTCTCTTGGCACATCTGGTTGTAGTATTTTCTATTACTGTATAGACTTATATTTATGCCTTAATATATATTTGTCTTACAGCCCAGTTATGATTCCTAGGAGGAACATAACTTTACATTTCATGATGCTTGTTTTAAAATTCTCTGCCATAAAATTGTATTAATATATTTTCTGTTGCTGTTTCCTCCCTTTGTTTTAAAGGATATGTAATGGTTATGTTTGTCTTTTTCTGCTTCATACCAAAATGTATTCGAGAATGTGATTCAGGGTGATATTTGAAATTCTCACCTTCTTAAGTAAATACATGTGATTAATCCTGAGCGACAAGAGGGCCAACCTGTAAGAATAATTTTACATAGGTCACACACAGGGCAATGCCTTCATTCACTCAGAAAATCTGTTGTCAAAGCAAATATTTAGAGAGTTAGCAAAACAAAACAAAGGAAAATAAAACAAAACACCAAAACCCTCCCCTGGAAGTCCTGCTCTGTAGGTGAGGTATTATAAATAATCAAAACCAGGGCACCTGGGTGGCTCAGTCAGTTGAGCGTCTGACTTCGGCTCAGGTCATGATCTCACGGCTCGTGAGGTTGATCCCTGCATCAGGTTCTGTGCTGACAGCTCAGAGCCTGGAGCCCGCTTCATATTCTGGGTCTCCCTCTCTCTCTCTGCCCTCTCCCGCTTGTGCTGTCTCTGTCTCTGAAAAATAAATAAACATTAAAAAAATAATCAAAACCAATGCAAGTAAACGGTAAGAGCAACATTGTTATTTGGTAAGGCATGATTTACACCATGCTTCTCAATCTTTAATGTGTCCATGTATAGTTTTGAGATCTTGTTAAAAATGCTGCTTGTGGCTGAATAGCTGTGGTCAGGGCCTGAGACTCTGCATTTGTCACAAGTCTGGGCAACTGCTCTCTAATTTACCATAGCCGTCAATACTCCCCAGTGTATTACACCTGGCTGGCTGCACTCATTTATTTTTCTACCTGGCCCTGGTCATTGAAGTTTGTCATAACTGCTAAGTTTTCAAGTGATTAATATGCATTCTACCTCCTAGTAGGTCTTCAGCCTAACCTCCTCCACTTTTTGTGACTCATTTGGCTCTATTTCTCCTTCCTTCTTGTCTCTGCTCCCCCCACATCATTCCTTCCCTCTCATAGCTCTACCTTTTCTCTCATTATGAGCAGACACTCCTGTCTGCAAAGATACGTCTCACTTCCAACTTCCAACCACATCTGTCTTACAAAGTGTCTCCAGTACCTAGCCCTGTGATCATTGACCAAGATGGTAATAACATTCCCATCAACTTGACTAAATTTTAGCCAGGCTTCTTCCTGATGGTCTAGCCCCTGATCTCCCTTTTCCTGGAACATTCTTTCAGACTTGCAGCTGTGGAGACTCAAGTTGATATAGCAAACCAGAGGAGGTGAAACTAAAGGAGATATCACACTGAAACACTATTTCTCACCTCCTATCCAAATAATATCAAAGAAACAAAGGGGAGTGAAGAAGGGTAGCAAACAAGAATTGCCACCAGTTCACAATTCAGGAACCCTGTGACCTGAGCCACAGTGTCACCCCAAATCTTGTAAATGGAGGTGAGATTAACACCTAGGGTAACACACACACTACCACCACTGACAACAACAGCAAAGAATATATATGAGTATTCAAAGGACAGATTAGAGGACTTTAGGAAAAAAACTGCGGTAAATTTAAAGCATTGTATACGTGTATATTAGAGCAACAAAAAAGCCAAATATGAGTAGAAGCATAGTCAGGGATATGATAGGAAGCTAGAGGAGATTATATAAAATAAAATGAAAAAGACCAAAGATACCCTCGAAATCTCTTTAGAGAGAAGATAGGAAATAAAGGCACAAAATAGATACCTATAATAAGGGATGTACCTGAAGAAGAGAACAGAATAAATAAAAAGATTGATCAATTAAAAATACATAGTATTGTGGGGCATCTGGGTGACTAAGTCAGTTAATCATCTGGCTCTTGATCTCAGCTCCCGTCATGATCTCACAGTTGGTGGCTTTGAGCCAGTATTGGGCTCTGGGCTGACAGCGTAGAGGCTACTTAAGATATTCATTCATTCATTCATTCATTCATTCATTCATTCATTCTCTCTCCCTTCCTCTCTCCCTCTTCCTCTTCCCCCTCCCTCCCTCCCTCCCCCCTTCCCCACTTTCTCTCTCTCTCAAAATAAATAAATAAATCTAAAAGATAGATAGTATTGGGTTTGCAGTGATATAGTAAAGATTGACTTGTTGAATAAATATTTGATGCCACAAATTAAGTTGATTCCCTATGTTTAAGAAATACTCTGATTAAATTACTGAACTTAAAATATAAAACCAAATCTACAAAAACTTGAAAATTATGTATATTCATGTGTACAGCAAATAAGGATTTTCAAACATGCAAAGCTAGGAAATAGAGCGCCCAGGATCTGATTTCTGGGTGAGGACAGTAGGAGACAAGATGATGAAATCCAACCACTTGAAGGAAAAATTAAAGAATTGAGGGATGGAATTAACATACTGGTAGGACTAGACATAGGCAGGGATTTATTTAAATATGAAACCAAGAAAAAAAATTAAAATTACAGTTATAGAATCGAGAGTAATTGGACTAAGCCTGACATTGTGTAAATAATATAGAAGACAATAGAGCTGGGGAGGAATTTTCTCATCTTTCAGAGTAGAGAATCAATTATGGTCTACAGTTGAACCTATGATTAAAATAATGATTCTTATATCTTAGCATTTAATATAGTCTTTCTGTTTTTTTAAATTTCTTTTAATGTTTGTTTATTTTGGAAAGAGACAGAGCATGAGCAGGGGAGGGGCAGAGAGAGAGAGAGGGAGACACAGAATCCAACACAGGCTCCAGGCTGTAAGCACAGAGTCTGATGCGGGGCTCAAACTCATGAGATCATGATCTGAGCCGAACTTGAATTGCTTACCTGACTGAGCCACCCAGGCGCCCCAATATAGTCTTTCGTAATGTTAGAATTATATTTTAAATGTGGTATCTGGTGTAGGAAAACTGTATTTCCCTGTTGCTCAGCTTTCATTAATTTTGTGTGAATTTATTTTTATTGATAAGTTAAAGATAAATTAATTTTATTATAAAATTCCATTTTATGACTATCTTTACCTCTATCTATCCTAGGTATAGCTAGAGTTATAGATAGTAACTAATCCCATCAGTGTACCAAATGGTGCTGAGGGTCTACTCTCATGGAAAGGGTATTTTATCACTGATTATGTTTAGAATTGCTAGTACAGGGTGATAATAAAAAGCACACTAACTTTATTTGATTTTATTGATGTTCCCAAATTCTCTACAATCGATGTACTCCCTTATTGCCTGCGTCCAGAGTGAGGCACTCTCATAGCTTTCCCCTTCCTGCCGCAGATGATCTATGGCATCATTGATTTTTCTATTTCCATTAATGCTTGGAAACACGTTATCAGACATTAATGATGTTTTTTTCCCCCCCTGGGTGGTACAACTTGGAGATTAATTTTTAATTTATTTGCTGTACTTCCATGTATGGCTTAGTCTTTTATAATGATCTACATCGTATTTCAGATAAAATAAAATCATAATCTTTGATAAAGGAAATTAAACACCATATTTTCAAGTGCCACAAGTGGCAATTGGTGGTGCATTTTCTTCAGAGGGTATTCAATTAAAATAAGCAGTTTTCTTTGGTCTATGACCGTATGCTGCTATGTGACCTCAGTTTATCAAAACAAAAAGACACACGTTAGAAACAGAACAAATTTATTCTTCCTCAAATAATTTGATTGTACACATTTGCTCAGTACTTTAAAAGCATATTCATAAAAGTTACATTTGTTGGGGCACCCGTGTGGGTCATTCAGTTCAGCATCTGACTCTTAATCTCAGCTCAGGTCTTGATCTCAGGGTTGTGAGTTCAAGCCTTACCCTAGGGCCTACTTAAAAAAAATTAAAAAAATAAATAAAAATAAAAGTTACGTTTGTTTCTATCTGACCTCTCTTGTAGAATGTATATATCACCCAGCATATAAAAGTGACCTGAACAGAAAATATTAGCAACTATGTTTCTGCTTATGTTCTGTCATTTCTCAATTTCTAGTTTGGAGTATATTTTGAAATATATCGAAATATTAAATATTAAAGAGAAATATATGTGTGTATATATCGGTGTATGTGTATAGACACATAATGAATTGTGTGTGTGTATATATATATGGACATATATATATCTTTACATCTATGTAACTAAACATAGATGGGGGTGTTAGTAACTTTTTGGTAATAGAGTGCATCATCAAAAACATTTTGAAAACTTGCATTTATGTTATGTTATACCATCATTATATTAGGAAAAAGTCTCATCTTTTCCTGTTGTTCAGCTCTATCTTTTAAACTGTACCATGATGTTTTCTCTTTACCTTTAGGTCCTAAATTTGTGATATTTCAAAGCCATGCCTGCTCTTCTCAGTAAATTGTTTATTTGTTTAAAAAAAATTCATTCACATTCAAGTTGGAAACTAGTGTACCTAAAGTTGCTTCTCTCAAGCCTGGCTGTCTTGTCTTCCTGAAAAATTCCTGACATATGCTGAATTACCTGAAAATTTTATTCCTACATTCATCATGTAAATGCAGATTATGTTTCCAACATAGGACTTCATGCTTTCTAGAATATAAAGAAAATGGGATGTCTCAGATCCCGATCTAGAAGATCATATGAAGTCTGATTTGTTTTGCTTCAGGTTCAATCTCTCTTCTCAGTTTGGATATTTTCGGGGTTTCTTCTTGAATCTTATGACCACTAGCCTCTCTGGGGTCTTGATTTGGACACTCGTGAATTCTCCTGTCTCCGTTCCAGGTACATCTTGCGACCTTCCCCCTTTGAAGTCATCCTAGATTAGGTCCTGCTAGATTGTTACACCTCAAAATAGGAGATATATTATGTTCTCTCAAATTAAATCTCAAAGATTTGAAAGCATAGTATTACTGGGATGCAATCATAATTATTCTAATAATAATTATTAGAATAAATGTAGTAGTCCTTTGTAAGCCTAAGTAATAGTCTTCTCATTAAGACTCCAAAATCTTCCTTTATAGGTATCTGGTATAATTATTCTATGGAATATTTGAACTTGCACAGAAACTTATCAAATGGAACTACTTTTTTAAAGAGAAGTAAAAAATAAGAACGCTTTTTCTTTGAAGAAGTTCAAAGTCTTGATAAAGGTGATATGTGATGATTCTAAATGCTGCTGGATGTGATTTTATTGCTTCACATGTTGGCTACTAAAGGCCTTTGAAGTTTTTTCCAATCTAAGAAACAAAAATATCTACAACATTTTAATTAACTGAATTAGGAAACAGACATTTACATTTATTTTTATTAAAAAACATTCATCTCAGAGAAAGCAAAGTGGCTTTATCTTCTACAGAGAATAATTCAACCTATTTGTTGAATAGTTTCTCCTTCCCTTTTTTCTCTTAACAGTGATTCCTTTCCAAATTGTTTTTTACGAAAACACATCCTCTCAAAATAGATAAATAAGAACTCATTACGATTATGTGCAAATTAAGAAAAGAAAATTCTAAATTTTTATATCCGTGAAAAGTCTATAAAATCTATAGAATTATTTATAGTATTTTATAAAAGGAAATGAGCTATAAAAATGCTTACATTTGACTCTTATCAACTTAAATGCCACAAACCAGCATTCTGTTCATGGAAATAAAAAAAATTCCAGTTTAACTGAAATGAATGATTTCAAAGAGTTACAACAACACACCAGATACTTGACAGGCTTCTGTTTTTTTGGGTGTATCTGATTAGTCACATAAGCCAGTTCTTAGACTACTTGTGATATAGTTATCATAAATGATAGGGCATGACAATATTTTGTGGCCAGTGGCCTGCAGTTAAATATGAGCTGGTACATATCCTTGACTTGAGAGCACTATCAGTTTGACAGTATAGTAGTTTAAAGCTTAGCCTGGAGTTAGACAAAATAGGAGTTTGAAGTATGATTCTCTTACTTCCTAACCATGTGACCTTATATAAGTTACCATTTTTTCCCAAGACTCTGCCTAAAAGGATTACTTTATCTAGCAAAATTAATCATATTTTTTGCAATTTTGCGGTGCCCTCCCTGTGCCATTGCCTTCTGACTTTATGTTGCTACCCACTGATGGTGGGTTTGGACAGTGGGATGTGGGCAGTTAGTGGCACTGTGTCCATTCTGGGCAAAGGCCGTAGGAGACATCATGCTTTGCCACTTAATTCTTTTGCATTTTTGCTATTAACCCTAAGAAAAAACATGATCCAGGTAGCTTTAGGTCCAAGTAGAATGAGAGTCATATAAAACAGACCTAAACCCAGTCTTCAGCCTTGTGCCTTGAACATAAAATACAGCTTATCCTAGCTGCCAATTCACAAGTAAGTCCGAGTTAAATGCTTGTCATAAGTCAGTAAATTTTGGTGCTGTTTATTATACAATATTATTGCAGTAATAGCTAACCAGTACATTTTTCATTGCATACCTATTACTTCACATGGTCCCTGGTACATTCTAGGAGCTCACTAAATACAAACTATTTCAATTATCACTCTTTTGCCTCATTTATAACAAAGGAAACTTAAAAAGCAGGAAATGACCAGTTCTTTTATGAGCTTACTGATGAACATGACTTCCAGAATATTTTCCCAACTTAGTTTCTATTCCATGTAGTTGATAAATTAAAATGTAAATATAGGAGCTCCTGAGTGGCTCAGTGGGTTAAGCATCTGATTCTTGATATTGGCTCAGGTATTGATCTCATGGTAGTGAGCTGGAGCCCTTGTTAAGATTCTCTCTCTTTCCCTCTCTCTCCGCAACCCCCCCAAATACATAAACATTTAAAAAATATAAATATAATTGTTGTTTTGAGACAAGTTTGGCCCCACTTATTACTTATGGGGCTTTGTACATTTGGTCACTCAAATAATATGTATTGATGACTTATTATGTTTCTTTGGCCTTTTGACTTTGAGTTTCCTTTTATATAAAAGGAGGATAAAGAGAAACACTTTCCAGAGTTGTAAGGAGATGGATCATAATGTAAATAGACAACTTAGTGCAGGTTTTACCACATCAAATGTGCTGAGCTTATAATGGCTGCAATTATTTTTTAGGCAACCTATTATGATTTGTGTGTGTTCGTGTGTATGTGTGAGCCATTTGATATGGGTGCTAAGAGATAGGTCATTTCTCATCTGCCGTCAAGGTATAATCATCCTTCATTTCTCCTGTCTCAGGTTTAACTTGTGACAGGGTGTCAATGAGATGTTTTGATAAGTTTTCATTTTCCCTGTATTTTCTTGAAAATAGAATGACAAAAATTTAAGACAGTATTTATTTGACAAGCATGAATTCTGGAATCCGAAGATGAAGGCTGCAGTTTCTGACCCTCGTAGAGGCTTGGTTTTGATCCATTAATGAATGACTGCAGGTAGGGTTTCTCCATGGAATCTCCATGACAAGTCTGGTACACATTCCTGCATAGTCTGAAACTAGACTTTATTGATTCATTTAAAAAAAAATGAATTTCCTTCTCACCAACAACGCAAAGAAGATCCTCTTCCTCTGCATCCTCGCCAACATCTGTTGTTGCCTGAGTTGTTAATGTTAGCCATTCTGACAGGTGTGAGGTGGTATCTCATTGTGGTTTTGACTTGTATTTCCCTGATAATGAGTGATGTTGAGCATTTTTTCATGTGTCAGTTGGCCATCTGGATGTCTTCTTTGGAGAAGTGTCTATTCATGTCTTTTGCCTATTTCTTCACTGGATTATTTGTTTTTTGGGTGTTGAGTTTGATAAGTTCTTTATAGATTTTCAATACTAACCCTTTACCTGATATGTCATTTGCAAACATCTTCTCCCATTTTGCTGGTTGCTTTTAGTTTTGCTGATTGTTTCCTTCAATGTGCAGAAGATTTTTATTTTGATGAGGTCCCAGTAGTTCATTTTTGCTTTTGTTTCCCTTGCCTCCGGAAACATGTTGAGTAAGAAGTTGCTGCAGCCAAGATCAAAGAGGTTTTTGCCTGATTTCTCCTCGAGGATTGTGGTGGCTTCCTGCCGTACATTTAGGTCTTTCATCCGTTTTGAGTTTATTTTTGTGCATGGTGTAAGAAAGTGGTCCAGGTTCATTCTTCTGCATGTGGCTATCCAGTTTTCCCACCACCATTTGCTGAAGAGACTGTCTTTATTCCACTGGATATTCTTTCCTGCTTTGTCAAAGATTACTTGGCCATATGTTTGTGAGTCCATTTCTGGGTTCTCTATTCTGTTCCATTGATCTGAGTGTCTGTTCTTGTGCCAGTACCATACTGTCTTGATGATTATAGCTTTGTAATACAGCTTGAGTCTGGGATTGTGATGCCTCCTGCTTTGGTTTTCTTTTTCAAGATCGCTTTGGCTATTCAGGGTCTTTTCTTGTTCCATACAAATTTTAAGATTATTTTTTCTAGCTCTGTGAAGAATGCTGGTGTTATTTTGATAGGGGTTGCATTGAATATGTAGATTGCTTTGGGCAGTATCCACATTTTAACAATATTTGTTATTCCTATCCAGGAGCATGGAATCTTTTTCCATTTTTTTTGTTTCTTCTTCAATTTCTTTCATAAGCTTTCTATCGTTTTCAGTGTATAGATTTTTCACCTCTTTGGTTAGATTTATTCTTAGGTATTTTATGGTTTTTGGTGCAATTGTAAATGAGATCGAGTCCTTGATTTCTCTTTCTGTTGCTTCATTGTTGGTGTATAGAAATGCAACTGTTGGGGCGCCTGGGTGGCGCAGTCGGTTAAGCGTCCGACTTCAGCCAGGTCACGATCTCGCGGTCCGTGAGTTCGAGCCCCGCGTCAGGCTCTGGGCTGATGGCTCGGAGCCTGGAGCCTGTTTCCGATTCTGTGTCTCCCTCTCTCTCTGCCCCTCCCCCGTTCATGCTCTGTCTCTCTCTATCCCAAAAATAAATAAACGTTGAAAAAAAAATTTTTTTTTTAAATAAAAAAAAAAAGAAATGCAACTGTTTCTGTATAGAAATGCATTGATTTTATATGTTGAAACTTTGCTGAATTCATGAATCAGTTCTGGAAGTTTTTTGGTGGAATCTTTTGGGTTTTCCATATAGAGTATAATGTCATCTGCGAAGAGTGAGAGTTTGACCTCCTGCTGGCCAATATGGATGCCTTTTATTTCTTTGTGTTGTCTGATTGCAGAGACTAAGACTTCCAATACGATGTTGAATAACAGTGGTGAGAGTGGAAATCCCTGTCTTGTTCCTGACCTTAGGGGGAAGTCTCTCAGTTTTTCCCCATTTAGGATAATAATAGCATTGGGTTGTTCATATATGGCTCTTATGATCTCAAGGTATGCTCCTTCTATCCCTACTTTCCTGAGGGTTTTTATCAAGAAACGATGCTGTATTTTGTCAAATGCTTTCTCTGCATCTATTGAGAGGATCATATGGTTCTTGTCCTTTCTTTCATTGATGTGATGAATCACATTGATTGTTTTGCGGATATTGAACCAGCCCTGCATCCCAGGTATAAATCCCACTTGGTCGTGGTGAATAATTTTTGTAATGTATTGTTGGATCCGGTTGGCTAATATCTTGTTGAGGATTTTTGCATCCATGTTCATCAGGGAAATTGGTCTATAGTTCTCCTTTTTAGTGGGGTCTCTGTTTGGTTTTGGAATCAAGGTAATGCTGGCCTCATGGAAAGAGTTTGAAAGTTTTCCTTCCATTTCTATGTTTTGGAAGAGCCTTCAAGAGAATAGGTGTTAACTCTTCTGTAAATGTTTGGTAGAATTGCCCTGGAAATACATCTGTCCCTGGACTCTTATTTTTTGGGGAGATTTTTGACTACTAATTCAATTTCTTTACTGGTTATGGGTCTGTTTAAATTTTCTATTTCTTCCTGTTTCAGTTGTGGTAGTGTATATGTTTCTAGGAATTTGTCCATTTCTTCCAGATTGCCCATTTTATTGGCATACAATTGCTCATAATATTCTCTTATTATTGTTTTTATTTCTGCTGTGTTGGTTGTGATCTCTCCTCTTTCATTTTTGATTTTATTTATTTGGGTCCTTTCCTTTTTCACTTTGATCAAACTGGCTAGTGGTTTATCAATTTTGTTAATTCTTTCAAAGAACCAGCTTCTGGTTTTATTGATCTATTCTACTATTTGTTTTTTTGTTTTGTTTTGGTTTTGGTTACAATAACATTGATTTCTGCTCTAATCTTTATTATTTCCTGTCTTCTGCTGGTTTTGGGTTTTATTTGCTGGTCTTTTTCTAGCTTTTTAAGGTGTAAGGTTAGGTTGTATATCTGAGATCTTTCTTCCTTCTTTAGGAAGGCCTGGATTTCTGTATACTTTCCTCTTATGACCACCTTTGCTGCATCCCAGAGGTTTTGGGTTGTGGTATTATCATTTTCATTGGCTTCTGTATACTTTTTAATTTCATCTTTAACTTCTTGGTTAGCCCATTCATTCTTTAGTAGGATGTTCTTCAGTCTCCAAATATTTGTTACCTTTCCAAATTTTTTCTTGTGGTTGATTTCAAGTTTCATAGTGTTGTGGTCTGAAAATATGCACAGTATGATCTCATACAGATACCCTGGAAAACAGTATGGAGGTTCTCAAAAAATTAAAAATAGACCTATCCTATGACCCAGCAATTGCACTACTGAATATTTATCCAAGGGATACAGGTGTGCTGTTTCGAAGGGACACATGCACCCCAATGTTTATAGCAGCACTATCAACAATAACCAAAGTATGGAAAGAGCCCAAATGTCCATTGATGGATGAATGGATAAAGAAGAAGTGGTATATATATATATATATATATATATATATATATATATATACACACACACACACACACACACACATACATACATACAATGGAGTATTACTCGGCAATCAAAAAGAATGTAATCTTGCCATTTGCAACTATGTGGGTGGAACTGGAGGGTATTATGCTAAGTGAAATTAGAGAAAAACACATATCATATGACTTCACTCATATGAGGACTTTCAGAGACAAAACAGATGAACATAAGGGAAGGGAAACAAAAATAATATAAAAACAGGGAGGGGGACAAAACAAAAGAGACTCTTAAGTATGGAGAACAAACAGAGGGTTACTGGAGGGGTGTGGGAGGGGGGGATGGGCTAAATGGGTAAGGGGCACTAAGGAATCTATTCCTGAAATCATTGTTGCACTATATGCTAATTTGGATGTAAATTAAAATAAAATTTTAAAAAGTAATTAAAAAAAAAGAATGGTTAGGTGGGCAGGCATAGTAGCATAAGTGTTTTGCTGGTACAGATATGTTGTATACTAGTCTGCAGAATAACAATTTTCTTAGACTTTTGTCAAAAATATAACTTTAAAAGTGTTTTTTGTTGTTAAAAAATGAATTTCCACGAGTAGAATAATCCTGTTTTAAATCACATGAGGTGGGTGGTGATAGAGGCTAGATATATGCTTTGGAATTTTTATCTCCTCTCTCTGAGCACATGTGGGGGGGACTGTATGCCCAGACTCCTTTGTCTGGGGTTGGTCCCATGTAGCTGGTTTTTGATCAGTATTATTTGGGAGTAAGTGGTCTATGTTATTCTTAGGAATGGCTCAGAAAACTTTTCATGCAGACTTCCATATTGTATTGACATATTGGCTTGGCAAATGGAGGAGATCCAGAGAATGACTCCAGAGAGGCTCTAGGATCAGGCAGAGCCCAAGGTGACTGGTGAAGGGATCCTTCAGTGACTGCTTAGGGAGAAGTCACCCAGGAGAGCTGCCCAATTCTTAGTAACTCTGAAATGAGCAAGAAATAAACCTTTATTGTTTGAGGCCGCTGAGATTTTGCATTGTCATAGAAAGCTATTGGTGTTAGTTACCTCTGGCTGATTCTCTGATATATTGGTCAGGATGTATATTTATCTCTAGTGGGGGGAATCTATCTTTTAGGGGGAAGATGCTCTCATTTCCCATTTAGAAAATATCCATCCCATGGATAAGATAGCCTGGAGGTTAAAATACGAATATGGAGGCTGGGGTGAGGAAGAACTCAGAACCTGAGAGACAGAGAGATTGGCAGTAGGCATCTTACTTAAGTTCTAGAGACAATTAATGACATATCTCTTTTGCATAGAAAGAGCTTCTTCATAGTTAAATCTACTTGTCTGCGAAATCAGATCTTTGGACACAATCAATACATGTTAAAGACATTTGTCTTTTTAGCCATAGGGTTGTTAGTTTATTTTTGCTTTTTTGCTGATGACCTTTTTTTATTTATTATTAAAATTTTTTTTAAGGTTTCTTTTTTTTTTTTTTTGAGAGAAAGAGTGTGAGAGGGGGAGGGGCAGAGAGAGAGAGGAGACACAGAATCCGAAGCAGGTTCCAGGCTCTGAACTGTCAGCACAGACCCCATTGTGGGGCTCAAACCCCATGAACTGTGAGATCATGACCTGAGCTGAAGTTGGACACTTACCTGACTGAGCCACCCAGGCACCCCGACGACCCTTTTTAAATATAAAATTAGTGAAACATTCTTCATCAAGTCCAGAAAATCCAAGCACATTTTGTTACACAAGAAATATGAAGGTATGTGGTTGCTCACATTCTTTAGAAATTCAGCAGTGCCATAGACCACAACTTCACCATAATCTTATCCTTTTCCTCATATTCACTACCTAGTGGTCTCACCATGGCTATTATAGCTCCAGACATCACAGTAAGTTCAAAAAGGAAGAACATGCAAAAAACAAAACAAAACAAAACAAACAAAACCAAAAAAACAAAAACCAAGTGAAAAACAAACAAACAAAAACCTGGAAGATTTTTGCTTTAATCTCATTGGTCAGAAATGAGTCATGGGCTGCCCTTCATTACAGAAAACCTAGATAAGTTTAGCATTCATTGCTTATTTGTCTTTGGATATTCTAACATCTGTAGTATGTAGAGATGAGGGAGAAAGGAGATAGAATAGTTACTCAGTGACTCAGCCTATAATGTCTACCAAAATGTACTAGAATTAGTCTTTCCAAGGGTCTAAAGGACGTTCTGCCTGTTTTATTATACATTGATTTAGACAGATCAACTTTTACTTACAACACTGTCTTTACCCAGTGATAAACAACTTATTGTTATTTGGACTAAGAGATTTAAACTTTGACCATTGCAAAGAGGTTGCAATGTATATAGATACAGCCAGAACTGCAGAATCTAAGGGGAGGAAAGACTACTTCATGGATTTTCTGTGGCTAGGAAGAAGAACTAATCTGGGATTCAGGTGGTTTTAATAAGAATATCAACATGAAGGTCTGGATTAAAAAGATAAAGCCCAGAGAACTAGAAGGCCTATCCAATGCTTACTGGCCAATCTTCAGTGCTACCATGCATATTATTTCCTTTTTTTAATGTTTATTTATTTATTTTGAGAGAGAGAGTGCGTGCAAGCAGGGGAGGGGTGGAGAGAGAGAATCCCATGCAGACTCCATGCTATCTATGCAGAGCCTGATGTCAGAGCTCAATCCCACAAAGCATGACATCATGCCCTGAGCCAGAATCAAGTTGACTGTTTTACTGAGCCACCCAAGCGCCCCACATATTCTTTTCATTGAACCAGTATGATATAAAATATCCATGGTAAATATGATACCAGTGAGTACATATTGATCACATTAAAAAATGCCTGGTGAATATTTGTTTCTTTCCTCTCTCCCTTGCTCTTCCCAGAAGAGGAAAAGATCATTGCAGTCTTTCCTACATGGCATAAAGAGAGCCATAGGCTTGGGAGACAGGCACAGGTTCAAATACTAACTTCTTAACAGTGAAGTTGAATGACCTGGAGCATTGCCTAATCTCTCCAAACTATAAAATGCAAACATGAATGCTGTTTGTATCATTGCTATGAATATTCAATACAAAAATTATTTTTTCCCATTTTTTAATGTTTATTTTTGATAGGGAGAGGCAGAGACAGAGTGCAAGCAGTGGAGGGAAAGAAAAAGAGGGAGACACAGAATCCGAAGCAGGCCCCAAGCTCTGAGCTGTCAGCACAGAGCCTGACACAGGGCTCGAACTCACAAATGGTGAGATCATGACCTGAGCCAAAGTCAGATGCTTAACTGACTAAGCCACCCAGACATCCCTACAAAAAATATTTTAAAGCAGTTAATTCAGTTGTGGTCTATACTAGAGATTTTATAAATAGCTGGGATAGAGTGCTGGTAGGGACAGAATGTAAAAATTGTAAACTATTGCAATTGGAGCTTTCTTTGTAATTTCCCCTAAAGGCTGTCTCTGTGAGTCTAGGTCTGACTTGTTTATTTGTACAGTATTCCGGGTCATAGGACAATCCCTCATGATTCATTGTATCCTCAAGTTCTCTAGCAATAGCCTCACTTCCCTTCCCAGGACAAAAAGTCAGGACAAATCTGGGAGAGCCAGGTGGTCCAAGTTTTGAGCATGTAGTCTACACAGAAATATGCCAAGCTCTATTTTTAAAAGTTTACCTGTCTTTAAATGTGCTCATGCATTTTTTTAAACTTTATGTTCATCTTTTTAGTATCAATATTTTTCTGGTGTCCGTAATAATATTTTATAAAATGGATTATTAAAAATCTCTGTGAAATTTGCCTGCAGGCAAGCTTGCAATTCAAGAATAATTAAAGTGACAGTTTAAGAGCAAATTATGCAAGCCAGAGATGT
The DNA here is from genome assembly GCF_027475565.1 of Acinonyx jubatus. Lineage (NCBI taxonomy): Eukaryota > Metazoa > Chordata > Mammalia > Carnivora > Felidae > Acinonyx > Acinonyx jubatus. The sequence continues at coordinate 44,433,832 of NC_069391.1, forward strand.
GCAGTGGGTTTATTGTCACTCTCAGCTCTGTACTCTGAAAAAGGAAAGTGATTCAGCTTAATTTTTCATCAAGTAGCATCTTCCCAGGAGGCATTATGGAAGAGTGGAGTATGAAGGCATATTTCAGCTTTCCCAAACTGATGGCATAAACAGCATATGGTGTTCATATTTGTGTGTGCGTGTGTGAAAAGAATGGACAAAGCTCATTTTTCCTTCTTCATTGACATAATTTGAGGAAATCACTTACTGCAAAACAGTAAGTTTGTTAAATAAACTAAATTTCCTTCCACTTTTATTAAGAGCATTTTAAAATGTCTTGAAGATTGTAGACTTTCATTCCATATACAATTTGATGAGTGGACAGATAAAGCTTTCTTTAAAAACTAGCCCTATTGTCACACCCCCCAGATAATTCAGCTTTCCTGAAGTGTTATTCTTTTTGAGTTACATATTTTTAAAAAAATGACCTGCTTTTTAAAAATTTTGCGTTGGAAATTTTAAAAAGAACCAATTTCTCTTTTCCTGAAAACCTTGTGAGGATGTATTATTTCAGTCAAAATGTCATGTCCGTATGTGTTGTTCATCTAAACATTCCAATATGGTCATCTTCATGACGGTCAGTCCTGATACTAGACAGACCTGTTATGTAATGAAGATTTTTTTTTCATTGTATACTTTGCATGTATCCAGAGACTGGGCTGTGATTGTGTGATCGCTCAAAGCTTAGGACTGTCTTTTGGCTCAGAGGAACCGTCACGCTGTCACATTCTGCATGTATATTAAATCAGCAGAGTGAGCTTGATAATTATAATAAATGCTAACCTCTTTGAGTGCCTACCGTATGGCAGACACCGTACTAGGTATCTTATTCACAATTTCTCATTGAATCCCAACTATGTAAAGTTGATAAAATTATCCCATTTTATAGATGGGGAAGCTGAGGCAAAGAGAGATTAAATTTTCCCATAGTCCTACAGTCCTACAGCTGGTGATTCTGAAATTCAAACTCAGGTCTTGTTTCCTCAGAAGCATTTTGTATATGCATTTTGATGACTGAGACTGCTGTTAGAAGAAACCCTAATATTCTTTTCTCAGTCTCTCCCGAAGTAGCAAATTTAGATTTTTTTTGAACGTTGTCTCATAAGCACTTTGGAGGGACAGTTTTCTCTGTATCAATGTTACTGCTTTATTCTGGCCTCCTTTTGAACCTGGTCTGAGGACGCCAACAAGTTTGACAGTTTGGCCTGGCTCTCGACCTAGGAGACAAGCACAGTGTGAACATATATGTAATAGACACTGGGGACATGAACACATTCTCCACTTCTGGCTGCCTGTCTGCATATTAGTGATCACTACCTAGGCAAGTACATTTGGAAGGAGAGAACAGACCTAGACAATTACTTAAGAACAAGAAAATTGCTATGAAAATAGGAGTAAGCTAGAAGACTATGTGGAGGCTATATATAATTAGTCAGTTTTAATAGTAAATTCGGCTGTATGTGCTTTAAACCTACAATTTTCTTGTCCTCAAAATATCTTCATGATTGCTCTTTTTCGACAGCTCAAAGAATAGAATGAACAAAATTAAAAATACTTTCGTGGATTCCTTGAAAATTGAAAAAAGTGTGCTCTCAGGGGGAGAGATTGAGTCCCTATTTGAGAAAATAATTTTTCCAAATCATCATTGAGGGTGTGCTTAGATTAATTGGAGAGTATGCCATAGGATGGGTTAGATTCGGAAGTAATCTCTTAAAAATTAGAATGCACTAAAAGTATTTTCTCTAGATAAAACCTATATCAAATACTCAAATATTGTTAATGTTTTACTCAGAAGAATCTAAGCAGAAAATGTGGACTCTTTTATAGGTGGTCATGACCCAGAAATGCTATATTCTAACTTTTTTAGTAACCCCAAATTATGGAAAAACTTGGGCTTTGGTGAATTTACTTCTTTCTTCTCTCTGAGGAAGAAGGGTGCATCTCTGTAACATATAATTAACTCTTTTCTCCTCCCTATTGGGAGACTGAGGCTTGGCCAAGGAGATGGTCATGGTGTAGGCTGACCTTTCTCCCTGACATAGATCATATTTTTCCTATACTCACGAGCACGCATAGAGACTAACTTGCCAAATTCCACACAAACGTAAATAGAAGATTTTTATTCAGATTAGACTCCAAATTCCAAGCTGTTTTCCCCATGGAATCAGACTGGCTTTCATCATCTGACTTAGGAAAATATTTGGTACAAAGCTACAGCAAAAGAAAACGGTAGCAGGGTTTCCACTTTAGCATCTAGCGTGTTACCAGGAAGTAACTTAGGCAAGCCCTCACCATGGATTCTGTGCCTCACTTTCAGCTGAGACGTAAAATAAGATATGGTAATTGCTCAAAACAACACAGCCTTTGGAAACATCACTGGTGTCAGTATAATACCCATGCATGCCGGCTCACTAAACTGATCATCACCAGAAACTTTTGTATTCAAGCTGAAAAAACACGTGTGATTTGCTTGAACTTTGTCACGTGTTCCAGCTCCCGTGGATGCACACACAGCCCTGGTGCAAAGACAACTTTGCTTATTCAGAGTTTGTCAATATTGATGAGTTGAGTCTTCTCTCTTCTGCCAATTTGTGTGTGTGTTTTTAATGGTGGTTTCTGGCTTTTTATTGCTACTACTTATTTCAATCTACTTTGAATTAGCCAGATACTGCTTCAAGTAGAATGCAAAATCCATATAGTGGTGTACTTTCTTTTACCCATCCCATTATCTGTGCTCTTGTTGTCCTATATTTCACCTCTACGTATGTATTAAACCCTGATTTTTTTTTATTATTTTGGCTTTCAATAGTCATTTTTGTCACTTAGGCTTTTTATTTTATATTTATTCAAATAGATATTTCAAGCACATTTATTAATATATATCACCTCTCGTGAAAACGTGAGGTGAAAACATAAGCAAAAGAAATACCTAGAGTATTTCTAAGGTAATGACAAGTACATGCTAGCTGGCACCAATCTTTAGTCCATCCTGATGTCAGAGATAGTAAAATGTGAAATAAGACACATGTAAACTCCTGTATACCCAACACTTGTCTTAAAAAATGGAACAATTCCTAATACTGTTGAACCCCTGTGTATACCTATCTAATTACATCCCCTTCTTTTCACTTAAGAAATAACTACTAACTGAGTTTTGTGTTTATCATGCCCTTGTATTTTTCTACAGTCTCAATGAATATACAATAAAAGGTTTATTAGTTTTGTTCTTGAACTGTTCTATAAAATGTAACAATATCATATGTATTTGGTGATTCACTTCTTTAAATTTACATGGTCAGGCTCAACCATGTTTATGCCTGTATCTGCTAGTCATTTTTTTAAAGATTTTTCTTTGGTTTTTTATTTACTTTTGAGAGGGAGAGACAGAGAACATGAGCGAGGGAGAGGCTGAGAGAAAGAGAGACAGAGAATCCCAAGCAGGTTCTACACTGTCAGCACAGAGCCCGATGTGGGCCTCGAACTCATGAGTTGTGCGATCATGACCTGAGCAGAAACCAAGAGCAGATGCTTAACTGACTGAGCCACCCAGGCGCCCTCTGCTACTCATTTTTATTGTTGTATAGTGTCCCACTGTATATGTGTACCCAAATTTATATGTGCTCCTCCCGATAGAATTTGGGGTTGTTTATAGTGATTTGTTATTACAGATGGTTTTGCTGTAAACATTTTTTTCATCTCCTAGAACATAGGAGTTTCTCTTGATAATATACCCAGGGATGGGATTGTTAGGTCTAAACGATAGATTTGAATACTCTGCCCAAAAAAGCTGCTGAATACCGCCCTCCCCCCAATCCTCCCCTGAATATCCTCTCTGGGAACATGAGTGCTTTCCTAGCTTGGTCCATGGATAGAGCTAAACATCTGTGTTCAGATATCTTCAGGAAGAGGAAGATGAAAACAAAGAGGTGGTGGTTTTTCCTAGCCTGACATCTGTGAATTTTTAAAGTCATATATTTGGAAACTAAAGGCAGAGAGAAAAAAAGGCAAGGTAAATTGCTAATATTGTCTCTGCTGGGCATGGTGTGAGGTTGGAGTCGGCAGGAGAGGCGGGGAGGCTGCCCTTGGAGAATAGTGTCTCAGGCTGCGGTTAGTTGAAATTGCAAAATCTGCTATGAAGTCACTACTAGAGGTTGGGACATAAAAATTCGAATGGAAGAGAACATTTCGTGTTTCTGAAATTTAAAATGTACAAGAAAAGCTGGGATGGGCTCTGCTGGTATCTGACTCTGAAAGTTGGTCTTTTTATTACAGCTTCCTGCATTGGTTCTTAAGGTTACTGTCTCCTTGGTCTAAGATACTCTGTTAGCAGAGACTTCGGCCTTTTACCTCTGTTGTCTTCATGATGGCCTCCATATTGTTCCCCTCACAGTCTTAGACACAATGTATACTTCTCTACCTTGTGTTGGAATCAATGAATTTCTGGTAGAGATGGCCTAAGATTTCTTCAAGAAAGACCCTGTCCCACCAGGTCACTTACTTGAAGAACCCGAACTAGTTGTAGATTGGCTTTTCCCGAGTTTGCAAGATGTCCTCAACTCCTTTGTGGTAGGTAGGTCTCTGGCTGGTGATTTTGCCAGGAGAGGAGCTGTGTCTGCTGGCCCTGGGCTGCACTGCCTTTTTCCTTTAAGTTTTCTCTAGTAGTTCTATGGTTAGCTAGGGAGCAGCTGGGGGATAATTTTCAGATTGACTTTCCTCACCTGTCCTGCAGTAACATTCACTCCTCCTGTGGTGAAGCGAATTCCTTGTGCTGGGAGTTCCTTTTTCTTTTTTCCTTCCTTCCTTAGAGGCTTAAGTCTTTGTGGTTCCCACTCCATTAAATCACTTAAATCTTCACTCTGCGAGGTTGAGATAAGGGGTCCCTGCTCTAGAACCTTAACTGTTTTATAGCTTTGCAGTCACACTTAGGCTGCCCTTTGGAGAAAGACTGGCAGCTTCACCAACATGCTGGAAGTTCCTGCCGAGGATATGCTTGCTGTACCCACCACGACCACATTAACATGGGGACACGTTGATAGTACACACCAGGGTCAGGGGTCTGTTTCCTTGTGAACTGTCAGTAGCTGCTCATGCCATCGCTCCTGAATGTATCTGTCCTGGGTCCACACACTTGGTTGCTCTCATGCTCATAGTACCTGGTTCTGGGACTCTCAAGCTCCCTGCTGCTGTTCCCCTTTCCTCCTGTAGCTGAACAAATTAGGAGCTTCTAACTGGAAGAAGCTTTGAGTTGATCAAGAGTAATCTCCCATCTGTTGCAGGAATTTCTCTAAGGTACTGCTGTCAGTTGATAATTTCTGTTTGGTGTGAACAGTTTCAGTGCCAGAAAGAGTATTATTACAATAAGTACTCACACTTATATTCTGCACACTTGCACTAATATTTTTACTAAAAGGTTCCTAGAGGGCGCCTGGGTGGCTCAGTCGGTTAAGTGTCCGACTTCAACTCAGGTCATGATCTCACGGTCCGTGAGTTCGAGCCCCGCATCGGGCTCTGGGCTGATGGCTCAGAGCCTGGAGCCTGCTTCCGATTCTGTGTCTCCCTCTCTCTCTGCCCCTCCCCTGTTCATGCTCTCTCTCTCTCTGTCTCAAAAATAAATAAACGGTAAAAAAAAAATTAAGAAACTAAAAGGTTCCTAGAGGTTAGACAGGGTTCGAGGGATAAGCACACTTTATGTTCTGATGGCTACTAACAAATTATATATGTGTGTCCACTCAGATTAGTACCGATCTGCTATCATAATTCGTATGTCGTATTTCCAAGTCATGCCAGAAGCTTGCCACTGCCCCACACTTGGGTGTGTCCGTTGGGTGCCCAGCTGGCGTGGTCCTGGATCTACCTATCATGGTCTACTTGTGGTCTGACAATTAGGAGCTTTCCCCAAATGGGCAATTGGTGGGACAGAGGTTTAAGCAAAATGTGTGAGCAGTGGCAACCTACAAACATAGTGTAGCAGGATTCTCACACAGAGAGTCGTGACACTGAGGCTTTTCTTTCCAGAAGCAATTTTATTCTTGCCGGCACTGCTCACTTAGGCTCATACCTGAAAAACTGAGCCCCAAAACGTTACGTGGCATAGTTTTTTAAATATATATTCTACTTCTTTGTCTCCCATATATGGTAACTTACAAACATGCAGTCTGATTAAGTGGTCTTGTGTTACAAGGTCGTGAGGGATGTCGTCACCTATGGGTATAGCCAGGTTGCCTTGAGGTTTTTGTTTTGTTTTATTTTGTTTTGTTTTGTTTTTCTGAGGGAAGGGACCCTACCACAATAGCTGCTGATTAACACCAAAGGTCTTTAGGAAATTCAAGCAAAGTTACCTGGTCAGTTCTAAGATCTCTGTAGGCTGCTGCTGCTGCTGCTGCTGCTGCTGCTGCTTCTGCTTCTGTTTCCTCTTCCTCCTTCTCCTCCTCCTCTTCCTCCTCTTCCTCCTCCTCTTCTTCTTCTTCATCTTCTTCAAGATTTATTTATTTTTAAGAGACAGAAAGAGACAGAGCATGAGTGGCGGAGGACAGAGAGAGATGGAGACACAGAATCTGAAGCAGGTTCCAGGCTCTGAGCTGCCAGTACAGAAACCCAGGCAGGGCTTGAACCCATGAACTGTGAGATCCTGACCTGAGCCGAAGTCAGATGCTCAACCGATTGAGCCACCCAGGCACACACATTCCGCCCCCCCCCCTTTTGTTTTTTGGCTTGTGCTTTTTCTCTGGGTGACCCAGCCATGTCCATGTTGATTGTGGGTTGAGCCAGCAGCCTGATGGTAGATGGTGGAAGGAGAGGCCCGTGATTGCACTATTCACAGTAACCATCGAGACCCAGTTATTTACATCAGTCACTTTTCCTTTTGGCTGACCTGTATAAAGATGGTTTCAAACATTGGTGCATTCTTGAACACACCATTCCTTCCCTTATATCGTTGTTTAATGCAGGCCCGCTGTTAACGTATTGAACGTAGCACTAAACTATTGCTATAGGCAATGTAGTGCAATAACATAAATATTCATGCATCTCTCCTGTTCAGACAGCTCTGCCTCCTACAAACCACAGACCCAGTGATGGGGAGTGGATCAGCTGCTTCCCGTCCTCCCCCATGGTTCTGTTTTTATTATGTACTGCTTTCTTTTATCTGTTGTCATCATACTCTTTCTTTCAACAGCCATCCCCTTAGGGTAGGGCCCATGTCGGCTTTCGGCTTTCACAGAGCACAGGTGGATCCAGATGGAGACAGGAGTGAGGTATTCATGTATCGAATTCGTTGTTTTGTTTTTTTTTTATAAAGGCATCAAGAAATGAGAAAGCAGCGTTTAAAATTACTCCTAGGTTTACCCTTTTTCTGTTCTTCATTCTCTTGTGTAGTTAGACGTTTTCATCTGGTATCAGTTGCCTTCAGCCTGAAGCATTTTCTTGGGCATTTCTAATGATTCAGGTTTACTGGTGATGAATTCACGCAGCTGTTTATCTGAAAACAAACAGCTCCTGTTTATCTAAAAATGTTTCTGTTTTGCCTTTATCTTTGAAGGATATTTTTACAGGATATAGAATTCCAGATGATACTTCTTTCCGTACTCTAATCTTTTTTATTGTATTGTCTTTTGATTTACATTGTTTCTGATAAGAAGTTGGTGATAATATTTGTTTGTTCCCCTGTGTGTAAAGTGTGTCTTTTCCTTTGAGTACTTTTAACATTTTCTTCTTAGAATTTTCTTCTTCTTTCTTCTAGAAGAGTCCTAGATGTGGTTTTGTGTTTTCTTGTTTCACATCGGTTAACCTTCTGTAGATTGATATCTTGTCATTAAACGTGAAAAATTTGGGGGGAATTATTTCCTCAGAAATGTTTTCCTGGCCCAGTCTTTTTCGTTCACCTCCTGGGGTTTCACTTCTGTGTAGGTTAGATCACTTGATATTGTCACAAGGATCATGGATGTTCTTGTTCTGTTTCTGTCGTTGCTTTTCTGTTTAATCTTTTTTTGCTCCGTGTGCTCTAGTTTAACCGGTCTTACAGTTCATTATTTTTCTTTAGTCTGCTGTTAAATCCATTCAGATTAGATGTTAGATGTTGTGTTTTTCATATTTAGAATTTCATTCAGCTCTTCACAATTTTTTCTCTGTAGAATCCCATTCACTGACATTATTCATCAATTCTTTTACTGTTTTGAATATGTCTAGAGTAGCACTTATACAGTCCTTTTATCTTAAATCCAACATCTTTGTCATCTCTCGATCTGTTTCTTTTGGCTATTTTTTTTTCTCCTGGTTATGAGTCACATTTTTCTGCTTCTTTGCACATTTTTTTAATAGTATACTAGACATTATGGATACTACATTGTTATAAAGCTAGGTTTTCAAATCTTCCTCTAAAGGATGTTGAGCCTTGCTCTGGAGAAGCAGTTAATTTTTTGATGGTTACACTCATCCTTTGTAGAGATTTTTGAATATTTGTTGGGGCAGGTTTAATGAAATGTTGACTTAAGGACCACTCTAGGCAGTTTCTTGTATGGTGGCCTTTCTGGGATCTTGACTAAAATGCCTTGTTTTTGTTTGTTTGTTTGTTTTCAGTATTTCTGGCTGGTTCTTAATTCTTCTAACTTTTAGCACCATGCATCCTCCAAAATCTTACTTCAGCCCAGAGTCTCAAGGAGCTGTTCTCTGCTAAGCCTCATGGAGTCTTATTTTCAGTCGACGTAGCTTAGTATTTGGCCAAAGACACAAGGTAACTCTTGAGCAGGTTTCTGTGGTTCCTTCTTAGCCCCTTCCTGTCTGGTACCGTTACATGTAACTTGAAGCCACCTCAGCATCTCTATGTTGTGATCTTGGTTGCCTTTCCCTAGTGAGCTTGTGGTTCTGTTTATTCTCATCTTCCCTCTGATTAGAAAGTTCCCCAAAGTCAGTGTGAATGTAGAGCTCACTGTTTCTCGTCTCTCAAGGGTAATATTTTTGCCATATCGTGATCCAGTGGTCGAAGACAGTTGCTGTTCATAGTTTACATGTTTTATGTTTGCTTACAATCAGACGGTAAGCTCAGTATCTGCGATTTTAGTATGCTGTATCTTCAAACCTGATTTCGAGTCCAAACTCCACAAAATTTTGGTGTTGTGACCTTAGACAAGTTTCTGAAATTTCCTGTGTCTTGGTTTTCCTATCTTTTAGAATAAGGTAATAGTTCCCAATTAACTAGAATGTATATAATACAGGCCTGCCACCATAGTTCACTAATAGCGTAATGTATATACCACCTTTCTCCATTTCCTTATTACATTCATCTTGGCATAAATGCATTGTGCTTCATTGAAATAACTAACCTTTTCAGTTTGTTCTGAATCTTCGGGAACAGAGATTTAAAGAAAAAAAAAAAAGAGGCTGCTTGGGGAAAAGTCCTGAAGTGTTTAAAATCCCATGTTTTACATGTCCCTGTACACTAATACTGTGATATCTTGCCACTCACAATCTTCTTCTTGGAATATAGAGAGCTATTATCTTCCTGTGGCTTCCAGAATAACCTATAGTATGCCTTAGGCTTAAAGAGAGATTTTGCCTAAGTATGTTTCTATGTAGAAGTCTTCAAAAGTGTTCAGGGACAACTTAGTGTGGCAAGATAGGGATGGTGTAAAAAACTTTAAAAACTCCTATCTAGAGTCCACAAGCTTTTACAACAGTCTTATTTGAAGGGTTTTTTTTTAATTTTAAAAACTGTTCTGAAGAATCAACAAATTTAGAAACATGCTATATATAGATCGCATTGATGCAAGGTAGAAATACTTCGCCAAGGATTTATGATGTGTTTTTGAGGGGTGCTCAGTTAGAACACCGCAACAGCCATTGAAAATACATTTACTTTAAGTTGCCCCATCAATTATAAATAGCTTACTGAAAATGCTTAGAAATTACATTGAAATGTGACATTCTTTTTGAACAAGAGGATATAGTTTTTGAAGATGTTAAAATTGTTTTATTCTATAAACACATTGTTCTTGGTATTCATAAATTGCTACACTCTATACATAGTGGGAAAAAAATAAGGAAAATTATCCAGTTTTTAGGATAGTAGTAAAGCTTGAGGAAAAAAAAATTAAAGTTTGTTCTTCTTTTCTTTTTTTAAAGGTTTATTTATTTTTGAGAGAGAGTGCACGCAAGTGGGAGAGGGGCAGAGAGAAAGAGAGAGAGAGAGGGACAGAGGATCAAAAGCAGGCTCAGTACTGACAGCAGTGAGCCCAATGTAGGGCTCGAACTCATAACCTGGAGATCATGACCTGAGCTGAAGTCGGATGCCCAACTGACTGAGCCACCCAGGCGCCCCCAAAAGTTTGTGCTTAACAATAACAAGTGGATTTTGCTTCTCTGGAAACTCTAATGAGCCAAAAAAGAGTCTGTGTTTTTTATCTATCTACCCTTCTACCACGGGATCATCCCATTATTGGTATTGAGAAATGTTTATCAAAAAGTTACTATGTGCCAGGCCCTGTGCGAAGCTCAGAAGATGAAACTATTAGACACGTGGATAGTTTCTGTTCACCTTGCAGTTTATAGTTCACCCAGTAATACAGAAACTAAAAAATGTACCGTGCAGAAGTCTGCTAGCAGAATTGAAGAATGGTACAAGAATACATAGCAATGAGGCATTCTAGTCTGCAGGGATTAAGGGAAAATATATTATTTAAACTGAATTATCCAAGGGGACAGAAATGCTAACGGTCCTACCAACTGAGGGAGTAGCAGGTATGCAAGCCTGGAGGTGGAAAAGTATGACCGGCTTAAGAAAGACATTTGGAAGGTCATCAGTTGGAAAGTGATGGAATGTTAAGACTAGAGATGTAGATGTGAATGAGGTTTGGAATGTCTTTTAAGGAGTGTGCACTTAATTCTAAAAGCACTATGGAGATACTGAAGCATTTTAAGCACCAAAGGATTTATCATCTGATTTCAAGTGGATCATCCTGACATGACCAGCATCTGTAGACTTCTATATTAAAATAGAATCAAATTTGGAGATATGCCACCAGGTTGCTGAACCCAGATTAACCTAGCAAGATCCATTACCACCTGGATAGACTGTAATATTTTGTGGTTTTAGGTTTGCTATTCATCATACCCATCAAAGTCTTGAGACCTAGTTACTGTCTTTTTTTTTTTTTTTTTTTTTTTTTTTTTGGCTTGTTGAGCCACCTGGTCAACATGGCAGGGTTCTACCTTAATTTCCAGTGAATCTTCCAGTTTCCCTGTCCTAAACCATCCAATCCAGCCTCATTGAATAGAGTCTGCCATCTGCCTATTCCTCATGTCCTTCTAACTTTTTCAGTAGTGCATGAGATGATATTTCATTATTTCCCATCACTGTCTAGGGCTTTGTGCAAAACTGGATGGTCTCTTAAAGAGTACAGTGCCTACGAACAGTATTCAGACCTTGGATTCTCAAATGTTTGGACCTAATCATGTCAGAACACATTCTTGTTTTATTTTCTGGATACATACTAGGCAGGATAGTTTTACTGTTATTTCTTTTCTGGAGTTTGGGTATGTATGTATGTATGTATGTATGAATTTTTAAAGTTTGTTTATTTATTTAGAGAGAGAAAGAAAATGAAAGAGAAAGAATATCCCAAGAAGGCTCTGCTGATAGCATGGAGCCTGATGCAGGGCTTGATTCCACAAACCCTAAGACCATGACCTGAGCAGAAATCAAGAGTCAGACACTTAACCAATGGAACCACCCACATGCTCCTGGAATTTGATTTTTATTTTATTTTTTAAAGAATAGGTATGCTGGATATACTTTTTCAAACTGTATTCTCCCTTTTCCCATCTCTGCTGATTGGTATTTTCCAAACACTTGACCTCTTTTTCTCCCATGGTATATGTCGTAACATTAAATCTAACCTTATTGAATACTGATTTCAGACAGATAAAGTCCACATATTTTTACAACTTCCTGAGTTCTATAGGCTGGACTGCTTGGCAATACACCAAAGCTCCAAAAGACTTAGCCCTTGAACAGTGTGATCCTAAAAGTTCCCCGGAAGCAGCAGTGATATATAACATAGTCCAAATGATTTATTTCATGGGAGACTGAAATTGTCCTAAAGCACTCATCAGGTTCTTACCATTTTGAGTCAAAACAAAGCAGCAGATTAGAAACAATGGAGCCTACTGATATGAGAGAAAACAATGACAGCTATCAACAGAGGAAGAACTCCAATTTACTTAATACAAGCTCAGAAAATATAAAGCATTGTAGAAGATATATAAAGCCAAACTCTTAGCAATTTAGTAATGCACATTAACAATGATGAGACCAAGTCACCAAGAAATGGTTATATTTTGAATTATGTATTCTATTGAAGAAGTTGTTGAAATGTTGGTATATTTTATTTAAAATATAAAATGATTTCTATTATAAGTGGCTAGAGTATAAAGAGGCAGTACTTAAAATATTAGAAAAAGATGAGTGGAAAATGCTTTGGATTTTGGACTCATTGTTTTTAATGGCAGCAATGTGTTATGTTCAACTCTGTTTCTCATGTAAGATGTGAGTGTTGTAAATAAGCCAAGGTTTAGTAGAAAGATGATAGACATAGGTTTATAGTCTATAGACTTGGGTATTCTGATTCTGTATCCTACCAGTTGAGTGATCTCTAGGAAGATAGGTAACCTGAGCCTCAATTGCCTTATTGGTAAAATGAGAATAATTAATAATCACTTTCCTGTAATGTTCTAAGGATTAAACACTATAAATAAACTGCCAATACCTGACATATGACTGCTGAATAAATAAGTGCCACCATAAAAGGTGGCAAAAATTGTAAAAGGTTTTTATTACCCTTAAGATAGTTTTACCCATCAGGAGACTCATTCTATGGATATTAAAACAAGCTTCATGCAAATACTCCAAGGTATCTTCTGGATATTAGTTGCCTTACATATGGAAATGATGCCAAACTTCACATATCAGAGGCTCTAGAGTACATTAGGAGTTTAGACATTCTGCAGACAAGGGCACCAAGGTCCAGGAAGGATAAGAACCTTGCCTGAGAGAATACAGATAATAGCAAGTTTGTATCTCCAGCCTAGAATATTTACCAAGCCTCTCGCCCTTCAAGGTTCATTTGGCATCTCAAACACCTTGCTGAGCATTTCTACTTTGTGTTCTATCATTTGAAATTAGCACAGTAGTGGCCTCTAACTTCTACGTGCATGACTTAGACAGAAGTACTTGATAGGGGGTGGTGTATAAGAAAAGTACCTTGATACTGCATTTAAGCAGGAAACCTATCATGCACTTGTATTAGACTTAAAGTTCTTTTTTTCTTCTGGGAATGGAATGTGAATCAGTACTAAAAGATCTTTCCCAGCCACCCTTAGCAATGTTACTGAATTTAGCCATCATTTTTGTCCAAATAAATCAGATCTAGCTATCCTCGTTTCATTCAGTGAAATTGGTATGCTTCCACCTTGACTTGACAATTCAGAATCATCCTTTTCCTTACCTGTTTCCTCATTTTCTACATCCATTGAGCCATTAAGTTTGTTGGTGCCCCTTGGAAAACATTTCTTGTGTCTATTTCTCTTTACGTTCTTACCAGTATGGCCAGGGGCTACAACTTCGCCAGGTAGACTCGTGCCAAAATCTTCTAATTGGTGGCCTGTCCCACACTTCTCTCCTTCTTTGCTATTGTGTGCACTGTTTTAAAACACCTGTTTCCTTTTGTCACTGCCTTGTTTAGAGTCCTTTACTGGGTCCTCCTGGCCTGTAAATGAAACTGACTCCCTGGACCAGCATGCATCCCTTCTTGCTTCTGATGTATCTTGTTTCATATTATTGTTCTTTCTAATTTCTTATGACAAATATTTAGTTCTTTTATTCTTTGAATTCTTTTTTCTTACGTGAATAGAAAGTGTTTCTGAGGCCTCTATTTGTGATTATGAACCTGAAAACCATTATTTTAATGAATGAATGTGTTCAACACACTAGGCTGCATTAATATATTTTTTTAAATTCACAAGTATGAAAACGATTTCTAGCAATGGTAGTTATCCCTGCATTGGGATAGAATTGTAACTTCTATTATAAAGAATCATGTAACATGAGATCTACCCTTTAAACAAATTTTTAAGTGTATAGTATGCTACTGTTATCTGTAAGCACATCACTCTCTAGAACGTACTCATCTGGCATGATTGAAACTCTGTACCTTTGAACAGCTACTCTAGCCACGAAAAGAGGGGGGAAATGCAAATGCATATTAGTAAGTGAAAGAAGCAATCTGAAGAGGATACATACTGTGTGATTCCAACTGTATGACTTTATCGAACAGACAAAACTATGAAAACTGTGAAAAGATCAGTGGTTTTCAAGGGTTTGGGGAAATGGAGGAATGACAAGGCAGGCACAGGATTTTTACGGTGAAACTACTCTGTATGGCACTCTGCTGGTGGATACATGTCATTACATTTATCTACATCCATAGAATGTACAACACCAAGAGTGAACTCTATGTAAACTATGGACTCTGGATGATAATGATGTCAGTGTAAGTTCATCGGTTGTAACAAACACATCATTTTAGTGGGGGATGTTGGTAATGCGGGGGTGCTATACATGTGTGGTGGCAGAGAGTATAGGGGCAGTCTCTGTATCTTCTCAATTTTGCTATGAGCCTAATACTGTTGTTAAAAAAAAAATTAAAAAGGTGATTTATTCACCACTATTAGAGTATTACCCTTATATATCATATATTTGACTATTTACCCTTCCCAGGGAACTTTATAGAGTGCTGTTCAGCTCCCTTCCATTATATCTTGTGGGACTCCCTTTAGCATTAGTTGTAAGGCAGATCTACTGGTAATGAACTCCCTCAGTTTTTGTTTATCTGGGAAAGTCTTTATTTCGACTTCATTTCTAAAGGAGAAAATTTTGCTGTATTTGGTATTCTTCATTGGCAATGTCTGTTTGCCTTTTTTTTTAATATTTTTTGTTTTTCTTTGTTGATATTGTAGTTTTATTCATGCGTCATCTTGATTTAGTAGTGCCTCTTTTTTATGTTATTTTTAATTCTTAGGTAAGTCATATACTTCTGTTTCTTTGGGAACAGTTTCTGAAGATTTATTTAGTTCCTTAGGTTGGGCCACGTGTCGCTAGTTTCTTCATTTGTCTTATTTGCTGGGATTCATGAATTTGAAAACAACAGCCACCTCTCTTAATCTTTACAGACTGGTTTCATACAAAGGGGGATCCTCACCACTGGGCCTGGCTAGAGATTTTGGGGCCCCTGAGGTGTTTTAGGGGTGTGATGTGACTTCTCTGGGCTTGTGCATAGAGTTCCTCAATTAGAGAGGCCTTGCTCATTTCTTGTTCAGGAGCTCATAATCTCTTGTACCCTCCGGTGTCTGTCTGCAGCGCTATAAGCTATTTGCTTCTACAGCAGAAAGCTGCCCCACTCTCCCTCATTCTCAACAGTGAATACCTGGCTCCCTGTTGGAGCCCAAAGTCAGGGGAGACAGATACTAGACCCTTGGGAAGCTCTCCCAAAAGCTGGATCCCTGGATGCACATCTCCCTGAGGGAGAAGGCTTGAGTTATGCACCTTCTACAGATCATGCCCATAGCAAGCCCTCCCCACCTCCCACCACCTCCCAACGCCAGTCTCCTTTGTTCTCATTGACCCTCAAGCATCAAGATTAGGTCAGTTCTCTCCGAGCTTGAGAGCTTCGAGTGAGGCGAGACACAAACCCGTCCCTCTGTCAACCCTCTCAAAAGCAGGAACTTGGGACAAATGCTCCACACTTGTCTTTGTCCCCATGGAAGAAGTCCTAAGCTAGGGAATTCTCTCCCAGTGCTAAGCTTGGGTCAGGGGCTTGGTGCCTGTAAAGTCAAATTGTTCTTTCCTGTTTCATTGTGGTTGGTTCTTCTCAGCTTTGTGGTCATCTAGGCTGCTGCAACTTCTTAACTGGAGTATGGAAATCCCATAAAGCTATTTTGGTCTGTATGTTGTTGTTAAATCAGTGTTTCTCCACGGGCCAGTGAAGGCTGGGATTTCTACTCTACCGTCCTGTCTATGCCACTTCTTTTAACTTTCTTCTAATGGTTAAGGTATTTAAGGCTTCACATTTTCTTCTAATTAGTGCTTTCACTGTGACCTATAGGTCTGTGGTGGGAGGTATTCTCAGTTTCCTTAATTTCTAAATACGAATTATGCGTTTAACTTTATTTTTTATTAAGAATCAAATAAGGTCTATATCTTAATTTTTAAGGATTCACTTACATTTGGTCATTTGTTACTTTTAATTCCTGTTTCAAAAGGGCTATGATCAGAGAATGTAACTTATGAAATCTCAATTTTGAAAATAGGTTAAGATTGTCCTTGTGACCAAGTATGTGATCAATTTTTGTAAACATTCCATGAATATAATGAAAATCTGTACTCTCTATCCAATGAGTAGAGAGATATTTCTTTGAATCTGTGGTATCAAGTGTACTGATATCATTAAATTCCTATGCCATTTTTTCTTCTAGTCAATCCAGTTATTAGAGAGTCATACTAAAAATATCACACTTTAATTTAAATTTTTACCACATTGTCCTTGGGTATCCTATAGTTTTTATTTATGTACTTAGATATATTGTTAGGTGCAATAAGAATTCATGTCTTAACATAACTTTCATATCACTTACGTTTTTACTTTCTTATAATCATTGTATTCCATTTAGCATTTTTAACCAAAAATTCTACTGTTTTTGATAAAAATATTGTCACTTCTTATTTTTTTCTCTCTTTTGGCTTCCACTTACCTGTCTCCTTATTTTCACCCTTTCTTTAAATGTGTATTTTTTCCTTTTTTAAACAATTTATTTTATTTTTACATTTATTTATTTTTGAGAGACAGAGAGAGACAGAGCATGAACAGGGGAGGGGCAGACAGAGAGGGAGACACAGAATCAGAAGCAGGCTCCAGGATCTGAGCTGTCAGCACAGAGCCCGACTCGGGGCTTGAACCCAGGAACCGTGAGATCATGACTTGAGCTGAAGTTGGACACTTAACCGACTGAGCCACTCAGGCGCCCCTAACGTTTATTTTGAGAGACAGAGGGGCAGAGGGGGAGAATCCCAAGCAGGCTCCATGCTATCAGTGCAGAGTCCCATGCGGGGCTTGATTCGACCAACTGTGAGATCATGACCTGAGCTGAAATCACAGGTCAGACACTTGACCAACTGAGCCACTCAGGCACCCCATTAAATGTGTATTTTTAATAAGATGTGACAGAATTTTACTTACATTTCTCCTATTCACCTGATGGTCTCTGTTTTTTAATGGGAAAAGCCAGTTCTTTCATATGTATTGTATAGATTGATATAATTTAACATCCGCAATTGATGTCTATTACTTTTTTAAACTGTTGTTTGCTTTTTTCCCTTTTGTAGTATTTTTATCTTTTTTTGATCAAATTCTCATTTTCCCCTTATAGCTGTAGAATTTTTATTAAAGTTACTAATATTCAAATGAA
Source organism: Acinonyx jubatus (assembly GCF_027475565.1). NCBI lineage: Eukaryota > Metazoa > Chordata > Mammalia > Carnivora > Felidae > Acinonyx > Acinonyx jubatus. Next base: position 44,451,382 of record NC_069391.1, read on the forward strand.
GAAAATATTGTGTTACAATGAATATTAATAGCAACCTCACCAGAAAAAAGGAGACGTGAAAAGCAGTGTGAGGAGCTTGTATATGAAGAGGAAAGAGTAGCTCAAGCTACTTGGCTTAAGTAATTGAGGATGTGTTCTGTATTATGTATAAAAACTTTAGGTTCTGTCTAAATCTGACCGTCTTTTCCCCACTCCATTATGAGCTGCCTCCCGGAACCTCTGTTGAGTCATTCAACATATGGAGTGAACAAAGTGCAGTTTCTGGCTTCAGGGGCCATTCACTGGGTGCGAGCCTGGTGAATTTTATAGCTATTGAACTAAATAACCCCAACATTCCTTCCAGCTCAAGAAAGTTTGATTCTATAAAGATCCCTGTCTCCCCTGAAACAATTAAGATTTATATATCTGGTAGTCTCTTCTGAAATCTTAATGAGAAAAATCAGGAGAAAAGGTATAGCAATGTGCATTTACTCAATGATTACTCAAGATCTTTCACCTTTATTACTTTTCCTCCAACCTATTCCTTTTCCTCTTATTGTCTGGCAACTCTCCCAGCTCCATGGAGCATACCCCACTAGAATCAGAACATAGATTTTTACTATGAGCCTTGGGCAGCAAAATGAAGTGAAAAGCTGGAAATTTCCAAGTGAATTCACTCTGCACTGGTAGGAAAACAAAACAAGTATGAGAAAGTCTTTTTAAAATGTGGATTTAAAAACAATAGATAGCGTGGCACATTATGATCCCTTCGATATTTTTTATTTGGATATTTAAGTAGTACACTTACAACTCTAAGAGAGTTAAGGGGGCTTCCTTGTGATTCTCAAAACCAACTATACATCCCTGTCTCCAGGGCTGGTTATTTTTAAATGAGGAGTTTTAGACTGTACTCCAGAGAGTGGGACTTAGTAGATTTCACTTGAGACCCATGAATCTGTATTTTGGAATTTCCTCTTGAATTGTTCTGATGTATTCAAAGTTTGAGGAACTACTGAGAAAAATGTAAAACTCAATTTGCTGTTTCTTACTCTAAGATTTTTATGCATAACAATCTCATGCTCAGAAATTTTGACCACTTTGAACGAACTGTCCGTCCAGTATGAATAGTTTAATTCCAATCAAATAAGTATTGCAGCCCATGTATCAGATTTAAAGCACTTGTGAAACTTTACTGAAAGCTCCCACAATCAGCTGTCCATCTTAGAGACAGCCTAAAACCTGAAACAGAGTCTCTGTCTTTGTTTAATTAATTTTAGCAGATTTCACGTGATCATGTTTTTGTCAGATCACATATATAGATATGTAAAATATATACACACATATATAATGTTATATATTATGTTATATACTTATAAATACATAATATTGTATATATTTATATATTACATATGTATTTTTTATATAAGAAGGTTATAAGACACTAAGAATGTAAAAATCTCAAAGCATTAAAGTTGAACACCAAGTAACCTTTTACTGTGCATTATCACAAAAACACAAGCACAGAACAGAAGCACAAAACTGCAACACTGATTCAGACGTGTTATTGCCCATGGGGCAATACACTTAATCTACCCCTTCACGTGCCAAAGTGCATTGACTTAAAGGATTTGGTGATAACAGATATTGCAAACATGGGTGGTCAAGAAGAACATGAAAATGCAAGCTAAGGTAGATTATTGATTACTTATGGCAAGGCCATCCATTCATTCCATTTTGGTCTTCTATTTGGAGATTTAACTATATATATATATATACACACACACACACACAGATACATATATATACACACACACACATATGTGTGTATATATATGTGTATATATGTGTGTATATATACACATATGCATATATATACACACGTGTGTGTGTATATGTATATGCAATTGATGCTACTATTTGCATAGTTTGAGACTGCAATTTTACTCTCAACATATGTCATATATATGCAGATTGAGTTGCAGTTAGCAGTCTACTAGTAAGCACATAAACGGAATGATATGAACTGAAATTACGTGCTGTAAAAACCATCTTTTCATCCACACTTTATCTTTGTTTTGGTTTAAGATAAGACCTTGTTATCCTCTCCCACTCCTAACTTTGTGTAACGAACACTTAAAATGTTCAGAAAGGTAAGGAGCAGTTATTAAGCCATAAGAATAATTATTATCAAGGAAGAAAAACTAATCAAGTTGTTTAAAGGAATTGGACCTTAAACATTTTCATTGTTGTTCAGTATATCCCCACTCTTCTTTTTAAAAAAAAAAATATTTATTTTTGAGAGAGACAGAGCATGAGCAGGGGAGGGCCAGAGAGCGAGAGGGAGACAGAATTCTGAAGCAGGCTCCAGGCTCTGAGCTGTCAGCACAGAGCCCCACACAGGACTGGCACTCACATACTGTGAGATCATGACCTGAGCTGAAGTTGGACGCCCAACCGACTGAGCTACCCAGGTGCCCCATGACCCCATTCTTCTTAACAAGTGAAATATTGAAAACATATACATGAGTTGTCCTAGGGGTCTTGAATGATATTTTTAGTGTGTAATGCATAGGGCAGCAAGTTTATAGCTTACTTTCCCGATCATTCACTTCTATAAAGTGGATGACTTATAGTTTTTTTCTTGGTACTTGATAGGCAAATTGATTTCAACATAGTACTTTGAATATACTCTGTACTCTGTATACCCTGTAGCTTTCTAATAATGAATTGCTTTTGTGTAGAAAGTGAAGTATCTTGGATGATACATTGACATCTTCAGCCACATGGGTTCTATGGAATGTATTACACAGTAGTAAGAGGGCACCGAAGATGTCTGAAATTACCACTGGCCCACTTCCGCCTCAAGTACACTCATGTTGCCCATTCAGTACGGCTCACTTGAGTAGCAGGTATCTGCGAAGTATTTGACCAACTTGGTGTTCCTGTGAGAATGATAATGGTTCTTAGGTTAGAGACACTACCGGCAATAACACAGCATGCTAAGTAAATGATTCATCAGGACCTAGGGACTTTACATTGCCTGAGTGTCCTAGATCGTATGTCTTTAATCTATACTTTGACCCTTTACTCCTTCAACCAGACAGAGAGGAATTATTGTAATATAAAGAAGGAAATTAATTTTGAAAGGGTGTTTACTGGGAAAAACAGGAAATCTCCATTTCTCAGAGGGAGATGGGATACTTATAAAATGATGAAGAACAAGTGAGGGTTGTATAGATTAAGCACCAAAATAATGATACAGAAAATTTGTGCAAAGAAAGGCTGGTGAGCATGGGAATGTTTGAGAGAGGATGTGGGCCCACCGTTGAGCCTTTAATTGTGAAAGGGACTTGGATGAATGGAAGGAGGTAGATGAGAGAGAGAAGCAAGGGAAGTCTATGGAATATTAACAGCATAGACACAAGCACAGAAATATTACATCCCTTGGCCTATTTAGAGGCAACTTAGAAATCTGTTTGGGTAACTGGGTTTTTGGACAGGAGAAGGGAGAAACAAGGCTGGAAGGGAGGTTAGGACCAGAAAATGAGCAAGAGATACGAATAGACAATTCAGAGAACGAATTGAAAATGCCAATTAGCATATGAAAAAACGTTCAAAGTCCTATTGGTTGAGGGAATGCAGATTATCAAAGTTACCATTTAAACCCCTGAGGTAGGCAAAAGTTTAAAAGATCTAAAGTACTTACTATAGGAGGATATGGAGGAAGAGGTGTGGTGATAGAGACACACACGCAGTGTGCACTCACATCTGGTCTTCTCTCTTTTGTTAAAAAAATTATCTGAGAAGTGTTGACACACAGCATTATGTTAGTTTCAGATGTACAACCTAGTGATTCAACTTCTCTGCATGTTATGCTGTGCTCACGACAAGTGTGGCTACCACCTGTCACCATGCCACACTATGACAATATCATTGACTATATTCCCCATGCTGTGCCTTGTATTCCCATGACATATTCATTCCATAATGGGGAGCCTGCATCTCCCACTCTGCTTCACCACTTTTTCCCATCCCTCTACCCCTCGCCCCTCTGGTCTGCTCTCTTGCTGGACACGTAGGATTGCACTCCCTTGCCCTTTTGCAGTTTCATGGGGCAGTGCCACACGGTCTGGCTAATCACTGGACAATATGAGTAAGTGTGAATTCTGTATCAAAGCACTTAATCGTCATTGCAGGTAGCCTGTCTCCTCTTTTCACCTGCTATCCTGATTGTGGATGAGACTGTACATGATTGAGGCTTCCAGACGATTGTTGAGATGACAGCCCATACACAGAAGCTTGAGTTGCTTCATAAAGAACAATTGGCTTACAGAATTGTCTGGACTCAGACCCGATTTTACATGAATGAAAAATAAATGGTTTTTGTGTTAGCCCCTAAAACTTTGGGACTATTAGTTGCCACAGTATAACTGAATCTACTCAGGCTCATCCCGGTATTTTCCTACATTGGTGGAAGAAGTGTGAAGAGTTGAGCCTTTTTGGGATGTAATCTAATAGCACCTACTAAAATAAAATGTACATAAACCTTTTGGCTGATGAAATTCACTGCTGGGAATTTATCCCATAGAAATAAAAGTACCAATTAGTAAAGCCATTACAAGGCTACTTATTCTAGCATTGTTTTTTAATGGCCAATAAAAGAAAATGCCCCCAAATCAGGGAATGTTCCCATAATTATGCTTCCTGTACCCAGCTACACATCACAGTGTCCTGGGCAGTCCTGTAGAAACAATGAGTTTGTGTTCGAGGGGTGACTGGAAGAGTTTTATATAAGACATAGCTAGGTATGTACTCTGATCCAGCTTTTGGAAATAAAGATAAAAACAATGATTAAAAATGTATCTATACATACATCTCTGTAGGATTATATGAGTATGGAGGAAAAATGGGAGAAGAGGCATATTACATTGTAGATATTGCTTACCTCGGTAGGTAGGGATGATGGATGGATTATTGACACAAGAGGAGAAGAGTATATAGGTCGTCCTATTCTGATTTCATCCCGCTTCCTCCCTCCCCCTCTCATGTATATGTTATATATAAGTAACTATAAGGAAAATGCTCTTTTGATCACAAGGGGTGCACTGATTAACAACACAGCATTTTTCAGAGGATTAACCATGAGTCTCAATTCATCCTGGCACAGCCTTGTAAATAACCCTCAAGGCCATGAATTATATATTGGAGGAAACCTGGAGGAAAAGATATTTTAGATTTCAGGGATTCCCTCCTACATGCTGTCCTCCAGAGTTCCTGCTTCATATCAGTTTAATATAAATATCCTATTTTAATATCAATATATTTAAAATAATTTTAATTTCCTATTTAATATCATTTACTTATTTTTTAAATTTAATATTGATTTTAATTGTACTTCTTAAAACACTATATTCCTCACTTCTATATGTGACAGAATCTAAAAAACACATGCGGCCCCTGGGTGGCTCAGTTGGTTAAGTGACTTTGGCTCAGGTCATGATCTCGCAATTAGTGAGTTTGAGCCCTGTGGGGCTCTGTGCTGACAGCTCAGAACCTGGAGCCTGCTTTGGATTCTGTGTCTCCCTCCCTCTCCCTCCCTCTCCCTCTCTCTCTCTCTCTCTCTCTCTCTCTCTCTCTCTCTCTCTCTGCCCCTCCCTCACTTGTCCTCTGTCTGCCTCTGTCAAAAAAATAAGCATTATGTTCCCCTCTCAAACCTTGGACACTACCCCACTGTAACTCTTTTGGTCATTTTTTTATTCTTTGCATTTTTTCCTTTTGCATTTCAAAAACATAAAGTTTACCTGCAGCGTTTTTTTAAGGAGTAAACAATTGATCCCTCCATCTAAGAGGAAGGGTGAGGATTCTCCAAACCAGAGTTCTATGTGTGTTCTCTTACAACATTCTGACAACATACATTGTCCTGGAACATCTGAAGAATATAAATGCTGTATTCCCACGGCACACTTCCATGGATTATTTTCCATGTCACTTTGATTTTTAAATATCCACTTAATTATGTATTTCGACATATCCCTTTCTTAAATTCACACACAAATAATGAAGACAATCAGTTTTAATTTTTAAAGATTTACATAGTTTTAGTGTCGTTGGCCAATGCCAACCATTTGGGTTTGATACGACTTACACTGATACACAATTTTAGGCTTTCCAGAATAAATAATTACAATAAGCAACAACTTTACTGACACAATAGCTCATCATCATTACTACATCATGATTTAAGAGGCACCTGGTCTGAAAATATTTGACAAACGTGAGCTAATTTCAATATCTTTCTCAAGAAACTGGCCTTGTAGTGCAAAGAATTTTAGTCAGTTTTGTGAATTCAAAGAAAGAGCTATAAAAAACAGGTTACTAAGTAGCATGCATCCTGCTGATTCCTTTGTTTCTTGACTGAGATTTTGTTTTACAACACTGATGCTCGGAGTATTTGAATAAATATTAACACATTGCTAAATACAGACAATGCAAGCTTCGTAAGAACAGGGTTCCCCCCCGCCTTTACTGATTGGTTCATTACAGCATACAGAAAGTAAACCAATAGCTAGCACGTAGTAGGTGCTCAACAAGGTTTTTTCAAGGAAATAAAATACAAATTAGAAAAAAACCCTGAGAAACAAATATGGTAATGAGTCTGGAGTGGGGTTCAAACCAGACAGACTGTTGAATTGTGGATTTGGTGGCTAGGTTGGATAGAACTTTCGGAAAATAATCTTCAGAAGGTTTGAAGAAGGGTCCCGTCTTCCAAATTAAAGATCTGGTAAAACAGTTTCTTTAAATACTGTGGTAGAATACACATAAAGGTTATCATTTTAACCTTTCCTAGGCGTGCAGTGCAGAGGCATTAGGCACATTCACAATGTTGTGCAACTGTTACCCCTACCCATCTCCAGAATTCACCTTCTCAAACTGAAACTCTGTACCAATTAGGCAACTCCCCCTTCTCCCCTCAACCCGCAGCCCCAGTAACCAATATTCTGCTGTCTGTGAATTTGAGTATTCTAGGTGGCTCAGAGAAGTGGAATCATACAGTATTTGCCCTTTTTTGTCTTGGGTAAAACTTGGTAAAACAGTTGTTCTTAAACCTAGGCAAAGTATATACACTAGGTAATTTCTTCCAATTGAAGAACAGATCATCGCTTTTATAAATAAAACCTTTTGTCCCTTCTTACGAATTTTCCATCAGGCCTGAGTTAAGTGCAGCCTGTAAGAAGAAACTCCTTAGTTGGAGTTTATGATAAATGCTTAGTTCCTGCCTCACTTAAGGAACAGTAAAGGCTCACACGCTGAAAATGACATTTGGATGTTGGTATTACTGGAACTTCTGGGTGTGTTTGTCATGTCAGGAAATTGTTTACTATCTTTAAGCATGGAAAGTTTATCAGACCTAATGACCGTTTGGAGCATTTCCCAATAAGAAAAAGTTGGTCACATTTCTTAGTAGCATCAAGGTACATTTAATTACTTAGTATGCCTGTGGTATAATTTTTCTTTCCTCTAAAGGTAGGTCAGCGCATTAGAAAGGTTAAGAATATCATTCTAATTGGAGCCACAAAATATCGTTAATTAAATCCCCACAGGAGTCCCTCTGGATTGAACTACATATATTGAACCCATAGAAGATTATACAGTGTAACCCTTTTACTTCTCCCAAGCAGTATAGCATATTTTCTTTTCAAATTATGATCTTTATAATGCACACTTAGATCCTTTTTCTAGCTGACTATAAGATTTGGAAATTTCTTTCACAAGAAAAATGTCTCTGCGAGTGCATATTCCATTAATAATACCAATACTACTAATAGACCATGCAATGCCTTCACCCCTCAAAAAAGATGCCCAGTGGTAGATTTTCATTTTCTGGATTTGAAGGGACAAAATCATAACCAGGTTTTCTTTATAGCTTTCAAGTCCCTTTACAATGAATCCTTGTGTAGACTATAGTAAAAGGATTTCAGAGTCCCATCAGAGAAATTAAGTGGTCCAATCCTGTTCCTTCTAGCAAAATTGTGTTCATAATGCAGTATAACTGACTTCCCAAGTGTACTTTGAAACATTTTTACTGTAGGTAAATTCAAAGTATAATTTTACCTTTCTTTATAGCTCCATTTGCCCTCCGGTGATCCATATGAAGTTCAGGCAATTCTATGTAGTTCTTTTAAAGTTTATGTGGTTTTCCCTGGGAAGAGTTAGATGTGTCAATAATGGTTGCCTGTTGAATTTTTTTACTGTGAATTCTAAAACGGTGTCTTGTATAGAACTCTCGTACCATTGCTGCCCACCTGTGAAAGGTAAATGTCCAAAGTTGCTTGATATAGATAATAAAGTTGCTGAAGATATTTTCAGAACCATCCACACTATTCCCTGTGGGTTCTGAACTAACTGAGAACCAACTGAAAAACAGATATAAACTTCAGGTACCAAATATAGGCTTTCCCCACACCTTGGAATATCTGCATTGAAGGAAAAGTCTTGGATTTCTGATCAGAATGGCTTTTTAAAATGTATTTCTACCCCCATCTCCCACCCAATCATTCAATTACTGAGCAGAGAAACTCTACTCCCAGCCTCCGGGCTCTCACCTATCACTTTAAGATCAGAAAGCAGGACACAGTCACTCAGTGTGCTGGGTAGGTTGAGAAAAGAGGTAGAGTGGGTCACTCAACACATGAGCCCTGCCCAAAAGGAGGATATGGACCAGTGGATACCAGTCTCTTTTCTTCTTACCAGTCAGATGAAGGATTAGGCAAGGGTTAGTTACAAAGCAAGTCAGCTGAAAAGAGACACTGTCCAACACTTCCAAGAAAGAAGCATTTGCAGTTTTGCATGCCAGGCACAAGTCTGGAGGAGGGAAATGGTAGCGTACCCAAAAGAGAACCATCAATGACTTTGTCTTTGTTGGCTTCTCTTTTTAAATCTTTTACTGCTTCTCCTCCCCCAAACCATCTACCTTATGGTTTAAAGTATCTCCAGTGCATATAAATCTTTCTCTGTCGCATGTTCTGTGTGCTCTCATGCTTTACCTGCTAAACTGGTTATTAGTTGTCCTTTAGGACATGGTTCAAGCATTAGTTTCTCTATTAAGCCTTTCTTGACTCCATCAGATAGACATGACTCTCATCTCCTATATCCTCAAGGCATGTTATGCTTACTTCACTCCACTTACTAACCTGTGCTGCAGTTACTTCTTTTGTGTCTCCCTAAACAGATGGTAAAGACGTAGAAAATATGGCCTGTAATATGCTTTTGAATGAGTGAATGAGTGAATGAATGAATGAATGCTGAGTGAGAAACCCTCCGTCCAGGGTGCTGATACTAGTTTTGCAACTGACTGTGTTACTTCCATTCTTTTCATTTAATGAATATTTGAAGAATTTTTTATATAACTTTCACAGTTACATGCCATGGGTAATATACTTAATCCAATCAATACTCAGTTATCGGGCACCTATTCTACATGTGCTGTTGTGCTGTATGTTAGGTAAACAGTAGTTAAGGAGGCAAACACAGGCCTTATCCACCTGAGCTCAAGTACTAGTAGTCAAGAATGCAAAGAAAGCGAGGATATTTCTGTTAGGATGTAAGCATGGTAATGGTGAATGCTATATTGAAGATGGAGTTAACACGTGTTCGATTCCAGACGTGGGAAGAACTATGGCCTGTCTGGATTCAGAATGGCTGAAGTGTAGATCTCCTGGCAGTAAATACCAATAGCTGGCATTTAATGGGCGCTCACTGTGTACCAGGAAGTGATCTCAGTACCTGCAAACATAACCATACATCGCTCACCATGATCTCACCTCACAGGTTAGAACAGCAGTGTAAGGTGAGGCTGGCGGTAAAAAGAGGGAACAGGTTACGCAGAGCCTTGCATCCTAAATTAATAAGCTTGAATTTTAGTTCATGGTAGTGAAAACCATTGTTGGACTTTACGTATTATTAGATTTATGTTTTAGAGAAATCTGTAGCTACCATGAGGAAAATGCATCAGGTAGGGGAGGGCAAGACATTTGTTGCCCTGGGGATCTGGGGAGATGATGCCAATATTAGTTGCAGTCATTATTAATAGAGACTTTTGGTTTGAAAGTAGTAAATGATCAAAGAGACGGAAAGGGAGAAATGCCAGATTGGATGATTCACTTGATACATGGTTTGAAGTGTGCGGGTAGCATAACACTTAATGTGATAGCTCTGGAAACAAATTGTTCAGAAGGGAATACATTCGTTAGGAATATTGAGGATTAGGAGGTTTGAGAAGGAGAGGTATATATTCTGTTTTATTTTAACTTTATTTATTTATTTATTTATTTATTTATTTATTTATTTATTTATTTTTGCGGGGGAGAGCACAAGCAGGGAAGGGAAAGACAGACAGGGTCAGAGGATCTAAAGTGGGCTCTTTGCTGACAGGCTTGACAAGAGCGATTCCAGTGTGGGGCTGGAACTTACAAACCGCAAGATCATGACCTGAGCCGAAGTTGGATGCTCAACTGACTGAGCCACCCAGGTGCCCCGGGAGGTATATAATTTTTCCCTATGTGTTGAACTTGAGGTATCAGTTCATCACAAGAGGTAGTATCCAAATTGTATTTGTACAGACCTGGAGAGGCAAGTGAGGCAAGAGGCAGTGTGACGGAAGCCAGGGAAGAAGTGCTGTGAGAGCACGCAGGAGAAACCCCTAATCTGTCATGGCTGGTGGCCAAAGAAGGCTTTCCAGAGAACATGATCTTAAATGACAGGCAGAATATCTCTTAGTATCACTTTTTCAAATTAAATTGAAACACTTGAACTTTAACCTTTCTGCAAGTTTGCTGATACTACAATAGCCATTCTTTAAAAATGTAATAAGAATTGACATTTGTTGGTCAGTGAAAATGACTTTGAAATGCTACGATACTATAGATGCCTTCCCAAATATACAAGAAAAAATCAATGCATGCTTCACATAGTTTACCAGTAAATGTATTCCAATATTCTGAAGACTAAAATCTAATTTCTAGCAGATATGGGAACTCTTAATCAAAATATTTGCCTAATAGGAATTATAATAGCTAATATTTATTGAGGGCTCACCACATGCCAGCCAGTAATGTAATGTAGCTTTCTTACATGGATTAACTCACATAAGGGTCCCATCAACATCTTTTTACAGGTAGGAAAGTTGAGACATATAAAGGTTAAGAGTTAAGTGCGAGAAGTCCCCTCAGAACCATGACAAGTTGGCTATAGAGTGTACACCACTATTGATGATCTGTCTTGTGGCATGCTCCTGCCCGGTCCCTCCAAATAAACAGCTGATAATATTCTTAGCTGCATTGAGCCCTGACAAAACCATATTAATAGTGAAATTTGAAGGCATTAATTTTTAAACGTTAGATTATTTGGCCAAAACAAAATGGAAGTTTTTTTAGTGCTTCACTCAGCACAATTAAAATAACTGCGCAATCTTAACGGCTTCAAGTTCTGTTGTGGTTAGAGTCTGGGGATCACACAAAAAGCTGATTTGGGGCACTTTTAATCATAGCTGGATAACATATACCAGTAAAGGAAGTGTAAAGATAATTAAAATCCCAAATTAATTTTTCTGCTCAAGTTCTAATGCTTTACTACCAAACAAGGTTATTATATAATCGAAAGATGTTTAAAAAGAGACTCAGAAGATGGTAAACACCAAGGTCCCAACAAACATATCCCTACATAAATAATATTTAATCAAACACATCTTCTCTTCTGGACCTTTCCTTCCCTGTCTTGTTCCAGATAGCTACAAGACTCTTAAGTTAACTTTTAGTGGAATTATGTGAGTTATCTGCTGTTCTCTCCTCCAAGTAGAGCATAGAAGCATAGTATGCCCTTTTCTTCCCAGCGAATTTTCCGTGACGACCATTTTTCACACATACACGAATCTATCCTTCCAACTATCTTTCTTACCTTTAATTTTCTTCAGGTTACCTCCTGAGCATCTTCTTACTTCCCATTTCCTTTGTCTCTCATTCTTTGTTCCAGGAATTTAAAAATTTGATGTCCATCAGGTTCACCAACACAAAAGCTACAAGTAGATAACAGTTATACCAAGGAGAACCAAGGCCTTATGCTTCAAAGTGACATAAAACAATAACCAGACCACCCTCCTGAGCTCTCCATCAACATCTCCATTTACTCCCTCATCCTCTTTTAATTAAAACTGTGACTCTATAAGCAGTAGCTCTCAAGAGAAATAAGCCGCTATTTTTTTTATTCAAGTTTATAGGTTTTTCTGTTTTGTTTCGTTACTAGTTGCGAGAGAGTTATTTTTCTGCCGCAAATGTGCTGGGTTTCAGCTTCATTATGGGCCAAATAAGCTTTTATGTGTTGGCCATGGGACACACCCTACCCCCATTTATAACACTGTTTTTATGGGAGAAAATGCTGTGAGTTCCACACAATCAATTTTCAAATGAACTGCTGGAGCATCACCTGTTTGACAATTGGGACCTGCCTTTAGGGTTCTGACTCTGTCCCTGCTGGTCCTGGATCTGTAATGAAAGTTCGGTGTGTTTGGCTGAGAGGTCTTCAACCTCAGTTAACAGGATGTGGTTTCTCTCTCTTCCTTTAGCACAACATGCCTAAGTCTCTGACCCAAACAGAAGTCTATAGACACTTTGCACATGACTTTCACACCAATAGTATGGGATTGGATAAAGAAGCTTGATTTCTAGTCTTTTAGTAAATAAATATTTTACATGAAGAATTTCAACTTCACTTTTTTTTAAGAATCCTTTTTTTTTTTTTAATTTTTAACACTTACTTATTTTTAAGAGACAGAGAGAGCATGAGCTGGGGAGGGGCAGAGAGAAAGGGAGACACAGAATCTGAAACAGGCTCCAAGCTCTGAGCTGTCAGCACAGAGCCTGATGCGGGGCTCAAACTCAGGAAGCACGAGATGGTGACCCCCAGCCAAAGTCAGACGCTTAACCAACTGAGCCACCCAGGTGCCCCCCAGCTATGTCTTCTTAATTAGCCAAGATCCCTAGGAACTTTTTTGGCATGGTCTCTTATTCTTCATGTGTGTGTGTATGTGTGTGTGTGTGTGTGTGTGTATACACACACATTATTTTTTATCTTTTCTATTTTGTTTACCACTTCAGTTCCAGAACATAATCAGATACTTGTAAATTATTGGACAAGTCTTCTTAGAAAAAGTCACAGCTAGGTTTTAATTAGTTATTCAATTTATTAGCTCCTATATAAATGTGTTAATAGAATAGGCTATAGTAAATTGACCCATTTGCATTAACATAGGCATTTAAAATGTTTTCCTGGAATAGAGAACACACTGTAGGCATGAGTGTGAACAACGGGAACCACAAGAAGGTTATTTAGCATTAATCCATGTGGGAGATGTTGAATGCTTGGATAAGGATGGACATGGTGAAAATGAAGAGAAGTGGTTGGATTCTAGATGGATTCTGAAAGCAAAGCTGCCAAGATGTAGTGTGTCAGAGAAGAGAGGAGCCAAAAATGATTCAGAACTTTGTGCTTGACCAAGTAGAAAAATCAAATTGCTGAAAGTCTTCATAGAGAGTAAGTGGGATGAGACTGAGTACCATAAAGTCACTGTTGGATTTGTTTAGAGATTCCTACAAACCTTTCAGGTACAGACATTGAGTCAGATATTGGGTATATGAATGTTAAAAGTTCAGCATTAAGAGGACAAAGGCTATCTCTGACAATGGAGGATGTGCATTTTTCTGGAACATTTCTAAGGTCTAAGAATAGTGGTGGGTTGCTGGACCGGAAACTCTAGCAATAGAAGAGAGGGACACCACATTTAGAGAAGTTAAATGACCTCGAGGTCACCCTGAATGGCAAAGTCAAGATCAAAGCTTAGATCTATCTGATGAGCTTGGCAACCTCTTCTTATCCACTATAGTGAAGTGCCTCATATATTATAGTGGGTTTTGGGGGGGGGCTTTTGTTGTTGTTGTTGTTGTTGTTGTTTTTAACATTATTCCAAAGAAGGGTTCTGCTCTCTTTTTCAAAGCATTCTACAACCATTTTGGACACATATGCACACCTGATCCATGTATGGTACTTGTTCTCTCGGTGACATCATGGATTCACCAGACATTTACTGCTATTTTCCAGTTTTCTTCTCACCCTGTATTCACCCTGTCTTCTAGATTTCTTATCCAACATAAACACACAATAGAAATGCTTTGATTTTGCACCCAGTACTAATGGACTGTATTGTATTACACCTAAATTCATATGTTGAAGTCCTAACCCCCCAGTGTAATCATATTTGGAGATAGGGCCTTTGGGAGATAATTAGGTTTAGTGGAACTCAGGAGGCTGGGGCCCTCATAATGGGATTAGTGCCCTTATAAGAAGTGCCACCAGAGGGCTTACTCTCCTTCTGTGTCTCTGTCATGTTAAGACACAGTGGAGAAGACAGCCACCTGCAAGCCAGGAAGACAGCTCTTGCCAAGACCTAATCACACTGAAAACCTTGTCTCAGACTTCTAGCTTCCAGAACCATAAGGAAATAAATTCCTGTTGTGTAAGCCAGCCAATGTGTAGCACTTTGTAATGGAAACCTAAACTGGCTGATACCCGCCCCCCACCCAGGAAATTACATGAAGTGCTTTAAACACTCATCTAGGTGCTATGTTATACCCTGGATTTAGTTTCCCATATGTATAAAGCATTGAGAAGTTTACAAAGCATTTGCTGCATCTTTCCCTTCCTTAATTTGATCATGACAACAACCCTGTACAGGGGATGTGGATCCATGGATCATGGATCATTGTAGAAATATAACACACTCATCCCCCTGGCCTCAACTTTGGTAAGTGGTGGTAAGGTGCAGAGGTGAGAAGGAATGCAACTCAACTCTTCTGATTTCAAGCCTTGTGCTCTTTCCATGACAAGAGGCCTCCCTCCCACCTATTTGCCAAGCAGTGATTTGGGGGAGAGGTAGTTAACAGCACAGCTTGTGGAGCCAAACCCTGAGCCTACAGCCTGCCTCTGCCTACTTTCTACATTTGTGACTATGTAGGCAAGTTACTAAGGTTTTTGTGTCTGTTTCCTTCTCTTAAAAATGGGATAATACTATGTGAATTGAAAGGATTAAATGAGTCTATTTATATAAAGTGCCTCAGACAGTGTTTAGTTCACATAAAGCACCCTGTAAACATTAGTAATAAATAATATTATTTTTCTTATGATGCATTTCTGAGAGCTGCATGTTGTGTCCTCACCAAGTCCTTAGTACAAAAGAGCAAGAAATCACTGTTTAACTTTCTCTTTTTCATGTGTTATTTTGTTCCACACTGATGGTTACATCTGATATTTATCATCATCTGTTTTATTATAACTCCAAAGATTAATTTTCCATAATTCCTCTTATGTACAGGCTGAGAGATATTAGTAATCAATTATGTCTCCTCTAATCGTCCTCATTATGGACTGCTGGGCAAAAAGCAGCTAATCTCTCTCTCTCAACCTTTGCCCTCTTTCTCTCTCTGGATACATTTGTCTATTGCTTACCATTTAATCATCATAAGATAAATCCTTCTCTCATTAAAAAACAAATTTATTTCCTCTAGAGATCATTATTTACTATTAGTAACTTTCTAATAATGAAGCCAATCCTTTCACTGGTTTGCTTTTACCTGCCTGTTCTATCCTATGGGATATTTTCATAAAAATTGATTTTATTTGCTCCTATTCTCATTCTTTCAACGGAGGAATGTGTTTTGTTAATGTTATGTGCAGCCTGTTAAAGTTAGAATCCTTCTAAATTTGAAAACAGCCCTTTTATACTATTTTATCCCTATCATTTTTCAAGTGCACCATGTTGGAAACCCTTTGACAGAAGATGGAAAAAGGCAGAGCCCCATTTCTGCTTTTAATAAGGATGGCTCAAATGGAATTGCATTTTAGCTGTAACTTGACATGTCAGAATATAAAAAAAAATATGATTCAAAACGGACTGTTAATCACTTTAATAGAGCACGTCAGTATGCATATCCTTTGTGACTGTAAATATCAGCGAGAGTGTAATGGGTGCTAACACAATCTCTAGAGTGAGCCTGCCTGGATCTGTGTCTGGCCTTCCTATGCCCAAGCTTGGTGACCTTCATCGTCTCTGGGCCTCCCTTTTCTCATCTGACAGTCATGAGACTATGGCGACAATTAAGAGAGTCAGATATGTGTTACCAGTGAGATGTCAGAATACTCAGAAAAGCAACCTACAAGCTCTTTGGATTGATTTCTCATTTACACAAAGGCACTTATGGGTCGGGATAGGCCTGGGGGCCAGTGACCATCCTTCAGCTGCTGAAAATCCAGACTGCTTGAATCCCGTAGCTCAGCCATCTGGACAGGCGGCCTCTGCTTTGCTGCAGCAAGGAAAGACAGACAGTAGAGGCAGGAGGACTGGGATGCACTTCGTCGTGGCACAGCCTAGAAGTGACACATGCCATTTCATACGTCTCTGGCTAAGTGAAAGAACTGCCCTCCCCACCGTAATGAGGAGAAAAAAAGGAATGTTTGTTAAACATCACTGGTTCTGCCCCAGGATATAAAATACTCCAAGCAGCACTGACCACAGAGTAAGAACCCAGTTCATGTTAGCTATTGTTATTACCCATTGAGGAGCAGAATGTGATGCTAGGGAGTCAAGAGCCAGGCTGTGACCAAGGGCTGTTATTAAGTTCCAAAGAAAGGGAACTAGGAAATGAATTTGCCTGTGCAGAGGAAAATTTTGTTGCTCATCTTGGGGTTCTCATTCCTGCCTGCTTTCAATTCAAGTTGCCTTTCCTGGTACTGCTACCTAAAAATCTTGGGTCATTAAAACAGCCTTCTTACCTTTTCATAATTCAGTGACCTCGTTTGTAAACTGGAGGTAAGTGTAGCTCCTTCCTCAGAGGACACGTTAGAAATGGCTCATTGTTCTACTGTGGTAGATCACACATAGGAAGAAGTTGTTTTGGCTCTTGTTACTCTAGAATGTACAACTTGGTATATGCTCTTCATCACTTTTGTTCTCAGTTTCAACATCTGTTATCTAGATGCTATGGTTGATAGTATCTCTAAGAATTCCTCCTTACTCTCTTGAACCAGTGACTATCTATGTAAATTTGAGTGGCTCTAGGCAGCAGGGGCTGTTTCTAACACAGGTGGGATGAATCTCACAGGATTCCCAGTCATTTGCCTTTTTCTTCCCACTGAGTCATTCCTAACTCCCAGGATTAAAGCTGACTTCAGGAATATTTTACTACCTCTAGACCCATCTTATGAAACTCCACATCGAGTTATTCTAGTTTTTATTCAACCCATATTCATATTCATTCTGCTTACTAGCTCCCGCCTTCTTCTAAAGGCACAGCCCCATGTGTCCCATCGCTTCATCGTTCAGATGAAGGCCATTCCCTACTTGGATGGATGGATTCTGTCTTCCTCTTATAAACCTTTCACCAGCATAGAAGGTGCAACTCAATCCAGCAGGCCAGAGCCTGCTCTTCAGTGATAGCCAAAAATAGTTGTCAAAAATAGTTGCCTGTATATCTAGACATCTGAAGATTATTTCTTTGAATTCCCTAGGGATATGTTTAGCTCATTAGTTGAGAGATGCTGATACTTCACTAATAAACTGGTGACCTGGCCTATGGCAAAAACCACATGTCTACTGGAGTTTGCCTTGAGAATCTAACAGTTAACAGAGGGTATGGTCCAGGACTGTGGTCCAGGCCTAGTCTGTCCTGGTCACCTCCCTGGTGACAGGCACCCATGTTGTACTGACTCCAAGAAGTCACATGCATGATCTTTCGGAGTATCATTGGCCAAGGGATGAATTAATAAATGAGTTGCTCTAGCTCCTGCTCTGTAGTGGGGCATTTTGATGACCAGCAAGCAGAAGAAGACACTTGAGAGGTAACACATCAAAGCAACATCCAGAAATGGACTTTAGAAATGATTTCTTTTTGGGGCACCTGAATGGCTCAGTCAGTTAAGCCTCCAACTTCAGCAAAGGTCTTGGTCTCGTGGTGTGCAGGTTCGAGCCCCTCATCGGGCTCTGTGCCGACAGCTCAGAGCCTGGAGCCTGCTTCAGATTCTGTGTTTCCCTCTCTTTCTGCCTCTCCCCCACTCACATTCTATCTTTCTCTCTTTCAAAAATAAACATTAAAACTTTTTAAAAAGAAGTAATTTCTTTTTTTAAAAAACATTTTATTTTTAAGTAATCTCTACATCCAACACGGGGCTCATACTTACAACCCCAAGATCAAAAATTGCATGCTCTACCAACTGAGCCAGCCAGGCACCCCTAGAAGTAATTTAAGGATGATTTGCACAGGTAGCACATATAAAGAATATTCAGATTGTGAATCAGACAGAACTTGGTTCAAACCCTGGCTTTACCACCAACTATTTAAGTCATCTTAGAGTAGTGTTTTGATTCCTTGAGTGCTCTATTTCCCTGCCTATAAAATGGAAATAATGATATTAATGAGTTATCATAGTTGTGAAAGTCAGATCAAATACGGTAAATAGTCCATGCTTAACATAGCCGAGTGACTTCAGTGGAAGCCACACAAACTGTCTGAATTGCCTCATTTGTCAGTGGGGGTAATAAGAGTGCTCACCACATAAGATCACTGTGAGGATTAAAAGACAGTAGTACGTTACATTAATTATTATTAACCATTACTATAAATTACCCAGTTTCTTTCATAGACCTATGAAAGATAGGAGTGTTAGCACTCAACCGGGCTGTGGTCCTGGGCCACTATTAGGTTGCAGTGAAAAGGAACCAGGAAAGTTTTTATTTGAGTTTAATGATGATAGTTTGAGTTGTACCAACCAAATCCCTGTGGCTCCACTACTAACAAAGTGAAACCACTGGCAAAATTCTTATAAAACAGAATCAGTATCTTTGATCTTCTTCCCTCTGCCTGGCTGGTCTTGGGTGACTGACCACCCAGATCTTACTATGCTTGCGTTTAGTTGAGGGTATTGAATGAGTTGATTTCTGAAATTCTGTGTGGCTCTAAAATTTACTGAATGTGTAGCACATACAAGCCCATAGCTCATTATTTGTCTTACACCTTGAGAAACATTTTTAAACCTTAGTCTGAAAATGTTTTAAGCATGTTAGACTAGCCTAGACCCTTGTAAATTAAGTATTTATATGCATGAAAACATGGTAGGTAGAAAAAATTATAGGGCTATTTGTTACTATATTATTATCTCAGTATCTAGCATACAGAGGTACTCATGAATTTCACATTTTGGCCTTTTGTATTCTTTTCAATTTTAAATAATTTTTAATGCTTTCCTTTTTCTTCGTGAACTTCCTTTCACCTTTTTTCTTCTCTACATAAAACAGGTGCTTTAATATTCAGGTGTAAAGCTGTATTGCTTGATGAAAGTAGAAAAGAGAGAGAAAACAGCAGGAATCCAGACCTGCTTCACTGGGCTATTAGGAAGTTTGAAGTATTATTTGAGTTGCCTCCTGAAAAAGGTGGTCCGGGTCAAGTATTATTAACTTTCTGGTTTTGTTTTTGTTTTGTGTGTGTGTGTATGTTTGGCGGGGGGGGGGGGGGGGGGGGGGGCGTGTAATAATACAATTCACTCAGACTCCTGGAAAAGGATTCTCTGCTTATTATTTTTGTTTTTTGTCACTGAAAGTTTTTCAAATGCTACACAAAGTCCCTGAAAATCTAAATGGGACAAAGTTACATTACATATTTTAGAGCCCAGTACTACAATTATGCTAATGTAATTAAGCTTCATGAATATAGTATGCAAATCAAATTGTCAAGAACTATACCAAATAGAATTGTTCTTAAAGATAGAACAGATTGGTTCTGAAATTCTTATAAGGATCACTGTTTCATAAATTCCTAAGCACAGTATCATTTTGTCCAAAGGAAAAAGCGCTTTAAGAACATCATCATCAATATTTAATTTGCTCATTTTTCTCCTTGGAAGTGACACATTTTGATGTAGAGAAGAGAAAAATTATGTGTGTTTGTAATGCAGAGGTTTAAAATATCAATATCTGGAAAGGGTTTGTATTATATCTTTTTTCCCAGCTTTATTGGAATATAATTGATATATTATGTAAATTTAAAGTGTGCAATGAGATGATTTGATACATAACAGAATGATTACCACAATAAGGTAACAGATCCACACATCCATCGCCTCATATGGTTACCTTTTTTTTTTTTATGGTGAGAATTTTTAAGATTCACTCTCTTACCAGCTTTCAAGAATACCATACAGTGTTGTTAACTATACTCACCATGAAGTACACTAAGAACTTATTCATCTTATAACTGGAAGTTTGTATATTTTGACCACTTCCACTTGTTTCACCCACCTCCCACCTTTCAGCTCTGGTGACCGCCAATCTGTTTCTAGGAGTTCATTCTTTTTACATTCCACATGTAAGTGGGATAATAGAGGATTTGTCTTTTTCTTTCAGATCTATTTTACTCAGCATAATGCCGTCTAGTTTTCTGTGTGTTGTTGTAAATGGCAAGAGTTATTTCCTTTTTATGGCTAATTATATATATATATATATATATATATATATATATATATATATACACACACACACACATACATATACATATGTATATACACACATGTATACATGTATACATATGTATATATATATATATGTATGTGTGTGTGTATTATCTATATAATATATATATCCCACATTTCCTTTATCCATTTTTCTGTTGATGGACACTTACATTGTTTCCACATGTTAGCTATTGTGGGTAATGCTGCAGTGAATATGGGGACACAGATATCTCTTGAAGGTAGTCATTTTATTTCCTTCAGATACAGACTCACAACTGGAATTGCTGGATCATTTGATAGTTCCATTTTTAATTTTTTGAGGAACCTCCCGCTGTTTTCCAGAGTGGCTGCACCAATTTACATTCCCAGCAGCAGCGTTCAGGGATTCCCTTTTCTTCACTTTCTGCCAACACTTATTATCTGCTGTCTTTTCGATGTTATGCGAACAGGCTTTTCTCCAATTGAAATGTACCGTGATACGCCACATTACCTGTGATGAATAACAGCTTAAACAGAGATGTTCTATGTGGTGTTGATTTTTACCCCATAAATAGAATAACAAAACAGCTGATTTGAGCCATCACAGTGACCTGAATTTCCTTAGCAGTTATCATCTCAAGGTCATCAAGAGCTATTTGAAAGGCCTGTTGAGGAGGACCATGGTGACAGACTACGTTGTTTACTCTGCTTTGGGCCATCCTACCTCTTAAGCTGACCCAGCTGTTATGTTTGGTTGTTTGCTGTGATCCCATCTCTGCTGATCACCCCAAAACCCCAGTGTCTAAGCCTTCAGAGAACTAGTGCAGAGCAGGAACATGGGGGAAACAAATACGGGCAGAAAGACTGAGTCGTGTGTATGATCTTTTGTATTCTATGATTATAAAATTAACATTTGCTCATTTCAGAAAAATGAGAAGTAAGCTGGAACAATGAAAGGAAAAAACCAACAACACCAAACCCTCTAATCCCATCACCAAGAAATCTTCTTTGGTATCATTTGAGTATTTGGTCCAATTTTTGTTACTTTTTTAGTGTAATACATACATTTCTGTTTACATATGCATAGGTGTCTGTACCCATATATGTGCATTCATAGTTTGTGTTTTTTAACTGAAAATAATGTCCTAGCTATTTTCTAATGTTACTTGACATCATTTTTAATCAGCATACCATTCCATCATATGAGTGTAGCTTAGTGTGTGTAATGCTCCCCCAGGGCTGGGCAGAGGGTTTGAGGTACTGAATGGCTAATCCAATGCTTCAGCTTTGTTGGCAGAGATTAAAGAAGGCAAGTGAGAAATCAACTCCCTGTCCTTAATAATTTTTTTTTCTCTCTCCATCAAAGTGGAATAGTCCGCGAGATGACTATATCCAAAAAATTTACAAGTATTCTTTGGGTACACCAAAAACTGTATTATAATTGGCACAATCTATGCTTTCTACTGACGTTTAACAAAATTATGGATTTCACTTTGGAAAGAAGAATGAAACTCATTATTGAAAATATTATCTACTCAACCA
Organism: Acinonyx jubatus; assembly: GCF_027475565.1. NCBI lineage: Eukaryota > Metazoa > Chordata > Mammalia > Carnivora > Felidae > Acinonyx > Acinonyx jubatus. The sequence goes on from NC_069391.1 coordinate 44,473,486, forward strand.
AAAACCATGATTGATTGATGGCAGTGGGTGGTGTTTGAATAGGTTACTCTCCATCACATTAATTAAATAAATGGTTGTAATGGCACAGAGCTCTGTGTGGCTTATGTTGATTCATTTCTGTCTGAGGATCATCATGGGGTTGCATACCTTGACATCTCCGCCAACCTTCAGTTTTTCAGTAATATTATTTTTAGGGTGAGTCTCACACTGGCTAGTAATCTGCAACCATTCACCATTAACTGCCTGACCTGTGTGTGAGAAGATGAGGCCTCAAATGGTGATTCCTTTGTAATGTAGCATCTCTTTTATCCACAAATTCCCAGAGGCCTCCCTTCAATTGTTTCTATTAAAACTTTCATTTTCATTTTCTCTAGGCTGTTTGTGGCTGATAATAAATAGAAGTTTCCTTTCCAAAGGGACTAAAGTATACTGCTAAGAGCATTACATTTTACCAGTATTTTTGTAGGCATTAGCCTTGCATTGTGAAGGATGCAAAAGGCAGACGACATTAGGGCTTTTTTGTTTCTTTCTCTGCATGAGATCTCCATCCACGATGTCTTTCCTGAGCTCCTATCTTAGCTCACTGCCTGCTGCCCATTTGCTCTGGGCTGACCCTCTGAAACCTTAAAGCTGGCTACCCCATTCTGAAACTTAGCATCATGGTCAACCAGTTCTTGATATTTTTTTTTCTCTATTTCAATTGTTGTCTTTACCATCTTATCAGTCACCTAGGCCTGGGAGTCCCGTATATTCCCCTAACTTGCTCACTCCTTCGTCTTAATCAGCTGGAAAGCCCTGAAATTTCCATCCCGACATGTTTTTTCAGATATGTCCTCTCCACTGAACGCTCTATTTCAGACTTGTCTCATCACTTGATTGAACTATTTTAACAGGCTCCTAACTAGTTTGCACATTTCCGGGCTTTTCCACTTGAAGCCAGTAGTTCCACAATGACTTTCCAAAAGTACGTCTCATGTCTCTGGATAAAACACTTCAATCCTGACCAGCATCTGTGCCATATTTTCCAAAGTGTGGACTGCTAATAATCTGCCTAATAATCACCTGGAGAGGAGCATTGTGCAAAATTCAGCTTACTGTGCCCAAGGTTTTAGAATCAGAATCTAGTAGAAAAGAGCCAAGGAAACTGGATCATATATAAGCTCTCAAGTGAATGAAATACTCAAAGCTTCTGCCCACCTGTAGAATACAATTTAAGTTTTGTGCTCAGACCTGGTTTATGCCTACCTCTGTAGATACTTTCCACTTGCTGCTTTCTGCCAGAAAATAGAGGACTGATCTCAACATCCTCAGAGATCACTTGCTCCCATATGTTTGTCTTTGCTCAGCTCATCCTTGGTAAAATGCCCTTTCCTGGCTTCTTTGCCTGATCATGACACAGTCAGGCATGGGGGTCTCCGCTTATCTTGATATTCAGGATGTGGTTCTCAGACCAGCAGTTTCCACTTCATGTGGACATGTGTTAGAAGTGTGGCATCTCAGCCCCACCCCTGATAATACCGAATAACAGTCTGCACAGAGACAGTTCTCAGGTAATCTGTACACATAATTCCATCTGAGAAGCCTGCTTTGGGAAAAGGTACCAGATCTCTCCATTTGGACAAAGTTCTGCTTTTTGCAAAGCATTCTGAGTACACTCTGTATACGCATCTGTCTCTTCCACTAGACTGTGGGCTCCTGGAGGGCAAGAAATCATCCTCATTATCTCTATATTTTCAGTCCATCTTATTGTCTGTGGTACATGCAGTGGCTCAACAAATGTTTGTTTATTTAAACTGAACTGACCTGCAGGTCAGCCTGGAACTAAAAAACTGGATCCCTGATGAAATGTCCTTTTGCACAGATTGGTTGCACTTCCACTTTTGGATGCTCTTGCTTTTGGCTGAGCTGATGCCATTTATGCCTCCTCTTTCTAAATTCACAGATGGTCTAGAGCGTTTGCTCACAGAGAGTGGATTGCTGCCCAATGTAGATTGCTGTGGGCCAGGCAGCTGGCCTTCCCTGTTGGTTACCAGCCAGACCCTGCTGACTGAAGCTTCCTTCGGGGACTGCATATTTGTTTCTTTTTCCAGGAGGACTCACTAGGGTTCAGAGGTGTGTGTGTGTGTGTGTGTGTGTGTGTGTGTGTGTGTGTGTGTGTGTGGTGCAGGGGAGCTTCTGGGTTATCAGGATATTGTCTCTCTCTACAAGTCTAAGTTATTGAAGTTGCTTATGCCATTTTCACTTCAAACTCTAGCATGAAACCTCTGTGATTTGACTTCAAAATGGATTCCAACTGGTAGCTTTCTATTTCTATCCTCTGTCTTATACCATTATATTGCAAACTACATAAAGGTAGAATGTGTATATTTTTGCTTAATATTATATCTCCTAACATTTAGCAGAGTGCCTGGCATATGTGTGGAATGAATGAATGAATGAATGAATGAATGAGTGAGTGAGTGAGTGAATGAAGGACACATATCAAAGTGCTAATGTAGCATTACAGTCTCAGGTACTTTCTCCTATATAGTTTTTATATTATTTTGTATTATGTATGTATGTTTGTATGTATGTATGTATGTATTTGTGATAAGCATTATCTTTTTAATCCCCAAAATGCTTTCCTTAATTTAAATTGCTGCAAATACTAAGTTCGTGATTTAATGTAGTTAGAAACCCTAAAGAGAAACCATAGTGTGCAGATGCTATAATATGAAGGCCTCTGGACTAAATTTGGCTCACATATAATTATTTCCTTTTTTCTGGTCTTACATAGTTTGTTTCAAATCATTTGACTATTTTGGATGGAGCATGCACTCTGTAGTGTATTCCAGGACCCAGCATTGCTGATTATCTTACCTGCAGCCTGGTTTTCCCATTATCTTTTTGGACTGAAAATGTTTGTTTACATTGCATGGTGTATAGGGAAACACATTGTGTTCTAGCACCAGCTCTGGCATTTACTAGTTTGAGGATTTCAGGCACATCACTGATAGATATGTTATATGTAAAACAGACATATCAGTACCTATTTAACAAAATTGTAAGAAATTAATAAATTTATCTTATATCAACCAGACAATAGCTTGGGATTCCCCACATCATTCATGGGCTCTTTTATTTTTTTGCCTCTAAAAAATTGAATGTATCAACATGGTATGTTCTTGTTATCTCTTTCATAAAGACTTCCTAGATCCTTAGAGTCAGAATTTATCTGTCTTAAATCTGTTCTCCCAGTTCACATTTTTTACTCCTTGTTTAAGACATTGTCATGTTCTTCCCCTTACTACATGCTTGTAGGTACATGTCTGTTTCCTCTGTTGTATTTTGAATAACTTGAGGGCAGAGCTGTGCCTTGTCCGTCTGTCTTTCCTACAGCACCCAAAATATCTTGCACCAAGTAATACATAAAACTTGTATGTGGAATTGAAAAATATTTTGGTTAAAAGCATGGAACTCAGAATTCTGGGGCTTTCTACTGGCTCCATCACTTATTGGCTGGGTGATACTAACCATCTTAATTAATTTCCATAAGCCTAGATTCCTTATCTGTGAAAGTGTGAAATAGGGTTGGTAATAAAACCTATCTCCTAAAGATGCCATGCACGTTAAGTGAATCAATCTGTGTAAAAGCCTAACACTTACTAAGGTTCAGTATTTTATATATTTATTTTTATCTTCATATTTTCTTTGTGTCTGGTTACAAGCTGCCAAATCAGCCGTAATTGAGGAACTTGGCACTGCTAATCCTTTCCAACTATACATCTTCAGGAGAAGTCATAACTGATGCTAGAGAAGAACAGATTTTGAAGGCAAAGCTCTAACTCAAAAACCATAATTTTTTTTTCCATGGGGAGTTTTAAGATGCAGGAGGTAACTTAACCATCAGGGTATTTTGGCTGCAGTTCATGACAAATAAACCTGTTATGGATAATTTATGTTGAAGCTGCTCATGTCGCATGGAAGAGGTTCAATTTGCGCAGCACATACTTCTTTATTACCAGATGATTCGTTGAAAATCACAATTTGCGGTATCTGCCTAGTGGAAGGGTTGTTGGTCATAAAAACATCATAGAATAAAATTCGACAATGAATATTATTTATGCCAAAGACATACATTTGTATTAGCTCTACACATCGCAATGTGTGTGCATTAAAGTGATGACAGCACTGACATTCTAAATGAGACCAGAGGAAGGGTGAGTGTCAGCATTTCTGATAACCTGTACAAGATAATAGTCTGATACAAAAATGAGTTCAACCCATATACTGAAAGATACTTAATGACAAAGCCACATTTTGTGACTATTATTATTATTAGCAAAGGGAATACAGGGGAGAGGTAAAGGAAAGACAAAGAAGTAAAGAATCGCCTTCTATACCGGTTATTTCCAACATCCTGCATTGTTTTTCTGTACTTCCAATAAGCACAGGAAAACAAATTGACTCATTCTGGCCTCATGGGTGCAACCGAGTGCCCTCCAATGGTGTAGAAAAAGATGATGATGACACTTGCTAAGTAATAGTGTTTACTTTGCAATTAGATGCCTTGTATGCAACATCCTCTGTAGGTACAAATATTTCTTTCTTAAACTTCAACAATTAAGGTATTTTATTTTGATACGCAGCGTTTTCTCCTTGTTAATTTTACTTATTGTGGTTTTGACTTCTTCACACACATGAAAGAAATTAGACCCACCATAACCTGTCCTAATATGTTCAAGTTGATACAAACGTGGCAAGGGGAGATGGTGGTCCCTGGAGAGACACATATACCTTGATTTCCTCCATATTATATATTCTTCCTTAATCCGTCACTTTGTTTCCTTTAGATACAATCTGAAGTTCTGCCAGTGTAAGAGACATTATAGCTTTAGGGTGGGTTAGTTGAATGTTATGGTTATGTAACAATTTTTATTAATTCCTGACATACGCATTTAATTGTGTAAATATGAAATAATAACAAAACAATGTGAGCCAACAAACAAATGTCTTTAGCATTCATTCTTAACTGATGTGCTAATTTAAAGCTTATCAACATTATTTTGTTTAATTCTCAAAACAATTCTATAAAACAAATCTTATTTGTATATATATTTTTTATTACAAAAGTGCACTTTGCAAAAAGAGGAAAAGACAAAAATATGTAAAGTGAAACGATCTCTCCCTTCATTTCTGTTCTTCAATTTTCCAGAGGTATTTTGAATTTACACATTAGTGTCAATACTTCCAAGTCTGTATTTCAGTAAAGCATTTCTTTAATAAACTATTTGCAGATACCACAGTAAGTTATATTGCTGAAAATATTTGTAAAAGCTTTATTTTTTTATAGATAAATTATTTAATTATCTTTTATGTTACAAGAAATGCAATGTAGTGTAAGCTCTTCTGAACTCAGATTCTAAAATTGCATGTTAACAGCTACATATCATAAAATAAGTTAGCATTTTCTGAATGATATTCTAATTATTAATACAATGGTACATTTCTTAGACATGTACACTACACATAAAATGTTAAAAGTCTCAAGGCACCTGGGTGGCTCAGTCGGTTGAGCGTCCAACTTCAGCTCAGAGCATGATCTCACAGTCCATGAGTTCGAGCCCTGCGTGGGCTCTGTGCTGACAGCTCAGAGCCTGGAGCCTGCTTCAGATTCTGTGTCTCCCTCTCTCTGCCCCTCCCCTCTCATGCTCTGTCTCTGTCTCAAAAATAAATACATAAAAAATTTGAAAATTTAAAAAATGTTAAAAGTCTCCTAATATAAAAAATCTACACTGCAACTCTTAAAATGACATTATCTTCAATGTAGTTGAATGATTAACAATCACATTATAATTGTTATATAAGTCATAGTAACTTCTTAATGTTTTTTTCAGTCAGAGATGTAGTTGATAAAGAAATAGCAAAATGGCAAAAAGAAAGAACGTAGAGATTTTCACATGTACCAAGGTTTATACCATTTTCAATGTGGAGTCTTTTTCGAAGTTGCAAGTTTTCCATCCGATGTCCTTTTGCTTCATCTTGAAGAGCTTCTGCTCTATATAATTTTTTGTAGTACCAACCTGCTGCTTCTCGTAGTCTTTTTCCTGCAAATGTCTTTATTTCACTTTCGTTTTTCCCCCCAGTTGTGTTGGGAGATAATTGACATGTATCACTGTATAAATTTAAGACGTACATGATGATGGTTTGATTTGTGAAATGATTATCACAATAGGTTCAGCTAACATTCATCTTCTCCTGTAGGTACAATAAAAAATAAAAGAACAAGGGGGAAAAAATTCTCCTGATGATGGAAACTCATGGAATTTAGTCTCGTAACAGCTTTGTTATATATCATACAGCAGGGTTAGCCCTAGTCATCATGTTGCACATTACATCCTCAGTACTTATCTCATAACTGGGAATTTGTAGCTATGACCACCTTCTTCCCTTTCCACTTCTCCCACACCCTCCCTTTGGTAACCCTAAGTCTGATTTCTTTTTCCACGAGTGTGGTGCTTTTTTGTTTGTTTGTTTGTTTTGTTTTTGCCTCTTATTTTAGATTCCACATATAAGTGAGATCATACAGTAGTCATCCTTCTCTGACTTATTTCACCTAGCATGATAATTTCAAGGTCTCTGCATGTTGTAAACAGAAGGATTTTCTCATTTTTATGGCTGAATACTATCCCACTGTCTATATACTACAAGATTTTTATCCATTCATTCATCCATGGACACTTACATTGTTTCCAGGTCTAAGCTATTGTAAATCATGCTGCTATAAACATGAGGGTACAGATATGTTTTTGAATTAGTATTTTTGTTATTTTCGAATACATAACCAGATGCAGAGTTACTGGGTTATGTGGTAGTTCTATTTTTTAGTTGGGGGAGAACCTCCACCCTGTTTTTCAGAGTGGCTGTACCAAGAGCCATTTTTTTTTGTAATGCACAGATACCATTTTGCAGAAGAATATTACATGTTCTGTGATGTGCTGTTTTCATTTAGCAGTAATTCCTGGATATATTTCATTCTTGAACACACATATATGTCATATATTTCTAGTATCATTCCAGTTTTACAAGTGGAAAACCGATGCTTTGAAAGGAGAAATTTTCCAGTATACAATCTAGCTGAGATTGCAGCTTGAATGAGTCTGATTCTAGAACCCATACTTATTATCACTCTACATTTGTCTCTCTGAATATATTGTAAACACCTAACTGCAGATATTCTGAGGACTCTAAAATTATTTTTTCAGAAGTTTCCATAAATTCATTTTTCCTGCTCTTTTGAATTCAAGAAGGTTATTGATGGTTCAAAATATATAACTTGAGTCGAAATTCTTTATAATGCTCTAACAAATGTATTAAGGAATAGCACTAAACTACTTGGGACAAAATGAAATGGCTTTATCCATTTTAACAATTGTTTCTGTTTGTGAAAAAAAAATATCTTTAACTGCCTAATCCATAACCCAAAGTAATGGTGAGAACAATGAGAACCTCCTATTTGATGAAACAGTTGTATTTCTTTAATGCTTGTCTGACTGGGATGGAGAGGAGATTGACATAGAAGCCTTTAAAGGACTTTGAAGAGGGCTGATAAAATATTTTATTCATCTAACACTACTCATTGAGCACTTCCTATTTTCCAAGCTAGGTTCACACAACTAAACTGAGAGCCATGAGGATGATCTTGGTTTCCACATTCTGTTGGACAGTTTAATTTTCTCGTGGTAATAGATGGAGATTGACTAAAAGCTGCTTTCAGCTTATTTTGAAAAGAGATTTGTGTAAATTACAAGTAAATTACTTACAAATTTCCATTGACATCAAACCACTCTTTCTTCAATTTTGCTTTTTGCCAGGAACTGAAAGTGTTCAAAGATATCATCCTCTAGTAAAAAAGATCTGTCTTTAAATACCCTGAACATCTCTTCATTTGTGCCAGTGAATTAACTAAGGCCCTCCATTAACCTGATACTTAATTTGGTATCAATATTCTTCTGAGAGGGACCAGTCTTATCTGGCTTAATTCTGGATCAGAAGTCCAAGAGAGCTTCATTATTCTTCTTCTTTCTTTTAAGGTTCTACTTTGGAAACAAGGTGATTGAGAGGTGCATTCTAAGAGAAATCATCAGGATGAGTTCAGCCTCTCTTGATGATGATTTGAAAGTTGATGATATTTTTTTTTTGGGGGGGGGGGCTCGGGGGTCGGATTAAGATCTGGCATTTTACTGAGCCAAATCCTCTGTTTAATTATAGAAGTGAGATAATTGCCAGGGGAGTAGTTCAGTTAATAATTATAGAAATCCCAATTTAGCAAGAAAAACAGAGTAGAACAAAAGCTGATTTCAGCCAAACTGATTGTCAGAAATGTGGGTTTTGAAAGTTATTTATCCGTCGGAATCAAATTGAGTTGCATAATGTCAATGGCTATGCTCTTGTGGAAATTCCTGTCTCCTCTTGATCAACATTGAGTTTGATTTGTAAAACAGCTGTTAAGGCAAAGTCTGGACAGAAGATAAACTATAATATTAGGAAGTTTTCTTTATATTAAAGGTGGGCTATATTTTACTGAATAAAAAAAGAGTAATAATAAACCTGAGCAAACTCTAGACATCTGAAGAGAGGAAAAGGCAAGTATGCTCAAAACTGTTCAAGATACTGATTTTCCCTCCATGAAATTAAAATCAGTGAGCCCATGGTATTTATTTGAGAAATGGACAGGTCTCCCTAACTTACATTATAATTAATCAGCACTCCCATGAGGATTGTTATTAATATCACCACTATCACATGCAATTTGTTTTATAGAACTTTGTGATCCGTATCAGTCAATTCTTTGCAGAACTGACCCAATTATCCTTAGGAGCCATGTTTTGAACAGTTAATATTCTTAACATGTTGCAATCATATTATATAACAATACATTTTGTTAAGCTACATTAAACCTAAATTCTGTATATAGTCCAATGGTTGTTAAATGTATAACTTAAAAAATAACAGAGTTGTATTTAGTTCAGGAGCATAACCACTTAAAATTTTTTAAAGAAATGTGTTATTGACTACTCTTTTAGATTAAAGTTAAGGCTTTACAAAATTTCATTCATTTTTCTCCATTTTTAGGACACAAATAATTGTAGCAATGTTTCCTCTATTTTCTCAATTAGGGAAAAGATGATATTGCTTTATATTTTTGTTGTTTTTGAATATTTTCTTTAAAAATCTAGTCATACAAGAATTGTATATAACTGCTATGATGCAGGAAGGGATCCATTCTTTTAAAAGATATCAAGTCTGAGGCCAGAAGAAAAAGATTGTCAATGGTTCCCTGCAATTTTGTGTGGAATATTCAAGATGGGGTATGAGGACAGGGATGTAGTTCGACCAATACCAATATGCTTTTATTGCATTGTTCACCTTACTCAAAATACAAATCTCTTCCTACCATTCCTCTTCAAAATCACCTAATGGCTTCCCAGTCATTAGCGTTATAGGAAGTGCTCATAACGTGGCTTCTAAGGCCCCTGTGATGAGTCCTGTGTGACTGGTCCACACACTCACTTCTCTGTGCATCATTAGAGTGTCATTTGAGTTTTTGAATGCACCCTGCTTTCTCTCATTTTTAGCTATTCTGATCTGGCTCAAGCACTCTTACCTTCTTCTCTGGCAAGCTCATTCATACGTGTTCTTCAAAGGTGAGCTTTACTCACCGTGGCAGTACTTTGTGGAGCCTTTTCTGAAATCTTATCCCCCTCTTTTCTGACCCTTGGCACACAAAAAACAGCAATGAAAAACCAGTTAGGCACTCTTATTCAGAGCTGTCATAGCAGCTGTACTTCTCTGAGTACTTACTGAAATCTGCAGTAATTGTTCACTTAATGATATGCCTTCCCCAGTATAGACAATAATCATTTATAGTTATGGATATATATTCAGTATAGATTGCATGCCTTGAATACTGCCTGATATGATCAAAATATTTGTTAAATGGTGTTGAATGGTCTTGTTCATAAATACATAATTAGTGGGAGTTAATGCCTAGTTCAAAGACTTACTTTGAAGAACAAAACAGACAATACCTATCATAGTGCCTGACACCGCAAAATGTTATTTCCACCGCGTTTTCTTTCTTTCCTGGAAAAATAAAGGTTCTCATTCTACCAGATACCTCCTTTCAAGTACCAAGATCAGTATGTTAATTTGGTTGACCTAGATCTCCAACAAATGCCACATATGTTGTATGAGAAGGAAATAGGATGTTTAATTTTTATTTGTTTTTTTTTTCAGTTTTATTTTATTTATTTTTTAATATGTGAAATTTATTGTCAAATTGGTTTCCATACAACACCCAGTGCTCATCCCAAAAGATGCCCTCTTCAATACCCGTCACCTACCCTCCCCTCCCTCTCACCCCCCATCAACCCTCAGTTTGTTCTCAGTTTTTAAGAGTCTCTAATGCTTTGGCTCTCTCCCACTCTAATCTCTTTGTTGTTTTTTTTCCTTCCCCTCCCCCATGGGTTTCTGTTAAGTTTCTCAGGATCCACATAAGAGTGAAAGCATATAATATCTGTCTTTCTCTGTATGGCTTATTTCACTTAGCATCACACTCTCCACTTCCATCCACGTTGCTACAAAGGGCCATATTTCATTCTTTCTCATTGCCACGTAGTACTCCATTGTGTATATAAACCACAATTTCTTTATCCATTCATCAGTTGATGGACATTTAGGCTCTTTCCACAATTTGGCTATTGTTGAGAGTGTTGCTATAAACATTGGGGTACAAGTGCCCCTGTGCATCAGTACTCCTGTATGTTTAATTTTTATTTGAAACACATTTAAGTCTTTCGATCTTGCAAGCTGAATTCAAACGATAGGACCTTCACAGGAAAAAAAAAGAGAGATCTCAGACTGATTTTACGTGTTACTGTTTTATCTTTTGGCTCAATTACATAGAATGGGTTTTGGGGAGAAACCCACTTTATATGTCTCTTTCCGATCAGCTCTGAAGGTCTCGTTTATATGTATCCTTTGTCCTTAAGCTTCAGAGTCCCTCAAAGGAGAAAATAGAAAGCTCTTGTAAAAAGCAGAGCTGAAGATGTGATAGTGATGGAATTAGCATTGGGCAGAAGTTTTCAGCTATGGGCATTAACAGTCTTTCAGCCATATATAGGTCATTCATTCGTAAAAGAAGTATGTGTTTGTTTATTTTACATCTTCTGAGTGTAGAATAAATATCCTATTTAATAACAAGTATAAAATCAATAAAGGATGCTGTATTATCACAAACAGGTTAAAGTAATGATAAATTCAGCCATGGATGTGGTGTCATAAGGAGAATCAATAAAAATTTTTACAATAATTATGTTCATCTCTTCATTATAAAACAGGGCTTAAATATTCACTGAACAGTTAAGACTACTTTATTTTTTCCCAGAACAAAAATAGCTACATACCCAAATAGTTTAACATAGGGCCAAATTTAGGGGTACCTGGGTGGCTCAGTCTGTTAAGCGTCTGACTTCGGCTGAGGTCATGATCTTGTGGTTTGTGAGTCCGAGCCCCATGTCGGGCTCTGTGCTGACAGCTCAGAGCCTGGAACCTGCTTGGGATCCTGTGTCTCCCTCTCTCTCTGCCCCACCCCCCACCGCCCCCTTGTGCTCTCTCTCTCTCCCTCTGTGTCTCTTAAAAATAAATAAATGTAAAAAAAAATAGGGCCATATTTAGAGAGTGGCAAAAACTCATACCAAAAAAGAGAAATTTTATGTACACATTTATTAGGTAATTATAATGGCCACATTAAGCAGACCTTTGATTTTATCCAGATACGTTTTAGTGGGATGACCATTGTAGCTGAGGGATTCTTCCATTCTTTTGTAGGTATGAACTATGATTGAGGAGCATTAGGCTATAATATTCATTGGCTTTAAAGGGTGTTCTATATTTAAGCTGCTTGCAAAATATTTCAAATTAACCTACATGTCATTTGGACATAAAGGTCTAATATTAGGACTGTCAAACATGGCAGAAAGAAAACATTGGTTACTTTTTCCACTTCCAAACCTTTTTATGCCCTACCTCAGTAAGTGGCATCACTATCCACATAGCTCCTTAAGCCACAACTCTACACAATAGTTTGACTCTTCTCTTCTCTTCTCCCCCACATCCAATCTCTTAGCAAGTTGTATTCATTCTCCTTCCTCTTGGGAGAGGCAATCTTCCATGGGCCCTGAGCATCCTTGAATATTCTTTTTGTAATATCCCTGATTTCTCTTTACTTGGGCAACTTCTCAGGATTATGTTTGCAGCAAGCAACCTTGAGGGATGATGGATTGCCTCCCTTGGATATAAAGCACAGACTTGCTTACTGCTTGCCATGAAAGTGTTTATCCCATGAGCTTAGTGCCTCTCTGCCATAACAATCTAACCACATGTACACACATCCATGAGTCAAATAAAAAGTTGATAGTCTTTTTAGTGTAAATATTTTCCACTTATACTTTAGATGTATTTGTACTAAAATGGTATAGGTTTTTTTTTTTTTAAACCTGGAATTAAAATTTAACTGGGAACCCTGTCTTTTTTCATTGAAATTTGTATTTAGATAATTGTACATTCACATCAGTTGTAAAAAATGATACAGAGAGATCCTAAATATGTTTTGTATAGTTTCCTCTAAAGGTAACAAAACTACAGTACAATATCACATATCACAGTCAGGATACTGACGTTGACACAACCCACTGATGCTCTTTACCTTTCCTCTGCTGGGTGTGCATTCACTTGTGTGATTGTGTGTCTTTATGTATGCATTTAGTCCCACACAATTTTATTATTATGTTTTACCTGCATCCACCTCCCCAGTCATATTTTTCAACAGTTCCATTACTACAAGGTACCTCATGTTACCCTTTAATAACCATGTGGTTGCTGTGTGTTTTTGCTTTATTACCTTTTGCCTTTACTGAACTCACTTATTGTTTCTAGATGTTTTGTTTTGTTTTTATTTTTGTTTTTTGGTTTGTTAGTATTTTTATATGACTATTATCTACAAATAGTTAAATTTCTTTCTTTCCATTTTGACCACCTTTAATTTCTTTTTCTTATCTTAGTGCAGTAGCTAGAACACTATACTCAGTAAGAGTATTGTCTTATTCCTGATATTACAGAGAAATAATTCAATTCAGTCTTTCACTATTAAGAAATATGTTACTATAGATTTTGTAGACACATTTATCAAGTTGAATAATTCCCCTCTATTTCTAGTTTTCTGACAGTTTTTCTCATGAATAGATGTTTGATACTGACAAGAGTTTTTTTTTTTTCCTGTTGCAATTGATATGATCATTAAATTTTGTTTCTTTAGACTTTTGATGCAGTAGATTATATTGATCTTTTAATGTTATACCAGCTTTGCCATGCCTTGGTCATAGAATATAATTATTTTTATACTTGATCGAATTTAGTGTGTTAGTATTTTGTTAAGGATTTTTGTATCCAAGATCATAAAATATACTGTTTTCTAGTTTTCCTTTTTTGTACTATTTACTGATTTTGCTATCAAAATTAGGATAATGCTTGCCTCATAAAATGAGCTGGGAAGTATTCCCTCATTTATTTTCTGTAATAGATTCCATAAAATTTAGTGTTAAGTCTTTCTAAATATTTGTTAAAATTCTTCAGTATAACCATTTGGGCCTAGATATTTCTTATGAACTTGTTAAATTATGAATTCAGTTTCTTTAGTAGTTTTCAGGCTGTGCAGACACATCTTTCATCTTTATTGAGTTGTGCTAATTTGTGGTTTTAGGAAATTTAGTCCATTTTTTCCTATATTATTAAATTTATGAGTATAAAGTTATTTGTATTTACTTATTCTAAATGACAGCCAAATCTGTAGTGATATCTTCATTTTGTTACTAATGTTGGTGATTTGTGTCTTCTTTTTATTTTTGTCAGTCTTATAAGAGGTTTCTGGATTTCATTGATTTTTTTTTTAAGTAGCCATTTCTTTTATTCATTTTCTGTGTTGTTTTCTATTTAAATTTTATTTCTACTCATATATTTATTATTTACAAGCCTATGTTGGTGACATTCAGGTTTGATTCTAGACAACAATAAAGCAAATATCACAATGAAGCGAGTCAAATGAATTTTTGGTTTCTCAGTACAGATAAAGGTTATTGTACATGATACTGTACTCTTTTAAGGGTGCAATAGCATTGCAATGTCTAAAAAATGTATGCACTTGAATTAAAATATTTTATTACTAAAAAGTACGAACCATCATCTGAGCTTTTAGTGAGCCCTAATCACTGATCACAGATAAAAATAATAAAAATAAAATATTTGAAATATTGCAAGAATTATGAAAATGTGAGAGATACAAGTTGAACAAATGCTGTTAGAAAAATGTCACCTCTAGTCTTCCTTGATGAAGGGTTGCCACAAACCTTCCATGTGTATCTCTTATAAAGACTTTATACTAGTCTCTATTATACACATATAGAGCCTATTGGTGTCAACATTTTACCACTTTAAAGCATCGAAAATTCATTTCCATTTCAGATCCTTTATCTTCCCACTTTTAAATATCAGTGTCTTTTTTTAAATATGAAATTGTCAAATTGGTTTCCATACAATACCTCATCCCAACAGGTGCCCTTCTCAGTGCCCATCACCCACCCTCCACTCCCTCCCACCCCCAGTCAGCCCTCAGTTTATTCTCAGTTTTTAAGAGTTTCTTATGGTTTGGCTCTCTCCCTCTCTTTTTTTCCCCTTTCCCTCCCCCATGGTCTTCTCTTAAGTTTCTCAGGATCCACATAAGAGTGAAAACATAGGGTATCTGTCTTTCTCTGTATGACTTATTTCACTTAGCATAACACTCTCCAGTCCATCCACGTTGCTACAAAAGGCCATATTTCATTCTTTCTCATTGCCACGTAGTACTCCATTGTGTATATAAACCACAATTTCTTTATCCATTCATCAGTTGATAGACATTTAGGCTCTTTCCATAATTTGGGTATTGTTGAAAGTGCCATTATAAACATTGGGGTACAAGTGCCCCTATGCATCAGCACTTCTGTATCCTTTGGGTAAATTCCTAGCAGTGCTATTGCTGGGTCATAGGGTAGATCTATTTTTAATTTTTTGATGAACATCCACACTGTAAATATCATTGTCTTGAGTGTCACATTGTGTTACAATTGGGTGTTAATTATCCAATATGGCTGATAAAACTCATGAGGAAAATGATAGTCTATTGTCTATTGTACCCATATTTCTGCTGTTTTTATTATGTATTGTTCCTGATGCTCCAGGATTCTTTTTTCTTTGTTTATTTGTTTTGATAGAGTGAGAGAGCACACATGCATGAGCAGGGGTGGGGCAGAAAGAGAGGGAGAGAGAGAACCTCAACCAGGCTCCCAGCTGTCAGTGCAGAGCCTGAGACGAGGCTAGAATCTCAAGAACCGTGAGATCATGACCTGAGCTGAGATCAAGAGTCAGACATTTAACCAACTCAGCCACTCAGGCTCAATTTTCTTTATCATTTCCTTTCTGTTGAAGATATTCTTTTAGCCAGTCCTAAAGGATGGCTCTGCCAACAACAAATTTTGTTATTTTTCTTTTGTCTGAGGATGTCTTTTTTTTTTTCTCTTAATTTCTAAAGGTTACTTTTGCCAGATATAGAATTCACTTTTGACGGTTCTTTCTTTGAACACTTGAAAAATATTGTAAAACTTTATCCTGGCTTCCATAGTTTCAAATGAGAAATATGCTGCTATTTGATTAGTGTTCCTTAGGATAATACACGGTTTCTCTTTGGCTGCTTTCAGCATTTCTTGTCTTTAGTCTCCGATGTGTAATTATGATCTATTTTATTGTAGATATCTTTGGACTTACCTTGTTTGGAATTTGATCACTTCCTTGAATTTGTAGATTTGTGTCTTTCATCACATTTGGGATGCTTTCAGTCATTAATTCTTTGACTATCCTTTTAGTCCACTTTCTTTCTCCTCTCCTTCTGCGATTATAATGATACAAATGTTGGGTCCTTTGTTACAGTCACACAGACTTTGGAGGCTCTGTTTATTTTATTTTATTTTGTTTTATTTTATTTTTAAGTTTATTTCTTTTGAGAAAGGTGGGGGAGAGAGAGAGAGTGAGCAAGTGGGGGAGGGAAGAGAGAGAGAGGGAGAGAGAGAGAATCCCAGCAGGCTCTGCACTGTCAGTGTCAAGCTGGTTGTGGGACTCGAGCAAACTCACAAACCTGAGATCATGACCTGAGCCGAAGTCAGATGCTTAACTGACTGAACCACCTGGGTGCCCCTAATTTTTTTCTGGTGTATTTTTTCAGTCTGTTAAGATTGTGTAAACTCTGTTTGTCTTTCTGCAGTTCACCAATATGTACTCTTT
The DNA here is from genome assembly GCF_027475565.1 of Acinonyx jubatus. Taxonomy (NCBI): domain Eukaryota; kingdom Metazoa; phylum Chordata; class Mammalia; order Carnivora; family Felidae; genus Acinonyx; species Acinonyx jubatus. The sequence goes on from NC_069391.1 coordinate 44,489,896, forward strand.
TATCTATACTCTTCTCTTCAATGCATCCAGCAGTGTTTTATTTATATTTTGTATTTCATTTGTATAACATTAATTTGGTTCTTTTTTTATAGCTTTGGACAAATCACAAAACTACTTCTGCTGCATTTTTTTCTTTATAAAATAAGGCTTTGAATAAAGCAATCCTTAAAATTCCTCCAGTATGGTACCTTAGATCAGCCTGACATAAAAATATTGTAGTTGGGTAATTAAATGAGGCTTAATTTTACTCTCACATTTTATTTTGAAAAAAATTCAAATCTAAGGAACAGTGGAAAAAATAGCACAATGACTATTCATATACACTTTACAAATATTAACCATTTCTTATTATTTTGCTACATTGTTTTATGTGATTGTGTGTGTAATGTCCATCTATCTATTTATTTGTACATAAATTTTATTTTTTTCTGTAACATTTTAAAGTACATTGAAGGCATTATACCACTTTTCCCCTAAATACTTCAGTATGTATCACTTAGGAACAACTTGAAAGAAGGAGGCATGTCTTTTTGAAAGCGTGATGTTATGGAAAAAAGAGGAAGCAAGAGTTAAATCCATGGGCCTATAGAAGTGAATGACAATCAAAATGGAATGAATATAAAACAAAATCCAAGGAGATTTTCTAGAACTAAGAGTGGAATCTATATATTAAAACAGACAAAATGTCATGCACAAGGGAAAACTACCACAGAAGCAACACCCCCAAGACGTCTCCAAGCTAAACATTTACATTGTAAAGACAAGGAAGAAAGCTTCAGGAGTCCAGATCAAAACACTAAGTACCTTACAGAGTAAAGAAAATCTTGTCACTAACGGATTTCTCAATGGATACAGAGCAAAGCAGTAGAGGAACATTTTTTAAAATAAGGAAAAGAAGGTGGAGGACAAAAAAAATTTTTTTTTATCTACTCAAGCCATCCATCAGGTACCAAAACTATACAGAAAAAACAGTTTTAAACATGCATAAATTTGGAGTTGTGTTATTAGTTATTTACTTCTTAATTTTACAAGTTTTTTTGTTTGTTTTTATGAAGGAGGTTTTAAAAGCCTTGGATACTAGGGAAACACACTAATATTTATTGCTATCTATTATGACATATAGATCTCCTTCTGCGAGGAGATATGTTTTATATATATATATATATATATATATATATATATATATAACAACTTTGAGTTAGTTTTAGTTACATTTACTTTATAATGAAGAAACTGATACAAAAATTGTTTGACCAATGTGAATCAGGGAGTATGTGCCAAAGCCAGGACTCAAAACATTGATCTTTTCCTTTCACTGTTTTCTTTCACTCTAAAACATTGAACTTCTATATCATGCTCACTATAATCATTGTTTACTCTATATGCAACTATAGTTTTGTGTTGTTATTGTTTAATTAACAGAAGAAATGATCCTCCTTATTACTTTATTTAATACTTTTTCTCTAACTGGTAAAGCTATTCATAATCCTCCTCAGCTGACAAGTAGTTCTACTATTTTTGCAGTAGCTTACGTTCAGAATACAATAAAAAGCATAGTGATTTAATTAAAGGCTTGAAAACAATCAATTTGAAAATACGATGGTTTTACATGCTCAAATTTCCTCCCTCAGAACCAATCATATCTGATAATAAAGACAAGAGCTGAAAATCCTGAAACTTAGCTTTCAAACATTCATTGAGTCTGTTTTTGAATACATGTAAAATAAGCAATACTTTCAATATAAGTACTATCCCCAATAGGAAATTAGCAGAGCATATTAGATTACAAATTTTAATAAACTGGTATTAGCATTATCACTTTGAAGCAGAGGACAAAAAGATCATTTGGTGCTATTTCTGAGATGATAGTGTCTTATCAGCTTCTGTGACAAACCACTCTCAAGTATCTAGTGCCCATGCTAATTAGTTTATAGCCTACCAGCCATGTGTCTACACAAAAGACAACATAGCCACTCAAAAATGTTCCCTCTTTCTCATAAAAGTCAAATACAAGCAATTCTTATTCAGCATAGTTGCTAATGCAGGGAAACATAATGGTGTCTGGATTCCCGAAGACAAGAGAAATATATCACCTAATTAAATCCCACACATTGTTTGAAAGTTGGCATAAGTCTTTGTGTATGACTTCAGAGTTTCTGAAGCACAGATTCACCTTACTAAACAAATAAATGGAGTAAACAGGTCCCAAGAAACAGTTGGAATGTTTCAAAATTTCCATTCAGCTGTAGACTTTGTACCAGTGATAACATAGTAAGACTTAGCATGGTCAATATATACTTTTAGCTGAACTGCCATTTCTGTTACTGGAACAATTTTTTTTAGCAGTTCATAACTAGGACATATTAATTTTCACCATCCCACAACTTGACAGAAATTGTCAGACCGAATGTACTTTGAAGAATACAACAGATCTACTTTGGTTCATAGACAATTTTAAAATATCACATTTGCTAGGTCTCTCCCCCGATCTCTCTTCCTAAATGGAGGACAGGATTTTAGATGATTTGGGCATTGCTTTTATTCTTTTAATCTTAATAATACTATTTATTTTATCACCTTCTCCTTTGATTTTGGTAAAACATCAAACTCTTCTTCAGATGGGAGAATTTGAAGGGGTTATGAGGTCAGCCTCATAATTTTGATGTAAGAATTAGGGGGATAATGCCACAGGGCAGGTGCCCAGAACAGGGTCTGGTAGATTGCAAGCCCTCCATTCACATGAGTTTTTAGTAGAGATCAGAAAAGTGAACTAGAAAACCTTTTAAAACTTTTGTGTGTCAGATCAGCTTTATCCCAACCCATGGAAGAAGGGTCAAATAAAGGTGAAATACACTAAAATAAGTAGATTATGGTTGAGTGAGAGAAGATAAAAAGGAGTCTCATAAATATACTTTAAAAATGCATTATATTCCCTTAAAACCACTGTGGTATGCCTTTGTATTTTAAAGAAATTAGTGGTGGAGGGCACCTGGGTTGCTCAGTTGAGCATTAGACTCTTGATTTCAGCTCAAGTCATGGGTCCTGGGATTGAGCCCTGCGTCAGGCTCCATGCTCAGTGTGGAACCTGCTCAAGATTCTCTCTCTCTTAAATACAGAGAACAAACTGAGCATTGATGGTGGGCGGGGGCGGGGGGAGAAGGGAAAATGGGTGATGGGCATTGAGGAGGGCACTTGTTGGGAGGAGCCCTGGTTTTGTATCTAAGCTATGAATCATGGGAATCTACTCCCGAAGTGGAAAGCACATGTATACACCGTATGTTAGCTAACTTGAGAATAAATTATATTAAAAAAAAGATTCTCTCACCCTCTTCCCTTTCCATCTCCCCTCTCTTTCTCTAAAATAAAAAAGAAAAGAAACTAGTAAAGACTATATTTGTTGTACTGCAAACTACCCTGTAAAGATACTTCTGTGCAACTTCATAAAGTGTTTTAAAAGTTGCATATTTAAATTAAAACCTACAGACACAGTTCATGAAATTATAGTGCTAGTGAAATCTCATCATTTGCATTTTAGAAATTTAGATCCGCTGTAAGAAGTTCTTGAAAGAGCTTGAAGAGACATGTAGACACTAAATAAATCATTGGGACTCTAGTATCCTTTTTAGCCCACAGACCAACCCTGGCAGTTGATAATGTGAATTTTAAAAAATTTTCCTGGCCTTCTGTGAGCTTATTTTTTTTGTTTGGTCTGTGAATATTTTAGTAAGGATTCACTTTAAAAGTAATCCTGGCCCTTGTTTTTGCTTTGCAATGTTTGAGAAAATGACTAGAGGAGCTTTAATGCTGTCTTGTTCATCAGTGTGAATCAGATAAAAGATTAAAAACAATACCTGAAGCATAGCTCTCAACTTGGGTTTCTGTCTGTTGAATTTTAATTCCATGGTGAGATTCTTGTTCAGACAGAAGGTAAATAAATAAATAAGTTCATAAATTCCACTGATTTCAGCAGGCTCTGTCACTGGGGATGCATTATTTTTAAACCAAAACATCATCAGTGTTTTACATGATTGCATTAGAGACTCCAGCCCTCCATGATTACTTTTCAAGGCTAGCCCCACCTGTTTACCATACAGAGGCTTTGAACATGAATAGGGGAAGCCAAGAGAAAAGTTGGTGAGCAGCGTCACCAGACAATTGGTTGGTAAGGATACGACACATGACATGGCACATTTTACCTTCACAAGACTTTCAGATGTGTTAGCAAGTACGACTGGCTTCCACTTCCCCCTCTTCTGTTTTGTTTTCTACTTTGGGAGACAAAATGGTGGGTTTGGGAATGAGGTGCAGGCCATGGAATGTGGAAATGTATGCAACTCTTGGTCTGCAAGTGCCAGTTTTTTGCCTTTAGAGTGTGTCAGAATTCATGAAGTGACTGTCTTTATTCCTCACCTGGCTGGGGAGCAGAGGAGTGTGGCACTAACACCTGTCAAGGAAATTACAGGTGCAAGCAATTATTGGGTTGGGGGCATTAAGGAGAAACAGAAACATTTATGCACATTTTTAGTCTAATGTGATGATAGTCTCAGGTTTCTGGACCCTTGCCAGGCCAATTGCCTGAGTTGTAAAAGCTGAGGCACCCACATTTTAAAAGTGAAGCCTCTCCTGTGTTAGGCTTGTTGATTGGCTCGGTGTGAAAGGGGTGTAGGATAAAGGATATGGCTTTTTTAGAAGGACGTTTCATAAATTTTACTACAAAAGCTTAATTTTTTAAATAGTACTATTTCAGGTTTATAGCCTTTATTCTGGTTTCTGCTGTCAAAATTTGGCATATATTCAAGATTTACTTAAACAGCCTTGAAATATTTACTGGGTGTCTCCTTTTAGATGTCACAGATACAACTATGAATAAGGAAAACATGACCCCTTCTCTCATAGTGCAGTCTAGAAAGTTCTGTATCTGTACACCGATGACGTATGTGTATTAATAGTCATGAAAGACATCAAAGGGATTAGGCAATTGGGGACATACTATGGTTTTGGGGAGAAATATCAGGAAAATATTCCCTAAAGGAGTGGATTTTAAGATGAAGATTAATAGATGAGTTGGCCAGATGAAGAGTGATAAAGAATATTTCAAACACAGGCAATACTTACTACAAAAGCCCTTAGATAAGGAGGAACTTGCCACATAAGAAGAAATGAAGAAAGGTCAGTTTGGAGTAAGTCAAAATAAATGAGAGAGAAGTTGGCTCAACTGGAAGCTAGATGAGGGCAGAGTTCAGTTTGTCTAGGACTTTGTAGGTTCTGGTAAGGAGCTAATCTTGATTCTAAGAAAATTAGTAATCACTGGGAAAAGTAAGCATGGACGTTTTAAGAGCAGTTTCATGCATTAACAGATCTGAACACCTACTAGGTACCAGTCATAATGTTGGTAATTGGGGTACAATGTCAATGTGAGATGGTCCCTGTCTTTTAGGAGCTTATCACCTTAAATGCGAAACAAAGAAGAAAATCTCAATTGCAATAAATAGATTTAGGTTTGAAAGCAAGTATGAACCAAGTGTTACTAGAGATAGGAGAAGAAGCAAAAACAGGTCTTTAACTCAGCCTTTGAGTATGTAGAGATGTGTCTACAGAAGACGGTATTTCATTCAAGTCTGGAAGAACTTAAAGGAGTTAGCTACATGAACCAAGAGTCCCAAGAGCCTTTCAGATAAAGAAAAAAGCATGCTAACCTTAAGAATTACCTGTAGATTTAAGAATAGCTAGAGGGCCTACTGGGTGGCTCAGTCGGTTAAATGCCTGACCCTTGGTTTTGGCTTAGGTCATGATCTTAAGGTTCATGAGTTCTAGCCCCACATCAGGCTATGCACTGGCAGTGTAGAGCCTGCTTGGTATTCTCTCTCCCTCTCTCTCTGTCCCTCCTCAGTTTGTGCTCTCTCTCTCAAAATAATTTTAAAAAAGAAGAAGAATAGATAGAGAAAAGGATGTGGGTAGGAATAAGGCAGGAAATGTGACTGGAAAGGTTTATGTAGCATACCTTTACCCTCTTAAGGAGTGAGAGCTTTGATGAGATTTGTATGAGATTGTATGTTCCAATTTTTGTGACTACTCACCAAAGACAATTTCAAACTTTGCCTTTGAAAGAAAAAAAAAAAAAACATGAAATGGGCCAGTCCCAGTACTACAGGTTACAGTCCTAACCATCTCTGTCACTCTTCAAAAGCATACAAGAATTATACGTATTCAACAAAATATTAATTTATGCTTCAGGAAAAAGAACAGATGAATATATACCTTTAGGTGATCTATTTTTGCATTTTGGATCTGAGTTTTGCATCAACCTGAAAAATGGGATACGTTTTCAAAAAAGACATCAAATACTCAACAGAGAGAAAGAAAAAGGTCCCTATTTATCATGTTCCTGCAATCACCGCTGAGTGATGTATTGTGATTACAACTTTTTTTTTAATTGGCAGGCTTCTGGGATGCTACAGGAATTGGTGACAAGATGATGGATCAGTTTCTCCACATTGGCTGGTTGATCCAACAAACCTAAAGCAGATATTGACATTTGTCATTCAACATTGGAGCCATACAGACTCCTCTGCTGATTAGTCAAATACTTCACCACCCTTTAATTAATGTTTTAAGAGAAGAGCCTCACAGAGAGGCTCAAGGGAGCAAACTTTTACAATATAATGGAAAGGAAAGGTTACACAATACCGGTTGAATAAGAAGAAGTGAGCGTGGGGGGAAAGGAAGAAATCAATGACAATGTTTGAACAGCTTAACCCTGCTGGCCCTTGCATGTTAATAGATTATTTATGCATCACTTTGCCAGTGAGAAGAAATTAGTATGATTAGCATTTTCTGTTTATTGACTGCCCATCACAAATTGGGAAAAATGTTTACGCGTATTTTTGTTTATTACTTTGAAAAATCATTGACAAGAAAGGTCAGGAGAAGAACTCCTCTAAACTCAAAAAACTTTATTCTAAAGAAAAAAACAGTATAAATGAACAGAAATGTATTTTTCATTGTGCTGTGAAGAAAAAGGGAAGCTATGTTATTTCCAGAGAAAAGCCTTTTAAAATAGGTGGTTAGAAAACAGCTTTGAAGTTTGACATGAGTCTAATCTCATTCTTTAACTAATAGTCCAGAATTTTCAAAGAGTCCTTATGATGTTGGCAGAAAATTTTTACTCCCTCTATGCCTCCCCCTCCCCTGATCATTTCCAAGTTTCCTTCACCTTGCAACTCCAAACATGCTCTGTGTGGGAAGAGAGCTGCAAGCTAATCCCGTAATAGAGAGAGTGAAACAGAGATACTTAAGGAAGAATCCGGAAAGGGTTTGCAACCATCTGATATGAGTTCATTCCTTGGTGAGTTACAGATAGAAACCACACCAGGTAGAGTTGTCACACAAAGTAAAGTTTATTTGAGGAAATAAGTTCATGAGGAATAACTTCCAAAGCCAAGATTCCCCAAACAAAGGGTAAATGAGTTCCTTTTATTTGGAGTTAGGATGAATACGTAGATAGGGAAGCTTTGTCACCAAATGCAGAGGCCGGCATAAGTCTGTGCATGCTCCTTAAGGAAACGTGACTACACATATGTGTATGTTATGTGAATGAGGCTTGTACGCCTCCTTGGATGGAGGTTTTGAGGTTACGATGAGGTAAAGGTAACTGTCAGTCATGGTCCATCTGTGCAGGACTGAATCGAAGGCTGAGCTCAAACTGGTTTCAGTGGTCTGGGGTGCCTGGAGCTCTTCCTCAGGGCAGGTATTATTGTTTGACTAGGTTTCAAGCTGGGGATGCTATGCCCACTGGGTCTTTTGCCTGAGTTAACAGGTAAGCTGCAGAGAAGAACTTTCGGACAATTGTGAAACAAAGGTTGGTTAGTACAAGCAGGTGGGCCGTAAAGGTCAAGTCTTGAGATCCAGCTGACAGGTTTAGATTTCTACTTTAAGTATCGTAAAAATTTACAACTAAAGTTTAGGTCTTATTTGGGGAAAATGAATGTTGTGTTCTAAGTCTTATGAAAAACAAATCCACAGATAACTTGGATGTATTGACAACCACAGGAGCAGGGACCTAAGGTAGGATCCCAAACCTGGGATGGATTTGCAATTGGCCTGTCTTGATTTTGGCAAACTGAAAGAAATGTAGACTCTGGAGAGATACAGATTTAGATTTGAATCTTAAATCTCTTACTTTCTAATAAGTAAACTCAGGCAAGACTTAGAAAATTGAAGTACCCCGAAGATTTTGTGAAGTTAAAAAAAAATCTTGCCTTCTCTTTTTCTATTTGTCTGTCATCTACCTATCATGTATCTAAACACATGTGAATTGTTTCTCTTCACCTTCCCCATTACCTGGCCCTTCTATTGATCATTTTGAGACTTGTAGAGCAAAGAAAGATCATGATACTTCCTATTGTTTCTAATTAAGCCTCCAACTTTCAAGAAATGTCATATTCTTTATTCTTAAGGGTTTATAGATTTGGAAGTGACATTGTTAAACAATCAATGCTTAGCATTCACAAGATGGAATGAAGACAGTGTTACCTCTTTAGGAAAATATTTAAGAAGAGTTTCTTGTGGTATAAAACCATGTTTTTTTCCTAGGAAAGAACCACAAATCTCCTCTAATTGTAGGATATGCTTTTCTGAAATCTAGTCCTTGTCAGAATAAATGTGAATGTCTGACATTTTTGATTCTCTGAAGTTAAAGAGGATACTGTGAAACAAAAATTTTACTGAGAAACCAATTTGGGAAGAAAAGTCAATATGAACAGAGGTTTACTCAGATTTCATTGTTTCAAATATCCTGAAAAGAGCCCTAAAATCAATTGTATGCAGTTATATTTAAGTGTAATTTTCATTTTGTCAAAGAAATATGCATATTCACATACATTTTTAAAAAGTCAAGTGATAGTACAAAACTTATAGTAAAAATTATCACACATCCCAATTTCAAGGGCATTTCTTTTTTTACTTTCCTGTTATTTATACTCCTATTACTAAATAACAGCATAATGCTATTTCTTGATTTTCAATTTTAGCTTTTATTTGTTGATTTTCTATTATAGAGAATTAGAATTTAAATATTTTTATGATGCTTATATACATTTAAACACTTTCACTTTCCCTGTTCTATCAAAACAAATGTGCCACTATTTTGGCTCAATCAATATTTAGTGTTAACCTTATTATAACTAGGGAAGTCATAAACAGAGGAGCTACACGGTATATTATGATTACATAGTTTTTCATGTACACTTGTTTCCCTTGATATTAACTATGGTCTATGCACACACACACCACACTTTTCTTTACATTGGCTGTTGATTCTGGCAACTCAAACTCTCACGTATCTTTCAAAATCCATATTACATAGAGTAAATAGCCTTTTATTGTGTAAGACTTTGCAGGTGCAAATAAAAAAAAATAGGAAGGCTAGCTTAAAGATTATCTCAAACTATATTCTTATATTTAATCTTCTATTTTGCAGTGGTGGCATCAAATTCAGACTTGGGGTACAGTGAAAGCTTTCCCTGATTCCAACCAATTCCTTCCTTGTTCTTTAATATGGAAAACCAGTGTTTTTTGTTTGTTTGTTTTGTTTTGTTTTGTTTTGTCATAGTATTGATATAGAAGTCTATGCAATATAGTTTTCAACCCTGTTTTCCAGTGATCCAACTTCTTAAGCCAGATGCCTGCTCTTAAATTTCTACTATGTAGAAATTCTAGAATTCTCACTGATGCTTCAGGGTTTGAATGTAGCCTATTTCCTTTTGTAATTCCGTAATTTAGATTTGAGAAAGAGGTAGTGATTATCTGTGGCAATTTAAGAACAGACATAAATGGAGCAGGATCCAGGATGCGACTTAGAGGAACTCAGGACTTCAGCAACAGTTGATGCAGAGAAGTCAAAAGTCACAGCAGGGCAATCCAATTTTTATTGCCTAGAGATTTAGATCTTTTGTCTGTGTCCTCACTATTTACATACAACCCATCACCTGAAAGTTTTAATCGGTTGCTATACAGTCCAGACCTACTGAATTAGACCTACTCAAATTTCAAAAGCACTGGTCCTGGTGGGTAGCTGAACTTGGTAGAGAGCTAACGGTATTCAGTTGTGTCTCTTTATCCAGGTTAGTCAGAAAAAGGCTTGGCATTACAGGAAAGAAAGGAAAGATACTAAACAAAACTGGGAATATCCAGGCAAAAGGAAAATAGATGCGTATTAAACTAGCATAGTTTTGGAATGGCAATAAACTCATTATGACTTAAGAGTAGAGTGAAGATTTAGGGTAAGGCTGAAGGTGTAAGCAAGGCAGAAATGATGGAGGATATAAGATGCGTTACTGAGGACTTTAAATTTTATCCTGCAGAAAATTGGGTATCCTTTGGAATGTGTTAAGAAGCATAGTTATATAATCCATGTTTCATTTTAGGCAGACTAATATGTCTACACTGCAGAAGTTATTTTGGAGTTGGGAAGGAGAGTGGAAAAAGAGACTAGCTGAGAGATCTTGCCACTGTCCCAGAAAGTTGATGAAGATCTGAGTTAAAACAGCAATAATAGGAACTGAGAAGATGATGTACATTGGGGCCAAAATAAGGCTGTAAAATGTTGGACTTGTATGGCTTAATGACAGAAGTAATTGGGCAATACAGTTGATCTTAGGAAAAGTAAGTCATATGATTCTAGTTTAATTCTCTGATTATTATAGTAAGCTAATTTATTTTGTAATATAATGGGCTTCATTGTTTTCCCCCAAAATACATGTTCTGTAAGGATATTACAAAAATTGCCTCAACTACCAGGGACATTGCAGGGATAATGAAATAGCATACAATGGCATGGTTTTGTAGGGAGCTCTGTCAACTGGATGCTCAACATCTAGTCCCTTTTTTGTTCTTCCTAAAGAAATTCCACTTCTATGCAACTGTTAATCCTTCTCCTGTGTAGCCCCTGTGACTCAGGGGATGCAAAACCCCTCCCAACTCTGGGCATAAATTCTGATTAATTCAGTGAATGCATGGCACTTGCCTGGTGATTCTTATTGATCATGGTGTGGACATGTGGCCTAAACTGGACAAATCAAATTAGATGGAAGAATTTATATTCCGCATTGACGGGAACTCTTTTGCCTTCCCTCCTCCATTCATCCATTAGCCTCTCCCTCTAGCTTTCATCTGATGTGAAAACAAAGCATAGGATTTCCTATTTTCTACTGGTAGCCATCTGTTACTAGGAGGGAAACTAGACTGAAGATGAAACATTGTATGAACGGTATAGCATATACATGAACACAACCTAGCTCCTTACTGATATTTCTGAGCTACTGAGTCAAGCAACTCTGAAGTTGGCCTTAGTTATGGACTCCCTGTTATATGAGATAATAAATGTTGTGTTTGTTTAAGCCAAAGAGAAAAAGAAAAAAAAAGCTATGTTTCAGTCCTCACTAGTACCTATAACCTTATTTGGAAATGGGGTTTTTATAGATGCAATTAGTTGAAATGAGGTCATACTAGATTAGGGTGGGCCCTGATCCAATGACTAGAGTCCTCAAGAAAAGAGGAGAGGACAGAAAAAGACAAAAAGCAAAGGCCATATGACGACAGAGGCAGAAAATAGAGTTGTAAAGCTGTGAGGCAAGGAACACCAGGAGCCCACCAGAAGTTATACGAAGGAGGAAAACAAAAAAGGAAAAAAGATCCTACCCTGGACCCTTGAGAAGGAGCAGGGCCCTGCCAACACCTTGATTCCAGGCTTCTGGACTCCAGAACTGGGAGCAATAATTTCTGTTTTGTTAAGCCACCTAGTTTGCGGTAATTTGTTTGTTTGATTTTCCCCATGCAAACTTTGTTTTTTCATATGTACATTTTTTTTTAATTGTCAAGTTAGCTAACATACAGTGTAATCTTGTCTTCAGGAGGCGATTCCATGATTCATCACTTACATACAACACCCAGTGCTCACATCAACCCCCCTCAATGCCCATCACTCAATTTCCCCACCCCATGAAACCTCAATTTGTTCTCTGTATTTAAGAGTCTAGTTTGTGGTAATTTCGTATGACAGCCCTAGAAATTACTACCCCAAATTTTGAAAGCATCGTTTTATAAATTTTTCTCATTAATGTAAGAATAATCTAGAGCTTATAATTCTTATTCCCTTCCCCCTCTCCTTATAGCTAAAAAAGAGCAAGATGAGGATTTTCTATTTTAAATTATTTAATCTCTCATTGTGAGTGAGGAGGGATGTAAGTAGTTTTAGTCTTATACCCTCAGGCTAGAATGTTGGTATGGTTGGAGAACGAAACAACACGGTATTTTGAGGTACAGGGTGTCAAACAATAAGGCATGTTTCAGTTTTACCAAATAGAAGTTCTTCTAGTAATGTTAACAAAGAGAAAATAAATTAATTAAAAAATAATCAACTTCCTGCAATGTGATAAGTAAGAGTTTTATCTATATGCTGAATCAAATAATTTGAGAAATATTACAAGTTCGAAGATTAACATTTTACAGTTTGCTTGATTGATCTGTAAAGCCAGTTAAAAAATGAATTGTTATTATTACCTTTTATAGTCAGGTACTTCATACACAGTCTGCATTATTTGATTCTTTAAATTAAATTTACCATGTCAATGAAGAGTGACCTCTAGAATATCTTTAAATTGCTGTAATTTGCATAGGCTTACACTTTTACTTTCTGATTGAAAGCCCTATGGATTCCTTTTTTATCTCATCCTGTTTTATTCATTACAGTTTCACATGTCTTCATTTGTTTGCAGTATGCAAAAAGCCATTTTTTTTGTCATTTTTATAAGGAGGCAGAGTTGTGCCTCTTGAATCCTGTTACTGATTTTTCTGTGAATTTGTACAATTCTATTTAGACATAATTGTTTCCTATTATACTGGGGCTTGATTTTCTTGCTTTGGGGAAGAAAAGACTAGAAGTGTTCCCTGGTCAGTGAAAATGTTTATATTGAAAGAATGGGATACTAGCACATATGCATTGAATTTAGCATACCACTTATATAATAGATGTCTGTATGGGCATATAGACATTTGGATCTAGAGGTATGTTTATGTGATAATGTATGCTAAGCACGAACAAAAGCATATATTCATTTTTGTGTAGTTACGTTAAATGTAGAGTTAGAATATACAAATTTTAATCTTTGCTAGGAGAGTAAACTAGGAGGGCTTGCTGACAATTGCTCCTTCCCCCATGGAAATCAACTTGGAAAAATTATAGATGTGAGAGAGTAAAACATGGGCTATAGGAACGAAATCCCCATAGGGGTGGCTGAAGACCAGGTTGAGTTGGTGTGTGTTGGGGGGAGGTAGGTGAGTGCAGCCTAGGAGGAATGCTGCTGGCGCAGTGTTGGGAACAGGTGGAAGGAAAAATAGCTAGAATTCTGCTCTTGCCTTTCTTCCTTAAAGCACTGAGGAAATTGTTGTCTGCCACTCCATGGAAGAAAGCAGGAGCCATATTTGCAGTTGCCCTGACATACTATCGGCACATATGTCCTGGAGAGAAGCTTTGTTAAAAATAGGTGCTACTCATCAATTGTTCTCAAGCATTTACTCCTCTACTCTTCCTCCTCCTTAGCCCCCCAGGATTTACAGATTATAATGTAGACTTTTTGCTCCTATGCTCCTAACCCTGCTTCTTCCTAAGTGTTTAAAAGTAATTACTGATTGGGTGAGTTGCCAAATACTGTGGCAACAGAACCTATGGTCAGGAGTGGCCCTGTGGTGCATTTGTGCATGGCCTAAAATTTTCCCTCTCTCCTGTTCTTAAACTCAACAGAACTGACAGTGGCAAGGAATGTTACAATAGGACATAGGCACTTCCCCAATACATAGTACTAAATAGGGTAGCTATACTTCACAGAGAACATGAGTTTACAAGCTAATAAACTGGATACCCAAAAGAGAAATAATAGGTTGAATAATATGTACAAATTTTGATAAAATTAACAATCATTTAAACTAAGATAGGTAATTAATTATCTTAGAGAGATGGGGAAGATATTGGGATTCTGAAAGGTTAAGGGATTTTAAGAAAGCAAGTGCAAGCAAATAATAGGAATGAAAATATAATAGTTGAAGTAAAGGATGCAACAGAGTAACAATGTAAGAATGGATTTAGCTGAAGAGTGAATTCCTGAACTGGAAGATTAGGTTGAAGAATTTATCCAGATGTAGCAAGAAAAGAAAAGCTGGAATATATAAATGGGAGCTATGAAATATGGAAGATAGAAGTGTCAAAATTGAGAAAAATACAAAGGGGGAAGAAGAAAAAATATTTGAAGCAATGGAAATAAATTTTTCAAAATTAAAGAAAGATGAAGGACCTCATACTGAAAATACATATTGAATTACTTAAAAAAAAAGAAACAAAAAGCTGCAGACTAGACATATCATAAAAAATTCAAGAATATCAAAAATGAACAAAAATTTCCAAAAGATTTCACAGAGAGAAAATCACTCCCTTCAAAGAGGGGGGAAAAACAAACAAACAAACAAACAAACAAAAAACCCAAATATTTTCTGAAAAAAAAAGATTGGTATCAGAGTTCTCAAGAACATTACTAAATACAAAAAAGGCAATAGAATACATTTTTATTGTAGCAAAATATACATAACATAAAATTGAGCATTGTAATGATTTTTAACTGTACAGCTCCAGGACATTAAATACATTTACATCATTGTGCAACAAGAATGGAGTTGAAAGTAAAAGATTTTCACTTAGAATTTTATATCCTGCTAAACTTTCATTGAAATGTGAGGGTATAATAAAAATTATCCTAGGCTTCAAAAAGTGTTACTGAAAAAGCAATCACATTAAAAAATTTGTAAAGAAGGTCTCAAATAATTATAGAAACTAAGAAATGGTGTAAAAGGTATGAAAAATAAAAGTGGTGAAATGCATGTAAAGTGGTAAAGGTTCTGTGGTCTTTAAATTATAAAACCAAACAATTAGTGAAGTAAAAACAATTACAATGTGGTATTATATCAGCTTTTTTTTTTCATTGTCAAGGCCCATGGTTTCTCTTAGTCATTATTTTTTTCTTAAAAGGCAAAAATGCCTACACCCATTTACTCTTCTCTACTCCCCTTCATCCACAAGCATATATTGCCCCTTTTTGGGGGTCCATTTCTTTCCATTAGATAGAAATAGATTAGCAAGTGTGTCCTCATTTTAGATTGCTATGGCTGCCATCACACATTATGAGGGATGGGTGGCTTAAACAAAGAAATTTATTTTCTCATGGTTCTGGAGGCTAGAAGATCAAGATCATAGTGTCAGTAGGTTTTCTTTCTCCTAATGTCTTTCTCCTTGTCATGCATATCGCGGCCTTCTTGCTGTGTCCTCACATGGCCATTTCTGTCTTTCTCTTATGAGGACACCAGTCATATTGGATTACAACCACACCCCATTAATTTAAACTTTGATTACCTCTTTAAAGACCCTATCTACCAATATGGTTACTTTCTGAGTTATGAGGGGTTGGGACTTCAACATATGAAGTTTGAGGAAACAGAATTAAGCTGATAATAGTCTTGTTTTAGAAATCTTTGAAGAAGTTAAATGCTAATGCATAGATAATAATCCTGACAGCCAACAGTCATTGAGTACCAAGTACTGGTTTTTTTAATGTTTATTTATTTATGTTGAAAGAGACAGGGGGAGGGGCAGAAAGAAAGGGAGAGGAAGCGAATCCCAAGAAGGCTCTGCAATGTCAGCACAGAGCCCAATACAGAGCTTGAACTCAGGAACCAGGAGATCATGACCTGAGCCAAAATCAAGAGCCTGAGGCTTAACCTACTGAGCCACCCAGGTGCACCGTTGTTCCAAAGGCTTCACATACGTTATCTCATTTGATCCCCATGATAAGTCTGTGAAATTGGTACTATGTTTTTAATCCTAATTTTAGTTGAGACAACAGTATTTAGGCACCTGCCTAAAATCAAGGAAGTGGAAAGCAAGAGAAACAAAATTCAAACACTGACTCCAGCACCTATTCTCTGACTAGCTCCCTGATCTTGTTATGCTCCCTTTTGTAAGCTGAGGAACTGGACATGTGTTTATTTGACTTCACAAGCTGTTTTAGTATGGGTGTTCACTGTGAGAGTCAAGATGCTCGTTTAAAGAGCACAGGTTCCAGGTTCTTTCTTCACCTGAGCCAAGGAGTTGTTTTTGAGAAACCTTAAAGATGAGCTTAATTGAGGAGTACAGCTTTCTGTGCAAGATATTTTATACCAAGCAAAATAAACTTACTTTGGACTGTCACTGGGAGAAGAGCTGAGAGCAAGGCGTTTTGTTTTTTTTTTGTTTTTTTTCTTTTGCTTCTGTTTTCATCATTAAAGAAAATGAAATGTGCATTGGAACACAGGCTCAGAAGCAGATCAAGGATGAGTGCTTTGAGAACACAGGTAACTAGTTACTTCCTTACTCCTGCAGCTCCATTTGGTCCATGAGTTCAATAATTTTTCTGTAAAACCTCCAAGAGTTCAGCGAGGTGCAATGTTAAGGTATGTGTCTTGGGAGAAAAGATCTGAGAGAATTAATCTGTTGTTTAGAGGTAAAGAGCAACTCCTGTAGGTTAGCTGTTCTATTTTGGGGCTTGGAAGGAGAAGTGATTAACATTTCTTTCTGTTCTAGCAGTCTGTGGAATAAGATGCAGGGTATAAACAGGAGGAACCATCACACTCCTTACAGGCAGAAATCAAAATCACATTGTAAGCTCATCAAAGGCCAGTAAAGACAATGTAGGCACTATTTTGACCAGTTCAATAAAGAGATACTGCAGTTTAATTCAGTGTAAGTAGAGAAGACACATTTGGGGAAATGCTACTTTAATCTTCAAGTATTGTGCAAGAATTACCTAAATTGTTTTATGTGTTATATGAGGTATCCGAATAAGAACGCCAAGGAGTCTTTTCTCCTTGAATTTAATCTCAAACCTGAAATTAGGCATTTGTAAATGTATGTGGTATTAAGTTGTATCAATTTTTCAGGTATTCTGTGTAAACAAAAGATAACTCCACTGAATTATCTTGCTTCATTTCTAAAGAAAGATCTCCACGAAATGATAAATAGTGTAACTGTCTTTAAATATATTTCAAGTTTCATAGTGTATTTATGAATATATTTTATTTGTAACAGATTAGTACAAAAGAAGCATATAATCAAAAATGGGGAAATTTCCTTTCTTCTCTCTCCTATAATCCCACTCTTCTCCAGAGGTATCTGTAATTATGAATTTCATGTTTAATTTTCTTATTCTTTTTCCTATTTTGTATATGCACACACATAGCTACTTTCTTTGGTCAGCTGTATTGAGATATAATTGGCTTGCAAAAACTACATATAATTAATATATACAATTTGATGAGTTTGGATATATAAAGATACCAGTGTTACTCTCACTACAATCAAGGTAATAAACATATCCATGGCCTCCAGAAGTTTGCATGGGTCCCGTTTTGTTTGTTTGTTTGTTTGTTTGTTTTGTGGTAAGAACACTTGACATGAGATCTCACCTCTTAAGTTTTTAATGCATAATACCTTATGTTAACTATGGGCCCTCTAGAACTTACTCATTTTGTGTAATTCTAACTCTATATCCATTGAACAGCAACTCTCCCTATCTTCCTCCACCATGCCCTGGCAACCCTGTTGTCTGCTTCTGTAAGCTTGATTTTGTGATCGTCATACAAGAGGAATCAAACAGTGTTTATCCTTCTGTTACTGATTTATTTCACCTCGTATGTCTTCCAGGTCCATCCATGTTGTTGCAAATGGTATGTTTCTTTCTCTTTTAAGACTCATCAATATTCAATTGTGCACATATACTACCCAAATTAATTTACTTATTTAATATTGTTCCCATTATAATGGCATATTTTATAGAATCCCAATGGCATATTTTACAGAAATAGAAAATAAAAAGTAAAATTCATTTGGAATCACAAAACACCCACAGTAGCCAAAGTGATCTTGAGATAAAAGAACAAAGCTGGAGGCATTATATTCCTTGATTTCAAAATATATTACAAAGGTACAATAATTGAAATGGTGTGAAACTGGCCTAAAGACATGCAAATAGACCAGTAGAACAGAACAGAGAGCCTGGAGATGAATTCCTTCACAGACAGTCAACTGACCTTTGATAAGGATGCCAAGAACACACATGGGAAAATGACAGTCTTCCACAAATGGTATAGGGGAAAGGTCTGTATCCAAAGGCAAAAGAATGGAATTATTGGAACCCTATCTTACATCATAGATAAAAATCAACTGAAAACCAATTAAAAATGGAAACATAAGACCTGAAATTGTTAAAACCCTAGAAGAAAATGTAGGGAAAAATCTTCATCATGGTGGTGTCGATAATGATCTCATGGATATGTAAACAAAAGCAAATGAGAAGTAGAGATGTAGGACCACATCAAACAAAACAGTCCTGGAACAGCAAAGAAAACAATCTGCAAAGTGAAAAAGCAACGTATGAAATGGGAGAAGTATTTGCAAAGCATATATTTGATAAGGGGTTAATATCCAAAACAATAAAAGGAATTCCTACAACTCAATAGCAAAAGTCGAAACACAAATTTGATTAAAAATGGTCCAAGGACTGAATGGATAGTTCTTAAAAAAAATACAAATAAGTATACTCAGTAAGTATATGAAAAGGAGCTCAAAATCCCTAATTATCAGGGAAATGCCAATTAAAACCACAGTGAGATATCACTTCATATCTGGTGGGATGGCTATTATAACACACACACACACACACACACAAAATGTTGGTAAGGCTGTAGAAAAGTTGGAACTCTTTCCAAACTGTTAATGTAAAGGTAAAAGGCTCCTTGGTAGTTATGAGATCTTGGGAAATTATTTAGTTTTCTTGTGACTTGATTTTATCATTTGCAAAATGGGACTAGAAGAGTACTCATAAGGCCGTTCAGAATATATATGTATGTGGCCATGTTATAAATAAATATAAATGTATGTATGTATATACACACACAAAATGCTTCCAAAGTAATTTTCATGTACTAGGTAGTGTTATGTGTGTGTATATTAATATTTATTGTATACACACACACACACACACACGTGGACATGCATACACACACAGGAAACATTACCTAGTATCACTTTGGAAATAGTTGTCTGTTAGTGCTATTACTATAAAAAAGACCTTTTTTACCACACCTTGAAACACAGTGGATATTTTTTAACTTAAAAATAGAAAAAAAAAACCTTAATATGCTAATGCATGGGAAAATGTAATTTTAAAAACTATTCTAATTTTGGATTCCTATTAAGGGAGTAACATTTTATATGTATTGGCCATCTGTAGTTCTTCTATAAGTTACTTTATTCTTACCTGCTATTTATGTTCTTTTACTTACTGTTATGTAAGAGTTTTAAAATATATACTTGACCTTAAACCTTTGTGTGCTGTACATATCGCAGCAAGATTTTTCCATTGTATATTTTATCTTTTAAATTTACTTGGAATTTTTGCAGTCATACAAAAGCCTTCAGTTTTTATACAAACAAACTTGTCATCTTTTTCTTTTTCTATTCTGGAAGATGTGACTTGCCTAGGAAGGTCTTCCATAGTCTCCTATAAAGATATATTGTATTTTCTTCTAATGCTTTTTGTTACTTCAATTATTAAAATAATAACTCTTTAATCCATAGGGAATTGAGTTATATGTATGTAATGAGGTTGGGATATAACTTCATTTTCTCTTCAAATTGCTAGTCAATTGTTGGCAATCCATTTAGTGAATGGCAGTTTTCCTTATGGATCTGAATACACACACACATACACACACACACACAAATGCACACACTTCAGGACTTTCTTCTCTGCCAGTAAGCCATTTTTTTATTCTTACTGCAGTACTACACTGTTTTAATTTTAGTGATTTTATTATGTTTTATAGAGAAGTCCCCATTCCAATTCTTGTCTTGATATTTAATGTTTTCTGTTGTTGTTGTTTATTGGAACTACACTAGTTTTGTTAACTCTAAAAAAGAGAATTTTGTAACAAAGCACCTGGACTCCAGTTTGATAGTCCTATATTGTTATTGTTATTGAGGGTTACAGAAGGTTCGGAGGCAACATGGAAAGGGAAAGACTACACACACATATGTTCATATATACATACACATGTACATACATGCATACACACATACATACATATATATGCATACATGCATACATTTACAAATGTATATACATATATACACAGAGACATACACAAGCACACATACACACACACACATACATACACACTAACACTATTTTCATACCATTGAAAAATAATTAGCTGGTGTTAGTAACCCTAAAACTTGTTTACTGAACACATTATCAGTGGGTCACTCTAAATATGTTATTTCATTTAATCCTCCTTACGTTGCTATGAAATAGACATTCCTACTCCTGTTTTCTGGAAGAAAAAATTGATACTTAGAAGTTAAATAATTTGCCCCAAATCTCACAGCTCACATACACTAGAGCCCAGGATTCAAACTCAGAACTGTGTAAGTCCAGAGTTTTTTTTAACATGATTATGGTCTACTTTTCATTGTTTTTTCTCATTCACATCGGACACCACTAACCCCTTGCAATGCCTATTTTCTTTTCTTTTTATTTATTTATTTTGCATGAGAGCATGCAAAAAAGGGAGGAATAAAGAGAGAGAACCCCAAGTAGACTCTGTACTACCAGCACGGAACTTGATGCAGGACTTGAACTCACAAACCATGAGATCTTGACCTGAGCCAAAATCAAGAATCAGAGACTCAACCAGCTGAGCCAAACTGGTGCCCTGCTATGTGTATTTTCTAAACGTAGAGGAGTTCTGTATTATAAGCCAGGCTGAAGTTGCTGGGAAGGCGTAAACATGAAAGATCATGGCTGGTCTCTCTCTTAACTTCACAATAAGGGCATGCCCCATTGTGTTGGTCTTTACTTTATAACATTTCAGAGATATTGCAGTTTTATTTGTTTGTTTGTTTGTTTGTTTACAAATAGGCTAGTGGCAACTATGCATGGAGCAAGTCGATAGGTGCCATTTTTCCAATAGCATCTGCTCACTTTGTGTCACGGTGTCATATCATGGCAATTCTCACAATATTTCAAATTTTTCCATTATTATGTTTGTTATGGTGACTTGTGATCAGTGATTACTTCACACTGAAAATCAGATAGTAAAGAACCAGATAATAAATATTTTAGACTTTAGGCCACAGGGTACCATAAAAACAGGCATAGGCCATACATAAATGTGCATGACTATGGATTTGTAGACCTTTCATATAAAGGATTTACAGTGACTTTTGGGGTTACCTACCTTCCTTTCCTTCTGTGAGTCCCAGTTTTCTTCAACAAATAGTTCATTCCAATCAGCATTTATTGAACATCTACTATGTGCCTTGCTAAACTTAGAATAGATATGAAGAAAATGAAATGTGTGTTCTCCAGGAGCTCAAATCCATCTTCTTTTCCTATTCTTTCCACCTTAAACTTATCGCTCACATTCTTTTCCTTTGTAATTTTGATGCAGAGCTTTTGTTTAGCTGCATTTTTTTATATTAATAGTCATGTGTATAAGATCATAGTTATGGCTTTTATTTGCAAATACTACCTTTTATATAGCCTTTTAAAATATTGCATTATCACAGAACATAAATGTGTTTTGAATGCAGAAAATAACGTATTTTAGTAAAGGGAAAGTAATTAACTGCTAAGATTACTTACTTTTGCTCTAGTTTTAATCTTTTCTTGTGAATGATGGTAAAAAAGACTGAATTCTTTCTGTGCACGAATTCATCTACAATTCAACCTGGTGGTTTTCTATTATCAAAGTCTTTTTTAACGTCTTAGTTAATGCATATGTATGATCTCTCCAAGGACAATTTTATTTGATTTATCCTCCAACCAGCTCCTGATGCATATGTAACTTCAATAAGCATCAGAGGAAAATGAGGTGGTGTGGTCCACTTTGTGGAGCAATGACTGGGCTTCACAAGCTTCCTAATCCTTTCCAAGATTCCAGAAAAACTGTTCTTGGGTCCCTGGGCATGGGTGACAGTCTGTGCCACCTGCAAAGTAATTGAGAGGGTGGAACTCTACTGTGGTTATCAACTATGTAGCAAGAGCCTGGCTCAAAGCCTTAGTAGAATTCTGAAGGTGGTTTACTCACACAGTCCTCATAGATCTTTGCTTTCATTGTATTCCCAGTGTATTGAAATGTATTCCCAATGTATTCCTCAAACTATTCCCAAAAGCATAGACAAATCAAATGACATTCATCTCCATTTTAGTATTTCGGTATATCAGTATATCAAAAAAGTATCTGCTTTTTTTGCTAGTCTTTTGATTAAAACAAATAAATCAAAACCACAAGTTTTCTTTTCTTCCTGTGAGTTTACCTGTTACAGATTTCACAATAAAATACACCATCCAAGTTCTCTTCAGTCTCATAAATGATGGGCTTCAGCCATGCAACTGGAAGTTTGTATCACTGACCAATGTTAAGTTGATTAATCTGGTATTACTTTTGTTCATCCACCTAAAAGAGGATTTTTGTGTGTGCGGGATGGGGAGGGATTGGTAAAATTGCTCTGCACTTGGTTATTCTAGCATGCGATCTTTGAACTGCTCAAGATAGAGGGGAGTTAAAGCAGCTGAAGAATAAAGACAGTGGGAAGGAAGCCAGTATTTATTGAATACCTCCTATGATGCAGGCATGTAAAAATTTGGATTCCCTGGATAGAGAGATCTAGATTCAAATCTTGGCTTCACCACTAACTACGTATGTATTTTATGCAATTACTTTACTTCTCTGGGCAGTGTTATCATCCATAAGATGGGAATAAGAATAATACTAACTACCTTAAAGAGAGGATGGAGTATCTTTAAAACACACATCATTCAGAATAAGTGTTAAATTCTTATAATCTATTACCATTAGCTATTGATTTTAAGTTGCTTCATCATTAATAAAAGTCATCATAAACATACTTATTCTTCATTGTACAGATATTAGTAAGTTATTACTATTTGCTAAAAACCTGTGCTATAATTATCTTGCTACAATCATTCCTTTCCTGTAGAATTTTGAAGTTTAGTGAGGGAAATAGACACACCAATATGATACAGAAAACCTGCAAAATGTCACTTGTATGAGTTTATACAGGGTTTTAATGGTAGTACACAGGAAGAATGTTTAATGTAGAGGTGGATAGGAGGTAGGAGAGGTTTGCAGGAAGTGGTGACATCTAAATTGAGAACAAAAGTATGAATAGGAAGTCTGTAGGTGGTGGAGTAAGGGAAGAAATATCTTGGAGGCAAAAGGAACCATATATGCAGAGTAAACTTTGCTCACTCTCAGAAAGCAAATATTTTAGCTTGGCCAGATACAGAGTGGGAGGAGGGAGCTGACCAAAGTTGCATCCAGAGGGGTTGAGAAAACAGAAAGAAAAACATGACAAAGTTCTAATTCAGGACTTGAAAGTTTGCCACTTATCCTGAGAGCAGTGGAAATTTCAACTAAGGGGTTAATACACTGTAAAGCAGGTATTATACCCATTTTACAAGTGACAAAACCGAGGTGCACAAATGATGCATAATATTACAAAGAGAAGGCTCTATTTTGCCGCTTATATGGTAATTAAATTCTATATTTTCTGCTTATGAGATAATTTATGAAAAACAGGATATAGTTCCAGTCTAGAGTTGTATTTTTTTTTTTGGACAAAAACACACAGAAGAGTAGGTGAACTTAAAAGGATTATAATGGGGTCCTCTCCTGCCCTAACATCCTTCTCAGTCATTCTGCCTGTCCTAGCCTAGGAATGGTGTATGCAAATTTTAAATGTTCAAACACCCTTGCAGTACAGCTCATTCACCCCAGTGCAAGAGTTACTGTTACGAAGAGCAGTGCAAGAGATTTTTGCATTCTAGCTCTCCCACATTATTGGAATATGGAGACTTTATGTTTTTGTTTTTTCATTTTGAGGAAGATCAAAAACATAAAACTGTTTTAGGTTTCATAAAGGTTTCTAATGAATATAAAAAGAATATTATAAACCAAAGTCAGTACAATGTTTTTTTTTCTAACTTGATGTACAGTAAGGAAAAAGAAATAATTCACATAAGACAATTGAGTGTTTTTGGCTCTGTACTAGGTGTGTTATGTCAATTATCTAACTGAAACCTACCATTGACTTTACCATGTGAGAAGTGTTCACAAAAAAAGTAAATGAGAAAGCACATTCTTGTAGGGGTACCTCCTGGTGTGGCTTAGTGGAGGGCAGGGGGATGATATCGCAGCCTTCTGACAGGGAAAGAGAGAAAGCAGAGTTGAGGGAGATTTGTGGTACACAGATAAACACTCCTGGTGAGTAGTACACCTGTCCTTCAAACACACATTAGAACAATTGGATGACTCCAAATGGTCTAGCTTCATTGGTATCCACACCAATGACATTTCAACAGAGAATGCCTCTGGTACTTAGGCAGATGCTTAAGTATTAATTTTCATCCATAAATACAGCATATTACCACTTTACCGTATGGAAGATTAAATGAACAGTGTTAGGGCATTGGACCCTCAAGTATGTACTCATGAGGATCCCAAGAGAGTATATAAAAAATACAAAAACTCATTCATGGTAACTTGGGGGATTTTATTATTCATGTTTTCTCAAGCTCACCTCAGAAAAGCACACTTATGAAGATTATAGGAACTCATCTTACTGTGTTGAGGTGTCATTTTTCAGGCTGTCTCTGTGGTGACTTCTAAAAGCTCCTTGTTTGTCATGCTCTGAAGTTCCAATCTGAGTCTACGTGTAGTTATTTGTACT
This sequence comes from Acinonyx jubatus, assembly GCF_027475565.1. NCBI lineage: Eukaryota > Metazoa > Chordata > Mammalia > Carnivora > Felidae > Acinonyx > Acinonyx jubatus. Next base: position 44,514,788 of record NC_069391.1, read on the forward strand.
TATTCCATTTGGAATGTGCTGTGCTAGCTGAGTCTGGAATTTTGGATCTGTTTCATCAATTTTGGAAAATTTTTGGCCAATGTCTTTTCTCTGACTATGCTTTCCATTCTTTGTAACTCAATTTAGATATATTTTATTCTACTTCTTATTCTTCCTTTGTGTCTTTTTCACATTTCCCACCTCTTTGTCCTTCTGAAGTATGGTTGGTGAACTTATTCTGTCCATACTGCAATCAGTATTTATCTCTTCAATTCTATCTAATATAAAGGCATTCACTTTTAATTACATTTATCACATTTTTATCCCTACAATATCTATCTAGTTCTTCCCACATTGGCCTGGTTTTCATTTTTAATATTTTATTCCTCTTGCCAATTTTGGTGTCATATTCTTACCCACACACTTTAAATACACATAGTTATAATGCTATATCTGATGACTATTTTATCTGGATTTCTGTGGAATTGAATTGTGCGCTTTTCCTGCTGATCCTATTTGAGGTGGCTTGTTTCCTCATGTGTTGGTTATATTGTGAGCTCATACGTGCTGAAGATTTACCTGAGGGATAAATGAGGCCCGAAACGAGGGTGGGGCCTCCTGAAATCATTTTCATTTGTCACTGCCAGCTGCCACCAAGATACTGCCAACCAAGGACTGACCTATGTCACTTATTAATGTTAGGACTTCCAGAAATATTTAAGTCAAACTTACATTAGGGAAGTTCTCAAATATCAAATTATTAGGGTAGACTTTAAGTTTTTAAGCAGTTTGTGGCAAAAATAGACAGATTTTCTGTCAACAACACGTTTTCTCATGGACATATTCTGGTCTACCTCTGAATGAGGGCATAGCCATTCAGTTCCTGCCCTTTTGAAGTAATCTCTTTTCCCATATGTCAGTTTGCTTGGGCTCAAGGTCATTTCCACTGTTCTGGGCACAGCCATTAAAACCTAAACTTCTTGGTTACTGAGATTGACAAGGTCCCCTAGGGCATCCATGGTTTCAGCATCAGCTTGCCATTCTGATTGCTATCTCTCTTTTGAATTCTGGCCTCTGGAGATTATCCTTGCTTTCTAGCAGGTTCAGTTATGCATTTAGAAGGATATTTGTTAAATTTTATCTAACATTTCTAGGCACTTTGCATTGGGAAGATTTTGAGAATGTAGTTTAAAAACATTGCCACAACCAAACTTGAAAAGTAGAAATTAGAGGCTTTTGTCGATCCTCTTTGCCAGAATCTTTGTAGCATCCATAATACACACTACTTCAAGGTATTTCCCAGCCAGCTCAGGTTTCGGGAGCTAGAATTTCTCATTTTAATATTTCAGTTTATACAAATTTCACAGATCGGAAAGTCCAGAGCAAGAATATTGGGCACTAGCAAGGCTTGTGTTTTCACAACTACCTAGTTAACCAAAGTTAACCAAGGGAGTGAAATAAAGTCTAGAGGCAAAAGGCTGAGCATTTAAATTTTTTAGCCTTAAGGTAATTGTTTCCTTAGAGAAAATGGGGAAGGATTTTAATGTGTTTCTACTTGTCTGCACATCTAATCACATTTTCTTTTAATACTAATTTGTATAGATTAATGTTTATTAATAGTGGGAATATTGATGAGGACTTTTGCATATTTAGAGAGGAGGGGAAGAGGAAGATGTGAAAAAATGCAAAGTTGAGACAATTACTCCTCTTGCCTTCTTTCAGTCAGCAGGTGCTAGCTGGGGTAGGAGTGTTGAGATTACAGCAGAATGAGCCTGTTTTCTCTTCATCAGTTAGTACAGTAAACATTTTGGTAATGATCTAATATATATAATGTGCTATTATATATATATGTGTGTGTGTGTGTGTGTATACACACACACACATACACACACATATATAGCACAACAAATAAAATGTTTGAAAATGAGTGAAAAATTTGATAGCTAAAATAAATATGGATTTTTATGTGGTTTAATTGGTAAACTAATAGTACATCCACAGAAACCTTACTGTTCAGACAGATACCAAGCACAGTGCAAGTACAAGAAAGTCTGGGTGGACTGGACTGTTCTTTGGAAAGTCACTGAGTCTCTCCTTTATTTCAACATGATAAGTCATCTGGCTGGAAATCAGGTTTCCCTCTTTTCTTAGTTAACTTATGCTAAGGTAGAGATTCAGATAGGCAAATAGTAAATTTGGCTGAATCATATTACATTTTCTCTATCAATGCGATTATGGGATACTCAGTGTTCTCTTTTTCTTGCATCTAGATTAACACCTATGGTCAGTTTCGCCAATCTGGAATTAGACTGGCATTGCACAATTTGAGGAGGGACATTCACATTTGCCACCTCTGCACCACTGAATGGGATAGTCCTGTCTGTACAAAATGATGAAGTTATCTTTCTTATTCACCCTTTTGTGAGTACAGGAAAACCTTTTTATATTTAGTCTCAGAATTCTTCCTCCGATTAGTGCCCTAAGCATCTGCCCTTTTCATTTTTATTCTCTTTTTCTTTCTCCTCCTTGCTTCCTTCATCCTTCTTTTCCCCCTTGCCAAAATCAGCCTGGACTGAATGCTTGTCCAGGCTGTTGTCAAACTCAAGCCTGCACACTGAAGACTGAAAGACTCAACCATCACCACCTGCGTGCTGCTCACTAGCTGTCAAGATGGGGTGCTGAGGCGTAAGGCTGATACAGCCCAGAACATTAGTAGGCATGCCTGGCCCTCTGATGCTATTGTAGTTCCTGCTCTCTCACACCACTGTTGGTTCCCCACAGCCTGGTCGTTCTCTAGGCAAATCTTCGCTGCCCCTTAGGCCTTGTTCTAGGATTCAGGTGCATCTTCTGAAATGAATGGATCCTCATAGCACTCTGACCTGACATATGCAAAGGAAAGTCCTTTGCCAGCACCTTATGGAGAGAGACTCTGCAGTTATTTTCACTGCTTTTAATTTAATATTTGTACAGCTTAATGCTGTTACTTTTTCCTGAAGAAATTATCAGGGCACAATAACATTGCTGCTCAATATCCAGCAGAGAAGCAAGAGAGGTTCTCTCTTTCAATGTTATTATAGCTGCTGTTGTCTCTTACCTCCATTAGAATGAGATTGTATAAGTGCATTTTTGTTTTCTTTTACTTTCATGTGCATGGTCATTATTCCCAGAGCACTCCCATGGTGCTAGTGTGCTTTGGTCAAAAGAAAAGTCTCATTTCTACCACATACCGAAATAAAAAAGCATGTCCTCACTGTTCTCCTGATGAGTACTTTCTTGAAGATACCTTTCCTTAGACATTATCTTGTTTTTTCAGAGATACTCTCACTACAAAAGATGGACCTTTTCCCCTTCTTTAAGATAATCAGTGCAACTTGACTAACTTGTCCCAACACCTTAATAGGAGTTAAAACAATCCTTTTCTTGTATCTTTATTCAGAATATTGATACATGTTTGCATTATAGGTTCATAATTAGAAAGAACACTCATAATTCTCACCAAAATAAAGGAAATCTGCTCCAACATGACTTGTAGACACAACCACTTGGCATAGATATGGCTGGCAGGTTCTCTGGAAAAGAAAGAAAGACAGCAAAAACAGGGAAAAGTAGATTTGCACCTTACTAAATAATCTCTGGGAGTAAGCTGCTATAGCTGCTATCCTGCTGTGTATCCATTCTTTATACCAGAGAGAAGGAAAAGAACAGGTGATTTGGTCTCATTTCACCAACTAGGCCTCTGGGCAAATAAATGGATACCATTTGCTATGAGGTAGGTGTCTTATCTGCAGGATGCCCTTATAGCATGTTCATGGTTAAAGAATTACTTATAGTAAATAAGCCTCTAATCTATGAGACATGGCTCTCTTGAGAATGTCACTTACGTTATATAATTCTCTGGGTATAAAATGGAAATTTTTCATATCTGAAATGCTCCCTGCTGTAGAAGAAATCTCACAAAACCTTAGTAGAACTCAGCTATTGTTCTGTGCCAGAGATCATGCCACCAGAGATCATTCCACCAGTGTGGAAAGGATGAGTCTAGGGAACTACCCTTGATGTTCCCAGCACTCTTTCTGTCTTGTCTGTTCCTCTTGTTTGCCTATTTCCTTGAATTTACTACGGAAGTTTATATTTGGTAGGGTCTCTGGTTAACATGAGCCTGGTTTGACAATGTGGATATTCCTGTATGCAAGCCAGATTATGTCAAAATGTTACTAGAGTCGCAGTGTTTTCTTTCATGCATTTGGATGCTCTACTTTAATCTTTTATTATTCCAAACTTATACACATGCTACATGGTCTGGAATTTCAGGATAATTTGACCAACCATAAAAGAAATTAAACTTTGGAATTTGTATTTAAATTGACATTCATCTAGGTGATGTTACTATGTTTTAAGGACTAAAAGCAAACACAACATTAACCCTTGTTTTGTTTTTTTGTTTTTTTTAAAGAGCAAAATGTGTAAATATTTTGGGCAAAAATACTTTGAATTAATTGGAAATGCTGTTCTGGTAGATAACAGACCCCATAAAAGAATATGCTAATATGTGATGTAGAATAGCTCAAAAAATTATTTTGGCACTTTGTTTTAAGTTTCATGTGATGATTCTAGGAAAGCATTTAATTAAAGGTGAGAAAGCTAGAGAAATTGAAACACCCTTCCATTAGTCACACCCTTCACTGTGTGACTTCAAAAAGTTCATTCTTAATTCCATTCCAGGTGTGGGTTCAAGACCTGTGTAAATCTGGTTTAAAAGAGGAAATGAACAAAACTTAAAAACAGTGACTCTGGACTTAGGCATTGTTGGATTCAAATCCCAGCTCTGGAGATTACTAGCTGCACACCATTTGGAAAACAACTATTAAGCTCTCTTTACAGAACTTTCTTGTTTGTAAAAATTAGAGATACTAAGGCCACCTTCTTAAAAAAACAATCGAGTGAGATAATACAGGGAAATAACTTCCATTAGGTCTCTAAATTAATTTAAAAATTTAGGGCGGGAGAACATGTTTGATCTTAATTCACTAAAAACCCTTCATAGTAATTGGACACTTTTAACTTTTAACAACACTTTTAACAACAACAACAATAACAAAAGCCTATTGCTAAGTTGAATACAACCATTCATCTTCCCCAATCATCACCCCTTGGTCTCAGCATAGGATCTTTTCTGGCCACAGCACTCTTTCTCAGGTTAGATAAATCTTGCGGTGGGTATTATGTCATTGACCTGCCTGTGCAGTGAGAGTGCCAGTGATGTCATTGGGTACCACTGTGTGATGATGTGAATGGTGCCCCCTAGAATTAGGCATTGCACAGTCTGTAGACCATTGCATGGTTGCCCTTGTTGCTAGTTCCCAGATATATTTATTCCAAGGGAAGCCAAGACACCAAGTCACCTCTAAACACATTTTCTAAACAAACAGGATTTCGGCACAACAGTGTCACCCTGTGATGTAGACTTGGTCTTCTAGCGCTTTTACCCTCTGCTTCTGTCGTACTAGACAACAGACCTGTTCCTTCCTGGTCTACTTTCAGCGAGGTTGATACACCAGAGGCTTGGATGTGTAATTTATTTATTCCCCCGCCCAAGGCCTGTTCTTTAGATATGGGAATCTATTTTTATTGGCTTTCAGGACTGGGAATGTAAAGTTTTATCAAACTAGAACTAAAAGAGTTTTGCTTTTCATGTCTATTAATTAGGTTGCTATTTTTGCCTTCTTATAATTCTTAGGATTAGTGAACAAACCTGGTATATCAAAGTGAGATGATCATGAATAACACTTTTAGAAACCTTATAGTTCCTGACATGTAGTATATGCTATTATTATATTATCAGTATTATGGATAATCACTGTTATCACATAGAAACTAGATAAACTAGGACAAAGCCAAATGATTTGAGTAAGATAGGGTCTAGAGAGACTCCTGAGGAAATTGGGTGTTCTTCTGGGAGGCTGGCTAAGAGTCTATGGGGGTGTGGGTGGACAGAGGTTAGGCATCCTGAGCCAGGTTTGGATATTAGTTAGTATTCAGTAGGCATTCTAATCCCAATCCCTGAAGAAAAATCCTATAGCAAGCACAGGTTGGAAATCTTTAAAGGAAAATTTATCAGAATCCTGGAGTCTCTGAAAACAAAATTGCATGGAATGAATATACTTGGACTCCCCTCTTCCATATCAATTCTTCTAATAGCTTGTGAGTTATAAGTGTAATGGGAAAAGAATTTTTTCTGTGCAATAAATTAATTATAAAAGTGTATGATTGATATGAATGGAAACCATCCTAATTAGGTGATGATGAGAATTGCATGAAGGATAATGCATGACAAGTGTACCATTATAAAGTTGTATTTCTGTTGAGGGATTTAAGTAATTCATACTTGTTATTTATAAGATATTAAAAAGCCTCAAGGTATGAATACAGCTGTACATTCATGCATTTCCCCTGAATTATCTTGTATAGTTTATTTCACAGAATTTTTAGTTCGTTATTATGTATTATGTTGAAGTAAATAGTTATTTGAACACTACATGATGAATTTTTCCAGATGCTATGATATACAAAAAGGGATAATTCTTTCAAATCCTACTTAAAGGCCAACATGCAAAGAATACAAGGACCTTTTAGCAAATTTCCTAAACCATCTTCCACTATTGTAATGCATGCCAGAATGCATAATTACATTAGCTAGTTATCTGTCATAAGTGCCTTTTATTCAAAATGAAGTATAGATTATATAGATTGATAATAGATAAATGATTATGTGATTTATTCTTACATAGCACATTGATGTCAGTGAAATCATGTTCTAAATATAACATTAAGGCCTAATGAATGAAATAACATTATGTTTCAGAAAATCTAGGGATCTCAGTTTAAAACCATGTTGTGTTTTATAGGGTTTTAGGTTGTAGAGAATCTTAAATTACTGAAATCTTTATTATAATGCCTAGTGTGAAATGTCTTCAAAAGGCTAACATTTCAAAAGTATGATCAGATTCTTCTTTAGTTCAGAAAAGAGAGCAATGTTTCTGGTGAGAAATGGCAGCTCATACCATGGGCTCTACATATTATTTCTTTCATTCAGTGAAGAAGTGAGTTGCAGCGAGATTTCAGGATTATCCCAAAGATGACATGTGAATAGTATATAGGACTAGAGATGAGAGGATCTGTATGCTAATCCTACCTGTGCTGCTGCTGAAGAGGGGGAGTTCTCTTCTGTGAAGGAAGGGATCAGGGTAAAATTTAGCAGTCTGATTCATCAATCTAACCTTGGATGGTCTGATGAGTACAAGCCAGTGGAGGGAAGCTTCCTTGAGGGTTGACATTGGGGCAGACTGATCAGATTGTCCTACATCTATCTTTTCATCATAAAGAGACAAAGGGAAAGTTTTTCTCCTTGGTGAATAAGGCCACCAAATAAACAATTTATATTATTAATCACTGATGGGTCAGGGCAAGTAAGAATTGTTTATACTAAGGCCAAGGATTGAATAGGGCATTACATCAACAATGTATGAACCAGGACATGTGGTAGCAGTGGCTACTGTAGAATATTTGTTGGCATAAAAGACATATTAGGATGCTGTGTCCTCTGACATTCCCTCCCAGGGAATTCTTATTCTAAGAATTGTATCTTTGTTCCCAGTTTAATACTGTCCTAGGTTCATTTTTCGTTCCAGTTTATTTTCTCCTGCTTTCTTCATTTTCTTAGATGCATTTTGATCTCTATCTCTACTTTCTTGGGGAAATCGATAGCTTGTTAAAAAAAGACAGTGATACCTGAATGGGCAGGGCTAATGGTTCTATTCAGGAAACCATTGTGCTGACTGGGTTTATAAACCATATCTAGCCTCTTCTTTTCAGAAGGGGCTAAGGATCCAAATGAACAATGTGAGGAGAAATCATTTTGGCTGGTGAGGAGGCACAGGAGAGGAAAGGAGAAAATACATTTTTTTTAATACTGAAAGCAATTTTTTAGGAACTTAACAAAACGTGTTATTGTTGTTTTTGGTTTTAAGGTAAAGAAGACATCTTAAAATATCATTATTTAACAAAGTACCATAGTCCTTTCAAACAAGGAATGTTGCGTGGGAAGAAGTTATTGAAAATCCCTTCTTTGAAACCAACTGTATCTGTGAGGAGAATGTTGCTCTTGGAAATTGAGATATAAGATTAGATAACTTGAAAATAACAGTATTAGATTTTTGGTTTACTAGTAGCTAAAGAAAATAATCAGATTAGCACAAGCATCCTTCTTCTCAGACATGACTCTTGGAATTACCATTTCAGCCATTTTCCCCTGGCAAAATAGCCAGCCAGTTAGCTAGATGAGAGTTTGTTGACTACCCTTACTTCACCATAAATTTTTATTTTTTTATTTAATAAAGTCTGAATGTTTTTCATATGTTAAATGTGAGTCTATAAAATATAGCTAACTGCTGCATAGTCTCACCTGTGCTCCACCAACCTTTATTATACCTATTCATGATTGCACAACAAGGGAGATAGAGGTAGGGAAGGAGTGAGGGAAGGAGGGTGAATGATAGAGAAGATGACAAGGAGTTCGGAATAAAGATAGGTAGATGGTAGAAAGCAGAAGCAGAGAGAATAATAAGGAAACAAATCCTGTGGACTTTGGGTTTGGGTCTTGGGTCACTAGCTCTCCTGATGCAAGCCATATCCTTTTTGTTATCTGATTGCAGAGTGGTTGTTGTCTATATGAACTGCTAGGTGTACAGATAAAGACTGGCAAAATTCTCCAGTTTTGAAACTAAAGAGGAAGCTATTTATTTACTTAGTAACTTTCGGCCTTGTGGTATGTCAGCCAGCACTTTGCTCTTTGGTTTCCTCTTTGTAGAATGAAGAAGATTTATCTTGTGGGGTGTTTGCAAGTTTTACATTACATTAGGTAGTATATCTAGAGTCTTACCCAGAACTGACAGGTCCCGGGTAAGCACTCAGCAAATATTAAATTAAACCATATGAAATTGTTCTTTTTATAGGTCAAAAAGAGATCAATTATTGGCTATTTTATGTGGTTCAATCTAAAATTCATTTTCTCCTTTTCTGTTAAGCAGCTGGGAAGGCACAGACCAACACCCCAGACACTTAACAGCGTAGTCTTCTTCCACAGTCTGCTCAGATTCTACTTCTGCTCTGTTGCTCAGGAATAAGACCCAGCTTTGCACTGCCTGTTCATGGTGTGCCTGCTTTGCCTGCTGTTTACTCCGGGGCTCACGTGACTCCACCTGTTATATATTTTTCTATGGCCAGATGATTGGGCCTCTCACTGAGCTCTGGGACCTGGACCCATTAGACCCCTAATGGAGCTATGGCAATTTTTTTTCCCCACTTGATGGCTGTCAGGATTTCATTTCACTTGATCTTAAACTATCATGGGTGAAGAACATGATGCTCTCAGGGGACAAATAGTCTACCTTCCAAGTGGTAATGACCAGAAACCAACCATTGTTTAAATGGAGCCTGTACTCACGTTGCAAAAAACATCTTTAACTCAGGGTTCTCTTTCTAAGCTTTTGCACTTCTGCTGGCAATACCTATTTTTTCCTCCTGTTGAGTTGACAAACTCCTCCCCCTTCTGCTGCAAGAGACAGCTCATTTGTTATGTACTCCATAAAACTTTTCTATGAATTCCCTAGGCAGACACCTACACTTCCCATGTGCCCCTGTATCCCCTATACACAGCAGTCTTAGCAATCACCCCACCATACTGGGTTATGTCTCCCCATTTAATCATAAATTCCTTTGAGCAGAAGCAGTGTCTTTACATTGAAGTATTCCTGATGTTTGGCACAATAACTGAAACATAGTAGGTACCTCCTAAGATATATTTCCTGAAAAAAATTATTAAATGGATGCACCAACTTCTTCTAAGAATAGATGGATTATTTTCTTTGTTTGGTATCAGTTGTCTTTTTCTACCCCCACTACCAACTTCCTTTTTTCTCCCCTCCTTCATTAGTCCTTTCTATTCCATTCAGGGTTAAAACTTCCCAGTTTGCATCCTTGTTGAGAGGCTTATGGGGATTTTGAAGGTGTTGAGTTGCACAGGTACACAGAATGAAAAAATAATCACATACAAAAATAAATAGACTCCTTGGCATCTTTAAACTGACTGCTATATTATCTCCTTTAATAAGACGCGTCAGAGTCTGCACATTTTCCTGATAAGAATAACTGCTGTCATATTTTTTGTTTCAATTTGAACATTTTAAAGGCATTTGCTATTAGCACTAATTAGATGTATAAGAGCCTTCCTGAGCAAAGCAGATAGTCACAGCTAATTCATAAAGAATTAATGATAGTAGCTAAATTGCCACATAGATTTGCACTTTGGGTAGGGTTAAATTACCAAATAATGTGAATAGTGTTTAAAATAAATTTAATATTCAACGTAAGTCATAGTTTTATTAAATTCATAACAATTTGAAATTTTCTCAATATTGTTCCAAATGAGCATCTGTGTAAAATCTCTTTAAAGTAAATAAGCTAATAATATGATATTTCCAGTAGAGTGAATAATAATATTACTCATTTATAGAACACATTATTATTATTACTCTTTTTATTATATTTTTTATTTTCTATTTGCCATACATGCAATTCAAACCAAGTTCCTCTAGTTTGGAGGTGAAACATCTGGGATAATTCCTTAACTTTTTTTGAGTCATTAGAGCATTGACAGAGCTGAAATAATCATTTGTTAAATGATTTCTTAGTAAATTCAAAGTGCTTGGCTTACGTGTACATGTGTGTACGTTTCTCCAAAGTTGTATGTTTTTTTCTCAAAGCAGTTTACACACTGAGAATATGTTTAATTATTACCTTTTATTGAATACAAATTAAGTTTCAGTCCAATTTACATAAAAGCAAAGTCTGAGAGATAGTTTTAAAGCAGGACTGGCACTTAAAGTTAAGCTGTCGAAGGAAACAATTCAAAGAGAAATGGAGTTGCTAAAATCAGGATTTAAGGACTCACCCACAAGTTTTTATCTGCGCTGCAGATAATTTCCTGACTTAGAGAATGCAAACATTTCATTAATGAAGACCCAGAGCATACTGATCTGACTTTTCTACTGATCTATCAAATTGGGGCATGAAATAGAATATAATTGGGCTTCCATGTTTGGTCTACCTCCTGCAAGCCAAATTTTGTTCCAGTGTTTTATATATGTTATCATGCTTATATCAGAATTGGGTACCTACTTGGGGTAAAGAAGGATTCTAAGAATATTCATATTTCCTTCTTTCATTTTTACAATTTTAGTGATGATAGCTCTACATTCTGCCAGGATGAAATTATCTGTAACAAATGGCTTTGGGATCTAAGCATGCCACAGACAGAAGGAAATAGAAAACTGCTAGAGGGCAGTCCACCTGGCCTGAGGATCAAGTTATCTTCTGTGTTCATTTGGCCAAGACGCTGGACATTTTTGGAACACAATGGATTATGCTTAATAATTGTATTTGAGAAAGTAAATTCATAAAACACCTTAGAGAAATTTGCTTGCCATCATTAGATTGCTCAGTCTGACTTCCTTTGTTGTTTGCCATATTAAGTTCATAATACTTTTCCCTCCTTCAATACCTATTCTTATAAATTTGGCCTTTTCCTGACAATAAGCAACACTACTTTCTAGCCTTGCTTCCTCCACACTTGGTTTTGCTTTAGGAAACTGATTCCTCAGCCCAAATAGCTATCATCTTGGTCTCCTGACTTATATTACTGGTTTCCCTTCTTTGAGGTCAGAAATATTTAAATCCCAGCTGTGTTAAACCAAAATCCTATCATCTCCCTCTCTTGTCCCCATATTCCAAGAGACTAACTTGAAGATGTCACCAAGAATGAACAATATTTTGTATTCCCGTAATTTGAGGTTTGTTTTGTTTCAGTTTTCAGTATTTCCAGAGGATATTCAATTAGGAAGAATAATTCTAGGCTTCTTTCACTTGAGTATATGATATTAGTAGGGGGTCGGGGAAAGGATGTAGGCAGATATTTATGTCTTTGTCTAAGAAGAAGCGCCCAGGAAAAGACTCTTGCCTTTGTAGCTAATATGCAATCTTAAACCACACTTCCTTATGACCTCACTATGTATAGCTATTGCTTTCAGCATAATACCCTTCTTGCTTCTCTTCCCTTCAAAAAGTCAGTAAATATCAGCTCTCACTATAATTATAGGCACTCCTTTAGTGGAAAATATGAATTTCTAATAAAAAATAAGCTCTTATCTTTGTGTTTACATTTTAGTAACAATTTCCAAATCTATGTCTGCTTTGAAGAGAACTATATAAACTAGGGAGGGTTTTCATGGAGAGAGGAAACTGCCTTGATTAACCATGCACGAAATAGTTAAGTACAGGATTAACTGGAAAAGAGGTGGAATGCATTATTCATTTTGAGCTGCATATCATCTTACAACATTCACTGTTATTAGAAAGTAGACCTTGGAAGCTATGATAGAGGTAAGAGAAAAGTGGGGGTGAGACTGCCTTGTTGGAGAATCGAAGACTAGAACTGACAGCAAAGGGACTTGATGGATTTCTTTTATGGCTATCATTCAACTTCTCTTGATAACTACTTGATCAGCTACTCTATAGAATGAGGACTTTGTCACCCAAAGGTGTGATCTTCTGAAATGTCAAGAATTCTGGCAAACCTTCAACCACATTTCCATTTAGAAATAATCTTCGGGAAAAGAGTAGTGATTCCTCCAGGTTGCTACAGTTTGTACCATCTATTCCAATTCCCAGTATCGGAATGAAGTGACAATTAACAATTGTCACTTAGAACATTAGAGCAAAGTAATAGATTTCATATACTCATGTATCTATTGAAAGTAAATTACCTGGTTTGTCAGCTATTGTTCCACATTACTGGCACTACCTTCTATGGTTTTCTTTGTATCTGTGCTGCATTGATTGTTTGCAATGACACCTGTGTTCTTGTTCCCCCTGGACATTCTAATAGTTGTATAAACTCTATACTTTCCTGCATTAAACAAATCATCATAATTGGGAGCCCTACAATACTTTTAGACCAAAATCTGATGAATATTTATTTATACTTGGAGCAGTTTGGGGGAAGGAGAACATCAAATACAAGAGTTTGAGACTGGTTCAATGATATTAAGGTATTAATGACATTATTGTATTGCTGTTGGAAAAATGAAACTCTGGTAGTCATTAGCATGCAAGAGCAAAACCAATTGCTTTTCTGTAGCTGGAATGAAGTGCTTATGAAAGGAAAGATTGTGCAAGACCAAGATTTTTTATGCAATAAGACATTAGAGTGGAATTAGGAAGAGGAATACATTTTTTTAAGTTTATTTTTATTTTTGACAGAGCGAGAGCGAGCATGAGCTAGGGAGAGGCAGAGAGAGAGGGAGACGCAGAATCCAAAGGAGGCTCCAGGCTCCGAGCTGTCTGCACAGAGCCCGACGTGGGGCTTGAACTCACCAACTGTGAGATCATGACCTGGGCCAAAGTCAGACGCTCAACCGACTGAGCCACCCAGGCGCCCACGAATACATTTTTCTAATTGTACTGTAAAGCTTATATACAGGTCTCAAATAATGACACAGACAGAGAACTGAAGAGCTAACTTTTGACTGCTCTAAAAGTATCTTTTATTTCATCTAACTCGGAGGGTTGAGGTTTATGAGAATGAAATCCTATATTTGATCATGTAAGTGACTGAGTTACAACATAAGTTGAATTCACAGCCTTATCTGTCTCCTATTTTAAAAATCAGGGAATTTATTAGGAAAGAGTAGAATTCTGAGACTTGGATTATATGTCCAGTAGGTTTATGTGACTATATAACATTTCTGCCCAAAAACTTTATGTAAATATTTTTTGTACTTGGTTTATTTTGGGTTGGTTTGATACATTATATTTAAGTTCCTTGAACACTGTGGATCTCCTTAGTGTGTATGCATGACTGAGGCTTTATAAATTAAGGGATGTTTGTGTGAATGAAGTGATTTTATGGTTTTAACTGAGGCCAGGTTTAAGTAGTTCTCAGAAAAGAACAAGACTGTGCAACCACTCCAGATCGTTGTTAAAGTCTCCCATTCAGGCAACATCACATAGTAGATCCAATGGTGTTTGAACTTCCCCTTTCCTGGAACTGGTTTGTGGATGCTGTATGGAGCATTTGGCAACTACTAATAAAATTATAACACAGTGCACCCACTGCGCCACCGAGTTTTGGAGCAAAGTCCTGCCTCCTTACATGGAGCAATATTATTGTATTGAGAATTGGTTCCTGGCCTGCCACCAAACTCTCATGTGGACTGAATTCCTGACAGTATGTTGCATGCTCATAATTTAGTGGATAGATCTAAGTCATAAAACAGGGCATGCACAGCAGCATGGAAGTGACATAAATAAAATTTGACTTAAATTGAACTTGAAGACATAAGTATCATGAACACTTACTTGGCTTATGCTTCCATGACCTGTATTCATTCATTCCTGCAATCTTAACCTCTCTCCTTTGCTGCATACCTTATGGCCTCACAAGGAGTTCTCTATCACTAGCTTAATGTGAAAGGGAAAAGATGGCCTGATTTACAGGTGAGTGACACGTTGATATAACCCTTAGGTGGCTGAGTGCACTATTGAAGTACCACTGAGGGGTGGCCCTGAAGAATAGGGGAGAAGGGAATTCTATCAAATGTGCAGAGTTTTGGACCATGCACCTGGTATTTACATTACATGAAAGAAGATATGGCCAAAAATAGAGATCTGAATCAATTTGTGGGCGGGGGTAAACATTTGGAAGAAACACTGTTGGAGAACTGGTGAAGACTTCCGTATATGGACCTCTGAAAATGGCAATGAATGGAGATCTCTGCATTGTAGGGATATTTGCCAAAAACATTTCCCCCAAATTGACAAGTCCTATGTATGTTCAATAGATTTATGAACCTTGTAACCATGGTGATAGGGATGGAGGTTCATGCACGGGATCAGCAGATGTAGGGGTCCCCCCATAGAGATGTTCTGGCTACCACTGCAGTTGCATTCATTCCCAGCCTGCCAATAACAGAGGTCAATGCTGAACCCTTGATACAGCATTATTCCTCAGGGAAGAATAGACTCAGTCATTTGGGCTCAAGATAATTATTTGGATCTCTTTGATTCTGGAAGTAGCAGCAATTTGTCCTCACTGAAATAGATTCTTATTCTGGGTATATAATTGCCTTTTCTGCCAGCACTTACTAAATGCTTCATTTACAATCAAGGTATCCCATACAACATTGCTTTTGACCAGTGTAGTCATTTAACAGAAAAATAAGGAAAGCAGTATGCTTAAACCCCTGGAATTCACTCATGGACTCTAGAAGACCTAAACAAGTAGTCTAGTGGAAACAGGTGAAATGTGTACTGAAGGCTCAGTTTTGTACCATACATTTGTTGTTCACATTACATGAAAGATCTGGTTAGAAAGTTAAGCCAATTCTTGAGTAACCCTTTGAAGCGTTGAAGGGTTGTGCTGTAATTAAGATTTCTGATTCTCTGAACAATAGGTGGTTCCATTTCTCCCATAGTGAAGAAACACGACCTGGGAACAAAGGATGGAGGTGGGCTTTGCTTCTCTTCTTATTGCCCCTAATTACTCAAACACAATTTTTGCTTTCTGTACCCATATCTTTGGGTGCACTTGTTAAGAGGGTCTACTGACAAGGGTGCTTCCATCAGGAGGCCCGACGAATATTCCTGAATTTGAAGCTGAGTTTTACCACCTGATTCTTTCCAACACTGAACACACAGGAAGTAGTAGATTACTTTACTGACTTGAATGATTGATCCACTGAGGGCCTGGAGGAGGTGGTCTGGAAGTCAGGTGATTCTTCAGGACACTGTGTGTCAAAAGCAAAAGACTACAGCCAACTATAGGCAGGACCAATATACTCAGATGTTGCATGAATCATTTGGTGTCACTCTAAAAAGTAAAGAATCCCAATCAACTGAGGTGCAAGCTCAAGACAAAGGGATCACAGAGTGGACAGTGCAGGCAGGAATTATAACCATGTGGCTACTTGCAGAAATGGAAATTGTAGTATCTATTAATACTTTTCTTGGTTTGTAATTATTTTTTTATATTAACTATTTTTCCTCCCCCTGCTATTATAAGCTGTATTAATAGTGATTAACTCTCTACATTTAATCTTGAAATTATAAGATAACAAAGGGAGATTATGACTGTGCTAGAAAAAGAATATTACCCCAAGATGAATACAGGGACATGGTGGAATTTACATATCAACTTTTGGGAAAAGGTGGGTCAAGTATTTGGTTAACCAAGGAATACTTGCATCATGCTAGATAGAAGAAGGATGTTGTTTTTGTTATTCGACAGCTTCATCATGTCTAAAATAATGTGGATGCTGAGTTGGCAAAGTGTAATGCAAAAGAGATGTTGGACACTACACTTCCCATAATCCACATCTAATCCTTGTTATCATCCAGTATCCTCACAGATTCTGGTCTATTCATAAGAGGCATCAGTGAGATTCAGAAGATAGTGGGAAAGTGCAGGGGGAGTAGGAGATAGATGCTTGGATCAGACCACAGATGTGAGGTTCAAAGCAACTGTATTATACTCAGAATTCATAGGATGACTTCTGTTTTCCTTCCTGAAGCTTGACTGGTTCACTGGGAAAACAAAAAAATCCCCTCTTCTGGGTTAAGAGTGAAATGATTATTCCTCATCAACTTTCCTCCAGTGTAAACCCTGGAGGCATTTAAGTTTGTGACCCTGGAATACATGATAGTTTATGATGGGTGATAAAAATGGCTCTAAACTAGTTCTCTGCCCTCAAGCACCTTTGAAAACAGAATATATATATTAAGAGAAAATAAAAGTATAAAGTGCCATGACCTAAGAATGAAACGAAGGTGTGGAAGAAATCTCTTCAAAGTTTCAGAGAGGTAACACCAATCTCTCTCTTGCTTCAGAGCCTTTGTATGTACATTCTCCACTGCCTGGAGACTTCATTCAAAGGCCAGTCTTTCTGCATTCTTTGGATCCCAGCTTTAAATAAGAATTCTTCCTAGATTTACCACCCAATCCAAATTAAGCTTACTTACTCTCTTCCAGGGTGTCTGGTTTCTTTGCCTTCACTGCACTAATTACTATTTGAAATGATTGATTTAACTCCCTATCTATGGGCTTAGCATACATCTCTGCTGTCTGACTGTAAACTCCAGTATGGTTCAGGCCATGTCATTCATTCATTCATTCATTCAATTCATTCATTCATTCATTCATTCTTTCAATTTATTTATTTAGTCTGTATTTATTTATTTATTTATTTATTTATTTATGTATTTATTTATTTATGTATTGTAACTGTCTCCTATCCAGTGTCTAGAAAACAGTGGGTGTTCAGTAAATATTTGTTGAATGAATGAATGGCTGGTAAGTGAACACAGAGACAGGAGGGGAAGGGTGAAAGCAATCTTCTCAAGAATAAAGACCTTGATATTTGACTCAGGGTTATCAGTCAATAATGTGAAATAATGATAAGAGTTTGCTTTCTTCCTTTGTTTCCTGTGTGGTAAGAAGGTAGAATGGTGACATTTCAATATTTACTAAAAATAGTCTTTCTAGGCAGGGAATGGGAACCTGGCGAAGAGAAATATCCTTACTATTCCCATTGCCTCTTCAATTTCTGTATAGTTTCAGTTCCAATTGATTGGATTTATACTCCTTCATTTGTATATGGTATCTATAAAACAAAAGTATTTTATATGCTATTTACGTAAAAGTTTTCAGGTGCCATTAAAATAAACATATCTGATGGAACTACACATGGAGGTATATACACGGAATTATTTAGCAACAATTACTGTTGTGCAGAAGATTTTTAAAATAGAAATGTTTGCTTAATGAACCAAAAACCCAAAGTAAAACTGACAGTGTTTTGATAATTTTGAGATGTATTGTAAACACTGTGAAAAGACCTGCCTTCTTGTTTAAAGCTGCACTGATCAATGCATTGACCTCTGCCTGGAACTGCATTAACCTCTTGCTACATTGAAGAAATGTGAGAGCTCTGCTGTTTCTCTTCTTTAGAAACTTTCACTAAGATAGGAAGCCTATTTTGGCAGGTTGCGTTATTTTCATTCTTACTCAGGGAAGACAGAGCCATGTCTGTTTGTGCATGTACTATATAAAGCTACAGTTTGTGCAATCCAACATAAAATGTAAACGAAGAACTGTTTGAAGCACTGAGACTCAAAACAAATTTGTGTGGTTCTCACCAGCAGGACTGGTGCGTAAATTATGTGCATCACTGTGCTATTCTCAGTAGACTGCATGCATTTAATATTTAGGGAGAGAAACTCTACTTACTTTGCTCCCTAATGGACTCTCCCAAGAACATGAATTTTTATTTTGGTTTGATCAAACCAAACAATGTGGATATTTAAGCTAGGAAGCCCTCTGTAACTACTGGATTCCAGTGGCCCTCTCTCTTTAAATCTGGACATTTCCTTTAAAAATATTGTGATCGCATGTCTCTTACCTTAAGAAAATGAAATAGTGATACAAATCCATTAAATGAGCTGTTACAGATTTGGTTACCTTAGTTTCAAGTCTCAGTAGGGTTTTCTTAAATCATTTTCATTTGCTTGCAGCTACTGTACCATAGGTTGTCTTTGCTGATTCTATTCTTATCACTTAAGAAGTTTTGAGTTTTCATGATTTGAACAGGGAGCAACAGTGCAAGATGATATCAGGAAGAAAATGAAGGTCATTTGAGGTATCGCCACACCACTTCTCAGTAACTCTCTACTAAAAGGCCACTTCTGGGGCGTCAGTTGGTAGTCGACAACATTTTGTTTCTAACAAGCAAATATGAAGTCAAGTCATTTGCCAATAGGCTTTCGTTTCTCTCACACCTAAGTGCGCTGGGGCTCAGGTAGGCTGGATTTGGCCGCACAGCCCTCCTTCTGTAGGACTGGCCAGGCATACTCTGCTGTCTCTGCTCCTCACATGCTTAGTCTGGGGCCCAAGCTGAAGGGAGAGCCGTCATCCAGAGGAAGCTGCTGTCATGGCAGTAACAGGAGGCTCAGATGCAACCTGGAAGCGAATGAGGCCTTTTGATGCCTAGGTTAGGAACCAGCTCACTATCGCTCATGCCCACATTCCTTGAACTCAAGCAAGTTTGAAGCTGAACTCAAAGGTCAAGGAAGTACAGTTTTTATTTTTGTGGGAGGAACTACAACGTTGCCCAGAAAGAGGATGTGAAGTGGCAGTAACAGTTCAGGCTGTCACTGCCAGCATTCGCTGACTTTCATGATCCTAGGTCTAGGTAAGTAGGGTCCGAGGCGATCCTCCGTGTTAATTATGGCAACCCGAGATTCTTTGGATATGTTGGCTGGAATAGTAGCAGTGACAATATAAGATTCACTCTTCAAAAAAAACATTCAAACGTTAAAATTCATGACTCAACCAGAAATGTTGAGCATAGTGTTAACTATTGTGTATCATGGGTATTTTTGTGTTAAATGGAGAAAAAAGGGCCCCAAAGAAATAATGCTTATTTTCATTCCCTTTGGCAGCCTGAATTGTCCATTTACCAGCAAAGTCCTTCTAGAGAAATATTTACTCTTGGGAATTAAATACTGTTTTATTACATGGGAATCGCTAAAGCACAAATATGGTTTACGTTATTTTATTCCAAGATATCTCAAAGTTACCCTTACCTGTTTTTAGTTTTTATGTTTACCATTTCTTAGCTATATAAGTAGATATAAAATGGTTTCAAAGATATCCCTAGTGGTACATCACATGTAATGAAGTTAAGATATTACTAATGATACAGAATGTTTAATTGTGTTACTTAAGGAGGTACAGCTACTCACTTCATCACATGGCTTGTTAGTGGTACTCATTTGCCTGACAGGGTGGGGTTAGCTCCAGAAGCTTTCCTCAGTGCAGTCCCAGATTCTCTGCAGTCCTCTGGAATCTTCTCCCACTCTTTTTCCTTTTCCACTATAGCTGTTAAATGAAACATCACACTACTGTTTGCTCGTCAGAGAGTATCATGACAAAAATGACCCATCATTTGTTGAACCAGTAAAGCAGTATACTGAAATATTTATGCCCAAAGTATGAAACTGATTTCAAAAGACCAGAGTCTATTCATGTTAAACATTTTCTTCCATGAGCAGTTTGCACACATTATCGTTCAAAGTGTAATATGAGAAAACTAGCAAAGAAGCTTAGCTTACTTATAAATTTCTAGTATTAAATGCAGAGTTTTTCTGCTCTGAGGGATCTAGGGTTATATAGCTAAAACCACTAGCCATCTTTTTATATGTTTCATCTTCTTAGTACAGCTCTTACAAGTCCCTCCGTGAAATATGTACTCTTACACAATGAACAAACTCTTCTATGTTTTTTTCTGGCAGAAATTCTGGAGCAAAGCATGTGTTCATAAGATCAGAGTTCTCTCTTGCTCTTATTAATTTTCTCAGCCAGTCAGTACTGACACTCACCTGGTCTCCACCACTGTAACCATACCTCCTATTACAGTATTAAAAGAATTATGGAACAGTCAGTAAGTAGGAGCTGTCCTGAGCCCCTGAGTACACTACTTCGCTCTTCATGGTGCCTCCAGTAACCCCTCAGTTTTAAGAATATGGCCACAAAAGGGACAACACTCTCTGGCTTTCCAGGGGTCTTCAGGATCTTTCCCTGCACAAACTACATCAGGCATCTATGGTGACTCAGCAACTCCTATGCCATACCAGTCTTAAAGATCTTTAGTATCGTTCTTGCAGCCATGGAGAGAAAATGTTGAATGGTAAGTGTGGTCTAAGAAAGGAAATAGCAAGAGAAAGATTCAAGTACAGGAAGTGGTGAGGTGGCAGTGAGAGTCCCAGAGGATGTGAGCACCACCCTTGAAGTCAGGCAGACTTCAGTTCCTGTCCACATTCCATCACTTAATAACTGGTCCCTGTTCTTGCTAGGAATTCAACCCACACAGCAAGCCCTAACTTCTTTATCTTTAAAATGAGCATGATAACATCCATTTTTTTTTGTATAGGATAATGTTGGAAATATGAGATAATACTTAAAAGTTCTTGACCCTGGGGTGCTTGGGTGGCTCAGTTGTTTCGATGTCTGACTGTTGATTTTTACTCAGGCCATGATGTCACAATGTTGGGGTTTGAGCCCCACATCAGACTCTGCACTGAGCCTGCTTGGGATTCTCTCTCTTTCTCTCACTCTGCTCCTCCCCCACTTGTTCTCTCTTTCTCTCCCTCTCTCTCAAAAAATAAATGAACAAACATTTTTTTAAAGTGCTTTACCCCATTGTAAGCAATTAAGAAATGATGCCATCTCTAGTCATCACTGTGCTCAATATAAAGGACCAAGTAGAGTTTGCATTCCCATACTCCTGATCTCTCTCCTTCAGTCACTGACCTGAAAACACCTACTGGAACCAGCCCTGACAGTGGAGGGGCTTCTACTTGGCGCTAAAGAATTTGGCATCTGAGACTGATAGAACACAAAGAAAACCCTATTTATTTCTCCTAACTTGCTACAGGGTATTGGCACACTGGCTGTCTGTGGGTAAACTTAATATCTTGATTAGCTCTCCTGAGAATGCCTCTGGAAACTGTTACATAAAGTGGGAAGTGGAAGACTGGCTAATACCTACAGTGGCTTCAAAATAGTCTGCAGAAATCTGGCTTATTGAAATTAGAAGGTGTTTGTTACCTTGACGACTACAGGGAGCACAAGGCTGGGTTTTGAGTGACTTTAAATTCTTTTGCAATTTCTTATGGGGATGAATGATTTGTATGTCTAATCAATGAATGGCAAAGACATTTAATAATAAGATTAATGAAGCTCACATAAAGCTTTCTGTACACAAGGACTGACGGCATGGCTTCCTTAGAAATGCAGTTAACATTCTAGAATGTTGGTCCCAAGGAGGATCAAAACCTTCTTTAATACTAGTTGGATTCCAGACTGGGGGCATAACTGTATGTTTAGTTGTCCCTGCTATATGGTCTCAAAATCTGGACTAACCCTGAACACTATGAGGAAGATTTTTTTTTCTTTTCTTCCCCCTAATTGTTGATGACCTGGATAACACTTGGATGAGTTCTACACCTAGTACTTGCCCTTAATAAAAAGAAGTCCTGACTATGCTTTTACTGTAGGCTAGCAAACAGTGAAAACAAGTTTTTTGGTGTCTTTGTTCTCCTTGAGGAAATTCTGGACTATCATATTCCCTCCCGTAATGTTCCTCACTTTCTACTCTCTTCCTGTCTTGGACTGATTTTATCTTTCTAATTCAGGATCATACTTACTCCTTTTGGTCTGACTATATATAATGCACACAAATCTCAGTGAGTAAGCATAGAAATGGACTCTCTTCATCTATAATTGAAATTATTTTCTTGGATGTTGTATTAATTATTTATTGTTATGTAAAAATATACCCAAAAACTTAGTAGCCAAACAACTGACCCTGATTATTTCATGCCATTGATGAGGGTCAGGAACCTCAGAGTGCCTCACCTGGTGGTTCTGCTTCAGGGTATTATGAGATTCTTGGGCTTGTAGTCTCTAAGACTTGACCAGGACTGGAAGATCCACTTCTAGATTCACTCATGAGGCTCTTGGCAGGCCTCAGTTCCTTGTTACACAGGTCTCTCCATAGGGCTGTTCTTTCACCATGAAAGCTGGCTTCCCCCAGAGTAGGCAGTGAGAGAGATAGCATGAAGTTCTCTTATATAACCTGATCTCAGAAATGATGTAACTGTCACTTAGACTTTTGTCTGTTGGTAACAGAGATCAACCCAGAAAAGATGTGGAAGAGGTCTATAACAAAATTGTAAATACCAGGGGGTGAATCAGAGGAAGGCCACGTATATTTTCCCTCCCCACTTTGCCATAGTATAGAAACTTAATGGAAGACTCCCCTTAACCCTCATTCCTGGAGTTGTATGTGAAACCTTAAATAGCAATAAATCTAGGGTTATTGTTGTTGTCTTTGTGGTTGTTGTTTTAAGAGGGTGGGATTAAGGACACAGGCATATCTGGTCTTTGTTATTATTATATATCCATCCTGCAAATTGACGACAAACTATAATAGACATTGCTAACCTATCTCCCACTTAACATCCAGCTGGGGTATGATGTTTGTGTCCCCAAAGATTGGTTGATCTAACTTTCAATATATTATGACACTCTTAAGCACCCTTTATTCCAGATGGAGGGTGGTGAGGATCTAGACCTGCTCTGTCCAATATGGTAGCTACTAGTCACATATGGTTATTGAGCATTAGAAATGCAAGAGTCTGAATTGAAATGTTCTGGAGGTGTAAAATACACAGTTATTTTGAAGATTTTGAAAACAAGAATGTGAAATATCTCAAGGGCTCTGTGTTGATGACTTGTTGAAATAATATTTTAGACATACTAGATTAAATAAAATATGGTATTAAAATTTCATGTTTTGGGGGCACCTAGGTGGCTGAGTTGGTTAAGCATCTGACTTTTGATTTTGGCTCAGGTCATGATCTCACAGTTTGTGAGATTGAGCTCCTTGTGGGGGTCTGTGCTGATGATGTGGAAGCCTGCTTGGGATTCTCCCTCTCCCTCTCTTTCTGCCCCCTTTCCACTCATGTGCCCTATCTCTCTCTCTCTCTCTCTCTCTCAAAATAAATAAATAAACATTTTTTTCAAAAAGAAGAAATTCCTTTCTATCCAGTATGACAGTCTGAGGTGTCGCTCCTCATGTTGTATTTGGTCAGAGTATATGGATAAGAATTTCAAGGATCAAATTCAGGTAAGAAGAATCAGAAGACATTGCAGAGTCTGAGGGCAAAGGTATATATAGCAGATACTGATATATTAAAAGTATCTGCACTCATGATTCCATAAACACTGACTTTGCCCCTAATGTGAAATTACACTGAGATGGGTTCCACACCTTCTCCCCAAGGTGTCCCAGTTATGAAGTCCCACTTGACTGTAGCAGTAACCAGCTCGCTAACATACCTTGTGCAAGATCTCTTCTCTTCCAGCTCCCCTACTGGTAATTCCTGTGATTACTTTCCAAACTCCTTTTACAAATCACTCAATCTGATTTGTAGGGTCTGCTTCTAGAAAAATCCCACCTAAGATAGCATATGTATATGACATGTACGTGTCTGCCTGTGGGATTATACAAGCACAAAGACAGACATATTGTCCTGTGTATCTCCGGTTAGTGTGTTCATGGCTAAACTTGACACAATAATTCTCCATAACTGTTTTCTTACTATATATATTCCCTTTCTCATCCTCTAGTTCTACATTCATGTCACATCATTCTGTCCTTGGTAATGTCCTACCTACTTACCCCAAAACCATGTCCTCTGGATGGCTCTGTTCACAAAGACTTGCAGTTGCCAAGTTGGGCCAGATTCTAGAAATATGGGTCATATGTGACAATCTAAAAGTTTTCCTTTTAACATCTGTTGAAAGGAAAACCAGTTTTCTTCCTCTGAAGATAGCATGAGAATGACACTTAACCTTCCAGCATCCTCATATTGTGACAAGTTGATAAGCGCTCTATTTTCACCCTCCTATTTTCTCCATCATAAATAGGTCTCAATTTGTAACCCATGTGTGCAGTTTCATCTAGAAGCAGGGAAAAAGGAACACTGTCCTATTTTAGCTCAGCAGGGCAAGAGCATTGGAAAAGATGAAAGGTCAGAGTTACCTACCACAAATGCATCTGGATGATGGCACTCACAATACCAGAATGTGTTTTTCTGGGGGAACATTGACCTTCTGACATACAAGTCGTGTTGTCTCGGAGTCTAGGTTGCCTTAAAACAAGCACAGTGATAATTACAATGGAGAATAATAACGGTAGAGAATTTACCACTTCTCATAGCTAAAGTATTTTCTGAAACATTTTCCCAAATATCTTCTCTTGATTCTTTGAGCAACATTGTGAGGGAGGCAGCAAAGTTATCATAGATATGCTGGTGACTTCTTAAGCACCACAGTGATACCCATTCAGATCCTTGCAATAGCTGATTTGTATAACCCAGTTTTATGAGCATAAGGACACAACCAAGTCCAGTGGAATAGATAAAACTGCTACAAGGAATCATCTGATGCTTGAACACCCAGTATTTACAACATTAATTTCCAACAGGGACTTGAATATGACCCCTTGCTTAACTTCTCAGTCAATGCATTCATCCTTCCCACCAGCCTAGAACTTGATTTTGAAAGCACTCTGGGTAATAGACTTCTTGGTTTGGTCCCAGGACTGCCTCTGGGTATTGCCAGCAGTTGGAATCCTTCGTGGAAATGGCATAGATTTTCAGTGTAAACTGAAAACTGATATACAAATCGATGTCTTACTACCACGTCATGGTTTCACCTACTACGTTGGAAACATTACAAAGAAATCAAAGCAGAGATGTGGATGTAGTGGGAAAACAGCACTATCAGGAAGCTAAGTTCCATTTATAGGAATTCTAAATAAATGGTTGGTCAAAACATGGAATAAATAGAGAAATGTAAAAAGACGTTGATATATCAGGTGAGATGGGAATTGGTGTACCATAAAAAGCCATGTTACCAAGCAGGGTGAGGTCTTGACCAGAAAATCAAGATGTTGGTCAACATTCCTGGTGGAAGTATTTGGCTTACATTTCTACAGAGGACTCAGTGTCATATTTGAATGTAAACTGTGGGAGGGCAGGACTTTGTGGATTTTGTTTCCCTCTTTTTCATCAGCTCCCACCACAGTGTCTGGCATACAGAGAGCATGCACACATTTTTTTTAAAAAATAAGTGAGTACCAAAATGATCAAATGAAATTGGCATCTAGTCTGCAGTAGTCACCTTTCCATTCTGAAGCACTGATATCCTGTGGTTCCCTAGAAAGAAAAATAGAGACATGTTTTAAGGAAGGAAGTTGAACAGCCCCTTTAAATTTTCTCAAGCTTCCACTAATGAAGCAAAGGAAAATTCAGTTACATTTTGTATTTCTCAGTCAGGAATGGTCTGGCCACAGGGCTGAATTTTTTATATATATATATATATATATATATATATATATATATATATATATATATATATATACATACACACACACACACACACACACACACACAGGGAAAATAATCCACCAGTTTAATCTGTACAATGTTTAACACAAATATCATCTCCATTAACAATATGGTACAAGAGAGAGTCTGGGGGTCATTAGAGGACCTGAAAACGCCCTGCAATGTGTTCGTGCAAGATTAGCCCTTCATCGAAAAGATGTATTCATTCTCGGTATGGCCTTATGTCAGGGTTGCTGGCCTTAATGTGTGGAACCTTTCCAGTTCATCAAGGCAAGCATACCCAGAGCTATTTGCTAGGTTTGAAATAAAAAAGCAAGCTGTGGTAAGCCCGAAACCTTTGTTACTATTTCTATTCCTCTCCTCTCTCTCTGTTTCCTGCTCTCTTTTTCACCCACCCTTTTTTCCTTGCTTAGTAAACAGAGCTGCCCATATGGCAAGCTGTAATAATCTTTCTCTCCCCCTATCCCCACTCTTGAATTTGGCTTTCATTTTAATACCAGGGAGTTTCAAATATTGGAACTGAGGCAGGCATTCTTCTCTGCTCACTACAGGCTCAACTCAGAGCTGTCTCTTCGTAGATCTGAATGAATCCATAATCAGTCTAGTGCTTGTCCAGTGTCTTGTGTCCTGTTCTTCTTCTGTCCTGTCTCTGGCTAGTCTTGAGTTTGCTTCCTATGAGTACACGTCTCTGATTTGGTGTTTAAAAATCTTGTTTACATTGAAAATATTAGGGCGCCTGGGTGGTTCAGTTAGTTAAGCGTCCAACTTATTTTGGCTCAGGTCGTGATCTCATTCATGGTTCCTGAGTTTGAGCCCTGCGTCTGGCTCTGTGCTGACAGTTCAGAGCCTGGAGCCTGCGCTGATTCTGTGTCTTCCTCTCTCTCTGCCCCTCCCCACTCACACTTTGTCTCTCTCAAAAATAAGCAAACATAAAAAAATTAAATTGAAAATATTCACAGTTTTGATTTCAATTTGACACTATACATTTTATAGCTGAATTCAAAGAGTAGGGAAAGGAAATACATTCAGGATATGCAGTCAGTATGGGAAATGTTGTGCTGCAGAATCTAACCACAAAAACATCTGAAAACAAAGATTTAGCCCATGCTGCATGGCTGTCACCAGTTGGCAGGGAGCTTTGCCTCTTAGAGTCACTCAGAGTTCCAGGGTGACAAACGGGCCACCATTTCAAAAATTGCTACTTTAACCAGCATCTCAAATGTTGGTGGTCTCCGTGCCAGAAAAATCTACAACTAGAGCAGTGCTTTGCAAGCTTGAATTTGCATGAGTTCACCTGGGGATCTTGTGGAAATGCCAGTTCTGATTCAGCACACCTGGTCAGCATCTGAGACTACTTTTATTTATTTATTTTTTTTCAATATATGAAATTTATTGTCAAATTGGTTTCCATACAACACCCAGTGCTCATCCCAAAAGGTGCCCTCCTCAATACCCATCACCCACCCTCCCCTCCCTCCCACCCCCCATCAACCCTCAGTTTGTTCTCAGTTTTTAACAGTGAGACTACTTTTAAAAGAGGTCAGATGATGATGGTAGTCTGGGAGTCACTTTTTTTTTTTTTTTGAGTAGAAGAAGTCTAACTAAACAGGTGAGTAAATGTTCTGGCCCACAAGTACAATTTCATTAGGCACATGGTGCCTCCCAGCCACGAGGGAACTGAAAGTGTGATCCCCTCAGACACCAGGAAGAGAGAACTGAAATATTTGGTGAACATCCAGAGCCATTAACATGGTTATTATTTATATAGCACAGAAGCAAAGAAAATATTTTCTTTCATGGTTTTTAAGCTCAACTGGTCATTGTATTAAAATGTTAATCCAAAAAATTTGGCAGGGATTCTCAGCACTTGGCTGTATATCAGAATCAGTAATGGGGATTTTTTAAACTAAAATATCTGATCATTCTGTGGTGGGTGTGTGGTGGGGCTTGGGTATTTGTAATTTTTCTTTTAATAGACTGTTCAGGTAATTCTCTGGCCTCAAATTAAAAAACTGAAATGGGTTCCTAAGCATCTTTTTGAAGGTGTAGAACATAATTAAAAAGGTTTTTTAAACATTTATTTATTTTTGAGAGAGAGCATGAGTGGGGGAGGAGCAGGGGTGGGGCGGTGCAGTGCAGACACAGAATCCAAAGCAGGCTCCAGGCTCTGAGCTGTCAGTACAGAGCCCAATGTGGGGCTCGAACTCCCAGACTGTGAGATCATGACCTGAGCCGAAGTTGGATGCTTAACCGACTGAGCCACCAAGGTGCCCCTAGAACGTAATTTAAAGAATGCTTTTAATCATAGATATCCTCCACCACATCAATGAAACACAGTATAAAAGCAGTTGTATTTTAATTATAATTGAACATTAACTTATGCCTGTGATGAGAGAAACATGTATTTTTTCCCAATTAAAAGATCTTACTTTCACCCCCCTTTTTAATTACTGTTAGTGCCTGAGGGAAAGCCTTCCATTTAGGGAGCCACTTAAATTATATATTACATGAATAAATATATAACATTAAAGTTGCTCCAATATGAAAGTGTTTTACCCAAAATACTGATTTATTTAAGCCTATGAGTAGTGAAAGAAAGAAACCGAGAGAGAGAGAGAGAGAGTGTGTGTCAAGAAAGTCTGGAAGGTGGGAAAGGAAGGAAGGAAGGGAGGGTGAAGAAGGGAAGGAAACAGCAGAGAGAGAGAGAGAGAGAGGAAGAGAGAGAGAGAGAAGAGAGGAAAGGTAGAAGCTGGCATATGGTCCAGAGCAGTAAAGGAAAGCCACCGAGCTCAAACATTGAAATCATCTAGCATGAAATGAAATCTTAGATTCAAGTTTTAATGATTTATGAATATTGTTAGAGTGAATCTCTTTGTGCAAGTCACTTGGCCCTTTTAAAACTCAGTTTCCTAGTACTTGAAATGGAGAAAAGAATTGCCTCACAAGACTATAATTAAGCTAAGCGAGAAAAGGTATATATCTCGGCACAAAGGCTAACATATTAGTATCCATCAAAATGGGTAGTTACTGTTTTTGTTGGCATGATGGAAAGGAGCTGCCTATAATATGGCTCTGATAGCACCACTAATAGTAAAATGCCAATCTGCCTTATTTCTTTGGAGCTCTGTAGCACATACAAAGGATTTAAATTTTTAATTTCTTACGTCATTGAACTGTGATAATGTGTGGAGTTAAGGGTTACTATTAAAGGGTACAAAAGTAGTGAAATATAGGCTAGATTTGTTAGGCCTCCCCAACACAGTGGCTTTGATGAAGGCCACACAATGATAAACAAAAAGAGTATAAAGGTCGGGTGGGGGGGGAACAAATGATGTCATGATGAGATCTACCTCATCTCTATAACACAGTGGTTAGGAAAATAGGTTCCTGAATCCCAAGATAGACATCTGTCACTTCCTAGCTTTGTGGCCTGGGTCAAGTTATTTGTCTTATCTAAGTAAGGATTTCTTCTTCCATAAAGCACGTGTGGAAATAGAACTACCTTAGATTGTTGTATGGAAACCAATTTGACAATAAATTTCATATATTGAAAAAAAAAAAAAAGAACTACCTTAGAGATGTGTTATGTTGTTACTTCAATAATTGCCTGAGGGGAGAAAAAAAGAGAGGCTCAAAGAGTTTAGGTATGATGTCACACAGGTTTTGGGTCAGCTTATGACCAAGTCAGCCTTAAGTTTTCCTCAGGTGGACTAAACTCTAGATAGGCCTCTTCCTCGCTCTTGGCCCCTGACTTCCCTTTTCTTGGGGAATTTATGTTAGAATACTTCCCACTGTAAATTCTTTTGATGGAGCAGCTCATGGGAGACCAATTTGACTCTGTCAAAACAATTAGAAAAACTGGATACAACTTTAAAAAAATCTGATTGGTAAGGTCAGATTGCCACTGAGGCAAATAGGAAAGAAGAGACCTCAGAGAAAGGAGCAAGAAGACACTTTTCCTCTCTGGGTGTCTACGAGTTTTGGTACTGGGATGGTGACAGTCTGCAAACAAGGCAGAGAACCAGAACCAAGGCAGATAAGCTGACAAGCTTTTGGCAATTGCATGGAGCTGGTGAATAATTTTTGTTTGGGATAGCCAAATAAGACCTGGGCACAAAAATCTCAGTTCACATGTGGGGGAAGTGAACACTAAACTTGACATTTTCACTTTGGGGCCTATCCGGAATCCTGGGAAGAGGCTAAGAAGTGCACACAGCCAGGTGATGCAAAAGAGAGTAGATTTTTCAACATGCTCAGGTGGTGAGGAAACTGTTGTTTGAGTTTAGATTCTGCCAAGAAGGAGGGCCCTGGTAAACGCTCCACGCTCTCAATGGGAACCCCTGCGGGGTTAGGAATGGAGGAACACTGAAGGCATCTGAATTTAAGGAACAGTATAAAGCAACTTTGAATCAGACTATACTTGACTAGATTAAAGTGAGCTGCCTTCTACTCAGGCTACCTCCCAGAAGACATGTAAATATCTATGAAGGAAGAGACTGTGGCCCAGGGATTACAGTTTTTTTCTGTTTAATTTCTGATGTGTAGTCCAAAATTACCAGACACGTTGGGGCGCATGGAAGAGGGAGGAAACAGACAATAGAAACTGCAATGTACAAAAGTGTGTTTCCCCCAAATTCATATGTTGAAGCACCAACCCTCAGTGTTGACTTTATTTGGAGACAGAGTTTATAAGGAAATACCTGTGGTTAATTGAGATCATAAGAATGGAGACTTGACCCCATAGAATTAATGTCATTCTAGGAGGAGGCGCTAAAGAGCTTACACTCTCTCAGCCATCTACAAGCCATGAAGAGAGCTCCCACTAGGAATCCAATCAGTGGGCACCTCAATGTTAGGCTTCCCAGCCTCCAGAACCTCAAGGAGTACATTTTTGTTTGTTTGTTTAAGCCACCCAGTCTGTGGCATTTTGTTAGAGTAGCTTGAGTAGACTAATACAGAAACTTGCCCACAAAAAATCCAGCTACATTTTTGATTCGCATCTTAGTATCCACAGACTACAGGGTACCCCTGCTCAGACCTCCAGAGCTCGCTCTCTGGTGTAACATCTCACAAATTCTAGCAGTATTAACCTAGCCAAACTCTGTTATGAGGCTCTTCACTTCAGTGAGACTGCAGTATTTTCCCTGTGTTACAGTCTGGAAATGCCTTCAAAAAGAAAGCTGGAGACTCCTAGATACCACGTCAGTTGTTTTCCTTTCCTTAGGAATCACGGCCTCACTTGTCTCAACGTCTGAAAACACTTGTTTCGTATATTTGACCAGTTTTTAAGTTGTTTACTGTGAAGGCACAATTTCCATGTTCCTTCATGATCAGAATATGAATACCTCCTATTCATGTTAAAGATTTTATCAAACCAGAAACAGTAATTAAAATATCTATCTATCTGTCTGTCTATCATAAAACAGATCAACAAAATTCCTCCAAAAACTACTGACTTATTGCAGTGATCATTCTGTAATAAATATAAATATTGAATCTTAACATTGTATACTAAAACTAATATGTTATATGTCATTAATACCTCAGTTAAAAAAAAAACACCTCGAAGGTAAAACATTGAATGACAGAAATTAGGAAAGAGAGAAGAACAAAGGTTCCTTTTACACTGTACAGTTGCTTCAATTCAATATCATTTGGGGAAACTTGTCAGTCCAATAATGCAAGAAAAACAAGTAAAATCAAACTCCTAGGAATAATTCTAAGGAAAGAGATATAAGACCTCCATATACAAAGCTACAAAATAATTCTGACAAAAATGTTTAAAAGACCTTAGTAAATGGAAGGATATACTATTTTTGTAAATTAGAAGACTTAGGATTTTAAAGATCTCACTTTTTCCTAAATTAATCTGTGATAAGTTAAACATAATTCTAACTATTATAGTCTTCTGCTAGAAAACCCAGGTGAAGGGACAAAAAGAAGATTTAACTCACCAGACATTCAGATTTCTTATAAAGCTATAGTGATAGAGATAGTGTAGTATTTGGCAGAAGGATAGGTAAAGAAACCATAAATGGAAAGTTGAAAAACAGACCCACATGTGTATAATTTCCTACAATGCAGGTAGATAAAAAATAGTTGTTTCCACTGAATAATTCTGAGTACCTGAATATACAAATATATTACTACTCAGAAATTATACCCTTAAGTATATACTCAACAGATATGCATCTAAAGTGCCCTCCAAACCCATGTACAAAAATGTTTACAGTAAGATTATTCATGATATCAGGAAAACCAGAAGCAGATATAATGATTATCAGTGATAGAATATATATAAAAATTGTAGTAAATTCACACAAAGGAAATATTAAACTCACGAAGGACATTGAACTGGTAATGTAGGGACAATATGAATATAGCTCATAAATATATGCTAAACAAAAGGAGCCAGTCACAGAATAATACATAATGAATAACATTTATAGATAGTTAGAAACAGGAAAAACTAATATACGGCAATGGAAGTCAGAATAGTGGTTACTTTGGGCATTGGGTGGCCACTGGGAAGAACTATGAGAAAAGATTCTGGATTCTGGTTATGTTCTATACTTTTATTTAAGTGGTAGTTATGTAAAAGTGCCTGTGGTTCTAAAAGTCTGCTAACATCTATACTTATGTTTTTCATACATTCTGTATAATTTTTCTGTGTATACTATACTTCAGTGAAGTCTATGCAAGCACGGATATTACTCCAAATATGTCAGAGAAGACTTGTACATTGAGACCTACAATATTGAGCGGAATATGTCAGCTATTAGAAAATTACAAATAAATGACTATGTTATAGTTCTGAATAGAAGAAGATTAGTTCCATCTTGGTGAAAGGTGGATGGAATTGGAGGCTTTCAGGAGGAGATGAGATTTGAGATGAACCTGAAAAGAAGAGCAGGTGATTAATAGTCAGAAATGAAGAGAAGCAGGTCATTCTAGCTGGAGAAATAGCATCTCCTTCTCAAAACTGGTTAGATATGTAAGAAAAACTGACAGCAGTTTTATTTATTTGGATTATAATCAATAACATGAAATTAGGCTGGAAAGATGTTAGGGCTATATTCTGAGTGACTTCAAATAACAAAGTAAGGAATTTTGGATCTCAGTAGATGCTAAGAGGCCATTAGCATTTATGAACAGAAGAAAGTCGTGATCAAAATTATGCTCCATAAACATAAATCCTTTGACCTCGATATCATTGGAAGAAGAAGAGAATTGATGTAGCAAGAAAACATAAATGGATATTATGAAAATCTAATTCACTTTCATTTATCAAGCAGTTATTAAAGGTCCACTGACTGGCTCAGGCAAAAATTAGTGAACACCTAAATTAGACCATTCAAGGGGGAGGGTGACAAGTGATATACATGACATTTCTATTAAGGAACAATTTGAAAAATTCTTTGTTGAGTACTACTAATAAAAATTTATGGCAGCATATGAATTAAGAATGTATTCAGCTGCCATAAACAGAAACTGCAACTAATAGTAGCCTAAACACATAGGAGTTTATTTTTTCTCACATAATACAAAGACCATAGGTAGATATTACCAATGTTGGTTCAGTTTCTGAAAAAATTGTCACACCCAGGATTTTTAACTCTCCTGCAACATTTTTAGGCTGTTGGCTTCTACCCTTTGCTATGATACTTCATGATCACAAACTATCTGTCACATTTTCAACTCAGATCCCCGATCAAGGAAGGTAGAGGAAAGGGCAGTGCCAGGCAATTCCATGAGATTTTTACAAGAAGGTAAAAGCTTTCTCAGGAAATCTCCCTCTAAGTTTTCAATGGCTGTGACTGGATCACATGTGTAACCCCAGCTGAAATGGACACTTTGAAAGTGGAGAATCAGAACAGGATATACATGATACACGGGGCCGGGCACACTGCCATATGAAAATCCACACCACCAAATTATGATCTCACAAGCAACAAAAGCAAAAATTAATAAGTGAGACTACATCAAACTGAAAAGCTTCTGCAAAGACACATTCAACAAAAAGACAAGGATACCTATACAATAAGAGAAAATATTTGCGAATCATATACATGATAAAGAGGGAATATCCAAAATATATAAAGAACTGCCACAACTTAAATGCTAAAGAGCTAACAATTGCATTAAACAAATGGACTGAGGAACTCAATAGACATTTTTTTTCCAAAAAATGCATAAAATGGTCAACAGGTACATGAAAAGGTGTTCAACCTCACTTAATCATGAGAGAAAAACAAAACCAAGATAAATTTCAGATTATGTTATAAAGCTGTAGTGATAAAAATAGTATGTTATTGGCATAAAAAGAGGTATGTAGAGAGCCCAGGGAGCCATAGGGAGCCCAGAAATAAACCCATGAATATATGGTCAATTAATTGATAAGAATGGAGTCAGGAATATGAAATGAGGAAAAGATAGTGTCTTCAATAAATGGTATTGGAAAAACTGGATTATCACATTCAAAAGAATGAAACTGTACCTGTTTCTTATGCCACACATGCAAATCAAGTCAAAATGGATTAAAGACTAGATTTAAGAATGGGAACTGTAAAATTAGAAGACAATGGAATAATTGACATTGGTCTTGGCAATGATTTTCTGGATTTCACAACAAAAGCAAAAATAAACAAGCGGGACTAAAAAGGTTTTGATCAGCAAAGGAAACTATCAACAAAATGAAAGGCAACCTATAGAATGAGAGAGAATATCTGCAAACTACAAAGTAGTTAATCTCCAAAATATATAAGGAACTAATACATATCAATAGCAAACAACAGCAAAACAAAAACAAAAAACAAAAACAAAAACAAAAAAGCCCCCACAGAATCCAATTTAAAAATGGGCAAAGATATGAATAGACATTTTTCCATAAAAGACATACAAATGGGTAACTGGGACATGAAAAGGTGCTCAGCATCACTGATCATCAAGGAAATGCAAATAAAAACCACAATGGGATATCACCTCACACCTATTAGAAGGGCTATTATCAAAAAGACAAAAGGTAACATGTTGGTGGGTGACGATATAGAGAACACTGTTGGTGGGAATGTCAACTGGTACAGCTACTATTGAAAACAGTGTGGAAGTTCCTCAAAAAATTAAAAATAGAATTACCATTGGATAAGCAATCCCACTTCTGGAAATGTATCCAAAGGAAATGATAACAGGATCTTGAAGATATATCTATACTCTGATAGTCACTGCAGCATTGTTCATTAGCCAAGATACGGACAACCAAAGTATCTGTCAATGGATGAGTGGATAAAGAAAATGTGGTGTGTGTGTGTATGTGTGTGCACAATGGAATATTATTCAGCCATGAGAAAGAAGGAAATCCTGCCATTTGCTACAATATGGATGAGCCTGGAGATTATTATGCTAAGTGAAGTAAATCAGAGAAATACAAGTACTGTTTGATGTCACTTGTATGTGGAATGTTAAAGAGCCAAACTCATAGAAACAGAGTAGTGTGGTAGTTACCAGAGGCTGGAGGTTGAGGGTAATAGGGAGATGTTGGTCAAAAGGTACAAACTTTGGCTATAAAATAAACAATTTCTGGGAATCGAGTGTATATCATGGTGATTATAGCTAATAATATTGTATTACATACTTGACAATTGATTAGAGGGTAAATCTTTAATGTTTTCACCACAAAAGAAAAATGGTAATTGTGTGATGTGACGGAGGTGTTTGTTAATTCTATGGTGATAATCATTTTGTAATATATATGTGCATCAGATGAACATAGACACCTTAGACAATGTTCTATGTCAATTATATCTCAATAAAGCTGGAAGAAATTATGATCCTGTTAACAGGGAGAAAATAGAAAACTGATAATATTCCTAAAACAATTTTTCACAGACACCCCTCCACCCACACACACATATATGAAAATATGGTGCTTGTTCTTAAAGAATATATATGATAGATGTGGGAATATTGTATGTGCCCATAAGAAATGACTACATTTAATATGCACTTGAGAATTTCTGTCTAATGTATGGGATATATTTTCCATTTGCATATTTTAAATTAACTTGGCCATTCTTTGCTTCTTCCACAAATTGTCTTTGATCACATGCAATGCAAATCTTAATATAAAAATTGAGAACAGAATCATTAAAGAAAATAGAAAAAAAGAAGAGAAATAGATGTGATCTGATGAGATAATGATGTGGTATGCATTCAGCCTTTCATGGCAACTTAGCTGAAAATAGAGTTAGTAAGAGATTTCTCATTATTTGACTTTTTTTTTAAGTAAACAGTTTTATTTTAAAAAAGAAAAAACTTTCTGTCATGGAAAACATGAAGGATTAATATGAACTTTTTAGACTTTATCTGAGAAATATTAATAGCAGGAAGCTAAGATAAGTTATGACCTTAATAAGAGTGGCTTCCTATAGACTAAGTTTTCAGGTATATTAATTTCCCATTCCTTCCCTCAGGCTTCATTATCTGGACCTGATCATTTTACATTTATTTTAATGGCCTTAAGATTTTAAAATGGCTACATCTTTAATTGCCATGTTTCTGAGATTTCATGAGTGAATTTTTTTCCTTGAAGTAGGGACTAGGTTCCCTCGTTCCCTGCTATATATATTTTTGTACGTGGAAGGCAGTCAATAAATATTTTTTGAATAAATAGGTAGGTGAGATCAAAACAAGAATAAGGAATATTGTGCTTTTTCCCCAGCAGTAATTCTAAAAGTTACATTAACATTCCGCATAGAGAAAGTTTTGCTATTAACCCTAAATGTTACAGTCACAACATTCCATCTTAAATGGTTTATGCCTCTTTTTTATCTGATATTCCAAAGTATCCAGCATGGTATCTGCTACATTGGGTCATTCAGTGAATAACTGACATTATCCTGGACAGAGACATTCCTGAGAAGAGTTAAAACAATATTAAACTGGTACATTATTCCTGATTCTTTCAGTGTCAAGAAAGAGTTTCTTGAACTAGAGAAATAAAAGGTTAACATATCTATTACACTACTCTTCCTAAGTATTAGATGCTCCAGGCAGCCTTTAGAAAATGCTGGATCATAGCTCATTCATAGTTCTTTACTGATAGTGCCTAACTGCTGTATCATCGGTTATAAAGGGATTCATGTGCTTCAGAAACAAGAGGAACAGGAAGTTGCATTTTATTGTCACTGTTGAGGAGACCGACTGTCATTCTAGTTCAGACAGATGGCATTTCCCCCTTCTTCACAGAGCCCACAAGGATATTTGCAATCAGGCCAAGAGTTTTTCCACAAAAATTAATTTGAACAGCGTTTTGAATTTGCTAAAGCATTTGGAAAATAAATCATAACCCCAGATTTATATACAACATTTTATGGAGAAGGCCATTTGGCATGAACAACTGTAATAGTAGGTGGTCACTACTCAACTGCTTTGACCATGTGAGAGCCCAAGTGTGGAGCCTCAATAGCATAACTGTACGTATATAAGTTTTATACACTTCTCAGTGTATTGTATTATACTCTAAATATATTTCACCAAAAATTATTTTAAATGGAGTGGGAGAGAAAGTTGTGGATAATGGAAAGAAAATTGCTAGCTATAATTCTGAAACTTTGAACCAGATAGAACAAAACTATGCTTTTCACAGAAAAAAGGAAAGAAAGGAAAGTGTAATCCATTTTGCGAGTGCTAATCCACAATGCAAAATGGAATTCTTGATCAGGAATTGTTTGAAACCTGAATTAAATAGAAGTGGAATAATGTGTGTACCAGCTCTTAAGCAAAACATTTAATGAAAAGTCATCATCAAGACATAGTTCTGTGGAGCCTGGGGAAATACACAGTCATTTCACCTAATCCTGATTGTCTCAGTTTGGTCCTGCTTTACTCTTTATCTCCCACTCATTTCCTGTCTTTATTCACCATCATCCTCCTGGCTTTATACTCCATTTCCATTCCTGAATTTGTATCCCTGTACCTGACAGCCAATTTCACATTTCTGTCTTTCCAAACCTTGTCTCAACATGACATTCTTCTTATGAGTGTCTGATCCAGTCCATCCAAGGGGGATTTGGACAGGTAATATCTCTTAACTTTTAGGAAGAAGAAAGTATAGTGTTTAATAATACCTTTATGAGCAGGACATACTTATTCGAAAATAACACTTTATTAGAGTAATAAACAATACATTTAATCATGCTCTACTTTTTATGTGCATATGCCTAATAGTAAGATTACTTAGAGCACTAGCTATGAATCATAGTGCCCCTGTGGTACTCCAGAATGCACCAAGAAAGAGAGTGGAAAGTGCTTTGGAAATAATACAAATTATATTTGCTAATATCCCTTGAACACTTATCATGTGTCAGGCACTGTCTGGACATCTTGTGGCAAGTGTTAAAACAGTAAAGATATCTGGAACATTGCATTTCTGATTGGTCCCTAGTCTCAAAATGATGAATATAGGATTGGGAATTGAATAATGATTAATTGACACATCTCAACATTATAAAACATTTCTAAAAGTTGAGGTTTCATCATGTGGTGGTTTGACTTTTTCTATCTACCTTGGATAACGTTTGTAGGAGGAAAAGGATTTTTTTCTCCTTTTATTTTTGTTAATGTTTAATTTTTTTTGAGAGACAGACAGAGACAAAGTGGGAGTAGGGTAGAGGTCAAGAGAGAGGGAGACACAGAATCCGAAGCAAGCTCC
Source organism: Acinonyx jubatus (assembly GCF_027475565.1). NCBI lineage: Eukaryota > Metazoa > Chordata > Mammalia > Carnivora > Felidae > Acinonyx > Acinonyx jubatus. Next base: position 44,553,621 of record NC_069391.1, read on the forward strand.
AGGCTCTGAGCCATCAGCACAGAGCCCTACACAGGGCTCAAAACCTCAAAATATGAGATCATGACCTGAGCTGAAGTAGGACATCCAACCAACTGAGCCGCCCAGGTGCCCCAGAGCAAAAGGATTTTCACCTGAATTTCCTAATCAGGAGGTAGTACTTGGTAGCACTCAGCGTGGCTCTTTCAAGTGGTCAATATAAAACTCTCAAAACACGTTAAATAGTAAAGGACCAGTTTGAATGCCTTTTACATTCCAGTGCTTTTTCAGAGCCTTCTCCCCTCAGGTGATACATCCTTTCTCTGTTCTTCTTCTAGAAACTTCTGCACATTCCTTGATACCTGGCAGCCATTCTATCTCCATTCTATCTCCATTAGAATGCCTAATAAGCACCTTAAACTTAACACATCCAAAATTGAACTCACCCCTCTGGTTCTAGAGTGAGTGTTACTCTGATCTTGCCTAACATATCTTAAAAGCAAGCCCCAATAGGGTCTTCCATTTTTTAAAGTAACTTAAATACATCCCAGACAAAAAAGAAAAAGCTGAAGAGTATGCCTGAAAGTTTAAAATATCAAGGCCCAATAAAGTAAAATTTGTAATGCCTGGCATCCAATAAAAATGACCAGGGTTACAAGTAGCAGGAAAATAGAAAACACAATGATGGAAATAATCAGTTAAAACCAACTCAGAACTTTGACAGGGGTTAGAATTGGTAGACAAGGCTTTAAAACAGTACTATAATTGTATTTCATGTATTCCAAAAATTAGAGATACGGAAGATACTTAAAAACCCAAACTTGTAGAAATGAAATTACAATGTGTGAGAAATACATGGGGTGGAATTAACAGAAGACTCTACATGGTAGAAGGGAAGAATAGTAAATTTGAAGCTAAAGCACTAAAGATAATTGAAAAACACAGAAAATAGACCGAAAAAAATGAACAGACATGAGTGGCTGTAGGACAGTGTCACAGGCCTAATATATATAGAATAGGATTCCCTCATGTGAATGAAAGAGAGCAGAACATACTTGAATAATGCCGTAGACAGAATTCTAGCATAGTTCCAAGATTTCCCAACACCTGCTGAGCCCACTCTAAATAAGCCTTGGGGAAATGGATATGGTGGATTTTATTCTTTTGATTAGGTTATAAGACATAATTAACCTTAAAAATGAGGTGATTACTCAGGTGGTCCTTGACCTAATCACATGAGGTTTTTGAAAGAGAGCCTTTTCGAGCTGCAGAAGAGAAAGTTAGAGATTTGAAGCACAAGATCTAACCAATCACTGCTGGCTTAAAGATGGAGCCGCCATGTGCATGGAATACAGGGAGCCTCTAGGAGCTGAAAGCGTTCCCTGGCTGACGTCCAGCAAGTAAATGAGAACTCAGTCCTAAAACCACAAGGAACTAAATTCTGCCAACAAAAAGAATGATTTTGGAGGAAGATTTTGTTTACAGAGCCCCCAGAGGGGAACTCAGGCCAATAATTTAACTTCAAGGATGTGGAGGAATTGGAACTCTCATACGCTGCTCGTGGGAATGTTAAATGATATGAGCACTTTGAACACAGTATTCCAACTTATTAAAAAGTGGTCACCTATCATATGACCCAGCCATTCTATTCCTAATTATTTAATTGTTTACCCAACATACCTGAAAGTGTATGTTATAACAAGATTTGGTATGTTCTGGAAGGTTTATTTATACAGTAGCCCCCATCCACAGGGCATGCGTTCGAAGACCCCCAGTGAATACCTGAAACCATGGATCATACTAAACCCTATATATATTATGTTAAAAAACATACTCTTATTCAAGCATACTTATGATAAAGTTTAGCTTATAAATTAGGCACATTTAGAGATGAACAACAATTATAAAATAGAGTATTTCATAACAGTATACCATAATAAAAGTTATGTGAATGTACTCTCCCTCTCAATATCTTATTATATTTACTCTTCTTCTTGAGATGGTATGAGATGATAAAATGTCTAAGCGATGAGATGAAGTGAGGTAAATGATGTAGGTATTGTGATGCAGCATTAGGCTACTATTGACCTTTTGACCCTATGTCAGAAGGAGGATCACCTATTTCCAGACTACAGTTGACTAGGGTAACTGAAACTGTGCAAAGCAAAACCATGTATAAAGGAGAACTGCTGTAATAGTCATAAACTATAAACAGTGCAAAATCCCATCAATTAGTGAGTAGATAAATACAAATACCCTTCTATCTATAGAGTGCAGGACTACTCACAATAAAAAATAAGGAATTTTTGATATATGCTACAGCAAGGGTCACTCTCAAAACAATTATGCTATATGAAAGAAGCCTGATACATATAAAAGTGTATGTAATTCCACTTATATAAAACTCAAGAAAATTAAATTCTCATCTATAATGACAGAAAGCTGATCAATGACTACATAGGAATGGGGGTAGAACAGGTACTAGTGGAAGGAAGTAGTTTACAAATGTGCATATGAAAACTTGGAAATGATGGATATATTTATTATCTAGATTGTGATGATAGGTTAATGGGTGTTGACGTAATATTAAAATATATAAAATTTTGAACTTTAAGTATGTGCAGCTTGCTGTCTTCAGTTATACCCCAATAAAGTGGTTTTTCACTAAAGTATAATTAAAATAGGGTATTATGTTAGTTTCATGTGTATAATGTAATGATTCAACAATTCAACATTACTCCTCAGAACCTGTAATCGTAAACTAGGTCTGTGTAAAGGTGTGCTTGGAGTACTCAAAATAGGGGGATGACCATGAGGTTTTTATTTTCCCCCTGGGACATAAAATGTCTTCAAAATTTGAGGACATTTTTTATATTATAAGGTAATAAACACCTATGTTATAAAGTACAAAATGCCCATGATTTTATCCAAAAAATATGAGATATCAAAGAAATACTGAGATTATTTTAGATTGTCTCTTCTATTTACAGGACTTCACTAATTCCCCCTCTGTCTTTAGAGGAGAATTCTTTTTAATTTTTTTTAATTTTTTTAATGTGTATTTATTTTTGAGAGAGAGAGTGCGTGCAAGCGGGGGAGGGGAAGAGAGAGAGGGAGACACAGAATCTGAAGCAGGCTCCAGGCTCTTGAGCTGTCAGAACAGACTCAGGAACCATGAGATCATAACCTGAGCTGAAGTCAGAAAGCTTAACTGACTGAGCCACCCAGGCGCCCCTAGAGGAGAGTTTAATAGAAGAATTCATATTAATATCTTATAGAGGTATTGAAGGGAAGTACAAATATACTTTTGTTAAAAATGTACTCACAGAGTTGTGTTTGAAAACATCTGTTCAGTTCAGCTATTTTTTTTATAATAGTCCCCAAGGAGAAAATTAAACAATATCACATTTAAAACAAAATGCTCTTTTCTTCCTCCTCTTCCTTCTCTGCCTCTTCCTCCTCTTCTTCCTCCTCCCTTTTTCTTTCCTTTAAATGTGTAATCATGTTCCCAAAATTCTAAAGAAAATTTGGTGTCTCTTACAAATGGAGTAAGGGACAAAGAGAGGATGTAATTTCAATATGTGTATATAAGAATTTTAAATTACCAATATACTTTTAGCAGACTTCCAACCTGCTGGGACTTCACTGACATATATCAGTGGGTAAAAAGAGGACACCAAGACTTGGTGAAGCCAGAAGAGACAAGAGGTTGACTACTAAGGTGGGGTTATCAATGGTACCATGTGGTACTCTGGACCATGATGACCATGGCCTGAATTGGACTGGCATCAGCCTTCTATTGGTTACTCTTTAGGTATATATTGGTTGAAGAAATGAAAGACAGTTTTCATTCTTTTGGGAGTTGGAAATATCATGAGTGTCAGTCAATCATGTTGGAGTTGAGAACATAGTTTCATTGAGCAGCAAGAAACTGAAGCTGAAACCCACCAAGAAGACCGAGCCAATACAGGCAAACATTGTGGCTCTAGACGCCCCTGAATTCTCATCATCTCACCCATCCAGGGGGTCTATTGCAGCAAAAGTCATTCTCAACTTTACTGACTTCGAGGCTGAAATCTTCTGTCTTCATCTGCATTTACTAAAACAATTTCACCTAAGCTTGCCCTCTTAATGAAGTCATCATGACAAGAAGTGTAATGACTACCATTGGCTGGCAAATTGAAGAATAAAAATATAGGAGAAAAGGAGAGATTCTTCTACCAATCAGTTATTCTTGAGTCTTCAGTTATCCTTTTCTCGGGAAAAAAGGCAGAAAATATAGAAAAGGGAAACACTGAGAAAAGCCATAAATATTTCAAGAAAACACATTTGTTAGCATCACAATTCAAAAGAATGATGTACCATTTTGTCACTTTTTCTTGAAAAAAACCGTTAATGAAATTAATATAATTGAACATAATTGAGAGCTAACGCTGAAGACTTAGTCATGAATTAGCCACTAGAAAGAGACAGGTTTAAATTGCAGATTACTTTTAAAGCTATTAACCACCCCAAACTTAATAAAGTGAAATCTTCACACTGTTAAAGGGAGTAACAGATGTTGTTTTTAATGTTTAATGAAAAATATTTATCCGCTGTTATAATGAAATCCCGTTTCCCTGACCCTCTTTTTTCTTCTAGTTATAATGTACTGTTATGTTACACTAAAACATTCTTTCGCAAGATGATTGGTACATCAGTTTTTGCAATTACTCAGGCTTAATCTTAAATAAATGTTATTTTTTGTGGAGCTTTCTATAATGCATATTTGAAGAACGAGAGCAAGTGTATGGAAATCTGTGAGAGTAAAATGGAGAAATGGCATTTTTTTTTCCTTCATCCAACATAGTAGATGAAGATCTGTAACCACCGAAAAGCCTGTCTAATTGGCGCAGCTTCAAGCTATGAGAGGGACTGAGTTGGCAACTGTGCCTTCTCTTGGATGATCTTTTATTTTCCTTGGATTACTTAAAGAAGACTAATTTCTTAAAGCCCTAGGCAACAGGGTCACAAGCAGTAAGCAAAACTTGTATCAAGAGAATAATGATATTTCAGTGTTGGGGGAAAATACTGTCATAGCCAGGAAGAAAGCAATCAGAACTTAAACTGCAGCAATCTGGAAGCTTCTCCTCAGGACCTGTTCACAGCTGGTTCACTGTTTTAAGCAGCTTAAGGTGGCAAACGAGTGGCAGGTGGGAAGGTTATGTAAAAAGCTCTGCATGACTTGAGTGACTGTAAATGTACAAGAGGCAAATGCAGAGGGAACGAACTCCCCTGAGATTAAGAAGGAAGGAAGGAAGGAAGGAAGGAAGGAAGGAAGGAAGGAAGGAAGGAAGGAAGGAAGGAAGGAAGGAAGGAAGGAAGGAAGGAAGGAAGGAAGGAAGGAAGGAAGGAAAGGAAAGAAAAGAAAAATGAAATGTTGGTAATCACTTTGACCAAGAGACAAAGCTGGTTTCTATCCATGCAGACCGGAAGTGAATAGTATAGTATGTTAGCTCATCAGCCGGTGTAGATAGAGCTCCTTCTAACTTGAAAATGGGTTACACCTTCTCAATTTTGTGTAATAGCACAGAGAATACACCTTGATTTCACCTTCTAGTCTTAGAACTAGCTCCTAATCCTTTTATTTCCAGCTCCAAGAAAGAAAAATAGCAATCAGAAGGGAAAAAAAATGAGAGAAAAGCATAAAACATCAATTTAGTCTCCCTGAAACATCTGCTCCCATAAGAAAGGGACACTTTTCCTTCTTTTAGATAGATCCTGACAGATTGAAATATTAAACAATCAAAGTTTGCTCCTGTCAGTTATATTGTGATGAAATGCCAAAAGTAATCTTGTCCTTGACCATAGATGAAAAGATCATTACCTTCTGAGGAACTGCAAAGATGACCTAGAAGGCTGTGTGGAATATAAAGATATTATAGTTAAAAATGGACTATGAGTAACAATTCAATTCTACAAATATTTACAGAACATAGCATCTATTATAGGCCAAGAACTATGTCAGGTACTTCAGGGGGAAACAAAAAGATGGCTAAAACTTAGCTCCTAATTCAAGGAAGCTTAAGGTTTAAAAGAAAGATGAGAACAAGCACACAAACTGTAATAGGCAGCAAAATACAAAAACAAACAAACAAACAAACAAACAAAAAGCTCCTTTAGAGTTGTTCAAAGATGTTTAGAAGAGGAACTCCAAAGTTTAGAGAGAGACCAGTTGGTCACTCACAATGGGTTTGATGGATCGAATAGGGATCCCCCCAGGGAAGGTCAAGGTTGGTGATCCAGGTTGGGAGAACAAATGAGCCAAAGTATGAAGATACTTAGAGATGCTGGATGGGATGTAATATGTGAGAGTGGTTGACCAGAAAATTATTGTGTCATGTATTTCTTCTAGGTAACCATATTTGTGGCTGGTGTGTTTATTTTAAACTTTTTCAAAGGAAGAATGACATATATAACCAAAAAAATGAACAAGCCATATAGCTGTGTGAAATTTCACAAAGTTATTCTTCCTTGTAACCAGCACCCAGTCTGGTAAATGATATTACCAGCATCTAGAGGTGTCCTGATCCCTAACCTCCTTCAGTCATACCCCCAGTGATGATCATTATCCTTAGTGTATCATTGTATCACTAGAGATTAGTTGGTTTGGAACTTAATATAAATGAAATACTATACTCTATACCTGTGTTTGGATTCTTTTTACTCAACCTTCTCCTTTTTGTTCTATGTAAATGTAGTTTGTTCTGTTTTATTACTGATTAGTATTCAGTTATACAGAGTTGTAGGGGAGATCTCCTGTCGATGTTACACTTGAACCTGTGAGGCTTTTGTTTGTTTTTAATCTCAACTTTTCAATCAGATAAGCGGACTGAAAAAAACTCAGTTTCAAAATGGGTAAACAAATGCAGTCACTGATTAACTTCAATATGTACGCAATCAAGTATTTACTATATTCAAATATGAATATTGATCAGTAATTTTCGTGATTAGAGATGAGTATCAACTCCAATGAGAAGACTGGGGGCTGAATTGGGTCACTTCTTTGTTCTCTTTGATTGCTTCTACTTTGTTTCCTATACTGGCCTGCATTGGCTTTTCTTTGAGTCCTGTGCTATTGCCCATAATTGGTGGAGTCCTTGAATGTACTATAGTGTGTTATATTCCAGTGCAAGAGTCTTTTGTACAAACCTAAAAACAATGGGACTTCTATTGACTGTGTCATGTAAAAAAAATTTCTTGCACTTGTTTTGTTTCCCAATTCTAGAATAAGTCTGTTGAAAACTCTCACTTTCTCCAATGAAAGGAAGTGTTATCTTCCTCTTGAGGAAGCTCTGTGTTTTGAGCAGGAAAAACTAACTTTCAGGGCTGCCATCTGGAAGGTTTCCCACTCAGGAAACTTATACAAATGCTCTCTCTATTGTCCTCAAAAGGATCGTCCATCCCTGGATCTGTGGCTCTCACCGTGTCTTACGTGGGTAATGTTTATCTGGGGGAAAATAGCAGTTCTTAGGATCAGAGGCAGAACTTCCATCCCAGTTACCAATTCTGATCATTACCTCCTTCTATCCCTGATATCTGCTTCTATATGCTTTTGAGGGGAGTGAAAAGGAAGAACCAAGAAAATGGTAAAGGAAGACGATGGCGCTTTCGCAGTGCATCGTGTATACGTTCAGAAATTCAGTAAGACTGAAAGACTGCTAGGCACGGTACTCCGTAGGAGCTCCACATATTGCTCCTCCCTGTAGACTGAGTTTTATTTTGTTTTGTTTTGGTTTTGTTTTTGTTAAGAGAACAAAAAAAGTGAAAGCAGTAGGAGAAATTTTCCCATTTTAACCTTTCTTGCCATTATGAAGCTATGAATTTCTGGGAAGCATTAAAGTTCATTTCCCTTAATCCTTTCAAGCTACAATTCCATTGTATGTAAACACACTCACTGGATTCTATGACTACTGTATAGAAAGATGTATTAATCACTTGGGTGGGACTTTTAGGTGGTTTGGAACTTACATAGCACCAACATCTTCATGAGGATATGGATGCTTCATGAGGACAAGCATCTTAAGGAGAGATAGCATTATAATTTTCAAGACGTGGCAGGATTTTTTTTGAAATTAAATTTGATTGTAATATTCAGTTTATTACAGAAAAGCACTTCCGCTGAGTAAACTATCTCATATAATAACATTCGATATAATAATACCACTGTTATGGTATTTTTAAAACTATTTCTGAATGATAAAGTAAGTGTTGAATTTTAACATGAGAATTAGAATAGAATATTTATATATCTAGTATCAATTGAATGCCCATTACTGATCTACTTACTTTAATTCCACAAATGTTTATTGAGTGGTAGCTGACATTTGTCAAATGTGGGGAATATAGTTAATGAAATCAATTGTCCTACATTTCAAGGAGTTTATGGTATAACATAGGAGACAATGAACAGATAATGATCATTGTAAGATACATTTCATGATGGAACTATCTAGCACCTATGGGAAACCAGAGGAAAGTTTTGATTGTTGTTTGTTTTTGTGAAACTTTTATATGTACAGTTTCCAATTCTTGAGCTGGATGGATTTGGAAGGCAGAATGAGTTTAAGAAAGTGGAAGTTGGGAGGCAAATGCGGTCCAGAGATAAACTTTATCTCCTTCATCTTTACAACACTCCTAACAGGCATTATTAACCATATTTCACAAAAGACATATATAAATCTTAGCACTGATTTCTGGCCACAATCTGCTGTCTGTATGAGCCTGTTTACTCTTCTACTCTATAAAACCTGAGATGTTGGTCCATAGTGACTTATTTTAATACTATTATTTTTCTTATATAATAATTCATGATTCCAAACCTCTTCAAATTAGTAACCTTATGTTAAAGTAACAGTAATGTTATCAAGTAGAGGGTACGCATCTTTATGCCCTTTTCATATAGGGAAATGGCTTAGATTGATAAAGAAACTGGCCCAAAGTCACCCCTGATTGACAGAGTGAAATCTAAGTAATCCTAACTCCGTGTTGTATTATTTTTGTACATTCTCTCTTTCCCTGTCTCATAGTTACTGTGATAAAATGGAGGATAACTATGGTATATTTATTTTTACAGGGAGCTTATGATCTTTTCTTTTAAAGACTGTAAATGATAAAATTTGAAAAAATAAACAGAGTTTTAACTGGAACAATTCAAAGAAGAATAAAGGGCATGCCCTGAAAAATGCTAGAATGCATGAAAAGATACAGGTGTCTTGGGAGGATACCTAAAAAGATTACCACATAGGTTTCACTCTTGGAAGCAGGGAAACAATGTTTTCAAGCAGCTTCACGGACCATTTGCTATATACGGGCTGAACAAAGTAGGCTCCCGTGACTCCAAGAACCATAGATGCTGTTTGAGCCCTCATAGCACTGCTGTTAGTTGGTGCCTCTACCAGTTTAGGTAGGATTTAGACAGTAAATCATAACTGAGGGGAAAAAATAAAAAAATCCATGGGAGCTCCTATTTAAAAGAGGGATACTTTTAGAGAGGATGTCATCACCTACCCAGATTTAATACACAGGACCAAATTATATGCATGAGAAATAATTCCATATATTCTGCGGTCATGTCAGCTGTATCTGAGGGGTTACTCAGAACACTATAAAGTTGGGTCAGTCACCTCTTAAGACTACAGTGAACAGGGAGAACTAATGAGTTGATCCAAAAGATATTTAAAAACCATAGTTAAATTAGTTTAGCTGAGGTTATAATTCTCATTTTCATCATGGATTTTACTTTTCTCTGTAATGTAATTTTCTCTGATGTAATAATACTGAAAGACTTTAGATGATTTAAAACTCCATAATACTTTCATTCTTCATATCTCATTAATTCCTTAACATTATAACGATGACCAATCCATAAATGGAAACACAAAAACAAGCTACACTGATGGACTAGAACCCTTGCTTTTTGCTGAGATAAATCTGAAGACAGCACGTACTGAAGATACTTCAATAATTAAGGTCCAAGGAAAAGAAAATTTTGCAAATATCAAATTTAGTGCTTCCTACATGGATGAGGTAATGATAACTTTGTAAAGCATGACACAGTCTTTTTCTCTCACATCAGCAATTTTTCTGGCATATCTTACAATTGTATTTTGTCATATGGGTGCCATATTATCTTTCTCTTAGAGACATGTACATACTATATGAGAAGATAGAAAAATAAAGTACAAAGGGGTCCTGTGTTTTTTACTATAAAGTTATATTAAGTTTCCATATTGGAACTCCTATGGAACTCTAATTCCCAAATCTGATTGGGTATCAGAACAGTCTTAGAAATAGTCTGAATACAACCTTGGGCTCCCCATCTTTTCCTACAGAATCAGAACACCAGTGCTGGTTTGCCCATGAATCTATATTTTCAATATTCTCCATGGTGATTCTCATGCACAGTTAGATTTGGGAACCACTGTGATAAAATACACAAAACAAATATTAAGTGTGAGTACATATTTGGCCCTGAAAATATTTGTGAATATGTGTAAAGTTTCTTTTACATTGCAAAGTATATAAAAGAATGATTTTACAGTAAGTACTCCCCAACATCAACATGACAATTAAATGCTGCCTACTGTTACATACCTAGCATAGTGCCTCTCAGCTAGTTGTATTGGTTTTGGTCCTGGGTGACAGCATGAGTTTCCAAGTGCAAACATGATGAACGTTTCTACACTGTATTGAAATGGGGAGCAATGACTTCCAGGGGTGAATAGCATGTGTCATCAAGTCAGCAATAGTCCTAACAGCGCCTTTCAAGAGTGTTTCACATATGTACATATAATTATAGTAATCACCCTTGATTACTCTCTTAAAGTTTTTCTAGGTAGACTTTCAAATATTTGCAACATCATTTAATGTCATCTGCCCCAAAGAACTATGAGATATATGTTATTAAATCTACAGCCTAGGAAACTGAGGATCCCACAGGGACATCCAACTCTGTTAACTATATGTTTAAACCAGCAAGATTATAAAACACCCACATAAATGTTCTCACTGGATACGTAACAATGATAACAGAATGTTGTCTTCATAAATATAGATAAAATTACCAAGAGCAAAATATATCAGACCCACCTTTCTTTCTACCAGAGTACAAGTGTTCCTTCCCCCACCTTCTCTCCCATGCCTCTGACATGCTAGGTTCAATGAGGGGAGCCTGCTGAGTTTGGGACTGCATCAATCAGGAACTGTAGGGCCGGTGGGCATTAGAGACCTTCTATTAAGTTTTCTTATGAGTCACTAGTGAAGCATAGTAGTTTCCTGCCTCTGGCACTCTGTAGAAAAAAACAGAAACAACAGTCAATTTGACCCTGTCACATAGATTAATCAAGAAAGGCATAACCTTTGTACCTTTGGCTGGTCTCTGATAAGGGGAAAAGGGCATTATGATAGATACTGGCAGGAATCACTTCAATCATCTTTAACAGTCCTGGGACATAAGGCAAGGGGCTTAAAACTTTCATTTAAAGCATGTTTTTTTTTCCTATTGAAGTTTCTGTAATTATTACCTGTGTTCCTTCTATCATGCTCTATTGTGAACAACTTCAAAGAAAAGAAGCAAGTTCTTTAGATCAAAGTAAAAAATTGACTGGAAGAAAATGGATCGTCTTTCTACTACACACACACACACACACACACACACACACACACACACATTCTGTTGTTATGGTAACATAAGATCTAAGAATGACACACCAAATAATATGGTACCAAGGCACATTACTATCATCAAATGTCACAATAAATGTGCTTGGGCTTCTGAATATGACATACCAGGCTGTTTCCTGTTCTTCTCAGTTCTTTTACTTGAGGCCAAAGCAACTTACTCTAATGGGAACCAAATATCATCCATCATCCTTCTTAGTGGATGTTTCTTGCATGAAGAGATTCACTAACTCCACTAAAAAGATATGCAGCAGGATGAAAACTGAGCTTGTTCCTAAGGGAACAACTTCTTATCCTTTATAACCCATTACATCACATCTCTATGGCAGTATGCCCAACTGAGCGATTCATTTGTATATATATTATTTGTGTTGATGTGTATAACTTTGAATTGGCTAAATATGTGCAGACAAAGTAAACCATATTTATGTGCTAGAGAGTGGATGGAATTTTGCCTTTTTTGAATGCTACTGCATATTTATATGGTAGCTTTTTGTTTATATTTTCTCTAATATTCTTACGTATATTAATGTTTCATTCTTGATATTGACTCACACCTGTATGTATGCTTTGCCAATGGAAAGACCAACACTGGTGTTCTGCTTCACCAGAAGAAAGGGTGGGTCATAAGTCAACAGCAATCTTCTATAAAAGAATATCGGGAGATCACAAGAGTGAAAGGTCAGACATGTGGAGATCTTAAAGATGATGGAAAAAGATCACACATCTCAAAGAAGCATGTGAAGTACCAAGCTCTAAACTGTGAGACTGAAATTGGCTTCAGGGACTGTTCCCACTTTCATGTAGGAGTAGAAGCGGAATAAAAAGCAAGGGCTATCGTAGTGTGGACCTTGAGGCTTCAAAGACCTGCCCTTGACTGGGTGCCATCCTCAAGCCCTGCTGCCCTTCTGTCTCTGATATTTCACCCTCATTCTGCACACGGTGGGGAGGTGTTTAAACCAAGAATTTGTCTCCAAGATGTGTAAATAGAGATTTCTGAATCATGCCAGTCCATTTCCAAAGCATCTTCTACATTTATTCTTAGGAGCTCATTTAAACAGAAAAAAAAATCCATAAAATAGCTATTTAGTTAGTGTCAGCTAATTCCACTGCTCTGGTCCCTATTTATTTGAAAAATGTGCCATCACACAGTATAGTTGTGATAGGACTGAATTAAGGGTGATAATACTGAAAATACTAATTTAAAATATACGCTAGAGTTCTTAGCTTAGTCAAACACATTTAGTGTTTCTCTTCTCAATATTATTCTCACCAACTAACCATTTCAAGAAATAATTTAACACTGAGTGGTGAGCTCAACACTGATAAAGGAGGTCTATCATCTCCAAAACATTTACTATCAGTTTACTTATAGTATCTTAAAATGCCAAAGAAAATGAAATTCCAACCCAGTAATTTAGCCATTGTGCTAAATGTATCTTCTGATGAGATCGCTGCATATTACTGAAGACCAAATTAAAAAGTCAGCGAAAATGGATTGGAAAATAGAAAGACTGCAGAAGGAAGACAAAGATAATAGCACAGTGAACATGGACTTCTGTGCATGTGGAAACAGTACTCAGTATTTTATTTTTATTTAGAAGTCCAGGTTGCTGTACAGCACAGAGCATGTGGGACCTGCCCGTAGAAAGCAGACAGGGAGGCATAAAACCATTTTGAGAACACATACAAACACCCCTCCAAATGGTGTTTACCTCTCACTGATAAAAATGAAACATTGATTCAGGAAAGGTCCTGGACACCCAGCTGGAGAGAATGTTGATTTGTGAAGCACACATAGGAGACTTGAGCTTAGCACCAGATGCTGAAATCCCCACCAGCTTTTGAGAGGTTTTTCCTCTTGTGCAGGATGACAAAGGAGGAAAACACAACCATCTTCTCATTTTTCATTTTTAGGTAGGACTGGCACAGGTGTGCTCTTGTTCCCTGCAGTTACTATTTCACAGTCGTGAACCTTAGATTTCAAAACACCCTTCCTCCTGACTCCTCACTTCCCCACCCTGTGAGGTGGGCTGTACAAGGAGTTCCCCTAACAGAGTTAGAAAGACAGCACCACACGCGCACACACACAGGCACACACACACACATTTAATCATTCCTTACATTCATTTATTGATCTACTCTACATGTTAAATAAATGACTCAATATAAGGGGAATCAGCACTAATATATACTTAATATGTAAAAGTAGTTCTAAAAGGGAGATGATCATTTTGAGCGGTTTAAGAGTTCTCTCTGGACCTGCTCACTCTGTCTTTCTCCCTCTTATGCTGTCTTCTCTGTGTATTTATCTCCCATCCTGTACTCTGATTTTCTTCTAACTATCCATTCTACCATCTGTGCCATTCGGTGACTCTCCCTCTTGATTATCACTTCTCTATTGTCATTACATTTATCCTTAGCTTTCCTTCATCTTTTTTCCCCCTGATCTTTTTCTCCCTTCTAGGACAAATTTATGCTCCTTGTATCATGGACGTTTTTCCCTTTCCTCAGAATTTAAGATTTCCTTTCTCCTTCTTTCCATGATTATTCTTCTCCTTTATTTTTCTTAGCTAGTTATTTTTGTTTCTCCCCCCTGTTATCTCTTCTCCATTTTGTCCTCCACTTCTTTGTTCTCTGCTCTTATGAGGAAACATCCAACTTACATATTAGATCTTGTTTTTGTCTATGTTTCATAAGAATTTTTTCCATTCATTAGTTTTACCCTCTGCATAGTCTCCTCTGGAGATATTGGAAACTATACAACTAGTCTTTCAGTTCTTACAAAGAACATTTTCCTTAATAAAGTATCCCAGGTGTGTTTTTTTCTATATGCATAATTAAAAACATTATTACCCTACATTTGGTATTCCAGTTTACATTTAAATGACTTAATAACTCTAAATTTTCTTATTTACTTTTAGAGATTGATTAAATACTATCACAATTTCTTCTTTACCACACTGCCTTTATGTATTCATCGATTAAATAACATAATTTGGAAATCAACCTGGTAATTCAATAAACACAGAAACAAACATTTGTGTACACATGCATTTCAGTAACCTACCTTTATCTTCTGTTAATTCTGTTTTCATTGCATAATGAGTGTCTCGCATGAAGGTTGCCTGTGCTGTTCATTGGCTGATACTTGTTTGAACTTATAAACTAATTTAGGGATAATTAATAATATAGTACTTCATTCTATCTTTCATAAACATCCATTATATTTTTTGAGGGCTAAACTCTGTAGACATACTGGAGAAAAACACTGAAGAAAAAGAGATTCTCATGTTATATGTTAGAAAGACTAACAAGGAAAAAACAAACCATACAAAGATAGAATTTTTAACATGACAACTAGTAAAAGAGGTGATATCAGGTATATGGAGCACCAGGAACATGTAAGGATTGAATTCAGTTTAATCAACTTCAGGGAAGGTTTCCCTGATCAAATGGAAATTGAGGGTTTGTTGGAAGAGTAGATGGTACTAATTGAGGAACTGTTTGATGCATTTTTAAAAATTACGGACCCGGGGTATTTTTAATTTAGCTTAAATTAGGTTTTAAAAATTATTGCTACCAAGAACTGGGTCTTTTTTCTAACATTATTTTTGATATACATAAACTTATTTGTTCAAATAATTTTCACATAAATTTTTAAAAAATTATACTATTTTCATTTTTATTGCATTATATCACAATGATGATATTATGCACTCTATTTTAGTTTTCTCTTTGTGCATAACAAATAGCACAGAATAGTGGCTTGAAACAGCAGACGTTCATCATCTCACTACTTCAGTGGGTCAGAAACTCTACTGATTAGGCCCACTAGGGTAATCCCCCTTCTTATTAACCTAAGGTACACTGCTTACTAATCTAATCAAGTAATGGATAGTGATTGTATTCATAAGCACTGCCTGCACTCAGCGGAGATTTTCCAAGTTGTGTATACTAGGGGGGCAGGAAACTTGGGAGCCATTTTAGAATTCTCTTCTCACAGATCCTCAGCTGACTCAGGTTTTGATGGAAGAGCCACAAGAAGTAGAATGTGAGTTCTTGGCTTAAAACCATTATCCTTCATTATATGGAGTAACAGTCACAGGTATATCCATCTTTTTTACAGAGGCTTTTGGTAAAAATATATTTGCATTTTACTAAATGCATTTTTGGCATCTTTTGAGATGACAACATAGTTTTTCCTTCTTTGATCTCCTAATGTGTTATAGATTTAAAAACTAATTATTGGGGTGCCCGACTGGCTCAGCTGGTAGAGCATGTGACTCTCTATCTCAGGGTCATGAGTTCAAGCCCCACATTGGGTGTGGAGCCTACCTAAGAAAAAAGAAAAAAAAAACCCAAAAGACAAAAAAAAAATCACTATACCATGCTCTGTTATTTTGGTAATTATTTTAATGGTATTTGGTAACGTTTTTGTTGTAGTTGTTTTTAGGAATTTAAATGAACACATACAATATAATCCTATAATTTCTGGTTTTCTTATATTTTGTGCTCTTACTCTTGTTTGGCAAAAGTAATTGAGAAAACTTCCATTTTTTCACATATTTATGAACAGATTATGTACTATTTTTATATCCATACCTGGTCTCCTCTTCAAGTTTTAAATATCTTGTTTATCCTTTGTTATATCTTCTCTTATTTTTAAATTTTGTTTATGTGTGATTATTTCTTTTAATTAAATTTCTTACCATTGCATCAGTTACCTATTACCATATGATGCTCTATAACAAACCAAAAATATTAGGCGTACACAACAATAAGCATTTGTTTAGCCCATGAGTCCACAACTTTTAGCTGATCTGGGTTTGACCCACGTGATCCCATGTGGACTTCATCATGTGCCTGTATTTAGCTGTGGGTCACTGAGGCAGGTTTTCTGACTTTGGCTGGGTTTGTACACATGTCTAGAGATTAGTGGGCTGTTGGCTATTCTAGTACAGCTTTAGTTGGGACACCTGGGGCAATTAAGCTCTGTGTGTTTTTTGTTTGTTTCGTTTTGTTTTTTTTTTAATAGGCTAGACCAAGTGTGTTTTTATGACCAGGGCAGAAGGTAAGAGCAAGAAGCTGAAATCATGCTAGCACATCAAGCCTCTACATGCATTACACTCTCTAACTCCCATTGGTCAAAAGGAAACACATGGTCATACCTAAGTCACCTGGGAAGCCCTGATAGCTTAAATGAAAAAGGGCTCAGATATGAGCACTATTAAAATTTGACATCACTAATGAAATTAATATTCCACAGTGTACAAATTTAATGATAACAATAGAAGCTCAACTTCAAACATGTATAGTAAGAGCCAAACTGGACACTGGTTTTCATTTACTCATTTAAAGTTTACAAGCCTATCTGTTCCTATTAGAACTTGAAGTGAACTTAGATAAAAGGAATTCTTCTTGAGCTTTCACTCCCTACTCAAAATCCCCAGCCATTCTTCATCTCATTCAGGGTAAAAGCCAAAGTTCTTTTAATGGCCTTCAAGGTTTTTATACTATTCCTCTGTTATTGATCTGATCTTCTACTTCTCATCCCTACCTACACGCTACTTTTGTCAAACTAGTCTTTTAATTACTCAAAAATGCAAAATACATACAGTTGATTCTTAAACAATGGGGAGGTTTGGGGTACCAACCCCCCAATGCAGTCAGAAATCCACATGTCACTCTTGTCTCTCCAAAATCTTAACTAAGAGCCTACTGGTAACTGGAAACCTTACCAGTATTAACTGACACACATTTTGTATGTGTATTATACATTCTATTTTTAAAATTAAATAAGCTAGAGAAAAGAAAATGTTAAGAGAATAATAAGGAAGAGAAAATACATTTATAGTTCTGTAATACATTTATTGAAAAAAATACCACATAAGTGGACCCGTGTAGTTTAAACCTGTATTGTTCAAGGGTCAACCGTAGCACCTTACAGCTTTTGCACTTGCTCTTGGCTCTTTTGGGAACACCCTTTCCCCACAATCGACAAACTCAAGCTTTACTCAAAATGCCTTTTCAGAGATACTTTCCATTACTACTTTCCGTGATTTATTTTTTCTCCATAACTTTTATGACAATCCAATATGCTATATGTTTTATTGATTTTTTTTTCATTGTGTATCTACCATCACCACTGTACTATCTCCATTAGGAAAGATATTTTTTTTTTAAAAAAAAAGGGGTGGGGGTTTCTCTCTATTTTGTTTACCACTATAAACCTAAGACACAGAAGAGTGCTGGAACAAAGGTACTTGCCATATATATTTTTGAATTAATGCATGTGTCCATAATAACATAAATCAATCTGAGTTCTTGAGCTTGGTATAAAACCTTCATACTTGCTTTATGCAAGATAAGCCACTCTACCTTAAATCCTGACTTGTGATTATCAAACAAAGACAAGTTTTAAGCAGTTTGAGAAGCAAAAGAAAATGTTTTGCAAATGAAAGACTCGTGTAAATATCATCATCTTTCCCTGGGCATGGGGTTCTTTCCCAAGTATAGTTTGTGTTGTGTTTTAATAAACTGCCTAAATAACTGTGCAGATGCCAGGTTCCTATTCCACAAATTTTCTGAATTAAAATTACTAAATTGGTATTATGACCCTGAATTATATTAAATCAAGAAGGCATTAAGGCCTTCAAGCAACAGCAATTGAATTATGTTCCAGGCACTCTGCTGGCAGTGGAAATAAAAAAATAAAAAAGGAACAAAACATATTTTCTACCCTCAGGTCTAGATCATATTACAGGAGTTTTTTAAAGTAGCTTTATCATGTGTAAAAAACAAACTTATAAGAACTCATTAAGATGATTATTAAGATATTATTTTACTTACTGAATCACATTTCTCATCTTCCATATTAATTATAGCTTGTTGGTTAGTCTCATCCACTATTTCTGTTTCATTATGTTAAGGAAACTGCCCTTTTCCCCCATGATTTATATCCATTCTTTTCCTTCTTGTTCTTTGTTCATTGTCTTCCTTCTCAAATGTCATTTAAGTGTCTTGGTTGGTTTCAACACAGTTGTAGCACTCTGTTACCTTTTCTTCCAGAGTGTCCCAAATTCGTCAGCATTACTCATCCCCCTTTTACACTTGTTAAGCCTTTGCATTTTGACTTCTAGTCACACATACTTATCTGTGCTTCCTCCCAAATGGTTACTAAAATGACACTGACGATTCAAATTGTATAAACCCACAAGGACATAGATTATGGGAAAGAGATAGTAGATACATTGGAAAACAAAGGCAGGAGTGATCATGAATTCAGCTGACTGGAAGTTAAACCCTCAGATGTATCAAGGGGAGAATACTGAAAATGCAGCCAGTTGTTCCATGGCAAGATACTTTTAAAAGGTTTAGGGCTTGGAGATATCAATTGATGGTATAGGGAGAAGAGTGAGTACAAGGCTTTTTAAAAACAGGGTGAGGGGCGCCTGGGTGGAGCAGTCGGTTAAGCGTCCGACTTCAGCCAGGTCACGATCTCGCGGTCCGTGAGTTCGAGCCCTGCATCAGGCTCTGGGCTGATGGCTCAGATCCTGGGGCCTGTTTCCGATTCTGTGTCTCCCTCTCTCTCTGCCCCTCCCCCGTTCATGCTCTGTCTCTCTCTGTCCCAAAAAAAAAAAAAAAAAGAAAAAAAAACAGGGTGAATATCTGCACTTTTATGTATGATCATTCCAAAATCCATCTAGCTAGATGAGTGCCCTTAGGCAGACCAAAGGTTTACACTTTGGAGGAACTTAATAGGACAGAACTAGCAGTCACTGACTCAAGTGTGTTGGGAAACAAAGACAAGGTATGTAACTGAAAATGGAGATTTCACTGAAGGATCTGCCCTCCTGGTCCCCTTGGTTCTTAGAATGGCTGTAGCCAGGCTAAATTTCCCCCAAGCAGAAGTCTGTTGATTCTTTTCTAAAGGAACAAGATAGCTAATGATGAAAATACACTATACCTATGGGTGACCCCTGTTAAATAGGTGTTCCCTCCTCCCTGCTCCAATCACTATACAGTGAAACTCATCCATCAGCAATCCTGAATATGTTTGCAGAGCTAACAATCACTCATATTTGAACAGACACCAAGTGTAGTAGATTTTATTATCGCCAAAATATTCACTGGCTCTCCCCCATATTCCTTTGGAGGATAATTTATTTCATCCCATTGACATAAACCTTGTTCATGTGATTTGCTTTGGCTAGTGAAATATGAATAGAAGGGACGGGTTCTTCCCCTGATCTGGAGTATTAAGAGCTATCATGTGATTTCATTATTTGCATTTACCTTCTGGAGTCATGCCAAGAATACATAGGGAAGTGAAAAAATAGAGGAGAAAGGCAATATAAGAAAATTTTGAAAATAGAAGTACATGAAATACTATATTGAAGATGCCTCTCAAATGCTCAGGACAATAATGAAAGTAGTCTCATGCAAAGACATATGATGACATTTCAGGACACCATAAAATGAGACATATTCCCATAAGATTCTGGATTAAACAAATTATGACCACCATCACCACAGACCACTTAATAGCATTGAGAAGCAGAATGGAAATAGCCTTCTCTACAGCAGTACTGAAAGCAAGAAGACCATGGTGAAATGCCCTCAAAGTCTTTAGGGAAAATCTACTTTAAAATTCTATACACAGCCAAAATATTAATCAAGTATGAAGGCAAAAATATACATTTTTTATACCTTCAGGTCCTCAGAAAATAGACCATTTGTATATTTTTCCTAAGAAAATTAATTAAGGATTTTTTGCAAAATGAGTCTTTAAGTCAAAACAGGTGATTAGATAAACAATGGACCTAAAGTAGGAGCAAGATGAGTGAAAATTCAGATGCTAGATGAAGAACAGATTTCTAGAACTATCACGCTGATCTGGATCAGGCATACAGAGGACTCTGGAACGTGTCCCTGAAAATAGGAGCATTGATTATTTTTAGAGAACATTTGTAAGGTTTTGCTGATAGTTACGGAAAAATGCCATGTATTAAAATCTAGCAAGTAAAAAACAAATATATATTGAATATATTTATTATATATCTATTAATATAATATAAATAATATTGATATTAATAATATAGTATGTCATTAATTAATTCATAGTATATACAATTTGTAAGTTAGAGTATAAATATTTTACTTAGATACTTAAATACCTAAGAAAATGGAGAAAGCAGTTAAAAATTACTATCTTTAGAGATCAGAGTTAAAGAGTAGGAATGAGAACAAGCTTCATTTTATAAGTTTCTCAGTATTTAATTTTAAACCATGTACATTTATTATTTAATAAAAATATCCAATAAAAGACAAAATACCTTTTAAATCTGATAACCTGAAAGATTAACGCTTCTTATAAACACTTCTCTGCACATATTAAGTGCAAAATAGTTGACATATATTTAGCATGTGATGTCGAAAGTCCAGATTTACCTTTATCAATATAAACAATAAATACTTCAAAACGCGTACAATTCTCAAGCATTACTACTTGTCAATTATCATTAAGTTCACTTCTAAATTGACCACAAAGGTATTTGCTAGAGCACTGTTTTGATTACAGAAAAACCATGTTTACCTGAAACATGAGGAAATATGCCTCTTATTTAGACATATAATTGAAGCTTTAATAAAATGAGACATGCTGTATAAGATAAATAACAGGAAAAAGGGTGACACAATGGAAAAGCCAATATTTCAACCGTATTTTGAACTAATCCAATGATGCTGTATGCATTTTACCAGAAACAAGCAATAATAAAAGCATACATGATATATGACGAGCAAGCACTATACTCCCACTGAAAGCAATTATGAAAGAAGCCCCCACTGAATGTTTGTAATAAGAACACAAAGGAATTTGCCTTTGAGAAGAGACTAGTTGTGAAATATGTTACTATTCTAGCAAGGATGCATACCAAGGCTTAAAATCAGAAAGGAGCTATGCTGTATCTGAAAGCAAAACCCAGCCTGAAAACATTGCTGTCTATATTCGGATAATTTGGACCTTAGGCTTATGTTCAGAGCTATTCAGAGAGCCTGGGGGAATCAGTCACAGACGTGGGTTCTCACATTTAGCTCCCACTACATTTGTGACTCTTGTCACCACACAGTGAGCCTGCAGGATGGCATAGTACTTCTAATTAGTCCCCCATTCCTTGGCATCTAACACAAAACCGATAACCAGTCACAAATCTGAGTGGCCAAAGGAGCATTTCACTGTTATGACGGTCCACAAAAGTTGGGCTAGCCAAAGTAGAACTTCTGAAAACTAAAAAAACAAAGGCAACCAATAAACCAAAAAACAAGCAAACAAAAAACAAAACCCATAAAAGAAAAGCAAAAACTATCTGCATTTGTTAGAAATCTTATTTTGTAGGCTTTTAAGCATATTCAGTCCAAATGAGTGATTTCTTTGTCAAACTTAGATTTGATTAACTCAGTCCCGGGTCATGCACTTGGTTCTAAGTTCCTCTCCATTGGCTTTTGGGTTTTCTTGCGAGCATGAAGAACAAGGATGGGTGTCAGAGGTACGGCTATTTCTTAGTTTCCATCTGCTTCTAAGTCCTAGTCTGTGTAGCTCCAGTTATCCTTCATGTCGTTCTCACAACACATAGAGCACCCAGTGTTGGTTTTGACATATGTCACTTTCAGCTCCATGATACAAGAGACCTTGTGACCATGCAGCTAGTCCCTGCATTCCCGGGATTGGGGTGTGGGGAGGTCCATACACTCACCTGCAGCACTGTCTTCTACCAGTCCTTCTTTTCAGGATAGTATATTAGCTCAAGCCCCTTGTCATCTTCCTACACCCCGCTGGGCTCACAAGCCTGTGAAGGTAAGCTCTGTCCTCCATCCAAAATTCCGATCCAACATTACAACTCAAGTTACCAGGTAAAAATACTATTTGCTCAGTGTCTGCTGTATAATCTGAAAAAAAAGTTAATTATTGCTGAGTGGTATTCCCTGGTATTAATGGACTACGATTTGTTTCACCATTCATCTGTAGAATGATTTCTGGGTTAAGTTTTTGGCTATTAGAAATAGAGCTGTATGAACATTTAGGTACAGGTTTTTGCATGAACATAAGTTTTTATTTCTGGTCAGATAAATTCCCAGAAGTACAATTTCCGGGTTATAGGGTGGTTGCAAGGACTCTTAAAATCAGTAAGTATTTTTAAACTACACTGGTTCCTAGAGTGGCTTTACAATTTTATATTTCCATACTTGCCCTGAATGAGAGTCAAGGTACTCTGCACCTTTGCAGCATTTGTTGTGACTATATTTTATTTTAGCAGTTCTGATATGTATGTAGTGATATTTCATTGTGTATATAATTTTTATTTCCCTAATGGTTAATGATATTGAAAACATTTACGCGTGCTGATTTGACATCTGCATATCTGCTTTGGTGACCTGTTGTTCGTAGTATTTCCTTTTTCCCTTTTGACATCTGCAAGATCTATAAAGATAATCACTGTTTTATTCCTGATATTGATCATTTGTTCTTTCTCTCTTTTTTCTTTGTCAGTCTTATGTTTGTGAATAATAGTGCTTTTTTCAAAGAATGAGCTTTTTCAATTTTATTATCTTTTAATTTCTATTTTATCTTTTTATGAATGTTTGTATGATACATCCTTTCCTATATTTTTACTTTTTAACTTTTTTTTAAGTAGACTTCACATCCAACATGGGGCTTGAACTCACAATCCTGAGATCAAGAGT
The DNA here is from genome assembly GCF_027475565.1 of Acinonyx jubatus. Classification (NCBI taxonomy): domain Eukaryota; kingdom Metazoa; phylum Chordata; class Mammalia; order Carnivora; family Felidae; genus Acinonyx; species Acinonyx jubatus. Next base: position 44,577,063 of record NC_069391.1, read on the forward strand.
TGCATTCTCTACCGACTGAGTCAGCCAGGTGCTCCTTTATATTTTTACTTTTAACATACCTATACCATTATATTTGAAGTGAGATTGTTGAATTGGGGTCATGGTTATTAGTCTTCTCTCCTGTTGTCCATCTTTTAGGTAATGCATTTAGATATTTACATTTAAACATTGGTATGTTAGAGTTTAAGTTTTCCACTGTATTTTTTGTTTCCTGTTTGTTCTCTTTGATTTTTATTTCTTTTTTTCTTTTTCTTATCTTTTGCTGGGTTATGTGGACAGTTTTTAGAATTCTGTTTTTAGAATTACATTGTTTTTGATTATATCTCCTTGTATACTTTATTATCATTATTATTATTTTGGTTGTCCTATGTATTATAGACATAACTTATCACAGATTATGGATGTCAATGTTTTATCAGGTCAAATAAGTAAAGAAATTTGCCTCCCTTTAAATTCCTTTTCCCCCTCTCTTTGTAATTGTTTTAAATATATCCACTATACGCATTTAGAACCACATCAGTGTTAGAATTTTTGCTTCATTGGCCACTCATCATTTAGAAAAATCAAAGGAGGAAGTAAACTATCTTGTATTTATTCATATTTTTTACTTTTGTTCTTTATTGCAAATTCCCTAAAAATCATTTTTTATCATTTTCTTTCTGTTTAAAAACTTCCTTTGGCCACTGCTAGTGAAAAATTTCTCTCTTTTTTTTGATATCTTAATTTTACCTTTATTTCTGAAATATATTTTCACCCCATATGGATTTCTGGATTGGCAATTCTTTTTTTTTTTTTTTTTCAGCACTTGAAAAATATCATGCCACTTCCTTGTGACCTCCATGCTTTTTTTAACTAAAATATGTTATTATTCAAACTGTCTTCTCCTGTGGTAAAGTATCATTTGTCTTTTGAGACTTTCAAGATTTTTTTTTGTCTTTAGTTTTCCCAAGTGTGATTATGATATACCTTTGCATGAATTTCTCTCATTTTTTTCTCATTTGGAGTTCACTCACCTTCTTGAATCTGTAAGTTTATGCCCCTTGACAAATTTGGAAAGGTTTTAGCCATTGTGCAAGTAATATTTTTTTTAATTTTTTTAATGTTTTTATTTATTTTGACACAGGGAAAGAGAGGGAGCATGATTTGGGGAGGGGCAGAGAGAGAGGAAGACACAGAATTTGAAGCAGGCTCCAGGCTCTGAGCTGTCAGCACAGAGCCGGACGTGGGGCTCGAACTCACGGACTGAGAGATCATGACCTAAGCCGAAGTTGGACGCTCAACTGACTGAGCCACCCAGGTGCCCCTTAGCAAGTAACTTTTCAGGCCTGTTCTTTATCTTCTTCTTCCAGTCCCTGACAACATGAATGCCTGATCTTTTTGTTAGTAGTCCTGCAGGTCCCCGAGGGTCTGTTTACTTATTTATTTTTTCTAGTCTGTTTTCACTCTGTTGTTCAGATTGGGTAATTTCTCTTGTTCTCACTTCAGGTTCACTGATTATTTCCTCTGTACCCTCCATCCCATTGTTGGGCCCTTCTTTTGAGTTTGGTTTTTCCAGTTGTATTTTCAGTTCCAAATTTTTCATTTGGTTTTTCTTTATGTTTTCTATTTCTTTACTGAAGTATTTTATTTTTCCATTTTTTTCAACTGTTTCTGTGACTGATCTTTAAAGTACTTTTATGACAGCTGCTTTAAAAGATCTGTCAGATAGTTGTAAAATCTCTGTGTTCTTGGTGTTGACACTCATTTGCTATCTTTTCTCTTGACATTTCCAGTGATGAGTAATTTTTTATTATAGAAATCCCAATGAAGTTTATGAAATAATTCTTATGAAATTATTATGAGTGACACTTTATAATCATTATTTTTTAGGTATTATGTTATGAGACTCTGAACGTTCTTTGACCCTTCAGCTTTACCTGATTTTCTGTGGCATTGATCTGGTAGAGGAAAGGGCAACTCTACTTTCTGTCAGTTAGCTACAGAAATCCACGTTCCATACTTGACTGGTGTTGACAGCTGATGTGGGGAGGGCCTCCTCATGACTGCTGGGCAGGATTAAGAGTTCTGGTTCCCTATCAGACCTCTGCTGAAACTATCTTGGCTGGGAAGGGTTGTAGGTACTTGTTATTGCTCTCCATGTGGCCATTCACTGACACTATCAGGGTATGTCCTTGTTACCACTAGGTGGTGTTGAGTGTTCCAACTCTCCACTTGGCCTCCTTTGGCATCACTACAGCAGCAGAGGTTGAAGGGAGGTGCCTTATTACTTCTGGGAATGAATATTTGTCTGCCTTACTCATCCATGGTACTACTTGGTGAAGGTGGACGTCTTTTTTCCCACTCAGCCTTTGCTTGTGGGAGTGAGAGTGGAGCCACAGTGTTTTCTGTGTCATTTAGCTGGAGAAGAACAGTTACTGTCAAAATTTTTTTTTAATCTTAATTTTTTTTGTCTTTAGAAGAGGTCTGGACTTCCTCTTTCTGGACCTTTGGCTAGAGAGAATGGGCTTTTGTTGGGGTTTGTTTCATCTTCATCCATTGGCCTTTCCAGGTTGCCAATTTCACCATACTGTTCCTTGGATTCCAAGCTTCCTAGCCAGTCTTCCTTGTTCTCTCCACCTTTCAGAATGTATTAGTCTGCTAGGACTGCCATAATAAAATACCACAGGCTCGCTTAAACAGCAAGAATGCATTTTCTCACAGTTCTGGAGTCTGGAAGTCTAGGATCAAGGTATTCGGTTTCTCTTGTGGCCTCTCTCTTTGGCTTACAAAATGGCCACCTTCTTGCTGTGTCTTCACTTGGCCTTTTCTCTGTGTGTGTGCAGTGCATTCCCGGTATCAGATTAGGGCCCCAACCTTATGGCCTCATTTAATCTTAATTATCTCTTTAAAGTTTCTATCTCCACTTATAGTCCCATTGAGGAGTTAGGAACTCAATATGAATTTGGAGGATGAAATTCAACCCATAACACTCTGCCTTCTAACCCAAAATTCATGTTCTTTTCACATGAAAAAAACATTTTTCCCATCTTAACAGCTCTGACTCTTAACCCATTCCAGCATCAATTCAAAGTCCAAAGTCTCATCTAATTATCATCTAAATCAGATACGGGTGAAATCTGAGGTATGATTCATCATGAGGCAAAATTCCTCTCTGCCTGTGAACTTATGAAATCAAACAAATTATGCTTCCCAATTACAAAGGTGGAACAGGCATAGGGTAGACTTCAAATTTTAAAAAAAATTTAAATTTTAAATCTTTCTTTCAGAAAGAAGAAAATGGTCATAGGTCCCAAGCAAGTCCAAAACCTAACAAGGCAAATTCTATTAGATTTGAAGGATAAAAAGTAGTCTTCTATGGCTCCATGCCCTTTCCCTTGGACATGGGCCCCCTGGGCATATCAGGGTGGTAGCCCTATTTTCTGTATGTCCCATGATTAAATACAAACAGGTGCTCAGTAATAATGTTTTGGATAAATGTTACATGTATTCCTTGGGATACCTCACATCCTACCAAAGGAAATGCCATCAAGAAGCTTTAGAATATAGTTTGTCATGGGCTCTGTATTGTTCTTCTGCCAGTGTTTGTCAGAAAGGGAAACAAGTGATTGCTTTTATTTCCCTTCTGAAGTTTGTTACTGTTGAAACAGATCTGTCAGACTGGAAAGAGGAGGAACATCTGACATCTTTCTGAATCATGATATTTCATTTTCAAAAATACCTTAATGATGTTTTGCAGGATGTTGTATTAGAGGCAGGGAGAGAGGGAGGAAGGAAGGAAGGAAAGAGGGAGGGAGCGAAAGTGACAGAAGAGACTGCAGTTTGATATCTCTTTTATTATATGAAGGAAAACCAGCATGAACCAAACCATAATCTTGGCTCATGCTGCAGACAGCCTCAGAATTTTATAATCCTGCATGTCAACATTAGGATCCGTCCTGAATTCCTGGCTGAAAATCTGTTAATACTTAAAGAGTGAGGAAACAAACTTGTGATTTAAATCTTAGTCATTCTTCTTCAGCTAGTCAAAGACCATGTTTGGGATTATGTTGCTTTCTTTCTCACAATTTACAAAGCTCAAATTTTCAGTATGGTGGAGCATTGCTAAATATGATTTTTTTTTAGTGTGAGAAATTAAATACTCCTGGATTATAGATTTTATAGTGTTTTTCAGTGAATTATTTTCTAAGTGGGCTCCAGCTATAGAACTCCATCCTGCTTCCTGAAAACTATGCTTGTATAATATCCCCTGTGATTGTCCCCTCTTCCATACATTGTCTTGTTTCCATGGCCCTGCTGGCAGACCTCTTCTTCATTCCAGTATAAAGTTCTCTTCCACAACCTGGAATCCGATATGTCTTATCAAAGGACATAGGTGGAGGTTTCTGCTGTGACATCAGGAACTCAATTATACAAAATATGACACCTTACCTGCTTCTCATTTGTTTCAAAATTGACCAGTATTGATTCCAAGGCACGATGGCCTCAGACCCTGATGTCACTTCACTTACTGATCATATGTTCATACCTCCTCTTTTAGACCCTGTCAGGGAGGGGAAATTTCCCTCCTACCCCCTTGATTATTTTGGCTGGCCTAATAATTAAATTAACATAAGACAGATTCACAGTAGAAAAATAAATTTAATTATATACACATGCAGGGCCCATAAGAATGTGAGACCTAAGATGACCAAAGCAGACAGTGTTGGTACCTTTCAGACACAGAAACAAATTAGTGAAAACCTGCAGAGACAAAGAAACTTAGGCTTGGGTACTCATTAAAGAAACTAAGCAGAATTTGTTTACATAGACTTCTTGGCCCTGAATTCCCCATCTTTAGCAATGAGGATGTCTCTCTACCTCCTGGTGCAGGGAGGGTAACTTTAAATGGGAGATTTGTTTCCTGCTTTCAGGGCAACCAAGAGGAGGGTCATACATGTTGTTCTTGCACCAGCTGTCTTTCAAGCAACTTTAATTCAAAATAATCAATATGCCAAGATGGCATATTCTGGGATGCCCTGTCCTGAATCCCATCAACACACACTCCTGGCTACAGCTGTAGGGATATCTGATTGTTAGTTAAATAGACTCCAAGTAATTGCCACTGATGGTGTTCTCTGACTTAACCGTATTGCCATACTTGGGTCAGCCTTTCCTATTATACACCAAATAGGCAGTGTGCAGTTTCAGTCTTCATCTTTTATTGGAAGAGTAGGAATGGGGAAAAAAGTCTAAACTTCTGCTGATTTTTTCACTTGCTTAGTGACTGCTACCTATATAGTTTTTCTGGCACTTTATTTCTTGAGTTGTCATTTCGGTAAAATCATCCCACTTTCAGTACAATATTATAATCCCAAGCGGTACAGAAACTCACTTTCATCAGTATCATTGTTTTGTTTAGTCTTTATGGAGAATCGTAATTCTTGGGGTTGTGTTGATTGCTACTATCTCTATTCATTCTTCTAGGTTCTTGAAGTGGGCACATGTGATTGTGCTGTAAAATGTTACACATGATTCAGACGTGTGTACCTGCTGTAATTATACCCCAGTACATCCATTAGATATTCCAGGTGTCCCTCAGTTCTCTGATTCCCCTGTTGCTAGCCCAGTCTAGCTTTTAGCAAGGCAGACAGAGCCAGTGCTACTTATGTTAATAGCTGGGGTTCATCAGCATAAATTGCTTTTGGGGTGCTCCTCAGTGTGTGTGATTCTGTATTTGATGTTGTGATTTGTAGCAAACAACAGAGGCACTCAAGGATTTAGCAGCCTGTGCTTGGTTATTGCCGCAAGGGAGCTGAGGGGCTTTTAAATAAACTATGTATGATTTCCTCACATGAGATGCGATTTAAGTGCTTCACATGACAGGCAAGTGCATTTAAAGGAAGCCCAAATGCATCAGTTGAGATTTCCAGAGCCAATCTAAAAATCACTTCCTGAGAGTGGCCTGCTGGAGCCATGATAGACTCAGAGAAGTCACTGAATGAATGAGGGTGTGGAGGAAGGCAGGGGGACAAAGAAAAAATGGATGACAGACACAAAGGTTTGCAGGGATTTTAGTAGTGGGCACAGAACGAGATAAGGGGAAGGTAGGGAACTTATAAGAGGGAATTCAAATAGTGTATGATACAAAGTGAGATGCATTATGGGCCAAAGCACACTGAGATAGTCTTCACTGTATATAGTCCATATGAGAAGTAAAACATAATTACAACTGGACAGTGGGAAAGGATTTCCATAAATAGCTGTGAAAGATAACAATTCTATCAAGAACAAAAGCACAGAACACTTGTTCTAATGGTCCAGTATTTTATTTGCATATGCATGTGTGCATTATGCATAGTAGTTGCTCAATAAAAGCTTTAAATGTATATCCCACTAAGGGTCCTTAAAATTGGAATACCCAAGTAAAAGTGGACATATCAATTACTTTTGCTACTTCTTGTTACCTAAATTAAAATTTTGCATTTCCGTTATCAAAGTGCAACACAAATGTTATAGATGTCTTACAATCTTCAGTGTGTTTCAGTTTTTACTGGCCATAGAGTTTTCAACTCTTTGATTTTATTTGTTCTTCTTAATATTTTCACTTAAGAGCTAATAGTAGGTAGAGATTCAGGTTTACTCATTTATTCAATATGTTCAGTTTTGATAAAATATCCCCCCAACACATACACAAAATGGCTTCTTTTGTTTCTTAGTCATTTATCTCTTTTAATAAGCATGTTCTTTTTGCTCTAAAAAATACATTTTGTTGAGTAGCCAATGAATGAGTAGGGTCTCAAATAAAAAAGCCACTCAGTTTATGTGTCTGTGCTTTAGCATTTAACATTATACTATGTAAATCTCTCTCTCTCTTTCCAGTAGAAACTGAGTTCTTTGAGTCACCTATGTTATCTCTAGAACATTCTCTGTGAATTTGGGCTCCAGGAATATGAGCTCCTGCCCTTCAGTGTTGAAAGACAAAAGAGGAAGGGAAGAAGAGGGATAATGGTGTTTTATAGTATATATTTCTGTTCAGTGTGGGAGACTTATCTTCAGCCTGAACCCCAGTGAAAAATACTTTTCGTCAGAGAGATTTTCACTTCTTCTGACTCCCCCACGTTCATCAGATGACACTGAAGATGTTCAGACATCAGGATATAGAGTACTTAGAAAAAGGGTAGCAAGGCACAGAACTGAGGGGAAAAAAGAAAAAGAAAGGTAAAGCCATTCCTTAAGTAATATGCAAAGCAGGCATCCAGCAGGTTTCAGAGACAATAGGAAGGAAAAATGTTTCTATATAAATGTATTGAGAACATTTGAAAGTGAACGTTGAACACTCATAGAAGCAAATACAAATAGGGCCTGTACCTATGAGGGAACATCCATAAACTAATAAATTATATAAACAGCACAGGATACCCACAAAAGGATGGAAACAGGTTAGAAAATGCTAGAAAATGAGGCCCATTAAGCGAGAGATGGGCGTAAGTAGGAATTACCGCACTGACTATAATTTTTATAAATGTATTTTCTTATAATTACATTTGCCTTCTTATGGGAAATCCTTGATAAAACCATTGCAAGCTTTATTTCAGAATGGTAATTAATCACCTTCATCATATCTTCTTTGTTATCTTTATAAGGTTCCACTCCAAAGAACACCCTTAAGAACTATTAGAACTATCTAGACTATTGTGGCCAGAATTCAGAGCCCAGAGTAGATCAGACAGGGTAACAGTCTCATCCATGAAGAGAGTTGCTTCCGCAAACTTATTAATAGACAGATGCTCAATGTGCTTTACACTCAGGACATCTCCAGGGACTGTGTGAAGCCCTACAGACTCATGTCTTTTCTTTCTACCTCCTGGGAGGTGTTGTGCCCTGCACACACTTTATTGGCCAGTGAACTGCAGGATTAAAAAAAAAATACAACCCCTGCCAGGCTGCTGCAAACACAAGGCACTGTAGTTTAAGGGATCTCTTGAGGAAATACAAATCATTGCACTTAATGGCCTGACTATACAAACAGTCACCGAATGGTGTTTATTTCTGGATCCAAGGCCATAAAATTTGTCAGTAGCCTTCCGCTCAGGAATAGCCTGCTAGGACATTTCATTGTGAGATCTAACTCCCTCAATTTCCAGGGCTTCGTAAGAAAATGAGCCCAGTATTTTGTAAATAGCAAAAAGCAGCCTGAGTCTGACATCCAAGAAAGTCTTTATTTTCGACATTTACATTTTTAAGGAATAGCAAAGCTCTGCGCTATGTTCATTTTATGATAATCAGACACAAAGGAGAGAAGGACAAAGTGGCAGAGGAAAACAGAAGCGGAAGAGGGAAAAAATATGTGGACTAAAGTTAGCAAGTATATTAAGATTTAGCAAATTGGCAAAGCAACTGGTATCTGTCAACTGAACATAAAACCATAGCACTTATCTGATTTGGCTCTCAATGAATATTTTTCTTTCTGAGATTTCAAAGACAGTTTTATAGTGCAATATGTTTTTTAAATTCTAGAAATCAAGCATCCCAGGATATTTTTTCCTCTCTGAAATATTGTGATTAGAGTTGGATACACATGGATCAATTTATGCTTGGCTCCTAGAGAATATTATGAAGTTGCCACTACGGCATATAAAAAACATGCTGTGGCGAATTGCTCAGATATTTAAACTTTTGTGCTCAATCTTATCGTTTTACTTTTATGACTCTAGCCAAGCTTATAATTCGTGGCCACATAATTATATAACTTGACTGCCAAGAATCCTAAAATGCTGTCTCTATGTGGACAACTGATGCCTTTTAAAACCAATCAGCGACTATCATGACACTTTCATCACTAACATCTGATTACTACCCCCCATCCAGCTTGGTTTGTTTGTGTCTAAGTATATTGCTGCTGACTGCTTATGACCTTAGTTCCTTATCTATAAAATAGGAATAAAAGTAACTACTTCCCAGGGATAGTATGAAGATTAATTGAACTTATACAGAGCCCTATATGTAATAGAGACTGAATAAGTGTTCATTTTCTTTCCTTCTCATCCTCCTATGTAAATGTCCACTTTCTTGTTGATTGTGCTTTTTTTGCTCTTATGAGTCCCTTTGTTTGAATACAGAGACACGTATGTGCACTGGAATGGACTGAACTAATGAGGGAACCCTGAGTAAAGTGGAATCTGGTTATGACTGATGGATTTCGACATCTTTTTGAGTATCTAAACCCACACACACTTGTTCCAGGACACTGCTTAAGACCGCAATTACAGGGCGCCTGGGTGGCTCAGTTGGTTGAGTTTCATTCTTGATTTCAGCTCAGATCATGATCCCAGGGTCATGGGATCAAGTCCTGTGTTGGGCTCTGCTCTGACAGAGCTAAGCCTGCTTGGGTTTCTCTCTCTCCCTCTCTCCATTCTTAAAAAACAAAAAACAAAAAACAAGAAACAAAACACCACCACCAATACCACCAAGATCATCACAAACTACAAGATCATGACCTGAGCTGAAGTTGGAGACTTAACTGACTGAGCCGCCCAGGCGTGCTGAGGGTTCATGCTTTCAGTTAGATTCTCAAAAGAGTTCTGAAACTTTTTTCCATGCCTGCCAGTCATGTAGTAAGGGGCATCAATCCAATTAGGTACCTAACAGATGCCAGGGTGACTGTTGGAAGATTTCTATTCTCTTGTTTCATCCTTATAACAGTCATGTGACATGGACGCTATTAATATTTTAATTTGCATAGCTTGTGGATGGTCTTTCTGAACTCCGTTTCTTTCTGCCATATTTGATACATTGGGCCTCCTAATCTAGATTGTCAATTATACAGGCAGGCTAGGCATCTGTATGTCCCCATGGTGATAAAAATATAGCCACTAAGTAAAAATGACAGTGCTTCTGCTGCTCCAAAAATTGCAACTCCAACAATAACAAGGTTAGACTATCAATGATCCAGGGTCCCAAACTCAAATCTCCACAGTTCCAGCCCATAGTTAATGAGCAGAATAGGCCAAATATAGAAACAGAAGGGCACTGCAGGGCCTAAGGTGAATTGTTGAATGGGCAGGTGCTAGTCAATTCCAGCCAACTGCTGCCATGAAGGAATACAGAACCAGTGTTTCTAGACCTTCAGATCTTAACTTCTTTTTATAAGCACCACAGGGGTCAAATAAAAACCACCCTGTGCCCAGGCTCTTGCCCTTCTGCTTTTATCTCTTGGTTCTGTGCAAGACAACTCCATCTTATATTAGTTATGTCCTATGTAGAGGGATGACTGTCATCCTTTTTTTAAAACATATAATTAAAAAAAAAAACCTAGTAAAAAAACCAAAACCAAAAAAATCCCCAGTTAATATTTCAAGTAGTTTGTTGTTAGAGCTCTGGCCTAGTGTTTGGCAGGCAGGTTGGTCTAATACAGGATTTGTTTCATTTAATTACAAATTAATCATTGAAGGCTGTGGGAAGAGAGAGATAGGATTCAATTTACATTTTAGGAAAATAATCTTTGCAGTGTGAAGGTAATATGGAAGAAGTGGTATGTTAGGGCCCCTTCAGGGTTGGAGAGGACATAGGGATGCCACTGGAAAGGGAGCAAAGCAGGCTGACTTGACCGGTATTAAGACAGTGCAGTCATGATCTGGCAAGCTATTGAATGTGGGAAGTGAGTGAGAGAGAAGTGAGGGATCATGGGATACAGATGCTGTTACCAGATTATCTGTGTTCAAATCCCAGCTCTGTCACCAAATAGCTATATAAACATTATTTAAAAATAAGACAACAAATCCAACATGGAGTCACTTATGCTAAACCCCACCTCACCAAACTAATACTTAGAAATAGGACAACAGACCCAACATGGAGTCGCTTATGCTAAACCCCACATCACCAAACTAAGACTTAACTTCATTACATTTTTTGGCCTCTCCCAGAAATGGGATCTTAAGCCAGTCAGTCAAGGACTACCTGAGCAACACCAGCCAGGTAATCTGCCTGATAGACCCCTGCCATCCAGGGAAGGAAAGTGATCTTGTGATTCCACTTTTTCTAATGGAGCTTCCTCGTCCCACTCCCTTCTGCCTGTAAATTCTTTCGTTGTGTACAGCTCCTCGGTGATCCTTTCTATCTGTTGGATGGGATGCTTCCCACATCATGAATCATCTAATAAAGCCAGTAAGATCTTTAAAATTAACTTCGTTGAATTTTGTTTTTTAACAACTTAGATATTTAACGCCTCCATCCTTCCTCATCAGCTTAAGGGGATTAAATGACCCAGGGCAGAAAATATGCTCAGCAAATGAGCCTAGCACATTGTGAGCTTCCAAATTAATGTGCACTATGAGGAGGGGGTTGCAGTAACAACTCCCAGGTTCATGATTTCAGTGATACAGTAGAGGCTGGCAGTTCTCTTTAGTAAGAATCAATGTCTGTGCAATTCTTTTGACCTTCCCTCAAGGCAACAAGATGGCTGCTGTAGTTTCTTCTATTAAAACCGTATTTAAGATGGGGGGATAAAAGAGACCTTTTGCCTCTTTCGTCAGTAAGAAACTGTTTTCCCAGAAGCCTCTGGGAGACTTCTGCTTGCTTATTTTTTACTACACTGAATCAGATGGCCTACACAGGTGGCTGAAGACAGTGAATATTCCATCAGGCATCTTTGCAACCCTGATCAAATTCAAGATTCCGTTAGTGGGGAAGATGGGGTTTGGGATTTGGGTTAAGAGGGTTTGCCACAGACAGAAGGAAGAGGCATCTCTATGCAGTGATTTAAAAGGAATTTGGCGACTGGGAGCCTTAAGAGTCACGAGATGATCTCTGAAGTAATTCTTCAGTCATTGGATTCTTTCATTTCATCTAGCTAATCTTCAAGAGTATCATTATGTAGTTAATTCAAAATTGTCATTGGGCAATAACATTTTATTAGCAAACAAATCAGCAAAATAATAAATGCAAAGTAATTGCATTTTAGATCTCTGCTGGTTAAATGTTCTAAGATGTCTTAGCGTACATGTAAGCAGTTATTAATGCAAGTCTCTATTCCTATTCTTCTCCCCTTTACCACCAACTTTCCCAACCCCAAATAACATAAATACCTATGGCCAGTCATTTATGTAATTTTTTTTGGTTCATTGACTTGCAAATTATTCAGAGGCATTAATGCATTATGATTCATTTTCTAAGCAAATTGCAATTGTAGCTTTTCACAATACTGTTTTCCTCCAGTATAATGGCCATGTGTTAGAATGTTTTTTATTAAGATGTCAGCCTATTTTGTAATATGTGCTATTATCACTTATTATACTGTACCATATAATTTATGTATATAGAAGTAATTATTACAAATTAAATTTGTATTAACTCTGTAGATGGCTGTGCACAATAGTTAGGAACTAAGAGCCTTTCCTTTTTATTGTATTCTTAAATAATAATTAATATTTATCATTTAACAAAAATTACAAGCACTGCACAAAATTCAATATCTATTTCTTGCCTCCTTCAGCATGATTCTGAGAGAAAATTAAAAGGGTAGAGAAGAGAGAGAGAGTGAGAAAGAGAGGAGAATCTTTTGTGCAAATCGTTTTAGAAATGGATAGAAAATAGTTGAAGTCCAGCTGAGAACTTCCAACAGGGGAATAATTACTCCAAGGTTTTGTTTGGCAAGAATCAATGTGTAGAATAAATTGATATTAATGCAACTTTAAATGATATATTTAGGCCATATTTTACTGTTGCATATTGTCTGGAAACCTATGCTGTGTAAGAAGCAAGTACATTTCTGGTGATTGCTATCAATGTATTGTAATGCCCGAAGTTCCGAAACCTGCCACAAAAGTCCACCAGAGTCGTAAGTCAAAGCCAAGCGGCAAGGGTTGTTTATTGCAGGTTCGAACCTGGTCCTCTGCGCACTCGTCGCCGGTGATGCAAGAGGCCTCGATAAGGGTTGGTACAGCGTTTTTATAGACAGAGACAAATAGCACAGGGGAGGTTTCAAATTATGAGGGGCCTGATTAGTTGATTTTAAAGTAAGGACATTTGTTGTTCTCTGATTGGGCGTCCTTTGTCTGTCCTTTGGCGGGAAGGCTTTGTCCGTTACTTGTGGTGGGAAGAAAAAAGGGGGAAGGGGGAAGGGGGTAGGGTAGGTGAGGAATGTGCTAAGCAAGCAGGTTTACAGAAGCGAGAAATGCCGGTTAGTTTATGTACAATCACTCATTCCATTACATATCAGACTACATTTAGGAAGGTTTACAACCCATTCTACTACACAGCGGGTTACATTCAGGAAAGGCCTCACAATGCTCGTAGCAAACAGCAAGCAAAACAGACTTCTCAGCAATTGTATTTCTTATCAAAGATCCATAATAAGCAGAAAAGAGAACCTAGCTTTAAACTAAGGCAGGGCTGTCATTTGGATTGTTCCTTTCAGTATATGATGCAAACTTGATCACACAATGAAGTGGTGGTTATCTAATGTAGAAATATAATGTACATTATAAAATATATATGTTATATTATGCAACATATGATATACATTTTAAAGTAGTACAGCATAATGACTTTACCAGTTTCTCCATTTTCAGTTGAGCAAGTGACCATCCTCACATACATTTCTTTTCCCACATACTTTATGCAAGTAGAGACCTTGAAAAAAAATCTTAGAGTAAGTGGGAGATCAACCGGGAGCCAAAGAGAAGCCAAAGGGAAATTGGAGGAAGGCATCTGTTTTTCTTAGAGGATTGGAGAAATGCAAAGAAACGCCATGCAAAAAAAAATCTTTTCTTACACATAGATGACAAAAATTGGAAAGCTGAAAGTATAAACTGTCAGCAAATATGTGAAGTGACTGGGACTCATGCATCGTGCTGAAGGCTGTGTAAATTACTCCAGCAGTCTTCACAATATTTCATGAATGTTTGGTGCACATCCCTTATGATCAAGCAACTCCTTGGTATGTATTTTAGGAAGATCCTTACATGTGCGTGTGGGATACATAGTACATACAAACACTATTTTAAATGGTGAAAAGTTGGAAAACAACCTACACGTCTGTCAATAGAATGGATAAATTATAGTGTGTTTATCAAATGAGCTACTCTTAGAGTGGCACATGATTAGACTAGAAGTTTCAGTACTGCTGAATCTTGTCTACATAATACTGACACATTTAAGTTGCAGGAGGTTGCTGAAGGGGAGAATTTGCAACCCCAAAATACGCTTTTTTGGCATATTGATTATTTGGGGGTGATTATTTTTAAGAAATAGTAGACACAGGAGAAGCTTCGAAAACTCAGCAGAAGTTACCTCTATGTAAGAGAGATTAACATTTATAAGGGGAATCTCCATATGTAAGGGTGCCTTCCCTCTATGTACCAGGAAGAGAAGGATGAATGTAAATCTCTAGAAACACTTAGCAAGGAAGAAGGTAATGACTTAACTTGGCATAAGAACCTTACCCTTGTTTACTATGCTTTTCCTGGTAATTTGCCATCACTGGCCTCCCTTCCACTCGAATATGTTTCTTTTGTCTTTAGCTGAAGATGGCATTTGAGGTGAGGGCATGGACCATTTGGGGGAGTTTGTTTTCCGGGCATCCCTCTTGTATACAGGAAGTACATATGTAATACGTTCTGTTAGTTTTTCTCCTGTTAATCTATTTTATTACTTGGGGTCTCAGCCAAGAGCTTGGGAATTAGAGGGAAAATTATTTTTTCTCCCCTACAAAGCATATAGTAAGACTATATATAAGTGTTAAAAATATTTGAAACAATATAATCTACTGCTGATGGATATATACATCTGCAGTAAAATAAAAAATGTAAAGATTATTTGGGAAAGGTGAATATCAAGTTTAGTATAGTCATTTGCTCTGAAGGGTAGGGAGAGTAAGCAATTGAGTTAAGGGGATTCAATTTCATTTTAATGTTTATACTCAGCCTTGCTGCTGGATAAATAGGTCCCTTAACGTTATATTTTACATCTTTTTTTTGGTAGTCTGAAATATTTCATAATGAAGAAAGACATGTCCATATTGAAAAACTAAACCGAAAACTTAAGTAAAATGGAAAATGAATCAACCTGTAAAAAAAAAAAAAACAACAACAACCCAACAACAACAACAGCCACAGTATGAAATGGAAGAGAACAATCTGAATAAAACTAGACAAAGATAAATGAGGGCAGACAATAAAATATATAGGAACCTAGTTCGAAGTCTGTTCACAGAAACAACTCAGTGTTATTAGAAATGTGGAAAACAAACAAAAAACAGTGACAGAATCAAAGGGCCCTTTGCAGGAGAAAGGTGATGGGAGAATGTAGGCAGGGGATATTCAAAATAGCAGGAACTCACTGGGTTGTAAATCAAAGCTACCATTTGAGCTGATCATTTACTTTGAGTTATTGTTTTATTGGAGGATATGAATATATTTGCACTTTATGGTGCGATTTGGCAATATCCTTTTCCCCGTTTTCCTGGAGTTGCCCAATTCATCTTGGGTTGCCCAGTCCTCCAATTTTTGCATGGAAAATCCCACTTTTCAGGAAATCCCTCAGTCCCAGACAAACTGAGACGGCCAGTCACTTTTGTAGGGTGAACTGGAACAGCATAGTATTGTTTACAAAAATCAAACTGCTGTTCCTAAGATAACTTCATACTATTTCTAGATACACAAATTCTAGCCTCTTTCAGCAGTTTTTAGTACTACTGACAATTTATGAATTCCCCTTAAATAGCTTACATGATGTCTAGAGAGAACTTAAATCTATTAATCACATTCATAAGGTTTTGGTAAACCTGCTTCTTAAAATCATTTCAGCCATACTTTGCTATGGGCATTTTGCCTTTAAATTGGCTTGCACCTTGTCATGTTTCAGATATAAACTCTGATAATGCTTTCTTCTTAACTACAGAAAGAACTGCCTGCCCCAAAAGTAAGGAGGTGGGCTTCTGGTCCTGGCATTGAAAAGTAGCCCTAATTCTAATGTGCCAAAGATATGAACTTCAGGCTGAGAGGATAACAGAACAATGTTAATGGATGATGACATCTTGAAGGTTTTCTTTAGGTGCTTTATTCATGTTTACTAGGTAAAAATAGCTTTTCCATCCCAGAAATGTCTTCACATTGGCTTGGGGATAACAGTTACTGTGTGTGTGTGTGTGTGTGTGTGTGTGTGTGTCCTCATCAGAATTAGAATATCATAAGTTACATAAGCATTTAATCTAAGAATTTTATATTTGATTTCCAGAATTGGAATTTTGCAATGTTGGATTATATGAATGATTAACTGGCAATGTTATTTGATTATAAGCCTCTTGGGCCCTTCTGAAGCAAAAGAAAGTTTTGATTCATGTCTATTTAATATCTCTTTTATCAGAATTACATCAAAGAGAGAAATATATATATAAGAATTTATTATTTTCATTTAATAAAATCAATGATGTACAGAAATCTCATCCCTTATTCATTCTTGTATATTCTATGGTACCCAATAAAACTAGCTACGCTAAATGATGAATTCCTGCATTTAAAGTGGAATGTCTGCTACAAAACTAAATCCTGGCCAGTACACTGTGTGGCATAAATCCTTCACAGGGTGCTATAACCTTTATCGTTTTTGAAATGTGCCCCCATCAAGGAGCCCTCAGGCAAATGTACAAGGGACCCATATGACATTTACATAGCCATTGTGTCAGATTAGACTTTGTGATCCTCCCACATCATTAGGCAAAGCCTGAACAGAGCAGATGCATGACAGATTGCCCAATGCCTGATGCATAGCAAATAGGTAGAGAGACAATAGGGCTCTATTCACACTTGGGCCCCATGTCCAAAGGGTCCCTTGACAGCACGCGATCTTCAAGTTCAAGCTCTTCAAACTAAAAGGTGCACAACATGCAGCCAGTACCAATTCTTTTCGGTAGCATGTAATTATCCATTAACAAGCATCATCTTCCACTCCCAAGAGCTTAGTAGCAGGCAGCAAATATTTTGCAGTTGGCCTGTTTCTTGGTAACTAAAAAAGCCCAGTGATGTTTGCTGATGACTGATTTCCTTATGGTGTTGTTTCCTTATATTATGTTGCTCTTGGTCCCCAGCAGCTAAACTTTATTCACTTATATTTAAAAAATAGTTTCGATGTTGTCAGCATATTATCCTAAAAAATCTCCTGTATAAAAGAATAATGAATACTAGTATAAGATGGAAGAAAATTGAAAACATTTTCGTTTCTTTTAGGTAGGAGGTGGTTAATGTTGTAAGAGAATTTGTCTACTTCTTTTAGTTGGGATTTGGCTTTTCCATATATGTGTAAAAATCGTAAATTGCAATGACTAGGAGATAAAGTGACAAAGTCACTGGATACAGTGACTAGAACTCCAGGAAGAGTCAGCAAGTCTGCATTCTGGCCCTAAAGGCAGAGGTAAATAATTATTCACATTTGAGCAAGTCTCTTGACTTTTCCTGTTTTATTTTCTATGCCTACAGGATGACTGTAATTTATCATCCCAACCAAGACATGTTTGAGAGTGAACAAGGGTGTAACAATAAATACACCAGAATGAGAGGTTTGAATCTGGATTATAACTAGGTAAACCAGGGTTTGTGGTCACCCTGATCTACAAAACGAAATCTGGCATTAAATGATTTCTCTGCTATTTAGATTAAAAGGCTGTGATTTTAGGTCAACCTTTCTTTAATAATATAATGTCATGAAGGAGAGAACCTAAAGGTCAAAAAGGGATAAGTGAGGCAATAAGTAACCAGACATCAAGCAAGAAAATGAGACTTCCTTTTGCACTCTTATTTCATCATCATTCAAGATGAGAGAGGATAGGTTTCTCATTAGCCTTTTGAAAACTTGTGTATTATTTCAAAAGTAGTCCTATTTTATTCATACGATCTTGCAAATTTATTTCAAGTCTGTTTAATTTCTTGATAATCATTTTAATTCTCCATTTTTCCCTTATGTATCACACTTTTAATACTCTATCTTCCTGGTAATTGTTCTCCCTCCCTGTGTGCACACGCATGCACGCACACACACATCCCTCCCACCCCCAACATTGCACAAAAGATCTAGTAGTGGATAAAAAGTTATATAGGAAAGTACTTGTTATCTCCAAGACAGCAGTTCCCAAGAGGAGGAAAATTCAGGAAGTAGAAAGACTTTTAAATATTTAATATAAATCATGTAAATAAGAGGGAAGTAATTCAAGAGCCTAGGATATTCATGTCCCAATTCTAGGTATTTCCATTTCCCAAAAAAGAAGTTGGCATTAGAATAGCCTTCCAAAATGTACATTCCAAGGCTCGGAAGGAAATAAGCTGAGATAGAAAAAATATCCTGCTGATCCAACTGATCTATCACAGCCACTAACTCAGGAGAGGATCTGGTGAGCCCTGGCACTGAGGACTCCTTCTTGGGGAATCCCGAGGGGGGTAGACCAATGGAGAGCTCAGCTACTGGCTGGGTTGGCCAATGCTATGGCCAAACAAAGTCAGATAAACTGGTGGCAAGGGAAGCCAATAACCTCTAGAAAGGAGGGTTTGGAAAAGAGAAAGGGAGAATTTTCTTTCTTTCTTTTACTTTTAATTTTTTTAATGTTTATTCATTTTTGAGAAAGAGACAGACAGAGCATGAGCTGGGGAGGGGCAAAGAGAGAGGGAGACACAGAAACTGAAGCAGGCTCCAGGCTCTTAGCTGTCATCCCAGAGCCCGTGGGTCTTGGACCCACAAACCATAAGATCATGACCTGAGCCAAAGTCAGAAGCAGGTGCTCTGGGAGAAATTTATTTCTGGTGTGGGGAGAGAGAAGGTGGGTAGGTGGCAGGTTGAAGCCAAGAGTTTTATCGGAGAAGTTCAGGGGGGTAGTGTAAGATAGCCAGCAGTGAACATGTGATCGCAGGTTGGAGTCGGTATGTGTTCAGCCCACGATCAAGGGCAGGGAAGGGGATGGAATGGGGTCTTCTAGGTCTTCTGTTGCTATCTGGGCTTTTCTGGCCCAGAGGTTGGAATGTTCCCGTCACTGTAAAACTTCATCAGTGCTCAAGAAAGTGCAATAACAAGTAAGAACAGTGAGTTTCAGTTAGAGCAGGAGTTAAGTGGTCTTGTCTATTTCTGGGTTTAACTGTTGGGGTCTATAGTTGAGCAAGAGGGTTCCCTGACATTGCCTCAAGGCTAACTGGCAACATACATAACCTTGAAGAAAACAACTTTATAATAGGTAAACAAATTGCAATTTTTTTTAAGTACTTGAATTTTGTCTTACAGCTTACAGGACACTTGCACACATACTGTTTTCCTTATAGGCACAGCTTTGTGACTACTTACCATCCTTTTCCATTTATAAAAACTGAAGCTAGGTGAAGTTAAGTGACTTCCCCAAGCATATATAATAAATAAATGGCAATTCTGTATTTGGTCCCACATCTTTTTACTCAGCAAAAAATAGAATTACTAGAGACCTTGGGGGTTGGGGGATGGATATGTGTGTGTGTGTGTGTGTGTGTGTGTGTGTGTGTGTGTGTGTGTGTATTTTTTTTTTCTGGAGAAGATAAAGGCAGTCTTGTGTGAATTTAAGGTAACAGGCAAGATGATTCCAGGAAGTTACTAAAGAAACTTAAAGTGTTATGTTTTAAGATCACAAATTTCCCCTAAGTCAAATAATTTAAATCTGGATAGGAAGAACTGCAATTTCACTAACAGATTCAAAAATGCCTAAGGCTTAATTCAGGTATAGAGAACTCAGCCCTTTCAAAATAGCAATTACTATAGCAAAAGATTGCAAAAGACTCTACCCATGTGTAAGAATATACTTCCCTTTCTTCTCTGTTCTGGTGCAACCAAGCCTTCCTGACTATCTTACTTTCTGTAATTATCTCATAGCACATCTAATGAGGGTTTGGTTTGCTGAGAGAACTCACCGAATTCTGCCCACTATAAAATAAACAGACATCCTGTGGGTATCAAAAACATTTGCAGCGAGGTGCAGGTAATGCGAAATAGGACCGGAAAGTCATTTGCACATCATCTGCATTTGACAGGTACTTACCACAGTTACCATTTTTCTTTTAAAATAATATGGTGAGGGGCGCCTGGTTGGCTCATTTGGTTAAGCGTTTGACTTGGGCTCATAACCTCCGGTTCTCACATCAGGCTCTGTGCTGACCGCTCAGAGCCTGGAGCCTGTTTCCGATTCTGTGTCTCCCTCCCTCTCTCTCTCTCTGACCCTCCCCTGTTCATGCTCTGTCTCCCTCTGTCTCAAAAAATCAATAAAAGTTAAAAAAAAAATTAAACAATATGGTGAAACCCTAATTAAGAAAAATGTTTGGATTACATTCTTTAAATTCCTTTCAAATAATTTTACATCTCAATTCTTAGAAATATATATAAAATGTGATTCATGCAATTTTCTGAACTAGTAGTGTATCTGGAGACCAACTAAAATTTTTTCCTCGATTACGACAGATCCAGATTGTGCCTCTGGGTCATCTTTCAGAACTTTGTTTTCATTGTATAGGACCCTTGATGTAGACATTTTAAACAGTTGGCTTCAGTACAGAGTCTGGAAGTTTCTTTTAGTAAAGAAAGCCCAAATATTAGTTTGTCAACTGTAAGATTTCCCTTGCTTCTCAAAAATAAATTGAGTAATTTCAGATTCCTAATACTGGTACCTCATTGCGTCTTACTATTATGAATAATCAAATTCCTGAGATTACCTCTCTTGAAAGGACTCCCAATGGAGATCATTAATGTGCCATTGGATTTGATCACTTATTGCCTCCTTATTTAAATTTTTTTATTATTTCTTACACCAGAAAGCGAGAGAACTAACCGCCTGGCCAAGATGATCTTAATGTATCCCTCAGTTTGACCATAAAGACTTCTTCCAGACTCAAGGCCCTGATCTCCTTTTTCTTAGAGGATTTACTTTAAAGAACTTGTAATGGTGAATTCTTTGCCCCTTTGAGATGTGAACCTTTTTAAAAGCCTCTTACCAGTTTTATAAACAGGAATGGTTTCTCAAGGACCTGGGAAACTTCTCTTTGAAATGTGATCATCAAGGAAGACAGAGCTGTGTTTCTCAGTTTGGGGGGTGGGGGGCAGGGGGAGGGAGGTTCTTAACTTTAGTGGGCTCCTTGCTCCAAGTTGTATGTGAATCATGGTGTGTGTATGCATCCCAGGCAACAGATCTGCTCATAGTTTTAGCTGCTTTAATTCTACATATTAATGGTTGTTTCTGATGAAGTAGGCTCAGGCTATCCCAAAAATAATGGTTTATAACTTATGCTCAAGAGAATAGTTAAAAAAAAGTCCTTGCAATTCCCAGAACAAAGATCCCTATGAGAATCAGGTCTCTTTATAACTGATCTCTGAGACTGAAATATACCCTAGACTCACATGTCATAGTGGGAGCTTCATTTCTACTCTATAGTTGTTAAAGTAAATTAACAGCAACTGAGTCATTCTCTTGTTTTTATCTACTTGCTAAATGGTGTAATCTAAGAGTTGAAAGTGGTAGATCGGTGGAGGAGAATGAAAAACTGAGAATAATTGTTTTTAACAGTGTAAATGGTCACTGCTGTTACTTATTTCCTTATATTAAAGAGAACTAGAAAAATATATTTAAACAGGTGGTAGAGAAGTACAAAGGGAATATAAAGAAACTAATGTTACCTCTTCTTCTAAGGAAGAGTCAATATAATCCATTCCTTAACTCTGCATCTGGTTCTACACTTCCTCTGAGAGTAATAAAAACAGAACAATATCTCCAGGTAGACAACGGCAAGTGCCCAGATTCCTTAGCCTCACGCAACATGCAGGTTACTGAAAATAAATATAACTTGTACAATATTCAATGCAAAGTGGGTAATGGCCAGTACCTGCTGCTTTCAGGGATGTTTAATGAATTATATAGGAAATTGCTTAGTATTTCAAGGCAGGAAGTGACTTACACTGCTAAAGAATTTTTAGAACAGTCTTTCTATTACTATAATGCACAAAAGAACATTAATCCCATAGGGAACACATATCCCCTGGAGAAAATATAAACATAGAAAGCTCAGATTTATATGTAGATACAGACACGTAGCATCTTGCAGCTATTTTTCTTATTAAATAATATAGTGACCTTTATCTTTTTTGATTCAAATATAGTATTTATTTAAGAAATATGTTTCCAGAAAAGAGTAGTAACAAAAACTAAAACCATCTTGGTTAAAAATATGGAAAGCAAACACCTTTGTACCAATACTAGGGGAGAAGAACAGAATGGGACCAAAAGAATCCTGACTTCTCTGAATTTTTCCTTCTGGTAAATTGATAGAAGGAAGTATTTATCAAAGCCAGGTCTTCATACTGCGTAAAATCAGAAGAGCTCCTTCTTCCAAATCCTGCCCCTCCCCCACAATAAACCTAATAAAATATAATCTTGGGGGATAATACCCATAGGTGAACTTTTCATGCATCAAAATTCAGATGTACTAGGAATTTTGTCTATCACGCTTCTTAGTTCCCACATATCCTCTGTATTCATTTCCATCCGATTTTCTTTTTTTTTTTTTAATGTTTATTTTTGAGAGAGAGAGAGAAACCGGGGAGGAGGGACAGAGAGAGGGAGAGAGAGAATCCCAAGCAGGCTCTGCGCTGTCAGCACAGAGCCCAGTGGGGCCTGGTCTCTCACAACCCTGTGATCATGACCTGGGCCGAAATCCAGAGTCAGACGTTTAACCAACTGAGCCACCCAGGTGCCCCTCCATCCATTTTTTTTAATGAAAAGATAGAACATTGTGGTTTTTTCTGTTTCTTTGTTTCTTCCTTCCATACTCCTTCTATTCTCTCCTTCTTTTTACCTTGTTCTAACAATGTTTATGTTTAAAATAATTAAAATCCCCACTATATAACTTTTGTAGTTTGTCTCCCAAGAAATATACCTTCCAAAGATACTTAATACATGCTCCAGATATAGACTATGGATTTTATTATTTATCACTGAGAAGAGATCCCTCTTCAGATAATGAAGCCACTTCTGAGAAAACTGAGTTCTGTTGTCTTTCTGCCACATGGCAGAGCACTGCACAGATAATTTTAAAATGGTGTTTTATAAGAGAAAGCATGTGCACCTGTCTTCCTTTGCTTTACATTATGAATCTGTTTATAGGCTGATCTCGGAGGTTTGTAGGGAGAGGGCATCAGTAGCAGTATGACTCTTTGGAATGATTTATTTCTTAGGATGAGTGAAGGAGAACAAATATGCCTTCCCCAAATGTGCCACCTTGGCATATTGATTATTTTGAATGAAAGTTACTGAAGACACAGCTGGAGCAAGAAGGATACGCTGACCTTTTGTTGTTCCCCTAAAAGCAGAAAATGAACCTCTCATGTGATAGGCATCCTCCCTGGACCAGGAGCAGAGAACACCTCCTTATCACCACAGATTGGGAAGTCAGGCCAAGAAGGCTATCTATAAAAAATCTTGTAATTTTACTTACTAATTTATTACCACAAGGCCAAACTTTTTTGTCTTGTTAATTCTTCACAGATTTATTGTTTATTAGGCTAAAAGGTAGGAAAGCTGCTGGCTTTGGTCATTTCTCTGAATCTCATATTTTTATGGGCCCCCATAAATACAGAATTAAATTTGTTTTTCTCCTCTTAATCTATCTTAAATGAATTTAGTTGTCACAGTAGCCAAAGAACCTAGAATAGAAGAAGGGAAAAGATTGCTTCCCCTACATGAGGCTCAAGACAAGTGAGGCCAAATGTTAGCAAAGAATGAAGAATCGTGTGAGTCACACACCATTCTGCAATTGTAGGCACGTATCAACCCCTTGGCCTTTTACTTGTTTGCTAGTTGTTAATAGTACCAGACAAGGTCCTTTTCAAGAGAAATTTTTCTCTGATATCTCTTCAAGTTGACTGAGTATCCATGTTTCAGGTCATGTAAGAATTGTTTGGAAGAAGGTTGAACAATGGCTTCCTGTAACTATTGATGATAATACTCTGTATGCCATGGGTCCTCTACTTCCTTTGGCCATAATTGTTTGCAAAAGGGTGGAGTCTAGGATTAGAGATGATATTCCTAGAAACAGGAGTCTACATATTACTGACTTATAAGAGCAGAATTGAGGAATCTCCAAAAGAGATTTTCTTATTGTTATAAAGTGAAAAGAAGGGACCTTGGGGTAAGGAAGTTTATATCTTGCTCAAAGTTCTGACAAACTAATTTGAGAATCTAAGTTATCCTTTCTTCTTTGCCTACAGATCAGCTTGTATGCACAGCAGAGTCTTTTGGAAAGCTCTAATACCTCAAAGAGCTCCTTAATGATATTTCTAGTAAAATGAGCATCTCTGTTAATAGAGAGATAGATTGGGATTTACCAAGTAGAAAACATGAAATTAACTACCGTTTTAGCCACTTCAAAGATAAAGCTCCACAAAAGGGCACTGAACAGGAATATGCATTGACCAGAACATTCTCATACTCCATTGCAGGGGATAATTATATAAAGTCCAGTTAGAGTTATTCAAACAAACCTGAAGATTTTGCTGCATCCATGCATTTCCTTTAAAGTTTTGTCAGGCTTATTTTTTTTCTTTTTTCTTTTTTTTTTTTTTTTTTTTTGTTTTGGCAGAGGAGAAATATACTTAAAGGCAACGTGTCCTTGTGGTTTGGGGTGATCTTATTTGGATTTTACCATGTTTTCACTTGAGATCTTTTGGCATTACCAGGTGCCCTCCTGGGAAGTTTGAGATTATCTTCCTGTAATTTATATCCAGGTTTTCCCTAGTACTTTTTTCTCTGATGTTAGCATAAAATCTACCTTCAGTAATGATCCTCATAAGCCCATTGCAGAGGCATGACAGGATTACAGGTATAAGAAATTTTGTAAGGACTGTCTTGGCATAATGGTTACCCAGGGCATTTCCACCCCCCCCCCCTTAATTTCTAGATCAGTCGTTTGTTTTAGTGAGTGTCTGCCTACTCAACAGCTACTTCTTTCAGCTGGATTAAGGCATCTAGAATTTTCCAGACCCATTGTTTTGGAGTTCTTAAGTCTTGCTTTTTCCAAAGTATCCCACAATAGGATGAGGTCTGTTGTCTCATAAGCATTAACTATTTTGTCTTTGCCCAGTTAGCAGGTTCTTATAAGGGCAATCAGTTGTGCCAGTTTGCATCCCCAAAACTTCACAATAAGGAATTATATTCCAAGGGTAAACTGAGGTCTTTAATGGCATAGTCAGCCTGTTGATTTCTCATTTCTGATGACACATTAACAAACATGTCCAAGTCTGAATTATCTAAAGCAGTTGCTAATACTGCCTCATAAAATATTGGCAATCTTTAGGTAAGTGCAAAATACTCATATTAATATTTGGGGTGTGTGTGTGAAGGGCTGTAGTTTCTTGTGCTGTTTTTTGGGGGGAGTAAGGAAAGAAATGTGACAGGGTTCAAAGTGTCATCATAATGGATAATGATATGAGAAAGAGAAACAAAAAACAGTACCTCAAAGTATGTAAGCCACCTCATTGAGCAATATTGCATATTTACAGTAAGTAGTGAAGATTTTATAGCTTTGATACACTAAGGGTCAACAAAGACCTCAAGAACTTCAGCAGAAGCCTCCACAAGTTCGAAAGTGGGTGATGGTTGACAATCCTTTACTATTGGATCAAGAAACTGTTAAAAGTGGTGGGTATTTGGTGGTTTCCCCATAGTGGTTTCTGACTAGATTATTTATGAAGAAACAGGTAGATAGACGAACGTATGCAGGAGATAATTGAAGAGATAATTTCAGTTTGCAAAGTTTTTGTTTATGTTCATGTTCTTGAAACAAGAGTTTCCGCGACTGAGGATTTCTTGGTTCAGGTCATAAAGAGAAGAAGCAATTTCAAAGAAGATGGAGACTCATAGTCTGTGATAGAGAGTAAGAACCTAGGAATCTCTTGAATTGTCCTTTAGTACTTAGCCAAGGGTAGACTTGGATGTCTTATTTCAACCCAAGATAAGTTATTTGCCTCCATGAGAAAAATCAGAGAAACAAACAAACAAACAACCAATGATTTGCTAACAAAATTGCAGCTTTCTCTTTAATACATTTTTATTCTCTCAGGGATCTTAATGAATATCCTTAGCAAAAAGAGCCTGTGGACTTTGGTAAAAAGTCATCGTTAGATTATGATTTACTTATAAAGTAACTGGAAGTCCTTGATATTCTAATTAAGAATTTGTGGAAAGAAAAATTACTAAATCTTTGGAATATAACAATCCATGTACACTGGTAGTTTTACTTAGTAACAATGCACAAGTATCAAATGCTTGAATCCAAGGAGATCCTAAGGAATAAAGAATATATGTTCATATTCGTCGATGGCTGGGGTTAAGGAAAGAACAGAATTCGGATGTTGCACCCATGAAAACCTGAATGTAACAGTCATGTAGTCCTCCAATCTTAATAAATAAAGAAAAGTCTATTGACCTTATTAGGTCAAAATATTTGTAGGATAGAAGTATTTAGATTGCATTTTTTAAAATTGTTTTAAGTTTATTTATTGAGAGAGAGAGAAAGAGAGAGGGATAGGGGCAGAGAGAGGGGAAAAAGAACCCCAAGAAGATCCTGCAATCAGAGCAGATCCTGATGCAGGGCTTGAACTCATGAACTGTGAGATCATAACCTGAGTTGAGATCAAAAGTTGGACACTTAACTGACTGAGCCACCCAGGCTCCCCTAGACTGCATTTTCTACCAGCCATGATCATATGGACTCAATTCTTCTTTGGCTTCTAGTTTCAAATGGTACTATGCAAACATGAGTAAAGTTATCATCAGTCACTCTGAACCATGATGGACACTTATTCTTTAATCTGCCCAAGAATGGCAGAATCTTTTGCCCATATTGAGTCAGGTATCTCATAGAGATCGTCAAGTGGTCCCTTTAGTTAGGGTAAGGATTCAATTAAGTCTAATTCTAAACCTGGTATGACATGATTATAAAAAGAGAATCCTTAAGAAATCTAAAAAAGAGATATGTGAAGTACACAGCATCTAGCAACCCCAATACATAATAAATTACTCCATTTAAGGTGGCTGAAATGGTATGAGAAAGGAGAAAAGTATGCTTCCCACTCAAAGGACCACATGTAATAGCTTCTGACTGGGAGACAAAGACTGAATGCCTGCTGCTGCCTAGTTCACTTAATGCCTCCACAGGAAAAGGATGGGCATGTTGATGGGGCTTGTTGTTGAAAACATAGTATCTATGACTACAATTTTGCTCAACAGTAGGTAAAGACAATTC
This sequence comes from Acinonyx jubatus, assembly GCF_027475565.1. NCBI lineage: Eukaryota > Metazoa > Chordata > Mammalia > Carnivora > Felidae > Acinonyx > Acinonyx jubatus. Next base: position 44,604,329 of record NC_069391.1, read on the forward strand.
TTAAAAAAATTAAGGGATAAAATTGAAATTGGTCCCTACATCCTCCCTTGAAACCCCTTGTCCACCAGATTTGTCCTTACCTTTGCATTTTTTGGACAAAGCAGAACAGTTTTGGACTGGAGAGATACTGGTACCGTTAACTAAGACAAGGAGAAACAGGAGGAAAACAGCTTTGGAGGGAAGAAGAGAATTGAGCTGGCAATGTACAAGAGACATTTTAAGATTACAATTTGGAGCTTATGAGAGAGTTCTGGACAGAGTATAAGTGGGATTTCCATCATATGCATGTTAGATGAAGGAATAGGTAAAGATAAGATCATTTAGAAGTTTGTGTAGAGTAGGAACAAAAGGCAGTCAAGGGCACCAACACACAGAAGTCAGAGGGAAAAAACAGGAAGGAGGTTGAAAGGAATGACAAGATGCATCTTAGTAACAAAAGACAGCCTTTCAAAGATCCTTTCAAAGGGTCATGACCAGGTCCAGAAAAATAGGATTCAAAATACACTCCTCGTATTAGAATTCTGGAAATTCCTGATGGTTTTTATAGAGCAATTTCCGTGAGGTACCAGGAGCAGAATCCAGTTTCAGAGTGATTGTGACTGAATAAATAAAAGGATTACTGTAGTGTAACAGGGCCTAGAAGAAAGTTAGAGGACAAGATTCAGGGCATATGTTAAAGGTTTAACTATAGACAAGAAGAACGACATCCTGAAAACAGGAGCAGAAAAGGTAAAGAAGGAAATAATTGCCAATGAGCTGACAGGTAACATGCAAGAAGTTGAAGTATATATTATGAGAGATCAAAGCTGTAAGGGAATTATGAGAGAAAAGAATAATTAATATTTATTATTAATTTCATTTTGCCTTATTACAGCATTCATCAACTGCTGAAGCATAGTTCCCCAACTTTATACCTCCAACATTTTCAGAATACAGTGAGGCAATCTTCACGTGTCTCATCCACCCTCTTTAAGACTTACCCACATAATAGCCTCACTCCTTTTAATTGGTTTTGGAGACATTTAGTAAAAAAATTCAAATGCAGCTCCTTACTTCCACATTTATTGTGGTAATTAAAAAGATACAATCTGTTATATTTCAAAATTAAAAGTAAATTTTATATTTCACTGAAAATTGGAAGGCGATGTCATATGGTACAATTATGAGTTACATTGTTTTGATACTTCTTTTTCAGAATATATTACATTTCAAGATAATTTTTGAAATTTTAACTTAGGTCTTTTTTTCTTATGAACAGGTTGATCAGTTACAGAAAGATGAGCAATGGTCTTAAACATAGGAAGGAAACAAATAAACTACTGTAAATAGAATGCCTTTGTATTTATATAAAACTCCATAAGCTCATTTCTGTAGAGGACCTGGGATATAAAAACTCTGAAAATATTTCAATCCCTCAGTTATATTCAGTAAAACTTAAGGAGGTGAGGAAGAGAACGTATGGTCACATTTAGATTAGTTTTATACCACTGATCAACAGAGAGAATCTGGAAGAAGCAAACTGCCTTTTAGTCCGTCATGTGCTATGGGGTAGACATTCACCATGCTTCTTGATTCACAAATGAGGATTGGTTTTAATCCCTTCCGTCTTCCAGGTAGGATCCATCTGTTGGTTTATCTCCATGCAGCTCCGTAAGACTTCCCCAGCTGGGACAGAGGAGTACTCTTAGAGAGGAGATCCCAGATTTGGAGGCCAGAGATCTGTGTGTTTAACTTTGGGCAAATTACCCGATGATTCTGGGCCTTTATTTTCTTATCTGTAAATTACAGATACTGCGTAATGCTTACCTTGCAGCATCATTAAGATTCACAATAATGAATGTATAGTGTCCAACACAGATAGACTACATTAAAAAAAAATGGCGGGGGGGGGGGGCAGAATCAATGAATGTTTCTTAATAATTACTATCTTAGAAAAAAAATGCAGATCCATGGGCTTTGAGGGAATTATGTCAGAAAGGGATTAAGTTCCAGAGAATTTTGTGGTGGTTAATTGCTGCCCCTTAAAGTGATTGCAGAATTCCAGAGACTGCTGAGAAGGTCATAGGCCTCCCAGAATAACACATCCTTTTCTGAAGATTTAGAATTGAGGTTATGGATGCTATACATATTTCTGCTAAATACTTTACAAAAAGTTACATGTAGCATTTTTTTCAATTGCTAAATCTTAATATATATCTTTATTGTGCAAATATATAGACTCTAGCAGTGGTAATCATGAAGAGCAAAATGGCATACACTTTTAAAAAATCATGTACTTTTTTATTCTTATGTTTTTAATTTTTATTTATTTTTTAAATTCCATCCAAGTTAGTTAGCATACCCTGCAACAATGATTTCAGGAGTAGATTCCTTAATGGCCCTTACCTGTTTAGCCCATCCCTCTTTCCACAACCCCTCCAGTAACCCTCTGTTTGGTCTCCATGTTTAAGAGTCTCTTCTGTTTCCCCCCCTGCCCTGTTTTTATATTATTTTTGTTTCCCTTCCCGTATGTTCATCTGTTTTGTATCTTAAAGTCCTCCTATGAGTGAAGTCATATGACATTTGTCTTTCTCTAATTTTGCTTAGCATAATACCTTCCAGTTCCATCCATGTAGTTGAGAATAGCAACATTACATTCCTTTTGATTGCCGAGTAATACTCCATTGTGTGTGTGTGTGTGTGTGTGTGTGTGTGTGTACACACACACACACACACACACACACACACACACACCACATCTTCTTTATGCATTCATGTATTGATGGACATTTGGGCTCTTTCCATACTTTGTTGATAGTGCTGCTATAAACATTGGGGTGCGTGTGTCCCTCCGAAACAGTATACCTGTATCCCTTGGATAAATACCTAGTAGTGCAATTGCTGGGTTGTAGGGTAGTTCTATTTTTAATTTTTTGAGGAACCTCCATACTATTTTCCAGAGTGGCTGTACCAGTTTGCATTCCCACTAGCAGTGCAAAAGAGATCCTCTTTTTCTGCATCCTCACCAACATCTGTTCTTGCCTGAGTTGTTGATGTTAGCCATTCTGACAGGTGTAAGGTGGTATCTCATTGTGGTTTGGATTTGTATTTCCCTGATGATGAGTGATGTTGAGCATTTTTTCATGTGGCAGTTGGCCATCTGGATGTCTTCTTTGGAGAAATGTCTATTCATGTCTTTTGCCCATTTCTTCACTGGATTATTTGTTTATTGGGTGTTGAGTTTGATAACTTCTTTATAGATTTTGGATACTAACTTTTTATCTGATATGTCATTTGCAAACATCTTCTCCCATTCTGTCGGTTGCCTTTCAGTTTTGCTGATTGTTTCCTTCGCTGTGCAGAAGGTTTTATTTTGATGAGGTCCCAGTAGTTCATTTTTGCTTTTGTTTCCCTTGCCTCTGGAGATGTTTTGAGTAAGAAGTTGCTGCGGCCAAGGTCACAGAGGTTTTTGCCTGATTTTTCCTCTAAGGAGTTTGATGGCTTCCTGCCTTATGTTTAGGTCTTTCATCCATTTTGAATTTATTTTTGTGTATGGTGTAAGGAAGTGGTTCAGGCTCATTCTTCGGCATGTCGCTGTCCAGTTTTCCCAGCACCACTTGCTGCAGAGACTGTCTTTATTCCATTGGATATTCTTTCCTGCTTTGTCAAAGATTACTTGGCCAAATGTTTGTGAGTCCATTTCTGGGTTCTCTATTCTGTTCCATTGATCTGAGTGTCTGTTCTTGTGCCAGTACCATACTCTCTTGATGATTATAGCTTTGTAATACAGCTTGAAGTCTGAGATTGTGATGCTTTGGTTTTCTTTTTCAAGATTGCTTTGGCTATTTGGGGTCTTTTCTGGTTCCATACAAATCTTAGGATTGTTTGTTTTAGCTCTGTGAAGAATGCTGGTGTTATTTTGATAGATATTGCATTGATCATGTAAATTGTTTTGGGTAGTATTGACATTTTAACAATATTTGTTCTTCCTATCCAGGAGCATGGAATCTTTTTACATCTTTTTGTGTCTTTTCAATTTCTTTCATAAGTTTTCTCTAGTTTTCAGTGTATAGATTTTTCATCGCCTGGTTAGATTTATTCCTAGGTATTTTATGGTTTTTGGTGCAATTGTAAATGGGGTTGATTCCTTGATTTCTCTTTCTGTTGCTTCATTGTTGGTGTATAGAAATGCAACTGGTTTCTTTATATTGATTTTATATCTTGAAACTGCTGAATTCATGAATCAGTTCTGGAAGTTTTTTGGTGGAATCTTTTAGGTTTTCCATATAGAGTATCATGTCATCTGCGAAGAGTGAAAGTTTGACCTCCTGGCTGATTTGGATGCCATTTATTAGTTTGTGTTGTCTGATTGCTGAGGCTAAGACTTCCAATACTATGTTGAATAATCGTGGCAAGGGAGGACATCCCTGTCATGTTCCTGACCTTAGGGGGAAAGCTCTCACTTTTTCCCCATTGAGGATGATATTAGCATTGAGTCTTTCATATGTGGCTTTTATGATCTCAAGGTATGATCCTTCTATCCCTACTTTACTTTATTAAGAGTTTTTATCAAGAAAGGATGCTATATTTTGTCAAATGCTTTCTCTGCATCTATTGAGAGGATCATGTGGTTCTTGTCCTTTTTTTATTGACGTGATGAATCACATGGGTTGTTTTGCAGATATTGAACCAGCCCTGCATCCTAGGTATAAATCTCACTTGGTCGTGGTAAATAATTTTTTTAAAGCATTGTTGGATCCAGTTGGCTAATATCTTGTTGAGGAATTTTGCATCCATGTCCGTCAAGGAAATTGGTCTGTAATTCTCCTTTTTAGTGGGGTCTTTGTCTCATTTTGGAATCAAGGCAATGCTGGCTTCGCAAAAAGAGTTTGAAAGTTTTCCTTCTATTTCTATTTTTTGGAACAGCTTCAAGAGTATAGGTGTTAACTCTTCCTTAAATGTTTGGTAGAATTCCCCTGGAAAGCCATCTGTCCCTGGACTCTTGTTTTTTGGGAGATTTTTTTGTGTACTAATTCTATTACTTTACTGGTTATGGGTCTGTTCAAATTTTCTATTTCTTCCTGTTTCACTTGTGGTAGTGTATATCTTTCTAGGAATTTGTCCATATCTTCCAGATTGCCCATTTTATTGGTGTATAATTGCTCATAATATTCTCTTATTGTTTTTTATTTCTGCTGTGTTGGTTGTGATCTCTCCTCTTTCATTCTTAATTTTATTTATTTGGGTCTTTTCCTTTTTGATCAAACTGGGTAGTGGTTTATTACATTTGTTAATCATTTCAAAGAACCAGCTTCTGGTTTCCTTGATCTGTTCTGGGGTTTTTTTGTTTTGGGGGTTTTTTTCGTGTTTTTTTTTGTTTTGTTTTGGTTTTTTTTTTTTTGGTTTGGTTTGAATAGCATTGATTTCTGCTCTAATCTTTACTATTTCCTATCTTCTTCTGGTTTTAGGTTTTATTTGCTGTTCTTTTTCTAGCTCTTTAAGGTATAAGGTTAGGTTGTCTATCTGAGACCTTCCTTCTTTAGGATGCCTGAATTGCTATATACTTCCCTCTTATGACCACCTTTGCTGTGTCACAGAGGTTTGGGGCTGTGGTGTTATCATTTTCACTGGCTTCCATGTACTTTTAATTTCCTCTTTAACTTCTTGGTTAGTTCATTCATTCTTTAGTAGGATGTTCTTTAGTCTCCAAGTATTTGATATCTTTCCAAATTTTTTCTTGTGGTTGATTTCTAGTGTCATAGCGTTGTGGTCTGAAAATATGCATGGTGTGTTCTCAGTCTTTTTGTACTTGTTGATGGCTGATTTGTGTCCCAGTATGTGATCTATTCTGGAGAACGTTCCATGGGCAGGGGAAAAGGATGTATAATCTGCTGCTTTAGGATGAAATGTTCTGAATATATGTTAAGTCCATCTGGTCCAGTGTGTCATTCAAAGCCATTGAGCCATTGTTTCCTTGTTGATTTTCTGTTTAGATGGTCTGCCCATTGCTATAAGTGGGGTGTTGAAGTCCCCTACTATTATGGTATTATTATCAATGAGTTTCTTTATGTTTGTGATTGATTCATATATTTGGGTGCTTTCATATTTGGAGCATAAATGTTTACAATTGTTAGATCCTCTTGGTGGATAGACCCCTTAATTAGAAATCATGTATTTAAAAAAAATTTTTTTTTAATCTTTATTTATTTTTGAGAGAGAGACAGCGTGTGAGCAAGGGAGGAGCAGAGAGAGAGGGAGACACAGAATCTGAAGCAGTCTCCAGGCTCTGAGCTGTCAGCACAGAGCCCAATGTGGGGCTCAAACTCATGAACTATAAGATCATGACCTGAGCCGAAGTCAGACACTTAACCAACTGAGCCACCCAGGTGCCCCTAGAAACCATGTATTTTTAAACAGTTAATCAAAAACAGTCTTCACTCTTCATAGTTTCACTATGTACACATTTGAGTTACCATGGTTTAATTAAATAACACAGTTCTCCAAAGAACAAGGTCCAAATTTTAGTTCCATAGTTTATTAACTGTGAATAATTATGTAAAGTGCTTTGCTGCTAGCTATTCCACCCACAAATCACTGCATAGCAGATGGGCATCATGATCAGTTAAAAGTCACATCACTTCTTTAATGGTGATTGGTTACAATGTGTCTGTGTTCAGTTCATGCACAGACAGAAAAATATGTATTTGTGTTGCCTCTTTGTTTCGCAGTGATAAACTCATGTGATAGTTTACAGAAATGGATAATCAAAGTGGGAAATTGACCAAAGAGCAGCAAACGAGGGAGGAGCAGCATAGAAATAGAATGAATGATCCACTTGAATGTGAAATATGAATTGAATATAAATAAATGGAGTTACAAAAGAAATAGCTAGCCATCAGCATGTTAACAGTGTGGCCATTCATGAGACACTAGGTATGCAGCCAGAGGATTTAGTTAAGGTGACCTTTTTTGACATAAATGAAGAAGGCGGTTGTGATGGAAAGAGTGAAGAAGTCCAAGAGAAAGTGATGCCAGCGGAAACACACATTAAAGAAAATCTTGGAGATATTTCACTGTATTGAAAGTGCAAAGGATCAAATGTTGGAAATTGATCAAAACTTAGAAAGGCATAGAAAAGATTCTCATTCCATATTGTGAGTCATATGGCGAGAAGGAGGCAAGCACTGTTCAAACTACTATTCATATTTTTGTGACAAAATAAAACACTTTAATTATCAATGTTTCTAATGTTTTAAATAATAGTTACTAAGCAAGGAATACTTTTTCTATTATTTTTTCATTGCTGTGTCCATTATTAATAGAGTGTTTAATTGTTGATAAAACATTTTTAAAGCCAAGAAAAAAATCCTAAGTTTTCCCATTGCTTAAAACTCCTTTGTATCTTTTCACTTTGCTCTCTCATTTTTGTCTTACACTACTGTGCAAAGTGAGAACTACTTACTAAGCACCAAATATCATGACCCACCATTTTGTATGGTCTTAGCCTGTTGTGAGGTATTTCCACATAAGGAAATGTATAAAGTATTTTGTCACCACTTATATAAATGATTGGACCTAAGTGATAAGTATAGTCTTTAGAACATAACATTTGATAAATGTTAGTAAGCGGATGCCTTCTTTCTAGCTGTAAGTTATTCAGAATGTTAAATTCAATCAATTTACTGTTGCTTCACTCTTATTACTCTCGTGTAGTAGCAGGAAATTTACACATTTAAGAAGAATGAGTGATACTATGGCAGTCTAAGAACAGACAACTCAGTGACCAGGTTCTAGATCGATCAATATTTCCAAAAAATCACCAGCGCTCAAAAGAGGGAAATTTGTGTGCAAGAGGCTCAAATCATTATCAAAAAAGATCATTTAAAAATGGACCAGGAAAGTAATGTGGATATGATGTATGTATATATTTCATCCACCTGGGCTACTGGGCCTAGAAACGGATTGCTGGGTGATCTAAGGAGAGGGCTACATAATTAATAGGAAATGCATCAGAGCAATTACACCAGGGCTGGAAGGTAAAGGTCAAAACAGGTCCATTTCTAGAGAAGATGATAAACCCTTTGATAGAATGTTGTAGTTGCATGAATTCCATTGTAATCCAATAAATGTAGCTTTTAGTAAACCCTCAAAGACAAATTATAATGCATCCAAAAACCTAATGCTATTTTGAGCTTTTTAGAAGAAATTTATTTACCAAAAAGTGGTGAATAAAATACTTCAAACTATGTTAATCAATGCAATTTTTTTTCAAAGTGTGCTGACTTCTTATGATTTCCTTCTTTCCCTTTAAAAAAAATCTTTCCTTCTTTTAAATTAAAATTAAATAGTTTAAAAGTAGCTAAAATTGCATGGGAGTTTTAGTAAAACTCCTAATGCTGAATTTTAAAGTATAGATGTATCAGGTTTTTATTATGTATAACTTTTATGTTTTAGGTGGTATGATTCAACCATGATATACTCAAACACGTATACAAAACAATTTAATTGAGACTCACTTAAATTAGTTTTTGCTTTTTTTTTTCTTTAAAAACATTCTTAAACAGGTCACAACAATGCAGGTAATGTTATCATAGAGGAAAAATATATGATTATGCAACATGCAGTATAAAGCTTTTGAAATTAGATTGTAAGAAGACAATATAGAGACTTATACATACATAGAAAAAAATTAATAAGAGTCCTGGAGAAAGGCCCTAAGATATTTTTTTAATAAAAAGAGGGGAAAACAAAGGGGAATAATATTGAAGTACGTACAGAGGGCCAAATACTTTCGAAACTGTAATTCCAGGAATGGGTATTATTGTTCCCACTTCACTAATGCATCAGAAAAGATATTTATCTTGTCCGGGGTCCCCCAGTGAATAAGTAGGCGTCCATATGCTAGTGAAAAGTCAGGATTCCAAACCTACATTCTTTCTACCGATTCTTGTTGTCCACTAATATACATAAACAGTAAACTGTGAAAATTGTAACATTATTGATAATCTAAAAATAAGGCAGCTTAAAAAGATGCAGATGAAGGATATGTGTGTTTGGCAAGTTGACAAGTATAAAAGATGTAATTATTGGTGACAGACATATTGGCTAAGTAGGAGGAGTTAGGTAAATGGTTATTGTCAGAGTTTGGTCAAAATCTGTAGCTTTTTTTCCAAATGATTCAAAATTGTAAGTAAGACAGTGTTATGTCACTTTTTTTCTTCGAAAAAAAATTTTTTTTGAGAGAGAGAGAGAATTTGTGAGTGTGTGCATGTACTAGTGGGGTAGGGGCAGAGGGGAGAGTAAGAGAGAGAGAGAAAGAGGGAGAGAGAATCCTAAGTAGGCTCCACGGCCAGTGCAGAGCCTGCTGCAGGGCTGGATCTCCCAATTGTGAGATCGTGACCTGAGCCAAAATCAAGAGTTGGATGCTCAGCCTACTGAGCCATCCAGGTGCCACTCTCCCAAATGTTTTGAAACTGAATGTATGCCAAAACATTTGAGTAATCCCTCCCTCACCTGTATATCGTCTTTATCCCAGTACAGTTTTATGAAACTTAATTCATGACTCCAAATTTCATGTCTCTTTTATTCTTTTCTTCAAAGTCATTTTTTTTTTCTTGGAATCATGGGTCTTGACTACATAATTCCAGCACTACATATCGCTGTGGCTGATGGAGTCTTAGGTTGGGTTTTACTGAGGGGGGAAAATGTCTCCTTGTTAGGAGACAGCAGTGAAGAAAAAGGGAAATTATGACAACAACAACAACAACAACAGCAACAAGAACTCAATGAATACAAACGAACTACTTGACTTAATAACGATGATGCTAATGATTCAATAGTATTGAAAAGATTTTTTTAAAAATTCATTTTATCTTTTTGAAAATCAACCCTTGGCTGAAGGAAACTTAAAGTAAGCCACAATAATTCATTGTGATAATACAGGGACACCATGAAAAATATTCATATGTACCCCTCAGACCCTCAAGGTCAATGACCTTCCAACTACTTTTCATATCAAAGCTATTCCAAAAGAATAAATAATATCATTAATATAGTTGAATTTCTATGTGTTAGCGGGGTAGTCTCTTCCTAGGGCTTTTACTCACTCTTCAATTCTTTGTTCAATAAGGATCTGTGAAGCCAAAATTAGAGAAAAGATGTGCATTCATATATGTAATGCTGTTCATGTTTCATCTGTAAAAGTGTCAAGGAATAACAAATCCAGGATTTTCTTTTTGAGTAAGAAAAGGCTAGTGGGGCAAAATAGTACTGAATCCCAGAAGATTACATAACATCATGGGGATTCTAGCTGTCACCAGTGTAATGTCCTAATTAGTTTTGCTGTAGGAGGTATAGCGTGAGAGAGCTGGAACTTTATTGACGACTGTAGCCAACTTACTTCAAGTGTAAAATTTATATTGTCTTAGGTAATAGCATCAGGCAGCAATGTGAACACTGGATGTAATTTATGTCACCATTTAGAGGCTATGTGTATTGTGCTAAAGTCATATTAACAACATCCTAGTCATTCTTTACATGACAGCTCCTGTATCTATTAATAACAACATTGTAGACACAGGATTTTTTCCTCTAAACCCCTACTCATCAGCATCTTTCAAAAATTCAGTAAATAAAAATAAAGTTTACAGATTTAGGAGAATATTGGCTTTCAGCATTAAATGACAGGAAAATCAAAGGATATAGAAATTGAGATGTCTACTCAAACAATCAATTTACTTTTACAATAGGCTTTCCATGCGTTGAAGGGAAAACAAAAAGTGTTATGTTTTTTTAGTTAACTGATTCCTTGACCAAATATAACAGGAAGCAAAACATAAAAATACTTAAATATATTATAAATATATATTTCCATACATATACAGCCACACATAATATATAACCATACATAGGGGTGTGTGTGTGTGTGTGTGTGTGTGTGTATATATATATATATATAGAGAGAGAGAGAGAGAGAGAGAGAGAGAGTATATATATAGGTATATATGGTTATATATTATGTCAGATATATATATATATATATATATATATATATATAAATATATATTTCTAGACATGTCACTCTCTGACATGTCACTGCTAATTCATGTGCTAGATGAAAAAAAAAGGGGGAGTGAGACAGTTATGAGAGCAAAATTAAATTTTAATCGATTTTCAAACACAAGATCAGTTTCCTTCAGGATCTAGTTGGTTTTGTTTTAAATTTTAGCTCGACAGACTTCTTTTCAGTGCATACCTACTATGTTAGGTATTGGGGATACCAAACTGAATGAGTCAGGTTCTTAATTCTTAAGACTATAGTATGTAATTAAGAGAAATACTATGAAAACAACCTCAGATAGTTCCATGATGTTAGTAGAGGCACATAAGGCCAATGGTGTTTTTTTCAGTGTATTTCTGTTATTTGATTATATAACTCATTCTTAGTGCACCATTACATTTGGTATCTTATAAAGTCTTCCTTATGACTTAACTTTCTTCTTTCTTCTCCTCCACTTACTCATCAGAGGAACTAACGTGTTCGTAGCTTGAATGGAACAACAGAGTGGCCATCGTGTATGGGAAGTCATGTGAGGGAGGTTGGGAGGCTGAGTGAACGGATGGCCAACTGATGGCTGCCTGTGAGGTAAAAGCTGAGAGAGAAGGTAGACGCAGCAGAAAGGAGAGGGATGTTTGCCTTCTTCTCTTCCTGTTCTTGCCTCTTCTATTTTTTGATTCTCCCAGTAATCAGATAAGGTACTACTTGACATTGATTACGCAGGCAGTGTCCAGATTCTTTAAGATAAAATGATTTCCAAGTGGAATTCTCACTTTTTTTTAAACTGGAATTTTGTGTGAAAGAGAGCGATGTGACTTGAATCTTTCCCGTTTTGACTGAAAGCCTCTCTGTCCATCTAAGTAGCCTTGTCTCAAAAGAATGGCAGTGCAAGAGCACCACCAAGTCCCAGGTCACATATTCCTTTTACCTTTTAGTGTGATTCTTAGGGGGGGAAAGCTGAGCCTATGTACTAATCAGACAGAACTACAAGAGGAGTAGATGTCATCTGAAATAGTCCACATCATGTTGCAGTAACAGATTGAATACATTGGGGGCTTATACCAGCAAAGGTTGATTTCTTACTACATGTCCATTTTGGATTCGCTCTAGTCCCACATCATCTCTTTTCTGAAGATCTGATAGAGCTGGTCGTACTGGAAAAGGGGAACAAGAAATGTTGAACCATGTGCTAACTCCTAAAGCTTCTGTCTGAAAGGACATATATCATGTGTGCTCACGTTTGACCAACCAGAACAAATCCCATGGCCACACGTGATCTCAGGGAGCAAATACAATTGTCCTCCAAGGGGAAGTAATGATGCTGAAGAACAATAATGCAGTCTACTGCCCGGAGATCTTCCCACAAGGCCCTCTGTGCACAGATCCTCCATCATTTCTGACACCATCTTCTTCTGGGACAGTGCCTCTGTACAGGTTGCTCCTATGACCTGGAATATGTTCCCTCAGATATCCACTTCACGCCTTTTCTCCAACCTTACCTTCTGCACGAGGGCTTTTCTGATAACCCTAGGCAGAGCTGCAACCACCTTCTTGCTTCGTATTTCTGTGTTCTCTAACATCCTTTGTATGCTATGTATTTATGGTCTGGCCCCCTCACTAGAATGTTAAGCTCATGGAAGCATAAACTCATATTCAAATCTGAACCATCATGCTCTAAAATAGTGTCTGGAATGCGGTACACGTGTAATAACTGGCTGTTGAATGAATGAATCCATGGATGGATGAATGAGGCATTCGTTTCTCTCAGCTTGGCTTTTGCCCCTGTCAGCTTGGCTGTCTCTGGCCGAAAATGAGCTTTGAGATCCTCCTCTCTTTCCAACCAAGACTTCTCTCTTCTCCTAACTTTAATTTCTCTTCATCTACATGAAACATTTTTTTTAAGTTTATTTTTGAGAGGGGGGGGCAGGGGAGAGGCAGAGAGATGGGGACAGAGAGAGAATCCCAAGCAGGCTCCGCACCATCAGCACAGATTCCAACGTGAGGCTAGAACTCAGAAGCCGTGAGATCACGACCTGAGCCTAAGTCAGATGCCTAACCAACTGAGCCACTCAGGTGCCCCTAGGGGAGACACTTTTGAGTCAAGGTGATATGGAGAAAAAGTGACAAATTGGACGATTTTTTTTCAGCCTTTGCTGGTGAAATAGTATGTGATTCTAGGAGAGTTGTTTCAGTCATGTGCGCCTCAGGAAGTGTGGCATAATGAAAAAAAGTATGGCATTTACAATCAAGATACAGAATGTAAGTCCCAGCCTTACCACTTACCGGTTTTATCTTAGCAAGATATTTTGGTTTGGTTACATTTCCTAAGCCTTATCTCCCTCTTTTTTTTTTTAATTCAAAACTGGGCAAGGAAAATGATCTGTTCTAGTTATTACGTTCTTGGCCTTCACCTCCAGACCTGTGCACACTAGGCTGGGATCCACACATCAGGCCGGCTACCTATTAGATTCTGACCGTAGTTAGTGAACACTAGAGGGCGACCACGAGCCTGGAGGAAGCAGGCTGGAGGGCTCCAGCTCCCTTTCCTTCCCTGTGGGCTTCTAACTGGAAAGCCTTTCCTGGGACTCAAGCGCCACCCCCCCCCCCCCCCCCCCCCCACCTCAGGCTTCTTTACCCTGCCAGCAGCACTCCCTTCCGGCAGCAGCCCTTGTCCCCTGGTTGCCATTTTCCCAGCATTTGCAGAAACCAGCTTCATGCCGCCTCTCCCTGCTCCAGACCCCAGAACCAGTTAGAGCCCCCAGCTCTAAGTAAGTTATGGGTCTCTGCCCCACGGCCTCCCTCTTCCCAGCCTGGATGCTGCAGCCTCCTTAGAGACAGAATTTCACTTCCACGGGTCCCCTCCTCTAGGCTGCTGCATTGCAACAGTTGCTACCTCCTCTCTCCCTTCCCTCAGCCCTAAGGGCTTTCTTGATAAAGGAGCTATGTTTGTGCAATCTTGAGTTCTCTTTTTACAGTTGCCAGTAGTTAACAACTTTACGCCTAGCTAAATCTTCACACGAAATTCCCGTGTTGTCCCCTGACACGATCCTGACACACTACCTGTCCCATCAAAGTCATGGAGTTATTAGGAGATAAGATGAGATCATGTCTAGGAAAACACTGCGTACCACTCAGCATTGTCAGGAAAAAAGGTAGTGGCTGCATCTGAGTCCGCCGGGCGGTGCGGGTGTCATGCACCTCTCACTGCTTACCCCCAAATGACGTGTCATCAGATGGCAAGTCCAAGAGCCAAAAATGTTTAACTTAGGAAATAATAACCCCAACTGCTCATTTGTTGACTCAGAGGGGAAAAAAAAAAAAAAAGCCTGGCTTGTAGCTGTTTCTCCCGCACACGCGGAAGAGGTGTGCGGTCCCAGTAGGGGGCGCGTTGTTTAAGGAACACATTCCGCAGTGTCTGGGGCTCGAAAAAGTAAAAATAGATCTGTGGCTGCGTTTCAAGACAGAGCGACGGGGAGATGGGCTGTGGCATGAATTGCTCTGGAATTGCTGGATTGCTCTGCTGGGCACAGAGATGAGAAGTTGGGCTAAGTGACTTAACATGAAGAAAGAGTGATGATGGAATTGGAAGGAGTTGGAGCAAATAGCTACAAAATCAAGGCAATGGGATAGTCTAGCTTGAATCATTTGTGTTGCTGGCGCTGTCTGACAAAGAGCAAAAAAAGTAAATAAAAGACCCCCCCGCCACCCTCCCTTTAGCAAGGTCTGCTATAGGTGCATGCCTCGTATGAATGTTTCTCTTTTTAAAAATAAAAGTTTATTCCTTCATTTTTGAGGGAGACAGAGACAGTGTGAGCAGGGGAGGAACAGAGAGAGAGAGGGAGAGAGAATTCCCACACAGGCTCAGCACTGTCAGCACAGATGCTTAATCGACTGAGCAACCCAGGTGCCCCCTTGTATGAACGGTTCTAAGCGTTATGTTTGTTTGGAAACCCGAGGTAAGGTAGCTGCAGGTCAGTACAGAGAAGACAATTAGCCACGAGAGATGAAAGATCAGGCAACGAGAGCCCTAGGGAGGTGGGAGGTCTGGGTCGCAGAGAACCAACTAGAATGTAAGGTTCGTGAAAGGAGAGTAGAAACTGGTTCCACCCCACAGCGGAGGTGTGCAAAGAAGCCTCTGTCAGGGATGGCATGACAGGAGTACGTAAGGGGAAGCTGTGGAAAATCCCTGACATCTTACTAGTCACCCACAGAGAAGCTTCCTCTGCCTTCCCAACCCTGCCTCTACCCCTAGTCGTGCCTTAGGGCAGTCCTCAGTGAGAATTCAGCTCTCTAATAACTTTACAGTTTGCAAGTAGAAAATGAATTTGTGGGCTGTCTCTGGTTCTTGACAACTGCCCCCAAACACCATTCTGGGTCCCTCTGGGCAGAGTTCAGAATATATAAATGCCGAGCAGACACAGAGCTACAGCCATGTGACAGGGTTCCATTCCATGGTCCTCAATCACACTTGGTAACTGGAGTTATTTGATCAAGAACAGTAAGCGTTTTATTCCTCTATGACACTGTGTAGTTTGCTAAGTCCGTGATCGGTGCCATGTATGGAAAACAGACCTGATAATAACATCTGTGACCTGTGGTGAAAATCAAGATTCAGGGAAGGTAAGTGAATGGCCTGAGGGCCTATGTATACTTACTAGCAACACTGAAATTAGTAGCAATATAAAAAAACTACTCTGAACTTGGCGTCAGGAATGATCGCCATCATCTTGGGAATGTTTCTCCAGTGACACGTCCCGAATTTGTTCGTTAGTCACGTGATAATAAATTCTGCTAATAACAGAGTTAGTATAACAGTGGTTCCCTTACAGATTAGAACAGAAAAGCTAGATTTCATCCCCTGCCTCTGCCGTTTACTATGTTGTAATCTTGAGGAAGTTACATACCCTTTGAGCCTCATTTTTCCCAGCTGCAAAGATAGGTGAAAATTTTACCTACCATCTGAGTTTTGTTGGTGAGAATTAATGTCAGTAGATGTAGACCCCTACGATCGTGCTGGAAACATGGTAAGCATAAAATAAATGAGTGACTATTACCAGATTTACTATTACCTGGAAGGATTGCTGTCCAGAGTAAACAGGGTAATGTGCATGAAACACCTACTGTCACGCCCAGTGGTCATTCACTAAATGAGATGCAATTAGGTTTCCAAGGGTATTCGGAATATTAGCCATTAGTCTTTCATGGGAGGGGTTCGTTTGGGTTTCTCTACTCCCAAGTAAGAGATAACCTTTCAAATCATCTTTTTGTCTCTGGGCTTACTAGATAGGAGAAACAGAAGAAAACAATACTTCACTAGACATCATGACATCTGTGTTCAAAAACCAATTCTGTCGCTTTCTTAACTGTGATGGAGAGTAAGTTAAATTATCCCTCTGCATTGGTTGGGGTCCCCAAGACAATACACTTTTGTTGGGTCTTGATCTTCCATGTTTTCCACAAGCAAATACTAATTTGTATTTTATTTCAGTCACCACATTGTTGATTATAATAATTAGAGTCTGTAGAACTTAACTTTAAGCAGGATAAAAAAAAAACGGTTATAGTGAAGCACACTGAACTTAGATGCTAATCCAGTGGTTGAAAAGTAAATCTGTGGTTGAACTGAAGGGATACGGCTGGAAAGGACTCCTGGTTTATTTGCGTATGTATGGCCTTGCCTGCAGTAGCCTGGTTGCATTTGATGAGATCCATGAATATTCCCATTTAGAACCACTGAAGAGATGGTTCTATGACCTTCTTTCCAGAGTAGCCTGGGGGGAGAGGATACAGACTCCGTCCCCTGCTGTTTGTGTGGAGCCCCAAACGGGAGGATGGTGACTGGCAACTGGAAGAGACAGAGACCTGACTGCAGTGACCATCAGCTGGGGCGCAGTGCTGTCTAACTTGAGTCAGCTGAGCCCGAGGCTGGGCAGCTCTGGAGCCCTCAGCCTTCCCTTCTTCCTTTTCTCCCTACTGTAGCTGCTCAGGCAGTGTCCCCCTGCACAACCAACTTGACTCTGTGTGTGGAACGAAAGGTTTCTCACCTCGTTACTGCAGGCGGGTAACAGGAGAATGGGGGGGAGTAAGTGATGAAAACAGACTTCAGACTCTGAGTGCTTAGGAACGGTATATTGATACACGGACTGGGAAGGGCGTGACTTACATAGGGTCTCAGACAGTGGAACTGCCACTCCGCAGCAGACCTTCCTCCTTGTTAGTCCCCAAGGCACCTCTCAGGGGAGCAGTTTAGAGCTGCCACTTTGCAGACAGACGCTTGCTCAACCCCAGGTTGGGCCATCTCCAGCTGTTAGCCTGGGCAAAATTCCGTGCCTCCGTTTTTCTCACGTACGAAGAGGAAGAATGGTGGAATTACATGAGAGGTTTTCTTTAGAGACATCACTTTTATTGACATAAGGAGAGATTTTGTTGTGACAAAGAAACAAGGACAATGGAGCCTACCTATGAAGGCACATTTGGGTTTTGTGGTGTCAGAAGATGACAGAGTGTGGGGGTACCCTCCTTAAGAAACAAAGGCCCAAAGAGAAAATACAAAAATGAGTACAAAAAGTGCCTTCTAATGAGAGAATAAATACAAATTGAAAAGCTCAAATACCAGGGCGTCTGGGTGGCTCAGTTTGTTACGCGTCCGACATCAGCTCAGTTCATGATCTCATGGTTCGTGGGTTTGAGCCCCGTGTCGGAATCTGTGCTGACAGCTCAGAACCTGGAGCCTGCTTCAGATTCTGTGTCTCCCTTCCTCTCTGCCCCTCCTCACTTGCACGGCTAGCTCTCTCTCCCTCTCTCCTTCTCTCTCTGTCTCTGTCTCTCAAAAAATGAAAAACTCAAATACCAAATGATCACAAAATCTAGAAAACAACAATCATGTTTTTATTAGTAAACTTCTTTTTTCCGTACTTTTTTTTTTAGCTGCATCCTCTTTGTCTTCTCACTAACAATTTCATAATATCATTTTCTACCAAATGGAGATAATTCAGTCTTTCCTGAACATGACTGACCAGAATCTGTCTTAATTGTTGATAGTCCCAGGACATTAAACAGGGGGCATTGCACACAGACATGTTCAAGTTTTTAGTGCTGCTATAAGTTTGTGCCCTACAAACAGGAACACTGGTAAATTCTACTTTGTCTGATTCCCATAAAAATCATGCCGCTTTCATAATTGCATATTCTGCCTTGGAAATTTCTGACAAGAGAGGACTTTCAGTTTGATGAGACACCAAAAGTAAATAAATTCTTCACTTACAGTTTTAAATATGTATTCATCGGAAAATTTTTCTATATAATAGTTTTTGATCTGTATATTCAAACCGTGTTTCTCCTCCACTAGGCTCATAGTGCTGAGGGTTGCAGACACTTTGTTTTCTCCATAGGATCTCTGGTCCTGATACATTATCTCTCATTGCCAGTGGGCCCTCAGAGAATTCCTGGAAGTCATTCCTAGGCAAGGACAGCAACCGATCATGTAACTGTATGTGAAAGTGACTGCAAATGACATAAATCTATGCTAGCTGATAAAAACCAGTGTATCCAACTCAACTTTCTTTTATTTGGATCCTCAAAATGCCCTCGACTATTCCAGTGACGTGAAGGGACTAGAGAGAGAAGTCAGAGTTGAAAGCAAGAGTAATGAAGCCAAAAGATCTTGTTTGTATAATTTTTTTCAAATACATCATTCAGTTTAAATACATTCCTAGATCCACTCCGGGCATAAATCCTCTTCTGGGCATTTATAATAATTGCTTCTGAATGTAAAATTTTTATTGAAGAGAGAGAACTTTCCTCACTCCACCCCAAATCCTAAGTGCACTATCTTGGTAAGTTTTCATATGCACACACTCATATTATTAGTACTCAGGTAAAAACCAGAACATATCCAGGCACCCCAAAAGGTGGCTTATACCTCTTCCCATCACTCTCCCTGGCAGGGTTAACCACTGTTCTGACTTCTATGATCATAGACTAGGTTTACCCATTTTTGAATTTTATATACATAGGCCCATACCATAGGCACTCCTATGTCTGATTTCTTTATCTCCATCATAATTTTTGAGATTCACTTGTGTTGATGCATACTATAGTTTCTTCATTTTGTTTGCCCTGTATCTTTTCATCGTATGCATAGGCTACAGTGTATGTACTCATTCTGTAACTGATAGGCATTTTTGGCAGTTTCCAGTTGAGTCCATTACTAATGGCGCTGCTCTGAAGATTATTTCCTATGTCTTTGGGTATCGAATGAAATTCTGTGAGCTCTATGTCCACAGTGATAACTTCTAGGCCGTAAAGTTTTGCTGTCCCACTCTAGAAGATACTGCCAAACACTTTCCCACACTGTTCAACTGATTTGCATGTTTTGGCCGGATCTTGGTAATGTGTTTTTCACTGTAGGCATTCTGGAGGGTTTATTTATAGTAATACCAAAATCCTGTCATTGGTATTTCCATCGCGACATTTCTATCATTTACCACTTTGGGATAGCCTCTTTTGTAGACTGTCTACTTAGAGTCTGTTGGCCATTTTTCTTTCTGATTATCGTTTTCTTACATATTCATTACAGTGCTTTATATTTTAGGTATGCTCTTGGGTTGGTTACACATTTTTTAATGTTTGTTTATTATTGAGAGAGAGAGAGAGAGAGCATGAGCATAGGAGGGGCAGAGAGAGAGAGAGAGGCAGATAGAGGATCCAAAGCTGCCTCTGAGATCCTGACCTGAGCCAAAGTTGGATGCTTAACCAACTGAACCACCCAGGTGCCTCCTACTTATTTCATTTAGATGCTTGCTTAAAAACTGTAACCCTTATATATGCTAACTAATTTGGATGTAAATTTTAAAAAATAAAAAAATAAAATTAAAAAATAAAAGAGGAATAAGCACTGAAAAACAAACAAACAAAAACAAAAACAAAAACAAAACAAAAAAAAAGAATGTAACCCCAGGCACCTGAGTGACTCAGTCGGTTAAGTGTCTGACTCTTGATTTCAGCTCAGGTCATGATCTAATGGTTCATTAGACTGAGCCCCACATTGGGCTCTGCACTGACAGTGAGGAGGCTGCTTGGGATTCTCTCTCCCCCTCTCTCTCTGCCCCTCTCTGGCTCACGTTCTCTGTCTCTCTTTCAAAATAAACATTTTTTTTAAATTTTTTTTAACATTTATTTATTTTTGAGACCGAGAGCATAAACAGGGGAGGGTCAGAGAAAGAGGGAGACACAGAATCTGAAACAGGCTCCAGGCTCTGAGCTGCCAGCACAGAGCCCGACACAGGGCTCGAACCCACAGACCGCGAGATCATGACCTGAGCCGAAGTCGGACGCTTAACTGACTAAGCCACCCAGGCGCCCCTCAAACATTTACAGAATAAATTACTTAAATAAGTAAATACATTTTAAGTGCATTTGTAGAAATGGTGAAAAGCTATAACGTAGAAGGAATGCAAGTGACTATGTTCAGTTCTATAACCTAGGAGACCATTTCCATTCCCATATCTTTTAAAACTATATTAATTCTTGTTTGTCATCATTTTAAAATGTATAGGTCACAAAAGGTTGTGTAGTGCTGTATAAGGACTTTGCTCCAATTAGAATATTGAGAGCTGTATGTTTTTACTTTCTCAGTCCTTGAACATGTTGGAAGGACCTTATTATGAACACACTTATTTTTTTAAGGGAGGAGAGGATTGTATATATTTTTTAATTATGGTCTTTTCACTCCACCCACATTTTTTAATGAGCTTCCATTAATGGGGTCAACTGAAAGAAGTTTTCGGTGTGATTTTGACAATGTCTATTATGTTTGCAAATTCAATAAAATTCCAAAACTAAAACATGTTCCAGGTTTCATTATGATTTTTTTCTTCATGATCTCTAGGAGAGCTCTAATAGCTGCCCAGAATAATGGAATGTTTTCTGGCATAGCGTTAAAGAAATGAATATTGCCCGAGTGTTAATATTCCTCAAATTTGCCACTTTTCTTATGTTTCTTCTTTCTTCTGAATACATCTACACTGCTCAAAAATATTCACTCTAGCAGTTAATTCACTAGACATCATCAAAAGTGGAAGAAGATATTTTAAAGACACTTCTCTCAGGGTAGAATAATTCAAACAGGCTCTCTTCGAAAGCAGAGCATGAGCAAAATGTGGGAGAAGATATGCTTGTTTACAGTACTGGTCTCCTAAAAACTATGAAAGGCAAACATTATCAAGGTTTTGCCATGAATGATGAGTCATCAACAATATTGTTATTTTGTTTTCACTCATTTAAAACTCACACACATTTGTCATATCCAAGGATCTCAAAGATAATTTCCAGCAGGATTTAATGGAACCCATGCTGAGAGTATTAAATAAAAGCCAAGATTTGGAGTATCATTGCTTTTATGCAGAATTCGATTTGGCTGGTTTCTCTTCTTATAGTATAAAGCAGAAATTAAAAAAAAAAGGCTACAGAAGATAGAAAGATACAATGATTACAGTTAATTTTTGTCTCATTCTGGGCCCTGAACAAAAACCACTTCCAGAACTAAACACTGGTAAAATTTAGATTCTGTATTCCTCCTTTTTAAGCTTGTTTTTAAGAAGGTAGAAAGCAAAAGGCTTTTGTGAACTGTACAGGTTGGATTGTCCTAGGCTTTGAAAATGTGTTTTAAATAGAGAATGAATCATTATGGATGAGCATATTGGTTTTGCAAGTATTTGACTGTTTTGGTACTTCATGCCTGAATGTTTTCCAACTTTCTGTACCATAGATACTTCCCACACATTGAAATGTCTTACAGTTGTATTCAGAGTAAAGGAAACCAGGCAAGGAAGTCTATCTTCCAAAGAGAGTTCTCTATATATAACATTCACTTGGCTGTCAAAACAGAAAAAGGCTGCCTGACAAATGTCTAAATATCACAGTGTTTATGTAGGCTCATTGTCTGGGGTTTGTGTTTTACATTTACATTTAAACATGTTTGTTATATTTATTGCTCGTATAAAGATTTTCTCATTTTAGTTTTAAATGATGTGTATACCATTTTGTTTTTTTGCCGTTATGAAAAGTCACATTTTATGCGGTGAAGATGAATTAGTTGTCTTTAGTGAAATGGAGTTTTATGTATTCAGGAGGCAGAAAAATAGATGAAAATAAGAGATTTTATAATATTTGACTCATAGCCTTTAGTAATATTTGATAGAAACATACAAATATGGCAAAATATTGTTTTTCTTTTGTAGATTATTATCACAAATAGAACTGCCAAAGGTCTGTCTTCCTCTGTTCCAAATAAAATTATGTATTGTGCTTATAAGTTTATAAACTTTGTTTGGGATAGAATTGGGGCTTCAAAGATATGCTAAACTCTTCTAAAGGCTTCAGGTGCGTACAAATTCTGCACATATACAAACTCAGGAAAAAACATATGAGATAAGTAAAGTTAAATTTTGGAGTCCTTTTGTCTCTCTTTCTGTGCCCTTTTCATTTATTTTCTAGGATCCCTTACTTTCTGGATGCCCAGTAATATATTCTCTTGCTAGTTCCTCTCTTCCTTAAAGGAGAACTATATGATTGATCAATTGTTTCAAATAAAGAGATAATGATTCTTTTTCCCCATCTTCAAGATTCCTTGTGCTATTTATATGTAAACAAAAATTCCTGGGAGATCGTGCTACTTAATCAAAGAAATATAACATCTAGTCCGTCCGTCCTTCCTTCCTTCCTTCCTTCCTTCCTTCCTTCCTTCCTTCCTTCCTTCCATCTTTCCTTCCTTCCACCCACCACAGCAAATTGGGCTCTTGTGAGGGCTAAGGGTGCAGACTGTAGGTGGAAGGATCTTACTGAAGGCCAAGGTAAAAGCATTAACCACAAGGAAGGCAAGAACTTGATTCGGTGGTGAGGGCTCAGCCTCCAAATAAGAAAGTAATGCAAGAGGGAGAGTCTTGGAGATTGGGTGCAGATTCCAGACACAGTTTCCAAGAAGACTTCAAACACTGACATCAAAGAATGAGCACTGTAGATAAAGTTATCTTGTCCCTAAAGTTCTCTTGTCTCTGATAGCATCCAGCAAGAATCTGGATTCTGAATTTGTCCTAAAAAAATGCTTTAGAGACTGACAGAATTAAAACATGCACACAAAGCTTGGTCCATGCATACATAATGTGAATGGGTTCTCTTTCTGGCTTTTAAAGATCCTGACTATATTTGGTTCTTCTACAAAAGGCACCTATTCCGGGCATAGAGGAACATTGAGGAGATTCTGAAAAGTCCTGATTCTTCTTTATAGTTCATGTCTGCCAGGGATGGTCAAGGTCAAAGGACCCTTGAAAATTTTGAGTACTTTTCAATTTAAATGAAGTACTTATTTTTCAATATAAAGGTTTTCCTGGCACACCTTGCTTGTTTTTTGTGCATTTGCTCATCCCTTTATATATTGAAGTAATATTTATTTCACTTGTATCCTAAATGATGGGATTACAGTGTTGAACAGACACATAAGGTCCCTATTCTCATAGAAGGATCTGGCCAATGACAAATAATTTATACCACTCAGTTTTAACTTTCAGGGAAAAGACCTTCATATTTCAACAGATCTGTTTATTGATAACTGAAGACCTAATCTTTGTGAAAGGGCATATCCAAAATAATATATACACAAATATTCAACAATAATTATGATTGACAATACCAGGAACCTCAAAAATTAGAGTTCAAAAACTGCATGTAGTTTTAGGAAGGATCAAAGGAAATCAACTTTACCCATCTTTTGTTTATTGCATTCAGATATAATACTTAGGAATTTAAATCTGTATATGAGTTAATAATTCAAGATTAAAGGAGACAATTTGAATTTTTTTTCATTGGTGTTTTTATAAAGACTAGCTAATATCTGGAGATTTTATATTTTCATGTCATTATGTCTAAAAATAAAATACCTTTATAAAATATGGCCTAATAAGGTGCATATAAAAGTATCTTCAAAGAAATTCCAAGTCACTTGTGAATCAAATGAGGACTTTTCATAAGTATGATGGCATGTGGGGCAATATTGGGTTTTAATGCTGTGTACTTTCATATCTTATCAGAAAGGTGGGATTCTTTAAGAAAAATAAAGCTACTCTAAATATCAGAACATAACATAATTATATGATAGGTATTAGACCTTGATATCTTTAAAATGTTTTTAAAAGGTCTACAGAATATGTCTCTCTGCTCTGTCCATAGCCTTCAGGATTTAGCTCCAATTCCATTTTTGACCATAGTTATATGAACAGTGTGAGTTTTTAAGAAACAGATTGAATGCTTGACCTATTAGTCCTGAAATTAAAATGTTAAAATTTCCCTTATAACTTTAGGAATTTATCATTTGGGTTTTTTTTTGTTTGTTTGTTTGTTTGTTTTACTTTTTTCTATGTACTTTGTAAAGCCATGCTGATAGGCACAAACAAAATCAGGATTGTTACAGTGTCTTAGTGAGGTTTTTATTTTATCATTGAGTAACAACCCTCTTAAAATCAATAATGATCTTTTCCCTCTAAGTATATTTTGTATAATAATGCTACCATAGGATTCTTTAGTTAAGCATTTTACTGAAGTATGCGCAGGTATGTGTATGTGTGTGTGTGTGCTCATGCACTCGTGCATGTATATGTGAATATAATCCCTTTGCTCTCAACTTTTTGTGTGAACGTTTAGGTGTTTCATATGATAACTCTCTATGTTCTAAGAGCATAAGCTGGATTATCTTTTCTGATAGGTTTCAGAATGTTTGTCTTTAACAGGCAAAGTAACCCATTTCTGTATATTGTGATTACTGATAGATGCTAATATCTACTACCTTTATTTATTTGTTTTGAGCGGGGGGAGAGTGGGAGAGGGGTAGAGAGAGAGAGAGAGAGTTATCTCAAGCAGCACAGAGCACTACATGGGGCTTCATCTCACAACCGCAAGACCATGACTGGAGCCAAAATCAAGAGTCGGACATTCAACCGACTGAGGCTCCCCTTTCCTGTCTTCTTTTAAAATGTTTTCTATTTAGTGTTCATTATATATGGTTTTCTTTCCTTCATTTGATCTTTTTAAAGGAATCGATTTGAGTATACTTTATTCCTTATTTCTCTCCCTTTATAGCTTTGGAATTTTTAGGATAGAATATACGAACTCTGCTTTATATTTTTACCATATATATTGGTTAACAGAGTCTAAAACTACTTTATATCTCTAAATTGCTCCTCATTGATAAAAAAAATCACTTTAAGCACTTTAAACTTCAATTTACCATTATCTTTCATATTCATGTTTTCTAGGTTTTTAGTTTTTTTTTTAATGTTTGCAGAAGTAGATTTTGTTGTTGTTGTTGTTGTTGTTGTTTAATGTTTAATGTTTCCTATCAGTGTCTACTTGGTCTGTCATGTTGCCAGAATTTCCAAACCTTATTTCAAACAACTTAATCAAGTATGATCTGGTAATATTGTTCCTCTTGTTTTCTGGACATACTACTTAAACTGTGTCCTAGCTAAGTAAAGGTCAAGTTATTGACTGAGTGCACACTATGTTCACTGTATGGTGATGGAGTACGGAGAAGGACAAGGTATGAATCATACACTTAAGAAGGCTTTGACAAAGTATATATTGGCTTTCTTCATTCCAGATCAATTGACTTAAGTACTCCTACCTGCTGTATTATAATATCCGTCATAGTGCCTCACTTATATTATCTTGCTGAGCCAGTAGTTTTGATTGAGTGGAAAGAGAGTATAGGGAGTGATGACAGAGTCATAACTTAATGGTGTAGTTCTTCCTCAGGAGGGAGATATCCGTATATACTCTTTGAGATGGATGGAGGTGATATACTGCCCCCTCAAGCACTCAACATCTCAGCCAAGTTTTTGTCTCACAAGGAAGAATTCCAGGATACTCCTAACAGCCTGACCGGTCTCACTGCAGGTTGCTGGAGAAAGCGCTCTTCAAAGAGGCTCTAATGATTTTCCTGCAAAGGCGCCTCCCCTGCATCCCTGCCAGATGGAAAGCTTACTAGTTGCTTCTCTCCAGTTTGAGCTAGGCCATGCTTCCTCTGAGGGCCATACAGTTTAGGCTAGTTGGTTAATTAACAAGCGTTTAATCAACACCTACTGTGTGTGGAGTGTTCTGGGCAATTCTGTTCTCTACCTATGCAAAATATACTCACGCATCAAAGCCCAGCTTCGGTCTCTGCTCCTCCATGGATTCTAATCCATCTTGGTGTTTGTTCTCTGTGGAAATGATCATCTGAACCATTTGAGTATTTTATTATTTGAGTTTTTATTGATGTCTAAGTGTGGACTTTAACTTCCCAGTGCAACTGTAAGCACAAAAGCTTTAATTTTGTATGATTATTTATTACGGTTGAAGATTACTTGGTGATTAATTTATTGTTACTTAAGATACTATTTCTCAAAATGTGTTCCAGAGAATGCTAATCTTTTTTTTAATTCCAGTTAGTTAACATGCAGCCTAGTATTAATTTCAGGTGTACAATTTAGTGATTCAACACTTACGTAACAACACCTGGTGCTCATTACAAGTGCACTCCTTAATCCCCATTACCTATTTAACCCATCACCCCTCTCCCTTCTGGTAACCATCAGCTTGTTCTCTATGGTTGAGTCTGTTTCTTGGTTTGTTTCTCTTTTTTCCCCTCTGACCACTTGTTTTGTTTCTTAAATTCCAAATATGAGTGAAATATGGTTTTTGTCTTTCTCTGACTGACTTATTTTGCTTAGCATAATACCCTCCAGTTCCATCCACACTGTTGCAAATGGCAAGATTACATTCTTTTTCATCGCCAAGTAGTTTTCCATTGTGTATGTAGAGCACATCTTCTATATCTGTTCTTTGGTCAATGGGCTCTTTCCATAATCCTTAAGAGATTCTGGGGGAAAAGGCAGGTAGAGGTAGTTGATATAATAGAATACATTTGTGAAATGCTGCACACTATTTCCTTCCTCCTGAAAATACATAGTACAATTGAAGACAAGGAAGAGTTTGACAATTCATGTGTTAAAATCTTAGTATTTCTTAAACTTGATTGATTCCTTGTTTAGTGAAATCAGATATAATGTTCAAGAATTATATCTAAATGTTGTTATCTGAAATAAGAATTCATTATTAGAGGTAACAATTTAAATTTGGTTTGGTATTGTTTCTACAGTGGCATTCAAATACCTGGATATTTTAATTTTTCATAGGAGTATGTTTTCAAGTGAAAGTTCCCTTCTTCTGCCTTTATCAAACACCTTTTAACATCCCTTAAAGTCAGCATGCTAGAATAAGTTTTGGGAAGTACATTTCTGTGTTATAGCCATCTGTTTTGGCAATGGTATAATGAAGGTAGATACTACATTTGGGAGATAGCATCTGTTTGTCTCGTGGCTGTGGTGACTGGAACTTCATGGAAGATGTCCAGCAACTCTGTAGGTAGGGAGTTAAGTTGTCCTACTTAGCCTTGAAGTTGTGATGTGTGTGATAGAAGAAACACAGGTACAACATCTGGTACCCTGATAGGCAGGGTCCATTTAGTTGATCAGATGATCTCTGTCATAGTCTTTTTCCTTGGTCAAAACTGTCTAAAGAACAGCAGTTCCTATACTAGAGCCTTTTGATAAATGCAAAGATATTAAACCAGTTTCCTTGTCATCAGAATAAAACGCCAAGCAAATTCACAACATTATTTGGTCCCACCGGCTACATTCCATGGAATACCATGCCTGAAAAGTCAGAAGGGACTTTGAGGAAAACATTCAGTAATGTTTTCTCCTCTGTCTTACTCCTGATGAGGCTAGTTCCTGATCTTTGCCAGGTTTTTCCATTGTAAAATTTCTGCTTTTCTTTTTGAAATTAGTAAATATTTTTGGAGGACATACTTTGAAAATATGGAAATACTTAGTTTATCATCATACTTTTACCCACTAGTTTTAGCATTCATTGATGACTCTTATCTGCAATACTTAATAGCTAAACTGTTTACCAAATGGTAAGTTTCTATCTTTACTTCTATATTTATTAATTGGAATTCTATAAGTAAGAAATATCCCTTTTACCCCATTTACTTTTTAAATTTTTTAAGTTTTTTTTTTTTTTTTTTGAAAGAGAGAGAGAGAGCGAGCTGGGGAGGCTGAAAGAGAGAGACACACACAGAATCCGAAGTGTCTCCAGGCTCTGAGCTGTCAGCACAGACCCCGATGCGGGGCTCAAAACCATGAACCATGAGATCCTGACTTGAGCCAAAGTTGGATGCTTAATCAGCTGAGCTACCTAGGCTCCCCTCTTTTACCCCATTTACTTGTTTACACATTCAATTATTTACTTATATCAATGTAGACTCTTGGATATTTGTTTTATTTGACAGACTACTATCCACTACTTATCATTTAGTATTTTCCTCAAATTTTCCCAGCTTTAGCTGCTGGGAGCTTCTTTAAGTTGGCTTCTGTCATTCCCATTCATTCTGTTTTAACACTTCTTTACTTCCCAGCACTCAGAGATGTTTCAGACTCATCTTGTAGTTCCTCAATGATTTCCCAGCCTTAGAGTCAAACAGTTTTTCAAGTGCTTTTGTTTCTTTTTGAAAATTACTTATAGAAGCCAAGATACAGGCATACAGTGTTCTCAGTACTACTGGGATGTCATTGCTGTTAGGCTTTCTGAGTGGTTATAGCTAGAAACTATTTGTATGAATAGCGTAACCCATGTATATATACATCTACATCTCCTTCTTATCTCTTCACATTATTTACAATGAAATCCATGAATTCCAATTGATATTTCCACTTCTGACCCAACAGCATGAGTTCATTCTAGCCTTCCCATTTCCTGATTTGTAGCTCTGTTTTTTGATCGTGAGAAACCTGGGCCCCATGACCCACAATCTATTTCTATGAGAAATGTTTACATAAAACAGCTTCAGAATTACTAATCCATATCCCTGTGAAAAATCAAATTTACTAACTGGAGTATACAGTTCAAAATATTTTTTAATGAAGTTAGTCTATTTATTTTTCTCTGACCCCTTACATGAGGCTTAGGTTTGTAATCATTTGTAATGAGCTTAGATTCATTATTTCTGTATTCCATTTTCAGTCCTTCCCCCATATCCCGTTTGCATTTAATTATTTATTGGTCTTGTTTATGAGATATTGCTCTAAGATACTGAACCATACATAAAGGTATACTCAGAGAAGTTTCTCTTCCCATGTCCTCATTCTCATAACTCTGTTCTCACCACTCCTGTAGGCAGCCCATCTTATTTGTTTCTGACTTTTATTACCTGAATTATGTTTTGCACAAATGAATAGATATATTGATATTTTCTTATTTGCTTTTTTTTCTTTAATTAAAAGCTGCAAACTGTATGCTCTGGCACATAACAATATATTGTGAAAATTACTCCATATCGGTTCATAGAGATCTTCCTCATTCACTTTTGCAGATGTATTTGGAGTATCCAACATTCTTGAGTCTGTACATACAAACTGACGAGAATGACTGATTTTATTCATTGATTGTGATGACCATGTACATTCGAATCAAAATAAAATGCTGCAGGACTTACTGCCTGAATTGTTGTCTCCTTGGCTTCATGACCAGGAAAACATACCTGTTTCTATCACATGCTCTCACTGGTGCTTATCACTGCCTTCCTTCCTGTTACTTCTTGCTTGAGTTGGCTTTTGCTTCATTTTGTGATCTCATATTTGAATCTGAGTCATTAGTTTCTGGTTCTCCCGTTCTCTGTCTTGCCCCAGGCACCTTATCAGTATTACTTCCACCTTGGCAACGCCATGGCTCTTAGCCTGTGTTGGGTTCCCTGTAAACTCCCCTGGTGGTGGTGGTCTTCCTTTTACAACTAGACCTAGTCTAGCTGGATCTAATCTAGCCGACTCTACTCCATATTCAATTTATTTGTCTCTGACTTCTCTACAGCACTCACTCCCTCTTAACAAAATACTTGGGATGTTGTCCAATTTGCAGAATCAGGCTCAGCTTTAAATTTTAGCACATTTTTTTTAAAGAGGCTTATTTCTTGTGATTGTATCTTTGCAGTGATTTTACTCTATTCATTTAGAACAGTGTTAAAGCAGCTCTCTGATGAAATTCATCCATTATGGCAAATGTTTTCACTTCATGGAAACCTACTGAAATGGAAAGTATTTTGAAAATAAATGAAACATAGACTATTTTTGAAAACTGTTCATGGCCAGATTCAGCAAATGTTGATAGCTTGGAAATTCCTGATACTTTAAAAGGGAGAGCGGGGAAAAAAAAAAAAAAAACAACCACAGCTTTGTGCTAGAAAGTTCTTAGCCTCCCACATCTTAACTCATTTTTACAGATGCAGCGATTAAGACCCTGATTAATTATTCCAGGAAGTCTAACTCATCTGAAAAAGCATACTTTCCAATTATCCAAATAACCCTGAACACACAAACCAGAATGCAGGAATGATAGCTTTACGTTTAACTCCCTTCTCACTAAAGTGCTATGAGAGCCTCTTCATTTCCTCTTTCTGTTGACACACATAACAGGGGAGACATCAGAATTTGAGCTGTATGAAAAGCCGGGGAAAGCCATTAGAAGAAATAAGTAGCAGACACGTGCAGTGAATATCTGGGATAAAACAAGTTATTTCATTATCCACATGCAGTTTGAGCCTTTTACTACTTTCTCATCTTTGGCAGAAATCAATTTGACTCTCTTTCACATCAATCGGATATCTCCGAGACGAACCCCTGAGGTGGGTACATAAAGGGTATCTGATTTTTTCATTAATGCAAAGCTATTAAAGCCATAAATAGGGCTTAACAGCGTTCAACATTCATTGCAGAAGGGCTTCTGTAGCAAAGTAGTATTCAGGAAAAAAAGGACAATTTTCCATTAATTCTGGCATTTAAAGGTGAGAGGTGATCGGAAACCCGTCCAAACGTAGGTTCTAAAGACGAGAAGGGCACAATGGTGGTCAGGGCTGAAGAATTCACTTTTTTTTTTTTTCCAGATCAGATTTAATTTTGGTTGTACTATAAATGCATACCCATATTTGCTACTCCCAAAATACTCTGTGTGTATTTACTTGTCACAGATGTCTGATGAGTCACTCCACAATATGTTTGGGATAGGTAAAAATGGTTTGAAAATTTAATGGAATAGCAACTGAAATAAATATAGTCTTTTAAAATAAATCACAGAGGTTAAACATTCTGAGACATTTTAGCATTAGCTTTGCCTAGTTGATGAACAAGTTGTTTATGATCACCTGCCTTTTTTCTCTGCCCTTCTCATTGTTGGAAATTCTTGTCTTAAACAGATTAGATGTTGGCTTGTTCTACCAAGAAGTTTCTGAGATACCCTATCTTCTTTCTAAATGTTCCTTTTGTTAAAACACAGAGGAGAGAAGTAATTTTAGTGTGAAAAATATATGTCCAGGTGAACATATTGACTAACTACCAAAAACCTAGACATTGTGTTAGGTGCTGGAAATATAATAGTGAAAAATCATGGTTCTTGCCCTTATAAAACTTAGAGCCTATTTATGGTCTCTCTCGCCTCTCTCTCTCTCTCTCTGTATGTATGTGTGTGTGTGTGTATATATATATATATATATATATATATATATATATATATGTATGTATATGTATACATGTATGTATGCATATATGTATACATGTATATGTATATATGTATATATGTATGTATATACATATGTATGTGTATATATTTTTATTATATATTATGATATTATATTATTACATATTATAATATATAAATATTACATATATATTTCAACAGGTTGTTAAAAGAGCTGTGAGGGGTAAGCAGTAGAATGCTAAGAAGACAATTAGTGGGGGAAGCGGATAATTTCTGCAAGTAGGTGCTCATGAAAAATGCCTCAGGTGTGAACACTAGAACAAGGACATAAAGTTTGAAGAGGTAACCACATGAAAGCCAGCAGAAAAATGTTCCACATAGAGAAAAGAGCTCACCGTGTTCAGAACTCTGAAAGGAGACCAATGTAGCTAGAGGGTGGTGCGAGGGGAAGTACAAGTAGAAAACAAAGTGGGAGTTGGAAATTGGAGTTCTCAGTGAATACGACGTATGGCAAAAGTAGATGGCATCAGGAAAGATGGGGACTCGTAGTCAGAGATTGGAAGAACAGTCTAAGCTTTCAGATGTATTGCAGTTGTGGGTGGCTGCAAAGTTTGAGGTGTGACCTAGGGGACAGCAGGCTGAAAGTGGTGATACTGTGAAAAGTATCAAAAGGGAACAGATCAAGGAATGTTGTTAAGAGAAGGCTGTTAAAGGGACTGTCCTCTGGGTCTTTGAGACCAGGTTAGATATTATAGAAAACAAGACTGTGAGCCAGCAGGTCCTTAGGACATCGTCTTTTTAACAAACGGAAAGTATACATTTTGTTATTATGCTAAATTCAAAACTCTATGCTTAGTAGATCTTTGCTAATTTCTAAATGGGCAAAACAAACAGCTTATTCGAAACATCGCAGGTTTTTAGTTTTCTTCACACACATATGGGATGGTGGGCAATTTGTTGCACTTGAACTGAAACTGTCATTTTTACATTCAGCAACAAATTGTCTGCATTGGAGCAGAAACAAATACTTCAGTCATGAAAATAATCAGAGGCACTGATTCCCAAACTTGATTCAGTGTAAGAATCACCTAGGAAGCTTATTAAATGCAAGCTCCTGGATCTTATACCCGATTTACTGAATCACAGTTTTCTGGGACAGTGTTTAGAAATTTTCATTTTTAATAAGTGCCCTAAATAATTCTGAAGATCAAGCAAGAGTGGGCATTGCTGCTGTTAGTGGAAACATGACATGCTGTGGATCTGCTAATCAGCTTTTTTTTTAAGTAGTCTCCACACCCAACGTGGGGTTCGAACTTACAACCCTGAGATCAGGAGTTTCACGCTCCACTGATGGAGCCAGCCAGGCTCTCCTTTGCTAACCAGCTTTTGATCCAGTTACTAAATCTTCCTTGGGTCTCAGTTTATTCTTCTCTCAAATGATTATTTTGAGATCCTTCCATATAAAATTTTCCTATCATTAACACTTCTATGTATGGTCTATATGGGATTTTTTTTCTATATGCAACAAATTAATAATTAAAATCCTGTAACACCAGGCAACATTGAAAAAAAATAACACTCAGCAAATTACAAATGATTTGCCAAAGACTCCTTGAAATTGATAAGCTATCATTTTTCTCATATTCCACCCTTATTTTTTCAAGTGCTGGTCACTTATTATACCTTTCTGGAAATAATGTAAGAGATTTTCACACTCTCTTCTTTTTGGATCTCCTTAAAAGTTGTCATTGAAATAACTAATCTAAAGAAGAAACAACTCAGTTAAAATTAACATTCTTATACTCAAAATGTATTTGTTCTTATAGTCAAAGGAGACAACAGGCAGCAAAAAAAAATACAATTTTTAATGATAACATTTTCTATTAAAACAGGTTTTATGTTTTTGATTTCAAAGTCATGTATGCCACTAGTAATACTATATAACTCCTTAGACATTTATTACAATGTTTTTAAAGCTGTAGTTTGCAATGTATTAGTGGATTGCAACTGAAAATGTTTCTTCTGATTAAATAGAACACAAACACACACACACACACACACACACACACACCCCCAATACACAACTATCAAGACATCATATGCAGTAGGTTAAATGTCACTTTATGAAACTCTAAGTTCAGTTCTGTACTTCTATCTGTAAACATATTTTTGTACGTAATCTTAGATTTTATATAAAATGAATTTCTCACTGTTATCATACTGAATATATAATGTGTGTTAATGCTGTGTTTAAATAACATTAATTTGTTTGGGAGTATTAAATAAGACCTGTGAGGGGCGCCTGGGTGGTTCAGTCAGTTAAGCGTTCATCTTTGGCTCAGGTCATGATCTCAGGGTTTGTGGGTTCGAGTCTTGCATCGGGGTCTGTGCTGACAACTCAGAGCCTGGAGCCTGCTTTGGATTCTGTGTCTCCCTCTCTCTCTCCCCCTCCCCCACTCATGCTCTGTCTCTATCTCAAAAATAAACATTAAGAAAGTTTTTTTAAATAATAAGACCTGTGAATAGTGTGCATAAAAACATAAGAAAAGAATATAGCTCAGGCTCTAATGAAATATGAGCAGTAACTCAGTAAACTCTGTACAGTTTCATTTATAAGTACCTACTCCATCCAGGTAGTTTCTGCCTTCAGATATCCAGGTAGGAAGACCAGTGTGCACTGATGCCTGGGACCGAAATCTGCTGAAGCAGGCACAGCAGTGTTCTAAGAGAAAGTTAAACCTGTTCAGAATCCTACTCAGCACTATGTTTACCACCTACCATTATAGGTAGTTTTGAAATGTCACAGTCCACTCTTTGCTGTAACATCTTGAGGTCAGACACTATGAGTCCTCTTTAAGACAAAATCAGTTTATTTTAATTGGTATAGGGAAAAAAAGACCACCCTGGCTCTCAACTGGGTTTACTAATTTTCTTTCACTACGCAGTGACTTTTGTTTTTTAAAGGATTGATTAAAGGAGTATATTTCGATGAAAAAAGACATGGCTTCTTTGCCACCTTTTTTCCTTGAATCTGACATATACAGCCATATGTCACATACATAACACAGGACCAAAGGGCAAGTTGATGGGCCTTCAGTCACAACATGGAATTGGAAGTCCTAAGAACTTGATGTTCATTGAAAAATTGAACTGCAACTTGCCAAGGTCAGAGAGTGACATTTTCATAAATTAATGCTATCAGAAGCTGCTGGAATTTTCACAATTGTCTTATTTGAAACCAGCAGAAGTTCCAAAAGAGGTCATACTGATTATGCTGGGAGCAAATCTGAAGACTTCCAATGCATGTAAGAATCTTCTTTGAATACAGAGTAATAAAGCTCGAATAGATTTTTTTTGATATAAGGTTCAGTTTTTATTTATTTATTTATTTATTTTTTTTTTTGCCAAAAAGAAACATACGTATGTTTGTATGTTCACTGCCTCTTGAGTTCTAAAATACGTTTCTCTTTCTATGTACTTAAGCTTACACAGTATTTTTTTCTGTAGTTTTCACTTAGAATTCACAAAAATCTTAAACAGGAGTTTTCAGTTTGATCCAGACAGATTTGAATTGAAACTGGGCAATAGAAAAAGAAATGATAAAATGACAATGAGGAAGTAACAAAGGCTAAAGGAAAGGGAAAGAGAACTAATTTTCCACTTACTGTGAATATGTATGAACTTCTGAAAAGTTCATACATAGGTGAACCCTTAACACAGGAACTGATGGGAAATTATTAAATATTTATTTGGCTTTTATCATTTGCCATTAGGCTATGCATAAAGAATATTCTGACACTGTCATAAGGATTAAGATCCTAAATATTCTATTAAACATTTCATTATGTTAAAAAAAAAAAAAAGGCTAAACGAGGACAACTCCTATGAGACATGAGCCGAGGAGCGTATGTGGGAAATGAGAATAGGGAATTTTAATTTGCCTGTAATTTCTCGCATTATGTCTTTATCTACCAGAACTCACATCATCTCACTTAACTCACTTCCCTCTTCTTCAACCTCTGCAAGATGGATCTTAAAGGAAATAGTCAATCCTTTCATCATCAATAGTCTTTCGTTCCTCAGTAGTCAATAGTTGTTCATCATCGCTGATTGGAGCTTAAGGTTGTCTAGCAAGAATGGTCTACAAGGCAGGAATCTCCAGCCTTTTTAGCAGCAAAACTACTGTCCATTTCCTTAAAATAGAAAGCAATATTGGGAACAAGAAGTTAAAGTTCTGTTTATTCCAAGTGTAAGATTCCACAGTATCAGAAACCAGTGTCTTCTGACCTGGCAGAGCAAATACTGCCTGTGGGTGGCCATGAGCCCTGCCCCATCACCCCTCCCCCCGCCAAGGGAGCCTTAGCTATTGCCACAGGGCCCTCAGCCCTGCTAGAGGCCATGGACATGCTTTTCACTTTCTGGGGTAGTTGCACTATATGTACATTGAAATAGGAAAGAACACACTGAAATGATAACCACTGAGCTGTCACAAAATAAATTAAATTTAAAAATAAGCAAACAATCAAACAGTACGTTCCCTGGGAATAGAATGGGAACTACATTTGCACTTACAGACACTCCCCGTTGAGCCCAGTTATCCCTGTGAGCATATATAATGTCTGCCCTAATCTTCATTCTATGGGCTTCAATTACTTTATTTTTCTAAATATGAATAGTCTTTTCCCTTAAGTCATATCCTGATGGATAGCTCTGTTCTGATACCCCTGTTGTCTCATCCCTAGACAGATGCCTCTTGCTTGTGAGGTGGCTGAGAAAAAAAATTTTTTTTCAAGTCAGAGCTGTTAAAGCAGAGAGGGTTCCTTCTCATGGACTCTCCCCTGAAACCTCTAAATCTCTAAGCAACAATAGGCTCAGCTGACAGTCCTGATCTGAGACGTTTAAGAGGATTTTAGAAAAGATTTGGCTTTTGTTTGTTGTTTGTTGATATCTGGAATAAGGGGAGAGTATTATCTCTAGCCTTTCAGACAAAAGGTTTCACAGCTTGTTCTGAGAGTAGGACTGGCGATCGAGATGCTCCTATCTATTCCATTCACTGGATCATCACTAATGTTACACTGCAGAGCTTGCCAAATTGGGGTATATCTCTCAGCAAGTAAATAAAGGGAAGCAAATGACCAATAATTTATCCTGCACTTGTTATAAGTAACTCAAATTGCCTTGAACAGACAAATGTGTTTCTGGTATTACCACATGCCGTGAAAAGATAAAGGTATCTGGAAATAATTTGTTTCAGTTGCATAAGGAAAAATGCATATATCGCTGCCTTTGCATTTTACATATATGTAACATTTCATTCATTGAAAAGCAATAGCAGATCTGAAACTTAATCAAATGTCTCATGTGAGTCGTGAGGTAGCTCATGAGATTATGGATCTGAGGGAACATATTCAATGATTTATCCAAAGTTAGTTGGAATTCACAGTGCAAAGATTTATTATCTTTTCATCTAGCTACAGCTAAGATACCTTGTAACAACACTCAGGCATACAATTTGGGAGTATGCAAACAGTTCTGCCCTTGAAAGGTGAGGACCAGCCTCTGTTCTCTGCTTTCTCAGTTGCTTGTGGATGAAATGGAAATTAGATCTCCCCCATACTGGTAGGGGAGCTTAGAGCACTCTGTTGAGAAAGTTTTAAAGATGGAGTCCAAATCCAGTCTTAGCAGGAAACAAGAGTGAAAAGGATTACTGATATTTGCATAGATACTGAGTGGGAGG
Organism: Acinonyx jubatus; assembly: GCF_027475565.1. Lineage (NCBI taxonomy): Eukaryota > Metazoa > Chordata > Mammalia > Carnivora > Felidae > Acinonyx > Acinonyx jubatus. Next base: position 44,641,720 of record NC_069391.1, read on the forward strand.
CAGTACTAGCCCCTTGTGCCACAGATTTGCCACCTGGTAATGCCACACTATTGCCAGCCCACTGCTTATCCATTTAATCATTCAGCCATATATCTGTCTTTTTAAAAATAGTTTCATGAGGAGCACCTGGGTGCCTCGGTGGAGCGTCAGACTCTTGACTGCGGCTCAGGGCCTTGGGGTTGAGCCCCACATGGGCTCTTTGCCAACTGGGGAGTCTACTTGAGTCCCTCTCTCTCTCTCTCTCTCTTCCCAGCTCATGCATGCACACATGCTCTCTCTCTAAGATTAAATAAATAATAAATAAATAAAGTAGCTTATTGAACTTCAACCATCTGAACTTCTGGACTATATCCTAGGAAATTGGCATTTCTGTTCTAGCCGAAATGTACTCAAGAAAAATTACAACCTAGTATTTTACAGTACCAGCTTCTAACTTTCTTTCTCCCTTCTGTGGCCCCCAGTTCAGATGCACACATTTTTGATGTCCTTTTTCCATTCCATTATTCGCTTTTGAGGAACACACTTCTCTACCACTTCTTCTTTGCTTCTACACAATCTCATACAAATACTTTTCTCTCAGTGTAAATAATCACTGGTGAACTCTTTGATATGGTTTCCATTTAACTATAAAGTGGTGGCTGGATTATTGTATCTTCCCAGTGTTCTTAGGGAGTCATAGGTAATTAACTCCACCTACTACATTTGCTACATTTGTTGCCTATTTCTAAGTCTGCAGTTTTTTTGTTTTTGTTTTTAAAAATATTCTAGCTGCTGGTCTGTTGGCCAGAGTTTCCTCTTAACTACTGTCTCAGGTTTCATCATGGGAAGAATCCATTGTACAGGATATGATTGGAAATATATACAGGTTGGGGGTGCCTGGCTGGCTCAGTCTTTGGAACATGTGACTCTTGGTCTTGGGTCATAAGTTCAAGCCCCATGTTGGGAATAGAGATTTCCTATGAAAAATAAAATCTTAAAAAAAAAAAAAAAGAAAATACAAGGTGGTTTTGTTTGTTTACTTGTGAGTTTTCTTTTTCTTTGTCTTAAGACTACAGTTGCTTTTGGACTAGAAAAACACTGTGTAGAATCAGTTCCCTAAACTTAAATGTTTTTAAAAGTGCTAAGTCAACTCTATAGTATTTTCTCCCAAGTCTTGTTTTATTCTAAACTAAGCTCTATCAATTGATGGATTGGTGTCTCTCCTTGGTGAATCTCTCTCTATATCTGGATATTTCCTGCAGACATGATTAAATTAAGCCATGGTTTATCAACATTTGAACTCCAAAGTCCTTTTATTTTCCTAATATTTGGAAAACTTAAGCCTGGGGCGCCTGGGTGGCTCAGTCGGTTAAGCATCCGACTTCAGCTCAGGTCATGATCTCACAGTCTGTGAGTTCAAGCCCCACGTTGGGCACTGTGCTGACAGCTCAATGCCTGGAGCCTGCTTCAGATGTTGTGTCTCCCTCTCTCTCTGCCCCTCCCCTGCTCATGTTCTGTCTCTCTCTGTCTCAAAAATAAATAAAAACATTTAAAAAAATTTAAAAAAAGAACACTTAAGCCTAGTACAAATCAATTCAATAATAACTTTATTTTTAATAATCAAGAATTTTAATAAGTTAATAGTTGAAGGAAGTGTTATTGGTTGTCCCTGGATTCATTCATTTATTTAATATTGAGAACCTCTTTTATCTTAGATTATATAAAGGCATAAACAAATCAGATGTGGTCTATGTTTCTTTGTATTCTACAGATTAGTGGAATAGATAAACAAAAGGCAGTGTTAAAATGGAACTTACAGGGTTGCCTGGGTGGCTCAGATGTATGAGTGTCTGACTCTTGACTCTGACTCTTGGCTCAGGTTATGATCCCAGGGCCGTGGGGTCAAGTTCCATATTGGGCTCCGTGCTAGAAGTGGAGTCTGCTTAGGTCTCTCTCTCTCTCTCTCTCTCTCTCTCTCTCTCTCTCTCTCTGTGTCTCTCTCCCTGTTCCTCCCCCACTCTTTCTCTCTCATAAATAAATAAATAAATAAATAAATAAATAAATAGATGGAAAATAAAATGGAACTTACAGATTAGTTGAAAAATTAATAAAATATAACTAATTTTCAACATTCTGAAGTAAATGAATAAACCGAAGGGCTATAGGTAGGGATATAGATAACAAAGATGGTTGTCATCTAGGAAAACTTTGATGGAAAGAATACTTAAGTTGTAATCTACAGGATTTTGTTTTTGAGGTCAGCCACACAAAGTGGAGAAAGAATATGTTCCAAGTAAAAGGAAATGAATGCTCATCATCTCCAAAGCAAGAAACAATCTGACAAGGTCTAATAATAAATTAAAAGAACCCCAGCATGGCTAGAGGATAGTACATGTACACAAGCAGACAACAAAAATGGATATTTTAGGAAGCAAGCAGTGACCACAGATCATTCAGGAATTTGTCAGCCACGATGAGGATTTTGGATCTTATCCGTAGTATGATAGGAAATCACTGGAGGGTTTTAAGCAGAGGAGCAGCATGTTCATATTTATGTTTGCAAAGAGTTACACTGGCAGCTCTGGGCAGCATGGATTTGAGAGGATAAATATTGATACCAGGGAAGCAGTTGAGGCACAGGCCAGATGATAGATGAGAGTAATTTGAATTAATCTGATGTCGGAGGAGATGCTAAGAAAAATCAAGATATATTTTAGAGAAGGAAAGAAACAACTTGAGGTGGATCTGGTACCAGAGGTGGGAATGATAAGGAAAAAAGAAGAATCAAAGACCAACAGATAGGCTTAAACAAGCAGATAGGTTGTAGTACTATTCGCTGAGATGGGGAGTCTGGAAGAAAAACAGGCTAGGTGAGAGAGTAGCATATTAAGAGTTTCACGCTGAAAATGTTTGAAATACCTCTGACATAGTCACAAGATATGTCAGGTGAGAATTTGACATATGCAGCTGGAATTCAGTACAATTTTTGGATTGAGATATAAATTTGGAAATCACTTGCATAGGAAAAAAATAAGGTCACTGGACTGAGTGAGACATTTAGTGAAAAAATAGAGAAGAATAAAGGACATAGGAATCCAGCATAATTTGAGTTTGTGATTTTAGGGTTGATAACTGTAATGGCAACACATGTTCAAGCTCCTATAGTGTGCTAACTTTACATATTTTAACTATTTTATTTAAGTAAATACTGTTTATTTTATTTAAATACTGACTTATTGTAACATTTCAATAAATACTACTTGATCAAATGAATGTTCAGCCTTCAGTAGGACAGATATGTTTTCTGTTCGAAATTGGGTAGAACATGTCTTCATCTCAGCTGAAGTGCCCAAACTAAACACATGGAGTATAGGTGCCTCTTTGTCTAAAAGAGGCTGAACCATATCCAGACCATTCATCAAGAATTGAGACTGGGAAACTGGTTCATTGTCCTGTATATAAAAGGATGGCATCATCTGAGAGGAGACCAAGGAGTATGACCTTCTTTGAAGAGTCTAACAAACAGTGGTTTTCCAAGTTCCTCCCTCCCTACATATTCTAAGTACCTCAAAAGAACCACAGGTAAATAGTGTGAGTAGTCCACAGAATGGAAACTGACATTTGGCCAGAAGCAGAATATACTCTGAACTGCAGAAACTCATATTCTTATGTTTCCACAATGTGGGATGTGATGAAAGTGTCCTTGAGACTCTTGGCATTTGTGGGACACTGTCCTTGGATATATCTGAAGGTTGAAGGTTAGCTGAGGATGACTTTGATGACAAGGAAAAATGGCAAGGCTGTCGCGGGAGGGATTGCCACTTCCGGGGAAGCAAGGAATACAACTGGCTTTAGCCTTCTTAAAGGACTTCTCCAGAAGGAGTATCTGTGGAACTCAGGCAACCCTACAGAAAGTGGCTGTGCAGGAATCACTAGAGGTAAAGTGAAGAAAGGGGAATGATTTGTGCCAGAGGATCAACGTGGGGTGGTCAAAGAGCCTGTAAAGGTGCCATGTGAGAGAAAAGGCTTGCATGCTGTCAGAAGACCCAGTGCCAGAAAATGGCAGCATCAGCCACCTGTGATTTTTCTTCATTTTCCTCTAATCCCACTTTTATCTTGTCCCCATTCCTACCCTGAAGGAGCTAGAAATAGCAACTAGAGAAGGGTGAGATGGTGAAGCATGGAAGAAAGTAAACATGGATTTCACCCTCCTTTCCCATTGCAGACTGGTTAATCCAGATGGGGGCACAGGTAGTGGTACTCCTATTGGGAGATGAGAAGCTGTGAACTGGATGAACATTGGAAGCTTTAAGTTATATTGCAATGGACTTTTAATATCTGAAAATGAGAACTGTTCATTAATGCTTGGAAATCATTGCAAGTTAATGGATCTTCTTGAGATACTATCCAAGGGAAGGAAAGGGAAGGAAAAGATGACAGAATGGGTTTGACAGGCAGTGGTAGGAGAAAAATTAAAGAATTTGTCTTTTGCACCCTTTCTGAATAGCTTGTGAAAAACTTAGTTCCAATTAGGAATTATTCCCAAACTCCTATCACTAACTTCAATGATGTGTACATGATTGGGGAACTGGGACTGAGACAGAATCACTATCTTAAGTCACATATGCTCAAGAATAAGATGGCCCTGTGTATACAAGGTTGATGAGAAAACTCGTTTCATTGGCATGAAATGGAACATCCAGAAAATGCAGTAAATATGCAGAGAGGTGTCTTGCATTGTCTTTTACATTACCATTTTATGCACGGCTTTCTGAAGGTTGAGACCACTAATGAGAATAAGAAGTAGGATATTCTAATTGTTCCAGTAGAACTTTCTGTGACAGTGAGAATGTTCTATATCTGCTCCATCCATCATGCTAGCCACTAAGCTACATGTGACCACTGAAAAGCTGAAATATAACTAGTATAACTGGGGAATGGTTTTTAAATTTTATTTAATTCACTTAAACTTGAATAGCTACCTGTGGCTCGTGGACAGCACAGGCCCTCACTCTTTAAGGAATAGTGATAAGCTACAAAAAAATAGCATAAAACAACACTAATTTAGAACCAACAAAGACATTTCCCAGCCATTCTCCATCTTATTAAGTGTTTTGGACTATTGGTTTGGCCAAGTATCCCATGTAGATAGCTTTTGCCCTCAGCTACATCACTTTCTGCTGATCTATAATGCTTTCTCTCTCTTTTATTAATCTGGCTTGTGCTTTTATAATATTTGAGGGAAGGAGGGTATTTTCCCCACTGCAGAAAGTATCCTAATTAAGACAGATAAGTCATGCAGCTTTTGTTTATGTCACAATTTTCCCTGTAGCTAGAATTAAATGATGTTGTCAAAGGGCAATGCTAGTGTTTGATGGCTTTTAATATTTTTGTCCATATCAAAAGACTAAATAAATGCAATCGATATCCCCAATTCCTAACTCTGTAGTAATTATTCCAATAAAGGGATATTCATGCTACCAAGCATCAATATATGTTCTTCATTGCCCTAATAAATCTGCTCCTAGAAAATAAACTATGTTCAGCTCAGGCTTTAGAGAGAATATTAGCAAACGCCAAGCTCAAAATGTTATTAACCAAACTCTTCAGCACACTGGGGCTTACAAAATATGGATTTTTAAAACCCAAACACTTAATGAGAACTATCAAGAGAGAAGAATCATATCTGCAAAGGGGCTGCATATTATATTTAGGGTGGCTCCTTAGGCAAATAACTCAGATGAGGGTTTTTAAATAGCCCTGGCTATCCAGAAGAATTCATTCTATAAATGGCTAGCTCATAAAATAAAGCAACTACAAAATAATAATATCAACAGTTATGAGTATTCCTTGCTGGCTCACTCTATTTTAAGATGTTCAGAGATCCTCACAAGAACTCCATGAGCTAGATACTATTTTATTCCCCTTGTGTAAATGAGGAAGCTATGGTGTCAGGAGACTGTCTGAGGCCAATATCTGGGGTGGGAGCGTTGTCATATTGATCAAATCCAGGCATGCGTGTCTTACTCCAAACCCCATACCTCTCATTTATTACATATTTAAAAACATACATACAAAGACCCACTATATATTAAGACAAGTCATTAACGAGGCAGTACCAACCTACTTATTTCAGTCTGAGTAATTCCAGCATGCTACAAACATTTCTTGGTGAGTTTCTGTTAGCTCAGTCTGCTAGATGTATAGGTTACCTTTCCTATTAAGTGGTTAGCAGTTTACTTGGTAAAATCTTCCTTTAAGATTACATAAGAAAATAAGGCATAAATCCTTTCAACATCCTAGTTGTTCCAGAAATATTTCTATCACTCACTTGCTTACACACACTCTCTTTCTCTTCCTCTTGCTCTATGTATCTGTCTCTCTCTATAGATAGATAGATACACATATTTAGGAACTTACATCCTATTTACAGATCCACTGGCACAAGAAATGTTAACACAAGGAAGGACCTCTGCATTAAATCGCTGGAACAGGCATTACTTTATCAATGTCTAAAAGAGGGGAGGGGCGCCTGGGCAGCTCAGTCTGTTAGGTTAGGCGTCCATCTTCGGTTCAGGTCATGATCTCCACGTCTGTGAGTTCGAGCCCCCAAATCAGGTTCTGGGCTGACAACTCATAGCCTGGAGCCTGCTTTCGATTCTGTGTCTCCCTCTCTTCCTGCCCCCCACCCCCCTTATGCTCTCTGTCTCTAGAAAATGAATAAACTTTAAAAAAAATAAAAGATGGGGAAATACTTTGAATTCAGGGGATCTAAGACCAGTAAAACAGTAGGAGTATTAACCCATATAATGTATAAATGATAGAGTATAAAGTCTGCCATGATAGATTTGGCTGTGTGCTTATATGGCAGAGAGACAGAGAGAGAGAGAGAGAGAGAGAGAGAGAGAGAGAGAGAGAGAGACAGAGTGAGCACATACAAGTTTTCTGATGTCTTTTCTTCTATGGGCACTCATCCCATCAGGAGAGGCTCACCTTCATAACTTCCTCTAAACCTAACCACCTCCTAAGGACACCTGGGTGGCTCAGTTGGTTAAATCCAACTCCATCTTAGGTCATGATCTCACAATTCATGAGTTCAAGCCCTGTGTCAGGCTCTGTGCTGACAGCTCAAGCCTAGACCCTGCTTCAGATTCTGTGTCTCCCTCTCTCTCTCTCCCTACCCTGCTCCCTCTCTCTATCAAAAATAAACAAACATTAAAAAAATAAATTTAAGCCTAATTACCTCCTAAATGTGCATTTCAGACACTGTCACATTAGTAGTTAGTGCTTCACCATATGAATTTTGGGGAGAACACAATTCGGTCCACAGAAGGTACATTACAACCAAACTCCAGGGCAAAAATGACTCTGGGTAGGGAATAGGAGCAGCAGAGGAGTAATAGAGGGTAAGTACAGAAACACCCAGGGCATCCAGATTAGCCATAACTGCCAGACTAAGGAGTTCAACATTGTTATGTAATTGAACTTGATGAAGTTGTTAACCAAAATTCATTTGGCGTGGTATTATCAAATGTTTTAAGCAGAGTGGAAGCAGGGAGACACTGGATATAACACTACTTGTCCCTACGCGAATGTGCCATAAAGCACCTTAAGGTATGACTCATTTTATAAGAAATGTGATTCGAAATTGAGAAACAAGTGACAAATAAATACAGCTTGACACTAAAACATCTTAGAAATCAACTAGGGATGCAAGAAATAAACTGTATATATCACGGGGCCTCTTTCTCAAGCACACACCTAGAAATATAGAACAGTTACCATGTATGGAAAGAAGAAATTTTTTGGAGGAAGGGAGAAAGGGGGCAGTAAACTTAACAGCTGTCAATCAGAGCTGGTTTTGAGAAATCCTAAAATAGACACATGACTTGTAAGGCAAAAAGCAGTGCCACTCTGACTTGCTGACCTAGCTTTTCTCAACCACAGTATTTACAAAAATATTGATTTAAAGCCTTGTGTTAAGAAGCACAGTGATCATAACCTCATCTGTTGATCTTTTTCCTTACCTAAGACAGGAGGGACGATACTTTTTAAAATTAAATTCAAGTACAGTAATTATAGAGTAGGCAGTGAAACTAGAAGAGGAAACAAAAAAGCTAAATACAAAATCCTCTTAATATGAAAAAGAAGTAAAAAGAAAAAGTAGTAGTTTCAGGGAAGTAGCAGAATCAAGAACTCTAAATGACTTATTTGCATTTTTCTGCTCTTTTACTCTAAATTTCATAACTTTAAAGGAATAATCTTCAGCCTTAGAGTTTGTAAACACAACATGCAAATGGTCTATTGGAGTTTACATTTTATTAATTTTTTTTTTTTTTCTGAATGGAACGCAGTCATTGTTTTAATTCTGGTCAGCGTCCATATTTGGGCCCTTCCAGCCCTGCTGGAAGTGCCATGGTGAGTATATTTTATTTATTTTTTTATTTAAAAAAAAAATTTTAATGTTTATTTATTTTTGAGAGGCAGATAGAGACAGAGTATGAGCAGGGAAGGGCAGAGAGAGAGAGAGAGGGAGACACAGAACCTGTAGCAGACTCCAGGCTCTGTTCTGTCAGCACAGAGCCCGAAGCGGGGCTCAAACTCAGAACCACTGGATTATGACCTGAGCCGAAGTTGGACACTTAACCAACTGAGCCACTAGGTGCCCCTATTTTTATTTTTTTATTAAAAGAATTTTTTTTAATGTTTATCTTATAATTTTTGAGAGAGAAAGAGACAAAGTGTGAACAGAGGGTGGGCAGAGAGAGGGAGACAGAATCGGAAGCAGGCTCCAGGCTCTGAGCTGTCAGCACAGGGCCCAACACAGGGGTCAAACTCATGAGCCATGATATCATGACCTAAGCCCAAGTCAGACGTTTAACTGACCTAGCCACCCCAGCACCCCATTATTTTTTAATTTATAAAACTATCAAATTTATTAAAAGAGAAATCTTACCTGGTTTTTTTGAGTAAAAGTAGCTTAAAGGACAGTGCATATAAAATGAGGAAAGAGCAATCTATATCCTTTGACACTTTTTTCTGATTGGGTAAGCAGGTAATTTTACTGGTTAGAAACGCCCATTCTTATAGCACAGGTGTCTCTCATATATTTTTTTTCTAATTAAGAGCTTACATATTTTTCTGTATTCTCTTAGGAACTACTAAAACCCTGAATTTTTTCTAAATTTTATCATTTCCATAATTTTTTTCTCTAAGATTTTTTCCATTTTATTTTCATATATGCCTTATATTATTCTTGCAAAAATATTTTCACATGCAGACTACTAACAAAAAATAACAGGTAGAAGCATTTTATTAAGTTTGTGCTGCTATATTTAAAAATAATGTAATGTTCATTGCTATGTACCAGTAACTTCCATGACTGTTATTGATAGCTTTTGGTTGATCATCCCCTATATATTTTTTTTCCTTTTTTGTTCTGTTCTGTCCTTTCCTCTCTTCCTTCTTTTCTTTTAGTAAGATAAATACAGTTATATATACCACATGTCTGACTTAGAGGACTAGTATTAATGGATTCTGTCAGGACGATACATGTATAATCAGATTAGTCATCGTTTAAATATATTGAACAGGTTGACAATTTTACTAGATCTTCTGCTTAATCAGTTTTACCTACTTTTCATAATATTTTACGTTTACTTCATTAATTTTACAAAGCTAAAGATAGTACTTTGGGGTTGAGTCAGGGGTAGGGAGGCGGTCATGGAGGCCTTCTAACACAACAAGGATCAGGGTTCTTTAGGAAACCGGGTATGGTTCATTACAATGGTCAATTACAAAAACTTGATTAACTATTTTCCCCTGTTACTTATTATTTTTATTTGTGCGGTTCAGTGAAAACCCCAGCTCTGTAAATGTGTCATGTATGCTCTTTTTGTTAATCTACATGTTCCAATGGTTTGAAGACTTCAGTGCATCTAAGACTTACCTGAGATCTTGTTGAAAATATTCTTGCTACCACCTCTCTCTGCCATGAGATTCTGGCATCAGCGTCTTTTCCGTAATTTACTTTGCAATGATTCAGTTATTTTACAACTTGAGTCCCTTAAAACTAAGGAATGTAATTCAGTAAATTGTATCCACCTGTCACCAGGTATTTTGGAACTTACTTTGTATTCAGTTTCTTGAAAGAATAGAAAGCACATTTGGAGTTTCCTAGGTTTTGTGGCCCGGCCTGAACAAAACAACTAATTATAACCTAGTTTCTATAGAGTTGCAAACAATTTGCAGTGTGGAGTACTGGCTGTTCACAAATTGGGACTAGCCTATATTGTTTTGAGAGATGCCTGTTCCCACTTGAGGTCCTCATGACAGGTGCTCACTCAATTCCGTTGAATGCTTATTGACCTTAGAGGAGGGTTAAAACGCTGTGTTCTAAATGTAGTTACATCTTTTCAACTTGCCCATGTCTGTTTCAGACTCACCATTTCATTATTATTATTTGCTTTGAGACTGTCGTGCAAGAGGAAGGTAACTACTGGTGGTTGCGTTGGATTGCAGGGCGAGGCCGGCTGGTTCCTGCAGTGCCCAGGCCTGCACGGAAGCGCCCAGCAGAACCCAGCTGAGGCTACATGCTTTTCCCCCCCGCTCTGCCAGAGGGCTGAGCAGCAAAGCGCTCCCCAGGGGCATTGTGTGTGAGCTGGCCGCGGATCGCAGGCCCAGGGGGCAGCTCCACCGCAGGAGACAAGACACGCCTCAGGCCGGGCAAATTCCCGGCCCCCTCTGGCCCCAAGCCAGCAGCCGCCGCCCGCCACCTCCTCTCCAACTCCGCTGTGGCCCCGGCCGCCCCGCCGGGCCCCGAACTAGCCCGCGCCGCGGCGCCGGCCCCTCGGCCCCCGGCGCAGGCGGCGCGGCTGGGACAGGACCGATGTGGCGCATGCGTGGTGGCGCCACCCGGCGCGGGAGCTGCGGCGGCGGGGACGGCGGCGGGGACAGCCGCGGGCAGGGCCGCCCGGGCCGGGCTCGTGGGGGTAGCGGCATCGGAGGCGGCGTGGGCTGGCGAGGCCGTGCGGGCGGCGCCCGACAGCAGCTGGAGGAGCGGTTCGCAGACCTGGCGGCGAGCCACCTGGAGGCCATCCGCGCGCGGGACGAGCGGGACCGGCAGAACGCGCGGCTGCGCGAGGAGAACGCCCGGCTGCGGCTTGAAAACAGGCGGCTGAAGCGCGAGAACCGCAGCCTCTTCCGTCAGGCCTTGCGGCTTCCCGGCGAGGGCGGCGACGGGGCGGGCGCGGAGGCGGCCGGGGCCACCCCGGGCCCCGAGGAGGCCGGCACGAACCGGAGGGCGAGAGGCGGCGGCCTCGAGGACGAGCCTGGCAGCCCCAGGGCCCTGAGAGCCCGGCTCGAGAAGCTGGAGGCCATGTACCGCCGGGCCCTGCTGCAGCTGCACCTCGAGCAGCGGGGGCCGCGGCCGCGTGGCGACAAGGACGAGCCGCCTTTGCGCGCACTGGAGTCGGGCCTGCGAGCCCCGGACCCGGATCCCCCAGAGCCCTGGCTGTAGCCGGAGGCCGCGGCCGGCGAGAGGCGGAGCCTTGCGCGGCCCCTCCTTCTTCGCCCGCGGCTCACCCGCTTAGCAACGCCCGGGGCCCTGCGCCGCGGGACTGGACCGCTGCGCCCGCTGCCTGCCGCCTGCCGCCCCACGCTGCCCAGTTGGACTTGGCGTCCATCCGCCAAGGTTGAGAGGGTGCGTGGCCCCCTGGAGCCTCCCCAACCCTGCAGAGCACCTGCTTCCTGCGCCTGGTGGTTTCCATGGGTTGAGGCCTAGAAACGGAGGGGCGGGTTTTACAACAAGAAACGGGTGCCAGTCAACACTTCCCAATGCCTGAACTTTTCAAGGGCTGTGAGGATCTCTTCTGTTTTGGGTTTTTCTCTTTCCTGTTCCTTTTTTTTTTTTTTTTTTTTTGGTTCTTTGAGGAATGAATAATGCGTTTAGAGTTGGTTGAATTTGTTGTTCATATATAAGTCCCCTAAAACCTCCAGCCATTATCATTTATGTGGCCAACACTTGATTTCATAAGTCGGTATTACTTGGATATCCTATAAAGTACCACCTTTTTATTTAAAAAGTGATATTTATTACTTAGGAACTCTATGCCCCTGCTCTAGTCCTTAAACATCTATTATATACCGATATGTTTACCCCCAGGGAATTTTTAAAGTATATGCCTATAAGTGATCCTTTAAATTGGTAAATAAGTCTGGTCCATTAAAATTACCGAGAAACATCCCACAACTATTATTTGAAGTGTTAGATTTTTACACGTTTAAGAAACATACATGATCTGTATAAATTTTACGTTTTACTATTTGTTGTAAGCTATCGTTTTCGCTTTATGTAAGTGATCGTTTCAAATAAAGATTAGATAATCTAATTTTTATTACATTTTAGGCATTAGAGCATAGTCGGTGAAGAGCGACTTTGCCTTCTTCATTTAATAATTTTAAGAAGTTGTAAGTTATTTGTGTATCAGAAGGCTCCAAAGCGATTTAGTCTCAATTGTGGTTTCATTAGCAAAAAAAAAAAAAAGGCTGATTTTAACAACGAAAGTTCTAATTTCACTATTTTGCATTTTATTGGGTAGGCACTTGCTGACTAAGTAGTGAAGAGGGTACCATTGTACCACAGAAAAATCATAGGTATAATACAGTGTTTAAGTGATGGAAAACATCAGTTGAAGGAAAAAAAATGGGAAGTTTTTGTTAGAGCTAGAGATTAAGTCATAAGGTAGAGTTGTTTTATTTGTGAGATATCCTAAAAGTTTCAAATATATTACATATGTTGCCAAAAAAGGTACCAAGAAAAGTAGTTTTTTGATTTTTCTATTCCTGGGTTTTGAAGACTTTTTGTGCAGTTTGGTTAAAGGTAGTTGATATTTGGTTGTGAGTATTAAAATCTTCCCGTAGAGCCGAAAAACGAGAAGAATCTTGCTGAGAATAGGTAGGTACATGAAAAGTATCTCTTGTCACTTTTACTTTATTTTCTAATAGTGAAAGAAAGAAAATAGTTTTAGGAGTCAGGAGGTATTGAAGAATAGGAAAAAAGCCTATTATCCCTATTGCTACTTAACTGTGACTTTGGGTTTAGATTAGTTAATCTCTCTAAGCCTTAGTTTTCTCATCATTAAAACGAACATAACATCTACCTCAAAATATAAAACATTTATTGAGATGTTATATGTAAAATGCCTGCTTCAAAATAAGTGGTCTATCAATGAGAATTATAATCTAAAATGTGAAAGTTGTAAATGCATATTGTACTGACACTTTGCCTCCTGTATTTTGCTCCTATATGATTTTATATTAGCAGAGAAATATATTCTTTCACTGAGTTGACAGTTTTCACTCCTTGTAAATAAATAGAGGAGATAAAGCCCTATATACTAAGGGAATAATGCATCAAAACTATTTTCCACTTGTAGCAAAATTAGGAATATTCAACAACCAAGCAAAATGTTTAGCTTACTTACGTAGTTTTTAAGCACCTTTTGTCTTAAAATCATGTACGATGTAAGTGTGGTGAAAAAAAAATGTGTAAAATAATGAGGCACATGTACACAAAAGTGAGGACAACTTTGAGCATAATTCCTGAAAACATTCTGAAACCAAAATGCCCCAGAAGATGGGTTAAGGCTAATACATATTTCAACTTTGTTGAAATTCTCTGCTGATAACTAATAAAGCATCATGTAACAGTATAAAAGATGTTTTGTAATATCAAAATATGTGCCTACCCAAGAAATGGGTAAAGTTGATTTTAGAAAAGTTTGATCTAGGATCTATTTCAATCTAAAATAAACTAAAACTTCAGATTATCATACCTTGATGTTTTATTTTCATAATTTGCTGTGCAATGAAGAGGGCTTATAATTTATAGAAATGAGCAACAAAAATATGTCACATTAGCAAACAAATTTAGTAAGAAGGATAGGCGTTTTTTTTAAATAATTTTTTAAGTTTATTTATTTACTTAGAGTATACGAGCAGGGGAGGGACAGAGAGGGACAGAAAGGATCCCAAGCAGGATCCATGCTGTCAGCACAGAGCTAGATGTGGGGCTCAATCCCACTAACTCTGAGATCGTAACCTGAGGCAAAATCAAGAGTCCGACGCTTCACCAACTGAACCACGCCGGTGCCACAAGATAGACATTTTTTAACACCATTTTTTATGGCTGCTATTCACAAAACTATACTTTATCGTTTTCTCTGTAAAAAATTAGGATTGAAGTCAAAGTAATATGGAATGAGTACTTCATGGAACAATCTGTCCTTGCTAAGCTTCTTGAACACATTTATAATATTTATAACTGAATAATACTGGAAAACATGTTTTTTCTTACTTAGTCTTTGACATACGTTTGCCAATTCATGAGTATTGCCATGATGAAACTAATACCAAATTTTTAATAAATGGCATTATCAGTATGTTCTAAATATTAGCATGATTTTGATTCCAGTGCCAAACTACTGTTCGCTATTTTGCTAAAGGGAACAGATTTTCACTGAGAATTTGTCACAAAATGTTCGTGAATGAATGACACAATTTATTAATCTTTCTGTTTAGCAATTAATCAATTACAAAGTCTGATTTTTCTACTATGTACTTGCTTTTTTGATATATATCTGATCTGATATAGACAGTATATGAATATATTTATGCACTGGAGTTAATGGACCCAGGAAGACACTTAGGTAAGAAACATGTCTCACTGTGTAAGAATTAGTCATGCTCCCATTTCACATTTTAAGCTTAAACTAAGGCTATCATCTCTCAATGATCAGAATTAAACTACGTTGTCTATAGTATTTAGCAGATTTGCCTATTATAAAATTCATGTTCGGAATCTACTTGTCTGTATAATCTTTGCTTATTTCATCATAACTTATTAGTAAGAAAGTCCTTTTGCATACCCAAACTCTCAGACATCTGTCACGCTTTAGAGAAAATTTGAGAAGATAACAGAAAGTTTGTTGGTGCTAGCTTCTTGTTTGAATGATAAACATTCTACTGTAAAAACTGAGCTCTTTGAAGGAAGAACTTGAACAACAATCTGTCTCCTGTTTCATCCTGGGACTGATAAAAGTTCCTTTTGGGCTTTCATTTTCCAGGTCTCCTCACCTTATTTTTAATTTTGAAATTTTAAACATAGAAACTATTGTCTTTTACAGCCAATGGATTTGCCTTTAGTTATGGCGAAGACTGTTGCTAAGGACCTAGAAATCCAGAAATCCATTGACTATTAAAAACAATGGAGGATTTCTTTTTCTCTGTTGTGTAATATTTCTGAATCAGTCTGTCAGGAAGCACTGCTCCACATGCTCATTCAGAACCTGTTCTCATGTTCCTTTACCTTACCCTAGGTCACTGATTCATTAGCATGGTAGATATAGGTTACTTCCAGATGCATGTTCAGCATATGGGAAAGAGAAAGAGAACTTGGAAGAGCTCTGCCCAGATCTAAAAATAACATAAAACCCCCTTGACACATTCTATTGGTAAAACATCGTCATATAACCAAGTTAACTTCAAAGGGAGCTGAGAAATACATTCACACTGGAGAATCTTTTGCCCAGCTATAATCTCATTTTTATAGAAGATTCAGGAAACAGATTTTGGTAGACAACCACCTAAATAGAGGCTGACATCTACTTAAGTTTTTTTTTTTTTTTTTTTTTTTTTTAAGAACTTTCATGTGCTGGTGTAGCATTTTTGAAACTAAATAATTTAAAATAGTGATACTATGGGATTGCTTTACTGATTGAAAAAAATCCGACCTTTTCATACCTCTCTGTACCATCCTTATGAGTGCAAAACATAACATACTGTTTGAAATAAGCAAGGAAATATAGCTATTATATCTTACATAGGAAATCCTTATAAAATGAACCATCCCCAAATAGCGTATATGTCATAAAAATAAAGTTTTAAGAACATGTACTTGATAAACACTTCATATGTCAATCTAAGTTTATAAGTTGAGGGGGAAATATATTTGTTTCTTATATGCTAGCATCCTACAACTTGTAGAGCTGAAAGAGACCTTGGAGAGCTTCAGCCTAGCATCCTTCAGACTTTGCCAACAATTTAACAACTTGCACAAACTATGTACACATCACACTCCATAACTTAGAATATGTGCATCACAATTCTAGCTAATATTTTTTTTAGAGTTTTTTTTAACTTTATTTTATTTTGAGAGAGAGTGCGTAAGCAGGGGAGGGGCAGAGAGTGAGGGAGAGAGAGAGAACCCCCCGATGTGGGGCTTGAACCTGTGGGATCATGACCTGAGCTGAAACCAGTAGTCGAATACTTAACTGACTGAGCCACCCAGGCACACCCAATACTAGGTAATATTATTCTCTCCTATTTATGAATGAGGAAAATAATGAACAAAGACTATGTATAACTTTTCCAAGGTTGAAAAGAAAAATTCATTAAAAAAATTTAATTGACATGTAATTGACATATTAGTTTTAGGATAAATGTAATTATTTGATGTATGTATCTATTACAAAATGATAGTTTAGGATTTACAACCACAGAGAGTTATAGATTTTTTTCCTTGTGATGAGAACTTTTAGGATATACTCTCTTAGGAATTTTCAAATATAGTAGTATTGTTAACTCTAGTTACTGAACTGTACATTATATCCCAGGACTTACTCAAATACGTTATTTGGTTTTACTAGGAATGCTTCTGGCTTTCTCTCTTAAGCATGAGACGATTGTCCAGTACATTCCAAATTTTACAGTCTTCACCATGACCACGGTTCTACTTACTCCAGGAAAAGATTTTGATGTTCACTCTCTGTGTTACAGAACAGCATAAGTAGCAATGAGGTTACATGTTCGTTTACATTTTTGTAAATTTTACATATGGGACTCTTGGGGCTTTATGGGTAGATTATTTTGGAAGGGCAGAGTACCTCTGAAAATTTTGCCTAAATATATCTTTTTACAAACATGGCCCAAGGAGACTGAAAGGAAGGATTTCTATTCCTTGGTCAGGAGAGGGGTTGTCCCCCTGTCTTGCTTGATGCAGAAAGAAAGCATAAAGTCCCGTTTCCTTTGGAAGCTATCATGTGATCCTGAGAATGGCACTACAGAGAGACAGAAGAGAACTTCTTTCTTGATAACGTTGCTGCAGCTCCAGTTATCATGCCTGGAGCCTATCCTCCATCTGGACCTTCAGTTATGTGAGAAAATATATTTCCTTATTGTTTAAGACAGTTTGAGTTAGGGCATTTTAAAAATAGAAGTCAAAATGAAATTCTGTACAAGAATGAACATTACAGTGACACACCAAAGTACAGGTTTCTCACAAACACGATGTTGAGGAGAAGAAGCCAGACAAAAAGGAACATAAAATGGACAAAAAGCTAGTATCAATATGCATTTGACTTCTATGTATTAAACAAGAAAAAGAAAATCATCCTAGTTCAGAAAGTTCCCAGAAAGTCTCAGTTCCCAGACTTAACAGATTCTTTTTATTAGAGAAAAAGCTGAATATCCCATTTGAAGATCCTCAAATTGATAATATAAAATTAAACTCATGTGTCTTATGTCTTGTATTCCATAACTTATGCAGCATTTACCTGATGGCTAAAGCGGGAGGGGGGGGAGAGGGGGAGGGAAGCATTCTGAACATCTTCTCCTATATCTAAATGGTATTAAGTTTAGTTTTTGTCTCAAAAATGCCTTTCACAGTTTTTCCTTTTTTATTCATAATTTTGGGCCTATAGTACCCCAAGGGCCTTTGGGTTTCATTTTTTGTAAGGTGAGCATTGAGGAATGCAAATTTATTTTAGTTCAGAAGATAAATTGGTATGTGTACTACTGACTAATAATCTTCAAAACAAGGTATGCAAGTATACTGGGAGTAGGTAAAAAACGAAACAAAACAAACCACCACCACCACAGCAACCAAAATCTTAGATCTTCAATTTGCATATATTTTAATCTTACTCTTTGTGTATGTTCTAAAATGTTCTTAGTGTAGTAAATGATACATAAATTTTAGTACGTGCTCAAAAATATTTTATAGATCCCATACTACACTGGTAATCACCTCAGTTGCTGGGTTTGTCATTTATTAGCTTTAGACCTTAATCCCTTTATTATTTAATTTCTTTAGTTCAGTTTTTAAAAATTAAGAAATATATCCAAATATGTATCATAGGTTTTTTATAAGGCTTCAATTAGATGTTATATGTAAACTTGGATTTTATGCTTTAAAATACATCCAAAGTAAGACAATTATTATATCTTTTTTTTAAATATATATATAGAGAGAGGGCATGAGTGGGGGAGGGGGCCGAGGGAGAGACAGAGAGAATCCCAACCAGACTCCACGCTCAGCACAGGGCCCAACACAGAGCTCAATCCCACCACCCTGGGATCATGACCTGAGCCAAAATCAGGAGTCGGGTGCCTAACCGACTGAGCACCCATATGGCCTGAGAAAGTTACTATTTCTGAAGGGTAATTTCTTCATGTCCCTTGATTTTTTGGGACAAAAAAAAATAGCCATTCAAATTATTTTAGATTTTTGACTTGTGTTATCTTCTCAACTACTTTTTAATGTTCAGGATTAATTTCTCAGAATTATTTGGTCATATATCTCTCTGCTTGGCTCTTGATATATTTCAAGTGAGAACTCAGGACAGGTTTGTATCTATCAAGTATAAGAAGACTACCAACTTAACCTGAAAATCCCAAAGGCTACATTACCAAATCTAAGTGCTTCACAACATTTTCTGAGAAGAATAAAAATACTTCTGTGCTTTTAATAAAGCACATCAGTACTACCAATAATGCTAAGACATGAAAATATCTGACTGTGAAGTTGATTATGTACTCAAGCAGAAAGCTGTAATAAAAAGGTTTCTGAATTCACTCTCCTTCCGTAATGTTTTCCCCCGTATTACTGATGCAGATGTTGTTTCTTCAAAAATACAAAATAATTGGACCCGAGGACTTCCTTTAGCTAGGAAGAATCTTTCACATTTTTACTAACCCATATTTCTATGAAATAAATTCTATGAGTTAGTCTTCTGAAACTGAGATTCAGCAGCATAAAAAGAAAGTCAAATAAAAATAAAATGTCCAGAGGCACCTGAGTGGCTCAGTCGGTTAAGCGTCCAACTCTTGTTTCAGCTCAGGCCATGATCTCACAGTTCATGAGTTTGAGCCCTACATTGGGCTCTGTGTGACAGCACAAAGCCTGCTTGGGATTCTCTCTCCCTCTGTCTATACGCTGCTCCCCCCTCTCAAAATAAACAAAAACAAATTGTCCAAACATAACTCCAGATACCAAACACTTGTCCTCTAGATCCATTGTCTATTCTTTTCCATCTTACTCTCTATTTATCGCATTACTAGCCTCCCTTGGTCCTTGGATTCCAGTGTAAGTTTGACTTCTTGATGGA
This sequence comes from Acinonyx jubatus, assembly GCF_027475565.1. Classification (NCBI taxonomy): domain Eukaryota; kingdom Metazoa; phylum Chordata; class Mammalia; order Carnivora; family Felidae; genus Acinonyx; species Acinonyx jubatus. The sequence goes on from NC_069391.1 coordinate 44,661,144, forward strand.
TTCTGGCTATGGGGAAATACAAGCATGAAATCGGAAGGAGGAAGTAGTGTTACCTCTGAGTTTCCTATAGGCTCCTTACATCCTTCTACCAAAGGTCACAGTTCCTCTAAGCCTGCCTTTTTATATATGAAGCCCTGTCTGCAGGTTCTGATAAAAGTTCTAGGCCCTCACCACTTCTGGCCAAGGGGTGCTAAAGTTCTCCTTTGCAGGTCTTACTAATTTCAGGGTACTTCCATCTCCTCTAGTTTTCCTAAGCCCTATCCAACTTTTCATAATTGGCCTTTTACTAAACTATTTTAAAGTTGCCCACTTTCACTGTGGGGACACATATTGATTCAATATACAGTGACTACTAATATTGATATTGAGTGTAGGCTTTAGTTTTATTATATTTAATACTTGAAGATTCCATTGACTAAAGGAAAATTTGATCTTCAGTTAGTTTGATATTTTCTTGATTTAACGAAGTAAAAATGTATATATGCAAATTAGGCTTTGACAGTGAGAAAGATCCTAAGTATATATTACCTCTTAATTGGGTTTCCTTTAATTTGTATCTTAAATGATTCAATACTATTCAACAGGTATTTGTTATTTTAACAACTCTTAAGCATAAAATCTCTGACCATTGGTAACACAATCTATGAGGTCATTTTTTTCCCTTGAGATGATTAACATCCGAGAGAGATGCAGATATATAATGTAAAATAAAAGAAGATTCTAAACTAGGAAGAAGATTCATATGACATGTTATTTGAGCTGATTCTTAAAAGACATGTAGCAGATCAAGTAGATGGGCCTTGCAGGATAATTATTTAAGACTCAGGGAAGATGAGAAAGGGATATGATTAGGGATGTGTGGGGGATGCTCTAGGAATAGAAACTGCAATATAACTGAAGTGAACGGTATATAGGATTATGATAAGTTTAAATCAAGTAGACTGAGGTCAAAGAGTGGAAGGCCCTAAGTTCCAAACAAAATTTAATTCTTCAGTGGAAAAAATCAACATTGTCTGGGCAGATGATTGATTTAGAATTATAAAGTATCTCATGTCATGTTAGATATAATGTTTTCTTTCTGTTTCTTGTTGTTTGTTGTTTGTTTTTGTTTTTAAGCAGTCTCCATGCCCCACATGGAGCCAGCCCATTGCAGGGCTTGAACTCATGACCCTGAGATCAAGACCTGAGTTGAGATCAAGAGTCAGATGTTTAAGCAACTGAGCCACCCATGTGCCCCCAGATATAGTTTTTTTAAATATTAATTTATTTTTGAGAGAAAGAGAGAGCACACAAGTGGAAGAGGGGCAGAGAAAGAGGGAGACAGAGGATCTGAAGCAGGCTCTGTGCTTACAACAGAGAGCCTGATGTGGGGCTTGAACTCACGAACCATGAGATCATAATCTGAGTCAAAGTTGGTTGTTTAACCGACCGAGCCACACAGGTGCCTACCCCCAGATATAGTTCTAAGAAAAATTATACAGGCAGAAGGTAATCAGAGGACAGGTGAAGCTGGAGGTAGGAATGCAAGAAAGAAATTAGAACCATGGTTCAGTTAAGAGGTAAGATTCAAACACACACCCACACACACACAAAACTGTTGGAGAAGAATGTTTTTGAATTTGTTTTCTCTGAAAACAGAACCTGTGACAAGGCAGTAGATTTAGATGACATAGTCATGGGAGAAACATGTACAGTTATAAGATAAAAAGTCCGAAGAATGAACTTAAAGAAATGCATATATTCAAAGAATTGACGAAGGCCAACTAAGGAAATTGAAAAGAGTAGGCTAGAAATGTAAGGGGAAGTGTAGGCTATTGTAATTCCTGAATCCCAGGGAAGACTGACTTGATGATACAGGAAGGAATTTAAGCAAGGTGTGATAGTGTCCAAAACAAAAAACAAAAAACAAAAAAAACCAAAAACCAAAAAACAAAAACAAAAAACAAAAAAAAAAACAAGCTCCAATTCTCTATCCATCCCTGTAGCTACCATCTTTGAAACATATCTTTGCAATTCCATCTGTAAATACATGGAGTCTATTCCTCTATTCATTATTGTTACTTGTTTTGGCTAATGGAATGCAACAGAAATGACAACATACTGGTTTTGTGGATAGGCCTCAATGCATGCTTCTACACTTTCTTGGAGTCCTGTTGTTGCCATGTGAGTTCCTCTTACCCCAGCCAACAGCCAGCCAATTATCCTCAACCAGCCAGTGCCAAAACAACCAATCAGCTGATCACATAGATTGAAGCAAGTCCTGTACAAGTCAACTCAACCAGGCCCAGATTAGGAGAACCACTGACAAGTAAACTTGTGACCAACACTTAATGGTTATTTTAGGTAACTAGGTTTTGGGGTAGCTTCTTGTATATAAGTATCTAACATATGCAGGAAGAAATCAGTGCAGGAGCAAGTTTAGAGAAGTAATGGCAAGGGGCAAGCTGTTAGATTATGAATTGTTGAGGAGTTGCTAGAAACTGGGCAGTGGATATTTTTAAATAAGTATCTTTTTGAAGAGAACAGAGTTGAAAAAGTTGCTGAAGGTATAATTTTTATTATGTATATAGAATGGATTTGACTATGCTTTAGGGAGATAAGAAAAATCTAACGGAAAGTGAGATGAAGAGATCAATGGAAGGAGATATAACTGGGGTAACACATTGTCAAGAATGGGTGAGCTCAAATGAATGGATGATTAGGACAGTCTGGTAAAAGAATAGATTAAATGCTTTTTAAAGAGGTAAGGGGAAAAGGGCAGGTGATGATAAAGAGAAAGAATTAAGTTGAAGAGGGATAGATTGAGTGAGGTCATGTCTTTTCTGTGAAGCAGTAAAATCATCTGTTGAATTACACTGCCTGATTTTCTGTTCTAAAAGTAAAGTTTTGAACATTGATGAAACATATTGAAAATGTAGTCAATTGGGGGAGAAAGCAAAGAATGGCTGAGTGGTTCTGGGAGCTCTGAGAGTGGTTCTGTGAATCTGGATATCAAGAAACACACTAGAAGTGTAGAAATCATGTTGGATAGGAGGAGGAAATGCATGCAAGAAATAACTTACAGATACACAAGGGAAATTTTTATTTCTAAAGTTGGATTTCACTAAGCAGTCTTATTGGTAAGTCAATTCTGATTATTTATTTCTATTCATGTATATCTTGAATTAATCCTGTTACAGTAAGTAGAATTAATATGGATGATGCATGTGCAGAGTTAAAAATTTTGTAATTTTGGAGTCTTGGCTGTGTGTGTGTGTGTGTGTGTGTGTGTGTGTGTGTGTATGTGTGTGTGTGTGTGTGTGTATGGTGTGGAAGGGGCATTCAAAGTAGAGACTTTGCAACCAGGATTAGTGTTGGGAGAAGAAATATAAAATATTAATAAGAAATTAAAGAAAACAGTGCCATGTGTCTGCTTATGAGTCTTCACAATAGGATTGAGAAGTGACAAGAAAAAGTTCCTAGGTCCTTTGTGTAGACGCAGCAAACTATATCTCCAGAATGCTGGTTAGACGGGGATGTTGAGAAACACAAAGAATGGGGTGAAGGTATATTTCTACAAGAAAAGAAGAGTGGAATTTTTATGTCAGGCTCTCAGGATTTCTTTTCTTTGACCTATCGTCAGAAAAATCAATTGGATTCGATGTCTTTACTTACAGCATGGTAATATCAACTCATGGAATTGTTGAAAAAAATCAAATGAGATGAGTGTACATGAAAGTGCATTGAAAATCTAAACCCCCCATAAAAATGAAGTGGATTTGCTAAAGCCAAAGGCAACAATATTTAAGATAACTTTTATTAAAATTTATTTTTAAATGATACAAGGAATAAGTCTTATATATTGCTTTCAAATAACTGGTTCTGTGTCAAAATAATCAAAGCAATTAATCTAAAACGTTTGTGATAGGAGTTTAAAATAATACCCTGAGTGTCACATGTTATCAAATTTGTGGATATGCTCTTTGATTGTATGTATTCAACATTCAACCCAAGAAACCTGAATTCAATTACCTCTAACTCCACCAGCCTTATATATCTTATTGCTTCTATTATGCAATGTTTGTATGAACTATTTTTCTTATCATTTTTTGTGCCACTTGAAAGTAAGTCCTTCATGATGAGAATTATTTGCTTTATTGGTCTACATGGATACTGATAGAGCATAAAGTCAGGTGACACATAATTTTTGAACATTAATAAGTTTCCCTTGTCATCTTAAGCAGAGAAGGAAAGAGCATAATTCACCCTAATAGTTTTTACTCTAGCATTATGGAGCTCAGATCTCAATGGACATACATAAGAGGTGAGAAATTTAAAAATAATCCATTATTTTATTCACAAAACTAATATTCACTTGTGAAATATATGTTGAGTACCTGCTCTGTGCCAAGCACTGTGCTAAGTACTAGTTCATATCCAAATATAGTCTGGTCACTACCTTGGAAAGCTTACAAAGAATTGAAGGAATATAAATATCTTTTTTTAAAACATTAATTTGCTTTTTCTTTTAAGACACTTCTTTTCAAGTTCTTGTTTAGATTCACTGGGAGGACAAGATAAAAAAGGTTATACCAAAAGCCATAATGGCACAGTGGTATGGCAATAGTTTTGAGTCATTATTACTAAGCTCTCCTCCTCCATTTAATTCTCCCTATCTGCATAATTTCTCACCAACTTATTTAATTTTAGAGGTAATTTAAAAGTGAATATTCCACACAATGTAGAAAGGATAGTCTCTTTGATAAATGTTACTGGGAAAGCTGGATGGCTACATGTGAAAGAATGAAATTAGATTATTTTATCTTACACCATATACAAAAATCAACTCAAAAGGGCTTGAAAACAAGATAAGAAAACCTTAAAAATCCTCGAAGAAAATACAGGGGCAAATCTTGACATTGGCCTTGGCAATGATCTCTTGGATATGACACCAAAAGCACATGCAACAAAAGCAAAAATAGACAAGATTACATTAAACTAAAAAGCTTTTGCATTTCCAAATAAACTGCCAACAAAATGAAAGGGCACCCTGATGGAATGGGAGAATATCCTTGTAAACCATATACCTGATAAAGGGCTAGTATCTAAAATATATAAAGAACTCCTATGACTCAACAGAAAACCATAAGTAAATAAAACAATCTGATTTTTAAAATGGGCAAAGAACTTGAATAGACATTTATCCTAAGATGATATATTAAAAAAAAAAAAGGTATCACTATTCATCAGTGAAATGCAATTTGAAACCACAATGAGGTGTCACCTCACACCTGCTAGGATGGCTATCATAATAGATGATTGATTGATTGATAGATAAAAATAGATAGATGATAGATAGGAAGGAAGAAAGGAAGGAGGGAAGAAAGAAAGTAAGTAAGTAAGTTGAGAACAGGGGACCCTTGTGCACTAATGGTGGAAATGTTGTAAACTGGTGCAACCACTGTGGAAAATAGTTGGAGTTTCCTCAAAAAATTAAAAATAGAACCATACTGTGTTTTAGCAATACCACTTTGGGTATATATCCAAAGGAATTGAAATCATGATGTCAAAGAGATATTTGAACTCCTGTGTTCATTGCAACATTATTCCCAATAGTTAAGACATGGAAGCAACCTAAATGTTCTTGATGGCTGAATGGATAAGGAAAATGCAATATATATCACGTTCATATTGGAATATTATTCAGCCTTGAAAAAGAAGGAAATCCTGCCATTTGTGACAACATGGATGAACCTGGAGAATATTATACTAAGTGAAATAATCCAGAAGCAGAATGACAAATACTACATGGTACTACTTAAATGAGAATTCTAAAAACAGTCTAACTCATAGCAACAGAGAGTAGAATGCTGGTTTCCAGGGCCTGAGGGGGAGGGAAAATAGGGAGATTTGAGTCAAAGGGTATAACATTTCAGTTACCCAAGATGAATACATCCTAGAGATCTATTATAGGCATAGTGCCTATAGTTAACAACACTGTATTACATATTTAAAAATTTGCAAAACGGGTAGATCTTGTGTTAAATGTTCCTATAATAAAAAATAAAGAGGTCAGTAGAAAACTTTTGGAAGTGAGGGATATGTATATGGCATAGCTGTGATGTTTTCATGGGTTTACTCTTATCTCCAAACTCACCAGGTTGTATATATTAAATATGGACAGCTTATTCTACGTCCATCATACCTCAATAAAGTACTTAAAAAGTCCTTGCTCTTAGAAGATTTCACTGAAATAATTGAATGTATGTTCTTGAAGAGTGACATTATATAAAGATACCTCAGGTGTTTGGCTTGATCATGAGTTTTTTAAGGCTAGAGTAGTATCTTATTCATCTTATATCCCCAATAAATACCTAGAACATTACAGGTAATAAATAATTATTTTTTACTTTTGAAAAAAAAGTGAAGATTTACAGAGTGAATGGAAAAGAGATTATTTTTCTTTTCTTCCAAAAGTGTATTTTGAGAGGAAAGAAATGAACTTTCCTAAAGATGTATCTAATTGTTTGGCAATAATTTGTGGTCCTTCAAAAATAGGACTAATTATCATCATGTAGGCAGGGAAACTTAGGTGGCAATTTGTAATTTTTAGCAGCTTTTTACTTGCAGCATTTTAAAGTTGCCACAGCAGGAGGCAAAGTGCAAAATCATGTTTATTTGAATAGAAATATTTAAAATGGTACATTATGGAATCACTGAAGTAGAGTTCAGGGGAAATAAATGCATCCGTCCTCTGTTTATATTATTTAAAGTTCATATGTGTTCCACGTAAGGATGATTGGGATTTGGGTTCCTCTAATACCCTCTTAAATGTACTTGCGTTAAGTTGATAGTCACTTACAGATATAGTCTAATACACTGGCCACTATGGGAGTCCCTAGCCAGAGGTGGTCGTTAAGTATTTGTGTGATCTGAATTGAGATGTGCTGTAAGTGTAAAATATACACTGGATTTAAATTAGTCAGAAAAAAAAAATACCATGTTAACAATTTGTATATTACATGCTGAAATTGTAACACCTTTTGATAAATTGGGTTAAATAAAATATATTAATAAAATTAATTTCATCTGTAGCTTTTACTTTCATAATGTGGCTACAAAAAAAGTTTAACAGCATACATGTGGCTTAACTTATAATTCTATTGAGCAGTACTGTCTAATAAATACAAAATATAGTGGGATTATTTTTGTCCCGTTTAGACCACCATTTTCTATTACAGGAGCCTTAGATTAACAGTGATTTTTACAAATCCTAGCTTAGGTTTGTATTCAGTTTCTCATTTACTCAAACCATGAGCTCCATTTTAGGAGAACTACTGGTAAGCAGCTCAATACTGTCCCACATTATATTTTATATATCAAAAATTGATATTCTCCACTTACTTGCAAAAAGATTTTGCCAAAGATTACCATAAAATATATTTAAACTCAATTGCTACAAATAAAGTCAAATAGAAACAAAAGAAGATAGAGGAAGCATAGGTATCATTCTGAGATAAAATGCTTAAAGTAATTAATCATTTAGCTCAAACTTTCTTACAAGAGGTAAAGGAACATTTACCAGTGTCTTCTTGGCCTTATGGCAGAGGAAAACCACAATTTGGAATCATTCATTATTAGAAACCGAACTTCTTATAAGGTAGCTTGTAAATCTTTCTGTATGGTGGGCGCAAAACTAGGCAGAGAAACCCTGTGAGGTGACCTTATACCTTAACAATGTGTTGCCACTGTGTCTAATTATCCCACTGATGACCATACTTACATGGCCTTTGTTATACATTTACATATTTGTTCTGGAATAATGGGGAAATGAATAGCAGCAGGAGCCCCCTTCATCAAACTCCATAGAGTATTTGAACCACAGAATGGTGAAAACTTTCAACAATACTATGAGTGACTAATAAATACGAGGATTGAATTAATCAAAACATAACCACTGGCTTCTGGTGGCAGGGTCTGGGGAGGGGACCACAGGTGCAATGTCCAGCTGTGAAGGGGGCAGAAAGAAGCTCTTGAAGCAGCCCAAGAAGCAGGCCAAGGAGATGCACAAGAAAGGCATTCAAGCAGAAACAGAAAGAGGAGCAGAAGAAACTTGAGGAGCTAAAAGTGAAGGCCATGGAAAAAGGCCCCCTGGCCAGAGGTGGAATTAAGAAATCTGGTAAAAAGTAAGCTGTGCCCTGTGTCTGAGGCCATGGTGATCCTTAACTCCATTCCTGTGTAAACATCTGGATTCCCTGTCATGGCATTTGTTGCCACCTACAGCTAGGATGAAGTATTATCTTTAAAAAAAAAATTAGGGGCGCCTGGGTGGCTCAGTCATTTAAGCGTCCGACTTTGGCTCAGGGCATGATCTCGCGGTTTGTGAGTTTGAGCCCCACGTTGGGCTCTGGGCTGACAGTTTGGAGCCTGGAGCCTGCTTTGGATACTGTGTCTCCCTCTCTCTCTGCCCCTCCTCCACTTGTGCTCTGTCCCTCTCTGTCTATCTAAAATAAATAAAATGTAAAAAAAAAAAATCATAAAAAAAGTCATAATTTGAGCACCTGGTGTCTCAGTCAGGTGAGCATCTGAAATCAAGTTAGTTAACATTCAGTGTAAAAATGATTTCAGGAATAGAATTCAGTGATTCATCACTTATATATCACACCCAGTGCTCATCCCAACAAGTGTCCTCCTTAATGTCCCCTGCCATTTAGCCCATCTCCCACCCAACACCCTGCCAGCAACCCTCAGTTTGTTCTCTGTATTTAAGAGTCTCTTATAGTTTGTCTCCCTCTCTGGTTTTCAAATTATTTTTGTTCCCCTTCCGTTATCTGTTCATCTGTTTTGTATCTTAAATTGCATATACAAGTGAAATCATATGATATTTGTCTTTCTCTGACTGCCTTGTTTCGCTTAGCCTAATACGTTCTATTTCCATCCATGTTGTTGCAAATGGCAAGATTTCATTCTTTTTGATCTTCGAGTAATATTCCATTTTGTGTGTGTGTGTGTGTGTGTGTGTGTGTGTGTGTGTGTATACATATATACATATATATGTATATATATGTATCACATCTTCTTTATCCATTTATCAGTTGATGGACATTTGGGCTATTTCCATACTTTGGCCATTGTCAATAGTGCTGATATAAACATTGGGGTGCATGTGCCCCTTTGAAACAGCACTCCTGTGTCCTTTGCATAGATACCTAGTAGTGCAATTGCTGGGTCACAGGGTAGTTCTATTTTTATATTTTGAGGAACCTCCATACTGTTTTCCAGAGTGGCTACACCGGTTTGCATTCCCACCATTAGTGCAAAAAGGTTTCTCTTTCTCCACATCCTCGCCAACATCTATCCTTGCCTGAAATGTTAATTTTAGCCATTCAGACAGGTATGAGGTGATAACTCATTGTGGTTTTAATTTGTATTTTCCTGATGATGAGTTATGTTGAGCATTTTTTCATGTGTCTATTAGCCATCTGGATGTCTATTCATGTCTTTTGCCCATTTCTTCACTGGATGATTTGTTTTTGGGATGTTGAGTTTGATAAGTTCTTTGTAGATTTTGGATACTAACCCTTTATCTCATATATCATTTGCAAATATCTTCTCTCATTCTGTCAATTGCCTTTTAGTTTTGCTGATTTTTTCCTTTGCTATGCAGAGCTTTTTATCTTGATGAGGTCCCAATAGTTCATTTTGGCTTTTGTTTCCCTTTGCCTCTAGAGACATGTCACATAAGAAGTTACTGCTGCTGAAGTAAAAAAGGTTGTTGCTTCTTTTCTCCTCTAAGGTTTTGATGGCTTTTTGTCTTACATTTAGGTCTTTCAACCATTTTATTTTTGTGTCTGGTGTAAGAAGGTGGTCCAGGTTCATTCGTCTGCATATCGCTACCAGTTTTTCCAGCACCGCTTGCTGAATAGACTGCTTTTTTTCCCCCATTGGATATTTTTTTCCTGTTTTGTCAAAGATGAGTTGGCCATACATTTATGGACCTACTTCTGGGTTCTCTTTTCTGTTCCATTGATCTATATGTCTCTTTTTGTGCCAGTACCATACTGTTTTGATGATTACAGCTTTGTAATACAGTTTGAAGTCCGGGATTGTGATGCCTCCTGCTTTGGTTTTCTCTTTCAGGATTGCTTTAGCTATTTGGGGTCTTTTCTGGTTCCGTACAAATTTTAGGATTGTTTGTTCTAGCTTTGTGAAGAATTCTGATGTTATTTTGATAGGGATTGCATTGAATATATAAATTGCTTTGGGTGGTATCAGCGTTTTAACAATATTTGTTCTTCCAGTCCAGGGGCATGGAATGTTTTTCCATGTCTTTTGTATCTTGTTCAATTTCTTTCATAAGCTTTCTATAGTTTTCAGTGTATAGGTTTTTCACCTCTTTGGTTAGGTTTATTCTTAGGTATTTTGTGGGGTTTGGTACAATTGTAAATGGGATTGATTCCTTGATTTCTCTTTCTGCTGCTTCATTATTGTACATAGAAAAAAAAAACCTGGTTTTTTTTAGACCAACAAGGGGTCTTGGACTCTGGAATATTTGTGTTTCATCTAGAGATGCTGAAGCCAGACAAGAAAACTTAACAGCAGCAGATTGTGGGACAGAACAAAACCAGGAGCATGATGCCATGGGTCATGGTGGCCATGAGACTATGTCAGGAATGGGGGCAAGAGAGTGTGCCAGATACTGCAGATAGTATAAGTAAGAAGCAAACACAGAGGCATCCATCAGATGTATCATCACGGAGGCCATTGTTGACCCTGACAAGAGTGGTTTCAGTAGTGCAGGTTAAGAGGAAGTTTGGGAAGTGACAGTGTAGACCCCAGAGGCACAATTATTAACCTTTTCACCACTTTTCTATTTAAGGAGCAACAACAAAAGGAAATGACAACTGAGTGGATACAGAATTAAGATGAACTTTTTTGTTGTGTTTTTTTGTTTGTTTGTTTTTTAATGGTGGGAACGTTACAATTGAGAAGGAAAGGTTGAATGTCCTGGAGCAGATAAATAAAGGATCTATATCCTCCAAAGGAGCAGACAGGGACAAGAGGATGGAAGCCTGAACACATATGAAAAGGCTGGCCTTAAAATTAAGAAAGTAGGGACACTTCACTCTTTGTCAACAGAAAGAAAGAGACAGTACATGAAGAGATACAGGTGGGTGGCATATTTATTGAAGGCATTCTGAGGGCATTTCTTTTTCTCCAATTTTCTCAACAAAATGTAAAGCAAAGTCATCAGCTGAGATGAAATGTGGGGATTTTTCTTATTACAAAAGGAATAAAGCAGTTGACCCTAATAAAGAGAGTTGCTTGAATCTGTTTTCAAGGTTGTGTACTACATTTTCCTTCCAAGTGAACCTGCTGCTATGTGATTCTAAATGAGGGGAGGATTATCTACAACCCAGATTCTGATAATTGTATGTCACTTCTTATACCATGGGGTTTATGAGTGGGTTGTAGGGGCTGGAAAATATACCAAACTATCACTTTACTCTACACCAATATACCAAACTACACTTTACTTTTCCTTATTTTTTGAGATCAGTATTTAGAACAGTTCTGGAGGTAACTAAGGGATTATCCATACAACAGTAGGCTGAGGTTTAAAATAAAAGAGGCTAACATTTATGTTTCCCTGAAACAATGTTTATATAGAAATTTGGGGCGCCCGGGGGGCTCGGTTGGTTGAGTGTCCGACTTCCGCTCAGGTCATGATCTCACAGTTCATGAGTTCGAACCCCATGTTGGGCTCTGTGCTGACAGCTCAGAGCCTGGAGCCCGCTTCAGATTCTGTGTCTCCCCCTCTCTGCCCCTTCCCTGCTCATGCCCAGTGTCTCTCTGTCTCTCAATCATAAATCAATGTTTAAAAAAATTTAATAAAAAAAAAAAAAGAAATTGAACATAGGTTCTATTCCTGTCTGTGCAAATAAAAGATGTAAAAATATCACAGCTGGAGTAGGCCAGAGAAGTACCTCTATTTTATTTTCTTGGAGCTACAGAAAATCTGATATTAGAGGACAAATGTGAAGGTCGGTACTTGAATCATGATTATCTTACATTACTGCAATTTATTTTTTAGGTAATCTCATTTTTACGTGACAATTTCAAGCTGTATAATAGCTTATGTACTAGAGTGGTCATTCTCTAGTTGGAACTTAAGGTAGCATTGGAATTCTTACCTCGAGAACATTGATGAATCTTTAAAGATGAGAGATTATAAGGAGAATTTAGTCATACTACTTTAAAGACACAAAAACATTAATTTTGTCTTTTGGCAATAGCTCACACTTTTCTCTTTGATTAATTGGTGTTATGAATTTATCCTTTATCAGTTGATAATTAGAATTTTTGGATGTCCAATTTCAATCTGTTTTGGAGCAACCCCTTTGTAACTTTTCTCTCTTTTAGTGTTGAGGGAGGGCTTTCTTAACAGGTGTTTCTATAATAAATTTATAGTATGTCCAATTTGGAGACCTATGAGGCAATTGATCCCTGAACAGCAGAGGGACTTCTAGGTATAACATGATACATCTCAGACTCTAGAGTCAGGCAATCCTGAATTCTATCTTCCATCTCCACTGAGTTGTATGGTTTTGAGTAGGTTACTTACCCTCTCTTAAACTATATTTTCTTTTGTTTAAAATGGGATAAATGAGTACCTTTAGAGAGATTGTAAGGGTAAATTGAGAAGGTGAATATTAAACATGTCTGCAAAGTATTGAACATATGTGTGCGATAGCAGTAATTAACGGCAGCAGCATTTTTGGAAAATAGCATATGTGGAATTTCTTCATGGAAGGAGTGGTTCCCAAATATTTAATTTCCTCATCTGTCTTGTTGATCTCTTCTTTAAAAAAAGTTTGTTTATTTATTTTGAAAGAAAGATAGACAGAGAGAGAGAGAGAGAGAGTGAGTGAACCAGGGAGAGGCAGAGACAGAGGGAGAGAGAGAATCCCAAGTAGTCTTCTTGCTGTCAGCTCAGAGCCTGATGCGGAGCTTGAACTCACGAGCCTGTGACATCATGACCTGCTCCAAAATCATAAGTGCCTGAGCCAGCCAGGAACCCCTCTTGTAGGACTTTTAATTTTAATTATTAAAATGCAAATTTATTATGGGCAAATATAATTTGCGTCATCTTTCTTCATACTTGATGCATGAAAATATGTTAATATACATGCAAGATATGAGCCATAATAGTAAAACTGACCTATGAACTCATCACTCATTTAAGAACTGAAATATAACAACTGCTTTGTCAATGAAGTGCTCCTTCACTGTCCCATCCTCCTGTCTCATGGTCTGGGGGAACTGCTATTTTGAGGTTTGGTTTTATTATTTTTCCTTTTAAAAATATACTTTTATCACAAATAAAGTATCACCAGTTTTTATTTGCCAAGACTTCAGAGTATGTTAGATACTCCCTCAGTTTCATCAGTTTGACTCATTGTAATGGATTTAGATTCTTTTAAGGTAGGTTGAACTTTTACCCAGAAATAATGACATTTTGTGGGTAATGCAGAAAACTAGAAGAGACAAAAGCAAAGTTTTGTTATTTATTTGGGAAGTTCTAGCGAGTGCTATATTCGACCAAGTTGACCTTGAGGGATTCCAGAGAAAACACCCAGTCTGACTCCCTAGCTAGCCTCAAAATAATGTGGACTAGCTTTGTGTAAATCCAGAAAGCAATCAACATTTTCCCCATAATTTATAGTAGGGTAGGAGGTTTATATGTCCATTTTTCTGGTGTCTTATTTTTGTTCTGGTGTCTGAAGCAAACAGAACATCTAAGATGCATTGTGGTCTTCCTACCCAAATCTTTTTCCGTTACAATTATTACATTTGTCCCCTCTTTTCTTTATCCCCCGTGTAATACATTACGCTCAATTGTGCTTTGTTAGTTGTAAAAAAAGGATACCAGAAGTATTCCCCTATGTGAAACCCATTCATTGCTATTGGAGAGGAGTAGCCTATGTGCACCTATTGAATTTTTTTATTCTTTCCTCCACTGAATTATTTTATTTCATTAAGAAGGTTTGGGGGATAGCAACATAAAACTATGTACGATTCCAAATTAATAAATATAAATTTTCTTTTAGCAATCATGTATTTTCATAGGAATATTGACTATGAGATAGGAGACCATATATCTTTTTGAGGAGGAGTTTGAATTACAATTAATAGTCATAAAATATTATTTTATTATACATATAGGTAACAGTACAGATATTAAGGTGAATTTTAGTTGGCGGTATTAGTTATCAGTTTTTAGTTGACATCTGCTAAAAATGGAGATTCTGAATTCCATTTTTGCTTTTATGGTTTTGAGAGATTTTCTGAAATGTTCTGATTTATTTCTTCATAAAATTAGTTCTGGTTTTGAGTACTTTGGTGGTATTTTGGTAGCATTGCATCAGCATTGTTATATACATATCATTGTACATGGCATAACACTGTAGTTTTCTTTGTTTTATTTCCATGTGAATTTTGTTGTCTATACAAAAAAAAATGCAAAATTGAGAATAAAATCTTTCTAGTTTTCCAAATTCCTTCAAAAAACAAATGTATACATGTGGCTTGTATCAGGGATTATAGTGTGAACTTAATATTGTATCTATCTAATTATTTACCTATTATGGAAGTTGAACTTAGCCATCAGCCAAACGTAATTGGTTTAGTAATGTACCAGGTACTATATTAGTGTTAGGAGTCTTGCTACCGATAATCCAGCCAGGAGCTACTAGTAAAACACTTGTGAGAATATCTGTATTGGTTTTTCATTGCTGCTAACAAATTTCCGAAGACTTGGTGGCTTAAAATAACACATGTTTGTTATCTTAATAGAGTTCTGGATGTTAGAAATATGGAATGTCCCCGTGGGCTACATTCAAGGTGGGAGAAGGGTTATGTTACTTTGTTACTTCTGGAGGCTGTGGTGGAGAACCTGTTTCCTTGACTTTTGGAAAGTCAAGGAAAGCATTTGGAAATAGCCCAATCTTTTAATTCAAGGTGCCCTTCCACTTTTAAAGCCAGCAAGGGCCCAGTGGCCAGTGTACTCTTTCTCAGGCTGTTACTCTGATATTGACTTTCCTGTTTTCCTTTTTCACTTATAAAAACCCTTCTGATTACATTGGCCAGGACAATCTCCTTATCTGTTATTCGTAGTCTCCTTAAGGTCATTTGATTAGCTACCTTAATTCCCCCTTGCCATTTAATATATTTACACATTCCAGAGACGAAAACGTGCACATCTTTGGGATGCCATCCTTTTGCCTGTGACAAGTACTCCATCAGTCCAATTAGCTCTTGCCTAATTTTTAGACCTCCAAAGTAAAGAACTGAAAGTAGCATTTGTAGAATTGGAGTATAAAACATCTTTTTCATTATGCCTTACATACAAGTGCTGCAAAACTTTATTTTTGGTTGATATATTTGGATAATTATCCTTAGTTCTCCAGTTGATTTTGCATTTAAGTTAAAATAACATAGATTTAAGCTCTTAACCAAACATAAGAGTTCCAGTTTTAGAATTGTATTAATTTTAGAAACAAAGGACAGTAAGGGATACTTATGAATATTAATTAAGTAGGTTCTAAAATAAATTATAAGTGAATAAAATTTCAGAACCTAATGACTCAGCTTCTCTGTAAAACATATTAAACATGACAGCATGATTTGCCCCTATTGTGTTTTCTTTAAATCCTTCTGACCTTATTTATTTGGAGTTTCAGGGTCAAACAAAAAGTATTAGGTATTTGATTTGAGCATATGAATTTTTAACTTACGGGTATCTGATTCCAACTCTGTCAGGAACCTCTGACCTTATAGCTTGAAATGATTTGATTTAGTCAGCAGACATGATGGTCACTGTTTCATGTATAAACAAAAGCCATTTTTTTTTGTCTTTCAAACTGGATTTAAAATTCACTGACATGGTAGAAATAGAATTTAGGCTGAATATCATGGTATAATTAACATTATATTTATGTTGTGATAAAAATTGTCCTTTACACTGATGCTGAGCCAAGATAGATTGCAGCATGCATTTCTAAAAGATTCCAGAGGCCCATCTTCTTGTTTATTTC
The DNA here is from genome assembly GCF_027475565.1 of Acinonyx jubatus. Taxonomy (NCBI): domain Eukaryota; kingdom Metazoa; phylum Chordata; class Mammalia; order Carnivora; family Felidae; genus Acinonyx; species Acinonyx jubatus. The sequence continues at coordinate 44,677,220 of NC_069391.1, forward strand.
AAGATCTCAGGATATGCCTTTGCCAACTCATTCGTTTGGGGAATCTTTTTGATGAGCCCTAAATGTATAAAGGCATAGGTCAATGAATTGTGATTGGTGAAGGAGCTTTATTTTATATATTGGGCATAAATTGGGAACAAAAGCAATATAGTAAAAGGTTCTTCTAATTTGTAAGCACAAAAAGAAACTTTGGAGCACCACTGGTCTGTATCCTCCCCAAGGCTATATTTCCTATGATTCCTGATCTGATAGTAACCTGACACTTGTATTTCTCAGTTCATCCTACAGCGTGAGATTTTAGGCACCCTCTTTGAAGACAAATTGTGTGGCTAGCCACTGAGCCCCAAGCACCTGTTACTATATAGACTTTATGTACTTAATGAACATCTTTTTACTGAAAAATAATTTCATATCTCTGTTTTAGAAGTGATATCTTTGGTCGTGAAATTAAACCTCCCACTGTACATGATTAACCAATCCAAACTTTTCAGAGAGGTGAAAAATATCCAGGATCTCTTTATATTGCACATAAACTACATGATTGAGTTTTTACGTTTTATTATCAGTTAGCATTCATTTTGTTTTACTTGGACTCAGAGGATTAAAAGGTAAACTTGGATTGAATCTCAGCTCCACGTTTTTAAGATCTCTGATTTTCATTTTCTTGGAAATTAAATAGCAAACAGTAACACCTATCTCTCTAAATTATAATGACTAAAAAAGATAACATGTTTCATTATCTAACCTAATATCTTGTTCGTAGCAGTTATGGGAGAAACCTTCTTTCCTTGGCTTTTATTTTGTGGTATATTCTCCTTCTCTCTTCTTTTTAGTTACTAGGGTGGTAAATCCTGTGTACTTTTTCAAGGTGCATTGTATTGCTTTCTGCCTAGACCTTATGGTTGCATAAGATGAAAAATTGGTCGTTGACATTTATTGTGATGAAATAAAGGGTAAAAAGAAAAAAAGAGGTTTGAGGCTTTGAATATAAATATCCCAGAGGAGAAAGGAAAATTAGAGGTCCCCAATCCTTATAGGGCAATGAGATACATCCTCAGGATGGTAACTCTAGGACACATCAATCAAACCTAGAGAAATAAATAAAATAATTTCTTAAATCTTATTAATGGCTTGTTGAATAGCATTAGCCTACTTAGTAGATAATATTTCTACATAGTCACGGGCTTTCCTCTTGAGAATTGGAATTTCCTTCCTTTTGATTCCTGTGCATCTCAGAAAGCCCTGCTGTTCTTGGTGAGAAATCTTTTACTAACACAGGCTCAGTGGGGATATTTGAGAGTAAAAAAAAATTAGATGGTTATAAAAAGATATGTGCACTTTTCTTATGTTATTACACCCGTATTAGCATACCTTAAGCTCCACTCACTTGTTAAGAAGAAAATTTTAGAAGAAAAACATCTTAGGTACCTCAAGGGTTATAGGTAAAGAATTACCCAAATTTAAGACACAGGTCACAAAACTCTAGTTAAAAGGTCACAAGCATACATTATTTATTGCTTATTTGCTATAAAACGTAAGCTTCTTGGGGCACCTGGGTGGCTCAGTCGGTTAAGTGTCTGACTCTTGGTTTCATCTCAGGTCATGATCTCATAGTTCCTGGGTTCAAGCCCCTCATAGGTCTCCATGCTGGCAGTGTGGAGCCTGCTTGCTATTTCTCTTTCTCTGCCCCACCAAGCTTGCTCTCTCTCTCTCCCCCCTCTCTCTCCCTCCCTCCTTCTGTCTCTCCCTCCCTCTCTCTCTCTTTCTCTCAAAGGAAATAAATAATTTTTTTAAAAATCAAAAGGAAATTTTAGTAGAAGACAACTAGCCATAATGCAGCCTTGTTTTGTGGGGGTTTGAGGAAGTAGATGCCTTATTTTTGTTTGGGAAGTAGAATTAGGCATTTAAAAAAGAGGCATTCCAACCTGAGCTTTTAAGGAAGAGTGATGGGAGAGAGGAGGGAGATCGAGAAACATTTAGGCATAAGAAAAGGCAATGGAGAGTGCAGAACTCTTGTGTGGAGAGGGTTTGGCAGAGGTTTGCCAAACATGTTAAGTCCAGGTAGAGATATCAAGGGGCCCAGGGAAGAAGGGAGGTAAAAATGCAGGCTGAAGTTAGAGAGAGGACTCTAAGCTGGAAATACAAAAATCTGAGCCATCTGAAGAGAGTTGATAATGGAAGTTTTATGATAGGACATAAAATGGGTTATAGAGAGAATGACAAGGACTAACGCAAGGATCCAGAGAACTTAGGAATGGCCTACACTGAAGAATTGAGAGGAATTGGGAGATAAGAAAGAAACAGAGAAAGACGAATCAGAGAAGTAGTAGACAGACTAGAGGAGTGTTCTCAGACCCTGAGGGGAGAAAGGTTTTGAGGGTGGTCAACTTTGGATGTATCATGTTGCAGCAGGATCAAGAAATGTTTTGTCAATGAACGAATGTGTTTGAACTGGAGGTAGATATTTGCTATGTGCAAATATTGCCACTCCTACCCTTGGACTCTACTGACTGATAAAGTTAGTGATTGTAAATATCTTCTCATTGATTTGTATACCTTTGTCCATGTCATTTATGGTTACTTCAGGAAAGGGGAATCCAGACCATATGTATTCTTTTCAGTTTCATGTATCTTTGTACATACTTTCTCAAGTGCTTTGTACATGATTTTATATTCTGTTGTAACCACAGTTTTTCTTTGCACAAAAGATTTGCTAACAAGAGCTCTGATTTCTCAAGTGAACCCAAACATTTCTAATTAAATGTGTGTTTAGTATCTTTCAGAGAAAAATTCCTAATGCTTCCATTAGAATTAGTAAGCAGTACATGTCTACAATAATAACAATAGAGCTTGGTGACTTTTAATCTTTGGATAGAAAACTCCTTTTGATAATTAACTAAAAAAGTCTTGCAGAATGTGCTTTAATTTCCATAATACTGTTTTTGATAATGTGTTAAACTTAAAGGGAGTGATTAAGATATTTTTCCCAATAAGCATAAAGGAAAAGTCAGGAACAAAGTCTCTAAATTAAAATATTTAGTTTTTGCTATTTATTAATATTTTAGCTGATTCTCTAATTGCTTCTGTGTATATGTCATACTTATCCAATTTAACTGTAAGATTGGGGGCCAACACTATTTTTATAACTTTTGTTTTGTTTTGTTTTGTTTTAATTGGCCACGTAACAGCACAATATCCTATACATGAAGCACGATAGTAAACTGAATGTCTGTTGAATGGACCCAAAAGAATTTTCTACATTTATATGTCCCTCTGTTTCTTTTCATTTCTGTCATTAAACATAATTAGAGTCATCCCATCTCATTTTTTATGAGTTTTTATAGGAAAAACTCCTAAATGGACTTGTTATAAAAAAGGATGCTTTCCATCATGTTATCAAGGAAATAAATATTTTGAACTTAAACCAGAGAAATTAGATAAAAATGGAATACTACAAGTTAGAACAAAATTTGATACAGAAGAAGTATATCCGACATTGTAAAAGAAGTAAAAGGTCGAAACATTGCAAAGTAAGAGTGAGATATGAGAGCATGCTTTATTTTTTGTTTATTTTTCATACCTAACACATAACTCATTCTTTTTACCTCTGACAGTAACATTTGTGCAGAAAGGTCATTTTCATTAACCTTAGGTTTGTAATTTCCAGCCTCCCTGCCCAAAGGCATTGCTGTTATTTACAATTTTTCTTAGTCTATGCAAAACCAAACAACCATCAGTGTAAGGCTAATATATGTTAAATGCCTTAGGCACATTTCAATTAAGTATTAACAAAGATTGGAAAATTTCCAAAACATTTAGTGAATATTACTTTCAATCATTTTTATTAAAATTAATAGTAAGTTTTAAAAGGTATACCAGGGAGCTGGGGAATTGAATTCTTAACTTATAAAGGGCTACTTGTACTAATGTAGAAATAATTTTAGTACAATTCAGCTGCATATTACCTGGTCCCATTAAATCCTGAATTTTGTGTGGGTGGAGGATAGTAGTTATATGCAAATTAATTTTGTTTTAGTACTTTTATATAGTGACTTCTAATTTTAATCAGTATTTACTAGATACCAAAAATATTGAACTGATATGTGAACAAGCTGAAAACTACATTCATCCATCATTAACGGTATTTTCTCAGAGATGAACTTTGAGATAGATCAGTTTATAAAAGTAAGGACAAGAACTGTTCAAGCTAAAGATTATACAAATATAGAAACATTAAAATCATGATAAGATGAACCAATGACACAGAATTGTGTTTGTGAGAATTTTTAAAAAGTACAAATAAAGACTGAATTAAATGGAATATATTATTAAAATATCAAAATAAATCAGAAATTATAATGGCCCAAATTTACCTCTCAAAATAGTATTATATAGAATATGAACTTTAAAAGAAAACAAAAGCCATTGGCCTTCTCACTTAGTAACCCTTTGTTTTATTTTAAAATAAAAGGTCTCTAGCTATGTACCAGCCTACAAAACTATGAGTATTACACACATTTAAAAAAAGTGGTATTTTGTCAGATTTAGTCTATAATATCTATAATCTTTCTGCCTGTTGACTCGGACATCCACGCTCTGTCTACCTTTGCTCCATCCTGTTCCCTCTGACCAACGTAAGGAAATTACTTCCACAATTGCCACCACTCTCCTGAGTCATCAATGTTTCCCTTTCAACTGAGCCTCTTAGTGGCAAAGAGATTCTAGGAGACCCCTGACTCTTCCCCATGCCAGTTAGTCAAGCCCTGTGGAATTCCCTCCCTTGAGTGTGAGTGGTCCTTGTTCCTTGTTCCTTCTAGCCAATAAAATATGGCAAGAGTGAAGGGATTTTGCAGATGCATTAAGGTCCCAAAGCAGTTGATTTTGAGTTAATCAAGAAGTTTATCCAGGGATTGATGTAATCAGCCAAAGACCCTGTAGAGAGAGTGGGGCCTCCCTGAGGGCAGAGAGTTTCCTTGCTGGCTTCAGGAAGTTCAGGAAGTAAGCAGCCATGCTGAAATGAAAAAAAAATATATATATAATATTTTATTATATATTTATATATAATATATATTTATATATAAACATAATAAATATTATATATAAATTTATTATATAATATATGTTACATATATTATATAATATATATAATATTATATATATTTATTATGTAATATGTATGAGATATATATAGAATTTTGAAGTTTAGGTACTAATTTTTCAGTCTTTTAAAGATATTACCCATAAACACTAATTTTCCTTCATTTCTTCCATTCAAGTTAATGCTATATAAAGAACGGACATGAACAAGTTAAGGATTTTGAATAGAGTATTGCTGGAATAGGGGCACCTGGGTGGTTCAGTCAGTTAAGCATCTGACTTTGACTCAGGTCATGATCCCATTGTTTGTGAGTTCGAGCCCCACATCGGGCTCTGTGCTGAGAGCTCAGAGCCTGGAGCCTGCTTCGGATTCTGTGCCTCCCTCTCTCTCTGCCCCTCCCCTGCTCATGTTCTCTCTCTCTCTCTCTCAAAAATAAATAAACATTAAAAAAAAAAAGTATTGCTGGAATAGTTGCAGCATTTTTGTTATTCTTTTTCCTTGCTTTATTTTTTTAATTTTAACCCCAGCATAGTTAACATACAGTGTTATATTATTTTCAGGTATACATACAGTGATTCAACACTTCTACTAAATCAGTGCTTGTCAAGACAAGTTGTTTACCTGTTTCATCCATTCCTCCACCCATTTCCTCTCTGATAACCATCTGTTTGTTTTCTATAGTTAAGAGCCTATTTCACGAGTGAAATAATAATGTATTTGTCTTCCTCTGACTGATTTATCTCACTTAGCAATACTCTCCCCCTCCACCCATGTTGTTGCAAATGATTTCATTTGCAAGATTTATTCTTTTTTATTGCTGCATAATATTCCAGTGTGTGTGTGTGTGTGTGTGTGTGTGTGTGTGAGTGAGACTTCTTTATCCATTAATCTATGAATGGACACTGGGCTATTTGCATAATTAGGCTATAGTAAATAATGCTGCAATAAACATAGATGTGCATATATCCCTTCAAATTAGTGTTTTTGTGTTCTTTGGGTAAATCTCCAGTAGTGTGATTACTGGGTCAAAAAATAGTTCTATTTTTAATTTTTTGAGGAACTTCAATACCATCCTCCACATTGGCTGCACCAGTTTGCATTCCCACCAACAGTACAGGAGGGTCCCTATTTCTCCACATCCTCATCAACACTTGCTGTTTCTTGTGTTTTTGATTTTAGCCATTCTAACAGGTGTGAGGTGATATCTCATTGTGGTTTTGATTTGTATTTCCCTGATGATGAGTGATGTTGAGCATCTTTTCATGTGACTATTGGCCATTTGTATGTCATCTTTGGAGAAATGTTTGTTCATGTCTTCTTCCCGTTTTTAAACTGGATTATTTTTGGAGAGGTGTTGAGTTGTATCAGTTATTTATATACTTTGGATACTGAAACTTTATCAGATATGCCATTTGTAACTATCTTTTTCCATTCAGTAGGTTGTCCTTTAGTTTTGTTGATTGTTTCCTTTGCTCTGAGGATGCTTTTTATTTTGATGTAGTCCCAATGGTTCACTTTTGCTTTCATTTCCCTTGCCTCAGGAGACTACTTAGAAAGGTATTGGTATGGCTGATATCAGAGAAATTATTGCCTGTGCTCTCTTTTAGGATGTTTACAGTTTCAGGTCTCATATTTAGGTCCTTAATCCATAATTTTCTATATGGCTTAAGAAAGTGGTACAGTTTCATTCTTCTGCATGTAGCTTACCAGTTGTCCCAACACCATTTGTTGAAATCACCATCTTTTTCCCATTGGATATTCTTTCCTTCTTTGTCAAAGATTTACTGACCATTAAATCATGGGTTTGCTTCTGGGCTTTCTACCCTGTTTCATTGATCTATATGTCTGTTTTTCTGCCAGTACCATACTGTTTTGATTACTACAACTTTGTAGTATAACTTAAAATCTGGAATTGTGATACTTCCAGCTTTGTTTTTCTTTTTCAAGAACTCTTTGGCTATTCGAAGTCTTTTGTGGTTCCATATAATTTGTAGGATTGTTTGTTCTAGTTCTGTGAACAGTGCTGTTGGCATTTTGATAGGTATTACAATGAAATCTGTAGATTGCACTGGGTAGTATTTTTGGTGCAATAGTAATGGGATTTTTTCTTAATGTCTCTTTTTGCTGATTCATTATTAGTGCATAGAAATGCAATCGATTTGTGTATATTGATTTTGTATCCTGCAACCTTACTACATTTATTTATCAGTTCTAGGAGTTTTTTGGTGGAGTCTTTAGGGTTTTCAACATATAATATCATGACACCTGGAAATAGTGAAAGTTTTACTTCTTCCTTACCAATGTGTATGTTTCTTATTCCTTTTTGTTGTCTGAATGATGTGACTAGGGCTTCCGCTGCCATGTTGAATAAACGTGTTGAGAGTAGACTTGTGTGTCTAGTTCTTAACCTTAGGGGAAAAATTCTCAGTTTCTCCCAATTGAGTATGATGTTAGCTGTGGGTTTTTCATACATGGCCTTTATTATGTTGAGGTATTTTCCTGCTAAACATACTTTATTGAGGGATTTCATCATGACTGAATGTTGTACTTCGTCAAATGCTTCTTTTGCATCTATTGAAAGGATCATATGGATTTTATCTTTCTCCTCTTGTGATAAATCACCTTGATTTATTTGAGAATATCAAACCACCCTTGCATTTAGGGAATAAATCCCACTTGACCCTGGTGAATGACTTTTTTTAATGTATTGTTGGATTTAGTTTGCTAAAATTTTGTTGAGGATTTTTGCATCTATGTTTATCAGAGATACTGACTTGTCTTTCTTTCTCTTTCTCTCTTTTTGTAGTGTCTTTATCTGGTTTTGGTATCAGGGTAATGCAGACCTCATAGAATGAGTTTGGAACCTTTCCTTCATCTTCTATTTTTTCGAAATATTTTGAGAAGAATAGTTATTAACTGTAAATGTTTGGTAAAATTTACCTGCGAAGCCATCTGTTCCTGGACTTTTGTTTGTTGGGAATTTTTTGATTACTAGTACAATTTCATTGCTGGTAATTGGTCTGTTCAAATTTTCTGTTTCTTCTTGATTCAATTTTAGGAGGTTATGTTTCTAAGAATTTATCCATTTCTTCTGGGTTGTCCATTTTGTTGGCATATGATTTTTCATAATATTCTCTTATAATCCTTTTATTTCTCTGGTGTTTATTATTTCTTCTCTTTCATTTGTGATTTTGTTTATTTGGGTCCTCTCCCTCTTTTTCTTGATGACTCTGGATAAAGGTTTATCACTTTTGTTGATCTTTTCAAACATTCAGCTCCTGATCTCACTGATCTGGTCTATAGGTATTTTTAGTTTCTCTTTCATTTATTTCCATTATAATATTTATTATTTACTTCTTTCTGCTGGTTTTGGGTTTGTTTTCTTCTTTTTCTACCTCCTCTATGTGTAAGCTTAGGTTTTTTATCTGAGATTTTTCTTGCTTCTTGAGATGGGCTTGTACTGCTATAAACTTTCACTCTTGAACCGTTGTGTTGGTTTTCATTTATATCCCTGTATTTTTAAAATTTATTCTTTGATTTCTTGGTTGACCTGTTTATCGTTTAGTAGCATGTTATTTAACCCACATGTATTTGTGTTCTTTGCAAGTTTTTTCTTGTGATTTATTTATAATTGTATAGCATTGTGGGCTGAAAAGATGCATATTATGACATTGATCTTTCTGAGTTAGTTGAGACTTATTTTGTGGCCTAATATGTGATCCATTCTGAAGAATATTCCATGTGCACTTGACAACAATGTGTATTCTGCTGTTTTAGGTTGCAGTGTTCAGAATATATCTGTTAGATCCACCTGGTACAATGTGTCATTCAAGGCTACTGTTTACTTGTTGATTTTCTGTCTGGATCATCTGTCCATTGATGTAAGTGGACATCACTACTATTGTTGTATAACTAATTGTTGTACAATTTTTCCTTTATGTTTGTTGACAGATGCTTTATATATTTGGGTGCTCCCATATTGGATGCATAGATATTTATATCTTCTTGTTGGATTGTTCCTTTTATGACTATATAGTGTTCTTCTTTATCTCTTTGATTTAAAGTCTGTTTTGTCCAATGTAAGTATTGCTACTCCAGCTTTTTTTTGACATCCATTTTCATTAAAATGCTTTTCCATCCCTTCACTTTTAATCTGCATGTGTCTTTAGGTCTGAAATGAATCTCTTGTAGGCAGCATATAGATGGGCCTTGTTTTTTATCCATTCTGTAATCCTGTGTCTTCCTTTTAAAATTTTGGGGACACTTGGTTGGCTCAGTCGGTTAAGCGGCCATGATAATCTCACAGTTCATGAATTCAAGCCCTGCGTTGGGCTCTCTGCTGACAGCTCAGAAACTGGAGCTTGCTTCAGATTCCGTGTTTCCTTCTCTCTCTGCTCCTCCTCTGCTCACACTCTGTCTCTCTCTCTCAAAAATAAATAAACATTTAAAAAATGTTTTAAATTTTAAATATTTATTTTTGAGGGAGAGAGAGAGAGAGAGAAAGAGCATGTGAGCTTGAGTTGGGGAGGGTTACAGAAAGAGGGAGACAGAGGATCTGAAGCAGACTCTGTGCTGCCAGAACAGAACTCGATGCAGGGTTTGAATACACAAACTGTGATATCATGACCTGAGCTGAAGCCCGACATTTAACCGACTGAGCCACCCAGGCACTCCTTTTTAAATATTTATTTAATTATTTTGAGAGAGAGAGAGAGAGAGAGCGAGAGAGAGAGAGCATGCGTGTGAGCAGGGGAAGAGCAGAGAGAGACCAAGAGAGAGAATTTGGAGCAGGATCCATTGATGGCAGCACAGAGCCCAATGCAGGGCTCGATCTCACAAACTGCAAGATGATAACCTGAGCTGAAATTGAGAGTTGGGTGCTCAACTAACTGAGTCACCCAGGTGCCCCACCCATGTCTTTTAATTGGAGAGTTTAGCGTATTTACACTGAAAGTAATTATTGATAGATGTGTGCTTATTTTGTTTTATGGTTGTTTTTGTAGTTCTTCTCTGTCCTTTTCTCACTCTGCTCTCTCATGATTAGTTGGCTTTCTTTAGCATTATAATTGGATTCTCTTATTTTTATTGTTTGCATATCTTTTACTGGTTTTGATTTGTGTTCACCATTCAGTTCTTATATAACGTCTTCTGCATATAGCAGTCTATATTAAGTTGATGGTCATTTAAGTTTGAACCTATTCTTTACTCCTCTCCCCACACAAATTTAAGTATATGGTATCATACTTTATATACTTTGATTTTGTGAGTCCTTTGATATTTACAGATATGATTACTGCTTTTGTGTTTCCTACTTTTCTTACTCCTATGTATAGTCTTTCCTTTCTACTCAGATAGTCCTCTTTAACATTTCTTGTGAGGCTGATTTAGTTGTCATAAATTTCTTTAGCATTTGTTTGTTTGAGAAATTCTTTGTCTTCTATTCTGAGTGCTAGCCTTGCTGGTTAGAGTATTCTTGGCTGCATATTTTTGGCTTTCCTCTTTTTCAATATATCATGACACTCCCTTCTAGCCTGCAAAATTTCTATTAAAAGATCAGCTGATAGCTTTATAGATATAACTGTCTTCTTTTCTCTTGCTGCTTTTAAAATTCTCTTATTATCAGTATTTTTTGCCATTTTGATTACTATATATCTTGATGTGGACCTCCTTGGATTGATTTTGTAAGGGCCTCTTTATGCATCCTGGATCTGAATTTCTCTTTTCTTCCCCAAATTCAGAAAGGTTTTGGCCATATACTCAAGTGAACTTTCTGCCTTATTTTTTCTCTCTTCTTCTTCTGGGATCCCTATAATGTGAATGTTATTATTCTTGATGGTGTTGCTGTGTTTCCTAAGTCTGTTTTAATTTTATATTATTTTCTCTCTTACCTTCTCAGCTTGATCGCTTTCTACTATTCTATCCTCCAGGTTGTTGATCCATTCATTCTTGTGCTCTCTCTAGTCTGCTATTTATCCTATCTAGTGTGTGTGTGTGTGTGTGTGTGTGTGTGTGTGTGTGATTTATTGAGTCTTTCATCTCTATTTTTTTATGTTTTATATCTCTTTAAGGGGCTCAGTGAGGTCCTCTTCTCGTTTCTCAAGTCTAGTGAGTACCTTTATGATTACTAATTTAAATTCTCTGTTAGGCATATGACTTACCTCTGTGGTTTTTTTTTTAAGCTCTCTCTGTTATTTTATTCTGTTCTTTCTTTTGGGACATGTTCCTTTGTCTTCTCAGTTTGGCCAGCTCTCCTTTTCTCTGTATTAGGAACTTGAGCTATGTCTCCTCTCTTAAAAGTACCAGCCTTTTGAAGAAGAAGTCCTGCAGTGCCCTGCAGTGCCCTGCAGTGCCCTGCAGTTCATTGTCTCCTGTTCCCTAGAACCTGGTGCTTCAGGGGATTCTTCTGGGCTTAGCCACTTTTCCCTTCAGTGAAGTTTTGTGCAATGGCTTTCTTTACTTGTGGGCAGTGTTTGGTCCCTGTACTTTATTAGTGGGTCAGTCTGGACAACCTTGGGCTTTAATTAAGTCAGACAACGCGTTTGCCACAGAGGCAGTATCACTGAACTTCAACGATCTTTCCCTTTGTTGTCCCCTGAGAAGCTTTCATTGGTGGCTGAGACCTGCAGTCAGTCCAGCAGTCTGCCCCCAACCCACTGCTGGGCCATAGTCTGACTGGTGTGTATGGTAATCATTCTCTTTCCCTGGGGCAGGAGTCTCTTTAGACATAGTTCTAGACCCTGCTGGGGCTGCTTGCACACTGCAAAACTTGTGGTACCACTTTGGACGGACTCTAGCCAAGAGTGTATTTGAGGGATTGGATCCACAAAGTATGTGGGGATGGGATTCACAGTATTAGGAAGCTGGGTGGAGAGTGTTTGCCCTCTGTTGGTTCCCACAGGTGGTTCTTTGTTTAGGCTTGGGGGTAACAGGAAAAAACAGCACTCACTAGCTACTTTATTCCTGAAGAAGTGCCCCAGTGATCTCTACTCCTCCAGCACATGCTCTGAGATTCAGAAACAAATCTTCTTCCTGTATGTCTCAGGAGATTTTCAAGTGCTGGTTCCATGTGTTGTGATGTCTCTTTAAGGACAGGGACTCTTTCTTCTTGTCCTCCCTCCCAGAGCTGAGCCTGCTGATTTTTCAAGTTTCAGATTTTAAGTCCTGCTGGTTGTAAGAACTCATGAAATGTGTCCCCTCTGGTTTTCAAAGCCAAACATTATAGGGATTTCTATTCCCTGTGTGGACTCCCTGGTGTAAGCATCTTTTTCTCTCTTCTTTCCACCACCACAGTGTCCCTCTCTTTCATGGACAGTCCCATGGGTCAGTTTAGCTCATGACCATATTTCTACTCAGCCTATGGAGGCCACTTCTTTGCATTTAGTGGTAAAGTTTGTTCTGCCAGTCTTTGGGTCATTTTCTGGGTTATGTACACTGATGTGTGTGTTATCGAATTGGATTTTTGCAACAAAGTTAGCTTAGGGTCCTCATACTCCACCATCTTCCCTGGAAGTCCTTGGGAGTGGTTGTAACATTTCAAATGTTAATATCATTAAAATTTTTTTGATCACTTTTTCTAAATTTCCTTCAAATTTTAGAGAAGGAAAAAGAATATAATACAAAGGACTCAATAAAAGAGCCTATAAATACAACTCTTTTCTTTGTGGTGAGAAATGCCTCAGATGAGGATTTTCTAGATGTTCACCTTTCAAAAAAAGCCACTGCATACAATTAAACTGCAATTCCAAGAAGGCAGAACACTGACACCAGAAGAATAATTTGCTCAGAGAAATGGTAGGGGTAATTATGGTGTAGCCCTTGAATGAGGTGTGGTAGTCAAGGAGATGCACCACTGGCCATGAATCCAAAGAGTGAGTGTGACACCTGCTTTGTGGAATCAGAAGGGTCAGCAAAACTGGACAGTAGATTAGTAACTTATGGCCAGTGAGTGTCTAAGAATGTGAACTCTCAGACAGGTTTTAGGAGAATATGGCTACCAGAGAACAATCTTGAAAAACTACTGAAAATTATGTCATGAGAAAAGCATCCAGGTTCATGTTTCCCACTTAATAATTCATTAGGAAACTAAAGCTAGTTATGTAGTGTGTATAGGAGAGACTCCCACAGAAAATACCATTTCCCATGTCTGGAGTAACTTTTCTCATTCTTGTCCATTATAGAAGCTCATTTTCATTTTAGATCTGGGGTAAATGTTATTTTACTTCACCTTTTGTCATTTCCCCTATTTTCAAGTACAGCCACTCCTTCCTTTGTCTCTCATAGCATTTACACACACACACACACTTTCTCTTCGTCTCTTAACCATAGATTAAGTATTTCAAAGAAAGTGTTCAGAACATCCACTTACCTTTGTATCTTGGCCCCTAGCACATGGACTGACACATAATAGGTGCTCATAAATATTGAATAAATAAATTAATAAGGCTTATAGACAAAGAGAGTAAGATTAAAGTGTAGCAGGATAAGAACCAAGAGTTTTTAAGACACAGTGGCTCTCATGCTTGAAAGTGATTCGAAATACATTCCAACAGAATTTGAAAACATTTTGGATTCAGTATGTTTCAAGGATTATTACTAAAACCAGAAAAAGATGACTGATTCATATGAGGCTAAGTGGCTAATTCTTAGAATTGGCATTTTGTCACATTTGCCATCATTCAACTAATCCTTAATAGGGTGGGATTGGCAAATGAATAGGAATTGATTTGCATTAAATATATTACAATTAGTTTTAAAGGTATATAAATTATAATTTGATAGATCAGTATAGAAATCTTTCATAATAGTTTGTTCTCAATTAAGTTGTTTCCATAATTCCAAATTTAAAAATCAAAACTTTTCAACTGTTCATCTAGTCATGCGCCTGAACTCCTAATAAATTCAAAGTAATGGAATCTTCTAGCATGATTTGGATCTCTATCAATAACTGAGTAGAGGCAGTTTTCAACTGAATTATTTCCAAAAAAAATCACACTTACATGGTATACTGCATTTTGTATTATTTTAAGAAATGTATCTTTGACATATTAGATGGTTATTAATAAATAAATAAATAAATAAATAACATAAATAGTATAAGTTAAGTATTGTCCATCTTAGGTTACATATTGATAACAGATGAAGTAAAATTATCCTTCTTCATGTAAGCAGACAGCGGGAACTTGAGCACTGTTTGTTTTTTTCTCCTCTTGTCTCTAATTTGATCTCTAGAGCCTTGGTCTCAATTTCCATAAAAGCCATTTCCTATGTGAAGTAGGCAATTTTTACTGATGAAGAAAAGACCTCTGTGACATTTTTTTCTGGAGGCTAGCATCAATTTGTTGACTTCTTTCCAGTGACCTTCAAAGGATAATGATAACGCATCATTACTAATCTATATTGGAGTTGAACTTGTAATCTTTAGACCAAGAGTTGTGTATTTGACATCTTTATGCATGATTTCTGTATTTTATTTCATTTTATTTTTATTTTTTTTAATTAAAGTATTTTATTATTTTCTTTGTGAAAAACTTATTGAGAGTACTTGATGGTGCTGGTCTCCTAATGATTTCTGTATTTATCTCTTGGGTCATTTGTGAGCAGACATGGGAAATTCATATAAACTTAGTTGCAAGGGTGGTTAGGAACTTTAGGATAAAAATTATGTGCAATTCAATTACTTTAAAATTGATGATGGCCACAAGAAAATGTGACATACATATTGTACCAGAGCAGTCAATAGCTCTTTTAGTGAGCTATATGGTGTATAGCCGAGGCAAGTAATTCTTCCTTGTATAAAAATTCCATTTTTATCTTGATTCTTAGTAACTTAAAATCAACTAGGTACATATCCATGGTTCACATGGAAAGGATTATAAAAGGTTTAGAAATATAAAACAGATTATATAGCCTAGATTCTTCATGCCTTTATAACTGAAACCCAGGTACTACAAGGATATACAACTTTGAAGGTATGTAGAAACCATACTGTGGTGATACCAGCTCTCATTGCCAACGAGTGGAGGTCTTAGAACAGACCTGAGAGACACACATATAGATTTTTTAAAATGACATTTATTCTTCCACTGAAACTGAACACATTATTCTGAGTCAGATATACTTGCTTGCTGAATCTCTCATTACTACCTTTGGGTAAATGAGGAAAGGAAATGCTTTCTTTCCCATATTCCTGCAAAATTATGCCTTGTATCTCCAACACTTAGCAGGATGAACTGGCTACTTAATTCCAATTAAACAAAGACTTAAACCACACATGACAGGAAATCATGTTCACATGAATGGCTGTCTTTTCTCTCATCTCCAGATGTAAAACATGCAAGAGATTTATGAGAATATTCTTTGTCAAGATCTTCAGAATAGAGGGTTCTGAAAAGGATATGATTAATATGTGGTAATCACATACTGTTTGTTTAACCAGCTTTTCTTTTTTCATTGGAAATAATGACTGTTTAAATGAAATTAATAATTTTTCCCTATTGTCTAGGCTAACGTTGGTTGGTTGGGTTCAGTTACCTGCTATGATTATGATCCTGTTAAAGTACAGATGCATTAGTGGCTTACAGAAATTCTGCTCTATCAACTACTACTTTTTCTTTTTCTGAAGTCAAATGGAGCGATTGGTGTGGTTCTTCCCTCTGAAGTCTTTTATCTTCTTTGAAGTAGTAATGTGCTTTGTCATAAACATGCTAATGGCCAACGTATAAGGCTTATTTCGTTAACAAATACTGATTAACAAATAAAGATGTGTCAATTAGCAATTAAACTGCAAAGAAAGTAATATATTGTAATATTCAGTGTTTGAGAAAGCATAAGAAATAACACTCGTATATTCTTCTTGGGGACCAACTTCTGTGGACATATCTTGAGAGTGTATATCAACACATGTAAAAATATGTGAACCTTTTGACCCAATAACTTTACTTCAAATATATTTATCCTAATGAACAAATAATGAGTGTGTAAAAAGATATTTTCAAAACACTATATATTATATCTTTCCTTTTAAAGGTGATAATATATAAAACAATGTGAAAGTCAATAATAGGACATTTGTGATATAAATTGTAAATCATAAATAAATTAGTCTTAAAAATAATGTTGTAGAAAAATATTAAATACCATAGCAAGAGACTCATGATAGTTTATACGAAAAGGGTGTGCTAGAAAGCAGTATTTCCAGGATGATTTTTATTTAAATGGAAATTGCATGTTAAAGACTAAAACATATGCATGTTTCAGAATATTAATTGAAATTATCTCTCAGTCAAGGTTTATTGGGTAACTGTCACCATTGATCTTTACTTTCTAAATGTTTTCATGACATTTTAAATTAGAAAATACCAAAAAAATCTTATTTCAAACCAAAAAAAAAAAGTCATTCTGCAGATAAGTAGGGCATTATTGATTGTGTAGAGCTTTGAAAAGTTGACATCGCTTTATAAATGACGTGCTTAGAGATTTCCTATTTGCTCTTATGTTGATGGGCCAAACCAAAATGCCATGTACCTGCCTATGAGACAGATAACTTGAAAGAATGTCTTATGACTCCAGAATAACTGAGGAGAATGTCCCACAAGATGTGTGCTGTGACAAACTAGGAACCACCCATAATCATATGTAGAATATAGTTATCCTCAGTTTTCACAACTTTCACCTCTAAATTTAGAGAAAACTCATTGCTTGGATCTTTGGGATCTGATGGGTGGGAAGATATGTCTTAGGAACAGGGGGCTTGATTTAGGTTTTGAGCTCAGGTCATATGCTTTAGTATATTTATTATAAATCTTTATGATAAAATATTGGGTATAAGCCTAGATAAATATAAAATGGTAACTTGTTTCTTCTCATTTTTCATTTGAATTTATATAAACATCATTGCTCTCCCTTGGAAACTCTACAGAAAGGGATGAATGTGGTTTGTGGCAGAATTAATTTATTTTTAAGTTCGCTAGCAAAATACCCTAAAAATCTCATCCACATTTGTGACACAAATTTAGGAAACATAAGTCTACCAATCAAAAAAGCTACTAGAAATAAATTTTAATTCTCTGCCTCTCTAACCTCTGTACTAGAATATTATTTATTGTATCACAGGTACCCAGAATACTCCTGGAATTTAGTAGGCATTCTATAATTTGTTAAATAAATTGCATAGATTAATGAAAAATGAATCCATTAGATTAGACAATACAAAATCATTAGTGACTGCTACTAGAATCCTTTGCTATGAGAGCAGAAATTCTGGGTTGCTGTGAGGTATTGAGTATTTGGGAAATGAGGAATCACTTAGATTTTATAAAGTTTTACTGTGTATCTTCAGGATGTTTCCACAAGCTTTGATTGTTTCTGAGTCTTATACATCATTTAAACTGTCTTTCGATTATTCAACTGACTTACTATCCCTCTGTTAAATGGCAAGACTTCAGAGACACTCCCCTAACATGTGTCTCTTGAGATTTTCCAAAGAGGGAGGCATTTATTCTCACTTCTAACACCTCCTACATTGTTGTGCTACCTATTCCTTTCTCCAGCCTCGTTCACCATTCTTTCCAGCTTTCAGGGAAATGGCTTTCTATTATGGTATTCAGTGTCTTTGAAAGAAGGTCCCACATTAAGGTTTAGTGATTCTAGGGACACAAATCCTTCATTGTGTCATTACCTCTCTTCTTCTCAGGACATCTAGGTGTTCCCTGGGGACTGAGCTGAAATAGTTTCAAATACAGCCTCATACTTGACCTAGAATCTCCTGTCTCTGGAACTTCCAAGGCTGGGCTGCTGACACTAGTCCACCATACAAGTTTACTTTTCAATTTAGCCAGGGCATCCTTGGAGGTCCAGGACTCCTTCCTATATAATTTGGCTTCTTTGGGGAGACATAGCATATCATATTATATTTATACACACACACCTCATCCTGTTTATAATATTATATTTTTCCCCCTATGGGATTCCTGGGCATTAAACAAAATCCTTTTATGGTTTTGTTTTTTTATTTTTTGTTAGGTACCCTTGAGCATTCCAAATCAATTACAGAATCACAGTCTGTCTGGAGCAGAGAGAGAGCTACTGTGGTGTTGTCACTTTCTTCAATCAATCACGTATCTCAACTTTGATTCATGTAAGACATTTTCTTGGAAGTTTAAAATTCAAATATATTTGCTTATAACTCACCTCTCCTGCAAAGGATTTAAGCTAACTTATAGCAAAAGTCATATTTAACAAATTAGTAAAATATATGACATCAGAACCAAGTAAAGAGGTTTCTAAATAGATCAACACAGGTAATGTGATTGATATTTATCTCTGAGTTTTCAGGAAGCCAGAATGAAATTATACACACACACACACATATATGCATAAGCCAAGTTATTAGAAAGTAGAAACCATAGCTCTTCAGGGGAAACAAATATGTAAATAATTTTGAACTTGATTGCAAATAGATGCACTGAGTGACAGAAAACGTCCTCAGTAAAATATTAACACAAATAGAACAATCGAAATGCTTAAGAAACAAGTTGAGTTTGTAAAAAGCATTTTTGCCTTGGAATCATTTAGCTTGATGGTGATCATACAAAACACTGTATTGTCAAAATTAACCAGCCTACAAAGATTTTACATCTCCTTATGATGAAGAATTGGCTTATTAGATTCAGTAAATATTTCTTATAGGCTTATTATTAGTCCAGCAGCCTCTTATATGCTATGAGGGATGGCAGGCAACTTAAGATGGGGGTTCACCATGTATGAAACTTTCCATTTTATTTAATATTATTTTCTCAGCAATAGAAAAGAAGAATTGTGTATTTATTTTTTCTTATTATTGAGTAAGGATTGGTGGTGTATGTGTTGAAAAAAAGCGAAATTTCATTTTTTTATTTGAAGGATTTGATCGCTGCTGGATTGAAATTAGAACAGTGAAACAAAGAGAATAATCAAGAATGGTGCCCATGATTTTGGCTTTACCCCTGGAAGAATGGTAGTGCCAACCACTGAAATTGGCAAATGGCTAGAAAAATCACGAAATCCCCTTTTGGGCATCTTAGGTTAGAGATACCTAGCAGACATTTATATCTTACTTCCCCTTCGTAACATTTGATGCTGTATTGTATTTAATCACTTCAAAAGCTTTCTTTCTTTTTCTTTTCCTCTAATTATTGTTTCTTAGCATTTCCGTCTTTTTACCACTTCACTGCTCCTTTTCTCTTGTGGCCATCTGTTTTCCTAAGTTATCACAACCACATAGAACTTCAACAACTGTCTGGATGCTAATGTACCACAGTGTATCTTTTTACCATAGACCTTTCTCCTGAACTCAACATACCCATTGATTTAATTGAACCTTATACTAAACTTGTCTCAAACTCTGCTCACCAACTTTGCCCACATGCTTGTTATTCTTTTCTTAATGAGTAATACTAAATATCGAGAGTTAACTGTGTATCAGATACTCTGCTAAGCATTTTATATCCATTGATTCACTTAGTTCTTACAACAACTTACAAGGTAGATAGATGTCACCCCACTTTCCATATGAAGAAATTGAAGCACTTAGTGACTTTTGTAAAGTGGCAGAGCTGGGGTCCTAAACTCAGGTAGGTAATCCTCTCTAGAATCTAGACTCTTAACCTTTAAGCTATATAGCACCTTTGCTATCACCATCTGTTCAATCGATTATGTCAGAAATCTGGGAATCACTTCAGTCTTCTTATTCTTCCTATATATATGCAATATGTTATCAAATCCTCTGAACAGATCTTGGATCTATCTCCTTTGTTCTGTCCCCACTGCTATGTGTAACTTTAAATCTTCATTATTTCTAACCAGGACTATTTCCACATCTTTCTCTGTCTTCAGTCTTTTATCTCTTTTATAGTGCTGCAAACAAGTTTATACAAATTGAAAATATTATCATATTCTTTACCTATTTAAATCCATCCATTATCTTCTCATTGATAGGCAATATGG
The DNA here is from genome assembly GCF_027475565.1 of Acinonyx jubatus. Lineage (NCBI taxonomy): Eukaryota > Metazoa > Chordata > Mammalia > Carnivora > Felidae > Acinonyx > Acinonyx jubatus. Next base: position 44,697,300 of record NC_069391.1, read on the forward strand.
TCTAGTGGTTAAGAATTCAGGCCAACCCATATGGGACCAAACCCTATTTTGCTACTTAATTTATTTAGTTTAAGTTTATTTAGAATCTCTACCCTTAATAGCCACATCTTAAAATGGAGTTCATAGTAGTACCTATGCTGTAGAGGTATATGGAGCATTAAGGGAGAGAAGGCATGCAAAACATTTAGCAGGGTGTGTAGCACGTAGCAAAAACATAGTAAGTGCTGCTGATAATTTATTGTTGTTGTTGTTCTTTCAGTTTCTAAGGCAAAATTCAGTCTCAGCCTGGCATGAGAGGCCCACAGCACCACCTATCTACTCCTTCAGTCTTACGTTGACCTAAGCGTTATTCCTTATGCCCACCACACCCAGTGAAATATCACGAGTCTCACACATCTATGCTTTCACTCAGCTGCCCTTCCTGCCTGGAACCATGTGTTCTAGCTGAGACACCTGGCAAAATGTTTCTTACGTTTTGAAACTTGATTTAAAAAACATATCACAAAGTCCCTCCTGATTCTTCCTTCTCACTCTACTCAGGATTGAGTAGAGTATTTTCTCTCTGATGTCCTTTCTATTCACCACAAATTTCTCTCCTAGTACCCATGGTATTTAAATGCAGTATTTGTGTACATATCGTTGTTCCTCTGTCATAGCCTAAACTGTTCAGCATCAAAGAGTTTTATTGACCTTTGTATTCCCGGGACAGACCACAATGCCTAGAATGTAAGAGACAAAAAAGATCTGAGAAACACACGGAGAATAGCCATGTCACTCCAGATGAGGCCTAGATCACCAGCCAACCCATCAGCTCATCAAGGACACATGAGCAAACCCATTCTAGAACAATAGCACTGCCAAGTTGAGCTGCAGATTTATGAGAAATGATACATGGACACTTGGCATTTTAAGCACAAGATGTGGGGTGTTTGTTTCATGACAGTAACTAACTGAAACAGATCATAAATAAAACACCAGGAAAAGAGAATAATTTAATTTCAATGCTAGATTTTCTATGCCAACAACAGTAAGAGACACTTTGGAAGAAACAGTTTGTCCTTGTCTGTAGGAAAATAAAAACACTTCATGAAGGGAGTAAAAACTCACAAGATTAGGAGCTTTTCATTCCAATTATAAAAGTTGAAACTCCAGCTCATCACTCGCTCCACCTCCGTTTTCTTAGCCACTATTGATGAGCATATCAGAGACTTGGAGGCATCCAGTTATTTTGTAATAGTGGAGAGCAACTGTGTGTGATGAGTGTCTAGGGCACAATGGAAGTCAGTATAGCTACATGTACAATGTCAGGATTTTGCACAACGCTTCCCAATTAACTTCCAGAGAGCCTGACTACAATATCACCAGCTGCTCACTCAATCAATTTCGACACGTTTTCCGGAGCTAAATGGGGCTTGCATGACTGCATTTGCATGGGAGCTTTCTCCAGTCGCAATGCCATAACTAGCAGGTGAAGTGTTTGGAAATGCCTCTTTTTTGTGCTTTGTGGGGCATTCTCTTTGATTTTATACCTTCCCTGTCTCTTTCTCCAACGTCACTTTGCATCTTTAAGACTTGTAAGTTTGGAATGAGTCAAAAACCAGTGATGTGAGGACTGAGATGAACTCCACACCTTTCATAATTTATTCATCTGTTAATTCATACTTTTGCAAGATACAGACTGACTGCTTATTATGTGTGAGGTACTGTGCAAGGTGCTGGGGATACAATAAAAAATAACGTTCAGCCACAGAATTCACATTTGAGGGAAGAGCCTGGAAATACAGAAGTAAACAATAGGTAATGATAGGGAGGATAGTCAGAGCAATCTCCTGTAAGAAGGTTCTGTTTAAGATGAGACCTGAAGGACAAGAAAGAGTCAGCGATGGGAAAACTTTGGGGAAAGAGAATTTAAGGTGGCTAGAAAGAGTGACAAATCTCTTTTGTGGAGAAGAGCTCATTGGGTTACAGAACTGACGAGTGGCCAGTGTGATGATAGTAGGACACAGAAGTGATAAGAGAACAAGACAGGGAAGCCAAGCAGAGAGTAGTGCATGCAGAGTTCTGAAGACCAGGCCAGTAATTTGCATTTTGCATGACTTGGGCATTCAAATCACTCTTTCTGCTTTTCTTTATTGTCCTAAGACAATAAATCAGCTGAATGCAAGAGAGGGAGAAAAGAGACTGGCAATTGCAGTGATACAGGTGTGTACTTGGACAAGAGAGATGATAGTGAAGATGAAGACAATGCAGAGATTATGCTACGTTTTGGAGGTGGGGCTGTCTGATCTAATGGAAGCCATGTTTTTGAGGGTGTTTTGGTGGAAAAATTATTAATATAAACTTCAGTTTGCTCTACCAGCCTCAGACCACAAGTGATGATTCCATCCAGTGAAGGGCATTACATTGTACCAAGATCACCAACTGAGGTTGCCTAACTTTTGAATGGGAAAAACTATAGCCAGATAGGTAGGCGTCAAAAATTTTAAATGGGCTCAGCAGAAAGAACTATTCATGTGTACAGAAATGGCAAACGTATGCAAACTGAAATGTTTCTTCAGATAAGAAAAGATTTAAAATTTCCCTCAACCAACATTTCTTCGTATTTGATGTCTATTGTACCTAGGATGAGCAAATGTATAGGAAAACTAGAAGTAAGCCTAAATTAAACTCTACAGATACATTTTTGGGAAATACATCTGCTCTGGTCATGCACATGATATAAACCGCAATGAATCAGTAGTTCCTACTGAGTAATATGCTAAATGACTTAGTGTCTGGTTTATATTAAGTGGCAAAGTCGTTGACACTTGAATGAGGGGTGGGGGTGTTAGGGGTGCTGACCTCCCCCTACACACAGTTGAAAATTGCATATAGGGGCACCTGGATGGTTCAGTAGGTCGAGAGTCCCATTCTTGATTTTGGCTCCGATCGTGATCTGAGGGTCATGGAATCAAGCACTGTTTTAGGCTCCACACTGAACATTGAACGTGCTTAAGATTTTCTCTTTCTCTCTCCCTCTGCTCTCTCCCCCTGCCCCCACTCGCATGCCCGCCCTCCCTCTCCCTCTCTCTCTCTCTCTCTCTCTCCCTCTCTCTTTCTCTCTCTCTCTCTCTCTCTATATATATATAAAGACAAAAAAAACATTTTTTAAAGAAAGAAAGACAAAAAAAGGAAAATTTGCATATAACTTTGACCCCCCAAAAACTTAACTACTAATAGCCTACTGTTGACCAGAAGTTAAGAGATAACAAACAGTAGATGAACACATATTTTTAATATTATATACTGTATTCTTACAGTAAAATAAACTAAAGAAAATGCTATTAAGAAAACCATAAGGAAAATACATTTACAGTACTGTGCCAGATTTATTGAAAAAAAATCTGCCTGTAAGTGGACCGACACAGTCAACCCCATATTGTTGCAGGGCCAACTGTAATCAGAAATCAAACAAATCCCAAGATAATAGAAAATTATTTACTAAAAGTAGAAAAAGAATAACACTCCAACTGCTGGTATTCAGCAACTTTAAAGTTGAGATAAAATGTATAAATGGAACTAAATTCTCTTGCTCTGCAACTCAACAGGCAATAATACAACAAATGAAAAGCTTTATTTATGGAAGATTTGAGATTTCCTCAGGTTTAAAAAAATCATAGAAAAAAAAAGACTATGAATTCAAAGAACGTAGAGATTTATGTAATTGTGGTAAGAGAATAATAGTCTCCCACAGATTTCTATGTCCTAATCCCTGAAACCTGTGAATATGTTACCTTACAAAAAGGATTTTGCAGATGTGAATAAGTTAAGGACCTTGCCATTGCAAGATGATCCTGAATTAGCTAGTGGGGCCCAGTGAAATCATGAATCTTTGGGGGAGGGAAGTAGGAGGGTCAGAGATACAGAATTAGATGTAGTGACAGAACTAGATTTGAGAGAGACAGGAAGGTTTGGTGATGCCACCATTATCATATGATGAAGGAAGGGGTCATGAGCCCCTGAGGAATGCAGGAGGACTCCAGATGCTGGAAAAGCAAGGAAACCCATTTTCCCTTTTAGCTTTGAAGAGAGAGGCAGCTTGACTATACCATATTGAACTTCTGACCCCTAGAACGTTAAATAAACAAAAATTGTATTGTTTTAAACCACTAAGTTTGTTAGGGGCGCCTGGGTGGCTCGGTTGAGCGTCCGACTTCGGCTCCGGTCATGATCTCACAGTTCATGAGTTCGAGCCCCGCGTCAGGCTCTGTGCTCACAGCTTGGAGCCTGGAACCTGCTTTGCATTCTATGTCTCCCTCTTTCTCTGCCCCTAACCCACTCGCATTCTGTGTCTGTCTCTCTCAAAAATAAATAAAACATTAAAAAAAATTTAAACCACTAAGTTTGTGGTAATTTGCTATGACAGTAGTAGGAAACTAATACAACAATGAAAAAACAGAGGAAATGGGGGAAAAACTATCATACAAGAATAGACATTTATATAAAACTAAAACTGAGACTGAAGTACTATTTAAAGCAATATGTGCAATAAAAAATGAAACTATTAAAAAGATTGTGGATTTTGTGCAATGTGGCATCTCTAATATAAATAGAAAATATTCAAGAGAAACTTACAGTACCAAATAAAGAAAATAATAATGCATACTTAATGCAAAGCATTTAACTAAAACATTTGGAAGTTAGCATGTAGATATTAGATAAGGACTAGTATTTAATAAGAGATTGTTTAAAAGACTGCTTTTAGCGGTGCATCCACAAAACTTTCACATTCTATAACCAGACCATTTACAGTCAAAGATCCCAAGAACTTCAGTCCGTGGTCAGTAATAACTGTTAATTGGAAAGTTCCATAGTAAACTCATAAAAGGAGACTGGATAATACAGAGATAGTTCATGAATATATATAATCTTTAGTGTATCTTAAATATATCTTAAAGATGAATTTTCTGAACGTGAAAAGAAATGCTAATAATGAACCACCCTAGTTGTTTAATGGGGTTTCTAGGGTCCCTTCGGTGGCTCAATCAGTTAGGTGTCCAACTTCGGCTTAGGCATGATCTCGAAGTCTGTGAGTTGGAGCCCTACATCGGGCTCTGTGCTGACAGCCCAGAGCTTAGAGCCTGCTTCAGATTCTGTGTCTCCCTCTCTCTCTCTCTCTCTCTGCCTCTCCCCCACTCGTTACTCTCTGTCTTTCAAAAATAAATAAACATTAAAAAATGTTTTTAATGTGGTTTCTTGCATGTTGTTTAATTTTGCTTTTAGAATATTGTGCCACAGAACTATGGTCTGGTCCTCTGATGGTGAATTCAGGAGTAGTCTGAAATCTATGAAGAAAGAATTTCTAATGGAAAATTTCAGACTAATCTTTTATAGGTCACATTATCCCCACTGCAATATAGCCTGCTCAGCCAACGGCATGAAATACTCTTTTCAAGACAATTACAAGATTTTTCTATTTTCCCTAGTCCTTTTTAATTTCAGACTTCCTGAAATAAAATGCTGAAAATGTACCTGTATATTTTCCAAGAAATGGAAGGGAAGAAAGAGGGCCTTTTGTCAACAATTACCAGCGATGGCAGTACAGATACCCCAAAGCTAGGGCAAACATCTGATTAATAAAATTGAATCACTTGTAAATCAGCGGTGAAGTGTCAGGTCCTTGAATAGGTTGGAGGATTTATTCTAATGAAAGAATGGCAATAAAGAAGCATTTACAACTGAAATGGGGATGGAAGTAATTAAGAGCTCCTTTGAAAACAGAAGGATAAATGAAGGAGTTGGGGAAGGCTAGAGTGTTAATAGGAGTTAACACAACAGCTGCCGACCGTTTGTCTTCTTGATCGGCTAACTTTATGGATTTTTTTAAGGCAGCATTCCATTTAAAACACTATGGTAAACATAAATATTTATCCAAATGGTATGATCATAACTCCTGGAATCAGATGTCGAATATAAAAGTAATACCATGTTTAAAAGCCCATGGAAAACATTTTTTTTCACAGTGCCACATTGAATATAATCTTTGAAATTGCTAAATGCTACAATTCAGAAACAGAGTATGTCAGGTTATTTAAATAAAAGTTACAGAAATTAAAATGTGTGAGGACAGATTTAAAGTTCCATTGGCTTTTCATATTGAGTTAGTTTAGCTGAAATCTTACTATCTCTTCTGGCCCAATTCAAATCCTTGCCTTAAACATCTTTGACAATGTTGTCACTTCCTTACTGGGCTTATAAATGTTATTATGTTCTTCATTCACTTTTAATAAATAGCTCATATTCCAAAGTGGATGTAAATTTCCTATTGGCAAAGAAATAAATGTAAAATTTCCTGTTTTTGCATCCATGGAGGAAGAATTGGTTGAGAATCTTCAAGTGACTGAGAAAGACATCATAAGCAGAAAAAAAAGAAAAGAAAGGAATGTATTGGCTCACTTAAACAATTCCAAGGTAGATTTTTCAGGTATTTAAATTAATTAAACAAGGAGGCCATTAAACAGATGGCTCTAATCCTGTGGTGGCCTACATAAGCAAACCAAAACCAAACACTGTCAATGATTCAAGCTTATTAAGTCAAAACCCTGAGGACAGCCAATCAGAAGCAGCTTACTAGGCTTTAAACTATAGCCAACCAATAATTCTTAAGTAAACTTTTAAAAATTTTAATATGCCTCATTTTATCTTTAATACAAGTAATGCTGGATTAAGGGCTTCAAAATCTTTTTATCAAAATCCAAATTTTCTCTATTGTTAACTCTTCTCTGTTGAAGAAGTTCAAGCTGGCTCTTACTGTATGATCCCAGGACTCCAGGCTTTCCTTTACATACCCAGAAAGAATACTACAGTATCTTTCCCATAAACATCATCAGAAAAAGATCTAATTATTTCTCCCTGGCTCTGACTGTGACTTCCTTTGCATCTTAAAAAAAAATTTTTTTTAATGTTTATATTTGAGAGAGACAGACAGAGCTTGAGCGGGAGAGGGGCAGAGAGAGAGAGGGAGACACAGAATCTGAAGCAGGCTCCGAGCTGTCAGGACAGAGCCCAACGCGGGGTTCGAACTCACAGACCATGAGATTATGACCTGAGACGAAGTCGGATGCCCAACCGACTGAGCCACCCAGGCGCCCCTCCTTTGCATCTTTATTTATTTTGGCCAGAGAAATATGATAAAATGACTGGGAAGTCAGTTCACATGTATCACATCTGAATTAGGCATGGATATAATCTAGCCTCAAACACAAGTGCTGAGGAAGCAGAGGAAAGGTGGACCCACAGAGAGAAAGGGTAGGTTTATTCATCAGAAAGAGAATGAATGTCTCGATGTACAAAAATTCTGTCTTCTGTGAAAAACCCAAAATTCATTCTCTCTCTTTCTCTCCCTCTCTCTCTCTCTCTCTCATCCTTTTGGAGATTTCCAAAATATACATGAGAATGTGTTTTATGGGGGAAATTAAAGGTGAGGAAGTAGGTTTGGGTCAAATTGTGGACAGATCTGAATACCAGGCTAAAGATTTGAGACATTATGTTCTCAGTAGGCTACCATTGATGAAGATTTTGAAGTGGAAGAATATCACGTTTAACAGGTATTTCCCCCTAATTATTATTAAAATATATGGCAATGAAGTTAATATAAATGTTGCAATTACTCTGTTCCTGGTGTACATTTTGTATATATGTATATATATATATATATATATATATATATATATATAATATGTATATATATACACACACACATATATATGTATATATATATTTTTTTCTCTTACCACTTTATGAGGTAGGTTAGAATAATCTTTTGAATAGAAATTGAGTCTCAGAAAAAACAGGTGAAAGACATCAAAAGGTATAAAGTTCCAGTTATAAAATAATTAAGTCATGGGGATTTAATGTATAGCATGGTGACGGTAGCTAATAATACTGCATATTTGAAAGTTGCTAAGACAGCAGATCTTAAAAGCTCTGATCACACAAAAAAATTGTAACTGTGTAGTGATGGATGTTAACTAGACTTCTTGTGGTGGTGATCATTTCGCAGTACATACAAATATCCAATCTTTATGCTGTATAGCGGATACTAGTGTAATGTTACATGTCAATTATACCTCAATTTAAAAAAGGACATAGTTTGTTGTAACACAGCTGTTGAAAACATTTCCTGATTGTCAAGACTCAGAGAAACAGAATGGGGTTCCAATTCATACCTCTTGTTGTTGCTGTTTATTTATTTTTGAGAGAGAGAGAGAGAGAGAGAGAGAGAGGGAGGGAGATCGTAAGTGGGAGAGGGGCAGAGAGAGAGGGAGACACAGAATCCAAAGCAGGCTCCAGGCTCTGAGCTGTCAGCACAGAGCCTGACGCGGGGCTCCATCCCACAAACTGTGACATCACGACTTGAGCTAAAGTCTGAGGCTCAACAACTGAACCACCCAAGTGCCCGTTCGATTCATACCTCTTATTTCAAACTAGTTCTTCTTGTGTCCCCTGTTTAAATGGAGCCTCCTTTAGAAGTCCTCAGAGGGTATCCTCTGCTCACGTTGTTGGAGGGCTTCCTGCAAACCTCCTTCCCTTGACCTATTTATTCTCTCTTGGTTCCAAAGTGTTCTGCTGCTGAACCTCCACCTCTATCATTGAATCTGTTTTCTTAAGAGCCTTGGATTTCAGACATTGTTTTCAAGGCATGATGTAACTTTTCACATTAATAGTGATATTTTCAAAAACTGGAAAATGCAAAGGCCAGTTCTAAGATAATAATTGTCAGTGTGGCATTGTACAGAGTGGTTAAAAGAACGGTTTTGCGGGTAAGAGAATGAAAATAGGAGGGTCAAATAGTTTGCCGCTATAGCAATACTCAGTGTGGGAAGCAGATCAGGAGTAGAGGCACTCGGTTTTCTAGCTCAATGAGTTTTCTATTCTGACCCAACTCTGACTTTTAAAACAAAACAACTTGTCTTTGAGATATTGTCTCTGAAAACCTTTCCTAGTGGAAGCTAATGAGTCTGATGTGTAAAATAACATTATACACAAAGGCAAATTTAAAGAGAAGTAGTACTTTTGTCCTTTCAGATTTGTATATGTGGAAACAGAACAAAAGAAACTTCTTTGGTGTCACTGCAAAATTTGTTTTATTAAAGAGTTTTTGCTAAATGGAACATCACCAGATATTTTAACTTTTAATGTTTATTATTTTCGAGAAAGAGAGAGAGCGAGAGCGAGCACAAGCAGGGGAGGGGCAGAGAGAGACAGTGACAGAATCCAAAGCAGGTTCCAGACTCTGAGCTGTCAGCCCAGAGCCTGATGTGCTTGAACTCAAGAGCCGTGAAATCATGACCTGAGCCGACGTTGGAAGCTTAACCAATTAAGTCACCCAGGTGCCCCCATCACCAGATATTTTAAATTCATGTCAAAAATTATCCCATGATTTAAAAAATGATGTAAATGATACACAGAAATGTAGCACAAATGAAAATCATACTATTGCTTTGCTTAACTTATTGAAAACATCCGTAAGTTTAAAACAGGATAAAATATTTTAGAAAATGAGATAGGCCTCAAAACATTACCAAAAGGTGAAACTCCAAAGCTTGTGAGGATGGCCATTGCTCCAGTGTCATAATTATACTGGACTCACTGAAAATTTCTATGTGACTTTCATGCTCTGGGAATTTCATTTTCTCATGAAAGTCTAGGAATATATCAGCTCTCTCGCATGCATTTCCTGCACTGGGGCCAACGGCAGAAACGGTTGACGGACAAGAGTTTTGTGTTGTGCCAAATGCACAACAGGTGAAATAATCAGATAATGAGTCTAGGCAGGCAGTGAAAGTGTATGGAAGTGTGAAGTGAACCATCAACAAAATAACTGCTGTCACTCTTGACATTTCCAATTCTTAGACTTTAAGGGGGTACCAATTAATTCCTGAAAATAAAATTTAAAAACCCACTTAAAGGCTATTATATCGTAGTGAAAAGACTTGTTAAAGAGCCTGGAGTACCAGTAGCCTTATGACCCTAAACAAGATGGCTTGCCATTATCCTGATATTGTACCTCGTGCAATTAGCGGAAGTACCAATTAGTCCCTAGAAATGGCAAAACAGGTATACGGTCAGCTTTCAAATAGGCGACTGAATTGGAAGAGACGAGAAAGACTGACATGTTGCAGCATAAAGCTGCAGGAAACAGATTTGGACATAAAACAGGTTCTTATTACAGTTTCATAAAAAGAAACAGCCAGAAAAGGACTGTTTTAAGTAAAATAAAATAAAATAAAATAAAATAAAATAAAATAAAATAAAATAAAATAAAATAACAGTCTCTGGTAACCTATTCTATGATCCTGTATTTCTGTGGTGTCCTTTTCCGTGTAAAATGTGCCCTCATTTTATAAAATGACATTTAATTTCTATTATGTGAGTTTGGCTTCGGTCTACAAGTTCTAATACAGCACTCAATGCTGGAATAATTATATTCTGAAACTAAAAGAGGCCCAAAACATTATCACACTGTATTATAATCCCACTGGATTATAATTTTGTGAGGATAAATACATAAAGGTAGGTCATCTGCTCTAAAAACAATCACACATTCCAGTGGCTTAATATAATGAAAGTTTACTTCTCATTCATGTCATAGTCCAAGGTCGGGGGAGGTTGGGGGAGATTGCTCCATGTAGTCATCAGAAATGCAGGCTTTTCTCATTTGGATTCTGACAGTCCTTTTGATTACTCAGGCATATAGGAAGAAAAACAGAGAAGGACTGAATGGGAGAATTTTATGGGCTCAGCCTGAAATGGCATATTTTATATCTGTATGCATTGCATTGTCCAGAACTCAGTCACATGGTGAGTTCTGATTATATGGGAGACGGAGAGATGCATTCTAGCTAAGTGCCAGGAAGGAAATGAAATGAGATTTGGTGAGCACTTGACCATCTTTGCTATAGCCCCACCTCTGTTCATCAAATGTATATTTCACTCTATTCACTACAGCCCAGACAATGCTTACTTAGCACTATGTCAAGTCAATGATAGGTAATCAACATATGCATGCTATCATTTGAGAACTTTTATATGACAAGCATTGTGCTTAGATGTTTCAGTCATTAATTCATTAAAACCTTCATTCAAAATATTTATTTGGCATTTATATGAGGTATTTTCTGTGCAATATGCTGAATATGATAAAGACAGTGTCTTTGCTTCTTGGAGTTTATGGTCTTAAGGGGAAGATATTTTTTAAAAAGTGTTTTTATTTATTTTTTTATTCATTTATTTATTTTGGGAGAGAGAGAGAGAAGAGAGAGAGAAAGAATCTCAAGCAGGATCCACACTGTCAGGATGGAGTCTGACGCAGGGCTCAAACTCATGATGCGTGAGATCATGACCTGAGCCAAAACGGATAGTCGGATGCTTAACCAACTGAGTCACCCAGGGGCCCCTAAAATGTGGTTTTTAAATACGGACTGCAAAGTTCTAAGAATTTTTTTTAAAGTTGCTGATAGAATAATTGGGAGGAAAAGCTACTTATTTTTAAATTTTTATTTATTGTTTAAGGACAAGCTATTTTTTTATTTATTAAAAATTTTTTAATGTTTATTTTTGAGAGAGAGAGAAAGAGAGAGACAGAGAAGGAGTGAGTGGGGGAGGGGAAGAGAGAGAGGGAGACACAGAATCTGAAGCAGGCTCCGAGCTGTCAGCACAGAGACCAACGCGGGGCTCAAACTCATGAACTGTGAGATCATGACCTGAGCCAAAGTCGGACGCTTAACCAAATGAGCCACCCAGGTGCCCCCCCAAAGAAGGAGATATTAATTAGTACTCTAATAAGACTCTTTTAAAAATAAGAATCACATAACATGAAAAATCACTCTATCCTCTTAGCCATACTTGTTACTTTGCCTTGAGGTCTTACTTTCCTCACTATTTAAATAATCCTATTTTTTCAATTAGTAGTCTAAGAGCCATCCATGTATGTGAACACTTATTAATAGTTGTTCAAATAATATACTTACTGATTTTTTGTCTGATCTTTCAGTTATTAGGCAGAAGTTAAAATCCCTCATGATGATGATCAAATTATTTTCTCTCTATAAATCTGCCACTTTTCTCTTAATATTGTGTGTCTATACTATTAAGTATATTTAGATTTCCAGTTACAGTTGGCCCTTGAACAACACAGGGGTTAGGGGCACTGACCCTCCACACACTTGAAAATCTGCATATAACTTTTGACTTTTTGAAAAGTTAATTACTAATAGCCTGCTGTTGATTGATTAGAAACCTTCCCAATAACATAAACAGTTGATTAATACATATTTTGTATGTTATATGTATTATATGCTGTATTCTTACCAGAAAGTAAGCTAGAGAGAAGGAAATGTTAAGAAAATCGTAAGAGAAAATACATCTATAGTACTATATTCTATTTATTGAAAAAAAAAAATCACACAAAAGTGAAGCTCCACGGTTCAAAGTAGTGTTGTTCAAGGGCCAACTGTATTTTATGTTCCTGGTGAACTAAAACATTATGTTTTAGAGATGGCTTTTATAAAAACACCTATCTGGATTTTTAAAGTCCCATCTAGTTTTTGTTGTTCCTGGAGAATTTATCCCATCCATACATTGTAGTAAGTGAGGGATTTTGTAGTTTGTCCTTTCTATTTCTTTTTCTTAGCTTCTTTTGGATTGATTATTACTTATTATGCCATTTTTATTACCCTTACATGTCAGAAAGCTGTATACACTATTTCTGTTAATTTAGAAATCACATCAGAGTTCCTTAATCTAAATCAAAGGTTAATGAATATCTGTGCTCTCCTTAAGAATAATAGAAGAGTCTTTAAACTTCAAATTCAATCACTCCCACCCAAATTGTTGCTATTTTCCTGATGATTTCATTTTTAAAAAAATAAAAGGCAGAATTTTTTTGATTAATATAGTCAATATCTGTTTAGATTTATGTAAAATTTATTGTCTTATTTATCATTCAATTTTGCATCTCAGATTTCCATTCTATGTTCCACTTTCTTCTAACAAAATTAAATCCCTTAGAAATCCTTCTTATCAGGAAATATGGCAAACTCTCAATTTTTGTTTGTCTGAAAAATAACTTTGAAAGATATTTTTGCTCTGTGTGGTATTTGGGGTTGACAGTTGCCTTGATAGATATTAAATCTCTGTAATAACATTAACGATATTTTTCCTTTATTCTCCTTTTTAAAAATTAGCTGGCAGTCATTACTTTGGAGGTAGAATGACTTTCATATCTGACATATTTTTTCTCTGCTGCTACTGAATATTTATTTCAGATCTTTAGGTTATTACTTCTCTTGTATATTCTTTATGATATGTTGTTCAATATCACACTGTGTTTGTAATTTTACTTATGCTATTTTTCATATCCTGATGTAGTATACAGACATTTTTTTATCCGAACATTTCAAAAATGTTTTGGCCAAACATTTTTATGGTCTCTTTCTCCATTACTTGACTTTAGTTTTCCATTTTTACTTTTTAATTAAAATATTTTTTTAATGTTTATTTTTGAGAGAGACAGAGACAGAGACAGAGTGCGAGGAGTGGGGGAGGGGCAGAGACAGAGGGAGACACAGAATCCAAAGCAGGCTCCAGGCTCTGAACTGTCAGCACTGAGCCCAAAGAAAGGGGCTCGAACCCACCAACGGTGAGATCTTGACCTGAGCCAAAGTTGGTTGCTTAACTGACTAAGCCATCCAGGCACCCTCCATTTTTATTTCTTTCAATAAATGTTCTTTTCAAACATTCTAAATCTGGTAATTCCCATACCTGAAGTCTTTGGTGATCTGGTCTGGTATTGGCTTGTTTCTACCTGTTTTGACTCATGATGCCTTGTTTTTTGCTGCATTTATAGTGTCTATCCTGTGAACTGATGTTGTCCAGATATGTAGTGAGTACTGTGGATTCCTTCAAAAAAGATTTGTGTTTTCTTCTGCCAGATTCCTATGGGCACCATCAGTCTAGTACTTCTTTTGAATAAGCTTTTCATTTCATATCACTTTAGTTTAAGTAACGTGCTTAAATTAGGCTGCAAACCCTTATATGGCCTAGATTAAGAGTGAGGATTCTAAAAATAGATTTTATTTGAGATGTGCACTTTTTCTTTCCTCCTTTTCTCTTTTTTCTCTTTCTTCTTTTTCCTCCTTGTCCTTGTTTGCTTCTTCTAACTATCTCCAAGTATGGGAAGAACAGGGTTATTTCCAGCTCCCTCAGTGAGATTTTAAGCCTGTATTTTCTCTTATTCACCATATACTGAATAAACTCTAGGTTTTCTTCTATTTGCGCTCTCTAGAGCTTTAAAAATAAACTCAAAGCTATAGGTCATTGGAAAATGCCCTCACAATGAAAACCAGCTTGAATAATTCTCTTATTTCTCTTGGATCATGATCTCATATTGGTTTTGGCTAAAAGACACCTTACTATATTGCCTGCTTAGCAATTAAATTTCAAAAGTTCATTCTAATATTTTCCCTGGAATTTTTACACATTTTCTTCAGGAAGGTCAATCAGAGGACATAGCCTGCGATGCTACCAAAAAGATAATTTGGAGGAGAAGACCTTCATGGTGAATTTGAATTTATTTTTTTTAAGTGGGAGGTTTAAAGTATAGACAAATCTCTTCTCCTTTGAATTGGGAAAAAGTACAGGAAATTATACTCCCTTGGGAGAAGTAATTAACAATAAAGTATATATATATATATATATATATATATATATATATATATATAGTCAAATAAATTATGTGTTTATGTAGCTAAAAGCAAAACAAATTTCAACTGAAATCCAGAAGGATCTTGCTTTCATAAAATCAGCTGAGCCTCTGCAGCCTTTTGTTGTTGTTTTGCTGTTGTTATTGTTGCTGAACTCTAGAAAAAATATCAGGACCAGGCCAGCAGCTTGAAAAATTATCAATTAAATTTTCTCATTAGCTATATTTGGTTCCTTAATTGGCCTTTTTGACTGTGTAATTTCAAGTGATAATTATTTGTGGCACTAGCCCATTCCTATATCAATGTTATCTCTTAATTAATTCAAGAAATTGACTTAACATTTTTTTCTATCTTCAGACACAGAAGTAATTTGTGAGTTACTATTCCTTAGACAGCACAGTCAGCAGCACTTTGAAAAATGACAGTAAGAAAGTCCAATCTCACAGACTTACACCACAATAGCATTGATAATAATCTCGGAGAAGCTCTGCTAAGGAAGAATTGTACATATTTGGTGTGAAATAGAAAATCATGGGGTTATAGATTAGAGAACGAGAGAAACGGAAAAAAAAAATAGAATGTTCATTCATCTTCAACAGAGAACTCTCAAATCTCAAAAACACAGAATTGTAATGGATGAAAATAATTAATATATATGAATACTAAATATACACATATAAAATGCTGAGTGTTCTGGTTTCATTAGAGAAAGCTAGCAATGAGTGTTTGGCATTCCTACATTTCCCATTGGATTGCTGAAATCAGGGAAACATACCAAAGGAAGCAGTGTCTCAGTGGACAGTAATTTTCCATACCTGAATAGGAATTTCCACTCCTCAAAGTAAAAATGAGCTAGTGAGGAGACAAAGTATTATGGTCATCTAAGAAAAGAAGGTAGAGAATTGCCATTCAGTCACTGTAACTTTGGATGCTTACTCCAGAACCTACTTCCCTTACTAAAAGCGCTTTCTAAAGCTGTCCTAGTCCCCTGCTCTCTTCCCCAAGTCATGACTAATGCTTTTCTTATATCCACTCTTCAAGTATTTTTAGAGGTAATTCAGTACTACAAAGGGCAGAGATGTTTATGTAGTTGCTAAATTGGCAGTAAGGAGAGATGAAGCCCAAGAAGTTTCCTCAGAACAATGACTTGGGGGATTGGTGTTTTAGAGGCACTTTGGTAAGGAAAGAAACCCAGACTGCTGCAGACTAGCCAGGAAAAATCTTGTTAGAGCATGATGAGGAGTCAGATGACCTCACATTCCCTCCTTAGGCTAGCAAATCTAAATCAGAAAATAATGAATTACTCCTTCAGAGAAAACCTGTAATATAAGTCTCAAATCAAACCCTAACATAATGAGTAAAGGTGATACTATAGACAAATTTTCATAAAATCTGGAATAGGACAAAATTGAACAATGAGCTGGAGGCAAGATCCAGTGTAATAAAGAAAAGTGATTGGTACTAATTGAAAAGCAAGGACCAAAACTATCATTATTAAGTGAGAAAATGACTTTATACTGAAAACAATCCAATGGAATCAATAGAAATTATATATATATATAATTTAGTATATTATTATATTATTATATTACACTTTGTATATTATGTAAATATATAATACATCTATATTAATACATATTAATTATAATAATATAATATAATAATGTAATATATAATATAATATTATATTATATATTTAAATATGTACATATTTAAAATACAGAGTTTAGCAAGGGTGTTGGTAATAAGGTGAAAATAAAATGTAAATGGCTATTATAAATTTATAGAAGTTGAATAATTTGGCTACAGTGAATGTATATAAGAAATAAGACTTGGGTGCCTGGGTGGCTCAGTCTGTTATGCCCCTGGCTCTTGATTTTGGTTCAGGTCATGATCTCAAGGTTCATGAATTTGAGCCCTGCATCGGGCTCTATGCTGGCCGTGCAGAGCCTGCTTGGGATTCTCTTTCTCCCTCTCTCTCTCTCTCTGCCCCTCCCTGGTGTGTGTGCATGTGTGAGCATGCACACTCTCTCTCAAAATAAACAAAAAAAAAAAGGAAAGAAGTCTTTCATTTTGTAGATGAGATAATAAAATTCAAGAAAGAGAGTGACTGTTATTTTTTAAAGGCTTATAGCCAGTAAGTGGCACAGATGCAGCTTGTACTGATTTCTTGGCCTCCAAACAGAACAACTTAGACCAGAGGTGGCTACATTTTTCTAAAGGGATAGATGAGATGTAAATGTGAACAAAGATGAAGTTATGCACAAATAAGCTCTTCAAATGTTAGTATTTTTCACGATTTTTTTTTTCAGTTGGAGTGCAAGGGCCCTGTATTTTTGTATTCAGAGGAACACCTCACTTTGTTCCAAAGGAGTGACCAAGAGGTTCTTCCCTCAGCTTGACCAAACTTTAGACAGGCTCCGCCTGACTCTGGGCCCCTAACTTCCCTTTCCTTTGAGTATTTACTTTAAGAAACTCGTCCTTGTAAATTTTCTCTCTGTATCTCTGAGATATAAACCTTTTTGAAAGCCTCTTGCCAGTTCTGCTCCCAGGATGGTCTTTCTCAATGACTTGGGAGACATCATTTTGAAATATAATCATCGAGGAAGATGAGGTAGGCCTCTGTCTCCCAGCCTCTGTGGGAGAGGAAGAGCCTGACTTCTTTGGGCACTTTGCTTCAAGCTGTTAAACTCTCTCCTGTCAGGAAGATACAAGGAAGTTTACTCTTCCTTTGGGTAAGCCAGTTAGCAAACACAGATGGCCTAAAACCTTCCCATTCTGCCCTTTGTTCCAATGGAGTTGTAATCGGAGTTCTGGTATTTCTCTCCTATTACAACAGCCACGAGTAAAATCTTCTCTGGCTATTTAACAGTCTAGTACAATTTACTCTGACATATACCACCTCTTATTTCCACAAAACATCCTGCTTGAAAATATCTTTATATAAATTATTAAAGCCACTTACGTGATTTTTTTAATAGGAAAGTAGTTGCCACTTAACATTATTTCTTCTTCATTTCTGTTTCATTGGTCTTCCTCTTGCTTCTGTGAGAGTTCTCTCAATCCTGCTGTGGCTGCTAATTGCAAAGGTGACCTAAAATCTGATTCGCACAATTTTACATTTGAAAAGCCACTGTCAAACTCTCGAGTTCTTTAACAGACTATCACAGCTTCTACCTCGGTTTCCTTTCTTAAATATCTGCACCACCTCCGACCTTCATGTTCCTCTCTGACTTGCACATGAAGGAACGTGGTATGAAGTTAGTAGGGCCCACATCCTGAAAGATTAGTCTGTCCACCCTATGCCCATAGTTAGAACTAATTGAATTAGTCCCACGCCCTAGCAAAGAAGTAAAATCAATATTACAATTAAAACTGCATTACTGTATAATTGGATTTTCAAAGGAAACCTGGAAGAGGGGAAGAGTGGAAAGTGTTTCTTATGTCTAAAAGTAACATATTTGTATTACGTTTATATCTTCAAAATAATCCTGCAGAAATTGACGCAATAGCGTCAATTTCATTAGCCAGAGTTTATTACAAGAGCTTAGTCCTTCGCAACACCATTCTTACAGCCAAAGGCTTTCCTATCTGTTGCCACTGGGCTGTCTGGGCCACTCGCTTACTTTCCTAGCTCACACATTCAGCATTAGGATTTTCAGGGGCCATTTTATTAAGTGTGTTTGTTAAATCATATCCAAGATTTTTTGTTTCCCTAGATCAAAAGAAATCCATCGGAAAGAACTGGGCAGCTTAAATAGTTGAACTGTTAGTTCTTTCCTGGAGCTCACTGCCTTCCCTTCGAATGCTCTTTACCACAATTCCAAACATAGATTAAACTCCTTTCATAATGTGATGTTAGAAGAGACTCTCAATTTATTTAAAAAAAAAAAAGTGGCATCACTAGGGCCACAGGAGAGCACCATTTGGCATGGTGACATGGCTCCTCTCTTAGAACTTAGCAATTTAGGAAAGTTGAATAAAGGAACATTTTCAGTCACATCCCTGTGTCAGAAAGACCAGGAGGGCCTGAGCTAGAAGGGGGACAGAATACATGGACAAATTACATATCATCTTTAGACTCAAAAATATTCTCCTTAATTGGGAATAGCCTAAGTTATACACACAAAAAGTACAAACAAACAAACAAGAGGGTATATGCCACGTAAGTGGTATAGACGTGAAAATATGCAGGTATAATGAAGTAGAACTCGTGAAAATGAAGACCTCATTCATGTATTACATGTATAACTTGATAACTGTGTTTCCCTAAGCGTATATAGGGCACTTGATCCTTGTAGGCCATAGCTTTCTCATTTCTAAATTGAAAATGTTGAACTGATTAGAATGTCTCATCCAATTCTGAAATTCAATGAAATTCAGAAGAGGGATATCATATCATGGGATGGTATGGGTATGGCTGATTACCTGAAGGCACATGAAACATGAGGTACCATTGAAAGACTAAGTGGATGTCATTAGGTAAAGGATATAAAAGGCAGACAAAGTGTGAGCAAAAGCAAACTGTTACTGTGTTTTGTTCACTTTTGTGTCCATAGGGCTGGTCGCAGTACGTGAAACGCAATGGACAATGTCTAATACTTACTGAATGAATTAACTGGGCGGTGTTCCCATTGCTCACGAGGGGGGTGCCATCTAAAAGATCCCATTCTGTATTTGCTTAATGAAGTTAATCACTGAAAGAAAAATTTGTGCAGAAACTTTCTTCGGTGACTTGTAATGGATAAAACTGAGCATTTTCCATCTCTATCCCAAATTTCTCTAGTCTGAATGCCAAGACCTTATTTCAAAATTGCCAAGGTCATATTTTTAATAAATGGCAAAATTCTGAATCAGCCTATGAAATTCCTTCACCTATGTCAGTTTCTAATCCAGAGAGAACTTCCTAATCTGTTTCTTACTTGTCTGGTGACGTGTACTTCATGTTCCCCATTCTCTGCTGTGTTCTTGAGTTGGGTTCTGCATTCCAATGCAGTTTTCCAGCTCTTCAGCTTTCAGAACAAATTCTTACCTACATGATACGTGGACCATCTAATGAACTGCTTCCCATGCCCACCTGTTTTTTCCGTTCTTGTGCCACTTTTAAAACTTTGATGCTTTTTGCACATTCTTTTCTCCTCTGAGGTCGCCTTGGGTGTGCTTTTAACCAGTTATTGCCAGGATCAATCTTGGATACTAGAAAAAGGGGCACATTGTTTTGATTTCCCCGGAGCCTGCTACGGTTGTGATGTTCAAAACGGAAGTGCCTGGAGAAGACATCTTTGCTTGCATATCAATTCTTGGCAACAGATAAATTGTTTCTCTATAGTTTTCTCTTTGAATTTTATGTTGGATCAGTTTTTAACTTGGAGACCATTCTCTTTTGAGTAATACTTTTTCAATGTGTCACACCTTGAGATTTATTGCGCCAATACATCATCAGAGTGACAGCCAGCCCTGATGATGTATAGCTTAATACATCATGAAAGCAATTTCTCATTCAGGTTACATATTACATAGGAATGTTAGTGCTTGTGTTGTAAAAAATATATATAAATTTATGGCCTTACAACAAATAGAACTTTCTGAGAGTTTGTAAAACTCTTGGATCTGTCCCAAATCTAGCTAGGCAATAAAATTAGCACTGGATCTTAAAAATACTGAGTGCCAACCCTTCTCTGTATAGGGACAGAAATCTTCTTTATAAATGTTTATTTTTTCAAAAGGAAATATGTGCACTTGGTTAAAAAAATTTTTAAATACAAAAATATATACAATGAAGACTATCTCTTCCTTCTGTCCATATCTGGAACCTATCTAGCACCCTTCCCCAGAGCAAAAAAACTTACCAAATCTTTTAGAGATAATGTAAGAATATACTGACACCCACATGTATATATATATTTTCCCTTTATATGCAATCAGCAACATATTCTGCATTTTCCCTACTTACCAGTATAAATCAAAAATACCTTCATGTATTTACAGATAGACTTTTCTTATTCTTTTTTTGTAATAGCATACATCATCATATCATTCTCCCATATTCTATTTTTTTATTTCTTATGTTTATTTATCTAAGAGAGAGAAAGAGAGGGGTGGGGGAGAGAGAGCATGTGCAGGAGTGGGGAATGGGCAGAGAGACAGGGAGACACAGAATCTGAAGCAGTCCCCAGGTTCCGAGCTGGAAGTCCAGACCCTGATGCGGGGCTTGAACTCAGGAACCTCAAGATCAGGACCTGAGCCAAAGGTGAATGCTTAACCAACAGAGCTATTCAGGCACCCCTTATTCTCCCATATTCTAAAGAGATATTATTGCTTTTCTATAGAATAACCACTTTTCCTTATTTCATGGGCAGAATACAAACTAGAACAATACTGAAAAAAAATGACTAGGAAGAAAATGGAGTTACTTTAAGTTTTTCCTCATATATGATATAGATCTGTATTACTCTTTTTATGATAGCATAAATTTCTTTATGAAGCATATGATTTATTTTATGATTTTGACTCCAGGAGAACTCATTTTCATTTAATAAGAATTTAAAATTCTTAGTTTACATGAAACATTGAATTAAGTGAATCTTACCAAAGGTGATAAAAACATCTACATTTTTTAGAGATAAACTAAAACTGGGAAGAAAGAAGAGAAAGAAATCACAGAAACTGCAGTGTGATTAAGAACATAATACAGTTTAAAAATAAGTGGCCACTCTTGACAGAAATGTCCCAAGCTGTTACATTGTATTCATCACCTTCTTTATTTTTACTTATGAACTTGCCTGGAAAATTTAGCTTTAGTTTGTGTCATGGACAAATCAACTAATATAGGGAAAATGGATTTTTTTATAGTCTCTCAAATGAGGAAAGGTATTGAGGGATATGAGGAATTCCAAGGTGAAAAGTGTCATTCTTTAATCCACGTTGCAAAAGCAGGTGTAATTGAAGGCCATATATAAAGTAGTTTGAAAAGAGTAGGTGTCTCCGCAAAATCAGTTTTTTAAAAAACTCGTGGCTATTATGATGATTATTATAAGCAAGTTAGCTCTTCTCCATCAGTCTGGCATTTTGTTTTTGCTTTGCCTTCTTCATGATTTATTCTATGTTTTCTATTATGAAAGTATCAATTTCCTCCTCTAGTATTTGCTTAGTCACTTCTTTTACTACTTAGCTATAAATATAAGTCCACAAAAGACAGAAATTTTGAAACTGTGTAAGAGATTAGTATTTTTTTTTTTGGCCAAAATACAGAGGTTTTATTTTCTCCTTTCTCCTTCCTTTGACCTCCTTGATTTATCCAACTAATTAACTTGAGAGTATATAGATATTTAACCAGAGGATTTTTAAAAATCTCCTTTTAAGAGAAGAAACTCTCAAAAACTGCTCTGGGGCAAGTTTACATGGTGTGTGTATGCACTGGTAAGCACACACACACGCACTTATTTCCAACCCTCAATCCTCTTTTCTCCTTCCCACTCTTCTGCGAAGGATATATTTCTGAGATGTATATGTATATGTATATATATGTATATATATATGGGAGGGACAGAGAGAGAGAGATGTGTGTGTGTGTGTGTGTGTGTATACACCTGAGGAGGTGCTGGGAAGAATTTAGTTTGTAGAGGATGGGAGAGAAAGCATTTCATCTCAAAGTAGAGAGAGTCATTCTTGAGAGTAGAAGGTGTTAAGAAACAGGGCTTCCAGAGAAAAAGATGATGGAGGGGTTTGAGGAAGGGTAGGGAAGAGGAAGAGAGATTGGAGAGCCAGGTTGGAAATAGTGTTGACTGCCCATTTGAATGGACTGGACAGTTTGTGATCCTTACTTCTTAAAAGAAACTTTTAAAAAATCTACCTAACAGATAGTGCTTTCAGAGTTGGGTCCAGTTGAGTGATTATTCTGGCGATAAGGTGGAATAATTAAAAGCGGTTATTAGGGCCTAGCCACACTGTGCTACTTTTGGAAATAAATAATTTTTGTAAATGACATATTTAATTGCTGCTGTAAGAAGCTGAGATCCATTCCTTCCCAATGTAATCCAGTAATCCTCAAAAATAGAACAGGTAACACCTTAGTGACCTTAGTTTTCTACGTCTGCTGATTTTCAAAGTCAAACAGTTCATAGTCAAGCTGGAATTGTAGAACAGAATGATAAATAAGTCAGATTCAGGCATTTAAACTCCAGCAATAACACTTAACAGCTTGGAAAAATTAATCCTTACCCTAATCCCTACTTTATTTTTTAAAGGATTAAGTAAAATATTACATAAGTTTAATAAATCTGATTTTAAAATTAGGGGGCCTGAGTGGTTTAGTCAGTTAAGTGTCTGACTCTTGGTTTCAGTTCAGGTCATGACCTCACAGTTAACGAGTTCGAGTCCTACTTTGGGCTCTGTACAGACAGCTGCAGAGCCTGCTTGGGAATCTCTCTCTCTGCCCCTCCCCTATTCTCACTTATCTCTCTCTCTCTCTCTCTCTCTCTCTCTCTCAACATAAATAAAGCAAACATTAAAAAATAAAATTAGCTTAATTTGTTAAGCAATCTTAAAGTCATCTTTGTATTTTGGCAATCCACAGTTGGCAAAGCAGGAAGATGACAATGGTATAGGAGAACTCATTTGTTTTTAATTAAAAAAAAATATCTTTATTTATTTTTGAGGGAGAGACAGTGTGTGAGCAGGGGAGGAGCAGAGAGAGAGGGAGACACAGAATCCGAAGCAGGCTCCAGGCTTTCAGCTGTCAGCACAGAGCCCGATGTGAGGCTGGGGCTCACAAACAGTGAAATCATGAACTGAGCTGAAGTCAGACGCCCAACAAACTGAGCCACCCAGGCACCCCTAGGAGAACCCATTTTAAGTTGACTTCATAAAGTTTTAGACAGCACCACTTTGAGAGGAAAATAAAGTGCTCAGATTCTGCAGACTTTGAAAAATATTTTTTTGTTTAATATATATGACTAATATGCTGCTTTTTATGTACCAGTATTCATCAATAGAAATTGGGTCACACAGTGCTCACTTACACAGCACATCTACTAAAATTGGAATGATACACATTTGATTAGCATGGCCCCTGTATAAGCATGACACACAAATGTATGAAGCGTTCCATATTTTAAAAAAAAATGGACTATACAATTTGACTTAGCTTTCATTTAATTAACCAGATCATTAGTCAGTTTGCCTTTATTGATGTTTATCCAAAGAGAGAGAGAGAAGAGATATATCATGGATAAGACTCTGAAATCTCTTTCTTGGTCATCTATGAACATGAACGTGTTAAAGTGTTAGCAAATAATGGCAAACAATAATGGCAAACTTTTAATGAGTCATTACTATTTATTTGACATACACAGTTTTCAGCGCTTTACACATGTTATTTAATTGTCCCAACAAGTCTACAAGGAGAGTACTATTGCCCATATTTTTACATAAGAAAAAGAGATATTAATGCCTCACCCAAAGTTATGTAGGTAGTAGGTGACATGGTCAGGAATCATAATGACACAATGTTTCATATGGGGTCTAGCAATTAATCACCAAGCTTTTACACATACCATCTCAGTGTGTATCATAACAGGTCAATTTTACTATAGGATATATTTTGAAGTTATTATGGGATACTATATGTAATATTGTTTATGATTTCTCATTTCAAAAAAGTAAGATGTTTGACAAATTATTACACTAAGATATTTACAAAAATTTTAATGCTTTTCTAAAATATATATTTGCTTGAATTGTATTAATATTTCTGCTCACTAAAAGAAAAAAATGAACTTTTCAGGGACTCATCATCTCTGTTTCAGTTAGGTTCCTAAGAAAAAATAAATAGAATGAGCAGAGGAGAACTGTTTTCATTTCTGCAATTGCTATCAATTCTAAATATGTTTGAAATGTCACTGCACGCTGCTTACCAAGCTGTTGGTACCAAGTGAAGGCAGAATTATTAATGGGAGACCTTTGCCAACAAATGCAAGGGATAGTGAACAATACCCTTCTGTAAGTACAAATGAATGTGCTTTTGCTGGTCTCTCATATGAAATGACAAAAGTCCTACAATGCTGGTAGGAAAGACACAAATAATGAAGACAGTGGAAAATAATGTACTGTTCAATTATTTTCTATCTGAAGGATAGAATTCTGGGAAAGGAGAGAAAAGATGGAAATTAAGATGGGGGTGAGAAAATCAAGAGAAAGGACAATTAGACATTAAAAGAGAAAGTGTGGGAAAAATACAAAGGAATAGAAATGAACTCAAGGAAAAGAATTGAGAAAGTAAGGAAAACTAAATATAGGAAAGAGTATAAAGAATTCCATATTCTTAGCTTTTTGCATCACCATATTTGAACAAACATTCCCAGCATCATTTTGTAGTTTTCTTTTCTACACTCTATAATGTTTGCCATTAGGATTTCACCAGAAAGTATTTTCAGATCTTTTTGTTATTATTAAAAACTATTTTATTTAATTTTTCATCATGATAAGTGTACATTTTAATCCCCATCACCTTTTCACCCATCCCTCCACCCACCTCCCATCTGCTAACCCTTGGTTTGATCTATATAGTTAAAAGTCTGTTTCTTGTTAGTCTCTCTCTGTTTTTTGTTTTTTTTTCCTTTGCTCATCTGTTTTGTTTCTTAAATTCCAAATATAAGTAAGATACATCATATGGAATTTGTTCTTCTCTGACTGGCTTAGTTTGCCTAGCATTATGCTCTCTAGCTTTATCCATGTTGTTGCATATGGTAGGATTTAATTCTTTTTTATGGCTGCATAATATTCCATTGTTTATATGTATCATATCTTCTTTATCCATTCATTTATCAATGGATACTTGGGATGCTTCCTTAGTTTGGCTATTGTAAATAATACTGCAGTAAACATAAGGGTGCATGTGTCTTCCAGAATTAGCGTTTTGTACTTCTTGATTAAATACCCAGTAGTTTAATGAATGGTTTGTAAGTTAGTTCTATTTTTAACTTTCTGAGGAATCTCCATACTGTTTTCTGCAGTGGCTGCACCAGTTTGTATTTTCAGCGAAAGTGCAAGAGGGTTCCACTATGTCCATCCCCTTGCCAACTCTTATTTCTTGTGACTTTGATTTTAGGTAGTCTGACATTATAGTTTTGATTTGCATTTTCTCTATGATGGGTGGTGTTGAGCATCTTTTCATGTGTCTGTTGGCCATCTGTATGTCTTCTTGGGAGAAATGTCTGTTCATGTCTTCTGTCCATTTTTTAATTGGATTTTTTTTTGTTTTTTTGGGTGTTGAGATATATCAGTTCTTTACATATTTCGGATACTAACACTTTGTTGGATATATCATTTACAAATATCTTCCGCCATTCAAAAAGTTGCCTTTTCGTCTTAATGTTTCTTTCACTGTGCAAAGCTTTGTATTTTGATGTAGTCCGATAGTTTATTTTTGCTTTTATTTCCCTTGCCTCGGGAGACATATCTAGAAAAATGTTGTTATGGCTGATGTCAGAGAGATTACTGCCTGTGCTCCCTTTAAGGATTGTTATGGTTTCAGGTCTCACGTTTAGGTCTTTAGTCCATTTTGAATTTATTTTTGTGTATGGTAAAAGAAAGTGGTCTGTTTTCATTATTTTTCATCTAGCTGTCCAGTTTTCCCAACACCACTTATTAAAGAGACTGTCTTATTTCCATGGCATACCCTTTCCTGCTTTGTCAAAAATTAATTAGCCACATAATTGTGGGTTTATTTCTGGGTTTTCTATTCTATTCAATTGATTTCTGAGTCTGTTTTTATGGCAGTATCATACTGCTTTAATTATTATCACTTGGTAATATAACAATATCTGGAATTGTGATACCTCCAAATTTGTTTTTCTTTTTCAAGATTGCATTAGGCATTTTGATGCTTTTTGTGGTTCCATACCAGGTTTAGGATTGTTTGTTCTAATTCTGTGAAAAAAATACTGTTGGTATTTTGATAAGGGTCGCATTCAAATGTACAGATTGCTTTGGGTAGTATAGACATTTTAATGATATTTGTTCCCCCAACCCATGAGCATGGAATGTCTTTCAATTTCTTTCCATCATTTTGAATTTCTTTCATCAGTATTTTATACTTTTCAGAGTACAGATCTTTCACCATTTTGGTTAAGTTTATTCCTAGATATTTTATTGTTTTTGGTGCAGTTGTAAATGGAATTGTTTTTCTTAATTTTACTTTCTGCTGCTTCATTATTAGTATATAGGAATGCACCAGATTTCTGTACTTTTTTTTTTTTTTTTTTTTGGTATTCTGTGACTATTGAATTCATTTACCACTTCTAGTAGTTTTTTGATGGGGTTTCGGTTTTCTCTATACAGTATCATGTCATCTGCAAATAGTGAGAGTTTTACTTCTTCCTTACCACTTTGGATGCCTTTTATTTCCATTTGTTTAATTGCTGTGGCTAGGGCTTCCAATACTATGTTGTATAAAATTGTTGAACGTGGACTTCCTTGTCTGGTTCCTGACCTTAGGGGGAAAGCTCTCAGTTTTTCCCCACTGGGTATGATATTAACTGTGGGTTTTTCATATATGGCCTATGTTATGTTGAGGTCTGTTCCCTCTAGGTATATTTTGCAGAGGGTTTTTATCTCAATGGAGTTGCACTTTATCAAATGCTTTTTTTGCATCTATTGAAATGATCATACAATTTTGCTAATATTTTGTTGAGGATATTTTAATCTATATTTAATCTATATAATCTAGATTCTTAGCCTATAATACTCTTTTTCGTTGAGTTTTTATCAGGTTTTGGTATCAGAGTGATGTTGGTCTAACAGAATGAATTTGGAAATTTTCCTTTCTCTTCTATTTTTTGGAATAATTTGAGAAAAATAAGTACTAAATTATCTTTTAAATGTTTGGTAGAATTTGCCTGTGATGCCATTGGGTCTGGACTTCTGTTTTTTTTGGAAGTTTTTTGATTAGTGATTCAATTTCATTGCTAGTAATTGGTCTGTTCGAGTTTTCTATTTCTTCCTGCCTTAGTTTTAGTAGGTTATATATTTCTAGGAATCTCTTTTAAATTTTCTAATTTTTTGGCACATAGGTTTTCATAATATTCTGTTACAATTGTTTTTATTTCTGTGGTGTTGGTTGTTATTTCCCTTCTTTCATTTGTGATTTTGTTTATTTGGGACCTCTCCCTCTCTCTTTTTTCTGATGAGTCTGGCTAGAGGTTTATCAGTTCATCTTTTGGAGAACAAGCTTCTGATGTCATTGATCTGTTCTTTTTATTTCTTTTTAATTTTTAGTTTCTATATAATTTATTTCTGCTCTAATCTTATTGTTTCCTTTCTTTTGCTGGGTTTGGGTATTGTTTATTCTTTTTCTAGCTACTTTAGGTGTAAGGTTAGGTTGTTTATCTGAAAATTTTCTTGCTTCTTAAGGTAGGCCTGTGTTACTATAAACTTCCCTCTTAGAACCACTTTTGCTTCATCCCAAAGATTTTGGACCCTTGTGTTTTCATTTTCATTCATTTCCATATAATTCTTGAATTTTTCTTTGATTTCTTGGTTGACCAAAGAAATTATTCTTTAGTAGACCTCCATGATTTGTGCTCATTCCATATTTTTTCTTGTGGTTGATTTGTAGTGTCATAGTATTATGGTCAGAAAGGATACATGGTATGACTTCAAAGTTGAGACTTGTTTTGTGCCCTAATATGTGATATAATCTGGAAAATGTTTCATGTGTACTTGAAAAGAAAGTGTATTCTGCTCTTTTAGGATGAAATGTTCTGAAGATGTCTGTTAAATCCATCTGGCTTACTGTGTCATTCAAGGCCACTGTTTCCTTGTTGATTTTCTGTTTGGATGATGTCTCTGTTCATGGAAGTGGATTGTTAAAGTCCCTATTATTATTTTATTACTATCAATTATTTTCTGTATGTTTGTTAATAGCATGTTAATATATGCTATATGTATTTGGGTGCTTTCATGTTGGGTCAGGTTATTTAAATAAAAGTTACAGAAATTAAAATGTGTGAGGACAGATTTAAAGTTCCATTGGCTTTTCATATTGAGTTAGTTTAGCTGAAATCTTACTATCTCTTCTGGCCCAATTCAAATCCTTGCCTTAAACATCTTTGACAATGTTGTCACTTCCTTACTGGGCTTATAAATGTTATTATGTTCTTCATTCACTTTTAATAAATAGCTCATATTCCAAAGTGGATGTAAATTTCCTATTGGCAAAGAAATAAATGTAAAATTTCCTGTTTTTGCATCCATGGAGGAAGAATTGGTTGAGAATCTTCAAGTGACTGAGAAAGACATCATAAGCAGAAAAAAAAGAAAAGAAAGGAATGTATTGGCTCACTTAAACAATTCCAAGGTAGATTTTTCAGGTATTTAAATTAATTAAACAAGGAGGCCATTAAACAGATGGCTCTAATCCTGTGGTGGCCTACATAAGCAAACCAAAACCAAACACTGTCAGTGATTCAAGCTTATTAAGTCAAAACCCTGAGGACAGCCAATCAGAAGCAGCTTACTAGGCTTTAAACTATAGCCAACCAATAATTCTTAAGTAAACTTTTAAAAATTTTAATATGCCTCATTTTATCTTTAATACAAGTAATGCTGGATTAAGGGCTTCAAAATCTTTTTATCAAAATCCAAATTTTCTCTATTGTTAACTCTTCTCTGTTGAAGAAGTTCAAGCTGGCTCTTACTGTATGATCCCAGGACTCCAGGCTTTCCTTTACATACCCAGAAAGAATACTACAGTATCTTTCCCATAAACATCATCAGAAAAAGATCTAATTATTTCTCCCTGGCTCTGACTGTGACTTCCTTTGCATCTTAAAAAAAATTTTTTTTTAATGTTTATATTTGAGAGAGACAGACAGAGCTTGAGCGGGGGAGGGGCAGAGAGAGAGAGGGAGACACAGAATCTGAAGCAGGCTCCGAGCTGTCAGGACAGAGCCCAACGCGGGGTTCGAACTCACAGACCATGAGATTATGACCTGAGACGAAGTCGGATGCCCAACCAACTGAGCCACCCAGGCGCCCCTCCTTTGCATCTTTATTTATTTTGGCCAGAGAAATATGATAAAATGACTGGGAAGTCAGTTCACATGTATCACATCTGAATTAGGCATGGATATAATCTAGCCTCAAACACAAGTGCTGAGGAAGCAGAGGAAAGGTGGACCCACAGAGAGAAAGGGTAGGTTTATTCATCAGAAAGAGAATGAATGTCTCGATGTACAAAAATTCTGTCTTCTGTGAAAAACCCAAAATTCATTCTCTCTCTTTCTCTCCCTCTCTCTCTCTCTCTCTCTCATCCTTTTGGAGATTTCCAAAATATACATGAGAATGTGTTTTATGGGGGAAATTAAAGGTGAGGAAGTAGGTTTGGGTCAAATTGTGGACAGATCTGAATACCAGGCTAAAGATTTGAGACATTATGTTCTCAGTAGGCTACCATTGATGAAGATTTTGAAGTGGAAGAATATCACGTTTAACAGGTATTTCCCCCTAATTATTATTAAAATATATGGCAATGAAGTTAATATAAATGTTGCAATTACTCTGTTCCTGGTGTACATTTTGTATATATGTATATATATATATATATATATATATATATAATATGTATATATATACACACACACATATATATGTATATATATATTTTTTTCTCTTACCACTTTATGAGGTAGGTTAGAATAATCTTTTGAATAGAAATTGAGTCTCAGAAAAAACAGGTGAAAGACATCAAAAGGTATAAAGTTCCAGTTATAAAATAATTAAGTCATGGGGATTTAATGTATAGCATGGTGACGGTAGCTAATAATACTGCATATTTGAAAGTTGCTAAGACAGCAGATCTTAAAAGCTCTGATCACACAAAAAAATTGTAACTGTGTAGTGATGGATGTTAACTAGACTTCTTGTGGTGGTGATCATTTCGCAGTACATACAAATATCCAATCTTTATGCTGTATAGCGGATACTAGTGTAATGTTACATGTCAATTATACCTCAATTTAAAAAAGGACATAGTTTGTTGTAACACAGCTGTTGAAAACATTTCCTGATTGTCAAGACTCAGAGAAACAGAATGGGGTTCCAATTCATACCTCTTGTTGTTGCTGTTTATTTATTTTTGAGAGAGAGAGAGAGAGAGAGAGAGAGAGGGAGGGAGATCGTAAGTGGGAGAGGGGCAGAGAGAGAGGGAGACACAGAATCCAAAGCAGGCTCCAGGCTCTGAGCTGTCAGCACAGAGCCTGACGCGGGGCTCCATCCCACAAACTGTGACATCACGACTTGAGCTAAAGTCTGAGGCTCAACAACTGAACCACCCAAGTGCCCGTTCGATTCATACCTCTTATTTCAAACTAGTTCTTCTTGTGTCCCCTGTTTAAATGGAGCCTCCTTTAGAAGTCCTCAGAGGGTATCCTCTGCTCACGTTGTTGGAGGGCTTCCTGCAAACCTCCTTCCCTTGACCTATTTATTCTCTCTTGGTTCCAAAGTGTTCTGCTGCTGAACCTCCACCTCTATCATTGAATCTGTTTTCTTAAGAGCCTTGGATTTCAGACATTGTTTTCAAGGCATGATGTAACTTTTCACATTAATAGTGATATTTTCAAAAACTGGAAAATGCAAAGGCCAGTTCTAAGATAATAATTGTCAGTGTGGCATTGTACAGAGTGGTTAAAAGAACGGTTTTGCGGGTAAGAGAATGAAAATAGGAGGGTCAAATAGTTTGCCGCTATAGCAATACTCAGTGTGGGAAGCAGATCAGGAGTAGAGGCACTCGGTTTTCTAGCTCAATGAGTTTTCTATTCTGACCCAACTCTGACTTTTAAAACAAAACAACTTGTCTTTGAGATATTGTCTCTGAAAACCTTTCCTAGTGGAAGCTAATGAGTCTGATGTGTAAAATAACATTATACACAAAGGCAAATTTAAAGAGAAGTAGTACTTTTGTCCTTTCAGATTTGTATATGTGGAAACAGAACAAAAGAAACTTCTTTGGTGTCACTGCAAAATTTGTTTTATTAAAGAGTTTTTGCTAAATGGAACATCACCAGATATTTTAACTTTTAATGTTTATTATTTTCGAGAAAGAGAGAGAGCGAGAGCGAGCACAAGCAGGGGAGGGGCAGAGAGAGACAGTGACAGAATCCAAAGCAGGTTCCAGACTCTGAGCTGTCAGCCCAGAGCCTGATGTGCTTGAACTCAAGAGCCGTGAAATCATGACCTGAGCCGACGTTGGAAGCTTAACCAATTAAGTCACCCAGGTGCCCCCATCACCAGATATTTTAAATTCATGTCAAAAATTATCCCATGATTTAAAAAATGATGTAAATGATACACAGAAATGTAGCACAAATGAAAATCATACTATTGCTTTGCTTAACTTATTGAAAACATCCGTAAGTTTAAAACAGGATAAAATATTTTAGAAAATGAGATAGGCCTCAAAACATTACCAAAAGGTGAAACTCCAAAGCTTGTGAGGATGGCCATTGCTCCAGTGTCATAATTATACTGGACTCACTGAAAATTTCTATGTGACTTTCATGCTCTGGGAATTTCATTTTCTCATGAAAGTCTAGGAATATATCAGCTCTCTCGCATGCATTTCCTGCACTGGGGCCAACGGCAGAAACGGTTGACGGACAAGAGTTTTGTGTTGTGCCAAATGCACAACAGGTGAAATAATCAGATAATGAGTCTAGGCAGGCAGTGAAAGTGTATGGAAGTGTGAAGTGAACCATCAACAAAATAACTGCTGTCACTCTTGACATTTCCAATTCTTAGACTTTAAGGGGGTACCAATTAATTCCTGAAAATAAAATTTAAAAACCCACTTAAAGGCTATTATATCGTAGTGAAAAGACTTGTTAAAGAGCCTGGAGTACCAGTAGCCTTATGACCCTAAACAAGATGGCTTGCCATTATCCTGATATTGTACCTCGTGCAATTAGCGGAAGTACCAATTAGTCCCTAGAAATGGCAAAACAGGTATACGGTCAGCTTTCAAATAGGCGACTGAATTGGAAGAGACAAGAAAGACTGACATGTTGCAGCATAAAGCTGCAGGAAACAGATTTGGACATAAAACAGGTTCTTATTACAGTTTCATAAAAAGAAACAGCCAGAAAAGGACTGTTTTAAGTAAAATAAAATAAAATAAAATAAAATAAAATAAAATAAAATAAAATAAAATAACAGTCTCTGGTAACCTATTCTATGATCCTGTATTTCTGTGGTGTCCTTTTCCGTGTAAAATGTGCCCTCATTTTATAAAATGACATTTAATTTCTATTATGTGAGTTTGGCTTCGGTCTACAAGTTCTAATACAGCACTCAATGCTGGAATAATTATATTCTGAAACTAAAAGAGGCCCAAAACATTATCACACTGTATTATAATCCCACTGGATTATAATTTTGTGAGGATAAATACATAAAGGTAGGTCATCTGCTCTAAAAACAATCACACATTCCAGTGGCTTAATATAATGAAAGTTTACTTCTCATTCATGTCATAGTCCAAGGTCGGGGGAGGTTGGGGGAGATTGCTCCATGTAGTCATCAGAAATGCAGGCTTTTCTCATTTGGATTCTGACAGTCCTTTTGATTACTCAGGCATATAGGAAGAAAAACAGAGAAGGACTGAATGGGAGAATTTTATGGGCTCAGCCTGAAATGGCATATTTTATATCTGTATGCATTGCATTGTCCAGAACTCAGTCACATGGTGAGTTCTGATTATATGGGAGACGGAGAGATGCATTCTAGCTAAGTGCCAGGAAGGAAATGAAATGAGATTTGGTGAGCACTTGACCATCTTTGCTATAGCCCCACCTCTGTTCATCAAATGTATATTTCACTCTATTCACTACAGCCCAGACAATGCTTACTTAGCACTATGTCAAGTCAATGATAGGTAATCAACATATGCATGCTATCATTTGAGAACTTTTATATGACAAGCATTGTGCTTAGATGTTTCAGTCATTAATTCATTAAAACCTTCATTCAAAATATTTATTTGGCATTTATATGAGGTATTTTCTGTGCAATATGCTGAATATGATAAAGACAGTGTCTTTGCTTCTTGGAGTTTATGGTCTTAAGGGGAAGATATTTTTTAAAAAGTGTTTTTATTTATTTTTTTATTCATTTATTTATTTTGGGAGAGAGAGAGAGAAGAGAGAGAGAAAGAATCTCAAGCAGGATCCACACTGTCAGGATGGAGTCTGACGCAGGGCTCAAACTCATGATGCGTGAGATCATGACCTGAGCCAAAACGGATAGTCGGATGCTTAACCAACTGAGTCACCCAGGGGCCCCTAAAATGTGGTTTTTAAATACGGACTGCAAAGTTCTAAGAATTTTTTTTAAAGTTGCTGATAGAATAATTGGGAGGAAAAGCTACTTATTTTTAAATTTTTATTTATTGTTTAAGGACAAGCTATTTTTTTATTTATTAAAAATTTTTTAATGTTTATTTTTGAGAGAGAGAGAAAGAGAGAGACAGAGAAGGAGTGAGTGGGGGAGGGGAAGAGAGAGAGGGAGACACAGAATCTGAAGCAGGCTCCGAGCTGTCAGCACAGAGACCAACGCGGGGCTCAAACTCATGAACTGTGAGATCATGACCTGAGCCAAAGTCGGACGCTTAACCAAATGAGCCACCCAGGTGCCCCCCCAAAGAAGGAGATATTAATTAGTACTCTAATAAGACTCTTTTAAAAATAAGAATCACATAACATGAAAAATCACTCTATCCTCTTAGCCATACTTGTTACTTTGCCTTGAGGTCTTACTTTCCTCACTATTTAAATAATCCTATTTTTTCAATTAGTAGTCTAAGAGCCATCCATGTATGTGAACACTTATTAATAGTTGTTCAAATAATATACTTACTGATTTTTTTCCCTTCTTTCATTTGTGATTTTGTTTATTTGGGACCTCTCCCTCTCTCTTTTTTCTGATGAGTCTGGCTAGAGGTTTATCAGTTCATCTTTTGGAGAACAAGCTTCTGATGTCATTGATCTGTTCTTTTTATTTCTTTTTAATTTTTAGTTTCTATATAATTTATTTCTGCTCTAATCTTATTGTTTCCTTTCTTTTGCTGGGTTTGGGTATTGTTTATTCTTTTTCTAGCTACTTTAGGTGTAAGGTTAGGTTGTTTATCTGAAAATTTTCTTGCTTCTTAAGGTAGGCCTGTGTTACTATAAACTTCCCTCTTAGAACCACTTTTGCTTCATCCCAAAGATTTTGGACCCTTGTGTTTTCATTTTCATTCATTTCCATATAATTCTTGAATTTTTCTTTGATTTCTTGGTTGACCAAAGAAATTATTCTTTAGTAGACCTCCATGATTTGTGCTCATTCCATATTTTTTCTTGTGGTTGATTTGTAGTGTCATAGTATTATGGTCAGAAAGGATACATGGTATGACTTCAAAGTTGAGACTTGTTTGTGCCCTAATATGTGATATAATCTGGAAAATGTTTCATGTGTACTTGAAAAGAAAGTGTATTCTGCTCTTTTAGGATGAAATGTTCTGAAGATGTCTGTTAAATCCATCTGGCTTACTGTGTCATTCAAGGCCACTGTTTCCTTGTTGATTTTCTGTTTGGATGATGTCTCTGTTCATGGAAGTGGATTGTTAAAGTCCCTATTATTATTTTATTACTATCAATTATTTTCTGTATGTTTGTTAATAGCATGTTAATATATGCTATATGTATTTGGGTGCTTTCATGTTGGGTGCATAAACATTAACAATTGTTACAACCTCTTGTTCTATTGTCCCCATTATGATTGTGTAGTGTCTTTGTCCCTTGTTATAGTCTTTGTTTTAAAGTCTCTTTTGTCTGACATAAATATTGCCACCCTGACTCTGTTTGATATCAATTTGCATGACAAATATTTTTCCATCCTCTCACTTTCAATCTGTAGGTGTCTTTAGGTCTGAAATGAGTCTGTTGTAGGAAGCATATAGACGAGTCTTGCTTTTTTATCCACCCTGTCACCCTATATCTTTTTATTACAACATTTAGCCCTTTTACATCCAAAATAATTATTGACAGATATGTCTTTTTGCCATTTTGTTATTTCTTTTGTTATTATTTCTATAGATTTCCTCTGATGCTTTCTTGTTCTCTTTCATGGTTTTCTGGTTTTCTTTAGTGATATACTTGGATTCATTTCTCTTTATTCTTGCATATTTATTACTGGTTTTTGATTTGTGGTTGCCATTAGGTTTATATATAACGTCTTTTGCATACAGCAATCTATATAAAGTTGATGGTGAAGTTTGAACCTATTCTTTACTCTTCTCCCTGCCAGCTTTTAAGTATATGGTGTCATATTTTACATCCTTTATTTTGTGACTCCCTTGACTTATTTTACAGAAATACTTATTTTTACTGATTTTATGTTTTTCTCTTTACCTTCATATATTCTCACTCATGGTGTTCCCTTTCCACTCAAAGAGTCCCCTTTAATATTTCTTGTAGGGTTGGTTTAGTGGTCTCAGATGCCTTTAGTTTGTTTGTCTGGGCAACTCTTTCTCCTTCCATTCTGAATGCTAGCCTTGCTGGATAGAGTATTCTTGGCTGTAGATTTTTCCTTTTTAGCACTTCAAATGTATCATAGCACTCTCTTCTGGCTTGCTGAGCTTCTGCTGAAAAATCTGCTGATAACTTCATGGGGTTTCCCCTTGTAAGTAACTATCTTCTTTTCTCTTGCTGCTTTAATTTTTTTTTTTTCTATATCACTACTTTTTGCCATTTTATTTACTATGTGTCTTGGTCTGGACCTCCCTGGATTGAATTTGGGAGAGGATTTCTGTGTCTCCTAAATCTGGATATCTGTTTTTTTTTCCGTAGCTTAGGGAGTTTTTAGCTACTATTTCTTCAAGTAAATTTTCTGCCCCTTTCTCTTTGATAGTCCTATAATGTGAATGTTATTACACTCGTTGGAGTCACTGAGTTCCCTGAGACTATTCTTAATTTGTATTTTTTCTTTCCTCTCCTTTGCTCAGCTTGGTTACTTTCCATTACTCTGTCTTCCAGGTCATTAATTAGTTCTGTTTCATCTAGCTTGCTATTTATTCTATCAACCGAATTTTTAATTTCATTAATTGTGTTCTTCATCCCTGATTGATTCTTTTTTATTCTTGTGTTAAGGGCCTTACTGATGTCCTCTACTCTTTTTTCAAGTTGGGTGAGTATCTTTATGATCATTCCTTTAAATTGTCTATCAGGCATATTGTATCTGTTTTGATTAGGTGTCTTGCTGTGGTTTGGTCCTGTTCTTTCAAATTTTTCTGTCTCCTCATTTAGTCTAACTTTCTGTGTCTGTGTCTGTTGGGAAAGTCGGCTCAAGAAGAAGCTTCAAGAAGAAGAGGCCCTGTAGTGCCCTGCAGTGCAGTGTTTCCTGTTCCCCAGGGCCTGGCACTTCAGGGGGTATTTCCTAGGTATGTTTCATTTGCTCTTCTGTTAGTCTTGGCCTCTGTTTCCTTCAGTCTAGTGGTCTGCAGAGGCTCTCTTGCCTATTCTGGGCAGTGTTTGGTCCCAAACGGGGGTGGGGCACATTTTAACAAGGTGTGCGGTAGTCTGCTTGTGAAATGAGACCTGCTCCCATTGCCAGAACTGAGGTCCTGCAAAATGCAATAGGTTGGGAGATGTGGTATTGGAAATGTTTACACTGATTTTCTGGTGGAGGGGGGCCACAGTGCAGAGACTATGCACATGTAACTGGGAAGGGCTGATCCACAGAAGCACTGGGGGAGCAAGCTTGGTGTGTGTAAGTTAGATAAGCAGAGTTGGTACAGTGCTGTTTTCAGCATTTGTCCAAGGTTTATGCTGAGAGTAGGGTAGGCAAATGGTGCCTGCCAACTCTTTTGTTTCTGGGTGGGTCTCCCTGTGATCTCTGTCTCTCCATGCCATGCTCTGAGATGAGCAAATAAGTCTCTCAATCATCTGATTTGGCTTTTTTCAAACTGCTGGGTTTAAGCTGTATCTGCAGGGGCTGTTTGTCGTGCTTGCTCTTTAAAGGCAGGACTCAAGTTCCTAATTGTCTCCGGGTTCTCCAAAGTTGAGCCTGCCTATTTTTTAAATTCCAGGCTTTAAGTCCTGCTTGTTTTAAGTATTCACAAACTTTGATCCCGCTTGCTTTTTTATTTTATTTTATTTTTTTTAATATATGAAATTTATTGTCAAATTGGTTTCCATACAACACCCAGTGCTCATCCCAAAAGGTGCCCTCCTCAATACCCATCACCCACCCTCCCCTCCCTCCCACCCCCCATCAACCCTCAGTTTGTTCTCAGTTTTTAACAGTCTCTTATGCTTTGGCTCTCTCCCACTCTAACCTCTTTTTTTTTTTCCTTCCCCTCCCCCATGGGTTTCTGTTAAGTTTCTCAGGATCCACATAAGAGTGAAACCATATGGTATCTGTCTTTCTCTGTATGGCTTATTTCACTTAGCATCACACTCTCCAGTTCCATCCACGTTGCTATAAAAGGCCATATTTCATTTTTTCTCATTGCCACGTAGTATTCCATTGTGTCTATAAACCACAATTTCTTTATCCATTCATCAGTTGATGGACATTTCGGCTCTTTCCATAATTTGGCTATTGTTGAGAGTGCTGCTATAAACATTGGGGTACAAGTGCCCCTATGCATCAGTACTCCTGTATCCCTTGGATAAATTCCTAGCAGTGCTATTGCTGGGTCATAGGGTAGGTCTATTTTTAATTTTCTGAGGAACCTCCACGCTGCTTTCCAGAGCGGCTGTACCAATTTGCATTCCCACCAACAGTGCAAGAGGGTTCCCGTTTCTCCATATCCTCTCCAGCATCTATAGTCTCCTGATTTGTTCATTTTGGCCACTCTGACTGGCGTGAGGTGATATCTGAGTGTGGTTTTGATTTGTAGTTCCCTGATAAGGAGCGACGTTGAACATCTTTTCATGTGTCTGTTGGCCATCCGGATGTCTTCTTTAGAGAAGTGTCTATTCATGTTTTCTGCCCATTTCTTCACTGGGTTATTTGTTTTTCGGGTGTGGAGTTTGGTGAGCTCTTTATAGATTTTGGATACTAGCCCTTTGTCCGATAAGTCATTTGCAAATATCTTTTCCCATTCCGTTGGTTGCCTTTTAGTTTTGTTGGTTGTTTCCTTTGCTGTGCAGAAACTTTTTATCTTCATAAGGTCCCAGTAATTCACTTTTGCTTTTAATTCCCTTGCCTTTGGGGATGTGTCGAGTAAGAGATTGCTACGGCTGAGGTCAGAGAGGTCTTTTCCTGCTTTCTCCTCCAGGGTTTTGGTGGTTTCCTGTCTCACATTCAGGTCCTTTATCCATTTTGAGTTTATTTTTGTGAATGGTGTGAGAAAGTGGTCTAGTTTCAACCTTCTGCATGTTGCTGTCCAGTTCTCCCAGCACCATTTGTTAAAGAGACTGTCTTTTTTCCACTGGATGTTCTTTCCTGCTTTGTCAAAGATGAGTTGGCCATACGTTTGTGGGTCTAGTTCTGGGGTTTCTATTCTATTCCATTGGTCTATGTGTCTGTTTTTGTGCCAATACCATGCTGTCTTGATGATGACAGCTTTGTAGTAGAGGCTAAAGTCTGGGATTGTGATGCCTCCTGCTTTGGTCTGCTTCTTCAAAATTACTTTGGCTATTCGGGGCCTTTTGTGGTTCCATATGAATTTTAGGATGGCTTGTTCTAGTTTCGAGAAGAATGCTGGTGCAATTTTGATTGGGATTGCATTGAATGTGTAGATAGCTTTGGGTAGTATTGACATTTTGACAATATTTATTCTTCCAATCCATGAGCAGGGAATGTCTTTCCATTTCTTTAAATCTTCTTCAATTACCTTCATAAGTTTTCTATAGTTTTCAGCATACAGATCTTTTACATCTTTGGTTAGATTTATTCCTAGGTATTTTATGCTTCTTGGTGCAATTGTGAATGGGATCCGTTTCTTTATTTGTCTTTCTGTTGCTTCATTGTTAGTGTATAAGAATGCAACTGATTTCTGTACATTGATTTTGTATGCTGCAACTTTGCTGAATTCATGTATCAGTTCTAGCAGACTTTTGGTGGAGTCTATCGGATTTTCCATGTATAATATCATGTCATCTGCAAAAAGCGAAAGCTTGACTTCATCTTTGCCAATTTTGATGCCTTTGATTTCCTTTTGTTGTCTGATTGCTGATGCTAGAACTTCCAGCACTATGTTAAACCACAGCGGTGAGAGTGGGCATCCCTGTCGTGTTCCTGATCTCAGGGAAAAAGCTCTCAGTTTTTCCCCGTTGAGGATGATGTTAGCTGTGGGCTTTTCATAAATGGCTTTTATGATCTTTAAGTATGTTCCTTCTATCCCGACTTTCTCAAGGGTTTTTATTAAGAAAGGGTGCTGGATTTTGTCAAAGGCCTTTTCTGCATCGATTGACAGGATCATATGGTTCTTCTCTTTTTTTTTTGTTAATGTGATGTATCACGTTGATTGATTTGCGAATGTTGAACCAGCCCTGCATCCCAGGAATGAATCCCACTTGGTCATGGTGGATAATTCTTTTTATATGCCGTTGAATTCGATTTGCTAGTATCTTATTGAGAATTTTTGCATCCATATTCATCAGGGATATTGGCCTGTAGTTCTCTTTTTTTACTGGGTCTCTGTCTGGTTTAGGAATCAAAGTAATACTGGCTTCATAGAATGAGTCTGGAAGTTTTCCTTCCCCTTCTATTTCTTGGAATAGCTTGAGAAGGATAGGTATTATCTCTGCTTTAAACGTCTGGTAGAACTCCCCTGGGAAGCCACCTGGTCCTGGACTCTTATTTGTTGGGAGATTTTTGATAACCGATTCCGTTTCTTCGCTGGTTATGGGTCTGTTCAAGCTTTCTATTTCCTCCTGATTGAGTTTTGGAAGAGTGTGGGTGTTTAGGAATTTGTCCATTTCTTCCAGGTTGTCCAATTTGTTGGCATATAATTTTTCATAGTATTCCCTAATTGTTTGTATCTCTGAGGGACTGGTTGTAATAATTCCATTTTCATTCATGATTTTATCTATTTGGGTCATCTCCCTTTTCTTTTTGAGAAGCCTGGCTAGAGGTTTGTCAATTTTGTTTATTTTTTCAAAAAACCAACTCTTGGTTTCGTTGATCTGCTCTACAGTTTTTTTAGATTCTATATTGTTTCTTTCTGCTCTGATCTTTATTATTTCTCTTCTTCTGCTGGGTTTAGGCTGCCTTTGCTGTTCTGCTTCTATTTCCTTTAGGTGTGCTGTTAGATTTTGTATTTGGGATTTTTCTCGTTTCTTGAGATAGGCCTGGAGTGCAATGTATTTTCCTCTCAGGACAGCCTTTGCTGCATCCCAAAGCGTTTGGATTGTTGTATTTTCGTTTTCGTTTGTTTCCATATATTTTTTAATTTCTTCTCTAATTGCCTGGTTGACCCACTCATTCGTTAGTAGGGTGGTCTTTAACCTCCATGCTTTTGGAGGTTTTCCAGACTTTTTCCTGTGGTTGATTTCAAGCTTCATCGCATTGTGGTCTGAAAGTATGCATGGTATGATTTCAATTCTTGTAAACTTATGAAGGGCTGTATTGTGACCCAGTATGTGATCTATCTTGGAGAATGTTCCATGTGCACTCGAGAAGAAAGTATATTCTGTTGCTTTGGGATGCAGAGTTCTAAATATATCTGTCAAGTCCATCTGATCCAATGTATCATTTAGGGCCCTTGTTTCTTTATTGTCCGTGTGTCTAGGTGATCTATCCATTTCTGTAAGTGGGGTGTTAAAGTCCCCTGCAATTACCACATTCTTATCAATAAGGTTGCTTATGTCTATGAGTAATTGTTTTATATATTTGGGGGCTCCGGTATTTGGCGCATAGACATTTATAATTGTTAGCTCTTCCTGATGGATAGACCCTGTAATTATTATATAATGCCCTTCTTCATCTCCTGTTACAGCCTTTACTTTAAAGTCTAGTTTGTCTGATATAAGTATGGCTACTCCAGCTTTCTTTTCGCTTCCAGTAGCATGATAAATAGTTCTCCATCCCCTCACTCTCAATCTAAAGGTGTCCTCAGGTCTAAAATGAATCTGTTGTAGACAGCAAATAGATGGGTCTTGTTTTTTTATCCATTCTGATACCCTATGTCTTTTGGTTGGCGCATTTAATCCATTTACATTCAGTGTTATTATAGAAAGATACGGGTTTAGAGTCATTGTGATGTCTGTATGTTTTATGCTTGTAGTGATGTCTCTGGTACTTTGTCTCACAGGGTCCCCCTTAGGATCTCTTGTAGGGCTGGTTTAGTGGTGACAAATTCCTTCAGTTTTTGTTTGTTTGGGAAGACCTTTATCTCCCCTCTATTCTTAATGACAGACTTGCTGGATAAAGGATTCTCGGCTGCATATTTTTTCTGCTTAGCACACTGAAGATCTCGTGCCAATTCTTTCTGGCCTGCCAAGTTTCAAAAGAGAGATCAGTCACGAGTCTTATAGGTCTCCCTTTATATGTTAGGGCACGTTTATCCCTCGCTGCTTTCAGAATTTTCTCTTTATCCTTGTATTTTGCCAGTTTCACTATGATATGTCGTGCAGAAGATCGATTCAAGTGACGTCTGAAGGGAGTTCCCTGTGCCTCTTGGATTTCAATGCCTTTTTCCTTTCCCAGTTCAGGGAAGTTCTCAGCTATAATTTCTTCAAGTACCCCTTCAGCACCTTTCCCTCTCTCTTCCTCCTCTGGAATACCAATTATGCGTATATTATTTCTTTTTAGTGTGTCACTTAGTTCTCTAATTTTCCCCTCATACTCCTGGATTTTTTTATCTTTCTCTCAGCTTCCTCTTTTTCCATAACTTTATCTTCTAGTTCACCTATTCCTTCCTCTGCCTCTTCAATCAGAGCTTTCGTCGTTTCCATTTTGTTTTGCATTTCATTTAAAGCGTTTTTCAGCTCCTGGTGACTGTTCCTTAGTCCCTTGATCTCTGTAGCAAGAGATTCTCTGCTGTCCTCTATACTGTTTTCAAGCCCAGCGATTAAATTTATGACTATAATTCTAAATTCACTTTCTGTTATATTATTTAAATCCTTTTTGATCAGTTCATTAGCTGTTGTTATTTCCTGGAGATTCTTCTGAGGGGAATTCTTCCGCTTGGTCATTTGGGATAGTCCCTGGAGTGGTGAGGACCTGCAGGGCACTTCCCCTGTGCTGTGGTGTATAACTGGAGTTGGTGGGCGGGGCCGCAGTCCGACCTGATGTCTGCCCCCAGCCCACTGCTGGGGCCACAGTCAGACTGGTGTGTGCCTTCTCTTCCCCTCTACTAGGGGCGGGATTCACTGTGGGATGGCGTGGCCCGTCTGGGCTACTTGCACACTGCCAGGTTTGTGATGCTGGGGATCTGGCGTATTAGCTGGGGTAGGTAGGCAAGGTGCAGGGGGGCAGGGGGGGCAGGCTTAGCTCACTTCTCCTTAGGTGATCCACTTCAGGAGGGGCCCTGTGGCAGCGGGAGGGAGTCAGATCCGTTGCCGGAGGTTTGGCTCCGAAGAAGCACAGAGTTGGGTGTTTGCGCGGAGCGAGCAAGTTCCCCGGCAGGAACTGGTTCTCTTTGGGATGATGGCGCTGGCGAGCGCCTTTGTTCCCCACCAAACTGAGCTCTGTTGTCCGGGGGCTCAGCAGCTCTCCCTCCCTTTGTCCTCCAGCCTTCCAGCTTTCCGAGCAGAGCTGTTAACTTATGACCTCCCAGACGCTAAGTCGCGCTTGCTCTGGGAACACAGTCCATCAGGCCCCTCCGCTTTTGCCAGCCACACTCGGGGGCTCTGCTTGGCCGGCGGTGAGCCGCCCCTCTGCCCCGGCTCCCTCCTGCCAGTCCGTGGAGCACGCACCGCCTCGCTGTCCTTCCTACCCTCTTCTGTGGGCCTCTCGTCTGCACTTGGCTCCGGAGACTCCGTTCTGCTAATCCTCTGGAGGTTTTCTGGGTTATTTAGGCAGGTGTAGGTGGAGTGATCAGCAGGATGCGCGGTGAGCCCCGCGTCCTCCTACGCCGCCATCTTCCCTCTCTCCTTGCCAAAATAATTTCTAAAAGAAAATACGAACTGAGCTTTGGAACATTTCAGGCCTGGCATGGAATGCAGTTTTTACACAAGTGTCTTGTGGTTCAGAAATCCGATATCACAGCTTATCTTCCGTTAGATGAAAGTGTTTACGGTGTGTCTGGAGCTGGAGTAAGTTCCTGCGGGTGCCCAAGAGCAGGGGCCTCCTCTCTCCTCTCATTAATTTGCTGATGCCTAACTGCACTGATGCAGCGGTGAGATACCGGGGAGAGAGGTGATCCCGCTTGCTTTTAAAGGCAAATGTTATGGGGATTTGTCCTCCCCATTCATGGGCTCCCTGGTGGGGAAATCTATTTTTCTCCCTTCTGCATGCTATCAGCTCCCTCCCTACCATGACGGATGCCCATGGTCCCTTTCACTCCCAGACCACGTCTTCACCCTTCCTACCTTCTTTGATGTGGCCTCTTCTCTGCCTTTCGTTGTATAGTGTGTTTTGCCAGTTTTCTTATCACTTGATGGGTTCTTTACACTGATGTGTTTTCTAGTTGTATCCATGGGACAAGGTGAGATAAGAGTCCTCCTATTCTGCCATCTTCCCAGCTGACCCTGATCTATCCCCTTCAGATCTTTTATAAAGGATCTTGTTTTGGTTATCAAAATCATAGATGACTGATTTGAAAAAGTGTTAATCACTTAAAGCTCATGAGAAAACATCTTTATGATCAATGATTGTTCAGAACTCAGAAAGAGGGGCACCTCGGTGGCTCAGTCGGTTAAGTGTTCAGCTTCAGCTCAGGTCATGATCTCATGGTTTGTGAATTCGAGCGTGGCATCAGGCGCCATGCTGACAGCTCAGAGCCTGGAATCTGGTTCAGATCCTATGTCTCACCCTCTCTCTCTGTGCCTTGCCTGCTAGAGCTCTGTCTCTCTCTCTGTCAAAAATAAATAAACATAAAAAATTTAAAAAAAAACAAGCCCGGAAAGAAATGTTTTTTCCCCAAAGTTAACTCTATACCAAAGCAAAAACACAAATAGCAAAAATAGAACTAGTAAGCAAAGCACTGATTTAAAAACAAAATGTAAAATCTAGACTTTTCAAGCTATTCACTTCTTTGTTACCAAGAAAATCCTCTATGTATCAACTTAATCTCTGAAAGAATTTCCCTTTTACCTT
Organism: Acinonyx jubatus; assembly: GCF_027475565.1. Lineage (NCBI taxonomy): Eukaryota > Metazoa > Chordata > Mammalia > Carnivora > Felidae > Acinonyx > Acinonyx jubatus. Next base: position 44,742,287 of record NC_069391.1, read on the forward strand.
ATTGCTACTAACAGTGTGGCTCCATCAAGAATGCTGGACTGTCTTGTAGCTTTATTACACAAATGTATGTTTTCACTATGTTTATTTTATTATGTGGCTATTTCATTCCCTGAGGCCTAAAAAATCTAATGATTCTAATGTCTCTATAGTGCCTCTCATCCTCTTTATGTTCTCCCAGCACTTCTCACCCAGACTGAATTTACGGACCATCACTAAAACTATTTCATTATGCACACATGTCACTCCTTTGCCTCCCTCTCACTTTACTAACTTCGAATGAATGCTTGATACTTTCAGCGTTCTTATTTCAGGTTTCCTTAGTTCATTCATTATCTGTCTTATGACACAATGCCAAATGTCTCTTCTAGCTCAAATGTACACATAGTTTTAGCCATTTTACTTTCCAATTCACTGAGAAAATTGAAAGTTACAAGAGGAATCCTACAAGCCCATCCCTCAAATCCTCCACATGTGTCTCTCCATTTTTCTTCCTACAGATGAACTCCCCATGTCCTTATATGAGGGCTTTTCATTGATTTGTAGACTGAGTCATCCTTTCCTGCCTCCTCAAGGATACCACTGTAAGCCAGTCTCCACCTCTCTCTGACCCCCATCATCAAATGTCCCCTTTCTATTTTCTCATCATGCTACTGTTCCCCCAGATAGCATGCTATTAAGTGAAAAATGAAAAAAAAAAACTTTCTTACCCCCAGTACCTGCAGTTATCACCCCATTCTTCTTTTCCTCCTTGTAGAAAAATTTCTCAAAACAGTTATTTACACCTACTGATTCCCTTTCTCCTCTCCTGTTCCCTCTGGAATCCTCACTCCTTTCCTGGAAAACTGCTACTGACCTGGTTACCATATTGTAAATCCAGTGTTCAAGTTTTGATTCTCAAATTACTTTTCTGTATCCACATAGGACACAGCTAACAATTCCCTTCTCGTTAAAATACTCTCTTCACCTGACTTCTTTAATATCATATTCTGTCCTCCTGATTTTTTTCTTTATATTCTGTACATTTCTAATGTCTTTAAAGGAGACTTATCCTCATCTTCCTCACCTCTTAAGGTTGGAATTTCCTGGTTCCTATAATCTTTTCTCTTTTCTATCAATACTGTGTTGGGGATCTTACTTGGTTTTATGTGTTAAATACCATCTATACATTGGTAACAAACTACTTTGTATTTTTCCTGTAGCCCTCACTAGTTTCCAAATTTGCTGCAGTGTCTGAAAGGCATCTAAACATAATGGGCAGTATAAGCCAGAGCCCCCGATTTTCTACTCTCACACAAATCAGTTAGTGGTAATTTCATACTTTTAATAGCTCAAGTCAAAATATCCTGGAGTGAGTCACCCAGGGGTTCTGTTTGTTGCTTAATTTTTTTTTTCTTTGTGGTCTTATACCTCACATCAAAAAATTCTGTTGGCTCTATCTTTAAAGTATATCTAGAATCTTACCGTTTTTCACTACCTCTCATTATAATCACCCTGAATCTATCCACACTCACTGTGGATTTTTGCAGTATTCTCCTATCTCTGTCCCCTAATGTCAATTCTCAACAAAGCATTCTGAGTAGATCTACTAATGTAGAAATTAAAAGACAGAATGAAAGCCAACATCTTTTAAAATAGTCTAAAAGCCCTATATGATTTATCCCTTGGCCTTTTGTTACCTCTCCCTTCCTCTCTCACTACTTCCTATCCTTCCTACTATTTTTCAACCATATGGGTATTCAAATATTAGGCAGACTTCTGTCTCAACAATTTTGCTTTTGTTTATACCGTCTTCCTGAGATGCTATTCTCATAGATTGAGGAATCTATCCACAAGAAGAGCTTTCTCACCTTCTTTATGTTTTTGCTTAAATGTCATCTTCTTGAGAGTTCTTCTCTTGACCATCCTATTTAAATTTTACACCATGGGGCCTTTGGTCTCCCTTCCCTGCTTTATGTTCTCAATAGCACTTTGTACCTTCTAACTTACTATATTGATTTGTCAGCTTTTGCATTGTCTTTTTTTAACGGAAGCTCCATGAGGTCAGGGATTTCTATTTTATTTACTAATGTATTCCCTATACCTCAAAAAGTACTTTATATAGAGTATTCAACATGTATTTTTAGCAGCTGAGTAAATGAATGAGTGTTTGAATAAATGAATACTCTTAATTGAAAGCTACCTTAATTTAGAATATAGACTATACTGAGCTTTTATTTTGAATTTGCATCCCCTGGAACTATCTATGAACCACTGGAGGACAAGATTGCTTTTACCTAATTGTGTAATTGTTTGTGGTCTCTGAGGCTTTGGATAATGACATGTTTTAGAGAACTAAAACTTTAGATTAAGAGTTACTCTCTTTAGTATAGATGCTGATTTAGCAGAACTGAAGTAGACTTTGAACTCAATGGCAAAATATGATGGCACTATAAATAGACATATATATATATAGAGAGAGAGAGAGTCATACATACTCAAGGATATTATTTTAATTCACTTTTATCTATGTTTTGGAGGACCATAAGCACCATTTACTAACACTCCTTTTATACTTGTTAGAGTGCTTGAAATAGGTTACTATGATATCTGATGGTGACTTTTTTCTCGTTTTTGCATTTCTCTTCTCACCATGCTTCAGACTTCTGAAATACACTTGATGCACACTTTTCTGATGTAGACAATTATCAGATCTTGAGGTTGGGTCAACTGTCTTTATTGTTTACACAAAAATATATTAGTCAGAATACATATTAAAGCCCTTTCCCTTACATTTGAAAATATGGGAATCAAAAATACCAGAAAAAAGAAATGGAAGGAAAATTAAGACACAGCTAGATAGCCTGAACACAGCCTCCTGAGTCCGAAGATATATGCTACATACCCAAGAAGGCCAGTCCACATCAAATCGGCCACTATTGCTATGAGGGAAAGAGCCTTTTAGAAGAGTTCCATTATGAAGGAGGGAAGTTAGTTACTTTTGGTGCCATTGAGAGTTCAATGTTATGGAGAAAGTGGAGTTGGAAAAAATATTCACTGGACTTCTTGAGATGTCTAAAATTCTGACTGTCACCTAGCCTAATTACTTCCGAGTCCTTGAACATGATCCTGAGCCATTTTGTACTGGGATATATAGTCAAGTTTCATCTAGTTTGCAGTATTTCTGACTCTTATAATGTATACTTATAAAAAACATTTAAAGTTTCAAGTTTTCGCTGCTCTTGGCCATTATTTAAAAGCCCATTGTTCGTACAAAGTGGCCATTATGTTTGGTTTATGATTAAGCAATCGAGTATACATGTTTTCAGTTTGGGAATCAAGGTTCATCTTGGTTCAGATTCTTGCCTTAAACCCCATTGAACATTCAATTTAATTAATAACTGACAGAGATTTGCATTTCTTCAAACCAAGAGAGATGTAGCAGCTTGGTAAGAAAAGCTGCATGTTAGCTAATGGCTAACTATCAGGGAATATTTTAAAATTTCTATTCTTACGCTTTCAGCCAAAAAAATCTGCAAATCCCTGGCCTTGATGAAAATATAATGATGAAATACGGCAGTGGTTTTCAATGATTCCAGGCACATTGTCTGCAAGACTCTGCCAATCTGATCTTGACTTATTCTGTCCTTAAAACAAACAAAAAATAAAAACCAGAAAAATAACTAATTATCCATATAAGAGATGCATGCAAAAATAAAATAAACTATTTCTATTCATAATATTACTGAGTTTTGGACAAATGCTGCTGAGCTATTGTTACTTTTACAGAGACTGAAAATAGTATACAGAAGGATGAGTATTGGGAACAAATAAAACGTTTGTGTTAGCTTTATTTCTGAAGAAAAAACACTTTGGAAATATGTACGCTTAATCACACTTGCTTTTTCCTCCTCATAATTCAGAACACATTTATCTTTGTTCATCCACAAAGCAAAATAGTTATTTCTAGCACTTGCTCAGGATCTTGATCTCAAGCTCATGAAAATGCTTGAGCTCTCTGCACCAACAGAAAGAGCCATTTGACAAATTGAACATTTGAGTTATCACGGTCTTATGTGATCTCCCCACAATGCTGTACACCTCTTATCTGATTCCGATAGCTCAGGGACAACTTAACACATGGCATTTATCTTTATTGTGATTTAATTCTGAGCAGTCAGGATCCTGAGTGCAAGGAGAAACCGCTCGAATTTCAAAATCAGGCTTCTTCTGTAAAGTGTTTGGAAAAATACCCACCATGACGCTTTGACACCCAATCCATTAAAGCCTTGTTTCAGTTCTCCTGACCTCAGCTGTTTTTGTAGTCTTTGCCCTGGTTCTTCTCTGAAGTTTTGCCAGCCCTCAGAACAAAGAACCCATCATGATATCAGAGTTCCCTAAACCATGAGCAACAAATGACTGTGGAAATAATCTCACCTGATTTCTCGTAATCCTTTGTGCTCACCACCACAGGCTCTCACCTCAGCTTCTAGTGTTTGCACACCTGAGGTGAAGAAGAGAAAGAATTTTTGTGCATAGTTATTGACAGGCTGAAAGATAGCCTTCATGAGATAAAACCAAACACAGAAGAAGAATAAAGTATCCATTTATTTGGAGGTGAAGGTATACTCTAGTGATAAGTGGTAGAAAGTACAAGAGGCTGCAACTCAAGGGATATGGATACTGATAGTGATACCACCATAGGAACGTGGTAACCTTCAATAAACTGCTTTTTAAATCCTCTAGAAGTCCTTGATGTAATATGGAGGCGGACTAGATAAGCTCTCTGGTAGTAGTCTTTGATATCTTACAGATAAAATAAATGCATGTTTGTAAATAATTATAAACCATATGAAAGTTTAATGATCAAAATAGACCTTATACTTTAAAATACTCAGAGAGAAATGAATTAATATTTTATTCAGATTTGCATTGTAAAGCCATATATTTTAAAGGTGGTAAGTGTGAATAACCCAATTTAACCTTAATAGTGCCTTTAAATTGCTCATTTTCAAAAGTCCAGTGCACATAAATTTATGTAAGTACAAGGCCACCAGATTGTGTTTCAGATTCCTATGGTTAGAGGGGGAAGTGATTTAAAATATTAGAGTCACATTCAGTTTAGCAAAATACTCAAAGGCATTCAAGAAACAAGATCAGAATTACTATCTCCCATTCCGTGATCACTCAGAAGCATATGGACTCAATTTGATACTTTGTAAAGTACAAAAATGGTGATTCATATAGTTCAACTTAGTAAGTTGTTCACACTCTATTTTATGATTGTGTGTAGTTGAATAAACATAAACTAAGTTGCAGATATGATGCAAATTCCTCTGCAATGGTTTTTAACAATTTGATGGCTGCTTCCAGCTTTTAAAATGGCATTTAATGCATTTTCTTACTATGAAATTATTGCATGATAGAAAGAAAAAAATTCCATTTTAAAAGTGTCTTTACAATATTTATGAAAGATATAAGGCTTTTGAAAAGCAAATGATTTTTAGAAATAGCTTTATTCTGATTATTGTACGAGAGAACTTGGTTGGGAAAGTGAGAGTAGATCTTTCACGTGGTGCACACTGATGAGATGGGATTAAATGTTCTTATGTGCTTCACTGCCAGTCTTGAGATTCTGATTTTAGCATTCTGGAAGAGATGGCAAAGTAGGATTTTTGATGCCTCTAGAGTAGCTGAGAGATACACAAGTGTGCACTTGTATAGAAAAAGCCTAACAACTAAGGTTCAGGTATAGATCTGTTCGTGTCTCCTTGTATGACATTGAGCAAATCACTTTAACTATCTGATCTTTATTTTGCCATTTATAAACGAAGGGAGTGGTATTTGGTGATCATGTATTTTCTTTAGCTCTAAGGTCCTTGGGATACATGAGTCTTTGAGATAGATATGAATTTCCTATCGCTAATAACTGTGTGGTTAAAGTCTCTTAGGAAAAACTTGTCTACTTTCTTTTCCCTCAATCATTTATTGTTCTGCTAAGAAAGAGGGAGATCAATATTAAGCCCTTTAGAATGAGCTAATTTTAGTCCTCAGAAAGAGCCCCTAAATTAAAACGAAAATATATTTTCCAATTTATTTTATCCTCATGTTCATATATTGATGTTAATAACCACCCAATCTCCCTAAACCAAATAGTGTGGCCATTCAAAACGGTGAAAATTTCTTAAGGGAAGATTTTGAACAGACTGACTCAGAGATTATAAAAGTATACATAGCGTGAGAAATATTTGTGAATCAGTTTCTTTAGAGAGAGTTGTTGCTCTGTGAATCTCCATCTGCCCAATTTCCCATAATACACAATTCTAGGGGATGCTAGCTTTAGTTTAGCCTCACTGTATTCTCTTTCTGTTTCTCTTTTGTCTTTCTGATTTCTCCTTTGTCTGTGTTGCCTAAGGGTCACCTTAATGTGAGTATAGTTATTTCTTGATGGAGTAAGGCTGAGTTTTGGAAAGGAAATATAACCATATATGCTTACTTTTTCTGATACAACACTGCATTTGAAAATATGAAATTTAGTTGATTCATACACACAGAAACCACCGATCTCTTAGTAACGTGTCTTGTTTCTTAAGAGTAAATTCACTTGAGGAAACTATGAAAATCTTTCATAGTGGTGAGATGTAATAAAAATCTGGCTTCCTAAATTCATTATTATGCTTATTTTTATTCTCTGATTTCCATTGGTTGCTCATATTTTGTCCCAATTCAGGGAAGCCTTCAATAACCAGTAGGTTCCCAAAGTGAACTATTCATGTTCTTCTATATTTAGAAGTGTATTCTAATTTTAGTGAGCATGTAAATTATCCCCTGAAAATGATAGTGGATATAATAGTGGATAATAGCAAATAGTTCCAAATCTATCGAAGCATAAGGAGGAAAGACCCAGTGGGAACTATGACATATACATATAACTCCTTTAGAATTAAATGTGTTTGCTCACTTCTAAATAAGAAGTTCGGGTCCAGAAGTCATTAGCTTTAGTTTAGTTGCACTCGTAAATTGATATAAACTGCAAAATTTAAATTATGTTCTTGAGTAAGGCCAAAAGATTTAATATTACCTTGATATTTCCTTAGTAAGGCCTATAAAGAGTAAGATATATTAGGGTCAGATTCGGCATTAGGTTAGCATAGCAGAGTTATCTGGTAGGGTCCCTGGCTTTGTATTAAGAACCATAGGAAAGAGGAAACAGAGTGAAAGAAAATGATGAACCAGCTAATATTGACATGTGATATACCTGTGTGTTCATGATTGCAAACACATGCACACACACACACACTTGAGGTATCTATTTTCCAAAGGAAAACAATTGAGAAGCAGCTTCTAGTGTATTCAAGCTATTCGGGTGTTCAGGTCAAATTTTTTTTTTTTTTTTAAGTTGCAAGTGAGGAAGAGTTAACCTAAATTATCTTAGGGGGAAAAAAAGAAGAATGTACTTTCTCATATAACTGGCAAGTTTGATAATATATTTGCCTTTTGAGGCTCAGCTATATACAGGAACTCAAAAAATACCCTTTCTTGGATCTGACTCCCTCTAAACATTGACTTTATTCTGCACATAGGTTCTCTTCAGGCTCTTATCCCCAGATTTATATTCCTCCCTCTTACGAAATCCATGGGGGAAAAAAAATTGGTCCTAATCTAAAATATCCCGTGAAAAAATATATTGGTTTGATTTTTGGTTTGGTGCTCACTCTTATTTTGCGATAGAAAATAGGCTCCTGAGATATGGAAAGAGGGTGAAATTCTCCAAAGAAATCAAAAGAGAATGGAAAGCTGTTACGGGCAAACAAAACTATAGGAAGTAATCTTGGCTATTACGTTTGACCTCAGATTGCTACATATTACTGTTACCCAAACTCTCTTACATGGGTCATCAGCAACGCATGAAATATTAATGTCCTTGGGGAAAAACAGTTTCTATAATCAAATAATTTTGGGAAATGTTTAACACGATATTTAAATTGCTTTTTTTTCCAACCTTATTATTTACTAAACTGCAAAGATGATCGATATCAGATCCTGAAGGAAGAGGGAGACAGATTTCCACATGCAGAATTTACATAGGAAATGTCCAAGAACAAGTTTAATGGCCTTTAACCTCTGACTTAGAGGGTTTAAACCAGTAACAAAAGAGGGAGGATTATTAATACACAACTTTGACAATAGCCGTTGCTATGTTGAGAGTCTCTACTGATAAAAACTTCCATGCTGCACAATTCTAGCGGGTGTAGTAATTTCTGTGACTGACTCCCTCATTCCCAACCATCGGTCATTCATGTAGATTACATACCATATCACTTCCTGTTGTTAGGCACTATAGTGTCTGTGCCTGCCCTATACTCAGCAGTGGGGAGTGCTGCCTTCTTATGTGCAAGTCTGGTGAGAGGACTTTTATAGAACTCTGTGAGAGCTTGAAATGTGCTCCCTGAAGTGTGGTGACTGAAAGTTGGTTCCTGACTCATGTGTGAGAAAATGAAAGTGGCCTGACAGCACAAAGCAGGCTGTACTGGAATTGACTTGTATACTCAGAGTTTATCAGAGCACAGGATGTGTGTTTCCTCTAGATAGATGTGATCATGTAGGATAAACGGTCAGGGTGGATGGAGTAGTCTTGTGTCCTGGCTGATAGAGCCACCCAGTTAGGCAGAGGGACCCAGTAGGAACAGAATGGATGTAATTATGGGATACCTGGAAACTGTGGAAGAAGTCATAATGACCACCTGGAATTTAGGGGGTCTAATAAACTTTTAGTAAGATTCCCGTTAACAACAACAACAAAATGCTTGTGGGACTAAGAGCTATAACCTTCTGCCAGTCTTAAAGAACATAAGCTGCTGTTTTATTAAGTCCTTTCCTATGCTCTTATCACTCTTTCATTCACCCCTGAATCCCCAGAAAGGCAGAACCTGGGGGAGGGAAGAGAATAGTAAGTAAGTTGAAGAAAATAACTTTCAGTCTAATGCAGCTTTGGGCTGGGGTTGGAAAGAAGATATGTGTAAAATAAAACAGCTTTGATTCATATCTTAGAATAGACAGCCTGATTATATATTGAAACCCTTTTTTTTCTTTTTTTCTTTCTTTTTTTTTTTTTTTTACTAAAAGTAGCTTTAGGAGTATCTATCCATTACTTAGTAGTAGTTAATAGACAAGAGTCATGGGCCTGCTGAAGTTTTCATTTAAGAACCAGGTAGAGTTAATTTTAGTGAACAAATATTAAATGTACAAACAATAGTATATTTTCACTTTGATTTCATCATGAATGCCATGTTTAGTGTATCAGATATACAAGCTTAAACAGTTCTTACTTTTTCATATTTTTAATTGTGGAATTTCCAGAACTATTCACATACTATTCAGCTTGAGAATTCCTAAGAGGTTAGAGTAGATGGTCATTCCCAAATTATTTGCACTGGAACCATTTGTTCACAGTTATATGTACTTACATCTCAAAGAATACAATATTGCATAGAACTCTGTAGCATGCTAAAATGTAAAGAATGAGTGGTAAGCAGTGCAGATCTGAGATTATAGAATAAAATGGTGAATAACCTCTTTTAGTATTCTCTAAAACTCAGTAGGATAGGATAAGCATACACTAAAGGAAAATTATGCCCTATTCAAAAGAAACATCTGTTATATCAGAAGGCAGAAAAACTCTGGAAGTCAAAACAATATATACATTCTCAGAAATCCATGAAAATTCAAGAAGGCATACAGGATGGAAAAGATGTTATACCTCTCTGAAAGATATGACTACAGTCTAATCCGCTGTATGGAATAAGTAGAAACGCTTTTGGGTGCAGAGCACACATTTAGCTAAGATGAAAATTATAATAGCCATTTGAGGCTTTAACCATCTGGAAATTCATGGAAGTCTCATTCAAATACAAAAAAAAATACACATTCTTGACTTTTAAAAAGTTAACGTTTCAGAGGGCAGGGGGAAACTGATCAAACATCTAGAATGTAATTAAGTCTTTTGAGCAGGTAAGAATTGTGCGAACTTAATGGTAACCTTAGGGAAAATAAATTATGTCATCTTAGAGTCTACATGGTACTGGAAGAATAGACTGCAGAATGTACTTAGATGCACATCACATATTTTTAAAAGATACTTTTACAAATATTGAAATAAATCCGAGGCATGATTCTATGACATGAAATTCTGGAATGGACAACAACTCAAAGTTTAGGAAAAGAAAAAAAATTCTAACCTGTCACTCCATGAAAATGGTTGGTACCAACAGAAATTTTTTTTTTTTGTTAACTAAAGAAGCCCTGAAATAACCATAGATTTAGAGGAGTTATAAACAAAGTGTAAATAGGAAAGATAGTCTAGATATGTGTGATATTTGTATACTAGAAAAAGTTGACTCAAAGGGCAAATTACAAAATGAGCTAAGGTGATTACCAAAAATAAACACAGCAAAAGGTCCGTCGTAAAGTTCTGATGAAAAAGAAAGTTCAATGCTACACATGATCCAGAATTATATTTTGCTATAAAGAACTCTCAGGGACGATTAGCAAAATCTGAATATATCCTGTGGATTGATAATAGCATTATAAAATTATGATTTTTTAAAAAAAATAATTGTACTGGGGTTACATCAGGTAATGTCATTGTTATAGTCTGTTAAGCCATGACACATGGAAAAGAAAATGTGATCCAATTTCACCACGTCCAAGATACTCAAATGGAAAAGTTTTAAGCATTGGACTTCTGGGAAGATGGCAGAGTAGGAGGATCCTAAGCTAATCTCCTCCCATGCCTACATGTAGATAACACCCAAATGAATGTAAATAACCCAGGAAATGACCCAAAGCCCCTCCAGAGCTAATAGTACAGGCCACATCAAAAGAATAGGAGGGGTAGAGATGCTGACAGGAACCAAGCTAACCCCCGAGACTGAAGGAGGGAGGGCCCCTGCAGGCAGGAAGAAGGGAGATGAGCAAACCTACACTGGACACCACAGGCACAGGGCACTGTGTCACGAAGATGAATCCCCGTTAACAATTGGCTTTGAAAATCAGAGGTACTTAATTTCATGAGTTTTTGCCATCAGTGTGCTCAACACCAGGAACTTCAAAATCAGTGGGCTTGGCTTTGAAAGGACTGGAGAGTAATAGGAAACTGAGTCTCTGCCCTGAAGAAATTGCATAAGCAACAACCCCTCTGAGATATAACATAGAAGAAGGAGTTGGAAAAACACCTAGGGTTTTTTTCCTAGGTGAAGAAAATGGGAAGGACATTTCTTTACTAGCCTCAGAATTTGTGCAGGAGAGGCAGGGGTCTTTCTTTAGATTTTCCCAAGGACAAAAGAGCTGGCAGGCATCATTTTCCTTCCCTGCTCCACAGCCAAGATATCTAGACACCTACAGGAACCAGGTGGGGGAACAGTCTCCCCCTAGCTTACTAACAGTATGCCCCACCCTGCACTCTCCTGTGGACTGCCCTAGGCTACAGGTTCCCTCCCACAGCAGACACATGCATGCCTTGTTAACATGGCAAGCCCTGCCCCACATTCTCCTACCCACCTGTCCCCTGCAGGTGTCTGTCCAAACTAATACTACAAGTGTGGCAATTTGCCAATAATCCTGACAGTAGCCAGCACAACTCCAAAGTGACTCATGCCCTAAGAATAGTGGAAGATAACCATACACACCAGCCCACTGCAGCCCCAGCAGTAAGCTGGGGGTAGACACCTGGTCTGACTGAAGGCCCTGCCTGTCAATGAAAGCCTCACAGCGGACAACACAGGGAGAGCACCCTGCAGTTTGGTGTAACCCAACTCAAGCCCAGGGTGGTCCTAGATTGGCCCATCCCCTGCCCAGAACAGGCAAAGACAGCCATTGCAGATGACTTAACTGGAGGCAAATACACCTCAGCCACAAGAGAAGGGTACTACAGGAGATATCCCTGAAAAGGCAGGTTCTGGTGAACATTGGGCATTGCACTGCAGGAACCTCTCTTTATATTGGGCATTGCACTGCAGAACCTCTCTTTATAACACCACTACTTTCAAGAGTAGGAGACACAGCTCAATTTCCTAACACAGAGAGATAGACACAAAGAGTTCGAAAATATGAGGAGACACAGGAATATGTTCCTAGTGAAAGAACAAGATAAAATTTACAGAAAGAGAGCTAAACTGAGCAGAGATAAGCAATATACCTGATAGAGTAGTTAAAGTAATGGCCACAAAGATATTCATTGGACTTGAGCAAAATTTATGCATATATATGTAGAATCAGAGATGAAGAACACAGTAACGGAAATTAAAAATACACTAGATGAAAAAAACAAAACAACAACAAAAATAAAAAACACACTAGATGGAATAAATAGTAAATTAGAGAGACTAATGGGTCAACAACTATAGGACAGAGTAGTGGAAAGCAATCAAATTGAACAGGAGAAAGAAAAAATAGTTCAAGTAGAATAGATGAAGGGAACTCAGTGACACCACCAAGTGTAGAAACACTGGCATTATATGAGTCTCAGAAGGAAAGGAGAGAGATAAGGGGGCAGAAATTTTATTTGAAAAAATAATAGCTGAAAACTTCCTATATCTGAGAAAGGAAACTTTCCAGGAAAATCCAGATCCCAGGAAATCAGAGCCCCCAACAAATCAACTCAAGGAGGTCTACACCAAGAAACATAATAATTAAAATGGCAAAAAGTAGTGGCACCTGGGTGGATCAGCCTGTTAAGCATAGTTGAAATCAGCTCTTGATTTCAACTCAGGTCATGATCATCTGGTTTGTGAGGTCAAGCCCCACATCAGCATGGAGCCTGCTTAAGAATCTCTCTGTCCTCTCTCTTTCTGCCCCTCTTCCCACTTGTACTCGTTCTTTCTCAAAATAAATAAACATTTAAAAATAAATAAATAAATAAATAAATAAATAAATAAAATGGCAAAAAGTCATTATAAAGATAGAATTTTAAAAGCAGCAAGAGAAACTGGTTACATACAAGGGACACACCATAAGGACTTCAGCTGATTTTTCAGCAGAAACTTTGCAGGCCAGAAAGCAGTGGCACTATATATTCAAAGCACTGAAAGATAAACATTTCCAGCCAAAAATACTCAAAAAGCTTTCCAGACAAATAGAAAAGGAATTTGTGACCACTAAACCAGCCCTACAAGAAATGTTAAAGGGGATTCTTTGGGTAGAAAGGAAAGAACATAAAGCAGGAGTAAGAAAGGTAGGAAGCACAAAAGCAGTAAAATTAAGTCTAACTATAAAAATCTATGAATTGATTCACAAAATAAAAGGATGTAAAGTATGACACCACATATCTAAAATGTAGTGGGAGGGGCATAGCACTAAAAATTTAGTGCTTTTAGAATGGGTTCAAACTTAGGCAACCATCAACTTAACATAGAATGCTCCAAGCTTAAGATGTTTTATATAAACCTAATGGTAGTCACAAATCAAAAGCCAGCAATAGATATGCAAAAGTTAAGAGAAAGGAATCCAAATATATCACTAAATAAAGCCATCAAACCATGAGAGAAGAGAGAAGAAAGAAATGCAGAAGAACTACAAAACAACTGTAAAACAAGTAACCATAAAATAAGTACATCCCTATCAATAACTACTTTGAATGTAAAGGGACTTAATGTTCCAGTCCTAAGACATAGGGTGAGGGAATGGATAAAAAAGCAAGACCCATCGATATTCTGCCTGAAAACGGAGGTGAAAAGAAAGCCAGCGTAGCAATACTTAACACTGGACAAAATAGACTTTAAAACCAAGACCGTAACAAGAGATAAAGGACACTATATAATCATGCAAGGAACAATTCAACAAGAAGATACAACAATTCTAAGTATTTATGGACCCAACATGAAAGCTCCCAAATACATAAAGCATCTATTAACAAACATAAAGGAAATAAATGGTAGTAATACAATAATAGTAGAAGACTTTAACACCCCACTTAGATCAATGGATGGATAATTCAAACAAAATCAAGAAGGAAACAGTGGTTTTGAATGATACTTTGGACTGGATGGATCTAACAGATATATTCAGAACATCCAATCCTAAAACAATATATATTCTTTTCAAGTGCACATGGAACAGTCTCCAGAATAGATCACATATTAGGCCATAAACCAAGTCTCAACAAATTAAAAAAGATTGAAGTTTTATCGTGCATCTTTTCCAGATGCCACACTAGGAAACTAGAGATCAACCACAAGAAATACATGAAGGTTCAATAACATGATAAACAATGGGTCAGCCAAGAAATCAAAGAGGAAATGAAGAAATGGAGACAAATAAAAAATGGAAACATAATGGTCCAAAATCCTTGGGATGCAGCAAAGGTGGTTCTAAGAGAGAAGTTTATAGCAATACAGACCTACCTTATGAAGCAAAAAAAAAAAAAAAAAAAAAATCTCAAATAAACAACCTAACATTACACCTAAAGGAGCTACAAAAACAACAAACAAAACCCCCAACTAGCAGGAGGGAAATAATAGATTAGAGTATAAATAAATAAAATAGAAACTAAGAAAATAATTGAATAGATCAGTGAAAACAGTAGCAGATTCTTTGAAAAGATCAACAAAATTGATAAACCTGTGGCAAAACTCATCAAGATAAAGAGAGAACTCAAAATTAGAAATGGAAGAGGAGAAATAACAATGGACACCACAAATACAAAGGATTATGGAGATTATGAAAGATTATATGCCAACAAATTGAACAAATTGGAAGAAATGGCTAAATTCCTAGAAACATATAATCTCCCAAAACTGATTCAAGAAGAAATAGAAAATTAAAACAGACCAATTATAAGCAATGAAGTAGAATCAGTAGCCAAAAAAACTCCCAAAAAACAAAAGTCCAGGACCAGATGAATTCTACCAAACATTTAAAGAAGAGTGAATACCTTTTCTTCTCAAAATATTCCAATAAATAGCAAAGAAAAGCTTCCAAATTCATTCTATGAGGCCAGCATGACCCTGATACCAAAACCAGATAGAGACACTATAAAAGAGAGATAGACAAGGAAAGAAAACTACACGCCATTATCTCTGTTGTATATAAATGAAAAAAATCCTCCACAAAATATTGGTAAACCAAATTCAACAATATATAAAAAAAATCATACACCACAATAAAGTGAGATTTATTCCCAGGGTGGTTCATTATTTGCACATCAATCACCGTGATACACCACATCAATAAGAAAAGGGTAAAAACCATATGATCACTTCAATACATGCAGAAAAAGCATGTGTCAATGTACAACATCCATTCATGATACAAGCCCTCAACAAAGTAGGTTTAGAGGGAACACACTTTAACATAATAAAGGCCACATATGAAAAACCCACAGCAAACATCATACTCAGTAGGGGAAAATTGAGAACTTTTTGGGTAAGATCAGGAACAAGAATGTCCACACTCACCACTTTTATTCAACAAAGTACTGGAAGTCCTAGTCACAGCAGTCAGACAAGAAGAATAAATAAAAGGTATCCAAATTGGTAAGAAATAAGTAAACTTTCACTATTTGTAGATGACATGACGTTATATTTAGAAAACCCTAAAGAGTCTACCAAAAAAATATTGCAACCGATAAATGAAAGTCAGAGGATACAAAATCAATGTACAGAAATCTGTTGCATTTCTATACACTAGTAATGAAGTGGTAGAAAGAAAATTAAGAAATCAATCCCATTTACACTTGCACGGTAATCAATAACATACCTAGGAATAAATCAATGAGGTAAAAGACCTGTATTCTGAAAACTATAAAACACTGATAAAATAAATTGAAGATAACAAAAACAAATGGAAATGTATTCCATACTCATGGATTGGAAGAACAACTATTATTAAAATGTCTGTATTACCCAAAGCAATCTACATATTTAATGCAATCCCTATGAAAATACCCGCATTTTTCACAGATCTAGAAAAATTATCCTAATTTTTTTATGGAACCACAAACAGCCCCAAATAGTCAAAACAATCTTGTAAAAGGACAAAATCAGAGGTATCACAGTCCCAGAATTCAAGTTATACTGCAAACTTTAGTAATGAAAACAGTATGGTAGTAGACCCAAACACTGACACATAAATCAATGGAATGGAACAGGGAGCCCAGAAATAAACCCATGATTGTATGGTCAAATAATCCTCAACAAAGTAGGCAAGAATACAATGGGAAAAAGTCTCTTCAACAAATGTTAGGACATTTGCATGCATGGACAGCTACATGCAAAATAATGAAACTAGTCCACTTTCTTACACCATACACAAAAATAAACTCAAAATGGATTAAAGACCTAAATGTAAGACGTGAAACCATAAAAATCCTAGAAGAGAGAACAGGCAATAATTTTTCTGACATCAGCCATAGCAACATTTTTCTAGATATGTCTCCTGAGGCAGGGGAAATGAAAGCAAAATTAAACTATTGGGACTATGTCAAAAAGTTTCTGTGCAGCAAAGGAAACAACAAAACTAAAAGGCATCCTGCTGAATGGCTTCACATGTGAAGATATTTTCAAATGATAACTCATCACCAAAATAATAAATAATCCAATAAACAAAATGGACAGAAGACATAAATTGACATTTCTCCAAAGACATGCGGATGACCAACAGACACATGAAAAGATATTCAACATCACTTATCATCAGGGAAATGCAGATAAAAACCACAATGAGATATTACCTCACACCTGTCAGAATGGCTAAAATCAAAAACACAAGAAACAAATGGTGGCGAGGATGTAGAGAAAATAGAAACTTTGTGCACTGTTGGTGGGAATGTAAACTCACACAGCCACTATGGAGGATGGTATGCAGGTTCCTCAAAAAAAGAAAATAGAATTACCACATGATCCCATAATTCCACTACTACATATTTCCCCAAAGAATATGAAAACACTAATTTGAAAAGATATACACACCCCTATATTTCTTGCAGCATTATTTATGATAGCCAAAATATGGAAGCAACCTGCGTCCACCAATATAACAAAGAATGAAATATTGCCATTTGTAGTATCGTGGATGGAAGTACAGGGTATGATGCTAAGTTAAATAAGTTAGTCAAAGAAAAATACCATATGATTTTAGTCATAAATGTAATTAAAGATACAAAGCAAATGTACAAAGAAAAAAAGAGACAAACCAAAAAACAGTCTCTTAACAATAGAGAACAAACTGGTATTTGTCAGAGGGGAGGTGGGTGAGGTTTGGGTGAAGTAGGTGAAGGGGTTAATAGTACACTTACCATGATGAGCACTGGGTAATGTATAGAATTGTTGAATCATTAGATTGTACACCTGATACTAATATAACACTGTATGTCTATTATCCTGGAATAAAAAAAAAAAAAGAATGTGTTAAGCATTTAGTAAATTATCATTTATACCATATATATATATATGTTCATGGCTTATATTAGTTTGATTCATAGTTGAATCATGACTCATTTGTATAATTTTATACACGGAAGTTTCTAATTTTCTTCTCACTTTTTTGTTGAATAAAGTAGCTGCGGTCCTATTGTTAATATCACAAAGATTCTTTATTAGACAACTTGAAATGAAATCTGTGACACTTTCAAGAGAGTCTTTATGGAGACACTGACTTGCCTTTGTAATATAGTTCAATTGTATTCTAAGGATGTTGGAAAGTTGACAAGTAAGCATTTGCTTGCATTTTTCTCCTTGGTTAAATATACTACTTCTTTGAACCTCTAATTTCCTCTTCTAGTGTTTTTGTTCCTTTATGGTAAGTACCTAAATGTATATATTTCCTTCTTTCAGAAGTTGGGCATGGAAGGTTGATATCTGAGTCTCTTACATTTAAAAACCCATACATTTGCTCTCATTCTTGATTGTTAGTTTTGCTTGCTATAGAATTCTAGTTTAAAAATTCTAGTTTAAAAATCCTAGTTCAAAAAATGTTCCCTCAGACTGTGAAGCTATTGTTCCATTCTTTTCTTTTTACTTTTCTTTTTTTTTCTTTTTATTCTCAAGTTAGTTAATATACAGTGTAGTCTTGGCTTCAGGAGTAGAATCTAGTAATTCATCCCCTACATATAATACCCAGTCCTCATTCCAACCAGTGTCCTCCTTTATTCCCATCACCCATTTAGCCCATCCTCCCATCCACCTCCCCTCCAGCAACCCTCAGTTTGTTCTATGTATTTAGGAGTCTATTATAGTATGCCTCCCTCTCTGTTTTTATCTTATTTTTCCTTCCCTTCCCCTATGATCATCTGTTAAGTTTCTCAAATTCCACATGAGTGAAGTCATGTGATATCTGTCTTTCTCTGACAGACTTATATTGCTTGGCATAATACCCTTCACTTCCATCCACATTGTTGCAAATGGCAAGATTTAATTATTTTGTTCCATTATTTGCAAGGATATTGTCTAATATCAATCTGATTCATATTCTAAGTAAGCCCTCCAACAACCTTCACCTTGACTCTACCCAAAATATTTATTGACACTTTTTGCCCCCTTGAAATGCTGAAGTTCTTAATGCTGTGTCTCATGGGTTTTATAGGTCATTCGTATAGATTAGTCCTTAGGACATCCTTATAGCCTGAAAATTGCGTTACCCTTTATCTTAAGGGAACTTGAGATTGATCAACCAATCTATCTATCTACCCATCATTCTATCAATCATTCTATCAATCTATCATTTCTCCTTCTATTGTATTATTGCTATTCTTCTAAAATATAAAAATATTGCATTTTTACTTAAGATGATTTTTTTCAATATCTTCAAATAAAAGCTATTGAATATCCTGAATTCAGTTTCTGTGTCTTTTTTCTTCTTTCTACCTCTTTTAGTTTCCTTCAACTTATCTTCCAGGCAAATTAAAAATATGTATTATTTTTGAATAAATTTTTGTGTACTAGATTCAGAGACAATCATATTACTTATGAATAATAAGAGATTTTTCTTAAGCTTCCTTTAGAATCATAACTTTTAAGATACAATTTTATTTCTTATTTTTGGAGAAACAAACATTGCAATAAGGTGCTCCATATTTCTTTGAGGGAGAGGTTTTGGATTGATCTAAGAACACTCAAGGCAGAGAGAAATACAGATGCATGGAAAGTAAACATATAATGAAGCATTAATACTATCTACAAGAAATGTCTAGTCATTGAAATATCAAAAGAGTTGAGAAATAAAACAAACGAAAGAATTCTATTATACCCATTCAACTGAATGAGAATTAGGAACAGAAGTAGAAGACATAAAATTATTTCTGAAATAATGAGTAAGTTACAAAAAGCTAAGAAAAATATTGCCTAACAGCAGAATAAGGTATAGAGCAGATCAAATGCAAAAGGCAAGAAAAGAAAACTGAAATTAAAAAAAAAAAAAAAAAAGATGTAGAGGGACCATAGGACAAAATGATACATATTGAAGACTGGCAATGATGATACAATACACATATAACTGGAGTCCTAAGAGGAAAAGTAAAACAATGGGACAGAGCATATATTTAGAATTATAATTCATGAGATGTCCTTAAAAGTTTTATATTCACATTGAAAATACACATGAGACACCTTCCATACCAAAGAGAATTGATCCAGAGTCATCAGTATCAGGACATATTTTGGTACTAATAGGTCATATTTTGGTACTAATAATAATTGGATACAATAATAGAATATCCTAAATATCAGAATATTAAAAGAATTCATAAACTGGCTACATAGTGAAAAACATCCAACCTAACCTAACCTAAAAAAAAACATGACATTAGGTCAGTAAACCTAACCTAAAAAAAAAATGACAGAACTGACAAACATTTTTAATAAGGTTAAATTCCTTATTAAAAGAAAAAAAATCTTCACGTTGCTCACAAAGCAAAATCCAGTATCTGTTGTATAAAACAGACATATATAAATAAAGTAATTCAGATAGTTTGAAAGTCAAGGTTATAATAGATTTGTGGTGGGGGGGATAGGAGGATGCAAAATTGATAACATAGTAGGTAGAATTCAGTCACAGAAGTATTAGGCAAGCAAAATAAGTCAGTTTATAAATCTGAAGGCTACAACTTACAATGGTGACATGACAGCTATGAATATTTATGCACCAAACAGCAAAGCAGAAGTTGTCATGACGCAGAAGCTATCAGAGATCTGAGGCAAATCGGGTGAAGCACACACGTAGCAGGAGACTTTAATACATTATCTCTGCCAAGGAGAGATCAAATAATCAAAAGGCGAGACTAGAGAAGACCTAAACAACACAATGAAGTAGATATTACAGGTACATGATCAACTTTGTACCCTAAACACAAGAATAATTAAGAAATTATTTAAAAATAAAAGCAGAACCTATTACGGTGGAAAATGGTAGAACTGATAAAGAGCAGGTTCATTGAAAAGAATAAATAAAATAAACAGGAGCAGCCTAATCAAGAAAACAATGGATAATACACGAAATAATCAATGACAGGAAGTACATAGCAAAAGGAAATGAAAGCTTTAAACATTTTACATAACTCTGTGCAATAGATTTGACGAATTTTTTTTTCTAGAAAATATAGTTTACCTAAACTATAGCAAATATTCACCCAGAGTAAATGAACATTTTCATCCCATGGAAAAAGAAAACCGACTAACAGTTATCTTTCTAAAATACATTAGGTCCAGCTGATTCCACAAGAGAATTGTACAAATCTAAAAAAGTGAATAATCATAATTTTACTTAAAATGTTTCAGAGCATATGTAATGAAGGAAAGCATCCCAATTCTTCATACAAGGCAAGCAGAGCATTTATAATAAACCTCATAATCTTGCACAAAAAAAGAAACTACAGACCAATCTCATTTTCCCACAAATCAAAGTCTAATGCAATATCTACTACAAAGTCTGGCAGAGTCCAATATGACATTCATCGTATTAAAACAATGACACACTGAAGTTTTATTTTAAAATAAGAAGATGAGATCAGTGTCAGCTGGCATGTAGAGAACACACATTTGCCATTAATTAATATATGCATTCAGAAATTCATGGATCTGTGAGTGCTGGCAACAAGAGATGGTGCTAAAATAATATTCCTTGTATTTTCTAATTTTTTTTTACATTTATCTATTTTTGATAGAGACAGAGCACAAGTTGGGGAGGGGCAGAGAGAGAAGGAGACACGGAATCCAAAGCAGACTCCAGGCTCCGAGCTGTCAGCACAGAGCCCGACGCGGGGCTCAAACTCGCGAGCCATGAGATCGTGACTATTCCTTGTATTTTCAAGTGAGAGGCTATCTAAGAAGGATTGTCAGTAATCTATTATATATATATATATAAAAATTAATGTTTATTTTTGAGAGAGAGAGAGAGAAAGAGAGTGAGCGTGAGTGGGGGAGGAGCACAGAGAGAGGGAAACAGAGGATCCCAAGGGGATGTGAGGCTCAAACTCATGAACCCTGAGATCATGACCTGAGCCAAAGTCAGACGCTTAACCAACTAAGCCACACAGGCACCCCGATAATCTATTATTTTTAAACTAAGTAGATGATTTTCAAATATTAATACGTCTTTTTACATTGTTATTACAAAATCAGTAAATGTACACTATAGAAGTTTAAAAATAAAAATATACCATATGTTTACTACCTACAGATTTCTGCTATAGATATTTTATATATATATATCTTTCCAGATCTTTCCTAATGTGCATGTATGTGTGTTTGTATATGTCTCTGTGTGTTGCCAGATCCTGTTTAAACTATTTTACTTGAAACTAAAATGTATCACTACATGAAATTCTACAGTCTGGTGCTCTGTTTCTGGAGCTCGAACAGCTAATATCACATTAGATCAAATCAGTGTGTTCAATAGAGAAACATATAATAAATTAATGAGAAGCTAAAAAACATTTACGTCTGTTCTATGCTAGTCACTGAATAATTAAATAAAACCCATCTCATTCAGTCAAAAACAATAATAAGAAATTCAGTATAAGGAGGTATATAATATTATCTCTAATTCACAGAAAATGATACATCAAAGATCATTTAATTTATTCATAGGCACATTTTTAATAAGAAAGAAAATTGGGATTTGCACGGAGACCTAACCACTCCCAAGACCATGCTGCTTCCGCCATTTTTTTTTTTTTTTTTTTTTTTTTTTTGCCGCGTATGTCCTTTCTTCCACATTTTTTCTCATTGTTCCTGGATAAAACCTGAGATAGTATCCTTGAACATACGTGAGAAATATTTATCCAACGATGAATTGTCACTCTGTCAGATCGATATATCAGAATTATGGTACACCTGTTGTCTCTACTATGGATTCCTCTCCAGTTGATCACCAAACATACCACCAAGCACTGACAGTCATATACTTAACTCTTCTCAAAAACAATGCTGCTATTATTCCATAAGAAAAGTACATATACGATGGCTGTTTTCTATTTATAAATAAATTCACATTAAATAAAAAAAACATCTGACTATTCATGTCAATAACCTTCTATGCCCAAAGCATCTATCCTGTCCTATCCAGCCAGTTAGCAGTGACACCCTCGCCCTTAGTAATCAGAAAATGTAATGTAAGTTGTTCTGTTGTGGGATACCTTAATACACAGGTCTTAGGGTCAGAAAGAAAATAAACAATGCAGGTGATTTTTTTTGTTTGTTTGTTTCTATGTTCTTTTACTTTACTGGCCATAACTTTAATGCCAGTGTTCCACTTGAATAAGGGTTATGGCTCCTTTGAAAGCCCCTTGGAATTTATTTCAAAGGCTTGCATTGGCCAAACATGCATATTGACCCACTCTTTGCCTTATTTCCTGTTTTAATTGAGTGTCAAAGGTTACACGTTGCTATTAGAGTAAGACATGACTGGCAGCAGGGGTCAGGGACTCTCTGGCATTCTATTAGAGCCATAAAAACAAAACAGAATGATAATTTCACCTGTTCTAACCTCAATTTTTCCAGGATGGGACAGGCATTGACCTTATTGTTTGTCAGCCATTGACTCTATAAACTTCAGCTACCCTAATTCTGCTTACTAAACAATAAGAGTGCTTTCACAACAAGGATAAAAAATAAAACAATGTAAAATATCCAGAAATGACTCAAAGAAGAGACATATCCAGGTGACAGAAAAGATAAAATAACTTCTTTTTTATTCCTAGGTCACATCCCTCGTTTGGATAGTTTACAACAATAACGGTTTCTACCAACAACTTTCAATTTTATCCTCTTTTGTGGAATACCTTATGACTTCCTTTATGTGAACAAGTACAAGCAATAAATCTAATAAATTGCTCATGCTACCTAAAACCTATTTGTGGCACTTGAAGGGTTTATGAATTTCTGTGTAAGTTTTCTCCACCTTCCCTACCCTTTAAAGTTTTTGGCTGAAATGTAAGTAGACGTTCAAGGGCGTAACTAATGTCTTTTCTTGTATGTTTTCCAAAGAAGATAAAAAAGAAAGCATATGTTAAATGTTTCTTTTAAAAGTATTTGAAAACAGATTTCTTATCGATAATTTAATGAAATAAATAAAAGTTGCATTCGAAGAGAAGTTTCCTCCAATTGCAGGGTCTGATTTTATGTAGTTTTTTCTGATGAGTAATTAAGTAAAGTTTTAAAAGCTGGATCTTTTAGATAATAATGAATATTTGTCATCAGTTTTCCATAATTTAAAGGGAAACAATTTAAAGTTTAAATGTTGTTATTCAGTTGCATTTTTTCATGAAGGATGATTATTATTGCTCACAAGCTGTGTGGAAATCTTGTAAGTTACCCCTGTCCTCCCCTTAGGACAAGTAACTTTTTTTTTTTGCCCTCAACCTGCCAATTGTTTTGAAGTTAGGATTTGGGGATTAATGTTGAATTCTGGATTATCAGAATAATAATCAATCTTCTCTAACATGAACTTGCATTTTTAGTCTTTTCAATATCAAGGCAGAATGCAAAAATAAATTAAAAACCCATAAAATTCTTGTGGAAATGATTGATATTTGTGTTAAACAGATAGATAGCAATTCACAAATTAATGAGATGCCATAGAATTCCTAGGTCACTTCTTAAAGAATTTAGAAGAGCAGTTCTGGGGACACACTTTTTATATGGGAGTGTGAATAGCTATAGGAAAATTAGTGGTATTTTAATTCTCTGATGTTTCTTAAACATGAAATGAAATAGTGATTTGATACATATTTAACTGAAAAAGAGACCATATTATTAGCATATAAAGAAGTAAAACTTTCCCATTCCACAAATTGACTTAAAGTTTCCCATAAATGATTTCATCTTATTAACAAACTAAAATTACATGGTATCATGAGAAATATGTCATATCCTGTATTTATCTGACTGAAAACCAATGTAAGGGGAACAAAAACTGATCAACCACATTAAATTCCCTTAAAATTTAGCAGAGACAGTTCAATTTGCTATTAACTTGATTGGCAATATCTTTAAGGCAAGCTTGATTTTTGTCCTCATCCATTGAAAGGTTATTAAATCACTGCTGCTGGCTGATGTGAATCTGGAAAATCTATCCAAGTTGAGGATTTGTTTCTAGATGGAAAAGTTAGCTCAGTTGCTTATTTTTCTGTCTATTCTCACTTCATGTATCCTTTCCTCTCTTCCATGTGAGAGGTTTTTACACCATGGATTTATGACAAATGGCTCAGATGGTTCATAGCTTTGTTCTCGAGGCTGGACACATTTACCAGCAAGGTCTTCTATCTCAATGAAAAAACGGGGTGGTGCATGAGTTCTCCAGAGAAAGTCAGTATTCCCTTCATTGTAGAAGTCCCAAGGACAAGCATATTACCTGATACATAACAGATGCTCAACAAATAAATTGACTTGGTCACATTTGACATTCAATTAGATCTTGGTAAAGAGATTTGACATACTTTAATCAAAATATTCCAGAAATGCATTCTTATACGGGCAAAATAGATACTTAGAAATAACTCACTCAAAATACCAAAAAATAAAGGTTGGGGGGGGGGAGGGGGAACTTTGTAGCGTTGTTGTAATACAGCTTCAAATTCACATAATTTAAGTCAGGTTCTCAATTTGACAAGTTCTGTATTACTTCAAAGAAATGGATGATGTCTGACTAATATGTATTCTCTGAAGTCATATGAAAAGACATAACAAAACTCACACTCACTAAATTCTTTGCAAGTGACTGACCTCTTCCCCATGCACATGCTACAACATTTCTCATAAATACCTTGAGTTTGAACCTACACATTTAAAAAGGTATTAATTTCTTACCATTGATAGTGCTTCATAAATAAGAAGCAAGCCGTAAGAAACGTGAATAAAAGGAGTGACATGATCTAGGTTTTAGGAATATTTGGAGCAACAATGAGTCTGAAAAGAGGACAATCCTATTTCATTCCCACTGATGTCTGTATCCATGGAAACTCCCTTTTAATAGCATCCACATCACACTGGAAAAACAGGTATGCTACCTTTTGAAAGTGAGTGCATTAAAAGAACCCAGCCCTTTGCTAAGAAGGTCAGCTCTTGAAAGCCTTCAAGAGCTTTGGTAGCTGAGAAAGCTGGAGGGCTGTAAATCCTTCTTTCGTTGCTAAGAAGCTTGGCTCCTGAGAATCACATCAGTGCTCTCTAACACAGAAAATGGAATGTGAATCTTTTGTTCCCTGCCTATGATGCTGCACTCCTGAGTACTTGTTTCCTTAGCTAAGAGAACATGCAGGAGAGGCCTATTACGTGAACCTAGAGATTAATTATTAATAAACCCAAACTGAGAAAGACAGGCAAAAAGATGTACAGGGTGTAAAGAAAGACTCAGTTTCAAGAACCCAGATGGCAAATGCCATTACATAGAAATATATGCGCTAAAATAATATTCACATGACAACATTTTAAAATATTTTGTAGTCTCAGCATTGTTTTTTGCTGCAATAAGTATCTGTCAAGGAAAATGCCTTCCCCGTTGGATGATTCAACACACTCACTGAAAGTAAGAGAAAAAAATACAAAGGTCGTTGTGCCTTTAAATCAAACTGTGACATACCAGAACTACTCTTCCTTTACTGTATAGTAAGTAAACAACTTTAAACAACTGAATAATGAATACTTATTGTTGTTCAACAAAAATTAAATGCAGCAATGTGTTGCAAAACATCATTTTTTCCTATTTGCACAACTAAAAATAACACAAATATGTTAATTATGTGATAGATTGCTCTACTTAGGGGATAATCATAAGTATCTTTAAATATAATACTTTTAAAAGCTGCTGTATTAAGTTCTGTCCATATCGAGTTAGAGAAATCCATGTGGCCATGATAGACCATAATGGTAGCATTAGATGGCTAAACAATAAAATCACTGAGTTGTTAATAATAATGTTAGTATTAATAGTGATGATGACATTATATATTATATAGTAATATAATGGGTACAGATATATAATAACAATGATTGTGTTTCAGGCACTGTTATAAGCACCTTACATACATTGAGCATATTATGAGGGCTCAGTACAATCTTGTGAGTTTGGCACTACTGTGTACCCCATTTCACACAGGAGGCACAGAGAGTTTGAGTAAGTTGTTCAAGATTACAAAACATAAGGTAAATGGTGGAGCTGAGATATGAACCCACGCCACTATCAAGAATATTGAAAAATAGTAAAACAAGGGTGTGTACGTTTTATGGGTAGAGGCTTAGCTAAAGAAATGATAATCATTCTAGTTTTTGTTTGTTTATATGTTACAAAGTGCTATCTCAGGTCTGACTTATTTTCATCTTTACAGCCCTTCTGTCACTGCAGATAGCATATTGCACAGCTGAAAAGACCGATGTTCAAGGATGTTAAATGATTTTTCCGATGTCACATGTTCAGTGAACAGCAGGATATAGAGCCACAACCAGCTTCTAACATTTATTCTCCTCTATTAGCTTCCTCTGTTCTTTATATAAACAAATAAAATATCGCAACGAGTGTCCTATCGACTCAGGTTATGACAGAGTAATGGGAACAGATATTAATTAGAAATGCATTCGCTTTCTCAAACTCCCCTCTTACCAGCTGCCACTGGCAACTGCAGGACTCAGAAACTTGTGAGCATTTTCACGGTCTTCTCAAACCCAATGTGTAAATTGCGATTGCTCTTTAACTTGTAATTTAAATAAACGATTTGTCTTTCAGTTTCTACTATTGTGAAAATACTTATTCACGACCTTATGCCTGGATAACTGTGAAAGCCCCTTACTCTTACCTGTTTTCACTGATCCTGCATGTCCTCATTTCAACCAAACCTCAATATTATGATGAATCTCGAAATTCTTTTTTTTATAGCTGTTTGTTTGTGTGTTTGTTTATTGAGAGAGAAAGAGACAGAACGTGAGAAAGGGATGGGCAGAGAGGAAATCCTAAGCATGCTCTTTGCTGGCAGCACAGAGCCCAATGTGGGGCTCAATCCCATGAACCAAGAGATCATGACCTGAGCGGAAATCAAGAGTTGGATGCTTAACTGACTGAGCCACCCAGGCGCCCCTAATCTCTGAATTCTTGACAAAAAATATATCCTGAAGCTTCTTGCTTCCCTAGCATCCAAAACTTGGGTGTGAAAAACAATATTGTCTGAGGATTTGAACCCTAGCTCTGCACTTATCAGCTATGTGGCATTTAGCAAGTATGTGACTTAAACTCTGTGTGCCGTATCCTTTTCTAATAGGGGTGATAATGGTACTCACTCACAGATTGTTGTAAAGCCCAAATGAGTCAGCTAAATGTCAGGTACAAGGAGATTGTCCTGCGCATAGTAAGTACTCAATAAGTGTTCCTTATTATCATTATTATTATTATTATTATTAACTAATTTTTTTTTGTTCCTCTATAGGATACTTAGAGGAGACATATGGTTAAATGTATCTTCCAGTCCGCCAGTTTTAGCTTAGAGTTCTGGCTGCCTATTTTGGTAACTGTGAGATGTTGAGAAATTTGCTTGGATCTAAATCTCAGTTTCTTTGTAAAGTGGATTTTAATAATAATACCTCTTACAAAAGTTGTAATAGTAACTATATAGCATTTATCCCCGGATGTAGCTTGTAATAAATGGTCAATAGTTGCTATTCTATTATTTTACTGAAGCTGCTTATGGAGGGGTGGTTATGAGAAATAATCATATGAAATAATTACTGAGATACTTTTTCAGGATTATACTATTTACTATTATTTTTTAAAAACCTTATGACCATAATCAATTTTGTAAGTAACCATATTTCCCTTTTTAATTTGCTTGCTGTAACACAAACAAGAAATCCAAATTTGGAATCTAAATTCAGCAAACGACCAGAATCTCCTAAAATGCATTTATATTGCCCTCTTTATTCTCTTCTACCTTAACACGTCTTCTTCCCAAGTTGATTTGTCTACTGATGAAGTGGGGATACAAGATTTTACTCCTTCTCCCCCCACCCCTTAAGCTACTGTTAGATCAAAATACAATCAGTTTCCGTTTGTAAATAGCTTGGGTTCTAAAGTCCTTTGATAATGCAAAATGGAGTAAAACCTTAGATTGCAAATAACTTGTTCTGCAAGTGTTCCACAAGAAGAGAAAACATTTTTAATAAATTTTAACTTGATAAACAAGAGATATGTTGCAGTATGAGTAGTATGTGATGCCAAATGTCACTTAGTCACAACTAAACCAATGGTTCTTGAAATTCGCTTTGATATACAAGTGCTTTGGATTACAAGCATCTTTCCAGAAAGAATTATGGCTGCAAACCAAGGTTTTACTGTACATTTTTCCAGGTATTCATTTGGGAGTCATAATCAAAGAATAATAAATAAAAGATAAATAATAAAAGAAAACAGTAAAAAAAAAAAAAGGCCTTGTGGCTTTTTTTATGTTGAAAAGGAGAGAGGCCATTCTACTCAGAGTAAAACTATGCAAAGGCAGAGAGGTAGGAATGTGTGGATCTCTTAAAGAGATCACATTGGACAGGACATATGAGGTATTTTCAGAGGAATATAGAGATTTGTACAACATAGAGATTTGTAGATATTACACAACCTTAAATGTTAACATAATTGTACACAATTAAATAAATGAGAATAAATGAAGGCTTTTGATCAAAAGAATAAAATATCTGGAGCTGTACAATTATCTTATATGGAATGATTCAAATAAAGGACCACCAAATGGGGTTTTATTATTATTATTAAATCTATGAAGGTTAAGTTTATGTGTCAACTAGACTGGGCTAAGGGATGCCCAGATAGCTGGTAAATCATTATCTCTGGATGCATCTGTGAGGGTATTTCTGGAACAGATTACCATTTGAATTAGCCATTTGAGTGAAGACAATTCTCCCTATCACTGTGGGTGGGCATCACCCAATCAGATGAGAGCCCTTGGACATCAGACATCTGAGTTCCTTCATACTCCAGGAACACCAGTGGGCCCCATTTCTTAGGCTTTCAGATTTACACCACTGGCTTTCCTTGCTCTCCAGTCTATGGAGTCTATTATGTATACATATTTATTTATTTATTTATTTATTTATTTAATATTTATGTATATTTATATATTTATATAGTCTATTATATATATATATATAGACTATACACACACACACACACACACAACATCCTTACATCCTTCCAATTTCCTTTTTTTCTTTGGCACAGGTAAAGCTCTGAGGTTCCTTCCCGACATACATTTTAAATAGTTAGTGAGAGAAGGTAGCAAAACAGTTTCTCTGAAGGTTGATTAAGGAAGAAAGGATATAATATGTTCCAGGTGGGGTGGGATAAAGTGAAATAAATAATATAAAAAAATAAATAAAAAAAATGTGTATAATAAATACACATTTGATTTCTAACATATTATTAAGTCAAACACACACGGTATAGAACAATGCACATATTCTCACCCGTTTATGTAAAGAACAAACAAAAACTCTTAAAACCAAAAAAAAAAAAAACCACATAAAAATAATCTTTTGATGGATATAGCTTATACAAACATGAAAAATTTGCAAAAGGTTTCACAGAAAACTTGCCTAGTTGTAATTTCAGGAGAAGCAGTCTAGGGTTCTTAGTTGGGAGAATATGCGTGAATTACTGCCATATTTCATCAAATTTGAAAAGATATAGACTATTTTTGATTTGGTGAAAGGGGATATTTTAATTTGGTTTTGCCTGTGCATTTATGTTAAATAGGAAACATAGCTAACAAATAAGAGAATATAATGAGCTCTTGCTATAACCCAAGCACGTTAAGCAGACTTCTTCAAGAATTGATGATCAATATTTAGAAAGTCTAGATTTTTTTAGTTTACTTAAAATATCAGTTGGAGAGTGTTAGATACTGAGACACTATTACTTTATTTTCCCTATCTGAATTAAGCACAAATTAAAAGGTACCCTGCAGCATGGAAGGGAGGGGGAGGAAAAGGTAGAAGAGAAAATGGAATTCTTACAGCATGGACTCAAAGTCCGTAATGGAAGGTTAATATGGTGGCTCATGGAACTTTGCTCTTGTGGTAAACACTACATGGAAGTGGTGATTGAACATGGAAGATGGTGATTCATTTAGCCTTTCTGATTATTTTAGAATTCATCAGTAAGGACAATTGTTAAAAATGTCTAAAAAAAGTAGTCATTGATACCTAAAATATAACATTAATATACTAAAAGTAATGTTGAAAATTTCAACTAGAATTGTTGAAACTGTGTTCAAAAAACAAAATTTATTTTACCTATTATTTTTTAAACAGGGATGGTTATTATCCCATCTGACTAATGAGAAAAATGAATTTCAGAGAGATGCACCCAAAGTCCCAGATTTAAATGGTTTCAAAACATGAAGCCCTAAGCACACAGAAAGGATGGGTTTCAAGATCCATATTTTTGGGGAGAGGACGTATAAATGATGTCCTTCATTAATGGATAATCATTGTATTCTTATCCAGTTAGCTTCCCCTTCCTGGGGAGGTGTGTACATGGTGCCAGGAGAAGTTAACCCACATCTTGGACCAGAGATTTTCCTCTGCTTTCCAGATATGCTGAATTTCCTCTGATATGCTGAATTTTGTCCAAAAGAAATCTGGAGCTGCCTTTTCTGATATGAACAGATGTTTCAGCAGAATGTAGGAAAGGGTAAGATCTTTCTATTAAAGTGTTCAGAACGTACACTTGTGACCAAGATGGAGTAACAAGGACAGGATATACTATCCCTCTTAAAACAATCAAAACCAAACAGAAAACTGCAAACAATGGTTTTCAAGAAATTGGACACCAGATATTGAAAGACAGGGTCCTTGCAAATTGTAAAACATATGAAGTGAGATCTATGATTTCCTCATCTTAGTGCCTTGAGATTTTCCACACAGCTGTAAACGGAGAGTGAGGCTTGAAAAACTCCCTGAATTGAGAAGGAGGAGCTGACATTGAGGGAGACAAAGATAGCTAGAGTTTGGATAGAAGACTAGACAAATGAAAGCTGCACACAACAGAGAACCTGTATATTTGCAGTCACTATCAAGTATTCAGCAGAATGCTGACAGTATATGGGTGTGAGGAAACTATATCAGGCCAGAGAAAGATCCAAAATCATTAGAGGAAACATTGTACAGAGATCACATGTGGCCAGAAGTAGTACGTGTTCCCAAGACTCAAACTGGAAGATCTCATTATTCACTAGGTATTGATAAGAGTTGTTCAGAAGGATTTTGCCTTAGCTGTGAGGAATAATATTTTTGGGGGGATGCTCAACAAATTTCAAAATCAAAGGATCAAACTGTTTCCAAGTGATTTAATTGAGTTCCAAAAACAAACACAAGCAGGTTTACAGTGCCCAAAGAGTAAAAATTTTGTTTAAACAATCATCTTTCTTTTTTTTAGTTTTATTTGAGAAAGAGAAAGAGTACACAAGTGAGGAATGAGACGGAGAGGGAGAGGGAGAGGAAGAGAGAGAGAGAGAGAGAGAGAGAAATCTTAAGCAGACCCCATGCTCAGCATGGAGCCCCATGCGGGGGTCAATCCCACAACCCTGGCATCATGACCCAACCTGAAACCAAAGGTCGGATGTTCAACCAACTGAACCATCCAGGTGCCCCTAAACAATCATCTTTTAAAGGGATTTAAATACTAAGTTTTAAATCTTAAATATCTCCCCATGTAGTTACCATTTTGTATCATGTAGTGTTAGTGAGAATTTGAAACAATTAAATTTTTCATGCACTTATGGTAGGAATTTAAAATGATACAACCAGTTTGGGGAAAAACTTGGCAGTTCTTAAAAAAGTTAATCACACAACTACCATATGATCCCGACATTCCACTCCTAAGTATTTACCCAAAGGGAAATGAAACATATGTCCATAGAAAAACTTCTACGTAAATATTCATAGCAGCTTTATTTGAAATTGTAAAAAATGGAAACAGCCCAAATGTCCATCAAAAGACAAATGGATGAACAAACTGTGGTGTATTCATTAAATGGAATACTAGTCAGCAATAAAAAGGATCAGACTTATGACATATACACCACCATGGATAAATCTCCAAAAATTATGCTGAGAGGAGGAAAAGAAGCAGACATAAAGGCATACATACTGGTTAATTCCATTCTTAGAAATCTCTAGAAAATGTAAACTCGTTAATAGTGTCATGTAACATATCAGTAGTCGCCTGGGCTTGGTGGGGTATGAGTGTCAAGGACTAGAGCTTTCAAAGGCACATGAGGAAACTTTTAGTAGTAATAGATACATTCACCCTAGCGAATTCATCTCCTAGTTTTATACCTGTGTCAAACTTATTAAATTGCATCTTTAAATATGTGTGATTTATTGTACATCAATTATGTCTCAAAAATATAACTTAAACATTGGTAAGATTCCAAAGTTAAATTCTGGAAAAAAAATTACCTCCTAGTGAGATTCTCATGATCTACTCCCCAATTTTTATGGAGATCAGGAAGATAATCCTTATTTATACTGTTTCTGCGTGCCTTTCTATTTACTGCTCCCTGCATTTTGCATAACTACTTTCATCTTGCAGTCCATGTATCAAAATCAAAAGTTTTCTACAAGCTCATTTCTAAAACTACCTCCTCCATGAAGCCTTCACAGTTCCCCTATGCTAGAAATATTTCTTGTTCATCTGAATCTCTGTAAACTTCCAGTTTGCATCTCTCTGATGATATTTATATTCTTTTCCTTTTTCACAGTGTTAAAAAATCAATTTTTTTTCCTTCATAGCCAGGAGGACCCTTGGAATCACTGAGATAATTTGAAAGACGTCAGTTCAATTTATAGAAACTGAGTTTATGTATGTGTGTGTGTGTGTGTGTGTGTGTATACACACAAAATGTTAAGATCCCTGGGGAGTGAGGCTTTTGATGTCCCTGGCTTTCGAAGTATATAGTCCAACCTAGGTATTTTTTTTCCTTTTTTTTTTTCTTTTTTTTTCTTTTTCAATATATGAAATTTACTGTCAAATTGGTTTCCATACAACACCCAGTGCTCATCCCAAAAGGTGCCCTCCTCAATACCCATCACCCACCCTGCCCTCCCTCCCACTCCCCATCAACCCTCAGTTTGTTCTCAGTTTTTAACAGTCTCTTATGCTTTGGCTCTCTCCCACTCTAACCTTTTTTTTTTTCCCCTTCCCCTCCCCCATGGGTTTCTGTTAAGTTTCTCAGGATCTGCATAAGAGTGAAACCATATGGTATCTGTCTTTCTCTGTATGGCTTATTTCACTTAGCATCACACTCTCCAGTTCCATCCACGTTGCTACAAAGGGCCATATTTCATTCTTCTCATTGCCACGTAGTACTCCATTGTGTCTATAAACCACAATTTCTTTATCCATTCATCAGTTGATGGACATTTCGGCTCTTTCCATAATTTGGCTATTGTTGAGAGTGCTGCTATAAACATTGGGGTACAAGTGCCCCTATGCATCAGTACTCCTGTATCCCTTGGATAAATTCCTAGCAGTGCTATTGCTGGGTCATAGGGTAGGTCTATTTTTAATTTTCTGAGGAACCTCCACGCTGCTTTCCAGAGCGGCTGTACCAATTTGCATTCCCACCAACAGTGCAAGAGGGTTCCCGTTTCTCCACATCCTCTCCAGCATCTATAGTCTCCTGATTTGTTCATTTTGGCCACTCTGACTGGCGTGAGGTGATATCTGAGTGTGGTTTTGATTTGTAGTTCCCTGATAAGGAGCGACGTTGAACATCTTTTCATGTGCCTGTTGGCCATCCGGATGTCTTCTTTAGAGAAGTGTCTATTCATGTTTTCTGCCCATTTCTTCACTGGGTTATTTGTTTTTCGGGTGTGGAGTTTGGTGAGCTCTTTATAGATTTTGGATACTAGCCCTTTGTCCGATAAGTCATTTGCAAATATCTTTTCCCATTCCGTTGGTTGCCTTTTAGTTTTGTTGGTTGTTTCCTTTGCTGTACAGAAGCTTTTTATCTTCATAAGGTCCCAGTAATTCACTTTTGCTTTTAATTCCCTTGCCTTTGGGGATGTGTCGAGTAAGAGATTGCTACGGCTGAGGTCAGAGAGGTCTTTTCCTGCTTTCTCCTCCAGGGTTTTGGTGGTTTCCTGTCTCACATTCAGGTCCTTTATCCATTTTGAGTTTATTTTTGTGAATGGTGTGAGAAAGTGGTCTAGTTTCAACCTTCTGCATGTTGCTGTCCAGTTCTCCCAGCACCATTTGTTAAAGAGACTGTCTTTTTTCCACTGGATGTTCTTTCCTGCTTTGTCAAAGATGAGTTGGCCATACGTTTGTGGGTCTAGTTCTGGGGTTTCTATTCTATTCCATTGGTCTATGTGTCTGTTTTTGTGCCAATACCATGCTGTCTTGATGATGACAGCTTTGTAGTAGAGGCTAAAGTCTGGGATTGTGATGCCTCCTGCTTTGGTCTGCTTCTTCAAAATTACTTTGGCTATTCGGGGCCTTTTGTGGTTCCATATGAATTTTAGGATGGCTTGTTCTAGTTTCGAGAAGAATGCTGGTGCAATTTTGATTGGGATTGCATTGAATGTGTAGATAGCTTTGGGTAGTATTGACATTTTGACAATATTTATTCTTCCAATCCATGAGCAGGGAATGTCTTTCCATTTCTTTAAATCTTCTTCAATTACCTTCATAAGTTTTCTATAGTTTTCAGCATACAGATCTTTTACATCTTTGGTTAGATTTATTCCTAGGTATTTTATGCTTCTTGGTGCAATTGTGAATGGGATCCGTTTCTTTATTTGTCTTTCTGTTGCTTCATTGTTAGTGTATAAGAATGCAACTGATTTCTGTACATTGATTTTGTATGCTGCAACTTTGCTGAATTCATGTATCAGTTCTAGCAGACTTTTGGTGGAGTCTATCGGATTTTCCATGTATAATATCATGTCATCTGCAAAAAGCGAAAGCTTGACTTCATCTTTGCCAATTTTGATGCCTTTGATTTCCTTTTGTTGTCTGATTGCTGATGCTAGAACTTCCAGCACTATGTTAAACCACAGCGGTGAGAGTGGGCATCCCTGTCGTGTTCCTGATCTCAGGGAAAAAGCTCTCAGTTTTTCCCCATTGAGGATGATGTTAGCTGTGGGCTTTTCATAAATGGGTTTTATGATCTTTAAGTATGTTCCTTCTATCCCGACTTTCTCAAGGGTTTTTATTAAGAAAGGGTGCTGGATTTTGTCAAAGGCCTTTTCTGCATCGATTGACAGGATCATATGGTTCTTCTCTTTTTTTTTGTTAATGTGATGTATCACGTTGATTGATTTGCGAATGTTGAACCAGCCCTGCATCCCAGGAATGAATCCCACTTGGTCATGGTGAATAATTCTTTTTATATGCCGTTGAATTCGATTTGCTAGTATCTTATTGAGAATTTTTGCATCCATATTCATCAGGGATATTGGCCTGTAGTTCTCTTTTTTTACTGGGTCTCTGTCTGGTTTAGGAATCAAAGTAATACTGGCTTCATAGAATGAGTCTGGAAGTTTTCCTTCCCCTTCTATTTCTTGGAATAGCTTGAGAAGGATAGGTATTATCTCTGCTTTAAACGTCTGGTAGAACTCCCCTGGGAAGCCATCTGGTCCTGGACTCTTATTTGTTGGGAGATTTTTGATAACCGATTCCGTTTCTTCGCTGGTTATGGGTCTGTTCAAGCTTTCTATTTCCTCCTGATTGAGTTTTGGAAGAGTGTGGGTGTTTAGGAATTTGTCCATTTCTTCCAGGTTGTCCAATTTGTTGGCATATAATTTTTCATAGTATTCCCTAATTGTTTGTATCTCTGAGGGATTGGTTGTAACAATTTCATTTTCATTCATGATTTTATCTATTTGGGTCATCTTCCTTTTCTTTTTGAGAAGCCTGGCTAGAGGTTTGTCAATTTTGTTCATTTTTTCAAAAAACCAACTCTTGGTTTCGTTGATCTGCTCTACAGTTTTTTTAGATTCTATATTGTTTCTTTCTGCTCTGATCTTTATTATTTCTCTTCTTCTGCTGGGTTTAGGCTGCCTTTGCTGTTCTGCTTCTATTTCCTTTAGGTGTGCTGTTAGATTTTGTATTTGGGATTTTTCTCGTTTCTTGAGATAGGCCTGGAGTGCAATGTATTTTCCTCTCAGGACAGCCTTTGCTGCATCCCAAAGCGTTTGGATTGTTGTATTTTCGTTTTCGTTTGTTTCCATATATTTTTTAATTTCTTCTCTAATTGCCTGGTTGACCCACTCATTCGTTAGTAGGGTGGTCTTTAACCTCCATGCTTTTGGAGGTTTTCCAGACTTTTTCCTGTGGTTGATTTCAAGCTTCATCGCATTGTGGTCTGAAAGTATGCATGGTATGATTTCAATTCTTGTAAACTTATGAAGGGCTGTATTGTGACCCAGTATGTGATCTATCTTGGAGAATGTTCCATGCGCACTCGAGAAGAAAGTATATTCTGTTGCTTTGGGATGCAGAGTTCTAAATATATCTGTCAAGTCCATCTGATCCAATGTATCATTTAGGGCCCTTGTTTCTTTATTGACCGTGTGTCTAGGTGATCTATCCATTTCTGTAAGTGGGATGTTAAAGTCCCCTGCAATTACCACATTCTTATCAATAAGGTTGCTTATGTCTATGAGTAATTGTTTTATATATTTGGGGGCTCCGGTATTCGGCGCATAGACATTTATAATTGTTAGCTCTTCCTGATGGATAGACCCTGTAATTATTATATAATGCCCTTCTTCATCTCCTGTTACAGCCTTTACTTTAAAGTCTAGTTTGTCTGATATAAGTATGGCTACTCCAGCTTTCTTTTCGCTTCCAGTAGCATGATAAATAGTTCTCCATCCCCTCACTCTCAATCTAAAGGTGTCCTCAGGTCTAAAATGAATCTGTTGTAGACAGCAAATAGATGGGTCTTGTTTTTTTATCCATTCTGATACCCTATGTCTTTTGGTTGGCGCATTTAATCCATTTACATTCAGTGTTATTATAGAAAGATACAGGTTTAGAGTCATTGTGATGTCTGTATGTTTTATGCTTGTAGTGATGTCTCTGGTACTTTGTCTCACAGGGTCCCCCTTAGGATCTCTTGTAGGGCTGGTTTAGTGGTGACAAATTCCTTCAGTTTTTGTTTGTTTGGGAAGACCTTTATCTCTCCTTCTATTCTAAATGACAGACTTGCTGGATAAAGGATTCTCGGCTGCATATTTTTTCTGTTTAGCACACTGAAGATCTCGTGCCAATTCTTTCTGGCCTGCCAAGTTTCAAAAGAGAGATCAGTCACGAGTCTTATAGGTCTCCCTTTATATGTTAGGGCACGTTTATCCCTCGCTGCTTTCAGAATTTTCTCTTTATCCTTGTATTTTGCCAGTTTCACTATGATATGTCGTGCAGAAGATCGATTCAAGTGACGTCTGAAGGGAGTTCTGTGCCTCTTGGATTTCAATGCCTTTTTCCTTTCCCAGTTCAGGGAAGTTCTCAGCTATAATTTCTTCAAGTACCCCTTCAGCACCTTTCCCTCTCTCTTCCTCCTCTGGAATACCAGTTATGCGTAGATTATTTCTTTTTAGTGCATCACTTAGTTCTCTAATTTTCCCCTCATACTCCTGGATTTTTTTATCTCTTTTTTTCTCAGCTTACTCTTTTTCCATAATTTTATCTTCTAGTTCACCTATACTCTCCTCCGCCTCTTCAATCCGAGCCGTGGTCATTTCCATTTTATTTTGCATCCCGTTTATAGAGTTTTTCAGCTCCTCCTGAATATTCCTTAATCCCTTGATCTTTTAGCAATAGATTCTCTGCTGTCCTCTATACTGTTTTCAAGCCCAGCGATTAATTTTGTGACTGTTATTCTAAATTCACTTTCTGTTATATTATTTAAATCCTTTTTGATCATTTCGTTAGCTGTTGTTATTTCCTAGAGATTCTTTTGAGGGGAATTTTTCCGTTTGGTCATTTTGGATAGTCCCTGGAGTGGTGCGGACCTGCAGGGCACTTCCCTTGTGTTGTCTTGAATAACTTGCATTGGTGGGCGGGGCCACAGTCAGACCTGACGTCTGCCCCCTGCCCACCGCTGGGGCCACAGTCAGACTGGTGTGTGCCTTCTCTTCCCTTCTCCTAGGGGCAGGATTCACTGTGGGGTGGCGTGGCCCGTCTGGGCTACTTGCACACTGCCAGGCTTGTGTTCCTGGGGATCTAGCGTATTAGCTGGGGTAGATAGGCAAGGTGCAGGGGGGCAGGAGGGGCAGGCTCAGCTCACTTCTCCTTTTGGTGATCCACTTCAGGAGGGGCCCTGCGGCAGCGGGAGGGAGTCAGACCCTCTGCTGGAGGTGTGGATCCGCAGAAGCACAGAGTTGGGTGTTTGTGCGGTGCAAGCAAGTTCCCTGGCAGGAACTGGTTCTCTTTGGGATTTTGGCTGCAGGATGGGCGAGGAAGATGGGGCTGGTGAGCGCCTTTGTTCCCCACCAAACTGAGCTCTGTCATCCCAGGGCTCAGCAACCCTCCCTCCCTTTGTCCTCCAGCCTTCCCGCTTTCCGAGCAGAGCTGTTAACTTATGACCTCCCAGATGCTAAGTCCCGCTTGCTGTCGGAACACACTCCATCTGGCCCCTCCGCTTTTGCAAGCCAGACTCAGGGGCTCTGCTCGCCTGGCCGGCTGCCCCTCCGCCCCCAACCTAGGTATTTTTTTAATGTTTATTTTTGAGAGAGACAGAGACAGAGCACAAGTGGGGGAGGGGCAGAGAGAGAGAGGAAGACACGGAATCTGAAGCAGGTTCCAGGCTCTGAGCTGTCAGTACAGAGCCTGACATGGGGCTCAAACCCACAAACTGTGAGATCGTGACCTGAGCTGAAGTCGAACGCATAACCGACTGAGCCACCCAGGTGCCCCCAACCTAGGTATTTCCTCATTGTACATTCTTCTTAACTTCACCCTCCTCCAAAAATCACATGACAGGAAGTTGAAAGCACAAATAATAAGGAAGTAGTGCTCCTATAACATCCGCTCCAGATTCCAAGGTATTTATCTTGAGGCATTCCTTCTACTTTGTTTCTCCTAAGCTGTTTGCCTTGTGTGACACTTTCTCATTAAATCTTCTCCACAGTGCCACATGGTACTCATTTCACAGATCATGAGAAGAAGACATCTAGAGGATTCCTAAGTAACACAGTCAAAGTTACCTGGCTTAGGAATCCAGCACCAGTACCTATTGATCTCTGGCTCCAAAGCCTATGCTCTCAACGAGGACATCATATCACCTCTCCAATATACCAAATGCAAAGAAAAGGCCACATAATCTAAGGTTAACAGAATCAGAGCATATTTTTTGCAGGGAACGGGTGTAGGTGTACTTTGTTTTAGTTGGCAACAAAACGTATGTTGATAGTTGTAATGTGACCTAATACTCTGACATAAGTCATCACTCATTATACTAGGAAATTAAAACTAAATCTACCACTTAAATTAATTATTTGCCTTAAAAAAAAAACAAGATCACGCAATCTTTCTTTTCAATATCATTTAATACTGAGTTTGTGTTCACTTTTTGTGGACTGTCTTAAAAATATCTTCTTATAGTTGATTTGTTCAAATTAGAATATAAACAAATTCCATGCACATTTTGATGTCTTTTAAGTGTTTTCTAATTATGTGTTTCTCCTCCATTTTTATGACATTTATTTTTAAGAAAATGAGTCATAGGCGATTGGTCCTTTTAAAGTCTCCCCAACATATCCTAAATTACATAACATGGATTTTAGATTGTTTATGAATTATGGGCAACGG
Organism: Acinonyx jubatus; assembly: GCF_027475565.1. Lineage (NCBI taxonomy): Eukaryota > Metazoa > Chordata > Mammalia > Carnivora > Felidae > Acinonyx > Acinonyx jubatus. Next base: position 44,782,559 of record NC_069391.1, read on the forward strand.
TGTATCTTATATAATTTAAAACAGATCTTAGGACTCAGCTAAGAGTTTTGCACATAAGAGGAAACAAATTTTTGAGATGAAGTGAACGGGCATCTAGAGAATCACTGAAAACTTGTCCTTACAATCAAAGTGTTGATACAGATCTGTCTCCACCAAAACGTGGGGTTATGGTTACCTATGCTGTAGTGTTTAGTTGAAAGAATTTTTGCTACACCCTAGGCCTCTTGTTCCTTCAATGCCAACATTCTCTGAAGGCCTGAGAGATTTCCTGAGTTTCCAACACAGACATGAAAGTGCAGTATACACACTCACACACAACACATGGACAAAATCCTGAATCACCACGGATTACATTTTTACCCAGTGAAGTTTATAACTAATTGACTCTGTCCATCTGCTAGAAAGTATTTAAGTGCCTTTTAATTTATTTTTTCCCTTGGTCAGCACTTTTCCATTTCATTGCATGTAGTAACAAATTCTGTTGTTGACCAAATGAGAGACTAAGAATTAGATGTGGTCTGGGATAAGTAAGCCGGTTTCTTTTATTCCAAGTGAAACTTAGTACATTAATGTTTCTCAACCAGTTGGTAGAGATCATTATTTAAATTCAAATTAAAGAAAAACAAGCCTGCTTTCAAATTAAAACCACTTGGATCAGAGAAGTTATTGCAGCAGCTCTCTGACTACCACAAGGATGGGTATCTTTCAGATAGCAAAGATGTAGTTAATATGGTAGCCTAGATTTTTCCAATAATAAAGCATATCAGCTTCGTCTGCACATTGACTTGCTAATTATTCAGGCCCTAAATAATGCAAGCCATGTTCTCCTTTATTAGCTAATATCTTTCAGAGGTTGGAAAGATGGTTATAAAGACCAATTAAAGATACAGTTTTCTGACATGCTGGACCAGTTCATAATCCACACAATATGAAATGCCATGTCAGAAAGTCATTATCAGAATATTCTCCCCTAGTTTATATTAGTTTTTAATTTTTTTCTTCTTTTTATATCCCAATTCAATACAAAGCCTTTGAAAGTGTTGTTATAACTCTTGTTCAGTAACAGGCAATACTAATTCCATAAAATCTCTTGGTACTACATTAACCTAGCATCAGATAAACAAGTACATTGGGAACTGTGGCTAATACAGCTGAATATGAAAATGATGCACTGTATTTCAATAGAAAAAGAAGAAAGTGAGTATAGAAGCAGCCTAAGTAATTAATAGATAACCTTGTTACATGGAAATGCTATTCTTTTATTACATGTGTTCCATTAACAAGTACTTGTTGGAGGGAAATCTGTTGTTTCATGTACAGAGAAATGCTATGCTTTAAACAATCCTGCTTTATTAATTTGGTGCTGTTTTGTCACTCAATACATTGTAAGATATTTTTTCCCATTTAGTAGATAAAAGTGAGTCTAAATATGCCTACTGTGGTTTAAAGGCCATACCAGTGATTAAGGAGAGCATATTTAATCCCATTATAACTTTCTCAAAGTAATTCTTCATGTAATTTTAGAGAATTAATCTGCCTATAAGCGAAAAGGTATGTGACAGGCTGGATAATAGCCCTCCAAGTGTACCCACACTCCCAAACTTGGAACCTGTGAATGTTACATGTTATCGCAAAAGAAACTTGGCAGATGTGATTAAATTAAGGCATTGGAGATGAGGAGATTATCCTAGATTACCCAGGTGGGCTCCATGTAATCACAATCATCTTTCTAAGGAGACAGGAGCAGTCAAGTCAGGGGAGGAGGCTCTGTGATGAGAACATGAGAAACTGGGGTGAAACTTTGAGGGTGGAGGAGGGGCCAGAAGCTAAGAAATACAAGCAGCCACTGAGGCTGAAAAAGGCAAAGAAACAGATATTTTCCCCCAGGGTCTCAAAAAGGAACTAACCTTGCCCAACACTGGACTTCAGTCCAGTTGAAATGATTTTGGACTTCTGACCTCCAAAACTGGAAGATAATCAGTTTGGGTCGTTTTAATGGACTGAATTTATTGTCAATTGTTATTGCGGCAATGGAAAACCAACATAATGTAGTTTTAAAATTTGTGATAAAATGACTGAAGCATGCGGGTCCCTTTGGGGGATGTCACAGTTGTACCGCATCTCAAGAAGAGCAAAGGTGTGGAGATAGGAGTTTATGGTTAAAATCAGGAGCTGTCAGTTATTAGGTCTGTAACCTTAGGTGATTTAGTAATGTCTTTCAGTTTTATTTTCTTTATCTACAAAATAGGTAAAAAGGGGTGCCTGGGTGGCTCAGTTGGTTAAGCATCCAACTCTCGATTTCGGCTCCGGTCATGATCTCATGGTTTGTGAGATCCAACTCTGTGTCAGGCTCCATTCGCTGACAGCACAGAGCCTGTGCTGATTCTCTTTCTTCCTTTCTCTCTGCCTCTCTCCTGCTCATGCCGTTCTTCCCTTCTGCCCTTAAATAAACTTTAAAAAAATAGGAAAAAATAACAGCATCTACCTTTAAAGTAATTATAAGGATAAAATGAGAAAATACACATTAAAGCGTTTAATATAGTGCCTGGATGCAAAATAAGCAACTAAATTTTTTTCTATTATTATATCTTAGGCACATCCTTAACTCTCTTGTTCCTATTCAATATGAATGTTAGTATAGAAAAAATCAGTAAGGAACCCCTTAATAAGAGTTAACTTTAATCACTAATGGGTAAAGCAAGTCTGGTAGTCAGAAGATTTAGCTGACATCAGGAAACAGGAAGCCACAGGGAATGGAAAGGTAGAGAAAATCAAGGTGAGGCATTGACATTTGAAGGAGAACTAATATTTATTGAATATTGAGTATCTCCTCTATGCTATGCTGGACTCTTTATACATGTTTAAAGATCACAATGCCACTATAGGAAAGATATTACTATTCTATAAATGAGAAAAGTATAAGGCAACAAAAACTTTAAGTTTCTCAAGGTCACACACTTTGTAAGTGACACACTAATAATTTGAACTGCAATCTGACAACTTGATAGCCCAGGTGTTTGAACACACCAATAACAGGGAAAGTCCAGCATTAAGTGAGCTAAATCCATCATTCAGGGCAGGAATCCATTCCAGACTGGTGATGGAGGGTGCCTCGTTGGAATCTAGTCCTACGACATTTGACTCTGACGTCCAAGAAAGCAGGAATTATATCTTTATCTTTGTGTGCACAAGATTTGCTAGGAGCTTACTTAAGCATGGTCTCGGAAGTGTTTTAGTGGAAGATGAAGACATAATTTATGATAGAGGTCCTCGTGGTTAGCATATTTGTTCTAGTAGTTTCCTTTATAAAGTAAAATATCTCTCCCTAAGTTACCCTTTTGGCTAGTCAAAAATTTTAATTTGGGGAGGGGATAATATTCAAGAAAAGGTTTGATTATAGTCTGTGCTAGAATAAGAAGTACTCTAAGTTTGATACATCCAAGTGGAAAAATGAATTTAGCTCATTCAGTGATTATGGACTTTACCTGTCATGGTGTTGTGAAGGGAATGGATTCTAAAATTAGATTGCTGTATCTCTGATATAAGATGTGCCTTCAACTTTCCACTAGGACAATTTACTATTCATGGACTATTGTCTACTCTCCCAGTAGCTTGATTCTTTGATGATCCAGGTTGTTTTCTGTTTTTTGTTGTTGTTGTTGTTGTTGTTTGTTGTTTAAATCCCTGTGCCTTGTTGGTTATATTCAAAGAAAATTGATCATATTTAAATCATAGAATTGAAGGGACTGTATTTTGTCATCAAGTTATTTTTTCATTTTATGGGGGGGGGGGAAGAACCCACCCCAAAAGCCACAATCTTTCCATTTAAAATTTGCCTAGTTGATATCCAAGTGGTTTATCAGTCATAAATACAATATCTGCTAGACATTTGTATACTTCTATTCATTTATGTTTCATCTTCTCTGCATTTGATTTAATAGGCAATAATTTCTATGATCCTTTTCTGTCCCTATTTATTTATTTATTTATTTACTTATTATTTACTTACCTGCTTACTTACTTACTTAAAGTTTACTTATTTATTTTTTGAGAGAGAAAGAGAGAAAGCACACAGGAAGGGCAGAGAGAGAGGGAGAGAGAGAGAATCCCAAGCAGGTCCCTCACTGTCAGCACAGAGCCTGATGGGGGACTCGAACCCACCAACCATGAGATCATGACCTGAGCTGAAATCAAGAGTTGGATGCTTAACCGACTGAGCCACCCAGTCACCCCTGTCCTTTTTTAAAAATCAGAACATCTACCCTCAGGCTCTGAGGTAAACAAATAAAACCATAAAAGTGTTTACATTTTTTCTCAGATAATAAGGCCATTTTCCCCAGTCTCCCAGAAATAAACTTTAGGGTCAACTTTGACATTTGTTTCTATCCTTATTTTGTTCAGTGTCACTAGTCCTATAATGACAGTGACAGTTATAAGGACTACTTATTGGACTCTTAATATATGTGAGGAAATCTTCTAGGTGGTATACAGGTATTGAAACATTTGATGTTCAAAAAATCCTAATAACATGGGTACTCTTATTTTCTTTGTTTTATCAATAAGGAAACTAAAGTATTGGAAAGTTAAGTAGCTTCCCCATGACCTTGCAATTGGAAATTAGAGAAGTAGTAATTTTCTGGCTGTTTTGTTTGTTTGTTTATTATACTCTCCTTTTTTTCTCTATACAATCTATATTAAACGCATTGACTGGCAATTCTTTCTTAAAAAATGTCACTGTTACTGTATGGTACTCATCCTGAAGAATCCGTAACACTTTCCTAATGTGTACAACATTAGTTCCTATCATTGGCCTATCTTTAAGGTTCTGTGTAACCTGCTTCATTGTGCACTCTGGCCTCCTTAATATCTTAGTACTTTCCCCTCTCCCACTCCCAATACAAATAAAGGCTTGTGAATTCTAACTTAGAACGTGTGGGGCCAAGTGGACGAAATAATTCAGAAATTTTGGATCTGAGGAAGATGCTAATGGTGGCATATTTGTATAATATATAACAGCTCCATTTGCATCTGATGCAGCATTTTTAAACAAACACAAGAAACACATGATTTTTTTGCAGCTAAATAAATAAATATTCACACCAAGTGGGATACATAAAGACTATTAAAATGTTTATATCCTTTCAGGATTTACTTTACCAATAAATGAGTTACCAAAACTTTCAGCTTGCAGAATTTCTTAGATCTCAGAATTGAAGATTAGGAATTAAGATATTGTACATGTTCCTTATCTCTGTGTCATCTTGTTTTCTTAAACCTTATTCCTATACTAACATATGTAAATTTTATTCATGTGCCAAGACTCAGTGTAAGACACACCCCTCAGGAAATGTATGTAGAGACACACCCCAGTTTACCTATTTCTTCTGCACCTAAAAGCCAACCCACATACCCTAACATCAGATGATTCTGTAAATATTCCCCATGTATTCATTTTGGCTAATTTGACCTAAAGCATTTAGGGACTAAGGATTATGTCTTTTTAATTTATATCCTTCTACAACAAGCCGGACTCACGATAAGAGTTTAAATTACTGTCTAAATATTCTTGTAAATATTCCAAGAAATTGGATTGATTGTGTTTAACAAGGTAAATCATGTTTATATGAAATAATGAAGATATGAAAGTTTCTTAAATGTTTAATTATGTTTCCATGTTCATAATGTGTTATAACTTTTCTCATTTTTAAAATTATATGTAGAGATGTCTAATTATACTACATATTTTAGCATGGCTGCTGTAATGTATACGAAGTTCCTGGTCTTTGAAAATAGGTAGGCCACAGCGTGACTATTGATAAATAAACCATTCTGAGCCTAGATTTCCCCATATGTAGAAAAGATAGCTAATAACACCGATCTCCAAAAGTTTCTCTAGAAAACACTTATTAAATGCTCAGTCCCACACTCTTCTTGTTTGACAAAGAAAAGAGCAAATGGACCTTTCTACCTACAAACTTGGCCCTGTAACTTTGTAGGGCATTACTTATTGGTCTTTAGAGCAATTAATTCATCACTGCAGCAGAAAGAAAACTATTTTACGTCATTCAAATTAGGAAGATGGATCTCTCAAGTCCTTTCAAGAACTGATATCAGTGAATGAATGTATGCATTCACCTTATTGCTTAATATATGGCATATGTGTTCTTTTTGTAGTTTCTTATAAAGAACTGATGTGGTGTTTGGCTTTTAAGAGCATTCACATTACAACGGCAATGATTTATTTTTCCCCCAAAGGATGTTTATCTTATACATAATCAAAAATTCTAAGACTTTTTGTGGATTAGCTTGTTTCACATCCTTGTTTGGTAGATAATAAGGATACTCAAGGAAAGTTAAAGTCCTAACCTGGAGACTTGGGATAATGGAGGTGTTCTGCTAGTATTCTAGGAGAAATCCTGCAAAATAGGTGACAATCAAAGGAATCTAGTAGTATGTGGTTGGTGGTTGTATATCATGTGAGAATAATGCATTTATTTTTTTAAGTTTATTTACTTATTTTGAGAGAGAGATAGAGAGAGATAGAGACAGCAAGAGAGAGTGTGCAAGTGGGAGAGAGGGTTAGAGGGAGAGAGAGAATCCCAAGCAGGCTCCACACCTAGCATGGTGCCTGATGCTGGACTCAAACTCAGGATTGTGGGATTGTAACCTGAGTCAAAAATCAAGAGCTGGACACTTAACCAACTGAGCCACCCAGGCGCCCTGAGGATACTATATTCAAAAGTGCTTGGTTAAATTAGAATATTTTGAGGGATGAATTTGATAAACAGTAAACTCTCTAAATCTCCTGATGAAACTCGAGAACAAAATTATATGTTCTGGCTCAGAAGACAAGGTGTTTGATGCTGAATAGATTGGTGTGCTCTGTGATTTGGAAAAGAGATGAGTTGAACTGAAAACTCCTTCCTAAACTTTCTTCTCACTACCAGCTAACATGTTACCTCTTTTTCCCTAATTCTATCCAATTTAAGCATTTAATCATCCTATGTGTGCAATTTGATACTAGGAACATCATTTACCTTCTCTAAGATTCAACTTTCTTGTCCATAAAATGGGCTATTAGTAATCACATTGCATATAATTTTGAGGATTGTATATGTATATGTATATAGTGCTCTTCCTAACTAAATACTTTGGTAAAAATTAACTAGAAAGAAGATGACTCTGTCAATGATGATGAGGGCTCCATTAATGAAGAAAATGGAGAGCAAACAAAGAAATGATGAAGAGCAAAAAAAGAGGAAAAACAGAAGGAGTAGAAGTGAAAGTAAAACAAGAACGAGCATGAAACATTGTTCCACTTCCTTCCTGCCTGAGTTCAAAGCATATTGCATTCATTGGTTCATCTACAGAGACCTAGATGCCAGCTGTATCAAACCCTTCCTTGTAACCACAAGTCTAGATAAATAAAGGAACACGGTTTAAAATTTGAGAGTATGGGCTTTGGAATTGCAAAAACGTCGGTTTAAATCCTCGTTTCGAAACTTGACAGTTTTACAACCTGGTATAGATTATTGAACTACTCTGAACTTGAGTTACCACATTTTTTAAAAGGAAGACATTGATAACATTTACTTTGTGGGTTGTTGGGAAGACTGTATGAAATGAAGACTGGACCCAGGATTAGTATGATACATAAGATATGATATGACATGTGTTTAATAAACAGTGGTTATTGCATTTCTGTCTGTTGAGTACTATTCACTTTTTCATGATAATAATTATTTATTCTGTAATAAGATCATCTAAAGGGACTTCTACAGTGGAAAAAAAATAGGCTGAAGATTTTGAAGCTGCAATAAAGCTGGATTTCACAGCGTCCAACACTGATATTTCCTCTCTACATATCATTTTCCCTTAAAATAAAATGTTAGTAACACAAAAGCTTTAGAAACTTGCATAATTAGTTAAAGTGGACTGTGGATATATGTCTGTGGGTGTGTGTGTAATGTGTGAGGGAAGGGGGAGAGAGAAGGACAAAGAGAGTTGGATGGGCAAACACTGAGCACACTTGATAATACTTCATTGATTATTGATTAACTCAATAATGAGAAGTTTGCCATTTTGTTTCAGTATTATCTTGTAGTGTTTTTATGTAAATATGATTAATTAAAACCATCTAGGAATCCCCAATTTTTTTTTACTAATCTATTGCCATGACTTTCATTCTTAGCTATGAAATTATTTCTCCTTCATTTTCCTCTTGAATGTGAAAGTGCACTCATTCCTAGACAAAAAAGAAATGTTCAAAAAGTGATCAGAGGGGCTCAACACTTGTAATAGGAAGGATGGAAGTGAGGTGTTACCAGTGCTATTTGAGAAACAGAAGGAAACCTTAATTTTGGCAAACTTCTAACTAGAACAGAAAACTTTTAGCATTCGAATTTGTGGATATAATGAACTAACCCATGCACTGAACTATTGTGCTGATTTCTACCAATTTATTTCTAATTTATAGGCATTTAAAAATTATATCCAAGGCCTCTTTTTTATACTGTCTAGCATGAAAAATATTGTAAAAATTAAATGAGCAGCATTTTTCTCAGTTCTGTTCAAACCACAGATGCTAGTTTTGATTTTATTTCTAACAGTGAGATTGAAATTCCATTTTAATATGCAGAACTGCAGCCCAGGGAGTCATAAAATACAGAGTGTTTTCATTAGATGATGGCCCTGCACCTCTAGTTAACAGGAAAGCTGATTCATCAAACAGCAACCATCAAGACAGCATTAACTAAAACCTGGAATGAAAACATGAGATTGGGGTGAAAATTACCTGTTTTGAATCATGTAATTGTGACTTTGGAGAAATTCCTAGTTTGTGGCATAAAACTGTTTCCAGGGATGCAGGAGTATTTGCTGTAAATTTGTTGCAGATGGTCTAGAGATTGAACATTTTCTGCATTTCTAAGGGATCTTAAAATTTCTATCAGTTGTCTAATTTAAAGAAATAAACATTCACCCTTGTTCTCTCTGTTCCCCCACCTCCCGAGAAAAGACATGATCAGAATTAATTCTGCCTTTGAATTTGTCCCTAAAATATTTGCATATACAAAATAAAAAGTTGGAATTTGAGGCCATTTTATGCTAGTGGAATTCACAGGTACGGGAATCCTAGCTACAGTCAAAATGTCCCCATGGACTCCAGGCAATGAATTGATGTCTCATCTGCTCATATAATTGATTAAAAAAAAAAAAAAAGATAGCTTCCTTTCTCCTAATGAATTTTAATCACACTCCACCCTAAAGACAAAACAAATAACAACAGTAAAAATAAACAATGAAAAGCTCCATCTTTGAGATATGTGTACTTGTTATAATTTATCATAAAGTGTTAAAGCTAGAAAAAACTTTTTTTTTTAATTTTTTTAACGTTTATTTATTTTTGAGACAGAGAGAGACAGAGCATGAACGGGGGAGGGTCAGAGAGAGAGGGAGACACAGAATCTGAAACAGGCTCCAGGCTCCGAGCCATCAGCCCAGAGCCTGACGTGGGGCTAACTCACGGACCGCGAGATCGTGACCTGGCTGAAGTCGGACGCTTAACCGACTGCGCCACCCAGGCGCCCCGAAAGCTAGAAAAAACTTTTAATAGAGCATCTAGTTTAAACTGTGTCCCGTGGAGTTGATTCAGGGTCTGTGTTAAGTGGAAAGGTGAGTTGAGGGAAGAGTAGATGGACAGACATATTTGGCCCCTAGCTCGAGGCCCCCAGCTTTCCCTTTTCAGCTTTAAGCAAATGACTGCCATTTTACCTGTTTAATCTAATAGGTTCTATTGAAGGATTTATTTGGAAAATCGATGCCACTGTTTTAAGAATGTTTCAAAACTACATCAAGCTAGTCATATTACAAATGATATAAAATTTTGCCATGGGGTGACAGAACAAGACTAGAACTAGGTTGTTTGACTTTTTTTTTTTAACTATGTTATGAAATTGGGTTATAACAAGGGGGTCAGTGTTTGTATGCTAGTGAATGCATTCCTTCTGTTCATTAATCAGTTGATGTTACATTTCAAAGTCAACATTTAAAAACAAATTCTATGATATCCATGACATGTTCCCTGTATATAATGTCCTTTTTAAAACCCTCCACTCTTTTATGAGGAAAGCAACATCAACAACAACAACAGCAACAACAAAAAGAACCAAATTTTATACAGTGGATCAAAGTCAAAATGATTTCCCAGTATGTGATTGTATGCTCACAAAGTCAAGGGTGAGAATTTAGGGTAATCAAAAAGTGAAATGACACAATAATAATGTTTGTGCACTAGGAACAATCATTACCAAAATACCATCAAAAGTCAAATGATTTCACTGAATGATAATTTGGTAGAGAAATATTATATTTCTGTATATGTGACACATGCATTTTGAATACTTAATGAATAGAATAGATCAAGGAAGCAGAATTGATTATCAGAATTAACTAGGAAAATGCTATGGACTGTATTCAGCATGAGATGGGGTTTGGAGAGATTGATGAATGCAGGAATAGGAAAATGTTCAGGGCTGCATTTGAAGAGGAATGAAAAGAGAATGAGTGTGAGAGTTAAAGAGTCGAATGGAATAAGCGTATGTTGAATACCTCCTATATGCATCAGGAACTTTCTTATACTGATGATAGAATAATGAACAAAATGATGAAGAGAGTTTGTACTCTAAGGTTGCAACATAGATAGGTAAATAAATAATCCAAAAGAAAAGTAGAACTGTAGATAGTGATGAATACCATGAACAAAGAAAGTTTCAACAAAAATTATCCATCATTTTACATTGGCAACATGAGGACTTGTGCCATTTTTGTTGCTACTGCTGCTACTTGTTGTATCATTGAAGGAGAGAAAAGAATCTTCTGAAGAGCAGATTGAGATCTTCCTGTCCTTAAGGTTTGGGTTTCTAGTACTTTCAAGTGAGATTAAGAAAAGGCCTTTGAGAAGAGTGTGCCCTCTGGAGATGATAAAGTCAAATGGTTCAGGAAGAGATGGGCATGGAGCCAAGTGGCATATGGGAAAAAAGTAACTGACCATTAGGTGTGATGGTATTCTGCACACTGTAAAACCTGAACTGTGGTGGAGCTCTTTACTTTGATCACACTTAGCACCTAGGACTTCTGTGGAATGACTGTGTAGGTGTCTTTGGGATGAGAGACCCTAGTTCTTCAGCCTGAGAAGCCCAGGAAGAATCTCTGAAGTCAGAATTATGTTGGGTTGAGAGTATCCTGTGAGGATATCTCCATGGCTTGCCCACAATGGTACTCTCTATATAATTACTGGAGGAAACCATTTGCCAGACAGTGGCTTTATGTAACAGAAATAAGGTAAACCAGTGGAATACAGACCAGACCCCTTTTTATATTTCTAATCCAAAGAACCCCTGAGTTCTTTTATTATATAAAAGATGGAAAAGATGATCTGAGAGTTGATTGATTTTATAATTGTTGTCTATCTTGACAATAAACTTATTGAGAAAAATTATTGGAATATTGCATGTTTTTTAATCCATTAAGAGTCAAAGAATAATTCATTCCTGTTACAAATACATGGATCCTTCCTCTTGTTCTGTCTCTCGTCCTTAACAAAGTCAATCATCTGCTAGACTGTGACTAGTTTCCAGGGGGCTTGCACTGCAGACAGGTGTGTTTAAAAAGCAGCTCAAGATTACAGAATGTGCAGCTGAGGGTATCTGCATAGAGGAATACCAATCTATTCAGAGATTGTTCTAGTCATGGAGTAGAAGGTTTCATCCATGGCATAGAGAACATAGAATGTAGCATCCTAAAAACTATCCAGAACTAGGTATGGGATTAGAGCCCTAGTCAAATGGATAGAGGTTCAGCCTAGTTCTCTGGTTCCAATTGGAAGTTGGCTAGCTGGCTGAGGAACCTGAGACCAAGGATGTCCAATATTCTGTGTAGACATAGTAGATGCCAGGAAGACTAATACCAGCCTCTACCCACCACAGGTGGGACAAAAAACCCAGAGTCTGATCATAGCTAAAGCCTGCAATAGAAAACAAAAATCCAGAAAGTCTAGGTGGAAGGTGCTGCAGAGGCACTAACTATAAACAACATGACAAAAACTTGACACTAAAATACTGGTTTCAAAGGACATTAGAACAATGTAGCTCTGGACCATTGTGCTCCGGGCTCATACAGCCTGGCTTCTCTTGAGTTTGCAGTACATGCATTCAGTAAATTTGAATTCCTTAGCAAAATGGTCAAGTGTACTTTTGTAAATCTCATTCATTTTGACATTTCTTGGCCAGTAAACTTCTTTTTGCTTCATCTCTTTTCATCATTCTTTCTTAGTTTTTTTTTAATGTGTAATATTTATGACTTTTTATGATAACCAGAGCATATGGTGAATAAATTCTAAGAATTTGCCATTGATAGTAACTTTTGCCAGGAAGATAAAAACCATTTGAAATCATTATTTGTATTTGCATATTTCGATTAGTTATATTTAACGATCTCAAAACAATCATGACTTAGAATTCAAGCCTACGATATTCAGTGTTTTTAATTAGTTCCAGGAAAAAACAAATTGCTCTCTGAGAGTGTCATGGGAGAGCACATTTAAGTCCTAGCTGCACCACTTACTATGTATATAACTTTGGACAAGTTATGTTCCTACTCTGTGCTTCAGTATCCTCATCTGTGAGATGGATGAAATAGATCCTATTATGAAGATTAAACTTTATGAGTAAAACAAATTGGTAACACATCCAAAGCACTTTGAAGAGTACCAAACACTTAGTAAGGTTATAGTGAATGTTAGGTTTTCTTTCTTAAGTTTAAATACATTGAATAATTCATCAAGTTTTAATAGGTAATATAATACCAGCTTTTGCCTTTATATGAAGCAGATGCATTTAACATGTAATTTAGAATACAACACAAGATTAACGTCAAACTAATAGCTTTTCAACGACAACAACAACAACAAAAAAGTCTAGTTGGGAAATGTATGTATTAGTCAAATTTGTAACAACATTATATAAATATATATACATTATAATAAATATAATAAATATAATATAATATAAAAAATAAAGTGTGATGCACTATCCTCTGTTCAAATAAACATATGAAAAATTTTTAAATGAAAAGATAAGTATGAATAAAGGTGCGTTAACATTGGCACTCATCCTGGGCCATGTGAACACAAATGGTTGCAAATGTTGGATGCAATTAGACAATATTTACCAAGAGCTCATAGTTGTTAAGATAGTGATTCACCTTCCCAGAATTTATCATAAGAAAATAAGAGTCACAAAATTTTTCAGGGTGTAAAACAGGTAACAAACAAGGTATTTAGCCAAAAGAAACTGGTTGTATTTATCATGATTCATCCATACCATAAAATACTACACACACGCAAGTGTATGCTAAGGTCATTTAAATCATATTTCTAAGGAATAGTTAGGGGAAAGACGGAAGAAAGAAGGGAGAATGATTCTGATTGTAAAAATTCTGTGTTTTTATAAATTTTCACTTAAGTGGATCCATATAGATGCACACACATCTGCATGGATCTCCATACATGCAAAGCTTAGTGCTCAAAAGACTCAGTAGAGCACTTAATGTAGATTTCTGGAGTTTTTTGTCAATATAGTTTCCTCCCATCTGCTACTACACCCAGCAAAGTCTAGCTGTCTCTGATTCCCTGACTTCTGAAATCTGTCTCTTCTCCTTAGTGAAACTACTCTGCTTTGATTGGGTTCTCCCTCCTACGTGTCAAGATCTGTAAGATGCCTCCAGCTAGAAAGCCAGCATAATCATAGGGATCCCATCCTTTGTTTTTCCCGCCCTTAGGAGTCACAATCCTGCATGGTCTTTTGTCTCATATATGAAAAGAGATTTTTTTATATATTCAATCCAGTTTTCCAGGCTTTTTTTTTTTTCTTTAAATGGCAGAAGGGTTAGTCTGGGACCAGTTATTCCATTAAGGCCAAAAGTGCAAGTCCACAGCTCACTTTCCCCCCTCATGGCTCATATTTAAATTCTTGTTTCTATTGTTAAGTACCAGGAGAACCTAAACTTTTTAAAATTTGATATGACATTCTTGTGTGTTTACAGTCCTTGAAGGTCAGGATTTATGAAGTCCTTTTATGATTTTTACATCAGTGTACTCAGCATATTAATCCTATCTACCCAATTTCATAATTGATACATTTCTTTTTTTCTTCCCATTGGAACTATAGTTTAATTTCCATAAAGAAGAAAGAACGAAACTTCTGGTCAAATGATAAGGGAGTACTGCATTCATTAAAAATATTTATTATAACATGACCCGTTCTGGCATTAGAAACTATCAGACTCTGTAAACATGATTGATTCTGATCATATTTATGTGGCTTCTCATTTTGAGGCATCATTATCTCTCTATCAGGGCAAAAATAGTGCAATCTTGCCCCAAATATCAACTTTCAATCAAATGTGTGTTAGGCTTTTCAAGACAAGTGTGCCATAATTTATTCTATATATTGTCATGTATTCCACACAACAAAAAGCTATTTTAGCCATGGCCATGTTTGCAATTATTTTGTTTAGGAGTTATAGACTAATAGAGTCCAGCTTCAGCATTTCCCTGAAGCCATTTATAAGTGATTATTGCTTAATTGTTCCCACAGGATAAGCCAATTGAGGAGAGGATCAGCTTAGCAATATCATTTCAAGAGCTTTTGAAGCTGAAGAAAAGGGCCCCTGTCCTCCATTTCTTGGTGAGTTTGCTTAGGGAATAGAATGCTTACTTTTTTCTTACAAGTTTCCGGCAGTATAACCACTGCAGCCAGACCAACCTTGATTCAGTTCTGTATCCAGGACGTGTGAATTTGGGCAAATTATTTCTCCTTTATGATTCTCGCCTTCTACTTGTATAAAAGAAATATAATTATAGTACCTGGTTCACAGTGCTGTTGTGAAGACTAAGGATAAAGGCCTTGGCATACAGTTGTGTCATAAAAATATAAATATTAATCTGTCTTCAAAAGAGAGGTCTATTAATTCAATGAAAGAGCACAAGATGGTAAGGGAAACATGCCTGTGGTGTGCTCTGTGGAAAATAAGCCACAACTATCAGAGGTTTAATGGGATATTTTCTGATTCTGTGTACTCTGATGGGTATGGATTAACAAGGATTAAAGAGTTCAGGCTGAGAAAGAAAGACCTGTATAAGTGACCTTCTCTGAGTCTCCTGACACTATTTTAGCAGAAGGCTCATTTCCCCGTAGCCCTTACTCATCTTCTACCTTCATAACTAAAATATCGTTTCTGAATTTGCTGGGGTTTTTTTCTCTCTTTTTTGGTCTACTTTGTGTATGAATGGATTAAAAATGAGAACTAATATTTATTAGAAATTGCCAGGTTGTAATGAGAAAGAATGAAATAGGGCCTTCTGTAGCAATGTGGATGGTACTGGAAAGTGTGCTGCTAAGTGAAATAAGTCATACAGAGAAAGACAGATACCGTATGTTTTCACTCTTATGTGGATCCTGAGAAACTTAACAGAAGACCAGGGGGGAAGGGGAAAAAAACAGTTAGAGAGGGATGGAGGGAAACCATAAGAGACTCTTAAAAACTGAGAATAAACTGAGGGTTGATGGGGGGTGGGAGGGATGGAAGGGTGGGTGATGGGCACTGAGGAGGGCACCTGTTGGGATGAGCACTAGGTGTTGTATGGAAACCAATTTGACAATAAATTTCATATTAAAAAAAAAAGAAATTGCCAGGTTGTAGATACTTTATATACATTGGTCTTAAATTAACATAAGATCCCTGTGAAAGAGGAATTAATGATCTCATGCTACCAACGTGGGAATGGAGCTTCGAGAAATTATATTGTTCTCAAGTCATGTGGCTAATATATGGTAGACCAAAGATTCAAATTCAAGTCACAGCCACTCGGGGAATCATTTCCATTTTATGTCTTCACAAGTCAACTAGTTTATCTTGCTCCCATCCCTACCACCATGCCCTACTCAAGATTGAATATCTTGGCTGTAGCCCATGCCCAGCATATAATAGACAATATATGCTTGCAGGATGAATGAACATTCAACAAATCCTCAGAATCTTTGCAACAAAATGTACAAACTCTTAACTGTGCTCTGCTGGGCAAATGGGAGAGTAGGAAAACATAAGACAGTCTTGCAGAAAGGAGGTAAACCACAACGTTCTTTGCAATCTCACAGTTCCTAAGACATTGTTGGGAATATACAAGGCACTCAACAACCATCATTGGCAGAGTAAATGTACCGTCTTCCTTTCAGGACTGAGTACTTGGAATTCAGAGATATTTTTACTAATACTCCTCTTTGAAAGACAATTGTAGGAAATGGTATTTGTTTGTTAAAACTTATGCTAACAAATTACTGTGTGGAGATTTGCAAACCAAAATCTGGATGCAAAAGTAATTTGCAGCTGAGCACCATGTAGTAAGACCAAAAAAAAAAATGCCTAATTAAAGAAATTAATTCAACTAAGGGAAAATATCTGAAGACAACAGTATTTTGAGATTAAATTTTAGAAGGCAGAATAAAATGGTTCCTGGTACATTTTAATTTATGTGGACCTTCTCAGAAAGAGAAAAGGAAAATATTTCCTTTAACTTCTTCCTTCTGGCATTTACATCTTCCCTCTCCACCAGCAAGATGAATGCTCCAAAGTGTCAATACTCTGATTCTTACCACAGTCAGGGAGGAAAAAGCTAGTGACAAAATTAAGACCCACAAGGAGAGCCTAGTTCTGACATACCACAGGTTCTTAATAGTTCTGCCCTCACCAGCTTCTTCCCCATGCTGCAGCTCAACTCAGATATGATTATCATTTGTTGACATGCATGTGTCTTCATTGCAATGAGAGAGAAAAAAGAGCTAATTACACTCTGAATTAGCCACTCCTGCAAAAGCTGCATGGCAGAAGGGACAATATTTTGAAATCAGAAACCCAAGTTTTACATGTAGTTATATTTGATTATATATCCCAAATACCAATTTGTTTTTCTTAACAGAGTATCAAAGGTCATATTAAATATTACTATCATATAGCATATGAAATTTATAAAGAAAATTTTATCTTTTGTCATAATCCTTTCCGGTTAGTGGGATTTCATGACTGCCAAGGTTCAGTTCACAGTCTACTTCTTGTTGTGACCTCGAGGAAATTCTTGGAACATCTCCCTGCTTCAGTTCTTATATCTGTCACATAGGTATAATAACACTTTCTAATACATTGCTGGGAAGGTTAAATGAAATACTATACATGGAACACAAGGTAACCACATAATAATTAGATGCTATTATTGGCAACCTAGATTCTAGCTTCCAAAACTAGATGTCATGCCTCTTTCTGAGGCGCTATCAATAAATTATTTTTACTCGACATCTCAGATAGAGAGCAAATAGAATTGAGGGCTCCTTTTCCACTAATGGTTCTTTTGAAAGGGAGAAAGCTTTTCTAGACTCTATTTCTGTTTCTACCCAAAGAAGATGATATTCGCTCAAGGTCCTTCCTGAGGGCAATTTTGGAGACAAAAATTTTGCTGTCTGTATACTCACCAGGCCACATTTTGCTGTGAACAGGGTATCTGTACTTTAAACAGAGAAACAAAAAACATGAACCTGAATCCACATGTCCTTTCTAATTTTGTTGCTAAGGAATGAAACTCACTCATACATTTCTTGCTTCCCTACACTAAATACACCTGGGAAGATCTTCCTAGGTCAGGTAAGGTTCATGTTCTCCTTCTCTCTGTTCCAGTTTCTTTATCTGCACCTGATGGCCTAAGTATCTCTGACTGGGGGTGAAGAAGGAGTATGAGGACCCAGAGTGACCACAAGTCTACCATTGCAGGTTGTTATAAATCTTGTTTTGACATCGGCCAGGTGCTTGCTTATCTAATAGTAAAGGAATACTTTCTCTTTTGCTTGTGAGCTTTATCAGTCCGAACCCAAGGCTGGGAAATGAGGGGTGAGTTGTATCTGGAAGTATTGTGACACAAAGATTAGAAAGAAGTAATTAGCCATTCTGCAAAAATACTTGGTCTGTACTGTTATTACCAATGACACACAAATAGAGCTGGACCTGGATAGATCTTCATATATACATTTCAATATTTGGATATTAACTGATTCTTAAAAATCTCTTGTGAGCTCTCATTTTTTTGAAACTCTGATGCGCTTAGAAATCACCCATCTGTTCTTAATCACTAATGCAGTATTCTCGCCACATTTTTCTCATATGGATTTTCCCCCCCATTTACCATGTGCTGTTAGGAGGATGGCATTATGATATGGAAGAATATAGTAAAAGAATGGGGAAATAGCATATTTACTAGTATCAACTTGCTAGGCATTTAAGGGAATTTGAGGAAGACACTTTCTAAAATAATTTGTTTTTCTGCATAGTGAATATTTTTAAATAGTAGAGCTGTAGCAGAATTTCAGTTGTTTTCTTGTTTAATGTGTTTGTTTGTTGCCAAGCCCTTGGTTCTTTATACCAGCTCAAATCACTTATGGATCATATACCTGATGGTCTTGGGTACCAGCGAGAATAGAGAATACGGGGCAACTCATCATTGGGAACAGTATAATATAATGAGTAAAAACTTCCAATTCCTGATCTAGAAATCCCAGAGTTCAAATCCAGCTCCTACCAGCTACTTTTTAGTTGAGTGAACTTGGGAAAATTATTTTACCACAGCTGATTTTTCCTCCTCTGGAAAATATTGTAAATTCTATTCTAACATAGACATATGCTGTTACAAGAATTAACTGAGTTGTCTTATGTAAAAATATTAGAAGCTGGAAGTACTCAAAAATATTAACTAATTTATTATTACTAAAAGATAAGTGCAACCTATAAGGCCTGATACTCCATGAATCTATTTCTAAACCAAGACTTCATGTGCTCTCTCTCTCTCTCTCTCTCTCACACACACACACACACACACACTTCAACTCTGCCTCTCAAGTCTGGAATTGCCACTTGCTTCATGTGATAACTCAGTGTTCATATTCCAAACAGCCCGAATTCTATTTCAGAATGGCCATTTGCCAAAGTCTACTCAGACTATTAAAACAAAAAGCAAAAAACAAAACAATCCCCCCCTTAGATAACCCCCAAACATCTAGAGATCGCCTGGTCTCCACTAATAAGACAAGGAAAATGTGGATGTAAAGCTGTTATCCGTATATGCACATCCACTCTCCATTTGTTTTAATGGTTTGGATAGTTAGCTATTACCAAACTGGAGAAACCACAGCAGCCATCCCTTCACTACAATAACTGAGATTAATTTTAAATGAGGCTTCTCCTTCTTTTGGAAGATCAGAGACTTAGATTTTAACCCTAGTCCAGCCCCCAAGTAGTTACTGCTTTGGGGTTTTAACTTAACATTTACAGGCCTCAATGATAGCCTCTTCTGTATGGTAGGGTTGGATAAATTAGTTCTTGAGAGATTTGTCTATCTGCTTTATCCAATAAGCCATGATACTTATAAATATACATATATCTTTGAATCATACACAGTACCATTTGCATAATCTATAGCTAATGTCTTGCTATCTATCATCTCTCTGGTTGTCTAGCTAGCCTGTCAGATAAGTAAATGGATACACACACACACACACACACACACACACACACACACAGAGGATTTAGACAGATATATAGATATGTTCTATCTGATTGGCGGATTTAAGTAGAAATGGTGTTACTGTTAACTTCCTTTTATGTTTTTGTACAAAATAATGGGCATGCCCGATCCCATATTGCTTAGCGCTACTGAGTAAATTTTCCTCAAGGAATTTTAAGCCTGTCTTTGATTTGTGGTCAGAATTAAATATATATCCTTAATTTTCCCTAAGATCCATTTCTAGTTTCCTCCATAGAAGAACAAAGAAATTAATAAAATCCTCATCAAAAATCTAATAACCGTAGTCTAGCACAGCAGGAGATATTTCAATTTGCATTATGGTTATTATTTATTGATCTTTCATTATTAATTAACATTTCTCAATAGGTTAAAATAGTAAACTTTCTGTAAAACATCAAAGAGTGACTAAATAATGTAAGAACATGTGTATATTATATAATTTTATAGCTACTAAATAGTGGACATTTAATTTGAGAATATCTGGGATAGTTTTTCAAATGATCCTAAGCTCTCTTGCATATAGATATAAAGAAATACCACTAAATTTTTAAAAATTTTTTTTTAGTGTTTGTTTTTGAGAGAGACAGAGACAGAGTACAAGCAGGTGAGGAGGAGAGAGAGAGAGAGAGAGAGAGAGAGATACAGAATCTGAAACAGGTTCCAGGCTCTAAGCTGTCAGCCCAGAGCCCGACATGGGGCTTGAACTTGTGACACGATGGATCATGACTAGAGCCAAAGTCTGACACTTAACCAACTGAGCCACACAGGTGCCCCACATTTTTCTTCTTTATTGCAGGAGAAATATTGCAGGAGGAAACCACAACCGAAGTCAAAAATATAAAACCCTCTTCTGGGCCTTGTTCAAGGCTAGAACTTTGTCTTTAACAGTTATTCTGACCATTGCAAAGATTAGGGGAAGGCAGGGGCTTTAATACATTTAGATGGGTAAAGAGTGATCAGAGGGATAGATATGTACCTTGCATTTATTTGACCCCAAACTTACAAGCCACCCCTAAAAATATATTCATCATTATTTGAAAATGAAAGAGAAAAAAATAAAGTTGCCTGAAGGAAACAACCACCACCACCAAAGGATGGGGGAGAGGCCAGGGAGGAAGGGAATGAAAAAGGAAAAAGAAAGTACAACCAACCCTATTACTACTCCGACCATGTAGCACTGGGAAGGAGCAAAAGCAGCAGCTAAATCAAACACTTAGCTGCAAAGGAGAAACAGAAAGCAAACAAAAAAGAATCCAATTACTTTATGTTTGTTTTTGTAAATGGTTTTTCTGTAAGAGGAAAAAAGAAAACTATTTTGACTTGTTTTCCTCTGTACTATACTGCTGAGAGCAGTCAGTACCTTATGAGTAAGCCCAAGCAACTGCTGATACTTCTGTTAATGCTAATTAACCTCCTGCTACAAATATCAACAAACCCACATCTGAGCTTTGTCTGCACATCATTCTACTCTCTTCCTTTTAATTTGAATTGCAATAGTCACCAATGGATGCTACTTATTAGGCAAAATCACATCAGCAGTCGAAAAACAAGATGACAGCCAGGGTCACACTGTCTGTTATTTTCCAGACAGAAAAGAAACAAAGGCTTACAGTGACTTCAAGAAGTCCGAATATAATTTCTCTAAGGAAAGACAGATGGGAGACTCATGAGTGATGTGTGGGAGATTCATGATTGGAATTTTTTTCTGGGAATAATTGGATGTAATGATTAGAATCCTATGTGGTATTAGGAATATGAAGGATAATGGAAATTCACTCATTGTTTGTTATTTCAAATGCCATGTACTTTTCAGAAGTATGGAGAGGGGCTCTTTCAAATTCCAGTAATTTTCCATAAATTCTCTTTCTTTGCTCACTTCAGAAAAATCTAATTGTACAGGAAAAAGAGGAAAGGAGAAGTCTTCATTTCCTCCTTCCCTTAATTATTCTCCAAGGTTCTAACAAAGTCAGCACTAAGTAAATAGCTGCAATAGTTGTGTAAGATAGGATATATGGTGGAATGATCCTGACATTTAAACTCTGCTCCCTGACCTAGGTTTCTTCTCACCTGTGTTTTCCCTACTGTCTCCTTCTATTCTCCTTTAAAATTTCAATCTCAACTCAGGACACATTGATTTCAGCGCAGGAATCTAAAGACGATTCCACCTAGGGACAGGCTTTCTGTTGGGGAAAATACTTCCAAGCTCTGAGTTTGAATATATATTTGCCTACCCTAAATATTTTGCATCAGCAACCTATCTATGATGTCCTTTCAGTAGGATGAGACTTACCTGTAGCACGTGAAGCCTCCTTCCAAGATAATTGGGCGACATTATGTTCTTCTGGAAAATACTCATTAGAGATTCCAGTATTCCTTTCTCCTATGAACCTTCCAGATGATCTAGTTCCTGGTCATATTCATGTGCTGTCATCATTCACAACATAATAGTACAGTGTGGCTGGTGGCAATTATGAAATTCTTGATTAAACAGAATTGCTTAAAGCACACAATATAGTGGTGCCAGGGTGGCTCAGATAGTTAAGTGTCTGACTCTTGATTTTAGCTCAGGTCACGATTTCACGGTCCTGGGATTAAGCCCCGTGTGGGGCTCTGTACTGTGTGTGGAGCCTGCTTAAGATTCTCTCTCTTCCTCTCCCTCACCCCTCCCATCCCTAAAAACAAAAACAAAAGCAAAAAAACAAAAACAAAACATAGATGACACTACTCCAGTGAAAACCTGGCTTTGTTCTCAGAGTGACAGTTCTCCACATGTGACAGGAACTAGAAGCATATCAGCATCAACTACACTGGTTTCCCAAGGTAAGTGATGTTTTTCTCCATTTAATCATCTATTATCCCTACGACTTTGGCAATATTTGAGCCCAAGTTTCATTATCTGAAAAAATACTCTGCCTGACATGTGATATGGATAGGAGAACTCAATAATAGGAAATTCATCGCAAAAGGCACTCAGATCATTGTTGTTATTTTTAATCCTGTAAAGGAAGTCAGTTGAGGCAGGTCAAGAAACTTTCAAGTTAAGGTAGAAAAACATTAGAACCGTCCTTCTACCAGTTTTTGTCAAAACTCCACCTGCTCTTAAGACCTGTTCCTAATGTTCCCTTCTGTAAAATTATTGGATTCCTTCAAATGGATGCAAGGTCTTCCTGTGCTGAACACCCATGCTAGGTTCTGTCTTTGGTGCTTTCCCTCTGTGCACTCCTCCTGCCCATCTGACTAGATTGCAAAACCTTTCAGGGAAGATATTATCTCTTCCCCATTCCTGGATCCCCATATCAAGAACCATGGAGGGGCACACAATAACACTCACTCAAACTTTGTTTACCTAAATCGTATTGATTCAAGGGAAGGCCAATAAAACATTATTATTAGACAGTAAGTATCAGTCTCAAAATTTAATAATAATAATGATGATGATGGTGGTGATGACACAAGGGTGAGTTCGGCAAATAGTATTTTCATAGTTGAAATGAGAAGATGAATTCAAGGTCCAATATGGACTATTATTACAAATTCACTCATTCGTTTATTCAGGAAATATTCACTAAGCCCTTCTTATGTGAAAGGGCTGTTTTAAGATCTGTTATTAAAGTAAACTTCTCCAGAGTAACTTTACAAATTAAGGAAGGTATGTCATATTTTATTTCGCAAAATGGAAAGGAAAGATCTTATTTGACACTAGTTTTATGTTTGGGGAGTTTCCTCGTATCTTATGTTCTGGATAACTGTGCAAGTAGTACTATCCAGAAGACATGAGGTCACAACGTGTCAGACCTGATAAATCCCTGCAAAGGACTGGTCCAGATGCCTCATTTTACCCAAGAACAGAGGATCTCAGTTAATTGCCCAGCGTGGTCAGTGGCCATAGTGTGTGGTTGTTGTTACTCTCCACTCTACTCCTAAACTTTGTGATTACAGGCAGTAGTTTTGCACATATATGAACTATGAAGCTGTACCATGAACAGAATACAGCAATTGTTTGGTATTTTTCCATGTGTCTGAAAAAGCTATAGCTTGTTCAAAAGGAACTTGGGACAGCAAAGAAATATATGTTTCTTCACCAAAAAACAAACAAAATCAAGTCAAATGGGATTTTATGCAATAGCATTGGGTACATGGATGCTTGAATTTAAATAGTTCTTCCTAATTATCTATTTCCAAGTAATAGACCAGTAACTTGAACTACGAAGTGGGAGTTTTTTTAATACATATATTTTCCCATTTCAAAATTCTTTATCATTTTCATGCAGATATGCCATCATGAAAACAATATAATTTTCTTTTATGATTTTTAGGCTCACATGCAACTTAAGCATTAATATAGTCAGAATATGATTTCATTTCAGCCCTGTGTCCCCAGAAAATAGATCATTTCACAAAAAGATAAGATTCTGTTCTAAGGTTTTAGTGGGCAAAGGTTAAAAACCTGGAGTATGTTTTCTGTGATTTCACCAGATTTCTTCTTTTCAGGCATGATGAGAAACTTGAATTATGGCAAAATTGAAATAAAAATCTATGCAATGATTTCAGGAGCTCTGAAAACTTGTTACAGTTCTTAACATGGAGAACTGGAAAAAGTCTATAGACTTTCTTTCTCTTCCTGTAGTTCTGCTTTCCCAGAGTCCCTGTGGCATGATGCTAATTATTTTGGGGTTGTTTTTATTCTTGTGCCTATAAATGGCATATCTTTACAGGGAGTAGATTTGCAGCAATTAAGGACTAGATTTTTGTATTTCCACCCTCCTCAGTGGGATAAAAATCAGAGGGTGTAATTATGGACTCCAGCGCTAACACCAGTTAGTATTCTGCTCTGGAGTGGGTCCCTCCCCACAGCTGAACCTCAGTTTCTTATCTGTAAAATTAAGATCACCATAATGCTCTCCTAATTTGGGATGAGGACCAAAAACGCTGTAGTAAACGTGAAACAGGCACTCTGTTGAGCACATTAATTGACGGTAATGTCCTTCTTTTTAAAATCTCTACTCTCTTTACCAGTTTTCAGAGAATGAAGATAAGAGTCTGTTCAAAGATATGTAGAAGACACTGGAAGCCTGTGCACATCTACTCTGAGGTATTACTGTGAGCATGCAGCACTCTGCTCCAGAAACCGGGCAGATCCTACATTAAAAATGATCCCTTTGGAGTCATATTAAAACGCTCCACGTTATCTGTTGAGGTGATTACTCCGTACTACATCAAGTACTTTAAGCGTATTTGTGGCATCAGGACAATAGTATTCAAGGAACTGAATGATGTACACATGAATAATGGTCATTATCATGAGTTAAAGAGACCCACAGCTAAATTTTTTTTATATCTTTAAAACGTGTACTGAGATTTCATGTACAGGGGGGAGATAGAATGTAAAAGTTCTACGCAGGCACAAAATGATGTTCCCTAAGGAGGCCAGGTCACTTAGCCAGCCTAGGATTTCCATGATGTCCAACTGCTGTAGACTTCTTAGCAGCTATCCTTTCTCTCCAGTGCTTTCCTTTCTGACCTCAGTTTTCAGGGACAAAGTAGTGGCAAGGGGAAAACTTCTAACGTTTTGTAGTTTGGGGGGAATCTTTATTAACATGTAATCTAACATCCCAGTTCGTCCTTGAAATCTCTCCATAACTGCACAGCAAGACAGCTCTTAGTCGTATTTGGGGGAATTCACTACGTCCTGACTTGGCAGCTCTGAATTTTTTTTTTCTTCAACGTTTATTTATTTTTGGGACAGAGAGAGACAGAGTATGAACGGGGGAGGGGCAGAGAGAGAGGGAGACACAGAATCGGAAACAGGCTCCAGGCTCTGAGCCATCAGCCCAGAGCCGGACGCGGGGCTCGAACTCACGGACCGCGAGATCGTGACCTGGCTGAAGTCGGACGCTTAACCGACTGCGCCACCTAGGCGCCCCTACAGCTCTGGATTTTTGAAAACACTTCCTCATGTTGATCAAACACTTATCTTATTGTGTGTGGCTTCTACCCTTTTCCCCTTAAGTCTACTCTTAGAAGAGTTGGACAGAGGTCTAATTAGCCTTTCCAAGAAAGTCTTTTAGGTACTGAAGTACAAACATGTTTCCATTTCTTTTTCAAGTTAAACATCTGTACCTCCTTCCAGTATTCTTATGTCATATGGCAACCTTCACCAAACAGTCTGCATCCCCACCAACATGTCTGTGGTGTTTACCTTGCCCTCCAAGTGCAATTATAGTTCAACATTAAAGACTGTGGTTTGATTAGAATAGAATAGAGTAGAGCTACTTTTTCCTGCATTGTGGATACTGTCCTATTTTTCTCTGCTAGGATCATCTTTATTGATGGCCACAGCAAACTGGTGATTTACATGATTCTGGCTGTTGATGGAATGCCTCTCATTCTCATGGATGCTTCTGCTGGTCCACATCTCCCATTATGTATACTTCTATACTTCTTTTGAAAATCTAACCAAATTATAAAATCTTAGTTACCCCCCACCCCAGCTTAGTGTCATCTTTTGATATTCAGCTGTTTACTACAGTCTATCAAGGTAGTTTTGGTTCAGGAACTCAAAGCAATTACTCTCTCTTCTAGTTTCATCTCATTTGTAAGTATGATCATTGTGTTTTGCATATATAAGCACAAGTCATTAATAAATATGCTTAACTGTTGAGACTGAGATGAGTTTTAAGGACTAACAACACATTTCCCTCCATATTAGCATGAATGGTTTAATCTTGAGACCAGGTACAGATCTACCTGATTAATTAAGTTTTCAGTATATGCTTCTTCATTTCAACAGGAGACGAAAACTATTTCCATGACATATCTCATCAGATGCAATACTACCACATTTTATACAGGCAACACTACCACATTCTCCCAATTACTAGATTGGTAACCCTGTTAAAAAGTAACTCTGAAAAGCAAGTAAAATATAGTGGTTAAGAACTTAAACTTAGAAGTCAAACTGCCTACATTTGCATCCTGATTTTGTCAATTTCTTGCTATGAGAGCTCAAGGATCATCCATAAACTCTCTGTGCCACAGAATCCTTATTTGATACAAAGAATTAGTTGCACTGACCTCAAAGGCCTGGTGCAAGGTTTAAATTTGTATGTGGTGTGTGTGTGTGTGTGTGTGTGTGTGTGTATGAAAAGTGCCTGCGCACTTAATAACAAATACTAATGACAACATTAATACATTGACATTAGTAGAGATGTATAAAAACATTCCATAACTCAGAACTTGTAGGCTAGTTATAAATTTTGTTTGATCCACAATAGTGTAAGTTAGCAAGGAAGAAAAAGACTCTTCACAAGAAAGACAAAGATATATGGAGTGGATTTGCCTCATGGAGCAGTTCCAAGTGGAGAGGTCTGATGCCCAAGCAGTCTAGAAGGCTTCCCATCATGGCAGAAGTCACAGCCTAAGAGGTAGAAGCAGCATGTTTCTACATGTAAACTATTATAACTGGAGATCAGGTGCAAGAAAGCAACCAGGGGAATCACAGATCCAGCTGTCAGTTACTGATCACACAGTAGTCTGTACATAGATAGTGAGTTCCCAGTTATCAAGTTGCAATTCAGGTGGAGACATTCAGTCCTTCAGATAAGAAAATGACAACCCAGGACAGCCTATACATGAACAAAAAATTCCAAATATTTCTTAGTTTAATAGGCATCATTGGCCTCTGTATGTGTTGGCTCTCCAAAAGGAATCCTAGTGTGAGTAGAGATAACTACCAGCATCCATTTTAAATACTACCCAGAAGACTATGCGCTGTAAACTATGTGCTTACTATAGACAGAAACTTCCCTTAGAACATGAGCTCTTAATCATTCACACAGTGAAGAAAACTATTCAAGTGCCACTTAAGTAATGGTGCTGTAATATAAAATTAATGTTTATCTGCTACTTATTGTACTAAGTGGTATTTCAATATTTTTCTTTAAATTATGGTTTTCTACTCCCTCCCAATATTTTACTTTTACTTGTATTTAGCTCTTATTTGATTTGTTTGAGAACCAATGGAAAAAGGTTATTACAACTTCTCTATTAGTGCTATATTTATTGTCTTTAAAACACATTTACAAATAGATCAAGACATCCTAACATTTATTCTAATTATTTCATCAAATTCATTTCATATTTTAAGAAAAGATCTAGGTTGAGTTTTTGCAGCTCAAAATATGAATTTCTTAATGTCTATTTACCTGAGGATATTATTACATGTTGTCATTGCCTGTGATCTAAACTTGAATGTATCCTTAATGATTTTATATTGTATGTTAAGAAATACCAATCATTGTTGACTCAAATACGACAGAACTAATGACCTCTATTAATTTCTCTGCCATCATTTAAAGGAGTTCCCTTCAAAAAAATTAAAGGTAGAGAGAATTTTCTCTTAATGAGCATTTACCAGGACATTATATACAATTCTACATATGATTAGAAGCCCCAAAATAAAATACCTAGTGTTAAATGGGAACTATTTGTTCATTTGTTTCCCTCTATTAAAGCCCTAGTGTTTAAAATTACGAAATAAAATAGTTTATACTGTTCTAGAAACAGTTGATTCTCTTTAAGTTAGACAACATAAATTTGTGATGGGAAAACTTTGGACTGGAAATTTCAATTTCCCTTAAGCAACTTTCAACAGCCTACATCAAGTACAATAAACTGATAGCTTGTAAACTCAATTTCTTAAAGCAATCCTGCTATTCTTCCACAGCAGTGTTTTCAACGATTCAGTGTATTCTACAAAGGAATGAAAACAAGTGGATTACTGAGAAGTTCAACATCTCCAGAAAGTACTAAAGTTTCTAAAATTTTTATCTGCTTAAATGACTTTCATTGTGAGATGCTCCAGGCAATCTGAATAGAGATTGTATGACTATGAATCAAATCCTTCTAGATTAGGTTGTCCATTGGCAAAGGTAAAGACAAATCTTTCCAATGGATGCAAATGGAATAAAATAATAGTAAACGTAGAAAACTTAAAGAGGTAAGACCAGCTCAGTGCACTTGAGGGAACTCACAAATTTGGGGTTATAAATTCAGATACATTCCCAGAAATATTCCATGGAGTAACTGTGATAATTACAGTTTCTTGCGATATAGTATGGTCAAATAGCTGGTATTACAGAGAAGGACAGTGACTCCTTTAAATGGTCACTCAAAGAAGCTAAGGAATCCCAAAAAAGATGAAATTCAGGGATTAAGAGTTTACATTTCAGATTGACAGCCTTGGTTGGGTTTGTGCTCTGTCAGGAGCTAACATTTTCTTACTGGTCAAATTATTTAACCCCCTGTGGCTCTGCATTCTTATTCATGAAAGGGGGCAAGTACTGGGATATAGGAAACCAGTAATATTTCGCTAAAAGAATCTTTTAGAATCATTTATTTCTTCTGATTTGCTTATCGTGGAGGGCCACCAGTAATTGGAGAATAAGAAAAAGATAATGGTGAGTCCCCTACCAGTTTAATCCCCTCTCCTCCTGGACTCATGTAGGCAAGTGTAGAATTTGCTTTTTCATCTGCTTTTCCTAATCTTTTCTTTTGTTTTTGGTTTCTTTTCTTCTTTTCTTTTGTTTACTTTTAAATGTAACTCATGGTATTTTCTACAACTGAAGAAGTAGAAAGTTTCTAGTTTAAAGTATCAGTAATGGGGCTGAACATTTCAAATTCATAAACATTTAGCTTTGGATATATAAATAGTGTCAAAAGGTGTTAGGTATAAATTCTCCTCAGTTATTTTATATAGAAGGCATTTTATACTTCTAGTAATATCTGACAATAGCCTTTTTTAAAAGAAACAATATTATTTTTCTATAGGTGCTGAGGGAAGATATGTTTGACTACCTGACCTAGAGAACAAAGGTAACTATTAAAAAACACACACAAAAAAAACAAGTGTTCTAAAACTAAAAGGTACAAAATTATAAGCAGAGATATCCGTGAAAAGTATAGAAAATAGCCACTTCCCAAAGACTGATGAAATTTTGTGACCCAGGAAAGTCAAAACTAAAATGTTTAATAAGAGCAATGACTGAAGCATGCTCACTTAAATCACTTCCTCACGGTCTGTGTCTAAAATATTAGCCAACTATACAATAGATACCGTGGAGAGAGAAAATACAGTGTTTGAAAGTAGCAAAAACAGTTTTTACTTTGGGCCAACATAAAAAAAAAGCAAGCTAAAAATTCAAGTCCAATAAGATTGTCTTCAATCTGGGGGTAAGGGAAAAAAAGATGTGTTCAAAGCAATATCAGCAATGCATCTTTCCACAATGAGAGTACACTCCAGAGATAACATGCAAGGCACAGCTGGCTCTTCCTTTTACTCTCAGTTATTTCTTCCTGAAATGACTTACTATGCTATCGCAGGACTACTGCTGATTTAGCTTAATTTTTAAAAATAGGCAAATAAACTTTTCTGTTTGTCTTTCATAACCCCAAGGAGACATTTTTGAATTGAAGACAGTTTTCTTCTACCTGAAATCAATACAGTTGATAAGGCTTTCATTTATTACTTTGTATCCCCTTGCTCTTCAATATACAGTACCTGTCAGTAGTTGCCAAGCAACCATGACAATTGTGCGGTTCATATAGGCTGGGCATGGGTTCATTGCCATTATGTTATATTGTTGTGTGTGTGTGTGTGTGTGTTTAGAATACAACTATGGATCAGAATGAGACTCTTACAATAAACAAGGGTAAGTGGAGACATGTGAAACCTTTACTAAGCATCTGTCACTGACATAAGGTAATTTGGAGGCCTTTTTATTCTGATTCTTTATGAAGATTCCAAGAAAATTGATCTTTTATAAAATTTAGAAAAATTTATTTTTTATATCTATGTTCAACTTATTGGGTGTGTATATTCGTATACTTGATGGGCTTCAAGGATGAAAGATTTTGGAAAATAGCAAACATATAGGAAGGTGTTGCAAGAGAAGGCTGTGAAGATTGTAGGTATAAAGGTAAGGGTCTGCAGATTCTCTCATCCTAGATTCTCATCTTGTTTCAAGTTCATTCACTAGCTCTTCAGTTACATCTATATTTATAAGCTTAGGAGGAAAAAAGTTACAGTATGAACGTGTGGAAAGTCTATCCATCTGGAATGAAAAGGGTGGACCAGGAATTGTTGCTCTATGTGCCATTTAAAAAAAGAGAGAGAGAGAGAGAGAGATTTTGAAATAGGGAGAAAAAGATCTCTTAGAAGTACAATTGCTTTTCTTATTTATGAGACTAGTCGTTGGAGTAGCATTCTGCAATTTGGAGTAGCATTATATATATATATATATGTATACACACACACACACACATATATATGTATATATATGTGTATATATGTGTGTGTGTGTGTGTGTGTGTGTGTGTATATATATATATATATATATATATATATATATATATACTGCTACTATATATATGTATATACACATACACACATATACACACATATTTCTTCCAGGTAATAGCTTTATATATGTTATAAATAATTATAATTATATATTATATATTATAATATGTATATAGGGCACCTGGGTAGCTCAGTCGGTTTAATGTCTAACTTTGGCTCAGGTCATGATCTCACTGCTCTTGAGTTTGAGCCCCACATCAGGCTCTGTGCTGATAGCTTGCGACTCTGAGCCTGGGGCTGCTTCAGATTTTGTCTCTCTGTTCCTCCCTCACTCAAGCTCTGTCTCTCTGTCTCTCAAATATAAATAAACATGAAAAAATAAAAATTAAAAAATATATATTATCTATACTATATATAATATAGAATTATAATCACATATAATTATATAATAGATGATATATAATTATATATAATATATATAAAGCTATTACCTGGAAGAAGTATTTAGCATCTTATGTGTGAACTAAAAGGGTAGAACTATATTCAATGAGCAAATACTATAGGGATTCAGGTATTTGCTCATATTTGTTCTCAGAGATGTCCTATTTGGAAGACAGTGAGGTAAATAAAATGAGTGGTTTTCAAGAAGATCATTGTTTGCACTATGTATATCCTACTAATATAAAAGAGATAACTTGGGGAGTTTGTCTCTCTCCTCTCTCTCTCTCTCTCTCTCTCTCTCTATATATATATATATTATATATATATACACATATACACTCACACAACACACATAAAATTTAATTTTGTTATTTTATATACACATATAATTTATTTTAACATTAATGTATCTTAAAATGAATTAATATCCTATTATAACTTTGATGTAATGATTGTTTTAATTATGTCTGTGTATATTTATTCACAAGTTCATTTTTAATAAAATAATTTATTGAAAAACATTATGTACATATGCCAAAGATGATTCAGAAATAAGGGGAAAATCCTAAAGGGGATATGCAAATTATTAAACTTTAACGCACTAATAGACTAGATGTTCTTCATGATTCCTTGAAAATCTAAAATTCTATGATTTTATGAACACCATTTAAGTACCACCTAACCCGGGCCTTCAAATGCATTCATCATCAGAGATTGTACTGTACTGTAGGGAGAATCTTAAAAGGGACTGTGATAAATTTTTTCTGCAACTTGGTAGTTATATGTATCCTATCCAATTCAGGATATGTACCTAGAAGGGGTTCTAGTATCAATTCTGATATGAGGGAGGTTTCCCCCTACCATCAACAAGCAATGCTCCAGACACCAGCTGTGTGTCCTACAATTCAACTCAATTCTGACATTATCTACATGAAGATAACACCAGATTTCACAGGTTAACTGCTCAGTCCTGTAAGACTGTCACCCACCTCTCACTTCAAAAGTTTGTTGTTAGTTATGTGCCTCTGATGCCCTCCTCCCCCTAAAGATCAGAGGCTCTCACAACCCCTCATTGGGTTCAATTAATTTGCTAGAGTAGCTCACAGAACTCAGAAAAACATTTTACTTACTAGATTACTTGTTTGTTCCAAAAGGATACAATTGAGGAACAGCAGATGGAAGGCAAACATAGGGCAACATATGTGGGAAAGGGCACTGAGCTCTCATACTCTCTCTGAATCTGCCACTCTCCTCACATCACCATGTGTCCACCGATAGGAAGGTCTCTGAACCCTAACTTTTTGGTTTTTAATGGAGACCTCATTACATAGGTACAAGTGATTAAATCATTGCCACCTTGGCAACTGATTCAACCTCCAGCCCCTCTTCCCTCCCAGAGATCAGGGGGAGGGAAATGAAAACTTTAACTTTCAGCTTGGCTCCTCTGGCAACCGGCCCCATCCTTTGGTGCTTTTCAAAAGTCACTTCATTGATATAACAAAAGATATGTGTATTGTTCTCATACTCACGAAATTCCAAGGGTGTTGGGGGCTCTATGCCAGAAACTGTGCACAAAACCCAATTTTATATTTCATAAAAATCACAATATCTCGTATCAAAATGAATGCAGATATCCTCAGCGAGATCAACCTGAACCTCTAAGTAATTGGCAGAGCTCTAACAGTACAACAGTAATCAGGACGCTTTCTTTACTTCAACTTAACAAAGGGATAGGAAATATTTATTGAAGTATCCAAAAGGGGAATATTTCTCCAGATAAATACATACCTTGTCTTAGCACCAGTGAATATATAGTAAAGCAACGATACTTGTTATTTTATTCTGAGGTTAGCAAGAACTTTAAAATGTATTTAAGAGCCTGGATATATTTTTACATGACAGGTATTCCTTGAGATTTCATGTGTGCAAGATGTTGCCTATTAAACTTCTACTTTTTTTTGGCCGTTTAGTGCATTTAACTATCACATTAATTGCTGTAATAAGTCCAAGCTCAGGAAAATACATTGTACTAGAAAAGAATAAGTGGATATTTTAATAACCATATACTTAAACTTCCATCTGTTTTCAAAGATTGCAAGTATATTTTGTTGCTATCACATATTAAAGTTTAGTGCCTGAAAAAAACAATACAATTATACAGTTACTTAAAATATGTTCTCGGACATTTTTCCAGTTTTTCCAATGCAAAGGCTTAATTTGTTTGTGTTAAAAAAAGACAAGAGGCTCAAGATGGGGCCATTTGTGCTAAATCCATCACCAAACCAAGACCTAATAACTAACCTAGCTGTAGAATCAGCCTCTCCAGGAGTATGACTTTTAAACCAATCTCAAATTACCTGGTCAGCACTAGTGAGGTAAATTGCCTGACGGACCCTTGCATTCTCCCAAAGGAAAATGACCTTGCCTCAAAAAATCTACTCTTTGCTAGAAACTTCCTTTATCCCCCTCCATTTTGTACAGCTCTCTGGAACTGGCTTCTACGGCTAAAATGGGGTGTTGCCCATTCATGAATAATTAAATAGAGCCAAGGAGTTCTCCAAATACACTCAGCTGAATTTTGTTTTGTAACATTTGTAACATCCAAGATTTAAGCGACTAAACAGAACTACTTTAAAATAGATATCAATAATATGGTTAAATAATCATGTCACATGCAAAATATGGCATTTCAAAGAGCTTATATACTCAAATTGGTAGTTGAAAGGGCAGAACAAGTCAACAGGGATGGCAATAATAAATTTTGGGAGCACCAAGGTGGCTTAGTCATTTCAGTGTCTGACTTGATTTCAGCCCAGGTCATGATTTCACGGTTTGTGGGTTCAAGCCCCATGTTGGGCTCAGAGCTGATGGTGCAGAGCTTGCCTGGGATTCTCTCTCTCTCCCTCCCTTTCTCTCCCCAAATACATAAATAAATTTTATAAAAAGAAAAAAAGTGGGAAAATAAGTAAAAAATAAAGTCTTCCTCCTCAGTGTGTGAAACAACTGAGAGACAAAGGAGTTAGGTATATCAAAATCACATTTTAGCTTTATGGCTAATAATGACAAAGTTAGATTGTGTCTTCAGATGTGTTCAATGAGAATGAAGAGTCAGGGAAAGTCCAGAAGTATTGTTAGAACAGTGGCCCTCCCTCCACTGTGAGTAAATTAACTGAATTATAAGCAACTTTATATTGTAGAGTGCTTCTCTTTGTTAAAAATGAACTCAGAGCTTTATCTCACTTTATCATCAAAACACTTAAAAGCACCTAGATAAATGGCCACTATCAAAATAATACCACTATAATAATAAATGGTATTCTCTAAATATGACAGAAGAGGAAACCAAAGCACAGACTTCGGGAATGCAACTCACAAAAGTTTGTAGAGCCCATTAGCAGGAGAAGCAGGGACATACTCTGGAAGCTGGCCTTGGATGGAGATGCACTTATATTCTGGCACAGCAACAGAACAGCTGTGTGACATCTGGTAATTTCTGTCACACCTCTGAACCCATTTCTATCCTTCAGCGTGAACTACCAACTGTATCTACCTCTAGGTTATTGGGGGCAGAGGATGTTTAAATGGAATTAGATAATATTTGTAATAGTACTTGACACGTGGTCAGTTTTGAACAAATGTTAGTTAACTATTCCTTCTCCCCAAGTCTTTGTTCCCAACCCCAGGCTTTTCCATTATTCTATAGTATCTTTCTGTATCAAAGCTATTTCTAACTTGGAATAGATTAGACAAGTCATATGTAATACATCCTTTCAAAGGAAAATGTAAACGTTGGCATAGGCAGAGAATTTGCTTTTCTAATTAAACACTAGCAGGCATGGTATGGTACATCATAGCCTCATAGGAATGTTTTCTAGTTCCACCTCCAACCTGATGCCTCAATTGCCTACCATTATAACATTTACTCTGCTTGTGCCTGTGACATGCTTTGCAAATATATTTCAACCTCCATACCTTTATGAGACTTTATGCAAGAAATAGCAAGATATCTTGTTTATTTTTTAATTAAAAATTCTTTTTTAAAAAAATATAATTTATTGTCAAATTGGCTAACATACAATGTGTAAAGTGTTCTCTTGGTCTCTGGGGTAGATTCCTGTGGTTTATTGCTTGCATACAACACCCAGTGTTCATCCCAACAAGTGCCCTCCTCAATGCCCGTCACCCATTTTCCCCTCTCCCCCACCTTTGCCCCACCATCAACCATCAGTTTGTTCTCTGTATTTCTAACATCTATAAAAGTTTTTTTTTCTTTCCCTTTTTTGGAGGCGATAATATTTCGGCCTGGAAATAAACAATAGGATATTGGAACTTCTATGCTACCTTGAAATACCATGATGGTGCTGAATTATTCAGGCTGCCATTGCCTACTGGTATTGCTATATACTCTTGGGACAGTAATTTTTAATAAATATTTCACAAGGATTAAATCATAATCCTTCTACTTTTATGCTGTATGAATTTTAAGAGTGACTATAATTTCACTATTTGAGCCCCCATAAATTTTATTCATAGAAACAAAAGAAATAATCCACTATCTCAACATCCACTCATTACTGTAATGCTCAATGCCTCAATAATTTAATTAAAGGAAGAATAAAAAAGATACTTCAATGGGCATAGTATGTACATGTAACTTATAAGAGAATGGTTACAGGCAAGATAATGGAGCTTCAGTCTTAAATTCATGAATTCAATCATTTAGAATTACAATATGTAAGTATCCCTCCTGTTCTAGGCACAGAAATATATCATGGTTTATTAAACAAACAAAAAAAAAGGTGCTTTAACATGTTTTTGGGAATGGACAATTCTTACTAAATTATTAACTTTAGGAAACTGAATATCATACATACAATCGTTTCTATGCTGATTAAAAATAAGCATTTCCAGTTACCAGTTTATAAAGGTGTGCTGAAAATTCAAGGGCTAATATTTGAGCTCCTTTTCCCCGCACAACTAGGCAACTAGCATGATCAGTTCCCATGCAGGAGAAGAATAAAGATTTTAAAGATTATCATCTTTATTGTTTTTATCCCAGTAATTGCTCAATGTTGACCTAAATCAGCAGGCTTTATTCACAAAATTCTCACTGACTCAATGTCATTTATAGAGTATCTCAGCATGTTACCAATGTCTATTGACTTTTCTTACTTAGAACTCATCTTAACGATTTGCAATTTACTTTAAAAATGGTATTGTTGCCTCCTAGAATACTATGCTTGATTACTTTTCCTCAATCCTTTTAGAAAATTAGTCCCATTCTGATACTTTACTCTTCCTTTGAGTGTTAAATAGGAGATCATTAGCTCTAAGATTGTGTACTCTATGTTTTAGCTTTGTCCTAAACTTTCAAGCACCTCAGAGAAGCCTTTGCAGATATGTATTGATCTGCACACACTGGCATGTATTACTCAGGGAAATATAAGACATACTGATGAACACTGATGGTCCCCTACAGAAGCTTAAAATCTGAAAATATTTAAAGTTAAAAAAAAAATCATGGTTTAAGATAGATATCAAGGATAAAAGATCAATGATAATCTCATCATCACATAGGATTAATATTGTTAGACTTTCCCAGTTTATTAGTGTCTAAGGCTATAGACTCTCTAACTCTCTAATATATATATATATATATTTTTTTTTCAGACTCTGGGCTAGACATAATGCCAATTATATTTCATTTACCAGCTTCCAGTGGGTCTTTTAGTATTCTAGGATTCAGCTGAATCTGGAAACCATATTTTGAGGGACAAGGAACGAAATGTAAAATAGCTAGAAGGATAGAAGATAGATCATAAAGCTTCTGTTCAGAATACTTGATGTCATCTCTTCTATTTCACTGGTCAAACCAAGTCGCATGTCTGAACCTTATGACAGCAGGACAGAGAGACAGTACAAGTAATATGACATAGGGTAGAGATATATAATCCTGTTACACATGGGGCAGCAAATAATTGGAAATAATAATAAAATCTGTCACAGCCTAACATTTGATTACATATTGTCATTTTCCTCCCTTCAAAGCACAGAATATGTTACTCTTTCTCTGCAAAGATTCACAAGAAACTCAAAGTCTAGGGCTTTGTAATAATTTCTATATTTGGGTCATTATGGTCCCTCTGATATGGAATTTATGAAATAGGATATCAGGTTATTTGCCTCTACTCTCCCCAAAAAGTACATAGTCACAGGAAAAAGACAAGATAATTGCAGTAAGTGCTTCCATTAAGAAAGAGGGAAAATAGGAGGTGTACCTATAATACATAGTCATTGGTTTATAATATTCTAAAGTCTTGTTGGTAATGTTCCTAGATGAAGCCACAGTAACCCTCCCCAACCCCAGTTGTCCTGCAGTCCATCAATCTCTATGTTCTTGGCTATACCTCTTACATGACCTTCTCTTTATTTTTGTTGGAATGGACACATATGGAGAGAATTGTTTGTTGCTACAGAAATGGGAGTCTGGATAAAATTTATTTTGTCTTCAACAGTAACAATCATGTTTAGTTCCACTGAGCTCTTTGAAGAGTACAAGCTTTCAAAAATGAGTTAGCTTTTTACCTATTTGATCCCAGTAAATTTTGTATGCCAGTGGTGAACCCACCCTTCTTTTTGATATATGCCTCTTTTTCTAAACTTGCTTATAAGATACTTGAGCATTTCAGGTTTCAATGGCAGATTCATGTACTTAATCTTGTCTTCTTGAGCCATGTTGTCCACTGAAAATTCAACTGAGCATATCTTAATAAATTAAGCAACTTTTAAAGAATTTTTGAGGACGATGCTCTTGAGTTGGACATAAGATTGACTCTAATTAGCTCATCATGTATTATAAATTTTCTGTCATATTACCTCAGCTTGGATTATGAGTTTTCTGGCTTTCCTAGCCATTGGTATTTCACAGGGAAAGAACATGGCATAGACCCTCTAGATACTAAGGTTCCCTCTTTATATTACTCTCTGCCTTTGCCAGTACAGGAAAGTGCTATCTAGTTTTGCAGGTTTGAAGTAGTATTAACAAAGAATATTGACTCTGAATAATCACACACTCTTCTAACTCTATTATTTTATGCCTGAAACAGAAGATAAAAAAAGAAGTATTGCATTTTTCTTTGTGTTCTGCTCTATCATTCTTCTCTTGAGACAAATATGGTTAATTTCCTACTTGTCCAAATTATGTGAGAAAGAAGAAAATGTGAATAGGAAGCTAAGGAAAAATACAGCGGTGCTTTTCTAAATATTATCCTTCTGCAGATAAGGTTATTACATTTTCTTTCTCCCCACGGTTACTGTCGCCATTTTCCTTTGTCAGAGAGCTGAATCAGAAGGTATTTAGATAAAGCTAGGCATATTATAATTATGACATTATACTACATTCTTTACAAAGAGGTTTTTTCATGAACAATCCCAATATTTAGTTTATTTCAGTGGAAAGCACTGGGCTATACAAGCACAGTAAAGTTTGGCTTTTCATCCATTTGGATGTTCTTATAAGGTCCTAGCTTGGATAAATTAGTAAGAATAGCTCCATTGACAGACATAAGTAATAAGTCTCTATGTCCTTTTATTCAAATGTTTTACTATAATGTTTATCCTTTATACCATTTGGTTAATTTGGATGAAACCTTTTTAAAAAATGAAGAAAACTTCCACTTATGTTTGAACAGGAGTGTGTGTGTGTGTGTGTGTGTGTGTGTGTGTGTGTGTGTGTGTGTAAGACAGGTCTTGAAATGAGCTTACAAAACA
This sequence comes from Acinonyx jubatus, assembly GCF_027475565.1. NCBI lineage: Eukaryota > Metazoa > Chordata > Mammalia > Carnivora > Felidae > Acinonyx > Acinonyx jubatus. Next base: position 44,821,807 of record NC_069391.1, read on the forward strand.
AAGGCACCAGTAAATTAAGAGAACAAAAAATGTCTTATGAGAAGGTATTACATGGTAAATCAATCTGAGTCCAATCAGGAATGGAAACAATATAGTAACTTGACAGTTTAATGTAAGAAATTATTAATTATAACATAGGATTAGAGAAGTTATATAGTACATGAAGCATACTTGAAGAGATTAATAAACTAGTATAGAAACCTGAATAAGTTACCAACTAGTGTGAAGAAACACACAGATGAAATATAAAAGATTAAGAAGTATAGACAATAGAATTAAAAGATCTAAATCAAGTTGAGTTAGAATTACAGAGGAAATATTAGGGATTAGTGACAAGGAAATATGAGCAAAATAATTGAGGAGAAGTTAGACAGGCAAAGAAAAAGTAGAATTGGCATTGAGGTATGTTATAGACTGAATATTTTTGTCTTCTCCCATTCATATATTGAAGCCTTAACCCCTAGTGTAATGGTATTTGAAGGTGTGACCTTTAGGAGGTAATTAGGGTTACATTAGGTCCTAGGGGTGGGGTTCTCATTATGAGATCAGTAGCCTTATAAGAACAGCAAGAGATTTCTCTCTCCTTCTCTCCATTTGAATTAACTGAAGAAAGGCCATATGCAGATGCAGTAACAAACTGGTCATTTGCAACCCAAGGAGAGTACCTTCACCAGGAACTGACTGGCTGGCACCCTGATTTTGGATTTTCCAGTCTTGAGAACTGTGAGAAAGATTTCTATTTTTTAAGCTACACAGTCTATGCTATTTTTGTTATGGCAGCCTGAGCAGACTAAGAGCAGAAGAAACAAAACATCCTAGGAAAATTATGTTATGTGGAAAACTCCAGAGAGCATGTTGGCTAAAAATTCAGTCCTTGCTCTATTGTAGAGTTTAAACTCAGGGAAGAAATGAACCTGGGATCTTATGCAGAGGCCAGATCATGAAGAGACCTGTAATCTATGCTTAAGAGAGAATTATATCCGAAAGGCAAGAAAAAGCCTTTAACCTATTTTTAGATAAAGACTTTAGGTAATCCTGAGTTGAAGCTTTTAGGAGAATATTACATTAAAAACTGGTGATCTGTGGTTTAAAAAGTCACTTGCTGGATGTCAGCAAGATGGCAGACTAAGAAGGACTAGGCCCTCATTCCTCCACAGAGACAAGGAGTTAACAATAGTACCAGTTGAAGAGACTTTAGTGTGCTGACCCCAGCCTCCCACTGGGGTACACTTCTATCCTCCCTTTCTGCAATGCAGCTATGCTGTCCTTTTAAATAACTGTCTTTTCTCTCTTTTTCTTTTAAATTCTAGGTTTGTAGTGTTTATTTCAAAACAATCATCTTCAGAGCTTATGACTTCTCGGCTTAAGAATTTTGGATACTTTTTAGTAGATCAAATCTAAATTCTTAGGCCAAATTTTAGGGTTTTCATAATAAACCATGTGTAACATTTTTAGCTTCATCACCATAAAGCCCTAAACATCTTAGATCTTTTGATTCAGAATAATCTATGACATTTCATGTTACCACTCATTGGTAGTGTTGTCTAGATTAGGAGTGTAATCTAAAGCCATATTGTCTGAATTCCAATTCTATCTCTTCCACTCACCAGCTGTGTGTCCTTGACTTGTTACTTGGCTCTCGAGGTCTTAGTTTTTCCACATATGTAAAATGTATTTTGGGGGCTTAGAAAATGTTAGCTGGTATTTTGCTTAGTTAGATTGGCCATCTCATTCCCTACTTGATTTAAAAAACTCAATGTAAATATCATTTTCCTATAAAATTTTCCTGGATTTCCCCCAGGGGGAAAATCATTTTTTTTCTTTTGTGTTTCAAAAGCACTTTCTATAGAGCTTTGTTAAAGCCTTCACTATCTATTATCTACCCATTTACTATTACTTCATCTGCCTCCATTTCCACGAGTTTAAATGTCTGCCGAAGTAGACTGAAGGCCAACTTGGAAGCAGAAACTAGTTATTCTTCTTTGTACTGCTTAATGAATGTTTGTTAAATAAATAAATGCACAAAATATAAAGGGACTCAATTTTCAAGAAGCTCATGTGACGTAAATGTTTATATACAATTAGTAAATTTTATAACACTTTTGTCCCAGAAACATGAATGCATACTATTAACAAAAAATGAGTAATATTTAAGAATAGCTTAGTTTTTAATGTTTTATTTCATATTCCCTTCAGAAAAATGCAAACTATCGCCCACGCTGATAAAGTGTGAGCATTACTAAGGCAAAGAGATGGAGGTAGATTGAGAATTCTTAATGCTAGATCATAAAGATGCAATACAATTAGATTTGGTTTCTTCCCAGTTTAATTTAGTTTATCCCCTCAGGAGAGATCCATTCACCATATTTAATTTAGCTGTAACCCAGTGTAGTAAATATTTTCAAAAAAAGAAATCTTAATGAGTTGAAGACATGCACCAAAAGTTTCTGATTTCTCTATAAAAATGCTTTGTTTTCACTGTATTAATAATACTTAAGAAGTAAATTTAACTTTCTAAAGTAATTCTACTTAAGAGTACATTAAAAACACCTCAAAATTTAGATGCCACCAGACCAAATTTAAATAGAATTTAGAACTCTGTTAGAAGTTTGTTTTTTTTTTTCCTCATCTGAATAATAGGAAAAAAATGTAGTGCTAGAAAAGAAGAAATGAAGGACAGTAGGGGGCAAAAGAGGGAGGAATCCCACAGTTACCTACGCTAGATCAAAGTAGAACACGAGAGGTCATTATTATTCAACCCAAGTCACAAAGTCTTTTTTTCTTGAAATACTCAGATTTCATATCTATATTACTTATGAGAATCACCACAATTTTACAGTGTACATTTAGCAACCAACTTTAGCTTCACCCAAAACCAAAAACCAAAAACCAAACCAAAAAAAAGGGTATTCACCTAATTTCTGGTTGGGCATCAGTAATGCAGTCCTTTATAAAGAATTCTGATTTGGGCCACATTCCTTACCTTCTTGCCAGCAATGTATCAGCCATGGATTGAAATGAGCTCATATAAACTGAAACTTAGATACATTTCTATGAGCTGTGCTCATAGCTTTAGGAAAGCTTGTAACACCTTTCAGGGCTGGCCAGAATGCTTAATCTTCATTCTACTATGGAAATTCCACAGTCTTGGAAAGTTTCAAAAATAATTGCACAGCCATGAAACTTCATCAGTGCCAAAGAATCTGTGATATCAAAAGTGATATTTACTGTGATTCTAATCTAAAGGGACCCTATCAAAGAATGTAAGGTGTATTTCAGTATTTATTCTCATTTCCTGGAGGCTCCCACCTGACTTCCATCAAAAGTTAAGAGACCATTTTTCCATGATTCAGTGATATCTCCACTGGGGATCTCCCGTGATATCATGCTGGGATAGTTTTCCTTTTCCATCATTATTAGTGATGCATTTTTTTTTTTAATGAGACTTGCCCACAATTTAGAAGATGGCAGGACAGAATTCTCCTCCGCATTCATCATGACATTGCATCAGTGGTATTCACGGCAGCAAAAACTTCATTTTGAGAAGAAACTAAGAAGATATGACTATGTCTCTAAAACACCAGGGATAAGACAGCTTAGAGGGAAAACATGTAATTTAAAAAGTCACTTTTCTGGTCTCATATGTATAAAGCAAAAGGTGAACAGGGATATTGACTTTGACAATATTGACTTTGACAAGAGTCAGGAATGAGAGTTTTTGGAGCTTTCTGAAAATCAAAACAAGACAAAAATAAAACCTACAATGGCTTGGATTCTGATCACAGTTCAGCAAAAAAGAGAAGGAAGGACAGTATGATAGAAAAATGTGTTTGTAAAGATAGTAGCACTGAAGCACAGAGCTGGCAAATCCAAGAAAAATGATGAAATGATAACCCCAATGGTATGGTCAATGTGATCTAAGCCAGAAGAAAAACGCTTCAGCTTCAACTTATTAGCACTGTGCACATGCCTTTGAAAAGACCTTTTGCCACATGCAAAGGGGAATGTGAATGATTTTATCTTTGGCAAAGTAGTGCCAAGAGATACCAGATTGTTAACTGCTTACCATACCCCTATGCAAAGAATAGAAAGCTCAACAGCATGAAGAAATCATATTTAAATGCAATCATTCTGATGGGGATTGTAATGATTTCTTCCAGACAGTTTAAAAACTGGGTTGTATGAAGAGAAATGTACAGATTTTGGAGGCAGTCGCATTTGGGGTTTAAATTTTGTCTCCCACGAATTATATAACCTTCCAAAAGAGTGACTGATTTCAAAACACCTCTTATAGGCTAAGGTATTAAAATGGCATTTCTGATACCTCTGGTAACATTAAAAAGAGTCAACGATCTTAGCCATCTAACCATCTTCTTCCACAGAGGTGTTTGATATGTATGCATTAGTTACCTTTCTTTTTCCCTGTGGAAACATAAATAAACCACAACATTTGCAGCTATGTATGCATCAGAACAACTGGAATAAAAACTGCAAAACTTATCATTGATGTCTATATTTTTTTGGTTTCTATAAATAAATGGTCTGTAACTCATACAATTGTCTTAACCTCCCTTTTTTCCTCCTGGTCACTGAAATTATTTTTCAGCTAAAACTACTGTTTAAGCTGCTTTAAGGTTCCGTAACAGACTTGTGATTTGAAGAATCACATATTCTTTATTTATTATTATTTCAAATTCTTGAATATTAAAATCTAAACCGAGATATTTAAAAGAATACTCATTTCTATGAAGGATGAGATTCCAAATCATTATGAGACTGGAGTTTAAAATTCACCTAGAGGACAGAGATGGAGTACGTGATAAAATTAAGGGGAAAAAATTAATGACTAGGTCCTTAAGAAAGCTGAGTGAGTACAGTAGAAGCTTGGTATAGGGGAAGTAGTTGAAAGGAAAGAATTGCAGTTTTAAAAAATACTGCCTCTATAAATATGGCTTAGCAAGGTATCAGTTACATGGCTTGGATATGATGCTTTCCCAGCCTAAATTCCTCTTGATAAGTTGTCGTAAAAACAAAATAGCATAACCTAGGCAAAGCAACTAACAGAACTTAGCACACTGTTGGTAGTCGGTGTATGCTAACTTATTAGTTTATTATCTATGTAGAGTAAAGAATAAAGGAAATTCTGACTTGAATCAAATATGACTTGAATGGGTCACTGAAGATTTGATAGGATTTTAATAAGTCACCTGAGTATGATAGCTAAAGAAAAGGTATTCCAAATGGAAGGAAGAGAACAAAAAATGGCACGCAAGCAGGAATGCATGTGTTTCCTCAAGAGAGAGATAACAGAGAAAACTGCCCAATTAGAGCAAGAGATTCTTGAGGAGAAAACAGATGTAATAAATTTGGATGTCAAATAGACCACCTAATAAAGATCACGTAAAATCATCAACTTTCCCCAAATTATCTAAATCTTCTGTCAAACACAATTATATTCATACAGTCACTAATCCTAGAGAAAGTTCTTGCAATATATCCCACTATTAATGTTATTGTACATGACAAGCTAGTATATTGGAGTATACTGCAGTAACAAACTACCCCCAATCTCAATGGCTTAACGCAACAAAAGTTTATTCCTACTAATAGTACATATGTCATGTATATTAGTTAAGGTCTCTGAGTATCATGGCTACTCAGAAACAATAATGAAGACTCACTCTCTCCACACACTTCCACTGATGCTGTCAGTAAAATGGGGCTGGCGACCACACACTGACTTATAAAATTATAGCCTGGAGCTGAAACATGCCATTCTGTTACAAATGACTGGTTAAGGCAAGCTGCATGGCGGCCTGACTCCAAGAGAGTGGGTAAGTACAATTCTACTCAAAAGGATAACAGAATATTTTTGAACCAGCCTTAATTACTCCATAATTGTAAATAATCACTTTGAATCAATGCTATTATACTAAAAGCAAATTTATAATTTAAATATATCTTCTCATTTGGGAAAATGGTTGCTATCTATTTATCTGGCATGATGTGTACATCCTATTCAAGTTAATACCTTATTGGTTACTGTGGGGATTACAATTAACCTCTCAATTTATAAAAATCTAGTTCAGATAAATATCACCATGAAAAGAAGAGCATACCAAACTATTCCTTTTACATATCTCCCTTCCTCAAAACTTTGTGCTGTTATTATCATACAAATTTCATCTTTGTACATAATTAGCTCATCAACTCCATTTTATAATTATTGCTTTTTGCAGTTGGTTTTGTTTTAATCATGTAAGAAAAGAGAGAATTATAAACAAAAAAATACATACATGCTATCTTTTATATTAAAGCATACTGTTATCTTCACTAGTGTTATTTCTTTTTGTGGAATCAAATTAGTATCTAGCATTACTTCATGTTAGCCTGAAGGACTCCTTCCAATATTTCATGTAGAGCAGGTCAGCTAGAGACAAATTGCTTAGTTTTTGTTAATCTGAGTATGTATTAATTTCTCCTTAATTTTTGAAGGATGATTTTGCTGGATATAAAATTCTTGATTGACAAGCTTTTTCCTTCAGTACTTTGGATATGTAATCCCACTGTTCTTGAATATGTAATGCCTCCTGTTCTTGTAATTTCTGACAATATAGCAGCTCTTAATGTTATTGTGGACCACTTGAATATATTGAGTCACCTCTTTTGATGCTTTGAAGATTCTCATTGTCTTTCCAAAGTTTGATTTTGATATGTCTAGGTATGAAGTTCTGAGTTTTCTTTCTGAGAATTTGTTGAGGTTTTTCAGTATAGATAAATATTTTTCATATTACTTCAGATATTCTGTTTTCATCCCTCATACCCTCCTATTTTTTCCCTTCCCCTGCTTCCCTCCATTATGAGGTTGTTTGTTTGCTCAATGGTGTCCCACAGGTCTCTGAGGTTCTGTTCATTTCTCTTCATTCTTTCTTCTTTCTGCTCCTCAGATTGTATAATATCAACTGATCAATCTTCAAGTTCTCTGATTCTCTCTTCTTCCAGTTATAATTTGCCATGGTGCCTTCTAATAAATTTCCAATTTCAGTTATTTTATTTTCAACTCCATAATTTCTATTTGCTTCCTATTTTTTTAAATTTAATTTTTAAAATTATAATTTGAAAAAAGTTATAATTTCAATCTCTACTGATATTCTCTATTTGGTGAGACATCATTCTCATGTTTTCCTTTATTTCTTCAAATATTATTTTCCTTAGTTCTTTGAACATATTTATAATAGTTGATTTAAAGTCTTCATTAGTAAATCCAATGCCTGGAGTCTCTCAGGGACAGTTTTTGCGGACTGCTTTTCTTCCTATACATGAACAATACTTTCCTGCTTCTTTGCCTGTCTCATAATTTTTGTTGAAAATAGAAATTTATAATAAAATGTATGTTCAATGCTAAATTCTCAGTGATTCTCAAATGCTAAATTTTCACAACAGTGAAAAGTTCATGAGAGATGTTTGATATTTCTGACAAGAATTAATGCATGAATGAATATTTCCTGGGTGACTTTTGACTTTCCTTTAGCTCCATCTATGTCTTCCATACGTCCTTTTATTCCATAGTTCTGAAACTGACACCATAGTTTCTTATGAACCATTCCAAAGATGAAATAGATAGTTATTCGATAGGGGAAACATTATTGAGCCAGGAGTCACACAGCCTCAGTTCTAGCCCCAACTCTGTCTCACGATCCTGAAAAGTCACCTTTAGGTCTCTGAGTCTTTTATTGTCACTTATGTAAAATAAATTAGTGAGGGAATCTTAGTTCACAGAATTGCAGAAAGGCTAAATAAGGTTATGGGTAAGCACTTTCAGAAACACAAAATGGACACAAATGAAGTGTGCTACTGAGCCCAGTACTACTAGTTTTTCAGTTAGGATAAAACTTTGATGATTCACAGAAAGCAGTAGCTGTTAGGATACCTGCTCATTTTGCAAACAGGTAACCAGGGCATTTTCACATTGTACCATTGGTAAATTAAATGCTATACAGATAATACTGATATTCATGAAGAATTTAGGCTTGCTGAATTGTGCTGTTATATAAAATAAAATTGCATTAATAAAATTATTTCTGTGCTTTAATCTTCAAAGCAGCTCCTAGGAGAAATTCTTTGTACTATACAATTGGAAGAAAATTGGACTGTGATAGCTCATCACAATTACAAAGAAAGGCCATATGTAATAAAATAAAAATGCTTTCAGTGTGCAATCTAAAGGAGGTAACTTTCTTTAAAAATATAACTCACACTAGGTGAAATTTATTAGGATTATACTGATAATACTAAGCATTTCAAAAATTTGTCCATATTGCTATGGATTTTTAAAATGAATCTACTAATTATGACATTAATCCAGATGGATTAATAAAACATTTTTTATGGGGTTATGTTTCTAAAATCATAATTCCCTTTGAGGTCTTTTGGCACTCAGTTCTCCTATGATTCTTCTTCCTGCTAGACTCTTCTTAACATTGAATTGTTACTCACTTCTACTTTTAGCTCCATCTTTAAGCTAATTTAGGGAGACAACAATCCATTGTGCATCTGGTACTCAAAGAGTATCCATTTGTAAGGGGCTCACAGTTGAAAATGCAAACTTGAACAAGATATAGTCTCCATCCTCTCAGTATGTTGGAGCTAATAAACATGTAAGAAATTATTACAAGGGTTTTGAAAGGTATTATCATACTCACATGGGTTGTCTTAAAATAGAGGTGGTCCACAGATAACAGGGTGAATAACCTGTTTTGTGGTCCTAGAGAAGTATTCAGAGGGGAAGAAACATTAAACTAGATCTTAAAGGTTGCATGCACCTTCACTAAGAAAAAGAGATTTAGATTGGTTCTCCACACAGGAAGACTAGCTTGTGCAAAGACATAGGGCCAGAGAGTGCAAGAACATGACATGAGGGGAAATGAAGAGACATTCTGGGTAACCAGACCATACTGTATGTGGAGAACAGTGAAGATGTTACTTAAAAAGAGGGTGGATACCATGATGATGCAAAGGCTTTTTATGCCGTATAAGATCATTTAGTGAACTTTTTTTCATGAAAAACTTGTATATGAATTATGTAAAAGTAATAGTAAAAATAATACATTTTTATTAAGTCAGACCTGTCTTAATTTATTTACTCTGACAATTTCCAGAGTATAAGAGGAGGAGCACCTCGGTAGCTCAGTCGGTTAAGCGTCCGACTTTTGATTTTGGCTCAGGTCATGATCTCATGGTTTGTGAGTTTGAGCCCTGCATTGGGCTCTGCACTGAAAGTGTGGAGCCTGGTTAGAATTCTCTCTCTCCCTCTCTCTCTCTTCCCATCCCCTGCTTGCTCTCTCTGTTTCTCTCTCTGTCTCTCAAAATAAATAAACCAAAAAACAAAAACAAACAAAGTATGTGAGGAAACATGTGACATGTGTTTGAGATGCTACTTTCCCTCCTGAGTTTATACTATTTTCATTGTCTGTATATTTATTTCTCCCTGATTTTGTTTTGCATTTTTATAATGTTATACATATGTATCTTTATAAATGATCTCAATTCCAGTATGAAGGAGGCTTGAGATAAATGCATATACAAATGGAATATATGTGTCAGAAAAAAGATGGTGTTATGGTCCAATTAATTTTATACATATACACAAGAAAGTTACAACAAATGGAATTCATCTATATCTCCGGTTATACGTCTCACAAATCCAGATGATTGTCTGAACTGAATAGGAAAACGTGAATGATTCATTGGAACCTATTATTACTTTGAGAGACATTGCCCTCAAGCAATCTATGTCTTTTTCTGTGGCCTACAAGAAAATATACTGTATTTAACATACATGCATTTGGGGCATTATTCCTTTATTCTAAATTCCTTTTATATGTATCAAGTCAGTAGTCTTATAAAATGTTATATAACAAAAAAAAATTATATAACATATACTCATGTATACACACACACACACACACACACACACGATGTCTCTTAGAAGTGAAGGAGAGTGAAAAAAATCACCCACTAGGGTGATTTGCATTGTGGCTATAATCAATCACGTTTGCATGAACCATGTGTGATATTATTGTGAAAATACGTTGTCGTTTTGGAAACCTATTCCTTAGTAGTCAACTTCATTTATACTTCTTTGAATATTTGAAACATAAACTTCTGATAGTTAGTCAACCTGAAATAAAATGCATAAATAGGAAATCATATAAAATGTTCTGTCCTCTTGAAAATGATAATTGTATTCATCTTAAATCAAACCAACTTGAATATTTGGAGAAAATTCATTGCCAATCTTTAAAGAGATTTATTCAAAATGCATATGAATTCTCAGAGTAAGATTTGAAAAAGGGCTATCTATATCTATGAATATTCTCCCTCATACAAACCAAATATAACATTCATAACTACTGATAGACAATTTAGTGTGTATTTATCATTATTGGTCTTATTTATTATAGTTTAATTTTATAGCTCTACTTATATATGATGTTTATTGCAAACTTGCTAAGTTTTTCTGAGTACTGATTATGTAAAAAACTGATTGCCCTAAACACTTAAGTTAGAACAGAAATGGAATTTTATAAACATTTTCTTTATTATTTTGATCTTTATTTATTCATAGCATGAATTTCTTTGTGTTTAAGGATTTCAGTTGAATCAGGCAAGACCTAATATTCTACAAACAATGTAAAATCTTGGTCAATTTATTCTAGAAAAAAACTTAATGTAAATACCCATTAAAAGTGTTTATAAAGAAAGTTGCTATGTGATTGATATAAAGGAAGAAATCCTGGACTGAGAATCAGTATGGAAAATACTTGAAATTACTTTTTTAATTTCATTGTTTTGAAGCTGAACCCCAAATTCTTTTACCTGTTGCCCATCAAGATATCCTAACTTCTTTTCTTCCCAACTTCTCTCATGACTTTTACTACCTAATTATCTTTCTCCCTTGTTCAACAATTGCTTAGATGTCGGGTATAGTGACGTTTTCACACTTTCCATGGTATTTTTTTTCCATTTAAAAAAAATTTTAATGCTTATTTATTTTTGAGAGAGAGAGAAAGACAGAGTGCAGGCAGGGGCAATGCAGAGAGAGGGGAAGGTACAGAGTTTGAATTAGGATCTGAACTCCAAACTGTCAGCACAGAGCTGGATGCGGGGCTTAAACTCACGAACTACGAGATCATGACCTGAGCCGGAGTAGGATGCTCAACTAAAGAGCCATCCAGCTGCCCCCACTTTCAATGAAATTTAATTATGAGTTTACCTCTTACAATCAGACACCTCGAGCTTTCTAAGTTGAAAGCCAATTCAATAAAATAATCTCTTGGAAATACCTAGAAAGAATGGCAAGACTTTCCAGTTTTTCTAAAATGGACTGAGACGCATGTAAAGATAAAGCTTTTTAAACAACAAATATATAATCATTGATTCTCATATAGCATAAACATGAAAAAGAGTTTTACTCCTAAAAGTGGTCACCTTAGTATATTACATGAAACATATTTTGGGTACCAGGCATTATGGAACAAAAGAGACTAGTTTTACACCCCACCCCCCAAACCCTGAATACTTTATAAACCAGATGATATATAAGAAATATCAATTTTCAAACATTAGGCAGCCAACAGAGAATATGTAACCTGAGAAAAGGGAAAGAAACAAGGTAAGCCCTACTACTGCCCCACTTCACTGCCTGGAGACAGTTTTCAGGCAACAACAGAGTGGGAAAAACAGATTCCAAAGGTCTCATGAAGTTGAAGAGCAGAGCTCCGAGTTTAGGGAGGCCAGGAAGCTAGAATCTGTGAAACAGAATACCAGAGAAAAGGCACCTTCACAGGGTAGAGTGATCTTCAGTTTCTGAGATCTGAAGAGGACTAGTCTTCCAGCCTTTCACTGCATATTAATCTGTGCATGCATGACAAGTAACTAACTACTTGAGACCAGGGAAAAAACCACCGGAAAGCAAGAGGGCAAAGAATTCTCAAAGCTTCTAGAAAGCTTAGAATAGTTAGTGCTTCCACCTGACAGTTACCTGGAATCAGTTTGATCCTTTTGAGGTTTGTTTCAAAACATTTTTTTTAAGAGTAGGTTTAGAACAGACTTGAGTAGAACTATTTTAGCCCTCCTACTAAGACAATATCCTTCTGAAGAGTCTATCTGATGCCTGTATTATGAGGTCTTTCGACTTGCTAAAGACTGCAAAATAGGGGTGCCTGGGTGGCTCAGTTGGTTAAGCATCCGACTTTGGTTCAGGTCAACTTGCGGTTTGTGAGTTCAAGCCCCACATCGGGCTCTGTGCTGACAGCTTGGAGCCTGCTTTGGATTCTGTGTCTCCCTGTCTCTCTGCCCTTCCCCTGCTCATGCTCTGTCTCCCAAAAATAATACTAATAATAATAATAATAATAAATAAAAATAAATAAATAAAAATGTTAAAAAAGAAGACTGCAAAATAAACAAGTCTTGATCTTTGTTTCATAACACATATAAAAACTGACATACAAAGAATCATTTACTGAAATATAAGAGCTAGAACTATAAAACTTCGAGAAGAAAACATAAGACAAAACATTTATGACCTTGAATAAGGCAAAGGTTTCTTCAATAAAATACAAAAGCATCAATTATAAAAGTAAAATTTGTTAAATTTCATTTCATCGAGATTAAAAATGTGTACTTTTCATAAGATGCGATTAAGAAAATGAAAAGTCAATGCACAGATTGGATGAAAATATTTGCAAATGTGGATCTAACACAGAACTTATATGCAGAGCAAATGAAGAATTCTTCTAATATGATAAAATAAGAAGACAAACAACTTGACTTAAAAGTATATAAACCTGGGGCACGTGGGTGGCTCAGTTGGTTAAGTGTCTGACTTGGTTTCAGCTCAAGATTTCAGCTCATGATTTCACGGTCCATGGGTTTGAGCCTTGCATCAGGCTCTGTGCTATCAGCACAGAACCTGCTTGGGATTCTCTCTCCCTCTCTCTCTGTGCCTCCTTGCTCTCTCTCACTCTCAAAAATAAATAAATAAACATCACTTTTTTTTTTAAAGGAGGATACACCTGAAAGTAATTAAGGTTCAAAAACAAAAGGATGAAGCCATATCAAAAAGACACCATAAATATTAAAAAATAATATACCAGAAATAAGATCAAGTATCTCAACTATGATGACTATGTTAAAAGAAAGAATTTCAGACTGGGTTTTAAAAATCCAGCTATGTGTTGCTAGCAAACAGTAAAATCTGAGTTTGATGGGACTTGAAGCTTGTAAAAGTTTGTGGCCGTTTTTAAGAAAATGAGTATACCATTATAAATACAATCTGTCACACAGCTTCAGAAAGTGTCTAAAATTGATATTTTACTAGTGTGATGTTAAAGCTGCCTCCAGTCTCAAGATTTGCACATAAAACAAAATGAATAGTAATGCTAAAAGTAGAGATTACCAAAGGCAAACTAAACAAATAAATATAACAGTTCTTATACATAAAATTCAATATAAAAATAATTACCGAAAAGTAGAGGGTCAGTTTATATTTACAAAGTCATGAAAACAATCATGAATAGGCAACACGTGTGGCAACATGTATTCGGCAAAATATGTTTGGAATAAAATAATATTGGGAGAAAAAATATTTTAATATAGAAGTATCAATCTATTAGAGTTTAAGGACATAAAACATAATTAGGAGCTTCACCATTTGAATGATATAATTTGATATATATGTATTATTGAATGATACAATGTATGACATACAGATATTAAATTTTTGAATTTTGAGGCTAATATTAAGTATGTATAAGTCTAGCGTTCCTAGAATGTTTAGTAGATATGACCACATGCTAGGTTTTACTTATTCTATAAGATATTTAAAGAGCTAAACATTTTATATATAGGTCGTGGTTATCTAGTTTATTATTGTTCTTTTATTTATTTCTTCTTTATACTTTTATTTTCTTCCAAAATTTATAGGGGATATTTTCCAATGTGTTTTTGTGATGGATTAGAGATGATCTCTCCTCCTTTTCAATTTTGGACGCCTGCAAAGTGGCTTTCTCTATAACCCATTATTGGGCTTAAATAGTTATTTGGGCAGAAGTCAGCCAACATGTGGCCTTGGGTAAGACATATCTCTGAATTGAATGCATTGGAACCCATTCAAAGCAACTCATAAAAACTCTTGAGAGGTTAAATTATGAGAGTCTGAGAATTTTAGCCACTCAAAAAGTGCTGTTCAAGTATGAGTCTATGACTGTAATTGTTCTTATATCATTCTTTGCTGTCATACTCCCCTTTTCCTGATACACATTGGAAAGAAGGACTCTTTTCTTTCTTTTCTGACTTATCTGCAAGATCACAGGTTTCTAACCATAATGTACCACTTCACAGCTTGTCCTATAAATGAGGTCTTATCTCATTTTGAAATTTGAATCAATTGTTTAAACACTCAGTGGTCTTCAAACCCTCTCAGTCCCATTTCTCCACTAAAACTTGTTCTGGAATCCCGGTGACATAAGCAAAAAAAAAAAAAAAAAAAAAAAAAAAAAAAAAATCATGTTTCCAAACACCTCACTGTTGGGAAAAACACACCCACACAGAAACACAAACACACACACACAGCTCATTATTAACTCTAATAGTTCAAAAGAGGAAACCACATTTTCTACTATTGTTATTTCAATTTCTGCCACCCATTGCCCCTCTTAAAAACAGATGCAGTCAGCGGTATACTTGTTGACTGCTGAGATGATTCCAGATTCCCACAAAACCACTGGGGCAGGTCTTTTAAGAGAATGATCCCACTCCTTTTGACTTTTACTCCTAGGTTTTGAAACATTCTTATCTTCTTATCCTCCAGAGGCAAGCCCAGAAGATGATTTGATATTGGGAAGGATAATCCGCTTCCCTACATGGAAATGAGGTGTTTGTACCTGGTTCCCCAGGTAATTGGTGGACTTACATCACAAAAGATGCCACAAAGGTGTTCTGAAAACAGAGAAGCCTAATTGATATCTCACAGCTCCTTCTCCTGAAATTTCAAATTCTATCAACTAGATACTGCTTGCCATAAGTTCTCTGAAAGGCACCTGAATGACTTGGCTTCTGTATCTTTCTGGACAAAACAGCAAAACCACTCAGGAATAGGTAGATTTATCAAGTCATGAAATGATGTATTTTATCAAGATGAATAAATGTGCTTTCCTTTCATCAATCATAGAAGAGTATCTGGCACGTAGCGTTGTTCATAATTTAAATAAATCTATTTATAACAACAGCTCTTATTATCAGTTAAGATACAGAGCTTTTATTTAGAAAAGCATTTTTATCTTCAAATATCTAGTCCAAGAGCAATAGAAATATGGATCATGAATTAGCATTTAATATACTCAGGAGCTTACTTATATATAATACATACACAAAACATCAAAAAAAATTCTAAGAGGTTGTCTGATATGTCAGTAATCAAAATAAATATAAATCTATTAAACTCACCCACAAATGATACAGATGGGGCTTTCATTTATGACAATATGTTAAACTAAAACTGAAAGATTGCCTCCTTCAAAGCACTGAATATGCTCCTAAAAATACAATTAACTGGGGCGCCTGGGTGGCTGAGCCGGTTAAGCATCAGACTTCGGCTCAGGTTATGATCTCCCGGTTTGTGGGTTCTCCCGGTTTGTGAGTTCGAGCCCCGCGTCAGGCTCTGTGCTGAGAGCTCAGAGCTCAGAGCCTGGAGCCTGCTTCGGATTATGTGTCTCCTTCTCTCTCTGCCCCTCCCCCAATTGTTCTGTCTCTCTCCATCAAAAATAAATGTAAAAAATTTTTTTAAATATAACTAACAATAATAAAAATGCCTAGTTTAATAAAAAAATAGGGGAAATCCATAGAGAAAAGAGAAAATAGAAATAAAGATAATAATATGATAATAATAATATGCTTTATACTTTCTTGGGTATATTTGTCAGTTTTAATAACTATAGTTTTAAGCTTTAGCCATGCTTTAGCCAAAGTGGGGGGGGGGGGGCGGTTGGTGAATACAGCTTTTAGAGGAATGATCTCAGTGGTAGAAAATTGCAAACAAGGCCAAAATAGAATGCAAATTACAATGGGACAGAAGTTAAGGCATTAGATCTACTCAACTCCAAGGGAGTTGGAACTGAGGTATATAAATAAAGTGGCAACTCTTAAAGGGCTACAGCCTCTATTAAAGAGTAGAAGAGAGGGACACCTGGGTGGCTCAATGGGTTAAGAGTCCCACACTTGATTTCAGCTCAGGTCTTGATCTCATGGTTCATGTATTCCAACCCCATACTGGGCTCTGCACTGACAGCGTGTAGCCCGCTTGGGATTCTCTGTTTCCCTCTGTCTCTGCCCCTCCCCCACCAAATCGTGTATGCTTGCTCTTTCCATCTCTCACAAAAATAAATGAACATTTTTTAAAAAGAGCGGACAAAATGCAATCTGTCCTGCAGATGAAGGCTACACAAAAATGTCTAAGCCTTAGCTTGAGCTCTGGGTGAAGAATGAACAACATTTTAACAGGTTTTCCTTGAGAACTTGACCTTCAGGCCTGCCTTCACATTAATTTTAAGAGAGCATTTAGATTAACTTTTTGACATGGAAAGTTAATATAAAAGTGGTGTGTAGCTAGGTCACCTGGAAAACCCAAATATACAATTATCTAGAAGGATTCTCACAGATAAAGCTAACCCAAAATGAATTTACAAGCCAAAATTATACACTACAGCAGATAGCAATTTATTTTGATTAAGAGTGATTAGAAATCACAAACAAAAGAGTAAAAACCCTGGAAATAGAAACCTCCTTAAACTGATGATTGATGTTAAGCAAAATGAGGAAATAACACACTTAAGAGGGAAATTATAGAATTCCTCTTATAATCAAGACAAGATTTTTGCTGTTTTTACTCCCAATATATCCACTGAAGTCACACGCTAAATGATAAGCCCATAAATAGTAGTAACAGGTCTAAAGGTCAGATAGATGCAAGCTGAATGAAAACCTGTCATTTTTTACATACAAAATTCAAGAAATTTGTCTTAGAATTTATGACAGAAATCAAGTTTACTAGATACAAATACAAGTAGTGTTCTCATATTCTTGCCATCACCAATCAAAACTGGAAAGAAAGTTAAAACTGGTTCAGAAACTTTAAAAGGCATACAAGAACCATAAGGTAGTTAGAAATAAATGTGTCAAAATAAATGCAAAACTATGGAAATAACTATATACTTTTTTTGAATGATATAAAGTAAAATTTAACTTGAATAAGTAGAAAGATAAATGATGTTTCCAGATATCTATCTATCCATATCATAAAGATAACAAGTATTTCCAATTTAATCTGCAAGCACAACACAACTCTAAACAAAATTTCAAGAGAATATTTTACAGAACCTGACAAATTAATTCTAAAAGTCACTTGGAATGAGTTGTGCTGAAAACTCTTTTTAAAAAGAAGACGGAGAAAGATATTGCCTTACCATAAACAAGAATATTTACAAGAGTGATAGCAATGAAAATCACATATAATAGGCAGGAATAAACCAGTCAATCTAGGTAGGTACCTGGAGAGCACAAAAAGAGATCTACATGTCAAAGGGTTCTTTATAGAAGTCAAAGGTGGCACTCTAGAAGTCATTGAGAGAAAGGAATTTGCTCTGTAGTTTGTAACATTAAGAAACTTAGGTATTGATAAAAAAATTAAATCTGTTCCTCACACCATATAGAAGTTAAATCCAAGTATTTTAAAATATGACCAAAGGGGGTAAAAAAAAAAAAAAAATTACAACTTTTGGAGGAATGATCCCAGTGGTAGAAAATTGCAAATGAGGCAAAATAGCATGCAAATTATTGAAAGGGAATGGGAAAGATTGATATAAACCAAATTAGAAAAAAACGTTTTGACAAAAATACCAAAAAATAAAGTAAACTGGCAAGCTTCAAACAAAAAATACAAGGAAGACGTATCATCTATTTGCCTTTGGATTTCTCTGGGTAGATCTGTAAGGTTATCAGAAATTTGGAAGCTGGTAAAGCCATTTTATGTCTGTCAAGGGTGCAAGCCTTTCACTGATGACAACAAAGCAAAGGATGGGAGAGATGTGGGTTCTTCATGATGTTGCCAAGCTGCTGATCTAAGCAATCTTGGAGACTCACTGTCATGGATGCTTTTGAGTGATACAATGTTTCCTAGGGCTGCTGTAACAAATGACCAGAAACTTAGTGGTTTAAGAGGACAAATGTTTATTTTATAGTTCTGAAAATCAGAATTTCAAAATGGGTCTCAGTGGACTAAAACTGTTGTCAAAGCTGCCTTGCTTTCTGAAGATGCCAGGGGATTAATCTGTGTCTTTACCCTCTCCACCTGCAATAAACTGACCACATTCTTTTACTTGTGGCCTTGTTTCACCTTTAAAGTCAGCATCACACCCCTTTTTTTTTTTCTTATTGTTTATTTACTTTTGAGACAGAGAGAGACAGAGCATGAACGGGGGAGGGTCAGAGAGAGAGGGAGACACAGAATCCAAAGCAGGTTCCAGGCTCTGAGCTGTCAGCACAGAGCCCGATGCAGGGCTTGAACTCACGGACTGTGAGATCATGACCTGAGCTGAAGTCAGACACTTAACTGACTGAGCGACCCAGGCACCCCTAGCATCACACCCTTTTGACAGCCACTTCCATTTTTGCTTCTCCTTAATCCCAACTCTCTAGCTTTCCCCTTTCACTTACAAGAATCCCTGGGATAAAATTGGACCCACCTGGAGAATCCTGGATAATCTCATCTCAAGGTCAGTTGATTAGCAACCTTAATTCTATCTTCTACCTTTAACTCCCTTTGGTCATGTCAATTGCATATTTGCAAGTTTTTAGGTTGAGAACAGAGATATTTTTGGGGAGCCATTAAGTTGCCAACCACAAGCAATAACACCTTCCCTTATCATTTAAACTAGACCATTAAGATTCTCTTTTATGTGTGTTTAAGTCATCCTGACCCATTATTCTTCCACTGCTTGTAGCTGCTGCTGTGAATTGTTATCACTTATTAAGTCCTTTGTGAAAGTGAGCACTTTAATCCATTTAACTGGGAGGTACGCATTAATTAACATCAGTCTTACAGAAGGAAAACTGAGGGGTAGACAGACTAGGAGACTTGCCTAAGGTCCCCAGAATTGGGGGTTTTAATAACTATGCTACACTGGTTTGTTGTATGTTCGAAGTTCACATAAAGAAAAAGAAACATAAATGAAGTTCAAAACCTACGATACTAATAATAATAATAAAAACCATATTAAAATATAAAACCTCAGTAATATGAGCCACTCAAATCGTTTTAACAATGTGGCCTAGACTCAACATCACAGTCATGCATATACATTTTGGCGTGAATATAACTGTCACACGGTTCTCTTTCTCTTCTTTTCTGCAAGTCAGGATAGACCCCTCTTAATTGTCAGTGAACCAGTCTGAGAGAAGAGTTCTTGTTTGAAGATCTCATACCTTTGCATTTTCCATGTGTTGCCGTGGTTCTGCTTGTCTGACCATCCTGACTGATGTGTTATGTTTTGCATTTAGTCAACAGTATGTTTCATTTGCGAGGTGTCAACTTCAGTTCCTTAGAAGATCCATTTTTTTTTTTTCTCAACTTGTGCTCATGTTTCAATCTCTTTGATTACTTCCTTCATTTGAGGTTTTTTTTTTAAAATCTATTCTTGGGCATCATTCATCTCAGTTATTTAATTAATGTCTTATAAGAGGGCAATTTATAATTGGGTGGCTCTTGACGGTTACGGGAAGTCAAAAATATTGTAAATAATGATTTAACATTACAGACGATTACTAAGTACACCAGGCCTTTAATTTTTGCAACAAAATGTCATCAGGATTCAATTCCTAGTAAGCATTAGGTTAATAGGTTTTCTATATTAGAAATAATGAATAAATGAAGTTACCCTACCCTGATTTAAAACACGTTTTTTAAGCAAATTGTAGCTTTTTCTTCTTTTTGGGTTGAATATGGAGAGTGGACAGTGCAGAGCACATGCAATGACATAGCTCGACAAATATTATTTGTAAAACACTATGCTCTGCTATGGTAAATCCAAAATCTGATCCAAACATGTCTATAACTCTTAAAAGGGTACAGTTTCATGTTAGAGGTAGACTTTATACCTAAAGGTGTATTTTATGCACCTTTACAGAGACAGAGTGTGACGGAGGAGGCGCAGAGAGAGAGGGAGACACAGAATCCAACACAGGGTCCAGGCTGTGAGCTGTCAGCACAGAGCCCAAAGCGGGGCTTGAACTCACAAACTGTGAGATCATGACCTGAGCTGAAGTCGGACACTTGACTGACAGAGCCACCCAGGCCCCCCCCAAAAGTGCATTTTGTTACTTATCTATTTATTTTTACTTCTTTTAATGTTTATTTATTTTTGAGAGACAGAGCATGAGCAGGGAGGGGCAGAGAGAGAGGGAGATACAGAATCTGAAGCAGGCTCCAGGCCCCGAGCTGTCAGCACTGAGCCTGATGCGGGGCTTGAACTCACAAACCACGAGATCACGACCCAAGCCAAAGCTGACGCTCAACGGACTGAACCACCCAGGCACCCCTAAAAGTGCATTTTAAAGCAGAATGTTAAAAATATTCTAAAACGGGTACAACACTATTGGAGAAGAATGTTTTTCACTGGCATGTATAGATTTCATGCAATTCAACTTTTCTCAGAAGTGCTTGATCACAAGACTCTTCTACTGTGCTTGTAAAAAATACAGAATCCCACTGTTTTTTGGATGTGCTGATTAGGAGGACTTGAGAATTTTTTCCCCATAAGAAATTCTTGTAGCTCTTATGCTCAGTCAAGTTAGGTAATCAGGAATACAGAAGAAAATCTTGGCACTAACCTTGAAAGATGGGCAATTATTCAAGGAAGTTATTGAGGGGAAAAGTATTTCAAGTACAAAACTTCTTGAACAAATGAGGCCAAAATGGCAGGACGACTTCAAGTAATATTCATCCCTACATCTATCCATTCAATCATCAAACAGTGCACATTAGAGAGAGTACAACTATCAATAAGACACAGAAACTCCTATGAATCTTCTGTAAAAATTGAGAAATAGATATATAAATAGTTATGCATATATTCATCTGACTCTATAGACAGATATGAAATAGTTAAATGATCCCTTAGCTGTGGAGAATGAGGGACTAAGTGATCAATAAAGTTTTGTTCATGAACTTCAAAGCTATGTACATCTTGCAGAGTGTCAGATTTCAAAGAAAACCTGCCAGTGCTAGTGAAATGGTAGTTCAAGAAGACAGACTGTTGACAATTCTAGATATGATCACAATTTAAACATACACAGCTCACTCACTACTCCTGCTGCAGATCCCAATAGAAATGAACATTGGAATATAAAACAGCTCTATATGGGAGAAGAAAAAAAGAGAAATATAAAATCTGGTGCAGTCATTTCTTCCATTCTTGATGGAAGCAGTTGGAATTGGGATCTATACTGGCTAAGAAACATAGATCATATGACAGCTGGGGTTGGTAGAGAAAAAATAATGTGCTCTTTTTAGAAAATTGCTTTGATAAACATTTTGGCTATGAAAAGCAAATTAGGACTGATTCTGGAGTGAAAAGATTAAGACAAAGGGAGCAGTGTGCATAGATGGGTATACATAGATGGAGGTGATGTGAGAAGGGTTTTGGTCTCATAAAGACTGTTTCCAGATAGGGCTTCATTATTGGGAATTCTGGAACATGAAGGGGCTGGTTTTTCTTCTGGGAATGCTCACTAATTTGTTTTTCTTTATATCAGGCTTCCAAAGAATGGAATGATATACCTCTTCATTACCAGGTCTTCCAAAGAAATGACAGTAAGTTAAAGAAACAGCAAAGTGCATAGCTTATGATCAACTAACTGCCTGACGCCTGAGGCCAAATCCTACTTTAGATGTGTGGTACTTCTAATAAACCTCTGCATGTTCGTACTTCAGTTTTTTCATCTAACAAAAATAGACAATAATTTCCAGTACCCAGTTGGTAGAGTTATTGAGATAACTAAATAGCTGGATAATGTATTTAGAAAGTTCAGTATTGCTTTTGCAAATAAAATGAGGCGACATGGGAAAAATCCACTGAAGCTATTTAGAACCAAACAGATTTTCCCCCTTATTCGATCACAATTAACAGAATGAAATATTAACATGGGGATTAATAAATGATTCTTCTAGGGGTGCCTGGGTAGCTCAGTCAGGTAAGCGGCCAACTTCGGCTCAAGTCATGAATTTGTGGTTGGTGAGTTCGAGGCCCGCTTTGGGTTCTGTGCTGATAGCTTAGAGCCTGGAGCCTACTTCAGATTCTGTGTCTCCCTCTCTCTCTATCCCTCCCCCACTTCCATTCTGTCTCTGTCTCTGTCTCTCTCTCTCAAAAATAAATAAAAATTAAAATTAAAAAAAATAAATGATTCTTCTATAAGGAGGTGACCATAATCCAAGAGCCAAATGACGAATTTACATTTGAGTAAAATTGAAGTGGAAAGCTGAAGTAAATTTTAGACATTATGCTTAGTACTCTCAAAGAAATTCAAAACGGGAAAGATAACTTGCAATAACAGGTAAGAAAGATAGAATGAATGATATGGTAGCTCGCTCACTGAATGAAGTTAACAAATTCAAAGAACAAATGTAAGAGAACGAGCAGAAAAGTAATAAAAAACCTCTTTTGCACAAGTGCAACAGAAATGGCAGTGTCGGGAATAGGCTTGAAAGCATCAGCAGAGATTGCAAGAACTAGAGGAAAATGAAATTGAATAATATTATCCTGAACCGCTGGTGGATTTCTAAGATGGATAGAAAAGGCAAGGACTTCATAGAAAAACAATGATAGGTTTAACTAGATAACACTGAAAGGTATGTTTTATGAAATGAAGAAACTTAAAAGACAAATCAACTGGAGCAAAATGATCCCATCCTGTGTAAGCTTAGATTTCTTGGCATGCTCCAAAAAGACCTCTAGACAAATTTGGTAATGCCAATCAAGTTACAACATTATTGGTTCATACTACTCATTTCATTGAGTAGCACATGAAAAGATAAAATGTCAGGTGGATTAGTTTCCTAGGATTGCCACAACACATTATCACATACTTGGTGGCTTATAAACAACAGAAATCTGTTCTCCTACAGTTCTGAAGGCCAGAAGTCTAAAATCAAGGTATCAGCAAGGCCGAACTCCCTCTGAAAGTTCAAGAGAAATTCCTTGAATGTTCCATCTTCTGGTAGCCCCAGGTATTCATTCCTTGGCTTTTAACTACTCACCTCCTGTCTGTTTCTTTCTTCATACTACCTTCTCTTTCTCCCTGTGAATTTCTCCTGTCATTAGATTTATAGCTCACCCATATAATCTCATCTAAAGATCCTTAACTTAATTACATCTGCAAAGACTTTTTCAAAATGAAGTCATATTCACAGGTCTATGGGATGTGGGCCTACATATTTGGCAGCTGCCATTGAAGTCATGATACCAGAGCTGTTATTTATTCAACTAGAGAAATATTTTCCATTATGGTAGATTATTCTAATTGAAGGAACATGTGTTTTTGAATTTTAAACTTTAAGTATCCTACTTCTTTCTTTTCTATGTAACTAAATTATTTCTAGAATGTGTGTGTGTGTGTGTGTGTGTGTGTGTGTGTGTGTGTGTGTGTGTTTAAGGGAGAGAGTGGATACTCTCAGTTATAACTACTGTATTTTAATTTTTTAATGTTTATTTATTTTTGAGAGAGAGAGAGAGAGAGCATGAGCAGGGGAGGGGCAGAGAGAGAGGGAGGCACAGAGTCTGAAGCAGGATCCAGGCTCTGAGCTGTCAGCACAGGGCCCGATGTAGGGCTCAAGCTAACAAACCATAAGATCCTGATATGAGCCAAAGTCAGATGCTTACCCAAACGACCCAGGCATCCCTTAGCTACCGTATTTTAAAATTCAATATTAGTTCCAGGGAAGGAGAGTTGTTTACTTTTTGGCTATGACATTTATATAACTCTCCGAGGCTCCTTGTGCACTGGCATTTTGAATAAATCAGAGCTGCATCACTTTATTTATAGCAGAAAATTTAACATAATACTGCATTGGTCAGAAATTTTGATTACAAATTTTCCCTCCAAAATATACATATTTTAACGTTTAAAATCTCTTTCCTGCTCTGTGGATCACATTGTATGTATCCTATATCATATTTATATTTGATAAGTGGGCCTTGATGTCAAAACACAATAAAATCTGACCTCAACTGTGACAGAAACACGGTAAATGTTCAGTGAAAAGTTATTGAATGAATGATAAATGAATGAGTGCTTTATTACACTCATAAAGTGAGTGTAATAAATATATATGCCCGTGTATAAATATACATATATACATATATATACCTGATATATAAATATCAGAACAAGTTCAGAGCTTCTAAAAATTGCCAAATTCTCCACTCACAGAGGAGAACTGAAGCAGGTGCTGGCACAGACCGCTAAAAATTTGGAAATTCTAATGCGACTGTGATTGTAGTGAAGAAAAATGTCAGCGGCGGGTCAGACCAACACTGTTGCAAGAGTCCTATGGTGAGCTACTCAGTCATTTCAGCAAGTTGTAGGAATTGCCAAAGACATGCCACCCTCACGTTCTGGAAGCACATTTTTCCCGTACAAGCCCTCTCAGATTCTGTTCCTCTGCCCCTTCCAACAGTCTTACCTCACAAACACACAAAAAGCTCACCGTATCATGTATCTCCAGGAAAGAGGTCTGTTTCCTCCAGGAAAGAGGAAATAAGCACAGACAAATTAAGTGATTTAATGGCCACACAGCATGAGGGCCACTGAATTAGGACTCAAAGCTGTTGTCTTTCAGTTTCCTGATCATTCCCTATTGAAATACTAGTGAAACTGACTATGTGCAGTGTAAAACTGTGCCTAATGATACTTGCTGCTTTATTGAAAATTCCCTTTTTCTCATAATGCACAGAATTAGGAATGGACAGTCAGACCACAAAATATATTACAGCCACCGATTCATTAAGTGATGTAGTGGATTCAAGGAGATATCAAGTTAAAGTTTATGAAAAGCTGGGGTCCAGGAAGATGTATGCATCTAAATTCTGATGGTGCTCAATTGTTTCAGGGCCTTGTTAATCTGCTCAGTCTACACTGTCTTTGAGACTGCAGCAAAAATAAATAAATTAATTAATTAATTAAAAAAAATATATATATGATTGTTCTGTAGGATATGTGCTTTTTGCATTTCCGTTAACTATAAAACAAGCACCATTTTAATTAAGCTGCTTCCAAGCAATTCAGGTGCTCTATAAAAATATAATGAAGCAATTAAGATGTGTTACAAGTGACTGAGATATCCGTTTCATTTGAAAATGTGAAAGTGGAAGTAAAAAAAAATTCTTTTAATTTTACCCACCCCCCTCAAAGCAGGGAGGCCATTTAATCTCAAGAAAAAGAACACCGAATTTAAGTGAAATATAGGTTGATTTAATATATAAAATTAACATTTCCTAAGTTTAGCACATAACCAAATACAAAGGAAGAATTTTTACTGGTATTTGAGGTCTGAAGACATTTAGATGTTGCAAATCACATTAGGGCTATAAAAAATACCCTTATATTATTCTCAAGGAGCTATTAATTGTGGAACCTAAATAGAACACGATGACTTTTTCAAAGTCATATGTAAGAGTGAAATTGAGACAATGATTAGAAATTATATTTACTTGAATATTTAAAATCTTGAGAGACACAAGAGAGTTAGTATCTTTATCAGGTATATTAATTTATTTTGGTTGCATCAGTATGACCTATATGCAAAATGATTTACTCTTTGCTTCCATTAGAACAAAGAGCTTATTGTTTCTAAAATGAAATTGTCCCTTATTAGATTCTGTTTTTCCTCCAGTTAACCAGCAGTTATCATACCAGGGATGATGTTAGGTTCTTGGGATATAAAGCAATCATTACACACTTAAGTTGCTCATGTGGAGCTTAATATTCTAGGGTTGCTAGAACTGCCAAAAATAATTAAAAAGTGAAGCAAGAAAATAATATATTCACACACTACGGTAAAGTGTTAAAAGGTAATATAAACCTCAATACCAACTCTAGGAGGCCGGTCAGAGTAGGTCATCCTGGGCAGCTGTTATTATGTGGTCCTGGAGGGAATATCTTTATAGAAAGCCTTGGAGGAAGGGCAGGAAAAGTTGATATTTAGAATGACGGTCTAGAAAGGAACCAATAAACAAATGTAGAATATATACATAATAATTTGTAACAATTACAGAGACATTCTGTAATTTTCCTCTATATTCTCTTCTATGAAGAGAATGATCTTTACTTCTTTTTGTAAATTTCACTATTATAAAATTCACCTGTTTATCTAGTCTATGTGTCTTATGTTTTAGGTTTAGGCTATTTCCATCCCAATGGAAGTAGATAATTGCACCTGATTTTCACAGTAGGCCATTTTTATTATAAGTCAGAGAAAATGGTCACTGAGACAAATGGTAGGATATAAAGCCAGAAATTAACAGTACTACCACCAATACAACAGACATCACACTTGCAGGTGAGAATATAGAAACTGGAGAGTCTAAATTAAAGTATTTCAGAGGTAGAGTATGGTGGAATCAGGATAAAAACCCCAAAGTAATATGACTACAGATCTTAGAGAGATAAGTAGGTAGGTAGGTAGGTAGGTAGGTGGACAGATAGATAGACAGACAGACAGACAGATAGATAGACAATTTAGTGTTTATGTTGTCTTTTCTCATTCTTGTTTTTTTTTTTTTTTATTAGTGGTCCAGCATGAATGATAGCACTGAAAAACGAGTTTGAGCTGTTAATCGCTGTTGTTCTATAATGCTTTATTTATAATTAATGTGCTAATTCTTTGGTTTATTCCCTAGGGCATTTTCATCATGGATGCAATTTTATAAAGCAACTGAATAACTAAATAAATGTTACAGCTGCCTTCCAGCTAGCAGGCTGGTCCAGATGGAATTGAATATCATGTTCCTGAACTTCTATCTGCCCAATGGCAAGAACCTGAGCAAAAGCCAAATGAAGACTTTAGTAATTCCATTTCAAGAATTCTCTGAAGGACCATTAGCTGCAAATACATCAGGGGTCGGGTAGCTGCCAGGGGAAAGTGACAAAATGGGTGTTCTCCTGGAAAGGTAAAATGCTTGAACTCCTAAGACCCGAGCTTCCTGGCCTAAACTGAGGGAGGCACAGCAGAACAGACTGCTGAAGGGAACATTGTGAATGGAGGATGCTAATGCTTATTTATCAAATTTTACTACCATGAGTTTTCTCCTCCTCCTACAATAATTTTTAGAGAATGAGAGGGGTCAAGGAAAGAGGAAAAATAGTTGGCAAATAATAGTGTGTGTGTGTGTGTGTGTGTGTGCATGAGAGAGAGAGACAGGGAGAGAAAGAGTGAGCAAGAGAAAAAAGGAGAAGCTTCAAGAATAACTGGCAAGAAAACTAACGTTATGCTGTTCTGCCTTATCAGTACTATAGGAAATCTGAAAATTAGAGATTTTCCTACTTAGGTTTCTGCCTTCCTACCTTTCTGTACTATACTTCTTGCTCGCCTTCTTTATTGCTTTCCATCAGTTGTTGACTGTATACCTAGAACTACACTAGTAAGTGTGAAGGTGAATATATGAGCTGGCTCCTAAACTCAGCAAGAGTCCATTTTTAAAACATTGAGAAATTTTGCAAGCTTGTTGTTAAACTGTTAGTAGCTTGAAATTGGTCAGGGAGGAGTATTTACATCACTAACATAGGCAAACACGATAAATCACTGCATTTCTTCCTTTTTGGAGAACTAGTTTACTAACACAACTTTATGTGAGGGTGAGTATGTGATAAGTGAGGAAGGATACAAATATTTCCCCCACCCTCAGGGACTTAGAACTTGGGAGGTGAGAAAAGGGAAAACTACCATCTAACACAGTGCGTGGTCACTTCCATTAGGCTCAAATTATGGTTATAGGTGTGCAGAACATGGTGAACTCATATTCAGCTGGTAAATAAGATATCAAAGAGTAGTTAATATTTGTTGCTTTTTTATGTTTATTTGTATTTTTGAGAAAGAGAGACAGAGAGAGAGAGAGAGAGAGAGAGAGAGAGAGAGAGAGAGAGAGAATCAGTGGGGGAGGGGCAGAGAGAGAGGGAGACACAGAATCTGAAAGCAGGCTCCAGGCTCTGAGCTGTCAGCACAGAGACCGATGTGGGACTCGAACTCACGGATTGTGAGATCATGACCTGAGCTGAAGTCAGACACTTAACTGACTGAGCCACCCAGGCGCCCCAAAGGGTGGTTAATATTTGAACTTGACCTTTGAGGGCTAGTAGGACTTCAGTCTGTGGAGGCGTAAGAAGGAAGAAGGGGTAGGGACAGCGACAGAGGAAAGACAAATGAACAGAGTTTCCGGGGCAGGAAACGAAATTTTGAACTGGCTAGCCTCATTTGGCTGGAGCAGACATGGTATCCAGGGGATTTGTGGTAGGATAGGGAAGTGGTGAAGGATTTGACTCACAGCAGCTATGCGACAAAGGGATAAGATTTTATAGTCTTTGCTTTATGATTCCTCTTAAAAAGGCAAAGTGGAAATCTTTGACTTCACTAGATGACTGACCCAGGTCATGTTTTTAAAACTTTCTGAGGGTGGTTTCTTCAACCTGAAAATATTGATTCCCATTCCTTTATTGTAGTGTCCCTAAAGAATTACAAACATAATTCTTAGTTTTAGCATGGAAAATGACTCACAAGCTTTAAATGCCAAGATATGGAAATGACGATGGCATTTACTGAGAAATCCCTGGGTTCCACTAAGTCTCAGGAAAGAACCATGTGGAAATGTTAACAGTGTAGAGAAAACCTGATTTATGTACTTATTGAGAGTAAGTGATAACTTCATGAAGGTTTGGTCGTTGAGTTCAAATCCCAATCCCTTCCAAAATGAAACAACACACATGTAAAAAACAAAAGGACAGATAATCAGTAGAAATGGTGTTATTCAACAACTTAGAAGGAAAATCAAATTCATTTGGAAGAACCTCTATGACTTCACATGGGTTTTATATTTTCCTTCTGGCATAAGGTTATTTGAGGATATAGATAGTTATAGCCCAATCAGATTAAGAGACACATGAACTGGCAAATACTGTTAAATGAGGGAAGTTTTAATGCAGGAGGTTAGCTTTAACCTTGGATTTACAACTATAAATGATGTAGTGTGGAAGATAGAATGTGAGAAAATTGACTGTTGATAAAACAAGTGACATGGGAATGATATTCCTTCCAGTGAAGTTGCCAGCTCTCATTGAATCAAACTGATTTTATTAAGGAGGTGAAATTCCATGCAATCAATATATATAGTGTACTTTATATCATGGATCTGGATGATGAGAGTATTAAAAAATGCCCTCATAAATGTGCACTTAAGCTTAATTTGACACATCTTTATTGTAGAAAAGTTCATACATGTGAGTGAGCTTCCTGAGGGCAGAGACAAACAATAAAACAGTTGCTCAAAGAACAGGCTCTGGAGCCAGTCTCTCTGGTTTGCCATTATTAGTTCCATGACCTTGGAAAGTGATTAAACATTTTTGTCTTTCATGTTCCTCCTCTGGAATACAGAAGGAGAAATACTAGTAGCTACACAGCAGGGACATTTAAAGAGTTAAATGAGAACACATATGGGAAGCACATAGAAAGCTCTATTCCAAAGATGTCTGAGTTCTTACTATGTTTCAGATGTATTTTAGGCACTTGGGATACATATATGATTAAAATAGACTTCTGCCCTAGAATATCTGCATTTTATCACATTTTGGCTAACATTATCATTATCTCCATTGCTATCTTTGTTTACATAAATACTAGCACAGTGCCTGACTAGCAGGTGCTCAAAAAAAGTCGCTGAATGACTGTTCAACTAAAACTGGGTCGAGGGCCAATAAACAGCACACATGACCACAATACAGAAAAATACTTGGAAAAGTATTAGGAAATTCTAGGAAGGAGACTGATCACAGCCTGCAATAGAGTTCTTGACTCTGAAATATAACAGAGGAATCTATTAGATATTAGGGTGGAAATTCTAGTTGTCCAAACATACAAATTCTACCTTTGAATCTTTCTTTTTTTAATGGCAAAACAAACAAAAAACAAAAACAAACAAAAAACCCTAAGTGAAAATTTACATTATCTATGAGTAATTGTAGAAATACATTGTTCTTTTAGCTTTATTGGTGTTTGAAATTTACCCCAACTGTTAGAGAATTAGTGGTAATAATTCAAGTGTCTGATAGAGTAACAAATGAGACTTGGTTTATTTTTCACTCAATCACAGCTGCTGGAAATGGCTAAATAGGTGAAACCCCCAAATTTGGAATATATTGGTATTAGTCATCTCAAAGCAGATATTTCAGGATGTATTAAGGAATTGTAGCTCATAGAGCTAAGTATGTCTAATACTATTAGGTGGAAGAGAGAAGCACTACTTAATGGATCAATTCCATTAGGGGAGAAAAAAAAGCAAAAATTGCAAGTGGTTTCACTTTAGAAAGATAGCCATAAAAGTCAGCTACCTGCCTGCTGAAGTCTTCCCCCCTTCAAATGTTGTTTCTGTTCTGTCAGCATTGCCAGTATCTGTGGCTACTGTACTGTGGAAAGTAATTATATTATATGGCAGATAAAACAAGGGGGTATGCATCAGATTATAAATAACTTAATTTTGCAAAGGAATTTTACATCTTAATCTGCTGGACTATCACTTTCACTTAGGCTCTGAAACCAAATTATGTTATTGTGTTCTGTGATATAATTTAATAACTCACCCATAAGGAAATGTCAGGTCGCATTTGCAACAATCGAGGGGCCATTAAGCCAGATGGAAGGTCATTCTGTTTGAGGATTGTAAATGAACCTGTCCAACAAAGTTTTGGTTAGGGACAGCCAAGGACTCATTATATAGTCAATTTACCCAACTGCCTGCAAGAACCACGCCAACGCCAAGGCTGTTCTGTCCTTTGAAGTTTGAAATGAATTTGAACATACAGGAATTTTTACTTTCATCAGGCCAAAAAGGAAATTGCTTTTGCAAAAAGCAGTCATTTCCATATATTGCTTAGAATATTAGAATAAAAATTAAATGTATTGCAGAAATGCCACTTGTGGAATTTTTGCTTTTTTCTTATTCCCGTTTCCCTTTTAAATTCTGCCTTTCCTTGGTAGTGGAACACACACATATACACACACAGATACACTCCTCGTGTCACATAAACATAAAATAAACTATTCAAACAACATATTAGGAAGGTACAAATAAATCTATGCTTGTGGAAGTAAAAATATTCTGTTAAAATAATTACAGCATCTTTCTTCATTTACTTTTTGAATTCCTTTTGTTTAACATGAAGTTAAAGACTTTTCATTATCCACACTATGTGATTTAATATGAATACTCTAAAATAGATAGTTCAACAGCAGTTTCTTTTCAGAGTTTTAAAAACACATTTTGAGAAACTTAACAGAAGACCATGGGGGAGGGGAAGGAAAAAAAAACAGAGAGGGAAGGAGGCAAACCATAAGAGACTCTTGAAAACAGAATAAACTGAGGGTTGATGGGGGGGTGGGAGGGAGGCGAAAGTGGGTGATGGGCATTGAGGCGGGCACCTGTTGGGATGAGCACTGGGTGTTGTATGGAAACCAATTTGACAATAAATTTCATATTAAAAAACAAACAAAAAAAATAAAACATTTTATTTATTTTTATTTATTTATTTTTAAATATATGAAATTTATTGTCAAGTTAGTTTCCATACAACACCCAGTGCTCATCCCAAAAGGTGCCCTCCTCAATACCCATCACCCACCCTCCCCTCCCTCTCACCCCCCATCAGCCCTCAGTTTGTTCTGTTTTTAAGAGTCTCTTATGCTTTGGCTCTCTCCCACTCTAACCTCTTTTTTTTTTTGCCTTCCCCTCCCCCATGGTTTCCTGTTCAGTTTCTCAGGATCCACATAAGAGTGAACACATATGGTATCTGTCTTTCTCTGTATGGCTTATTTCACTTAGCATAACACTCTCTAGTTTCATCCACGTTGCTACAAAGGGCCATATTTCATTCTTATTGCCACGCAGTACTCCATTGTGTATATAAACCACAATTTCTTTATCCATTCATCAGTTGATGGACACTTAGGCTCTTTCCATAATTTGGCTATTGTTGAGAGTGCTGCTATAAACATTGGGGTACAAGTGCCCCTACGCATCAGTACTCCTGTATCCTTTGGGTAAATTCCTAGCAGTGTTACTGCTGGGTCATAGGGTAGGTCTATTTTTAATTTTTTGAGGAACCTCCACACTGTAAAAACACATTTTAAAAACATTGAATGTCTTTAATATTTAAGTAAATCTCTAGAGCAAAGAAATCAAAATCTGCTGTTCTATTAAAACATTATTTTATAACTAGTATATTTCTATTTTATGTAATGAAAGAAAGTAACATATTTATCCATAACCCATATCTATGATTTGTATGTGTTTATAGCTGCAAAGCCTATTTTACTAACGAAGGTTCACTGACTTGGTTATATAAATAGGGGTTTACTGACTTGGGCTTACTGACCAGATTTATTTGATCCTCATTATTCATGGATTCTGTTTTTGTGAGTTCATCTTCTTTCTAAAATGTATTTGTAACCCCCAAATCAATGCTGGCAGTCCATTCAGTTATTTGTGGGCACATGCAGAGCAGTGATACATTTGAATCAGCCATGGCCCAAGTTGCCAGCTGAGGTGGGACAGAACCTTCTTGCCTCCGCTCTCATACAACAATGACCAGAAGACAGAGAATGTGGGGGCAGTGCAACGTAGCACAAGAGGGATGGCTGGACAGGGTTTGAACCCCAACTGTGACACCTGTCAGTAGGACACCCTCAGGCAAGTCACTAACACCTCTGAACCTCATTTTCTCTTTTAGGAAAAATTGAATCTACCAGAATGAGTTGTTTTTAGGATTTGAAATTATTATTTATGTGAACTATATGTGTATGTCTTCATTTCCCATAGGAAACTTGGTTTAGTAGTAGCTAATTCAGTGATTTCAGTGACCTATAGACCATAATTACCTGAAATGAGAACCAAATGTATATGTATGTGTCTGTATTTGTTACTAATATGAATATATTTCTGCATGCTACAAGATGGATTTAGTATAATCCAAATACATATTTCATATAGAACATGTAAATTTTCACACGTTAATATCTTTGAAAATATTCTCAAGATGGCCTTCAATATTACAGATTTTTAATTAGAGTTGTTCTCTACCTAGATATTTATTGGGGTTTTCTAGTTCTTTGCCACTCTAAATTGTAATGAATACCCATACCCATAAATTATTGCACTTTTCAACTAATCTGAAGAAACAGAAATTTTATACTTTGCGAGATGTCATAATTATTTAGTAGTTTATATGACATAGTTACAATCTTTCTCTGCTTCAAAGGTTATAAACATTGTTTTTAAATATATTTCCCTAGAGATCAGGGAGAAGATACCTATGATTCTTCTTTTGGCATGCCATTAGAGTTGAACTAGAGTGGTAAGGAGAGTCCTGGGGATTGTATTTAGAACATCCGTTTGTGTAAGTTGTGTATTTAGAACATCCGTTGTGTCTTATATGGAGAGAGGAAAGAAAAAGAAATGCAGTCTTCTCATTCTGGTGTAAGAAAAGCAGCAAGGAAATGTTCCCTTGTTTGGGGATTCTAGAGCTCTTTCACAAACCAGCTGATGAAGATCTTTACTATGACATACTTATCCATAAAACTCTAAGTGGTAGGCTTAGGCAATTAACTACAGTTAA
The DNA here is from genome assembly GCF_027475565.1 of Acinonyx jubatus. Taxonomy (NCBI): domain Eukaryota; kingdom Metazoa; phylum Chordata; class Mammalia; order Carnivora; family Felidae; genus Acinonyx; species Acinonyx jubatus. The sequence goes on from NC_069391.1 coordinate 44,855,791, forward strand.
TGCTTGTACAATTTGGGATTTTCATACAAGACATACACCAGGTAGTTGACACCATCAGAACTGAGCCTAATACATAGAAAGTAGAGACACATCAGCCAAATACCCTAGTAAGAGGAAAGCCAACCCAGGGCCAGAACAATGGCCAGTTGAGTCCTGAGTTTTAGTCCTAATTCTGAAAATATTTGATTGGGTGAAGTTGAACAGAATTTTTGAATATGTGAATTTAATGTTAACTTTAAATATTCCCTTTATGTTATTTTTTAAAACTATGTTTCTTTGTAAATTCTGAAATAATGCAAGAAGCCAAATACTGCTTTTGTCAAAAAGTGATTAAAACAGTCTTCTTTCAGTATGAGTTAGGTGACTATTCTATCTTGTCTCATTTTGCTTGTTACTTATATTACAAAGACAACTAAAGAAGAGTATCTCTTGATGTAAAAGCAGTTAAGGGTAATCTGCCTTCTTACTATTAAGCTTACTATTTTTTTTTTCCTGGCTCCAATCTTAGCCATTTGAGAGAGGTCACTAAATCATTCTAGCTCAGATACCTCCTGCAAAGTCTCTGCAGCAGGATAAAATAGAATAAGATGATTAATAGGTTGATATTGTTAGAAGGACCTTGAAAGCATCATTTGTGGATATCAGGTCTGCAGAAAATGGACATACAAATACATAATCAAATTACTATTTTGCTCAATTATGTTTTTCTTTATAATGCCCAATAAGTAAATTTCTTCCTAAATTCCCACAATCAAACATAAGAGATACTATTTCTGAGTAAGACTAGATACTACTTTGTAACAGAAATAATGAATTAAATCTGTGTTGTAGCTTAAATAAATCCACAGAGAACCTATGGTATTTGAGTCTATGAGATTGAAAGATGGATTAAAAACCAAAGAAAAGAAAAATAAATAAATAAAAGTAAACCTGAGTTAATAGGCTTTATGTTGTTGTTGACAGTGTTACCTTTGCTATCTAATGGCAACAGCAAAGAAACCACTCAACTAGAAGCTTTTCTTAATGTTGCTTCTATCAGTCAGGATTCAACCAGAGAAGCAGAAAGCAAAACCAGGAGGATATATACACAATACAATACAATACAATACAATACAATACAATACAATACAATATTGTGAAGCCTTTAGGGCAGGCAATGAGTAAGGGAAACTCACAAGCAAGGGAGAATCTCGAGCTGATACTCATTGTGCACAGGAAGTATTCTCTTAACCTGGGGAAGGCCTAAACCCTCTTTTAAAGGCTTTCCAACTGATTAAATCAGACCCACCCAGGATAATCTCTTTTTTGATTAAAGTCAATTGATTAAAGACTTTAATCACATCTGCACAATCACTTCACAGCAGCAACTAAATTACCCTTTGATTGAATAAATACAAGAAGGTATGTGCAGCCAAAGAATGACTCCTTTCCTCTGTCTTCCAACTCATGTAAGAGAATATCCCTTGCAGCCAACACAGACTAAAAAGGGAAATCTGGGAAGTGTAGTACAAACTCGAAAATTTGACACAATAAAAGCCATCACAGTTCACCCCTTGCCAACTGATCACCCATATCACAGCTCTTAAAATCATAATTACTCTCTAAATAAGATAGTAACTTCTGCCTAATATGACACAAATAACCTGTGTTCTATCAAAAATAGGCTAACTATTCCCCAGAGAAGGATATGAAGTCTTTGGGTGATATTTACTCTTCCCTTTTGATTTCCTGTGACTTAAATACTAAGATAAATGAGAAAAGGATAAAAGAGGGGAAAACACAGTATTTAATTAATATATATTCAAACATATTCATCTAAAAATAAGGAAGAAATACTTGTAACTATTACAGCCCCCTTTTCTGAAACTGGTCACATGTTGTATCTGGTACTTACAACTACTTTCTTCCACTCCATTCCATATTCTCTTTGCTTCAGCAACTACCTCAGCTGGTTGTGGTTCTTTGCCTAATGAGGTGACTTAAACATTCATGACTGAAGGGTCTGAGTCACTGTCATTGATGAACATATACTAAAGTTTTTAAAAACAAAAACAAGAAACCCATGAGTTTCATTGCCTGGGGAGTACCCTTCCATTGTGACCAGGCAGCCACTATATATCCAATAGTGACTAGGTGCATATTTCTTTGCTTTTACACAAATAAGGGCTGAGACCATGTCTATATCATTATAGGATAACAAATACTTGAAATAATTGAGTTAATTCTGTTTCCTAATAAACAGTTTAATTTCTTATTATAGAGGATTTAAGAAATAGGACCAAGCATATAAATGACAAAGGAAGTCACCATTAATCCTACAATCCACCACAACAATCATACTAAATGGTGTAATACAGTTTAAGATCAGGATGTGTGATACATCTAGCTTAGTTCTTTCTCAAGATTGCTTGAGAATGAATATATATCATTCATACATATATACACACAGATATATATATGCATATATATCTTAAGACTTCAACAACAACCACAAAAAACTATTGGAATTAATAAATGATTCAGTAAAGTTGCAGGATACAAAATCAAAATATAAAAATCGGCTGCATTTATACACACTAATAATGAGCTGTCATAAAGAGAAATTAAGAAAACAGTCATTAACAACTGCATCAAAAATTTAAAAAAAAATACCTAGGAAAAAATTTAATTGAGAAAGTGAAATATCTTTATATTGAAAACTATAAGACATTAATGAAAGAAAGTGAAGAAGAAACAAACAAATGGAAAGATATTCCATACTCATGGATTAGAAGAATTAATATTAAAATGTCCATACTACCCAAAGCAATGTATAGGTTTCTTGAAATCCTGATCAAAATTCCAATGGCATATATCACAGAAGTTAAAAATAAAAATCCTAAAATGTGTATGAAACCACAAAAGACTCTGAATAGCCAAAGCAATCTGGAGAAAGAACCAAGCTGATGTGTCACATGTCCTGATTTCAAACTATATTACAAAGCTATAGCAATCAGAACGGTATGGTATTGGCATACAAACAAATAGTTCAGTGAAATGGAATAGAGAGTACAGAAATAAGCCAATGCATATATGGTCAATAAATTATGACAAAGAAGTCAAGAATATCCAATAGAAGATGGGCAGTCTTTTCAATAAATGGTGAAGGGAAAACTGGATAGCCACATGCAAGAGAATGAACCTGGACCACTATATCACACTATACACAAAAATAAACTCAAAATAGATTAAAGATTTGAATGTAAGACTTGAAAACACAAAAGACCTAGAAGAAAGCATAGGGCAAGCCCTTTGACATCAGTATTTGCAATGATTTTTTTGGATTTGACACCCAAATCAAAGGCAACAAAATCAAGAATAAATAAGTGCAACTACATCAAACTAAAAAGCTTCTGTACAATAAAGGAAACCAACAAAATTAAAATGCACTTTACCAAATGGGAGAAAATATTTTCAAATCATGTATTTGATAAAGGGTTAATATCTAATAAGGAACTCATATATGCCAATAGCAAAAAAAAAAAAAAAACCCTCAAATTCAATTAAAAAATGGTAAGAGTCACTGAATAGACCATTTTTCCAAAAGAAAATACCAACAGGTATGTGAAAAGATGTGGAACATAACTAATCACCAGGGAAATGGAAATTAAAACTATGATGAGATATCACCACACACCTGTTAGAATGGTATCATCAAAAAGATAAGAGATCACAAGTGTTGGTGATACTGTGGAGCAAAGGGAACCCTTGTGCATTGTAGGTGGGAATGTAAATTGCGCAGCCACTGTGGAAAATAATATGGAGTTTCTCAAAAAATTAAGAAAATAGAACTACCATATGATTCAGCATTTCTACTTCTGCGTATACATCCAAAGGAAATGAAAACAGAATATCAAAGACAAATCTACATTCCCATGTTCAGTGCAGCATTACTCATAGCAGCTGAGAAATGGAATAACCCATATGTCAGCCAGTGGAAAAATGGATAAAGAAAATGTGGTAAACATATACAATGGAATATAATTAAGCCATGACAAAAAGGAATTCCTGCCATTTGCAACAACATAGATAAACCTTGAGGGTATCATGCTAAGTAAAAGAAGCCAGAGAGTCAAATACTGTAGGGCTTTACTTACATATGGAATTTGAGAAAGGAAGGGAGGAAAAGAGAGGAAGGAAGGAAGGAAGGAAGGAAGGAAGGAAGGAAGGAAGGAAGGAAGGAAGGAAGGAAAGAAGGAAGGAAGGAAGGGAGGGAGGGAGGGAGGGAAAGTGGAAGGAAGGAAGGAAGGGAGGGTGGAGGGAAAGAACGAAGAAGGAAAGAATAGAAAGGAAAGAAGGAAAAACAAAGAAAGAAAAGTCAAAATCATAGAAGCAGAGAGTATAAATATGGCTGCTAGGGACTGGGGGAAATTAGGGAGAGATTGGTAAAAGGGTACAAACTTTCAGTTATAAGATGAACAAGGTCTCAGGATCTAATATAAAACACAGTAACTACAGATAACACTGTACTGTACAACTGAAATTTTCTGAGAGTAGTAAATGTTCTCACCAAAAATAAATAAAATATAAATACAATTTTTGAAGTAGTGGATGTGTTAATTAACTAGACAGGGGGTATCCTTTCACAATGTATATCAAATCGCCATAAATGCACTTTAAATATCATAATTTTAGGGGCACCAGGGTGGCTCAGTCAGTTAAGCAACTGACTCCCTGTTTTGGCTCAGGTCATGATCTTATGGTTCATAGATTCAAGACCTGCATCGACCTCTGCACCAACAACATGGAACCTGCTTGGGGTTCTCTCTCTCCCTCTTTCTCTCTCCTTCCTTGCTCAGGCTCACTTTCTCTCTCCCTCTCTCTCGAAATAAATATTTTAAAAATTGTTAAAAAATACCTTACAATTTTATGTCAGTTATATCTCAATAATGCTGAAATTAAAAATAAAATTCTATAATCCACTGATAAATACAGATTATATATTAACATTCAGTATGTTTCTTCCTAATTTTTGTGTGAACTCATATATATATATGTACATGTATATGTACGTATATATAGTTTTATAACTGAGCTCATATAACATGTATGTTTTATATACTAATTTTTAATAGAGTAAGCATTCATGGAGTCATGTAAAGTCAACATTTTACCCAAGTCATCTATAAAGTCCATGGGGCTAATGCTCATGCTAGAAAACGAGCAGGAAAAGCACAATCTTTATTTTTCTGAGGCTTTTGGCCTCAAAATCCTGTACACTCATTTGGACCATGTGGAGATTGTGCTTTGATAAGCTAATGTCTACCTTCAGACTAGAATAGTGGTTATGCAATATGAAATTTAAAAAATGTACAACAGCGAATACACACACACACACACACACACACACACACACACACACCACACACATACACCACACACTCTTACACTGATTGATGAAAAATGTTAAACATTTAATAAAAATTCAGGATTTGGAAAGGATGAAACAATATTTATTTGTTTTACCCCTACAGTATTGTTTTTCAGATATTATTAATGATAATAGTAGTAATGTTAAATGATAATGAAAATTTTTTTTTTTTAATTTTGTTTTTAGGGCTTTCTGCTACAGCCATCAATGGCTTAGTTAGGTTCTGAGTTTGGTTTATTTAAATACTTTAATAGCTATCATAGGTAAAATAGATATTTTATGAAGAAAAGTGGATCCAGGTGGAAGAATTGGATCACTGGCTGCATTTCTAAATCAGGACACTCATTATTCAAACTCATCTGCCAATTATAAAACTACTGAGGAAAAGTGTAAATTTCCATTTTTGAAAGAAAATAGTCTTGTTTTTAAACAAACCCAAAGGTGTCATGTTTTTACATATATGATAAATAGATTCATGGCTCACAAAAATTATTTATTTTAAATAATATTAAATATTTGAAAATGAGATATCCAGTTTTCAAAGTACAGTTAAGAATATGTAAGACTAGTAAATGAATTTGGGCAAAAAAATCACATAACAGGCATATTTTAAAACACTAGTCTTTAAAATGATCTGTTCATAATATGATATTCTTTCAAAGAGCATTACGTACTTGGTATTAAGACACTGTCTTTATCTTTAATGGGCCCATTAGTGTTTTGTTTTGTTTTTTAAAAAACAACTTCTAGGTTGCTAGCATATTGCTGGCAGTGCTTTTAATCACAGAGAAAGGTAAATAAATTTGGAATACTTTTTTTGTTAATGTTTATTTTTGAGAGAGAGAGAGACAGAGAGAGACAGAGAGACAGAGACAGAGACAGGGGATGAGCAGGGCAGGGGCAGACAGACAGGGAGAGAGAATCCCAAGCAGGCTCTATGCTGTCAGTGCAGAGCCCCACGCAGGACGTGAACTCACAAACTGAGAGATCACAACTTGAGAGGAAACCTATAGAGTCCAACGCTTAACTGACTAAGGCACCCAGGCGCCCCTGTAATACTTACTTTTTGAAAAAGAAGAGTGTATATCTCATTCTTAAGTTCGGGAACTCTCTTAAGATCTTTACTGTGGGATAATCTTTAAACATTTATCTGTGTAGTATGATTTTTATGATCACATTGTATTTCACAATAAATTTAAAATTCAACCGCATTTAAAATACCTGGTTTTAATTTCTTGCTTAAACTTCTCTGGTACAAAAGTTTGCTTAGGGATGATAACAGTGGTAAATTCAACTAAAATGTTAAATCTGTAACATATCAGGTTCTGTTTATCCAGTAAAAACAACTACTTCACAGTTTTACCATAACTCATTGTTTTCATTAAATAAGTTATATCCTGGTGAACTAGTATTTTTCTTTGCACTGTCACAAAAAGTAGTTTATGTATGCTATAACTGGAAGAGAATAAAATCTAACATGATGCAAGGCATGTAAAAATTTCTTTAATCCATCTATACAACAAACCTCACCATATATAATTTGTTCTAAGACTTGCTTTTTAAAAATCCTTAGCAATGATGCTCTGTATCTTCAAACACTATATGCTGATAAGAATGCAATTCCATTTGTTGCCATACTGTTTTCCATATATTATTTTAACCACTTTTACCCTACCAGAATAAATATGAATTTCCTACATGGCAGGTGGCTTTTAGCCTTTTGCTTTCAAGAAACTCCCAGAAAGGCTTTTACAAGCTTATCATTAGCTTTAGAGTCATTTATAAAGTACTGGATTAAGTTTCAGATGACTTAAAACATTAATGAAAAATTGAAGCGATCTCACTGAAAGAAGTTTGACAAGTCAATCCAGTATAGTAAACACTATTTTACCATTTTGATATTCTTGGCTTACTCCTTTTGAAGTCTGATTAGGCATTGCTGCTAACTTAATTGTGAATAATGGGAGTTTTTGCTGGTATTGTTTACTAGGAGTAGAAGCTTCTCATATTCTTTGAAAACATTTTTTTCCATGACAGGATAATGATGTTTACTTTTACAAATATTACATTGTTTACTTTACCGACATAACATTTTAACATGTAAATATTTAATTAAAAATGGTAAACATGAAAATAAATACCTTCATATTTAAATTTTAGTACTAATACCTTACTATTTCTTTACAATGAAGATTTCTTTACAGTTATGAGTAGTATTGCAAATTACATTGCAGGAAGTTGATTCCAATTTGTATCCCCCCAGTAGTGAATAAAATTAAATGTTATATCAAATGCTTTATAATAATATATACTTTCTAATTAAAAACACTTTTTTCTAATATTTGAAATAATAGCTCGTGGTTAAATTCCCACTTCTCTGATTATTGGTGAGGTTGATTCTTTTGTGTGTGTGATTTTCTTTGCTTTGACTCTTCTTTGCTTGTAATACTTCTTTTTCATCTATTTGTGTGAAATTTTGTACAGTGGGGACATTAAGTTCATGTCAAATTTGCCACATACAATTCTTCCCATTTGTCTTTTTTCCCCTGGTATTTACTGATTAATAGAAGTTTTTAATTTTTATGAATTCAAATCCAATGGTTTATTTTTTCCTTGTGATAAGACTCACTGGCTTTATTATAAAATTAAAATTACTCTTTTGTAACAGTTGAAAAGTAAAAACAAAATAGAAAAAATGGAAATAAATGATTGAGAAACAATTACTAATAATAATGTGACTTGAACATATTTTCTAAATAATACTCATATATTTTATATAATAATGTATCTATAATTTTGTATCCTATTTTATTCACAAAATATCATGCCCATGTTCTATGTCTTTAAGGACTCTTCAAACTTCTTTGTTTCCATTGTGAGGAGACAGTATAATTTATAAAGCAAATCATTACAAACTTGTGAATTTAAATACCAACCTACATATGAAAAGCATTCTTAGATATATCTTTGTTACCTATCAGGTTATTAATGAAAACAGATATCCACAATTTAATTTTTATCTCAGCACAAAAAATTGTTTTTAATGCTGAAAAATGGAGAAATGGAATTTTCTCTACAGTAATCTTACTGCTTTTAAAAAAACTACCAATATTCCTGAATTACGTCTTTCTAGATTTAGTTGGGTTTTGCTTTGTTTTAAATTATCTTTTTCAAATAGATCATGCCCTCCACCCACTTGATTTTGAATCCTTCAGGAACAAGAATTTCATCTCCTTCATCCATCTTTATATTCCCGTAAGTATGGTATATGGAAGATAACCAGGAAAATTTAATTCAATTCAGTTCTAATTTTAACCTCGATATCATTGAGTTGCAAATTCGGTGACATGAATTATTTTCCACAGCTCTGCCTGATTGCCTCTTTATCTGTCATCTTGATAAATCATTAACTTTAAAACTTAAAGCAAGTAATCTGCTAAATATTACAACCATCTCTCTATCCACATACCTCACACCCCAACTCTGCATCTGGAATACTGAAATTTTAAATAATTACTGTTCCAAACATTTTAAATTATTGCTTAAGATTGGGGTTGTCTGCAGTTGTTCAGAAATACCCTACAGTCTTTCTTGGAATTCCAAAACACTTGAGCTTATATAATATCTGGACTTAGATCCGTGCTTTCCAATATGGTAGCCACTAGACATATGAGGCTATTAATCTCTTAAAATGAAAAGTGGTCTTCAATGAAATTATACACATATTTTTAAACTGTTTTGAAATATAGCTACTAGAAAACTTAAAATTACATACACGGCTCCTATTATACCGCTGCTCAATAGTACTACTCTAGAGGAACAAATTTCTTTGATTACCACATGCTCCTTACTAACATATTCATGTTAGTTTTCAGACTGTTCAGCTTTGTCTAGAACAAATTAAATCATGAATACAGACACAGCCTAAATACGTATGCTATGAACATTTCTTGCCAGCTTTTCGATTTTTCAATAAAGAAAAGCATGTTGGGAACACATGTGGGAAAAAAAAAGTGGATTTTAATTGGGCCAAGTTATTAATATATTAAGTCTCTTTGTCCATACACACAGCCAGAGCAGCGCACTGGAAATGAGGTGATGGGTCTTAGTATCTCAGCAGAGAGTCAGGGCAGGACCTATTAGAGAATGGGAAGAGGTCAGCTGCCGACTCCAGCAGCATGCATTTATTTCTTACAGCAGCACCAAAGTCCTGGTTAACAATTTTCCCACGAAGCGTCTGACAAACGGCACACACCGTTGTTTACATTTTTGTGATTTAATGTCTCACATTACACAGGTGCACATAATATGTGTTCATTTGATCACGGTAATTCCACTGCTACTAACATTAGTAAGTAACTCAATACCAGAAACAAGCTACTAGTAAATTTATTACTCTCCTCTCTGGCTAATGTACTTGCATGAAGGTGTAGTGATTGGTAGTTACAGCTCATATCGTATTTCAGCCTTGGGAGGAGAAATCGTAGTATAATGCTCCTTTAAAGGGTTTTACTCTTACTTATTTTTTATTCTGTTTTATTAATTTTCTTTAGTTTTTTTTCCCCCTCTCTACATCTTTCTCATTTTTTTTTTTATAACACTAAGGGCAATCCTAAATAGCTACATTCAGTAGTTATGTATCTTTTTTTTTTTCCCATTTTATAACATACCACACACACATAATTTGTGTTTTAAAAATCATGGGCAATGATATCCTTCTATACGAATATCAAACATTCATGAATGAAAACAGATTGATAACACTGGATTTTGAAAGCGGCTGTAGTAAAAACACATAAAAATATATCAAGTACCATATCCCCTGATTTCGTTTGCTTATATCTATATATTAATATATAAAGATACTACTGCCTTACTATGCACTGTGAAACTTAAAAAAAAAGCATAAACAGTTGCTTCTAAGCTATATATCCATGGAATATCAGTTACCAAAGTACTGAAGTGAAATCATATATGGGAATCTTACCTACAGAGATCTAGCACCTCAGGAACAAGGTGGAATATTAAGAAAAAGGAAGGAAAAGAGGAAGGGAGGAAAGGAAAGAGGGAGGGAGGGAAGAAGGAAGGGAGAGAGGGAGGGAGGGAGGGAGGAAGGATAGAAGGAAAGGAAGGAGGGAGGAAGAAAAGAAGGAAGGAAGGGAGGGAAGGAGGAAGGAAGAGAGGAAGGGAGGAAGGGAGGGAGGGAAGGAGGAAGGAAGAGAGGAAGGGAGGAAGGGAGGGAGGGAGGAAGGGAGGGAGGGAGGAAGGGAAGGAAGGGAGGGAGGAAAGAAGAAAGTGAGGGAGGAAGGAAGGAAGTGAGGGAAGGAGGAAGGAAAAGAGGAAGGGAGGAAGGAAGGGAGGGAGGAAGGAAGGGAGGAAGGGAAGAAGGATCACCAAAATGTTGTGCCCACCATGTACATGTATCTGGATCAATGCTATCTATTTAACCCTCACAAAATCCCATTACTGTCATTTACATACAAGGAGAGTAAAGCTAATAGAGGGAAAGTAAGTCCCTATTTCCAGGGTTAGCACTGTAAATGCTTGGCTACCAGGCATTCGAAGCCTGCTCTTTTGCATTCTGTTCCCAGGGTGACAGTTCAGAAAATGGCCCTGAAACAAACACGCATAGGCAGGGCAAATAGTTTGGAGAAGCAAGAAGACCCCAACTGAGCAAGTCGCACCACTCTAATTGATAAGAGTCACTGCTGAGAACATGCGAAAAGCTAGAACGTTCATTAATATTAATCACAGGTTGGGTGGTCTGCTAAGGACTTCCAAACATCATTTATGGAATCCTCACAAAAATCTTGTGACATTGATATTATTATCACCAATTTATGCATGAAACAGATGCTCCTAAAATTTGAATAGTTTGCTCAAGATGCAAACAAGCGGTAAATGTCACAGCCAAGAGTGTCTGTTTGACTTCAAAATTTGCTCTAAACCACTAGCTGTGTTGCTTCTGAATTAGCTGGTTGTTATCACAAGGAATGGCAAGAACAAACCCAAAGAATTAAACAAATATAAAGAATTGGCTGACTGCCTTAGTCTAAATGTTCAAAGAAAATACTTGGTCTATGAGGATGCGAACTATAAAAAATAATGTTTTACCTTCCAGAAGACAAACACTAAGGGATTGACGGCAACTATATTTTTAGAAAGTTTCAATCCTAAAGCAGTAGGAATGAAGGAAAAGAGGAAGGTGAGGCAGGAGGGAATAGCAAACAAACAAAGCAGGACGGTATTCCACACCAGCTGCCGTTTTACAATAAGCCATAAGAGACATAGCCAGAATAGCCATTTCTTGAGCAAGAAGAGTGAGAAAACGTATCTGTCTAGATCTCATCCGTTTTGCCCCTTCTCCCTGTCCCCAACTCCATTTTCAAAGTTTTTCCCTACATTTTAGGGTTGCGTCATCCAGTGTAGCCCTTCACTGGCAGGACAAAAGTACCAGAGACTCTGGGCGTGTGATTGCACTCAGGACAGGAATGCAGTTGCCTGACTATGGCTGCCTTGAGACAAAGCATGTGCTCCAAGATTTGGGTACTAGTTAAGACTGAGAAAACCTGTGGCGTATATAAGAAATGGTCAGACACATGATGTGTCTAAGAAAAACAGAGAGGCGGACGGGGCAAGAAGGGAGACATTAAGAGGAAAGCATCAAGAGAACGAAAGCCACAAAAACAGGGCTAATATAATTCACAGTATGCCATTTGTAAATTAAGCTTTATTTTGAAATAATTATAGATTCAAGTGCAGCTGTAAGAAGTAGCATGGAGAGATCCCATTTATCTTTCACCCAGTTTCCTCCAATGGTAAAATCTTACGAAAACCATTGTGCATTATCACAGTGAGGATACCGACATGAATACAGTCAGGATACAAAATACTACTGTCCCTGCAAGGATCCTTCATGTTGCCCTTTTATAGCCATACTCGCTACCGACTTTCTTCATTGTCTCTTCATGCTGGGTTAGCTAATCTGTTTTCCATTTTTATTATTTTGTCATTTCAAGAAGGTTATTAAAATGAAGTCATACTGGATGTAGCTTTTCAGCATTAGATTTTTCACTCACTATCACTTCCTCAAGAATCACCCACCTTGATGTCCACCTCAATGGTTTATTCCTTTTTATGGATATAGATGTACCAGAGACTGATCATTCATCTGTAGAAGAACATGTGGATTATTTCTAGTTTGGGGCTATTATGAATCAAGTGTTATAAACTTTGTCATACAGGTTTTTGTGTGAAAACAAGTTTTCATGTCCTTGGGCGAAATGCCCAAGAGTGCAAGTGCTCATTTGCAGGTTAGCTGCCTGTTTTTGTTTTTGTTTTCGTTTTTAATAAACTGCCAGGCTAACTTTCCAGGGTGGCTGCGTGATTTACATCCACACCAGCAACGTGTGAGTGGTTCAGTTTCCCTCCATCCTTATCTGCTTGTTCTCTCACAAGTTTTAAATTTAGCCATTATGATAGATGTGTAGTGATACCTCCTTTCCTTACGGCAATTTTTCCGTTTCCTTATGGCAAATGATGTGTAACTTCTTCCACATGTGCATTTGCTGTCCGTATACTTCAATGCAATGACTGTTCATGTCACAACAAACAACTCACGGCAGTAGTAGTAATTACTAGCAGCATTGTATTCTCTGGTGAGGAGATCTAATGAGACCAACCATTGGTCTTATTATTTGTCTCAGACTCGGTAATATCCTTGTAGTTTGTAACCACTTTGATTCAGGTTACATTTTTGGGTTTTTTCCCGAGGTTTTTCCTTAGGATGTTCCATGTTTTCAGGATGAAGTCTATGAGAAGACTGAATCTGGGAAGGCCAAGGGGCAAAGGGAGAGCAGGTTCAGCAAGCTATTTATATGCTACAAGCTCCCACTTACAAGGGTGAAACCCTAAACCCTCTAAAACTAATTGGCATTTTACGGTTTAAGCATCTCTGTGGACAGAGAGGGCTGGCAGAAATGCTATTACACAACTGTTTGCTTTTGCTCTTGTATTGATTTCAGAAAGAGGCTTCTTTCTAGAGGTGAGTCTTCCTGAATAGATAATTACTGCAGAACATGTGAAAGAAGAGGCTAGGCTTTAAGACATTTTATTAACATTATTGCTCTCCAAAATAAAAAAAAAATAAAACTGGTTAGAATAAGTTAGCAACCTGTGCTTATATGCTAGCAAATGGCAGAAGGGTCAAAATAAAATAACAGGTGGCTCTTAAGTAAATAGAAATGTGTTTCCTAGAGCAATTTCCAGGGCTGAGGGGCAAATGAATTCAGCCATTCAAATAGTACCATTATACTTTAAAGAATAAGTGTCCTGTGGTTTACATTCTTCTTAAGAAAAAAAAAAGAAATACAATGTAAAAATAAAGATTTCTGTTAGATGTTGACTTTTATAAAGAATCTAAAACACAGTGCCTGATGAAACCAAACTTATAGTTTGCACACATCTGTTCCTTTTCAGATATTCCTATCTCACTTAATGACCCTGTCATAAAATCAATTTCTAAGCCAGAAACCTTAGATTAGATGTATCTCTTCATCATCCATCAATTCAGGTATTCACCAAGTCTAGTTGGTTTCTCTTTTAAACATCTCTTAAATCTACTGCTATCCTCTGTCTATAGAGTGAACAGCCGCGATCAGACATTGAACGCTTCTGACCTGGACTATTGCAGTAGCCTCTGCTGTAGAGTCAGATCGTTGGCATATTATCCGGTTTCCTGTCTGTCTCAGCAACAAGAATCCTGAATTTTAGCATGAATTATGACTTCCCAGAATAATAACTGCATTTCTTAATCTCTTTTACAGCTAGATGTGGCCATCTTGAGGCTAAATTCTGACCAATTGGGCATAAATAGAAATGGCATGAGCAAATTTCATGATATGTCCTTAAAGGAAGCAGGTTCACATGCTTTTCTCATTTCTTTTCTTTCTTTTTGCCAGACAGAATACATACGTGATAGATGGTAATGAACAACCATTTTGGACTGTAACATAAATACCCGGTGTTGAGGATGATAAAACAACAGTAATAGAAAATGTCTAGATCCTTGTCAACTAGGGAACCATTTCGATAACCTTAGACAATGTTTAAACTTCCTTTTAAATCACTGTTACATGAGATCTTCTTAATTTGTAGCAAAACCAAATCATGACAATCAGAGCCTCTTAACTATTTCCTTTTCCTCACTTTTATTTACCTCCAAGAGAGTGAAATACTGCCGTAAAACCATGCTTTCTGAAATATTAACGTTAACATGTTATTCCTGTGTTTAAAATCTATCATATAGAGAAAAGTCCAAAATTATTACCAAAGAGAGCAAGGTCCATCATAATCTAGTCCCTACATAGCTTGCACCCACAGCATCACACTCACCAAATATCCTTAGCCATTCTGAACAACTTGCTTCCTAAACATACCACATTCTACCATCTATTCTTAGCTTTGTTGCAAAATCCTACTAAAGCCTAACTTAGGTACCCTCACTGTAGCTCAAAACCTCCTGCGGCTTCCCATTTCAAAGTCAAAGTCAAAGAACTTAGAAAGGACTTGGAGAATTTACTCCCTTTAGGGAGGCATTACTTTTTCTCTGGTTCTCTTGCTTACTCTCTCCAGATGCTCGCGGCCATGTTGCGGTCCTTCGGACACACGAGATATGGTCCAGCTTCAAGGGCTTTGCACTGCTAAGCTCTTCATCTAGAATGCTCTTAGATAGATTTCCTTTCAAAACAATTTGTCAGTGAGCTTTCCTTGATCACTCTATCTAAATTTACAATCTCCCTTCCCCACATGCATTCAAACACTCCTTATCTCACTTGGCCTTATTTTTTCTCTATAGCACTCATTGCTGTCACGTATCATATAATTTATTTCTTTTATTATTTGACTCTCTCAATCCTACTAAATATAAGACACCTATGAAATAAACTTTTTTTCCCTTTTGTTCAGTGCTGCTTCTCCAGAGCCGAGAACAGTGTCTGCCACATAGTAAATGCTCAATAAATATTTATGAATATTGACTAATATTTTCTAAATTATAGTGAAATATTGTCTTGACCACCAAACTTATGACTCTATGAAGACTTCCATGACTACTTCCCAGCTCAACACAAAATCATAACCAGAGTGCTCCTGTAACTCATGGTGTATATATACACATTTTGCAGGAACAAGGGTACTTTTAAATAAAAATGAAACGTAAAAACAATTTAAATTAAATTTTACAAAGAGGTACTTGTTATTATATTTCACAGTAGAGCTCCACGAGGAATAATTTATCTTTCTGTTTGATAATCTCCTATTCAGACTCTTGAGTGTCAGGGAGGTCATGTTTGTGGGGTCATGTTTCCATATTCTCTGCTGCAATTGATTACTGAAGCCACTAAATGTGCATTTCATGTCTGACATTGGGCAAGCCACGGTGTGATCATGTAGTCTGGTTGTGTCTTTCATACTCTACCTGCACTGTGATAGGACAGTGTTTACTCTCTGAGCATGGTAAACATTTTCATTAACATTTATCCCATTGTTTTATTTGTCCCAATATTTTGTGTGATTATTTTATATATACTATATATGAGAACATATATGTATCTAACATATATACATAGGATATACATATGCTATAGTGACTATTTTATTTGAATATAATAAGTATATATGTGTTTGCTCCTTATAGTTATAAGCTCTATGGGAACTGAAACTCTGTATTTTTTCCTAAAGTCTTCAATACATAGCAGAAAGCATGTGTATCAGTTAGGATCTTTTTGGCTCTAAATAGCAGAAAACATAGATGCAAATTGGCTTAACCAATTGATGTCATCTGTGACCCAAGTTCTTTCCAGCTGTATACTTTGTTCACATTAGGAACAGCTTTATACTCAGGCTGACTCACCTGGTGTTGCAACACAGCTGCCAATAATATTCCGATTAATGTGATTCATTGTCCCTGCCCTTTAGGAAAGAGAGAGACAGCGATTCATCCATGGAGGGAGAAAACAACATTTAAAGGGAAAATAACACCCTCCTCTTCTAGCATGGAAAATAAATCCATTCTTTCACAAGCCTGTCCCTGGACTAAAAGGAATGTCATAATCCATTTGGTCAGCATAATCCATGGAGATGGAGATGAGATAAAATTTATGTTCTTAAAAGAAAGGAATGATGAAAGTTTGAACAAATGACATTAATTAAGCAATCAACAGTGCTTAGTAAGCATATGGGAATATTCATTTCCTTTTGTGGGATGAACACTCATTGGACACCGCTTGCTTTTAAAGATGTGGCAATATTCAATTTAAGGGGTTTGCAGAAATTTATCAAACAAATAATATTGATATTATGTAATAGCACCTTTCAAAATATCTAATTCCCTCATAAATGATACTTCTATGTATTACAATAGTCTTTTGAAACTCACAAAGGTTATTTTAAGATTGTGCTACCTATTTCTGATTTTTGCTCAGAACCTGCTGCATCCTATTTCCAAATTAATGTTTAACCTGTAACATTTATGTAACTTTACCTTTCCCATTAGGGAAACGTATATAATGCTATCTACTTGAAACTCCTGTCCTCCCCCAAAGGAGGAATGAATTTGCAACAGTACTCAGTTTCTAACGATTCCTCCCATTTAAGCCACCATAAAGCCCAATACTACCGTTGGTATCAGTACTCGTGGTACCGGTATTGGTAACATCAAGTCCTTGATCCTCCTACTAAGAATAGAATTTGTCCTTAGTACTGATCCAGCCTCTTGCCATGGCTAACTTGCTTGTTTCTGAACTATTCTTATACAAGTTCAGGCATATACTATCCAATGGCTTCTACTCAGGACCTATAATACGTTACACATTCTTCTAGTCAACATGGTTACATGGCTGTTGCTGTCTTACCTGTCCTGAACCCATATCTCAAGATAGTATCAGACTTCACTTAACCCCATGTCCTATGAAGTTCTTTAGAATCCCTTACCTCAATTCACCTAGAAAATCTATCTGGATATAGATGGTTATTTCTTGGAATTGAATCATGAAACAGTCAATCCATTGTTGTCAGGTTTGTATTGCCTACAAGGACACTAAGACAACATTTTTTATGCATTTAGAAATAACCTCTGAATTACCTACGAAAAAGGAACTACGTTTCTTTCACACTAACAGATATGTTCTACCTGAATAGTCAGTATTAACAAGCAAATCATGTCTGTAATTTTAATATTGGAACACAGAATATTGCAGTGAAATAGGCATAGGATTTGAGACACAAAGGCCTAGGTTTGAATCCAGGTGATGACTCATAATAACTATGTGACCTTGTGAGTTATGTAACCTTAGGGAGTTCTCCTTTACTAATACTAAAAGAAGAATATAAATGTTGTATTGAATGACTCTGAGAAAGATTAGAAGTCTTTTGGAGGACATAGGATAGTGCCTTCACAGAGTAAGGGATCAAAAAATCACAAAACTATCACTAAAACAGTTATTATATGCAGATTGTACCAGGCTCCTCTTGGAGTTTACTCAAGGTAAGGCTATCAGAAGAGCTTCTTTAACAAAGCTTTAAATGTCTCTTACAGATGTATTCCCATGATAAACCAGGTATTTTGACTCTAGGGATAAAATTGTAACACAGATTATTTTATTCTAAATGAAAATATGATTTTTACAATGGAAGCTCCTACCACAGTAGTAAGTTTTAACAAATAAACATTGCAAAAAATATAATACTTTCCTGAAGTTTTCAGAGTATAAGTCAGTGACAGAGCACAAAAACGAAGACATCTATTATATGTATAGAATATTAAGACTAAGAATAAACCAAAATCAAGACATAATTGTTCCTGAAGACAGGGATCAACCCTCAAAAAGAGCTCAGTGTTTCAGCTTAAAGCTATGAGTAAAATATCAAATCTCTTAAGACTAAGATTCAAAGCAACTCCATTTAGAAATAGTGATGCTAATAGTATTTGTGCATTGCTCTCCCTTTATACGTCAGAAACTGCACTGAGTCTTTGTGGTCTATGAGAGTGATGAATCTATGAGATAAGTGCTCTATATATGAGATAGGTGCTCTACAGAGGAAGAAACTGAGACCTGAGACATCTAAATGACTTGTAGAGGTCTGACTAGTTGCTAACTTTTGGCTGGAGATCAGGAATTAATGATTCCTCTGTTATTATACTCTACTGTCTCAAGTCAGAAAACCTCCCGGGCAGTAAAAAGATGGATTGAGATGTCTGGATAGGTTACCAAGCCAGGCCGAATTTCTCAATATTATTTCACATAAGTTGAACATAGTCTCTTTTTGCTCGAAATTCTTATGCGTTCTTCAGAGGTATGTTTTATGATTAAATGTAAGTTGTTTTATCTCTGGCCAAATACAAAGATAAAACCACTATCTTTGCCCACCTATATTTTCTAAAGCAAATTTCTTTACGTCCACTTTGCCCTGAGTTGTGTGGCGTGTGGGTATGTGTATGTGCACGCGTGTGCGTGCCCACACCCTGGCTTGATATAAAAGCATATGAATGGAGGGGTAGGGTGGTAGATCAGGCATCATTCACCACGGATGCTATTCTGGAGGAACGGAGTTTGTTCAAAGGAAGTACGGACAAACATTTGAGAAAAGGAAACTAGTTAAAAATACATAGCATAGAATGCACAAAGGAACCGGGCTAGACAGAAACAAAGCGACACCGATAGTACAGAGACGTAAGTGGGAAGAAAAAGACCTTGTCTTCCTTCCCCCCCCCTCCTTTCCTTTAAACTACTACTAAGCAGTGTGCTTCTGCTCAAATTCACCATTATTTTAAGAAACGACTGAGATTTCGTGTTTGCTCTTTATTATTCTTTTCGCATTTAAATAGCACACCTTCCTTGAACGTCTTTTTTTTTTTTTTTTTCTTAACTTCCTGGAACCAAGACCAAGGGTTGACATTTACAGCTAAAAGTGATCCAAGTGCTACATTAGCATCTATTTATTAAAGATGATCTTTCCTGGACAGTACAACCAAGACGTCTGGCCTAATTTACTATACTAACATTTCCAATTTGGCTGTGAGTAGGGAGTTGTACCGATAGCACTGTGTCCTATGGTGACATGGTGCCTCATCAGTATTTATGAATAGGGTTTTAGAAGTCACTAAAGAGCACAGGAAAAGATTTTACCTTCTTAAAGCACAAATATTGCTGATCTCTGGGAATCGTTACAGCGCATTAGGATGGAATAGCTTTCCTTTTTTTTTTTTTTTGAAATTGCGGTTAAAAATGTGTAATGTAATACTGCCAGTAGTTTAAATGGAGTGTACCTCTTTCTTTCAGACATTAATGCTATTTGTTAAACTTCGTCATTACTATGCAAATGAAGCACTGTACTTCAAAAATGGCAGTGCCAAGAGTACAACAGAGAAAAACGGTTTGAAATTCAAACGAACACGTAATAACCTTCAAGGCCTGTAGAACTCAAATATTGTATTTTTTTTTTTATTCCTCTGAATGCAGCATTTGCGTGACAGCAATGAGGACTGGTCTTTGTTCTTAATACACAGATAGCAAAAGGCTTAGCGCCAGAGATTCGAAAGTTTCTGAGACATATTAGTTCCCTGATCTTCACAACAGGTGGCTGGTATTTTTATCCAACTTTCAGAGATGAAGAAACCGAGTCCCACAGATGCTTAACTCATTTGCTCCGGGTCACTTAAACAAGCCAGTGACAGCCAGGAAAGGATCTGCGTCCTCCCAAACTCAAGGCTGCTATGAGGATCCCTGGACAGCAGTCATTTGAAAGGAGCAGAACTTATGGCTCAAATTATGATTTCAAAATATGAAACACAGACTGGACCAGTACAGTTTCGTTTCATTTTAGAAGAGAATGAACAAGTTTGGTGTCCTGAGAATTAGCCCCTGACAGGGAGGTACCTGTGAGTATTGAGCAACTTATCCATGAAGAAACGACCAGGAAAGAAGCGAGTAGGGTCTACACAGGTTTTGTATCCCCAGTTCTTAGCGCTGTGCCTGGCAGCATGGTCATGCAAAGATATTGGTGAGACTCACACTGGTCGAATGGCGAAAATTAACAACTCAGGCAACAACAGATGTTAGTGAGGATGTGGAGAAGGAGGAAACTTTTCGCACTGTTGGTGGGAATGCAAACAGGTGCAGCCACTCTGGAAAACAGTATGGAGGTTCTCAAAAAATTAAAAACAGAACTACCCTATGACCCAACAATTGCAATGCTAGGTATTTATTCAAGGATACAAAGATGCTGATTTGGAGGGGCATGTGCACCCCAATGTTTATAGCGGTGCTGTCAACAATAGCCAAATTATGGAAAGAGCTTGAATGTCCATCAACTGAAGAATGGACAAAGAAGATGTGGTATGTATATACAATGGAGTATTACTCGATGATCAAAAGGAATGAAATCTTGCCATTTGCAACAACATGGATGGAACTAGAGTGTATATAAATAAGTCAGTCGGAGAAAGACAGATATCATATGATTTCACCCACATGTGGAATTTGAGAAACTCAACAGATGACTATAGGGGAAGGGAAGGAAAAATAAGATAAAGACAGAGAGGGAGGTAAACCATTAGAGACTCTTAAATACAGAGAACAAACTGAGATTGCTGGAGGGGAGGCGGGTGGGGGGATGGGCTAAATGAGTAATGGGCATTAAAAAGGGCACTTTTGGGGATGAGCACTGGGTGTCATATGTAGGAGATGAATCACTGGGTTCTACTCCTGAAGCCAAGACTACACTAGGTATTTACTAACTTGAATAATAATAATAATATTAATAATAATAATAAACAGAATAAATGAATGATTAAGGAATGAATGAAGGAATAAATGAATGCCCATTTGTAGTTTAGGTGACTTTCTATTTGCAGTCGCTTGTCCATCTTTTTATTCTATGTCTGCAAAACAAACAACTGAACAACAAAAACAGTAACAGTTTTACCTTCAATTCTATTTTTACCTTCTATTAATTCTATTGCCTTCTATTCTACCTCTATTAATTCTTCTCTTCCTGTACTCTTTTCCTACCCTTGAACCTCAACTAATATGGTTCTTTTTAATATCCCATCTCTTCAGAATTTTTATTTCAACTTGAGATAATCATTTAAACTAGAAGGATCTAAGGACCCACTCTGTTGATAGCAATGTATTATCCTCTTTAGGTGATCCTCTTTATATTTTAACAGGAAGCTTTTAAATTGTGAGACCAAAGAAAAAAAAAAATGAGAAACAGAAACTCAGATGTGAAGTTGACATTTATCAGGGATGGTGGGAGAGCTGATAATAACAGCATTTTTGAGATTTGGTGAAAGGCAGTGACAGTCTATGCATAATGATAGAAGCTGAGAATATCAGACACTCACTATTACAGTACCACTTGTGCTAGAGTGTAGGTATGGTACATAGGCTCAACTAATCAGACATCCCAACCCCACTTTAACTTTGAATTAGGAAATGTCAGGCAAAGAAACAGAGGCATTGAAGAACCCATGTCTGTGCAGTCTGTGGTAGAAGAGACAACACAAGTTTCCAGGGCAGAAGTGACCATGGGCAAAGGTGGTATTGGTGTTTCGTAGCTGATGCCAGTGGTAATGTGGATGTACAAACTGCAGCATAACATGGCTAATGGTGGCAGCAATGCTTTCTTCATGGGATGAGTTCTGTGGCATGATTATGGCTATGGTCTTAGAAGAGTGTTTCTTGTTCCAATGGTTTTTCCATGTCTCGGCCTGAAGCCCCGCTAGTGATTCTTTGAGTTATGTAACATCCTTTAAAATAAATTTAATTGATCAGAGTTGGTTTCTGTTGCTTACAACTGAGAACCCATGCACCACGTCAAGGCCAGCAAGGGAAATCAGATCTGGGCAAGATTACTGTGCATGAGATATTTGGGGATATGAGGAATACTGGTGCATTTGTAAAACAATTTAGATCTCTACTGCAAAATCCTGCCTCTACCAATTTACTAATAACATGATCTCATTGGGAAAATTACTAAATCTGAGTCTTCTCAAAGGTACAAATGGGAATAACATTATCCATCTGGAAGGCAAGTTGTAAAGACTGAAAAAATGTGTCCAGAAGCATACCTGGTGTATTTAGCTGCTACCTAAACTCTCCCACCTCACCAGAGTAGTCTGGCCTACATGATAAGAGATGTTCAAAGAAAACGAATATCCAGAATGTGAAACAAGAATGAACTACATGTGCCCTTGAGAAGGCACGTGAAAACCAAGACTACATATAGGATCCTAGGTTACAGACTAAACTCACCATTGTGAACATTTACTGCTCACACATATTCCAAGACACAATATCACACACTAAAGTATCCAGAGGTGAGGTCTTACACGTCGTATGCTTTCTCTCACCTCAGCAATGTCATTTGAGGTGTCTGAAGAAGCAAAATGAGAGGTCAACATTCGCTAGTCAGGAAAATGTGGATTCTTGAAGGATATCAAATGGACAGACAGAAAGAGCCACTGTGAAGGTCCTGGACCACTGATTCACTTCCATTATTGTTCCAGTGGTGTGAACAATATCCTCCTGATATGGAGGAAAACTTGCTTTGTTTTGTTTTGCTGTATTCTCTGCATTCTCTGGTTATACTGTCTTCTGAGACTGATCGAAATTGTAGACACTTGAGACACTTTCAAATAAGACTGTGCTACTGGGAAAATCATTAGCTCCTTTAGGTCTCCATTTTCCTCCCAGCTAAATGTGAATTATGTTTTTTGTCTCTTGGGTAGTCGTGAGATTTCAATGAGATCATGCATACATAGTTCTGAGCATAACGTCTGATTCATTTTTTTTAATAGCTGCATTCACAGAGTGAGAGGGTCCCTCCGCTTTTGGTCTAATAAAATACATATTCATAGAGAATAGGGTCATGTTATTTCTGAATGACAGGCCTTTGCAGGGATGTGGGTTTGCCAAATCCACCAGCTGTCTTCATGTCTTTCCATCCCCATGAGATTTCTGTACATATTTCCTGCCCTTTTAGTGGCTCTCCAGAGGCAGGCTCCCTTAGGAAGGAATCAGGGTATATAGGCAGATGCTCCATTAATTTTCTTTTTGGCATTTTACAGCCAGTGGTGTGGATGACCCAAGGGCAGCCAGGAAAGGAGACAGCTAGACAGAGCCTGCAGGCCTCTACAGAGTTGTTTCACTATCAGAATGCTGTGAATGATAAACCTTAAACAGTCCCGTGAGCTACAGAGAAGTTTCCAGTGCAGACGGTGGTATTGGCTGAGTATAGGGAATGGAAAAGAGAAAAAAAACAGGATAGCAAGAGCCAACATTTGGGAAACATCCGGCATGTTCCCTCATAAGTCTTCAATTCTTTCCTTTCAAAACCTTAATTTAAATAACATTATAGGATAACATTATAGGATATTTAAGAAATGTGATAAACATGAATAAATACATACCACTTAGATCTTTATCCAAGCACATCACTCTTTGAATTCTACATCTCTCATCCAGTATTCAACCATATGGAAAACATAATTTGGATGTTAGTAAAAAGGGTTCATTTTTACTTCATGTGATATTATGTAATTTTGAGGATGCCACACAGATTTCATTATCATTACTTATAATAAACGTGGCATCAAATGATGTTTCTTTAAAAACAATTTTTTAAATGTTTATTTTTGAGAGACAGAGAGACAGAGCACAAGTGGGGGAGGGGCAGAGATAGGGAGACACAGAATCAATCCCAAGCAGGCTCCAGGCTCCAAGCTATCAGCACAGAGCCCAACGGGAGGCTGGAACCCACTGACTGAGCCACCCAGGTGCCCTTCAAATGAAATTTCTATTAAACACATTTTTATTATTTGTTTAATCAAATGTCAATAGTTGGACAATTTGATTGCTTTTGTGTATTTATTACATATAATACCGAAAAGAACATCTTTGTATTTTGACTATGGCATGTTCCATCTTCCTGATAATTCTTTAATATAAATACCTCAGAGAGATGTTAGTCAACATAAAGGTAAAATATTTTTAATTTATATTGGATATGACATGAAGAGATTACACTTTTTTCCTATATGCTCAATTTTCTTTTGGAATACCTTAAACACTGGAAGAAATCTGACAAGTCTCTAAAGTATTCTTGGAAAGTGAAGACATAGCAGGTATATGGTATCAGTCTTACACAAATGGAGAGATTCAAGTACAAAATATTAAGTGATTTGCTTGAAGTGATGCCTCTAAGCTATTCAGAGTAATGTTCCAGGACCTAAGCCAAGCTTCCATTAGTTTCAGATCACTTCATTTGCCTTGATCCAAAAGACATCTTTGCAAACAACTTAATTTCACTGCTCACAAGTCATCCAGAGGATGTTCAGTGCTGTCCCATCATGCATTGCAAAATTCGAAACCTAAAGTGGTGCTTATTCTGGAAATACTCTTAATGGATCTTTGTGATAGAAAAATTCAACACTTTCTTCTTGGCTGCATAAAACCTGAACAAAGCCTAGAAAAATGAGTCCAAAGATGAACGCTATTTAGTAGTCTGCATCTGGTTAGCCCCTTCATATCTATTTCTACTTTAAGGAAACTTTTTCTTTTTGTTAGTGCATTAACTTAAATTTGCAAAAATGAGAGAAGCAATTTAGGAATTGATAAGAAAACATGTTTCTTTTTGGCATGCTCGCAACTTGATCAATATCACTGAGATCATTTGAAATTAAACTGTTTCAGTCTACATCTTTTTCCCTATTATCTCAGAGAGACCTGCAAATTATTACAGATGTTAGTCCTTTGTGACCTTCAGCAATTCCCTTATGATTCAGTCTTTTCCTGAAACTTGTTGCAGAATTTTCAACAGGAGAGGAACACTCATCATTAAGACACAGGGCAGCCCTCTACAGAACTTTCTCTGTTATACAAACACTTCTGTCTCAGAAGGTAGGATCTTTCAACTGGGCCTGATTTGCACCTATAAAACCTCTCTAAGTAAATTTCTTAGGACTTCAAATTTTGGGTGATTTGTTCTGAGTTTGTAGGTAAATCCCAGTGGACTCTTCTGAAATATGAAAATTAGTTTGATTTAGATCTGAAATTTCATTTGATTAGTTTGATTTAGGCTTCCAAAATTAGTTTGATTCAGCATTGAGTACCCAGTTCCTAGATAATTTAATCTTGAGATAACAGAACCGTTGCTGTGTAAGAAAGAAAAAAAAGGATTGCTGACTGGTGTTAGTTGGGTGTTAACGTTCTTCGTGGGCATTTACAGGGTTCCTTGATCAGATAGAAAACTGCTTTTTTATTCCCTCATGTATTCTAGCAAAAACATTTGAAAGGATATCACTCAACCACATTGTTTTGGCTGAGTGCAGCAGGAGGCTGAGTGACATCTAGATTGAGAAACTTTCTTTTTCATTCTTTCTTTTCTTCCTTCCTTCCTTCCTTCCTTCCTTCCTTCCTTCCTTCCTTCCTTCCTTCAATCCTTGTTTCCTTCATTCCTTTCTTTTGGTGGTAGCCTCTGGCCACCAAAGATATTCAAGTCCCAGAGCCTGTGAATATGTCACCTAACCTGGCAAAAGAGACTTTGCAGAAGTGATTTCAGAAGGATTTTGAAAGGAGGACATCATCCTAGATTGTCTAGATTGATCTAACATAATCCCAAGTGTCTTATAAGAGGGCAGGAGGAGGAACAGAAGAGGAGAAAGCAACGTGACAAAGGAATTAGGGATATAAGTGCAGCAGCCACAAGACAAGTTATGCTAGCAGCCTCTAGAAACTGGAAGAGGCAAGAAACGGGTTCTCCCCTACAGCCTCCAGAAGGAATTAGCCCTGTGGCCACCCTGACTATAGTGTCGTAAGACTCATTTTGGAATTATGATCTCCAAAACTGTCAGAGCTTTTCCTGTGCTTTTTAGCCACTGAGTTTGAGGCAATTTGTTACAGCAGCGATAGAACCCTAATACAGTAGCTTTCCCAAATGTCTGGGAACTACATGGTGTCCTCCCATCTGCACTACAAAATCCAAACCCTAAGGTGGTGCTTACTCTGGAAACTCTCTTACTGGATTTTTGTGAGCATCACTTGCTCTCAGCAGTAGTTAAAATAACATATTTTAAAATGCGTATATTGAGGTTTTCATGGCTAGGGAGGAAAAAATCAAGAATAATTAAGAGGACAGACTCAGAATTCAGATTGCCAAATTTCACATTCCAGTTAGTCCATGTACACCTCTGTGACTGGGGTCAGTTACTGAACCTCTCAGTACACTAGTTTTATTCATCTGTACACTAGAAGTAGTAATAATGTCTTGTTAGCATTGATTAAATTAATCAGTATCTATGAATTAATGACGGAAATTCACAGAGAAAATGAATTTAACCTATTATGCGCTACATAAGTTTTGCCATAACTGTTACTACCTTTCATCTAGATCAATATTTACCAAACTTCCATGAGGTTACGCATTGCCTAGAATGCCTGTTACATATACGACTTCTTTAATGATATTCCAGGCTGAAAAATGACAACCTTCAAGGCAAAGATCTGGGAAACTGTATGTTTAACAAACACCCAAGTAATTCTTATCATTAAGGAAACTTGGGAAAACAGCTACAGAGTGTGGATTTTCATCCTTTGCTGTACATCAGTTATATCTTTGCCTCCTAAAAAATTTCACAGATGAGGGGAGCCAGCGACCCTCCTACTTTAATGATTTAACAGGAAAATTTGTTGACAATTATTAATTCCACAGCTCATTCATTTATTAATTTGCTCATTAACGTATCTGTGTGTGTATATATATATATATATATATATATATATATATATATATATATATATTCTTACATTTTTCAAACATTTATTGACCACCCATTATATATCAGGCTATGTACTGAATATGTGGCAAGTGACGATGAATAAAATGGTCTTTACCACAGAGAAGTTGCAAACAGAAGTAGACAACAAATCAATATAGGATTATAATTCACTGCAGGATAGAAAATGCCAGAGGATAGTAAAAGACCACAAACAAGAGATGAAGAGGTGGGAAAGGGGGGGGGCACAAAACACTTTTCCAGGTTTAAATGCAGATGTGGCTAAGCTATTTTCCAAGTATCACCTATGTGTATTCTCATTCCACATTTATAATGTAAATACGGCATCTTTCATTTTGTTGGCTGGGAAACCAAGGTTGAGGTGCATAGGGACTTGCCAAAATTCACAGAGGATCAGAGAGCTGGCATTGTAAACACACTCTAAGTTCAGAACTCTTTCTACTATATCTTGTTGCTTGTCATAGAATTATTTCCTTAGGGAATATGCTTAGTGAATCTCTTAGGGTTATGAGAAGACCCGGCTATTGTGGTCTTTCCTCTGATTCAGACTTTCCTCTTTTTACAAACATGCTCTGAATGCCTGTATGCTATTCACCTTTGGGTCTCTAACACCAGCACAGTTTTGCATATAGTGTGAGCACAACGTGTGGCACCAGAATGAATGGAGTTGACAATCATTCATTCATTTAAAAAATCTTTATTGTACTTCTATACTGTATCAAGTGTTTGAAGGTAACATGTCTTAATGGGCTTATAAGTATGGGAGAAACTGAAATTTGAAAAACTGTCAAATACATTATTCTCTTCTAGACTAGGTTTTCCTACTAAATTCTTCAATTCTTATGAAGTGATTTGTTTGGGACTATGTCAAGGAGAAACTGTCAATCTCTCTGTGGGGTACTCTCCATCCCATATCTGGGAAATAAGCAAATCAGAAAAAATTAAACCCAGTTGCAACAGTAAGTTACATAGTAGTGAGTTTCTATATGCCTTTATTATTTTTCTAACTCTATTCATTATCATTTTACTCCTAATGTATTAAAAGATTAATATATGCTTGTCTCCCTTCCTATATTCCATTCATTCATTCCAGAAACATTATGAAACAACTACATTGTTATGAAGCCTGGGCCTTAGTGAACTCTATATCTCAAATACCTGTCTCACCACCTGACATTTAAATGCTGTGATTGCCTTTAGTGCTATTCAGTAATATTTGCTTTCCTGTCTCCTTCCAGGTGTAGGGTAGGCTTATGTAAAATGCTTACTCTTCAAAAAGATCAAGCAAAGCAAAGTTTCCTTAACTGGCTGCTGTCTGTATAAGGAAAACACTGCTTTGAGAATCTTAATATTGTGTCAGAAGGGGGAAGTCAGTGGAGAGTATTTATAGGATTCTAGGGCCTGAGCTGAGTGATTTTAAAGTGGTCTTGCAAAATGGGAATGAAGTTGAGGTCAGGAAGAGTATATGACATAATAGCTTTGGATTGGTGAACACAACAAAATGAAGGGAATGAAGCCAGTGTCGCTGGTCAGATGTTAGTTTTGATCAAGAAATTCTGTTATTTGATTGGTACTCATACCTCTCAGGGACAAGTATTTTCTAGAATAAGTAATAAAATGATTTCTGCTCTTTTTATATATTATTTACCTTTGGGATGGGAAAGCATGCCTAAACATGTAGATAGCAAATTAGGTTTACTGTATTTTTCATCAACAAGCTCAAATTCATATCATGTAATTTGCATTGACCAATGAAATGTGTGTCACAGTGACGTGTGTCACTTTAGGGTGGAAGTTTTGAGAGACAGAGCATACTTCTCAACACAACGTCTTTCTGTTCCATCAGTGTCTGGCATGGTATAGCTGTTTCATCAGCTTGGGTCCCAGTGGTAAGTTGATATGATAATGAACAGAGGTCCTAGTCATCCTATTACCAACATGTAACTTGTACTGGGAATAAGCCATTTTTGTTTGTTTGTTTGCTTGACATCAACAGAATAGTGGTTATTTGTTCCTGCAATAAGATCTACTATATTTTGAACAAAATAGATGCTAGGTATAAATACCTATATATATATAGGTATAAAATAATTCATCAATGCTAAACATAAACTCATCTCAATTTTCCATTTAGATCTTATACAGATATGTTCTATTTTAATAAAACTTAACGTATGGTAATCTGGACTTAAAAGATAAATAAGGCCATAATATCCCTCCCTACTTGAATTCATTTAAAATAATAAATCCTTGACCTTCCATTTACAAGTTGATAATACAAAGCAAAGCACGATACATCCAGATTTATGTTCTCTCCTGTTTTCATCCAGAATTGCTGCAAATCTCTTGAATAATTCCTCTTGTTTTCAAGAAGGGTATTTTAAAACCAAATAACTTTATGTTGCAACATTTGCTGTTATAGGAGTGTTTTCTAGCTAAATTCCATAGGTAGTCTTTTAGGAAGGCAACTAGGGTAACTCATTCACTGATGATTAAGTTCAGAATAAAAGAAACTTTTATCTTTTCTCTTCTAGAAAAGCAATCCTAACATTTATATGACATTATAATATTGCAGAAAATTGCCACCATAGTTATGTACCTTATTAATGTCTCTGTAATTCTGAAATACATTAATGTAATACTGCACATGAAGATTGAGTGAAAAATTATGAGTGTTGAATGTCTCTGCCAGCATACTCCTTAGCTACTCATGATATAAACTAGTGTAACAGTTTGTCATTCATAATTGTTTGTTGAATTGCTGGACACACCAAAGAAGAGAAAAGAAAAGCCAGAGGATAAGAACAGGTAGAGGGAAAGGGAAGATTTCACCATCATCTCTTATCATGCTTGGTCCACACACTGTTCGCCAGTATGACTATAGAAGAATGAGATCCCGTGGACTCACTTCTCTGTAGGTCTGTATTCCCGGCTTTCAAAAGTTATGACTCCTACGTGAATTTATTTAATTCTTCTCAAGAAATGATTATCCATTAAACCAGGGCAAGTGTCTATTGTAACAACATAGTCCATTACGTCAATCTGTCTCTCACCCCATCCCTAAATCGAGCACTCACAAATCACACATTTTCATTCAAATATTTTGCTGCAATAGTAAAGACAGTTGCTAAAGACTCTGAAAGAAGTGGAGCCTATACATTTATCACAAGTAATAAGTGAGTAGCAGATTTAATTACAACAAAAATAAACTACACAAGAGGAAAGAGTTCTTGTAATATTAATAGTTTTGCTATGAGTGTTTCTTATGTTAAGACCTTAAATATCCACAAGAAATTTGCCATATATAAAATGTGGGCTTGGTAAATTCACTATGAGGAGCTTACCTTCCGCAGTACTCTCTCATCTATATTTAAGTACACCACATTTACTGTGTCAGATGCTGTAATTAACCCCTTTGCTTATACTTTGCTTTGGATTCTAAATAAGATAAAACCCATTTTGAGGTATACAATGTCATGTAATCATGTCCACACCCATTCACCTGCTTTTCCCATATACTTCATTGATTTTGAATGAAATTCAAGGACAGATTAAAACTGGGGAAATTAACTCATTTTATGTAGCATCAGTTTTACAGGTGAGGGAACAGAGACCCAGAGAAAGAATTACTTGAGGTCGCCAAGCAAGGGTTTGTTATCTTAGATTCTAGTGTGCTGGCTTTAATTCACAAATGTTTCTGAGTAACATTAGCTTCCTCTCTATTCCTGATAGGGCAACTTGTACAGAGAGTAGTTATGGTCTGTATGATAAACATAAAACCAATTCTAAGATAAACTTTCTAGTTAGTTGTTTGCTGAACACTCAGTTACTTTTCTTCTCACCAGTGAAATCACTTATGATACCTCTCTATGCAGTAGTCAATATCAGTCCTGAAAACTGGCCACATGGTCCATTATATTTAGGAAGTTTTGTTTTGTTTTGTTTTGTCTTGTCTTGTTTTGTTTCGCATGGCATTTTCAAAGATGGGGAAAGATGCTCCCATAGCCCAGCTACAGATGAGCCCATTAATGAGGTGGGGCGCCTTCTGCTTCCAAAGAACTATGCATTCAGACCCATCTTCCTTCACTGAGCTCTGACAGGGTTTAAGCAGTGCATTGGCTAAAAACGTTAGACAGTTATCCCTGAAAGGCAGAAAGCATGGGGCTTGTGCCTCCATCTGAAGAACATATTCCATTGTATCCCATTGTGTAATCATGATGGTAATAGTGAGGATGATGAAGGCTGTAGAGAGCCTCCTGTAAGGTGCCAGGTAAATGGATCAGACAACCTCCATAACTCTTTTTCCTGAATAATTTGGCTTCTCTACCTGAAATCACTTTCAAATCAACTAAGAAAGTAATGAGAGTGCATGTTCTTGACAGCTGATAGGCCTAGCCATATCTCAGAATAGAAAGAAGAATTTGGAGATTGAAATTAGTTAAATTCTGTACCAAGATTTGCTCCCTCAATAAAACTGCATCTTGGAAAGCCTCAACTATCTCATAAAATTGAACAGAATAGGGTGGGAGTTATGATTCTATCTCATGCTTCATTAATGACCCATGGATCATTAAATACAAACGATAGGAGGATGGTCCTGAAAAATCAGGCTTTTACACTTGATAAAATAGAGAAAGCACAAGGGCTTTAGGTGTGTATTTTAACAGACATTTTGAATTCATATAAATAAGCAAACCTAGAAAGAGAATTGAATGGCTATTCTTTTTTGAGACATAAACATGTTTTTTTCTTTCTTGGTCTTGCTATCTTGGCTCCTAGGTTTCTTCTGTCTCTCTCTCTCCCTAAACTCAGCAACAAAATTATTTCTCTTTTCATAAATTACAGATCTACCTTAGCATGAAACTTAGTTTCACTTTGAATCTGGGACTATAACACTCAGGAATACCAGTATGATTTTAAAAGAGAGAGAAAGAGAGAGAGAGAGAGAGAGAGAGAGAGAGAGAGTGAGCATGCAAGAAACAGAAGGAAAAAATAGATAAACTAGACTACAACAAATATAAAAACTGTTGTGCGTTAAAGGACACAATCATTGGAGTGAAAAAGCAACTTACAGAATGGAAGAAATGATTTGTAAATCATATATCTGATAAGGGGTTAATATTTTAAAAAGTCCTACCATTCAACAATGAAACAAACAACTCAATTAAAAATCAGCAAAGGACTTGAATAGACATTTCTCCAAAGAAGATACACAAATGGCCAACAAGCAAATGGAAAGATGCTCGGTATCACTGATCATTAGGAAAATAGAAATCCAAACCATAATGAGATACTATTTTACACCCATTATGATGGTAACCATAAAAACAAACAAAAAACCAAACAAACAAATAACAGAAAATGAAAAGGTGTTGGTGAGGTTGTGCAAATATTGGAGCCTTCTTTATGGACTGTTAGTAGAAATGTCAAAAATACAGCAGCTATGGATGACAGTATGGCAGTTCCTCAAAGAGTTAAAGCTAGAATTACTATGTGATTCAGCAATTCCACTCCTGGGTATACACACAAAAGTGTTAAAAGAAGAGTCATTAAGAAATATGACTCTTAAGATCTATGAGTCATTAAGAAAGGTAGAAGCAACTCCCATGTCCATCAAAGGATAAATGGATCAGCAAATGTGACATATACAAACAATGGAATATTGCCAGCCTTAAAAAGGAAAAAAAAAATCCTGCCATATACTACAACATATGAGAATCCTGAGGGCATTATGCTAAGTGAAATAAGCTTATAACAAAAAGACAAATACTGTATGATTCCGCCTATATATGGTACCTAGGGTAGTCAAATTTACAGACAGAAAGTAGAATGGTAGTTACTGGAGTCTGAGAGGAAGGAAGAGTGGGGGGCTACTACTGTCTACTAATTACAGAGTTTAAGTTTTGAAAACCAGTTGCACAGCAATATGAATGTACTTTACACTACTGAACTGAACACTTAAAAGTTGTTATAGTGAATTTTATTTTGCCATAATTAAAAAAAAATAAATTAGGGGTACCTGTGTGGCTCAGTCGGTTGAGCCTCTGACTCTTGATCTCAGCTCAGGTCATGATCTCACGGTTCATGAGTTCGAGCGCCTGTTGGGCTCTATGCTGACAGCATGGAGTCTGCTTCTGTTTCTCCTTCTCTCTGCCCTGCCTCAAAATAAATAAGTAAATAAACAAACAAACATAAACAAACAAAAATAAAAGAAACAACAGAAGATCAAATGGTGAAAACATTAAGTTTTTTTGGGTAACCAATCGGATAAGTTTTTCCCTTTTATTCTTCATTATTTTGGATTTGGAGCTTGAGCCTAACTTCATATAGTTACTTGGCATTAAATAAGCCCCATCAGCGGAAGGTGTACCCCAGGGCTATTAAAGCACCTAGAAAGGTATTTATGATCCATAAGCCTATCAATATTCTAAAGAAACCTCTACCTTCAGTAACATATTCATAATCTGTGAAGATTAATGGTTTTACTTGTATTAGTCCTCTGTGCTGGGTAACAAATCATTACAGGCTTGGTGAGTTAAAACAGTAGTATACATTTATTATTTCAGAGATTCTTTGGGTCAGGAATCTGGACACAACTTAGTTGGGTCCTCGGCAAGGGTGCAATCAAGATGTCAGCCAAGACTGGGTTCTCATTTGGACGATCGATGGGCAAAGAAGCACTTCCAAGATCGCTCTGGTCATTGGCAGAATTAAGTTCCTTATGACCATACAACTCATATAAGCTTGCTTCCTCAAAGTCAGGAAGGAGAGAAAGTTGGCTAGCAAGACGAAGTTTTATATAGCATGACTTAATCAGAGGAGTGACATCTTATCACCTTTGCCATATTCTATTGTTAGAAGCAAGTCACAGGTTTCCCTCACAATCGGGAGAGGATAACACAAGGGCAAGCACACCAGCAGCTGGAGTCGTAAAATCTGTTCATCACATTCTTCTAACCATATTTTTCTCTCATTTATATTGTTGACATAGTGTGAGAGTATTCCTATGAATTACACCCCTTAGTTAGATTGAAAAATGTCTACCATTGATCTCTTGCTGACCTTGGGGATTTAAGTATGTCCATTTTCTTGTTTCTACCTCCAAATGTACAACTTTTTAAAAACTTTCCTTCCAAAGTTTGCGCCTTTGAATAACCCACAAAGCTCCTGCTTATTTTCTTCAGCAATCTATATTAAACCCAGGACACTGGCTGCTAGAAAACTAATGGTCTATTGCCCTTCCTTTCACCTTTCCACATCAGATGACACACTTCAATCTCTAATATAAACTTACATTAATTAATAGGCTGGATTCCAATGTTATCTTTGAAACAATCAGGGATTTTAAAACATTTTAGTTCAAAATTTTTCTTGTTATATCATGGATACTTCAGTTCCTTGGAACAGATTGGTCCTAAAAGGTCTAATAAGTTACTCTTTTTTTTTTTTCTCTCTTCACCCAGTCCAATCCTGGCTGACATCTTTACAGTTGAAGAGCAGCCCCACTGTCATAGTCACACATAAATGTGTCTGTCGTGTGTTAGAGAGTCTTCCTAGTTCTTTATCCTTTCATCTGTTTGATCCTGTGCTGAAATCAACCAAATTTTTTTGTGAGTCAGGTTTGGTTCCTCTTGCCATTAAATTCCTTCTTCATAGATTTCAAACAAGTACAATCTGTGTTGCCACTCAACCAAAATGTGTATTTATGACAACTTTTTTTGTAAGCTTAGGAAAGGTCTTCCTCCCCACCCCCTCAAATACTCTCAATATGTTCTCTGGGAAAAAATTCAAGTCTTTACATTTCTTTCCTCATACATATTCACTAGAAGCTTCTACTTGCCAGACATTCTGGACCATTTTAAATGCGACGGTCAGGATAACTATCTATGTATCTTCTTGTAGCCCTAACTCAAAAGATTACTTCTGATACATTTGCTCTGTAATACAGAACACTTTTTTGTTTTTATAAAGGAATCTTGTTTTTAGCTTGGAGGTCACCAGAAACAGTTGCTTTTAAAACGCCTTCAAACAAAATATAATAGGATTTTGAAGCAGAATTATGAAAGGCAACACACTTTGTCATCTAAATAACCAATACTGAGGGCCACACTTTTCTTTTTTGGGGACCACACTCTTAGAAGTGACCCTTTTATATGTTCTCTTCACTAAGAAATTGATCTAGTTCTATTTTCATTCATAATAAACAGAAGGGGATTTGTCAATTTCTGATTCCCTTCTATTTCCTACTCCCAAAGGATATTTGATAAAATCTGGGGCTTCAACATAATGCTTGCCTGATGTTTTAAGTATATTTTTTAAGTTTATTTATTTATTTTGAGACAGAGAGAGAGAGAGAGAGAGAGAGAGAGAGAGAGATCACATGGGCATGAGCAGGAGCGGGGCAGAGAGAGAGAGAGAAAATCCCAAGCAGGCTCTGCCCTGTTAGCATAGAGCCCAACGCAGGTCTGAGCAGAAACCAAGAGTCAGCTGCTTAACCAACTGAGCCACGCAGGCGCCGAAATATGTTTTGCTTTTGTTTGTTTTTTGTTTGTTTGTTTGTTCATAGGGGAGACTATCAAAGCTAATGTTAGCTATTTTCCATTGAGTGAATACTAAAGGTTGGTCATTCTTCATCACAGATATATGTTGTTTCATTTCATCTGGGAAGGGGTATGGATTTCGTGAGCTGGATTTTTTTTTTTTTTAATTTCTTTTACAGGTAAGGAAAGTAATTTCTAGGATTTTAGGAAATTTATATAAGATTATAAGACTATTTAGATACTGGAGCTGATATTTGAATCCAAGTCTATTTATCCCTCTCTGCCCCCCCCCCCCATACTCCAAGGGGATATTCTCAGATTTGGTGAGCAACAAATCAAGTGGAGAGGTCACCAGAGCATCCCTGTATAGGAAAGGTGATATAAAAGTAGAACTAATAACATTCTTGGAGCCCTTCCAACAACAAAGAAAGATGTCACCTCAAGATCCTCAACCCATTTCAGACACACCACTGGTCATTTTATAGACATCATTGCATGAGCTCAGCATCACATCCGCCCTCCTTACCTCATCTCCAACTATGTGGCAACTGGCCACACAAAATTCAAGGAAAGAAATCTAAAGACTTATCCAGTAGATAAGGGTTTGAGAAGCTCAGACCAACTCCTACTCTATCCTCTACGACTTACATTCTCCTGGATTTAAAGCCTATTTATTTTAAAACACCTTTTTCGTTTAATCTAATACAATTTGGAAGATCAAGGTCTTCGAAGCTACTATGGTGAACAAGAGAAGCAGACATAAAATAGAACAACTATACCTGATATAACTGACCGGCACTATGTAAAGGGCAGGCTGGAAATTAACAGTGAATGGAGTTGAATATTTTATGTCTTAAGCACACAGATTCACTTAAAAAATTCCAACTTTATATTTCATGTCAGATAAACAATTCATTATGCGCTGAGGAAAAATTGTGTGTAGGTGTTCATAGGGGGACAGGTGTGAAATTAAATTTCTGAGAGCTTACTGTTCAATAGAAACTTTACATATACTATAGCAATTAATTTCACACTAACTCTACCAGACATTTAATATCAGCCCCATTTTACAGAAAATGATACTGATGTTCAGGGAAGTTAAATGCATGTTACAGGCCACAGAAATGCTAAGTAGAATATCTCATTCCACATTCTGTACTCTTTTCCTTACAGGAATTAACCAGTTGTGGTGATCAGATCTATAATATTAAAATGATATTTTAATATAAGTATCTTCAAACATGTAAACATGAGAGATAAATCTATCTAAAACACTATGTAAAACTAAATGTATATTTCCAAGGAGACTCTACTGTATTTAGATCTACAAATAACTATGCAATTTTGACCTAATTAAAATATGTTATCATGCAAGTAGAATAATACTTTAATTATATATTAATAATTGATATTTAAATATTTACTTTCTTTCTCTTGGGGATTCTGTTGCTTTGTGGGTAAAAGTTAAAATTTTTAAAGTTTAGAGGCTCTTAAGAGATACATGTATAGAATTGGAACTACCAAAAGTAACCCTGAGTAACTGTAACAGGGACAGATGTCATCTCAGGTTGATCAACCCTTCATACAGACCAGTCATCATCTCACAGGCCATCTGCATATATCCAGGATCATATTCACCTTCCTTACAGTCAGGAGACTGAAGTGAGATATCTTTATAGCTGCTACACGCAGGCTTTTTTTTTTTTTTCTCAAAAATATTCACTCTATTTCTCCATGTGAAAAATATTCAATTCCTTGCCACAACATACCCCAAGTCCCACGTTTTCATGGCATCAGGCTTGATAAGGTCCAGATGTTGTGCCTATGGATGTGGAGGGCTAGATGAATTGTCCGCAGCCCACCTTTCCCACGCATCCAGCATATAGTAGTGGCATAGGGACAAGATAACTGTAATAAACACTCCTTCTCAAAATGGGAAGAAGAGGCAGATAGCAGTTACTAGTCTACAGCAATTCTGAGATCCTACTGAACAAATATTGCCAGAATCCTATACCCTAGGGATAGGAAATATTCCCTGACTAGGCCTCACTTCAGTTCATTGCACTGTCCTTTATATCGCTGTTGACTCCATTCTCTGGGAATTTCTCCTTTGCATCACTCTCCTTGGCCTTTTTTGAAAAGAACATTGAGCAGATTTCTTGGTTGGCTTCCTGCTGAATGTCTTTTCACTCTCAAATTTCTCATATTCTTTTTGTGTAGGCAGGTGGCACCTTTGCCAGTAAATTCCCTTGAAACATTGGAAGTTTCCATATATTTGCTTGCAGTTGACCCATGTGCCAAAAGTCACCTCCCAGATTCTTTCAAAAAGCACCTCTCTCTCTTTTTAAATACTAGTAGTTTTGGTACATCAGGATTCTATGGGCTTATACCCCTATGTTTCTGAGGATCCTTGTTGGTCTTAAAAGATCTGCTAGATGTATCTTAAACCTTCCAGAGGTTTTGGCAAAGAATGTCATAGTCACAGTCTTGATTTGGTCTTTGCTCTGAGGTCATGACTTTTTACTAACACTTAGAGTAAGGGTCCTTTATCTGAGGTTGCTTTTCAATGGAACGTCAAAGAAAAATTGCACTGGGCAAAGTTAAACAGACAAGAAAGGCCTTATTTAGGATTATTCCAATAGAGGAAGGAGATTAAACTCAACACCGCTGAAACAAAAGGTGGGAATATTTTTAAGTGTTGGGGTAAGTGAGCCAGTGGAAAAGTACAGGAGGACATTAGAGAAGGAGACTGGTCAATGGAATGCGTAATCATATTGAGTTGTTCCTGAATTTACAAATGTATTTCTCTGTGATTAGGCCATCTGTGTCTGTTCATTGATGTCTATTCAGGAAGTAAAGGCCCTCCCCTTCCATAGAGATTAAAAGATAGGAACACTATCTTCCATGATAATTATATTTTAAAGGGATTGCTCTCTGGTCTTTAGAAAGACATTTCTGGGTTGTAAAACTGGCAGGAAGCTGGGAGAACATTTACAATTCAAAGGGGCAGAGAAATAATTTACAATAGGAAGTTTTCTAAACTAAATGTCCTAAGAAAAAAGACCAGGGACCTGTGCATAGTCAGGAAGAAACCTGTCCAAAGTTTAGTCAAATAGAGGGGAACATTTTATAAAGCCATCTTGGTTGCCATACATTCATTGATTTGAAGATAAACAGATCCGTTTTCCAGCCATGCAATCTCTAAAGTTTCTCTATTCTCTGTAAATTTTGCTTGCAAACTGTTCAGCTTTTCTTTTCTTTTGTTCTTTAAGGAGCTCGTCACTCTCCTGTGGTACCTTATTAAGATATCAACTTAGTCAACATTTTGCCTCAATTTTTTTTCTTTTTTAAGTAACTAAACTAAAAATTTACCTAATGCTTCACCACTATATAACACGGATCGTTCTTCCAGCTTCTCATGAGGCTCTTTGCTGCCTGCCAACTAATTCCAAAGAAAATAGCATATATTTTAGCTTTTTCCATTTGTTTGTTTTATCTTGTTTTATGGTATCACCCCATCAGCCATTTTTCACTAGTCAGATTTTGCTATGGAAAAATCCAACATAAATTCTCAGTGGCATACAACATTAAACATTTTTATTGCCCATGGTCTTTGGGTAAACCTGAGTTAGCTGTGGGCTCAGCTGAAGGGTACTGAGATGCCAGAGAAAATTTCTCATGGCAATGGCAGAAACACAAAAGAGAAAGCCAAAACTTAAGCACATTTCAAGCCTCTGCTGTCATCAATCCACATTACACCAATTTAGGATATGCCATTTGCCAAAGCAAGTCACATGGTCAAACTTAAAGGCAAGACCAAAGGCAGTATACTCTACTCACTGCTGATAAAGGAAAAAAGGAAATGAACAGTGAACATGAACATGACTTAAGCTACAATAGCTATTTTTGTTTTGTCTTTTTAAATTCAGTTTTTAAAT
Organism: Acinonyx jubatus; assembly: GCF_027475565.1. NCBI lineage: Eukaryota > Metazoa > Chordata > Mammalia > Carnivora > Felidae > Acinonyx > Acinonyx jubatus. Next base: position 44,895,535 of record NC_069391.1, read on the forward strand.
GGAAGGAAAATGCATGTTTCACAGGGCTGCTGTGGAAATTATATGAAATAGTATATGTGAAATGTCCAAATCAGACACTGGCATATGGAGAAATTCCTTAAATGGTAGGTTTTTGTTGTGGTTGGTTGTTTGTTTTACTGAGTTAAATGTCATTCATCAAGGACAAAAGGAGACTTTACATCTTAAATGTATACATATGACACCATTTTTTTTCTTTAACTGATGCCTACATTTTCTCTTTCAAAATATAATTCACAGTAGTAAATTCATCACAATTTTTTTTTTTTTTAGTTTCAGTGCACAGTTCTTATAGGTTAAACTATTTACTAGAATATCTGTAGATGTTCTAATTCTTTTCTGAGTCAGTTCCGATGTAAGATCTAGAAGAGGACATGTTTTTCATTGCAACATATTTAAAAGAGTGGCTTGGAGAAGAGCCTTTTTTGGGTCTAAGTGTCAGGCCAGTCTTGACAAATGTTCCCACCAATAATTAATTCCTGATTCAAAGAATGAGGAAGGTATGGATCTCCACGTGGCACAAATTAATCATTTCTACTTAATCTGTGTGAATTTAGCAGAAGGAAACTAGATTTCAGGCTGGTGAGCAGTCAGCCAGTTTTCTGCTACTTAATACCACTCAGTTCCCTTACTTACATGCACTATCTTATTCAGCTTACATGCACTATCTCACAGGTGTTTTTAGGAATATTCCCTGGGGGCTTTTAGAACGTGTGCTGTTCAGTGTGGCTACTCACTCCGTTTAGATAGAAAATATGTGAGGAGAAAAATCTGAAGGTATATTATTGGCCTTTTATAAAACTGCTGTTTGCATATGTAGGTTTTACCTGGCAACATTAAGTACGTTACTTATCATTTAAGAATAATTTTCTTGAAATGACAAAGAATATATTTAAAAACTTGGGGTGCCTTGGGTGGCTCAGTCGGTTAAACATCTGACTTCAGCTCAGGTTATGATCTTACACTCTGTGAGTTCGAGCCCCCTGTCAGGCTCTGTGCTGACAGCTCAGAGCTTGGAGCCTGCTTCGGATTCTGTGACTCTCTCTCTCTGTCCCTCCTCTGTTCATGCTCTGTCTCTCAAAAAATAAACGTTAAAAAAATTTTTTTTAAAGAATATATTTAAAAATGAAGTTAAAATAAATCTGCTGCATAATTGCTTTACACTTTGATGTCTCATGAGTGTTTAGGTGTATATGAACTTTTATTTGTGTAAATATGTAACTAAACATACAAAGCAGTGACGATGGATAAGAACATGAGCTTTGGAGTTAAACCAAACTGGATTTGAGTTCCAGATGTGTGACTCTGGAAATCATACATCTGTGTAAATTTCAGTATTTGCATCTGTTAAAGGGTTTAATTCCAGCACATTCCTTTCATGATTGTTTCAGGATTAAGTGAAATAACTCTGACATTGCAAAAATGACATTGGAGAACTTAATGGGATAATGCACGTTAACACAGGCAAAGTACATGACAATTAGTGAGGACTCAAAAAATATGTACCCATGTTCATACTATATGTCGTGCATATGGCATATATGTAATAGGTATTAAATATTTTCACATAGCTTTACTAGTGTGACATAAGCAAATACCCATTAATATTCTTCAAAGAAGTAATAATTAGCAAGTCTATGGATTAAAACAGGGGTAGAGAAACCCATTTTGTAAAAGCACAGATACTAAGTGTTCTCTGTGGGATATAAGGTCTCACCTCTGCTGCTTTGACAGCCTAGAAACCACACACCATATGTATAGGGACGCATTGAGGCTATGTCCCAATAAAATTTATTTATGGACACTGAAATTTAAAATTTTATCTCCTATTCACATCATAAAATATTTAAGTTCTCTATATTTTTCCAGGTATTTAAAAAAGCAAAATACTGGGTGGCTCAGTCAGTTAAGCGTCCGACTTTAGCTCAGGTCATGATCTCGCTGTTCCTGAGTTCGAGCCCCGCGTCAGGCTCTGTGCTGACAGCTCGGAGTCTGGAGCCTGCTTCGGAGTCTGTGTCTCCCTCTCTCACTTCCCCTCCCCTGCTCATGTTCTGTCTCTCTGTCTCTCTCTCTCTCAAAAATAAATAAACATTAAAACAATTTTTAAAAAATTAAAATGTAAAAATCATTCTTAGTTCAATGGTGTACAAAAAATAGGTGTTGGGCCAGATTTGACTCAGAGGCTATAGTTTACCTACTCCTGAATTAAAACATTCTGTCAGTCTTGACACTTCTCTTCTCCTTCTTATAGTTTTCATCTTATTTAATTTTGGGTTTGCTTTATGTTTTGTTTTGTTTTAAATCATATTACTAGAGGATTTCTCACAGGAAGACTATACTGATTCTATTTACTAAATATATGCTCTTCCCCCCAAATTGATTCTTTTAAATATCCATTTGATATGTACAGCAATAATTAGTTGGATAAAAAAAAATAGGCCTTTAACCAACAATTACATATGTACTCATGCTCATACTTTATAAACCTTCGTTATTTCTAATTATTGTTTTAATGTTTATTTATTTTGAGAGAGAGAAAGAAAGAGAGCATGAATAAGCAGAAGAGGGGCAGAGGGAGAGGGAGACAGAGGATCCAAAGCAGGCTCCGTGATGACAGCAGAAAGCCTGACACAGGGCTCAAACTCACGAAATGTGAGAATAATGACCTGAGCCGAAGTCAGAAGCTTAACCAACTGAGCCACCCAGGCACCCCTCTAATTCTTTTTTTAAAGGTTTATTTATTTATTTTGACAGAGAGGGAGATAGAGAACAAGCAGGGGAGAGGCAGAAAGAGAGAGAGGGAGACAGAGAATCCCAAGCGGGCTCTGAAGCCAGGTGTCAACGCAGAGCCCTATGTGGGGCTCGAACTCACGAACTGTAAGATCATGACCTGAGCTGAAACCAAGAGTTAGAGGCTTAACTGACGGAGCCACCTGGGTACCCCGGTGCCCCTCTAATTCTAATATAGTTTCTACTTTTCACTATGGTTTCTTTTTCTTTTCTTTTCTCTTTTTTCTTTCTTTCTCTTTCTTTCTTTCTTTCTTTCTTTCTTTCTTTCTTTCTTTCTTTCTTTCTTTGAGTGAATAAGAGTAATTACATTATCACTGAAAAGAGCATTTAAAGAAATAGAAAGAAGTAGAGCACAGATCAAAAGGCCTCAGAAACGGAAGAAATCACTGTGAAAAGTGCTCTAAAATGTTTAATTGTATTACTTCTTATTGTACTATGACATAACCATTGTTGGAGAGGTATACTCAGGTCTGTAAAGCTCAGTAGCGATTTTTACTTTAGTTGAAAAGAAAAGTGAATCTGAAAAATAAACCTAGAACTTGGCCTAAAACAGTACAACTCCCTCAGTTTTGCCATGGATCACAGAAAAGTGAAGGCATCAGTTAACCACACATAACCTGTGACTGCCAATTTTATATGTCAGCTAGACTGGGCTACGGAATGCCTAGACAGCTGATAAAACTTTGTTTTAGGGTGTGTCTGTGAGGGTGTTTCTAGAAGAAAGTAGCATTTGATTCAGTAGGCTGAGTAAGGAAGATCTGCCCTCATCAGTGTGGGTGAGCATCATCTAATCTACTCAAGGCCTAAGGAGAACAAGAAGGAAGGAAGCAAGGAAGGAAGGAGGAAAAAATAGGGAATTTCCTCTCTCTCTTCTTGAACTGGAATGTCCTTCCATCTTCTTCTGTTCCTGGACATCAGAGCTCAGCTCTCAGGTCTTCAGACTTGGACCACTGGCTTTCCTCATCCTCTTGCTTGCAGATGTCAGGTCCTGGGACTTCTTGGCCCATGTAAGTACTTGACTCAGTTCCTATGCTAAATCTCCTCCTATATATGTCTACATATAGCCTATTGGTTCAGTTTCTTTGGAGACCCCTGACTAATACACTTCCTTTTTCCTTTGCAGGAGTTTTTTCCTGTTCTTCAAGAGCCATCATCTTGGAGACAACAGTTTCTGGCTGTGTGAAAAATATTCAGATTCTAATATACGACCGCTCTACAACACACACATACACACAAAACTATTGTTTGCATTGCAGCAAAAACAAAATAATAAAAAAAAGGCTGATCCTTCTAACAGTAAATACTATGGTAAGATTTATAAATTTTAATGTTCAGAAGTTAAACAGTGTTGTTGTTTGTTTGTTTTTATTTTTTGAGAGAGAAAGAGAGAGTGCACAGGTAGGGGGGAGAGGGGCAGAGAGAGAAAGAATCTTAAGTAGGCTGCACACCCAGCACAGAGCCCAATGTGAGACTTGATCTCACGACCCTGATATCATGACCTGAGTCAAAATCAAGAGTCAGACATTTAACTGACCAGGATCATTTGACAGTGTTGTTAAAGTATAGATTCCCTGGACACAGTACCAGAGATTCTGATTTTAGTAAGTCTATGAAGAGGTAAAAGTATTTTACTTTGTAGCAAGAACACTTAGTGTTTCTGATGCAGATGTTCCTGGAGGATACAAAGAGATGTTTTAGGTGGCATTAGGTCATTCTACATACCATGGCTTAGATGCTATATTCTCCAGGAATCTTTTCTGATTTTTCTGACCTTGCATATCCAGGACACTATGCTATTTTTGAAACCTTCGCTTTATTCATTTGTAATTTAACAAACATTTACTGAGTTACTTGTCAATCTAATATTTGCTGGACTAGACTATAATCTTTACAAGAGTAGGGGCCAGACTGTTGTTTTTACCAATTTGTACCCAATACCAAGCATCATGTCTAGTACAAATTAGCATCTCAACAAATATTTGTGCAGTGGCTGGACAATAAGGTTTCTAGGAATGTCTAGTTCCTACTTTTCCCCCAAGGAATTTTCCTTTTTTCTACATGTTTCCCCATGGAAATCTGTACCTAAAATGCCCGAAACAGGACCAAAGCATTGAGAAAACATTTGGTAGATATATGTTTAATGAATAAATCTATGATAAAGAAGTTGGCATAGCTCACATTTGATCACGAACTCTCTAGAGATCTAGATCATCATGTACCTCTTGTCATGGTTTACTTTTAAAAGCCCTATGTGGTAGGCAGCATATTGTCTGCCCCTCCTGAGATGCCCTTGTCTTAAGTCTCATAATCAGTGAATATTATATTACATAGCAAGGGCGAATTGAGTTGCAAATGGAATTAAAGTTGCTAATCGATTGATCTTAAGTAAAAAGATGATGCTAAATTTTCTTGGTGGGTCCAATGCAATCGCAAGCATTTTTTAAATCTTGTAATGCTTATTTATTTTTGAGAGAGAGAGCGAGTGAGCAAGTGCATGGCGGGGGAGGGGCAAAGAGAGAGAGGGAGGCACAGAATCCGAAGCAGGTTCCAGGCTCCCAGCTGTCAGCACAAAGCCAGATGCAGGACTCCAACTCACAAACTGTGAGGCGATGACCTGAGCTGAAGTCAGACGCTTAACCCACTGAGCCACCCAGGTGCCCCTATAGGCATTCTTAAATGGGGAAGAAAAGGGCAGGTGAGTCACAACCAGAAAGACGGTACTGTGAGAAAGATTCTGTGGGCTATTGCTGACTTTGAGAATTAGGATCTGAGAATTTGAGCAACCACCAGAACCTAGAAAAGCAAGAAAATGGATTCATTTTCTTGGATTCATAAAAGCAAGCCACACCTTGGTTTTAACTTAGACTCACTGTGGAATGCAGAACTCCAAAGTTATGAGAGAAGTTTTTGGCGTTTTAAACTACTAAGTTTGTGGTAATTTGTTTCAGGAGGAATAGGAAACAAACAGCCATACAACGATTCTAATGATTTGTAGAATATCCAAGAGCAAATAAACCGAATAGAAAAGGAAGCAAATAGGTGAGCTGGGATGGTTGACATAATTAACATTGACCTTCTTGGTAGGCAAGGAAAAATGAAACCTTCGTTAGATAGATTAAAGAAAAGAAATATCCAGGTATTTTCATTTAGTTATTTCAATAGCCCAGCTATTAAATTATAAAAAATAATCCCAATATTTATGAACTCAATACACCTGGAAGCTATGACAACATTATTACTATAACCGTACACACCAGGGCAGTGATTCCTGGTTTTTTGGGCAAAAGAACATCAAGATGTAATACCTTAGTATCAGAGAGACTAGGAATATAGTTTGAAAAAAAAATACACAGGTAAATCTGACACACTTTTCTTCTATAGTTGTGAACCAATGACAAGGAAGATATAAGTGATCCTTTTTTAAAAAGTATATTCTCCAAAAAGAAATGAAATACCTATTAAAAAAATATATTAAACTATAATTCAATCAAAATGAGTTTTAAGGTCCAAGGAGGTGGCTGGCTTCATTGAGGTCAAATTTTATTCAAGGTTAGAAGGTAAGATGTCAAGGTCATATCAGGATGAAGTGCTTATCATCTGGAAAATCTTTATTATCTTTGCTGATATTTCTTTCAGTTAAGCATTTAATAAGAGAGTAAAGAGTCACATTTTCTATTAAATTACTGGGTTAAGTTTTTCTTTGTCGGTTCTCATGCAGCACTATTTATGTTTCCTCTTTCAGACTACCAGTTGTGACTACTTGTATATATGTCTGATTTCTTCACAAAGGCCTTGTTTCCTTGAGTAAAAAGCAGCATGCCTCTGATCTCTGTATCTAATTGTGTTGTTAGGCTTGACAAATGACTATTGAGTGAATGAATTCACTTTCATAAGACCATTGAAAACTTCTGACTCACACAAACTTACATAAAGGAGAGAGGTGCTATGTGCAACAATATTTCTTAGTTTTGTTGTTTATTCAGAGCATCAAATACTTTTGTATGTATTTAAGAGTCAGGTAGCAAGGTTTTTCTAACAAGAATTTTTGAATGACAAGGTTACACCATTTAGAGTATTCTTTTCCCTCATAGCTTATTATATGCAGATAATCAGCTCTTAGGGCACATTGTGTATCTACCCCTTTAGAAAAGTTCTCCAGGTTTCCTTTTCATTCTGTGAAACATCCTCCAGTCAATTATTACTAAATTAAATACGTTTTTCTCTCCAGTATGTCTCAGTGGAAACTAGAAATATTTTCACCATCGGCTTAAAAAGTTAGTGAATCAGGGCTTTAAAAGGGCAGAAAATGCACAGATGCACAATAAAAGTTTAAAGAGCAGGACCTGACATTTTTGGAATACCCTAGTGAATATTAAATAGAATTCTAAAGCTAGTACTAACTCTAATGTTGAGCGTTTCATTCTTTGCCACAACCGGTGACTCAGCAGAACTCCTAGCTTTTTCTTCATTCCGAGTAAAACAGGGGGAGGGGAGGTTCACTCTTTAAATTGTTGCAAATATTTTCAAGGCTGAATTGGATTCTCCATGCAATCATCTCATTGCTGCCTACCCCTGTATATCCAAGGATTCAAAGCACAGGTAAATAAAGCACAGATATAATGAAAAATATTTTGATAGGGTCTATAAGCTGGAGGTAAAGTAAGGGTAGAGAAAACTGAGGGAACTGAATAAATTATACAGAAAGTTTTCATCACCTCCAAATTTTAAATATTCTTTATATTTACATGAAAATACACAGAATAAAAATCAGGCTGAGTATGGCTAAAAGAAGGCTGGACTTCCTTTGTCTAAAACATTTCATCAAATCTGGAAATCTGAACATCTGATACTCAAATCTTCCTTTAAAAAATTATGAAAACATCTTAGTGCTTTCCCACGATAGACTTCATATTGGTTTAGGAGCAATTCTTGGAATTTGTGTTAATATTTACTAAAAACCATTTCGAATGTATTATTTTTAACTTACACTTCTGTCTCTGATATTTGTTTGTTTTTAAATTTTTATCAGGGGTTCAGTCCATGGTCTTATGGAATTTAGAATAAATCATGTTAGAGTTTGTGTTATGCTTTTCTTTTTCATGTTTGCTCTCAGAAAGCTCAGAGCAAAATATGTGGTTCATCTCCACTAAGTGCACTAGATCTCACAGGATATGGTTTCCATGGTTGTGATCCAGGAAGGTTCACAGCAAACCTTGTTTTTATCCTACACTTTGCATCTCACCAGCACTTCTGCTTCCTTTCCCGACCATGTAGTGTGGATGAAAACTCTAGAACAGAAACCCTAAAATACCTTTAACCTGGTAGGTGTTGGCTGTTTTGTACTTAACACCTCTTTTATATCCCACTCTGGACCTGTATTTTTAGAATTCCCCATTATAAAATTAGCTGTTTATCTTAAGTGGTCTATTACTTTCTTCATAAGATAATTATAAATTTAAATTAGATAATTAAGTAAAGTACCAGACACATTCTGAAACATGTAGGTGTTCATAAGGGATATTTTATTAGTAGTAGGAACTATACCTTGGTCATGTAACTTCATCATAATTTAACAACCAAAGTCTTACAATAAAGCAATAATTCTGGGAAAACAATAGAAAAATGCTCAATATCAGAATGTTGTATCTGAAACCTATTTTTAAAAATAGATTATTTATTTTTGGCGGGGGAGGGATGCTTTTTTTTTTTTAACCTCACCTTCCACTTTTAATTAAAAAAAAAGGTAGATACAAAGTATATAGAAAGGAGACATAGAGAACATCCCCCCCTTTTTTTTCTTAGTGAGACCATTTAAGGTCTGCCCCTCTTAGCAACTTTGAAATATTTAATACAGTGTCGTCAACTATAATGACAATGCTATGCGTTAGATCTCCAGAACTTCTTCATCTTCTAACTGTAAGTTTGTACCCTTTGACAAACATCTCCCCAATTCCCCAATCCCCGGCCCTGATAACCATCATTCTACTCTGTCTCTATGAGTTTGGCTTTTTTAGATTCCAGTATGAAAGATATATCATACAGTATTCATTTACTCTATCCTATTATATAAATTAGTGTCATAGTGTCAGAATTACTACATCAACTATAGTAACAGATTTCTGATATTGTAGAATTTAACTCTGGTACATTCCAAAAATATGTATTGAGAATCAACTATGTACCAGGAAACCATCTAAGCTCATTAAAATGTATCTCCTATAAAATGTATAATTATTTTGTATCTTGCAGACGTTGTATTATTGTTCCCAGTTTTTCCAGATGGATCAATTAAGACTCGGAGTCTAAGAAATACTCAAATGCACACAGCTGAAAGTTGAGGCACAAGATTCAGACTTAAGTCCCATAACTCCAAACCTTGTTCTCTTTTCCCTAACCTTCACTTCCACCCACACTGAATTAAGGGTCACATCCATCGTAATTTTAAGAAAATGTACAAAATCACAAAAGCTTACATAAATAAGCATCAGTATTTGAGCCAGTTTCTGTAGTCAAAGCACATTGCTATCACAGGGAAAGGTAACAGGGGTGATGTTACACAGGCCACAATGACAGCCTTAATTGTTTAGATCACAAAGACATATGGGTTTCAAAAGCTGAAAATACCTAGCACATATAACGAAAGACATTAAACAAAAATTATCCTGGTCTCTGAATTTCTAATCACCCATTTGGTAACTTTTGAATTTTAGTTTAATATGCCTCAAAAAACTTGGCAACCACAATGTGACATGAATGCATTTAAAGCAGATTACCTTTTTGGATTTAAAAGTGAAACAAGTGTAAATATTTAATATACCTTTGAGCGGCTTTTATGTCACGGTTGCCATCCAAGTATGTACATAATAAAAAATTAAGAAATCATGCTGAGATGCAATACACAGAATATGTGTTAAAAGAGAATGAAATATGGCAGAATGTTAACAAGTCAAGACAAACACACTTTCAGTTCCAAAATGACCGTGAAGGTCAGGAAGTTTGGAATTGTAACTCCTCTCTTTTCTGTGATTTTATAATATAAAGGTTATTATCAATGCTTTTCAATTTTAGTTAGTAAACTGTCTTTTTGTTGTACTTTTTGCTTCCCAATGGTTACAAAATAGCTATCCTAATTAGAACCAGATAATAATAATAACAAAGTTTTGTCGTTATGAGGCATCCAATATTATAGGGATGGATAGCCTAAGAAAGAAATACTTATGAGACGCTGGCCTTATTATATACACTATATTATTTGATTTTTCCACCAAAAAATGAAAGGAACTACTATCAGATTTTGTATCTTGTTTCTTCTTTTTATTTTTAATTAATTTTTTTTTTTATTTGAGAGAGAGAGAAAGAGGGAGAAGGGCAGAGAGAAAGAGAGGGAGAGAGAATCTTTAAGCATGAAGCCGGACACCTGGCTCAATCGCACAACCCTGGGATCATGACGAGCTGAAATCAAGAGTCGTAGTCATTCACCTAATGCACATTTTGCAGCCTCCATTGCAGTACGGATGAGTCACGTAGCTTACTAATAAGCAAAAGGAATGTGGATCTCTATCAGATCTGGCTCGTATGAACGTCTTATGCTGACCTTCATGTTTCTTTCCTTAGGCCTACTTGATATAATTAAGCAAAACAATCCTGGAAGCTAGGCATCAAAAATAGCAAAGCCCCAAGACGGAAAGAATCAATATCCCTCCATCTTCGCAGAGGATAGAGTCCCACCATTTTGAAGTTGCTAATCAATTTCTATTCTAATAAGCCTCTGAGAGTTTGGGACTTAATTCCTATAGCAGCTAGTGTTACCCTAGCAATATAATTATTCTCATTTTAACAGCTATGGAAATTGAAAGCCAGATCATAGATAATTTTCTTGCTGGTAGATTCTACCAGATTTTCTCCTTGGACTAAGGAGTAAGAAAATGCCCTTTTTTCTTCTCTTCCACTCACCATTCTGGATAGAGTGAGGTGTTAACTTAGAGACACTCTCTCTACAGTCTTATCACTTTACGCTTCTGTGTGTGTTTGTGTGTGTGTGTATGCATGCTTACAGTATGCGGTTATTTTCATTTATTTTGGTCAGGATAGATGTACACAAATCATACTTTGAGAGCTATTATCTGCATCCCAATATTTTTGCCTGTTTCCCACTTTGTCCTTCGGTTTTATTCCCGTTACTCCACTTTGTGTGTTTTGCCCCTTCACCTCTATCAACAGTCTCTGATTATGTACAGTTTTATTTCCTTCCACATCCTGATTCTTTGTCTACCATTTTCAATTCTCTTTAATGATCTCCAGTGGCCATTGCTCACAGATTATGAAGTTTTTATGAGTGGAAGGAATTAAAAGGCTTAAAACCATTCTCAGGATGGGTTTTATAGTTGGGATTCTGGTAATGAAGGGACAAAGAACAAATAAAGAAATAGGGTAATTGGCTACAAAGCCTGATGGGTTTATTTCTCATTGATAGACTAATAGATTGAAAACAATTGCATAAAGTATGTAGAAGGAAGTGCCTTCATAAAATCATGTAACTTGACAATCATTTAGAATGGAGGCATAATAAAGCCACGCATCCTCAATTTGTTTATTTATAAACTGTGCCCCATCAGCACCTTTCTGTAGCCTCTATTCCATCAGTGGCATAGCTACTTTCTGAGTTAGAAAACCATAATGGATCTCTATATCATACAGAGTTTGGAGGACTTATTCATTTTTCCTGCAAAAGTTAAATAAAGTGCAAAACTTTCAGCCCATCAATCCTTTAGCAAGCTGTCCAAGGTGACATTTCATTAGCACATTTTGTCAGTGGATAAATCGTACAGCATGCTCTGAAGGGAAGGTGGAAAACATCTAGTCCTTTTTCATTAGATCCATCTGAACTTGAACCACCGGAGATTACATACAAAAAGCACATGAGACAGAAGAAGCGCTATCCTGTCTATAAACTGCATTAATCATTCATCCCCTTCAGAGTGTCTTAAGTCAGTATCATGTCTCTGGTTAAGGCCCAAACTGGCTATTCAATTTTGAGCTGCATGACAGATACATTTCAAGGAAAATCAGAGACATAACGACTCCTGCCAGGCTTGATAAAGTCCTCATTCATCAATTAAGAGGTTCCAATAAGCTAAGATAGATACGGAAAAATAAGGGAACTTGCATGATAACACTTGCTGATTTTCTGTCTTCTTTCTTGGTTTGCTGAATACCTGGGAATAGGGATCACAAAGCTTACTGAAAAACCTGGATTCTGAAGGATATCCTGTCATCTGAGGAAAAAAGCATTCCTTTCTTCTTCTGCCTCGATCGGGATCTATTTGGAATCAGTTGGCAAGGAAAAGTTTTACGGGCACCTTCATAATTCTCATAGGAAGTGGTTTTAATTCACTTAAAATTCTCACTTTTTTTTTTTTGAACATGAAAGTCTGTGGAAATAGGTTACCCCTTAGTCTTTTGGTTTCAATTTTGTTGGATCAAATCAGAGTCCTAAGAATGTTTCCCAGTTTTATGTAACTACAGTGTCAAAATGTTTCTGAAACATATGCTCAAATACAAAAAGTTTTGTTCTATATTACCAGTTGGGTATATTTCAAACCAATAATTTTGTATGTGTATAAAATGGGGAGAATAGATCTTTATAAAATGTATAGCATTTTCATTAAGTAAATTATCAAAGTAAATGAAAACTGATTGTAAACTGAGGCTGTTATTTAACAAAATAATAAGTACAATATTTCTAAGTATATTGTGAGAAGTGGCCAGTACCACTGAAGACCATTGGATATCACTGACGTCAGAATTTTTAGAAGATAATGTTAAATCAATGAGAACTTTGAGAAAAGAAAATATAATTTGTATTGCTTGTGCATATGGACCCATTGAACTTAATCAGTCAACAGATATATCCAATATCTTTCTGTGCCAAGGCAATGTTTGGGAATGTTGTGAAATTGCAACATGATTAAACTGTATTTCAAATGACTTCAAAGCACTTTGTTTTTGATAAACTAATGGCTTGTAAATTGTGCTAAGAGCCACCTGTGGCTGCTCCTCAGGTGTTTCTAATTTTTTTTTAACGTTTATTTATTTTTTGAGAGACAGAATGTGACTGGGGGAGGGTCAGAGAGAGAGGGAGTCACAGAATCAGAAGGAGGCTCCAGGCTGTGAGCTGTCAGCAAAGAACCTGACACAAGGCTGGAACTTAAAACCAGCAAAATCATGACCTGAGCCGAAGTGGGATGTTTGACTGACTGAGCCACCCAGGTGCCCCATCTCCCCAGATGTTTCTAGAGCAAAGAGGGCAAATGGGAACTTGGGTGGGTGTTTTTGAGAAGCTCTCCAACATCAACCAAAGCAATCATACTTATACACACAGGGCTTTCTAGTAAAATTTCCTTTGAACACAAATTCTGCTCCTGAGAACCATTAGAAAATCCCTACAACTAAATTGAGAATATCTTTCCTTCTTTCACTATCACAACACAGAATTTACTTAAAAAACACAACCAGAAATTTCCATATCTGAATCTAAGACAAGCACTGGCTGAGAAAATTTGGATGAGATACATATCTTTATTGCATTGATGGAATCACTGAAATGGTTTGATGATCAGCACCACAGCTAACACCAACTAATTTATTAAAGTGATTAATCATGGTTATTAAGCAGACCTTCCAAATGTGCTTTTGCCCCCACACTTTGGCATTTTTTTCTTAGTAAATAGAACTTAAAAGAAGTATCTTAGATGACCTCTTGTTTTTGTGAGAGTAGGTCAACATTTACTCATTTTGATCTCAGTTAAGTTTCCTAGGGCCTATAACTGACATCTGTTAAATGATTTTTACTTTTTATAAAGTGCTTTCATGACCATTTCATTTGATTTTCACAACTGTCTTAATTTTCTATGGAGCTTGGTCAAGCTATAAAGTCTTCTTGCTCAAGTTCATCTGATCAATAAGATAGCAAAGCTAGAACTTGATCTGGATCATCTGCCTTTCATATCTTGGACTGTCTTCACATACCCATCCGACTCCTAAATGGGCCAAGGTCTAGAAGAAGATGTATATATGCATGTGTTATAAAAGATGACATTCCTTAGCTGCATACATATGGATGTAAAGGAGACGTAATATAGTGGTCAGAAGAGGAAGTTCAGGAAGCTTCAGCCACACCCATACTCAAATTCTTTTAGTCCACATCATAAAGTCACTCCAAACAACAACATCCTCTCATATGGACAATTGACATTTTCTTCATGTCTTGTATGTGCAAACAGAAGTCTCTTTACTTAATACTCCGGGAAAAAATAGTCTCCAAACAAGATGCTCATTAAATATTATAAGTAGATTTGGCTTGTAAAGACCTTGGAATATTCCCATACTTTTAGACTGGTGCTTTGACTTATTTATTTATGGTTGATAGGTATTAATTTGAAGAGACTTGCTAAAAAAGAAAAGAATCTTATGTCACTTGAGGGCAGGTTATTTGCACTGGTAAGTGTATTTAACTTTTATTATTGTGGTTGTCGTTACTCTGAGTGGGTGGGTAAACATCTAATGGAGTCAAGTTGGGAGTGTCACAGTTTGTGTCAGTGTTGCCTGCAATTAGATGCCTTGGGTCAAGGACTGGGCTCTGCTTGCTCTTTCAAATACCTTGGGTCACTTCGAAGTTGACTTAGGAAGGAGATTTTCCATTTGCTACAAATGTGTTTTCCTTATTAATAAATAAATTGGGTTTTTGCTCAATTGATATACCTAAAATACTCCACAGTGGAGTATGAGCCAGGAAATCGGGACCACCACACCCTGCTCAGATTTTGACTAACTTTTAATCTTGGGTTGATCTCTGGGCCTCAGTTTCCTCACCTATAACATGAGTTGAGTTGATTGTACTAAATGATATCCAAGTTCCCCAAAACTTTAAGAATCCTGCATACATTTTGAAATCATGAAAAAACACAAACCCCGTATTCCTTCTCTCTACCATCAGTTCTGTCAGTTCATTAAGTTTTTGATGATGCCAGGCTCTTTATAAGTAAAGTGATCACAGAAGCATCTAAATATATCCTTCCAGCCACACTACAAAGGTCATCATGACATATAAATACCAGAATGAGCAACAAATGAATTATAAAGAAATATCCAGGACATAGGTATCACAGCAAGCATAGGAGTTGGTGAGGGGTATTTATGTGTGATCCTCAATTTATTTTAAGAACCTCTGATATTGCCACTTGCTTCTTTTTACTGGATGTTTCCCCTTACACAGATGTCAGCAATGAAAACAGTCCCTTTTAGGAAATCACCATAAATATTGAAACATGGTCAGTAATTAAGATATTTCCTTGTCTCTCTAGGCAGAAAAATTTAAAAAAAAATTTTTTAACGTTTATTTATTTTTGAGACAGAGAGAGACAGAGCATGAACGGGGGAGGGTCAGAGAGAGGGAGACACAGAATCCGAAACAGGCTCCAGGCTCCGAGCTGTCAGCACAGAGCCCGACACAGGGCTTGAACTCACGGACCGTAAGATCATGACCTGAGCCAAAGTCGGCCGCTCAACCGACTGAGCCACCCAGGCGCCCCTCTAGGCAGAAAAATTTTTAAAGCCCCTACTCTGAGAAGTGTTTGTTTCACCAGTTGTAGTTAAGTTCAGCTTTTTAAACAAATAATGTGATTTTTTTAAAAAAACAATTTTAAGGTTTTTTTTTTTAAATTTTTGAGAGAGACAGAGACAACATGAGCAGGGAAAGGGGAGAGAGAGAGAGAGAGAGAATCCTGAGCAGGCTCCCTACTGCCAGCACAGAGCCCGATGAGGGGCTCAAACCCATGAAACTGTGAGATCATGACCTGACCTGAAACCAAAAGTCTAACACTTAACCAAATCAGCCACCCACATGCCCCAATAATGTGATTTTTATTTAAATAACAAAGATTAAGAAATATACTAAACAGATACCTCCATTCCCCCTTCTTTTGCACAGCTAGGATTTAAACTGTGCCATCACAGTGCCCATGTTAAAACCACCTATTACGACAGAATAATGAGGAGAAATCATTTGTTGGAGAATTATAGCTCCCCAATTGTCGACACAGCAAACTAAAAATAGTAAGTGATGGTATGTTAGTTAAAACATTTCATTGCTGGTAACACAACCAATTCTGATTCAGCCCGACAGCCAATCAATGTAAGAGAGAATGTTTCATTGAACCCAAGAGCAGGAACACATACCATCTCAAGGTAGGATTGTGTGGGTTTATTTTATTTGTCAATATACTGGGTCACAGAGGGCCCAGATTGAATATTACTTGAAGGTGCACCTGTAAGCCATTTCTGGATGAGATCGGTGATGAACAATTGGTAGACGCAGTAGAGTAGACAGCCTTCCCCAATGTGCATGGGCAACATCTTAATCCATTGAGGGACTGAATAGAATAAAAAGTGGAGGAAGAAAGAATTTGTCCCTTTCTTGCCTGTCTGCTTCAACTGGAACATCTCATCTTCTCTTCTCCTGCCCTTGGACTTGGCTTTATACCATCAGCCCTCCAAATGTGGACTTTTAACTATACCACCAGGTTTCCTGAATCTCCAGCTTACAGAGGGCAGATTATAGGACTTCTCAGACTCCACAATCATGGGATTGATATATCTATCTATATCTATATCTATATCTATATATCTATATCTATCTATGTATATCCTATTGCATATCCTATGTGTATGTATGTGTGTATATGTATATATATGTATATGTATATATATACATATACATATATATATCCATATACATACATACATATATATATCCATATACATACATACATATATATCCATATATATATATATATATATATATATATATCTTATTGTATCCTATTAATTCCATTTATCTGGAGAATTCCAAAAAACAGGACTAAAATAAATTTTTAAGTATCTGACAAATAATCCCTGCTTTTCTGTCCTCCTCATTCTGCCTGTCTCACTTCCTTCACTCCAGGCACTGGCTTTTCCTCTTCTCCATATTCTCAGTATTCTCCAGCATATTGCTAGGGTGCAATTTCAAGTTTACACATTAAAATTCCAGGTACACAGAGATACTCTCTAGTTAGTTCTAAGTCTCCATTTCAAATTCCCAGAAGAGAATGACCAGATCGCTTTGAGTCAACCATCAGGTGGTGGACATTTCATCAGCTAGGGTTGGTGGAGCTGTGGCTCACATTTAAGGCTACCAGGGGCTTACTCCCTCAGCCAGGGGTGGGGCGGGGAATAGGGTCTGGGGGACAGAAAGCAGCACCAGAAGAAGGAGCTGGGAGATATGGTCCCTGGCTAAGTAAACTGACTAAAAACACCACAAATGCCCAAATTTCCTTGGTAATGTATCTAGAACAAATATCTATTTGCTACATTGACATTGCTCTGTCCTCATTGTCCACATTTTCTAATTTGCTGGCACTGTGTCAGTGACACAGAAAAGAACGCTGCAGATTTGTACTCAGGCTGGTGGAGGAGTCAGGCTTTCTGATAAGAAAATTATAACCAAGGGGAATAAACTCGGTGATAAAGGTAATCACGGGGAGGGCATGGAGGAGAAGCAACTGAAATCAGAAGGTTGAAACAAGTTTTTCTGCAGTGATAACCCCAAGCTTTCCAGCCATTGCAAATACAGTCTATTAACAAAAAGGCCCTGCCGTTGTGTATTCAGTAATTGGTAGGACATTCCTTTCAACTAGATAGGCTTTAATGAAAGCTAAATGTTTGGGCTTTATTTAGTAAATTCATCTTAACCAACAACTTACAATTCTTGTTGTGGAACTGAGGAATTGCCTTACATAACGAAAACTACCCCAGACTGCTCATATATCGAAGGCATTAATGTCTTAATCTGTAAACCTGGCTCATAATTCTTTAAGTTTATTTTTACTGCATAATTATACTTTGCTTATACATGTTGCAATAAAATTGTGGCAACTCTACAGATGCCATTCTTCTGCAATTCTTTTTTGCCTCAATCAGGTTATTATAGCTGGGTTTGGAAAGATTTATTGTAATTGTAAATATGAATAAACTACAGTGGAGTTATGGAAATATCTATGTTTTCACAATAATTTACTCTAAGAACGATACATTTCACTATAATACAAAATAAAAAGTACAGTAAAGCATCGCATCAGTGTTCTCTGCCTTAAGGCCAGATATACTGCATGTCATACGTGCATGATGTAAATAGAGGCTTCATTTCCAAATATGTACCTCCTGGATGTTTTCTAGACTCACTAGGTGAGTCTAGAAGGTGAAGTTTAACCTTAAAGTGCCCTTGACACAAAATGTCCAGACAAGAGTTGGTTGAAAAACTGTTAAATGTACATATTGAGAACTGATGTCTGTCTGACACTGAGGATGAAAAAAATGCTAGAACACATGCTCTTTATTCTCATTGCAGCTCATTATAGCATTGCATAGCCCTAATTTACGATGTCTTCCCTCTTTTCTGCTTTCCTGAAAGATCTGGGCATTGTTTCAGGGGTTTTTCAGGCAATCTCTAAACACTCCTAGAAGCATGTGGGAGAGTACCAGAAGGTGTCTGGGGAATGTCACCAGATGAAAAATGACACATAATCCTGAAATTGGACTTGATTTGTAGATATGGTGAGGGGAGCGTTAAATAATTTCACTAGTAAATAAAATCAAAATTTTTACTCTTTATATACTAATAGAAAATACGGTCTAGAAAGTAAAATCTCTTTGAATAAAACCAGAGATTTGAAAGAAATGGGGACTTTAGTGGAAAATTGCATACTCCCTACACATATTCATTTACTCTTCTGCTTTTCAGATAAATTTCGCCAGAACACTTTGGGGTATCTACCTGATGTTACCTTCTTTGACATGTTTGGGTCCCTGCAAGTCATAATGTGGGAAAAAATTTAATAAATTATTACTGCCTGTTAATGTTCATTTGTTTCCCACATCTCTATTTGAATGTTTACTTCATGTGAGTCTGTGAGTTCATGTTAAAACATGTATCCTGTCTCTAGAAAGCTTCAGGATTAGCTTCTTAAATACCTGACTTCAGGTAAGTTGGGCCATACTTATGAGAAGAAAATTCAGAGACTTGTAAAAATTTAATCATGACAAATCCTGTCATCATTTCCCTGATTCTCCTCCAGGCTTTTCTCTAGAATCTCAAATTTTCTGGAAGGGTGTCTCCAGTCTCTTGCTTTAAATGCCCTCCATTAATAATATATCCGATATTTTATTTTTCGCAACAACCATTTTAACAGCTTATAAGACCTCATTACACTTCCTATCAGAAATACTCTCCACAGGCCTAAGATCCAGGAGATAGGAGGACAATGGAGTTATTTTTAAATCCCCGTCTATTCCTTAACTACATGTATTCTTGGTATTCATAGCTCCCTTTATGGTGTGATATTAATGCCTTTATTACTAATATGTTGTTAAGGAATTTTGGTCTGATATGCATGAGAAATCTGTAATTTTCTTTCTTTAAAAAATGTCCTTGTTGGTTTATGGTAATAAAAGTATATGGACCATTACTATTGTTCTCTATTTTGTTGGTTTCTTTTTTTATTTTATTTTACCATTTTGTATTTCTTTGCTCTTTTTTTCCCCCTAGCTTTTAGAATGGAATCTTAGAACGTAAATCTTTCTTCTTTTTTCATGTAAGGATTTAAAGCTATGTATTTTCTGCTAAGTATTTTTTTTTAGCTACATTCTGTAATCTTTGATGTTGTATTTTCATTCTCATTCAGTCAAAAAAACTCTTTAAATTTCTTGTGTGAATTGTTTTTGACCTGTGGGTTATTTAGAAGTGTATAGTTTGATTTACAAATAATTGGGGTTTTATAAATATGTCATTATTAAATTTAAATTTAATGGTATTATGGTTAAAAAACAAACTGATGTCAATTCTTTTAAATTGTTTTAGATTTGTTTTGTGGCTCAGCATATAGTGTCCATCTCGTGAATATGCCATGCATGCCTAATAAAGTATATAGTGTGCGGGGCACTTGGGTGCCTCCGTCCATTGAGCTTCCGGTTTCAGCTCAGGTCATGATGTAGTGGTCCCTGAGTTCAAGCCCCACATCAAGCTCTGCTTTGGATCGCCTGTCCCCCCAGTCTGCCCCACCTCCCGCTCTCACTTGGTCAAAAATAAACATTTTTTTTTAAAAAGTGTATAGCATGTAATTGTTGAGTATGGTGTTCTTTGAATATCAATTCCTGGTGGTTGATGGAGTTGTTTAGATCCTTTATATCTTTACTGGTCTTTCTATCTAGAAGTTCTCTTAGTTGCAGAAAGAAGGCATTTTCCTAGCATGATTATTCATTTATTTCTGTCAAACATTTTTTCATGCATTTTGAGATTCTCTTGTTAGGCAGATACATATTGTCTTGTGTTTCTGACAAATTGACCATTTAATTGTTATGAAACATCAGTTTTTTGCTTTAATCATACAATTTATTGGGTCTTGAAGTCTATTTTAATTAATATTAATATAGCCATTCTAATCTTAGGTTTATACAATTTCTACACTATCATTTTTCATCCATTTATTTTCAACAGTATACAGTTGGAACTTGTATTTTACCCATTCCGTGGTTCTCTTTTGTGTGGTTATTGTATTAATATATAATGTAATATTAATATGATTTGATTTAGGTTTATAAACTTTTTTGTTTTGTTTGTGTCCTTTATTATTTCTCTTTCCTCTTTCTTATTTTTTTTTTTTTTATTATTTTGAGGTTTTTAGATTTGTAATTTATCCATTGGCTTTTTAGCTATGTTTCTTTGAATGAATATTTCAGAGTTTGTGCTAGGAATTGCACCATGCCTTGTTGACTCCTCAAAATCAATTTAGAGCTAATATTATAGAACCTCACATAAAATGTAAAAATCTTGCAATACTTTAGGTACATTTACCCTCAACTCCACACTTCCTGCTATTGTCCTATGTGTCACATCTGCATACATTCTAAGCGTCTCAAGATAATGCTGTAAGTTTGGTTTAAAACAGTGACATATATTTTAAAGAAATGAAGATATATTCTTAGCATTTACCATGTAGTTCCTATTTACAATGGTCTTCATTCATTACAAAAGATCTGAATTTCCATCTGCTGTGTTTTTTGCCTTCATCCTGAAAAACGTATCATTCACTGAAGTTCAGGCATACTGGCAAAACAAAACAAAACAAAACAAAACAAAACACACACACACAAAACTTTTACTTTTTTTTTCCTGAAAATTTATTTATCAAGGATATTGCCACTTGATATATAATGCTATATTGATTGTTTCCTAGTCTCTATTATTTCTGTTGAGAAGTCAGTGAGGTATAAGCAGCATATTTGGTAGCTAACTAAGTGCCTGGCACCAGATTTGGAAAAACTAACTCCAGTCAAAAGTATCCAAAGAAGAGATAGTGATTTAAAAGAATGTAGGTGAGGAGAAGTTCTAGAGTAGAGGAGTAAAGACCTGCACAGACGTTCTTCACAATAGGATAATTTAACCGTTGAAACTACACGTGCAGAAAACAACCATTCCAATCTCTAGAAATTGTCCTAAAGACACACCGAGCATGGAAACATGTATCCAAGAAAGTCCACTCAATCTGGGTAAGAATATGGAGAGTCTGCAGCAGTTGGGCCACTCTTTCCCTTCATTCTTCCATATTCTAGAAGCTCTGCTTCCCACATGTATCGTCAAGAAGACAGGAGTTCCCCTTCTCCCAGCTCCCAGTCTAGGGCTAAGGCCTCACCCCAGGAGGGGCAGGCGGCTGGCTTTTCTCAGGCACCACCACTCCAATCTTACAGAAGACAAGCAGAGCAGACCTAGAGGACTGGGTCCCTCTTCCCCCACTCAGCCTCCACTGGTAGAAAAAAAGGTCTCCAGACACAGCTGGCCTATTCTATTGCAGAAACTGGAACCATCCTACACCACTGGTGAAACTTTAAAATAGTGCAACCCCTTTGGAAAATAGTATCGTAGTTTCTCAAGGGGTTTAATATAGTTACCATAAGACTCAGCAATTGTACTCCTGAGTATATACCCACGAAAAGTGAAAACCATACATTCACACAAAAACTGGTATGCCAAAGTTCATAGCAGCATTCATAAGAACCAAAAAGTGGAAACAACCAAAATGTCTATCAGCTGATGAACAGATAAATAAAATGTGGTATATCCTTACAGTGGGATACTATTTGGCAATACAAAGACATGATACCAACTATAACTTGGATGAACACTGAAATATTATGCTAAGTGAAAGAAGGCAGTCACATCGGCCACAGGATTTATGATTCCATTTATATGAAATATCAAAAATAGGTCAATTTACACACACAGACAGTAGACTGGTAGATGCCTTAGGACCAGAAGGGTAGTACACAGGGAGGAATCAGGATTGACTGCTACTGGGTATGGAGTTTCTTTCAAGGGAAACAAAATATTCAAAAGTTAATGATTGCAGGGATAGTTATGAATAGAATAAGAAAACGTTTAGTTGTGTACTTAAAATGGTGAATTTTATGCATGTGAATTCTATCTAAATAAAACTTAGAACTGGTGAAACCCCTCTGTTTTCAAACACATGACAGAAATGGAAAGGAGAAAGGTGACTGACATTTTATGTCCCAATCTTCACAGATTCAATTTCAGAGACAGCCTGTGATTCTTTGCATGGGATAGAAATATTAATCAGTAAGTGTTTATTGAGTGTCTATTGAGTGTCCAATTCCACAGTGCCTAAGCACTGTGGAAGATACAGGAAAATCTAGATGAAAACCAAAAGCTCATCCAACTATATGTTTTATCTGCATGACTGCAAATATCCAGATGGTGAAAGCTACTTTTGAAAATATACATGCTTAGATAAAATCGTTTTCCCTTTAATTCTCTCGTTCTATTCTGTTCTCTGTCAACATTTTACACTGACATTCAATTAACTGTACTACAAAATCCCACTTGGTAAGCAAGGATGTTGACTTCATTATGTTTTCATTACATTTCCAATAGTTTCTTCTGCAATGGAAATTTAGTTTATTATATGATCAAAGACGTTAACATACCACCTGTCCTATGTCATAATACTTACCCTTTTTAATGGAATAAAGGTTATAGTGGGAATTCTTTTAAAAGACCAAGGGGAGATGTGCATATTATAATGCAGACTTTGAGATACTTTTCTTGCATATTTCGCTTGTTGTCTCCCCTTTCTCTTTTCTCGCTTCTATTTAGTTATTTAATGTATTGTTGTTGTTTTTTTCATCACGACAAATGTTACTTAAATCAATATTGTGGTTAAAAGATTTAAGTTCAAATTTCTTATTAAAAATTACTCAGAAAATAGTGTAAATATGTTTCGGTACAATACTGCTTTAGAATGCATAAAATTCATGAAAATTTCTGAAACTCTGAAAAGTGGGTTGGATAATGCAAATATTATGAAAACATTATATAACACATTTGGTAAACTATTGAAGCCTAGAGTAGTTGTTTTTATATATATTTCAAAATCAATTACATCTTAAACAAGATTATCACTGTTATAGTTTTTTCTTTCTTGTAAAAAACAAAATCTTTAAATGCAAATGATTGCTGAGACTGGCATTTTAAGATTTAAATAATTTTCACTGTGGATAAACTAGATGGGGACAATATCTCATAGGGTTCTGGTAATGATTAGATTAGGTAAATGCTTTTTAATTCCTTAGTACAGTACCTGGAACACAGTTAGTGCTCAATAGGTAATGGCTAGTTTTTACACATTTTATACTGTTTATATTTTAGCAACAATTGCTAATATTTATAAAGCTGACCAAGCTGGGCTTCCTAGAGTTGCAAACCCTATTGGAGCTGGTAGATGCCTAGCTTTTCTTCCACCATTCTGTCTCCTCTCATCTAGAACAGGTATCAACTGATGGATCTCAGCACTTTGACTTTGACTATGTACCTTAAAGTCAAGATGTTGTACCAATATCTTTCTCAGCACTGCTAGTTGTAGCCACTAACAATGGATCTAATTTGACACATGAGATGGAAATTACTTGCCATTCCCACTTTAAGTTGTAAATAGACACTTTCAGGCAATCTGGCAAGCTCTGGGTGGCAGGGGATTTGGTGATGGAAGCACTTCCAAGGTGTCACTAACATTTTCTTATCTGAAACTGTATCAACAGTTTTAGGAAATTCTGTGCTTAAAAAAAAAAAATTCTCACAATGACTACTGTGGACCATTCAAAACGTGAACATTTCCTTCTCCTTTTCACCTTTGACCTATTCAGAACCAAATCCATTCGTGGTTGGCACTGAGAAGCTTAAAGTTGGAGAAGTGTAAAACAGACAAATGGGTTTTCAGATTGTTTTGATCACTCATTACAACACCATTTGTTTTGATTGTCTGGAAGAGATGAGTGTTCTCACTATCCACCAAGAGAGTGCAATTAAGATGAAAGGGAGCTACTCTCACAGTGTTATGGCAAATATGGAGCTTCCAATCCTAAATCCTGGCCTATAAAGTACTGGTATTTGGTAAACAAGATGAAACAAAGAAACTCTGAAAAATGAGGTTGTATCCAGCATGCTAACCGGAAGTGGCTATCTCAAATTCTTCCATAATAAAAGTAAAAGTATCTTCACCTCCTTAAACAATCCAAAGTATTCAGGCAAGTAGACTTTGTGTCTCTGACTCAAGCCTGACCAAGTAGATTCTAGGACATGAGGCACCAGAGATGAGACTAATCAAGAGCCTCATATTCGGTAGGACCCTATCCATGTTATTATTCATTTTATAAACCAGTGTTAACTTTCCCAATGTTTATAAAAGAAAATGAAAAAGAAACATCTGAGAGAATGTTGTGTGTGGGTGTGTGTGTGAGAGAGAGAAACAGAGAGAGAGAGAATGAAAAAGAGCATGTGCATGTAATACAATCACAAGGTCCAAAATTAAAGATATTGTTTAAAACGTTGAATTATCTAATTTTCATCTCATTCCCTGTTCATTCTGTCTCCCTCATCATAACTTCCTACAAGTAACTACTTTCAATATTTTCAATTTGGATATCTCAAGATTGTATGTTTATATAAGGAAACATGAAAGTGAATTATTTCCTCCTTATTTTACATAAATGATTACTTACTACATAATTTTCTGGAAATTACTTTCCAGAAAACAATTTACCATGGAGATCTCTTTTCTTTGTCCTGTATCAGTAATTAGAAATATACTCTTTCTTTTAAATAACCATGTAGTATTTCATGGAATGGATGTACATAACATACATACTATAACCAAACCTCTAATGATGGACACGAGTCCATAAAGTATAGAAGCAGCCATCAAAATACTAGACATTCTGGTAAAAATGAATCCAGCAAATTTCTGGTTTCAACTGTGACATTTAAAAAGCTTAAAAATCACCACTTCCAACCTTAACATAAGAAAAAAAGCTGAACTGAAAATCAATGATTTTCTTAGATTGTTCAGAAATTATGGGCACAGGGCAAACTGTCACCCAAACATCTGTAGAGACAGGAAAATACAGAGAAACACAGCCAAGGTCAGCACACCTAAAGCAGACACCTCCGGGAACATAAACTGATAGAAATATTTAAATGGTAATTTTCACTAATTGCTGGAAGTTGACTATAGATTTGCTTGATGGTAGAAACTCCCGGGGCCTAATCTTAGAGGAAAGACCACTTTTATGGGCTTTTTTTAAAAAATTTTTTTTAATGTTTATTTATTTTTGAGACAGAGAGAGACAGAGCATGAATGGGGGAGGGTCAGAGAGAGGGAGACACAGAATCTGAAACAGGCTCCATGCTCTGAGCTGCAGCACAGAGCCCGACGCGGGGCTCGAACTCACAGACTGTGAGATCATGACCCGAGCCGCAGTCAGCCGCTCAACCGACTGAGCTACCCAGGCGCCCCTATGGGCTTTAAATCAAGGAATTCTAGCAGATTCTCACAGTGAAGAGTCAAGAAAAATCCACTTGCATTTCTGACAGGGTAAGAGAAAAGTAGCCATTTGAAATATGCCCAGAGAGTTCTTAGGAGAAACAAACTTCAACTTCTAGCCAGATTAACATACAATCTCACACTCCAGGCCTATTTTTACACAATGTACCCTATTACTCAATAAATCATATCTTGTTTGGTTTTTATAAATAAAATTGAAATGGAATAAATGCTAAAAACTGCAGTCAGGCAAATCAAATTCAAACAACAGAAAACCAAAGACAAAGAGAAAATCTTGAATGAAACCAGAGTAATAAAACACTTTACTTATAGAGGAATAAGAAAATAATAGTGGACTGATGAAAAACCATGAAAGCAAGAAACTTGAGCGAAATATTTAAGGTGAGGGGGAAAAACGACAACAATAATAAATACCATTTCAATTTCTGTATACAGTGAAATCATCCTTCAAAGGTGACAAAGGAATAAATCCATCCTCAAACATACAAAAATTAAGGGAATTCAACACACAGGATCTATAAAAATGTTAAAAGAAGTTTTTCAAGAAGAAGGAAGTGGTATAAGTCAGAAATGTATATTTAGGGGTGCCTAGATGACTCCGTCAGTTAAGTATCTGATTTCAGCTCAGGACATGATCTCGCAGTTCATGGGATCGAGCCCCATGTCGGGCTCTATGCTAATAGCTCAGAGCCTGGAGCCTGCTTCTGATTCTTTGTCTCCCTCTGTCTGCCAGTTCCCAACTCATGGTCTCTCTCAAAAATAAATAAATAAATAATAAATATTAAAAATTAAAGAAACATATCTATATCAAAGAAAGAAGAGTTCAGAGAAGAAATAAAGGTTAAAATAAAATCTTTTATTTTTCTTATTCTTAATTCATCTAAGAGATTTTACAAAGTCATTTTTTTTCAAATAATAGCAAAAATGTATTATATGATTTTAGTACATGGATAAGTGATATAAATTATAGCATTATTATAAGGGACATAAGGAGGGATTGGGAATAATACTCTATTGTAAGTACATGTACTATTCATGATATTATATAATGTTATCTGAAAGTGGACTTAGATTAGTTGAAAATATATATTGCAAACCCTCTGGACACCACTAAATGTTTTTTAAAGAAGTATAATCATTATGCTAAGAGAGAAAAGAAAATGGAATTACATAAAAATGCCCAATTAAAATGAGCAAAGACTGAAGAAGAGAGAAAAATATAAAAATAAACAAAAAACAATCACAATGATGAGGAAGATGATATAAATATATGTTAATTCAGGTATATAAATAATCACTTTAAATGTGAATAATCTGAGTGCACAAATTAAAAGACAGAGTTTTTCAAAGTGAAAAAATAAATGTAAAGACATATTTAGGTCTAAAGTAAAAGAAAGAAGAAAAGATCCATGCTAACACCAATCAAAAGAGATTGGAGGAAGCTGTATTATTTTCAGACAAGGCACACTTTAGAACAAGGAAAATTATCAGAAAATAAGAGGGATTTATATAATGATATAAGGCTCAATTCTTCATGAAGACATAAGAATCTTCAACATGTATGCACCTAACAACAGGGTGTTAAATTACAAGAGACAAATCTGATAAAGTCATAAAGACAAACAGACAAATGTACTATCATAGTTAGATACTTTCATATCCCTTTCAGTAGTGGATAGATGAAGCAAGCAGAAAATGTCAAAGGACACACTTATCTGAAAATAACTATCAATCAACTTGATTTAACTGATATTTATAGAATACCAATCCAACAACAGTGGAATACACATTCCTCTCAAGTTCACATGGCGTATTCTCCAAGACAAACCATGTTCTGGGTCAAGAAAACACATCATAACAAATTTAAGAACACAAAAACCATACAAAGTATTTTCTCTAGGCACAGTGGAGTTAACCTAGAAATCAAAACTGGGAAGATAGTAAGAAAAATCCTCATGTTTGGAGATTAAACAACATACTTAAAAATAACATGAGTCAAAGAGGTGTCAAGGTAATTTTTTTAAGTCAAATTAAATGAAAATGGAAACAAAATGCACCAAAAGTTGTAGAATACAGCATAAACAGTTATTAGAGGGAAATTTATAGCATTAAATTCAGTTATAAAAAAGATGAAAGTTATGAAACCAATAAATTAAGCTACTATCTTAGAACACAAGAGGGGAAAAAAAAGCTTAAAGCAAACAGAAGAAAATAAATAATTCAAACTAAAGGAGAAAAATGAAATGAAAATAGAGAAAGTCAATAAAGTCAAAATCAGTTTCTTTGGAAAGATCAATAAATTTTATCATACTCTGTCCTGACTAGCCAATAAAAACATTACTATAAAAATAAAATAAAAGACTCAAGGCACAGATCTTATACCTTTTACAAAAGTTAGCTAGAAATAAATCCTCTCCTAATTTTAAAATGCAAAACAATATAAATTCCAGAAAATAACAAGGGAGAATATCTAGGCAACCTTCACCATTACATGATTTTTTTTTTTTTATCAGATACAACATAAAAAGTAAAATCCATGAAAAAGAAAATGGTATGTTGGACTCCATTAAAATTGAAACCATCTGCTCTTCACAGTCACTGTTAAGACGATGAAAAGACAGGCACAAGCTTAGAGAAAATATTTGCCAACATATACCTGATAGATAATTTGTATCTAATATACACAAAGAACTCGTAAAACTCAACAATAAGGGAATCTGCAATCCAACTAAAAAAAAAAGAACAAAAAGTATGAACATGCTTCAGTAAAGAAGATACATAGATAACAAATAAGCTTGCGAAAAAATGCTCAGCATCCTTTGTTATTAGAGAGTTGTGTATTGAAAGAAAATGAAATACCACTACATACCTATTAGAGTGGCTAAAAACTAAAACCTGACAATACCAAATGTTGACAAGGATGTGAAGCAGCAGAAACTTCCATTTGTTGCTAATGGGAAAGCAAAATGGTACCATTACTTTGAAGACAGTTTGGCAGTTTCTTACAAAACGAGACTATCCTATGATCCAGAAGTTGTGATCTTAGGTATTTATTCAATTTACTTCAAAAATTATACATAAACAAAAACCTGATTATATTTTTTATAGCAGATTTAATCATAATTACTTAAATTGAAGTAACCAAGATGTCTTTCAATAGGTGAATGCATTAAAAAAAAAACGATAGTGCATCCATACAGTTGAATACTTTCCTGATTAAAAAAAAAACGATATATCAAGTCACAAAAAGATATAGAAGAACTTTAAACGCATATTGGTAAGTCTGAAAAGGCTATATACAATGTAATTCCAAATAGTTGGCATTTTGGAAAAGCAAAACTAGAGAGATGGTAAAAATGTCAGTGGTGCCCAGGAATTTGGGGGATAAATAGTTGAAATATGGAAAATTTTTAGGATAATGAGTATTTTTAATGATACTGTCATGGTAGACACATGAGATGTTGTTAGAATCCATAGAACTGTACGCTGGATAGAAACAAGGCAGAACTAAACTGTGGGAACCCAATATTGACTCCTCCTGATGGTTCTGATCCAAACCTACAACTTAAGAAGGTTCTACAGAATGATAGCTTAAATAATAAGATTATGAACAATAGTGGGTATATAATAAGGATGAATTCTGAGAAGTCCTCATCCTTGTTAAATTTTATATCACAGTGATTTAATACCACTGTTTCAGTTACTTGAACACTCTTTTTCTATGGAGAAAAAAGATACGCATTTTTTCTCTTTGTAAGACATGGTTTTATTATTTGCACAGGCATGAATTATTTTGTCTAATTACTGCCAGAAGAAGGACTATAGATCATTGATTATAAAACTAATCATGATTTTTGGCAGCCGTTCCCTAAATTTTGACTGCTTTATGGCTAATAATCCTTACATTTATAGAGCAAACAGAAGAATAAAAAAGCACAGTAGGCTGGGACAAAAAGCCATATGTACTCGATTGACCCTTGAGGATGTAACTCTAACGCAGTATAACAAATGGGTCTCATTATAATAATAATCATAGAATGTGCGATTAAAAATTGGAAGGGAGCTAAAGAACTATATAACCCAAGTACTGACAAATAACAATCAACTTACATCCCTAACACAAATGCAGTGTTGAACAGAATTTTGAGTCCACATCCCAGAAGGAAGGAGCTTTGAAATGGATCAGATATTTCTGTTAGATGCTCTGGAAAGAGGAGCAGTGCCTTGGACTTCTAACATACCCTGCTTGATATTACCTAATACCTCATTTTACCTATTAGGAAACTGTACAGATCAACTGTGCATCTTGCCTAAAGTCAGAGTGCTAACAGAGTCCTCTTTCTAGAATCTAGTGGTTGTTATTTAAGATTCAGCTGATAAATATTCAGGGCCAGGTCCTCAGGTGCCTTTGTACTTAAAAGGGCAGAGAGTAGGCAAAAGCTGAATGCACAAGTCCTAAATCCCTGAATGGTCCATAATTCCTCTGGTTTCTCCAAATGCAGGAATGCATTCTCCTATACAAGGCTCTTTAAAAAGCAGATTCAGTGGCTCAGAAGGGAGGTCTGAGGGAAATGGGGGAATTAGCATTCATTTAACAACTATTTGGGACTGAAAGTAGGCTAGGATCTCCAGACATATCTCATGTATCTCTCACAAAACAGAGAACAGTGACATTATTAAAAAATCTGAGGCTCATAAGTTTAAATAATTTTCACAAAGCCTAACAGATTAAAAAAATGTCAAAATTGGTTTGGACTCAGATAAGTTGAGCCCAGACTGTGTTCTTTTACTTCATGGTAGTGCCTTCCTGATAATGGACAGAGACACTTTGTTAATCATTCTCATGTATGGTATGAGGAGGTAAAACTTGTAAACATAGCTTTGTGCTTTCAATATAGGGCATATAAATAAGTGGGAGCAATTATGGAGAAAATGACAGGAAAAAAAAGATCAATGAAAGAAGCAGATAGTTGTAAAGAATCAAACATTTCACAGTTCTGTAAAACTAAAATATATATAAATACATAAAAGCATTATCCTTATACTTAAGAGATACCAGTTCAGAAACAACAAAGAAATCATAGTCATACCGTCCCTCATAGTTTGGGATGAATCAGTATCATTAGTATTGACTTTTCCTTTTTTTTTTAATATGAAATTTATTGTCAAATTGGTTTCCATACAACACCCAGTGCTCAACCCAACAGGTGCCCTCCTCAATACCCATCACCCACCCTCCCCACCCTCCCATCCCCCATCAACCTTCAGTTTGTTCTCAGTTTTAAGAGTCTCTTATGTTTTGGCTTCCTCCCTCTCTAACCTTTTTTCTTTTCTTCCCCTCCCCCATGGTCTTCTAAGTTTCTCAGGATCCACATAAGAGTGAAAACATATGGTATCTGTCTTTCTCTGTATGACTTATTTCACTTGGCCTAACACTCTCCAGTTCCATCCACGTTGCTACAAAAGGCCATGTTTCATTCTTTCTCATTGCCACGGAAAGAGCCTAAATGTCCATCAACTGATGAATGGATAAAGAAATTGTGGTTTATATACAAAATGGAGTATTGACTTTTTAATTCAAGAGACATTTAAATGGTCTTTAGTCTGAAGTCTCTACTAAGTGCAAAGAGTTCAAGTTTTGAAGATCTAGAAAATGGAAAAATAAGAACATTTTTGGTATGATGTCATCAGCTGAATAATGATTGTGGAAATAGAATAAATGACTTGATATTTATAATTTCTTGTCTTATTACTAAGTTGTGACATAAGTAGACTTCTTTTGTTCAAATGCATATCAATTAGTTATATAGGAAATCAAGGGAAATACTCCTTCAGATACCTATTTACATGGTGTGAAACCACTGTCTAAAGACCAGCATAAAGGTATGAGAAATATCTTTCCCTTCAACTCACAACTTTGTAACTGTCGGTTATACTGTATTTCTGATCTGTACACCAAAGTTCTTGCTTAATTTCTGAACATGTGTTTCTCTTAAAAAGGTTTCTATCTGCCAACTTACCACCTTGACAACATACTAAATAAAGCAAGAATTTTAGATAACTCATTTAGGCTCATTCCCCCCCCCCCTTCTTTTTTGGTCTATTTTTCAACTTTTCTGAATTTGCTTTCTCCTTTCCTATATATATTTTAGAGTTCTCTTTATAAGCAGTTCATTCTCAACTGTCTGGGATTTCTTCCAGAAAGCCCTTGGTTGGAATTCTTTTGATTCTTGGTTCTGTATACGTAAAATGGGATAAATTATTTTCTTCTTAAGGATAATGTTTAAATGAAAAACAATAATGCCTCTGGCACATAGTAAGGGTTCAAAATGGCTCACCAGTATGAGATTCTAGAGGGAAGGGATCACGCTTTATTTATTTTTTAGCTCAGTATTTGTCCTATAGAACTTGTTAAATGAATGTTGAAGAAATGGATAAAAACACAGGTTGAAAATTTAAAATAAACAAAAAGAGAGGTGCCTGGGTGGCTTGGTCGGTTAAGCCTCTGACTTTGGCTCAGGTCATGATCTCGTAGTCTGTGAGTTTGAGCCCCACATCAGACTCTGTGCTAACAGCTCAGAGCCTGGAGCCTGCTTTGGATTATGGGTCTCTCTCTCTCTGCCCCTCCTCTACTCACATTCTGGTCTTTCTCTCTCTCAAAAATAAATAAACATTTAAAAAAATGAAAAAAATGAAATAAAAATTAAAAACAAACAAATGTCTTACTTTCCTGCACTTTACAGTAAAGAAGGGAAAAGAAATATATGCAATAAGATAACTTCAATATAGAAACATGGACGAGATAACAAAAGCATGCATTGAGGTGCTATAAAACACAGACACATTCATTATGAACATCCTCCCGGAATTTCTCAACTCTCTTTTTAGAGGGAACACAATGGGGCCTCCTTAAAATAGGGAATAACACATCCTCTCCCTTAGGGCTACAGTGTAAAACATTTCAGTGTCAGGGAAGAAGGAGCTTTAAAAAAATCTTCTTCCTCCTGCACTTTTTTTATACATTTCCCTTTCTGGAATAATTGTCATAGGGTGGTAAGACTTGGGAGTTGGTGAGACATAGACTTTTAAGTGCTGAAGTTCTGGAAAATACCCCTGTTTTCTAGGGAAAACAGAGTGCTAAGGATGTAGAGAGGTGAAATGGTTCTAGGCTTGAATAATAAAGGATAGAATTGCTAACAGAGATTCGGGATTATAACTCAATCAGGAATATGAAATGTAAATTTTGCTGCTATAGCTCATTGAGCTTCACAGACCATAGGGTGGGTGGATATTGGGCTTGATGAGAAAGCTATTTGGCTGAAGTGAGGGAAGTTTACTACTTTTAGAGCCATGACCACAAACTTCTCAGGTGGCAAGAGATAACTATCAAAACTTTGGATTCTCTGCACTCCCAGACTCGACTTCCCAAGACAGAGAACGTATTCTCAGCCTCTCTGAAGACCTAGGTGTTTATTCCCAAAAATAAAGAAGTGGTGTTAGCCACCTTGACGAAAGGTTGGCAGAAAAGTCCCAGATATAAGACTGCATGAGCCAATGCTCCACCTTGATAATTCCCCCTGCCTTTTTTAATGCAGTATTTACTACTAGGAAGGGGAGAGCGATATTCCAAAGTAATTCACCATTGTGCTTTATGGCTCTTTCTTTCTTTCCACTTATACTATTCTCATTTCCTATAGCATCAGATAAGGGAGCAGAGGAAAGGAAGACAATAGAGGGAAACACATTTACTTTGTAACAGTGACAATACCAGTATTGTCTTGACTGTTCACAGCAAACATGCAAAATTTGTATACTTGATCCCACTTTGCAAAAGAGAACACTGAGACTCAGAGATAAGATAGAAGTAACTTAGTTTAGCTGACTTGGTCAAAATTCAAAACCTTGATTCTGACTTCAAAGACTGAATTTATTTCACTGCTCTCTGAGATATTCAAAATATTTAAGCATTTTAGTAGGAAAGATTTTTGAGGTACAAGCTCTTGAAAAGTGTAATCTGAAGCACAGAGTCTCATTTTACCTAATTTATCCTGATTTACATTATTGCCTGTTTTTGGCAGGTCCTTGTAGTTTCATTTCCAATTTGGTGCCTCTTCTAAGGCACCAATAGTCTAAAGTTAGGGATTATTATTCTGGCTTGTCTTCTGTAGGCACTCTTATTTTAAAGTCATATGTTCCATAGGAGGGCCGTTTTTCTAACTTCCTCAGTGAAGTGATCACAAGTGGAAACTCTTAATCTTGTTCATTAGCCCTTTGTTATTTCTGTTCCTTAAGTGTCTTTACTCTTTTCTGTCTCCACAGATTCACTAAAACCTCAGAGTCAAACATGGCTATTTCTCTTCTTACGTTAGCAACTGAAATTGTAATTTAGGTCATAATTAGAAAATACTATGGGATTAAATTGTGTTAGATCAAGCCATAACCTTTTTTCAGACATACTCAACTTTTACAGAATGGCCCCTATGCATGTGTATTCTTACCAAGTTAAAAGTCTAGGACCTTGTTTCTTGACATGCATGAGCAGACTATGATTAAGAGGATTCCTATGCCTTGTACATGTCCTATATATTGTCCCTTCCTTTCTTCACTGAAGTAACAACACTTGGTCTCTGTCTCTCTCTAGTTCTAAGTCTAAAGGTAATGCCAACCCTACAAAACAGGGGCCATGTACAACTCAGTTTGGAAATGTCATAGGGCCTTGGAGTATTGAGTTAATGTTACTTGATAATGATTTTAATGCATCCAAACATGTAACACTGTAAACATAAACACCAAGTGTGATAGTGTTTCCTATGACTGACATTTTCTTTCCATAGATGACTGACATTTTCTTTCCATAGATGATCACTAATGTAACAAGCTGTTGGCCTATGGCTATTTTTATTTTGCAACATATGTTCATTAACAGCAGAGGGCGTAGAAAATATGCATAAATGAACGTAGAGGGTATAAAATGTGAGTGAATTGTAATGGAGAGTCCACACATGTTTCTCACTATTCCTACTGCTGTTTCTAGCTAAATAAGTGATGGTAATTTGACCCAATTTTTTGTCCTCATACTAAATAGTATTTTCCACTGCATTTTGAAAGAGTGAGGAAGATTTGGGAACCAGGGTGGAATTGCCATGGAAACTGCAGCCACACTCAGCCAATAAAAAGCT
This sequence comes from Acinonyx jubatus, assembly GCF_027475565.1. Lineage (NCBI taxonomy): Eukaryota > Metazoa > Chordata > Mammalia > Carnivora > Felidae > Acinonyx > Acinonyx jubatus. The sequence goes on from NC_069391.1 coordinate 44,930,531, forward strand.
TCCAACATGCTCCTTCAACTTCACTCCATTCCAAATTTAGTGATTTAAAACACCTGTTCTCTAGCACATGATTACTGTGATTTAATGGGGGTTTATTAGAGCTGTAAATAGGATACATTTTTTTATGAAGGTGTTGAATATTGGTGTGCATATCTATTTTTGAAAAGGGTAAAAATTCTTTCCAGCTGATATTTTCAGATCTATGAAATTCTGATTCTCTTATATTTTGTGATTTTAAAAGGTAGAATGAGGTGAAAAAAGCATCCTGGAACTTGATGTTATAGATACACTAATCAATAAGGCTACATTCACTACTATGTTCCATTAAAAAAAATGTATTTAGACTGAATCCCAAGTACATGTAGGGCATTAGATATCCACAGGGCTGACAGCCAGAGATGAACGCTTCTAAAGTCTGTTGTGACTTCACCCTTTTCTTACCTCTAACCTCTACCCTCTCTTGGTAGTCAGAATGCATGTGTATATTTCCTTTTATGTTTTACATATATTTAAAACCTGAGATTTGTAGGATGCATTTTCTCTTATGAAATGCAAAGATCACTTTTAGTTTCACTGTTTTTTTAAATGTGTATTTATTTATTTTGAGAGAGAGAGAGAGAGAGAGAGCACACTCAACAAAGTGCACACATGAGGGGGGAGAGGCAGAGAGCGAGGGAGAGAGAGAATCCCAAGGAGGCTCTGCTCTGTCAGTGTGTAGGCCAAGGCAGGGCTTGATCCACAAACCATGAGATCACAACCTGAGCTGAAGTCTAAGGCCACTGAGCCACTCAGGTGCCCGTATTTTGATTGTTTTTGATGTCAGTTTAAATGCTAATGTTTTGCAAAGGCCAGCTAATTGCTGGCAACTATTTGCCTTACTTTATAAAACTGAACAGTGGTGTGTGTGTGTGGGGGGGGTATAATCTGTTTGTTTTTGCAAAATATTTTAATGAAAAAATAACCCTTCCATGTGAAAGAAGCAGTTCAAGGATATAAATAAATGGGAACATTCTGAAATTATTAACTTTTAATAAAGCTATTGGAAATATGCCCAGAAATAATATGTAAAAATATATTTGATATTCATACAAATTAAGGATGCTTTTATTTTAATACTATAAGTAGCAACATAATTATCATGATTCCTCCAAAATATAGAAAAAAAGGATAAATTATAAACTTTAAAAATGTTACAGATATAGTCAGGGGTACCTGACTAGCTCAGCTGGTACAGCACGTGACTCTCAATCTTGGGGTTGTAAATTTGAGCCCTACTTTGAGCATAGAGATTATTTAAAAAAAATAAAACCTTAAAGAAAAGTTACAGAAATTTAGGAAATACGGCCTAATACATTAAGAATGCAATAAGAATGATTGCATTTATAATAGGACCACGGACACTGAAAAATGATTGCTGTTTATGTGTATATTAATGATCCACTTAGCTATATAAAATAGGATTGTCCTTTGGCATTGCCTTATAGGCAAGTTACAGTATAAAACTAGCTCATTTTTATCCTTAGCAAAGACTGAAAAAGTAAATGTTCATAAAAAATAAATAAGTTAAAAAATTGAATTGCATTTATAAAGTCGATGAGATATGAAACCAACGTATTTAAGTATACTCAGAATTTCTGGAGAGAAAATAATGACTCTTCATGAATAAGAATATTATCCAAAAATTTATTTCTGTATTCTTGTGTGGCATATGAAAACATGCAATCAAATATACAGCAAAAACTTCCAGGCTTTTATAAATACCTTCACTGAAACTCTTTCGACAATCTAATTCTTGATGTGAATGACTAAGATTTTTTAATCATGACTATTTTCTTCATTTGTTTAAATGTTTATATATTTTTGAGAGAGAGAGAGAGAGAAAGAGAGAGCGAGCATGACTGGGGGACAGGCAGAGAAAGAGAGGGAGACACAGAATCTGAGGCAGGCTCCAGGCTTTGAGATGTTAGCACAGAGTCCAACATGGGGCTTGAACTCACAAACCATGAGATCATGATCTGAGCCAGTCAATTAACCAACTGAGCACCCAGATGTCCCATGACTATTCTCTTCTTAAATACAATAGGCAATTATTTATTCAAGATAGACATTCTTGATCAACTCTTTTCATGTATCTACTCATGGTCCCTATTCTAGAAGCCCATTTCTAAGTTATTTCCATATTCTGCTATTAAGAATGTATCTTTTTAAAACATTGCCAAGCATCCAACTAGCTAGTCATTTGTTCACTCATTTCTCCATACTTTTAACAAATACATTTTTAATGGATATTATGTGCCAATGCAATGTGCTTACTAGCCCTATGGATATAAAGACGTGGAAGAAGAAAACCCTACAGGTGGTTCACGAGAAATTGCTTTCAATTTAATTCTAATAAAGATTAATTAGAAAACAGTTGGTATTCTTCTCTAGGAGACTATATTTATTTTGGGGTGTGACCTTGTGCTTGTACAGGTATTTCTAATTATCAAGGAATCAGCAGTTGAAAAGGATTATTAAAAGACAGTGTCTTTATATACTGAAGACCTGTATCGGGATGAAGCATGCATTGTACATTTTCATGTTATGTTTACATACTCCATAACTTTTGATCCCCATATTTTAAGCTGAGAAAAGAGAGGATTGGTTAATTGACAAGTCTAGGTTATCAAACAATAGAATATCTCCTTTTGTGTTCCCATTAAATTATGGTCCTTTTCTTAATTTTATTTTACTAGCAAATAGTCTTGATAGATAAAAAAACTATATTGAGGTTTAGAAATAATATAATATAATATAATATATATAATATAATGTAATATAATAATTTGAAGTGTATATACATACATATACATACATACATATTTGCAATTGTTTAACCATTACCCACAACAATATACTGAAATATTACAAAAAAATTATAGATATATGTGTGTATATATCAAGTCAGTAGCTGTATATCTATTGCTGTGTGTAGGGAATAAACAAATCTGATGGTTATACTGGAATTAAAGGAAGCAATGTGATATAGTGTGTAGACAGACCTGATCTCTAATGGGCAGTTTGTTACTTAACCTTCTTATCCTTTACCTCCACCTCAGGGCATCAGATTTCTTTCTTTGGATAGTGAGAATTCTTTCTGGGATTGTATGGTTTTTCACCAGTTCCCAAGATATTTAAATTTTTAAAACTCTTTTTGGTTTATATGAGTGCAAGTGGACAACAGAAGCAAACAAATGAGTCCTTGTCAGCTGTCAGTACTGAAAAGCCCTGAAATTATATCTATATCTATATCTATATCTATATCTATATCTATATCTATATCTATCTATATCTATCTATAGACATATGAAGGAGTTGTCTAAATGCATGCAACACAAAACCCGGTGACCTCGTATTATGAGGTTTGCTTCAACTTACTCTGAAGTTTGTACAATTTCAGCCTGACTCAGGTACCTCATTTGATTTTCTCAATCCATTTTTCTTGCCACTAAGATCAACCTTAAAAGCATCAACTAGGTACACTGGGTTTTGATAAATAAAATTCTGATAGTCCTTTCTGTATATTAGCATGAGGTCAGTTGATTCAAATCTTAATTTTGTGACATTTGACGTATAAAGAGAGGGAGGAAAAGAAGAAATATATTTTGAGGGGAATTCCATAGCCATATGATAAAAACTGAACATTTAGTCTATATTCCATTATCAAAGACACTAGGCACCAGCTTTTATGGTTTTTGAATATCATACATAACAAGAAATACATTTCACAACACAATCCAACGTGCATACATCTCTATGTATATGTGTGGACACACAAATATATGTTTATTGGGATGCCTGGTTGGTTCAGTTGGTTAAATGTCTGACTCTTGATTTTGGCTCAGGTTACGATCTCATGGTTTGTGAGTTTGAGCCCTGTGTCAGGCTCTGTGCTGACAGCACAGAGACTGCTTGGGATTCTCTCTCTCCCTCTCTCTCTGTCCCTCTCCCACTCATGCTATCTCTCTCTCTCTTAAAATAAATAAACTTTAAATTTATATATCTTCCTGTATAGGCATATATATATATATATATATATATATATATATATATATATATATAGTTAGTTAGTTAGTTAGTAACAAATTAACAAATTTCCCAAAACTCTGCTCACTCTAACTATGACAAGCTCTGATATTTTGAGGTTTTCTATCTTAATTATCATAATTAATTAAAGTATACTTACTGAGACGCACTAAAAACATGTAATAACCTAGTAAAGGTCCATACTTTGAAAAACACTGGCCTAAAGCATGATTGCTACCCAGTCCCTCTTAACAAAAATTTCAGGTACGAACAGCCCTGAGTGTTTTTTAACTTTTAGAGCCAGTCTTCACAGCGGGTCAATTGTATCATGGGAATATTGCCACGTGAATATTTAGGGAATCAATTTTCAAATCCTCAGCTTTCCTAGTGTTCTTTTCTCAGTTTGATCTGTCTGATAACAGACACAAGATGATCCCTCTTTTTCCTTCCAAATATTCTTTTGCCCATTTTTTAAAAAAGAAAGACAAAACCCCTCAAAGAGCATGAATCCATACATTGCCCAAATTAAAGATGCACCCCCCCATTCCAACATGCATACATTGAAACATGTATGTTGGTTTAGGAAGACTCTTTTAATGGTTTCTTAATAGCCTTGAGTATATTATAAATTGAGTGCTGAGATCACATATTGTCAAAGAATGAGTTACTCTTGGGGAATGTTTACAGAAGCAAGACAAAGCTTCATCTTAACACAGAATTTTTTCCTGACATATATGTTGGATATACTGATTCCACTGATAAAATTAATTAAGGCTCTGCCACAATCTCCATCACCCAATCCTAATTATTTAAAATAATATACACAATTATTTTTAAATTTTCCTATGATGCAAGATACTATTAAAATTCTTATAACTTAAATTTCATTTAAAAGCATAATCAATGAATCCTAAGAATATAAGTATATTACACATTTTGATAATTATTAAATATAAAAAGGTAACGTGGAGAAAAATAACTTGTTCATGAGATATACTGAACTTTATATAACTTCATTGTCAATTTATGAATGTTATTTACTGGTAGAATGAAACAGATTTGAGTGGAATCAATTCTATTCCACTTTCTCATTTTATTTATTTATTTTTTAAATGTTTATTTATTTATTCTGAGAGAGAGAGAAAATGTGCACACACTTATAGGGGAGGGGCAGAGAGAGAGGGAGAGGGAATCCCCAGCAGGTTCCACTCAGTCAGTATAGAGCCTGATGAGGGACCTGATCTTACTAACTCTGCGAGATTATCAACTGAACTGAAATCAAGAGTCAATTGCTTAACCAACTGAGCCACCCAGGCCCCCATCCACTTCCTCATTTTTTAAAATTATTTTTTAATGCTTATTTATTTTTGAGACAGACAGAGACAGAATGTGAGTGGGTTGGGGCAGAGAGAGAAACGCACAGCATCCAAAGCAGTCTCCAGGCTCTGAGCTGTCAGTACAGAGCCTGATGTGGGGCTCGAACTCACAAGCTATGAGATCATGACCTGAGCTGAAGTCAGACCTCAACCGACTGAGCCACCCAGGCGCCCCTCCACTTTCTCATTTTAATAAGAGCATTAATTGATATTATTTTCATAAAAAGTTAGATAGTAATATACAAAGCACATGGAGTTAGACTTTTTAAAATAACTGCTAGGGCGTTCTGATTTTGAATACAATATGAAGTACATAAGACAATATGTCATAAAAATAATTTTTAATGACCTTTTATCTGACTACATGAATAGACAATTTGAAATTTTTTGAAGCAAACCACCTTGCATGCACAAATATATATTAGCCAGTAAATTCACTCTCTTAATTTGGTGGAAATATTCTAAACAGGATTAATCAGCCTGCTGTTATTAGGAGCATCTTTTTTATGCATGAACTGTTCAGAAAGGGTTAAAATAGTAATTTAAATACATTTTTCCATAATATTATTTTTTTATTTAATGCTTTAACTCATCTTATACTTAAAATGTTTTTCTAAATCCTAGAGCTGAAGATTATGCTCATTTTTCCCAATTGGCACAATCAATTCTGTTGTCAAAACATCAGTTATTTCAGACTTGTTTTCTATTAGAGACAGTCTAACAAGATTTTTCATTGAAAAAATGTGTTAGTACATGTTTTGAAGCATATTTAAAAGAAAAACCTATTGAAAATAAAGTTTAAAATGCTCCATGTAAGACAAATAATGAAAAGCAGTGCAATCAAGATCTAAACAAGGTAAACCTAATATAACTATATCTATATTTAAAGAGGAAGAACTTTTTTCCATTGCTTCAATTGTAATGCCATAAATTTCTTTATATATAGCATGTTAGCTGCAAACCCCAAAGTTTCACATGTTGTATTTTTGTTTTAAATTTCAAATTATTCTTAAATGCCTATTGTCATAAAATCATTGATTAATTGGGGCTTTGGGAAAATGTTTCTAAATTCCTAAACATATGAAGATTTTATATGTTTGTTTATGCTATTGGTTCCTATGTCTGTTGTGCTGTCATCAGAAACAGAGTCTACTTCAAACGTTTGGAATTTTCAAAGGTTGGCTTTATGATCTAGTATAGTCGTTTTTTGTTGTTATAAATACTCTATGTATGCTTTTATGTGTATTCTGTGTTGATTTTGTATAATAGTCTACATACATCCATTAGGGCATTGGTTAACCATGTCATTTAATCCTCTATATGCTTACTGATTTTTGCCTATGGATTCTAAAATTACTGAGAAGAACTGTTAAAGATACTTTTTCACTATAATTCTGGATTATATTATATATTTCCTCTTTTGTCTGTGTCAATTTTATTTATATTTTTATGGTGATTTTAATAAATACATATATATTTAAAATAGACATCTTCCTGATTAACTGAGGCATTTAACATGATGAATTTAAGTTATAATTTTACTTTAACATCTATTTTGTGTGATATTAATACAATTCTGTAAGTTTGATTTGGGAAGGGCTCACCTGGTTTATATTTTACTATCTTCTAGCCTTTTAATTTTTTTAATTCTTTTATTTTAGTTGTATTTGTTGTAAGATCATGAAGTGAGCTTTTGATTCTGAATCAGCTCACTTTTTAAGGGGAACCCTCAGTCCATTTACATTTTATTTAATTGCAGTTATTTTGTGGTTTAAATGATTCACCTTAAAAGCCCTTCTCTTTGTTCCACCTATTATATGTTCCTTTTTTCTTCCTTTCCTGGTTGTGACTGACAATCTTTTATTTATTAAGATTCCTATGTTAATTTGTTGAAGACTCAGTTCTAGAGATACAAACTTAAATCCTTGATTTATCAAATTCTGGTGTTAACTTATAATTTTGCCCTCTTCCCAAAGGAAAATTCAGGGACCTTAGAAAATTCTAACTTTCTTTAATCATTTACAATTTATTAAACATGTAATATGAATATTAGAAGATATAAGTTGTGACTATTATTTTTAAAAATCCATGTTCTTTTAAAGTTATGTACATAATGACCTTTGCATTCCTAGTTATTTCTTCCTGTGTGTCTGCTTTCCATTTGAATCCATTTTCCTTAAGATTAAAGCTCAGCTATAAGTATTTATTTTTATGTTCCACTGAATATATACTTATTTATTTTACTCTCATGTTTGGAAGGTATTTTCACTTAGTATGTAATTCGAGGTTGGCAAATATTTTCTTTGGCTTTGATGGTTACAAATGAAAAGTAGTTTATAAAAATAACCTGATTATCCTTGAAAATAATCTATTTTATTCTGGCTGATTAGAAGGGTCCCTCCATCCAGCTGCATCCCTCAATGTCTCTAGATTACAATACTTTCACTATAATGTTTGTAGGTGTGGATTTTTTCTTATGTATCTTTCATGAAGATTACTGAGCATTTTGAATCTGTGAATGTATCCATCCATTTTGCAATGTTTTTATCTCTTGTCTCTTTATATGTAACTTCTTTCCCATTCTCTCTCATTGTCCTTTACACCTTATTAATGTATTTTGTGTATTCTCTCTTCTATATTATTTTCCCAGGCTTCATATATGGAATAGGTTCTTTTGTCTAATCTGCTGTGAAATCTATTCATTGGGTTCTAAGTTGGGGTTGTTACATTTTTTTAACAAGTTTATTTATTTATTTTGAGAGAGAGGGAGGGAGAGAGAGTGTCCCAAGTAGGCTTTGTGTTGACAGTGAGGAGTCCCACATGGGGCTCAATCTCATGAAGCATGAGATCATGATCTGAGCCGAAATCAAGAGTCAGATGCTTAATTGACTGAACCACCCAAGTGCCCTGAATTATTATACTTTAAATGTTTAGAATTTCTAGATTATTTTCCTCAATTCCTTAATAATACCTTTTATAACTTCCAGTTTTTTACTAAAATTTTCAATGAACATCAGCTATTATTTCTGTAAGCATATTAACTGTATTTGCTTTACTGTCTGTAATAGTAATTTCACCATTTCTAGTACATGAAGGCCTGTTTCTGTGATTTTTTGTCTGTGCTGTTCTCATTTCTATCATTTTATCTCTTCATAGGCCTAGATATACTTGAAGTTATAGGAAAATGTATTTTTAAAAAAAGTAATGGGAAGCCTAAGGTGATGCTATTTCCCCTCATATAAATACATGTCTTGTTTTATTCTACACACACACCTAAGAGCATTAGCAATCTGGAATCATGTAAATGTCAAGTCCTGAGATTATTCTAGGCCATCCAAATGTATCAAAGACCAGTCACAATTCATGTAAAGGTTGATTTATTTTCAATGGGCATTAACTTCTATAGTCTTTCAATTTTACAACACTAGGGTCCTCATCATTTGTAAGCTTGGGACAATTTTCAGAAGACACCTAGAGACTTTCTCAGTCTCTTAGCTACTTTCTTTTTCAAAAAAAATTTTTTTAATGTTTATTTATTTTTGAGACAGAGAGAGAGAGAGACAGAGCATGAGCAGGGGAGGGGCAGAGAGAGAGAGAGGGAGACACAGAACCTGAAGAAGGCTTCAGGCTCCGAGCTGTCAGCACAGAGCCCGATGCCGGACTCGAACCCACGAACCATGAGACATGACCTGAGCTGAAGTCGGACGCTTAACCGACTGAGCCACCCAGGTGCCCCGCTACTTTCTTTTTTTAATCAGAACATCTTTCCCATTAATAATTTTAATGGCTGTCATGACTCTTTGTACTTCCTTCTTCTCCAAGGTAATGGCACAATATTCATACATCTCCTAGTTTCTTAGTAGGTCAAATTGTTGTAACAAAACTCCAGAGACTAGGTTGCTTAGACCACAGAAATTTGTTTCTCCCAGTTCTGGAGCTTGGACAGTCCAAGATAACTTCCTGGCAGAATCATTGTCTACTAAGGGCCCTTTTCCTGGTTTTTAGACAACTGCCTATATCCTCACATAGGCAGAGAGCTCACTCTCCCATGTCTTCTTAAAAATCCCATCATGAGGCCTCTGGCCTTATGATTTTGTATAAACCTCATCATTTCCCAAAGGCCTCATCTCCAGATACTACCCTATTGAGGACTCTATGGGGGAAATTTAATCCATACAACCTTGCAACTATTATGCTTCTAGGAAAGTGTGTTCATATTTTCTTAAGTGTTCTTAGTTATCATGCTTTATGGATCATGAAGGTTGGCCCAAATACCAGGACTATTGTTACCACAAAATCAAATCTACCCTCAAGAGACTTTATTCCACTTCTGCACAGCTTCATAGAGATCATCATTCTTTTCATGCTTCTTCAGTGTAAGGATAGATTGTCTTATTTGTATATCCTTCAAGATGCCTTTATGTATGTATCTTGTAAGGTAATTTATCCAACATTAAAATAATAAATAGGATGATGGAAAATATGAATAAATGGAAAAAATATTTGCAGTCATACCAAGGAATAACAATTATTAGCATACTGTAATTTATTATAATAGCATTTTCTGCACATTTGTATACACATTCCCCCTTTTAAATATGAGTTTTTAATCACGGATGCTTTCTGCCTTCAAATATCAGCATTTCTTTTTCATGTCATTAATATTATCCTATAATCTATATTATCCTATATCTATATTGGAATAACTACAAAATATGTCATTTCATGAGTGTACCATCAATCAATCCCAGTTATTAAATATTCAGACATTCAGAGCTTTTAAAAAGTGTTACAATTGTGTGTGTGTGTGTGTGTGTGCATTGTGCTGATTTCTAATTGATTCATTTTTATTTCTTTGTTTAAATAAGACTTTTGCTTGTTGAATTCCTGAGAAGTAAATTTAATAACATATTGCCAATAGAGTCTTGATTATTTTATTGACCCATATGTTATGATGATAACTTTAAAAAAACAATAGAAGCCATGTTTTTGATTGAGTAAAATGAAAGAAGGTACACCATGGAATCTTCACCCTCTTGAATAGATTAGGTTTTACTAAGCTCTAGTCCTCTGCATTTATTTTGGATGTGTTTTTAAAAAAGAAAAAATATATAGAATGAATTTCTTGGTTCCCCATCTCAAATGAATATATTATGTAGTCTCTTCAAAATTAAATAGAGTTTTGATCAGTCACATAATATGTCCACTATGATCATTTTCAAACAACAAAGCATTTTTCAGCTCACTGAATATGACTGTAAGAAATGTGCAGACTTATGGGAAAGGCTTATTTAAAGTTCCTTTGACTATAAAAAGACATCCTGATCACCGCTACCACCATGTTTCAAATCAATAAGTCCAGGGATGCAAATAGAAGAGTTATTAAAAATTAATCTCTGCATTAAAATGCCTGTGTGACTAATAGCAAGTAAAAAAATATATGGTGTCATAAATCTTTGTACTGGCATTAAACTCCTCTTCTCATAAAAACATTGTGATTTGCATGCACTGGTTATGCCTTGGAATTTATGAACAACAAATAGCAACATGACAGGAAAAAATATCATACCATGAAAGAGAAATGGAGAAAGCAGAAGGAATTTAAATGGCCGGATTGGTTCAAGGAGATGGACTTAAGGTGGACCTTTGATTCTCACAGTCCTTTTACTTTTCTTGGGCAAGAAGCAGGAAGATCATATGCATGCCAAGTAATTTAACTAATAAAAGTGTCTGATAGAAACACATTATTGGGATACCTGGGTGTCTCGGTAGGTTCGGCATCCAACTCTTGATTTCAGCTCAGGCCATGAACTCACGGTTCGTGAGTTCAAGCCCCACGTTCAGACTCTGCACTGAAAGCCTGGGATTCTCTCTCTCCTTTTCTCTCTGCCCTCCCAGGCTATCTCTCTTTCTCCCTCTCTATCTCTCTCAAAACAAAGTTAAAAAAAAAAATAAAGTCATCATTATGTACTTTTTCTTTTGCTTTCCTCAATCCATTCACATTTACAGAGGATGTTAGAAATAATCATATGGTTAATTTAGACCAAAGCATGAGTATTGATGCAGAAGAATATAAATAAAGAAAATATTTGTGTGTGTATGTATATATGTATATGTATACATATATACCATAAGTATGATGATGGGTTGATTGTGATATTATCCTCATGCAATACTTTTTGTAGACATGATTTACTATATATTTTCTATAAAAATCCTGTATACCTCTTTAGGATATTTAATTGTTTAGTGCATAAGGGCATAAGAGGGTATAATGATCAAATAAAGGGGATTCAGGGTAACTGCATTGATTTGGGTTTACAACAGTCTTTCTGAATATGTAATGGATCAGTTAAGATATTTTTATCCTAACTGCAAGTGACTCAAATCCAACTCAAATTGGGTAGCACAACAAATAGAAAATGAATTTATGTTCAGGCAACTAAGAAATCTATGGATAGATCAAACGTAAAACAGGCTTATCCAGGAGTTCACTTATCTCTCCACGGTCCTTCTTTGTCTTTTTACCTTCTTCTGCACAATGGTGTGTCCCAGAAGTTCTAGCTTCACGTTCTTTCATTTTAAAAAAGTGCCTGCAACACTTTCCAACAATCCCAGAGAAAAGGCTCTTTATCTTTTACTGATTCTGAATGGATATAGTTGATGTGTGTATCCCTAAAATAACCATAGAAGGTAGAGAAAATCTGCATTCAGAATTAATCAGGTCTAGAGTACATGTCAGAAACACATGGACTGAGAAAATGCAAAGAGAGGGTGATTACAGTGGTGAAAATAAGAGTGAATATAACATATTATGAGTAGCAGAAAGGAGGTCCATTGTAATCCAGCCTGATGGCTGCAGGACATTCTTACACACATTGTTTATTTACAAACATGTTTAAAAGACATTAGGCAGCCCACACACCACTGAAAATACAATGACCTCTTTTCCAAACAATAAAAAAAAATGACATATCAATCTATTACTGTATTCAGCTTTAAATCTTGGACCCTTATGGAATATATATCCCTCTTTCAGAGAACTGGATACAGTGCTTCATTGTCTAAATGAAAAAGTGTATTACTCCCACCACACCCAGTATCCACTAGTAGGAAAAGAAAAAGAAGAGGTGAAATAAATGCTGAGCAGGTAAAAACAAACAAACAAAATGTAACAAGACCAATCTCCCTAGGATGTGACACAAGATTCTCTTTCCAATCTAAATGCTTAAATGGTAAGAGGATATATGTATACTTCTTGTTTATGTATTTCTCTCTCCCCTTGATAATAGATACGAATTCCGAAGATTTAGTCCCAATTGTTCACTTCTACTGCTGAATATAATAGTGGTATGTGACTTGAAATCCAGAACAGGAGTTGTTCTTTACAATTATTAAAATGAAAACCTGAAATAAACCTCTAGCTTTGATTTGTTGATGAAAAATGAACATACCTCATTAACCACACCTACTCTAGATAAGTCATCTATCACTAAATAACTCCCACATTCCTCCTGTGCTTAAAACTCTCTAAAAGCATCCCACTCATTCCTAGTAAACATGACATCTTTACAATTACCTATATGTAAAAGTATATACCCAAACTAGGCCTTGTTAATTTTTTCTGGCTTCTCCTCTCTCTCTTCTCCAGCTAAAATGCTGTCTGGGCCATTACTCGCACATGCCATGCAATCTCCCACTCAGCCAGTTGCTGAAATGCCTTTGCTCAATACACAATTTCATCTCTCTTGTCTGCTATGCCTTTATTCAAATAGCACCTGTTCAGTAAAATTTTTCTTGAAAATTGAACCTCACTTCTGGAAATCTTTGTCCTTTTCAATTTTCTCCATCATTCGCATTACTCTGTGTGTGTGTGTGTGTGTGTGTGTGTGTGTGTGTGTGTGTATACATTTCACTTATTTATTGTCTTTTTGCTTCCAGTATATTGAAGCTCCTGTAGGGAAGACATTTTTGTGTATTTTGAAAATTGCTATATCTACAGTGTCTAGAACAGTACCTGAAAGAGGTCTAATGCTCAGGATTAAAAAATATATATATCAGTGTAAACTTTGGAATAATCTAAGAAAGACTATATATGTTCTGGAAAGATAGCAGATTACTAAACTTTTATAAGCCTTAATTATAATATTTTAAAAATGAGAATCATGTCTATTTCACTATATTCATATAAATCTTAATGAGATAGATTTAAAAGTTGTTAGTGCAAAGGCTGTGCTACATCCTCAATAAATATTCGTTTGCTTTCTTCATTTTCTCCTGTTCCATTATCCATTCAACGATCAACTCGATTAGTTCTTTAATATATACCTGTTCTAGTTTTCTAGGGTTGCCGCAGCAAAGTATGTCATGCTTAAAACAATCAAAATTTCTTCTTTCATCCTTGTGACTCTTGATCTCTAGGTGATGAGTTCAAGCCCCATGTTGACTAGAGATTACTTAAAACTACAATCTTTAAAAATTGTATTCTCTGATAGTTCTGGATATTATAGGGCTCATCCTAATCCAGTATGGGTTCATCTCATATCCATACATCTACAAAGACCTGCTTCCACTTACGATCACATTTCCAAGTACAGAGGAATAGGACTTGTAACATATCTTTTTGAGGGATGCGATTCAACCTACTACACTAGATTTCCCTTGCTTACATCTTTATTTCTGATTCAACACAGGAGAGGGTCACTTTTTCTCTTAGTATTATCACTCTCAGAATGACTATGTATATAGCAAAGATGGTGAAACTAGAAAGTTAAAGAAGTAGATAAGAAACAAAAATCCTCTCAGATACTATCAAGATAATTTATATTTTAAAAAGCCTGTATTTGCTTTTGGCTACCTTTTAGAATTTTCTCATATTCATGAGATAAAATACACAAACAGATTAAAGCATTCTCTATAAATTTAAATGTATAATTCACACAAATAAAATATAAGTAAATATTCAGTCTTGCAAGTGCTGAAAGAAATACAAATACAAAGAAATACAAATCAAAACAATTTTGTTAATAGATGAAAAAACAAAAGCATTTGACATTCAACTTCCATTCATTATAAAAAAGAATCAACAAAGTGCTGTTAGAAGAATATGCCTCAATGTAATAAGGGCCATATATGAAAAACTCAAAGCAATCATCATACTCAATGGCAAAAAACCAAGAGCTTTCCTTCTAAGGTTGGGAAAAAGACAAGGATATCCACGCTTACCACTTTCATTCAACGTAAGACTGGAAGTCCTACCATAGCAATTAGACCAGGAAAATAATAGGCATTCATATTTGCAAACAACATGATAGTATACATAAAATATTCTAAAGACTCTATGAAAACACTATTAGAAGTAATAAATGAATTCAGTAAAGTGGCAGGATACAAATTTAATACCCGGAAATCAGCAACATTTCTATACACTGATAATGAAGTAACAGAAAGATAAATTTAAAAACAGCACCATTTACAGTTTCACCAGACAGAACAAAATACCTAGGAATAAACTTAACCGAAGAGGTAAATGGCCTGTACTCCAAAATCTATAAAACACTGATGAAAGAAATTGAAGATGACATAAACAATTGGAAAGATATTCCATGCTCATGAATTAGAAGAATTAATACTGTTAAAATGTTCACATTATCCAAAACAATCTTCAGATTTAAAGCAATCCCTATCAAAATACCAGCAGCATTTTTCACAGAACTGGAAAAAATAATTCTAAAATTTGCATGGAACCAGAGAAGACCCTGAACGGCAAAAATAACCTGAGAAAGAACGAAGCTGGAGGTATCACAATACCAGATTTCAAGATCTACTACAAAGCTATATAGTATTAGCACAAAAAAAGATATATAGATCAACAGAACACAACAGAGAGCTCAGAAATGAATTCATGATTATATGATCAATTAATTTATGATAAAGGAGGCAAGAACATACAATGGAGAAAAGTCTCTTCAATAAATAGTGCTGGGAAAACTAGTTGGTTACATGCAAAAGAATGAAACTGGACCACTTTTTAACAGTATGCACAAAAATAAACTCAAAATGGATTCAAGACCTAAATGTGAGACAGGAAATCATAAACATCCTAGAAGAGAACACAGATAGTAACTTTTTTAACAATAGCTGTAGCAAAATTTTCCTAGGTATGTCTTCTCAGGCAAGGGAAACAAAAGTAGAAATACACTATTGGGATTTCATCAAAAAAAAAACCTTCTGCACAGGGAAGGAAATAATCAACAGAACAAGACAACCTACTAAATGGGAGAAAATATTTGCAAATAATCTATCTTATAGGGGTTAATATACAAAATATATAAAGAACTTATACAACTCAACACCAACAAAAAAGCAATCTGACCCCCCAAAATGGGCAGGGGACCTAAACATATATGTGTGTGTATTTGTATACACACACACACACACACACACACACACACACACATATATATATATATTTATATCCTTGGAACTATATATACATTTACATATTTTTGTAAGTATAATACATATTTATAAATATAAATATATAATATAAATTATATATATATATTTTTTTTCCAAAGAAGATATACAGAGGTCCAACAGATGTTCAACATCATTCATCATCAGGGAAATGAAAGTCAAAACCACAATGAGATGTCACCTTACACCAGTGAGAATGGCTAAAATCAAAAAGAAAGAAATACGAAGGTTTGGAGAGGATGTGCTCTGTTGATGGGAATGGAAACAGGTGCAGCCACTCTGGAAAACAGTATGGAGGTTCCTTCAAAAATTAAAAATAGAGTGGCACCTGGGTGGCTCAGTTGGTTAAGCAGCTGACTTCAGCTCAGGTCATGATCTCGCAGTCTGTGAGTTCGAGCCCTGCATCAGGCTCTGTGCTGACAGCTCAGAGCCTGGAGCCTGTTTCAGATTCTGTGTCTCCCTCTCTCTCTGACCCTCCCCCGTTCATGCTCTGTCTCTCTCTGTCTCAAAAATAAATAAGTGTTTAAAAAAATTAAAAATAGAAATACCATATGATCCAATAAATATACTGTTGGCTATTTACCCAAAGAAAATAAAAACACTAATTCAAAAAGATATATACACTCCTGTATTTATTGTAGAATTATTTACAATAGCCAAGAGATGGAAGCAGACTAAGTATCCATCAATAGACAAATGAATAAGGAAAATGTATGAGATATATGTATAGATATAGGTAACTCTCTATATCTTTCTATATAGATATAAGTAGATAGATATAGATATATAGATATCTATCTATACGTCGACATATGGAATATTATATGACCACAGAAAAGGATGAGGTTGTGTCATTTGCAACAGCATGGATAGACCTAGAGGCTATTGTACTAAGTGAAACAAGTCAGACTGAGAAAGACAAATACCATATGATTCCATTCATAAGTGGAATCTAAAAAAAGACAAATAAATTTAAAAAATGAATAAACAAACAAAACACAGCTTCAGACCTGTAAATACAAAGAATAGGGTGATAGTTGCCAGAGGGGAGGCTGGGAGGTGGTTGGGGCAAAATGGGTGAAGGGGAGAGGGGGGTACATGCTTAGTCACAGAATGACTAAGGGGAATAAAAGGAATAGTCAATAAAATAGTCAATGATATTGCAACAGTAATGTAACAGGACAGCTGGTAGCTACACTTGTCAACATAGCACAGGATGTATAAACTTAACAAATCACTCAACTGTGCATCTGAAACTAATGCAACATAATGTGAACTATATTGAAATTTAACAAAGATAACATTTTGATATGTTTCTTTTTTTTTACCAACAAAATAATCAAAGACCAAAGAGAAGAAATATAATCTGGTAAACTACATAATCTTGCTCTCATACATTAGAGTTGGTGTTCAAATTAGAACAAACTTTGCGAAAAGCAATTTGACAATACATATTCAGTTTTTAAATGGGAATTTATCCTAACAATATGACCCCAAATTCACATAAATGCACAGGGATATTATAGTAGTGAAGATGTAAAAGCAACCTGAGTACTAAAAAGTAAGGCACAGGTTCTATAACTTAAGTTAGGATCCTATGCATGCTTTTATGTGTGTAGAAATTTTGTTTGTGGGTGGCCTATCTCAAAATGAAAATAGCTTTCTAATCTTATGGTTATAAGTGTATCCTCATGTAAAAATTTAAGCATAATCTAATGCAGGGAAAAATATTCATAATCTCACATTGATTAATAACTCATAGTTAACATAGGAGAGAATTGAAATGTTTAACGACAATGGTGACCCTTGTTTTGACATACAGAGGGATCATTTTGCTTTAAAAGCACATCCGAAGTGGGCTACTGGGGTGGCTCATTTGGTTAAGCATCTGACTCTTGATTTCAGTTTAGGTCACGATCTCCCAGTTTGTGAGATTGAGGCCTGTTTCTGGCTCTATAGGACAGAGCCTACTTGGGATTCCCTCTCTTCTATCTCCATGACCCTCCCCGCACACTTTCCCTCTCTCTCTCTCTCTTTCAAATTAAATAATAAATCTTTTTTTTTTTTTTAGCACATCTGAAGGGTGGATGCCAATTCACTAGTATCTCAGTGTTTTCTTCTACATTTCTAAGACTACTGTCTTTTTAATTTGAGCTATGTTGTTTTTGGCTTCACAGCTATTTCTTTTAGAAGTTAGAGTAATCTGAACCTCTGTCAACCCTGACAATATCCAAAGCACCGATCAATCTTAATCTCACTAAAATTAGGAAAACCACATCCTTTTATGCCTCCTGATATATTAGAAGAGAAAGCCCACCTGCATCACCTATACATATCACTGTAACATCTATACTGATACTCTGCACAGAGCCTTGAAAAAAATGAACTTAAATTTACTCCAACTTGAACTTCTGCCTGTTTCTGCTGCAAGGGGGCAGGGTTCAACCTTTCCAACACAACATGGAGCGAGATAAGAATAGAACTTAGAAGTTCTTTCCTGTTACGGACTGAATGTTTGTGCCTCTTGATGAACAGGATTCATATGTTGAAACCCTAACCCTCATGCACTTGGAGATAGGGACTTTACGAAACTAATTCATGTTTAAAAAAAAAAAAAAAGGTCATAGCAGTAGGGTCTCTATCCAATTTGATTACTGTCTTTATAAGGACAGACTCCAGAAAGTTGACCTCTCTCTCTTTTTTTGTACATTCACAAAGAGGAGTCCATGTGAGCACACAGCCAGAAGATAGCTGTCACCACGATCTTTGGACTCTTGGCACCTTGACTGGAACCTGGATATGGGACTTCTTAGCATCTGAAACTTCAACAAATGTATTTCTGTTGCTTAAGCCACTTAGTCTGTGCTCTTTTGTTATTGCCACATGAACCATAATGTGAACCATACTTACACATTCCCTACCTCTCACGCAATCACTGCCACCAACATCAGCTCCTAACGGCCTTTGATCTTCCCAGCCACTTTTTATATTTTATGTTCTTTGCGCAAATTCGGGCTCGTGCTTGCATTTACAGCTTCTCTAGTTTCCCTTTGCAGGAAGGGAGCCAGCGAGGCTAGTTTCCCATCCTGCTAGTGCCATTTGCTTTTTCCACATGCATAATGGTGAAGATCATATGGCCCTAATAAATTATTGAGAGCAGTGATTAAATATGCTTCCGTTCCTATCAGAAGCAAACATTTCAGCAACCCGTGGACTTCAGGGTGCTGTTAAAAGCCCTGGCCAGCATGATTTTTGTACTTGTTCTTGTTATTATCCTAATTAGGACCAGTTGTTGGTTACTGTTTATCTTCCTCAGAAAGACCATCTTATTTAAGATCATCTATGAAAAACACTCAGAGAAATATAAATTGCTCATCAAGTATTATGTGTACAAAGCATAATTGCTACACATATAATTGTGAAATTAAAAGTTATAATTTTTTAACAGTAAACTCCATATATCTCATTTGGGGATTGAAATCAACCATAACATTTTGTCATTTATGTAGGAAATATGTTACTCCTCTAGAGTTCTAATTCATAATATCTTGCATAATGGCAACTTGATAAAGAGTATTCTTTTTTTTCTTTTTTTTTGGTCACATTCTCCTTTTTGTATATCCTTAAGGATACAATCATACACTCTTTGGCTATGCTCTTTGGATTGCAAATATGAGTCCTTCCCTAGAGTTATGGGATGTGAATATTTAAGCCAATATTATTGAGATATTATTTAGGTATTGAGACATTATCTAGATATAAAAAAGATATCATGTTTGGGCCTGCATTTGGGGTGATGCCAATAACCATAATTTCTGATGATTGACACTCATTTATTCATTAAGAAAGTTTGTTAGATAGTCATTATGTGTCACAGGCTTTTCTAGCTAGCATGCTCAATATGAAAATGCCTAAGACATGGAGTAAAAGCAAGGGAAATTTATATAGTGGAGGGTAGCACCTATGAAAATATTTATGTCAAATCTAATTATTATTTAAAAATATAAGAAAATATTGGAGAGATTAAAATCCATTTCAGAGATCAACTGAGACATAAAAAATGTATGTATGTTTTCTAGAAATGGAAGTAGTAAAAATTCTTAGCAAAAGAACTGGTAACTGTAACATAGAATGTTATATGTTGATAAGGGAGAGAAAGAGAAACGGAGGGAGGGAAGGAAGGAGGGAAGGTAAGAAAAGAGAGAGCAAAGGAGCAAAGGAGGAAGAAAGACTGGAAAGAAGGAAGAAAGGAAGGGAGCGAGGAAGAAAGACAAGAAAGGAGGGAAGAAGGAAGGGAGGGAGGGAGGGAAGGAAGGAAGGAAGAAAGGAAGGAAGGAGAGATGGTATATTTGGAAACACTGGGAAGGTATGTATGGAGACATTATAATGCAGACGTTATTGCTGGGAAGACTGATCTGCATGTAAAAGGAGCTGTGGGAATTATAGTCAGGGGCTAGGAAGAATGCCACTACTTGACAAAGTCCTAAGCAGGCGTTGTAAAAGGACAAGTCAAGATGCAAAGCCGTGCCTCAAGTCACGGGATGCTCATGACTGGAGTGGTAAATTGGAAGGGAAAATTGTAGGAATTGCTTGAGAAGATGTCCCAGTAACCTCAGAGTTTCCTTTGACTATGAGTGGACTGGAACAGCTTAAACGTTCAGAAGTGCCACTTTAATTCTTGGTTCTA
The DNA here is from genome assembly GCF_027475565.1 of Acinonyx jubatus. Classification (NCBI taxonomy): domain Eukaryota; kingdom Metazoa; phylum Chordata; class Mammalia; order Carnivora; family Felidae; genus Acinonyx; species Acinonyx jubatus. Next base: position 44,951,138 of record NC_069391.1, read on the forward strand.
CACTAAACCAAAACATAGTGAACAGCAGAATAGGGGTGCAATTTAAGTAGAAGGCTGAGAAAATTATTTTCAACATTGGTCACTGCTCAATTTACAGCACCCCATCCACGACTTCATTTTCCCTTCCTTTTCCCTCTTGTCTTTCTTCCTCCCTTGCTCTTTATTCTCTTTCTTCCCTTCCCTCCTTTTTTCCCCTCCTTTCTTTTCTCTTTCTCTCCTTTATCAACATGTACTATATGAAGCATTTTTACCCTACTTCTCTTTCTAGAAAACTTACATATATCTTTTATATTTCAGTTTATCTCTGAAGCTGATTTCAATCTCTCAAGTATATTACTGCATTTCTAAATAATAATTACATTCGACATATATATTTTCATAGGTGCTACCCTCTACTATATAAATTTCCCCTGCTTTTAATCCATTAAAATATTTCATGCCTTATACATTTTCATATTGAGTATACTAGCTAGAAAAGCCTGTGACACATAATAACTATCTAATAAACTTTCTTAATGAATAAATGAGTGCCAGTCAATCATCAGAAATTATGGTTATTGGCATCACCCACTACATACATCTCAGTGTCAAGAATATGTTTCAAAAAGAATCTGTTTACCATTTTCCAAGTAGAAATATTGTGTGTACATTTAACTAACCTTGGAAGTGCATTAACGCTAAATTTGCCTTAAAACACATTTACACAACCAAGGAAAAATGATGGTAAAAAAAGGATGGATTCACTTACTATAGGTAAGTTGAACACACACAATTTAAAAAAAAATCAGTTTAAGACCAGTCATCTCTTTGTCTTGTTGTTCGGTCAAGCTCAGCGGAGAATTGCACTCTGAATCCTGTTCGGCCCCTGCTTTGTGACCTTGGACATATCACCTTACCTCACCATACTTAGCCATCATCTATAAAATGGAAATCATGGTAATACCTATTTTGTAGGATTACATGTATAAATATACACGAAGTACTTAGAATTTTGCCTAATATATAGTAACCATTTTTTTAAGATTTTTAATTTTTAAGTAATCTCTGCACTCAATGTGGGGCTGAAACTCACAACCTCCAGATCAAAAGCCATATGCTCTACTGACTGAGCCAGTCAGGCGGCCCACATACAGTAACTTCTTAAAATGGAACCCCTCTAACATCTCTCTCACATTCAAAATCTTGGGGTGCCTGGGTGGCTTAGTCAGTTAAGTATCCGACTTTGGCTCAGGTCATGATCTCAGGGTTTGGGAGTTCGAGCGCCTGCATCAGGCTCTCAGGCTCTCAGCCCCTCTCTCTTTGCCCCTCCTGCTAGTGCTCTCTCTCAAAAACAAATAAACTTAAAAAAAAAAAAAACATAAGTGGTACTCTTCAGCTCCCTGTTTTACATGCCTCCCACCCTGGTCTGAGATCAAAGTTTGACTCTGCAAGAGCAGACAACTGTCAGGAAGCCTATTTGTCTAACTGCTCTCTGAAGCTTCTCCCCTTACCTGCCTTCTGAACTGGTCATGGCCAGACTCAAATTTGAGCCAGGTGTGATCTTCAAACCTGCAAATTATCCTCCTATTAGAGATGATCTTCACCTTTTCGAGCAAAACCAATTTTCATTCTTGAGGCAGTGGCCATATCTACTTGAAAGTTCCCTCTGGGCCTTTTTAACAGGGACGTTTGCTTCTCAAACTTCCCAGTCTTAAAGGTGCTTGTATTTGTCTTGCGTCCTGGCTGACAGAGGCAGGATTGCCTCTTTTGGGGCTTGAGCCTCCTTTTGAGAGGGCTTTGCCTCTGTGTACACCACGGATTGCTATGGTTTTGCTCCTGCTGTGTTTTTGCGTCTCTGGTAGAAAGGATTACCAGAGTCTCAGGGTGATGCTGTGCTCGCTGTCTGTAAGCATTCTTGTTCCTGACCATCTGAGTCAATACTCTAGCCAAACAGTGCATAAGGACCCAACTATCCTTGGCACTTGCTTCCTAGCCTTTATCGTCCTGGTCAACTACAAGTTCACAGACTGAAGTATTTATTTGTCCTCCTCTGCTGTACCTTTGCAAAGCTCTATGCTCTCTGGCAAACGTCCATCTGTATCATGTGTGTAGGAGGGGGAGGGGGAATGTGCTTAAGTTACAATATCCAAACTTCACCACTATAGACCAAAGACCCTATCTTTCACCCTGTATGTCTATGACAAACTAAACTTACTAGTTAACACTACAAGAGCCAATCTTACTGCTCTACTCCCCTCTACAAATTACCACCCCACCCCTACATATACCCATTAACCTTCCATTTATAACTAAGAACAAAGCTAGTTAACTAGGTAGCTAGCTAAAGATTATCTATCTATCTATCTATCTATCTATCTATCTATCTATCATCTGATCTGTCATCTATCTTTAATATGTTCTTACTGTGCACATAATCCACATGCTTTTGCTTCTGATATCATACTGTCTGATTCTTTCCATAACAGCAAATAGAGATCTACATTGCAGTTTTCATCAGTGAGGTATATTCATTCATTTGATTGTACATTTCTGCTTTTGTAAGCAATCTGATTCTGTTGGGAGTTGGCTTTCAATATTAAAACCTTTCAAGTAGCACCACAGAAATATTTTTGTACTTTTCACTTTATACACTTCAAAAAATTTTCAAGGTATATTAAATGATTAAAAACACTTAACAATGCAGTTCATACTGTAAATTGCTTCCAAAAATCATGTATTGAGTAATATTCCCAATAGCAATGGGGTTTTTCAATCTTTCGAATATTTGATGAGAGAGGTGCCTGGGTGGCTCAGTCGGTTAAGCGTCTGACTTTGACTCAGGTCATGATCTCGTGGTTCGTGGGTTAGAGACCCATCTCAGGTTCTGTGCTGACAGCTCAGAGCCTGGAGCCTGCTTTGGATTCTGTGTCTCCCCCGTTTTCTGCCCCTCCCCTGTTGTGCTTGCTCTCTCTCTCTCTCAAAAATAAATAAACGTTAAAAATTTTAAAAGGTAAATATTTAAGGAGATTGGAGTATCTTGAACTTTAAGGGAGAGACTTTATTGGACAATAAAAGACAGTGCATATACACTATCAAAAGCACCTATACTTTTAACTGTTTGGGTTAATTCAGGAAATTCAAAATTGCTGTATCAAATGTTTTATATATCATTTAATGGAAGATTATTTGATACTCAAACAAATGGAGTAATGATACATGCTATAACATGAATGAACCTTGAAAACATGCTGCATGATAAAAACCAGTCCTGAAAGACCACATACTTTATTATCAGTTTTATATGAAATGTATACAACAGGAGCATATATGAAGCCAGAAAGATTAGTGGTTGTCTAGGACAGGGAGGGGTAGTCAAAGGGGAGTGATACAAATGTTCTAAAATTGTGTTCATGTTCACACTATTCTATGAATATACTAAACACTAGTGAATTGCACACTTTATACAGGTGAACTTTATGGCGTATTAATTATATTTCAATTAAGCTGTCAGAAATAGCTTGCTTTGGTTGGATTATTCATTATTCTGAGTTGCATTTTTTTAATACTTGTCTTTCCTTTTAGAATGTAAGGTCTTTGAGAACAGAGACAATTTCTATCCTGTTCATTTTTATGTCTCTAAAATTCAATACATGTTTGGCATATATTATGTGCTTTATGAATTTGTTTGGATGAATCCATTTGAAAATATATCATTAGCCAAGCAACTGGATAGCTCAGTTGGTTGAGCGTCTGACTCTGGTTTTGGCTCAGGTCATGATTTTGTGGTTCATGGGATTAAGCCCTGAGTCAGACTCTGTGCTGACAGCATGGAGCATGCTTGGTATTCTCTCTCTCTCTCTCTCTCTCTCTCTCTCTCTCCCTCTCTCTCTGCTCCTCCCCTGCTCACTCTTTTTCAAAACAAACAAACAAACAAACAAACAAGCAAACATTTGGGGCTCCTGGGTAGCTTAATCAGTTAGGCATTCAACTCTTGATTTCAGTTTGCATCATGATGTGACAGTTCATGAGTTCAAGCCCCATATGGGGCTCTGCACTGACAGCGAGGAGTCTGCTTGGGATTGAGGAGTCTGCTTGGGATATATGATATCATATATATCATATATATTCATATACATATTCATATATATACTAATGATATCAATATATATCATTAGTGGACTAGGTCTTAGTAGAGACTTATTACTAGGTTAAGTGTGAAATATACTAAATTCATACTCTCTACTGTACAGCAAGGTGACTTATTCACTGAAAGTTGTAATTATGAATCTAGTTATCAAGAAAGCAGAAAAAGCAATGGCTTTTTAATATGATGACTGCTTGAACTTAAGCATGGAAAACTGAGAGAAAAGAGGCATTTTATATATCTACTCAATATTATTTTATGGGAAAACAACAATTTAAAAAGTTATACTCATAACCTTAGCTAGTATCATCTACTGATGTATCATAAAAGGTAAAATTGCCAAGACTGAGGTACTGAAGTACTGATATTTTATTGGTAATTAATGAAACCCTACTTAAAAGAGTTTAGCTGCACTGAGCTTACGATATAAGGAGACTCGATCTTAGAACATTGATTTTAGGCAAGCAAACTTTTGTAGGTTGTCTAAACCTCTTTGGAAGTCAGTGGCCACATTCTTGTGAAAGAAACTTACAAAATCAGACTCTTAGTCAAAGTCATTGTGTGCATTGTGGTTAGCACTTTACATTCATTCTTTTGTTTAATCCCCATGATTATACTCCGGTATTTTAGATAAGAGAACAAAGACAGAAAGGTTAGGGGTCTCTATATCCTATAACTTGCTAACTAATACCTCTAAGAAGCAAAGGCAGGTTTTCTGATTCCAAAGCGCATGTCCTGCCAATGATTCATTTGAGAAGGTGGCTAGAAGGATTTCTTGAATTTGACAGGCCTTTGGAGGTTTCACACTCCCAGAAATCCAAAAATAAAAACACAATTAAATAATGCATAGTCCATTGGGTGAAACCAGATGATGGACATAATTTCAGGTAAAATTCCATTAAAGAATATATAATTGTGTTGCAGAACACAGCAAAGTTTGTTTTTATATGCGTATGTGTGTATGTGTATACATATATGTGTATATATATATATATATATTCTAATATTTACTGTCTTTTTTAACTTTACCATCCTCAAAAGGATCTTCATGGATAGAATTTCATACTATGCTCTGCATTTGGTATAAAGCAGATAGTTTGTGTTTTCACAAATTCCCAAAACCCAGAAGAAGGCTCATTTCATTCCGAGTGAACAGATACCTGTACCTTCTTAAATAAGGCTAGCAAACTGGGGACTGCAGGGGGCAGGGCCCATAGCAGCTTGGCAATTTTGCACAGATTTTTAAAAAGCCAGTAAGTTCCTTTTGGCCTTTCTAAAAGACAAACACTTTGCAGAAAAGCTGTGCAGTAAAGGAAACTATCAAAAATCATTCTTGTAGAACAGGGAGGCAGTGAGGCACACACTATCTCCCTTGTGGTTTTAGAGTCTGTAATAGAAATTAACAGTGCCATCTGCAGCCCGATTATGCACTTTAAGATCCCCGCATGGTTTATAGCATGCATTATGGTATACAGCAGCATTTTTTGCTAAGCTAGTCACAGTTATATTCATTTTCACAAAATTAAAAGATCCTAAGGACATAAAGAATACCAAGACAGAGGTGGGGGAGAGGCCATGTGAGCATTAAAAACCTTCTTCATCTGGGTTTATCTGACATTCTCCAAGCCACTGGCATTAATTCTCTCCAGTTCCTTACTGCCATCTTTACCCTCCTTTAGAAATAAATTTTCTGCTGCTAAACTAAATTATATTATCTGCTCCAATGGTCTAAGTTAGCAATTTATTCCATATGTTCACCATCTTTGTGTGGAATAAGTCTCCCTGAATTTTCTGTTTGCTCTTAAGCACTCCAATTTTTGAAGGTAGCCAAAAACTCTGCGTAGCTGGAACAGGCAATAAGAAGTTGAAGTCTGTGGTTTCCATCAGTGAGTCTCATCATGATCCACAGATAGAAGAAACTTAAGGGATTTCCTTTGAAATTTAGTTTAAAATTAAAAAATCAATGAGTTGATTTAGTTTACAAATTGTGCCAGAACCATGAGAGACTCTTAAATAGAGAACAAACTAAGGGTTGCTGGAATATGGAATGGGAGGATGGGATAAATGGGTGATGGGCATTAGGGAGGTCACTTGGGATGAGCACTGGGTATTTTATCTAGGTGATGGATCACTCAATTTTACTCCTGAAATCATCATTACACTATATGTTAACTAACTTGGATTTAAATAAGAATAAAAATTGTGCAAGAAGATTTCTGGCCATGAATGTTCATTTATGAGATGGAGTAAAATAGGTGTTTAAGGAATTAAAGCAGAAACAGATGTGACAGTGGAAAGTGCTACCTGTCTTATTTGGGCATGTCATAAGGCTTGTGCTGTAAAGTATACTTTACTTATAGTTCCAGATCAAAAGGCAAAATACAATGCATGTTATACAGCCTGCCCATATGAAAGTCTGCTTGACTAAGGATAGAAGAAAACTAACACTCATTGGACTCTCACTTTCTTTACTAAGTGCTTGACAGATACTCCACATTTAGTTTATTTAAGACTGAGAACAACTCTCTTATCTACAATGACCAATCTTTATTTTCCAGATAAGTGGAGATGCAAGAGATTTAGTAATATTTTGCTATAATATCTATTGCCAAGATGATCACCAATGTGTTTCAATTCCTTTAAGAGAAATATCACACTTGCCTCTCTGTATTGCAACTCTCTCCAAGCTTTAAATTTAGTTAAAGGGGATTATCTTTTTTTTTTTTTTTTTTTTTTTTTTTGGATGAACTTGGTTCTTAGGACAAAGGTTTCTACATGCAGGTATATGCTACCTTCTAAACCTTTCCATAGCTAGGAAGGACTGGCCAAGATGCAGTAGCAATTGCCACCCTGGGTGAGACCTACTGTAATCAGAATGATCTTGAAGCTATGGACCAATGAAACGGTTTTCCCTGATACTTTCAAAAGAAATACCAAAATTATGCTACTGATATTGCAAAAACAAAGAAGGAAGTAGCTGGAGATAAAATTTACCAGAAAATCAGAGTCCTGGCAAATCAAAAGCTTTTTTTTGTTTTTAGAAGGGATGTCCAATAAGTAAGTTAATACTTTTTACCTTAACTTTTCAAATCCCAGGTTAACCACTCTAAGGTGTAACATTTGTAATGTTGTGACACTTACAACTAAATAAGTCTTGTTAAATGTCTACTGAATTAATATTTTGTGTTTCCTGCTTGGCTGGAAGTGAACCAAAAAAAATACAAACACGTTTTGGAAATCCGTTTTACTTTTTAAAATTTCATAAATTCATTCTCCTGGTTGTATTCATTTTGAAAAACACAGCGTTTTAATCAGAAAAGACTAGCTTTTGCTGTGATTAAGCAAAACTCCAACATCTTAAAGGTTTAGAAAAACAAATATTTATTCTTGTTTTTGCTAAGCATCCATTGCAGGTCTATTACTACTCCTTTTGTGTGCCTTCACAGGATTCAATGGCATCCCTGGGGCAGATTTGAAATTTACAAAAAGGGGGGTGGGTACACTTAGGATTTAGTATTATGGGCTAGCACTTAAGCACACTCCGTGTTTTCTGACTAAAACAATGGACTGGAATCCTTAAGAGGGTAATGATAGGATTAAAATCATACTGCAGAAATCTGGCAGAAGAGTGACTTCAACTTGGTTTGCTATACTCAATTTAGTAAACAACAACCCAAACATCTCCATCTACAGTGCTCTGCAACGCATTTATAATTATGAGACTGAACTACTGTAAGCTACTTAGTGATAGATCTCAAATTATTTAGTGCCTGCTTAAGGAAAGGTCATAGTTCTCTGCCCCATTGACTCAGATTTAAGCATCTAACTTGCTCTGACCAATGAAATTTGGAATTTGGATTATTAGACATGAGTGAACCTCAGATTTAGTTGTATGTATATGGATTTAGCTAAGTTGACTTAGAAATATGGTATCTCTCACCACTCCTGCACTGTACTGAAAGTAGAGGAGAAAAACAACCAGTGCCTGGTTGGTGTCTGTGTCTGCATTGTGATTTCCATTTCTTACATTTTTAGAATTCTGGTATCGAATAATCACATGCAGTATTAGTCTGAAATATACTTATTGTTAGGTAAAAACCCTAAGTAACCACAGTGATTTTTGGTTTAATAGTCTTTTCAAAGCAGTTGATTATTATGTTCCCTAGCAATGATCAAATATATGCTTTTCAAAATTTAAAAAATATGTATGTATATATATATATATTTTTCTAAATATTTATTTTTGAGAGAAACAGAGACAGAACGTGAGTGGGGGAGGGGCAGAGAGAGAGGGAGACACAGAATCGGAAGCAGGCTCCAGGCTCTGAGCTGTCAGCACAGAGCCTGATACGGGGCTCGAACTCACAAACTGTGAGATCATGGGTCGGACGCTCAACCAAGCCACCCAGGCACCCCTAAAATATATTTTTAAAAATAAATGATTTTTTCCCATTTTTTACTGCTTTCCAAACAATAAAGAGAGCTGTTGACATCATCAGCTCTCTTTACTGTTACTATTTCAGTTATTTTAATGATCGATATTTGCCCAATTATTTGGTTATATTGTGCAGCTGATCTGACTTGATGATAAAATGGCCAAATATTACTTTGTTTTAAATAAATGGCTCTTTATAGCCATGGCATGAACACAGAATGAACTAGTTACCACTTAAGGGTTCACTTCAAAAATCCCTATCAACACGAGATACAGGATCAGTACAGGGAACACAGAGATGAAGAGTTAATTTTATCCCTTGCATATTTTCCTACTTTGTTCTGGTTATTTAATCCAGGTCAGTCGTAATGCTTTTCAACTTGTACTGAGTTTATTTGATGTGCCACGCATTGTGGTAAGTGATTTTCATGTCATTTTTCATCTAAACCAACAAACTCCTGATTAGGTACTAGTATTCTCCCCATTTCTCATGCAGAAAATAGTTATTAGAGAGTTTATAGACCTTGTCCAAGGTCACACAGTATTTAAGTGACAGAACTGGAAATCAAACCAAGGTGTTTTTATTTTTGTTTTTGTTTTTCAGTCTATGCTTAAAATCGGCATTCTTCTAATATAAATATGCCCACAAATCATACGGGATCTTATTGATTTTATTTGGTAGGTCTACAATATGACATAGAATTTTCTATTTCTATCAAGCTCACAAATGATGACCACGCTGTTCGTTCGCAGACTATGTTTTGAATAGCAAAGCTCTAAATCTCCATACTGCCTCCACATTTCTTTTGCATCTCTTCCCAGGGAAACAGCAATTGATTTTACTAGGAGAAATGATGTAAATAAGCATTGCCTTCCCTGTGTTCTTTCCTGTACTCTGTTCTTCCATCAAGCCCTTCCTGGGCCACAACCTTTCAGTCAGAGATCTTCAATCACTCAGGAACCTCAGAGCCCTAGTTGCATGTTTTTGTTCTTGAATTCTTGTGCTTTGTTTGTTTGTTTGCTCTTTGTTTTGCTGATAGCTTCTATTTTTTCTCTCCTACGAAGACTTAATCTGTCTGGTCATTTTTGTGTGCTGAAAAACAATTGACTGGTTTGTACCTCAACTTAATCAACACCCCTCTTGCTTTACCTTTTGAAAGCTAATTTCCTTTAGCAACAAGGAAAAACTATCTAAATATAAATCTATTCATCTTAATTACGAATGAACAGAGGTGGAATTAAGAAGTTAACTCTCCAAGTTATGTTAGTATTTTTCAAAGGAGGATTACAAGGAAGTCTCACGGGATTTGTCCTTGTTGGCATTGTAGGAAATGAGGTTAATCCAATCATTCTTAAGTGGGCTACCACCTGGGCTGACCCTGATCAGACTTTATCCACAAAAACAGATTTCCTTAAAACTCAATCAGAAAAGAAGTAATAGAGGGAGAGTTTAAGCCACACTTTTCAGTTCTTAACTGGTGGATATTAGCTAATCTTTTCAACTTCAATGAGACAGCTGCTTACCTGAATTCCTTGTTATTCTCTGCAGATTTCAACAATTCTTCATTTTTAATTTGGTCCCTAAAACCTCGCCGGACTTTTTTTTTTCTTTTTAATACAGATAGACTATAATAAAATACATTAACTCACATTCTTTCTTTCTTTCTTGTTAGTTTCGTGATAAGTTTTTCCTACTTTGTTTTCTCTTGTGATGGTCCCTGCATGGAGCATGCTTCTGATAAGCGTTCTTTAAAACACTTTGTCCTCTCTCACAGTTGGTGTTTCTAAAACTCTGATAATCTTTTTGTTGCTTTCTTTAGAAGTTAGCCTCACAAGCATTTTAAATCTAATGATGTTATGATCACTGGATCTTAGATGCTTCCCCACCCCGTGAAGCTTAGTTAACATACTTGGCATTCTTCCAGGGACCAAGTCCAGAATGCACTGGAGTCATGTCCACTGCTCAACAGACTACAGAAAAAAGCAATCCTGCTACACAGGCCCTGAGGAAACATGGAGTCCCTTCTTGCCCTAGTGCTGCCAAAGCTAGTTTCTCTAGTAATATCCCAGCAATAGAAGTTCTCACGGAGGCCCTATTTTTAGCATGAATCTTGGAATATAACCCAATTATCTTGTTCTAAAATCTTGGGTGGAAATCTGATGAGGAAGCAAATCCTTTGTGTCTTTTTCAGTATAACCATCTGTTGTTCTGGCTGGCTAGATACCTCTGACCCTCTTCCTTTTACTCCTCTTTACATTTCAAAATCAACAGTCCTGGACTTGAAACTACATCTGACTCCCCTTGAATTACATGACCAATGGCCCAGGTTTTCAAAAGTGGGTTTGTGAGAAATACATATGCAGTAGGTGTACTAATTCCATTTCATCCCTTCCCCCACCAATCCCAATGAACACATGGTCCCAGTAAAAACCCAGTCCACATGCTTGTCTATGTAATTGCTTTAAAGTAACACATTTTACAATAATAATAATAAAAATCAGTGTTCAAAATTTAGCAGTACACCCTGACATAAAACAAAACAAAAACAATTTTCCTCAAATTCTCCCATCCAGGAATGATAACAGTATTTACATGTGGTTTCTCCTTGACTTTCCCATATCATTAATATATTATTTTACATATTACATACATTATTATAATATATATTATTGCATAATCCTTGTCCCTTTAAAAATTGGCTTTATTCTTGTTTGGACAACCAAGCAGTTATTTTGGATTCTTAACTGCAATTTTGCTTTATAATATTATGGAAGTATCATGATCCAATTATATATTATATCCAATTATAAATTACATTTATAATCAGGACTGCAGAGATTTGGAAATTAAAAAGTAAGCCTGTTTGGAGATGGGAAATCACAGAATTCCAACTTTTTCCTTAAACACATGTGAGTTCACTTTCACTCAAGAAAAGAAGATAGAAAAAACAAATGCATAAGGAAACATTCTGAACATTTAAAAAACTTACAAATTATTTAAGGCCTAGTTGCTGAATTCAATTTTATCTAGACCTACTCATAGCTTATATACACCAAGACATATTCTAAGAACTTCCTGACATATAGATTAGGTATTATATGTAAGTTCAGTAAATATCAGCTGATACAATAATGATATTTCAAATTTTTACTAGCTTGACATAAGAGGTTAATATCAAAAAAACAATAAAAGAATGCAGACTTCTGCATTTAAACAAGTTGGGATAAAAGAGATTGGACTGGGGTGTTTCGGTGGCTCAGTCGGTTGAGCGTCACACTTCAGCTCAGGTCATGATCTCACAGCTCGTGAGTTCGAGCCCCACGTCGGGCTCTGTGCTGACAGCTCATAGCCTGGAGCCTGCTTCTACTTCCGCATCTCCCTCTCTCTCTGCCCCTAACCCACTCACATGCTGTCTCTGTCTCTCTCAAAAATAAATAAACATTAAAAAAAAAATTAAAAAAAAAAAGAGATTGGACTTAGAGCACTATCTTAAGTAAATAAAAACCAGAAAATATAGGAAACAATGGTAGCTCAGACATTGAATATCAAGCAGGCCAGGGCAGTGACCTCTGAGACAGGGAAATAACCTAATGATTGTGACGTTTGCCTCAGCTTGTAGTCTGTACAGAGTTTCCAGGTAAGAGTGAAGTGAGAGACAGCCCAGAGCTTGTTGGGCAACCTATGTTAAGAAGACTGAGCTGAGGATTTGGGAAGACCAAAGTGGCTGGAATTCATAGGGCAGCACATTGAGGAGAGCATGCAGCTTAGAGTGACAGACCCAGAAATCTTCAGAGCATTCTTCTTATCAGCCAAATACAGGTAAGTGCATGTATGTGAGACAACTATGTGGAGCCTACATAAGGCTGGATATAGTTCCCTTTTCCAACTGCTGGAGTAAAAGAAACCTCAGAATACAGAGGTTATTGGGGAGAGTACTTGGAAGTATACTGCCTCAGCTGGGGGCACCAAAGTAGTCCTTGACTAGAGGTTGCTCTGGTACCAGCTAATGGTTATTTATTTATTTATTTATTTACTTACTTACTTATATAGAATGTTTATTTATTGAGAGAGAGAGCAAGCAGTGGGAAGTGTAGAGAGAGAGAGAGAGGGAGGGAGGGAGAATCCCAAGCAGGCTCTGTGTTGTTAGAGTAGAGCCTGACACAGGACTTGATCTCACAAACTGTGAGATGATGACCTCAGCTGAAAAACAGAGTTGGATGCTTAATCGACTGAGCCACCCAGGCACCCCAAAAACAAAGTTTTTAAAAAAGCTGTTTGCAATTAATTTAAATCTGTCACAAGGCAAAACTCAGTAACATTTACAGTAATAACAAGAATACAGAGATCAACAAAGTAGATTCACCATGTCTAGCATCCAAGCAAAGAATACCAGTAATCCATAGAAGCAGGAAAATACAACTGATAAAAATGAGAGAAATCAATCAATCAATCAATCGAAACCAATGAAGAATTGACACAGATGACAAAATTAGTAGATGAGGATATTAAAATAGTTATAATACATGTATTCCATACTTTAAGTTAGAGAAAAACATGTCTTTTAAGGAGAGACATGACAGATATTAATAAGAATTATTGAAAATTCTAGTGATGAAGATTATAATGTCAGGGATAAAAAGTAAAATGGGTAAGATAAACAGCAAGAGAAACACTAAAGATATATACATGAAATGAGGACACAGCAATAAATACAATGAATAAACACAATCAAATACAATAAATACAATTGAAAGAGAGAAGAAAAAACCTGAAAAATAATCATCAAGCCATCAGAATACTACAGAATATCCTGATGGTCCCTAATATGCCTGTAATTGTAGTTCCTAGAGAAGGACAGAAGCAGAAAACAAATAAACGAACAAAACATTGAAGAAAGAATAACTAAAATTTTCCAAATGTGTTAGAAATGATAAATTTATAGATTGAAGCGCAACCAACCCCAAGTGGAAGAAACAAGATAAAACTTATAACAAGAAACATCATAATCAAATTGCTTAAAAGCAGAGATAAATCTTAAAGAGATTCAGAGTAAAAGAAACATTTTACTTGGAAGAACAGAGATAAAAATGATAGGTGACTTCTTGTTTGAAACAACAAAAGCCAGAAGGCAGACCAGAAACATCCTCAAAGCACTGGGGGGAAAAAAAAATCCATCAGCTTATAATTGTATTCTTGAGAAAATATCTTTCAAAAGCGAAGGCAAAATAGTCTTAATTATTTGCTTGTTGGGAAATTATTTACTTCAGTAAAGTTCTTTAAAGGAGAACACAGCTGAGAAGAATTTCACTGCTACCCAGAAAGCCTGTCTTTCCTTACAAATAGATTTATTTTCCTCTTTCTACTTTACAAATATTAGGTACTCAAAGTTGACCACACTTTGAAAAGAAAGGTCATGCTGTCTTTATTATAGGTCTAATAGGCTATTTTAAAAAGATGTGATTATTAATTTAAGCAGTTGTTCCTGAGAAGAAAACATAATTTATTCCTTATAGTGCTCTTGCGTTCTCTGCTGAAACACAAATAAATATCAACTCTAAAAAGTGTACATCACAATAAAGTCCTTATAAGAGGCTTCTCATTCCTTATTATTATGTTTTCGACTGGTAGCCTTTAAGAAAGACAAAATACATATAATCAATGCTGTTACAAACAAATTCTCCAGACTCTCTGAATCATGGTAACACCAGTAGAGAAAAATCAATGCTTGCCTGAATAAATCAAGCATTTTGGCTGATATTTTTTCCCTACAAAGATCCTTTTCTCTATTGTCACTTTTTATATGTTTAATTCTTTCAAGTAAAGGGTACTGCATTGTACTACTGTACTTTCAGATTTTTTCACATCATTTGCATAAATATGCCTATAAGACTTAGACATAACCTGCATATAATTAGATATTATTTAAGAGGGTGGATATCTCCTTGTTTATTGTTATTTTTATGCAAAAATAAGTACCTAGTGGAAGTGTGGTAGAAGCTGGGAAATAATAGCAATGTGAATGATTTCATTGACAAGAAAATAAAAACACAGAGCTGTATTCTGAAATTTACAGACTATACCAAATGTACTTTCAAAAACAATCTCAAGTGTAGAAACTAAAGTGAGGACTGCTTTACTCTTATCTAGTTAATATTGGGTCAACCATCCTATGACAGTTAAGAGAAGAATCCATTCACTGGACACAGATAGAAAGAGGGTGACTCTATCCACTAGGAATCAAAGGAACAACAGTAGTTAGTGAGGTACTTTGTCAATGAAATAACATCGAGGTTGAATTTGAACTACTTGAAGGGAAAAGCTGCCACTCTGAGACATGTGCATTTACGAAGAGTGCTTCCAAAATGAAGTAACAATTGCATGTTCAGGTAAAAATTGAAGACGAACTAGGATGTGAAGAACTTTATCGATTTGAGATCCTATTCCTGATAACATTCATTTGGAAACACTTTCCAGGCTAACTTTTGAATTATATTTGACTTATATTTATAAATACATAGTGTAAATAAATATAGAGTATACAAATATATAAAATATACTATATAAATATTTAAAATATATAAAATATTTATATATATTTATATAAATGTCATATTTATTTACATATAGACAGAGGGGAGAGATTATAATGTTATGTTGTGAATAAAAAGGAGAAATTGCAAATATTGCAAATACACATTTCTTCTCCAAGTAGAGAATAAAAGTTGGAGTAAACTTGTCATTGTAAAACAATGTGTTCACACCAGCCAATACTTGCATTCATGCATCTAACGATTTCTTTTTTTCTTTTCTGTCTCTTTTCTTTCTTTCTTTCTTTCTTTCTTTCTTTCTTTCTTTCTTTCTTTCTTTCCTCTTTCTTTCTCTCTCTCTCTCCTTCCTTCCTTCCTTCCTTCCTTCCTTCCTTCCTTCCTTCCTTCCTTCCTTCCTTCCTTTTCAAGCTACATGAAAAGTTTAGACTCTGTTTCACCATTATTTGGCATGGAAACTGTCACAGATCTGAAATTCCAAGTCTCTGGAATTAGTATTTTATTCTTCATGTATCTATTAGAATTATTTTTCCCACAACAAAAATTAATCCAGTTCTCTCCTTTGACTAAAAGTTGTCTGTGTCTTCTCCATGATGACAAGGTGGACTCCAGACTCCTAAGTATAGTCAGAAAGACTCTTTAGATCTTGACTGTAGTCCAATATTGAGGAATAAATTACAGTCATTTTCAGTCACAGTTAATATACTCCAGACCAGAAGTTTGTTACTTCTTTGGATATGTGGTACATATTCAAAACACCATTAAAACAGCAGCAATAATTATAGTTTAGTCTCTAAGGTAATACAATACCTCAAACACTCTATACAACTTTCACTATTCTAACACAAGTCACTTTGCTGCCTTTTAGCAATGAGGTGCCCCCAATGAGCTATCAAATTTCTAGAAGCTCTTTGTCCTTGTCAGATACGCTTTTTTTTTAAAATGCTTGATGTTACACAAATTCATAACTCTTATTTCTAGTAAGCTTTATTCCACCCTTCAGTGAAACAAAATTGGAAATAGAGCTGCTTGCATTTGCTTGAAAATATCGTGTCCTTTCTCTATCCAAAGTTATTTTTTGAATCAATGTCCAATTCTTAATACTCCCATCCAGTCAACAAAGATACATAGTTTGAATAAATATATAAATGAATGAATGAATGAATGAATGAATGAATGAATGAATAATGGCAGTGTTTTGAGTAGAATTCATATTGGAGCAGTTGGAGAAAAAAACCAAATCGCTGAAAGATAAGAAAAGGAGTCAAAATTTCCATAAAACCTAAGAAGTAGTTAATTTAAAGCAGAAATTGGTTGATCATATCATTGCTTTACCAGGCTGAAAAATGTCAAGACTTAGAAAACATTATTAACCATGCCCAAAGAATAGTTTTCATAGAGTTGTGGAAGGGAAATTAAGTTTCACAAGGTTCTGATGGAGTAGCCAATAGCTGAAGAGGAAAAATAATTCTCCATTGCTAAGGCTGAAATAACTGAATTCCATTGGGAACACTTAGAATCATCTTAAGTTTTTTTAAAAAATTTAACATTTATTTATTTTTGAGAGAGACATGGGCATAGAGAAAGGGAGACACAGAATCTGAAGCAGGCTCCAGGCTCTGAGCTGTCAGCATAGAGCCTGACATGTGGCTCGAACTCGTGAATCGTGAGATCATGACCTGAGTCGAAGTCAGATGCTTTTCTGACTGAGCCACCCAGGTGACCCTAGAATCATCTTAATTTTAACTTGATCCCTTACAGAGTCACATTTTCTTTCTGGTGTCTTTAAAAATTTTTTTTTTGTAATGTTTATTTATTTTTGAGAGAGGGAGACACAGAATCCGAAGCAGGCTCCAGGCTCCGAGCTGTCCCCACAGAGCCCGACACGGGCATCGAACTCATGAACCGTGAGATCATGACCTGAGCCGAAGTCAGACACTCAACCGACTGAGCTACCCAGGCACCCCTGCTGATGTCTTTTTTAATTTAGAGACTCAGAGCCTAGATAGATAGATAGATAGATAGATAGATAGATAGATAGATAGATAGATAGATAGATGATAGATAAAATTTGTCTTCTCAAACATCATACATTTTTCCCACACATCATCCTCCCATGCAGCACTAAAGACTTTGTGTGACATCATTACGGAATGATAGCATTTTATAGAAGTTTTGGGGCATGGCACTTGTTCTCCAGATTGTCTTTCTCAACTTGACCACAAAATATGACATACATGGGTTTATCAACTGACAGGCTAACTTGTGGACCTTACTTCCTCCTCTCTGTTCATCTTCATGTTCTAATACCATCTGTGTTGCTTTGAGCTTTTTTGTTATACTTCCACATTAGCTTTAGACATGTTCTCAAAACTCCGTCCTGGGCTCTGCTACTTTCTGTTGAAGATAGTTTGGGTTGAAATTATTTCTAAGCAAAGATTACAAATACTTTAATGATAAAGCCAATGACTTACCAGCTGTTATGTGTTTTTGGAGATGTTTACCTTATTGGGGGTCATATTCTAAGTAAGTA
This sequence comes from Acinonyx jubatus, assembly GCF_027475565.1. Lineage (NCBI taxonomy): Eukaryota > Metazoa > Chordata > Mammalia > Carnivora > Felidae > Acinonyx > Acinonyx jubatus. The sequence goes on from NC_069391.1 coordinate 44,968,775, forward strand.
AAGAATGAAAACAAGCCTGGAATAAAATTGACCCTTGAAACTACATACACTTAATTTTCTACAGACAATCTTCTAATGTTTTATAAGCATAAGAAAGCATGCAGTAGTGTCGTTTGACCTTGACAATGTAGCTACACATCTCATTCCTTAAATTTTCATATGTTAAATAGGGATAATGTAATAATTAACTCTTATGATTATTGTGAAGATAAGCAAGTAAGTAGGTATAAAACATAAAACATTCAGAGTAACACTTGGCACACAGTATCCTCTCAATCTATCTTTAAAAATATATTAAAGAGCATTTAATGTAATATATTTAATTTCACACAGTACTTTTATCATATGTAAAAGATATGGTAAAGTTCACATATTAGAACTTTCGTAAGTTAATACAAACATGATGTGTTGCCACAATAATGCTCCCTTCACATGCTTAGTGAACTATTCTTTTTTGAGATGTATATTCATAAGATTTGAAATCTATCACCCTATCACTATCTATGTCTAGGCCTGTAGCTTTCTTATTCTTAGCTTTATGCATACAGTACTCAAAAATCTAAGTTACTCTTCAGAGTAGTGGACACATTAGGGAGTCTATCATTTTACGTTCTTTCAAACTACTTGAAGTTCCATATTTTTTTTTCTATTTTGTGGGTCTTCTTTTGCCTTTGGTGATTTTTACACATGTCCAATTTCCTATAGTTTTATCATGTATCATTTGCCAAGGGTTTTGAGTCCACAAAGGGTGGATGCTACTCCTTGATTAAATGGGTAAGGTTAATTACATCTTCTATGGGTGATTTTCTTTGTTAGAAGAAGAATATTCCTTTATCCATTTAGCACTTCAGAATAAAGGGAAGCACAGTGTTCTTTATGCTCTTTTAAGAGCTCCTTCTATGTTCAAATCATTGGCAATGGAGAAAAAGAAGAATTTCTATATTCTAGAAAATGTGTGTCAACCCTTAGAAAGATTTCTACCTTAACACACATACTTCAGGATTTCTAAGGAAAATTTTGGTTGACCTCTTTACTCTTCCCCACATTTGTCTTTTGCAGAGTTCTATTTTATTATGTACTCCAGAGCTAAGCTGTTCTTACCATTAGTAGCATTTAGTGTCCTAGCTCTAAAGAGATGCCATGCTCAAATGAGAGTAAATTAAAGTACGTTAACATTTAACAGAAGAAGTTAAGCACGGTTTTTAAAGATGTGAGTAGGAAGAACAAAAGCACTAGTAAGGGTGTAGTCCCCAAGGGCTAATAACAATAGAACCCTGCTACCATCTTTAGCCAGAAAGAGAAGAAGGGGAATCATTCCACATCTATAGATAGAAAGGTCTACAGGAGAGAAGGCAAACAGACAGGAGCACACTTCCAGCAAAGGACCTAGTCGGCCTAAGGCAATCCTACAGGGAGGGAACTGACAGCAAGATACATGATTTGCAGGGCAAAGTAAGGAGTGAAAATGAGGGATCCCTTGTTAAAAATTATTATTAAGAACTTCATGACATTGACTCCGGAACAGTAAGCCAAACATGGAGCTCTTCTGAGTGTGGAGCCCTGGGCGACTACACAAGTTTCACACCCTGGCAAACAGCACTGGCCAGGAGAAAAATTAATCTCAAGGCATCCCTCTTCACCCTCATTAGAACACTTCTGTTGTTGTCCACTTGCTGAAATAAAGGAAGAGCCATAAGGTAAGGGGTTCTACATATGTAGACAGGTCATCCCGGTGAGACCTAGACAGGGAGAAGGATATCCAGTATACCCAGGATTCCTGAATAGCTAAAGTCATTCATCGAACACCAGTTTTTCAAGATTCACACTGCCATGGCAAGTGGTGAGAAAGTGGTTTCTAGAGATCTGCTTAAAATAAATAGCAGAGAAAAACACAACTGACGTTGAGTGTAAATTGAGCATTGACAAGAGAGGTAAATAAACAGAAGCTCATCCTGCCCGAAACAAGCTGTAATTGTTTAGAAATTCATGGTGGCAACACCTCAGTCATGTAGTACAACCACTTGTTTGCTTACAATAGAATCTTTACTAAACGTGTTGTCTTCTTTTCTGGCATAGGATAATAAAAAAAAAAATCCCTTAATATAAGTATACTTAAAAAATGTTTATTTATTTATTTTGAGAGAGAGAAAGAGGGGTGAGGGGCATAGAAAGAATTTCAATCAGGCTCTGCCCTGTCAGCACAGAGCCTGATGTGGAGCTCAAACCCATGAACTGTGAGATCGTGACCTGAGCTGAAATCAAGAGTCAAAACTCCACTGACTGAGCCAACCAGATGCGCCTAAGGGCAATTATTTTCTGATCCCTTTAACAAAGTAAGGTTACAGCATTAAATACTCAACTATTCAAAACCATAAAGTGAGGGGAAAATCAAACTTGCATACGATAAAAGATAATATTTATGAGAATCAATGACCATCATGTGCCCATTTACCTCCATATATTTCAACCCTTAGCTTTTCTCATCTGCATAAACTGTTGGAAATATTTATTTTTATTTCATAAAGGTTTAAATGTTGCTAGAGTTATGGGTTCCCACACACATAGATAGAAATATATATAGATGTGCAGGTTTGGAAATACCTATTTTAATATAATTGATGTTTTTGTTTGATAATTTACACTGAAGCGTAGCATTTGTAACCCTTCCATCATCCTGGACAGGCAAACTTATTGTAAAATAAATACGTCTTGTATGCAGTTGAGAGATTAGCTAAGATATACTTGGGGATATATTATGTGTTAAAATTGGGGAAACGTTTATAATTGTTTAGCTATAAGTCATTCACTAATGTTTGTGCAACAGCTACTTATCGATGGCTTCCTATGGGCCAGGTATTATGAAAAGCACTGAGGAGAAAGAGGAATAAAATTTCTCCTACCTTGTAAGAACCACATACTTGCCAGGGATATTAATGTTAAAAAAATAACTTCAAGAAATGTGAAAAAAAGGAATGTGCATTAATTTATTTGTCAGATATATCCACTCTTAGAATGTAACCTTCACAAAATCAGAACTATTTCCATTTTATTTCATTGCTGAATCTCCAATGTATCAAATGGCATCTGACACATAGAATACCCTCAATAAATGTGCTGAATTTTAAAAAGTGAATGAATAAGTTAAACAAAAAGCTATGGTATCATTGTAAGGAATGGTTAACTCTCTATGAGAGGAGACTAAATAATAATAAAATGATGAGAAGAATGATAAAAATAAATGGTAGATCAAATTCACTGTTCACTATATACCACACTGTGCTTGGCCTATGACACACAGCTAGTGATTAATCCCTATCGTTTCATAATGGAGTCACTGTTGGTATTCCGACTTTATAAGTAAAGAAAAAGAACAAGAGAGGATAAGAAATCTGCTCAAAGTCACAGATAATGGTGCAATTCTTGCCTCAAGAAGATGCCAGCTTCCTTGGTTTAAACCACTAGACTACCTTGCCACTCACAGAATTCTCAGAATCTGCAAGAATTGACTATGCAAGTATGAGTGACAGTAAACCAGGCACATGGGGACCTGTCATTCAGAGAACCACATATATTTTAGGATACTGGAGACAGTGTACCTATGAGAAGGTTAAAAATCTAGGTGAGCCCGATTACCAAGCATTTGAAGCTAAGGCTAGAGACTGTTACCGTAAGGCAGATGCAGAGCCATTAAAACACATGTTGAGAAAATAACATGAAGAGGGTTGCATGTTTACTGATTAATCATTATTTAAAATTTTTCCAAATATCACAGTTTGAATATGTCAAAAATGTAAACCAGAAATTTACGTAAGTATAAACTTACTTCATTAAACTTATGAAGTATAAATTTATCTTACTTTAAATACAAATTTATCTCTCTTAATTTGCTTAAATCCTAATTTATTTATTACACCATGTTTTAAACATCATCAGATTATATCACTACGAAATGTGCACATATTTCCAAGGGGCAGAGACAATACATGTTAAGTAAGTTCTCATATTGGAATGAAGGGAACAAAGCTCAAAGAAACAAGACTGAGTGCAAGGTTACTGTCTGTTTTGTCTTGGTGCATTTTGAGAGAATATTAAGTTGAAATCTTCTATAAAGTTTTTTAAATGTTTACACTTAATGGATCATACTACATATCTTCAGAGAAGGAACAGATACTATGTGATAATAAGATGTTATAAAACTATCAAGAAAGTTCTTGTGCTATTTGCTACATGGAAAAAAATTATTGGTGGATGGAAAAAAATTAACACTGATAATAAACAATTCATGATTCTGTTATACCCAGGCTCAGGACATTTTGTGAAGTCACTCTTTGTCTCTGTCTGATGGACACACACACACACACACACACACACACACTTAACTTGGCCCCTCATATTCAATGGACGATGGCTCCTTTGGTCTCCTTCGTTCTGCTGAAGATTTTACCTTATCAGTTTTGTTTGTATATTTTTGTAAAGCTCAATTCCTATAATAAACCCTTTATCTGACAACTCAACATGATTCTGCTTCCCTGAAGGGACATTGACAATATTTTCTCAGCCCTTTAGTTGGAAAACAAAATTAGGAGGAAAATAAGATCTACTAAAGGTAAATAGATAAAGATGAAAAAATGGCTATTAGCTCATCCCTTCAGTCAGTTTTAACCTCTCACACTTCAGCATGCCATCTGGGATTCTTATCAAATCTAGTATAATTGATTGGTAATTTGATTGTTTCCCTTAAATATTGAATTTACAGTGTGTGTAAGTCACCACGAAGAAACTGTCATGCAAATTCAACCAAGGTTTTATTTGCACAGTTTTTTTATCTCATTAGCCTTTGTGCCATCCTGTCTGATCCACCTTTGTCTATTCACCTTCATTCTCAAATATTTATATTCTTTTAATGAATTCCCTCTACAAACAGCCAGTAGGATGGAAAAGAGGGATGAATTAGATCACTTTTTTTCTATACATAGCAATATAAATGTCAATTTCCATAAACCACAAATCTAATTCAGAAAAACTTTTGTCTTTCTGTAGAAGGGTTAATGATTCAAGTTCTGTGCCTTAATTATAAATTTTAAAACACTGAAATTTGTAGTATTTTCTGATGTTGGCAATGCCATTTATTTTAAACTTCTCTTCCAGGCTTCTGGTTAAGTTGTGCTCTTTGAACAACCGTACAGAAAGTAACACGGGTACAACATGCACAGTAAAGCATTGCGGTCTCTTAAGTAGAAGGAAAAGTTTCCAAAGAGAACCTTCTTCCTTTCAGACTTCCAGGCAAGTTTTCTGCTGGCAGAGAATTGGTTGCCAACAAGGCTAGGTTTTCCTTAGAAGAAAATACTAACAGAAGAATTGCATTAGGAGGAGAACCTGGGTGGCTCAGTTGGTTAAGCATCAGACTCTTGGTATTAACTCAGGTAATGATCTCATGGTTTTGTGAATTCAAGCCCCACATCAGTAACTGTGCTGACAGTGCAGAGCCTGCTTGGGATTCCCTCTCTCCCTCTCTTTATGCCTCTCCCCACTCACATTGTCTCTGTCTCTGTCAAAAATAAATGAACTTAAAAAAAGTGTATTAAGATATGGAGTCACGGATGAGCTGAAAAGCAGAAAGTATGACTGTGGACCCAACAGTTACCGATGAATTTTAAAGGGGTCAGAAGTGATTTTGGTCCAGGAATGGACACAGAATACTGAGAAGAAATAAAATCAACTCCTCTGGCAAAAGGATCCCTATAATTTAATCCCCCTGCCTTCATAAAGATTAAGCTCAAGCAATCAGTTCACAACAAAGGGCCAACAAACACACCAGTAGACAAAAATTCTGTATGAGATGCAGCATCAAAAGCAAGTTACTCATTGTGACCTTGAGGGACTACAGATAATGGAGTAATTAAATATATAATATAGAACAACTCTGTAAGAAATATTTAGAGAAAAATGATGCAATTAGAGAAATTGCAACAGAAGGGCAGGAGATTTGAATAGGAAAATTTGAAAACAAACTATAAACTAACATTTATGAAGATTTTCTAGATGTAAAATAAAATGCTTGAAAAAAATGTGGTGAGTGTATTAACCTTGATATAATAAAAGCCTGAAGAGAGAATTAGAAAGTTGGAAGATGTAGCTGAAGAAACTACCCATAGTTAAGCATCTCCCAGACAAGAAGATGAAAATTAGGGAAAAAATAGGGGATATAAAGGACAGAATGAAAATGTGTAACATACATTTAATTGGTGTTATAGAGAGACAAATTTTTAAAAAGTGAATTGAAGGAAGACTGCTACAAATTTTCCAGTCCTGACAAAAATGGTAATAGCAGTAAACAATTTATAAATCTGTATTCTAAGTAGAACAAGTAGAAAATTAGTCAGACTCAAATTCATTATACTGAAGCTTTCAGAACACAAAGCAAAAGACCCTTAAAAATCAACACAGAGACAATCCAGATTATTTATAAAGGAACAATTAGAAAGACAAGATTTTTCAGCATTAACAAAGGATGCTAGAAGAAAAATAATATTACCATGTTACTGTGAAAAGTAAATGTCAACCTAGAACTTTGTACCTAATAAAACTATTTTTCGAAATATACATGAAGTAAATATAGTGTTACTTACTAGAGTGACCATAACTTGTAAATCTAAAAATACCAATATTGAAAGAAGGGACATCAATAAGAATTTAGTGATGAAGGGGTGAATTGGATAATTTCTTTGGAAAAAAGTTAGTATTACCTTATAATATTGAATATTCACATACCCATTGACCCAGCAATTCTACATGCATACAAAAAAGATGAATATAAAATATTTATAGCAGCACTACAAATTAAAAAACCAAGCAAAACTAGAAAACATCTTAATATCCATCCAGAAGAGAATGGTCAAAGGAATAATAATGTATCAAAATGGGCCACTGCACAAGATTGAAAATGGCTGAATTCCAGCTGCATGCAACAAAGCAAATAAACCTTTGAACATAATATTAAGGGAGGTGCAAGTGCCAGATGAATGTATATAAGGGATGCCATTTTTATAAAGCTCTCAAACAGGAAAAACAACCTACAATATATTGTTTATGCTTACATATACAAGGATAGAAGAAAAGGAAGTACAAACACAAAATACAATGTACTTCTTCCCTCTGGAGTGAAAATAAACAGCACAGGACAATAGCATGTGAACAGATCCAAGTTATGAATGAGATTCTGTTTCTTGGGCTGTGTATTGGGTTAATGAGTGTTCTTTTAATTATTAATTAAAACGCTAAGATGAAAACATGATAAAATACATTATTTTAGTTAAATATGTGCATAAATATTTGAAATTTATTCTCCATTTTTTTTCTTGCTCTGAAGCAATTATTCTTTTTAGGAAGAAATGTATTTGGCACAATTTATATGAACCAAATTTTGTTGTCAATTCAAATAATCACCACCATTCTTAGATTCCCTAGAAACGTTGTTCTGGATGTTCTGTCATTGGATCCCAATAGTTCCCTGCCACTGAGTCATAAACTCTAAGGGTATGGCTAAGGAATTTGCATTTTCTAAATATCCAAGGTAATCCTTAAGTACATGAGTGTTATATAATCATTGCTAGAAGAAATGGATGTTCCACTCAAATGCACACTCAATGCATGTGGCCCACTGTGCTGTCTGTATTACTCAGGTAAGCTAAGTAGACACATGGAATTCTCAGGGATCTACTTGAAACTCATTCCCTTAAAGTACAGCTGATACTTTTTAGAATGAGGGTTATGTCTCTCCTTATACATAACTATGAAACAGATTAGTATTCATTAATACTATTATTTCTTGATGAGCTTAGGATGTGGCAACGGAGCACTCCAAAAGTCAGTTCCAAATGATTATATTTGGCTACAACAGTTAAAAATTATTTTCAGTCCTACCTTAAAGGTGAGACTGGATCCAGGCCTGAGAAGCTATCTCCTTGTTACTGTCTTATACGGTCCCAGGTACATCTCAATGACCTTCCAGAAAAGAAGGTATTTACTGTGTTGAAGGTATAGACACTCCATTTTAACATTCTATGAGGATAAAAGGAACAGAAAGGATGTTAATGACAAGACTTTATAATTAATTCATTGATATCATTAAAGTCAAATACTCTGCTTCTGTGAATTATCTTGTAGTTTTATTTCTCTATGGCAACTCCTTTCTGTGTGTCTTTTTTATTTCCTCTGTCTTAGAAAGTAAATAGAGATATCTGCAGAACATATGTATCTCCATAACTGAGCATAGGTGAGTTGAACGACAGAGCATGTTAGGTGATACTTGAAGCCTGGTAAATTAAAACTTCCTTAGGTCCTCATATGTATACGTAGAGGCATACAGCTATTCTAGTGACCACAACCCTGAGAATGAGTAATGCCAATGGTAGGCCAGAGATGAGTATAAAGGATACAAGTGGAGTACATTAAGTACTTGGAGCCCACTGATCTGGTGATAAAACAACAGACCAATTCACTTTTCAGTTTTTAAATGTTTTTCACAGTTGTATTGGAAACACAGATGCTATCTGAGTCTACACCGAATAACAGAAAAGCAATAGCTTGCCGCTTGCCCACCTTCTCAATGGAAAGCAGCATCCTTGCCTTGGCCCTTTCACCAAATATGTATTTATTAGAATGTACATAATTGATAACAAGTCTCTACTTGAACTTTATTAGACATCATCTGGCCATTGTTTTTATCACCTAGAAGATGGTAATAAAATATCTGCCCTGCCAACATAATTAGAATGTAATATGAGGTTTCAAGCAAGCTACTTGATTTAATACAAAGCATAGTATCACATAATTTTTTATTAGTGCGTGAATGGTTGTCACTCGGATGGGGATGTCACTTTTTTGGTAACCAGGTAGTACATGCATTTACAGATGGTGGCCTTCTTCCCATCTGACTCAACACATGTTAAACATGCTACGTCAGACCACATTATACCCAGAACCTAGACACGGGTGATCATTTGGATTGGAATCTACAAGGTCAAAATTATAAGGCTATTCTAGGAAGAGTTCAAAACTATAAACAGACTGTCTCCCAGGTATCTTCAGTTCCTGTGAGCAAAAACAGTGGTTCTTTGGTTATAGCCTCACTCAGTTTGATAGAGCAGTTATTCCCTTGGAAGAAAATGATACTATAGGTGGGAAAGAAACCCTCACTCAGTGACTTCCAGATTAATTTAGGCCAAACTATAAGGTGATAGAAGCCAGGGTGGTGATTCTTCTTGAAAGATACATATTACCTGGAGATGTTGGGAAGGAAATGGTGTGAAGTCCTGTGGAAGTCCTCCATAGCGGCTGTGGAGTCAGAAAGGATCTGGGCTCAGATCTGATGCCCCTCTCTTAATATTAAGATGTTGGGCCAGGTGCTCCACTCTCTCTTCTTCATAGTCTCCCTCTATCAAATTGGAGATGATAACCATTTTACCTCTTTGGGTCTCTGTAAGGATAAATAAGAAAGCATAAGGAACATAATTATTTGGGTGCTTGGAATACTGGAGTTTAATGACAATGAAGGTTTGGAGCCAGACGACCTCTGTTTCAGTCTCGGCTTTGCCATTTGCCAGATATGTGGCCCTTGGCAGTATGTTTAATCGCAAGGGCTCAGTTTTTTAAACTGTAAAAATAGCAAGGCTAATGATGGTACTTACTTCATTAAGATAAAGATAATATTTTAGAGTTTTTAAAATAGTACCTAGAACTTAGCATATAGTAAGCACTGTAAGCCTTTTAGTAAAATTAAAGCCATAAAAATCCTTATTATTAGCAAAACCAGGTTAATAATTTTAAAAATATTTTCTGTAGTTCTTGGGCCAATAGTTGAAGATGCTTTGTTTATAGTATAGTTCCTACTCAGCAAATCAAGTTGTTCGGATAATATTCTCTGAGAAATCAAGGGAAGAAATTTCCACAAAGCTGAAACCAGAGGCTATGATCTAGCTGTGAATAATCACAGCTGGCTTTCCTTAAAAGGTTAGAGGATTAGAATGTTAATAATTTTGTATTTCTTAAGCAAATATGTTCAAACATGCAATGAGCAGCTGTTCCCATGGAAGAATGAGCCAGTGACAAGTTTCATCATTTAAAACAAAAGCTATTTTTGGTCAAATGAAAGTGCAAAAAAAAGTGCTGTTTTTAAAATGCTTTTTAATGACAGGAAACATAAATATTTTTTTGCGGCTCTTTAATTCAGAAAACAGCTTGCATAATGTTTTTGAACTTGAGAAGAATAGATATAAAGCTGTTCCCAAATCCTGGAACTATCAATTCTTAGAGATTTATATACAAATATATAGTTTGTACCATGGTTGAAGCTGTGGTCAACGCACACAGGAAAAACCTTAGTTGATTTGAAACTATGTTTGTTAATCTTTTTTTTTTTTTGGTTCCTTTTCATTATCATCTCCTTACATAGCCTTTTCAGAGATTTTTTTCCTAATTGCCTCTCACATGCAATTTTGATAACATAAATACAAGGTACATGTTTATGTACTGTATGCATATTTGTGATTTAAACATAAAAGTATATTTTTTCATGCCAGAAACCAATTTTCTTCCTGACTGGGGTCAATACCACCCCACCCTACCCACCCCCCTCTCCCCCCCCCCACCCTTCCACCACCCATCCCTGATTTGAGAATTCAAGGTTTCAAGTGATAGATTTACAAAGAAAGATTTGTATGTTCGTTTTGTCCTTTGGACAGAAAAAAAGTGCTATTAGTTTCATAGAACTTATTTCACTAGGTTTCTTACTTAAAATTGGTTTTTTTGCTTGTTTGTTTAATTTTGCTGAGTTAAATTTATTTAGTATCAAGAAACCTATTTTAGTTTTCTAGCTGCAAGTCTAGCAAGTCTATGTTTAATTGAACATGGAGAAATATTTTTAAAGTTTAAATACTTTATTATACTTCTGATAATTTTTTGTTCAACTGCTTTACATAAAAAAAGGCATAAGTTATGGGTAAATTATATAATGTCTCTATGCCTCAGTATCCTTATCTATAAATGAGGAGAGTAGCAATATCTACCTCGTAAGGGTTACAAAACTTAAGTGCATTAGTATGCATAAAATTCTCAGGACAGTGCCTGGTAAATAGTAAGCAGTGCATCTTTTTTCTTATTTCTATTTTTACTGAAACTAGCTTAACAGCTTATAATACCTTACTTTATGAAGCTACAGGTTTAGTTCATTCAACTAACTCCAAAGAGTAGAGTTGAGACCCAAAATGAGCGAGGCTAAAAATTGCTGGGGACTAAGACAAGGTCTCTCTCAGATGTCACATCATTCTCTCATGTCTGATTCATTTATAGACAGGTTATCTTATTTTCTATATTCTCACAGCTGCTTTTCTATACTAAGGTTTACATGACTTTTTATCTAGCATTTCCAAACCAACTTCAAGTTTCTTTCGGGGAGTGTCTGATTGGCTCAACTATTCTTTCCTCAGCCAAACTCTGCAGCCTGTGGAGTTGGGATAGGCATGTCAAATTTAGTAGAGAAACGCATATTTTGAGAATGAGTGACAATTATGAAATTGAGAGGGTTTCTTGCAATGGACAAATATACAAAAGTTGTCTACCACAACTGGGTAAGAGGTACCAGCCATCAAAGTATCATTTATGAGATGTCAATTTCTTTTTTTTTTCCTGAAATGATATTCTCAAATGCAGAGAAAATTAAAAATGATCACAGAAATTGAAATATACTAACCTAAGAAGCTGGAACACTTTCTAGGACCATATATCACACTGGCTAAGACAAATACTTTGGCTACACAGTGGCCCAGATATCATAAAAGACTAATGTCTCTTTTATATAAGGCAGCTGAACAATAAAAATATCCAGAGTGTAGTAATATGTTTTTTTAAAAACACATTAAAAAACTTTCTCTGCGCTCAATTAAATATGAAATAAAATAGGCCCCCAAAATGTCATAGCTGTCTTTAAATATCATGATCTTATTTTATTTTAGTTGCTGGCAAGGAGTGAACTGTTATGTGTGCCTTTATTGTCTTTACCTTTAAAATATCCTATATAAAGCATCTATTGTGGTAATAATTTTAGGAAAAATGTAACTGCACGCGACTCAGTATTTTGCATCAATTAAACATGTTTGCTCTTGCAGGGGTGAAAAAAACTACACCTTGTTAGGCTAACAACACACTATTAAAGTTCAAATTATAATCTCTCAGAAACATATTGCCTGGCAGGGTTTAGAAAACAGTTCCAAGAAATGGAAGAGCTTGAACAGAAAATCTTGAGAAGACATTGTGTCTCTTATTTAAGTAATGGACATCAAGTATCATGTTATAGGAAATGCACTTAACATCTTAACCAAATCAAAAATTATATTGTGATAGCTCAAACTGTGTTGGAATCAGGCTAGATTATGTAGGATGATGGGAAAATAATAAACCACCCCAAACCCATACTGGTCTAGTTTCCTATCGTAATACTTCAAATCAGAGCAACAGTCAGGGTTCTGACCCTGGACACCCAGTGAAGCTGGGATTGTGTTGAAGGAGGAATGCCAAAGAAAGACCTGCTTAAAATTGTTTTGCCATGGTAGTAGGAAAAAAAGCAGTTGTGAACCTAAAAATATTTATTTAATATATTATAGGTATCTTTAGACAAACTAGATCACAACAAATCTAAATAATGTAAATTCCATTAAGACTTTTTCCTAATAATATTCATGAAAATATTTATAACCGAAATCTTATCACTACAGTCTATATAATTTAATGTTAAATATAATTAAAACAACAAAACTATTCTTTTGGGGAGTTATTTTATTCATTTTAAAAACAAGATCACTTTGTCCAGGTGGTGACACTGTGTCTTTTTTTTTGTCCTTGACAATTAACACATTAAAGTTCTATACTGTCTTTCATATTCTTAAATGCTTTCTGCTTGTTCAAAAAATGGGTTGTTGACAACTATTTTATACCCTGATTCTTCATTCATCCAAAAATTAGGACTACTATATGGAATGCTTGCTTAAACAAACACCAGAAAAGTTCTTTAATAAAAGTTGAAAAATAAAGCCTTAATCATATAAAAATTGTTTATTGACAAAGAGTATAGAAATGCAACATTCATATCCAACATACCTTCTGGAGACATGGTATTTTACAGACGGACAATATTTCTAGCCATTATCTGATAAAATTTCTCATTTTATGTTTGAGAAAAAAAATTAGAGAAGTGAAGTGGTTTCCCTCAAAGAAAGATAGTTATCAGCAGAGCTCCAAGGAGACCCCAGTGACTTCTAATTGCTTAGGACAATATTCTCCACAACACATTTTATCTTTTTGTCATTTCACACCAAATTTAATACCACTTGAAAATGGTCTCCTTAAAAATTCCTAATTCAAATAAACACATCCCCAGATTGTTTTCTCATTCCTCAAACTACACATTGAATATCAGGCCTTCTTTTGATTTTGCCAAGAAATGTGTAAAATGTTGGCAGGAAAGTAAAGACAGTTTGTCCTTTTTATCATGCTTCCAGTCAGTGCCATGAAAAACTTTGTATTTTCTACAAAGGTTGGAATAGGCTTTAAAAGAAGACATTTCTCAATTTTATCTGAGAAGATTGATCCTTGATTAGTATGTCTCTGCTCAAGCAAAGGAAATCCCTTAAGTATGCACGTGCAGCAGTTGAAAAGTAAGTTATGAATAAAACCAAATATCTCATCTTTTTGAAGTCCTTCAGGGTACAGTGTCCAACTACAGCTGGACTTTCTATTTTAACAACTTTATTGAGAAATAGCTGGCACAGAATAAACTAAATATTTAAAGTGCAGTCAATGATAAATTTTGACATACGTATATATCTACGTGTGTATACATTTATAAAATATGTATGTATCTATGAAACCATTACAGTAATCAATATAATGAACATGTACATCAATTCCCAAATTTTCCTTGTGGTCACTGTAATCCTTCCTTACTGTCCCAATCCCCACACTCCCCTCTGGTCCTTAGGTATCCACAGGTACCCACTGTCACTACAGGTTGGTTTGCATTTTCTAGAATTTTATGACAAATCGAGTCATACAGTATGTACTCTTTAGTGACTAGCTTTTTACACTTATCATAATTATTTCTAAGTATATCCATGTAATTATATGTATCAATAATTCATTTACTTTTATCACCAACTAGTATTCCATTGTATGGATACACCATAATTTATTTATAGATTCATCTGTTGCTGGAAGCTTCGGTGGTCTATATTTCTTGGATATGAAGAATGAAAGTTCTATGTATGAGTTTATATAGTATACATATTGACAGGTAAAAACTGTACACGTTTTTCTATCCACATATACTTAACTTTTCTCTGTAATACCTAGTAGTGGAACAGCTACCTTATACAGTATGTATATGTTTAAAGTTATAAGAAAATGCCAACCTATTTTGCAAACTAGTTTTACCAGTTTACATTCCCACCAGCAACACATGAGAGTTCCAGTTTCTCCACATCCTCTTTAACTCTCAGTATTTATTTTTTGATTATAGCCATTCTGGTGGCTATGTACTGATTTCATTAGGGTTTTAATTTGTATTTCCCTCATGATAATTAATGCTATCATTTGATGTGCTTCCTGTTTATCTTCTTCAGTGTAGTATCTGTTCACATCTTTCCTTTATTTTTACATTGGATTGATGCCTTATCGTAACCTTGTAAGAACGTTTTTTTTTTTAATGTTTTGTTTATAAGTCTTTGATGAAATTTATGGTTTGCAATTTTTTTCTCTCAGACTATAGTTTCTCTAATTTTCTCCAAGATCCCTTAAAGTACAAAAATGTGTATTTATTTATGCATGGGGATATGCAATTGCCCCAGAAGAAGATGGTGAAAAGATGATTTTTTTTTCTATTAAGCTGTCTTGGCAGTTTTACTGAAAATTGATTATAATCAATTACAATGGGAAGATTTATTCTGTACTCTGAATTCTGCTTCCTTGACCTATATGTCTATATTTGTACCAGTGCCACAGTATAATTATTACTTTAGCTTTATAATGAGTTTTGAAATCAGGTAGTACAAATATTCCAACTTCATTCTTCTTTTTCAAAATAGTTTTGGTAAAGTCTTGATCTGTTGCATTTCCATATACATTTTAGAATCAGCTTGTCAAATTCTACAAAACTTCTCAGGATTCTGAAAGGGATGCATTGAATTTATTAATCAGTTAGGAATGAAATGCCTTCCTGACAATATTGTTTCTTCCAATTCTCAAACATAAAGTGTCTGCTAATTTAGATCTTCTTTAATTTCTCTCAGTGTATTTTTTAATGTACATATATTTTTTGTTAAGTTTGTTCTTAACCACTTTATTTGTACGCTACTGTAAATGAAATGATTTCTTAATATGCTTTTAGTTTCTTTTCATCATGTAGAAATTTAATTGATTTTGTATACTGATATTGTATCCTCTTAATTTGCTAAGGTTGTATATTAGTTCTAGGAGTTTTGTTCTATGTGTATCTCTCAGGCTTTTCCACATAAGACGTCATGTCATCTGCAAAGAAAGACAATTTTTTCTGCTTTTCCAACATTGGTGTCTTTCAGTTTTGTTTTTTAATTGAAATAGCATGATATTCAGTAAAATGTTGACCAGTAGTAGTAAAGGCAGTCATCCTTGTCTTGCCTTGTACTTGACCGTAGGAAGAAGGAATTCAGTCTTTCACCCCTAAGTACAATGTCAGTTTTTCCTAGATTCCCATATGAGGTATACACAATTTCCTTTTTCCTTTTTGTTTTAAATTTTTAATTCTTTTAATTTAATTTAATTTTTTTGTATTTTGAGGCTTTCAATTCAGAGTAATATGCATTTATCTTTCTGAGGTACTGACCCTTTAACAATATAAATGTTCCTTTTTGTCTCTAATAAAATTTTATCTTAAAGTAAGTTTTTGGCTTACCAAATTAATCTGTCCATTTAACTTTTGCTACATCTTAAATATATTTTTTAGATATGACATTATAAGGTGCATCTTTTCACAAACTACTGTGGATTAATCATTTTTTCTGGTAAAATTTAGAAAATTTCCTCAAGTATAACTACATTTCCTCCCATATCTTTTATGCCATCACTGTCATATAAATGAAACTTATATTTATAACCCAAACAACAAAGTGTTATAATATTGCTTTGTAAAATGTTGTGTGTATTAAAGAGGAGACTGAGAAAAAATATGTATGTATTCATCTTTTATAATATGCCACATATGTAGCATTTCCAGTGATCTTTTTTTCCTGCAGATTCAAGTAATCATCTGCTGTCATTTCTTCTGTTGGAAAGATTTTCTTTACTAATTCTTGTAAAGCAGGTCTGAATGTTCTTGCTGATCTTGTAAAGCAGCAATGAATTTTTCATTCTTTGTTGTTTTGGGAATACCTTTATTTCATTTTCATCTTTCAAGTGTAGTTTGGCTGGATATAGAATTCTTGGTTGATTTTTTCCCCCCTAACACTACTTCCAATAAGTCACCGAACTCATTTCTGGCCTTTTTTGGTTTCTGATGAGAAATCAGATGTTGATCTAATTATGGATTCTTTAAATGTAGTCTTTTTTTCTTTCCCTCTTGAGGATTTCAAACGTTTTTCTTTGAAACTTTGTAGCTCATCTAGTTTTGTTTTGTTTTGTTTTTAGCTTTTTGGATGTGTAGATGAATATTTTTCATCAAATTGGAAATTTTTCTTCAAATATTTTTTCTAGCCTTTTTTCTTGCTCCTCTCCTTTTAGCTCCAATTACATATATGTTGGCATACATGAATGGTGTTGCGATGATTTCTGAATCGCTATTTAAATTTTACCCATTTCAATATGTGTTACCCAATTACATAATTTCTATTGATCCATTGACAATGCCACTGAACATAAGTATTACCTACTGCTCTAAATTTGGTAAATCTCCTTCAATCTTTGCAGAGAGGCAGATAATCTTCACAGCCTTCCTAGCATGGTGAGCCTCCTTGCCTACTGCACTGGGGAAAATTTGGGTGCAGCTTCAGATAAGAATGTCAAAAATTCTGTTTTTACTTAAGGTCGGCAGGTTTACAAATACAAATAATTTTCATGGTGTTGCATATCTGGCTTTTTAGTGGCTGGCAAGTGATTAGTTTTGTCAATTTTGTTGAGTTTCAAAGTTGCTACTGGGAAAAATTTGCTCTCTGAAAGTCTAGCCTCTGATTAACTTTTTGAACAGAGGAAGATCAGGTCAGTAAATGTCTTAGTATTCTTATCCACAAACTTTAATATCTGTGCCAGCTTCAACTGATTTGATTTCCTCCTCATTATTTTCCTGCTTCTTTGTATTCCTGGTAATTTTTCTTTATGTAACAGACATTATAAAATTTGCCTACTTGAGTTCTGGATATTTATTCCCATGAAGATTCTTGAGCTTTGATCTGGAAAGTAGCTATTGGGAACAATTTGATCCTTTTCTTTTTACTGTTAATGTATATCCATATAATCTACCCAAAGTCATCCATATCATGTGGTTTTCCTGTCTAACCTATGACAATAGATGGGAATTATTTCTACTCCAATGTGTCAGTCACTGTTACCTTAAATCTTTGCTGATGTTTTCCCTCCACCTACATTGCTGGTGTTTCCTCATACAGGTTTACTAATCAGTACTCTTCTGAGTACTTGAGGTGATTGGGGCAGCTGGTGTCTCAGTTGGTTAAGTTACTTACTCTGGCTCAGGTCATGATCTCACCATTCTTCAGTTTGAGCCCTGCACGGGGCTCTGTGCTGATAGAGCCTGGAGCCTGCTTCTGATTCTCTCTCTCTCTCTCTCTCTCTCTCTCTCTCTCTCTCTCTTTCTCTCTCTGTCTCTGTCCTTCCCTCTTATGCTCTGTCTCTCTCTCAAAAATAAACATTAAAAATTTTTTGGAATACTTGAGGTGATCCATTTGCAGATACCAAATAACTGCTATCTACACACACACACACACACACACACACACACACACACACACACTCACTCTTCTTTCCTCTCTAGTACTCTTCCCTGTGATGCCTACCCTCCTTGTTTTCCCACACTCCCATGTGTCTGTCCTTAGCTTAGGAAGTCTACTCAGCTTCATCTAGGCTTTCCCTGAATGTGCCTTGGCCTGAAAACTTTGTTAAAGTAGGAAGCTGGGCTAATTTTAGATCTCATTTACTTCCCATCTCTTAGGGATCTGTCCTTTATTGCCCGATGTCCAGCGTCTGGAAAAGTGTTGCTCATATATTTGATGTGGTGTTTTAGTTTGTTTCAGACAGAAGGATAAATCTGGTTCCTATTATTCCATCATGAATGGAAGAGTAGAAATCTCTAACTGTTGTTATCTTTTTTTGTGAGGAAGAACAAAATTCCTTATTAACTTGAACAAGTTTACATTGAGGGACATAAGAGCGCCCACCATTGTGGCCAGAGTGTGAAATTAGAATGTAAACTGTGATCCCCCATTAAATTTGATACCAATGAACAAAAAGAAATCTGCAGAGTGGCAGATGGTACTGTTTGCAGCTCTGGGAGAGACTTGAGGCTCATAGTCACCATCTGCCTGCACAGCATTTTCTCAAACTTTGTATTTAGCAAAGTTTATTGCTACTAAGCTTATGAGCATTATGAGACAGATTACCACATTCCTACATTCTACCATGTTTTAATTAAAAGAACTGTATGTTGTGTGTTTGTGTGTTGGATGGTTATGGAAGCTATGTGAAATATTAACTGCCACTGTTACTCTTCTTAATAGCCTCCGTTTTTTTTTAACTCAATACCTTTTTTTTTTTCAAAAAGAAACGTTTACTAAGTTATACAGTATACCTTTAAGAAATCTGTGGGAGCCATCCATCATTGGGCATTGTGCAAATTCTTGTATACATTCTATCTCTGAACACCTTTATGAAACCTTACTCTTCGTGGTTTGTGAAGTTCACACAAATTGATTGAGCTTCTTTTTATATACTGCAAAATGCAGATGGTTATATATTTTGTACTCCCAGCAATATACATTCCGTAAATTTCAAAGCGTTCATTGGCTAAAAGCATTGTAGCTTATACATACTGAGTTTAATCCACTTGTAAAGAGACTTGGTGAGTTTACAATACTGCATAGTGCATCTCCGTTTTGGATAGTGGTGCAAGTCCTGCATTTATATCTCTGGATCCTTCTTCCATAGCTCGCATAATCCCTATTCACAGCATTTGGTTAAAACATAAGAAAGTGCCATTGTTTTTGGTCAAAACTGGTCAAATTTGGCAACCTCATATAGTTCAAACTGACAGAAGACAACTGTGTTACTACCATTTGACAACACTGAGACAACACTTCCACTAATGATTTCCCAAATAGGAACACAGGTATCTTTTTACTGTTACTGCTTTTAATATAAAAATGCACAGTGGATATCTGACAAATAATATTTCATTTCTGTAATATTTTGATTATAAAATGTTAATAGTAACCGAATAAAGTAAATTTATAGTCCCTAAAGTGTGGTAAAACTCCACTAAATTTAGGATTAAATATATATATTTCAAGTGACTTTAAAATTTATCTATAGGAATAAGAATAATTTGATAACAAATTGAGGGAGGGGGGCTTGCTCTAGTTCCAGATATAATAAATAAACTGTTTCCTGGTACCACAATGAAACCATTGTGTCTTCTAGCTTTATTATTCATAGATATGTGACACTAGGCTTGATGCCTGATATTTCTCTCCTTCAGGTTTCCTTTGATTCTTTTTTAAGTTTTTATTTAAATTCCAGCTAGTGATAGAGAACACATTGATGGTTCCCAGAGAGGAGATGGATGGGGGGATGGGTTAAATGGGTGTTGGGTATTAAGGAGGACATTTGTGATGAGCATCAGGTGTTGTATGGAAGTGTTAAGTCACTAAATTCTACACCTGAAATTAACATTACACTGTATGTTAACTAACTGGAATTTAATCAAAACATTAAAAAGGGAAAAAAAAGAGAGTACATTGAGTATAAACTTTCTTTCAAGGAACATCTCCTGTCACAAAAATACAAGTGTTTGTAAACGTATGTGAAGAAGAGTATGGGACACACTGTGTGTTTCAGTCAAGGACACTACAATGTGTATAAACGGTGGTTCAAGTAAAATCTCCTTTCATTAAGATCTAAGTGTTTTTACAGTTCTGTGTGGAAGTACAGCAGAATAGCCACATGCTTGACTCTTTGAAACTACACTACATATAATACGTCTGTAAGTTGACATCTATGTTCATTAAGATAAGCGTTTGTAAATGTGTGTAGAAGCAAATGCAAACAGCTGTATGCTTCTCTCGTGGAAGTTCACTGTGTATAAACCTTCTTTCAGGCAACATCTCTTGTCATGAAGATGCAAGGGTTTGTAATGTATGTGCAAAAGCACATGGGACACAGTTTATGCTTCAGTTATGGACACAACACTGTGTACAAACTGTCATTCAAATAACATCTTGTCTCATTAATACAAACATGCTAACACCCTAACCTTGTAACCCTAAAATTAAACCCTAAACCCTAACCATAAACTGAACCCTCTGGAGATTTCTCTACACTGCAGGATACCAGACCCTAATACCCTCACCCTGATTCTAATCCTAACTAACCCTGGCCATAAACTCTAACCTTGACCCTGCATCTGAGGAGAAGGAAGAAGAAAGAAGAAAGAAGAAGAAGGAGGAGGAGAAGGATGAAGAGGAGGAAGAAAGGAGGAAAAGGAGGAGGAGAAGGAGGAAGAGGAGAAGGAAGAGAAGGAGCAGAAGGAGAAAGAGGAGGAAGAGAAGGAGGAGAAGGAGAAGGAGAAGGAGGAGAAGGAGGAGGAGAAGGAGGAGAAGAAGATGTATATATAGGTAATATGACTCAACCAATGGGGAAAAAATGAAATCTTGCCATCAGCAACAACATGGATAAAGCTAGAAAGTAGTATGCTAAAACTGAAACAAGTCAGAGAAAGACAAATACCACATGATTTCACTCATATGTGGAATTTAAGACACAAAACAAAGGAGCAAAAGAAAAAAAATGAAAGAGAGAGGCAAATCAGGAAATGGATCCATAACTAGAAAGTAAACTAATGGTTACCAGAGGGGAGGTAGGTAGAGGAAAGGGTTAAATAAGGATTAAGGAGTACACTTGTTTTGAGTACTGGGTGTTGTACAGAAGTATTGAATTACTATTTTGTACACCTGAAACTAATGTTACATGTATGGTAACTAACTGTAATTTAAATAAAAACTTTTAAAAATTAAAAAAAAAATTAAAATAACATTAGGTTCCAGAAAACCTAGAAGTACTAGGTTCTGCCTCTCTGAGACTTTATCTTACATGATGGTCCTACCATTTGTTTATGTCACAGGATTGTTATGTGGCTCAAACCAATATATATAACCATGTTATATAAAAATGTTTAGAGATATATAAACTCTAAAATGTCTATATGGTGACATAAGATCAAGAACGATGAAAAAAATCCAATTAATATACAGTGTAATATTAGTTTCAGGTGTACAATATAGTGATTCAACACTTTCATGCAACACTCGATGTTCATCACAGCAAGGGCACTCCTTAATCCCCATCACCTATTTAACCCATCCCCCATCCACCTCCTTTCTGGTAACCATCTTTCTGGTAACCATCAGTTTGTTCTCTGTAGTTAAGAGTCTGTTTCTTGAATTTGTCTCTCTCTCTCTCTCTTAAAAATGTAGGTAATATTAGTACCTATTTCGAAAGACTTTTGTGGAGACTGGGTCAATCTATGTAATGTATTTCAAAGTCTCTTAGGCATAGTGAGAACTAAATACATGTTAGCTGATATTGTTGCAACTATTGTTTTAGATGTCTATTTAGTGTTTAGAAGTGAGACAGCATGGATTTGCATTCTGCGACTTTATAGTCTGTGACTCTTTTGTCTCATTATAAAAATATAGATGAAAGTACTTCCAACTTCATAGGTTGTTAGGGGTTTAAATGAGCTGATGAAGGTAAGTAAGTGAAGATCTCGGTCACGGAATACCGAGAATACTGAACACATGCAGTTATGGAATACAGAAGTTGTTTTCTGGGTCGTGGGGCTAAGTGTGAAGGAAACAACAAAAGCAAAATAAAGGTTGCTGAGGAAATAAATACTTCATATTCTATCATTTCCCTTATTGAACTCAAGTGTCTTTCAGAGAAACCAACCAGGGCTATTGACTACTCTGAGTCTGGACCCCTTTCGACCCCAAAGCAACTCCTTGGTCATCTTAGCCTTTCTTTATGTTCTAAACTCTTTGCGCTTCATGGTTCCACTAGATACATTCTGTAACCTGGTTGCAATTTTTCCACCATGGCAACATGCCTGAAGGATAGAATATGGCAACAAGTGAGGTATGGGATGGAGGAAGATCAATCAGAAGGGGGCAGAAAGAATCATATGACCATTGTTTAGATAACCAATTCACCACCATTCTTAGTACAGGTCATGAATTTTATGGGGACAAATGTTCATCTATAAATTTTCAGGTCATACTTTTCTAAATTGAAGATAATTAGATCAATAACCTAAATGTATGTTTTTAGGGATTAGATAATATAAATAAAATTTTCCTGTGCTTATGTAATTTTTCAAAGAATATCAATCTAGACTTGTATACAATACCTATAAATGTATAATGTAAGGCAGACTGATTAAAGAAAAAAAATGGCTTTGTTTTAGACAATAGGCAATTTCATTATGTGATTTACAGAATACACAACAGCCTCTCTATTCCCTGTATAAAGCAATCAGGATCTCGGCTACATTACTAAATAGGCAATACAATAGCTTATTTTTAAATAAAATTAAGAAATTTCATTTGCTTCCTGTGTAAAATCAGCACAATTTTGCTTTAAAGATGTACTGAAAATATTTTAGAATAAATGCTATAAATCTTAGGGAAAAAATCTTAAAGGAAACATGAGACCATTACAGTTAAATCAACCTAAAAATATTCATTCTTTGTGAAGTAATATATATGATTTATTTCATTCCTTCTTCTATATAATAACCTTTAGGAAGTCATGATAATCCATTTCTCTGGTGATTTTAATTCCTATAGTAAATCAGCTCCCATTATATTAGACATAATGTAAGTATTTGCATATCGCTATTATTCCTCTCATATACACAAAGATATAAATGTGGAATAATAGTATATACTCCCCACTTTTATGCCACTAAATAAGTTCTATGTTTTTGGGAAAATACTTTTTAGTACAGACAAAGCAAACATTTTCTAGCATATTTTTGTGTGAACACTGGCCTCAAGATTTCTGAATTATGAGAATAGTAAGTCTACACACTTTTGTGATATGTAATATGCAAAGGTTATATTCAATATAGAAAGTAGAATGGTGCTTATCACATAAATTACACATAAATAAGCAAATGAATGAGTAAACATACTTTGACCGAGTATTTCCTCTTGAGGAATTTATCCTATAAAGAAGCCAGAGATATGGACAAAGAAACCTTTGGCCTATATTCCAGATTTACTTACAGTTCAATAATTGTAACAATATATAATTTATATAAATAATAATGGGGAATTTGAAAAGTAATTATAACATACTTCCATGTTGAAATACTAAAAATAATGGTATATAAGTGTATTGACGGACAATACACTATAACTGAAAACACATGCACACATATAGACACGCACACACACACACACACACACAGAGTGGTTGGTACAATAGATGCTCACAGAGACACACAAAGACAAAGAATATTAAACTTGTCCAGATAAAAATATTAACAGTAGTCATTCCTCAGTATGGCGGATTATGCATTTAGGAATGTTTGTATTTAAAAAATTCTCCAATTGAAAATGTTAAGGAATCTACCCTGAATTAGCCACACAGACCAAATATAATTAGTTTGATGTATTGCCACCACAAAACATTTGTTGATTGTCTTGAACATGAAAGATACTAGACAGTCATAATTGCTCAGTTCTTGCATTCCCATCCTTGAATAGCTAATGGAATCAGGGCTCAAAAAATAGTGATACATTACTTTCATCTATTTACTTCTCTATCTATTGATACTGAAATAATATCCCCTTAAAATGAATGTCTGTAGTTTGACCATAAACCTATGACACCAGTGTTAGATATCTTACCTATATGAGGTCCAATATTGTCCAGTTAAGTGATTTTTGACAGTCATGAGATTATCGTAGTTTGTGGAGAAAATATGGATAGTCAACCCAATCTGATCATGCTGAAATCATTAGATTGCCACTCTGTGATTTTAGCTGCCTGACTGATGAAATCCTTTAAATTGATTCAATCAAATTTACTCTGAGGGTTCTACATGGAAATTGCCATATTTTACTACTGCTAAAATCTAGCCAGTCTCTAACGTTTTGTTTCAAGAAACTGAATTATTCTTGAGCTTCCTGCATATATATTCCAAATCATATCCCCATTCAAAATATCTCCTTCAGTCACACAAAGCCATTCTCCATTGTAGTAAGGCTTTGTTTTCCTGAATCGTGTAGAGCTTGGCTCAGCAAATGTTTTCTATAAAGACCTAAATGGAAAATATTTGTGAGCCATATGGTCTCTGTTGCAACTATTCAACTCTGCTACTGTAGTACAAAAGCAGCCATAGACAATGTGTGAATAAATGAACATGCTGTGTTCCAATAAAACTTTATTTACAAAATGGGCAGCAAGCTGGACTTGGCCTGCAGGCTATGGATTGCTGACCCAATCTGGAGGCTTGATTCCCTTGTCCACTCTGTGACATTTGCTTCACTTTAGTTCAGAACGAACAATGCAGATGCCTAAACAGCTGGTAGGAGGTTATGAACATCAAAGAGCAGAATGAAACTTACACAGTTTTATATGAACATAAATGTTCATTCACAATTCTCCTGACTTTGAGAGAAATCAAAGTTGATGGATCAGACAAATTTTCTGAAGGTTCTCTTCCTTCCCCAAACTAATCCCAATTTATTTACCGTGTAACCTGAACGAAGACTGTTTGTTTTCTATCACATGTCAGAGGTATTATCTCATATTTAATCTTCCTACCAATGTTTACACATATTTTGTATTGTACTTCTTAATGAATAAATTGAGATTCAATGAAATAAACAAATCATATAGTGGGATAGAAAATGTCAGATCTACACTGTCAATACAAGCTATTGATTGTAGTATTATAGGAGAGGTGAAATCTGTGTTTGGGCCCTCTGACCTTGGTACAGGTAATGCATGGCTCTGTATAGCTACACAAATAATGGCTTTAATACATCACACATTACCTGAATTAATGGAATGTTATACAATTTTGCTCTTTGGACCATTTCCATGTTTAAGTAATAGAAACTGGAACTTGTCTAACTCATTCATTAGCTGAATATCTTCGGTGACTCTATGAATCTCTATCTAGCTCTATCTATCTATCTATCTATCTATCTATCTATCTATCTAGATATATCTTTATTCTTTGCTCCAGAATATTTCATATAGGTATAAAAATGTTCTTTGAGCTAAGAATAGAGAATATAAAAGAAATTACCTTTTTTTTATAGAAAACAATTCTGTCACTGTATTTTATAAAGTGAATTTTATGAGAACTGTATTAACCCTTAACATTTGGGGGGAGGGCTCTCTTCCAGTCCAACACTTTAACCCAGCTCTTCCAAAGCCAACCAGCTAGGCACTACAAACAACATAACAGCTAAATATTAAAATGAGTGTGCGCCCATTGTACTTCACTAGCAGTGAGGCAAATCTATAGTTCAGTGACATTTTGTGCTGACTAAATTTGAGGGGACATTCCACGAAAAATCAAAATGCCATTTAAAATATTTTGCTATGAGAAAATGCAGTACACTCAGCTCTTATATTAGTTTTAGCTCTTTTTCATTTATTCATTCAATGCATACTTACTGAGCCCCTAATCTTGGATAGGCACTATGTCTTAATCTATTTTCACTTAATGGCATGCTAAATTCAATGATAAGAACTTTCAAATGATGAAACAGAAAGCAGAAAGAAGACTTGAATTTAGACTGTGGTGTCAGGGACAGTTTAGTAGATGAAATACTGCCAAAATTCTCTGAATCACTGACTATGTTGGCTGGATGAAATAACAAGTGGGATATTGGGGAAGGCAGAGGGCGCAGCAGGGGCAAGAGTCTATCAAGGATTTCCACTCATTCCCTGAGAAGAGAAATATGGGCCCAAAGGAAGGGTAGTTAGGAAAAGGTATTTTACAGCCTGTGGGCATATGGAGGTAGTAATGAGGGAGTTGTTTTTTGATGGTATAGAGGTAGTCTGAGATTCTGGTGGCAAAATGGACAGGAACTTCTGCTTTTTGTAGGAATGGAGAAAGTTTGAGTGAAACATGGACTCCATGGTCGAGGCATTTCTATATATGTGCATTACATTACAGATGTCAGATTTCAACTCTACTTCCATTGAAGAGCCAAATAATTTTGTCCTGAGATCAGTGCAAGTTATGAGGCAGGGGTGAATTATATAAACATTATTGATGAGGAAATGGATTCAGAAATATCTAACAAATTCTCTACCCTTTTATAGCAAATATAATGATTAAGCAACATTCAAACTGTTAACCTTTGTCTATCCCTTTGCTATACTATTTTATTATACATAAATTCCAGTGTAAAAATTTGAGTCAAAAAACACAACATATCACTTTCCTAAAGCCACTGGCCCTAAATCCAATATTCCTTATGCCCAGTTTGCCTAAAAGCAATATAATTTGAGCCTTTATAATGAAAAAAAGACAAAGTAAAATGCAATTTATTTATATTAATATGTGAAGTTAGAGGACCTAAATACACTGTTTCAAGAGTTCTTCCATTGTTCCATATATACAAATTAGAATAATCTCACAAGTATTAGACTGGATAACTCTCTCTCTCTCTCTCTCTCTCTCTATATATATATATACATACATATATATATATATATATATAGAGACTATCTCTCTCTATATGTCTATATATATAGACAGTGTCAATGGGCACACTCAATTTTATATATAAATATATTTATATAATTATATCTTTTATATATAATTATATAATTAATATATATACAAAATTCAGTGTGCCCATTGACATCTTTTAATACATTTAAATAATAAGTAATTTAGCAGAAAGCAAGACACAAAGATGTAAACAAAATGAAATGAAAAAGTAGGGTATGGTCATATTTTAGGTAAACTAGTCATTATGCAAACTGTTCATAAGATTATTTGCTTTGACATAAATTCTGATTATTTTGACTAACCTGAGATTCAGCCAGGACTCAGACTAGGATTTCAATGGATGAGCAACTAGAGAAGGGTAAGAGGTTTCCAAAAAGAAGAAAAATGGCTTAGAGGGCCAGCAGGATTAGATACCTGGTCTCTAAATATGTGGTTTGTACCCCAGTGTTCAGTGGGGCTGTGTTAGTTTCCTGTGACTACTGAAAAAAAATCACAACAAACTTGATGGTTTAAACAACAGAAATTTATTCTTTCACAGTTCTGCAGGTCAGAAGTTTGAACCCAGTACCACTGGGCCAAATTTAAAGTGTTCATAGAACTTCACTCCTTCCAGAGACTCTAGGTGGGGGAATCTGTCCTTGCCCCCTCTGGTTTCTGGTGGTGGCCAAAATTCCTTGGCTCTTGGCTACATCACTCCACTATCTACCTCTGTGGCTTCTCCTCTGCTATGTGGTCCAATCACCTACGTCTCCATATTAAAAGGATACATTTGATTTAATTTAGGGCTCACCTGGAGAATGGAGGACACTCTCCATATCTCAAGAACCTTGATGTAATCATATCTCCAAAACTGTTTTACCCATGTTTCAGAGATTAGGACATGGACATTTTGTTGGGGTCATTATCCAGCTAACCACAGGGACAGGATGTAGGATGGTACTTGTATCTATAGTTGGATTCAAACACTAATCTCTCAATTAGAAGGAAAAAAAAAAAAAAACATGTACTAAACACTAGCGTGGTTCACAAAATAGAAAAAAAGAGAAACAGACCAAGTTTTGGAAATCAGTCAGGATTACTGGATAAGTCAAGTACCACCAGGAGTCTCTACTTCTGACCTCCTCTTCCTTTCAATTGATGGTGTTATTCCATAAAACTGTCTTACCCTATACTCCCAGATGTCTTATTTGGGTCCCCCCAAAAAGAGACCCTCCAACACAATGGTATATTTGGAGTGCACATAGTATTTTTGGAAGATGTTTCACAGAGGCTCTTGTAGGACAGTGAAAGAAAACACAAAACAAAACAGGGAAGGAAGGAAGATAAACAATGGTGCATTACCAAGTTCCACTGGAGTTCATTCAGCTAGAGGTCTGAAAGATGGTATTGACCTGCAACTCCATGTTATTCCATCGATAAAGTGAGTGAATTAGGGTGTTTAACCTACTAGGTCCTCTCAGTCATTAATGAGGGCTTCTCTCATGGAATATTAATTCCTCATTACTTTTGACACACCACACGTGTGTAGAAACAGTTCCCAAGGCCACACAAGTCCACAAAGAGATGCAGGTGTTATCAGATAGAGCTTGGGCCAATGTGCATAGAGATGGCAATGACTAAGAGGATATGAATGGGGGCACCAATGTTATCTACAATATTACATCCCATAGCTATCACCAGCTGTGGGCGTCACATTATCTTATTTTCACCATTCAGGTGAAAGTGGCTCTTCTTCCAATTCAAATGTGAAAAAACCCAAGAAGAGGTCTGTTAGGGCTGACATTCATTCTTTCTAGAATAAATTGCTGTAATTAGGGAGATGGGCTCTCGAGAAAAGGAAGACAACTCTAAGTCACGCTATAGGGTGTAACCTTGGGGGGAAGTAGTTGGCAGCTGAAGGCAGACAATATTCCCAGAAGAGAACTGTTATGCTTTTGTCTATTTTGTTTAGAAACAATAAAAAAAAAAGGAGGTCATTAGAGTGAATGGGACACAAAATTCAGGTATATTAGTCTCTATGGGTGACTAGCAATTCAGTGTGATCTGTGTGGCTTCATACTGGATTACAGTCAGCATCTGAGTACATATAAAATGGGTTGCAGATTCTACCGGGAAGAAGAAGAGAACTAGGAATGGTATGAGGGAAATTGCAGTGCAATGGGTATTTGACACAGGAATCTTGCTCTAGTGTGGAAGTCAAGGTGGCATTACTGTAAGCCTAAACAGCAACTGAGCACACATGCTTGTCCTCAGTAGAGTCACCATGAACCTACATGTACCAGAATAAGACAAAAATTGATAGTTCCAAGTCCTACCACTGGTCGTAAGAGAGCTTACCATGTTCTGTTTCCAAGGTTCCAATTAATTGGTTTAAGTCCTTGATGAGACTAATTTGGAGGTCTCATAATTTGGAGGTCTCAGTTTCTTTAGCTATAAGGGGTCAGAAGTAGGAAGCAATAATACCTGTAATAATGAGTCTAAAGAGTCATTTTTCTACTATACTTTTACTAGAAATTTATTTTTAATAAGTTCAAGTTCAAAACTGTGTGACCTTAAGTAATGTTCATTTTAAAAAAAAATTATTTATTTTTGAGAGAAAGGGTGAGTGGGGGAGGGGCAGAGAGAGAGAGGGAGACCAAGAATTTGAAGCGGGGTCCAGGCTCTGAGCCATCAGCACAGAGCCCAATGCAGTGAGATTATGACCTGAGTCAAAGTTGGACGCACAACCGACTGAGCTGCCCAGGCGCCCAAAGGAATGCTCATTTTTAAATAGGGTGCCAAGCATTACAGAATCTGAGGAGATAGTTGTAGGCACCATAACAAACCTAATCTAGTTTTAATTATTTCTGACAAAAGGAGGAAAATGAGAACTGAATCTTTTTCACTTATCCTGTTGTAATAGCACGTGAGCAGTCTATGTAAAGGCAATTTTTAGAGGGTTTGTCTTTTTTTTGCAGAAATATTAAGATCTGCTACTTTTATGCTTTTTTTTCATGCTTCTGGGGTTTGCTATAGAACTTTAATGTCCGTGCTTTGGTTTCACAAGATTAAATATTAAACAATATCACTAACTAGATATGGTACATTTACTTTCCAAGTAATTGGATTGTGGATGAACCTGCTGCTACTGTTCATTAGCCTGTAACTTCATAAGACTTTAACTCTATTCTCCTTTTACAACACTGCAATTTGGAAACTTTCCATAGAGCTGAGAGTAGCTGAAAATAGTTGGATATGGCCTTACATTACCTTTGGGATGTAGTATCATGCTCATCAACAAAGGTGTCATGCCATTAGTGTTGAACTGTAATACACAGTCTGCCAAATCATTCATAATTTCCTACCTAAACATAGATGTCACCATTAGTAATTTAACAGGAGCTTTACTTTATTTTAAAAATTAGCTTTAAAGTGATATATGCTAATCATAGAAGATGTGAAAAAATTGATGAAAATTAAAAAATCAGCTATCAACCTCTACTCGGAGAGGATACTGCTAATATTTTCTTGTATGTAGGTGTACTTTTATGTACATGCTATAATTTTATAAATGTAAAATCTATCCTTTCTCTTGACATTATGAGCATTTTGCATATTTTTAAAATTCTTCATAAGTATATTTCACAATAGTTGCCTACTCTTTATTCTTATGGCTGCACCATGATATAGTTAATCATTTATTCCAGGACATTTGGATTGCTTCCAGATGTTTGCTGCCATAAATAATGGCATGATAAAATCTCTGTACATAAATCTTTGTCCTCATTTCTGATAATTTCTTTAGAAGAGATTCCCAGAAATGGAATTGCTGGGTCAAAGGGAATGAATATGTTTCAAGTTTTTGATATCTTTCCAAACTTGCTTTCCTAAAAGGCTTTATAAACATATTTGTATACCTATCATGAGTTTATGACCATGCCTCCTTCACTACACCCTACCAGATTTGTATGTTAAAAAGTGTTTTAATTTATTGCCCAATACTAGTCTAAAATTTGAATAAGTTATGACACTATCACTAGATGAAATAATATGCATTTCATTAAAGTTAAAGTTATGCATATTATGTTGCAACATTAAATTTATTGATGATATGCTATTAAGTAAAACACATGATATAAAATGGAGTATACTCCATCATTGCAAATATGCAAATATATATGAATATGGAAATTATTGGACAAGATGATGACCAATAAAAATAAAACCTAATAATAATAATAGAGTACCTTAATAACTGACAGCTGATGATGTAGTTAATAAACAACAGTATACCATTAAGTGCTTAAAATTCATTATTCCGTTCCATTTTTATAATCATGTGAAGGAAGTCTTAAAGCTTGAAACCTTTATACAAATATCTTATAATCGTACAGGATATCAGCATGGTTCTGAAATTCAAACCCAAGTTGCTCTCCTCAAATCCAAACTCAGAATAGGATACTAAGCTTACATATGAATCACTGAAACATTTTTTTTATATCCTAAGATTTTTTTAAAAAACATTTTTATTCATTTTTGAGAGACAGAGAGAGACAGAGGACTAATGGCAGAGGGGCAGAGAGAGGCAGACACAGAGTCTGAAACAGGCTCCAGGCTCTGAGCTGTCAGCTGAAGTCAGACGCTTAACTGACTGAGTCTCCCAGGCACCCCTTTATATCCTAAACTTTGTAAAATGCAGCTGCCTAGCCTTTCAAGTAGAATAATGTAAAATGTTCTATTTAAGTGAAACCACAATGAGTAGGTTCTTATGATTTCTTGGAAAAGAAGTTAACCACTAAGAACCAAATAAAAAAAAGGACTTATAAGACAATAGGAAAACATGAAAAGCAGAAAAAGACAAATACTGCAAAATTTCACTTATATGTGGAAAAAAAATGAAAGGAACAAACAAAACAAACCTTACAGATATAAAGAACAGAACAGTGGTTGCTAGAGAGGAAGGGGTTTGGGATCTGGACAAAACAGGTGGAAGGGGTCAAGAGGTACAATTTCCCCTTGCGGTATAAACTAAATAAATCATGGGGATATAATGTACAGCATAGTGACTACAGTCAATAATTGTAGTGCACACTTGAAAGTTGCCAGGAGAACAAATCCTAAAATTTCTTGTCACAAGAAAAAAATTCTAAATTTGTATGGTGACAGATGATAATTAGACTTACTGTGGTGATCACTTCACTATATACAAATACTGAATTACCACCCGAAACTAATATAATGTTGTATGATATCTCAATTAAGTCAATGAAAAAACAATATTTGATCCATTAATCAGTGGAATGCAAGTAAAATAATAAAATAGGATTCATTTAACCCAATCCAAGGATGAAGAGTCACTGAATGATGCCCAGAGTTCACTATTTACATTTTATTAAGATTCTTATGTGAGTAACTAAGTGATTATTTTAATATAATAAATGCTTGGGGTACCTGGGTAGCTTAGTCGGTTAAGCATCTGACTTCAGCTCAGGTCATAATCTCATGGTTTGTGGGTTCAAGTCCCACATTGGGGCTCTGAACTGTCAGTGCAGAGCCTGCTTGGGATTCTTTCTCTCCCTCTCTCTCTGCCCTTCCCTGGCTTGCCCTCTCTCACTCTTTCTTTCAAAATAAATAAATAAACTTTAAAAATTTATAATAAATGCTCAATATCTTTTTATTGCCACGGATAAAGATATGCATTGCAGTGAAGAGCTGACTTCTCATATAATTCATGTATTTTCCATAAACATTCAGCAAGCTTAATATTTTTCATTGAAATGATAATATACACTCTTTAACCCTCTCAGTAAATATAGATTGATTACTTATCAAGTGCTACAGGTTACTGTAGGATCCAAAAACACAAATACTTGCCCTCAGCTATCTTTTTTTTTTAATTTTTTTTAATGTTTATTTATTTTTGAGACACAGAGAGACAGAGCATGATTGGGGAAGGGTCAGAGAGAGGGAGACACAGAATCTGAAACAGGCTCCAGGTTCTACGCTGTCAGCACAGAGCCTGATGCAGGGCTCAAACTCACGGACCGCGAGATCACAACCTGAGCCCAAGTCGGATGCTTAACCGACTGAGCCACCCAGGCGCTCCGCCCTCAGCTATCTTATATTTTAAAATGGAATACAGATAATAAATCATTAACATAGATATTCTATTACATTGATAAATATATAAATAAATGCCTATGATAAGACATAGAAGGGAAACATGAATGTTGGGGAAGAGTTAATGACATTTTAGAGATGATGGCCAGAATGCATCAGTAAGAAAGTGACTCTGGAAAACAGACTTCAAAGAAGTAAGAGTGCACCATGAGTCAATTTGTGAAAAAAACCTTCCAGGGAGTGGAAGCAATCCTTGCAAAGACCCTGTCATAATGGAAGATTTAGTGATTTGCTCAGAAGACTACAACAGTCTAATTAAGGGAGGACAACGGGAGAAAATCAGAGCAGTACGGGCCACATAGAAATTTATAATCACAGTGACCATGCACCCCAGTTTATGCCTGCTGTTCTAGGGTAATTATTAACAACATAGTTTTCACTTTCAAAAGTATTCCAGTTTGAATAATAAGTCACCATAGTTGTAGGAAGGAGCTTGAAGTTTCCCCTAATAGGATCTGTCATTGGATGGTTTGAATAGAGATCGCTTCTCGGCCTTTTGGCTAAGATCAAGTGTGGATGGTTTGAATGGGTAAAGGATATGATCTGTGTTATGCTTCATCTGAATAACTGATAGCTTTGTTGAAAGAAGACTGAATGGGGGCAAGAACAGAGGTGAATAAATCCATTATTTAAATTTATACAAATTTAATCATGTCTTTTGAGGCAAACAAAAACAAAAATGAAATAAAACCTGCCTGGTCCAGGATGATATGTGATGTTTAGTTGTCATGAATTTTTAGTCCTTTTAAACTTAAAACAATTTGTCCCTCTTTTTTGTGTGTTTCATGTCCTTGCCATTTTTTAAGAGTAGAGGGCAATTATTTTGTGGAATATATGTCAGTTTGGATGTCTAATATTCCTTCTTGTTTTTAAGTGATATTGTGTTATTTTCAGCATCTCATGTCAGAATATAATGGTAACAATTTGTCTCATTACTGATGATCTTAACTTTGATCACTTGCTTAAGATAGTATTTAACTAGTTTCTACAACTGGAAAGTTACTATTTTTCTTCCTTTTATCATTAAAAAATAATCTTCTTACCCCATAAGTTTAACAACCATTGGTTAGTTTTGCCTGAATTAATTATTACCATTATATTTTTAAATGGAGGTTTTCTAATTGTATCAATCTTTTTACATCCTTTAGAGAGTATTCCATCTTTTTTTTTTTAATTTTCTTTTTCTTTAACATTTATTTATTTTTGAGACAGAGAGAGACAGAGCATGAACGGGGGAGGGTCAGAGAGAGGGGGAGACACAGAATCTGAAACAGGCTCCAGCCTCTGAGCAGTCAGCCCAGAGCCCAACGCAGGGCTCGAACTCACATACCGCGAGATCGTGACCTGAGTCGAAGTCAGACGCTTAACCGACTGAGCCACCCAGGCGCCCCTAGAGAGTATTCCATCTTAAGAAAATACTTTTTTATTCCTCTCCATTTTTTAATTCTTCCACTTCACTATGGACTCACAGAGTTACATTTTAATCAAAAAGTTATAAAAGTTTATAAAAGTTTTTTATATTACATTAGTTTCAGGGGTATAATCTATCGATTTAGTACTTGTATGTATTACAAAATGATCATAGTAGGTCTAGTTAACACCCGTCACCACACACAGTTACAAATGTTTGTTTTTTTCCCCCCCTTGTAATAAAAACTTTCAAGATCTAGTATCTTAGCAACATGATTTTTTTAATGTTCAAATTATTTCAGATTTGGCAGTGGAATGCCTTCAAAGGTCTTTCTTTGACACTTCTTTGCAATTTGACAATATAAGATGTTACATGTTTTATCATATTACCCAGGCCAGGACCCTGGAGACACACACACACACACACACACACACACACACACACACACACAGTCAACTGTCAACAGATATTGGAAGCTATGGGTTTATATGATCAAAATAGAGAGGGAAGAGTGATAAACCTGGGGACTAAAACATGATACACATGGATAGATTGTTTTATGTACACAGAGGCTGAAATGGCATCCCTCAGTTCAAATGAAAAGAGAAAAATTCACACATTCTTTAGAATGTTCGGGATCTCTTACTGCCAAATGTCTGGTTTCCTGGAAGCACACTTTGAAAACGTGCCAACCAAAAAAAAATGTTGCTTTCTTCATTCATCACCAGTTCTATGCCAAAGAAGACACATTTGAATTTCAGACTCATAATCAGTAGTTGTGTTTTATGTGTTTTACTTATTCTGGAAAGAAGATTCATCCCTCTCTGCTCTTAAGTCTACTCTCTCTGTTCTACCAACTCTTGCTTTCATGCGATTCTCAGAACTCTTGAGGCCCAGCTCTAGCATGCAGTTTCCTGTTTTACATAAGTCACTTTGGAAAAGATGCTACTTGTGAGTGGGGAAGGAAACATACTGGAATATTATTTTTGAGGGAAAAGTTAATAATCATTAATACTGCTATTCATATTTGGTAAAAGTATTATTTTTTTCTATGAGTTTGCTGAACAATAATAAGTATCCTAGGACCCGTAGCTAGGAACAGTATCTTACTGTCTATTGACAATAGGAAGAAAAACAAACATAGTGTAACTTAAACCAATAAGAGTAGATCATTGTAAGGAAATGGAGGCCATATGGTCCACACTGTACCAAAGCATCAGGATGGAAATCTTAAGAATGAAGGAACAAAGGATAAAGAAAGGAAGGAAAAAGAGGAGGGGGGGGGAAGGAAGGAAGGAAGGAGGGAAGGGAAGGGAAGGGAAGGGAAGGGAAGGGAAGGGAAGGGAAGGGAAGGGAAGGGAAGGGAAGGGAAGACAAGACAGGGAAGGAGGCAGGGACTGCGTCTTCCCTTAACGGTCCCTATAACAAAACATGTTTTTCATTATATCACCTCTACCGATACTTTTGTCTTTTAAGAACATTTTATTCTCTCTCCTTTTCATTTCTCACAATAAGTCCATGAGTATAAAGCCATGTTGATCTGTGTAGTCTCCCATATAACATTATTATGTGACAGAAATGGGGATAATGATAGTAAATGTACATGCTGATGACTCAAACTAAGTTTATTTCTCATTATCTACACTTTGATAAATGGAATAAAAAGCACTTCATGTCTGGATATCATCTCAAAACATTACAAAATATGTTAGAGTTTAAATAAGCTGAACCTCAGTTACTTCCCAATTTTCCCTGACATTAAAAACATAATTACCTGTGTTTAATCCATATACTTCTGACTTATTTATGACTAATTTATGTTAAAATTACTTTTGCTCTCCTTGACAAGCTTAAGAAGAATTTTTTTTCAGTAAGTCACCTTAACATTTTATCAGAAGTTTACAGTCCAAGTTATAACTTAAAATGTATGATTTTCAGGCATTCAATCAGGTTCAAAGCATTCAAAGAGTTGATATATTTTTGCCCTACACCACACAAATCTTCATAACGTTTGAAATAAGGTGTAATTACCAGTGGAGTTCAGCAGCTTGAGATAACAAGGTGCTTAGATAAGAAATTAAGATCAAAATAAATTCAGGCAGAAAATATATTGTTGTAAACAGAAAAAAAAAACATTTTCTTTTTGGCACTAGTGAAGATTGTTTTCCCTCATGTTAAACTGATTGTAATTTTTCTGCCTATCCAATCCAAATTTCAATGACTAACACATATTTTTTAAGTTTTTGGAAGCATCCTTTCATTTGACAAGTGATCGAGTTTAAGAAGTTGGTTTGAAGGTTCTACTACCTGTAACAATTTAAAAATACATTCCACTGGAAAACCAATCTTTCTATTAAGAAAGAGAATACTTCATACTCAGAGAGACAATAGTGTTTGAGCAGGTTACATTTATGAAGATAGACTAAAAACAAATTAGAATTCAGTAAAGCTCATTTTGACTGTAATAAAAACTGAGTTAATTTAAAGGCAGGCCATATTCAAGACTTTTTATTTCAGTGCTCATACACCAAACAGAGAGCAATCGATCATTTATCATAAATGGTAATATGAATTTCTGTTGATATTTAGAATATATTTTTATATTATGGTGATAGAAGTCTGATTAGAATGGAACTGTGTGTGTGTGTGCATGCATATGTATTTATTTTTGTATGTTTACACGTAGTTGTATGTTTTAATACATTTATATAAATATATCTATATATTTAACATTTGCATGCTTAATTATATGTGTATCCAAATATATGTATGTGTTTATATATGTGTATCTATTGCTTACATATACACATTTATTTTCATACCAGTATATATAAATATATATGAATTTATATGACATATTATAAATGCATATAAAAACTATATAACAGGGGTAGCTGGGTGGCTCAGTAGGTTGAGCGTCTGACTTCAGCTCAGGTCATGATCTCACAATTCATGGATTCAAGCCCTGCGTCAGGCTCTGTGCTGATAGCACGGGGCCTGCTTCGAATTCTGTCTCCCTCTCTCTGCCCCTCTCCCACTTGCATTCTGTCTCTCTCTCTTTCTCTGTTTCTTGAAGATAGAACCATATCTGACTTACACCTTAAGCATTTCAGCATCTTCTACTCTATAGAGTTTCATATAATAATGTGACATTCTTTAACACACAGTGCTCACAATGAATAACTAGATGGATCCTTCAATGTAAGAAAAAAAAACATGTTTTGTCACAACTAGAAAATTAGGAAAGAATGTGCAAGACTGGTCAAATGATACAAGTGATCCATTTTCTCCCCTCTCTTCTCAGTCCATTAATCAGTCTGTCATGACACTGCCTATGATATTTATGTCTGCCTAGAAACAATAAAAGTTCACTTTTCCCTTTTCCAAAAAGTTGCTATGCTATGTTGACATTTTCACCCTGGAGGAAAGCCACATTTCACCGAACAGATGCTGCAAACTGGTCCATTCATGCTAATTCTGCATAAATACACTTAGCTGTCGAGCTCAAAAATAGAATCACAGCAATATATTTTGAGGCATATGTATGACCTCCCAAATAAGTTTAAATGCAAACAAAACTGCAAATAAAGAAATAGGCTCCATTTAATTTGCTATTATTAAAAGCATGTATCAGTATTTCTTTTCTGGTAGTTTTAGCCTTGATGTACTTATAAAAAGAAACTGAGCATCTCAGAGAATAGGTAACTTGTCTTTTCAAGCCTTGAATAATAGAAACTGTGGATCTGACCCAAGTTGGATCCTCAAAAGATTTTTATTGTATTCAAAGGTTGAAATTGTAAACCCTTAAATATATAATCTTTTAAACAACATTTAATGAAGCTTTTGTTTGTTTTGTTTCTTTTCCTAAGTTGAGTCTGACTGTTATCGCTTTAATTGGGTACTTACTGATATATTTCAATTTAAATTCGCCTTATTACTATTAGTTTTCTCTTTATACTACCTGTTCTATATTTCTTCCTCCTTTCTCTTCTTCTTTGTAATTAACCAGTGGTTTAAATTTTACATTTACCCACCTATTAGCCTATTAAGTATCCATTCTCTTTATATTCTCTTAAGGGTCACCCTAGATATTATGACATACATTTGTGATTTATAAAAATTTAATAAATATAAGCAATTTTATCACTTACTTAATGGAAAGATCTTACAATATGCTAACCACATTCAATATTCTTTCAGCTAATGTAATAATATTGTCTTATATTTAATTGTGTGTATATATAAATGTGTAATAATATTTACAAGCACAAACATACTATGGTTTGTTTTATACAGATAATTTTCATTTGCCCATGTAATTACCATTTTCATAGCTCATCATTTTGCCTTCATTTTTGACCTGGGATCTAGGATCAGTT
This sequence comes from Acinonyx jubatus, assembly GCF_027475565.1. Taxonomy (NCBI): domain Eukaryota; kingdom Metazoa; phylum Chordata; class Mammalia; order Carnivora; family Felidae; genus Acinonyx; species Acinonyx jubatus. Next base: position 45,007,794 of record NC_069391.1, read on the forward strand.
TTCTCCTGCCTGAAATACTCCTTTTGATAATTCCATTAGTGCAGGTCTGCCAGCAATATTTTCTCAGATTTTGATTATCTGAAAATGTCTTCATTTTTGAAGAGCATTTTCATCAATTACAGAATTCTAGGTTAGTTGTTCTAGCAGTTATTCTACTAAAAATGACTTTCAAAATGCCATTTTTCTTTTTTCCTTTTTTTTTTCTTTTTTCTTTTTTTGGTCTTCTGCTTCCATTGTCTCTATTGAGAAATGGTTTTCCAGTTTTATTGTTTCTCCTCTGAAGATAGTATGTCCTCTTTGTTTTCTTTGAGGAAGCGTTTCTTAGAAAATTTTCTGTTTGAGTTTTACATTTTAAATTTTTTCAATGTTTGGTTTTTGAGAGAGAGAGAGAGAGAGAGAGAGAGAGAGAGAGAGAGAGAGTACAAGCAGGGGAGAGGCAGAGAGAGAGAGGGAGACACAGAATCCAAATCAGGCTCCAGGCTCTGACCTGTCAGCACAGAACCTCATGTGGGGCTCGAACTCACTGTGAGATCATGACATGAGCCAAAGTCAGATGCTTCGCCGACTGAGCCACCCAGAGCCCCTAAATTTTACATTTTAGTTACCATGTGCCAGATGTGGTTTTCTTAGCACCTATCCCACTTAAATTTCACATTTTTTAAAGAGAGAATATGAGCAGGGGAGAGGGGCAGATGAAAGAGAGAGAGTGAGAAAGAAAGGGAGAGAAAGAGAGATAAAGAGAAGGAAGGAAGGAAGGAAGGAAGGAAGGAAGGAAGGAAGGAAGGAAGAAAAGAAAGAAAGAAAGAAAGAAAGAAAGAAAGAAAGAAAGAAAGAAAGAAAGGGAAAGGAAATGAAGAAAGAAAGAAAGAGAAGAAAGAAAAAGGAAAGGAAAGGAAAGAAAGGAAAAGAAAGAAAGAAAAGGAAAGGAAAGGGAAAGGAAAGGAAAAAAAGAGAAGAAAGAAAAAGGAAAGAAAAGAAAAAAGAAAAGAAAAGGAAAAGAAAAGAAAGAAAGAAAGAAAGAAAGAAAGAAAGAAAGAAAGGGAAAGGAAAGGGAAAGGAAGGGAAGAAAGGGAGAAGAAAAAGAAAAGAAAAAAGAAAAGAAAAGAAAAGAAAAGAAAAGAAAAGAAAAGAAAAGAAAAGAAAAGAAAAAGAAGGGAAGAAAGAATGAATGAATCTTAAGCAGGCTCCATGCTCAGCACAGAGCCCACCTCAGGCCTCAATCGCATGTCCCACCTGAGCCAAAATCAAGAGTCAGAAGCTCAACTGACTGAACCACCTAGGCACCCCTCTGATTCTTTTTGTAGCTTTATTGTGTTATAAAAGTGGCATACAACAAATTGAACATACTTGAGTGCAAAATTTCATGGGTTTTGACATACAGATACACCCATGTAGCAGTCAAAATAAAAGACATTTTTTTCTCCATCAAGGTTTCCTAACTCCTTGGTAATTCACCACTCCCCCCACCTCAGTCTCCGGGCAACCACTAATCTATTTCTATCACTAATGATTACTTTGCATTTTATAGAATTTCATCAAATTGAATTACCTAAAGTTCTCTTTTGTCTGTTTTACTCAGCTTAGTTACTTCGAGATTCACTTTTGTTTTTGTGTGCCTCCATAATTTGTCCCTTTTTGTTGCTGAGACATATTCCATTGAATGGATATATTGAAATGTGTTCATTCCTCCCTCTGGTTATGGAGATTTGAGTTGTTTCCAGTTGAAGGATGTTACAAATAAAGGTCCTGTGAACATCTGCATATAGTTCTTTGTGTGGAATATGTGTTTAATACTCTTCATTACTCTCGGGTGAGAGAATGCCTCTATACGTCAAAACTAAGATAGCTTTCTGTTTACCTTTTTGCAATACTGCCAAATATTTGTAGCAATGTGGTTATATTCATTTGAAAATCCAGCAGCAGTAGATAAGGATTTTCATAGCACCAGCCTCTTGCACCACTTGATATACTCAGACTTGGTAATTTAAACCATTCTAGTGGTATCTCTTTGTGGTTTCCTAAAGACCAATGGCATTTAATATATTTACATGTGCCTATTTGCCAACTACATATCTTTGGTAAACTGTCTATTGAAGTCTTACTATTTTAAAAACTGGTGTCTCAGTGTTTTAGTTTTATTACATTTTAAATGTATTAGGTTCTAAGAGTTCTTTATAGTTTTTATATGTAAGTTTTTTTTTTATCAGATATGTATTTTGCAAATATTAACTCCATATCTATGGTTTTTGTTTTTGTTTTCTTAACTGAGTCTTTTGAAGAACAATAGGTCGTAATTTTGAAGTGTTGCTTTTTTTGTTTAACTCAAGGTGACTAAGATTTTCTGTTATATTTTCCCTGGAATTTTTATAGTTTTGGCCATCTTAAATTTAGGTTTATAATGCATCTCAAGTTAATTTTTGCATATGGTGTGAGGTAAGGGTTGAGGTTCATTCTTTGTCTTTTTTATTTGCATGTATGTAAAGATCTTTATTGAATTAGCTGGTGCAAGCCACTGTACTATGTTCTATAGGGAAAGCAAAGATGATTAAGTTAAGATTCTGTCCTGAAAAAAATTACAGTTCAGGGACACCTGGGTGGCTCAGTCCGTTAAGCATCCAACTTTGGCTCAGGTCATGATCTTGGGGTTTGTGAGTTCAAGCCCTGTGTCAGGCTCTGTGCTGACAGCTCAGAGCCTGGAGCCTGATTCAGATTCTGTGTGTTCCTCTCTCTGCCCCTCCCCTGCTCATGCTCTGTCTCTCTCTGTCTCTCACAAATAAATAAATGTTGAAAAAATTTTTTTTAATTACAGTTCAGTAATACAGAAAACAATAGATATTCTAGATGATACATTTCATAGTTGCCTCTTTACACAATATAAACTATCTACCCATTAACAGATTAGTCATGTTTAATGATCACTACTGCTTACTTGTTCCCAGTAGAAATTATCTTACATACTAATACTGACAATTGAATAGGTATTGTTAAATGTACACATTAAAAATAATATTAGCCTTGAAACAATACAATGTCTTTAAAATGTAATTGTAACTTTGCTTTCTGATTTTGTTCTGGGTCCGGACAAGAGCGTTTAATGGCCCTTTCATCCCGATGTTTCACTTGTCTCCTCCATTTCCCATTTCATTGCTGAAAGAGCAACCTATTACCCTGAGGCAAACAAGCAGTATCTGTCAGGAACTGGCATATTTCTTCACTATTGGTATTATTGTTACTGCCTTTGATTTCCTGTTATTCTTGTCATGTGGCTGTGGTAAGCTTTGTCTTCCATTGTTTTGTCCACTTACCCTGAGTTTATTTCAAAGGCCTCTGTCTAGTCTTCAATTTCATTTCCATTGCCTCGATTCTGTACTCAAAGACAGATGTACTTTCAGTTTCTCTACTCCTCCATTTTCAATCTACCTATCAGTATCTTGGCCATATTTTCAGAAAGCTTGTCTGTTTGTTTCTCTTACAACTTTTAGCCAGGCTGTGCAATTTCTTGCCTTTTCTGCTTTCAGCTATTCTCTGGAATTGTTTTAAATCCTTGCCTCTTAAATCTTAGGACAATCCACAGGGAATACAATAGCAATACCTTTCTAGCTCCAAAATGAACATCATATCAAATTCTCCTCCTGCAAATAGGATCATAGACTGAATTCTCAACTCAATACAATAGGCATATACTAAGAGACAAGTATGAAACTACTAGAAGATGCAGTGAATAATATACCTTCACATCCAGTATAAAAATTTTCTTTCTGTCTCCCACTGAGGTCCATTCTTTAAAATTGATTTTAGAATGTTAAAATAATCTTCAATTTTGGAATAAACCTTGCTTAGTCCCAACCTATTACAGCTTTTAGATATTTTTGGATTCCATTTGATCTATTCTGATGAAAACGTGTATAGCTATGTTCATGAAAAGTATTTGTGGTTTTCTCTTCTGCTAATGTCTTTGTGCTACCAGGTAGTGTATACCGATGAGAATGAACTGGGAAGCATTTCCTCATCTTCTATTTTCTGGGAGAAATGATACAGATTTGGTATTATTTTCTTCTAAAGATTTTAGTTCAATTTGCCAGTGTAGCCATCTATGCCTAGAGTTGTACTTTCTGTTTTATTTTTGTGTGTGGTTTGTTGTTGTTTTTTGAGGAGAGATAAAGTAACAATTTCAATTTCCTAGCAACATATAATGCTATTCTCTGGCACTTTGCTTCACAAATCCTAGCTCTCGTGGACTTTTCCAATTATGAACCCTATGAATCTCTATTTGGGATCCCTTCCCCGCTGCAGCCTGGAAACTCTAACCAGGCTACCGGCTTAGCAGTCGTTGGACTCACAGGGTTCATTCCCCTTCCTTCAGGAAGCACAGTGTCTTATGCTGTCTGTGGTTCAGTGCCTGCAGATGCTTATTTCATATCATTTTCTATTTTTATTTTTTTTAATTTTTTTTAACGTTTATTTATTTTTGGGACAGAGAGAGACAGAGCATGAACAGGGAAGGGGCAGAAAGAGAGGGAGACACAGAATCGGAAGCAGGCTCCAGGCTCTGAGCCATCAGCCCAGAGCCTGACGCGGGGCTCGAACTCACGGACCGTGAGATCGTGACCTGAGCCGAAGTCGGACGCTTAACCGGCTGAGCCACCCAGGCGCCCCTCATTTTCTATTTTTAAAAGTCATTTAATATGTGGGGATTTATCTAGTTCCCTGTTGGTTATAACCAGACATATTATAGTATCTTTTATTCCATTCTAGATGTTGGCAATCATTTTTAGACAATATCAATTATTATCTTTTTAAATATTGTATCTGCTCATTTCCCTTAAAATTCATTAACTCCAATGACACATAAGTTAGATTTTTTCACTATGTTCGATATATCATAGTCATTTCTCTATTTTTCCTTTTTGACTGTTTATGCTTCCATTTGGATATTTTCTACTAAAGTACCTTTAAGTTAATTTGTTATCTCTTTAAATTTATCTAACTGGCTATTAAAGCCATACATTTATTTCTCTATTTTAATTCTATATTTTATCTTACGTAATATCCATTTGATGTCTTCTTACAGTTTCCAGTTCTTAGCCAAATAAATTCATATTAATATTTAATTTCTGGGATGCCTGGGTAGCTCAGTTAGTTAAGCATCTGACTCGATTTCTTCTGAGGTCATGATCTCATGGTTCATGGGATCGAGCCCTAAGTTGGGATCTGTGCTGACAGCATGGAACCTGCTTGGGATTCTCTCTCACCTTCTCTCCCTGCCCTTACCCAGCTCATACTTGTGCTGTCTCTCTCTCAAAATAAATAAACAAAAAAAAATTTAATTTCTTTAACATACCAATCATAATTATTTTAAATATTACCTCTAATAACGCCATGATATGAATTGCGTATGGTTTTATTACCTTGTTTCTTATTCTCTTGGTAGTTTTCTTATATGCCTGGATATTCATTGGTTAATAACTATGTAGTATACTTGAAAAACTATAATAAAACCTAGTGTCTGAGTTATGTTTTACTGCTCAAGAAAGCATTTACTTTTGATTCTGACAAGAAGTGAGTCTAAGAAGAAATTATCTTAAAAATAAATGAGATTGGGCCGATTGAAAATTCCATTTCAGGCTGTGCATAGAACTTTATGGATTTCAGAGGTTCCTGTAAGAGACCAGGATATTTCCAGATGTTTCTCCTATCCACTCACTTAACTCCATTCCTTTCTCCCCTTTCTGGCTCTGTGGGGCTGGTGAAACCTGTCCTTAGTCTCTGAGCCTCCAGTCACAAGTAGAGGAGAGATGTGCCATTGAACACCAGGCTTTTAGTTTGGGTCCTCCAAGAATTAGACACAAAGACAAGATTAGACAATAAATAAGTAAACAAACAAACAAACTGAACACATTCATTGGCGGGAATGCTTGTGAAAAAAAGAGAGAAGGTGGGAGAGTCTTTTAAGTCTAACTCCTGTGAAGGAGAGGCTGAAACAGGAAGTATTTGTAGAAAAGATCCGACTAGACCACAGTTTTAAGAATATTTCATGCAGCTTTGTATGGAGTCCTCAAAACAAAGTTGCCCATTAAAGGAGTCCTGGATACTACAATGACTGGCCTGAATTAATATCCATGTGCGTGTGTGTGTGTGTGTGTGTGTGTGTGTGTGTGTAGACAAAAAGACAGAGATTGATTCAGATTTTTAGTTGTTTGTAGGACAAGGATTGGTCTAATGAAACTAGTTCATAATAGGCAACAGAGGAAGTATAATATTACTTTGAAATTTTTCTTACAGTTTCATCTTCAATTTTAACAAATGATGTATACGATTCACAACGTGGCGTTCTTTGTATATGGCAATTCAGAGTTATCTAAGCTGAATTTATAAAGAAACTACTGAAGAAACCATAGAAGATAACCAAGGATATTCAATTTGAAAAGGACAAATATACTTTCAAATATTTTATAGCATGCATGTGAGAACACTTAGTTTTTTGTGGCACAAAATAAAGCCCCATGTGAAAAGTTACATGAAGATATATATTTTAACCAAATTAAGGTTTAATTTCCTAAAAATGTCAGTGGCTAGAATTTTCAGATCTTGTCATAAGTAGCTGACAAGGCAATTCGTTTAACCAGAAACTGAACAGTCACCTACGAAGCTCATGGGAAGGGTTGCTACTTCTATTAGATGTTACGTACAAAATCAGAGAAAATGAGGGAAGTTGGATATGAAGTTAGAAGTTATTTACGGACAAAAGGATCTTCTAGTCATAAGTTTCTTAGATCCAGTCCCCTCTCAATATTCAATATAAGATATTTTGTAGGTCCACTTTAATAACATATTTGCCAAACATCTATCTGTACAGCTCCTGACGTCATGATGGTTTACTATGTAGGTTACTTAAAAGACCTACCAATGTGCCTGGACACACAAAATTTAAACTTCCCTATCTCAGTTAAATTTTCCTTATAGTCCTTTGTCCTTCTCTCTTCTATACTCCTTAACTCTATTGTCCATTATGTACTCTAAGATATATGATGCGAATTACTGTAATTTCAGCATGGTTCATAGAGTCAGTATGTGCAAATAACATTTTGTACTCTACGTACCATTAAGGAGTTTTTGAGAAAATCGATATCTGAAAGTACAAAACAAGGGCAAAACTTCTGACTTTTTCTACCATATTACAAAACAATCTATCAGAATCCTCAAAGCATATGCAAAATTTCCTCTGTTTTTTTAATGTGAATTTGTTAAACCCTGCAAATGGAGTTATTTTTCAATATGCAAATGCTCCTATTTCCCTCTTTGGAAAAAAAAGAGATATTTTAAACATGATAGCATTAGGAATTTAAAAGCATTCTGCAGAAAGTTCTACTGAGAAGTCAGACTGAGACTCAGTCTACTGAGAAGTCAGATATACTGTACTGAAATCATTTAGTTAAGATCATATAGGGGCTCCTGGGTGGCTCAGTCAGTTAAGCGTCCAACTTCAGCTCAGGTAATGGTCTTGTGGTGAGTTTGAGGCCTGCATTGGGCTCTGTGCTGACAGCTCAGAGCCAGGAGTCTGCTATGGATTCTGTGCCTCCCTCTCTCTCTGCCCTTCCCTTGCTCACACTCTGTCTCTCTCTCAAAAATAAATAAATACTAAATAAAAAGATCATATAGGTGGAACTACTTGGCTAATCTAATTAAATTCACAAACACTGAACAGGCATTATTAGGTCCTGCAAGGTGCAAATAGGTAAATAAGGCATGGTTTGTGCCATCATGGAGCAAAATGAGATCACTTTATTTACTTGCTTATCTAAAATTTTTACTGAGGTAGAATATACATTTAGTATAATACATTCATTTTAAGTAGATTGATATACTCATGTAATGGCCACCCAAGTCACTATATAGTATCTCTAAATGTTACTCCAAAAGCGCCCTTGTGATCCCTCCCAGTTTGTACTCCCCAAAAGTAGCCACTAGTCTGACATCTATCTCACTAGAGTGGTTTTGCCTGTACTTATACTTGGAAAAATGAAATCCAAAAGTGTGTATCCTTTTGTGTCTGGTCTTTTCAGCTCAGGATTATTTTGGTTTGATTAATCCATGTAGCAACATGGATACTTAGTAACAATATGTACAATATGTATCCGTTATGGTTCTTTTTTATAATGCTATGTAGTGGGGTGCCTGGGTGGCTCTGTCCATTAAGCAGCTGACTTTTGATATGGGCTCAGGTCTTAGTCTCACTGTCATGGGATTGAGTACCACATCAGGCTCTCTGCACAGAGTGTGGAGCCTGCTTGGGATTCTCTCTCTGTCCCTCCCTCGCTCGCTCGCTTTCTCTCTCTTTCACTCTCCCACTCAATAAAATTTTTTAAAATGCTATGCAATATTCCACCACAGAATATACCAGAGTTTATCTTTTCTACCTACTATTCATAGGTATTTGGATTATTTTAATTTGAAGCTATAATAAATACTGCTATAATTATTCTCATTCTTATTGGTTGGTCAACATATACACTTACTCATAAGAGGAGAACTGGTAGGTCATAGGATGTATATGTCCAGCTTTGGGAAATATCACCAGTTTTCTACTACTGCTGGCAAAGCATGAGAAATCTAACTGCTGTCCATGTCACTCACATTTGGTCTTATCAGTCTTTTTTTTAATTTTAGCCCTTCTGGTAGATAATATCTCATGATAGCTTTAATTTGCATTGTCCGGCTGACTGATGACATTGAGCACATTTTCATATGTTTATTGGCCAATTACACTCTTTTGTGAAGACTTTCAACTTGTTTCTCACTAGAAAAAAAAAATAACTTTCCTGAATCTAATTCCCATAACATACAACTCACCCTTTTGCTTACTTAAAAAAAGTTATTGAAACTAAAAATTAAGAACTAAAAGAAACCATTCACGTATTTTCTCCTAACCCCTACCTCCCACCTCTGGCAACCACCTATCTGTTCTAACTGTAAGCCTTTTTTTTTTTTTTTTTTTTGGTTCTGGATTCTACATACAGGAGAAATCACATGGTATTTGTCTTTCTCTGTCTGACTTATTTTACTCTCTCTGATATAGGCTTTTCAAATGAATATATTTAATATTTTGTTAATAATAGGGGTCTAGAAAGACTTCAATCTCCTCGCTAGTCTTCATGTTCAAATAATTGATGTGTTGTGATTTATGCTTGCATTCTTAACGCTTCCTTTTATCTTCTTCCTTATTTTTAATAAAAATTGGCTGGCAGTCTTTATTGCCTGACTGAAGTAATTCTCAGACTTTTAGTTTTCAAACAAGAGTGGCTTTTGGTTTCTAATCCCTTTTTTGTGTGTTGAAACAAACTAAATTATCTCTTCTCTTACCATGGCTTTTAATCTTTACAATAAAACACTTCTTCATACATAGTCTTTATCATTGTTCTTTTGATAATCCTCAATTTCAATTTTAATAAAATTTCTCTTGGCAGCAATGAATTATTTATTGATAGAGTCAGTGTCAGTTTTATTTTTAATACTTAACTATGGACTAATAATTCAGTTGTTAAAACACTAAAATTTCTATCTTTCTGTTCTCTTCCCAGGTTAAGTATTTCTAATCCTAATAATTTCTGATGTGATTAATACTGAGTGTGTTTCAGTTCTGTTTCTTTGTTTTAACATTCTCTCCAAAAGTAACTCTTTTCATGCCTGACATATAGTTGATAACCTGGAAGTCACTTGGTACCACCAGGCAAATGTTACCGGGGCTGTGGAATGCTGAAATGTTTCTCTAATCTTACTATTAACTTTTGATCAAGATCATTGCAATTTTTTTTATATTATGGCTTGGTTAAATGTCAATTTCTGGCCATCAAACATCTTTTTGTTTTAATTTTCATTTTTCATGATTTTGAAAATACTGAAGATATGAATGTACTACGCTCCTAAGTTTTCTCCCAACAACCTTAACTTCTGGGAAAAAAAAAAAAAGCATAAACTTGGGAATCCTACTTGCTGGTGATATGAAAATCATATTTCCAACCCTGCTTCTCTGATTATATGCTAGGCTAGGCATTTCAAAAGATCTCAGAGACGACTTATTAGATTTACCAAGGCTGAGAAGTTATGTTCATACAAAGTTAATTCTGTTTGAGGCGAAATCTGAGGTGAGATCTCCCTTCTTTACTCTTGCTACACCTCTCAGCTCTCATGTGGTACAACACATATTACTTGTTCTGATGCCTGTAGTTACTTTTACTCCTCAAATAGCCCGACTGCCCTCTACAGCATGAATACTATTCTAGTGTGTTCGCAGGCTACATTGTCAGGAGCAAAATGTCTTCTGCAGTGATCCAAGAATTTTCTAACTCATTTCCTTTCTTCTCTGAACTTTCTCTTTCATGATGTTGTGCCAGCCTTCATCATCTAGCCTGCTTTTGGAGTCACTGAAGCTACAAGCAATTTTGCTAGCAACATGATCACAAGGATATCAAGATTCTCCTTGTGCATCCCTGTCTTTATCACTTGACAGATCTCAGGATCATGTAAATCCCCTTTCACAGAAGTGCTTGGGAGGGTTAACGATATAACCACTTCCAGGATTTTAAATAATTGTTTCTCCCTATATATTTTCATCTTTTTATTTCTTCCATTGTGATTCAATAATTTATTGTGGAACAACAGATTCTAAGTTAAAAAACATACACACAACACATAAAATCACAGATTGCTAACATATGCCTTAGGTTCAATGTCCACTCAGTACTAGATTATAACTTAAACAACAAATTCTGAATCAGTATGTTCTTTTCCTATTGTATTTATGATATTTTGATACCTAGAGTGCAGGCATGGTGTCATCACAAAGACTGATTATGTGGCCTTTCACCAGACAGTCACTTTAAATCTCCATGAGGACAAGAATATGAAAAAGACAGCCTTTGTGAAATGGAAGGAAGGCCACTCACAATGTGACAGGTAGGTAGCTCGTGAAAACAGGATGACAGAGTCAGATGCACTTACCAAGTGTAAACTGCCAACAAACTGTCAACTGCCAAAATGAATTAGACTCTCATACCAAGGAGGTCTCAAATCTTAAATGTTTAAACATTCAGAAACTTCACTAAGACATCTAGTCATGCTATGTTTCCATGGGTGTCCCTGCCACACCTTCAGTCTGTTCAAAAGCAAGAAGAAATAAAGACATTCTTTCTCTTGCATGAATAATTTCTCAATATGCTTCTTATTCTGAAACAGAGAGATGAGGGGGAGTGAGATAAAGATTCCTTGGAAAACGGTCAGTGTATCATACAGCTGTATCCACTTTCATTTTGATTACATACTTATACCTTTTCCAACACTTTTTTCAAAGCTGTATGCATCTTTGAAATCTGTCTTATTTTGTTTTTAATATCATGAGCATAACGCATCAATTACATACATTCAAACTCAAGACCCCTTTGGGTTATTTCTAAATAAGTTCACTGAGGACATGTAACTGGCTCCCAAGATATTTCCCCTTCCTTTTCTCCCTCTGTGCCACAGTCATATCTTTGTCACTTAAAAATAGAATCAGGGGTGCCTGGGTGGTTCATTCAGTTAAACGTCCAACTCTTGACTTTGTCTCAGATCATGATCTCATGGTCTGTCAAACTGAGCCCCATGTAGGGCTCTGCACTGACAGCACAGAGCCTGCTTAGGATTCTTTCTCCCCTTCTCTCTCTGCCCTCCCATCCCACTCTCCCAAAATAAATAAGAAACATTAAAAATAATAATAATGACATAGAAAAGCAAATGCCGTACGACCTCACCCATATGTGGAGTGTAAAAAAAAAAAGCTCATTGAAACAGAGAACAGACTGATGGTTGTTGGAGGTGGGGAGTTGGAGGCGAGGAAAACAGATGAAGATATTCAAAAGGTACAACCTTTAAGTTATAGGATAAATACATTCTGGGGATGTAATGTACAACATGGTAACTACAGTTAACAATACTGTGTTGTTTATTTGAGAGATGGTAAGAGAATAATCTTTGAAGTTCTCATCACAAGAAAAACATATAACTCTGTGAGATGATGGATGTTATCTAAAGTCATTGTGGTAATCATTTTGCAATATATACATACATCAAATTATTAGGTTGTACACCTTAAACTAACATAGTGTTGTATGTCAACTATATATCAATACAACTATAAAAATTGCCTTAGCCAAATGTGCTAATTGGGAAGGTAGTATCATCATATTCTTTTTCACTAAGCAGCCAGAAATGTCACTTTTTGGGCCCTTGGCAAATATTTGGTAAAGAAAAGATATCCATAAGCTTAATATGGTTTTTCTGCCATTGTTGAAGTGATAAATAGAAATAATATATACTCTTCCACCTGCCACTTAAATCTTGTGGCATTCATTGATTCCCTTTTCGAATGGTGTTACAGGGACATTCCATCACCTAAAGTATTGGAAGGGGCTAGCTCCTTCCCTCTGCCACACATTTGGGTTATTTATGGAGCTCTTTTATTTCTCCTCAGTGCTGTCTTTTAAAGTCATAAAGAATATGTTGTGCTATTGTTCAGTACTTGAATTTGTTACAATATTTTGAATTACATCAGCATTACAACTACTCAGAGGAGTTACAGTATAAAGAAATCATGAGATAAAACTCTGTTTCTAAGCACCAAATTCATTTAACCAGGTTTAGCTAAATATTTTAACATACTATGATGAAGTTTCTTTTTTATTATTTTTGGTGATGAACTTGATTGAGGGATATTTTTCATGACTCAATCTTTCTCTCTGGTTGTCACTGAAAGTCTTGGCTTTCTTTCCTTTAATCAACATAGTAGGACTATACTGACATAGCTTCATCTTTTTTTTAATCTATTTATTTTGACAGAGAGAGAGAGAGCTCATGTGTGCATGAGTTGGGGAGGGGCAAGGAGGGAGAGATAGAATCCCAAGCAGGCTCCACACTGTCAGCACAGAGCCTGATGTGAGGCTTGTTCTCCTGATCCATGAGATCATGATCTGAGCCAAAATCAAGAGTCAGGAGCTTAACCAACTGAGCCACCCAGATGTTGCCTGACAGAGTTTCATCTTGAATGAGGTCTTTCTACCACTGTCATTAGAAACAACTGAAAGCCCACACTTTCTTCCTTCAGGGTATTTATGACAATTTATAATTATGCACTTATTTGTGTGCTTATGTTTCATTAACTCTTTTTAGACTATAAACTACTTGAAGATATGTCTATTTATTCTCTAATATACATAAATCTCACATGTGCCATAATTTCTTCATCTATTACATTTCCATTATAACATGGCTCTTGTTAAGTCTCATGTGTGCCCTGTAAGAGATGCTCAATAAACATTTCATTATTGAAAGAATGGATAGTTGGATGAATTTTCTCTCAGCTTTCATTGGTGTGGTTATACTGTTTATTGGCATTAAAAGAAATTTGGGCTTGGCTAGAAATCCTAGAAAATCCTACAAGGCTTGGCTCAGCCAAATCGACATCTTTCAATCAGCCTACTTCATAATATATTATCAAGTTTTTTCCATAAAGAAATGATAAAATGTGTCTTTGGTATAATATCTGGCACCAAATAAGCACTCAATAAATATTTTCATTTGAAGTACAAATTTAAGTTATTTCATGCAATTCTCCTACACATTTCTGAAATGATAAGTTTTTCTCTCACTCTCTGGTTTCCTACTTCTCTTATTTACATCTGTGTTGGATCCTGCAGATACCTCAAGTGCCAATCATGCCATGTTAATTTCTTCATCTATCACATTTCCATTATAACATGGCTCTTGTTAGGAATGTAACAGAGAGAGCAAAGGGATTTAGAGATAAGAGTAGAAACCTAAATCTCATCTCATTACCACTGAAGAGTAGAGGATTTGCACTAGATAATTTGTGTTTTATTTTTAGAAAGCTATATATCATCATGCACTGAACAGAACCAGAGATCTTTGAGATTTCTGTAGATTCCAGGAAGGAGTAAAATGAAGACAAGCTAACACATAGGACCAGATTGTTAAATTAGATTTTCTCAGCCAGTGATCCTACATCATATCAGGTTTACCAAGTAATTCCCAGGAGAGAAAGGGGAACCCTCCTGGACTGTTGATGGGAATGCAAACTGGTGCAATCAGTCTGGAAAACAGTATGGAGGTGCCTCAAAAAGTTAAAAAGAGGACTACCCTCTGATCCAGCCACTGCACTTATAGGTATTTACCCAAATAATACAAAAATAATAATTCAAAGGGATACATGCACCTCAATGTTTATAGCAGCATTATCTACAGTAGCCCAATCATGGAACGAGTACAAGTGTCCAAGTGTCCACAGACTGATGAATGGATAAAAAAAGATGTGTGTGTGTGTGTGTATATTATATATATGTGTGTATTATATTTGTGTGTGTGTGTGTGTGTGTGTGTGTGTGTATAATTGAGTATTACTCAGCCATAAAAAAGAATGAAATCTTGCCATTTGCAATGATGGATGGAGCTAGAGTGTATTATGCTAAGCAAAATAAATCAGTCAGAGAAAGACAAATATCCTATGATTTCATTCATATGTGGAATTTAAGAAACAAAACAAATGAGCATAGGGAAAAAAGAGAGAGAGAGGCCAATCAAGAAACAGACTCTTAATGATAGAGAACTGATGGTTACAAGAGGGTAGGTGAGTAGGGGGATGTGTTAAATAGGTGATGGGGATTAAGGAGATCACTTGTTGTAATGCGCATCGGGTGTTGTACGGAAGTGTTGAATCACTGTATTGTATGCCTGAAACTAATATTACACCCTACGTTAACCAACTGGAATTTAAATAAAAACTCAAAAAAATATTCCCAGTATATAAAGAGATCCAATTGACCAGTAGATTAAATTAGGTCATCTACCTTTTTTCTTCCTCCAGAGGGGGCATACCCACCCTTTTTGTTTCTCCTCCTCCTCTCCTCTCACACACTGCCACCATGACTAGCTACCTAAATAAGCATTTTAGAAGCTTCTCAAAGCAGATGGGACAAAGAGAGAAGTGCATCTTTGCCTCCATTTTGCAGAGACAAATACCAGACTCACATAAACAGCAAATAACCAAGCAAAAGATTGATGTGAAATAGGTGTTCTATTCAAGCTTCAGTACTTGTCTCGAATCAAGAAGAACCTATCAAACACTGAGGGAGGTATAAAGAATTCATTGTATTTTTCAGACAAGTGTCTTGAGACAACACATCTGAATTGAGACTTTTGGGTATTCCAGTTCATTTCTTCTCATTCCTAACACCTCCAAGCAAAAGATATTTTGAAGAGATCAAAATACAGTTTTTCAATCGGAGTCTAATGGGAACACGGCATAGCTAGATGGAGAGCTGAGTGAAAGAGAGAATTCTAAAGGAAATAGAAAGAATGGATTTCCATTCAAGAAGGGGTAACAGAAAGAAAGCATAATTGTTTGCCTGGTTACTACCAAAAAGAAAGGAAAGATGAAGAGACATGCATGAATAATAAGGACTCTACATCCTAAGCACTTTTGATTAATACAGTTTGGAATGTCGCCAAAACTCCAGAGAAGGAATACATTATATATGAATGTCCCTACATATTATCAACCACAGAATCAAGAAAGAAGAATAGATATGTCTATCCAGCAATGATATGAAAAGCAAGTTTCCTTTAAAAGAGTGCAAACTATGCCAATTTTTGGAAATCTATGAATAGAATGCATTAAATTAGGTCAGAGGAACAAATGGTCATAGGTTTGATGCTGATAAAATCAAGCATCTATGCCTTACTACTATCTTAGTAACATATGGGTAAATGTACATTTTATCTTTACAAGAAAGGAGACTAGAA
Organism: Acinonyx jubatus; assembly: GCF_027475565.1. Lineage (NCBI taxonomy): Eukaryota > Metazoa > Chordata > Mammalia > Carnivora > Felidae > Acinonyx > Acinonyx jubatus. The sequence continues at coordinate 45,023,643 of NC_069391.1, forward strand.
AGTAGAATATAATGTTATCATAACTGATAGGAGATTTGACTGTTTATTTGGAAACCTTAAGAGAGAAAACTATAAGCAATGTAAAAAAATAATACGGTGGCTGGTAGTGAAAGTTATATAAACAGTATTTTTCCTAACGACAGACAGTAGTAAATTTATTGCCATAATTTTAAAATATTATATTAATTTTGTTGACAAGCAAAAAACAGTGAAAAACTTGGGAGGAAATGTACAAGTAATATTTATTACATATATAAAGAGGATATTAAATACTGCTGAGGTGCCTAAATGAAAACCTAATAAAAAGAGAGAGGTAAAACCTTTTCTCAGATCAGATAACTCAATAGCATAACTATATTATTTATCTCAAATCTATAAACTTATTTCAGCTTCAAATGAAATTTTAAAATACTTTTTGGAGGTTGAGGAAATTATTTAAACATCTATTTCGGAAAAAAATATGCATGATAATAGAAAAATTCTAAAATAAAGAGCAAAGTGGAAATAGTTGTATCAGATATTTTTAAATATGCATATGTCTTATTGACATATGCATTAAAGATATATTGTTTATGGGTACAAGAAGAGCAAAACAAAATTAAAAAGTGAGAAAATTCAGGGGCAACTGGGTGGTTCAGTCAGTTAAGCGTCCCACTCTTGATCTCAGCTCAGGTCATGGTCTCACAGTTTGTGAGTTCAAGCCCCTCAGAGCTGTCAGTGCAGTACCTGCTTCGAATTCTCTCTCCCTGTCTTTCTTCCCCTATCCCACTGGTGCCCTCTCTCTCTCGCTCTCTCTTTCTCTCAAAATAAATACATAAAAAAATTTTTTAAAGAAAATTCAGACTTTGGAAAATTATGAAAACTAAACATCTAACTTTGTCCTTACACACACGTTTACACACATGCACATCATATAAAAAATAAAGTCCATGTATATCAAATAAACATAAAACATAAAACATAAATTATTAGAATAAAACTAAAATACCAAACATAGAAACACAAGCAAAATTAGAAACAGTTACAGCAATAAGAGATTCCTTTATCCTCTCTAACAGAATGGAAAAATGAAAAGCATATCAAATTCTAGTTTGCCTTTGGAAGCAGTCACTCTAATTTATTTTTAGACATGTTAGACAGGTATCTAACATTACCTGATGTTTATTGTTAGATAAATACTGGAGTGTAAATCACTACAAAGTTTTAAAGGGCAGCGTGTCACTATGTTTTACATTTTTAAATATGATTAATGTTCTTATACAATTTCATTTCTGGAAATGCTCTTTTCTGAAATATACTCACAGTACACACAGATGTAGGTGTGCTTCATTTTTGATATAAGAAGAAAAAAATGGAAGTAGTCTAAATGTCTATCAAAAGAGAATTACATAAAATTTTCATGGTATATTAATACGAAGGAGTTTTATGAAGCTTTTCAAAAAGAATCTTATAAATCTACATATGCTGACAGATAAAGGTATCTAATATCTGTTAAGTGAGAAAGGAGTCAAAGTAAATTATTTATAGTATGATCTCTTTTCTAGAAAACATGATAGTTATTTCATTTCCTGGATTCAATAAAGCATTTATTCCAAATCCCTCTGTCCCAATTTAATGAAATTGGAATGTTTTTAAAACAAAGATATCAGGCCTGGTCCAGGAGAGAAGCTGTGAATTATTTGTCATTTAATTATACACACGCACACAGATTTTGCAGTATTATATATTGTATTTGCATTGTTACAAGCAGCCATGATTATTTTAATTTAGATTTGGATCCCCATTTGCTACTTAAGTGTTTAAAACGTTCAGCTATGTTCACTATGAGCACTGCCATGAAATTTTCTACCTAAAATACATCAGACAATAAAATTTAAATCAATAGAAATTGCCACATATCTTAGAAAACGTTACAGGATTTCCAACGTTCAGATATGTTGGGATGACTATCATTTAAAATACTCATCAAAAGCTTCTGACTTCCAGTTATGATGAAGCAACTGATAATGGACGAGTCCTTAGTTGCAAATAGTCATAATCTTAGGTAAAATATATGAGGCTAAGACGTTTTCCAACATTGAACAAGAGGCATTAGAACAGAATAATTCCTGAGAGGAAGGGAACTTCAAGTGATCTCTATAATTACCTTCATTCTCTGCCTATGGACAATTTTCCAACTATGGTACAGAGAGCTGGAATCTAAGCAGAACACAGCATTCCTGCTGAACTGGGGAAGAGTTCAGAATCTGAAGCAGCTGAAGGGACGAGACAGAACTCAAAGATATGTGCATGGGGAGGTCCTAAAAGGCTAGGTGGGGTCCCCTGAAATTCACGAGATTATAGCTAGGCTGAGCACATGCAGGATGAGATTACACAAAACTTTCCAAAAATTAGCTGCTACAGGGTTGAAAACGGAACAGAAATACAAGGTTTCAAGCAGTCAAGGACCATATCAGAGGTTCAGACTAATTAAAGTGGAAAAACTCACTCAGACCTTTGTAATGCTTTGAGTACTTATCTGAGAAAGCAAAAAGGCTGACCTTTAGGAATAAAAACTACATTGGGGAAAAAGGCTCATTCTGGATCTTACCAAATGAAACCTAAAATCAACACTAAGTACCAAATAGGAACCAAAGTTTAGGGATTTAGTCTCTCCAAGTTAGAGAGTCCTAAAGCTTTTTGGGCATCTCAGAAACAACCTTATTAAAGCAAAAGATCCAGTCTACACAAGTGAAAAGTGACCAACCAGTAAAAGGACGAGTTAAAATTAAAATCTTCACAGGAAGATGATAGAACCAGGAGTCTCCACAATGTATTATCAGCAGGATTAGTGCACAATCAAAACTTAGGAAAAATACAAACAGAAAAATGTGATCTATACTCCAGGAAAAAAAAAAAAAAAGGTCAATAATAACCAGTGATCCAAGATGGCAAAATGGTGGGTTGGAAAGACAAAGATTTTAAAGAAATTATAATAAATACATTCAAGTAACTAAAGGAAAAATATGTTCAAAGAACTATAGGATACATAGGAGTTAATTTTTATGGATCTGTGTTACCCAATGGTTTCTTAAATAGAACGTTACAAGAGTAAGACACACACACACACACACACACACACACACACACACAATCAAAGAAGTTGGATTTGTTCAAAATTAAAAAAAAATAGTGCTGCAAACGTGAGAATATAAACTGCATAATGGGAGATATATTTGCAAATAAGATCTCCGATAAGGGTCTTATATCGAAATATATCAATCAGTCTTACAATTTAAAATATAAAGACAGCACAATTAAAATGTAAACAGAGGATATGAACAGACATTTCTCTATGAAATAAATAAAAGCCAATAAGCACATTCATGGAGTATCAACAACATTAGTCGCTAGGACAATGTAAATCAAAATCACAAAAAGATAATACTTCACACTCACTAGGATAGCTACCATCTAAAAGATGGATAATAAACAAGTGTTGGCAAGAATGTGGAGAAATTAAAACCCTTATATTGCAGGTACGAGCAGAAAATGGACCAACCACTTTGGAAAACAGGTGTTTCCTAAAAAGTTAAACAGAGAGTTACCATATGACACAGTGTGGTAGGCAGAATAACGCACCATCCTCCAAACATATACGTGTCCTAGTCTCCAGAACCTGTGAATGCGTTGTTTTACATGGCAAAAGGGACTTTACAGATGTGATGAAGTGAAGGATTTGAGATGGGAAGGTTATTCCGTGGGTCCAATGTCATCATAAGGACCTTTGTAAGTGAAGCAGGGATGCAGAAGATTCAAAGGGAGACTTACCCATGCTACCTTGCTGGATTTGAAGATGGGAAAAGGGCACAGGAACTAAGGAATACAAATGGTCTCCAAAACCTGGAAACAGTAAGATTCTCTCTTAGAGTCTCTAAAAGGAACACAGCCCTGTTGACACCTTGAATTTTTTCTAGTGAAACCCAGGACTTCCAGAATTGCAAATAATACATTTGCACTGATTTCAGCCAATGTGTTTGTGGTAACTTATTACTGCAGCAGTAGGGAACTGTGACACCCAGTATGTAGTTCCACCCCTAGGTGTGTACATAAGGAAAAAGAAAAACATCTATATCCACACAAAAACTTGCACACCGATGTTCATAGCAGCATTATTTAGAATAGCTGCCCAAAAAGAAACAACTCAAATGCCTATTAACTGAGAAATGGATATATATGAACCATAATACAGTGGAATATTACTGGCAATAAAAATAAATGAGGGGCGCCTGGGGGGCTCAGTGGGTTAAGCTTCAGTCTTCGGCTCAGATCATGATCTCACAGTTCATGAGTTCGAACTCCATATCAGGCTCTGTGCTGACAGCTCAGAGCCTGGAGCCTGTTTTGGATTCTGTGTCTCCCTCTCTCTCTGCCCCTCCCCTGCTTGTGCTGTCTGTCTCTCTCTCTTTCTCTCTCAAAATAATAAACATTAAAAAAATTTTTTAAGTAAAAAAATAAAATACCAATAATATAGATGAAACTTGAAAACACTATACTAAGTGAAGGCACATAGTCACAAGAGATCACATATTGTATGATTCCATTTATATTAAGTATACAGAACAGGCAAATCCATAGACAGAAAAAAATTAAATGTGTGGTGCCTGGGGGATAGTGTTCAGAAATGGGGAGGGAATAACAATGGATATGGAGCTCCTTTCATAGAGTTTGAAATGTTTTAAACTTAAATTGTGTTGATGATTACATAACTCTGAATTTACTAAAAAAAAATAAATAAATTGTATACTTTAAATGGCATATAAAGTTTGTCTCAATAAGGGTGTTAAAAAAGGAAACACCAAGCATATTTTTTAAAAATAAAGTAAATACAGTCTTATTGAGTAATCAGGTAAGGAAGTTCAGCAGAGGAAAGATACTTGTAACAAGAGGGAAACTTTAAAATAAAATGGAAAGAGAAATTCGCCAAACGGGTTTAATGGCATATATGAGAGGTTTCAGTGAACATAAAAACAGATCAATACAATTTGAAAAACACAGAGAAATGGGACGCCTGAGTAGCTCAGTTGGTTAAGCGTCTGGCTCTGATCTTAATGGTTTGTGAGTTCAAGCCATACTTCGGGCCCTGTGCTCATAGTGCTGAGTATGCTTGAGATCCTCTCTCTCACTCTCCTCCTTCCCCTCCCCCACTCATGCTCTCTTTCTCTCTCAAAAAATAAACTTTAAAAAAGAAAAACAGGAAAAAAAAGAATGAAGATATTAGAATACATGTGAGACAATGTCAAATAATTTGGTATATATATATGTAATAGGAGTCCCAGGAAGAGAAAATGAGTAAGAATGCAGCAGAAAATTGTCTGTTGAAATAATGCCTGGAAGCTTTCTCCATTTGCTGCGAAGAACCTACTTGCAAATTCACAATGCTTAGCAAACCTCAGGTAAGATAAATACAAGAAAAACAGATGTAGCCACATTATGGCCAAATTCCCCAATAGCAAATACAAAGAGAAAACTTTGAAAGTGGCCAGAGACAAAAGACCTATCACATACCCGGAAATTTAACGGAGAGTAGCTACTAAAGTTTTACCAGAAAACACTAGAAGAACATCTTTTAAGTGCTTATGGTTAAACAAAAACCAAAACTGTCATCCTTGAATTCTTTATTGAGTGGAAAAAAACCTTGAACACAACACGAAATAAAACAATGGGCATTAGTTTGCGTGGGCCTCCGTAACATCGAACCACAAACCAGGGGACTAAAACATCAGATATTTATGGTCTCACAGTTCTAGAGGCTTGAAGTTTGAGATCAAGGTGTCAGCAGGGCTACTTCCTTCTGAGAGTCACGAAAGCAATTTTGTTCTATGCCCGCCCCTCACCCCTTACTTCTGGTGGTTTGCTGGCAATCGTCAATGTTCCTTGCCTTCTAGAAAAATCCCCTGAATTTCTGCCTTCATCATTCCATGATGTTCTTCCTCATGTGTATGTATATGTCTCTCATGTGGCATTCTTTCATAAGGACACAAGTCACATACAGGATGAGAGACCCACCCAATTCCTGTATGACTTCATCTCAACAAATTATATCTACAGCAGCCCTATTTCTAAGTAAGATCACATTTTGAGGTATTGGGGGTTAGGGCTTCAGCATATGAACTGTGGGGGAATGTAATTCACACAAAAGGAATGATTTAAAAAAATAGGTATGTATACAATGCTATTTTTCCTTATTATAATTTTCTTAAAACACAACTGGCTGTTTAAAGAAAAAAATTGAGATTTAAAACATATTCATACATGAAATCTATAATAACAAAAGGGCGGGGTGTGATAAGTGGAATTGTCAAGTTATGGTATTGGTGAAATATACAATGGGATAGTGAAGTAGGACCTTGGAAGTGTGAGGGACTATGCCCATCCCAGTTGTCTTAGCCAAGTCTTTTATACATTAATTTTATTTTTAATTTTTTCTACAGCCAGGTTGTTATATTTCTAAATACAGTATCCATATAAGACTATGGACTCTAGCGTCAGATGACTAAAATTAAATACTCAAACTCACTCCACCACATAAAATTACTTATGAAATAAATTATTTATGAAATATTGGATAATTTATGAAATCTTTCTCCTTTGTTTTCTCTTAGGTAAGGGGGGACAAAAATAGCACTTACCTCATAAGATTATGATAAAGATCACATGAGAAATCCCCACTAAATTTTTTTCTCAGTGTAAAAATTGTTAATAATTGTTTACTGTTATTACCACTTACTACCTAATATTAGCACATACATGTTTATGCACAAAATCATGTAAGTATTATCTTTCTAATTATGAGGAAAATATAAATAAACATTTACTGATCACTTACTATATGCCAGGGAGTTTAAATACTTTACAGAGCTTATTTGTCATCATAAACTTTAATAATTATAGTACTCTTGTTTAGAACAAGATATGGAAATATTAAAAGAATCCTGACCCATTTAGTAAATAGAATAGGATTATGATCTAAGAAATCACTGCAGCCTCTATTCAAAAGCAAAACTGTGAGGTGCCTGGGTGGCTCAGTTGATTAAGTGTCCAACTTCCCCTCAGGTCATGATCTCACTGTTCATGAGTTTGAGCCACGTGTAGAGCTCTGTGCTGACAGCCCAGAACCTGGAGCCCGCCTCAGATTCTGTGTCTACCTCTCTCTCTCTGCCCCTCCCCCGCTCACACTCTGTCTCTCTCAAAAATAAACATTAAAAAATTTTTTAAAAATTGCAACATTATACAATTACCCATCTGCTGAACTGTAGAAAAGTGAGTCAACTTAAATCCAATCACATCCACCTAAAGAATTTGGTATCTGCTGAGCAATACCTATATTAAAATTATTTCCTATTCAACAGAGATTCTGAATTTGGGGGACAGTTTTGATATAAAACATTCTTTTGGATTGGCCTTACAAATCATGAATGCTGGAAAATTCATCTATTTGAGTTTAGCAAAATGATGTCAAAGATTTGTATACAACCTGATCATTCCCAAATTCTCCTTTTGCCCCAACACTGGGCATGCCAACTTGATTTCACTTAGTAAATAATGCTTTGAGAGTAAATGAGAGACACCTGCAATGGACTTTAAGGATTTATGTAGACGTGAAGAATGACACTAAAGATATCCTAAAACTTTTCATTTCAGTTACTTAAAAAGTTTTAACGCTCATCAGATAAGTGAAGGATGAAGTTCCCTTCCAGTACAATGTGACTGCTCCCCTCACTTTACCCTGACCTGGAAACCTAACCATGACTTCAGCTTCTCTCAAAGATGGCTTGAAAAATACAAGCTAATTAGAAGGGTGTCACATAAATAGCACTTTAAACAAAATACAGGACTTGTTTTAAAAAGGAAACTACATAAAAAATTCACTAAGTTGAATATCGTCTGTAATAATGTCATTATCATGCACCTCAGGGATGACTGTGAAGCATCTGTGTGCTTTCTATCCTACAGTTCAGCGCCATGTTTTATTCCATTCCACCATCTTATTCCCCTATCTCTTAAACCCGTCTATATCTTTCCTTCCAAAATACAACAAAACAAAGTTTGAACAGAATACAGGGGAGATACTCCTTTTGGCCATATTAGAGTGTCTGCATTATTTATCTGGGGGAAGGGGGCACATGCTTTCCTTGTCTTAAGGAAACAATAGGGTTTCTGTGAAAGACAACAGATTGCATGAAGGTGGAGTGAACAGCTGTTGATTAGTTTTAAATCAATGAAGCCCTCTGGAAATTAAAACTGAAATTGAGCTTATTGCACTATTTTTGATATCGAGGGCCTGTGGTAGGTCCAGCATGGCCAATCTTGAGCCTGTTTCTAGAGTGTTGCTCATTTCAAAGTTTTGATAATCATATTCTCATGTTTTACGGACACATCCTCCTGTCTGTAGTTCAGACATAAACACGCAGCTGTATGTACAGCTCAGTCTGCTGCATTACCTCAGCAAATCAGAGCCTTCAAATGAGGCATTCTGGAACAAACGTAAGCAGAAAGAAGAGAGGAAATTTGTTTTGCAAATGTAAACTTCCAAACAGCCTCCTTTAATGGCCACATTTTGTTCTTTGAGTCCACAAAAGTTGGTTACTGTTCAGACATCAAACTTTTTTACAATTGACATTACTGTTGGAACTCTGGAGTCAGTTTCTTGGCAGAAGAAAATCATCAAGACTGTTCCCTCTTCATTCCTATTAAGAGTTTACTTACCCTTAAACAAATTCTCAATGTTTTCTCCTGAATGCTTCCCTTATAACATCCAATGCCACCATCACACCACTTGGGTAGAGTTTCTGCATGTCAGGATTATTTATTCATGTATCAGGTCAACATTAGTTGGAAGTTTTCCTTATATCAAGTCCGACTAAATACTGGGAATGAAACATGAAATAAGTTTCATTTGCTTCCAAGAACCTCACCTACTACTAAACCAGATATCATTCTGTGGCTAATCTGAGGGAGGTAGGACATTATGATAAAACTTTATTTAAATTCAGAAGAACAAAATCAATGCAGTATAAATTTTAAAGATAAATTTGCATGTATAGATCAAATTTCCAAACCTCAGAAAAGTATTGAAACAACGTATATATATTTTAAGGTGAGAGTTTGGGGTCTGTTTGCATGATTTTGCAAATAATAGAAGATGGAGAAGCCACATTAAACTAACATGATACATCTATGGGTAAGAGAAGAAGTATAGCTTGGCTTCACATGGAGTTAGAAGAAGAAAAAGAAAGTTATAAACAAAGGAAGCTACTTTTCTCTGGCTCTCAAGGTAACATGGTCTCATCTTTATCTCTCAATTTTTTTTTTTTAAGAGAGACAGAGTGAGAGCTTGCACGTGCCAGGGACAGGGGCAGAATAAGAGAGAGAGAGAATCTTAAACAGGCTTCATGCTCAGCATGGAGCCAACTTGGGGATCAATCCATCCCCTCAACCATGGGACCATGACCTGAGCCAAAATCAGGAGTCAGTTGCTCAACCAACTGAGCCACCCAGGCATCCCTCTCTGATTCATTTTTAACTCTATATGCTTAGTAGCCTGTCTATTCCACTCTGCGCCTGGCAGAACAAAGTTGTATTATCTTAGAAAAATATGTTTTCTCATCATCAGAAAAAAACAAACCAAGAAAAAACCAGACAACTGATTTCTAGCCCTGAACCCATTTCACAAAATTCTGAGAGAGAGATCTGATTGGCTTTAGGGTCCACACCTTGCCCAATCTTCATGATGGTAGGAGTGGGTCAGTGTGACGGCAGAGGCATGGAGTATAGACCTGCTCGCTGGCGTGGGCTCAGTGATAACTGCTCAGCACCATGATGTCAGGGCTTGGCAGAGAGGTTCTTCGACACACCACAGAAAAGATGGGGCTTGCCTGGAAGCTGCCGATTGCTAAAGAGTACAGCAAAGAAAATTAACAGTCCTGTATTTGCAATACTTCTTTCCTTTACTGAAAGAAGTATCCAGGCTAATCAAAGTGACAAAGATTTAGGAGACGAATAACAATACAGTGGACTAAGCACTATAAGGGAGGTGGATATAAAGAACAGCCTTCACAGCAGCTGTGAGAAACTGCATTACACAGTAAAGATGCACACACTTTTGAGGCTTTATTCTCTATGTTTTAGTCTGCTTTATTAACAAACTTGACTTATTCTATATAGGAAGTCCCCCTAATTTTGACATTTTGAAGAGCCCATATCGAATTACCAAATAATAATTGTGGAGCGAGATGAAGTTCCCTCATAGGTACAGCCATGAGCCAAGCACTGCAGGTGCCCTGGAAACCTCCCCACGTTTCCTCAATTAGTCCTTCCCCATCACCCGCTAACGGTAACCACTTACTCTGCTTTCTCTCACCATCGATTAATGATGCCTAATGCTGAACTTCATATAAATGGAGTCATGTAGGATGGTCCTTTTGTAGGTCTGACTTTTTTAACCTTCTGTGTGTGAGGGTGACCCACATTGTTTTGTGTAGCGAGTCTGTGAAATCTTACTGCCCTAGTGAGTTTCATGGAATGAATAAACCACAACACATTTATCCATTACACTGTTGATGGACATTTGCATGTTTCTATCCTGCAGCTAGGATGGTAAGTGCTGCTACTAATATTCTTGTATATACTTCTTTTAATAAATGCATGTGTGCCTTTCCATTTGTTTGAGTCATTATGATGGGCGTGCAGTTATATCTGATAGTTTTTGTAATTTGTATTTCCTGACGGCTGATGATATTAAGAATATATTGACAGATTCATGGGCCACTTGGTCACCATTTTTGATAAGGTAACAATTTTCATTTTTTTTTAATGAGTTTTTTGCCCCTCTGCTTCCTTTCTGTGGACTTCGTTAAAATTGAGAACTTCTGTTTATCACAGGACTCAACTGTGAGGATACAAATAAAAACATCTTATTATTTAAAATATAGACTCTCTTTTACCAAAATTTGATTCTCACTCAAATCTTTAAAATTATGTCTGTTATGTGAAATAAGAATGCCACCATTAAGATATATGCCATTTCAGAATATGGTAATAATATTCTACAGAGGAAAACTTGACTCACAGACTTATATTTTCTTTTAATTTGCATAAGAGATCCGTATGAGAAAAAGAAGCCCACATATTAGGAGTCACATATTTTGTGTGTAATCTCAGTGGTCAAAATCTATAAAAAAAAAAAAAAACTTATTCCCTCCCTCTACTTCATCATTTATCTTTTTTTAATGTTAATTTATTTATTTTGAGAGAATGAGAGAGAACATAAGGGGCAGAGAGAGTGGGGAAGATAGAATCCAAGCACGCTGTTACCGTAGAGCCTGATGTAGCGCTCCATCTGATAAATCGTGAGATCACAACTTGAGCTGAAATCAAGAGTCAGATGCTTAACGGACTGAGACACCCAGGCACCCCCATCACATATCTTTTTTAATACTTCGCAGAAAAAGCTTCCCTCAAGTCTCAGAATCAGAAAAAGCTGTGTTGGGCAATTTACTTGGTTTTCTCCCATGAGCATTGTGGCTTCTGTGACAGACTGTGTCCTCCTCTCTGCTTTGTTTCCTAACAAATGTTTGGCTCACAATTTATATGCTACAAAGAACTCTATGTATACATTTTTCCATACTAATCCTATCCCTGCCTTGATTTTGCAATTTCCTTCAGGTATTTCTATTAACATATCATATAAGATATATGATCAATATAAAAATAAAAAAAAAGAAACACAAGAAGAATATATATGCATGCATATATATATGTTATATAAATATAACACTAAGTTAAATATATATGCACACTTAACTAAATACATATATAGGTAATAAAATTATATGATGAGGCAAATGTATACTATCCATAGTCATATAGAATACAATATACATATTTTATACATATATTATATATGTATATAATATGTATATATATAATACATATACACAAACAGGACAAATATGTTTATATTTATGATTGGACTTAATTTTATAAGAGAAACAAAGAATAATTTTAGAGTCAGTGACCTTAATAAATATTTCTGTTCTTACCTCTTGTGGCACAATATTATTTTTGCTACAGTCTTTGGCCACATGCTTGCTTAACTTTCGTTTCATGCTACAAAGTGCAGATTAGTACTGGGATCCAAGCTGCCTAAAGTATTCCATGCAGCATCCTATTTGTTTGCAAAGTTCTTGAACTATGAATAAGGATAAAATTTCAAAGCTAAAGCATGGGAAAAAAAGACTGGAGGAAAGCATTTTTATGCTAATGGCCATAGCAATGATTCTAAAGCAGAGTGCATGCAGAATGCACCATGGAGATGCTAAATAATATTTATGGAGCACATGGGCCTTGCATAGCAGAAGCAAAAATGTTCTTTTTCCAAATTCTGTTTGCCAAATTACTTTGGACATTAAGGAAAATGCTGAAGTTTCATTTGAACTGTGGACCGAAAGCCCTGACTGAAAACAGTGCAAGGATTTGTGAGCTGTCATTTTATTCACCACAACACTAAATAGGACTGTGACATGCTAGAATGATTCTGGATAAATTGTCTTTTACTTACTTGATATAAGGGTGCTCTGAAGGGGGGATAAATTGGACCAAGGAATAAGTTTCAGAAAAGTTTAAATATAACAGTTTATGAAATTCTTAAGGAAAACAGTTTGAGTCCATGGGATAAACAGATGTTCCTTTATTTATTTATTTTGCAAATCTATCATCCTAAATTTTATTATAATGATCCAAAGCATCAATGGATATTTTATGGATCTGGAAAACATTTTTTTTAAATATGAAACGTACATAGACATCTCATCAGTCCTCCCTTCTGCCTCAAAATAGCATATCTTGACGGATTCTTGTCAGTGTTGGTCTTCATTTTGTTTACTCAGATAATAACAGTAAAGCACTGGCTAAGTGTTAGGTATTATGCTGAGTTTTTTTTAACTTTTTAAAAAATATTTATTCACTTATTTTGACAGAGATACAGAGACAGAGACAGAGTGCGAGCAGGGGAGGGGCAGAGACAGAAGGAGACACAGAATCCGAAGCAGGCTCCAGGCTCTGAGGGGTCAGCGTAGAGCCTGATGTGGGGTTCAAACTCACGGACCTTGAGATCATGACCCAAATCCAAGTCAAGAGTCAGATGCTTCGCTGACTGAGCCACCTAGGCGCCCCTTGACTTTTACCTCTAGCATTGCAAGATGGATTTTATTACCCTGGTTTTATAAATGAGAATGTTGATATTTAGAAAGTCTAGAAAGCTTGTTCAAAATCACAAGTTGTAGAATAACTGGGACTCAGTTCTACCTGACAAAAAAGGCCCTGACCTTTTCAATACGCCACTGCTTTGTTACATAACAAACAAAACTATGAGGAAAAAAAAAAAGAAAGAGAAAAAGAAAAAAATAAACCAAAAGAAAAAAATATAACAAAACAAATCTCTAAACAAATAAAGATCAATCTCAGTATAAACCACCAACTGTTACAACAAAGATGTAAAAAACTACCTTTGAAATAGCATCAGGGAGATAGAAAATCACCACCAGTTCATTTTCTGTTTATAGGAGAAAATTACCAGCATGATATCTGGGTGAAATGTCCTAAATATCCCTGACTATTTTTGCAGAAGCCCTTGTTTGTTTTAAACTGTGAATACTAGGGAATTGGAAGCTTATTCCCCTTGGCTAAGGTTTAAAATTCCTGATGATTTTGAGTGATTTTTTGGTGAGAAAGCCAGTTCTTCCAGCCTAAACAAATCAGTCTGCGTATAAATGGGCTCTCAATATGAGGATCTGGAGGGTTGAAAATATAAAATTGGACACTCAGCCGAAGTTTTACACTTCTGCAGTGTGCTTTCCAAATTTGCAGGACGAAACTTCTTTCTTCCTACTCCTAAAGCCAAGGCAGAATGTTTCTTGCTGGCCAGAAAATAGGTAGCTATTTTCTCCTTGGGAGTAAACAAAAGCTACCTTTGTTCCTTTAAGCTGCACACTCCAGCTGATATCATTTTTTTTTTAAGTTTACAAAATAATGTACAGAAGGACACATTCACCGAACTATTATTTTAATCTGTGATGATGTTTTATTTACTTTCATTAAACTGATGACAGGAAAATTCACTCTTACTCCCTGGAAAAGGTAAGTCCATTATTTTGGCTAATATCAAGTATTGGGGTAAAACTTGTTTGTAGCTTTCTCTCTTTGATGATGTATATAAAAAATCACTAGGTACTATGCCTTTTATTTGAAGTCAATAGTCCTTTTATTAACAATTTTTTAAAATGCACTCCTAAATAAAACATAATTCATCACAGCCTGTTCTCTGTCCTATTTATTGAAAACTTCATAATAATAAATATGCTTTGTCGAATATAGTTCTTCTGTCTCTTTGTCACTATCAGGTGAATGTAAACATGATTTATTTGGGGGAAAATGCGTACATTGCTCTTGTTCTAAGGAGTGTTCTATTAGAGTTATTGGCCTAACTTCACACCAAAGTTGCATCCTTTCTGTGTGTGTATTTCTAGTAAAGAAAAACAAACACAAGCCGTTCACCATTGTAGTCAAAGTTTCAAATGGAATCAAAATAATGTGTGCATGGAGAGCAAGCAAATGTTTATGAAGAAAAAGAGTTGAAACAGCAGGGCCTTAAGAAGCTTGAACAAGAAGAGAAATGCATCAATTTCCCCGATGCTAGCAGAAATATTCACCTTCTGTAGACAATGGCAACAGGGAACTTAATCCCAACTAGGACTAAACAGGGGAGAAGACAGACTTTCTTTGGCTATAGAGTGACCTCCATTGCCACTTAACAATGGAACTGTTCAGAAAGATGAGAACAGATCTGAACGGGATGCAGATGGTGATTACTAGAGCAATATTCCTTAGCACTTTCCAGCATTTTAACTCCCCGGGAAAACTTAGGTATTTATTCAACTTTATTAAGTTTTTTTTTTCTTAGTAGTATTTCTAACAAAAGTAGAGCCCTTTCTCAAAATTTATTTCTGAAGACTCAAAATATAAGAGCCACTCAACAGTGATAGCTAACTAAATAATTAAAAGGGGGATGACTAACAGTGGTAAGTGCAAATAGTTAATTATAGTTTTCATGGCATATGAACCTATATAAACTCACTTTTACCTTCATGACGCACTGTGGATTAAGTTGGGGAGTTGTATTGACCCCATTTTAAAGAGGATGAAACAAAGAATAAAAGAAAGAAACAAAAAGGCAATTAAAACTTGCTTAACATAAGCTGAGGACCAGCAACTAAAATGTCAAGTACGTATTTTAGATAATTATTGCATTTCACCCTCATTGAATCTATTGATGTTGGCATAACTTTCTCCACTTTAGAGAAAAGTAAACTGGGGTTTTCAGCATAAGGTATAAAAGTTTATAAAGTTAATCAGGAAGATACTCTACTTCCCCCTCCCCCCAGTCTAAAAGCAAAGATATTTAACTTATTTACACTTGGAGTATATAGGTTTTGGAATGGCCATTAGGTAATACAAACACCAGAGCACTCATTTCCCAAGGACATACAGAGACATACATGTTCAACATATTTAACCCTAGGATGATACATGTAAGAAAACCCACACCAGGTTCTAAGCATCAAAAGGAAGTCAACTGGGGGTTTATTACAGATCTAATAACAAAAATACCTAGGAAGATCCAGACAAAGAGAGTATTTTATTATCCTTAAAAATTGGTGGCGATATCATGCAGAAGACTGTAAAACATTTTTATTTTATTAAAACTTCTGACTTGAGGTTTTAAGAAGCTCCACCTCAGCTGGTCTTTCAATCATTCAGTATAAAGATCAAGCATATCTCTTCAACATTTTCATCCAACAAAACAGAGTTTCATCCTTTGCTGTTTCAAACATGTGGTTACAATGGCTCCGTTTCTCAGAGAAGAAATGAATTTTATCTCTTCTTCTCTAATAACTTTACTCTTGTATCTGAAAGCATGTAGATTAAATTTATGCATGTCTATAAAGGGTAACAGTGGTATTCAGTTGTTTGCTAAATACTGACAGTCTGTGTGGATGACTGGAACCCAATGACCTGGAATTCAGGCTTCAAGGATAGACTGCTTGAGTTTGAATCCCTGTTTCAATAATTTCTGGGTAATTACTTTGTGCAGGTTTACTAATATCTCTGGGTCTGTATTTTCTCCCCATTAAAATGGAGCTATTAAGTATACCAGCATCATCAGATTGTTGCTTGGCTTATCAGAGGTAATACAAGAATATAAATTGTTTAACATAGTGCTGGGCCCACAATCTTTCAACATATATTCACTATCATTATTTTTAGTATTGTTATCACTGAAATTTTTTAAATAAAACCTACGTATATTCTGATTCACACAAAATCACAGAGTCTCATGCAGCGGGGTTCTAACTAACCTAATTCGGCATTTATACTTTATCAACCCACCTAACAAGATGTATCAAAACATCTCCAACAATGTATTCTAAATCATCTCCAAATTTGGTCCAATATATTTTTAGTGTTCAAGTTCTAAAAAGCTATTTCCTCATATTGAGCCTCAAACTGCCTTCCTGTAACTCACACACATGTGACTGGGTCCTGTCTCCTGAGAACACAAAGACAAAGTATAATCCCACTTATAAAAGAAAGCTTTCAAATAGTTAAAGACAGGTAGCAAGTTCCTTTTGAGATTTCATTACTTGAGACTAGACAATTTTCTTTTTTTTTCTTTTTTTTAAGTTTAGTTATTTTGAGAAAGAGAGCGCAGAGGCAGGGAAGAGACAGAGGAAGAGAGAAAATCCCAAGCAGGTTCCACATGCTGTCAGCACAGAGCCCAATGCAGGGCTCGATCTCATGAATTGTGAGATCATGACCTGAGCAGAGATCAAGAGTTAGACGCTTAACAGCTTAACTGACTGAGCCACCCCGGCAGGTGGCCCAAGAGAATAAATATTTTTCATTACGGGTGTTTCCCTACCAATTTACAAGATTATTTTGACTTCCATAATGAATGTTCTTTATTATACTAGAAGATTTCGTGTCATTATATTATTAGACAAGAATGCAAAGAATAGGATGTGGCTCTCAACCCTAGTAGCACTTAGAATATTTGGAGGACCTCAACGATACCAATGCAAGGATTCCATACTCAGAGATTCTCATTTAATTGGTTTGGGATGCAGCCAGCTTGGGAAGAACACTAGTGTAGAAGAAGAAGCACAGAATTTGTAGTTAGAAACATCTCATGTCTGGGTGACATTTTGAGCAATTACTTAACCTCTTTGAGTCTCGTATTCCTTTGTTCATTTAATCAGCAAATACTATTAAATCCTTCTTGTGGGTCAGGCATTGTGCTAAGCAGAAGGAATATGGAGAAATGAGACACACTTGCTGCTTTCTCATAGCAAGATAGTAATAATCAGTGTCACAAGTGAGGGTGTATTATACATTTAGATGAGTGCTATAAAAAGGATCATGGTTCTCTGAGATTCGACAAAAACAATGAAAATGAATCTGGTTTAGTTTGTAGTATAAAGAGAAAAGAATTTGTCTTGAGTCCAGAAATAAAAAGGCATTTTGGCCAGGGAAAGAGAAAGCTTCTGTGATTGAATTACAGATGTTGACAAGAAGTAAAGCACTTTTTTTTCATCAAGAGAGAAACAGACACACACACACACACACACACACACACACACGGCCCCAAGTTTCGCTGACCTCTTCATGGAAAATAACCTCTTTGTATTTCCTTAAAAATTTGAAATTTTCGAATGGAGGAGGGTCCATTTAAAGTGGTGGAGGGTCCGCTTGTCAATAGGATTTCACATCAAAGTTCTTGGGGTGAAGAATAATAAAGTTGGTAGCAAAGGAAACTCCCAAATGCAAACATCACAGTATGAAACAGGCCCAATATGGGGGCAGAGCAGAAGCTTTTGGTGGCAACGTCAACTTGCCTGCTGGCCTCTGACCTCCAGGGGAAAATGAGATAGAGGAAATACCTCTTCTGCAGAAAGGTGTCCTCCATGCTGAAGAAATTTGTAGCATACCCCCAAAATGAATGTTAATTATTAGCTACTTTGGCCTGACTTTGGAGAACACAATTTTTAAAGGTAGAAAGTTTCTAAGCAAGTGCCTCACAAACTTTAAACTGTATATACATTTTTGTTAAAAGCGGAATCTCAGGGTGCCTGGGCAGCTCAGTTGTTGAGTGTCTGACTTTGTCTCAGGTCATGATTTGGAGTTTGGGAGTTCGAGCCCCACATCGGGCTTGCCGCTGTCAGTGCACAGAGCCCACTTCAGATCTTCTGTCTCCTTCTTTTTCTACCCTTCCCCACTCAAGCATGCACGCGCTCTACTCAAAAATAAAAATAAAACATTTTTAAAAATGTAAAAAGCAGAATCTCCTTTAGTATTTTTGACAAAGGGGTGCCTGAGATTCTGCATTTCTAACAAATATTCACGAGTTGCCAGGTAGCTCAACAGTGGATCACACTTTTAGTAGAAAGAATGCAGCCACTGAATACTCTGTCTCATGTGGCCCATCCCAAAGGAGTTGTTTGATATAACTGTAATATGTGTCGCCTACAAGAATAAACTAGTTTCTGAATGTGCTTCCTGGAAATCTCTGAAGTTTCACATATGCATCTGTCATCCCTAAAGTAGAAATGCTTGAACATTCACCTGTATGCCATTTTCACCTAGGTCATTTCTTCATTGGTTCAATGGAAATATAGTATCTTAGGGATATCAAACCACTTTAAGATTTCTAGACACCCTTTCTGCCTACCATCTTGCTGAATGTCTTGACCATTGACTGAATATGCTTGCCATATCACTGATCACCAGTTGTTCAATGCACTCTGAAAACTGCATTGATTAATGTGTCTAAATGATCAAATTACTTAGCCAAAAATCAATATTGCATTTTTAATATTCCACAGAAAGACTGCTTACTCCTCAACTCTGGAGAGGAAACTAGAGGAATTATATTTCTATACCTGAAATGTATATCATCTGCAGTGCAAACACATAAGTTAGAATACTATTTTTTATCTGAAAGCTCATATGGTAACTGTTCTCCATTAATGGAAAAGAATCCCCAATTCCAAGTACAGAACTAGTCCTTCTGAGGCGGGAGGTGAGAGCGCTTTAAAAAAAATTTTTTTTAATATTTATTTTTGAAAGAGGGGGACAGAGAGAGAGGTTGACAAAGAATCTGAAGCACGCTCCAAGCTCTGAGCTGTCAGCACAGAGTCTGACACAGGGCTCAAACCCATGAACTGTGAGACTATGACCTGAGCCAAAGTCTGACGATTAACCCACTGAGCCACCCAGGTGTCCCTGGAGGGTGAGAGCTCTTAATTGTAATCTGCATATCTGAACTAAGAAGGCAAGTTGGCTTGGTAGAATAGGTATTAATGCAATCACAGAACACTAGGACCAAAATATTAGGACCCGTATTACTTTAGAAAGTATCTAGCTGGCCTCCATACTTTGTAATTCAGATATGGCAATAGAAGGTAGAAAATTTTCTAGGACTTGTTAGCGACAGAGACTTTTGTCAGTTCCTAGATTTATAATTCGGTGACTAGAAATTCAGAAATCAGGGTTTTTGTCATAGGTCTGTACAAGGTCATTGAACTTTTGGAGTTTCATTTTCTTATGTGTAATTGGAACATTAATTTCTCTAAGGTCCAATTTAAGTTGAATAGGCTGGATCCATGGAAATCAATATTAAAACAATACATAGAACCTTTGTGCCTACTTAGTTTTGCTTTTGAACACATACCATGCAAGCTGAATAAATAATTTTGATGACTAACAGAAACCTAACTTATTAGATGAATGAACTACTACCTGCATATCACTGGATTAATTTTCAATTTCATAATTTAACAGCTCAATTAACAATACTTAATTTGATTTTATCATAAATGAATAGCAGACCTCACCGAAGATAATGAGTACTAAATTCATGACAAACAAAAAAATGTTACTTGAAATATTTAAATTCTGATTAACAAAATCAGGAGCTCTGTTTCCATACATGTTAAATATTTTAAAGTTGTATAAAAAATCATGAGGTATATAGCAGCTATAATAATAATGATGATGAAACAATATCTATAGATTTTGTTACTTTTATAGTGTGCTATGAATAGGTCTACATTCACACAGAATTTGTGTATATGTGTGTGTGTGTAGGAGGCAGAGTTTAGAGCAACACCTGTTTTTGTTGTTACAAATTCTATTTTGTTTTAAATAAAAACATTGAACAATTTTCCAAGATACCAATAGCACATTTCACCCCACAGAAAACATTTAGGTAACAGATGTGGAATACAAAGAAGCTACTTGATTCTCTGGGTTAGGTAAGAAATATTCAAAGGGTTTTTCAGTGAGGTGTAGAGGCTTAAGAAAATGAGTATTACCCAGTGTAAATCCCCAGACATGGAAACTGCCCAAATGAGAAAAATAGACATTTATATTTCTCTCTTGGATTGCCTCCTCAGTCTACACTGGGGAAGAATTGGTCTTCTTGGAGCCATAAAAACAATATGGTGTCTAGTTACCATCCCAGAAGGGAGTCAGGGACTGTTAACCAAGGAGCATGTCTGGAACATTTTTTAACATCCCCAAGTTTGTAATTTCCTATATATCTGTCTGTTTCCCTGCAGAAGCAATGGCCTGACAGTTTGGTTCCCATGGGTACCAAGAGAAGGACTGGAGAGATGTTCTCCATACACAGCTAAATATGGAGACGAACCTATAAGGAATATGTTGGAGGGTGGGATGTTAGAGCTCACAGGAAAGGTTAGGAAACTTACTACACGGCTCCATAGCAATTGCATCCCATATTTTATACCAAAGTGTGTAACTGAGATAAATCCATATTCATTTCAGGAAGGAGAGACTTCACGTTAGTGTTAGGAGCTACTTACCTGTCCAGACTCACTAGAGAATTTCCACACTCCACAATGCACCAATAGAACATCCTTAAAAATGAACTATGTCCTGTCTAATCTCTCTGGAGCAAACAGTTCCAATTTACCAGTTGGAGAATAATGATAAAAGTGCATTGCCAGGAGAGGGGTAAAGGAACCCCCACTACTGTCTGATTTTGATGGCATCATTTGTTAGATAAAAGGTCCTGTTTGAAAAGAAGCCCAGTAGTCTGCTTCTGCACATTTACAAAGTGGAGACAATTTACAAAACCATGCAAGTTTCAGAGATGAAAAGCAATGTCAATGCCCAGAAGGCTTTGTTGTTATCATTGCTTTATTGTTGTTTCTGTGTTGTTGTGACACTAAGAATTATGATCATCAAGGGAGGTGACCTAATCAGGAGGAGAGACCTTAGCACACTCAATCAGAGGACGCTTTCTATCAAAACACTTGAAGACTCTGGATGAAGGCTGTAGGGTGTGTTTTGCATACTGATTCAACAGAGATTGCCATTTTAATCAGCAAAAGATCTTCAGTAAGTATGATCCCCACAGGATTCCAAGTGAAGAGGAAGTCACACTCCATGGATTGTATTTTCTTCCCAGTGCCTTCCATCCTGACACTTAGATGGCTGCCTTGAGTCCACGTGAGTATGTATGTGTGTTGTGCCTGCAGAACAACTCACAGCCTCCCAAACTTTTATTATTACTTATGGAATTCTTGGTAGAATAGTTATAAATGAACAGACTTTTGTGAAGAGCCACGCAAACTGGATGAAAAATTTGCCTAGAATAACATTATACATTAGAAGCCACTGGTCTTCACCTGTTTACGCTTCTAGAACAAAATACCAGAGACTGATGGCTTATGAACAATGAACATGTACTTCTCACAGTCCTGGAGGCTGGAAATTACAAGATCAAGGTGCCAGCAGATTGGGTAACCTGGTGATAGCCCAGTTGCTGGTTAACGGATGGCTGCTTTCTCTACGTCCTCAACTGGTAGATGGGCAAGTTTGTTATCTGGGGTCTCATTTATAAGAATACCAATCCTCTCATGATGGCTTCACCATCATGGCCTAATCACCTACTAAAGGCCTTACATTCTAACAAAGTCACCTTAGGGTTTAGGATTTCGACATATGACTTCTGGGGAGACACAAACATTCAGTCTATAGCAGCACTTTATATCAGACTTTTACTTCAAACCTTTTTCATACGTATATTTCTTTTAAAGTTTATTTATTCAATTTGAAAGAGAGGGGGCAGGGAGGGGCAGTTTATTCAACTTGAAAGAAAAGAGAGAGAGAATCCCAAGCAGGCTCCACGCTGCCAGCACAGAGCCCGACACAGGGCTCGATCCCACGAGCCGGTGAAATCATGACCTGAGCCAAAACCAAGAGCCAGATGTGGAACCAACTGAGCCACCAGTCACCCCCATATTTTCAATATAAATAACATCATATTAGATATAAATGGTGCATTTTGTTTTAATTCACTTTACCATAAGTTAAATGTTTATTAGACAAAATTCCAATATCCTAAATTATTAAAAATATTAAATTGGTGATTATATTAAAGTGTTAAAGTTGTGGGTATCAGATCACTAAAAACAAAGAAAACATAAGTGTTTGTCTAAGATATTTGAAACATATAAACAACAAGTGAATGGTATATGGAATATTCTACAAAATCAAGAACAGGACAACATGGAATGTGGGCGAATAACATTCACAAAAGAAAATTTGCATAGTCAGTGGGGCGCCTGGGTGACTCGGTTAAGCGTCTGACTTCAGCTCAGGTCATGATCTTGAAGTTCACGAGTTTGAGCCCCTTGTCAGGCTCTTTGCTGACAACTCAGAGCTTGGAACCTTGTTTGGATTCTGTGTCTCCCTCTCTCTCTGCCCCTTAACCCCTTCATGCTTGCTCTCCCTCTCTCTCAAAAATGAGTACACATTAAGAGGTTTTTTTAAATGAATAGTCAGTAAACATAAGCAAACATGCTGAAATGGACAAGAATAAGAATATTTCATAACATACACAATGATGAATCATTGTGTATGTCGCACTAGGATATTCACAAAAATACTGAACTCTAAAAATGCTAAGTAGTGGTTTTGATGACTATGTGACACAACGGAAAGTCTTAAACATAGGTATCCAAAGAACAAATGACTTTAACAACCCTGAAAAACAATTTGCTACTGTCTAAGAAAGTAGAAAAGCCACATATTCTAAGACCTGGCATTTCTACCCCTATGAGTATGTACAGTACAGAAAACATGAGACACAGGAATACAGGGCCATCTAAACAATGTTCATAGTAGCTGTGTTTTCATAGCAAAAATTAAAAGTCACATGAATGTTTATTAAAAAGAGACAAGATAATAAAATTGTGGTATATTCACATACTAGAACTCTTGAATGAATTAATTAGAAATGAATTCACTGGAGTCACCAGTCTCAATATGAATAAATCTCATAGTATAATACTGAGGGTAACAGTGAGTTATCAAAGAATACACATAGTATGGTAACACTTGAAGATTTAAAACATATGCAATATTGTATACTACTTAAATTTATATATATATAAGTATATGTAAATTTATGTGTGTATATTTATATATATGTAAAACATACCATTCCTTTGTGTGTGTTTGTATGTATGTGTGTGTATGGTGTGTATTTTATTTACGTATCCCTAGATAAATATAGATAAAGGAAGCATTGGGTGATTTAACTGCATTCAACCAGTTTTATTTTTTAAATAAGGATAGAAAATACCTACACTGTGCTTTACTAAATACCAGGCACACGTCCAAGGGTTTTACATATATTAATACATTCATTTCTCCCAGTAAAGCTAGAATTTTGTTTCTAATATTATTTTGCAGTATTCTGCAGATGAGAGTTTAGAGGCACAGAAAGTTTTAATAATTTGCCAAGGCCACTTAGCCAGTATGTGGCAGAGTCAGGATTCAAACCCAGAGGGTCCAATTCTAGACCCGGTGTTTTCCTCACTGCATATTCTGCCTCAGTCTGTGCTCCTTGGGGCCACAGGTGATATACAAATATGCTCACTGGATCCTCCTTACCTTTTACGTGTCTGAGCTGTGTCTCAGTGTGAAATCTCAATAAAGAAGACATGGGCATTACCATAGAAGACTGAATGATTCATTAAGGCCTTCAAACAGGTCTGTCTAGATCTATGAAGAAGACAGTGTTCCAGAAAGGCAAGACTATGGGGCAGAAGTGAATTTGGGATTTTTGTGGCCAATTTGAGAACATGAGATTAAGGTAAATTAGAAAGGTTAATGGTTCTGCACCAAGTGTGATGATGAGAATAGCTTTCTGACTGTCCTAGGGAATCCAGTTCAATTTTACAGTGAAAGGGAGAATTAAATCTTGCCTTCTGTGAATTAAAAGAATTAAAACCATATAGGGGTAAGATCTGAAATCTATTAAGGTTTCTCCCACTCGGCTCAGAGGGAGAAGTGGCATCTGGTGAAGCAGTTTCAGTAAGCGGGAAGAGAAAGATTACACAGGTGTGGCTCACGGGAATGGCTGGAGCCCCTCCATGCCCACCCTCCCAGTCTCTGCCAACTGAGGTCCATAGTATCTGGGGAGCATTCTCCAAGTTGTCAGAAACAGAGCATTACAAGAGACAATGAATTGTTCTCTTTCCTTGGGCAGACATAGAAAAGGAGGAGATGGAAGAAATACTCCATCTACTGTGAACATTTGGGGACAATAAGAAAGATAAACTCAGCACCACAGGGTTCAAGCAGCATTTTTCCTTGTCATCTGTCCCCTGTGCTTCTACTGAGAATCACCCCATTACACCACCATCATTGTAGCACACGTTTTACTTAAATGTTTACTTGGTTGCTTATTATAATTTCCTGGTTTGGCTTTCAAGTCTGCACTGTTCGACAGGAACCTTTGCTTTCACATAAATGTGATTCTGTATGAATCCTTCGCTGCTATGTATAATGTCAATTAAGTTTTCAAGAAAATTAAAACATTTTTGAGATTTGCATAAGAAGGGAAAGCATGTGCTTGCATACAAATGCTTTTTTTTTTCTTTTAGGAAACATTTTCTAAACAGTAGAAATGCATTTTGCTGATTTATTCCAGAAATTAGAATTAGTTCTTTACAACCACTGGCATGATCTTTCATTTAAAACATTATTAAAGATTTTTAATGCTAAAAATGATTTCATTTTTTTCTAATTAAAAAATGGAGTAGAATCAAATCGCTACATATCATATTTAAAGTTTATGACTATTCAAGCAAATGAATTATTAGTAATATTTTAATTGCATGCATAATTTATTCTTTTAAAAAAGTTTAAAATGTTTCTAGATATCACCTGATCGCTTCCAAACTTTTAAATTGTTCTGCTAACTTCCATTGTCTGGTTGAACCTTTTGTTGTAAAATATGAAATTGCATTATCTAAACAGAACAGATACATTAGAATTAGGGACAAGCCTGAAAGTATTCCCATCAGAATCTCAAATTACTAAGAATTATGATAGGGGCATGCCATTTATAAGGAGATTATTCCCATAGAGATTATTTGGGTATATTTTCCTTATAAGACCAGAATTCTTTCCCAAACTCATGACATAGGGTAGGACCTAAACTTTCTACTCATGTACTCATCCTCATGGGCTGGTACTAATAGCCTGAAACACTCTTGTGAAGATTTCCACATGCCTGGCCACAGTGCTGTGACGTTTGACATCGCCACAGGAATAAGGAGTGGAGATATCCATGATATATATTTGTTATGTTTTAAAAACATATCCATGGACTCTCATTTCACTAAGGAGGTTTTTGTCTGTTTATTTCAGGTAATAACCTTTTTCACAACAGGTAGGCAAACACCTACCCCCTGGAGTCTAGTCAATGGAAGATAAAAAAAGAAGTCTGAACATGGGGGCACCTGGGTGGCTCAGTTGGTTGAGTGTCCGACTTTGGCTCAGGTCACGATCTCACAGTTTGTGAGTTCAAGCCCTGCGTCAGGCTCTGTGCTGACAGCTCGGAGCCTGGAACCTGCTTCGCATTCTGTGTCTCCCTCTCTCTCTGTTCCTCCCCTGCTCACACATTTTTGAGAGACATCTCAAAAATAAAGATTAAAAATTTTTTTTTAAAAAAAGTCTGAATATGTCAACACAAAGAAGAGTTAATAGATGATATGAACATCCATTCTGTTTGGCAGATACACTCCTCGACAGGGCAAGAGGAAAATGTGTATGATCAGGACTGGGACACTTCCTTAGGATTTCCCCTTGCTCTTTTTTAAGGAATTTAGTAAGAGATGCATGGTTTCCTTTTGGGGAGTGAACACCCTTAAAAGCCAATCTAAGTATTCTGGTCTGCACAGCAGTCTTATGTAGTAATTGGAAATGCTTTAGGAATTGGTGATTTTGGTTAGCCTTCCAGGGACTGTGTGTCTCAGAAATATCTACATAATGGTGTTTTTCTACCAGAAGATCTGGACATGACTATTTCTGTGATTACCTGATTAGACAAATGTATTAAATCTTAGTCTGCTGTCTTCTCTCTTTACCTTCTCCTAACTGCAGAAGATTAATTTATTTTTCAGACCAAAAGATTACTTCATTGGGGTAATCAATGTAATCATAAACAAAATTACCAGGGTTCAATGCCTCCTATTGACCAAATTCAGTTAATAGGCCATCAGCGATTATATAAATTGAAACCGGTCAGAAAATTGTCAATGTGTTATGATACCACATAGATAAGATTCATATACTGGGATATATTAAAACAAATCTTTCCATAAAAGCACCCATCACCATTTCATATAATATAGAACCCCTAAACGTCATATTTGTCTTGAACACATTATATGTTTCTCACGAATGTTTGATTATGCATGTGTTTATCTGAACTTTTGTTCTTTTGTTTGGTACTGAATCTTGATATTCACAAGTATCAATTTGCACCCTTGGAGGTTTGTAATAATTCTGTTAAGGACCCTCCTTTGTCTAGCCTAACACTCTGGAGGCATTTGAGAAGCGAAATTCCGTGACTAGAAGCTGCTATGCTTTAATTTGTACCAACACATGGTATCAAAGATCATGAAAGCAATGTTTTCATCCAATTAAACTTGCTAGAAGCTAATGAAAACTGCCCAGAGAATTTCCCTTTGTAAATTAAAGATACACAACAAGGATTGTCACTCGACTTGTTTTCAATTGGCTTTGTATGGCTCTAATAATCTCGGTTAGCAATAGCTGTAAGGAGTTTGCATCTGTGAAGGGCAAACCACAGAGGACATAGAGATTAGCCAGAATTCGGCTAAGCTGCAACCAAAGTTTCAATGTTTATTCCAGTCATCTCCAAACTCATTAGGTCTACAAAATTGAGTTGCAAATCTCTAGAGTACATGCTTTATTAAGAGATGGCTAGAATTTCCCTTTTACAGTTGGGCAGAAGCCCTGTGAGGACTCCATTTTTTTTCCCCGGGAGGATGTTGGCACATCTGTCAGGAGCCCAAGCCAGAACCAAGAAGTGCATCTCAGTGTGAAAGAATGTATTATTAACAATATTATTTTTGGACTCATGGTCTTGGACATTTTCTAAAATTTCAATCTAGCTATCTGTTAACTTTAGCCATCTCTCATGTAGAAGAACTCTTGAAGTAAAATATTGAATCATCTGGCTGAGGCTTTTTTTTTTTTTTTTTTGGTATATAATACCAAAGATTCCCAAATACCTTGCATTTTCCAGTTTTGCTCATGGTTTTCCCTCAATGAGCATACCTTCCAGCACTGGTACCTTTACTGGGGGGCACAAGGGTCACTAGGAAGAGGTATGTGGTATTTTGCTTTAACACAGCTGATCCTTCATAGGGTTCAGGCTGGCAAAGAGGTCCAGAAAATGCTAGCTTCTCATAGCTTGGCTTCCATAGGGTTAAGACAGATGGAGAGGTCCAGAAAATACTAGATTGGGAAGACAAAGTCCCTGAAGCAGCTAGGCTTAGAGCCATGGAGTCCAAGCCCGAGGTAGGTCAGATGCCAGGATTTCAAAGGTCATGTAAAGATCAGCCAAAAACAAATTCCAATAGAAGCCAGTTCAGGTGTCAGCAGATTTCTCACAGAGAGAATTGGGAGTGCTTTGTTCCCATACTCATCTGTCTCAGAGTTATTCACATTAAAGGAAGAAAAAGGCCAAAAAGCTGGTTGTACATTACAATTCATGTATAAGAAAAACTATAAAGGCATTTTTTAAAGCGCCATTTCATAACTGTGAGAATAAAAAACAAGACTCAGAAATAATGTCCCCAAACAACAATAGATTATCTTGAAGATAAAAATAATTCATGATTAAATAGCATACATTGTTCCATCTATACAGTACCTATGAGCATATGTTTTAGCTGAGCATCATCTATATGCATTTGTTTTTACAATTAAGCAGTTTTGAATTTGTATAAATCAATATTCATTTGAAAGAAAATCTACTTCAACAAAAAGAGGTATACAGCCCTTTGGAATTTGCTAAATATATTTTCATCTACATTCCCCAAACCTCCATATCCTGAGGCCTGGGTGTCTACAAACTATTCATGCTCTTAGTGGGGCCAAACAGTAGCATGTCCCAAGCAGAGGGAGAAAAGAAACTAAAACAGAGAGAAAAAACAAAAATAGGAACAAAAACTTCACAGCAACGTTGGCTAGAATGAGAACAGAATGGAGAAAACCCAATCAGGACATGACCTTGTGCAAAGGACATAAACTTTGTAGACTTCAGTTTTGTTATCTCAAGGAAAACTTTAGTTCTAAATTAGTTTTATGTGTTTTTCATTATTGCTGTTTTCATAGAAAGGAGCTAGAAAAAATGTCTATTTGTTTGCCCCAATTTCCTAAAATTCTCCATTTCAAACACTGGTCACCAGTCTAATGTCATTTCAATGAATAATACAGAGCCTGATAACTATGTGCTACAATTGCTGTTAGTAAAACTGGTTATTCCTCGACCTGATTAAGCTTGCCCCTGAGTGAAATACATTACATAACTTTGTAGCTTGGAATCTTTAAATTTCCTTTAATATTCTGTGACCTCAGAATTTATTTGGTACAACCCTGTCACAACAGTTTGGTGATATTTTTTGTTACTAAGACCAATGGCATCTTAATTATACAATTAAAAATGTGACAAGTA
The DNA here is from genome assembly GCF_027475565.1 of Acinonyx jubatus. NCBI lineage: Eukaryota > Metazoa > Chordata > Mammalia > Carnivora > Felidae > Acinonyx > Acinonyx jubatus. The sequence continues at coordinate 45,052,828 of NC_069391.1, forward strand.
CAAATAATAAATAATGGCAGAAAATGAAACCATTTACCAAAGGCATAGACAGAGACATGTGCCCCAGGACAAGAAAACAAAAGCTGTTAATGACCATTCCATATAAAGCAAATCATAATTTGTAGAAGGTATCTAGAAAGCTCTCATTCTTTATCTCCTGACACAGGACCGGAGCAGAAAGAGTTCTGCTGGGCTGGAACGCTGCTATGACCCGACTCAACTCTGGCCTGGTTCTACCAGTTCCCCAATAAACAATTCGTTCATCCCAGTCATGGGGGCCGTGAATCTCATTCAGATATGAATATACTCCATGGAAGAGATAAATGCCAGAAGCTCTGGTGAAACTTTGAAAATATTTTTAAAAATATATTTAGCCTCTAAAAGAGGTCTGTGGTCACCTTGATGTTTTGTAAAATATTTTACATTTAATATATATACATGTTTCTTTAACAAAACTGGTGGGTTGTTTTCATGTCCTTTTCAAAGTACTCAGTGCTCTCAAACTATGAAGAGCCACTATCCCAAGCTTTATGGAAGGTGGAAAAGGGAATAGAATTTGCATTTCAGGTTTATTCTGTGATAGGGATTTTATGTATGTTATGTCTACTAATCATACCAATAGTTATAGAAGATATGTATTTACTCTCATACTAGAGATCATAAAATTAAAGCTTCTAAGTTAAGGCATCAGCCCGATGTTACACAGCTACAAAGTCATAGACATAGAAATTAGGTTCAGGTCGGAAACGAAATCCCATGTCTTTCTAGTATTAGATACTTAAAAGCCACAGAGTAATTCCCTAGGCACTGTTTAACAATGACAACATGAAACTTCCTTTTTGGCAACCTTGGGTAAAGACTTTTAAACAAACCCTAAACTTTCAACAAGTTAGGAGATGGCCTTTAGTGTTCAAACACAATGAAATGTAGAATCCTAATCATTAGAATATAGTCAGATGGAGAAGGAAGACATAAACAGTCATTCTTAAGAGGATTCATTAAGTATCTCAGAGCAAGCAAGTCTCTCTTGACTCATTCTCTCTCTCCCTCTCTCTCTCTCTCTCTCTCTCTCTCTGAGGCTCTCTTTCAAATTTTCAAGTCCTATAAGAGAACATATAGGATGCTCATCATGAAGTGCTTGTGTGAACAGAGAGAGTAGTTACGTAAACTTGAATTCCATCACAGAAAGCAGTTAAAAAACAAACCACATAGAAACACAACAACATAGATTTCAAAAACATAGCACAGAGTAAATTACGTAAAATAAACATAGCATGTATGTAAATCAAACAATACAGATCCTGAACCTCCCTACATATGTACAAAAGTATATACCAATTCAAGGACATATATCCACATACCTCAACCACTGTTGACAGGAATATAAAAAGGAGTCAGGATGTGGTTAAAGGAAAATACGTGGATCATGAAAGGACTCCACAGAGACCTATGTGTGGGCATACCGGGAATTGAGGAGTTTGATTAATTTAACCCTCTTCTCTGAAGTTAAATACTATGGTAAATATAATTTGTGTATACTGTCTTTGTCCCTGATATTTGAACATTGATGAGCTTGGCAGTTCTGATTTTTAAATAGTATTTTCCTATTGACTCATGATGACTTATTTTTCTTATGATTTTAGTAATTTTTGAATCTGAGCCATACTCTCTCTCTCAAAACAAAACAAAACAAAACAAAACATTTAGAAACACTTTTAAATATATTCAGGTCCTAATCAGCTAAAGTTATCACCAAATGCCTTTAGGGCAAACCCCAACTACAATGCTTACTTATTTCTGTTCTTGTCGCCAAAAATTTTCCTTTGCATTGAATAGATCAACCATATGTTATGATAAATGCTTTTATATTTATCCAGCATTTTGGATGTTTCTCTCAAATAAATGAAAACAAATGTAGCCACAGTGAATATCATTCCTTATTTAAAAAAAAATAGCTTATCTCTTTGTTAATAGTGTTCTCACTTTAAGGTTAAAGAAGGGACATTTTTTCAGGTTGAATTGACTTAGAAAAAGTATCTTTTTTGAAATAGATTCAATATTTATAACATTTTACCAAGGGATTGTAAAATAACTAATACTAGCTGTGATTATGTGCCATATGAATGGTTTGTCTCTGACATGGGCAATTTATGTTTAATGTGAGCATTTACAATGCATCAGCATTTTAGAATATGACCTGAAACAACCAACTATATATTTCCGATGAATTTAAACAAAGAATCATTTATTTTAGTCTTAGAAATAGATTACGGCATTTTTTTTAATCCTCAAATATATTGAGAGGTTTAAAAATACCGTCTGCAAACTTTTTGCAAAAGATCAGTGCTTTCAATTTTTTCTTGTATTACTCTTGGTATACCTTCATTTATATATAAAACAATTACAAAGTATATTAGAAACATTTTGATTAACATAAGCATCAGGCAAAAAAAAGTGTGGTATGATCCACTGGAATCTAAATACCAGAATCTGAGCACATGCTATGTTACATTGTCATTAATGACTACTAATAGTAGCTAATGTGTATTGAGTGTTCTGAATATTCCAGACTTTGTACTAGGCCCTTTACAACCAGTACATTATCACAGCATCTCTCACAATGAAAACATCCCACATTTATATATGAGAAAAATTATGGTCAGTAAATTAAGTAAATGTGTCCTGCCATGCACAAATTACAGAAACACCAGTGTAAAATAATTTGCTGGACCAATTAATACATAGCTATAGTAAATATGCTAATAGATAAAACATTTATACTTCTATTTGCTCCATAATTAATGATCATTTTTATTTCCTATGTTATCTCTATTTTTAGGCTACTTATTATCACACTTTTCCACTGTCAGAACAGTGATAAAATGTCATAGCTTCAAGTATGAGTTCTATACTAAAATTGCCTGAGATTAAATCCTGGCAATATCATTGATAGCTGGGTGACTTGGGGTGAGTTACATAATCCTTCAGAGCCTCAGGTTCATCATCTATGAAATGGAAATAAGTAATAATTCATGGTAATATTTTATTAAATAATTCCATTTCATGATAGTGATATAGCACTTAGGACAACAGATGCCAAATAGTAAGTGTTTACATACTGATGTTATAAAACAATGTGTCCAGCAGTCATCTCTACTCTATTATTTTTAATGTTGGCTGAACTAAAAATCCATGTTTTGTTTGTTAGACTGGGTATTAATGTATGCATTATCTCTCTGTGGCTCAGAAAACATTGTGCTTATTACGTTTTTTTATTTCCACAGTGTTTGAGTAACTGAAAATGACAGATTTCTGAGCTCTGAGTCTATAAAGTAATTGCATATGGTGAACTTTGTCTTTAAAAATACCACTTGATGGTTTTAAACTAAAGAATTTACAAAACCAAAAGGAAGAATGGTTTCTACCCCTTCTGGTGCTTAACTTTCTACCATTAGCTGTACAAAGTAGAAATTTCCTGCCAAGGTTGTGGAAAGAGAAGGCAGTTATCAAGTTAGACTGCTCCACTGTCCCACACAAATACTGCAAGTGAATCGTTCTCGTATTGGTTGAGTCTCACAAGATACCAACATTCATAGACTTAGTGACTGAGTAGAGTACTTGATTTGTTTTGTACAGAAGGCCAGGTTTTCTGAATCTTGCAAAAACTCCAGAGAACCTCCTTTCTAGTGTTTAATACAGCATCCTCCCTGAATTATAGGTAGCAGGCATCAACCTAAGTCTACGTATCATTCGATGGCTTGCTCTCTCCATTTTTCTGGATTTGTGTTTTCAATACATGTTTGAGATCAAGTGTACTAACTACTCTTTGATTAGAGTGTAAAATATCAATGTTACACTGAAAGGAGAAAACCAAAAATAAATGACTTGTTCTTCCCTGTGTCAAAATATTCAGGAGACATCAACACTGACTCATTCCACTTTGTTCGAGTCTTATGAAAAATTAGTTTCTTTCTTTTGGTTCCCTAGTACCATGTAATACTTTAAATTAATGGATATTAAAGAAAATGGAATTCAATCCTCTTAATTTTACAGATGAGGAAGCTGAAGCTCAGAGCCACCCACACTAAGTGTGCAGCTCAGTAAAGACTAAACCACACGGTTCAACTCATTTCATTACCATCCTATTATATCATTGATGAAAACATTTTCAATTGTTTCATTCTTATTTCCCACATGCTTTATTTACTTTTATTTCCTAAAGGCCAGCAATTTAGTTAGTCTCGTGCATCATATAAATGACAAAAAAATATAGTATGAATTTGGTGACAGCAAATATAATGTATTAGAAAACATTGGGGTGCCTGTGTGGCTCAGTCAGTTGAGAGTCTGACTTCGGCTTAGGTCATGATCTCACAGTTCGTGAGTTCGAACCCTGCGTCGGGCTCTGTGCTGGCAGCTCAGAGCCTGGAGCCTGTTTCAGATTCTGTGTCTCCCTCTCTCTCTGCCCCTTTCCCGCACATGCTCTGTCTCTCTCTGCCTCTCAAAAATGAATAAACGTTAAAAAAATTAAAAAGAAAAAAGAAAACAAAAGCACTTCCATTCGTGAATTTTACCCATGTTTCAAGTCCTTACGACACCACCAGTGAGGCACACTGATTAAAATATAAGTACAGTTAATGCTGTGGACTAATTTGCCCTCAGTTTTATAGTTACAAAATGATTTGCAGTCAAGGATGTAAGCTAGAGGATGATCAGAGACAGAGTGAGGGATCCTAGATCTTTTCTTCTTATTCATTTTCAAGAATGATAAAAGTGAAGTTACAGAACTTACTTTACATGGCAATGTCTACTGATCGTCAGGGAAATAATGTAGGCTAAATACCAGCATTGTACCTGAGACATAGTACACACTCAGAAATGTTCATCATTCATACCTGCATCATGATTATTAAAGGAATTAGGAATCTAAACCGAACAATTTGCAAAGTCCAAAATGTATTTCCTTTTAGATTCCACTGGACTTGGATTTTATCTGTTCCTGCTAAGTAGGAATAAGATTGTGGATCTCAAGGCCAGGGAAATGTGTCCCCTTTGGAATAAAGCTACTCAAAGAGGGAGGTCCCAGCAGCATGCTCCTCTTCTCTAAATTAAGAGACCACAAATTTTCAGGGTGTAGAGAAAAAAATTAAACTAGGTACTGCCTCGGATAGAAAAATAACCGGTACATACTGAATTACAGAATATTTGTGTATAGCAAGGTCAGTTCCAGCAAATGCTTACTGAAACTTGGTTGTATTTTGCATTCTAATCCTTGCAATGTCTGTGCTCATTTTTAGGAAATTAAATTCCTTCATGATATTTCTGAATTACATTTAAACTCATCCATGGAGCTGTGAACAATTCTTATGTGAAATTCCAGCGTGTTAATCTTGCAAACTCATCCAGACTGCCTTAAGATCTATGCTGGGAGAGAAGATAAGAATGCTAATTTCATTTACTTTTCTACCTGTTTGCTTCCCATGGGGGAAATGAATTGTTAAAAAAAAAAAAAGTTAATTTTTGTATCTCATGTTTATGGCTGATACTACTTTCAGGACTGAATTGTTCTTGCAAGCAAAAGCTAAACGTTAATTGGATCCAAAGGGGTAACTACTCTCAGAGACACCTGCAATGTGAATATTTCCAGTTAAGGAGCTGAGAGAGAGAGAGAGTCTCAGGGAGAAATTTGTTTATTTCTAAATTAGAATTCTAACATCATTGCTATCTAATATCAATACTTATTAGACACTTACCATGTACCAGATACCGTCCAAACAATGATGAATGAAAAACCTCCCTGTTTTTCAGGGATCTCACTGGATACATGGTACTCTTTGACTTTACATAGTGCAAACTCAGCGCAAAATAGAAAGCAAAATATCAGAGTGGGCATAAGAAAGGTATGAAAAAGATGTGCTGAAAAATTTGGAAAAAGAAAAAGCAGTTTTATTGGTGGAGGTAAGAAAAGGCTTCATTTTCGAGAAGACACTGAACAAACAGGGCAGGGTACAGAGGTGAGAGAAAGCATTGGCAGGGAACCTAAGTCATGGATCTAGAAACAAAGCATCTGGAAACAAAGCAAGAGCCAGAGAAATGGAAACCGCTTCCATGGGTCAAGGAAAATAGAAGCCTGCTCCAAGACAAAATGGCACCCTAACTAAGTTTTCATCGTTCATACTGAATTGAGCTGAAGGCAATAGTCTCATTTTGTGATACTGCTTCTGGTTTTTTTAATCAATTAGCAAGAGGAAATATGAGAACAGTATTATGGTATCCCTCGATTCCCCTGTTGAAGTTAGGATAGTTTTGACTTTGACATAATTTAAAGTGAGTTATGCAACTTGGCCATGCTATCTTACTTATTGGGATGCCCAATGATGGACTCTTCCACAGGGCAAATTACTTCAGGAACTCAACTATTTTTCATGGCATGGATGCTGGTCCTTTTCAATCAGCTATTCTGACATCTGTAATGCGCTGGTTTCTTCCTCACCCCTGGGGCTCCTGATGGTAAGTTCCACTGAAATCTCCAGAAATCGCATTTTCAAACAAAACCACGCAAAGATCAGAAGAAGGTTAGAACAGCATAAAATCTTCATGCATCCTTCAAAAGATACACTTATCCTAAAGTAAGGAAAGCTTTCCAGTGCATCCCCTTAGCCAGAATTACATTACAGGTTTATCTCTAATCCAATCACTGGAACTAGGGTTACTGTACATTGGTGAAACATGAAATTCCACCCTCACCCCACCCCCGCAAGCTGCCAAGAGAAACACATGGATATGCAGTAACTGACCAAAATGGGGGTTTTGTGCTTCTACTGACACAGACTGGTGCTGGGGATGAGGGAGGGGAAGTAACTGTTGGATATGCAGCAAAGACTTACTGCATCATTACAGCTTTTATACACTCCCCCCCCACCCTTTTCCAGAGAGAGACAACCAGCACTATTTATTTGAATGTTTGTGTCATGTTGGGTACAAACTATATTCTCTGCAATGCTTTTCTTTTTAAATTTTTTTTTTTAATGTTTACTCATTTTTGAGAGACAGAGAGAGACAGAGTGTGAGCAGGGGAGGGGCAGACAGAGAGGGAGGTACAGAATCCGAAGCAGGCTCCAGGCTCTGAGCTGGCAGCACAGAGCCTGATGCCAGGGCTTGAAGTCAGGAACTGTAGGATCATGACCTGAGCTGAAGTCAGATACTTAACTTACTGAGCCACCCAGGCGCCCCTCTGCAACACTTTTTTTAAACTTTGTATCTACTGATAATGTACCTGATGTTTCCAAAGATAAACATTTATTTTATTTATCCACTCAACCCAAAAGATGTATTTCCTTCCAAAATTATGTATGTTTTTCCTAAGAAGATTCACGTAGAAATAAAAAGCCAGATATGTAAGTTTAATACCACAGGTGGGCACACGGGTACACACACCATACACATTTAACAAAAATACCTCTTTTAGAATAAGTGAAGGGGCTTCTGGCTATAATGGTATCAATTTTAGTAGAATAATACCTGGTTGAGAAGACCTAGCAAAGCTGAATGAAATATGAAAGATAAACATCTACTTATAAACATTAATGTGTTTCAAAGGCAGTCAAATTAAAGAGGACAAAATCCTGGGAAGAAGTCACCCAAATGTAATACTGCATTTGCCACTCTTCCCCTCAGGGCATTTGCAAATTTTTATGCTACGTGCCATGGGAGTCAAAGCATAGGGGATTGCCAAGAGGAAAGTAATCAGATATTTAGGTAATTTTATGGAGCCAAGGAGAGAGAGAGAGAGAGAGAGAGAGAGAGAGAGAGAGAGAGAGAGAAGGAAAGAAAGAAAGAAAGAAAGAAAGAAAGAAAGAAAGAAAGAAAGAAAGAAAAGGAAGGATGGAAGGAAGGAGGAGGAAGGAAGGAAGGAAGGAAGGAAGGAAGGAAGGAAGGAAGGAAGGAAGAAGTAAAGAATGAAAGAAAAAAAGAAAGAAAGAAAGAAACAAAGAAAGAAAGAAAGAAAGAAAGGAAGGAAGGAAGGAAGGAAGGAAGAAGTAAAGAATGAAAGAAAGAAAGATCCATCTAGCCTGCTAAAGGAAGCAGGAAGTGGGTGTCCTAAATCCCAAAGAGAAGGGAGGCTTGAATAAATAAATTTGATCCTATGCCAGTTTTCTCCTGAAATTGTTTGTAATTCATAAAATATACCAAACAGAAGACTAGGAAGCCTATATATAATGCTGAGAAGTTGAGTGGGCCTCTCAGTAAATACACAGTGCCAAGAGAGGGGAAAAAAAGGAGTGTAGTACTTACAAAAAACGTAGAGGCAGCTTTTAGGCAACAGGCTTTGAGCAACGAAAACCTAAGCAAGGCAAAACAGCCCATGTTGACCATGGAGCTGAATTCAAACAGGCTGTTTAAGCCACTCACCTGGAAAAGGCCATAAGACTTAACTGACCAATGGGGTTACTCATAACCAGGCACAGTTACCAAAAAAGGGAAAATTCCATACATTCTCATACTTCCTCACTCCACCCTGTAACTTCAGCCCCTCACCACCTCCTCTTGGCAAACAGTCTCTCCTTTGCTGTCCTTCCCAATGCTCTCTTGTAGTGTATTCAGTAAACTTCTATCTCCTTTGTTCTGCCTCCGGTGAATTCTTTCACTGCCTGCCCCACCAGCCACCCCCCCCCCACAGTTGGAACACACCACAGAAAAAGAAGGAGGGTCTTAGTAAATACCATGGATAATCCAGACATAGATTGGTTCTTCCAGCAATTTCCGAAACACCGTCTGAAATTAGTTCAGTCTCTGGTTGGATTGAGTAGGAGGAAAAATAATTTTCCCTTTACCCTTCTAGGTTTTTGGCTGAGAACTCCCCATTCTTGATCTGTACCACTGCTGATAATTAAACATTAACAGGAGAAAAATAAAGAACAATCTAATTAACAAATATGGTTCCAGAAAAACTGAATAACACTCTATGCCATGGCCCAAGCCAACACCTTGAGACAGAGCTCAAAAGCTAAAGAGAAAGGAAAGATGTTGGGGGTGGGGCAAGGATAGTTATGGGAAGTTACTAGGAAAAGCACAGTAAACAATGGTATGTTTGTTATTCAGATTTAAGTTGGTGCCTTCTCCACTGATGAGTGTTTCTACAGATTTGGTCATCTTCTTCCTGACACAGAGAAGATATCCTTACAAATGGAATTTTCCCTTATAAATATGTTTCCCTTACAAAGAGTAACTTTTTTTTTTTTTTGAGCTTCTGTATCTGCTGTTTCTTGAAAATAATAAACTTAAAATAATTCTATGCCAAAGAGGCATATTTTGGGCTGACCAATTCTGCTCTGCTTCAATTCCATTGGAATGATTCTCCCTATTTTTGGAGCTTAGCTGAAAAAAGGCAAATGTTTGGGGGAAGAATATAACATGTTTTGTGTCTTTGAGATTTCTTTAAGAAATAATATAGAATTTTGTGTAGTTTCAATTTTTTTTTACCTTTTTTTTTTTTAGCTTTCAAGACTGTAGCCAGTAATCAATTTGGAACAATGTTTTACGACTTCACTATAAATCTTAAATTATTCATGTTCATGTAGAAAAAAGATGGGAGATGAACAAAACGTATAACTGTATATGTATTTTGCTGAATTGAATATATACCTTATTAATACATATGTAAATACATACATAAATATATATGGCTACTTATAGCACAGTAAAAACTTAAGGGAATGAAAATGACTGACCTTTCTTTGTTGCATTGCTTTAAGACTTGAAAGATATTTTGGAACCTGTATGTTCCCTGTTGATAACCCATAGAAAAGAAAACACTGGACAATGACAAAACAGACTTCCCCCCCTCCCCCGCCGAAATCTTCATTTAGTTTGAATACAACACAGAAGTGTTTCACTTTAAAGTTTCACTTTAGTGAGTGACTGCTATGTGCCTGGTCATAGAATTTCACATAGAAGCATTATATAAGGTACGAAGAGTATAGAGCCAAAAGTATCAATGGAATCCTTGAAATAACAACAGTGAAAGTAAAGAGGAGTTTCCAGCAAGAAGAGATCCTGAACAAATAGTCTCTAAGCAGCAGATCTGGGACAGCAGAGTAACATAAAAGATAAAGGGTAACATTGTCAATGGAGATCAAATTTTAAATCAAATTAATTTAAAATAAGACATTATGACATTTCTAACTATTCCAAATATTGGTATGACTCTAAAATATAAGGAATATGACTAGAAAACAACAGAGTGACACAGATTCAGTTCAAATTCATTAAACATTGTGTGAAATCCTAGGGAGTCTTAACATCATCCTTGGACCACTTTACAAAGTATATTTGGTTTTTCTTCTGTACTGTACATAATGAGCTATCCAACTCTCTTGCCTAGTTCTTTGACTAATACTATGGTGGGATTTTATTCTGTGATGAGACGACAAATTTGAAGTGTGAAAGGAAGAGGCAGCTGGTTCACAATCTTGAACACAATATTTTATAGAAGTGATTCTTTTACTTTCTGGTCAAAATAAATATTATATAGCCTCCTTTTGTAGGAATTCAATCAAGAGATTCACAACTGTTCTTCTAATTTTTTTTTTCAATTACTACTTTTAGAAGTAAGTGTACTATAAAAGATGACACATTTTGATAATGAGAGGAAGAGGCTGGGTCCAGAAATTGTACAGGAGTCAACTGGCCTCATTTGATAGTGCCTTTGAAGAACAGTGAAAGGGAAGGATAAATTAAAAGTGACTCAGCCTGAATTATAAAGTGGGACAGAAGGTATAGCCTTTCATAAAGTCTGAGGCTTGACATCGAGCAAAATATGAGTTTTCTGGTTGAGAGAGAAGTCTCAAGAATCTTCCATTTTGCCACATAAATTGCCCACACCTGACACTATTATTGAAAGCACAAACAATTCACGAGTCATGAAATTTTAATCAAAGTCAACTTTACATTTTGACAACATACCATTCCACTTTTATTGCAAAAGTAATGAAGCTACAGAAAAAAAAATGTTTTTTTTTCACCTGTCATTTTGGGATCAGTTCAATTTTAGGCATGTTTGGTTGTTTGTTTTTTTGCTTGGCATTTGTTCTCTTCTTCTGATAGTTGCACCACCAATACCGCCCCCCACCCACGACCCACCAGGGAACACCTTTTTTCCCACATGTAGGCACTTCTACCCACCGGTGGGAAATAGAACCGATGTCCTAGACCCAGGCCCATCTGAGCATCCCATTCACTGTTCATCATGACAGGTGCTTATGAGTTAATCAGAACCAATGAAACAAAAGAATACTAATAATGATGGAATTTCTGGGCAAGAAACCTGCATTCTACCACCTGATTCAGGCTGAGGTATATCGGATCCAAAGCTGTTATTCGTGTCTTGGAAAGACAGAAAATACCCCTGAAAATGGAGTGAATCAGGACAAAGGAGAGCCTGGAGAGAGAGAGAAGGGGAAATATATATATGTATACATATGTATGTATATGTATATGTATGTGTGTGTGTGTGTGTGTGTGTGTGTGTGTGTGTGTATATATATATATATGTGTGTGTGTGTGTGTGTATATCGTGGTAAGGAGACATTGTTGGAGTGCTTCCATCTAATTGCTACTTAAGTGAAACTTGAACTTGATATTACAGTTACATCAACCAATAATTCCCCCTTTAAGCCTATTTGGTTTGAATTTTATGCCACTTGCAAACCAAGAATCCTAACTAATATACCAACTGACTTTATTGATGCCCCAAGTTCAGTATTAGCATTTAATTTTTATGGAGAATCGCGGTGGCTTCTTCCTGCTCTTCTTCCAAGGTACTGATTTGCATGCTAAATCACCAATTTATCAATTTCAATCTCAGTTTTTATGACTGGGTTTTCCCCTTCCTTCCTTCCTTCCTTCCTTCCTTCCTTCCTTCCTTCCTTCCTTCCTTCTTTTCCCATTGGTTAGATATAACAAATCTTTTTACAATAGCTATTTCAAAGATTATGGAATAAAATTTGACACAAGATTGGTGTTCTCTGGGGTCAACTTAATCCAAGATTTTTTTCTGAAAGAAACATTTTGGGGTTCATTCTTTTCCCTGCCAAAGTATGTTTAAGATTTGTTAAACAGGGGCGCCTGGGTGGCACAGTCGGTTAAGCGTCCGACTTCAGCCAGGTCACGATCTCGCGGTCCGTGAGTTCGAGCCCTGCGTCAGGCTCTGGGCTGATGGCTCTGGGCTGATGGCTCAGAGCCTGGAGCCTGTTTCCGATTCTGTGTCTCCCTCTCTCTCCCCTGTTCATGCTCTGCCTCTCTCTGTCCCAAAAATAAATAAAAAATGTTGAAAAAAATAAAAAAAAAAAAAGATTTGTTAAACAAATAATATATGAGTTACACAACGTCCAGGGAAACACCTGGGCTATTATATACAATGTGTTCTTTAAAAAATTATAATCAAGGAGCACCATCAGTTATGTGTCCGACTTTGGCTCAGGTCATGATCTTGAGGTTCATGAGTTTGAGCCCCACATCGGGCTCTGTGCTGACAGCTCAGAGCCTGGAGCCTGCTTCAGATTTTGTGTCTCCCTTTCTCTGCCCCTCACCGGCTCACACTGTCTCTCTCAAAAATAAATAAACATTAAAAAATTATAATCAAAACATTCATTTTAATAAGCCTCGTCAATATCTGAACTCCTTAGCTAGACATTCATTTCATTCATTGTGCCAGTCAATGTTGACAATTGCTAACTACCTCTTGCACTATTTCCCTTCTGACATAGTCTGCTTCTGTCAGACTTAGAGCTCACTATTTCCTGGACTTATAAAAAAGTGTTTTCATTCCCATATCTTAGTTCTTTTGGAATATTTCCAGGTCTTTATTTGCCAATTACTGTATTTTCCAAATTTTACCAGTTTTTCAAGAGTATGTTCACCTGCCACTCCTATCACAAAACACTTCATTCTTTCCTTTAGAGATAATTGCCTGTCCCCCTGAACACTGAAATATTTTCACCTATATACTTTTCTTCTTGCATTTAGCACAATATATTTGTGCTTTTTAATGGTTTCATTTGCATATATATTATCCCTCTAGAATGAAAAAATTCTGCACACTTTTAATCTTCAAATATGATTCAGCATCCAGAAGAATGGTGTTTACATAATGAAAAATAAATATTATATGTTAAATTAACTAAACAAGGGAGCCATTATAGTACAGTTGCTTTAATGCTTTGGTGACCTAAATAAGCAAACCAAAACCTAAGCCTGCAAATGCCTCAAGGTTAAGAAATCCAAACATAAGGACAACTAATCACAGTCAACCAGGCTTTAAGCTATAGCCAATCAAATAAATTCCTTTCTTTGCTTCCAAACCTTCTGTATAGGAGTCTTGAATTGGTTTTACATTAACAACACTTTAGAAAATTGCAGTGTAGTAATATTTTGTAAAACCTGTAATAAAAATCTATACAATATTACACTTCATAAAAACTGATGCTATGTAGATATCATTTAGTTTTTCTAATTCAGGTAGAGTAGTTTTTATTAAGAATTTATTGTTGCATGACCTCTACACATCCTGATTGATCCAATTGGTCTATGTCATTGTGAAGGATAGAGAAGCAAAACAAAGATTATGATCTTGAAGAGCTTTTGCTATAGTTTTAATGGCACATAATTCATTCTGTGAAAACAAAAATGTCCAAGAATTATAGAGAATAAATTTTTCCTAGCTAATGGAGATATTAAAATTTACTTTTGGCTGAAATTATTCAGATAACTATTTTGGTTCCTTAATTCACTTTATCTACATGGGCATAGCCTGAATGATTTGCCCTAAACATACTTAACTAGGCATTAAATTGAATTTAATAGGATCATTATTGAGGTTAAATAGATACTTTAATGATTTCTTAAAAGACACTTATGAGTATATAAGGCAATATATTCAGTATGTAGTTATAAATCCTCAACAAATACTTTATATTAATAATATATTATTTAATACATATAATTAAATTTCATGAGGATCTAGTTATAATAGACATGGGTTCTCATTAGGTGATTGTTAATAAAACAGATTTTGGGGGTCTGGGCTGTGCAAGAACTAAATATTGACATGCTTACTGGTCAACTGTCTCTCACAAGCATTATGTAGACTTACATTAATAAGTGTTATATGAGTTTAAATTAATTCCTTTTAAATTAATATTGTGGAATTTGATCAAACTATTATTTCATTCTCCATATCCAGTTATGTCATCTATTATATATACATTACTTGGACTTATGATTTTCAAATGTTCTGCTGTATCATTACATAGTGGTTAGGATATACTGTCAAGGGTGGAATATTTTCAAAATTGTATAACAAATAAATGAAGAGCACTAACAAATGTGTGAATAAATATACAAGATATAAGATATCAATACAGAAAGATCTTTGGAAAATTCCAAAATACTGAGAAACTGAATAACATACTTGTTAAATAATTGGTTTATCAAAGGAGAAATCAAAAGTAAAATTGGAAAGTATACTGAACTAAATGAAAATAAAAATGCAACATATAATCTGTGGGATGTAGGTTCAGCTATAAAATGATGATGAAACATTATTAACAACTGATAAGCATTTTTAAAATATCATTAAATGGATATATATTAGAAAAAAAGAAAGGCCTCAAATCAAAGATCTTGTCTTTCATCTTACAACATAAGGAAACAAATTAAACTACATTTAAATAGAATATGTAATAAAAATCAGACCAGGAATCAATGAAATAGAAAAAAAAAAAAGAGGAAACAGTTGAAACTGAAACCTCGTTGAGAAGATCAATAAAATTGATCAACCTCTAGTCAGACTGATCAGTAAAAGCTGAGAGAATCCACAAATTACCAAATTCAGGAATGAGAGAGGCAGTATGACGGATTCTAGAGTTATTAAGAAGATAATGGGTAAATCTTATGGCGACAGAAAGCTGATCTGCGGTTGCTTGCAGATGAGCCGCAAAGGTGGGAGGGACAGGAACGCGTCAGGACAATGAAGCATGCACAGACTTTGGGGCTGATGATTATGTTCATTATCTTGATTGCCATGATTTTCCAGTTGTATTCATAGGTCAAAACTTATTAAATTCTACACTTTAAATATGTACAGTTTATTTTATGTCAATTATTCCTCAATAATTCTGTTTTAAAAAATAAGAGATGATGAAGTCATGAAAAAATCTAGGGGCACCTCAGGGGTTCAGTCGTTTAAGCGTCTGAGTTTTGATTTCCATTCAGGTCAAGATCCCAGGGTTGTGGGATCCAGCCCCTGCATCAGGCTCTTCC
This sequence comes from Acinonyx jubatus, assembly GCF_027475565.1. NCBI lineage: Eukaryota > Metazoa > Chordata > Mammalia > Carnivora > Felidae > Acinonyx > Acinonyx jubatus. The sequence continues at coordinate 45,068,149 of NC_069391.1, forward strand.
TTGAGTGTGGAACTTGCTTAAAATTCTCTCTCTCTCCCTTCACCCACCCTGCCTTCTCTCCAGCTCACGCTCTCGCTCTTACTCTCTCTTAAAAAAACACGGCAGAGCAAAAAACCAAAAAACCAAGAAGGTAAAGGGGATGAGGTTGTACACAGAAAGGAAAAGCTGTATTAAGTTAGGAGACTACAAAGGATAAACAAAATGAAAGAACAGAGTGAGGATATAGGTAGCAAATGCAGTGATCACAGTAATTGTGTTGGTGAAAAGTGATGGATGAAATTAAAAAAATTCCTCATATTAACAATGTCTAGAAATTTAACTGTACTTATCAATCATGATTGTGGAAATTTATCTTTATAGCACAGAGTTGGATAATTCATTTTCTATTTGACCTATGTAAATAGCAGGATATAAGATTTTAAAGGGTATGCCAATTATCTTGCCTCTCTACTCCAAATTTGCCTTGCTGTATACGCTTCCCCATAAGAGACAGAACTCTAAGCATCCTCCCTGCATGGTAAGCGGCCTATTATACTTCTCAGTAGAGGTTAGTGGAGAGACACGGGTGTGGGGGGGGGGGGGGGATGGGGAAACATGGGGAAACAGCTTTCTAGCTGTTGTCCAGGGCTGCTTGGTGGGTTACTTGTATGCAGATAAGAACATCTGGTTGATCGCTGCGCCAACATTGTGGCCTAGACTCGGCCTGGCAATAACCTTCAGTAGCCCCTGTATAGGAAAATCAGCTCTGGAGAGACCTCCCGCCTGCATCTGCACCATGATTTCTCAGGCGGGACATTGTGCTGCTTTCCAGGGCATTCCCAGAAAGGTGCTTCACCCTCAGCACAGTGACGTTGCTTCCTGCTTATACCATGACTGCAGACCAACTCTGGCCTGGGCAAGTCATTAAGCTTCCCTGTCATCCACTAGACCAAATGAAACCTTCTCCAACAAAATCAGAAACCCTTCCAAGTTTTCCTTCCCTGGGTACTCTCATCCTTCAGGTACCATGTGGAGTTTCCTTATAGTTTTCATAGTTCTTTATATCATGCTTTCCCTGGTTAACCTACTGTGTGATTTCTAATTCCTGATTTGATTCAGACTTAGATAGTAAAACACTAGCATAGAGGATTGTGAAAGATACTTTAAACTGAATCCCAGTAAGGAAATGGCTCTTCCTGACTGAGAGAGTAAACAATCCTCCTCTTTTCATCTCTTTTTAGGCATGCCAGAAAAATATCAGCCAAAGGGAAAAACAGTAATTATGGCGGAGAGAATTAAAAGACATTGTGGGGGTGCCTGGGTGGCTCAATCAGTTAAGGGTCTGACTCTTAATTTAGGCTCAGGTCATGATCTCACAGTGAGATTGAGTCCCGTGTGGCATTCCTCACTGTCAACATGGAGCCTGCTTGGGATTCTCTCTCTCCCCGTCTCTGCCCCCCGCCCCTTGTGCTCACGTTCTCTCCCTCTCTCTCACTCTCTCTCAAAATAAGTGAAGTTAAAATAAAAGATAGTGTGATTTGTTTAATGATTAAAGAAACTATTGAATGATTTTTTATATTAAAAAAAATGTTAGTTCCCAATTGTCCATTGCTAGTAAATACATACACAATTGATTTTTCGTGTGTTGACTTTTTACTCTGTGACTTTACCAAACTTACCTGCTAGTTTTGTGATATGTTTTGTGGACTGCCTGGGACTTTCTACATAATCACGTTATCTGAAATTAGGGACTATTATTTCTTTCTTTCCAACCTCTGTGACTTTCATTTCCTTTCTTGCCCTTATTTCACTGACTAGGACTTCTGGTACAATGATAGGTAGGAGTGGTAAGATGAGATATTTTTGTTACCAATCTTAGAAAAAATTTAGTTTCTCACCATTGAGAATGATATCATTTGTAATTTTTTTTGTAGATGCCTTTTATCAGAATTCTGAAAATTCTTAGTGTGAGATATTTTCGTCTGGGTAAATGTTGGATTTTGTCAATTTTATTTTGTCTATTTATATAATCCCATGTTTTTTTTTTTCTTTGAAAAACAGTTATACATATTTTGAATTACACTTTGATTGATATTTGCATATTAAACCAATTTTTTATTCCTATGAGAAACCCTGTATTTTCATGGATAATTCATACAGTTTGTATATTAATACTTATTTTTGTAAATTTTGTTTAGAATTTTCATGCCTATGTTCAAGAAGAGTACTTTAGTTGTATTTCCTTTTATTTTTCTGGTAATACTGGCTTCATAGAATTAATTAGAAATTTCCTTCCCTTCTCTTTTCTAGAAGAGTTTTTCATAGTTGCTATTATGCTGTTTTCCTGAAATATTTAGTGGAGTTCCCCAGTGAAGCCATTTTGATCTGGAGTTGTGGTTTTTTGTTTGTTTGTTTGTTTTGGAAAGGTTTTTAGATGTAAATTCAATTTTGTCCATAGGTATAGACAGATTTAGGTTATCATTTCTTTTTGGATGTGCCATAGCAGTTTGTGGCTTTCAACAAACATTCCATTTTATCCAAGTTTTAAAAATTATTGTTACTATGCTGTTCATAATATTTATTGTGTATACTTTCATGATTTGCAGAATGTATAATGATATCACCTCTCTTATTATTTTGGAAATGTTAATATTCTCTCATTTTATTTTTTGATTAATCTAGTTGGAAGGTTTTTTTAATTGATATTCTAAAATAAAAATATTTTAGTTGCATTGGTTTTCTTTTCTTTCCCATTTAATTGATTTCCTATTTTCATTCTGATAGTTTTCTTTCCTTGCTAATCTACATTTAATTGTATTTGATCATTACAGTGTCTTAGCATGGAGATTGAGGTTTTTAGTTTTAGACATATTTTTTGTAGTGTAAGCCCACATTGATATTAATTTCCTGCTTAACAGCACCCTGTATATTTCGTTACATGTTGTTTTAATTATCATTCATTTCAGAATATTTTTAAAATTTTCATTTTGATGCTTATGTTTGGATTGTCCAGAGATCTTTCTGTCAATGATTTCCCCTTTATTTCCATTATGGTCAGAAAATGCACTCTGTGTGCCTTGAATCCTTTTAAACAACTGAGACTCGTTTGTGTCCCAGAATATAGTCTATCTCGGCAAATGTGTCATGTGTCCTAGGAAAGAATGTGTATTCTGTTGATGATTAAGAATCTCTGTCAATTAGGTTAATTTTGCTGACAGTATTGATCAAATCTTCCATATCCTTACTGATTTTCTCTCTCCTGGGTCTATCTCTTATTGAGAGAAGAGTATTAAAATGTGCTTTGAATTGTGGATCTGACTTTTCCTTCTTTCAATCCTATCACTTTTGCTTCATGTATTGAAATGTTATGTGTGTAAATGCTTAGGACTATTATAAACTCTTGAATGACTCACCTCTTACTCTCATAAAATAGCCATTTTATTTCTAGTGATATTCTTGCTCAATCATGTATGTTGTCTGATAGTAATATGGCTATACCAAACCTTTTATGATTACTTTTACCATAGTATATCTTTTTCCCACACAAATGTTTAAATTATACATGTGTTTATATTTAAAGTGCATTTCTTGTAGGTAGCCTATACATACATCCTGGTGTTTTGTTCAATATGACAATCTCTCACTTTTAATTGGCATATATTTACATTTAACGTGATCATCAGCATCTTTACCCTTAAATCAGTCTTATTATATGTTTCCTATTGAGCTCATCTGTTTTGTCCCTTTTTCTCTTTTTCTAACTTTTTTGGGTTATTTTATATGTTTTTATGATTCCACTTGATTTGTTGGCTTATTATCTATAACTCTTTGCTTTTCCTTGTTAGTATTTTCATTTCTTCCCTCTCAACCTTTGTCTTATACTTGTCATATATTTTTTCTTTCTTATTTATTTATTTATTTATTTATAGAGTTTATTTATTTATAGAGTTTATTTATTTAGTTTAAGAGAAAGAGTACACATGGGGGAAGGCCAGAGAGAGAGAGGGAGACAGACAGATTTCTAAACAAGCTCTGCACTGACAGCATGGAGCCTGATAAACCATAAGATCATGACCTGAGCTAAAATTAAGAGTTGGACGGTTAACCCACTGAGCCACCCAGGTGCTCCATCATATATTTATCTTTGCACGTAACACCTCTGATGCATTTTTATTGTGTTATTTTCCTCTGCTGCTGTAACAAATTACCACAAATTGAGTGGCTTAAGAAAACAAAGTTATTACCTATGCTACTGTAAGTCAGAAGTCTGACATAGGTCTCATTGGGCTAAGCAATTCTCCATCATATGTGAATTACACCTATGGAGTGAATAGACTCCTCTGGAAAAGAAAATAGATGTTTTTAGTTGTGCTTAAATCTATTTTTCTGTATGTTGTTATTGTTTGATTATGTGTTGGTTTTAAAATTAGGAAAAAAATACATGCTACAAACATGTATATATTAATATATAGAAGAAATAATGATTTAAGATATCTATTTCATTATCCGTCACCCTAAATATTTTTTGGATTAAGGTAGGATGTCAAAATATTATAGATTAATTTGAGAATATTTTCAATTCAAACAGTTATACGAAAAGAAAAAGCACTGTTTTGTGGGAAGATATAGATTAACACATAATAATCTAATAATTAAAAAATGAAAACTAATCTTCAATCTTATTCAGGATGTGCCCTTATTTTACTATATACCTGTAGGTAGCCAAAGTTGTCAATGTTTGTCCCTTGAATTTAATTAAAGGAATTTTAATGGTTATTCTATCTTAACTTAAAAGAACTACCATGTAAATTCACCTTTGGAAGCACTCCATATATAACTCACTTGAGAGTTTCCAATATTTATCTCAATTTTCATAGCCTACTTCAAAACTAAAGCATTTTTCATTCATCTGAGTTCCAGAACTGGTACAATTTAGCAACTAAACTTTGTGAAGAAGGCATACTCTTAGTAATATATGATATAGCCATGCCCTCTCCATTAGATAGTCTTTAAAAGTGGTGTTGAAATATACTGACTAAATAGAAGTCATGAACTATATATTATGGATTAGGAGTGTGTATGCCCCATGGTGACTACCCCTATACCATCCTCTGTTTATTAGAACTAGTTGGGAATATTAAAAACTTTCAGGAAAATAAGGTGGAGGAGAAAATGGTGGGGGTGGGGGTGGGGCAAGGACAAGGAGGAGGAGGCTTGAGAACCCTGTCATTTCCCATCTTTGAACACATCACTCCCCATTGCTATTGAGGACTAGCTGATCACTTTAGGCATCGATGCATTTGTTTCCTCTCCATAAGTATAGTCTATGTGGTGTCATTTGTATTCACCTCGGGCAGACACAGAGCCTCTGCTCATTTCATCAAAGAACTATTTATGAGGCTGTAAAAAAGATGAGTTTCTCCGAATAGTCTCCAAATTAAACTTTTTAAAGTTTAATGTTGGCACACAAGAATAATTACAGTTATAAACCATTAAACATTTAGAAGAAATTTATAGGATTGGAGGGAGAAAATTTACAGCTGTGGCCTAATATAATAAATTTCCTCTGTAAAAGCAGAACCACAGAAACATTTCTATTCTGGACTTCAGAAAAAGAAAATGCTTTATTAACATTACCCAAACATGGAGGCACTATATTCGGACATTATTTATATAGAAAGATGAATACCTTTTTAAGATATAGTTAATTAACCTTACAAGCAAAAGTCAACATATATATTTTTAACATCAGTAAATAGAGTACACTAAACTCACTTGAAGATTAGGCTATATATATTCTCTTATCCTAGAAGACAATCCAGTGCCCTATTTTTATTTCTTCTAGGAGTTATTACGCATCAATTAGGGTGGGTTGGTGCTGGTGGTAAGGAATCTATGAAATGCAGTAATGATGTTTAAAAAAAATTACCCACTCCCACAACTACAGTTCAGTTAGAGTTGTCTTTCTACAAAATTCTAGTATGTCTTCATAGTACAGAATATGCTTGTTCTTTACTGTGTCTGGTCTAACAAGGGCCGCATTCTAATGGTGCATTAGTGTGATAAAGATGTCAGGCAACCACTCAGTCCTTGTGAGAGAGTATCTGGTCACTAAACAGACTGGCTATTCCATTAACTATAATCATCCACTGCTTAGAATTCAGTTCTATCAGCCATGCAACTTTAAACAGACGTAAAATACACAAGTATTATTTTGTGACTTTTAGTAGCAATTAAAATTGTTCTTCCAATAAATCTTGTACATGTCTTACTGGTTCTTCAGTATTTTCTTTATTTTGGTCTTGTTTGTATAAATAACGTGTTTCATTAATTTTATTACCTCCCTGGTTGTGGTTGCCCACCTCCTTATCGAATTACCATATCACTTGTAGTTTTAATTAATTCTCTTGGGCATTCAAAATAAGAAGTAATATCATCTACATGTAGGGATAATTTCACTTTCTCCTGCTTAATGTTTATCCCTTGTTTCTTTTACAACATTTAGAAGACTTTTAAATGATTGTGATGATAAAGGAGGTCTCTCTGCGGTTCCCTGGTTGAAATAATAGGTAAATACATAGGTAAGTAAAATTATGCTTGCAAAATATTTTTAGAAGAAAGATCTTTAATGAGTGTTTTTTGAAGTGTGTGTCTCATCACTGAGTTTTCAGAATCTAAGGAGATTATCACATACTTTTTAAAAAAGTTTTGGTCTACTGCTATAGTGAATTATGCTAATAGACACATTAATAAAAAGAAATGCTTACATTCCTCTAATAAGCCCCACTTGTCCATGTTGCATTATTGATGATGATGAAGGTGATGATGATGATAACAACTGAACTCTCTGAAAATTGTCCTAAGGATATGTAGTAAAGAGAAGCATTCATTCAAGGAAATCTTCTAAACCTTAGTAAGAATACCAAGAGTTTGTGGCATTTGAAGGACAACCTAATCCCTTGGTGCTCCCCAGGTCTGCCTTAGGCAACCTGACCCTGGGTGGGTGTGGAAACAAGGAGGCACCCTCTCCCTGTAGTTCCCTGTCTAGGACTATGATTTCATAACAAAGGGAGAAGGTCACCAGGGTACCTTGTCCTCCCTAGCCCCAGGTTGCAGAAACACTCCTTTAGGTGAGTGCTGGCAACCAGAACAGAGGCTCCCTTCAATGTCAAAAACAATGCAGATCTTGGGAGAAAGCAATTAAGAGAGTCTGGTTGCTCCACAGTACTGACTACCACCAGCTAAACAGTGGAATCATCAGAGATTTAACAGAGAGCAAACTGGGAGAAGGATAAGAAGAGCCCCCTGAGATCACATTCAACTCTGGGAACCAGAAAGATTGTGCACATTCACAGGGCTGTACCCAATGTCAGATTGGGAAATACTTGAAAACCATCCGTAAATCTCACACACATCCATTAACAGAGGGAAGAAAACCACTGGCACAGGGGGGTTAACTAAAATCTCTGGTTAAATGTTGGCTAGACATTACGTTACTCTAACTAAGGAACAACCTCTCGGAAGTTTATTTATGTCAAAATGAAACAACATGCACCTCTGGCCATCTGGAAGACTCTATGCATACCCAAGGCCATGCTCTCTCAGAAAAAATCAGAGAACTTCCAAGCTACCAGTTCTTGGCTTAATGTTTGCTAAAAACCGACTGCGATGACAGCTGACAAGCCACATACACCTCCAACAATAAAGAGTGGAAATCAAACTGGTGAGGGGATGTAAACACACTCTTTGATCAGTAAGTGACCTATGGAGAAACCCTTCATAGACAGGCTAAAAGATAAAACAAGAAAAAGAGACATCTAAGCAGGGACATCAGAGGATTCAAATTGCATGGAACATAAACTTCAGAGTCATTTCAACCAAGTCATTCAACAAAAGAGAAAATGACCAACCACAAAAACAAAAACTCTCTATATGAGTTTGTGGGTGAAACTCAGTCTGCATAGTTTTGACAATATATTACCTTAAGGTAACAGTTTTGAACCAAAAAAACTATGAGACATGCAAAGCTCTACAATGTGTACTTGAAACAGATGAATGTAACATACAACACAAACCGTTTCTGTGGGACCCAGATTTTGGATTTAGCAGATTTCCAAGCAGCTAATATTAATTTATTTCAAGAACTAAGCGAATCACAGGTAAAGAATGAAAGGAAATCATAATAGTGATATCTCTTCAAAAAGAGAATATTATCAATAATGAGACAGAAACTAGAAGAAAGAACTAAGTGGAAATTCTACAGTTAATAAGAACAAAAAATCACCAGATGCTCAACAGTAGATTTAATGAGGCAAATCAAAGATTGAGCAAACTTGAAAAGAGACTATAGAGATGATCAGTCTGAAGAACAGAGATAAAAATAAATGAGGAAATATAAACAGAGCCTTAGAAAAATGTGGGCATCATTAAGAACACCAACATACTCATAATACCAAAGGAGAGAAGAGAGACAAAATAATAGGAAAAGTTTTTGAAAAATACGGCTTAAACTATTCCAAATCTGATGAAAAATATTAATATATACATCCAAAAAAATATAATGAATTCCAGGTAGGATAAATATAAAGAGCTCCACACTCAGTAATATCACAGTTAAATGTTGAAAGACCAAGATAAAGAAAATATTTTGAAAGCAGATATAGAAAAACAACTTATCACAGTTGAGGAAAACCTAATAAAATTAATCACTGACTTCTTATCAGAAACAACAGAGACCAGACAGTAGCAGACAACTTATTCAATGTTGTGAAAGTAAAAAATAAAAAAAAAGAATCTTTCAAAAATGAAAATAAAATATGAATAATATGTTACCACATCTGTGTTATCAGAAGTAATGAAAGAAGATCCTACAGGTTGAAGGAAAGTAACAGCAGATAATTCAAAGCCACATGACAAAAGCCAGAGTACTGGTAATAAAACAAATAATAAAAATAAATTAAAATAATAGAGTGCTGGTAAAAAAATATCTATATCTTTATCTATGTCTATCTATCTATTGGTAGTATTACATATTTCTTCTCCCTCTTCTTAACTGACTAAAAATTGAATACAATATATATATACAATTGCATTATTTAGAGTTTACACACACACACACACACACACACACACACATATATATATGTGTGTGTGTGTGTGTGTGTATACATATATATATATAAACATGTAATTTGTATTATATTATACAAGTGTATTATACAACAGCAGCACAAAGGAGGCAGGTGGGAATAAAGATGGAATAGAGTGAAAAACAAACAAACAAAAACCAGTAACACAAATCTACAGGAAGAATTAAGAGAATCAAAACTTGGGTGATGGAAATGTTCTATATTAGATTTTGGTCATAGTTACCTAGTTCTGTAATTTTATTAAAAAATTGAATTGTATGCTTTAATAGGTTTCTAGAGAAAGTGTCTTTGAGATATGTTATTAGTGAACAGAATTCTCACAGAGAAAATATGCAGAAGGCATGAAATAGTACATTTAAAATCTGCAGATATTCAGGTATAATATGTGGTGTGGTAAATGATGGAGTTTATAACAGGGATAATAGACAAGCAAAGGTTAGCCAATGAAAGATTTTTTACTACATGCTACAAGATTAGGACATTTTTATTTGTCTAAATGAATCTTAATTTGAGAAGACAAAATAAACTTTTGTAATAGGTCATCAGAATATTTATATATTCATTAGTTCATTCTACAACATGTATTTAACGTATGTTAAGTAAAAGCACTTGCTCGGTGTTAGACTTTATAAAGTTGCTTAGCTTGTCTGAGAGATTAAACAAAGACCAGTACAACTAAGTAAGGTTATAACAGAGACTTTAAAAAATGTTATAGATTGAATTGTCTATAGTGATTTCATAGACATCAATTATCAGAATAGCCTGTAACAGAAAACTGTTGAGCCATAGTATACGGATTAAGAGACAAAAGAGCAGCATTTTCAAAGAAATCCCATCTACCCTGGACATGGAGTATATTTAGTTGTCCAGGAAGAAGAGAAACAAAGAGGGGGAATAAGAAGAGAAAAATAGCCAGATAAATAGGTTTACACTATAAATAAAATCATATTCAGAATAACATTTAGTAACCTCACAGTCTATGAGACAGTTTTTTTAGAAGCGTGTTTATTCAGTTCTGAAGAAGTAGCACACTTAATGGACATTTTGAAAAATCCTGCTTCTTTTTCTTATTCTATTTGTGTATTGGATACTGTTTGAAATGGAAGAAGGGAGATGGCAGAAATTTGGAATGGTGAGAATCAGAGGGAAAAAAAATAAAGATTTCTTTAATAGATGAGGCTGGTGCAGCTCCTTATTTCACTGTCTTCCTGCCCAGGATTTGTTGACTGGTGCAATCAAGTGAAGGAGCAGTGGTGATGGATGTCAGATGATTATAATTTCTGTGTTGTTGTTCCAGCCATCACAAGTCTGAAATATTTTCAGAATGCTGCAGCTGCAACTGATGCCATTTCTGAGCAATGATCATAACAATTTGCAAATATACATGGATTAGCGTCGTACTAATGTGAGCGTTGGAAACCAGTACAGCGCACAGCTGTGTATTTACAGTGCGTAAATGTCCAGTCCTACGGGAACGGTGCCTTTGTAGCAGGACACGACTGCCCGACGGCCTTCAGAATGGCACAAGCAGAAATTAAAAATTAAATGCATACCTGGAAACTATATTATCTCTCTCTACACACCCAAAGTCAAGATATTAAAAATTAAAGTTTATATCTATGAACCAACTTCCTCTGTAAAGAATGTTCATGAAACTCTGGTTTGATTAGCTGCTGGTTGAATTAAACCAAAGGTAATGATTAGAGCTTTTGAAAAAAAAATCATTTTTAAGCTGAAAAGCTTCAGAGAAATTGGTTTCCCATAAAATTTAATTCTTACTCCAGAATGGAGCTTCACCTAAGCAGTCTTTTAAGACACATTTTATTTTCCCTAATACAATTCACAAAATGAATTATGGCTCTTACCCACAGAAAAGCAAAACAAAACAAACTAGCAGGATAATTCAATTTTTTTTCTCAATTATATTTTGTTCTTATATTTAAGTTCTTCCTCGCTTATATATTTATATTTAATTGTATTTAAGTTCTTCCTCTCTTAAAAAGGATATATATCTTTAGGGAGAACAAAGTGATATACACTGAATTTTCTTTAATAATCTCCTTTTGTTGGAACTGGTCTATTTTTAATGTTTTAAAATTTGTTATTTAGCACATTGTTTCGCTATACAAACTAGATTTCAAAGCACATCAACTGTTCAGATCATCAAAATATTTTTCATTGGTGTTTCATAGTTTCTTGTTGTGATATTCTAAATGTTATCTGTAAAGAAGGCATATGTGGAAACAGAAGTGTATCTACTTATCCTAATAGTATCTAGTTCATCTAAAGATTCAAAAAATGTTTGACAAATTGCAGTATCCTTTTTCCTTCGATGTTCATCAACACTAAACAAAGGTGAAAAGTAGGTAAGGTTTATACATTAGTAATCTAGATACAAACTCAGTTGCCCCAGTCTATAGTGTACATAAGAATTAGTGAGGCTCCTTTTAAAAAGTATTGGGCCTTATTCCATAATTCTCAGATCTAGGACAGGCCTGAGGACTATTTCTACAAGCTTCTAGGTAATTCGTTGTCTTTCACCAAAGAATCACAGAATTTAAAAATGCTGCCCTGGTACAAGATTTAAATAAGAATTAAACAATGCCTATTGCATGCTGTATGCATAATACATTGCCTGGGGCTGTTGGACATAAAACAGAAACTGAAGTCCTAGTCATTCATTTGAAAAAGCTAATGATACAGTTTGGGAAAAATTAAAAATGCACGTGAAGAAGTAACAGTGTAAAAGCGGTGATCAATCAAATGAACAGTATTTACTGAGGAACATTACTGTTAAAGGAGACGAGTGAAGGCTAGTTTGATAATATGTCATAAAGATGATAAAATATAAGACTTCATCGGTTCTTTCAAAATGAGAACAATGTGAATACTCAGAAGTGAGTGGATAGAGTCTTTTTGGTCACAGCTGTAGACTAGCCAGCTATGGAGGTAGTAGGAGATAAGAATAATACTTATATGTTGTGAGAACTGAGAAAATGCATCAAGTAAGCAGTGTGACATCAAATTATGAAGAAAATTGGATCCCAGGCTGAGTAGCAGATTTCATACTGATTCCTGTAAAACTTTGTCTCTTGCATGTTCTGAATATGTAGGCTATTTAATACAATACAAGAATAATTATAATAAAATTTGCGTAATGATGAAAAAAATACTGTTTTATAAAATCAAGAATGAGAATACAGAAGAAGTGATTGTTGCTTACTTAACAATCTATCCTAATCTCAATAAACTATGTCCAGCGGAGTTTTTTGATTTTAAATCTAGAATTAGAAATGACCACAAAAGCTTTTTCATCTATTTCCCTCATTTTCAAGTGCACAATTTTAACAGTAGATGCCATAATATCCAATTCCACTCTTTTCCTAATACATCAAGGTGCAATATGTTGAAAAAAGACTAATATTATATATTTCAGTTATGGTTATTTTATTTTAGGACATGCAATTAAAATTTTAAAAAATCAAGTTTGTCTATAAAATACTTCTGTAAATAAAATATAAATGAATTTTCTCCTCTATTCAGTGATTTTGACATTTAAATTATTCTGTGCTTAAATAATGGTATATGCTTTTCATTTGTACTTTTTATGAAATCAGTGATGGCCTATAAACACTAGATAAAAATAGAGATGATCAGGAACATAAATGGAGGAGTTGCCCTAAAAAAAGTCACTGTTTCTGCAATAAGGAAAAATAAGCAGAGAATGGGTTGAAATATGAGAATGAGCAGATACAAGGAAGTGGTTGAAGAGGGTCTCTCTCTACCTGAAAATATTGTCACACTGGTACGAAAGTAGCAAGCTTAAAATCTGAGGATTGATATTGATGCTCCATATGGCCATCGAGAGAAGTAGGAAATGGACCTACCTTGATTGAAAGTGTTTACATTTTTTAAAGCTTATTTATTTATTTTGAAAGAGACAGAGAAAGCAAGTGGGGGAGGGGAAGAGATAATCCACTAACAGTGCAGAGCCCCATGTGGGGCCTGAACTCACAAATCGTGAGATCATGTCTTGAACCAAAACCAAGAGTTGGACACTTAACCAACTGAGCCACCTAGATGACCCTAAAAGTTTTGAATTCACTTATATATCTGTGTCAAATACTGAATGTTCTATCATAGACCCTCAGCTAGGAATGCAAAGGTGAATAAAGCATGGGCTTCTTCATCACCAGGCTTCTTCATCACCAGGCTTTACCACAGTAGTAAAAATTTGAGTTAGAAACATGGTTTTGTTGAAGAGCCAATCACTAAACTTATGCTTTTCTTCTTTGTATGTTTAGTCATCTACCAAAATTAGAGATAGAAAGCATAGTGACAATTTACCTACATTGGAAGTTGACAGTTGGGTGTGTGTGTGTGGGGGGGGGGGGGTCTAAATAGAAGGGAATGGAGAGCAACAAAGGTCAATGTGTGGGTTAAGAAATAATAATATGGGATTATATTAGGAAAGTCACTTAATCTTTAAATCAGTTTCCTTATTGGCCAAATGGAGATCATTGGATTTTATAAAGTTCTTCTATGTATAAAATGGGATGATACACATAAAAGCACCTAGAAAGAAAATACTCTTCATTTACATCATCTTAGAAAAGTTGGTGAAATAGTGTTGGAAGTTCTAGCATCAGCAATCAGACAACAAAAGGAAATCAAAGGCATCAAAATTGGCAAAGATGAAGTCAAGCTTTCACTTTTTGCAGATGACATGATATGATACATGGAAAATCCGATAGACTCCACCAGAAGTCTGCTAGAACTGATACATGAATTCAGCAAAGTTGCAGCATACAAAATCAATGTACAGGAATCAGTTGCATTCTTATACACTAATAATGAAGCAACAGAAAGATAAATAAAGAAACTGATCCCATTCACAATTGCACCAAGAAGCATAAAATACCTAGGAATAAATCTAACCAAAGATGTACCAGATCTGTATGCTGAAAACTATAGAAAGCTTATGAAGGAATTGAAGAAGACATAAAGAAATGGAAAAACATTCCGTGCTCATGGATTGGAAGAATAAATATTGTCAAAATGTCAATACTACCCAAAGCTATCTACACATTCAATGCAATCCCAATCAAAATTGCACCAGCATTCTTCTCGAAACTAGAACAAGCCATCCTAAAATTCATATGGAACCACAAAAGGCCCCGAATAGCCAAAGTAATTTTGAAGAAGCAGACCAAAGCAGGAGGCATCACAATCCCAGACTTTAGCCTCTACTACAAAGCTGTAATCATCACGACAGCACGGTATTGGCACAAAAACAGACACATAGACCAATGGAATAGAATAGAAACCCCAGAACTAGACCCACAAACGTACGGCCAACTCATCTTTGACAAAGCAGGAAAGAACATCCAATGGAAAAAAGACAGTCTCTTTAACAAATGGTGCTGGGAGAACTGGACAGCAACATGCAGAAGGTTGAAACTAGACCACTTTCTCACACCATTCACAAAAATAAACTCAAAATGGATAAAGGACCTGAATGTGAGACAGGAAACCATCAAAACCCTAGAGGAGAAAGCAGGAAAAGACCTCTCTGACCTCAGTCGTAGCAATTTCTTACTTGACACATCCCCAAAGGCAAGGGAATTAAAAGCAAAAATGAACTACTGGGACCTTATGAAGATAAAAAGCTTCTGCACAGCAAAGGAAACAACCAACAAAACTAAAAGGCAACCAACGGAATGGGAAAAGATATTTGCAAATGACATATCAGACAAAGGGCTAGTATCCAAAATCTATAAAGAGCTCACCAAACTCCACACCCGAAAAACAAATAACCCAGTGAAGAAATGGGCAGAAAACATGAATAGACACTTCTCTAAAGAAGACATCCAGATGGCCAACAGGCACATGAAAAGATGCTCAACATCGCTCCTCATCAGGGAAATACAAATCAAAACCACACTTAGATATCACCTCACGCCAGTCAGAGTGGCCAAAATGAACAAATCAGGAGACTATAGATGCTGGAGAGGATGTGGAGAAACGGGAACCCTCTTGCACTGTTGGTGGGAATGCAAATTGGTGCAGGAACTCTGGAAAACAGTGTGGAGGTTCTTCAAAAAATTAAAAATAGACCTACCCTATGACCCAGCAATAGCACTGCTAGGAATTTACCCAAGGGATACAGGAGTACTGATGCATAGGGGCACTTGTACCCCAATGTTTATAGCAGCACTCTCAACAATAGCCAAATTACGGAAAGAGCCTAAGTGTCCATCAACTGATGAATGGATAAAGAAATTGTGGTTTATAGACACAATGGAGTACTATGTGGCAATGAGAAAGGATGAAATATGGCCCTTTGTAGCAACATGGATGGAACTGGAGAGTGTGATGCTAAGTGAAATAAGCCATACAGAGAAAGACAGATACCATATGGTTTCACTCTTATGTGGATCCTGAGAAACTAACAGAAACCCATGGGGGAGGGGAAGGAAAAAAAAAAAAAAGAGGTTAGAGTGGGAGAGATCCAAAGCATAAGAGACTCTTAAAAACTGAGAACAAACTGAGGGTTGATGGGGGATGGGAGGGAGGGGAGGGTGGGTGATGGGTATTGAGGAGGGCACCTTTTGGGATGATCACTGGGTGTTGTATGGAAACCAATTTGACAATAAACTTCATATATTGAAAAAAAAAAAAAAGAAAAGTCTGTGAAAGAAACAATTCCTCCGTTTTGTCCTAAATTGACAAAGACCTTCTAAGGTAAAATATAATAATAGATTAATAAAAGGAATAATGGCAGATTTCCATTATCTCATTTTTCCTAGTTTGATCAGTGATGTTCACTGTGTTGGATGGAAATGTATATTTATTCTTAAACAGCTTTTGATGTTCTATGACTGAAAGCAGTTAACAGGCAATCAAGTTTATTGACCTGTGGAGAAAAATGGATAGTCCTGAGCTCTCTATAAAGGGTATAGTAAATCTAGTAGCTGTGTAATTAACTCATAATTATATAAGCAATAAAGACATAATTATAAGATTATTAATATGTGAAAATTATAAGAAATTTTCTGGCATTTAATTAACATTTACCAAGGCAGGCTAGAGCAAATTAAATATCAATTAATAAAAATAGTGACATTTATATAGATACTCTATTAGTTGTCATAATTATTAACTTGTTATCACTGGCTTTTAAAATTCCGATTAAGTGCCTAAATATTCCTTACAATTTTTATGTGTTAAAAATCTAATTATATTAGTGTCCTGTAATTTAAAATTGATTACACAGCATCTCTCAAAATAAATCTCAATACTCTCTTAACTGTCAATTGATGCATAATTGACATGTACTAGTTTATAAAGCCAAATAAACCCTTCCACAGAAACTAAGCACTCTTAAAAATTCTGTGTTCATTTAAAGTATCCAATCCTATAAACCTCTAAGTTAAAAAAAATTTTTTTTAAATGAAGGAAACTTGTCCAGTGCAAAACATTGAATGTGGCTCTATGCCTTTGGCTCAGACCCACAACACAGAAGAAGTGCTCTTACACATATAGCTGACTGCCTAAACTATATTTATGTAAAGTTAGTTTATGTGTTTTAATCTTAATCTTACTGGTGGTCTTGGGAAGTTTACAGGTATAATATCATTTCCCAATCAACCAGTGACTCTTGTGATCAAAAGATATAAAAATATGCCTACATAGTACTGCTAAGGTGAAAGACATCTTAACTTTACTGTGAAATATTCACCAGAGCACTAATAATCCCAAACTCTCACAAGTCAATTATTTTACCCATAACCTCCCATTACCAAGATGAAATAGTAGGTAAGATACCCTTTGTTTCTTTACATCCATCACATAGTGGTAGAAATGAATGCTGTGGCTTTTACCTAGAATTAAGCTCAATTTTACCAAAGTATAGTCTGCAAATCGTGGCTAATAAGAACCAACCTGAAAAGATTTTATAGTCTTATACAGTTAATTTCTTTTTCTTCAAGAGTCAAGGTATGCACTAGGAAATAGAGAAGGATGTGAATTCCTGCTGTAAAGAAATCTATTTAAGTTTGTCAAATAGCATTTAAGCACACAACTTTTATTTTATATAATGTATATTAACCTATCAACAAACTAGAACACAGAAAGACTATAGATATAGAAGAAAGTTTTATTAAAAAAATAAAAATAATCCATGTAATGTTTCCTAGACTATCTTAATCCTGAGAGCTTTAGTTATGGAATATGGTGTATGTGAAATAAAGTGCTAAAGATTTCAGCAGTTTTCTGCTTAATTTATAAAGTTAAGGAGGAATGTATTCCTTTTAGCTAAATCAGTGCCATCTTAAGGGTGTGTGTCAAAAGTGTTATTTAAAAAAAAAGAATGTTTCATTTTTCATTCTGAATTCCACTTCATTCCTTGTTTTATAATAGCATAACCTGGCTTAACAAAAAAGGTAAGCTTAAATGTTTGACTCTCATCAGGTAATCAAATATTACAGACATATGAACAGTTTGATACCACATTAAGAGAAAAAATAAACTTTTCAACTAGAAAAGAAAGTAAAATATTAAACTGGTTTTTAAACATTTTTAATTAAAATTAAATTAAATTAAAATTTAAAATTTAAAATTTTTTAAAATATTTTTTAACATTTATTTTTGAGAGAGAGAGAGAGAGTGCAAGCAGGGGAGGGGCAGAGAGAGAGAGGGAGAGACAGAATCTGAAGTGGGCTCCAGGCTCCAAGCTGTCAGCACAGAGCCCGATGTAGGGCTCAAACCAATGAACCACGAGATCATGACCTGAGCCGAAGTTGGGTGCTCAACCAACCGAGCCACGCCGGCACCCCAAGATTAAACGGTTTTAAGTAAATAAATCAGGTAAGTTGTGATACAGTCAATGTATGAGAAATATATGGAAAACCTTTATGGAGTGCAAATAATAACAAGCCGATGATAATAAAGCAGAGCATATTATTTCTGTATCTGAGATGTCCTCTTCAGGAAATATGTCTTTGACTCCAATTTTAAATATTATCTTAACTATCATAACTGCCACTTAGATTTTGTGGTTCTAATTCAAACTAAACTGTTATTTTTGCTAATATCCCCTTAAATGATCTTGGAAATCAGCTTTTTTCAAAATTAAAATTGGCATCCTTTACATATTATAGCACCTGTCAATCTTAAAGAATCAGACTGTCCACTTAACCTGAAACCTCCCCTAGGTTTCAAGAAGTACAACGTTGCCAGCATTTCAGGTGGCCCTGGCACAGCTCATTGCAATTAAAATTCCTTTCTTGGGGTGCCCAAGTGGGTCAGGTTGAGCATCTGACTTCCATTCTGGTCATGCTCTCATGGTTTGTGAATTCTAGCCCCGCATGAGGCTCTGTGCTGACAGCTAAGAGCTGCAGCCTGCTTCACATTCTGTGTCTCCCTCCCTCTCTGCCCCTCCCCTGCTCGCAGTGTCTCTCTCTCTCTCAAAATAAATAAACATTAAAAAATATTAAAAAAAATAGAAATAAATGAAATTCCTTTCTTTCCCCACTGGATACAACCACTATTTTGATGGCAATGATAAATAAACATTTCCTTCCCTTTTGGTATAGTTTTGCCAACTGAGTATGTATTTTCACACATTATATTTTGCATTGCCTACTTTTAAAACTTCATATATAAAATCATGCATACTCTTTTCTCTCTAGCTGTATTTATTCAAATTATACCTGGAATTTCATCCATTTTGTTGTAGGTCATGAAGTTTGTTCAATGCTCTTTGCCTATTCCACAATTTATTTATGCATTCTACTATTGTGGATTTTTTTTATTTTTTCAGTGTTTGGTTATTATAAATAATGCTTCTAGGAACATCCCTATACATGTGTACATGCATGCATTTCTGGAGTAAAGAGGAATTACTTCATGGACTTTGGTTCAGTAAATATATGTTCCGTTGGTAGATATCACAGCACAGTGATTTTTATCAATTTGTACTTCAGACCAAAGTTCATGGAAATTTCCATCTATCTACACCCTCATTAAACTTCACTATTGTGTGTCATTTTTATTTTGACCATTCTTTTGGCTGTGTAGTTGTATCTAATTTTCATTTCTGATGAATAAGCAAAGTAACACCTTTTAATATGCATACTGACCCCTGGAAAATCCTCATTTGAAATGCCTGTACAGGCCTTGTACACATTTCTTATTAGTCTGCTTTTTTCTTACTATTTGTGGGACGCTGTGTATTATCTGGGTACAGGTCTTGACTTATGCATCGCATACATCTTCTCACACTGGTTAATTTTCACCTTCTTCATGGTGTATTTTAATTCATCTTAATGGAACTTAATTCACTGAATATCCTTTTACATTACATTCTGCTAAAAACTTGCCTGCTCCAAGGAAATAAATAAGAATGTTTTCAACTAAAAGCTTTATTGTTTAATTTTTCTTCTTTAAATCTATGATGTATCTGTAATTGACTTTTGCATATGATAAGTATAAATCAAGGGTTATCATTCCCTTTTTGAAAAACATGTATGTCTAATTGAACTTAAACCATTTAAGAGGTTATTTTGACCTTTTCTTGCTGTAGTCATTTATCAAAAAAAATGATACATATCCTATTGTTTATTATCTGTCCTTGTAATAAATACCACAGCTTTTAAGATACTCCATATTTATAATGGATTTTGGTATCTGAATCTTTCATTTCTCCAGCTTTGTGTTTCTTCTTCCAGTTTTCCTTGGCTGCTCAAGACTTAAATTACCATGTACACTTTAGAAAGAAGTTGTGGATTTACACAAATGTACATATGATTTCATTGAATTCATAGGATAGTTTTAAAATACAGGGTTTTCAAATATTTGAACATTTTCCAATCCAAGAAAATTTATTCATATTTTTAAAAAAAACTTCCTGTGTTTTGTATTTATAAGGGTAGATATTTGTGCATACATTTTGTTATATGTATTCACAGGCATTTGATGTTTTCTAATGCTGTAATGAATGCCACCATTTAAAAGCTTCTCTTCTGTTTGTTTTCTAGAAAACCAAAACAGCCTAGTTTCACTGTTTTTACCCCATAATGGTTTTACATGTGTATATATTCGGTGTCTATGTAACAGCCTTGGACTAATTTTTATTATAATTGTATTGTTGATGTTAACACCACAGGTCTTCTAAATTTGGTATACATAGCCATGTCAGTTAAGACTTAGAAAAAGATACTTCAGGAAAAATACTCCCCATCCAGATCCCAGATCCACGTACAGACAGATGTTAATATGTTGTCCCTCATTAGTGGTATATCTTTTTTTCTTTCTGGCCTAAAGTACTGCTCAAAAGCTATCACTTTAGATATTCTAGTTTTACTAAGCTACCTCTTTTTGTCTCCTTAAGTCCAAGCCTTGTCTCCAATCCTCACCTGAAGATGAATATGACAAATCTTCACTTACTAGGAATGAAACTACTCTTGAAACAAGAGGCTACCTGTTATTCCTCGTGTGTTCAATACAGAAAATGCAGGAGGATTTGTACTAAATGAGATTGGATTTTTTCAAATTTAAATCTATGACTCAGAAACTGCTATATTAAGATAGGTATGGTTTGGCATAAGATATTTTGAAGCTTTCATTATGTCTTTGTATTTACCCGTGAATGGGCGTGGCAAACAATGAACTGCTTTTTACTTAGATGGTCCAAAATAAATAATGAAGAATTGTTACTTAGTGTCAGTAAATGGACCTACTTCTCTAACTGCTAACTTAGTTGACACTTCTGTAGAGAGTTTTCACTTTAGCATTGAAAACATAAGGGTTAAGTGCTCAGGTTTCAAGGGACTTCTGTGCATACAAAGTAAACTGATACAGGTGCAGTTAAAAATAAGTTAAGTGTTGGATTAGCTATCAGTAAGGTTGCTGAAGGAGACATCAGATATGCACAGCAGTGACACTGTCGATAATTTGGGAAGTGATTTTTCTAGAGTAATCAGGGGTTGATGCAATCAATAATAAACTAGACCTATGTTACTTTCTGGATTATTCTAATATTTAAAAATTAATATTTACACAACAATCAGACAGCTAAGATATTCATAATTCTGAGCTATTTATTAAAATCTGAATCCTAGTAATGTACTGATATTGTATAGGCCAAAGTATGAACTTAAGATAACTGAATGCATATGATTTCTAAAAAAAAAAAAAAAAAAAAAAAAAAAAAAAAAAATTCTGACTGAATTTGAAAAAACCGAAGAGACTGGGGCGCCTGGGTGGCGCAGTCGGTTAAGCGTCCGACTTCAGCCAGGTCACGATCTCGCGGTCCGTGAGTTTGAGCCCCGCGTCAGGCTCTGGGCTGATGGCTCAGAGCCTGGAGCCTGTTTCCGATTCTGTGTCTCCCTCTCTCTCTGCCCCTCCCCCATTCATGCTCTGTCTCTCTCTGTCCCAAAAATAAATAAAAAACGTTGAAAAAAAAATTAAAAAAAAAAAAAAGAAAAAACCGAAGAGTAAAAAATCTCCATGTTTCCAGCAATAGAGGAGTTGATGTGTGAGGAATAGGAGTGGTAGTTATTCATTGGCTGCACCCATTTAAAATTCTACATTGTAGGGGATGGCTCAGTCAGTTAGGCATCCACCTTCAGCTTAGGTCGTGATCTCATGGTTTATGGGTTCTAGCACCGTGTTGGGTTCTGTGCTGACAGCTTGGAGCTTGGAACCTCTTTGGATTCTGCGTCTCCCTCTCTCTATGCCCCTCCCCCACTTGCACTCCATCTCTCAAAAATGAATAAACGTTAAAAAAAAAGTTTTTAATTTTACATTGTATTGACTGCCATGGTAACAATGGAGGTGGCTTACTGATGTACAATAATTTATTATAGATATGTAACCAATGAATATTTATGTTTTATTTTATGACTAAAGCTATTTTACATTATCTATATCAATCATTCATTAAGATTTGGATATGATAGGTAATCAGTAAGAAGTCATTGCTTTTTAGAATAATCCTATAAATCACAAACATCTACCTGTTATTCTATTCATGCTTCATTAAAGTTTTAAACAGTTCTTCTTACAGTATATCAAAATCCTCAGACCTGTACTAGGTAAACACATCTTCTTTGTTTCATAATCCAAATTCAAACCAAACAGAAACACTGATATTTTTAGAATGGTTTTATAACCAACTGACTTGGAGATGGTATAAAAATCAATTTGTGTTTATTTAGCATACGATATGCAAGCCATGATGCCATTCCTTAAATATTTAAGCATTCTTTTAAAGAGTTGGACCAGGAAAAAAAAACTTTTCTCATATTTTTGGAGATTAGCATTTCATCACAGAAGTTGATTCCCAAAGAAATTATCAACAAGGAAATATTATTTTGGAAACCTTGCCTAGACTTGTTTTTACTTTATGTACCATGTTTTTACCCTAATACATGGATAAATAATTCAGTTTCTAATATTCTTATTCAGTAATGATTTTTATTTTTGGAAGAGGAGAGGGCTCCTAAGTCCTTTTATTTTCTTGGAGAGCTTTCTTGATAACTTGCATGTTTTCTTTCCAGAATCAGTCCCTTTGCCACAAAGGGACTATTGTTCTATGATGTTTTTAATGGATGGAACTAAGGATATACATTAAGAATACATACTAGCTAGGAACTGTGTGTGTGTGTGTGTGTGTGTGTGTGTGTGTGTGTGTGTGTAGATATTGCATATAAGTATCTTAAGGTAAAATATCTAACGTTTTCATACTGATATTTCTACTCTATATGTGCCATTACAATGTTTTTTACTTAACCTCTCCCACGTCACATCTGGATCTCCCTACTCCCACGGGGATAGTTCTAGTTTTCTAGAAGACTTGAGATGAAAGAATTAAATTTTCCTAATTACTTATTTTCAGTGTCTTCTTTACATTTACTAGTTTTAGATTAATATTAATATGAGCTATTGGGGTGCCTGGGTGGCTCTGTCGGTTAAGCGACCAACTTTAGCTCAGGTCATGATCTCACGGTTCGTGAGTTTGAGTCCTGCATTCAGCTCTGTGCTGACAGCTCAGATCCTGGAGCCTGCTTCGGATCTGTCCCCCTCTCTTTCTCTGCCCTCCCCAACTTGTCTTTCTCTCTCTCAAAAATAAATAAACATTGAAAAAATATTAGCTATTACTCCTGTCATCACCAATTACTTTTTACTGAAAACAGTTAACAGTCTTGATACATGCTACCCCATTTTCCTCTCCATTTTTCAATCATCGTACTGCATCTAAATTACCAACTAGGCATTGCATGCTATTTTGCCCCTTTTTAACTTGCATTTAATTATGATACTATAAGAATGATATATTTAATACTCACCACCTCTTCCCTCACTCTCTGTCTCTCTGGTCATTTTGTTTTCCGGAAGCTTGTTCTTGAGTAAAATCTTTAGGACCATGTTGCAGAAACTATATTCTCTGAGTTTTCACTAGCTGTAACATTTTTACTCTGTCTGGGATACATGAATGTCAATTATCCTGGATTTAAAATTCATGGTCCGCATGTTCTCTCCTTGAATAACTGAAGTATCTGACTCTGTATGTTTACATTAAAATGACTATTGAAAAGTCTGATGATATTCTAACTTAATTATCACATGCCCTACCTTTTCTTAATTTTAAGTGCATCAATTTTGCTAGAAGAGGTCTTGATCGTGATTGTCAATATTCTCAGGTCTGCAGTACATCTATTAATGTCAAGTTTAAATGTTTCCTGAAGTTTCCTTGAAATGTGCATTCGTGTTATTTTCTCTGTTGTTTCCTCAAGTTCTTTAGGACCTCTAGTATGTCAATACTCTTTATCAATCTGCCATACATATCCCTTTCTCTTGAATCCTTTATTTCTTTTGTTATTTTGCATTTAATTTTTTTCTTATTTTTTACATCTACTTAAGATATTTTTTATTGTGTCATCTTGTCATGTGTTTCTTCTAGTTTAGTCTTCAGTTTTAAAGCTATCTGATATTATTTCTAGGTATGTTTGAAATTCTGCCGCCTTAGTCTTGAGTATTTGTAGTTGTTATTTAATATTTTCGTATATTTTCTTAATGTCTAACTTGTTCTCATATAGTACATTGCAATCTGTGTCCTTTAATTGTTTTCCCCTTGGTACTTCAATACTTTCAATAGCTGTAAGGATGTTACAATGATCTCTATTTCTTGCAAGTAATTTTCTATAAAATTTAACCTTGATATTTTTTCTGATACAGTTCTTTTTGGATTTAGTTTTCTCAAGCATAGAGAAAAAAAGACTTCACTCAAATAGGTTTTTCTAACTTCCCAGAGCTCCCCCTTCTGTTATTTTAGGGTAGTGTTAAAAATTACCGTGAACTGCTTTCTGAGATTTTTCTCCTTCCTGTTCCCCTCCTCCACTTTTCTTGGGACCTTCTCTTGCCTGTCTCTGTCCTTGGTCTCTGGCCTGCTTAATTATGACAGCATCCCCTGCATTTTTTCCTCAGTAAGGAGGGAGCCTCCAGTCCAATGGGACCAGGCTTCTTCAGACTTTCTAGACGTTACTACCAGTCATGAGAGTTAAATTATTTTGGAACAGAAAATAATCCAACTGTTTTGAGTGGGACTGAAGCAGAATACTGTTCACTGGTCTAGAGGTTTATTACCATTCTCTGACTAATTTATCAGAGTAAAAATAAAATGTTGCAATATCAAAATGTATTCACAGGAAAGAGGTAGGTTTTGGGTTTTGGCTTTCCTCACCCCCCTCTTTATCAAAAGCAGAAAGTGAAAACCCAGATTTATTTTCTTTCACTGCCCTTTTTCCCTGACTTCTGCTTTCTCATTTTAGGAAAATTCACTAAAGTAAGTTAGAAATGAAGGCAATCTTGGAGAAGATTCTGAACAAAGATCATGTTTATGTACATATCCAAACCCATTCAAGGTTGTCAAAATTAGATGAGTTGCTATTGTTGCCTGATGATGGCATAGAAAGTGAAAATAATGCCGAAAGTTTCCATAATTATAGGCCACTAATTCTAAATTCCCAAAAGTAGGAGATGAATTTAATACACACATGGTTGGAACATTATAAAAAAATATGTTCTTGTGCTTGTGGTTTCGGAAAAGCCATTTCTTTTTTTATTTCTATTTTTTAATGTTTATTTATTTTTGAGACAGAGAGAGAGACAAAGCAGGAGAAGAGGAGGGGCAGAGAGAGGGAGACACAGAATCCAAAGCAGGCTCCAGGCTGTGAGATGTCAGCACAGAGCCTGATGCAGGGCTTGAACTTATGAACCACGAGATCATAACCTGAGCTAAAGTCGGACGCTTAACCAACTGAGCCACCCAGGTACCCCTGGAAAAACAATTTCTAATTTAGCATCAGTGAATGAAAGAAATGGATATGTTTAATACTCATGTTAAAAAAAATTCCTGTAAATACTAATATTGTAAACAAAGGTATTTTCTTACATACATGAACTATTATCATTTCATTATGAACACACTGTCATAATTTTACTTTTCAAGTCGCTGTTTGAATAAGCTATATTTTATCTGAATATTTCATGCCATTTGATTATGCAGTATGTACATACTGCAAAATGCCAAAATATGTATCGAAATGCAGATGCTTGGAGCAAAGTCTGAGTAATATTATGGAAGTAAGATGATCACCACAGTGCTTTAGGACACATATTCAGTTAAGCAACCATTTGTTTAAAAACCAGGGGACCAAAATGTTCATGTTTTATTCAAAATTAATATCTCCTTAAGGAAATTCTAAAATATCATGGAATTTTGGTCTTACTTCTTACTGTTCTTCCCCAGGTGTTTGTTAATCTTACTGATAAAAACTCAGTAGTTGGGATTTTCATTGCTAACCGTCAGAAGTCTCTTAGAAGGACGTGCATGTTCACTTAACAGGCACTGATTTTACACTAAGTTAAAGTGAATAAATCTTATTCAGTAAAATGAATGCTCATCTATACAAAGGAAAGTAATCTTTTCAGAATTCCAAATACAATTTCAAGAGGTACATAGTGTGCCTTTTACTTTCCTTCACACATAAATATATGCATTTATTCGCAATTGCTTATATACATAAATATATAAATTTGTAACTAAGTGTACATAAAATTTAATAATTCACAAAAATTAGTAAAATAGACATTTTATAATAGCTTCATTACTATATAATTTACATACATATAGTTTACCAATTTAAAGTGTACAATTCAAGGGACACCTGGGTGGCTCAGTCAGGTAAGCATCTGACTCTGGTTTTGGCTCAGGTCATGATCTCACAGTTTTGTGAGTTCCACCCTCACTTCTGGCTCTGTGCTGGCAGCACGGAGCCTGCTTGGAATTCTCTCTCTCCCTCTCTCTCTGTCCCTCCCCTACCTATGCTGTCTCTGTCTCTCCCAAAATAAACTTAAAAATAATTTAAAAAAATAAAGTGTATAATTCATTGATTTTTAATACATTCAAAGAGTTGTGTAATCACTACCATCAATTTTAGCATATGTTTATCACTTCAGAAAGAAACCTTGTATACATTAGCAGTCACTCTCCATTTCTCCTTAAGCCCTTACTTTCTCCCCTTCCCAAAGCACTAGCCAATTATTAATTTGCTTTCTATCAATATAGATTTGCCTATTCTGGACATTTTATACAAACGTAATAATTCAATAGGTGGTATTTGTGACTGGCTTCTTACATGTAGCATGTTTTCAACGATTATCCATTTTACAGCCTCTATCAATACATCATTCTTTTGGTTTATTCCTAAATACTACTCCACTTAATGGATACACCATGCTTTGCTTATTCATTTGTCATATGTTCATGGACAGTTTGGTTGTTTCCACTTTTTGGCTATCAGAATAAGGCTGCAACACACATTTTTGTATACGTTTTTGTGTGAACATATGTTTTCATTTCTCTTGGGTATATTTAATAGAATTGCTGGGTTATAAAATAATTCTGTTTTACATTTTGGGGAACTGCTAGAATATTTTTCAAACTGGTGCATCATTTACAAGCCTACCAGGAATATCTGAGGGTTCTAATTTTCCACACTCTTACCAACACTTGTTAGTATGTCATCTTGATCATACTCATCTATCTAGGTATGGATTAACATCTTGTTGCATTTTGAATTTGAATTTCTCTGCCATGGCAGTTTCTCTGCCTTTTTATTATTGAGTTATAAAAGTTCTGTATATATTCTAGATACAAATTCTTTATCAAATATGGTATTTGCACATGTTTTATCTGATTCTTTGGGTTTTTACTTTCTTGATGGTATCATTAGAGCACAGAAGTTTTTAATTTTAATCAAGTCCAATGTATTTACATTTTTTCTTTTGTTGCTTGCACTTCTGTTATCATTTAGAAAAACCGAAGTTTTAGTCTTATTAGTTTCTAAGCTTTCACTCTTATTATTTAGATATTTGATCCATTTTGAGTTTTTATTTTTTATTTCATTTTATAAATTTATTTTATTTTAATTTACATCCAAATTAATTAGCATACGGTGCAATCATGATTTCTGGAGTAGGATACAGTGATTCATCCCCTATATATAACACCCAGTGCTCATCCTAACAAGTGCCCTCCTTAATGCCCATCACCCATTTAGCCCATCCCCCCACCCACAACCGCTCCAGCAACCCTGTTTGTTCTCCATATTTAAGTCTCTCATGTTTTGTCCCCCTCCCTGTTTATATGTTGTTTTTCTTTCTTCCCTTCCCTTATGTTCATCTGTTTTATATCTTAAATTCCACATATGAGTGAAGTCATATGATATTTGTCTTTCTCTGACTAATTTTACTTAGCAAAATACCCTCTAGTTCCAACCACATTGTTGCAAATGGCAAGATTTCATTCTTTTTGATTGCTGAGTAATATTCCATTGTACATATATGCCACGCCTTCTTTATCCATTCATCAGTCGATGGACATTTGGGCTCTTTCCATACTTTAGCTATTGTTGATATCACTGCTATAAACATCGGGGTACATGTGCCCCTTCAAAACAGCACATCTGCATCCTTTGGAAAAATACCTAGTAGTACAATTGCTGCATCATAGGGTCGTAGAATTCTATTTTTCATTTTTTGAGGAACTTCCATACTGTTTTCCAGAGTGGCTGCAAGAGTTTGCATTCCCACCAGCAATACAAAAGGGTTCCTCTTTCCCTGCATCCTCACCAACACATGTCATTGTCTCAGTTGTTAATTTTAGCCATTCCGACAGGTGTGAGGTGGTATCTCATTGTTATTTTGATATGTATTTCCCCGATGATGAGTGATGTTGAGCATCTTTTCATGTGTCTGTTAGCCATCTGGATGTCTTCTTTGGAAAAGTGTCTATTCATGTCCTTTACCCATTTCTTCATTGGATTATTGAGTTATTTTTTTTATATGGTAGGGGATAGGAGTTCAATTTATTTTTTTTATTTGACTATCTAGTTGCCCCAGCTCCATTTACTGAGAAGACTATTCTTTTATCATTGAATTCTTGTGGCAACCTTGTCAAAAATCAATTGACCATAAGTGACAGGGTTTATTTCTGAACACTAAATTTGATTACATTGATTTATATGTCTCTCCTTATGATAGTCCTACACTGTATTGTTTGCAGGGTCTTTGTAACAAATTTTGAAAACAGGGAGTGTGCATCTTAAACTTTAGTTTTTTCTTCTTCCAAATTGTTTTGCTTATATGGGCTTTTTTTTTTCTTTTATCTCTTTTTCTCTCTTTCTCGTCTTTTTTTTTCTTCTTCTTTTTTTCTTTGAATTTCTATCTGAAATTTCAGCCTGTCAATTTCTGCAAAAAAATCAGTCAGAATTGGATAAGAATTGGGCATGACATTGAATCTGTAACTCAATTTGGCAATAATACCATTTTATCAATATTAAGTCTTCGAATTTGTGAATATAAATTCTTTTCATTTATTCAGATCTTCTCTTCTTACAACGTTTTGTAGTTTCAGAGTAAAAGTCTTGCATCTCTTTTATTCAATTTATATCTAAGATTTTATTTTTTAAAATATTTTTAAAATCTCTACATCCAGCATGGGGCTTGAACTCACAACCCAAGATCAAGAGTCGCATGCTCCTCTGACTGAGTCAACCAGGTACCCCAGAGATTTTATTCTTTTTGGTACTATTACAAATGGAATTGTCTCATTAATATTTTCTGGATTGTTTACTGCAAGTGTATAGGTATATAATTGACTTTTTAAATATTAATCTTATATCTTGTAACCAATGTGAACTCGTTTCTTAGTTCTAGTTTATTTGAGTGCATTCCTTAAGATTCCCTACGTACAAGATTATGTATCTACAAATAGAAATACGTTTATTTATTCTTATATAATCTGTAAAACCTCTTATTTCATTTTTTTTGCCAAACCGCCATTACTAGAACTTCCAATATAGTGTTGTAGAAATTGAAAGCAGGTATCTGTGTCTTATGCCTGATCTTAAGGAGAAACCATTTACTCTTTCCTCATTTAGTATGCGGAGTATGTTTTGTAGATGCCTTTTATAAGGGTGAGAAAGTTCTCTATCATAGTCTTTTTTTTTAATGTTTTTATGATGAAAGTGTGTTGAATTTTTCCAAATGTTGTTTCTTCATCTATTGGCATGATCATATGGCTTTCATCCTTCATTTTACTGATACAGTGGATTTAATAAACTGATTTTCAGATGTTAAACCAAACTTGCATCCCTTAAATAAATTCCAACTATTCATGGCATGTAATCCTTTTTATGTATTGCTTAATCAGTGTTTTCACATTTTGTTCAGGACTTTTGCATCTATACATTGGTCTGTAGTTTTCTTAACTTGTTTTACGTATTGTCTGTTTTTGGAATCAAGGCAAAACAGACCCCATATGGTAAGCTGGGAAGTATTTCTTCCTCTTGTATTGTTTGGAAGAACTTGTGAAAAAGTGTTATTAATCATTTTTTAAATATTTGGCAGAGTTCACCAGTGAAGCCCTTAGGGCCTGTGCTTTCTTTTGGGTAGACTTTGTTTTTAACTAAATCAATCTCTTGTTATGTATTCTGGTTTTCTATTTTTTTCTTGAGTTAGTTTCAGTACCTCTAGCTTTTTAAGAGTTTGTCTATTTCACCATTGTTTTGCAAGTTTAACTTTATCTCATAAGTGTTAATAAGCTGCCTTAATTTTTAATCACCGTGAAGTATTTCTAACTTTCTTTGTTATTTCTGCTTAACCCATTGGCTATTTATGAGTGTAGCATATAATTTCCACATATTTATTAATTTCCTAAATTTCTTTCTTGTTTTGACTTCTAATTTAATTCCATTGTCATTAGAAAACATAGTTTGTATAATTTCAATTCTCTTATATTTACTGAGTCTTGTTTTGTAGCCTAGCATATTGAGAACATTCCATGGGCAGTTGAGAATATTTATCCTGCTGTCGTCGGATGGACTGTTATATGGATGATTGTTAGGTCTAGCTGCTTCAAAGTGTTCAAATCATCTATTTCCTTGTTGATCTGTTGCCTTGTAATTCTATCCATTATTGAAAGTAGAATATTGAATTCTCCAACTATAGTTGAATTATCCATTTCTGTCTTGAATTTTATAATTTTATGTTTCATGTTAATATAGGGCTTTTTTGTTAGATGCATATGTTTTAAATTATGATATCCTCCTGGTGGATTAATTTTTTATTATTATAAAATACCCCACTTTGTTTCTAACACCATTTTTTGTTGTTGTTGTAAAGTCTATTTGTCTTAAGGTAAGCCTGGCATCTGGCTCTCTCCCAAGTAAGTGCTGTCTCCTTTTTAGTTTGTGTTTTGTGTTTGTTTTCTGTGTATTGGTCCCATTGTCTAATGTTTTTATATTTCTCTTTTTTTGTTGAAAAGTGGACATTTTAGATAATGTACAGCAACAGCTTTAGTGCTGACTCCCATCCCACCACAGAGCTCATTTTTGTCATTTTCCTGCTCATTTAGTGATTTGGCTGAACTATTTTTGCAAAATCTATTTCTCCCTCAATGAGAAGCCTGCTATCTTGCTCTTTAGAGGCTCAGCTTTAGACATGTGTGTTACTCTTGGATGAAAGTAAATTTTTTCAGGATTCTCCTGCTCTC
Source organism: Acinonyx jubatus (assembly GCF_027475565.1). NCBI lineage: Eukaryota > Metazoa > Chordata > Mammalia > Carnivora > Felidae > Acinonyx > Acinonyx jubatus. The sequence continues at coordinate 45,099,397 of NC_069391.1, forward strand.
TTCCCCCGATTTCTTAGTTAAGCTACCTGCCTCTGTTGGTATCATATATAGCTAATAGGTTTCACTAATAACAGATGATTGCTGTATACAGTTGATCCTTGAACAACATGGGTTTGAACTCTACAGGTACACTTATATGCAAATTCTTTTTTGGCAAATATAGCATAGTGCTATAAATATTTTTTCTCTTATGATTTTCTTAAAAACATTTCATTTCTCTAGTTTACTTTATTGTAAGGATACAGTATACAATACATATACAAAACACGTGTGAATCTATGGTTTAGGTTATTGGTAAGGGTTTCAAGTCAAAAGTAGGCTATTAGTTGTTAAGTTCTTGGGGTGTCACAAATTACACACAGAGTTTTAACTGTGTGTGGGGAGTCAGTCCCCCAACCCCCATATTGTTTAAGCGTCAACTATAGTTGTTGGCAATGCTTTGGAGCATACGTTACCCCATAGTGTGATTGAATTAAATTTAGCCCCCTTTGCGGGGGGTAGTTTTTGAGGCAAGTCTTTGAGGTTTGTTCTGATATCAAGATAGGCTTTCTTAGCTATAGATTTTCTCAGATAAATGTTTCTTCATTTTCTGTATACCCTTAGGGTAATTGCCATAGACATTCAATGTTTTTCAAATAATTTTCACCAGTTTTGCTTGTTTTGTTAGAGAGAGGGAGTCCATGGTGTTTCTCACACTACCATTTGAAAGTAGAAGTTGTATATTAACTTTTATAATAGAACTTCCTAAAGGGTATAACCAAATTCAGAGTCAACAAGTTTATCTGTTTGGGGGCCTTTTATAATCATCATTATGAACACAAGCAAAAATACACATATTAGTGTTCAAAAGTCCAGGATAACTTAATATCTAACACTTGAAGTTCCCTATTCCATGGTGTTAACTTTCTCCAGAACAACCCATTGTCTACTTTATCCATTTTCCACATCTTGTCTTCTCCTATGATCTGTCCTACAACCCAAACCACAGATTTAGTTAGGATGACACTAAGGAATAAAGACGCAGTGAGGCCAAGTTTCCTCTGATCCATATTTCCCAGGTACCAACTTGCTGTTCAAAAAGTATGATTATATAAGAGAATTACTAGATGTAAACCCCAAGAAATAGACTTTCAGGCTAGGGGAATAGAGCAATGCAGAGTAGAGAAAGATAAGTGACGAAAACTTTCAGTGCATTTGGTAACACAAAAAGCAACTTGAGGAGTGGTATGTACAGGTACAAGGAGGGGAAAGCCACAGCCCTGATTCAACATAGCTATAAAGGATCCAACATACCTTGAGGATACTAGAAAGGCTGCACATTATATGTATGAAAGAGCAGAAGGGGGAGACAGTGGTCCAAAAATATGGTTAATTGAAATTCAGGACATGGAAGGTCACATCCCAACCAAGTTCTTATTCTTCTGGATCGCCAAATGTTGTAAGTAGGCTTTGTAACAAGGTCTACTTCTTTAGAGAAAAACTCTTGGGTTTTTTTTCAGGGATAGAAACATGCGATTGTGCCCTCAAAACCTATAAGATCTTGTCCCCTTTTTTTTGCTCAATATTGCTTGAAATTATTTTCACTAGAGATTTTCCTTTAAGCATAGTGTTAAACTCATACATTCAAGTCAAATTCTATCCACAAGCTGTCAGTGACCTCCCAAATCACTTAACTTTTGTGTGCTTTGGTAGCAGTACATGTTAAATGGAGATAGCAATAGGACAACAGAAGATGATTAAATGTCAAATCACACAATCTATAGAAAGCTCACTGTTATTAATTTGATAATTTCCATCATAATCAATTAAAAAATAAATTTTCATTTATTTTCCATCTTAATCTATTTTGATACTAGAACTGTGAGAAATCAGTAAGTCTTTGTGTTTTGAGTTTAAAGAGAAGTAAAGAGGGGCACCTGGGTGACTCGGTCGGTTGTGTGTCTGACTTCAGCTCAGGTCATGATCTCACAGTCTGTGAGTTTGAGCCCCGCGTTGGGTTCTGTGCTGACAGCTCAGAGCCTGGAGCCCGCTTCTGATTCTGTGTCTCCCCCTCTCTCTGCCCCTCCCCTGTTCATGCTCTGTCTCTCTCTGTCTCAAAAGTAAATTTAAAAAAACATTTAATAAAAAAATAAAAAATAAAAAAAAATAAAGGGGAGTAAAGACAGGACACAGCAAGGGAAAAGTTGGTGTCAATAGGATGATTTAGACATAAAGGTGAAAACTAAGAACATATCAATGTGAGAACAATATATATCATTTATTAGTAAATTTTGTTTGTTCTCATACAAGTAGAAAGCCCTTAAATTGAAAAAACTTACCTGTCCCTGTGCTAAATAACAACAGTAAAGACATTGTTTCCTATGCTAAACAATCCTGAGGTCAAGCTAAAATAACAAAGCTGCTTTCTCCAAGAAATATTTGCCACTAGAAGACTGGACTATGAACCACATAACAGTGTACTTCTTAAAACTAAAATCCTGCTCATCACATGCTTCAAGATCCCTGATTTGCTGTGTCAACCAATCCTAAGCTGTTAGATCAAAAATTTTGACCAACCTTCACCAGTGCCCTTCCTTGCCAAGATGCACCTAAACTACTTCAGTCCAAGTCCTAAAACCATATTCTTCTCTGATTCCTCCCTCGAAGGCACCATAAAGACTCTTTCAAGTCAGATTCTCCCTAAAGGACTAAATCTGATAAATTTAACTTTTTTAAAAATATTTTTTACCATTTATTTATTTATTTTATTTATTTTAGTTTCTTTTTTTTATTTTTATTTTATTTTTCAATGTATGAAATTTATTGTCAAATTGGTTTCCATACAACACCCAGTGCACCATTTATTTATTTTTGAGAGACAGAGAGAGAGAGAGAGAGCATGAGTGGGGGAAGGGCAGAGAAAGAGACAGAATCTGAAGGAGGCTCCAGGCTCTAAGTTGTCAGCACAGAGCCCCACGCAGGGCTGGAATTCACAGACCACGAGATCATGACCTGAGCTGAAGTCAGACGCTTAACCCACTGAGCCACCCAGGTGCCCCATTTTAACTTTTTGATCAAGAGGTTTTTCTGGCAGTCTCTTGGAAAGGCAAAACATGACAATACCTTTCATGGATACAAACATACATATTGTGTGACTCAAGCAGTTAAATGATGTAGAAGAAATCTGATTTATTGGATAACTTGATTTATGAATTAATCTTAACTTTTAAATATTTTTAACATTTTTGAAATAATTCTTTTGAAGAATTATTATTCACTTATGTAGTTTATATATTCTAACATTTATTAATGAAAATGCAAGATATACTCTAGCATTACTCTAGTAAATAGAGTTTTATTAACTGTACGACTATATAAATTTACCACTAAAATGTGTGATTTGTAATAAAATTTAAGTAACATTTTAAACACTTTCCAAATGACCACATAGGGAATCTGGCTGAGTTTAATAACCACCTTCAACATATTTATGCCTACATAATACCCAATGATTAGGACTGCAAAACCATATTTATTATACTTTTACAGGTGACAGTTAATAAATGTTGTTGAATACCTCACAGGTATCTAAATTATCATTTCTTGGTTTTATATTATACTCAATTTCTTACTGTGACTTTCCTCATAAATATGATGCTGTAATAATTACAATCTCCTCCTGTGCCCTGTACATCTTTTCCAAAAGAGCATGACAGCATCATATGACTTGAAATTCTGGTGCAGATCAATAATATAGGACTGGAGAATGTTTCACTTTTTAAATATAAGATTCAAGAAAGAACTGTTAATGACGGATTAGAAGAACAAGCCACACTGATACAAATTTGGATTGACAGGCTTTTTCAAGTATGGTTTAAATAATACTAAGTTTATAGAACAATTCAAAATAAAATATTTATGGGAAGATATTCTTCATCAATTTTCTATTACTGATGGATCATAATTTGTTCATTAAGTCTCCTACTGCACACGTTATGATATCAATCTGTATAATAAAAAATTTTCCTGGCAAAACTTACACCCATAGGATCAAAGCAATTTTAATACTACTTGCTTTATCATATATTCTAAATTAAATTGAGGTTTGCATTAAAGGGGTTTCTCTATATTAATCATACAAATGAGGCAACTGAATTATAACTAGAACATACAAAATACGCAGAATACTTTTCAAAGGTACAATTCCAAATTAAGCCCAAAGCCTTGAACTTTGGTTCTTTTTTCCTGCTATTAAATAACACCATTAAACAAATAAATGTGTAAAAGCAATTGCTTATTCTCTTTGGGGATAGCAATAAACTCCAATCCATGTAAACAGATAATTTGGTTTCATTTTCTTCAAAAGTGAGATACGTTTCTTTAGATATCAACATTGTCCCTGGTCTCATAAGCTTTTACCAAATAGAGCAGATCGTAAGTTCTGAGGTTTGATATTCAGTGATTATTGTAGCTGCATATATGTGGAAATGCTCTTTCAAGGTTGTTTTATTTCCTATTTGCCACACTTCATACCACAGAGTAGTACCTAAAAGTTAAATGCATTTTCTTGAAATGAGCCACATGATAAAACAGTGCATAAGAAGAAGGCAATAGGGTGCAGTGCAAGTGCGCTGTGAAAATGAGTAAACCAGATGTCAGCAATGCTTGAGCTCAGTTGTGGATGTGTTAATTTTCCCCTAGATCTGCTCAGGAAGCTGGCAGCCAGAATCCCTTGTCTCACAGATCAGGGAAATAGCTCAGAGAAGGCTCAGAGGCAGAAAGTGCAATTGACAGGGGAAATTCATTGAAGCCCTTCTTTTTTTTTTTTTTTTTTTTTTTTTTTTTAAGTGAGATTATTTTTAAGTAGTTTTTTGTTATTGTTGCTTGGTTGCTTAAAAGTAGACTTTATCAATACAAACTTTAACATATAAAAAGTAATGAAACAGAACAGAAGAGGATTTATTAAACTCCATGTTGCCTGATTGAGCTAATCAACCTCTATTTGTTATTGGATTGGATCAAAAAGAAGAATGACAGGGGGCACCAGGGTGGCTCAATCGGTTAAGCACTCAACTTCCACTAAGGTCATAATCTCACAGTTAGTGAGTTCGAGCCCCAAGTTGGGCTCTGTGCAGACAGGTCAGAGCCTGGAGCCTGCTTCGGATTCTGTCTCCCTGTCTCTCTCAAAAAAACAAAAACAAAAATTAAAATTAAACAAGAAGAAGAGAAATGAGGTTAAGTGAGTTAGTGAACATTATTCTCCGGGTCTACAGCAAAATAACCTGTGTGCTTAGATTTTATATACAGTGTTTACTCCTAATCAAAGTGAAATGTTTCAGTGAATATTTCGCATTCGTCCTTGCAATAGTTTATTAAGAATGGAAAACAGCTATGTCTGGGTCACCGCCATCATGTCTGCATGTAACTGATAACATTTTGGTTTTGAACGAACTAGTTTTGCAACTCACAGAATCAACACTGAATGTAAAAATTAGTCTTTTTTAACAGTTTTCCCCTAATATTTATTCAGAAATGTTCCAGAGTCTGCTAGCTGTCCATCAATATCTATTCTCCCCACCACCTGTAACGGAACTATGAAAGTTTATTTGGACATCTGGCTGCTCAAAATACTCTATTTTACAACCTCTCTTGTAGTTAAGTTTGTTTCTACGACTAATTAATGGCCCAATGATACATACTGGGAGTGGTGTGTACAAATTTTACGAAATGCTCTTAAAAGGAGGGGGTGTAAAACTTCTGTTTCCTACTTTCTGTGGTTTGAATGCAAGCATGGTGGCTAGAGAGCTGGCCTTGAAGCTAAAGGATCCGTCTGGAAGCTTAAGGCTTTGAAATTAAGAAATCTCTAACCCTGACAGCAGGAACCAGCCACGGAACCCCTAAAAAATGAGGCACTTTTACGTGAGAGCCAAACAAATTTCTTTTTTGTTTAAGCTGTTGTTACTATGGCTTTTGTAATTGTCAGCCAAACCTTATTCTGTTATAGCCCTACTCTGTACCAGGAACTGCTGAAGATAGCACAGGGAAAAAGCTTTTCTGCTCTCATGGACTTATTCTAGTGTAGGCTAATAAAAATGGGTTAAAGGGATGGAAAATCCAAGACGGAGGGTTTTCCCTTTCATGGAAGAGGGCCAGCAAAGCTCTATGAAAAAGTGACATTTAAGCAGAAAGCTTAAGGAAGTATAGAAGTGAATCATGCAGAAACCTGAAGAATGAAATATTTAAAATCCCGAGTAAGTAAGCTTACTTCCCTTGAAAGATTGGATGATCAGTCAACATGTGGCTGTGCCAAGAGCACAGCGAGTAGTGGAGAGAGTAGTAGAGAATAGAAGATGTCACAGGTCATTAAAAGACTGTGACTTTTATGTAGGTTAAGATAAAAAGCTATAGGAAAGAGTCTTGTACAGAGAACTAACATATTCTGGCATATTGATAAAGGTTACCTTGATAACTGTGTTACATGACCAGAGGAAGTTATAGTCTTACCAAACATTGAAAGGAAATTTAAAACTACGTGATCCCCTAATGCAATGTTTTTGCTCAAGAACAGAGAATGTGAGGACTTTTTCTGAATACAATCCTTGACATGAACATGTGAATTGCTATGATCTGTATGCAGAGATTTTATATGCAGCAATATGTATGCTATTTCCATTTAATCTTCACAACAAATCCTAAGGTATTTCGTATCCCCATTTTACATATAAGGACAAGTTTCCCAAGGTTACATAAAGAATAATTAGGAGAGACAGATTTCAGACTTGGAAAATCTGAATCAAGGCCCTCTCGCCGCCTCCTCAGCTGGTCTCTTAACCGTTATGCAATGTTACCTTCCAATTAGATTACACCTGTGAAGTGACTTTTCAATCAATGAGTAATCGTATCATAGAAGTGACAGAACATATGAAACAATTCACATGTTAAGCACCATTGTACTTTGATGCATTCTGTGTCACCAGAACAGAGATTTTTAAAATACAATTTTATTTCCTTTAAACCTATGGGAAATGAATGGAGTACTACAAAAAGGGTTAAAGCATCCCAAATCCACAGTAGTTAATAAAAGCTCTTTGGGGTTTTGTTTATTTCTAACGGGTGGAGAATTAATTTGTCATGTTCCCGGGGGTGCCAAGCTCCAATTAACACCCCACGTGTGGTTAGTACATTTGTAATGGGTTGCCTGTGTAGCAGTATGATAGAAAGAGGCCCAGGCCTCGACACTTACAGTTGCTGGGTCCACAGTTTCTGGATCTCGCGTTAATCCAGGAGTAGACTCAAGGACCTAGAGAGTTCATTAGGTGCTTAGTGAAGACAGGAACATCACCCGTGGCCATTCTCTATTTGGAAGAGATCCAAAAAAGTCTTTTGATTAGATTACATCTAAGGATGGATGCAGTCCTGGGTTATTAGCCAATAGGTAGGACTGTTTAAAAAAAGCACTTTTGAAAATTCAAAACAGCCCAAATTCTGAAGCTATAAAATGTATGAGATTCACACCTACATAAAATGGTATCTGCTAGTTTCATCCAACTTTTGTTCAATTTACTCAACAATCATTACAATAGGCTCTGTCATGAGGCAGTCAATCTGTAAAACCACATTCTGACTTTTTTTTTATCCTATTTTCATACCAGAATATAGTCAGGTACTATTCAAAGAAATGTTTTGATTGAGCTCTAGTTTTGGATTATTTTAATGATTTTGACTAAGGTTGCTGAAAGGATAGAATTTCCATTTTCACTTAGCGCTATATTAATGTAATAAAAGCCAAGCTTCTTTGCCAATTGAAAGATTATTTCAGTCATTGTTAATGTCCCCTATCCTTTGTATTTAACATGGCAATGCTAGTAACTTGGAGTGAATTTAAAATGATGGGGAAATAACTGTAAATGTAGAAAAGTGAGATATTAATAAAATAAAGTAAAATGCTGAGAAAGAACTGAGAGGGTACAATGATATAAGCGACGTGTTAATAAAGAGAATTATGCCAAGTGCAATAATTACCAGTCATCCCGTGGTACAATTCACCTTTAGTATTAATTGCATTTCAGTCCTTTTTTTTTTTTTCAGAAGTGTGGGAACAGGAGTGGCAAATTATGCTGCTTAATCACTCATTTATAAATGTTTCATTTCATTTCATATAGTAAAATACATATAACCTTACTTTAGACAAAAGTCTGGAATTATAGTGGGTGTGCCAAAAGGCAATTTTCACAAAAACGAATTACTCTTTGAACAATTGCATTTCAATTAATTTATTATGTCAATCCATCAGTGCCTTAGATGATAATACCTATCGAACAGCATTTTTTTTCCTTTTCTGTATCCCATGCTCCTTTCTACCACCATTGCCCATTCTGGTTCTGTCGTAAATGATCGGCTTAGGGATATTTTATTTCAACTTGAAACCGTATTTTGAGTGAATTCTCTGACAGGAAGCAATAAGAATAGAAACTCTCTTTCTGGTCATCTGCTGGAGTGCATAGTTCTATTTTTAGGAGACTGGAAAAGACATTCATTGCTATAGCTATCATGGGTCACTGTGAAGAATGCGGGCAAGTAACAGGGCAGCAAGAGAAAAGACTAAGAAAGCTAACAGGGAGACTGAAAGTAGACAAGCTTTTTCCTCCAATAAGATCATGAAATGATTTTGCCTCACTTATAAACGTTAATGAAACAAGTGGTCACTTTTGTTATTATTTGTGTGTGTGTGTCTTTAAAAAGAAGGGCATACATGAAACTTTTCTGTTTAAAAGCACTTATTACAAAAAGGAATAGAATACTAACAACAAGGCATCCAATAAGATCTTTTATTGAATAATGAAAGAAGGATGGTATCAATATTTTTTTTATCTGGTCAAGAAATTTCTCTCTGAGAGTCTTTTGGTGCCTAGAGTTCTAAGGGGTTTATGACTACTAATGGCTTTTTAATCTCATCGTCTGTAATGTTAGAGTTTTAAATCTATTTACTTCAATTTCCTGACATGCATCAGAGACAAAGAGGGTATTTACTGGCTTTGTGGGCTTTGTGTTACATTTTTTATTACATTAGAATGTGCCCAGACTTTTGCATCAGCAACTCAACTGGAAGGTTTTGGCGGAAGAAAAACACAAGTCATCAAATATACAGTTTCAGAACTATCATTGTAATTGATATAAAGCTTTATGTTAGACTCGCACTATGTGGGTGCTTTTGTGTACCTGGAAACTTTTGGCAATGTTGCTAGCTTGTGAATGGGCCAGATGAAACAAACATGGTTCTCCTATACTTAATTCACATCAGATTATATTTATATTCACTTCTGCTCTTTATTTCATAATCCTTTATGGTTCAAGCTCTTGCTTTGTTTTGACCTGGATTATATCCTGTATCTATAGCTAATATATATTTTTTATTTCCTCCTAGTAGAGTGGATACAGAGGAGGATCACTTGGGCCATCTTGGACAATTCACTGAGGTTTTCTTGTTTTGATGTTCCTCAGAAATAAACCGAAAGATTACAGTATTTTCTTACCTGGAAGCTTTTTAAAAGTAGACCACTACCCAAAATTACTTTGTAAATGTCCACATATCAGGGAGAACCAAAGCACATCTACCCTGGAAAAAAAAAAATAGAGAGGTAAATCGAATAAAAGTATCACAAATATCAAATAATAGTATATGGCATTGAAAATTCCATTCTTTCAGGGGAGCCTGGAGGGCTTGGTCAGTTAAGCGTCTGATTTCAGCTCAGGTCATGATTTCATGGTTTATGAGTTCGAGTCCTGTGTCGGGCTCTGTGCTAACAGCTCAGAGCCTGGAGCCTGCTTTATCTTCTCTCTCTCTCTCTGCCCCTACCTGACTCATGCTCTGTTTTTCTCTGTCTCAAAAATAAATAAAAACATTAAAAAATTTAAAAAATCCCATTCTTTCAATTCTGTTCTCCATCATCCTCTGACAAAAATGGCACTTTGAAAGAATTCTTTGAATATGCCTCATTTATTTTAAAAACATCTGGAAAAAAAGTCTGCTTTTCACAGACAAAAATAGATACAAGATAAGCTAAAATTAAATATAAAAAATTAAATATATATTCAAATATTAACCTACTTATTCGGCCAGTTCTCACTGACTGCTTTTGTCCTTCTTTACTCTTTGACCACACTTTGTTTGTGCTCCTGTTATGATGCCTAAAAGATAATTAAAAATTATTGTATATTATATCATCAAATCCTATGATTTACATTTTTTTTTTTACAAACTTGGAGCTAACAATAGTGCCTGGCATAGAGTAGAGTCTTAATTATTATAGTTCAACCAAGTGACTAACTCATGAACTCAAGTCTATTTAAGATTATAAAATATTTTTTAATGTTTATTCTTTATTTTTTGAGAGACAAAGAGAGACAGAGTGTGAGGAATGGAGGGGCAGAGAGAGAGAGGGAGACACAGAATCTGAGGCAGGCTCCAGGTCCTGAGCTGTCAGCACAGAGCCCGACTCGGGGCTTGAACCCAGGAACCGTGAGATCATGACCCGAACCAAAGTCAGACGCTTAATCAACTGGGCCACCCAGGCGCCCCTATTTCAGATATAAATGATCAAGAGTAAAGTCATGATATATTTAGTATTTAGATAAGCCAATAAATGTATTTGTGAAAACTTTTTAACACCAGTTACTGAAAACATGCAACGTTGCTCATTGCTATCCTCTCAATCAGAAATTTAATCAGAGTAGCTACCTCTCTCAGTGTCCTCAGTAACGGAGATTCTTACTTCATTGTATATAGATAGAAAAAATATATTTTACTTTATTAACGTGAATTGAATTAATTTTTTTCTGAAGACTTAAATTATTGACGTGATTTAGATATATTTTGTACATATGGCTCTTAGCACAATTTTAGCATGTTCATGGGAAGCATTTCCTAAGATGCAATCACCTCAGGTATATTCGTCAGGATGGGCTAGAATATGATGCAATTGCCCTGAAATCTCAATGGCTCACAACAAAATTTTATTTTTCACTCAACGTCTGACACAGTTCACTTAATTCTCCAGGATAGTATTCCAGTGTGCAGTGACTTAGTGGCCTACTTGCTGCTCCTGCTGAGTCATTCCATGCCAACAGGTGGCCACTAGAATAAGTATAGAAAGGGAAGAGAGAGCTGGAGAGTTGCAAGGGATGTTTACATTGTCAAAATCTAGAAGTGGTACACATCATTGTCTTTCAAAATTTGCTTACCAGAACTAGTCCAATGGCCCTGCTCAATTATGAGGGGGTTAAGGAATGTGGGCAGACACGTGGGTGTTCGTGGACATTAAATGTTTTTGCCACAGGGTAGAATAATGAGACTAACCCATCCAAGAAGATTGGATAATGAGACCACTAATGAGACTAGTCTATCCTGTGACGTTACTTGGAAAGGACGTTGGAAAGGAAGATTCTAATAAGCTGTGAAATTTTAATAGAAAGTGAAGAGATACTAGCATTTTACAGGCCAGCCTAGCTTTTACCCTAAAAAAAATAAAGATGACTTTTAAAATATTCTTCAAGGTAAAGGGACATAGCCAACAATAGTCTTGCTAAGCACACTAGTAATGACAAGTATATTATTCATAGTACACTGTTCTGTTGATGCATAGGTTCGAGTCTTAATTCCACTACTTCTCAGTTGTGATTTGGAATAAGATACTTAACTTCTCTGTAAATCAGCATCTTCATCTATAATTGTAAAAATTACACAGACCTGTCTAATAGCTCTGTGGAGCAATGGTGAGGATTAAAGGAAGTGATATTTGTAGAAACCTTACATTAGTGCCAGGCACATAAAAATAATAAATTAGTGTTTGTCAAATAACTAGAAACATTTTAAAACCACTTTATTGATTTTCTTGGCATATTCTAAGTAGTTTTGAGAAAACATTCTAAAAATTCAGAGAATAAAAAACAGCCTAGAAGAAAATAAAGTATTATAAAAATACATATTAATGGCTGGCTGTCCTATCTCTCCTCTTTTCCTATTCTGCTACCACCAATCCTTTCTTCACTCTGTGTGTGTGTGTGTGTGTGTGTGTGTGTGTGTGCGCGCAAAGAACAGACCTAGCTTAGGCTGAGTTTATTCAGTTTAGTCATAAATTGAGAGACTCTAGAAAAGGGAACCAGGCATAGATACTGAGATATAAAATGAAATAAAAATAAACAAAATAACAAAATAAGGAAACAGATTAATAATTGCAACACATTAAGAATTATTAAGGGAGGGACGCCTGGGTGGCTCAGTCGGTTGAGAATCTGACTTCGGCAGGTAATGATCTCACAGCTGGTGAGTTTGAGCCCCGTGTCAGGCTCTGGGCTGACAGCTCAGAGCCTGAAACCTCCTTCCGATTCTGTGTCTCCCTCTCTCTCTTTGCTCTCCCCCTCTCGCATTCTGTCTCTCTCCCTCAAAAATAAATGTTTAAAAAAAAAAAGAATTATTAAGGGAAACATAGTAGACTCTAAGAAAAATATCTTTCCATTCTCTCGAAAAAATTAAGGTCAAAACACCTGTGGGAAAAAAATCGAAAGAGAGATATAGGTATTTTTAAAAGAAAAGATAAAGCAGAAGAGTAAACTGAAAACTTAGACAAGTTGAGGAAACAAAATGAACTTGCATATTAAAGCTATTGTAGAAGTAGCAATGGGAAAATGCTGAACAGAGTAACAGCAAAATCTGTAGAAAACCACACTAAACATGAGTAAAACTGAAAGTGATAAAAGAGAACATGATAGCTAGATAATTCAAAGAATATTTAATGCACAATTAGCATTCCCTGAAAAGAAAAAAACTCAAAGGTATCAATTGGAGACAAATACTTAAAATAATGCAAGGCCTGAATCTGTAGTTTGTTCTTTTTAAACATGTACTGTTATGACATCTTGTCTTAATGTTATCATTGTATTCCGAGTAAGGTTTATTTATGTTAATACTCTCTTTATGTCCTTTCTTTTGACATGAATTAAATGGTCTCCTTGTTTAGACTGTATACATGTGTATTTACCTCAATTTTGAAGGCCTTGTTTCTAATTGTTCAAGTATTTACTTGAATAAATGTAAATTGTAAACTGATATCTATTTCTAGATTTTCCAATTTTTAGGTGCTAATCTATCCCACTGGGAATGAGAAGAGAATTCAAATAAACTACATAGTGAGAGATGCCTCTACAATACAGAGATTCCTAAGGACTGAAAAGAAAATTATGAACAACAGAACAAAAGCTTATGACAAAAGTAGACAAAAAAAAAAAAAAGAAAAAGGAGGATGTTAATAAATTAACAGTCCTACAAATGACAGTTACAAACTCTAAACTAAATAAAACAAAAACATAACCCCCTCCCTCCCTCCAAAGAAATCAGGCTGTTTTTACGAAAAAAATTCTTTGAGGTAGTCTATACTAGTGGTTTGTCCATTATTGAGTCCTTACCCTGATGGCTACCATAGTGTCAGTGGTAGTAGCTCAGGGTGGGTCTGATTCTCCCAATAAATAAACGCTGACCTTTCTAGAATCACAACAAAGAACTCCAGGGCAACCAGAGACACCAAATATGAACAAGGAACCCCAGTAAAGAAAGCTCCAGAAAGGGAACACTAATTCTTTGTATAAATTCAATTTCTGGCTAACTCCGGAGCCATGCCAAGACATGCTAAAACTAAAAGTAGCTCCTATGAAGACAAAGCACTCAACTGAGACATTGCCCCCTGCAGGCTTGGTCAAGGCTATAGTCCAAGTGGGATCAAGTTAACTGGTTGCTGAGATTTAAAAAATAAATACATAAAGAGAAAAAAATCAACAGATGTCAGAAGAATGTCATTAAATCACTATATACAATATTAATATTCACACTATTAATATGAAATGAAAATTACTAAGTTTAAGAAGAAAATGTGACCCATTCTCACGAGAAAAGACCGTTAACGAGCACAGCAACCCCATGGTAACTACATACAGGACTGTCAGACAATGACTGAAGAGTAGCTATTAGAATTGGCCTTAGCGAAGTAAAAGAAGATACTGAAGATAAATGAAAAGATATAAATCAGCATAAAGAAATACAAACATAAAAAGGATGAAAATGAATTTTTAGAAGTAAAAAAAATACGGTATCTGAAGTCAAACACTCACTCATTGGTTTAAGAGCAAAATATAGATAACAGGAGACTCGGTAAACATGAAGAAAGATCAGTAGAAATTATCCAACCAGAAGGAGATGCAAAACCTTTCACAAAATGAATAATAACCCATGAACCTGTGGAATAATATCAGCATCTGACATACAGGTCATCAGAATTCCATAAGGAAAGGAGAATGAGAATGGGGCAGAGAAAAACTTCTTGAAAACCTAATGGCCCCAAACATGCCAAATCTGGTGAAATACATAAATATAAATGTATACATTTACAATTTCAAGAAGCACAGAGAACTCCAAACAGGATAAATTCAAAGAGAATAATGCATAGACATATACCAGTAAAAATTTTTTTTAAAGAAGGCAAAGGGGGCTCCTGGAGGGCTCAGTCCATTAAGCATCTGACTCTTGAATTTGGCTCAGGTCATGATCCCACAGGGTGGAGCCTGCCTAAGGATCTCTCAAGCGTGCGCATGCACGCACGCGCGCTCTCTCTCTCTCTCTCCCCTCCATGCCCCTCCTCCCCAGCTCACTCTCTCTCTCTCTCTCTCTCTCTCTCTCTCTCTCTCTCTCTCAAATAAAAAAAAATAATAATAAAATAAATGTTTTTAAAAAGAAGGGCAAAGAATAAATCTTAAGTAGCCAATGAAATGTCTCATATTACATATAGGGCAATGTTTCTTTGAATTATAATGAGCTTCTCTTCTGAAATTACAAAGGCCAGAAGACACGAACAAGATTTTGAAAATGAAGACAGAAAAGATAGTACAGAATTTATAAACAACTTCCCCCTTTATTAAAAGAAGAAAGTCAAATGACAAGATTACGCAGCTTGGATAGACAGCCAAGAAATATATACTTAGGGCAAATAAACATATTAAAATATATTCAACATTACTATTTATCAGGGAAATGAACATGAAAATCATAATGAGATACTCCTAACCCATTAAAGTGGCTAAAATTAAAAAAAGTGGCTAATGAGTGTGGCTAAAATGGGGAGAAACTGAAATGATCATATGCTACTTTGTAACCTCTTTACTGAAAGATTATAAGGTTTAAAGAAGATAAAATATCAGAAATCTGCTTGTGTCAAATAACCAAAAATGACATATAAATATACACACCAAACTAGCAGAACATGTAAGGGAGAAACTTACAGAGATACAATGTTAGAACATTTTAGCTCATTTCTTTAGACCACAAAAGTACAGAAAAATGTCGAGATATATATTTACACACACAAACACACACACACACAATATCATATGTAATATAATATATATACAGATATAGGATATATCTGATATATGCAGATAGCATACCTTGGATGAAGATAATGTAAACGACTTACATAGTTCAAATCTAAGACTGCCTAAACAGAAGTGTGAGCATATGCTACTAGAATTCATTCTACTCTCAATCCAGCTTTCCCATTTCCAGAAATTCCCTACAAGTCATTCTTTACTGTTATTAACATAAATATGCATGCCTTCTCCAGCCCACAACACTCCACTCCTGCCTAAACTCTGGAGATTCTGTAAATATCTCCCTCTAGACTTTCTAAAACAGCAGTTTATTAGAAGGGGCATAGTTAATAATTAACACAGAAATATGATTAGTGAGAAATGACAAATACTAAACTTGCCAATTCTCTATTAATAATTAATCATTTAAAATATCCATTGCTATTACTTCAGAACTTTCTCATACATCTCATTTACATGAGTGAGAAATGGAATTTGGGAAATAAGTGATTTGGTAATTTTTCTTCCATCATTTTTTATTTGCTTTTTTATTGGGACTGATTATCCAGTGGGGATAGAAATCATTTTCTTCCTCAGCACTCCCACATTAGTCCTCCATACCTATTTTAGCACAGTGGCTAAAATACCAAGCTGTGGAACAAAAGAGACCTCGGTTTCAGTGTGAGATCCATTCTCTTTTAAACTTTCGGACTTGAGCAAAGAGCAATTACCTTCGATCTCCCTCATCTGTGAAAGTGAAATCTTACCATGGCCCTTGGAATATATAGGAGAAGCTGAGTAAGTGGTAGTCAATGTTATCATTGACCACCCTAATAGTTGTTAGCAAAAAAAGATTCGCCTCAGGTCCCAGTCTGTTTGACACAATTAACATCAACAATCCTAAATACAACAAGGGAAACATTCTATATTCTACCATACACATGCCTATTCCCTCCCAATCTACTACCAGTGCTAACTCTCATGACTCAAAGTGTTTGTTTCCTAATGCTATTTAAATGCAATTATTCTGGGGCGCCTGGGTGGCGCAGTCGGTTAAGCGTCCGACTTCAGCCAGGTCCCGATCTCGCAGTCCGTGAGTTCCAGCCCCGCGTCAGGCTCTGGGCTGATGGCTCAGAGCCTGGAGCCTGTTTCCGATTCTGTGTCTCCCTCTCTCTCTGCCCCTCCCCCGTTCATGCTCTGTCTCTCTCTGTCCCCAAAAAAATAAATAAACGTTGAAAAAAAATTTTAAATGCAATTAATCTGTCTTGTTGAGTTTCTGCCATAATGTAAGATTTTAGGTCCAATGCTTTACTGCAATAATACACTGGGATAACCTCCCTAAACAAAGAAGATAAAGCAATAATGAAGGGTCACAATAGAACTGATCTAGGAACTTAAGATCAACCCTGATACCACTGGGTAGGTCTGAGACAAACTTTAATGAACATGTCTCTGAAGAAACCTGATACATGTTTAAAATAAATTTATTAGTTTTTTCGCAAAAGTCAGCTTCAAAACATAACAGCAAAAGAAGTATGGTTTTTACCCAAGAAAGAAGTAGAAAGTTCCTGATGAAATGATAACCTGTTTATTTGCACATGTAAATGTTTTCACCAATTCTTATTAAACATGGCCTACTTTTGTCTCTCCCTATTAAAACGTCCAAAAACAAAATAATCGGAATTACTGTAAACAGTGTGTTGGGGAATCTGTAAAAACTCTGTGGAGATTATAACAAAAGTTCATCACTGCCCCTAGCATCCCTTTGTGGTTCTTTTGAGGTAATATGATTTTGTTGTTGTTGTTTATTTTTTTTTATTATTTATTTATTTCTGAGAGAGAGAGAAAGAGACAGAGAGAAAGAGTGCAAGCAGGGGAGGACCAGAGAGAGGGAGACACTGAATCTGAAGCAGGCTCAAGGCTCTGAAGTATCAGCACAGAGCCCCAACATGGGGCTCAAACTCACGAACCACAAGATCATGACCTGAGTGAAAGTTGAATGCTAACCAACTGAGGCATCCATGTGCCCCGAGGTATTATGTTTTTAAGTATTGCCTTCTTTTAACCAACCCAACAGTGAGATATTTAGTGCAATTCTCTGGATGGATTTTATAGCTTTTCAGAGATTCCTACCTCCTGTTTCTGTTAGAAATACTCTGTTATCTTTGCACAACAATTTTCTGAAGGCCTATCTGGCATATTGTTAGATAAGAAATTCCAAGGTGTAACTGATCTGGCCTTGTAGTCCTCTGGCTGAGCTACAAGATAACTCTCACGCAGTTTTGTGAGTTGGTCAATAAATTCTCTGTTGAAAGTTAAGGGCAAGTATGTTGAAGTGTTCTTGAAAATGATTTACCATATTCTGGTTCCTCTTACAATAATTTGGAGAATATGAATCAAAGACACTTCTATGGTTTGTAAAATAACACAGAGTTTTAAATTGAAATTCGAAAGGGTAAGATAAAGCATTCCCTTAGAAAAGAGTGCACGGATAGTGGTAACATCTAATTAACCACTGGGCAGGGCAGCAAAGTATCTTTATTTTTTGAAACTTATTTGGGTATTTCTGAACATCGACCACGTGTCACTCTTCCAGGCTCTTGCAGAGATGGTGGAAAATACGAGAGATAAAGCCTCTCCTATCAAGAAGTTTACATTCAATTGATAAATCCCATGGAGTTGGAAATAACTTTCCATTTTAATACACCAATGTCCAGAATTCTGCAGAGGACCTTTTTTTCTTTTGGTGTCGTGTCTGAATAGATGGGAGTGGAAACATTTACAATAATGAAGCTATCATATGAAATACTTGTTTCTAAGACTTTTTCAGCACTCAGTCTTGAAACATCCATTTAATCTTTTATCTCCTAAGACAAGAAGGAAAAAAAAGTGTGTTGTTGGTTTTACTTTTGCAGACTATATTAAAGTATTGTGAAGCATTCAGAGTGGGATTCTTTTAAGCTTATTGAGGCTAAATAACAAGTCAGCCATTTAGTATTCAGAGCCAAAAAAAAGATGATTGAGGTCATATCACATTAAACGCCAACAATGAGCAGTTTTCATCTGGTGGGGCATACTTATAAAAGGCAGCGTAGTTTTATCAATATCATTTTTCTACTTCATTGGCTTTTTTAGCCTGGAGGCTGCGGAGGGGGATCACAGACCTCTTCACCTTAGTCCACTTCTATCAAGCTGTGAGGAAAATGGCAAGAAACTTTATTAAGCCCTAAAGGGCAACCATGAATAGATCCACTCCCTTTCCTGCCTTACCCTCTGGAACTTCCTAGCAATGCTTGATGTGCATTCAAGAAAAGCATGCACTTTAACTAACAGAAACGTTCCCTCAATTTCCTTCCGTTTTATCTCTTGGAATTGTGTAAATGCTTCTTTGAATTTAGTGGGAAAGAAGTGGGGTTTGCCTCTAATCAGAGTCAACTAAATAAGGCAATATTTAATAGAGAGGATCATCTAGCTTATATTACCTGGATCCACCATGGGGCCAGATCTGCAGAGAAAGTTGATGCTTGGGACACAAAAACATTACAGCAAACTACTCAACTTTCTCAGAGTAGCAGAGTGGAGTGGAAAATCCTCATGTGTGTCCAGCAAAATTCCCCAACCCTTTCTGACTACATACGATTCAGATAGCCTAAGCATCCCTATGGTAATTCAATTTAAAAATATTAGACACTTTTTTTTATGCCAGCTTTATTGAGAAACAATTGACATACATCACTTGTAAGTTTAAGGTGTATGGTATGATGCTTTGATTTACATATAGTGTGGAATGGTTACCACCATAGGTTCAGCTATCGTTTACCTTCACATATACATATAATGAAAATTTTTAAAAAGAAAAAGGGAAAAAAATCCCCTTGTGATGATAACTCATAGGATTTACTCTCTTAACAACTTTAAGTATCACACAACAGTATTAGCTTTACCCATCATGTCAAATATTTTATCCCTAGTACTTATTTGTCTTATAACTGCAAGTTTGCTCCTTTAACCACCTTCCTCGAATCTTCAACTACAAGTCTGATCTTGTTTACCATGAGGTCATGAGGTTTTGTTTGTGCTTTAAACTTTTTTTTTTTTAATGTTTATTTACTTTTGAAAGAAAGGCAGACAGAGCATGAGCAGGGGAGGGCATAGAGACAGGGGGAGACACAGAATATGAGGCAGGTAGGTTCCAGGCTCTGAGCTGTCAGCACAGAGCCTGATGCGGGGCCCGGACTCATGAACCATGAGACCATGACCTGAGCCAAAGTCAGGCACTCAACAAACCGAGCCACACAGGTGCCCCTGTTTGTTTGTTCTTAAAAATTCCACATATAAGAGAGATCATTATTGTCATTCTCTAACTTATTTCACTTAGCGTGATGCCTACAAGGTCTAATATATTGCCACAAATGCTAAGATTCTCCCATTTTTATGGCTGAATAATATTCCACTGTCTGTTTTATACTATATATTACACATATATATGTTACATATGTGTATATATGTATGGATGTGTGTATATATGTGTGTATATGTATATATATAATAAGTTATTTATCCACTTATCCATCAGCAGACACTTTAGTTATTTCCGTCTTCTTGGCTATTATAAATAATGCTCCTGTAAACACGAGGGTACAGATATCTTTTTGAGTTAGTGTTTTCATTCGCTTTAGATCTATTCTTTTTTTGTTTTGTTTTTGTTTTTTGTTTTTGTTTTTCTTTTGTTTTTTTTTTTTTTGCTTTGGATCTATTCTTAAAAGTGGAATTGCTGGATGGATCGTATGGTAGTTTTACTTTTAATTTTTTTTTGAAGATCTTCCATATTGTTTTCTATAGTGGCTATACCAACTTACGGTCCCCCCAGTAGGTGTACAATGGTTTATTTTTCCTCGCATCCTCACCAACATTTGTTATCTCTTGTCTTCTTGATAATGACCATTCAACAGGTATGAGTTACCTCATTGTGGCTTTAACTTGCATTTTGATTAGAGATGTTCATCATTTTTCATGTACTTGTTGACCTTGCATATATCTTCTTTGGAGAAATGTCTGTTCTGGTCCTTTGCCTATTTTTTGTAATGAGTTTTTTTTTTTTGTTTGTTTGTTTGTTTGTTTTGCTGTTGAGTTATATGAGTTCTTGACATATTTTGGATATTAACTCCTATGAGATATATGACTTGAAAATATTTTTCCCCATTCCATAGAACAGAACCCAGCTTTATTGTTTGGGGACCCAAATCAGTCCAGAGTGTGCACCGAGCTCCCTGGTCAAGTCAGGCCACTGATTTACTCCTGCATATTAGAGAAGCCACAGGCTGTGCTCACTGTTCAAGTGCCACTGTACGTAGTAGGGTTGTTGTAGGCACTATACAGCTTTCCATGTGCTCTGGTTAGGTTCTGTAGTCAAGCTGAATTTACTGATGAGTAGGATTACAAATGATATTCCCTGCCCAAATGCAGCGGGAGAAGCACCTTTAAAGCTGGTAAAGCTCTTTGTTGTTTTCACTCAAGCCAACCTGTACCCCAAGTTCCCTGACTGAACAGGGCCACTGGCTTTGCTCTGCAAACTACTGGCTCTGTCTGCCCACCTCTTAGCTGTAGGGCCTCTGGACCACATAGCTTCAAGGAGTTGTCACTGGACATTCTAGTCATATGGGTTTGGAAGACCCTCTCCACAGTGAGTGAGGCTGTGTCTCAGCTCTCTTGCCTGGGTTAGTAGACCTCTCTGTGTGGTACTGTGCTGGCCTGGGGGAGGGGCGATGTGGTCAAGGAGTAGCCACTTTTCTAATCGTCCTAGCGCAGACTGTCTTCCAGACTCTCCCTGTGGTACAGGGAGTGCTTCATTTCACTATCAAAGACTCTCACAGCGGTGTCTTGTTTGCACAGTTAGCTCTTCTTGTGTGGGGGAGCAAAATCAGGAACAACCTAGGTCGCCATCTTGTTGATGTCACTCTAGTCTAACGCTCTTAATGCTCAGTTTCATCATCTCCTCTTTCATACTGCTCAGTTGAACCTGTCTTAGACAATGAAACACATTTCTCAGATTCTGGTATACTTGTGTTTTTTTTGTTTTCTTTTATGTTTTATTTTTTAAATTTCTTCAAGGCTGCATTGCATAAAAAAATATTCATCATTGTCATTTACTTTCATTCATCTCCTTTTATAACCATCCTTTGCCTTTAAAGAATATGTATCAGTGGCTTAGCGTAAAAAGAGAAAATCCTTGATGGGGTTGTCTAGGTTTATATCATTATGTGGAATCTGAAATGAGTTTCTTGAGGTAGTAAAACATTGATCCACCTGCTATAAAAATTCTTCTGTGAGGACAAGTAAGAATCAGAAATCTCAACCGGCCAACTGCAGTGCTGAGCACTAATATTAATAATACATTGATGTTTGCCTAGGAACTCATCAGCTATTACACTTTTTAAAATAGTAATTATATCATTCCCCTACGTAGCCACAATTCCCTGCTCAGTTTTTTTTTTCCCCCTAGAATGGCATTAGAAAGAAGGTTCCCCTGGTTTAAAGCTTCTATTTGATATAGTAGTTGACAGCACTTTGGGAGAAACAAGGCATCTTTAAAGTTTCAGTATCTTCTCAATCTTTCCTGGCTTCCCCTGCCCCTTGGCTACTAAAAATATGAAAGGCACTCAGCAAAATCAACTTGCAATTTCAAAGAATTTGGCTGTTTTCAAGCCTACTTTGTTCAAAATGAATTTAAATATCGTTCATCATTTGAAGAACTGAAATTCATACGTTACAAATAACCTGAGGGCAGCCCCAGAGTTTCTGGAGTTCTGGGAGAATGGGGCAGCCAGGTGTGCAGTGAAGCTAGATGTAGCGCTTTGCCGAGGGCTGGGCCACTCTTAATTCAAAGCATTCTGCAAGTGAGCAAAACTCAAAGCCACCAAATCAGCTTTCCGCTTCACACCACATTAAATATATTTTGTTTTCAATCTCTTGGTAATTATAAGGCAACACACACTTCTGAAATACGTGGTGCATTTGTCAATTCTTCAACCACAGAAAGAAAATTCTATGTTGTGTACAGTATATCCAAGGCAGGAGAGATTAGAATGAACATCAACAAAATTCATTGGCTACTGCAATAATGTAAGGGAGAACCAACACCAAGGGAATGGAGAGGAGTCCAAGTCCTACGTCATGGCATTCTGTCCTTAGACTTGCCTAATATAAAATGTGCCTATCATGGGAACTAGAGATTTTTTATGTTATGAGTCTGAGATGAAGCTCGGGAACCTGTTTAATGAATACTCCAGATAATTTTTATCCCCAGGAGAATTTGAGGGAATGCTAAGGTAGAGGGTATAAATTAGGGTTGCCTATGAGGAAACTCAGATAGGGCCTTTGCTAAGGAGCTACAGGGGTATGCCGAGGGGCATCCAGGTAAGAAGAAACCTCCTCTGATAACATGTTGCATGATCGAAGCATCATTAAGAGATCAAGTGGGTTGGATATGGATGGATTTATTCAGTTGCTTGAAAAATTGGATGATTAGAATAGCAAAGGTAGCAAAGAAACAAGCAGACACATACGTCTTGAGATATAACAATGAATTAAAACGTAGCACAGAATGGCCCATCTTTTGGCATCATTTCTTTCTCATGTTAAGACCATATATAATATTTTCTTAACTATGTAGGCAACTACGACAAGAGGGATACAATTTCTGTGTTACTAAAACAAATGATCATTTAATAGTAATTTAAAATATATCACTTTTTTATGTTAATTAATCTTCATTTTGATGATAGGGTTATAAATACAGAACACAAACATTTATATTTCCTATAAAAACCGTTAGTAAGGCCCCCAATGTAAGATTTATATTTCTAGAGGGTTCTCTCCCATCCTGGAAAAGTTTCACATTTAAAAGTAAATAAATCTCAGTGTGATACAGATATTTGCTTTTTTCTCAGTGTGATACAGATATTTGCTTTTTTCTCCCCCCTTGTCTCTTTTTTTTAATGTTTGGGTTTCTTTTTGGTTTATTTCTTTATTTATTTAATATTTATTTATTTATTTATTTATTTATTTATTTATTGAAAGAGAGAGAGAGAGAGAGAGAGAGACAGAGTGAAGCTGGGGAGGCACAGAGAGAGAGAGACACAGAATCCAAAGCAGGCTCCAGGCTCTGAGCTGTCAGAACAGAGCCCGACGTGGGGCTCGAACCCACAAACCATGGGATCATGACCAGAGTGGAAGTCGACGCTTAACTGACTGAGCCACCCAGGTGCCCCTTGTCTTAGAGGCCTATTTCATCTGATTTGGCAGGGTATGTATAAACTTGGATCTTATCACATTTTTGAGCTGTCTGCTTAGGAAAGGCTTCTTTGGGCCCATGCTGTCCCATTGTATTTGGAATGCTAGCCTATCTTACTACTTGCTTTTGTTGATGATGCTGAAAATTCCTTTATCTCTGGGAGGAAGTGCGCTTGATAGGTTGATGCTGAAGCCTCAAAACTACCAGCGCTGACAGGAACAGGTTTTGGAAAAGGCTCTGTATCTTTTCATTTTCTCGGGGGCTATTACTCCAGTCTCTATTAATACCAAATAAATTTATTTAATTTAGTGTAGCACATTAAAGAAAAAACAAATCAAATGAAGAAAAAGACACCATTTTCTGCTTTAGATAAAGACAATTTTCAGGATTCAATGTTTAAATTCAGAGTTTCATTCTTCACAAGGGAATATTCTTTGGGACATCATGGGTGGACCTTTCCGGGTCTAACCTCAGGCCCCTGTACTCAGCTGCTTCCGTTGCAGGAGAACCCTTCTTCACAGGACCCCTCATTCTTAAAACGTCACTTCTTTGATTGAGGTCTCTTATTCTCTGAATCACTCCTGTTTCTTATATATGTTTCCCCAAGTTTGTTGGTTTCATTTTTGTTTTTTATTAAATCAAAGGGATTCCTATACATTACGTTTAAGGGAAGATATTAGTTGTCAAGAACTATGTAGTGTCTACCCAATTGAAGACATATATATATATATATATATATATATATATATATATATATATATATAGGTAGATAGATATAGATATATAGATACAGATATAGACATAGATATAGATAGATATAGATATAGATATAGATATCTTCATTTGGACATCTTTTGCATTTGGAAACAATCCATTATGCTTAAGACTATTGTTTAATTGCTTAAGTGATTTCCATTCCAGTCTGCCAGACTAAAAATGGAGCCATTCTATTTCCTTGCTCAACTCTATTCCATCATGCAATTCTACTTTATAATTTTTATAAGGAGTCTTTAAAATCTCCATTTCAGGAAATGCTTGATTAAAGACAAAAATTACTTTAAAATGCACCATTATTACATAAACCACTATCCTTATGGGGTGCCTGGGTGGCTCAGTCGGTTGAGTGTCCGACTCTTGGTTTTGGCTCAGGTCATGACCTCATGGTTCGTATGAGCCCCGTGTCAGACTCTGCACAAGCAGTGTGGACCCTGCTTGGGATTCTCTTTCTCTCCCTCGCTTTCTGCTCCTCCAATGCTGGTGCTGTCTCTGTTTCTCTCAAAATATATAAATACATTTTTTTTAATGGAGGAGGAGGGGCGCCTAGGTGGCTCAGTCGGTTGAGCATCCAACTTCAGTTCAGGTCATGGTCTCATGGTTCGTGGGTTTGAGCCCCGCATCAGGTTCTGTGCTGACAGCTCAGAGCCTGGAGCCTGTTTCAGGTTCTGTGTCTCCCTCTCTCTGCCCCTCCCTTACTCACACTCTGTCTTTCTCTGTCTCAAAAATAAATAAACATTTAAAAAAATTTTTAAAAATGGAGGAAGAGATGGTAGATATGCAGATAAACATGAAGTTTTATTTTTCACCATTTCCACCTCCAATTTTGGATCCCCCTTCATTCCTGGGGTTTAAACAATGATATTGACTTTCTGATTATCTTTCCATACTTTTAAATATATGTTTATGTTGTTCACTGGCCATAGTTTAAAGTGGGTTTATTAATTTATTACTGAGTTGGTCATAGCTTTGTAACAAATATAACTGTTCAAATTTTGTCACTTTCAGAGGATTCATTCATACAGAGCTACGTCTGAAAACAATGTATCATTGGAGGAAAGACAAATAATTTATCCATTGGATACCCCCACTGCTTCTCATCCTGCAATGATCCAATGCCTCTGCACATCTAGACTATGTGACACTGGTCCTCTAGGACCACTGAGGTATGTAGAGTCTCTCTTTGCAAATCAAGTTCAGTTAGCACTCAGGAATCCAAGTAGGGGCTTGGAGGCATTGGTTTTACACATCACGTATAACCCTTGTTCTTTAATGATGGTGTGTAACCTTGATGACATGAAATAAAATGTATTAAATATGACAGGACAGGTTTGGCCTTAGTCTCACAGTCAACTGGTCGAATGCTAGCAGTAGCCTTATTGAACCAATGCACACAACTACATTACCATGAAAATAGGGTACTTCAATAAAAGTATTTCGTTCTGAATTGTAAGAGTTGAAAATTGTTAAAAATGTTTCATTTCAGTTTTTAAAAATAGAACTTTTTAAATTAAGTAATTTAAGAGGAAAAGGAAAGGGCTTATTCATATGCCCATCAGAAAAGAGATCATTAAAAATATTACCAACAATTTGAAGATGACAACCATGATAAAGTTTTCTTCTTCAGTATATTTCATCTTGAGTAAGTAATTCCTGTTCCTCTGGATCTTAGATAAAGCAATTTGCTTTCATAAAGTATATCTGCTTCTAATCTAAAACAAGTTTTGGAAGTTCTGATCTAGATACCTGATGGTATCTCAAAGCTGTTGAACCAATGTCTGCTCAGATCCCTACACCAATGCCTCTCTCTCTCTCTCTCTCTCTGTTTAATGAACCATGATTTATTTTTCACTTTTTTCTTTTGTTTTTTTAGTGTGATAAATAAAACAAATAACGTGAAATCTATGATAAAAAATATTTTAAGTGATCCGTACATTACTGTTAACTATAATTACAGTGCTGTACTGATCTCTAGAACTTATCCATCTTGTAACTGAAACTTTCTATCCATTAAATAGTGATTCTTCATTTCTTCCTCGCCCCATTCCCTGGGAACCACCATTCTACTTTCTGCTTCTATGGGTTTGGCTTCCTTAGATATCTCAGATAAGTAGAACCATGTAGCATTTTTCCTTCCGTGATTGACTTATTTCACACAGCATAATGTCTTATCTATGCTGCTACATATGATAGGAGGTCTTTTTTTTTTTATTAGGATAGTATTCCATTGTATATGTATACCACATTTTCTTTACCCATTCATTTGTCAATGGACATTTAAAATAAAACCACCATATGATGCAGAAATTCACATCTAAGTATTATCCAAAAGTACTGAAATCAGGATATCAAAAAGGTGATTCTCTGCAACATGAATGTCTAGGATTACCTAGTACAGTAATTTACATAAGGATCTGGGACTGATCTTTATTGAAGGTCAGTTTCTGCTTCATAACTTACAAAGAACTTTTAGGCAAACACAGTAAATATGAGAAAAAAAAAGTATGAACTATTTTGTTGGTAAAACGGAATGTGGTTGTGGTTACCTTATAATAACTAATAACGGGGACAATTAGAATGGAGAACAATTACTTACTGGGGTACAATACATAGTATTTTTTAAAGACTTGATTAATTTTTCCTCCTTTGAAGATAAACAAATCTTTTGGAAAGTGAGGGCACAGACATTTTCCAGAGTTGTTCTATAATATGCACACCTTTAAAATATATCTACTATTAGGGGCATCTGGGTGGCTCAGTCGGTTAAGCATCAGACTTCAGCTCAGGTCATGATCTCACAGTTCATGAGTTCAAGTCCCATGTTGGGCTTTGTGCAGACAGCTCAGAGCTTGGAGCCTGCTCTGATTCCATGTCTCCCTCTCTCTCTCTCTGCCCCTCCCCCACTTACATTCTGTCTCTCTCAAAAAATAAACATTACAAAAAATTAAAATGTATTTATATTAATAACACTTTGCCTAACCAGAAAGAGATGTCACCTACTATAAATTATCCTATTCCTAGATTGCTTCTGAATTTAAATGTGAGAAATACTGTGAGGTGATCATTGCTAGTGTGTGAAAATAGACATTTCTCTGCTGATCCTCACAATATTGCACTGGCTATGAGAGATTCCATTACAAAGAATAACATACACCAGCATTTATGTTAGAATGCAATTCTTGTATCTCTTCAGCAGTGGATAAAAAAATATATATATCTAAAGAGGTTTAAGTGAATTCATTTCATTTTATTTATTAATTTGAAATCCTATCTTTTCCTCATATTATTTCATAATAAGGAGCATGACAGATGAAAGTGTTACATATGATTCCATTATTCTCTATAGTAAACATCTCATCAGATGGTCTACCTGGCATCTCAATCCCCTAAAACCTCCTTCCTTTCCCACCATTCATGTCGCCATGATGAAAAAGGACATATTCTTGATATAGCTACACCCAGCTATATTTGATTGGTTCCAGTTTTTGATTTTGGTGTTTGCTGAGGCCATGAAGGTTTTCTATCGATGGTCACACGGCCATTAAGTAGAAGAACCAACTCTAAAGCACCAGTGTTCTCATTCCTTTTTTAACTATCCTGTCAGATAAACTCCGAGAAGGTGGAGATGTTTGGCTTGCCTGTTCGAACATTCTATACCCAGTTAATGGAACACCAATGATGTCCAATAAATAGTATTTTAATAAACGGAAACCTGTAACATATTCTATTCATATTACTAACCAAAATTAAGCTTCTCCATCTAGTCAAGGAGTTGGGAGTAGCAATACAAGCTATGCAATAGATACGTGGGGATTTTCTTTGCGTAAAGATGCAAAACCATCTAGTTTAACCCATTGTACTCATAATTAGTAGGCATATTTTGGACAAAAGAAATAACTGTATGCATGATTATTCCACATGTAAAGTAGTTTTGGTGTACTTTCTAAACCCTATTTTAATGTAATTATCTCTAAGAATGAGGACATGTAAATAAATACTTGTTCTGACATTTAATGGATGATGAACAAATGTCATCTTATTGCTACTTGCACATATATACTTTAT
This sequence comes from Acinonyx jubatus, assembly GCF_027475565.1. Classification (NCBI taxonomy): domain Eukaryota; kingdom Metazoa; phylum Chordata; class Mammalia; order Carnivora; family Felidae; genus Acinonyx; species Acinonyx jubatus. The sequence goes on from NC_069391.1 coordinate 45,127,919, forward strand.
AAGAACATGGACTTCTTAATCCAGTTTGGCATTTCTTACTACTATTTCCTAATCTAATATGCTTTTATTTCATGAGTGTTGATGAGTCAATTACTGGTCTTTGTAATTATAAACTATGGCAAAATAGAAAGAATAGCATAAAAGCATGCATAATTTCTATATTTTACTTCTATATGAACATGACTACTATATTTTTATCACAATTTATGCAAACTGTACCATGCACTAATTTCAAATGAGTACTAATAATGTCTCTAAAAATGAAAAGACAAGAATGGCAGAGGCAAAAGTGATTGCCAACCAACACATGTGAAAACCTGAAAAAAAGAAAGCCTCTCCCTATTTCGTTGTCTTTATTGAAAGAAAAATGTTGAGATTTCTCCCAAAAAGAACAGTAACATGGAGAAAGTAAAAGAGATCCAAGAAAGACACTAGACCTGTCTACTAGAAGAGGCTATGAATAGCCTGAAAGAGTTACAGAAGCCGAGAGGTCCTGCCCAACAGCAGGTGACACTATCTAGGATGTGCGAGAGCAAGTGAAGTCTCAACAACAAAAATGGATGGCTCAAGAGTAAGTGAAGCAGCTGAAAGGCATCCAGAAAATCCATCATCAAGAAATTCTGATTCCATTCTAATGACCATAGTTCAGAAGCAGGACTCAAGTCGCTCAGTGTCACTGAACAATAATGAGGCCGTGTTTAAGCACCAGCGATAGGATACCAAGATTAGAATCCATTAAGGAAAACTGGAGAGTGAGGTGTTGATAAAAATGAAGCAAAATCCCACTGAGAAGAGATAGGGTACAAAGTTGAAAAAAAAGGGGTGGGGTGCAGGGACGGTGATGCTGCAAAGAGGCAGTCTGAAACTCTTTAAACTTTTCTATTTCTGGTCAGGATGGCTCCTAGATAGGTATCAAATGGTCACAATATGAGAGGTACAGGAAGAACATCAGCTATGGATCCAGGATCAGTATCTTACCAATTTTCCTCAAATAGACAAGTTAGCGGTGGGTGGTAAGGCAGTCAAGACAAAAATGAAGTAATTTAGCACACATATTTATTGTTAAGCATGTGAATTTTAATTTTGACTCTGTCCCTCCTTAACTGTTTACTCTTAAATCACTTAACTTGAATATGAAATAGACATACTTCATTTATAAAATAAGGACAATAAGACTATCATAACTTCGAAGATGAAGCTATTATATAAACAACCCTTTACCACAGTATAAACAAGCAGTTGCCTATAACTAGCCACATTAGCATATGTGTACTTACTGAAAGGTAATAACCACTTAGGCCTACACAAAAATTCATAAAAATTATAAACTAAATAGTAGACTTCAGCAGACTCTAAAGTTAGCTAAGAACCTGCTACAGAATTGTGAATTGGAAAAATTAAATGTGAATCTTTTTAGGAGATGTAAACTAAGTTGAAGTTTTGTGGGTTTTCTTTTTGTTTTGTTTTTTTTTTATGTATTTTGTTCCTGCCATAACCTATATACATGTTAACTGTTATAGCAAATATGTTCTTCATCCCTGGTAATAGAAGGCTTTAAATTTCAGGCATACAATTTTTAAAAGTAAATCTCTGTCTCAAGACAATACATTATAAAGGTTATTGTTTTCATGATTACTCATTACAATTGGCTTTTTGAACATTTGGTAAACTTTTCTCTATGGTTTGTGGTTTTTCTGTATCTTACAGGTGTTTCTAAGTCAAGATAATAAGAAAGAGTGGTTCCGCAATGCTCATATAAATTTAGGTTAATAGGATCATGGAGACGATGTGGATATAAGATCCATCTCCAAACTGAATATGACCTTGCAATTCTCATATCTGTACTATGGCAGGGTAGCCAGGTTCTGCCACACCTTGCTGCAAACTACCTACACTTTCACAAGTAATACTTCCTAAAATTGAATCTTTAGGTAAGGAAAAAAAGCAGAGGATATGACTCTTTTTCTTTGAAATAAATGTTTTAAAATTTCAGCTGGCTTCCATAATTCATCTTATTATGAGTGCTTTGTATTAAAAATACCATTCTTAGAAAACTTATCTAATCATTTAAACTGGTAACAATAATGCACTTTTATGAGGGGTACATTTCTAATTATGCTTTTGTCTCTCAATAGGAACTAGTTTGTTTAGACTATTCAGGGAAATTTCTAGGGCTCAGTATTCTATTTTGACAAAACCAATAATAAAATGTTCAGTGGATTCATGACTAAAGATTACTCTACATAATTTAGTAAAATGCTTGAAATAAAAAGAATTTAACACTGAAATTCAGAGAGAGCTAAGATAAGCAACTGCCATCAAAAAGAGAAGGGAAAAGTAAGATTTCTAATTTAGAGGGAAAATGCAAGCATCAAATATAAACATCATCTCAAACTTGCACCTTATACCTACATGCTTCCATATCAAGTAGATATTTTTATGAGCATGTATAAGTATGTTGGTGATTCTCATTTACAAAAGCTAATCAGAAACTGACGTGTTATATTAAGTTTTTATGTTTCTCTTTATAGCAGATCAGCTTTCGAGACAAAAATTTCACTAGCTAGACATTCAAATATAACCATTAGGAAAATATAATATTTCTAGGAAAATATTTTAATTTTAACTACAGAGATTAATTTCATACATATATACATATCCAATGTTATAACTTTATAATAAAATAGTTACTTGGGGTGATTAGTGTTTATTATTTAAGATAAACAAAATTAAATCGGTAATTACAGAGGTAAATGGTAAACATTTTCCCACAATTCCTCTAATATGTCAAAATATAATTTTCTAAAACTCTTCCTGAAAAAATATGTTAATACAGGATAATAAAATAACAAATATTAAGTGTGTTAATATCTCTGAACATATCTCTGAGCTTTACCTACCTTAAATCACTTCATCCTTAAAACATACTTATTATATATATATCCGTATATACATATATATATATCCACATATATGTAGAGAGATATATATATATGGATCCATATATATATGGGTATATATAAAATTATATATCAAATCATTATGTTGTAATGAAACCTGAAACTATCGCAAGGATAGAGGTCAGTTATACCTCAAAAAAACTTATTGTGAGGTTGACTTATACTCATTTTACAAATGAAAGAAACCTAAGTTTGAATTGGAAATGTTACGTGCTCAGAGTCATAGTCAGTAGAAATGTTGGTATTACTATACCAATTATGTATACCATAAATTACATACAAACTGAAAACAGGAACATATCATATCTATAACTTGCAAATGCACGCAGGTATACATGGATGAAGCATGTGGGTCAGGACAAGGGTGGTGAGGCTAATAAAGTGCCTAGGGGACAAAATTTAAATTTAATTTCTCTGAGAATTCTGGAAATGTGAGACAGTAGTTGAATGATCTGTGTGTGTGTGTGTGTGTGTGTGCGCGTGCGCTCACGCACGTGTGTTTTGGTATAATTAATATACAATATTAAATTAGTTTCAGGTGTACAACATATTGATTCAACAATTCTATATATTAATCAGTGCTCACTATGTTAAATGTAGGTACCATCTGTCACCAAACAACATTATTACAATATTATTGACTATATTCCCTATGCTGTAGTTTTCATCTCCGTGACTTAGTTTGTAACTGGAAGTTTGCTCCTCTTAATCTCTTTTATCCCCTTTAGTATTTGCATGATCTTAATAGCATATGCTTCTTTACATTGTGTACCCCAGATACTTCACTTGCCACAATCCCAAAATTAGAGTGAGTGAGTTGGTCCTGGGAGAAGATAATGTAAAACCCTAGTGTGCGTCTGTTAATCTTCCTTCAGCGTTTCTGATTCTCTGCTTTCCTTTCAGAAACCATGTCCACTGGTTGAACCTTTGAGCAGAAACATCCTCTCAACAATCAGTTATGAATATTTGTAATGGAACCTTTCTTAGGATTTCAAAATGGAAGAACATAGCACCAGTTCTTTGCAGACTAAAACAAACACCTTAAGCCTATTCTCAGTACTAGGAAGTACTTAAAGAAGCCAGAAGCTCATGGAGGAAAGCAAAAAGGCAACTATCTCATGTTGAGGGTCTGTTCAGAGTCAAGCACTTTCCTTGGCGCTCAGCAGATATTTACTGAGCACCTACAAATGTGATTAGCATTATTCGAGCCACTAAATCAGTGACAAAACAGATAAAAATTTCTGACCAGAAAGAGTGCACATTGTACTAGAGGAGAGACAATTAACGGAATAAATAAAATATCTAGGATGTTATAGTACAACACTATCCTAAATGGTTGGGCCTCATTAAGAAGCCTCCATTCTTGCCCCGTTCCTCATGACTGATCCCTGAGGGATGGAGAGTCCTCTCTGGGCGTGCATCTGTAGACCAAAGAACCAAGATTTCTGTTTGCTGCAGATACGTGAAAAGCTATGGCTTGATGTCTGGGAAGAACACATGGATTGTCAGTGCAATGAATGGGCCCTGAAGTAGAAAGATGAGAGTTTCGAAATTTGAACCCCCAGGTGAAACTCTGAGGAGCCTGGCAATTTGAAATGCAAAACTAACCTTCCTCATTGCCGTGAAAGTACATGTACTGGGGGAGAAGGATAAAACATGTTTCATTTAATATTTTGTTACCTGGATAGAAAACACTTAAAATTTATATTTATTGTATATGGACTTCTATTTATACTCTTGCCTCAGGCCTGGCAAATGTTAGAAGCAAACCAGTTAAAACAAACAAATGCTACAGAAAAATAATGCAGAGGAGTGAAGGGGATTAGGTTTAAAACAAATGGGATGCAATTTTAAACAAAATGCTCAGAAAAGGGGATTGTGGAACAGACTTGAAAGAGGTAAGAGAGTTAACCACGCAGTTATACGGAGATATCCCAGGCAGAGAGAAAGCTTTCCCTAAGAGAGGAGTGTCACTGGAGGGTTTGAGGGGTGAGGAATAGCAATCAAGTCAGTGTCTATGGAGCAGACTAACAGACAAGGTCAGAGATACAGAAGATGGGTGCAGTGTTGTGTCATTTTAGACAATGACTGGTCTTTTCCTAAAATATGGAGATTTTGGAGGGTTAGCAACAGAGGAATAATAGGGATCAGACTTACATTTGGGGGTTTTTGTTTGTTTTGTTTATATAGTTTATTTATTTTTGAGAGAGAGAGTGTGTGTGCAAGCAGGGGAAAGGCAGAGAGAGAGGGGGGGAGAGAGAATCTCAAGCAGGCTTCGACAGCGCAGAGTCCATCGCAGGGCTCAATCATATGCACTGCGAGATCATGATCTGAGCTGAAATTGAGAGTGGGACACACTCAGTCAACTAAGCTACCCAGGTGTCCTTGACTTACATTTGTTTAAAAGATTGTCCAGGCTATTTTGCAGACTTTTAAAAATCACTCAATGACATGCCTTGAAAATCAGAAGTAGGAGCTGACAATGGGAGGTGTGAGTGACCAGTTAGGTTATTGCTGACAAAAGTTTATGGTCACTGGAACTGGAACACTAGCCGTAGTGGATTCTGGCTATACTCTGAGCTTTTGAACCTTCTTTCCAGGACAAAGCCTTGAAAATAATTTATGATTACCTATCACAACTCTTACTGATTTATTGAAAAAAAAAACTGGTATAGCTATAGAATACACAAGATTAAGTTGGTTATTATCAGATGATTTATAGCAAATGTGACATTCGGAGTATTTTAGTAGGGAAGTTTCACTTCATGTATTATAAAATTTTGCAAAATAGGTACACAGATTTGTCTAATATATAGTATCCTGCCAGTACACAGCAATAGTTAGGTATCAAAGTGATAAACACTAGAAAAATAAATTTATTTGGGGCCATATTATTTATTCATTTGTATACTATAATGTATTGCAATGAAAAGAAAGTCATTAGGATACAGCAGATTCAAATTATGATCAGAATTTATCATATTAAAAATACTAATTCCTCAGAGAATGAATATAAACTGGCCGCATAATTTTGTAATGAAATTGTTTAAAAACATTTTTTTGATGTTTTTATTCAATTTTGAGACAGAGAAAGCACAAACTGGGGAGGGACAGAGAGGGAGAAAGGAACCAAAGCAGGCTCTGTGATGACAGCACAGAGCCCAATGCCGGGCTCAAACTCACCAGTGGTGAGATGGTGACCTGAGCCGAAATCAGATGCTTAGCTGACTGAGCCACCCAGGTGCCCCATAAAGAAGTTGTTTTTAGATAATTTCAGTATAAATGCTATGGTAGGCAGAATCATGCCCCTCCCCACTCCCAAAGATGTTAATATCCTAATCCCTTGAACCTGTGAATACGTTAGGTCACATGGTAAAGGAGAACCAAGGTTACAGATGAGATTAAGGTGACATTAACGGAATCACTGAATTTAGGTAATATTGTTTTCTGGATTATCAAACTGGTCCAAGGATACTTCTATGAGGGAGGGAGGTGAGTCAGTGACAAAGAAGTGAGGACAAAGCAAGATTGTAGAGACGTGGTGTGGAATGATGTGGTATGATGGGATGAGATGAGATATGAGGACTCAACCTGCCAATCCTGGCTTTGAAGACGGAACACAGCCATGATCCAAGGAATGTCAGGGCCCTTAGAAGGAGGAACATGGAAAAAACCAGAAACCGAAAAACCAAATTATCCCCTTAGAGCTAGCAGAAATTAATGAAGCCCTGCCAACACCTTGATTTAAGCTCAGTGTGAGCCATTTTGGATTTCTGACCTCCAGAAGTGTAAAATGATGAGTATCTGATGTTTTAAGTCACTAGGTTTGTGGTAATTTGTCATAGCATCCACACAAAACTAGTAAAAATAGGAGCCTAGGTTAATCAGACTGATCTATGGTTATAAACTGTAACTACTTTAGCTGAAATCTTTGAAAAGATTTTATACTTGATAAATGGGTTGGGTAAAAGAAACCCAACATACCTTCTAGCAAAGGGAGGTTACAAATATCCTGTTGACTTGGCCTCAGTTCTGATTAGTAAAAATGTCTCCATCCTACCCTCCCCCGATCATAATTAGAGAATATAAGCATTCAATAGACAAATGAAATAGTATGTGGAATAAAGTCAAACAGAGAATGAAAACAACAAAGTAAAGAGAAAAAGTCGAAAGGGTCAAAGAGAAAAGGCAGATTACCAATCAAGGAACCACAGTTATGTTGACAAAAGATTGTTTAAGAACATTAAGAGAGACCGGAAAATGATGAATACTTTTTGAAAGTTCTGAGAAATAAGAACTATCAACTTTGAACTATGTATTAAACTAAATAGTCATTTGTGAATCAAGTAAAATTAAACATATTTTCACCAATAGATCCACAATTTAAAAAAAAAAAGAAAACAAAACAATTAATAGTAAATGAATTCAGTATAGTGGATAACTCAGGATTTGGAGAAAAATGAAGAGTTTGACAAAGAGCCTAAACCTGCATTTGTTCCATTTCATCAAACCAGTTGTTGGATCATCAATGATTATCATGATTCTCTGCCATTTTTTATGTTTGAGAGATCTCATCATAATTTTAAATGATTCTAATATGAGAAAATGGATAATAAAAACAGGGTTGTAAATGACAATTTAAGAATACTCTGAGAATTCAAAGGAAGAAAATCAAGATAAGAAAATGTAACAAGTTGAATTGAGTGGCGCAGCTTCAATTGATAATTAGCATCTGGAGGACTGAAAGTAAATAAGTTGAAAACAAGCACAGGCACAATAGAATAATTAACCGAGTTGAAAACCACAGCCTCCTTAACAAATCCGTGCACAAAGTTAATCTTCCATTGCTCCAGATCAAATGAATACAAAGAGGGTGGCAGCTGGATTTCATATGGCAATTTAAAAGTATCAGAGATAAAGTTCTTATTAGTATCCAGGAAGAAAATCTAGTGCGTCAATAACAAAAAGAATCAGAAAACCTCAATTTCCTCTTATTTATTTATTTATTTATTTATTTATTTATTTGTTTGTTTGTTTGTTTAAATAATGAACAGTTGGCACTATATCTAAATAGCTAAGCTGAAAATTTACAAATGCGGTTGTTTTGCGAGAGGTTGAAATAGTCTTCTCTCCGTAACTGAAAAAACTGGTAGGTAAAATAGAAGGAAGATATTGGGTACCATAAATGAGGTTGAAGTTTTCAATGTATTAGTACCAATACATGTATTTATACTAAAATTAGCACCTAATAAACATATACTATACCTTATATTCAAGGTTTTGTAAAAAATTCACAGAACTTACAATCTGCCCATCTCTTCCCGATCATAATTTTGTATACACGTATAAACACATATGTATTTGTGTATTATAAACATATATACACATAAATCCATATATATTTATTTAGTATCACTGTACTATGCACAAAATAAGGGAATTAGAGGACAAAAATGAAGTCACTGCGATAAATGAAAGTGGCAATTTAGAATTGAAGTTTCAGGCTAACCTGAGAATATCTTTTATTCCCGGTGGCCTTTAGCTGTTTTAGTTTTTATTTTTTTTCCTAGATGATGCAAGTCTCAGTGGACCAGATACAAAATCAGGGCCCACCTTAATAGTATTACCTTACCTAAAACTAAGCCTTGAACTCTACCAAGTATGAGCTAGGAGAAAACAATACTATGGAAGAGGACATTATGGAAGCTTGCAGACTTTTACACTGGGTAACAGTGGGAAAAATAATCTAATATGAAAATTTTAACTATAAGTAGGCCTTGTGAAGGACTGTGCCCCACAGTCAAACTCAGGTTGAAAATTGCCCCTCAGTGCCTGAGAAAAGTAAAGACAAATCCTCTCTGGAACAAACACTCCTTAATCTAAGGTCGCAAAAATTCCACAGAAAAATTCTGAAAATCAACTCATAGTTACAGATCACAAAACCTCTGAGGACACAAAATACCATGAGAATCAGCCAGTAGAAAAAATAGACAGTCTTCCAAAGCCTTCAATAGAAGAGGTCAGAATAATAAACAAGAAGGGCTATCTAATCTCTGGTGGAGTTTAAATGCTTTCACTAGGGGACTGGTAAAAGAGTAATGAAGGCAACTTCATAAAACTAAGTATCATCTAGATTTGAGTTTTTGACTCTTTAGTTAATTTTAATTATTTAATTTAATTTAATTATCCATTATCTCAAGTATCATCTAGATTTGAGTTTTTGACTCTTTAGTTACATTAAATTTTGGTATGATGGTATATGGTACGATTGCTGTAATCCTTAGATGTATTTAATGCAATGGATTAAAAGGTTTGGAGAAGATATAGAACAATGTGGGAATTATCTCTTGTGTGTAATTGCCATTTCTTTGGAAACTCAGTAGGTCTATCCCCTTGAAGATCTGTCACAGCTCTAAGGACCTTGTATCTTCAATTCAGCATCAAAGCTTTAAGCTGATACTATCTTGTTAGGAAGTGAACCATCAACACATCACCAGAGCGTATTACTTTTTATCACAAAACAAAGCATCAAATTAGTGTATCCTAGGTCTCATTTACCAGCTACATATTTGCTAGATAACTTTACAACGTGACAAACAAAAAAAGGATATAATACTGATGATTAGTATGACATCTTTGCAGTTAACGTTCACATTTTCCCTCCTGAGGGCTGCCCCCATACACACACGAAAACCAGGAATGGGTGGGTATTAATGACCCTGCTGGAGCCCTGTAGGCACCCCCTCCACTGGGACCGTGCACTAACCGCTAGCTTCCAGGAGTGTTGTCTGCTAATGGCTCAGTTTAGCCCGTCTTAGATGGCCCAGGACCTAGAGGAGCCTCTTCACCAGGGAATGCCCAGTGGACTTCAGCCAAAACCATATCTTTGCCTGGATTTGTTCCTTATGCTTCTTCCTTCACCCCCTTAACAGGTCTCATCTGAGAGCCCTCTCTCAATAAATCATGTACTCAAGAGTCATCTCAGGCTATTGAACTAGAAAACCCAAGCTAAGAAAACATGTTGTGTAAAACTGTTGCAGGTTAGTTGTCGTGGTAAATCGCACACTGCCAAACATTTGACAGCTACTCACAGAACATCCACAGTATAGACTATTACTTGTTCCTCCTCCCTTACAGAGTCTCCTTTATACTAAGTAATCATAATGTGTCGTGAGTGTATGTATGTTTTAAAAATCTGTAAATAAGTGTGTTTACATGTATGTATTAATAAACCAAATGTGTTCATCTTTGTGTGAAATTCTAATGGAATTATCCAGAATATTTATACACTTCCAGGCAATCTTAGTTTCTGCAAAAATAAAACAGGTCCCATTTGGACTTGGTTGAATCTGCTTGTTTAGAGAAAAGAGTATCCTGGGCTGTTTTAGTATGTTGCAATTTTTATAGCGCCATCATGTAAAGAACTCATCTATTGGAACAGACATCACTGTGATAAAAACATGAAGCACAAATTAATTTCATAAATTTGAAGTTATAGAAGAATAAATATTTTATAAGGACAGAGTTTTAAGTAGAAATCCCTTACATTACCATAAGCCATAGTATAAAAGAATCAAAAAAGATGATTTCTTTTTAAATAACCTTCCCCCCCCCCCCATTTCCTCCTTGGGAAGTAACTTGGACATTGTTTACACTACTTTGATTTCATTAATGCAGATGGTTTCACTAGTTCTTTCTAACCATTGCCCAAGAAAGAATTTTCTTGATTAAAATCCTGTGCTTTTGTCGAATACTCTAGTTGGTTTCAGACCTCACCTTTGGCATTATCTTGAGCTCTGTGAAGGCAGCCTGTACGACAGAGAAAGATGTCTTGGTCCAAACAGTTGTACTTACTAGGATAAGAGGACTTATATTCTAGCTAGTTAGCCTTTTATGCATAAATTCATGCACCCATCCATTCAATAAGCATTATTTTTTTGAGAGAGAGAGAGAGAGCGAGCGAGCATGTGTGAGCAGGGGATGGGCAGAGGAAGAGGGAAAGATAGAATCTTAAGCAGACTCCGTGCCCAGCAAGGATCCCTATGTTGGGTTAGATCTTATCTGCCTTGAGATCATGACCTGAGCCAAAATCAAGAGTCCCATGCTTAACTGATTTAGCAACCCAGGGGCCTCAATAAACATCGTGAATGTTTAATATGTACACAGAACTATGCAAGAGTCTGATATTAAAGATGGGCAAGGCAAACTTCTGTTGTAAAGGGACTAGAAGTGTAGGATTGGAAGTCAAACATCTAATAATATTTCACAGGGGCACCTGGGAGACTCAGTCAGTTAAGCATCTGACTTTGGCTCAGGTCATGATATGGTTCATGAGTTGGAGCCTGGAGCCTGCTTCAGATTCTGTCTCTCTCTCTGCCCTGACCCCACTCACGCTCTGTCTCTCTCTGAAAAATAAATAAATGTTAAAAAAATATCTTTAATACTATTTCACAAAGCATCATTTGCTAAGAGTCATAGAGGTAGTGTAAACAAGGCCCAAGCACTTTGGAAGGAAGAACAAGGACACCAAATAAAGTTTTGTTCAAAACAAAAGGGTTCGCGATTTTTCTCTGCTCTGGTTAATCAAAAATGAAGAAATCCTTTACTTAAAAAAATTAGAAATTGAACATATACTATCAAGAACTCATCACACAGACACACCCATGCAAAATTGTGATTATATATGAAAATAGTGAAAGGTAAATTTTCAGGGCAAGGAACCCACTCTGATTCAGTTAGAAAAACAGGGGAAGGAGTATCTGAGATATTTTTATGGACCATCAAATTTCTGTATCTTGTAATACTCTGAAGCAGCCGTGTCAGATACAGAACAAATGCTGTCGAGATTCTGTTCAATTTCATTTCAAAGCTTTCAAAATGAATTTTTGACTAGACCTGAAAACCTTTAATAACATTCATTTAATCAGCTACTGTTCTGTCCCAGGACTAAGAGTCTAGAATTTCACTTAGCAAAAGTCTAATTATTCCAATCTATCAAATGCCCAACAACGTCCCTGGTTATCTGGTTAAGTACTTTTGCCTAGATGGTCTTAGAATTTTTTTTCAGTTATAGGAACAAATTGCAGACTATATTAGGGTGGGTGGAAATGAGATGTTAACCTCAAATATGTTTTTTAATTTGCACAAATAAAATACAGCATATACTTCCTCAAGGGACTATTTTCACATTTTCTGTATTTTGTAACTGATTTTTGCTGATTTGATCTATCAACTATTAAAACATGTGTATGGTATTTCCAAATAGGTGGTAGATTAGTCACTTCCTCTGCAGTTCTGTCAAGTTCTAACTTTGTTGCTATGTTGTTAGGTACATACACGTTTAAAATTTGTATCTTCCTGGTGGACTGAAACGTTCATAATTATATAACGACCCTATTTACCTCAATAAAGTTTTATGTCTTTAAACATACTTTATATTAAAATTAGCATGGCAATAATAATTATTCTCTTTTGCCTAATATACCTTCAGCATATTATTATTAATTATTATTATTATTATTATTATTATTATTATGTATTTGACTTTCAACCTTTCTACAGCTTTATGTTTAACTGTGTATTTGTACACAGCTTCTTTTTGTCATTTAATTCAACTCTTTGCCTTTTCCTCCTGTGAAGATTGTTTACCTTTCTTTTTTTTAAGTTTTAATTATTTTGAGAGAGAGAGAGAATAGAAGCAGGGGAGGGGCAGAGAGAGACAGGGAGACAGAATTCCATGCAGGCTCCACAATGTCAGTGCAGAGCTGGACAAGGGGTTCAATCCCACATACTGGGAGATCATGACCTGAGCCAAAACAAAGAGTCAAATATCCAACCAAGTGAGCCACCCAAGTGCTCCAGGATTGTTCACTTCTGGCATGCTCCTGGGGTTATCATTGAGGCCACTTTAAATTCTCATCTTCTTGAGGTGTTTGGGGTCATGCAGGCAATATAAATTTTTTGCCAATCATCCAACGGCTACATTAAAGTAACTACTTCTCAGGGATAATTTAAACTGTTCATTTGGCACTAAGATTCGGGACTGGAAAATTTTTCTTGCATTCCCCTGAAAAGTTGGGTAAGTTTTAAGTTTATTCTTATTCTAAGATCTCGGAGGTCTCATATTTATATGGAGAGCTGGGTAGTCTTAAATATTAGGAGAGAGATAGTATGTAATTATCAATAACCAGAGTCCATACAATGCTAGTGGAATTAAAATTTCTCTTTTTAAACACTTATTGAGGACTGAATCATTTTTCCTATAATCCAAAATAATGAGACCAAACTTTCAACAGGCTTTCAGTCTAATTTTTGCTTGCCTGAGGCATTAAACTATACCTGTATTCTGCCCATTTCACCTGTTGCTTTGAGCTCTTCTTAATGAGATCCTCACCAATAGTTTTCTCTAATTGTCTCAGGTTTCAAATCAGTCTTCAAGTGTATTCAAATCAGTCTTCATTGAATATACAAACTCACTTTAAAGTCAAAATCTCTCAAACTCAAGTTCACGATTTTCCCCTCTAAGCCCTCTGGCCTATGGTCACATGAAGCTCTGTAAATACAAAGAGTCACTACTGGAGTATGTGCACATTTTTAAAAGGTAAAATACACAATAAATATTCACAAAGGGGAGGAAGCAGGAAACTACCAATACTGAGCCTTAAAAATGCTCTCAATTCTATTTTTTTATAATTTTCCACTACCTTTAAATCTTGTAGTTTAAAAGAAAAAGTCCATGTAATAAAATCCCTCATCAAACGTCAAAAATATTCTGAAATATGTCAATTACATGGCTATTCATGTAGCCTGTTCCTGATACTTTCTCTAATATGCAATTCATTTAATCAGAAGATAATCACATTGCTCTCATTCTAAACATTTTTTTATAAAGCAAAATATAGACTATGTCTTTTTCCCCTTCCTCATCTTGATTCTAAAGTGATACCTTAAAATCTCACTAAGATTGGTCACATTTGACTCAAATTCTTCACAGTTACCAACTAAGGTTAGACTACAATTCTCATCAGACCATGCACCTCCTCAACAATGCAGATGGGATCCTGAATATTTACTGGATCAAATAACAGCTCTCATCCATTCAGAACCTAATGTCAGTTAGTTCTAACTTATGGATTGCATTGTTCAGCTCTCCCTGGTTCTCAATCTTGGCTGCATATTTTCATTACTCAGGAGTTATTTAAAAATACCCATCAGTGGACCCTACCACATGCAAATTAGATTAGGATCTCTGGGGCGCCTGGGTGGCTCAGTCGGTTGAGTGCTCAACTTCAGCTCAGGTCATGATCTCACGTTTCGTGAGTTTGAGCCCCGCATCGGGCTCTGTGCTGACAGCTCAGAGCCTGGAGCCTGCTTTGGATTCTGTGACTCCCTCTCTCTCTGCCTCTCCCCCACTCATGCTCTGTCTCTGTCTCTCAAAAATAAATAAACGTTAAAAAAAAAAAGGTTAGGATCTCTGTGCAAAGAGACTGGGACACTCAGGTGATTCTAACCTGTGGCTGTGTCAGAGACTCCAGTTTTCACAGAGCCTTCAAATTCTATAATTTCTCAAGCATTTACTGTTTTCTAAGGCTTCTTCTCATAATTCTGGTCAACATTAATTTTTCTCCTAGAGATAAAACTTAATATGGAACAATTTAATCAGAAAGGACTTCCCTTATTTGAAAATAGTGAAGAACTTCAACAGGATACTATGCTTTTACCACAACATTCTTTCTTCTTCCCTTTTCCTCTCTGTTTTTATCCAGCAGATGAGAGATTTTCTGATCTCTAGTCCCACTATAATAAGAAATTACCTAGCGGCACCTCAGTGCCTCAGCCTCTGACTTCCGCTAAGGTCATGATCTCACAGTGTGTGAGTTCAAGCCCTCCATCAAGGTCTCTGCTGTCAGCATGGACCCCACTTCAGACCCTCTGTCCCCCCACTCTGTATGCCCTCCCCCTGCTTGTACTCCTTGTCTCAAAAATAAATAAAAACATTTAAAATATATCTACTATCAATTATTTTCCTTTCAATTAGCAGTATGTCAAATCTGTGCATTTACACTCTGATATCTCCAAAATTGTGCATGATCTATTATGGAGTAACATATTTTCTCTCTCTCTCTCCCTCTCTTTCAATGCATTTACCTCTCTCGTTCTAGAAGTTAGTCATTGCAGATAAGTTGGATAATACTAGAAAGTAGAAAGAATTTTTTAAAATCTCTGAGATTCTTTTCCCATGGAAATACGTTTGGGGTTGTCTTATTAATGCTTTTTCAGAAATTGTTTTTAAAGTTTATTTATTTGAGAGAGAGGGAGAGAGAGAGAAAGAAGGTGTGAGTAAGGGGCAGAGAGAGGGAGAGAGAGAGTATCCCAAGCAGTTCTGCACTGTCAGCTCAGAGCCGGACATGGGGCTTGAACTCACAAACCATGAGATCATGACCTGAGCCAAAGACAGACGTTTAACTGAATGAGCCACCCAGGCTCCCCAGTGCTTTTTACTGTATCAAATTTCTATAGGCTTACTATCATATTTTGACTATTTTTCAACTTGCTTTGTCACTTAGCAATGTTACATGAATATGCTGTGCAAATATGTTGAATATACATTTTAGTTCTTCACGGTGCTATGAACTGACTGTGTTCCTGCAAAATTTCGATGCTGAAGTCCTAACCTCCAGTGTGGCATTAATTGGAGACGGGGCCTTGAGGAGGTAATTAGGTCGAGATGAGGTCATAGGGGACAGGTTCTTCATGATGAGATTAGTGTCCTTTACAAAAGATACCAGAGCTTGTGAGTATGCACAATCCTCCCTCCCTCCTTCCTTCTCTCCCTTTTCCCCCTGCTGCTACCCACATACTTCATACAGTAGGTGAATGTTTAACTTTTTGGGAAACAACGAAACTTTTCTGACATGGGGGTGTCAGTTTCCATTCTCACCACTGGAGCCAATTCGAGTTCTCTTACCAACATCCTTACCAACACTTGGTCTGCTCAGGCTTTCCAGTTTTAGTGATAGACTAGGTCTGTAGTGTTATCCTAGAATTTTAATTTGCATTTCCCTAATGACATGATGTTGGTGGTTTTCATGTGTTAATTGCCATCCATTTATCTTTTTTTTATTATCTGTTAATCTGTCATCTTATTACTGATTTTTGACATTTCTTCATGTATTTCCAATACAAGTCGTCTAAGGGAAAATATCTGTTAATATATTCTCCCAATCTTGGTCTTGTCTTTTCAATAGCTTTTCTAGAAAAGATGTTATTAATTTTTTAATGTATTTATTTAAATTCAAGTTAGTTAAAATACACCATAGTATTGGCCTCAGGAGTAGAACCCAGTGATTCATCACTTACATATAACACCCAGTGCTCATCCCAGCAAGTACTCTCCTTAATGCCCATCACGTATCTAGCCCATCTCCCATCTACCTCCCCTCTAGCAACTCCCAGTTTGTTCTCTGTGTTTAAGTCTCTTTTAGTTTATGTCTCTGATTTTGTCTTATTTTTCTTTCCCTCCCCTATGTTCATCTCTTGTGTTTCTTAAATTCCACATCTAAATGGAAGCATAGGATATTTGTCTTTCTCTGACTGACTTATTTCACTTAGCATAACAAACTCTAGTTTCATCCATGTTGTTACAAAGGGCAAGATTTCATTCTTTTTCATTGCCGAGTAGTATTCAATTGTGTGTGTGTGTGTGTGTGTGTGTGTGCGCGCGTATATGTATATATATACACATGCATACACACACACACACACACACACACACACACACACACACACACACACATCTTCTTTGTCCATTCATCAATCAATGGACATTTGGGCTCTTTCCATACTTTGGCTATTGTTGATAGTGCTGCTATAAACATTAGGGTGCACACGCCCCTTCAAAACAGCAATCCGGTATCCTTTGGATAAATGCCTAGTTGTGCAATTGCTGGCTTGTAGGGTGGAAACAGTATGGAGGTTCTTAAAAAAAGGACATTATTAATTTTAATGAAAACTAATTTGTCCATTTATTCTTTTACTGGTTATTCTTTTGATGTAAATTAGAAATGCTTGTTGAATTTAAAGAAAAAAAATTTTCCTGTTTCCTTTTGTAATTTTTAGCTTTAGGTTTTTTTTTTTTTTCATTAATGTATATGGTCCATTTTGAGTTAATTTTTGGAAGTTTGTTTTTGTTTTTGTGTTTGTTTTTTTATGGATACCCAATTGCTGCAGCAAGACTGACTTAAAAGGTTATTCCTTCAGGACGCCGGGGTGGCTGGCTCAGTTGGTTGAGTGTCCAGCTTCGGCTCAGGTCATGATCTCACAGTTTGTAGGTTCAAGCCCCGTATTGGGCCCTGTGCTGACAGCTCAAGCTTGGATCCTGCTTCAGATTCTTTGTCTCCCTCTCTCTGCCTCTCCCTGCTTGCACTCTCTCTTTCTCTCAAAAATAAACATTACAAAAAAAGAAAAACTATGAAAAAAATAAAAGATTATTCCTTCTCCACTGCATTGCTTTTGTATCTTTACTGAAGGTCATTCATTTGTCTCTGTTTATTTCTGGACTTTCTCTTCTGCTGCATTCATCTGTTTTATTGATGTCAATATTTTCATGTGTTGATTAATATTTTTTTGTAGTATGTCTTCAAATCAAGGCCATATACTCCTTCAACTTTCTTCTTTTGAAAGTTGTTTTGGCTATTCTTTGTCCTTTGACTTTCCACATGCATTTTAGAATCCAGTTGTCAATTTTTACGTTATAAAAATAATACTAGGATTTTCATTGGGATTGTATTTAATCTTCAATTTAGAAAGACATATTGAGGGCCGATATCTCCCCTTTGCCCTCTTTCCCCATGTAATGATACAAGCCAGGAAGAGAGTCCTCACCAAGAACCAAATTAGCTGACAACCAGATCATGGGACTTCTCAGCCTCCAAAATGATGACAAATATAAAGTCTACTGTTTAAGTCATGGTATTTGGCACAGCAACCGAAGCAAACAAAGATATATGGCATTGCATTTTATGTTTTATCCATTCGTCTAGAGTTATTTTCAAATTGTTTGGTATGATTAGTAACCTCACGAGAAACAGTTTTTATGTATAAAGATTTAGCTACATTGCCATTTCATGATGTGATTCCCCTTCTCCCCCACCACCGCCCGAAGGAATTTTAGGCATCCAGTGATTAATTCCAAACCAGAGCATACTATCAACCATCAACCTTGCATTATCAATGCTTAGTGCTACCCAACTGGAAATAATTCTGATATTTCTTCCTTATATACTACTCAAATCAACTCTCTACGGTACTGTCTATTGTATGTGTCCTTTCCCGTGGCCACTTATGTTTATTTTTTTTACGTTTTCACATTCACAAATTTGTTTCTGAAAGGACAAATAAGCAGGTTCTTTAATGCAATGCAATATTATTTATTTCCTTCTCTACAGATCTAAAGCTATAAAGCAGATGTTTAATAAAGACTTGGTAAATTCAAATAAAAAGAGGAAGAATGTTTTATTAACTTATCACTTTTGGTTTCTTTATATAGTGACCGTGTTTAACAGACCAAAACTTAGTATGCATGGAATGCCACCTGTGAATGTGTTTATAGACATTATAGGAGAGAATAATTGAAACTGGAGATTTAGACTATCACACAAAATTGGGAATGTTTATTTCAGTAAAATTCTTCATCGTTATTTCTTCACATACAAATGAACAGAGCAAAATAGCTAAGTAAATCTATTCCTATTGCTATGTTTTAACATAAAAAGAAGACTTACTTCCTTACTGATCAAAATATCATTTTTTCCCACAGTCACCATAATTCAAGCCTGCACCTGAGTCAAAATGTACTACAGAATATTTAAAACTATGTATTTCCTAAGTCTTTATAAAATGGTATCACCTGGCCATCTGAAATCTTCAGAGAAACCAGTATAAGCTGAAACTCAGAGTATCTCAAATTGTAAACGGAAAATGTGCAAAGTGATCATTTATTTTCATTTCTGAATTGTAAACAACTCCTATGTTAATAATGCTTGTTATTGTTCCCCTCCTACATTCTTTCCGGGAAGAGTTAGTCTGGTTTGAGTTCCATAGCCTAATGAGCAATGATGGTCTAGCTACTTTTTTTATTCACATGGAAAGCATAAGAGAATGTAACTATTTTGAAACTTACGATGACAATTATAATATCTAAGTAGCAGATTCCAGTAAATAGTTTTGCTGATGTTTTTCTTCATAACTTTAGGCTTTCACATTGTGAAGTATCAAGCTCACTTTTTATCTTAATATATATCTCATTTTAATATTTATCTTAACTACTGGCCCTAAGCATCAACGGAACTGCCCCAAATTTCTCACCACTTGAGATAATCAAATGAGCTAATTAATCTGAGTGTGCTTTGACTGGTTACTTTGGGCCAGTAATACACTCAGTATAACTTAAAAAAAAAAAAAACTTCATTGTTATACTAAACAATTCAAAACAAGCATTTAAAAATATTTACAATAAACCCTATTTACGAGACTATTTATTAGATACTCCAGTCTTAAAATTCTAGCCAGTCCATAAATATGATAATTTTAACATTTGCCATCTATTTCCTTCCCAGAAGTAATACTCTCAGCAGGCTCACCACTTCTGACATTTTCTTTCGTTTTACAGAGATAAGTGGCATCCTGGAAGTGCCTTCCCTTCTCCCCATCACATTAGCATTCATAATATTAATTGCCAAAAATTACCAGCTGCAAGAAGTTTTATCTAACAAAGCTGTTCTATGGCTTTCTCAAGACAATTTAGTACCATTTATGTCCCAAGCAAACACTTAGGTATGTAAATAAGAAGAAGCCCACAGTATAATTAATATTTAAAAGGTAAAATGTCAGACTCAGCTAAGCAATTTTTAACATCCTCACCCCTCCACCCCCTTTGCTTTAACCGTATGTTCTTCCAAGAGATGAGCTCTGGGATTTTACTGAGAAAGCTACAATTGATCAAGCTAAGTGTTTTGCTATAAAGTGCCAACAATTACCCAGACATGCGGTGCCGAATTCAGGTTTAGGCATGAATATGTTTAACTCTGAAACTTCTATTGCTCATTTGAATGTTTCTATTGAAATAATTTATTTAACCCAAGACAGCAAATTATTTGACTTACGTTAGTACAACAAAGGTATAAATCAGGGTCAAACAAGTAAGGAGCGGTTGGCAAGAATAAAACTCTTCACACTATGATACATATTGATTGGTCACCTGCCTATAAAAAGCTGAATATTGCATTCATCTCAAAAGTACAATGAATTCAAATTACCTCTATTAACCAAGAGGTCATCTTTATTCAGATGTGTGATGATTCTTGAGAGTTACATCAATTTCTGTCACACTTAGAAAACTCACTGAAGGTAAAGGGTATCTTCTGCTAAAAAGATGATTTACAAGAAATGAAATACATGCAGTTATCTGAAACATTTACTTATTATGAAAGGGGGTGGGTATTGTGACTTATTTGGAATTCTGATGTCTAAATCAAACTCTCAAGTTCTCCTTTCATGGGAGTGTCTAGTTCTTTGAAGGAACTAGGAAATTAAATAAAATAAGATGGCATGATGGAAATCACAACTTGAAATAAGAAGAAAAGACAACAAGAATAATTGGGTAAAACCAATTCATCCTAAAATTAAAAAGAAAGGAGTGTGCATTTTAACAAATGGCAATACTCAGTATGAGTAGGAATGAGCTATGACCAACAATAAAGCATTCACTGGATGTCCTGGGAGTGGCATGTGAAAGAACAATAAAGCCTCAGAACAGAAGCACCGGGTATGTCCAAGACATTCAAATAAATCACTAGGAATAATATGTAAAAGTGAAGGTATGCAGAAAGGACATCTTGGTCATTTCCAAAATATATTTCTTTAAATCTCTACTTATAAACAGGCATGTTATTTTCTACTATACTAAGAAGTGTTTCTTCATTGTTGTTTTAATGTATTGAATATATTTCTGCTACTTCAAAGTTAGTATCCCAATTGTCTTTAGCATCAATCTTACTGCAGCCAAAGCTCTTTCTCTTAAGTGTTAAGATACAGTGATAGGTTTATGTGACATTGTCAGCAAATTACTTGTAACATACAAGAAACTGTAACTTCAGTTGTGAACTCTAAGTTAGTTCATTCCCATCACCACATATTAACAATCTCTACATTTTATGGAAATACAAATTATCTTTTCTTTAAGATAATTTATACAGATTCCTCTATTAAGCAGAGAATGTTAAACATGCTACTTACAATTTTTAACATTTATCCTGTACAAAATGTATTATCTCACCATGGTATAGAAATACTGAATATGTTACATATCCATTTCTAAATGGACTCACCCCAACCTGCATGCTTTAAAAAAATTATTATATTCTTATGTATATCTTATTCACCTCTATGAAAGATTATCAGTAATCTTCACTTGTAATAAAGTATTGAATCTGTCTTAACAGTCTCTACTTCAATTCAAAGTCATGCAGAAAAAGACAGATACCATATGTTTTCACACTTATGTGGATCCTGAGAAACTTAACAGAAGACCATGCGGGAAGAGAAGGAAAAAAAAAGTTAGAGAGGGAGACAGCCAAACTATAAGAGACTCTTAAAAACTGAGAATAAACTGAAGGTTCATGGGGGGTGGGAGGGAGGGGAAGGTGGGTGGTGAGTATTGGGGAGGGCACCTGTTGGGATGAGCACTGGGTGCTGTATGGAAACCAAATTGACAATAAATTTCATATTAAAATAAAAAAATTCTTGTCCATGATTTAAGAATTTCAAATGCAAATTGATAGAATTATTTGTAAAATAAGGAGTAAATTATCTCTAAGTGAGGGCCTGAGTGGTTTATATATTTAAATGTGCACATGTGTATATATGTGCATACATTTTCCAATACTTATGTTGGTTTCTCAAGCATCTTTAAAATTTAAGCAATTGCTCGAAGTTCTAAGTTAGCTAAATTTGCATCCTTAAGTAAGGTGTGATTCCACATGTTTTTGAACTTACTTTTTACCACCACCCCCCACATAGTCTTTTAAGAATTCTATGTCGGCCAATAATAAATGAATGGTGACTGTTTCACTACAATCATCTAACTCTTCAGTAATGATTATCTATTTGCTCAACAATAGACTAAAATGAGGCATAAAGAGCCACATAGCAGGGCCTTAAGTGAAGCTAATCCAGAAAAATCAAGATTATAATAAAGTGAAGTGATCAAGAATAAGAAAATAAATACCTCGATTAAGAATTGGGTAAAAGATTAGCACAAAAACAGACACCCAGATTAATGGAACAGAATAGAGAACCCAGAAATGGACCCACACACGTATGGCCAACTAATCTTTGACAAAGCAGGAAAGAATATCCAATGGAATAAAGACAGTCTCTTCAGCAAGTGATGCTGGGAAAATTGGACAGCGACATGCAGAAGAATTAACCTGGACCACTTTCTTACACCATACACAAAAATAAACTCAAAATGGATGAAAGACCTAAATGTAAGACAGGAAGCCATCAAAATCCTAGAGGAGAAAGCAGACAAAAACCTCTGATTTTGGACGCAGCAACTTCTTACTCAACACGTCTCTGGAAGCAAGGGAAACAAAAGCAAAAACGAACTACTGGGACCTCATCAAAATGAAAAGCTTCTGTTCAGCACAGGAAACAATCAGCAAAACTAAAAGGCAACCGACAGAATGGGAGAAGATATTTGCAAACCACATATCAGATAAAGGGTTAGTATCCAAAATCCATAAAGAACTTGTCAAACTCAACACCCAGAAAACAAATAATCCAGTGAAGAAATGGGCAAAAGACATGAATAGACACTTCTCCAAAGAAGACATCCAGATGGTTAACAGACACATGAAAAAATGCTCAACATCACTCACCATCAGGGAAATACAAATCAAAACCACAATGAGCTACCACCTCCCACCTGTCAGAATGGCTAACATTAACAACTCAGGCAACAACAGATGTTGGCAAGGATGCGGTGAAAGAGGATCTCTTTTGCATTGTTGGTAGAAATGCAAGCTGGTGCAGCCACTACAGAAAACAGTATGGAGGTTCCTCAAAAAACTGAAACAGAACTACCCAATGACCCAGCAATTGCACTACTAGGTATATATCCAAGGGATACAGGTATGCTGTTTCAAAAGGACACATGCACCCCCATGTTTATAGCAGCACTATCGACAATAGCCAAAGTATGGAAAGAGCCCAAATGTCCATCAATGGATGAATGGATAAAGAAAGAAGATTTGGTATATATATACAATGGAGTATTACTCGGCACTCAAAAAGAATGAAATCTTGCCATTTGCAACCACATAGATGGAAATGGACGGTATTATGCTAAGTGAAATTAGCCAGAGAAAGACAAAAATCATGTGACTTGACTCATATGAGGACTTTAAGACACAGAAAAGATGAACATAAGGGAAGGGAAGTAAAAATAATATAAAAACAGGGAGGGGGACAAAACTTAAATATGAGACTTAAATATGAGAACAAACAGAGGGTTACTGGAGGCACTGTGGGAGAGGTGGTGGGTTAACTGGGTAAGGGGAATTAAGGAATCTACTCTTGACATCATTGTTGCACTATATGCTAACTAATTCGGATGTAAACTTAAAAATTTTCTAAAAAATAAAAAAATAAAATGAAAAAAGAAAGCATTAAAAATTGATAATGATATTTAAAAATCACAATAAATTTATAATTAGGTGAATATATTATGAAAATTGTGCCAAAATACTTAAAATTTTAGAAAATATCAGAAAATTTATAATTTACCAAATCCAGTAAGATAAAATGCAGACTGAATATGTAATTAAAAACATAGTAATAACACTTTCCACAAGATATCTTCAAACCCAGGTGCACTGACAGTTAATACAATCAAATATGTTTTAAATAATTATTTTAAGTGTGCAAAATCAACTCCAAAGAATAAAACAGTAGTTAAGTAGTCAAATTGTTTTGGCAAATTAATGGAACATTGATAACAAAACATTAAAAAAAAAAAACTATACCCAGATATTCTAATGAATATAGGTGCAAAATGCTGAATAAAATATTATGAAATTAAATGTAACAATATTATATGAAGGATGAATTTTTTGTAGATGGCATGGATTAGTATCTTTTATTTTTAATCTACTCTGACAATCTATTGTAGCAGGAGTGTTTAAATCAGTCATAGTTAAAGTGATTACTGACACCATTGATTGAAATTTATTTTGCTGTTTTCACATTCTGTTAGTCATTTCCTTTTTGTTTATCTATTACTCTACCTACTCTAAATTTGAGCATTTTTATTCTTATTTACATTATTTATCCCTCTTTTAAAAATGTTTAATAGTTATTTAGGTTTATAATATATATTTTAAATAATCTGAGGCTACTTTCATTAGTATTATTCTGTTTCATGTGTAGAGAACCTACCTTATAACAGAATATTCTCAGTTCCTCCCTCTAATTCCTTCTACTATTAATGTAATACATTTTTTAAATGTATGTTATGACACAAAATGCATTAGTAAAAGTTATCCTTTAAATAGTAAAAAAAAAAAAATTGGGTAAAAGATTAAATGGACACTTAACTAAGCATGACAAACACTAAGGTGACACACATCTGATAAAGTCAACAACATGATCAGTTTTCAGGAAAAGGCTATTTAAAACCACAAAGCATATTATCTGACCAAAGTGCTGTCATCAGGTTGATATGTCACAATACAAATCAAGTTCATGGAAGTTAGATGCAGTTGGCAGGAAGAAAATCTTCACAATTTGATAATTATTGATTCATTACCTGCAACCTCTCATTGCTATGTATTTCATTCATCTCAAATTTGAAATTCATATTATTTCTATTAACCGAGATTTTTATTTATAAAGTTATAAAAATTATTTAAAATGTTTCCATGTATAAATATTTTAAAAAGTGAAATAGAAAGGTCTGGTGAACGTGAGGAACAATTAAAACTTTCATATATTGCAGTGGGAATGCGAAATGGTACAGCCACGCTGGGAAATTGTATGGAACTTTCTTATAAAGTGAAACTTTCACTTTATCCACTTGATCTCTCTACTACTTTATCCAAAAAGAAATAAAAACTTAAGTTTACACACAAAAAACTCTCTATTCTAATGTTTATGGAATTGTTCAGACTTACCATTTGTGTGAAACAATCCAAATGCCCTTCAACAGGTGAATGGATCGAATGTTAAACCTCCACATGATGGAACACTACCTAGAAATCAAAAGGAATGGATTACTGATCCATGTAATAATATAGATGAATTTCCAGTGCAGTTTTCTAAGTGAAAGAGGTCAGATCCAAGGAGCTATATAGCATATAATTTACTTCTTTGACATTTTAGAAAAGGTAAAAGGGTAGGAATGGAGAAGAGACATACAGTTTCTCAGAGTTATGAGAGTTGAGAGGAACTGACCACAAATGGCAACAGAAGGGAATGTGGGTAGGAAAGGATGATGGACTACCCAAATCTTGACCGTTGTAAATATATGACTGGGCATTTTTCAAGTCATAGGACTGTAGGCCACTAGTAAATTTTACAGTGTATAAATGTTTAAAAAGTAAAAAATGGAGAACATGAGAACATTGGGAACATGTCTGTGTACTCAAATAGTTTTATCAAGTGATATCAGAATATTTCAGTTGCTATTAGGCCTATTAAAATAAACATGTTCTGGGGTTTTTTTTTGTTTTGTTTTGTTTTTAAGTATGTTCTGGTTCTTCTTTCAATATAAGGAGGTAAGACCGTGACATCAGTGAAGGGAATAATATGTTCAAACATGTGATAGTGAAATACACACACACATATACCCATCATATATAATCTAAACACAAAAGCAGGGAACAAGAGTATAGACATGGCTAGTGTACAAATTTTATTCCATTTGCCAACTTCAGTAGCATGTTAGTGACTATCCAGGGTAGGGCAACATGTTGAGAAGAATTCCGAGGCCAAATCCAGAGTTAAAGAATACTATGAGTGATTACTGGTTCAACAGGCCAGTAGCAGCATGCATATTTTCCATTTCTAAAAAGATTAGTGGAATATATGGAACAAATCAATCCATCAGAGCAGAAAAAGCTAACAGAGTTAGGAGATTTGATGTAATAGCAGAATCTTCCTCCTTCTAATATAAATTTAGATACATAACTTCTCCCTAATGAACCTTAATTCCATCCCAATGAAAATAAGGATACCTTTGTAAAATGTACTAAAATTTTTCAGAAATAATTTTTCACAGACCAGTTTAGAAATTCTTCTCTAAAGTCAGAAGTGTTCAAATACAAGACAATGATATTTGCTTTCACCAACATTACCAGAACTGAAACCAACCAAGTGAGAATGAAAATCAAGAAAACGGCCATAAATAGGTAAAAGGGATCAATATTTGTTGAAATATTAACTCTTTTAGAATGCCAAGTTTTTCCAAAGATATAACTGAAAAACATCACTACTGAAAATGACACATTTTACTTTAGAATCTAAGTAAATGATCGCAAATTTCACTCATAAGAAAACAGAACGAGAATAGATGAGAACTTTTCAAAAACAAAAATGTTAAACGGGCACACTGGGAAAAAAACAACTCAAGAAAGCATAATAAGAAGTGCAGAAAAAAATCTGTATGTGTAAATAAGTACATGAAAGAGTGTCGTAAGGGAAGCATTTAATAAAAACATGAGTGAAATCATGGGTTAAGGGAATTCATAGTTTCTTCTGCACGCACATTTTTATATTTTGAACATATAGTATGAAAAGATCCTACAAGAAAAGTGCATTTCATTTTTACAAATTAAATAGTTTTTTTAAGTTTATTTTTTTTAAGAGAGACAGAGACAGAATGGGGTAGGGGCAGAGACAGAGAGAGAGAATCCAAAGCAGACTCCATACTGCATTGCAGAACCATTGTGGGGTTCGAACTCACTAAACTATATGATCATGACCTGAGCCAAGACCAAGAGTCGGACGCTTAACCTACAGAGCCACCCACGCACCCCTTATTTTTACTAATGAATATTAAGGAAATACTCATGCAAATATGAGAAAATATAATAAGGATGTTTAGTACAGTGCTATTTATAGTAGGAAAAGTCTGAGTAACTTACACACACAATAACCAAGCGTTTGTTAAAGGCATGATGGATAATCCATTCAGAGCAATGTTATGCAAAAATTTAAATCATTTTGTTATGTATGTATTTATAAATACATTTGTGAATATACATATTTTATTACATGACAACTCAACATATAAACAATTGTTTAATTATGATATTTGTGTGTTTCTGAAGGAAAAAATTTCCATTATTATATACATAAAAATATCTACAAGATCATATTACTAAGAAGTGGATAGGGAGTTCAGCAATGAATCTATGCATATTGCGGTCTTCTAGGACTACGTTCAATTTAGGAGAGGCTGCAAAATTATCTTGTTTAGGCCTCTGTGGGATCCATTCTTGCCACATTAGTTGTATTAACATGGAATTTGTTGTCATCAAACAATAGATATTAAAGTCTAGTGTCCAGAGGGAAAGGTATCATGAAATAATGTATAAGAATTATGGTTGGGATCCATGTTTATAGATGCATATCCAAGTGGGCCTTAATTACTGCTTTTCAGCTATTACTTCACATGAAGAATTTGTACTGTATAATCTAGAACACAATTAATTTGACTTCACAAAAGACAAAATGGGGACTCGAAATTTATAAACAAAGACAAAAGGTACTGGCTGTTCTCCTTGTGTGGTTCCCTACTAGAAATCATCAAAGTAAATTAGGAGCAACTTTCCCCCTCACATGTTATAATTTTAGCCCACAGAAATAAGCTCTAGATAGCCAAGGCTTCCAACTGCTTTGATTTCCAGACTTACTAACACCAGGCTTTCCCAACTGCTACCGCCTACATGGCCATATCCACTGTGTAAGGCTGTGGTTCACTGATTTAGATGGTAATGTACAGTATATCTTCCATATATAATATCAGTATTCATTATAATTGAAGACATGAAATAGAAAAAAGAAAAACGAAAATAGTTTTGAATATTTAACGTTCATTGAACACTTAGTATGTTCCTGAAATTATACTAGTCAGATTGTATTCATTTAGCCATTTAATCCACACTTCATTTTATTAATAAAGTTAATGAATGAAAAGGTATTGAGTAATATTCAAGATAACAACATATAAGAAACATACTCAGAACTCAGATTTTAATGTCTTTTTCTAGAATGTTTTTTTAATAATTTTCTCAGCTGACTATATTGATGAAAGTTTATTAAATAATATGTATTACATATTATATAATAGACTACAGTTATACACTATATACTATATACCATTTATTAAGCAATATATAATATATATAACATATAATACTAGGCTATACACTATGTATTTATATACTATATATATATATACTATATATTTATATTCCATATATATGTAAAGCATTTATGTTGTATTGGTATCAAGTTTAGACTACAATATTCTCTAGATGTGATTTTTTTTTCCTGACTAGAAGATTATAAATCAAATCTCTTGCAGGGTTGGATTTTGAGTGAGCATTCCTGGTAGCAAACCCTGAGCATTGGAAATTAATGTTTGACATGGTACTGTTTTATCTATCAGGACTTATTTGCTTATCTCTATAATCTGTTTTTAAAAAGCCAAACCACAGATCATTATCAGTAGTAACTCATCCAAGAGATCAAGAAGCAGAGAGACAAAATGTCTTTACTGATGATGGTTTTGAGGATGTCTCTTTCCTCTCACAGTGTACCCATTGCTATTAGCTCGTAACAAAGGGAAACTAAGCTTCAGTAGGTAACACAAATGAGTGGGATAAGGAAATCTTAATTGTTCAATTTGGGATGCTTGTGAAATTCTAAGAAGTGATGGTCAGGAGTAGTGTCTGTCTGTCTACTTACCTACCTACCTATGTATCATCTATTAATAAATAATTGATGAACTCAAAACATGCCATTTCCTCCCATTCCCTATCAATGCCTTTTGCACATACCATTTTCTGTGCCCCACATGCTCTTCCCATACCTCTACTAGTTACTTTTCAAAATTGCAGCATAAACATGCCTTTCTAAAAATATGATCACCCTCCTTGTAGATTAGGTAAGATGCCCTTCATTCACTTTCATAACATCATGTGTATCACGTAAAATGTACATCGTAGCACTTGTCAGGGTTTTAAGGATGTTCACTCAACACTGCATCCACAAAGCCAACTGCAGTGACTGTTCTATAATAGGTTCTTAATTTAAAAACTAAAAAAGAAAAAAGTCAGTGAATAAATGATTTCTAATAAAATGGTTCAGTCCTATTTCTGCCAAACAGGATTACAAGAGACAAGCGTTCATGGCTCTATGAATGCTCTGAGGATCATGATAATTTTGCAGCAGATCAGAAGAGTTAGGAAGCTGGCTTGGCAGTAAGCCAAACACACTGAAACTGGTACATCTCTTTTAGGTTAACATTGTCTTAAGCATAACATTTTTGTCTCCACAGAAAACACACATAATCCTCTTTTACACAAGCACTGCAATTTGCTTGCTTTCTACTCCTGAAACATGACTATGTATTATGCATTGCATTTGGATAGGTCCTTACTTAGATAGCAGGATTTAGACGGTCCATTTGAAGAAGTGCTCTATCCAAAAGGAAAACACCTGTCAAGGGGTTCATGTCATCATCTTTCTGTTCAATCTCAGGAACCAGATTTCATACCAAATCTACCTGCACTCCGGTGTTAGCCTGCTCAGTGACATCTCACCACAGACCAGCTTTTTCCTTTATCTCTTTATACCATCTGCAACATAAATACGTTCCATCCATAGATTTGATGTTGGCATCAAACCTTTTACTTTCTTAGAATTTGAGTTACCACCTATGCAATTTGGATCCCAGATTGAATTCAAATGAACTAGTAATCAGGACCCGCCGCCCCCTCCGCCAATCAAGTCTCTTGTGAGGTAGCTGCTCTCATCTCTGGTAAAACTAACAGGCATGATAAAGCCTTCCCGAAGGAGATCCTCCAATTCTTTCCCAGAGGAACTGCTCAGGTGTTCTTCCCATAATTCTTAGAGCTTTTAGGAAAAAAACAATCAAGTAAATTGTTTCTTCCACTTATTTTGTTCTTTTCCCTTATTTTTCAATTTGTTTTATTTAGGATACCACCCCCATACTTTGATATCAAAATTAAATAAAAATGGAAAAAAAACCCTACCATTTTATTACCCTAGACATCAGCTATTTCATTCAGCCTTATAACACGTGACCATATCTGATCATAATTTTTACATATATATTTACAAATTAAGGTTTTGTGTTTCATTTTTTTAAATATTTTTAACGTTTATTTATTTTTGAGAGAGACAGAGACACATGCATGAGCCAGGGAGCTGCAGAGAGAGAGAGAGAGAGAGAGAGAGAGAGATGGAGACACAGAATCTGAAGCAGGGTCCAGGCTCTGAGTGGTCAGCACAGAGCACAACAGGGGCTTGAACTCACAAGCAGTGAGATCATGACCTGAGTTGAAGTTGGATGCTTAATCGACTGAGCCACCCAGGTACCCCTAATGTTTTGTGTTTTAGATTTAGTAAATCTGTGTAAGAATTTCTCATGACTTTATACTTATATCCCATATTTGTCAATTTTTCTTAGAATCTTTTTTCAACCTGGGCAATTTTGATGCAATGTATTTTTTAAAAATATTTTTGAACTGCTGTCCGGAAGTAATGATCTTAGAAATCTGACGTAATTTCTTGTGCTAATTATTCTGAATCAATGTTTTTTAACATTTTATTTATGCACTTACGTTGTATAGTTCATTAATTATAACATGGGTATTTGATCACATTTTAGTATTTCTGAAATCGGAGTGCATCTTCCAATTGATGATATATTATAATTGCTTTACCCGGCTGTCCACTATGATGTAGTCGCCATTGTCCTTACATGCACAAACACAAAAGCAAAAATGTGACTCACATATTTCTCTGGCTCAGAAAAAAATCCTAGAGACAGTAGTGAAGCACATTTTAACCTTTAGGAACTAAATTATTAAGGGAATGGAGGTGGAGCTTTTGAATCACATGCTGTTACCTTCTCTCCTGTAGAAAAATCATATGATCTAAGTAGATGCAGGATTAAAAAAAAATAATAATCCATCACCCATTCATGAGGAAAACTTGGAATAGATTATCTGATTATCACCTCAACTTAGTAAAGAATATACAAGAAAAAATCCTATAGCTAAAATCACATAGTGAAAAACTACATGTTTTCTTGCTAACAAAATGAAAAGAAAATATGTCTCTTCTCACCAGTTCTATTCAAGATCATACTGGAAATCCTTGCTAAGATAATAAATCAAAAAATAAAAGACATACAGATTGGGGAGGAAGACCTAAAACTATCTTATTCATCTATGACATGTTTGTCTATATATTAAATCTCAAAGAATCTCACACACACACACACACACACACACACACACACACACACACACACACCTCCTAAAGCTAAAAAGCAATTGTATCAAGTTTGTTGCTTAGAAGTTAATATACAAAAGCCCACTGCTTTCTTAGACAAAATCAATGAAATACTGGAATTTAAAGTTGAAAAACACCAAAGCATTTACATTAGCACCAAATAAAGTAATTATGTATAGATCTAAAAAAAAAAAAAAGATATAGGTGTCAGATCTCTATGAGGAAAACCATAAAACTCTGATGACAGAAATCAAAGATATGAAAAAAAAAGAAGAAGAAGAAGAAGAGCTATTACATGTCCAAGGACAGGAATAGTCAATATTGTCAATTTGTAAGCTTTTCTCAAACTTACCTATAGATTCAAAATAATCACAATTAAAATCCCAAAAATTTATTTTGTAGATATTGACAAAATGATTCTATAGTTTATATAGAGAAGCAAAAGATACAGAACAGCCAGCAGAATGTTGAAGGAAAAGCACAAAGTTGGAATATTGACACTATTCAACTTCAAGACTTACTATAAAGGTATAGTAATTAAGGCACTGTGGGATTAACAAAAGAATGGACAAATAAATGGAAAAGAATAAAGATCCCACAATAGACCCTTACAGTTATAATCAGTGGGTCACCAACAAAGAAACAAAGTTGATTCAATGGAAAAAGGATGGTCTTTCCAACAAATGGTGCTGAAACAAGAAGACGGTCACATGCAAAAACATGCAATTAAAGAAAGACCTTACACACTTCAGAAAAATTAACTAAAAATGGTTTACACACTTAACTGTAAAATACAAAACTATAAAATCATAGAAAATAAGCTGGGGGAAAAAAAAAAAAAAACAAAGTGACCTTGTCTCTCACAATGACTTTTAAGATACAACACCAAAAGCATAATCCAAGAGAAAAAACAACAGATAAGCTGGACTTTGTTAAAATTAAAAACTTCTGTTCTACAAACGACAGTGTCAAAAGAATGAGGAGACAAGTCATGGACTAGGAGAAATATGTGCAAAACACACATCTCATAAAGGAATGTTATCCAAAATATACAAGTAACTCTTAAAACTCAACAATAAGAAAACCAACACTACAATTAAAAAAAAATGGGGGTCACCTGGGTGGCTCAGTCGGTTGAGCATCCAACTTCAGCTCAGGTCATGATCTCACAGTCTATGAATTTGAGCCCCATGTCAGGCTCTGTGCTGACAGCTCGGAGCCTGGAGCCTGCTTCCGATTCTGTGTCTCCCTCTCTCTCTGCCCCTCCCCTGCTCATGCTCTGTCTCTGTCTCAAAAGTAAATAAAAATATTTTAAAAAATTTTAAAAAATGGGTCAAGGACCTTAACAGATACCTCACCATTGAAGATATACAGATGATAAGCAAATGAAAAGATGTTCCACATCATATGTCACTAGGATGCAAAGCAGATGAAAAGACTAATTTAAAAAGACATATGCACCCCTAAGTTTATTGCAGCACTATTTACAATAGCTAAGATATGGAAATAACCCGTGTCCACCCATAGATAAACAGATAAGAAATGGGACATATTTATACAATGGAATATTACTCAGGCATTAAAAGGATGGGATCTTGCCATTTGTGACAACAAAGATGGACCTAGAGGGTATTATGCTAAGTGAAATAAGTCAGAGAGAGATAAATACCTTATGACTTCACTTCTATGTGGGATCTAAAAAACAAAATAAATAAACAGAAAACAGAATCATACCTATAAATACAGAGAACAAAATGATGGTTGCCAGAGGGAAGGGGGATGCAGGGATGGGCAAAATCAGTGAAGGGGAGTGGGAGATACAGACTTCCAGTTATGGAATGAATATGTCACTCTACTAAAAGGTGCAATATAGAAAATACATGTAATGGTATAATCATGGTGACATATAGTAGCTACACTTACAGTGAGCATTCCAGAATATATGGAGTTGTTGAATCATTATATGGTATACCTGAACCTAACCTAATGTTGTGTGTCAATGATACTAAATTAAAAAAAAAAAAAATCAAGGGAATTTACTTGAAAAATTTCAATTCATTCTGAACTTCATGTATGAATACACATAAAATATTTTCTATGAAATATGGTATTTCTAAGTTCAGATTCATAAACCAATTTGAAAAGTAAAAACTCCTTTTCTTCAGTTTACTGAAAAGTACATTTTCAGTAAAAATTAAAAATTAAAACAGCAATGAACATAACCTATTAGGATGGCCAAAATCCAGAATACTAAGAATGCCAAATGCCGGTGAGCGTCTGGAGCAACAGAACACTCATACGTTGCTGGTGAGAATTCAAAATGGTACAGCCACTTTGGAAAACAGTTTGGTAGTTTCTTATAAAAGTAAACATACTCTTACCAGACACTTCAGCAACTAAGTTCCTTGCCAAAACTTGGAAGCACCCAAGAAGCCTTTCAGTAGGTGAAGAGAAAAATAAACTATGGTACATACAGACAAGAGGGTATTACTCAACACTAAAAAGAAATGTTATTAATACACAAAAAGACCTGGAGAAATCTTAAATGTATACTGCTGGGTCAAAGAAAGCCAATCTGAAAAGGCTACATACTGTACGATCCCAAACACAGGACATTCTTGAAAAAAGGAAAACTATGGAAACAGTTAAAAAAAATCAGTGGTTGCCAAGGGTCCAGAGGTGAGGAAAGGAGAAATGAACTGATGGAACTCAAGAGATAATTTTAGGGTAGTTGAAGTATTCTGTATGATACTATGACATTGTAATGGTAGATACAGGTCATTAGGCATGTGTCAGAATCCACAGAAGGTACAACATAGAATCCTGATGTAAACTACAGATTTTAATCAATAATATCGTATCAATATTGGTTTCTCAATTAGAACAAATGCGTATGCATATGTTAATAATAGAACACACCGTATGTGAATGGGTGATGGGAACTCTACTTTCTGCTTGTTTTTTTCCGTAAACCTGAAACTTTTTTTTAAGACAATGGGGAAACAGAGTACACAAGTTTAGAGTAACAGAGAGACAGAGAGCCTAGTACAGTTAGCATATAGCAAGCCCAAGGGAGAGTGGTGCAAAATGCTGCTTAGCCATGGGGACCAAATCTAAAGAGTTTGTACTCCATCAAACTACAAGCTATTGTAAATAGTGCTGCAATAAACTTAGGGGTGCGTATGTCTTTTTAAATTAGTCTTTTCATCTGCTTTGCGTCCTAATGACATATGATGTGGAACATCTTTTCATTTCACCATTGAAAAGTGGTGATACGATTGACTCGTGATACAATAAGAAATGTGTATTTGGTCTTTGTCCCCAGTTTTTGACACAGAGCTCTAAATCCTGTGGATTTTTAGGCGCGACAGGAGTAACTTTTGTTTCAATAAAGTTGCTCTTGATGGGTCTCTGGACACCTTCTGGATGGGGGCTGGTTGCAAGAAGAACCAACCATGTGATTAGGGAGTTGGAACGTTTAGCCTTACACCTGGACCTCTGGAGAAAGGAAAGGGACAAAATATTAACCCAATCACCGATGGACAATGACATCAATCATGCCCATGTAACGAAACGTCCCTAAAAACCCTAAACAGAGTTCAGAGAGCTTCTGGTTCTGGTGAATACATCCACATGCCAGGAGGTTGGCATACCTCAACTCCATGGAGAGAGAAGCTACTGTGTTTGGGACCCTTCTGGACAATGCCCTGTATATCTTTACCATTTAGTTGTTCCTGACTTCTATCTCTGATAATAAACCAGTAATAGTAAGTAATGTGTTCTCCTGATTTCTGTGAGCCATCGTAGCCAAGTTGTTAAAACTGAGGAGGGGTTCATGGAGTGCCTGAGTTAAAAACCGACTGATCAGAAGTACAGGCGACAATCTGAGGCCCGTGAGTGGCAAGTGACGTGGTGGCAGCCTCGTGGGACAGAGCCCTTAACCTATGGTTTCTGTGCAACTACAGTAGTGTCAAAACTGAATCGAATTGTAGGACACAAAGTTAGGGTCCAGACAGTTGGAAAATTGGTCAGTATGGGAATAAATCCCCACACATTTGATGTCAGAAGTGTGTGTAAAAACAGTACAGACAATCTAAGACCCTCAAAATTTTGGCAACAGAGTTTGGGAAAACATTAATGGTGAGGAAGAAAGGGAGCAAATAGGTGGTTACTGCATCAGAAAAGGTTTCAAATTAAGTGTAGATAGAATTTTCATAGAAATCCTATTAAATTTAAGCCCTCTGAGGAATCTCATCTTTGCAAATAAAATGGGAGTGTTATGTATTTCTTAAAGACAAGGTAGGGACACTATGAACTGCATTACAAAAAGGGCTATAAACTCTAAAACAGCAACAATAGCAAATTTGATCCAAGCTTATAAGCCTGAATTCTTAACAGAGATATGGACTCTGTGTCCTTTCAGGAGAGTAGAGAAAAATCATAATCTAGATGTCAGATAAAAAAAAAAAATCTGGTAACAACTGCTTGGAAAATGTACACAGTAGACATTAATGAAGTTGAAACAAATTTGGAAGTAAGTGCTATTAATAGGAGTACTTTTTCATATCATCATCTGAAGATTGATATAACCTGGAAAAGTTACTGAAAACCAATTATGCTGAACCAAGTTAACTTGAGTCCTTGAGCTCAGGACTCGGTGTTTTATGTGCCCCAAGTTGAGACTTTATGTTTCACTGTGTTAACAGGAAGGACATCATTGTCAATTTTAAATTAAGATAAATAGTCAAATTTATGTTATTTTTATCCACAGTGATGATTCTTTTATTTGTTAGCTGTCTTGAACTCAATGCCTTGATCAGGTAAACTCTCCTTGACAATTTAGGTGGCATTGTGGAGTTTCCAAGTTTATTTGATATGCAATTTAATTGGCAATGTAAGTAGTATTATGGAGAGTTTTCTAATTTCATATTGAGCTTTCCAATTTTACACTGATCTATTTACATGTTTTTTGGAAAACTATAGCAACTCCAAGAGTACCCAGAGAATTGGATTCTAGAACATTAAGAGCCCAAAGACCCCTAGTAAGGGACAGAGCGGGACATCTCAATGAACCTCTTTCCCAAATAAGAATCTTTCAAGTCGCAAGAAGAACAATAATCTCAAACAATAGAGAGAAATGTAGAAACACTGATGTATTTAAGGGGAGGTGGAGGACATGACATATATTAAGTGTTGGAAAGTTAAAGGGCACTTAGAGACTTCTTTTAAGAATTTCATGAAGGCATGATCTATTCTTATTCTGTTGAAAAGAAAACTAAGGTTCCTGTCCAAGATCACACAGACGGTAAAAGATAAAGCTGAGATATAAACAATTTGCAGAACTGGTTAATTCATCAACTCATCAGGTAACAGCCAAAGGATAAATGTTAGATA
Organism: Acinonyx jubatus; assembly: GCF_027475565.1. NCBI lineage: Eukaryota > Metazoa > Chordata > Mammalia > Carnivora > Felidae > Acinonyx > Acinonyx jubatus. The sequence continues at coordinate 45,164,881 of NC_069391.1, forward strand.
TATAAACATCGCTTTTTACTTGCAAAGTGGCAAAGGGTATGCCCACTGTTGGAGCATCTGTGACAGGACCTGCTGCAAGCTCTTTCTCTTTCAGTGTCAATGAACAGTCACTTGCAATCTGAAATGGAATTACCTCTTCTATAGGTCATCCTGATTGGAGAATGTTAGAGATCAGTGCTCTAGCCAAGCTACTGAAGTAAGGCTTCCAGCCAGAGACGAATCTGCTCCGGTAGTTTGGTTTCACTCTTTGAAATAATTTGGTCACACGCTGGCCTGACAGGATACCCACATGTTCATAAAGTATGAAGGCATGATTTCTTTTCATTTCAACTGCTTTCAGAGGCAATGGAGATATTGCAATTGAACTAAAATATGCTGCGAAAGTCAGGATAATGATTCAATTTGTACAGCCTTTGATAATAGATTTTCAGGTCAAAGGAAGACATAGTGAGGAAGCAGTACCTGGTCAAATTGTCTCGATCTTAGTTTAATATAACAGTGAAGAGATGGAAATCCGAATTATCATTAAAAACGTAGAACAATATGGGGAACAAAATAGATGGATGCAATACATTTGTATATGTGCATATATATATATATTTATATTTATATTAATATTATATATATATAATACAGGAAGAAAGAACTTATGCTTTTTGTTAAATGCATGGCTTCTGAGTTACAATTTCACTGATGTAGGAAAAATTAGAATTAACTATAGAGTATCCACAGGACTCAGAAGAAATTACGTAACAAAAGCTGTAACTTTAACAGCAAAATCTATTTGAAACAAATAACGGACTGGCATTCATCGAAACACTTTCCATGCTTTATCATATTGAAGCCTCAGCAAAGTCTTATTAGGTCAATATCAAGTTGCTCTTGATGTTAGAGAAAAGACATGACACGGTAACTAAGTGTAGACTCCAGAAGTTCAAATCCCAGTTCCTCTACTAATGAGGTTCTTGTGTAACCTCAGGCAAGTCACTGTTTCCTCATTTACAAATTGAGATCCACTGTGGTCATAATTATTTCTTTAGCTTGTTAGGATGTTTAAATGAGATAATGCATGTAAAGTTCTTCAGAGCCCAAATCCTGGCCCAATTAAGTGCTTATTGAAAAATTTTTATTCTCATATCATCATTTACAGATGAAAATTTGAGAGACAAGGAACTTGTATAATGTCACAGCATTGGAAGGAGACAAATCTAAAACACTTAACAGAAATCACTTTGTAATCTCTGGAACATCACATGGAAACATGAAATCTAACATCATTATTACTCCCTTTTTTGATGCTCAAAAACCTACCTAACCTCATCCTCCTTTTTGATAAATGAAGCATCTTTTAGGCTAATATTAAAATAGCACTTTTTAAACTCATAAGGATCAAATCAATCCAATTTTTCTCTTTCCCCAAATATTTAGATTTCTCATTTACATAAACTATAGAACACAAAATCAAACAGCTCTGATGTCTGAAAAGTATAACAAAATATGGGATTTTTACAAAATTAATATCCAAGCTACCATTTAACTCTTTTTCTTTAAAAATTAACTTTTAAAACGATAGCCTTATGCCAAATTCCACTAATTCCTTGATTAATTTGAATTATCCACATCCCTCACTTTAATCAAATCCAATGCCATAGTTACAATCATATCCCACTTGACCTCCTCACACAGACTGACCTGAATGATAGCTCCCTACTTCTTTATAGAACCTTCTCTAAACTACTTTTTTATATCACACTGTTCCTTCTTGGTCTCCTTTATGTATACCTCAAATTTTTCCTTAATTGCTAAGGATGCTAGGGTTTGTTTTGGCCTGTTGTTGTCCTTGTTTTCTCTATCTGTACGTTCTTACCAAAAAAAAAAAAAAAAAAAAATCAGAGACTGTGGTTTCAACTGTTTCTTTTATGCCGATGAGTTCAAATATCTCTTTCAAACCCCCCAAATTCCCAGCTCTTCCCCATATGTCTAACTACACACTAGATATTCCTACCTTGAAGTTTTGCACATAGTCTAGCTTAACCTATTTATAATTGACCATTGATTATCTATAAAATTCTGCCTTTTTCTCTTTTCTATTTCACCATAGACCTGGTCATTCACATCAGAAAACTTAGAGTCAAATTCACCTCCTACTTATGCCTAGTTCCTCACTGTAATTAATTTCTAAGTATCAGTGATTCTGCCATAAAACTATCACATAAATGTACCTTCACTCTTTCATCTTAATGAAGGCTGTCTGTGTTTAGAATCACACAAATAGCTTGAATTATTTGGATATATTCTAAATTCCTCAGTCTGGTCAGGCTTCATGTTTATGGTACAGTCATCTATAAGGAAACTAACCTGCCACACCTTTACTAAGAAACATATATTGTATCTGCCCTATTAAGTGCTGTATTAAACACAGACACATTGTCTTGTCATATTAATATATATATATATATACACATACTTATATATACCTTTATATATACTTATATATACTTTATATGCCATATATATACTTACATATGCCTTTGTAGTTAGCAGTAGTCAAATAGTTCAACCCAAGTTCTGAAGCCAAAACTTCTAGATTCTATTATTGGTTCTGCCATCTACTTATTGTGCGATCATTGACAACTTGCTTCACTTCTTAGAACATGTGAAAATAGCTCAACAATTATTAACAATTGTATATAAAGTTGAGGTTAAGTGAAGCCGAATGGCAGAAATGAAGTAAAGATACAGGTAAAAGGAACACACAAGAAGACGTTCATTATTTTCCATAATTTAATTAATTTCCATAAATTTGTGATGGGTAGCCAGAATCATTTTTGGTGTTCCAGTGCCCAAAACAAAAGGAGAACAATAATCAGACTGTGCTGTGTGTGATTAAAGCAAAAGAGAATAAAAAGATAGGAATCTATGACTTTACTCCTTGGTTAACTCCACACACTTTGAAGTCATCTTCCATTCTCCTTTACTCTAGTCTCTTTATTGTTTGTGTAATAGAATTAAAGAGAATTCCTAAGTATTACTGGATATAAAATCAATATCTGAAAGCCAAGTACATTTTTAATACCAACATCAAAGAGTTAGGAAGTATAATTTAAAATAATGACATTTACAATAGTAACTGAGATATAAAGTATATAGGCATAAATCTAACAAACTATGTGAAAGGCCTTAATAAAAATAATAAAACTTTATTGAAGGATGTTAAATAAGTCTCCATAATCAAAGAAATATACCATACCTAAGGTTATGAAGTCTCTTTGTCATAAATATACTGATTTCTTAATCCAAATTAACCTCTAAATTTATTCAATTTTAATCTTTTATTTCATAGAAATCAAGAAGCTCATTATGAAATTTGTAGGAAAATAAAATTGATTGGAATAATAAAGGTTATTTTCCAGAAAAATAAGATCAAGGGTTTATGCTTTTAGATACCAAAGCTTAATAAAAATCTATGGGAATAAAAACAAGATGGTACTGAATCAGATGTCAATAAATCGAGCAAGGATCCCTCTAATAAATAAAACAAAAATTTATGTTTACAAGTTTTTGCTACATGTCAAGAGAAAAGATGGACTATTAAGGATATGGTGTAAGAAATTATTAGAAAATTTTGTGGAAAATTATAGAAGCCAAATATTCATGGATTATAAAAATCAACATTATAAAGATGTCAATTCTCTCCAAATCGATGTAAAGATTTAATAAAATTCCTGTCAAAATACCACAATGTTTTTGCCAATATAGATGTACTTATTCTGAAATGTGCATGGAAGGGCCGGGGTCTTCAAATAGCCAAAAAAAAAAAAAAAAAAAAAAAAAAAAAAAAAATCTTTTGAAAAAAAAAGAGAGAGAGAGAGAGAAGGAAAAAATAAAGTTGAAAGTCACAACTATTAACATTTTCTAGATAGATATGGTAATCAAGAACATGTGCAATTGACAGAGGAATCAAAATACAAATCAATGAAATTGAACAGAGCATTCAGAAACATCCCTATATAAGTATAATCAAGTTATTTTTGATAATGCATAAAAACAATTCATTGGAGGAAGGACAGCCTTTTCAAGAAGTGGTACTAAAGTAACTGGATATCCCTATGCATAGAAAAATAAAACCCTAAATGTAAACATTGTACTTCCTCTCTTTTTTAAGTGTTTTAAATTTTTATTTATTTTTGAGAAAGAGACAGAGACAGAGCGCGAGAGCGAGCACAAGTGGGGGAGGGGCAGAGAGAGAGGGAGACACAGAATCCAAAGCAGGCTCCAGGCTCTGAGCTGTCAGCATAGAGCCCCACACGGGGCTCAAACCCACGAACCATGAGGTCATGACGGGAGCTGAAGTCGGATGATTAACGGACTGAGCCACCCAGGTGTCCCAAACCTTGTACCTTCTTTATAAATTAACCCAAAATGGATCATTAAGTTAAATATAAAACATAAAACACTAAAACGCAGGGGAATAATCCGGAACCTATGACACAATAAAAAAGTCTTAGACATTATACCAAATCATGTACCATAAAAGAAAAAAAAAACATAACTAAAATATTTCCTTTGTTAAAGACCCTGGGAGAAGAGTGAAAAGATAAGCTACAGGCTAAGCGGGGATATTTGGAAACGATACACTTGACAAAAGCGTTACATCTAGAGGATATGAAGCACTCTCAAAGCTCCATTATAGATCTATATATACATGCAGATACTATATAATATATATAAATGGGCAAAAGATAGAGCCACACTTTGCTTTACCAAAGTGAATATAAAGATGACAACTAAGCACGTGACAAGATGTTCAAATCACTAGTTATCAGGAAAATGTAAGTTTAGTACCATACCACCACAGGCCTATCAGAACACATAAAAAAGAAAAAAATTCTAAAAAAACAAATTCTGACAAGGAAGTGGTGAAATTCAATCTCTGATACATTGTTGCTGGGAATTTAAAATGGCTCATCTGGATTTTTTTTTTTTTTAATACTAAACATACATATATCACAGGACCCAGAAATCACAATCCTTGGTGTGTATCCTACACAAACGAAAACTTGTGTCTCTACAGAAACCTCTACATAATTGTTAAACACTTTATTTGTAAGGGTCAGAAACTGGCAACGATCAAAATACTCAACGATTGGTGATGGTTAAATGGCTACATCCACAGCATGAAATATTCAGGGAAAAATATTCATAAATGCCGCAACGAGATTTATGCTAATGGAAAAAAATAATAATTTAAAGAGGTCATTATATGATCCCACTTATGTAGCATTCTCAATATGACAAAATATACAGATGGAAAACAAACTAGTGAACAGAAGACGATGGGTGGAGGGGTAGGGGAGGGAAAAAAAAAGTTACAGAGAGGGAGGTAGCCAAACCACAAGAGACTCTTAAAGACTGAGAACAAACTGAGGGTTGATGGCGGGTGGGAGGAAGGGGAGGGTAGGTGATGGGTATTGAAGAGGGCACCTTTTGGGATGAGCACTGGGTGTGTATGGAAACCAATTTGACAATAAATTTCATATATTAAAAAAATAATAAATAAATTAATTAATTAATTAAAGAAAAAAGAACAAACAGGGTTGATGGGGATGGGGGAGAGGGGAAAGTGGGTGATGGGCATTGAGGAGGACACCTGTTGGGATGAGCACTGGTGTTGTATGGAAACCAATTTGACAATAAATTATATTTAAAAAAAAAGAATGGTGAGAGAGAGAAGGTGTGACTATGAATAGGTTAAGTACAAGGGGAATCTTTGTGGTGAAGGAATGTTTTTATGTCTGGAGTGTGGTGGTCACATGCAGCTACACGTGATAAAATGATAGCATTTTCACACACAGTGTGCCAATGTTAATTTCCTGCTGTTGCTACTGTTCTATAGTTATATAGGATGTGACCAGTGGGGGTACCTGGGCAAAAGGTGCAGTAAAACTCCATTTCCCTATACGGAGAAGCTATCTTTGGAACTCCCTAGGTATTAAGAATTATTTCAAAATTGTATGAATTAGATGAAAATACAGAAGACTACGATTTCAGGGTAGGAAAGGCTTCTTAAAAGACATACCAACTACCAAGGACAAGAGCAGTCAAGCTGAATGAAAACAATTGGTAGCGATGAGAAATAACAAGAGCGAAAAGCCAATCCAAAGGTTAAGAAGAAATATTAATACAACATAGTCATATAAACCTATGTGACAACTAAAGAAAAGCAAGTCAGACAAACCAAGGGAAAAGAGATCAAGAAATACATTAAGAAATTCACAGAAAAAAAAGAATAGTCAATAAACATATAAGAAGTTCTTCCACTTTCTTGCTTTCTTCATTAGTAACCAGAGAAATGTCAATTAAAAGATCAGAGAACATTTTATTTTTTGAGTATTTAAATGACATTTTATTTCTAGCCCTGAGGCAAGTTTAGGTTTCTTTTCTCCCTCCCTGGATATATTAGTGATATTTCCTTTATGCTCAAGGATTTCTCTTAGAAATCTGGTATCCTTTCCAGTCTTTGCCTCATTATTACTGTTCCTCTACTGATTTTTGTTAATGTTCCTCTTCAATGATATAAATTGAAGTAATATTTTTTTTCTGTACGATTTTCTTCATTTAGATAGAATTCTTTTTGCACTTTTCTTTTATACTTTTAGTTAGTTCTCACTTGGGGGGTTATAAATTACAAGTATTGTGGATCACCTTTGTGTATGTTACAGAGCCGTGATTTTTGTCTCTAATGCTGCGTAACTTTTTTTCTCCTTGACTTTTTCATCAGTTTGTGGCTTTTGTTTTAATCCAGAAAAATTGTGAAAATATGCTTTTGTGTGGGTTTGTGTGTATGAGTGTACTTGTACTATGTTGTGTGCCTTGTCTGTATGTGTGTGTGTTGGGAGGGGGGGTTATTTTAGCTTTCATCTTTCCACAGCCACTAGAGGTTAGCAACTTCAGTGACGCTATCTAGAGTCAATCCCTACCCGCTGCTAGATATTTCATTTAGCTGAAACTCTATCACTACTCTACAGTGTCGTAGTGTACCCTCAGAATCTTCTTTCTCTGCATTTCCAAACGAGGAATTCCTAATTTCCCCCGAAGGGTACCCTATCTCTTTTGCAGAATCCAACACTGGTGGTTTTGCGTGGAATCTGCAAGTTCAGGAATCTTCCAACCTCCTCACTTGAACTTTAGTACATTAAGTTCACCACTTTCAAGGATTGTTGCTTCAAAAGTTTATTTCAATGTAGCGTGAGCTTTTGATGATTTCTGAGAGAAAGAAGGGGATCACTCTCCGTTCTACTATATTATATATTATATTATATATTATTATATATTATATTATATATTTATCTACTATATTACATATTATACATTATATATTATATATTATATATTATATATTATATCATATATTTATAATAATATGAAGAATTTTCCCTATACAGTTACGTGATTTTTCAGTGGAGAAAGCATGTAGAAGTTTAAGAACAGGGATTGTTCATTCGATTTACTGTAAAGTTTCCAGGAAACATTGCATTTTGCAAGATCACATTTCATATGGATGTTAAACAACAAAATGGTGTTTCCTCTCATTTACAAAATGGTGCTCTGCAGAGTAGAGGAAGTGGTCAAATGGCTTTATGAAGGGATCTGTTAATATGTGATTTACAAGACCACCTTATAACAGAGTGGAAAAAAATCTTATAACTTAATGCTCTTGTGCATTGTGTGAGAGGACTAATACATTATGTGAAAGTAAAAATCTCAGCAGTTTTGAAATTTTGCATGGTCAGGACAAATGTATCAATAGAATTTTGTCACCAGAAAGAACCATGCTGCATGGGAAGATGGATGTAATCAGCATTCCGCATTATAATCGAGCCATGAGTCGATACAGATTAAATATTGACAGAAGTTTCTTGACCAGTGCTAAACTGAACAGTCCCTAAGAGGTTCAGGAGACAATGTCATAATGACAGTGAATTTGTGTGACAATTCTGCCTCCACCGGTGTTACTCATTATAGAGTATCAGGCTCTGAAGACAGGTTTCCAAATGAAATGTAAAAGAAAAAAAAAAAAAAAAGGCTCCAGGCAGAGAAGTGAAAACCAATATTGGATTTACTAAGAGCATTAAACAGTAACTCCTTAATAATATGATTCATAGACAATTAACCTGTCATACAGTCAGGAAGACTGTGGATACATATGACAGCAGATTGCCTGTCCCTAAAAACTGAAACTTTTTTAGTTTTTCAGACTTAGGATTCTTGTGAGTAGTTTTGGCCATCTATACTCTATTTTTTTTTAAAGAAAGGGGCATGCATCATGATGGGTATATGCTAAGCAAAATAAATCAGTTAGAGAAAGACAAATAATCTATGATCTGACTCATATGTGGAATTTAAGAAGCAAAACAAATGAGAGAGTGAGAGAGAGAGAGAGTGAAACCAAGAAACATACTCTTATCTACAGAGAACAAGCTGATGGTTACCAGAGTGGTGGTGGACAGGGGGATGGGGAAATAGTGATTGGGAATTAAGGAGCAAATTTACCATGATGAAAAAAAAAAAAAGAAAAGAAAAATGAAGAGAAAGTAAACAAATGACTAAGGAAGATACAAATATAGTACTTCACACACACACACACAAAAAATAGAAAAAGAGAGGTGAGCTCTGGTAAGAACATTTAACATAGGATCTACCTTAAATGTTTAAGTGTGCAATATAGTATTGTTGATTATAGGTGCAATGTTGTAGAACAGATCTCTAGAACTTATTCATCCTAGCTCTTGAGCTCTTGGGACAGTGTTTAGACTTTGTAGCCATAACTGGGTAGTTTTCATGTTTCTAAGAATGTTAACTTGAGGATGAGGTTCATCAAAGTGAATTTTAATTACTTATTAGTTTAAAATGGGATACATATATTTTATGTAAGCCTCATGCTAACCACAAAGGGAAAAAAATGTAGTAGGTACACAAGAGATTATGATAAAAAGTCAAAGCATACTGCTCCAAAAAGACATCGAATCATAGGGGGAGGCAGCAAGATAAGAAACATGGAATAAAAGATCAGCAAAAGAGAAAAAGTAATTTAAATGGCAATAGGAAATCCTTATCTATCAATAATTACTTAACATAAATGAACTAAATTCTTCAATCAAAAACATAAAGTGACCGAATGGATAAAAAACAAGATCCACCAATAGGCTACCTTTATAAGAGACTCACTTTAGCCTTAAAGACCCACACAGACACAGAGTGAAGGGATGATAAATGATATTTCAAGCAAATGGTAACCAAAAGAAAGTAGGGGTAGCTACACTTACATCAGACCAAATAGACTTTAAGCCAAATCTAGACAAATGAGACAAAGAAGGTCATTATGTAATCAAAGTGTCAATCCATCAAGAAGACGTAACGGTTATAAATATCTGTACATCCAAAAATCAGAGCACTTAAATATAAAAAGCAAATACTAATAGAACTAAATGGGAAAAATAAATAGCAATATAATAATAGTTGAGGACTTTAATCCCATTCTCAACAATGGATAAAGAATCCATACAGAGAACCAATAAGAAAATAGTGGATCTGAGCAGCACTAAAGACCAAATGTACCAGCCATACATATACAGAATACTCCATCCAACAGCAGTAGAATGCACATTCTTCTCAAGCACACATGGACTGTTTTCTAGGAGACATCACATGTTAGACCACAAAACAGGTCTCAACAAATTTAAGAAAACATGGAAATTGGATCATTATCTTTTCTGATGACAACAATATGAAACTAGAAATCCATAACAGGAGGAAATCTAGAAAATTCATAAATATGTGGAAATTAAACCATACATTCCTGGGCAACAAATAGTTCAAAGGAGAAATCAAAAAGAAACTTAAAAAAGTCTTGAGACAAATAAAGATGGAAGTACAATACGCCAAAACTTACGGGATGCAACAAAAGCAGTTCTAAACGAAAAGTTCATAATGCTAATCTTATGTATTAAGGGGAAAAAATCTTAAACAAACAATCTAATTTTATATCTCAAGGAACTAGAAAAAAAAATGAGCAAAGTCCAAAGTAAGCAGAAGTTAGGAAACAATAAAGATGAGAGCAGAAATGAATGAAATAGAGAATAGGAAGACAATAGAAAAGATGAAAAAAACCCAAGAATTAGTGTTTTGAAAAGAAAAACACAAGTGGCAAAGCTTTAGCTAGCTAATCAAGAGGGAAAAAGAGAGAGAGAGAGAGAGGGAGAGGGGAGAGAGAACTTAAATATGCTCTAAGAGCCTTAACATTCGTAAGAAACTTGAGATTTCCAGGATGATGCTCTCATCTAGCAATTACATTCTCTGGAAAAGTTTCTGACACCTGAGGAAGAAAGAGGATAATTGTCGCATGGCTTTAGAGCCACACAGAAATCGTGAAGGCATTCCCTCTAGGTTCTTCCTTTCTTCTCTACATGGTGTAACATTCCATTCACTGTTGATCTTTGGGGGGGGAAGTCCAAACTCATGGCATTGTAGCTGCTATATCAACAGCTCAAAGGTAGCTATGGAACTCTCTTCATCTTGCATAAATTTAGTTTAATTTCCTGGGTTTATAACCAAGAAAAGCTGTGCTTCCCTACATAGTATGGGCAGAGGACTTCAATTGCAAATACATTTTGTTAAAGTCTATGGAAAGAAACCAGTGTAAATTGAGACTATCATTCTATTTCAAAACATCTAAGAACACTTTTTATGCATAACATATACTGGTGTCTCTATTATTGAACTCATTAATTGCTTGCTAAAACTAAGAAAAGAATAGTCACACATTGGTATTTGTTTTATTTTCCTTTCTGAGGAGGGAGGGAGGGGGGGAGGGAGAGAGGGAGGGAGGGAGGGAGGGAGGGAGGGAGAGAGAGAGAGAGAGAGAGAGAGAGAGAGAGAGGGAGGGAGGGAGGGAGGGAGGGAGATCCTCTCTGAGGCAAGCCCCTCTCACCCACCCAATTTGGTCATGGTGTTTCCTAATAGTCTCTAAAGGAATTTTCAAAGGGTGTTTGAAATTCCCATCCCCCTTTATCAAGTTCAATCTATTAGTTTGCTATTGGAGGCACTCTGCATTTTCTTTCCTACTCAAAACAGGCACTTTCAGATTTTTTTTTTTTCCTCCAAAAGGAGAAAATCAGTAATCTGTTCCCTGGAGAGTAAGGTTCTTTGCCCTCATGGTATGCAGTGAATGGATTGTACCTAACAATAATATCAGCTGCGTTTTATTTCTCACAGAAATGACAGGTCTCCCTGGAATTAAGTTGACCTGATAATTCAAATATGGCAGAGTTTCAGGGTCCTTCGTTTCCCTGAATTGAGTCGTAGATGTCAACCTTTCTACCAGGCATAATATATTTGAATTTTTATTTGTGACTTTTCTCCAAACAGACAATAAATTCAATGTTTCATCGGTTATCATACACATCTGCAGCATATGTTCTATTTCTCCCCGTGGTGACTTATAAGCATGATTTCAGCGCGGAGCTATTTCTGTAAACAGAGTTATTTCTATTTTGTGTCTCCACTCATTTTCACCAATCTCCCCTACTTCAGTCTTCCTTATTCTTTTCTTCATTGTTAATACTAGATGTTATAAAATAATTTAAGTTAGCACCTCCTAAATGCTACTTATTAGAAAATCTTCTCATACATAAAGCCTATGTGAATTTAAAATTTGAATGTTTAAATGGGATATTTTATCAAATTCAACATCAAACAGACAATACCCTCTATAACAACAATTTGCCAAATAGAGAAGTGTCGTACTCTGAATGAGCATTATCCTTCATGCTGATAGGTGAAATTAATGAAATAATTAAAAAGCCATAAAAGGAAAATGAAGAGTGTCAGAAAGACACCAACAGGATTGAAAACAAAATATTTCTGGCATGGAAATGTGATCGCAAAAAAGAAAAAGGAAAACCTACAACATTCTCCAATTTCAAGAAAGAAAATGACATTTCATTCACAAGCTGAACAATACTGCATGTGGTTAGCATATTTTCTTTAATATGCTACAGCTTAATAGATTTGTCCTATATCGCAACGGAACACTGTTCCCATAATTGGTCAGGATTAAGAAAACTCATCAGGCACCATATAGGCAATTTTATTTATTTTTAAAAATATTTTAATATTTACTTATTTTTGAGATAATGCGAGAGACAGAGTGCAAGCAGCGGAGGGGCAGACAGAGGGACACACAGAATGTGAAGCGGGCTCCAGGCTCCGAGCTGTCAGCCCAGAGCCGGAGGCGGGGCTCGAACTCACCAACTGTGAGATCGTGACCTGAGCCGAAGTTGGACGCTTAACCGACTGAGCCACTCAGGCACCCCTATATATAAGCAATTTTAAAGAAAAAATTCATAACTTTGCTTAATTTTCTAGGACAGATCCAACATAAAAGCTGAGAGACAGGGGCAGGCAAAGAAACACAAACTATCTCATATACCAAATCATACTACAGGGACCATTGCATTGTTTTGAACTAGAGAAGCCCAATTAAAAAAAAAAAGTCCATGGGGGGCCTGGGGGCCTCAGTCTGTTGAGCATCAGACTTCCGGCTCAGGTCATGATATCACGGTTGGTTGAGATCACAGTTGGTTGAGTTCGAGCCCCGCGTCCGGCTCTGGGCTGACAGCTCGGAGCCTGGACCCTGTTTCAGATTCTGTGTCTCCCTCTTTCTCTGCCCCTTCCCTGCTCATGTTCTGTCTCTCTCTTCTCAAAAACAAATAAACGTTTAAAGAAAAAAATTCCCATCCTTTTTCATACAATATTCTCCCATTTGGTAAGCTTGGTAAAGCTCCCATTTTCCCACCTTTTTCACAATATGGTACCTATGGAAAAAAAATACAGGATGAGGATGAAAAAGAGTCCAATTTCAGTGTTGTGATCTTTCAAGGGAAATAAAAAAGAGCACTACAGAGAAACCTTTGAGTTGAACAATTCTCAACCAAATTTAATTATGAAGATTTGACTTGTGCAGAAAGTCAAGTGAACTTATTCTATACTGAGGACTTATTCTATGACCAGAGAAAATTTGCTCTGTAATGGAAAAACTGTGTTTGTTTGCATTGTTCTCCTGTCAGTCAGAAGATTAGTAGTTAGCTGCTATTTGAAACCTGAAGGCAAAGAAGAAAGAGTCAGCCAGCCTGGAGCCCTGAGATCCCAACCACACCCTTGCATTCATTCCCTGTTTGCCCATCTTCTCTAGTCTTCCCTCTATCCTATCGAGGTCACTGAAGCTTTCCACAGTTCGGCTTGGACAGACCATACCTGCCTGAGAAAATGCTCTCCTCCATTTCCCCTCTTTGTGATTATTTTTAAGTCAGTTCTTATGGCTTAAAGATCACAGAGAGAAGGAAGCAATCAGGGGCTGCTAATAGCCAACATTCCAGGAGGAGAGGTTGAAACATTGCTGATCGGTACTTAACAATTGTAACTATTAGGCAAAGAGGCAGCAACTGCTACCAACGTTGGAAAATTCCATCTCCTACTGTGTTGTGAAAGAGGAAAATGCTCTCCCCAGCAAAGATCAGCAGCAGAAACGGATGAAGGTTACTCTGTGTGTACTGTGAGGGGTTGAGAACATTTACATCATCATGCAATAAAAGTGCAGAGAGGCAACATAGCGTGCCACACTGATCCCCCCCTTCAGGAATAAAGGATCTATTTCCCCAGCTGCTAACAGTGCTACCAGGAGACCTTTCTAGTTCCCCACCCACTTTGGGTTATTGCCGCAACTGAGGAGAGCTGGCCTTGCTCAGCATTAGTTTTCCTCTCAAGAATTTTACAAGCAATGACTGATAATTTTAGGGATAGAAAGAACCAATCACCTCATCTCAAGACAGGACACTTAGACCTTCCAGTGGGGACATCTGATGTTTCCCTTGAAAGAAGTCTCTGCTCAACTTCTCCCTCTGGTCTGCTTCTTTCTCTCCCCTGCCTTCCCTTCTCTACCCTTCTAGTCCTCCCCCTCTCCTCCTTCCCCCCTCCCCATTCCTTCCTTTCCCTTTTCTTCTTTAGATATGGAATACAAGAGACTCCCAATAAACTTCCTGCATGCTAATCTGCTTCGTGGGGAAACCAGCTACTACTGCCAGGTAATTTGGTCTTCCCTGAACAATAGTCAAAAAGATGAATGCTTCCAAGGCTAGGGCTGTTCTTTTTTTTTTTTTTTTTCCTACAATCATGGCGACTCTAATTTTTTTTAGTGTATATCAAAGGCCAAGGGGAGTGAGAAAAATATAGACATAGATGTTCTTAATTCATCAGGATAGAGATGCTTGAACACTTGAAAGCTTTTTACACAGTTTCAGCTGAGAATTATAATGGTCCTTTATTTTTATAGCTAAAGGATGAGAATTATTCCCAAAATAGGTGATGGTTACTCCTGCTTCCTTAACTAACTGAAAAAAATGTACTTTCTGATAACTCATTAACACTTATGTAATGTGAACAGATTAGTAAAAATAGAAAACAGGCAAGAAATTCCAGATAAAGGAAGTGACATTTATTGGGTACCTACCATATATGGGACACTGTGCTAGGCATATTACACATGCCCTCACTCTTCTGACAACAATGCTGTAGAGTTAATATTCTCTCTTCTTTCTAAAAATGAAGTAATTGAAGCTCAGTAGGAATAAATTATTTGCCCAAGGTCAGGAAATTGGAAGCAGCATTTAAATAACCATCTAAAACACAAGTCCATGTGCTTTCTTTATGTTATACTCCAAAGATTAGAAGAAAATGAGAATATTTTCAAATCAGATTACATTTTGAGAAGGTAGGCTTTATTAATGAAAGAGTTTAGATGGCACAAATCACAGTATCTTCCCCATGCTAGATTATGGAATACATAAATCCCTCCTAATCACGTAATAACTTCAAGATTTGCTAAGTCAAACCATTTTCTGACTTATTCACTTGTGCTCTCCATACTGGTATTAAGGCTTATTCAGTAAAAGATTTATTGCAGTCAAACAAAGCCTGAAAATAGCATAAAATTTTATGTGCAAAGTTATTTCTTGCAAAGAAAAAAATACTTATGCATAATAAAGGTCATGTCTTGAACTGCAATCTGGACATTTGTATTACTGTGAGCCAGCAAAGCCTTTGCCCTGATATTCCAAAGTGTGAACTACCTGCTTTTAAAACTACACCTTTACTCATTTCACAAATTTTAATCCATGGTCATTACTAAAAATCTGTTACTGGATACAATCTCTCATTGAAAAGAAGGTATTCTCTGAAATCAACTTATGACCTTGAAAATTTGAAAACTCCATTTGGTCAAATTTAAAATGTAAGATTACATAAACTAAACTGATAGTGAAAAGAAATTAGGACAAGTTCCTCAGTTCACTTAAAATTAATCTAAGATTTCTAAGTAGTAAGTACAATAATTAAGCCAAATTAATAGAATGGAATGATATTAATTGTGTGTTTTTAAATAATTACATCAACTGATTTAAGTCAGTTTGTAAGTCCTTGGAAAGTTAATTAAGATGCAAAAACTGAGGGCTTCCAGGTGGCAGAGAGATCATTTTCAGTAGGTAATTGGTCACTCAGACTAAGGCAAAGGTAAAACATCATGCTTGTTATCAGTAACGTGTACTCGATTATGGAATGGGAAGAAGGACATGATCTTAAAGCCACAATGAATTTTTGCTTCCCTTAGGTGCTGGAGCCCAGCCAAAGAAGGGACAAACAGAATGACTCATGAACATCAGATGCTGTCCTTCACTCTCTCTAGCCTTCCAGAGTCAGAAGTTGTGACTAATGAAAACGGAACTTACTTCATTCTGGCTAATGGAAAATGGACTATAATTGTCTTGGAAAGATGCATTAGTCTTATCAGTATGAATTTCTACGTGTATCATTATTGTAAGACAATCACATTTACACTGGACTGTATAATAGACCTAGATGTCCAATGATGAATGATTGTAATTGATTATAGCTCAATATATTCTCAAATAATTTGAAGCAGGGTTTTTAATTTTTTTTTTTTTAATTTTTATTCTGTAGTGAAATTTAGGAGCTCCTTGACTCTGTTTAGCCTGCCCATTAACTGAACTCAACCATGGATCAATACTCTAAAATGTATGATTGATTACAGAGACATTAGATTTGAATCAGCCTATGCATATCTATTAAGCAACTACCAAGTGCAAGACAGTGCCTAGCTAGTACAGAGATTTAAAATATACCTAACCCATGACCCTGCTTTTATGGATTTTATAATACAGTTGAGACAAAATATCAATGCAAAAGTTGATGCTACGGAAGTTGTGTAATGCAAAAAACACAAACCACTCTTGGTATATGATCGCAAAAAAAGTGTTTGAAAATGGAATCCTTAAACCAGTTTATATTTTATTCATCATATTATTGAGTTTTCTGATTAGGATCCCAGTTATGATATATGTTGAACTAGAGACAAATAACATTGTGTCAAATTGCATATTTGTCTTGCTTTAAATATAGAATATGCTTCCCTGTCTAATTGAAGTAAATATTTTGGAATGTGGAATGAAATTTAGAACCCTTCATTTTATAGTAAAAATCCAGAAATAGTACAAATCTTGTCCAAAGTACTTTAGCTGATTGGTGACAGAATCTGTGCTACTGGTCAAGCTCTCTTTACTCGAGTCCATCCCTCTTTCTCATTTCGCCATCTGTTGAATAGGACTTTACATAAAAAGAAATTTTACATTTCACATCCATTATTACACTTGACCACTATAATACTCCCATGAAGTACTATACAATGATGCTTTAGGAGGAAAATGTCCAACAATTGATACGTACTGAGAGACAGCTGCAAGCCAAGTATTTTCCTAGGCACTTAACTCTTCAGAAAACTGGGGCTCAGAAAATGTGAGGGCTCTTATCCAATGTGCATAACTGATAAGAAAACAGTATTCAAGTTTTCTGACAGTGCTCTCTCCAATTTGCCACTCTGTCCACCAATAACATCGAGCTTTCTTTACTCTGAAAGCCAACATCATTAAACAGGTAACTATGTGCTAGTAAAAGATATTCTAGCTAAACATGGAAATAAATAAGGCTCATATCCTGTCATTGATAAGTTCATAAATCAGATGGGAGCTAATATGTATTTAAATAAATAATTATGTTGCAATGTGGTGAGGTACTATACTGGATTACATTCTCATCAGGTACAATGGGGACATAAAGCAACTCAGAGCTCGATGTGATTCCTTTCTTCTCCCTAACTGACTTAAAAGGCAAATGTGAGTCATACATCTGATTATAGAATGTGCCAGGTAATACTCTTTAAAGTTGTATACTTACCAGTATTTGTATTTATTATGGTGTGTCTGGTTATATTTATATGAAAAGTATCTGAAGAATTGAATTAACTGTGCAAATTTTGACTATTTCATCCCCATACACAGTTACATTCAATTACTGTTTAGTCAGACTGTTTCTATTACTTGCAGATTACAAAACCATCAAAAGTGAGTGCTAAAACTTAAAAGTAAAATGGAAAAATGATGTTGAATTGTACATTCATTTTAGCCTTGGGGGGTGGGGTGGGGGGAAATAGCCACTGCATTGAGAATAAGAATTGAACTTTTAAACAGCTTCCTCACAAAGAGTATAGCACTTTGCAAAAACCAATACCTGTCTCCAGGTTTAAAATGTGCTACACATTAAATTGTATCTCTGTAGAACATTGCTAACGTGAACTTCTGATTTTGATTGTCTTCTCAGTATTAGAAATATGCACCATGACAAATTTTAAACTTGAGGAAAGAAAGATAATAAGTTGGTGCTTTTATTACCACTGCTAATAATCCCAGAGTGCTTTAATATTAAAAAGTTTTGAAAAAAAATTCCACATACATCGCTTTCTTTGATCCTTTAGCACCCTGTAAGTTTGACTTACTACTGCCATCCTGTTTTGTAGACAATGAAATTGTGAGTCAATGACATCAAATGACTGAAGCTATGTCACCCTGTTAGGAAGAGGCCAAGAAGATATTCCAGATTAGGTCATTATCCCTACCCTTTCCCATCACATTTTGTTTGTTATGATGTTCCATGTATCACTGGAATCATTTATAGCCATTCTTCAACAAAATGTTAATGCATACTTGGATTTTAAGTCAAACTTATATAATTTAAGACTTATATAATTTAAAAAGAGAAATTTTTCCCTTTTCCATGCCTAGTTGTATGAATTTTGATGCATAGAATTGGGTGGCCACCATTTCTAGCAAGGCATAGAATAGTCCTATTAACCCAACATACTCCTTTATGCCCTATTTAGTGAACTTCTCCCTTTCACTCTAGCCCCGGGCAATACTGATGCTTTTTCTATTCCTGTAGATTTGCCTTTTGAGAATGTCACAGTAACAAAATGATACAGTTAGTGCCAGCTTCATGGGATTGTAACCCATACAGTCACACACACTTGCACTTACAAAGGCCCTGCGTTTAGTTTAACATTCTGTTTTCACTGTATTAAAAGTTTTAATTTTTTAAGAGAGTGAGAGCATGAGTGGGAAGGAGAGGGAGAGAGACAGACAGAAGGAGGGAGGGAGAGAGCAAGAGAGAAAGACAAGGGAGGGAGGGAGGGAGGGAGAGAGAGAGAGACAGAGAGAGAGAGAGAGAGAGAAAATGAATGAATCAGGCTCCACACTCAGCCCCAAGCAGGGCTCCATCGCACAATCCTGGAATCATGACCTGAGCCAGAATCAAGAGTTGGATGCTAAACTGATTAAGCCACCCAGCACCCCCAAAAGTCTTAATTTTGAACAATAGGGCCCATATTTCATACTGGGCCCTACAAATTACACAGCCAGACCAATATGCATCATGTAGATTTCTGAGTCTGGCTTTTTTGCCTTAGCATAAGACATTTCAGTTCGTCTGTGTTATTGTGGCATAATTGGTTCCTTTTTATTTCCAAGTGGTTTTTCCATTGTAAGGATCCATCACAGTTTGTTTATTCATTCAACAGCTGAAGAACAGTTTCATTTTTTCCAGTTTAGCACAATTATAAATAAAATTGCTGTAAACATCTGCATATTGTTTTTGTGTGAGCATACATTTTTTATTTCTCCTGGGTAAAGATCCAGTAGTACAAATGCTTGTGTGTGTGTGTGTGTGTGTGTGTGTGCATTTTTTAGGTGTTTTGAGAATTAGTTTCTATGGGGAGGAGGCATTAAATGACAGTAAGGAAGACATCAAACTTGGAGCTGGTGTACCGCATGGTCTTGAATAAGTCATCTGATCTTCTCTTCCCTAACGCAGCAATACCTAGTATATTAGAAAGAAATGAAAATAATATTTAAGGAAATGGAGAGCAAGTTTATAAAATTTTAGGGCAAAATGTGTTCCAGAATTTCATAATAGGCAAGCTTTATTTCGATCATTTTTAAAATAAATATATTTGTTGCCCTAAATAGATTTAGTTTAAATTAAATCTCAGTGTAGCACAGCTTTCTGTACAGCTAGTGTTCACTAAGTTATGTTATGTATCTAGACCCAGTGCGTACAACTAGAATGTTATTCCAGTCCACAATTCTTTTTTGAAAAACGAAAGAATGCTGAGGGCACAATTAATGAGTTTTGTATGGGTTTATAACATCTGCTGCATTGTTCACGTTCAGGAATGGCTTTGTGGAACAAGGCTCTCTCAAGACCTACCTATTGTTCTGTTTCTATACTCCCCCGTCTCTCCTTCATCTCCTACACTTTCATGTTTCTACTTAATCGCTCTTGTCACTTTTGCTTTTTGTTGCCGCCCCCCTTCCTTAAAGCATATTTATGAGTTTTTCTCTCTGATCTACCAGACTGTTGACTCTTCCAGGACAGAAAGTATGCCAGTCATTTCAGTCATTTCTGATGTGGCAAATTAAAAGTACTTCCTATAAGTAAGCAAGAAATCTCAGAACCACAGTGTGGTGTTAGCATTCGTTTACCCAATTTTGACATTGTTCATGTGTGTATCCCATTATTCATTTTAAAGTTATTTTCTTACAATATAGTCAAGAGTATTTTGCAGATTATTGATACCATTAATGGCCCAAAGCATCTTGTAGAAATCAAGAATCTATCAAAACACCTGGATTTTCTCATATTTGTAGCTAACATTAAAGATGTCTATAAAATTCTAAACTGTTCTGAAATTAATTTTCAGAAGACTAACTCTTAATCTAAGTGCTTTTGTAATGCTATTATTCTCTGCAAAATAGAGAAATAAATTCCATTAAAGACAAAAAAAAAAACCAAAAAACAGCAGAGACTTCCACTCCAGATAAGATTACATAGACTCTTCTCTGCCTGCTCTTTCCCTCTAACTACAACCATAAATCCTAGAAATAATTCAAGTGGCTACCAAAGGAGAATTCTAAAAGATGAAAAGATAAAGGTTGGAGGCTAGGGTTTGGGAACCAGACTGGAGGCAGAGAATCTTATTACCCTCTCCACCAGCTGATGGTGGCAATCCAGACATACACTCTCCTGATTCCCAACCTTAACAATGGATGACGGAGAAGTAGGCTCACTTTTTCTCAGTCTCATGAGAGTTCTGCCTATAAAAGGCCAGCATGGCAGACTAGGCAAGAAGGAAACATCACAAGTCCCTGACAATAAGAGGTCAGGTGAAATTCACCTCTTACTAGTGGGTCCTGAAACTGCTTTCCTACCTTAAGACAACATGTGGCTGGGGGACATAGGACAAGAGGGACACCCCACAAGTAACCACCAGGGAAGACGCTCTCCATTCTCCATAGACAAGAGGATCTCACCATAATAAGTGGCCAGAACAAGAAGTATTCTTCATTCCTCAAGGCCACCTCCTTCCCCTAAAAGGCAGCCTCAACCAACAACTGATGGAAGTGGTGAAGTTCCCTTATTTCTTGAAAGGATAGTAACACAGAGGTACATGTTTTCCAAAGGGTCATAGGATTCCCCAGAGGGAATAAGTTTCACTTTCCTACAGTGTTAACTTGTTTACTAACATACTCTATATTGGCTGCCTACCTTTCCTTTTCTCGCCTCCCCACACCCTACAATATTGTTCCTACAATAATTTTCTAAATAAAATCCTTGCACTTAAATCTTTGTCAAAGACAACCTAAACATTCTGTATTTTGAATTAAGTAAGAATTAAAAAAATGAAACAAACCAGACAACATGCAAAAAACTCTTTCCATTCTAACCATTTGGGCTTTGTAAACATTATTTTAGACATTTGAGAATTTACAGATGTATACTTCACCAAATGTAGGATTCATCAATACGGAATCTTCCTAAAAGATATGAAGACTTTAGGATGTTTCTTACTCTTCTTGCACTCTCATCCTCTATAATATTATTCTCTTGGTTTTTAGTTATTTCCTACTCCTTAGATAGTACAGTAATTACTTCAGACATCTATTAATTATATTTGCCTAAATGTTGCTGATTTATTTGCTCAAAGTCACTTCTTTCAGCTCAGATGTTTTTTAAAATATTCCCCATTTTCCCATTGTGTATCCATTAGAAGTTTCATTAGTGAAATTCTGTTGATGATAAACAATTCTCTTAATTATTTTTTGCTTTTTTTATGTTCTTAAATTTGCCCCCCCCTCTAAATTCCCTGCATGTATAATGCTAGTTTGATAATTATTTTCTGTATTCTATTAATATTGAAAAGTCTGTTTCTAATTTCAATTTCTTAACAACATTTATTCTTTTCTCTCCAGTTGATTCCAAAATTTCATTGTCTTTGGAGTTCTGCATTTCCCAATGATATAACCAGGTTTGACTTGCTTTTGTTTGTTTGGGACTTGTGTTTAATTGCTCTGAGGGTATCTATCTTTCATAAATTCTGGAAATTTTTCAAGTGTTATCTCTTTGGATATTACCATATTCTTTTCTTCTGGAACTGCTGTTAGAAAAATTACAGGTCTTCCTATTTTATTCTCAACATTTCCTAACTTCCTCTTCCTTTTTATATATTTTTTTCCTTTCTTTGCTTCATTCTGGGTAATTTCTTCAGAACCTTTTTGGAATTCACCAATTTCCCCTTCAGTTCTTCCTAAAGTTTACTCATCCTTTCACTTCTAGGATTTTCACTGAGTTTTCACTTCTAGCATTCTATTTAGCTAATTTAACATATACCTTTTCTTTTCTTTTACTTAATTTTACTTAATATTTTACTCACTTAAATACCTTAATATACTAATTTCATATTTTGTATATAATATTTAAATTTTCTAGATTTCTAGGAGTGTAGTTTTTCTACTTTGAGGATGTTTTTGTTTCTTTGCTTGTTTGTTTGTTTGTTTTCCTTCTGAAAGTTATGGTGGCTTTCCCCACAACCACCACCCATTCTAGATTGTGTGTTCATGGCACTGAGTCATTGGGTTTTCATCCTTGGTAATGCTTTATAATCTGAGCTAAGGATATATTACATTTAAAAATATTTGCATTTTCTTTGGCTAGGTACCACGTGCCAGCATAAATTTTGGATCATCTTAATTTATGGACAGACTTAATATTTTCTATGTGAATACTTAAATTTAAACTCCATTTTTAAAGTAAAAAAGACATGTCCTTGAATGTTGTCAGGAGAAACTGCTTTTCATTTGGGTACCATGATAAGATAGAAGAATTTTCAACAGGCAGGTATGATTTTAGAGTTGACTCTTCTCTTGAGACTATATGTAGTTCTACAGTGGTAGCAGGGTTTTATGGGCCTCAATTCCCTATTTCCAAATGTTTCCTTACTCTAGGCTTGATGTATGCTACTTGTGGTCCAAAATCCCAGTCCAAATAGTTCCTGATAGGCAAACTCCCTGGGTAAATTTTATTTCTGAGACAGTTTATCACTCTTATATCCCACTGTAGCATCTTTGTTTTTCAAGCCTGCTACATATTTAAAGGAGGGGGCCATTATATATTATGTAGAAATTACACGGTCTTGTGGTTGTTTTAAATAAATTTCAAGTATTGCCATATTGCTAGAAACAGAAATAATACATCCACATTGAAGAATTAAAGTAAGTAGCAAAAAAATTAAAGAAATAGAAAAAGGAAATCAACTAAAATTACGTGGTGGATGGAAGTAAGAGAGGAGAGTGTTTCTGGGAAGATTTTGAAGCATGTCACTTTCAGATAATGTCAATAGCTACAGTAGAAGAAATAGACAATTTATGTTACATACAGATACCTTATGAATGTAACATTAAAAGAATTAAATGCAAATGTTAACCTTCAAAATTATTAGATGAAATATACTCACACAAAATAAAAACATTTAGAGCATAGACTACATCAGAAGAGACAATTAAAACACATAGATCAAGGTGGTTACTTGAAAATACACACCTGCATTAATAAGGTCAAATAACAGCAACAATGGGGAAAATAATTGTAACTTTTCATAAAGCTACTTTTCATAATATGTAAAGGCCTTTTGAAAATAAAAATTAAATATAACAACATCATAATAGAAAGAAATAGGTAAAGGACATGAGAAAACAATTCATAGTAAAGGAAATATATGTGTTTCTTCAACATGTGAAGTTATTCGAACCTCCGAAGAATAGATATGCAAATTAAAACAGCTATGATACAATAGTCTATTAAAATACTGAAGGTTTGATAACTCATTATTCACATGAGTATGGAAAACTGTTTCGCTGGCATATTTTCTATTGTGTAAAAATTGTGCAATTTCTACGCAAGACAATTTAAAAATATCTAGCCAAACTAAAAAATGAACAAACCATTCACCAAATACCTTTAAATTTTTAACCTACAAATAATGTCACATGCAAGCAAATGTGACATATAAAGATATTCACTGTAAAATAGTTTATAATAGCAAAAGATTGATAATATGCTAAATGTTCATCAGTGAGGGACTGTTAAATAGTCCATATAGGGAAATACTAAAATAATAAGGCAGCACTCTATGCACCAATATAGGACAATTTTTGCAATATTTTAGGTTAACAAACGAACAACAGAGTACATAGTATACTAGTAAAGTATATATTTGAATATATGTTATACATATTCCTATTTTTATAGAATATCTTAAAATTTTATCATAAGATACTGATAATCATATTTATTTCCAGAGAAGAATTCTGAGTGGTCACTGGATGTAGTGAGAATGAATATAATTTTTTGATGAACACCTTTTCTGTTTTTAAATTTTGTACCATGCAGTACATAATCTGTATCTCCATCTCTCCACAGGTATTAGCTTTTAAACAGTTAAGAGACTTTTTTAAATTCTTCTATGGGTTTCCTGAACTGCACATGTGTTTTTTATATGCAATTTACATAAAGCAACTACTCTTGCCAGAGTAATGCTTTAAAAGCAAACATACCTCTGTAAAATTGGGGAATAATCTTCAACAACAACTCCAACTGCAAAAGTCCTTTCCACCAAAAGGACCTTGAAATGCTCTTCCCACTGCCACAGGTTACAAATAATGCAGACCATGCATGAGGAATGAGGATTCCAGATCGGTAACTCACAAACAAGTACGTCAGAATCACTATCACTTTTAAATCACTGATTTCTGGTCCTCGCTCCCAAAGTTTCTGGTTTGGTAGGTATTAGTGGGGATCTGAAAAGTTGTATTTCTAATAAGTTCCCAAGTGTTGCTGATCCAGCCTGTCCAGCGACAACAGATTGCGGACCACTGTTCTAGAGCAGATAGTAATTATAGAAAAGAGAGTGCAAATACAGAATGTTAGGAAAAGAAATTCCGCGCATTCCCAAACAGCTAAAAATCTGTGGGGAATACGAAAGCATAGTAAGAACTCCCCTGAAATTTAAAGTACACACACAACCAAAAAAATGCATGTGACTTATAAATAAGGGTTCTGCAGGAAGAGGCAGGAATTTCAGACAGATCCTTTGGGGCCAAGAACACCATAAAAAAAAAAAAAAAAAAAAGTACTAAAGAAGAGCCGTCAGACCACAGAGACACCACTAACCTGGACATACTTACTAATGGTTTAGCAGAGTCTTAACATTCAAACCCTATACATATCCTTTAGGAAAACGCATAAATAGTATGTTTGACATCTTTCTTTGTGACACATTCTCAATAACGATTTTCTTTTTCTATCGTTGTAAATCATGAATTAATTCCAATGAGGTATATGATATAAATAACTGGAATGAACACACTTTGCTCAAAAGTCAAAATTCCAGTGTCCAAAATAGGAAACCCTAGGCAGGTATCATTCCTTATAAAACACCACCTTACAAGATTGATGGGTTACTAAGTATGTTGCATATTACACATTCATTTTCTCATTTAAATTTGAGATCAACTCTAGGAGCTAATGAGATTTTATTAATAAGGAAATTGAACCTCAAATTAAGTATTTTCTTAAGGCCATATACTTAATAAATAGTGTAAAAACTAAAACTTTGATTTTTCTAGTGCCAAAGAATATTTTCAAAACATAGGTTACCACTGAATATGCAGAGGCTGTGGATGAACACTTACTAATCATTAGGCTATTTAACTGTACAAAACAATACTTTTTTTGTTGCCTCATAACTATGTTTATAATTTCACAGATTTTTTTTTCTCAAATGTTTTTGCAATATATCATGATGTTTCACATTTTCTAGAGGTCCATATATTTTCTAGAAGCAAAACAGCACAAAAATAAATCCAATTTTTTTGATAATGTTAATAGTAATCAGGAATATATGCTCTAACAAATCCTTGCCTAATTATAATGACCAAATGTAGACAATTGCATTTTCCAGAGGTGTTCTCCACCATGTATCCCATCCAGCATGTATTTTATTTAAGGGAAAATTGACCCTCTGAGTACTGGGTTCAATATTGACTCTGGGCAGAACGTTATGCCCACCTTGACTAACAGAAAATAAGGGGAGGAATGTTGCATAATTTCTAAGACTGAATCATAAATGGAAATATAGCTACAGTAGATGGCTTTTAAAGACACTGTGATAATCCCTACCTTGTAGTATTTGTGACCTTGTGAAATCTTCCCTTGAGTCTGACCTAGACCTGGTGCTTGTGTCTAAGAAATACGACGTGCCAAAGGAGAAAGGATGCAACTTTAATGATTGGTTAACAAAAACTAGCTACTTTCTTGCTGGGTTTTCTTTCTGTTGTGTTGTCAGCATGCATGCATTGATGAAGCAAGCTACCATGTTGCAGAGGCCCATGCATGAAGGAACTGAGGATGACTTCTGGCCAGCAGCCAGTGAGAAACTAAGACCCTCCGTTCCATAGCCTATCATTGACTGAATCCCGCCAACAGCCAAGTGAGCAAGCTTAGAAGCAGAAGTGTCTCCAGTCAAACCTTAGGAGGACTACACCTCAAGTTGACACCTTGATTACAGCCTGTGAGAGACCCTGACATAGAGACATGCCCAGATTCCCAGCTATGAACAAAACAAAAAACAAAAACAAGATAACACAATAACCCGTGAGGTAATAAATGATGTTGCTCAATTCCACTAAATTAGGGGGTAATTTGTTACACAGGAAGAGATAGCAAATAAACAGCTTCCACCTGGTTCTATAGAATGTTTGCTCTTGGAAACCAGCTAGTATTCTATGAGGATACCAAGCAGTGATATGTAGATTTTCTGTAAGACAGCTCCAGCTGAGATACCAGCTGACTAACAATATCAGCAACAAAATGTAAGCAATCCAGTCTTCCTGGGATTCTAGACTGCAGTAGTTGAGCTGCCCTAGGTGACACTTCATGAAACAAGCATGATTTGTTTCCAATGAACCTTGCCCAAGAAGCAAAACTGTGAGTAAAACAAACGATTATTATTGTTTATACCCGGAAATTTGGGGTCATTTTTTTATGGAGCAATAAATTACTGAAACATTAAGGGACATAAAATATTTCTGTGCATTTAGTGTCTATGATTTATTATTAAAAGGATCACCTCAAATTGAAGCCAAAGCATATGTTTCATTTAAAGATTAAAACCAAAAATTTTATCCTACCAAGACAGAAAAAATTATCCTATCAAATGGTTGTAAAAGTTGAAGAATTAATACATTTACAATGTGATTATACTACAAATGTCTTATTTTTCCTTTTAAAAAAAATAATTTACAAAGTATATATTCTCACCTGCCGGATTAAGAAAACACCGGTCCATTTCACCTTTCTTAATGCCCAATAGGACCATTAACCTGCTATTTTGCTCAACAGTTAACTAGGTCTTGGTAACTTAGGGCATATCAAACAAGACAAAAAGTAGTCAAATGTAATCTTAAATAGGATTTTGTGTTTTATAATTTCATTGAGCTATAACTGAAATACATTCAACTTTGCTTGTTTGAAGTACACAATGGGGATAATTCGTGAAATTATCAACACAGTCAAGATGACAAACATTTCTATCACCTTCCAAAAGTTTCCTCACACCACATTGTAATTCATCTCTATCTTTCCTCCTGTCCCCAAGAAACAGATGATCTACTCTTTCCCTATGAATTATTTGCAGTTTTGAAAATTTTATGAAATATTTAAAATTAACACTTTTGTTATTTGCCTGATTCTTTGGCTCAGCATTTTGAGATTCACTCGTGTTGTTGCAGATAACAGCCATTACTTTCTTTCTTATTGGTAACTAGTATTACAATGTATCAACATACCACAATTTATCCACTCATTCATTGATGAACATTTAGATTCTTTCCAGTTTATATTTATTACTAGCCATTCTGAATGTTCAGGATTCATTGCATTATTCTTAGAAGACATTGTTCTTGAAGCATACTTGCTGACTATTATTCAAATCTAGGGTAATTTCTTTTCTTTATACTCAGAATAGAGTTCCAGTATTTCTTATATAATTACATTCTATTTCTGATTATTGTTTCACTTTTGTTGGAAAACATCCTTAAGAAACTTCCTGAAAAAAAAATGTATTATTACAGGTATGCTTTCTGAGTTGCATTTCTAATAGTATTATAATTAAAGATATTATAAAGTAACATTGTCAAAATTCAAAAAGTCTCCTTGCAGCGCTGGTCTCCATTTACCTTCTTGTATCATCAAGTTTCTAATAAAAATTCTAAAGGCAGTCAGGTTTCAACGTATTTGACTTACTTTCTGGGGTAAATTTTTAACTCTCACTAAAGAAAGAGTTTTCTTTAGTGCCCTGAAATATCATGGTGTTGTACCTTGGTGTAGGTTTCTTTATTTAAAAGGACTTCTGGGGAAGTCCTTCTGGGGCTTCTGGGGAAGGACTTCTAGGGAAGATGGCTATGTAGGAAGCTTCTGGATTCACTTCATCCCCTGTATTTATCTAGATAACACCCACATCAGTGTAAATAAATCAAAAAGTGACCCAAACTGGTAGAATAAACTCTCTATAGCTAATGTAGAGAAGAGGTCACATGGAAGAGGGTAGGAAGGGCAAAGACACGGCAGGAGCAAAACAGACCAGTAGGACTGACCTTAGGAGACAGGGAGCCCTGGGTCTGAGGAGGGGAGAGGAGAGGACCCCCCTCGGAGCACCCCAGGCACGGAGGTCCTGCATTAGAGAGATGAATCCCCATAACATTTGGCTATGAAGGACAGAGGGGCTGGCTGTTTGTTTGTAGAATCATTGGGGCTTTCCACCTGGACCTTGACAAATCAGCTGGGTCAGCTCTGGAAGAGCCAGGAGGGAGAAAGAGTTCTCACTCTTAAAGATACAGCACAACAAACAGCCCTTTGGAGATACATTATGGAAGCAGCAGTATGAGAAACACCTGGGGTATACAGGAAGGAGATTTATTTAGTAATTTTAGAGAATGTGCTAGACGTGCAAGGAACTTTGGGAGACTTCTCTAAAAACAAAGGAGTCAGCCAGAGCCAGCTCCTCCACCCCCAGCCTAGATACAAGGACACGTGCAGGAATCAGCACAGTGCCAATGCCCTCCCCCTAGCTTGCTAAAAGCGGCCCCACACACTTCTGTACAACCGCCCCCTCCAAACCAGATGGGTTTGGCAGGGTTTTCTCCAAGTGGAGGCAGCACTGCTCCCACAACAGACTTTGCTCACACTGTATGTCTCACTCTGCATTTTCCTATGGACCTAACTCTAATAAACACATGGGCAGAGCCCATCCAAAGTGGTGCCACAAGCCTGTCAGTGTCCAAGCAGCCTAGACAGGGCCCAGCACCTCTCCAAAGAGACTCTTGCCCCAGGAAGAAGGAAGATAACCACACACACCAGTCCAACTACAGCCCAAGCAGTGGGCAGGGGGCAGACAGTGGGTCTGACTGCAAGCCCTACCCACCAAAAAAAAAAAGCTTCTCAGCAGACAACACAGGGAAAGCACCCTATACTTGGGTGCTACACAGGTTCTGGCAAATGCCTGGTTTAACATCCACTAACAATACAGGGACCAAACTCTGTCCATAACAGGGAGACAGCCATTGCAGACGACTACATGAAGGACAACACAGCTCAGCAACAATAGCAGGGTACACACAACACACAGAGACCCCACTGAAACTCCAGGTTCTGGTCAACAGGGATACTGCATTGCAGGACACCACAAGTCTTCTTCGTAAGGCTGCTATATTCAAGAGGAGGAGATGTGGCTTTCTTTCCTAACACATAGAAACAGACACAGAGAATTAGACAAAATGAGGAGACAGAGGAATAAGTCCCAAATGAAAGAACAGGACAAAATCACAGCAGGAGACCTAAATGAAACAGAGGTAAGTAGTATGCCTGATATAGAATTTAAGGAAATGGCCATAAAGATATTCACTGGACTTGAGAAAAGATTAGAGACCTCAGTGAGATCCTCAAAACAGACAGAAAAAAGAAAAAAGAATGAATCAGAGAGGAAGAATGCAATAATTAAAACAACAACAACAACAACAAAAAACCCTAGATGGAATAAAGAGTAGACTACAGGAAGCAGAAGAAGGGATCAGTGACCTGGAGGACAGAGTAATGGAGAACAATCAAGCTGAATGGGAGAGAGAAAAATAATAAAATGAAAATAAACAAGTTTTAAAAATGAAAATGGATTGGGGTGCCTGGGTGGCTGTCAGTTAAACAACCAACTTCAGCTCAGGTTATGATCTCGCAGTTCATGAGTTTGAGCCCCTTGTTGGACCCGGTGCTGACAGCCCAGAGCCTGGAGCTTGCTTCAGAGTCTGTGTCTCCCTCTCTCTCTCTGCCCCTCCCCTGCTAACACTTTTTCTCTCTCTCTCAAAAATACGTAAACATAATTGTTTTAAATGAAAATAGATTAAGGGAACTCTGCAACACTATCAAGCATAACATTTGCATTACAGGGATCTTAGAAGGGTAAGAGAGAGAAAAAAAGGGCAGAACATTTATTTTAAAAAAATAATAGCTGAAAACTTCCTGAATCCAGGGAAGAAAACTGAAATCCAGACCCAGGAGGCACAGAGATCCACCAAAAAATCAAACCATGGAGGTCCAAATAAGATACATAATAATTAAAATGGCCAAAAAAAATAGTGATAAGGAGAGAATTTGTAAAGCAGCAAGAGAAAACAGTTATATAATGCTGTCCACTCTTTTTTGGCAGAAAACTGGAAGACCAGAAGGGAGTGGTATGATACACACAAAAGGAAGAAAAAGCAAAAAACTTGCAACCAAGAATACTCTATCCAGCAAGGCTATCATTCAGAATAGACGGAAAGATAAATAGTTTCCCAGACAAACAAAAGTTAAAGAAATTCATCACCACTAAACGAGCCTTAAAAGAATTGTTAAATGGGGCTCTGTGAGTGAAAAGGAAAGACCATAAGCAGGAATAAGAAAAGTAGAAAGCACAAAAGTAGTAAAATTAAACATATCTATAAAAATCAGTCAAGAGATTCACAAAATAAAATGATGTGAAGTATGACACCACATATCTAAAACGTGGAGGGGTGGATGAGTAAAAATCTTTTGCTTTTAGAATGGGTTCAAACTCAAGCAACCATAAACTTAATACAGACTGCCATATAGATAAGATGATATATATAAACTCAGTGGTAACCACAAATCGAAAACCGGTAATGGATATGCAAGAAATAAAGAGAAAGGAATCCAAGTATAACACTAAAGAAAGCCAGAAAACCTTGATAGCAGAGAATGGGAGAAGAAAGGAGAAGAACTACAGGAATCCTAAAACAGGTAACAGCAATAAGTATATGCCTATCAATAATTACTTTGACTGTAAATGAACTAAAATCTCCAATCTAAAGACATAGATTGACAGAATGAATAAAAAACAACAATCATATTTATGCTGCCTGCAAGAGACTCATTTCAGACCTAATGACACATGCAGATTAAAAGTAAAGGGATGGAAAAACTTTTATCATGCAAATGGAAGTGAAAAGAAAGCCAGAGTAGCAACACTCATATCTGTCAAAACAGACTTTAAAACAAAGACTGCAACAAAGGCAAAGAAAGATACTATATAATTATAAAGGGAACAATCCAATGAGAAGATATAACAAGTGTAAATATTTATGCACCCAAGATGAAAGCACCTGAACACATAAAGTAGCTAATAAGAAGCATAAACAAAGTAATTGACAGTAATACAATAATAGTTGGAGACTTTAACATTCCACTTACATCAATGGATAGATCATCCAAACAGAAAAATCAACAAGGAAACGTTATGTTTGAATGACACATTGGACCAGATAGGGTCCTAAAACGGCAGAATACATATTTTTTTCAAGTGCATAGAGAGCATTCTCCACAAAAGATCACATGTTATGCCTCAAAAAAGTCTTAACAAATTCAAAAAGATTGAAGTCATACCATGCATTTTTTCTGACCACAATGTTATGAAATTAGAAGTAAACAACAAGAAAAACTCTGGAAAGAACACAAATACATGGAAGTTAAGTAACATGTTACTAAGAAATGAAGGCATTAACCAACCAAGAAGTCAAAGAAGAAATCCAAACAATACACAAAGACAAATGAAAATACAAAGGTCCCAAATCTTTGCGATGTAACAAAATCTGTTCTAAGAGGAAAGTTTATAGCAATATAGGTCTACCTCAAAAATCAAGAAAAACTGATTCAGGAAGAAATGGAAATTTGAACAGACCAATTACCAGCAATGAAATTGAATCAGTAATTTAAAAAAGTCCCAACAAACCTAAGTCCAGGACCAGACAGCTTCACAGGTGAATTCTACAAAACATTGAAAGAGGGATTAGTAGGTATTCTTCTATAATTATTAAAGAAAAGAGAGAGAGAGAGAGAGGAAAGACAGCTTCCAAATTCATTCCATGAGGGCAGTGTTACCCTGATACAATATCTCTGATAAACATAGATGAAAACATCCTCAAAAAAACCCAAAAAACAAACAAACAAAAAAAACCTACTAGTAAACTGGCTCCAACCATACATTAAAATAATTGTTTATCACGATCAATGGGATTTATTCCAGGGATGCAAAGGTGGTTCAACATTTGCAAATCAATCAACATGATGAATCATGTCAATGAAAGGGTAAAAACCATATAATCATTTCAATAGATTCATAAAAAGCATTTGACATCTGTTCATGACGAAAACCCTCAACAAAGGAGGTTGAGAGGAAATATAACTCAACATAATAAAGGCCTTATATGAAAAAGCCACAACTAACATCATACTCAATGGTGAAAACCTGAGAGCTTTTCCACTACGATCAGGAACAAGGACAAGATGTCCACTCTCACCACTTTTATTCAACATAGTATTGGAAGTCCTAGCCACAGCAATCAGACCAAGGGGGAAAATAAGCATCCAAAGGGATAAGGAGGAAGGAAAAGTTTTACTCTTTGTAGATAACATGATACCCTATATAGAAAATCTGAAAGACTCAAAAAAAAAAAAAACCCTACTAGAATTGATAAATCAATAAAATCACAGCATATAAAATTAATGTACACAAATCTGTTGCATTCCTATATACTAATAAGGAGTAGTAGAAAGAGAAACTAAGAAAACAACCCCACTTAAAATTGCACCAAAAATAATAAGCTACCTAGGAATAAAGTTAACGAAAAAGACGAAAACACCTGACTCTGAAAAGTACAAAACATTGACGAAAGGAAATTGAAGATGACACAAAGAAATGGAAAGATATCCCATGCTCATGGGTCGGAAGAACAAATATTGCCAAAATGTCTATATTACCCAAAACAATTTACACATTTAATGCAACCTCTATCAAAATAACAATGCCATTTTTCACAGAACTACAAAAAACAATCCTGAAATTTGTATGGAACCACAAAAGACTCAAATAGCCAAAGAAATCTTGAAAAAGAAAAACAAAACTGGAGTTATCACAACACCAGACTTCAAGTTCTATTACAAAGCTGTAGCAATCAAAATAGTATGGTACTAGGACCAAAACAGACACACAGATCAATGGAACAGAATAGAGAATTCAGAAATAAACCCATGATTATATGGTCAATTAGTCTTCCAGAAGGGAGGAAAAAATATGCAATAAGAAGAATACAATCTCTAACAAATGGTGATGGGAAAACGACACAGTGAGATCGAAAATAATGAAACTGGACCACTTTATTAAACCATACACAAAAATATGCTCAAATGCATTGAAGACCTGAATATGAGACCTGAAACCATAAAAATCTGAGAAAAGAGCACCGAGAATAATTTCTCTGACATCAGGACAGCAACATTTTTCTAGATATGCCTCCTGAAATAAGGAAAGATTTCCTTAAAATCTTAAAAATTTTAAAAAGCAAAATTAAACTATTAGGACTACATCAAAATAAAATACTTCTGAACAGCAAAGGACAACCAACAAAAGTAAAATACAACATATGGAATGGAAGAAGATATTTGCAAATGACATATCTGATAAGAGGTTAGTGTTCAAAATATATAAAGAACTCATACAACTCCACACCAAAAAAAACCCTAAGTAATCGAATTTAAAAAATGGGCAGAAGGCATGAACAGACATTTCTCCAAAGAAGACATCCAGATGGCCAACAGACACATGACAAGATGTTCAACATCATTCATCATCAGGAAAATGCAAATCGAAACCACAATGCGTATGACATTACACCTGTCGGAATGGCTAAAATAAAAAACACAGGAAAAAAAAGGAACCCTTATATAATGTTGGTGGGAATGCAAACTAGTACAGCCACTATGGAAGATAGTATGGAGGTTCCTCAAAAATCAAAATAGAATTACCATATGATCCAATAATTCCACTGCTGGGTATTACCCAAAGAATACAAAAACACTAATTTTGGAAAGATATTTGCACCCCTATATTTACTGCAGCATTATTTAAAATAGTCAAATTATGGAAGCAGCTCAAAAGTCTGTTGATAAATGAATGGATAAAGAAGATGTGGTGGACACACACACACACACACACACACACACACACACACTGGAATATTACTTAGCCATAAAAAAGATGAAATCTTGCCATTTGCAACAACATGGATGGGTCAAGAGAGTATAAGGCTAAAAGAAATAAGTCAGAAAAGCAAATACCATATTATTTCACTCCTATTTTTAAATTCTCAAACAAAATAAATGAACAAAGAGAAAAAGAGACAAATCAAAAATCAGACTCTTAACTGTAGAGAACAAACTGATGTTTACCAGTGGATAGGTGGGTGGATAGATGGGTAAAATAGGTGAAGAGAATTAAGAGTCGTCTTCTCGTGATGAGCAATGAGTAATATATAGAATTGTTGAATCATTATACTGTACATCTGAAACTAATATAACATTGTATGTTAATTATACTGAAATTAAAATGAAAAAAACAAAAGTTAAATATACATATATAAGTATGTAAATATATGTATGTATATATCTATGGATATGTATGCATGTATATAGATACCCTTTACTAACTAAAGTAAGGAAGTTTCCTTCTATATGGGTATGCAGGATATTGTGAATAATACATTGTTGTCTGCCTAGATTTTGTTGTCTTGAAAAGTGATAAGACGACAGTTAATTGTAGAGCTTCTTTATCTCTTTGAGATTTATATTTAGACTTTGTTAGTATATAGGCTAGTCCTTTCCAGAGTCTCTACTGAATGCCCCAGGTTTAAAAAAAGTCTCTCTACTCTAATTAGAACCTAAACATTTCCTTACATTGTACATTCTTAAGTAATTTCATCTTACACAGCTCTGATAGTTGCTTGTTTTCTCTTGCAGAGTTGCACATGTGTCCACACATGTGTCACTCAGCAGCAGATTCCAGGGGTCCCCTATGTAGACTTATGAAGCTCTTATTTTACTCAGCTGCCTCCTCTCCAGCAAATTTCCAGTGTGGAGCCTTGCTGAACTTTGATCTCAGTCTCCTCAACTCCACACAACTATTGCATTGGCTTGGTTTTTCCCCTCTCTGTGGCAGGCTTCCGGAAGTGCCTCTGGGCAAAAGGCCAGGGTAATAACCGTGGTTGCCTTTTTCTTTGGTTTTCATTCTTTGTCAGTTGTCCAATATCTAAACATACCTATTTCATATACATTTTTCATAATTTTTAGTTATTTTCAGTGGAAAACTATTCCTTTACCAATTACATCATGATGGATGGAAGCTAAAATCACTTCCATCTTTTCAAATAAATGATTTGATAAGTCATTGCCATCCTGGTCTTGGTACGAATGTCATTTTTTTTCTTCTACTACAATTTTAACAAGCTCATCATGAAGGTTAGCCAAGATCTTTGCACAAACTGTCATCTTGAATGAAAAAAAATATATTTTTGTGCCAGAATGTTTATATAAGAAATATCTTTGAGAAAAGTAGCACTACTTGTGTTTATTACAACCAAAGTTGGTGAATCAAGAGGTATCAAGGAAATTTCCAGATGTTACATGGAATTCTGAGGTGCGCCATCTTCCATTGTATCTGGTACAGTGATTTTGTGTGTGTGTGTGTGTGTGTGTGTGTGTGTGTGTGTGTGTGTGACTTTCAAACAGTAGATAACAATAGGTATCTCCAGATGCTATTGCCCACACATATGATAAATACAACCCCAACTAACTCTTGGAAAAAAAATTCATATTTCAAAAGATACTATCACCGCCTAATATTTTTAAAATTCATTCAGAATCCTAGGATGCAAGGGAAATCTAAGCAAGAAATGGTTGGTCCCCCCTTAAGCCCAATTTGTGGCTTTATAACTCATGCAAAAAATAAAACACACACACACACACACACACACACACACACACAACAGACCTAGCTTTTCTTACTCTATTTCTATCATTAAGCCACAGATTTTTATCAATCCATTTGTCAGTACCTGAATATCACTGCTTATAAGTCACAAGAGAGTTCTATAAATGGAAGTATTCTAACATATTTAAGAGATTAATCCTACAGAATAGAATGTTTTGACAGGACTCTGATCTCCCACAGGCAAAGCTCTAGAGACATTTCCTTTCAAAGTGGCAAACCATTATCCTGTCTCAGTATTCTAGCACTAATGACAATTTTTTGTCATGTCTAATGATTAAAAAATAAATATGGCAAAGAATGGAGAAGTCTGGCTGGCCAAGTGGGTAACTATACTCACTAAGAGGCAAGTTCAAGGAAAAGGAAGAATCCCTGTGCCTTTATTTCAAAGATTCTTTATTCTCCTAGTAATTATATGATTTCCCCAAAACACACTGCTTCTTCATGAAAGGAAAATTACTTTTTCCAGGAAGAAAGATTTTGGGTTCTGGCTTCTGTCACAACACATCTAATGTTACAGAAATATATTAGTGACATTTATGAAACATGGGGGCCTATGAGCCCAAACCATGTAGCCTCCTTTCACCCACGCTTGAGGCCAGATTTGCACTTCAAGTGCACATCTCAAGAAAAAAATATATTCACTCATCTCATTCAGAGCCATGTGAGAGACCAGGTTTGTTTCAGGGGTGTGCTGTATCAGAAAGCTTCCAAATTTATATACGGCATCAAATATCATTAAGAAGAACCCAGAATGTAAATATCTGGCAAACTTTTTCTAATGTCCCCTTCCTACCATCTCTGCACCAAGCCCCTACTGGTTTACTTATAACGTACTGACAACAACCTGTTTTGTACAAATACATTCTCATATTTGGTGATAAGTTGTTTGAATACTGGGACTAAACCTTCACCATATTTTTGTTCTAAGTGCTTAGCAGGGTGCTCTGCACGTAGTTGAAACATTGTAAACATTATTAAAATTATTATTTCCATAAAAAAGACTATAACCTCAAAGCAGTCAACAACTTTTCTATGAACACGCCTAGCATCTTCTGCACCAGTCTCCACATAAAGATCTTAAAGGCAACTTAATCAAGTGTTTCAAAGAGCTTCTTTTTATTTTTATTTTGTAATGTTTATTTTTTGAGACAGAGAGATAGCATGAATGGGGGAGGAACAGAGAGAAAGGGCTACAGAGGATCTGAGGAGGGCTCTGTGTGGACAGCAGAAGCCCAAGGTGGGACTCAAAACTCACAAACATGAGATCATGACCTGAGCTCAAGTCAGATGGTTAACTAACTAAGCCACCCAGGCACCCCCTCAAGGAGCTGTCAGAAAGTCTTGGTAGCTGGAAAGAAGTTATTATTGCCATGAGTCAATCTAGACAAGCAAATCCCTAAATACACAATTAGGATGTGATCAAGTAATCACTTTATTATAAAATAGGACATCATATCCTTTTTAATGTCTGTTCACATGGGTTTTCTTAAGCTTTGATGCTTCTATCTGCAAAAGCCAAACATCAACCTTCAATATTATTGAAAGATAATGAATATAGTACAAAGGTGACAAAGCTGAGATTTTTTAAGTAATGTCTAATTTGCAGACTTCAGTGAATAAATCCTAGTAACTTTTAAATATTGCTCAAAGTTACTTATTATTTAGCTGACTTTATGCAGCATGACTAAAGTCCTGGAAGACTTGAAATTTCTTGTGAAATACACAACAGAAAGTGAAATCTAAACTTTCCATGTGAAATGTCAAAGTGGAATAGTACTCAGGGGGGAAAAGGATCAAATGGTAAAAAAGAGTCAGATATTTCCAGTGAAATATTTTTTTATACCTGATTATTTGTATTAATTTGATAATAATAATAACGATACTCCTTAACTGCTCACCATGTTCCAGTCACTGTGCTAAATACTAAACATGCTTCACTGCATTGGCAGTTATAGATATATGAGGTAGACTTATTATTCTCCCCATTACAGAGATGAACAAACTCATAGAAAAATTTAGCTATTTTTGTCTAAGTTTACCTAGGCAATAAATGGAAAAACTTAGATATGAACTCAATCTCTTTGAGTTCAGTATCCATGGCCTTACCCTGATATAATCCAGGGCCTCTGAATATCTCAGGAAGAAATATCATATTGAACTCTAAATAAAAAAAAAAAAATACTGAAGTCACACATTGTATAATGCGTGCATTCAACTTCTGTGGTCCACTTAAGCACAGATATAATTAGCCTTAGAATTAGAAAACTCTAGGCCTGCAAAAGACAATTGCTTTCAACTAATCCAAATGTCTCATTTTATATATTATGAAAGTAAAAATTAATATTACAAGTAATTCAGGCAAGTCAGTCAGAGCCTGATGCTTCATAGCAAATTCAGGCTCT
This sequence comes from Acinonyx jubatus, assembly GCF_027475565.1. Classification (NCBI taxonomy): domain Eukaryota; kingdom Metazoa; phylum Chordata; class Mammalia; order Carnivora; family Felidae; genus Acinonyx; species Acinonyx jubatus. The sequence continues at coordinate 45,203,563 of NC_069391.1, forward strand.
ATACAAATTCACAATGCAGCAACTAGCCAGATAAATGGCTGCCTAAAACTGGAGTTACACTTGGGTCTCCTATAAAAATTATTAATAATTTAAGAAAAAATAAAATATTTATGGAACATGGCCAATAGCAGTAAATATGAATGTGTCAAATAAAATATTTTTCATTCATTCGTGTATTTATTCAGTACAACACATCTACTGTTTAAGATTTGCTGAACCTTCTGGTATGTGTTAGGGAAAAGGATGATGCCTGGAATCATAGAAAATCCTCAGAGAATGTGGAATAATCTTAAATTACATCAGAGATAAAATATAAAGGAAAGTAGGTAAACTTACAAGGCACACAATAATTTCTCTGCCAATAAATGCAAACAGCAATTCTATGATGTTAGAAAAGAAAAATAAATGAGTGGGAGTGGGTTAGGATAGTCAAAAAAGTGGAGGCATATAAAAATAATATTAACAGAAGGGTAGGAGTGGTTAATCCAAGGATAAGAAGGAAAAATAAGAATACTAGTGAATGCATTTCTTTTTTTCTTTCTTTTCTTTATTTCTTTTTGTTCTTTTTTTTTTTTTACAAAAGTTTCAAGATATATAAAACTCTAGAAAATAAGTCACAGTCTCTTTGGGTTATGGATGACAATATAGACACAAAGAGAAACAACAATATAGTATTCTGTATAATAAATACTAGAGATATTCAAAGGAATGATAGATGCATGGATTCACATGGCTTACAAAGGTTTCACTCAAGAGAGAATTAAGTCAGAGTTACAAAGGAGGGGCCATGTGGTTGAGGTCAAGGGCTGACTATTCCATAGGAGAAGAAATGCATGGCAAAGGCAATGAAGGAAAAAATATTAAGGCTTTTTGAGTGAAAAGTTACCTTACACCCATACAAATGTCTGGCTTGTTAACTGGTCTCTAAACTTATCAACAAGCTTGTCACAAAATTGTGTATTTCCATGTAAATACATGTTATTTTACTAAAAGCAAATGTAAACTGGCACAAATAGACTTACCTCAAAGATGATTCATCTATGTACTAAAATTCATTAATTCAGATTTTTTTTTTTACTTTTCCTGTCCAAACTGATATTTGTCTCATATAAATTATTTTTAAAATGTACTAATAATTCATTTGTTGGGGTTTTTACTGCTTCCCATTTCCACAGCAGAAGCCCATGCCAGGCTCAGTCAACACTTTAATATACCCTTTCTCTTCATTAGAGTGCTCATTCTTTCCTTAATAACATTACAAAATACAATTTTGATTCTAGAATTTGCCAATTTTTCTTTCCTGCTATAGACATCAAGCTCTGTTTGGTACTAGCTATGAGCACATAATAAAAATAGTAAAGAAAACTCACACATAAAACCACACATTCATAAGAATATACATTTATAAACTATATACTTTTATATTTATATAAGCATATACTTACAGACTATATGTAATATACATAATGTATATATGTACACATTTATATACTACATATAATGCATATATATGTAACTATATATAACATAATATATAATATATAACATATTATATACAAAGTGTATATAATGTATACACTTATATATCATATACTTTTTTATTTATAAAAGTATATGCTTATATACTATATATAATATATATAATAATGTGTATATATAGTATATAAATGTATATTCTAAGCAATTACTAAATATATATTTAAGCATTAAAATGTCAACCATGGAAACATTTCATTGCCATCGTCTTAATGTTAATAACGTGCAGGTCTAACAATAGGTACTTAAGTAATCTTGACTTAAAGTTAGTTAGAAAGTGAATAATATGTAGGTTAATTGGCGAATTTCTAAAATTGGAGACCTAGACCCCTGAAGACAAAATTTACACTATAATGTGGGAGTGCTGTTTCTAATAAAGTGTAAATGAGGCAGGTTGCTAGAGAAGCCACCCAGGAAGGCAACTCTTATCCCTAAGCCATGATGAAGTGTGAATATTGAACAAAAGATTAAAATAGTACCACCAGGAGAGACAAAACAGTAGTTGTTAGCAAAGAACAAGTTTAGAGCCAAGGATTCAACACTGGTTGGTAACCACAGCATGAATAGAAATATATTTTCATTTGGATTGTTATCTAGAACACTGGGTGGCTTAGTGAATGAGAACAAGTTTGGAGTGAATGCTACATATGCTGCGGTAGACGGGTTTAAATAAATTAAATGTGTTCATCTGTACTCTGTTGAAGTTGGATAAAAATTTCCATAGGTAGAATATATTCAGATGTGTCTTGTTACATTGATATTTATCATCTGTATCCTAGGCTCTAATACACTGAATTTCATATTATTCATGGAATTTTAGGCTCCATAGCTTCCAGAATAGTCCTTCTGGTTTGACTTAGTACTTTTATCTTCTATATCCTTAAGGCTACATGTACTTTTTACTTGCTTATGCTAATATGTAAGCATTATTGCTTGCTTGCAATTAATTTAACTGCACATATTCATGCATCTTACCCAGTGATCTACAACTCAAATGAAAAAGAACATTTATTTATTTACTTATTTATTTAGTCAACACAAACTGAATAGACTAGCAGGACACAATCCTCTTTTTGCTTTCTTTTTTATTTATCACAGATAGATAAGAGAAGTATTATAGCAGAGTGATTAATCTCATGGTCATTGGAATCACTCAACAGTTATTCAAATTACACCCCTGTCACTGTGCCATTATTAGATACTTAAAGTTTCTCAGGTTATGTTTACTTATCTTCAGCGAAATGTAGAATTCTTTAAATCTAGTTAACTTAATGTAGTTAATTTAAACTTGTTACTGACTTTGGTCATTAGAGGCAAGATTCTACCATGTTTTCTTAAAATAGTATAAACCAAGATAAGGATTTCTAAAGAATAAGACCAAAAGAGACTGAACATATCTCCCTCAATTACACATAGTACTGAGGATATTAGAACAATTTTCCTTAAAAAAAAAAAAAAGTCATAGAGATGCAATACACAGTTTGGTAACTATAGTTAAAAATACTATATTGTGTTTTGAAAATTGCTGAAAGAGTAGATCTTCAAAGTTCTCATCACAAGAAAAAAAATGTATGACTATTTTGTGGTGATACATGTTAGATTTATTGTGATTTCACAATATATACAAATACTGAATCATTATGTTGAACACCTGAAACTAACATGCTGTTATATGTTGATTTTATCTCAGTATTTTTTCTTTTTAGTTTTTAATTTTTAAGTAATCATACAACCAAAGTGGGGCTTGAACTCACAACCCTGAGATTAAGAGTCATATACTCTACCAAGTAAGCCAGGCGGGCACCTCTCACAGTAATTGTTTTTAATTATGCTTTTGAAGACAAATTAGTAGTACTTGAATATGTGCACAGTTACATTCTGTGTTTGCTAGTGGTCTGCTAGAATCCACAAAATGTGGGGAGAATTACTAATAATCAGTCCCACTGTACAGCAAAAAAAAAAAAAAAAAAGCCAAGCAAACAGGGAGATAAAATAAAAATGTCCAAATTCTAAAGTGTTTCATCTCCTAACTTTTCTATGCCTATGCCAAGCAGCTTAATCCTAGTCCTCCTTACATTCTAAGTGGATCCCAATACCACCAAGGGTCAATACTTTCAAAGACTCATCCTCATTAACAAGTGCATCAGTAGATGGTCAGACTCTTCATTTAACTGAAGAGCTAGCAGAGGCCACAAACACCAATGCCTATGTGGGTCAGTAGAAAAGGTAAATGAGGAAAAAAAACAAATCTACCTGGTATAATAGGGACAAGAAAGGCAACAGAAAAAGAAAGAATAGAGTAAATTTAGAAGGAGCACCAACAACTTAGTTCCCAGACTTTAACATGCATACAATTCACCTGGGCATCTTGGTACAGTGAAGGTTCTGATCAAGGAGGTCTGAGATGGGTTCTGAGTCTTGCCTCTCACTAAATCATACAGAAAAATAAGTGTGGCCTCCAAACAGACTCCTCAGGCATTGTCTTCTACTACCTCCCAATATAGACACTGCTTGGCACTCTTCATAGTGTTAGAGCAAACAGCTAGCTAGGTTTTGACAGGATGCCTGGAGGCCAGCAAAGGGGGAGTCAAGTCCTGTTTTTCGGAAAGTTAGCAACCTGTCCTGGCAACTTTTCACAAAGACACAAGAAATCTGCTCCAAACGAGACAGGCCCAAGACAAAGAAGGCCAGAGATTCTGACCAAGAAAGAGAGAAAAGTAGAGAAAACTTGCTCCCCCCAAGATCCCCTCCACAAATAATAAGCATCTCACCCGTTAGTTAACAACTGCCAATGAAAGAGTCCCAAACTCTGCGGTGCTGAGTTCTCCCTTAAGTTCACCCACTCTCACTCTCACATCCCCAGAGTGGACTCTCATTTAATGAACTCTTCACTCACACCTCTTGCAACAAGACTAGGAGCCTCTAATAATGTTCCTGGGAGGGCTGGGCAGAGTCTTTAGGGCCTGGAGTTCTCCCCAGTTCACTGGCAACAACATAACTCAATTAAAAAGAGAAAACATCAGCAAACATCCAAATCAGCAAGGAAGAAGTCAAACTTTCACTCTTCGCAGATGACACAATCCTCTACATGGAAAACCCAAAAGATTCCACCAAAACCTGCTAGAACTGATACAGGAATTCCACAAAATTACAGGATATAAAATCAACATACAGAAATTGGTTACATTTCTATACAATCATAATGCGGCAGCAGAAAGAGAAAGCAAGGAATTGATCCCATTTACGATTTTACTGAACACCATAAAATACGTAGGAATAAACCTAACCAAAGAGGTGAAAGATCTGTAGGTTGAAAACTATAGAAAGTTTATGAAACAAATTGAAGAATACACAAAGAAATGGAAAAAAAATTCCATGCTCATGGACTGGAAGGACAAATATTGCTAAAATGTTGATACTACCCAAAGCAATCTATACATTCAATACAATTCTGATCAAAGTGACACCAACATTCTTCACAGAGCCAGAACAAACAATTCTAAAATTTGTATGGAACCAGAAAAGACCCTGAAGAGCCAAAGTAATGTTGAAAAAGAAAACCAAAGCCAGAGGCATCATAATTCCAGACTTCAAACTGTATTAAAAATTTGTAATCATGAAGACAGTATGGTACTGGCACAAAAACAGACATACAGATCAATGTGAGATAAATAATCCCACCAAACCAATCAAAGGAGGGATGTGGAAATTCAGAGCACAGTGAAGCGAGGCTTTAGTAAACCTTCTTGCAAGACCAGTGTCTGATGAGCAGAAACACTCAGGGAAGTTACAGCAGACAATTTATTTCCTAGCATGGAAGTCCCTCCCCTAGTTCCTCATTGGCTGAGTACTGTGGAGGTTACAGCCTTACCTGGATGTCATCGATGCCTATGTAAGGCAAGGGTAGTCTCACTGGAACAAAGGTACATTCCCTGAGGTGATGCAAAGACCTCCCTTTGTTCTTTGGTGCATGCTCATTGCAAAGCTCTTGGAAATAAGCCCAGGAAATGGAGAGGGGAAGAAGAACCCAGAAGTGAAGTGTCTAAGGATTTGGGAGTCCACTGTAAGTTGGGGAGCAGTTCACACCATCGGGACCTCATTAAGATAAAAAGCTTCTGCACAGCAGAGTAAACAATAAGCGAAACTAAAAGGTGACCAACAGTATAGGAGAAGATATTTGCAAATGACATATCTGACACGAGTTACTATCCAAAATCTATAAAAAATTTAGCAAACTCAATACCTCAGAAACAAATAATCCAGTGAAGATATGAGAAAAAGACACGAACAGATACTTTTCCAAAGATGATATCCAGATGGCTAACAGACACATGAAAAAATGCTCAACACCATCCATCATCAGGGAAATACAAATCAAAACCACAATGAGATACCACCTCACTCCTGTCACAATGGCTAAATGAACAATTCAGGAAACAACAGATGTTGGTAAGGAGGCAGAGAAGAGGGAACTCTTTTGCACTATTGGTGGGAATGCAAATTGGTGCAGGTACTCTGGAGAACAGTATGGAGGCTCTTCAAAAAATTAAAAATAGAACTACCATACAACTCAGCGATTGCACTAGGAATTCATCCAAAGGATATAAAACTGTTGATTCAAAGGGGCATATGCACCCCAGTGTTTATAGTACTATCTTTAATAGCTAAATTATGGGAAGAGCCAAATGTCTGTTGACCGATAAATGGATTAAAAAGATTTGGGGTGTGTATGTGTGTGTGTGTGCGTGCATGTGCGCATGTGTGTGGTGGAATACTACTCAGCTATCAAAAAGAATGAAAACTTGCCATTTGCAACAATGTGGATGGAACTAGAATGTATTATGCTAAGTGAAATACATCAGCCAGAGAAAGACAAATATCATATGATTTCACTCATAAGTGGAATTTCCAAACAAAAACAAACACAAAAACAAAACAGATGAACATAGAGGAAGGGAAAGAAAAACAAAAAGAGAGAGGGAGGCAAACCATAATGGACTCTTAAATACAGAGAACCAACTAAGGATTACTGGAGAGGTGCGTGGTGGGGGGATAGATTAAATGGGTGATGGACATTAAGGAGGGTACTCATTGGGATGAGTACCGAGTGTTATATGTAAATGATGAATTGCTAATGTTTACTCCTGAAACCATTATTGCACTTTATGTTAACTATCTTGTATTTAAATTTAAAAAAAAGAGAAAGAAAACCCTAAAAAAATTCTTCTTTCTTATTATATGACTCAAACCTGAATAATGCATGTACATGGATATAATTCATTTTTTCTAATATTAAATAACACCAAATTACTAAATGACTAGCATATTTCTGTCCAACATTTGTTTTTTATGTGTGTTTTCTTAAAAGAACCTAAAAATTTAGGGGCACCTGGGTGGCTTAGTCGGTTGAGTGTCCGACTTTGGCTCAGGTCATGATCTCGTGATTTGTGGGCTCAAGCCCCACATCGGGCTCTGTGCTGACAGCTCGGAGCCTGGAGCCTACTTTGGAATCTGTGTTTCCCTCTCTCTCTGCCTTACCCCCGCTTGTGCTCTGTCTCTCAAAAATGAATAAATGTTTTTAAAATTTTTTTAAAAAAAGAACTTTAAAATTTAGAACAGTTTTATATTTACAGAAAATTTTCCAAAATGGTACCCAAAGTTCCACATGATGATAGCACACAAACAAGCAGTTTTGAAATGGGCACACGAATGCATTCCTCAGCCACACACCTGCATTCAGTGCAGAGGGAACAAGCAAAAATGCCCATCTCCAAGTTTCTCCCTGGAAGGCATTTAGCTGAGTACACAACTAGCTGCTACCAGAGGGTCCACTAACTTCTAATCAGCCTACTGAAACCCAAAATCTTCACTGTGTGTGAGTGTGGTTCCCAGCACCAGCTTTATAACACTTTATTATTTTTTTTTTTTTATAAAAAACTTGCTTCTGGCTACCATTCCTCCAGTGGAGCTTGTTATTTTAATGTGCTTCTTAACTTATTTAGTGACTTGATCATTTTAGTGACACTCATTTCCTCTCCACTTTGTGAAGCCTCTTCTGTTGCTCCTCAGGTAGCAGACCCGGCGGGTGCCAAAGGTTGTAACACTAGTTTTGGTAGAGTTTCTTTGGCTGCTTCTTTCCCTGACCACAGCCGCTGTTAAACTCCTGTAATTAACAGCTGATGGCTACATTGTTTTCAACAATACCTTACAGTAAAAACTGCTTCCCAGATTAATCCAATCAAATTCGTTTCCTGAAAGGAATAAATCCTGAAGTGGGTTTTAGATTTCTTCTAAATCCAGAAGAGCTCTTTCAAAGATCTCTTTCCCCATTTCTGCCCGACTAAAAAAAGCCTCACTCACTGTAAATGTAGCCTCAGCGGCAGGTGGCTGGTGGGGGGTAGGGGAGAGTGCCGCAAGATAAAATGCTGACATCCTGGGGTGCCTGGGTGGCTCAGTGGGTTAAATGTCTGACTTTGACCCAGGTCCTGATCTTGCATTTCCTGAGTTTGAGGCCCCCCCCGCCCCCAGGCTCTGTGCTGACAGCTCAGAGCCTGGAGCCTGCTTCGGATTCTGTGTCTCCCTCTCTCTCTGCCCCTCCCCTGCTCATACTGTCTCTCTCTCTCAAAAATAAACATTAAAAAAAGAAAGACATGCTGACATCCTATCCATATGATGAATCCAGGAAGATAGCCCTGTGAATGGCAGCTGCAGGGAAAGCGAGCCCTATGTGTTGGTTATACCACTCTGGAATGGAGTTTGTGTCTTGCTGAGCTGGGATGGTGAAGGTTCAGGCAAAGTTCTTGGTTCAAATACCAGAATCTCTCAACTCTTACCAAATTTAGAAGAATTTTTGAATAAATGTTTCATCATTTGTTGAGTGTCTACAGGATCATTTTCCGAAAATTTACTTTTTTTAATAGTTTTATTTATTTTTGAGAGAGAGAGAGAGAGGGTGAGAGAGAGAGAGAGAGAGAGGGTGAGAGAGAGAGAGAGAGGGAGAGAGGCAAAGAGAAAGGGAGACACAGAATCCTCAGTAGGCTCCAGGGGGCTCGAACACCTGAACTGCGGGGTCATGGTCTGAGCCAAAGTCGGATGCTTAGCCACCCAGGTGCCCCTCAGAAACTTTAAATGGGTGTTTGTCTTTTAATAGTTTCTGCCAGTTTTACTGGGGAGCCGTTCCATGGGGTCCTTACACAATCCTACGGGAAGTGGGATTCCCTAACATCAACTTTTCTACTTCAAACATTCACCTTCTCAATTAAAAGAAATGAAAACAAGTGCATACTCCATAGCACAGAGTATCAGTTCAGCTTCCAAACGTGATAAGCTGGAATTCACAGTCTTGAACCAAGGAGGTCATTGTTCAGACTTGTACTGTGTATGCTCCGTTTAGAGGAGTTTTAGAAGTATGATTCACTTAATTGTAAATGATACAGTCAATGGCAGTCTGTACTGCTAGCAAGAAGTGGCATATGATTACGAAATTTAAGATAATAAAGAAAATTGGAAATGAGAAAACAGCCCATGTTGCATATTGGCACGTATAATATATCCAGTATTGGCAAGATCTTCAGAGGACAAAACATTAATCATGCAATGTGCTATATGCTCGTGTAACTAATTCATCACAGAAAAAGGCATTACACACTCCGTAAAATGTAATGATGGCAGCAAATTCCAGTTTTGTCAGTTGAAAGGCTTAATATTATGACTAGAAAATCAACCTCAATGTTGTGAAAAGGCGGGCCTATGCCAGCCGACTCCATCTTGTTCTGTGTCCTTCACCTTGACCACACCTCCTCCCCTTGAGTAACCCCCCCCTCACCTGCCTAACAGGACTCGGACCCTTCCCCAGGACCCTTCCCCAGCCAATCGGCTGAGGCCATAGCCATTACCTCACCAACTGCCCCCAGGCCCCAATAATACCTTTGTCCTTTTGAAACTGGCTCTCTCTCCCTGGTATCTCACCGCTGCGTTGGTGCAGGTAGGGGATTGGGCTTGAGCTAGCTCAAATAAAGGCTCTATGCTTTTGCATCGGACTCGGCTCCCTAGTGGTCTTTGGGGATCACGAATTCTGGGCATAACATTTGGGGGCTCGTCCGGGATCCCCAAGACCCCCGAGGGACCCCTGACCCGGAGAGCCTGACTGGCCACGGTTAGTGTCTGTTTGTTCTGTCTTTTCTGTGTGAGCTCATTTCTGGAATTCTGGTAGTGCCCGACGTGGTCTAAGTGGACGCACTGGAGGACCACAGGCCGGGAGTTTCGGAAGACGTTCTGATTCTCCCTTCTGGAGGGACGTGGAATCCCCTCAAAGGTCTGAGACGAGGCAGGTCGCTCCCGCTGGTTGGTGTGAGGCCGTCGTCTTTGGAGGGACGTGGAATCCCCTCATCGGTTTTGGAGGGACATGGAATCCCCTCAAAGGTCTAAGCTAGCTTGCAGTTTTGCTTCCATGGAGTTGGAAGACTTTCTAGGGGCCCTCTGTTTGTCTGTTTTTGTGTTTCCCTGTTTTGTTCTGTGGACTTACTGGACGGAAGTTATGGGACAGACTCAGACTACTCTAAGTATTATGATTGATCACTTTAAAGATGTGAGGGGAAGAGCTAACAACCTCAGTGTGGAAGTCCGAAAGGGTCGGTTGCAGTTTTTTTGTTCTAGCGAGTGGCCAACTTTCAATGTCAGATGGCCACCAGAGGGGACCTTCGACCTCCCTACCATCCACCGAGTCAGGAGTATCATCTCTCAGCCTAAGACGGGCCATCTTGATCAGCTCCCTTACATTATCACTTGGCAGGACCTTGTAGAAGACCCACCCTCTTGGCTTAAGCCCTTCCTAACCCTGCTCCCTCCGGAGCCAAAACCCATTCTTGCTTTGCAGGAGACAGAGAAGAGGAAAAGTCTTACCCAGCCTTCAGCACCCCTCTACCCTGTCCTATAGGGGGGTACTGAAGAAGAATTAATTTTTCCTCCCCCGTATAACCCCTCTAGGATGCCGGAAGAACACCATCCTCCCCCTCCGGGGGAGGCAGACGCTGTTCCCAGAGCGGGAGGTGGAAGCGCTCCAGGGGGAAGCCCGCCCTTTACCAGACAAAGGGCTCAGAGGGGGCAATCCGCCTCCGCCGCCGACTCCACTATTCTGCCCCTGCGAGCCACCGGACCCCCAGACGCGGAGGGGAATTAGCCCCATCACTATTGGCCTTTTGCCACTAGTGACCTCTACAATTGGAAAGCTCAGAATCCTAAGTTTTCTGAGAAACTGGCAGAGCTTATAGATTTATTAGACTCTGTTCTTTTTACCCATCAGCCCACGTGGGATGATTGCCAGCAGCTTTTGCAGGTCCTGTTCATGACTGAAGAAAGAGAAATAATCCTCAGTGGGGCCCAAAAACTAGTTCCAGGCACAGACGGGAATCCCACCACCAACCAGGCTCAGATAGATGCCTCCTTCCCCTTAACTCGGCCCCAGTGGGATTTCAACATGGCAGAAGGTAAGGAGAGGCTCCGGGTCTACCGCCAGACTCTAATGGGGGGTCTCCGAATGGCTGCTAGAAAGCCAACCAATTTGGCCAAGGTAGGAAATGTACAACAGGGAAAAGATGAATCTCCAGCTGCCTTTTTAGAACGGATCATGGAGGCATTCCGTACCTATACCCCCATGGATCCAGAGGCTCCGGAAAGCAAGGCAGCTGTTATCATGGCCTTTGTAAACCAATCGGCCATAGACATTAGGAGAAAATTACAGAAAATAGATAGACTAGGAGAAAAAAGTCTGCAGGACTTACTGGTGGTAGCCGAAAAGGTATATAATAACTGGGAGCCTCCTGAGGACAAGCAGGCTCGCGCCATGGCGGCTGCCAGCAGTAAGCAGACTCGAGACCTGGCCAGAATACTACTAGCTACCACTGCCGACTTCCCCAAGGAACGAGACCACCGTCTCCGGCAGCTGGCAGACGACTCAAGAAAAGGTAAAGGAACCACCAAGGGGGGGAAGCAGAGGCTGCAGAAGGATCAGTGCGCATACTGCAAGGGGATAGGGCATTGGGCTCGAGATTGTCCAAAAAGGGCCGGCGGGAAGGGAAGCAAGACTGATCGAGTAAAAGTCCTAGAGCTAGATGAACTAAGTGATTAGGGGAGTCGGGGTTCGGACCCTCTCCCCGAACCCAGGGTAACTCTTAAAGTGGAGGGGACCCCTATTGACTTCCTTGTCGACACCGGAGCACAACATTCGGTCCTCCGCACCCCACAAGGAAAACTAGCTAGCAAGAAGTCCTGGGTACAAGGGGCACCTGGTATGAGCCAGTATTCATGGACTAACCGAAGAACAGTAGATTTGGGGATGGGCCGGGTATCCCACTCCTTTATGGTAATACCAGAATGCCCCTACCCGCTGTTAGGATGGGACTTACTGACCAAGATTGGAGCTCAGATAACTTTCAGACAAGGGGGGCCTCAGGTCACCAATGGCAAGGGCCACCCCATCCAGGTCCTGACCATGAAACTGGAGGATGAATACCTCCTCCACCAGGAGGCGCTCCCGAGAGAGAATAATATAGACAGATGGCTACAAGAATTCCCCTCGGTTTGGGCAGAGACGGGGGGGATGGGACTAGCCGCTCACAGGACCCCAGTCCTGGTAGAGCTCAAGCCAGGAGAGAGTCCGGTAAGGATCAAACAATACCCCATGTCTCAGGAGGCCTGGAAGGGGATCCAGCCACACATCCGGAGACTACGAAGCCTAGGGGTACTAGTTCCTTGCCAGTCTGCCTGGAACACCCCCTTACTGCCGGTCAAAAAGCCTCACACAAATGACTACCGACCGGTACAAGACCTCCGGGAAGTAAATAAGAGGGTCGCGGACATACACCCAACTGTTCCCAACCCATATACTCTCTTGAGCTCCTTAGCGCCCTCCAGGGTCTGGTATACTGTACTAGATTTAAAGGATGCCTTCTTCAGTCTGCCGCTGGCACCCCAGAGCCAGCCCTTGTTCGCCTTCGAGTGGCATGATCTGGAGGAGGGCTACAGTGGGTAACTCACCTGGACACGGCTACCTCAGGGATTCAAAAATTCACCCACCATCTTCGACGAGGCACTACACGAGGACCTGGGTGAGTACAGAAGGGAGCACCCTGGCCTCACCCTTCTACAGTATGTAGATGACATCCTGATTGCTGCCGACACGGCCAAAGACTGTGAGCGAGGGACCCAGGACCTGCTGGCTACCCTGGGGGCCTTAGGATACCGGGCATCCGCGAAGAAGGCTCAGATATGCAGGGAGAGGGTAAGTTACCTGGGATATATCCTGGAGGGCAGACAGCGGCGGTTATCAGAAGCCAGAAAAGAAACTGTCCTAAAGATCCCTACTCCCACCTCCCGAAGAGAAGTGAGGGAATTCCTAGGATCAGCCGGCTACTGCCGCCTCTGGGTTCCAGGTTTTGCTGAGATCGCCAGGCCCCTATATGAAGCTACCAAAAAGGGGAAAACATTTAAATGGGCTAAAAAAGAAGAAACTGCCTTTAATCAGTTAAAAAAGGCCCTCCTAAGTGCCCCAGCCCTGGTCCTACCAGACATTACAAAGCCCTTCCACCTCTTTGTAGACGAACATAAGGGAATAGCAAAAGGGGTTCTAACTCAAGCCTTAGGCCCCTGGAACCGTCCAGTGGCTTACCTGTCTAAGAAACTAGACCCAGTGGCTGCCAGCTGGCCGCCATGCCTAAGAATTATTGCAGCGACAGCACTTCTAGTCAAGGATGCAGACAAACTGACCCTAGGACAGGAGAGCTGGATCACGACCCCACACGCCATTGAAGGGGTCCTGAAACAGCCTCCGGATAGATGGATGAGCAATACACGTATGACTCATCACCAGAGCCTCCTACTCAACCCTCCATGAGTGCGGTTCCACCCCAGTGTAGCCCTCAATCCTGCAACCCTGCTGCCCGACCCTGACCTAGGTGCTCCATTACATGACTGTGCGGGAATCCTGGAACAAGTACATGGATTCCAGACGGACCTGACCGACCAGCTCCTTCCCGATGCTGAGGCTACTTGGTTCACTGACGGCAGCAGCTTTGTGCGAGACGGACACAGGCATGCAGGTGCAGCGGTGGTCACCGAAACGGACACCGTATGGGCGGAGGCTCTACCCTCTAGAACGCCAGCCCAGCGAGCAGAGCTCATAACCTCACCAAGGCGCTGATGCTGGGAGCTGGAAAACGGCTTAACATCTACACAGACAGCCGTTATGCATTTGCCACAGCTCATATTCATGGGGCAATTTATCAGGAGAGGGAGTTACTGACGGCAGAAGAACGGACTATAAAAAATAAGCAGGAGATACTTAACCTGCTTACGGCCTTATGGCTTCCTGCCAAGCTAGCCATTATCCACTGCCAAGGGCACCAAAAAGCTGATAACCCAGTAGCTAGAGGTAATCGAAAGGCTGACCAGGCAGCCAAGGCAGTAGCCCTTACTCCAGTCCCCACCATGACCATACAACTACCAGACCCGGGAGACCCAGTTTTACCAGACCAGCCCAAATACTCCCAGGAGGAGTTACAGTGGATCAAGAAACTCCCTATGGCCCAGGAGATAAAGGGATGGTGGTATACACCTAACAAGGAGCTCGTGTTGCCAGACCAGCTCGGAGTCTCAATATTAGAGCACATGCATCGGTCTACTCACATGGGGGCCCGAAAATTAAAAGACTTAATCCGACATGCCGGAATTAAGATTCACCAACAGGACACCAAAATAGAACAAGTTGTATCTGCCTGCAAGACCTGCCAACTCACCAACGCGAGGGCCACATCAAATAAAAAAGGAACCAGGCTCAGAGGCACCAGACCGGGAGCCCAATGGGAAGTCGACTTCACTGAAGTCAAACCAGGAAAGTATGGTTTTAAATATCTTTTAGTATTTACAGACACCTTCTCTGGCTGGGTGGAGGCATACCCAACCAAGCATGAAACGGCTCAGACGGTGGCTAAGAAGCTACTAGAAGACATCTTACCCAGGTATGGTTTTCCTGCTATGGTAGGATCAGACAAAGGACCAGCTTTTATCTCGCAGGTAACACAGGCAGTAGCCAAGGCGGTGAGGGCAAACTGGAAATTACATTGTGCTTATAGGCCCCAGAGCTCAGGACAGGTAGAAAGAATGAATAGAACCCTAAAAGAGACCCTTACCAAATTAACCATGGAGACTGGCGGGGACTGGGTGACTCTCCTACCATACGCCCTTTACCGGGTTAGAAACACTCCTTACACTCTGGGTTTTACTCCCTACGAGATCATGTTTGGCAGGCCACCCCCTGTTATTCCCAGCCTTCGAGCTGAACTTATTGCTGAGTTTAAAGATCAAGAACTTTTTCTTTCCTTGAGCGGGCTCCAGAGGGCGCACGAGGACATTTGGCCGCTCCTCCGTGCCATCTACAAGGCTGGCCCGATCCCGACACCTCATCAGTACAGGCCGGGAGACTGGGTCTACGTCAAGAGGCACCACCGAGAGACTCTCGAGCCGCGTTGGAAGGGACCCTACATCGTGGTGTTGACAACCCCCACCACTCTCAAGGTAGACAGCATCGCGACCTGGGTCCATCACACCCATGTTAGGCCAGCGGACCCCTCCTCGATCCAGAAGGACGTTGTCACGCAATGGGCCATCAGTCAGGACCAACACAACCCGCTCAAGCTCAAGCTACAGCGCATTCGACCTACCTAATATTGGTAACTCTGTTAACTCTGCTTGTCATTGCTCATGCTGCTGGGAGTCCCCACGCCCCCCCAAAACATCACCTGGCAGATCATAGACACCAGCTCGGGGACAATACTTAATCAGACGTCCCAGAGCCACCCCAGGGACACTTGGTTCCCAGAACTTTGCGTAAACCTCCAAACTCTGTTCCCCTTGTCACCATAAATGCAGCCGGTCCCATGATTGGGTCCCTAAGCTACATGACAAGGGGGGAATGAAAAGGCGGGCCTACGCCGGCTGACTCCATCTTGTTCTGTGTCCTTCACCTTGACCACACCTCCTCCCCTTGAGTAACCCCCCCCTCACCTGCCTAACAGGACTCGGACCCTTCCCCAGGACCCTTCCCCAGCCAATCGGCTGAGGCCATAGACATTACCTCACCAACTGCCCCCAGGCCCCAATAAAACCTTTGTCCTTTTGAAACTGGCTCTCTCTCCCTGGTATCTCACCGCTGCGTCGGTGCAGGTAGGGGATTGAGCTCGAGCTAGCTCGAATAAAGGCTCTATGCTTTTGCATCGGACTCGGCTCCCTAGTGGTCTTTGGGGATCACGAATTCTGGGCATAATAGTTGGATGCCTATTTACCTGAAGTTAATTCAAGAGAAGGCCAGAAGTTCAAGAATATAAAACCTGAGTATGGAAAGAGCACTCTTGAAGAAACGTTAGTGGCCAACCATAGATAGCAAGGAATTAGTCTACAATTGAAAGGTCTGCTTGACTGTGCACAGCAAAATGTGTACAGGGAAGGCAAATACAGATAGAAAAATATGATGGAAATCAGGGAAGAGTATAACCTGACTTACCAAGAGTTATTAAATTTAAACAATGTTCTATTTGGAAGAGAAAAAAACAAAACAAAACAAAACTGCCATACAAATTGTGATTATTAAAAAGGAGGAGAGTATACCTAATTTCGAAGGTCCGAGGAATAACATATAATCCCTATTTGTGGGACATGAATCCACAGCCTCAAAGTTTAAACCATGCTCCATCAATTGGATACAGGAACAACTTTTTGGAAGTTAACATATTAGAAGAGCCTGCACCTCAGATTGAAGAGGATTGAAGGAAAGGAGGCATGTAAATCACCTGTCACAGTTCTTAGATAAAGTTAGGTCCCTTTTGGGGCACCTGGGGGGCTCAGTTGATTGAGCCTCTGAACCTTAATGTCAGCTCAGGTCATAATCTCAGTTTGTGAGTTGGAGCCCCGTGGTGTAGGGCTCTGCAGTGACAGTGCAGAGGCTGCTTGGGATTCTCGTTCTCCTCACTCTGCTCCTCCCTTCTCACCCTTTCTGTCTCAAAATTAATGAATAAACATTTAAAAAAAAGTTTAGTTTTTTCTTCCCTTATGTGGGCAACCTGATCACTAGGTTATGGGTTTAAGAAAGAGGCTGTCTAGAAAATGGATTGTTAGACACTCAAATTGCATGCAGGAACTTTATTGGGCAGTGCGCTAATAATTAGCCCCCTTGAAAGGATTTACGGGAGGACTGGTGAGAAGGAAAATTATAAGTTATGATGTAATTGAATTAGAGGATTCAGCTGATCCTATGGAAAGTTCTGGGGCTGGGATATCTTCTTAGACAGTTGTTTTTTTTGTTTTTTTTGTTTTTTTTTTTTTTAGTAAGGCAGTGTTTAAGGCTTTGTCACCTTACATTGACAAGTCATTGAAAGCAGGCTGCACCTGCATGAATGTGTAACCTTACATGAGATAGCTGAAGGCAATCGACAGAAATGGACTCAGCTATGAGTCTAGCAGATACCAGTGCAGGCACCTGGGGAATGATGGTCTCCATCCTGAAGGGAAGGACAAAAAGGCTGAAAAGTGTTTGCAGAGGATACTATAAGATCACAAAGAAGTGATGATTAATTTTAGCAGTCCCATTGGGTAAGGAAAGGCTTGTGAAGAGGTATTTCTTGAGTTAAATCTTGAAGATGGGAAGTATTGGCTTGACAAAAAGAGAAGCACATTTAAGAAAGGGGAAGTATTTTATCAAAGCTTCTGAAGACTTGCCATCACCAATTCCCCTGCAAAGGCTTCAAATTCCTTCATGAATGAGAAGCCTGTCTCATTCATGGACAATGGATTAGAGCATTTTGTACATATAAGTAAAGTTAGGTTATTTCTACTTTAATTGGAAATACCAGATGATATTTCTTATTCAATATCCAGTCGGTAATTGTTTCAATACTCTAATTGATTTTGTATGAATATATACATAGGATAAAGTACCTAAAACCTTAGAGTGTCACCAGATCATAAAAATACTGTAATCTTGGGAGAGCATGAATATGTTTGAATTTAATTTGGAACTTTAAGAGTGCCATACATTAATTCAGGTTAAAATAGATTTGCTAATATCACCTTTTAATTTCTACAATTAGCATAATAGACATACATTATTTTTGAAAGAAAACATTTTGAAAATAAATGTACCAACTTATTTGAATCCTATGACATACCATTTAAATTTACATAGCCACTGTGTAAATGTCACGTTGCTCAGGATGCCTTCAGCCATTTCAATTTTTTCCTGCCAGTCTTCAATTTATGCATTTTTGATGCCTTTCATTTTATGGCAATGACCTTAAATTTCCCAACGAGCCTATTCCAGAAATGTTTTCCTTTAAGAACCTTAGTTCTCTTTAACACACAAAAGGGAAAAGAGTTAGATTCTGGGTCCAGTGAAATAAGACAGAAACAAACAAGAAATCTCAAAAAGTGAAGAACTTGTTCATTTGCCCATCTTTAGTGATTTACTTATGTTTTCACTTAAACCATTTGAGCACTTAATGTATGCAAATCACCATGAATAGATTAAGGACCTGCGAAGGTAAGGCCATAAGATTAAAGATGATTTTCTCCTGGTGGCATCATCTTTTCCCTGAAGAGTCTTGAGGTCCTTCAACCCTTTACCAGCCATCATTTTCCTTCTTCCCTATTGATATACACAACTCTTATACATAAATACCTGCACTCACTACAACTAGTGTTTAGTATTCTCTTTTTCCCCCAATTCATCAACCCCACCCTTTTATTCTTCTTTCCTCACAGTAGCTTCTCCATTATACAACAAGCTCCCCAGTGCAAACAGATCCATTGAATATCTTGTCCTCCAAGTACTTTGATCTTTTCAGGTCACATGATCTTCCATTTCATTATAGCCAGACCTTGAATCTCAACACTAATCTAAAATTGACAGACTGGGAATGAGCAAATGAGAGGACAAAACTGGTTAAGAGGCTATTCCGCTTCATTAAGTAAGAGGTGATATGACCCCGAACTATGGCAGTCACAGTGATTGCTTTTAAAGAAGAGATGTATTTAAAAGATTTGGGAAGGTAAAAATAGACTTAGTTTCTAGCTGGAGGCAAGCTAAAACAAAAGTCCAAGAATGTAAGGTTTCTATCTAAGATGTCTAGGTGGTGGAGCCAGTAGCTAAATTCAGGAATATAAAAAAGAAATAGCTTATAATCTATAATATAATGTCACTAATTTTATAGGTAATAAAGGGGATAAAATAATACTACAATACTAACTCAAACATAGTATTAAAAGTACATGAAAACCCAGGAAAGTGGAAATAGAAGAGAAGCAACAGGTGCAGAAAACAGAAAATAGAATACAGGCAAAGTAGACTTAAAACCAATCACATCAATAATTACATTAAGCGTAAATGGACTATACACTGTAATTGAAAGGCAAATTTCACTCGGATTAAATAACAAGACTAACTGTGCTGCCAATGAGTGATGGGCATGAAGTATAAAGAAAAAGGTAGGTGAGTGTAGCTGAATGTAAAAGGATTTTAAAGGCATAAAATTAAACATATAAATTTGATGTGGCTATATTAATATCAGACAAAAAGAACATGGAGTTCAGAACATAAAATGTTAATTGGTGGAAGGGGGGGAAATTTGATAATAATGAAGTAATCAATTAATCAGGAAGATATAAAAATCCTAATATTTTTATACCTAATATCAGAGCTTCAAGTAAAAACTGGCTAACCTAAAAGAGAAGGAGACAAACCTACAATCACTGTTGGAGTTCCTAACACTACCTCTTAGTAAATGTCACACGGAGAAAAAGCAAGTATGAATAAATGATCACAACAAAACCCTGTGTGAATATTATTGTCTACCATCTCTATGATCCTCTACTATAGAACGCTTGCACCAACAGTTACAGAATATAATCACTATTCAAATGCACGTGAAACATTCACCAAGATGGGACATATACTATAAAATAAATCTCAATTAATTTTAAATATTTTACAAAATCTTTAGGAAAGAACCTGTCAAATGGTTTTAGTGAAATGGTGTCCAGCACTCACATTAGATGAGAAATAGTATCTCTTTCCAGCAGCCAGACTAGAAAACTATAACATTGCAAAGGAGGGCCTTGCCTCTGGACTGGGGAAAAATTAGGCCTGGATTGACATTGCTCAAATCCTACCTCTCAAAATTTTAAAAATCAGGACTCAAAAAGATCAACCCCTTCTCAAATATCTAACCTGTATCCTTAAGCAAAGCCTACACCTATTTACAGGAATGAAATTATATCTAGCTGCCAAAAAGTTAAAACTCACACCATCTGGCAGTCAATTCAGATTAATTGGGGATGCGAAAGAGCAGGAAAAAACAAATAATAATTAGGAAACCGATCTAACCCAGAACTGAAAAAGATGTTGGAATTGACCAGGCCATATTAAACAGTTATTATAATTGTATTTCATGTATTCAAAAAAGTAAGTAGAGACATGGAAGTTACAGAAAAGACCAAATTTGAATATCTTCAGGTCAAAACTACAATCTATGAGATGACAAATGCACTGGATGAAATCAATGGCAAGAGAAAAATATTTGTTAATTTGAAACATTTCAATAGAATCATGCAAAATAAACACAACTGTGAGAAAATTTTAAGTAGCCTAATCTGTGAGTAATTCAAGCCCTGAAAGAATGGGGAAGAGGAGTAAAGATACCTGGAAAAAGTAATGGTCAAAGATTTTCCAAGTCTGATGAAAGCTGCAAATCCATATATTTCACAAGCTCAGCACAACACCATCAGAAGCAAGAAGAAACCTATACCAAGGGACATTGTGATAAAATTCCTAAAATGAGAGATAAAAGAAATTCCTTAAAAGAAGAAAAAAATCATTATGTGCAGATGATCCAAGATCATATTTCCATTGGAAAAAACAAAAGTGAAAATACAGTGGTGTGACATCTTTAAAATAGTGGACTTAAAAACAACAGCAACAAAACTTTGAGAATTCTTTTCCAAAACAGACCTATTTTTCAATAATGAAGGCAAAAAAAAACATGTTATTAGGACACATAAAAGCAAATAATTTATCATTAGTAAACTGCACTATCAAAAATATTAAAGGACATCCTTTAGACAGTAGAGATATGATATTAGGTGAAAATATTAATCAAAAAGCAGAAGGAAAAGAAAGCACTGAAAATGGAAACTTACATGGATAAACGCAGGAAGTTCCTTTTCCTATTATTTAAATCCAAAAGACACTAGACTGTCTTTTAGACATAAATAAGGATTTATGATATGTGTGAAAGTGAAATGTATGACAATAATGGCAGAAAAGATAGAATAGGAGAAATGGAATTCTACTGTAAAGCATCAAGAGGTCACCTGAGCCGGGAAAAAAAAGCTGAGTTGCTAAGTGTCAGAATATGCAATTAGAGCAGCGAGCCAACATAAAAGTAACAGTGAAGATTTCATTTACCACAATGGTGTAAGCCAGAGGCTAAAACCAGAGAAAGTACTGACCTCCACTTGTTTCGTTTCCCCTCGTGCAATAGGTCACCAGTAGAGGATCAGGGAGATGAGGACAGGCATGGAGGTTGTCTCACTGTTTAGAGAGTCCTAAATAAAGTTTTATAGACCCTTGGGGTGGAGCCAGGGCAATAGCGGAGTACCAAGGGTGGGAAAGTACTGGGTACTGAGTCAAAGTGGCACAAAGTATCTTATGTTTTCCCCTTCAAAAGAGGTTTTAGAAGGGGCATCTGAGAAAGACCTACATCCAAGGTCCCAGATAAATAAACCTGGGATGAAGGCGCCAGAGCTAGGAATGCTGCCCAGGACGAGCATGACCAGCCAGAGGGCCCGAGTCTTTGTCTACACCTCCCTTCAGAGGAGGTGTCTCTAAAGAGACTGTAACGCACTGGCTGTAGAGTACAACAGGTGTGGGGAGGAAGCTATTCCTCATCAGTCCTGTTGGGCAAAACATGCCTGCCTATGGTTTACAGTCAGGTCAGAAAAATCACACATAGGTTTTTAATCAGGAAGCGGACATGAGGTATCTATCTATCTATCTATCTATCTATCTATCTATCTATCTATCTATCTATATTACATGTGAAGTACAGTGATTTCACTTCAAAGTAGGTTGTGATGATTTAAAGATAAAAACCAAATTCTTATAGCAACCACTAAAATACCAATAACAAAGAGTTACAGCTAATAAGCTAACAAAGAAGGTAAAATGAAATTATCAAAAGATTCATTCAATTTAAAAGAAGGTAGTAAGAGTAGAAAAGTGAACAGATAGCAAGTGATACAAACAATAAGCACATGGAACAATAATATATTTAAACCCAACCATAACAATAATCACATGAAAAGTAATTAACTCCTATGCCCCAATTAAAACATTTCCACCTTAAATTAAAAAAAAAACACAAGACCCAAGCATATGTCACTTATAAGAAATGCATTCAAAATATAAAGATACATACAGATTCAACGGAAAAGGATGAAAAAGGTCTACTTAGCTACAACTTATGCAAAGAAAGCTGCAGTGACTATACTAATATGAAAATTTATTTCAGAGCAAAGAATACTAGGAAGCATAATATTATTTGGATATTTTTTACCAGTGTTAAAATATTACCAGGACTGCTCGAGGTCTATTGTTATGCTCTGTCTGCTTTGGATGATCTCTAAGTGTCTTGGAGTTTATTACCATATCCCTCCCTACTATGGCCTTAAAATGAATGACGTATGCAACTCTAGGAGTATTACAGTGCTATACCCCCTTGGCTCCAGTTAGGATAAACTTTGAAATCCTGTGAATCAGGCTGATTCTGGAACTTAGCCTGAAATTGCTTCCTAGATTCTTCTTCCTGTCCTGCTTTTCTCATTCCATTACAGGTTTCATTTGGAAGCACCTTCTCAATAAATCACTTGCATGCACACAAATCTTTTTTTCAGGGTTTTACTCTTTGGAAACTGACCTAACACAGAAGTATTGGCAAAGATGACAGCCCAGAGCTTTCCCTGAAAAGAGGACGATGTTAAGTAGGAAAGAAAATCATAGAGTCTGTTTTTAAGATGTTGAAAGCATAAACCCAACAGTTTTGAGAATTATCTATACAGTATTTTCCCCATTTCCATTTAAGTTAGTGTTCTTAACTCCTTCTATGTAACCAAGAAGTTATTGGCTAAGGAATGAGGTTTTCCTTGGGCTTAAGGTTGTAAACTAGAACCACTGGTCATTCTGCTCATCCACATTTCCACCTTTATAGTAATTCTTCAAATTAATAATAAATAAGGAGAATAAACAAAGGCAATTTTGCAAGTGAGCAGAATCAGAAAACAGAGAGCTCTGTGTTCCATTATAAACTTAACCTAGGCTTGATTCTTGGACTTAGTTGAAGTTGGCCATTGAAGGTACATACTCTTTTCCTTCAAAGTTGTCTTAATTTAGAGTCCCTGGATGCACTTTACATGGACATTAAAACATAAAATAGATGGATTTCCACTGGAAATCATGTCCATGCACAGACATGAAATGTAAAAGGTTTTGTATAGATCATTTTTTTCCCTAGGCAGAGTCAAAACTTTCACAATAATCTCAGTGAGACTGAATTCCTCTCCCCAAATTAGTGTTTTTCTTTATGAATGCAAAGAGAGGACACAATCTGCTCATTCTGCTGATTTTCCAGAACCAGTGGTCTAACTTCTTCAGTTTCATTTTTGAGAAAATATTCTTTCTCTGAACTCCTAACTCTGTCTTTATTTTTCCTATTTTATGTTTCATTTTATTTTTCTAAACACCTAATTACATTTTCCATGAATTATTCCTTGATTGCCTTTGTTCAAGTTTCCTCAGCGAATTCAAGAAATCCCATGACTTCATGTTGCCTCCTCCATCAAAATCATTCATAAGTGTTTGCCTTCAGCCCACATGTTTCTCAAAAGTTTCATTCTTCCAGTTCTCACATTCATATTAGTGTATCTGCCCAGATATCACATTCAAAATATCCAAAACTTACAGTATCTCTCCTAACAACTCTTTATTTCTGTGGTATGACTTTCCATCAGTAAGACCAGAAACTCTTAAAGTCAAATTTGACTTCTTCTTTCATTTATTTCTAACTTCTGACAGTAAGTTCTAATAATTCTTCAGAGTGTATCTTGAAAATATTCCTTCTATTCCTACTGTCATCATCCTATTTCAACCTCTGCACATATCCAAAGATTTCTCTATTCCAAATTATTCAATCCATTCCCAGGTATGGTTTTGAAAGCTCACCTTTGTCCATGTTCTTTGGCTACCAAGATTCAGCTATGTTAAGCCACTATTTATAAGGATAATATCCTTATCCCAAAATTAAAACAAAACAAACAACAACAAAAAAACACCCACATTCCATACACCACCCACACCAGCATCTGATATGCCTCTCCTTATTCTTTAATGTCACATAAATCTCATCTCAGCCACCTAAATATGCCTTCAACTTTCTTAGCCCTATGACTTTTCTTATAAATTTAATTTTAAATCCATTTCCTCCATAAAAATTTCTTAATTTCCTTAATTCTAGCACTCATAAAACTTTATTTTTCCTACTCTTGCTATCCTGCCATCTCCCCTATCTATTTTGCTTGAAGATAGAGTCTTAACCTTATATATTCTTGATTTTGATTTACCTTTTAGTGTCTTATATGTAGTAGACTGTCAATGATTTTTAGTGGAAAATTGTTCAGTTTTATTTAGATTGATTAGTTAAAAGAAGACTTGAATAGTAACTTTTAAAATTTGTTCTTTTGGGGGCACTTGGGTGGCTCAGTCAAATAAGTATCTGACTCTTGATTTCTGCTCAGGTCATGATCTCACAGTTTGTGAGGTGAAGCCCCACATTGGGCTCCATGCTGACAGTGTGAAGCCTGTGTGGGATTCTCTCTCACTCTCTCTCTCTCTTTCTCTGCTCCTCCCCTACTCTTTTTCTTTCTCAAATAAACTTTAAATATTAAAATATTTTTTCTTCTCATTGATATTGTTAAATTTTCCATACTACCCCAAACAATCTACAGATTCACTGTAATCCCTATCAAAATTCCAATGGATTTTTCACAGAAATAGAACAAACCTCAAATTTCTATGGAACCACAAAAGACCCTGAATAGCCAAAGCCAACTTGAGAAAGAACAGACCTGGAAGCATCATGCTCCCCAATTCCAAACTATATTACAAAGCCATACTAATCAAAATAATATGGTATTCACACAAAGACAGACATGTCAGTAGAAAAGAACAGTAGAAAATATCAGTAGAAAAGAAAAGACTCAGAAAAAAAATCCATGCATATATGGTCAATTAGTTTACAAACAAGGAACCAAGAATATACAATAAGGAAATGGCAGTCTCTTCAATAAATGGTGCTGGGAAAACTGTACAACCACATGCAAAAGAATTTGAATGAACTAATTTTACACCATATATAAAAATTAAGTCAAAGTAGATTAAAGACCTGAATGTAATACCTGAACCCATAAAACTCCAGGATGAAAACATAGGTGGTAAGCTCCTTGACACTGGTTTTGGCACCATTTTTGTTTGTTTGTTTGTTTTTGTTGGTGGTAGTGGTGTTTTTTTCTTTTGTTTTGTCTTGTTTTTATTTGACACCAAAAGCAAAGGCAACAAAGGCAAAAATCAACAAGTGGGACTACATCAAAGCTTCTGCTCAGCAAAGAAATCCATCAACAAAACAAAAAGACAATCTACCAAACTGGAGAAAATATTTGCAAATCCTTTAATTGATAAAGAGTTAATATCCAAAATGTATCAAAAACTCATACAATTCAATGGCCAGAAGCAATCCAATTAAAAAGTGGGCAGAGGATGTGAACAAATACACGTTTTTTTCTAAAAATGATATACAGAAAGCCAACCAGTAAATAATTCTCAGCACCACTATTCATCAGGGAAGTGGAAATAAAAACCACAATGAGATATCACCTCATTCCTGTTAGATGGCTTTTATCAAAAAGACAAGAGGGGCACCTGGGTGGCTCAGTTGGTTAACCATCCAACTTTTGATTTTGACTTTGGTCATAAGCTCACGGTTCAGTTCCTAAGATCAAGCCCTGCATTAGGCTCTGTGCTCACAGGGAGGAGCCTACTTGGGATTCTCTCTCTCCCTCTCTCTCTCTACCCCTCCCCTGCTTGTGCTCTCTTTCAACATAAATAAATAAACATTAAAAAATCTTTTAAAAAGACAAGAAAAACAAGTGTTTGTGAGGATGTGGAAAAAAGGGAATCCTTATGCTCCATTAGTTGAAATGTAAATCAGTACAGCCTCTATGGAAAATAGTGTGGAGTTTCCTCAAAAAATTAAAAATAGAACTACCAGATAATCCAAAAAGTCTATTTCTGGGAATTTATATAAAGAAAATGAAAATGCTAACTCAAAATGACATATCCATCTCTATGTTTTCTGCAGCATTATTTACAATAGCCAAGATATGGAAACAACCAAAGTGTCCATCAACTGATGACTGGATAAAGAAAATGTGGTATGTACACACAATGGAACATTATTCAGTAATAAAAAAGAACAAAATCTTGCCATTTGTGATAACATGGATGGACTGGAGGGCATTATGCAAGATGAAAGAGAAGGACAAATACCACATAACCTACTTATATGTGTAATCGAAAAAAAGAAAAAAAAAAAGGTCAATCAAGTAAGCAAAAAAACCAAACCAAAATACCCACCAAGCTCATAGATACAGAGAACAGATTGGTTGGTGCCAAAGGTGGGGCATGGGAGGTGGGAAAAATGGGTAGAATGAGTCAAAATGTACAAACTTCTGGTTATAGAACAAGTCATGGAAATGTGATGTACACCATGGTGACTCTACTTAATAATATTGTATTGCATATTTGAAAGTTACAAAGAGTAAATCTTTAAGGTTTTCATTACAGGAAGAAATAATTGTAACTCTGATGGTAGATGTTAACTAGACTCATTGTGGTGTTTTTTTGGCAATATATTCTAATATCAATCATTATATTGTACATCTGAAACTGAAAATGTTGCGTATCAATTACATCTCAATTAAAAAAAATAAAAATTTGTTCTTCTCCTTGAGGAAAGAGATTACAAATTAGGTTTCAATTCATGTTAACAACTTCTGGAGCCATAGATAAAGAAGACCAGGGCCAAGAAGTGTTAAATAAACTGCATGTCCTGTGCACAAGACGATCACTGGTCAAGTCATAAATACTAAAGACTGGTGACAGGCACATACCCACTACCTCTGAAAACTATTTAGAAAGAGGAATTGCTATTAGCACAGTAATTTGGTTAAATGAATATTGTGCTAAATAACTTCAAATTTACAAGAAGTTTTATGAAAGACTGCCCTCAAAATTACACCCCTAGAAATAGCAGGCATTAATCACATCCTAGAAGGATGCATATATTTTGCAAAAGCCAAATCCTTTTGTAATTGGATACAATGTATAATGTGACATTTTAATAACATCAAAATATATTTATAAAATATATTAAAAGTCTAATAAAAAATCTAATACAGATTTTAAAAGCAACCTGTTTGCAGGATCTACCAACCTACAAACAAGAGTAAAATAAAAATTTTTTGACTATTTTTGATCAACTGCGGGAAATAAAAAGATAACTGGATAAATTTCAGGTGATAGTTTTGTTTAAGTGTTTGCTTAGAAGTGAAAAGTTTCAGACATTTTACTTAAAAAAAGTAACTGAAATCAATGCTTTGATATAGGAGACAGACTATTCTCAACTCAGCAAGCTAATCATAAATATTTTATATTTATTCCTCCACACCCACGTAATACTTTATGGTATTATTTTTCCCAAACGAGATAATTTGTCCAGTTTTATACCTAGGTAATCTAATGCAATTCTTTCGACAACTTTCTGACAAATGTGATATTCCTGCTCTAATAGATGAAGAAAGGTATGTCAAAGATTATAAGCAATTTACTATTAAAAATATACTTCACAACAGAAATCGACGATTTAAGAATTGGAATTTTTATCTTTTTTGTCTTATATATAATGATCTTATATCTTCATTAAACACCTAAACTATACACAGAAACTCATATACTTACGTAAATAATACTTATGTGTGTATATATACATATAATTATTTAAATATCCACATATGTATAGCAATATAACTATATCATAATTATATATTATATACAAGATTTTAAATTTATTACATAACATATTTCAACACAAATTTACATTTGTATATATGCTTCAATTTCATCGGTGTCTGAACGCTAATACATAGTATTTATGGGTATGTATAACACACTTATTTGTACCCACACATGGATATTTATAGTTGTATATACTAGACATATCATATACTATTATGTGTAACTTATAGATTTTGGTTGCAGATGTAGTGAAAAGCATAATCCAATTTAATTCTCAGTAGTGAAGGAAAAGAGAAGAATTGCCCATTGGACATGAAGAGAACCTCCAAGAACATGCTACGGTGGTCTTAATGTTTCAGGTAAGATGTAAGTATAAAGTATGAAGAACTTTAAGCATCATCAATGTCAGGCTGCTGTCTTCAGAGAAACAACTGAATCACAGAAATAGATGGTAAACACAGTTCAGCACACAAAATGTACAGGCAAAAGCATTCCAGGACCACAACTTGTCTTTGAAACTATAGATTAAAATTGAGTTTTAAGAGTTATTTATTTTTGCCAGGGGACATTGATCTTTTGAAGGTGCATTAAAAGAAACTGGAACCTTTATCAGGTGGAATTTCTGTTCCAAATATTTGAGTATATGTGCTAAGAAGCAATATAGCTAAAGTTACCACTATACACATTCACAACTCTGGATCATAGGTGCCTCACCACAACTTTGTTTAATGAATTTAGTCTAGAGGCACCTGGGTGACTCCGTTGGTTAGGCACCGGGCTTGGTTTTGACTCAAGCCATAATCCCAGAGTTATGGGATCGAGTCCTACATTTCACCAAGCATGGAAGCTGCTTGAGATTCTCTCTCTCTCTCTCTCTCTCTCTCTTTCTTCTCCTCCCCCCTGCTCTCTCTGTCTAAAAAAAATAAAAACAATTTAACTTAATATCTACTCTCTGAAGAGTTACAAACACAAGGTAACCTTCCCATAGATCACAGCGTATGGCACATCCATTACCAACCAGGCTTTCTGACTCTGAGGCTCCCAGTTTGCCATCAGGTTGTAAGACAAAGACTGTTCTGTAATTAAGTGGTGCAAATGTGAAATTTGTGTAAGGAATTATACTATGAATGTACAAGTTATTTATTTACACACACTCTTATTTTGTGGAAATTCTATTTATGAAGTTTCTAAACATGATGTTTAGTTTCCGTGAATGTTTTTGTTTGTATTTTTCATTGTTTGAGGTCTCCAGTAGTTCTACAAAAGGAAGACATTAATCAAGTGAAGGCACCATAACATTTGTGAATGAGAACATCATTTAAAAAGCTGCAAAGCAACACAGAATTCTGTGCCCTACTCTTGTATTTGAAAGTGAGCTCATTTCTTAACTGCAAATCTTGAAAAGTAATGTGTATGTCACCTTTCCCTTGTGCAGAAACTTCTTTGTTCTCCCCAACAAGAGTTCATCCAAAGAAAGCTTAAACATTTTACTCTGAAATTAATAAGTATTAAATAAGATATAAATAATGAAAGCATTTTATAAGATATTCCATGAATATGTGGAGAAACATAGGGAAATTATTATAATAAAAAGAAATATAACTATAACTATATAACTGTAATCTGGTTATTTTTTAATTGTAGCCCATTAACACCTATAAAGTTAATAAATATGTGCCTGATCAAATCAGAGTATCTTCTACTCTAATAACTGAAATCAGTGTTCTTCATAATGTGATTTCCATATAAGTCTAATCAAGGTATATGAGAAAATATGACTTCAATTCATTTACATTTAATTTCTTTGATCAGGGGTAGGTTAGGGTAGTGCTTCTTAGATTTTTTGCTATACATGTGGTACAGTTACAAGTCATTCTAGACCAAAAAAAAAAAAAGTAGAATTAGACCTTAAAACTCTTCCCAGGGTCTTACCTTCTGATAAACAACTGTAAATCCTATTTCCCAATGTTTTTCTTCTCTTGTGGAACTGATTTTCTTCATTGACTCTGCGTCTCACAGTGACTCCCTTTCACCCTCTCACTGGGATTGTGTTCTAAATCATTATTCATCACCCTGTTTCCTCCCTGCCCAGCTGTATACTGTACAGGCTACTTGAGAGCATTATTCATTCCTCTAAAGAAGTGGTGGAAGGAAAGTGAAAATGTTAAGTGCATTAATATTCTGCTAGTACCACCCCACAAAGAAAGAAAGATAGATAGATAAGATAATGATTTGCATAAGTCACAAAATCAACTACCACAGCTAGTGAAAACTACAGCCTTCTTGGTCTATCTTTAATATTCCCATAGTGATAGAGTCACGGGTACAAGATAGGTTCTACCATAGGGAAAAACAATGCGAATGTAATAATAAATGGGAAGTGCCTCAGTGCTGAGAAGACTTATAAGGAGTATACGGAAATTTGGATATGGTACCATGTAGCAATAACAGCTGAATCTTACCACACTATCCAATTTTTCAAGAAAAGCCAGACATCATGACTTAAATAAAAGCCACTGACTTTTAGATGTTGGTGGCTGACTCAACTCTTTTTTTTTTTTTTTTTTATCACTTATTGTCCAATCACTCTGCCACATCTAAAAGTGTCGAGGTTCTGTCTTGGAAGACAGGGAGTCGCTTTGTTAAGAACAAAAGCAAATTTTGACAGCCAGACAAAATTTGCTATCTCTTTGGTGTATTGTACTGGGTGACATATGGAGTCCCATTTCTCCCAACACAAGTGAAAGACTGCCAAACCTCGTTAGGTTTATTTGAAGGAGATTATCTTCCTATATGGAGAATGACGATGCATGAGTGAAATGGTCTCGATCTGTTTTGTAAATTTCCAAAACCATATCCAAAGGAATCTTTGAGCCTGGTCAGCCCTAACTGAAAAAAAAAATTCTCTTGAAGAACCAGAATGCTTACGATATCTATTCTCACCCACGCTCAAGACATTTTCCTTAATTGCTCTTTGAAGATATATTCTGCTGCCCTTTCCACATCTACATTGTCTGTCCTTCCTATGAACAAGACAACCTAAAATAATAACCTTTGATACAATACACTTGTTGTTGTCACCTAACTACAGCAGGCATGAGACAAGCTAAGAATAAAAAAAAAAGATTAAAAAAAAAAAGCCCTTTTGCTATACTCTCCAACTGAAAATATATAAAACCAACGCTGGGAAACAACCTTTGAATGAACTGCGAACACTTCCTAGAAATATTCAGACTAGAAAATGTCCTTCATTCCTCTAGGGCCATGATAGAAAGCAAGGGGAATTTCCAGAAGATGTTCACATGCAGAGTACACATGGCTTTTGGCACTGGCTGAAGCTACTGCACATTCAACAAGAGTTATCCCTCCAATACAGCTAACTACGCACCAAGTTCTGAAATATTAAGAGTAGCAGTGGCAGAATAGTGAAGAGAGGTTTATATTTAACCCTTGAATTATGATATATTGTTTGCCACATGTTTATGTGTATTTAACTCCTTAATAAACCACTTAGCCTGGCATCTTAAAGTATACAATTTTGTAAATATAATTTATTGTCAGGTTGGCTAACATATAGTATATACAGTGTGCTCTTGCTTTTGGGGGTTGATTCCCATGGCTCGTCACTTACATACAACAGCTCTATTTTTAATTTTTTGAGGAACCTCCATACTCTTTTCCAGAGTAGCTGCACCAATTTGCATTCTCACCAGCAGTGCAAAAGCGTTCCTCTTTCTCCATATCCTCACCAACATCTGTCATTGCCTGAGTTGTAAATTTTAGCCATTCTGACAGGTAGGAGGTGGTATCTCATTGTGGTTTTGACTTATATTTCCCTGACGATGAGTGATGTTGAACATCTTTTCATGGGTCTGTTAGCCATCTGGATGTCTTCTTTGGGAAAGTGTGTATCCATGTCTATTGTCCATTTCTTCCCTGGATTATTTGTTTTTGGGGTGTTGAGTTTGTTAAATTTTTTATAAACATTTTGGACACTAACCCTTTATCTGGTATGTCATTTACAAATATCTTCTCCCATTCCATTGATTGCCTTTTAGTTTTGCTAACTGTTTCCTTTGCTGTGCAGAAGTTTTTTATCTTCATGAGGTCCAAATAGTTCATTTTTGCTTTTGTTTTCCTTGCCTCCAGAGACGTGTTGAGTAAGAAGTTGCTGCAGCCAAGATCAAAGGAGTTTTTGCCTGCTTTCTCCTCTAGGATTTTGATGGCTTCCTAGTTTACATTTAGGTCTTTCATCAATTTTGAGTTTCTTTTTGAGTATGGTGTAAGAAAGTGGCCCATGTTCATTCTTCTGCATGTCGCTATCCAGTTTTCCCAGCACCACTTGCTGAAGAGACTGTCTTTATTCTATTGGATATTCTTTCCTGCTTTGTCAAAGATTAGTTGGCCATATTTTTGTGGGTTCATTTTTGGGTTCTCTATTTAGATTCAAAATTAAATTTTGATCAAAGCCACAAATACTCTTCCCTCCGAAAAAAAAAATCTAATGAAGTTGGCTACCTGTTTCCTATCTTTCCAAGTTAGCACTTCTTGTGGTAGCTGTTCAATAAGCCATTAATCCTAGAAACTTGAGAATTGTTTTTATGTCTCTGTATAGTGTGAGAGCAGCTAATTGGGGGAACTAGTTTTAAAACCACCTCTTTAGCAAGCCATTATATGAGTTTTCGTTGCCTATACTGTTAAGTCATATCTTAGCCAACTTACTATCCTTTTCTTACATTGTCTAAATATATCAATAACTTATAGTAAAGTGAATCTAGGAAATAAAAAAGTTTTTAGCCTCATGTACCCTGAGGACCACCCTGAAATGTCCTCTCAGAGGTCAGAGAAGCATCTCATGGGTTATTATTTTATTACAGAGTTTAATATTTCTAAGTGTTTCACATGCTCATATTGAGAGACTGATACTCCTTTGTGAATCTGTTTAAGTCACTCAATCCTAATATTTAGTATCCCCTTAAGAAAATCACTGTAAGAGTCCATCTGTATTGTGACATTTTTCTCAGTTACCATTTCACTGATTCCTGACAGTTCTTCAATACCAGTAGGTCACAGAGTTCATTTCACCAAAAAGTCATGACTTTTTACATATCTGTATGTTATCACTGGCTTACAAAAGTTATTGTACATTTAAAAATTTATATTTATGTTCTGTACCTTGTGTCTCTGCCCTTTAGTTTTTCAATATTTTTATTTGTGCCTAAATTTCTGCCATGAAAATAAAACCCTTGATTTTATCCTTGATAAAATACTATATGCTTCCCTGTAAAAGAATCAATAAATTGACTAAGGGACTAGATTAGAATCTTCCTGGGTGGTGAAAACTCATTTCCTCTATCTTCTAAATAGAGTCAATTCATAGAGAGGAAATATGAAAATATCTTTAGCCCATTTTTCCCTTCTTCCACTTTTAATAAAATATTACTGTAAACAAATTTTTAGAGATATAATTAGTATTTGCTATGGTCTGAATATTTATGTCCCCTTACCCCCCCCCCCCCCCCCCCGCCGAAATTCATGTGTTGAAATCCAAATGCCCAGTGTGATGGTACTAATTAGGTGGGGACTCTGGGAAGTGCTTAAGGCATGAAGGTGGAACTGTCATGAAGCGGATTAGTTAGAGCCTTATAAAAAAGACTCCAGAGAGATCACTCGCCTCTTCTACCATGTGAGGACACAATGAGGAGCTGTCAGCCATGAACCAGGAAGGCAGCCCTCATTAGAAGGCGATAATGCTGATGCCTGATCTTGGACTTTCTGGTCTCCAGAACTGTGATCAATAAATTTGTTGTTTCTAAACCACCCAGTCTGCGGTATTGTGTTGTAACAGCTCAAAATGACTAAGATAATACTAATGAAAGTTTAAGCAATCAATCCACCTATTTTATGCGAAGAGAAACTTTCAAAAGAATATCCACTTAGGCTTTCATTCTACTTCACTGAGAATATGCCAGAGAAATTATTTAAAATGTGATTAGGTATTATTTGTGCACACTGGAACTGAGAGTAGTTGATTTTGGCTTCAAAAAATTCAGTTCCTCCTTTCTAATTTGAATGGCTTTTTTGCATATTTAATTGCTCTATGACTTGTGTACCATATTGAGTTGGAATAGTGAGAGTGGACACCCTAGTTTTGTTCCATATCTTAGAGGAAAAACTTTTGACCTTTCACCATTGAGCATGATATTGGCTGTGGGTCTGTCATGGACAGTCTTTATTATGTTGAAGTCAAACTGTCTATTTTCTGATGGCATAATTACACTTAGAGAAAATAACACAGCCTCCAGCATCAAACTTTACACCTAATAAGTAAACTCAGCAAAGTTTTAGGATACAAATCAGCATCACACTTCTTGACTTCAAACTATATTTCAGAGCTAGTA
The DNA here is from genome assembly GCF_027475565.1 of Acinonyx jubatus. Lineage (NCBI taxonomy): Eukaryota > Metazoa > Chordata > Mammalia > Carnivora > Felidae > Acinonyx > Acinonyx jubatus. The sequence continues at coordinate 45,237,724 of NC_069391.1, forward strand.
ATCAAAACACTATGGTATTGGCATTAACACACACACAGATCAATGAAACAGAATACAGAGCCCAGAAATAAACCTGTGCAGAAACAGTCAATTAGTTTATGACAAATGAGTCAAGACTATACCGGGAGAAAGGAAAGTCTCTTCGATAAATGGTCTTGAGAAAATTGGGCAGCCACATGTAGAAGAATGAAACTGTACCTTTATCTTATACCATACACACACAAAAAATCAACCTGAAACCATAAAATTCCCACAAGAAAACATAGAGGGTAAACTCTTTGACATTGGTCTTGGCAATGATTATTTGGATTTGACCCCAAAAGTAAAAGCAACAACAACAAAAATAAAATAAAGTGGATCTACACCAAACTGAAAGCTTCTTCATAGCAAAAGAAACCATGAACAAAATGAAAAGGCAGACTACTAAATAGGAGAAATTATTTACAAATCACATACCTAATAATGTCTTAATATCCAAAACACATAAACTTATACGCTTCAGTAGGAAAAAACATCCAATTAAAAATAGGCAGACAAACTGACTATTTTTCCCAAGAAGACATACAGATGGCCGACAGGTACATGAAAATGTGCTCAACTCAATAATAGCACTTATCATCAGAGACTATAAAATCATAACCACAAGGAAATATCACCTCACACCTGTTTGAGTGACTATTATCAAAAGGATAAGAGATATGTTTTCACTCATCTGTGGATCTTGAGAAACTTAACAGAAGACCATGGGGGAAGGGAAGGGGAAAAAATAGTTTCAGACAGAGAGTGGGGGAGGCAAAGAGTAAGAGACTCTTAAATACAGAGAACAGACTGAGGGTGGATGGGAGGGTGAGGGAGAGGGGAAAATGGGTGATGGGCATTGAGGGGCGGGCATTGAGGAGGGCACTTGGGATGAGCACTGGGTGTTGTACGTAAGTGATGAACCATGGGAATATACCCCAAAACCAAGAGCACACTTTACACACTGTATGTTTATTGCCAATTTGGCAATATATATAATACATATAATATATATATAATATATATATAAAGACATACTGTATGTTAGCCAATTTGGCAATAAATCACATATATATAATTTATATATATTATATATATATTATAATATATATTATATATATTTGTATATATTATATATATTTATTATATATGTTATATATATATATATAACATATAATATATATAAAGACACATTGTATGTTAGCCAATTTGGCAATAAATCATATATATTTTTATATATTATATATTATATAATATATATATTAAATCATATATATTTATATTTATACTTATATATTAATATATAATATATAAACACAAGAGATAATGCCGGTGAAGATGTGGAGAAAAGGGAACATTTGTACACTGTTGGTTGGAATATAAATTGGTGCAGCCACTATGAGAAACAGTATGGAGGTCCCTCAAAAAATTAAAAATAGATATATGTACCCTATGATCCAATAATTCCACTGCTGGGTACTTGTCCAAAAGAAATAAAAACACTAGCTTGAAAAGATATACACACCCTCATATTCATTGCAGCATTATTCCTAAAAGCCAAGACAAGTAGACGGACAAATAGACAAAGAAAATATTGTGTACACATGGACACACCCCGGAATATTACTCAGCCATAAAAAATGAAGAAATCCTGCCATTTGAGACAACACGGATGGACTTTGAGGGCCTAATGTTAAGTGAAATAAGTCAGAAAGAGTGATAAATAAGGTGTGGTATCACCTACATGTGGAATCTAGAAACAACAAACTCATAGAAACATAGAGTAGAATGGTGGTTTCCAGGAACTGAGAAGTGGGGGAAATGGGAAGAGGTGCATCAAAAGCTATAAACATTCAATTTCAAGATGAATAAGTTCTGGAGATCTAGTATACAGCCTGAATACTATAACTAATTTTGTACTGTATACTGGGAAGTTGCTATGACAGTAGAGCTTTAATGTTCCCAGTGTAACAAAAACAAAATAGAAATTATGTGAGGGGAAGGATGTGTTATACTCACTTTATTATGATAAGTATTTTACAATATATTCATGTACCAGATCATCCTATTGTGCTTGCACAATGTGTATGTTAATTATTTATCAGTAATACTGGAAAAAGAAAAGAGATTGTAGTTCGTTTAGTTTTCTTTCCACTGATGAAGTAAAACCAATCAAAATTATGAGAATTATATGAGTGGGAAAAAGCAAAAAATATTACTTTAGTATATTAGTATAGACGATCTTCCTAATGCAAACACATCCTTCTGAGCTTACCTGTGAAAGAAGGATTTTGGAGGGTAAAAATGACAGGAAAGTATGATATTTCTCATGAGTGCACTGACGAAGAGTTCAGGTCTAAAGATAGACAGCCCTTAATTTAAATCTTGGCTCTTTCACTTGACATCTATATGGCTTACGTCTATTTTTTTTAATGTTCAGTTATCAGTTTCATTACCTATAAAACAAACATAGTACTTCTTTCCTCGTAGGATCGAGTGGGTATAACATGAGATTAATTCATGTAATTCATTTTGTGTAGTACTTCACAAATAGACATCCAATACATATTAACTGTGGTAGTTAGTCACTCTGGCATCTGTTCTAATTCCCAGGGCTCCCATTGTAAAGACTGGTGGGAGTAAACTTTTAATAGATCTAATATGCTTATAAATTCCTTTCCTTGGGTCCTCTTAAGACAAATCTTGTTAAATAGAACTTTTAAAAAGATCTACGAAAAGCTAATGTTAGCAGAATACATATGAACTCAGAGAATGGGTGTAAAAAGAGTTTATTTACAAAGTCTCACGTCATAAATAGCTGGCACGAGTTTGCAGAACTTGTCAGGGCCACTGCTTTCCCATAACTGGCCTATTTGATCTGTGGAAGACATCAGGTTAATAACAACTTTTCAAAACTCTCTTATTTTACACCTTCATTGGTTTTCACTTTCAAGCAACAGAAACTACTCTTCTATTTTAAGCATAAAAGGCACTGACTGAAAAAATTTTAGAAAGCCCACAGAATTGCCAGGCAGACTGCTGAGTAAAACTTGAGACATGGGCAGGAATTCAAGGAAATCTAAAGAGCAGCCAGGGCCACATCTGCAGTAACCTCAGCCTCTGCTGCAGAACATTAAATGTCACTGTTTGCCCAGTCACAGAGGTTGCCCAACTAGATGGTACTGCCACTGCTACTTCTACCTGCTTTCAGAACGGAACTTGCATGGTACCTGTGCCCTTGCTCTCACGATCCTTTTTATGTTTACATATATACATATATGTATATATACACACACATATATACATATATATATATACACATATACGCATATATGTATGTGCTTTATTTTTTATAAGTTTACTTATTTATTTTGAGAGAAGAGAGAGAGGGAACCAGCGGGGGAGGGGCAGAGAGAGAGGAGGACAGAGAAGCCCAAGTGGGCCCTACGCGGAGAGTAGAAAACCAGATGTGGGCTCGAACTCACAAACCAGGAGCTCATGACCTGAGCCGAAGTTAGACACCTAACCGACTGAGCCACCCAGGCACCCCCCCCCCCCCCCCCGCCCCTTGCTCTCACCATTATTAACTGTGGGATTGTGCATCTTATGGGCGAAGCCTATATCACATGTCCCTGTCTCGGCTGAAAAGGAAACTCAGCAAACAAACCCTTGTCATTTTCATTGTTTATAATAGGAAGTAGGCTCTGCCATCTGGAAAAAATCACACATTGGTGAACCCTCCAAATACAGAAAAAGGGTTTAGATTCATTCCAGCCACATTAAAAAAAAAAAAAATGCCTCTCACATTCAAGACCAAGAAATGCCAAACATTTTTCTCCACTTTCCGTCTACTTTTGACTTTTCCTACTTGTCCTCATTTTAAAAGGTAATCTCTCCCTTTTCAATTCTCCACTTCAGATTTGGGGGAACTATCTCTACTGCAAGTGACTGACAATACTGCATAGGATGCTTAATTTTGTAGGTCTAGCAGGACCACGTATCATAGTTCAATTAGATAGCTTATAATAGGAGTTACACGTAAGTCACGTTGGAAAGCAGAAAACCTACATGTTGGTATGAGTTATAGCAGGCAACAAGAAATGAATAGTTGGATTTGGAAATACCGAAACGCCAAATAACAGTGGCAGATCAGCCCCAAATTAAGTAGTTTCCTTTCCTCCAGACTAAACCCCTTTTACTCTTTAAGATACACTTTCTCCCATTGTTGATGAGAACCTTGAGAAAGGGGAACTGTCTTGCACCCTTGGTAGGAATGAAAACTAGCGCAGCCACTCTGGAACAGTGTGAAGTTTCCTCAACAAGTTAAAAATAGAACTACCCTATGATCCAGCAATTGCAATACTAGATATGTGCTTAAGGAATACAAAAGTACTAATTCAAAGGGACATATGTACCCCAATGTTTGTAGCAGCATTATCTACAATAGCCAAATTATGGAAAAAGCCCCAGCATCCACCGACTGACGAATGGATAAGGAAGATGAGTATACACACACATATACAATGGAATATTACTCAGCCATAAAAGAATGAAATCTTGCCATTTGCAATGACATGGATGGAGCTAGATAGTATTATGCTAAGCGGAAGAAGTCAGTCAAAAACAAATACCATATGATTTTATTCATATGTGGAATTTAAGAGACAAGACAAACAAGAAAAACAAAGAAAAAGAGAGGGGCGCCTGGGTGGCTCAGTCAGTGGAGTGTCTGACTTTGGCTCAGGTCATGATCTCACAGTTCATGGATTCGAGCCCCGTGTAGGGCTCTGGGCTGACAGCTTGCTCAGAGCCTGAAGACTGCTTCAGATTCCGTGTCTCCTTCTCTCTCTCTGCCCATCCCCTGCTCACACTTTGTCTCTGTCTCCCAAAAATAAATAAATGTTAAAAAAATTAATTAAAAGCAAGAAAGCAAGAAGGCAAGAAAGCAAGCAAGAAAGGAAAAGATAGCCAAATGAAGAAAGACTCTTAACTGTAGAGCACAAACTGATGGTTACCGGAGGGGAGGAGGGTCAGGGTATGGGTGAAATAGGTGATGGGGATTGAGGAGGGCACTTGCTGTGATGACCACTGGGTTGTTGTAGGGAAGTATTGAATCACTATATTGTACACCTGAAGCTAGTATCACACTGCATATCAACTAACTGGAATTTAAATAACAATGTTAAAAAAAAAAAAGCAGTTTCTCGAAGAAACTTTCTCCACAAGCTGCCCCCTTCTTATTCTACACAGACAAGTAAGCTAAGATAGGTGCTACTCTTCTTTGCTTTCAAACATAGTGAGCAGGTGTCTTATAGTTACTATAATACGTAAAAATTCCTTTTTAGCTCACTCCTATATCCCTTTTCCCACTGCCTTCCCAGTGACTACTACAGTGTCTCAGTCACAAGGGGTCATTGAAAAATATCTGTTCAATAGTGTATTTTTCACATGTATTCACAACTCCAAGGCACAAATAGGGACAAAGAGAAAAAAAAAAAAAAACATTAACAATGCAGCGACATCTTGTAGAGATTCTAATTTCAATAATTTTGATAAACAACTTTTAGCTGCTTGAGGTGGAGCGTTGAAATAAATATGGGAACTCTTGACAAGCACAAGAAGATCTAATAATAGGAACAGGATACCAGGTTCCTAGAGTCTAGCTAAGGGAGAAATTATTGCAGAAAGTCCTTCTTTAATAATAGCTTGTGTTTATTGTGTATTTACTTTGTGAGTACACTATGCTATTTATTCTTTCATTTATGTTTCACAAAAACCTTGGGGGGGGGGAAAGGTGTTATTTTTATTCTAGAGATAATAATACTGACGCAAATCCATAGTAACGGCAATGTAAAATTATTCCAGAGAAGAAAAACTAGTACAGCCCTCCTTCCTACAAATCCTTGATTACTTCTCATTATCTCTAAGCAAAATATCAGAGCACTTAAGAAAAATAGGTCTTAGTAGATAGTTATGTTGGTGCCTAACTCACTGTTCCTACTTGAATAGCTGTCAGTTTCATTGGAAATTTTTCAGTGAGCGGTCATTAAGTATTCTTTTGCAGTTCATCTACAGTTCATCTGGATCACCTAAGCAATAGGCAGATAGTAGACAACTATATTCTGAATTGTCTCATCAATTTGCCCAGGAGTTTCTCAGTGTTCCTCTTTCCCTCAGCTATTTATGACTTCAGTACTTTCATGTTCTTGGGTGTCAGCACCTGTTTTCAAGAGGTTGCATTTCTGTACCCACAAGAAAGCCTACTCCCTTTGGAAAAGTGATTTTGGAGAGTAAGTTTATTGTCTGTTTAAAAGCTCCCCTGATTCATTGAGGGGAGGGGGCTACAAATCGAGAGAGAGAGTGTTCAATCTCATCTCTTCTTCTAACTCATATCTCAATCCTTCCTTGGTGAACATGGAAATTCTACATAATGGAAGAGCTGAGAATTGTGTTGAAAAATATTAAAAGGGTTCATGGGCACTTGTACCCTTCTCTGTCTTGGCTGGAGACTTACTTTTGGCAAAAAATTGTTTGATTAGAAGGCCAACAGCTAACTCTAGTATTCTTAAAATTTTTCACTAAATGTCCCTTATAAAAGAGGAAAATAAACATATGCAATGCTGAGTCTAAGAATATAACTGAAAACAGGAATTAAATGTCTCCACAGTCCTCTGATTTATGTTTAAACCTCATGTGAATTTTATAATCTAATTGGTAACAGTATACATGTTTATTTTAACATAAAATTATATAAAATTGATGTCTGGTAATATTGACAATCCAAGAAGTTATGCTAGAGTTTCCCTCTATTCTTATACTGTCCAATGCCAGCAACAGAGAGCTAAGTATTTCTGAGAGTATTCTTATGTGTGATCATCAGAGCTATACAAAAAGTGAAAATTCTCCCATCACATCAATATAGCGTCTATAATTTTAGCAGTCCATTGATGTCCCTCAAAGCATGTAATTCTTGCTATACACATTTGTCACATGTCACCTACATTGACTCATTGAATAGGGCAAGTTATAATGTGGAGTGAGCTAGGCAGAGGTAAGTAATGATCAAAAAAACTGTCCGAACGTACTAATTTTAATGTTTCCAGCTTCCTTGTTCTCTATAATGTCCTAACTAGATTTTAAATTCCCAGAGAAAAAGAAATAGCACTTTATTTTATTCTTTTTAAGTTTATTTATTTATTTTGATGGGGAGAAAGGGGCAGAGAGCAAGGGAGAGAGAGAATCCCAAGCAGACTCCACACTCATTGCAGAGCTGGATGAGGTGCTCAAACTCATGAACAGTGAGATCATGACCTGAGCTGAAATCAATAGTCGGATGCTTAACCCATTGAGCCACCCAGGTGCCCCAGAAGTAGCACTTTAAACCTCTGTGCATCTCCAATAGTCTCCCACCTCCACAGTGCAAATAAAACAACTTTTACAACATATTCAAGATTATGTAATTATTCCAGAAATGTTGATTTCCATCTTAACATCCTAGAGAACTTTTCAGTGGGAGTACTACTAACATTTTAGGGAAGTTGGGAGTCTTCATTGTGCAAGAGAGTTACATGTAGTTCAGTATGTGGATGATGCCTGGGTCTAAGGGATCTGAATGCCAGCAACATTTCCAGATACTGTGGCAATCAGAAATCCTTCTGCACATTCTTAAATATCATTTTAGGTATCAGAACCACACCTTGTGGAGAAACAATAAAAATACAACCGAAACATCTGTTGACAGATGAATGTTATATATATATATATATATATATATATATATATATATATATATATATACACACACACACACACACACACACACACACACACACACCATGGAATATTATTCACCTTTTGAGAGTAGGAAATTCTACTGCTTGTGACATCATGGATGAACCTGAGGTCACTATGCTAAATGAAATAGGCCAAACACAAATACTGCCATGCTATCACCTAAATGTGGAATTAAAACTAAATAAATTAAAAGTAGAACTCACATAAACAGAAAATATAAAAGAGGTCGCCAGGGGCTGGGAGTGGGGAGAAGAGAGAGAGGTAGGCTAAAGGGTACACATTTTCAGTTATAAAATGAATAAAATCTGAGGATCTAATATATAACGTAGTGACTATAATTGATAACACTGTATTGTATAACTGAAGTTCGCTAAGAAAGTAGAACTTAAATCTCATAAATAAACAAATGAACAAACAAAGAAGCAAGTAAGCAAAGAAGATGATGTATTGTTAAATGAATTCAGTGGAAGGAATCCTTTCCAAATGTATATGTATATCAAAGCATCACACGGTACCCTTCAAATATGTTACAATTTTGTTAAGTATACCTCAATAAAGAAATAACACAAAAATACATTTGTACATAAATCCAAAAACAGACACCAAGTAAAAAGGAACAAAGAAGAAAAGAGAAGAAAAGAAAAGGAAAGAAAAGAAGAGAGAAGACAAGAAAAGAAAAGAAAAGAAAAGAAAAGAAAAGAAAAGAAAAAGAAAGGAAAGAAGAAAAAAGGGAAGAGATGAAAATTCCAAGAAACCAAGGAATCAAAAGTATCAGCATGCCAAATTCCTAAAAATGTTGTGAGCCTCTTGGGTCACTGGGTAAACGTTAGAGAAAATTCAGTTAAAATTAAATTTCTGGCATCTCCCTACCTGTGATACAAAGACTCTAACATGACTAATCAAACATTTTTTTTTAAGCCACAAGGAAACAAATATAAATAAGAAAAATAAAAGTTAAGTAACTGTCTTTTTAAAAGTTACAATGATATTCTTGCCCTCCTACTTCATTCTTTTAAGCAAACATCACTGAACAGCCACTATTTGTCAGACATTTGAGTTCGGTGAGGAGGACATACTCTGATCAAATTTGAGGGACTTATAATGAATTAAGCAAAGATACATAGGTATTCAAATAAATATGGTGACAGTCCTTTCTCCGGGTAAAGTTGAGACACAAGTGAAGGTGAGGTGTTCTCCATGGCATGTAAAGCGAGCGGGGGGGGGGGGGGGTGGTAAAATGGAGACAAACTGTCTCCTTAAAGTTGATCATTACAAATTTCACACACATGGTTCAATAAACCTTTCCATTTTTTCCCTCAAAAATACTGTAGCATTTTCTCTGAACAAGGATACAACTCTAATATAAGAACTATCAGGCTCCATAGTATTTGCTCCACTTATTGTTCAATTGTGAACCATGTTTGGGCAACTCCAGTTTTACAAACTAGATGAGAAGAGCCTTAAAGGAAGGGTAGATTCAGCATTTAGTATAGGTAGGACCAAAATATAATTGCAATAATATTTACAGAAGCCAAAGCAAGGTTTCCTTGATAACCAGGGAAGAGACATTTACAGAGGGCCTCTTATATCAGGGCAGAAGTGGAAAGTGTCCAACAAGAGTCTCAGAAGAATACAAATTCTAGTTATTTTTATTATAGTCTTATAGAATAGCTGTTCCTGCTAAAATAATAACACAATTTCTGCAACGCTTTCCAGAAGAAGGTATTTGAGCCCAAGGAAATTTTAAAAAGAAACTGAACTGAAAGGTTCTGAGACCATGCCACATAAAAACAGAGCAGGGAGTGGCAAGTCTATCAGAGAAAGCTACCCCTCCTGAACTCACCTTAACTTGGTTTCATCTTATTCAGTTTCTACCTACAGATGCTGCTGGACACTCTGTAAAGTTTTCCCTGCCTTTTTAAATCTCTACAGACTTTAAGATGCATTTTTCCCTCTAGTAAACAGACATTCTGTGGTTGGAAAAGATATTCTCTCCACAAACCTGAATTGAAACAACTGTTAATGGGTCTAACTGGATGCAGTTCAACCACAAGAACGTGTTTGCACTCCCTATAATCGGACCAATAAAGAGAGGAACAGGAAGGTTGTTTGAGTAGCATATTAAATAGCATCCATGATAATTTCAGGAGTAAAAATGCATCTTCTGTCAGTTCACTAGCCTGTTGAATTAACCACAGCACAGTGGTTATTATCAATCAGTGTTTGCTTACAAGTATTGAAATATCTCAAACTCTCTACCATATGAAAGTAAGCGTTTGTATATGTATTTTTGGCTTTGGTTTTGGTATTCAGATAAACTTGAAGGAAAAAAAAAAAAGAAAACAGTATGTTAAAGTAACAAGATAATGAAGAGGCTTAGTATCATCTACATTATTATTTCAAGCCTACTTTGAAATGTTTTTCAACATGTTCTAACTTGGCCAGTGTATTTTACAAACTAGGCACAGTTATTATTAGGGGTTGCAGGGAGGGATTTTGGATGGCAGGAAAAAAAAAACAACAACAATAGTGATCGTAATTTCAGATTCATTTCTCACTTAGTGACTTATCTGGCAACTCAATTCTTAAAACAAAAGGAAGCAACAACAAACAGCAATAACAATGAAAATCTGACATAGATAGTTCTGAGGATTAGACAAAAGATTAGCATCTCCCCAATCTCTTGTTTTTGAAAGTGTACATGTTTTTGCAGGAGATAATCTTGTCTTATATTGCTGGAGCTGTTTCTCCCCAAAAAATCATACTTCAACCCTGCTATTTAAGAATCAGGCTGTACGTCTGACACGCGTTCTAACAACTCCACTTCTTCCTGTACGATGACTGGGGGCTTGTACTTTCTCTTCTCACCCTGTGAGACCATGATTCCTTCCTAAGAAATTTGTCTATGAGAGAAAACAGTGGTAGTATACAAAACTGCTTGGTTTAGATACTCCTTATGAAAAGTCACTGAAATCTAAACACAAAACTGTATTTATTTAAGAGGAATCATATTAATTGATCAGAGAATAATATGATGATCTAACATTTTAACCTCAAAAGATGATAGAGATAACAAAAAATGAACAAGCATAAAGTCAGAGTTAAAGTTATCCTATATAAACACCTCTGGGGAGGGCCTCTTATTTAGGGGACACATAAAGTGAAGAGGGAGATCTCCTCATATCTGGTGCAAACAACTCTTGTTCTCAAGAGAGAGTGTTTGCATTTCCTTTCTGTTTAAGGGCGTTTTTGTATTTGTGGGTTCTCACGGAAAGAAATCCATTGTAACGATCCTATAAAATAGCATTTATATGATCACAAAAGATGTTTTATGGCTTATAATACTGTGGCTATTTATCATTGATTACCTACAAAGAGTATTACATTTAGGCAATCCAAAAAGATATTAAGATAGTAATTAAAGACCAAAAGAATTATGAGGATAACTTCAGCAACAATAATGATAGGCCGAGCTAATTAAAAAGAATATAGTACACTGACCTTTATTCTACATTTTCAGCATGTATCTGTTAGCAGTTCTGTAGGACACTACCAGTAGATTAATGTACTTTAAATCAACAAACTCTTTTAAAGTATCTAATATGCGTCAGGAACTGTGCTAGGCATGCAGAAAACAAATATAAAGCAGAAAACAATGTACTCCTCCTCCAAATATTTATTCTTTGCTTTTGGAATTCTAAGCCTGAATGCCATGATTTATTGGTTATAGAGACCCTGCTTGTGCTGTGCTCCATACCCCTAAGCCTGCTTGTGATTTGAGCACAGGGGCAGTGGGCAATTATGCATATATTTTGGTAGGCTCTTCCTGAGGCTGTTCCATGCATTTCCACCCCATAACTTGTTTCAAGTCCACAGGAAGCTGCTTCTCCCAGAAGTTCAAGGGAGTAAAATCCCACAGGGAGGAGAATAAGTGTAAGTACTTCCTTGTGTCCATCTCTATTTTGGGGGAAACTCAAACTAAGACATTCAGTGAATCAAATATATTTGAAGAAGCCTGGACCATCTTCTAGGGGCCAGGCACTGTAGATGTCCAAAATATGTTCCAGATATTAAACACCTGTTATGAACTAAACACAACGCAACTCATTTTGTTTATATTCTAACACAATTCTACAAGGTAAACTGAGGAATAAGATGTTGAGAGGTCAACTAACTTGCCTATATTCGCACTAATAAATGGAATTCCAGGAATCTGAAACCGATTTTTCTCCTCCTAACTCGAACATTTTATCATATAAATAAACCCCAATAACTCATTTGTAAGTGAATCACATTAATCAGATGATTGATGGGCATTATCTTCAACGAGCATAGAGTCTAAGACTAGAGACTAACAAGTAACATATAGTTGAAATGTACTAAAAAAGGAGACTTGTCTAAATACAAGAAAAGGCTAGCTCTAGTCAACTGTCACTATTTTCTGCAGTATGTAGACATACATACATACTACTTACTGGGTAGTTTCCTTGATCTCAGAATACCCAAATATCCATCTTCTCTTTTTCCCTGGTCCCATAACTCCATTTGGCCTCTGCCCCTGAAATATCAGACTATTCCGGCCCTGGGGTTTTCACAACTTACAAAAACTATAACATCTACAATGTAACCTGATAATTACTTTCATATTTAATGGTCCTAAACTCATCCTCTAGACCTCAGCTTCAGGATTTCACCTCTGGTTTAATACCTTCTTTGGCTCTTTAAATGTGTTTACTTCCTGGCTCTCCCTTCTGATGTCTAGGCTTCAGCATGCCCCTCGAGTTTTGACACGGCTATGTCGGTAATTTTTTCTCATGTACAGAAAGACATAAACACACATGCTTTTGGCTTATGCTTCATATAATATCTCTGAGGTTTCCTACCCAACACCATTTTTGCCACATAACTAAGATCTCTAAATATAAATATGTATAATACATATATAGAACATATTTATAGATATATATAGAAATACATATATTCTAAATTTTACACCAATATATCACCAATAAGTAATCTATGTCATCAATTACCAATATTTCATTTATACCACTATTTTCCACATAGATGTATCTTTTAGAAAAGATAAGCATCTATTGTGGAAGTAAAGTGACGGGTGATAATATTTTCACTACATATTCTCATTCATATATTCTCAATAAAATAGACCATATTCAACAATAGGGTAGAGAGAATCCTCTCTTGAATCTTGTCTATGAGTTGAATTCCAAACTCAAATGAATCTTGGAAATAGTTATTCACATAGTAAATACTGCATGATTATCAGTGGGTTTTTTTACTGGTTTGTTTTGTTTTTGTTAAGTAAAGCTCTATGCCCAAAGTGGGGCTCAAACTCACAACCGTGAAATTAAGAGTCACATGCTCCACCATCTGAGCCAGCCATTTGCCCCACATTGTAGTTTTAAGGTTGTCAATTCATTCTTAATTTATTCATTAACCTTCTAATTACGCTTGCATATTGCGAAGCAGTAGAAATGCCAAGTGGACTCCCTCAAATTTGCATTTGTTCTATTACTTTTCCCTTTACTTTTTCTTTCCTCCTCCCTCTCCTTTCTACTCTCTCACTCAGATAATGCAGTACTTTGCAGTCTGTCATGAGGAATAAAGAACACAGGAATTGTGTCATGAAATATTTGATATCATAACTATTATATTGATTTCTGAGAATACTTATGAATTATCTTTCATATTGTGCAGGACAAAAATTTGCAAATAAGGTGACAAAAGGAATTATAACAAACCTGAGGGTAAAATGTGAATAGCCAAAATAACTTGGAAGGAAATGAAATTAGAGTCTACCTTTGCTGCTCCTTGAAAATGCCTGCCTGAACTTAGTTGAGAACTTCCCCAAATAGTAATTGACCACAGGTAGAAAAAAAAAATAAACAAAAAACAAAAAACAGAAAAAAACAGTGTTCTTCTGTCATGAAAATTTAGCACTACTTACAACATACTGAAGATAGACATTTCAGACATAGATCCCAATGTTTACTTTCCTCTCTGGATAACAGCATTCAAATGGATAGTCAAGATAATATTAATCCCCAGCTTCAATGACCAGATGAAAAGGACACGATCATTATTTGATATTTTGGGACTGTTATTGTTATGGTGTGGACAACACAGAAAGCATTAAATATGGTTAACAGTCCTCTAAACCGGTCTTAATTAAACTCTTAAGGCATATTTGGTCAATGAATCAAAAAACCTTTGAAGACTCTTAAATTACCTGTCAAATTTCTGCAATATTGTAACATCCCATCTAATAAGATTCCCTTGCCATTATCTGAGAGTGATTTTAATATGTCCTTAATTGTTATATTTATTTAATAGCTCTTGATTACTATATTTAGAAGAAAATTATCACATAGATTGGAAGGGTCAAATCTTACAAACACCTCATTCCAGTAAGGCACAGTTCCTTTCTTTTTACTGAGCTGTGTAACAGCTCACTGACTCAGATCATTTACTTATCATTAAATGAGGGAATTGCTATGATATATATCCAAAAAATAAATCAGGGCAAAACCTTTTTAGAGTCACACTTCTCTCCGGAGGAATTCGAAGGGTTGTCACAATATGACAACTGTGAGATTTTTGGGGGGAGAAAAAAAGCAGCAGCCACGGTGAAGTAAAAAAAAAAAAAAAAGAAAGAAAGAAAAAAGAAAAAAGAAAGAAAGAAAAAAAAAAGGACAGATTTCATTTTGAAAAGATTTAAGTCTATAAAAACACTTCATTTGCAGAAACTTTGATTCCAGAGTCTATACACACTAAATAAATTAGGGGCTGGGGAATAAATACATAAGGTTGGTTATGTTTAAAAGAAAAAACTGAATCAACAGTGAATAAAGTTTAACCAACCTTCCAGCAAAATGGAGAAGGATGAGGGAAATTTGGTTATAAATTTAAAACAATTTCACATCCAACTCAAATGTGTGAGAATCCCATCTAGAAAACATTAGAAAGGATAGCTATCTTGGGACTAACAAAAGGCATTTTAACCGTAGCCAATTTAGCATCAATAGATAAAATTTTTTTGTTACACCTACATAAAATAGCAGCAAACCTAACTTAAATGGAACTTCTGAAAACCCAAAACTTCTGCTCTCTCCATCAGCTGAAGCAAACAGTGTTCATTTGATTTGAGTGGTCTAGTTTAAACATGTTCAACCACAGCCATGACATTCACTATGGATTTCAATCGAATATTTTAAATCATCTTGTTCATGTTGTTTTTGTCCCAGGTGAGGCATTTTTTGCACCATTGAAGGTGAGACATCCTGTTGAAATCTGTGCAGAGAGATTTTTGTCATTTTTTGAAAATCATGCCATGGGCAAAAGTTGTTCCTAAGGGAAGGTCATGCAAAACTTCTTGAAGGATTGGAGTTTTTCCTCTTGAATATGAAATAAGAAGTGCCTTTTCCCCCCATTTTATTTAGCTATGCAAAGGCTATCTCTCCCTGATGACCTGACACAGACCCAGCCAACACCATCCATAATGAAAATCAATGGCACCAAGTCACTAAACAATTACTCTGTCTTCTTTAAAAATGCACAAGTCTTCAAAAAACAAGGATTTAGAGACTGATTAATTTGCCATTTGTCTAGGAGATTGCACTAGCTGCATTATTTAAGAAGTGCCTTGTCTTTGTGCCCTCAAAAGCTGAAACAAGATCAAAGATTTGAGAATCACCAGTTCTCCTGAAGGGCATTTGGTGACAGTATGAAAGGCAACCAGAATATGTGCCCTGGGCCTGTAGCACTCCGAATCTTTCTCACACATAAGACCATGGTGGACTGTGGCTTTCCCATCATACATACCATATAGAAACTAAACTGTGGTTCAGAAAACAATGGTTGTGCATTTGTTTACTCAATGAAATATTCATAGGAATATGTATTTTCTCATCATGTTTTCGGAAAGAAGGAAAATCAATCAAACATATCATACTCTTACCGTGATTCCTTCCTCTCCTTCATCTGCCTTGTATTTCAATTTATCTAAATGTGTTGACGATTCTATCAGGTGACCATTATCTTTTCCTCTTTTATTTTTACCTTCTCTAAACCATCTTGACAGAAAACTCCTCTCAGAATTTCTACTCCAGTAGACACAGTAGAAAAGTTTACCACGAGGTTATATTGTGTTTTCTCTTCCCTACTTCTGTGGCCCCAGAGAGGGTCGCCAAGTACTTTTCGTTTTTTCAATGTGTTTATTTGATCGATGCAGTTATTTATATGGCACAAAGAAGAAATTGCTAAACCTTTTTCCTTTATAAAATGTTACAGTTGCTAAAATTATCTTATTAGAAACACCTTTCTGGGTGACAGGACACTAGAGGAAGCAGTTTCTCCGAGACTTAAGAATTAGAAAGAAGAGGAAGAGAAAGGAGAGCCTACATGCTTCTCTGGGCAGTTCCGCCCGGAAGTTGAATAAAGGGGCCTCGGCAAGAAGACGGCATCACTTTAGGATGCCAGCATGGATGCCAGTATGGCAGCATGGTTGCAGCCCTGAAAGGCAGTCCCCAGGTAGACGACTTGGAACATCACATCAGAGATGACTTAAGTGGAAAGTACTGGAGTTCATTCTCATATGCAGTCATAGGTTTACTGAGTATTAATCTGCATTATAGAGTCTGTTTATATTTGCTCATATGCCATTTCACTGTTTCCCCAGCCTGTTTCTCACTTGGTAAAACTCATCTCTTGTTATATGTTTACTCAGTGAATAATAAAGTTAGGAACGAATGATTGTCCATGCTTAGCCTGAGATCAAGCAGGTGTTTTCGTCAATTTTGTTGATGATAGGCTAAAAGGGAGAATAAAAAGAGTATTCTGACACTCTTGTTCCTTTTACATCCATGATATAAACAAGTGGTTTTAAAAATAATCAGAAGCCAGTCTTCTGAGGCTGGGGAGAGAAACCTTTTGAAGGCTGGGAACTGTTTTGGACAATTTGATTGATTGTTGATTTCCTGAGGATTTCCTCTATGTGTACATTGCTGTACCTTGCAACACTAGAAAAGGAATCAATCATTCATTTCTCTGACACCTGGGTGACACAGTATAAACACATATATTGCTTTGTTATTCCTAAAGCAAACCACGGTAACAAGTGCTAGTGAACAGATCTGACTATATTTAATTAACAGATGAACATACCAAATCTTAGAGAGGCTAAGTGACTAACTTAAGGTCACATGGGGGACCCTAAGTGACCAAGCCGGTTAGAACCTCTATCTCATAACTTCATTGCCCTTTACACGATCATAGGTCACCAAATGATTTTTAAAAATCAAGGAAAAATGTAATCTCACATCTGCTTTATCTATCCTCCATCATTTATTCACCCAAGAAGTTTTCAGAAGGAATGCATATTCAATAAGATAAACCAAAGTAGAAAGAAAAACAACAGACTCCTCTACCAAAGGCCTACGTGTATGTATTTTCAACTCACCATCACTACCATTCCTTCCCAGAAGAAAGAACAAGAATTGTATTTTCAGAATGCCTCTCTGCATATGGCTCCACGTTAGAATATGCCAAAAAGATATCCTCATGTGAGACTGGTAGATTTAAAAAAAGGGGGGAAGCCATTATTCTCTAGAGGCAAGAAGGCAGAGACCTGGGCATATGGCAGACCTAAACTTCACAGAGGCTTTCTGAGATGTTATCATCAATCAATGACATTGACTGTCAAGGCAATGGCTCCTGGAGCATTGCGTGCTGAGTGGTGGTTTATAGTATTCAAAGTAGCTTCCACATGACCTCCTTGAAAGGTTCCCTATGAGGTTCTTGTGTTTCCACCTGCTTAGGGTTATGTTCTTGAGAGCCACACATTGCTTCTCAAAGTTGAAATCCGTGGCACAGTCTTCCCTGTCCTTTGCTCTCACACTACTTCTAATGGTCGTATAACTCTTTAATTTCTCGTGTTAAAATCCTTCTTTAATGGAAAACATATAGAATAGCTTTGGTTTTCCTGACCTAACCCTGCCTGTTACAGAAAACAACATCAGAAATGCTATCTTAATACAGTTTTGCCCAAATGCTCTTATGATGATGATTTTATGTGGTTTAGTAAGGGCATTCATGAAATTAAAATAATTAGGTGGCCAAAGCCAATGCTTTCAGAAGTCAGAATTCCTACTAGGAAGTAGATAGGTTACTGATTTTTTTCAACAAATCATATCAATATGCTTCTAAATATAAATGAGGATACTTATGACTTAAATCTTTGTCCATGAATTATATTAATTAAAGGCATCATGCCCTAAGTTATCACTAAAATAATTTTTGCATTCTATTATTTTTATGATATGTAGGATTCTATACACACACTTTAAAAAGATGGCTGTTGATTTAATAAGTCTTATGTTCTATAAATTAATATTTGGTTCTGCCATAAATATTTTATATATTTTCAGGGCCATAAATACTTATTTTCATTTAAATGAGTATAAAGTTATCTTTTAAGTCCGTGACACAATTCAATGTAATTGCAGAATAGAGTCCAACACAGCAAAAATTTACTTTTACTTTCAAAACCGCTTATGTATTTAAAACCAGAAGAAGAAAACGAGGATTAATGTCTTTACACATTAATGCCATTAAGTATAATGATGCCTTTGTGACTATGTAAGACAATACTCATACTTTTAAAGATGAAAACTGAAGTACTTACAGCCATGGCATAGGAGATTTGCTTTTTGATACTTTATCAAGGAAAAATCAACAAATAAGTAAACCATTTCTCTTAATTAAATGTGGCAAAATACTGGTAATTTAAAAATCTGATTTCTAGTCATATGAAGATTTATTGTCCAGCTCTATGCTTTTTATGGTGTGCTTTAAATTTTCATGATAAAATGCACGTAAGTATAGAAAAATCAAGTCTTAAACACATTTTCTTAATTTTTACATCATCATAAGAGTAATTTCTTATGAAATATGAAACAAGAATATCTCAGCAAAAATACTTAGTAAAATAACTGGGTCTAACTTGAATAAAAACAAATATTAAAGCAAAAAATTAAATATAAAATATATTTCATATTTTGAATATGAAATGCCAGTGAGAGAAATACCAGCAGACTTTGCTCCCATGAACTGACCAGTGCTCATATAACCTTTACCACCTGCCTTTTCATTTCAGCATTTTACACTATGCAGTCCCTTTTAGGCACCAATGAATGAAACTGATGATTTAGGGCATTAAGTACATTGCAAAATCTCAATTAATTCTTATATGGCCTCTGATGAAACATGTTATTTGTTCCATTTAGAACTCCAGGACTGGAGAATAAAGCTGAGAGAAATGTAACTTGGGGTCATCATACACCAAAAAGTGAAAGAGATGCAACTTAAGAACATGTCTATGTGACTTTCAAGATTTCACATTTCATGACTACATTGTAAATCATATTCAAAGTCATCAAGAAAGAAATACCTAAGTTTATGTTATCTGAGATCTTTCTAGTTTCAGGATCCCTCTATGTATTTCCTATAAATGAAGTAGAAGATTTACACTAGGAAAAATGTTTTAATTCATGCAAGTTTTTATTAAGACAGTGTGGTTACATCAATTGATGTTGCATTATTTGTTTAAATGAAACATAGAGAGTAATTGTATGCTATATCTCTTAAAATCTTCTCTACACTTAATTTGTTTCTTTTGTCTGAAGGAATAAAAAGTTCTGCTCTTATATGCTTATCTGAGTTAGCATATATTGGTACCATGTGAAATATTGCTGGCAAATAGGAAGACAAGAGTCTATGGTAGAGAAACACTATAAAATAGAAGGTATCCTAGACTAAGAGCTAGGAATATTTGTAACTAACCTCATTTTTAATATTAATTGTAGTATTGAGGGTTAATCTTATTACATTTCTGAATCAATTTCATTACCTATAAAATAAGCCTTTAAGACTAGTGCTTTCCCAAAACATATTTTTTAAATATCTTGGGTTCTAATGGTTGGCTTCAGGTGTCTCATGCGTTTAATGAGGTGAAAGATAACCAGACAGGATTCTGGCCCCTTGTTTGTTTCCCAAAAGACTACTCTGACATATACTTTATATACTATAAATCCTGTTGCCTAAAATATTAACACCGCCAAACTATATAGTCTCCAAGGCTTTTCTCAGATATAAGTCACATGAAATATTTAATATACCTAAGGTTAAGAAGAGAAAGCTAGTAATAGCTTGAATAAAAATATGACAATAATAATATTTATAATGACAGATACAGTATCAGCAACTCCTATTTGCCTTCAGCAAGGGCCCGCTGTGTGCCACGTATTTTTAGCATGTTTAATCCTGTACACTATCTCAGAGATAATGGTCATTACCTCCATTTTTAGGTTAGGGTCAAGTGAAGGCTGAGATTCAAATCCACACGCTCTAACTTTATCTCATGTTTCCCTTTATCTCATGTTTATGCCATGTTGCCACCATGACCATGAAGTGAGGGGCTTGCAAGACCATAATGAGAAGAGAAGCTTGGGGTACCTTTAGGTTTCAGAGGCCATTGAAAAACCTGGCTCGTATCTACATTTGGCTAATAGTTAAACTTCATTCTGCCATTTTAATAGAACATATGCTTTGAACAAACAATATCCACAGGAAAATCTAGTTCCCAAAGACTCATCAGTTACTAATTACCCAATAGTTTTTAAAGGATTTTGCTAAGTGTCATTCCTATCCACTAATGGTCAATGACAGTCAGTTTTGAAAAGCATTTTCAAAAGATTTTAACAATAGGTTCACTATCAGTTAACAAATCAAGAAGTAAATATTAATGGTTGTAAAGCCTCTAAATATCCAGTTTGCTCCCCTGTAACTTCATTATACATTGTCACTTTAGCCCCGAAGGAAACCATAGTTTTACATGTCACTGTCCACCACTTACAAGTTAGCAGTGCTATGCTTCTCATATTTAAGCCAGTTACCCTTTAACTCTGTCAAAATACATCCCAGTTGGTGGCCAAATACTTGTTAAAACTACAATTTTTTTTTAATTAAAAAAAAATTGGGGCAGGTGAGGGCACCTGGGTGGCTCAGTTGCTTAGCTGTCCAACTTCAGCTCAGGTCATGATCTCACAGTTCGTGGTTTTGAGCCCTGGTTGGGCTCTGTGCTGACAGCTAAGAACCTGGAGCTTGCTTCACATTCTGTGTCTCCCTCTCTCTCTGCCCCTTCCCTGCTCTTGCTCTGTCTCTCTGTGTCTCTCAAAAATCAATATATGTTAAAAAAAATTTAATAAATACACAATTATTTAATGTATATTTATTTTTGAGAGAGAGACAGAGATAGAGTGCAAGTGGGGCAGGGGCAGACAGAGAGGGAGACATAGAACCCAAAACAGCTCCAGTCTGTAAGCTGTCAGCACAGAACCCAACACGGTACTTGAACCCACAGACCGTGAGATCATGACCTAAGCAGGGAGATCATGACCTGAGCCCAAGTCGGACGCTTAACCGACTGAGCCACCCAGGCACTCCAAAACTGGAATTCTATGTAACAATCTTGCCATTAGTTTTAATCTGTCTTCCCATTTTTAAAAACAGTATGTCTCCTTCAATTGCCTTCTCCATGTTTTTATCCTCCTCTACATCTCTGAAAGCAAGCACACTTCTTTGATTTTAATAAAGTTAGGTCTAACTAATAAATAGAGATAAGCTCAATAATTAAGTAACAGAAATGGCAAATTTCTGTTAATTTATCTATACTTTTTTGAATCCTCTTTTTATACAAAGCTGGAGTGTGAAAGAAATTAGTCATTAAGTATTAAATAAATTAAAAAAAAAAAAAAAAGACCTAACTAAGTGGCATGTAGAAACCTTAATGGAGAAATCTGACCTCAGCGATCATGAGCTAGTCCCTGTTTTCTAGGGAAATGGCTATTCAGAGCAGGAGGGATTCTGAAGCTTACCATAAATTCATAAATGATAGCATTTCAAAAACAGAAAAGTGATTTCTTATCATTTGTCACTTCTTTATTAATATCCGAGGTGCTAAAAATGAAGTTGTAACTATATTTAGATGCTAATTTGATTGCCATAAATTTATTTTAGTTCCACGGATACATTGGTGGAGCCAAAAATATTCTGTTTATCCAACAGGATCAGAGTCAGACTGCTGCTTTTCAGCACTTGGTGTCTGTGTCCTCTGCTTGATCATATGTATTGGCAGATGCTTCAGTGTTACCCAGATGGAAGTCACCTAGTACCTTGTAAATCTCATATCATTACCACCGACATCTGATAAATGTAGAACTGTCACTCTACGCCAGTCATGCGATTGCAACTAAAATTAATAAATAAATTGCGAATAAAAAGTATAGTAATAAATACTTTTTACTTTGTTTGGGGGCAAGTGATATCCATGTACCATGACGATATTATAAACTAGACAAAGTGCTCACATGGTACACAGGCTATACATACAGTTCATATAAACATTAATATTTTTTAAATGAAAGGATTGGAACCTCTAGAATCCATATGCTAATATGCAGCACAATAGGCCCAACTATGATAAAAATTGCTATTCTCATATAAATAATATTTAGGTTTCCCTAAAAACAAAATTATAGTTATACAACTGGCAAGAATTATATATTTATGTATAAATATATCTTTGTACTTTTGTGTTTATTTAAAACAGAATCCCTAACATAGACAAATCATCTAACATGAAACAGGGTTTAACATTTCTTAACTGATACATGATTTATAATAAGTTTGTATCAATTATGGTTATATGTTATCACACTATATAAGCCCATGATATTAAATGACTTCACGGGGAAATCTAACTCATTCATGCACAGTTTTTTAACTTTTGGACAATATCTATCACGAATTGCATTCATCATGTTTTTCATTTTCTATATTTTATGAAGTCTTGACGTCTTGGGGCTTCACAGACTCAAGTGGGGGCTGCCCTTCTCTGAGATAGCTAATTCCTAAAGACAGCCAACAACCTACCTATAAGCATGCCTTTTGAATGCAAACCAACCAACCCCATTTGCCTCCTTTTATCAGGCTCCTGCAGTCATAGGACACTATCTGCCTGTCCTAAATCACCCCAGGGCCAGATATCGGACAACTGGCAACTACCCATATAGTTCAGAGCCCACTGGAATTATTCAAACTATCCAATTCTAACCTGCTCAGCTTGCTTACCCTGCTTTGCCCATTTCTTCCTTTGAAAACCACAAAAAAAACTTCCCGTCAAGCCTTGCTGCTGACTCCTGACCAACTCTTGTCTAAGGGGTGTGGCATGCTCCTTCCTCTGGGGGAACTGTAACAAATTAACTTTTTCACTGGCAATAGTCTCCTGTTGTGTTGGCCTCACCACACCTGACTAAAAACAAAATTTTGTTTAATTTAAATCACTAAATTTGTTTTAATTTAAAATCACTTATCAAATCCACTTCCTTTCAATAGATTCCAAGTCCACCTCAGTTCTATGCATCGGAAAGTTCGATGTACATAACGTGAAACGTACGACTCCAGGCAAGAGAGTTAATAAGGAACAATACAAAAGGCAAAGCTTTCTTGAAAGGAGAAATATTTAGCTTCTCATTTTTGCTCTGAAACTTATTAGGTGATTAAATATATGTTTAATCATACAGATTTTTTCATACACTTTCTCTTCTGCAAAATGGTGATCTCTACTTGCAAGGATAGTTGTTAATTTACAAATTGTCCAACACATGCTAAGTGCTCAAAAAATGTAACGCTTTTATTCCCAAACTAAGTAATTAAGTAACATTCAAAATTTGAGGAAAGAATTTTCAATTTCCCTTAATTTTTAATTACAACATTTATGTGTGCTCAATTTATTTTAAATAATAAACATTTTATAGAGAAAAAGTAAATCTGACAGACACACACACACACACACACACACACACACACACACCTGGTTCATCTCAGCCTCATGTTCATAGCAGGTAACAAATCCTATAATACCTCTTTCAAAGTAACAATTGAATAATTTATATTTAAAAATCACAGTGTTGATCAGCAATGGCTGATCCAGCAAATAAATGTAAAAAAATGACAGAAGTATTAAATTTCCAATATGCACCCCACCCCATTATATCAGACATGGTTTATCAGCGCACTGAAAACCATTAGATTAAAAAGTTCTTAGGGGAAAACATTTCCACAGTGCCAAAGTATCACCCCAGAGATTATTCGTAAACCACATAGGGAAAAACCAGACTTCTAAAGTGAGGAAATTTCTAGGTTATCACTTTAAACAAGGGATCCAACTTAGCATCACTAATACCATGACAGGCTGACATATGTGTTTCCTGATGTAATGCAATTATAAAGTGTCTCTTGTGAAGAAAGTAGTATTGGGGGGTGGGGAATTTAACTTGAATATAATCAAGCCTTGAAGCTATTTTTCTGTTTGTAGAAACTAAAGTGGATAGAGTTATATATCACATAATGCCACTGGAAAATCAGACAAATCTATACCAGGGCATTCTATAACTGCTTGGTTTCTTCAAAAGATAATGTTAAAAAAAAGGTGGAGATGTAGGTTTTAGGTTAAAAGAGATTAAAAGAAAATTTATAAAGATATAAATATATGTGTAAAATATGTATTCTCTACACTTTCTGTTCACTTTCGCTGTGAACCTAAAACTTCTCTAAAAAATGTATTCATGAAAAAATATAATAGGGGGGCCATGATTGAATTCTGATTTGGAAAATACATTAAAGACAATCGAGAAAAGTTGAATCTTGTGAATCTAGATAATAGGTTATCTTATGTAATTGTCAATTTTTCTTAGTTGTGGTCATTATATGTCCAATATATATATAGTTACATGGGAGGAAGTCCTTTCTTAGGATATGTACATGGAAGTATTTAGGTATAAAACACAGCTGCAATTTATTTTCTGTGTGTACGTGTGTGTGGACACATAGAGATAAAAGCAAATATGTAAATATTCCAACCATTGTCAAGTTTAGATGGGACACAAAGGAATGTCTGTAGGACTGTTCTTTAAACTTTTCTGAACTTTTGAGTTTTTTTACAATAAAAAGATGGGGAAAACCACCCTGTAAGTTTCCCTAGCATAGTTGTTCAGACTGCGAGTACTGTAGCTCTACAGATTGACATCTTCAGCTGCAAAAGTGAAGAAAAAAATCTGATTTCTATATATTTGGGAGTCTGGACATTCCAAATTGCTTTTTTTTTATATTTTATTGACTTACTAATTCTCTTTTATTGCACCTATTGTTCTAAAGAAAATCAAGTCAGAGAAGTGTAGGGATGATTGAATCATCTTAGAAGTGTCAGGATATAGAACAGAAGCTGTTCTCTGACTTGTATTCTACTAATTTATCTGGTTAAACTATGATAAAACAAATGTCACCAAGATGAAATTGTAAGCTCTAAAATCTGGGGACCATAGGTGTCTCCATCGTAATACAAGCAAGTACTGCTCCACTAGGTTTTTCATCTGCTTTAATAGCATGTTCAGTCACTTAAAGAGCCTGACACATTATTTTCTTTGAGCGGTGTTTTATAAAAGTGCCTATGTTTACATCCCTTAATTGTGCAGAAATCCCTTCAAATTTGTGATCTCTTCTATGGAGTAGGACACTAATTGGTAGCTTTGTCAAACAACTGCTAGAGTGTTTTTTTCCACTCTTCCTGAGACACAGCTCAGTTCTAGGCCAACTTTGCATTCTCTGCTTCTTTTTTCTTTTGTTTCCTTTGGATCTGGATACTGCAAGCTTTAGGTCATTTGTCATTGTTACCAATTGAGACAACGTTAACTTGCCAAATCAAAAGGGCTGCTACCTCTTTAAGTACATATTGAATAATTCACGCACCAAATAGGACTTTCCTTTCCCTGGCTGGAATGAACAAAATTTCCTCAGAGATTGCTTTAGTGTTATATCTAGATAATGCTTCAAGGATTACCATCTAAATCATATTGGAGTAACTGCATTAGAATTACTATGATACATCATTCTAATGTACAGGTCTATGGTATAATATTACTGTTGGAGTAATCCAATAATACCAGTAGGTCCCAGAACTAGGACTGTATGGCAAAGTCCTCGAAGATTGCCGGAATATATATTGTTAGAGTGAAGAGGAGAATTTGTGGATTTGTAACCATATAAATACATGGACATTCTAAAGGGTAAATGGAAATAATTTAGTTATAAGTCCATATCTATAAAATTGCAAATAATTCAAAAATCCTTGGATACTAAAAACAAGTCTTAGCTTCATAAAACTGACATGCATTAACTTGAATTTGAAATTTGGACCAGTTACCCTTGAGTTAAATGATTCAGCTTCTCACATCTGGCCAGAAGCCTGACAGTAGGTAAGAGAAGGGTTGAGATTGTAGAGTTAAAGATTTGAATTTTATATGTGTAATCAGGGCTACACATTTACCTCTCTGTAGCTCAGTATTTTTACCTGTAAGTTGAAAATAACAAAAGTCAAATTTCATCCTGGAAAAACAGCGTTAAATAAAATATCTAATTCTCCTGACAGTAGCTTTTCAATATATGTGTTTAAACTGTTAATTTGTGTGGGCAAAACACTCCACCCATTGAAGACAGCTACCTTAACACCCTGTTGCTGCTCAAAATGCCCATTATGTTTTCAGAAAACTCTTTATTTACATGCAAGCACACTCCTATCGAAAATTCTTCAATGGCTGCTGATCGTCCTTAAAATTAAGTCATCGTTAGCTAGCATCTTTAACGTGACTTTTCAACACTGGGATTGTTTATTTCTCTAGCTATATATTTTTTTTATCTCCAGAATCCTTCTAAGCTTCTTCCTATTTTCTAAGGATTCATACTTCCCCTCAATTTTTTTTTAATGTTTAAGAGGACAGTGTGAGTGCACACGTGAGTCGGGGGTGGACAGAGAGAGAGAGAATCCCAAGAAGGTTCCACACTGCCAGTACAGAGCCCAACAAGGGGCTCAATCTCATGAACCATGTGATCATGACCTGAGCTTAAATCAAGAGTTGGATGCTTAATCGACTGAGCTGCCTAGGCACCACCCTCTCAACTCAACTTCTTAATCCATGTATGACCCATGTTCTTTCCTCTTCAGAACTAGTCCCTCTGTCTAGAATTTTCTTCCCCAGCCATCCCATTAGGCTAATGTCTAAATCTTTATCTAGATACAACTTAATTTGGAATCCAGTTTTCATTCCCCTAGTCCAAATTGGGGTTCACTTGCTAAGACCCTTATTCATTTTAAAAGAACTTAACATATTGAAATTGTATTATACAATTTACAGGTGAAGGACTTACATCACCATATAGCTTATTACCTATGTTTAATAAAGCATTTTCCTGGGCAAATTTTGCAAATTATTCATTGCCCCTTGTCCTGCATAATGGGCAATATAAGTATTCCTTACATTGTGTGTGTGTGTGTGTGTGTGTGTGTGTGTGTGTGTGTGTTTAACAATGTTACAATTAGCGTAGATTGACCTAATTTCCAAACACCAGTGGCATTGGTAAGTTTTTAAAACCTAGCTTCCTTATGTACTGTCTTATTCATTTGCAATTAAAAAGGCATATCCTTATAAATACATGATGAAAATAAATGTTTTCTCCTTTAAATTTCTGATAATTAAACATTTGTTGCAATCTCTAATGTCTGTATTTGTATTAGCAGTGACCATTTTTTCCAGAGGTACCAACAATCCGGTAATGAAAGTGCATGGAAAGTAAGTGTCTATATGCATTATTACTTTCACCAGCATTTTTCACAAACATTCTTTATAGTAGAAGCTTAATTGTTGGGCAGTCAGTACAGCTCCCTGTGGAAACAACAGTCTCCCATTCTCTGGGAAGACTCTCCCTTTGTCTACACGGTTACAGGCAACTCAGAATACTTGGCTTTTTCGTTTGGGACCGCAACTGGTTGTACATTTGATATAAGTTGTGGTTTGGAGATTTGGCATGTGGTATTAATAATTCCTTCTATGTGACTGCACATTTAAAGAGGGAAGATTTTTTTAAAAAAGTAAGATATCAAAAGTACCCATATGATCTTAATGAAGAAAGAAATACATGGTCTATATGAAGAGAACAGAAGCGACTATATGAGGAATAATGCAAAGTAGAGACAGAGAGACAGAGAGAGCGAGAGATTGATTGACTGATTGATTTTCCTGGGTTGCAAGCTAAAATCTGTCCCTATGGTTTAACTGTATCCTGTTCCTGAGATAGAGATACTGCTTCTGTCTTGAGAAATTTAAATTTTTGGTTCAACTCACAGCACTGTTCACTTTGAAACCAAGAGAACAAACAAAAACATTCCTAAGGTGATACCCATTTTTCAAAGACAGGTTCTAAGTTCATCTAATAATGGTGGCATTAGCCAGTTTCTCTCCTAAGTTCCAATTTTTAATTGATTGTTTTATATTAAGAACATATTACCAAAAAGTGGCTCATAAATTGAGTTTACAATTTCCCTGAAAACTATAGATCTTACATAAGTCTCTCTTTATATAGAATTTTGAGTTGACAAAATTAGGTAAAATGCATATTGCCTAATAATTCCCGGGCACAACCTCTGTGAAACGTACCCCAAGAGAAATATTTTATAATTCAAACTATTCCCACAAACCCTCATTGTCAACGAAAAAAAAAAATGAAACAAGAAAAAATAAAAACAAAACAAAACACTTGCAAAAAAAGTAATAAATAATAATTAATGCATTTTCCTAGTCTTCAAACATCTAAAATTCCAGTTTTATTAATACCTTCCATCTCTATACTCGGCATATTCTTACCATCCTCAGGGGATACTAAGTTTTACATTCACAGCTTATTCAATACCTTTTTTCTCATCATTTTTATTCGTGGTTTTATTGTTGAAGGTATCTGTTGAGTATTCAGTCCTCATTACTCAAACATGCACACTACTCCATGTATAGGTATAAGCTGACTGCTAACATGCTTAATTTACAAACATCTTTAGTAGGCATCCAGGTCACTGCAGAAAGCAACCCCCCCGCCCCCGACCCTGCTTCTGCTCTTTCCTTCCACATTACTTAATGGAGAAAACAGATTGATCCGTTGTCTGACAATTTGTCATCCTCCACAGCCTGCTGATGTCAATCAGGACTAGGGGACAGACATTCATCAGAACAACCTGGACCCTGTCATTAAAAGTGGACGTGTATTTCCTGTAAAGTTAATCTAAAATCTGAGCACCCACAAAAAGGGCAATAACAGGACATCCCTGAAGGTCACTTGAAGGTGACTACTAGCTATTGAATAGCTATTAACTATTAGCAATTCTGTTCAAATCCATGGTTGTGTGTCTTTTAGATGAAATGCAGAACAGAAGAGGAGAGAAAGAAGGAAGACAGGAAGGAAAACACATAATGGCTGAGAATTGTGAACTGAATAACCACCAAATTCTTCAGAGTTTAAATATGACCATTATATGGTGACATGCAGGGATGAACTGGTTACATTTCTTAAACAAACAAACAAAATCATTCAGACTACTCTAATAAAGTTGTATTGTATAAATTACTAATCCCAGATTATACTCCCTAACAGAACAATATAATAACAGGCCCAGAAAAAAATTCAAAAAAAAAAAACAAACTTCTAGGGAAAAGTGTATTTAAATAGTTTGAAATTACATTTTCTCTAGAACAGAGTTGACAGTAGTTAACATTTGTGAAATATATGTAGTTGTGCATTACTTAGATCTCAAAACAGAGTTTATTAGCAATCAATTTTTTACTACAATTATAGTTACTTGGAAATTCCATTATCGCTATGAAAATAATCACTTCTTTTAAACTATGTTTAAAAATGCTTATTTAATTGATTAAATATTTGCATTGTATAATTGATTATCCAATAATAATATATTATTCTCCTGATTTTCTTATCTAGTTCAATGTCAGTGAACAAGTCAACGACAAGATGAATTGAAAGAATACTACCTTATCATTGAGCTGGTGATTACTTGTTAATATTGTGTTTCATGTGGATGTTTCTTAATTATATAATTTACTGCCCAACCTAAAAAAACAAAAAAAGAAAACCTTGTAACTACAATGAATTTTGAAGGATTATATAATTAGTTATATATAAAGTTTAATTTAGTAATTCATTGAAAAGAGAAATGAAATATTCTCCTACCACCCATCATTCATTCATTCACACATTCATTTGCTCAATCAGCCAATATTTACTCAGCCTTATGAACTTCTAGACACTATACCAAGATCTGAATGCACAGTGATGAACGAAAATGACAAGATGTCTTGGCCCTAAATAAGCTGTAAACCTAGGGATCGAAACAGAAAATAAATAAGTCATAATAAATATATAATTACATTTCATAAATTGTGATGAATCAAGGGAGAAAGGAGCTATAAAAAAGAAAATCATTTGGAGGAGGGGCTACTCTACATAGCACATCAGTTTCATACCCTCTGAGATTTAATTTAAGCAGTGAACTGAAGAAAAAGAAACATCCAGGACAGAAGGAGCTAAGGAGAACATGCCAGGCGAAAAAACAGCATGAAGGTCCTGAAGCTTGGCCAGCATTTAGTGAATGAGAGAAATAATTTCCCAAGATGATGTTAGGGAAGTAAGCAGAGTGAAGGACTTGGATTATCATTTATCTGTTACGTAAAGCAATGATGGTTGTTAAGCAAATGTTTGTATCTCTCCACACACACACACACACACACACACACACACACACATATATATACACATATATATGCATATGTACATTTCAAGTGGATATATTAATTAGGACCAGGCTTTACCTGTTTTAAAAGCCAATAAAACTATACATTCACACTAAGACAAAAATCTCCTATCTGGTGAATAAAACTAACAAAACATATACATAAAAATTATACCAAAAAGGTTTGTTGCATCATTATTTGTGAAGCCAATAATTGAGAAATACAAATAATTTTCAAAGATTATTCAAGGATACATTTGAGTAAAATATAATTAAAAGTATAATTCTTTATACCTTATATATTTGTGTTTATTTTTTATATTATAAAGTCAATAAGAATACTTCATATTAACATTTATGAGACATGGCAAAAGTACATGCTTAGGCAAATATATAGGCTTAAATTACCTAGTTTTTTGTAATTACAAAAAATGTGGAATGCATAAATATCATTCCCTATGAGAGTGACATAATTGTCAAATCTACCTTAAGAAAAAAAGTGTAGTATGATATATATGTATGTGTATGTTTATATATAAAATTTAGAAATAAAATGACAATTTAGAAGATGAGTGGCTCTTTATTAATCACGGGGAGTGGAAAGTTAAAATTATG
Source organism: Acinonyx jubatus (assembly GCF_027475565.1). Lineage (NCBI taxonomy): Eukaryota > Metazoa > Chordata > Mammalia > Carnivora > Felidae > Acinonyx > Acinonyx jubatus. The sequence goes on from NC_069391.1 coordinate 45,268,913, forward strand.
AATTCCCAGTAACTGCTGTGGTTTTAATCTCGGTTGACTCTAAATCCAATATGGGCCTCAACAAATAAAGAAGAATGACATGAGAATCAAGAACCTGTATTCAGTAGCCTGCATACAAGATAAAAATATAACCTCAGACTGGCTGTCCTCGTCCCTTTTTTTTTTTTTTTTCAGATCCAGCATACTTGGGTTCTACAGGAAATATAAAACTATAATTTCTCCTAAATGACAATCTGTCTTGCATTTGTGTGTGCAGCTTTGAATTCATGCAGGGTGTTTCATTAAAAGCTTCTAAATTATAGTTGGGAGGGACAGATGGGGTGGAGTAAGAGGATCCTAGACTTGTCCACAAATACAAGTAGATTCCTATCAAATCACCCTAAATATCCTAGAAATCTATCTGAAACCTGGAAGAACAAACTCTACAACTAAAGGTAGCAAAGAGGCTACATCAAAGAAGGTAGGAAGTACAGAGATGTGGCTTGAGAGAGAAGTAGATCATGGCTGCTTCAGTGGCGGAGGGAGCCATGGTTGCAAAGAAGAATGAGAGATAGATTAGCACACAGGGGAGAGCATGGAAAAGACAAATCCCCATGAGACATGGCTGGGAAAAGGAGAGGGCCCAAATTTCCTGAGTTCTTGCAACCAGCGGGGCTTAAGGCTTGGAGTTTTAAAGGTCAGTGGGCTTGGCTCTGGGAGAACTAGGAGGGCATCGTGCTGCTCTTGGAGAGAAGACAGACAATCAGCCTGTGGACTAGCACCATGGAAACAGAGATCTGAAGAGGGCCTGGGGCCCACGGTGGGGAGGTTATTTGCTCATCTTGGAGCATGTTCCAAAAGGCAGTCTTTACAGAGAGACCCCTCCTGGAATAAAGGAACTAGCAGGCACCATTTTTTTCTCTCACCACTCAGCATAAACACAGAGCCTGTGAGAACCAATACAGTGCTGATGCTTGGTGCTGAACTTGCTTACACCATTCCTCATTCCCAAGCACTCTGCGTTAGTACCAGCACTGTGGACCCTTCTCCCAGACAACCAGCCCAAACTTCTGCTAACACTGCATCTCCCAATCTGGGAGTTTTCTAAGGCCTCAGGTTCTAGTGGTGGTGGTGGGAGGTCTCATTTCACAAACAGACCAGGGCAGTGGTGAAAACATGCCACACTCAGGGCAGGGATCAAATACTTCCCACAACAGGCAAAGAGAGCCTCTGCAGACAACTGGCCTGAAGGATAAAGTGGCCAGGACACTACAGCAGAGTATATGTAGAACACACTGGAGACACTCCCGGAAGCACCAGGCCATGGGGAACAGAGGATATTATACTGCTATACTGCAGGGCACTACAGGACCTCTTCTTCACAACACCATTATGCTCAAGAACTAGAGATGTAGTTTACCTTCCTAATATGCAGAAAGAGGCACAGAGGGGGCACCTGGGTGGCTCAGTCGGTTAAGCGGCCGACTTTGGCTCAGATCATGGTCTCGCGGTCTGTGAGTTCGAGCCCTGCATTGGGCTCTGTGCTGACAGCTCAGAGCCTGGAGCCTGTTTCAGATTCTGTGTCTCCCTCTCTCTGACCCTCTCCTGTTCATTCTCTGTCTCTCTCTGTCTCAAAAATAAATAAACGTTAAAAAAAATTTAAAAAAAGAAAGAGGCACAGAGACTTAGACAAAATGAGAAGACAGAGAAATGTGTCCCAATAAAAGAACAGAACAAAGCCACAGCTGGAGACCTAAGTGAAACAGATAGATATAGATATAGATATAGATATAGATATAGATATAGATATAGATTAGATATAGATTAGATATAGATTAGATATAGATTATAGATATAGATATAGATACAGATGCCTAATAAAGAATTTAACCTGCCTAATAAAGAATTTAAAGCAATGATCATAAGGATACTCACTGGACTTGAGAAAAAAGTGGAGGACATCAATAAGACCACTAATACAAAGATAGGGAATAACATAGCAGAGATAAAGGGCTTGATAAACAAAAAGAGAAACATGCTTGATGGAATGAACAGCAGGCTGGAAAAAGTAGTGGAACTAATTAATGACCTAGAATGCAGAGTAATGGAAAATAATCAAGTTGAACAAAATAGAAAAAGAATTATGCAAAACAAGAAGAGACTTAGGAAACTCAGTGACTCCATCAAATCTAACAACATTTGGATTATAGGAACCCCAGAAGAAGAAGAGAGAGGAAAGAGGGCTGTTAACTTATCTGAAGAAATAATAGCTGAAAACTTCCTTAATGTATGGAAGGAAACACATATTTAGATCCAAGAGGCACAGAGAACCCCCAACTAAATCAACAAAAGCAGATCCACACCAAGACATATTGTAATTAAAATGTCAAAATATATTGGTAGAGAAAAAAAATATTAAAGGAGCAAGACAAAAGAAGACAGTTACATACAAAGGAAACCCCCATAAAGCTATCAGCAGATTTTTCAGCAGACACTTTTCAAGCCAGAAAGGAGTGGCATAATATTTTCAAAATGCTGAATAGAAAAACCCTGCAACCAAAAATACTCTATCCAGCAAGGCTACCATTCAGAATAGGAGAGAGAAAGAGTTTCCCAGACAAACAAAAACCAAAGGAGTTCATGACTACTAAACCACTTCTGCAACAAATATGAAAGGGTACTCTTTGAGTGGAAAGGAAAGATCAAAAGAGACGGTATAAAGGAAGAAAACACAAAAGCATTACAAATGATTATTTTGTAAAACATAAGTCAAGGAACTTAAAAAATTAAAAGGATGTAAAATATGACACCATATACCTAAAATGTGGGGAGGACAGGACTAAAGAATGGGTTCAGACTTAAATGACCATCCATTTGATATAGACTGGTATATGCAAACCTAATGGTAACCACAAAACGAAAGCCAATAATAATTATGCAAAGAATAAAGAGAAAGAAATCCAGACATATCACTCAAGAAAACCAGCAAACCATGAGAGAAAAACAAGAAAGCATCAGAGAAAATCTTCACAAACAACCACAAAACAAGTAATAAAATGGCAATAAATACATGTCTATCAATAATTACTTTGAATGCAAATGGACTAAATGCTCCATCAAAAGACATAGGAGGGCACCTGGGTGGCTCAGTCGGTTAAGCAGCCGACTTTGGCTCAGGTCATGATCTCGCGGTCCGTGAGTTTGAGCCCCCGCATCGGGCTCTGTGCTGACAGCTTGGAGGCTAGAGCCTGCTTTGGATTCTGTGTCTCCCTCCCTCTCATCCCTCCCCCATTCACGCTCTCTCTCTGCCTTTCAAAAGTGAATAAATGTTTAAAAAAAATTAAAAAATAAAAGACATAGGATAATAGAATGGATAAAAAAACAAGACCCATCTGTATGCTGCCTATAATAACAAACAAACAAACCTCATTTTAGACCTAAAGACACATGCAGATTCAAAGTAAGGGATGGAGAGACATCCATCATGCAAATGGATGTCAAAAGAAAGCTAAAGTAGCAATATTTATGTTGGAGAAAACAGACTTTAAATCAAAGACTATAACAAGAGACAAAGAAGGATACTGATATAATAATAAAAGGGACAATCCAATAAGAAGATCTAGCAATTATAAATATTTATGCACCCAAAATGGTAGGACCCAAATACATAAAACAATTAATAACAAATATAAAGGCATTACTCAACAGCAATACAACTTTAATACAGCAACTTTAACTGTTCCTAAAACAGAATGCACATTCTTTTTAAGTGCACATGGAACATTCTCCAGAATAGATCATATATTAGGCCACAAGACAAGCCTCAACAAATCCAAAAAAAAGATCAAAGTCATACCATGCATCTTTTCTGACCAGAACACAATGCAACTAGAAATAACCACAAGAAAAAGATTTGGAAAGACCACAAATACATCAAGATTAAATAACATGCTAAAAAACAATGAATGGGTCAACCAGGAAATCAAAGAAGAAATTAAAAATTACATGGAAGCAAATAAAAATGAAAAGACAATGGTTCAAAAACCTTTGGGATACAACAAAAGCAATTCTATGAGGGAAGTTTATAGCAATATAGGTCTACCTCAAGAGCCAAGAAAAATCTCAAATAAATTATAGCCGGCAATCAGTTCACTGCATGCAAAGGAAACTTGCCCTAATGGCCATTGTGCAAATGGGGGAGGGACGAGAGGGAGGGAGACACATGTTCAGCAAGGTGTTAAGAAAGTTCAGGAATGTGTAATAATCCAAAAAAGAAGAAAGGGAAAGAAAAAGAGGAGGAGGAAAAGGGGAAGAAGAGAAAATGTATGTCAAGATATTTAGTGTAATTCAATTAAGTTTAAGTAAACTCAACCAATCATATTTGTAAGGAAATGCAGTATTTTCCACCTGACCAACCTACTTGTCCTTCAGTTTCAGTTAAGTTCCATCCCTCTCCTAACACTCCAGTGTTTTAATATGTCTTCAATTCACCCCAAATGCTTCATATCATTTATCATAATCACATATTTATAAATTTTATTTTTTGAGTGACTTTTATACTAGACTCTCACATCAAACTATGAGCTTCTTGAGGGTTGATACCATGGACATCAAGATCTTTCTTCCGAGAAGTCCTAGATAACTCTTCCATAACATCTTGTTTCTCTTATCTCACTTTACGTAATTCCTTTGCGGTATTTTCAACTCTATACTGGAATACAACATTGAGTCAATATAATCTGATGAATATGGTCATACCATAGCATAGTTCCTGGACTGATGATCTGTTCTACACACACTCCCTCCCCCATAAAGCTTGCCATGTGCATAGGCATGATCTGTCAGTCAAGTTGATTAACTAAAATGTTACAGCTGAGTCAGTATAGAAACACATTTAAGTTCAACAGTAATATGTGTTAAGATGCCTAACAAAATTTTCCTAATTTATTTTGAGCAGCATTCCAAGAGAAATGCATTCATGGTGAGATGTCTCAGTATACTAATGTCTCAGATGGAAACCAAAAATTAAGCAATGAAATAACAGCAGATAAGTCAACTACATTGTGTATCATTGTGATATCATATCATTAGTGTCAGGTAGGTTCTTAAAACACTTTTCAAAGTAGTTACCACTTGGCATTCTTTTGTCAGCCATGCATTGTTTAGATTTAAGGCATTCATATTCCATTGCACTGTTCCTTTTACCATTCAATAAACACCTATCAATAGCCTCTGTAGAATAGTGCACTCTATGTTGAATTTACACAAATTTATATCCTATATTTTGTAAGCCTCATAGTCATTAGATACGTTGTTTCCCTTACTAATTTCCTGCACTGGCAAATATGACATATTATGAGACAATCTCCAACTCTCAACTTTAGTATAACCTAGATTGATTACTACTATAGCAATGGGAACTTCATTTTACACACAGAGTTGGGAACTGCACACTTCCATTGGAATATTTATCATGTTTTACTGTAATTTTCATAAAGATGTTTGTCCTAAGACTATGAACTCTTTTAGAAACACGTTTTCACCTTTTTCTTATACTGAGTCCAACAGTATATTAAGTATTTTAAGTCCAACAGTATATATAAGTATTTTAAGTCCAATACTTAAAAATGCTTGCTGAGGAAATCATTTAAATAAACCCATAGTTTCAAAAAAATAAATGCTTAATTACTATACAAACATACTGTTCCCACCATCTCATCACAGAATAGGCTACAAGGAATGGATGAATATGCATAATCTATCACTATCCTGAAAGTGCTGATAAACCAAAAAAAAAAAAAGAAGAAAGAAATAAAAGAAAAATCAAGTGCTCAGACTTTAAAAAATCTTAAAAAAAAAAAAAACACCTAAGTGTACTTTGTGCAACATAGTGTGCTAACTGGATTTAAAAAAAATAAATGCTGACTAATAACAAATGTGAATCATAGCAACCTGAAGGTATATGCTAACTACAAATATATTTAACAAAATCACAGGAAAAATAATTCAGAAAATTTGAACTTATTAAAAATACATTACGGCCAGGGTGCTTGGGGTGGCTCAGTTGGTTAAGCATTCGACTTCAGTTCAGGTCATGATCTCATGGTTTGTGGGCTCGAACCCCATGCCGGACTCTGTGTTGACAGCTTGGAGCCTGGAGCCTGCTTTGGATTCTGTGTCTCACCCTCTCTCTGCCCCACCCCCACTCACACTATGTCTCTCTCTCATAAATAAATAAATATTAAACATTTTTTAAAATACATTACTGCCATTGTATTAAGCATACATAATAAATACATATTATCTTAAATAAACTTAAAGAAGATATCCCTAAAAAAAGATCTAAAAGTGCACATGAAAGCTAGGATTATTACAAATGAAGTGATTTATAACAGCAATAGTGTACTCACAATTCTCACAATTTATTCTCTCAACAATCTCTGTGTCACTAAATTATTATGAGGAAATAACAAATTTAGATAGTATTGAAGAAAAGTGCATTTCTATTTGCTTAACATAGATCATAGATCTCTTTAAAATGTTTTCCTTTTGGGGTACCTGGGTGTCTCAACCAGTGTAGCATCCTACTCTCGATTTTGACCTAGGCCATGATCTCATGGTTCAGGTGATCAAGCTCTGAGTCGGGCCCTGCGCTAAGCACTGAGCCTGCTTGATTGCCTCTCTCCCTCTCCTTCTGCTCCTCTCCTACTTGTGCATGCTCTCTCAAAAAAAAAAAAAAAAAAGTGGTTTTTTTTAAGAGATTTGACTCAAGTATATATTAATTAAGGAATATATATATATATATATATATATCTTACTTTGGCTTCTAAATGGTAAACATTTGCTTTTTACCAAACTAAGTCCTTTTTACCATATGAAAGGGCAACTTTAAGACCTATTTATACTTCATAGTGCAAACTGTAAGCCTGACTTATTGGAAAATGGTTAATTTAACATCCTTGATTGAGCGATACAGTTGCCTAAATTTGACAATAAATCAGTATGCTTTGTGTGTTTCCTTAAAAAAAAAAAGAAAACAGTATAACATGGCAAATTAGAATGTTAAAATGATTTCAAGGAAGATTAATAACATCCACATGATAGTTATTCTCTTGCTTTGCAAGAAAACACATTATCTATTTCATAACAATTGATTGCTTTTCTAAGGAATGTCCTTGATTTCAATGGTATTTTTCAAGCTTTTGATACTAATCTGCAAGATGTTGTTAGGAAAGACTCTTACCTCATCAGACATTCTGCAAGAAACAAAAAATCCTGCACCTGATAAATCGTCCATATTCTCAAAGTGACAATTTTCACTTAAAGAAGTGGTCTCCTCTGAATACTTCCAAAATCAAAAATCAGAGGTATGTTCTAGAATTAAAACAACAATAACAACAGCAAAACCTCCACAAAATGTATCCTCTTAAATAAGAGAAGTGCTATAAAAACCGAAAATCAAGCTTGCCCTTTTCAAACTTACTTTGTCACTTTGTGGCTTTTTCAGACGCACTTTGTTTTTCACTGGCTTTAGGAATGCGTGGATTTAAAAAATGGGCACAGAAAAAGTCCTTGTCTGTCATGGAAATCATTCAACCCACTTAGCAAGCAAGAAAGTTTGGAAACTTGGGGGTAGGTTTCTTCACTTAAAAACACCCAATAGTTAACCAAAATTTTACCAACTGCAATTCTTTCACATTTGCATACCCTCTTCCTGCTAGCCCTTAAAGGACCATATGGTACAATGGAAGAAGCGAAGGTCTATACTCAGAGATACCTGGGGGGCAATGCTCTCTGCCACTCCCTTCATGGAGTGACCTAGTACTAATAGTTAATTTGTATTCCGCAGCTCATTTTACTCATTGGTAAAAACTGAGTCAATAATTCCTATCACAAAGGCCGTTGTGATATTTAACTGAGACACATACAAACAGTGGGCCATATTATTTATCAATAAATATTGGTTTCCATATTTATGGCAGTTATTGTGACTATTTGAAAATTCTTTTGACTATGCACACCTGTTAGCAAACGTTCCTATAGAGTTGTCAACAAATGGAAAAATTACTTTATTAAACCACGAGTATTGCTTAAATACCTCTTATTGTCATACATTACAAATGAGTATTCACTAAAACTTGAAAAGCACTATTCTGAAAGATTAACCATACTGTGTAATAGGCTGAAGTGGCGGAATAAATTAGAGAAGAAATATAACTTGAAGGCATTCTAGATTCTGTCGACAATTACAGAGTCCTTAAATGTTGATTTTTCGGGAAGGTCTACCTACTAATACAGGTCAGAAAATCTCAGTGAGGCAATTACCATTGTTACCAGGCACATATTTATTTGCTAGGGTTAACATACAGGCTAAGTTCTGGGTTCTTCCAAGTAGCATAAAAATACTATTGTGTCCTAAGTTATTGAGCATATTCAACATTATGTAAATTTTAAAGTGCATATGACCATATACGCAATGAAATGAGTTACATATCACTATCATTTAAATAGACCTATATGATACATACATATATGTATATTATATTCGTCTCATCCACATATCTATGGAAAACTGGGATTCAGGTGAAACATACTATAGCATTTATAAAATACTGGTCAGAAAACTGGTTGCATTTCCATTCTCTCAACTATCAGTCCCTTCCTTCAACTTGAATACTTTGTGAGTGTGGACAAAGATTAAGATGGCAGCAACTTCCTGCAAGAATACACAATTAGGGAGATCACAGAAACTGGTCACACTTGCAATATTATCAGAAGTACATGTATACAAATTTACTAAATTTAGGAGGATTAGGATTAATAACAAGAAAACAGAGAATAAGGAATCGACAACAGAAGAAGTGAAGAAAATGGAATAAGATTCAAGAACTTGAACTCTATAAAGTTAGGATCCAAGACTGGCCCCCTGGGACTTTTACCAGTGTTGGATGTGTATTGAACATTACATTCTTTTGTAAGTCAGGATGAGTACCCTAAAAGCTACCGTATTATTGTCATTATGTCTTTTTCTTCACGTCCCTCAACAACTTCTTCTTCTTTTGCTCCTACTTTTTTTTCCTTCCTCTTTGCCCAGTTATGCTTTTTTTCATCCTATTTTTATCTTAAGCAAGATTGATTCTGCCTATCATTTTCCTGAGAACCACTTTTTGAATTAAACCATTAAGTGAAGGAGTACAAACAAAACTGCTGCTATTCACTCCTGCAAAGGCGAGTTTTCTGACCTTAATTTTATAGCATGAATCACAGATGTCCCATTGATATTGGCAGTGATTGATAATAAGGGGGATGGGAGTAATTAAAGAGCATATGATGTGTTTGTTTGCATTTTGAGTGACTGCTATAGAGTATACGCAGTCAAAGGCATGGTACATTAAATAAATCAAATAGTTCAATAAATCAGCACAACCTGCCAAAAGTGAGCACAGGGAGCTAGCAATGCAGCAGGCCTCCATGTCAGGCCTTAGGCAAGCTGTTTCCTCCAGGGTGAAGTCATCAAAAACAGTCTACAACCCAGAGATGACGAGCCCTTTGAAGGATTCAGAATCTCGGGAAGATAAGGCTAACTGTAATGACAATATTTTAACATTTGAGCAGGAAGGTACAGCTTGGGAACTTAGTTCGGATATATTTTCATATTTTACCCTCTTGACAATTTTGTGAAATATTATTTATAGATGTGAAAATGGAAGCTTACAGAGGGAGATGCGTAGGGCCGCCCTGCTAAGAAAAGTCCTCCTGAAAAAAATCCTCCTCCATATTCCACATTCTTTCCACTATTTAGAACATGTCATAAAGGATAATGCTTCTCTCCTGTTAATATCACAAGTGTCACATGTTCAGCTTAAAAACCCCTTGAGAATCAGTGAGTCTTGGGGTAGTAGATTATTGACAAATCAGAAATGAAACAGGTAAGTGGATTTGGAATACACGCATAATAGTTTTAGTAGAGGAAAACAACAACAACAACAACAACAATAACAACAACAACAACAACAATAACAACACCTGGCTATCATGCAAACTAAATAAAAGAGAGTTTGTGTTACTTTGCAGTGTAAACATGAAATGAGGTAACATGATTAGAGTAAGGCTTTAAGATACCCAGTCAAGGCAAAGGCTACCATAACTGGGAAAATAAAGTCTCGGGTCACAATGAAGATCTGGCTCCAAGAGAAATGTCAAAGTAAATTAATAGTTACAGAATGTACCTTAAAAATGGACTTTATTATGTTATTCTACTATGTGCCCTATGAACATCTTCACTGGTTTGCATCAGTATAGTTATGCACTAATTTTAGAGTGGCCACAAAGTATACTCCAGGCTTTACCTCATACTTGCTAAAGGACCATTCTGACTATGGACAGGGAATATTAGTGAGAGAATATTTTGCAGATGGTTTTACTGACCAGGGAATTCACCACGGTTCTGGAATTGATAAAATAATTTTTAAAGCATGCAACTTTTGTTGCTGGGGTTCATACTAGTTTAGGGTTATGACTATTTGAAATTATGAAGAGAGTTTTATGACCTGTATCAAGGAAACACACGCAAAGAACTCATGAAAACTACCTAATACAACTCCATACGATTCAGAACCCTCATCGTGGACTTCCTAGGATTCCCAGGACTCCTGCTGAAAAACTTTGAAACAACTGCATTTTCCTTATGAGTATGTGAATATGCTTTTGTCTTTTTGTCAATATTTGGTTCCGAATTTATTGGCCATGCCTTATATATATGTTGCAGAACAATTAGGTTTAAAATAGTAAGCATGTTGTCAAACTACCTCATATTTCTTACACTTTCAGGTTTTAATGGGGCATATATTTGGAACAAATAAATCCATGAGTGCTCTTAGTGTCAAGGAACACTGCCTATGTACAACACACACACACACACACACACACACACACACGAGTTGAGAAAATATATTACAATAAATTCCCATATGTATCTCAGAAGCGGACTCAAGTATTTATTTAAAATGCATTGAAAACAAAGTAATCACTTATCATTTAGAGTAAACAGTTGTAGCAGTTGGTTTTCAGTTTGACTAATCACCTGTCAGCATACTTTTCAAAAACATTTGAAGAGCAAGTAAGGACTATAGCATTAGAAATTGTGTTTTGTTCTAATACATTCCTCAGAAGCTGGGAAAATATTATTGCTTCAAGTCAAAATTGGTTTTAAAAAGTCACAAAGCTTTTTTTAGCGGCCACTGAAATTACAGTATAAAAAATCACTTTGTGGAGCTATAGAGAATGCAAAGTGAACAATAAACAAGGAGATTTCTAGTCCTGGTTATAATTTTGAGCTCTAGTAGAAATGTGAATTTAGAACCTTGGATATTGGACACCTTTAATACAGATACATGCACAAACACACACACGAGAAAATATGAAGAAAATATGACTATCCTTTATTGGCATAACTGCTATGATGAAGCTTGTAGCACTCTCTAATAGCAAGTCTATGACTACTAGAACTATTAGAGTCACTAGTAGCAGACATTCAAATTAAGAGGAAATAGGCAACAGTAGAGAAGTAGATAGTGGAAGCTAGGCTTGGGATAAACAACCTCCTGCAAACTGGAATCAAAGAATATCCTTCCTCTTTGTATGTAGAAAGAAGGGAAGAGGGTCAACATTTACTTGCATATAAATATAGAACAGCACATTTTCAACTCCATGTTTGTGAACTTCCATAGGAAGAGAAACTTTCTACATTCATTAAAACGTTACAGACTTTGAGTCCAATCATTTATTAACTAATTCAACAAATACTCATTGGGTGAGTTAATGTGATGATCCTAGAATTAAAATGAAGACGAAGACGAAGACTAAGTAACTTGTCTACAGACTTTCAAGGTGTATTTGGAGAGCAAAACATGACTCTGTGTGGGTGATGGGGGATGGGTGATACATCAGCAACACAGGAATAAATAATCACCTAAATTTAGGGGACCATCTCAAGGAGATCTTCCTGACCAAGATGACCAATTAAGCAGGTCATTATAAATAAACACAAGATTGGCAGATATGTGAACAGGAAATCCATATACCAGCAACAAAGGAGAGCAAGACCTGATTTTGAAAACATCATGAAGTTCATTTGCCCTGAGTATCTAATATTACATGTATAATACACACACACACACATATACTGCAAATGTATGCTATATATATAATATATATATATGTATGTATGTATATATAATATATATATATGTATGTATGTGTGTGTGTATATATATATATATATATATATATATATATATATATATATATATATAGTAAATGTCCCTGGTGACAGAAGCTCATACTTTAATATTGCATTTCAGAAACCATTGGAAATTCTGAAGGGGAAATGAGTTTATATAATTCAATACCTGAGCACAATGCCATTAAAAGTAAAAAAGAAATCTTTATTTTTAGTTTATTTAGTATTTATTTTGAGAGAAAGAGAGCATGGGCAATGTAGGGGCATAGAGAGAGGGAGAGAGAGAATCCCAAGTAGGTTCCACAGTCAGCGCGGAGCCCAGCAAGGGACTCAATTCCATGACCGTGAGATCATGACCTGAGCCAAAATCAAAAGTCAGATACTTCACCACATGAGCCACCCAGGCACCCCAAAAGTAAAAAGCAAACTTAATGTCTGTATATTTGGGGGAAGAAGGAAACAGGATACTTAGCAAATGCCCGATATCTCTATGCCTTTAATTCATAATAGAGGGAATTATTAATACCACCTGTGATTATTGTTGAGGATTAACTGAGATAATAGCTATAAAAAAGAGTGGTAGAAAGCATAAAGTAATAACAAATGTAGCTATTATTGTAACCAATGCAAATAAGATGCTTTTAAATAATGCACATGCACTCTAAATGTAGTGACATTATACACCATTCTGTTATCAAGGCCTTTCCAAAAATAGGAACATGGGTTTCTTTAAGACCTATCTCATTAGAAGTGTTATAACTGGCTCCCACTCACAATTTATTGAAAATTATCTGTACCATGCCAGTGCATTTTAAACATTAAATTTCTTTTGTCACTTACGTAATGAGTGAACCTTGACTTTGTATTTGCTTCTATTCTTTTTGTTCATTGCCTTGTCCAATTCTGTCCAATGGGTGGATAAAAATGAGGGATCTTCAATCACTGAATGTTTGTCAAAACAGGTGAAAAAATAACTTTACAGTATTATCATGATATCATGCAACACTTTATCAAAGCTCTACATAATTTATAACTCTGAGAAAAGGCTTAGAAATAAGCAATAGTGCAATGACTTTTTCAGTACTATGGGATTTGCAATTCTGTATAGTCATATTTAGGAAATGGATCCAGTAATTTCATTTAATATATCGCTTTTCATTCTAGTGAGATACATTGGTGGCAAGGAAGGAGAAAGCACATAAACAAATTCCATTAAGTCTGCATCTTTCAAGTTGAGTATTTACAAGAGTCTCCTAATTGAATATTTTCCTCTCCCCAAAGAGTTTGAAATGTCATTATATCTAGAGGTTGAAAGTGCTACAAACATTAAGAAAAAATATTTTCCATTATATCAATTAGATTATATTCTCAAGTAGCAAGTAAATGAGTGTGTGCATATGTGTGCATGTATGTGTGAGTATATGTTTAGAAAGACAAAGAAGGAAGTACTTGTATTATTTTACAAACATAAAATATTTGGCTAAATGGAGTTGAAATCATTAGCACATACCAAAATCAAATGATCTCTCTTTCCTACTTTTTTACCATTTATTTTTGATTAACTGGCATGTGCCAATAAACAACTTGACAAGCACCAGGAAAAGAAGTCAGTTTTATCAGCATGGTAAAACCACATAGGAAATCATGAATTAGGTGTCTAAAACTGGTATGCTATTTTCTATATTGTCTCCATGTATTTCCACTCTTTACAGATCATGCAACAAATTTATATTGCCAAAACGTCTCTTGAAATAAATACCACTCAATTCTAGTGGATAACTATAGTCATTATTTGATATGTTAGCTTTGACCCAGAGAGCAAAATCTTGTTATTTTCCCTGAAAGCAGCTTACCCAGGATAGCATCTGGCAGGTAGGTCTAATTTTTGGTTGCTTACAACTATGACATGGTACAGTTGAACATCGGCAAAAATAAAATGCACTGATCCACCTGTGTTGCCTCTTACTCACCAGGATTATATCATATGCAGGGCTTGATATTGCCTATCACTAGAAGATTATCATTATTCAAAAATTAAATTCAAACAAAGCCCAGAAATATTGGGGTAGGAGTGAGTAGAAGAAGAGCATATTTAACAGTTCTCTCCATGGAGAGAAAGATAATGGCAAATGATAACTCATCTACTGATATTTGGAAAACCCTGTTCTAGACTGAGCATAACAAATTCTAAATTCAATTAGACGCAATCTTGGGGTTGCACTACCATTTTAGTCATTTGATCCCATTAGTGAAGTGAGCTGACTCTTCCTTTCCGGATCTATGATTCATGCAGCACATCAGGAGATGAGTTAAGTGATATTTCGGGAATACTCTGTTGATTAATCATCAAGAGGAGAAATCCAGTTTGAAAGAGTGGATTGACTTCCCATATGAACCACACATTTTTCATTGCTGTAGAAAAAAGCCATGGCAAACCTAGAATCTTCTAATGTTAATAGAAATTCTGAATCATTTTATTTTTTTTAATTTTAAAATTATTCTTCTTTCAAAGTTTGGTTTTCAAAAAAGCACAATAACGTTTTATCATTTTGATGCATTGCCATTGGTGAAGAGTCAAAAAGAAAAAAAAATAAGTAACATTTATAAATGAGTCTATAATAGCATTATCCCTAATGACTACTTAAACAATTTTACATTTCAAAAGAAAGGAAAATCAATTATATAAGCTTACAGGAAAGTATCAAACTTATATAACATAAATCTTCAGAAAACTGTTAGAATGTCTACAAAATTCATTTCTCATATAACTAGAGATTTCAGTGAATTATAGTAGAAACTTGATGAATTTTGCAATAAAAAGGAAAAAATCTCATAAATCCTTTTTGAGCAGAAAATTTTTGTACAGAGAAAAACCCAGTGATTATCAGCAGTTTAATTAGTTTTGGTCAGTTGGTTGAGAGGCTCAGACTCAGTTTATACCAATTCAGTTTAATTCTGCTCTATGACAATATCCTAAAATACCACCCTCACCTATCTATCCCAAATGTGATTTGAAAATAATGCTTAACAGTTCAATCACCAGAATATTTTGGTACAACTTATCCTTTCTCCTACTACCAAAGCAGTTTTAGATTTGTAAATAACAGTAATTTGATTAGAAGGGCCCAAAGATTCCTTTTTGTCCTGGACATAAAACGAGACTACTTCACAATTTAAGAGTGTCCTAGCTTACTCCTTGAGAAAAAAACATCCAAAACTTGAATATAAGATAGAAAAGTTATTTCCTGCCTTTTGAGTGATATAACAAAGCATTTTCTATCAAACCCACCTCATGGGTTTTCTGGTGTTACAGGCTCTGGAATTTTGTTTCTTGCAAATTCCAGTTTTATTACTTAAGGTCTAGACTCTGCAAAAATAATGGCAACTTTTAGAAAATCACTAACTTGCCACTAATTTTTTTCCACAGAGAAAATTATTCATTTTGTAAGCAAATATTATGTTTTTATTGCTTTATAGAGTATTCACCAGTTCTATATATAACTTTGCAATCTTATCCTCATATTGGATAGATTATAGGTGGATGATAGATAGATGCTAGATATAGACAAATAGGTAGATACATAGATAACAGATGAATAATTTTATTTTTAATTGCTTAAAAATTATGATTTGACATCTTCTCTGTTCTAAAATTTTCTTCTATTTTTTACGCAGAGATATTCACATTTTCCCATGTATGAACTTCTCTCAAGTATCTCCAAAGAGGGTGGGTACCTGCTATACACATTGCTTAGACTATTTTCCCCTATTAGTTCTGGCCAACTCATTTCATCCTTAAATATGTAACTCACATCTTCTATGAATCAGAGGTAGATGTACCATAAAGCTAATGGAGATGAATATTCAGAGCTCTTCACCTTCCAAAAGTCCATTCCAAAGTCTTAGGAAAAAACCTAGAAGCATATTCTCATTGTCATATAGATAGACAGATAGATTAGATAGATGATAAATGGGTGAAAAAAATAAAATACTTTAACCACCATTGGTTAAAGCTACTAGTCATTTTCACTTCAGCCTGCATATATCCTTTTTTTGTTTAGTGGGTTTGAAAATAATCCTGGGCATTTTTAAGACCTGGATAAGGGAAAGTCGAGTTACAGAAATATTTAGTGGAATATTTTTATGTGATGGGCAGTCACCTTCATGTATAATGATGTTACTGCTAGCAGCCCTGATGAAAGAATGGTTTCCAAGAATATTAGTACTTACTCACTATTATGACTCACAAGGAAATATTAAAAATATGTCCAGGCCAGGACTAACATGAGTATATGCCAACGTCTCCATAAAGTGTGGAGGTTGTTGAGGAAAAACAGGGTTTGGATTTATGGAGTGAGGCATTAACCCTGGAAACACTTTCAGGCATCCTATATGAAAAATTGTTAGAAATATTTGGATTTTGTTTACACCTAGTTCAAATATATAAGTCTTCTATCCATTGATAATACAGATTATACAATAATGAATATACCAAATTGTTACTCCTTTGTGGGTATGAGTTATGCACATATTCAGAAAGGGACTGTAGTGTTGTAGCTGTCTATTTTTGAGTAGTGCCTGCTCATGTAGACCCATCCTAAGTCTTTTCTTCCTCTGTCAACAAATCATAGGGAACTTCCCATGAAGTCACAGGTACAGGATAGGAGAAAAAAGGCAGTGTGGCAGGATGAGGGACCATGAACATTTGAGCTATTTCTTCGGGTAATTTACTTGTGCCTTAAGTGTCTACTTCACCAGATGATGCACATACCGATTCCATCTGATGGTGGACTGCTGCTCTACACACCCAACTTTATGGCTTCGTGGGTCAGATGACATCTAGTTCATGACGGGCAGCTTCGGTCAATGACAACTTGGTGGACCACAGTTAAGTGTTCAGTCTCTACTAAGGCCCAATGGCAGACCAAAAGCTGTTTCTCAAGAGGAAAACAGTTATCTGTAGAGGATGGGAGAACTTTACTCCAAAATCCTACGGATCCATGCTGCAATTCATCCATGGAGACCTGCCAATGGCTCAAAATAGCCTTCTTAACTTCTACTGGTATTTCAAACAACTTTGGATATGCTGGATCATGGAGCCCAAGTGGCACCACAGCTTGCACAGCAGCCTAGACCTAGACCTATCATGGAGCCTTCTCTTGTTCTAAATCCCACTCAAACTAGAAGCTTTTTGAGTCATTCAGTAAATGGACCAGAGCAAACATGTCCAGATGAGCAGTGTGTTAATTTCAAACACTGATGAGGCTCACTAGGTGTTGTGTCTCTTTCTTAATTGCAGGAGGGGCCAGATGGAACAACGTATCTTTAAGATATCTCCCAGGAAATTCCAAGGGTTTTAAGATCTCTGTCAGATACTCCTATCACTCAGGAATTAGGAGTCCTAGGAACTCTATGTCAGGAACTCAGGGCAGATTATTTTACATATATATATTATATTTTAATGATATATTTTATATATATTTCTTATTATTTCACACAGACTAATGTGTGTCTTCTAAATCAATTCCAAGATGAATCAATTTACAGACCTACAAATCCCTGAATAAAGGACAGGTTGGTACTCTTGAGAAGGATCACATTACTCAACCAAAATTTTATTCTTTTAATTTTTCTCTCAGTCTTTCCCATAGGGACCGACAGCTTTTCCCAGGGTGATTGTGCATTTGACAAAAGGAAATAGTAAAATTTTTCAAGAATTATTGGATACTGAATCTGAATTGATATTAATTCCCATACACCCAAAATGGAACTATAGTTTATCAGAAAGAGTAGGAACTTCTGGAAGTCAGGTGGTCAATGGAATTTTAGCCTCAGTCCATCTCACAGTGGGTCCAGTGGATTTGCAAACCCATTTTGTGGTTATTTCTCCAGTTTCAGAATGCATAATTGGAATGGACATACTTAGCAAGTAGCACAACTCCACACTAAGTGAAGTCCATTAAGCTGAAAACTCAAGTCCATTAAAAAAAAAAATCAGCCTATTAAGTGCTGGACTCTTGGTTTGGGCTCAGGTCATGGCCTCACGGTTCATGAGTTTGAGCCACATGTTGGGCTCCATGATGGCAATGCAGAGCCTGCTTGAGATTCTCTCCTTCTCTCTCTGCCCCTCGACCACTTACATGCATGCTCGCTCTCTTCCTCAAAAATAAATAAACTTAAAAAAAATAATCTCCAAAATCGGAAGCAACCAAGATGTCAATCAACAGCTGAATTTATAAACTGACTGTGGCACAACCATACAGTGAAATACTATTCAGCTAAAAATGAATCTTATTTATTTTGCTGAGTAAAAGATAGCAGTCTAAAAAGGCTACATTCTGTACGATTCCATTTGACAATTTGAAAAAGACAAAACAGTAGAGACTGTAAACAGTTTGATGGTTGCTAGGGACTGGGAAAGAATAAAGAAGTGAATAGGTGAGGGGTCCTGGGTAGCTGAGTGGGTTGACTGATAAGTTCAGCTCAGGTCATGATCTCATAGTTAATGAGTTTGAGGCCCGCATCAGGCTCTCTGCTGTCAGCACATAGATCCTTTTTGGACCCTCTGTCACTCTTTCTCTCTCTGCCCTTCCCCCACTTGTATTCTCTCACTAAATAAAACATTTTTTAAAAAGTAAATAGGTGAAACACAGGAGATATTTTAGGGTAGTAAAACTACTCTACATTGCATTGTAATGGTAAATACATGACACTATGGCTTGTCAATATCCATAGATTTTACAGCAAAATAAGTTAGTCTTATTGTATATATTTTTAAAACAAGCAGCTAGGGGGCTGAGGGATTCAAGGTTAAAATGATATAGCCTTATGGAAACTTTGTAAATGAATGGATTTTTATAAGACGAAAAGCATGTTTAACTGTACATCAACACTGTACTACAGTTGCCAAAGTTATTTCTTTTTGTAAATTTTTTTTAATGTTTGTTTATTTTTGAGAGACAGAGCACGAGTGGGGAAGGAGCAGAGAGAGAGGGAGACACAGAATCCAAAGCAGGCTCCAGGCTCTGAGCTGTCAGCATAGAACCCAATGGGGCTCGAACTCATGAACGAACCCACCAACCGCGACATCATGACCTGAGCCAAAGTTGGCGCTTAACCAACTGAGCCACCCACGTACACCCAAAGTTATTTCTTACAGGAATATCAGTCAACAGTTCTAAAACTACTATAAATGTAAATTGGAATTAAAACAGATGAGAATATAGATGGTGGAGAGCAGGAGCCAGATTTCTCCTTGTTGCAGTATAAGTTTACAGACAATAGAGAAAACAATAGAATGATCCACACTACAGTTGGAGGCATCAGTATAAAATTATATTTGTGTTAATATAGAAGCATCTGGATACATATGGAAATATGTATAGGTATGTGTATAATTCTGGGCTGAATTGTGTCCTCCCAAATTCATGTGTCCAAGTCCCAACCTCCATCAACTCACAATGTATTTGGAGACAGGGCCTTTAAGGGGGTATTTAAGTTAAATAGCATCATTAAAGTAGTCCCTAATCCAATATGAACAAAGTTTTTATAAGAAGAGAAGATTAGAACACAGAGATTTGGGAAGACAAAAGACCACGTGAAGACAAAGGAAGATGATGGCAGTGGACAAGCCAAAAATAGAGGCCTCAGGAGAGATCAGCCTTGACAACATCTTAATCTTGGACTTGTAGCCTTCAGGACTATAAAAAAAATAAAAATAAAAACATAAAAAATTTGTTTCAACCACCCAGTGAGTTGTACTTTGTAATGGCAGTCTTAGCAAACTAATATATGCATACACATGAGTTAGTATACACAATATATTCAGCTGAGAGGACCCAAAAGCAATGACACATTGGTAGCAATAAGCACACCTAGAATGCTGGTCTTGGTTTCTAACATATTCCCTAATTAAAAAAAAAATCAGGGCTTCTTGGAGAAGTGGTTGATTCTACAAAATACCTAAGATGAGCCTGAAATATGCATACTGCCAGAAAGTAAGAAAGTACTCAAGGAAGTATACCACAGTGATAAAGCTATGCAGAAGAAACATAGGAGACAACTGAAAGTATACTCAATGGCCAAATATAGACAATTAAGAAAAGAAGCACTGAGGTATGATCTAAAATAGAAAATAAATATCTGTGAGTTCATACTGATATAAATAAATTTAAATTTAACAATAAAAAATAAGAGAGACAAATATCTCTTTCAGTCACCACTCTGTAAGTCTGCGCTGGGCATGGTGACTTCCTTCCAATAAGCACAGTATGGAAACAGATTATGGGCAAAAAGTCCATTAAAAAGTATGGACAAAAAGAGCAAGTTTACAGTGGAGAAGTCTGATAATCACTACTTTAGCGCCATGGTCAATGTCAACATCAACAGAGATAAATGGTCTTAACAACGTGGACCCTTCATATGATGTGATGAAAAGAACACTGTATCTCTATGGTTTTCCTAAAAAATAATCATCACAGTCTAATCATGATCAAAACATAAGCAAAAGCGCTACTAAGGAACGTTTTACAGACTATGTGACCAGAGATCCTCAAAGCTATGAGGGCCATTAATAAAGAAAAGTATGAGCAACGGCCAATTTGGAGGAGTCTAAGACTTGATGACTATATTGTAATGTGGAATCCTGCATGAGATGTTGGGACAGGAAAAATGCATTAGGTAATAACTAAGGAAATATGGATAAAGGATGAATGGACTTTTGTTAATAATAACGAATCTTTGTTGTTCATTAATTCTGACAAAGTGCCATAGTAATACAGAATATTAATACTAAAGGAAGTTAGATGTTGACTATATGGGAATTCTCTGTACTATCTTTGAAAATTTTCTATAAACCTAAAACTATTCTAAAATAAAACATTTGTATTAAAAATTGATTCTCACAGAATTTATAGGCAAAATACACAGAAAAATATACAGGCATGTCAGGCATTGAATTAGTAAATGTAAATGATAATTTACACTAATCAAAAAGATATTACCTAGAAAATCATACCTCTATTCTTGGCTTCTGCTGAGATAGTTGTGTGGATCTGTAAGTCACATGTCTATTCTCTTCAAACAATCCTCTGAGGTTGTGTCTGAACTTTTGCTTCTTTAGAGGCACTAGCCAACAGTTGTCTAACCACATTCTTGACTATCTTTTCCAAGCAGTCTATCCTAACCATGCATCTTCTTAATTTTAGTGTCTTCTGTGATTTGGACAGACTGAGACTACCAAGCCCTAGTTTATTTTTGTTTACTAACATTCATTTAATGTACCTCTTTACTCTTGCACTTACTATAATCAACAAGAAACCAGTATGAACCTTCATCATTTTGCTTGTACATCACAGCTCAATACCTAAGTTCATCACTTATAAGGTCTGACTTCTACAAATGGTAGGACACAATTCAGGTAAGTTTTCTGCCACTATATAACAATAGTCACCTTTCCTCTAGTTTCTTGTTTCCTTCTGATCGCTCACCAAAAGTGTCTTTAACATTGATATTTCTCTAACATTATGATAATAAACGTGTGTACTGTCTTAGGTAACATAGGCTTTCTTTACCATACTCCTCCCTTCCTCCTGAGCCCTCACTGACAGAGTGATCAGCATTCATATTTCTATGCACAATCTGTTAAAGTCAATGTAGACTTCTTAGCTCCTGCTTCTCAAAAATCTTTCAGCCTCCACCCATTAGCAATTCGAAGGCCACTTCCACATTTGTAGGTATTTGTTACACCAGGACTTCGCTTCTTAGCCCCAGAATGTATCTTAGTTTCTTAAGGCCACGGTAACAAATCAGAATACTGACTGCAATATAATTTCATGAAGGTCAGTACCATTATCATTTATTTTGCCCCTTTTCGAGCCTGATACTAAAATCAAAATCAAACCCTATTTCTGGGCAACTTCAGCCAATATCACTCTTCTTAATTCTAATGAGAAACTTAGAGAGAAGGCTAATTCCAGAATAAATAACAGATTTGCACTTATTCAGATTGGATATTGAATAGGGTTTAAAATAAAAGTCATAGGAAGGCATTCTACTACAAAATTAACCATTTGATTGCCTCATTTAAGAGCCTTAACTTGCACTCTTTCTCCCTCTCGTGAGTAATTGTGAAGTTCCTTATTAATCACATAGGCTATTCTCTCAGCTGTGATCACTTTTTCTGTGTCCCTGAGGTACAAATGGCACACAGTGGCAGCTTAGAGTGATGAGAAGAGTACTGAATTGGGAATCCACAGACTTAGGCTAAATCCATTCTCTGTCATTTACTCTGTGTATGTTCTCAAGAAAGTGACAATAGCTCCAAGATAAAATTTACCTCTGTGGAATGAAAGTAATAATAAGTGCCTTATCTAACTCACAGAGTTACTGTGAGGGAAAAAAATAAATAAATAAGACATCTACGAAAGAAATTCATTAATGTGAAAGTGATAGGCAAATGAAACCTTACAAAATATTAGTCATATAAAATAGGTATCTATCCATTAAGACCTCTGAGAATATAGCATGGTGTAAGATAGAAGAGTTAAAAATTAATTGAAAAATAAGTGGGGTACCTGGGTGGCTCAGTTGTTTAAGCATTCAACTTTGACTTAGGTCACAGTCTCATGATTCCTGAGTTTGAGCCCTGCATCAGTCTCTGTGCCGATGGCTTGGAACCTGGAGCCTGCTTTGGATTCTGTGTCTCCCTCTATTTCTCTGCTCCTCCACTGCTTATACTCTGTCTCTCTCTCTCTCTCAAAAATAAACAAACATTAAAAAGTTTTTTTAAAAAAGAAAGAAAAGAAGAAATAGGGGCCACACAGCCTAAAAAAAGCTCTACAGTGGGGTGATCTGGTAAAAAGCCTTCAAAAGACAAGAATCTGTATCTGCAAAAGAAAATGCCCTTGATGCTACACCTTTAAGAAGCCAGAGAACTGGGTTCATAATATCCAGGGTCATTGAGGATCTATGAGAACCATTTACCCAATCTGTAAGAGTGGGAAAGGTGGCAGTTCATATAAAGTATTGTCTCTCTGACCTGAATTTCTTCATTGTCTGAAGTCTAGGAACCTTACACAGGAAGACATCCATCTTAGTGGTCAGACTAGGCCCTATATCAAATGCAATCTAGGTACAAATCCTTTCTCAAGTTGTTAGCATTCTTTTTCTTTATGATCCAGAAATTTTCAAGTAAGCCCAAGTATTAAGTTCCACCTGAAGCCATGTGACGTGTGTTTTGAAGAATTTATCTGTACCAAGACAGTCTGCAATGCCCCCAAATCTACAATTTTTTTCACTTTGAGTATGACTTTCAATTCTTTACTGTTGCAGTTAAGTATGGAAAGTTGAAATGCATGTTCATAAAATCCTTGTTTGTGCACATACATATTCAAAGATTTCCCTGTATACTTTTATCCATTCTGAATGGTATGTATATTAGAAATTCTATGTCTTCACCGAGATATTAGGATTCTGATTAAGACTCATATTTAGAGGGGGTTTTAAAAAGGATTGAATTCACAATTATTGGCTTTTCAGCATATTAATAAATGTAGGAAATGACAAGTATTTTGTACTGAATTTAGACCTCCTTATGCCCATATTTTGTCATCTTATGTTTTATAAATTATTTATAATTATATATTTATATATCTTTTGCTGGTAGTACTTTGTTCAATGGGTAACATTCATGGAATCCAGGAAAATGAGCCTTGTTGAATATGCAGATGTCTTGAAAGAAACCAATGAAACATAATGAAAACCATTTGACATTGATTTATGTGCTAAAGAAATTGCTAATTTTGAGAACCAAATAGATTTTTTTTCAAAAGAAAAAATTTTCTAAAGATGCTGCAAATCTGTACTTTATGCAATGAAAATAACAATATTCTGCATACATGATTTACTTGGTCAGTTGATTGATCTCCAGTTTCATATAGGGTCCATCTCTGTTAGGAAGGCTATTTAAAAGGAAAGCTATAACCATCTGGTTCAAACATTCCTGCCTCTCACGTGATGGGGAGGGGAGAATACAAGCTTATTAGAGACTTTGTTTCACTTGGGTTCTTTGAAGCCATAGATACATAGGAGACTAAATGTGATAGACTGGTCAGTGGTGGCCATTAGGAAAGAAACTAAAGTTAATACTAAATTTTTTGAGATTTAATTTATTCATTAATTGAAACTAATCAGATTTTATCTCTGTCTTCCTAAATGAGGACAGCAAAATAGCAGACTCAGAAGGCAGAACCTGAGGACAGAGTCCCTGAGGCAGAAATATACTTGAGGAAGACTTGTAGATTCACAGAAAAAGTAGAGAGGATATACAAAAAGAAAGGGATTCCCTTTTTTGTTGTTGTTGTTCTCCATTAGTCTTTTGAATATGCCATAGCATGAAATCCAAAACATCTGGAAGCAAGTTTTAAAATTCTGTCAATCCTATAGGAATTAACTAGTTTCTAAAATCTTAGTTCTGAAAAGTATGCCATTGGGTGAATTTCTTGAGCTTTCCTTCAAATATTTGACCTTGCTTATGTTAAGAAAATATTTAAATAATTCAGCTTAGTCAGAAAGAAAGGGGGGTAGTATTAATAATCTGACATCAGGTATTGTTTCAATGGGGCCATTTATTCCAATTCACCCCGAAAGAATCACAAATGCTCAGTCCTGTAGTACTTTCATTAGCTGATCATTATTTCAGGCAGCCTTGCTGACAGAGAAAAATCTTTACCTGTTTTATTTTACAGCCTCCAAATTTTCTCTCTGCCAGATGGGTGCTTACCTAATTGCAAAGCAGATTGTGTCTGCGTCTACAAAAGCAAATTGAATTGGAGACTTGAACATTAATCTAGAGGCCATATGTGTGTGTGCTGTCCTAAGTAAATGTGACAATAGCATCTAACCATCATTAAACTCTATTCATCTGATGGTAGAGCTCTATTTGCACATACTCGTCTACACATCGGTATTTTTCTAAGTGTAAAGTTAGATTGCCTATATCAGAGTTACCTGGTAGCCTTCTTAATCGCACATTTGTGGGGCCCCCTCAAGACCTGTACTATCAGAATCTCTCAAGATGAACCTTGGAGAACTTGAATTTTTAACAAACACCCCCAGAGGTTCCCTTGAAAAGTGTTAAAAAAAAATATTCAAGTCACTCATTAAAGAACAGTAAGGCAGACTTTATTCAGAGGACTACTGCAAAGGGATTTTGCAGTAGTGGAGAGAGCTTAATTCTGAATACAATAAGGACAAATGTAGATCTAAAGTCCAGGAACAGGGTGGGAATCAGTGGATGGAAAGTTACTGAGAGGAAACATGAGGGATAAGAGAGATTCTGGCTAACCCAACTCGCCAGGATTTTTGCTGAAGGTAGACCAGGATGATAAGATATTAAGGTGGAGAATAAGAAATAAAGTAAGCAAAGGTATAATATCTAAATATAGTACATCAAACAAGATGAGATAAATCAAGCTAAAAGAATATGTTAAAATAATAATTACACAGATATCAAGAGTACATTAGATACCAAGGGTGAAAGGTGAAGAATTCCATCACATATCAAGGATGGAGAATTTTCACTCAACTGAGCCAGCAGAATTCTTGCTGAAACTGGACTAAAGGGGCCAAGGACAGAGCTCAGGGTGAGATCTAGCCAGAAGGAGGACTCAGGGAAGTCTGACTAAAGTTTGTTTAAAACGAGACTCTTTGTCAACAGTAAAGTCCAAAAATGAGGTAGTATCTGAAACAGTGGTTCAGTGATTTGCTCCCCAGGGAATACCTGGCAATGTTGTTTTTGATCAACACAACTTTGGTTGGGGGGGGGGGGGGGGCAGGGGGACAGGTACTTCTGCATAGAGAACAGGGATGCTGCTAAACATCCTGTAATGCCCAGGACAATCTCCACAACAAAGAATCATCTAGTCCAAATGTCAACACTGACATGGTTGAGAAACCCTGTTCTACAGTGCCCAAAAATGTGTAATGGCAAACCTGTAGAACACACTTTAATTTCTGGCTTATTATCTATCGAACACAGACTATTTGCCTGAACGGAACAGGGAACCAAATGCTGGCTTCAATTTCCTCTGAAAATTTGCCTATCACCTCCTTCACATTTGAAGGCTCTAACTTTATTTTCTGTTTTAATAGTTCTTTTATAGACAATGGAAACGCCAGCTTCCTGGTATGCAAACTCTGCAGTCCCGTAGCACCTCTCACTTAGAAAGGCACAGCTTGGCTTAACAGTGGGCTTCTACTGCTGTCTGCTGTCTTAGTAATTGTTTAGCAAGAGGTCCAACATTGTCATTTTGCACCAGGCCCAGCAGATTACGTAGACGTTCTGGGGTGATGGTATAGTTCTGTGTATTTTTTGAAATCTGATTTTAAATTATTGCTCTAAATGAGATATATTTATCTTACGAGGAAATTCTAAGGATTTATTTGGCTAAGATAAATTCAAATTTCTCTTAGAAAGAAGTCTGAAAATCAGATGGTGCTGAGGAAAAAATGATTATTGGGTGAGGAATGTGAATTCATTTAACAGAAAACTCAACAAAGATAGTCTGAAATGAAAATTAAACCAAAGCTAAATGGTCTCAAGAATGAATAGTCTTTTTCGTTCTTCTTTTTCTTCAAAAAAACTAAAGCAAAAACAAAACAAAACAAAAAAACAACATAAGCTGGAAAAGAAACTGGACTGAGAAATATTTAAATGATTCATCCATATTTATCTGACTCTCTGTGCATGGAGAGAAAGTGAAAAGGTAAGAGAACTTTGGCAGAAATTATGTCAAAAACACAAGATATTGCCTTATGTTTCCATTATGTCATAGGCCCCCATCTACCAAATGAGGGAGAGAGGCTATGAGTTACAATTTATGGCTGTTTTGTGCAGGAAAATGTGAACACTTTGACCAAGAAGATGGCTTTGCAAAATTCAAAGAGTCTGATACAGAATACGGTGTATGATGAGATCAGCATCAAAGGAGAAGCAGGAAGAAGTAATGGATATGAGACACAAAGTTACCAAAATATAACTTTACATGGCATACATTTAATTGAAATCTACTCTAGTATTTTCTTATTTTATATATAATGTTTTGTTTTGCAATACCTACATGATGTCATAAGTATTTTGTGTAAAAGTGTTTCAAATAAGTGACAGGAACTTTACAACCCAGAAATTTACAGCTTCTAGTTATATGTCCTTCAACTATGTGTGATTCTGCATTCAACTTGTTCAAAGCTCCAAGAGACTGTTCCTGGTTACTGAATGCCAACCAAATTTTCTCAATTGGCTCTTTTTCTTTCTTGGCTTATGGCTGCTCTCTATTTCTACTTTAATTTTAAACTTTTGAATCACCACAATGAATGTTGAATATTCGCATGATATTGATCTTTTCAACACTGTCAATCAATGGACCAGAGCTACAGGAGTAATCATGATGGTTTTCTTCTTTAGAATGCCCAGACTGTTGCTCAAGGTCTTACACTACTAAAGAATTCAAAGACTGAACATTTCACTTCAAATCTAGAGATGGTACTTACACTGGGCTTATATCTTAATATAATCTATGAAAGATGGCATGCCATTAATGCCTCACTGGCTACCAGCTGCATCTGGCACTCTATGCTGTATTCTCCATTTAAAATCCCAAAGAACAGGCTGCTTTTCTTGAAATTCTTGCCAATTGCCTTGATAATTAGAGAGTCACTCAGCAGTCTGCTACTGATCAGAGACATTCAATGGGATTTTTCAGTTCTCCATCCAAAAAAAAGATATTTTTGGTTGCCTTTTGGAACTCCTGGGTGCAAACTAAATGTTATATCCGTTTTAAAAACAATTCTTATTTCTAGAAAGACCCTGCCAAGTTTCCTATTATCATTTTGTCAACAGACATCCACTGAACATCTACTTTGTACAAAGCACAAGGGGTAGCTGGCTATGTTTCCTAAAATACCTATCAGACAGAATAACGTGATATGACAAGAATGAGCATACTTTTAATATTAATGATGCAGAATAATGAAAGCCAGTGAAATATTGCTTAATCTGTACAATCTTCCCAAACAAACAAACAAAAAAACCCAACAATATATATATCAAATGCCTTAACGAGTGGTTCTACTCTTTGCTTCAGTATATTTATTTCCAGATACTTGTTAAGGAAATAATCAGATCCATGGAAAAATTTGTAGTTGCTTTTGTAAATATCAGCATTTTTTATACTGCTGATAATAGAATAATCTTACATGCCAAATATCAGAGAGTAATTAAAAGATCCCAAAATGTTTAAATATTATAGGGCATTAAATTATTTAATGGTAGATTACATTTAATATAACATTAAAAATGAGGGGCGCCTGGGTGGCTCAGTCGGTTGGGCATCTGATTTCGGCTCAGGTCATGATCTCATAGCTAGTGGGTTCGAGTCCCACATTGGGCTCTGCGCTGACAGCTCGGAGCCTGGAACCTGCTTCAGATTCTGTGTCTCCCTCTTTCTCTGCTCCTCCCCTGCTCACACTATGTGTCTCTATCTCTCAAAAATAAATAAACATTAAAAATATTTTTTAATAATAAAAAAATGAAATACAATTTAAATGTATTTGTGAAAATTTTAGAACTAAAAACCATACAGGTCAGAGTTCAGCCAGGGAAACAGAAGGCACTCTATGCATTCCAGGTGTGAAGAGTTTCACTTCAGCAATGCTCAATAAGCTCAGAAAATCTCTGACCCATTATTTCAGTCAACAGCAGCCAAGTGTGTAGGTCTTCAGTGCCCTTTGGGAGAGCCATTTTCAATCTCATGTGTGCTGCTGAGTCTATCTGCCACTTCCTCCAAACAAGAACAGTCTCCCTTTCTTCAGCTGTTCAAATCTCCTGCCTCTCACTTAAGAAACTCTAACCTGGATTCACAGAGAGAAGGGAATTGGGGGAAACTTAGTTCTCACCTAAGGTGAGAAGACCTCAGGAGTGATGGTGAATCTGCTGAATTCACAACCAGCAACCCTGTGTGGTGACAGAATGTGAGGTTTACAGAGTTTATTTCTAGATGACAGAATTGTAGTGTAGGAAACTGTTACAGGCTTCTTATTATTTCCCCTAGTTTCCATATCTTTTATAGACTGAGTATGTCAGTTTTATAATCAAGAAAAAAGTGTTTATGTTTAAAATGAGTATGGGCGATGAAAGAGATTTCAAACTTCGAAAACTGAGCTTTTGAAGGAAATCCACATTTTTTTTCCATGATAAAGCATGTCAGCACCCCAGAGGTTTACTGGATACTTCTTGAGAAATCTCATCTGTTGCTGTCTTAAACCCAAAGCACAACCATTTCTTCAGTTACAAATATACTATCTGCTTAAATATTAGGAGAAAATATTTGGTATGCTCCTGTAGAAGTAAAGCCTCTCCCATTCCTACTCTACAAAGTACCTCAGGAACCACTTCGGCACCCATCTTTTATCCCATCTCGACAAGTCAGTCACATGGGCAGTGGTTAAAACAGAAGTGGGGTGTCGGGCGCTTCTCAGAACAGGACACTACACTTTACTCCATGTATGTCAATGTGTGGGACTCGGATCAGGAACCCAGGAGAACAGTTGCTAAATGCTTTAACACACAGCCTTCTGGACATGGCTGCCTCGGAGCTTAACTCTCTGAATTCTTCTCTAAACTCTACTTCTGCTGGCCATTGACCTTGGGCAGCAATGACTGGAGCAGGGGCAACCCTAACTCTATGGACTGCTGTGGGAACACACAAAAGAATAATTTAAGGGATTTCGATGTCGTTGAATGAAGCAGAATCCACCAAGTATGCATGAGAAATTACATGTGAACAATGATGCAGTTTTACACATGGTGAAATGCTAAGGCGGTAGGTAAGTGCTGGCCCTCTGGCTTTCAACAGCTAATGATGAGAATGTAGCAAAGGGCACTTAGAGGAGTCATCTAGCTATTCGCAACCTCCAGTTGCTCATCTGGAAGGTAAAGGTGTTTGATTACATGTTTCAAATTTCTCTTCCAGCTCAGGCATTCTATGTCTCTGTGGATCCATCACAGCCAAGACCTGGATGAAATGCCAACCTTGGAATCACTGTCTTCACTTCCCCCCACCATGCATCTTACTCTCCCCTTTCTGCTCTATCGCCCTTAGGCCCCATCCCAAAGCACCCTCTGCTTGGGGTTTTTCCAACCGTCTTCTCTTAGAGTTCATCAGCTCAGTGTCTCTTCCATATCTAATATAATACATAATATGTGCTGCTGTGATCGTGTGAGCTAATGAGGTAAAGGCCTGCCAGATGGCATATTTGCATTTTAACAGGGGCCTTCTGCAAACAATGCCTTAGTACAAAGGAGTTCTATAATTGGTGAGAATGCTATCAAACAAGGTAGGCCTTTTAAGGAGAAAGACCATGTATAATAAGAGATAAGTTGATCAGGGTTTACCAAACTGAAACTGTGTTCCTATTTTGAGCTCACAATCCTATGACAGGGATGCAACTGTTTTTAATCTTTAAGGCTTTTGAATTTACTGAAATGAAAATATTGTCTTTCTTTTTGGTGGCAAATTTTCATGTTTTTAATGAAGCTAGTGGACACAGAGGACTAAGCAAATGTTACACTCTGATTACAGGGTAAACATAATG
The DNA here is from genome assembly GCF_027475565.1 of Acinonyx jubatus. Classification (NCBI taxonomy): domain Eukaryota; kingdom Metazoa; phylum Chordata; class Mammalia; order Carnivora; family Felidae; genus Acinonyx; species Acinonyx jubatus. Next base: position 45,299,784 of record NC_069391.1, read on the forward strand.
CTAAGCCACCGCTAAAATAAAAGACAACCAGTGGATAGTTCAGCTTGTATAAAAAGACATTTTCTACCCACTGTGTTCATTTCGACTCACCGACTGAGGCTGGTGTTGCTTAAAACTCCGTGTAAGATTAACACACGCACAAACGACAGTGGTTTGGGATTCTGGTAGCAGACGGTTAAATAGACATTAAAATTAATTTTGCTTGTATGTTATATGTCACTTAATATCCTCAAGTATTGTATCATGAGTTAGTTTTGTTCTGAATTCTTCTGGGCAAAAATCCTTAGTATACAATTCTTAGGTGTGCTGTATTACTGCTGAGTCTGAGTTGGAGTGAAGATAAGCAGGTTAAAGATGAGGCAGAATGTGAAGGTTGTGAATACCATCGAACCCCTTCTGTCCATGTTTTATTTGGCTCTCTCTGCACATGTCTTTTTCTCTCACAGGAAGAAATTTTCTTACCTAAGTCAGGGTCCTCTATATTATATATGTGATCCATTTCTCCTTGATGCAAAAGAACGTCATCTTCCTCAACTGTTATGGTATGGTAGAGGTAATTTTGCCTTACAGAGAAAATCTCAGTTGCATACAAGGACTGAGAAGGTCTTGAAACAGAATGTGTGAGTCAGTGTCACTACTGCTGGAGCAGATGGAGCATTACCTTAAGGATAATAATACGTGAGTTCTAAGCCCTAATAAAGAATGTAAGGGAGCACAGGTCATGGCAGCCTCCACTGTCTAAAATAATCCAGCAAAAACCTTGCAAACCACTCAGTTGTCACATTCCCCGCCCCCCCCCCCACCTCAGCTATTGACTGTACTTCTAAAAAACACTGAATACCTTTTAGCATTATTTTTTTTTTAATATGGGTATAATGTCCTCCTTCTACAGAATTCATAGATGGAGAACCTTTTCAAATAATGTTGATAAGATTTTCTTAATCTGTAAATTCTGTTCACTCATGCGTTAATAAAAATCACATTTGTTTTCTAATTCATTTCATAAGTATGGCCCAAATGGCCTAATCTGTGCCCAACCAGTCTTAACGTTTCTTAGAGCAATTTGTTTCAAAATTCCTCCTCATGCCTCTTTTTAAAACTCATTGATGCTGCTTTCAAAAGATATTATAAATTTCAAATGAAAAATTAGAATATATTTTAATTTTGAGGTAATGATAAAATGATCCATAAAAGGTATGTGCCTTCAGCATTTTTAGAGTTAGATGGTTCAGCTGCTTTCCTACTATTGCATTATTCAATATTAGTCAAGAGATGAGGGACCACTTTGGGAATTGCCATAATATATTTTATCACTCTTGTTGAAGCAGTTGCTACTCTTGGTACTAATGTATAATAAATAGTAACAATTCTCCCAGGTCTAATACAAATAATATCTTCTCCAATAAGGCCGGATTTTTTTTTCCCTCTTTTAACAAAAGTATTGACTGGTATTTCTAAAATTTTTCTGAAGACAAGGGGTCCAAGGAACTTGTCTAAGGAGCCCAGAGATCTTTGCAAGGGAAGGAATGAGAAACCCAATCACTCCTCCTAAATTATCAACATTCATCCAGTTGAAGCAGGGGACCCCAACATAGGGACAAGAAACAGTCAGTCACCATGGAGGTAAAAAGTGAAATAATCCTTAGTTCACGCTGCTTCAACTCCCTTTATGTAAGGAGGACCTCACTGTGTCCATGAAATTGCAGACCCCCAGTCACAGTTCAGCCGCAGCCTACCAAAGGATATACTCTCTCCCTGAAAGAGTGTTCATGTGGCTGAATCAAATACGTCGGGATGGAGGAAATCTGGGATAATTTGGCAGTGAAAGGCAGCTGACAAAAGAATTAGTAGTTTAGGGCGACTGTTCCTTCCTAGAGCCTAAAGGATCCAAGGTAGCCTGAGAAGGAAATGTTCAATGCCCAGAGCTGAGAAAATGGAAACAAGCCTCTCAGACCTACCTGGGGATGTGGTCCTGTGGTAGTGTGATGAGCTCTTGGACAGAATGAAGGGAGCTGTGCCTTATCAGGACTGAGATGAAGCCGGTGGTGGCAATGGCAACGACTTGGGTGAGCCAAGCTTATCGTGAACAGTCTGGGTTTCAGCAGCAAATAGCACTCGCTCTTTGAATGTGAGGAAGCAATTATGCTTGACATTGTGGGAGAAAGAAATACTACACTTTTGACAGTTTTGACAGTCTTTTGGACAGTTGGGGTGGAGCATACTATATTTTGGGATACCTTTGTGGACAGTATTTTGCACATCCACACGCTAAAATAGAACACTCCAGATTCCGTTGTATTAAGCTATTTTGCCAGTTATAGAGTTAATTGAACAAACCAAATACTCAAGTTTCATTAACTTAAACTTAGACTTTGCCAGTGAATTTATATTATAGATTTTCTATGGTGCCATTACGATAAATAACATCACAGGTATACTCTGAACATTTGTCTCCGTGGAAGTTTTATCAGAAAAACAGAGAGCAGGCAAAAGATCCTTTGCCAAATAAATGTGAGGTAGCTCTCCTGGGGTGAGAAAGTTGCTAACATATTTAGGCATTTTGGGGGTTAGTAACATACTTAGGTTCAAAGACCCATATATCAAATCACCATCAATGACAAAGTTAAAATGAAATGGATCCAATGCTGTCACATCAGTCACTGGTCAGTCCTTCTTTCATTTTCTAATACAAATGTTCCTTCAAGAAAACATAATTTAGTTAAAATATAGTTTTCAGAATGCTTTATCAAAGTTTCTATTGTATTCTAATGTGTTCTTCCCACTTATGTGTGTATATTAATTGACCTCCCTTATGGAAAAGAAAAAGGCATTTACCATATTTGTTAGCAGAAGGATCAGCTTTCTTTTTTATTTTTTCTGGGGTTGGGGGAGTGAGGGTCTTAAACTGAGATATAATCTTTACCCCTTTCAAAAAATATTAGTAACTGTCTCACGCCAGGAGAGCCACCTCATATTTATTTGTCAAAGGATCTTTTGCTTGGTATCTGTTTCTCTGATAAAACCTCCAAGGAGACAAAAGTTCAGAGTATACCTTTGATGTTATTTATCATGCACAGCACCATAGAAAATCTATAAATTCAATGGCAAAATCTAAGCAGCAAGTACATGAAGGTACAACGTACGTTTTATGAACAGGATTCTTTCTTCCCACAGACACACACAAAAATCCTAATTGCTTTTTCTAGCCAAACAAACGCAGTCTCGCTTATCTAGGCTTTCTGAAGAAGTCTCAGATATGATTGAACATATTGATTCCTTTTATAGTAATCACATATTTTCAAAGCACAATAAATGTTCTGTGATCACTTTTTTCTTTACTTAATCTACGCATATTAGCAATTTAACAGATCATCAACATCAGTTGACTCATCAAGCTGTATATACATTTTATGAAGACAGGCTTTGATAACCTAGCACAATAAATCCTGTTTAACCTCATGAAGGGAACAAAGGAACAAAAGAACAAGGAATCCCTTGTTCTTATCAGTGGTGTTCTTTGATAAGAATCCAATGATAAGAACAAGGAATTCCACTGAAGTTTAGGTTGTGCACTGATGTCAATAAAATTTCTCATTGCATGAAGGTTTACTGATTTTCTTGCGTGAACAAAATATGTAAATTTTGACTAACTCAACATTAAGAATTATTTAAGTAACAAAAACCCAAATGACCTTAAGATTCTACTCTTCGTGAAACTCTTAATCCTTAGTATCATACCCCATCCATTGCACTACGGGACAGTTTCTGGCAATTTTGTGGAATGTTTGATAGCTGGAGATGTATAATAACACTGTGGTCACTGGGTTGTATCAATTTTTGATATACAAGACCAAAAGTAATCAACATAGCTATATTTTAATTTTAATTTTTTTTACATGGTTTATGGAAGTATTCTGATTGCCAGATTTTGGTGTGGAAGCACCATATAACTGAAGCTTAAGTAGCAGTTAACTGATTAACTATATATAATTTGTGAAATATCCTAAAACATGGTGGTACCAACTTAGACTGTGACAGAACAATTCAACACAAGCAATTCTCTGCTGTATAACATTTGATAATGCACTTAACTCATTGGCTTACATTTTCAATCAGCAGGTTACACATGAGGAAATAGAAGCATGGAAAGATTAAGTTGTTTAAAGGATAGTCATTGAGATTCTGACACAGAAAGTTTAGGCTACATCACTACATTTTACTGTCTCTCAATGCACTGAAAAGTTATACACTGTCAAGTTGTAAACTGCAAAAAAAAAAATTTCCCCTTTGACTCATGGTTTAATTTGTATATTTGAAGCCTTTCAAACAAGCCTAGAATAACATATCCCAGAAGAAAAATTTCGTAACTACTTTCAGAACACTAAGACCTATTCAAGGATGAACAGATACAGTCACTGCCTTCAGTGAATTAACATTTTAGCAGAGAAACAATCAAATAATAAAAAATAAAATAGGAATCAGGAGGCAAGGTGGTCCTAAAGGCTTTTTCCATAACTAACAAGCGATAAATCTAGATTGAAATATGTCCCTACCATCTTTTAAACACTTCCTCCCAATATCTACTATTTTCTCATCCTGTTGTCCTATATTTATGAGCAGGGAGCCCTCCATATCTAGTCTAGCTGTCCAATACTCATCTAGGAAAAGTTTCTCATTTCTCCAATCTACACTGCATCATCGGAGATGTCCTATGATTTAGTAAAACAAACCAATTCCTTCATCTTCAATGCGTTGTAGTACCTAGGAGGACTGCTGAGTACAGAGTGGCTAGTAACAGTTTTAGTCATTTTAAAACCTTCTAGTCAAATCAGGAATACATTGGGATACAATTATAATTTGTCATTTTCTCAATTCATTGCAAAAATGTTTTCAAAATCCTTCACACTATATTGTACAATGATTGACTTTATATTAACAGTTGAACCTTCACTTATCTCTTTTGCTTCTTATGATTCAATTGTTTGCTACATATTTACTTCATATTCTTATGGCCCTAAGATGATGGATGGATGGAGGGAGGGAGGGAGGGAGGGAGGGAGGGAGGGAAGGAAGGAAGGAAGGAAGGAAGGAAGGAAGGAAGGAAGGAAGCAAGGGGGTATGGAAGGATAGATAAATACATGGATTAAAATTGCTAAAAATTTCATCCATAAAATAAAATCACAAACACGGCAGGATTTTTGTAAGGATGAGTCTTAAAATCACATTTGATTATTATCATATCTAATAGGAAAATGAAATCTTTATTCAATGATTTCTGAATTTGTAAGGGAGGTTTGTAAACTTCTCATTGCCAACAAGTAAATGATTGGGATAAAAAAACAAAAACAAAAAAACAAAACAAAAAGCTAAAAAGTGAAGATTTAATGTATTTTATTATTTAATGTATTTTTTGAGTTTAGTATGAACTTTATGGACCATATCTCTACCTTCCAAATTAAATAATCAAAAACACATTTTCTCCTTCTCATCAACTTTGCATTTGTTGAATTTATTGGGCCATATATTGTATCATAAACACTACAGAATAATCAAATGTGTTTGGTTTTATAGTTCTTGGCTCCTATCAATAAAATACGCTTAAAAAGGAAACATACAAGAAATTATAAAAGTAAAGCTTTCTTTTCTAGCAGCTATCAGAAACATATCATAAATATAACCATAGATACTCCAATGATAGTATACTTCTCATTATTTAGCTTCCTTACAGAGTTCAACTGAGAACAGAACACACTCTGAACTCTCATGAAACTTCTATAATCAAATGTGGTCCTAAGAAGGAATAGTGAAAATAATAATATTTTAGTTCCCAATAATAAGAGCATGCCCAACCCATTAATTTTTAATTAACAATCCCCATGCTTTTTCCAAAAAGGCACAGCAATTGTCAACTCCAGTAGAATAGCTGTGAACTCTGTGCAAGAGCATTTGAAGTATTGGGGTAAAAAAGGTTTTATTTATTTCAAAACTAAAAGAGAGGGTGTTTTTTTTTTTTTTTAATTTTTCTTCCTTGTTTCTTTCCTTCCACCCTCACTTTCTTCCTTTTTTCCCTTATTTTCTTGCTTCATTTCTTCAACCTTCTTTGACCAGGTTAAATTATAACTAGAAATCAACATGAGTTCAAAGATACCAGAAACTGGCATCAAGAAACCTATATTGAACAGTGAAATCTTAATACTTGAATGCGTTATTCTTCAGAATACCCTAGGTCCTAGAAACAAAGTGGAAACAAATGATTTGTATAATAGTAAATGTACTGTATAATCTTAGTGTAATTTATAACCTCTAACATAAATTGCAAAAATCCTCAGAGTTTTCTTTTATATGTATATATTTTTGCGTGCTATTTCTATCTCACCACCAAGTGTCTTGAGGACTATAATTTGTCTCTTACATTTTTGAGGAAAACAATACTGCTTTAATTGCTTATAGATAGATCATTGGTTAGAAATGGATTGATTATGTTCTTTAACATATGTCGCTTCAATCTAATTTATTTACCTGTAACTCCTAGATCAAGTTGCTTCTTTCCTTATGATAACAGAACTATTTATTATCTTGACTGTGATGGTGAGTATACAAACCTATACTTACAATACAATTGCACAGATCTATACGCACTGCATGCAAAAACACACATACGCTTTCACATGCACACTAATGAGCATAGCTAGAGAAATCTGAATAAGATAGCTGCATTGTATCAATGTCCATATCCCAGTTTCTATATTTTACTATAGTTTTGCAAGCTATTACTATTAGTGGAAACTGGGTGGATCTCTGTATTATCTCTTACAACTACCTGAGCATTGACAATTATCTCTAAAAAAAGATGGCTAACTTTTTGAGAGAGAGAGAGCATGTTCATGCATGTGTGTATGCATGTGAGGGGAGGGCAGGGTAGAGGCTGGGGCAGAGAGAGAGAGAGAGAAAGAAAGAGAGAGAGAGGGAATCTTAAGCAGCTTCACACCCAGCATGGAGCCCAATGTGGAGCTCCATCTCATGACCATGAGATTATGACCTGAGGCAAACTCGAGAGTCCAATGCTTAGCCAACTGAGCCACTCAGGAGCCTGTAAAATGTTTGATTTTAAAAGAACTTACTTGTGAGCTGGTAATTCTGGTTCTAGACTTTATCCACATAGGTACAAAAAAAGAAAACATAAGTAAAATTAAATTTATTTAGTATTGTTCAAAATAGCCGAAGATTGAAAAACAACCTAAAAACTCATCAAAAGGGGAAAGGTACATTTTTGCATGTCACACAATGAGGTTATTCGCAACAAGTAAACAGAATAAAGTATCTCTCGTGAAGGGATATGGAAAGATCTGCAAAACATGTTAAGAAACACTGACTTTTTGGGGCGCCTGGGTGGTGCAGTCGGTTAAGCGTCCGACTTCAGCCAGGTCACGATCTCGCGGGGTCCATGAGTTCGAGCCCCGCGTCGGGCTCTGGGCTGATGGCTCAGAGCCCGGAGCCTGTTTCCGATTCTGTGTCTCCCTCTCTCTCTGCCCCTCCCCCGTTCATGCTCCGTCTCTCTCTGTCCCAAAAATAAATAAACGTTGAAAAAAAAAATTAAAAAAAAAAAAAGAAACACTGACTTTTTTTCAAAAAAATTTTTTTAATGTTTATTTATTTTTGAGACAGAGAGAGCTTGAGAAAGGGAGAGGCACAGAGAGAGGGAGACACAGAATCTGAAATAGGCTCCGGGCTCTGGACTGTTAGCACAGAGCCCGACGCGGGGCTTGAACCCAGGAACCATGAGATCATGACCTGAACCAAAGTCGAATGCTCAACTGACTGAGCCACCCAGGAACCCCAGGAACAACAACATTTTATATAGTGAGTCACTATTTATTTGTGGGGAAAGATGGCAAAGAGGAAAATTGAGTGACTAAGAAATTGGGGAGAAGAGGATTCTTCGTTGTTTACCGTGTGCTTGTGGCAACCACAGAAACGCATTGCTCAGGTCCGCTGGGACAGGAAGCACAGTCAAATGACAGGCCCAGATGCCATCTCCTGGATACACAACTAGATTCATAGAGAGGTCATGCTTTCCCCAACTGCTCAGAGCCAATGACTGAACACCACACCGGTTCTAGGGCCATCTTCACTACAAAGTTATTATTTAGTACTTTAACAACTTTGGGTACAGGATTTCCCATAAGCCTGGCTCAAATTTTGTTAAAATTACTCTGTTACCAGAATCTTCCTAGCCCATCATCCTTCTCCTTTCTTAGCTATCAATCCTACAAAATGGACTGAAAATCCTCCCTGCTACACCTCTCTTCTCCATCGTTCAGAACTGTTTTGTCTCATTACTCTTTTTCAAATCAAATCCCATTTAAGTATTTGCTTTCTGCAGTACCCTAACTAATACAAAATTGTTTCGTACCATAGCCATATGTGAGTTGTAAGAATATTAAAGTCACATATTTCAATTTATTATTTTCTAATATTTTTTCATGTTTATTTATTATTAAGAGAGAGAGGGAGATAGAGTGTGAGTGGGGAGTGGCAGAGAGAGAGGGAGACACAGAATCCAAAGCAGGCTTCAGGCTCCGAGCTGTCAGCACAGAGCACAATGTGGGGCTCGAACTCACAGACTGTGAGATCATGACCTGAGCTGAAGTCGGACTCAACTGACTGAGCCACCCAGGCGCCCCTCACATATTTCAATTTAAAGTAAACATGTATTTATTACAGTAGCCTGGCTCATGAAAGTTTTTTTTTAATATATTTGCAAAAATACCTGATGTTTATTAACTTTTCTTTGAGTAAACTGTTCATTCCCCACCTCGCAGAAACTAGGGGAGATGGTTGGTCAAGGTGCCCCCATCAAGCATCTCTGGAACTGATTGATTTGAGGATGAAATCTCAAAGAGTTTGACTTTTAGTTGTGGGTACTTGAACCTCTCAAGCTAAGCTTTCAAATTTTTCTGTAAGTCTATGCGTCACACATCTTTCCAAGAACGTTATTTTTGTATGGAAAAAAATACAAATTTAGAGACTAAAGTTTCATGAATACTAAAATAATGCTTTTCTAGAAGAGTAAGATGTTACTGATATTTTTACAACTTCTTATCTCAGCTATTATGCCCATGCACATATTCGTGACCATTGAATGTTCTCATCACAAAGACTACGGAGTATACAGCAATCTGTGAAGAACCTTCACTTCAATCTGAATAAAATACCCTTCCTCCTGGTTATCATCTGAAGGAAAATTTCTTCCGTCTTAGAAAGCCAAAACCACATAAAATCAAATTTATTAAAACATATGTTCTACATTTCAAGATCCTAATATGATCTACCTCTGTCCATACCATGTCCACAGTCAGTGGAGCATAGACCAGGGTTTTTCATTCCCATATTGAAAAACACTTGACTTATTTAATTCTTCTCACAAGTTTCACACTAAAATTCTCCTATTAGAGATTTATTCCTTTAACTATTTGTTATTTAATGAATACCTACTATATGCAGTGTTCAAGGTACTTTGCCTATGTTAGTTATAATACTAATATCATGTTACTTTTAACATTGGAAATGAGATACTCTTAGTCCCACTTTAAGTAGGCAGAAACTATGGCTTACTGAAGTTAAATAACTTAGCAAGGGCCACTAGAAAGTAAGTAGAAAAATTAAGATTCAAATCAATCTTTAATTCCAAATTTCATCCTATATCTACTCTAGTAGACTACATTTCATAAAATGCCAATAGTTAGGGGAAGATTATGAATTCATTTAATCTACATTTACTGAGTACTAAGACTGTGGACAATTCTATACTATGGATTCTCAGCACACTGTAGGGGGTCCGTAAATCATTCCCTTTTGATAGTATAATCTCTGAAACTTACTGCCACTCAATAAATGTGAACTATATTCAGTTATAGTTTAGCTTTATTAAGTAAATGTCAGTCATAAATAACTTAAGTATAAATCAATTTTATTAGATACTTTCTTCCCAACAACTGGCTTTGAGAATCAGAGTGTTAACTGGGGAGAGGTTGTGGAACACTGTTGTTAACGAGGCAGGTCTATGGCAGCCTGTATCAGCAAAGACTCTAGGAATTAAATTGGGTCTAGACCAGGGTAAGAGATGCCTGCCGAGTGCTTGATGGTTGAGAAGAGAAGGGGTAACAAGAAAATGAATGATATGGAAATTTATGAAAATCCTAGAAACCAAAATCCATTAAGCTAAACACATATAAGATATCTAAACCACTGTTCCCTAGTTATAAAAATAAGGCTTGGTGGTTGCTACAATCTCTGGAATGCTGTCTCGTTCCTAAACCTCAACTTTTCATTACCAGATAACAAGCTCCATGGGGGCAAGGATCATGCTCCTTCACTGCTGCATGCCTAGCATTTACCACAGTGTTTAGTAGTCATCCAACAAATATTTATCACTCTGAAGTAATCAACAGAAAGATAAAGATATGTCTCACCTTCACAATTTGATAATATGATAAAAAAAAAACATTCTAAAACGTCACTCTGGATATCACAATTGCATTAAGATAATTTCATTGATGTGGGCAATTTCAACCTGATCTCCATAAGTTTTTGATTGTGAACCTCCATCAATAAAGTCATATTGAGCATAAACCTTTAATACATACTTCTTCATTTTAATTTACGTATATTAACTATGTATATTAAATATTAATAGGTAGATTTCTTATTTTTAGTTAACAAGAGTTTAATTTTTTTTTTCTTCCTGCACCCCTGTGTACCCTCTCAGTAGCACAGAGTTCTACACTGGAGCCATAATATGAATTCTGGACACCAAGGCATCCAGAAGAATCAATGTGCTTTTTAGGATTCAATGAGTGCACAGCACGATTATAACAGCTCACTTTCCTATTCCTAGGGCACGGCTGCCAACATCAAAAAGAATCACCACTTTGTTCCAACGCTGCAATGTTATTCCAGTTTGTGATTGCTTCATTCGTAACAAACTGCATAGTGCAATGGAAACTGTCCTAGCCTGGGAATCGGGGGACTTGAACTTTACTTATGACTGATTAGTTAAGAAACCTTCAGCAAGGTCCTTATATCTCTGGGCTCTGGCTTATGATTTTATAAGTGACAAGAAACAATTATCAATCCTTATATACCTTAAGGAAATAAAAAAATTATATCAGCCTCTGACATGCTTGTTGACAAAAGAGTAAAAAACTATTTCAAGACAGGACATGGCACTGGAACGTATGATTTGGTCATTGCTGATACAGCCAAATAAATATAATTAGTTTCCTGGTGCAACTTCTTGGCACCCCTCTTTCTCAACTACAATGCTGGGTAAATGACTGGTAATTTGGTAATGACTGATCTCTGCAGAGTAGCTTTTAGAAAGAAAATTGATGGTTTGTACATGCATTAATTAACCATAAACATTAAATACCTATTGATCAATTTTAAACATTAAAGACTTTTCGCCCACAATTCAGGGCTTGTAAGACTTTAAAAATCCAGGTTAATACCTTCAGTGTTTTCAAGTACATGGATTCATCCAAAGTCAAGTCTCTGTACATTCAAGACTATTGTGCAAATATATGCAAAATATTTATTTCCAATATATCCTACCAACTTCATTTAACTGTCTTTTAAAAGGCCCACTATTCTTTAAGAATCTAGTTATGACTTAAACTAATTTAACTAATTAAAATGCATTTGTCTGTCAAGAATAAACTATCAGGACCTCATCAAGATAAAAAGATTCGGCACAGTAAAGGAAACAATCAGCAAAACTAAAAGGCAAGTGACAGATTAGAAGAAGATATTTGCAAATGACATATCAGATAAAGACTTAGTATCAAAAATCTATAAAAAACTCACCAAATTCAACACTCAAAAAACAAATAATCCAGCAAAGAAATGGGCAGAAGACATGAATAGACATTTTTCTAAAGACATCCAGAGGTGACTAACAGACATGTGATAAGATGCTCAACATCACTCATCATCAGGGAAATACAAATCAAAACCACAATGAAATACCACCTCATACCTGTCAGAATGGCTAAAATGAACAACTCAAGCCACAACAGATATTGGCGAGGATGCAGAGAAAAGGGAAACCTTTCGCACTATTGATGGGAATGCAAACTGGTGCAGCCACTCTGGAAAACAGTGTGGAGGTTCCTCAAAAAAATTAAAAATGGAACTACCCTATGACCTAGCAACTACACAACTAGGTATTTTTCCAAAGGATACAAAACTGCTGATTGGAAAGGGCACATGAACCAGAATGCTGATAGCTGCTCTATCAACAATAGCCAGATTATGCAAAGAGCCCAAATGTCCATTGACTGATGAACGGACAAAGAAGATGTGCTATACATATAAAATAGACTACTACTCACTGATCAAAAATAATGACATCTTGCCATTTGCAACAATGTGGAAGGAATTAGAGTGTATTATGCTAAGTGAAATAAGTCAGTCAAAGACAAGTATCATATGATTTCACTCATATGTGGAATTTAAGAAACACAACAGATGAACATAGGAGAAGGGAAGGAAAAAGAAAAGAGAAACACAGGGAGAGGCAAACCATAAGAGACTCTTTAATACAGAGAACAAACTGATGTTTCTGGAGAGGAGGTGGATAGGGGGATGGGTTAAATGGATGAGAGGCATTAAGGAGGGCACTTTCAGAGCATTGAGTGTCATGTAAGAGATGAATCACTGAATTGCTAGATTTTACTCATGAAACCAAGACTACACTATGTTTTAACTAACTTGAATTTAAATTTAAAAATTTAATATATTTGCTTGTATGATTGTATAACAATATTATAATAACAACTACTTATGTTGCACTCTACATTTTTCAATGTGGTTTCCCAAATCATCTCAATTCTAGTGACTCACATAACAATTAAATAGCTAGTGAATGAACCAGAAACCAAGTTTTTACACTGTTTGTCAAAACTCACTTGTGTCCTACACTGAGCCAATTTCAATCTTAAAACTGTAGACTTTGTTTTATAATAACTTTTAGAGGCAGAGAGACATTCACTTCATTATTTAATTGCTTGAAATAAGCTGTGCCCCAAAAGTTAATGAAAACAAAATTGGAGAAATGTTTTTTTATAGAGATTCATAATTCCTATTTTAATGAGTTATTTTTCATGCTAAAATCTTGTGAGAACAGACATCTTTTGCTTTATAGATATCTATTTTTTCATCTAGAAGCTTCTTATCTCTACCCTTTTCAGTTTCCTTATCCATTTTATCTTTTTGGATCTCAGGCGAAAATATATGTTGTCATTCCACCTTTTTTTGTCCCCTGGCCAACCATTTTTATTTCTTCAGCCACACTTCAGTACTGCTGACAATAACTTCTACTACAGTGGAAACTGCATTATTTCAACATGAGAAAATTCTGGGTATGGGTCTGATAAAGCAGGAAACAATTATATTACATTTTCTGCAAAAGGGTGGAAATTTCATCTCTGCAGAAAGAATTTTAAATGTAAATGACTTAAGACTCTCAGATTTAGAATTTATACACTATATATTCAAACATACGCTTAGTGATTTCATGTTTATGTCTCTCTGAGCTTTCTTTCTCATTAAAGTGTTAAAATTTTCATCAAAAATTTCAACAAGTGGACACTTTTGTCTGGTACTGTTGCTTTACCTACTAGATTAATGAACAGGCAATGTACATACTTTTTACACTTACCAGAGCTGGGATCAGCATCAGTAGGAGAGTGGCTAGGACAAGGATATGACTGTATTATAACTCCTGACCAACCAAATATGAGAAAACTTCAGATAATCTGTATCATTTTTCTTCAGAGTAATTATCATAGAATTTAACCAAATTCATTAAACCATGGAATGCTCACCTAAGTTTTTTATATCCCTGGTGTACATTTTCCTAATTGTAAAATACTTTATGTTCATTGTTCAAATATGCAGGAAACACAGTAAATCTCTAAGAAAAAATGTCACCTGTACGATCATTATACAAAGAAAACATAGACCCCTAGAATTCTACTAACCAAACCCATTGAACCATTCTGTTAAGAGGCGCATTCTCCACTTTCCTAAGGACTTCTTCATATTCAGCCTCACCCCTCTACTTTAGAGTTCCTCTAAAATTCAAGAATTTCTGCACTTGCTTCATCTGAGCACCTATTGCTTCTTTAAAGTTCTCGACATGTATTTAAACATCCTTAACTAGCTCTCAAGGCTGATGGCTGCTTGTCCTAATGTTTACTTCCCCTTAGTCATTTCAGCCAGTTTATGAAGAAAGAGGCAAAAATATGTTCAGGTCACAATCTTCTCCAGAAATCTCTAAAGACACTATGCTTTGAAAAATGAGAATTAAATCAATAACTTCAGCATTTTAAGGAAATTATTTATGAACTAAAGATGAACATCAATAAAAAAAAATAAAACTCTGCTAGGGACAGCTGCATGCGAAAGAATGAAACTGGACCATTTTCTTACATCATACACAAAAGTAAACTCAAAATGGATTAAATACCTAAATGTGAGATCAGAAACCATAAAAATCCTAGAAGAGAGCACAGGCAATAATTTATTTGATATCAACTATAGCAACATTTTTCTAGATATGTGTCCTGAAGGCAAGGGAAACAAAAGCAAAAATAAACTATAACTATTGGGACTACATCAAAATAAAAAGCTTCTGCACAGCAAAGGAAGTAATCAACAAAACTAAAAGAAAACCTACTGAATGGGAGAAGATATCTACAAATAACATATCTGATGTTTAATATTCAAAATAAAGAAGTTACACAACTCAACACCAAAAAATAATAATCCAATTAAAAAATGGGCAGAAGATATGAAGAGATAATTTTCCAAAGACATACAGAGGGCCAACAGACACATGAAAAGATGCTCAACATCACTCATCGTCAGGGAAATGCACATCAAAACCACAATGAGATATCACCTCATAGTTGTCAGAATGGCTAAAATCAAACACATAAGAAATAACAAGTGCGGGTGAGGATGTGGGGAATAAAGAACCCTGTGCACGGTTGGTAGGAATGCAACCCGGTGCAGCCACTGTGGAAAACAGTATGCAGGTTCCTCAAAAAGTTAAAAATAGAACTACCCTGCAGTCCAGTAATCCCACTACAGTCCAGTAATCCCGAAGAATGCAAAAACACTACTTCAAAGAGATACATGTACCCTTATGTTTACTGCAACATTATTTACAATAGCCAAGCTACAGAAGCAGTCCAAGTGTCCATCAATAGATGAATGGATAAAGAAGTGATACATATACACCAATTATTACTCACCCATAAAGAATGAAATCTTGCCTTTTGCAGCAACATGGATGAGTCCAGACAGTATAACACTAAGTGAAATAAGTCATTCAAAGAAAGACATATACCATATAATTTTATTCATATGTAAATTTAAGTGATACATGAACCAAGCAGAAATAAAACAAACTAAAAAACAGACTTTTAGGGGCGCCTGGGTGGCTCAGTCGGTTAAGCGGCCGACTTCGGCTCAGGTCACATCTCACGATCCGTGATTTCGAGCCCCGCGTCGGGCTCTGTGCTGACAGCTCAGAGCCTGGAGCCCGTTTCAGATTCTGTGTCTCCCTCTCTCTCTGCCCCTCCCCTGTTCATGCTCTGTCTCTGTCTCAAAAATAAATAAACGTTAAAAAAAAAATTAAAAAAAAAAAAAAGAAACAGACTTTTACCTATAGGGAACAAACAGATGGTTACCAGAGGGGGCATAGGTGAAATAGGCAGAGGGAATTAAAGACTACACTTATCACAATGATTACTGAATAATGTATAGAATTGTTCAATTGCTACATTGTACACCTGAAACTAAAATAACACTGTATGTTAACTACAATGGAGTAAAAAACTCTGCTAATGAAAATAAAGATTGATAACATTTTAATCACAGAAATAAATTTATTTAAAAATAAAGAGTTCATGCCAAATAACTAAAATAACTATATTGAACACAGGAGAGAAGAACACCTAAGAGTCAAATAAAGAATGAGAAAAACGGAGAAAAGGGGTAAGGGTAGATCATTATATGTATAATTTGCTAATATATTCTCAGGAGTGCTAAATGTGTATTAAAAATTCCAGTCTTTATAAAGGAAATATAAAAAGCCAGAATATATGTGAACTTTTGTTTTATTTTGCACAGAAACATTTACAAGAGCAAAGAAAGGCATCACAGTCACCTATTAAAAACTTGATGAACATGTTCTCTAAAAACCAATCAAATATTTTGAATTATTCCTCAGTAAAAAAAAAAATCACAACACTCTTTTTAGTAATGTTTCATGCAATGTTATCCTTCACACGTCTATTTTATAAGAAACTTAAAATCAAAATGGATGCGTATAGTCAATATGCACCTGTGTCTACAGGAAAAATGAGCCATAGTGGCTTTAAGAATACCTTAGCGAGGAGCAGATAATGTGTCAACTGCAGAACTTTAGCAAATTGAGATTGAACACATATTCTTGGAGGGTAGTCTTTGTGGTAACACAAACAGTGAAACCTAAAATAATAAGACCAATAATAAAGATAGTAGGAAGAGGGATTCTATATGCACCTGAAACTGGGGATTTCTATCAGGTCATAATCTTCAAATTAAGGTTACAATAGCATATTTATTCCTGGAAGGCAGTGTATTTTTAATTTTAGTTTTTTGGTTTCTTTGGTTTTCTTTTTTTTTTTTTTGGGAGGGGGGGCCTGGGGGGAATGCAGAGAGGGAGAGAAGGATAGAATACCAAGCAGGCTCTGCACTGTCAGTGCCCAACACGGGGCTCAAAGCCACAAAATGAAGAGATCATGACCTGAGCCGAAATCAAGTCAAATACTCTTAACCGACTGAGCTACCCAGGTGGCCCCATAATTTAAAAAAAAAATATTTCAAATATTTGCCCAAATATTTGCCCAAATATTTCAGAGGGCAATTCAATTTCTACCTATGTAACAAATGTCTTAAGTTTTTTGGTTTCTGTTTTTGTTTTTGTGTTTTTTTTTTTATAACAGACATATTTAATCTAAACTTCACCCTTTTTGGGGGCACCTGGGTGGCTTAGTTGGTTGAGCGTCTGACTTTGGCTCAGGTCCTGATCTCGCAGTCCATGGGTTCGAGCCCCACATCGGGCTCTGTGCTGACAGCTCAGAGCCTTGAGCCTACTTCAGATTCTGTGTCTTCCTCTCTCTCTGCCCCTACCCCACTCATGCTCTGTCTCTCTCTCTCTCCCTTTCTATGTCAAAAATAATAAAATAAAATAAATAAAATTCACCCTTTTTTAAACAACATCATCAGTACAGTAATGAAAGTTATATTCCCCATAAAAATGAAATTAAAGCTGTTCTTCTGATGAAAAATACATGTTTCCATTTCTTAATATACTATTGTCCTACTAAGTAGACATTGGATAAAAAGCACCTTCCTACCTCTCCAATCAAACCACACACACATACACACAGTCTGTCCCTCTCTCTTTCTTCTTTACCTCTTTCTCCCTTTATCATTCATACATGAACATTATTTTGGTACTGAGAAGGTGGTTACTGATTTTTGTACAAATGTCATGCTTTGAGATAATTTCTAAAGACTGCTATATACTAACTATTATTTTTCACCAGCAGGATCACCAAATCATTGGCACTTGAGGCACTGTCCTGGAATTTCTATTATAATAAGGAAGCAGAAAACCCACACCAAAAGGCTTCCCTCTATGTATTCTAGAACCCATACCTGGAGAGAGAAGCCAAAAGACCTTGTCAGAATTCCAAATAATTGTGGAATCTCACTCTTTAGGTCATTAACCACATAAATTTTTAAACCCTTTTAGCTATTTTTAATTCTTATCATCTTGGAACTTATTTTTAAGATATATTCGACAATATCGTGCACCATTCCAATGGCTATATTTTCATGGCAATGTCAAAACATCCTATGTTCTAGAATTCAATAGGAAGTATACAGAAACCTACAGATTGCAAGACATCAAAGGTGTAATTTATAAGAAACTTGACATTACTCATGGCACAAACACTCTCTCCACATCACTCTATGATTCTTTATGGAAGTGGTTTTGTATTTCACATTTTCCTGCTATTTGAAATGAGAAATAATGAACTTTTCTTACATCATTTCATGCCAGGTATTTAGAATGTTAAACTATAACAGCATAGTTAAGCACAAAAACCACGGAAACATCTTGTTGCATAGTGTATATCTATGTGAGGAGCTTAAAACAACGTGTAGTAGAATGTTATCTGGAATAGGAGGGTATATAATGAATTATCTAATGCTGGCAGAGATTCTTTGAAAGACATTAAGCCTGAAAATAATTTCATTCACTGAAAATTTTCACAAAGAGGGTCAAATATTCTAGTATGGTAAAAGAGGGAAGGCAGAATGAAAAAATTGCAAAGCTATTAGAGCTAAAATATAATCTGTTGTCATTAAGAAACACTAATTACGAAAGTATTAACTAGGCATGTATGGGGCTTAGCAGTGATGGACATGTAAGATCTGGCTTCCAGAACAGTAGCAGAGTGCTATTTAGTCTTCTTCACTGTCCCAAACATTTGTGAATTTGCAACAAAGCCAGTGTCAGAGAAAATTTCAGCATACATGTATATTCTTCATATATGATATTTGGCATAAATAATATGCATTTTTCTTTGGTCATCTTTAATAGTATTTGATTAGGATTTTATTCTTGGTTGAATAGTGTCCCCTCAAAATTCATGTCTACTTGGAACTTCAGAATGTGATCTTATTTGGCAGTAAAATGTGTGCAGATGTAATTAGTTAAGAAGATGAAGTCATACTAGATTTAAATACAATGGCCACTTTCCATTTGAGAAGGTGTTGTGAAAATGGGGTACCTGGATGGTTAAGCGTCCAACTCTTAATTTTGGCTCAGGTCATGATCTCACTGTTCATGGGATAGAGCCCATGTTGGATCCTACACCGTGCAGAGCCTGCTTAGGATTCTCTCTCTCTCCCTCTTTCTCTGCTCCTCCCCAGCTTGCTTGCTCGCTCTCTCTCTCTCTCTCTCTCTCTCTCAAATTAAATAAACATTTTTTAAAAGGTATTGTGAAAACATAAAGATACCTAGAACACAGAACATGGTATGAAGATGAGAAAGGGACTGAAGTGATTCCCTACAAACCAAGAAACGCCAAGGATGGCTGGAAGTCACCAAAACGTAGTAGAAATATAAGGAATAGATTCTCCCTCAGAACCTCCAGAAGGAACCAACTCTGCCAAAACTTTGATTTCAGACTTCTATGCTCCTACAAGAACAAATTTCTGATGTTTTAAACGATTCTTTTTATGGTATTTTATTACATCAGTCCTAGGAAATTAATACAGAGCTCTAGCAATGTGCCAAAGCACAATACTCTCTATGCTGTATCACATAAATGCTCAGTAATGCTGGGCCACCACCATAAGACCAGTGATTTTTTTTTTCTAAATTAATTGCTAAGGAGCTAGTTTATAAGAATGTTACAGTGACGCACCATAAGTATCTAATAAAATGAATATGTTAAAATATATTATTTTCAGAATGATGTTTCATGGTGGCATAAAAAAAATTGTGACATCTTTTTCTAAGCCCAGCTAAGTATATATCACAATCTCTTTCCATCTTTTGTGATAGGAATTTCTTCTATAAGCACTAATATGACATATTTGAGAACACATAATTCCCAACACTCCTAGATACAGCTAAAACAATAGAAAATTATCAACATTTTTTTGAATACACAGAGAGAACTCTGCATATGACAATTCAGAAATTGTTTGAGTAGACTGGATATGTGAATCCCTGTGTGAACGAGCTACCCACATTATTCAGCTTCTCTAGGCCTCAAATATATGTGCTGACCCCCATCACCTCACTGCCTGAGATGGATACATATTTTCTAGAGTAAGTGACTCAGTCCTTTCCAGGGCCCTTCCCTTATATGTTTCTTGAGTCAAGGACTAAAGCCAAAGAGATAAAATCAGTAGCATAGTGGCTATCTTTTACAACCCTTGGGAAACAAATGGCAACTCAATCTGTGTTGAATTCTTATCTGGTCTCCTCTCCTGGCCCCATGGATTCAAATCTCACAATCTGGCCAATTCTTCAATGAAAAGAACAGCTAACTTTATTTCTTTTCACTTGTGATCAAAAAACTAGTTTCCTTTTTTTTTTTTTTTTTTTGACCTTTCAAATGTCCGATTTCCCCTCTCCTTTTGTCATATTTATGGCATGTATAGTAACACTTGGGCCTTGCTACTCAGGTACCATTATATTCAGAAATTATGGTCATAGTATATTTCTACAGTAAATGCCTATAGTATATCAGTATATGGTATATATAATATTGTATTTAGATAATGCTTTTAAGGGGCGCTTGGGTGGTTCAGTTGGTTGAGCATCTGACTCTTGATTTTGACTCAGGTAATGATCCTAGGGTTATGGGATCGAGTCCCACATCATGCTCTACACTGACTGGGAAGCCTGTTTAATATTCTCTCTCTCCCTCTACTCCTCTCCCCTACTCTTTCTCTCTCTCAAAAATAAATAAATAAATAAATAAATAAATAAATAAATAAATAAATAAATAAAAGAGAGGTACTGCTTTTAAGAGAGTATCTTTTAAGAGAGGTACTGCTAATATATTTTAAATACAAAACAAAAATAAAATTAACAATATCTCTGGAAGAATTTACAATAATTTTAAAACCGTGTTCCTCTTCCCTACCCTCCTCTCTCCTTAAACTGTTATAAAAGTAGATAGTGTACTATGCTTTACTAAGTACACATTGGTTGTTTTATTCATATAAAGTCATATGTCTACATTATTTATGAATATACAGAATACTAAATAGTCCTTCAGTGAAGATATCAATTATGATTAATATGGAATACATCTTAACTGCTACTAGGGTAGGACAAAGCGCTGTCATTTATGAGAATAATTGTGGAAAGGGAATAAAAAAAGGCTTGGAGAAGAAGGAGAGGAACAGAAAATGGAAGAGGGGGAAAGAGTAGAGGAGAGGTAAAGGAAGGGAAAGCGAGGGGAGGGTAAAGAAAAGAAGGCGGGAAGAAAATGGGAAGGAAAGAGGGAAGAAAGGAGAAGTAAAGGGAAAAGAAAAGAGAAAGTGGCACAACCACTCAGTCAGAAAACATTTCTGTCTGGGGCACCTGGGTGTCTCAGTCGGTTAGGTGTCCATCTTAGGCTCAGGTCATGATCTCACGGTTCGTGGGTTGGAGCCTTACATTGGGCTCTGTGCTGACAGCTCGGAGGCTGGAGCCTGCTTCGAATTCTGTGTCTCCCTCTGTCTCTTTGCCCCTCCCCGACTCACACTCTGTCTCTCTGTCTCTGTCTTAAAAATAGACATAAAAAAATAAATTAAAAAAAAAAAAAAAAAGAAAGGAAAAGGAAGGGTTAGGCCCAAGGTTAGCTCGTTAGGATCTCCTTTATATATACCTTGGGACAGACTCCATAAGACAAGGGAATTGTAGTTCACAGATAAAGATATACAATAAATGAAATGTCAGATTCTTTATTCACTACGAGGTTCACTTTTCAGGGTCATGGAATGAAGCTAAAGAATTTTAAAAACCCATGATTTTCAAAGTGTGGTCCCCAAGATCTGAAACAGCATCACCATGGAACTTGGCACAAGTGTAAATTCTTAGGGCTCACAGGACACCCACAAAATCAGAAATTTTGGGAGTTGGGTCCAGAAATTTGTGTTTTAAATGTTTCTAAGACATGCTGAAGTTTAAAAACCTCTGATATAATCCATATCTTTTCAGGTAGAGCTATCTGCCTGTTTTGCTCAGGTGGTGGCATAATATTGTTTTCGGAAAGGGCACAGGACACAAATCAACTGATGTTAGTTTAACTGATTGCTATTGAACCAACCGTTCTAAAATAAAAACTTACAGCTGCAGACATATTCTTCCTTTCTTCCTTGCAGTTTTCAATAATGTATGAACTCATTTGCAGCTGTACTTTCTAATTCTTCTCTGCCCAACATCCTAAATTCTTTCAGGGTCTTACATACAGCCAGGCCTCTGAGGCTGAACCTTCTGGGGACTAGAGTTCCAGTCATGACACATTTTGAGACATTATCTCAGTCCCCACATGGTTCATACTCTGGGCATTCAGGACTATACTCCTCCTAGACTATGGAACAGAGGTTTTCTACCATCAGACAAAATCAAGCCCTTTACTCTCATGACTCCTGGACAGCTAAAAATGTAGATTATAGTTGAATTTCCCCATCATGAGATTTAAAAGAAGCTTGTAAGCCTTTATTGAAAAATTATTGTTGATGCCCATTTTGACCACAGCTATAAACCAGTCGTGTGCTAGAACTGAACCACATTTTTCCTTAGAACAGATTAATTTTTAAGGAACCTCACAAGCCAGTTGTTAAACACAGCTACTTATTAAAAATTATATTAATAAATATAGTATTAAAACCTAAAGTATATGTATACTGAAATACACACACATACACACACCCATTGAAATATATACTGAATATAGGCTGAAATATATATTGAAATATGTATCATTTACTACCATCTGGGATTTAAGGTCATCTACATCAATTGTATCCAGACATCATAACACTATGTAATGATGTATTACTGCACATTTCCTCCCAATTCTACATCCAATGACATCATGTTTGCAGTTCACATCGGTCATGGGGGAGTATTTATACCATGAAAATTGAAAAACATAACAAATCATAATGCTTTTCTCTCTCAAGAGAGAGTCAGTTGTTAAATATTTACCTGCACACCACTGCCTGTGACTGAAAATTTCTAGAAGTCCTATTAAAAATTGGTTTTGAGGAATACACAGTAGACAATGCGGAAAACTACCATTAAGCAGAGGAAATGTCTCATAGTTCATAAAAGCCAAAGTTACCCAGTCAAAAAATTTCTTATTCAACTTATTACAAAATAAAAACAAAACATTGGCATTTTCTCATTAAATCAAAAACTTACTGTACAAAAGAAAGGGTAAACGGCTAAAATGCAAACTTCGCAAAAGTCTAAGATTTGTTTCTTGTGTTTAATAAAACACCAAACAGAATGGTCTTACTTTCTCTCTTCACAGATTTTTACCCATTTGTTTTCCCCTTACTATGATGACACTTTCACTTACTTTAAATTATACTTCTGCCCCTTCTTTTCTCAAAATGTGAAATGTCCTTCTGAAAATCAGCCTTTACTAGTGAGTGTGAAGGAAATGGTTTCTTTTTGTCAATGTTTTAAAAAGGAAAAATAAAAGGAGAGGGCACAATGAAATTATTGAAGCAATTGAACTGGCATGTTTCATACTTCAAATTAGTATTGTTAGGTGACTCTATGAAGATAAAATCTCCAGCCTTGAGAAATTTGTATTGTGAAATGGTTTCCTTATCAGTGAGGTTAATGAAGATGTCAGCAAATAGGATGAGGCTTTGCCAAATGGAATTACTTTCACCTCCAGTCCAACTTGGAAAAGGTGTTAATCAGTATATTAATCTTATCAGCAGCTGAGAAGGAGGATTTGGATGTGGCCATTTCTGCTATTCATTAGAAACCCTGGAAAGATAATTATTCTCAAAATCCATATTATCTATACTATGAAAAAAAAAAAAAAAACTTTTGCTAAAGCAAAGTCCTTTGTAAAGCAAAGACAGAGATGGATAGATGGGCCAGAAAGAGTTTTAAAAGAAGAATTTAGATAGTAACATATCTAAAAAATGTTTAAAGTTTTCTAGAGTATTCAAGAGATAACCAAGGAAATTTTGTATGTCAACTAAACATAATCATCAGAACCATCACACTACAGAAAAATAATTAGTTAGTTGAACATGATCAATACCACAATTGAAAATGATATGCATGTTTAAAAATGGCAAGGTGTCAAACAGAAACAAAGCATACTGCTATAAAGTTTACTAACTTGGACATATAATCTAGATATGAAAAGTGGATAGCAACCCCTACCTCACACTATATATAAAACTAAATTCTAGTAGGACTCAAGATCTGTCAAAGATAAACTGATAAAGCTTCTAGATAATATAATAGCAGAACATTTTCCTATGGCAGTCAAAGATTTTTTAATACGACACAGCATCATCCAACCATAAAGGAAACAAGTGATATTTTGGATTATACCAAAATTAAGAACTTCTCATAAAAAATAAATAAATGTTAAGAGAGTGAAAAGGCAAAACAATGAGTGAAGATTTAGGAAATACATAAAATTTATAAAGACCTAATACCAAAATATGTAAAGATTTCTTATAAATCAATAATAAAAGACAGGAGAATCTAACTTTTGAAAAATGGGCAAAATGGGGCACCTGGGTGGCTCAGTCACTTAAGCGTCCAACTTCGGGTCAGGTCATGATTTCACGGTCCATGAGTTGGAGCCCCGCAACAGGCTCTGTGCTGACAGCTCCCTGGAGCCTGTTTTAGATTCTGTGTCTCCCTCTCTCTCTGACCCTTCCCCGTTCATCCTCTGTCTCTGTCTCAAAAATAAATAAACGTTTGAAAAAAAAAATGGGCAAAAGATTTGAACAAATATTTCACACAGAAGGTATTCTAACATCCTTTGTGAAAAGGCACTCAATATGATTAGTTATTGGGGAAATGTAAATTAAAACCAAACGAGATACTATGACATAACAACCAGAATAAAAATTAAATGACTACCAATAGAAAGTATAGATAAGGATGTAGATTAACTAGAATTCTCATGCATTGCTTTGGTATAGGTTTTTTTTTTTTTTCCCAGATACTGGTGATGGAAGTGTAAATTGGTACAACTTTTTGAAAAACTGGCAATATTTAACAAGTATCCACTGTAATTTTTCTTTTACCTTATATGCCAGAATACCTATGGCAACTAGTACTCAAATTACTAGCTTGGATCAATTATTAACTGTGATTCAAAATTAATGTAGCTTAGTTTTACAGTGGGGTTCCATTTACATTTGATTTCTTTGAAACTAGATTCTTAGGGAGATAAAACAAAGTGAAGTAGATCTGAATGACACCTACATATCCCCTTGATGTTATGTATAAGCTTTGTACCACAAACATTGCACATTCTGAATCATCTTTCATCAACAGAAAATCATGTGGGTCACTTGCTTCCCAGGTAAGGCATCTTCATTTTCTAGAAGGACAACTCAACTTTAATGTGACAGCCTGGGAAATTCTGGTGAATATTTTGGGGTGATTAGGCTTTCTTTTGTGCACCACATCATAGGACATGAAATCTCCACTGTTGACTGGCAGGTCTAACCCTTGAAAGAGAATCAGAAGTAAGCTATATTCTATAGGGGGGGGGGGCTTTGTTTGCCTAAGATCACAAAAGCACAATCCCAACCCAGGATAATGGAACTCCAAATCTTTCATTTATCAAAATACTTTATTTTCAGAAAAGTTAGACATCATTGATATTTTCTATGATCACTTTATTCTTATGGTAGCCTTAGAGTTTTTTTTTTGTTTTGTTTTCTTTTCCCTGAAGTTTAATTAGAGATTAAAACAAAACAACCAGACAAAACCCAAACAGAACATAACGAAAAGGATGGGAAAGTTAAGGTAGAAGAGAATGAGTCCGTTGAATGTGGCTGTGCATGACAGAAAAACTCAGTTAAGTAGCAACTGAAAGCCACTATCCAAGCCTGATTCCTGACTCTGGGTCATGTCAATGTGGAAGAAAAGATGGCTTTTCTCTTCATACAAAAGCATCTTTCATTCTCCTAGCCATGTTCCCTAGGGACGCAATTCTCTAGAAGGGCAGACTTTTTCTAATTTGTCCTTTTTCTAGAGAAGTCTCACCCAATCAGTATCTCTCTCCTTTTTTTTAAATAAAATTAAATAGTCAATATAACTCTGGACTTGGATAAGAAGGTGGCATCTCTAGACTCAAGTATACTTTGGGTTTATGCCATCAAGTGATCATATACTGCAAATTTAAAAGCAAAAAAAAAAAAAAAAAAAAGTGAAGAGTTCAGAAACCCGAGTCCTAGTTCTGATGCTCTCAACAAATCCCCAAACAACCTACTACTTGACTCTTAAACTCCTTTAGCGACAAAAGATGATAACAATGAAGCCAGAGGTCCATCGCAATTCAGATAAAATGACAGACAAAAAAGTGCTTTGAAAATGTTGCCAACATTAGCCACACACAAAGATGAGTGCTAGGCAAAGGAGATTTTGTTGTTTTGTTATTTTTTTAATGTTTATTCATTTAGTTTGATAAATATCAAAGGAACATGTGCACTTGTGAGCGGGGGAAGGGCAGAGAGAGAGAGAGAGAGGGAGAAAGAGGATCCCAAGCAGGCTCCATGCTGTGAGCACATAACTCAGTGCAGGGCATGATCTCACAACTGTGAGGTCATGACCTGAGCCAAGATCAAGAGTCAAACCCCCAACCAACTGAGCCACAAACTGTGCCCTGGTTTTTGCTCTTTATGACATACTTTCTGATTCTGGCTTTTTGTCTGCTTCACATCATCTCCTCCCTCCCCACCCCCAATACTGCAGTAAGGGGTTAAAACCACAGTCACTTTTCCCAGCAGTAGTCACAGGATGTTTAAGTTTGTTGTTGATTTTCTTTTTCATTTAATTAAAATTTTAATGAAATAATTCTAACTCTACATACTTCGCCTGGTGATTTAGAGGATTACGTTTACTTTGAGGATTTTTTTGAAGTCTTTAGAGGAGAACAGAGAACAAACAAACAAAAAATGAATAAAATCATCCAGCAATGCATTGAGAATAGTGAAAAGGAAAATGCTTGGGAAATGCCACTTGAACATCAATGTGTGGGGTGTTCTCAAATATCCTCAACAAAGCCATTCAGTCATTTGTTACAACATTCTAAGAAAATGGGAGATTCCCCTGAGTGTTGCCATTGTGCTTGTCAAATCATCTATTCCATATTCCTCAAAAACCACTGAAAAACTTGATCACCATCTCTGAGGTACTGTTTCCTTTCACACTCTTGTTCTGTAATTCCCTGCTTTCATTAGAGATTAATTAATTTTGTTGTTCATACCTTTATTTGAATATTTTTTTGCAGTAGGAAGCATAAATGGATTGCAAAGGAATACACACACACATATGCGCAGTATAGCTTTGTTAACTATAAAATATTATGTAAGTTAATATATGCATAAGGATGATGAAAGTCAACAGAGAAATATATCTTTTATTTTTAATTTTTTTAATGTTTATTTGTTTTTGAGACAGAGAGAGAGAGAGAGAGAGAGAGAATGTGAGCAAGGGAGGGGCTGAGAGAGAGGGAGACACAGAATCCGAAGCAGGCTCCAGGCTCTGAGCTGGCAGCACAAAGACCAATGAGGGCCTGGAACCCATGAACCGTGAAATCATGACCTGAGCCGAAGTTGGACATTTAACCAAGTGAGCCACCCAGGTGCCCCGAAATGTATCAATTTTTAAACAGATGCACGCACTGATCTCTTACTATCTATCATACCCCAGGATGAATATTTTACCTACATTATATAATTTAACTCTCCCAACAATCCTCGAAGAAAGGAATAGTTATCTTCATCTTTAATATTTTATGCAGAAATAAGATAAGTGCTTGTAAGGAGATCTTGGACAAAAAATCTGGGCTCTTGAGTATCACTCAGCAAAGCAATTTGCACTCCAGACTACACTAGTGGACAACATCTATGAAGTCAACATGCCCTGCAGCCCTGAGTGCTATCCCAAATCCCTCACTTCAACCCCACCTGTCAAGCTTACTTCATCATGCTATGCTCCAAGCCTTCCTTTCTCTTCTTTGAAAAAAATGGGGTTTCATAATCTTTAATGCTCCTTCCAGCTAGAACAGTTCAGGAGTCCACGGGGAATACACCTATAACTTTATGAAAAATCAGTTTAAAATGTTTTATTTTTCTGAGCTTCTTACAAATATGCACAAAAGTTTTATAAGTCAAAATTATGTATATGTTTTAGGAAATCTCCATAGACTTTATTTTCACAGATTGATTCTTAGTTTTCATGGAAATTAAAGTGGAAAGCAGCTCACATTTGCAAGTTAGACTTTCAATTACAGACTTTGTAATGCAAATTTAAAGTTAAAGTCTGGAAAAGAAAAGGATAAAAAGGAAAACCAAGGCCTTAAAAAGGAGGACTCCTTTTTGCCTTCCTGAATGTAAAGATTTCTAGAAAGCAAAGTAACAGCACCCCGATTTATCTTCACCTCCATATATCCAGATCCCACTCAGTTTCTTTCCCTAACATGTTGTGGTTGGATATAGCATATTCATTTTTTGCAGGTTCTATCTCTAATCATAAACCAAAAAGGGAATAACTATATTTTCTTCCTTGCTTTAAAAAGTTTACACACAACAGAAAGACAAATAAAGAAACTGATCCCATTCACAATTGCAGCAAGAAGCATAAAATACCTAGGAATAAATCTAACCAAAGATGTAAAAGATCTGTAGGCTGAAAACTATAGAAAGCTTATGAAGGTAATTGAAGAAGATATAAAGACATGGAAAAACATTCTGTGCTCATGGATTGGAAGAATAAATATTGTCAAAATGTCAATACTATCCAAAGCTATCTACACATTCAATGCAATCCCAATCAAAATTGCATCAGCATTCTTCTCGAAGCTAGAACAAGCAATCCTAAAATTCATATGGAACCACAAAAGGCCCTGAATAACCCAAGTAATTTTCAAGAAGAAGACCAAAGCAGGAGGCATCACAATCCCAGACTTTAGCCTCTACTACAAAACTGTAATCATCAAGACAGCATGGTATTGGCACAAAAACAGACACATAGACCAATGGAATAGAATAGAAACCCCAGAACTAGACCCACAAACATATGGCCAACTAATCTTTGACAAAGCAGGAAAGACTATCCAATGGAAAAAAGTCTCTTTAACAAATGGTGCTGGGAAAACTGGACGGCAACATGCAGAAGATTGAAACTAGACCACTTTCTCACACCATTCACAAAAATAAACTCAAAATGGATAAAGGACCTGAATGTGAGACAGGAAACCATCAAAACCCTAGAGGAGAAAGCAGGAAAAGACCTCTCTGACCTCAGTCGTAGCAATTTCTTACTTGACACATCCCCAAAGGCAAGGGAATTAAAAGCAAAATGAACTACTGGGACCTTATGAAGATAAAAAGCTTCTGCACAGCAAAGGAAACAACCAACAAAACTAAAAGGTAACCAACGGAATGGGAAAAGACATTTGCAAATGACATATCAGACAAAGGGCTAGTATCCAAAATCTGTAAAGAATTCACCAAACTCCACACCCGAAAAACAAATAATCCAGTGAAGAAATGGGATGGCCAACAAGCACATGCAAAGATGCTGAACGTCGCTCCTCATCAGGGAAATACAAATCAAAACCACACTCCGATATCACCTCACACCAGTCAGAGTGGCCAAAATGAACAAATCAGGAGACTATAGATGCTGGAGAGGATGTGGAGAAACGGGAACCCTCTTGCACTGTTGGTGGGAATGCAAATTGGTGCAGCCACTCTGGAAAAGTGTGGGGGTTCCTCAAAAATTAAAAATAGACCTACCCTATGACCCAGCAATAGCACTGCTAGGAATTTGCCCAAGGGATACAGGAGTACTGATGCATAGGGGCACTTGTACCCCAATGTTTATAGCAGCACTCTCAACAATAGCCAAATTATGGAAAGAGCCTAAATGTCCATCAACTGATGAATGGATAAAGAAATTGTGGTTTATAGACACAATGGAGTACTACATGGCAATGAGAAAGAATGAAATATGGCCCTTTGTAGCAACATGGATGGAACTGGAGAGTGTGATGCTAAGTGAAATAAGCCATACAGAGAAAGACAGATACCCTATGGTTTCACTCTTATGTGGATCCTGAGAAACTTAACAGAAACCCATGGGGGAGGGGAAGGAAAAAAAAAAAAAGAGGTTAGAGTGGAAGAAAGCCAAAGCATAAGAGACTGAAAAAGTGAGAACAAACTGAGGGTTGATGGGGGCTGGGAGGGAGAGGCGGGTGGGTGATGGGTATTGAGGAGGGCACCTTTTGGGATGAGCACTGTGTGTTGTATGGAAACCAATTTGACAATAAACTTCATATATTAAAAAAAAATAAATTAGGCAATCATTATATGAAAAAAAAATTAAAAAAAAATAGACGTCACAAAACCTAATAAAAACTAATATGGAGGTCCTCCAGCAAGAGTAAAGAAGTTAAAAAAAAAAGTTTATACATGTTGTTTTTAAAGAAGTGCCAACCAAAACGGAATAACAGAGGCCTAGTAAAAATTATCATATATTAAGCACTTTGCCCCGAGCAAAATATAACTTGTTATTTAGAATGAGTAAAATCAGTGGCCCTGGCAGTAACATAACAGGATCAAGCTCTATCCTCTGCCTGCTTATTACTCTTTAGTGCAAGACCTTACGCCTGGCAGTTAGCAGTCTGGGCAGGCAGAAATACCTAACCCTATCAACCTTAATGCCCTCCAATTCCAAGTCTGCTTTCCAAAGGATCAGTCATTGGCTAAACTCTGAGAAAGGTCTCCTTTCACGCCCTCCTCCCTCTCATTAACTTCTCTGTCATCTGGTTTCAAAGACTTCTAATCTCTAACATCAGGAATAAACTTAGTCAATTCTTCTTGCTCACGCATTTTCATGTGGGCAACTCTAATTAATTATTCAAAGTCCAACTTAAGGCTCATCTGTTCTGGGAAAGAGTTCCTGGAATCTTCTCTTTGCTTCTATGGCGTTATTTAATGGTCATGACCTTGTATTGTCATTTATCTGGTAAATATTTATCAAAGGTATTGGTCACTGGGAATATAGGTGTAAAGAAGATAGGGTTCTTAGCCTCATGCAGTTTGATTTACTTTACACAAGCACAAAAAGTTTATATGTAAATAAGATACAAAGTTGGTGAATGATAGAATACCAGAAAGGATGGGGAGGGTACGAGGGCAAAGAATCTTCTTTTGAAAGACAGGGTTTCTTTGAAAAGGTGACAGTAATTCAGAATATATGTATGTAAATCTCCCACTAGTCTTAGAAGATGTAGGATACATATATATGGTTTATATATGGTTCTATTACTACTTTTTAAATGCTTAATATTTACTATGACCTAAATAAATACTGAATAATGAAATGAATAAATGATGTGTTCACAGTTAATTGTGAAAGCTATGATGAGTTATATTTCCACTTAGTAACTTATTATTGGTATATGTGAAAGCTCGCCTCAGGTACTTAGATGGGGCTCTGTTTCATTTTTGTTCAAATAGGAACAATAATATCTATCTTGAAGAAGAAAGTATTTGGGGAATTATAAAGTACTACATGTTGAAGCTATTTGACTACTACTATGTATTTCAAAATCTGGTCTCTCTACCATGTAGTTTATGGCATCCAGTACATAGTAACGTAGATACAAATTACTATTGCATGGTAACACTCCTGTGGTGTCCTGCTTTTCCCCTTGACTACATTACTTCTGGCTTCATTCATTGCTCCTGGTTATACAGCATTCAAGATTGGTCCTTTAGTGTTCCTGCAAATTCCATGAGCAATTAAGAATCCTGAGTGATCAACATTCATTTTCTCTTTCATCATTACATCATGCTAACTAAGTAGTTTCATGGGTCCTCATTTTACAAATGAGGCAACTGAAGCTTAGAGATGTGAAGCCCCTATATCCAAGGTCCACAATTAGGACGTGGCAGAACCTGTATGTTATCTCAATCTCCTGACCTGCGAGCTCAGAAGGAAACTCTCCATTATAAATACATCCCATTCTATGACTCTACACTCATACTTTCTACAACTATTGAATTATCATAGACAGTGGCCGCATAATAAATTGACCCAAGTTCCTAACAGAATCTTGGATAAATGTGAAGCTCACAGTCTCTCCATGAGCATCTCCAATGACATACTGCTTTTTAGCTCCTGGAGTGTCTTATCTGTGTGTATGTCCATGCATATGTATGTTTGTATGGAAATGTATATATAGTATATGTATATTTATATAAATAAATGTAGAATATATTATAGTATATAATTTAATTCTACTATATATTGCATATATACATCTACCTATAGATTATCATACACATTTATGTTTATTATATGATATCATGTAGTATATAACTGTTCATATAACATGATATGAACTTAATATTCATTATATAATAGTTCATTATTATATAATAAAATAATTTATATTGAATATGAGGTTGACATTTAAAAAGCACTTGCTCTCCCCCCACCAAAAAAGTAGATAGATAGATAGATAGATAGATAGATAGATAGATAGATAAATAAATAACTTGTCCTCCGGAAAGGTGGAGGTGAAATAATTGAAAAAGCTAAAGCTTGGAGAGCTCATATACCTTAAGAAATACCACTCAGCTGACAGATACAACAAAAACAACATTTCTACTATTCTTTCCATTTTGGCCATCAGGCATTATGTTTTATACCAAATCATGATGTCTTTCTTTATAATTCCTAACCTTTGATCCTAGTCCTCAACTTAAGAGCAATCCTCAATGTTTACATTCCACACTATATTGACATTAAAAATGTAGATTTTGAATGTTGAATGAACGCTGGTTTGAAAACAGCTTTTCCAAGTGAAGCAAGGGCTACTTCTCCATTTTCTCTATTCAAGGGGACATGATGCTTAGAAAGTCATCATCCAAAGCTCTCTGAACTGCTTGATAAGGGTACAAGTTGCAAGAAGTGTAGGAGACAGACTTGACCTCTCTCTCTATGAATAGAACTTACTTTTTAAAGATAACTAATTTCAATCTATTTCCTTGCATGTTCGTTATCTTATGAAGTTGGTAAAAGCAAGTGTTTAAAAATCCTGGTCACACACACACACACACACACACACACACACACACCCAAAGGAAAAAAAAAACAACACAAAAAACCGCTTAAATGTCTAAGAAAAAAATACTGGTTATAAATGGTGATCATATATGGAATACTGGTTAATTTTCTTTTTATGTATCTCAGACTACAGTAAAGTTATAAAAGGTAGGTATTCACAAAGGCAGGGGGCAGAGAGCTTTGTCCTGTTTCCAAAAATCCTATGTGAAAGGCTGTGTGTCTAAGGAAAAAAAAAATCCCCCAATCCTGTACAGCACATCAACAGCAACCACTCTGGCCATTTGCTTCTTCAATGGGAACTCTGGATGTTAAAGACAAGGAAATTTCTGTGAATCTGGACATTTCTCCTTGAATTCCCTGAGCTCAGGGAGTACTGTGGGAAGGTGCATAAGCGTACTTCGTTCTTAGAGATTGATAAAAGACTTCCTTTCCAATTGCAGTTGCCTGTACAGCACTTTCTCGTACAATATGGTAAATCAACCAGTCAATGAAAGATGTGGTAGTATGCCAAACAGCACAGCCCTCATGTTCAAAGAAGTCTATTTCTCTTTTTTGTATCCTGGAGTTCCAATACAGATTGTGACAACAGGATGATTTTGCTGACCTCACAGAAAACAAAATAACAAAAGGACAATAATCAGATTCATTGTGTGGGATGCCAGCAGAAGCTGTGAATAAAAACAGAACAGCAGCAGTCAGCCATGTTCTGCTACTGGCGAAGTTTAACCAATCAATACGGGGTTGTGTCTGCAAGTGCCTGAATCCAGGAATGGATTTAGCCAGACACATTAGGAAAATGTCTCCTTCATTCTATTTGCCCTATTCTTGAAGTGAAGCAACAAAATATGGTCAGTAAATAATATAATTTGTGGACTGTCGATTTCACTCATTTCCAACTTTACTTTTGTTGCTTTATTCATTGATGTACAACATAAAGCAAAATAAAAATATATAACCCTGATTTTGCTCCCCAGTTTTTCTTACAAACTGAACAGTAAAATTTTACATTCAACCTTTGATTGTAACATATTTAAAGGATCTGTTTCTGCAAAGGGTCTACATACTTCCCTCCTTTTGGAAGAAAGAGATTAATTTCATTTTCTTTAAAGTTGGATGCTTTTTTTTAGTGTATTTATTTCTTTTGAGAGACAGAGAGAGAGAAAGGGAGAGAGAGAGTGGTGCAGGGACAGAGAAAGAGGGAGACAGAGACAGAGAATCCCAAGCAGACTCAATGCTGCCAGCACAGAGCCCAATGTGGGGCTTGAACTCACTAACCATGAGATCATGACCTGAGCCAAAATCAAGAGTCGGATGCTTAACTGGCTGAGCCACCTAGGTGCCCCTTGAATGCTTCTTAGCATACTTCAAAAACATTAAATAAAGGAAACTTAAAACTATACATATAGTTGTTTTGTTTTGTTTTCCCAGTGAGAGTAAGAAGTAGGCATTCCAATTTAAGGTGAAGAATTGTGATTTTAGATTTAATCAGCATAGACTGGCGATTAGTGTACCTCGGAAGCTTTTAAAAGTGTGTATATGATCCATTCCATAGAGATTTCAGTTTTGTGGGGGTCCAATGTGGATGCCCTCACCCAAAACAATGTTAAGTACTCCAACAATTCTATTAGTGAGTATCTGAACAATGAGAACTCTGATACATTCCTGGAATGAATGCAGATCGATAAATCACGTTGGAAAACAATTTGGAATTAGCTAATTTATAGACGCACATATCTTTTGTCCCAGGAATTTGACTTCTTAATGTACACCCTCAATGGAGCGTCTGGGTGGCTCAGTCGGTTAAGTGTCCGACTTCGGCTCAAGTCATGATCTCGCTGTTTGTGAGTTCGAGCCCCGTGTCAGGCTCTATGCTGACAGCTCAGAGCCTGGAGCCTGCTTCGGATTCTGTGTCTCCTCCTCTCTCTGCCCCTCCCATGCTCATGCTCTGTCCCTTTCTGTCTCTTAATAATAAATAAATGTTTTTTAAAAAATGTATACCCTCAAAAAATTAGTGATTGTTGTATACGTGCAAAAATGCTCATATCAGCATTGTTCATAATAGCCCCAACCTGGAAATGACTCAAATAATCATCACTAAAATGAGTAAATTGTAATATAATCATGTAATTGAAATGTATATGAAATGAAGAGGAACAAACTGCTACTAACATATAGCAAATCAATCTCAAAAACGTTAAGGTTAAGCAAAAGAAACAGGAACGAAATAATATACACACTGTAATTCTATTTATATAAGACTCAACCTCAGGCAAAATGCGTTATGTGGTTAAAAATGCAGGTATTTATAAAGAAAACAAGAAATTAGGACCATGAAACAGGATATGGCTACACCAAAGGAAGGCAACGTATTGTTTACTATTTGGTTTCACCTACTTTTATTTATTTATTTTTCTTTATTTCCCTTCAGCTACTTGCAGTCTTCTCTTTGATTCTCATTTCCTATAATGAACCATATTCAACTAGTAAAAATACTTGGTGGGACCTACTTACTGATATCTTCTCTCACTGTATTATTTCACACAGTCCACTGCCTTACTCACCTTCCGGGGAATGACAAGTAATGCTGGATCCCACTATGTGCGATCACACCAAATAGCACTTTTATATGAAACAAACAAAATGCCCACCACTCCAGCTGGAATTTGTGCCAGCCTCCAAATAGCCTCTCTGAATTTCAGTACCTTCGCTCTATCTGAGAAATGTTCAATCGATGTAAAACATGTTCTGTCACCTTTCTCTCTTTAAGACTGCTGGAAAGGGAGAAGCTAGAGTCGTTTCCTTTTTAAAGTGAGCATACATGGGGCACTTGATGTGATCTTCTGCCTGGGCCTGATTACCACGCTGGGGAAGAAATGTGCAAAATGAGCAGTCGGGACTGTTTCCATGGTTGCCAAGCTCTTTGCATAGAACAAAAGGAAGGAAGCCTCCAAAAGTCCCTCAGTCCTGGAGTTCAGCATGATTGAGTCCTGGAACTGCAGATGAAGGGGACACGCATGGTGAAAGGCAGTCGGTACACACTAATAATCTTGCAAGCTCATTAAGACAAATAGGCCACAAGTAACCATTTTGGGGATGATACATGAAACTACTCTACTAGAGTCTAGTAGAATTTTACACAGAACTTCATGGGGAAGGAAATTGACCTTTACTCAATGCGTTCTACACGCGTGGAACTAGCTAGGCAATCTTTGTACCAGGAGACATGATTATCCTTTCTCTTAATTTAACAGACGAGCAACAAAGATTCAGAGAGATCAGAGTAACTTTCCCAAGACAAACACTTGAGACTTTCCCTCTCCAATCCAAAGACAGTGCTGCTTCTACAGTATTACAGACTGGCAGCACGCGATTGGTCTAAGTAAGTAAGATATTTTCCAGAATACTCTGACAAAATGTGTTCCTGTGCTGTGTTTACACTAAAGAAGCTTTTCGTAACATTATCTGTATCCCTTTAATGGAGCCTCAACTTTAAAGGAAAGTTTTACATCAATATTAAAAATGGGTATGTTTCTTGCAAGTTATTAGTTTGATTTTGTGTAATGAATTTGATGAATTGTATAAGTGGCCATGTGCACCTCTTTGCAATGATCTCAAGGATGCTTAGAGTCAAATTTGGGACCCTACCGCAAGCTCTACAGCCTATGGATTCTACCTTGCTCCCATCTGATCACACCTATGTTCACGTCATTTTTATTTAGTTTTTCTCATCCTATAATTACGTTTTCTTTTGCTGAATCATATATATTTATGTCAGCAGAGACAAGACATGGTATGAATAATAATTCTCTTAAAAAGCAAGCTTCATGTTTCATCTCTTTAAAAATTTCCTAATTGGGTGGTTAGTCTTAGAGAATCACTTCTCTACTCATACCTCTAATTTCTTCTTCCACACCTCTTTTTAAAAAGTGTCTAATATGTTGTGTTATAGAGATATCTGCTCGGGACAACTAAAAATCCATTTATGTCTTGTTATATCTCTGTCAGAAGAATGAATTCTGCTCTGTCTCAATCTGACCTCTCGAATGTTATGCTTTGACAGACTCTCTCTCCTTCACCTGTCAGACAGTCTTGGGAATAAGAGGAGAAAAACACCTAGTAAATCACTCAGGATGTATCTATATTACAGAAGAAAAATCAAATGCAGCATTGGAATATAGTGATTCTGTTTCCTCCCCCAGAAAATCTAGGGCAGGGGTGGTAATGGAATTGACACGTTTATTCTTTATATTTAGAGACACATGGGCACATCCCATTAGTTACGTTTAAATTCTAATATTCAGCAAAAGACGCTCAACTCTCTTCTGGTTGTTCACTTTTTTCACCTCCCCTTCATACACAATGAGTCTCACAGGCAAGAGGTCATCTCTATTACAATGCCAAGATATACTCTATCAACAACCATGGCCTATGGGACTCCAGAGACATTTAAAACCCCGTTTCGGGGGTGCCTGGGTGGCTCAGTGAGTTGAGCATCTGACTTCGGCTCAGGTCATAATCTCATGGTTCGTGGGTTCAAACCTTGTGTCAGGCTCTGTGCTGACAGCTCAGAGCCTGGAGCCTCCTTCAGATTGTGTGTCTCCCTCTCTCTCTCTACCCCTCCCCAACTGGTTCTCTCTCTTTTTCTTATAAATAAATAAATGTTAAAAAATTTTAAAACCAGTTTCACTACAGTATGTTGGGAAATTTTACTCATATTTTTCCTATCAGTTTGCCTCGACCATCATATGGGCCAGACATAAGCCTCTCCTACTTAAAGCAATTGTAAACAGAACTTGTAAGTCAGCAAAATTCCTCTTTTTTTGTTTGCCTATTTTTCAGTTCTCTCCCAGTTCTAGTACTCACTGCTCCCACTGTCTTTTTCGTCACAATACACAACCTATGACGAAGGCAAAGCACTATAGCCAGAGAGACTGCAAGGGTCATATTTAGGCCCAGCTTCGGCCTCTGACGTCTCATATAACTTTCCTCTCCCAAGTTCTCAGCACTCACTTAGAGCACTAAAAAGTTTTGCTGCACACAATGGAGCTTGACTTCACACTTTAACACCACTGAAAGCCCTTGGAGTAATCCCTGTTTCAGCATCAACACACCAGATGATTTCCAAAGTTATATAATTATTCCATGTCAGCTAACAGAGGGCCAAAATGAAGCATTTGGAGTCAAAGAGAGAATGCAGAATGACAGAGGCCTGTAAATGATCTCACTGCTGAGGAAAAAGAGTAAGTGAGAATCCTAAGGTGACCCCTACCATCCACTGCTTATTGTGAATGTAAACTCCTTAGATCTGTTTACAGGATACTTCCTAGCATGGACCAGTAGGTCTTGTCAGGCCAAATCTGGAAATCTAGAAATGCCAGATCTGGAACCTCGGGAATTTTGCAGTTAGAAGGAATGTATTAGTATCTAATAAGAGGGAAAATTCATAACCAACTTGACACCGACTATGACTCTCATCTCCATCGCTTCCTCCCTCTTCCTTTTTCCCTCTCTCACCTTCCCTCTCACTCACTCTCTAGCTCACACGAATACACACATTCATATACTCACAGTTTTAATTTATAGATGAGGGAAGATGGCAAGAGTTACGGTTTTAATTATGTTGCTCAAGGTAGCTTGACCTGTAAGTTGTAAAACTGGGGCTCCAATCCCTGTCAATTAACTTGTGCCATTCTCTGTTCAGCTCTGACTGGGTGGTGGTCTAATTCAATGCCAATATTCAGATCATCTTGATCCAGCCATTGAGTTAGATGCTTGGATCACCAGTGAAAACATCTTCCTAGAGTTCAGTAAACCCCACTTTTTCTTATTTTCTCTATGCCTTTCCATTCTTTTCAGAACATGTCTTCCTGTCGTTTTCTGAGGAAACAGTTTTTCCTTGCATTTCTTTTCTCCCTACACCCTCTATGGTAGTTTTGCTTCTAAAACTTCTGGATATTCTCACCACCCATCCTCTGCACAACGTAACTCTGGGACATGAATCAAGTTTAAATTTCCATAATGTATCCTGACCACCCCCACGCCAAGCTCTAGACTCATATTCCTCACTTTAGCTTCATGTGGATGTTTCAGAGGCATTTGCTATGTTTTAGTATTTTTATTAGAGTAAAACTATGGTGTTACATATTGTGGTACCTGTCGTTCCCTCTAAATGGGTAATTTTGTAAACTGAGGAACTGAATCTTTCAGATCCAGTACCCATGCTTATTTGGTGACCAATATGTATCTGCTGACTATATGAATTAGGTAATGCATTAATACCCAACCTGACAAGGCCTGACATTGAAATATCTGCCCCCCTCTCTAATACTCATCCTGAAATTCCTAGTATCTGCTCCATAGGAGTTGAGAAGTATCTAATACTTATTTTTATTACTATATTATCTGTTCTATATAATACTTACATATAGAAAATATAATGATAGCTAGTATATTTATTTTATGTAATATACAATGTATATATACTACATATAATATATACACATGCCATATGGTTAATATGAGATATATCACTTACTACACATAATTTATAACTAGACATATCTAGATATAAATATATATAAATAAATATTTATATCTAGATATAAATATATAAATGTATAAATATAAATATTACATAAAATATTTAATTATAGAATTATATGACATAGATGTCATATAAACTAAAGATAGATACATCATATATATAGATATATACATCTGTATATACATATATACATATATACATCTATATATACATCTAGATACATTATATATAGTATATATGTATGCATATATATTTTTAAACTATCAATAAAGGCTCAGAGAGGTACAATATCTAAAGCCCTTTAACTAGTTACACACAAAGCTAGGCATAAAGCCCCAAACCTATTTCTGAGCTCAATGCTCCTATCTGCCATAATATGCTTATCAGTTATTTGAATAGGATCTATATTTTGAACATCATTTGTCATTTTCTTAACCATTACTGGAGTGCTTTACACAGAACAGGTGCTCAATACATTCCTCATACTTTAACACATGTAAAGGGATGGGATGTCTCATATTTGGAAGGTTTTGCGTAAAAGACTTTGTAAGTAAAACTTTGAGTCAGGCAACAGCAAGAGCAGCAGGAGGCATTTCCTAAAATAGGAGTAAAAGATTTACCCAATGTTTGAATCTCTCATCTTTTAAAAACTACATTGCGTTTGTGTAACCATCTATCCTCCTGGAGTTTTAAAATAGTCACCTGATCTGCAGAACAGGTACACAGGAGGTTCTTTGGAGAATTAGGTGAGAATGTATAAATACGATCAACATCAAGCTTATTACAAATTCAAAGTTGCCATATAAATGTACAAATAAACTTTGTAATTTATTCATGTAGGTACTATTATGATAATTTGTATACTCTATAATCATGTATTTATGATATTTTGCAAATTAGCTTATCAAATAATAGAATCTTAATAAATGTTAGTTGAGGCCCCTATCATTTATTTGTTTTCCCCTGAAGTATACAAAATATTCACTTCTCCCTAATTATCTCCATCATTCCAATATTATATGCATATTTAAACTGCTCCGTTAATACTTAAGCGATCTGAATATTTTAATTAAAAGAATTTTTTCATGCCCTTTGTCATTTTTTTTGTTCTAATACCGCTAAGCCATTTCAACTTTTTTACTATATCCAGTCCAGATAAAATTTATTAAATGTGCTGTTACATATTGGTTCATAAATCTAATTGGAGTTCAGAACACTTTTTTTTTTTTCTTTAGTTGCAGCAGCCTGGGAATGAACAAGCCTAAATTTTAATCCTGGTTCGGTCCCTAGCCACTTTTATGACAAATAGTAAACTATTTAACCTCTTTGTACTTCTAGTTCTTTACTTGTTAAAATTAGCACAGTGGGCCGGCCTATTACTATATAATTATTTTTCTAATTTTATGAAAAATATATAAGGCATATTAATTTTGAATGAGTATTATGATTTGGAATTACGTGTTCTACATTAATCAATTTGTGGTTTTTGACACAAGTAAAAGGTCAACGTGGCTACATGGCGGTGGTATAATCATTCAACGCACAGCTAATATGGTTCTAACTTGCCACAACCTTTAAGGAAAGTAGTTTGTAAATCTATAAATGAAGATCCCTAAAAATATTCATAGGCCTTGATCCACTAATACTCGTCTCAGAGACAGTTCTAAAGTTATAATTTGTACAACCGACATTTAACACGTAGTATATCCTCCTAGTGAGATTATGATAGCAAAAGTAGACAATTTACTATACAGCAATAGAAACAACAAATTCGTAAAATCGAAGATTATGTGGACATTAAAACTGCGTAATACAATTCAATGGAAAGTTCATAGAAAACGTGGAATAACACATGCCAAAATATTTAACAACAGCTTTCTTTAGAAGATGGGACTATAAATAAACTTTCCTAAAGTTTATTTTTCTTATTATTAAAAAAAAATGAAGGAAATGCAGAATGTCAACTGCTAATGAAAAGGCTTGTTAGAAATCAGTTTCAAGACAAAGAAGCATGTTTTAGTAGTACTGAAATCTCTCCAGAGTTTCATGTGTCAGGATGAACTTGTAGGTAGCAGGAAGTCTTCATGCATAGGATAGTTTAGTCACTTTGTCAGGATATTTTGTTTGGTACTCTACTTGTAAATGGCAGTTGGGCTAGGACAATTTTTGGTGCCCTTTAACTCTTAGAAACTATGGGCCTAGAAAATTCTAAAAGCTGTTTTCACTCTACAATTCTGTTTTTCTGTTTGAAGTTAATTTGCCTTGCTAGTCCGTTGGCATCTCTGTATCTCCTCTATAATTCTAATACTCTATAACCAAAACATTTCTAATTTTTGTCTAATAATAAAAATGGTTCATATGCATTGATCTCTGTGAGACATTTAATTCACTTTGTCAAGCAATTCCCATGTGCCATCTAGGCAACATAGGCAACAGCCTTATCAGATAGGTTATAATTATCCCATTTTAATATTTATTTCTTTGAAAGAGAGAGAGAGAGAGAGAGAGAGGGCAAGAAGGATAGGGGCAGAGAGGGAGACAGAGCATCCAAAGCAGGCTCTGTCCTAACAGCAGAGAGCCAGATGTGGGGCTCAAACTCACAAACTGTGAGATGATGACCTGAGCCAAAGGCAGGCGCCCCACTCCATTTTACAGATGAGAAACTGATACTTAGGTAGGTTATGTGATTTTTGCCCCAGCTCACAGATGGAGTGCATAGTATTGCTGAAAGATTTTATCTCACTTTGAAAACATAATGAAATGCAGTCTTTTGAATTCAGTCTCATACTGGAACCTATCTGCTAATGTGTAAAATGGGGCAAGCGACTATTCTCATTTTTCTTTCTCAAGTAAAGACAATGGGTGCAGGAACTTGTCATGTAGCTTTGGCAAATTTCTGACAGTGAGAGGGAGCACAGTATTACCAGTGGGTAACTGTAGTAGGAAGGGTGACAGCTCCTGTCGCTGTTCTCTCCAATGGAGCCAGAATTGCATATGTCTGTGAGCACAATGACAGAAGTATTTATATATGTGTCATCATAATGTTTGTGCTACTCACTTATACACTTAGAATTGTAGAATCTTCAAAAAAACTGAATGCACAATCTAAATTCCCTTCTCTACAATTTAAAAGAAACCCAACTGTCAGGTCTGAATGCAGCATTTAGGCATGGTTATTTACACACAGAGTCCTTATACACCACTCCATCACACGACACTTTCTAAAGTAATAAACAAGGAGAGAAGAAACGGAATTCTTGTGTCTACCACTAACGGGTTATGTGGCCTCAAAGAAATAGTAAGAATCCTTTCTAAGAATTTCATAATTTGAGAAATTTATGATAATTTATTCATAATTTGAGTGATTTATCTATTTTTTTTAGTTTTACTAGGAATTAAAGTCACAGAACATCTGAATCATTGTCTTCACACTTCAGAATAAATCTAATTGTTTTACACTGTCCTGACACTGTCTCTGAATACTATACTTACTATCATTTTAATATGTGCAATTCTGAGTACAGGTCTGAAATGCCTTCGTTACAGTTCAAGGTGTCACATTTATAAATACCATGCATTTGGCAACTGGAAAAATGCATTCAGGAAGAATTACTTTACAAGTATTCAAAAATAAAATCTTTTCTAAAGCAAGCAAAGAGAAATGAGTTTTACACCTCATTACCTTCCCCCAGTGACGACCACCTATTAACTAAACTCTCTGAAGGTCTACATATTTGTAGTTGGATTTCAAGTAATTTGACTGTCAAAATAAACATTAAGATAGTGTTCACTTTGCTTACTGTGCTAATCTTCAGATCTTTTTCTGAAATACAATTTTTGCACCTCCATAATGTAGTATATTGTATAACTGGTTGCTTTTAGAGAACAAGGTCATTATTATTTGTTACATGAAAGTATGGACCATGGAACACAAATATATTTTATTTGCACTAAAATACTACACTATGTTCTATTTTAACTTTCTGAAATATATGACAGATAACGCGTGCAAACCTACTCACACAAGAGTTTCAGAAGAATTTTAGATATAGGAAGAATCCTATTTCCTAATTGAGGAGTATTTTAAGTTGTACTAAGCCAGATGATCTCTCATTTGACTTTTTTCCTTGTACAATGGAGAAGGATGTTTGAGTCATCCATAAAAATGTAATAATGATCAGGTTGCTACCCTTTAAAGCCATGCCCTTGGGTTTTATTGAGGGTTGATGCAAGGAACAGCCATATGCAGATGGCTTCTGCATCAGCTATAAAATCATTTTTGAAGGCATTATCCATTTACATTATTCAATGTTCCCTGTAGAAAGACCTTGAGTGATATCCTTTTAGAACATCTTATCGGGGGAAAATGTTTTCTGTAGAAGTGATTTGCATTCTCTTGTTATTAATAAAGTCAAAACTTGTTTTCTATTTTTGTCCTGGATGCCAGGAAGCTCAAAGGGCTATTTCAATACTAACTCATGTAACTAATAAATTCTCAGGGCGAGTATATTTACCTCATAAATGTTATTTGAATATATATTTGTTTACCAGATTGTAGGTAGATTTTTGTCATCAGATACCTTAAAATCTTCTTGAACATGGAAAAAGTATGGGAGGGAAGGGAGACACAGATATTTTTCAATCACCTACTCTGTGAAGCACTGTGTTAACTGAGTTGCATATAGGTTTTAAGCATTATAATAATATCAGTAGAGCTCATAATTCATATTTTACAGCTTAAAAAATACAAACCTGAGGGGCAAAAATATGAAGCTAATTATACACA
This sequence comes from Acinonyx jubatus, assembly GCF_027475565.1. Classification (NCBI taxonomy): domain Eukaryota; kingdom Metazoa; phylum Chordata; class Mammalia; order Carnivora; family Felidae; genus Acinonyx; species Acinonyx jubatus. The sequence goes on from NC_069391.1 coordinate 45,344,112, forward strand.
GTCACTGTAGCTCCAATCCATTCATTTTTAAAAAATCTATGTCTTTTCTTCTAAAGCATATACACCAATAATTATAAAAATGAAGAAAAGATGCAAATTAGTTCACAGGCAGGACCATGATGGTGAGCATATAGGCAAACCACTCCGGACATATTCAATGCACAGGCAATCGTTTTGGTTTGGGACTGCTACCGTTTGTTTTCCTGTTGTTTTTTTAATGTTTCAGTTATTTTTGAGAGAACTGGGGAGGGGCAGGGAGAGAAAAAGGAGACGGAGAATCCAAAGTGGGCTCTGCGCTGAAAGCAATGAGCCCCATGTGGGGCTTGAACTCATGAACTGTGAGTTCATGACTTGAGCTGAACTTGGAGGCTCAACAGACTGAGCCACCCAGGCAGCCCTGCTACAGCTTTTTCAAATTAATTCACTGTACATGAAAACACTGGCTTTATTACTCAGCAGAACAACATAGTTGTTTTCTTCTATAATCAATATGGCCTACCAAGTAGTCTACCAAGTGGAGATTTTTGTGATGCACCAGATGAAAAATAATCAGTTTCTAGATATATTTAGAAAGAGAAAGAAAGGAAAGAAGACAGGGAGGGGCGTGTAGTTTTCTTTATGCATGATCCATTTAGACACTGATATCAAACCTTCCCTTCCTTTGGCTTATATCAATATAAATTATAACACAAAGGCATGACTCTTACTCCAAACCTCTCTAACTGCATATTGCGATCATCAAGGAGGATTTCTCCATTTTGGCTTCAAAATAAAAATGTTTTGTTTTTAAGAAATAATCTTATCTATGCTCATGTCCAAAGACCCTGATAAAACTGGTCTTGCATGGGACTCTAGGATTAGAATTTTTTAAAAAAATCTCCCCAAGTGATACTCCTGTGCAGTCAAGTTTGAGAAACGCTGTAATAAAACTGATTTGTAGGTGATTAATAAGGGATTAACTTACCATGCCCATTCAACACCCAGTCTCTTCACACTCACACAAACCCAGTTACACTCACTTCTCCCTAATGTCACTTGATAATATCCTCCTAGCTCTTTATTCCTGTCTGTGTAACCTCTATGACTCTTGCTTTGAACTCTTGGAACTTGGCATTCACTTTAAATCTCTCTCCAGAATCACAGGGTGCCTGGGTGGCTCAGTCAGTTGTGTCCGACTTTGGCTCAGGTCATGATCTCGCAGTTTGTGGGTTTAAGCCCCATCAGATTCTGTGCTGACAGCTCAGAGCCTGGAGCCTGTTTCGGATTCTGTGTCTCCCTCTCTCTCTGCCCCTCCCAAGCTCATGCTCTCTCTCCCTCTGAAAAACAAATAAACATTAAAAAAAAATTTTTTTTTAAATCTCTCCCCAGAATCAGATATCAGTTCTCATTAGTAGACTCTACGACAGCTTATTACTCTAGCCTTTATTCTCTCCTCTTGTCTTAGGAATTCCCTGTTCAAGACTAAACTGGAATTTAATCAACCTCATTGGTCAGTTGGTCAGCTTTATAACCCAAAATGGAGAGGGTGTAAGAAGATTGTTCAGGACACTCAATATATATGACCATGACTATCTTTACCAAAATACAACTATCATAGAGATGAAGAGAACAAAAGACAACTAACTCCTTAGAATTTGTCTTACTATGTTATGCAAACTTTGTCATAAAAAATGATTAGCTGATTAACTCAACCATAAAGAAATACTACCAAGAAATACTAAGAATTTTACCTCATGCACTTATGCCACTGTCTTATCATCAAAATTGAGCATGTGGGGCACCTGGGTGGCTCACTCAGTTAAGCACCGGACTTCAGATCATGATCTCAGTTCATGGGTTTGAGCCCCAGGTCGGGATCTGTGCTGACAGCTCAGAGCTTAGAGCCTACTTCAGTTTCTGTGTCTCCCTCTCTCTCTGCCCCTCTCCCGCTCACACTCTGTCTCAAAAATAAATAAACATTAAAAAAATTAAAAATAAAATAAAATTGAGCATGTAAAACAGTGTTTGGTTACTTTATTACAAACAGTGCTTGATACATAAAGGTTTTTAAAAGTCTAGTTTCATGTGTTTGGCAAATTCTGGTAAAGTGAGTAATTCCAAAAGCACAATATTTTATTTTGGAACAGTTCACTGATCAAATATTACACAATGGCACCACATAACATCTCTGAGTGTTTATGACAATTGCACTCAAAATAAAGAGCTTCATATCAAAACTCGAATAACAGCTAGGAGCCAAATTAGACTGAAGGACAGATTGCAAGAATCTTTAAGTTGTATATTCTTCCCAGTTCCCTGATAAAACTGCCTTTATCATTTTAATCCACATAATAGTTTCCGCCATTATAAATTTATCAACCAGATTATTCATATGCATGGCATGCATAATTATAATTAATTTGCTGAAGGCTCGTTTTGCTGCTTCTATTAATTATGAGCCCATGGCTTTAAATAAATCAATGAGAAGGGAGAAAATCTAAACAAGTGGAATATACTAGACCAGACCAATAAAGTACATCCCTCAGATGACATTCCCTGATGGTGTCAGGAAGATAACTTACTGGTATTTTGAACATCAGCCGGAATTAAAAATTTAACTAGTGAATCTAATGCTGCATTATCCTGGCCTGTTCTCTCTTCCAGATCAATTTCTACTAATAAATCATCAGATCACAAAAAGGGATACAAAGGCTAAAATATGGCAATAACAAAAATAAGCAGTGTGAATTATGATTCCCAAGGATTTAATTAGGTTTTTCAATTAACACAAGATGAATTTTCCTTTGTAATTAAATAAACTACCCCAGCTCCCCCTTCACCCATCAAACACGTAACAACAACAAGGGACCACATCCCAAGTTGTTAGAGGAGTCCATTCTACCTAAGTAAAATGCAACCATGTACTGGGAGAGACCTGAATAAGTCACACATTTTCACTATCTCTTTCCTCTAGCTCTCTTTGAAACATAAAACTCTCCACTACAGTAATTGTGGTGGGACAAACACAATATATCCTAAAGAAACTGCAGGGAAGATCTTTGATAATTTATTGAAGACATTTTTGAGAATGGGTAGTCTTTGATCATAAAAACCAATTTTGAAAAAATTTCTAACACTTTTCAGTGGGAAAAAAAAAAAAAAAAGGAGAGCTGTTTGGGGATATTAAGCAACACAGTATTTCTGAACAATTGTCTCCTGTTTCTGAACAAGAACCTCGGGGGAGTACATTGCAATTATAGCCCCGAGCCATGCCTAAACCGCATTTTTAGTGGTTGTTTGAATTGAAGCTTCCCCTATAAAAAATGTTTCCTTACACTGGAAATCAAATATAAATGGTACAAGTTCCAAGTTCCTCAGAAAGCTATAGGAATCCTCAGATGACCTTATTGGTTTTTTGTTTTTGTTTTTGTTTTTGTTTTTTTTGTTACCTGTAATTTTATAACTGAGTCAGAATCTTCGGACATTCCTACTTCCAATACAAATGAATCAAAATTTTTTTATAGGAGAGTTACTATCCATCCCTGGTTTTGCCCATTGTCCCAACATAATTATTAATAAAGCCCTTGCACTATCAAATATTTCTTGGTTCAGAAAATAAGTGATGCAGTTACCCCTTTATAGGGGGTCTTAAATTGTTTTTAAAAAGGAAACAAAAATGAACAACAGCCACTTTTATCCCCTCTCTCTCCATAAAGTCAAGGATTTTTATCAGCTTTGCTCATTGACATACCCAGAACCTGAACAATCTCAGAAACACAGGAGATTCAGAATAAATAGCTCTTGAATTAATAAATCTCTAAAAGCAAAAGGCTAAAATGTATTCCAAAGAGTAGCACCCTTCACAAGCAGGCTGCCTGTGAAAATCCTTACATTTTAAATCAAAAAGTAACCTTTTATATAATTTTAAAACCTAGTTGCAGATCAGAACGTATAGTAATATATCAACAACAACCTGAACTTAAACTGGTCTTATTTCCTTTTAAAAGAAATTAATAAGTTTTCCAGAGCACAAATCATTTGTCCACATTTTTCCATCAGGACTTTATTTTTTAGAGCAATTTAGGATTCACAGAAAATTTGAGGGAAAGGTACAGAGATTTTCCATATATCTCCTGTCCCCACACATACACAGCCTCTCATTTATCAACAATCTCACCAAGTAGTGCATTTGTTACAACTAAGGAACGCACACTGACACATCATCATGCCCCAAGGTCCATTACACTTCACTCTTACCAATGTACATTCCATGGGTTTGAATAAATGTATACATATATACCTATCATTATGGTATCATAAAGAATATTTTCACTGTCCTAAAAATCCTCTATGCTTCACGTATTCATCCTTCTCCCACCCTAATCCCTGGCAACCATCTTTTACTGTATCCAGTTTTGCCTTTTCTAGAACGTCATACAGTTGGAATCATACAGTGTATGTGGCCTTTCTACATGGCTTCTTTCACTTAGTAAGGTGTATTTAAATCTCTACCATGTCTTTTTATGGCTTGATAGCTCATTTCTTTTCAGTGCTGAATAATATTCCTAATTCCAATATAATACAGTTCATTTATCTAGTCACTTACCAAAGGATATCTTGGTTGCTTCCAAGTTTGGGAAATTATGAATAAAGCTGTTATAAACATTTGGGGGTAGCTCTTTGAATGGACACAAGTTTTTAGCTACCTAGGGTGAATATCAAGGAGTACAATTGCTGGATCGTATGGTAAGAATATGTTTAATTTTGCGTTTTTTTTCAAGGCAAGAATCACTGAGTATAAATGAAGATGCCAATATTAAAAAGATTAATGAAGCTTGTCAAGTAGAAAGTCAGTTGATTTGATTACATTAAAGTAAGTTAGGGGCGCCTGGGGGCTCAGTGGTTAAGCATCCAGCTTTGGCTCAGGTCACACAGGATCTCACAGTTCATGAGTTCAAGCCCCACATTGGGCTCTGTGCTGACAGCTCAGAGTCTGGAGCCAGCTTCCGATTCTGTGTCTCCTTCTCTCTCTCTGACCCCCCCTGCTTGTGCTCTGTCTCTCTCTCTCTAAATTAAATAAATACTAAAAAATTAAAAAAATAAGTTAAATAAAAAGGTTATCGGGAAGAGGTAGAAGCTTATGACTGGGAAAATGAGGAATTTAATTTCTATGAATTTCTCATTTTCATGTTCCCCAAAACTACATTTTCATATCAACTTAGATATTAGAGATGGCAGGTTTTTTTTTTTTAATTTTTTAATGCTTATTTATTTTGAGAGAGTGCATGTGTGTAGTGGGGGAGGGGCAGAGGGAGAGGGAGAGACAGAAACCCAAGCAGATTCCATGCTCAGTGTGGAGCCTTATGCGAGGTGGATAGCGAGACTTGATCACACAGGATTGATCATGAGATCATGATCTGAACTGATAACAAGAGTCAGACACTTAACTAACTGAGCCACCCAGGTGTCCCAGAAAAGGCAGTTTTTTAATAGTATATTAATCGAATTAAGGGTTTTCTCCCCCCACTTTTTTTTCTAGCAGTATCTTTATCAGGCAAGACAGAAAATAGACAACAAACTATGTGTTTTGTTTGTTTGTTTGTTTTGTTTTCTTAAGATTTTAATTTTAAGTAATCTCTACATCCAATGTGGGGTTTGAACTCACGACCTGGAGATCAAAAGTCACATGCTCTTCCAACTGAGCCAGTCAAGGACCCTGACAATAAACCACTTGTTTATTAAATCCTATTTTATTTAATTGACAAAAGAGAGAAATCGGATGTCTCTACTATCTTTGCATAGTTATATACTTAGGAAAAAGAAGAGGAACTGGGAAATAAATGAGTCTGTCTTTACCGTATTACCTAGACTTTACTTTTTCCATCTTCTTGCCTCTGTCTCCCAGGTACTGAGTTTCCATTCACCCTGGCTTCCTGCCTGGCTCATTTTCTCACTCTCCCCATGGTGGCATTCCAAAGTACGGCTTCGTATCTGCCATCAGCTTTTCTTCACAAAGAGGCTTGTATATAAGTAATATTTTCTAGATATGATGTCATAGCTTAGAGACCACGATATTAGGGATAGAGTTAAAATGTAACCATATAGCAACAGTGGATTTAACTGTCAATGTGGAATGGCAGGATGGTAAGATGACATTCAGCTCACTAACCTGTTGAGTCTATGCTTTCTTGAATTTCTAACGGGTGCTCATTTTCCAGAGGTTTTCCCTTTAATCTGTTCCCCACAAAGTAACCAAAGTAAATTTTAGAAGCAAAAAAATTTTATCATGTAATTCACAGTTTAAAACCCTAAAATGGCTTGCTATCCATCTTACTTTGGATAAATCTCAAATATTTAGCATGACCTAAAGATCTCCTTTGATATGGTCTCTGCCCACCACATGAGTTTCATTCTGTGTTACTCTTCCCCAAATCACTTTGCCCTATTTCAACCCTTGCTCTTCCATTTTATAGAACCATTCTTACCCCCAGTTTTTACTGATACATCTTGTCCTTTATGTCTTAACATCACTGAAATAGAGAACACCCTGACCCTGAATCCAAGCCAGGTATTCCTGATCCTGTTTCTTGGGATTACCTTTATTTTCCTTCACTGACATTACCGAAATGTGTAATTGCTTACTGTGAGTTCCACTTATGAAGCTAAAGGGTTCATTTACTGAACTGTAAACTCCCTGATAGTAGATACTAACTCTGCTGAATTTGTCACTATTATACCTCTTCAGACTTGAATATAATAGGTGATCAATACATACTTGGCGAATAAATAAATTAATTAATGAATCCCCCATTGTGTCAGTGTAGGACACTAAACAACTCAATATTTCATTATTGAGAAGGGCGAGTTTTCACTTTTGGGCCAGGATCAGTTATGATGAATTTTCAAGTAATCATAAGCCACACTAGTGATATCCTATATACATTAGAAAAAAATTGGCATCTAAAGCAACAGATAAAATCAAAAGCAAAAATCTGACCAGCATTTTGATGAGGCATACATTTGCATGCATTTTACATTTCATAAAATGAATCCTTAGGTATAAAACATGTCCAACAAAATGAATATCGTCCAAATAAATTGCACATTAGCATATATTTAAATATCATGAAAATTGGCCAATTTTGCACATTTCTAGTTTTCTAAAAACTGTTGCATGGTGAATTTCAACCCACTACCCCAATAAATTCCAAATGAAACTTTTCTGCATGATAAAGTAACAAAAGGAACCAAGGACTAACATAATCTCTACAGGATATCTACCATAAAGACCATATATATGTAAATTCTTGAGAAAACATTCCTATTAGTTCTAGAGAGAGTTGGATGTTGTCTACAATTTAATGTTTAAAAATCCCAAAGTGTATTTTAGGTGAATTTAAATAAAAATTGAAGCTGATATATACAAAAATAATTTTAAAGAAGACTATCATTCAATTTAATATAAAAAAGCTATGATTAGCCATGTCCATAATTATACCTTATTAGGCACACTAGTGACCCCTATACAGAATACTTTTTTCAGTTTATTTATCTGTTTTGAGAGACAGCATGAACAGGAGAGGGCAGAGAGAGAGAGGGAGAGAGAGAGAATCCCAGGCAGGCTCCACACTGTCAGTGCAGAGCCTGACACAGGGCTTGAACACACGAACCGTGAGATCATGACCTGACCCGAAACCAACAGTCGGATGCTCAACTGACTGAGCCACCCAGGTGCCCCCAGAATGATTTTTTTCTGTATATATGCAACATATATTTACACACATCCATAAATATACACAAATATTGCAATCACACATATATATCTTTTTCAATGAATTTCTAAGCTGGAAAGAACAGAAAATTATTCAAAAAAATAAAACAAAACAAACAAACAAAAAAACTAACAAAAAATACAAAGCCAAGAAGGGAATCCAGAAAGGAGAATTCTGTCCTAAAGGTAGCCCTTGCCTGGAGGGTATACCTAAACTTCATAAATCTGACCTTCACTTTTCAGGACCTCATAGGACTTAGGAGGTAAACAACAAGGTCCAGGTTCATTCAAGTTGAGCACTTAATCCAATATACTTCTATTAAATAAAGGCTATCTATAGTCTATCTCCTACTGAAGAAGTTCGATAAGATTCTTTCCACCCTCCTAAGGGGGAAAAAGTCTCATGGTAGGTTCTTACTTCTGATATTTAATTTTACATGTCAACTGGACTGGGCCATAGGGTGTCCAAATATATGGTTAAGCATTATTCTGTGCTTAGCTATTTCTGTGATGGATTTTCTTGACAAGATTTACATTTGATTTAGTAGTCTGAGTAAAGCAGATTGCTCTCTCCAATGTGGGTAGGTCTCATCCAATCTCTTAGAGGCCTGGATAGATTAAATGGTTAAAAGGATTAAAAGGGTAAAGGAGAATCCCTCTATTTGTGTGACTTTTTTGAGCTAGGACATTGGTCTTTTGTACTTAGAACTAAAACTTGCTCTCCTAGTTCTGAGGCATTTGGACTTGAACTTGAATTTACCCTATCCATTCTTTTGGTTTTTAACAGTTCAGACTCAGACTAGGGCTACACAACTGGCTCTCTGTGTTTCCAGCTTGCAGCTGGAAGACTGTGGGATTCTCATTCTCTTTAATCAAATGAACCAATCCCTTATGATAAATCTCTACAAATAAAGTAGATATAGAATATAAATATGAAAAAAATAAATATGAATATGAATAGAGACTTATGTACACTCTCTCATCCTCTTGCCGTGTGTGTGTGTCTGTCTCCTCTTGGTTCTATATCTCTGGAGAATGCTAAATAATACATTGCCAAATGCAAAAATGGAGACTTAAAAAAAAAAAAAAAACTAGGTACAACTAGTATAATTTGGAAGTGATCCCAGAAGGACAAATGTTGAGTGTGGAGCCTGCTTAAGATTCTCACTCTATAAAAATAAAAAAAATAAAACATACTACTTTATATAGTAATCAAATAGTAAATACATTGGAATAAGTCTAATAAATCATATGTAAGATTACCATGCAGAATATTGTAAAATTTTATTGAAATATATTTTAAAAGACCTATTCAAAAAATTACAAATTCCAATCCATTAAACTAATCCATGTAAATCAATTGGGAGATCATGTCAACTAACACAGAATAAAGCAATAGATTCAATGTAATCTCAATCAAAATTCAAACTTTGTTGTTTGCTTTGTAGAGTTTGGTAAGAGAAAAGTGTGAAGTTTTCCAGTGTACTCCTGAAGAAGAGCAAGGTTAGGACTTGGCCCAACCACTTTGGAAAGGCAAAGTTTGTGTATTATTAGCAAAGACATGGACAAACTGACAAATGAAATAAAATGGAGAGCACAGAAATACACAGTATTTGGAGATAGGATTCATGATATAACTGAATTACCCAAAATTAGGGAATAGATGGTCATTTCAACATATGATGTTGCAGCAACATATGCTGCTTCATCATACGGTGTAAAGATGAAATTCAATCCTTACCTCACATTATGTCTGAAATTTCATTACAGATGGATTAAAGAGTCAAACAGGAAAATCAAAATTAAAGGTGAAATCCAATCTTCTACTTGTGAAGAAATGCACAAACTCTGGATTCAGATACTCTCTGGATACAGATATATTGCCCACTTTTTCCCAATAGGAAACCTTTTCTCAGGCTTTGATGAGTGCATCAATCCCACAATGCTTCCTGAACTGTTTCCTAGAATGTTCTCTCCCTTCTCTCCCATTTCTAAATCGAACCCATTATATAATTACTAATTCTTCAACAATTTTGTCCACTTTCTTACCAAGAGTCACCTCTTTCTTCTCCAAAGCCCAATTACACTTCATGCCTATGCCAACATTTGCCAATGCACGTACCATAAAAATCTGAGGGAAAATAGAATTCCATTGTCAAATAAGTTTAGAAACCACTACAAACTTAAGCTTTCTATTAAGGATTCACATTACCATAGAATTTTGAGAAGCTCTTCAATTTAAGAAAACAAACAAAAAACCTGATTAACTTTGCCAAAGCCAACACTTGCCTAAATTATTTGGCCACAGAACGTTTTATTTAAATAGTACCTGGGGATTCTTCTTGGAACATACATAATATATATATCTATGCTTCTAGGGCATAGATGCCCTAGAGAACATGCCCATTATCTTCCATTTTATCAGGTATTATAGTGCTCTGTGCATATTTTGAAGTTATAAAGGTTTTATTAAATCTTCATCTTTCTTACAAATTTTCTTCTCAAAGGCAAATATCACACCAAAAAATTATAATTTCAGAGAGAAAATCCAGTGACTTATGTATTTACTCAAGTTGAATCTTTATACTGTAATTTATACTCTATTAAAAATATCTTTTACTAAAGAGAAGGTGAAGCTTATAATTTTTAAGGAATACCATCACCATGGTAATGTTAGGTTCTAAAAATTATTACTAAAGTGAACGGCCTATTTGGTAATCACTCACCAGGTCTGTATAAATCCATAAACTCAGAATCAATAATATATATATGCACATATACTCATAAGTTGGTAGAATCCCAATGTGAATGTGCTATTTAATCATTTTGGAATTCACTATATTATTTGGCTACATTGGAATCTGTGTCAAATATTTCTTCATATATACAACTGGTGCACTGAATGTAGTAAACAGATATTGAAAATCTTTACCTTTGTATTTACATACAGAACTTTTTTAAGAAGCAATACTAGAAGAAATGGAATTCAATAATAGAAAGATATTGAGATACATATAAATATCAAGGATAAACATGATAACATTAAAGGTAATGGATAAGTTAAAATTAAATCATAAATAAGTTTTGAATCATATCTCTGAAGGTTGAGGTAATATCTGTAATTGTCTAAAACAAAGTCCTCCTCCATATTTCTTATTTCCAGTCTAGGCAGTGCATAAATATTGAAAATATGGTTATATTCAGTGTGAGTACTTGATGTCATTTTTCAAAGTTAACAACTATCAGGTATTATATGGCGTTCTATCAAAACAAAGAAATTACTAGAACAGAAATAAAAAAAAAACACTATATTCTGCACATCCGAGCTTCTCTTCTAATCACTATATAATTCATAAATGTATAGCTACATTTTATAGCCTTATAGCCAAGTAAAGCTTCCATTATGGAGTTAAAAATATGTATTACATTAATATCTCTATGTGTCTACTTACCTACCTTTACCTATCACTGAGAAAAAAATCACCTGCATGTAATTTATTTAAACTTGATAGTCTGGAGCCAGGGAATAGGCCGAATGGATAAAGAAATACAGGATGACACTGTATATAGTAGTGGCTTTTAATTAATAGTTTCACATTACTAATGCCTGATTGTCCCCTACTTTTGAAAACATTTTTTTTAAATCTTTATTTTTGAGACAGAGAGAGAGAGAGAGAGACAGAGCATGAGCGGGGGAGAGGCAGGGAGAGAGGGAGAACCAGAATCCGAAACAGGCTGCAGGCTCTGAGCTGTCAGCACAGAGCCCAACGCGGGGCTGAAACTCACGGACGACGAGATCATGACCTGAGCCAAAGTTGGACGCTTAACCGACTGAGCCACCCAGGGGCCCCATATCCCCTACTTTTGTATAACTCTTCACAGTCTCAAAAATATTTTCATGCACATTAACTATTTGATTAGTAACTAATTACCAAATTTAGTAACTAATTAGCTAAACCAAAGTAATCAACTAGGTAGAGCAGATTATCTTCTTTTAGCTCTTTAAGCAGTGAAGGAAAGACTTAGTGTCAAGTGGCTGGCCCAAATGCACAGACGTACTCTCTGGCAGACCTTACCCAAGATTACTTAGTTAGTTCATGACAACCAAACTATGATCCATCTACATTCTGAAAAGGACATCATGAGAAATGGAACTAAAGTAATAGTAGCTAACATTCTGAAGCGCAATGATGAATGCTTTAGTCTTCCGACCCTCAGAGCAAACATACCGGGTAGATGTAAAAATTCCATTTTCCGGACATGAAAACTAAAGCTCAGGTGTAAGGACCACTGGTTGTCAATACGACAAAAAAACTCTAATAAAATAAAAATAGATCCTCTAAGAAGCAAACAAATATCTGCCACATAAGACATTTACTGGGAGAAACACTTAGGAGTTAAAAGGGTAAAGGGATGGGTGAAGGTAGAGAGAGAGATCAGACTGTGATGCAGTTCTGATCCCTTAGAAGGACGAGTCCCAGTCTTCAGTTCAATTTTTTAAAAGTCTGGTCAGGTCAATGGAGTGAGCCAAAGTCACAAGACAGGACCACTACCTCCCAGGAATGGGCCAGTCTTATTATCCCTGCTGCACTAATTCATAAGTATGCCCTGCACAAACGCAGTAGATGCAGAGTGCCATCGCTCAATTACCCTCCCTGAGGCAGGAGATATGAGTGACACATTGTCATGGTCGACCCATACCCTGACCTCACACCATGCACAGAAATAATTTCACGGTGGGTTAAAGAACAAATAATGAAGAGAAAAAACTAGGAAAGTTTTAACAGATATAGAAAATGTCTTTCTAGCTTTGGTGTCACAAAGACTTTCTCGACACAAAATACTAACCGTACAGGAAAATACTGGTAAATTTGACTACGTTAAAATTAAGAATTTTTGTTCCTCAATAGGTTCAGTAAATGAGTGAAATAACATGCCACACACTGAGCTAAGGTATTAGCAACATGTATTACTAATAAGATCTAGTACCTAGAACCAATTAGAATAACAACTGCTAGGAGTCTTGAATAGGACTTTCATAAAGGGGAGGCTCATATGGCCAATAGGCATATGATAAGACAAACTGCTCTAACAATTAGGGAAATGCAGATCAAAACCATAATGTGGTAAGATTACAAACCTACCAGATCGGTGAAAAATAATGACTGGTAATAAAAATGTTGAAAGGAAAGACATGCAAAGTCCCACAGCTAATGGGAGTATAAAGTGGTACAACTATTCAGGAAAGAGTCAGGCATTAATTAACTAATGAAGTTATAGATGCACACATCAAATTACCCAGTAAATGTACTCCTAGGTGTGTATCTACATTCCAAGAGATACATGTAGGAATGTACACAGTAGTTTTTTCCTTAGGAGACACACACTGGGGTGTAGGAGGGTAAAATTGCCCATAGACAGTAGAATGCATAAATAATACATGAGCTAATTTGATCAGTTACTATCGAGTGGTATACAACATATAGAAGAAATGAAATAAGCTGTATCCTTTTTTAAAAAAAATTTTTTTTTAACGTTTATTCATTTTTGAGAGAGACAGAGACAGAATGTGAGTGGGTTAGGGGCAGAGAGAGAGGGAGACACAGAATCTGAAGCAGGCTCCAGGCTCCGAGCTGTCAGCACAGAACTGAGCCGTCAGCACAGAGCCCGATGCAGGGCTTGAACTCATGAGCGGTGAGATCATGACCTGAGCTAAAGTTGGAGGCTCAACAGACTGAGCCACCCAGGCACCCCAAAATGTTTTTATTTATTTTTGAAGGAGAGACAGACAGAGCATGAGTGGGGGAGGAGCAGAGAGAGAGGGAGACATAGAATTTGAAGCAGGCTGCAGGCTCTGAGCTGTCAGCACAGAGCCCGATGTGGGGCTCAAACTCAAGAACTGTGAGATCATGACCTGAGCTGAAGTCGGATGCTTAACCGACTGAGCCACCCAGGCACCCCGAAATAAAGCTGTATCTTTAACACAGACCAGTCCCCAAAACATAATATTAAGGAGAAGAAACAAGTCACAGAACAAAAAGTGAACGTGATTTTCATTGAAGCAAAGGAAAACTACACTGTATTATTAAGGGATTCGTATATACAGGGTGGACCTAAAAGAGTATAAGTGGAAATAATACAAAAAATACATTACTTCTGAGGGACAAGGGTTTGGAAGAAGGGAGCCACAAAATAGAAAGAAGGACATGCAGAGTTTTTCTAAAAGGTTAATGAATACACTACAGGGTTAGGGTATTTTTTTTCCCCAAAATGTAAATATAAATTTTATAATCCTATTTGTATGTATATTCTCATAATTCATAGTCAATAAAAGAAAGTAAATCTCAGAAAAGATGAGTAAGTTGTTCAAGGTCACACAGTTGATAAAGAATGATAAAATTAAATTGATTATGTGACCAGATTCCAAAACATGTGCTCTTTCTTCACAAATTGTCAACGACTGAGTTTTCTCATCTAAGTAATTGTTGGCCTCTTCAACAGCAGTTTTTACTTACAAAGTATATCTTGATCATTTATAAAGGAATGCCCTTGTTCCATATAGTCGATTGATGTTATCCCCGCAGTTGGAAACCACATCGCACAGACCCTCAGAAGGCAGCCATCATACTTAATGCTTCTGTCTCCATTTTCTCTTTTCCCAACTATAAATATACCCACGTCTCTTTCATCTTACACAAATTCTCAACTACTTATTCTCTGGCTTAAGCCAATTTGATCTCCTGTTTTTTGAAGACAAACATAAGAAATTAAGGGGCAGAGAGAAAGAGCATGAGAGTCCTGCTTTCAACAGCTCCCTCCTCCTCTTACCTTTCAAGTAGCCCACTCATAATTAACCTTCAATAATTTTGCAAACATTTATGGAGCACTGAATTATGTACCAAATGCTTGAGATTAACTTTTTCATTAAACCCTCACAGAAACAGTTTCATTAAACCTTCAAACCTATTTTACAGATGGGAGCACAGAATTTAAGGCACAGAGGCTCACGAGGTGCCTCTGTCGGTAAATGGTGAGGCTGGGGTAGAAAACAGGCAATCTGCCTTCAGAAATGTTAAACTTAACTGCTGCATCCTGCTTTCCCCTCAATAAATCTAAACATGTCATCTGTTACCACAAGATTTTCCTCCAACTGCTTCCTCCAGGCTCCATCTCTCTGGGTTAGGATTTTTTTCCTATAGGATCCCATACTACCCGGCGGATATACCTGTGCTTGGACAAGGAAGCATAACGGTTAACAGCATGAGTCCAAGAGTCAGACTATCTACAGTAAAATCCTTTCTTTGCTGTTTCATATACTTGTGAAGTTTTGAGATAAACTTACTAAATCTCTGTAAAATGGGGGTAAACATATCTCCCTCAGGACTGTGGTGAGTTTTAAACAAAATACTAGTAAAGTACTTAAGATATTGTTTAAAAACCAGGGGAAATGCTCCATGAAATTTTTTTCTGTTATCTTTGTCATTCAGGAACACAACAGGCTTCCTACATGTCAACTGTTACCTTTATATAGGAAGAACAAACAGGAGCCCCTGGGTGGTTCAGTCGGTTAAGCATCCTAATGGTCTCATGCTCCCTGTGCCCCTCTCCTCTCTTCCCCTCCCCAACTTATACACGTACGGTCTGTCTCTCTCTCTAAATAATTAAATAATTAATTACATTATTTGAAAAATAAATAGGGGTTCAGTAGGTTAAAAGTCTGACTTCGGCTCAGGTCATGATCTCACAGTTCATGGGTTCAAACCCTGCATCGGGTTCTGTGCTGACAGCTCAGCTCCTGAAGCCTGCTTCAGATTCTGGGTCTCTCTCTCTCTCTGGCCCTCCCCGGCTTGTACTCTGTCTCTCTGTCAAAAATTAACAAACATTAAAAAAATAAAGGAAGGAAGAACAAACAAATATGGGTTACTAGATGGGGAGTATTCCCTTCATTAAGAATTCAGTCTTTCTCTTGCCAGGTCCTGGATGGGCGGAAGAAAGCGAGCATCCCTGCTCTCCTTGTCCCTTGGAGACCCCAGGAACTCACAATTCTATACCTGCTTTCTCTTCCAGGAGGACTGAGGCAGTAAAGTGCGTTAAAGGCAAGAGAATCAAAACTGCTGCTGGTTCTCCTGTGTGGTCTAGTCCTACACTCATTTACGAATATCTCTTTATCTTTACTAACTCCACCGTTGGGGCCGAGAAGATTCTGGCAAGTAATTCACTGGAGGCTTCTTGAATGATCTGCTGCTCTTCAAGATTCTGGAAAGTCTACTTAAGCCCTTATTGAACTGAAATGATAAAGTGGTGTACGTATGGCAGGGCGGATCACTAATAAAGAGAAGTCCATAAGGACCATAACAATCAAGACGGCTTTGCTGATAAAATAATTAACGCAGTCTTAAATGAACAATCCTAAAGATGGGGTTCTTGAGCTAACGGCTAAGAAAGAATTCTTGAGACATTCTTTAGTTCAAAAAGGTGATTTTACTAAAGCACAGGGACGGGACCCGTGGGCAGAAAGAGTTGCACCGGGGTTGTGAGGAGTGATTGATCATATACTTTTAAGTTAGTGGGGGTCTAAGGAATTTGAAAGCAAGGTTTTCAGGACCTTGAGGAGCTAGCTGCTGTTCAGATAAGGTTACTTTCAGTCTTTAATAAAACAAAAACATCAAGGAAGTAAGGCAGCCATGAGTTCCTTGAGGAAGGTCATGCTCTGAATGTCTCAGGTATCTATCAAGGGCCTGCAGGCTGTATGGAGATTTAATTGAAGGTACGTTTCTCTTGCCTCTGTTTCCCTCATCACTAACACACCCCCGTAATGTAAGGATGCCAAGAACAAGTTATTCAGATTAATATCTAAATCAGTGAATTATCTGTCATTGGGAAATTCTTATTAAAATATTTATAAATTATGTAATAAATTCTTCCCTACTTTAGACATTATTTTCCAAATTATAACGATTTAAGGGGTCTCTTAAATTCAAACTATTCTCTATCTTATCTTTTTATATTATCCAGTCTTGAATTTTGCTTAGAAAAGCAGAAACTTATTTCCAACATATTATGCCACCTCCTAAATGCAATTTCATTTATACTTACTTTTGAATAGAGTGAACTGAAGTTTAAAAACACTAAATACTGAAGTCAGATCTACTGAAATTTGCATGAATAACACCCTTCACAGAAATTTGGATATAGATGACAATAGGCCACAACCATGTTGTCAGAATGGTTTAATACATGGAACTATGATATTTGTTAGTTGTGGAGTCTTGAGAAAATAACTGGGTCTCAGTTTTATCATTTATAAAACAACCTTTATACTCTCTATAGATACAGAGTGGTGAATCAGGGAATTGAATGTGTGAAGTCACTGCCCTATTTCTTCGCTCGCAAAGGCGTTTGATAGACGCATATTTTAACTAAAATTCTTTACTGTTTTCTGCTTCCACCCTTTACCCGGTGACTTGCAGATCCATCCTTGAGTTCGAGCTTGACCACGTGACTCGTTGCAGCCGCGGGGATGTCACCAAGCGTGGCCTACGTGAAGGTTTTAAATACGCATGTGCCCTTGGGCTTCCTGTCTCCATGAGAAAAGCCGTCATTGTCTACTCAGCCTGGGCTCCAACATGGAGCGAACCTGATCGTGATACTCAGTGAGGAGCTATAGCTTGAAGCAGATCTACCTACCCAAACCGCACTGCGGTTGCGGAGAAGAAATAATTACTGTTGTCAGTCATTGAGTTAATCCACTAAATGTTGGGATTCTGTCTTATGCAGCACTTATGTGGCAATAGATAAATGATACTATTGCTTCACAGTGTGGTATATGTAACTTAAAAATATCTAAGGAGCACTTGGGTGGCTCAGTCAGTTAAGCGTCTGATTTTGGCTCAGGTCATGATCTCGCAGTTCGTGAGTTCGAGCCCCACGTCGGGCTCGACGTGCTGTGTGCTGACAGCTCAGAGCCTGAAGCCTGCTTTGGATTCTGTGTCTCCTTCTCTCTCTGAACCCCTCCTCTTTGTGCTCTGTCTCTGTTTCTGTCTCTCTCAAAAATAAATAAACAAAAAAAAATCTTAATCTTTAATTTCTTCATCTTTTTTGAGAGATTAATATTATCTGTTTGTAGGTTTTTTATGAGAATGAGTCATTATTTGTATAGCATTTAGGATGCTTTACGTAAGTTAGCCCATAGAAGCGTTATATAAATATAACCTCTTATACTTTTGTTGTTAATAGACCTCAGTTCCTGGATTTTTTAATGTTATGTGCTTCCATCAGTTAGTCTCCATGGCGTTCTTCTCTGAAAAATAATTCAGTACAGTAAGTTTGTTTCCCTCCAATGTAAATGTCTTCCAGTTAGAGAATGTACCTCTTGATCGACATAGCAGCCTCCGACTTAACAAATGTGTTGACAACATGTTTTAGGTATGCATGGAGAAAGAATGACTCAAACACATAGCCACCACAGGAAGTGTTATCTGAGAGGAAGGCAAAGGAAGCAGCTTATGACTGGCAACTTCAGTATTAGAGAGTTGTTTCCCTATTGTACATAGAATTCATGCTTTTTTCTTTTCCCCCCATTTTTAAAATTATTTATAAAGTCCCTTTATAACATAAATCAGTAAAAGACATATATATATGGAACAATAGAAAGACATAGGATATAGCTACCGTGATGGTTAAGAATATGTGCCAACTTTGTGCTTAGCCCACGGTTCCCAGTTTTTCAGTCAAGCATCAGTCTAGATGTTGCTGTAAAGGTACTTTTTAAAAAATTTTTTTGATGTGTATTTGTTTTTTAAGAGATGGAGAGACAGAGTGCGAGTGGGGAAGGGGCAGAAAGAGAGAGAGAGGGAGATAAGAATCCAAAGCAGGCTCCAGGCTCTGAGCTGTCAGCACAGAGCCTGATGCAGGGCTCGAACCCATCAGTGGTGAGATCATGACCTGAAGCAGAAGTCAGATGCTTAACCAATTGAGCCACCCAGGCATGCCCAGATGTGAATGACATTTAAGTGAGTACAATTCACATAAAGTCGATTGTCCTCCATAATGTTGGTGGGCAACATTTGAACAGTTGAAGGGTTTAAGAGCAAAACCAGAGATTTCTTAAAGAAGCATTAATTCTGCCTGAAGACTGCAATACTGCAACTCCAATTTCCAGTCTTCAGATCTTGGACTTTAGTCTGCAATACCATCTCTTCCCTGAACTTCCAAACTGCTAGTCTGCTCTACACATTTTGGACTCACAAATCCCTACAATTGTGTGATTTGAGCCAATTCCTTAACATAAAATATCCCCTGGCAGATAATTAGTAAGTAAATATCCTATTGGTTCTGTTCATCTGGAGAACCCTGACTAATACAGTAGCATAGAGAGAAATCATTCTCAGGGTAAAGAGGCAGTGGACACTGTATAGGAAATGGAAAGAAATCTCAATTTTCAGGGGGATATCTCCATTCAGTAATTTGGTAACTCAGTAAATATACAGTGATCTATGCAATATTATATAACGGAGATTAAGCAGAGTAAGTCATGCTCTTCAGGAGTTCATCATCTAGGGACAAAGTCAAACTGCTAATCACCCAAAGGAAAGCAATTAGGTGACAGAAATTATTGTAGTGCAGAGAAGCAGGCTGGGGGATCTGAGACATGTGTTGCAAAAAGAAGTCGAGGTGCAAATGTACCAAAAGTCAGAATTAGTAGACACAGTAACAGAAGTATGACAATTGAAAGGAAAGAATGAATATAACCAAAGTCTTGGAGATAAGAAACTGCACATTTTAGTCTGGAACTTTAGGCACTGCAGGTCTGCAGCTCTAGCAATGGCTGCCATAGCTGTAGAGAAAAGAAGGCAGATAAGGTCTCAGTTACAGAATAAAGACCTTCTGCATTTTGAACAATGTTTATCTTTTAGTTTTGCCTTTCATCTATGTTTCCTTGAAACCTAGCATACATCCTCGTGTCTGTAAATGCTCGATAAATATTTCACCGTAAATAGTTGAAATGAATGAAGGAATAAAACAGATTTTAGTGGATTTGGGGGTGAATCCTCAAATGACAGAGACCAATAAAAGCGTGTGTATTGATTCAAAAGCATTTGTTAAGTATTCAAAATAGTCCAAGTCCCGAATAAAATATTTTGTGAGAGGTTGGCAGTTTGGTTGGAGTTGGAGAACACACGTTAGTTGCATAACATATTTAGCTATAGATTTTTGTGCTTTTTACCTACATAGGGAATATTGGTTAGTTCTCTGTACAATGTGGTTATAGTCAGGCTCGGCTTTTTTGGTGTAATGAGAGTTCTCTGAGATACATCACTTTACATATCATTATGGATAGCATTAGGCCAGGTTAAACTTAGTGGGCAATTTCAGTCAAAAATCTGGTGCCCCTGGTAGACAAACATGACAAAACATACTCCATATAGAAGGGCTGATAAAGCCTCTTTCTATATGGGTATGGTCTGTATTTCACACACATCAGCATATTGATTTGCCTTCCAGAGTGTTTTATACTCCTCCTTGCCTGAATACCCTTGTCTAGACACATGTTCCCATGCCCACTCTTGAGACTTTATGCGTTATAAGGTCTGTGTAGGTTTGTTTTATAAGGTCTGGGTAGGTTATTTAATGCTTTAAAATATATAAATAAATATACTCCCGGACAAGCCAGACTTAAACATCATTCAGCATTATCGTATTCCATGAACCTATTTTTATAATGTAACTTGCATGCAGAGAATGGACTGGTATTATAAAATAAACGAAATCCAGAATGTGATTTAATTCCTATCCCATCCATATATTTCCTTTTTTTATTCTCCCTCTAACATGGTTAAGCAAGCACCTGTAGATTTACCAGTTCATTTTATCTCATAAACAGATGGAGTCATTGAGGTACAGAGTAGCCAAATCACTTCCTAATGTCAAACAGCTGTGTCTCTTCTGAGAAAGATGGGTGAAGCAATATATATGCTCCACTCACTATATATATATATATATATAGAGAGAGAGAGAGATATCAAATATATTATAGGCATATATATATAATACATTATAGGCATATAACACAGGCCTAGCAGTTAGAGTCTATAATATCAACTAATTAACTGATGAACTATATCTTGTGCCTTAAAATCTAAGATTGCACAAGTTGCAGAAAGATTATTTCAGAACACAATAAGGGAAACTCCGAACATGAGATTTCAGAAATGTTTCTAGATTAGTACAGGGTGTACCATAAAAGGTGATAGCAATAATTCAGATACTTAAAAATAATTTTAAAACAAGATATGAGGAATCCACAAAAATAAAGAGGAGTACCCATGACTTATTTAACCACATTTACTAAAAAACAATACAAGTTCACATATAAAATTCAATGGCACTTCTATACCTTGGTTAAAAAATAAAATTGGAAAATATTTTTTTTAAATCAAAAATACATGAAATTCTCGAAGATAAATTTAACACAACATCCGTAAGTATACACTGAAAACTACAAAAAGAGAAATGAAAGTTCCTCTAAGTAACTGAGATGTGCCATGTATTTGAATTAGAAAACTCAATATTGTTGCTATTTTCTCCCCCAAATTTTCTACATTTTCGGGGTAATTCCAATCAAATCCATAAAGTTATTTGGTAGAATTGGACAAGCTGATGCTGAAATGAATATTAAAAATGCCAGGGACCTAAGACAGCCAAAACAGTCATGGGGAAAAAAATAGAACAAAATAAAAGGAGCCTAACTACTGGATTTTAGATTTACAAAACCACATTAATTCAGACAGAGTAAGGATAGACATGTGCATCAGTGGAATAAAATAGAGAGCACAGAAATAAATTCACATGTACATGGTAAATTGATTTTAACAAGGTAACAATATATTCCAATGGGAAAATGGAACTAAAAACCTACATATATATTTGGGAAAAAATAATCATTTTGCATACAAAAAAAATTAACTCAAAATGAATCATAGAAGAAAATTGGAGAGGCCAAGTCTTCCTAGACAGGACAAAAAAAAAAAAAAAAAAAAAAGACATACAGAAATTATAAACTAAACTTTAGACTTTATCAAAATGAAAACTTTATGTTTTTCAAAGATTTTCTGTAGAAAATGAATTACAGAGACTACAAGAAAATTATACATATAATATATATTTATACTTATACTAAATATGTAAAATATATAAAGAGAATACATAAAATGAACTGCTACAATTCAAAAATAAGACAATTTAAAAATGAGTAAATAATGTGAACACATTTGAAAAGAGCATCTACAAGGGCACCTGAATGGTTCAGTTGGTTATGTGTCGTCTGAATTCAGCTCAGGTCATGATCTCACGTTTCATGGGTTTGAGCCCCGCTTAGGGCTCTGTGCAGACAGCTAAGAGCCTGGAGCCTGCCTCGGATTCTGGGTTTCTCTGTCTCTCTCTCTCTCTCTGCCCTTCCCCTGCTCTCGCTCTGTCTCTCTCTTTCTCTCTCTCAAAAGTAAACATACATTAAAAAAAATTTTTTTAAAGAGGATCTACAAAGGCCAAGAAATACATAAAAAGTAGTCATTATCATTAATAACCATGAAAATGCAAATTAAACCGAAGTGGCATATCTTACATATCCAATAGAATGACTAAAGTTAAAAATAATTTTAGTATCAAATATTGGTGAAGAGAAGCTGGAATCCTCCTATCTCAATGATGAGAACATAAAATATGTATAACAACTTTTTAACACATAGTGACACATTATTATAAAGCTCAACATTGACTTATCAGAAGACTAGTCCATTTCACTCCTAGGTATTTACACAAAAGAAATCAAAATCTGTGTTCAGACAAAGACTTATACATGAGTGGTCATAACAGCTTTATTTATAATAGCCCCAAATTGGACACAATCCAACTCTCCTTAACAACTGGAAATAAGCAAATTGTGCTAATACGGACAATGGGATACTATGAAGGAACATAAAAAATACATAAATCAACTACAAAATCACATAACAAAACAGATGAATCTAAAATAATTAGGCCTAGTGACATATGCCAGACACAGTAGAGTGTATCCTGAAAGTCTTGAATGGCTTTCTTTTCTTTCTTCTTTCTTTCTTTCTTTCTTTCTTTCTTTCTTTCTTTCTTTCTGAGCATGAATGAGTAGGAGAAGGGCAGAGGGAGAGGGAGAAAGAGAATCTTAAGCAGGCTGCATGCCCTGCATGGAGCCCAATGCGAGTCTAGATCTCATGACCATGAGATCATGACCTGAGCAGAAATCAAGTCAACAATTAACTCACTAAGCCACCCAGGAGCCCCATGAATGTATTTCTTTATATAAAAGTCAAGAACAGGTGATACTAACCCAAGTGACAGAAAGAGGATCTGTTAGCATTGGGAGAATTCACCACAAAACTGTGAGGGAATATTTGGGGTGATTAAAAATTTGAAAACCTGGTATATTTAATAATACATAAAGTGTATCTCAATAAATATTAGTGATTAAAAAATAACATGCTAATTTCTATTATTTTTGCTTTGTATAAAATGGTTTCCTCCCCAAAGGAGCAATGGTCTGAGGGAAGATAAAATAATCAAATACACTTGTGTAGATATTTCAGAAACTATCAAGAGGTGGTGTTTCAACTTTTCCCAGTTGTTGTCAGAGACTAAAACGGAAGCATCCTAGAGTATTTTAAAAAGGAAATAGATGTTTAGCCACTGGTTAATTATTATTAATTATTAATTTTAGGAGGATGGCAATCAATCAGTGGCTCCGACCATCTATGTATTTTCAGCACATGGAAGAAGTCAGGTTTAGAGCATCACAAAGTGACCATGTTTAATGGAGCCAGGCAAAGTGTTATTATATTTCCATGTATTAATATAAATGGGCCTATTAAATAATGATTATTTTATTTCCCATGATTATAAGTCAGCAGGTATTTGACATATTCAAAGGGAAGATTTCAACTCTATAGTTTCATCCATGAAAACATGGATGCCTTGAGGAAAACCCGTAAGTGTGATATTCTGTTATTCCTATGCAGAGAAAAAGAGGCCAGAAATGAGACTGATGTCAAGTGTAAGGATTACCATAAACAATGGTGAAAAGACTTTTTTGATATTCTGAGCAATGAATCAAGAGAAATCATTAAACTTCAACAGATGAATCACTCAATATTTTAAATTCCGTAATAGAAGAGTTTGTGAAAAAGTTAGAAAACTTTTCAGAATTTTAATAAATCCTGTTCTCACATCCTTAAAAGTAGACACTTAAGAAATTAAAATATTATGAATCATAAACTTCAATAGGTCAACCTAATGAAGTAAATTAATCAGTGAGAATCAGAACAAACGCTGAAATTAAGGTAAAATCTTTCTGATATCTTCAAGGCAAAATAGACACTCAAGAAATTAAAATAGTTGGTCTTCACTTCAGCTTTGAGAAATAGATGTGACTAAAATCTTTCAGCATATGCTTAATGAAAATTCAATTTTCCAGAATATTTCTCTAACCCGACCCTTGGACAAAAATATGGTAACTAAAGAGATGTTAAATTTCACTTTATCATGCGGAAAGCTTTCTCCAATTCCCCAAATAAGATGGATTTTGGTGATACAGAATCAGAAAGGAGTTTAATACCACAGAACTTGATAAATTACCAGATCATATCATCACCTCAAGTTGCAGTCAACCCAGGGCCTATATAACCAGTAAGGCACAAGATTGGTGATGACGATGACAATGACAATGACTGAAAGGTTTTCATGAATTAGAAATTTTTAGTAGGAAGAGAATCGTCATTGATATTTTTATAAAGGGACTGGGCATCACAGTTTTTCTTTCCTTTCATTTCAAGTGGCATATCTAGTTGCTAATTACCCTGTCAGTAGGTGTAACTAAAGCTCATCATGGTTGTTAGATGCTGACTGCCTTCTGAGCCTCTTCTCAATGTCATGTCAAATAAAATTAGAGTGGCAATGTAGCAAAACTAATTAGGGCACACTGACCTTAGCAGTGGGCAGTTCTTATCGATCTCAGCCTACGCTTGTTACAATTTTGCAAAAATGAAAACAAAGTAGAAAAATATTTCTACTTGCTACTAGCCCTTTTTAATCACCTATTCATTCCAAGTGACATGAAATTAATGAATCTTCTATCAAAGGAGGCACTATTCAGAAAAAGGAATGAGAGGTAAATCCTTTGAGATGCACTTGTAATTACAGGTCTGTCTTAGTCAGTACAGGCTGCTATAACAAAATACCATAGACTGGGTGAATGGCTTAATCATCAAATATTTGTTTTTCACAGTTCTGGAGAATGCTTTGTGCCAGCAGATTTGTGCCAGTGGTAAGGAACCCCCTTACTAGTTTGAAGATAATCACATTCTTCCTGTATCCTCACATGGCACAGAGCCAGAGATCATCTCTCTCATGCCTCTTCATACAAGGGCACTAATCCCACTCCTAACGGCTCCTGTTATGACTTAATTACTTCCCAGGCCTCATCTCTGAATACTATCACCTTGGAGATCAGGGTGTCAACACAGGAATTTTAAGGAACACCAACATTCAGTCCATAGCAATGCCAATCTCCCATTTAAATGTGGAGGCTGTATTTTTAAACAATATTTTATTCAATTAAGTGAAATGATTTTATTATAAATAATCTTTAAGAAAAAGGAGCAATAGAGGGAGAGGATGGTGGAGTAGGAAGATCCTGGGCTCACCCTGTCACACAAATACAACCAGGTAACACTCACATCAGAAATGTGACACAAGACTGGCAGAACAAACTGCAAGCTAAATGCAGAGAAGAGGCCACATAGAGGAGGGTAGGAAGGGCAGACACAGTCAGAACTAAATGGACCAATGGGACTGTACAAGGGATGGAGAGACACCATAGACACAGCAAGAGGAAAGGAGCAGACCTCATGTGAGGCACCCAAGGTGGAGACCTTGCACTAGGGACATGAATCCCCATAACATTTGGCTTTGAAAATCAGAGAGACTTGGCTTTGCGAATTCTTCTATTCTGTGGGATTTGGCACCTGAACTTTAAAAATCAGCAGGCTCAGTCCTGGCAGAGCCAAAAGGTGATAGGAAACTGAGTCTCAGCCTTTAAAGCTACAGCATAACAAAGCCCCAAGGAGATACAGAAGAAAGAATTTGAAAAACACCCTAGGGTATACAGGAAGGAGACTTATTGACTAATCTCAGAGCATGTACTGGAAGGGGAGGGATATTTAGGAAACTTCTCCAGGAACAAAGGAGCTGGCAGGCACCATTTCCCTCCCCCAACCCTCCAGCCTAAACACAGGGACAGACACCTACAGGAACCAGCAAAACACCAACACTCTGTGTCTAGCTTGTGAGCAGTGTGCCCTGCCCCACACAATTCTGTGGCTCTAACCCCTCCAATACAGCAGGTCTCAGTTTTCCTAGACTGCTTCAGATCCTCTCCCACAGCATATCAGCACAGGCTTTACTGGCACCATGCACCCTGCCCCCTGCGTTCTCCTGTGGACTCCCACCCTCCAACCTGCCCTTGGTAGGAGTCTATGCAAAGCAGTACCACAAATCTGGCAGTGTGCAAGCAGCCCCAACAGGAACCAGCACCATTCCAATATAAATCCTGGTCCAGAGAAAGATAAGCACACATACAGTCAGACATTGGTCCCAGTGCTGGGATGGAGGCAGACAAGTGGTCTGAACGCAGACTCTACCCACCAACAATAGCTTCTCAGGGAACAACACAGGTAAAACACCCTGTAGTTTGGTGCTATTGTAACTGTGGCAAATGCCTAGTCTGACTCAACTCAAGCCCAAGGTGTCCCCAGACTGGCCCACTAATACCACAGGGGCCACTGTCCATAAAAGGCAAAGAGAGCCATTTTAGATGAATGGACTGAAGGGAAAAGCAACTCACCCACAACAGCAGGGTACCTGAATCATGCATAGGAAGCACCCTTGAACTGCCAAGTTCTGGTGAACAGGGGACCTCACATAGCAGGTCATTACAAGACCTCTTCTTCATAAGGTGATTACTTTTAAGTACAAGAGATGTACCTGTCTTTTCTAACACATAGGAACAGACACAGATAGATAGACAAAATGAGGAGACAGAGGAATATGTCCCAAATGAAAGAATAGGACAAACTCACAACTAGATAACTAAATGTAACCGCATAATATGACTGATAAAGAATTTAAAGCAATGGTCATTAAGATACTCACTGGACTTAAGAAAAGTACAGTTACTGGATGACTTCACTAAGACCCTCAATAAAGAGACAGAAAACATAACAAAGAACCAAACAGAGATGAAGAACTCAGTAATTGAAATTAAAAATATATGACATGGAATAAGTAGGGGACTAGAGGATGCAGAACAGATCAGCAACCTGAAGGACAGAGCAATGGAAAGCAATCAAGCAGAACAGGACAGAAAAAAAAGAGTAAAAAACCAAAAATAGATGAAGGGAACTCAGTGATATGTACTATTATGTAAAATGTGAAATGTAACAACTTTCACATTACAGGGAGCCCAGAAGAAGAAAAGAGAGAAAAGGCAGTGGGAAAAAAATTTTTAAAGAAATAATAGCTGAAAAAATCCTGAATCTGGGGAAGAAAACAGAAATCCAAATCTGTGGATCCACAATCTCTGTGGAAGCACAAAGAGCACCCAACAAAATCAAACAAGGAGGTCCACACCAAGACACATAGTAATTAAAATGAAAAAAAAAAGTGACAAGGAGAAAAATTTTAAAGTAGGAAGGGAAAAGAAGACAGCTACATATAGGGAAACCTCATAAAGCTGTCAACTGATTTTTCAGCAGCAACACTGCAGGCCAGAAGGGAGTGGCATGATATACTCAAAGTGTTGAAAACAAAACAAAACAAAATTAACTTGTAGCCAAGAATACTCTATCCAGCAAGGCTACCATTCAGAATAGGAGAGATAAAGAGTTTCACAGACAAACGAAAGTTAAAAGAATTTATCACCACAATCCAGCCTTACAGGAAATGTTAAAGGGGACTCTGTGAGTGGAAAGCAAAGACCAGAAGCTGGAGCAGGAGAAACAGAAAGCAAATAAATAAATAAATAATAAAATTATATCTATAAAAATATGTCAAGGGATTCACAAAATGAAATAATGTAAAATATAACACCATACACCTAAAATATGGAGGGGAGAGGAATAAAAATCTAATGCTTTTAGAATGGATTCAGATTCAAGTGACCATCAACTTAATATAGACTGCCATATGCATAAGATGATATATATAATTTTAATGGTAACCACAAACCAAAAACTGGTAATAGATCTACAAAAAATAAGGAGAAAAGAATCCAAGTATATCACCAAAGAAAGCCAGCAAACCATGAGTAAAGATCATGTGAAGAAAGGAACAGAGAAGAACTACAAGAACTATAAAACAAGTAACACATGACAATAAGTAAATGCCTATAGATACTTACTTTGAAAGTAAATGAACTAAGCACTTCAATCAAAAGATAGGGCGATGGAGTGAATAAAAAAACAAGACCCATCTATATGTTGCCTAAAAGAGACTCATTTCAGACCTAAAAACACATGCAGATTCAAAGTGAAGTGATGGAAAAGCATTTACCATGAAAATAGAAATAAAAAGAAAGCGGAGGTGGCAATATTTATGTCATACAAAATAGATTTTAAAACAAAGACTTTAACAAGAGACGAGCGAGAACACTACATCATCATAAAGGGAACAACCTAACAAGTAGATATAACTATAAATATTTATGCACTCAACATATGAGCACCCAAATACACAAAGCAACTAATAACAAAAATAAAGGAAGTTACTGACAGTAATGCACATACCATCTCCATCATATGCGGATAATAAATCATCCAAACAGAAAATCAACAAGGAAACAATGTCACTGAATGACACATTGGGCCAGATAAACCTAACAGATATATTCACAACATACCATCCTGGGGCACTTGGGTGGCTCAGTTGGTTGAGCATTCACAGCTTCAGCTCATGTCATGATCTCACAGCTTGTGAGTTTGAACACTGCATCTGACTCTGTGCTTATAGCTCAGAGCCTGGAGCCTGCTTCCGTTTCTGTGTGTCCCTTTGTTTCTGCCTCTCCCAACTCATTCTCATTCTCTCATTCTCTCTCTCTCTCTCCCTCCCTCCCTCCCTCTCTCCCTCTCTCCTTCTCCCCCTCCAAAAATAAACATTAAAAAAAGAACATATCATCCTAAAACAGAATACACATATATTTCATGTGCATATGGAATATTCTCCAAAATAAATTGTGAGACTACCAAACAAGTCTCAACAAATTCAAAAGGATTCAAGCTATACTATTCATTTTTTCTGACCCTCATGCTAAGAAACCAAAAATCAACCACAAGAAAAAGTCCAGAAAGAACACAAATACATGACAGTTAAATAACATGCTACTAAGCAATGAAGGGGTCAACCAATAAATCAAAAAGGAAATAAAAAAATATATGGAGACAAATGAAAATGAAAACAGCAGTTCAAAATGTTGGAGATGCAGCAAAAGCTGTTCTAAGAGGGAAGTTTATAGCAATGCAGGCCAACCTCAATAAGAAAAAAAAAAAAAATCTCAACCTACCCTTACACCTACAGGAGCTAGAAAAAGAACAAACAAAGCCCCAAACCAGTAGAAGGAAAGAAATAATAAAGATGAGAGTAGAAATAAACAAAATAGAAATAATAAGAGTAATACATATATACATACATACATACATACATACACAGATCAATAAAGCCAGGAACTGGTTCTTTGAAAAGATCAACATAACTGATAAACATTTAGCCAGAAGAAAACAAAACACAAACAAACAAAACAGAGAGAAGACTCAAACAAAATCAGAAATGAAAGAGAAAAAATAATCAACACCACAGAAACACATAGAGTTATAAAAGAATATCATGAAAAATTACATGTCAACAAATTGGACAATCTAGAAGAAATGTATAAATTTCTAGAAACATATAATCTACCAAAACTGAAGCATGAAGAAACAGAAATATTGAATAGATTGATTACCAATAATTTAATTGAATTAGTATTCAAAAAACTCCCAACAAAGTCTGGGACCACACAGCTTCACCAGCGAATTTTACCTAATATTTAAAGAAGAGTTAATATCTATTCTTTTCAAACTATTCCAGAAACTAGAAGTGGATGGAAAGCTTCCAAATTCATTCTATGAGTCCAGCATTACTATGATACCAAAACTAGATAAAGACACTAGGGAAAAAAAAAAAAAAAAAAGAGGAGGGGAACTATAGGCCAATATCTCTGATAAATATAGATACAAAAATCCTTAACAGAATATTAGCAAATCCTAACCTCAAAGTACATTAAACTAATCATTCAACACAATCAGGTGGGATTTATTCCTGGGATCCAAGGATAGTTTAATATTTGCAAATTAATCAACATGATACATCACGTCAATAAGAGAATGAATAAAAACCACATGATAATTTCAAGAGATGCAGAAAAAAAACATTTGACAAGGTACATCTATTCATGATTAAAACTGTAAATAAAATAGGCCTGGAGGGAACACACCTCAACATACTAAAGGCCTTATAGGAAAAACACACCACAAACATCATTCTCAGGAATGAAAAACTGAGAGCTTCTCCCCTAAGATTAGGAACCAAACATGGATGTTCACTTTCCACTTTTATTCAACATAGTACTAGAAGTCCTAGTTGCAGCACTCAGATAAGAAATAAAGGCATCCAAATTGGTAAGGAGAATGAGACTTTCACTATTCACAGATGACATGATAGCATATACAAAAATTCTAAAGACTAAAAAGACTAAAGATTCTAAAGCCTGAAAAAAAAAAAAAACAAAAAACTACCAGAAGTGATAAATGAATTCAGTAAGGTCACTAGGTACAAAATCATTAGATAAAAATCTGTTATATTTCTATACACTAATAGTGGAGTTGCAGAAAGAGAAATTTCATTTATAATTGTACCAAAAAAAATAAAATACTGAGGAATGAACTGAGCTAAGGAGGTGAAAGACCTATACTCTGAAAACTTTAAAAAAGTTAAAGACAACACAAAGAAATGGAAAGATATGCATGCTTATGACTGTAAGAACAAGTATTTTTAAATGTCCATACTACACAAAGCAATGTACAGATTTAAATACAGATTAATCTATCAAATGCCAATAGCATTTTTTAATTTTTTTAAAAATGTTTTTATTTATTTTTGAGACAGAGAGACAGAGCATGAGCAGGGAAGGGGCATAGAGAGAGAGAGAGACAGACAGACAGAATCTGAAGCAGGCTCCAGCTCCAAGCTGTCAGCACAGACCTGATGAGGGGCCCGAACTCACAGATCGTGAGATCATGACCTGAGCTGAGGTTGGACACCCAACCAACTGAGCCACCCAGGCACCCCCAATAGCATTTTTTACAGAACCAGAACAAAGAATCCTAAAACCTAGGGGTGCCTCGGTGGCTCAGTTTGTTAATCGTCCGACTTCGGCTCAGGTCATGATCTCACGGTTTCTGAGTTCGAGCCCCGCGTAGGGCCCTGTGCCATTAGTTCAGAGCCTGGAGCCTCCTTCAGATTCTGTGTCCTCTCTCTCTCTCTCTCTCTGCCCCTTCCCCGGTCGCACTCTTGTCTCTCACATAATGAATAAATGTTAAGAAATTTTTTTTTATTAATAAAAAAAAAAGAAGAATCCTAAAATCTGTATGGAACCACAAAAGACCCCAAATAACCAAAGCATTCTCAAAAAAGAACAAAACTGGAGGTATCACAATCCCATATATCAAGATACACTACACAGCTTGGGTAATCAAAACAGTTTGGTACTGGTACAAAAACCAACACATAGATCAGTAGAACAGAACAAAGAACCCAGAAATAAACCCATGATTATATTGTAAATTAATCTTTGACAAAGGAGGAAAGACTATGCAATGTCTCTTCAACAAATGGTGTTAGGAAAACTGGACAGCTACATGCAAAAGAATGATACTGGACCACTTTCTTATACCATACATAAAAGTACACTCAAGATGATTAAGACCTAAATGTGAGATCTGAAATAATAAAAATCCTAGAAGGGAGCACAGGCAAACAATTTCTCTGACATGAGCTTTCACAGCATGTTTCTAGGTATGTCTCCTGAGGCAAGGGAAACCGAAGCAAAAGTAACTATTGAGAGACTACGTCAAAATGAAAAGCTTCCGCACGGCAAGGTGAACAACCAAATAAACTTGACAATGTACTGAATGGGAGAAGATATCTGCAAATTACACATCCAATAAAGGGTTAGTATCTAAAGTATATAAAGAACATTTTAAATATCAAATATCAAGTAATCCAATTAAAAAATGGGAAGACAGGAACAGACATTTCTCCAAAGAAGATATGGAGATGGCCAACAGACACATGAAAAGATGCTCAAATCACCATCATCATCATTTGCATTTTGAAATGCAAATCAAAACCACAAGGAGATATCACCTTACACCTGTCTGTATGGCCAAAATAAACACAAGAAACAACAACTGTTGGCAAGACTGTGGAGAAAAAGGAACCCTAATGCACTATTTGTGGGAATGTAAATTGGTATAGCCACTGTGGAAACCAGTAGGGAGGTTCCTCAAAAAATACAATAGAATTATCATATAATCCAGTAATTCCACTACTGGGTATTTACCCAAAGAATACAAAACACTAACCTGAAAATATATATGCACCCCTATATTTATTGCAGCATTGTTTACAATAGCCAAATTATGGAAGCAACTTAAGTGTCCATCAATAGATGAAAGTATAAAGAAGATGTTGTATGCAACACACACACACACCCACCCACCCCCACACACAATGGAATATTATATTATCCAACCATAAAAAAGAATGAAATCTTGCCATTTGCAACAATGTGGATGGGTCTAGAGAGTACAATATTAAGTGAAATAAGTCAGAAAAGACAAATACCATATGATTTTACTCGTGTGGAATTTAACAGACAAAACAAATGAACAAAGAAAAAAAGAGACAAATCAAAAAATAGACTCTTAATTACAGAGAACAAACAGATGGTTACCAGATGGGTGGTGGGTGGGGAGATGGGTGAAATAGGTGAAGGGGATTAAGAGCACACTTATAGCGATGAGCACTGAGGAATACATAGAATTGTTCAATCAGTATA
This sequence comes from Acinonyx jubatus, assembly GCF_027475565.1. Classification (NCBI taxonomy): domain Eukaryota; kingdom Metazoa; phylum Chordata; class Mammalia; order Carnivora; family Felidae; genus Acinonyx; species Acinonyx jubatus. Next base: position 45,377,096 of record NC_069391.1, read on the forward strand.
TTGTACATCTGAAATGAATATAACACTGTATGTTAATTTTACTGGATATTTGTTTTAAAAAAGGAACAATAGAAATGACATAGGGTCAGGGCAACTGGGTGGCTCAGCCGGTTGAGCGTCTGACTTCGGCTCAGGTCATGAACTCGCAATTTGTGAGTTCAAGCCCCTTGTTGGGCTCTGTGATGACAGTTCGGAGCCTGCTTCGGATTCTGTGTCTCCTTCTCTCTCTGCCCTTCCCCCACTTGTGCTCTGTCTCTATCAAAAATAAATAAAATAAAACAAAATTTTTTAAATAAAAAAAAGAAATGACATAGGGTCATTAAATATCATAGTCATGTTAAAATGACAGAACCTTAATTTAAAGTGGTATGAAATTACATGCTTAGTTCAAGATTCAACATTCAGTACTGAATATTTTGAAAATGCACTATTTCTTAAGGTTGCCTACTAAGAGAGGAAGAAGTACAGGATTTTGCTTTTACAGAACAAGAATTTCCTTATTCATGTATCAATGACAAAGAATTTCATTTGTCACATGGTTTTTGAGAGACATTCCCGTGGCAGTTTCTTTACTTCATCACATTTGGGCAGTGTTAGCACTGCTATGTCTTGTGTTCTAACATTTGCTTTTCTTTTTTGCTGTATCATCAATAAAATCAGATTCCAGAGTTCACATGTTACTTCTTGACTTTCTTATATAAAGTCAAATTTCTAAAAGTTTACACTTCACCCAATGGTGACTGTAAAAATATAGAAATTCATGCATAAAAATAATAAAAAGCTTAAAATATCAACTTATCATCTCTAATACATATATAAAGAAAATTTTGGCTTCAAATGTAACCAAATAATATCCTACAGTATTATAGGATACTTTTCGGACAATGCACTTTACTTTTCTGCGCTATATAATATCAAAATAATACAGGATCATAGATTACACTTGAACACAGAGTATTCAGAAGCTGTGTTTTTTACTATGCGATAACAGCATGGAGTTCTGAGAAAAATCATAATGATCTCTAACTCCAAATTCTCTCTACAGAATGTGCAGCGGTCCTTAGAAAATACATGTACCTCTAAACCTTATGTATTAGTAGCAGCCATGCGTTGGATGATACTCATAACTTAAAAAAGGAACAAACATGGAAGAGATTAAAGAGAAAATGTATTGCAGGCATGTGTACTCCCTATGTATCCCACATATAAAGAGAAGGCATCCTCTTTTTCACTTAATAGTGTTACTTTCTTAGTTCAGGACCTCTTTTTCTTTTCCCTGAATTTTTAAAATATAACAGATCTCCTGCCACCAAATCATTCCCATAGCTCACAGCAATGTTGTTTTGCAGTAATTCCCAAAAAGAGCTATAATCCATTTCCCTAACCATTTAATCTAGCCTTGTCTTGTGATTTGTTTTAGCCAATAGAAGAGTGGAACTGGCATCTTCTAGCCTCAGGCAGCATTGTAGTTCTTGGCTTTCTCAGAGCCCTGCCCAGTCCCATAAGAGATATATATGCAAGCCTGATGGATGAGAAGAGAGCCCTGTAAACCATCCTCTGCTCCCCAGCCTATCTATCGTTCCAAGCAAAATCCAGTCAACTCTCAACAACAGAAGCCTCTTTGCTAAACCTGCCACTGACCCCAGATGGATGAGCAGTCCCAGAGAGTTTAGAAGAACCACTGAACTGAGCCAACCCATAGATTTAGATGTGTGAACTGAGCTACGAGAGTTGTTTTTTAAGCTAGTCAGTTTTTGTGTCGTTCACTGCGAGGAGTAGCTAATTGGTACAGGATTCCAATCAAACCCAAACTTTTTTTCCCTCAGACAAAGCCATTCCTCCCTGAGCCTCTCAACCTTATACCCCTCTCTTTCACCCTGTACTTAAATGTCAAATAATGAGGTAGTCCAATATGCAAATGCCCCGAAACGATAGACTTACCCTCACAAAATCCCAAATGCCCAGGTAGCTTATAACTTTTCAACATTTAGCACACAAGACGAGCAAGAAAGACTCAAGTCTTTCATATTTACCTCCAGAAAAAGGCCACTAGATTTAGGATGCTGAGTCCATACAACCTGAGTTGAGTTCAGTCTGGGCTTTGTTGCAATTTTATTTAATTCAGACCACTACTGACTTAAGACAATTGGAAGAAAGCAGGAGACTTTGCCATGAGCAGAAATTGTAATCTATGTAATGAGATTCAAGAAATCTCTTTTGTTTTACAGCCTACTGACCAGCTTTTCAAATTTCTCTGAGGCCTAGCTGTTACCTTTTCTTGGAGGGCCATGAGGATTTTTTGCTCCCCAGGCTTGCCCCAGCTTCTGAGCCTTTGAAAGATAGCTGGTCTTAACTCTCTGCAGGCTTGCAGTGCCTTGAACTTCATTCATCTCTCCTCTCCTGTCTCAGCATTTGGAGGGTCCTACCTTACTTTTGCAGAAAGGCCCACATGTCTAGGAAAAATATCACTCAAATTTCTCTTTCCCCTCTCAGTCTTCAGCATAATACTGACTTATCTATATGACAACGCATGGGAAGGAGTAAACAGGTAAATGCAGACTCAGGCTGTGACTGGGCTCTTCAGGCTAAAAATATCTAAAGGTTCAGCTAGTTTCTCATCACCCTATGAGTCTATTTCTCCTTTTTCTAGTCCTCTACCAGGTATCAAAAGTAAGCATGCATCCCTGGGCTCCAGTGAAGTGCTCGTTACTTAGAATTTAACTCATTACCATTTCTTTTATCCTCATCTCTCAGATGGGTTAAAGCAAAACAACAACAACTATAATTTCTGAAATCATCCAGATGGTTTTGTTCAGGCAAGAGTGACATCTCTTGCAACTTTTCACATTCTAATTAGAAACTGAAGCCTGTTGGGGTGCCTGGGTGGCTCTGTCAGATAAGTGTCTGACTCTTGGTTTGAGCTTAGGTCATGATCTCTTGGTTTTGTGAGTTTGAGCCCCACATGGGGCTCTGCACTGGCAGCGCAGAACCTGCTTGGGATTCTCTCTCTCTCTCTCTCTCTCTCTCTCTCTCTCTCTCTCTCTCTCTCCCCCCTTGGCTCTCTGCCCCTCCTGCACTCACACCCTCTGTCTCTCTCAAAATAAATAAACTTAAAAGAAATTGAAGCCTGTCCTCATGGATTTTTGTTTACCATTTATGATAGAGATGTTCAGTTAGCAGCTATATAGTTGGGAATCTACATATGCCTATCAACTCCTAATAATTTTGTTACTAGCCTGCTGTATAATTGTTTACACAGGGAAACTTACAAGAGTTTTTTCCAATGACTCAGTCATATTAGAAATGGAACTATTAGGTTTAAATGTCAATATTTGAGATTTGGCAATAATTTTTAGTCTAATCATTCAATAAATTGACAAACTCTTAGTAACATTTTAATGCAGTCACAGTTATACTACATAATTTGAGACTATAGTATAACCAAAGAAAGTAAAGCTAAGCCCAGCAGGGTGAGATTTATCAAAGTTATGTAAGAAAAGTAGAATGTGCTTTTTAAAAAACTGTTTTAAAGAGACTAGGAATAGTAGTGAAATGGGGCCTGAAGCTCATAGGAATCTTGAACAATTGCTAGTAGATAAAAATGATCCATTTAGAACCATCTTGTGGACCCAAGCCTGAAAAATATTGTACAATGTCTATCACCTTATTATTATTGTGATATCATGTCAGCTATTGTCACCTTCATTCATTTTGGTCCAGCCACACTGGCCTTTTCCCCTATTTCTCAAGTAATCTAAGTGTGCTACTATCTTAGGATATTTTCATTGAATCTTACTTGGCCTAGAACACTTTTCCCTCAGTTATAGCTATGACTCCTCAGCTCCTTTCCTCAACTCCTCAACTCCATATCCTCCTTAGGTCTTTACTCAAATGACATATTCTCTCATGACCATATCTAAAACTGCAATTGTCATCCCTTTTCCAGTAGGTTATGTAGATATATCTTACAGTGTTTGCTTGATTTATTTTCTCCAGGGGACTTACCACCATCTAATATATAGTTTTCTGATTTATTCGTTTTAAAACTTGCCACACCCCTGACCACTGCCACCTTTCTACCACTACCAAACACACGTGACCATAACTTCTAGAAAGGCTGAATGGAATTTTTTGTTTGTTTTTTCACAGCTCCCTTACAGGACCTATAATGATGTTTGGCTTATAAATAACTGAATGTGGAGGGGAGGAGAGGGGAGGGGAGGGGAGGGGAGGGGAGGGGAGGGGAGGGAAGGGAAGGGAAGGGAAGGGAAGGGAAGGGAAGGGAAGGGAAGGGAAAAAGAAGAGAGAAACCTGTAAGTATGGGCTCCGGGATCAGATTAGTTTGGTTAGAAATCTCAGCTCTCCTGCATTCTTGACCCCTATGAATTATGAATGTTAATTCCATAGTCTTTAATTTGAGAAGTTTTAACATCTACCTCATAAAATTCTTGTATTATTTAAATAAAACAGATATTAGAGTTACCAGAAAATGAAGATCTTGAATAATTGATTAACATTTTTATTGCATACATTTTGAAAACTGGACCAACACAATACTGAAAGAGAAAAACAAAGTTGGAAAATTGATTCTATGCAATTCACAATAAAAGTACACTACTCAAGACTCACTGTAATTTTTTTGAATGTTTACTTATTTTTGAGAGAGAGGGAGAGAGGCAGCAAGGGAGGGGCAGAGTGAAAGGCAGACAAAGGATCCAAAGTGGGCTCTGTGCTGACAGCAGAAAGCCTGATGTGGCGCTTAGACTCACGAACCATGAGATCATGACCTGAGCCAAAGTCGACGTTTAACCAACTGAGCCACCCAGGTGCCCCTAGACTTGCTATAAAGCTACAGTAATCAAACAGGGTGGTACTGTTGAATAACGAGATTAATGGAATAGAATAGGGATCCCAGAAATAGACCTTCATAAATAGTGTCAACTAATCTCTGACAAAGGAGCAAAGACAATACAATGGAGCAAAGACTGTCTTTCACAGATGGTGCTAGAACAAATGGACATCCAAATGTGAAAGAAAGAAAGAAAGAAAGAAAGAAAGAAAGAAAGAAAGAAAGAAAGAAAGAAAGAAACCTAGACACAGACCTTACATTCTTCACAAAAATTAACTCAAAATGAGTTAAAGACCTAAATGTAAAATGCACAACTCTGAAACTCCTAGAATGTTACATAGAAGAAAACTTAGATGACCTTGAATATGGCAATGACTTTTTAAATACAACACCAAAGAGGGGCGCCTGGGTGGCTCAGTTGCTAAGCGTCCGACTTCAGCTCAGATCATGATCTCACGGTTTGTGAGTTCGAGCCCCGCATCGAGATCTCTGCTGACAGCTCAGAGCCCGGAGCCTGCTTCAGATTCTGTGTCTCCCTCTCTCTCTGCTCCTCCCCCACTCACACTCTGCCCCTCTCTCAAAAATAAATAAACATTAAAAAAAATTTTTTTTTAAATACAACACCAAAGACACAATCTATGAAAGAATAGCAATTCAGAGCAAAAAACAACAGTATGTATCAGAGGTTGGAAAGCTGGCAAATTATAGCCCACAGGTCAAATCTGACCTTGTCCTGTTTTTGTAACAGATGCCATATATAGCCCACAAAGCCTAAAATATATATTCCCTGGCCATTTATAGAAAATGTTTACTGACCCATAGAAAAGAAAAATAAAGCCAACCAAATATGTAATTGGAATCTCAGACAGAAAAAAATAAGATAATAGGGAAGAAGCAGTTGTGAGGCAATAATGGCTTAATGCATAAAAGAGCAGAAAAAATAATAACAAGGCAAATTTTAAAATCAGATAGGAAAAAACCTGACTACCTTCAATGGAGGAACACTTATACTGCCCATTCGTTTTGGAAACATTGGTTATTAGAAGGAAATGTATTAATTAAGCAGAGTTTGCTCCAACAGAAGTTCACCAAAGAAGAGAGTAAAAGGGTGTTGTTTAGATCGAACAGAAAGCATCTCAGACTGAAAAAGTAATGGAAGCAATGGAAATGTTAAAAAATGTTGCTAAATTGAAATAAATATGAACTTAAAAAATAAATGCATTGTTTCTTGCAGGTTTAAAATATTCCATAGAATTGAAATTGTCAGCGATAGCACATAGGTGGAAGAGGTTAAATGGTGCTAATGAGGTCTAGGACCTCTGCATTTTAAGGAAAAAAAGATTTAAAAATGTATAATGTTATGAAAGCCTTGAGAAATCAAGTTTGCAGGGTCCAATTTCTAGGATAAATGAAAGGAATAGTAAGAGTGTACAATGTCCAAACTTACTGAGAGGTAAAGTGGAATAAATAAATAATAATCAAAAAGAGAGGAAGAAAGAAAAGCACAGGTAGAACAGAAGGAAGCAATGAAAAGCAATATTATGACAATTTAAAACAAACATAGTAATTATATTAAATTATATTAGAATAAATTTTCTAGCAAAAGGACAATAATTATACAGCTGAATAAAACCCAACTACATGCTGCTTACAAAGGATTTGAAACAGGTATATAAGTCATTTGAAAGAAAAACAATGGAAAACTATTTTTAATGGATACTCTAAAACAAAGCTCATATAGTTATATTACTCTCAAACAAAAATGGAGTATGGCAAAAAGCATTAGTAGAGACAAAGACAATCACAAAAAGTTCAACTCATCAGTAAGATAAAAAATTCTAAATTTGTATATCCCTTATAACATTGTCTAAAAATGATAAAGCAAAAGTTGAATGAACTAAAAGTAAACGTGGACAAAACAAAAAATATTTTGACAAAATTTCTCAGTAATAGAACAAAGAGAAAAAAAAAACACCGGGAAGGATAAATCTAAGCAATAAGATAAATATAATGATCTAATCAAAATATAAAAAACTATGCATTAAACAAATTCGGCATATATATTCTTTTCAAATGCACATGGAGCATTTCCCAACTTTCAGCATGCAGAGCTTTTAAAAACTGCCAAGAAATTTCAAAGGCTTAAACTCATGTTTTTTGACAAAAGTGGAATTAAGATAGATACCAAGAACAAAACAGCAAGGAGGAAGTCCCCAAATATTTGGAAATTAAACAATAAATGTACAAGAACTTCGGTTTCCAAGTTAGAATTAAAGGAAACCCAGCAAATTTAACCCACATAAAGCATAAGAAAACACATAAGAAAAATAAGTAAAAAAAAATTTAATAAAGTATTTAATAAAACGGCTCAACAAAAGCAAAAGGTTTTTAAAAAGTAATAAAATATAGTCTATCAAACTTGATCAAGAAAAATGAGAAAGAGGGAATCCAAATAAATAATTTTATGAATATAAAGAAACATAATTATAGATTCAATGGACATTGAAAATATGATTACCATATATCATAAGTTATTTTATGACATTAAATTTAAAACTGTAGATAAAATTTCCAAACTCCTAATACACTAAAACTGATACAAGAATAAATAAAACTCAGAATTTATATTGATGAAATAATTTGAACCTGTAATCAAAACCCTCCTGACAGGAAAAACTTCAGCTTCAGTGGTTTTCAGTCTTACAAATATTATTTAAGGAATAAATAACACCAATACTACAGAATCCCTACTTTTTGCACAGTAAAGAAAGAGAACATATCCCAGTCATGGTTAATGGTAAAATATTGAACATTTTGCCTCTGAGATCAGTTTTGAGAAAAAGATATCTGATAATATCACTCCAGTGGAATGTTGCATGTGAGGTTCTAGATAGTATAATAAAACAAGATTAAAAAAAATAAAATAGCTAAGGATTGAAAAAAAGAAGGAAAATTCTCATTATATTCAGATCACTAGATTGTCTACAGATATTTGATAAATTTTAGCATCCGCAAGTAATTTAAGCAAATTGGTAGATACTACATGAAATTAATTTCACTTATAAATATAAAATCTAAGAAAATAAAATTTTAAAGTACTATCTAATAAGATTAATTCTGTAAACATAAAATTTCCCAAACTGTGATACAGTTTCAGTTATATCTAATAAAAAAATTTAAATTACCAAGTTTTTTGTTTTGTTTTGTGAGGTGAAAGTGCAGAAATTGATGTGATTCTAAAATTTACATGGCAGTGGAGTAAGCCAGGAAACGCTAATGCTCACTAAGAATAATATAAGGGGCTTTCTCTGCAAAATATCAAACTTAATATACAGCTACAGTAATTAAGATATTATGGTATTAGTCAAAACTGAACTACGAAACCAAAATAACAGAATAGCGGACCCAAAATAGATGCACATACATATGGAAACTTGCTTTACAATAAATGGGTAAAGGCCAAACATTTCAATAAAATGTGGGTGCTTGGTCAATAAAATATCAATGTAGAGAAAGGATTCCAATCCTTAGCTTCAGATTCCACACATCCATCAATCCCTGAGAAAACTCTACATCTAATTATGAAGACCCTTTCCACAAAGCTTTTACAAGGCCATACAGAGACTATTTTTATGACTTTAGATAAGGAAAGGATTTCTTAAATTGGATAGTAAAGCCCTGGCTGTAAGAGAAAGAACAGATAAACTTATCAACTGATAAACAGAAAAAGTAAGCCATGCAGTGGAAACAATTTGCAGTATATATACATATATACATATATATACATACACACACACACACACACATATACACATATATGTATAACAAAGTACTTATATTCAGAATATAAAAGAAGTCATGAAGTAAGAAAAATACTGAAAACTGAATAGAAAAAATTGTGCAATAGATTTAAACAGAAAAAATATATATACATATGTCTCATAAAACTTTGAAAAAGGAACTAAACTCTTCAATAATCAGGACATGTGAATTTCCTCACTGATATGGCCAAAATGAAAATGACAAAAATTATAACTTGTTGAAAAGGTTATGGAGCAATTGGATTTTGCAAACACTGTTAACAGAGTATAGGTTGGTTAAACAATTTTGTACAATTCTATTATTATCTATCAACTGGAATATATGCTGACTTTCTGACACAGAATCTCTATTCTTAGGTATATATGCAACAGAAATGCACATACTGGGGAACCTAGGTGGCTCAGTCGGTTAAGTGTCCCACGGTTAAGTGTCTCCCGGTTTTGGCTCAGGTCATGATCTCATGGCTTCATGGGATCCAGCCTCACATCAGGCTCTGTGCTGACAGCACAGAGCCTACTTGGAATTCTCTCTCCTTTCTCTATGCCCCTTCTCAACTCACACTGTCTTTGTCTTCTCAAAATAAATAAACTTAGAAAAAGAAAAGAAATGCACACACCAAGTGATATGTCTAAGACCATTCATGGAAGTTATATTCTTAATAACAGCAACATAAATGTTCATTAGCAGAAGAGATAAAGGAGGAATAACTCAGTAAATTAAAATTATCCAATTATAGATACACACAATAACTTTGATAATTCTCTCAAGCCTTTTGTTGGATGAAATAGGTCAAACACAAAAGGCTATTTTTTTTATAACATTCAAATTAGAAGTACATCAAAACTAAATAACAGAGTTTTAAGTTGGGATAGTAGTTATTTTTAAGGAAGAACATAATGAATGAGCTCTATGGTATTATTTACATGGATTTCGCTTTATGATAATTATGTTGCACAATTACGCTTTTGTACTTTTCTGTTAAGTGTCGTACTACATTTTTTGTTGTTGTTGTTAATGTTACAAAAAAGAATGGGAAATTAGACAGGTCGGTAAGTAACAACAACAGAGATCTCTATTGCCTATTTTCTTTGGTAAAATGTATTGAATTTGATCAAGATAGGAATAAAATTCACTAGCATCTATAACAGATATCAAGAATATCACACTTTTAAGTGTTGATAAAGATGTGGAACAATTGTGGAATTTCCTTATGTTGCAGCAAAAACTATAAAATGGTACAACTACTTAGGAAAAATTAAATGTACACCTTCCTTCAGATCCAGAAATTTTACTTCTAGGTTGTTACCCAAGATAATGAAAACAATTGCTCACCAAAAAATTGTGTTTAAAAATGTTCATAGCAACTTTATTCAAAATACCTGCAAACTTCTAACAACCCTAATATCCTTCAACAGAAGATAGTATAAACAATGGGATGAAACAGAGCAAATGTATACAAACTATTGCTACGCACACCAAAGATAAATCTCACAGCAGTATGTTGAGCAGGAAAAAAAAAAGCCAATACAAAGGAATACACAGGGTATAAATGTATATGAAGATCTACAATAGGCAAAAATAGCCACCTTGATAGGAATCAACCTCTTGGGGATGCAAATTAATTGGATACTGAATGGGGGAACTTTCCGGAGTGAATGGAAATGTTCTATATTCTTATTAGGGTTGCTAGTTACATTTAGATATACATTTTTCAGAACTCTCTGAATTTTTATGTTCACTATAGAAATTATATGTAAATTTAGAATGAGACATTGAAATAATTAGAATAGCAACCCAGTCTCCTATTCCCAGATTTACAACCTGGCAACTGAGATATACAGAATAGAGGGCCCAAACAGAGCTGTTATAAAGTCTAAATTATGATCCTAGTTTTTAATCTTGTGATAGATAGCAGAAATAGAAAATAGAGTAAGAGGTATCGAGCCATTAATAATTCAATACTGAAAAATTCATAATAAAGGAGGAATGTAATTGTGATGCAATAGGTTATTATTGGAGATAATGGCATGAAAAAAATTGTTGAATAGAAAGTTAATCACAAATAATGTTAGTTTGATATTCACATTCAAAATCTTGTAAGATTTGAAAGGTGCATTATTCAAAAGCATTTGAAAAGAGAGCTTCCTGCCAATTTTATTTAAAAGCAAATAAGATGACAGACCAATAGTAGTATATATAATGATTATGATTTAAATTTACTAATGAATAAAATCAGCAAAGACAACAGATGAAGACTCACAAACAGTATTTAAAAAAATCCCAATAACTTGTGACTAACAATAAGCCTCAAAATACCAAAATGCCATAAAAGACTAAATGGGAAATGATGGCTAAGCTAATTCATAAATTTAACAGAAATTAAATATATATACCACTAATTCTGCACTAGACAAAATAAAACTAATGATTATAGAAACCAGATATTTTAATAAAAACGTGATGCTTAAATAATATTAATAAACCTAAATGACTCAATTAAATCCCATAAAAATGCATAAAGCAAAAACTAATAGATATGCAAGGAGAAAATCCCCCCCCAAAAAAATCAAAAGGAATATTTCATCTAAGTTTTAACTTGTAAAAGCTATAATGCAAAGAAATAAAATAAGGATCTAGATAAAAACACAATATATGAGATTAGCTATCTACTACTCTTCACTCCAAACCATGCACTAGCTCTTAAAATGTCCATGATTTTTTTCCCTGAACTTATCTCGTAATAAAATTCAAGAAAAAAAATGTGTGATAATAATTACCAACTTATCAGCACCGTTCTCGAAATTTTACCTGATGGAGGTACCTCAAAAATATCTATTTCCAGGACATATTTTTCTTCAGATGTCATGAGAATTCCAAAACCATAAATTCAAAAGCATTACATAAATAGTGGAAAGCAATGTTAGAAAAATTGAATAAAAACTTGAGGAGAGGGAAAAATAGGCAAGGTGGGTTATATGCATAACGTCGTGCACCATGATAAACTTCACATAAAAGCAAACACTTGTAGATCTATATAAAAATGCTCCTAAGAGATAAGGAATATTTGTTACCCATGTGAAGCAATTATGAATTTTCCAGCTTTGAAATCACAGAAGAAATCATCAAAAAACTGGGCAAAACAAAACACAAATTACCTTGGTCAAACTTTGGTCTTATAAAAAATAAAAATAGAGGGGCGCCTGGGTGGCTCAGTCCGTTAATCGTCCGACTTCGGCTCAGGTCATGATCTCGCGGTCCGTGGGTTGGAGCCCCGCGTCAGGCTCTGTGCTGACAGCTCAGAGCCTGGAGCCTGTTTCAGATTCTGTGTCTCCCTCTTTCTCTGACCCTCCCCTGTTCATGCTCTCTGTCTCAAAAACAAATAAACGTTAAAAATTAATAATAATAATAATTAAAAAAATAAAAATAGAAAGGTAACAATTAAGACATGTAATAGTTCAAACATTTATCAGAAAAAAATGAGGTTTCTGGGGTGTGTGGCTCAGTGGGTTAAGTGACTGACTCTTAATAACTGCTTAGGTTATGATCTCGCGGTCATGAAGTCCACTTTCATCAGGCTCTGTGTTGAATGTGGAGCCTGCTTCAAATTCTCTCTTTCTCTCTATCTGCCCTTCTCCCGTGCTAGCACTTTCTCTCAAAATAAATAAACATTTAAAAAAAATTTTTTTTAAATGTTTATTTATTTTTGAGACAGAGAGAGGCAGAGCATGAACGGGGGAGGGTTACAGAGAGAGGGAGACACAGAAATCCAAAGCAGGCTCCAGGCTCTGAACTGTCAGCACAGAGCCCCACGTGGGGCTTGAACTCATGGACCACGAGATCATGACCTGAGCTGAAGTTGGATGCTTAACTGACTGAGCCACCCAGGCGCCCCAATAAACATTTTTTTAAATGAAGTTTCCAACATAAGTATATGAAAGGTTATGAGGGATTTATACAAAAAGAAATAAAATTAGTAGAATAAAACTTAGGCCACCCTTCTTTTTTGAAAGTTATCAAAGAATTGCCAAAGATCACCTGGAAGAATGAGCAAAAATTTTATAACAAACCAAACATAAATGACCACACAGAATGTTTGCCATGGCTTTCATGCCATGTCATGTTGGCATCTTCATTCAAAGCAGGTGACATTTTAATTTTGTACAGACCTTTTGGGAAGTATGAGAACTTATAACAAATTTTTTACACTGTACATGCCTTGTCTAAGTCATTCTGATTGTAGGATTTTACCCTAAGGAAAGAGTTCAATAGAATTTCAAACAGCATGCATGAAAACAATTGTTGCATCATTATCAGTGATACTAAAAAAAAAAAAAAAAAAAAAAGTCCAAATTATGAGGACACATTAAATAGAGCCTGGGTGGCTCAGTCAGTTAAGCGTCCGACCTCGGCTCAGGTCATGATCTCACAGTTCGTGGGTTTGAGCCCCACATTGGGCTGTGTTGACAGCTCAGAGCCTGGATCCTGTTTCAGATTCTGTGTCTCCCTCTCTCTCTGCCCCTCTCCTGCTCGCGCTCTGTCTCTGTCTCAAAAATAAATAAACATTTAAAAAAATTTTTTTAATAAATAAACAAACAAACAAACAAATAAATAAATAAATAAAGCCTGGTACATTGAAATGGTAAGATTATCGAAAGCCATTATAAGACTACTATGGCTACTATTCATAATTCATAAGAGCAAAATTTTAAGGGAAAAAGATATATAATACGGTATATATACTCTGATATACTCTGATAGTGATTATATAAACAAGTATTAGGTGTATGGAAAAGAATATACACAAATGGAAATAGTGGTAGAATTATGGCTGATGCTTTAAAGTTGATATTTGAGAATTCGTCTTTAGACAAATAGACAATACGATGTTTATTTATAAGAAAAAAGTAAGGAGCCACTTTGATCTTTATATATTAATGCGAACTTACAAAGTGCATAACAATGAATAGGAAGGAAGCCATTACAACAGAAAACGTCACTGACCTTCTCCTTATGGAAGAATAAATGGGCCTTCAAGACAAAGGGGGAAGAAAAGAAGAGAAGACTATTATGTATTAACCAAGTAACTTTGCCAATACCCGCCAAAGAAATGAGATAGGAAAAAGGCACAGTCCTCACTGACCTTCCAGATACCTGTGACACAGTTTAACTTTGAGGCCTCAAATAAAAACTGCAGTCTATTGTACCTGACAGCAAGCTTTGCACTTTCATTATGCATATAATATCTAATAGATCTTTTGAAATCATTACCTGTCAAGAGGGGGAAAAGGAAGGCAGAGGAAAAACCTTGAAGAATAGAATTTGTCAAGGGTCAAAGTAAATGGCAATATACTTTAATAAGCTTTAAGCTCCACATTATCTCCGAGTGGCCTATACACTCAGTGGACTGTGGTATCATATATTGAACTGCAGAATAACTTATTTGTGGCCCAAAGTACCCTTCTGGGATAGCTTTCTATTTATTAGTTTATAAGTTGTCAAAAAAAAAAAAAAGTTAATGTCAAGTAACACCTAATTGAGAAGATGGATTTTTGAGCAACCAAAACCTTAAGGTGTGCTACATATTTACGATTTTTATATTATCTACATTACTGTTTTATCATATTTATAGTAACACTGAGAAGTAATGTTGTGTTTTTATCTTTTTAGCACTCAGTATCTAAATAATGTATGTATGCCAAGAATATATCCACAGAATAGACATCATAAAATTCAGATTTTATTTGCTAACAATGAGGGACACAATATTTTTCAGGTAAATGGCTCTTATCACTCCATGCCAGCAAAACAGAAACTGCCTTTTCACAAACAATCCTGGATCTAAGAACACAGAAGGTAATCATTCCCTCTTCTCCCAAACATCCCATGCATCACAACCTGGTGTCAGTGAATGACACAACAACAGGTGAGTGGGAGTCCAATTACTCAGATTCTAGTTTGGGCCGCACTGTAAAACACTTGCCAACTTCTCTAAGTGTTTGGATCTCGTTTTCTCATTGTATAAAAAAAGAGTAAATGTCAATACATAAGATGGTCTCCCAAGTTACTGTCAACCTGAGGGCCCTAATTCTGTTTGGAAGCTAGAGAAGATCTTCCCCTTTTATTTTCAATGAGGCACAGAAGAAAATCACTACCTTGGTGGCTGCTACAATATGTTAAAGCAGTTTGGCAGGTTGTTAAAGCCATGCATTTAACAAATTTTCAACATGTACGACAGGAAAACAAAGTCTTCTTCCTCCTCAAACTACAACGTCTGCTATGAAAACTGCCCTTGCTAGTAGCTTGCAATGGGCCTAAGGCCAACAGTACAGAATTTACTACCATCACTTTCCTTTAAGCTTAAAAGAGGATCAAGCGACTTTCAGGGATTCCTTCAGGTTACTCAGTCTGGCCTAACACTGTAAATTTCAGAGCACAGTTTATGGCATAGAGTGGGTTAACTGTCCTTTTGCAGAACCTTTTATGGCCACAGATACTACTTTATTAGTGCATTCAGTATTACTTCTCAAGATCCTAAACATAGCATACTGGTAAGGGAGACAAGCGATCCTGATATTAATTACAATTCAAGCGAATTTTATAGGAATAAAAGGCTTTATTGACATACCTTGAAGACTTAGGCTCTGTGTGTAACACATTTTACTTCCAGGTTTCAAAGATGGACTTTAAGAACACAGGTTTCAAGAAGAGAAGGTATTATTGTTCACTGGATTCAGGTGATAATTTTAGGTCCTACAAATGTCCAACAATTTATCTTGGCAGTTAGCTTCAACTCTAATGCATGCTGATGCTCTAATAATTCCTACAGTTGTGTGTAAATATTTTTAAATTCCTTTTATGCTAAAAATAAATAAATACCCAACTGCCATGGCAAAATGAAATAGCCTTAGACGTACCTATTAAATAAAGTTTAAAGCTAATAATCTGACTTTTAGTTAAAGAGCAATTTGACTGGATTTGGTGAAATATTTCCTTATCCTTCTATTTATTTTTCACCATCTCTGCCAGAAAGTCTCGAAATCATTACCATTTTTTGCCTTTTAATTTCTTTAATTCAAAATAAATTCAACTCATTTCAGTTTATTGATTCAGTATTAATTCAATTTGTATTTACTATGTAATGAATTCAACAGCTATATGATACATATAGAAGCTGCCAGGTAAAGAGAATTCTATTCCCTGGGAATATACAGGTTTATGGTTCCCCCTTACAATCATTATATACATACAACGTAGAATGGCAAAATAAATGGGTGAAAATATATTTCCATAATTCTGCATTATTTAATTGTGGAAATACTACAGAAATCGCCTCCCAGTATTCTGAACTGCCATCTTACCAATATTTCCTAGATTCAAGTCATTTCCATTTTTTCCCAATTTATTTACCTTTGTTTTAGATTGTATACCAGACTAACATTGTATCATTAGACAGTGACTCATATGTAATGTTATGTTCTGAGCTGACTGCCTGCCTATGCATCTCAGCAAAATGCTAAACAGCAAGCAACTCAATCAGGAAAATCAGCAGGAATTGTAAACACAATACACTAAAAGCAGGATATGCTATAGTTCCTTAGGAAATGGACTTATCTTAATGGTTGTCTTAACTTAAAAAGGAAAAAAAAATCCACATTTATAGAAAGGTAATTAGAGGTAGTTATGTATGTTTACATTTGTATGTGCGTATATGTGTGTATGTATAGTTTTGTAATGAACATTATTATTTAAAATTTACAAATGGAGGGGCATCTGGGTGGCTCAGTCGGTTGGGTGTTTGACTTCGGCTCAGGTCATGATCTTGTGGTTCATGGGTTTGAGCCAAGCGTCAGGCTCTGTGCTGACAGCTGGGAGCCTGGAGTCTGCTTTCTGGATTCTGTCTCCCTCTCTCTGCCCTTGCCCAGCACTCGCTCTCTCTCTCTCTCTCTCTCTCTCAAAAATAAATAAAACATTAATTTTTTTTAATTTACAAATGGGAAATAGTAAATAATTGGTGATGACACCCCCCCATGGACAACCTTATTTTTAAAAACAAATTTTTTAATGTTTATTTATTTTTGAGAAACAGAGTGCAAGAGGGGGAGGGGCAGAGAAATAGGAAGACACAAAATCCGAAACAGGCTCCAGGTTCTGAGCTATCAGCACAAAGCCTGACATGACGCTCGGGCCCACCAACCGTGAGATCATGACCTGAGCTGAAGTTGGACCTTTAACTGACTGAGCCACCCAGGCACTCCAGGATTACCTTATTTTAAAGGCTAGTTGTACACCTCACAAAAGGTAATATGAAAAGCATGGATTGGACACTTCTCATTGCCTCTTATTTCAGTTTTCTTTCAAGCGCACTATGTCACTTACCATATACTTTGGATTTCACATAGGTCTAATGAAAATGTTTATAAACAATTTTTCTATTAAATCATCCAGTGTTAATTCACGCTTGAGAACTACTTAATTTGGTCTTTATCCATAAAAGAAATAAGCATACAAACTATTCTCTCAAGGCAGAATGTCTCCAAAACCTAAATATTCAAAGATTTCAGTGCAGTTTTCAAAAAATACTATTCATATGATCAACATATTTCCAAGTATTTATGACGAGGCACTCAGCTCCTGTTGGCTTTACCTGGGGAACATCTGATTTTATTTTAGTAACCCGTTTCTGTTCACGGCCTACCGTTCAGAGATTAGGATGCACCCCCCAGTGGTGGTAACATGTGGAAAGCACAGAGTCATGACCAACCACCAGATGGGACATTTGGATATTGGCAAGAATTCTTTATTTTCCTGGCTACCAGCTGACAAACTCCATCTTGCATTATATATTACTGAAAAAAAGCAGAAAATAGAAGACGGTCCTGAAAACTAAGGCAGCAGACTGACCATCAGGAAGTTTTGAACTCTAAGTTGAAAGTTTATTCATTAAGTCTTATTTTTTTGTTCTCTTAGCTAGCCTTATTGTTGTTGCTCCTGCTAATTAAAAAAAAATTTTTTTAATGTGTATTTAGTTTTGAGAGAGAGAGAGAACGCACGTGAGTGTGGGGCAGAGGGGGGAGGTGGCAAGGGGCAGAGAGAGAGAGAGAGAGAGAGAGAGACAGAGGATCTGAAGCTGGTTCCATGTTGACAACAGAGAGTCTGATGCAGGGCTTGAACTCATGAACCATGAGATCGTGACCTGAGCTGAAGTCAGATGCTCAAAAGACTAAGCCACCCAGGTGCTTGGCTTCTGCTACTTTTACTATTATTTGGCAGCAAGGTTGAGGAGACATAGAATGTGGGAAGTTTGGAAGACAAAGGTTTTCATCCCAAAATAGTTGATTGTTAATCTGATGGGGAAGCTGCTAATATTATATTGGCTATCATTTACCTTTATGAACCTCACATATAAAGCTGTGACCAAAACTATCTTACTTGCACAAATATTAAGGATTTGAAATATAAAAAGTGTTTATCACAGTGCAAAGCACATAGTGGGTTCTTCATGAATGGGAGCTACTCATTTCCTAATTAGTGAGTTTTAAATCCTTATTCCATATCAAGTAACTAGAAAAGGGGTTGGTAAACTCTTAAATGACAAGATAGTAGGGGCCCTTGGATGGCTCATTTGGTTAAGCATCTGACTTTGGCTCAGGTCATAACCTTACTGTTTATGGGTTCAAGACTCATGTCGGGCTCTGCGCTGACAGCTGGGAGCCTGGGGCCTGCTTTGGATTTTGTGTCTCCCTCTCTCTCTCTGCCCCTTCCCTGCTCGTGCTCTCTGTCTCAAAAATAAATAAACAAACATTAAAAAATAAAGGGACAAGATTAGAAAATACTTCAGGCTTTGCAGGTCAACAGGAAAAAAGCAAGGATATTGTGTGGATACTTGTATAATAATTTTAAATGCAACCATTTAAAAAAAATAAAAACTATTTTTGCTTATTGGCTATTAAAAGTCAAACAAATCAAAATCAAAAGCGGAGGGTGAGGCAAATCAGAGCCACCAGCTGTCACTGCTCATCCCTGAACTGTGTGATTTCAATTGAGAAAAGAAGTAAAACAACTCAGCCCATTTTCTGTTCTTTTGGTAAAAAAATATATATATTTGGTCTCAGCTAAAATGAGGGATGATCTAGGAATTGCATATATCAGTACTATCATTACACCTTAGAATAAAAATTCTATTTTATGAAACTAACTTCAATTGTCAAATACTTCCATCATCTAAAAAATTCTAAGACATAAAGTATATAAGCCTCCATGGAAAAAAAAAAACTCAGGAAAGGGAAGTAAGTGAAAACAATTCCATGGAGAAAAATACTCCAAAAAATTTTTCTTTGCCATTCAAAACCTAAATACGCCTTGGTAAATGGCAGAAACACAGATTGAAATATTCATTTTTGATATACTATAGCTAATACTGACTTGGCTACTCATTTATTATGCACTTACTGTATTCCACACACTGATTTAGGCCCAGAGGATATGCCAACAAACCAACCAACCAATTGATCAGCATCAACTTAAAGTATGCATTCTTTATGATTCTTTAGAAGGTGATGAGTGCTATGTATTAAGTATTTTGAAAACTAATGAAGCAATAAAGAATGATACTGCACTGTGTGTGTGTGTGTGTCTATGCGTTGCATGGGACAGGGAAGTGGCAATTTTACATAGGGTAGTTAGGGAAGATCTCCCTAATACAGAAAGAAGCCAAGGGAAGTGAAAACACTAGCCCCATGGTTACCTGGGGAAAGAGTATCCTTGGCAGAGGTAAAGAAAATGGCCCTAATACTGGAAGATACCTGGCCTCGAAAAGAAACTGCATAGTGGTCATGTGACTAAGGCAGACTAAGGAAGATGGGGGAAAAGGAAGAAAGTCATAAAAGGTTGTGCCTTGGAAGCCACTATCCTGGAAGCACTGGTAAATGCTTTTATCCTCTGAGAGAACTGGGAAGCCACTGGAGGGATTATAACAGAAGAGTGGCATGATCTAAATTCCATTTTGACAAAATTCCTCAATAACGATTTGTTTCTGGGATTCTTTTTTGTATTTAATTTGACAAAGAGTGTAAGTAAATTATTTATCATAGTGAGATGTTTTCTTCCATCTAATAGATATCATTTATTTTAGCTTTATACACTCATTTTTTATTTTAAAATAAGAGTTTTCAATAACCAAATTATCCATATATCCATTTACTGTGAAAGCCAATAAAGATATATTCAATAGGGCACCTGGGTGACTCAGTAGGTTGGGTGTCCAACTCTTCATTTCGTCTCATGTCATGATCTCAACCTGCTTAAAATATTCCCCCACCCCTCTCTCTCTCCTCCTCTGCTCCTCTCCCTTGCTTATGCTCATTTTCTCTTAAATAAATAAATAAATATATATATATATATATATATATATATATATATTCAACATGTATATATTCAATATATTTTTTTTTCAATAAATGTTAGGTTCCAGATTCTATGTGTGTCACCTACAATTAAAGGATGGTTCAGATATATTGACAAGGCCTAGAATATAATGAGAAACCATAAAAAAGCACTAAGAAAACACCAGGAAAAAAACACCAGGTATAACGAAGAGTAATCCAATCCATCATCAAGCCATAACACCTGCTGTATCTTATTATCACTAATTCTACTAATAATAATGCTAATCATGATGATGACAAATTAAATGGTCAATGAAAGAGCAAATGGGTAGCTTCTCAGAAAAATAATTGCTACTAACTGTGGGGGATTCAAAGGATATCCTTTTCCATTTATGTAAAATGAGAAGGTATACAATTCTTCTATCTGTACCTCCCCATGTCTTTAAGCATTTTTCATGTTCTTGGTTCCATTTCACCAAAGTGTGTGGTTTTCTAGAGGTTTGACAGTCTTTACCTTGAAACTGAAAAGAATTCAAGAGGTTTTTTTTTTTTTTTTTGAGATTTCCATGAATCATTTCTTACCAACTAGAAACAATCAAGGTGCCACAAAATTAGAATTGGTAATCAATAGCATAGAATCATGTAGTAGTGTGGCATGGATTTCCAATGAGGCATTATGAAAAAGGACACAGGATTAGATGGAAAGAAGGACTTAATTCAAATGTTAGCTCTGTGACTTGCAGTTGCTGTGGGCATGTCTGCTTTGTATCAAGTTAAATTTATTTATTGTCTTGTTTATTTCCTTTCTATCTAGGACAAAATTTTATCTCGAGGAAATTAACTGACCTGACCATAAAGGAAGTCAGAACTACTGGGACTTCAGAGCAATTGAAGCTAGATGAAGAAGTACTTGAAATATTGGGTGACCATTAACAACTGCAGCTCAGGAAGAAACAGCATGGCATTGGGCGATAAAAATCAAAAGAGTGGTATAAATGGTGAAGACTGTCTAAGGGCTCAGAGGATACTGAAACCATAACTAGAAGGAGTAACTAGTAAAAACTACATAGAAATGGTTGATCTTGCACAAGAAAAGATATTTGAAGGAGAGGTAAGGCTTCAAGAAATGGTAACAGAAAGGCACTCCAAAGGAGTGAAATGGCTAGTGATCATAGTTGGTAAAACATAAGGCATGAATACAGCAAGGGAAGATGTCTACATTTAGCTTCAGTAGGGAGCTCAGACAGAGGGAGAAAAAGGTAATAAACTATGTGAGGAAGGTAGCTTGTAACCAAATCATAGGGATCTCAAACAGATTTTTATGATTTTAAAATTTTGTTTTGAAGCCATGAAGTATGCACCTTGCATTACAAGTTCTTGTTCTTGTCTTTATTACTTCTTTAAGGCAATTGTCCCACGTTTGATTATATCAGATTCTATACTGAGTTTTGGAGACAACCAATACAATGGA
Source organism: Acinonyx jubatus (assembly GCF_027475565.1). Lineage (NCBI taxonomy): Eukaryota > Metazoa > Chordata > Mammalia > Carnivora > Felidae > Acinonyx > Acinonyx jubatus. Next base: position 45,398,622 of record NC_069391.1, read on the forward strand.
CAAAAAGATCAAATTTTAATGAATACAGCCATGAAAAATTTTAATGCTATTAAAACTTCCTATAATAAAAGCTCATAGCTATTTTTTCCATGGTAAAGCTTTCCAAGTAAAGAGCTTTTAGCTTCAAGTTAGAATTATGGGTTACAGGTTATAGTCCATTTTATACTTCTTCTAACTAGCCATGTGACCTTAAAAATATTGTTTAAGCTCTCAGTTAAAGTTTATTTTATAAACTTAAAAATTGAATAGTTTGGTTTAGATATCCTGAACACTCACAAATGAAGTATTTTAATTTCTATAATTTTATTTTCTTACTTTAATGTTTATGTATTTAAGAGAGAGAAAGCAAGTGAGTTGGGGGGTGAGGGACAGAGAGAGAGAGAGAGAGAGGGAGGGAGACTCTGTGCTGTCAGTGCAGAGCCCAATGCAGAGCTCAGTTTCACAAATCATGTGATCATGACCTGAGCCAAAATCAAGAATCAGACACTTAATCAACTGAGCCACCCAGGTGCCCCTCTTATTTTAGTTTTTAAGGAAAATTTTTCATGCATGTTAGTACTAATGCCATATAGACCATGTCTAGACAACACCTTCACAAGGTCAATCAATTTACTATGAAGTTTCTAACAAAACCATCCATTCTTATCATTCAAGCAGTTTTCAATATGAACTTCTGAGAAAGGACAGATCACAAGGAATAATGAGAAAAGCATTTACTTTATAAATCAGGTACCAGAAGTTTGAACTTCAGTCTTAAAACTCTAGTAATCTTGAATACACTAAACCTCATGAGTCTCATTTCTCTTTTCCAAATAATGTGATTTATTTTCTCTGTGCCTCTTTGCTTTTGAGGCAATGTCCTCAAACCTTTACTGACCATGCCATTTTACTTTTTGGGCAGCAGCTGAATACTGATGGATTATATGTTCCTTTGTAGTTGACTTAACTCATCTATTTAGATTGGTTTTGGTATTTTTGAAGAAAGAATTTATCTCACCAGTGTATCACATATCACAGAAACACGGTATGTTTGATCTGGAAAGCCAGTCTATTCCTCTCATTTTACACATGAGTAAACAGTCAGAAAAATTAAATGACTTTCTCAAGATTAAACAGTTGTAATATTTCCTCACTGGTTCTACCCCAGGAGAGTATAAAGAGTCTTCTACACAGCCAGTGCATTTTAATTCCATTTCTAAAATTTTACTCAAATCAGCCGTACTGGTTCATTGTAAGTTAAAAATAAGAAAAAGGCGAGGGGGGGGGGGTGGTGCCTGAGTGGCTCAGTCAGTTAGGTGTCCAACTTCGGCCCAGGTCATGATCTCGCAGTTCAGTTCGTGGGTTCAAGCCCCACATCAGGCTCTGTGCTGACAGCTCGGAGCCTGTAACCTGCTTTGGGTTCTGTGTCTCCCTCTCTCTCTGCTCCTCCCCCACTTGCACCTGTCTCTGTCACTCGAAAATAAATAAAAGTTAAAAAAAAAAAAAAAAAGAAAAAAATGGGAATTTGTTCTTTCTCCTGAACAGTGGGCTCTTAAAGTCCAAATGTTATATTGTATTAAATAAAATATTGGTCATTTGGTAGAAAGTTTGTAGAAGTAAAAAATTAAGGCAGAAACTGTCCCTACTTACCTTTCTGTCTTAGTATGTATTATACTAAATCTGTGTCACGAGCTGAGCACAGATTAAGATCAGAAAACCTGAACAGATGCAAAATGGGAATATGTAAAAAAAAATCACAAAATATCACTTCTATGACACTAATAATGTTCTATATTTGCCTTTCTTTATATAGTCTCTTTATATAATCAGAAAGATTTCCTGAAAATAAGTTCTTTGTTTTCTGAAAGCCCATCTGCTCTTGATGTGTGCATATTATCTAATGAGACTATTATAATTTTCATCATACACCCTGGATTTATGGAAAGATGCAAGTTTCAGCTTAGTTCTTTCTTGATGTAAACTTGCTTGACCTCCTCTCAACATAGTTAGCACCTATTAGAAACTAACATCATTCTCTCTGCACACTCCCCAGACTCAGTGAGTAACAAAATAAAGTCTTTTAGCCAACTTCATATCGAAAGGGAAAAGGTGAAATCAATGGAACAATAAAAACTGCAATCTCTTTTTGTCACATTTTATGACCTCATCACCAACAAACTCCACAAGGTCATCACTGCTTGTATTAGTCTGTTAACGGTCGGGGCACAATCACTGCTACCTTTTGAACTGGAATTTTTTTTTTTTTTTTTTACAATATTGCTTTTTGTTTGTTTTATTGGATGTTACTATAGGTTCTCCCCTTTTGTTTAAAATGAACCTCAAGGAAGAATGCTATCACAGAATGCAATAAACCCATTCAAGAAAGATACATATGGTCCTCCAAAAATATCATTTCAGATAACTTTCTGTTGCCCAGACATATCAATTCTTTATAGTTTATAGTCAACTCAAGTATCAAACCAAAAGTAGACAAAATTAATGCACTCAACATACAGTTGATCTCAATTCCTATTGTGACTTCTTGAGACGCAGAAGAAAAATACTTTTCTAGGTGTGAAAAATATATAGTCTATGTGATGTTAGCATGGAGATAGACACATTTTCTTTCAATAAATAACAAAATTTTAAATGTAAACTGCCAAGATTGATTTGGTTGATTATAGCCTCTAGTTCCTTGTTAAAATAGCACAGCCAAGAAGGTTGTATTTTAGTCCACAGTCAAAAGAGAAGTTGCCTATCATGGTTTTTAAAGTTTACTTAGAAGATTTTATGTATTAGAGAACTGAGTTTAATAGTAACTTCAGAAATCTGCATTAATGAAATATTGGAAAGTTAGGTAGGAACTTGCAGATATAAAGACCCTGTGAATTATGCTCACAATTGTCCTTTCTAAATTAAGCCTCAGGGCGCCTGGGTGGCTCTGTCCGTTGAGTGGCAAACTTCAGCTCATATAGAGTCTGGCGGTTCTGGAGTTTGAGCCCCACATAAGGCTCCCTGTTGTCAGTGCAGAGCCCACAATGAATCCTTTGTCTCTGCTCCTCCTCAGCTTATGCACCTGGGCTCTCTCTCAAAAAATAAAAACATTCAAAATAGAAAAATATATATTTAAAAATTAAGCATCAAGATATTTTCTGTCTTCTCAATATCTTTCAGCGAACGTTGCATTCCATCTGTCTTCTACTGAGTCTGTCTTCTACTTCTAATCAGAATACTGACTCTTCCCATCTGGTTGTTAAGAACAGGGACACCTTCAGCCTTTACTCAGGAATTTTCGCCTGCCCTTGACATAACCGAATCTTGGCTCTCATTAACAGTTTCTGTCTTTTAGGCAATCTTTAAATTCTTTCATCCTCTGTTTATCTTAGAGCCCAGACATCATCTGAATATTCACTTACCTCCTTGTTGGCAATTCACTATTTTTGCACCAACAGGCCCGAAGGCCTCCCATTTTGCATTGTATGGCAACCGCCTTAGCTTGTATTACGGTTCATAATTCTCCATAGTAATATCTTACCAATTCCCTTAAATCTAAGAGAAAATTGGTAAGTGGGGATAGCTTTGCTTTTCATCTTAAGCCTTCACTCTGAAATTAAGACAAATTGAACAACTCCTACAAAGCCCTAGTTGCTGTTATATGAAAATAAGCCTCACTTTATCTCTTCTTCAACTATGGGCTTTCAAGTCCAAAATGGACTTGAAATTGACTTTTCAAGTCTATTCGAATGTGACAAACTTGACTTGAAGTGGACCTGAAATGGACAAAACAGACTTTTCAAGTTAAACATCTTAAAGCTCTCATCTTTGCACAGAGCTTCCCATTTTCCCTCTGCCTTACTTCCTTAACCCCAGAACACCTGCTTCTGACTCCATCAGAATGATCTCTAGCACTCCCTTTCCTCCAGTTTCAGAAAAGAAGTGTGTTTTCTTCCTTTCTGAGCTGACCTCAGAAATGAGCTCTATATTAATTACCTATGTGACCCCAGGCAAGATACTTAGGTTCTTAAATTCTCAGTCTTCTCAACTGTAACATGGGCTTATTAAGCTTCCATCAAATTAATTAATTAATGGGTGGGGGATGGGTGAAATAGGTGAAAAGGATTAAGAGAACACTTAATCTTGATGAGCAGTGAGTAATAATAAGGAACTATTGAATCACTATATTATATACCTGAAATCTAATGTAACACTGTATTTTCACTACACTGGAATTAAAATTTTAAAAAATCAAAAATAATTCTGAAAAGAAAAAAAAAGAGATAATAATTAATTAAATAAAAGAACATGCATGAATGCTTAGCAAATTTCCTGGCATTTCAATTATAATAAAATGCTGTAAATATTTGTTAGTCATCTCTTTTGTTGTTGTGGTCGTTCAGAGAAACAATCAGAAATGCTTGTAAAAATTCATGTACCAAGGTTGTAGAAAAGTGAATACGAAAATGTCATGCCCTGCAAATTAAGGGAAGGGCTTTATAAAGGAAACCTGAACACCAAATACAGGAAGAGCCATTATTCACTGTATTATCACCATCCCAGGAAGAGACTTGCTGTGGACAGTGAGATAGTATTCCCAATGAGGGACAAGGCCCCCTGCCACTTTACCTAACTATTTATGGTATAAATAAAGAAGCATTCTTTGGCAAGGATAAACAGGGAGGCCTCTGACATCCAACAATGTACATGTCAATTTTAGCTGCAAGGAGAATTTTCTAAGGATTCTTCTCAGTAAGTTAGCTTCCCAGGTCCTTATGAAAATTCAGATTCAAGCTTCTCAGGGAAAAGCACAACATGATCTATAGGAAACTGAGTTTCATTCATTCATTCCTGCTGAACAGGAGGAAGCCCATTCTCCTATTTGCTGTAATGCATGGTGACTTGATATTCTAAGGCCAGTCGCTCTATAATTCTTATCGCTCTACTGAAGGAAGGTAGGTGAATACTGGAAGTGAAAATTTTCAATCAACTGGTAATAGTTTAAATAAGTTATACACATTTGGTGGAAAACTAAAGAGCCATTAAGAAGAGCTTCTTACTGAGAATTCAAATTTTGAAAAAGAAAACAAAACAATTCCGAGTAGTATCTCTAAAAATAACATAAAATATGATAGATATGATTTTCTAATATACTTGAAGTTTTGCAGAAATCATAATGAGTTTGCTTTTTAAGAAACAGTAAAAGAGGGGTGCCTGGGTGGCTCAGTTGGTTAAGCATCTGACTCTTGATTTCTGTTCAGTTCTCAAACTCATGGTTTGTGGGATTGAGCCCTGTGTTGAGCTCTGCACTGACATTGTGGAGCCTGTTTGAGATATTCTCTCTCTCTCTCTCTCTCTCTCTCTCAATCTCTCTCAATCTCTCTCTGTGTTCCTCCCCCATTTGTGTGCTCTCTCTCTCTCTCAGATAGACTTAAAACAAAATTTAATCAAAAAAAAATAATAAAAGAGAGTAAACCTAAAAATAGAGGAGTTAACTCAACAGAAATATAATAAACAGTGGGAATCATACAAACATTATATAAAATACATGTATCAATTAAGGAAATACAGAGTGTTCTTAAAGAGAATCTAAGCACCCATGACTAGTATCATTTCGTATTCAAGGAAGTTTTAAAAAGAAGTTAAAACTTGGTAGCAAAACTAAAACTTGCGGAGGAAAAGGAATAGTCTATTAAACATCACTGTCAATCCTACAGAAATGTAAGCCTTTGTGGAATCTGATTGATTTGCACAAGAATTCTATCTCTGTTCTTAAAGCCAACACTACTGAGAAAGCCGCACACACCAAAACCAAGCATCAGCAGGAGTAGCCGCAGCAACAACAATGAAAGCAGAAAAGAAAAGGCCATAAACATTAATTTAGTTCACTAGAAGCCCCATTATCATCACTGTAATCTTCAAAGTTAGATCACTCTGTGGTAGCTTCAGATTTAGTGTTAGAATCTTCTGTGAGCAAATTGAAGAAATCAGCTGCTATCATCTTCTGAGCAGGGAAATTTATTCTGTGTAATTTAATGTAAAAGAGCCTTTTATACTTGTGACCATTATACTCTTCCACATCAGCAACAGCAAGATACACTGAAAAGCCAAGGGTTGTTTTACAAGCTGGACTGCTTTATTGATGCTACAAGGAAATAGACAAATTTGCAATGTAGGACACTGCATGCGGATATTTCCAAAGCATTTCCCCCCAGTTTGTATATATTGCTCCAAAACTGGACTTTTATACATCAAACTCAAACTCATGTTTATGCTGATAAGGGTCAACTCTAATGGTGGGTTAAAAAGTCTCTGAAAGAGACCTGTTTGTACTTTTAGTCTGACCTCGTATGATTTTGACTCAAATAATCTACCATTCATCAAGAAGTCTCAGAATATTTGCAATCTCTACATCAAAGCTGAGAGATTAGGAACCATTATCCCTTTATGCTTGACCTACTATTCATCATGTTTAACGGGTCCTAATGTCTCCACGGGTGCTGGATTTCTTTAGCATTAAGAAGAATTCAAGGGGAGCCTGGGTGGCTCAGTTGGTTAATTAGGCTCAGTTGATTTTGGCTCAGGTTGTGATCTCAGGACCTGTGTCCTGAGTTCCAGCCTCATGCCAGGCTATGCACTAGCAGTCTGGAGCCTGCTTGGGATTCTTGCCCACCCCCCCCCCCCAAATCCCCCTCACCCCATGCCCTCTCTCTGCTCCTTTCCCACCCATGCTCATGCTCACCCTCTCTCAGAATAAATAAATAAAGTTAAAAAAAATAAAATCAACTTATAAAACATGGCCTCTAAAGTCTAATAGGGTCTGGCCTCGGCCTAAGTCAAGAGTAACTTCTGGTGCTCTTCACCTTCTTGCCTTCTAATGGAGATTTACCTATAGTGGCTCCACCACAGTTCTTAGAACTTACCAGACTTTTCTGATCAGGACCTTTCCCCCTCATCCTGTCTATGCATTATGTCTGACTCAAGAAGTCTCTCCTGCCTTCTAGGATTAGGTTAGGCTTCCTCACTTGTTAGTTATAGCAACTTACATTTCTCCTCTGTAGCACTTTTCCAAATTTTATTTAATTTTGCCATTAATGAATCGATTAAAACCTTGTATCTCTGTCGCAACCACTGACATGCAGATTTCATGAGAATACAGGCTGTATCTTTATATTTATTTCTACTATCACCAATGCCTAGAAAATGTCTGTACAGAAAAGGTTCTCAATAGTATTGACTGCATGAATTTTGGGGATGTCACTGACAAGTATTTGGCATATGTCAGCTAAGGACATCAACCTGGCAAGGTTATAGGAGCCAATATATGTGACCTCTGATGGAATATCAGTCCAACATATTTTAGAGGAGATGTATATGTATATATACACACTCACATTTAGGCATACAGAGGACTTTCCAGCAACTAAAATTCTTTTTTGGCCACTGAGGGGCCCAGGGTCAGTCAAATGGAGCCTGGGCAACAGTTTTGAGCACCTTAGGTTCCTAAAGATACATAACCAACTATTTCTAAAATATTCTCAGCATGCAACAGACTGGGAGGAAGCAGTAGCCTTATCAACATCTTTTCTTTCTGGACTTGGAACGAAAACTCAAAAGACATAAGCAACAAAACAAGTTAAAAAGTTAAAGCCAACACTATTGGTATTCTAGGCATTGTAAGTATACTACAATGAGGCTAACAAAGAAAATATAAAAGGTTTTACGATATGCTAAGTTCTGTGGTGACTCAATGGCACACATTAATGACATTAAAAATGACCCATTAATCTCAGGCAAACATTTAGGTAATATACTTGCTACACTAGGCAATATATACCTTTCAATTAAAAAGGGTATCTATTTTATATTTTAAAGGACAAAATAGCTGAGTTCAAGGCCAATAATGTAAGGAGAACTCTAGAATTTTAAATTTCAAAAGTGCAATTTGGTTATTTCATGTACCATAAATCAATGTCCTGTGTAATCAAAAAAGGAAAAATGAAAGTCTGTCTAAATTAATAATAGTTGAGCAGCCCATGTATATTAATCTAATCTAACAGGTTTTATTACTCTGCAGAAATTTTCTCAAGGCTTAATATCTCTTATGTAAAAAAGAAAGGATTGGGATTGATTAAAAAATATAATTGGGGAAAGTATTCATTTCAACTATAAATGAAAACTGGTAATGAATGAGCAATGAATGACCATGAGTTCTGTCATTGCTCAGTAATCATATTTAACAGAGAAATATAGTTCAGATTAAAATATGCTGAGATAGAGCTGGAGAGGAATTTAAAAAAATAAAACCTAAGTATTTTAATTTCTAATTAGGTGCCTTGAAGCGGTGAGCAATTTCACTGAGACTAAATTGCCCTTGCTACTTAAAGCCTTATAGCTAGATGATATGGTCTAACAACGCCAACAGTTACACAATTAAAGTGCCTAGGATTTTGTACATTTTAAAACATTTGAAAAAAGCTTCCAAGTACAGTATAATAATGGTCATTATATAAAAAAAGATAATATATGTTAAGAAACATAAAAATATGGGTTTGTATATATAAATGTAGATATATATGTGGTATATATTTAAAATATATATAAATAATACAATAAAACAAAATTGCAAAAGAAAAATTAAGCAAAGAGAAAAATGTCCCAATAAAAGAATATAATTTGTTTTATGGTTAAACCACATAATGTGTACATTGATTGTTAGAAGAGAATCTCAAATGGATTGCATGTCTGTTGGCCAAGAAGAAAAGAAAAAACATATTAGGTCAATCAAAAGGGGTCAAAAATGACATCAGATATTTAGAGGAATTAGGAATATTCATGGTACTTAGTCCAGAAAAATTCCTCCTATAGGTTATCAAAGGGCACTGTCAAACAATGAACAAATCCTTACAGTGAAAATGACACAGTTGAGTTAATTAAATACTTATTATTCGGTGCTAGGCCACCTAGTAGGTGGTAGGTATTTAAAAAGTGTGCACAATAGGCGGGTGCGCACCTAATGTCAGCTGGTCTGTCCAAACCGCCTGAGAGCCACCCCTAGCCCCCCACGTGTACCCATTTCACTTCAACAAGATAAAAGAAACTATCACGAACCAGGAAAAACTCGCCAAACTGCAAGCACAATGCGCCTTGGTGGGAAAGGAAACTGCTCGGAGAAGGAAGGTGGTTCATATAACAGGCGACAGCAAATGATAAAAAACTTCAGTCCACTTTAAAGACTTTAGGGGTAAACAGTATCTCGGGTACTAAAGAAGTGCATATGTTCAAAACCAGGGAAGAGTGATCCACCTTCACAAGCCTGAAGTTCAGGCATCTGGGGCAGTGAACACTTTCACCATCACAGGACAGAAATGCTACCCAGGATCTTCAATCAACTTGGGGAAGACAGCCTGCCTAGTTTAATAAGAAGACTGGCTGAAGCCCCACCCAATCGATCTGTGGCTGGACAAGCACCACTTACTACCAGACAAGAGGAGGGGGAGGAAGTTCTAGATCCTGTGGAGAATTTTGATGAAGCTTCCAAGAATGAAGCAAATTGAACTGAGTCCACTTCTAACAAAGAGAGAACTTGATGAAGTTACTGGGAGCCACTATTTTACATTATGGCTGCTTTTTAAAATTTTTCTTCATGGATGTGGAAACATCTAGATCTCTAATATCCCAATATTTTAATATTTAATATTCTAATTTTTTAATGTTTTATTTTTTTATATTTGAGAGAGAGAAAGACAGAGTGCAAGCAGGGGAGGGGCAAAGAGACAGAATCCGAAGCAGGCTCCGGGCTCCAAGCTGTCAGCGCAGAGCCTAATGCGGGGCTCAAACCCACAGAGCGTAAGATTATGACGTGAGCTGAAGTCGGTGTTTAACCGACTGAGCCACCCAGGTGCCCTTTAATATTCAGTATTTTAATATTTTAAGCCCAAGCCCCTTGGACACTGCAGCTCTTCTCAGTTTTTGCTTACACACAATTCATCTTTTACAACTAATTAAGCTGAAGAAGCCTGGGAGTAAAGTTTGGGACAATGTTAATAAGTTTATTTGCCTAGTAAACAAACAAAAAAATTAAACATTAAAATATAAAAAGGGAGAAAACAAAAATTATTCGGCCATTAGATTTGCATTCTGACTGGGAATGTCATAAAACAAATTTCATTGCATTTGAGAAAAGCGCTGTGCTGGGGAAGACCTTTTTGTTTTTGGAACACACTACTAGCATGGTGAGCCTCACGGAGTCTTTGCTTCCAGACGTGTAAATATGCTTATAGGTCAATGGCGTCATACCAGAATACACTGCAATAGAAGCACATCTTTCCTCATATGAAAAGGATAGGTATCTGTGCATAGTTTCCTAATGTTCTGATATAACCAAGCTATGTCATCATGAAACTGATGGCTGGCACAACCTTCAGCCAATCATTCATGTTTCAGTCAGGATAGGTCAGATTATAATGCACTAACAAAGAATCTGTACATTACAATCACTGAAAATAACATTCATTCATTCATCTTACCCATGCTACGCATCAGACATGCCTGGTGTGGTATACACTGCCATCTGGATGATCACCATGGCAGGAAGAAGGGAGCATGGCAATACATATATTGACTCTTAAGCGCTGTTCCCTTGACATAATACATCTCACCCATTTCTTTGACCTAAGCAAGCAATAAGACTACAACTAAGTTGAAGATAATGATGCTCAAGAAGGTGCTGAGAGAAACTATAAGTGAGATAATATTTTCCAATGAAGAGTTGGAACACATTAGGGCCTATGACTGAATACTTCCCGTAGATTTTAAGGAAAAAGTAAAAAAAAAAAAAAATCAGTAATGATAGCAATAGAGGCCTCAAAGTTCTGAGCCAGATTGTATGGCTGCACTACTTTTGGCCTGTGACTTTTTGTTAGATAACAAAAGTCCACCTAATCTACAGAAAAGTCTCAATCAAGTACAGCAATGGAACTCCCAGGATGCCTGTTTTAATAAATGAGTGACAAAACTTATGGCAAGATAACTAAATGAGGAATCTCATAGAATGGGCCTATTAGGTATAATTCTTTTAGAAGCTGTGTGATATATACCCAACATGATGACTTCAATATAAGAATTGATTTAAAGTCCTTTTTTTTCTGGTCATAGTTAGATAGCATGGCCAGAATTACCTCATAATCAACACAAATGAGATTTAGTCAATAAGTCAATAATACTTCTTTCACTGTGTTCATAAATTCAAGCACACATGTGTACACAGGCGTTGAACACACACACACACACACACACACACGTACACATTTCTCAAAGAGAATGCACTTGCTATAAAGGCGTATTTTCATTGAGCACGTGCTAGATGCCAAATACTGGTTACCTGCACCTCATGTGGGAATATGATTCTCACTTTTGAGCAACCCAATGACTTACACAAGACTGAATATCACGAGGTCCAACCTGGGATTTCAATTTAAGCCTAACTTTAAAGCCTCCATTTATTTCTTCATACCTAGGTTAGATCTTGGCATATTACCTCAATGGAACAACTATTAGCAAATATACTAATTAAGGTCATGTTGACAACTACTTTCAACTAAAACATCTATTAATTTATACAGAGGTCTCCTTGGTTTAAACCAACTGGTCACTCCTGCCTCTCAATGAGGGATAATATGCTTGGGTTCTACAAGTACTCCAAGTATGAATTGAAAAGATTAACATTTCTTGCCAATGGGCACTCTCTGTCCATATTTTTACACAATAATTATCAGAAGGCACAGGGTCTTAAGATAATAAATGATCATTCCTTACAATGGATCTATAAACAGATCAGGATTAATGAACCTGCTGGCAGCTATTGGTTTTAATTAGCCCAAGTTCAACGGCACCAGAATCTTAACTGTCCAAAGATTTGGATTGTGTTAATACAGATCCCCAACAACTGCTTCTGTCAATTCAATAAAAGAAGTGGTTAGATTCTAATTTTAAAGCCAGCAGTACAAGTAACTTGACAAAAAAGTAAATAAATAAAATAAAACAAAACCAACAACAAACTTTAATTTTTTTCTCTCTCTTCTCTTTACCTGGCTGCAGGTAATCAAATCTTTTCACCTTACATGCCTGCCTTTTTAACTACTTTCAATGCTATCTCATCTATCTTGTCCCTTTATGCATCCCTTCTCTTGCATGTTTACTTTTTTAGACATGCCTGAAACTTCCTTCCTTTCTTTCTTATACTGCACAATTATAATCAGTTCTCAGCTTGATTCCTGATCTTGGATGTTACCTCCTCTAGGAAACTCTCTCTTAAACTCACGCTAGCTTCTAACCTCTAATAATATTTTCTGAGTATATTTTTAAAAACTTTCTCATACTGGGCTGGAGTTGTAAGCCTGTCCATTATTTTTCATAATTAGACTCTGAACCACCAAAAAAATGAATAGAACTTTCAATCAAAGTATGTCTGTTTAATAGCCCACACTTAATCAAGTATTAGCAGACTAGCACTCAGATTAAAAGTCCTCCTATCCTTCAGCAATCGTCTGTTCTTCAGCCGAGACACATAATACCTGCACCAATGAAAAAAGTTCCTCTGCTACTTGTGTACTATTTTCCAATAGCCAGTCTGTGCTGATCTCACGCACCCATAATAACTTCTCCTCAGTTCTCAAACTTGCCCCCTAGGCTGAAGAATTAAACACCCAGATATTTAGCAGGAATCAAGAAGCGTTCCTGGAGAAGTACTTGCTCCCCTGGGGCAATTGTCCCCAAAATCACTAAATGAGGGGCTAGATTCCATGTATTCTGAGGAAGGGAGTTTTAAAAACCAGATCAGAGATGAGTTCCAGAGAACTGAGAAGTTCTGGGTAGGAGTTTAGTGTAACGAGCAAAGCTGCACCAGATGAAAATCTTTCACCGGTGCACAGTGAGAGCTTTTTTTCAGTTCTGGACTTGACAACGTGTTATGAGTGGAAACCTTTTTTGTGTTAAGGTGAGAAGTCCCAGGGGTTAATGGAGGAAGGGTGGGAAAGGGGTGTTACATTTGGGCAACAACTGGATCCAATCCCTTAGAAAAGATGATTGGAAGTGGACCCTGAGATTCTGAGATCTGGCTCTCTTTGTGTTCCTCAAACCCCATGTCTAGCTCTTGCAATATATGGCCAACACTAAAGAAAAAGAGATTCCAGGGGCACCTGGGTGGCTCAGCCGGTTAAGCGTCTGACTTCAGCTCAGGTCATGAGCTCGTGGTCTGTGAGTTTGAGCCCTGCGTCAGGCTGTGTGCTGACAGCTCGGAGCCTGGAGCCTGCTTCAGATTTTGTGTCTCCCTCTCTTTCTGCCCCTCCCCCACTCATGCTCTGTCTCTCTCTCTCTCTCTCTCTCTCTCTCTGCCTCAAAAATAAACGTTAAAAATTATTTAAAGAAGAAAAAGAAATTCCAATACACTCTTTCCTGGATTGTTGGTCCCTATCCACATTACAGTCCTCATGCTAAGGAGCTCCAATCTGCTGAGTATTTTATATTTTTACTAATGCTTTTTTGTTTGTTTTTGAATCAACATTGCCAATGCTTTGACACTTAGTCCTGTCATTTCAGCTATGACCTTAATTCCCTTTCCTGGCCACAATTTGGATTTTCTAGCCTACTCTACTGCCTAACAACGGAACTCAGAACAATCCTTGTGGGAACTGGCTCAGCCCGAGAGACCCTGGTAAGGAAAGTCATAACTATGTTTCTTTATTGTTGTTCTTGCTGTTTTCTTTTGGTTTTGTATTTCTTCTTTAACAGATTGAAATGTTATTGAAATGCAAATGTTAGGTAAATTCAAGTCCATACTTATTAAAACCTATTGACTTCCTACCAGTTTTAGAATCTATAGTAGGCATGAAAACAAAAAGAAGTTAATTTGTGACAGATCAAGGATACTAATGTGTATGTTTCTGACACCAAATCTTTTTCTCTTTCCCCATCCTTATTATACAAGATTACACCTTGAATTTCAATGGCACCCTCATATCGCAAATGTAATTTTTTGTTCACTTATTGTTATAGTCCTCAAATTAGTCTTTGTTATAGTTATTACTTAATATAATCATATCTTTTTTTTGTATTATTCATGTGTCTACCAGTTGCTTTGTGTATCAGTCTGTTTTCTTCTAGCATTTTCTAGTTCTTTTAAATTTGGGTCTGTGAAAGGTAATTTTGCTGAATATAGATATGTAAGTTGACAGTTATTTTTCACCATCATTTTGAGGCTATTTTTCTGAATTCTTCTAGCCTCCATTGTTGCCCTTGAGAAGTCATTTATTCTTGTGGGTAATGACTCATTTCATTCTGTTTATTTTCCACAGACCTTCTCTGTTCAGTTGCACTATGTGTGTCTAGATGTATATTGTTACCAACCCAATTCACATCTCATTTTGCTTCTTTAGTGTGAATACTCATATATTTCTATTATGAAAAATTCTCTGCCACAAATTTCGTATATTGCCTCTCCCCAAATCAAAATATTCTCCATTGAAAATCCTATTCAACATTATGTTGGAACTTCTCGTTTGTCTTAGAAAATTCTCAATTTCTTAAATTTCTTAAACACTTTTCCATATATTTGTATGCTTTATATATATTTATAGACCTATAAACATGTACACACATGGACACATTTTTATATTTATATTTCACTGTATTCTGGGGAATTTTCCTCAAGTTGATTTTCTGAAACAATGGTTCTTGCTTCAGGGACAATGTGTGGCTTAGCATACTTATTGAGTTATTATTTTAATCACTCTTTTTTTAATAGGTTTTCTTTTGTTCTTATTTTTTAACTGGATTTTCCTTTTATCATAGTACCATTTTATTCCATTATGTATTTTATAACAGCTTAAGATATAATTCATATACCTTAAAATCTCATACCTTTTAAAGCATACAATTCAGTGTTTTTGAATATATTCATAGTTGTGCAGCCATCACCACTGAGTTTAGAATATCTTATCACTCCAAAAAGAAACCCAATACTCATTAGCAGTATCTTCCCATTTCATCCAACTCTCAGCCCCTAGCAACCCTTAATCTACTTTCTGTCCCCATAGATTTTCCTATTGTAGACATTTTATATAATCAGAATCACAAAATACGTGATCTTTTGTGACTAGCATCTTTCACTTATCATGCTTTCAAGGTCTGTCCATGTTGTAGTATGTGTCACTACTTTATTAACTTTTACTGACCAATAATATACTAGTGTAGATAGACCACATTTTGTTTATCCACTTGTATTGATGAACATTTGAGTTGCTTCTACTTTTTGACTAGTATGAACAATGTTATTACGAATATGGATTTGCAAATTTTTGAGTGGACAGTGTTTTCATTTCCTTTGGATATATATCTAGGAATGGAATTGCTGGGTCACATGGTAACTGTGTATCTATTTAACATTTTGAGAAAGTACCAAACTGTGTGCCAAAGTAGTTGCACTATTTTTCATACCCATCAGGAGTGAATGCAGGTTAAATGCCTCCACATCATTGTCTACACTTGTTATTGTCTTATTTATTAACGTGCATTCCAGTAGATGCAAAGCTGTATCTCATTGTAGTTTTGACTGCATTCTCTTAAGACTAAGGATGTTGATCATCTTTCATGTGCTAATTGGTTATTTATATATCTTCATAGAAATATTTATTCAAATCCTTTGCCCCAAGCTTAATTTGTCTTTTCATTGTTGAACTAATTATTTATATCTGGATACTAGTCCCTTATTGGGGGCTAGTTATAAACTAGCGATTATAAATATTTATCTCATTTTTTGTGTTTTGTTTTGTTTCCTTCTATATGTTGCTCTTTGGTGCACAAATGCTTTGAACTTTGATCAAGTCTAATTTACGTATTGTTTTCTTTTGTCAGTGGTGCTTTGGGGTGATAGCCAAGAATTAATCACTATATGAAGATTTATCTTATGTTTTCTTCTTTTATTGGTTCAGCTCTTACGTTTAAATTATTGATATATTTGTGTTAACTTTTTTATATGTGAGATGGGGTCCACATTCATTCTTTTGTATGTGTGTATACATTTGTTTAAACAATTGTATTCCCCACAATCAAATTGTCTTGATACCCTTATAAATTATCAATTCACCACAAATATAAGAGTTTATTTCTGGACTCTATGCCATGGATATAAGGAATATCAAAACTTCATATGCTGTGTCTGTGTGTTGTATCTGCTTACTCACTAATAGTTGATTGTTGCTCTATTTTTTTGTAGCTTCAGAATGGGTGTTCACCTCTTATCTGTGATAATTCTATGTGTTCTAGGTTGAGGTTTTTATACTTTTATTTTTTCTGTCTGCCAAGTTTTCAAGGAATGTCATCAACTCATCATCAATTCCCATCTTTATTTCTCCATTTGAAGTGTACCGAGTATGCAAATCATATAAATTCAAAACTACAAAAATATTTGTGACGAGGACTACGGTTATAAATTCTCAGAAGAGTCATTTTCCTACCTAGAACCCGGTCAGGAAGACAGACTTCTATGGTGTTTTCTAGTCAGTGTAACTTTTCTAACTTTTAAATCCATTTCACACTGAGATTTATTCCTTTCAGTGCCCTAGCTGTAATTCAAGTTTTCCATTCCAGCACTCCTTGTGAGAGACTAAACCTCAATCTTCTACACCTACAATAGGACTTAAAAAGCAAAGCCATTTCTTACTCAGATTGGAGATCTCCACACTTATACCATCCCAGAACAGCTAATTTATGTATTAAACATTCTTACTATTTTGGTTTCCAGATGTTTTCATGTTTATGGCATATGTAGATCTTCTCTGAGCTCAATATTTGTTATTTAGCCTATATTACTAGGTGTATGTAATGAGGGAGTTTTCATGTTATTTAGTCCATTGCTGTTCAACAGAAACTTTGGAATGATAAAATTTTACTTCTACAATGAAAGTATGTCAAATATGTTCACCGCTGGTCACATGAGGTTTCTGAGTACTTTAAATATGAATAGCACGTCTTAGGAACTGAGTTCTAAATGTTAATTAGTTTTAATAAATTTGAATTTATTTTTTTAATGTTTGTTTATTTACACAGGGAGAGAGAGCGTGAGCAGCCAAGGGGCAGAGAGAGAGAGGGAGAGATAGAGTACCAAGCAGGTTCTGTGCTATCACTGCAGAGCCCAACACAGGGCTTGAACTCACAAACTGTGAGATCATGACCTTAGGCAAAATCAAGAGTCAAATGCTTAACCCACCTAGACATGCAGGCCCCCCCCCAATAAATTTTTTTTTAATTTAGTGTTTATTTTTGAGAGAAAGACAGAGCATGAGCAGGGGAGGGTAAGAGAAAAAGGGAGACCCAGAATCCAAAGCAGGCTCCAGGCTCTGAGCTGTCAGCACAGAGCCCGAAGTAGGGCTGGAACCCACAGACCAAGATATATCATAACCTGAGCCCAAAGTCAGACGCTTAACTAACTGAACCACCCAGATGCCCCTAAATTTAAATTTAAATAGACATGAGTGGCTGGGAGCTACTGTACTGAATAGTTTTGAATACAACTGTTCTATTGAAAGGAATGAAGGCTTTACATTCACAAGTTTTTAAGTGAAATCCTTAAAACTGCAAAATCATAAAGTTTTAGAATATTATCTGAAAAAAAAGTCCAAAAGTGATGTTTTTGTTTTTAGGGGAAGAATTTGGATTCTGAACTATACTTCACACTTAAGGTCACTGAAAAATAAGAGTGTCCTTGGTATTGGCCAAATCTTAGCCTGTACCATTGAGCTATAATCCCAGGGGCTGGGACTTCTTGTGGGTTGTGCCCAAACATAAAAAAATAAAAGGACATGTATCTTGTGTATACAAGAATCTCCCTCTCCCTCTCTATATAACTAATATAACAAATTGGAGAATGTGCCCTCTTCCCTGATTTCAGAATATGGAATTCGTTGCCTCAAGCAATCAGAAACATTCTCTGGGTTCTTATTATCTCTTGTACTTCTTGCTGGCTAACATGCTCTGTAGTCTAGACTCATTTTTTCACATCTTTAAGTGTGAGTTAAGAGAGTAAAAATTTGAGGGAAACATCTAAGCTAAGAAAGGTCTATCTTAGGCAAAAGGAGTTCTCCTAGGGGTTAACTTCTGTTCACAGGATTTAATATCATTTTTTATACCTAAGCACAATAGTGGTAATGAAAGGTCATTTAACATCGTTTTCTCTGCAGGGTCCCCTGAGGGAAAGTGGTTATGACAGATTTGGATTTCTGATTCTTGTTATGTGTTTATTGTTATCTTTACCTCTAAATATATTTCAACCTGTTTCAGAATGCCTGTAGTCAATATTTGTGTTTGGATATATAATACCCATCCTGCTATCTTTGATTGTCCATTGGACAATATCCCTTCCCCTACTTTTAGTCCATGTTATTCAGTATAGCTGATGAACCTAGTCCCGGAGAGTGCCTATAACATAGACCAGGATATCAAAACTCAATTTCCAATTTTAGTTGGAAACTCACATATATTAGATTTCTAGCTGTAAGTATTATGTTTTATGAATTTTTGAAGGATGTAGGTAAAAGAGAATAATGCCGAGTTGAGAAATGAGAGAAATGCTGAATATTTGGAGTCCCTTATCCTGCCATTCCTAAATCCAGCTACATCCATAGACTTTTCAGTTGTATAAGCAATAAATTCCCTTTTGTGGTTAGGAAAGTTGGGTTTCTAACACCGGGAAAAAAAAAATTCCTGACAAACAGAATTGTATATATTCTCCATTGTATTGCCTTTGTTCCCTTGTCAAAGATCAGTTGACTGTATTTATGTGGGCCTATTTCTGGTCTCTCTATTTAGTTCCAATGATCTATTTATCTATTCTTTCAACAATCCCACACTATTTTTTCAACAAACTCTTGTTATTCATTTTGACTAGTCCCTCCAAAAATTACCATTTTTTCTCTTGAATTAGTATTTGTCAACTTTGAAACTGAACTAGACCATAAATATGCATCCCACGAGCTCTTTCTACTTCTATAGAAAGATTAATTTGCATATATTACATATAAAAAGTCATTCTCTTATTCAGGGAGACAACACAGAACAAAACATGTAGTCTACAGATCATTTCAAGAGTCCTGAAATTCACTCTTCCTCATTGGTCTAATATACTTTTTATGAATTCTCTAAGGATGCTTCCTGTAAATTCCAAGGGCACAGAGACTCTTTAAAGTTCCGATTCACCAAATACCAGTTAAGATTATAGGAAGCGTCATTTCATCTCACAACTCTCAAACTCTTCCTTCCTATTTTTAGTTTAAGATGTTAGGAACTGAACAAAGTAATTAATACTCTCAAAGTGTCAACTCATCCCTTTAAGAGGTATGTACTATCCTGTGTTTTAGTAACAACCTGTACAACAAATCATCTCAAAACATTAAACAACAGGTATTTATAACTGGTAATAATTCTTAGGTTGACTGGACAGGTTTTCTGATTTGGGCCAGCTTTGAGAGCACGGGATGTTTTAAGAGAACCTCACTTACATTTTTGGAAGTTGTCAGCTGGTTGGTAGGTTCATCTAGGATGGCTTATCTCTACTCTACATGATCTTTCATTCTCCAATAAGATGGTCTCGGCTTCTTTACTGTCTCAGGGTTCAATCAATGAACACAAGCTGTCTCAGGGTTCAATCAATGAATACAGGCAGATGCCAACCTGTACACATCCCATTAACACAACAATTCACAGCCAACTTGAGTTTCAAGGGATGGAGAAAAAGATTCTGTATGTTGTTGGGAATAACAACACCACATCCCAATAGGGTATGAATTCAGGAATGCAAGGCATTTGTGATTTTATTTTTTTGCAGTTATACTTTAGCTTGACATATCACAATGCATAATAATTCACTAGTTTCTCTTTCTTATTTTCTGAACATTTAGTTTTTGGACTCCTGGTAGTAATACAGTCTCAGGGAAGGTAAAACAAAGGATTTATGATAGGCATAATAGAATGGATAAAATGTGGAAGAATGAAATGGTGAGTGGTAAAATCCCAGCTTACCAAATTTCTATGATATATTTGAAATCAAATACATAATAAAAATTCATAACTTGCACTTTAGTAGAAAATAACAATAATGGTGTGTATTTGTAAAGTCCTTTATAATTCCCACATTTTCACATCGGTCATATCTCACTGTTCACAGAAAACTCTCATCGCCAAAACGTGGAAAAGGCGAAGGAAAAAATCAATCAATGACTGATTAGAAGAGCACATGCGTACACCCATCTATGGCAATATTTTGATTCATGGTAAGTAACTTAGAGATAACAATGTTTTTAACATAATAAATCAATCATAAGGTATGAAATATATATCCATCATCAGGTTAGAATGGAGGGATTCTCACGTGTTATCAGTAGTTACATGAAAGGCTCAGATTAACCAATAGGTAACTAATTCTGGGACCAGAAGAACTACAAGCTATGTTTTACTAGTGTTTTTATTGAAAATGTAATTATATTATGCCGTTCTTAGGAACTTGTCTGTGTTTCAAAATGGGAATTAAAGGTTTATCCCCAAAAAGGTTGAAAATGACATCTTACGCTTTCCTTCAATATGTAATACTATTTCATATTATAAAGGCTGAGTTATAACATTTTGTCTTCTATTATAAATTATATAAATAATTAGCACTCCACTTTACTCTCACCTTTGAGTTGTATGTTAAAGCACAAAACTAACATGTATGCAGAAATACAAGATGTCAGAAACACTTGTTTATGATGCTGTTCAGGCAATGGTATCACAGATCCCTCTCCACATCCCTTTTAATTCTAGGTAAGAAAATTAAGAATGACCCTAATTTCAAGCTACTAATGGGGTTACTACAGCCTGAGCTAAGTAGTGTACAATGCAATCAGTAAAAATTCCAGGTTATCTTGATCTTGTACAGGACTTAAAAGTTATGAGGACTTTTCACATCAACACTTCCCTTTCAATCACTAACCTTTCTTTCAAAGGCTTCTTAAAGAAGCCAGATGAACTCCTAATAACAGAAGGGCCAATCACTTTGGTTTGGAAAAGTAATCCTGAAGACAATGAGGATTTTCTCAAACTCCCATCAGAATGCACCCATTTCAGGGGTGCCTGGGTGGCTCAGTCAGTTAAGTGTCAGACTCATGATCTCATGACCTTACAGTTGGTGAGATGGAGCCCTGCATGGAGCCCTGAATCAGCTTGGAGTTCGCTTGGCATTGTCTGTCTCCTTTCTCTCTCTCTCTTTCTCTCTCTCTCTCCCTCCCTCCCTCTCTCCCCCTTCCCCCATGCTCATTTGATGTGTGCACATGAGAGCATGCTTGCTCTCCCTCTCTCAAAATAGACACTAAAAAAAAAAAACTTGTCATTTAAAAGTCTGACTTTCCTATGTTGTTCTCTTGACTTCTTCTATAATCTATCCTAACACCTCATATTGGGCTCTGGCTTTACTCTTATATTGCAGACTGTTTTCAGTTCTGATGGTTGTTACCTCAGCTACCCGAGCTCAGTCTAGTTTTATTTTTAGTTTACAACACATGAGCTATATCGAACTCTTTTATTCCTGCCAACTTTTCTTTGGTTATTCTTATGTTCAAATAAGATTTTTATCTTTCCTTGAAATATTGATTAACAGTTTCAAACATAGCTGACCCTGAATGAAAACGTCTTTGGGAAATCTCTTAAGGGTTTTATTATCAGTTACAGAGAACATAAAAACAAAACAAGACCTCTATAGGCAAGTATCTAGGCCTATGACACAAGGCAAATATGGAAGAAGAGAAGGAACTAAAATGATAATTAATTGAATGTGTCAGTCAACTTAATTGGGCTAAAAGATGCCCAGAATCATCATTTCTGGGTGTCTGTGAGGGTGTTTCTGGAAGAGATGAGCATTTGAATTGGTAAGCTGAGTAAAAAAGATCTCCCTCACCAACGAGAGTGGGCATTATCCAGTCCCTTGTGGGTCTGAATGGGGAGAAAAATAAAGGTGAAGGAAGGGCAAATTTACTCCTTTATTGAACCAGAATATGTATCTTCTCTATGTCATGTATCTTTGCCTTTGGAAATCAGTGCTCCTGGTTCTCAGAGTCAGACTAGAATTTACAACATTAACTGTCCTGCCCATGATTTTCAGGTCTTTAGACTAAGACTGAGACTTACACCACTAGTCTCCTGGATCTTGGGCTTTAGGACTGAATTACACCACTAGTTTTCCTAGTTTTCCAGCTTGCAGATAACAAACAGATCATGGAACTTCACGGCTTCCATAATAGCATGAGGCAGTTCCTGTAACTAATTAATATGTGTGTGTGTGTATAAATAGATATATTTGTATATTTGTATGTATTCTTATTTATGTTTGTATTTATTTTGTATCTATATTTATGTCTGTATATAAATACATCTATATTTTTATACAGACACATATATATCTATATATATAAATACATATGTGTGTGTGGTGTGGTGTGTGTATACCACATCACACCACACATACCACACACACACCCTATTAGTGCTGTTTCTCTGGAGAGTCCTAACCAATATACCAAACTTCTCAGAATGCTTGAGTTGGATAGGTAGTATATTATCTCAGTTAATGCTTGTATTAGACTGATGGGTTTTCTATTATTTCTGTTTTAAAGATAAGAAAGCAGATTCAAGAAGGTTAAATATTCTTGCCCAGGATTGTGTTATTAGTAAATGGTGGCTCTGACTTTGAATTCAAGTTTTTCTGACCTCATGCCTATGTTTTTATCACTGAACCATGCCATATTTATTTTGTAAGAACACATAGACTTGTAATGTCTTCTTAGACAATACATTATAGGAAAGAATCATTGAAGGATTATCTGGGCAGAAACATAGCAATAGTAAGGGGGTTGCAAAACAGATAGGTTCCAAAGAATACTAGGCCATCTCACATGAAAATCATGGAAGATCAAATGCCAACATTTATCACACAATATAATATCTCTTCTAAAAATAATTGACTTTCATTTCTAAAAAGTCCTAGAGTTCTATATTACAATCACAGTCTATTAATTTTAAAAAGCTCATGAAGTCCACATACTCTATAATCAGAAATTTTATTAAAATAGAATTTTGGTGAATTACAAAAATGCAAATATTTCAGAGAAAGTATTATAGCGAAAGATAGGATAAAATAGGCAGAGGGAAAAGTTAGGACCTGAGATCCCTGGGTGGGGAAAACACAGATTTTAAAACAAAGCTGGGAGCATCTGACCACAGCAAACTCCCTCAGGCTTAAGGTTCCTCTTAAGAATGTAACAGACACCACCTACTCCCCCTCACGTTCCCCTTCAGAATCTGACAATCAAAATACCTAACTAAAGTAAGTCAACCATAAAACTTAAGTTCTATGAGGTACAGTGTGACCATAGTCTGACTCTTCACACAATGGAATCGAACCAGTCAGGAATGGATAACCCAACACCCAAAGCCAATAAGGGTAGAACCTGAGAAAGAACAAGGGGGGAAGGGAAGTAGGGGGTGACCAAAATCTTAGAAAACAAGGTCCCTTGCCAACAGTCAGGAGTATTCACTTTTGAATGCCTCCTCTCTGTAAAGAGAACTTTCATACTATTCTTTCTTTCTGATCTTACACTTACAAAACTTTTGCCTGCTGCTCATTTTATTTTGTGTCCACCTCTTCCTTCTTTGAAGCAGCAGGACACCAAATCCAGGGTACTAAGGTAAAAAATACTGCAACAAAAGTGCCCTTCCTTTGCGAAGTAGACAATGGCTATTATGGGTAAGTGCTCTCACAAATTCCGTTTTATCTGAAATATGTTGATGAGAAGACCAAACCCTTAAAATCAAAGTCAGCAATTTGAAGTTCTCTTAGAAGAAAAGAGCTCCCACTATAGACAACTGAAAACTAGTAATAGGCACTTTTACTATATGTATATCTTTTCTACATGTAAAGCCTGAGACTTGGTTAACTAATGTATTTGTTCCTGAGTAAAAACCAGACTTGAACTTACATCTGTAACAGGGTAACAGCTATTAAATAGCAATTATGATCACTGTTTTATGATCAAATATAATCTTTTTTCAAGTTCTTTTTAGTTATGTCAGTCAATTATTCCTCTCAGTATCTTGTACTTATATTTCTGAAGTATGAAATGTTACATATCAGCTAATGCCACATTTTACAAAGAAAGGATCCGAAGGAGGTAGTATTTTCATAAAATTGCATTTATCACCAAGGCAGAGGTCTTATTTAAGTTTAGAAGTGATTTTTGTTTGCTATGAATTTGCAAATTTGTATTCCAATGAATAATTGTGCAAATAGCTATTAGCAAATAATTGGTACTTTGAAAGACAGATATTTAGTATATAATGGATCAATAGGCCTTGTGTATACTACCCTCAGATCTGAAAAGGAAATTTATGGAAAAAAATTATAAAGAAATACAAAGGCAAAGACATATTAAGACATTTATATTTAATAAATTATCTTTGTGTCACTTTGGTGTATATTCACAGCCTTAATCAGAACCTAATTAAACATAACTACAATTTGTAAGAAATGGAGACTGGAAGAAAGCAGCTACATTTTTTTTAATGTTTATTTATCTTTTGAGAGAGAGAGAGAGAGAGAGAGAGAGAGATACAGAGCATGAGTTGGGGGGGGGCGCAGATAGAGAGGGAGAAACAGAATCTTAAGCAGACTCTAGGCTCTGAGCTGTCAGCACAGAGCCCAACGTGGGTCTCAAACCCATGAACCATGAGATCTTGACCTGAGCCAAAGTCAGATGCTTAACCAACTGAGCCACCCAAGTGCCCCGGCAGCTACCATTTCTGGTAATCTCATATAGATGTCTTTTTGAATGGCTACTCCAAAATCTTGTCATTATAACATATCTTGGTTTTTACTCATATTATTTGGAAAAAATACATGTTTCCTTGAAAAAAGCATATGTCCCAATCTACAATTTGAAAATAAATGCATTTTGCAAATGGGTATGTAATATTTATAAATATCTTCCTGATGTATTTAATGCATGTGAATGCATTTGAAATCTCAGGGTTAAAAAAAGGAACCCTACCCAATTTGAATAAGAACCATTCTGCAGTAGAGGCAGAAATGTATTTCCTAATCCTGTTTAGGGCAGAAAATTCCATTCATATCTCACTTTAATAGATTTTGGACCTCTCAGAGGGAAATCCACCCAATACAATGCCATTTTAGGGAAGGTATGCTTTAATTTAAGAAGGTATAAAAAGAATTACAGTGTTTTCAGAACAAACAAACAGAACTTGGTTTCACGACTGCCCTTGAATAACTAAAAATGCAGGCGCAGACAAAAATCCCTTTGATAATACCCATGAAACTAGCAATGTAAACTCTGATTTTCATCAAAATCACAGATCAACTCTACATTGAGTATACTCTTGTTCCACTGACAATTGAAATAGAAAAATATACTTAACTTGTTGCTGAGTTGGAGAATTACAAATGTTATTGCAAAGGTACACATTTCTTATTTACTATAAATGTTATCAATTTTTGAGTATCTGCTTAAAAATATCAGATTAAAAGACATAGGTATCCCAAGCCAATGGATAATCTTGCCAATAAATTATATTTATGAAATTCAATCTATGTTTATATTTGCAGCATATTTTCTTAATGTATTTTACTTAGACAACTATATGTAGAGTCTAGGTTCTACCTCTAATTTTGTCACTAAGAAGCTGTATTGTACTTAACTCGTATTGCCTTGCTTATAAACAATAAGATTTGTTCACACGAGATCAAATGGGTATTATACAAAACTGATGTCAGGTACCTTAAGGAATTCTGAAAGGGTCTGTTGTACAAAACCACCTCAGGGACACTGAGACTGGGTTTGGGACCCACCATTGTTCCCAGAATTTCCACTTATGTATTAACAGAACTCAAGAACCTCACAGATTCTATTTAGTTCATTCACTTTTCTTCGTTCATGACGTTTTATTAAGCCTTTGTCATATTCCAGGAATTCTTCTAGGCATTTGAGTTCACAGTAATGAGCACTTAACAAAGCTTTACCTTCAAGTAATTTATATTATCGTGAATAGAGATATAATAGGTGTGTGCATGTGTTATGGTAAGTACTCTTTTGAAACAGAAATCTGAGGAGGGGGCTAGAGAGTAGTGCACTGGGGACAATGGTGATGCCAGTGGCTTCTTATTGAACATATGGTGATTAGGGACAGGTTATATGAAAATGTAGCATTTGAGCATAAACCTGAAAGAAGTGAGGGGATAAACCATGATGCTATTTGAAAAAGAGCATTCCTAGCAAACGGAACAGCAAGAATAAAATCCTTTGCGTTGTGAGGCTCTTTGTTGTCTTTTTCTATCCCCACGATCAGTTGGGATCCCCGCTCTCTACGGGTAATCTCTATGTGATCTACTTACTTTAGTTATTGTTTCTCATTATTTTTACATGTTCATAATGAGATGCGACTTTTACTTTACTGCATTATCCCCTCTCAATGCATCCTTTGAGCTTCAACTCCCATTGTTAAACTATGTGACTGTTTTGTCCATACTCTTCAATTCAGATTGTAAAAAGCAAAAATCTCGTTAGTATAGTTTCTCAGACACATATGATCCTTGGCCAATTTATAAAGTGGGTAGGAGAATTGAGAGTTGGGTCATGTAATACCGAATAGCAAGGATATGCATATCAAGGATAAGCTTCATTGGGAGGTGTAGTTAAACATTTGTCCTTAAAAAGAGCTAAGATCATAGAATTCAAATATTCAATAAAGTTATCTATCTTTGCCTCATATTCAACATCTATCAAATAAGTAATTGAATTTTGAGGCTTAACAATTTCCTATTCTCAATGTATCTACAGCTGATTTAAAAGCACATGTATTTCGATTTTGGACCAGTTTCCTCAGATGACAAAAATGCTAAGGTAGTCAATTGAATAGTGGCCCCCAAGTATATGCCCATGCAAAATCTTAGAATGTGACCTTATTTGGAATAACAGTATTTGCAGATATAAGTTAAAGATGAATGTTGTGATGAAATCAACTTGGATTTAGGGTCCACTCTAAGTTTCATGACTGGTGCCCTAATAAGAAAACAGAGGGAGATGTGAAACACAGACATGGAGAAACAGAAGGAAAATCATGTGAACACGGAGGTAGAGATTGGAGTGATGCATTTATAAGCCAAACACTATCAAGGATTGTTAAAACCATCAGAAGCTATAAAAGGGGCATGGAAAGGCTCATCCCTCAGAGACTTGTGAAGAAACCAACCTACCAAACGCCTTAATTTCAGTCCTCTAGTCTTCTGAAATGTGAGGTAATAAATTGTTTTGTTTTAAGTCACTAAGTTTGTGTTAATTTGTTAAGGCAGAACTAGGAAGCAAATACATCTACAGATGTCCTTAGGATATCTAAATCAATGCAGATACCCAAATTAACATATTCATAAAATAAACAGAAAATTCAACACATAGCAAGAATAGATTTGTTTTCAGACTTTCATTGCACACCTGGACTACTTCCAAGTAGCCATTCTTCATCTCTTTGGTTTATTTTGCTTGCTTAATTTTGGTTAAGCATAAGAGGCTACTCTCTTTTATAGTATATATAAGCACATATGCCTTAGATTAAAACAGTGTCTTGTTTCTAAAAATAATTTCAAATAGCTGAGAGAACTATATATGAAATGTAACTATATCATAAAATAAAAATGGAGTTAAATTATAAGAACAAAGGAAAGAGAGTAGGGCACAATAGAGATTAAAACGTATCTAATGATAAATATGAGAATTTATACACTTACACTGACAATTACCATCTATCTATTCTGCCATCCTGACCATTTTCATTATAAATACGATGCACACACATAAATGATTATTATCAGAAACAATTTTTTTAATTTTTTAATGTTTTATTTATTTTTGAGAGAGAGAGAGAGACAAAGAGACAGAATCCGAAGCAGGCACGGGACTCTGAGCTGTCAGCACAGAGCCCAAGGTGGGTCTCCAACTCAGGAACCGGGAGATCATGACCTGAGCTGAAGTCGGATGCTCAACCGACTGAGCCACCAAGGCTCCCAGAAAGGATTTTTTTTAAGTTTGTTTATTTATTTTGAGAGAGGGGGTGAGGGAGGGACGAAGGGAGGCAGGCAGAGACACTGAGACCAAGGAGGGGGAGGGGCAGGGGCAGATAGAGAGAGAGAGAGAGAGAGAGAAAGAAAGAGAGAGAGAGAAAATGAATCCCCAAGCAGGTTCCACACTGTCAGCACCAGAGCCCTATGTGGGCCTAGTCTCACAAAGTGTGAGATCTAACCTGAGCTGAAATCAAGGGCCAGATGCTTAAATGACTGAGCCACCCTGGCACCCCAAAAAGGAATTTTGTGGGGTGCTTGGGTGGCTCAGTTGGTTAAGCATCTGATTTTAGCTCAGGTCATGATCTCATGGTTTCTGAGTTCGAGCCGCATATCGGGTTCTGTGCTAACACCACAGAGCCCTCTGGGGATCCTCTCACCCTCTCTCTCTTCCCCTTCACCATACTCTCCCTCTCCCTCTCTCCCAACAAATAAACACTTAAAAAAAGAATTTTGGGGTGTATATACACAAAGACAAGTCTATGACAAAAGGGACTGCATAATTTTTAATACTGTTACAGTGGATTAAATAATAAGGTTTATGATTTTTTTGTAAAATCATAAAAATGGAAACCACAGCAAAGACTACTATTTAAAGGAGTACAAGATAGTCTAAGAGAAATACAAGATGGTTTAAGAATCCCGTTTTCTAAATGATCAGATTATATACATACTTAGAACAGATTAGACTTTTAATAAAAAAAAACTCAGAGCATTTTACAGCTCTGAGTTCTAACTCCAGCTGTAATGTAAGATATCTATCCTTTATTAAGTGAAAAACAATGTTATTAAGTGAGGTATATTGTTTTAGGAAATTGTTACTTTAAATGTCATTTAATAGTGGGAGAAAGGTGGTGAGTCCACCAATCACAATCCCACTTTTAGGATGGCTATATTTAGTTCTTCTTATGGTTTTAATTACCTTATACAGTCAACTGACTATTCAAATTATAAAAACATGTAAATGCACATAAATTTCTTTTTCTAAACTAAATGGGAAGTATAAACTTATTTGTTTCTAAAATGTAGTATCAAGTCATTCAGAAAAATAGAATTTAAAGAAGATTCCTGTAGCAGGCATTACAAGGGACCCACCCACATCTCTTCTGCATTCACCTGTACCCTCCAAAGGCTACTTAACTGTGAATGCTTAAAACCCTCTGCATAAGGGATTTATGCTACTTCTGAGAGCAAGGCACAAAAAGCAATGTACCTGGAAGTATTCCTTGATAATGAGACCCCTGAACAAGATATATGCATAGGGAGAAAATGGTGAAAAAAGCAAAGTAACAATTAGTAGCCAGCATACTATTTTGAAGAGCATCCCCTTAAGATTCATATCTACACGGAATCTCAGAATGTGACCTTATTTGGAAATTGCAGATTCTGCAAATGTAATTTGCAGACGAGGTCATGCTGGATTAGAGTGGGTCACAAATCTAATGACTGACTGTTTTATGAAAAGACACACAGGTGAAGACATGAAGTAAAGAAAGCCATGAAATAAACAAAGGCCGTATGAGGAGTAGTAAAGCTATAGCCAAGGAACCACAGAATCCCTGGAAGTCACTAGATGTTAGAAAGTTAGGAAGAGGTAAGGAAGAACTCTTCCTTAGAGCCTTTAGAAGAAGGATGGGCCTGACTATACCTTGGTTTTGGACTTGGAGTCTCCAAAAGTGAGAAAATAAATTTCTGTTGTTTTAGGCCACCCAGTTTGTAGGACTTTGTTACAGCAGGTCTTAGAATATAAAACATCAGGTTAACCCAGAAAATCATGACTCAGGTCTCTAACTTCAGGCTGTAACTTAGAGTCTCCTCAACTGTCACCTCCATCAGCACATCTACTCTTACCCGCTTCCCTGCTCAAATCTGAATTCTGGCACCTTCCATAGCCCAGAAGTCTGCATGGAAGAAGAGCAAAAGAGCAAGCTTTGGAAAAAGGTGGCCTACACCAGCCTATAAAGCAGATACTGGATCTGTTAATTAGAATGGAAGAAAAAAGAGAAGCCACATCCAATTTTAGACTTTGCATGCACATTAATGCTTTTTACAGGTGAATTGTACTCATCAGTGTTTTGGGATTTTTAGCTGGTTAAATTGGTAACTTTTCCACTAAGGAGGGGCACAAAAAAAAGAGCGAAGGGTAAGTATTTCCTTTGACAGTGCTGTCCAATCAGAAGCTAATTTTTACCTATTCTATTCTCTTTAATGTAGATGTTGAGCCTCCTATTCAAACCTTTGGTTAACCAGAGCATAACCACACTATAAATGCCAATAGGAGAAACTTGAAATATTAGAACTGTCCTAATCTTGCTTTTCACTGCTTTCCACAGTGTCTATCTTTCACCAAATGACTAACCCTTTGAGGAGATCCTCTATCATGTCGCTCTCAAACTCTTTAAAAATTGGTCATGACAGTATATTATTTAATCGATACTTCAAATCATACTGTCAAAGAAATCACCCCTATTTAGCTCCCATAACAAAATATGTCCAACTACTGTTAATGAGATCCAAACTAATCGTAGACTCTTGATTGATTCTGTGAGAGTCAAGATGCCCCCCACAAATGATGAAGATAATTTTATTCAGGGTCCTTCAATAGGGAAAATATTTACTAAAGAAGAATTTGTTAAAGAAGTAGGAGAAAATCTGGGATTTTTATAAAGGCAAGGTAACAAGGGAGTTATGAGAAAGACTGGACACCAGTCCTGAGAAAAATATAGCCCATAGACAAAAAAAAAAACAAAACAGAAAAAACAATATCCAAATCTCCAAATTAAAAAAAAATAATAACTATGACCAAGTTTTCTCTTTCTTCTTTGACATGTTCCTCATGAATGAATGCTATCTCTATTGCAATAGTTTGAATAAATGCATCTCTTGATTACAGGGGCCAATTTGTCTCTCATAGAATCCATCAAGAGGCCACATTGAATTTAAATCCCCTTAACAGTGCTGCCTGGGTGGCTCAGTTGGTTAAGTGTCCAACTCTTCATTTCGGCTTAGGTCATGATCTCATGGTTACTGAGTTCAAGCCCCCCATCAGGCTCCATGCTAAGACTGTGGAACCTGCTTGGGATTCTCTCTCTCTCTCTCTCTCTCTCTCTCTCTCTGCCTTTCCCCCACCTTGTGCTCATGCTCTCTCTCAAACTAAATAATCTTTAAAAATAAATAAATAAAACCCATTAATAGGAGGGGTAACCTCAGACATCTCCACCAGATCTGCTGTTGCTGATTCAACACCTTGACTGTGGGATCAACCACCAGTGACTAATAAGTCTTCTCATGGGTTCCTATTCCTAATTTTTCAGTGGTCACTAGGATTTATAAGAATATCATGGAAACAGTTCCACTGACACAAAACGCAAGAAACACAGGCAAGTCCTCTGACACTAGAATAGTTTATGTCCTAAGTATGAATTCCCTTAACAAACTCACAAAAAATCATGTTTTCTGAATTTAACAGGTATCTCAATCCCTACCCATCAAGTTCCCAAATCTGGGATCCCAGTCTATTAATGGACTAGGAAAGTTAATAGCCAGGGGTTTTTTTTTGTTTGTTTTTGTTTTTGTTTTGTTTTCTTTGATAGGGTTCAAAAAAAGGAGACTGATATAGGTCAACTAGAATTCAAGTCTGCACGACCTTTTTTAGTTATCCCCCAGTGACTCATTCCTGTAATCTCTCCTCATTTCTATATTTAAAGATCAGTAGCAGTTTTCCCATGAAACTTTTATTTTAGCCAAGTCTTTTTCAAGGCAATAAAAGTTATCGTTACCTTTGTATTTTGAGAAACCACTTTCAATCTTCATATGGAATAACTATAACCTCAGAAAAGTTTTATTATTTATCTATTAATTCATTTGGCTACTTGATCATACTCATCAAATTTAGCATTAAAAATGTGAGAGCCACATTTCTTCTGACATTTTAGAGTTAAAGCCGGTTTAAGTTTAAGTTAACTAAAATCCCCAGGTATGGGAGGAAAAGAAAAACTCTGAGGCTCTTAGATAATAAGAAACAGACAAGTACTGAAATCAAGTCAATTCATATTATTCTCTTTGCCCTTTGACTTTGCTATATAAATAATGTATGTAAAAAGTATCTGGGAGGGAGTTAAGACCTGATTGAAATGAGGGAAATGACACTCTATATGATTTTTAAAAAGATGATAAGCATAAACACATTAACAGAAATACAGTCTATAGTATTGGCTCCAAAGCACAGATGTGAATAAAATTTCCCCCATGTTTATCCCACATTATTAATAAACATCAAGTGGTTGAGTCCATAAACCCATTTCTAAAAAATCTTATTAGTAGATATATCTACCTCTAAAAATTTCCCTAGAGAAGCTATCATACCATTTTCCATTAATTGTGACACCAACCTTTATATTCAAGACTATGTCAATAATTACAGCCACTATGGAATATTTAAAATAAAGTTTAAAATAGATTGTGATGATGGTTTCCCAGTATATTCTTATCTCTGAACTCTTCATGTTGCGTACATTACATATGTACAGTATTTTGTATGTCAATCATACCTCAACAGACTGGTTTTAAAAAAAAACTTCAACACAAAAATATTTATCCAAAAATTCCATGTATAGGTTGCTGTTATTCAACAGCTATTTAATTGGTAACTTTTTAAAAAAAGTTTATTTACTTATTTTGAGAGAGACAGAGACAGCATGAGTGGGGGAGAGGCAGAATCCCAAGCAGGCTCTGTGCTGCCAGCACAAAGCCTGACATGGGGCTTGAACTCATGAAAGCATGAGATCATGACCTGAGCCAAAACCAAAAGTTGGAGGCTTAACTGATTGAGCCATCCAGGCGCCCCTAATTGATACCTTCTATGTGTCAGATCCTCTTATGTGCTAGCGTATGTTTAATAAATCATAATACAATTGTTGGGGAACAGTATCAAACTGTTTAACCATGAAAAAGAGTTTGGCACATGTTAGGTAGATCAAATAGATAGACCATAAGATTGTTTGCATGTATTTATATGTATTCATATGTATTCAGGTTTTAAATTCATAACCATAATCTTATATTCATGTATATAGCATAAGTACATGACTGTGTTTGCAGAGATATATATGAACCTAAGAGTATGCATGTGCATGTATGATGAACAATTTCAGTGACAGTCATAACTACTACTAAAGTGAGAAATTCGCCAAAGTACCCTGTAAATTGCAATCCAAGACAAATTATAGGCCTATTCCTCTTACTAAAGATGTGTACATTTGAAGTTAAGAAGTAAGTAACAGTGGGTAAAATGAGTAATTGTGCCCTTATGCATTCCTTTTAATTTATTTTGAATTGGACATCAGTCATGTAGCTCCGCAAAGTTAGAAATAACCACTTTAGTTTATAGTCAACAAATTTATTCTCAGCAATTTCTATATCCTAGGCATTTGATTATTGAACATTATCACTGACATTAATTAGGGAAACATACAGAGAACTACAGTGTCTTCCCTGCTCCAAAATTATAGCTTGTTCCAGTTCCCATGGAGTTGTAAAATAAGTCACTCAGGTTACATGTGTTCTACACAAATATTAATATGTGTCTTTGTGAAAACAAAGTGAGAAACTTTCACCAAAGGATGGAATAAAGATATAGATGATGAACTTCAGTTATTCTAATGAAAACTTTCCAAGATGGTCACTAGAATTATATGTAATTGCTTCCCACTTTTTAAAATTTGTTTTTCTCTTTTTTCTCATCCTTAACATACAAATTAGAGAATGAGAAAAAACACAAATGGACAAAACCCTTTGAAAGAGGGCAAAAAAAATGTTAATATCTTTACTATTTTCTTGATTTTTGTTCAAATCCGTATGGAAGCAGGGATGGAAGAAAGCATAGACCAGAAAGAGAAGTCTAGCAAAATCAAATGATATTACTGTACAACAGACACACAAAAAATGGAGGGTTAGGGCTCAGTGAATACAGGGAGGAGCAAATAGAGCTCAGGTGGAAAGCAGAACCCTGAAACTAGATGACTGGTCATTTCTAGAAGGTGTGTGTTACTACTAGAAATAGTGAAAAAATAGGAAAATGTATTTTTTCCAACTATGGAAGATTTATTTATATTTTTGCTGGGTTTTATGACATCTGCTAGTGGTGGGGAGGTCTTCTAGACCCTTAAGTGTTGAAAGACATAAGATGCCAAGGTAGCAATCCTAGTGAAAACATCATCATCTTATTATCACTACCACCATTTATCAATTTATTTCACAGATGCTGTCCTAAGGACCTCAATTATTTCAATTATTCACTGAAGATATTGTTCAGTTCTCACATACTATTGTCTTCATTTGATAGCTAAAAAAAAAAGAATAGGTTCAATAACTCGCTGCAGTTCATATACCTAACAAATGGAAGAACCGGTCTGTTAAGGTCTGAATTCAAAAGCTCAGCTCTTCAACTTTACGATAGCATCCTTTTACTTGACATTTTTAGGAGTATGGCCAGGTAACATCTGTATGCATATACATAAAACATGTTCCTCCATCAGGTCAAAATAGTAAGGTTATATTTGGTGCTATCTGCATGACCATGGCCCTTAAAACAGAGGTCCAACCTAAGGGTTCACATTGGTAAGGGTCCACTAACGTACACTGGTTTTTGGAAGAAATGTGCTACATTTTTCAAAGCTTTAAGCAAAACAAGCAAAGCATACTTTAGGCAAAGCATACTTATATCCAAATTAGAGTTGCCCAGACTAAAACACCAAATTTTTGTTTTCAGATACAGTTTAATCAACTAGATATAATAATATTGTTGGGCTCATGGTGATGAAAAATAATAAGGGACTAAGACATTACATGTCTACAGTTCTTTGATTAATAAAAATTGGAAGCAACCTTGCCTTAATCCTTTCGTTTTTTAGATATGAAGCACCCAGCCTCCAATCTGACCAAGCTTATAGAAGAAAAATTCATAAAATTTGATCTCTAGGGAAATAATCAAGACATCACATTTTAAACTGACTCATTCACGTATTCTTTCCACGAAAATGTACTGTCATTCACACATTATGAACTGATTTCATCTCTGAAAAAATAAAGCAGTGAATGAGACAAAGTCTGTGTTTTCATGGAGCTTGTAATACACAAATACTAAACACCATATAATGTCAGGTAGATATAAATGTTACAGGAAAAAAAATAGAGTAGAACAAGTTATAGAGAGTAACAGAGCTTGTGATTTGGATACAATGGTCAGTGAAGAATTTGTGGAAGAGGGGGTCTTTGAACAGAGACACAAAGAAAGTGGCAAGCAAGCCCTCTACATATCCTAGATAAGAGTGTTTTAGACAGAGGGAATACCAACCTCAAAGTCATTGAGGCAGGAGTATTTTTGGCTTTCCAGAGTTAAAGTCAAAGTCTAATGAAAGAGATAACTAATAAAAGAGATAAAGGGACAGCAAGAGCAGAGACACTCATGTTAGGCCTTATGTGGTGATAGAAACCGAAGGGATGATCTTAAGCAAGAAGTGACATGATTAGCTCTACATTTTGCAGAATCACTATGTCTCTTGGGTTGAGCACTGAGTGTGGAAACAGAAAGGCCACTGCAATACTATTGCAGTAGTTCAATAGAGAGACCACAGTGGGTGGACAAACTGTGGGGAAAGTAACTGTCATAGTGGTGAGAAGTGTGCAGATTTGTCACTTTTTTTTTTTTTTGAGAGAGAGAGAGACAGTGTGAGTTGAGGAGGGCCAGAGGGAGAGAGGGGAGGGAGAGAGTCAGAGAGAGAGAGGATTTTAAGCAGGCTTCACACTCAGAGTGGAGCCCAATGTTGGGCTCAATCCCATGACCTAAGCCAAAATCAAGAGTTGGACATTCAACCCACTGAGCCACCCAAGTGTCCCCTCAACATATTTTAAAGACATAGCCTGAGAAATGGGATATAACATATGTGAGAAAGAAGAGAAATGATAATGCTTAAGTTTTTGACAGTAGCAACTGGAAGAATGGAGCTACCTTTTACTGAAGTACAAGAGAGAGAGGAGGAGCAGGTGTTGACAAGTTTGGAGACCACAAACTTAAAATGGCGCTCTTCTGACATGTCACGTAAGTAAAACAATTCCTCAGAAAGATGATGTTATTGAGCAACTTATCTAACTATAAAACAAAGGAATAATTGTAATAGTAATAGCAATAAAATATTTGTTGACTACTTAATAGTTCTAATAATACTAATAACAAAAATAAGTTTCTAACTTTCATATCCATAATAATTAATTAGCATTAATAATGACCTACATGTACACAGGCCTTCACTATTGAGTCAGAGATTGTACATATACTATTTTGCTACTTGCTTTCATCACAATTTGCTGAGGTGGACACATATTATTATTGTCCCTATTTTCCAAATGACCCGATGAGATCAATTCACTTCGTAAAAATAATACAAAATGATTTTTCTAATTTCTAGACGAAGCTCTTCTCACCCTATCATATTGCCCCCTATATACAAGCAGTTGAATCTTCCTTATTTTATGCCATGGAGTAGATCCTCTATGTTCCTATAAGTTTCCATTATAATGACCACATTAACACTCTTCAGTATTGGCTGGTTAAGTTTTTAAGCTGTTCAAAGTTAAAGAATTAAATTTCTATATTACAAATATCTCTCAGAGCATCCCACATTATACTGGTGAGATCAATTGTGTTGAAGAAATATTTGTTTCAAAGCAAAGACTGGAAGAGGGATGAAGGCGAAAAATACAATACTGGGGAATATTATAATAATATATAATAAATAACCTCATAAGGAATAAGAAGATGTCATGTTAAAGAAGTACATTTGTATCCTTATTTTTACATCTACACATGAATTGATAAAACACTAAATTCACATTTTTGGCAGATCTTCTATATCCTCAGTTATGCTGAATGTAGTGGTCCCAGTTGTTTTAGTCACATTTAAAGTTTTAATTAGTTTTCATCATTTATTCTGGCATAGCATATTCTTTTGAGGACAGGCTATGGTATGTGGAACTGTTGTTACTTTTCCAGGCAATGTAAGGATGAATTCACAGTGACGATAGTGACAATGGAGTGCCAAAGAGGAGTAAATAAAACTCTTCTTAGTGGCATAAAAGAAATGTCATCCAGCATGAAAATGTTCAAAATGTATCCAGAAAAACATTAAAGAGCAGTCAGTGTGCTTCACTGCAAGCAAAGGAAAAATAAATTCTAGTTAACTAAGCAGAAAGACTATTTTTGCCCAAATACTGGAGAGTTCCAGTAAATCAAAGACAAACCAGTAAACCAGGCTCATAATTCAGACAGGAACCAAGATAATCTAAGAAGCTATGAATATAACCATAGGGAGAGTCTGGCTATGGGAAAGATGTTTTGGGGTCTGCCACTATTAAATATCATGCCTAATATGTTGCTGGAATCTCAACTCCAACATCACCTTCACCATTCCCAGTGGGCACTGGACTGTGCATATTAAAACCTGGGTAAATGCCAAAGGTCCCAAGAGGAGACATCCAATTGACCAAGTCATAATCATCTGCCTTCTGACCAAGCAGCCTTAACATTCCCCTCAGTATGATTCAAACTTTAGACAGGTTTCTTCCAGACTGTAGTCCTCTGACATCCCTTTTCTTAGAGCATTTACTTAAGAAAACTTGCAATTGTAAATTCTTTCTCCGTCCCTTTGAGATGTAAATCTTCTTTCAGCCTCTTGCCAGTTCCACAACTCAGAAATGTCTTTTTCAAGGACCTGAGAGCCATCCCTTTGAAATGTAATCATCAAAGAAGATAGCACCCCTATCTCCCAGTCTCTGTGGAAAGGTAGAAGTTTAATTTTGATGAGATAAGTGCCAATTAGCAAACACAAATGGTCTAATTATGTTTGCTAATTGGCCCACCTCCCCTGTAACATTCTCCAGTACTTTTCCACTGGCTCATTCCAGCATTTAAAAACATCTCTACCTTTCATATCAAGAAACTTGAATTTAATCTCTTTCCTTTATTTTAATAGTTTTGAATAAAATCATCCTTGTCTATTTAACTTGTCTGGTCCAATTTTTCTTTGATGCACTCAAACTTCTCTAAGTCTGAAAGAACAAATATCTGACCTTATACAATTTGTATGGGTAGAGACAGAATCCCACCTCTCAAGATGAAGACTACAAATAATTTCCCAAACACAAGAAGATGTTTATGCTGGACTAATGTCCACTATTTCCCTACAGTATAATGTCTAAAAAAGATTCTTCTCTATTACACACATTGAATACTCTTAGGCTCATAAAAAATTATCTTTAAGATTATTTCACCGTTAGAGTAAATTTCTTTTTTTTTTAATGTTTGTTTATTTTTGAAAGAAAGAGAGAATGCGCTGCCATGACGGGGAGGGGCAGAGAGAAAGAGGGACAGAGGATCCAAAGAGGGCTCAGTGATAACAGCAGCGAGCCCAATGCAGGGCTTCTCTAATTCAGGAACCATGACATCAAATGACCTGAGTTGAAGTTGGGTGGTCAACTGACTGAGACACCCAGGCACCCCAGTAGATTTCTTGAAGATCCTTGTCATTAGGTAGACTCCAAGACCTGACCTTTACTGCTCCTGCTCGCCTGCTTGTACCAACAAATCTATGTCTCACATTTTTCCTTAAGCTCTTCTTTCCAGTTCATCTCTTAAATCAGGCAAAAGACCCAAGGGGCATAGCATCTGTGATGAAAACTGAAACTAGTCCTCAAACAATGACAACTGCGCAAAGAGTTCCTGCCAGCCTAAACAAACCAGTTTGAACTTAACCCCTGACTCACACCTGTGCAGATGAACCACAGAGGGATTTAAGGCATGACAGTTACCTTTACCTCATTATAATACTAAAATCCTGGCCCAAGGAGGAACACAAGCTTCATTTACATAACACATTGTAAGCATGCAGCACCTTAGGCCAGCCTCTACCTAAACCTACAAGACTCCTCTATCTAAATATTCATCCTAATTCTAAATAAAAGGAACTATCCACTCTTCTGTAGGTAGTCAGGGCTTTGGAAGTTATCCCCCGTGATCTCCTTATTTACTGCAAATAAAGTTTACTCTGTGGTACAATTTTACCTGGTGTTTCTCTCTTTGACTTATCAACATGCAAATTCAAGTTTAAGTTCCTTGGTTCAGTTACAGGTCCTGTGACAGCACACAGCTTCTAAAACTATGTTGGCTAGCTTGAGTTCATCTGTATGGTTGGGAGGGGTGTCTCCTATCACAATCATAATTAACATTTGCTAAGTGTTTGTCAGGCACTCAGAATTTTTTAAAATGAACAGTTTTAAAGTTTAAAACTTATTAAAATGTTATTTCATCAAGCCTAAAAATCAACCATGAAAGGAAAAACCCATCAATTACCAGCACCTCACAGGTTGCAAATTGACTCCACATCTACACTTGTAGTCTGCATTCTAATGCAGAAATAATTCAAACATCTAAACTAAAATTACAATGTACATCAAAACAGTGTATGGATTTGAACTGGGGTCTGCGTAACTCCCAAATCCTCACTTTGGCTACAGTACTAAAACTTCTCTTGAAAACAATAACAAGTAAACAGCCACCTATTAGGACTGCAGTGTTTTCCCTTCCTAGGGAGTTTTAGTGGTTATCTTTCTTACTCTAAAGAAAGGAACACAGATAATATTCCTGGCTGAATACGTTTCTTAGTCCAAATTTAGTTCAATGCATACAGCTCACGTATAAGAAGGCTTTGAATGAGAAATATACTGCAAGCAATCTTTTCTCCAAGAAATATAGCTTTTCGTGACCCAACAACTCTACCTTTTTACAGCCAGACCCTTTAATATAGCTGTCTATGCTGCCTGTCTCTTCTCTTTTGAAATCCTTTGAACCATCCCCTTTTGAACTCACTCCAATTACAATTTGTTAATACCACTCCAACCAAAATCACTATTCGCAACACCAAATTTTAATCATTTATTTGATCTTTTGAGGATATTTACTAAACTTCCGTTTTTCTTGATTTGTGGACAGTTTTTCCTCAACTGGTTCTCATCTCTCTGACTTCCCCCTTTTGGGGTTCTTTTGCTGGTTACTTCTCACTTTCCTGAATTCTAAATTAAGTGAATATCTCAGGGTTTAGTTTTTTGTTATCTTCTAACCTTTATTTACATTACTTTAATTCCATCCCACCCAAGTCCTCTGAATATTATCTAAATTCTGATAACCCTTCCATTGGCTTGTAGTCCAGCCCTCTTCACTAAACTCTAGATTTAAATATTCAAATGCCTACCCAACATCTCCATGTCAAGGCAGATGAAGTTGGATACAATTAAAAATAGACACTATTTTCAAAGATATAAAAATGTATATTATGTTCGCTTCAAAATTTATGCATGAATTAGCTCTTACCCAATCTGCCAATGATCGCGCCTGATCTCAATTAGTCTTATGTCTTCTTTCTCATTGTGCTAAACAGTTACATCCACTATGGTGTAAAGAGGTTAAAGTCAAAGCCTTTCCATTCATCCCCATGTTATGAGCCACCAAGTGGCTAATTTATGTGTTTTTTTTTTCATTTTCATATCTTTGTTAAGGAGGATTCTGAGAAGTATTTCATAGTGTTAAAATAATGACCTGTGAAACACAACAGTGGATGTAATTGTAGTAAAAAAAAAAAAAAGTATAGAAATGTACTTATCCATTTAAGAAATTGATCTTGAAGTGATTTGTGGCTAGATCTGAAGTAAATTTGATTTATCTACTTCATGTATTTTTCTTTCAGATTGCACAACCAGGCAGCATTTGAAATAATTCCTCATACCATGGTTGTCTTCCATTTTCTGGTCCCTCGAGAAATACCAGTAGTCAAGTCATATATTGGTTTGATGAGGGTTTTTATCTTTATTAAAAACTACATGAAAGAGCCTGAATTCTTAATATGCTGCATAACAATTCTAGTGTACCTATTTCCATTCTTGTCATAATTTTTTTTTTTTTTTTTAATTTGGAACTCTACTCCTGTCTTTAAAAAAAAAAACAAAAGGCATGGCAGAGCTAACTTGTGGATGATTATTTGGAAAACTATTAGAAAATAAATATAGCAAAAAAACAAGTGTTTTTGGTAATTAATTTTTCAGTTCTGGCATAACAATAGAATTTATTAGCTATCAGGATATGTGGGTCACTTAGTCAATTAAGCGTCTGACTCACAGTTTCGGCTCACGTCATAATCTCGTGTTTTCATGAGTTGGAGCCCCGCATTGGGCTCTGTGCTGACACTGCGGAGACTGCTTGGGATTCTCTCTCTCTCTCTCTCTCTCTCTCTCTCTCTCTCTTCCCCTCTCCCTCCCTCTCTCTCTCCCTCTTTTCTCTCTCTCTCTCTGCCCCTCCCCTACTCATGCTATCTCTCAAAATAAACTTAAAAATTAAAAAAAAAAGAATTTATTAGCTATCAAATCATTACAGAAAGCATTATACAACTTTGATTTTGTGAATTAAAAGAATCTTACCCAATGATCATTCATAGCTCTCAAAATCTTCCAGATACCCAGTCTCCAAATCCCTCATTTCCTAGGGTTAGAATGCTAGACTCTGACCTTTGGACTAAGTCTGACCCCAGAATGTGGAACCCACTTGTCAGGGGGGACTCAAGGAACTTCATTTCAATACACAGGAGATTTGGGATCAACATTGTTTTCTGATAATCCCATAGGGAACCAGAGTTTTAGACCTAAGGGCAAAATATTTTTCTCCCATATTCCTGTGACCAAAATTCTGATTTTGCTTAAATTCTGGTAACCAGATTTTTATTTTGTTCCCTTATGTTTGAGCTCAGTCTTAATAATCTGTTTGCTAAGTTCTGCTTTCTATTACTGAAGTTCATCAATGCCTTTCCCAATCCCTCTCTTTTCACCAAGGTATTGAGCTCTAAGCCCCAATTCAGGCAAAAACTTATTATCTGCAGATTTCCCAGACCATAACTACCTTTTTGCCTACCTAACTGGGTCATAATCAATTTATCTGATTAAAAACGATGACTGTTTTTACAATGACTGTGCCAGGGTTTTGTGTGATTTAGGCAGCTTGATCCTGTGCTCCAAGAACCTTCATGAAAGTAATTCAATATTGGATCAGAGTTCTTTAAAGAGGTTAACAGTGCTCACTTCGTGCCATAATAAGTGATTAGCAGAAAGTGCCATAGCATAATGAATAGACCGTGAACGTAGTATAAGAATCCAAACCTAGTTGTCAGGTCAAGTACTTCACAGCCTTTGTGAGAGGTGATACTGGAAGAGATTTTTTTTCCCATGCTTGTTTACTGAAGAGTGCCAGGTCATGATACAGTTGAGTATTTTAAGTACCTTCATAGAGACTCCCAACTAAAGTTTTCAGGTAACAACTGTCCTAGAATCCATAGCATTTTTGAACACACACCAAAAAACCAATACACAATTTAAATTTAAAAGCATTTTTATTACGTCCACAGTGCAAACAGTTCAACTTTTGTGGAGGCCAGTTTCTCAATATTCTGTCTCGAAAAACTGTTCATAATAAAAACAAAATTTTAAGTGGAGCCAATGAGAGGGACGCCTGGGTGGCTCAGTCAGTTAAGCTTCCAACTTTGGCCCAGGTCATGATCTTGCAGTCATGATCTTGCAGTCCATGAGTTCGAGCCTCATGTTGGGCTCTGTGTTGATAGCTCAGAGCCTGGAGCCTACTTTGGATTCTGTGTCTCCCTCTCTCTCTGTCCCTTCCCTGCTCATTCTCTCTCTCTCTCTCTCTCTCTCTCTCTCTCTCTCTCTCTCTCTCTCTCAAAATAAATAAAGATTAAACAAAATTTTAAAGAGGAGCCAATGAGAGAGGACCCAAATAGGCAAAATTACAAATCAAAGAGGAAAAATAACAACCAACACCACACAAATACAAATAATTCTAAGAGAGTATTATGAAAAATTATATGATAATAATATGGACAACCTAGAAGAAATGGATAAATTCCTAGAAACATATAATCTACCAAACCTAAAGCAGGCAAAAATAGAAAATTTGAACTGACCAATTACCAGTGATGAAATTGAATAATTAAAAAAAAAAAAAAAGAAACTCCCAACAAAAAAAAGTCCAAGACCAGATGGTTTTACAGGTGAATTCTATCAAATATTTAAAGAAGACTTAATACCTAGTCTTCTCAAACTATTCCAAAAATTAGAAGAGGAAGTAAAGCTTCTAAATTCATTCTATGAGGCCAGTATCACCCTGACACCAAGACCAGATAAAGAAACCACACACACAAAAAAAACTGCAAGCCATTATCTCTGATGAACATAGTTTGAAATATCCTCAACAAAACACTAGCAAACTGAATCCAACAATACACTTAAGTAATTATTGACCAAAATCAAGTGATATTGATTCCCAGGATGTAAGGGTGATTCCATATTCACAAATCATTCAACATGACACAACACATCCATAAGAAAAAGGATAAAAACCCTATGATCATTTCAATAGATGCAGAAAAAGCATTTGACAAATTACCACATCCTTTCATGATGAAAACCTTCAACCAGGTAGATCTAGAGGGAACATATTTCAACATAATAAAGGCCATATATGAAAAACCCACAGTGAACATCATATATAATAAAGGAAAAATTTTCCCCTCAGCTCAAGAATAGGACATGGATGTCCACTCTCACTGCTTTTATTAAAATTTGTACTCAAAGTCCTCATCACAGCAATCAGACAACAAAAAGAAATAAAAGATATCCAAATTGGTAAGGAAGAAATAAATCATTCACTATTTGCAGATGACATGATACTAAGTATAGAAAACCCAAAAGACTCCAGCAAAAACTACGAGAACTGATAAATGAATTTAATAAAGTCGCAGGATACAAAATCGATGTGCAGAAATTGATTGCATTCCTATACACTATTAATGAAGCAGCAGAAGGAGAAATTAGGAGAAGAGTCCCATTTACAATTACATCAAAAATAATGAAACACCTAGGAATAAACTTCTTAACCAAAAAGGTGAAAGAAACATCTCTGAAAACTGCAGAACATTGATGAAAGAAACTGAAGATGACA
Source organism: Acinonyx jubatus (assembly GCF_027475565.1). Lineage (NCBI taxonomy): Eukaryota > Metazoa > Chordata > Mammalia > Carnivora > Felidae > Acinonyx > Acinonyx jubatus. Next base: position 45,442,904 of record NC_069391.1, read on the forward strand.
CAAAGAAATGGGAATATAGCCCATGATCATTGATTGGAAAAACAAATACTGCCAAAATGTCCATCCTACCAAAACAATCCATATGTTTAATGTAATCCCTATCAAAATACCAATAGCATTTTTCACAGAACTACAAGAAACAATCCTAAAATTTGTATGGAACCACAAAAGAACCCAAATAGCCAAAGAAATCTTGAGAAAGAAAAACAAAACTGGAGGTATCACAATTCCAGACTTCAAGTTCTATTACAAATCTCTAGTAATCAGAATAGTATGGTACTAGGACAAAATCAGATACATAGATCAATGGAACAGAATAGAGAACCCAGAAATAAACCTATGATTACATGGTCAATTAATCTTCCAAAAAGGAGGAACACATATACAATAATAAAAATATAGTCTTTTTAACAAAAGATGATGGGAAAATGAGACAGTTAGATGCAAAAGAATGAAACTCGACCACTTTCTTCCACCATACACAAACTCAAACGGATTAAAGATCTAAATGTGAGACCTGAAACCATAAAACTTTTAGAGGAGAACACAAGCAGTAATTTCTCTGATATTGGCCATAGAAACATTTTTCTAGGTATGTCTCCTGAGGCAAGGGAAATGAAAGCAAATATAAACTATTGGGACTACATCAAAATAAAAAGCTTCTGCATAGCATAGGAAATCATCAACAAAACTTAAGGCAACTGATGGAATGGGAGAAGATATTCACAAACGACATATTGATAAAGAGTTAGTATCCAAAATATACAAAGAACTTATGTGACAACACCAAAAACTCAAAATAACCCAATTTAAAAATGGGCAGAAGACATGAACAGACATTTCTTCAAAGAAGACATACAAATGGCCAACAGACACATGAAAAGGAGCTCAACATCACTCATCATCAGGGAAATGCAAATCAAAACCACTATGAAAGATCATCTTTTAGCTGTCAGAAAGGGTAAAATCAAAAATACAGGAAAAAATAAGAGCTGGCAAGGATGTGGAGAGAAATGAACTTTGGTGCACTGTTGGTGGGAATGTAAATTGGTGCAGCCACTGTGGAAATCCTTATGGAGGTTCCTCAAAGATAGAACTACCTATGATCCGGTATTGCACTATTGGATATTTACCCAAAAAGTACAAAAACATTAATTTGAAGGAATACACGTACCCCTAAGTTTAATGCAGTATTATTTACAATAGCCTAATTATGGATAGATGTCCATCAATGGATGGATAAAGATGTGGTATACATACACAACGGAATATTATTCAGTCATGAAAAAAAGAATGAAGTCTTGCCATTTGCAACAACATGTACGGAGCTAAAGAGTATGATGCTAAGCAAAATAAGTCACAGAAAGACAAATATCTTTTGATTTAACTCACATGTGGAATTTAAAAAACAAAACATTAGCAAAGAAAAAAAGAGAGAGAGAGAGAGACAAACTAAGAAACAGAATCTTAACTATAGAGAACAAACAGATAGTGACCAGAGGGGAGGGGAGTGGGAGGATGAGTGAGGTAGGTGAAGGGGATTAGAGAGGAAACTTACCATGATGAGCTCTGTGTAATGTACGGCATTGGAAAAACAAACAAAATTTTGGATAATGTTATGGCAATAAAAGAGACACTCTTCCAAGAAAGGAATGAGAAGTACTTTATATTTGGAGCATTTCTATCATTAAAATTTTACCTACAAATGAAAGAGCTAGAAGGTCCTTTAAGAGACTGTGCTATCAAGACCATCTTCATGGCATGGTTACAACACTTCAACTAGCTGTAATTGGTACTCATTCCCCCCCCAAATTTGTTAATAACAGTATGTGAAAATCTAGATTCCTGCCCTCAAAAAATCTTTCTCTTTCATTTTCAAATCTCTCCATGATCTACCAAGTCACCTTTTACTTCTTCCTTTCCCTCATTTTCCCACCTCTTTCAAGTTTTCTCCATTTCACCCTTCAATGTACTGCAGAGAGAATTCATCTCTGACACAAGAGTAAAACACTCTCCAAATGATTCTAAAAATGTATTAAGATATGACCTTCCAAGGTGCTAGAAAGACACTGGTTTCCAGAAATATCTGGCCATACTTCATGGATATAATTCATGAGAAACAACTTGAGACTCAAATAAGAGAATGTGAACTAATGGTTCATTGTTACAGATCTGAACACACGTAAATCAATAATCTCGAGATGAACAGAGTATGGAAAAATAGGCAGGTAAAGGCACTTTGGAAAACACATAAATGGAAAGTCAGTAAGATGTACTACAGTTGAGATCAAACTCAAAGAGATGAGAAGAGCCACAGGTGAGAAGCTAGATTCTGAGATCTCTCCTCTTTACATGCCATATTGTAATGTGTCTACTGTGCATAGAGTGAAGCCAATTGTACAAACTCAAATCAGAATTTTCTAAAACTAAAAGCCCTAACTTTCCAAACAAGTCATTTATTTGTTAATCCAGATTAAATACCAACATTTCTTTGCTATCATTTTATGGAAGGTAGCCAAAGGTCTATCATTATCTATCTTCCACCTTAAACACTCCTCTAAATTCCCATAGTTCCATGTATAAGAGGTTAAAATAAGTATGAAGAAGTTAAACTGCATATAAGCTGAACCTGTTATGCTGTGAAGGAAATACAATTTTATTAAATCTCTACATATATTCTCCTGTAAGGTAATGATTGACTAATTTCTAATCAGTGAATTTGACCTCAGTGTATCTTTGATCACACTTGTTGACCTCCAAATGTCAACATGAGATTTTCTTCTTCCTGACCCAAACTAAGAGGATTTGGTCTTCTTGACCTACATTCAGGTTTGATACTGGTCTAATAATTAGACTCAGAGTTCTTTTATTTTACCTATTAATCTTGAATTTTCCTCAATTGTGATTAATCCTATGACAGTAGTTCAATATAAATTATATACTGACATATATAAATTATATATATATATATATATATATATATATATATATATATATATATATATGTCCAGTCAGAACAATGAACATAAATGTTTTTACTGATTTAAACCAAAGGAGTATTTGCAAATATTTTGATAGAATGAAATATTTCATTTCTCACCAATGTACCAGAGCTAAAATAAAAAGTGTAGGACATGGTGCTGCTTTCATGAATATAGAGAGATTACATATAAAACTACATAACTTTTCTATAGTTTAATGTCTTACCATAGCCAATTACTTTATAATGCATATGATATAAAAGAGAAAACACTGCAACCTGAGATTCAACGCAATCTCTTTTCACATGAGAGTTCTGTTGAAGAAATATTTGCAAAGGCAATTCACAGTTTAGGCAAAAAGCTGCATTTTTCTCAAAAGGTTCATTTCCTCATTCGAAAAGATTTTCATGGAAAGAGAGCTATGATGGTGAGACTTTACCACTTTAATTATATTTTAGTCTTTATCACACTGTATTTTCATTAAAGAGTGGCATTTACTGATTTTGAGATATTTCTTTTTTTTGCACTATGACTTGAACTTTTAGAAATTATGAGGGCTTCTAACTTATCTAGGATATTGTGCACCAGGGAAGGCAACAGATATGTGTTTCCTTAGGAACCATTCCCATTATAAAATCTATTACTAAATACTTCTGTATTTGCTTCTTTATTTGATCAAATTATTGAATCTTTTCCTTTTAATCACTTGGAACAATTTCCCATTGTAGGATTTTTCTATCAGTCTCCATTGAAAGTGCTACATCTGCTGGCTTTATATTTGCTATTCCACAAGAGTGTCAAAAGCAATCCAAAGGCCAGCGAATGATGAAGTCCACTGTGTGTAGTTATGAGCTCTTCATTTTCCATCTTGCCAAGTCTCTGCTTAGTTGTTTTGCATTCTCTTACTGTCTTCCTAGTATTTTCAGTTTTATTTCAGTTTATTCCTCTATGGATCTTTTTAAAAGAGTTAGGCATTAAATTAAATGTTTTATATTTCATTCCACATATAGTTCATCTCATTTTTTAGCTGTCCTTTCATATTTTAAGCTTCATTTTAAATATATATACGTACATATATGTACATATATATATTTAACCAGATCTAACTAGAGCTAGATCAGCAATTCGAAATGTTTTATTTTTGTAAAATACTTTTAAATGTTTTAATTATTGTTTGTATTTTTTGACTTTTTTTCTCAGAATAAAGTCCTACTTTAAGCTCTCTTTTTATAAAATGTGAAAACTGAGTTGGTAGTTTGTGAGACTTTTGCACTAGGTAACCTCACCTCTATGGAGATAACATTAAAGCCATGATAATGCCCTGTTCATTTCATTCCATTCCTACTTGCTCTTTAAAAGCGTCAAACTCTCTAATAAATCTTCCAAAAAATTCTAGTCCTCTCAAGTGAATTACTTTAGGTTGATTTGTGAAGAGGTCTTTTTGGCTACCATGTGTCATCTCACACAAATAGTCCAGAACACTGCTGACCTATTGGCTGATATTTCATAAATAATCCAACACTAATTTAGATTCAGCTTAAAATTTCAAGTTGAGGTCACTTGGAAATAATAAATAAGTGAAATAATCTGTGTGTTTTTCAAAGAGAGTGTGGTAATTTCAGATCCATTTCCAGAATTATGTTTAACATTGCCTCTTTTAGACTGGTGGGAAAATATCTACACAAAGAGGCAATAAATTTCTTAAGGTCCTGTCTCCAAAAGATAAATATTTTATAAAATCACTTCCACTGATTTGCTGGGAAGATTCCCATTAGCGCAAACATCAAGCTGTGTTGTGATAGTTTGCTCCTTCATTTAATAGCGCTAAATATACATTCTACCCCCAATGACTACTGAGCCAAAGCACAGACCAGTCAAAATCAGCAAGGCATTCAAAATAAGATCATGTAAGCAGATTCATCCTAAATTGGGCATAAAATTATTACATTTTAGGAATATTAGATACTGCTAAAGCATCCTTTGGGAATGAGAGTGGACACCAAAGACCAAAACATATATGTTGATGGTTATTTTGTTTTTAGAATCTTGATTTTCAGCTCAATTTATTCCTTCACATTATATAAAGCTTGATTTCCTAGGGGAGTTGGCAATCACTAGACTGCCAAATAATATTCCTTAATAAGCCTTGGCATTTGTGTTTCCAAATATAGCATGTATAAATAAATGTTCACCCTTTCAAGGAAAATCTAAGATTTTTTTTTTAATTCAGACTGTCTATAAAACTGTCCAGAGAATGTGTGAATTTTATTGTTTTGTATTTTTCTTACCTTTTCAAGTTTTTATTTAAACGTCAGTTAACATACAGTGTAATATTAGTTTCAGGTGTATAATATAATGGTTCAACACTTCCATATAATACCCAGTACTCATCACAACAAGTGTACTCCTTAATCCCTAACACCTATTTAACTCATCCACCCACCCATTTGGCCTCTTGTAACCATCAGTTTGTTCTCTACAGTTAGTAAGCTCAATTTCATTGTTCTGGATGAAAGTCCTCTGAAGATTTAATAAATTACACCAAACAAACAAAAAAGAGTTCAGACTCTCATTTTTTTTTCAGACTCTCATTTTTAAGTGTGGAATATTCTTTGTTTCCTATGGAAAGTAAAAGGATGAGATATTATCCTAATTGTACAGTGGCCTTCACTTTCTTATAATAGTCTGAATCTGTATTGAAAATCCAGAAAGACTGATTGTCTCTCTTTTCCAAACCTTCCTAAAAAAAAAAAAAAATTCAAATTTGTTTTTGTAGGCTGGGCTTAGAGTTGAAGCTAAATGGCCTATAAATATTGCTGTCTTGGTTTTATGGGAGTATAGGCTGTCCAGAAACAATGGTTTTCTAGCCATCAATTTATAGGCTCTTGAATTGGAAGGGATAGCCTACATTCTTTTGATATATGATGAGCCTGAGGTCCTAAAACAACAGGTACTTCTGCTAGGACCTTGGCAGGGCAATAGGGAGAAGTGAGTTTAAGTTCTGTCTTCACTCAATTCTGTTAGATTTTGGGAGGCTGTCATATCTATTGGCATTAGTTTTCCTTCATTTATAAAATGATTAAAAAATGAAGGAAAACTGAGGCTAATAAATATTAAGTAGCCTCCTTCTTTAGTGTTATTTTAATAAAATGTAAGTTAAAACTTATATAAGCAACTCATTATACAATATATTTTAAAACGCTATTATTGATTTCTGTGTTCCAAGCATGGATATTATGAGAATTGAGTGATGAATTATTTTCTCCCTATGCCCTCAAAACTAAATATCCAACAATATACTCACCATCTCTATGCAAATTCCCTGAAAGAAGCTCTTCTACAATGCGAGCCAAAAAGAGCATAGAGATTTCCCTTTAGGGGGGAAATACAGATCCTACCCAGTAACCCAAATTTCAATAGAAGATAATTCAAGCTTTTAATTTCTCAAGCCAGAAACTACAGCAGAGATCTGTTGGGTTGACCTCTTGAATATCTCTATAATTGGTACCATTTCTCTCTTTACAGCCACGATCCTATGTACATCAACTGCATTTATTACTTGAATTACTATCCCAATCACTAATAGGCATTCCTATCCCCAGTTTTGCCCATTTTAACCCATTCTATAAAATGTGGCCTGTATGTGCTTTTTAAAATGCAAATCTGATGGCTTCACTCACCTGCTTGAAATGGTAAAATGGGTCATTTTCTTTAAATAAAATCCAATAGATAATAGTTACATAATGGTATGGACTTAATGTTTGTGTGCCTCCCTCACCAAATTCACATGTTGGACCCTAACCCCTAATGTGATAGTATTAGAAGGTAGGGTCTTTTGGAGGGAAAGGGAATTAGATTCAAATGAGGTCATTAGGGTAGAGCCCCCATTATAACATTAGTATCCTTAGAAGAAGACTAAGAACATTAGAGCTTCCTCTGTCTGCCTTGCGAGGACACAGAGAGAAGACAGCAGTCCACAAACCACAAAGAGGGCTCTGACCAGGATCTCAATCTGCAAATCTTGATAATGGATCTCCTCACTCCAGAATTGTGACAAATAAATGTCTACTGCTTAAGCCATGTAGTGTGTGGTCTATTGTTAAAGCAGCCCTTGATAACCAAGACAGTAAACGGCACTACGATGTGGACCTGTTGTAATGAATACCTAAAAATGTGAATGTGGTTTTGGAGCTAGGTAATGGGTAGAGGCTGGAAGAGTGCTGTCTGAACATCCCCTTACCCCAAGCCATGAGTGCAAAGAAGCATTCCAACATCAAGTAAATTGACATGTAAGAGATCAAATTAGCCCTGAAGTCACAAGTAAACTACATACATCAATGAATCAGATTTCACAGCATCTACCCCTCCTAAAGTACTTCTCAAATTCCATCCATGGCCTCATGGGGAGTACCTTATGTCCAGTTGACTAAGAAAGAAATATTTTGGGCTCAGTTTTGTGGACAAACTGCATGATATGTGGGAACTCTGCACAGCTACAGCACCATAATCTCAGTCTTGGGTGACCTAGGAGGACGATGGAGAAAGGAAATGCTCCCATAGAATAGAACTTCAAGCAGAGTACTTGGTTTTCATTTTTTACCTGAAAAGAGAGAAGACCAAAGGCACAGATCTTCATTGATTTATAGGTGGTGGCTAAAGTTAAGCTGGATGTTTGGGGATTGGGAATGAACATGATTGGAAGTTGGTGACAAAAAGGCCATACGTTGCCCACACAGATTACTAACACAACCTTCTAAGTGGTCTTCCTATTTCCAGTTTCATCATGCTCTAATACAGTGTCTAAAAATTAGCCTGAAAAGGCTTTTAAAATCTTTATCTGATTATTTCACTGCACTGCTTCAAATACTAAAAAACACTTCCCATTTCTCTTAAATTCCAAACTGTTTAACATATTGTAACCACTTACTATCTGACTCCAGTTTCTCTCTCCAGTCTTACATATTATTACTTTCCACGGGGCAGAGCAGGGGGCTGGGGAACCATAGTCTCCATTTATTCATGATTTTCCTTTCTTCCTGGAATTCCCTTTATACATACCATCTTTAAATCATTTAAATACAAGTTTAGACGTGATTTCTTCTGGGAAGATCTTTTGACCCATCTTCCCATCTTCAGATAGTTACCCTTTTTACATGTATTTATAGTATAGACTATATTTCTATATAAATCTTCCAGGGGTAGCTCAACACTGTACCCAGAACCATTCAAGTCTGATTCATACTACAGATTCTAGGCTCAGTTCTGCAAGCAATAAAAAAAGGACAGAGATATTTATCCCTATAGTCACTTCTCCCTGTTTCTTCTGCCTACAATTAACTTCTTTCCAGAACAACTCAGAATAGTAGTGACAATTTTTTTTCCAGAGTAGACTGCTACAAAGTAAGCCTCATTATTTGGTTCTAACAAGGTAATCATTAAACAGTCCAACATCAGAACATTTCGCAAAAGTGAGTAAATTACGGGAATCTATCGTCACCTTATTGCAGATACATACTCCATTTGTAAGTGCATGTGTGCATGTGAGTATATATTATAGATACCATAAAATTCTAAAGCTGAAATAGACCTCAAAATACACTTAGATCTATTCTTAACTTCAACAAAATGCCTTCCAAGTGATTGTGCATTTATGCCTTAACACCCCCAATCACTGAAAGCTCAATACCTCACTAAGACAATTCATTCCTATATTATTTCTGACACAGAAGAATCAATTGCATATCAAGACAAAATTTCTCTACCTATAGTTTTAACCTAGTTTTATTCAGTAAAGCCTGTATTTCCCAAGTTTAATCCCTCTTACAAGAGTACTTTCAATATTTAAGGGCAATAATACAAGTTCCCAAAATATCAGCTCTTTTAAATATGTGTCTTCATATTGCACATAAACAACAATATTGTTGCTTTGTATAAGTAAAGGAAGGGGGGAAGGGAGAAGGAGAGGCTGTAGGGAGGAAGAAAGAGAGATATGAAATAAGAGAGATGGATATTTATTTGAAAGAGGTTAGACTATGAATGAAAAAAGTCTAAGGTATTCTTTGTTTAAATCATCCCAATAAAAAGACATTATGGCCTATACAATTAATGATGCAGAAATTTTCCTTGAGAAGTTTGTTAAATAAATAGCTACATATAAACTGGAAATCATTTACTTTTCTCAGGAATAAAAAAAACATATTTTCAGATGAACAAATCTCTTTATATAAGTAATTTTTTTTTACCATTGGTTTTGGTTTTCTTCTATAATTTCCTTTACAAGCAACTGCTATTAAATCTCCTTGACATGCAACACTGGCAAAATTTAGAAAAGTAAAATCCAACAGCTTTTGGATATGTTCACCTTTCATTTTTGGAATTTGTTTGGGTGACTAAGGCAGGCAGATGCTTCTTTACATCATGTAAAGACTGAAGCAGATTTCAAGCTCAGTGCAAATGGCCCTGCATATTCATCATACTCCCTATTTATAAATGGCAAAGGCAACAGTGATCATGTTGATTAGCAATAGGCATCTGGTACTCAGGATCGTTAAGAGGTTATGAGAATGTTCTAGGTGTCCTTGAGTCAAGAAAAGTAAGAGATGGTTAAAACAGACATAAACTGTCTATCAACAAAAAAATTCCTCATCCACTTTCATCTTACTCTCCTCCCATATACATTTATCAGAGGTGATATAAATCAGCACATTCACTATGAAGTAACCAATGGTTGTTAACCTATTTTGGCAATATTATCATGAAACAAATGCCCCCCTGTTGTCAGAGCAGCCAATGAAAGCTTAGCATGATTCATATAGATTACTGTGCTACAATGTCAAATGGTGATGTCCAAAGAGCAAGCCATGGAAGTAATCACCATCAAAACACATATTTCTGGCCTCCCAATCAGACAGTGGGTCTACATAGATACTCTCTGTAACTTTCATACTACAACTAGATAAGGAACCAAGAATGGATACCATTATTGCTTACTCCAGAAGTCTTGGTTTATCATCAAGAAACCTTTCCAAGATTATTTAAATGGAGGGAGATCTCAAGGAAAACTAAAGTGTTCTTTTATTTGAGAAAAACAAGAAATGTCGTGCATAAAAGTGACCAAAATCACCATGGAATATAGACACGTAAATGGAGGGGATTTGTGATGGAACCGGTATCTAGATACGAGACTTCACTCTTACGCATCCACTTTTGAAAGTTAGTAACTGAGACCAGAGCTGAATCAGTTTTGAATGTTTTTACAGTTGTTGTTCATAGAGAAAACACAATCAGGCTAATTAGGTACCCTGAAAAGAGTGAATACTCTTACAGCCACTACTCCAAACACTGACCATTTGTGATGCAGTCTTTTAAAGAGAAAGATATATATGCCTCCACTTTATCAAAAAATTATAAATTATAAATTTCTCTGCTTCTAATTTGATGAAATAGAGAGAAGATGTTTCTCCACTTATTAATGAAACTAAAAGTAGCATAAATACATAGAATGGGTGAAAAAGATCTGTAGGCCAAAGTCAGCTCTTTTCAGAGAATCTCAGGCTAGATCATAATTTCAGGGGTCTGGCAGCTCTGTTTCTCTCCGCCCGTATTAAATTTTGATGATCCACTTAAACAGTTACCTAATTCTGATATTGACTCCGACTCCATTTCATCTCTCATGTTCTCAATACCCTGAAGATATTCATTTCCTTTACATTCCATGAAAATGTGAAGAATTATGTTATTGCATATGCCAAGCACTGTGCATACATGGTTTTATATCATCTTCACAACATCCCTGTGAGACAGGTATCATCAACCCTTTTTCCATATTAAGAACAAAAACTCAGAGATATTAAATAACTTACTATCTTACAAATTGTAAACAGTAGGGCCTGGATCCAAACATGGTACAGTAACATGTTTGTTTGTGTTTTCAACACAAAGATGAAAATATTTACTCTATGTCCCTTTATGGAAAAATTTTGCTTACTCTTGATATAAGATATATACCTTGGACCTGGTAAAAAAAAAAAAAAGTAGGTCTTTGATACTTTCAACTTTGTGGGGCAGATGATCTCTGTGACCATTACCAAAATTGTTGTTACAGCATAAAAGCAGCCATAAACAAATGAATATGACTATGTTTCTTTAAAACAGAATTTATAAGAATTATCAGTGGGCCAGAGTTGGCCTATGGGATGTAGTTTCATGAACCTTGTCTCATAACTATTTCATAAAATGTTCAACTTGATAAACAATCAGCCAAAAATTATTTCATACAATAGAGTTTTCGTACAGAACACTATGTGTGTTTTATTCAGAACATACTCTACATAACTGATCTAAGAGTTTTCATTCATAATATCATATAAGCATGGTCAACATCTGGAGTCAGCCTGAAGTTTCAATGCCATTTGTAGAACCAAGTCTCAAACATAAGTCAGAAACCCACACTCTTAGTATAGATGGGGTCATAGGGCAGAAGCCATCCTGAGTGTAACTGAGAATAGTCTGGGAACCATTAATAGGCTTTCTCTTTAATGATATATCCACGCCTCCTTATCTATTACAGCATGCTCTCTTAAAATTAAACTTCTATATATTAAAAAGTCAAAATAGGATAAATAACATGATAGCATTTGGTCTATGCTAACAGAGAAAGAGAAATGCATGGATTATATATATAAATATTTTGAAGAAAGAAAATATGTGGCTACTAACAGTTGAATAAAAACATTCATTTAAGAATTTTAATTTTTTAATGTTTTTTTTTTTTATTTTTGAGACAGAGAGAGACAGAGTATGAGCAGGGGAGGGGCAGAAAAGAGAGTGAGACACAGAATCCGAAGCAGGCTCCAGGCTCTGAGCTGTCAGCACAGAGCCCGACGCGGGGCTCAAACCCATGGACTGTGAGATCATGACCTGGGCCAAAGTCGGATGCTTAACCAACTGAGCCACCCAGGCGCCCCAAGAATTTAAGAATTCTTAGGATACATTCTTCATGATTGTGTAAAGTCTTATATATGTGTGCGCGTGTGTGTGTGTATGTGTATGCATGTGCGTGTCTGTATGCAATCCCACAGAAAGTTTCCATTGTTCTTCTCTTTCTTTCATGTTTTTTACACCATTCTGTTAAGATTTTTGACACACTGTTACCTAATGAAACATGACATGTTTAATTAACTGTTTAATATTATTCTTCCATGATAGATTAGAAAATCCACGAAGGTAGGACCCATATTTTTCTTGTTCCTGTTATGTTCTAAGACACAAGTACAATGTCTGAGGCATAGTATCCACTTAATAAATAATTGTTGACATAATAAATTGAATGATCTGTTTTTATTTAGATGAAGCATAAATAAGAAAAACTATGCCCCAAACACTTTTTTACACAAATAATCTTCAATGAGTAACATCTGCAACAAATTTATGATCTCATTTCATTTTTGAGACTAATTTTTTACATTTTTTTTTCCTGGAGGGGCTGATAATCCATCCTTACAGGCATGCAGCAGAGAAGAAAGAATGCATTCATCTGGATCCTGCACTTTGTCAAACTGGAGAATCACTCTTCAGCTGCTGTCAGCTTAGATGGTTGAACCAAAACTGCTCAATTAAGCCTCTGATGGAGTATCAAGTAGATTGCCACTTTGGGCTACTGGATCGATAATAATAATTCCTTGTATTTGTATAGCAAGCACTTACACTTCCAAAAAGTACTTTCACATTTATTGTCTAACTTTATCCTTACAAGAACGGGGTCAAATGTAAGAGTCGGATTACCTTTTCCGTTTTACAAATGAGGACAGTTCACAACCAGCAACAGTAACTGGCACCGTCAGCAGAGAAAGAACCAAGTATAAGACCCTAGGTTTCCTACATCTGAGGTAACTGCTTTGTTCACTAGATAATCCTGCCCCATGACATAATCACCTTCTACGATGGACATGTAGCTTTATTCAAGTGTAGTAACAGAACCACAGTTAACCATTTATCTACCAGTTCTAAGAAGACAAAAATGATGAGGATCAAGCACAGTTGTTTAATGATCTGCTACCAGATCAGAGAAAGCATTGCAGGGGAGACAGTGTGGTGCAGTGCAACGATTATAGGCCCTGAGGCCAGACAAATGTGGTTTCTATTCCCAGCATTGGGACATATCAAGTTCCCAGACACATCTGAAAATAAGCCTGTAAGGTATGGCTACTAGGTTTGTTTTGTTTAGATTGGAGGATTAAATGTGATCATGTGTGAGGGAGTAGGCATGTCAGCAGAATTTTTATTTATCTTGTCTAAGATTACTAGATGCCTTCCCAATGTCCACTGGTCTCTTCCATATCATCCATCTCAATAAAAAAATCCAATTTGATAGTGGTGGCATTTTATTCAATAAAACTCTTGTTTCCCAGAATCCAGATAAATAAGGAGTAAGTGACCTGGCTTTGACCAATGACAAGTAAAAGCAAGTTGTCTGGTAGGATTTATATGGCTGAGAGACACAGCATATGCCTTTTTTCTGTGCCCTGCCACTTCCTGCCCAGCATCTGAACATAAAGGTGGAGCAGACACCTGTGACCACAAGGGGGCATAACTACATCCTAAGGATGGCTGACAGGATTTTACAAAGACTCTGAGACCCTGATTGCATCATGGAGCCACAGCTACCCCTAAATACCCTACATTCAAATCTTCATCCTGTGACAGAAAATAAAGATACTAATTGTTTAAGTCACTCTTTGGGGGAATATCTGTCACAGCCACACAAAATTTTCATGTGATATAACTAATTTCCTTTTAGTCAATTTTTAAAGGATTTCATAATCCAAATGGCATGGCACTAATTGTTATAAATTTTTTTAAATAAAAATAAATAGATAATATGCTGATGTGCTCTGGGTCAGCTACTATACTAAGAACATGACTTAGTAACAAAATTCATTACAGATGAAGTCAGAGATCAAATTCAGGTAGGTGTATCAGACCCAGAGCATGAGCTTTCCCCATGATTTAGGGTCCAGTATAGTATAAGTTGTGTTTTTTTGACTTGCCAGCTACATACATCGTCAGACATATATCTGAGTGCTTGATGTGATGCTCCATAATTAAATCCTTACAACACATCTATGAAGATACGGGTGACTATTATTACATTTTGCAGATGAGGAAAGCAAATTTTAGACATGATGAGAATTTTATGAAGAGATGAAGAGAAGAATTTCAGAGATGATGAACTTCCCAGGAGAGCACATCTAGGGAGGAACAGAGTTACAGAGACTCACATGCAGCAGAATTTGATTCTAAATCCACATTTCTAATGACTATAATATGCCGCCTATCCACCCACAGAATGTCAATGTCCCAATTTCTGCTAAGAGAAATTTGAGTACCCAAAGCAGAAAACTTCTTCGAGAAAGTCTAGAAGTTTGTTTGTACTAGTTGGAGAAGAGGCCACACCACACCAAGTTTTCACTTTTATTCAAAGCTGTGTTTTAGGGGTTCCATGCTGACTAAATCCATAAGATACAATATATTCTTCCATTAAGTCACTAATAATGTGACAGATTTCATACAGCTTAAGGAGTCAAGGACATTCCTCAGCATATTCTGAGTAGTGTTCTTGGTGGCTGATATCTACATTTGTAGAAAAATCCCATTGTTAACCTTTCAAGCCCTAGGGATAGAGATAAATCAGTCTCCACTGCCTAGTAGAAAATTATCAGATTTCTTATTTCATTTTCAAAAAGTTCTGTCATGTGAAGCCAGACAGCAGCATTTCTGTTTTCTTCCCCCTAGCATCTGGAATACCCATGATCTAGGATATATTTCTGTGGATTTGGAGCCTAAAATGTCACCACATGCTGCTGCTAATAATAACACATAATAATAACTGCTGTGAAAGTTCTTTAGCTGTCAGCTCTATTTTTATTTCATTTAAAAATAATAATTTCAATGTCCATTGCTGTGCCTGAGTTCATTTACAAATCAAAAACATATTTCACATTAAAAAAAAAAAAGAAAAAAAACCCAACATCCAGTTCATTCAAATCTTAAGCCTCAGGCAAAGGAATTGCCTAGGCTGCTAGCAAAGAAAGGTGGTGATTTTTTAAGTGGCTAGGAATTGAACTAGAGCACCAAAATAGTTAAACAGTTTCCATTTATAGAATCAAAAAAGTGGATTATCTTTGAATTTTTCTGGTTCAACTTACATCTATTGTATTAATATTACCTACTTCATGACCCCACACAAAATGCACAAAATATGCCCCATGCAATGATTCTTTACCCTGGTATTTCCTTTTATGGGATATTTATTCTGAGCCACTCCATTCCATTTTAAGAGTCTGAACGTCAATGGCAAGGTGTTCCTGTCTGTTTTGTTCCTGTTTATGTTCAGAGTAAGCTGTCCTCCCTGAAGCTTTTACTCAGTAGCTCTGATTCTGAGCTCTACGACCAAGAGTTTCTTGAACACATCATGTTCCAATCATTTAAGATGGCAAGCATTTAAGTCCCAAGACTTTTTGTGACGTGAAACATCCTATATATATAACTTTATTTTATTTTCTCTTTTAGGTTAAAAATTCCTTAATTTTTTATTCCTGGTACAGCTACCACAATTTACAGGACAATGAGATGTCATGAAAAGATGTAACAAAAAGAAAAAGGAAAAGCTACATCAGGAACGCACATCGAATTGACACCACACTGCACTAATTCATAGTTGCACTTTTTGCAGAATGTGGCTAGGACAGTCCTGGGCAAGAAGGGATTCCTGTTTAAGGTACAGTCACTTCTCTGAGTATGTGGATCATTGTTCCTCCTGTGGCAGATTTCTACAGTTCCTCTAATGCACTGGGGACGACTATCTCCAAGTCACCAGCAGCTTTCCTGACAACTCTTAACTCTCTCTCCTGCTGAGAACTGTAACACTTTTCTTCTGAGTTTTTTTTTTTTTTTTTTTTTTTTTTTTGCTGGTTTGTTGTATGTTTCTTTGTTTGTTTGAAAAACCTTCTGCAACCATAGCCACCATTTCCACCACCAGACCCATAACCACCACCACAGGGACTGTGGGAGCTTCTTCTCCGCAACTGCCCCCCTTCACAAGTCCATAATTGGATTGCTGTTGTCTACTATAATTCCCCAAAGCATTATAGTTCCCACCACCACCGTAGTTACCTCCAAATTCTCCTCCTTCGTTGCCATCGCTATATCCTCTGCCCACCGCCACCATATCTGCCACCTTGGTTTCCATATCCTGGGCCACCCCCATCATAGCCTTCTCTACTACTGTAACCAAGACCACTGCCATAGTTGCCACCACCTCCGTAACTACCTCTCCTGCCACCACCTCCACCACCATAGTCTCCTCTTCCACCAAAGTCACCACCACCTCCAAAGTGGTCTCCATGACCCCTAAAGTTGCCAGATCCACGTCCTTGACCTCTTTGCAATTCGGCTGACTACATTTCTTATTTAGAAAGGGCCTTTTTTACTTCACGATGATGCTCATTAATAGGGTGGTATTTCTAAATGACAATTTTATCCATGGTATCATGATCATCAAACATTACAACAGCAAATCCTCTCTTTTTTCCACTCTGCCTGGCTTCTGTAACTTCTACAGTTTCACTACTTGCTATATGTTTTCAAAGTAGTCTCTCAAAATATATTGTTCTGTATCTTCTTTAATCCCACCAACGAAAATTTTCTTCACTGTTAGATGGATACCAGGTTTTACAGAGTCCTCTCTAGAAACAGTTATCTTTGGTTCCACTACATGTCCAACAACCTTGTGTGGCCCAGCACACATTGCTGCGTCCACCTCCTCCACACAAGAGTAAGTCACAAAACCAAAATCCCTAGGGTGTCTGGGTTGTTCAGTTGGGTAAGCATCTGACTCTTGATTTTGGCTCAGGTCATGAGGTCGAGCGCCTCATTAGGCTCTGCACTGGCAGCACAGAGCCTGCTCAGAATTCTCTCTCCCTCTCTCTCACAAAATAAATAAACAAACATTTTTTTAAAAATGGAGTATTCTCCTCTTTATAAAAAATAAGAAACAAAAAAAGCAAAAAGAAAAAAAAGTCTGGAACATTTTTGGGAGGTGGGGGGTCTCATCACCACACAATCTCTAAGTGTGCCCCATTTTCAAAATATTCTCTCCAGCTATCATGTGTAGCTCAAGTCACCAACAAAGAGTTTTTCAACTGCTCCCGTTTCTTTGGATCATGGCCCTCCCTCCCCCACCTACAGCAGTGATGCCCAAAGTTGGGCTGGGGTGAACTTACCTCCATTTTGAGATCACCTATTTATAAAGTTTTAAATAACTCTACAACATCTAAGATAGAACTTACTCAGTTGACTTTATAGAAAAGAACCCATGTTCAAAACTAGCAGAATCCTAGATGTGGTCTAAGGACATATATAACACTAAAGTGAAAGGGACAATAATCTTTCCCATGAAACCTTTCCATAAAAATGGTGTGAGGATGGTCCAGATTCCTTCAACGCCCTTGTTTTCAACAGCAATCATCACATAAATGCTCCATTTAATCTGACAGTAAAGTAGGTGTCCTCCACCCCTGTGCCACACCCACCCCCACTTTAACCCTATCCCTCTTCCTTACTTCTTGTCTCTTCCCTGGAGTTGCAATCAGTAGACCACTACTACCCACCTTTGGCATCAGCCCTTTCCTTTATGGAATACTCTTAACTAATCTTCCTTCAAATAACAGCTCATTCACTACTTCCCTAACCACCCAAGTCAAATATCATGTTATAAAACCTCAAAAGGCCATAGATCTCTGCATCCACAACTTGTAAAAGGCATCATGCAGTGTGATTTTACATTTATTCAATAACCATCTGCCTATCCTTTTAGATTATAACTGCCGAGGGGAAGACAGACTGGTTCTGGTTTTGCTTATGTGTATCTTCAGCACTGGGCTCAAATCTTAGTTCACAGTGGATGATCAGTAAATTTTTGTTGAATTAAAGACTGGATGAGTAAAAGAAAAAAGAAATAAATATAATTTTCGGAGAGAGAAAGCAGATAGATTAGTGGCAATAGTTTTAGTGCAATAAATGGACTGAACCCTAACTGCCTGTGTGTGTATGTATGTGCACATATACACCTGTATGTCTGCATATGTTCATGAATTAAAAGGAGGTGGCAGAATGAGAATGTAGATAAGCAATAAGAAATAGGCTGAATCTCAGTGCATCAGCCAGTATCTGGAGTGATCAGTAGAATCTCTGAATTAGATGCTCTTAGGTTCTTGGTCTCCTCCATGGCACAAGCAGTGAGGCTACTGTCCTTCCTCCATCCCTGGAGAAAGTGGAGGTTTTATTCTCTGAAGAGTTGAACCAAAGTCCAAATTTAGAGACATGAGGCAGTTTTGGTAGTGACAATTAGGATGGATGTAACATGAAATGAAGAGAGAGAGATAAAATGAATATCTGTGACACTGCCAGCACCTCTTGTAGAGTATATGCTATTGGGATTTTGCCACTTGGGTTGGAAATTAGAATATTCCTGTGTTCAGTCCTCGGAGAAGAAATTAGGTGGGATTGTATGTGTAGGAGATTGAATGGGCAAAGGACTATAGAGACTAGAGGGGAGAAAGGAAGAGGAAGCAAGGGAGACTTTAGGCCACTTGTAGGTGAGGGAGAGAGAAGGGGATGGAGAGGGGGAGGAGGAGGAGGAAGAGAACAAGGAGGAGAAGGAGAAAGAACAGGAAGAGGGGAAGAGGAGAAGGAAGAAGAAAAGGATGGAGGAGGAGGAAAAAGAAGAGGAAGAAGAGGAGGGAGAAGGAGGAGGAGGGGGGAGGAAAAAGGGAGGAAGGGAAGAAAAAGGTGATGATTATCTGGCACCCAGAATTAAATCAAATACCACTTACATATTTTTATGATACAAAGAGTGCCTTCCAAGAGCTTGCACAAAACTCAACATACATCTTTTGCTCCATCTCTTTATACTGAACTGTGGAAACATCCATGTATTTTAAAATTAAATATTATTTTTCATTTCCATTTTCTGAAATCAGATACTGAGTCCTCCATGTTTTGTTCACCCCTTATTGGGTCTTCTACACATACATTTACCAAATCCCTGACACTCAGGTAACTCTGAAACAGTTTGTAAGAAAAAAAAAACAAAGACTGGTTTTGAGAAGATCTATTTTATTTTTAAATGTTTGTTTGTTTGTTTATTTAATTTAGAGAGAGAAGGAGACAAGCAGAGAGAGAAAGGGAGACAGAGAATCCCAAGCAGGCTTCTCATTGCCAGCGCAGAGCCTGATGTGGGGCTTGAACCCATAAACTGTGAAACCATGACCTGAGCCGAAATCAAGAGTTGGACGCTTAACTGACTGAGCCAACCAGGTGCCCCTAGAGAAGTGCTATTTTAGATGATGGCTGAAAGAGCTATGCTTCAAATGTGTAAGCGCCTACAGAGTAAAGTGCATAACCTTTCTGTCAGTCTGCTCTTAAGCAAGAGAGAGAAAGTTGCCATTTATGTAGAGGATGTGAATATATATTTTTTAAATCTAAATTTATTCCTACAGCATCCTCCCAGGGTAACACTAGTTATTAAATCTCTGGTTACATTTGCAATTGAGCAAGCCTTGAAATGAATGAGCCCAAGGATCAGGAATTACAACTCCTTTCATTCTGAAAATGTAATTGCCTCCAGTGTGCCATGCTCTTCACACTTGAACTGTACGTGGAGCATCTACTGGGGTGTGTGTCAAACTTTTAGCTTAATATTGTTTCATTCGTTTTTACTATCGGTACATGTTTCTATTCGTAGCCATTTGCCAAAGTTTAAATTATAGCTGAATCAATCTTTCACATCACATAATTCACAAAATATTTCTATCATAAAGTCATCAAGGTGATGCTAAATGTGTCTGGGAGGAGGGATGGGTGGACTGGGAGGAGGTGTGTGTGTGAGAAAATCCTATCTTCTACATTCTCTGTCCAGAAGTTTCTATCACAGCAATATTAAAGGTAACAAAATATTTTAAAACTTGTTTTGGATTCTTCACTGTTCCCTCTCTGTTTGACTAACACTAGAATATAAGCCCTGAACACCAAAATCAATGCCCCACATGTAAGAAAACTTGTTTAATAAAATATTTCAAAAATAGTATCTCTTAAGAATATATCACTTCTCAACATGGGAACCCTTGTTCCTTATGAATTTTAGACAATGTTTTGTTTTTGTTTTTTAATGGAAATTTAGAGCTTCCCATATTGGAAAGTCTGATAGCAATTCTTACTTCCCTACACTCTGTCCTCTGTCTTCTTCCATGGTCCAGTACAGAGTTGGTTATATTTTTTTTATTTCTTCATCATTTTTCCACATGCCACTTTGTTATCTTCTTAACCGCTGACTAGAAAGGGAAAGCTGTTGCTATCTCACTCTTTTTCTGAGACACCTGGAAATATGAAAATCCTATCATATGCACCTTTTCTTTTTTGATGAAAATTTTCGGTAGACTCTATTAGGATGAAAGGAGTCCTTAATAGGTTTCAAAGAAAAAAAAAATGTTATGTGTCATCAGCTAAGTGGTATGACTGTGTAGTGTGCATGCTACTGGAGAGAAAGCATATTGGGTGGCTCACTTAACACTGATAATATCCAAGTTTACCAATTCCTCTCTCCATGCCTCAAAAAATGGTGTGAAGGAAAAACATCTAAATACATGTTCCAAATTAAATCCATAGTTTGTATGTGAAGAAACAAAAACCAAAATATGTGAATTTTCTCAAGGTTTTTACCAGAAAAAAAATATTTGTTAACATCAGTGGAGACAGAAATCTTGATTATTTCCAACATTGACATTGGGTAGCATACATCAATATAGAAGATGAAAAATTTTTTAACTTTCCGCAATCCATACATGATAAATACTTTGAATAGCTACATAAATATCTATTAAGCAAATGCATAATATTTAACTATTATGTACTTTTCTCATTGTTAAATTTGCTTTCCTCATAGCTCAGAAATTTTGGTGAAATTCTAAAGGACACTAAGGGTATTATATTCCAATATGGTAGCAGCCAGTAGAAGAGGGGGGAAAAATGAAAAAAAAAAAAAAAAAGCAAAACCAAATATAATTCTAAACAATGTAGTTGATAAGTTTTTCTTTGAAAATAAGAAAAGATATTATGTTATAGTTTTTTGGCTTTTATTAGCATTAAATTTCAACAAATATTTTAAAGCTCCTATTGTGTTACCAAGAAACAAGAGCAAAACATGTCTATTTAGAAAAATATGTATGTAAGTCCTGGCTAGCCAGTTTGAAATAAATTTTAAAAACGACCTTTTCTTTGGTTGGTTCAGTATACATTCTAATCAAAAGAGCTATTCATTTATCTTCAAAATCTCAATTTGGAATCCTTATTCTGAATTTATTTCTTCAATTAATTTGATGCTGAGGGTCATTAGGTTTCATCCCCCACACACACCCAAAGTTGGTTCCTTTTAGTTTTTGTGAGCCTACATAAAAAAAAAAAAAAACAAACAAAAAACTAAAACAAAAGACTCAAAATTCAGTCAAGTTGTTTCCCATCTTAGTCATGTGCCTCCAAGTTTTGGTTGGAGAAAGTTCCCCTGTCACCCTGTGTAGAAGAGAAATGTTCTTATCTAAGTTAACTCTGAGTTTACATTTTATAGACGAGCACCACTGTAGACCATAGGCCAGTTATCATAAAATGGCAAAACAGGAAAAAAAAAGTCTGACCTTCATTAGACAGGAGAATCCTTACTATATTTATAGAGAATTTGTCATGACATCCATGTTTCTAGACAACGGGGGATATATTCAGATATATTTCACCCTGAAAAACTCATCATGAAAATTTATCTAGAACTTGGAAACAGGAAAAGAGATTATTGGGAATATTTTGAATATACTATTGGGAGTAGCTCACCCTTTCTGAGGACTAATCTGATTTTCTAGGGTGTATAGCTTTGTTTGATCACAAATGTAATAATCAGAATATTTCACAACTGTAAAGTATTAGGGATGAATTTTTATAAAACTGATAGTCATGCATATGATTCTTGTCTAAGAGAGTTGCAAATGATTCTTCAACAATAGCAATTCAAATGGTTTCTGGTCAGGAGGAAAAGTAATCCAAAGGTTACTGTTTTTCGTCTAGTAGACATTAACCATTATTCAGTCATGGACTAATTAGCAAATTTATCTCTACATTTCTTTAACTGAAAAACTATAAAAATCCCAATTTCTCAAATTTTTCTTCAAACCAGGTTTATTATCTTGCTGGTTCTTTCATTAGAGTTGAGTAAAAATTGACATATTCAGTCTATATTGTTATGAGAGTCATGTTTTTAACTTTTTGAAAATTATACTTTAATACTCTATCAAAAGTCTTCAACTAATAAAATAGCCCTCCAGTGATGAGAGCAGAACAACAGGCAGATCACAGGAACACAGAATAAGCTGGCAGGCAAATAGAAAATACTCAAATTAGAAAGCAAGTTAAAAAAAGGTACAGAATTAAATAGGACGTGAGGGAATCCAGTGTCTTAGGGCAATGCAAGAGTCCTGGAGCACCATGTCACAATGGTGAGTAAGACAGGCTTCTCACAGAGGACACTGACCAAGAGCAGCAAGGTAGCTTACTATAAACCTGCAAGTGATGTTTCAAAAACAGACATAAAAAAAGAAGAGCATGACGAGGAACATAAAAGAATTATTTGAATGTAAATGTGAATTATTCCCAGGAAATAGCATATTAAGAGTTGGAAAGCACTGGCTGCTGTGTTGTAAAGAACTGAGTTCTAATCCTAGGCTCATTTACCAGATTGTTTTACAAAATTTAGGCAATATATTTAAATCCTCTATGCCTGCATTTATTCCCAAAGAGAGGATAATGACACTGCTTGCTTCTTAGATTTGAGATATGAAATTTGAAAGTGCACATAGCATTTAGCACAGTGTCATGCACATACTAAAATAACTTGATAAATGCTAGCCCTTATTATTTTTCATGACTTGGGAAAATTTTGGACAGCAATAATCTACAGTGCATTGAGGAAGCCATCATACTTTCATTATTAATTGTACGTAGAGTCTGGTGGATCCTGGAGATAATTGTGTTGCTTGAATGCTAAGATAGATATAAATGCTGGATACTTAGTCTGCCCTGAATAAGGGTATTCAATAAAGAGTAATTATGATCCAGATACAAGACTGCAATTCTCTAATGCAATCCAGACTGGACAAGAATCGTGTGAGACATATATTAAAGCAGATCTAGAAAAATCTAGCCAGGTCAAAAGAAGTAAAATTGAGTAAGACCAAAAGTGAAGTATTCAGGTTGATTAAGGATACTTCCTCTACCCTTCATAAATTGTAACCTTATATCTCAATCTTTTTAAATATTAAAGTTTATGACCTACAGGTGTCAGGTTCACTGTACAAGAAGAAATGTGTCTTGTTATCATGCCACTATATGTTCATGCTTTTAAAATTTTTTTAAAGATTTTCAAGTAATCTCTATACCCCATATGGGGCTCACACTCATGACCCTGAGATCAAGAGTCACACACTCCACCTAGTGAGTCAGCCAGGTGCCCCGCATTCGTTTATTTCTAATTGTTAATATTGTCCTTCAAAAATACCATTCTCCATATAACCTGCTCTTGCAGAGGGAAGATCCATGAAAAGAACCCATTTCAGAGAGGTGTGAGATCAACTGGGGGGGGGGGGTCACATAACCGCCAATCTTGTTATCATTGCAGTAGGGCTGCAGAATCGAGCTGTCTGTTCTCACCATACATTCCCTCATTTTATAGATCATAAAATGGCAATGTTGGAAGGGCCACATCTATCCCTCTCATCTCAGCTGAAATCTAAGCTCAGGAACAACTGAAGATCAACTGTTTATTTGTAACAGAATGAGATTTAGGATAAAAGAAACGGTAAAATCCTCTGAAGATTCTTCCTCTTGGCCTGACATCATTAGAATGCTCTAAGTCCGTATTGTGCCAAAAACTCAGCTCCACAAAATATACGTATTTGAGCACAGGGCACCAAAGAAATACAACACACAACTCACTGTTGCTCTTTAGTCCTCTCTCTGTTCATAACCAGAGGAAACACCCAGAATCTTAACTTGGATCCTCTTCCTAATCTCTTCCTTATTCTGCTTCAGAGAAAGCAGGAAAAAAACAAAACAAAACAACATGTTAATCTTGGAGTTACATGGGTTTTAGGCTGAGAAAAGAATTGCCCTCCATTGTAGCCAATGCACTGAGTCTATAATAATCAACATTCCTGTAAACCAAGTGACATGACAGGATCTTCATGAAACAAAAGGAGAATTTCTATGGAATAATCTAAGGGATATCCTTCCACAGTCTTTTAGCTTACTTAGAGGAATATAAAACATTCCCCTGTCTTTCTCATTTTTGAATATTTCTAAGTGTCTTTAATATTTTAGATACATCCTATTTTCCAATATTCTCTTTAGGTATTTTAAATATTTCTATGTTAAAAGGAGAGCAAAAAGGTGACTGAGTATGTGTGTGGTAAAATAAAGAGATGTATAACGATTATGAAACAAACTCATTTCACCCTTAATAGTAGAAACTCTCAAAGGATATAATAAAAGTCATAGGTTGTAATCCACACTGAATAACACATTTGGAAAACCAGCAATTGTGATATCAGTAACATTTAAAGGATATACATAAGCAAATCAAACTTTCACAAGAAAGAAAATTAATAACCATAAAATTAAACTGGTAGGAGAAATTACCCTGAATTTGGTGACTATTTTTAAAAAGATTCTCCACTTTATTTAAATATGCTCCTTCCCTTCCTGACAGTAAAGGGAGGAAGGACTAAAATAATCTAATTTTTAAAATGTTCCTATTCTCAAAGGGTTGACTTTGGAGTAACTTTCAGAATACACTTTTTAAAAGATAAATAAATCCCCCAAATATAAATGACCAGGAAAAGAGACATAATATGCCTTCTTGCCATTTAACTACATCATATTTTTGACTATCAGTTCTGAAAGTAATACAATTGAGTAAAAATATTTGAGTATATTGTTCACACACAGCCATCCTTGCACACCGCTTAAACAGCAACATTCTCTGATGTTAGCAAGTAGATAAGGTTTTCTTTTGCTCTCTTAATGTACCTATTGAGTTTCCTTTACAGGGTAAAAAGAAAAAAAAAAAAAAACACGGATTCAAGGGGGTGGGGAGACTAATATCCAGACAGCAGCTGCAGAAGATAATGGATGGGCTAACTTTTTTCATTTTTAATCACATGGACTAGATAAATAATTTAAAAACCTTAAATATATAATGCTCTCAAAGAAGGGAAATGGACCAGGTTCCCAAAGATATTGACTTCCAAAGTGCTATATGGAGTGGCAAAGTATTAAATTTTTAAATATTCTGATCCTAATCTTTACATTACGGACTATCTGTGTATTGATTGGAGCAGTGTGTTTTCTTCTACCGAAGGCCATTTACAGATATCACTGGCTGTCATTCTGGGAAATGCATTATTGCACCATTATTATCTCCTCACATAATCAGAGTAAGTTTTTTTTTTAATACATAAAGCTTGCTATATGGTTCTAATTTTCATAAAGCAAAGTTTCCTGTATACTCATTTTTCATTAGAGTTCATTAAGTATTTGGAGGTCGGTTCAACTCTGAATCTGAAGAGTGAAACTGGAAATCTGTTATTTATAAAACTTCTTTAAGAGTACAATGCAATATCTGTTAACTTTTATAAGGACAGAGCAATGACTCTAAATCATTAGATCAGCTCCTAAATGAAAAAGAGATGAGCAAATTTGTCACAAGCACTCTCTCTCTGGGGTGCTATTAGAAAGTGAGGATTTACTATGAAAGCATTTATTGATTCGCATGATAAACAGTGCATACACATATGCCTTCAATTACCCAGAAACTTCATTCTTTAAGAAAGATTCCAATTAATGTATTTCTGACTGTTTATAGTGTTGATGACCACATCAGGTGTAAGCCTCCTCTGCCAGGCCTACAAAGAGCAAAGTCAATTGATCCACTTCTGTTTTTACCTTTGCAGCAAATACAGGCACCATGGAAAATGTCACGAAAAGGCTGATCACATAATCATCAATGTAAAATAGTAGCATCACTTCATCCTTGGCTAGTACTAAAATAAGTGGTGTTTCAGGAATTATCAACCTTTCAACATGCCAAAAAATAGTAATAATTCAAGGAAAAGAAACAAAAGGGAGAAGAGCAACTTTTGAACTATTAGGCACATTGAAATACATACATAAACCGTGTTTAGGGCTAGAAAGATCACAAGATTCGATTTTTGAAACAGATTGGTCTTTTATTAAATCATATCATTATCAACCAAGATATTCCTCTTCCCTGTGCCAGTCCTGACTCTAGCCTCCTCCTATCTTTAATTCTGCCTCTTAGCTCTCAGCATTATGCATATTACCTAGTAAAGAACAAGGATTATTATCCTTGTTCTTTACTAGGTAATATGCAGCCCCCAGCTCCATGTAATTGTTCATGATGGTATTCACTGTAGTTTCAAGGTCATGTTTACTTCTGTCATTCTTTTATTATTGTCTGCCTCACTCACTAGACCGTAAGCTAAATGAGGTCACCTCCCCCACCTCCTCCTACCTCCCCCTCCCTTATCATTGAGTCTCAGGAACTAAGCACAGCACTTGACAAGAGTCAAATAAATCTTGTTGGGGAAATCAACAAATGAAGGAATTAGTAAAGAAATTAAACTGTGAATCTCAAAGACAGATAATGAGCAATTAAATTTTTCTGCAGGTCTTATCAAGATAGAATAACAAAACAGCTCAGATGAACCTCAACTCTTGGCTAGTCTGTAATTTTACACATTGGGAAACTGAGACCTAGAAGGCTTAAACAAACGGCCAGTGGCAAAAATTCCTTCCACATCTCCCTAAGCATTGCTACCAGTTTAGTATTTAAGTAACTCACATTTTACAACAAAAGGATTTATTAATTATTGCCATAAACATTATGTGCACAGTGTCCTCAATTACTCAAAAGGACTTCATTATTTAAGAAGTTCTCCAATTAAGGGGTGCCTGGGTGGCTCACTCAGTTAAACGTCTGACTTCAGCTCAGGTCATGATCTCACAGTCTGTGAGTTCAAGCCCTGCATCAGGCTCTGTGCTGACAGCTCAGAGCCTGGGGCCTGCTTTGTATTCTGTGTCACCCTCTCTCTCTGCCCCTCCCCTGCTCATGCTCTGTCTCTGTCTCAAAAATAAATAAAAACATTAAAAAAAAATTAAAAGAAGTGCTCCAATTAAGACATCTCCCGAATGGTTATAAGTGTTGATGAAATGAGATGTAAACACATTCTACCTTAAAGTGTGCATACAAAGTAGTGGTAAACATGCTTTTAATACTGTCTAATTTTTATCTGATGCAAATAAACTTGTTTGTTCATTGAAGCCCTAAATGCCTGAAAGTTGTATAATCTTTGCAATCTTCTTTCCTATATGCCACTATGACACTTAAAAAAGAACAGAGTACCCCGCTGACAGATCTAAAAATTCCATATATTTTAATATATTCTGCTACCTGATGATGTGCCATCTGATACATTTTAAATAAATGTTTCATCTTCTCTCTCTGCTAGGAGGTGATTTTACCCTGAAGGGCACCGTTTTATGAATTCAATAGCAAATACTACAGTAGGCCTAGAAGGGGCCTTGGGGGCTTTTCTTGATCTATTCTTGAATCTTCAAACAGGAGGATATCTTAACCATTACATAAACAAGTATTGGCCCCTGTGCTGACACCGTAATGAATTCAGGACAGAACTAATGAGAAGTAAGCAGTGAACGTTAAAGTCTAATCATCTCTAACTCTTTACCTCAGTTCCCTTCATTCTGATTTTGCTGTGGATGCTGAGTGCGACAGAATGCTAACACACAGGTTGAGCTGATTTAGAGATACAGGGAGTGATATAAAGACATATGAAAAGTTGTGATAGGAGCCTGGCAGTTCAGCGACTGCCCTTTACCTGGGGAAGAGCAGAATGCTTGCAGGCCTTCTGTGGAAGTCATTGCCTACTCCAGTATTCAAGCTTCAGAATTAAAAAACAGAGAGATACCAGTGACGTACAGACATCAGCTGAATGCCTAATCAGAATCTCATATTGCATTGTAAGGCCATTTCCCTGTCTGTTCTTTATCTGCATTTCCTGAATATTTTAACGTCTATATTGATTTCTCTAATTTATGTGATGTTGCATCAAACTGTGACAATGCATTTTAAGGCATTTCAGACTATCTGCTTATTTATTTTGGCTTTCTTTTTTATATAATTCTTAATTTAAGAAAAACTACATAAATCCTGTCTCAGCTACAGGCATCTTAATGATACAGCTCAGCATTACATAATTTTTTCTACTATTAAACAAATATTTAAAAAAATTCTTCATCCCAATGTTAATTCAGTTCCCTCTCCCTGTATTTGACTATAAACCTGGGGAACATGAAAGAATTTCCTTATTGTCCACACTAAAAACAAACAAAAAACAAAAAACTTCACACCTCTCTAAGTGGACTAAGTTAGCTACGTGAGCTGGTCCTTGCTGGCTACTTGGCAGATAAATTAAAACGAAAATAAAGTCATAAGTATATTATAAAATATAACCGGGACTGGCTACATGATTTGTGATATCCATTACAAAATGAAAACATGGGTTCTTTTATTCAAAAATTACAAATTTCCAGATAGTAGGGGCCAACTATTAAACCAAGCATGGGACCCTTAGGTCACTGTGTGATGGCATAGCTCGCATACCCATGTAGCTGGCCCAAAATATAACTATCATTTTATTCTAATTACTAAGAATGATTTCGTTAATACATGTTCTTTGAAGCAGCAGGGTATTAATGACTCTAAAGGAAGTTCTTCTTTTGGTTGATATCTGTTTGATATTTAAACTTTTCAGATGATGCAAGCGGCTTTAAGATATGTGATCACTAGACTGATTAATTGAAATGGGCACAAGCAGAAAAAAAAAAACAACTTTTCATAAATAATACGTTTACGTTACTTCTCAGAGAAAGCAACAAAAATACCGGAGAAGTTTTTTAAGGCTTCACCGCATTTAGAGATGTTTCACACTGATAGACTAAGAATGTTCAAACAATTAGTGGATGGTAATAGTATAAATTAAGCTTTAATCTGAACCTTAGTAACGAATTTCATGAGCGCTAAGGTGTTGCTTTGAAAATTGTGTGTTGTTAACTGTCGGGTGGAAGCCGGTGGCTGAGGGAGGGGGGCGGTTGGGTTACACAGAAAAATTGGAAGTGACATGCCAAAGCATACTTAAAAGTGGCATTTCTTCTCTCCCCCCCCCCCCCCACCTCTGTTCTTGCTGGGCTATTTTGTGTTTTACAATTAAATGAGAATTTTGAGTCTAGGAGATTGGTTGCTTAATTAAACATAACAGTGATTTGATGATATTGAATGATATGGCACTTTGTCTCCTGTTTAATGGTGACATTAATGAACCTACACCACAAATCAAACAGTGGCAGACTTCAGAAGGGAACAAGTGTTATTTCCAAAGTTAAAATTATGTCCCAGATTTTTCCTGAAAGCAGGATCTCAAGTAAAGTCATACAATTATTACAATAATACAGCTCACTGAGCAATTTAGAATAACAATGAAGAGTGAAGTGTCTTAGAACTCTGGCAGGTCTGGTCTTAAAGCCTGTTAATTCATTTAGGATTCTGAAAAAAATCATTGTACATGATAGATTTGACTCTCGATCAGCATTTCAGAAACAAACACAAGGGAAGATGCCTTCTTGGCTCTAAAGGAGTCCATGGGTATGGAACAAGTATAGAACACGCCCAGGAGAAGGGCCGAATCAATTTATTTAATCTATTTCTGGAAAAACCATGTTTGGAGATGTGGGAAGAGGAAAGGAGACTTATGAATTCTGACTCCTGGAAACCACTGAAAATGGTCAGAAGTAATTGTATCTAATGAAAGTTAAAAAAAATATCAGGGCTCCATCTTCAAAATTGTAAACTTATGCTAGTCAGAAGATCCATTTCTTAATTACTGCCCTCTTTCGACTTACTTATCTGACCAAGAAAGTGAAGTTAAATTTATCAATAATGTTCACCCACCTAATTGCTTGTGTTGCCCAAGGTTACTGTACTTGGGAAGGAGCATTTTAAATAAAAAAAACAAAAACAGAAAGAAAAAATAATTCATTCAAATAAGATATAAGATTGTATAAGCACTAGATTTTTGCATTCGAAGCTGTTGGTTATCTTTCATCTAAGAAGTATGAGATTCTTTAATGAAGCTTCTCTTGGAACACAATTTTCCCGAGACATTATTTTTCCTTTACAAGAGCAACCCTGTGTTGGCAGATAACTCTCCACTGGACTCCCACATTTTTGCACACCTTGCAAATGAAGACCTTGATTTTCTATGTTCCAGATTATCTTGTAAAGGATATTTGTAGAGCAGTGAATGGCCTTGGAAGATAGAAACAATGTCTTCCTTCAGAAGACAGGTCAGGTTTCCTTACAGCCTTCAGACCAAGGGAAGGCATGCTTGCCCCCATTTGTTAACCCAAGTTTCCTCTGTTATACAACACAACTCATGCATATGCAGACATCACTCGGTCCTCTTTGTGTCATCCTTTGGGAAATAAGACTGAGAGAACCAGCACAAGACAATATGCTGATACTTTCTCCACTGCTATTATTTTGAGTCATATAGGCCTTTGACCCTGACTAAATACTCTTGCGGCTCCTGCCGATATCCATGAAACAGTGTGTGCAAGGCTAACTTGTTAACTTGGATGTAGGGTCCATTTATCTCTCAGGCTACCATTAAAAAAAACAAAAAACAAAAAACAAGACTTAGGAGCTCAAATGACATAAATGCATTTTCTCACAGTTCTGGAAGCCAGAAGTCTAAGATCAGGATGCCAGGGGGATTGGTTTCGGTGAAGCCTCTCTCCTTGGCTTCCAGACAGTCACTTTCTTGCTATGTCTTTCCATGGCTTTACTCTGTCCGTGTGCACTTTTGGTACCTCTTTCTCTTCTTCTAGGGATACGAGTCTTATTGAATTACGGCCCTACCCTGATGACCCTATTTAGCTTTAATTAGCTCCTCAGAGTCCCTGCCTCCTAATACGGCCACATTAGGGGGACAGGGCTTCAACATATGAAGCAGGAGCCAGGGGCACAATTCAGTTTAACATTTCATCATTCTTGACACCATGTGAGTATTTCAAAACATCCTGGTATTGTTTGATACTTCCCTCCATTTGCATTAGGTATGTTCATGACGTGTGTTCTATAGATAATTTATATATTGACAGTGATTCCACCACACTAGAGACTGTTGCATCAAAACTATTTTGGAAAGTGGCAATGATAAATTACAAATTAAATAATTACAGTAAAATGACACATTAGTCTTAATTTTATCAACAATTCAAATTAATTACAATGTTTACACTGAGAGTCACAACCCACATGTCATGATTAAGATATATGATGTACCTTCCTCTACTCTATGGATCTTACTAGTTACAATATTTATAATTTGAATTCTTGGGGGTGGGGGGCTTTAGAAGAATCACAGAGGCGAAATGTAGGGAATCACTGATATTGAGGCTGAGATTATATAATTTTCACAAGTTCATGTAAGAATGCACTAGTAAGTTTCTAAATTAAAACTTCATATACTGTTCGCTAGTTTAGCAATTTATTCATTAAACCACTCACTACTGGATACAATAATCTCCTGCCAACATTAGATCAATTCCTCAGCTGTAATAGAAACAGTCTTAGGACTTAAATGGATAGCATAACTTTTCAATGGTTACTATTACTGTGTGCTGACTGAAAGATCCAGCCCAACCCACATTCTGCCTCTCTCAACTTGCTTTAGCCATTTTGTTCCTCTACCTCCAGCTTCTTTGTATTCTAGGGCCTTTGCATTTGCTGTTAACTCCGCCTCAAATGCTTTTCTCTGGGCTGTTCGGTGCTTGCCTTTCACTAGTCACTTTTAATCCGAGTCATCTTCTCAGAAAAGGTTCATTTGATCAACCCATCTAAAACATACTTCTCTAAAGCAATGACCCTTTATCCTAATTACCTTTTATCTATCACTCATCATATCTTGATCATTTTAATCTGTGATTACCTTATTTGTGTATTTGTTGGCTGATTTATTAACTTTCTTGTTAAGGTCAGGAAACTTGTTTTGTGCACTCTTATATAACTAGGACACTGTTATAAATAGGACCATGTATTTCTTGGCATGTATTTCTTGAATAAATGAATGAATGTTTTCATTAAATCCTAACAACCACCTTCAAATACGTATTGATACTCTTTATTTTTAGATAAAGAAAATGAGATTCAAAGAAGTAAGCTGTTCAAGGTCATGTAAATAGTAAATGCCAGAGGAGTAGTTAAAAGCCGTATCAGAATAAGCTTTAGAGGCTTCAGAGTTAACTTCTATGCTTTCAAAAGCTTCCCTCCTTCTGTAAATCAGAACCCAGCTCCTTTTCTTGTTCCCTAGAAAGAATCCACTTTCATCTCATACCAGTATTGAAAACTCGCTCAATCCAATAGCAAACTTTTTCTCACACGTCCCAGAGCAAACTAACTAAAAATTCTCACAGGCTATTGTCTCCTTTCTTCTTCACTTGATAAAATGTCTCCTCCTCCACCCTCACTGTTTCTATTGTTTAAAATTACTATTACTATTATTATTATTATTATTATTATTATTATTATTACTATTATTCACAGTAATTTGGACCTTTCTAGCTTCTCCCTCCAAATTGACACAAATATCCACTGCAGCAATCAGCAAGGAACACTCCTAACATCAGGTTTTCTTCTCCCAATTCAAATCCATGTGAGGATTATAATGAAAAAAACTATGTTTTCCTTCAGGTATGTCTTGCCTTGATACCTTAAACCTCACTTTAAGTGAATTAAAGCTCTTCATCGTAGTATTCCCTTTCCAGAGAATGTTGACTGAAAAGACAGAAGAGAAAAGGAGTGCTACTTTGGATAAGTCCATAAATATAAAAGCCAAGGGCAATACAAAGTTTGATGAGGTAATATCTTCTCTATCCATGATAGAAATTCTAGATATACTGGGAGGTTTTATGCTGAATATATCCTAGGGTCTGCATATTTTTGACATTTAAATGGCACAATCAGGCTTTAATGAAATAGTTTAATATGGGCCCCAGGAAAAGGCACAGTACTCAATGATCACACTATAGATGATTCCACAATACTTTCTCTTGGATAGTATAGGTTACACATTTTGCCCTTGTTTTTCACTACCCAAAGAAGAGTGCCCATTGTGTGGCTGAAGCTATTTTGAATTAATAGTCGTGGTTCTGAATCTTGCCTCCACATAGAAACACTACAAAGTAAGATGCGTTTTAGAGAAAATGAAACTCATAAGAAAAAAAGAAGAAAACAAGACCAACAAAATGGTACATATATTTATAACTGCACAACCAGGCTTATGGCATATAATGCATTACAGTTTCACAAACAATCGATACAAATTATTGGATATAAAATTACTTTTTGATGACCACTGTGAAAATACAAGCTGTTCAAGTCATTCCTCACACTATTATTGATTTTACTCTACTTTTTCTATTGCATTTTTAAAGCACTTGATGTCAATTTTTAAGTCTCTAGTCTATAGTGAAATACTAAGCAAATTCATGTAGACTGTTTTTTTTAAGGGATATCAAGGAAGAGGGGATTCTTGAGAAAACTTTTGCTTTGAATTTCTCATTCCAACAAGGATCTTTTTTTTTTAGATACAAAAAAGTCTTCAAGTCATATTTCCAACAAACAGTTGAGATTATCCCAACATTTTAAGACTAGCAGTAATTTCATTTCATCATTTTTTTGATAGATTTTTACTATTGGGTAGCACTTGCTGACTGAATGGCCCCCATGAAGATGATACTGTTATCTGTCAAACGTGAAATCACACCTAATTGTCAAGCAGACAATGCAGAATTTTCTTTATCTTAAACTCTTGTTTAACCATTAGCATTTAATATTAACATAGGATCATTAGAATTAGATGTAGTTGCCTCTGTGAGCAGATTTTGATGACGTTACTAACTTTCCAGAAAGACGTTTTAGGCCAGGTTTCCGGGGAAGCAGATTCTGAAATTGAGATATGCATGCACAAATTTTGTTAGGGCATGGGCCTTGGTTCAAACATCTGGGAAGGAGTGAAAGACACAGGATTGGACCAAGGGATAATTTGTTATGGAGATACAGTAGCGACCTCAAATGAGCCCAAGTGATTGTTCCGAAGCTCAGAAGACTCTTTCGACATGGTTCAAATTTAGGAAAGGGAGAGCCCATGAAGTTGTATCACGGCATAAACCACTCTTTAGAGGCAGGCCAACACAGGAAACAGGGGAGTATGACCTCAGGCAAGGTAGCTCCTTTCAGCCCAAGCCAATTTTCCAGAATGACAGGGGAAGGAATGAGTGCTTCCATCCTGAAAGTATGTAGATACTGTTCTTCAGTATGCACTGTAAGTAGTATAGGGGTATTTTTGAATCAAGAGACCTTGCTGCCTAGAATTATCTACATATGAGAGCTTGCCAACTTCCCAACAACTCATATCTTGCCTCTCTCCTGATGCCCACTGCTTTGACCGCAATTTCTCCTTAGCTTTCTCACTCTGCCCATTCTCTCCCCCACCCCGAGTTTTTGTTTCTATATGAACTTCTGTTTGTTTTTCTACCTATTTCAGCATTACAATTTGATTCCCACAGATCCAGTAAAACTAAATAACCCATCAAGCGAAACAGTGGTTGTTGAACTTTGTACTTGGGTAACACCAAAAGAATTTTCAAAATTACCACGGGCCCTTACACATTTTTAGACTGATTATATCATCTACTTTCTTTATAGCCTGCTTGCCTTCCTTTCTTCTTTCCTTCTTTCCTTCCTTCCTTCCTTCCCTCCCTTTCATTCTATCTTTTTCTTTTGTCATGAATTAATCCAAGACACTCAAAGCTGTGTTAGATGCCTCTCTTCGTGTCCTTCAGCACCCTGTATGTTCTTCTGTCATGGCTCTTATCACACACCTTGTAATTATGTCTCTGTACCCCATGTCAAATGTCAAGGTCTCTCAAGTTAAGGGCCATCTAATCTATTCACTGTTATTCACCCAGCAACTAGCACACTGCCTGGTAAATAGCTCAAGCATCACAAAATATTTACTGACCAAATTGAATCATGAAATTAAGAAAGGTTGCACATGAGAGGAGACAAACTTTACTTTTAAGGGGCATGTGGGAAATGAACAGGAAGAGAAGAGGGAGGAAGGAATTTCTGGGCTTCATTTTTTGAAAGATGAGTATAGGCCTATTTCTCCAGAAATACATCCTAAACCAACCACAGTATTAGCAGAACAATATCAAGTCATGATTGCCTGACAAATTTAAAGAACTTATCATTACTGACAAAATATAAAGATTACATCCATTTATCCCATTCTCCTTACTCCCTGAAGTGGTGAACTTTCAAATGAGGGAATCAAGTTTGGCTTCTGAGAGTTAAAACCTAATAGATCAGGGTGGTGATTAGCAAACCCAGTACTAACTGAGCACTCTCTCTGTTACAACTCAGCTTGTTTCAGACATTTAGAGCACTTAACCCTGTGGTTAAAAAAGGAAATCTAAATTTGCTACATCATTTGGGTTGTGTCTATAAAATGTAAATACATCCGGTTGATTGAAGCGTCCAGATGTTTTAGTGTGATATAAAGATATCCTTGGACTACCAAGTACTTCACAGTAATAATTGTACTTTAAATAGCTGATAGAATTATTTTATTGTTGACAGCTCTTGAACCTAATTTGGGTGGAATATTGTTTTCTTGGTATAAAACTATCTGCAGATTCATTTTTCTTGTAGAATACAATAAAATACACTCATGCCTCCAGCTGCTTCTTATTGAAACTCTGTTTGTAAGGTCTACAGATATAAAACTTTCATATACACCCTGGCTATGAGGCTACCAGATGTCTTTTTTTATCTCTGCCACTGACCAGTTGAGCGACCCTGAACAAATCATTCTATGACTCTGGCCTCAGTTCTTTCACCTATAAAATTCAGACACTGGTGAGGTGATCACCAAGGCCCTTTCAGCTCTAATATTCCATGACCTCATAATTTTAAACCCCATATAAAAAGAGGTATTGTGACATTCTTAACTGAGCAAAACATTTACTTGTGGCGTAGATTTTGATTCTCCCAAAGATGAAGAAAGGCGCCACTGGTCCGCTTTTAACCTCCTCTGGGCCTCTGCAGCACAACATAATCTGTTCTAGGGCTTACAGACTTTGCTTCTCATCCTCAGTAGCTTCCTAAATTTGATTAAGTTAAAGGTAAATAGGGAATTATCATTCATATCCTT
Organism: Acinonyx jubatus; assembly: GCF_027475565.1. Classification (NCBI taxonomy): domain Eukaryota; kingdom Metazoa; phylum Chordata; class Mammalia; order Carnivora; family Felidae; genus Acinonyx; species Acinonyx jubatus. Next base: position 45,479,412 of record NC_069391.1, read on the forward strand.
TATTCTTTCCTATGTGCCTCTCCTTACCCATTTTAATTCCAGCATACATCATTTTCTTATAAGCATAATTGACAAGCAAGAATATTGTCACTCAAAGACACCTATCTCAGCTATCATGATGGCAACAATAATAACTGCTAGCATTTATGAAGCACAGATTATGTGTCAGATACTGGTAATATAACAACCCTGTGAAATATAAATTATCATCTCCATTTTTACTGATGAACAGTCTAAGTCCCAGAGGAACATGTAAATGCTGCTAAGTAACAGGTCAGAATGAGAAACTATTTGGAGACTTTTAATGTCTCTGTAAGACTGTTTCTAAAGGGAGAGCAGAATATAGGGTTAATGAACAAGAGTTTTTCTACATAAACTTCATTCAAACCTCATCTGGCTCTGTAGTAGAAGTCAAGAGTAGAATCCAGCAAGAAACAAAATCTTCCTATGAATGAACTACTTCTTTGTTATTGTCCACATACATTTTGCTAGTGCTCTGCCTTTGTATCAGTGACACTACATCTATTATTTATGGTGTTAACACCTCTTCCTACTTGGAACAGCAAGAGAAAAAAGGGGAAGAGGATCACGGAATGTAGGAGTTGCAGCATTACTGTCAATAAAGTGGCCATAAAATTTCATCGTGAATCACTAGCAACCATTTAAAGAATGTAGCTTAATTTTCTGAAGCAAAATGTATTGATGTATCCAAAAGTGTACCATCACTTTTGTGTACTTCCTTAGAGTAGTTTATTTTAGAATGAAGCTCATTTATAGTAAAGCAATGTGTGGGAGTCTGTATTTGGTAGGAATCTCAAAACAAGGCATCATAGGGGGTGACAAGGAATGGACTGGTTCTAGATTAGGGCAGGTTTTCTAAAGTATTATTAAAGTTAATGGTAACAGAGCACTGAGCCAGTCCTCAGGTAAGGTCAGCAAACCTTTTTTATTGGAATATTATGACTTCTGGAGGAGAAAGTGAAACATACCTATGTGAGTAAAGCACAACTTTGTTTTCATGAAATCTCTCTACTGAAAGAGAACCAGGGACAAGATGAAGGCTGATTTCTTAGTAAGCCTCTACTTAAGTGGGAAACATGAAAAAGATTTATCACACATTACAGAGAGACTTGAGGACTATCCTTTATTTTTGCAAGATTCTTTAAGTCACAGGTTACTTTTCTTTCAAGTATCCTTTTCCGATGACATATTAAGGTTTTCTGTATGTTTTTATCTGGTTTGAGGACAAGTTCTGAATAGAGTCTATGATATCTTCTTAGATCACTTTTGACTGAACACAGTTTAGCACAATCAATCAAGTCAAACAAGTCACTTGGCCATAGACTAGGTCTGTGTGGTAAGAATAACCGGTTCTTGATATGGACAATTCTGGAGGTTTAGTCCACAAAATACAATTGACTAAGACCATCTTGAGATCATGGCTACAATAATCAGTGAAAGCCAGTTATTACATAGAAGTTAAAGTGAGCATGGAATTTTGGTGTGATGGCCTTTATACCACATTTTATGATTAATATTTTGGCTCAGCCATTTTGTAACCTTGTATATGCTGATGTATCAAACAATTGTTGAACTTCCCTCTTTTTTTTGTAATGAACTTAATAATGTTCAGAATATATGAGGTATGGTGTCAGTATAAGGAAATTGTTCTGTGAAAATATCCCAAAAGGTTAATAACAGAATAAAGCTTGAGGTAACAGCTAGATGAGATTGTCAGGGATGGACAGAGAGCATCTTATGCACATCACTGCACCATGAAAAAAAAAAACACAGGGGATTAGACACTTAGAGATCTATAACCATTCAGACGATGTCAAACAAGTCCCAATAAAATACACCAATTCAAGGTATAGAATGATCTCTGGAATCAGAAGGTATGTTTAAGTCCTATGCCTACTGGTTTTAATATGTGAGATTTTACATAAGCCACATAAGCTCTCTAAACTTCAGTTTCCTCATCTGAAAAATAGAATATCATCTACCTTGAAAGGGGAACTTATTTTAAGGATTAAACATGGTATTTGTAAAGCATAAAGCATGATGACTGGCATCAAGCAAATCCCCAATTAAAGTACATATTCGATGGGAGATGTATAATAAATAGCTTCAATGACATGATTATCTTGCATTACTGAAAAAAAGAATGTAACGCTATGACAGGATCCCTTCTAAGATTACACTACAACTGGGAGGAATCAAGAAGGGGTAACATAGGGGCGCCTGGGTGGCTCAGTCAGTTGAGCATCCAACTTCCACTCAGGTCATGATCTCGCGGTTCGTGAGTTCGAGCCCCACGTCGGGCTCTGTGCTGACAGCTCAGAGCCTGGAGCCTACTTCAAATTCTGTGTCCCCCTCTCTCTCCGCCCCACACCTGTTTGTGCTCTGTCTCTTTCAAAAATGGATAAACATAAAAAAAAAAAAAAGAAGGGGAAACATTTGGTCAGTTGGACTGTTATACAATGGCTTTATACTAATCAATTTGTTTGCCTAGATTACGCTGGAAATATTGATGTAATATGGAATATTCGTTTGGGGGGGTCAAAATCTGAAATTTAAGCCATGGAAGAATTTTTATGATGATAGTGGTAGCAGTGATAATAGTGGTGGTAATGATGAGACTTATGATAATAGTACCTTTTATTTATTAACTACTTACTATGTTCCAGTTCTTTTTCTAAATGTATGATGTGAATTAGCTCATTAATCATTACAAGAAACCAAAGTGTGAGATATCAAAATTATTCCTTATCTACATACGAGGAAAGCAAAGTTCTGAGAAGTTTCATTACTTTTTCAAGTTCACTTAAACCCATTAGTTCGGTAACAGAGCTTACATTCTGAAAGATGACACATGTCCTGCCTCCTAGAATCATCCTCAAGCCATCTGCTCTTTATCCTTTTCCATCATCTACATATTTAACCATAAACAAATCTTGGTAGTTTTAATTTGTATTTTCAGCTGAAATCTGAGGTTACTGTGGTATACAAGACTTCTGAAATTGCCTCCTATCAATAGCCTGACCTCTTTTCTTGTTTCCTAAAAGAAGAATGTTCATAACTAACATCATAACTAATAATTAGTTATCAAGGTCAGTCAAAGGAAGAAGAATCTCCTCTCAGGCCAACTCCAGTCAGAAATTTCACTATAAACTTAGATATGACACTGATCAAAGTTTTATTAAGGAATGCTGGGGTTGAGGAAGTGTAATCAAATGAAGATAATTTTTCCTTTGAAAGCATTGTTTTCTTCTAACCTCTTCTCCATCATTCTCAATTGACTACTTTATTCTACATACTCTTCCTTGATTCTGTCAAGATTATACCTCAGGAAAGAAAACGTTAGAGATTAAGAGGTACAGTGACACATAACTGGTATGGTTTTAATCTGTTATTAGAGCCTTCCTGATGTCAATAGACAGCTGCCATCACTTTACTCTAGTGGAATATTTTGATCCTTCAGAAGAGATCTTCTACTGAAGTTCCCTCAGTGCAGAGTACACCCTCTTCTCCAAATGGCCATGTATGATTCTTCTTTAGGCTCAAGATTGTAATGTTCCACCACTCTTTGGAGTATTCTTTGCCCTTTCAAACAGTTATCTTTAGCAAAGTTCATTCTAGGATAGCCTAAGCTTAGATGCCTTTTGTGTGGTCCAAATTTGGTATAAGTGGAGCTTTCCCTTGATAAAATTTCCATAATGTGTCTTTAGTCCACCAGAGAGGTGCTCTTTTTAATAGTTACCTGTAAAATATCAATGACTATGTCTTTCAAACTTAGAAGCATTTCAGAAGTTCTATAATTTACCTCCTCAAGGTCAAACATAGCTTGAGGTGAAGTGGATGCAACCTCTTCCAACTAAACCATTGTGAGAACCCAAAATAAACACAGCACAAAAATAAATCTCCTTTGAAAGGCTCTTCTCAACTGGCTTCTTCAGCCTCCTCCTTGTATGGCCTTTAGTTATCTCTGTGTGTAGTGGACTAAGTTGCCAAAGGGAAGAAACTGTGTATTTTGCACAATGTGGACAAGGTTCTTCTAAACCAGTAAGCAAACTATGCATTAGGAAGATATAAAAGATGCAACCATGGTCACTTACTATTTTACATGAATTTAGCTGGGTCTATAACCTCTAATCTCAATGCCTACTCCCAGTGGAGTTCAGCCTTATCACTTAGTCCCTGTTTTTGACCTTCTCTACTAAATTTTCACTAACATAAATTCCATCTCCCCACTTGCTTTCTTGATTTGGGGAAAAAAAAACATATGTTCGAAAGAATATAGATTCAGAGTTTAACAATTTGGTGATATCATTCTTTCTTTGGAAAAGTTACTCTACTTCTCTTAGATTTAGAACCTATCGATTGAAGCCTACAATGCTGATATTCTCTCTCTAGATTCTAGTTGCCCTTTTCTCTAACTCCATTTCAGGTATTTTTCTCAAGTAAAAAGCAAAAATATTACAGGATACCAACACAATTATTCTTACATGCCCAAACTTCAGTATTAAGAGTCTCAGAAGGGGCCAAAAAAGACAGCAGTTTTAGATGATAGAATATATGTGTTTTATCCAAAATTATGAAAAATTGACTCATGGCCATCAACAATATAAAGGCATGGAACCTAGAAACAAACAAAAGAGAAAACATTCACATAATTTTGACTGCCCACCTATTACTTAACTAACTTCTTGAATGAAAATCTTCTTTGAAAATACCAAAACACCATTTCTATAAATGTCCATTTCAGTGACATTACATTAAAATGTAGCATGCATATTATTCCAAGCTGAAATTTATTTACCATCTTGCAGATAAATACTTTACATAGAAATATTGGAGGCACTAAATTTTACTTGTTAAATTACATACTCTAAATAATTTTTTTAATTTATATAAATAAAGCAATATGCAATTGGCGTTGAGACTTCATTTTGTATTTATCAACAACCTTACATCTCTCTGAGATTTCATTAGTGTTGTTACTTATAGTCACAGATTACCAAACCAAGCAAATAACTGAAAGGCATGCTTTTTCATTTAGCTAGCTAGAGCATTTACTTTAATATAAGCCCACCTCCTTTACTTCTATAAAGTGCAAAGATCCTTCTTTCCTGTTTTTTGCTACCTGTTTCATTTCATACAGAGGTTTCATGTTTGCATCCTAATTTTCTAACCTTGAGTGCTGGGGTCTTCCATATATTTAATGAAGTTGGCTAATAAATCTCAGTTCTCCTCGAGTAAGCAATCCTGCTGCAGACTCAGCTCTCTCTCCCTTGACTTTCCTGGAGCCCAAATAAGATTTGTGCTCTGACAGGGTGAGCATTTACTTTATCAGAAAGCATATTAGGGTGGGCATGTCTCAGCATAATGGGCACCAGAATCAGAGAGGATGACTAATTTGTTCTGCTATTAAGCGGATAATAAAATGATTTAGGCATGTAGATATGAAACAGCCAGCACTTTAGGAATTATATGTAGCATATTTCATCCTAAATCTGACCAAGTCCAAGAATCTTTTATGTATTAAGTGACATTTACAGGAAAGGCAAGGCTTTATCCAGAACTTAGAAATGTTTACCTAAGATGAGTTAAGAAGATACTAAGAATTATTTAAAGGTAGTGTCAGTTATATGCATTTCGTAAATTTTGTTTTATACTAGCCTAGCTTTAGTCAATTTCTTCCATGCTTAAAGGTATTTAAAAATAGCACAATGTCAGGGAACCTATGTAATATAAGCAATTTAAGAATATTTATTAGAATTCTATTTTAAATAGTAACTTACTGATCACCAAGATAATTATTAATGTGTAGGCATGTATGTGGGTTTATATATACACAGCAAATACTAACTATCCCTAAATATCTGGCTTCTACTTATGAGACATATAGCCTGTGCTAGGACTGTAAATTGGTGCAATCTCTTGAAATAATTTGAAAATATATATCAAGGGCCATAAAATAGCAAACATTTTTTGAAGAGGCAATTCTGTTTTGGAAGTCCAAGTAAATACCCTGAAAAATCATCAATGACCTTTAGGCTAAGATGTTCATCACAGCATAATTTATAGTTAGAATTCTGAAAATATTCAAAATATTTAACAAAGGAAGCATAATTAAATTTAGCTTTTATAATATCATGCTATCATTAACAATTTTATTTTCAAAGCTTTAATTGCATACAGAAAAATACATACACTAGCTAAATGAAAAGTCAGATAAGTTGTAGATATGTATATTTTGTGTATGTATATACATACATGTATATGTATATGTATATGTGTGTATATATATATATATATATATATATATATATATATGTACGTGTGTGTGTGTGTGTGTGTGTTTGTGTATCCTATGGAAGCAATATGAAAACCAATCTTTTAAAAATGATTACTTTATTTATCTCTGGATGAGAAAGTTTTATTCTCTTCTTTAAAGATTTTAGTATTTTATAAGTTATAATGAAAATGTGTCTCTTTTGCAATTAAAAAAACAGTAAAACTAACAATTATGTGGGTTAATTATAATGGACAAAAACACTTTACTAATCATATTAAATCAAAATATTTACTAATACTTTCAAAAACCTTTCTGAAAAATGACCAGTTATGCAAACAAGAAGAGTCATAATTCTAGAAAAATGGTTTGAATATTGTAATAATTTTCGAGACATAACAAAATCTAATTTAGTGCTTTTGCTACTTATACGAATTTTTATAAAGAGCTAACATTTATGTTTCAAGAACAAAATAGGTATTATTTTAAAGTTTTCCATGATTTTTTTTTCTTTAGTTTTCAGATGTTCGTTACTGTGAATGTAATCATCATCTTTGTGTATTAAGTATGGTGGTTTCAAAGCAGTCAGCAGGGTCAAAAAGGAATCAACATTCATTCATAGCCCTTTTGTGAATTAGAACTGCGGAAGAAGTAAAATCATGACTTTTGTACAAATATATACATTTCATAATTTTTTAATTTTATTTAAATCAAATTTAGTTAACATAATGTTATATGGTAGCTCTAATTTTTTATTTTTTTCATTTTATTTAAAGACTTTTGTACAAATATAAAAAGAACCATGTCAAATATTTTCTTCAACTTATTAATTAATAAGAGAAGTAATAGCCTGTTAAGACTGGTTCAAATGAGAATTTGACTTGGGGATTAATATTCTGTCCTGGACAGAACTCATTTTAATTTCTATGGTCAGGAATCATGTGCAGTGTGATCATTTTTGCACAGCTTACCCTCTAATGCCCAAATAGTTTAAAATAGACTAGACAACAGAAATTCATTCAAAGAATTCAATAATACCCTGTAGTCCCTTTGGCCATTTCAAGTCCTCAACAATTCTTCCCAACAGTCTCAAGTGTTATTTCTCATTAATTTAGGTGAGAACATTAAATTTTTCAGATAACCAAAAAAAAAAATTCACTTTATATAGAACCAACATTTATCTTCCCCACATAGGTATTTGGGCTCCATCTTCCATAGATCATATACCTGTTCATCACAAGCCTGTCTCCAGGTTACTGCCTCCAACTTTTTCCCTTCTCTGTAGTTCAAAGTATATTGCACCTGATTTAAAAAATTGCCGGAGGAATTTGGAGAATCCTCCATAAGGGTCTAAAATAAAAGCATAGATTGTGTGTATGGAACCAAGTAAGACCCCAAATAGCCAAAGCAATTCTGAAAAGGAACAAAACTGGAAGTCTCACAATCCCAGATAACAAAACATATGATAGGGCACTAGTAATCAAAACAGTATGATAGTGACCCTAAAACCGACACATAGATCAATGGAACAGAATGGAAGATAGAAATAAACCCACATCTATACAGTCAATTAGTCTATGAACAAGAAAACCAGAATCTACAGTGGGGAAAAGACAGTCCTTTCAATAAATGGTGCTGCTAATACTGGACAGCTACATGCAGAAGAATGAAAATGGACTACTTTCTAACACCATTAACAAAACTAAACTCCAAATGGATTAAAGACCTAAAGGTGAAACCTAAAACCATAAATCTTAGAAGAGAACACAGACAGTAATTTCTCTGACATCAGCCACAGCAGCATTTTTTTTTTTCTAGGTATATCTCCACAGGCAAGAGAAATAAAAAATAAATAAATAAACTATTGGGACTATATCAAAATAGAAAGCTTTTGCACAAGGGAAGAAAACTATTAAGAAAACAAAAGCCTACTGAAGAGGAGAAGATGCTTGCAAATGATATATCTGATAAGGGGTTAACGTCCAAAATATATAAGGAACTTGTATTACTCAAAACCAAACAAAAACAAAAACACCAAAAACACAAAAAACAAACAAACAAACAAAAAACCCACCAACCAACCACACAAAAAACCTGATTTGAAAATGGGCAGAGGACCTGAATAGACATTTTTTCAGAGAATACACACAGATGGCCAACAGACACATGAAAAGATGCTCAACATCACTCATCATCAGGGAAATGCACATCAAAACCACAATGAGCTATCACCTCACACCTGTCTGAATGGCCAAACCCAAAAACACAAGAAACAACAAGAGTTGATGAGGATGTGGAGGAAAAGAAACACTGAGCACTGTTTATGGGAATGTAAAGTGGTGCAGCCACGATGGAAAAAAAGCATGGAGTTTTCTCAAAAACTTAAAAATAGAAATACCATACGATCTAATAATTCCACTATTGGGTATTTACCGAGACAAAACACTAAACTGAAAAGATATATGCACCCCCGTTATTAGTGCAGCATTATTTACAATAACCAAAACACTGAAGCAACCTAAGTGTCCATCAATAGAGGAATGGATAAAGAAGATATGGTATATATATGGGAATGTCACACAACGGAATATTGCACAGCCATAAAAAAGAATGAGTTGAGACAACATGGATGGACTTGAAAGGTATTATGCTAAGTGAAATAAATCAGACTGAGAAAGAAAAATACCATACGATTCCACTCATAAATGGAATCTAAAAAAATGCGTAAATAAACAAAAGGCAGAAAGAGAGCGATACACAGAACAAAGTCATGGTTGCCAGAGGTGGCGGGGAGGAAGTTGGAAAAAATGGGTGAGGGGAGGAGGGAGATACAGCCCTCCAGTTATGGACTAAGTCATGAGAATAAAAAACAGAGCATAAGGAATACAATGATATTGCAATAGTAATGTAATGGGACAGATGGGAGCTATACTTATGGTGCAGGCAGCATAATGTATAAGCTTGTCAAATCACTGCATTGTACACCTGAAAGTAATGTAACGTTGTGCATCAACTATACTCAAATGAAAATTAAAAAAACAGGATAAAAAAGCATAATATAAGAAGAATAAAATCACTTGATTCATGCACACTCACCGCCCCCAACCCCCCCCCCCCCCCCACACACACACACAAGCAGCACAAATTGTGGTTCTGAGGGTATCTGTTATAGTGTCTGGCATATCGTACATGCCAAATAAACATTTGGGGTATGAAAAACAGAAGACCCTTTCTATGAGGATACCTTGATCCTTTAGGGGATAGTGTAGAATTGGAAACTGAGAATAAAGTTCTTTACCTTAGTTGGTGAGGATAATACTATTCCAAGACCCTATTCAATTGTTGCAAAAGGTGCCACTTAGAAATGAGAAAGGATACTCTAATATGAAGGAGAACCAAAGAAGAGGAAACTTATTTCAAGTAAACTTATTTTTTTTTTTACCAAAAAAAATCTTGTTATAGGACAAGTTCCCACTAAATCCAACCTTTCCCATTTAAGCTCTGAACAATTAAGAGGAACTTTCTCAAAAAAGCGGCCACTAGAAATAATATAGCATGGGAGGTTGACGGGGGAGCTGGTTAAAGTGTGTACCTCACTCTGTGAGGTAACAATATCTAGAATGAGAGGGGTGCCTAGGTGGCTCAATCCTTTAAGCGTCTGACTTTTGATTTTCCCTCAAATCGTGATCTCATGGTTCCTGAATTCGAAGGCTGCTTTGGTCTGCGCTGACAGTGTGGAGCCTGATGTGGGATTCTCTCTCTCCTTCTCTCTCTGCCCCTCTCCCTCTCTCTCTCTCTCTCTCTCTCAAAATAAATTAACATTTTTTAAAAAAGAATGTCATTTAAAAAGGAATGACAGAAAGTGCTAGAAGAAACACCTTCCTTGTCTTCGGGTTGCAGAAAGAGCTGTGGTGCACTGTTAGTGAATGTGTGGTCAACGTAGAACAGAGGTAGGGTTCATTAGTGTAACATCAAACAGCATTGCTATGGTAGTGGTCATTAATAGTGATATGAGTATATTACCATACCAGGAGTAAGGGAGATCAGCAGCAGAACCAGCAGCATTGATACTGAGAAACCATGGAAAAGTGGTCTATTTCTTCTTCCAAGCATTCCAAACAAAATTGTGAATACAAACCTGGACGTGTGGAAGATTCTGGTCTACAGTGAAGCAACTAGTCAAGTGTTTTCTAATGGTACGGATCCTAGTCAAAAATCTCTATGATTAGGCCCAAATTCTAATTTTCCCAGTGTGTAGGAGTATCTAAGGATATAAGAGCTATGAGCATCTTCTTAGATGCTCTCCCTGGCCTACTCAGTTAAAATGACTGGACATGAGGATTTATGGTGACAAGAGCAAAAACGCACAGCAAACCAATGCAGCTGGGCCACAGATGCTTTACAGACAGTTGCCTGAGAGCCTTAAATGCTTATGGTGGTTTCTATCGCAACAGAAAACTAGCCATCATCCCAGGGTCACTAAGCCTCTAAAGCTGTAGGAGAAGGAAATCAGACTGGAACCCTAGAAAACTGCTCATTAAAATCAAATCATGTTAACAGTGCATGAATAAATTCATGTGTTGACTGTTGAGTGCTTTAAATGCCAACTGGTATTCTCTTATTTTCATGGAGACATTTTGAATTTCCAGTGGCTATGGTTACACGCTCTCCCTGCATTAACTGCCTAATACTAGCTTCTTTCACCTTACATTTAAAAAACATACACTGGTAAAGAACTATAAACCAGGATCATTTTTATTATCCACCAGATGTTGTGGCAAAAAATATCCGTCTGAAATACTTGCTAATATCATCAGCTTTGTTCCCCCTTGAGCACACATAAGCTGCTTCTCCACAGAGTAAAATCGCTGCTAAATACAAAGACTTCTTAACATTATAGGATTTTCACAAATTCCCAATAAATTGAAAATCACAATGTTATCTTTCAGTAGGAATATGCATCATTTCCTAAACATACATGTACAAAGCCAATCAAAGCAATCCTAGTATGTTTGATATTTTTAAATCCAGTATTTAACAAATCTCTTCAAATATCCTTTCAAAATCCTTTAAATTTATCATTAGGAAATGCCAGTTCAGCAATTGTCTTCTAATCATGCCACTATCTTTAGGGTCCTCCAGGAAATTCTTGGCAAAACTCCGTATATCATGACTTGCCTCATGCATCTAACCCTGTATGCTCTCTCACTGTGAATCCATACTGCTTCTTTCATACTTAAAAAAACAAAACAAACAAAGAAACAAAACCCCCCCAAAAACTGCATTAACAGATCTTAGAGGAAGCAGAGTGACCAATCTCATCCTGTTCTGACATACATTCTGTTTTCTCAGCACTGCTCTATAAAGGATTTACTAACATGCCTTTGTTTATAGATGGCCTTAGAATAGTTCTGTAAGTCACTTCACTCTAATAACAGTTCTTCAGTGAGTACATTTTTAGAGTTCTTAATGAATTTTGAGGAAGAAAGAGGGGGAATAAGAGATGTAGAAAAGGAAAAGAGAAAATAAAGAACTCATTTGCTCTTTTTATGTCCACAGAAGCCAAAACACCAATGGCATTATTTTTTCAAAACTCCCAACACGTAGCACAGATGTGGCCAGAAGGCTTATTTTGGTTACCATGAGTAATGCTGCGATGAACATTCATGTATAAGTTTTTGTGCGGCTATACATCTTCATTTTTTTTGGGTACATGCCTAGGAATAGAATTGCTGTCATAAAGCAACTCGGTGTTTAACGTTTTGAGGAACAGCTGGACTGTTTTCCAAAGTGGTTGTATCATTTTACGTGCCCATCAGATATGTATGAGGATTCCAACTTCTTCATATTCTTGCCAACACTTGTTATTATTTATCTTTTTTTATTAAAACTCTTGCGTGGGAAGTTGTATCTCATCATGGTTTTGTTTTGCATTTTCCTGGTAGCTGATGATATGGATCCTTTTTTTTTTTCCCGTGGGCTTATTGGATATTTGTATATCTTCTTTAGGGAAACATCTAGTCAGAAAATTTGACCATTATATAATGGGTTATTAAACTGAAAGTGCTCTTGATACATTTTGGATACAAATCCTTTATCAGATATATGATTTGCAAATATTTTCTCCCATTCTGCAAGTTGGCTTTTCACATTCTTTATGGCACCCTTTGAAGCATAAACGTTTTAAATTTTGATGTTCAATTTACCAATTTCATTTCTTTGATCGCTTATACTTTTGACGTCATCTCTAAAAAGGCTCTGCCTAATCCAAGGTCATTACTCCTATGGTTTCCTTTGAACATTTTATAGTTTATCAGTTACATATGATTTTTAAAGTATCAGGTTTTGAAAATACTATTCTTTTCTCCATTCAACTGTCTTGATGACATCCTTGTCAAAAATCAATTGACTGTAAGGCTCTGACAGGAAAATGGTGGAGTAGGAAGCTCCAAAACTCCATCCCACTAATAAAGCAGTGAAGAAGCCTGCAAAAACTGTCAAAATCAATTTTTTTTCCAAACTCTAGAATCACATCCAATGCCTTGGAGAGGTGCGCACTCACCTTATGATGGCAGTGGTTTCAGTGTCTCTTTGACTATCCCATTTTCAGATTTTTCTGTTAAGCTACCTGCCTCTGTTGCTATCACAGGGAACTCTGAGCCTCCACTGAGTGATGGCTGATTTCTGGTTATTTTCTGACAATACCTTGGAGCATAAATTGCTCTATAGTCTGATCCTATTAAATTTGTGTCTCTATCAAATTTGTTTGAGGCCATTCTTAGAGGTTTGTTCCTATGCCAGGAGGGTTCTTCCTAGCTTATTTTATCCTGGTTCTCTCTGGTAAACTTTTAGCTCAACTAAGGGTTACTTAATTGCTCTTATGGAGTAACTTTCCTCTTAACTCCTTAGTACCCAAATCCCCGTTGTTGTTTTTTTTCAACGAAGCTCTTAAACTTGAACCTCCTCACACTCTCTTCCAAATAATGTCAGTTCCATTAGGAAAAACTTCATAGGTCTCTGTTCTTAAGGCTGTCTCTGTCCTTTTGTCAAAACCTCTGCCACTGTTCCTGAGCTAGAGACAGGAAGTGTGGCCTGCTTCTCTTGTAGTGATACCTCTTTTCTATCTGCATGGCACGGAGTAAGAGCAGTAGCGTTTAGTCCCCTCCACTTGATTCTCCAGATGTAGAAACTCCACCCTACAAATGAGCTTGGGAGTAGGTGATTGCCATCTTAGCGTTTTTGGCAGTGCCCCCTAGCACAGAACTTACACCTGCAAGTGAAAGTTGAGTGAAGGAAGAGAGCCCCACACCTCTCAGCAGCTTCTCTCTGGAATAGAGCTTCTCAAGCATGCAACTGTGAGAATGTACAAAGTGTCAGCAGTCTACCTTTCATAGGGAGATTCCACAGTCCTCGACTTAGAATTAGGAAGAGAGGGAATACTGTGTTCTTGACTGCATCCACCAAGGGTGAGCTTCCATTTTGCTGAATTGGGCAGGAGAGGAATGGAGGGTGCTTAGGGAAGGGAGTCCTGGCTCAGCAGCCATAGACTCTCACTGCCTTTATTAATATTTATTTAATTTCCTGGGACAAATGTTTCTTATTTAATGTCCTTTAGACAATTCCAGAGACTTTAAATTGCTTTTGTAAAAATTTTCACCAACATGGTTATATTGGGGAGAGGGTCCATGAAGTTTCTCAGACTTCCATTCATGAATATGTGTCCATACAAATGTTTTTTATCTAATTGGCTTACAGTAAGTTGGATGTTGACTAATCAATTATGCTTAAACAGAATGTGGAAATCACAGTCAATGTGAAAGGCTATGCTTTTTCCACAGAATAGTAGCACCATTGGAGTTTGAAGCCCCTACTTTTAACCCATTCATTCATTTGACCATTTTTTTTTTTTTTTTTTTTTTTTTTTTTTTTTTTTTTTTTGGGAAATAACATCTATGAAAGTAATGGGATTTGCATGCTGAAGTGGGATGAATAGAAATGATCATGTCTTTGGGAGAATTTACACTCTGATACTCAAGATAAGAATGGAAACAAATAAAAAGAAGGAAGTGGCTCCAGATAAACAAACAAACAAAAAAAGTATAGTACACAGAGGAGGAATTTAGGATTGGTTGGAATCATCTAGAAAATGTCCTGGGCCTGAAAGAATCAGAGGAGTTTGAAAAGAGAATAGAGGAATATGGTAATTATAGTAAGACTGATTTTTTAATATAATTTATTGTCAAGTTAGCTAATATACAGTGTATACAACGTGCTCTTAGTTTTGGGGTACATGCTGGAGAGTCATCACTTGCATACAACACTGAATGCTCATCCCAACAGGTGCCCTTCTCAATGCCCATCACCCATTTCCCCCTCTCCTCCAACCCCCACATCAACCCTCAGTTTGTTCTCTGTATTCAAGAGTCTCGTATGGTTTGTCTTCCTCTCTGTTTGAAACTATTTTTTCCCCTTCCTTTCCTCTATGTCTTCTTTTAAGTATCTCAAGTTCCACATATGAGTGAAAACATATAATATCTTTCTTTGACTGACTTATTTCACTTACCATAATTCCCTCCAGTTCCATCCACATTGTTTCAAATGGCAGGATTTCATTCTTTCTCATTGCCAAGTAGTATTCCATTGTATATAAAAACCACATCTTCTTTATCCATTCATCAGTTGATGGACATTTAGGCTCTTTCCATAATTTGGCTATTGCTGAAAGTGCTGTTATAAACATTGGGGTACAAGTGCCCCTATGCATCAGCACTCCTGTATCCTTTGGATAAATTCCTAGTAGTGCTATTGCTGGGTAAAAGGGTAGTTCTATTTTTAATTTTTTGAAGAAACTCCACAATGTTTTCCAGAGTGGCTGCACCAGTTTGCATTCCCACCAACAGAGCAAGAGGGTTCCTGTTTCTCCACATCCTCACCAACATTGGTGTTTCCTGAGTTAATTTTAGCCAGTCTATCCTAAGACTGATTTTAAAGAATGATTTTACATTGTCAATAAAAATGAAGGTTTGAGAGCAATCCCCTTGAGAAAAGGTTTTGTTGAATTAGGTTATTTGACTCCAAACATGCCTAAGAACTTTCAACCAGGATTGAGGAAATCTGGCAGTTGGGTTTACATATGCTAGTGGCCAATGATGCAAGAAAAGAATGATGTCACCTCCAGGAATAAAGAGTGTAGTTCTGGTAAAAAAAATCTGAATGAATAAACCATGAAGTTTAGGCAGGTTAGGGCATCAACTGAAGCCAGAATCAGACACGAATTAGCAGAATGGAATTTGATTGCTGAGTAACAATAAACCACAACAAAAATATTGCTTAAGGGGCACCTGGGTGGCTCAGTCAGTTAAGCACCTGACTCTTGATTTTTGGCTCAGGTCATGATCTCTGGTTCATGGGTTTGAGCCTCATGTGGGACTCTGCACTGACAGCATGGAGCCTGCTTGGGATTCTCTCTCTCGCTCTCTGCTCCTCCTCTATTCACTTGCCCTCTTTCTCTCTCAAAATAAATAAATACATATTTTAAAAACTATATTGACTAAGTTCCAAAGAAATGAGGTATATTTTAGGGATGGCAATTAAAAAAAATAAAAGGAAAAGGAAAAAAGAAAACTCTGGGCACCTCCCATTATTATTTCTTATCCTATAAAGTAGGCATTATTTTAGCTATTATAAAACAGTAATATAAAAGCCTATACTTTCACATGAAAAGACTTGATTAGGTATTTTGGGAATGGGAAGGACAACACTGAATTTTAAATAACAACGAAGCCTAAGTTTTACCATGGTTGTAAGGTAAGTAATGATTAAATTCATTGAAATTGAATTTTTGTAAACGCAGTGGCTGCGAAATGAATTGTTAGGAAAATAGGGTAGCTGAGATCTTCTGTAGCTCTGTTCCTCTCTAACCTTGACTATGAACTCAGGTGATTACCAGAGACAACAAAATGGATGAGAATATTATTACAGATAACAAGTCAGAAGTCTGAAAGGAAGACACTGGAGGTTGGCAAGGTTGAGTGGAGTGCATCAATTAACAGTAAAGATTGAGTATAGGGAAGAAATAGAGAAGACGCTAGGATATGGTGATCAGAGAAACGCTAGGGAAAACCACCTAATGGAATAAAGCACAAGATTCAGATTAAAAACATACAAATTCACATCTTGGTTCCATTACCCATTACTACAATCTAACTCAGTAATTTTGCGCATGATAGTAATTTCTCTGAACCTCATTGGTGCTTGGAACTACCCTGTGGAGGATTTGGGAAACTTAATAATATAAATACATGTCAGTTATATTTCTAAGAAAGAAATTTCTACATAAGTAGAGTATTTTTGTTATAATAACTGAAAATGTTTGTAATATTTTCCTCAGAAAAAAAATTTCTTTAAGATTCAATTTGTCCAATTTATCCAATTCATTTTGTCATTTGCCCAAATTAATATATATATAATAAGCAAAAAAATCTGTTCATTAAAACTGCAGACTTCACCTCCTCACCACCCATTATTCTGATTCAAGACATTTAGAGTTCAGTTCAGGAATGTATTTATTAAGTTCTGGTGTGATTCTGATGTAAGAAGTCTGAGAACCATACCTTGAGAAATATTTTTAATGCCTTGACTTGGAAATCTAATTGCACATTAGATTCATGTGGAAAACAAAAAAATACTGAAGTCTGGGCCCACATCGTAACCTGAGGGTTCTTACTTAAATAGACTGGAGTATGGCTTGGGTATTGGAGTTCCAAAATGTCCCCAAGTGGTTCTAATGGGCAGCCAAGGTTGAGACCCACCTGATTTTTAAAGGATGCTCCTGGAGTCTGTTAATTTTTTTTTTTTCAAAACTTAATAGGACAGCTTTTCAGTAATATTTAACGATCCTTGGAACTTAGCATTAAACAGTCCTCAAGTTTTTAGAATGATATGGACTGTGGAAAATATAACTCATTTTTACCCTTTAAATAAGAAACTTGCTGAGAAAAGCATCTTTGAACAGTCTTATTTGATATTCCTTCCTTCCTGTAATCATGTCTCTTATGGTTGCAATTTACTATCTATTTTCTCTCATCTATTCATTTTCTATAGTTTCATTCTGTATCCCTCACTTCCTTTACTGTCCCACATGCATTATTTGGCATTAATATTCATTAGTTTAATCCCAAAAGACTCCATTGAACTTCCTCCATTCGCCAATTCTTCCTATTCCCTAGTTTTTACAAGCCTATTGTGGTGGCAGTGGTAAACTGTTTTTAGGCTATTTATTATTTAAGAAAACAAAATAAAAATAGCTTTGTTTTTTCAAAATACACTCTTCAGAAATCATCCTCTATCCTCACTCCAACTAGTCAAGTGCAATTTCGAACTTTATAAAACCAATATGAAAAACAGCTCCTGTATTAATAATACCCAACCATGCACAAAGTCAACAACAACTGCATTACTCCAAAAGCTTTCCTCCCAGCAAGCTCCACTCTTTGAAGTTAACAGTTCTACATTGCCAAGTATACACAATCACATAGAATGAGCTGTCATGCTCTCATTGGCACCACCAACCAAATGGTTTGTTTTGGATCCACCTTGTTAACTTTCAAGATTTCCGGCAAATCACAGAAAATGACGAGCTAAGAAACAAGTGTCTAGGCTCCATCACAAAGGAAATGGTCCAGCCATGTGGTTTTTCATATTTGTGAATCTAGTCATTAGTACCACCTCATTAATAGAAATGCATAACCCCCAAGTTATGAATACATACCCAAACATACATGTACACATAAAATATTCTCTTAAAAGACCATTCTTCTAACCCGCAAGTTTTAAAAAGAAATGGCTCCTGCAGTCTCTAAGTTTCCACTCATGTGATTTCAACCATTCTGACTAATGTGTATAAGAATAGTTTTGAATTGAGCTTTTAAAAAAACCAATGAGCCCATTTTTTTTGGTAAATGGTTATATTTTTACGCATACAGGTGTATTATCAATTAAGAAATTAATTTGCTTTAGGGAACCTAGGTGGCTCAGTCGGTGGTACGTCCGACTTCGGCTCAGGTCATGATCTAGTGGTTCTTGAGTTCTAGCCCTACATCAGGCTCTTTGCTGACAGCTCGGAGCCCAGAACCTGCTTCAGATGCTGTGTCTCCCTCTCTCTCTGACCCTCCCCCGCTTGTGCTCTTTCTCTGTCTCTCAAAAATGGATAAATGTAAGAAAAAAAATTTTTTAAGAAATTTGCTTCTAAAAAACTCTAAGAGTATCAACAAAAATCTGAACTGATGTTTTCTGCAGCTAATTGAATAAATGATCATTTCTTAAAATGTTTTTTTTTTTTAATTTAAATTCCAGTTAGTTAACATACAGTGTTATATTAGTTTGAGGTGTACAATATAGTGATTCAACACTTCCCTACAATACCTGGTGCTCATCACAGTAAGTACACTCCTTAATCCCCATCACCTATTTCACCCCTCCTCTCACCCATCTCCCCTCTGGTGACCATCCGTTTGTTCCCTATAGTTAAGATTCTGTTTCTTGGTTTGCCACTCTCTCTTTTTGTTCCTTTTGCTCACTTGTTTTGTTTCTTAAATTCAACTTATGAGTGAAAATCATATGATATTTGCCTTTCTCTGACATATTTTGCCTAGTATAATACTCTAGTTCCATCCATATTGTTCAAGTGGCACAATTTCATTCTTTTTTAACTATTATTCCATTGTATATACATACCACATCTTATCTGTTCATCAGTCAATGGATAATTGGAAAACAAAGTATAATAAAGATTAAAAATACAGTCCAAACTACCTATAATTCTATATTATTATATAGAAAAATATATTATTGTCTAAAGAAAAAATTTTATTCTTTATTCCTACCAATTCCACATTCTTAACAATATGAATTATACTGGTAGGAATACTGGCAATAAAAAATGATTTTATACATAATCGCAAATATTTATATATAATATATAAAATATCTATCACTGTGTATTTAGATTTTCTATGTATTTGCAATATATATTTATAAAAATATAAAATTTTCACTTAGAATTTATTTTTATTGAATTATCTTTCTAGGAACACCAAGCATGGTCTTTTAAGATTCTGTACTTTTATAAAAATAATGTATTAAAATTACTTCTAAGTTAAATTTCAGTAATATCTATATGGCCATTTCATTTATTTTAATTCTAATCAACAATGATTAATGAGAATAGTTATGAAGATCAATCTGAAGATCAGATTACTGAAATCATTTCTAATCATTTTTATAACATTTTTATAACTTAATTACAGATGAGAGGCAAAAATCTTTATTTAAAAAAATTTTTTTAAGTTTATTTGTTTTGAGAGACAGAGATAGGGTGAGCAGGGGAGGGGCAGAGAGAGACAGGGAGACAGAGAGAATTCCAAGCAGTCTACACACTGTCAGTGCATAGCCTGACGTTGGGTTTGAATCCACAAAACCATGAGATCATGATGCAAACCAAAACCAAGAGTTGGTTCACTTAACCAACTGAGCCACCTATGCATCCTGAGAGAAAAAATCTTTAAGGAAATGAGGAGAGCAGGGTTAAAACAAAAACAGCTTTTTTCCCCCTAATTCTAGAATTTATGATTTTATCACTTATTTGTAAGTAATCAAGATTTTTGCAATATCACACCAACCATTAACGGTGAATCTACTGTGCTTTTTTGTTGTTGTTCTGATTTGTTTTGTTTTCTTGTATGGCATTTGACTATTGAGCGATCATGGTCTATTGTGTGAAGACAGTGAAGTAGGCATGTAGTTTATGATGTTAAGTAACAGACCCAGACGGCTTCTTGTTAAAATTTAGTAATTAGGAAAAATTCACATACACAGTCAATTTTATGCATATTAAGATAATCTGATCATGTAGTTTAATCTTGCCTTCAAAAAAAAATTCATGGTTCTAGATACTAAAGTCTCTCATCTTGATTGAGTTCAGCATCCTGATAATTTTCTGAACAGTGACTCTTTGTTGGTTATCATACCACTGGTCAGAATGCTGTTAGTGAGTAAAGACAATCCAATAATTTACATTTGCTTTCTATTTTATGTCTGCTTATACTGTACCAATCTTATTTTAAAAATGCATACAAGTAGAGGAGCCTGGGTGGTTCAGTCGGTGTCCGACTTCGGCTCAAGTCATGATCTTAAGGTTTGTGAGTTCGAGCCCCACGTCAGGCTCTGTACTGACAGCCCTGAGCCTGGAGCCTGCTTCGGATTCTGTGTCTCCTTCTCTCTCTGCCCCTCCCCCACTTGCGCTCTATATGTGTCTCTCAAAAGTAAACATTAAAAAAAAATTTAAAAATGCATACAACTAAAATTATTACTGATGTTTGAAAAGTGTTGCTTATCTTCCCACTAATGAACATAGTGATCTAACTTGCAATAGATTTATGAATGTATATTAAGCAATGCCTTGTTATAAATAATGATCATCTTCTCATATATAATTTTTGAATTACTGAATGATTTATTGCAAAATCTTGTAAGAAGGTATATAGATTCTTAACCACATGATCATAAAGTAAGGAAAAAGTTAAAATGAGGAAAACTTTTAGACATTAAATAAATCTTTTGAAGGATTCACATTAGACCTACCGTATGGTTGGAAAACATGAAAAGATTTAGTGGTTCATTTTCCTATGACATACAATATACATAGTCAATAAATCACCTGGAAATTGAATCCATGTATATGTAAGACCAACATTTGCATGAATATTTTCAGCCAAGGTTCCCCAATTCATTTTCAAAATATCATAAAGGATAAAAAATGGTCTAATGTAGCTTTAGAGCATATATTTACTACATGGTAAAAATGATTATGATGTATTAATGTTGAGTATAAAGAAATAATACTAACTTCAGTTACAGAATATAGAATCATGTTTACTTGAACAAATACAATCTTAATTATGGACACTTAAAATTATTAAAGAAAAAAGGTACAAAATTATTTGAACTATTGACTTCTTCTATAATTATAGAGAATAATGGAAATAAAATATTTAAATTATAATGTTTGGTCCTGCAAGATGCATTTTATTCCCCGTAAGAGAAAATCCAGCCTGGACTGTCTTACACACAAGAAGAAATTCACTGACTTATGAAACTGAAGAGTCAAAAAGCAGCCTTGCTTCAGAGGCGAATTCTGGGTTAAACACCATCAGAGTATCCATTTCATGATTTTGTTTGTTCTGTGTCACCTTCAGTCTCAAGCTGATTGACACCATGATGGCAAGATAGCAATAGAAATTTCAAGGCTCACATCATCACAGCACTAGGCACATTCAAATCAAGAATCTTGAGTTTATTCTGTTCTGAGTTTAACAAGCTGAAATCAGTCATTGCTCTCATGGACTGTGCTCAGCTCAGAATTATGCTGGTCTAGGTTAAGTCCTCCTTCCAGAACCAGAGGGACCAGAAAGATGGGTATGCTTCTACACAATACAATTAGACATGAGGATCAACTAAAATAATGATTTATATATGTTTTATTGCCACACAACAAAATCTCAAGTAAAAGGAAACAACATAGACATGTTTTTCTTACAGGTTGCCTACTCACTCTTCCAACACTGAATATACTGTAAGATTTATTATTCAAAGATTTAAATGCAAAAGTATCACAAGTGTAAGTTTAGATATGTATCTCTTTTCTTTCTTTCTTTCTTTTTTTGTCATTTTGATCTGACAAGTATAATCTTTCTCAGTTTAGGAAATTGTAGTTGATTATTTCATTTACTACTTCGCCTGCACCTGCTCTGTTCTCAGTTTACATACAGCTGCCTCCATGCCTTTATCTTTTTTATTTATTGTAGCCATCTCTTCATCATCTCTTCCATTTTGAGAGAATTTCTTGAGCAAATGTTTTCTTTTTTAACACTTAGTATTCTATAATATCATAATAATTGTTAGCAACTTCATTTTAAAAATTTAACAACTCTCTGCCTTAACTGAAAGTAGCCCTTACAAGGTTCACGATGTCTCCTTTACTTGGACTCAATATCCTTTGAAATCTTACGTAAATTGTAAATAATTATACATGCGTTCAAGGAGGCATGTGTGTCATTTTTAAAAAATCATACAATAAAATGGCCTCTGCCTTTTTGGTACAGTTATATATGAATACATGGAGATATTCATGTTTCCACTACTGAGGTCAAGGTCCCAAACCATTGTATCACTCCAGGAAACTTCTTCCTGTTACTCCTTTATAGTCATCCTCCTCCAATCACTACTCCCAGCTCTACTCAACTGTTTACATCACTACAATACTGTCTTCTCTAGAATGGAAGCATTAAGTATGCAAACTTTTGAGATTGGCATTTATCACTCTGAAGAAAGATCAGGAGATCCATCCATATTGTTGCATGTGTATCAATAGTTTGTTCCTTTTTACTGTATGGATGTGCTACAGTTTATCCATTCACCTGCTGAAGGTAATTCCATTATTGGCAAGTTCCCATTAGGCGGTTTTATACAAAGCTGTTGAATACTGCTGTAATACCAAATACTGCTACCTACATCATGTGTAAGTGTGATGTGTAAGTTTTAATTTCCCTTGGGTAAATACACAGGAGTGAGATTGCTGAGTCCTTCTGTGGGAGATCAGGGGGGAGAAACTACTGTGTACCTGAAAGCATGTTGCTTTAATGCCAACAAGAGTTATGTTTGCTCCATATTTTCATCTGCCTTTAGTATTGCATTTTTTTTTCATTTTATCCATTCTAAAAGGTGTGCAGTGGTATCTCATTACGGTTTTCATTTGCTTTTTTCTAATGGCTAATGATGTCACCTTTTCATGTACTTACATGCCATCTTTATATACTCTCTCATGAAGTGCCCAACTTTTTAACCACTTTTGTGTTTTGTTGTTGAGATTTAAGAGTTTTGGTATTCTGAAATTATAGCCTTTGCTGAATTTTTGATTTGCAAATACACTGCCCAGTCTGTAACTTGCTTTTTCATTCCCTTAATAGTGCCTTTCACAGAGAAAAAACTTAAATTTGATGACACCCAATTATTTTTTCCTTTCATGGATTGTACTTTTGTTGTCATGCCTAAAAACTCTGCCTAACATCAGATTTTTTTTTCCAATGTGTCCTTCTAAATGTTTTATAAGTTTTATGTTTTACTTTTATATCTGATCCATTTCAAGTAAATTTGTGTATAACATCAAATGTTTAGGTTCAGTTGTTTTTTTTTTTTAACTTTCTCTTTCCTTTTTTATTTTACACAAGGATGACCAATTGTTTCAACACCATCTCTCCTTTTTCCATGGGATTTTTTCAGCAACTTTGTCAAAGATCAAATGGCTGTATATGTGTGAATGTGTTACTAGATTCTATTCTTTTCTCCTGATCTATGTGTCTATACCTTTACCAAAACACTTTCTTAATTATAATTTTATATTCAAACTGTGTAGTATGAGCCCTCCAACTTGACGTTTCATTTATTTTTTCATTTCTTTGCACTTTGATACAACTTTAAGAATCATTTTGTCTATATCTACAAAATCTCTGTTGGGTTTTTTATTGATATTGCATTAAATCTATTTATCAATTTAGGGAGAATTAACATTTTAATATTTGTTTATTTTTGAGAGAATGCATGAGTTGGGGAGGGGCAGAGAATGAGGGGGACAGAGGATCCGAAGAGAGCTCTTTGATGACGGCAGAAAGCAAAATGCAGGGCTTAAACTCATGAGCCATGAGGTTACGACATGAGCTGAAGTAGGAAGTTCAACTGACTGAGCCACTCAGGTGCCGGAAGACTTAACATTGTTTATGTTGAGTCTTCTAATCTCAGAAACTAAGTCTTCCCATTTCATTAGGTCTTCCTTTATATCTTTTATCAGCATTTCGTAGTCTTTAGCAGAGGCATCCTGAAATTTTATTAAATTTATACTCAAATATTTAATTTTTGTTGGTGCTATTATAAACAGTATTGTATTTTTAACTCGTTTTCCAGTTTTTTGTTGCTATTATATAGAAATTTGTGTGTTGACTTGTATCTTCTAAATTTGAAAAATTCACTTATTAGCTCTGGGAATTTTGGTATTTTCAGTCTTTTTTTTTTTTAATTTTAGATTCCTTACGCTTTTCTACATGCTGTGTTGTCTATGAATAGGTATAGTTTTACTTCTTCTCCTTCTATTACATATGCCTTTAAATGAAAATGTTTTCTTCCTTCACTGCCTTGACTAAATTTTCTAGCATCGGCAAAGTGAGAATGGGTATTAGCGCCTTATTTCCAATCTTAGGGGAGAGAACTTCATATACATGGTTTTAACAATTTTCATTGCCCTCTCGGTTTTGTAGTTTTACTTCCTTTAAGGTGTTTATGGGATGATGAACATTCTGACTTCTCACATAACCCCCCTTCCTTTAGGGAATCAAATGAATTTATCTGTTTGTTATCATGAGAGAACAAGATTGCTGCCTGAGGTCACAGGGGCCCATGTAAAAAAGTTTTAGTCCCAGGCAAATGCTAGGAGGGAGAAGGTGTGTCTTCCTGTGGAGGTTACACTGCTGTTTATTGCTATGGCAGACCGAAATTAGCACAAGGCAGCCCCAGTTATCTAAGTTGACTCACAAATAAGTGTTTGATCCCAGTGTCCCAAACAAGATAGCCCCTGGAAAGATACTAGGAAGAACTATGTCAAATTTGACCCATACTTTTTATAACTATATTAGAATAAATATCAAAAACTATATCCGAGAGACATTTCCTTTGGTATCTTATCAGGGACTGGAATTCAAATAGAGTGTTGATATGAAAATTAAGAAACAAAACAAAGAAAAAAAAAGACCAAAAGTAAAGACAAAAAAAACAAACCAACCAAAGACCAAAAACAAACAAACCAACAACACTGAGACTCTTAAATACAGAGAACAAACTGGTGGCTGCCAGAGGGGAAGGATGGGCAGGGGGGATGGGTGAAAAAGGAAAGGAGGTTAACAGTACACTTAGAAGGATGAACACTGAGAAATGTATAGAATTGTTGAATCATTATATTGCACCCTGAAACTATTATAACACTATATGTTATTTCTACCTCATTTAATATAAAAAGAGAGCTATGCTATTTTGTAAAAATATTTAGATTGAGTGTACACCATTAATGATCCGGTAAAAGTAAAATTGATTTTCCTCATTGAAGATTCTTTATACTTAGATAAAACAAGTTATAACATCTATACACAGAGAGGTTTATTTTTCCTTTTCATTTGGTGGTACATAAACTTTTTTTCTTTATAAGTTCAAGGAAGTGGGTTGAAACTTAATTCTCCTACAAATTATATGCTCAATAGTTTTAGAAGATCCCTGTATAATTCATAGCTGGACAAGGCCATGGGGAAATTATTAGTTTGTGTTATTTTTCTTCAATGGTCGGCTTATCACTGGTCAATTAATTTTTACAGAGGTCTTACAAGAAATAAGAAAGATATGCTGAGAATTTTTTTAGTATTTCTCCTGAGTCTTGGAGGTACTATATATTTATATTTCATATATTTGATCATATATTTATGTTACCAGTATATACTTTAAAATACATATTTCTTAAAATAAATAGACAAAATGGCAACTGATTTTTATAACCATGTGTTAAGTACATAAGGTTGATTATACAATTCTCCTTAGCTTTGTGTATACTTCATAATTTTCACCATAAAAATTATAATTTTCATGAAATCTCATAATACTTAGAAAATCTTTCTATAAATATGAGATTTTTAAAAATTCTAAGATCCTTGTGTAACTGAAAAAATAAAATGACCTAAGAAATAATTAAGGCCTCATACAAACCAAAATTGAAATTAAGAAATTCCTATGTACCCTGAAAGATCTGGCTTAAAAATGAGACAGATGGAATATCGTCCCCCAGAAGAATAAGGTAAAGTATAAATAAGATTGGTATTAAAAAAAAATAATTAAAATAGTGAGCCAAACAATATTTTTAAATATAAGCAATATAGGAGTTGCAGTATCTTAAAGCCAGTTATTTTATAATTCTATGGCATTCATTTCCCTTATAAAGTTGTTTTTGTATATTGAATAGTAAGGCCTAAGCTAATTGACTTAAAATGGCTAAATTGTATTTTTCCTTCATAACAAGAGCTAATTACTGAACGATCTATTATACTATTTGTCAAATTTCACTTTTAACTAACCACTTTATTGGCATAATTCAGAGTAACTACCAATTTGCTTATAAGGGGATAAGGCATACTAATTGGTGATCAACCTCCAAATAACCAGTCGAATGGACAATACAGATCACTGTCTATGCTTAGAGTAACTGCCTGGTAATAACAATTAAAATGAATTGAATACTTGATCTGAGCCAGGAGCTCAACTACATGACAGGGGCAAAAATTCCATTTAATCCTCACCACAAAACTATAAGTAGTACTACCATTATCCTTCATTACATAAATGAAGAAACCATGGTTATCTTGCCTTCCGTGTAGTTTTAGAAGCTTATGTATGTTTAAATATGGAAATCAAAGTACAGAAGACTGACAAATGAATGTAATGATAGTTTAACACTTACTAGTAAAAACACTAACATTTTCTCATTCCTAAATTATACTGTAATCTTTGAAAGCATCATAGTAAAAATGAAAACCCTAAGGAAGTTATTAAAAATTTAGCACTCTCTGCTCATGTGGGAGTATAGATTCCACTTTCTGAAGAGATTATTATAGATATGCCTGGAATAAAATGCAGATATCACACAGAGTGGGCTGGATATCTCGGCTGGATTTCCCTAAAACTTATTACCTCAAAAATTTAAATACAAGAATAAATGTATACCCAAGCAAATGCACGACTCTAAAGGAACATCTTAATGCAAGTTAGCAGATTTACGAAAGGAAATAAGTAGCTGGTTATGGAAAGTCAAACAGAGATGTGCATGAGGTGGTGGAAAGAGGAATACAAAAGAATGGAGCAAGGATAAGTAACAAAGCTGGAAAAGGACAGGATTTATGTGGAAAATGATAACATCACTCATTCAAAAGAAAACAGATTTCTTTCCATTTGAAATTATATTTTATATGCAAGAATTGATCATCACTAATTACCCCCCAAACCTACCTTCATTCAAAACCTATTTTGAGGGGCACTTGGGTGGTTCAGTTGGCTATGCATCTGACTCCTGATTTTGACTCAGGTCATGATCTCATGGTAAGTGAGTTCGAGGCCCACATGGGGCTCTGGGCTGATAGCATGGAGCCTGCTTGGAATTCTCTCTCTCCCCCTCTCTCTCTGTTCCTCCCCAGACTGTGCTCAGTCTCCCTCTCAAAATAAATTAATAAACTTAAAAAAAAACAAAAAACAGTTTGATTTAAGAAATTCTATGCAGCTAAGAGTATGCCATACCTGGCCCTCTTTTTAACCACAGTTTTTTTTTTCTACAATTCTAATTCAGAGAATAATTTCAAAGATAAATATTAATGACACAAATCAATGACCTAAGAATAGCAACATTAGTGATGATGTGCACTTATATAACTTCTTTTTATTAAAATATTTTCATTTTCATTATTTCACTTCCTATGGTTATTTATTAGTTCAGAAAGGATTACATAGAAATCATGCAAATATTCCAATCAGTAACTACACTACAATCTAAGTTCCTTTGGTATCTGGAAATGTGTATTTTAGCTTTGCATTTTCTTTTCTAGCACAGTACCTGGCACCAGAACCACTCTGAGACCTAGGCAAGAGGGGATGTGGATCTGAGCCCAGGGCTTTGGAGGAACTCTGGTCCTCACCTCCCCAGCTGTACTCCCTTCTACACATGAGTCAGAGTCATTAGTGTCAAGAGGATTTACTCATTTGAGCCCACATTCTCCAGCTGCTGCTTGGGGTTTTCTGGTCTCCCCACTTCCTCAGCAAGTGGCTTAGAACCCCCAACTGAAGCATGAGTGAGCCCTTTCCTGGGTCTTCCTTTCCAGAGAGAAATGCAAAGCCAGAGTGGGTATCCCTAGGTGTCCCTCATCTTGTCAGACCCAGGGCAGAGCAAGAAAACATAAGGTGGGCTGCAGACTAGGCCAGGTTGCTCCCAAGTACTAGCATAGGATTTAGAAGTGTCCAAAAACTCTAAATTGGAAGTAGGTCTTCCGTGAAGTTCAGAGGGTACGTGTTATGTGCTTGTTAGGCACAATTATACTCGTTTCATAGAGATAGTAACAAAATTAATGAAAACAGAAGACAACTATCAGTCCCTGTTTTAATTAGAATGGACAGTAAGAACATCTCTGAATTCTCAGAGGCTTAATACTTGCTCCGCGGGGCCCGAGTCCAACAGGGGTCGCCAGGAGCAGCAAGTTCCTATTATTTGCAGGACCCGTGGCAAGAGTATAAATGGAGCTCACATACTTTCTATGTAAATATTCAGCAATATAAATTAAGATAATAAATAGTCGACAGTTTTTCTTCCTATCTTGATAAACTTTCATAATAATAAAATTGAAAACTACAAGTAAATGTAGAGTTTTATTTGACAAGGCTGGTCTAAACATTTAAGAAAATTTATCATTATTCTCGTCTGGGGGATTTACTGATAAGCCTGTGATGTTTGTACGAGAAATACAATAAAATATAAATATAATAAAGTCATATGTTGATTGATAAGAGCCTGTATTTTAGTAAAATCACTAATACTGACATTACTATCAAGAATTTCACATAATTTCACATTTTTACCTAATTAGGTGAAATTTTTGTGTAATTGTCAATATTAATTTATGTCTTAGTTTTTTTCTTAGTTTTCAAGAAAATTTACCCAGCTGAGAGAATAGCAACTTGAAACATTAAAAATTTAAAGCAATTTCAGATCAAGAATTTTACATAGAATATCCAAACATTATAGAACATATATAAATTATTCCCAGAAAATATTAAAAATATTTTAATGTTACCAATAAAAAAATCACTACCAATTATATTATGATTTTTACTGACTCTTGAAGAAATCTAGTGTGTGCAAATAGTACGCCTAGGTTTTCTTCCCCATCTTTTCATTCTGAAGAATAAAAAAAAACTGAAAATAGCAGTATATCATGCAATTTACTTAAAAGGTCTTCTCAATTTAAACTATACCTGCAATCTACAGTGGACAGAAATAAAATTTTGATTTTTAATGTCTTTTCCTGGATATTCTAATTATACAAACCTTTTTGTTCATGGTTATAATTTCCTTATATAAAATAAATATCCTATTTTATGTTTTATATTAAATGTTTTCATTTAAGAAGTTTCTTTAAAATTTATGTGTATAAGCATTTATTCCTTTCAAAAGTGAAATAACGAAACTATTTTTTTTTACTGTTGTTTGAAAGGTGTTAACAGTAGCATTAATTATAAGTAACAATTCATACCAAGTAAGTATATACAGTGCAAATCAAAAATTCTGTTTTTCTGTCAAATAACAGGATTTCATGTTTAAAATTTTTTTTCTGTTGTTTTCTTAGTTCTTCTAGTTTATAAAGTCTAATATAAATCTATTCTGAAACCATCATGTCTCTTAGTAAAAATTTAAATAATGCTTTATAATAAGGCATAAAAGTCTTAAAACTGGGGGGGGGGGAAACTGTGTCTTATAAATTCTTTTCTTCACCATCCTTATTATCTCCATAGACTTGTCCTTGACAATCTCTCAAATCAATACTTCAAATAAAATTTTTTTTGGTGTTCGTGTTAGTCTAAGCCTATACTTTAAAAACAAGTGTGAAACCAATAAAGTACTCATTAATTTTGACTTTTTTGTTTAATGCTTATTTAATTATAAGGGTGGTAAAAAAAATTTCCAAAGCATTTTTTTTTTACCTCTGGCACATTATAGCTGCAAGATTTCTGTCTTTAGTACAATCCAGTTAAAGTAGGTCTTATTTACTTTTTATTTTATGTATAGTTTCTTTTCTTACTTTATTACCTATTAAATTAATAAGTTTATTTTGAATGTGTCACATTTGATAGTGATTATTTCTATTTTTTTATATGTCAAGTTACTAAATCATATCTACAAATTTGAAATGCTTTGCTGTGAGCACCATGAATGTAAAAAGATTTTCGGTGAATACTAAGCACACAACATCATTCTATCAAAAAATTATGCTCAAGTCCTGCCATTATTTACTTGTCTTTACTTATTGCATATTGTTTGCTACTTATTCAGTCTTTTTTTCAGATCCTGTAATTAATTGCATGAGTCCTTTATTCTGTACAAGAATCAGTATTACACTTTGCACACTACCTCTATCCCTATAAAAACACAAATCAATAAATAATATGAACTTTTTAATATTGCAAAATGTTCTTTAGCTCTCCAGAAAAACTACTGCCAATTTTGTGCTGATTCATAAGTAGCTCCAGAATCATGAATAAACAGAAATACAGAAGAAAAAAAACCCAGAGAAATGGATACATATCAATACTGGAAAATGATACTTCGGAATGCAATCTTAAGGAAGAGGCACGTTGAAGCATTCTTCTCCAACATAGCATAGCAGTATACACTACAACCTACATGATATTTTAGTACAATTGTCTTTTGTTTTGAGGACATGGAACAAATGAGGCAAAGCAGCATTCTACTAGTACCTGAGTACTGTTAGCTTCAGTAGTAGAAAATGTAGGCTCTGGATGCAGTTCTGTCATTATGAGTGTTGGATCCTTAATGATGGAAGTGTCCCAGATGTTATTTAATCAATTTCTTTTGTATTTCTAATATCTAGGGCATCCTAGTGCTTGCTTTATTGACCCACATATTATTTAGAATTGTGTTTCCAAGTATCTGGAAAATTTCCTACTGACTTCTACTTTAATTCCACTGTGGTCAAAGAAGATACTTCCTACAACTGGAATCCTTTTGAATTCATTGATTCTTGTTTTATAGGCCAGAATATGTTCTGTCTTAGCAAATGTTCCATGTGATCCTGCAAAGAATGTATATTCTGTTACATTTGGCTGAAGTGGTCTATAAATATCAATGAGATCAAGTTACTACTTGATAGCGTTCTTCGAATATTCCATTCTCTTACTGATTTTGTAATTATTTTCTCAATTATTGTCAGCAGCATGCTAAAGCTTTCAACCTAAACTGTGGATTTGTCTACTTCTCCTTAAAACTTTCTTTTTTTTTTTTTTGATAAATATACTGAAAGCTCTGTTATCAACTTAATAAATGTTTACCATTATTTCCTATTGATGAACTAAACTTTTTTGCTCCTGTTGAATATGCTTATCTTGGTAATATTCTTTGTTGCAAAATGTACGTTGCATAGGGCTTCAAAACTTTTTAATTAGTATTAGCATTGTATATATCCTTGTCCATCATTTTACTTGTAATCCATTGAAGTCTTCATTTAGAGTGTTTCTTATAGTCAGGGTGCAGTTGTCTTGCTTTTTATCCACTCTCACAACAATCTGTATTTCAATTTAATTCCCTGTTGCATTTAATGTGATTATGGATATATTTTGATTTGTTTCTATTTTCCTTACTCCATGTTTTATATTTGTCGTTTTTTTGTTGATCCCTTTTCCCTTTTTTTTCGATTCTTGTATGATTCCATACCATCTATTTTGTTGGCTAATTGGTGTACATTTCTTTTTTTTACTTACCCCCGTCCATATTTAAGCTATAGTGTATCACTTTACTTGCATTTCTCCCCTCCCAACATTTATGCTTGAATTGCCATTCAATATGTGACATATACCTATGTAATAAATCCACAATATGTTTCTATTATTTTATGTTTAAATAGTTATCTCTTAAGGGGTTTTAAATAAGCAAAAAAAAAAAAAAAGGCTTTGTTGTGGCTTTGTAATACAAAACAATAAAGAATAAAATAAACCTAGTCACCTACAGGAATGACATATTTGCCTGACAAAGCAGTAAGTCTATTTTTGAAACTGAGTTAACTTTTAATTATTAAAATAAAGTTCTGGGGCTTCTGGGTGGCTCATTTAGTTGAGCGTCCAAATCTTGTTTTCGGCTCAGGTTATAATCCTAGGTTTATGGGATAGAGCCCTGTGTTGGGCTGAGCACTGAGTGTGGAGGCTACTTGGCCTTCTCTTTCTCTATCTCTGCCCCTTTCCCCGTTCACGCTCAAAATTAAAAAAAAAAAAAAAAAGAAAAATCCTGTGTTTCCCTCTTTTTCTGCCCTTCCCCTACTCTCACTCTCTCTCTCTCAAAAATAAACATTCAATATTTTAATTAAAAAAAATCTGTTTTAAAAAAATAAAAAAATAAAATTCATTTTTTGCTTCCTGGAATCAGAATTTCCTGCATATTAATATTTTAATAAAATTTCACATTTCCATTTATCTCTGATTTTCAATAGCTTGATCCCCTAAATTTATGCTTTTATTTTCAAGCTGTCAAAAGGTCACACCTCCAGATTTAATATTTAATTTTTCTTCAACAGCTTTTCTAAATTTGGTAAGTATGCAAACTGGAAAAAGAAGAATTCATCCATATGCTCTAAATTTAATTGTGTGATTATGCTCTAATTTTAATTGTGTTTATGGGTTAGTTAATACAGATTTTCCATTCATTTATTTTGATGTTTCCTGCCAGATTCTCACTAACTCTGAAATCGTTAACACACCCGGATCAAGAACATAATATGGGATAAACTACTTATTTTCGAAAAACTGCAACAAAGATTTGTTGTCACCATTCCAGATACACATTTCATTTTTAAATGGCTATCATACAGTACAAATTTTAACTCAAGATAAGTGAAGTCTCAACTCAGCTACCGTTACAGCTTTGAGGAAATTAAAAAAAAAAAAAAAACTTTTTATTTCAATTCCTTCTAGACAATATAAAGATTTATTTAATGATCTCAATAAATTAAGATGTCAAATTATTCTTTATAGCCAGAAGCCAAGCCTCTATCAGAAAATGTTAAAACTTTGAACTACAAAAAGTACGTATTAATATAAACTATTTTCTAAAATAAGAAAAAAAGATAACAAAACCCCAAAGTAAGGTATTACCAACAAAGGATGCAGAATTTTAAAATTGGTTTAAAAAAAAACTTTAAAAAAAAATTTTAATTACAGTATAGTTAACATACAGTGTTATATTAATTTCAGATATAAAACATGGTGATTCAACAATTCTATACATTCCTCAGTACTAATTGTGATGTGTACCCTTTACTCCCCCTCTGACTATTTCACCCGTCCCTCCAGCCATCTCCCCTCTGGTAACCACTACCTTATTCTCTATAGGTAATAGTCTGGTTTTCAGTCTCTTCTATCTTGTTCATTTGTTGTTGTTTTTTTTCCCTCAAATTCCACATATGTGTAAAATTATATGCTATTTGTCTTTCTCAGACATACTTATTTCCCTTAGCATTACACCCTCTAGCTCTATCCATGCTATTGTAAATGGCAAGATTTCATTCTTTATGACTGAGTAATATTCCATTGTACACATATACCACTTCTCTTCTTTGTCCATTCATCTATCAACAGACACTTGGGATGCTTCCATAGTTTGGCTATTATAAATAATACTGCAATAAACATAGGGGCTCATATGTCTTTTTGAATTAATTTTTTTTTATTCTTTGGGAACACACAGGATTGGAATTACTGGATCATATGGTAATTCTACTGTTAATTCTTTGAGAAACCTTCATTCTGTTTTCCACAGTAGCTACATTCATTTACATTCCCATCAACAGTTCCTGAGTCTTTTCCTCTACATCTTTGCCAAAAAATTTTAAAATTTGTATATCACAGTGATGTATGTGTGTATTTATATACTTATATATGCATTATATAATTTTCTGAATTTTTTTGTTTGAGGTAAAATATAAAAAAAACAGAAAGTATTGTTTTATGTTAAGAAAAATATTGTTGGGCATCCAAAAAGAGTATTCTCATCGTAAAGCCCTCTGCTCTTTTAGATTTATCATCAGGAGATTGAAGGTTTCCTTTTTGAAAATTTACCTTTGCTTTAGTGAAACACTTCTTTTGTTATAGTATATGGAATATTAATCATCTGGGTCTCATGATAATGAAAATACTCATCAAAAATAATCAAAAGTTCAGGGCACCTAGGTGGCTCAGTCGGTTAAGCGTCAGACTTTGGCTCAGGTCATGATCTCAGCTAATGATCTCGTAGTTTGTGAGTTCAGGCCCTGTGTCTGGCTCTGTGCTGACAGCTCAGAGCTTGGAACCTGCTCCGATTCTGTGTCTCCCCCTTACTCTGCCATCCCCTGCTTGCACTCTCTCTCTCAAAAAAATAAATTAAAAAACATTAAAAAAATTTTTTAAGTTCAATAGCAGCAACCTAACTGCTAAAGTAGATCCTACCCCATAAGAGAAGGTATGGGATAGTTGAGCCAGAGGAAGTGGGTTGTACTTCTTCCATTCAACCTCCAAGTCACACAGAGAAAAGTACATATACTCTAGTGAGTATGCTCAGCTCTCGTTATGATTCCCTAAGTAGCCGTCCCCAGGGTCCCAGTAATGCTCTTTCAGTCAAACTATCTTCCCACCCAGTTTGTTCCTTGATTCCACCTAATATTTTAGGTATCCCAGCTCACAGTGTTTCTAGGATTATATTCTGTAACTGTGGCTAAAAGGAAAGTCTTGTTTGTTATGGATGCAAGTGTTTAATGGTTAACCCTTGCAGAGACTTAGCTATGGGAGAAGATGTACTGATTTTCCAACACTTTTCAAACAGGGTATTTTGAGACACTACCACTGCATGATTTTGTAATGAGAAATAAAAATACTGTGATACACATGTTTAGGACTACAGTTTTATGCAACATATTTACACATTTTTATTCACTTTATCTTGGAAACAGGAATATGAGGTTGAAAGGAAACAATTCACTTTTTTTTCTTATTTTGCAAAAGAGTAACCTGTAATGTAGAGAGGTTAAAGAGTTTAGTTGAGCACAATTCACAAAAGAACTTGAATATGAAAATTTTGGCTCACTGACAGAGGTGCAGATGATACAATCTAGAAAATACAGGACAGGTGGTGTTGCTGAGCTCTTAGAAGCAAAATGGGTCCAGATACCATAAATAAGTAGCAAGGTTTGAGTGATACCCATGGAAGCCTGATCCACAGAGATCTATGAAGATAATTTTGAGAACTCAGTGCTCTTAAGGGCAAGATTGATGTGCAACCAGTAAGGTACTGCTCATTCTATACAACCAAAAGAAATCAAGGACAGGCAGTCAAGAGAGGAAGGCAGCAATCCCAATACATATACAATCCTTGAGAAGTTTCTGGACCTGCGCCAGAACCCACTGATTAAAGTAGAGGACAGTCCACACAACGAACAACACTACAGCACCTCAGCAGATATATATGAGAGAGATCCACATTCCTTTTCCGGAAGCATCTATGGCCATTTACTTGCTTGAACATACACTCAGTAAAGGGGAATAGACAGGCATTCTGTATGAGTACATACCTAATTCAAGGAAACTTGGAAAGGCAATCTTAGTTCCTCTTCACCCTGGGGAATCATAACTACATGTTTCAACCGTTTTGCAATTCAACTCTCTTCACCTAGATCTACCTAATCTCTTATTTCTGTGGGCACCTCCCAGTAAAATTCCCACATGCAAGTCTGTTTCCCAAGGAATTCCACTTAAGACAGATGTTAAACTTAGGCATCATTTGAATAAATTAGCTAAAATACCAAAGAGCTACTGTTTGTATTTATCAGATTGGCAAGGTTAAAAGATTCATCTGATCCAGTGTTGTTAAGGATATGAAAACAGCCATTCAGAAACTTAAGGAGCATTTAAATTGACACTGACTTCTAGGGGGCCGTTTAGAAAAATATATTCAAAGTCCATAAGCATGGATTCTTGCAATTCTTCTTTTAGAAAGAGAAAATTATGAAAAAGTGTGCAGATATTATATATGCAAGTTTGTCACTCCAGCATTGGTCATGCATGACAATATGTTGAAATTCTTTAGGAAAAAAATTCAAGTTTTCTTATATCCATATGCTTATATTATGTAGTAAGGATTACACAGCTACATGATATATCTGTATATAGATATTTGTATGTCTATTTAAACAGCATAAGCATATCTGAAGTAATTGATAAAATATTATTTGGCAAAATAAGTAAAAATATTTGGATAAATTACTATGAATCCGAGTATAATGCAGAGAACAATAGTATTTTATGCATGTTATAGGATCATTTCAGGTTTATAGCATGATTTCAGGTTTATGTGTTCTTAATGAAAATTAAGAATAAAGTTACTTTATTATTATTTTTTAAAAAAAGAAAATGATGACCAATTTGGGGTATTTGTTTTAGACTCTTCGATCTAGGTGGTCAATTTAAAAATTCACCGTAAATTGTCTTATGTGATATAATTTCTTAGCTCTCATTCGAACAGATGAGAAAAGCATGGTGTATATAAGTACCTTATTCTTAGAACAATAAATTAAAATGTTTCTTCTACTGTGTCTTCATCTAATATTTTACCTCCAGATTAGATTTTATAAGTTACAGATAACATAAGAAGTACCAAATGAGACTCATTTCTCCTTTTTCACAACCTTTCCCTTGTTTTACTCTTCTCCCTTTAATTTTCTTCTTTTCAGTTTTTTTTCTTCAATTTCAATTTGGACTTTTGCCTATCATTACCAGATCAAAGCTCTTACACTGACAAAATGAGATAATTACCACAGCATAGTGGCTGTTACATAGCAATGTAGTAATATATATTAATCATGTGGATTATTAGCAATCACTGGAATTGTTTAACCTGGTTGATGGGAAATAGGATGATCTTTTTGTCAGTAAAGTTTCCACGTTTCTGTCCAATAATTCTCTCTGAAATAGAAGTGCAATACAGGGGCTTGATGTTCTCAGAATAATGCGCTCTTAAATCTTCCTGGCACTAACAGCGTAAGTACTTACTATAAAAACCCAAGTCCCTGCCCACAGCAGTCCAGCAAGAAAATTGCTTATTGTATATATCCTTTGTGTATCTTGCTTGCCATGACAGACGGCAACAAGAAAGAAAGGGAGTTTCAACTACATCAAATTACGGCAGATATTGATAGAGTAGAAGACACACACGTAGTTGGGGTGATGAAGAAAAAAAAAATCCCTCGGCATTTTCACAAGGAAATCTACCCTCAGTCAGACAAGCAGAGGGAGAACAGGAGCCCCCAGAGGTTTTGAGGCCAGAGAAGAGATGGATAGTTTAAAGAGAAAAGTGAAGTGACATAAGAAATCAAAGAATATTTTACCCGCAGAAAGAAAATCAATGAAAATGATGAACTGCTATTCAAAGGAAATAAACTGATTATTCCAGATTCCACAAGAAGGGAGGTGCTGCAGGCAATCCATCAGGATGAGCAGGATGTTGGAAGGTGAGGGAGGAAGCCTCCATGTGATAGTCTATCTTTCATATTCTAGCCCCGGAATGAAAATATTAGATGTGGGAAACACAATTTACAATGAATTCCCTTAGTGCAATAAAGCCCACTGGCATGTATATATTTTCTAATTCTTTTCTATGTTTTTCCTTTTATACTTCCTAAATGAGATTCCCCCAAAATATTAAAGACACAATAATGTGCACATGAAAAAGAATAAACAATAAAATGAATCTTCACGTACTTACCAAGCAACTTAAATAGGACTTTATCCCTATCTTACAAGCTCTGTGGATTTTCCTCATGATGTCCCCCCGCCTTCTTTACCCCAGCAAAAGAAAACCACCCCTCTGATTTCTGATGTAATCATGTATTTGGTTTTGTTTGTAGCTGTCAACTGTGTATGTATATATACACACACATACACACAACACATCAATTTTTTTTTTGAGAGACAGACAGAGTGTGAGCAGGGGAGGGACAGAGAGAGAGAGGGAGACACAGAATCTGAAACAGGCTCCAGGCTCGGAGTGGTCACCACAGAGCCCGATGCAAGGCTCGAACCCATAAACTGTGAGATCATGACCCGAGCTGAAGTCAGACACTCAACTGACTGAGCCACCAAGGTGCCCCTGTTCTCTTTTTAATGTTATTATAAATGTAATCAACTGCCCATTTACTTACTAGTTTCATTTAGTTTTATGGTTTTGAGATGTACACACGTTTACTGTATAAGCATATTGTAGGATAGACCAATTATTCATTCAGTTGATTGTTGAAAGGTGGTTGGGTTGTTTGCACTGTTGCTATTATCAACAATGACATCATCTATCACAGGGACCTAGAGTATGTATATGTTCAAATCTATTTCACAATAAAATTGGTTTTTTTACAGACATTTTTATTGATTTTGGACCCCACAGCACTGTATCAGAATTCCCTTTTTCTCCATCCTTAACAAGATTTGATATTGTTCTATTTTCAAATTTTTGTCACTTAAGCATTCCCTGCTGTTTTCATTTATACTTGCCTGATTATTATCAAGTTTGAACATTGTCTCATTAGCGTATTCAGTATTTATATTTGCTCTTCTGTAAACTTCTTGTTCATGACTTTTGCTACTATTTTGGTGGGATGTTTCCCTTTTAGTAACCGTTTTGAACAAGTCTTTCATATATTCTGGATATTAAACCTGATCAGCCCTAAGTTGCTATAACTTCTTAAGATTGTAACCTTTTTTAATGTTTATTTATTTTTGAGACAGAGACAGAGCATGAACAGGGGAGGGGCAGAGAGAGAGGGAGACACAGAATCCGAAACAGGCTCCAGGCTCCGAGCTATCAGCACAGAGCCCGACTCAGGGCTCGAACCCACGAACCATGAGATCATGACCTGAGCCGAAGAGGGACACTTAACCAACTGAGCCACCCAGGCGCCCCTTGAGACTGTAACTTCTTACTCTTTTCTGATATTATTATATACACAGATATCATTAAACTTATCAAATGTTTCCTATATGATTCGTATTTGCTCACCTTGTTTTTAAAAGAAATTTAAAAAAAAACACTTATACCACAAGCTAAAAATAAGATATTCTCCAATATTAACTTCTAAAAGTTTTAGATTTTTTTCCTTTCCTACCGTATTAAAGTGGTGATGTTTGCACAACACTGTGAATATAATTAATGCCACTGATAGTATGTTTAAAGATGGCTAAATTTTGTTATGTATATCTTACTAAAATAATACATAAAATATCTATAGAAAGATTCATTCACTGCTTGAAGGGGTCCAAAATTCTTCATTCTTTTTCAAAGAGCCTAAATCAAAATTTCCAAACAACTAACAAAGAAGATTAATGCCAATTTTTGAGGTGGATAGGATTTTTATCAATTTCCCTCTTTTGGAGATAGACTTTACTTTCAGTCAGCTTCACTAATATTGGTATTCACGGGGAGAAATGTGGGTTTAAATGAATATTTAAAAGTTTTTCCCTCAACTTTTCATAAAACTACTCCAGTTTAAGGAAGATCTCCCAACAGGAACTCGGTTGACCAGTATCACAGCTACAAGTCCAGAGCAGATTTTGTTTCCATTCTATACGAGAAATACACACATTTGACAGATTCATGGTCTCTCACTGTTGATGGTAGGAGAAGAACGCAGTATTGACTCATTGTCTAGTTTGGGCAAGATACACTGACTCCTTTACCAAAACCATCTTACTTAATCCTCGTGACAGCATTTTAGAGGTGAGGAACCTAAGGCTTAGAGGTTAAATATCTCATTAATAAAGCAGAAATTAGAACTCAAGCTTGCCTTACTCAAAACAAAAAACCAACCAACAAACAAAAAACCCTGGGTGCTGTTTCCATTTTCCAACCTGTTATCTCAGAAACACCTGTAAACGTGAGAAGGGTAATTGGCATTTGTTAAATGGGCCAGGTGCTTCACTACTCTCACTTCATATTCACAACCATTATACTAAGAAGCTGGTATTAGTCAAATTAAAGAGATGAAAAAAAAAAAAAACAAGGCTCTGTAAGTTAATTGTCCATGTGTATGTCAATGACACAATTTAAATTATTCTTTGTCTGGCTTTCGTTCTGCCTGTGCATTCGTTCCCTATATCCCCACAAAACTATTTGGTATGATAATGTATCGAGATATTCATTTTTCTTGTTTTTTTTTTTCCTTGTATGGCATATGTCTCACCACTGAGTCTTTTTATAGTCAAATCTTTTTCTTCTTCTTGCCTTAGGAATGCAATTCTTAAAGTGAGAACACTGAACCAGCTGCATTAGCTTCATCTAGGACCTTTCTAGAAATGCAAATTCTCAACCCCCACCTAACATCAAAAAACTGGTGGTAGGGCCCAGCAATCTGTGTTTTATCAAATTCTCAAGTGATTCGGATACACACCCAAGCTTGTGGGACCACTGATGTAGGGGAAAGTTCATTGTGGGCTATATCAAAGAGAATTTACTTCTAAACAAACTGCCCTCCTGATTTTCAGTTTCTAGAAGTCTGGGCTTCTTGCTAGAATAGAAACAGTCTCAATGCTAGGAAATGCATGAAGTTCTGAAGTTCTGCTCACTGTGGAAATCCATGACTCTTTGCCCCTGAGAGAAGTGGAGAATCCCTTTTTGGTGCATGTTTACTATAATAATTTAACTTCCCTTCCCAGGCTCCACAAAGATTACCAAATGTATCAGAGAAGTAGAACAGCTACTAGACTTTAGACACCCATATAGGCTTGGCCAGTGCTATTATCCTGAGCAATCTGTCCGAATGTAAAAGATCATAATGTAGGGGGTCGGGGAGATTCCTTAAGAATGAAACATAACGGCATTGAAAATGATGGTAGGATTCATTGGAATTAAACACAGTAATCCAGGGCGAAAAAAGTTTACACGTACTGTGAAACAAATTCTACAAAGTACCCTGAAAGACACAAAATCTCAATACATTATAAGGCGAATGCTTACAAACAGCATATTTGTGTCTCCCTGTAATTCTTATGTTGAAATCTAACCTACAATGGATGGTATGAACAGGTGTGGACCTTGGGAGGTAATTAAATTTAGGTAAGGCCAGGGCACAGAGACCCCCTGATAGTATTAATGCCCTCAGAAGAAGAGGAAGAGAGTAGGGCTCATTATGTCCTCTATACAAGCATTTAAGAAGATAGATACCCTGTTGCAAACCAGGATCAGTGCTCCCACCAACACTAGCTCTGCCAGAGTCTTGATCTTGAACTTCCCAGTCTCCAAAAACTCTGACGAACTGTTGTTTAAGCCCCCTCTCGATGGAACTCTGTTATAGCAGACTGAAGTGAACAGGACAATTTTTAAAATGGCCTCTGCATCTTTCCTCTTACACGCAAATACACTTTTGCAGAAATGAGAAGGAACATAATGCTTCTTCCTTTCTTTACTTAAAAAAATTAGCTAGCACTCCTAGTTAAATTATGAATACAGAAAATATCATCTACAGAAAGCAAAGTGAAGATCTACTCTTTTAGTTACATACATATTCATTTATTTTAGAAGGAATAAAAAAATAAAAAAAATATTCAACTTTGAAAAGCTTATAGATTGGTTGCTGCTTTTTGAAAGAAACCCCAGCATTTCAGGATTATGTTCAGAAAATGTCTTAGATCCGAAAGTACCTTGCATGTGCAGAATTAAAAAACCTAGATCATTTGTTGTATTTCTTTCCATAAGATAGGTTTTAGGCACATATTTTATAGAGTAGGTGTCTGGGATGAAAAGAACCTCTGAGTTTTGTCCAATACTGTAACTTTGGTAAGTATCACACTTGCTGTCCATTCAATTTAATTCCCCAGTTAATAATAGCAATAATCACAATATAACTAAAATTTTTTTAGCATTTTCTATGTGTCAGGCATTATTTTCAGTGTTTTACATTTATTAGCAGACTTAATCCTTAATCCTTCTTTGTTACTGATATCAAATATTTCTGAAGTTTAAAAGTGCACATAAATAATATTTAAGAATTGCCGTTTCTACATTCCTAAGTGAATTATTTACTTGTTTCTTCAACCTATAACACGTATATGTTGAAGGCTAGGAAGTAATTAAGAACTCAAAATTAGATATGAAACAAACTTAGATATAAATTTAGAACTTTAGAAATAAGCATTAAACTACTTTGAGCATAACTTAAATGTAAGTAAAAATACTCACATTTTCAGCGACTATGAGAATCACGAGAGAGCTGACAAAAAATGTAAGATTCAGGGTCCCCAAGTCTCCAGCTATCAGACGTGGCCTTGTTTATAGCAAAGACCCTAACCCACTGATCCTATGTATTTGGTGACTACGATTTACAGACATAATTACTATGTTTTCTAAAACCAAAGGTTGAGGAAACTGGTAGAGTAAATAATTTCCTTTTCTGATTTGTTGGTTTCC
The DNA here is from genome assembly GCF_027475565.1 of Acinonyx jubatus. NCBI lineage: Eukaryota > Metazoa > Chordata > Mammalia > Carnivora > Felidae > Acinonyx > Acinonyx jubatus. The sequence goes on from NC_069391.1 coordinate 45,522,092, forward strand.
TTGTATTTAATGGATAAGAATACAATAATAGGTATAACCTAATTATTGGATTTCTTAAGCAAAATCTCCTCAATTATTCTAAAAACTAGAGGTGTATAGTTAATGTGATTATAAATCATGTTAATGAAACACAGTAACTTGGAATAAATCTTTGATTTTATTAACTTTGCTGCAATCATTAAAACTCACACTATAAAAGGAAATTTGGGTGTGGGGGTGGGGGGAGGAGCCAGATGGGGTGGTGTTATTTGATCATTACAGAGTTTGTTAGGCAAGATGAAAAAGTTCTAGAGATTAGTTGCACACCAATATGAATGTAGTTAACACTACTTAATTGTGCACTTACAAATGGTTAAGATGGGAAATTTTATGTTATGTGTATTTGACCACCATTTATTTAAAGGAGCAAAATAAAATAGAAAGGAAAAATTTACCTTTTTCCTACAATGCTAGTAGGAGCTAAAATCTTTACGCAAGTGTCTATAAGCAAACATGAAAGAGGAGGATAGAAGTGGGGAAATTAAATCAACATTTGTTGACTATTCACAGCTAGCTATTTTAAGTATTATTAGCTTCTCATTTTTAAATATAAATTTAAAGTCAATATAACATGTGTTCAGTCTAATGTTAACCAGGAAGTGTTACAATTGACATGCAAACATAATTTTGGAAGGATCCAAGCTCTCGCTCTTATACTAGAGTACTTTTCAAAATATCACACCAAATGCAACTCTATCAGACCAAAAAAGGATTGTACTGAGTAGGTGCTCAAAAAGAAAATAATGAGTATCACCTAGCTGAGAATTCAATGAACTTCAAATAGCATCGATCTTACTGACACTAATTACAATTCTCATGAAGTTAAAATCTATCAAGAGCTTAGATATATAAGCAGCCTCCCTTTATTCTCCAGGTTAGCAATTTAATGCAGTTAATCTAATAAAAATATATCCCTACATCAAGAGGTAAAAAACTCATCATCACAAATTTAAACCTTCATGTTAGTGTTTGACAGTAACTGAGATGATAGGTTTAAAATCAAAGATTAGTCTTCTCTGGGATGGCTGGTTGCATCTCAACGCTAGACAGAGCATGGACTGGACTTGGGTCCCCTTGCTTCTGACAGGGAAACCCAGTGTTCCCAGATAATGGAAACCCTATGCCTTTTGAGTAGCATATCTTGTAGGAATTCCTGACTCTATGAGGAGACCAGCAAAGACCTAACGAAACCAATCTGCATCAAGGTGGACCCCAGTGCTACCCTTTCACCCACATTTTCCCCTCATTATGATACTAAAAATTACACCGAGGGGTGGAGATTTAACATGCTAATTAGATATGCAATGCATGAAAAAGCATGTTCTATCCACTGTACTGTGTGCCCAACTTTCTGTGCCTCTCCCCTCCTCCGCGTGATTAGACATCACTCCTTTTGCATCTTTACATCTTTGAAAACTTTCCCTGGTCTTTGGTCAAGGTGCCTGCCTGAAGAACCTTTTTTTTGTGTGTTGTCTCCCTTGTGCTGAAGCATAAGTCCCAATAAAAGCCTTGCCTCGAACTCCCATCTGACCTCTAGTCATTTTCTGTTGTTTAGAGAGCCCAAGAAGCCAAATGGATAACATAAGTGCATTTAGCATTGTGAGTAAGAGCAGAGACAACTGTGATAATACTTGCAATGGACTAAAACAAGAACAAAAATATAAAGGAAGGATTACATATGTGTATGTATAATATATATATATAGCGCCATGTTCCTTGTATAGCTGAATCAAAGCCTGGCCAGAGAGAAGGACTGCAGTGACCTCTATCTTTTAATGTTTTCCATGGGGAGAACAGTGAACAGTAAGGCAACCTCAAATTGAGGTAAAATTGCAATGGAGAAGCCAGTCTTTATCCTGTCTCAGAATGGAGCTAAAGGAGTAGACGTGTGACTGATAAAGTAAAGAGTTAACTTGCTCATGGAAACCAGTAAGCTCTGATGCCCTGATAAATTTTCCTGAAACAGTGACTTCCACTTGTACTGTGCCTGAATGACCACGGGCTGAGTGTTAAGAGTAGAAGTATTCAGCTGAGTGACATCATTGTTTCTACATTATGTAACTCCGGTCACCAGTTACAGTACTGATGCTTGCAAATGACCTCAGTGTAAAAAAAAAAAAAAAAATTATCAGGCTCTAGGCTATTTGAATAATTCAAGTCCACAAACATCTTACTTGACTAGCGAAGGTGAGTTTGCAGCTGGTAAGCTGGCATGATGCACCCATAACAGTATTTACTGCACGTGAACCTCAAGGACGAATGTCCTCAAGGAACATTTCTTTCTTGGGAAGAATGACCTATGAGCTGTGATACGCCAGACTTTCTCACAGTCTCATGGGAAAAGAACTTCCTGATGACAATGAAGAATCCCTTCTAAAAAACTTTTTGGATTATGAATACATGTATTCTAGCCATAAAGTTGCATGTTACACACACACACACACACACACACACACATATATTTATATCAAAACTTATTAAAACTGCATATGAAAAATACTGTTGATACAAATAGTTACATACGATTTCGATAACACTGAAGTTAATCTAACAGTAGTTAAAATTAAAAATCAAGACTAGCAGAAATAAGGTCACAATTTTAAACAAAACTGAGTATAAATTCATGAAATGCCTTTGAAATTTAACATAGCGCTCAAGCCCACCATGGAAATGTGTTCTGGAAAAGAGGAAAACCATATATTTAGGAATGTGTTTGTGTGCATGTTTGTTTAGAAAATTTCAGAAAATATGAATTTCTATATGTGGATTTATACTGGGGTATAGAGTATCCGCTTATTAATAAATTAGCAACAATAAATGCACTTACTTGTGTTACTTAAGATTCCAGAAAAAAACACGAGACGCTCAAAATAGATGGTGAAAGAGAGTATGCTGAAGAAACTGTTTTTGAAAATGTGGTGGGGGGTGGGTGTGGAACTAGGTAAAATAGCCTTGAAGCTAGCAACAACAGAAGAGGACCAGATACCAGGGCCCACCAGGACCTACAGGTACCAGAGAGAAAATACCCCAGAGGAATTGTCCATATTGGTAGAGAAAAAGAGTGGAAACAGAGTCAATGACAAATTGCAGCCTGGGCAAGGAGGGAGTCAGGGGAAACACACCATGACTTCTCCATCCTTCCTCTCTCCTACCTTTGATGTGCTTCCCACTCGCCAGCTGAAAGCCAGATGGCAATGGAGCCCTGCTGGAGTGGTCCATAGGGTTCGGCTCCTCAGGCACCAAGCAGGGTGGAAATGGCAGATTATGAAACTGGAGGGGAAAAAAGACAATGCTCAGCACAATTTATATAGGGCTTTGTAGATTTTCAACAACGATTCACACAAATCTATTTAACTCAAATAGCCTTGAAAGAGAAGTAGAGAGAAAGAAATGTGAAGTTCAAGATTTTGAGTTTCCCAACACTGCCCATTTAATGTGTAATAGAGCCAATAATTAAGCTGTCTTCTAATTCCATCCCCAGAATTTTTCAGGCTAGTTGGGAACGATGTTAGAAAATCTAAATAGCTTAAAGAAATGCTATGGAACCCTTTCTCTTCTCTAATGCTGGGTTTTAAAAATAGTAATGTAGAAATGAAGTATGTAATGTGAATATGGGGTTGAAATAAACCTTCACTAGCCATGTGTCCATTTTTACAGCAGCCTCGAAGAGTCACAGAGTCTCTGGGAGTCCTGCACCAATCCTCTGAGAGAACCATCACTGAAGTGCATGTTGGAACATATGGTAAAGAATACAGCAAAAAATCTAAGACCCTAAAACCCTCCACAAGGAAATAACTTGAGCTCCACTAGAATGGCAAAACCTACATTTTGTTCTGTTAATGAGAAGTGACTGAAGAAATTTATAGGAGATCTCAAAACCAGAAAGTAAGCCCTCTGTTTATTCAGAGCGAGGATTCTAGCTATCCTTTTATAAGACTTGTGCCCTTACAAGGTCTAGAAAGGTCCTCAATTCAAAAGAAGTCATACTACTTAGAGAAAGGTGGTAAAATTAACAGATCACTGTGAATCGAAACAGTAGGTACTGTTAAATTGGGCTGTGCTGTGTGTCTTTAGAGCAGCATTTAGAGGAAGAAATGGTAATTGCAGAAAGGTAACACAGCTCAAATTAAACAGGCGCTTCAAAAAAGTTCTGATTTGTTTTGATGGAGAATGGTGTGTGTGATGTATAGTGTTTTGAGGTGTGCAGTTGAGGCACAAAGTGTGAGGAGTTTGAGGCCCATCAACAAAGTTAGCTTGAATGATAGACCAAGGCTAGTTCATAAATAATGGGAGATGAAAATTACCCCCCTCCTCATATATTCTAGAACTGAATCCTAGAGTAAATCTCTTCGGGGACAGTTCTGCAGGCATTTTGCAACCTTAGAAACACTGAGTAGCATATCCATTGCGTTAAGTGAGGTAGAGAATTGCTGTTTTTTAACACCACAAGCTGCATGCCATAAAAATGCTGTATCATTCATCTGATTTGTAATAAATCTTTTGTATTCTTTCCTCACAATAATTTATCTGAAATAGAAGCCAACACCTTCCAGGTTACTAAGCCCAGCTATTGAATTAATTCATGAGCTGGACTGAAAAAATGGGCCATTCTTCACCACCAGGATCATGAATATTTTAATGTCTGAATAAAGTTAGAGCAACTCAACTTTGTGGCGATGCCACCAAGAGAAAAATAGAGAATTAGATGCTATAGTGGACACTCTAATTTATTTCAACATAATTGAGATAATAACAAAATTAAACCGATTGTTGCAGGTGAAACCCAACACTAGCTTAAACACCCATAATTGTTAATTCATGGAAAATTGGAGAATTACTATCCTCTCATGGTTTTGGCCATCCTAAGGAGACACCAAACCTTTCTGTACTGTAGAAAGAGGGGTGTGATTTCATTATGTGTTGAAACAACATCTGCACCAATATGCCCATAATTCCACCAATTCAGTAACAAAAATATGTTGACCACAATTCCCCAGAATAGGCTTCCTTAATCCAAAGGACCAGAACTGGGTGTGTGAAGACACATGTGAATAATCCCAGATAAAACAATGACTTTTTGAAAAATTTTTCTGCCAACCCTAACAACCTGACAACGCAAAACGGAACTGAAGAGTCGGGAGCATAATTTTTCTCTGTTCTCCAACAACTTTGTCAGCTTATTCTTACCAAAATCAGAAAGGATAAAAGAAACATCCACAAAAGACTGATGAGATATTTGAAAATATATGTAGTATTTTAATGAACTATTGCTTCTATCATGGTTTTCCTTGATCGGTGGAACAATTGGGCAGGCATATGTAACCTAACCTATCCTCAAGCATACGTAGGCATGCCTCATTTCCAACCAATAGTATCCACAAATCCTCCGCCCTACCACTACCACCACCAGCAGCAGCTCAGTGATTAAGTTAATCATCTAACTCAATGCTTCTCAACAATGGCAGCATACTGGAATTACTGAAGGGAGTTTGAATCAGAATTTCTAGGGGTAGGAATGGACTATCAGCTGCTTTTTTTTTTTTTAAAGATCCATGTAGGATTCTAATGTACAGTTAGGACAGAGGACTGTTGCTATCCCGTACAAAGATACTGAAAGTGAACATGGATTTATTTGCATTACTTTCAGGACTTGAAAATCACTGCTTTTAACTAAATTTCCTATCTTCTTTCATTACTAGTACAATGCCCTTCGACTCATAGGTATTTGGTGAGAATTCTTTAATTAAAATGAACATTAAATGAAAACTTTACCATGTTGAGATATCTTCTAGTAAATTTTTATTCCTGTATGACCTTAAGCATACTAATTCTTATCACTTATTTACACATTTGTAAAGTGGGGATAATTGTGTTTACTTTCTGGCATTATCCTGCAACAAAATGGGTTAATATATCAGCAAGTATTATAAAATGTTTGCTTATAATAGACGTTATATAGTAGCTATCAACAAATAATTATAAATTGTAATTTTGAATATGTCATTGTAGTCATAATTGCAGTGTTCATAACTTTTGACTTAAAATTTATGCAACAAGTATTTATTAAGATTTACCATGGGTAGGCAATGTCCTGTAGGCTGACATCTAGCAAAACAGACTAAAATCCCTTTTCTTCATTGAATTTCATTTTCAGGGATACTGATGATAAACTATATAAGAAAAAGGACCAAGGAGGACAAGGGGGTTGGGAGTGGGAAACAGTGGCTTGGTGGGGAAGCAGTAATGTTAGATGGGATAACAAGGGAAGTACTTATTGAGACAGCTGCAATTTGAGTGAATGCCTGAGGGAAGTACGTAAGTAAATATCCCAGGAAGATATTTGGGAGAAGGTATTTCAGAGTAAGGTAACAGTAAGAACATGCCTGGGGTGTTCAGGTAGCAGCGAGGAAGCTATTTTGTCAGTAGTAAAATCAACTAAGAGCAAAGTATCAGGAGGTTAAGATAAGACAATTAATGCAGTTGGAGGTGAGGTGACCTATAAAGCCTTGTGGATTGTGATTTTGCCCCTCTTGTGTACTCTTTCAGGTAAAGTTCTATTTCCTGCCTCCACGTTGCAGTGCAACAATTAAAACAAGTTATGAACAAAGAGTTGTGATCAAAATATGGTATGTGATTCTCATAGACCAGCGAATATAATTGCCTCAGCATGGTGATAAGCATTTTTTGAGATGGTAACTGCTCTGCAGTCCTGCTCCCTGGATGCTTCTGAAGGGCATGACTCACAGCCACCAAAACACAAAACAAAACAAAACAAAACAAAACAAAACAAAACAACCCACCCACAGCAGAAGGTAGAAATGGACTTTGGTTGTTTAACTCATTAAGATTCTGAGTTGTTTGTTACTGCCTATGATTTACCCTGACTCAAACACACCTCATACTAAGGACTTGCACTTTTATTGTGAATAAAATGGAAAACTCGTGGTCATGTCTAAGACAGGTATGAAATAATTTGACTTATGCTAGACAGTATCATTCTACTTTGTTGAGAATAAGATAAAAGCCCTAGGCAAGAATAGAAGCTCTTGGGCCAAAGTAACTGTTGAGAATGTGATTGCTTGGTGAAGTGGGGACCACATGCAACTCTTTAATCAGAAGAGAGGTGAAGTAACTCACATATCCAGCCTAGTACCTACATTGCTTCTGCCAGCTTAATTTCTGTTCTGTCTTTGGCCCCAGTCATTAATTGGGATGCTTTCATTTTTGTTTTTCCCTAAGTTCAGTTGCCTATAATTTAATTCTTATGCAAATATGCATTATAAATAAAAGTAATTGATCAATTTAGAAATGCAATAATGTATATTCAGGATCTACCATGTGACAGGCAGTAGACATTTAGACAGATACAAAATCTTTTTCCTTGCTCTTGACCCTCCATCTAGTTGGAGCCTCTAGAAACATACAATGAGTTGCCCATAATAGTAAAAGTACCAATTTGTTTTTTTTTAAGAATAGCAGTGTTAGAATTCATTTAGGAAAGAGTTAAATCAGATCATTACTGTTAACTTTATAGAACAGGTACAATGTGAGCTTTCAGGGGGAAGGTAAGACTTTCATGAGCAAAGAGTTGGGAAGGCATTTTAGTAACAAAAGCTTAGATATCAGTGAGTCAATCATTTTCAGATAAAATATGTAGACCATTTCTAAAGAAATATAAAGCTTATTAAAAAAAAAAAAAGCACATTTGAAGAAAAAAGAAAGCAGCAAATTTTATAAAGGGCCCTGAACAACAGAATAGAGAAAATACAGTCTAGCCAAAGAAAAAATTTTTGGTGGTATTATAGTTTCAACATGACCAAAGGATATTTATAATTTTAATATGCAAAGATGAAATGGGTCACTTAAAATATGACTGTGACAACATACCTGATTCAACTGTCTATGTAATTTTGTCCCTACTTTAAAAAGAAACACTAGCTGGACTGTTTCATTACACACTATTTTATCTCAAATCTAAATCCAGGAATTATAGTGAATGCCTAAGGTAATAAAAGAAGATAAAATAAGTTAATATATATTTCCTAGCTAGGGAGAAAAAGAAGAAACAATTGTACTGAGAGCTAACAAAAATAAATTACTTTTTAAAGAAATCTCACAAATAATTCTGCAAGAACATTATATTATTTATTTTCATAAAAATATTGCTTGTATAAGGAAAGAACTTGTGAATATTTGCTAATATACCACTATCTCAAAGCAAATTTCTGAAGTCTTAGATCAAATCTTATCATTTCCATTGGCATAATGTTCAGTTATAAGTCCAGTCTTCTGTAAAGGTCAAACGGATTTCTTACAGGAGGGAAAAAAAAAATGATAGATTTGATCTGGTAAACAATTATTCAAAGATAAATTAAATTAGAGGATATTCTAGAAAGGAGTTGATAGGACCTAGCAGGGCACAAAGGATGTGCAAAAAGAATGTGCCCTTCGGGATCGGTTACATTGCCATTCTGAAATATAAAATATTATAATTGTGTTAGTGTAGCCATCAATGAAAGACAATGTGGAATACTGAGATTCTTATCAGCATTCAGGTTTCAGCCTGATCAACGACACTATAGGTTTTTAAATTGCTTATATCTAAGGGTGTTTCATTCTGATGAAAAAGCAATGGGTTTAATTACTTTAAGCATTAAAAAAATGTAGTTAGTAATGATAACATTTCAAGCCTCAAGATAAAGAGTGTAACACCAACTAAAGCCTTCTTTAAAGATGGGATGTGATTTCAGGTTCACATATAAGTTCCTTAAAATATGATTATTTTACCATAAAAAGTAAATAATGTTGCTCTGAGAATTCAAAATTTTTATTTTTGGATATGAGTTCCAATGAGCAAACATTATTTTAGAAAAAAGAAGGCGCTGAAAAAAAAAGATACTACGTGTTTATCATCAAAGGCTTCATAGTACAAAGTTATTTGATTCTTTAAAGAAACATAGAGGAGATAGACAAGAAGGGTAGGTAAGACAAGAGAATAGAAAACATGGAACAGTGCTGATCATCACAGGACAAAGTCTACCATGATAATTAACCAGATCTCTAGATGGCACAGAGGACATATAAAATGCCTCAAACAAACAAACAAAAAAATCGAGTACCTTGATTTGTGAATGTTGCTTTGTCAATATTTATAGTTGGCACTTGGTTTAGAATGTCAGAGTTGCTGTTACTTTTATACAATTCATCCAACGCTACTACCTTGTACTCAAATAATCCATACCCTCAGATTGGTGATTTTATTTTCGACTATAAATTCTTACCATAGGCCAGTCTGTCTTCCTCTATCATATACTATCTAGTGGCTTATCTTTATCTTTCTGGGTGAGGGCATCTCACCTATAGAAATGCAGCATCCTTAGGGACTGTGGAGAAGTAAAAGTATGCACCAATCCCCAGAATATATTCGTTCACATTCTATTCACGTCTTGTACAAGTATAGTAAGTTTTCTCTTTCCTCACGTACATTCAAGGGATTGTGTTCAAATTTTCTTCTCTCTTCTACATCAAGTCATAGGATTTATATTAAGCACATAATACGCAGCACAATTTATCTTTTTTAAAAATTTAGACTTCTGTGTTTGCTTGGTTTTCCCCTGCTCTTTCACTAAGTGAGGTAACTGGAGGCCATACACAGCTTTAAGTTCAACTGACTCTTGTACAACATGAGTTTGAAATGAGTGGGTCAACTAATATGTAGATTTTTTAAAATAAATACAGGATAGCATGTAAATGTATTTTCTCTTATTTTCTTAATAACATTTTTTCTCTAGTTTACTTTATTGTAACAATATAGTATCTAATACATATAAATATGTGTCAATTGACTGTTTACGTTATTGGTGAAACCTCTGGTCAACAGTTGGCTATTTGTAGTTAAGTTTTGGGGGGGCCAAGTTACCCGACGGATTTTGACTGTGCAAGGGACCAACGGCCCCAACCTCCATGTTGTTCAAAGGTAAACTATATGTTGTCAGTGGTAAAACCCTTATTCCACTATTGGTGACCTTAATTTTGAAGCCTGTGTGTGTCATTAGAAGTTAGAGGTCAACACACTTTTTCTGTAAAGGGTCATATATTAAATATTTTAAGCTTCCAGGCTACATAGGTCTCTGTCTCATATTCTTCTTTGTGTCCTTTAAGAACACTTTAAACTGTAATAAATATTCTGAGCTTGTAGCCATTGAGAAGTAGATAGTGTGATGGATTTGGCCTTTCAGCAGTAGTTTGACAACTCCTGTTCCACATTATTGAAGCTCACTTAACATAGTTTTCTTCATTTATGTGACTGTGTGAGAACTGAGTGAGATCTATACAAGCCTAGACCTCAGGAAGTGTTTAAAAAGTGTTGACGATTATTGATGGCAATTTTATCATTAGGATACTTGTAAGTAATAGAGGCAGTTAGCAAAGAATAATATATTTATTGCCATTTGAAGGATTTGAATCATGATAGACATGCTGATAACAGATATTCTGAGAAAGGATTAGAAGCGCAACATAAGTCTATCGTTTGCCTTAAGTGAAATGCAAATCAAAACCACACGATACCACTTCATACCCACTAGGGCTGCTATGGTAAAAAAGATAACTAATCATAATAACTCTAATAATAAGTGCTGATGAAGATGTAGATAAACCTAAAAGAGCAAATTAAATCTAAAGTAACCAGAAGAAAGAAAATGATCAAGATCAGAGTGAAAAATCAATAAATAGAGAAAAAAAGAGAAAGAAATTATATCAAAAACTGGTTGAGAATTTCAAAAATCAATAAACCTCTAGCTGGAATAGTCAGGAAATAAAAAAGATATAAATTATAAAAACGAGTAATGCAAGAAGTGATACCACTGGAGATACTATAGACATTGAAAGGATAATAACAGAATATTATCAACAAGTTTGTGCCAATAATTTAAACACCATAGAGGAAATGAACAAATGCACTGAATTACGAAAACTGCCAGAGCTCACTCAAGAAGAAACAGATCAATTGAAGAACCTCATGTCTTTTTGAAAAATTTGAATTTGCACTTGAAAACCTCACAAGAAAAAAAAATATATTTCAGGCCTACGTGGCTTCACTGGTGAATTCTAGCAAGTTTTTTGTGTTTGTTTATTTATTTGATAGAGAGCAAGCCTGAGCACATGCACAAGTGGGAGAGGGGCAGAGAGAGAATTCCCAAGCAGGCTCCACACTGTCGACACAGAGCCCCATGTGGGGCTCAATCTCAGGACTGTGAGATCATGACCTGAGCTGAAATCAAAAGTCAGACACTTAACTGGCTGAAGCACCCAGAAGCCCCAAATTCTAGCAAGCTTTTAAGGAAAAAAGTATCAATTCTGTACAGACTCTTTCTGTAAAATTAAGGGAATGGAATAATTCCTGACTCGTTCAATGAGGCAAAACTTATCCTGATACCAAAATCACACAAAGATATTCCAAGAAATATCCATGACATTCCAGGTCAATATCCATGAATAAAGACACAAATATTCCAGATAAAATTCAGCAAACAGAAACCATCAATAAATACATAATTTGCAATTCACCATGTTAAACTAAAAAAGAAAAATTATACAATCTTTCCAATAAATGGAGGAAAATATTTGATATTGCCCAATATCCATTTCAGATAAAAAAAAATATATCAGAAAACAGGGAGTAGAAATCAAATAAATTAATCTGATAAAAGACAACTATGAAAAAAAAAATCTCAGATTATACTTAATGGAAAAAGTTGAACTGCTTTCCCTTTAAGATCAGGAAAAAAACAAGAATGTCCCCTATCCCCACTCCTATGCAACATCATTGTGAACATCCTAGCCAGTGCAACAATGCAAGAAATTTTTAACAAGTTCAGATTTTAAGGGAAGAATTAGAACTGTCTTTATTCATGGACAATACAACTATATGTCTATATGGAAAATCCAATGGAATCTACAAACAAAAAACTGATCCATAAATGTTATAAAGTCTGTTATATTTCTGTTACTAGTAATAAGCAATTAGAACCATTATTTTCTAAAATACCATGTATAGGAATATGCAGATATAACATATTTAGGAATAAATCTGCCAGATCTGAAAACTTAAAAATATCACTTAGAATTTTTTTCAAGATCTAAATAAATGTAGTAACATCATGAATTCATTAATTGGAAGACTTGGTATTGTTTAGATGTCAGTTCCCCCCAAAATGATCTGTAGCTTAAACACATATCAAAATACCAGTAATTTTTTGTAGGAATTGACAAGGTTATTATAAAATTTGTATGAAAATCAAAAGATCTAGAATAGGTGAAACAACTCTGAAAACAGAACTAAGTTGGAAGACTTAACCTGACCAATTTCAAGATTTATTTTAAAGCTACAAAGGTCAATATAACATGGTTGGCATCAAGACAGACAAACAGATCAATGGAACATAATAGAATCTAGAAATAGACTCACATGTATATGGTCAATTGATTTTTACCCAATTGTAAAGTGCAAGTGGTTGAAATGTTTATCTTTTCAACAAATGCCACTAGAACAGTTGGCTACCTACTTGGGAAAATAATAGCTTTGATCTATAACTCACAAAATACAATAACAAAAAACAAAAAACACAAAAACAAAAAAAAACCTCAAAATAGATCATAGTTCAAAATTTAAAATCAAAATTTTTTTAAAAAATTTAAAGAAGACATAGGAGAAAATCTTTGTGATCTATGTCAAAGAATTCTTAAATAGGACTCCTGACCCATGCTCCATCAAAAAATGATAAAGACCTCAGAAAATGTAATCATATCTGCCCTTCAAGGACATTATTAAAAGAAGGAAAAGACATGACACAGTAAAAATACTTGCATCATACATCTGATAAAAGGCTTATATCCAGAGTATCTAAAGACTTGCCAAACTCAGTAAGAAAACAAACAACTCAATCTGAAAAATTAGCCACAAACTGATATTTTAGCCTAGGAAACTCAGATTAATTTTGTAGATAAATCTGGATTTGAAACTCAGGTATTAAAATTACTTTTCATACTTGCCTTATGACCTGTTATTTTTTTTTTTTTCATTTTCCCCCTACCCACAATCTTCTAAAACCTGTGCCAGGATAGATAAAAGTTAAAGCCAAACAATGAAATTTTATGAGATATTCATTTACTTATTATATCTGTAAATGTACTTAGGTACATATGTTTTCATAAGTTACTTTTGTTTTCTCTTAATATACTATATTTGGACTCACCATACTAAATGAAAAGATAACATTTATGTGCCTATTGTTTGGTATATGAAAATCAGAGATTTTTAATTCTGAAAGAATTTTATTTAAGAGAGAAGTACATTTCAAGTGGAAAGTGGAAAGATAAATTTGAGAACATACAAGGTATAACACTCGATAGAAGATTATTACTTTGCATATGGATGCATACATCTTCTAGTTTTCATTGGGTATGTCATCATAGATGCAGAGGAAAATTATAAATATAACTAAATTATTCTTTCTCCTGAGGAGCCTAGGTTATTCACTGAAAAATAAAATGTCTCTGTATACACATAAACCACTACTTTTGTGTTCCTGTTGTCATTTTCCTTTTCTTTACCAAAGTAATGTTAGGAAAAAGTAACTTTTTGGGGCAAAGGAGATCGAGGTTCATATTTAAGGCTTAATCATTTTTAATAAGAGGTAAGATTCTTCATGCGTAAAAGTCTTCTTCACATGTAGCATAGGGATATCAATCCCTAAGGTGTTCACTAAAATTAGTGTATGTAAAGCATCCATGCTCAGTAAATGCTAATATCCCACTTCCACTCGCTGCTTTAATTCTGTCGTTGATGTCTACAATATGTGTGTTGAGAAACCATTATAAAAGAAGTGAAAGCCCAGTAATAGTTATAAAAATCCTTTCTAAAGGGGTTCTTCTTTGTCTTGTTAGTCAGTCAACAATTAGTACTTGAAATGCTAAGGACACCTAATACTCTTTCCAAACAATTTGACTCCTTCCTTGAGTATTTGTTTTTAACATAGTCATTTGAACCACTCTCAAAGATTTTATGGTAAAAGTGACAAGGGAGGGTGATTTCTAATCATTCAATTATTTGGAAAAAGTAGAAAAGCAAATAGCTCAAATAAAGACATAAATTATTTATGGGGCCCCTGGGTGGCTCAGTCGGTTAAGCGCCCAACTTCAGCTCAGGTCATGATCTCACAGTTCATGAGTTCGAGCCCCGCATCGGGCTCTGTGCTGACAGCTCAGAGCCTGAAGCCTACTTCAGATTCTCTCTCTCTCTCTCTCTCTCTCTCTCTCTCTCTCTCTCTGCCTCTACACCACTCGTGCTCTGTCTCTGTCAAAAATAAACATTAAAAAAAAGATATAAATTATTTGCAATATGTAAGAAATGGGAGCACTACTAATTAAAAATAACTGATTTCTAATCTATCAGGCTTTTGTTGATGTCATTCTATTCACCCTAACCAATATATTTGTTAAAGATTTTATTTTTAAATAATCTCTACATCAACATGGGGCTCAAATTTATAACCTTAAGACCAAGAGTCGCCTGCTCTACAGACTGAGCCAGTCAGGAGCCCCACCCCAACCAGTATTTTAATTCTGTGCTGGCTCAAGCAAATTAAAATATGTAGCGCAGCCTGAAATAAAAATATGGGGAACAGGCTAAGGAAATCAGCATTTTCTACGTTCTCAGGGCCACATCTGAGATGTAACAAATCTTTAAATATATAAAAAGATATTCAACAAGGTAGATGTGTGTATAGATACATAGGAGGAAAAAGAAGGACGAAGGAATGAAGGAAGGAATGCAGGCTGAAAAAGGAAGGAAGGAGGGAGGGAGGGAAGGAAGGGGAGAGGGAAAGAGGAGAGAAAAAAGAAGAAAGGGAGGGAGAGAGAAAGAAGAAAAAGTTCCTTTATGTTCTTCACATAACATCAACCCGGGCCTCATATTGTGAGACTTAGTATTTGGGAATTGTCTGTGTGTCATTATAAAAATCACTTCAAGCTGAGTAAAACTAGGTAACATGTTAGTCCATGTCGTCAGAGTAAAGGTGCTCTTTAAAAACAGCTCTGGAAGATGGTGATTTCTCCTTCTCCCCTCCGTTTACTAACAAGTATGGATTAGCAGACTACACAGTACAGCCTACTTCCAGCTCGCTCTCAAGCGCTGTAAACCAGTAACAGTTACCGACAGACTAGCAATTACAGCCTACACAATTCATTACCTCTTTTAACAGGGTTCTTTTGTTTCGTAGCATAAAGGAAAGAGAAACCCTGAATTGATACCCAGTCCTGTGTGGTTAAAGCTATAAATTCTGTAGAATTATGTCCCAAACTACCATTTGGTGCTACTACTTGAGGGCTCTGTTTATTTGTTTGCTGCTCTGTTTTGACTAAGGGAATAAGGAGTCTTCCAGAGAAACAGCTTGCCTGCTTCCCCCTGAAGCTGACTTCATTCTTTGAAACCACAGACTTATTTTTGTTTGGTCATGTTTTAAAAACCATGTCAAATCTGACTTTAAATTTGGAACTAAACATGAATTTTCAGGTCTTTTTTCTTTCTCTTTATTCTTGGAGAAATAAAATGTTCTGTCTCTAAGAAAAATACAAATATAAGAGTCTCTCCCAATATCTAATTTTTAAAACATTTAAATAAATCAATACCATATGGATTTTCTTTCTCTTACAATATATGTTTTAAGAAATCTATAGAAAAAAATGTCTCACATTTTTACCTAAAACAAAATCTGTCAAGAAACATCCTCAGCTGCTCAATACGGTGCATTTACTCTGCTCTCCAGGTGTCCAATAGCTCTTTTTTGCCCTGCTATAAATCATCTATTAAGGATGGTTGACTCTCTACTCCAAATTAGGGGACCTGGCAGCTGTGAGAATAAGGAGCCTAGAACTACCAATTACTTTGTCTGGATAAAGTTTCTGAAATACTACAGAGAGGACACTTGGGGAAAAATCAATAGTTCCTACACTATGGTTTGAAGTTTTGAAAGAATGGAAAAATGCTTTCATCCAGCATGCTTAAGAGTTCATCATAATTTAAACATGATGCAAAGCCAGCGAGGTAGCACTGGAGTGAATCGGCCTTTGGAGAAACGTTTCTAGATAGAGTGGCACTAAGATATCTTCATAAAGTTCATCTATACTCTATTTCTCTGTCAGCAGTGTAGAAAACGACCAAGAATCACACTGGCTGTATTTGTGCACTGTACTTACAGTATTTTATTCATTGCATCTTCTATTAGTTCAAAAAAAAAAAAAAGGTAGGAAAACATTTGTCTATACCAGAAAGAGCTACTGTGCATAATTGGGTGGTGGTGGGGGGAGGGGGGTGATGAAAAGTTCAAAAAGTGTCTCATCCTAGCCCTCCCAGCCTTGTTCTATGCTTTACCATGGGCACTAAATGAACCCTAACCTTATTTAAGATTTAAACCAGATAATTCATGAAAATTCCTTAGCACCATGTCTGGTGCACAATGACCATTCACTATCATTAAATGATAGCTACTTTTTATTGTTGTTATTGTTCATTTGTACTGGTTGATTTTTAAAGATTATTCCGGCTACAAAATTGCTCTCTCGTGAAGTGAAATGTATAGTGAGCGCCTAACATCCCACTAAAAGTATCAACATACTGGTATGATAGAATATTACATTAGGAAAAAAGCAATCAAGAACATCTGGTGCCATTTGGTTATTTTATACCTAAGGCAGCTAAGAATCAGAAGGCTGGAGCTGTTGACGAAGATCCCTCACACATAGTTCAAAACAGGGACGCTCTACATGAAAGTATGGTATGCATGCGTTTTCTTTTGCTTTATGCCACCCAAGGCTGCAGAATGCTAAGAGTCTGGAAGTTTTCCTGGCTCCTCAGAGAGAGAACACCTGGTATTCTGAGCACTCCAATTTGAGGGAACGCAATGTGTTTTCTTCAATGCTCTGACACACACACACACACACACACACACACACACACACGGTAATAACACCAACAAAACCATAGTTCTACCTCATTAGAACCCCTCCAAAGTGGCTGCACTTAAAGTCTGAGAATATCATCTGCTGCCATAGATACATTCTTCAGGAGGGCAGATGGGAGGAGCAGAGCAATTGGTCTTGAACGTATCATAGGTTTCCTCAAGTCCTTCAGATCCTAATTCTGCTCTGCTTTTTGTACCTACTATACTGTGTGTAGCTACATTTTCTGTGTCACAACAGCCTGAGGCAAAACACAAAAGTTAGAATTGTAAAGCAGAATTTATGACCCCAAATACCTCCTCTGTGAGAATTCCCAAGTCTTTCTCATCTGTGGATTAGTCTTCTGGAGCACCTCTTGAAATTCATTTTCCTCCTCTCTTCCTCCAGCTGCTAATTCTTACTAGAAGTTCCATCTCCACTGCTACCACTCAGCAGAAATAAGTACAGCATCTGCTGACCATCAGTGGTTCCCTAACACCGGCTACACTCAACTGGGTGAAGTCTCCTCTCAGTGCAGGTGCACTGGTTCCTCGGAACTTTAAGCTTCTTATACCAAAGAGCCCATTAGTGAAAATACAGGAAACTACCAATATCTGGCCATTTATGACAAGTTAAGAATGATTCTACCTAACAGCTTTACTGGCTCTGGGGTTCAGAAGTGAGACCATGGACGCTGGGCCACATTACAATTTGAATGAAGACTTGAGCTCATAAATCACCTGTTCCTCCAGCTCTGACCCATTATGTAAAGAGCCCTTAGTCCCTTCCCTTAGGAAGAATTCTTTCCCAGAATATCGCATGCTTCCCCATATGGGCCACGTGCATCTAATACCCCTAGACATATTTAAATAAAATCTAATTATAGTTGAAGATTAAGAGTTGTCTTTTGCTACACATAGGATTTCTGCGATGGCTTACTGCACAGAAATGACAGTGCCTGAGCCACTCTTGATACAAGAGAGTCAGAATTCAGCCATAACAAATTATTTCCCCCGACATTATCGATGCTACCACCACTACCAAAGGAATATTATCACAAATGACTGTTTAAATATGTCCCACATTTTAAATCTGGACCTTCCTTACAGACGGAATTCCAACTCACATCTCTCCACTCTGACTCCTCTAAAACCTTCCACCTTTCCTTCTTCTCTTCCCTGGTGTCACTGGCACCTCCCAATTTAGTAAACCCGTGAATTTAATTAATGAACTTCTCATTCTTCCTTCCAGATCATTAACAAAGGCATCAAATAAAAACAATCCTAACACCTAAGCCTATATCTTCTCACTGGCTACCTCCTTCCCACTGTACACACTCCTGTACATTCTCACCAGTGATTTAAAATTCTTTAGTCAAAAGTAGTCATAGCTGGGTCCAATCGTGTAAAGTAAGCCAGCAGTAAATGCATTAGTAAACTTCACATCATTTTGGTCTATCATCCTATGATAAAGTATAAAACTGGAGAAAATATGTCTAATACACAACGACCATATGTAAATTATAAATCAGTCTCCTCATTAAAAACCTAAGAAAAATTATTGAAGAAAGTCTGTCTTCTAGTCGACCTTTTTTGTTGAATCTTAATCCGGAACTCTGCTTCTCCCCTCCCTTCGGCACCATGTACTGGCAGGCTCTAGTACTTTCTGATGCAAAATTCAGTCCTGGGAAAATATTTTTTTTTTTTAATTCACTCAAATTTTTCATCCCTCCCACGTGCCTGGCACTGTTCAAGGCGTTGGGCATACAAAAGTGAACTAAAGAGTCAAAATACCTCTAGAAAATAAACTTATGCTCTAGAAATTAGCTACTAAGTCAATATGTAGTATGTCAGATCTTAGTAAGTCCTACATAGAAAACTAAAGCAGGTTAAGAAATAAATGAAGGCACTGAGAAGGGCACTTGTTGGGATGAGCCCTGAGTGCCGTTACATAAGCAATGAATCATGGGAATCTACTCCCGAAGCCAAGAGCACACTGTATACACTGTATGTTAGCTATCTTGACAATAAATTATATTTAAAAAAAAAAAAGAAAGAAAAAATGAAGTGTCAGGTTAAGGAGGGGAAACTGTTATTAGCTATTGTTAGTAAAAGGGTTTTCACTGATACAGTTGACTTTTGGCAGAGTGCCAAAGGAAGTGAGCACATAAGCCACGTTGTTACTGGGGAAAAATGCACTCCAGGCTGTGAAAAAGCAAAATCATAGTGGGTTCAGAGCATAGTGGGTTCAAGAAAGGAGATCAATGCAGCAGGAGGGCAGTAAATCAGCAGATGTGTGGGAGGAAACAAAGTCAGAGGGTTTAACAGGAGGCCAGATCACGCAGAACTTTCTAAACCTGGTAAAAATTTAGGGTTTTATCCATACTGAGCTGGAACTCCATTTTGAGTAAAGGAATAATAATATGTGATTGAAATGTAAAAGGAATACTCTTCATCAGTGTTTCTGTGACATGTATAGAACAATCACCTTGGAATCCTATAAATATGCAGATTTTGATTCACTGGGTGTGAGTCAAGTCCAAAATTCTCTATTTCTGACAGGCTCCCCAGTTATAGTGATATTGTTGGTCAGTGGGCCATACCTGGAGAGGGAAAGTTCTACAGGTTCTCAAGGGATGGTCCCTAGACCATTAGCATTCAATCACCCAGAAACTTGGTAGAAGTGCAAATTCACTAACTGAATCACAAGCTCTGGGAATGGAGCCCAGCAATCTCTATTTTAATAAGACTTTCAGGTAATTCTGCTTTGTGGCGAAGGGTGAGAACCATAATTCTGTGTGATGACTACAAATATACCATAAGGTAGCAAGGGTGGAAACAAGGAGGACCATTAGGAACTTTTGGGATAGGATGAGACAACAGTAGCTTGAGTCAGGACGTTCTAGTGGATGTGATGAGAAGGGACTGAACTGTGGAGGTATTTTGAAGGTACAGCCAACAGGATTTGTGAAGTATAGGAGGCAAAGAAATAGAGGGTGATCTTGAGGCTTTTGTTTCAATAATTTGAAGAATGGAATTGCCATTTACAGACCAAAAAGATGGATGGAACAAACCAAATGCAGGAGTCAGGAATATGGTTTTGGACTTCTTAAGTTGGATACGTACTAAGTATATTCAAGTTTGGATGGTGAGTAGGTATTGGAAATATGATTCCCTATGTCAGGGTAAAAGCATAGGCAAGAAATCCAAAATCGACAGCTGTATTTGAAAGTTCATGGCATTATAGCCACTGCAATGAATGAGACCACCTAGGTAGTCAATGCAAAATGAAAAAAGGTCCAAGTACTGTGATCTCTGGAGCATTCCAGTTTTAGAGGTCTGACATACAGAAACCAGCAAAGGAGCCTCACAAAGAGCAACAGACAATGTAAGAGAAACCAGGAAAAATAAATGAGGGCAGCGCCCAAGATGGGAGCTATTCCCCTCTAAGGAGGACCAAAGGTTTGTGACTCAAGGTGGTGTTTTTCAGGTTGTATATTTCAGGTGGAGAGGTATGGGGCTCAGGACAGTGGACAAAGGTCCTGAAGCGATTATCACATAGGTCACTGCATGACTACAGTCAGCATCACCCTCTCTTTTGATCATTTCTTTTAGATGTTATAATTGATGAAGAGGATGAGACCCACTGCTTATAAGTTACATCATCCATTTGAAGGACTTTCAGTCCCAAGCTTCCTTTCAAGGTACTAATTAAGAAACTTAATGTTAGGATATGCCAGGTCAAGAGAGTCATAATTAATATCTTTATATTATACAGATTTACCAGATATACCCTCCCCCCTCCCCACTGTATACATGCCCTTCACCATGTGTGAGCTCTCTAGTCATTGACTATCTCAATAAATATGTTTTTAATGCTGAATTAATGAAATAAAAGGCAAGCCCCCATAAATCCTTTATTTCTGCCCTTAGGAATACATTTTTATAATAGTTAGTTTTTCTGTCACAACTATATAACTTCTATTTTAAAAATGTTTTAAAATAATAAAGCGATTTCCCATAGATTGTCCCACTTAGACGTCAAACATCTCTGATATAGCCACGTAGGTAACATTATCACTACCTGATAGCTAAGAAAAGTAAGTTTCAAGGTCAGACATGTAAGTTAATGAGAAAACTAAGGTTAGAATCTAGGGTCCCTCAGGTCCTAGGCCAGGAAATACCCATACTTGATCATATTCTGCTGGTTTTTTTTCTTTCTTTTCTAATTTCTTATTTTACAAGGATAATTTTTTTTTTTTATTTTGAGAGAGAGAGCATGCAAGCAGGAGACAGGGAGAGAGGGAGAGAGAGAGAGAGAATGGAAATATCCCAAGCAGGCTCTCCACTGTCCATACAGAGCCCAATGTGGGGCTTGAATTCACAAATCACAAGATCATGATCAGAGATGAAGTCAGTTGCCTAACTGGGTAAGCCACCTAGCTGCCCCATACTCTGCTATTTCAAACATGCTCCATGCACAAATGGGAAAACCAAAGCCCAACTCTGATTTCCTCTTACAGCATCAACAGACATGATTTTAAATCTGTTCTCATTTTACGACATCATTTTTTCATCAAATGAGTATGATGTGATTTACATTAGAAGCTACAAATTTAAGAAGTAAAATACAACTGTGTTTTTAATATATATATACATGATTATAATTAATTATATCAGAATGGCAGAACTGTTCTAGCCAATTTGTCACCTCACAGGGGTGTTGTAAAGATTAATTAGAATTAATCAGTTGAGTTATTTGGAGGCAAAAGCATTATAAAAGTGCTAAGCATGGTTATTTCTCTTTAAGATCAGTTTGACTTAAAAGAAGTCCTTGATCAGTAAAATATTCTTGAAAAGATTCGCTTTACAGATAGTTGTAGTTCTGATTTGTTCTTGAAGAAGACTCCAAGTAGTGATCTCTTTGGTTTTGATCTAATACAATGAAGGCAAACAAATTTGATAATAGAAGTACTTGACAGTTTTACTTGACTGAAGGAAATATTTGCATGCTATTTGTTTCAATATTCTCTTTCTTCATCCCCAGTATACAAGCATTTAATTATTATACTTAGTATTTTTTTCATAATATACCAAAAATGTCAACTGACAAAATCCTGTAAGAGAAACAGAATATCTATTCACCAATTAGGCAGCATTTAAAATGATTAAGCGTTTTTCTTAAGTGTGGTTTTGTTAAAACAGCTTTCATTTTAAAATGTCAAAACTTATCAAAAAGCATTTAGCATGACTATAGACATTCCACCTAGAGATAAGGAAAGTTGCCTTTATATAACACATTTCTTAATTCATGTTGGTACCGTTTAAGACCACT
The DNA here is from genome assembly GCF_027475565.1 of Acinonyx jubatus. NCBI lineage: Eukaryota > Metazoa > Chordata > Mammalia > Carnivora > Felidae > Acinonyx > Acinonyx jubatus. The sequence goes on from NC_069391.1 coordinate 45,544,463, forward strand.
CTATATAAATATTTTCACACATCTTCTCTCCTTTGGCTAACCTCATCTTCAATTTTACTTGTCTTACTTACCTGTGAGAATTCATTTTAAACATGTATATGAACAAAAACAGATCCATGTTAGTGACTAAGATACTGACAACAGCAAACTTTGAGGTAAATTTTTATTAGTATCAGGGCTCTAAGAGAATATTCAGTAATTTCAAATATAAATTTTAAAAGTTTAATCCCATTCACACCTGATACGGAAGGCATAATGAATTGCATTGGGTATAGTAAATTAAACAAATTATAATCGAGAACTTTCATGAGCAAAGAAGAGTTGTGCATTTCTCTGATGTCAGAAGCCTGGTTCATCCACCAACTCATCATGCTGCATGAGAAACTAATCAATGGTGAGTTAATTTGTTTAATAGATTTTGAATAAATGGTCTGCTGACTGATACCATTGCTCCTCTGATTCCTTCTAAAAGGCAAAGCAGAGCAGTTTTTGTGGAATATTAAATATATTTTCTAATGTCCTTCTTAAAAAGAAAAAAGCTTAAGAAGGAGATTTCTGGAAAAGGCAGCACCAATAGTGTTTTGTTTTGTTTTTTATATAGAGATAAAATCAATTCTTAAGTTGGAAAGTTATCTGGTATTTCTTATATATATCAATTCAATCCTTCCTTTTTTTTTTCAATCTTTACTTTCTACAGTATTTAAAATCATCCCCTACCATTGCCCTGTTCTAGAACAAAGCAAAGCTCAAAAATTGAAAATCTTGCTTGTGTGTATTAGTTTCCGTTAACTGCTATTACAAAAAAATAGGAAAATACAGTGAAGATTCGCATATAAATGTCACTCTATGGTATGTAATTAATTGATGTAGAACGGGACCATTTCTCCCCCCACCTTTTTCTTTTTTTTAATCTTCCATGTGTAGGAAGCACAAACCAATGGGAAGACTACAGACAGATCATGGAATCATTCAAACCAATAATCAACATTGACTTCTGTTTCCTTCTGATTTTGTACTTTTGAATATTAATGTGCAGAGCTTCAGTTTCTAGGGCTTTAAAGGACAATAACAAAGCTCACAGACTTGATTTGAAGATTAGTTAATATGTGCAAAGCTCCTACTAAAGCATGGCACTAGGTAGGCACTTAGTACACAATAGTCAGTACTCTTATTATCCTCTTGAAATGGGAAGGGATATGGACTCAAGTTTCACTTAACCCAAAAGCACACAAACCTTTCTCAAACACACCATTTATAGTAAGTGTTACTGATTATTGAATATAAATACAGACATTTCAGACAAAAGTGAATAGGTTAGCAGGAATAGGGAATTACAGTAAATGGAACAAGCAAATGCTTAACAGGAAATGCACTGTTTCCTATAATGTTGTCAGCCTGCTTCAAATAGATCACAGGATTTTTAAGTTCTGGATGAATCATTATTCAACGCCTCTTTTCTTGATTAATGTATTTATAACCTTAATGCAGTATTCGTTGGCATGAGTCCATAGAGAAGTTTAAACATCTCCAGACACTAACTTTCTCCAATTCTGCCCGTTTCTTTGTGGGGCAACTGCAATTTCAGCCTTGTGGATCCCTCACCATATGCTCTATCTAAAATATTTAATATGCAGGTATTTTTTAAATTTACTTGTCGATTTCAAAAACAGGACTTCTGGGAGCAAAATACAGTTTGCATTGTCAGCACCTTGTTCCACTGCTGCATTTAATGAAGTAATTGGATGCCTACCCGTCAAAGATGAAGTCATCCCTAGTCCCATCCCTCTCCCAGGAGCTATATACAGCATGGTGACTCCAACATCTCTATCTTTTCTGAGGCTTTTTTTTTTTGGGGGGGGGGGTATGCTCCAGACTTACTTCTACCTTCCACTGGAAAAATCAAGTTGGATGAATTCCAAGTATTTCCCAGCCAACTGTCCAAAAGTGAATTCCTTACCTTTATGCTAACAATTCCTCTTCCTAACTTTCTTTTGTCAAATCATACCACTGTGTAACCAGTCACTTCAGCCAGATCTCGTATGTGGTACTCTTTCCTCTGCATGTAATGGTCGCTTAAGCAGATGAATTCCGCATACTACTCTGGGTATCTGTTGAATCTATCCTATTCTGTGGCCTTATTTCCGGTCCTCATCATCTCTCACCTGGATGATTTCAAGTTCCTCTAATCATTTTTCTCATCATCCTTTCAAATTGGTGCAGTAAATCCCTTTATATTATGGCTTTAGGGGCTCCTGGGTGCCTCAGTCGGTTAGGCGTCCGACCCTTGATTTCAGCTCAGGTCATGATCTCAGAGTTCGGGAGTTCGAGCCTCACGTTGGTTCTGGGATGGCAGCATGGAACCTGCTTGAGATTGTCTCTCTCTTACTCTCTCTCTGCCCCTTCCCCTCTTGTGTTCTATCTCTCTCAAAATAAATAAATAAACTTAAAAAAATGTACTGGGGCTTTGGGTATGTCCTTAAAAAAGTGTTCTCACTATTTTGAGTGATCCTGTATAAAGGTAAGTTTTCTGACCAAATGACTGTGAAGATAACTTTAGTTAAGTAACTGGGCTTTCTGTTAGGCTTGCCATGGCATTTAACAGGTAATGTCAATGCTTAAGAGAGTTTTAAGCAAAGAGCTAATATGTGTGTATTTATGCACACATTTATAATTTAGGGATGGCAGGGAAACTGACAAGATTAAATTCAATGAAACATGCTTTTGAACGTTTTGAAAAATATAGTCTCTACCATACTAATTATACATCATGATGGTCTGACACTGTGTTTTTATTTTTTGCCTCCATCACTTTATGATAGCATATCATTCTGAAAGTGGTTCTCTAACCCTAGAATGAGATCAAGCCTCCTATGGCTTACCTAGGGTTTTTAAAGTTTTAACAAAATTACCTTCCTTGGAAGCAGATAGCTGCCCCAACAGAAAGTTTAATTTAATTACACCTAAAATAGGGGGGGGAGGTCTGGGTTTAAAGATCCCTGGCATCCAAAAAGAATTTACAGAAATATTCCTTTAAAATGTAAGCATACTTAAAAATAAGTTGTTTTTTTTTATAGACCTCACTTGAAAAACTAAATGGTAAATGTAAATCTTAAATAATTAAGATCTTCTGTGTACTGAAGATAAACAAAAATAAAAATAAAGAATTATACCCAACTACTAACAAAGTGAAGTCAATGTAGAAAAAAAAAAGAATTGAGTTCAATGTACAAGTATTCAAACCACGTATACTATGATAGCAACTGATTTCAAGTATTGGGACAACCTAAAATTTAAATCACTATTTCCCCAGCTTTCCTTAATTTTATCCCAACATCTATTTTGTGAGCACTGAAAAGGAAAGCTGATGAAGTCAGTGGTGCATTTGTAATTCCACCATAAAGCAGAGGGAAAATGCCAAGCCTCTTTGGCCAGAGAGATGTAGCCTTAAATATCTGTCATGCCAGTTCCCAAATTAGTGGACCTTCTTGAGTTCCATTTTCCTTATAACTAAGGAGACCACAATACTAAGTTTACCTGTGCTTAAACCAGACCAAGAAGGAAAAGCACACCAGCACAGTTATTGGTACCTAACAGATGCTCAAAATGTTCTCCCTCTTTCTCTGAATCTTCTGGTATTTCTATCAATAAATAAATTAAAGAAAAAAGGGATAGGATAACAAAAATTCTAAAAACATGTATTTTATAATACTTCCTACATTTCACACTACCCAAAAGCAAGTTAGTCTCTTGCTTAGTGGTAGACATTTTTAAAAAGCCATTCTCAATTTTTTAATAAAAGCAATGACCCACTCTTTTTTAATTATTAGACTGTTTATAAGCTACGTGATTATATTTATGTTGTGAATATAACATTAATCCTACAAGTCTAATCTTGAAGGAGAAAAACTCAATTACCTTTGAAACTATTACATTTGTGCCATAATATTTATTGCAAGGGAAACACTGTATTTGATTTTTCAGAGGAGAAAAAAATTATTTTCCCTCATTCTTAAAACCAGTAGTATCAAAGAGAATTAAGGGGACTAAAGTCTGTTATTCTGCTGATCAAAGTAAAAAATGATCAGGTGCTACATAATTAACATTTACCCTATTAACATTAGTTAAAAAAATTAAACATCAAAGCATATTAAATAATTAAGGGCAAAACAACAAAGCAGTTGGCTTAGAAGACACTGAAGTTCATAGTGATTTGGTGGTAAGAACACAGATTTTAGCTGTAGAGAGCGCTGGTCTAATTTCTGGTTCTACCACCTGCTACCTACGAGAGCCGCACTAAGGCTTTCCAGCGTCGGCTTTCTCAGCTACGAATTGCTGATGAGAAGACATTGCTTTGTAGATGGGAGCCACTTAATTACTATACCCCAAAAAAGAAAGAAAATATGAAATATACCTCTCAATACTTCAATGAAAATAACAATTTTTATGTTTCATTGATTTTTCACATATCCCCCAAATCCATGTTACTACTTAAAACACTTTGGTATTTAGTTCTAAAATACTAAACGTGGTGTTTCCATTCTGTCATTCCCGCATCCCAAAGCCAAGACACTGCTGCCATCTGAGATAATAAGAATCGGGCTCCCTGCCCCTAAGACAAAGTTGACAAGTGGCTTGTTTTCACCCAGCTGGTTAAGTTCAATACTTGACCTTTTTGGCTAGAAATATGATTGACTCCTGGTTTGATATTCCTTGTGTATGTGGACTCTAACTCTGTCTTCAGGCCTGAGGGAGTCCAGCTATATCATTTTACAGACTGAATAAGAGTAAGACAGGGTCTAGGACTCCCCAGTGAGCCTACTGGCCAATAGTCTAGTTACATATCAGTGCCATCTGCAGGCACAGCTGGCACATGTCCTGCTCATTAACAGGGCTGCGTACAGTCTTTCTATGTTGTAAACGTATAGTTTGGGACGTGGTTTTTTCCCTATCTTTCATCTCTCTTCACTTTTATATCTTTCTTTCAAGGGTAAGAACAACCTCCTAAATAAGTTTTATGTAATATGGTAAATACTATGGTTGTCTTATAGAAGTGATTTTTTTAATTTTTATTTTTTACTTTATTCCTTAAGTTTTTACATTTAAAGATGCTCTTTTAGTATGAAAGTTGCACTTGTATTGCCCAGGTAGTGACCAATTTATAGAGGCAAACATTTTACCTTGCAAATCCTAAGATCATATAAATAGCAAGAGAAATGGCTCCTTCCTGAATACTCCACACGGCACGCTTGCTCTGAGTATTTGTATTTGTGAGGAATCTTCTGTTGATGAAGTAAATATAAATATCCCACCATGTTGTGAAGAACAAGATGACTGTTAGGTTTCTTTATGGAAAGTCAGTGCCTTGGTTAGTTGATTAGACAGCTTTCCTTAAGATACAGAGTTTTGTCTTTTCAACTTGATATTCTACATTAAGAAGTGTTTACAATGATGTTTCTTTTTCTTTGCCAAATGCCAAGGTAGAAGATAATTGATTGAGGGGCACCTGGGTGGCTTAGTAAGTTCAGCGTCTGACTCTTGATTTCGGCTCAGATCATGATCTCACAATTCGTGGGATCAAGCCCTGCTTCGGGCTCTGCACTGGATGTGGAACCCGTTTAAGATTCTCTCTCTCTTTCTCTCTCTCTCCCTCGGCCCCTCTCCTCTTCTGGTGTGTTCTCTCTCTCTCTCAAAATAAATAAATGAAAATTTTAAAAGAAGATATTTGATTGAAGCCATCAAAAGTTAACTCAATAGAGCTTGTTTTGAAAGAGTGAGAAAAAATTATGTAAAAATGTGTATATATGTAATGTTTGTTTGGAAGCAGGTAATACTGACAATACTTTCAAGAGCTAAAAGTTGCCCAATTTAATGCAAAATATTTCATCTACTGAATGTTTCCATCAACCAACTTAGTATCTTTAGCTTAGTCATCTGTCTCCCTGCCTTGAAAGGCATGACAGGCCCTTTCTCAGACGGAGTTAGCCAAGTGACCCCATTTTGGGGAAGCATAAACATTCGAGGTATCCTGATGTTTTCAAATTCCCTTTGCTAAGGCCCTAATATGAAGCTGCATGTTCTCAGCCTCTTGATCTTGCTTCTTCTGGAAGCATGGAAGGAGCTCTGATACCAAAGGGAGCAGTAAGTCAATGGGGCTTGCATCATTTACTAAAAGCACCAGGTGCCCCTCAGCGTTCTCTCGAGTTTTCATTACTTACTGCAGAATGACATTTACACATGAGAAAGGGGTCTCCTTTCAAATAAAGAGAGACAACTTGGATTTTCCACTTCCTCAGGCAATGGCTCTCCTCTATTATGGTGTTTTGGTCATTGTAAAAAGTCAGCTCTGTTTTGTACAACCACCAAGCCTAGGTTAGCAATGTTCCCAACAGTGCTATGCCTCCACTTTTTTTTTCTCAAGTTAAATACTATAATTTGAAATCTCTTAATTTTTTGCCTATTGTATGCAATAGGAGTGACTATAGCTTGCTCATATATACCAAATGGAAGACGAAATGCTCAAAAAATTAAAAAAGATACTAAATAGCTGTTCAAATCAGTTTTCTCCATACACAAGTACACTGATATATTAAGGGTAGATTTTAGAAAGCTAATGTGTATCCTCTAAATTTCCAATTCTAGAATTTTCTATCATCTATCTCACCATCCCCTTTATTCTAATTATTTCTCACAGTCACATGCTACCATAAAAAAACCATTTCCTTTGGAGCATTCCTAACGAATGATAATGATGATATTCCTAAGGGATTATTCCTAAATCACTTCAAATTCTTTGATAAACATCCTTTGATAAACTCTTGACATGCCCTAAATTTCAACATAATATTCTTTATTTGTACACATTTTTCATTGAAATTAATCGTTTGTAATTTCAGTAAGTTTTGCTTCCACAAGTCAATTCAGTGTCTCTAGTATGTTTGGATTTTATCATTTATAATGCACTTCAATTTCTTTAACCCATTAGAGAGTGTTCAAAAGAACACTCAGTTCCCAACTCAGGGCACAAACACAAGAGTACTTTGCAGCCAGCCCTTGTTGAACAGAAACACAGGAAAGAGCAGAGATTTGTTAGCTCATGTCATTTTAAGGAAGAAGTCTTTCTGTGGATTTCCAGCCACATGAGGGAGAAGCACAGTTTCAAACAAGCCGACCTAGCAGGGGATAGTTCACCCCCCTTCCCTGCTGGTCCAGTAGATGGATAACAGGTAAATAACCCAGTGTTACATTTTCCACTGGGATGTCCCCTTGCCATCCATTTTAATTCATATTTGTTATAATAAGAGAGATGGTCACCAGCACACGATAGTACTTTGTTCAAAGACATAGTCACCGCATCGATATCCCAACAAAATCTCACTAGGAGAAGGGGGAGATACCCAGCTGACTATTAGACTGAAGAAAGAAAAAGTCAATCAAGGAATTTTGTAATTTTGGCAAGATTCTTTTCCCTATTAAAACACTTGACAAGATTTTCCTTGTGCCTTTGTCCCAGCAAAGAGAAATTCTGCTTTTTATTTATTTTTATTCTCCAGGATTTTTTGGTGTGTGTTTTTGTTTTTTGTTGTTGTTTGTTTGTTTTTAAGGTTTCTTCTTGCACACCAATGAATTCTTTTCTGGGATAGGTAAGACACAATTTTTTTTTTTTTACCTACTTTATGGAGTTATTTTTATTCCCACATAAGTGCTAGGTATCTGAAAGAGACTTTGAAATGAATTCCATTTACTAACCTCCCAAGGGTGAACATACAAGTTTACCTTCTGTATTTTCTGTAGTAGTGCAGCTGGAACTAGAATTCTTCTCTCTCTTGCCCTCTAGTGCAGCTTGTCAATATAACATTGCTTATCCCTTCTGACTCCTTCAGCAAGTTTACCTATTTGATGTGACTACTCTGCCTTTTGTTAGGGCTCATTATTTATACTCCACATGGCAGACAAGCGCCCAGAAGATAACGAAGTGATATAGGAAAAGAAGAAGGGAGATCGTACGGAGTCAAGGTGCTGAAAGTTCAGGGGGAGAAAAAATTCTGGTTGAAAAAAAAAATTTTGTGCTACTCTTTGTCCTATAAACACTGCTGCCTACTTAGGAAATAATAAAACCGACAATAAAATCAAGAAACATCTGCCTGAGTCCATTTGTAAGGATGAAGAGATAAAGGAGTATAAACTTGCAGGGAAACAAGACTTTATCCCCTCTTTTTGCTCCATGTCCTGCCATACCTACAACAGGCAAATTTCAATTGCAAAGTGTTATTTTTTCCTCTTTATGAGGATTAAACAGCTAATTTGATACACAACTATTTTAAACAGCGGGGTTTTTTTGAATACAGGTAGATAAGTATCACATATTCTTCTGCTTTTCTTTGATTTTGCATGTTATCTCTGTTCTATTTAAAGTCTGCAATCTTCAGCACATTTCCAAAATATATGGGTATTCAATGACAACATGAAGATAGTTTTTATCTGCCTTAAAAGGAAACACCCTATTGTCAACTAGGATGGCACCAGGTCTTTGTGTCATCTACGTTCCAACCGAAGTCATTAATCTATACTAATGACCACATTCCAAATATGAATTAATATGAATAGAATACATGAGCTTATACAATAAATACTATACTCTTAAAACTAATGTTAGTAAAGAAAGTTGTGCTAAAGTAATTATGCTTTTAGCCGTCCACTGCATCATTGATTCTCCATAATCCCTCTCATTTCCTGAAAATAGCTAAGTCGAAAGGTGGTGCAAAACGCAGACCACAGAATAACTAATTCAGGTCAATGAGAGTTTCAATTCTTAACTACTCGGCCAATTTGATCAGGAGACAATTATAATTCAGATGCTTTATGTCTTAAATGACTGGAAATTTTGAGGCATTTCTACTATGTTATATTAAGAGCAGAAGTCATTTCCTTTAGCCTAAGACCCAGGCAAGCATAACAGGAAGGATAGTAAGGCCATTTGGTATAGACACTTCCTAGCTTAAATTCGTGGAATCTGAAGGAGTTCATTTAAATTACAACTTGTTTTTCAAGACAGCAGCTTGACTCAGAGTAATTGAAATCAGGGTTTCTCAATCTAAGCACTATTGAAACTCTGGGCCAAATACTTCATTGTTAGGAAAGACTGTCCTATGCATTGCAAGATATTTGGTAGCAATCTAGGCTCCACATACTAAATTCCAGTAGCACCCTCACTCAACTTGTGACCTCCAAAAATGTCTCCAGATATTAACAAACATTCCTCAGGGCACTGGTGTATTAAAAAAAAAAAAAAAAAAAAAGAGAGAGGAAAGAAAAAGAGAACAAACGAGATCAAAAACCTCCCAAACTTCCCCTGGCTGAGAACCACTGATCTAAACCAGTATTTTCATTTTTGCTAGTATCAAAAAAAAGAACACTGATAAAAGGAGTGAATCTCGAATGAATAGGATAGAGCAATACTACATTGGGCATTCTGCTTTTATTACCTCTAATCCTCAACATGATCCCATGTGAGGTCTTTATGCTATTTTATAGATAAGCAACCTCGAGTAGGAGAAACTGTTTCAGTATCAAAAAAGTAACTGGAAAAGCCAAAATTTCAATCTAAGTCAGATAGATTCCAAAGCCAGTATTTTTCCACTACTGACTTTATAATAGTTAATGCTTATCAATCCTCTACTACCAAACAGTATGATGCCCTCCAACTCTAAATAATAAATCATTGCCTAGTATTATGACTGTTATTCTGAACAAGGATCGAATCCATTTCAAATGACATATCCAAAGTCATAAAATAACAGAAAAGTGTAATTATATCCAAATAGATCAACAATTACCCAAGGATTTGAGGTATAACATTAATCGAGAGGCACAGAGTGCTTCTTCCTTCACTGATCCCATTCACTGCACTAGTACCCAAATCCAGAAGCTAATGTAGGACATACTTACACTGCAAATAAAATGATCAGCCTAAGAAGCTGAAAATAAAACATGATTCCAACATTTTTATGTAAAAATAATCCATCACCTCTGCTTCATGACCCAGAATTTGTGATGTAAATAATTTACAATAATATAGGTGAGATATCACCTGGTTGTGTGGACCAGAGATAAATTCAGGTTCAAAAATGAGTGGCAAAACCTATAATGAGTTGCAGAGGAGAAAGGTTATGATAAACAAAGAATGGTACATTGAATTCCTGACTTTTTTCTTTGACATTGTCTCCTCCCTATCCCTAGTAAATGACAACATTTGACTAATATTAGTGTACAGGAAACAGCCCTCTTTTTAAGAATAGGCTTTTTTTATTTTTAGTTGTTGCAATCCCATATAAAACAGCATATGCAAATGCACATTTGTTCACTGTATTATGTTATAAACAATTTCTAATAGAAATTTATCTTTATGTAGCAATCACCTCATCTTTTGTATTGGCCCAAGTATTATTATTATTATTATTATTATTATTATTATTATTATTATTATTATTTCACTTATTTATATGCATCAAAGACTTCCTGAGCATCAACTATGCCTTAAGATATTTGTTAAGTGATCAGGCTTAGAGAACGAGGCCAAGGTTCCCACCCACAAACAAGCTATTGTATCCATTCCAGGCTTTGTCTTTCTCAGATACTTTCTCTGTGTAATTGCCCCCGTCTTCACAGCAACCACAAGTGAGAAAGTCAGGAATAGGATGAGTTATTGTGCAGAGATATATGATAATGAGTATATTTCCTATCACATTAGCCTCTCTTTCCACTGTATACAGCAAACATCTTTATTTGACTATTGACCCAGAAATAAGGATCTGCTCCCAGAAAATGTCTGATATGAACAGGGACACAGATGACACAAAGGCCAAGTGTCACTATAATTAATACTATGCTTTCATTCTTTTTTCTAAGTCTGATAAAAACAATCTTTATGTTTCTACTGAGCAACTATCCATCTGCACTGACCTGAGGACTGTGGACTATAAATACCCAGGGATGAAGATGACAAACATGAAATCAAAGGAAAGCACATGACCCATCATTCACGTGGGTTTTAGCGATTCTTCCTGCTATATGAACGACTGCTTCTTCAAAACATAGACACAGAGGCGACATACGTCTTAAACATGCACATGTATGCGTGCACACACACACCTTTAATGCAAAGGAGTTTACTGATTTTCATCCCTGTATGGTCTATTATTCAAATCAACTGCAGAACAAGAAAGAGCAGAGTAATTGTTTCTAAATGCCAGGTTTCATTCACTCAGTACATTTGAATTAGTTCGTATTAAATAGGAGGCATGCTAATACACATATATTAGGATTTCTCACTAAACGGAAAACCTTAGCAATTATGCAGTCTAATTGTTTTGGATAATTTAAGCTATGTGACATGTAGGTACAATTGCTCAAAGGAAACGTTACATGAAACAAACATGACAACAATATCAAAATTGCTCTGAGCATAAGCGGATCCCCCATCTACCTTCTCCCTTTACCCCCAACCCACCATCTGCAAGAAGGGGTGAGCAGAACTCCTAATCTTCAAGGAAGCACTGTCTGAATACTACTGATTCTAGTCCTGATCTCTCACTGTATAAGGAAAGACAGTGATGCTCAGAAAAGTGTTGAGACTTACCCAAGGTCATTCATTAGTTATCGGCAGACCAGGACCTAAATCAACCTCTCTTTAAGTTAGGAATAAGAATAATGTTGATTTATTTGCTCCTCTGTAAGCATGCTATTGGGAATTACATGTCTACCAGATAATTTAGCAGAATACCTCACATCTCACCAGAGACCAAATGAAAATGGTCAAAATCATGACAAAGTTCCATTTTCCTTCACATCCAAGTTCGTGTGCCCCAGGTCCAGATATACCCTTTTTTTATGTTGTTGCTTCAAAGTGTAAGCACCCAATAGGGGATCCAGGAGCAGTAATAATATCAGAAGGATCTGAGAATATGGTTGCATTTCCTTATGTCATCTCTTACATCTGCTAAAACTTGTCTTATTATTTTAGAGTTGGTTTAACCAACTGACACAAATATCAAAGTTACTCTAACCAGTGACAATACATTACTGCAGAGGAAAAGACATCCACCTAGTGAAAGAAAGGACACATGCCTGTACACACAGAACACACAAACAGCCAACCAAGACACAATTTAAACATACATTCCACACTTTGGAGGTATTTGTTTTAACCCCCTCATTGCTTTTTGATTGCTTGTAGGCAAACCTCCAAAACTGAAAATAGATGTGCAGGAAATAAATACGAAATTCACGATACTTGCTACAGCGTTTTCTTAGTGGAAGAGAAAAAAAAATGCCTGCTAGGAGGTTACAATACGACACACTAAAAAATTGGTACGTTACCGATTGTTAATAACAAACTAAGTCGTGGAGTGAGTGAGAATAATTCTTTTTACTGCTACAGGATATTGTGAGTCACTGCCATTGTGCAAAAAAAGAAAGCCTTGTGCCTGTGTGGCCATGTGAAGCTTACATGTTTTTCCAATTAATCAAAGTTCTCTTCTGCAGGTTTATTCAATCAGCAGTTAGATATACACTTTCTTTCCCAAAACTAATGTTAAGCAAAGTGTTTTCAAGCCCTCTGAAAGCATAATTTCTCATTAAAGCTAGGAGATCAAACTCTGACCAAATTCCATACAAGCCAAGAAATATAGCTGTTTTAGACACAGCACTAAACTAGGTAGAGAAACAAAAGCCCAATTGTTTCCTTACACCCAAGAGGAACAAAATATATATGAGAGAAAAAGCGAGAGAAAGAGAGAAAGAGGTGGGGAGAGGGAGAGGGTGGAAGGGGGAGGGAGAGGGAAAAAAAGGCAATTAAGCTAATGCAAGTTAGGTGTCACAAGGTTATAGATATTTCAAGAGCTGAGCAATTTACCGTCTGGAAAAGGAGAAGAGCTCTTGCATAAAATGTCCCCCAGTTCAGATTTATTATGCTTTTAGTTGTGTTATATGTGATACAATTAGCAGGAGGTGCCAATAAGGCGTTCTCTCAAGGACGTGGTCATCCCGTGCCATCTGTTATTAATTGCATTGTCCTTTCCACATCCAGCTAGAGGGGAAAAAGTTCTCCGAGAAACACCTGCAAATTCTCACTGCACAATGACTAGAATTTAAAAATACTTAAACAAAGAAGGAAGATCTCTAAAAACTGCCCACCCTGAGTTGAAAAAGAAAGAAAAATGTCCAACGGATCCTGACGCAATAGAATTCTGTTCCTGGGATGGTTTTTCTGTCATTGGATTCTACCACCTTAACAGCTTTTCAGGTAACATAATACACCACATAAATGAAAATGAGTGGTTAGAACAGTCTCCTAGAAATACAGCCATCCTGTACAGGGTTTAGTGAAGATCCAGATCTTTAAACAGATTTTTTTTATATATAAAATCAGAAAACAAAGATAATAAAAACTGGGAGTTTTTGTTTGTGTTTTTAGATATTGGCATTGGGGTGATTCATAGCAGCCTTAAGAATCCAGTTCCACAAATTAATATCCCTATAAATATGCAAGTACTTTCTCAATTTGGCACCTATTTTCATAGATGGAATGTCAAAAGACGAACCACTGAAGGATGCTATTAAAATATAAATAGCTATTAAAACAAATTAAGCTAATTTCAGAAACACTAACTTACTTTTAACCATCTGTGCTGCCTGTTCTTTTTTTCTGATTTCCACTTGACTTGAATCTTTTGGAGCACGCGACTGCTACAGCCAGTCTTGTTTTCCGTTCTCTGGTTTCAACAGGAATGAATCCTCCCGATGCTACAGGGTGAAGCTCTAAAGCACTTCACTGGAATGTTTGAAAACTATCTTATGACCAGTATTTCAAAATATTTTTCACCAACAGCACTGAAATTCATTAGAGGGGATAAGGTAAGGAAGTATTTTGAAGGGAATGAATGCTTTTTAAATGATACTTTCCCGGAAGAAAAACAAAAAGTGCTATGTAGTCTAACTATCTCCAGTTTGCTTGACAGTTAAATTACCCACCTCGTCTTGTATAACTAGTTTTATCAAATTCAACTAAATTCTGCTTACTCTGACTTGAGAAAGAAAAACAAAACCTTCCTCAAAAAAATGTCCTAAGTTATGGCTAATACAAAACATAAAAAGAGGGAAACTTTTTTTTTTTTTTACATAAGGTTCCAAATACTAAATTAGAAAATTCCTCCATGTTGGGAACATATTGTTATATTAAAAATCTGCAGTAAAATTAATTTCATGCATCAAAAAATCAAATATTACTAGATTATTTAGAAATTTAGTTACAATTGATTCATTTCATTGAAAGAGCACCAGCATTCTCTGAAACTGCTCACTTTTGTGTGCTGAGCATACTTGTCTCTGAGCATATTGATTATCTTCTCTTATTTATTGGTTCTTTTAGGATATGCTTCACTTTACTCTCAGTGTAAAAAGTATCCTTTGAGCTGAAAGACTTCTCATCATTTATGTCACTATTTTAACTTTTAAAGCATGTGATGTTATATTATTAATTTAAAGATATGGAATAATCATCTCCCTCCCAATGAATACGACAGGTGTAAAAGCTCCCATTCTCATGACCTACGTTTGAGATAGGTTTAACCAAGCTTCATGCCCAGACTGCTGTATATTGTCATTTTCTTTCAGAAGAAGAATACATCCCTTCCTTATTAAAAAATAAAGAATATCAAAATAAAATATGGCATGATGAACACATTGCTTGAGTCACTAACCACATTAATGCTATCCAAATAATGACTTTTATTGGCATGAACCCTACAACTATCAATCAAAATATCAAACCACTGAATTTCCTTCCTTTCCTTTTCCTTGCTTTCATACTTGCATCATGTTGCCTTTCAGCCCTAATATTTCGCTGAGAGCAGAACCAATCAAGTAACTTTAGGGTCCCAGAAGTGCATTAGTATAGACTGAATGTGAATCTCTAATTGGAGAAGATTCACATGAAAGCAAAGATCTAATAAATTGTTCTCTTAAGAACCTAGCCTTTATGTCCTTAATTGCTGGGGTACCAAATCTTAGAATGCCCATTGAATAGTGCATAAGAAAAAGATGTATGATTTAGTCAGCACAACTCAGTATGAAATAACAATACGCTATGACTGTCAAAAATGCTAATGCAATCTTTAAGAGTATTCACAAAGGTGTAGCAGACCCTTGACATATGCATATACAATATCTTTGCATTAGCAATTCATGTGTATGACCAGGGAGGTACATGATATGTATTACTTTAAATAGCAATAACAACAACTAGTTCATAACTAAGAGTTAAATGAAATGACAATATATAAAGCCCCACTCTGGATTGAGATTCTATTTGGTACAGGGAAGCCTTAAGCAACCACCCAAATTCTACACCTGAGGGAGATTTTTTTTTTTTTAACTTTCGGTGAATTTTTAGCCATATCTTTCAAGAATACCAAGGTTTATATCAAAGGCAGAAATTATAGCAGGGAAGTAGAGAGGTGAAAACTCTATTGTTCCTGTCAGGAAAGACAAAGGTTTCAGATGCAACTCTCCCAGTGACAAGATGCAAGTCCTTAGGCTGGTGATAGAAAAAGGCTCTACCTCTGTTTCCAAATAGAAGAAATGACAGTAATGAAATCTGCCGTATGAGGGTTCTGGAAAAAAGCAGAACTAAATCATCTACAGCCTTACTACAGCGCCTAACACGTACCGAGTGATAAATTCTTGTTAGCTGGGGTGATAATAAAGTCAGTCACTATTAATAATCCATCTGGGCACAAGTCAGAGCTTTCTGGAGTCTCTGTTATGGCCTGGCCATGGTATGTGCAAGGAGACATTTAAAAATCAGAATGATTGAGCAATTATTCCAAGAAAATCAAGTCAACTGAGAATAAAAATGAATGTTTTACCCAGATAGAAGTCTAAACAAAACAGTGGTATTTCCTGTACTCCAAGGCATAGTGTTATTAACGGTACAATGTAGACCACCTCTGAATCTCCAGGGGTTAAAGTTAGCACCAATAGGCAAAAGCTAAGTGTAATCCCATTTCATTTTAACGTAAGGAAAATGTTTTGCAGGACAGTATTAATGCATGCGCACAAATTAGAGGACTGCCTTAGTAGGTAAGAGACTACACTCAGTAACTTCTAATTCAAAATTTGAATACTTTCCTTGAATCGTATTCTTCCAAAAATGCTGTGGACATTTTCTTCGTTCGTTCATTCATTTATTGAGTGTATACTAAGAAAAGACCCAAAGCTAGCTAGGAATTATATAAGATCAATATTTCTAATATTAAACATTATTTATTGTGCACTTACTATCAGGTATGTCTAACTGTAGTACCTCATTAATTATCACAATATCCCTATTTATCAACGTTTAACTTTTTAAAATTTTAGATGGAGACAAAGCAGGGGAGGGGTTGGGGGTGGCGGTAGAGAGAATCTCAAGGAAGTTCCATGCTTAGCACAGAGTCTGACGCAAGGCTCTATCCCATGAGCCTGGGATCACGACCTGAGCTCAAGTACATATCAAGAGTTGTACACTCAAATGACTGAGCCACCCAGGCATCCCATGATATCCATTTTAAAGGTGTGGAATCTTATGTACAAAAAGTTTAAGTAGCACTCTTTGCCCAAGCTACATTTTGGCAGAGATATTTTACTGAAACAAACAAAATATCCTTGTCTAAGAGTTGACAGTAATCTGGACGGATCACAACCAAAAAAATACCATTTTTCCTAGCCTCAACCTCCATAGAATGCTCACAGCCAATTTCCATATTCTTCTGATTTAGTTTTGTTTTCCAACTCATCCATAGACAGAAATATTTTTTGGTGTTAACTGAAACTTTTAATATAAAACCATCTTATTTAAAAAACAAGTCATTTTAGAAAAAAATCTTCCAAAAAAAAAAAAAAAAAGAAAAGAAAAGAAAAGAAATCTTCCAAGGTGTGATAAAATTCTAGTTTTCTGCCTTATTGCACAGAATGTCTTGATCCTTTTGGTTCATGGCTTCAGGGACTTCATTACAAACATGAAACAAGCAATGTATATTAGACCCTCGGATGTTTCTGAGAAATGTTTCTAAGTTTTCAAGGTTTTGGTGATTTTCAACTTGATTTTTCAGTTGAAGCAAAATGGACGTAAAATGGATTTAATTCAACATGTGTTCATTACACTGTTCTTTGCTTTTCCAGGTGATCTGTTTTCTGAATCTTTGCGGTTATTTCCCTTCACTACTGCCCCTTTTGTTACAATAAGATTATAAAACTTTCTTACTCCCTTTGTATTAGCTGCGTGCAAATTCTACTTTTTCCTTCATCCGCACCCTCCTTAAAACTTGAACCCATATTAAATCCCTTAGCGAACAAAAATAAAAGCAGTTTCTATGCCTGAAAACTTTCAAGAACTTTATGATACTTTTCTTTTTGGCTTACAGTTTTGATTCACAAATATTCCAGACATTTTGGGGGATAAATCTGTATTTTTACTTTTCCCTCCAAAAACCAAAATGCCCTTTGATGTGGTTTCATAATCAAGATTGGCTTTGGTATCTATAAAAGGGTGACATAAAAATTAACGCTGACTTTACATTAGTGCAAGTATCTACATGTGACTTTTTTCAAAAATGGAACATCAACAAATAAAATGCCTCTGTCCCAGATGGAAAGACTGTTTAAGGATAAGGTAAGCACTCAAACAGAAGAAAAGGAGATCAATCAGTCCATTAACATAGAAGGAGCAAGTGAAATAATGTGCCACAGTGAACGTGCCACAAGGGGACAGAGGGGAAGACCTCCCTGTTAACACAGAACAGAGCAAGCAGCTTGACACCAGAAATACACTGAGATGAACAGAAATGAAATAGATCATGTCCCTATTCCTAACCTTAACCATACACAAAACCCTAATCATAATTCCTTACACAATAACCCCTCATTCTAACCTCGACAGAAATGTCAGCTTCCTGAATTGGAACACTGATTTCCCAAACAGATGTCACACATTAGCCACTGGCCTTAGCTGCCATCAATATTAATCAGCTAACCTTAACATTAGCACAACATATGCATCTTAAGGTTGAACTTGTGCTAGTATTATGTGGAGGACAATTATTAGCAAATTCAAATAATCAGGATAATGTCAGTACACATAGAGTATCTTAAAAAAAAAAAACAGATGTCTCTCCTTGTTTTATTCAAGACATTATTGCACCTTAGAATTGTTATGCTTGAATTTCCCAAATACATGTTAAAAACATGTGAAATATTTCTCTCCCTCCATCAGTAAGACTGGAAACTTCCTTAAGCTACTATCTTTTAGTTTCAAGAGGCTCTTAATTACTAATTTACTAATAGTTATTCTTTATGTATAGAGATGTAGAAAAACTATGGCAAGAAAGTTTGTATGCATAAAATTCACTGAGCATCTGGGCATTGGTTGTTTTTTTCTATAATTTTGTTAATAGCTATTCAACTATTACACATAATAACTATGCATAAAAGTTGTTCTCAACACTTTTAAATAAAATGACCTTATTTAGGAAAAATGAAATCATTCTGTAGCATAAAAATAGAAATTTTCATATTTCTGGATTTTGCCATCAAAATGGACCAAATTCTGCCTTCCACCTGGTGTAGCTTGTCCCAGTTGACATCAGATGGGTCTGTCAAAACCTCTGAATTTTGTGCCTTTCCTACTCTTCACACACCACCACATAGATCGCCACAGACAATTAAGCATTTACAACCTCTTTTGTGATGATTGCTGCTAAGGGCAATGATGAACACAGTAAATTATTTCCTCTTCATGATGCAACATGAGTCAGATCCTGGTGCAATTCTCAGACACACCCATTCGTAGCTGGACTAAAGCAACAGTTCTGGTTACTTGGAAGTTCAAAATTAATGGAATCATAGTTACATTCATCCACACAACAAACATGCCTACCATGTGCCATACGCTGCACTAGGCTATGAGGATACATCATTTATTGGGATAAACAAAGCTTCTGCCCTCAAGGTATTAGTCTATAGACAGAGCACAACTTAAAATTCATGTATCCCTGATATCTACCATTCAGAATGTCAGCTCTACATACTTCAGGATAGGTCTCTATTAGGAATCATGCAAGGAAAATGTAGGTAGGAGGTGTGTGAACAAAGCTTCCTTCATGGAAAGCAAAAAAGAGAGGGTCTAATAGCTCAGATGGAAAAAAATATATACTAAGAATATGATAAATTAATGTGTATTATGAGAACTTTTCCAGGCACTGAGGAATGTGATCAAATCAGAACAAGGTTCTGAAATAAAAAGAAGGTCAAATTATAAAGAAAGGGCAGAGTGAGGAGGCTTTGAGGTTCTCTGCAATGGTGAAGTTTTGGGCCTCCCAGGGTTTTCACTTATGCTAAAAATGCAGCCTCAATTACCAGAGTGATAATTGAGAATTGGTTTTATCCATAAACATTGCAAGAGTCATTAAGAATGGCCATAGTCACAGGATGGTAGCAATACTAATTTTGGTCCTCTGAATACAGCAAAAGCTAATGGGCTATCTATAGAGTGCATCACCAACATCTGTGTACTAAGCAGAATTTTTAGAAGTAGACACATCATGGCTGTGGCACTGCTTTAATTCTGTTTCCTTCATATAAAGAATTTAATTTCAAATTAGCGTACATAGATAAGAGGGAACCGTGGGATTCTCCAGGAAATAAGAGAGCATAGGCTTATGTAGCATTATACTGATTCATTAACTATATTCATTTGTAAACATGTATAGTATTTCAACATATTTTTACCTCCCAAACTAGTAACTTCACCCAGAGGGAATACTCAGGAAGGGTATGATGTCTCTGAAGAATTTTTGCCTGCTCTTATAAATGTTTTGATATATTGAACATATACTAAAAAGCACATATCTATAAAGGTAGATTTTATAAGTCATGCTGGGTTAGATGGACATTAGCCAAAAGGCCTAAATCAAATTAGAATTCCCAAGTTCTT
This sequence comes from Acinonyx jubatus, assembly GCF_027475565.1. Lineage (NCBI taxonomy): Eukaryota > Metazoa > Chordata > Mammalia > Carnivora > Felidae > Acinonyx > Acinonyx jubatus. Next base: position 45,564,489 of record NC_069391.1, read on the forward strand.
TAAAAGCAATAGAGAATAAAGTAATCTAACTTATTCTGATAAGTGCACATCCATCATGCCAATGTTGTCATAAAAGTGCCAGATTAAAGATGCTAAGAAATTCTCATCTTTTGAGAGGGTCTATAGAAATATTCAGACCTGTTTCTGCTTTCTACATCCTTTATCAAAGTATTTCAGGATCAACCTGTGTAGGTTTTTCAAGATTGCAAGAATACAGTTACTGGACAGATTTGTTCAAATAAAAAATGGCTATCTTCTAAGAATTAGAGCAGACCAGCTTCTACAAAGCCAGGGTGTATGGAAGGTGACTTCTTTAATTCACCATGACACACTTAAAAATACCAAGTAAGAAAAATATGCTTTTGACTTTCTATTTTCTCAGGATAAAGAGAAAGAATCACTTGATAGTACTTACTAGCGGCACAGGAATGTGATCCCGATACCCTAGGAGTAAACAAAGCAGTACGCTTGGGAAAGAATTAAATGTTCACAGCCTTTCAAATCTAGTAATTTGCACTGAGAGACGAATGGTACTGAAGTTTTAAATAGCAACTGTCCGTCTGTCTATGCCACCCGGCCAGATCAGAAAAAGTGTCTGACGTCCTTTCCACCTTACTTCTGCATTTCCCATCTTTTTTACTGGACATAGACTCTGTTAAACAGGCATCTAAATATTGCAAAGGTGTTTCTTTTTGAAATAGTCATTCGAGGATTTATTTGACACATATTTACTGAGTACTAGGTACTAGGGCTAGACCATGGGTGTGGAAATGTGAATAACAAAGTCACATGTCCACTCTTCATAGAGGTTATAGTCTACTTAGCACAATGTTTCTATGCCTACATGAATTTATTTCATCTGTCTTCCCAGGCTCCACCAAAGTATGGTAAATTATTATAAACCCAAGGATAGAAACTAAGAGAACAGCAAACAGCAGACAAGTTATTTCTACTGGTTGCAAGGAAGAAAGCATATGGAGAAGTGATAACTGGCTTAAAAGAGCAGAAGAAATAATCATATAAATGCCTAGGGGAAAAGCGAAGCCAACGGACCCACCTTCTCCCCCTGGAGAACATTGATCTGGAGAGGCTCCAGACCCATGGTCATTAGCCCAGTTGAGGGCAGATCTTAGAAACAGGGCTGAAAACAAAAATGAGCTTAAAAAGCTACTTTTTAAACTGCAGCCTATTAGTTGGTCTTTTCCTAACCTCCTTTCTGAATCTTGGCAGCCAGGTGTAATTCCTTCTTACCAGAACCTGATCCAACCTCACCACACAACCAACACATATCCAAGAGGTGGACTGGAAGACTACTTGACAAGAAAACAAAATGGCACTTGGAAAACAAAAGGGCAAGAACAGACTCATACTGAAATTTGAGTGCCCCTAATAAAAAGGCTGGCTCAGCAATCTCTCATTCTACCAAATGTGTTTTTTGTTTGTTTGTTTGTTTGTTTGTTTGTTTAGGGAAACTAAACTTTTTTTTATGAATCTTATTCACCTCCCTTTAATGTGCAGTATATGCACTTTGACAATAGAAAACTGAGTTATCAAATTTCAAATGCAAACACTGACTTACCAGGTTAAATACGTTCCTTAATCACTAAGTGTGTGTGTGTGTGTGTATATATATATATATATATATATATATATATATATATATATATATTCTTCCACTTTCCTATTGTCTACTTAAAGTTCTGAGATGCTATCTGCCTTCTGGCACGTTTCTTTTCAGCAGGCTCTGCAGCACACAAGAGCATCTCAAAGGTCCTATCTTCTCACCCAAGGTAAATAGTCAAGATTTTATTCATCTTTGAAAATGCTGTGCTGGGTCTCATAGAATGGCTAGTGGATTTTGGAATAACTGGAAGGATAATCAACATCACTTGGAAACTATGGACTCAGAAAATTCATTTCATGTCAGCAACTTTGGATGTAGTTTCTGGAAGTTACCATCACATGCCTCCTTTTGGAAAAGGAGTAAAAGTGTAGGTGTCTGTTTTAGTCACCTTAGGCAGGGGCATCTTTGGAACTGAGGAGTCTGTATGTTTGTTTCAGGTAAAGAATGGAATGAATAAATTAGCACAATCATTCTGAAAGCCATTTTTCTTAAGCGGGTTTAAAAAGTCAGTTCAGCATCGACTACTTAGGTTGGATAAATGCACACTTTGCGACCAATCCTACTCTTCCAAACATATCCAAGAAAAAAAAAATCCACACTGAGACATTATGAAAACATTCATAGCAGCATTATTTGTGATAGTTCCAAAACAGAAACAACCTAATGTCCATCAATGTTAAAATAAAGACGTGACAGTATCTTCATACAATGTAATAATGTAATGAAAATGAATTATAGTGCTTCAAAACAAAAAAAATCATGAAAATAAATCAGACAAGAGGAAACATTCTAATGATTCCATTTGTATATTCTTTGAAACCAGACAAAACTGTAATAGTATGTGTAGATACAGGCTTTAGTGGTACAATTTTGAGGAAAATCAAGTAACTTCTTTTCACAAAAGTCAGGATAGAGATTACCTTTTAGAGAAGAATGAACAGATAAGGAGAGGCACAATGGAGGCACTAAAGATGTTTTATTTCTTGACTTAGAGTTTCTCCGGCTGTTCACTTAGTGATAATGCATTAATCTATACTTGGGGGGGGGGCATTTTTCTGTAACTGTTATATTTCATACCAAAAAAAAATTGAAAATATAATTCCATATATTTTTTCTTCTGTTTCATATGAAAATGTTTAAAGTTTAATAAAAATTTATTCATGATTCTTAATGGGAATGCCTGAAGGACTGTATTTCAATCAGAAAAACAAATGAGTATCAACTCTGGTTACTTCTCTGTCATTTTGCGAGGCTTAGTCTCATCAATATATTTTATTCCATTGTGTAACTACCACCAGTGATTATTTCAAGATGCATGGGTGTACTCATTATGATTCCTCTGAAAGGTAAAAATACCTAAATGATTGCTTCCATGTAAGTCTATGCTACTTTTCTCTTGTTCACGGCATATACAATTGTCAAACAGAGATATTTTCAGACTGTATGATGCATCAAACAAGGGCGTAATTTTTTTCATAAAAACATTGCCTTAATATTTAATATTATGGACCACCAATACAACGGTGCTCATTTTGCATAGAATGAAAAGAACCAAAATCTATTTCTTAAGGGACAGTTAAGAAAATCTGTCCTATATTAACTTTCTGATATAGTCATACTACTATTTTTATTCACTTCTAATAAAGGCAAAAATGCCTATGTGTATACATTCTATTAAATATAAAGATGTAGGTTTTTTTAGTCAGGAATATAGATATCAGGTTTTTTTTTTTAATTTCTTACCAGTTAATTTTTTTAATGTTTATTTTTGAGAGAGAGAGAGAGCAAGAGAGAGCACAAGTGGGAGAAGGACAGAGAAAGAGAGAGAGGGAGACACAGAATCTGAAGCAGGCCCCAGGCTCCAAGCTATCAGCACAGAGCCCAATGTGGGGCTCGAACCCACTAACCACAAGATCATGACGTGAGCCGAAGGCAGACCTTTAACTGACACTTAACTGACTGAGCCACCCAGGTGCCCCATCTTAACCGTTAATTTCAAATTCCAAAGGGAAAATATATTCAAACTGTTTTTCAAATACTGACTATAGAAATATAAGTTATTATGAGAGTTATTTCTAGATTTCTCAAAGTATTTTAAACATGTTTTAAAAGATGTGACAGGTTTGCAATAAATGTTTTCTTATTAAAATATAAGAAGCCCCACAAAGAACTGCAAACTTGGTAAAAGTATAGTTTGTCATTGAAAAATATGAACTTAGGCATTTTGAAAGATTACAGACTTAGCATTTAAGTCAACTAATGTAGACACTGACAATAATAACAAACTAAAATGTATTATTCGTATTTAGGTACAGGCTTATAAATGCAGAAAACTGTACCCTTAGGATGAACATGTCTCCAACAATAGGAAATTTCAGGTTAATTTTAAGCCAACCTATAAATAGGCAAATGCTTATGTGAAATATGAATTATTGGTGTTTGAATTAATATTTTGCCTCATCAAGGAATGTATTCCTCATCACCACAGATTTTGTTACAATCTATATCTAGTATTAAAAAAAACCACAATGCATAAAAATGTTTTACTTTGAGCCAGTAATGTAATTATTAAGTACTTAACCAACAGACATTTATGGATGGTAATTATTTCTGTTTAAATACACACAGCCTTTGGTAAATAAACACACACATGTTTAACTGTATATATAAACTGTAAGCTAAAAATGGTAAGAAGTTTGCCTGATTAAAGTTAATATCCCTAACTAGAAATAATTCATTGAAAATTAACTTTTTTTTTATTAAGTTAGGAATAAAACCCCCAACAAAGTGATGAATATTTTCTTGACTAGAATTATTTTTCTTGGTAATGAGCAGTGTTCTATGAAAATGAGGATTTAATATGTAACCAATTAGCAAAAAAATTAAGCCAATTACCAAACACAATTTTCCATGTTAAACATTAATTAAATTCTGTAGCATTTTTAATAAATGCAATATAGAAAAAGTGAATTAAAAGAAAAATTCAATTTAACCTATTAATCAAAATAGTATTTATCATTTCATATCAATATATTTTTATCAGGAAAGTGTTATATGTGACAAATTACTTATGCATTATTTTAAGGACTAATTTACTATTTGGAATTCTAATCATATTTTATGCAGCAGAGAAATGGATGTGTTGGGTTTTTTTTTTGTAATTAACGTCTAGTTGACACAGACTAAGTATCATATGGAATAATATGGTAGAAAGGAGAGATTCAAGATCATTCATTCAGGTTAGTGAAAACTATGATAGAATTATAGAAATCAGAGTAAGCACCAAAAATTATGTTTTTGTGACAACATATATGAATGTAGCCATACACATACGTGTTCATAATATGAATATAGAAAATCACATATACACACAGAAAGTAGCCTATGAAAATAGGTATAAGAAAACTAAGATCAAAATCAGTGGTTCTCAATTCTGACCAATAGAAACAATTCAAAAGTTTAAATGGTATGGGCCTCATCCCAATATTTCTGCTTCAACTGACCTCTAGGAGGGCCTAGTGTATTGGTATGTTTGAGAAGCCCCATCTCGCATTTCCTCATTCACAGAATAGAGCTTTATTCACTGTTCATCAGTTGCTTGTCTCTAGTCCAATACGCTGGAATGTCGGACAGCTTCTCTTTCAGCTGCCCACTCATCAGGGGTTGAGAGAGAAAGGGTATAGGTAACGCAGACATGAGGATACCCGCTACAGTATGGGGAAAAAAAGTCATTTTACCCATGTGTGAAGTAAATATGTATAAGGAAACATAAGGGAAACACAGACTCGGTTGGTAACAGCTCAAGTAAACGAGAAGAATAAACCTACACACCATGCCTGCTTTTAACGTTAAGTAGACAGGTGCCCTGCAAGCAATCCCTACATAGCCTCAGAGCCTTCATGTAGAAAACGGGGCTCGAGTGACTGCGAAGATGATGGCCACCTGAGTATCCCATTGATTATATAATCCTAGTGCAGAGAAAGATAGAAATGTGACCAAGCTGATGACTTTTGACAAGGAGGAAACTGAAGCTCTGTGGCTACACAAGTGCAAAACAAAGTGACTTCTATCAACTTGTTTTTCTACAACTTAATAAATGCGGCATAATAGGAATGAAAGAACAGTATTTTGGAGGAGAGGGGCTTTGATTTGGGGAGCATACACGTTTCATTTTATAGCTCAATGATCTAAATCTTCTGTCCAACCTTAATGTTGTGTATCTGTCAATTTTAATTTAATTCCTAGTACTGAGTTGGCTTTCAGATCTGAACCACTTTTAAAATTAGTAGCTTCTACAAGGAGATGAATGACAACTGTGTTGTTCTTTCATAAAACTAAATTAATATGGAAAATGACTGGTTTCAGTCAAATAAGAAAAAAAATCAAAAACTGGATTGATTTAATACACAATGGGAATGTCAGTGAAGATATTCTTTTAGAAGCTAATCAGCAGCATTCAAATGCCATGCAATACTTTGCTAATTAAAAACTTTAGGGAAAGGAATCAAAATAAGGTAAGATCTACCCATAGTGGGCAGAGGGAGTATTAGAAGTGGGTACGAGTAGGTGGGGGAAGGGGCTGACTAGAAACCTTTGGATCTGTTAGGACTAAATATGTAAATCCTACTAAAGTGCTAGTGTTTTGGAATAGTAAATAAAGATTTGTTTATTGAATAATAGATAATGAATACATGTACAAAAGAATGACAACTTGAGAACTTAATTTTTGGAATTTAAGAACTAAGTAATTGAGGTAAGAGAGGAGTTGGTCAAGTATTGTCAAGATCACATTGGTAATTTCCTTGAGTGTGAGATAAATACAGAATGGAATTTATTGAAAATTTCAGTATATAGGCAGAAATGGGAATGAGTCAATTATAGGCAACAAAAGACCACCTTTTAATGTTTTTGTTCTTTGAAACTTTACACTATACTATTTTTCATATCTGTATTTATATGAACCATAAACTAAGGTATTTACATTAAATATGCCTAGATTTTTCTGAGGCTAGTAAAATTTATTTTATCTTTTATTTGTGTTGAACTTTCTGGATTATGTATTTTTAGATGGCTGTACTTGTTTATATTTTAAGGAAACAAAAATTAATTCAAGTTTGAGTTTCATTTATATTTTTAATAGACATATTTGTAAATTAGGTGAATTTTTCTCCTGCAGTTAGAGGTAAAATATAGATTTTGGTATTCAAATGTAATTAAGACTAAGACTAAATCTTGTTGATATGTATCTTACTAAAGGAATTAAAACGTTATGCCAATTTGCACTATAGAAATCCTGAGGCACCTACATATGGCATGTGATCAGGGAAACACCTTTTAAATAGAACCTGATTTAATTTTCTTTCCAAAAATTTTAATGGAGTTAATTAATGGAGTCTAATTAGGAGCAAATCACTTGCTGAGCAACATACTCTTAGAGCTCTTATTTCAAAAAACTGAGAGAAAAAATGTAATTGACCACTCTCATCTATATACAAACAGACTTTGAAGACTATGGCCAGCCAGTGGCTTATTGGGTAGGTATTTGTCTGCAAGTTTATCCTGTCAACAAATTATCACCAGGACAGGAAAGCCAGGTTAATCTAGTGAGGAATTAAGTATAGCAGGCAAATGACTTGCTGGTGTAGAATGATGGCTTTTGCTATCCCAAAGTCATGAGCATATTATCCTCTAATACCTTCTAAAAGATTTAAATTTAAAAACTACCTGGATTTTGTACTTGGTATTGGATTTCACTATTTTTATGTAGAAATGCCAGTGCCCTACATACTTTTATTAAAAAGATTAACCTTCCCCCACTGTTTAGCAGTGCCAACTTTCTAACTAAATATCCTCAAAAATATGGGTTTTTCACTGGACTTTTATTTCTTTTGATCTATTTTCCAGTTCCTGTGACAATATCAGTGTCTTAATTACAGTAATAATACAGTAAGTTAACAGCTGATAGAACAAGTCCTTCCTACCTATTCTATTATCTATGCTATTTGGGGACCTTTTATTTCTATGTAAATCTTATAATCATCACTACCTCCCGCCCCTCACCGCCCCCCCAAAAAAACTATTAGGATTTGGATTGGGATAATTCAGACCTTTTCAATACTGAACCTTCTGATCTATGAATATGCATTTTCTTCTATTTATTTAGGCCTTCTTTTAATTTTTTTAATGTTTATTTTTGAAAGAGCATGCACACGCACAATATGGGAAAGGGCAGAGAGAGAAGGAGACACAGCATCCAAAGCAGGCCCCAGGCTCAGAGCTGTTAGCACAGAGCCCAACGTGGGGTTTTAACCCACTAAGTGAGAGATCATGATCTGAGGTGAAATCGGACACCCAACCAACTGAGCTACCCAGGAGCCCCTATTTAGGCCTTCTTGATACTATTTTTACAGTTTTCTGTATAGAAGACTTACATAGGTTTCCCTGTATTTATTCCAGTATTTTTCACATTATTTATGCAATTAAAATGATTCCTTTTTCTTTCCTTTTCCAAATTCTTACTGTTACCATCCGGAAATATGCTTGCTAAACTCACTTGTTAATTCTAATTGTTTAGATTCTTTGGGGTTTTCTCTGTGCATAATCATATTAACTGCAAATGATTACAATTTCATAGTTTCCTTCCTAATATCTGCATTTTTTTTCTTTTTTGCATCTTAATACACTATGTAGACTTCCAAGTAATGTCAAGTAAGACAGGAGACAGTGGACATGTGCTCAGATCCAAAAAGAAAAACTTTTAATAATTCTTCATTACCATGTTATTTGCTGAAGATTTTTGGAGATGCCCTTTATCAGATTAAGGAAATTTCTTTTTATTTTAGTTTACTAATAGTTTCCTTTTAATGAATGAATATTGACTTTATTGAAAGCTATTTTTCTGTGTCTTTTTTAGCAGGTTGTGTGATATTTCTCCTTAATTCTGTTAATGTGTTGAGTTCTAATTTTCTTTAGAAAATTTGTTTCAGGGTTTATGATTGAGCTGTACTTAATTACATTATCTGACTTCACTGTCAAGTTTATGCTGATCTCATAAAACAGGTTGAGAAGTGTTCCATCTTTTAGTAAAATTCATCCACTTGATATGTTTGTGTATTTGTGTAAGTGCGTAAAGGTAATGGTATATTAAAGTTCATCAGAAATTATTTAGATTTTGCATTTTTATGTTAGTTTTTACAATTTTAGTTCACTAAAAATTTGTTCATTTATCAGTTTTCATAAAGTTGCTCATAGTATCTTCTTGCTACCTTTCTCGTGTCCTGATCTGTAGTAATGTTCCCTTTTATATTTAGTGCACTTGTGTCTTCTCCCCTTTAATTTATTTTGGGGTTTACCAATTCCACTAATTTTTTAAAATATTCTGATTTGCTAATCGTCTCCATTGTTTTACTATTCTATTAGTTTCTACCCTTTTATATCCTTCATTTGACTTTCTTTAGATATAATTAATTTTTTCTAATTTCTTAAGGAAACTTTTCAACCTTTTTCCCCCTTAATATGTACACTTAAGTTTATAAATAACCCTCTAAGCATGACTTTTCCTGCATCATACAAGTTTTGATTTGTAGTATTTTTACCATCTTTTAGTACAAAATATTTTCTAATATCCAATGAAATTTGTTATTTGACCCATGAGCATGAAGCTTTGGGTTTGTAAGATGTAATGGTTTTAAGAGTATTAGTAAGTTTTCAAACATTCCTGCATATCTGACTTTTGCCACATTTCTTCTTTTTCAGACTCCAATTACATACAGCATACATATATATGAACTTTATACTATATTCTCCGTATGTCATATCTATTTTTGTTTTTCATCTTTAACTTTCAGCTTCATTTTAGTAATTCACTTATTCATGTTATCTGTATCTACTGGTTGATAAACTCAACTTCTAAATACTTTAATTACTTTTTTATTATTTCATATTTTTAATATACTTTTTATAGGTTTTAGTTATTTGCTAAAATTTTGGTCTTGATTTTTTTTTTTGCATATTTTATTTATTTTTATTTATTTATTTATTTTGAGAGAGACAGAGAGTGTGAGCAGGGGAGGGGCAGAGAAAGAGGGAGATGGAGAACCCCAGGCAGGCTCTGCATTGTCAGTGGGGTGCCCGATGTGGAACTGGAACTTACAAACCCAACTGTGAGGTCATGACCTGAGCCAAGTCAAGAGTCAGACGTTTAACCACTTAATCCACTGAACCACCCAGGCCCCCTGTGGTCTTGATTTGTTGTTTTTTTTTTTTCTTTTTGAATACTGTATAGTATTTCAGAGTCTGTATCAAACACATCCATTAACTGAAGGTCTTTTTCTTTATTGCTTCTTCTTGTTATCATTCAGGTTGTTTTGTCTACTCATCTGCCTTTCCATTTTTGTTTTATCTCAGACACTGTATCCAAAAAATCATCTGTTGCAATAATGTAAGAACTAGAATAATGTTATCTTCCTCCAGAGAGGATTTACATTTGCACTTGCCAGGTTCCTAGGGACACTATTAATCTAAGATCACCTTAGTCGAATTGGAAGCTCTGAAATTATTTAATGCTAGACTTTAGATTCTGTGAGGGCTTGTCTACTTATCACCAAGACTGACTTCTGTGGTGAAGCTCTTAGAACCTCCACCTCAAAGCACACAAGTGTTAGTGGGACCACATCAGGCCCCGAATTCCAACTTTGTGCCCATATACTCAAGAGCCTCTCAAAAGCACTTTCCAGATTTTCAAAGAGCACTACCTCTTGCCCAAATCTCAATGCATTACCAGGGTAAATTCCAGGTTCCTCTCTCTGGACTTCTGTCTCCTCCCTAATCTTTGCTCTGTAAATCTTCAAAATATTGTTAGAAGTTTGTATGTTGTTCATGTCTTCCAGCTATATTCTGTGAGAGGAACCTTCTGAATTCTCAAAAACCGCAATCATTAAACCATTTTCGAAGAGTCCTGTGTGCCAGGCTCAAAGAACTAAAGTTAATCCTCTAGGCAGTGAGAAGCCACAATATGGCCTGTCATTTTTTTGAAAAATTTATACAGATAAAGTATATATATTTTAAAAAAATGGTTTCAGAAAAGGACCAAAGGCAGCAACTGTATGTTGTAATCATCAACAGCGGTCGAGGTGGTGGGTATAAAAGAGATCTTTGCAATAAACACTCCAGAATGAGACACTACAGATTTTGGAAATAGATGGAATGAAATGAAACAAATTTTGATTCTTTGTGACCAAGAGAAGGAAAATCTAGATAAGTAATAAGTGTGTGGAGAATTGGCACTTTAATATTACAAACAACTATATTTGTAATATTTTATGTTTATAATAATAGTATAAAATTATCTAGCGATATGTCAGCAAGCAATTGAAAAAGAGAATGTGGAGATCTGGAAATTCTTTCTTCCGTTAGAGATAAAAGCTGAAATCATGGGAGTAGACAAGATCCTAGCTTTAGCCCCAGCTCTGCTACTGAACATTCATAGAACGACTTATCTGCAATAATGAAATCCATTTTAAAAGTGGACTACATTTTTTCTAATTCCTACTAACTTACCTATAAAGCAAAATTTACAACTTTGATCCATAAATAATATGTTTTCTTTAGCATACCTGAGAAAATAAAAATCAATATTCCTACTGGGCAGATCATAATAGGAAACATTTCTACTTCAAACCTTACCATCAATTTAGTGTTGTGAGACTATGCAGATTTGGCATCATGTCTATCATGCCCTATCATGTCTTTTTCATCTGCATTTGGCTTTATACCTGCAACAACAACATTCATCATACAAGAAATCTCTCTTTCCTCCAAAGAGCTTCTATCTTTCATAGAATGGCTGCTATTTCGATGAAACTGTGTTTTTAAAGGAGGTAACGGCATTTCACAGTGGTTAAGAGATCTGTTCAGTGTCATTAATTGATGCGAATTTCAGTCCCTTGACATATAAGTTTATGTACTTTCTACAATATGATCATAAGAGTGATGAGAGGGTAGTAAACATGAATCGAACAATTAAGATTTGCTTGGGACTTGGTGCATCTTATCCATTCTATCTTTTAAAATAATAAAATGAGGTAGCTGTGATTAGCTTCTTTATCTCTAAAGAAAATAAACTTTAAAAACACTAACAAAAGAGACTAAGTAACTTGCTCAAGTTTATTTATTAAGAAATAAGGAGACAAATTAGCATTCAAATCAGGAGCTGAATGATTGAAAGGCTTAAGCTTCTCTAATGATTTATGTTAATAAAAAAGTCAACTGATAAAAGTAATGGAAGAGAGTCTACAAATTTATAAAAACTGTATAATTGAGGGGGGGTTAACATTTTGAGATTGTATATGCTGTGTTCTATGCATTAATAGATGCGTACAATATATATGGTATATATCACATAAATTTTATCTTCAGCAGCACAATTACACCTCCGAGTATACATACATATCCCTGGGCCAGTTGAGTGACACAGTACAAAGATCAAATATAAAAATTTCACCATAACAAAATTCCAGCTGGAAATATTCAGCTGGAAAACTGAATTTTGTATTGAAATTTAATCTAATTCAACTAGCAGCTATTGAAAGATTTTCCTTGTGCCAGACGCTGGACTGAGCAAGGAGGAAATAAAGATAAATAAGAACTTACACGTCGGCAGATAAGAGGTATATATACAATGTGATAAATGCCACTTAAAATGCTCTGGGAGCACAGAAGTCCCAGAAGAACAAAAGCTTTGGGGTGGGGAGGCATGAGATTTGAGCCACATTTTAAAGCTGCCAAGAGGTTTCCCATATAGAGTATATGGAGCAGGCATCTCAACAAAAAAAGACATGAGACAAGTCATGGATGCCGGCACATGCACAGCATCCTATAGGGGGTGATCAAGGGTCTAAAGCCCATCCAACATGGAAGAGAGAAGCTTGCAGGACCTTTCTTATTGCCTGGCTTAAACTGTGGCATGAAATATATGATAATAAAAACCATGAAAATATGCTTAGATTAAAAGAGCAGGAGGAAAACATCGATCTACTTCATCCACTTCTTTCAGCCTTCTTAAATTTCAAATTCAACCTTTACTAACATGGCCAGTGAAAGGCAAGAAGGAGCCAACCAATTACCTAATTTTCCATTTTCACCTCACAGAATTAGCAGGTTGGTGATTCTGATTCCTAAATTCTCTTCTCTTCCTAATATTTGATAGCAACTTAATCTCCTTTCTCAAAAGCTGATAATAAATTCGAGTGCTCATCTGTTTACTTAAGACCCCCAACCCATCTTTGAATTGCAGGATGCTCAGTCAATACACTTTTCCTAGCCCTCCTTCTCACAGTTTCAACCCTCCACTCTTCAGATAGATCTGCAATGGTTTGGAGACCTGTTTCTCTTTCCTTTATCCTCTGAGTTTACTTTGCCTCCAAAGTAAATCAGTTTCTCATGCCTTATGGCAGTGTGTCATTATAAAATATTTCATACCTGATGACCTTTGAGCACTTCTTATTCAAAGATTCATGAACGCTTAGCATGAGGTACGTCTAATGATCCCTGTGTAAACACACTGAAAGTTCCCTCCTACAAAGGCACAGGCAGGAGGAAGACATATTTTCGACACTCTGTCTTCAATCTAAGCGTCACTGGCAGTGCCTGACAGGTCTCATTTGCTAAATAAAGCACAATGTGTCAATTTGAAATAAATGTAAATTATCACCTTTCTTCCTTGTTAATTAAGGTCTGATTAATGCAATACAAGCGGTTGTTGAGAGTACAGTAAGAGAATGGCTTTTGTTGCAAAAACAAAACAAAACCCCTCAGATATAAATAATGGTCTGTCTCAGCCATTGAACTTGGGTTAGAAAGGTTACTTACAATGATTTGTTCAGTTGGAACATGGACAGATGTTCATATCTCAGCCTCTTAATAAATGAATCCCCAAATGTGGATAGCAAATGGCACTTACTTTAGAGGTAAGACTTAGCTGTGGAATGACCCATACTTTTCATAAATCATAAAGGGGAAAATTCTAGGTTCTGTTTTGCAAAGAAATATCCAAGAAATCTACCTCGAGACATATGCTTGTTATTTAAGGAATGTTTTGGTATTTTAACGAGGTGAATTTTCAAGGTGAAGGTTTAAGAAATGATGTATGTACGAGTGAAGGTAAAACAGTCACGGTACAGAAAATAGGAGGCTAAATATAGAAGGAATATCAGATGAGAAAACTCAGTTCATTTCAACCTAGAACCCTATTTGATTAGTTGCATAATCCTAAAGTAGCTAACAAGCATACAAAATATGTTGAATCAGGGAATTTTTAGAAGTAAAAGGAATGTGGACATTTTATGGCATAATTATTTGAGATTACAAGAAATAGCAGTTATTTTCATTAAAGGACACAACTAGTTAATGGCACAGTCCAGGTATAGCCTCACAATAGATTAGAATATACTTTCTAATTTATTCCTAATTTGGCTATCTCCCTTTTTTATAAACTTTCTCCATATCCATTGATATTTTAAAATAACACAGTTGAAGAACTGTGGAAAATTTTTACCCTTCACTAAAATATATCCATATGTGACTCTATCAGACCATTTTCTTAAACATGAGATTTTTTAAATTGTTTATGTTTGGTCATTTTTGAGAGAGAGCGATAGGGAAAGAGAACGATCAGGGGAGGGGCAGACAGAGAGGGAGAAAGGATCCTAGCAGGCCCCAGGCTCCGAGCCATCAGCACAGATCCAGATGCAGAACCCATGAACTGTGAGATCGTGACCTGAGCCGAAGTCAGATGCCCAACCAACTGAGCCATGCAGGCACCCCTAAACATGAAGTTTTAAAATACAAGTTAAAGTGTTCCTTATTTGTTAAATATGGTTTTCCTGGATGAAAATGTGTGAATTTTATTTTTTAAGATTTTATTTATTTTGAGAGAGAGGGTAGGGGGAGAGGGAGGGTGGGGGAGAGGGAGGGAGGGAGGATGAGAGACAAATAGAGGGAGACAGAGAATCCCAATCTGCTCGATGCTGTCAGCATGCACTCTCAGAAACCATCAGAGTATGACTTGAGCCAAAAACCAAGAGTCAGATGCTTAACTGACCTAGCCACTCAGGTGCCCCATTTTTGATATTTTTACACCAAAACACTATTATCTTATATCACATTAACTAGGTTTGCTTGCTAATTTTTTTCCTCTGTGTTTCATGTAATTCCTGAGAATTATGATTATGTAATTATCATCTTGGAAGAAGCAGAGCCAGGTTTTAAGAATCAGATCTGTTTGAATTCAAAGCTGGTACAACAAATGGCCTCACTTCAATTAGAATGGATTGTACTTTTGAACAAGGAGAAGAACTTTATTCATTCATTCATTCATTCATTCAACAAAGTGTAAGAAGCACTGATGATGTACTGGCTCAAAATCCACTTCTACTGTTCATAAACTAGGTCGTCAAAAAAAAAATTTCCTATATAGGAGGAAACTAATCAGAAGATACCTGGGACTTTGTATTTATTACAATTTTTAATGTTCTAAAACACCTTGTGAGGCTGGTAGTGTTATTCAGATTTTAATAACACTACTGAAGTTCAAATGGAGTTTAACAAAACCACAGTTGAGGGATTTGGGAAGAAAGATCCTAACAGTTCAGGGCATACATCTTCTGGGAAAATTATTTACTATAACTGCCTTTACAAAAGACAGACAATACTATATAACTCTAAAGATTGTCATAGGACTAAATTTTAAAAATGCAAATGTCAATGATAAATGTTCACATTGTTCTTCTCTTCCTCAGCTTACATTCAAATCCACTTACCTTGAAATTATGTACATTCCGGTGATCGTTTTATGTCAAGTGAATAGTTTGTCCCTAAGGACAGAATGCATGAACTGAAGAGTTAAGGAAGAGAGAGTATCATGCTAGGAATTGTCAAGATATTAAGGCAAGAGGTAGGAAAAACAAAGAAATGTTTCATAGTAGTTGATATTTTTAGTATGGTTCAAAAATTCTGTACTGAGGAGCTAAAACACAGGGGTCTGAGATGGTCTCTTGGACAAAGAACAAAAAACAAGTCAGGTCGTTTTTATCTAATATCCTGGGCTTCTTTTCAAATACACATTTCACATTATTTATTAATAAACAACTAACAGTGGCTTAGTATGTACCAACCATGTGGGAAATATTTTTTAAAAGAGTAAAGAGACATGTCTATTTGCCAAAAAGTTTGTATTACAAGCATGAGACCAAGTCAGTCAATATGAATCTGCAAAGAGACACGGAGTTTGAATTCTGCTACGATGAAATATATTGGATGTTTACTCCCACCAACTGTAAAAATGAACACAATATACGAAGCACCTCTTTTTGGGTACTGTAAATCAAACAGAACACAATGATAACCCTTCTGAGAGAAAAAAAAACAAACAAAAAAACAAAAACAAACAAAAAACACGTATCCTACTTTTCTCACTGGGAGTACCTTCTCTACCATAGAAGAAGGTGAAGCCCAAGAAGAATCCTAGTCTTGTTCAGCTAAGGAAGAAATTATTAAACCTGCTGAAATTTGAGCAAAATAGTAGAGAAGAGAAAGTTGGCAGGAGTATGAAAAACTTCACAGGGGTTAGTTGCATGTCATTTGCCAGTGTCTCGGTTGCAAAAGTCTAGGTCAAAACTCTACCGACATGATCCTAGTAAAACTCTTTCAGAGATGGAAACTGAAATAAGATGTAAGTCTCACAGTGCCAGGGGATACTCTGCCTGACTAAAGAGACCCCTATGAGCACCTTGTGCATTCAGTTGAGACCCCAGAATGTCACAACTTAGAAGCAAGGATCATGTCCTAGAGTATGAAATGCATTAGGACTAAAGACAAAAGCAAAATATACTCACTCTTATAAAGAGTAAAACCAAGCCTGTCAGGATAATAAAAGCTCTCAGGGTTTTCATTTCTTTTCAGAAAAAAATCCACAACTTTTAAAGGAAGATAACATAATTCAGACTACCTACAATATGCCATTAGCAAAGGCCATCATATAATAATTTCTGCACATGTGAAGAAGTAGAGGAAAGAAACCCAAATTAAGAAAAAAAAGCATTTGATAAAAAGAGAGAACAGAAAAGAGCTTTGAAGCAATCAATGTAAATCTGTTCTAGGGCCTCAACTAAAAACCACTCGTTGTGTATAAATGTATAGAATTGGTTCCTTTTATATATTTTTATGCTTATGTGTTTATTAACAAGTGCAACTTGAGAAAGTCATCGCCAACAGAAAAACATTGGATAAAGAGCCATTGCAGGCTGAAAAAAAGTAAAATCCAGATAAAACTGTGACTTTACAGAAAAATTAATTAATTAGCAATTATAATTAATTAAAACGTTACTGCTTAAAACAAAAAATATCAACATATTTCACAATTTATAACATAGAAGATAATACAAAAATAATAACACAAAGGTTAGGTGGTTAATGGAATTACACTGCTGTAAGTTCTTTAAATTTTACAAAAAGTATGGATACAAATTGTAAGTAGAAAGTTACAAGCTTGCATATTATAATGCCAAGGGTAATTTCTCTCTCTCTCTTTCCCTCTCCCTGTCTCTCTCTCTCTCTCTCTCTCTCACACACACACACACACACACACAGAGTCATGGTTTTAAAACAAAAAGCAGAGTAGTCCAAATGGAGTACTGCAAGAGAAAAATATTCAATTAATACAGAAAGAGAGGAAGAAATAATAGAAATAAAGCAAAAGCAAATAGTCTGATGGTCAATATAAACACAAATACATAAAAAATTATTATAAATTTCAATTATCCAAATACTCCAGTTAAAGCTAGACTATAAGATATGTAATAGAGTGACATTGAATGGTACACTGACTGTAAGAGATTTACTTCAAGTATAAAGACAAAGATGTAAAGGGAGAGGAAAAGTTATGCCATGCACATGTAAAACATAAAAAATCTAGAGAGATTATAATAATATCAGGCAAAGTAGACTTTTCAAGAGATAGAGAAAAAATTTCATAATCCTAAAGGGATCAATTATTCAGGAAGACATGAAAATGAAAAATGTATATGTGCTATAAACAAGGTGTCAAAATAAATGAAACAAAACCTGACAGAACTAAATGGACAAATAGACAAATCTTTAAACATATGAAGAGGCTTTAGCAATTTTCTCTTAGTTATTAGTAGAAAAACTAGCAAAAAGTGCTGCAAGATTGTAGAAGGTTTGAACGATACTATCAATTAATTTGAACAGCCATTAATAGAACAATACCCTTATAACAGCCAAACACATGTCAGCTTCAAGTGCACAATGGACATTTACCAAAATAGACCATATCCTGAATTACCAACAAGTCTCAGTAAATTTAAAAGAATTGAGTCCTTACACTTGTGTTCTCTGAACCTCTAATTTTATGGAAGTAATTACAAAACAATAAAAAGACAAAGAAAATTCTCAACTATTTGGAAATTAAGCAGAATGTTTCTAAATAAACAATGAGTTAAACAAGAAACCAAAAAGAAAATTAGAAAATATTTCAAACTGTGATAGTTAAGACTTAGAGGAAATTTTATTATAATTAAGATGTTTATGTTAGAAAAAGGACACTTATATAATCTAATTTTCCATGTCCATTGATTTTAAAAACGGAAAGCAAATCAAACTAAGTAGGGAAAAGGAAACAATAAATACAAATCAGTGATCAATAAAACACAAAAAGCACAGAGATAAAGCAACAAAGTGAAATTGTTTCTTTGAAAAGATTAATAAACTGTGATCAAGCAAAACAAAAAGAAAACACACATTTACAAACTGAAGATTGAGACAGATTACTACTACAGAGTCTAAAAACATTAAAAAGATAAAGCAGTATTATGAACAACTTTATACCAATAAATTTGATAATTGAGATGAAATGGATAATTATTTGAAAAATAGAACAGCAAAACTGACATAAGAAGAAATGAAAAATATTAATGTTTTATATCTACTTTTCAAATTTAATTTGTAATCAAATCTTTCCCATAAGGAAAAAACTAAGCCCAGTCGTTTTCACAGGTGAATTCTTCCCAACACTTAAAGAATTAAAAAGCAGCAGATTTTCACTAATTCTTTAAAAATAGTGGACAGACTATATTTTATGTCTGCTTTATGAGCTAATCATAATTCTGATACTGAAAAGTGGAATAGAAAATATCAGAAAAACAATTATAGCTTGACCTCACTCTTGAAAACAGACGTAAAAATCACAAAATTATCAAAAAATTGTACCTAGCAATGTACACATGGGATCTAGTAATATATGAAGTGAAGATTATTCCAGGTATATGAGGTTGGAGTAACATTCAAAAATCACTTTTTTTTTCTATTTTTTAACAGAATAAATAAGAAGAGATATGATCATTGGAACAGATGTCTACAGCTAACATTATACTTACTGGTGAAAATGTGAATGCATCTCTCCTTAAGATCAGAACAGGCAAGAATTTCCGCTCTTTGCCATTTCTAATCAATATTGCATTGGAAGTCCTAACCAGGTACATAAAGATAAAGAAGTAAAAGGTAAGCAGATTTGAAAGAAAGAATGAAAATAGTCTCTATTTGCAGATAACATGATGACCTACATGAAACATCCTAAGGAATCTATAGAACAAATATCAAAACTAGTAAGTTAAGCGAGAGTGGCGTATTTATTACTTGTAACCTGGTTACATATTATCAGCAAACAACTGGATAATAAAATTTTAAATGGGGGGAGCGCCTGGGTGCTTCAGTCGGTTGAGTGTCCGACTTCAGCTCAGGTCATGGTCTCGCATTTCCTGAGTTCGAGCCCCGCATCAGGCTCTGTGCTAACAAACAGCTCCGAGCCTGGAGCCTGCTTCAGATTCTGTATCTCTCTCTTCCCCTCCCCTGTTCATGCTCTGCCTCTCTTTGTCTCTCAAAAATAAATAAATGTTAAAAAAATTTTTAATAAAATTTTAAATGGCATTTCCAATAAAATATTTGAACCATTTAGAGATAATAAGACCTTTATCTAAAAACTACAAAGCTAAATATATGGAGAGATTTGTCCTGTTCATTGATTAGAAGACTCAATATTATTAAAATTTCAATTCTCCCAAAGTTGATTTAAAGATTTAATGCATTCCAAATTAATATTACAAAGGATATTTTGTAGAAATGGGCTAACAGATTCTAAAAATTAATATGGAAATGAAAAGATACTGAGAGAGTCAACACACTGAAAAATGAACAAAGTTGGAGAACTCACATTATCATATTTCAAGACTCCATGTAAAGCAACATTTATCAAAACAGTCTTGTACTGATTTAAAAGTAGACCAACAGATCAATGGAATGTAACAGGAAATCCAGAGATTATTCTCACATACATAAGGCTAAACAATTTTCCTCATTTCCAAGGTAGGTCACTGGTAAAGAAATCTTTTAAACAAATGGTGCTGAAACACCAGGATATATAAATCAAAAGTAACCAATTCTCACCCCTACCAAACATCAAACCCAAAAATATATTTGAGGTGAATCAGAAACTAAACATAAAGCTAACGTTACAGCTTCCTAAAAAAACCCTAGACTATCTTGATGATCACAAAGTAGGCAAATACCTCTTAAACAGGTTATGAAAAGCATCTGCAAATGATGGGTTGGGTTCCATGAATATTAAAAGCTGTCATTAACAAAATACGAGCATTTGGAAAATAGAAAAGGTGGTATACATGGAAAAAGTATTAACAGTGTGTACTTTTGACAAAGGGTTTTTATCCAAATTATTTTTTTTAAGTCTGACAGTTCAATAATAAAAGACAAACAACTCAATATGAAAACATATTAACATGAAGAAAAGAAACATGATTTGTAAAGATGCTGAACAAAAAAAGAGACATACAAAAAACAGTGAGGACAAGAAGAGGTATTTGGCATCATCAGTTGCAGGGAAATGCAAGCAAAACCACAGTGAGATACCACTTTACACTAGAATGGCTAAAATTCCAGAGACTGTCAATACCTATACTAGAGTAGTTAAGGATTTGAGGCAAATAGCATGCATCCCTCATGGGATATAAAATTATACCAAAACTATAAAACATTTTTTTTAACGTTTTATTTATTTTTGAGACAGAGACAGAGCATGAACGGGGAGGGGCAGAGAGAGAGGGAGACACAGAATCGTAAGCAGGCTGCAGGCTCTGAGCCATCAGCCCAGAGCCCAACGCGGGGCTCGAACTCACGGACCGCGAGATCGTGACCTAAGCTGAAGTCGGACGCTTAACCGACTGAGCCACCCAGGCGCCCCTATACCAAACTTTAGAAAACACTTTGCAGCTGTTGTCACGAATCTACCCCATGATCCGGCAATTCACTCTTCAAAATATATCCAAGAGTTATAAAAACATGAATCCATAAAAATACATATCCAAAAATATTCCTATCAGCTTCATTTATAATCACCACAAACCGGAAACCATCCAAATGTCCACCAATAGAATGGATACTCAGTGTGAGGTAGAGTCACACAACTAAACACTACTCAAACATATGCAACATCATTGCATAAAAGACATATGCAACAGCATCATGTATGCATCTCAAACACTATGTTCAGCAAAAGAAACTAGAGACAAATGAGCACATAATCTGTGTTTTTAAAGTTCAGTAACAGGAAAAACTCACCTATGGTGATAGAAATCACAGTAGTGGCTGCCTTGGTGTGGGAGTGGCGTACTGAATGCAAAGGGAACAAAGGAACTTTCCAAAGAAATGCAAATATTCCATATTTCAACTGAAATGTAGTTGACATGTACCCGTAAGACATTTGTGTAGACAGGCACACTTAAGAAGTGTACACATAATATCTGAACCTTTTCAAACTCCATGTCCAGTGAGGTCATTTTGGTAGCTTAAAATTGGCCATAAGAGAGGTATTTACACATGGAAATGTAGAAATTCCACAAATATAGTTTTCTTTTCATCAAACCACTGCCAAGATCCCTCTCTCTCTGGGTGATTGATGTCATAACAAATACAAGTCTGAGACTGTTGACATCCAGCTACCATATGGACTGAGCAAAAGAAAAATCCTGTCTAAAGCAAATGAGAAAAAGAGAAATGAAAGAGATATTCAAAGAGAACCACAGATAAGAGACTGAACAAGATATCCAACAACATTGGAAAAAGGATAGCACCACCTACACAAAGATCAAGAGCAGGGATTCCAGCGCAATGACTGGTCTTTTGTAACTCAGTAAAATACCTCTGAAGACCCAGTAAAAGATGAATTCCACAAGACTGAAAACAATGCTGGCAGAGCAAAGCTATCAAATGCCATTACCTCTAAGACCAAAGATGCTAATTTTATTTTGATCATTGTCTTCATAGCAGCTATCATTATCTGGTGCAATGCCATGTATTTTTGTTGTTGTTGTTAATTTTACTGCTGTTAACCCAGCAATAGAATTGGTTGTATCTTTGACACACTTTTAACTAAAATAATGCCAGAACCTAAACAGTATCCAGGGCATTGTGCGTGGACAATAAATATTAGTACAGTGAATCAATAAATGACAGGGAAAACAAACAGTGTTCTTACATGGAAGATGAGGTTTTAAACGTTCTATATCCAACAGGTCACTGACTACAGAAGAAGGAAGTTGGGTCTTTGATAATGCATTCAATTTCTTTTCTCGACTTCGAGATACAGATAGGATAAGCCTGGTGGGAGATGCACAGATGACAGTCGACTCTAAGTTAGACTTTTCAGGGATGGACATGTACCTCTGCAGAATAGTTGATGGTTGTTCTCCGAAAGGGCCTTGTAATTTTACTTGCTCTTGTATCCTTAAAGAGAGCTTTGGGAGACCCATATCCACCCAAGCCTAAGTTTTTTGTCTTGTTTAATTAAAAGAGAAACCATTTTGAGCATACAGTGATGTGAGAAAATAGCTATCGAGTGATTCACGGAAGAATATTTCTAACGACAAAAGAGCAAGCATATAGACTCGTGGAATTACTCATTTTCAGTGAACTCTGGAGAAAACAGATTACAAGAGAGTTAGTTGCTGGTGCTGCAAATTTGACCTGATGCCAAAAGTGGTGAGACCCTGTTTTAAAGTAGCCTACCATTTTCTTTAGCCCCAAGTGAGATTGTTAACACTCACTTCAGCCATAACTACACTACCTGACAAAGAGAGAGTCAAAACATGAGAAAAAGTTAAGTTCCCAAACTTCCCAACAATGTGGATCAGGCGATAGTTCAGTCTCTCCTGTACCTCACTTCCTATGCAATAATCTCCATTGTAAACACCCCCCCCCAAAAAAAAACTTCTACCAAAACAAAACAAAAAGGTTGACTTTATTAACCACAAGCTATGTTTTTGTTATTTTTCGGAAAGATATTAAAATTTCTCCTTGAAGGAAAAAAAAACATGCCTCAAAAAATTAGAAAACAAGAATTTAGAATGGGATCTCTTCATCTGGAATAATCCTAAATTGAAAATACTAGAACTTTCCTGGGAAATATGCAGTTTTTATTATTTAAAGGTAGACCTATACTTTTCATTTGTGAACTCAACATAATGGAGGGGGAAGTAAATCTAAGCCCCCCCCCCCCACTCCCTGAATTTACAACAGTGACTACAGAAAGGAAAATCAGATCCCATGTATCATTTTCCCTTATCCCACTCAGTAGGATAGGGTCATAATGAATGGACATGACCCACCATATCCAATCAACTTCCAAGCAAGTTTCACCTATGAGAGCTCCTTCAATCGTCACGGTAATGATATGAGGTAGTTCTCAGAGATCATGCCAAAGAGGTGGTATACACTGATATATTTTCTACAAAGGGAGACAGCATAAACCCAGGAGCACTGAAACAGTTTGTTCCACAAGCAGCTACTGCTACAGCTGCCACTGGGGAAACAAACATCCAAGGGAGTGAATAGTACAACAGTATGTTATTTCCAGCTGGACTTTGGCTCCACGTGGGTTCCAGGATATTCTTTGGGGTAACCTAAACTAGCACCATGTAGAAAGGCATTCTGCCTAGACTAGAGGCAGAGAAAGAACAAGCCAGAAATCCTGGATCTTAACTGCATTCCTCCAGCATTTTGGAGTTGTGTCAGGCCCCCTCATTGATGCATTTAAAAACACACAAAAAAGCAGACAGTCAAAGATGTCTGTGCTTCTATCCAGGAAGAACTGGGCACTTTCCTGGCTCAACTCTCCACCCTCTCAGAAGGAAGAAGAACCACAGAGAGGACAATGACGGTGCCCTTTTTTTTAAGTTTATTTATTTTGAGAGAGGGAGAGAAAGAGAGAAAGAGTGAATGTGTGAGCCAGGGAGGGTCAGAGAGAGGGAGAGGAAGAATCCCAAGCGGGCTCCATGCTATCAGTGCAGAGCCCTGTGAGGGGCTCAAACTCAGAGATCATGACCTGAGCCGAAATCAAGACCTGGACACTTAACCAACTGAGTCACACATGCGCATCTGCTGTGCCACTTCTAAGCAAGACTTTTTCATCTCTAGCTTCAAAAATACGAGGATTAGAAGAGTGACACTCCTATAGGAGTTAAATTTTAATTCTTTCCATGAACCGATAATGATGAGTAAAATGATTTCAAATTTAGTTTAAATATTTTGGATTGTTCTTACTATAAGCAACAGAATTGCTAGAATGCTGAAATTAAGAGAAGAAGATTTATGAATTCATTGGAAGGATATCCCAATATCACAAACACACGTAGCCAAGACTCATGGAAAGACGGAACTTAGGTGGTTTCCCAAGAACCTACTACTACACAAGGCCTTTCATGTAAGATTTTCCCACATTCACACTTTAACATTTTTCCCCAAATACATAGAATTTTTTGTACCACTCCAAATGTTAATTATATATTTCCAGACATTGTCCTTTTCCTTCCCTCCCCTACATTTTCTGTCTTTCCTAATCCCTATTCATCTTTCAAGCATCAAGACTCAGACTGTGTCGCTTATTCAGAACATCTTCTGTGACACTCCACCTCCCATGTCCTTTCCCTTCTTCATGTATCACCATGCGTATGCCTCTGTTATATAAGAAACACCAATACGAGCAATTATGCAGGCTAACCTATAATATGCCAGACGTTGTGAGAGTTTATTGAATCGTTTTCTCTCATCTTCACAATATCTTTGTGTTTCAGTTACTAATGGCATCACCATAGGTGTTGAATCACTATCTAAGGCTTGCTAGCCTTAAGTGCCAGAATTTGGACTCCCAAATCCAGTTCTATCATCAGATTCCCAAACTCAGACTGCTAACTACTATGCTATATTCCCATTCATCACTATTTATTTTAACATTATTTTTCTGTCTCTCTCCACTAAATTTTAATCAATTTAAATGCATTAACTGTATCTTGGGTATTTGGATTCCCCAAACTTTTACTCTTACCTTGCCCAATAGGCAGTCATTAAAATGTGAAACAAAGAAGTACATGAATAAATAATGCTTTATTTCTTGAGATACCTATTGCTTCAACTATTCCATTACTGAGTGCTAGAGGGAAATGGTGAGAATAAAAGTGAAATCATTCAGGCAAAGGCAGAAATATCCAGCATCAAGACTCAAATGTAGAAGATCAGCATTAAAACCTCCTTTGTTCTCATCACTCCGCAATTGTTTGCTGGCACACCGGGACACTCAAGCATCCTAACACTGGACATAGGCTGACAGTCCTCACCCCTGATTCCTTCCCATCCCCCATTCACAACTGTTTAATAGAATGATTGCTAAAGAAATAAAAACCTTATCAGACCTAATGGCATGCAATGGATCCTACCATACTGGCTTCAAGCTACTACATGACATAAAATAGGACTTTAACCACAACTATTTCTGGAGTAGCAGCAGGAAAATATCTCTAGTAAAAGAGCATTTTCCAGAATTTACCACTACTTTGTGACAACCTTAAAGATGCAAAACAGCCATAAATATATTCCCACCACCATGCGAGATGTTTCAATTGCACCCACAAAATTATATAAGAATCACACAAATGTAAAAATTTGATGATTTTCTATGTAATTTTTCTGTGCAATTCTCAGAATTGCACAAAATGTAGACAGAATTACTCCTGGGCCAGTTGTTGGGTAATTCTTTTAAACTTCCCAAGTTGAATTCAATAGAATCATTGATAAGAGTGTGCACATTTCACCCACTGTGTAATCCCAGATAAGTAACTTCACTCATTTATGCACATAGAGGTCTATGCATATATTCTTTCTCTCTCACTAGAAAGTAAGTTTCTTGAGGGCTTGGATTGGTGGGAGGGAGGGTATGTTCACTGCCATTACCTAGTATTTAGAACAATGACTAGAACCTCAGTAGGACAAAAGGACAAAAGGCAGCTCACCTGCCAGGAAATGAGCAGGTATGAAACAAATAAATTACCAGCTGAAGGATAGGAGCTACTGAGGGCCAATAGGGGTGACAGCCAGAGTCGGTGTTAACATTGGTTCCAAAACCAGGACCTATCAACAGAGAAACTCAAAATTGGGAACTTAAGGAGAAGACAAGAAATTAGAGCAGACATACATTCCTATATAGGGAATTAGGGTCATCTATTTCTGGTGAACAGCATCTTGACAAAAGCAGATGTTCAAACGTGGCAGATGTGTTTGCCTGGTTTCCCTGCAGGCTATATGAAGTGATCAGCAGCTGACCAAGCTGATAATATAAAACCAATATTTGAGTTTTGTCTTTTCAGTATGGACACTTTGATAACTTTGCTTTTTTAAATTGTCAATTCCTAATTGACATTACAATATGTGTCCTGCTCCCTTACAGAATCAATTTGAGGTTTTCTACAGTATCTTCAAAAATCCTCAGGGTTCTTCATTTCCCATCCCTACAAATAACAATTCTATTTTCTCTTCTCCTTTCAGTTAAACTTTTGAAAGCATTCTCTTTTTTTATTTAGTTTTCATTTCAATTCACTACACTCTGACATCTGACCCTGTAATGCCACACAACAACCCTTCCCTTGACCTTATATTAGGATCCCCCATGTAATTAAATTCGAGAGCCATCTTTCAGTTTTTTGCCTCCTATGATTTACATCAGACAAGAATAATCATTCTTTCCTTTTTGCACACGCATTTTTTTCTTGATACATTTGATAAAAGGTGGGGTTTTTTTTTGTTGTTGTTTTTCTTCACTGGTTAATTTTCTTCAGTCTCTTTAAAAGGCCCATCTTCAGGGCGCCTGGGTGGCTGTGAATTAAGCATCCGACTTCTATTCAGGTCATCATCTCACAGTTCATGAGTTCAAGCCCCACATCAGGCTCTGTGTTGACAGCCTGGAGCCTGCTTCAGATTCTGTGTCTCCTTTCTCAGCCCTCTCCCACAAGCTCCCTTTCTCTGTGTGTGTCTCTCTCTCAAAAATAAACATTTAAAAAATTTAAAAAGTAATAAAAAAATATAAGGCCCATCTTCTACATAACCATTAAAGGAGAGTATCTCTCCAAGTTAAGTCTTAGCTTCCTTTTCTGTTTCACTCTGTATTTTCTCAAGTTTCATCCATTCCCATTATTTCAGTCACCACCTACCCAGTACAGACTCCTAAGTCTTTCCTGCAACTCTAGACCCGTACATCTAAAAGCTTACTTAACATCTCTATTCAGCTGTTTAAAAGGACCTAAAGTTCAACACATCCAAAATGACTCATAATAGTAATTTATTAAGCTCTTGCTCTGTGCCACATAATGCACTCAGTAAGTTAGGTAGCATCATGATAATCCTCGTTTCATAGATGAGGAAAATGAGGCATAAAGAATATAATTGCCCAAGTCCATAAAAATAACCAGTCCCAGACCCAAGAATTAAACCCCGGCTTCCTGGGTGCAGACATCAATTTCTTAACCACTGTACTATACTGCGTCCAAATCCTCCTGTGCAAACCTGGTCTTTCAGTATTGTCCATCTCTGTGAATGGCCCTTTACTGGTAACCTATCCTCGTGTACAAAAGAAACAACTTCAGTGTTCCTCCACCTCATCTGACTGCCAGGTCAGCTATGTTCTATACAGTTTTCTCTTTGCTCCTTGGGAAAAATCGTCAGTGTACTCTGTATTTTATTTGCTCAGTCAAGACTCCCTAAAAATTCTCTAATTTTACTAGGTACTGAGGCTCATGTAATAGTTACAAAAACCAAAATCCATTTCATCTACTTTTACGGCTTCCACTTCTACACCCATGGCCCAATTTAAATATTTTCTTTCATTTTGACTATTGTTCAATAGTTTCCTCCTTTCCCTCCATACACTCTGGTCCCTTTGGACTTTTCCTAACTAAAGCTTGAGTGATCTCTCAAACATAAATCTGATCAGATCAGCTTCTGCTTAAACTACATCAATGGCTACTCACTTCTCCGAGGCCAGAACCAAAATCTTTAACCTGCCCAGTAGGCCCTCTGTGTACTCTGGACTTTACTCTTTCTGCATATTCATCACATTACTCTCTGCCTTGATCCAATCAGACTTTTTTCAGTTCCTTGAATTAATTATACTCTTCTTGCTTCTGGGCCTTTGCACAGACTTCCTCTCTAACTGGAACATTCTCTCAAAATTCTTTACCTTAGTTAACTCCCATTCATCTTTCAGATCTCAGCTTAAATTAATTTCTATCAGGAGAAAACTGCCTTTAGCAGCCATTTTAAGTCAAGTTCCTTTGCTCTTCTAAAACAAGGTTCTTGTCCTTCAGGACCTTTACAATTGTTTTACCCTTCCATTTCCTTGTGTCCTTACGCTGTGACAGGGACTTTGTGTATTTCCCTCCATGATACATCCCAGCACCTAACTCAATGCTTGCTCACTTTATAGAAAGTAGATGAATGTTAGTCCAGTGAGTAATTTAACTATGGTAATATGCTTTTTAAGCTATAAAGCCTATTAGTATAATATCCAATTTATTAAAAAATCATGTCCTTCAAATGATACTCAGCATTGTGTTAATTAGAAAGATTAAAAATCATTACGTATTTCCATAAATACATTTAAGAAAATATGAGTGTACAAGTTATATTTTTGCAAGCTCATAATCTTTGGTAAGATGGACTGATTCTTTTAGGTCATAAAATCTTAATAATCCCCACCTGGATCAGTCAGCAGCATTCTTCCATGACCTCAGATCACACCATCTGTCCCACAAACACATGGCCTGGACCATAGGGAAGACAGAGTGATTTACTTTAAATGGATTAGGACAAGATTAATGTCCATAACTTAAAAAAATCACTGGTTAGCGTTAAATTACATCACATTATGTAAAATATAATAATGTTGCTCTAGTCTGCAGAGAGGTAATGAGATGACAGTAGAGGACAGTGAAAAGAACATGGGTGCATGGATCAGACAGATCTGGATTTGAATCATGCTTCTGCCAAGGACCAAGTATACAGCCATGAGAAAGCACCTTAACATTCGTAAATCTAGCAATCCATCTGCAAAACCGGGAAGTATAAATATCTTCTTCGTAGGATTATAAAGAAGATTGAACAGGATATAAGACTTCATGTTAGATAACTGAGTTTTCCAGCAACTTAAAAATTATTGATAGATTAATCCTGAATCAACCAATATTTACATGTAAGACTGGTTTTATCTCAACCTCTCAGTTTTCCCCATACTGATAATTTTCCAGTTACACCTTCAGCAATCAACCTTTATTCTTCTATCTAACAATTCCTAAGAGTTTTTGGTTATATTCTGACAGTTGCTTCTTTTCTTTAAGTAATTTGACATCTCTCCCTTTTTGCAATGCACTACCGAGTGCTAACACAAATTACAAGTAGTTTATATACAATATTCTCACCAACAGAGTATAGGAATACCATATGTTTGTATTTGATCAAGCAATTGTGGAGATCCTCACTCATTTGGAAATCAAAATTTAAATAAATCAGTTGGCTTCTGTGGAGCTATTTTGTTGTCCTTTCTGTCTGAGGTGTTTTGCATCCTGAAATGAGGCAACTATTTGAAATGCTTTAATGCTTTAAGTATACAAAGTAAACTATGTACCTGGGGACTAGACAGGTCAGTTATTCGCATGCCAATCTGACTTTTATATATTTCTTATTATGACTTGGCATAAAATCAGCAGTTTCCAATGGTAAATAATTACCTCCCAAGGAAGAGTTATCCTCCAATTTAGAAGAAAACCAATTTTTTAACTCAAACGTATGCATCAATTTTCACTTGCAGTTCACTTATTTTCTTCGTTCAGAATGACTTCAAATCAGAAGATTATTTGTCAAATTGAATATTTACAAAGGGACTCTTATTTCTCAGTATAACTCAAATATATGATAACCCAAACACTAAAGCAAGTGCAAGAGTAAGAATATGACTTAAAATACGTGAACTTAAAGCAAAAAGTAATCCCCTTTACACCCTAGGATTACCTCTTCTTTCCTTCAGAAAACTTACTATTTACACATCATTAATTCTAAATAAATATTTCATGGAGAAAGTGAATGAGGAAGAGGAAGATGCTATAAATTAAATGCCAGAATGGTCCTTGCTATAACTAAATCAGGCTGGATTTACTTAGTTTGTCCTCTCAGGTTACTTATTTCTCTCAAAAGCCTATAGCCAAGAATTGTGACAAATACTCTAACAATGTCTGATACTATAGCTCAGTTACTTCCTTATCAATATCTAGGGGAAAAATTGGGGTTGAATACAGCTTTATAAAGTTTATACAATATATTTTGACAATCACTAACTATTAAGTTATCAAGCTCCTTTGGGAAATTTCATTTTAAGGTCTAGGACTAGGCTATAGATAGGGATTTTAGATGTCAAAGTCACAGGAGTAGCAGAGATTAAGCAGAGCTAGTAGGGTGTTGAGGGAAGCCCTGTGGAACACTTACAATTAAGGGGTCAAGAAAGAAACTATATTCCACAAAGGCAAGTAAAAAGAGCTGGTCAGACAGGAAAGGAGATAAAGAAAATTGAGAAATGTAAATTATGCTATTTAAGCAAAAGGTAGTAACCTTATCTGCCAAGTACTACAGAGGCCAAAAAGATGTCAAACATCATTCCTCAATTGAAATTTTATCAAGTACTTTTATATTCATTGTTTAGTTTAATTCTCAAAACATAGCACGCAAGGTTAGCACAGTAACACTTTATTATTATAAAGTTTATTATATTTTATTTATTTTATTATAACAACTTTATTTATTTTATTATTATAACAACTTTTATTATAACAACTTTATTATAACAACTTTCACAAATGAATAACAAGACTTAGACCCAATGATTTGTCCAAGATCTTACAGCCACTAAATGAGAAAGCCAGGAAAAACAGTTTTATTTGTAATAACAGTAAGAACATTAAATAAATGTTTACGTTTAATAAGTATGAAGTACTGTTATTAGCTCATTATCATCTCATTTATTCCTCTCAATGACCTTATGCAATATGTTTATTATCCCCTATGCAATATGTTTATTATCCCCATGTCACAGATGCAGAACCTTTGGCCATTAAGTATTAACTGACTTGCCCAAGGTCACACAACTCTTATTTTAAAGGATATGTAAAGAAAGTACTAGTTTGTAGGCCAATTGTCCTTTCCCAGATTCATGTCTTTCTCAGTCAGCTGCCAGGCACTGTGAGATGTAAGCAGTTGATTAGTTCATTCTCATAAATAAAACCTACCTATTTATCTTATCCCACATGTTTAAAGATCATGTGAGTCTGATCACATTTGGTCTTTTTTCTATCCTACCAGTAGTTTCCAAATGGAAATCCAGGTCAGAGAAAAAGCTTTCAGATTCATGTTAAGCACTGTTATTAAACATTTCATAACTTAACTTGGACACGCATGAGAATTAATTCAACAGTCCCAGTGGCTTGCCCTCTGTTTCATATCCTCCATCGTCAACAAAAAATACTTTTCCCCTTTTCCCTGCATCCTTCTTAAATCCATTTATCCTTTTGATTTGGTTAGGATTAAGTACACATAAGATATTCGGTCAATGTGAACTAATTCAGCTAAGTATGAATATTTGAGTTAGACCCAACGCTTGCCCCTCACAGGACACATAGGCTTTGATAAGTAATTTTTCCTTTGGAGATCCAGTTTCTTTACTTAATAAGTTGAAAATATCAAACCTTTGTCCATGGAGCTGCCACACAAATATAATGATACTTCTGAAAGTGTCTGACACATATCAGGACTTCATTAAATACTTAACACCTAACTCCCTTGCTAATATTGTCAATAAATTCACAAGAAAAATTTTTGTACAAAAATTTGCTTTCAAAAGTGGACCAGTGTTTCTCTATTAGTAATTTATTTGTTACATCATAGCTTAAGTATAGTTTATTTCTTCCTTTGAGTAAATTGCTTACTAAAACTATGATAGAAGTTATTTATTCATTGTTAAGAATCACTAAAATTTTTATATTAATATTTATTTATTTTTGAGAGAGAGAGAAAGACAGAGAGAGAGGGAGACCCAGAATCTGAAGCAGGCTCCAGGCTCTGAGCTGTTAGCACAGAGTCCAATGCAGGGCTTGAACTCACAAGCTCGGAGATCATGACCTGAGGCAAAGTCAGAAGCTTAACCAACTGAGCCACCCAGGTGCCCCACTAAAATTTTTATTTTAATCTCAGCACAATTAAGTGACTCCACTGTTTCCTTGTCTTATTAAAAGAGAAAGCTAATTTGATCAGTTACTGTGGGTTTTCTTTCCCTTTAGTTTTAGCTCTTACACTCACTGCCTAGATGACTTGTAACTAGTGTAGAACCAAAGATGCGGCTTTGCAAATTTTGCTGGTGTAATACTTAGTAAATACATGTTCCAAGTTTTAGTCAAGTAGATCTGATAATTGGAATCAGTACCTAGGTCAATACCACGTTTTGTTTAAATTACCTAACCTTTACCTCTGCCGGCAACACATGTCTTCAACAATTAAACTGTCTTTTCCAAATTATCAAACCCTTTGAGCTTCTGCCCACCAGATATACCTCACAAAGAAGAGTTATATATTCAAATTTGTCAACCCCCCCCTTAAGATTCTCAGTACACATACTCCCTTTTTCTGAAGCTTCAATTGGCATCTATCCAATTCAATTGGAGTCCAATTGGTCTACATACCCATACCTGTTGCAATTTCTAGAGAATTTAAAAAAAATACTAATTGGCTTAAGCTAGTCCAGGGTTCACTCTTTGATCTGTGTACCATACCACCCAAATGCTCATCTGGATAGAACTGAGTGAAAATCCCATTCAGAAACAAGAGGACTGCTAATTAAACAAACAAACAAACAAGCAAAGAAGCCTAAGAAGAAACCAAAAAATTGCCACTAGAGCACATAGAAGAAAAACCATTTAGACTCAATGATCAGCTCGTTTGTGCTACTTGATTGTGAGCTCTACAAAACTAGAAGCATTTCTGTGTTCGCCTTCCTGTTGACTGATAGTCCTGACAAACGCTCAATAAATACTTGTTGAATGACAGTGAAGTAACTAGGCACTCAAATATTTTTGACCGGATCAATTTAAAAAGTCCCCATTTTTAAATAACTTACTTCCTAGCTTCTCATTAAAATTCTCCTTGGATTTTGACACTTGGACCCGTATCAGTAACAATAGTTTTGTAGACAGTCATGTTAGAGTAATTTACACCCTCCAAAATGATCCAAAGCCATTATATTAAATTCTAGTCTGTCAGTTATGCAGAGGTACCTGTATTATTTTTCTGGTTTTTACTGAGAACTGACCCATTTTCACGCACCAAACAATGCTGTTAAAATGAAAGAACCTGTTTTAAGATGGTAATAGGCATTTCACTTACTGCATCATTCAACAAATGGAGCATACAGTACGACTGTACAGTGGTCGGCCGTACATGGTATTGGGGAAAACGAAGATCAAACAGATCAAGAACCATCTGTTTTCATCCATGGGCACTGCTTCCACACCAGCAGGGCATTATTGATTAATTTAAAGGCTTTTATATATTTGGGGGGACATCTGAAGTAAGTTGTAAGTAGCAAACAAACATCTTTTTTATTTCCTCTGCATATAGCATTTTTGCAAATGTTAAAATAGCTACTCAATTGTTTTCTCCCTAGTGTCCTATGTATTTTGTGGACTATGTGGAGATTAATAGCAGCCTGCAATAATCTGTTGTCCTTTGTGGAAAAAACTAGGCTGCTGTTTCTGGAAAGAAATAATTGGTACGTAGCTTATAGAGTCAACGTCTGAATTTAATGGAGCATAAAGGGGTGGTATTTCTCATGAAGGAAGCATATTATCCGTTTAAACAGCTTTCAGTCTTGCACATAAATTAGGCCTTCAACAAGCTTTGGAAAAAGAGAAACCACACAGTAATGAATTAACATGCTTGCATATTCCTAACAAAGAAACCACTTCTTTTGAAAAGAAGAGAAAGCTCCAGTGTCTCTGCTACACTGGGACACCTGAAATTAATTATTGACTTTTCCATATTGTTTGCAGCCACTTTGTTTGCCCATTTATTGTAAAATGTATATATGGTAATTGTTTTACAGGAGCTCATAAAACTCAGACTGCAAATGAGATAATGTATGAGCAATTTATCGCATATGCCCTTCAGACATAGAGCTAAACCTGGCATAAATGAAAAGTGGTCAATGCACACTTTGTCAAGGTCTTTTCTTACGGCACCAAGGAAAGAAAATAGAAATGGTGAAATTCTCAAATAGCTACAACTCAAAAACATTATATATTTTTTTTTCTAAAATATTCCCCATATCCCTTAAAAACCGATTTGGGATGGTTTCTGGAATCTATTTTGGTGAATCTGCTTATGTTAAAAATGGCAATCATTTATAGAATATAGAACTTTACTAACTCTTTTCCCATCTACTATATGTAATACCACAATTTCTATTTTTTGTAAAAGAAATTGAACATACATCTGTTGTTAAACTTGCAACAAATATAAGGAAAAAATAATATGAAATATAGTTTCCAAGTTATGATTCTCTGTGTAATAGAGCAGCTGGGTCAGCTAGGAGGAATCCCACTCAATAAAGCCCAAACCCCTAGGCAAGACTGCCCAACACTGACAGAGTTGACCAAGAATCTCCTCCAGGAATAGATTCCACACCATGTTAATAGTTCATTCTAATAATTAATGTCAATAACCCATTCCACTAAAATCTTTCCTCCATTGAATTGAAACCATCCTGTTTTGGAGTCGACTTTTTCAGTTTCCTCTTATGTCACTATGTGGTAAATAGGGAGATAGTACATTTTGTTGAGACCTTTTTACACAACACCCTGAAAGATATAATGAAATTTGCTCAATCTCCAAATGAACTGACAGTAACCAAATATACCTGAAGTGCTTAAGGGTGATTCTATTTAAGCAAAAAATATTTACCTAGCATAGTAGAGAAAATCAGGAAGAAACTCAGTCATTTTAGGGCAAGATCACAGAGAATTCTCCAAATAGAGAAAGCTCCAACTGTGAAATTTTGTATTAATGAAAGGTAGTATAATGCAAAGAAATTATTAGCAACAAGATCATTTATTAAAGGGTAGTGACCATGAAGTTCAAATTCAACTAAGTTTCTCCCATAACTTGATACTTTGAAGAGAAATGTGTTCCTACAAGGACCAGAATTAGAACTGGATGTAATGCCATATACTATACTCACCCACTAAGTGTAATTTTTTCAGAAACATGCCAATTCATTATGCATAGGAGCAGGGCCTTTTTTTAAATGGATGAAAGACCTAAATGTGAGACAAGAAAAATTCAAAATCCTAGAGGAAATCACGGGCAGCTACCTCTTTGGCCTTGGCCACAGCAACTTCTTACTAGACATGTCTCCAGAGGCAAGGGAAACAAAAGCAAAAATGAACTATTGGGATTCATCAAGATAAAAAGCTTCTGCACAGCAAAGGACACAATCAACAAAACTAAAAGACAACCGATGGAATGGGAGAAGATATTTACAAATAACATCTCTGATAAAGGGTTAGTATCCAAAATCTAGAAAGAACTTATCAAACCCAACACCCCAAAAATAAGTAATCCAGTTAAGAAGTGGACAGAAGACATGAATAGACATTTTTCTAAATAGACATCCAGATGATTTACTGACACATGAAAAAATGCTCAGTATCACTCATCATCAGGGAAATACAAAATGAAACCATGATGAGATTCCACTTCACATCTGTCAGAATGGCTAAAGTTAACAACGTAAGAAAAAACAGATGTTGGCGAAGAAGCAGAGAAAGGGGAACCCTCTTACATTGTTGATGGGAATGCAAACTGGTGAAACAGTATGTAGCTTCCTCAAAAAGTTAAAAATACTACCACCCTACAACCCAGCAATTGCACTACTAGGTATTTAGCCAAAGGATACAAAAATACAGATTTGAAGAGGCACAGGCACCCCAAAGTTTACAGCAACATTATCAACAATACCCGAACTATGGAAAAAGCCCAAATGTCTATCGACTTATGAATGGATAAAAAAAGGTGTAGAGGGTACACAATGGAGTATCACTCAGCCATCAAAAATGGTGAAATCTTACCATTTGCAATGACGTGGATGGAGCTAGAGTGTACCATGCTAAGCAAAATACGTCAGAGAAAGGCAAATACCCTATCGTTTTACTCACATGTGGAATTTAATAAACAAAACAGATGAACATAGGGGAAAGGGGATAAAGAGAGAGAGAGAGAGAGAGAGAGAGAGAGAGAGAGAGAGAGAGAAATCAAAAGAGACTCTTCACTATAGAGAACAAACTAAAGGTTGATGGAGAGAGGTGGGCAGGTGATGGCCTAAATGGCTGATGTTTATTAAGGAGGGCACTGTGGTAAGCACTGAGTACTGTGTGTAAATAACCACTCACTAAATTCCACACCTGAAACCAATTTTACCATTTTTGTAAACTATAGTAAATAAGAACCTGAAATAAAAATAAATACATAATTTTTTTTCTCGCCCCTAAAAAGGGGCGAGAGAGAGCTTAGTGGTTACAAGAATGTACATAAGGCATCAGTCAAATGAGGTTAAGAATGCAAACTGAACCATCTGAGAGCTCTGTGCTCTGCTGAAAGATACTTACCTACTCAGTCCCAGTTCTCTCATCTCTAAATGGCAAGGAGGGTACCAACCTTTTAGCATGAGGATTTTCTAAGATCATGCATGTCATGAATATAAAAGACTATTTAATCACAGACTAAGTACTTAATGATGTTACTTGCTATTGGCTATTGTGTTCTTAGAGGGATTTTTTTTTCTTGTTGTATTTTAATCTCCTTTGAAGGGAGGAAAGAATTCTGTATTTGCCTAGTATGTATTTAAGGCAAACTAGATTAACATCTGTGCCTTTTTATATACTGTATTAAAGAAAATTGAGTTCTGCAACTGGCAGGCAAACAGGCTGCAGTAGAATATAACTATTCTTTAAACCCTCTATACAAGTAATTAAAGAGGAGGGGTAAAAAAAAGAATTGAGGGTGGGATAACTATTAAAAGTTCATTAGGATTATAAATTCCACTTGCTTAAAAAGTAAACTAATGGGAAAAAACAAACCATTTTTCTTTTCTCGCAAAAAGTAATTTCCTTGAGGAAATTCTTCCTAACCTGAGGCAATGATGATTGTACCTTGGATTAACTCTACCGAAGAAACATTTTGGGGGGCACCTGGAGTGGTTCAGTCGGTTGAGCACCTGGCTGTTGATTTTGGCCCAAGTCATGATCTCACAGTTAGTGAGATCAAGCCCTGTGTTGGGCTCTGCACTGACAGCATGGAGCCTGTTTGGGATTCTGTCTCTCTCTGTCTCTCTCTCTCTTTCTGCTCCTCACCCGGTCCCTCTCCTCCTACGCCCTCTCAAAATAAACAAACATTAAAAAATGAAACATTTTGCTATTTTGGAAACATACAACTATGAAAGCAGACAAATCTGTGTTACTGCAAATCTTTCCCTTAGTAGGTGTGTGAACTTTGACACTTCCTTAGTACCTCTGAACATCAGGCCCCTGTCTTGTAAAGGGGAAATAGTAATGCAAACTTGTCTTGAGAATCAAGTATTATGGTGTTTATGTTTCAAGGTCACACATTTATTTATACTACTCAGAGATAGACGAAGGAGACAGCTTCTTCATAATCTATAACCGGCCTGAGCTTCCTCTGGACACCTCACTTCTCACCTCACAGGGTGAGCAAAGGAAAAAAAAGCAGTATCACACAATATGATAAATTTAATCCCACTCAATATTTAAACACTCTTTTTTGGAACCAAGTACCTTTTGGAAAAATCATTCTTTCATATTTCCTTCCCATTCCCTGCTTCTTTCCAAAATGGGATATAGGAATGGGAAGGTGCGGGGCCTTTGTTAATTCATAGGTCCTCCCGCGGTTGAAGGGGCCCTTGGATATATAGCACATAGAGGAAAGCTTTCCACTGATAGCAGTGCTTACCCAGGAGATAGGACAAGGGTTAGGTTACTCCAACTGGCCCTAACCTCCTATAATTGATCAGGAACCATGAACATTGGTAACTCTGGAATACTAGACCTCTCTTGGGCTTAAGAAAACACTGTCCTAATCACTGAAAAATCAGGCTTGTTTTAACTACCAGTCCATCTTACCTAGCATACTAAAATGGTAGTAAGTACAATCACTTACTGAACTCTCTTTTAGCATTTAAAACCCGTCTTCTCCTCTTCAGTGAATTATGTAGTGCATTTCTTCACTACTGTGTGTTCCCTTGAATGACATACTTTTTTAACTTTGAGGGTATTTGTTTTATTCTTTGCCAATGTGTTGGTATCTTCTAAGGCAAGATTGGTACCACCCCACCTCTGAGTCTTCTTGTGGTATTTTCTGGGAAACTCTGCATGTGGGGCACTTTGGGCTTGATCTCTATTTCCTCAGGGTCTGGCAGTTTTCCCTGACAATTTGGCCCCATCAAGGTGCCGGAGCTTGCTGCAAATGCCTTTTCCT
Organism: Acinonyx jubatus; assembly: GCF_027475565.1. Classification (NCBI taxonomy): domain Eukaryota; kingdom Metazoa; phylum Chordata; class Mammalia; order Carnivora; family Felidae; genus Acinonyx; species Acinonyx jubatus. The sequence continues at coordinate 45,603,160 of NC_069391.1, forward strand.
TTCCGGGTCTAGTGGTTTGCTATCCATCTTTCAGACAGGACCCCACCCCCTGAAGCCTTGATGAAACAGGGTCAAGCTTTCCAGTCAGATCCTGAGTTCACTTGCACATCCTTGCCTGGCAACCAGGGGAAGCGTACTGGTCCTTCCACAGCACAGGGTAACTAGCATGGTCTCAGGAGTGCCTTCTGTTAGCCAATCATGTCATGCTACTATTTTCCCTGAGGTACAGTTGTCATAGGCAGGTAACTGGTGTAGTCTTTGGAGCTCCTCAAGGATGCAGGGCAAGCTCCTCTTGTCTTTAGTATTCCCTTTAACCCACCTAATGTAATCTCCCCTTCTGGGAACCCAGCCTAGAGATAAGAGGTTATGACACAAATCTTTTGTCATTACTTGTCTCCCCTGTTCTTCCCACAATCCCTACTGATGGGATCAGCTTTTCTTTTAGTTTAATTTCCTTCCAGATGGAGATTCCCTCAAAGTCTTCCAAGCTCTAGGACACCTGGGTGGCTCAGTCGTTTAAACGTCAGACTACAGCTCAGATCATGATCTCACAGTTTGTGGATTCGAGCCCCACATCAGGTTCTGTGCTCACAGCTCAGAGCCTGGAGCCTGCTTCGGATTCTGTGTGTGTGTGTGTGTGTGTGTGTGTGTGTGTGTGTGTGTGTGTGTCTGTCTGTCCATCCCTCACCCACTTGTGCTCTGTGTCTCTCAAAATAAATGTTTAAAAAAAAGTCTGCCAAGCTCCAACCTTAGGACTTCTTCTAAAGAACGAGTGGAATATGGTGGCGGGGGGAGGGGGGGAGGGTGGAATTTGGCTTAATGACAATGGAGTATAAATGGATAAGTGGACAGGCACACCAGAAAATATTAAAATCACTTTACATGTGAAGGATCTGGAATACAGTAATTATTTCAACATTTATAATTATGGTTATTATGCTGCCTAGACAGATGGCTTATAACTTGACCAAATGCCAAACACTGGCTCCCTAGTCTCAGATCACACAGTCAGGAAGGAATTGAATCTCACTTGACTACGAAAGGTATCTGGATTATTTGCCAAACTTCTAGGGAATCCTGTGAAGTGACAGAGATAGGCAGCAATGCAGGAGGGCTCAGCTGGGACAAATAATCCACAAGAAAAGAAGCTCTAAGAAGCTTGAGCCACAGAGATTCCCTATTTTTATTTTATTTTTTTTTTATATGGATCTGGAAACAAGATTTACTATGGATTGAAGGAAATTCTTTTAAGAAGCTTCTTGCTCTTCTTTATGAAACTTTTTAGATTTTATTTATTTATTTTAGATTTTAAACCTCAGTGTATCCTATGATTTGTAACAAAGGCCACATGCTACAAAACAACTGACTCTAGCCTTTAAAAGGGACTATTAGGACTAATGGTTTTGGAGGAAAAGAACATATACAATATGTAATATATCTCACCTGTGAATAACCCATGACTCTTATCTAAGATTTGCAAATGAATAAATGTCTATTTGGTAAAATATTATGAATGCATGTGCTACTATGTATCTCTTATTTAAAGCAAATAAAGGGTTTGGTTAGCTATTCTACACATTCACACTAACTACAAATCATATCCCCTCTGTGCCAATCCAAACCAAATATTAGCATAATCAATGAAGGATTTAGGTATTAGCCTTTTGCCTCCTAGACACAAGTATCATTATTTTAATTAAGTAATGCGATCATTATATCCTCAGTCAATGTCCAGACAGCTCTTCCTTTCCAAAGTTCAAATATTTTACATTTACGGAATTTGAAGAACTAGCCCAGGATAATTGTAGTTATTTTCTTCTGTGTCATACACTCCATCATCAGTACCTTCAGGATGCTTCTCGTAAAGCATCTTGAATATCTCTGGGTTCTCACTCACCACCATATATTCATTAATTGTTGTTTCTAGTCTCCTAGATCCAGCCTCTCTATAAAAATTCCTCCAGCTTTAGTGCTGTTCTGTCTTCTTATAGATCTGTGTCCACCTCTGCCTCTATTATCAGCTCACTCTGTTATTATCTGTTTGCTGTTTGCTCCATGGTAGTGCTAGTCCCTCCATTATTTTTTTATATGTCCCTTTCAATTACAAGTCCCATCTTTTTAGAAAGTGGCTTGCTTTTTTTCAGTCTTCCCAAGACTATACAGAAGTTGAATATTTTTTTCTCTCATCCTAAAAATCCTGGATTGCCAATTAAGCTGGAAGAATGAGGATAAAACTGGTCAATTGGGCACATGGTCTGGATCAAGGTAATGTGACACTGAACAGTAGACTTATTCACTAAAATGGCAAAACGTTCTCTTTAAGTGTCCAATCTGAAAGTAGAAGTATGCGTTGTTAACTGGAAAATATCTATAATGTGTGTTTCTCTTCAAGAATGTTTTTTCCTCAAATCTGGCTACCTTCATGCCAAAGGTCTTAGCCCCTTTTAGTCTCCAATTTGGTTTTCAGAGTTCATTTAATCCCATAACCTCAAATGCCTTCAGATCTCAACATGTGGAAATCCTTTGGAAGATCATCTAAAGATGAGATCATCTAGCCAAGGGAAAATAAAATCAGAACAAAGAGGTGTGGATTTGGAGCAAAGGATTTGAATTGCCCCTCTTGCAATCTTCTGATTTATCAAGCTCCAATAAATCATTTTCTGCATTGTCCCAAAAAACACTGTTAAGAGGCAGTGATTAAAGTATATAGAATTTAGAGTCAGACAGGCATGAGTTAAAATCCTGATCCCATAGCTACCAAATTATTTTGCCAAAAGGATTGTTTCACATTTCCTAACCTCAGAGTCTTATCTGTAAAATTGGGATAATCTTTCAAAGTATTGCTGTGCCATCAGGACTTGCAAATCATCTATCAGAACTGTTTAGTACATACCTAGCAGTGCATGGTAGGCATATAACTAGTGGTAGATGTTTGGATTTCCCTCACAGCTTTTCACTCCATGATTTTACCATACCTTAGCTCTAAATTCTACCACTAATCTTTTAAGATTTCAGGGTTTCCTGGTTCCCAGGAGGTCACAGCCATACAAGCAATGTAACAGAGAAGAGGTAACTGGTATCCTGAAAAATCTGCAAAGCAATCTTCATTTCTTCAAAAAACGAAGAACATTCTTATTCAAGAGCCCTAAACTGAGATGCTTACTTGGGTTCCTTCCATGGTGGCCTGAGAGGGCAGCCCATGATGACTGTGGTTATTTTCTTATATGCCTCACATTTCAGCATTAGTACTTTTAAGATGTGTCCACTAAAGGACCCTGGGTGTTACTGGATTCTCACCCATCACCATATATTCCTCAACTGATGTCTCCTGTCTCCTGGCTCCAGACTCTTTATTGAAAGAATGATATAAAAAATTATATGTCACGCCTGAAATCATCCTACCAATTTTTGAGAAATTACCAATTATATAAAAATTACTATCAATGACATCAATTACATCTGGACATCTATTGCTAATTTTCAACAATACTTCTACCATTAGGGACTGGGACCCCAAGCAATTCAATATTCCAGGGCTTTATTACCTCCTCTATAGAAGTAGAATTTTGGTTAAGCAGCTCTAAGGTCCTATGAGATCTCTTTCTTGAGACACCACTCCCATGATCAGGAGGGATGTGGGAATTTACTGAGGACACAAGAATAGGAGAAACCTGAAGAAAAACCTTTTCTGAGATATATCTCTGCACGGAACTCTGCTTGTGTGAGCTCATGATTTCTCTCTCCGTGTTCTATGCTCAGAACTCAGGTATCTGCTTCCCAACTGGCAGTTCCCCCTCTCTGGCATGAAGGATAAATGTCAGAAAACAACTGAAGATCCTTAAGCAAATGAGATTGCCTAGAAGTGGGATGGAAATGGAGGGGAAGGTGGAGTCAGACTATCCAGGACAAGGCTCTTATTCCTGGATTTTTGAAGAAAAGGGAACTAGGTGAACTAGTTGCCAGGACAACCAGCTGTTGGGGGAAGGAAATGGGAGACCTGTGGTTGCTCCTACTCTTGCCCCTGTCCTTGGCAGCCTTCCACGGGGTCAAAGCCTGCTTGGAATGTGACCCCAAATTCAAAGAGGATATTAGGTCCTTGATAGCAAAGCTGGTACCCTCAGAAGTCCCTGGCCGAACTCATCTGCTTGAACGGCAGATTAAGGAGATGATCCATTTAAGCTTCAAGGTCTCCCACGGGGACAAGATGCTTCGGGTGTTGGGTGAGGGAAGCTTGAGTCACTGAGAGTTTTGTGGGTTAAAAGGAAAAGGGAGGCAGGGAAGAGTGCACATGGGCCCACATAAGTTTTTCCATGGATGTAATTATTCCTCTGTATGTATCTTTAACCCCCTCTCTAGCTGTTCATAATGCTGTCAAGTTGAGAATATGGCTGAAGAATGAACTTTATAAACTGGGCAATGACACATGGAAAGGTGAGGGATTGTTTCAATGTTAAAAGATTGTACTGCCCAAGCAAGTATAGGCAAAGTTCACTGGGAAAAACAAGGCAAAAACAATTAGGATTAAATTCTGAAGGGAAGAACCACCCCTAGTTTCTAATGTGCCTTCCACCTCCTCTTAGGTGCCTTTATCCTTCAAGGCAAGCTTCTTGATGTCCGCCAAAACCTGGAATTGAAACTGAAAGAGATATTAAAGAACTTCTCTGAAGTTGGTAATAAAAGATGTCTATCTAACAACAGTGAACTTATGTGAAAGGAATAGGAAATGAGGGTGAGAGGAGGAAGGTGGTTTCATATTAGAGTTATTTAGAATGGATGGAGGGGTGGCTGGAACCTCATTTTGTAACCAAATAAAGACTATTGGGTATAAATATGGCAAACTCTACGTTGATCATAAGCTCACTAGAACTTTCTAATTCTCTTTTAGCTTGTTCTGAAGATTGTGGTAAGTACAGTACATGGGACACCTTGAGGATTCAACCCCTATTTCCCCATCTCATTTGTTCTATATGGCCATATCTTTCCCACCTGTCACACTCAGAACTCACTTCCTACAGATTTGATTATGGGGGTGGGAATGTCAACAGTATCTGACAACAAAATGTGTCTCAAATCTCAAACACACAGATTTTGGAGGTGCTCAGAGGCTTTCAAAAGTATGGCTTATAACCCATAGGGCCAATATAAGCTGAGGCATCATTTTTCCCACTTCTTCTCCAGAGATCTGACTTAAGTTACAGAACCTTTTGACTCATCAAGAAACTTGATTACTAGGGAAAGAAAGAATTCACAGCAATGTAAACTTAAGAGTCCTGGAAATGCCTGAGGTTTAATCCATCAAACTTGATGTATGAAATAAGAAAACTCCATGCCATGGCCCCCCCTTCCATTAAATTTCTTCTCTTTATCAGTTGTGACTGAAGGTCCTATCTTGGATTGTTGGACCTGTCTTCGCATCACCACCCAATGCTTCAGAGGAGAGTATTGTGGAGGTAACAAAGATAGTAGTGTGGTATTTTGAGGGACCAGGTATCAAGGTACTCAGTTGTTTATTGATTTATTTTACAAATACTTGGTGAGCACCTTCTAGGCACATCATGCTAATGTTACAAATCAGAGCTAAAATATTGGGCAAAATTTGTACCAGTATGAATAAATTACTGGGCACCAGATCAATTGAAGGGCTGAGAAATGAAAAGGTTGGACTAAATGAAGATAGAGAGAAAACAGCAATAGAAGTAGTGGACAAAGCAAATTATTTGAGGTTAGTAAGAGTCATCTATTATGGATCAAGTCTCAAGTTAGTATTTTTCTTCTCCCCAACCCACTTTCTTTTTTTCCCTTTCTCCCTCCAGAAGAGGATTCAAGGATGGCTGAGAATCGAGAGATTGGACTATTTCTGATATTGCTAACAGAAGTTGTGATATTGGGAAGTGCTTGGTTACTGTGAGTTTTTCTCCCTCGAAGTCAAGCATTCCTTTGGCAAAGAGACTGCCCAATCCTCCCCCTCCTTACAAAGGCAATAAGGAGAAAAAAGTCATTTCAAATTTGGGATAGAATACCAACAGGGATAAAATGGATAGAAGTCTATGGGATAAAAACTGGAACATAGGAAATGGAGGAGGTACAATAAAGTATGAGGCAAACTTCTAGAGCACTATACAGAAACACACACACACACACACACATACATAATTATCTTAAAGAGTTGGCCTGCTACTATTGAAATCAGGATTATGTTTCTCTACTCTAGATTCCATATCTGTGTGTCTCATTGGAGGAAAATGAAGGCAATACGAAGGTCATTAAAGAAATATTTGGAGAAGAAACTTGAAGAATTAATAGGGATGACAGATTAGAAAGAGAAGGATGATTCTGGAATCAGAAAATACATAAACACAGACAGGAGGTCTTTCACAATTCTGTTAAGTGTTGACTCAGAAAAATCAGAATCAAGCTCTTTTGTGGTCATAAAGTCATAGTTTTTAAAACTGAAATCGAACTTAAAGTTTCTCTCGTCAAGATCCTTATGGTATCCTGAGGCAATGGAAGCAATGAGAGGGCAAATGATATACCCAGAATTGTACAGAATGTAATGCTGACATGTTGCAATGTACATAAAGATGATACACTGCATTGATAACAAAGAATGATTGGTAACTCTCAATGACTGCCATTAGAATATTTCAATTTCTAAGGATGCTTCTTATTTCTATCTTTCATTTTGTTACTATTTCCATATTTATCCTTCAGTTCAATGTGAACAATTTCTTTGATAATACATAACATTACCTCTTCATCATGGCATCGCACACACCCAAAATATTAGTTCTAAGTAGTTAAGGATTACCCCGTTTTCCTCTAAATCTATGTTCCATGACTTAATTATATATTATGTTCCTTTGAGTTGTTTCTACCGAATACTTCTTATATAGATGGCATCCTAGTAAGTGCTTTATGTTTGTTATCTAACTGAATTCTCACAATAATCTTAAGACTTGGATGAAGTGCAAGTACAAACACCAATACTGACATAGGAAGAAAAAAATAACCACAAATCTATAATGTTCTTTAAAGAAATTTAAATGGTGTAAGCACAACTATTGGGGGGAAAAAGTCATGGTTAAGGAAAAGCCTAGAACGAAATACAACATAGTGACTTTGGTGTTAACCTGGAATGAGAAACTATGATCCTTTCCCAAATTAAGTGTCAGGTCCTTGGTTATATCCTTTTCTAAAGTAGGAAATACAGGAGGACAAGTAAATTTGATGGAAAAGGCCCAGGTGCAGTTTTGAAAATACTAAGTATTAATTCTGTTACACTATCAAAAATAGATATCCGTTCTGTGTTTGGATTTACATATATGAATATAGCAAGAAGATCAAAGCTAATGAAATGTATTTCAAAGCACTGGAACAAAGTCAGTAGTGAACCAGAAAATATGACTGAGATCATTCAGGTAGAAATTAGAAAAGTAGTGATGAAGACCAATGATAGAATACTATAAATCCCCACATGATGGTAAAATTAAAATATAACTGTATCATCTTATTGCTTTGAAAGTCTTTATTTGAGATTCTGACCTTGGGCTGAATTCCCATCTGCTCTGGACTGTGTATTTCAAATGTATGATCCTTCTATCTGCAGAATTTACTATACTTGCTTATTATTTATAATATAAATCCAGATCCTGCTCTTCATCATTTCTAAAATCACAAGTATGAGGAGGGACTGGTTATTTTGTGTTTTATTTGTCTATAACACAATAAAATGAAGACAATCTAATTAAACTATGTGTTCAGCTACTAACAAAGGTCATATGGTACTTGTTTTCAAATGTAAACATGATACAAAATTAATTACTTACAATCCTAATTAAGCTTGAGCTAACAGTTAACATTTAAAAAAGGCTATGTAAAACTATTTTCCAAAAAGCAAATGCTCAAACAAAAACTCATTTATAGTGGTAGTGAAACAATACAAATCATTTTATTACTGGAACAATTTATTTTAAGAGCTAACACATACTCCAATGTCCTGCATAAAGTTTATCTTTAGTATTTCTGTAGGATATACAAATCATTAGGGGAACATATTTCTCTGATATTCTGAGACACTGGCACAGATAATGTAATTTTTGTGACCTTGTCATTCTTGGGGCTACTTTATTAAGAATCAGTATTTTCTAACGTTCTTTTTTCAGGGAAAAGAAAGGACAGAGGTGTGGTTTCACTTAGCTTTTACTAAATTAAAATTTAATAATTCATTTTATGTGGAGAGAACATTAAAAGGTACTAGCCAATCTAATTAAGGTACTCAAAATTTAAGCTATTAGAACACAAAAAAATAAAAGCTAAATAACAGGATAAAACAACTGTGTTAATTCTGGAAGCTTCCTACTTTCCAATTATTGATTGTCTTTCCAACTTTACTCCACCTTCTGACTCAAAGAGAAGTTATGCCTTTTCCATCTCAGGCAAATGCATTCTTTTGTAACATATTTCCTGAGCTGCAGCCTCTTCTAGAACATTCCTTTATTATTTACCTTCCATCACTTATCTCCCTCTGCTTCCTCAATGCTACATCTTTGCTCTCAGTGTCTATTAATTAAGCCTTCTTTCTTTTTTTTTTAATGTTTATTTTATTTTAGAGAGAGAAAATGAGTCGGGGAGGGGCAGAGAGGGAGGGACAGAGGATCCAAAGCAGGATCCGCGCTGACAGCAGAGAGCTCCACGTGGGGCTGGAATTCACTAAGTGTGAGATCATAACCTGAGCCCAAGTTGGATGCTTATCCAACTGAGTCATCCAGGAACCCAAGGCCTCTTTTCTTTATCTTTATCCATTTCTACCTACCACCCCAACTCGCCACGCCAAATTTCTTTAAAAAAAAAAAAAAAGAGTATTCTGCATCTCCTGACTATTTATTCATTTCTGCTCCTTCCTCAATTAACGGCCATATGCATTCAGCTCCCCACCACCATAAGGAGATTGCTCTAAGGTTGTCAGTGATCTCTTAATTGTTATATTCAAAGAGTTCTCCCTTTTCCTCAAGTTACTTGTCAGTCCTAAGACCTGTCAGAGTGCTACAGATTTCCTTCTTACAGTTCACCTCTCATACTAGGCAGGTTTTGTTATGTTTGTTCCCATTTTCAAGGTTTTGTTCTTATTTCTTAAACCATCTTTTAGTTGCTTTTGGGAGGCTCTTCCTTCTCTGTCTACTTATTTACATACCGAGCACCAGAGATTTCACTTTGAATCTTTTCTTTCTTATACCGGGTGGACTCTCATACAGTCAAGTGATTTCAATTATCACCTAATAATTACATCTGCAAATTCTTGGGCTTTTATTTGCACCTCATTCCCAAGTCCTCGAGCTCTGTTTCTGAATACATACAAGATATATCCATCTAGACTACAATATGAACTTTAAACTTAGCATGCTTAAAACTGAACTTACTATCTTAAACCATTTCTGATTCTGTACAATTTACCCTAATCCTGAGTGTTTGGTCCTCAAGAAGAAAATAGAGGCTGAATGTAGACCATAGTCTTGCCCATAGACAAGCAAGATCCATGAGCCCAACGAAGTGCTCAATCTCACAACCATGAGATCATGACCTGAGCTGAAATCAAGAGTTGGTCACTCAACTCACTGAGCCACTCAAGTGCCTCTAACCCCCACAAAATTATTTTAAGCCATTTTTGTGTAGAAAAATGAGGCTCAGATAGCTTAAGTGGTAGAGCCAGGATTCAAACCTCAAATCTTAAGCCTTTCTACTACCTGACAATGGTTCCGTGGATTCCATAAATTACCCAGAAGGTAGAAATCTCCACATATACTGGAATTCTCTCTCTCCATCTATCCTAGCCAGTCAGTCCTCAATTAGCATTGATTTTTACTCCTCAATAGCTTTTAAATCTTCCTGGCCACTGCCATAGCTAAAGTTCTTCCCTCCTCTCTTAGGGCCTATTGCAATGACCTTCAAATCAGTCTCCCCGAATCCAGCCTCTCCATAAGGCAAATCCATCCTTCCTTTTGCACTCAGAATGATTAGTCTACAAACACCAGTCGATTTCAAACTCCTAATTAAAATACTCTAATGGCTCCTCCACTCCTAAAAGAGAAGTATAAACTCTTTTATACAGTATTTCACATGCCTTAAATTTTACCATCCCACTCCATACACAATCTCACCTTTGGCCAATTGCCTTTCTAGGCCTTCCCTTCTACTTAGGGTTTGCCAAACATACTAGACTTTTTCTTACTCCTAGCCATTACTTGCTATATGATTTCCTGTCTTGATTGCTTGGTAATATTCCTTAGGCTTCAAAATGATAGTGCTTCAAAAACCCACACTTAAAGCGCTTTAATCTCATAAAGCCTTTCCTGAGATGGTCAGACAGAATTACCCACAACCTTCGGGATCCACTGTAATTCATATACTTCTATAGAACACTTCTCATAGAGGATTCTTACTGGTTTGCATGCCTCTTCCCTAGACATGAACTCTTCAAGGACAGGGACTATGCTTATCATCATATTTCCAACATCTAGCAATGTATCATTAAACTTTCCATCATTTTAAATATCACTTACTCAAGGAAGACTTTCCTGACTCCCACCTTATGTTAGCATTTCCAACTACACTCAGTCACTGCCCCCGCCCCGTTTTTTCCTTGTAGGAATTAAGGGATTACATAAATATGAATTATGTAATCCATAGCAAACTATTATTTGCTATGTAAGAATTGAGGGAATTACATAACTATGAATTAAGTCTGATTCCAAGAGGTCAGAAATCATATCTGCTCTTCGTGCATTGTCATACCTGACACAGAAACAATGATTATTTCTTGAATAAAAATATGAATATGTAAATGAACCATTGATGAATGCTATTATTTGGAATTGAGTATACCCCAGATATTCTTCCTATTACCACATATACTCTGTCTGCCAGATGGTTTCCTATCGCCTCAGTCTTCATCTTTGAAATCCTTTGCAGCTTGATGTTCACCACTGCCATGAAATAAGGGCTACCTTAACATTGTTTGGAGCTAACACATTCCATGGAGTTTTAGATCAGAATTAGAATCAATACCAAGTTCTCAAATCAAGCACACAGTTTCCTAGTGAAAAACCTAGTTCATGGACAATGGGAAGTTCTCAGCACCTTCACTTGTGCATCAGGGGAGCTTGCCCACCAGCCTGCCTTACCACCAACTGGACCAGAAACTTGAAGAAATACTAAACTAAGAGCTCTCAGGACTTTTGACACTGATCTAAATCCAGAAATCATCTCAGCGATCAAGAGACTGCAACATATTCCCCTCTGAGTTACCCTGATTATGGGTATAAAGTGGAAGGTGAATAAGGGACAGTGGAGACGTTGGCATTTAGGTACCTGATGGTCTTACAAGAAATAAGCACGGGAGGTTCTGGAACATTACACTGAGCCTTTGCTTTTCCTGACTTCAAGATGCAGTTTGTTTGTTTGTTTTTTATTTTTCAACTCACCTAAAACTAGGTGGAATAGAAAGACTGAGTAAAAGGACAGTAGCTAGAATAAAGCCAGAGGCTGGAAGTAAATAGCTCAAGAAGCCGAAGGGCATTTGGCACTCTGCTACATCTCAAGGAGCTTGCCTAACTTCAAGTCCTTGGGTTTGCATTTTCAGATCTTACACTGCTAAAATTGCCAAGTGATTTCATACTTGCATGTACATCTTTGTCTTAAAGAGGAAACAAATACAAACTCCTTCCAATCAAAAGGCAGCAATGACAGGTAGGCATGTTTGTCTAGCATCCACTTTGGACTGCTACAGGGCTTTCTGTGATGTATTACTCTCAGAACACTTCTTTACCTAAATGAAGCTTCATCTATCTGCCTGATGAGGTGGCCCTTCATGATTTCTGCTGAAAGTACTAATAAGCACAGGCTCTTCAGGATTCAGAATTCATGTTTTCTCTTTCATCCATACTCTCTTTATCTTACTAATAGTGTCAGAAAATGTTCAATGAGATTTTCTAGTGAATAAAACACTTTCTGGTTGTATTTTGGTCACTTTGGAAATCTATGTGAATAATACTTTCAAGCCAACAAGACATCATTTATTAAGTTGTTGTTTCTCTAATGCATAACCTCAGTCTGGGCTATGAAACAGTCCAAAGAGAGTTCAAAGAAAAGGGTAAACAGTATTAAATACAGACTTTGTGATGCAGTGCTTATTAAGACATACCAAACCCTGCCTAAACCCAACTGTATACCCTTGAAAAAAAACGCAAGGGAAATTTATAGTCATTATCTCTGGGTGGTGTAGGTTACAAGCGATTATTATTTTCCCCATTTCACTTTTTAGTGTTTCTGATTTTCTATAGTGAACTTGCAACTGACTTATGTGGGGAGAAAGGCTATTTGACTTCAACGTGAGGGCCATAGGACTTCCACGGCAAATACAACATAATACAATTTGTTCCAAACTGTCCAATAGATTAATTTAATCCAGTACTTAGTTTATGGAATAGATTTTGCATAACAAAGTGATCTGTGGTACTGCTTCATAAGATTTCTACCCTTGGAAGTGAAATTTAACATTCTTTTTTCCTAGTCTAGAATTCTGGTGTCTTTTGTTTGAAAGGTTTATTGTGGGAAAATCCTTTCAATGCCTCTATGTAACACCCTCAATACCATGTGGAAGGCTAAAAGGAGATGGAAATGGACTAACACTTTCTAAAATCAAAACTAGTAATGATTAAAATTATTACTATTAAAGCAGCAACATATTTGTCATTGATTGTAAGGCACAAACGGCGTACAAGTCATGTTTTCAAACTGAAGCCCTTAAACCAGTCCAGACATTACACACTAGTCATCTACCAACACAGTAAGGTCAGCGAAGGGTCTGCTTCTCTTCCATTTACTACTGACTCTTAACTACCTGCCATGTCATCAGTGCCTCACTGAGGACTTGTTGCCATATCCCGTTTACAATCTTCGTATCTCATGGTTATTCCCATGTTTTTTCCTCTTTTTTAGACAACACTAATAGAAATACCATGTGAACCACAGATAGGATTCTAAATTTTCTAGTAGCTACATTAAGAAAAAACTTTAAAAATGGGTGAAATCAAATTTAATACATTCATTTCAATCCAAATACCATCCCAATATGTGATCTATGTGAAATTATTAGTGAGATATTTTATTTATTTATTTATTTTGGTACTAAGTCTTCAAAATCTGGCTTGTATTGTATTCTTTCTGCATAGCTCACTTCAACATTTTTAATGAGAAATGCTTGATCTGTATGTATGCATCCTAAAATGTATAGTTGAAAAAGTAAATCCAGAATTTTTTCAAACATGCCTAAAAGTTTTCCACTCACCTATTCCTGTGTCAGTTTTTAAATTTACTTTAAAGTTAAAAAAAAATTAAAAGTTCAGTTTCTCAGTCATACTAGCTATATATGAGGCACTCCATAGCTACAGGTTGCCAGTGACTACCATATTGGACAGTACAGATTTACAATCTGCAAGCTTTTTCTGCTTCAGACTCTTTAAAAGTTGGTGTGTTGTGTTTTTTTTTCCACATTCTTGGGGATTAACCCTCCAATCTGGCCCACACATCAAAGTCTAGTTGTGGCTCTTACAGACCTTACACAGGAACCATTTTCAGATGACAATCACCCCAACATACACACATGCACACACAAACATTTCAGGGTACATCCCCATCTGATGGTGACTCCTGGTAGATAATGGCCCCGTCTCAGGGAACAATCACTGTACTCTGAATTTACATAGAGATAATTCCTGAAAGAAGCACAATATTTTAAAAATATAAACGAAGGACTCATCTCAGAAAAGGAAAGTAAAAGCATAAAAGGCTTACTCTGCAATATCTGTGAGCTCTTTCAGGTGCTAACGACTGATGTATTAAGTTATCAATCCAAAGGCAGACTAAAGTAGTACCGCAAAACAATAAATCCTAGAGTCACCTACTGTATTGCTCTTGCTCATGACTGCACTGGGGGCTTTCCCTGCCTTGTCTGGTCCCAATATTGGCAAATATAGACTTGAAAAAAATAAAAGGAATAGATGGTTTATATGGCCTTTGGTGGCCAAAACTGTTTTCTTTTGTCTTATGTTTTCAAGGGGGTGGAGGAACTTGGGCCAAGATTCTTCTATTTTTTTGATTTGTATTGATTCCATTTAAAATTATTCTGTGAGAAAATAAATTTTCCATAAACTCTCAGACTATCTGGGGGGAAGAGGGTCCTTTGTAATCTCAATAACTACATTAATATGGCTGCAGATCACAGGCAGGATCTACCCTTCAGATAAGAAACGTAACCTGGGGTGGGTGGCTCAGTTGGTTAAGCATCTGACTTGGGCTCAGGTCATGATCTCGTGGTCTGTGCATTTGAGCCCTGCGTTGGGCTCTGTGTTAACAGTTCAGAGGCTGGAGCCTGCTTCAGGTTCTCTGTCTCCCTCTCTCTCTCTCTGCCCCTCCCCTATTCACACGCCATCTCTCTCTTTCTCAAAGATTAAAAAAACCTTTAGAAATATAACTAAATGGATATTTTGGGTTTTAGATTTTGCAGTGTTCTCTTTCCATACCTATGTAATTGTAGTCTAATTATAATTACACCTATGTAATTGTAGTCTATATTTCTTGTGCCTTTTTCTAATGCATGATATACTTTGAATTATATGGTTTATATACAATATTTTAAACACAACTTAAACATGTTTTATGGTAATAATGTGAGCTATTTTAATGTATTTCTGAAGAGGTCAAGTTTTTTTGTTTTTTTTTTTTTTTCAGAATTTTATTTCCTGTATCATTAGTTTACTTCCTAGATCCCATTGAATAGCACTATCCAATAGATATTACTGTAAGGCATAAATGCAATCACATATGCAATTTTAATTTTCTAGTCTTTAAAAAAAGTAAATATATATGTATATATACATATATATATAATAAATGTGTAACTGATGCATTTTATTAAACCTCAAATATCCAAATGAGATATTTTACCTTTTTTAAAATTAAGACATTGAAATTGGTGTGTATTTTATACTGACAGCCCATATCGATTCACACTGCCACACTTCAAGCACTCGGTAGCTTCCCGTGGCTAGTGGCTGCATGTGGGACGGCTTATGCAAAGACAATATTCACAATGAAACGTGGTCTAAGTTGCTGAATGTTTTATTTTGTCAAACAAGTTGGCAACACAAGACCAGGTGAAAATTACATTTAACAACCATTTAAATGTTAAATTTACATATTTACCAAATCAAAATTAAAAGAAAAGTACTGCCTGGCCTATATAAAGTAGCATTTTTTTAATTCTTTCCTATTTGTGCTATCAGCAAATTTTCAGAGTGGGCTCACTAGATCCATACAGCACAGATAATTAAATATCCTTGATCATGGTTCAAACTGATCTTTGAAATCAGTTCACATAATTACCTGTCAGTGGAATATGTCATTGGTTTTCCTTTTTCCAAAACATTTTTTTTAATCTAACATCCTAAGAGCTCCCTTAGAAAATTCAATGAAATATTAGAACGACACACTGAGTGAAAAATGTTAATTTCTATCTCACTCTTTCTTCTATTCAAATGTATGCTTTTTTTTCCCCAGTGTTGAAAAATCTGCAGCATTAATCTCTGTGACTTAAAGAATAACCTTATTTTACAGCATAATTCAGTAAGACACCGGATATGCTGCAGACATATTTACAAAAAGAATATATCCACAAGCTATTACGCTGTCATACACTGGTGCACTTGTCTGCCTATGTGATATTTTCTCCAAGTTCAATGGTGCATATCAAGTTAACAACCACAATTTATTATCTAATGTATTGTGTGATTAATGGGATAGCTCATATTTTAATCAGCCATAGATTTCTTCTCAATGAGGTCCACTTGCCTTAAGCACAATATAGTCATAGAGTCTTAACTTTTTACAGTAGTTTTTCTTCTCCTTTCCTATTTATTTTTAACAAAAGAGATTTCATGTGAATGCTGTTAATAGGTTTAATAAATCATTTCGTGATTCCCTTATATTTTAAAAGACCTATTTGTTTATCTCTGCAAGAGTGCTTTGGATGTGGAGTTAGCAATAAGTATAAGCAGATATTATTCTTAAAATGGGATTTTTTGCCTATTTGATTTTGCCTACCATGATTTTATCTTTTACGATAGTATCTTGTGACTAGCCATTGTACCTCCTGCCTGATTATAAGCTACTTAATAAAAGGACTGACGTTCTATTTTCCTGTTTTATAAAAACCAACAGAGTAACTTACAGACACATTTTTTTATAGAAATAGGTGGACTCTATATATGATTCTCTGTAAGGCTGTGACCTCACTAACGGTATAACAAATGCGTTAACCAGTCCAAACCAAAAGATAAGAGTCCTAACAGCTTTATTAGCTATTATATATCATACTATAATAGGAATATTCAACAGTTACTGTGTTCTAGGTATTATATACATTAGCTACAATGTTTTAATTATATAGGCACTATGAAAAGCCCAACTGCCAAAACAAGGAAACTAAGGTTCTGGAAGAAGAAAGTACTTCAGAGCACAGTGACTGGGTTAGGGTTCAAATATACACGTGCCTAAGTTCAACATTCGAGTTCTAACTGAACATTAACACTGCCTCTTGAGGTCTCTGGTTCTGAGACTCTTAGATGGCAAGATCAGAAAACAACTGAGTTCCTAATTCTGAGGATGCTTCCACTGAATGATAGGCATTAGATACATCAAGCAAATACAAAATAAATATATCATTCATAAGTGGAAGAAGGTTTGAGACCAAATTACTGAAATATTATCTTCACTTGTAACTCAGTCACTGATATTTGGTAACTTTGTTATTATTTTTTTTCTCAGTAGGTTTTATGTAGCTACTATGAAACATCCTAATTCTCTTTGAGGTTTTGATTCCTGTCCCCACACACCCCCCAGATTCTGACATGTTTGCGTTAGACTGAAAGCATTTCTGATCTTTGAGACTGTGTTTAAGTTTGCTGGTTTATAACTATACTCAAATTTGGAGTGGCCACTATTGATTTTTAAACTTGACTGGACAATTGAATTTTCTCACTGACCAGAGGCTATTAAGAGTTTATTTGATTAGAGTTACTTGTTTTATTTTTGTTCTGGGTTGAAATAACATTTACTATCAGCCAATATCACTTGAAACATGTTCCTGAGGAAACAACAAAGAGACCAAACAAGTAAAAATACACATGCATGCACGCGCATGTACACACACACACACACACACACACAAAGTAATCCTATACTTTCATTCTCATATATTTCTTAAACTTGTTTCCTCAAGAAATTGCAAAGTGCCCTTTTAGTTTTATATTTATGTAACTAGCATGTATTTATGTATTTATTGTTTTAATTTGTTTATTTTGAGAGAGAGGCAGAGAGGGAGAGACCAAGGATCCCAAGCAGTGTCTACACTGCAAGTGAGAAGCCTGGAGCAAGGTTCAGTCTCACGAACTGTGAGATCATGACCCGAGCCAAAGTCCAACATTCAACTGACTGAGCAACCCAGGCACCACTGTATTTATATATTTTAAATACATTTAATACATATTTAAATCAACTTTATTTTATGTAATTATATTAATATATTTTATCTTTGAATATAGATTTAATATGTAACATGAATCCATATATTTACACTACACAAACATATCAGAACATAAATTAAAAGTTAAGGATCGTAGCAGAAGCATTCCCTACATATCCCAATAATGTCTGGTCATCATACGGCAAGTTCCAATGATTTGTTCTAGGGATCCCAAAAGCATGATCGTTTTAAATGCCTCCATCTGAGTTAAAGGAAAATTAGAACTGTCTTTTTCTACATCCATTTCCTTTGTCCCTCTGCATCCCTTGCCAGTTCCAAATTGAGCAATACACTTGAGTTCTGGAATCAAAGAGGTTTTTAATTCCCAAGTACGTTGGTTTCCTTTCCGTAATGTAGAGAGAGAACTGAATATGGAAACAGTGGCAGCTTTCTGCCTTAATCTGCTTCCACAAACTGAATGGGCAAAGGGTTGTAATCGAGTAAGTATTTTCAAGTGATCAGAAAGTAGTTTGCTTGCGAAAGTTCCAATTTCTGTCAAATAGGAATCTTATATCAATTATTACCCACACTCTTGAATAGGCCTACAAAAAAAAAAAAAAAAAGGAAAGAAGGGAAGGAGGGAGGGGATGTGTGATTTCTGATTAGAAAATTTTGAAATCTCCCCTTAAGTAATCATGTTTTTAGTATGCAAGTCAAATGACAGATGGAGGAATCTTAGGTCCAGGGGCAAGGAGTTTCCTGAGAACAATTATTTTACCAAAAATGCCATCTTCTCATTCTCTGGGAAGCCTTTCAGCAGGGCCCATGAATTAGCCCAGCTACACACCCCTATTTCCTATCTAATACAAAGTGGTCTCAGTTTGACTGAATTGCTCAGCACTTCAGAAGCCCTAATTGTTTCCTGCTCAGAGTTTCATATTTTTAAAATACCGCATTTATTTTTCTTTCCCACTGTTTATCCCTCTAATCAGACATCATTAGCAACTTCAGTGCTGCGGTATAAAGAATTCCTGGGGGCAACACCCCATATATATTCATTTCAGCCATCTTCTGGGCAGTTTTCTGCTCCACTGACCCTCTTTTGTTGTATAGCCCTTCGGAATAGCCATTCTTATTACATCATCACTGGGAAGAGCTCTTGGCCAGCTATGTTCCATGCATTATTGCACAGCTCTACCAAAAATGTGTACCATAGACTTGGGTGTGGCTCCCATTATCCAAGTGAGAGCTAGGGTGCACACAGTACCTAGTTCAAGATCATGAAGCTCATGATACTGAAAGGGGTTAAACTTCAGTCAAATGTATGCCTCATATTAATAGAGGCATATCCTCTACCCCACTTATAATCAGACAGAAAGAGAGCTGACTGTTCTCGTCTCTGGACACTCTTCATTGTTTTAGACTGAGGCCCCTGCACTGGTGTGTTGGAATGTAACACTATTGGAAACACTTTTCAGCATCACTCTGCAACTGCTGACTTTAGAAAGTATCTCAGAAACATGACCCACCCACCCCCACATTCAGTTTATGCTGCCCCATCTTGCACACCAGACAGTACAATGAACCATAAATGATTTGTCCCATTTCCTCAAGGTGAGATTAATTTGAGCCGAAACAAAAAGGAATCCTCAAGGAGAAAAAATAATAACCACCACAACAAACCAAGACACTTAATCTGAATTCAGAGGTTCTGGCTAGTTCAAACAACTAATAAAGAAAATGGGGAAAATACAATTTGCAGCAATTTTGCAGAAGAGAAAAAAAAAAAAACCTTACTTTACAAATAGCTCCGGCTTCATATCTAGCCAAGCAAGCAGCAAGGCAGAGGCAGATAATAATGTGATTACTCTGGTAATGATATGCATTAGATACATTATGGGAAACAATAATGCTCCCCACTGAATGCAGTCAGTCCAGTTATTGATTTTTCTTAATGTTAAAAGCGCTACTCTAAAACTGAAAAGAGATATCCTTTATTTATTCTCTTTCCTTTTCGGTTTCCAAGTCCATAGATCCTTTGATGCAGAGTAGTATACCAAGATAATGGAGTAATGTATATCTAATCTGACACCCACTGGGCCAGGCTAATGTTTCAGATAAAAACTGCTAGAATACTGCTGCTCGTGGAAAAAGCAATGTATGATGGGCAGGGGGCGGGGGTGGTGTATGAACTTTCATTTCATTTTTGTTTGGTTTTCTTTTCTAAAATATCCTTGCAGATGAAGCATGTTTTCCTTTCAAATTATGATGGTAACATATTGATTAGCCCATAGATTAGAGTCCGCTGATGAGTCATTAACATGTTCTTCTCTCCAGAATCTATGTTTCACCTACTTCAGCTTTCAATGTATTATCATTGCACAGAAAACACATACATGTGCACCTCGATATAGTTCCCTTTTTCCATCTTCTACAACCACAGTTTAAATCACTTTCCCCTGCACACACACTCACACCCTTATCTTGCCCTGATTCCACATTTTTTGCCTCCTCTTAAGAAATACTCAGTACCTGAGCAACCTATTTCTAACAAACATCAGAACAAGCGTTTCAAGAAATAGAAGACAATATGGCAAGTCCTGAATTTCTTTTTCACTTAACAAAATAGAGGATTTAAAAAAAATCTTTACTAAATGTTATTTCACAGTCATTGTCAAGTGAGTAATTAAGTAAAATAGTAAACTCAAGTCAAAAGTTCCTTGTATGACTGATCTATTGCATCAGAAAAAGCAAACAATGTATTTGTACCAACACTTTGCCTGATGCCTGATACTTCTTTTCCTCATTCATCTCATGTCTCCACCACCTTTTTTTTTAAACTCTAGAGGAGAATAAAAAGCATTTCTTCTTGTCATTTTCACTTGGCCAATTTCATTTAAACTGGCCCCAGAGGATCTGAAACAGCATGTCCAAGGCAACAGACGTTAAGATCAGTAACACAGAAACTAAAAAGCGTCTCAATACCTCCCTCAATTTAATCAATGGAAATCATATGTGCATTTTTTCTAATGAACCTTTCCATACATTTTAAGAGTGGAGAGTCAAAATTGAAAGGTAATTCAATTTTATCAATGTACCTAAAAGGAGATCTACTCTGGGTCTCTTAAAATTAATTATTAAGATGAGAAAATTGCTTAATTTTTGAAGATCTTTCCACATGACAAACTTTTCATTTAGCATATTGCTTGCTTGGCCTGAAGCCATTTAGGTGAATCAAATAAAATATTTTGGCCTGGTATAGGAAAACAAACAACAACAGGAATTAATTATTCCGTTTTTCTAAATGGCTGTAAGCCCAGTTAAGATTACTTTTTCCAAATTTTAATAAGGAGATACAAAGTGTAAAGCACTGAGGATGAGAAACAGTTTCTTTTTCCTTAGTTCACTAAGACCACAATTTTCCCCTTGCTACCCAATAAGCTCTTGTGAAACTAATTCAGCCATCTTGTCATTTAAATGGTTTTCTGTAGAAAATCTTTTCTCATGTTTTCTCTCCCACTTTACATTTGAAAATTCTCTGTTAGACTTCTTTGACCTCTTCTGCTCAAAGAATTTCAAGACCTCGTATATGTGTACCTCAATTGGCCAAAAAGGCTTGGCTATAAACAAAGCATTCTCCATCTAGCTGCTTGACCATTCGCCAAAACTTGTGCTACAGACATTAGAAGGCCTTTAAGCTATTACAAGAAGCCTGTACATCAATATGTCTATCAAAGGTCTTGGTACCCTGAACATAGTATATGTCCTATGCATTCATTTAAAAGAATGCTAAAGTGTATAAAGTGGAAATTTCAAAGCACTATCAAAATAATAGTGATAATTGCTTCTAGTTTCTCCTTTGCCAAAAAAAAGTTAAGTGGGTCTGAAAAAAATTTCTATTACAGAAGTCTGAAATGTTCAGGGAATTACCACTCTCAAGTTATAACAGATGTCTATAAAAAAAATGGAAACCATAAACCTTTCAGCAGATAGTACCAGTGGTAATATATCCAAATGAATTATTTTTGTTTTACGTATTCCTTATCCATGCTTAAAGTTATCGTAAAAATAGAGAAACTAACCTAACCATATACTATTTTCATCTAGCAAACCATGTCACCAGCCAGACCCCAAGACCTGTCCTTTACTGCCCACCTGCTTATACTCACTCACCTTTGTCTTGCATTTGACCCCAAGATCTTTTTCCTGGCTTTATTCCTAACGAATGAAAAATTTAGGTGATGGTGACTGCCCTGACCCGAACTCCCACTTACCCTGACCGCCCAGACCACCCAGCCCCGTTGCGCTAATCCCCGGACTGGCGCCTGCACAGAGGGACCATGGAGTGACCTCTGGAATGATCAACTATGGCACTAAAATCTCCACCCAAGGAGGAGCCTCAGTCTCATTTACATTACAAGGTTTCCTGAAGGGGCATATACTACCTTATGTCTGCCTCTACATACCACAACAGGGCTTCCCTATGTAAATATCCATCCTGACCCTAAACAAAAGGAACCCATTCTCATTCTCTCTCATTCTCTGAGTCACAGCTTTGGAAATCATTCCCTGTGACCTCCTTATTTGCTACGAATACAAGTTTTCTTTGTGCCACAACCCAAACTGTTGTAGTTTCTGAGTCACCAAGGTACAAACTCACATTGGTTTGGTTACAAGTATAGGACAGTTTTAATAAAGATAGCTATTCATTCATTTCTTTGCTAGTTTATTATAAACATAGCATCCCTTATTAAAAAGACTTTTATGTCCAGAATACTTATTTCACACATTTTTATTATATTAGATTTTACAAGTCACCAACTGTTTTAGCTCTGGTTTCTTTATCTGTGAAATGGGAATACTAATATCCATTTATCAAGTTGATATGGGGCTTTGATATTTTACTTGCAGCAGTGCATGCCCAATAGTAGGTACACATAAATAACAGTCTCCTGTTTTTATTAAACTTCCCAACAACTGAGCAAAAAAAAATAAAAATTGGCATCGGCACTTGCAGGGAGAAAAATGAAATGCAGAAATAATGGACAGGTTTTCCATGTTCAGATAGTGAGGAAAGGCTGGAATCCAGGTATTCTGCTCCTAGCCTAATATATTCCCTCATTTACATCCATATACTACAGCTTCTGGGGGTGAGACAATAAACAACAGACACAAGGTTCTTGCTCTCATGGAGCTTGTGCTTTAATGGGAAAAAAATAAGCAATCGAGAAGGCACATGATAGTAAAGCAAAATAAAGCAGGGATGAAAATCCCCGTGGTTGGGAATGGTGGGTCATTTATGCCGGGTCATGAGAAAGAGCTTCTGCAATGAAGTCCAATTTGAACAGACTTCCAAAAGGAAGTGAAGGAATGAGGCATCTAGGTGTCTGCAAGATCATTCCAATGATGAGCGTTCCAGAGACAACAAGGAAAGTCTGAGCAGAAAGCAGATACTTTAGTGCAGTGTTCTTACCACTGCTGTCCTGCACTTCCAAGGACCAGTATAGTTTTTACTTTGTGGTAAGGAAGTCTTCTAATACTCCTCTTCTCTGCCAATCTATCAATTATTGATAATAATCAATGCTGTTATTGATTAGGAGGCTTCCTCCATGCCTCAGTGATGATGACATAAAATTGGAAGTTTACAATGCTTCTCCAAGTATACTACTCGTCAGTCATCACAGGAAAAGTGCTGTCAATCCTATTTCATGGATGAGGAAATAGGGACACTGAATCACTGGCTTGTTTTACCAGAGCCACAGCGCCAGAAAGCAATAAGCGTAACTTTGACACTACAATCCCACAGTACAATGCAGCTTCTAATCCACCATTCTACTTCTCGATATACTCTTAGAAGAAAAGCTCCACATAGAGGCTACTGTGACAGTAGGAAGGATGTCACTCATCCTTAGTTCAGAAGGATGTCGTATCTCAAAATCACCCAATTCAGTGAAATGTAATCTATGTGAAATATTACACAAGATGCTGAGAAGAATAGGATTCGCTCAGATGAGAAATTAAACTCTACTAGAGGTAGGTTTTCAATGGAAAACCATCAAGGGTTGAGGTCTTAATAGAAAGGTACCTCATTACATGGAACTGGTTCTTTTTTTAGGTTTACTTTAGATTACAAATCCTAATTTTGTACACACACACACACACACACACACACACACACACACAAAGTGACAGAAAAATAAATTCCACTAAAAAATAAGACCTCCATCTAATTTTCATACATCAAGTTTGTGTAAAATCAAACAGCTTTATAAACACACTTTATAAAACCTCTCCAGTAACCCTGACCATACAGTACCATCGCACTTTTCTGATTTACCATGACATGAGGCACATAATAACAGCAAGGCAGCAAATCTCATTTGTTCTTCAACTCTAACATCTAAAGTTAGAAAAGTTGGGCGAGTGACATAAATTAACAGGAACTTCCACAAATATTTTATCCTTAGCCAGAAAACATCCATGTTTTGTCTACAGCAGGAATAATCTACATGCTGGCCAGCCATCAAACTTAATTAAATTTGTAAGGGTCACGTCAGAGGTAAAGAATATTATCCACATGGGTAATGCAACAGGAATACTAATTCACTCAAAGGGGCCTCAGTTGCCCTTTCAGCTTCACCCTTTCTTATAGAAATTCTTGTTGTCAGAATAAAAATATCAAGCTAAGCAGATCTACTAACTCATACCCTTGTTTAAGCCCAATTTGAATGTCTCATAAAATCATCCATTACTATGGGCAATAAGTATTTATATTGAGGCTTCATCCATCTGTTCTCATTCAAATAAAGGAGGATATTGTTTGTATATGGGGAAAAAATTGTATCCCGAGGAAACGTGTCTTTGCCATTTGCTCACCACAATAATACTCAGAGTACAGTAATTTTAGGATGCTTCCTATCTGCAGGGCACGAGCTCCTAATTCAAATATTACAATTAGCAACTCTAAAAGCCTGTATCAAAATTCACCACCATACTCTGGTCATACCTCTGTGCCTTCACCCTGCTACTACAGACAAGCTGGTTCTTGATGTTTAAAGCTCAGGTTCTACCATCAACCAACTGATGATGATTTTCTAATGAATAGATGAAGCTCATGTGTATCCTTTAACTGTCAACATTTGCCAATAGATTGTTAACGTGCTAGCATTCTTCTGAAATGCTTGTTTTCTTAAGCAGAAAGTCAATGAGAAAGAGCACAGAACTCTATAAAGGAGTAGACCTCAATTAAAATCCAGAATTTTACTAATTGTGTGAAATCAGGCAGGTTGCTTAATCTCACTGAGCCTCAGTTTCCTCAATGGTAAAATGCTGATAATATTCTCTACCTCATAGAGTTGTTTTGGCTCAAACCAGACAATGTACATAGAATATTCAATGAGTGTGATTATAAGTATATAAGTATATATAAGTATATAATACTTATTTAATAAATATTATTAAATATGTGTGTGTATGTGTTCACCTTTCTATTTCCCTTGAGTATGTGTCTTCTGTAAATGCTACTCAAAAATAACCTCAGGCCCAAAAACTCCAAATGATTTGATTTAGTATAATCCTAAATCATTATTCTAAGTCAAATCAGTGGGCTGAAAAACCTCCTCTGTCAGCTACCCTATCATTAAGTACCACATGCATTATAAAATTTAGTTAAGTTTGGTTCCTTATCTTCAACTTGTATCATTCATAATGCTGACTCCCATCCCCTACCATCCACAAAAAAAAAAAAAAAAAACATTTCCTAAGTTAATTTAACTTAATATAAATTGAGAATTTTATAAATGACAGTGCTAAGTGAAGAATAGAGAAAAATTAAGAAAACATTTCCTGCTAAACGAGAAGTTACTGTACTTTGGAACTGTTGTGTATTCATTCTACTATTTCTTATCACTAATATCAAAGAATTATGCACACGGAAAAATGCTTATCAAAATGCATCAGCCAAGCTCCTCCATATTGATTTCAAAGCAGTGCGTCAAAATGAAACAATCAACAGTATCATCTACCGGGATAGGGGAATGAACAGTACCTTGACACAGAATAATTCTTTGGAAAATGGTAAGTTTGGAGTATAACTTATTTACCTATAATTATTTCCCCCTAATTCAAATATTTCTCTAATTAAAAATATTAGCTCTAGGCTAGTTAAGTGTTAGAGTATCTCAACCAAATATGTTGACTAGTTGTGATGTTTCCTGGATAATATTTTTTTTTCTGGAAGTAATCATACAGCTACTTTTATTATAAAATTAATGAAAATGCATTAAAACATAAGGAAATCAACTAAAATTAAAATCAAAGGCAATGTAAGATTTTTTCCAGAAAAATATTCAAGTTAAATATGTTGAAGTATTTCCTATCCAAGTACGTTAGGAAACATGCTCACACACTTTTTTTTCTACACGTTTATAATCATAATTTCTTTACACAGAAGATTTTTTAAAGTTCACTTTATGATGATCCTCACATGGGGAGTTAGAATGGAAAACATCTGATGGGAATTTACTTGGTCAGAATATATTCAGGATAAAAAAACACTGAGCACATTTTAAATGTAAATAAATCATTTTACTGGAGTTTGATTTCCATCGCCGTTCAGATAAAAGGTGTGCTAGCATTTCTTTTTCATTTTCAGTTTTAGAAAAGACAATACGAAATCCTAGTACAAAATTTAAGGTAAACCTGGCCAACACTGACTTCTATTTAAAACTACATTCTTCCCCAACTGTCAAATGTACCAAACACACGCACAGACACATATGCCTCAGAATTGAGAGAGTGACAGAGAGCACGTGTGGGGGGGGGGGGGGGGGGGGAGTGGGGGGGGGTGGGTGTGTGGGTGTGTGTGTGTAGTACATATGTGTGTTTAGCTGGTGGTTGATATAAAGAAAAGATAAAACTGCCAGGAAAAAAGTCCTCACTCATAAGCTTTGGGTAAAGAGAATGACTATTTCATTTTACTTGCAATTGTCATTTCAAAGCCCTGTCTCTAGTTTCTTAAGGCTCTGCTGGCTCTGTGATAGAACTAGATGGAGATCATTCTACTGTGACCAAGTTACATCTCAATACAGAACCCTCATTTTTCATGTCTCCTGCATAAAAACAAACAGCGAGCTCCAGAAAAAGACATGCAGTTAGCTGATATGAACTTACACTAGAACAGTGGCATTTTCAGAAATGAAATGAACAATGCTCAAAGGACTCGCATCTTAAATGTTTATCTGCAAAGGGCTTTCGAAAATCTTGCTCTTTGAGATATGAACTAGTTTTTTATCTCCCAAGGCAGGTCAGCACTAAGCTGCTTGTGATATTGGTTCCATGGCAATGTAGGGGGCAAGAATTATTTTCTTCTCAATTTCTCACCTATAAGCCAAATTTCTTGTCTCTCACATGAGTATTTGTGCTTAAAATTTTTGTGTTCAAGTAAAACTTCAGAAGCTATATATTATATAAGCTAATAATTCAGATGTAACTAAAACTCTGACAAAGAATGACATATGAGGTATAATCAAATTTTAATTTTATTTTTTGCCTCCTAACATGCACTTAAAACTTTTTCCAGTGGAAAAAGCAATTCCCTTTATATTTGGTAACAGATGTTTCTACGATAACTAAGTTACAAAGCCGTGTCTTCATTCGGTAATTAAATATGTCCAATTTATGATATCAACACTTTAATCTTTTTTTAGTTTATTTTCTTTCTCTATGGGTAAGACCTATAGTTGGTAACCTGCCTGCCTTCAGGTAGAGGATGTAGTTGACTCCTGCTTTTTCTCTTTTCAGCTTTCCACCTCTTCCCCAAATCCACTGCTGCCTTTTCTAATCTGCTAGCATCAAAGCGTGTGGGGAAAAAAGAAGTCAGAACATGAAGTCCTCACTTGCTTGTTCTCTGAACCAGGGAGCTGTCTGAGCATGCACGTGTCTTCCGGGGACTCCCCAGTGGTCTCTGTCTCTCCGACTGCAGCCTCCTGGACAGTCCTCCACTCAGACCTGATTCTACACTTGTCCACAACTTACACTACTGGAGTCCTGTAACCCTCCCAGCAGTGTCCCACTGGGCAACACAAAATTCCAGTTCACATTGTCCTCTATGGTGTTTTGTGTACACGTGGTTCCTTCCAGACAGCAGCCTCCTACTTTCACACTTTGCCCAATCAAATTTGGCGTTAGCTTTCTCCAGTATAGTCAGACATCATACAGGCTCCTCCAACCACAGGAAATGCCTATCAAGCCTCCAAGAAGTCCAGTTGAAGCCCCATTTCATTCAAGACAGATGGTATGAAGAACGTAGGAAGAAATCTCCCCAGAGCTCTGCAAACAATCCACATATATCTCATTTGATGACTTCTCTAAGGTAGCCTCACACTTACTTGGGGATCTGAAAGGTTTGTTGTTTCAGTGCCTCAGGTGAACTATTATTTTGTTATAGATGTAAAATTCATCTGACATATAGGATATGACATAGTATCTGACACATAACATGTACTTAATGGAAGTTGCATTATTATCACCACTATCAACATAATACTTATCATTAGGGAGAAGTGTATTCTACCTATGTCTTTACTGCTCACTATACACCAATGCTTATAACAGCTTTATTTTTCAAAGTCAAGAACTGGAAAGAGTCCAAATGTCCATTAACAGATAACTGGATAAATAAGATCATGGCATATTCCTGGATTGCAATACTACTCAGCAAAAAAAAAAAAAAAAAAAAAAAGAATGAACTACTGGTATACACAGATAAATGTCATTATAATTATGATGGAAGCCATATTTAAAAAATCCATAGTATATGATTGATGTCATTTACATAAGATTCTAGAAAATAAAAATGAATCTGTAGTGACAGAAAACAGATCAGTAATTACTTGGGGGAAGTAGGTGATGGCAGAATAGGAAGGGCGGGAAGCATTATAAAAGGCATGGAAACTTTTGGGTTTGATGAATGTGTTTTTAGTATCTTGACTGCGGTGATGGTTTTATTGGTGTATTGGAAAACATAAAACTATACACTTTAAATATGTTCAGCTCACTCCAAGTTAATTATACATCAATAATGTGGTGGGTTTTTTTTTTTAAAGAATGTAGACAGAAAAAGAGTGGAACATCCACTAAAAGATATCAAAATACTATTGTATTTTCATTAAAGTCTTCTCACTCTTTTTATGATCACTTATTCTAATATTTAATATCAGGAACATGGTCTTTCCATTGATCCAGACAGTCAAGATTCATGTCCTGTAAAAGATTTGTTTATTTCTTATTCAGTTTATTTCAGCCTTTTAAATATATTTTATTGCTAATCTGAATGTAATATTTTTCTCAAGATATTTCTATGTGATTTATGTATAGTATTACTCGTATTTTTTTTAATTTGCCACTTTGTTAAAAATTTACATAAATTCTAGTAGCTTTTCAGTTAACCCTTGGTTTTCATGGTAAGCTATTTGGAATTTTTACTTTCTTTTATCAGGATTTTCACTGAAATATGGAAAGAGGTATGCCTGTCATCACTGTACTGCTAAACTTTAGCCAAAAATCCTTTGCTGTGTTTTTAACACCATACTTATATTCTTATAGATAAGCCATTACAAGAAAAGAATTTGTCCCATATGATAAATATATATGCTGCCACCTACTATTTTTAAGACCAAGTGTCTTACTTCTCTATTTGTACCTTACTTCCCTGTTAGATGGAAATTATAAAGATCTTCCTTGCAGAAAAACTGTGAAATTTGCAATGCTGTTTTTAGAAGCTCTGCATTTAAAAATTTTTAAGTAACTTTTCTGTTTTTAATTTAGTTTTCAGATTAGAGCCCATTGTGTCAAACAAAATGTTTGGTTAGACTTTTTAAAGAGACTTTATGTTTTAAAGTCTTAGGGCGCTGTAAAACTGAGTAGAAGATACAAAGATTTCCCATATGCCTCCTGCCCTAACACATGCAGAGCCTCCCCAAATATCAGCATCCCCCATCAGAGTGGTACATTTGTTGACAATCGATGAACCTACAATGACATCATTACTATCCCAAATCCACAGCATCATATAGAGTAGTTGCACTGCCCTAAAAACCCTCTTTAGGATAATTAGGTGGCTAATTATCCCTTGCTCACTCATCCCAACCTGTGGTAACCACTGATCTTTATATGTCTCCATAGTTTTGCCTTGTTAACAATCAAATATTAAGGAACTTTAAGGAAAAAAAAACATTTTTTGGATAGTGTTAAAAGTGTCAAAGCACTTTCACATAAATTGTCTAATTTTCTCCACAGAATATCCCTCTTTTATGAGTCAAAGTTAACAAAATTTAAAACCACAGTTACTAAAATGCTGAACTTACAATTCTGAGTTTCACCCTTTTTTCCCCACTAATCTCTGGAAGTGCAGGTGGTGCTTTAGTTAAACATATGCCCTGGAGTCGGACTGCCTAAATCTTAAACCCACTCTTGGATCTGTAACCTTGAGCAAGTATTCTTATTTGATCAACCTATGTCTTTACCATCTTTGAAATAAGCATAACAATAGTATCTTCCTCATTGGAGAGTCAAGAGGATGAAATGAGATAATGTACAAAAAGTTCTTAGCATTAACTCAGAACACAGCACATGCCCAGCAATTTTTAGATGCTTTACTATTGTATTTTAAATGTATGGACAGTACTAATTATTGTGTAAACTCTGGGTCAAAGTTGAGAAAACTGCAATGATAAGTGTATTCATTAACTGTCCAAGTATGATTATGGTCTATTTTTCTACTGATCTTGGTTAGCAAGCAAGCATTTTTTTTTTTTTGCAAGCAAGTGATTTTCAAATGGAATCATTTGATCTCATAATAAATTTACTACAGGATGAAGATTACTAGATAGTATGAAACAGAATTTTTGTCGCACAAAGCTTGTTATTTTCTGTGATAAATTATTCAGCATTCCACTATACCAGAATGCATTATTTGAACAGCAAGATTTCAGCATTTCAATAAAAAACTTTAAAAAGTTGAACAATATTATCATATATTAAGAGAGGTACTATCATTGTGCCCCCAAAAGCCTGTGTAAGCTATGATGTAATTATGACATCCAGACATACAGACGTATTCCCCCACATAGATAATGAAGGCACCGGAAAATCAATTATGTACTTGATGTTTGAAATTTAATAACTCAGATAAAACTTCTAAATGCTACATATGGACCAAGGCTAGCCAACTCAGCCTTGGTTACATCATTTGTAAAATAAGAATAATATTACCTACATTACTTACAGTACATATCCCTAACCACTTCCTTCCTAACCATCCTAAAGTCTCTGGCTCTGTGCCTGCCTGTTCATCAGGTAAAAGCAACTGGTGCAACACATCTAGCATATTCCTGGCCAAAACTCAAAGTCCTACAAAAATTTGTCATCATTTATGCAGAAGATTATGTATTTCTTATATAGACAGATAAAGAAAGCAACCTCACATTTTACTTGTAAGCAAACTAGACAAAAACTCTTGAAAAAATGTTCATAATACTGGTCTGCTAACTCCACACCTTGGCATAAAATTCAAAACCATCAACATCATGACATGCCAGACCTTGCTGGAACAGTGGGTGGGCCAATCAGAAGACCTGAAGAGTGAGACCCTGTGACTGAGTGAGAGAAACCTGTGCCCTGTCTTACTCCCTCATGTATTACTTCCTAACAGGAAGATCATCTTTCAATCAGAAGTTACCTCTCAATCTTGACATCCTATCTAAAAGTTATTCTCTTCTCTCCCTAATGTGTTGTCATCCTTATCATTATCAATTTTACTTATTTAAGTTCTTTGTCCACTCCTACTAAAATAGGAGTTCTATTGAAAGCATGGATCCGATGCTTTGTTCACTACCACCCACAACAACACCTGATAAATGGAAGCTGTTTGATTTTTGTTCAATTAGAAATGAATCAAAATAGGAGGGTAAAAGTGAGTTTGCTGAGGAAAGGAGCGATGAGGTTATATTCGTGCTCATTCACAGGCTTCTGTGTCTGGCTACTGACTAAAAAAGAAAAATCAAATGTTGACACTTCCAGCAAAGCTGACATTGGATGCTATTTCCAAAACAAACATGCATTTGTTCCTAGATGAAAAACCATGCACTTCACCAAGTCTTAATCCTGATGCCAGCCCCTTTGCTTTGGGCAAATCACAAACTCAAACTCAAACTCAGGAACTTCCCAACTGATCTACTTCTGAGTATTGCCTGATAATGGACTGTTCGAAGTTCTGCATTGCACTGGTTTAATACCAAGCCAGTCGTTCATTAATACCTTTTTTTAATTCTTTGTAAGAAGATATTTAAGGCTTCTAATACTTAAAGCCACTAAGGTTTGGGACTGACAGTGTCTAACTGTAAGATTGGAATGTCGTTTTCTCTTCACTTATCTCTGAAAATGGTATTTTAATGCTGTGGCTTTCAATCAACTTTGGACTTAGATTTCCTCAGTCTTCATCCTAGATCTGGTATTTACTAGTCTTGTAACTTTAGGCTAATTATTTAGTATTTCCAAGCCTTAGTTCTCTTACCTCTATAATTGGAATGATAACAGTATCCCCCTCATAGAAATGACCATTAGTGTAAAATGAGGTCATGTTTATGAGACTCACTATGATTGACAACTGTGTGTATTCAAAAAGTATTGGATATTGTTGTCATCAAATTTTAAATGCACGAAAGATAATTTATATTTTCTTCAGACTATGTCAACAATAAAAGGAACGCAGTGAAAAATGTATGCATTAACTGCCCAACTCCGATTGCTGGCAGTCTCCTGGTTGGTCAGCAAGCCTATAGTTTAAAAATGGAATAATTTGGGGCACCTGAGTGGCGCAGTCGGTTAAGCGTCTGACTTCAGCCAGGTCACAATCTCGCGGTCCGTGAGTTCGAGCCCCGCATCAGGCTCTGGGCTGATGGCTCAGAGCCTGGAGCCTGTTTCCATTCTGTGTCTCCCTCCCTCTCTGCCCCTCCCCCATTCATGCTCTGTCTCTCTCTGTCCCAAAAATAAATAAACGTTGAAAAAATATTTTTTTTTTTAATAAATAAATAAATAAATAAATTTATCTAAAAGAGAACATAAATTCGATTTCTAAAATTCCATTCAGGGGCGCCTGGGTGGCACAGTCGGTTAAGCGTCCGACTTCAGCCAGGTCATGATCTCGCGGTCTGTGAGTTCGAGCCCGGAGTCGGGCTCTGTGCTGACATCTCAGAGCCTGAAGCCTGTTTCCGATTCTGTGTCTCCCTCTCTCTCTGCCACTCCCCCGTTCATGCTCTGTCTCTCTCTGTCCCAAAAATAAAATAAACGTTGAAAAAAAATTTTTTTTAATAAAAATGGAATAATTTGAACTGATGTTAAATTCACTGTAAGTTAAAGGAGTCTTGAGACAATGTGAAGTTTATTTTTTAATGCCCTTTCTTGAAATTTATGCATACATGTGAAATCATTTTCTTTTTCCTTTCCTCTAACTCCCAGGTGTGAAGACTAAGGTAGGCAAAGCCAGAGAGTAACCAGGGAATGATGGCATTGATCAGTGGAGACTTCCCTGAGAAGGGCATACCATGCTAAATTCTCTATAAAGAATAACGGCCATATACTCGAGTGCACATAGAACATTCTCCAGAATAGGTCTCATACAGGGTCACAAATTAGCCCTCAACAAGCAGAAAAAGATCAAGATAATACCTTGCAGATTTTCAGAACACAACGCTATGAAATTCTAAATCAACCACAAGAAAAAAATTGGAAAGAGCCTCAATATTTGGATATTTAAGGACATCCTATTAAAGAATGAATGGATTAACCAAGAAATTAAAGAGAAAATTTAAAAGTACATGGAAACCAATGAAAACACGACAGCCCAAAACTTCTGGGATACAGCAAAAGCAGTCAGAAGTATATAGCAATCCAGGCCTTCCTTAAGAAGGAAGAAAATCTCAAATACACAACCTAATCTTACACCTAAAGGAGCTGAAAAAAGAACAGCAAATAAAGCCCAAAACCAGCAGAAGAAGGGAAATAATAAAAATTAGAGCAGAAATCAATGATATCAGGGGGGAAAAAAAACAGAACAGATCAATGAAACCAGGAGCTGATTCTTCAAAAGAATTAACAAAATTGATAAACCTCTAGCCAGTTTGATCAAAAAGAAAAAGGAAAGGACCCAAACAAATAAAATCATGAATGCAAGAGGAGAGAGCACAACCAACACCACAGAAATACAAATAATAATAAGAGAATATTATGAGCAATTATATGCCAACAAATTGGGCAGTCTGGGAGAAATGGAAAACTTCCTAGAAATATATAAAATACCAAAACTGAAACAGGAAGAAATAGAAAATTTGAAGAGACCCATAACCAGTAAAGAAATTTAATCAGTAATCAAAAATCTCCCAATAAACAGCAGTCCAGGGAAGGATGACTTCCCTGGGAAATTCTACCAAACATTTAAGCAAGAGTTAACACCTATTATTTTGGAGCTGTTCCAAAAAAAAAAAAAAAAAGAAAGAAAGAAAGAAAGAAAGAAATGGAAGGAACACTCCCAAACTCATTTTACGAGGCCAGCATTTCCTTGATTCCAAAACCAGACAAAGATCCCACTAAAAAGGGGAACTACGGACCAATTTCCCTATCAACATGGATACAAAAATTCTCAACAAGATACTAGCCAACCATATCCAACAATACGTTAAAAAAAATTATTCACCATGATCAAGTGGGATTTATTCCTGGGATGCAAGGCCGGTTCAGTATCCACAGATCAATATGATACATCACATTAAGAAAAGAAAGGATAAGAAGCACAGGGTCCTCTCAATAGATGCTGAGAAAGCATTTGACAAAATACAGCATCCTTTCTTGATAAAAACCCTCAAAAAAGTAGGAAAAGAGGGATCATACCTCAAGATCATAAAGGACATATATGAAAGACCCACTGCTAATTTTATCCTCAATGGGGAAAAACTGACAGCTTTCTCCCTAAGGTCAGGAACACAACAAGGATGTCCACTCTCACCACTGTTATTCAACATACTGTTGGAAGTCCTAGCCACAGCAATCAGACAACACGAAGAAATAAAAGGCATCCAAGTCAGCAAGGAGAAAATCAAACTTTCACTCTTCACAGATGACATGATAGTCTATGTGGAAACCCATCAAAACTCCACCAAATAACTGCTAGAAATGATGCATGAATTCAGCAAAGTCATAGGATATAAAATCAATGTAAAGAAAGCTGTTGCATTTCTATACACCAATAATGAAGCAACATAAAGAGAAATCAAGGAATTGATCCCATTCACAATTGCACTAAAACCATAAAATACCTAGGAATAAACCTAACCAAAGACATGAAAAATCTATACAATGAAAACTATAGAAGGTTTATGTAAGAAATTGAAGACACAAAAAAATGGAAAAATATCCCATGCTCAAGGATTCTAAGAACAAATATTGCTAAAATGTCCATATTATCCAAAGCAAGCTATGTATTCAATGCAATCCCTATCAAAATAACACAAGCATTCTTCACAGAGCTAGAAGAAACTATCCTAAAATTTGTATGGAACCAGAAAGACCCCAAATATCCAAAACAATCCTGATAAAGAGAGCCAAAGTTGGAGGCATCACAATTCCAGACTTCAAGGTGTATGACAAAGCTATTACCATCAAGACAGTATGGTCCTGGTACAAAAATAGACACATAGATCAATGGAACACAGCAGAGAACCCAGAAATGGACCACAAATGTATGGCCAACTAATCTTTGGCAAACAGGAAAGAATATCCAATGGAATAAAGATGGTCTCTCTAGCAAATGGTGCTGGGAAAGCTGGAGAGTGACATGAAGAATGAACCTGAGCCAATTTTTTACACCGTACACAAAAAAAACTCAAAATGGATCAAAGACCTAAATGTAAGACAGGAAGCAATCAAAATCCTAGAAGAGAAAACAGGCAACACCCTCTTTCACCTCGGCTGCAGCAACTTCTTGACAGCTCTCCAAAGGTAAGGGACATAAAAGCAAAAATGAACTGTTGGGACCTCATCAAGATAAGAAACTTCTGCACAGTGAAGGAAACAAACAATAAAATTAAAAGGCAACAAACAGAATGGGAGAAGATATTTGCAAATGACATATCAGATAAAGGGTTAGTATCCAAAATCTGTAAAGAACATATCAAACTCAATACCTAAAAGACAAATAATCCAGTGAAGAAATGAACAAACCACATGAATAGACACTTTTCCAAAGAAGACATCCAGATTGTCAAGACACATGAAAAGATGCTCAACATCACTCATCATCAGGGAAATACAAATCAAAACCACTGTAAGATACCACCTCACACCTGTCAGAATGGCTAACATGAACAACTCAGACAACAACAGATGTTTGTTGAGGATGCAGACAAAGGGGAACCCGTTTGCACTGCTGGTGGGAATGCAAACTGGTGCAGCCACTCTGTAAAACAGTATAGAGGTTCCTCAAAAAATTAAAAATAAAACTACCCAATGACCCAGCAATTTCACTACTAGGTATTTTTTCTAGGGATACAGGCGTGCTGTTTCAAAGGGGCACATGCACCCCAATGTTTATAGCAGCACTATCGACAATAGCCAAAGTATAGAAAGAGCCCAAATGTCCATTAACGGGTGAATGGATAAAGAAGATGTGGTATGCATACACAATAGAATATTACTCAGTGATGAAAAAGAATTTTCAACAACGTGGTTGGAACTAGAGTGTATTATGCTAAGGGAAATAAGTCAGAGAAAGAGAAGTATCATATTTTCACTCCTATGTGGAATTTAAGATACAAAGCAGGTAAACTTAAGGGAAGGGAAGCAAAAAGAATATTAAAACAGAGCAGGAGACAAACCATAAGAGACTGTTACATACAAAGAACAAACTGAAGTTTGCTGGAGGGTGTTGCGTAGGGGGGGAGTCTAAAGGAGTGAGCATTAAGGAGGACACTAGTTGGGATGAACACTGTGTGTTATACGTAAGTGATGAATTACTAAATTCTATGTATCTATATATCCATATCTATCTATATATCTATATATACATATATATCTATATATCATATATATCTATATACATTGATTTTATAATATAAAATCTATATTGATTTTAAAAAAAGAATGATGGTCACATCCAAATTGGGGAAAAGGAAGCTAGGATAGGGAATGGGCAAAGGAGTAGAGGTTAAAATCTCTCAAGGGTCCCCAAAGCAGTATTGTTCCTGAGCTCAGTTGGATAGTAGCAAAATCTTTCCTGCCTTTTTCAATCATGTGAATCATTCTGCAGTCAAATGCTCTACCCCTGAGCTATACCCCCAATCATGTGAATTATTCTGAAACCAGTTGTTGCCTTTGTCTGATAGGACAATGAACTGTTGATGGATTTCCATAGTCAAGGCTCCATCCCTCAAAGTCATGCTATATTGGATAGATGAGAGAAAGATGTCTCCTCTATCACTTTGTAAAATGGCATTCTATTCTTTGAAAAAGAAAAGAGGTTACCCATTTCCATAATCAATGTCCTCCACATAAGCCAATGGTAAACATTTAGCATCAAGGTCTTTCCCTCTAAAGCCTCTGGAGTTCTCATCACTCCATGTACAACAGTAGCCCCCTCTCCCACAACCCGTATTCCCACTAGCCTGCTTTCTATTCCTTCATGGCACTTAACACCACCAGTAATATTATATGATAATTTGGTTTTATTTATTTTCCATCTTCCCACGCTAAAATGTAAACTTCATAAGAACATGATTTTATCTATTTGTTCACTGTCCCCCTTCCAGTACCTAGAAGTATACCTGGTACACAGTAGGCATTCGATAGACTCATGGATATGAGTGAAGAATTTCATGAAATAGGAGAAAATTTCTTCAATCTTTGTTTTAATAAGGAAATAATCTATATGCTGTCTCAATGTTTTATCTAAAGCTAGTTGTATCAAAGAATTATTCTAGTATAAACTAAAATAAAGCCAAGAGTAATAAAAATGCTTAGGAAATCTGTTTAAATAATCCAGAATTCTAAGCTAGAATATGTGGCTCCTTACCATTCCATTGCATCCAAATCACATGTGGATGGAATTTAAAATTTCAAAAGGATTGAAAAAGATCTCATCTTATTTGCTTTCTTATAAGAACCAGAATACCCAGATATTTTGAAACATCTGGAGTTTATCGAATCTCTAATTTTTAGATTAGATTGTTCAGAGGCAATGACTAGAACTCTTATAATCCATTTTATACTTGAAAAATACATTTTTCTAAAATCAGTTATAGCAGTAAATCAACACCAAGTCAAACACCTATCATTTTCTACATTTTTTTTTCTTTCCCAAGAAACACCACGGGGGGGAAAAAGCCAATTTGCCTTGTGAAAGGCTCTGGATTTGCAAAAGGATCAGTTATTTTAGCAAGATCAATCCCAACTTGCTTTCCACAAAAGGGTCACACTCAACACTTGAATCTGTCCTTTGTTAGTGTAGTGGGATTTAACATGCACAAGTCCATTAGAATTAATGGTTGTCATGCACACATCAATCCCCTGGCTGGCAGTGACTGAGCAGACCCGAGGAGACACTTGTTGAACAGCGGAGAGGATCATGCGAAAGTTATCCTCTACAGCATGATTGATATCCTTTCATTTTTTTTTTCCTTTTGTGCTCAGAAAGTCAACGGATACAATAGAATCTTATTGCAACAAACATAGAGCAATGGGATCTGAACCCATCCAACCTCTCCCAAGACACATCTTCCAGAACATGAGGAAGAGCTCTGTTAGTACTTTTACAAACAATACGCTCCCAAATTGTTTAACTGTTTGGCTACTTAGAGCTGAATAATGGACTTTTTCAAAGGTGACCCCAAGACCCAGACTCATCTTTGGTATCCTCTTTGTTTCATAAATATTAAATATTACCATCGCAGATTTTACCTTAGTCCCTTTATTCAAAGAAACAAACAAAAAATGCCACCTGCCACTCAGGAGAGCTACATCTCATAGAGATCATATAAGGAAAAGAAGTAAATCCTATTTTCCAAAAGCTACCGACAATAGTAAGAAAACCAAAACAAGGTCTTAAAATTATGTTTCTATTATACATCTTTTCAGGCTAAAATTAAAATATGAATGTGAACCATATAGAAGAGACCCACTCTAAGAGATGTATACTAAAGAAAACAAGCATGTCTGATTTCTACCTTGTCCAAGAAAACCTGA
The DNA here is from genome assembly GCF_027475565.1 of Acinonyx jubatus. Classification (NCBI taxonomy): domain Eukaryota; kingdom Metazoa; phylum Chordata; class Mammalia; order Carnivora; family Felidae; genus Acinonyx; species Acinonyx jubatus. The sequence continues at coordinate 45,642,023 of NC_069391.1, forward strand.
CTTTAACATTGCCTACGTTAGAAATCTGCCAAACAAAAAAAAATTCATTACAGAAATGTTCAGCATGCAAAATTTGAGCATATGCATACATCATATTCATTTTGTAGCACATACTGAAATGTATTCCAAACATTTACCTTGAGATATATATTCAACAAGAGAAGGTATGTGACAGTATTCAAAGACTTATGATGTAGGTTAAAATTCCTGGCTCTGTCATTTACGAGCTTTATAACCTTGGAAAATTACCTAACCTCTCTGAATCAGCTTTCTAACTAATAAAATGGAGATAATAATATTATCAAAACTGCAAGTTCCAATGGCTGTCAGAGGGCATTCCACATGAGAGGCTTTTGCACTATTTGGTCTTCATTAACGTCATTATAAATAAAATATAAGTGTTTTAGAGAGACCAGTACGTAAACAAATGGTGTGTTTATACATATGTTGCATATGTATGCAACATAAAGATGTGTGTGTACATATACAAGGATGTACATAAGCATGTAGCATGAGAAACAGTTTTTAAAATGGTAAGGTTGCATTATGTTTATAGGACTTAGATTATGAAATAAAATATGAAATTATAGATATGTAAGTAAAAACCTCAAACTAGGACTCCTCCAAATACTAATTAAAATACTGAAAACTTTTAAAAATTAAATACCTTTTACAGTAATTTGGAATAGTTGTTCATTCCACAACTAGCAAAATCACTTAGAGTCATTAATTATATTTCTTATCCACATTTATTTCTATTCATCCTAAGAGATTTCAAATTTGTTTTCTAGCAGCAAGTTTCAAGGGTGTGGAGAGTTTCTAGTAAAACACCATACCAGGTAATTTCTCACTTTGTAAGTCAGCCAATGAGCTCTTCATAATTCTTTGCCCTCAAACTGTTTTCCCCAGCGCATCCCCCATCCTGTTCCCAGAACCGATTTCCCAGAAAGCAATCTCATGAAAACCATGAATCCCCAGTGTGGCTTCATGTCTGTGTGCCAAAGTGCAAAATATAGTGGTGCATTTAAACCCCATGACCGAAGCCTACAATCCTGACTATGATACTAGCCACCCTTCTGTAATTAACTCAGTGTTGGTTGATTTCCTGTGTTTGTCTTTCAACAGAAGGGGATATAATGCAATAGCTTGAAAAATGAAAGACCTTCTCATTTGCACATGAAAAACCATCTTATGTGGTAGCTCCATGGGGCTGTCTGCAGAGCTCTGTGTATACATTGCATTTAAGGGCTTAGATCTCACTGCACCTGCTGTGTCACTACAGACCCCCACTAGTTTGAAGCCTGTTAGAGCAGGAGACTTTTCAGACTGTGTCTACAGGACGCCAATACAGCTGGTCAACTCAATTTATTTGATGAGAAAAAAAAAAATCAGTCACTCCAGTAGTGGAAAGTTCATCAAGCCATTTCTTTGGTGTTGTGTAGACAAACGGGTTACCTTCAGTTTCCATTTTGCCACCTGTCCTGTGGGGCTGTAGAGACCCAGCTCCAGGCTCATCATTTGTTTTAATCACACTAAATGCAGCACTGAATCAAGTTTTCAATCTGAAAGCCGCCATCTGCTCAACTCCAGAGAAAAGATTTAGAAGATGCTACCCAGTAGCAGCCCCACAAAGGCCTGAGGCAGCTTTTTCCAATGAAAAATGCAATATCGGTTACTGTTTCTGTAAGACTGCCCTTAAGAGACAAAGTATTTTGTGTATTACTATATAAAGAGATTTATGTCACTGACCAGTTGTTTATAATGGGGATGTAGTGTTACTAAGCTGATAAAAGGACAGTAACCATTATCCAGTTAATAGAGTTATTAACTAGAGCCAAATTGGTTCAGTAATCTGAAAGCAACAGGGAGTAGCTCAGAAATTCTTTGACCACCCACACACAGTGAAGGACTTTAAGGGTAGTCACAAAAACGGTGTACAGAAAAGCAGAGAACATTAATAACACACAGCTTATTTACATCTTATGCATTACTGGTCTTTGAGCCACTTGAAGAACATATCTCTGATATTTCTTCTCAGCATCCTCATTACTGGTATCAGCTCCTGGGAGTCAGGAATTTATCCCTGGGTGCTCACACTTTAACAAAAGCGTGATATTATTTTTAATGAAGAATAAATATGTATTATTACCTATGCTTCATAAATTAGCGGTATTACACAGAGGTACTTAATATTTGTGTGACACAAGTAGGTATTTTTACTTTGTTTCTCAATTTTCTATTAATCTTATTTTCTGTAAGAACTTGTATTCAAGATCTAACCTTTGTTTTCAGTAAACCAGATCTTATAAGCATCCCTTAATATGCTATTGTTTATCATTATGTAAGAGAAGGAAAAAATCAATTGTAAATGTCATTTATTTTAAAAAGTCATCTATCATTAAACTTACATTTTGATTGAATGGTTAATAATATAGTCCCATGGTCATGGCAATGAACCAAAACAGGAATTTCCAGGAAAGTATGTAGTCTATTCCCAAGGGTAGAGGCTAAGCTAATACGACATTCAAGGTCAGTAAAGATCAAATTCTCTTCACATTTACAAGATTCAAAGAGCCGTTATGCTGCACAATTTCCACATCAGAAGACCAGAGTTGGCTAAAGTTGTGACTTTGAAATTATAGTCTCCGTTATTTTGTTTTCAAGATACCTTGCTAAGGTAAGACAAAAATTTGTTTTCACCTTTAATTTGGAGCAACCTAGAAAAAAGAGAGGGTGAAAGGGAGAGAAAGAGAGAGAACATTGCCCAGCTGATATAACAAAGCATCAGAAAGAAGAAAATGAACTTAAATAGCAATTTAAGGGACTTAACTGAGACAAGAAGGAATTCATAGTAGTGGGGAATTGTTATGAGTTAAAATGGGTCACTTAGGAAAGAGTAAATTTTCTTGTAAAAAAATAGATTTTGGGGCGCCTGGGTAGCTCAGTCGGTTAAGCGGCCGACTTCGGCTCAGGTCATGATCTCACAGTCCGTGAGTTCGAGCCCCGCGTCGGGCTCTGTGCTGACAGCTCAGAGCCTGGAGCCTGTTTCAGATTCTGTGTCTCCCTCTCTCTGACCCTCCCCCATTCATGCTCTGTCTCTGTCTCAAAAATAAATAAACGTTAAAAAAAAACTTTTAAAAAAATAGATTTTAATTTGTCTAGAATATTTAAGTATAATCCTGCCAGAAGGTAAGGGGATGAATTCTCAGGGTCTTGCCTGGTAATTAACAATTTGCTTTAGCAAAAATGGCAAGAAACTCAGTACAATAAATACTAATATTTACCAAACGTGAGGTATCCTGGATTTTATAAATAGCTAATCTAAAAATGGGGTCCCTGCTTTCACTAAGTATGTACCTTTTAAATACGGGGGGGAGAGATGAAGGAAATGATGTTACAACATTAGTGTTTTGTGCCAGTTGAAAACAGTGACTACTTAAACAAAATGAATGAATGCTTTATAAGATAAAAGCATTCTAACAGTTTGGTAGGCAGAAAGATCCCAGCTCAACACCAAATAGAGATAAAGTATTCAGGAGGCAAGAACTAAAGAACTAAACCAAGTACAGGAATCAAGGTCCTTTGGTGGGCATTGAACTGAGCCATATATGCTGATATCAGTTGGCAGTGCAGGAGTGAATGGAGGAAACAAGTGGATGAGATTAACGATGGCCAGTTTATTCAGCCGTCCATTTTTCTAGGGACCTATCAATAATCCCTCCCAATCTTTTCAGTAACACCGTGGCAGCTCTCCACAATACTACATTCCAACAACATCAATTCCCTGAGAAATCCATCAATTCTATTGTTTCCAAGAGATTCTCCTTCCCATTGCCCTCTGGTATCCTGGATGGATCCCTCTCTGTGTGAGCTGCACACTTCTTCTGCTGGAATGAATGTCCTCTTTCATGTATTTACTACAGCTCATCTTTTCTCAATCTAATCTGCTATTCTTGCTTAATCCCCAACTGAGGTAGATCCTATGCACAGAATTTTTCTAAGAAATGATATATAGAAAGTACAGTTTTTTAAATCACATATGTTTAGAAATGTCTTTATTCTAGCCTCACATTGTTTGAAAGCTTGGTTGCCTATAGAACTATTCGTGGAAAATGTTCTCTTCCAAATTTTAAAGAATCATCATGCAGTCTCCAGCGTTGCTACTGAAAAGTCCTATGCCAGTCTGATTGAGATGCATTACATATAAACCACTTTTTTTTTCATTTAAGTTTTTACTTAAATTCCTGTTAGTTAACCTACAGTGTAGTATCAGTTTCAAGTTTACACTTGAAACTTCCATACAACACCTGGTACAACCCATTTCTCCAAGAAATCTAGATCCTTCTCTATTTTTGACACTTGGACATGTTAAATTGCCTTGGAGTGAGTCTTTTGTCAACCATGTTGCTGAGAGCATCATGAGTTCTTTCATTCTAGGAGCTTATACCCTCCACCCTACTAAAAAAGTCTTCTCTTATTTCTCTGATATTTACCAACACCCAATTCTTTGTTCCTTTTTCTCTGAATCCCCTACTGAATATTGAACTTTACCTCTTTGTCTTTTTGTTCTACCATCTAGATTATGCCAATTTTTCCTTTTCTTCTTTATTTTAGAGAGAACAGGCAAGCAGGGGAGAGAGGGGAGAGAAAGAGGGAGGGAGAATCTTAAAGCAGTTTACACACATAGCACCGAGTCTGATGTGGGGGTCAATCCCATGCCCCTGGGATCATGACCTCTACCTGAGCCAAAATCAAGAGTTGGGTGCTAGACTGATTGAGCCACCTAGGTGCCCCATACCAATTTTTTCTTTTAACACCTCAACTTAACTATTTTATTTTTAATTTCAAAGAACTTTCTTCCTTGTCTTTTTTTAATATCATACTGTTTGAGAAGTACAATGTTTTCTCTTAGCTCTTTGATGTATGATGTGGGTACGTATTTTATGAATTGGAATTCTCCAATTCGCTGCATAGACTCTGTTTTCACTGAATTTCTCTTTGTTTTTGTCTTTTTGCCTCATGTTGACATTTTTACCCAAATTTCATAGAGTAAGAAATTTAAAAACTAACATAGAACTCTGTGTATGGGCTGCGATCATGATTTCATGGGCTTCCCTTTAAGTTAATAGGGTTTCAAACCAGATTTTTTAAGGAGGTCCTCAAATGTTTGATTCTGGCAATGACACGGATTCCATTATAGGAGTTAGACCAAGTAAAGTGATGGCGATCATTCTCATCATTAGATATACAGATATTTGCGTAAGCCCCCTTTTTCCAGAAAAGAAGCTCATCCTTTCTCTGCTTTGCCTGGGATTCCCCATTCAAAATCCCTTCCAGGTCAGCTTGTCTCAACATAGACTTAATTTCTCCTTGAAAGCTAGGAAAGCAGTAGCTGCCTGGCAGTCAGAGGTGGGAGAAGGCATCTGATATTTCTAATTGCTTCTTCTTACAAAAATAAACCAATGCTTTTGATATTGTCTCCCCCAGATTTTGCCTTTCACAGAACCCAGTGCTTCTACTGTCTTAGAACCTGAGGGACTTTTCAAGGTCCAGTGGGTATCAAATTAACTCCTCTTGGGAATCCTTCTCTACAGGTACCTGGGTTTCCACGTCTGCTCTGCCCAATCATTCATTACATATCCATCTGCTTTCCACCTGAAGTTTGATGTCATCTCTCAGCTGCTGTTGTCTTTGCTCTTGTTTGTCCCTGTAGCCTTTTAACCTTCTTATCCCTTTCTGATATTTTACCTGGGTTTCAGGAGGCAGCGCATGCTTTCAATGCACCAAATTTAACCAGACTTCAACTCTGTTTGCTCAACTGTAAAATGAAGAGAGATGATGTCTACAGACTTTCAGATGCCAAAATATAAATCTCAGAGGTAAGAGAACTTTATATGTATGGAAAGCCTGAGTAGTAGTTAAAGATGGAAACTGACAGAGGTGGGGGTGGGAAACCTACAGAAAGGATCACTGTTGTCCTACTCTAAGAAAGGAGTAGCCAAAGTCAAAGAAGTTTGACCTCCAGGAACGTAAGGTACTCACACAGAGGCAAAGTGCCAGCAGGGAGAAAGCAAGGGGAAAGATTCAAAGAAAGCCAAGAAGACAACACTGAATGCATTAGCATTTACAGTGTTCTGTCTAGCCCAGATTCAAGGACAAGGGGAGATCTAGGAGCAGAGGAAACACATGATCTGACTAAAGAAAATAATATAAATGAAGAGGTCAGGTGCAGAAGTGGTTTGCAGAAATAGTTGCGGCAGGGAACTGGGACTCTGAGGAAAAAAAACATAAAAACAAACAAAACTAAAGGAGACATCAATAAAGATCAGGAACAATCAATTCTAACCAGGTTAAAGCCCAGAGGTTACAGAGGTGGCCATTCAATTTTTAAGGGAAAGTGAAAGGATATTTTTTATTCCAGAATCTAAACAGCTAGTGAGAAGTAGATTTGACAATACTCCAAGGGTCTGCATTGGAAGAGTTCCATGTACTTATTTTAATTTTATTTTCTCTTATTTTACATTATGAAGCATGCTCAATTTTGAAAACTCTAGCTGAAAGCATAAAATATTTCATGTAGTCCATTTCTTTGGCAATGCAAATAATTAACAAAACTCTGGAGAGGCAGCATTGTGTCATAAAATAGTTATTGCTGCAGATTTGGGACCATTTTATTTCCTGATACCTTCATTTTAGCACACAACTACTATTTCTCACTGCCTACTATGCGCCAGGTACTAGGGATTAAAATATTAACAGAAAAAATTCCAAAGAACTCACCTTAACTTTCATGGTAAGAGGCAAAAAAACAAACAAACAATACACCCCACAACAGTAAGGTATTCCATGAAATGAGTAGTTAATTTCAAGGAAACCTACAAGTTGGAATATAACATTTCTTGTACCTAAAAATCAGCTATTGCCATCAAAATCCTTATAGCACAGCTATAGTACGTTCTTTATAAGGATGCATTTTTCAGGAATCCTTTGCAAACATTTTAAAAATGCATACAATGGACACTCGTGCATTTGAAAAGAGCCATGATTTTAGCAGATCCAACACAGACACAAGTTTATACAACAGCAAGCTGAAAAAAAGAGAAACAGGTGGAGAAAAACAAACTCAAGAGATAAAACTATGTATCAAATCAAAAAGCTCTGAGCTTCAAAAATGGATGATCTGGCAATTGCAAAGAGAGCAGAATGACTTTTTAATTAGTGCTTTAGCTCTGATACAGAAAGTGACCAGCACCTAGCCTAGTGAATACCCAGATCCAATGGGTGAATAAATTAATTAAATACCTATGCAGTAGAAATCTGTGTGGACCACTATGGGATAAAGAAACACATTAAGTAATACTACAAATCCAAAAACATAAAAGATCACAGGGGCTTTCATAGCCAGTTTTCTCTAATTTATTACCATGACCTGGTGGCCAACATTATTTATAGTTGCTTCATCTGTAGTTATGCTTAACTGACTATATAAATAATATATGTGTTCCATAGTGTGAGTTCCCTTCTTTTGATAAATTCTCTTGTCATTTTTATAAATATCCAAGTTAAAAATACTGTTTCAGTTAATGTTAAGAGGGGCCATTTAAATGGGTAGGGCTGCAGCAATTTGCAGTCAGGACTAGAAATTTTGATTCAATTTGATTGTGATGGAGTCTAGAAATGTGCCCTTTACAAGAAAGGAAGCCTGAGGAGCAAATCTGCAGGATAATGCCATGTAACAGAGGCAATCCATTCCAGTGACCCTCCTTTTACAAACTCCCCAAAATTTTTGGTCAACACTGGCTCGGCCAGAATACAAATAAAATGATTTCAAGAATGAATTTACTTTTGAGTTATGTGTGTATGAACACAGAGGTACAATTAGTAGACGGGTCAAATACCAGCCAGTAAGATCTGATTGCTGGTTGAATCAGAGCAGCATTTAATCTTAAGGGTGCAAAAGGAATTTAGCATCACTCGTCCATAGGTCATATGATGTCCTCCCTGCCTCTTTGTAGAGAGAGGGTTGAGGCACTCCTGGTGAGAAGGCACACAAGGAAATAGGAGGTAATAGTTCAAGCAAAGGCTTTGACACCCGTGTGTTTCCAGTCTTGCCTTTCTGCCCAATGAAACCTCATTTTTCTTCTCCACCAATAAGGTATAGTGTGAGTTAAATGAGTATGTATGTAAAATATTTAGCAGAGGGCTAATACCAGGGTAGCTGAAAGTATTTCATCTACTATGTACTTTTATTACTAGTAGCAGCAGAATGGTTTCTTCTCTAAGTCACATGGCAATTAATTTGTGAGAAAGAGGAAAACAAGGCCAGTCTGTAAACTCCTATTAGCCAAGCAGCATCAGCATAGAATGTGAAGGCAAATGGGCCTTCCTGAAATCAAATCATTAAAGAGACAAATGAACAAAGGGCCAAAAAATAGATTGGACTGGGTGATGAAGATTTAGTTGGTTTTTTTTTTTTTTTTGCTAAGAGATAAATATAATGCTGATATAGCCAAACAGTGTCAAGAACCCTGCTAATCTTACTTTAGAAATCCCACAGAGTGCAGCCCAGTAGGGGGGGGAAATACCAGTTTATCAAAATAACCCAAACTACTGCATTCCCATAATATGACACCTCACTGCTGACCCCATCCCTACAAATATTAAATCAGGCTTCATTCATTCACTGATTTTTCCCCTAAAATCTTGCCTATCTGCAATTTCCAAGCATTCTGCTGTTAACTGGGGATACAGTGAAGAAACACATCTCTGCTTTCCTGGGAGTCTAATTCTAGCAAGCAATTACACATGGTTATCAAAATATTGCAAATTACAACAAGTAGAAACAGAAGTGTCTAGGATGGTGAGAAAAGATACTAATGGCTGGAGGTGCAGAGTGAGGATGAACAAAGAAGTCCTCCCCAAGAAAATGTTTTTGGAGTTCAGAACTCAGTAAGGAGAACTTACCAGATACATTAAGAATAAGGAGAAGAGAGCATTCCATGACAAGGTCTATGGGCTGGAAATGTCAAGGACAAAAGAAAGCCCTAGTGGTTGGACTATAATGAGGGAGAAGGAAAGTGATCATGAGTTGTGGTCTAGGTAAGCTAGAGTTTGGAATGGGGCCACACAGTTCATATTACACAATTTGGATTTTATTCCAAAAGCAAAACAAAGCCATTAAGTGATACTGACAGGTGTATGTGTTGTGTGGTGGTGGTGGTTACAATCTTATTAACCTTCTGGAATAAAATCACTAACTGCTGTAGGGTGATGAACAGGAGGAGTGCACTGGAAGAAGCAGCAAGACAAGCTGGAAGCTTCCTGAATTAGTTCAGATGAGACATCATTGTTTAAACCTAAGTAGAAGGGTAGAGATCAATATAAATAGATTCAAGATAAATACTAGTGATAGAATGAATAAAATTTGTTGTTGAGCTGTATCAGGAAGGCTAGGAACAAGGAATCATCAAGAATACATCCTTTAAGTTTGGTTTCATCAGGTAAATTGTGTTGATGTTCACTGACAAGTAAAACACGGGGCAAAAAATTTTTGTGGGGGGATAGTAATCAAACACTATTTTGGACCCATAAAATTTTAAGTGCCTATAAATGGAAGTATCAAATTAAAAGTGATATATGGGAGTGTGGATCTCAGGGGAAAGATAAAAGGGTTAGAGTTATACAATTAAGGCTCATGATGGTGTAGATAGTATTTAAAGCCATGTGAATGGTTTAAATCTCCTAGTGAGCAGAAGTAGGGAGGACAAAGAAACCAAGAGAGACTGGGGGCAAGACAGTCTTTAGAGGATGTACAGAGGAAGAATAGCCATCAAAGAAAGGGACCAGAAATGGTCTGTGCAGGCAAAAAAAAAAAATATATATATATATATATATATATATTATATATTATATATATATACACACACACACAAACACACACACGTGTGTGTGTGTGTATATATATATATAATATATACCTGTATATACACATATATATATACACACATATATACATATATATACACATATATGTGTGTATATACACGCACACACACACACACAACAAAACAAACAAAACCCCACAAAACACCAGAAGAGAGTAGCATTCATTTTGTGACTATGGATCTTCCCTGAGACTTTCCATAGCTTTTTTTTGCTCTTTCAAGTTCTTTACTTCCATTCTCACTATTTCAAATATACTCGGTTAGATGGAAAAAAGTATGAATTTTAATTGAGTTTTAAGACTGCACTAGAAACAGGCACTTAACTACCGGGCCTCCTTTTCACTGCGACTGTCTTTTAGCAGTCTACTTAAATTCTCTGCAGTCCAGGTCTTCATCTATAAATGAAGGAAAAAAAAAATGGTTGGCTGTGAGGATCAAAGTGGAAAATATATGAAAACCACTTAAGGCAGTGCTTGGAATATGACAAGCACTCGGTAAATAATATTGTTATGTGAATTTCTATTATTTCTCAAAGTATCTCTCCTGCATTGCTTACCATAACTAATCTGAATTTGTCACAGAAAAAAAAAACTGATATGATCACAAGATAAAATAATCTGCTGAAATAAAGAAGAAGTGCACATGAGAGACGTATACATAAAGGTCATGTCAAAGAATATGGAGGGGCACTTACTTATGGCCTCATGCATAAACCTATTTAAATGTTTCCAAAACAAAATAAAGGGGAAAAAACGGTACGAGGAGGAAACCTACCAATTTTTCAGGGGAAGTGGAACTAGGTCTCAAAAAACTTAAAACAGAAAACTTTTCTCTGATTTGTTCTGCAATAAATAAACAAGCTAAGTATGAATTTTCAAAATATATACAAATTCTACTTTTGAAACTCTAGATAGAAAAAAATGTTTAAGGTATAGTATAAATCAGTGGTAATCTACGTCCAGCAAGACTGGAGATGGTACTCAAGGAATAGGACCCTTAGTGGCACAAAAGAATTTATCACAAAATTTCAAGTCTTTCTTAAAGGAAGATTTTGGCAACAGTTACCAGTGCAATTCTATTAAAAAAAAAAAATAGCTCAATGACACAGGGCCCATTGATTATTGTGTTTAAGAAAGAGCAGGGCAGGACTTCAGAAATTGAAAGCTCTTAACACTATTGAATTCAGACCATAAAATATTTGTGGTGTTTTATTGCAGTGTAAATGGTTATATCCAGCAGAAAAAATATGTGGTATCCAAATCTGTGCAATAAAAAGAAAATGGCTAAATGTCTACTCTCTTCCATAGAATTAGAACTCATTAAAAGGGTAAGATGGTCCATTACCTACAACTCTACATTAGGAAAATGCTTCTAACTAAAGCCAACATCCTGTACATTCAGTGATAGTATACATAAATGGGTAGCCATTCAAATGTGTCAGAAATATGAGAATAATATACAGCAATGTAATCAGTAATCTAATAAATAGGGATGGAATTAGCAGGAAATAAATATCAGCATTCCTGTGGCATATACAAATGCATGGACGCAGGCTTTAACAGTACACATTGGCAACAAAGATGAACCTAACGTCTGATGCTGCGTCATCTTTACGTGATTACAGAATGCCACAGAAAAAGACATCAAAACATTCAAATCTGTGATAGAAATTTGGTTGCCACTATCCTCTCTGCATTGTAGAAACTTTCAATACTTTCCGTTGCTTTTTCCAACGTGGATTCATAACCATTAGTCACGTTTTTAAATGCCCATAAGAATACCAAGGATCATCCCTGGCCTATAGCATAAGTTCTAATGTTTTCTTATAGTCAAAAATACCCGGGAAATTACAGTATCCTCTCTACATCTGTGGATTCCAGTCAGAGGCTCTGAACGAGACAGACAAGCCTCAGAGGTCTTTTCAAACTCGGAACTTTATCAGTTGAGTTAAGGAGCCCCAAACATAGATTCCAGGACAGGACGCAAGGGAACACTAGCAGGCCCCGGGTTCCTACAACACACCTTAATCCAGAGAAGAAAATTTAACAATAAAGCCTCTCAGCCCACCTCACTTCTAAGGCAAACAACTAGAATCTATTTGACAAATGGTTATCAGACATTTTATGCACATATGTTTTGCTTGAGAAACACAGTGAACAACACAGTTGTTGTCTATAGCTTAGTTCTAGTTTTAGGAAGTAAATGGACACCAATGACACAAATGGACACCAAGTAAATGGACACCATTCTCAATGCAATGTGAAATGTTCCATGATCTAGGTGGTCAGGGAGTGCCTTGGGTGCACAGAGGAAAAGTCCTAAACCCAGTTTGGAGGGTAAGAGAAGGCTTTTCTTATGTAAAAAATTACCTAGGTTAGAAACAAAATGTTAAGGAGTGGAGCAGACAAGCTTGAAGCAAAGAAAAGAGTATTCCAGGCAGAGACAGTAGCATGTGCAAAGACCCAGAAGTGAGGAAGAGTAAGGTATAATAAAGAGAACTGTAGTTAGTTCAGTATCGCTTAGGCATAGCCTCAGAGGGGAGCTAAAGTAACCTGAACACTATGAGGAGTCGTGAAGAATCTCAGAATTCAAGTGAGAAATAATGATTTTATAAATATAAATACACATACACATGTGTACCTATTCTGAAAATATGCCTTCTGCTTCCAAATATCTATCGCTTCCCAATATTTTGAAGTTGTCATATAAACTCAAAATATCATGACCTAGAGGCAAGCATGGTATCAGGCTGAAAGACAAAGTATCTTTAAGTTCAATTTATTAAGCCATGCCTAAGACTGGTCCATCAAGTAAATTATTTTAAAATCTTTTTTGGATACCTATACCAACTATTAAGTATCATATATGTTCTGAGCCTATTTTTAGGGTTTATGACATTCAATTTAGTAGGTTTACTGAGCATTTGATATGGCACAGTTGCAGCATAGCAGAGGAAGGATACCTGCAAACATGAGGAAGTTTGAATGGTTTACCCTTGTTCACAACAGTGTAGACAATGGTTAGAATTAGAGTCATAGGTGACAGGCTCAAAAGACAGACACAAAAAGTATACCCCGAAGATTCAAAGGAGGGGTATATCTCATGGAACTTAGCAAAGATTCATGAAAGAAAGAACATTAGAATGAACCAAAAAGGGGCACCTGTGTGGCTCAGTCGGTTGAGCGTGTGACTTTGGCTCAGGTCATGATCTCACAGTTCGTGAGTTCGAGCCCCGCGTTGGGCTCTGTGCTGACAGAGCGGAGCCTGGAGCCTGTTTCGGATTCTGTGTCTCCCTCTCTTCTGCCCCCCCCCCACTCATGCTCTGTCTCTCTCCCTGTCTCAAAAATAAACAAACATTAAAAAAAAATGAAATGAACCAAAGGAAGAACAGATTTTGACAGTTTTAAAAGTTATTTAACTTGTAGGGTGACCAACTGTCTTTCATGTTTTATTTATTTTTGTCTTTACATCAGAAATTCTTAAAGTTGTTAGTATAGTAGTATGTACCATGAAGCTCCTAGATGAAGTCATAGCTTGAATCGGTCATGAAATCATAGATGCTTTCTCTCTTTCCTAATAATTTATGAAGCTACCATTTGGTAAATTTGCCTTAGAGCTTTGTGTCTTAAAGTAAGGTTCATAGTCCAAATGCTTGCATCGTGAGTGCTTGTTAGAAATTCAGAATCATAGGTCTAATCCAACACATACTAAATTATTAAACTTTCAAAAGGTCTAGAGGAGGAGTCAGCAAGCTTTTTTTTTTATAGAGCACCAGTATTTGGTGGCTTTGCAGGCCACACAATCTCTGTTCCAACTACTCAGTTCTGTCATTTTAGCATGAAAGCAGCAAAGACAATATGTAAATAAGTGGAACTGGCTAGGATACAATAAAATTTTATTAATAGAAACAGGTGTAAGCGCAGATTTGGCCCTAGGTAATTTGGCAACCCTGTGTTTAGAGCACAGGATATGTGCAATTGCAAAATAAGGGACAGAAATGACAAATCTATGAGTAATCTATTAAAGAAGCCATAGGAAGCAGGAGCATGACCAATATCTCTCATGTTGAAGCAGTTACGAGAGAAAGATGCTAGAAATGGGATGCCAACTTGAAGACCGTTGTAGTCACATGGGTGTCAAGGATCACAGTTCTAAATAAAAGTCATGGCAGTGACAGTGTAAAGATGTAAATAGACAAGAAATACTACAGTCAAATATGATTGGATATAGAGTTAATTCAAAGGTTTTGCATGCAAGAGGTCAAAGTTATTTTTTAACATGCGAAAATAGGAGTGCCACTCCCAAGGACAAATGATAGTACTATAGGGAGTAAATGATGTTTTATGTATTGACTATAATTTGCTGATATACCATCTAAGGAAAGATGTCTGAGAGGTAGTTTGAAAGCCTAGTCAAGAAACATGTCAAATAGAGCTGGAGGGGCACATGGGTGGCTCAGTCAGTTAACCCTCCAACTTCAGTTCAGGTCATGATCTCGTGGTTCATGGGTTCTGGCCCCACACTGGGCTCTGTGCTGAGAGCTCAGACCCTGGAGTCTGCTTTGGATTCTGTGTCTCCCTCTCTCTCTCTGCCTTCTCCCCCACTCATTCTCTCTTTCTCAAAAATAAACATTAAAAAAATTTAAATAGAGCTGGAAGTTATTCACGTAAAAAAAGAAAATGTCTACTGAACAAGACAAGATCTACAAAAGAGCTTGGGGCCAGGGGAAGGGAGGGTAAAGGACACTTAAATAAGGAACCTTAGGAAAGGCCTACATTTAGAAGATGACCAAGAAGGCAGACAAGTAGATGTGGCTCAGGAGGAGTACACAAGCCACCAGAGAAGCTAAATTCAAGAACAGGATAAATAAATATAGAAGATAATGTAAAATCCTAAGGTTCTCACGTACATTTAAAATACTGAAAAATAAGTGTTATCATGGTTTTCCTATATATTGCTATAGGAGTAAACTTTCTAACACGATATCCCAAAGCAAGGGCCAGAAAACAATGCCTTTATTTTTCTGGAAAAACAAAAAGCCATCACTCTCATTGACTCACAATGCACTGACTTTACTAAATCCTTGCCATTAATTGTCTATTCCCTTTTATTTTACCAACACAATTCAGATTGTTGAAAGGGGAAAAAGTTGAGCAAGGACTAGAGATGGTATACTGGGATGGGATACTGGCAGGAACAGCTTAGATCAATTTAGGAATAAGCTAAAACATTGCTGAGTAACTTCTAGAAACCCCTTCCTACCTCTAGGACCAACATGTTTTCCCTCGGCAATAGGATCTGCGAATTCAAAAGAACTGGAATAAAGATGATCTTTGCTGTATTTTCAATTTCAGTTTATAATGAAAATGTGCACTTTAATCAGTTGAGATAACAAACATCAATTTATAAATGACACAGCCAATTTTTTTCGTTAAATACTTCTATTTCTTTCTTAGACATAACAGATTGTACATATTAACTAGTAAGCTGTGGCTAATCAATACTAAGTTACTCAAGTCTTTGCTTGGGATTTTCAATAGGATATCATTAATAGCTGAACTCACCTTTACTTTTTACATTAAGATATTATATCTAGTTGACAACCGTATCTTAGCTTTACCATATAAACAGCAAAAGGAGTATAGTAATAATAGCTAACATTAATTAAGAGCTCATAATGTGGTAGCAGTTCTTAGAAGTGCTCTATGAATATTAACTCATTTAAACCTTATTAGTTTTGCAGACAGCAATTATTATCTGGAAGGAATCTTAAAAATCTCCAAAACTCTCACTCAATTGTTGTTTTTCATGCTGTAACTGGCACTGTTAGGTAGATTCAGCCCAAGTAGTTTGAGGTCAGAGGCACGGCATTTGCTCAAAGGGTCAGCAATCTAAATGTCCTGTTGTATAGATGTTGATCAGCTCAAGTCCATGAAGCACATGTATATTTAGCCATATCAGCTTAAGAAGTAATCAGTTCATTCAACTAGTCTAGCTTGATTCAGGGGCAGCACCTGCACGTTTTGCAGGTATGGAAAGATACCCAGAAATAGCCAAGTCAATGGTAGTGAATGCATAGAATTGAGGGGTTTGTTTGTCTATTTTTCTTACGTGTGCTCAGTTAACTGTATTAATAAGTGAGAATAAGCTTTAGAAATCTGTACAATGGAAAGTTACTCTGAGAAGTAGAGTTGAGATTAACAAAGATGGCTAACACTGCTTGTGGATGGAATTTTAAAAAACTATTAGCGAAGCATGCATCATTACTTTAAAATAATTGAAAAGATTTATTCTGTTTGCACTTTATGTAACTAGTCCCTATCCAACCCTTTTTGGGGTTTTTCTTGCTAAGATCATAGAGTGAGCTTTTTTTGCCTCTGTTCCTGCATCAAATAGTGCACACACCACAGACACTTGATTCCTTTGCTACCTTTTGCACATACATCAGAACCCGTAGTTGACAGAAACAGACTTTTGAAAAACATCACTGGTCCCAAAATAAAACGCAGGTGATTTCTGCCCTATATGATCCATTACATCTGTGATCTATAATTTCCCAGGTGCCAGTAACTGCATAGAGAAAAATAAAAACATTAAATGATGCCTTTCAGACTTAATTAATTCATAGTGGCAAGTAAAAAATATCTGGTTAAAGATCACTTTCAATTTATATAGAACTTTGCTTTTCAACCATATTAAAGATACAAAAACAAAAACAAATGGCCTATGTATAATAAATGCAGTTTTGATCCTCCTAGATACTCAACTGTCAGGCAAATTCAATTTGCTCCATAAATCATGACACAGTATGTAATACATATAATTTCTTGTTTTCTTTAAAGATTAAAAGCCAGGAAGCCAGCATCAAAATGCTGGGTGCTACACTAGGGGTATTTGCATATATTAGTTCACTTAATGCTCACATAAACCTTTGAAGGTTGGCATTATAATCCCTAATTTACAAATGAGGAGAGCACGTTTCAAAGAAGTGAAATAACGTGCTCAAAAACCATCAGGTTGGAAAACTGCATAGAGAGGATTTGACCCTCCATCTTCTGGTTTCATCTTTCTCTTTTGCCACTCTTCCTGTAGGAATCCACGCTCTCTGTCCTGTCCTTGAGCATGTCAGGAAAAGGTGGAAGAGGGGACAGTGGCAACAGGTTAGACAGAAGTAGAGAGGAGAAAGAGGTGAAAGGGGGAATTGTGCCCTTGAACAAACAATGGCTTCATTTTCCATTTTCTGCACTATTTAGAAACAAACTCATCTCACTGGTTTCATGGGCAAAATTTAGTTTGGATGGTTACAAAAATGTTTCTGTGGGGACTGAGTGGGACAGCTGCTTTAATTCCAGACTCTTTCCTACTGCATCTACTTGGTGGCAGAGATTAGAGAAAAGTTAAGTATACAGCAGTCACTGACTCCAAATTAAGTGGTAATGAATGCAGATTTCCATGAAGATGCCACGAGTTAGTAATTACAGTTTTATTGCAATTTGAAATGGTGAAATAAACTCAGTCTCCACTGTCCCATACATGTAATTGATGAGTTAATTTGTCTCCAGCACTCTAGCTGTTCTAATATTTCTCCATCGATGCCATGAAAATTAATAGGATGCAAAATGTATAAAATTACACCCACTAAAAAAACCATTGTGCAGTACCAGAGCGGCATATTTATTTCATCTGTGGATGGTACAGGGTCACCATCTTTTTCTTCCCCTTTCCTAGTGACATTTTCAGATTTGACATTCTGTGACATTTTCAGTTTAATATTGCTAATACCCTGGCTGCAGAATTAAAAGTACACCCCTAGGAAGGGTTGAATGCAACACATCAGCAGAGTATAACTGTTTTCCCCCCTCTAACAAATGTTTATATGTCAACAACATACACATTAAGAAGCACAGAACAATTCTCCTCGATTTTTGTCTATGCAGGGGGGTCAGGGAGATTAGTTTGTCAGTTCTGGGTTCCCAGGGGTTGACGCTTCATTGGAATCTTGATGTGCAATGAACCAATGTGAGATCCTACCTGCATGTTACCCAGGGACTATATGATAAATGTCTGAAGTAGAGATTGAATGAAAGGTGCTCGACATACAGCAGGTGAGACATCCTTACCTAAGAACAGCTGAAGAAAGGTCTCTAGTATTATGATTCAGGAGCCACAGGAGTCCCGACACTATATATCTCTAACTGATGAATAAGTCACAATGTTAATTGAATGTTGATGCTCACTGACATTTATATAGGGTTCTGTTTGATGAATGAAAGGTTAGATTCATTTTTTTTTAAGTATAGTTGATAAGCTCCACCTGACTGTCCCTTGGCAATACCTGTGGATTCCCATTACATTCCAAACATGCTACTCATCTCCTCTCTAGCCCAGTCACTGCTTACTTCCCTTTGTTCATTAGCAGCGCAATTTTTCACTGGGAGGGCAATATCCTTACAAGATTCAGCCATTACTATCGAGTAAAAGAAATATGGGCAATATCTGACTATGGCATTTTGTTCTGTTTATCGTCCTCCAAAGCCAAGTAAGATACTCCTCTTCAACTAATCCAGTCTTCCTTTTCCTCCACTATCACTAGCCCATGATGTTTCAAGAGATGAACCCCACCACCCCAACCTCTAAATATGAATATTTAATGTTTGAACTTAGATGGAGACGAAGGACCCAGGGTGAACACAGAGGATAACTGAATCTTCCAGATCAAGTGCCAAATGACAGCTTGTTTTGTTTTGTCCTTTTTTCAGCTTTACTGAGGTAGAATTGACAAAATCATAAATATTAAAAGTATACCACATGATGATTTGATATATGCATGCCTTGTGAAATTATCACAATCAAGCTAGATAATACAGGCATTACCTCACATAGTAGTGTGTGTGTGTGTGTGTGTGTGTGTGTGTGTGTGTGTGTGTGGTGAGAATGCTTAAGATCCAGTCTTAGAAAATTTCAAATATATAATACAGTATTAATAACTGTAGTCACCATGCTATACATTAGAGCCACAGAATTTATTTGCCTTATAACTCAAAGTTTGCATCCTTTAACCAACTTGGGAAATAAGAGCTTGTACCTAATCCACTCTGACGTTCACTCTAGGCATCCCTGGCTTGCCTGAGTGGCTCTGCTTTGTGTTTTCAAACCTCACCTTGGTGCAGACATAGGTCCTCTCAGGTAAAGTCAACCTATGCCAAATGCTAAGCACTATCTCACAGAACTTCTGAGAGGCAAACAGTACCACAGAAAGACTGCAGCCCTGGAGGGACTAGAGCCTGTTGTTGAATTCATTCTGCTGAAGTTTCAGATTATGAGAGTCATATAAACAAAGTAGTGACCTTTCAGTCTGCTAGAGAACGTGCCCTATTGGTCTTGATGTCGTAACCAAGGATTTGTGGAGAAGGGCTGCTCAGGGACAGATGAGAGTATGCGGCTACTTGCCACTGTTGGTCATCTTATGTTTAGCATTACAAATGTAAGTTTTAGTAAGTAGTATCAGAATTAATAGTTTTTAATAAATATAAAAGGTTTGAAAAGTTCTCATTTCCTACACCATTTTTCCCAGCATCCAAAAGTAAATGACAGCTGGATTTTTCCTCCTCACTTTTCCTAAGTGCTCTGATATGCAAGAGTCAACTGGTAGATTTCTATGTAAAAGTTAGAAGAACCATTAGGCTATAATATCCTTCCCGTTTTTGTCCCACATTGTGACACAGAGGTGGCTGCTATGTAGATTTACCTCAATTTACACTACAGTCATATTATTACAATACGCTTGTGGGCTGATATGAAGGAAATGCATATTTATTAAACATAAGCACCATATTGCCATTGATACGGTGGGTATAAGAATTAACAGTTACCTAAGCCAGGGAAGGTTGCTCTATCAAGTTAGTAAACTGGTGACATTTTTTCGTGACCTGTTTTAAACACAAAAACGTGTTCTTTTTGTTTACATTACAGAGAAAAGTTACAAGAAAGAAAGTAACTTTTGTTGAAATAGATTAGGTAGACATGACACCTAGAGTAGATATTGGGCAAATAAATGAGAGGAATGTTATGGAGTGCCTTCTATACAACAAAGGGCTATGTTTGGCCTCTTAGATACATTATGCACTGAAATTACATGTTTGTTTTTCTTTAAGCACCTTGATACACTGAAGACAGTGAGATATTTGCAGTAGACAAATATATAGGAGCTTTGTAAACCTAAAAGAAATATATTTGTAGCCTTCAATAAGACATACATATGCACACATAGGTGTTTTATAAACTTACTATACACACACACACATACACATATACACACATACATATGATAGGATGTCTTAAATACTAAAATTAAGTTGGCATGGACATGTGGGTTTCCAGGATGTCTGCTTCCAAGCATTTTCCTTACTCTTCTTTTAGGTCATCTGGCTCTAGTTGGGCATTTTGTATATTTCAAAGGGTTTATTATTATGAGGCACTGGGGAATAATAGATGCATAAAATGCATCACCCTGAGAAACTTAATTTAGAGGGAATGCCAAAGTAGGACAATTTACAGTGTGTATACAGAGTCATAAACACAAAATTAAGGAAGCTAAGGAAGGAATGATTCAGAAGACACATGGTGTGAGGGGATAAGCTTAGGAATCCCCTGGGCTTGCACCAATGGGTTAACAAGGCATAAAGAAATACAAAGTCATAAAAAGCTCACACCTGAGTTTGGATAAACCAGATTGGCACCCCAAGAATATGAGGATGCAAAGACACCCCGAGAATATGGAGGTACGAAGGTTCCGGGAATAGGGAGGTGCAAAGGCACCCCAAAATAGAAAGCGGTTGCAGAATAGAGAGGGAGAGGCAAAAGCCTAAAATAGGAATGGCGCAAAGGTGCCCAATACATAGGTAAATGAAATAAACAAGATTAGATATTCAGGGTGGAAGCACCCCCAATTTAGTACTATAGCAGAAAAACTGCTTTCACAGGAAGAAAGGGCAAGGTTAGGTAAACTGGTGAATTGGACTATGGACTGCTGGGCTGCAGGCAAAGCAGCCCAGAGTGGAGATGGTTAACAAAAGAAAAGGTGTCTTGTTAACCCTCAGGTTATTTCCCCTATCTGCATTATCCCCTAGGCTAGCTAAGATAAACAGAGGTGCTCCCTCATGTCTGCTGTTAACAACCATCTACCCATCTGCCCGGTGCCAGGATTTTGTTTTATATTGACCCAAACCCCAAACACTATCTATCTTCAAAACCCCCTTTTTCCCTCATGTCCTCAAGTTAATGTTAATGTGATGTTCACACCCATCACGTTTGTAAGCCTTCTGATCTGAATAAATATGAGGCGAGGACCTTTAATCAGGGCTCTTGTCTTTTCCCTGGACATTAGCCATCTCTCACTTTAATCCTGCATCCACCCTTTTGCTGGCCAAAAGAGAACTTTAGACTTAGAGTCTATGACAACGTGGCATATGATAACAATGATTAATATTTCTGTAGGTAGAAGGGACGTCAAGAAAAAAGAAAAACAATGGATGCCAAATAGTCTATAATTGATGAGGTAAGTAACTCCTTTGTAAGCTGCCTCCCCATTTTTTGGAAATAAGTATCATATAAATCAAAACAAAGGAATAAAATGTAAAGGATGACCACAAACTAAATTTGGCCATGGATTTGGGAAACAGGAGAATACCAAGGTTTTCCTGGAGGCAAGAACAAAAACTCAATGAAGTAGGTAGCAAACACAAACAGGAAGAAATTGGTGTAAGTAAAAGGTGGTAGACAAGTGGTAAAAGAAAGGAAGAACATACACCCAACACAGCACACATCGCAACAATCTTAGTATCTTTGCATTGTCTCCTCTCCTCTCCTCCTGTGCTTTGGAAATAACATAGTTCTAAAATTTATTCTATCAGCAAAATCTCTAATTAAAAAATATATCCCAGAGAGAGAAATATAGGCCAAGAAATTATAGAAGTAATGGAAATAAGTAAATAACTGTGTCTTAGGATTAAGGAGAAATCGTCACAAAAAAAAAAAAAAAAAAAAAAAAAAAAAAAAAAAAAAAAACCTCCCGCTAGCATACGTTGGTTCAAAAACTAACAAAAATTAGAAAATATTTTCAAATTAATACATTTTAACATTCTACACATTAAAACTTATGGGATGTAAGTAAAATATTTTTAGAAAGAATCTTACAATTTTAAGTGCATACTTTAGAAAAGCTAACTAAAAATCAGCTATGTAAATATCCGAGTAGAAAAATGAGAAAAGGAACATCAAATTAAACCCAAAGACAGTTAAGAAAAAGAAAGGAAACATGAACTAACTAGATAAAACTACATACAATACAAAGGATCAAATAAGATTATTATTATACTAAAATTGGAAAATGTAGATGAAATGGACAAAGGTCAAGCAAAGTACCACTCAGTAGATCAGACATACAACAAAAAAAAAACATGAATATCCCTCTGTTTTCAAAATATATTTAATCCAAAATTAAGAATCACAGGGTGCCTGAGTGGCTCAGTAGGTTAAGTGTTCGACTCTTAGTTTTGGCTCAGGTCATGATCACAGTTCATGGGTTTAAGCCCCACTATGGATTCTGCACTAACAGTGCAGAGCCTGCTTGGGGTTTATTCTCTCCCTCACTCTTGCTCTCAAATAAATAAAAATAAACTAAAAAAAAAAAGTAGGAATCACCCCAGAAAACAAAACAAAGTCTCAGCCCAAAATGGCTTTCCTAGTATATTCTACCAAATACCTATGGGGAAAAAATCATGTCAATCTTTCAGAAACTCTACCAGAGAAAAAGAAGGTTAACTTGCCCAAGTGATTTTATGAAAGCAGCATGATTTTGACATAAAAATACAATTAGAAGGAAAAATCTGTAAACAAGTCTCTCATATACATAAATGCCAAAATGTTAAACATTAAAAATTCAAGCCAATAACATGAACAGCTCAAATGTCATGAACAATTTGTGTTCCAGAAATGTAAAATGGATCAATTTTTCAAAAAAAATCAATCAGTGTCATTTACCACATCAACAGAACGAAGGGAAAAGTAGCATATGATCATCATAACAGAGGCTGCAAAGACCTTTGGTAAGATTCAACATCAATTTCTGACTGAAGAAAAATGTTTACTGGCAAAGATGTGAAGAAACTAGAACCCCTGTGCTCTATAGACAGGAACGTAAAAATGGTGCCACCACCATGGAAAACACTACGGTGGTTCCTCAAAAAATTAAAAATAAAATTACCACATGACCCAGCAATCCCACTTCTGGGTACTGATGCAAAAGAACTGAAAGCGGGGCCAGAAACAGATGTTTGTATACCCACGTTCATAGCAGCATTATTCTCAATAGCTAAGAGACAGAAGCAGTAATGTTCAGCCTTAGCAAGGAAGAAAATTCTGACATATGTTACAACATGGGTGAACCTGGAGGACAATGTGCTAAGTGGAATAAACCAGTCACAAAAGGACAAATGCTCCACTTTTATGAGGTCCTAGAGTAGTCAAATTCATGGACACCTGGATTAGAAAGATGGTGACCAGAGGTTTGGGGAAAGGGGGCATGGGGAGTTACTGTTTAATCAGTACAGAGTTTTGGTTTTAAAAGATGAAGGGTTCTACAATGATAACGATAAACTTAACGGTACACCTAACGTAGGTATGATAGTCAATGTTATGTTGTATTTTACAAAATTTTAAAAAGTGTATTTACAGTATTTTACAATAAAAAGATCTGATGAATAAAAAATTTTTCAGCCAACAGAATTCAAGGAATTTGCCTCAATTTGATAAAGGGTATACAAAATACAAGAATTTTATATTTAACAGTGAAGTGTTGACTGTTTCACGAAGAAAAACCAATCAAGGTATTGTCTGAATTGGAAAGGAAAAAAAAAAAGTAACTCTTGTTCACATGTAACTTAACTCTGTTTAAAGAAAAACATGCAGGGGGAACTGGGTGACTCAGGCATGGCTCAGGTCATGATCTCACGGTTCATGGGCTCAAGCTCCCGGTTGGGCTCTGCACTGACAGCATGGAGCTTGCTTGGGATTCTTTCTCTCTGCCCCTTCCATGTTCACGCTCTCTCTCTCGCTCAAAATAAATAAACTATAAAAAAAAGAAAAGCATGAAACTTCTACAACTAAATTACTAGCATAAATTACTGTTTATAAAAATGGCATAATACAATGTCAATATATGTAAATGGATTGTATTTCTATGTATCAACATCAAATATTAAAACATAAAAGAGGTCATTTATAATAACATTCAAGTAACTAGGAATTATTCTATAAAAAGATGTGTGGTACCTCTACCAGAATTATAAAACATTATTGAAAATTAAGACCTACTAAACAGAACGATGAACTACTGCAAAAATTCAGTACTGCAAAGATATATTATCTCCTGCTAGCCTATAGATTCGATCCCAAAATCTCTATAGGTTGTGTATGTGCATCAAGTTTATATATTGGCAAGTGGATTCTAAAACGTATTTGGAAATACCATTGCCCAGAACACCCAAGATAATCTCTAAAAAGTTACTTACTGCACTAGAAGTTACAACTTCTTTTCGAGCCACAGCATTAAGAAAGTGTAATGGGAAGAGATTTACAAGTGGAAAAAGAAGAGTCGAGAGCAGAAAAACAAATCCATGAAAACACAGCTAACCGCTGGGAATAGTGAAAACTGGTACAACCACTTTGGAAAATGGTTTGAGCCCCTCTAATAAAATTGAAGATATACAGACTATCGCCCAGCGGTTTTACACCTGGTTACGCATCCCAGAGAAATCTGCGCTATTGCATAAGTACCTCAGGACACGAACAAGAACGTTCGTGGCTGCATTGTTTTTAAGAGTCCAAAACAAGAAATATTCCCAATGCTCATCCAACAGTACAAGTGGTTTTCTAAGTGTGGTATAATCATATTAAAGAACATTACACCTCAATGACAGTAACACCTACATACTACATCACAATCTCCCAAAGATAACCTATCACAAAATGGGCTAGACATAAAAGAGTACATACTGTATGAATCCATTTAAATTAAGTTTGAAAAACAGGTGAGGCTAAACTCTAGTGTTCAGCAGTGTGTCCTTAGATTATGAAATCATAAGCCAAAGTAGGAAAGCAGTTATTATTGGGGGGGAGACATGAGCTGATGATGGGAGAAAGTTCTGCTATCTTGGCAGTGTTTTATTACTGAGCAATGTTCACGTAAAAGGTGATGGCTTTGTGTCAAACAGGCAGCTATACGTTTGTGTAATTAATTTCTCTCCATGTTACTGTAAAATGGGTAAAAAAATAAATGTAGGAAAATATCGGTTATTCAAGTTAAATGAATGTCAAAAGGATGCTTAAAATGTGTCTAAATAATATAGGGGGATGTTGGCTTCTTTTACTAAAACCTTTTGTTAGGTTTTATTACTGATCCTGCTAGCTATTAGAGAGGCTGGGAGACACTAGCAGAAATTTATTGATACCTGAAAAACACTAAAGTCCTAAAATGCCATCAATTTTGCTCCAGGAATGGAGTTAGATTTCACAGTAAATGACTGGGAAGGAAGATTTAAATGTCTGCTGCTGCTTCCTTTTCAACTTCTTAATTGTAGCCACACATTCTTATTTCAAGGTCCAAACAGGTAATTTTGACACCTCCTGACTCCTCTTGAGTATGAAGTGACGTTTATCCCTGGAGCCAAGTGAGGTGGGGCACCCTGTTCTTGGTTTGCAGAGGAGCTGACAGGTATGAGAGGTGCACAGAGCAGGGAACTTAGCTTACACAGAAGCATAAAAGTTCCACACATTAGTAACAGGGGATGGGACAAAGCTATAAGTAGCAGAAAAGTAGTCAGAAATATAGAGCATTACACCATATATCCACTTTATCACACACCTCCCCTGCCAATGTAAAAAAAAAAAAAAATCTATTATAGAGCACATATGCTGCCCCACTATC
Organism: Acinonyx jubatus; assembly: GCF_027475565.1. Classification (NCBI taxonomy): domain Eukaryota; kingdom Metazoa; phylum Chordata; class Mammalia; order Carnivora; family Felidae; genus Acinonyx; species Acinonyx jubatus. The sequence goes on from NC_069391.1 coordinate 45,667,952, forward strand.
CCTCCTCTGGCCTCATCCCTTCTGATACGGCACGTGTGAGTCATGCTCTGTTTAGCTCAAGTCCAAAGACTTAATGACACTTATCCTTCACATCACAAATCTGCTAAAATACATGTTCAGAGATCATCATGCTTCTCTCCAGATGACAACAGGCCAAACACTATGCACGAACCCACCGGGCGCCTCCAACACAGATGCGCTGATGCCGTCCTCAGCTATGAAGAGAAATAGGGATGGAAACCATAGCTTTGAGACGATTAAAGTTAATAAAAACAAAAGAAATGTGCTCACGTGTGCAGGTGCTCTGCGATCTGATGTGCGGTATGGTGTGGAGAAAGCACGACAATGGAAGTTAATCGCAGGTAAGCAATCATGTGGAAGCCAGCGGGTTATGATAACAGAAATCATTTGAGACAAAGTGGAATGATGTGTGACTAAAATTTACAAACCCCTAGGTATACACTGTATTCTGAAACAATAAGAGAGTAAAGTCAAGTTAAGAATGCCTTCATTTGTTTAACAACCAGCAGTATGTTCCTTTCTTCGAGGCAACCCTATGGAGGGTTAAGTTGATGGGCTGGGCTGAGCAGACAGAGGGTGGCTCACCAACAGCATCTGCTGGGGACTGGAGAAAGCTGTTCTCCCTTAATGGATACCATTTTCCATTTTTATTTCTTCGGGCATGTAAACTCCTCAAGAAATGATGCATTGCATGGAAATTCATCCACAGCTGAGAGTGCAAATAAGAGGAAAAAAACAAAATCATAAAAGACATTAAAAGGTACATTTCAGAAAGCAAGTTTACTCAGTTTCTTAGGCAATGAAGCATTCATGTTTTCAATTTTCAAAGAGAGGCAGAAAAAAAAATTTTTTAAGTGATTCCCAGGGAAAAGATACGCTTAATATGGCTGAGAAAAGTTGGTTATTTTTAATCTTTTCCCCTGAAAAAGGTCGGGGGGAGGGGTGTAGCTGTGGATTTTGGTTATCTCCTGAGAGACTCAGCATTCTTGCAGTAAATGCATATACAATAAAGTAGCAGGAAGCGTGTGTTGTATTTAGTATCCTAGAGGTGGGAACACCTTGTCACACTGTAGTACTTCCACTGTCATGAATTGGTCAACAATGGTAAACTGTATTTGGAGAAACCAGTGGCTATGGTTCAAAATTAATTCTCTGAAACCCAGAACGTGCTGCTGAAAATGCATGCTTTTTAAATGTTTGTATACATTTAGATGTCTGATATGTAATTACAGCATGGTGGTCTCAAGAACACTCAGCTAAGCAATTCCTTTTTCACCAGAGGACTAAGGTTGATGAAATTTCCAGACATTAAAGCATTTTCTCTGCACATACTGATAGATAATGATTTGGAATTCATTGATCTCAGCAAAGCTTAAACATAAAATGAAGAATGGTAAAATATCTCCTTCCATCTTTGGTGGCAATCTTTCATTTCAAGGTACACTGGTGACTTTTCTCCTGACTAAAAGCACTTCTGAAACACACATTTGTGCCTTAAAGAACTAACCAGAAGTCAGTGATCTTCAAACTAGTTTCACTTATATTAGATCTAAATATATAGAAATAGATACCAAGGCAAATGTTCACTGAATGTAGCTTTTACAAAAATTGTGTTTTCTAAAGAAATAATTTTCTAAGAAATATTAGTTTCCTAGTATAACAAAGTATATTGTTTTTATTTAGATGATTAGTAATATCTTACTTATCAAACTTTGTTGGATCTGATTCCCTTGATTTGTGTACTTAGGTCAACGGAGTTAATGGGGTCCTATGTTACCTATGAAAGCAGCATGTATCTAAGTAATAATAATAGCTATTAATGATAGCTTCTGTTTATTGAAAGCTTATTTTGTAGCGGATACTGTGCTAGGATCTCTCTCTCAAAATAAATAAACGTTAAAAAAGAAAAGTTTGTGGCCCCTGGGTGGCTCAGTCGTTTGAGCTTCTGACTACGGCTCAGGTCATGATCTTCAAGTTTGTGAGTTCGAGTACCGCATCGGGTTCTGTGCTGACAGCTCAGAGCCTGAAGCCTGATTCGGATTCTGTGTCTCCTCCTCTCTCTGCCTCTCCCATGCTCATTCTCTATCTCTCAATAATAAATTAATGTTTAAAAAAATTTTTTGAAGTTTAAATTTCCAAAGTCAGCATAGAGATAGAAGATGGGATTTGAGCCTAGATTAGATTTATAGAGGTTTTGTTCTTAAATTATACTTTCTATTGATACTAAGTTAAGAGAATAGAGCTCTCATCAGGGCAAAACCTTGCCTACATCATGAAAAGATCGTGTACTAGGGGTGAGTGGACCCAAGTGCTAATGTGACTAAAGCCAGCATCATGTCAGTCAGACCACTTAAGATCATGGAGAGCAATCTCTGCTTCAGGAGAGGTGGCCAGGAACATTTACAGTGAGGGTATACATCTGTCTTCAGTGACTATTTATTTGGAAAAAAAAAAACAAAAACAAAAAAGAATGTTTATTCTTCCAGTAACTAGAACAAGTGCCAAAGAGGAGAGATTTTACTCAGGGATTTGGTAAATGGTCCCAACAACGTCTGGTCTTGGCAAAGATTATAAAATACTTGGAGCTTCAGGAACACTCTGATTTCTCACTAGACACTTGAGTAAAATCTCAACAGAACTAATTCCAAATTACCAGGGTGATCTGATATCCCTCCTACTCTCAAAGAAGACAGCGGTAGGGAATCAAATGGATATTAGAGATACATGTTTGACCTAATGCTCCATATACTCTGCATCCTCTCCTTTTATAGTGTTTTTCAAAGAAAGGTTTCACATGTCCAAATTAACACTATATTATTTCTGTATTTTGTACTTAAAGGCAAGTAAAATAACCCATCTTAGAAAACAAGCCAATTACAAGAGCTGTACAGATTTTGTGTGTATCGATTATTATCAGACACCTCTTTATAAACAGTATTTAAGTCAGCCAGAACATCTCCTTTCCAACAAATGATGGTTTTAGGTTAAACTTTTTACCAAAAAAATTACAGAAAAGTGTATGATAATAAGTAACAGTTCAATGAATAATCACAAAGGAATATATCCATGTAAATAATGCATAGGTCAAGAAATAGTACACCACTAATATTTTGGAGCCACTTCCAAGCCAATTTGTTATTTTCACTCCTCAGATTATTTTTGGTTACTTGTAAAATTTCATATCAGCAGACTCATATATCATGTATTTATTTACTCTGATTTTCTGGCTTAATATCGTGGGATAATTCAATGTGGTGTTGCGTGTTGTTCATTTTTATTGCCTTATGTTATTTCACTCCCATGAATATAGCAAAATCCTTATCCATTCTAGTGTTGACTGAATTTGAGTGCTTTCCAATTTGGGGCTTTTACAAATAATGCTGACATAAATGTTATTGTCCATGTCTGTGGTGCACAAGCACACCATTTAAGGTGTATGTATAAGAAAACAAAACTACGGGCCCATGGGATAATTGTTCTTTCGTCTTTAGATAATGACAAGCCATTTTTAGATATTCTTGTACCAGCTAATACTCCCCACCAGAATTTCATGAAAGTTCCAGTTGTTTTCTCATTTCACACTGTTGTCTTTTTAATGGAGTTTAAAATTTAGACTATTTTTAAATGAGCATAGACAAAAACATAAATTTAGTATTTGCAATTTAATGTATGAATTTATAGAGGCCATCACTATGATAAAAAAATAAACCCAAGGGCTTAGAAGTATAGATTTGACAGTCCAATGCTGTTTGACCCCTATTCCTGCTGCTTTCCTCTCTTTGTGATAGTCAACACATTTCTTTATCTTTCTAATCCTCAGTTTGCTTATCCGAAATAGCGAGAGTAATACCTAAAAGGGTTACTATGGATTAAAATAGTCAAGCTTGCCACAGAACCAGGAAAATAGAAACCATTCCAGAAACTTTCTGATATTGCTACCTAAGAGCTTTATGATATTGGCTGCAACCACCAAGAAACCATAATATGGCCTTTAACCACCATATATATCCTCTGTGATTTAAAAACAAAATTGGAATTCAAAATCTTTTTGTCTTCCTGTACTCATGATTTATAAAATCAGAGTCATGTAGAATCTAAAAAGACCTTAAGTTTCCTGTTGTATTTCCTTGTCTTCAAGTAGACAAATGTCACTTAAGACAGGTTTTTATTTCTCTCATAATGCTATGTATAAATGTACCTTTTCCTCCACTAGATTATAACTTTCTTATTCCATCTAGCATGCAGACCTTAAAGAATCTTTCACATAAAAAGCAATCAAGTGTTAATCGAATTCCATTCGTTTATGTCACAAAGCCCCAAAAGTATAAAACAATATGGTTAAGTTTAAAACATGGTTAAGTTTGAAAAGCAGGAGGGGACGATTAACAAACCCTACAGTATAACCACTGTATTACGTAATTTTGAAGCACAAGGTACAGAATTCTCTGTAAATGCCAGTGAGAAGTATAGAGATAACAATAACAATCCAAATAGCATTCAAGAACCACAAGATTGCTGAGTCTTTTATAAATCTCTCATAGTTTTCCAAACTCCTTTATTTTCCTAAAAACTTGGAAATTATGTTTTGCCTATGACAAACCAACATATTCGGGTCTGTTTCAAAATTCTGTACACATGAATTCTAAGCAGCTCAAAACTGGCAGAACACAAGAGTGTCTGATACATCACTCCTGCTCAATGAATGAAGATCCAAATAATCAAAGGAGAGACTTATGCTTTGCATAGAAGCAGAATGGGGAAGAAATCAACACAAAGAAGTTCCTTTTTCTTCACTTTTATTCCTACCATTCTCTCTATAATGAATACTTTTTACACAACTACTACATTATTCATGCTTTCAACAAGTAGTAAGCATCTATTCTGTCCAAGGTACTGAGCCAAGTAAGTATTGGAAGGATGGTTCAAATGTCTGTGCAGACAAAAAAAAAAAAAAAAAAGGAGGAGGGTAGATAAGACATTTAAATCTAAGACAAAAATATAATGTATGGCAGGTAATCATAGGTAACATGCTATGACAAATCAGAGAGATCACCTTTCACTGAGGGGACAAAGAAAGATTACTTGGAGAAGAAAACATTCATTGTAGGTCAAGAAATTGAGAAAAGCTTTTGCTTTCATACTATTCTCCATAGCAATGTGAAAGACTCTCAGCTTTTCCATCCCAGTAAATAAGTCAACATTTTGATTTTCCAGCAGTGATCCTAAGTGATGCTATGATTTGTGTGGGATTTTAATTTGACCCTGATGCCCACTTTTCCAAGAAATGTTTATTTCACTTAATAACTAGGCTTGTGTTTGGTGACTCTGGTCACGCATACTAAATGCACAAATGAGTATTTGGAACAAGACTATATTTGTGGAAAAATTACTTACTTAGCAATTAATGAGCCTATATTCATTGATGCCTGAGGCCCTTGAAAAAAATAACAGGAATAAATTAAGGCAATTTATTTAGAAAATGCAAAATTGTTCACATGGATAGTATTGCTAGCTTACCTTTTACAATGAGACTCTCTCAACATACTTCAGAATATAGTGGAAAAGACAATATTTGCACAATGAAAACATCATAAAAGACTCAGGAAGAATTATTTTTTAAAAAGTCCACCATCTGACCTAATACTGAAAACCCAGAAGCTGTGATTTGGTATGTATTAAAAAAAAAAAAAAAAGTGTCCTGCGTGTGGTATAATGTAATGAAGAAGGGAATGGAAAGATATGAGAGAATTTGTAGAGAAAGGTTTTCTCTACATAAAATGTATAATATACAGTGGAGAAAAAAGAATATAGAACAAAAATATTTTTTAAAACTTTAAGTTTATTTTTATTTTGAGAGGCAGTGAGAGACAGAGACGAGAGAGAGAGAGAGAAAGAGAGAGAGAGAGAGAGAGAAACAAGCAGAGAGGTAGACAAAATCCCAAGCAATCCACACTGTCAGCACAGAGCCCGATGTGGGTCTAGAACTCACCAGCCGTGAGATCATGACCTGAGCCAAAATCAAGAGTCAGACACTTAACTGACTGAGCCACCCAGGTGCCCCACCCAGAACAAAAATATTCTTAATAGGGCTGAGTCCATTGCCTCACAAATTGTAGTAATTTTTACATACATTTCAAAAATAAAAATAACAGAATCATTCCTGTTAGCTAATCTAAAATCTAATACATGTTTTTTTTATTCCTTTTAAGGCCAGGGTATTCTTTCCAGAAGTTGTCATGAGGTAGTAAATTATACAATCCAGCTTGTCAGGATTGAGTCATGGCTTTTCATGGTTATGGGGTTGTTTTGATATGTTAAACAAGAAAAAAAAAAAAAAAAAACCTTTTTACATCCCAAGTTGAAGTCAAAAGTTGAGGCTGAAGTATCATCACCAAACTCCAGATATCGAAATTGATTGCTACAGCAGAGGGGAAAAAAGCCCATTCCCAGATATTAGCCAAATATTTTACAGAATACATGTCAAAGAAATATTCATTTCTTTAGAATCACATAATGATTTAATTTCAAGCACTGCATCTATCTGGGCTCTCAGAAACCTGAACACAAATAACTAAAGCTCCAAATATAGAGTAGAAAAAAATCTCTTAAATTTGAAATACTACAAGGAGAGTATTTTAGAGTTCTGGCTCTGATTCAAGAAACCGATTGTTTCAACATGGATTACCAAAAACGCAGATAAGTTTCAAACACAGAAGGGGATCAATACACAAACCCCAAAACTAGAATACTAAAAGCAGAGAATTAAGATAAGAATATTGAACTGACACTAGCTAGACACATTTCTGTTTGTTACTTCCAGATAAGAGTTTTACCAATTTCTAGGACATGCTGGTAAAATATCAGTATCGTACTGTTAACATATTGATATGTGAATTTTAATTCATTTAATATGCATGGATACATGTTTAAAGATACATTCAACAGACAGTGGTTTAGAAAGGTGATATCTTAGGTCCATTTTCAAGACTCTCAAACACTATGTCATTGCAGTAATTATTGGGGGGGGCGGAATGTGATTCATGGGTGTCTGGTTTATTTGCAGGAAAAATGTAAGAATAAGCGTTTTCCACCTATATAGGCAAATACCTTTGCAAGTTCTTTGTCCCATTTGGTTGATGTTGACATATTTAAACCTCTATTTTGTTATCAAGTTTCAAATTATTGTGTGTGAACACACGGTTCTCAAAGTCCAAGATTCCTAGAAATTTATCTTCTAGACACAATTACAAGTCTATTGCTCTCATTTATGCAAGAGCTTTAGTGTTTCAGGAGTTACAATGCACAGTGATATTTACAGATTTGTATATTTACAAATGTTTAAAGGATGTATTGTTAAAAACCTTCAAGAACAGTCAGAGTCCTATGAGGTGGTTAAAGGTGTATGAAATGTAAAATTACACTTGTAGTCAAGATTGTAGTGACTAGAGCTGGCTGACTAGGTGGGCAAAAACCTTTACAGGGGTGTGCCTGGGCTCATTTTTGCAATATTATTCATTATATTTTACTCAGATCTAAAATAGTCTGGAACATCTTGAACCCAACCACTGAGCAGCCAAAACAAGGAATGTGTGTCATTTCTTCCCTTATTATTCTTTGTGCCTAAAAGTCTGGCACAGATAATTTTCCCCATGCTATGACCTCACAACTCCCTGCAAGAATAGCCTACTTCTGGATAACAATCAGGCAACGCAGTGATACCATAGCTGAAAGACAGCCTATATGCATTAATACCACATATTTGAATTTTTAGAACCAGAAACAAATTATATAGTGGAAGCACCAAGGCAAGAAACGTAGACTCTCCAACAGCTGTAGAATTTGATGGTCCATTTGAATTTTCCCCACAAGGTTTTCATCCAAGATTTTCATTGTGAGGAGATTGAACAAAACAGTTTAGTTAAATTCTATTTAATTTAGAAGTGTTAGTTCTAAAATGTGGGCAATATTTATTATATTTGGCTGGCACTACTTGCCTTTTCATGTACAGCTCTTCTTTTCTTTTATTCACTTGATCTGTTAGGAAAAAGAGGATGTTCAGGGGCATGTGTATGTTCCCCTGCATCAAGAACTGATCATGTACTTTTCACTGGTGGCAAAAGAGGGTCCTGGCAGGGCCACTGAGAAGGACAGTGTGTTTGTACCCATCCGCCTCCACTAATGGAGATAGGAAACATCGTTGGCACACGATGGGTTTCCATTCAATTCCAACAATCTGGCTGGTATGGAAATTGTTGATAAGCAATCAATGTACTCTAATTTGGTAATATGCCTGCTGAGACTCCACAGTTATGATCTCTGTTAGGCAATATCTGGTGTCATGAAACACAGGTCTCTAAAAGGTTTCAAAAAAAAAAAACCTGCCTATTGATTTCTCATTACAAATGCAGACTCAAACATACTCAAAATATGTTTGCCTTATTTTTCTTCCTCGCTGTAACTACAACATCTGTTTTCAGAAACATCCTTTTTCTTTTCAGTAGCATTTGGTTCTGAAGGTGTTATCAAGGAATTCCCTCCAAACTTATATCCTAGCTGTCAACATCACCCAGAAGACCTGACATCTAGGTGCATGTGAACAGCTGAAATAGCAAGCATCTGGTTTACTGCTCAGATTCTTTCTCGTAACACCTAAACAAATCAGAACTCCAATAGGTAATTCAAAGGAGCAACCATCACAATAGATAGTTTTGACTAATTAGTTTCCATAGATCTGCAGTAAGATTCAAGAGGGAAAAAGACACAAAAGTTTAGATCCCCACAATTTTATTTCAATATTTATCCCATCGTTTTTCAAAATTACAAAGGAAATCGTATGTGAATTCATTTGTCAAGGCTCAGGGAATTTCTGTGTATCCAGATGTATCTGTGAAAAACTCCGATCTCTTGTCCGTATGCAGTCTACCTTTCATTTCTATTTGTGAGATAATCAGCCTTACAAAAAGTAGACACATGATGAATTTTTTCCATACTAAACATATAGTCTTATGTTCAATACAAAGAAAGCTGTTGTCATATTTAAGCAAGAATTAACTAAATCAAAAATCAAAAAAATTTTATTTTAATCCATTACCTAGACTACTTAATTTACAAAATAGGATAGAGACTTCAAATTGTTTATGAACATATTCATGCAAGAAGATATTTGATAGATTCTAGGAAAACCTAGATTTGTCTGATAGTGTTTCCAATTAAACCATCTACAGTATGAAAGAAAACAGCTTGTAAGGAAAATGCTTGCTTCAAATGCATAATAATCCAGTTTACCAAGATAAACTGAGTGTCTAAGAAGGGTCAGTGCATTTATTCTCTTTCACCTGAAAACACTTACAAATAATTATAGTTTAAGTTTACAATCACACTCATATTAATTTACTTTACCAAAAAAAAAATAAAAATAAAGACACAGCTGAGTTATTTGTCAATCCTTAGAGCATTTCTATGTGATAGGTGGTAACGATTTACTTTCTAACTGACAAAGAACTTTCAGAAATATATGTACAAAGATGTCCTCAGAGTATGGTTGAAGATTAAAATTTCCCTTAGATGAATACAATTACAGGGCGTTGTGAAGAATAAAATCCAGTCATGTTTCAGGCAAGATAGTCAACAAGATATGCAAAGAGACAATCGCCCTGAAACATAACAAATAATTCTGGTTGCACATGGGAAACATTGTTCTACAGTAGGGATACACAAAGGATAAACAAATGGAAAATATAAGGCCCAAAATTATAAATGTTGATTCTATATATAAATAAGTTGATTCTATATGAATAAGCAATTACCGAAGATAATATCTGCCCTAAAGGCATCTGGCAATTTCCTGTGACCTAAAATTTGACCTTTGGCTGGCCACAGTCATACAGGCTTAAGAGACAAAGTCTGACTGCAGTTAAAAAAAAATATGTTTATGTATTTGAATATCTGATAGCTGAGAATTTTCCAAAATTGTTGAAAGATACCAATCCTCTGATTCAGGAAAACCAAAAATTATAATCAGGTCTCAATTCAAAAACAAAACCTAAACAACTTATATAATGAGCAAAGGTCTATCATCCTCCTTATATAAAGAACTCCTTCAATTCAATAAAACACAAGCAATCCAACAGAGAAGTGGGCACGAGGTATTTCACAGAAGAGGAAACAAACACAAAGAATTTATAAACATATGGAAAATATTTAATCTACTTAGGAACAAAGGATATTCTAAAAGAAACAAATGTAAATCACTGATATTTTACTTTGGAAGTTAAAAAAACAAAGTCTTCTATCCTCTTTTGAAAAGGTGGAGTTAAAGGAACCCTTACACTTTCTGACAAGGGTACAAACCGGCTCAGTCACAGTTTGGCATTATCTAGTCATGCTGGATATAACGTAGATCTAACAATTTTACTCCTAGATATTCTTAGAGAATTATTTTATACATGTGCATTCAAAAATATGTGCGTAATCATTCACAACAGAATTGGTCTTAACAGCAAAATCTAGAAACAACTTAAATATTCTACCACATACAGCATAATATATTCATATAATGGAATACTATATGGGCAGCAAAAATGAATACAACACAACTACAGGAATCGATATGGATAAATAGCAAACAGGTTATATTGAATGAAAGGAGCAAATTACAAAGAAAAAAAGTGTTATGAAACTACCTAAAATTTTTAAAATAGAAAAATTAAACATATCCCTTATGGATATATGCATATGTGATTAATTTACAAAGAAAAACAACTAAATCATTATTATAAAATTAAGGAAGTTATTGTTTCTACTAACTAGGGAGGAGGGACTAGGATTACAAAGTTCATAAGGGATACCAAATTTCTTATTATTTTTTATCTTAAGGTGCAAGTACACAGATGTTTGTTATATATTAAATTATATGTGTTATATATAATTTATGTTTATTATTATAAATTAATTGTTAAACATTATAATATTTGGTTTTAGTCGCCCATGTATTTCCATTCCTTTTTATTTGGGAGTTGAAAATTGTGATGCAGCATCTAAAAATAGATACATTTTACATTACTTCTCAGTTATCTTGGCATTATACATTTTTCACTTAAATTCAAAGGTCAATATTTAAAATAGAGAGCACTTGAAATTTTGCTGCACATTGAGCTATACTGCATTGTTAATGAACTATGCTCTGATATATGTAATTCTACATTTCCAATTCTAATACTTTGACAATTACATATACTAATGCACCATATACTTTTCCAGCACAAAAGCTCTACACATTAGAATATATTTTTTGTTGCTGAAATTAAATATGAAGATTTGTAAAAATTCTTCTAGAATCATACATAGGCCAAAGCATGTTTAATACAACTACCAACCCTGAATTCTTCTCTTACAGTCTGAACTTTTCTGTTTTCCTTGACCATAATCTTAGAAAAATTATCATCATTCCTTTACTTGGTGCTCTTAGCACATAAAATTATTTCAACAAAGAGAATTTTTTTTTTTACTTTTTAACATTTATTTTATTCACTTTGAGTGAGAGAGAGAAAGAGAGAGAGAGAATTCTCAGGGATGGGCAGAGAGAGAGGAGAGAGAGAATCTCAAATGGGCTCCGCATTGTCAGCACAGTCTGATGTGGGGCTTGAACTCATGGACTGTGAGATCATGACATGACATTTAACCGACTGAGCCACCTAGATGTCCCAACAAAGAGGATTTTAATGATGATGGAGAATCCACTAACCACCCATCAAGATTTTGATATTCAGGTCTAAACACATGGAACTTGTTGAAGCGACATTTTTGTGTTTCTGTGTATATGCACCCATGTGTATGTGCATATGTCCATGTATGCAGGTATACTTTATTTTAAACTATAAGGATCAAGACCAGAGCTTGACTTTTTCTGTAAAAAGCCTTTTTAGGCTTTGGGGCAATGCATTATCTTTCATGACTACTCAGCTTTGCTGTTGTAGCACAAGATCAACCATAAAGAATAATTGAATGAGCATGGCTGTCGTATAACAAAGCTTTATTTACAAAAAAGAGCCCAAATTTGACCTGCAGGCCATATTTTGCCCACACCCTGATCATCATAATTCTAGATAATTATCTAGAGCTAGGTAATTCTAAACTTCTCACTTGGCAGAAAATATAAATTTCTTACATGTGAATTATGCATTGATTGGCTCCTAAAAAATTTCAATTAAACTTTCTTGGGTTAGTTCAGCCCCTCACTAACTCTACTGCAACAAGGCTGGCCTTTTTAAATTTCTCAAACACAACTAGTTCTTGCCTGATTCCTAGTTGTCATTCACAGACTCTGTGCTTTCTAATAGAATATCCTTCTCCTAACTTAGTATCTAATTAATTCTGCATACTAGCTCTCAAGGTTTTGACTGAATACCACTTAGTTGGAGGGCATTATAGCATTCACTCAATCTTCTGTGTGTGTACATCACACAGGTCACATCAAAAATACTAGGAAATTAACCTGCTAGATGAATCACGAAGGGGAGAGACACACAAGCATGGGGAAAGATGAGGAACAGACCCCATACAAGGCACTTCAGACAAGGGGGACTTGCACTGGTAAGACGAAGCTCCCCAACATTTGACTTTGCAAGTTACAAGGGCCTAATTTGGCAAGTCTTCACAATCAGTGGGGCTTAACACCAATAACTTTAAAAATCAGTGTGCTTAGCTCTGGGAGAGCTGGAGGGTGATAGGAAACTGAGTCCCCCACCCTTAAAGAGACAGCATAACAACCCCTCCAAGTTATAGCTTAGAAGCAGTTTGAAAAGTGCCTGGAGAATATGGAAAGGAGATTTATATACTGATCTCAGAATGTAAACTGGAGGAACAGAGATCTTTAGGAGACTTCTCCAAGAACAAAAGAGCTGGTGGGCATTGTTTCCCAGCCCCAACCCACATCCCGAGGGGACCAACTCAAACATTTTCCACCCACCTTGCTAACTCCATTTGCCCTGACCCTATGTTCTCTTGTCCCCCCCATCCAACCCATCCACTGGGCAGAAATCCCTCCAAAGTAGCTCCAGGTCCTATCCTACAAGCAGACCAGTGTGTACCTTGCTAATACAGTGGGCTCTGTCCCTGTGTTCTCCTACAGACTCCCCCATCTGAGCCACCCTATTTAGCAGGAGTTGCTTCAAGGCGTGCCTGACGTTATCTCATTCTGCAAGCAGCCCCTAAATGACCAATACCACTCCACAGTGACCCTTTCCCTTAAGAGAGGAAGATAACTGCACACACGAGTTCAACTGAAATCCCAAATGGGGGCAGACATCTTATCTAACCACTGGCACTGCCCACCAACAAAAACCTCACAGCAAACAGCAAATAGAGCTGGGTAGTCTGGGGTCACTGCATACCCAACAAAGAGATTGAGGACAAACATCTGATTGGACTGTAGGCCACCAATGAAAACCCTGCAGGGGACAATGCAAGGAGAGCTCCCTGCAGGTCAGTGCAAGCACAGTTCTTGAGAATGGACTGAGGGTAGGCATGTAGTCTGACCCAGTTCAACTCCAAGGCAGCCCCTTAACAACACAGAAACCAAACCCTGCCCACAACTGGCAAAAAGAGCCATTGCAGAGGACTGAAGGAAAGCGTACCTCACCCCCAATAGTAGTGTGCATGTACCGCACATAAAAGACACCCCTGAAGCACCAGGTCCCAGTAAACAGGGGACAGACATTGCACTTCAGGGCACAATAGGACCTCTTCTTCATAAGGCCACTACTTCCAACATCAGGAGACATAGGTGACTTTCCTAACACATAGAAACAGACAGAGAAAGTTAGACAAAATGAAGAGACAGAGAAATATGTCCCAAATGAAAGTATAGGACAACATAGCAAAAGAATTAAAAGAAATGGAGATAAACAATATGACTGATAGAGAATTCAAAGTAATGGTCATAAAGATATGACCATTTCACTGGACTTGAGAAAAGCATGGAGGATCTCAGTGAGACTTCGAGCAAGGCAACAGAAAATATAAAAAAGAACCAGTTATAGATGAAGGACTTAATAACTGAAATTAAAAATGCACTAGATGGGGCGCCTGGGTGGCGCAGTCGGTTAAGTGTCCGACTTCAGCCAGGTCACGATATCGCGGTCCGTGAGTTCGAGCCCCGCGTCAGGCTCTGGGCTGATGGCTCGGAGCCTGGAGCCTGTTTCCAATTCTCTGTCTCCCTCTCTCTCTGCCCCTCTCCCATTCATGCTCTGTCTCTCTCTGTCCCAAAAAATAAATAAAAAACGTTGAAAAAAAATTTAAAAAAAATGCACTAGAGTGGGGGTGCCTGGGTGGCTCAGTTGGTTAAGCGTCCGACTTGGGCTCAGGTCATGATCTCGTGGTTCATGAGTTCGAGCCCCATGTTAGGGTCTGTGCTGACAGCACAGAGCCTTGGAGCCTTCTTTGGATTGTGTTTCTCCCTCTCTCTCTGCCCCTCCCCAGCTTGCACTCTGTCTCTCTCTCCCTCAAAATAAACAAACATTAAAAAAAGTATACAAAAAATGCATAGAGTGAATAAATAGTAGACTAGAGAAAGCAGAATAACTGATCAGCAAGCTTGGAGACAAGTGTTGGAAGCAACTGAAAAAACAGTGATAATAATAAATGAAAATAGTTTCAGTTAACTCAGTGACATCATCAAGCATAATAACATTCACATTATAGGGATCCCAGAGGGAAAAGAGAGAAACAAGGGGGAAGAAAATTTCAAGAAATTATAGCTGAAAACATCCCTAATCTGGGGAAGGAAACAGAAATCCAGATCCAAGTGGCACACAGAGCTCTCAGTAAAATCAACCCAAGGAGGTGCACACCAAGACATAATAATTAAAATGGCAAAATTAGTGATTAACAGAGAATTTTAAAAGCAGCAAGAGAAAAGAAGACCATAATAAACAAGAGAAACTCCCTAAGACTATCACTGAATTTTCATCAGAAACTTTGCAGACCAGCAGGCAGTAGCATGATATATTCAAAGTACTGAAGAAAAAAAACCTGTAATCAAGAATACTTTATGCAGCAAGTCTGTCATTCAGAATAGAAGGAGAGATAAACTCCCAAACAAAATTTGAGGGAATTCAACACCACTATACCAGCTTTACAAGAAATATTAATGGGAATTCTTTGAGTGATAAGGAAAGGCCATAATCAGGAGTAAGAAAATTAAGAAAGCAAAAATTTTCACAGACACCTAAAACATATTGAAAGTGATAGATTGACCCCTTATAACCCAGTATGGAGGTTAAAGCACAAAAGCAGTAAAATCAATTGTATCTATAAATTCAGTCAAGGAATTCACAAAAATACAATGTAAAGTATGATACCAAAATTAAGAAAACAATACCATTTACAATCATACCCAAAATAGTAAAATACCTAACAATAAACTTAACCAAGGAGGTAAAAGACCTGTACTCTGAAAACTAAAAAACACTGATGAAAGAAATCGAAGACAACACAAAACAAATGCAAAGATACTCCATGCTCCTGAATTGGGAGAACCAATAATGTTGAAATGTCCATAGTACCCAAAGCAGTCTACAGATTTAATGCAATCCCTATCCAAAGTACCAACAGCATTTTCACAGAACTATAGTAATACCAAAATTTGTAGGGAACCACAAAAGACCCCAAATAGCCAAGGAAATCTTGAAAAAGAACAAAACTGCAAGTATCATAATCCCAGACTTCAAGATATATTACAAAGCTGTAGTAATCAAAAGAGTATGGTACTGGCACAGAAATAGACACATAGATCAACAGAACAGATTAGAGATCCCAGAAATAAACCCTTGATTATATAGCCAATCAATTTATGACAAAGGAGGCAAGAATATATAATGAGCAAAGGTCTTTTCAACAAACGATGTTGGTAAAACTGGACAACTACATGCAAAAGAATAAAACTGGATTACCTTCTTGTACCATGTACAAAAACAACTCAAAATAGATTAAAGACTTAAATGTGAGATCTTAATCCATAGAGTTTCTAGTAGAAAACACAGGCAGTAATCTCCTTGACATCAGCCATAGAAACGTTTTTCTAGGTATGTCTCCTTTGGCAAGGAATACATAAGCAAAATTAAACTATTGGGATGATATCAAAATACAAAACTTCTGCACAGTGAAATAAACAAAAAGACAACCTACTGAATGGGAGAAGGTATCTGTAAATGGCATATCTGGTGAAAGGTTAATATACAAAATATATCAAGAACTTATACAACTCAAAGCCCAAAATACAGATAAGTACTCTAATTTAAAAATAGGCAGAAGGGGTGCCTGGATGTCTCAGTCGGTTAAGTGCCCAACTCTTGATTTCGGCTCAGGTCATGATCTCACGATTCGTGAACTCAAACCCCATGTGGGGCTCCATGCTGACAGTACAGAGCCTCCTTGGGATTCTCTCTCTTCCTGCCCTTCCCACCACCTCAACGTTGTCTCTGTCTCCCTCAAAGTAAATAAACTTAAAAAAAACACCGTTAAAAAATAGGCAGAAGACATAAACAGACATTTCTCCAAAGATGATACAGATAGATGGCCAACAGACACATGAAAAGATGCTCAACATTACTCATCATCAGGAAAATGCAAATCAAAATCACAAAGAGAGATCATCTCACACCTGTCAGAATGGCTAAAATCAAAAACAAAAGAAACCTCAAGTGTTGTCAAGAATGTGGAGAGAAAAACCCCTCATGCACTGTTGGGAATGGAAACTGGTGCAGCCACTATGGAAAACAGTATAGATATTCCTCAAAAAAATTAAAAATAGAATTACCATATGATCCAGTATTTAACCAAAGAAAATTTGAAAATATTTATGGACTCTTATGTTTATTGCAGCATTAGTTACAACTGCCAAGATGGAAGCAACCCAAGTGTCCACCCACAGAGGAATGGATAAAGAAGTGAGCCTATGTATGTGATGGAATATTACTCAGCCATAAAAAAGAAGGAAACCTTGCTCTTTGCAAAATATAGATGAATCTAGAAAATATAAAGGTAGGTGAAATAAGTCCCTCAGAGAATGACAAATACTGTATGATTTCACTCATCTGTGGAATTTAAGAAACAAACAAAGAAAAAGAAGACAAAAAAAAAACAGACTCTTAAACATAGAGAACTGGTGGTTGGGGGATGGGGTGGTCAGGGAAAGGAGTGAAATAGGTAAAGAAGATTGAGAGTACAGTTGTGTAAGTTCCTTAGTATGGAAAGACAAATATCTGACAACTGCTCACCTCATGTCTTGAAACAATAGTCTCTTCATTTCCCAGCCTTCAGCCCACACTACTTCAAGTGTGCAAATGCAAATTATAGAACAGAGTTCCAAAAATTTCACAATGCAGAAAACTGAACTTTTTGCCCCTTCTATAAGCTACAGTCGTATATCCACTTTCTCCAATTTCCCAAATTTTCTTCCTATACTCCTGACAAAAACTTACAAAAACTCTCCATCACAACTGAATTCCAAGAAGAGTTCTCTTATATAAGTAAGTGATCCACTGCCCAGACCCCACTATACAATTTCCCACTCTCCCCTCCAGAATCGCTTCCGAAATGGTCATGGGTTGTTCTGACCATTGTTACTGCTCTGACCATTGTTGTTGTTAATGCAGACCATACTCTATGTTCTTCAGGGGATTCAGACCTTCATTCACTAATTCTGTGTAGCCCCAGCACATGCATGCTACCTATCATACATATAAAAGGAAAATTTGTCCCAAACCTCTCTTAAGGAAGAAGTTAGCATTCCTTAAGCAATTGTTTAATAAACTTAATGGAATTTTAAGACTTGTTCTGGGAAACTAATTATCCACCTGGCCCAGTCAACTATAAGCCAAAAGTTTAATCATCTTTGGCCAAACATACCCTTTTGTATTTATCTGAAATATTACCATGTAATACTCTCTTTTCTTAGAAAATGTTCCTACTGAGAACAAATCTTTGAGTTGTCCCACCAGAGCCTTGATCCCTGCAGCAAGGTTATAATGATGTGATTTTAGTATGTACGCATAACTATAGTTCCTGAAGAGTTCCTTTGTAGGAAATCTTGATAGGATCTCAGTAAGTATTTGTTGGACAAATGAGTAATATCCTTCTCACAAGTAGTGCTATTCTGAAGTTACATATGTTCCCCCTGAAGAAAACCTCAAAGACACATATAGCAATGCAGAAACTCTGCTACCAGAATACTCCTTCAGGATGATGAGAGGATCTTCCTTATAAGAGATAAAGTAATCATTTCAAACTGACGGATGCTCAACAGACTAAAACACTGCTCAAACACTGACAAAACTGGATGTTCGACTTAAATGCAAAAAAGCACACCAACTCCTATTACTCTATTAACTTCCTCACCTTGTGAAATTATTCTTATCAATATTTTAATTTCACTACGTGTGAATGAGAGAGAAATATGACTGCTGAAGCAGATGGCTGTCACAGACTGCGTTCCACAATTAAGACTTCGTACACAAGCGGAAGCAGCTCGATACACCGTAAACAGTTCTTGAATACCAATACCCCCTAAGCTTAGCCTTAAGGAATACACAGACAGGTTGGGGAAATAGTAGGGTCGGCCATTTTTAATGGTCACCTGAAAACCTTGCCTAAGTAAACCAATGTGGAGGATTCCAGATAGGAGGAAACTATTTGCTTTCTTTGATTTCAAGTTTTGCCCATCTGTGCTGCCTGTGCTGTCACTGGCTGTGTAACAGTACAGGGGCCCCCAAGGGTTGCCAAATGTTCCAGCATATGCAGTGATGGGTATATCCAAGGAAGGGCATTCCATTGACACAGCATGGGCTCCAATCAATACAGACAAGGTGCCCATAGGATACCCCTGAGCTAAACTGTAATTTACACGAAGTACATTTTCTACATCACCTGAGTCACTATTCCTCCCTCCTAACCTTCCTTTAAAGGGTAAAACCTCTGCCAATATGTCCCTTCTGCCTTTTAATGTGTTTATAGGAAAAAACCTCAAACCAGGCCTTAAAAATCTCAGCCTTGTTGTCATCTCCATCAGAGGTCTTTGTATTTGAGCCTTTTCTCTAATATAGAATGAAAGAAAATTCCTCTGTGAACCTATGGTAGGATTATTTAAAGAATAGAAGGATTTTTTTGTGATACCCCTCAAGTATTATTCTGTCTCATTCACTTAGAACGAATGCTAGATTTTATTCTAGAATTTATTTAAGATTGAAGTTTAAAAGGCTCTGAGACACTCTACTTTTCTTTAGGATGAGTTACACAAATTTCTTACAACAGTTGTGTCACACAGTGAAAAAAAATTGTTGTTTTTTGGCTTTGCTTTGGGGCTTTTTCTTTCTTTTGGCTGGAAAAGAACTGGAAAGATTTGAAAACACAGTTGCCCTTTTCTGGGGTCCCAGTTTACTCACCTATAAAATGGGGGGAAAAACTACCTACCCTAATTGTTTTACAGGGTGGTATGGTAATGCTCCAAGACAGAACATTCATGGGAGTCAATTCTGAAATGGATAAATTACTAAGTACGTGTGAGCTGTCATTATCACAGTGTCACCTTTTAGGAAGAAGTGAAAAATCAACTTTGAAATGAAGTGGTCATGCCTCTGCTCTCACTCCCATCTTTCTATCAAGTGAAGTTTTCTTAAAAACTGAACTGAAAATCTTTCTTTTTTCTTATTATCTAGTAGGATCTCTGCTGTTGGGGCGGTGGGCGGGGGGGGGGGGGACGTGTATTTTCCTTGCTGTGACCTCATGTCATTACACTCACCTCAGAACATAGCAACGTGCCATTAGGAACATCTCACGCAAGTGAGAGGTGGTGAAAGTCTATTGGCCCTTAACAAAATGCTAGTCTCTTCACAGGGTTGGTGATGAGAGGTTCTTCCTTCTAGCTAGCTGTACCATTTTTAACCCTGTTAAGGATCTGAGCAAGTAAGGTGGGTTTAGGTGACAAATGGAGATAGAGAAAAAGTTGCCAAGGAAGTACACTCTCTAGAAATAGAAAAGAGATTTTGAGATTATAGGTTCAATAAACTGATAACCTTCAGACACGGGCTGGCTGTACAGGCTTGAGCTTCTCCATTGAATATTACAATGGAGCCCAACATGTAAATTTCGAATTCCTGAAAGAAAATTTTAACTTATAGCATTAGAGGACCTAGCACAAAGGACACTCACAGGACATTCTATTTATTTCCTCTCCTAGACAGGAGAATTTGGTATTTCATTTCCATGATTTTTCATAGGGGTATAGGATGGGGGGGGGGCGAGAGTTTGGGAGGGAGAATCTTACTTTATTACAAAACATGAGTCCCACGGACCAGGTAATCATTTGCTAAAGCCTCTCTCTGCAGGAGATGCTATTCACAAAACTGCCTAGGCTCTCTTATCCAAATATTCGCTCTGATAGACAGCATTATCATTGTTATTTAGCATATATATTGCTCTTCACAATCATATATTGCCTAATCTTAGCAACACATCCCCAGTGAGCATTATCATCTCTATTTGCAGATGAAAAGAATACAGCACACAAAGGTTAAGTGACTTACCCATCGTGAAACAACCATTCAGTGCTGAACAAGAAACCGAGCTGAGGACTGGACTATAAAACAACAGGCACCCCATCTACTAAATTGTAAACAGAGGGCTCGCTTCTTGAACATATGAGCAGGGGCTTAAGTTCGCTGTGTTTAATGCCTTGTCTCAAAGGGAGAATTAAATCATTAAATCTTGGCTTATCCTTTCTGGTTTTTCAAGATCTCTCTTTTTATCTCAGCCTGAGGAGTAGAGCAGTAATACTTTCAAGTCGGCCACAAAGAGTCACCTGCAGGTTTAGATCAGACCTGATTCTAAAGGCAAAGCAAAGTTTTTCCCCATTCCCTGCAAACCCATCACTCATGCCCTCCCTGTAAGGCAAAGTATTCTCCTTTCAGCCTTTACTCTGCTAAGTCGTAACTGAATGACACCAACCACAAAAAATCGCTTCAGAACCCAAACATCCTTCTTTCGAACTTCCGTGAATTTACTTGCATTTTTGTGTATCCTTGGGGAAGGAGGATAAGAGTCTCTTTGCTCTAACTTAACTCAACTCTCTATAGAAGACCATACAATTAGAAAAAAAATAGAAATTATACTTCCAATTATACTAAATCTTTTTTTCCAAAACAAAACAAAACTACAGGTATGTACGTTAAAGTTTCTATTTTTATTCAAGTTATTCTGAGTACTTAGTTTGGCATTTCTCTTTCAATAGTCTTTAAATAACATCACTAAGATTCAAACTCAGTAACTAAGGCCACCATATTTGATGGGTTTGAATTGGCCTGATATGTTTGACAAATAACAACTTCTAGCTGTTTCCATTGTTTGGAAAAGAGATTCTCTAGAATTGTGAGGTGGATGGAAATTCAAGGGTCGTCTAGTGTATCTGACTTGATTAAGGCAATATACAGACGAACTGCGTTACTTTCAGTTTATCGCTGGTTTGGCGTAAATTTGACTCTCACAGCAGATAGCCTCCAATCTCCCTAATAATCTCCATTAAAGGAAATGGTCATTTAGTATGTCTAGACATATATAGGTCAATACATTTCACAGTATGCATTTGTGGTCTATATTTGTAACATTCAACCAACAGTTGCTGTGATACATTACATTAGTTTTCTAAATGTTTCCACAAATATATGGCTTTGTGATTTTCCATCAAACAGCTATAGTGATGCTGGTATCCTTTTGACAGAGAGCCTTTCTCTAAATCCCAGACTCCATATACATGCTTTTAAGTGGTCCCATTAGATACTAAGTATAATTCCCCATGAGAAATGGCTGTTTCAATATCTGTCTATCTCTGAGTTTCAGGTAACAGGAACAGAATGCTACATTAGAAAAAAGGTATTGCTTTTCTTTTTCTTTTTTTTTTAATGGAGAGGCTCTTGAGTTTTCAATAGCAATTGCACAGTACTATCCCTCTGATAATATCAAGGAAACAATTTTAGTTTGTACCTATTGATGGAGTCAAGAATCAAGAAAAGCACAAAATAAACATTTTAGGACCTGCCATTAATATAACAAGGCCACAATGTATACCTCAAGGTAATAAAACCTTCAGCATGAAACACAAGTGATCCTCTTTATGCCTCAGTCTATCATATTTAATAACAGCCGATTTACCTGATTTCAATATTTCAGTTACATCCTGATGAGCCCGAGAGGTGGTTTTGTGAAAGACCCTTTTTCCTCAGCGAAAGAGCAGACATACACAAATGGAGATTGGCCAGCAGACAGAAATGATCTGTTAAGTCTTACTGGCAATGCTTTCCCTACTCTTTAATTTCATAAAGGTCAGAGCCACTACTTTAAACACAGGCGTATTAAAATTCTGAAGGATGGAGGAGTCTACTCTTCTCAAATACCTAGGTGGTAGGTGAGAGAGGGGAAAGAAAAAAAAAAACCCCACCACTCCATCCAAGGTTAGATCAGGCCCTGTGTACATATAACTATCTGAGGGAAGAGCGAGCCCTGAAGATTTTAATTTCAGTGAAGTCATACAGAGCTAATGGAGCCACTGGCGATCAATAGCTCCCACTCTCTATGAGAAGGAGAGATTTATTGAGCTCTTCCCACTGATCCTGCATCAAGTAGAGCCAGCAATGCTGATCACTGCACCCATCCCCCAATTCCTGCAGTGTGCAAATGACGGACTCCATCCCAAGTAACTGCTCAGCTTTCACGGCCAGCATAGAGTTCTCTGATAATCTCTTAATATGCCCATCAGAATCATATCTTTATTACATTTAGGCTGAAAGATAAGAGAACCAATAAATCACTTACTTCTCTCTCTCCAAGTTCAGAACCAATTCAGGAAAAGATACAAGAGTTGGGATAATGGCAATCTATGTAGCACTTTATTGCTGCTAACCTAAACCTGCTGGCTCGCTGTCCCTTCTCTAGTCCCTTGGATCCTACTCTACAGTAAGATTTGGTCTGCAGCACAGATACTCCTCTAGTTGCCTCATACTCAAAAAGAAAATGTGCAACAATGGCTGTTGGACCTTCACCTCTCCCATCAGATAAAGCACTGTTCTCCAAGTAAGACTGGCAAGAAAAACTAAAAGCATTTCTCCACCACTACTCTCTTAATAGTCAAAATTCTCACATAAGGTTCTCCCAAATACTGAAATCAAACCTGCCTGTTTCATTTTATTGGATACTTTGGGGATATTTCTATTTTGAATCACTTATTAAATGATAAATATTACTTAGAAGCACTAGAGAAATTAATAAGACTCACTCCTGGCCAGTTCATTGAATGGTGATTACTTGTGCTGGTAATAAACCCAACTCTTATGTTATCCATTGCTTCCAAAATCAGGAATTCCCTACTGTCATCCACAGAGATTAGCTTTACATGCCGGCAGCTAATTCAAGCGGTGGTTGGCATGTGTTACACGCAGTTCACAGGTAACCTGGGCAGTTTGCTGCTCTTCGCAAATGAAGTCATCTTGGGTATTCGCCATCCCCAAATAAATCAGATAACAGTTTTCAGGAGTGAAGCTGGAATTTGACAGTCTCTGACTTAACTGATGTCCATTGAGCCACCAGAGGAAGGCAATGGAAGTGTCAGTCAGCAACCAGATGGCTTCCAGATCCAAATATATTCATTTTATCTGTTTTTCTTCACTATCCTCTTTCCCACTGCCTCTGAAGTCCTAGGTTTAATGCTATATAATCAACTAAGTCAGACTTTCCAAGAAAACTATATATTAGCAAATTTCATTTCAGTTTTTGGGCATCTACAATGCTTACTTAACTTGAACTTATTAAAACCAGTATTCCTAATATTCTCAGAATCACAGATCTCTGAAACAAACGAAATAAATAAATTTCTTGGATTACATTCAAAATGACTACTTTTGTTTCTTTTTTATTTTTGCATTTATTAAATTCACAAGTTCAAATTGATATTTTAAAAGATCAAAAAAGAAAAAGATCAGATAGTCACCTTGTGCTGTTCCCAGCAATTAAACACATTAGATCAATGTGCCATCTAGTCCTGAAATGAAATCCTCAGATCAAGGGCAAGTTCACTGATCACAGGACTCACCACATCCTCACTGTGACAGCCTACAAAGACCATGTATAATCAGGTATATGAACAGTGTCTTTTTTTATTGTTTAATTTACAGATAAATACAGGGAAAAAAGCCATGAATTTGCTAATAAAACATAAAACAACAGACTTAATGCCCAATCCACTAAACAAAATAGAGTTTCAATATACACTCTTATCACTTAAGAATGACTGTGCTGTATATTAGACACTGAGGTAGGTATTATAATCTCTATTTTGTGTATTAGGAAATTTACATCCAAAGACATTATATAACCTGCCATAATACCAAATGTAAGTGAAGAGCCAAGATTTAATGCCACATTCTTTCATTTCCAAGCCCATGTTATATTGACCATTATATAAGACTGGCCAGTATCCAGCTGCTATATGGCTCACTAAGTCAGATTCCTGTTCTGTTTAATTATTCCAAAAGACAAATAAGTTAAACACTCTCCAAAGTGGTATAGACTTTG
The DNA here is from genome assembly GCF_027475565.1 of Acinonyx jubatus. Taxonomy (NCBI): domain Eukaryota; kingdom Metazoa; phylum Chordata; class Mammalia; order Carnivora; family Felidae; genus Acinonyx; species Acinonyx jubatus. Next base: position 45,692,588 of record NC_069391.1, read on the forward strand.
ATGATTAAGACATATTTTTAAATATACAGCTATGCATATTGAAATATATAGTTAGATGTACTTAAATAATTTACAGAAGCAGCTTTATTTTTTTTAATATGTATTAAGTCACGTAGTGTTAAATCAAGGTCACAGAAAAAAACAGTCCACAGATGGAAATTTATTTAACACCTACTATGTCCCAGGAGCTTAACATCCATTATCTTATTTAATTCTCATTCAACTTTATGCTACAATGCCTAATTCTTATTTTGAAAATAGACTCAATGATTTAAATTCCTTGACTAAAAAAGGGTTAAGGGAGAAAAAAACGTATTTAAATCTAGCCATTGACTCCAACTCCTAACCTTTATTCACTCCAACATGCCAACTCTTAATAAGTACCAAATGAAATAAAACACAAGCATACATGTGCTTGTGATGCAATACCACCATTGGTCTAAAGCTAAAGATATTTTTGTGGCAAACAGCCAACTTAAAAATCGCTTACAATAAGTACCTTCTGAAATAGTTAAGATTTTTTTCCTAAATCATTTTAACGATACAAATGATCATTAAAACTATCATATAATGTCTCTGCCATTTGTAAGAAAAGAATTAAGAATTACATTTCATTTCCAAAGTGTAATAGCTGCCAAGGAAATAAGAATAGACAATATGTGATTAATTATTAATAAGTGGCATAGACCCACATTACCCAAATTATAGTATCTACACAAGTCAGGGCAATAAAATTTATGCAAGGTGGTATAAATATAAACAATGTTTTTGTTTACGTTATGTTTTTATCTTGTTATGTTCTAATTATGGTCAGTGATAGTAATTTCCCTTTGATTAAAGTGTTTAAGTTTCTTTTTAAAAGAAATTTCTCCTTGATTAATCATTTTGGAATACTATTTAATAGTGTTTACCAAATGTGAACGTAAGTATGAAAATCTTTGGACCTAGCAATTATATTCCTACATATATGCCCAACAGAAATGTATACAGATGTACACCAAAATATCAGAATATATTCAGTGTAGCATTATCTGCCATAGTCCAAGGATAGAAATTAACCAAATGGCTATAAACAGCTGAATAAGTTAATAAATTTTGATATGTTCACACACAGAGATATCCAGTAACAAAAATGACTCTACAAAACATAGATCAAGCTCACAAATATTGAGAGAAAGCAGCCAGCCATAATGCCAAATGTAATGTAAAGCTCCTAGAAAATAATAGGCATTCCGTGTATGTTAGTTTGGTTTTTGAATAGTAATAGTGGTAGTATTATTATTATTTTTATTCATTCTTCCCGTGTTTATGGCCAAATGCTTCTTTTATTTGGAAGTGGCAAAATATTGTCCCCTTAGGACACTTCACTATACTTTTCTACAAGTGGGGCTGCTTCTGTGCTAATGATTAATTGCTTTATGATTACCAGATGTTGTATTCAGTGGATTGACTAAGTTAAATTAGCACATATACCACTAAATATCCCATTAGACTGGAAAGTTAGGTCTTCTGCAGTCCTTACATTAGGGAAGTATAACTCAAGGTACAAATAAAAATCACAAATTATAAAACAGTTAATCCAAAGTAAACGGGAAAAAAATAGTCATAAAGAGTATAAAAGTGACAAACGAGAAAAAGTTAACAAAGCCAAACATTTGTTCTTCATAAATTAGCAAGATTAACTAATAGGAAGGCAAGTCAAGAAAAGAAACAAAAATGACCAACTCAAAATATTAGAGGAGCTATCATTATAAACCTACAGATATTTTAAAATAAGGCATTATCAGATTTATGCAATAATTCAAAAACACAAATAAAATCAACAAATCATTTAAATCATATCTTACCAAATTCATAAAAGAAATTGAAAATCTGTTTAGCTCTATATCCATTAATGGAATTAAATTCATCATCAACATCTGTACAGAGAAAACACCAGACAGGCACAAACTGTTTCACTCAGGAAATCAAACACTTAAAAAATGAAATACAAATTCTACACAAAACCAGGAAGTTAAATAGGAATAAATACTCCCAAACTATTTTTTTAAACAGGAAAATGATGACACAAAAACCTGGCAAAGACATTAGGAGAAAGAAAATTATAAACTAATACCTTTCATGCACCTAGACTGACTCATACTTAATAGTAAACAAATTCAGCCAAAGTATTAAAAGTGTAATACATCATCTCCAAGTGACATTTATTCCAAGAATGCAAGGTTGGTTTAACATTAAAAAAAAAACAAAAACAAAAACAAAAACAAAACAAAAAAAAACCTCTATCTATATGGTTCGCCATAGCAATGAAATCAAGCAGAAAACCCTTATAAGTTCAGTGATAAAAAAAAAATCATTTGACAAAATTCAACTCCTATTCATAATAAAACTCTCAGCAAACTAGGAATGGAAGAAAAGGTCCATCATTTGAAAAACTATTTCTATGAAAAATAATGAAAGACAGGGTATTTTCTACCTAAGATTAGAAACAAGGCAAAAACACACTCTTATCACTTGTATTTATTATATTGATGTCCCAATTTGTGCAATAGGAGGAGAAAATAAAGGCATGAACCTTGGGAAGGAAGAAATAAACTACTGTACAAAGAAGATATAATAGTTTACATAGAAAATCCTAAAGATTGTACAAAACAATTACAGGAATAAATGAATTCATGAAGATCATGGGACACATGATCAACACACAAAACCCAATTGTACTTCTCTATAGCAGTAGCAAACAATTGAAAAATAATGACTTTTTAATACCTCATTTGTAACAGTGTTAAACATAGAATACTTAAGTTAAAAATATACAAATCAAAGATTTTAAAGGTGAAAACTGCACATTACTGAAATCAATTAAAGACCTAAATAAACAAAGGGATATATCATGATTTAGATTGAAATACTCCATATTATAAATATGTCAATATTCTCCAAATTTATCTATAGAGATCTTCCAGTCACAATCCAAATCAATAGGCCTTTCTTCCAAATGGTCAAGAATCTGTACTAGTCCCAATAAACTTGTTCATAAACAGTAATTTTGGAAGATCTACTTTCTTACAAGATTAACTATAAAGTTACAGTAATCAAGATGTGTTACTGACCTAAAAAAACAGACCTGGGATCAATGAAATAGAGTTCTGGGGAAAACAGAAAAATATGCAAAGTTCAACAAATGCTCTGAGGCTACTCAAAGGGAAAAAAAGAAAATCCTTTTTAATGGTAGTAGAATGACCTGATGAATACAAAGAAAAATGAACCTTGACTCCTACCTCAGACCACATGTAAAACTTAAAGATGCATCATAGAGCTAAATACAAAAGATAGAACACTAAGTCTCCTAGAAGAAAACTTAGATGATGGTTGCAGCATGGTGATGGGCAGAGATTTCTTAAGATAGTTTTTTAAACCCAATAAACATGAAAAATAAAACTGTCAAATCAGACTTTCTGAAAATTAAAATTTTCTGATGACCAAAAGATACAACTAAGAAAACATAAAGAAAGGCAAGTCAGAATGGAAGAAAATACTTGTTACAAAATATATTCGTTTGACAAAAGATTTGAATCCAGGATATAGAAATTTCTATAAATCAAAACACAATCCAATTTATAAAAACTTGGACTAAAGTTTGAATAGCTATATTTCCAAAGGATTAGGAAGAAGCTTATTAAAAAGGCATGTGACATGATTTTGATCTGAGAACAAATCAAGTAAAACCACAGTATGGGGGCACCTGGGTGGCTCAATGGGTTAAGCATCTGACTTCAGCTCAGGTCATGATCTCATGGTTCATGGGTTTGAGCCCCGCATCAGGCTCTGTGCTGACAGCTCAGAGCCTGGAGCCTACTTTGGATTCTGTGTCTCCCTCTCTCTCGGCCCCTGCCTTGCTCACATGCTGTCTGTCTGTCTGTCTCTCTCTCTCTCTCTCTCAAAAATGAACAAATGTTATAAAAAAATTTTTTAAAACACAATTTGACACTATTTTATACCCATGAGAATGGTTATACTCAAAAACACAAACAAAACCAAATATTGGCAAAGATGTGTAACAACTACAACTTTCTCATATTGACAGTAAGGTTTGAAAATGGCTTAACCTTTTTGGAGAATTGTTTCATAGTTTCTTATAAAGTTAAACATATACCTACTTGATGACCAAGAAATTTCTTCCCTAATTATTTATTCAAGAGTAACAAAAGCAGTTATTCTCAGAAAGACTTGTATGAGAGCTTTCATAGCCATTTTATTTGTATTAGCCCCAAATTTAAAACAACCCAAATTTCCATCAACAGTGGAATGGAAAAGCAAATTATAATGCATTCACACAACAGGTATTACACTGGAAAAAAAAAAGTAAAAGAAGAATGCTCTATTGATAAACACCCAGATGACTATCAAAAGCATACTGAGCAAAAGAAGCTGAAAAAAAGCATCATTCCATTAAAGGAAGACTCAGGAATGGTCAAAACTAACCTTTGGTGACAGAGATGCCAACAGTTGTTGTCTATACAGGGGGAGAGAGAATGGAAGGGGACACAAGGAAACTTTCTCAGGTGATGGAATAGTATTTTATCTTGATTAAAGTTGTGGTTCTCTAAATGTATACATTTATCACACTTTTTTGATTTATACGCTTACTATCCATGCATTTCCCCTTCAATATTTTCATTTAATGAGAAAAATATTAGCCTGATTCAGACACTTTACTCAACAAATTGAAAACTGCCAATTTGCAAAGTCATTTGGCAATCTATACTGAAGCTGAATGTATTCATGCACATAGATCTGGCAATTTCACTGCCAGGTATGTAACCTGTAGAAATGAGTCAAAATGTTCACCAAATGCATGTGCAAATCTTTCATATCATTCATAATATCCCAAACTAGAAACAATTCTTATGCCCACTCAACAATACAATGGATAAACTGTGGTGTATTTATATAATGGTATTCTAAACATCAAGAAGAATAAATTATTGTGAATGGATCTCGCAATGTTGAGTGAAAGGTGACCAAAAAAATACAAATTGTATGATTCCACTTCAAAACTACACAAGATCAATGTCTAATGCTAAGAAGCAAGATAGCAGTTATGTACGGAGGAAATTAGTGACTAGGAGAGCCATAACAGTGCTTTTTCTTCATTGGATTCTAGTTTCATAGATACACTTTCTTGTGAAAATTCACTGAGCTGTACATGATTGCTTAATGCATTTTATGTATGCTATACTTCAATAAAAAAAGTTTTAAAATCTGTGATAAACCAGAGGAATGTATTTCATGCTTTGGTCATGAGATGTTATTCAAAACTGTCATGAAACAATGTAGCATGAATTCATCTGCCTAATGGTGAGTAAAAGTGATAGGAGAGAGGTGTGATTTTTGAAATCTTGTTTGCCATGGACTCCAAAAATAAGTTTATTTTTATTTGAGCATCTGGGTATTTCAGGTTCCCCTGGGGCAAGACCAAAATTTCTAGTTCTGTGGTTATATAGGCCACTTGCTTATATAGAGAATTTTATAGTTTAGTTCTCCAGGCTTATGTCAGTATTGTTGCTGGAGTTTTCTCTGTTAATTATCCTCCGGGACTTCAGTGTGCACACAGATGTCAATTCAGATGGGCCAGCGTGTATCTTTCTGGAAGCAATGGACTCTGAGTTTTAACCAGATGGTTGAGGCAAGTTCCCTTAAGGCCAAGCTCATTTTAAACTTTGTCTATGGATTTAATTTGTGAAGAGGGTTCCATTTTCAATGTCTAATCTGATTTACCCAGTCATTAGCTCATTAAATTCCTTTAACATTTCTTTTTAATTTCATGATAAATGCCTAGATAGAAGAGTGAACTTTTTTTTTTTTATTTAGGAATTTACTATATGCCAAGCACTGTCCTAAATCTTTTATATGTAATTCATCTAATAATTACAAGTAATCTATGCAAAAGATACTGTTAAAATTGTCTTCATTTAAAATTTAAAAAAGGAAAGAAAACGAGAAGCACAGAGAGCTTAAAAAAAAAAAAACAAAGTAAGAAAAGAAAAAGAAATTTGGCCAAGGTGACATGGAAGACAGACTTAATGCCAGGTAGGTGAGTTTCAGTATCTCTGCCCTGAACCAGTAAATAATTCATAAGGCAAGGGCTAAGCGTTTGTAAATGTGCAGAAAATATGGTCAATTCTCAATTCCGATTGTTACACATCTGTATTGCATCTTGACCAACTTATTTATATATGCCTAAGTCTCAGATTCCTTACAGATAGTGTAGACAATAACACTACCTAAATATTAGCATCGGCTTAAAGATCACATGAGATAATGCACATAAAGCATTTCACACAGACCTGCAACATTTTAAGAACTTAATAAATATTAACCATTATCCTTATTTATGGCATTACATTATTGTTACTGGGAATTAAAACTTCTACCTTATTTATAACAGAGGCACCTAGAAATCTGAGTATGGAGCCCCAGCAAAATTTCCTGAGGCATTAAAATATCATCCACACTGTGGCTGGGTTTCTCATTTTAAAATTCACCCATTGCCAGATTGCTGGCTGCCAACAGAACCTCTGGAGACTTTAGCTCTGTGTCCAAGTCTTCCAACCACCTTCAATGTGACCATGCATTAAACAAAACAGAAAATCTCAGGGACCTTTTTCTAGAGTTCCCATTTTTTTTAATCTTTTGTCCTTTGGATTATATTCCAACTTTGGCAGAAATTAAAAACAAAGGTTATGGTTTGTCACAGCTTAAATTCCACCTCTGCACAGATAATTCAATATGTAAATTATGTGTAAACATGATATTCTGATTTTTTCCCTATTAACTTTATTTCTTTGAGGAAAAAAAACCCCACATACCTGTTACTTTTTCTTTAGATTAAAAGTAGGTGATGCTGTGGGATCACTTTTACTAGTTACAGATGATGTGCTCTTGGCAAATTCTCAGTCAACTTCACAGAGAATATAAACAGGTCTGTGAGTCACTTCAGTGTGTGGCTAGACAGCATGGAATTTCCCTTACAGGCTCAAGAGCCCACTATACACCAGCTACAAAAAGCAATAGCAATGGTATAGATAGTTAACATTCTCCTCTTGCTGCATTTTCCCTCTTGTTATTTTAAATTTCACTGAAAAGGGTAATAAAGGCAAGTAAATATACTTTCCTTTAAATACCTTCTTCAAATAGTTTCCATGAATAGTGTCAAAAACGGTATCCCCTACAGGACTGGGATCAAAGAATCACCCTCACTGTTTTTATTGGTGTGATTGTTATTAATACCAGCTGCTAGGTGTATATATAGTACTCCAGAAACTGTGTTACAAATCTCTTTATACACTCTTCTAATGTGTCTTTACCATAACCTTAATAGGTTATTGCCATTAAACATGTGAAGTAACTAATACTCAGAAAAGATGTGTGGCTTTCTCAGGTTGCACAGAGGTAACTAGAAGGAAGCAGGATGTGGACTTAGAACGGTCCTATTTCAGAGAGAATGTTGACTTTCCCCACTGACAATCTCATCTGAGTTCCTTAAAACTGAAGTTTGGGTGAATATCAAGGATGTTCTTTGCATTAGAATAAGCTCCCAACTTTGACCACTCTCTTAAGAAAGATTCCTGTTTTTTCTCTCTTGCACCATTTCTCATTGTCTTTTGTTAAAGGTGCCGTAAGCAATTCTCTTTCTTCCTACTCATGGCCTGTAGAGAAGGTTACCATCTTGGGGTACCAGAGCAGTACTATCCATGCAGAGCCATGAAGCAGCGAAACCCCTTCACTTTACCTGCATCACACATTATTGCCAAATGATTTAATCTATGGTGTTAGTCTACCCTTATTCCATAGTCTGTATCTCACAGAACTCTTCATAAAAACCTATCTCCTAGAGGTTATACCTCCTATCACTCTTTCCAAACAGGCCTAAGCCAACAGAAATGTTCCATGAGTGCAGAGATTGATCCTCATCATGTCCCTTCCATTGCTCTCAGATCCTTAACCTTTTCAGGTGCTCTCCCCTCAGCACTTTAACAAAATCACCACACAAATCAGCAGTTAGTCCCTGTCTAATCCAACCACACAAACCTGGTTGTCTTCTAGGCTTAGCAAAACCACCTTCATTCAGTTCATGTTCCCAAAATTTAACATGGTGCTTGGTGCAACCCACATAACAACCACCACCCCCAACCCCGACCCCCATCCCGAACGCCATCCCGACCATGTCAACTGAGCTGATCTACAACAGTTGCTTTGAATGCAACAGGAAGCCATAAGTAAGAGCTACCCCTGGGGATCATCATGTGGATATGAAGACAAAGGAAAGGTGCTGAAAGAAGCACTGCACTTTTGGATCACCTAAGTTTAACTAGGATGACCCTCAATAAGATTGGGAATTCAGGAAAATGATTGTGTATGTTGAGAATGGTATGGTAGTGAGTTCACATTTGGATATGCTGATTTTGAGATGCTTATGGGGCATTCAGGCGGGTGGCAGTCCAACATACTTGGAGCTTGGATTATTAATAAACATAAGGTCTGGAAGAAGTCAACTGGTATTCAATCTAATACTATTGAAAGTTGGGGAATAGATAACACAGTCCAGAGGGAAGGAAAAACAGCAAAATTCAGAGCAGCCAAATTTACAACTAAAATCTAAGTATCTCCTATTACAGTGTCCATTCCACCAAGCTTTTCAAAGGGAACCTTATTCCAACACTAAGGTGAAGAACATATTAAATATTGAAGGATTAGTGATGGAATATTGAACCAGTGAGTAGCCAAACTTCAAAACATATTGCCCCCCCCTTCCACATATTCCATTGAATTATATGCCAGCTAATTCTTCTGGTGTATTTTTCTCTACAATACTCATCACCATTCAGTGTATTTTACTTAGTGTTTTTTGTTGTCTGTATTTCCCCCATTTGAATAAGATTACAAGAGAATTCGTTTGTACCTTGTTCACTGCTTAGAACATCATAGGTGCTCACCAAATATTTGTTACAAAAAAGGGGGAGAAAGGGAAAACAAAAATTGCTCTTTAACTTTGGGTGGTAGGTAGTACTGAAATGCTAGGTGAGATTAAGCAAAACCAGTTTGTCCTGTTTCGTTTCAACTAAAGTGTTAGGAAGGAGATAAACTTGTAGAAGCAGTTAAACCACATCTTATTAACATTGAAACATACAGTCAAAAGTCATTCTATTACACAGTTTCTTTATTCTAATAGAGAAGCTATCAGAACATAGATAAAGAGAATTAGTTGGCTTGTAATTAGACTTCTGGGACACTAAAGGATAACTGTTTCAGTTTCAACAGCCTATACTGAATGCATTAAATATACCGTATTACATTGACAAAATGAAAAAAGTGGCCTTAGCATTCACTTAAGCAATACATGTTTGTTAAGAATTTCCCTGTTCAGTGGTGGTACAAGCTGGTTTACATAGCACGTCTGCAAAATATCCTATCATGATGCATGGCACGGATAGCAGACATTGCTTGAATGAACTGGCATTCTAGAAGCAATGCTTCTAATTGGTGATTATCCACGATATTGACCCATGTACTGAAATGTTTAGGAGCTGTTTCAGGTAATTCTAACATAGTAATTTGTTGCTGATGATGCAGTCTTTCAGTTCAATATGCTTTTCTTTGAAAGGTTCTGGGTATGAGGATGATCAGACCATATCCTCTGACATCTCATCACGCCCCAGGATTCATTCACTAATCATCTCTCCATCCTCAGAGCTCTAGGACTCTACTTCCAGAAGCTTGTAGGCATGTAGCCAATGGCATTTCCAGATAAAGAACCATTCTGAGGATATCCACAAAGAACTCAGAATCCTAGATTCCTCTCAACTGGCTGAGAAAGTACTGACACTGGCTCAGTAGAGATACACTTCCACCACCTCCACAGTAGCCAGCCCAGTCCTTCAGAGCTATTGCGTCCTCCATGTTTCTTGGGCCACAGTGTTCTCCATGCTTCTCTTTTGTTATTCATCGTCTTCACTCACAGAGAAGCCAAACTTGTTGCCATGTTCTGTAAAGTCCTATATGACCACATCTGGATCTATTTCTCCTATCCCAATCTCCTACAACAGATACTTATAACAGGCACCTTCAGCCTTCTTACCATTCCTCAAATTTGGAGAAACTCATTCTTGCTTCAGACATTTCTACCTCTGTTGTTCCTCCTAAGAATTCTTACTACCTATTGTCCAATGGACCACATTGCATGAATTACCCTTTACCCATCACTATTTCATTTGCCTTTTTACGCCCTACCTCTGAGTCAACCAATCTCAGGGGATGAGGTATTCCATCTACTGCTTCTTAGGAAGGAAGGAAGGAAGGAAGGAAGGAAGGAAGGAAGGAAGGAAGGGAGGAAGGAAGGAAAGGAAAAGAAGGAAAAGAAGAAAGAAGCAAAGAATCATTCTCTGAGACTAAAAAAAGATTCAATATTGTTTATTAATGCATGCATTAGGATATCAAGGTCCATGTCTGTTACATCTCCCCTTACAGACTTCCCATCTTCCCAATATAGTTACATGGCAATGTTTTTAAGTATTTGATATTCACATTAAAATAAGCAGGTGAATAAAACTTTATGAGCCATAAAGATAGGATTATGTTTTTATTTTCTTATAAATTCCTCTATTTCTTGTATAAATAATTGTCTGATTTGCTTTCTTAGTTTTGTATGTATTTATCTCCCCCTTATTCCCCCCTTTCCAACAGAATATGGAGATTCATTTCCACTTGGTCAACACCTTGGGAACATTTTCCCCCTTTAAAACACCCACCATAAATGAAGGAGTCTTTCTACATCCAGATGGGATTGCTGTCTTTCTAGACCTTCCACGCAGTGGAACTTGAGAGGCCCCACTTTAGCATCATGTTATAAATTCCCTTCCCTCCTTTCCTCTGTTGGACTCCTGTTTATCAAACCAGTTTCCATGGGCTTTACATTAAAATTCTAGTTTTTAAAGATACTGCTTCATTGTCTCTCAGTTTCCAATTTTACCATAAGTCCAAGGCCACTGTGACTTTAGTCCTTTATATTCAACACTATTTTGTTTGTAGGACTGCTCGAACAACTTTTCTCTGTAATCTTTTGGGAACTTCTCTTTATCTGTGGTATTCTAAAAATTCCCAGTGATAGGGGCACCTGGGTGGCTCAGTTGGTTAAGTGTCCAACTCTTGATTTCCGCTCAGGTCATGATCTCAGGTCAGATCTAGCCCTGGAGAGGGCTCTGTGCTGACAGTGCAGAGCCTGCTTGGGATGCTCTCTCTGCCCCTCCCTCACTTGCTCTCTCTCAAAAGTAAATACATAGAAAATAAATAAAAAATAAATAAAAGTAAGAATTCCCAGTGATGAAATTTGTTTGGATCTTCACTGAACTAGGCATTTGGCTGGCCTTTCCTTCTAATTCTAGAAATTCATGCCCTTCAGTTCTAGCAAATGTTCTTGAAGATTTTTTATTTTTGCTCACATGCTTATTTATGATTTAACATAATCCTTATCATTAGTTTTGATTACACTTTATTCTAAGCCAAATCCTGATGTACACAATGCTGGAAAACTTATTCCTATTCTGACCGCAGCTCGCCTTGTTGAGAAGAAACAATGTGCTCTGACACCGAAGACCGCCACAGTTTCCATTTTCATACTAAGAGCTTAAGATGCCTGGTGCTTAGTACCATCAATACAACATGGCTGGCTTTGAGCTAACGGGCAGGTAGTGTTCATGAAGTCCGGTGTTCTGTGTCCTTCCTAACAGCCTCCCTTCAAGGTCTACTGGCCTCCGCCCCATCTGCTAGTAACAGCTCAGAAGGCAGAGGCAGCTTTGCCGGCGGCCCACACGGCTAGTTCACCGCCAGGGCCACTCTTCCCAGCACCAGAGGGCGCCGCCACCTGGGGTCCTCTGTATCATTATTTTCTTAGTTTTTCTCTTTATCTTAAATAGTCTGCTCTTTGTATTTTAAGGGGCGGATACAGCTATGGTTTCTCAGACACTCAGGATTTTGATGACATAAAATTCACATAATGTGAATTTATATTCACATAAAATAGTCTGACTTCTCCTAGATTTGTACTATCCTGTTTTTAGTGAAATTTATACTTTATATAAAAAAGTATACTTTATTTATACTTTACCATCGCACAATTTATCTATTATACTACTCTTTCCCAAAATTCTCAGCTTTCTGAAGTTCTTGTACTTCCAGATAAACTTATGTAGAAAGTCTTTTTCAGGTGCCAAAATCAATTCCATTTGGATTTTCATTTAAATATGTTAACTCCTCATTTAATTTAGGAAGTACTGACATTTTTCGATTCTCAGTCTTTCTATTCAAATTATGAATCATTTTTTCAAATATTCAAATCTTACTTGAGGTTGCTTAGTAATGATTTTTTAGTTTGTAATTTTCCTCATATAATTAACAAATCTGTTCATATCTATCTTTATGCTACTATAAATGGGAGTTTAATTCTGTTTTATTAGAGTGTTCATTTATAAATTTGTTCATTCTGGTTACATTGGTTCTTATAGTTCTTCTATTTTTGTTGTCTAGTAAGCAATTCTACTGTATACAGTGAGCAAAAATGAGAGCCATCCTTCCTAATAGTTTACATCTTATTTCCACATGCTGGAGTTCCCAGAGTGACATGTAATAAACAGTATGATGGTGAGAATCTAACTGTTCCTGATATTGGCAAATACTGTAGTGTTTCATAATTGGTAATATTAACTGTTTGGGGGATTGTTGGTTTGTTTCTTAGCTGTTTTTTGAGGACATACTGGAAGGCAGGAGCCACGATGGTAGAGACTTTATGTTACTGCAAATAAATGCATCATGAATTGGGGTGCCTAGGTGTCTCAAGTCGGTTAAGCATCTGACTTCACCTCAGGTCATGATCTCACAGTCGGTGAGTTTGCGCCCCACGTCAGGCTCAGTGCTTACAGCTTGGAGCCTGTAGCCTGCTTCAGATTCTGTGTCTCCCTCTCTCTGACCCTCCCCCATTCATGCCCTGTCTCTGTCTCAAAAATAAACATTATAAACACATCGTGAATCTATTACCTTGGTCTTATTTGTTATTGACTTTTATTGTATCTGCTTTTTCTGTTTTGTTTTAGTGATCTACAGTGATATAGATATGATACATCATGCCTTTGTCCTACTACTGATAATCTGTAAATTTCCCAGACATATACCTAAATTTACATTTCTCAATGGAAAACATGTAGCTACTATTAATTGAGCACTTACTCTTTGCTACTGGCTTAACAGACATTAACTCATTTTTTTATCGTGTAATCCTATGAGGTAGGCATTATTGGCACAATTTTACACAGAATAAACTGCAATTTAGAATAAGTTTGAAGCAATTGCTCTCAAATTATCCAAAAACTAAAATTCAGATCCTTACTGGTCTGATTCCAAGACTATGCTCTTAACCAATATGCTATACAGAAAAATTACTGGTTTTTATATACTAATTTTATTGTCAGAAAACTCAAAAACAATTTGTACTAACTGTTCAGTTTTCTTAGATATCCAGGTAATAACCAAATTGTGTTCTAATAATGGTAATTTTACCTTCATTTTCCTAACATGTACTCAGGCTTTTCCTGTTTTATTGATTTAAGTAGAACAGTATTAAATAATAATTTTATCAGCTGGAACTTTTGCCATCAACTTGATTTAATGGGGGTTTCTTTAGTGTTTCATTGTTAAGAATCTCTTAGCTGATGGTTTGACAAAAAAATTACCCTATCAAGGAAATATCCTTCTATTCCTACTTTCTTAAGAGGTTTTATTTTTAATGAGATGAATACAGAATTTTACTAAATGTCCTCTTGGAATCATTCAAGAAAATGATAAATATTTCTCCTTGTTTCTTTTAATATTACTAAGTTTAATAGATAGAAGACTATTATTTTATTTCTAACATATTCAAAGGTCAATATGCTGTTAAGTTTGCAAGTCTATCATTTGATCGTTTACCCCTTTTACAACGGGTCGAATGAATCCGTAGTTTTGGCTTTTCATTTCTTTTGTTGGCTTTTGCAGTTATGGTCATGGCACTTACTTAATTTTAAAGGTTTTCTTATTTTTTACTCTTCTGTGAAACAGTTAAGAAAAAGCAAAGCATTGTCTGCTACTTTAAAATTTTAAATCATCTTCAAGTTCCTTAGGTACTAGGTTAAAAAAAAATGTATTACCGCGTAGAAAAAGTTAAATCAACAAAGGAATGATATGGACTCAAAAATTGTATGGAGAGATTTCCTTGATAATTTCCTCAATTTATATTTACCTTTTTATTCTGATAAGGCTTCCACATTCATTTTGACACAAGTTTGGTTATTTCTGTCTCCCAGAAATTATAATCTGTTACAGTATGAGTTCCAAATTGAGTTCTGTTGATTTTTAATTTCTTTAATGTTTTATTTATCTTGAGAGAGAGAGAGAGCACACACACGTGCATGTGAGGGGGAGGGGCAGAGAGGGAAAGAGAATCCCAAGCAGGCTCCACGCTCAGTGTGATATATTTTAATATTTTTTAATGATTAGGAAAAGTTTTACCTATTTTTAAGAAGTCATCCTTCAGTTTTCATTATCATTTATCTTGTTTTTCTGCTTTTCAACTTTTTTGTTCATCTTTTATACTAATGATTTCCTTCATGTTGTTTAAAGTTGTAAATTCTTTATAATAGTGATAAGCTATTGAAATTTATAGTGTCTTATATCAATGTTTTACACTTAATAATCTTTACATAGGATGATTTTATGCTTTCTTTCTTATTGATTTCACTATATACTTATTTGCCTTGTATTTGACTCATAATTTGCCTATTCTTTTATAGTTAACCTACTTTGGTCAAATGGTTTTAGTTCTCTTTCGTACACAATGTGAGATTCAATCCAAACTGAAAGTCTTATTTTTGGTTGTTGTTGTTTTGGGTTTTTTTTTTTCAGGGTTTTGTTTTGTTTTGGATTTTGTGGGGGAAGAGGGTTGTTTTGTTTTGTTTCAAGCTGAAGCTCTTATTTTCTGTTGGAGAATATAATATATTCCTGTTCTTTGTCAAAATACTTGAATTTATTTTTCATCATATTTCTTAATGCTTTCTTGATTGTCCTATCTTATTTTCTATATCTTAGATTCCCCCAAAGTACCATTGAATCAAGTTTAATTAGTAGGTTATCACAGAAAGTACAAGTAAGGAAATGAGAAAGTGAGACTGGGAATAGTTTGTTGTTGTTTTAGGCACTAAGAATCACATGGATGCAGGTAGTAGTAGTGTTAGTAACTGAAGATCAATCTTACTGAAAATCCTCTGAGGAATATTTAGAAAGATTGTTCTACTGAAAGCTAAGGAAGCTGGGAACTTTACCTGCTGATTCCCAGCACTCATTGGATAGTGGTCAATTCTGAGGGTATTAAATTCCTGGCACTCTTGAGCTATCTCAGGAGCAGGCTGAGAAAGTTCCTGTAGTTCCAGAGAAAATCCTCGGGCAAAGGTGGAAAAGGGTGAGATACAAGGGTATTTGTGGTGGAAAGCTGTCAGCATGTGTGTGGGGACTGTCCATGGCAGATACGGTGAACCCAGCCATAGGCCAAGAAGATATGGGACACAAACAGTATCTATTCAGCAGTGTTAGGGAGGGTTCCCCTCAATTTACTCTACTAATATACAACAGGCACGAATCATCTATAATTCTACAAATATATACCATTGATATTTTTCTGTACTTCACTGAATGCATTTCCAATCCTCACCAACAATAAAACATGCACTTTGGAATTACCAGAATATAACCAAATATAACCAAATACAAACAGGAATGTATTTGAACTCTGCCCCCCTTTCTCTCTACTGCTCCACCTCCCTTTTTTGCAGGGAACAGAGAATACAACCTGGAATTTTAAAGTACTTACTGTTAGTATTATTTTATAAACTGTCTTCCATAATTACTTGTAAATATGTTAAATAACCCTAATTGTAATAATTCACTCTAATTCATTATTCTTTATTTCATTGAACATTGCAGTTGTTAACAACGTGCCTACAAACACTAAAAAGAAATGGCTTACGTGTTTTATAAATGTTCTTATACTGTAAACATATAAATGACACCTTAATTATGTATTCTTAATCGCTGTTTACAGCACTACTCCTTCCATTCTTTATATTATTTGTCACCTGTCACATTTCAATTGGTAGTAGAACAAATCTGCAAATCTTCCTTCTTTTCCTTGGTTGATTTCTTTTTCTGCCTGGATGAGTATTAGGATGAATTTTAAAAAGAAAAAGATAGAAATCTACATATTTCAACAAAGTAGGTTGAAGTGTGAGTACCTTTTTCACCAATCAATACCTCCTACCATATGATAAGCTACTTTCAAATTCAGGGTCAGAGTTTTTTTATATGTATTTGCGTATTCATGCTACAATTTTAATTTGACTTATTCTCCAGAGTAAAATAACTGCGCATGTTTTGGATCTTTATTATCTATCCCTTTCCCAGTCTCTCCAGTTTATCTCTTTATTCCTTTCCTTATGCAAAGCTCTCTAAAAGCTTCTTACCTTTTTCCACATGTAACTTGTCTGATTTTGTGATCTTTGTTTCTATTTCAGTCATTCATTCTGCTATTGTAGTTTTGTCTGGCTCTGAGTTCCATCAGAGTCCACCTTCCTTTGAATTATATAAGAGTACAATAGAAGTTTCTTTAAAAAGGATTCATTCCAGTATTTTTTCCTCACAACTATGGCCTTCCTCTACCTCAGACATTTTATCTATCTTCTTTTATATATAAAGGATTCCTTTCAGTGTTTTTTTCTAAATTTTGTTTATACATAATTGAAGAGAAGGCACATCATTGACCAACAGTTGTAAACATGTATTTTACTTTGATTTTCTTAGCGTTTTCTTGGAAGCTATTTAAAGCTCTTTTCAGATCTCAGACTAAAACCTGGTTTCATTTTATATTACCCCTTTTGTGATCTAATTGCCTCATGTAACGCCATGATAGTCAGGGTGTCATTGGCGAATCTCCTGTGAGAGGGGTAACTTTTAAATTATTTTTCTTTGGTCTATTCTCCATTTTCCACATGGTGCAACTCTCCTCCTTTCTAAGAACATTTTAAATGTTCTCCCACCCCTATTCCTTCCATGTCTGGAGATACCCTGTAACCATTCTGTTTAAAACAGGCTTTCTTGCTCTTCTTTTTCCAGAGTAACTGGATTGAGAATTTGATTAATCTACATTAGTAAAGAATTTCTAACTGATTTCTCTCCTATCCCACAGTCTGCCTTCAACTATAGTCTTAATGTAACAGACTAGAGATGTATTAGTTTCTTTACTGATCATCTTTAATTCTTCTAATTCCATCCTACTTTCTCTAGAAAATGTTTGTAAGGAATTCCCCATTAGTTTCATCTAACATTGTCTCCTTGAGGTTTCTGACATATGGATGGCATCTTCCCATATTTTCCATCAAAAATGCTGCATTTTCCTTCTGTTTTTATATTCTTTTGTTCATTTGATAGTGATTTGGAAAAGAGTGAAGATTTATATAGTGATGTTCAAGTTGCTTCTCATCCATGATTCTTGTCTACTCCATATTTTAGATGTCACCACGCAGATGTCTCCTTAAGTCTCCATCTGCTTCCCATAGAAAGTCATTTTTGGATATTTGCTTTTTCTATGTCTTCAGGGAAATGTTCTTTTTCTCTTTTGTTGCCATATGTGGTTTTTTTTTCCTTTTTTAGGCTCTGTCCCCATCCTTTTGAATGGGCAAAATCTGTGTCAGTCCATAGTTTCACGCCAACAGTGTGGGTGAAGCGTCATTGGTCCACTTTACTCTCCACATGGGAGACCTTCTGATGGCTTCCCCTTCTCACTTCTCATCTGAACATCAAGTTGCCTTGCAGAGCATCTAGTGCAATTTGTGATACCTAACAAACATTCATCAACTTTAGTTTCACAGGACTAAAATTGGATCTTTTCTTGCTCAAAGTTGCCATTTTTTCAACGCTAGCGAGTAAGATGCAGTTGGCTACATCTCTCAGCAGCACATAGCATGAAGACCTTTCCTGGCACACATAGTCCCAGCTCTCTTCATCCCATCCTTGTTTCTAGCTTCTCCATATGTGACTAAGCACCCAAGTATGCCACAGGTTTCACCTATATCCTTCTCTGTTGTTTTTGTTCTGGAAGGTTAGTCTCAGAATGGATACAGAAACTGATAAGCTGCTGGTGGTAAAAGACTAGAAACCTTCTAGTTAGTTTCCATTGAACTAAAAGTTTGCCTAGTTTATTAGGTTATGATTTCTTGGCATTTTCTTCCTTCCTTTCTTCCTTCCTTCCTTCCTTTCCTTTTTTTTTTTTTTAGACCTCAGAACATAATGATGAAACACCATGGTTTCCCTATTTTCTTTTTAAATAGGTCGTTAGATTTACTTTAAATAGCCACTACCATTTTTTGTTTACTTATGTACTTTATCAAAAGCCAGAGATAATTTTAATCAATCACATCTAATCTGCTTTATGCAACCCAGAGAGCTCAACTTATTGTTACGTCCATCTCCCCATTTAGCCATTTTCTCAACCACCTGAAAATTAAGTAACTACGACATATCCTCAGTATGGTATGTTCCGGACATATCAGGACCAATAATGTATTATTATTTCCTTTAAGAGATTTAGTCTGGTAGGAGAAAAGGACATGTATATAAGTAAGTGGCAATGTCTTGTATGGATATTAGGATAAAATAATTATATTACATTTTAAGAAAAAAGTGGTTATTTCTTCCAGGTAGGATTCAGAAAAGAGAGTTAATACTCGAGCTAAGTTTAAAAAGAGAAGTAGGTGCTAAAAATACATAGTAGGGGTAATTGTGGTCAGATTCAGAAAGGATAATTTATGTACAAGGAACAATGTCTGGCACAAAACTGTTTGATATGCTAGAAGAACTAAGAACAACTTGGCACTCCTGGATTATAAAATGTGAGACATACCAAGCCATTGTTAAGGCTGAAAAGTGGCCCATTAAAAATTTGAAACTATAAAAGTAGTCCGCTATAAAGTTATTACAGTCCATATCTAGTACTAGAGTTTAACACCTCTTCTCTAAAAATTGGCCTTTTAAAATAATTTCTACCTCCATTTTTAGAATGGAGGAAATATTCAGGAAATATTTGCTATAAAAATCATATTTAAGGAACATTTTAAATATGTCTAGTTTCTCGTTTTAGTTTAATGACTAAAACTCATTTTCTACGTTATTCTTCTCTTATCATCCAAAAATTTAGAAATATTAAAATGGCTTTTCTTTAGGTAAAATAGGTCACAAATGTTTAACCAAAATATACAGTGATATATTTCCTAGATCTAAAATAGCACAGATCACAATTTTTCCCTGCATTGAGAGACAAATGTTAGGCATCGGCTGAAGTGGCAAAGCACAAATGTATGGCATATGGCACACAGCTGAGAAAATTAAAAGTGCTTACACTGAGAGGAGGTCATAACCCAGTGGGTATAACCAGAACTTGGAGGGTTCATTCCATTACTGGACTGTCAACCAAGAGAACGGCAAGCGAGTATATTATACATCAAAAGTATTTACAGGGTCAGGGAGATAGAACTTGACAATGAAGAGTGAAATGGTTAAAAAAATTACCATAAAAATGCAAGGAATAAAACCTAAAGAAAAAAATGACAACGGCTGTCTTCAAGCAGTAGTATGAAAGGTGAGACTGACAATGAAAAACTAAGGCAACACTTTGTACACTCTCAATTGTTCTCATGTTCAAAGGGGAGTTCCAACTCTCCTGTATTTTTCTGGGGTGAGGACAAATAGTAGTGACAAACAAGCAACATCAAAGAAGTCCTAAATTATGTAAAAGACAATTGTATGACTCAAAGCAAAATATCCTGAAGGTATGACTGTATTATATCTCTTACTAGCCAGGAAAATAATATTCAGGCTAGTATCCATAGGGTGTTGTAATTGAGAATCTTTTAATAAAAATCTCAAGGAATACTTTTGTTGAGTGTCTACTAGATCCAGGCGCCATCCTAAGCATTTGGCATACATCAATAACCAAAAAAGATAAAGACTACCCAAATGGAACTTGATGTTTAGTTGGTATAGGCAGAAAATGAACAAGTCTAATAATTAAGTAAAATGTATCTTGTATTAACAGTGATAAGTGCTACATAAAAGAAGAGAAATGGAGTAGTTTGATGGGGGTAGGTAGAGTATCAGGGTAGAGGTAGAGATAGCTTATAGTATTAGATATGTTTGTCAGAGTATGCTTTACTAGTAACATTGGACTTGACTAAATATTTGAAGGATGTGATGGAGTTAACCAAGTGCATATGGGGAATATGGGACTGAGTATCAGTGGCATCAAAAGCCACAAAGTATCATGATTGAGGGACAGCAAAGAAGCAAATGTTGAAACACAGAAGAGGAGGAGGACATGAGAGCAAGGAGAAAGGTGAGTGAACCCTAGAATATTTAGTGTCTTGTGAGCTATTTTAAGAATTTTAGCTCTATTTTGAATGAAAATGGAGAGGAAGTATAGAATTTTGAGTAGGAAGTGAATGGTACACCTTACGTTTTTGAAGGATCAGGTGGCTTTTGTGTTTATAACACACGGGTAGACAAATTTTGAAGCAAAAAGAATAGTCAGAAGGCTATTGCAGTAACTATGGGTGAATGGATGGTGGCTCAGTCAGAAAGTAGCTATGGGGTTTATGTTTGGATTCTAGATAGATTCTGAAGGCACAGTCAACACAATTTCTGGTATTTTGGGATGTGAGGAAAAGTGATTAGTTAGGATGACTACACCTTTTTGGACAGAGTAACAGGAAGGACAGAGCTGCCATCACATCAAAGTTCAAATAGGAGTTTGAGATATGCAGATTTTGAGAGAATGATTAGTTACTCCAGTGGAACTGGATGTTAATTCCAGTGCATGTTAAACATGCAGTTAGATACAATAGTCTGGATTTTGAGACATTCTGGGTAGGATATATAAATTTGGGCATATTTGTAAGTAGTTAGTAATGAGACAAGATTAGATCACTAACAGAATGCCCATAAAGAAGGGAAGAGGACCAAGGATTGAACTCTGTGATATTCAAATATTAAGGGAGCATAAAGAAGAAACCAGGAGGGCCACCTGGGTGGCTCAGTTCTTTAAGCATCTGACTCTTCATTTCGGCTTAGGTCAGGATTCCTGAATTCAAGTCTCACTTCAAGCTCCGTGCTGATAGTGTGGAACCTGCTTGGGATTCTCTCTCCCTCTCTCTCTCTGCCCCTCCCCTGCTCTCTTTCTCTCTCTCAAAATACATTTTTAAAAAAGAAGAAACCAGGAAAGGAAACTAAGGGTTAGCAACCAGTAAGAGAAAAACCAAAAAGAAGTGTGGCATCCTAGAAGATAAGTGAAGCAATGTGCCAAGCAGGTAAAAGCTGCTGATAGTTCAAGTAACACAGGACTGAAAATTGGCCATTTGGCTCAAAAATGTAGATATCACTTTTTGCCTTTATTCAGTTATTTCCATGCAGTGACAAAGATTAAAGTTTGGTCAGAGTGAGTTAAGACAGAAAGACAATTTGAAGAAATCAAGTATAGACAACTCATTCAAGGAATTTTGATCCAAAGAAAAGCAATGAAATATGGTGGCTGTTGACAGAATGGAGTTTTCTCCACCACCTTAGTATCAGAGCAAAATAATTATACATCAAGTCAAGATTCCATGAGGGAGGCAAACCCACTAAGAGTGTTTTGGATAAGTGATTTTAGCAACATGATCTTTATGATAGCTTATCTTATATGTCAGCTTGATTAGACTAAGGGACATCCAGATAGCTGATAAAACAATATCTCTGGATATGTCTCTGGGAGTGTTTCCAGAAAATATTAGCATTTGAATGAGTAAACTAAGTAAACAAGACTGCCCTCACTAATGCAATTAGGCATCACCTGAATAAAACAAAGAGGTGGAGGAAGAGTAAATGTACTCTCTCTGCTTGAGTTATAACATCTATCTTCTCCTGACCTCAGACATCACTACTCCTGGTTCTAAACTGAGACTGAATTACAGCACTGACTTACCTGGTTCTCCAGCTTGCACACAGGCTCCATAATCATGTGAGGCAATTCCCATAACTTATATATAAGTGTATGTTGTGTGTGTGGTTCTAAACAGAACCAATTGGATACATACACACATACACACACACACACACGCACCTATACTCACATCCGTGTCCACCTCCACACACACATCCTCTTATCTAGCACCTATCAGTAAGGATTCTCCAGAGACATATAACAATACAATTGTACATATAGCATATGTTATATGCAGAATATGTATATTTTATATACACACGTATATTCACATATACATATATATATTCACATATACATATATATATTCACATATACATATATATATATTCACATATACATATATATATATTCACATATACATATATATATATTCACATATACATATATATATTCACATATACATATATATATTCACATATACATATATATATATATTCATTCTATTTTTTGGATAACTCTGATACAACTGTACACATTTATGGGAGAAGCTGAGAAAGTGACCAAAAACCCAAAAGAGAGTTGGAGTTAAATACTAAGCAGTCTTCCCAAAGTGCAGAGTTGGTTGGATAATCAAAGCTTGAGAAGAAATCTGGAAAGCCAAGGATGGCAAGGTGTCAAAGTGAGAACATAATGAAGGGCTAATGGAGAAGGCTATGAAATTTACCCTTCACATCTGGTATTGGGCCTGGAGTTACTATTGGTTGATAGGGCTGATAGCCAGGAAGAAAAGCCAAGAAGGGCAGAGGGAGGAAAGCTGGAATCTTCCATAATTTCTGCATCTGTTTCCTACCACAAGGGAGAACAAAGAAAATTGAGAACCTACCAGTGCCTATGTGCCTATCTCATACCATACCTATTACCAAATGACCTCCAGAGAATGGTACTGCTGCTATACTTCAACTTTCCAAATCTAATGCAAAATTCTCTAACCTGGAGCCATACAAACGAAAGGTTTCTGGGAAGCTTAGTTATAGCTTAGCCAAACTGATCCAGTGCAAAACCACACGTATGCTAGGGAAGGAGAAAAATGAGGACGTAGGCAACAGACAGGAGATTTGTGGCAATGTACTTGAGTAAGACAGAGGTCATCATAGCTAGCACGCAAATGAAGGAATTAGATTTACAACAGAGTAAAGGTGTTTGGGTTTATGAAAATTTATTTCCAAAAAATAGCAATCATCTCTGCTGAATGCACTGATAACAAGTATTAAAATTAAACATTAAAAATCATCATGTTAGAAGAATTTTGGTATATTTTAGTGGATAATTACCACTTAGCTGCATATAAATCTTCATAGAAGGTCAGTCACTAATAAGAAATGCATTTATTGGTGTAGCTCAATAATTTTATGGTGTATGAAATGAAGGACTAAAATGAAAAATATATATACTTGTTTATTTCTAAAGACTAAAAAAAAAAACTTTCATTTAGCCCTGATTTTAACCACCGCCTATAGTCTCATGAATACATTTGTTTTCTTTTTTTCCCCCTTATGGTAGACCACTGTTACAGTCAGTATATCCGATCATCTATTTGACAATTCCACCCCTAAATCCTCAAAATCAGCTCTGATTCAATCTGGCCAAGACTTAATCCATAGTTTTCCGTCCCACCTCTAATTCTGGTTCTTCTCTGATTCTAATAACCACTTTTTCAAGCCAGAAATATAGTAGCACTCTGACCTTTATCTCTCTGCCTCTTATTCAACCCTCCATTTAATTGCCTTACCCTGTTCCTTTTACCTTTCACGTATCTCTAGAATCTTTTCACTTATCTCAGTTTACATCACACTGTCATCCTAGTCCATACACTCTCAAACTCTCTCCCAAGTTATTAAAATAGCCTTACAGTGGATACCCTTCATCCTGTTTTTTCATGTTTATCCCAGTCCATTCTCTGGGATCTCTACATCTAATACATTTGTTTTGTGTTATATCTGCTTTAATATTTAATCATTCCCTGTTGATAAGTTGCATTCTTTAGTGTTTTTTTTTTTTATTGCTCACTAACTAATTACCACACTTTTCAACAAGAACTACCAATCTGTATGTGATTCAATTCGTTACCTCTCCAAACAGGAATAGTGGAAGAAAATGCTATGAGGTTGCTATGCTTATAACTGTTTATTAAAGGATAAAACTAAGTTGTGAGGATGTATTTTTTATGTTAATAGAAAGGGAAAAACATTGTTTTAAAATTTAGGTAAATCACGAATTTGGTGAATGCAAAAACATTTCT
This sequence comes from Acinonyx jubatus, assembly GCF_027475565.1. Classification (NCBI taxonomy): domain Eukaryota; kingdom Metazoa; phylum Chordata; class Mammalia; order Carnivora; family Felidae; genus Acinonyx; species Acinonyx jubatus. The sequence goes on from NC_069391.1 coordinate 45,716,995, forward strand.
TCACAGGACTCCAAAGGGGTAGATTCCAGAGTCTACAGAAGACATTATCAGAAGCTTTGGGGGGGGTGGGATCTAAAGGTTAGAAAAACATTCAACAATGGTTTACAAAGTTCATGGGTCTGTTGCAGGATATCTCCAATCTTATAACATGCTAATATCTCTTGTGTCAAAGAAACATGTAAAGTATGTAGGACTTGATAAACCTTAGCATTGAACCTTTTTTGTTACCAGAGTGCATCACAGAACAACTGCTCTATAGAACACTTTTGGGAATGCCACTCTAAGCATTTCAGGAGGAAATGGAGGTGTGAAGCAGTTGAGATTGAAGTAGTCCCAAGGGGTATCAAATAGAACCCGAATTGCTCTATGGGTACTAAGGGTTTGCAGGGCGAGGGGCAGGGTGGAGGAATCCCACATGAATTATATAAAGAAGGAAAGTTTGTTGAACAGAGTAGGGAAAAGGAGTGGAGTCAAAGACTACCTGAAGATATGCTACATCATTTTCCCAGTCATCAAAGGAGGAAAGAGTTAAGAAGAGAACACCAAGTAACCTGTAGGAACTCAGTACTTATGAAAACAAAATGAAGAGTTTTGTTTCCTGGCTATTTAAGCTTGACAACTGGTTTATAACTTACTCATCTGTCGAAGTCCCAGACCTTATGTCCATTATTTTATGACCAGGTTGACCAAACCCAGATTAGGCCAAACTAACTTAAACACCATCAAACATTTTTAAAAGGGGAGTAGCAATGTTACACATTTTTAAAGAGGAGAAGCATTGCAAATAGTAAAATATAATACAGAGGTAAAAATAGAAAAAAAAAAGAATGTGGACTTTTAAGACCTCATTTTGACATACTTGAAAGAAAAAAATAAGGGCAAAACCACTGTTTTACTTAAGCACTACAATACAAAACAATGTTGAAAAATAATCTAAGAACTCCTGCTCTCAAATCCATAAATTTAAGACAATAAAAATATATATGGCATTAATTAAGGACTTTTTAAAATTCTAGTGTCCCTCCTAGAGAAAGGAGTTGAATGGCATTCTAGAACATTCTCTGATCATTTCCCTAACTTTTACAGTAAGAATGTAATGCCTTATTTTGTAGGGGGGTGGGTAATGAACTTAAACAGGACAAAGACAATTCAAAGAAAATCATCTTCACAACAAAGCGGCCAATTCTGTGATTCAGGATCTAAACACATTAAAAAATGTGCCCCATATTTTTGTTTCCCACGTGATTTACACGGAAAATATGTAGGCACTGTTTTCTGCACTGCTTTATCCCATGAATCATAATTTACACCTTCCATCAGCGTTCAATTCCCATTTTCACTCTATATAGAAAGTTTCCACCTTGCTGATCATTTATTTCAGAAGGAAAGAGATACAGCAAGTCCTTATCCCCCCAGTCAGAACATAGAAACAAAGATACATGTTTTTATATTATTCTTGTATGCACATAAAAAGTATTCTTAATCAAAATTCACAATATGGTTTATCTGTGTTAATTGCCATAGGACATGAAGATGAGGTTATAATAGGGATTTCCACCTGATCTAAGTTCCTTGAAAGCAAAAGACATATCTTTGGATGAAAATTCCAAAAAATGGCAACTCTGTTTGGTTTACCATGGCCCCTGACAAACTAGAGTGATCCTACCACAAATACAGTGTTTGTTTAACTTACCAAACAGCATGAACTTGGCTGTTCCTGATATGAAAGAAGGTATGTTTATAGGTCTTTAAATTATTTTTATGACAGAAAAATAGATTTTGCTTCCTTGAACAACTTTCTTTGTGAGCAAACTCAAATGTTCCAAGATAATTGATAATAGAAGGAACAATACACAGTAAAACTCACATACAGAGAGCACAGTCCAGGCTCTATCCCACTAGTTTTCACTAATCACATCTCCCATGAAATCTTTTATCAGGGCTACTAACAAGTACACAATGGCCAACCCGAGTTTCACCTTCATTGCCTTCTCAAAGTAGTTTTTTTCTTTCCTCCAGACACCCTAATGAGCAGTGAAATGGTGCAAAGGTAGACATCAAGAAGTAAGAATGGGAGAGGTAATGGCCTGTATAACCTGAAAACTATACAATAAGCTCCTGGGTAATTGAATGTTGGTGGGACTTGGCAAAAATAGCACCAGTGGTTATAATTCATTCAGACTTAAAAGAAACTGTCCTTCCAATATCAAAGCGTAATGAAGAACTGAGTGCAAAATTTGTTGCCAGTTTATGATTATAGCATTCAGTGATCCATCCAAGGACTAATGTTGTCCCATCGTGAGTACAAGAGAAGGGCAAATAATGGGTATGAAGAACTGTCCTAAAGTCAAGTTCACGGAAGACAAGCAATTACAACCTGATTTTAGAGATCGACACCCAAAACACTTTTGTCTTTTTCTTTATGATGAATCAATTCAATACACTATTTCCTATTAATGAAGGCATTGTACTTTGGGGTAACAAAGATGTACTTCTGCTCTTGCGATTTTTTTTAAGTAATGAGGGATATAATCATGCACTTGAGTAGCTTTAGTCAAGAGAATGTTATGTAAGTTTAGAAGACTGAGCCATTAATACAGAAAAACCTCTCACTATATACTCACAGTATTGCTTGGAGGTCCAAATAGCATAACAAAGTTTTTGTATAAAGCAGGACAAGGACCATAAAGAGAAAAATTATCAATCTACTCTTTTAAAAATAATTTTAGTTATAAACCTATGTGCTAAGCATTCTGGTAGATATGAGGATACAAATGGAACAAAATACCACTCCCAGTATCAATGCAGTCATTGTGTAATAGAAAGTGAGACAGGTGGACACATACACCACTATACAAATGATTAGAAATCCTGAAGCACATCTCTTCCATTTTATTTACATTTTCTACATAGATAGAGATAGAATTCTCTCTTGTTTAAGCTGAGAGAGGAATAAATTTACAGGAATTCATGTATTTTCCAAGTAACCTGTGCTGCAATGTCTCAGGAATTTCTCTGTTATTGCTTACACTTAGTCCATAGTACACAGGAAAGAGACTATATGGTTGATGGTGCACAAATATGGCTGTAAATCAGAACTATTCAGGGAACTTTAAAAAAAATGGAGATTCTTAAACCCTGCCACAGTCGCTTTGTGAGCCACTTTGCAAACCACTAGTCTAGGCCATGTGGAATATCTCAATTTTGACAAAAGCTAAGAGCTGCTACTCAAAGAGGGAATCCTTTGTGGATTAGAGAGGATCAGGAATCACAAAGAAAGATGTGTGTATCATCACGTATCACCTAAATGCTCTCACTCAACTCTCTCCCCACTGTTTCTGGTCCACTTTCTGTGTTTCTTACACTTCCTTCTCTTCTCCTCCTGTGGTACATCTCAGAGCCTTACTTCATCTAGAATTAAACAAGATGGTAGTCCAGGTTAACATTCTATCTATACACTAAGAAATCTCCCCCAGGGGAAAATATTGACTACAAGAACTCATGGAGGAAAAAAACTAGCAATTATATCATATTTTCCACTAACTTCATTTGGAGAATCATAAACGTATTAAGCATGAACAAGAGAGAAACTGATTGACTGATTGATTGATTGCTTAAGGGGGGAAAGAATTCAGCAATGTGACCCATGAGTTCCAGAATTTAAAAATTCAGTAATTCAACAAACATTTTGAGCATCTATGCTGAATTAAGTATTACTGAACATTAGAAAAATAGGAAGGGCAACATCTCAATGCTAGCATGATATTAATCACTCCATATTTGATTTAATATTTGATTTAATTTTCATTCTTTCATTAAACAAGTAATGAGTAAGTATTGATCTTGTGCCATGTTTTGTACAGGGGATAAAGTATTGAATAATGCATGCCTAGTTCTTATTCTTTTGGATAATATTTGCCAGCAAGGGATAAAGACAAATAGGGCAACTACAACACAGTATGACAAAGTAGAGAATGCTATGGAGGATCATTGCAAGGACACATAAAGGCAACTTCATACAGACTTCAAAATAAACAAACAACAAATGCTCCAGGAAAAGTTCCTGCAAAGTTATGGAGGCAAGGTAATATGATACATTCAGGAAAGTGACAAATAGTTCATAGCAAAAGTACATTGTGGAAGGTGGAGAGAAATGTAAACTACAAGGGCCAGATTTTAAGTTGTGATGTCATACTAAGAAATTGGATTATACCTTAATAAGGAGCACCAGAAGGTTTTTAACCATGAAGAGAATAAATCAGGTTTGTCTTCCAGTATGTTCACTCAGCCTTCCAAGTTAGAACAGATTGGACAGAGTCAAGACTATGAGATACACCAGTTACAAGACTAATTAAGTAATCCAGGGGAGGAATGATGAAGAATATGGCTTAGAGTAATAAATAGGAAGATAGAACAAAGTAGCTGAAACTAAGCAATGCTAAAGCTATAAAAAAGAAGGTACTTGGTGATATTGTGTGTGTGTGTGTGTGTGTGTGTGTGCTTGTGTGTGATGGTTTAGTTCTAAGCATAAGAGGAAGAAGAGGTTAAATAAATTATTTTGGAAATGTTGAGGTTTCAGGGACCAGGCAGACTTCCAAATCAGGAATTAAACAAGCAGTGGGATGTGTGGGTCTTGACTCAAGTTCAGGAGAGAAAACAAGCTGCTGATACCGGGTTGGGAAATATTGACCCACCAACAATAATTGAAGTCATGGGAGTGAACAATTGCCAAATTTTAGTTTGGTAAAGAATGTAAGCTATGAAGATAGCCAACAAAGGAAGAGGATCCTCAAAAGTATTTATGAGGAGTAGCCAGACAGTAAGATGGATAGAAAATTCAAAAGGATGGCGTAAGGGAAGCCATGGAAAGTTTATCAACAAGGATGAAGTGCTCAATTGTGCCATATTCTATTGAAAGCTCAAATGAAAAGACTGAGGAGTATCCATTTGCTTAACATAACACTCTCTCCCCCTTTTCTGATACCTCAGAATGCATACCTGTGTATTCTCTAGTCAGAAATTTGTTTTTTTTGCTTTTGTGTTTATTTCAGGTAGAATTTTTGTATAGTAGTAGAGGCTTTACTTTCTTCCATTTTGAAATTGGGTTTTTAGTAATGCCTATTGTTAAAGGAATGGTCATGTGCATAGGTGCTAATTATTTTTCCCAAAAAAGTTTGTCATCGTCTAAACATGCTACATCTTACTGAAATCCTGATATGAATTTATAACATTACATTATAGGCATCATGAAGCCATGAAATCAATTTAGTGTCTCCACCATTGTATATCCCAGCACTCACCATTATGACTGCCACAAATTAGATGCTCAAAATTTACTTTTGAGTGAATGAATATATGAATGAATGGAAACACTAGAGGCAAGAGCTAGAATTATATGGTATTTCCATTATATAGCCTGCAAAATGGAGACGGATTCTGGGGGAAAAATCAATTGAAATGCAAAAATAAGTATTAACTGGTCATCTGAGAAAAGCCAAGGAAACTTTTATACTAATTAGCAAAAATAAAAATCCTCTGTCCAACCCTTAGATGCATTCGTGCATATATTTTCTAACAAAAGAATTTAGCTGACTAAACTCTATTAAGGATTACTAGAAAATACAAGAGAGCCAAAAAAATAACTGAACAAGTGACTAAGATGACAACAAACAAAATCAGCACCGACAAGGGCAAAATAGTGCAATGTGGAAGCAACAATTTAAATGATTCATTCATGGTAGTATGTTGTGAATTAATGGTAGGTCCTCAGGTAATCATGTTTAGTCACTTTAAAGCACTCATTACTAAACCACCACAGTGAATGTCATCTATTCACTAGCCTTTTCTTTGCTACAAAATGTCAGAGGTAAGTCTATTGCTATCATTTTACTCATTTAACTTCCTCTGTTTCTTTGATAGCACATTCAATTAAGTGTTTTGAGTATATGCATATTCTGAGTGGACAGAACTATTGCTCCAAAATATAAGAGGAAACAAAAATTGGAACTAAAAGGCACTCTCACATGTATCAACCACCTAGGTCTCCCAACACTTACAAAAACAATTGCAAGCATGTTGGAAGGGTCTCTAGGATAAAATGATGCCAAGGGGGAGCTAGTTGCTAGAGATGGAGGGGTCACAACTCGTTCTGCTGCAAGCAAAAAGCATTCAACCAGAATCCTTTAATGATACATAAAATTATCTCCCTCAACATGAATCCAAAAGCAGGTAGTTCAGGTATTGGTTCAGTGGCCTAGGAACATGGACTCTTTATTTTCCTGCTCTGCCATCCCACTGGATTACTGCCTTGATCTTTTGCCTTGTCTACTCATGTTTTAAGATGGTTACCACAATTTCAGAGCTCTCATGTAGTTAAAATACAGCTTGAGAGAATTTGCTCTCCCCCTCTCCTTTCTCCTTCTTCCTGTTTCTTTTCAGGAGATAAATTATTTCCTAAACCCCCCTCCAAAAGACTTTTTCTGCAGTGTATTATAGGTCACATATCCATGACTTAGGTGTGCTCTCAACTCCAGATCTGCCAACAAGAACAGAAGGAAATGAGAAGTGGTGGCAACCAACAGTGTCCGTCTCTTCCTTTGAATAGACTACTCATGGCTAACACACTTGGTATTTTCTTTCTTCATCTTATTTCTCCCACACAACTTTTCTAAGCTGACTTCATTGCCTTTTCTGTAAGCCTAAATAAAGGTAGCATTTTGTTTCTTATCAAGTTCACATATGAACAGCATTACAATTTCCCTGAATAAAGTATTTTGCTCCTTGAATTTTAGACTTCCTAATTGATTACACTTACAAATAACATATAAGTAAGAAGGTTGAACTGCACAAGTAAGAGAGTGGGAGAAAATCTATTGTTGTGCTTGTAAAACTCATTTCTTCTGTTTGTTAAATGGACCATGAAAATTCAGCTATGTTAATAATATTTTATTTATAAAGTATTAAATTTTTGGTAATCAAGTCAAAGCTTAATGTATTTGTAATGCAGAAAATGAAAAATTTTATCTGGAGTATTGCTATTTTAAATTAATGACAAGAACTACTCTACATTTTTGGTACATTAGCATTGTTCTATCTACTAAAACTGAAAACTCCTTCCTGTATATTCTTAAAACAGATATAGTCTATAAAGCAGAGAGGTTTTGTAACACAAGGAAGAATAGGTATTGAAAGGGCTCTAAAATCCTGTAGCTTTTAAATCTGGAAGTGACTACTGGTCTAAATCCCTCATTTAATAAATGATACAATGGAGACTCTGAGATATGAAGTGACTTGCCTAGGGTTGCTGAATAACTAAAACAGAAGTGCCAATGTGGTGGTAAACTAGGAGGACCCTAGGCTCACCTTGTCCCCAAAATACAACTACAACTATTTAACTATCAAGTCATCCCAAATACCCCAGAAATTTATCTGAAGAGTGGCACAACAAACTACACAAATAAAGGTGGAGAAGAGGCCACAGAAAAGAATATAGGAAGTGCAGAGACTGGGTCTGAGAGACGGAGAGAAACAGAGAGAAACGTCACCACTGAGGTGGGGAGACACAGTCACAGAGATGGGCAAAAGACAGACTAGCAAATGGGGAAACGAATTCCCATAGCAATTGGCTTGGAAAGCAAGAGGGGCTAAGTTTTTTGAGTTCTTACAACCAGTGGGGCTTAAAGTCTGGAATTCTAAAGGTCAGCAGGCTTGGCTCAGAGAGCTCAGAGGACATTTGGGGCTGCTCTTGAGAAAAAGACAGGGCAAAGAGCTTGCAGACATACAACATAGAAATAGTTTTCTGAAGAGCATCTGGGGCACACAGTGGGGATTTTATTTGTTCTTGTGTGAGTGTGGACCTGAGAGACAGCTTTCAGGGAGAAAACCTTCTGGAATGAAAGGAACTGGCTGTACAATTTCCCTCCCCTGCTCCTCAGCACAAACACAGAATCACCTGTGGAACCAGCATAGTTCCAACACTTACTACCTAACTTTGTTATACTACATCCCCCCGCCCACCCCCTCCACCCCCACACTCTGGTGCAACTGCCCTTTCTGGGCATGCTTGCCCCAGTCCCAGCAATGCAGACCCTCTTCCCCAGAAAACCAGCCCAAACTCCTGAAGATTGCATCTTTCCACCAGGGAGTTTTGCAGAGACTTGGTTCCAGTGGTGAGAGGTATCATTTCACAAACAGAAGGCAGCACACCTAGTTAAAACATGTCACATCAGGCCAGGGACTAAACATTGCCCACAATAGGCAAAGAGAGCCTCTACAGACAACTGGCCTGAAGGATCAAGTGGCCAGAACAAAACAGCAGAGCACACTCAGCATACACTGGAAACATTCACAGAAGAGCCAGGCCCTGGGAAACAGGGAATACTATACTGCAGGACACTAAAGGACCTCTTCCTTATAAAGCCATTACCCTCAAGAACAGGAGACATAGCTGACTTACCCAACACAGGGAATCAGGCACAGAGACTTAGACAAAATGAGAAGACAGAGGAATTTATCTAAAATCAAAGAACAGAAAAAGGTCATCAAAATTAACAAAAGCAGACCTACACCAAATAATGGGGGAAAAACCAAGTAGCAAGACAAAAGATCACAGTAACTAACAAGGGAAACCCCATTAGGCTATCAGGAGATTTTTTAGCAGAAACTTTCCCAGCCAAAAGAGAGTGGCATAATATATATTCAATATGCTGAATGGGAAAAATCTGCAGCCAAGAATATTCTATCCAGCAAGGCTGTCATTCAGAATAGCAGCAGAGAGAGTTTCCCAAATAAAAACTAAAGGTGTTCATGACCACTAAACCATCCTGCAAGAAATATTAAGGGGATTCTTTGAGTGGAAAGGAGAGATCAAAAATGAGAGTATGAAGGTAGGAAACAAAAGCAGTAAAAATGAGTATTTCCGTGAAAAAAAAAAAAAAACAGTCAAGGAACTCACAAAGTAAAACTATGTAAAACATGACAACATATACATAAAACATGGAGAGAAGAGGAGTAAAGAAAGGGTTAAATGCAAATAACCATCAAGTTAATGTAGACTGCTATGTGCTAAAGAGTTTATATACAAACCTAATCATAACCATATATCAAAAAACACTTGTAAATATGCAAAGAATAAAGTGAAACAAATCCCAGTATACCACTAAAGAAAACCAGCAAACCATGAGAAAAAGACAAAAAAGGATCAAAGAATAATTTCAGAAACACAGAACAAGTAATAAAATGACAATATATATCAATAATTACTTTGAATCTAAATGGACTAAATGCTCCAATCAAAAGAAATAGGGTGACAGAATGGATTAAAAAACATAAGACCCATCTATGAGTTGCCTACAAGAGACTCATTTTAGACCTAAAGACACCTGCAGATTGAAAGTGAGGGGATGAAAAAATATGTATCTTGCAAATGGGTGTCAAAACAAAGCTGGAGTAGTGATACTTGTATAGATAACTAGACGTTAAAATAAAAACTGTAATAAGAGACAAAGTGACAAAGAGACAAATTTTATATATATAATATATAATCATGTTATATGCTATTATTAACTATGTAATAATTAAGGGGATAATCCAACAAGAAGATATTAACAATTATAAATATTTATGCACGCAACATAGATGTACCCAAATATATAAAAGAGTTAATAACAAACATAAAGGAACTCATCAATAATACAAAAATGGTAGGGGATTTTAACACCCCATCTACATCAACTGACAGATCACCTAAACAGAATGTCAATGAGGAAATAAGGACTTTGAATGACACACTGTAATTTAACAGATACATTCAAAAATTCCATCCTAAAACAGCAGAAACAACACTGTTTTCAAGTACATATTCCCCCAAAAAGGTCACATTTTAGCTCAAAAAATTAGCCTCAACAAATTCAAGAATATTAAAGTCATACCATGCATCTTTTCTGACCACAACACTATGAAATTTGAAATCTACCACAAGAAAAAAAATCTGGAAAGACCACACATGGAGGTTAAACAACACACTACTTAAGAATGGACAGGTCAACCAGGAAATCAAAGAAGAAAAAATACATGGAAACAAATGAAAATGAGAACACAATGGTCCAAAACCTTTGGGATGCAGCAAAAGCAGTTCTATGAGGCAAGTTTATAGCAATAAAACTCTACCTCAAGAAGCAAGAAAAATCTCAAACAACCTACCCTACACCTCAAGGAGCTAGCAAAACAAAACCTCAAACCAGCAGAAGGAAGGAAATAATAAAAATTAGAGCAGAAATTGGTGATATATAAAAGAAAAAATATAACAGATCAATGAAATCAGGAACTGATCAATTTCAAAAAAAGAAAAAAGTCAGTAAAACTGATAAACCTCTAGCCAGTCTGATCAAGAAAAAAAGGATAAGGACCAAAATAAATAAAAATCACAAATGAGAAAAAAGAAAGAACAACAAACACCACAGAAATACAAAGATTTATAAGATATTATGAAAATCTATATACCAACCAATTGGACAAAGAAGAAATAGATAAATTCTTAGAAACATATAAACTACCAAAACTGAAATAGGAAGAAATAGAAAATGTGAAAAGACTGATAATCGGCAAAAAAAAAAAAAAAAAAAAAAGAATCAAAAATGCCCACCAAACAGAAGTCAAGGACCAGATAGCATTACAGGAGAATTCTACCAAACATTTAAAGAGTCAATAACTATTTTTCTCAAACTATTCCAAAAATTAGAAAAGGAAGGAAAATTTCCAAATTTATTCTATGAGGCTAGCATTACCCTGATACCAAAACCAGATAAAGACACCACTAAAGAAGAGACTTATAGGCCAATACCTCTGATGAACACAGATGCAAAAATCTTTTTAAAAAATACTAGCAAACTAAATTCAGTAATATATTTTTTAAAAATCTTTCACTATTTCTGGGTGGCAAAGGTGGTTTATTATTAAAAAATCAGCGTGATACCTAAATAAGAGAAAATATATGAGCTATATGATCATTTCAATACTTAGTAAAAACAATTGAAGAAGTAAAATATCCATTCATAATAAAAACCCTCAACAAAGTAGGGTTAGAGGGAACATACTGCAACATTAAAAAGGCCATATATGAAAAACCCACAGCTGACATAATCCTTAATGGGGAAAAACAGAGTTTTTCCCCCAAGGTCAGGAACAAGACAAAGGTGTCCACTCTTACCATCTTTACTGAATACAGTACAAGAAGTCTTAGTCACAGAAATCAGAAAACACAAAGGAATAAAAGTCATCCAGATAGGTAAGGAAGAAGTAAAAGTTTATTTCCTGGTAACATGATACTACTGTATAGAAAAACCAAAGGCTCAATTAAAAAAAAGAACTGATAAACAAATTAGGTAAAGTCACAGAATACAAAATCAATGGACAGAAATCTGTTGTATTTCTATATATCAATAATGAAGCAGCAAAAAGGAGAAATTTTTAAAAATCCCATTGAGAATTGCACTAAAAATAGTAATAGCAACAGACCTAACCAAAGAGGTGAGAGACCTGTACTCTAAAAACTATAAAGCACAGATTAAAGAAAGTGAAGATGACACAAAGAAATTAAAACACATTTCATGCTTATAGATTGGAACAAATTGTTAAAATGTCTATATTACCCAAAGCAATCTACAGATTTAATGTAATCCCTATCAAAATACCAACAACATTTTCAACAGAACTAGAACAAACAATCCTAAAATTTGTCTAGAACCACAAAAGACCCGAATAGCCAAAGAAATCTTGAAAAAGAAAAGCAAACCTGAAGTCCACAATTCCAGACTTTAAATTATATTACAAAGCTATAGGGATCCTACAGTATGGTACTGGCACAAAAACAGACACACAGATCAATAGGACAGAGTAGAAAACCCAGAAATGAACTCCCAACTGTATGGTCAATTAAACTTCAACAAAGCAGGACAAAACATCCAACAGGAAAAGATAGTCTCTTCAACAAATGCTGCTGGGAAAACTGGACAGCAATATGCAAAAGAATGAAACTGGACCACTTTCTTACCCCACACACACAAGTAAATTCAAAATGGATTAAAGGCCTAAATGTGAGACCTGAAACCATAAAAATCCTAGGAGAGAACACAAGCAGTAACCTGTTTGACACCTATTGTAGCAACTTTTTTCTAGATAGGTCTCTTGTGGCAAGGAAACAAAAAGCAAAAATAAACTATTTGGACTTCACCAAGAAAAAAAGCTTCTGGACAGTGAAGGAAATGATCAACAAAATTGAAGGGCAACCTTCAGAAAGGGAGAAGATATTAAAAAATGATATATTTGATAAAGGGTTAGTATCCAAAACATATATAGAACTTCTACAACTCAACACCTAACAAATAATCCAATTAAAAATGAACAGAAGAGATGACCAGACATTTCTCCAAAGACATACATATGGCCAAAAGACACATGAAAATGTTATCACCTACAATCAGAAAAATGAAAATCAAAACTGCAATGAGATATCATCCCATACCAGTCAAAATGACTAAAATCAACAACATAGTAAACAATAGGTGTTGGTGAGGATGCATAAAAAAAAGGGCAGCCTCTTGCATTGTTTGTGGGAATACAAACTGTTGCAGCCACTGTGGAAAACAGCATGGAGTTTCTTTAAAAAGTTAAAAATAGGACTACCCTATGATCCAGTAATTACACTACTGGATATTTACCCAAAAAATCAAAAATACTAATTCAAAGGGATACATTCATCCCTATCTATTGCAGCATTATTTACAATAGTCAAGATATGGCAGCAGCCCAAGTGTCCAATGATTGATGAATGGATAAAGAAGTGGTGTGTGTGTGTGTGTGTGTGTGTGTGTATGTATACACATATGCATATATATGTATATATATACATATATGTATATATATATGCTTATAGATTGTAAGAACAAATTGTTAATATATATCTATATGCATGGGTACACACACACACACATATATATACATGTGTACACACACACACAGGAATATTATTCAGTCATAAAAAAGAATGAAATCTTGCCATTTGCAACAACATGGATGGAGCTAGAAAGTATAATGCCAAGTGAAACAAGCCAGTCAGAGAAAGATAAATACTCTATGATTTCACTCGTATGTAGAATTTAAGAAACAAACAATCCAAGGGGAAAAGAAGAGAGAAAAATCAATAGACTCTTAATTATAGAGAACTGATGGTTACCAGAGGGGATGGATGTGGGGGGATGGGTTTAATAGGTGATGGGATTAAGGAGTACACTTGTCTTGATGAACACTGAGTGATGTATGGAATTGCTGAATCACTATATAAAGACAAATAATAACTAAAACAGAGCCAAGATTTAAGAAGTTGTCTATCTGGAATTTCTACTTTTCCTACTTCAGAACTGCCCTCTCATACTTTCAATCAAAAAACTAAAACGCTCATGGATTGAGGTAATCTGGTTCACTGGAAGTTAAAATTTTTGTTTCAATTTTGACTACCAAATCTTTCTAAAATATATTTGTTTCCTTGTCTTATTACAAAGTTTAGACCGAATATTATTTCATGCATTCTAGATTATTTATAATATGGAAGCATCTTGTTATCTTCATAGTGAGCACCATATTTTTAGGGTTTTGTGACCAGATTTTGAATTTATAAAATTAAGCTGAAGTTTTGTATTACTGACCTTAGGTCACTTCTTGGACAATGTTGATTTGATCATTTTTATGTTCATGTTGTTATTTTGGTGCAAATAAAGAGTGCAAGTGGGGGAGGGACCGAGAGAGACAGGGAGACACAGAATCTGAAGCAGATCCAGGCTTCAACACAGGGCTTGAACCCATGAAACATGAGATCATGACCTGAGCTGAAGTCGGACACTTAACCGACTGAGCCACTCAGGCACCCCTGTTAATTTCTAAAAGAAAGATACGAGCTTTTCTTTAGATCTCCATCTTTATGTTTAAACAAACCATCAAGCACTAAAAAAAAATTCTGATTGGGATTATTATGCATTTTATTTTGGCCTTCCCATAGTTCTTATATTGTCCAGTTTTTAAGGGAAATGGCAGATCAATGATAAATGATTTGAGGATGTAAAAGATTTAATCACTATTCTAATTCTCTGATGATCCAAAACCAGCATTAATAAAGGGCATCAGGAAGTCTTCCACAGGTTTGTTGGAGGTAGGAAGAGAGCTTTTCTCTCTTTTTAACACAGGGAAAACTCAGAGCACATGTAACTCTCAGCTCTGCCTTCCTTAAATTTAAGCCAGTTAGGTGAACTTTTGAGCATTCTTCTAAAAATGAAACAAGTATTCTTGCACACATGCTCAATCATTTTCTGTGCTTATTGGCAAACCAGTTGTGGAAATATCTAGGCTAGCAGCTTCAAGGGTTGCAGATTCAGAATTATAACTTCTCTTTCATACCTCATTTCAGGGTTGTGTAGAGTCAGGTTGGGTGGGACAGAATAAGATAGGGCAGGAAAGAATATGGTAAGCCTTTCTAAATGGAAAGTATTCCAATACTATGTTCTCAAAATGTCTAAGTTAGTCAATAAATAGTATTTAGAGTAAGCATGAATATACTTATTTTAATTATTGATTCCTTGTTAAAATTTTGTCATTTCATGCTTTTGCAGTGGAATTTACACATAGACAAGACTTAAAATGAGGGCATCTTGTTATTTGGGTTTCAAAATATAAATAGGGTATGAGACACATATGTTTTAGATTAATTACAGAAGATGAGTAATGTTTTAGTAACAATTTAGCATACCCCAGCAAAGTGAAAATGAAAGGTAAGGGTATCGTGATTTCCAAACTATAGGTGATATAATACCCATGTGGCTGAATCATCATCATCAACTTAGATGACTGAATACCTACTGAGCCCTTGATATTATTCAAGACATCATGAGTTCTATAAACTATGACTTTCCTAAGATACTGCCTTAAATGAACTCAATAGGATTCATTGATGTAGAACTTCTATTAGCTCTAACTATTTTGGAAGTTTTGTTCTACCTCATAGAAGTTCAAATCTCCCATTTCCAAAAGCAGGTGTTAAACTCAGTAGCTTGCTCTGTGCATATTGGTGCATTGCATATATTTTATAGCTTTATCTTTACCTCGGCATGTATATATTTATGTCCCATATTTGCTGAACATTTCCTAAGACATCATTGTTTACTAGATGTACATCAATAAGGTAAAATACATACATACATACATGAATAAATGAATCCTAGCCCCAGTTTTTAAATATTTTCCATTTAAAATTCTTTGAAAGGGCATCTTAGAAAAAGGACATATGGTACATGGTTACGTTTTTCCACCCCATCTCCATCCCTCGAACAATGTATTGCTGAGACGATGGTGGAACAAAGTAATAATCTGTAAATGGGTCTCAGTTTAAAAAGATTAAGTAACAACTTGATCCTATAGGGCAATTTTTTCTCTCATCACAGATATTAACTGTCAAACTTAAGACTTATCATAGGTTTTTATCAATAATTTGAGAAATGACATCAGCAAGATGGGGGAATAAGAGGACCCAGCCCTCATAACCACACAGAAACACATTTTAGCAATCTCCTACAAACAAGAATAGCTTCTTCAATAGAGTTGAGAAAACTGGATATCCACATGCAAAAGCATAAAATTGGACCCTTATATCGTATGCAAAATCAACTCAAAACCTCAAAAAGGTTTAAATATAGGAACTGAAATTGTAAAACTCCTAAAGAAGACAAAAAAAGCACTTTGATTGGTCTTAGTGATATTATTTTCGGATTGGAGACCAAAAATATAGCCAACAACAGCATCAACTGCAAACAAGTGTGATTATGTCAAACTAAAAAGCTTCTGCACAGCAAAGAAATCCATGAACCAAATGGATAGACAACCTCCACAATGGTAGAAATTTTTTATATATTCAGTGGATTTACAAACCATTTATTGGATAAGGGATGAATATCCAAAAAATATAAGGAACTCAAACCAACAGTAAGGTTCACAATAGCCAATATATGCAAACAATCTCAATGTCCATCATTGGATGAATAAAGAATATACATCTACTATGGTATACATCTACAATGGAATATTATTCAACCTTTAAAAAACACGAAAATCCTGTCATTTGTAGCAACATGGGTGGACCTGGAGATCATTAAGCTAAATGAAATAAACCAGACACACAAATACCCTATGATCTCACTTACATATATAATCTAAAATGGTTAAACTCACATAAGTAGAAAGTAGATTAGTGGTTGCCAAGGGCTGTGAGAGAGGAAGATGGAGGGTAATAATTAAAGGGTACATAGATTCAGTAATCTAAGGTAAAGTTCTGGAGATGGACAAGATAGCATCATGTCTACAGTTAACAATATTGTATTGTATACTTAAAATTTGTTAAGAAGATAGATGTTATGTACAGTATTCTTATGACATACAAAAAATAATAGTAATAAAGGATGCAGGAAGAAACTTTGGAAGGTGATGGATACATTTGCAGTCTTGATTATGGTGATGGTTTCACAGGTATATACTTATCCCCAAACTCATTGGATGTGTACACTAAACGTAAAACTTTTTGTATGGTAATCTACCTCAATAAAATGGTTTAAAATAAAAAATGAAATAAAATAGGTTAGCATGGTTAAATACAAAAAAAAAAACAATTTTGCCGAATTCTAAGATTTGGGTGGTAATATCATGCACAACTCAAAGTTGGTTGCCCAACTTTGCACTTGCTCTGAATTGACAACTAATCAGTAGTTGTCCTCACTATTTTACAGCTTAAGTCAGAAGCTAGAGAGAAAACTATCTCAGGAGTGATGAATTTTTATTTGCTACTACCAAAAATATTTCTTGATGCTTCTTTTCCCTTCAAGAGGGAAAAGTTATACATATTCTCCATTTAATCTGATGTAGCCATGCTCTATGTTTCAAGCCATTGAAACATATTTCCTCAAACATATTTCCTCTGTGTTGTCTTGATCTAACAAGATAGCACAAGAGGGTGTTTTAATCATTGATATGGATCTGGTAGGGTTCCTCCTTTATGTAGGTACTCTTAGCTTGTTCAGAGGGCCTCCCGCTTTAATACTTTATTTTATCCCAGCAACGTTTTTGTGGTATTAGAGCTAGAATCCAATTCCAAAACCAAGAAGCCCAGACATTCCCTTTTTAGAAGAAACAGCCATGACCAGCTCAGTGACTTTCACAGGGCAAAATTCAACAAATTCCTGGAACCACAGCTTTCTCACCAACCCACAGTCTATTTTTGCAACACTGTACCATTAGGGAATTTAACTGCAAGCAGCAAAAAACAATTCTGGATAACTTAACCAAACAAAAGGAATTTATTGGAAGAATATGGCATAGCTGACAGAAACCAAGGAAGAACCAAAGAACTAGGTCAATAAAGGGAAGAATGAAAAGTAGTGCAATTGATTGGGTAACAGGAACAAATAACATTATCTCTCACATGCATTCCTGGCGATGAAAGAACCAGGATCAGTTTTGGTCTTTAGGTCTCTGTTAAAGTTTATAATTCCAGAGATCCATTTCCTGAAATTTGGTAAAAAGAGGGGAGGGGATGGAAAAGGGTAGAACACCTTTTATTGACTACTGGCATCAAAACTGTATCTCACGGTAAAGATGTTAGGCCTAAAGAAAAAAACCAGGTGCTGATAGAAGGAAAAATGTATGCTGATTAAGTTAAAATAACATTTGCCAGAATCAAGTTTAACAGTTAATCTTACACCACCCCCATAGAGTATTCAAAATAGTTATTAACAAAGTTAAGAGGGAAAAGAGGAGATTAGAAAAATCATCAGGAATAAAACAGTTATGACAACTATCATTATGATGTACTTTCCAGCATACAATTGGTGCTTCAATATATAATAATAATGCTCTGCACAAGCTATGAGTGCAATTCAGATTCTTAGCATGAGACTTAGAATAATGGGGGGAAATTTCATTAATCCAGGGAAGTCTACATTAGTCAATTGTCTCTTTTAGAATATTTGTGTTATTGTTAAATGTACACATTTGGTCCAAAATCCTAATTAATAGAGGTCTAGACTAAATTTCTCCAGTGATATTTAAAAAAGGCCCAGAGACACATGTCCCCCCATGTTTATAGCAGCACTATCAACAACAGCCAAAGTATGGAAAGAGCCCAAATGTCCATCAATGGATGAATGGATAAAGAAAATGTGATATATATATATATATATATATATATATATATATATACACACACACACACACACATATACATACACACACATACACACACACACACACACACACACACACACAAAATGGAGTACTACTCAGCAATCAAAAAGAATGAAATCTTGCCATTTGCAACTACATGGATGGAACTGGAGGGTATTATGCTAAGTGAAATTAGTCAGACAAAGACAAAAATCATATGACTTCACTCATATGAGGACTTTAAGAGACAAAACAGATGAACAAAAGGGAAGGGAAACAAAAATAATATAACAACAGGAAGCGGAACACAACAAAAGAGACTCATAAATATGGAGAACTGAGGGTTGCTGGAAGGTTGTGGGAGGGGGGATGGGCTAAATGGGTAAGGGGCATTAAGGAATCTACTGAAATCATTGCTTCACTATATACTAATTTGGATGTAAATTTAAAAAAATACAAAATAAAGTTAAATCAAAAAAAAGGCCCAGAAATAATGTTTTTATTACTAACAACTAGGTAATCACACGGCTGATAATAATTTTCGAAATCAGCTAAAACACTGAAAGAATTGTATATTCCAAATACTGCTTAAGTACTTTATGTGTATTAACCCATTACCACTCACAATGCCATCATGTAGGTTCCATTAGTACCACCATTTAATGGATGAAAGAGATGAATACCAACAAGTAGGTATTAATGCCATCACTGTTTTACAGACAAAATGGAGATCACACAACCAATAACTGGAAAAGTACAGATAATGATCTGATAATAAAGATTTTTCATGTAACAAATGTTTAAAACGTCTGTACAAATCAAAACCACACTCAGAGACCACCTCACGCCAGTCAGAGTGGCCAAAATGAACAAATCAGGAGACTATAGATGCTGGCGAGGATGTGGAGAAATGGGAACCTTCCTGCACTGTTGGTGGGAATGCAAACTGGTGCAGCCGCTCTGGAAAACAGTGTGGAGGTTCCCCAAAAAATTAAAAAATAGATCTACCCTATGACCCAGCAATAGCACTGCTAGGAATTTACCCAAGGGATACAGGAGTGATGATGCATAGGGGCACTTGTACCCCAATGTTTATAGCAGCACTCTCAACAATAGCCAAATCATGGAAAGAGCCTAAATGTCCATCAACTGACGAATGGATAAAGAAATTGTGGTTTATATACACAATGGAATACTACGTGGCAGCGAGAAAGAATGAAATATGGCCTTTTGTAGCAACGTGGATGGAACTGGAGAGTGTTATGTTAAGTGAAATAAGTCATATAGAGAACAAATACCATGTGTTTTCACTCTTATGTGGATCCTGAGAAACTTAACAGAAGACCATGGAGGGAGGGGAAGAAAAAAGAAAAGAGGTTAGAGAGGGAGGGAGCCAAAACATAAGAGACTCTTAAAAACTGAGAACAAACTGAGGGTTGATGCGGGGTGGGAGCGAGGGGAGGGTGGGTGATGGGTATTGAGGACGGCACCTGTTGGGATGAGCACTGGGTGTTGTATGGAAACCAATCTGACAATAAATTTCATATTTTAAAAAATAAATAAATAAAAATAAATAAAATGTCTGTACATTTTCTTTCTCAATCAAAATACTCCAGCAATCTTATTCAGACTATTATTCTGCTCATCAATCTATTTCTCTGGGTGACTAGAAAAAGTAAATTTAGCCAATCCCTTTGGAAATCATCCCAAATCAAGAATCGGCAAGGTCTGAGGTAACATATTACCGCATTTGCAACCACTACCTCAAGCACCACCAGCACCAGAATGATATAAAAACGGGTCACAGATAGCAATATTGTCAAGTAATGTCATAAAACAGTTCAAAGAAGGAATATTCTCATCAAAAAGCTATTTTTTCCAGTTAACATAACAGCATTTTTTTAAATACCACTGAGTCATCTCTTTAGAAGGGGGTTTCATCTGAGTCATCCTAGCTAACAAACCACAAATCCTTAAAATTTAGAACCAAGTCTAAGGGCAATTGTGTGCCCTCCTGAAAACTTGGGTGCAAGCAAGGCTAAGAAAACAGCTGTGAACTGTCATTTATTGGAGCTGATAGTGTTTGAATTAGGAGAAAATCATATTCATTGGCAAAAGTTCAGGAAATAAATTGTACAGAATGCCTTTGCATAATATCTGGTTTTTGAAAGAACAGTGAAAGTTGTAGAACTTAATGACCCTCAAGCTCTGCTTCTTAGAATAGTGCCCTCTTTGTACGATCTTCATGGCCAATGGTTTTGGGCATCAACCCATTAGCCAGTGAATCAGGTACTGAATACCAATTATGTATTTACCATGATACTCATGCTACTAGCAAGGCAAAGGACAGGATTGCTTTCTACAAATGGTTCATGTCTCCCATCAGAAGTTTTCAAGTCTATAACTGGATGGGCTGGATTTCATTTAATATAACTCTTAAATGTCCAGCCTATCCTTGAGAAATACCCAGGCCCCATCTCATGCACAGTTTTAAGGATTGAGGACACCAATAACTAACACAGAATATTTGTTTGGACAAGTTATTTTCTTACCCCCAACAATCAGTCCCTGAAAATTTCAAAGTAGAAACTATCACATTAAAAAGTAATTTATCATTAAAGCAATGAGGATCATTAATTCGATGACATTGTAACATGGCATTTTTTTTCTGGCAATTATAGCCAACTTGAAAATAGAGAATGATTTTAACTGCCAATGGGTACTTTTCCTTTATAATTGTAAATATTTCAGTATAAAGTAAGTTATGTGGTTTGAGTGCCAAAAGCTTATAGACCTGGTCTTTTTTTCTTTACTTCTTTTTTTTCTTCAAACCCTCACTGGTGTATGGCAGTTTTTTAAAAGTGTTGATGAATGAATAAAGAGGAATACAAGGACACTATTATGCATAGATAAACACTGTAAACTCGTTATGCCCAGGCAAGCATACAGTAAGAGACAGGATGGCTGTTTCTCAACTCTCACTCCCATTTCAGATAAATCTACTCCTCAGTAACAGACTATTGAATGGTTTGAAGCTTCCCATGTTACTGGAACACTTTAGTATAATGGCTGAATAATCTTGTCTTATCCTTCTACAATTGAAATGTGTAATAGGAGGTATCAACTTAATCTGGGCACGGTAAGTCCATATTATGAAGAAAGAATAATGGAGACCACATCTATCTTTTTTTCTTTACCTGCACATAAGAATTAAAGAATTCAAAAATCTAAATTAGGGGTTTCCAAATGGTGTTCCTCCAATCCCCAAGAGTCTACCTCAGCAAGTCAAGAGAAAACTGAATAGATGGCATCTGGGCTTCTCACAATTACCATCCTTCTCCACCAAATTGCAGCCAGAAAAAGTAACTCTTTTTCCTATTTTGTATATAACAATCTAAATAACATTATGTTTGGAACAAAAAATGGGATACTACAAATTTGAGATCACTCATCTAAATGAGCTCTATTTCTTATATAGTTGTCAAGTTGAACTATCATACATTTTATTGCAGTGTTGTGGCCATTCAAAACATTTTGGACACTTCTCTGGAAAATGCCTTTAGATAAGATGGTCTAAACTTTTTAGTTTATTCTGATGGAAAATATTCAACTCTTAAAAGTGGGCAGTTTTACAGAACAGCCAATTTCTTTACACCAGTTCCAAGGTTCAAGGTAAGAGATTAAGCTAAATAATTAGTATCATCTGATCACATGTGACAATAAAACAATGAGATGTTCAATCCTCATATGGATGATGGCCAGGGAGATGTTGGAAGATGGAAAAGATGTCATTTGATGTTGCTTGTATATCTATGCAGATGACAGTCTTCAACAGGAGTGTTTAATGATGTTTATATGATGAAATTATTCTAAGTTTTCAGCTGGCTTAACATGAGAGAGAGAGAGGGAGGTGAGAGGTAGAATAGAGAGAGAGGTGGAGGAGGAATAGCCCTATTTCCTTCTCAAGAACTAATAAGAATTTACCAAGTATTTGTTAGCTATCCTCATTATGGATTTCACTAATTCTTACTTTTCCTTGAATGGCCCTCAAAATCCACTATTTTCTGCCAGTGGAATCTTAACTCCACTGTCCATGGTCAAGACCATGACTAATGACCCTCAGATATAAAAAAGTGAATGAGATTTGCTATGTGTTTGCTGCCAATCTCACAGGAATTTAACAAATGAAAAGCAATGTTTAATAACAGGAAAGTTAGATATGCTAACTAAATTATTAATTTGGACTTTTTAATGATGTGTATGGGTAGCTCCCCTTTTTTGAGTCCCTAGTCAATCCCATGCAATGGACCTTCATATACATTGTTACTCCATCCCCACCATCAACCTTGCCTACAATTACAGGAACTCTAAGTGGTAGAGACGCTAAGGCAACCTATTTGCATTCTTCCTTCATTCAGGTCTTTGCTCAAATCTGGTCTTTCCAGCCTCTGACATTCTCTCTCCTGTAAATGTTTTGTTTTCGTTCACAGCACTTCTCCTCCCCTAACAGATTACACATAGGTTTACTGGTTTCCTCCACCCACAGACTCTACGTGTGGTATTTTTTGTTTGTTTGTTTACTACTCAATTCCTAGTGCACTTATGTAACAGTGTAACAATTGGGGGCCCATAGTAAGTCTTTGATAAATATTTGTTGAATGCATAGATATATGAATGAATGTTTGATGAATGAATAAAAGGGCAAATGGACATAGATTCCTCTCTCCCTCAAAATCTTAGAGGTTTTCACTCCATCCTATTTCTTCACAATTTCAAAAGATATTTTATGGTTTCTCCAGACAGCAAATCCATTTCCACTTACTACCCTGAAATTCTTATTCCCCTATCATTGACCACCCTGTTAATACTACAGGGCAGGAATGCTAATCTCCAGCTGGAGGGTGTAGGATAACCACCAGGTAACAACAGTGTTCTGTGTGGAGAGCCAAAACAAGGGTTCCAGCAGCCAGCTGCTCCTGGAGTCCTCCTCACACTACACAGAACTGGGAAATTACCCAGGAAAGTTGCCACATGGGACAAGAGCAGTGCCTGAATACAAAGTTTGGAAAGTACTCTCCAGTAGGTAGAGTAAGGGACTATGAAGCATAAGCCCCAAACTCACCAGTATTGTCATTCGAACCCACCCAACAGATGGTAGACCAGGCCATCTGTTGTTTCCTTTCATTTTAGGAAATAATTCTTCTCTGTAAGCAAATGTTTAAGAGACATTAAGGAACACGAAAACTATTTTAGAGGAAAACAGAGAGAAAAACTTTGAACGGAGGAAAATGAACTCCAAGGAAGGGACAGTACAGAAATTTAAAACAAGTTGAAAAAACAAGTAAAATATACTTAAAACAGAAAAAGGAACATATTTGCATCATGTGACAAGATGATCAGGCATTTCTAAAATGGGCATATTGGACATGGAAGATAAGATTTTTGAAATAAATAATCCAATGGAGTAGCAGAATGATTTGATTCAAAATCAAATTACTTCACTCAGTTCTCTGGGTCAGAAAACTCTCCCAGAAGACACGAAGAAAAGAGAGGAGGAAAAGAATGAGAAAAAAAAGAGGACAAGAATGTTGGACAAAAGAAATAGCAGTGCCAAACCCACTGAGTTGGAAAACCTAAAGAAAAAACAAAGAGTACAAGCAGGGGATAAAAGAGTGATAAAATTATAACCAAAACTCTTAAAAAACTAAAAAAACAAAATCTTTATATTAGGCTTCAATTTGATAGTGTCCTGTGGCAGAGAGGATTCTGGTTGTATCAAATTGTTTCCTGACCTCTTGCGCACAAAGGAAGACTACCCTTTCCCACCCTTCCCCTTATATAATTCATGATAAAAACAAAATTTCAGTATAAAAATTCTCAGAAGTTTTATCATACATGTATCATCTTTGAAAGACTCTTTAAAAGATAAATTCCTGCAATAAGAAAAATGGAAAATATATTGAAAATAAGAACATACATTGTAACAGCACACTTGTATCCCTTGGATAAATACTTAGTAGTGCAATTGCTGGGTCGTAGAAAGACAAAGATCATATGACTTCACTCACATGAGGACTTTAAGAGACAAAACAGCTGAACATAAGGGAAGGGAAACAAAAACAATATAAAAACAGGGAGGGGGACAAAACAGAAGAGACTCATAAATATGGAGAATAAACAGAGGGTTACTGGAGGGGGTGTGGGAGGGGGGATGGGCCAAATGGGTAAGGGGCACTAAGGAATCTACTCCTGAAATCATTGTTGCATTATATTTGCTAACTAATTTGGATGTAAATTTAAAAATTTAAATTTAAGTAAATTTAAAATTTAAATAAATAAAACTTAAATTATTTTCTTTTTAAAAACACCATACATTGTAACTAAATAAGGAATGACATTACAGTCCTATAGCTCTTAGAATATCAACACAAGGCCAAAGAGTTCCTTTGGTTAGGACAATACTGATAGAGAAAAATACCCAACATGGGTCTTGAATACAATAAATAATTTTCAGGTTAAGATAAATGTTTTATAGGTAATGGTAGGAAAATTAAAAAACAGGAAACATGGTAAATCAAAATCATTAAAAAATTACAGAAACAGGTCCTAACATAAGTGAGATTACAGTAAATAAAACAGGCTAAACACATTTAATAGAAGAGGAAGATTCACAGTGTCCATTTTTAAAAAATATACACAAGTCAAGCCATGAAAAAGCATAGAGGAACCTTAAATGAGAATTACTAAGTGAAAGAAGTCAATCTGAAAAGGCTACATACTGTATGATTCCAATTGTATGAAATTTACCAGAAGGCAAAACTATGGAGAGAGTAAAAAGATCAGTGATTTACAGGGACTAGATTGGGGAGAGGAATGCACAGCCAGAGCACAGAAGATTTTTAAGGCAGCAAAAATAATTTGTATGATACCACAATGGTGGACATATGTCATTATATATTTGTCCAAACCCATATAATACACAAAACCAAGAGTGAACCCTAAGGTAAACTGTGAGTTATCATGATGTGTCAATGTAGGTTCATCCTTGGTGAAAAATATAAAGAGATTTCCTATATACCTCTTTGCCTCTCTACATTCATAGACTCTCCCATTATCAATGTCACACAAGAGAAGGGTGTATTTCTCCCTTGATGATGAACCTCCATCAACAATTTTCCACTGTTGATGAAACTACATCAATGAAGATGTGAAGGCTACGAATGTCAAGGGGCAAGGAGGTATGTGTGAAATCTCTTTATCTTCCTCTCACAATTGCTGTGAACCTAAAACTAATCATAAAATACACACACACATACACTATCCTGCCCCAAAGTGGCACATTTCCAAAAGGGAAAAGAGCATGGAAATATTGGGGAGAAAGGTTTAAAAGAATATACACATATATTGTGTACTGGAATTCATATATGAGAGAGAGAGGGATACACATTCTTCTACACATAAGAATATGAGCCAAATATGAAGCAAAATAAAGCTGGATATTAATTTTACCATTAGTCAAATATAAACTTTAGCTAAAAGCGAAGTCATTTTTTATTCTACCAGTATTTATTTAGTGCTAAACACTGTTTTTGATTTAAATTCCAGTAGAGTTAACATACAATGTTGTATTAGTTTCAAGTGTACAATACAGTGATTCAGCAATCCTGTACATTACTCAAGGCTCTTCATAAGGGAAGAGGCTGTTTTAAATAGTGGGGATAGAGCAAGGATCAAAATTGACCTTCACCCTCCTGCAGTTATATTCTCAAAGGATATAAATTAAAGAAAAATATACACTATAAAAGAAAACATGTAAGATATCATGTGGTAATGAGTCTTTTTAAGAAAAGTCCATCAGGATACCAGGGATTGAAAAGCAAGGTGGCATTTGAGCAAGACCCAGAAGAGGAGAGGCAAATAAACATGCAGCTATCCAAGAGAACGGGGTCCCCAACAGGATATAGAAATTCAAAGATTCTGAGATGGAATCATTATTGACAGGAGTGCCTGGGTGTTTCAGTAGGTTAAGCATCCTGCTCTTGGTTTTGGCTCAGGTTATGATCTCATTTCTCCTGAGTTGGAGCCCATGTTGGGCTCTGCACTGGCAGCTCAGAGCCTGCTTGGGATATTCTCTTTCTCTCTCTCTGCACCACCCGACCCCACTCTCTTAAGATAAATAAACTATATTAAAAAAAAAAAAGGAAAGAAAGATTACTGGCATATTTAATAACATCAAATAGGCCAGTGTGGCTGAAATGCAATTGGCAAGTACAGACGGGTAGGTGAGGTTCAAACAATCGTATAGCACTCTTGTTATTGCAAGGATTGGGGTTTTAACTATGAATGAGATGAAAAGACATAGGAGAATTTTAAGCCAAATATTTTGAAAGGTACGGTGTCCATCAAAGCAGATGGCTGTTAAGAGGCTACTGCAATGACCCAACCAAAGGTGATGGTGGCTTGGAACAAAGGAATAGTGGTTGAATATGAAGAAGGCATCTGGATTCTGGATAGACAGTGATAATAAAGCCAAGAAGATTGACTGATGGGTAAGTGATAAGGTATGAGAGAATGCTGTTGAGTCAAGCAACATTTCAAGATTTTTTAGCATGTTTCATGATATACAGGAAAACTGGTACAAGAATAGGGCTTTTTTGGGAGGAGAGCATGGTGATCAAAAGTTCACTTCTGGACACATAAGTCCTAAGATATTCATTGAACTTCCAAGGGGACACATGGAAGCAGCTGGATATAAAAGAGTTCTGCCTTAAGATTTAAAAATTTGGAAGTCATCAGGACATAAATAGTAATCTCATCCAAATTTAATTTTAAAAATTGAATTTTAAAAATCAAGAGAGTGATTGTAGATTAAGAAGATGTTCAAATATCGAGCCTTTGGACACACCAATATTTACAATGGAAGGAGATGCTAAGAAGGCAGTCAAACCAACACAAGTACTGGCTGGTGAAGAGGTGATTTGTGGTGAATGATAATTATGTAAAGCAATATTCAATCTCACTAAACAAAGGTAAATTACGATAATGTGCTATAATTTTACATATTTAAATAGGTAGAAATAGCGTATCAAATAGTATGTTAGTGACAATTTGTGCAATCTTGTCCGTGGGATGCAAATGTATGCAGATATTTTGAAGTATGATCTATTCGTACTTCATAAAACAGAGCATGCATATAACCTATTACATAGCAATCCATGCTTTGTGTTATATGCCAGAGAAACAGAGATGCACAAGGAGGAAGGAAACAATATGAGGATATTAGCAAGTCATATGTGCTATCTTCATAAAAGAGGAAAATGAATGAACTAGATCTACATATGGTAAGTAAAATTTTAGGACCATCTTTTTGAGAGAATGAAGTTCAGAGTACATCACTATTATGAAGATACACATACACACACACACACACACACCAGTTTTATCCATGTTTTATAGATAGACATATATGGAAAAGAAAACTAAAAGAACATACATTAGATAAATGAGGGATAAGATATATAGAAGGAAGGCAAGGGGAATAGGCTTGGTGATAAAATATGAAAGGAAATGATAAAATTGTATAAAGTGTTCTTTCCTAAACCAATTATGATTCTGTCCCTTGAAAATCAAATAAAATATCTTGATCCATTTCCTGAATAAAAAAATAAAATATTCAGTAGTAGGCAACATTTACTGTGGTTTAAAGTTTCCCATTGAAAGAATTTTTTTAAAAATAGAAGGTGAAATTACTTCTATGAGTCCTATTTATTTCAGGACTAAATGGTAATAAATTGGAAATATACAATGTCTTGAAGCATGATACTTAAAGTTTTCCTGATCTCTTCTATGTCAAGAACCTTAAATAATCATGGCATCCAAAGAGCAGAATCACTGGGGGAAAGTGCTGTTTTTTGTGATACAGGTTTCCAGATGCCTGTAAGTTTTTACATAAAAGTTTTCTATTTTAATGATAACAACCATTGAAATATGCCTAATCCATACTACATTATTCTCTGCTTTCTTAAACAGAGGGCAGTGTATGGAACTTAAAATTCATTACCAACTTGTACCCAAATAACCTCTAAGTAAGTTAATAGGTGCATTTGCTACTGCTGAGTAGAACTACTCCTCTGTTGTAGATTTGATTATCATCTTCTGATCACTATTGTCACAGTCACTCTTACCACTTATGTCATGGACCAGATACTTCTCTTCTCCTTTTCTTATTTCTGCAGTTCTCACTCCTTGAATTCTAGTAAATCTGATATCACAGCCAGCAATAGCCTATTTGGTCAGCAAGTCAAATGATCAGATTTTCCTGGGAGTGACTGTCATATTTGGATCTTCCCAGGGGAAGCAACCACTGAGAGCACCAGAACTGGGAGTGGAAAAGAAATGGCTATTGCAGTCCTGAAACTTAATAGTTGGGTAAGTTCAAATGATTAACTGCTTTAAAGTTTCTGTTCTTTCACCTTTTAAAAAATACTAATAGTAACACTGATCTCATAGGACTATTTTGAAGATTCAATGAGACAAATATATAAGTAAAGCACTGATCTGTGTCTAGTTCATAAAGCAGTTTATGTCCCCAATAATTTTCATACTTATTTTCAAATGTAAACTATCAGCTTTGCTATTTTTTCTGGATTCTGTATCATCCTAAGTTTTTAAAACAGCCAGAAATCGGTCCAACCAATAAACGGAGATGTTCTAGATAACTGAAATGTTGGGTTTTAACCCTAAAATTCTCAATATTTAATATATTTTTAATAAAATTAGAAAGCATACAGTTATCTTAAACTACCTTTCAAGTCCTCTAAAATTATTCACCAACATGAATAGGATATTGCACATGTGAGTAAGTAAATAAAATGTGATACTATTGAGATTTTACAAGACTGACTGTTTTCATGAGACTAAAGAATTTGGAAATATTTAAGCCTAGGGTCCTAAGCTTTATTGCAGTGAACTATACATACATTACCTCCAGTTATATACTCAAAACTTTTTTTAATCTTAGAAGATACCTTCTTTGTAACCATTTGCAAAAAACTGAAATTACAAGACGCCAATCTAATCTCAACAAATACAAGTTGGGTCTGAGAAGGATTTGTGATGATTTGCAAAGGTGGCATTTGGGCCACCTCCAACTTAAACTCTGGCTCAGTTAAAGTTGATTTCCCACCACTAAACCAGCCCTACAAGAGATCCTAAGGGGGATCCTGTGAGACAAAGTACCAGAGACATCACTAAAAGCACGAAACGTATGGACATCACAATGACTCTAAACCCATATCTTTCTATAATAACACTGAATGTAAATGGACTAAATGCACCAACCAAAAGACATAGGGTTTCAGAATGGATTAAAAAAACAAGACCCATCTATTTGCTGTCTACAAGAGACTCATTTTAGACCTGAGGACACCTTCAGATTGAGAGTGAGGGGATGGAGAACTATTTATCATGCCACTGGAAGTCAAAAGAAAGCTGGAGTAGCCATACTTATATCAGACAAACTAGACTTTAAATTAAAGGCTGTAACAAGAGATCAAGAAGGGCATTATAATAATAATTACAAGGTCTATTCATCAGGAAGAGCTAACAATTATAAATGTCTATGCGCCAAATACGGGAGCCCCCAAATATATAAAACAATTATTCACAAACATAAGCAACCTTATTGATAACAATGTGGTAATTGCAGGGGACTTTAACACTCCACTTACAGGAATGGATAGATCATCTAGACACACGGTCAATAAAGAAACAAGGGCCCTGAATGATACATTGCATCAGATGGACTTGACAGATATATTTAGAACTCTGCATCCCAAAGCAACAGAATATACTTTCTTCTCGAGTGCACATGGAACATTCTCCAAGATAGATCACATACTGGGTCACAAAACAGCCCTTCATAAGTATACAAGAATTGAAATCATACCATGCATACTTTCAGACCAACAATGCTATGAAGCTTGAAATCAACCACAGGAAAAAGTCTGGAAAACCTCCAAAAGCGTGGAGGTTAAAGAACACCCTACTAAAGAATGAATGGGTCAACCAGGCAATTAGAGAAGAAATTAAAAAATATATGGAAACAAATGAAAATGAAAATACAACAATCCAAACTTTGGGATGCAGCAAAGGCAGTCCTGAGAGGAAAATACATTGCAGTCCAGACCTATCTCAAGAAACGAGAAAAATCCCAAATACAAAATCTAACAGCACACCTAAAGGAAATAGAAGCAGAACAGCAAAGACAGCCTAAATCCAGCAGAAGAAGAGAAATACTAAAGATCAGAGCAGAAATAAACAATATAGAATCTAAAAAAACGGTAGAGCAGATCAATGAAACCAAGAGTTGGTTTTTTGAAAAATAAACAAAATTGACAAACCTCTAGCCAGGCTTCTCAAAAAGAAAAGGGAGATGAACCAAATAGATAAAATCATGAATGAAAATGGAATTATTACAACCAATCCCTCAGAGATACACGCAATTATCAGGGAATACTATGAAAAATTATATGCCAACAAACTGGACAACCTAGAAGAAATGGACAAATTCCTAAACACTCACACGCTTCCAAAACTCAATCAGGAGGAAATAGAAAGCTTGAACAGACCCATAACCAGCGAAGAAATGGAATCAGTCATCAAAAATCTCCCAAAAAATAAGAGTCCAGGACCAGATGGCTTCCCAAGGGAGTTCTACCAGACATTTAAAGCAGAGATAATACCTATCCTTCTCAAGCTATTCCAAAAAATAGAAAGGGAAGAAAAACTTCCAGACTCATTCTAGGAAGCCAATATTACTTTGATTCCTAAACCAGACAGAGTCCCAGTAAAAAAAAGAGAACTACAGGCCAATATCCCTGATGAATATGAATGCAAAAATTCTCAGTAAGATACTAGCAATTGAATTCAACAGCATATAAAAAGAATTATTCACCATGATCAAGTGGGATTCATCCTGGGATGCAGGGCTGGTTCAACATTCGCAAATCAATCAACGTGATACATCACATTAATAAAAGAAAAGATAAGAACCATATGATCCTGTCAATCGATGCAGAAAAGGCCTTTGACAAAATCCAGCACCCTTTCTTAATAGACACCCTCGAGAAAGTCGGGATAGAAGGAACATATTTAAAGATCATAAAAGCCATTTATGAAAAGCCCACAGCTAACATCATCCTCAATGGGGAAAAACTGAGAGCTTTTTCCCTGAGATCAGGAACACGACAGGGATGTCCACTCTCACCGCTGTTGTTTAACATAGTGTTGGAAGTTCTAGCATCAGCAATCAGACAACAAAAGGAAATCAAAGGCATCAAAATTGGCAAAGATGACGTTAAGCTTTCACTTTTTGCAGATGACATGATATTATACATGGAAAATCCGATAGACTCCACCAGAAGTCTGCTAGAACTGATACATGAATTTAGCAAAGTCGCAGGATACAAAATCAATGTACAGAAATCAGTTGCATTCTTAAACACTAATAATGAAGCAACAGAAAGATAAATAAAGAAACGGATCCCATTCACAATTGCACCAAGAAGCATAAAATACCTAGGAATAAATCTAACCAAAGATGTAAAAGATCTGTAGGCTGAAAACTATAGAAAGCTTATGAAGGAAATTGAAGAAGATATAAAGAAATGGAAAAACATTCTGTGCTCATGGATTGGAAGAATAAATATTGTCAAAATGTCAATACTACCCAAAGCTTTCTACACATTCAATGCAATCCCAATCAAAATTGCACCAGCATTCTTCTCGAAACTAGAACAAGCAATCCTAAAATTCATATGGAACCACAAAAGGCCCTGAATAGCCCAAGTAATTTTGAAGAAGAAGACTAAAGCACGAGGCATCACAATCCCAGACTTTAGCCTCTACTACAAAGCTGTAATCATCACGACAGCACGGTATTGGCACAAAAACAGACACATAGACCAATGGAATAGAATAGAAACCCCAGAACTAGACCCACAAACGTACGGCCAACTCATCTTTGACAAAGCAGGAAAGAACATCCAATGGAAAAAAGACAGTCTCTTTAACAAATGGTGCTGGGAGAACTGGACAGCAACATGCAGAAGGTTGAAACTAGACCACTTTCTCACACCATTCACAAAAATAAACTCAAAATGGATAAAGGACCTGAATGTGAGATAGGAAACCCTCAAAACCCTAGAGGAGAAAGCAGGAAAAGACCTCTCTGACCTCAGCCGAAGCAATTTCTTACTTGACACATCCCCAAAGACAAGGGAATTAAAAGCAAAAATGAATTACTGGGACCTTATGAAGATAAAAAGCTTCTGCACAGCAAAGGAAACAACCAACAAAACTAAAAGGCAACCAACGGAATGGGAAAAGATATTTGCAGATGACATATCGGACAAAGGGCTAGTATCCAAAAATCTATAAAGAGCTCACCAAACTCCACACCCGAAAAACAAATAATCCAGTGAAGAAATGGGCAGAAAACATGAATAGACACTTCTCAATAGAAGACATCCAGATGGCCAACAGGCACATGAAAAGATGCTCAACGTCGCTCCTCATCAGGGTAATACAAATCAAAACCACACTCAGAGACCACCTCACGCCAGTCAGAGTGGCCAAAATGAACAAATCAGGAGACTATAGATGCTGGCGAGGATGTGGAGAAATGGGAATCCTCTTGCACTGTTGGTGGGAATGCAAATTGGTGCAGCCACTCTGGAAAACAGTGTGGAGGTTCCTCAAAAATTAAAAAATAGACCTACCCTATGACCCAGCAATGGCACTGCTAGGAATTTACCCAAGGGATACAGGAGTACTGATGCATAGGGGCACTTGTACCCCAATGTTTATAGCAGCACTCTCAACAATAGCCAAATTATGGAAAGAGCCTAAATGTCCATCAAATGATGAGTGGATAAAGAAATTATGGTTTATATACACAATGGAGTACTACAGGGCAATGACAAAGAATGAAATATGGCCCTTTGTAGCAACATGGATGGAACTGGAGAGTGTGATGCTAAGTGAAATAAGCCATACAGAGAAAGACAGATACCATATGGTTTCACTCTTATGTGGATCTTGAGAAACTTAACAGAAACCCATGGGGGAGGGGAAGGAAAAAAAAAAAAAAAAGAGGTTAGAGTGGAAGAGATCCAAAGCATAAGAGACTCTTAAAAACTGAGAACAAACTGAGGGTTGATGCGGGGTGGGAGGGAGGAGAGGGTGGGTGATGGGTATTGAGGAGGGCACCTTTTGGGATGAGCACTGGGTGTTGTATGGAAACCAATTTGACAATAAACTTCATATATTGGAAAAAATAAAATAATTTAGAAAATAAAAACAAACAAACAAATAAATAAATGTTTATTTCCCCTCTATTTAATACTTAGGATTTCACAGAGTAGAAAATATGGTATGATTTTTATCAGACTTGATGCCATTCTATTGTTTGGAGTGAAATTAAAGTTTTCACAAAAATTCCCAGACATCTGAAATTCGAAATATCTTTCTCCAACATTTAACTTCATAAGCAGACAGTGTTCGTCCAAAAGTTCTAGTCTATGTGCCAATGGAACTAAGGTCATAGATGTACCAACACAGAGAAAACCGAAACAAGGTAAAAATGGATGTTACAGTGTGCTGAGTTATTCCTGGTTAATCTTGGGTTATTCCTGGTTTCAATTTTGAGGAAACATTCCCTAATTAAATTCCAACACATTATTGATAATTCAAAAGGAAGAGACAAGTTTTAAAGGTCCTGCTTTAGTTCTGGTTCCCTGCACTCCCCACCCCCCCACCACCAAAAAAATAAAAATAAAAAAAAAAACAGATCTAAGACACCAAAGTTTATGTGTGAAAAATTTATTTGGGACTATGATAGTAGGTAATAAAAGTGACCCAGGGAAGTAAAGAGTGCCAATACCAGGGTATAGTTGTTTGCTACTATGGGAAACTGGTTACTCCATCCCTCAGGAATCTCAGAAGCTTAAGCAATGTGTCCATGAACCATCTGCCCACTGAAAGAGAGGGAGGCATTTATCCACCTGCTTCATTCCCCTGCACTTCCAGGTTGTGTGTGCATGAGCACCAAGGAATTGCCACAGGTCCCCTTATGGGAGATATCATATGACAGAATGTCAGGACCAGGAAGTTAGGAGGCATTCAGTTTAGGCCTGAGGCTCTGAGATGAAGTGGTGTTACCAGGTTCACCTGCCCAAGGATGCCGGAAAAGAACTGGTTACTGCAGCAATGGTTGGAATATCAAGTATGGTCAGACAGTATAAACTGATGAGTGAAAGGTGTTCAAATTAATTATTTTCCATAGAGGAAATACACAACTTTCCCAGAAAAGATCATTACTTTTCCAGTCTGTCAAGTCACCAACAGAATAGTGGCCAGGTAATATGTTCTGGAGAGTTTCTTACCTGAGGAGGTTCATAAGTGTGCAGTCAGGACATAACCCTTTGCTCTTGGAATTTTTCTATTATTGTCTTTGGAGTTTATCAATAGAATGAATTTAATCCCCTTGTCTTTGCTTAACAAGATTTTAAGCACCTTTGTCAAAACCAACTTTAGCATTAGTTTGTCTCCCATGTTCATTTATTAAATGACACTGCATTTTCACTGAAACTCTTTTGTGCCATTGATTTAGGTCAACATATCTGATAATGAGTAGTTTATGTCAATTTCATTTCTGAGTCACTCAGCAGCTTAGAGCAAAGTAATAACCAGCCCCTACCAAGAGGAAAAATTAAAAGGAAAAACAAAAACAAATGGTAATCCCATGTGCCTCAGTTTCATAATTAATATAAACAAAAACATGTTTAATCTGCTCTCGAGTGTAAATAACATCAACAGCATAGTCACAGCTCACAAATGCAATTTGTGAAATAGTTTAACAATAGAGGAGGAAAGCAAGTTTATTACAGCATGCTTCCCATTTCAAAAATAAGTTGCTCTAACTTTAAGAAAGGCACTTTGGGAAACTTAAGTTATTTAAGAAGAAATGAAGTAAGTCTAGGTTTCCAAGAAAAATTATAAGTGACCCTATTTATCATCTTTTATGATATCTTTTTAAGATCTCAAGCAATTCTAATTGAACATTTCTCCCTTCTTTCCTTTTCACTTAAAAGACAAAAAATGTTTCAATAGAGAGAATGCATCTATTCATATGAACCTGAAAAAATGACAAATTGAATTCATTAATGTAATCGTTACTATCACTATTACTGGTGATTGGTAACATTTACTGGCATGCTTTTGGTGAGTAGGCAAATACTACCTACTTCTAATCCAAAAGTTACCTACAGACTCAAATTCTTCTCTATCCTATTCCAGTAGACTATGATCATGAACGGTCTCAAATAAAACTTTGCTTAGGGTAAAATTATCTTGAATGCATCGCTCCCTTTTTGCATGTTCTTCATTACATAGTTCTTTCTCTAATAGAGGACAAGCCAGATATCCCTTTTCCTAGCCATGCCCTGCCTGATCTGTCCTCTATTGCAGTTCCCAGACATTAGAATTGTCCTTCTCAAATGCCATCTCTTCAGGATTTAAAGAGATAGTTTACAATAAATTAAGGTCTTTGTGACAGATTAAAGATGGGCACAAATTCTTAACTGCTCTCTTTGGGAGATGGGGTTTAATTTCCCACCCTTGAAGCTGGGCTGGCTTGTGACTGCTTTAACCAATAGAGAAGAGTAGAAACAGATCCAGACCTATTTAAGAAGACTGCCAGATTTTGGCCTGCATAAGAGCCCCAAGCCACTAAGTAATATTGAGCCATTACATAAGACTTTCAACTGCCTTGCTGGGAAAACTAAGCAAGAAGTCCTAAGACTATATGGAGGGAAAAAAAAAGTGTCAGCTATCCCTACTGAGACCTTAGGCATATCAATGAAGCCATTCTATATACTTCAGATGAATCTAGTTTCCAGTTAATATCACCAAGTGGCCCTCATCAATATGATGGTGCAGAATTGCCCAGTAGAAACTACTTGAATTGCTGACCCACAAAGTCATGAGATATAATGGAGAGACACCAAGTGTTGGCGTAGTTTATTATTCAACAACAGATATCCTTAACAACATGCTTCTTTTTTTGTGTATCTGAGTGATATACAGACCAGATACTTCAGCATAACATGGAGGAGTTTTTCTTGTTATTGCTATTTTTAGTGTATATAACCTGACTCCATTTTTAGAATATTCTTATTCAATGGATCTAGAACAGAACCCAGAAATATATGCACATCTTGTATTCTAGCGTGAAAAGCCTTCATGGACGTCTCTAAACCAAACTTGACAGGTTTCCATTCTCTGCTCGAACATTCAAATAATAGAGATATATCCATCTCACAAAGTAAACCCAGTCTTAATTATGGAAATGTTTTTGCTGAGGGTAAAAGAGAGTGATTCATAGGTCAAATGTCTCTGGAAAAAATCCGTGGCAGGAATTCATGAGCCACTAATGTCGTGCTATTAATCGATTCAACTGCATCACATGCTTCTTTTGGTCCAGCTTTTGAACTGAGACTCTCGGTTCAAAATCATAAAAGAAAAAATCCATTTGGCCCAGTTCATCTATCTTTGAGAAGAGCACTTTATGCCAAACCTTGTCATAGGCAAATTGATTGGCCTAGAATCTGTTGTCTAAGTAAAGTGCCCACCCTGGCCCAAAAGCTATGGTCATGGAACTAGGTCATGTGCCCTATCTAGAACCTGACTATTCACAGTGGCAGGGCATAGGGAGGACAGATAATCCCCCACAAGGAAATATAAAGAAACCAACTATGTGCGATACATTAGATATATTTTCTTTCACATGCAACCCTTTACTATTTCAAAAGATCTATTCATTACCCATATTCCATAATAACTTGTCCCTGGCTGTAACCATCCAGGCACAGTAAGAAGGTGGAAACTGCACAAGTTATTTTAATAAAATTTAATTAAAAGAAATGTCACCCCGGTATTAGAAAACTAAAAAGGCAAAAGGTAACACTGAGGTATCACAGAAGAAGTAACTAAGCTACGACCCTATGACTGGTGGAACAAAGGAAGAGGACAGAATTATTAGAATTTAGAAGCTTTTGGGAGGTCCTACAAAGCTAAGACTCAGGCCTCTGAAGAAAAGATGACAGCTTTGTTGATGCTAACATCTCAGGAGCTTGAGAAGGGGAACTTCTGGGACTAGGACACACAGCTCTGACAAGAGGTGCTCTGAGTATTGCTAAATTCATGCAGCAACAGAATTAAAACACATATAAATCTCAATAAAACTGAAACAATGGAATTACTACTCCATTTGTTCAGGCTACCATATTCCTATCAGAGACCAGGAAACAACCATGCCACACTGTAAATTTTTATTAACCTTTCAGTGAACTGTAGGATCTTTTTGTTTGTTTGTTTTTAATACAAATTCCTCCCATACTAGGTTTTACCCAGTCTTTGCTTAGGGAATTGACTCTAAACTCTGGTGCTAGATTATAATTTACCCACACAAATGTTCATGTTTCATTCAGGGCCTTCTAATTACACTTTTTCCTTTTTTTTTCCATCTCTGTCATCCAAAATACATAGTCTCCCCCATTTATTTAGAAGCTTGGTGTTTCTTTACTGGGTCCTCACCTACCCTAAATTTTCATTTTTCTTCTCCTGTTTGATGAAGATGTTAGATCATTCAAGTTTTTTCTGAAACTTTTCCCATGATATGGACCTATCTGTTTATATTCTTCCTCACTTCTCAGCAAAGCTTAAAAGTGTATTTGTCCTTACCCTTTTTCCCAAAGGCCACACCCATTCTGTTTATGGCATTCAGTGGTTTGTGCTCCTCTTTAGCCTTCATCTTTGACTTAGACATCCTTATACCCTCATATCATATTATTAAATTTTTAAGTTTTATTTACCTATTTAAGAGATAAAGCACACATGAGAGAGAGAGAGAGAGAGAGAGAGAGAGAGAGAGAGAGACAAGAGGAGAGGGGCAGAGGGAGAGAGAGAATCTTAAGTAGGCTCCATGCTCAGCACAGAGCTCAACATAGGGCTCAATCCCACAACTCTAAGATCATGACCTGAGCCAAAATCAAGTCGGACACTCAACCAACTGAGCCAGACAGCCAGACGCTCCTGAATTGTTTTCTTAATGTCATTCTCAAAAGTGAATGGGGAGCATTACAACCAGGAGGGTAAGAGCACATTAAACTAAGTAAAGCTAGACAGTAAGTTACATTCAAGGGTTTGAATTCATAGGAGAGAGATTTAAGCAGAGGTATTTAACATGAATGGCATAAAGGATTTCTATTTCATAGATTTGTGTACCAAACAGACCTGAGAATACCAGTGAAGATCCTAATATAACTGGTTTGTGCTAAGGCCCTGCAATATGTATTTGGGCATTAAAAAAAAAAAAAAAACAAAAAAAAACTCTCCCTAGATGACAGGCACTACATAAGCACTGCAGAAACAGAAATAGCTACCATGTGACTTTTTGTCCCCAAAGAGAGCAGTCTCATGTGCAATGAATGATAATGGAAGACTAGTCCCTTCGCTGAGTCATGTTGGCATGAACTCCTTAGAATTCCTCAATTTGGGCATTTTAATTAACATTATCTACAAAATAGTACTAATCACCCTCCATCACTGGGACAACCATAACTTATTTTTCACTCATTTTTGGGGTTGGAGTGACCACAACTGCTGCCTGATGCACACATCTATGAAACAATTTGCATGTTCCTGAGAGATCACAGCCCAAAGTTAGGACAGTAATTCAGGTGTACAACACAGGACTTAGATAACTATCTA
This sequence comes from Acinonyx jubatus, assembly GCF_027475565.1. Classification (NCBI taxonomy): domain Eukaryota; kingdom Metazoa; phylum Chordata; class Mammalia; order Carnivora; family Felidae; genus Acinonyx; species Acinonyx jubatus. Next base: position 45,756,079 of record NC_069391.1, read on the forward strand.
TGTCGAAATGATCACCACTATACACACTGCCAACAATATGCCCAGGAAGAAGGACGACCCATACCTGAAGCCAATCCAAAGAACAGTCCCTACGATGGCTGTTATATGGAGCCCACACAGGACTTGCCTCGCAAGAACATCACACAAAGAGGTGGAACTGCCCAAGAACAAGCAAAGCATGCCCTTCCCTGACCATGACGTGTCCCTGAACGCAGATGCCATCCAGGTCATTCCCAAGGCCAGGCACTGCCTCTTACACCCACGTGCTGATGCCCCAGCCCTGGTTCATGGAGCCCATCGGCCTTGTGGAGATCCAGTGTCTTGAACAAGTGTTGGTGGAATATACTGTGTTAAACACAGAACATGCTCTGAATGGGGCCATGCCTTGGAGAAGTTCCAAGTGGCCAGCACCCCCATCTTTGTGCTGAAGGCCTACCTGCCCATCAACCAGTCCTTTGGCTTCACTACCAACCTGAGGTCCCACACAAGCAGCTAGACCTTCCCCAGTGGATAGTCAGCCACCAGCAAACCCTGCCCAGAGACCCCTACCACAGCACCAGCCGCCCAGCCAGATGGCGGCAAAGCGCCACAAGCACTAAGGCCTGAAGTAAATATTGCAGACCCTGGCAACTTCCTGAACAAATTGTAGGCGGCCTTCCTGGCAGCTCCTGCTACCTGGGTGGGACCAGATGTCACATCTGTGCCCGCGTACCCCAGTATCCAGCAGAGCAACAAGTCCTGCATTCTCCTCATGACACCGCGAGACTGTCCACACACAGAGTGCTCCACCTGCCAGGGCTGGGGCCCAGTCTGTGCCATTGGTCTACATTTAACATTTGATGCTGTTTCTTTCGCTATTTACTTCAAAATTTTACAAGCAGCAGAAATGCCCTCCCAGCAGGGACTTACTGGGCTGGTGGGAATAGGGGAGAGGAGGGGAGGGGACACCCAATACCTTTTCCCCCCATTTCTTCAGAGAGAAATTCAAATGTACCACCCAAAATTGAAAATAAACACAGTATGAGGCTTATAAACATAGAGTTGCATAAAAATGATGTTCATTTATAACAAAATTTAACCTATAAAACACAATGTATTTTTCTTCATTCTATTGTTTGTTTTAATGTATTCTTTATCATGTTTATAACTCTTACTTTTCAGGTCTTAAGGCTTCTTTTGCTCACTTCAGTCATTTAAGAGATAAGTAAGGTGTCATCTTCCTAAAAGCTATTTTGGTATCCACTTTAAAACAAAACAAAAACAAAAAATGCTCTCCCAACTTTGTGGTTTCTAATAATTCGAATAACTTTTGAGAGCTATGCCACTTGTCTTCTAAAACCTTTAGATAAAATGTAATAATGGGGGGAAACACCCAAATAGCTAACTACTTAACTTGAATATACTAGACTCACATCCATTCTTGGCCTCACTAGAGCCTTACAAGGAACATGTGAGGTCAAAACCCAACATTCAGTCTAGGAAATACCTAAAGAAACCCACAGGGTGATCTGGAGATTTTTTTTTAAATGCACACTAAATATTTCTTTACTCTTTGCTCTCTGAGAAGAGTTAGACAAAACAAAACAATAGAAGAATCCATGGGTAGTACTTTACCATTTACTTATTCCTCTGACTATTCCTCTGACTCAATCTTTTAATCATCATCAAAACCTTGTTGGTGGCAATTGAAAATAGTACAGCCACTTTGGAAAAACAGTCTGGCAGTTCCTCAAAATGCTAAGCAGTGTTACCATATGAATGCAAAAAAAAAATTTAAGAAGCAATTCTACCCCTAGGATTCTACTCAAGAGAAATGAAAACATATGTCCACATAAAAACTTGTACACAAATGTTCATAGCAGAATTATTCATAATAGTCAGGAAGTGGAAACAATCCAAATGTCCATCAACTGAAAAATGGATAAACAAAATGTAGTGTGGCCATACAATGGAATATTCAGCTATAAAAATGAAGTATTGATACATGTTACAACATAGATGAAACTCAAGAACATTAGGCTAAGTTTAAAAAAAGAAACAGTCTCACAAGACCACATGTTATGATTCCGTTTATATGAAGTTTATACAATAGGCAAATCTGTATTGAAAGACAGCAGATTAGGGTTTACCTAGCACCAGGGGTGGGAAGAGAGAAGATGGGGGTAATGAGTCGTGACTTCCAGTGCCTATGGTGTTTCTTTGGGGTAATGAAAATATTCTCAAATTAAATTATGGGGATTCTTGCACAACCCCCCAAATATACTAAAAACCATTGAATTGTGTATTCTAAATGGGTAAACTTTATAGTATGTAAACTATTAATGAAACTGTTTAAAAAGAAAAAATTTTATTGCTAAGGTGCCATTCTCAGGTGCCCATGAATAAAGATTCAGCTGTGGCTTTTTTTTCCAAATTAGAATTTTCTAAAACAGAACCCATCCTCTGTGTTCGAGTCTAATGCGATTTCCATCTTATGAGCATTTTCCTCATAAATTGTGAAGCAAAGCTTATTCACAGAGACTACTTGGACGTTGAAAAGATGTGCAAAACATTACCTATGATGGAAATTTTAGGGACTTGAAAATGATGATTACAGTAAAATTCAATTACTTGCAGTGATGTTCTTGTGGAAGAAAAGGGAGAATTGTTTTGTTTCACTCCAGAAGACAGACCTAGAGTCAAGTAGCATAAAGCTTGAGACTGGACAGGGGCATTAGGTTAATACCATAGGATTAAAAACTTGAACTTGGTAGTAATCAAGAGCAAACTTGAAACACATGCCCATCTAACAACAGGAAATGATGTACTTAACATCTTCTCGGTGTATTTGTCTGGTATCATCTTTTTTTAACCCAATTCTTAAGTAAAGATGTTCCTCAAATGTTCCTTTAGCAAGCAATGAGTATGAGGAGTGTTCAGTTCCAAGTACAAGATGTGTCCTCCCAGGATTTTCAACGAAGAATCCATATTGGAGATACTGCTGATCCCAAATATTGAAGGTCACCTTTCCTCTCTGCTAATACGTTCCTAGGTGATCCCACGGGTGACCCTCATCAAATTAATGACATGGTGGTTGGCCCTCACAGAGATCCATGCTGCCCCTCAATAAAATGAAGAGGTAGAGGTGGCACAGGCCTACAACAGTGCATACTACCTTACTGTTAATATTTATTTACTTTTGAGAGAGAGAGAGACAGAGCACAAGTAGGAGAGGGGCAGAGAGAGAGAGGGAGATACAGAATCCAAAGCAGACTCCAGGCTCCAGGCTGTCAGCACAGAGCCCAACGAGGGTCTCAAACCCACCAACTGTGAGATCACGACCTGAGCAGAAGTCGGATCTCAACCGACTGAGCCACTCCGGCGCCCCAGAAACTATCTTACTGTTAACACACTAGTTGATAAATCTTCATTAGAAAAGACACACACACAGAAGTATAGGAAATGCCAAGAAACTCACAAAACCTGAACATTCTTTAAAATACATATTTCTGGGGAGCCTGGGTGGCTCAGTCGGTTAAGCGTCTGACTTCGGCTCAGGTCATAATCTCATGGTCAGTGAGTTCAAGCCCTGCGTGGGGCTCTGTGCTGACAGCTCGGAGCCTGGAGCCTGCTTCAGATTCTGTGTCTCTCTCTCTCTGCTCCTCCCGCACTTGTACACGTGTTCTCTCTCTCTCTCTCTCCAAAATAAATAAAACATTTTAAAAATAAATAAAATAAAATGAAATACATATTTCTTTTACTACTTGGTTTCTGGGGTTGATTAGACAAAACAAAATCTTAAAGAGGGAAAAGAGAACAAACTTCGACTACTCACAAAGATGACCTCACCTTCTACTTTACAAATAGAAACGATCAGATATGATCCTTCCAAATTCGTATTCCAGATACATATAATCTATTTTCATGTACCTCATTCTTGCCCTCCCCCGTAAATACTAACAGGATCTCATCCTCTAATTGGAACTTCATTTATGTTCTGGTTCCAAACCCATTTTTATCTAAAAGGAATTATTTATTACCTCTATTACTATTATCTCTCCCCTCTCTAGTGACTCTTTTCCCATAGACTAAAAAATTTCTCAAGCCTATTTTCCTACAAAGGGGAAAAAAAAACATTTCTATGGCCCATAGCCAAGCTATTTGACAATGACTTAATTGTCTTCACTTCCTTACCTTCATTTCATCCTTCATACCTTTAGAATATACTAAGATCACCAATAACTTCTAATTTTGTTAACAAATATTTTTCTTGACATTTATTTCTCCCTTAGATTATCTAACACTTGGTTCTTCTCATATTTCTTGTACATTTCTTATAGGTCTTCTTTTCTGGTTGGTCTTTCTCTACCAGTCCATGAGTAGGTGATAATCGCCCAGAGTTTCATCTTTACCCACCATACTGCCCTTGTTCTGCCCTTCAAATCTTTTCCTGATCTCTACTGATAGCAATGTCATCCACTCAATTGCCCAAAACATCAACTTGAACTACATCATTCTGGATCCCTCTCTTCCCTTTCCAGCCAAATGATCCTGTAGCCTTGTCAGTAAAGTGTCTTAAATGTATCTCAAATGTGTTTGCTTTTTCCATTTCCATAGCCACAGCCTTAAGGACCTGACCGGCTCTCCTATGACCAATTTGAAAAGCCTTTTAGCCCCATGTCTCAGCTTCCTCCAGCTAGCTGGCATTCTAATCTATCCTCTATAAGGATGCTAAGGTAATATCTCTAAAATATAAATCTGACCACGTTAGCTCCCTTTTTAAAAATCCTTTCATGGCTTCCAATGCAAATATGATTAAGTCTTAAATTCTTAATATATCATGCAGGGCTCTTTGTGACCCCACTCTGTACACCTCACACTTACTCCCATTATATATATGGCCCTATCCACAGTTTGCTGAGTGGGGACATACTTTCTCAAGACTTCCTACCTTCTTTTTTTTTTTTTAATTTTTTTTCAACGTTTTTATTTATTTTTGGGACAGAGAGAGACAGAGCATGAACGGGGGAGGGGCAGAGAGAGAGGGAGACACAGAATCGGAAACAGGCTCCAGGCTCTGAGCCATCAGCCCAGAGCCTGACGCGGGGCTCGAACTCACGGACAGCGAGATCGTGACCTGGCTGAAGTCGGACGCTTAACCGACTGCGCCACCCAGGCACCCCAAGACTTCCTACCTTCTTAAAGCTACTTCTAGCTTTAAGTGTTAGAGTGTTAGGACCTTCCTTATACATGTAGTGAAATATTTTAACTTCAAGATTTTCAAGTCTTATCTCTCCTAGTAAAGCTTCCTTGATAGCTCATGAAGGAGTTTTGTACTCTTCTTTGAATACTTTATATTTATTGTAGAGTATTATAATAGTTGTGACTCATGTGGTAATAACAGCAAACGTGATAACAATAGCAATGTGATAGTAACAGCTCATGTGATAATAACAGCAATGTCAGTGATACTCAGATTTTTTTGAGATGGATGCCTGGCACCACTTTAAATGACTTTAAATGCATTAATGCAATTATCACATAAATCTTGGGATAACATTTATCATTTTTCCCACCTCACAGTTGGTGTCCTATTATTATGTTGAGTTAAAGGCCAAGCCCATGAGAAGTTATATTAAATTCCAAATATATTTTTCTAGTGAAATTGACTTATGGATATCTCCAGTGAAGTGAAGGAATATATGTTTTATATAAATAAATCTAAGCACCTATAGAAATATTTTAAATATAATTTACAGCTGCAGGAGACAAAAAATATATACACGTAGGTATTAGTTGTTGCACATCAACACAGTAAAAAATGTATCACAAGATATACGGCAAGTCCAAAAAGTCATAGAATTATTGATCAGATAGTCACTGAAACAGAAACTATGTTACTCCATCGGCCTTCAAGGACAGGAAATAGGAGTCTGTGCCATGAAGCATTTCTACAAATACTCTATGAAGTATGGTGTTCCTCTAAGTAGCAAGATGCTTCAATCCAGAATTATCATCTTAAATCACCACAGGGTCTTTCCTTCCCTCTTTTTCCATCTTTTAAGGCATTAAAATTTCAGAAATGAGAAACTGCTTCAATGGACACAATAGGAAAGGGGTGTTCCTCCTTACAGCAAAGTGCAAATAATGTTAAGGAAAATAGTGTTGGTGTCATCAAAGACCAGCCAGTGAGAATTAAAGCAATTGCTAGCCCTGGATTTTTTTTTTTTTTTTTTTTTTTAGTAAGAGGATATGAGTTTTGTTTCATTAGCAAAAACCGTATCAGAGAAGAAAACATCAGTTGTATAAATTGCAACTTGTAAAATTTCAAGTCACTGGAGGGTGGGGGTACATGTTTGGAGTGAAAGATCTGGCAACATTGCTATGCAAGCACTGCAACAAGATGTGGAAGTCAGCCATGGTTTCAAAAAAATACATGTATACACATAAAGATTGATAAGCATGATCTCGCTCTTTCCCTTTCACACACGCATGCATGCGTGCACACACTTATAAACATACTTAGTGTACAAACAAAGGCAGCATATGAGAGTGGAGAGGGCATAGGCAATACAGACATATGGATACTCATCTGGCTCCACCATTTGCTACATTATGTGCTAAGTTACTTTCCGTGTTTCGATTTTTTTTTTCATTTTTAACATGAAACTTTTCCTTATAGAATTATTGTGAAAATTAGAGATGCTTAGGAGTTTCTTCCTTATACTTAATGCATTTTAGACCACCATTGGTGTCATTATCTTTAATAAGGAATATTCAATATTAATGTGTATGGGCAGAAAGAGCCAAAAACAAGTTCCCTAAAAGAAAGGTAATGGAAAACCCCAAGCCCACACGACAGAGTAAAAGAACCAACGTGCAAAAAGGGGACAGGAGTGGAGCGAGAATGTTTAATGGTGGTCGATAGCACTTGGCAAAGATGTGAAGTAGGAAAGCTGGCCTTATACCCCATCCAAGCACTTTTGAGACACACCTGCTTCTTCCTTACCTGCTTAGAGCCCTTTGGCCTTTTTCTCTAGCCCTTAACACACTTGATTCACACAGAGATGTAAATAACCAATAAAGGAATCTTACTTCTCTGTGCTCTTTGCATTTCATTGTGGATCAGAGCCTTGGGTTCTTGTACTCACCGTCTCAAGATCCTCTGTGTTGGCAGTATAAAAACACGGAAGTGTCAGGCAGCAAAGGGTGATTATTGTAACATTAAAAACACTGCTGTGCTCATTCTAACCTGCAAAACTGTCACATACAACTCTAGGAACACAAAACTTTACCAGGTATTCCTAAGCAGATAATGCCCTAAGTATCAAGACCCACTGGAGACATAACATACAGTGATTTTGAATTTTAGACACTGCCCTACGACATTTCTTGAAAAAATAATAAAATACCCCTTAAATAGCCTGGGCAAAGAACAGATAAAGTTACCTGCAAAGATTATGTAGAAAAAAGAAAAAACAAAAACAAGGTAATCAAGGTAAGTAAAAGATGAAAGGAATGATAAAGAATAAAAGAAAAGAAAAGAAGTACAGTGAGGTTAAATGTTATACTGCAAATAAGTTAATAATCATGTATAATAAAAAATGCCTTTCATAATGCCTTAGAAAGGTACATTTTAGAGAGAAACTTGCCAGGTCTCAGTAAGTCTAACAACATCAGTTTTGTTTTGTTTTTTTCCTCCAGCATTGGGACAAATCAAAGCTTACTTGAGTTAGCTTGAAAGTGGGGCAATATAGTATAAAAAACATAGGTCTTTAAAACAATAGAAGCAAATTCAGTGTGGGGAGATGGTCCCAAGAAGAATCAGGGTAGTAGTACTCCTTGAGTGGAAAGGCATGTGTAATCAGCCATGCTATCTAAACTCCTTAAACTCATATTCATTCTCTCTCTCTTCCCATTGTGTACTTGTAGTTCAATTTACCTAAGTTTAAAACTTCTATTACATCTAAGATAAAAACTGAAAAAAGGAAAATCAGAAGGTCTACAATTTACACATCCTCCAAGAAATCCCAGAACCCTGTACCTGCCTTAATAGGACTTATTTTAGCCTAACTTTCATTATTAGTATTAAAATTTTTACTCATTTGCATATATAATAGATTGTAGAGCCTAGGAACTAAGGCATTGAGCATGAGCACTTATTTGGGGAGTCCTAAGTGTTGAATCTCTGCTAATTCATTTAACAACACTCTAGACAAGTATTTTCCATATAAGGAAGCTCTGAGGACGAGTGATTTCCTCCAGGTTAGAGCTTGCAAATATCAGAGCAAGAATCAGAATCCATAGCTGTTTGACTCCCAGGTGTACACTCTTCCCATTCCCTGAGTCAGTAAGGCAACGAGCCCCCCAAGCTAGGCTCATAGCAGATACACATAATTGAGCAGATCATTCTTTCCCCTTATCACAAATGTGGCTCAAGAAATCTCCAAGCCTCCTTTAATGGTGCATCTATAAAGCCAGAAAAACATGAATCCTGTGGGTCATGCTTACCACCATGCTGGAATGGTGTTCATTTTGGTGCCTTGCCATGCCTAGGGATGCTACAAATATTTGTTGAAAGAATGCAGTACTAATACCGAAAGAGAGAAAAACAAGTTTGGGAATAAAAATGCAATAGAAAACTAACAATGCATACAAATAGAAAGGAAGTCTTTTGTTCATTTCATGCACATTGGGATTTGCATGAAATGAATAAGCTGAATAGACCGGCAAGCTAAATCTTAGCACTGGGTTGGCCTCCTCACAACAGAAACACGATGAATATTGCAAACTAAGGCTCACCACGTTTACTTGGAAGATGGCTCTTCTTAGATCACCTCACTTTCATGCTAAAAAATGGAAAGGTCGGAGTATTTCTGGAAACATTTTCCTCTAGGGACACAACATTTCTTAAAATGACAGCCCAGGAAGACTGCATAGCATCCCAAAGATTTGGCAGCACCTTAAGTCCCCTTTCAGCAATAGGTTATTATAATTTGCTTCAAAAGATCTCTGTACATTTGCTTATTGAGTCAGGATAAATATCTCTGAAAAGTATGAAGTTCTTTGATTTTTTCTTTCCATTTGGACCTGATGCTAGATATGGAGGCTTGGGGGGAAATGGAGATAAAGGATTGAAATAGGTTGGACAGTTTTTTGTACATAACTAAAATGAAATAGCAATAATTATCAGTGCAACTAGTAATTATCTACCTTGTAGCTGGTATCATATATATTACTATCACTGGTTTCAGGATCAATATAAAAATAAATGTGTCTTTCCAAAAATGGAGTCTATAGTAAAATTTCTTCTTCCTTTCATAAAAGGATCTCTGAAATAATTCCAGAAAAAAAATGCATATTTCAGTCTTTTGCCTTAGGTAGGTCTCAATCAATTATAGCCATTAGCTGTTATAATGATCAGGAAAGCTTAATACATGATCTAAAGGACTTCCTTTACTCCAGGTCACAAGCAAGTATGGAAGAGATACAAAATGCATGCATGATATATGAAATTTTATCGTTTTTGAAGCTCTAGTAAATATACTGCTGACTGCAATGAAATATTCTTCTCTGTGCTTACCATTCCAAGGTATGGAACAGATAAATGGGAAACAGTAACTTGTGGTTTGCTGGCCCCTCCCCACTGTTGGTACCCCTCTTCTTCCCTACCTCACTCGCCCTGCGCAATTAGCCACAATAGCACCTGTATCATCATTGTGCTTACTCGCTAATGTCTCTTTCTTTCTCTACTGTAAATACCACAAAGGCAAGACTTTGCCTTAGTCATCATTTTATTCCCAGCCACTGGTCCATAGTTTATTCTCAAAAACTGTCAGTGGAATGTTGTTTGTGCAATGGCTGCTATACTACTGAGGTCCCTAATGCCACCTGTCAATGGAAAGTAGTGAATAAAAAGTCTGAGATATTCTCTGTCCCTGGGTGTGAATATAGAACCAAGGTCCCTAAGTTCTACCCTATTCCAACCTACCATAATGTCCCCAAAACTCCTTTCTGCTTTAGATTCTCATGAGAGGAAGGTCATAACCACAGTAAAGAGTGGGTTCTTCTGGTGTCCTGGGTGGAGAAGAAAAGGGTGGATGCATGATCAATCTTAGGGCTGCCCTGGGAGTTGTTCCTTCTCCAAGACTCACTATCAGAGATCAATTCTGCTACATTCCAGTGTCACCTATGACACTCCAGTGTCACCTATGTTCACGCGTTGAACAGCGCCTTCTATTCTCTTTCCTTCTATATGCCCATCCCACATACAGAGAGCACAAGATCCAAAAATCTCATAGATTACTGACAATCCCAGCACGGTAGAGTATTTTAACAAAGGAAACAAAATCTGACTCTTAACCTATTTACTGAAAATAATACTCTTTCATTAAATTTCCTTAAAACCCAAAGCATACTATTTCCAGAAACCTTTTCCCACTCATGAGTATTCTATATTCATTATATCACAAATATTGTATTTATATTTCAGCAAACAGGGGAATATTTCTTTTTAGGGTGGAAGAGAAATAGTTTTATCTTTACGGCTTTATTGTTTTCCTACCAGATGATTAGAAAACCCAAGTATGAGCTTTATAGATGTCGGAGGCAATCCTGTTCTGTCATTTTTTTATGCACATGCTGACTCAATGTCATAGAATAACTGTGTTGCTTTCTGCCTTCCCTGACAGTCCAAAGAAAGAGTAATGCATACAAATCATTTTACTGTTTAAAAGTTTTGAATAAAACATGCTAACCTTGTCATACTAAGTGACAGACAGAAATGTCACCATTGTTTGCCAGGGACAAATAATCCATATACTTCATGTATAATTCATCTGATCTTTAAGAATGCTTAACAATATTGAATTTAGATAAATTCCAATGTTATGATGCATCAAACTTCCTTTATCAATTTACACATGTGCCTCATCAATTTAAGTCTTCATTTGTATTGCTCTGTTTTTGTATTAACTCTGACAGACTAGAGAATATACTTATTTCCAGGAAAAATTTATAGGTGCATTGTCCGTATTTCAGCTGCCTCTCCATGTCCCTCTTTCCATAAGGTCTTAACTTGGAAACCTCAAATAACTCAAGGGTTGTAAATCTGCCATAGAACTCCCCGTTGCAAGTACAGGTATCTACAAGTCTTTTGACATAGAGCCTTTGGTCTCCAAACAGAGATTGAAGAACTCAAAGAGATAAGATTTCAATCCTTTCTAAAATAAGATTGCAGTGGCTTCTAAAGCCTTTCTGTCAGTCAAAGCTAACCAAGGGCAGGTCTGAAAATAAGATGGACAAGAGTATTCTTAACAGGCTTCAAAGTAAGCTGGAATTCCCCGTGCTGTGAATCAGGAGAAATGATGTGGCGCTCTACTACGAAGTAGGATCTCCTTGGCAGCTGTCTCTGCAGATGATCCTTTGGTTCCCCTAAGTCCGAAAAGGCTTTGCTTATCCTCACCATGTGAAACCAATGCCTTGAAACCCATTCGGTTGATAGAGTCCTCAATATGGTTAGAAAACAAAGTACTACAGCATCATTTAAGAAAAGATTCACAGAACTGAGGGACAAAGTGAGCAACCAAATGTAAACAAGATTAGTTTCTAGAAGCATCTACTGAAAACCTATTTCCTGTCTTAGGAAGAGTAATTTCTGTACAACTTAATTTTGCCCAATATCCTACCACTGTCCCCTTTTCCCACTGTTTCACAATGTTTCCTCCCCTGTGAGGATTAAAAAGTTCTTTCTGCCCTTGGATATCATTTTACTTCAATTAAGAATGTTTGCTAAAATAAAAAATTTCATGAATCAGAGGTTAAGAGGCTTTTTTTTTTTTTTTGAGGCTGGGGGGACTGAGTGACTCAGTCAGTCGAGCTCCAACTTTGGCTCAGGTCATGATCTCATGGTTTGTGGGTTTGAGGCCCGTGTCGGGCTCTGTGCTGACAGCTCAGAGCCTGGAGCCTGCTTCGAAACCTGTGTCTCCCTCTCTCTCTGCCCCTCCCCCACTCACACTCTGTCTCTCTTCAAAAATAAGTAAACATAAAAACTAACAATAAACTGAGGGTTGATGGGAAGTGGAAGGGAGGGTGGGTGATGGGCATTGAGGAGGGCCCCTGTTCGCAGGAGCACTGGGTGTCGTATGGAAACGAATTTGACAACACATTTCATATTAAGATAAACACATAAACTTAAAATAAATAAAAATAAAATAAGAAAATAAAAAAATTTTTAAAAAGAGGCTTTTCGTTCCCAGAACGAGATAGGGGAAGGGAGCTAGCATACCCACATGGATTACATTTCATAAATTAATAATGCACATGTTCTGTCAGGTTCCTACCTTCTCTGCATTACACATAAGTATGCACATGGGCACATACATAGAATTATTTTTTCCTTTCTTTGTACATTGGAAAAAGCAAACCATTTTTCACTAGTTAGGCTGTCTCCTTTGTGGCCCATTCATAGAGTAGTAGAAAATTATGAGAAATTCATTTAAATCTTCAAAGGGGAAAAAAGCCAATAATATAAATAGAGTTGGTAGATAAACCTAGGGGAAATTATTTAAATTTATATGTTGGACTCAAGAAAGATCTTCCTCCTCAGAAATGCTAAATGCATTAAGAGACTCTGTAGAACCCCTCTTTCAAAAAACTATTTGGAATATATTTTTTTTAAACCACCCAAGTTGCTTCTAATTTTTTTACATAGCATCTCTCTCCTGGGATGAATGTGTATATTTTTCATTTGATGTTCCAAAGGGTCATGATACTCACCAAAAATACTGAAGAACCACTTTTGCCAACGTGGGAGCTCTTATTTCTTTTGAAACATTAGAATTACTTCTACCTGGAGGTAGGAAATTACATCAGCTATAATATAGCAACTCAAGTTTTATTGGTCTAGAGGAGTTAACACTGGTCTTTAAGTCAGTAATTCACACCAGACACCATTGACACATCTCCCCATTTCAGCCACAGTATACATATGTCCATAGGTTTCCATTATTTTCCAATGGTTCTAATTTCATTGTGGAACATTTACCAGATGGAAAGGGGCCATTTAATGGGCTTTTGGCAGGTAAAGTTCTCTCTGCTGAATGAAAGCCCCATGTTTGAAAAGTCCATGAAATTGGCAATAATTGACTTTTGAACACAATTTTAAACTCGGTTTTATTTTCAACAAGACAAGAGAATCCTTTGAAGAGATATTTGTTAGCCCTTTAAACTTTTTGTTTTTATTGTTAAATCTTGACCTCAAACTGGCAACAATGTGGATAGAAGATTCATCAGTGAGTTCCAGCACAAATTCTCATTAACAGGAACATTGCAATCATTATTTTGCTTAGACTATTACATGAATATTTAAAGGACGGAAACTGCAATTCATTACATGATACTTTAGAAAGTCCCCATTTTCCAGAGTACTTTAGACAAGTGGCAGGATGAGTGAACTAATTTTACATTGTAGATCATATACATGCAATGAGTACTTACAAAAGTTATTTAATCCTACTTAATAGAGATATTATTTCTTCTCATTTACCATAATTTATTTTCCTTTCTGCGGGTTTATGGGTCTTTTAAAAAATCCTGTTATTTTAAAGCTACCTCTTCCTCTACTGTCATTTTATTTGGGGGATCCCATAAAATATGTAGCATTTCTTCAGGATAGTTGGATTTAGGATTTAGATTGGTATATTGGCCTTATGGGATCTTCCCCCATTATTTTCTACTTAACACACTTCCACTTAGCATTATTTTTTTCTGCTTGGAACTCGCCAGCTGGTGAAAAAAAAGGGAGTGAAAAGAAATATATTAACCCTTAAGTTGGGGACAGGTGGGAGGGCAGATATACCAGACCAATGCCAACCATCCAGCAGAAGGTTGGATGGCTTTGACTCTGGGTTTTTAGCATGTACTGTATGCAGTCAACACGGCAATGGGGAGAAAAGTGTATTACAGTTATGATTCTGATAAGTATAAACAACATTAATACTTTTTAGGACATCCAAGAGCCAGGAGGATAAAGGTGGTAATGAATGCTTCATAGCATTCTGTTTGTCATTTTAATGGTAAAATAAAGAAAAAGCGAAACTTCTCCTTGCATTTGAAGGAATACTTCCTATTCATCAAATTCTAAGATAAATATTTACAGGAGTGGTTACATCAAGAGTATGAGTTCATCTACTGTTATTAAAATAAAAATTTTTGAAACCTCATGCACCTCAAAATTTACAGTATTCATTAGTTAAAGCCCATCATTGTTCATGCTGTCTCAACAATGTCATGAGACCAATTCACTCAGTGAATTTCATAAAATGAAGAATATTGGTCAAGAAACACGGAGCATGAAGCAGGCAACCCTGCCTGTCTTGCTCAACTCCATCTTGGAAACCCAAATGTTAAAGCTACATTCCCTATGCTCACATTCCTTTTGGTTTGGTTTAGCAAATGGTCTTCAGAATACCCTAATGAGATGAGACTACTTGAACAGAGTAGGAAAGTACTAAAATAATCATCAAAATCAAAATCAGGAAGACAAGAGAGGAGGAGGCTTATAACCAATGTAACAGTAAGTGGGCTACAGAAGACGGCAATGTTCAATGTAAGTTTGCAGTGCAGTGTTGCACGATCCTGCAGCACGGAGGGGCAAAACTATTATTTATAGAAAATAACTACACAATGAAACAAAAGTTGACAACTTATTTTTGATGCACAAAACACATCGATGTGTAATTCGGAGGTGAAAAGATCAGCTCATGGAAAGGACTGGATGGTAAGGAAGAAATGAAAGAAATCTGAATGACTTTAGATACAGAAATGAGCTAGACTTGGAACTTGAGGCTTGGGGAGAGTCGTAGGAATTCTTAGCCAATTATCAGGGAAGATTTCTCCTTGACAATGCCCTCTAAAGTTAGTTGGCTCCTTTTCAAGGGATTGAGTAAGAGATTTAAAACTCTAAGGTACAAACACCAGTCGAAATGTTTTTTTTCAATAAAGTCTTTTAAATTTTCTACTCAGAGGAATATTAAAGAATAATCAGATACTACTTGGACAGCTGTTCTAATAATATGCTGTTAAGATTTGTTCAGTCTCTCCTCAGTTGCAATTTATGTAAACTCTTTTTTTTTTAAAGTAGAACCATCTCTGTCCTAGGAGCATTAATGATAGCAGATCAAATCTGTCTGTATATGAAGGAAGACTTGTCAAGCCATAAATCCTAACAGCCTTCTTTTCCAAGAATCCACAAATAGACGACTAAAAAATAGGAGGAGAAATGAGAATTTGGGTAGCTGTGACACAATCTAAAAAGAACAGAAGCTGCTTGTTCAGGAAGAAGGTTGAAGCCCCTGAGAAAGATGATGATCATTGAGAAACACCTGTGGTGGTAATGCCTGGGGACTTGAATAATAGTAATGTCTAAAATGTAAACATACTTCATTTGCAGTGCTGGGAAACGACATAACAAACTTCTGATACCCTCAAACTCTCAGAATCTTGACGTGCAAAAATGCCTTTGCTAAGGTTACTTTGGCAAAAGCGCCTGGATAGACTTGATACAGATAAGAAAAGTTACAGAAAATGAGGTGCATAAGAAAGATATAAAAATTTAGAGGGAAATAAGAAATCAGGGCAAGGATGTGTAAAAAGAAATTTACACTGTCCAGGAATTCTCAAGGGGGTAGAAGCAAAGGATGGGATTTCCATCAAATGGGCATGTCGCCACTTGCCGATGGCCGTGGCAGGATTTTGTTGATTTGGTTTCCTTGTTTGTTTGTTTATAACATTAAAGGGCATAGGATAACTAGCAGCTGAAGCTGGGGTAAAGAATGTAAAACGGGTCTCTTAGTCTGGTGATCATAGCAAGCTCACAACAACATAAGACAGATGACCAAATTGGAGATATTAAATATGACTATATTATGTGCTGGAAAGAAATGCATAAAGATGGATACCTTCTGTCACATTGTTTTGGCTAGATGTCACACAGCGTGCTTGGTTGGTTTTTGTTTGAACTTTCTGTATTTTTGCCTGAGGTGCAAAGTAGAAAAATAGCACATGGAAAGAAGAAATTGAACAAGAAAGCCAGATGTCTAAAAGGAGATGTAAGCAGAGACTAAGAATGAGGGCTACAGGAGAATATATCAGGCCACTAATAAACTTAAAGCACTGACATCACAAGTATTGTTTTTGCAATTCTATAACAACTGTTGCATTTGCCCATGCCTTTGCTTTAAGAAAGGAGCATCCTTGAGAGGCACATTAAGGAGTCATGTGATCAATGTCCAGCGATCCTTGTATTCCTCAGAAAGCAGTTCAGTCTTTTATCCATCTATACACAAATTCTGAAGGACACTCTAAATGGACACCCAAGTCTATTATTTAAGAAAGTAGTTGAAAGCAGGGACGCAAGGAGAGTGCATTCTAAGAGGTATCTAAACTCAGCCATTATTTAGTTCTGTGATGCTAGACCAAGTCACATAACCTGTCTGGGTCTCAGTTGGTTCAGCTCTAAATGTGGAACTTCATAGTCTCGACCTTGCAAGGTTTTTACAAGGACTAAAATAGTTAATACATATAGGATACTTAGAAACAGTGCCTGACATATTAGAAAACACCATAAAAGTGTTAGGTATTACTATGATTTTTTAATGTTTTATTTATTTTTGAGAGAGAGAGAGAGAGAGAGAATGAGTGGGGAAGGGATAGAAAGAGAGGGAGACACAGAATCCAAAGCAGGCTCCAGGCTTCGAGCTGTCAGCACAGAGCCCAATGTGGGGCTCGAACTCATGAGCTGTGAAATCATGACCTGAGCCAAAGTCAGATGTTTAACAAACTGAGCCCCCCAGGCATCGCTATTAATAGTATAGTAAAATAATTGTCACACAGTAGCGACTCTAAGTAAAAAGGATCATCCCATCTTTCCCACCACCTCTCTCACCTAATTGTGAACAAATACAGGGATCCCATGGTCTTCTCTTCCATTTACACGGTGCTTGGCACATTCCCCATCTCTGACAACCACACTAATATAGTTATGCCAGAATTCAAATGTACATCCTAGTTTGATGGAGACAGGTGGTCAATGAAATGGTGCAGAGTTATTGATGTCAGTGCTACTTAGAGACTTGGAGTTTTAAAGATCACAGATTTCAAATCTATTGCCTTTCTCATCCGGTCTTCAGGTTGTCTCTATTTAGTTTAGTCCAATGATCCCTACTAGTCTATACTTTGCCCCCATCTAACTTCCCAACTGCTATCAAGTAGTTCTCATTCCAGGCTGAACAGTAGAATCGTGAAAGTTTAAAAATACCAAACTCATGCTTATAATGGTTTTCAAATGCAGCTGATCACTAAAAATCATCAGGTAAGCTCTTCAACATTACTTGTTCCAGCCTGACCAACAGCATTCATGTACTTGGTGTGGGGCCCTAGAGCTCTCTCCCTCCCCCTCCCTCCCCCTCTCTCTCCTGGAAGCACCTAAAATACTTCTTGGAAGCATCTAAAATACCGCTGTTCTGTTGAGACACACGATGGTGCCATCCATCTAACATCAAGTCATACCTAACCCATGAGTCTGGACTTAGGGAAATGAGCAAAAAAACATTATATTCAGGGGGGAAAAAGACATTTTTTCATGTAATTTTGGAGTCTTAGATAAGAAGACATATTTAAATATACCTACTATCTGCTTGGAAAAGGTTACCATCCCTTCTGGGGTAGTGTTGGAGTGATTCTGACTTGTCTAAACTTCTCCTGGAATATCATCAAGTGATCAGACTGTTGCCAATTCACAGAAACCCATTAAACAAGTAGAATTCCCCTTGCTCAGACAAGAACACCTATAGACAGAAAAAAATGGAAAACACTGAGCATGAAAATTTCAAATCAATATGCCTAGAGCCATGATACATATGCAAACATGTGGTATGAAAAAGGAAAGCAGGTATGACAATCATCGAGGGATGTAGCTATACTAAAAAAGACCTTTTTTCTTTAGACTCTCCCATCTCTTACCTCCTTCAACGTTTATTTGTGTACATATCACATTCTGAAAGGAAACCAACTATCTTGCCAAACAGGTACGTGGTAGCTGGCTGGTTGCCAGAAAATAATACGTACACACATACTATGTAAGATTTTACCTTCAATTAGACTGGATAAGTGCCATTAGAACAGATTTCTTCTTCTTGTGGATATTCACTTATTATTTTAGGGCAGTTAGTAGGGAAAGACTGGTGAAAAACATCTTAATATGAACCATGAAAGACGTTAACTTCTGTCATACAGAGTCTCATAGCTATATGGCTATTTCTCTCACTTTGTCTAAAGATATTCAACTTAAAATACAATGAGTCAGATTTGCCCACCTGCATTCTGTCTCGGGCATACCGGACCTTCCTCACCTGGGTCTGAATGGCAGAGTATCAAAGCTCTCCTCCCTAAGGTTTCATTTGATCTACAGATCATAGTCCATGAAGCAGCCCCTCTGATTTCAACAATTCAAAGAACCAAGTAACAGAAAAAAAGATATAAATATGAGACTTCGGAAATCATAGGCTATTTAGGGCCTAGTTCCTGAACCTGTAACAGGACTTCTTTTCAATTATTTAATTTCTATGGCATCAAAAAACAGAAGAAATTCCCCCTTGCAAAGAACACTCTTAAAAGAAAACCTGCGTGTACAGGAAATAAGTTTGTTCTCCCACAGCAACTGTGACTGCTGGAACGCCAAGGCTTGTCATGCCGCTCGCCTGCTGCCTACCTCCCCCACGAGACAGAGACTCCCTCAGGGCAGAGACCACATCTTGCCTGGCGCACTGACATCACCTACAAGCATTTGCTGAACCCGTGAATGTAATCACCCCCCTTTCAGTTTAGAAAAAAAAAATCCTCCACTTACACAGGGGGGAAATAAATGAAGAAGGCAGTGCTTAAACACATCTGCCTGGATTCAGGTCCCAGTTCCTCCACTTACCAGCCATGTGAACTTAGGCAAGAATAATACAGACTGAATACCTCCTGTGCCTCAGTTTGTCCATTCTAAAAATGTTATAATAATACTTATCCCACAGGGCAGTTCTAAGAATGAAGTGCAAAATATGTATGTAGCACTGAGAACAAGAGCCAACACATATCACATACCAGAGTACCAGCTATCAGTATATGCTGCTTGTATATATCTTCCCCACAGTCATCTGAGATAGACACTATCAGCCCACTTTACAGATATGAGGTCTAATTCATCTCTTAATTGGCAGGTATCTTATTTAACTTGATTATACCTTTTCCCAAAGTTTTCGCTCTTTGCTCTCCTCCAGAGTGTCTCTCTTTGGACCGTCTATGTAACTAAAAATCATTTTGTCAAGATTCTACTAGATATAAGGTATTATAGGTCTATGTGGTGCTACTTAGAACATAAAAAGATGAGCAAGACATCATGTCTGTCTTTAAGGGGGACAGAGTTAACAATGGAAGAAAATGTGGACACAACTAATAGAGTGCCAGGAAAACATTACCAGTCATATAAGTTTTTGAGGTTTTAGTAATGAAAGAAGATTCTAGCTAAAGGCAGGAAAGACTTCATGCTAGAGGTAGTTTTCCACTGGCCATTTAAGACTTGTGCATGAAAATGATGGACAACAGCGGGAGTACAAAAGGAAGACCTGGCAGATGGAAAGCATAATGTGAGCAATACTAGAGATGCAAAACATAGATATACACACACCTTGCTCAGGGAGTGAGACTAGTTAAGTTTGCTGCCCTGAAATGTATCTAAGCTTGGAGAGGTAGTACATGGCCACTTTGGGGAGAGTCCTAAAAGTTATGCTAAGAACTAAAACTGCTTTGTAAGTCATGGAAGGTTAGTTTCAGTTCCTGGAAAAACTTACGAGAAAGAGTATGGAGGTGGTCATATGACCAAAGCTACATTATAGGATATGTAGGACATGCAGGTAAGGGAACGGACATGAAATGCTAAGAGGCAGAGCCAGGGAAAATGATTCAAAGAAAAATAATGTCCTAAATCAGGGCACTAAGAAATCTAAGAAGAAGGCTAAAAGAAATATAAAAGGCAGGAATTAAAGAATGACTAGAAGTAAAGAGTGAAGAACAGGATGGCCAAATAGGATGCCAAAATAGAGCATTTATATAGTGGTTGGAAATATACTGCATTATCTCATTAAATTGTTACAACACCTTGCAAGAGAATTTAATACCATTTCTCACAAAGGAAAGAAAGAGGTCTCACTTTGGATATTGACTCTTGGCACTCTATGAAATTGGAATTACTTAGCCTCTCCAAGACTCAATTTATTTTTATTTAATACATATATGACAATATCTCACCATGGTATTATGAAAATTAAGCTAGATAATGTTTATAACTTGCCTTAAATGATCACATACTGTCTGCTCATTAAATTAAAGCAATATTGTGAGTAAAATTTAACTGTACAAGAAGGTTATGTAGTCGACAACCACATTTCTAGTAAGAATCAAATGTAAAACTCAACCTCATATCCTTTTAATCCCAGTCTCTTGATTTCTAACATTCCATGTTTTACCTCATAGGAAAATGAGATCACCTGAGTCCTCAAATTAGTCCCGAATTAACATTTAATTAGAAGATAGTGTGTTTCGTTCTAAATCTGGGCCTGACCCTTATTTATCAAATAGAGTCTTTATAAATTACATACCATTCCCTATGTAAAAATTATAATTCACATACTGTATTAGAAAATTGGGATTCACTGCGTTATATATCTCGCCAATGATAGTTTCATGAAGCACAGAACATTTTGGGGAACTCTTTTATGGGAAATACCCACTCATCAGAGGTTGCCTTGTTTTTCAACCCCATTAGCTATATAATATTTAGAAATATTTGGCACGTTTTTAACTTTCTATCCCAAGAGGTCATCAAAATATTAAAGCTGGTATTCACTATGTATGTCAGGTTTTGGAAAGGGAACACCTGTCTTTTAATGACATCTGGAATTTTCTTTTTTGTAGACGTGCAATATTCAATCAGATTAATTTTTAATTTTCTAATTTCTTAAAGGGCAAACCTTAAAACTGGATTTTCTCTTCACAATACTGAAAATGTAAAAATGTCAAGACCATTGATCAAATAGCCATAATTACAGAAGGGTAAGACTTTCGCTTTAAATCTAAATCATTTCGGGTGAGTAATTGATGTTTGTAGAATAGAACACCAGCTAACCACTCGAACACCAGAAGGTAAGGGCAACCATAGTTTTAGGCAATTCTGATTAAAAAACGTAATTTTTCTGCTTCAGCTTATTTGGTCTCATTCCCATTCCAATGTTCAAATAAAAAAAAGGGGGGGGGATAGCCTGTTGGAGCCACAAAATGGATATACTCAACAACAAAAGGAACTCAAGAGTACACTGATGGTTATCAGACATCAGAATAGCCAAATAGTTCACCCTATATTGAACACTGCCATGTTGTGCTTTCTTTCTCCATATGAGCACTGGAAACGAGGAAGATGCACATACAAATCCAAGAGGAAAATCATTATCACCAGATAAAGCCAAACACCAAGTAAGAATAGAAGAAAGCCACTCCCCCACAAACAGGTCATCCAATTGATAAATCTGCCACCTGTGGATGACAAACAACCAAAAATAAAGGAGAAATGAACCAGGAAAATGGATTCATTAGGAATAATTACAATGTCCTTTCAGAGAGGTGATATGAGGGCGCTTCCATAAGAAGCACTATTCACAGGTGACTTCCATACAAATCCAGTCCCGCTTTCTAACCTGGTTCCCACTGTAATACACTAAGCACAAAGTGGCTGGCCAGGGTCAAGATGGGAGTCTCCAATTCCAGAAAAGAAAGCAAACTGCCATAATCAACATCAGTCAATGGCTAACCGGGTGTTGAGGATGAAAAGCGGCAACTTCTCTTAGAAGGGAGAGAAAGCCAGGCTGAGGTGCTGCAATCACGAGTAGCAATACAGAGAGAAAAAGTTACTGAAGGAGCATTCTTAGAATTCAAGCTAATATAGAAAATAGTTTTGAAAATAAAGTTCCATATTTAAATTGAAAACTTTTCCTCCAATAACCATATTTTGGTAGTTAAATACCACACCTTCCCCTCCATAAAGAAAAAAAGAAAAAAAAAAAGAAAGTAAAAGAATTCATTTTCATTCTGACTCCATTTGCCTGAAACCAAAGATTTCTATACAGAACATAAAGTAAAAAGCTGAGGTGACAATTGTCTGAAACAACAACCAAAAAAAACCACTAGGTTTCAATGTGGGTTAAAGTAACATAAAATAAAACATTTTGTTTTACTTAAATATTATATACTCACTGCTTTCTGCTTCTCACGTATTTCAACTGCATGGTGTTCTCTTTTGCTTCAGGACCAGGGGTTTTGTCAGTACCACAAATGGCCAATCTGGAGGAGACCGGGCACAGACGTTAGACCGTCCCACTGGAGCCAGAATGGACAGATGGAGAGGCTGTTAGGAAAAGCCTCGAAGCGAACTAAAGGAAGACTGGACTGATACTGAAGGAAGTTCAGGCAGGCAGGCAGGTGTTAAGCATTAAATAGGTCTAAAAGTAGAAACAGGTGGATAGCCCTACAGGTGAACAGAATTTCTCATCCTGTGACTGTTGGCCGGCAACAAGCAGAGGTTCAATCAATCAGATAGATAACATCTGGGGATCCAGGCACTCCTGGTGGAAATACAACCACAACAACCAAAGATCAGTAGCAAAACCCAGCTCAAACATCCCGGTCCAAACCCAGAAGCAAAACTGACTCAAGGCTGATTTCATGAGCTCTGGTTCCAGAAAGTCTAAAGTTTCCACCCCTAGGGCAAATATTTCCCAGAACTAAAGCTAAGGCTAACATGCAACAGCACTAAGAGTCTCCATGAGAGTACATGAAGCATCTGAACAGTATCTAAAAGATAATCCCTAAGCAGAAAATAATTTCAGGAAATTTATATGTGTGCACATATTTGACCAAATAAGAGTTAAGAAAAAAAAGAGAGAGAGAAAAGAAAAAAAAAAATACTAGTCTAGAACAGGACTTAACTAGAGGAATAAAAGCCCATACTTTTTTAAGGCTCACCAATTGTTGACCCCCAATACCCAACAGTAAGAAAGACTAGCAAGTGTCTATTGATTACACCTACCGTTCTGGAATCTGGCCTTCAACAGCCAGAGGAATCAGTATGGGACTAATGAGCTGTCTTTTATTTGAACCAAATAGCAATGGCCTGCAGTGTTATGACTTCAGCAACCCTAGGAACTCTTAACATTGAAGACTCCCCCCGCATAATTTTAAACATAATAAAGTATAGCCACATATCACCATAAATAAAATTTATAACATTTTAAGAGTTCAGTGAAATTTCATTTGACTACATAGCATTGTTACATTTTCTAGATCTATTTATTAAACATTTATCAATTTCGATTCTATAGGTTTTAAATTATTTTCAGGTGTTCTCCTTTTCTCTAATTGCAATTACTTATGTAGGCTCTAGGCCTAATGATGTTTTGTTTGCTTTATTTTTTTTCCAAGTGGCAGAATTATGTCATCCTCCAATGAGGTATTTTAATGTTATAGGATTCTTATTATAGGAGAGGGATTTAATAGATAAAAAAGGACTCTGAGTAACTTACAAGTAAGCTTAGTCAAGCCTTAGTGAATAGTTCTGATGCTATAGGTAGCAAATTGCTATGAAAGAATTGGTCAGCATTTGGAGATGGGCATCCAACACGCAGTGAATGTCCTCTGTGAATACTATCGCACAAGGTTAGAAATGTAGCTGTGAACACAAAGGCATGAATTTTTGGTCATGAAGTTTTCAATCTAGCCGTGCAGAAACCCAGAAATATATGATCCATTACTTAATTGTATCCAGTATTTCTCCTTAAGTGATTACTGTTTCTGCCGAGTTCTTATTCACCTGATGAAATAGCATGTATTCACTTCAATAAACAATGAGAGTGGTATTTAAAATGTGCACAGCATGAAGTTTTGGTTCTTCTGAGGAACACGGTGAAAAACTGTCCATAATTTCAGAGAGTCCATACAATTAAGCTGTAAAGTGCATCATAAGAGTAGGGCTTAACATCCAGTTCTACCATTTTCCTAGTGTGACCTTAGGCAAGTTACCCAACCATCTTAAACCTTCCTTTCTTCATCTGCAAAGTAGGTGCAATGGTAATGTCTACTTTGTGGGATTATTATAAGAATCAACTATCATAATATAAATGAAGGGCTTGGCATATTAACATAGATACTAAGTACAGAGTTGTGGCTACTGGTAGTGATGTTTTTACAGATGAAGTTGACTTACCTAGTTCCAAAAAAGGGAAAATAAGAAACACAACTGAAAGGGTATTTGAAACTATTCAATGGATAAAGCTCTTATAGAACTATCATGTGAGCTCACAGTTTCTCCTTCTGAGACTCCATGGCAATTCAAGAAGAAGAATGTTATTAATATCAACCCTTCAAAAGTCAAGCAGTGATAATACCACTCTGTGAATTTCTTTTAAGAAAATAAATCAAAATATCTATGCAAAACTATTCATTACAATGTTATTTAAAATATTGAGGAGTTACAGGAAGCCCAAATGTCTAAGAATAGGACATGTTTAGGCAAATTATGCCATATCTATTAGCTAGATAATATCATATTGATACTTTAAGACCTCTATCTTATAATGTAGGAATATTTCTGAAATGGTATCAAAGAAAAATCAGTATACAAAATTGTGAATACAGCTACTTAAAAATACATGTACAAATAATTTAGAAGAGTCCACATCAAAATGATACCAGATGTGTTAGAGCAGCAGTACAATAGTAATTTTCTTTTTCTTATTTTTCTCCCATTCCATAAGGTCTTCCTGGTACTGCTACACTTAAGACAACAAAAATGATATTTAAAAAGTAGCACCTGTACATCATGGCCCTTACATTAAAGTTTGGCAACCTATTACAGGGTTAAGGAATCTTTTGAATATTTGAGAAGCTAAGGAGGGTCGTAATTACCTCCAACATCACCTCATCCAGTTACTGCATATTCCTTCTTAGCACTGATGGGGGTGTAAGACCAACATATTACCCAGACTTAGCTCTGTGGGTTATACTGATTCCAGAGAGTAGAGTGAGCTGGAAACAATCAGATTAACTACACGATGGAAAGATGTATTCCGTCTCCAATAACATTCTCATGCACACTGAATCCTAATTAGCAGAAGTGTAACTGATTTGCCAGTACTCTGAAGATTAATTTTATTCCGGTCCGTGTTTCATGAAGTATTGACTGACTGATAGCACTCATACCAAATTTGTCAAAGGAAATTCTCCCCCCAAAAGAGAAAAGGAGAGATCTCTGAGCAGCCTCTTTACTAGTCTACTGAGGACTTATTCATCCTCTGAGTTAACTGGGGTAGCAAGGAGAGAATGAGGGAAGCAAGCTCTGAACGCTTTGGAGCTGAAGGTGCAGAGCTGAGCAGATTTGGAAAACAAATGCACTTGTTAATTCCCAAAGTGATTTTAAGAGCAGAATCCTGGAAGAACTGCCAAAGAAAATTAATCCTTTAAAATGATAATGCAAATTTTTAAATCACAATGGAGAGCTGGAAGTTTAAAGAGAATATTTCAATATTGCATGTGTCTTAACTTTGAGCTAACCAGGCCACCAATGGATAGATGCTTCCATCGTTTCCTACAGTTGTGAGTTCAGATCAGGAAGTGTATATATGGGGGGGGGAGGGGGAGAAAGGGAGGAGGAGAGAGGGAGAGGAAGGAAGCAGGATAGAGAAGGAAAAGAGGAGAAAGAAGATTTGGAAAGCCCATAGTTAATATCATTCTAAAAAAACAGAAAGGAAGTATTTACCTCTGTGTATATGTGCCCTTGTGAATTGATATACAACCTTAAAATGTTTTATAAAAAGATTAATTCTAAATATCAGTAGTTTGCAATAAACGGTGCAGACAACAGAAAGCAGTAATGACTAATTCCTATGCTTGGTCAATGAAGGCAACAGGAAAATCCAAACATGAAAATTGTTCTTCAGCTATAATGTAATTAAGAATAGATTATTGCACGTTTGCTGTCCTTTGCAGATCAGATTTAAAAAACTTAAAAATAAAAACTAAATGTTAAAAGATAGTAGGGTACTACAGACCATATAAATTCTCAGTGTTTATGAAAAAAATTACTTATTCAGTCAGTCAACACCTTACAGATATAGTTTCTATCCACCTGGAGCCTTCAGTCTGATGTGAGGGAGTTACCACATGCACATTAGAAAGATCATTATAAACTATGATAGATCAGGAGTGGAGGCACACACAGAAATATAAAATATGTTGTCAACAGGGGGAATTGTCCTCACTTGGTGCATCAGAGAAAGCTTCTCTGAGAAAGTTTAATCTGAGATACGAAGAACCAGTAGAAATTCACCAGGCAAAGAAAGACAGGAAGTGCGTTGGAATACCATAAACATAGGCTCTGTGCCTGGGTGGATCTTGGCCGTAAAGGATATGAAATCAAGGTAGGTGATGTAATAAGAGTTGACTTTAGGATAATGAGAAGTTATTAAGGACAAAAAATAAATAAATAAAACTGTGCTTCTCCTGTCCCATCTGACATAAGGAAAGAGAGGCCAGGATTATTTATCCAAAGGGCTGAGTAGCCATTTTATCTCTACCTCCCTGCCCTTTCCCCACTCCCTGACTCCATCATCAGGTCCATTATGTGGTATTGACTAACAGAAGGGATGAAGTTAGAGGTAGAGGTGTGGGGGGTTGCATTAGAGCAGAATCCCAGGTCTCAATTTTGCAATATAGGATGCCTACCAAAGGTGGACAATATAAATCATGACCAGGAAGACCACAGCAAGAGTTCCTGTGGATTTGGCCAAGCACTGATGCTATGGAGTTTGGGGACAGGCAGCTAGAACTGCCCATGGCAGTTCTAAAGGATGATCTGCACGACCTCACATCCAACATATCTTTACTGGGATTGTCTCTTTGGATACTGACAACCACCTGTGAGTTAAAGACTACTGCTGTCCCTATTTTACACATGAGGAAAGAGCAAGAGGCTTTAAGAGATAAGTGATCTGCTCAATATCACGTGGCTTACAAATTCAGCACTTGAGCTAGAAGAGTCTGAATCTGGCCTCTAAATCTAAATCTACTCAGTACTATCTCATCTAAATCTACTGTACTATCTGAGACTCAATTTTCCAGGACCCAAGGTCTGTGAGCAGATTCAGTTTGTTTCTAGAAATAAAAATGCCTTTACCCTCTAGTGTTGTGGAGAAGGATGTATAGCAGCTTCATTTAAAAAGCTCATCAGGATAATGAATAGGAGAGGGGCAAGAGTAGGAAAATCAGTGTAGGAAAATCAGTTATGACATCATTAAAAGTCCAGGGAGAGATTGCTAGCTTGGTTTAAGGTTAAGCCTAACGTTTCTAACAATGGACCCAGAGTGATATGGTAAGATTTTAGAGATGATTTAGGGAGTAAATTATCTCTACTGGGATAGGTTGTTATAGCAGAGTCAAAAATTAGCAAATATCAATAATGACACCCACCTTTCTTCCTTATTCCACTCCAAATCTCCTTTTGGGTCAATAAATATGCTCCAGAACTCTAAGGAGGTGCCTGGCGGAAGATACAGACTTGGAAGCCAATCACACAGTGATGAATTCCAATTCATATTTTAAAATGGTCCCTCCCAACTATAAAAATGTATTAGAGCAATTTTATAAAAATTTCATTGCAAAAACCTCTGGTAAAAGAAACAAAATAGCAGGTCATAGAGTTCCAAATCTAATTTTAAGGTAAGAATATGGAAATTTCTTTTTTCACACTAGAGTTATCTATGTCTGTTTCAATGCCAAGATTCAAAGTGGAACTGAATGACTCATCACCAAAGTGGGCCAATTGTCTGCAAACTGATGGGAAAATATCAGTACAGTTATGCACCTAGGGATAGTCAGCTTCAAAAATAATTTTAACTGCATGAGTCTTATATCATTTTCTTAAAAGCCAAAAGACATGTCTTCTGATGTGTCTTTTAAGATAGGATACTTCCTGTGGTTGATAGGCCTAAATTATTTACCATAATATTAATGCTCTCCTAAAATAACTTACTTCAGCAATCAATGCTCTCCTTATAATACTGAGGACAGACTGTCACCTACCTGATATAATGTCAGGAAACTAAGATTCCCTGCCATATTACTTCTATTTCAGATCATCTCCCCTTATTTCTCCTTCATTTTACCAACCAATATTTAGAAGAAGTTTGTTACCCAGTGCCTTTACCTTCTCATTTTCATGCATCAGTTTTTCTAAATAGATTTCACCTAACCCAAACTCTGCAAGAGTTTCTAAAGGATAAGTAGGGGGATTGGTGATAATAAATAAACACACAGACTGGGAGAAAGTTCAAGGAAATATATACCTGTATCATAATCATCTGCCACATTTCAAAATCAGAAATCTAGGTAAAGGAGTAGTTCAATTAAATTCGTGCTGATCAAGCGGCTGTTTGTATACGGTGGCTGATAACACACCCAGTCCACACCCCTGATACAAATTGTTTAGCAATACCAATTGTAAATGAGAACTAGAGGGACAAAAGACACTTAAAAACAACGTACTGTCATGGTCAATTCAGGCTGCTATAACAAATTACCATAGATAGGTGACTTATAAACAACATCAGTTTATTTCACACAGTTCTGGGGCTGAGTGTCCAAGAGCAGGGTGCTAGTATGGTCAGGTCCTGGTGCGTGACCACGTCCCCTTTATAAAGAGCCGTCTTCTTGTGTTTTCCTCACAAGGTGGAAAGAGCAAGCTGGTGCTCTGGCCTCCTCTTCTAAAAGCACTAATCCCACTCATGAGGGTTCCACTCTCATGACCTAATTTCCTCCCCAAGGCCCCACCTTCAAATACCATGGCATGAAGAATTTGATTTCAACAGACAAACAGGGGAGGGAGGCACACACAAATTTTCAGTCCATAGCACCCACATTATAGTACATTCTGGGTTGCTCTGCCCACATAGAGAACAGACATCACTAGTCAATTACTGCCCTCTTTCCCTCAGATACTCGCCACTGAGCACAGCACTGTAGACAGCCACTACTTATTAATCAGAGATGGAATGTCTGCTGAAACTCACTTGCCATCCCAGAAAATGTGGAAAAGCACCAAAGACGTTTGTTCTAAATTACACACTGCCACTTAACAGCGGGGTAGTTTTTGACAAGTTACATAACCTTCCCAAACACACAGGTTCTTCCCACCTCACAGGGCTGTTGTGAGGAGCAAATTAAAGAATGCCCGTGAAAATGTTTTGTAAACACTTTAAAGTGTTGTATAAAATTATTTCTTGTTATCACTTTTATCTAGAGCCGCACAGGACATGGAAATAGAATGAAGTCAAATTTAAATTAACTCCAAAAAATATTTTATTCAATGTTTTGGGGACACAGTGGCTTTACTTGAAAATACATATTCTAAAATTTTGTTCCACCTGAGATGGCAAAGGTTCTGAGAGCCATCTGGGGGCTGGATGTGATGTGAACATCGCTTTCATGCTGTTCCTTTTTCCTATCTGCGTTTACGTGATTGACCATGTGTGCACTAAGTAAACAAATCTTTTTGCCAAGTGTGTTCCTTGATTGGTGGATGCATGCTCAAAAGGAAATGGTACTGAGTAAATAGGAATCTTAGCTTCCACAACGAAGATATAGGAAGGAATCAAGGAGAAAAATCTCTGCTTTGAAGAGATAAAGAAAGCCTATAATCAGAGTTACCCAGGCAAAGGCATTACCTGTGGGAGGCTGCTCTACTTTGTCCTCACGTAGCACCTTTCATCCAGAAAGCTCAAATCACATACTCTTTATTAAGCCCCTTCATGTACACGGACCTCATTGATCCTCTCAGCAGGGTTATAAACGCATATTATGGACCCCACTATGTGAATATGAAAACTAAGGCACCAGGAAGTGAAGTGCCTCATCAAAATGCACACATGTAAACAAGTGGAAAAATTAAGAATATAAGGATAATTATGGGTGTGATTCACTTTCTTTAGTGTGAGCTCTGATTTTGAGCTATTTATTTCCATTAAAAGGCAAATATTTCCAGCAGCAGCCATGCATACAACAGAGAATCTCTGTGGGTGAGGGACACTTTTTATTAAAACAATCTGTTACCTAAAACACTGCTTCCTCTTCATTTTCATCCGACTGAGAGACGCCTACCATTCTCGACCAGGGGGAAAAAGCCGACCAGACCCTTCACAAAAATCTCAAAATTACGTTTGTTTGTTTGTTTGTTTAAACGTGGAGGTAAAATAAGGACAAACGTCCACAAAACTCACTCTAGCCATCTTGGCAAATAAGCAATTCACTCTTCTAGCATAATATGCTTAAAAACCCAGTGGGTGTATTAAATCAAAACACAAACAAAGCAGACGCTGCCGTTGCTATATGTCAAACCTTTCCCACCTTAGAACTCTGCTTCTGCTGTTTCCCAAAACATTTCTGACACCTTCAATCAAACTGATACAGTTATTCTTCTTTCACAGCCAACAAGATCTATAACGTTATGCCAGCCTTTTTCTTAAGCAAGAAAAGAGACAAAAACATGTCTTCCTTCCTTAAGGAAACTGATAAAAGGGGATAAAGGGAGCCCCCTTCAGAAATTCTTCTTTCTCTCTCGGTCAAAGGCTAAAGATCTCAGCGCTGCAAACTGAGTGATAATAAACTTTTGAGAAGGAAAGGGAATTCAAAATTAGGGTTACTTCATCTGTACTGTGACTGTTAGCTTGAGGAGAAATTCACATTTTCCCTCCATTTAGACCCCCGTTGTGATCAATAACCTGAATGACAAATCCCTGAGCTAATTGTCTGTTCCTTGCACTTTAAAAACAGGGTGTACTAGAGTTTCTCATAAACATTTAATAAATCACTCTTTTTCTTCCTTCTACATACATGATTTATAAAGTAAACAACAAAAAGGCACATTTATAAAACAGGCCACAAAGCCTGTGGATCCACACCAGGCAATTTTTCTTGTGATGCCATTTCCAATTCAGCAGCAATGTGTTTTGGCAGGATTTATAAAGTTTTCATAAATAATATATATGCAAAATAAAATTAAGTAACAACAACAACAACAACAACAATAACAAGTAACTCTGAGGTGCTACTGTCCCAGACTTCCTGGGTGGTAATTATATGTCTCTTTTTTATATAAATGAATCATGAAAACAGACACAATGCTGTGTAAAAAAGAGCTCATATTCCAGAGAAGGCTCCACCAAGCAAAAATAACACACTACAATTGCTAATCAAACACACACACACACACACACACACACACACACACACACACCTGAAAAAATAAAACAACACAAGTTGAAAAAAAATCAATGAATACATCATTGGAACAAAATCTACTTATGGGAAAGTACTTTTCAAATTAAGCTAATGTCTTTTGACAATAAGACAGCATGCTTGGCTTTAAGAATGATGGTGTTGTGGGAGGCAGGATGGGCTAAATGGGTAAGGGGCATTAAGGAATCTACTCCTGAAATCATTGTTGCACTATATGCTAACTAACTTGGATGTAAATTTAAAAAAAATAATAATTAAATAAAAATTTAAAAAAAGAAATTAATAAAATCCAGAAAGTTTATTTTGGATTAGAAGATTTCCCTGAATGAGCAAAACACACAGTAAAACTGTAGCAAAGAGCTCTTTGTGCTCACATTTCCAATCTTAATCTTATAGACGAAGCTGGAAAAAAAAAAAAAAAGCAGAAGTGGAAGGAAGGAAAAAGTTCCCCAAACTATTTCTGGTAATCCCCATGGGAGGTTTGATTTCTCCACCTAGATTTGTCCATTCCTACTTATTTTTACTTGGTTACAACTTAGCACCTGCTTCTCCCCATACCTTAGCAGTATGGAAGTTAAAATTTTAGTTTGTCATAAATGTTAAAACACAAGGTTCTGTGTTTTAATATTAACACTTATTATATGCTGGTCTACACTTTTGTCGGGGAGACAGGCACCTGGGTCAAAGTTGGAGATCAATAAAAATATAAGTTATTACCCATCTGGAAAGGGCAGGGCCTCTTAGAAATTTTGGGATACACAAGGTAAAGCCGCCCTTGGGCAAAGGAAAGTGATGTGGTGGGTAAACCAAGGTCTCCATAACCCTCTGGGATTACAAGAGTAATATTTGCACATGGATAAATGTTAAAACATTCCCTCACTTTAGAGAAAAATTGAAAGCACAGGCAAAATGCTTGAGCTTCTTAAAAAAAAAAAAAAAAAAAAAACCAGAACATATATCAAGTCTCATAGTCCAATTTCAGAGTACAAAGTCAATCTCTGTCTAAAATGAAAGTACTCAGGAGAGAGGGATCTCTGTGGATTACTCAAGGTCTTTGTTATTTTTCACTTGTCTCCACTAACCTTTTCGATACTTAATGCTTATTATCCATACTACACATAGGATAAAGTGCAATTTTCTCAGTTACTATAAGATTTTTTAATATCAATGCGGAGGTTGAAATGAAGACATAAAAATCAGACTTTAGAGTTGTACAGAAATTCATTTTATGTAAGAAATTATTTGTTAGTATATTCTTTCCTTTAAAATTGTTTACTTATCGAATTTTCAACACCTATACCCCTTCTTACACTCAGCTATGGAACTTGCTTCTTGTTCTATTGAGAAAATGGAGGAAATCAAAAAGAACCTCCACAAGCATGCACCACCACATCCACAAACATGTACATACCTGTTCCTGAACCTGTTTTTCCTTACATCCCATTTTTTTATGAACTATCTGTATATAATCTCTCCATTTGTTCACTCAAGACCACTCCCTCTCTGTTAAACAAGAATATTATACCAGCAATTGTCCCTTTCCAGAATCATCACTTTCCCCTCTTCACTGGAAAATTCCAATTTGTTTTTATAAATAGATTTATTGTAAGGGATCGGCTCACATGATTATGGAGACTGGGAAGTCCCAAGACCTGTACTTCAGAGCCAATGATAGAAGTTCCCATCTAATTTTGGGTTCAAACGCAGAAGAAGAATGATGTCCAGGCTTAAACATACCAAGGTAGGAAAGAGAATGAATTCTCCCTCACACAGCCTTTTCTTTTTCTAGTCAGGTCTTCAGTGGATTGAATGAGGCCCTCCCACATTGGGGAGAAGAATCTGCTTTACTCAGTCTGCAGATTCAAATGTTAATCTCCTCTCAGAAACATCTTCACAGACATACCCAAAATAATGTTTAATCAAATATCTGGGCACCCCATGGCCCAATCAAGTTGATACATGAATTAACCATCACAATCTCCCACCTGAAAAAAATAACACAAGCTCTCCCTTGACTTCTACATTCTTTCCGACTACAAATCCCTTTCACTCTCATTTATAGCAAAATTTCTTTAAAGATTTGCCGATACCCACCATGTCTAATCTTTCTCCTCCCATTGTCCTCTGAAGCTTGTTCATTCAGCAGTCCAATATAAGATCATAATCTCTCCATCAACCCCCTTATTCTGCTTAATTTATCTCCGTAGAAATTATCACCATCTGACATAATTACCTGGGGTTTTCTGCCCCCCCAAGTTATAGAGGTGCTCATAAATATATTACAACACACTGTTATTTTAAAGCACATGGTAGGTGCTCAATGTTTCAAATGAATAAACGAATGAAAATTACAATCCTCAAACAAGCACTCATTACCTGTAGTTTTACTCTTAAAATAAGCCAAATAAGAATACAATGATGCTATATAAATTCAAAAACGACAGGTATCTGATCTCCTTAATAGTGCCTGGGGCAGACAGGCATTTTTGTTTTAAGTTTATTTATTTTGAGAGAGATAATGTGAGCAGGGAAAAGTCAGAGAGAGAGGGAGAGAGAGAGAGAAAGAGAATTCCAAGCAGGCTCCACACTGTCAGTGTGGAGTCCAACATGGGGCTCAAACCCACAAACCGTGAGACCATGATCTGAGCCGGAACCAAGAGACAGACACTTCACTAATTGAGCCACCCAGGCACTCTTGGAGCAGGTAGACCTTTGAAACAACTCCAACTCATCCAGAAATTCCAGGGATCATTAAGATCCATAAAAAGAAGCAAATTTTCACCTCTCTGAAGTCGAAGGATGGGAGAAAACATACCAGACCCGAGACAGAAGACCTGTGTAAGAAGCCGAGACTTGTTACTACCTAGCTATGGGGCTTCATCGAATTTATTTCATCTTTCTGAGCATTGTTTCTCTTCTACAGGAGAGTGTTAGTATCTTGACAATTGTTTTACCCATTTTCCAATTCTTTGGGAATTTTTTTACACCCCCTCTTCTTCCTCAATTCTCCAAAAATCTGTCTCCATGCAGTGTCCCCATACAATGACTTGACTTCAAACATCATAGAAAGCATAGATGCAGAGGAACCTTCTCACCTTCTTGCCACCTCATTCACAACCAGAGGTATCCACCTACCTGCCTCCCATCTGTCTGTTCCTGAGTCCAACTGGCACATGTGAGCTTTTAATCTCATTTCCTCTTGCCTTCTTATGGGCTTTATTTCTAGTCTTATTTTCCCTCTCTATATCACCAGTTCAGCACTTTCTTTTCAATTATCTGCATCAGCATGCTAGTCTTTTCTTACCCTTCTCATCTTAAACAACAAAGCAAAACAAAACAATAACAATGCAACAACAATAGCCACAACAGTGACAATGAGAAACCTTCCATTGTATAAATATATCGCAATTCATTTCATTATCCTGTATCAATGAATATTTTAGCTATTTCCAGATTTTATTTCTTCGTTTGAATATTTTTTTTTATTTTTAAATCCACTGTAGATGTTTTAGCCATGTCTTCTGATACACAGGCATAAGAGTTTCTCTAGATCACATATTTACTAGTGATATAAACTGGGACGTACATGGTACACATCTTCAGTTCTACTAGATAACACCAAATTGTCTTCCTATGTAATTGCACCAGTTTGCATTCCATGAACAGCATAAATTGTTCCATGTCCCAACCAAAGCTTGTTATTGCCAGATGCTTTTATGTTTGCCCATCTTCTGGGTATCAAATGGTTACCTAAGTAACCAAACGATTGTAATCGGTATTTCCATAATTATCAAGGAGATTGAGTAACTTCTAGGTGATAGATGGTTTACATTTTCTCTCTGTGAAATATGCCTGTTCAAGTCTTTGGCCCTTTTTTCCTGTGAAATTCTTTGTCTTTTTCTTATTGATCGTCTTAAGAGCTCTCTAAATATTCAGGAGACTTATCATCTGTTGGTTACATGTGTTACAGATGTACACTCCCAGACTGTGGTTTGTCTCTTTCTTTTCTCTACGATAACTTTTGATGAAAAATGTTTAGTGAAACGTACTGAAGTCCATTAATATTTTGCTTTATGGAATGTTTACTTGTATCCTATCTTAGACTTAATAAGGAATGGTGTTTAAAGTGTATGGTTATCAGAGTTGTCGTGCTGGCCTGGGTCCTGGCTCCACGTCTCATCAGCTGTACAACCCTGGGTACTTAGCCTTATATGCTTCAGTGGCTCCATCTGTAAAGTAGGGATAATCTTACAGGATTGTTGTGAGGATTCAATGTATTAATATCTTTAACTTATTGTAACTGCATTTAACATTTTAAGTACTTAATAAGCATTGGCTATTTTCATAAAAGAAATTCTTTCTTACTCCCAGCTCATAATATATTCTCTTAGATTTTCTTCTAAAAGATTTAAAGTTTAAATTTCAGAATTAAATCTTTAACCCACATAAATTTTATATTTTTTTGTAGAGCATGAGATGTGGGCCCACAAAAATACATGAACCACTTCACAGATTTGCATAACACCTTTGCTCAAGGATAAGAGCTCATTTTCTTTGCTTTGTTCCAATTTTAACACATCTAGTGGTGATCTTGTAACATTTGGTGCATCAGCCTCTTACTTACTCATTAACTTACTTATCTGGGCATCCACAACTCACCAGCAATTAGACTTCCTCCCTCTTCATTGACCACCTCTCCTCAGTTGTCTCACAAACCACAGCTCCTCTAAGTTGATCTCAAAAGGTTAAATTGCTTTAGGGGGTTTCTGGGTAGCTCAGCTGGTTAAGCATCTGATTTCTGCTCAGGTCATGATGTCGCAGTTCACAAGTTCAAATCCCATGTCAGGCTCTGTGCTGACAGCTCAGAGCTGGAGCCTGCTTCAGATTCAGATTCTGTCTCCCTCTCTCTCTCTGTCCCTCCCCCACTTGTGCTCTGTCTCTGTCTCTCTAAAAAATAAATTAGCATTAAAAATTTTTTTTAATGTTAAATTGCTTTAGAATTGAATCCTATTCCCTCTTTTCTCTCTATACTCTGGTGCCTGGAAACTGAGGCCAGATTACTTACAATCAAATTCTGACTTTTTCATCTGACTATGTATATAACTGAGCAAATATTTAACTTCTCTTTGTCTCTGTTCCCCATCAGTAAAATTGATATAAGAACATCTCTTACCTTGTCAGATTGTTGTGAGTATTAAATAAAGATGTTAATGCATACATCACTTACAACAGTATTTGGTATTTAGTAGGTGCTGAATAAATAGTAGCTATTATTTTCTACAGGATTTCAGTTGATCCTATGATTTTAAAAGTCACCTAATTGCTGATAATTTCAAAATGCTTGCATTTAGCCCTGGAATCTCCCTAAACTCAAGACTTACATAGCCAACTGCTTATTTGGCTGTTTCATTTTTTAGATGTGCAAGAGGAATTTTAACTTCACTTTAACTTAGCATGACCCAAGCATAACTATCAACTCAATCCAAGTCTTCCTGCTCAAAGAAAATGACACCACCACTCATCCATTTGTGCTAGTCAAAACCCACCACCCCTTTCCACATCCAACCCCATAAGTCCAGTTTTAATACCCTCAAAAAGGTATCCCACATTTGATCATCACTCCCTAACTCCAATCCAGTTAGCAACTTCTTCTCTCACCTGGACCACCATCACAAAGGCTCCCTCTTACCACATTCTTGACCCTATTATGGTTTTTTTATTCCACTCTGAAATGAAATTAAGTCAACCCAATTCAATGTTACTCCAATCACTACCACTTAGTTTCCTTA
The DNA here is from genome assembly GCF_027475565.1 of Acinonyx jubatus. Taxonomy (NCBI): domain Eukaryota; kingdom Metazoa; phylum Chordata; class Mammalia; order Carnivora; family Felidae; genus Acinonyx; species Acinonyx jubatus. The sequence goes on from NC_069391.1 coordinate 45,793,284, forward strand.
AAAGCATCCTGTGGCTCCCCACAGCAAACACAATAAAATTCTAAATCCTTCCCACAGAGTGGAGGGTCCTAGATGATCTGGCCCCTGCTTACTTCTCCAAGTTCCTCTTCCGCCATTCGCTCATGGTTACTGTGCTCCAACCACATGCCTTCTTTCTGGATCTTAAATATGTAAACTCATTCTCATCTCAGGGCATTTGCACTTTAAGCTTGGAATGACTTAATCCCAACCTGGCAGCCTCCTCATCATTCAGGTCCCAACTCAAAAGGTCACCTCATCAGAGATGCCTTCCTTGATGACCCCAGTGAAAATTTTCCTATCTCCAATGGATTATCATTTTATTTGGTTCATTGTACTTATTGGTAATTAAATTTTTATAATTTCTGCACTGTGTCTGTCTCCTTCTACCTGAAGCAAGTTCTTTGAGGACAGCAGCATTATGTCATTTTCATACTCCCTAGAAAAGTGCCTGACACACACACAATCAGTTCTCAATACCTAATTATTAGCTGACTCCCAGATATTGTTCTAAGACCTTAATATGCAGCACTTCATTTCATTCCCCATAGGAAACATATAACTCTCATTTTATAGGTAACAAAACCCAGGCTCAAAGTGGCAAAAATGAAATTCACGGGCCACCTAGGTGGCTCTGTCAGTTAAGCATCCAACTTCGGCTCAGGTCATGATCTTGCAGTTTGTGAGTGTGAGCCCCACCTCGGGCTCTGCACTTGTGGTGCAGAGCCTGCTTGGGATTCTCTCTCTCCTTCTCTCTCTGCCCCTCCCCCACTTGCACTCTCTCTCTCTCTCTCTCTCTCAAAATAAATAAATAAACTTCAAAATTTTTTAAATGAAATTCAAAATTATCTCTTGTTTGCCATGTTATGCCCTATTGCTTAGTACATTGCTGAATGTTAAATAAATATTTGTTTAAAGGAGAGGTGTATAAAAACATCAAAGGAAACAATTCAAAGGAAAGTTAAATTTAAAAAGAGAAGAAAGAAAGAAAAAAGCTAAAGAGTGCCTTTTTTAGTCTCCCACTCCATCAAATGAGCTTTAGAAGGCCAGAACTGGGTTTCAGAATTCACACCCCAATAAGACCTATAGGAAAAGTCTGTGTTGCTACTTCCTGTGAAGTGCCTCGGGATACAATGGTTGTGAAAAACGCTATAAAAATGTAAAGTTGTTCTTCACACTTTTACTTAGTGCTATTGTCTCTGTTCGTCAAGTTGCAGCATACACAAGACCACAAAGCCTTAATAATTCAAGTTTAGAGAAGTATAAATAAGATTTGTCAGAGAAAAAGAAAGGAGACTTTCAGAAAAGCAAAATTCAAATATCCCATCTGTTGTGTCCTATGTATTCATACATCAGAAATCCACATGGTATCTGGTCCCTACAGCAGCAGGTGACTTATTTTTGTCCAGGACCTGCTCCCACCAGGAACACAAACAACCCAGGTAGGAGCTGCCTCTTGTGAGGTCCAGGAAAAGGAGGTCCCCCAAAGTACACAGACAGGACATTGCTGCCCTGAAGGACAGAGGTCTGGCTAGCTTACAGGAGGCTTCATTTTATTTTTGTAAGTTTTAAATGCTTTTTTAATAAAGTTACAAAAATGTTTTAAAATTTCATAAATTGTAACATGGGAAATCAATTTCCTAAACCACTAGTTCTGGAGTTCTAAGCCTAGAAGGCTACTAAACCCTTTAGGAAATGGAATTGAGTTTGTTGATTCTCTCAACTGCCTTCAGTGTGATTGGTTTCCAAGATACAGGGTAATTCAGTCCTTGGGTCTGTAGCTGTTAATTGAGCCAGGAATAAGGAAAGACAGGCTCGGGTAGGGGAATCAAGAAGAGGCAAAACGGGGTATTCCCTCAGATCCCTTTACTGTTTCTGTGCACTCTCCCCAAATTTGATGGTGGTTTTATCTCCAACTTGACCACACATGTGACTTTTCTTCCCTGGGCTGCCCTCAGGCTACTGGAGCTTCATAAATGCCTGGGAGTTTATATGCCCCCCTTTCCCAAATACCAGAACAACACTCACCAAGGGTAGAAAATGAGCGGCTGAGGAAAGCACTGTTCCACGCCTCAGGCTGGGATAAACCCTGAGGCATGCCTTCCTTTCCAGTGGCCCTTATGGGATCAGGCTGAAGTCACTTTCTGTGAGTGAATTCTTGCCTTAATTTGTATCCTTGCTTTCCTTCTTCCCTGCTCTGCCTGCTTTCCTCAATCCCTTATTGGTTTCTCCATAATATATCATTTGCATTTGAATCTTTATATTAGAGTCTGCTCCTGGGAAACCCAGCCTATGAAAATAAACTACCTCAATGGTTTCTGTTGGGAACTAAATGAAAGATTATTATACCCAGGAATGGTACTGACCACATAACAGGCCTTTGATAAATGGCAACTACTATCTGTTCTTGAAGAAGGGAGCTGAAAGTCTTTTTACCTTTGCAGCCTTTTATAGATCTAATTTGGAGCCCACCTGATGAAATACACCTGATAAATACAGTTCTTGGCCAGGCAAAGTAATGGTTTCTGTTCCTTTCTGAGCAGGCCCCCTGTTGTAGATAATATTCTCCTTCCCTCTCCTGCCTACAAAATATATATATATATATATATATATATATATATATATATATATATATATATATATATAAATTTAGAAGATAAATACCACTGGCTTTGGAGCCGTGTTTATCTGAATTTTTAATTTATTTCTGCCACTTACTAGCTTAGCTATTTGATCACAGGTACATTGCTTAACCTCTCTAAGTCTTGTGTTCCTCATCTGTAAAAGAGAGGGAAAAAAATCCCACCAATTGTGCTGAGTTGTGAAGATTACACAATGTTTATTGAATCAGAGACAACTCAGTGTGTTAGTTAAGAGCAAGGATGCTGAAGTAAGACTGCCTGGGCTCCAAGCTCTGTTTCTTGCTTATTGTATTAGTCAAGGTTCTCCAGAGAAACCAAACCCACAGGAGCTAGCCAGATAGTTGATAGATGGATAGATAGATAGATAGATAGATAATTATGAGCAGTTGGCTCACACAACTATGGAGGCTGAGAAGGTCTGGTCTGGACTGGTCTTATACACAATAGTATAAGCTCTGATCTGATTCTGAATCTGAAAGCAGAAGACTATCGTCACAGCTTGAAGACAGGCAGAGAAAGAATTCTTTCTTACTCAGCTTTCTATTCAGGCTTTCAACAAATTAGTAAGGTCCACCCTTGGCATATAGTAAGTACTCAGTAAATGTTAGTAAAATGCCTCTCTGGCAGAGAGTAAAAATCCAGAAAATATTCCATCCTTACTACTTGGAAGTAGAGAATGAACACGGCAACTATAAATTTGAAAACTACTCCCTTACAGACATCTTGAAGAGAATGATAACCAGAATTTTTATTTTTTTGACTACGGAACAAGAATAGCAGGTTTCATCTTAAAGCAGCCCACGATACTTGGTTTAGAGACATAGAATTCCAGGCTGTAAGTATCAGTAGATGTTGAAATGGACTGAGAAGGTGGTGGAGTCTCCTGTTTTTGGAGGTCTTGAAGAAATAACATCATGTGTCTGGAATAGCTTGGGTCTGGTTTTTCCTAAAGGTAAGAAAAAGAGGGAAATTACAACCTCCCCCCATGTTTCCCTCTGTTAATTTCATCTCTTCAGTTTTCAGAGATTATAAGCAAAAATATTAGAATTCCCTTTCCCTAACCATGATTTTCTTTCTCTGTGGGATTAATATTTTTTGAAATAAGTCAGGAAATGTCTTTTTTTTTTTAACCAGAGGGTTACCCTGCCTACCACCATGAATAGAGCAAACAACACTTCAGGTTATTGTCCCAGTGCTTGCCATCACAGACACCTCCTACAGGTGCTGCATTCTCTGTAACACGGTGGTTCTTCAGGGACTTTGTATTTGTTTTGTGTTGTTGCAAACCACTGTCCGGATCTCTATTCTGAGATGTCTGCAAATGCCCTTATGTCATGTGTATTTTGATGTGCTATACTGATGCAATTTAAAGATTTTTTTTTAATCATAAAATAGGATTGTTGCAAGGATGTTAAAACAGGCTTTCAAATTAGAAGGGGCTCCCACTAGCAAATATGGAATAATTTGAACGTCAAAGTAAATAATGACTCTAACAAATTATAAACCGCTGAATAAAATAGGAAATCATAGATCTATAATTAACTTACAATCCTAATCCTTAAAACAACTTTTTAAGCTATTAGTATGCCCAGGGGCACCTGGGTGGCTCAGTTGGTTAAGCTTCCAACTTTGGCTCAAGTTATGATCTTGTGGTTCATGAGATCTAGTCCCACATCGGGCTCCTCACTAAAAGTGTGGAGCCTCCTTGGATTCTCTCTCTTGCCCTCTCTGTCTGCCCCTACCCCACTTGCCCATGTGTGCTCTCTAACTTTCAAAATAAGTAAATAAAAACTTTTTAAAAAGATATTAGTGTGTGGTAACTGAGCTCAGAACATTGAAGTTATTTTTCCAAGCTCAAACAGTTGCCAAGTGATAGTCTTTTTTTTCCTTCTGTTTTTTAGAAACATTTCAAACTTACAGGAAAATTATAAGTATGGCGCATAATTTTAAGTACAAAAAACTCTTTTCTTCCTGAACTATTGAGAACTGTTGACCTATGTCCCATCACAGTCAAATGCTTTAAAACAAGGACATTTTCACACAAAACCACAATACAACCATCAGTATCAGTGGCCCCATTAGGCAAGTAGAAAGAAGCACCTGCACATAATAGACATTCCGTTAATATTTACAAATTTCATCTGAACAAAAGAAGGTAAAATGTAAAAATATCCATTCCCAAGCTTAGGTATAATGAGTGAATATCTTAAGAACAATGATTTTTACAAAACATCTTGCAAAGACTTGTTCACTCATTTATGGGAATATATATAAATAGGAAACATATGCAGTAAATCTGCATATAGATATTTCTTTTTTTCTTTTTCTTTTTTTTTTTTTTTTTATGTTGAGACAGCACAGGCACACACACAAGCAGAGGAGGGACAGCGAAAGAGGGAGAGAGAGAATCCCAAGCAGGTTCCATGTGCAGCACAGAGCCCGACTTGGGGCTTGATCTCATGACTGTGAGATCATGACCTGAGCTGAAATCAAGAATCCTACACTTAACTGACTGAGCCACCCAGGAACTCCTGCATATAAATATTTCATTCATTAAACCTCCAAATTAATGTCTAATTTCACAAATATAAAGATGCAGAAGTAAAGATATGACAATAATGAAAGATACTGCCATTTGTCTTATGGACAATTATACACATATAGATACACATATAATATCATCTAAATATAAGCAATTATAAATTGTGACTATATTTTTGTCTAAAATAAATAGAGGGTAAAATACCTTAACATTCCTGGACATTTAACAGATCTATCCACACTTATAAATTGACCAACATCTTACATTTCTTAAGGTACCAACATTTTCATTTTGTCTGTCTGGGTTTTATTGTTGTCAAATGTATGAAGACGTTTTGTAATAATAAGTGAAGACTTCAATCTATAGAAAACAGTAAACCATTAAAAAATTTCCACCCAATTGTACAACTGCCAATTAAACTTTGGTAATATTTCAGAGAGGCAGAAACAGTTACATAATTCCATGCTCATGAAAATTCCTACTGGGCATGAGCAAAAGCAATTTTTCAGGCACTTATAACCTCATTATTCTTTAATATTTAAATTTATATTCAGTGAATTTTCTGCATCCAAGTGTCGGCTTCATTCATGTCAATATGCTGGATGCTACCTCATTTCAAACAGAACGGGGTTCCTGACCGATATTCAACAAAATCCTCTACAGCATTTGTCTGATTACTTGTTTCTTACACAAGCTTAAAAAAAAAAAAAACCTACCTTAGTTTCCATTCTTAGACATCACACATTCTGAATTCCCACAAAACCCAAAGTACACATGCACATACCACACAGAGTGAAGGGAAGGAGGGAGAGGAGGTGGGAGTGAGAAAGTCAGAATTGTGATGCCCAAAGGGTGGCTGAGAATGGAAAGCCATAAACAACTTTACAGTGAGAAACATAGATCCCACCCTAGATCGTTTCTCAGAGGATCCTCAAAATACACCATGTGGAAAGTCATATATGGAGTCAATTTCAAACCCTTGGAACAGGTCGGAGAATAGATGACAAACATGAAAGGAAGGAGAAATGTACCGGAAAACCAAGAAAAATCCTGCAAGCGCAATTAATTTACTAGGAGAGATGAACAAAAAAGTCAGCACAATCCGTAAAACAAATCTTCAGAAATAAATTCTAAGTCAAAATCAGAAGAAACCTATATAAATTCCTCTGATCTAAGAAGTGTGGATTGCACCTTAAAAGTCGCAAACCTTTCTTAAATACCTATTTATGTATGTGTGTTTTAATTCCTCCATTGTTTCCAACAATTTTCATTATTTGGGGGCAGACTGGTCTAGAGCAGTATTGTCCTTAAATATAATTTAAGCTGCACTTATTATAATTTTTTAAAGTTTTTTTTAATGTTTATTTCGGGAGAGAAAGCACAAATAGGGGAGGGGCTGAGAGAGGGGGGCTCAGGATCCAAAGCGTGCTCTGTGCCAACAGCAGCGAGCCCAAGGAGGGACTCAAACCCATGAACCGCAAGACCATGTCCCGAGCTAAAAGTTGGTTGCTCCACTGACTGAGCTACCCAGGTGCCCCTGCATGTATAATTTTAAATTTCTATTAGATACGTTTGAAAGAAAGCAAAAGAAACTAGTGACATCAATTTTAATAATGTATTTTATTTAACCCAATATATCCAAAATAATACCATTTCAGCATATAACATAAAATTGAGATATCTTATATTTTTTATCATTATTACTATCACTTCAAAATCCAGTATGTGTTATAAACTTAGAGTCAGCACATCTCAATTTCACAGTAGTCCTATTGACCAAAAAGATCATATGGATTTTTGATGTCAAGGGCCTGCTTTTTTTAAAGACTATTTTTTCAAGCAGTTTTAGGTTTACAACAAAACTGAGAGGAAGGTACAGCGATTTCTCATTAACTCTGCCCCCACACATGCATAGCCTCCTCATTATCAACATTACTCAACAAAATAGTATAATTTTTCACCAAAGATAGCCCTATATCGATACATCATAGTCACTCAAAGTCCATGGCTAAACTTAGGGTTCATTCTTGGCATTGTACATTCCACGAGTATAAACAAAAGTATAATGACACATATCCACCATTATAATATCATACAGAGTATTTTCACTACCCTAAAAATCCTCTGTGCTCTGCAAATTCATCTCCCTCCACCCCCAAACTCCTGCCAACACTAATGTTTTTACTGTCTTCATAGCTTTGCCTTTCCTAAAATGTCCTAGTTGGAATTATTGTGTGTAGTCTCTTCAGGTTGACTTCTTTCACTTAATAATTTGTATTTAAGTTTCCTCCACGTCTTTTCATGGCTTAATAACTCATTTCTTTTCAGCACTGAATACTATCCCGTTGTCTGGATATATCAGTTTATTTCCGCATTCAATTACTGGAGGACATCTTGGCTGCTTCTAAGATTTGTCAATTATGAATAAAGCTGCCATAAACGCTTGCACGCAGATTTTTGTGTAGACGCAAGTTTTCAACTCCTTTGGGCAAACACCAAGGAAAACAATTGCTGGATCATATAGTAAGAATATGTCTTCTTTTTCTAAGAAACGGTCCAACTGTCTTCCCAAGAGGCTGTTCCCTTTTGTATTTCTACCAGCAATAAATGAGAGTTCCTGTTGCTGTACATCCTCATCAGCATTTCGTGTCAGTGTTCTTAATTTTGGCCATCTTAATAGGTATCTAGTGGTATCTCATTGTTGTCTTAATTTCCATTTCTTTTAAGTATATGATGTTGAGCACCTTTTCATGTACTTATTTGCCATCTGTGTCTCTTTTTTGATGAGGTGTCTGTTAAGGTGTCTTGGGCCAATTTTTAAATCAGGTTGTTTATTTTCTTACCACTGAGTTTTAAAAGCTCTTTGTATATTTTGGGTAACAGTCTTTTATCAGATGTGTCTTTTGCAAATATTTTTCCCAAAAACTATTTTGCAAATAATTTGTCTTCTGCGTCTCTTAATATTGTCTTTTGCAGAGCAGAAGTTTGTGATGTTAGTAAAGCCCAGCTTGTTAACTGTTTCTTTCATGGATCACATCTTCAGTGTTACATCTAAAAAGGCATCACCATACCCACATCACCTAGATTTTCTTCTACGTTATCTACTGGGAGTTTTATAGTTTTGCAGGTTTAATCCTTTATAAAGTGGTAGGATTAATTATGATTACCAATCAAGTATGCACATGTCTCTACAAAGAAAGACATATAACCAAATAGGAGTTTATTTCATTACCTTTTTTCAGAATTTAGACATCAATTTTTTTCTTCACTGATCTCATCTAAACATGATGCAAGGATTGATGTATAAATGATTAAGTGAGTGAATGAAGGAATATCAGAAACATTAATTTTTTTCACAACAGGCCAAGATTTTCTGTTTCATAGCTCTTCATGCAGTAGCCTGGAGTTTGGTGCATTATTTGCAATTATCTCGTTTCCAGTCATTGAGACATCGTCCTTTTTTTTTCATTTTTCTATGATTATAGTTGCTAACCTACATGGTCATACTCTAAGGTTTTATTTTCTTGCTGTAATCTATTGTAAATCTCTTTCTCTCTCTTTTCCTCTCATTTTTTCTCTGACCCTACTGTAATCACCCCACCAGCGTAAACACTTAAGTAAATTGGATTCCCAGTATGGCAAACAATCTATTTTTTAATAAAGTGGTATAATAAAATTTTACTATTATAATTTATTATTTTTAATATATCCTAGAAGTTAAATTAAGCCATTTTGATAAATAGATCCATGGGAAAGTTTCAAGACAAATCCATTTTATAGCAAATGCCGATTTTTAATAAAGTGGAGTAATAAGCCCATGAAGAAGAACCAATCAAGTAGCAGAAATGCAGTATATAATGCAAACTTAGGCACTTGTACTAATAGTAATGTACATTATAATAATTTAATTTTGTATTTTGAAAGAAACAATGATTATTATAGGTAAAAGAATCTACATTTTCTAGGTATCTACCTATGATGTAGGTACCATAATACTATAGCATTAACTTATATAGAACTTAAAATCTATAAGATAGGGCCCCTATTATTTTGTAGGTATGTTCAAGCCACATTAAACATGTGATCTTTAAAATTCATTTAGCAAGGTCCTTAGACCACAACTCAACGCTAAATGTTTTGGAAACCTCAGAAAATTACTATTTAAAAGTTAGTTGTGGTGGAGGGGGGGGCACGTGGGTGGCTCAGTCAGTTAAGCATCTGACTCTTGATTTTGACCCAGGTGATGATCTCATGGGCTCATGAGTTTGAGCCCCACATTGAGCTCTGCACTGAAAGCTCAGAGCATACTTGGGATTCATTCTCTCTCTCTCTCTCTCTCTCTCTCTCTCTCAATAAATAAATAAATAAATAAATAAATAAACAAACAAACAAAGTCACTGGGGTTATCTATACATCAACATAGAAGAGACCTCAACTCTTCTTTGTGGAAGGAAACAGAAACCCTTTGTTGTAGTTATGGCATGGGGGAGAACCTCTTGAATGAGCCATAATTCTGCAAATGTAAAACCATCACACACATATTTTCTTTAGGGAAAAATATAAAATATTCACTGCCATGAATTCTATTTGGCAATGTAAATTGCCCTGCATAAACTGTGTTTCTGCAAGCTGTATTCCTGGATGGTGTGTAGATTAAAAAAATACTATTGCTCATTGGAATTGTATATGTTCTTAAGTAGCTCAAATAGGAAGTATGAAGCTGAAATAGAGAGAACTACAGAAAAAGCATACAGATATGGCTTTGCCCTCAAGCTACTATTCATTGACTTAAAAAAAGTATTTGATCAGACTCAACCTGATGTTGATGATGATGATGTTGATAGAACTGATGTTCTATACATGATGTCATTTAGAGGGAATAATCCAAATGCACTAATATTGTTATTTTATTCAGGCCATTAAGTAAGACTACATCCATTTTGGTTAAGACAGACTTTCTTCAATGTGATTTGATATTGGGGTGCCTGGGTGGTTCAGTCGGTTAAGCAACTGACTCTTGATTTCAGCTCAGGTCATGATCTCACGGTTCATGGGGATCAAGCCCCATGTCACGCTCTGCACAGTGCAGAGCCTCCTTGGGATTCTCTCTCATTCTCTCTCTCTCTCTGCCCCTACCCTGCTCATGTGTGCTCTCTCTCTCTCTCTCTCTCTCTCTCTCTCCTTCTCAAAATAAATAAATAAGCTTTAAAAATGTGATTTTATATTACTATTGTCAGTCAACCTGGAAAGAGGAAAATTCTAGGGACAAAAAATGGAGATTGGGAAACACCTCAGGCTGGGATGAGAATGAAGTATTTTCATCTCTCTGGGCCTTGGCGTACCTGGTTCTTGGACACAGAACAGCCACTCTCAAGGGCATTCTCTTTGGAGAGGGTAAACTGACCCTTACTACCTACCTGGGAGCCAGTCGACTTACAAGCATCAAAATGCTCATCAGACCTTCCTTGAAAATTCTCCTGTGAACTGCAAGACTAGCTATGTTCAAGAATACTTTTAAATTCATACCATCATGGCTTCCTTCCACCAGATCCAAAACTTTGTTAAAAATTGTAGCCTTGCTCTGTGGATGTTCATTTTATGCTTGGAACGTGGTCCCAAAGGGACTAGTCCCTCACAGAGCACCTCTCAGAGCAGCCGCCAGCAGTGTTTTGTGGGTTGAATAGCACTTTCGAGAGCGTGTGCAGGAGCAGAGGCACTCCACCACGCTAATAGGTCTTACTTTAAATTTGTTTCCTTCTCTGAGGGTACTCAAGCCTGCCCAGCAAGACCAGAACATTTCCTTAAAGACTGGCACTGCCTCTCCCTTCAGAGACTATTTCACATCTTTCCTCTCCGCAAACCCTCCAAAACCCCTCTTCCTCCCTGCTCACTCTTAAATAATAACCTTCCCTTGTACTCCACTGAGATAATAGAATAATCAGATGGAATTGTCTTCAGTTTCCCCCAAAATGAACGTGCAGTCACTGCTTTCTCTTCCCCTACCATGAAAGACCAGTCCTTATCTATCAAATGCCAGCAGAGCACCTGTGTTCTATAGACATCCTCTCTTGGCTTCTCAAAGATTTCACTGTGGCAAAGATTCCCCCTCTCTCCAAGACCATCAATTATTCTTCTCCAAGGATTATTAACATTGAAAAGTATACAGGTTCTGGATCTGCCGTTTGGAAAAAATAAACAAACAAACAAAAAAAGTTTTTTTTCTGGACCTTTCATGTTCTGCCAAAGAGTGTCTCCTTTCTTTACTTCATTCAATAGCCAAATGTCTGGAAATACTTATCTATATCCATTTTTTCAGGTCCTATCTTATCTTCACCTCACTTCAACTGGGTTTTCACTCTTTACGTCAATGACTCAATGAACTAGCTCCTCAGGATCTTGTCAGTGATCTCCCTGCTGCCAAATTTTGTAATCCCTTCTCTGTCTCCTCTCGCTGCACTTCTTAGCCGTACATTCAAACACTCTTACCTTTTTAAAAGCCTTTTTTTGTCTTGAGTCCAGAACATCATACATTATTCCATTTTCCTCCAGCTTCGTTAATTCTCTTTCTCAATATTCTTTACTTTCTTCTCTTCTTTAGCTGACTTCTAAATGTTAGCGTACTCTAGGGATTGATCCTATAACCTCTTCTTTTATCTCCCATTCATATTCCCCAATAATTCATCCACATCCATTGCTTTAAATACTATATATATTTTCATACCTCTCAAATTTAAATCTCCCATCCTCTCTAAACCCTAGATTTCAGGCTGTATATCTAACTACTTGACATCTTCAATAGTAAGACTAGTACCAGCTTATGAAAAACAGAACTCATGCTCTGTATCATACCCGCAAGCCACTGCCAGAAAAAATATTTTTAATGTTTATTTTTGAGAGAGAGAGAGAAAATCTGAAGCAGGCTCCAGGCTGTCCACACAGAGCCCAACGTGGGGCTCAGGCCCACAAACTATGAGATCATCATCTAAGCCAAAGTCAGACGCTTAACCCACTGAGCCACCCAGGCGACCCCTCCTATCTGAACTACAATCATAGCCAAAATATATTCCCTATTTCCACACTTGTACTCATATTCTTACACATCCAGCAGCCAGAAGTTTTTTGGGTTGTTTTTTTTTAACGTAATTTTTTTAAGTAAATTAGATCCTGTGGTTTATCTGCTTAAAACATATCAATCAGTATCTTCCAGTCATTCTAATTGCCCTTTGATGTCCTGCAGGGACATACATAATCAGGCCCCTGCACAATTATCAGACTCACCTTGTACTACCTTACCCTTTCTCACTGTTTCAGTTATACTCCCTGTGATTTATAATAAGAAACATATATTTAGTCTTCATCCCTCATTTCTGGCACAAAGCTCCTAGAACCCTTGTAAACAATGAGAATGACAAAGAGTGCTTTTTGTTATTTAATGAGGTGTCCTTTGGAAAGCCCCTAGGTCATCTAAGGATTGGGGCTGGCCCTAGAGGAACCAACCACATGATTAGAGGGTTGGACCCTTTAGTCCCACCCACCTGACTTCCCTGGAAAGGGGGAAGGGTCTGGAGACTGAATAAATCACCAACGACCAATGATTTAATCAACACTGCCTATATAACAAAGTCTCCATAAAAAAAAAACAAAAGGACAGAGTTCAGAGAACTTCCTCACTGGTGAACACATGGAGATCCGGGAAGAGTTGTGTGCAAGGAGAGGGCGTGGAAGTTCCGTGCCCTTTCCCTATACCTTGCCCTATATATCTCTTCACATGTAGGTTGACTCATGTCCTTTGATATCCTTCATTATAAACTAGTAATCTAGTGAGTAAACTGGTTTCCTGAGTTCTGTAACCTGTTCTAGCAATTAATGAAACCAAAGGAGGGGGTCATGGGAAGCTCTGATTTATAGTCAGTCAGTCAGAAGCACAGGTAGCAACCTGGCATCTGAAGTGCAAGTTCAGGGTGGAACAGTATCGAGTGTTATGGGACTAAACCCTTACCCTGTGGAATCTGATGCTCTCTCCTGGGTAGATAGTGTCAGAATTGAGTTGAATTGCAAGACACCCACCTGGTGTTGATGAAGCGCTTGGTGGTGTGGGAAGAAACCCACATGTCAGAATTGATGACCAGAAACATAGTCCTCTTCCCTCAGTTGCTCTAACTCCGTGGCTCTTTCTCAAAACTGTCTTTGTAGCTCCTTCAATCTGGAATGTCCTTCCTCTACTTCTGATCTTCACTTAGTAGGCTCCATCTCACCATCTAGGTTTTAGCTCAAATGTCAACTACCTATCATCTCTAATGTTGTTCCTCTATAACAGCTTGCTAGTCAATTTCTACAGGATTTCTCTGCTTTATTTCTTTCAGAGTATCCTTATCTATAATTATGTATCTATTTGGTCTGACTCCCTCACCCCTCACCTGCGACAATCTGTAAGTTTCTTTTTTTTTTAAGTTTATTTACTTTGAGAGAGAGAGAGAGAGAGAGAGAGAGCGAGCATGTGTGCATGGGGAAGGCACAGAGGAGAGAGAATCCCAAGAGACAGCTTGGGCTCTGAGCTGACAGCCGAGTCCAAAGCAGGTCTCAAACTCTCAAACCTGGGGAGATCATGACCTGAGCCAAAATCAAGAGTCAGACACTTAACCAACTGAGCCACCCAGATGCTCCACATAATCTATAAGTTTCACGAAAACAAGGACCTTGTCTGTCCTATTCAGCAATAACCCATGTGCTAGAAAAGCTCCTAGCACAAAATAGGTATCAATAAAAATAGTTGTTATATAAATGAATATCTTGGGAGCTTGTCAAAAAAGGACAGAATGAAAAACGTGAATAAATCTGTTCTTAGCCTATGTAAAAGAGAACCTGGTGTCATTTCCAGAAATAATTAGAGCATGCTTTAAGGGGATCTATCATGTCAGCGTTAACTCCACCATCATAACATGGATATGAAAGGAAATGGACTTCATTTTATATTCACAGACAGCGAAAGCCTGGCTATACCAGTTATATTTGCAACAATTCAGGCAGGTAGATGTTATTATCTCTACTTTAAAATAGCAATATGAGGCCCAGAGAGATATAATAATTTGCCCAAATCCACATAGCAATTAAATGGTAAAGCTGGGATTCCGACCTCTGTGTGTTTGATTTGAAGGTCTATGTCCTTCCTTGTATTCTAGAAATAATAGACTGCTGAGCATAATGGTGAAGCATTTTCTTTTCTGAAAACACTTATTGCTATTCATGAGCCCAAAGGGAGTTAAAAATGTGAATATAGGAGTTGGTCCAGAGGGTTAAGAGGAGGAGGAAAAGAAGAAACTGTGTATATAAAAAATGCAGCTGATGGGTGTCTTTTCAAATACTGTGGTGTCTCAATAGGGCCTGTTGAATCACATATACACATAATCAGTGTAATTCCAGGAGCAAGCCCGCTTGGCTCAGCAGTTTTAATATACAGATCAATTTTGCATTACCTCCTTCTGGCTGTGAGTGCTCATAGAGGGAGGTCATAAAACATTTATTGGGCCAAGGATGCAAATTGAGCAAAGAGTGAATCTTCAATCTGTGGACAGGCTCTTGAAAGAGACTTGTCAGATAAGTCTGTGATGAGCATTTGCTCTGCCCTACACCCTATGAAATTTTTATTTTCATTTCCTCTACAGAATTCACCTCTTAGGGGGTAGGAAATTATATACATACACACATATACATATATATATGACTATAGCATAATAAATCTTGTGCCACTTGTATCTTAAAAATAACAATGCATGTGACAAAGACTGTTTGAAAACTAAATTTGGAATATTATGGCAGAATTATGACAGTCTCCAACTATATCCTATGGGTAAAACAGCAATTGGAGACATCAAGAAAAAGCATAGAATAAGTATTTACTTCTACCATGAACTAGGACTCTGGGCCAAAACTCTATACTGTGGCACAATATACAGATAACCAGTTAGTTAATCACTGGTATAGGGGATTTCAAGGTCTGCACTGGAACCCAGAGAAGCGAAGAGACCAGGATAATTTCCACACTTGCTGTGTTAACTCCCAGGGTGGCATGGCTTGTTGCTGCCAACCTTAATCTATATTAACCATTTCTTCTAACGCAGCTAATGAGAAATGAATGATGTTCACCATAATTGGTCATCGTGGCACAAAAAGGTGAGAAAATGAGCAATACCAAAGAAAACAGGGGGGTGTTTAATAAATTGAGCTGGTCTAGTTCAACCCTCGAAAACCCTGTGAATATATAAGGTTTTACTTTTGGTGCATAATCTGAGGCTTTCTTCCATGAGGTTTCACCTCTGGTTCCAGTTGGAAGCGATTGCATCCTTTTCTAATCTCCCTGAGAATTTAAATCTGTAACATTCTTCAGAACAAACTGGGGCTAACTTGTACCATTGTTTTTTTAAGGATAATACACTGGGTAAAAAAGGGATAGAGTATGTCTTACATTGGTTTTATTTGCCTAATGGCTGGTAAAAGTGCTACAGAGAGCAAAAACTTAATCAACATTTGTTAATGAAGGTGATAATTTGTGTTTATATTTGTCATAAGGACAAACTTATGACAATGGTCATATTGCCATAGCTAGACATCTCCTGCCATGCCAGATAAAATGCAGTATAAATTGGAGGAAGAGAAATAGTTGAAAAGAAAAACTGCTAGGTTATACATATGTAAGGTCACCATCAGCTAGGTCATAAGCTTCTTGAGGGCAAGAACAGTCTTCTTTATTCAGTATCCTCAGTAATTACTACAGTGTCTAGTCCACAGCTAGCTAGCTGTTCAATATTTATTTGCCTAATAAATGTCACCCTGCCAGCTCAAATACACACACACACACACACACACACACACACACACACACAATACAGTATCTTCAGAACATTTACAAGATAGATTTTACATTTAAAGAAGGTACAGTAATCATACAAGATTTTCTATGACCACTAACCCAAATCCCCTTGGGCACTTTAATAGTTTTCTATGTTTTTAAGTTCATCCTGGTTTCACTTCATTCTGCTTTCTCCAAAAATCCAAATGATTTTTATTTTTATCCTATTTGTAAACCTTACTTAGCCCCTACTGCTCTCCCAGGCACTGTAGTTTTGCCTGAAGTCAGCATTATTCCCATGAAGCCCCAGGGCAGGGGGAGCCACATGAGCAGAGGCCTTTGGTGCTCCCTCCAGCAGCACATATACTAAAATTGGAGCAGAGGCCTTTGCCTGCTCTTTCTCAGCAAAAGGTTTCACTAAAAGAAGACTCAGGTTACCCTAATCTGTCCTCTTACTTTGGAGTTCTAAAAACACAAAGAACTGCTGTGTGAAAAACAATGTTTTTCCCTAATGGCACCCCTTTCAAGTCATTTAATCAGGACACACCTAGAAAATAATGTAATTAATTGTCAACCAAGCAACTCACCACCCCAAATTACCTAGAAAGGATCAGAGCTTAATCCAAAATATAACAGGCAACACTCTCCTATATATCCCCTGTGCTTTTGGCAAAAAAATACCTCCTTAAGAATCACAGAACTAGTGAAATCCAAATAAAGACTGAGTTTAGTTAATAGGAATATACCAATGGTGGTTCCTCAGTTGTGACAGGTGTACTATTGTAAGATGTTAACAACAGGGAAAACTGGGCAAAGAGTATGAGAAGTCTATACTGTCTTTTGCAGTTTTTAGGAAATCAAAGTATTAAAAAAAAAAAAACCTTTAAACATTTTTTTTAACGAAGTCATAGAATACAGAGAGGAACTTTATCAGACAACTAGATCCCTCCCAAAGTTTTCCTAAGAAACAAAGTTCCTATGGGAAAGGTCCAAGCCCTGTTCACAGTTTTAGACCAAACAAAGCTATAACTGAAGGCTTGGCTGAGAAAGGATAGCCATGGTGGTGGACAGATTCGGGAAGACAACACAGCATTCTAAGGGACAGACACTGAGACATGAGGAATGAGATTCATCAGGCCTTGTAGGATCTTGAGTGGAAGCCACGTAAAATTGTACTTGAACTTAAACCAACCCATCTTCCTTTCCTCTCTGCAGACTGTTTATCCCTTTAACAGGACAGAGACATAACACAGAGACAATCCTATTCAAGAGAGCTGAGTAATAAAATTAAATCAACTGCATTGTATCCTGTAAAAGAAACATCTCCAAGAAGAAAAGCTTTTTTAAACAGGTTAAAAGATGAATAATGGTAATCCTAGGGACTGTGGAGAGCAATGGTGAAAATGGATGACCCACACCTCAGAAAGATAGTGTGAGGGTGAATCAAAATTACAGATGTGAGAGGGACGCCTGGATGGCTCAATTTGTTTAGCGTCCAACTCTTGATTTCAGCTCAAGTCATAATCCTAGGGTTATGGGATCCAGCCCCACACTGGGCTCCAGGCTGAGGGTGGAGCCTGCTTAAGAGTATCCCTATCTATCTATCTATCTATCTATCTATCTATCTATTATCTCCCCCCACTGCCCTCTCCCCTGCTCATGCTCTCTCTCTCTCTCTCTCTCTCTCTCTCTCTCAAAAATAAACATTAATATTTTTTAATTAAAAAAAAAGAATTATAGGTGTGAGAGAAATCCGAGGCAGGCAAACTGGTCCTGGAAGAGTGGGAGTTACAGGGAATGATACGCAGGGCCTGTGCACTGTGCAAAGAACAAAAGAGCATGGCAGCTCCAGAGGACGAGAGTAACCATCAGTCTTGGTAAGAAGCTGCTCAAGTGACCTTACCTGGGATCTTACAGTTTTGTGGGGTCTTGAGGATGTTTGGGTATATTGAAAGTGTTGGAATTTCACCAAAGCATCATTAGTTAGAAGTCATAGCACTTAGGAATGAAACTAATGGGCATGTTTCCTCAACTTCAGATGAAATTTACATTTCAATTTACATTATATAAATATAATGCTCTTTCAATTTACATTATATATCTGGACGAAGCCAGACCATGGCAAACAGCATTGCCTAACAGTCTAAGAGAATCTGAAATCTTTATAGACCTGATGGAGCCCCAGTTGGGCTATAATGGAAGGAGAATGTCGCTAATTATGTCTTTTATTTCTCATTAATTACAGAAATACTTTCAGTCATAGTAACAGTCTATAATAACAGAAGTGTTGGGTCCACTGAGGTTAGGCTGAGCTTTCCATGAATTTGACTTCAGGGATAAAAGAAAGTCCAGACGGACACGACACCTAAGTGGTGGAATTTTCCCCCAAGTGAGATGCAGGGAGGATGGCATCCTATTTGAGGATGCCCCATCCAACCATATAAAGGCTAAAACTTGAAATGAAATATTGAATCTAATTTTCCTTTCAGAAGTCAGGACATTACAAATTGTTAAACAATAAAGTACATTTTAAAAGACACTTACATGTTTGTTCTCCTAAATAATCTGAGCTCTGCTATCCTAGGCTAAGACGTAAGCCTTTTCCAAAATGCTGTTCAAATCCACAAATTAGAATCTGCTATCAGGAGAATCTTTTATTCTTCTTTAAGGAAAAAGGAAGGATCAACACTCACCCTATCCCTATGATAAGCCAAAAGTTTTTAAATTATTTTTATTCTGTAATTAACAAAGAAGTACCTTTTGAAAATTTAATACAGAACCATATAAAATAGAGTAAACTTTTTTTTTTATTCTCACTCTCCGGCATTTGCCACTGTTAACACAACTCAGTGGCTATGTTCCCAGGCATTTTTCATGTGAATAAAATCGTAAAAATAAACATGTTTTTACAAAGATGAGATTATACTCTACATTCTACTTTGCAATCTGCTTTGACACTTAAAACTTTCTTCACATACAGAATCTTTCTGACTACGCTATGACACAGATAACATTATACCTATTTCAAGAATGGGTAAGTATGCCTCAAGAACATTCTGTATTCTACCCAAGTTCACACAAGCAGTAAATAGGATTCAAGCACAAATCTATTGTTTCTCTAAGGCAAGCTGCATGGAATAGAATTGGTATATGTTTAGATATCTTAACCATCATTGTATAGGTCAGGCATAGACAAACTCTTCCTCCAAATGGGCAGATAGTAAATATTTTGGACTTTGTGGAGCACATAAGGTCTCTTTCATATTCTTTGCATTTTTTAATTTGTTTGTTTGGTTTTTAGTTTACAACCCTCTAAAAATGTAAAAAACCGTCTTAACTTAGGAAGCCATGCAAAAACAAGTTCAGATGATGGAGATTGGTCCGAGTGGCTGTAGTTTATTCATCCCTGATACAGTCTCAATTGCACAATTTAACAATATGGGCTTTTAAAATGCCAAAATTTGCTTCTTTGCCACTGACTGTATCTTTCCTTTTGGCCAGACATATACATTCTTAAAATACAAATTAAGCTTTGGAAAGTTTGAGATCACTGACTCCATCCTTGTACATGCCACTCATCATGACATCATCCATCAAGCAGTAAGTGACAAGGCTTCACACAACCCGTTCAGGTCAAACTGAAATGGAGATTTGGTTTTCCTGAAACGGACACTTTGGGAAAACAAAGAGACAAAAGTATAAATCTCTCCGACAGAAGTATCAGTAGAAGCCTACTTCAAAATGTTTGTATTTTGCTTCCTTTTGTTAGTTGCCAAGAATTTGCCATCATCAGAACTGAATTCTTTATTTTGAGACACTAATGAGCAAGCCACTGAAAGACTGGCTGCCATTTTTTATTACAACAAGGTCTCATTGCTTCATATCGTCAAGACACAACTCCTCCATGCCTCATCCTCCTCCTCTGAGTAGAAGAAGAAAAATAATTTGGTGTGACATTTATCTCTGTGAAAAAGCAGCAGGGTATATCAGAAAAAAATAGGATCTTTGGAGGCAGACTTAAATTTGAATATCAGTGTCTTTATTTACCATTATGTGATATTTGGCAAGTTACTCAAACTCTCTGGGCCTCAGCAACCTTATCTCTAAACTACAAGGTTGTTAAAAGAATGAAGATTGTAGCTACATATTTAATTTTAATAGAACAATATTATTTTAATTGTTATGACAATAATACTGCCAAAAAATACTGCAGATAAAAATGGCAAAATCATCCTAGAGAAGCAATCCATAGCTGGCCCATGAAACACAAAATCCAGTGTATTCTTTTTTTATCATAAAAACTCATCAGCATAATAGTTTTTATAATTCTATTAAAACTCCCAGGGAGCAAGAGGCAGATTTTAGAGAATTTGTGAGATCATTCTCTACAATCTAGTGTTAAGATATACACTTTTCTCACCTAAAAACAACTAAAAATACAGGATGTCTTTTTAGAAATCTTGTTCTGTTTGTAAATGCACATAATTAGAAAAGTAATACAACTTCTTTTAACTACCTCCAACATATTTTTTTCTCCATCAACCTGAGCAAGAACAAACAATGCTACTAACACAATGTCTGTTCTCTGTTTAATAATGGATTCAGCAAAGGAAGAATACATCCTAAAAGATTAATAAGAAGCAAATATCCAGGACAGTGAAAAGACAAACAGCAGAGTGGCTGTTTTGCTTAACCGCCTGTCAGTAAATATTCATGCCTGGCTTTGGTCTTTCTCTGGGCCCATGCTGCTAAACTTGGCCTCCTTCTCAAATTTCTGTCAATAGCCTAAAAGCTATATTCAAACAAACCTTCAAATATACGTTACTCTAGTTCCTTCAGACAAACTGACACAATGGGTTTCCATTTTAATTAGGGAGGCTTCTAAAATGATTTACATCAGAACTGTCCAAGGCTCAGGAGCAAATGATAAAGACGAGAACTTCCTTACATATTTACATTAATGTATTCTTCATTTGTGAGCAGCATAGTTTGAGGGAATCAAAAGCAAAAAGTCAGAACATAGAATGCTTAAGGTAATAGGAAAATCAGATAAGGGACCCCAAATTATGAAATGAAGATCGATTGTTGTTAATTAGTAATCTCGCAATCCTATCAGATTCATTAAAATTCTCCAGTTGTTAAGCTTTTCCTAAAAGTAAAAAAGAAAAAGAAAGAAAAGAAAGAAACAACAACAACAACAGAGATTATCTTTAATCATAGGTGACATATCTGAGACTCTCGAATACCATCCCTTCCCAGATATTATCTGTTCACTGTGGCTCAGTCCATAACTCTCCTCGTTTCAATCCATTTTCTCAGGTTTCTCAAAGCAATCTTACCAAATAATAGATATCCTCCCTGCCACAACATACCCATTTCAGTGGCTCCCCTATTACCTACAAATTCTTAGCAGGACACCCCTCAACCTGTAATCTGGGTCCACTCTATTTTTTCCACTCCATTCTACCTCTCTTTGTACTTACTGTTATGCTCGCCCTTCCCTGAGAATATGACACACATTCATGCCTGCATGTTTTGTTCATAGCGTTCCTTCGGCAAAGCTGCAAGAACAGAATTAGTAGCATTTCAAGTGACAATAGTGTTTGGCAGGTATTCTCTTCCAAGATATTCAATTTTCATCATTTTTGTATATATGTTGAAGTTTATGCTCAAAGACCGGAAGTAAATATGATCTGCCCTGAAAAATATCAGCACATCCTTCTTTCCACCTAGCAACGCCAACTGGAAGCATAAATAAAAATTTAAAACAATACACTGAATATCTAAATTTACTTAGTACTATACAACAAAGAACCGTCTTTTTCTCTATCCCTGTGCTATCCACCTATGCCATTAAATAGAGCAATGTTTAAAATAAAGGACATCCTAGCCATACAATATGTAGGCTTGTGGGATATGTCTTATATACTGGAATTTTATTAGTGTGATGATCTCATGATGATTAGAAATGTTATGCTACATAGTTGTAGCACACAGTTGTAACAAAATCATTCACCTTGCTGATTATTCAGAGTAATGATAGAAATTGCATGTAACCTTAGGTGAAATATCCACATAACGAGGCTTTGTTTAGCAACTCCCAGCCAATATGTGATCTCTCTGTGCTATCACAGAGGCCGCACATTTTCTTGTCAACAATTTTCCGTTTGTAGATTGAGGTAGCATTTTATGTCATTTTATTAATATCTGCTCCTCTCCACAGAACAGTAGGCTCCATGGGGACAGAGATCATGTGTGTTTTGCTCACCATTGTATGCCTAGCACGTAGCACAGAGCATGGCACTGAGTTAGCACTCTAAATATGTGTTGAATGAGTGAACAGCATATATACATTGAGAGTCTGCGCAAATGATAATTTATCTAAGTGAATCCAGAGGATGAGCCTAAAGGAAACTTAGGCTTAACAGAGCAATATTCCTAGCATCAGTGCTTCATTTAGAAGTCAATTTTTTTTAAATTAGGTAAGGAAGGGACACCTGGGTGGCTCAGTTTGTTGAGCATCTGACTTTGGCTCAGGTCATGATCTCAAGGTTGGTGAGTTCACGCCCAGCATCAGGCTCTCTGCTGTCAGCACAGAGCCCACTTCAGATCTTCTGTCCCCCCGCCTGTCTCCGCACCTCTCCTACTCACACTTTATCTCTCAAAAATAAGTAAACATTAAAGAAATAAGTAAATAAATAAGTCTCCTTTAATTTCAAGAAGTTTCAAGTCAGGTTTGAAGTTTTAAATATTTTCTAAGATTTTAGAACATAGTAGAATATATATATATATATAGGGAATATTACTCAAAAAAATAAGAGCAAGATAAAAACAAAAAATATACTTCAGACATAAGGACTTTGACTTCCTTCTGTCAAGCCACTTCAATTTCTCTTTGGAATTAGGTATCATTTATATAAAAACTGATACATACCTTTGTAGAAATGTGTAAGGGGACAATTTTCTAACTGCATTAGAGTTCCTCTTAAAGTGGGAACTATCCTCACATGAGAGTTAAAAGCTTGGAATGGACAATGGGTCCTGCCAGTTAAGGTGACTACAGAGTTCAAGGATTAAAAGAGAGAAAGAGACAGAGAGAGAGAACAGCAGTACTCTGCATAAGGTAAACAGAGGAATTTTTTATTGCCGAAGAGGAACAGAAATAAAATTACAGAAAAGAAAGATAAGGGATAGGAGGGGCCATAAAGATGGAGAAAAGCTGGAACTAGATACCAACTAGGACCAATGAAACTCCCCAGGTGTAGCATGTTTAAAGGATTATTTTAAGAACTATGACTTCATTCCACCTCTGGCATGATAGCATATGTCATGCATCAGAGTAATTCTCTCTCTCTCAGATCAACAATAAAAGCAGATTATTTTGAATAAATACAAAAATGAATGAATGAATGAATGAATGAATGAATGAATATTTGAAAGCATAATAAATGATCCAAAGAGGACAGGACTTGAAAGATCAACATCACAGAAAATAAGCTAACTGAGGTGAGACTCAAATTTGCCTCTGTGGGGTTTTTTTTCCTGAGGAATTTACCAATTTGCAGCTCAGGAAAGAGAAGCAGAAAGCAATCTGGAGCTGGAGGCAGTTCCATCAGGCTGGGGAGACAGAAATTAGAATTTGGAGATGCCCAGATTTGCAGGGCCAAGATCACAGAGGAAGGAATGGCACAAAAGTGAGTTAGAAAATTCTATATGCAATCTCCCCACGAGATGTTAGCTGACACCAAAGCTATATATGCAAGTCACCAAGAATACAAGTGGAAAGTAAGTCTGAGAGGCTAAAACAATGAGCAAAAATATCCAAAGTTTTTTGGTACTGAAAGACAGGGTTAGAGCTCAGGATCTGCCAAGGTGAGGTTCCTTCTGGTAAAGAACCCAGAATTTCAGATGAAACCCTAAAGAGTGTGGTCCATAAAAAATAGGAAAAACTGCCCTATGAAAGGCTGAAACCAAGCCTTTCTCAAGGACAAAAATGTACTAACAATAAAGGAAAATGTTGATAAGCTGGATTATATTAAAATTAAAATGTTCTGTCACTCAAAGGCACCATTAAGAGAATAAAAACCTAAATGTTACATAGGATAAAGATATGTGCAATACAAATACCAATAATAGACTAGTATTAAAGGTATATATCAAGAACTCCTACATTCAATAAGAAAAAGATTTCTACCAAGCAATAAGAAAAAAAGATGTTTTTCTATCAAATAGAGTCAATAGAAAAATTGAAAATCATCAAGGATACCAACATATCCAATAAGCATATGAAAAGGTATCTATATCATTATTCATCAGAAAAATCTGATTAAAACCATTATGAAGTCCCACTGAATCCACCAGAAGAGCTTATTTTTTTTGTTTTAAATAACAATAATGACCTCACCAAATGCTGACAAGGGTGCGGAGATCTGATAATTGTCAGGTTTCTGAGAGTGTGACTTGATAGAAATCCTCTGGAAACTTGTCAGCACCTGCTAATGTGAACATGCATGTTATGTTCAGTTATAAATAATTAGTTATAGTCAATTCCACTCTGAGTATAGGGCCAACAGAAATCAGTTCATATGTGCACCAAAAATATTCATAATAGCTTTCTTGTAATGGTTAAAACTAGAAACAACCCAATAGTATTGTCCTTAGACATGCAGCATTCTACCTACCAATGCCTCAAGGAACCCCATGCTTTGAGTGATTTCCTTGCAATTATCTCTCTTTCAAGTGGGTAGTATCAGCTGGAGCTGGTATTGCCATCCATGTAGGGTGTCTGAGCCCAGACTAGGACTCATGGGTACTGCTCCCTGTTTCCCCTCTCCTAGGTGCTTTCCAACACTCTACCCCACTCATGGGGTTGACTGGATGTCCCAAGGAGGTCCAGGACTCCTTGTTTGGCATTTTTTTCTATAAAATCACATGGGATTGAGTCACCAGAATGATGCTAATACAGTAATTTGGGGTGACACAAGATAGACACAGGCTCTGGGCTACTAACAGTCCACTGACAACTTCACCACCTATGTACATCCATGTATCAGCTCTTACTTCAGTGCCACATCTAGTCTATTGCACCTGGCAGTGGTGAGGGTGGCAGCACTCATCCCATATGAACAGCCAGTACAATCTCCACCCTCTCCATAGAATGTGTATCTCATATCCGCCAGTCCTCCAGCGCTGCTCATAGCTATCTCCTCCATGGGCTAACCAGACTGATGCTCTGTAATGCCAGTGGGTCCTCTTGATGCTTCCCTTGATTGTTCTTAAGCCATACCGAACATGGCAGGGATATACCTTGTATGGATGGGAACCACCCTGCTTGTACAAACTGATCGACTCCTAGCTGATCATTCCCAATGGTGGGAAGAAGTACAAGGCAGGGGTTATAACCAACACCAAAAGATATCACATTCTAGGATTATACTGATTCTAGTCAAAAGACTTCAAAAGAAGACATAGCTAACAAGATGTGTTGCTCTATGTTTATCCTATAAAATTCTGAATGGTAAATTTATCATGGCTAGAAATGAATTCTTGTTGACACTGCACACTATGGATAAGACTTGCATGTGTGGTCACAATCAATGAAGTAAAGTAACAATCTTTGGGAGAGGCATTGGAAGCCAATATTCACAGATGTCACATGGGTGATGCAACATCATGGGTAATAAGGTAACCAGCATTTAACAAAAAGGTATTAGGAATATGCAAAGGCAAGAAAATCAATGGTGTTTCAATACCAACAGGTGCTGAAGAGCCATGGCATTGCAGATAGTAAAGTCTTGCTCACTTTTCCTTATAGTAAGAAAAACATTAGCCAGGAATAAGACATGTGACAATTAAGAACATTAAGACATAATTCCTGGGTCTTATTTAGAAGATATTTGGATATTATGAAGAATCTTTATGATTACCAACTGGACAATAAACAAATTTGTAAGTACCTCTTCTCTACCTATTATTCTAAATGTTTATTGATAAATCAGTATCACATAGGCCCATAAATTTTGTAATTCATTTTTACTCAAATCATTTGTGTAGGCAGAGACCTTGGGGGAAAAAAGGTTTTCCAGGATTCCACTTACCTGGTTTGCAGTCCTACAAAGCAAATATCTTTCAACAGTCAAATTAATAAATAATGTGTAGTACAGTCACACAATGAGAACAAACATACTAAAACCAAATGCAATGACATGGGTGAATCTCATGAATGAAAGAAGAAAGACATAAAAGAGAACATACTGTATGATTCCATGTGTATAATTTTCCAAAGTAGACAAAACTAATCTATAATGGTGGAACCATCAGGATAGTAGTGACCTTTGGCTAAGGTGTGTGGCAAAATGGTTATTAACCAGAAGAGGTTTTGAAACTGAACCAATCATTGCAAGCAAATTTAATTTAAATGTACTGACATTTTTTTTTGTTCCAATCCTTTCCTCAACCCTTAAGAGTCCATTTCATTGTCACATAAAAATTATTCTTCCCTTATTTTATCTTTGTCCTACAGAGGACATGTAAAGGTAACTCACAAAAATATTTTTCAATGGTTTCAAGTTGCGTGAAACAAGACTTTACACACTGGTCAATGCTTCCAGAGACAGCACATTTACTGTGCGTTTGTTAAAGGACACATTCTAAAAAACATAGAGATCAACTCTCAGTAATCGCTCATGTTACATTACAGGGAGGTCACATATTTGAATTTCCAAGCAAACTGATTCTCCACTGATGTCATATGATTTGTGTTTCCAGTGTTAGAAAGTACCAACTTTTCTGCCTTTTTCTATTGTTTCTTCCCCTATATTTCTCTCTCTTCAAGACTAAGAAGTAACAAAATTAGGAGGGTGAGCAAAAAAATAGGGAAGGGAAGGATGAAGCATTCTGACACTGGAAGTATTCTAATGGTTCAGGAACCTCGTTGGGCTCTTTTTCTCACCTCAGACTAATTACAATATATAAACATGCCTACCAGTATAACAATATTTAGAATTTAATTATGCATTTGTTTTTGTAGTTAATTATTTTTAAAACAACCATTTCAAATCGATTGCAGCATTCACAGCTGCTCAAGTTAAGCCTGTAAGTTTTCTGTAACAACAAACCCATTTTCTGTTACTTACCAGTCAAGATGAATTTGTCCTTCTGGGGCCTAAATGACTTCCTTCCTGGCCTCAGACTCAGGGCAAATCTTTGCCAAAGTTAAAGCAAAACGAAGTCCTAAGTGCAAACATCTTGCTGGGAAAGCAACCGAGGACATTACGAAGGCACAGACACCTAAACATCAATTGGATTTTAAGAGACAAAAAACTTTCCAGTTGTTGAGTGCAGGCTAAGGAACAGTCTCTTAGGAATTTATGGGGAAGAAATCTTTTATAAAGAGTATACATAAAACACAACTTAAAAAAATGCAATTAGAAGTTCCCAGAGCCTATCTGAAGTTTATCTGAAGCTTCCAAACTTGTCCTCCACCTCTTTGATATCCATGAACATAATAAATACATAACAGAGTCTTAAGATACCTCCAAGATGCGCGTTGCCTCGGAAGTACTGCAAAGGATTCCTGCAGCAGGTGCGGGCTGACGACAGTGCTCTCGACAAGGCTTGCCTATTTCAGTTGGAAAAGGCAATTTCAGCCAGCTACTGTTGAATTGTCAGTATGCCTCAGTCCAAATCAATCAGATCTGTCCTACTGTTTCTTAGAAGTAAACACCTCTGCCTCTGCCATTTGATGTTTTTTTTTTTTTCCCAGGATACAACTGAAACAAAAAGTCAGAGATGGTATTGTTACCGTATTTACAACATGAACAAAACCTGTTGGGGCAGCACAACCCTGTTGTCTAAAGAAGTACATGAAGTGGCCCCAGCTGGTCCTTCTGCTGCTTTCACTCTAAAGGGGATCCAAATCCCAAAACCGTTGCCTGCAAGCTTGAGATCACAAATAAATTGGTTAAACTTTCTGGAACTCAGTCTACCCATCTGTTAAATGAGAAGAATTGTAATTAACTCAACAGAGATTGGAACTTGATTGGGAGAGTGCATATAAAAATTGTAGCATATTATCAGCCACACAGTAGGTGCTAGAAAGTATCAAAATATGATTTAAATGATGATAAGCCTAATATTTGTTTGTGTGTACATTAATTAAATCTCTTAATCATATTTTTAATCACTTTAAAGTTCCAGTTTTCCATTTATCTCCATCAATGGCAGTTTTATAGTAATCTACACCACTTCTTTCTTATTTTCCTACCAATTAACTTCAGTTTGAGCACTGAACATTTCATTAATATCACCATCGTTAGATAGATCTATAATAATAAAGAAACTCAACTCGATCAAGTTTGCCACTAAAATTTAATTAGATGGTATATATGAAGATGCTTCATACTGTGAATTATATATGTTTAAATTTTCTTGTGGGAAGGATGATTGGTTTCTGAAAATGACGGGCATGTTTAGCAGAATCTGGTAAACTTTTTCCATAAAGGGCTAGATTGTAAGTATTAAGGCTTTGTGGAGTCCTACTGTCTCTAGCTAAACTATCCAACTCTGCCATTGCATCATGAATACAGCTATTAACAATATATTAATTAATAGGTATGGGTTTTTTTTCCAAACAGAACTTAATTTACAAAAACAAGTTTTGGGCTGGATTTGTCCCATGGGTCATGGTTTGCCAACCCCTGCTCAACCTTTCTACTGAAGACAAAGAAAATAGTTAGATCCTCCCCATCTTCCTTCAAAATTTCTTGTAAAAATATTACAGAAAGTGGGTAATCAGGTAGAGATCAAACAACATTATAGCTAAGTCGTGCTTATGCCCTGGAGGCTTTACAGATTGACTGAAGACAGCTGAAAGGTGGAGCTTTACTTTTAGGGACTCAGTAAGCAGAGGATGGCATAGAGAGCCCATCAAGATAGGAGACTCCAGTTGAGTCACCATCCCTCTGAGTTTAGGCCTAGAGGCTCTCCACCCTGACAGTGAAAGATTGGACTTCATTCCGATAAGTTACTTACATGTCCCAGAAAAACTCAAGTCATGGCCCCAGCAAAGAGCAGGAGAAGCAAAAATACACCCACTGTATCTGTTATTCCACATTGGCTCTCCAGATTTACTTTCTACCCTTCTCTTCCCTGCTCTTTGTTTCAGTATCACTAACACCTAATTGACTACATCATTCAGGCTCCCATGTCCTCTGGCTTCTAATCGGTTTTGGACAAAGAGAAGCATGGTCAGGACAGCAGAGGCAGGGAGGATAGAGAAATCAGGGCATTGCCTCCCCCACCTCCATTTCTGCTATAGTTCATGCAGTGGCTGTGCTCATCTCCAAGTAAAGCTTCACAGGTGATTCTCCACTGCTACCTCCCCTTGTCCTTTTAAACTAGACCAAGTAACTCAGTGTCCCTTGTTGGTTTCCTGCCCCAGAACACTCTATAAATAGTTTCTGAATCCTTTCAACTGGATTTCTTTGCTGCCCTGGCCCTGACTATGCTATCCTCTCCGGGAAAAACAAATAAACAAACAAACACCATTGTCAGCCTCAGATTATTTCTAAAAGCAATTTTTGAATACAATGTCCAACACTGAAAGATAATCAGACTCATAAGACAAAATAAGCCAAACCAGAAGGAACAACAGAAAACAAAAAGAGACCCATTGGGAATCTGGATATTGGAATTATTAGGTGCGGACAATAAAACAACCAATCTTACTACATTCATGCAGATTTTAAGCTCAGAAATTCAGGAAGACATGATAAGTAAAGAAAACAGTACATATGTGGCAAATTTAAATAAACATTGATAATAGAAAATAAAATGTAAAGTGTCTTATGGGGGTTAATGTATAGAAAGAGAATCAAAACACATAAGAGTATATAAATTGAGATGAGGTAATTGAGTAAAAAGTATTCTAAGATCCTTACATTTTCTGAAAGGATAATTCAGGTAAAGATAGTTATTAATTTATGATAAAGCATAGGTACAGTATTATCTCCAGGGTATGGCCATGAATACCTGTATTAAAACATTTGGAAGGGAAAAATTTATAACTTCCAAACTCTTAAATATATGTGTGTATATTTATACATTGTGACTATGTATGTATTTATGTGTATGTGTGTATATATAGCAAAAAAATGAAAAAAGGAATATAAAATAAGAAAACAATTTTTTTAAATACTTATTTATTTTGAGAGAGAGACAGAGAGAGAGAGAGACTAGGGGAGGAGTAGAGCAAGAGGGAGAGAGAAAATCCCAAGCAGGCTCTGGAGTCAGCACAGGGCCTGACTCAGGGCTCAATCTCACGAATGGTACAATCATGACCTGAACCGACATCAAGATTTGGATGCTTAACTCACTGAGTCACCCACGCACCCCAAGAAAAAAATTATTAATGACATAAGAATATAATCAACTGAAAGCCAAATATTTTAGTAATTGTGTTGAATGTAAATTAGCTACATGCTTAAGTTTAAAAAAATCGTTATACTGATTTTTAAAAATAATATTAACTATAAGCCCTTTTACATACACAATTTGAAATTGGAGTGTATAAAAAGCTTTGAAGTAAAAATATTTTTTATTTTATTTTTTTTACTTTTTTTAATGTTTATTTTTGAGAGAGAGAGAGAGAGACAGAGTGTGAGCCGGGGAGGAGCAGAGAGAGAGAGACACACACACAGAATCTGAAGCAGGCTTCAGGTTCTGAGCTATCAGCACAGAGCCTGACATGGGGATTGAACCCACGAACCGTGGGTGGACACTTAACCAACTAAGCCACCCAGGTGCCCAAAGACTCTTTTTAAAAGATAAATCCAACACCCCCAAAAAGCTAATGTAATTATGGCAATATCAAACAAAGCAAATTTTAAGGCAATGAGAATTATTAGAGAAATGGTCTACACGATGAAAGAATGTTAAATTCACTAGAAATATGTATTAATAAATACCAATACTCTTGAGCCAGCAATTGCACACCTAAGAATGCATTCTACATCAGTGGCTTCTCAAGTGTGGACACCAGCATCACCTAAGACCTTAGGATGCAAATTCCCATCAAGACCTTCTGAAACAAACTCTAGTGTTGGGTCCCAGAATTTGGGACATTCTAACAAGTTCATCAAATGATTCCTAAGTGTGCTGAAGCTTCAGAAGCACAATTCCACACAAAAAAGGAGACTAAATGCATCAGGACATATACACAATTATTCTCATAATTGCATAGTTTGCAATAGCAAAAAAAGTAGACACCGTCAAAACCAACAATATTCCAACTAAAGAGTAGAATGAAAAAATAACTCATTAGTTTGCATTAAATAAAATATTACAGAAAAATACAAATGAATGCAACCACAGGCAAAGCAAAACATGGATCTTGAAAACATAATAAATGATTTGAGAAAACTGGAAATGCATAGAAAACAAAAATGGGAGGGTAAAAATAAAACAGACACAGCAAACATGCAATGTGTGATCCCAAATACATAAAATCCAAAAACAGCCAAAACTAGTCTAAATTGCCTTGTGATTGTCGTTTAACCAACAGGATACAAAAAAAGTGATGGGATATACATGATCATGTTGCATAAGGATGTAGCACCTGTCCTGCTAGAATCTCTCTTTCTTTTCCTTGCTGGTTTTGATTAACCAGGGGACCATGTTGGCAAGGAATTCCAGTTGAGTTCCTACAAAGGTTTCTAGCTGACTGACAGCTAGCAAGAAAATGAAACCTCAATTCATAGTAAAAGGAAATGAATTCTGCCCACAATCTGAGTTAGCTTGGTAGCAGATCCTTCCAGAGTCAAGTTTTAGTTGAACTCTCCCACCTAGCCAACACCTTGATTACCACCTTGCAGAAGACCCTGCTAAGCCATACCTGGACTCTCTTGACCCCCAGAAACTGTAATATCATAAGTGAGTGTGGTTTTAAGTCACAAAGTCTGTTCTAATTTGTTAAATGACAATAGAAAACGAATACAGAAAGTGTCTTAGTTCTGACTCCCTAAAATCAGAGCCTGAGATGGCGATTCTTGTTCAAGAGATTCATTTATTGGAGCTAAGCTGTCAGGACAAGGGAGTAAAGGAAACGAAACAGGCAGGGGAAAGACTACTGCAAGAATAAAATCTTAGCTAGAGACTAGCTTTAGTCTGATTGCAAGGTGAAGCCCTGGAACATCAAACAGTTAGATCCACCCTGAGTTCAGGGATGGCCTCTTGTGCCACAGGGCCAGTCAGTACTGAGGATGCAGACATTCCCATTTGGCCAATGGCAATTCTCCAAATAGGTGGACATCTGTGAATTTTTGCCATGCAGCAACTGCCCAAGGAAATGTGAGAGGCAGGGTAGAGGACTAACAGCATCAAGATTATACAGACTGCATAATCAAGGCAAAATTTTAAGGAAAGCTAGGAAATGGTTAGCATAAAAATCAGCAGCATTGAAATGGGTAATGCAGAGATTTTCTAGAATTCTGGCAATGTTCTCTTTCTTAACCAAGGTGGCATGACACAACTGTGCTTTTTGCACTAATATTATTTATTTTATGTACTTTGCTATATACTCATTATATTCACAATAAAAGAGAATGTTAAAAGTTCTGCCTGGACAGAAATGGCATCTCTATGCTAAAGAAATTTGAGGAGCATTAAGAACTGCTTTTACCTCTCTGATATGGTGTCCTCTTATATGGCACTGCACTGTGGCACTTCTAATCCATTTTTTAACTTTACTTTCTCCATTTCATATGCTCCGAATCTTACCAGACCAAGAACTCAGAAAATTTTGTCACAATAACTATTAGGGAAACAAAGGAGAGGCCACATAGACAGCCCAGATGGAGAGCTGAACTAGAGGTGGGGAAGAGGGAAAAGATGCACAAAGTATAAATACGTTAACTAGAAAATAAATGATAATATATGATCATGCAAGCTAGTGAACAAGGACAAAAGAATGGGAATTGTTGGCTTTCTGGAGGAGGTGATCCTTTGCGTTCTAATTATTCTAATTCTCTAATAATAAAAAAAAGAAGAAAGCATAGAAATAAAGAATAGACAAAATAAAGCTCAAGTTTTTAGCAGGACGATTTTTGCCAAATAAAATTTAAATCACAAATCCCAGTATTCATATTAAAAATGAAAAATATCAGACAGGATCCAGAGTAAGCCACTTGGGTCATGTTAGCTTGAAATTCTTAGTAGTTTCCTACTATTTCTCACACTGTTTCCAAACAGCATGATGGAAACCCATGAGACAGATTCTAATGTGATGACCAGCCATAACCCTCATACTCTCTGGAAAATTCCAAGTAGTTGCCATCAATTACAGGCAGATAATTATCTCTCAGTGACTTTCATAAACCATTATTTTTCTCTAAACACAGAAAAGGAATTAAAAAGGTGAAAGATAATGAATATCCAAGGAAATGAATATATGAGAAAGTTTCAACATGCTTAGCAAACAATTAAGGAGGTTTGATTTCCTTATAATTTTTTCCACTGGATCATCAAGTCAAAATGGGTAAGTAAAATACACAGGGACAGAAAAATATTTTAGATGAAAGAAATAATACAGAATATCAGAAACAGTGAGTCCTTAGAAAGCTTGGAGTCAGATAGCACATCCTAGAACACTTAAATGCTGAGCCGATGTAGAAAAGTCACTTCTTGGGTCTCTTTCATAGGAGCACTGCCTATAAAATAAGACTGTATACCCAAAGGTATTTTATAAAGTTTATTCTATAGAAGTCAAAGGCATTTTTGGAGACTACTGGAATTCACTTCTAGTTTATAACTTGGAAAGGAGACAGATTTTTCTAGACTTACCAATCTTTTTTCAGAATATTTTATTTTATTGTTATTTTTTTTAATTTTAGAGAGAGAGAGCAAGCAGGGAAAAGGAGTAGAGGGAGAGAGAGAGAATCTTAAGCAAGCTGTACACTCAGTGTGGAGGGGCTCAATCCCACGATCCTGGGATAATGACCTGAGCCAAAATCAAGAGTCAGACACAACCGACTAAGCCACCCAGGCGCCCCCAGAATATTTTAAATAAGAGTGCTGAACAACAACAACAACAACAACAACAAAATTAAGCTGTGAAGATAATCCAAAAAGAAATAACAACAACAACAGTTCATCCGTG
Organism: Acinonyx jubatus; assembly: GCF_027475565.1. NCBI lineage: Eukaryota > Metazoa > Chordata > Mammalia > Carnivora > Felidae > Acinonyx > Acinonyx jubatus. The sequence goes on from NC_069391.1 coordinate 45,827,486, forward strand.
GTACTAGATTTTCACCCAAAGGCATCAACCACTATACTGTAAGCATGGGAAAAAATGTTTCCATTTTGGAATGTTTTGTGAAATTATTCTGAGCCACAATCCAGGACACAATGTTAAAGGAAAAGATAACTCCCCCAGGCAAAAACTTCCTTCTCCACTAAGTGGATCATGAATCAGTTTTAGGCTGTGGTGTTCTACTCCATTGAGCCCAGAACATCCAGCAGCTTCCAGAATCTGCCAAACCATCAAGCACGACAGACAATTCCCTTTAAGCCGATTCAAGTGCCGAAAAGCAGTGAGCTAGAACTTCTCCCCCAAATCTGGAGCTCAATGATGTGTAGGCTTCATTCTTCTTAAGAAAAATAACTCAAACTCTATAGTACTTTTGCAAGGTTCAGTTAAGTTATACTTCTAATTGTAGTACTTTTTATTCTTTGCTTTTGTTTTATTTTTCAGTGAATACAAAACATACTGTTGGGATTCTGATGGTGATTTTTGCTTCTTAGCTTTCTAAGTACCCTTCAACTATATATTTGTAAAATAGTTTTATTTTAAGATAGCAGGAAATAGAATAGAATTAAAAAGGTGACAGTGGAAAGAGTTCAAATTAAGAAAATGTGTCAAATTAGATGCAGTGCTGGGCAGTAGTGATACACTATTTATAGAGAAAGAGTGTGTTAATGCATGTGTATAAGTATATGAGCATATATGTATGTATATTCTATGCATATATTAATATGCATATACATACATATAAATATACACAGAGAGAGAGAGAAAGACAGTTCAATATATATTCAGTGAAGGAATGGATTTAATGGGATTCAAGTAATAAATATAAATGTATCATGATTCTAATAGAATATTATATCATAGAGAGGGATGGTCATTAGCAAGCTAAATGGGAAGTACAACTCTAAGAAAGATTAGAATTTATTCTCTAACCAGCTATGAAAAAAATATGTTAGGGAGGACACACATGGAGTAATCAACTATTTCTTTTTTGTTGGTTTGTTTTGGCTGATATACAATGATTATTATTAACTACTATGATCATTATTTCCTTTTATAATGGTATTTAAACATAAAAAATGAGATAACTGGGGCACCTGAGTAGCTCAATCTGTTAGGCATCTGACTCTTGATTTCGGCTCAAGGTCATGATCTCACTGTTAGTGGGATCAAGTCCTGCCCTGGGCTCTGCACTGGAGCCTTCTTTGGATTCTCTCTCTTTCTCTGCCCCTCCTCTCCTCATTCTCTCTTTCTCTTAAAATAAATAAATAAAAACTTTTTAAAAAATACAATGACATCGCAAATTATTTTTAACAATTGACAGAATTTGGGGTGCCTGGGTGGCTCGTTCAGTTAAGTGCCCAACTTTGGCTCAGGTCATGATCTCGCACTCCATGAGTTGGAGCCCCACTTTGGGCTCTGTGCTAACAGTGCAGAGCCTGGATCTTGCTTCCAGGATTCTGTGTATCCCTCTCTTTATGCCCCCCCCCAAAAAATAAATTAAAAACTTAAATTTTTTTAAAATAAAACCTGACTAATTTTAACTTTATGGAGAACATACTATATTATTTTTTGTTTTGTTGTTTCTAATTTCTTGGCTGACCAGAAAAGTCTGTCAGACTCTCATCTTTGGGCTATCATTTTGGTTTTGGAACCACCATCATAGACTATATGAGATACAAGGTCTTAAAAGATAGGTAATTGTGCCAGCTTAAATTCAAGCTGACCTATGAAATAGTCCTGTCGTTTCAAATACGTGGTTGGGTCAAAGACCATCCACAGATTGGAATTTTGGAAGCATAAAGAATTTGGACTTTCTATGAAAAGATTTATTTTATATTTGCCATATACCATTTTTAATTATTAATAAGTATATAATCATAGTTATCTGGCTTAGTATGCTCAAATTTTATTTTTATATATTCCCAGTTTTCTAGAGAAGTGAGCTAGGTTTAAGTCATGAAAGCTAGTCAAAGTCCATGAAAGTAAATATTGGAAATTTAAGAATGCACTGACATGAGGGAACTCATCAAAATAAAAAGCTTCTGCACAGCGAAGGAAACAATCAGCAAAACTAAAAGGCAATCAATGGAATGGGAGAATAAATTTGCAAATGACATATCAGATAAAGGGCTGGTATCCAAAATCTATAAAGAACTTATCAAATTCTACACCCAAAAAACAAAAAAACCAGTGAAGACATGGGCAAAAGATATTTCTCTAAAGAAGACATCCAGATAGCCAACCGACTCATGAAAAAATGCTCAACATCACTCATCATCAGGGAAATACAAATCAAAACCACACTGAGATACCACCTAATACCAGTCAGAATGGCTAAAATTAGTAACTCAGGCAACAACAGATGTTGGCAAGGAGTCAGAGAAAGAGGATCTCTTTTGCACTGCTGGTGGGAATGTAAACTGGTGCAGCCACTTTGGAAAACATTGTGGAGGTTCCTCAAAAAAATTCAAAATATAACTACCCTATGACCCAGCAGTTGCACTACTAGGTATTTATCCCAGGGATACAGGTGTGCTGTTTTGAAGGGGCACATGCACCATAATGTTTATAGCAACACTATCAACAATAGCCAAAGTATGGAAAGAGACCAAATGTCCAATGACAGATGAATGGATAAAGATGTGGTGTATATATGTGTATACACATATATACACAATGGAGTCTTACTGGGCAATCAAAAATAATGAAATCTTGCCATTTGCAACTATGTGGATGGAACTAGAGGGTATTATGCTAAGCGAAAGTAGTCAGAGAAAGACAAATATCATATGACTTCACTCATATGTGGAATTTAAGATACAAAACAGATGAACATAAGGGAAAGGAAGAAAAAATAATATAAAAACAAGGAGGAAGACAAAACATAAAAGACTCTTACATACAGAGAACAAACTGAGGGTTGCTGGAGGGATTGTGGGTGGGGAGATGGGCTAAATGGGTAAGGGGCATTAAGGAAGACACTTGCTGGGATGAGCACTGGGTGTTATACATAGGGGATGAATCATTGGAATCTACTCCTGAAATCATTATTGCACCAGATGCTAACTAACTCGGATGTAAATTTTTAAATAAGTAAATAAATAAAATTCAAAAACAAAAGAATGCACTGACATGAGTGACATATACACAAGCTTCAAGTCAGTTTTGAGTGAAATCCACCCAATAATGCGGCTTATTAAGGCATTAATGATATGGGTCTAGATAAAGTGGTAGCTAGTGACTAAATGATTTAATATTCAAGATGTCAGTTTGGCAACCAATAATAGCTAAGACGCTGAAGGAATCTGGCTAAACAAATGCAAATTTTCTGGTCCTCTTTGAAGAAAATCTTTGTTACACAGCCCTGACTTATTCAGTGAAACTTTATTTCCCTTTTATACTATAAATGAAAGTAATAATGAAAGTTTTGAAATTCTCTCCCTCACTATAAAGAAAAGCATCATCATGAAAGTTAATGTTTATTGAACTTTACTATGTGCTTGGCAAGTTACAATGTATTTTGCCTGCATTATATAATGTAAATTAACAATTCTTATATAGTAAATACTATTATTATCTCCATTTTATACATGAGGCAACTGAAGACCAGACCAGTTAGTTTGCCTAAAGCACTCCATATACCTTTATTTGTTCTTTTATTTAATTCTCTGACTTATTAAACAGATATTTACTGATGACCTACTATGTTTAAGGTGCTACAGTAGGGTGGATATTTCTAAAAGTGTTAAAGGAAGAATCTGCCTAAACTTGAGAATTTGTTCCTCTGCAGACTACCTTCCCTATTCCCGTTAATAGTAACTGAAGGATTAAAAAAAATTAAACTAAGCATAAGGTTATTTTTAAATTTTCATAGAAATGGCATTCCCTCTATGCCTGAAATTTTGCTTCCAAATCAAACTGCTCACTAGTACAGCTATATCTTAGAAGTAAAACCTGAGGGCTTCTGGGAACCTCTACCTAAAGAAACAAATCCTTGTGACCTGACATTGAAAACCGATGAATATCACAAAGCCATGAAATAACTTTGGTGCAGCATTTATGCTGAATGTCGTTTATTAACTCTGGCCCCACCATCCTTCATATGGTCTTCCATTGAAAAAAAACAGATCAAAATGTTTTTAGATACTTGATTTAGAAGGAAGCACATCTGTCACCTAAATCTATCAAATATTTGTTTAAACCAATATGGATCATCAACTTGTGCTCATTATTACTTTTTAGTCAGAAATGTATCTTTCTTCTCCATATATGTATGTGTGTGTGTATATATATATACACGTGTGTGTGTGTGTGTATGAAATGACATATTAAAATGTTCCTAGTGAAATGATAAAGACTAAGAATGATTTGGCATTTGTGAATATGCCCAGCAAACAATAGGAAAAAAAAAAACTTGTATCTGAGAGCAACAACTGTATAAATTTATCTCTTTGTTGATTACCAGAAACTGTTACAGTGACCTTTTTATAACTGCAAATAATTAGCTTCCATTTCAAGAGAGCAGTTTCGGCACTTCAAATTTCCCTGATATGTTGCCATTCATTTGAAACTGTCCTTAAGGTCGTTTTACTATAAAAATACCAATAAAATATAGGTAGCATAAAAAATAAATAAAATAATTAGCTTAATCTGACAGTTGGTATAGAAAACTGAGGTTAAAAAATTTATTCTTGATGATGGGGCACCTGGGTGGCTCAATCGATTAAGCAAGCATCCAACTCTTGACTTCGGCAAAGGTCATGATCTCACAATTGTGGGACTGAGCCCCACGTTGGGCTCTGCACTGACAACACAGAGCCTGCTTGGGATTCTCTCTCTTCTTCTCTCTCTGTCCCCCCTCCCCTCTCAAAATAAATAAATAAACATTAACAAAAATATTCTTAATGATATTATAGAGAAAGTGGCAGCTTCGCACACTGATGTTAGAATTGTGAGTTGGAGTAATATCCAGGGAATAATAATACCTACCTATCAACAATTTTTAAATACACATAACATATACTTGTAAATATAGCAATTATATTTTCAGGAGTTTATCAGATATGCTTACAAATATGATGAGTACAGATTGTACCAGCAATAACGGCTGCATTTATAAAAAGGAGGGTAGTGGGAGGGCTGGGTAAATGTGACTGAATTAATGTTCATTATATCTTTCATATAACATATTTATTTCATGTTACATATTATGCATTTAAAATAAATTTATTTAAGTAAATAAGTAAATGTATAAATAAAAGGAAAAATAAAAATTTATTATACTGACAATAATTTACAAATTTGTCATCAACCATCATCTCTGTCAACATAGTCTCACCTGTAACCAGTTACAAAATGGAAGCATCTGGATATATTTTTACCCCCTTACTCATCAAAATTGCCTCTGGCCTCTTTACCAGTCTTTAAAACTAGGTAACCTCGGGGCCTTTGCACCTGTTCTTTGTTCTGCTGGAAACACATCCTAGCCCCCTAACATCTCCATGGTTTTCTCCATCACCTCCTTTAAATCTTTGTTCAAATATCACTCTTGCCATAAGTCTCTGCAAGACCATCTATTTCAAACTATGGCCCTATGTCAGGTGCTCCGTGTCTCCTCCCTGGTTTATTTCACACCACAGCTCCTGTCACCTTCTAATAAACTTCACTAGTTTCTTTGTTATGTTTATTGACTGTCTCCTCCAGAAAAATCTAATTTCCATGAGGGTAAGTATTCTTTTCCCTATTGTTTTAACTTCTGTTGTCTTCCTGGTAATGGACACATAAATACTTATTGATAGAACTAATGAATAAATGACATTTATCAAAATGTATTCCACAGAACACCATTCCTGTGAGACGCTTTACTAAAAACAGATAGGCTTGTGATTAAATAAATTTGGAAAATTCTGCACACTGTATTCACCTTTTATATATGCACACTTTCTATGAATATAAGTAAATATACATAGGATAAACATGTATAAATATTAATGGTATATTGTATTATTCTATAATAATATAAACACATATAATGTATGCATAATTATATATTTATAAATATATATACATACATTTTATGTAAGTTCTACAACTGTCCTAATAATTGAAAAGACAGGTATCTGCCTAAAGAAATGACTGAAATTAGGGGCACCTGGGTGGCTCAATCAGTTTAGTGTCCAACTTTGGCTCAGGCCATGATCTCACAGTTTGTGCCTGCTTCAGATCCTCTGGCTCCCTCTCTCTCTGACCTTTCCCTGCTTCTTCTCTCTCAGAAAAATAAAAATTAAAAAATATAATAAACATTAAAAAAAGAAGATATAACTGAAATTAAACATTGTGAAAGAGCTGACAGATTACAAATAAAGTCTCCAACTAATTGAATAGGAAGGAAATAATGAGGAATCACTAAAGATACTAGTAATGGAAAAGGAAGCATTGAACAAAATTAGGTAATAAAAACATTATGAATATAGCCCAAAAGACTTTGAAATTATACCAAAAAACACTGTACAAAGAAATGTAGAGAAAATATATGGATCATAGACACTAAAATTTTTAAATTTCTAGGAAATAACCTAAATTCATCTCCATATTTCATGAAAGTCATTTAGTGACAAATATTTAGTGACATATTATAATAAATTTTGCTTTTTGAATGTAAAAATCAGAGAAAATAAATTTTTATAGTCCGCTTGTCAGTTCATTAGATCTACTATTTTGAAGATTAGTTTAACATGGGTGTAGGACATGCAGGTAGATTAGCACATTGCCAAGGACAATTTAGGACTTGATGTTCTTTACAAATGATGTCATCACTTTAAGACTACTATACATTTGGGCTGATAAAGTCTTGCTCTAGAACTTACCCTGCACTTAACCTGTCCTCAATGTTAATACCTGTCTGTTAATACTGATCACTTTCCTTTCCCTTGAATGAAAAAGTCTTAATTTGTAGACTGGGAAGCCAAAGGCAAAACCTTTCATTCTCCATTCCCCACATTCCCCTCCATGCTCCATTTTTGTCCAATGGAAGAACAAAAATCTTTTCTTGCTTTTGATAGAAATCTCAACCCTAAAGACTCCACAAAAAAATTGCTGGAACTAATACATGAATTCAGCAAAGATGCAGGATATAAAATTAACATGCAGAGAGGATCCTGGGAAGATGGCGGCATAGGAGGACACTTGGCTCACTGCGCATCCTGCTGATCACTTAGATTCCACCTACACCTGCCTAAATAACCCAGAAAACAACCAGAAGACTAGCAGAACGGAGTCTCCAGAGCCAAGCGCAGACGAGAGGCCCACAGAAGAGGGTAGGAAGGGCGGAGAGGCCGTGCGCGCTCCATGGACTGGCGGGAGGGAGCCGGGGCAGAGGGGTGGCCCGCCGGCCAAGCAGAGCCCCTGAGTCTGGCTTGCAAAAGCGGACGGACCAGACGGAGTGTGTTTGGACAGCGAGCAGGACTTAACATCTGGAAGGTTCTAAGTTAACAGCTCTGCTCAGAGAGCGGAAAGGCTGGAGGACAACGGGAGGGAGAGTTGTTGAGCCCTGGACGACAGAGCTTAGCTTGGCGCAGAACAAAGGCACTCACCAGCACCATCTCACTCGCCCATCCCCCAGCCAAAATCCCAAAGGGAACCAGTTCCAGCTAGGGAATTTGCTTGCACCACACAAACACCCAACGCTGTGCTTCTGCAGATCCATCCCTCCGGCGGGTCTGACTCCCTCCCAGTGCCGCAGAGCCGCTCCCGAAGCGGATCTCCAAAGGAAAAGTGAACTGAGCCTGCCCCTCCCGCCCCTGTGCACCTTGCCAATCCACCCCAGCTAATACGCCAGATCTTCAGCACCACAAGCCTGGCAGTGTGCAAGTAGCCCAGACGGGCCACACCACTCCACAGTGAATCCCACCCCTAGGAGAGGGGAAGAGAAGGCACACACCAGTCTGACTGTGGCCCCAGCGGTGGGCTGGGGGCAGACATCAGGTCTGACTGCAGCCCCACCCACCAATGCAAGTTATTCAAGACAGCACAGGGGAAGTGTCCCACAGTGCTGCACCACTCCAGGGACTATCCACAATGACGAAACGAAAGAATTCCCCTCAGAAAAACGTCCAGGAAATAACAACAGCTAACGAACTGATCAAAAATGATTTAAACAATATAACAGAAAGTGAATTTAGAATAATAGTCATAAAATTAATCGCTGGGCTTAAAAACAGTATAAAGGACAGCAGAGAATCTCTTGCTACAGAGATCAAGGGACTAAGGAACAGCCAGGAGGAGCTAAAAAATGCTATCAATGAACTGCAAAATAAAATGGAGACAACCACGGCTCGGATTGAAGTGCAGAGGAGAGAATAGGTGAACTAGAAGATAAAATTATGGAAAAAGAGGAAGCTGAGAAAAAGAGAGATAAAAAAATCCAGGAGTATGAGGGGAAAATTAGAGAACTAAGTGATGCACTAAAGAGAAATAATCTATGCATTATTGGTATTCCAGAGGAGGAAGAGAGGGAAAGGTGCTGAAGGGGTACTTGAAGAAATAATAGCTGAGGACTTCCTGGATCTGGGGAAGGAAAAAGGCATTGAAATCCAAGAGGCACAGAGAACTCCCTTCAGACGTAACTTGAATCGATCTTCTGCATGACATATCATAGTGAAACTGGCAAAATACAAGGATAAAGAGAAAATTCTGAAAGCAGCTAGAGATAAACATGCTCTAACATATAAAGGGAGACCTATAAGACTCGTGACCGATCTCTCTACTGAAACTTGGCAGGCCAGAAAGGAATGGCAGGAGATCTTCAATGTGATGAACAGAAAAAATATGCAGCCGAGAATCCTTTATCCAGCAAGTCTGTCATTTAGAATAGAAGGAGAGATACAGGTTTCCCAAACAAACAAAAACTGAAGGAATTCGTCACCACTGAACCAGCCCTACAAGAGATCCTAAGGGGGATCCTGTGAGACAAAGTACCAGAGACATCGCTAAAAGCATGAAACCTATGGACATCACAATGACTCTAAACCCATATCGTTCTATAATAACACTGAATGTAAATGGACTAAATGCTCCAATCAAAAGACATAGGGTATCAGAATGGATAAAAAAACAAGACCCATCTATTTGCTGTCTACAAGAGACTCATTTTAGACCTGAGGACACCTTCAGATTGAGAGTGAGGGGATGGAGAACTATTTATCATGCCACTGGAAGTAAAAAGAAAGCTGGAGTTGCCATACTTATATCAGGCAAACTAGACTTTAAAGGCTGTAACAAGAGATGAAGAAGGGCATTATATAATAATCACAGGATCTATCCATCAGGAAGAGCTAACAATTATAAATGTTTATGTGCCAAATACGGGAGCCCCCAAATATATAAAATAATTACTCACAAACATAAGCAACCTTATTGATAACAATGTGGTAATTGCAGGGGACTTTAACACTCCACTTACAGGAATGGATAGATCATCTAGACACATGGTCAATAAAGAAACAAGGGCCCTGAATGATACATTGCATCAGATGGACTTGACAGATATATTTAGAACTCTGCATCCCAAAGCAACAGAATATACTTTCTTCTCCAGTGCACATGGAACATTCTCCAAGATAGATCACATACTGGGTCACAAAACAGCTCTTCATAAGTATACAAGAATTGAAATCATACCATGCATACTTTCAGACCACAATGCTATGAAGCTTGAAATCAACCACAGGAAAAAGTCTGGAAAACCTCCAAAAGCGTGGAGGTTAAAGAACACCATACTAAAGAATGAATGGGTCAACCAGGCAATTAGAGAAGAAATTTAAAAATATATGGAAACAAATGAAAATGTAAATACAACAATCCAAACGCTTTGAGATGCAGCGAAGGCAGTCCTGAGAGGAAAATACATTGCAATCCAGGCCTATCTCAAGAAACAAGAAAAATCCCAAATACAAAATCTAACAGCACACCTAAAGGAAATAGAAGCAGAACAGCAAATACAGCCTAAATCTAGCAGAAGAAGAGAAATACTAAAGATCAGAGCAGAAATAAACAATATAGAATCTAAAAAAACGGTAGAGCAGATCAACGAAACCAAGAGTTGGTTTTTTGAAAAATAAACAAAATTGACAAACCTCTAGCCAGGCTTCTCAAAAAGAAAAGGAAGATGAACCAAATAGATAAAATCATGAATGAAAATGGAATTATTACAACCAATCCCTCAGAGATACAAGCAATTATCAGGGAATACTATGAAAAATTATATGCCAACAAATTGGACAATCTGGAAGGAATGGACAAATTCCTAAACACCCACACACTTCCAAAACTCTATCAGGAGGAAATAGAAAGCTTTAACAGACCCATAACCAGCGAAGAAATGGAATCAGTCATCAAAAATCTCCCAAAAAATGAGAGTCCAGGACTAGGTGGCTTCCCAGGGGAGTTCTACCAGACGTTTAAAGCAGAGATAATACCTATCCTTCTCAAGCTATTCCAAAAAATAGAAAGGGAAGGAAAACTTCCAGACTCATTCTAGGAAGCCAGTATTACTTTGATTCCTAAACCAGAGACCCAGTAAAAAAAGAGAACTACAGGCCAATATCCCTGATGAATATGGATGCAAAAATTCTCAATAAGATACTAGCAATTGAATTCAACAGCATATAAAAAGAATTATTCACCATGATCAAGTGGGATTCATTCCTGAGATGCAGGGCTGGTTCAACATTCGCAAATCAATCAACGTGATACATCACATTAATAAAAGAAAAGATAAGAATCATATGATCCTGCCAATCGATGCAGAAAAGGCCTTTGACAAAATTCAGCAACCTTTCTTAATAGACACCCTCGAGAAAGTTGGGATAGAAGGAACATACTTAAAGATCATAAAAGCCATTTATGAAAAGCCCACAGCTAACATCATCCTCAATGGGGAAAAACTGAGAGCTTTTTCCCTGAGATCAGGAACACGACAGGGATGTCCACTCTCACCGCTGTTGTTTAACATAGTGTTGGAAGTTCTAGCATCAGCAATCAGACAACAAAAGGAAATCAAAGACATCAAAATTGGCAAAGATGACGTTAAGCCTTCACTTTTTGCAGATGACATGATATTATACATGGAAAACCTGACAGACTCCACCAAAAGTCTGCTAGAAGTGATACATGAATTCAGCAAAGTTGCAGGATACAAAATCAATGCACAGAAATCAGTTGCATTCTTATACACTAATAATGAAACAACAGAAAGACAAATAAAGAAACGGATCCCATTCACAATTGCACCAAGAAGCATAAAATACCTAGGAATAAATCTAACCAAAGATGTAAAAGATCTGTAGGCTGAAAACTATAGAAAGCTTATGAAGGAAATTGAAGAAGATATAAAGACATGGAAAAACATTCTGTGCTCATGGATTGGAAGAATAAATATTGTCAAAATGTCAATACTATCCAAAGCTATCTACACATTCAATGCTATCCCAATCAAAATTGCACCAGCATTCTTCTCAAAACCAGAACAAGCAATCCTAAAATTCATATGGAACCAAAAAAGGCCCCGAATAGCCAAAGTAATTTTGAAGAAGAAGACCAAAGCAGGAGGCATCACAATCCCAGACTTTAGCCTCTACTACAAAGCTGTAATCATCACGACAGCACGGTATTGGCACAAAAACAGACACATAGACCAATGGAATAGAATAGAAACCCCAGAACTAGACCCACAAACGTATGACCAACTCATCTTTGACAAAGCAGGAAAGAATATCCAATGGAAAAAAACAGTCTCTTTAACAAATGGTGCTGGGAGAACTGGACAGCAACATGCAGAAGGTTGAAACTAGACCACTTTCTCACACCATTCACAAAAATAAACTCAAAATGGATAAAGGACCTGAATGTGAGACAGGAAACCATCAAAACCCTAGAGGAGAAAGCAGGAAAAGACCTCTCTGACCTCAGCTGTAGCAATTTCTTACTTGACACATCCCCAAAGGCAAGGGAATTAAAAGCAAAAATGAACTACTGGGACCTTATGAAGATAAAAAGCTTCTGTACAGCAAAGGAAACAACCAACAAAACTAAAAGGCAACCAACAGAATGGGAAAAGATATTTGCAAATGACATATCAGACAAAGGGGTAGTATCCAAAATCTATAAAGAGCTCACCAAACTCCACACACGAAAAACAAATAATCCAGTGAATAAATGGGCAGAAAACATGAATAGACACTTCTCTAAAGTAGACATCCGGATGGCCAACAGGCACATGAAAAGATGCTCAACGTCACTCCTCATCAGAGAAATACAAATCAAAACCACACTCAGATATCACCTCACGCCAGTCAGAGTGGCCAAAATGAACAAATCAGGAGACTACAGATGCTGAAGAGGGTGTGGAGAAATGGGAACCCTCTTGCACTGTTGGTGGGAATGCAAATTGGTGCAGCCACTCTGGAAAAGTGTGGAGGTTCCTCAAAAAATTAAAAATAGACCTACCCTATGACCCAGCAATAGCACTGCTAGGAATTTACCCAAGGGATACAGGAGTACTGATGCATAGGGGCACTTGTACCCCAATGTTTATAGCAGCACTCTCAACAATAGCCAAATTATGGAAAGAGCCTAAATGTCCATCAAATGATGAGTGGATAAAGAAATTGTGGTTTATATACACAATGGAGTACTACAGGGCAATGACAAACAATGAAATATGGCCCTTTGTAGCAACATGGATGGAACTGGAGAGTGTGATGCTAAGTGAAATAAGCCATACAGAGAAAGACAGATACCCTATGGTTTCACTCTTATGTGGATCCTGAGAAACTTAACAAAAACCCATGGGGGAGGGGAAGGAAAAAAAGAGGTTAGAGTGGAAGAGAGCCAAAGCATAAGAAACTCCTAAAAACTGAGAACAAACTGAGGGTTGATGGGGGGTGGGAGGGAGGGGAGGGTGGGTGATGGGTATTGAGGAGGGCACCTTTGGAGATGAGCATTCGGTGTTGTATGGAAACCAATTTGACAATAAACTTTATATATTGAAAAACAAATTAACATGCAGAAATATGTTGCATTCCTATACACTAATAATGAAGCAGCAGAAAAAGAAATCAATGAATGAATCCCATTTACAATTGTACCAAAAACAATAAGATATCTAGGTATAAACCTAAGTAAAGAGGTGAAAGATCTGTATGCTGAAAACTATAGAAGACTTATGAAAGATATTGAAGAGGACACAAATAAACGGAAAGCATTCCATGGCTATGGATTGGAAGAACAAACATTGTTAAAATGTCTACACTACCCAATGTCTACACTACACATTTAATGCAATCCCTATCAAAATACCACCAGCATTCTTCACAGAACTACAACAAACAATCCTAAAATGTGTATGGAACAACAAAAGACCTCGAATAGTCAAAGCAATCCTGAAAAAGCAAAACAAAACCAGAGGTATCAAGATTCCAGATCTCAAGCTGTATTGCAAAGCTGTAGTTATCAATGTAGTATGGTACTGGCACAAAAACAGACACAGAGATCAATGAAACAGACTAGAAAACCCAGAAATGGACCCACAACTATATGATCAACTCATCATTGACAAAGCAGGAAAGAACATCCAGTGGAAAAAAAGACAGTCTCTTCAACATACCATGTAGGGAAAATTGGATGGCAGCATGTAGAAGAATGAAACTGGACCACTTTCTTACACCATACACAAAAATAAATTCAAAATGAATGAAATACTAAATGTAAGACGGGTAACCATCAAAACCCTGGGGGAGAAAAAAAGGCAGCAACCTCTTTGACCTTGGCCACAGCGACTTCTTCCTAGACACATCACCAAAGGCAAGGGAAATAAAAGCAAAAATGAACTATTGGGACCTTATCAAGATAAAAAGCTCTGTACATCAAAGTGAATAGTCAACAAAACTAAAAGGCAGCCTATGGAATGGGAGAATATATTTTCAAATGACATATCTGACAACGAATTAGTATCCAAAATCTATAAAGAACTTAGCAAATTCAACACCCTAAAAACAAACCACCCAGTTAGGAAATGGGCAGAGGATATGAATACACACTTTTCCAAAGAAGACATCCAGATGGCTAAGAGACACACGAAAAGATGCTCAACGTCACTCCTCATCAGGGAAAAACATATCAAAACCATGATGGGATATCACCTCACACCTGTCAGAATGGCTAAAATTAACAAGACAAGAAACAGCAGTTGTTAGCAAAGATGTGGAGAAAGGGAAACCATCTTGCACTGTTGGAAATGCAAAATGGTCAACCACTCTGGAGAACAGTATGGAGGCTCCCCCCAAAACTGAAAATAGAACTACCCTATGATCCAGCAAATACACTATTTGTATCCCAAAGGATACAAAAATATAGATTCAAAGGGGTACATGCACCCCAATGTTTATAGCATCATTATCAACAATAGCCAAACTGGGGAGAGAGACCAACTGTCCATCAACTGATGACTGGATAAAGAAGATTTGGTATATATATATATATATATATATATATATATATATATATATATATAATGGAATATTACTCAGCCATCAAAAAGAATGAAATCTTGCCATTTTCAATGATATGTGTGGAACTAGAATGTATTGTGCTAAGTGAATAAGTCCATCAGAGAAAGACAAATACCATTTGATTTCACTTATATGTGTAATTTAAGAAAGAAAACAGATGAACACATGGGAAAGGGGAAGAAAAAGAGAAGAGAAGGGAACAAATCAAAGAGACTCTTACCAATAGAGAACAAACTGAGGGTTGATGGACAGAGGTGGGTGGGAGACGGGATAGTTGGGTGGTGGTTAATAAGGAGGGCTTATGTTGTGATGAGCATGGGATGTTGTATGCAAGTGACGAACCTCTGAATTCTACTCCTGAAACCAAAATTTCACTGTATGTTAACAAATAAAATTTAAATTAAAAAATTACAATGTAAATAAATAAATAAAAGATCAAACTACACTAGACTTTAGTGGTGAAAACAACAGTCATTCACTCAGTCAAGAACAAGTGGGAAAATTAACATGATACATTATTTTTTGTATGAAAACACTTTCCATATAATAATAATATCCATACTTCTGTCTTAGCAAAATGTGAAAAATAAGAAAATCAAAGAAATGTCAATATTTTATAGGTATTCACAAAATAAGGAAAGTTACACATGTTAAGAAAAAAAAGAAAGATGAAAGAAATCTCAGTCTGATGTTGACACAGGCACAGCATGAAATCATTGTAGTCTACACCTACAATAGTAGCAAGTATATAGCTAGGCTAGTAAAATGAGCTCTTTTCTGCCATCTGAGGGTTTGACAGTTGACTGCCCATTTAAAGACTAGATAGTACTTATTAATAGAAAAAAGATTCACTTATGCTAAAGTCTTAGGAGAAGGCATGGTTCACTACCATATTAAAGTGGAAAATCACTATTTGCCATACTCCTTTGTAATGAAATATTCTGTTAAGAATATTAATCTTAAAAAAGAAAAGAAAGGATGAATTTGTTTCCATTTTTAACAAAAATTAAAACAGAGCTGTGTTACAAAAAATAATCCAGATTTAGAGGTAACAGGATTGTCCACATGACTAACTTTCTTAAAGACCCCACAAAAAAAACCCTGCAGATTTCAGTTAGAAGACTAATTTATCTCCCCAATAAACTTCCATATCATGGACAGAGTAACACCAAAATGGAAAGACACATAAATTAGGGCCTGGAAGCAATACTAGTGCTGAGGAGGGGGGTTGGGGGGGTGGGGTAGTGGAGGCAGAAAACCCAAACCTACCAATTACCAATTAGCTTGAAGCCTCTACCAATTTAAATACATTTGACTGATTTATTCACTGAGTGTCTTCTGTACAGTAGTGACTTGAACAAAGTGGGGCAAAAGGAATGGAAAAAATAATTACTGGTTCAAGAGGAGTGAGAGATAGGCTGGGTAAGAGTTGATGATTGTGTGGAGCATGTGGAAGAAGGGTAACTCTTCTTCCTGATGACTGACTAAGCCAACAGCTAGCTGCTGGCCCCATTCCCTGACAGAGAAAACCCAGCAGAGAGAGCTCATTGGAAGAAGATCAGGGAAACACGGTAAGTTCACTTTTGGACACATTGCAATAGGGATTCCTGTGGGATGTCCAAGTGGAGATGTCAGAAAATAGATACTGAGGCAACTGGATGGCTCAGTCAGTTAAGCATCTATCTGACTCTTGACTTCAGCTCAGATCATGATCTCAAGGTTTGTGAGTTGGAGCCCACATCAGGCAGAGCAGAACCTTGCTTGGGATTCTCTCTCTCTCTCTCTCTCTCTCTCTCTCCCTCCCTCCCTCCCTCTCTCTCTCTCTCTCTCTCTCTCTCTTCCTCTCCCTCTCCCTCACCCTCTCCCCTCCCCCTACTCATGCTCTCTCTCTCTCTCTCTCTCAAAATAAATAAAAATAAACTTTAAAAAATAGATATTAAGAGTCCTATCCCAGGGAGATATCTGGGCTGCTGAAACCTTCATTGGGTAATTAAAATCATGAAAATGGATGCATTTACTCCAAAAGCATGTTTATACATAGAAGAGGACCCAAGACAGTCATGAGAAACACCAATGAACACACAAAAGGGAATCCACAAAGTAGAGTGGACCCCACTGAATTTCCATCTGAGATAGAAGAATCATTTCCCTGACTTTCCAAAAATAGGATTATAGAAATTATCTCACTACCTTGCCTCCATGGGTGGTTTTAAATGTGTACTACTGAGCTAAGGGTCATTTAACCAGGGTTTTAGAGGAATCCTTTGTGCACATCTGTCTACAGCTTGTGAAACAGTGGCAGAGAGCTAGATCATGTGCAACCAAGAGGTGCAACCGGGTAACTTATTGCAGAAGGCAGATTTCTCAAGTTGCTTTCAGCTCTCAAGGTTAAATTATGGGAGGGCTTTCTCTATTGTACCTTCTCAAGAAGGTGAAATTGGGAGATTCAACCTGAATAATTCACATGAAAATAAAACCATTTGGGGCTTGTCATGGCTTAATGTAGAAATCCATCATTATTTTAAACAATTGGATACACTTGGTTCTCCACTTTTACCACGGAAATTCAGGAGGCGTGTAACTATATATTCATTCTGAGCAAAACTCTTTGTTGCCAAGATAGAGTATAAAAGCTGAAAGGTCAGAAGATTGTCTGTTCTCTCAGAGTGTTTCAGTTTTGAGGTGGCTTCACTGGATTGCAGAATACTTAACCCTGATCACACCTGGTCTTCTTCACAACAGCGCAGTGGTAGGCTTTAGGTGTATTGAAATGATTTCCCAGAAGTATTCCATAGTCCTCTGTGACTTGAAAGAAATCCAATTTTTAAGTGAAATGAAACATCCTTCGTCAGAATATTAGTATCATCGTCAGAGGTGGCATAATAGGAATGCATTTCAGGAACTAAACTAAAGGGTATACACAGCCCAACTGGAAATAAAGATGCCTACAGTTCCCCTGAAAGAGGAAACTTCCTTGCAAGAGCCAAGACCTCCTAGAAAATGCTACTATAAAATGGTCATAAAATGATCTCCTAATCCAGAGTAATTGCAGCCCACTGAGGTCTTGCATTATTAAAGTATTTAATTAGAATTAGCTCATTTGACTTCAGGCACAAATGTTATGCCTGACTCATAAGAGAATGACATTTTTGATGATATAATCTAAGAGTACCCCTGGATTACCTACATGTGTGTGTAGTCCATCTCTGAAATCCCTCTCTGCTTCCGGTAAGAGCAAAAATTATACTCAGTTAGCTTCAGAGAGGAAAGAGTATTCTGGGCCCTTTCCCTGGAGCAACTTAGCACAGCATGACACATTTTTATCCTTGCTTTTGTGGTTGCATCTGCACGAACGTGCTAATAGAAAAGCTGTCTCTGTCTCGCTTGAACAATGTTCTGTCCCCCATTAGCATGGAGTGGTGGGAAACTGCACCCTGCCTCCATTCTGAGAAATAAGAGGTAGGAATTCCTTGCTTTCTGGTTTGATCTTACAGTGTGAATCTCTGTTCTTTCTCTCTTCCACTGGAAGAAAACACCTACTCTTAGTTTCATCCTTAGACTTAGGAAATTCTTCAACCATTCCAAAATAGCAGTGCCATAACAGAAGCATGTAAAGGTACCTCGTGGCAGAGAGGAGGCAGGGACCTCTCTGCCCGGGAAAAGCAGAGAACACTTCAAAGACTAGACAACTCTTGAACTTGCTCTTGAAGAATAAGTGTATGTTTTCCATGAGGGCAAAGCAGCAAGAAAACATTTGGTAAAGGAAATAGCATGTGCAAAGGCACATCAAATGGCAATATTTTCTTGGATAACTACAAAAATATTAATTAAGCCCAAGGTATAAGCAAGCAGTGGGGGATGAGTCTAGTAGATAAGAACTCAACTTGTGAACTGTGTGCAATGCAAATAATACTGGATTTATTCTCTAAAGGTGATGAATGTTTCAACGAAACTTTCTAAGCAAGGAAAAGCATGATCAGATTAGCACTGTAGACTGACCATGAAGATTGTCTCAATCAGAAGGCTCAGGGAACAGTTTCTCAGAATGTGGGGCCAGTTATGTTACACAACTCTTCACGTTGCCATCTACTTTACACAGAGAAGTACAATGATTGTGTATCACTTATAATATCAAAAATAGTCTAGACTTACATACACATGTCCTTTGATTTCACTTCAGCAGCTAGGGAAAGAAGTGATATACAAGAAATGCCAGGAAGCATATTTTTGTGGATGGAGAGGGGTGACATTTGTTCACAAGAAAATGCCAGGGTAAGTAAATGAGCACTGTCTCCCCCTCAACAGAAAGTCACAGAATATATATTCTTTCTAAAGGGATTGAGAGTCAAGAAGGCTTAATTACACACTAGGTACCACTCTCTCCTTAGTTCATTATAGTAATATTAACATCATGTTTCTTAGGTATTTATAATATATATTATATTATAATTATAGTTAATTATATAATAATTATAAATTATTTTCAAAGTTTATGTCTCTTATAATTGATACATCTCACAGAGTGACCTAGTGACCTAGATCTTTTAGCTTCGCTTTTTATATATATCAAAACTAAGGCCATGAAACTAGGAAAGAGCAGAATCCAAGTACTAGTTCTTAAATCTAAGTCCTTTAACTTTGGGTTTGCTGGGTTTTTTGTTTTGTTTTGTTTTGTTTTTACTACTCAATAGTATGTATGTATAAAATCACAGACTTGTACACCTTTGCTTTAACAACTATGACTGCCAGAAGAACAAACTAACAAATGGACTGGGCAATTTCCATTTTCAATGGACTGGGCAAGCTCACCTCAAGTTCTCCAATCTGTTCGTGCTCTTAGCAACCAAAGAAGTTCAGGTTAGCAGGACGTCTCAAAGACAAATCCACTAGACGCTGCCAGCAGCACTTTTCCCCCCAACCTTTCCCTTTCCACCTCATCATCTCCTCCCTTTTCAACAGCTTGATTATACACTTCAGAATATCAACACATTAATAACAACAATTTTAAATTTATATAGTGGTTTTATTTTTTAGAAACTCAAACTATTTTTGTAATTGTTTATGGGGGATTGGTAAGGAGTGTGTCTGTCTTTCCCTCTGTGCCGTTATTTGGCTCATGGTATTTTCCCTTCCTGACCCCCCCCTCCCCCTGCCTCTACCAAAAGGTAGAAGATGAAATGCAGGAAAAGAAGGTGGCATGCGATCACATAATTAAAGTCCCCACCGTTTTCACCTATCATACATGGTTTATGAGAGAGGAATGCCTAAAAATCTGGATGTTAATTCAAAAATTGAGTGAAAGCAAAGCTCTGCTTAGTTTAGTTCTGTGAGTTCACCTACAGGGTGGTAACCGTCACTTTTCTGTTTGCCACTAACACCATTGTGTAGTATAAAAGAGCCGCAACAGCTAGCGTTTGAATTACACAGTAGTCAAGCCAGATAATTAAATTTCCCTTCCAGAAAGAATATGTCCCTGCTGAGGAAACCTTATTGCATACTGCTGTTCATGGTGACCATTATCAAATTTGTAGGACATGTCTCTGTATTATAACGATTCATTTAAAAGTTATCATTACATAACGCAATATGGTTAGGAAAGGGAGCAAAACTTCCAGCTAGTTCGAAGGAGGATCTGAAATGCCCCCAAGATTTATTTAACACATTCCAGCTCTGCATCAATGGCAAAAAGAACAATTGCCCAAAGAGTTCTTGCTTTTCTCTGATGGATGGTAAATAAAAATCTTCTGCTATAGGAAAATTGCATTCAATCCCCTAGAAGCTTCTTCTCAACTGTTCTTTTGAGATATTTCAGTGTACTGAGTTGATTTGGCATAGGAGAAAGGAGTAATGGTGATCTGCTAACATGAAAATCAGTTCTGTTTAGTTTTTAAGGAAATCTAATCCTCATACCAGTTCTGCTTTTGTGAATATATTATTGTGAATGTTTTCTCAAATATTAAGTGGGCACTTAATAATGTATTTTTTTGAAATTTAAGAATGCACTGCATAAGACATAAATGCAATTTCACTAGATTCACAGCAACCTTTCTTAAGATTTTTGGTTGTTATGAACAGCCCTCATATTTTCTTTAGAGACAGAAAAGAAAGACAGATGTTACTATTATGCTATGTAGACATAAAGTACATTTGTGTCTCTCAGTTCTATTTGGTTTGATTCAGGTGTAACATTTATGGAATGAACTGTGGCTACATCTCATGCCTTTTTCAATCCCCCATAGAACCTAGTTCAGAGTTAGTGCTCAAAAAATTTGCAAACAAAGAATCTGTCAATCACCAAGTAATCACTGAATATCTTTCGTGTAATGATGCATGATTCGTATGCATTATGGAGAATAAAGAAAGTGTAAGATAAGAAGCTTGCTTTCAAAAACCCTATGACCTTGTTTGAGAGGCAACAATATTAAGATTTTCAAATGTTCAGGTATTTTAATTGTACCATAAATTTTAATCCTAAATTATAATCATACATACAATATGGGTCTTTAAGGGTCTTTACATCTTCCTTTGAGTTTATCATATGAAACTTTTATTTCTCATCCATCCTTTCCATATCCCTTCATGTCCTTCTGAAAAGCAGGTGTTTTTCCATCAGTGAGATTGGCTTAAACGGGTATGCAATAAAGTGGAAGATAGAAAAGGTACTATTTGTTTAATGAATATAGGTCTTCAATGAGATTTGTGTTTTCAAGTGTTTTTCCTGCTTTGTATTCAAATACCAATTATTGGTGGGAGAAAGAGCATCATATGGTTAAAATGTTAATCTATTTTACTGACAAATTTGGGGATGGGATTGCAAATAGTGTCTTTTCAATCACTGAGGAAGACTTGGTTGGCTACTGCAAACAGCTGCTTTCTGGTTTTATCATTACTATTTTTTACTCCAACAAGAAATGCCTATCAGTCCCTTCTAAAAAACTTCACCTAGCTCACTGGCACAAAGGACAGGATCCAAGCATCCTATCTTGCCAAAATACGGTCTTTCGTAAATGAGCTCTTATCTGCCTTTCCAGTCTCATTTTAGGCAGAGGTAGATGGCAATTTTCTAGGTTGACTTTGAGAAAGCAGCCAAAGAGGGTCACTCCTATTTTGGCTGAGAATGGAATCCCAACATTTTGGAAATTTTCATTTTAAAAGGGCTTAGACCAGTACTTGATTCAGAAGACAGTATTTTAACAGCACAAAAATAGGCAGGTTCCTTAGAAGTTATCAAGGAACCAAGAACACAGAATTCAGCAAATTCTGCAGCTGATTGCTTTTTATTAGAATACAACATATATCAGAGGAGTAGAAATTCCAGACAGCTCATTATTAAACAGAAAGATGAATAAAAGCAGACTGCATTTTATCTAAGTTATCCAGCTGATCAATCAATTCAAATGAGACTTTCTATTACAGGGATATCAGCCAAACTGGCACTCCAGTCACTGATTTATGATAGAGGAGAGTAGGATTAATTGTGGGTCATGAGAAAAGAATACAACAACTATTCTTTTTTTTTATTTATTTATTTATAAATCTCTTAAAGAGATGATAGGTTCTTAGACAGTCAGATACACAAGCAAGCATCCATTTCAAAAATTCCAGGCCACTGCTTATGCTATTCAGGTGATAATGAACTACAGTATAACTCTCTTTTAATCAACCAAAAGAATTTAGATTCTCAAAAACTCAACCCAATCCCAGGATTGATAATCCATGCTATAAAAAAACTTTGAGGGTCCGTGAATCTCTGCCTTTCTTTACCCATGAAACTTGATACTCACAAAACACTTAATGGGCTTTGGGCTACCCATGGGTTAGGCTAGCGATGTGCTTCCTTATAAGCTCTCTTGCCCCTTTGACTAGCTTGAAGGTCCCAGGGATGTTATGTTGCTCTTAAGTGGGCAGTCTGAAATGTGCTGCAAGTGACAGATTATGGTCAGGAGCCAGCTGTTCACATATTTGATCAGCCAGCGGGAAATCTTTCAGCAGCTCTTAAATAAAAAATACAGGATGGTGTCAGTGTTTGGTGACACTGTTTTTAATCTTCACATTTCTCACTGACAGGAGGTAATGGTTATCCATGGGAGACCTGTCACATGACAACAGCTTCTTTACCACCAGGAGAGTCACAATATGGCCTCCCAAACCACCTTAACAGTCATAGCATCTTGGGCTTCTCTTTCTGAAAATGCTATCTCAGGTCATAGAGGTAAAAAGAAGACTTTTATTAGTTCTAGAATCTTTTTTTTTGATTTCTAAATAATTATAAAATGCCTTCTCTAATCGTAACATTACTGTTATCACATAAATTAGAACATAATGTTCCATTTCTATTCCAATGTTCTTAAACTTAGACCATAAAGCAAATTGATTTATTGATAGGTCAAATTGACAAAAGAATTGGTAGTAAAGACTGACATCTATCATTCCAGTCACCACTCGTGGAAAGTAAAACTTGACTTCCGCTGCTCATCATGGAAGAATGGGTTTCATTAGAATGTTCTAGTCCGGGGGCACCTGGGTGGCTCAGATGGTTAAGCATCTGACTTTGGCTCATGTAAGTGTCTGACTTCAGCTCAGGTTGTGATCTCATAGTTCATGAGTTCAAGCCCTGCTCTGGCTCTCAGTGCAGAGCTGGTGTCCTACCCTCTCTTTCTGCCCCTTCCTCACTTGTGCTCATGCGCTCGCTCTCTCTCTCTCTCTCTCTCTCTCAAAAACAAATGAACATTAAAAGAAAAAAAGAAGCTTCTATTCCAGGGAATGTTTTATGTCAAATTCTGGAACTGTTGCAGGAGTATCCATCACCAATTTATTCAAGGTCCAGAGACAACTTCATTGTATTCCATAATCAATCACTAAAAATCAACATTTATAGTAATAACATAAACTTTCCAGGCACAACGCAAACATAAAGCCAAGACTTGATCAATAATTTTTAAAAAGAAAGCTTCAAAGCAAATTAAAGCATTTATTTACTTCAGATAAGATCATAAGGAAAGAAGTGCAATTCTTTGTTCCCACAAGCTTAACTTGGGCTTTGCTGGTTGCTTTTCATGTGCTGATGAGGGACTGTTAGGTACATGACATTATTTGTGAAGGTCATTACCACGCTAATGATAGATAATTGTAAGAGCGCTTATTCTGGTGTATGTGTGTATATTTAAATATATTCCTGTAAACATATAAATCACAATTGATCTCAAACTTTTCCATGCCCATATAGGAATCTCCTCAAAATATCTAAAATTCAGGGCTTCTAAATTTCAACGCTTTTGGCATTTTGGACCAGATGATCCTTTTTTGTAAAGGGAAGGCCTGTGCATTATAGGATGTTTAGCAACATCTTTAGCCTCTACCCAGTAGATATCAGTGGCCCTCCTCTCCCCACCCCAAGTTGTAACAACTAAAATTGTCTCCAATAGTTGTCAAATGTCCCCTAGGTGGCAAAGTTACTCCCAGTCAAGAATCACTGGTCTACATGATTAAAAAGTGGGGGCACCTGGGTGGCTCAGTCAGTTAAACACCCAATTCTTAATCTCAGCTCAGATCTTGATCTCAGGTTTATGAGTTCAAGCCTCACGTTGGGCTCCATTCTGGGTGTGAGGCCTACTTAGAAAAAAAAAAAGTGGATCAAACTTTTTCCTTAATTCTCTACATAATGCGAAAAGAAACATCACTGAAAGTTTGAAGTTTTAAAAAAATGTGGCTCAAGAATAATTAAGGACTATTATATATGGCAGTTCCCGGTTCTCTCATTCTATTACTGGGAGTCATCCTGTCAAGCTCCTTTGTGTTTTACATGTAGAACCACCTTATCTCTCACCACTGACATATTTACCCTCAGAAACCAGTGTTTCAAAATGCTTGATGACAGGACGAATTTCTTTTTTTTTTTCTTTTCCAATGATTTAAGCATATATTTATTCCAACAGGCTGATACTTATAGTTTTCCACCTATATCTATTTTTTAAGTTTTTATTTAAATTACTGTTAGCTAACCTACAATGTAATATTAGTTTCAGGTGTGCAATTTAGTGATTAAACACTTCCATACAATACTCAGTGCTCATCACGAGTGTCCTCCTTAATCCCCATCACCTATTTAACCCATCCCTCCACCGTCCCCTCACTCTAATAACCATCAGTTTGTTCTCTATAGTTAAGAGTCTGTTTCTTGGTTTTCCTCTCTCTTTTATCCCCTATAATTGTTTGTTTTCTTTCTTAAATTCCACATATGAGTGAAATCATATGGTGTTTGTCTTTCTTTGATGGACTTATTTCACTTAGCATAATATTCTCTAGCTCCATCCATGTTGCAAATGGCAAGATTTTATTCTTTTTTATGGCTGAGTAATATTCCATTGTGTTTGTATGTATGCGTGCGTGTGTGTGTGTGTGCACGTGTAACATGTCCTCTTTATCTATTCATGAGTCAATGAACATTTGAGCCTTTTCCATAAATTGATTCTTGATGATAATGCTACTATAAACATCGGGGTGCATGTATCCATTTGAATTAGTATTTTTGTATTTTGGGGTAAATATCTAGTACTGCAGTTGCGTGATCATAGGGTAGATCTATTTTTAACTTTTTTGAGGAACCTCCATACTGCACCAATTTGCATTCCCACCAACATAAGAGGGTTCCCCTTTTTCCACATCCTCACCAACACCTGTTGTTTCTTTTGTTTATATTTTAGTCATTCTGATGCATATGAGGTGATATATCATTGTAGTTTTGATTTGTATTTCATTGATGATGAGTGATGTTGAGCATCTTTTCATGTGTCTGTTGGCCAACTGTATGTCTTCTTTGTAAAAATGTCTATTCATGTCTTCTGCCCATTTTTTAACTGGATTACTTGTTTTTGGGGGGTGCTGAGTTTGATAAGTTCTTTTTTATTTGGATGCTAACGCTTTTTCAGATATCTCATTTGCAAATATCTTCTCCCATCCCATAGATTGTCTTTTAGTCTTGTTGATTGCTTCCTTTTTATCTTGTGCACAAGCTTTTTATCTTGATGAAGTCCCAATAGTTCATTTTTGCTTTTGTTTCCTTTGCCTCAGGAGACATATTTATAAGAAGCTGCTACAGCCGATGTCAGAGGTTACTGCCTGTGTTCTCCTCGAGGTTTTTAACGGTTTCCTGTGTCACATTTAAGTCTTTTTCCATTTTGCATTTATTTTTCTATATGATGTAAGAAAATGGTCCAGTTTTGTTCTTTTGCATGTTGCTGTCCAGTTTTCCCAACACCATTTGTTGAAGAAACTGTATTTTTAACATTGAATATTAATTCCTGTTTTGTACAAGATTAATTGACAGCAACCAGACAACAGAAAGAATTAAAAGACATCCAAATCAGTAAAGAAGTCAAACTTTGACTATATGTAGGTGACATGATAATCTACATAGAAAACCTGAAGGACTCCACCAAAAAATTTCTAGAACAGATACAAAATCATTGTACAGAAACCCATTGCATTACACCAATAATGAAGCAGAAAAAGAGAAAGTAAGAAAGCAATCCCATTTACAATTGCACCAAAAACCATACGATACCTAGGAATAAACCTAACCAAAGAGGTAAAAGCTCTTTACTCTGAAAACTATAAAACACTGATGAAAGACATTGAAGATGACACAAAGAAATGGAAAAACATTCCATGCACATGGATTGGACAAACAAATATTGTTAAAATGTCCATATTACCCAAAGCTATCTACACATTTAATGCAATCACTATCAAAATACCAACATCAGTTTCACAGAACTAGAACAAACAATCCTAAAATTTGTATGGAACCACAAAATACCTCGAATAGCCAAAATAACCTTTAAAAGAAAAACAAAGCTGGAAGCATCACAATTCAATTCCAGACTTCAACCTATATTACAAAGCTATAGTGATCAAGACAGTATCAAGGCTACTGGCACAAAAGAAGACAAATAGAACAGAGGAGAAAACCCAGAAATGAACCCACAACTATATGGTCAATTAATCTTTGAAAGGAAGAAATTTGTACCCACCATTTGATTCTCACACCATTCAGAGCTGTCCTTTCTCATCAACTGCCATTAGTGAGCATCAGGAATGGCAGCTAAGGACAGGAATCCTGGCTGGTGATCTCTAAACTCTTTTATTATCTGTGAAATGAGTCCCAAATTTGGAGACTAGGATGTGAGTTGGCTGACTTCTCATAAGTACATGATCAAAGAGAACTATGCTATAAAATATCTTTTTCCCTTCTACTCACCCATGAGTTATGGCCTAAGTCTAGATAATAATATCCAAACCAATATTCCATAATCACTGTGTTCTGGATTATCTTTATTAATACAGTGTGTAAGATATTAATATCCCAGTTCCTTTTTTATAGTTCTAAATCCAGCATGAGTAAATTGAGCCTATAGTTCTCTCCACTTATAATCATCGTTGCCCACTAAATTGGGACAAATGAAAAACATTCAAAATTCTGCTTGGACAAGTCATGGTTTGTATATAGCAGAGTGCATTCTAAATATACAGAAAGCCAACGTGCCTGGATGGTTCAGTTGGTTAAGTATCAGACTTCAGCTCAGGTCGTGATCTCAGCTCAGGTTCGTGAGTTCAGGTCCCATGTCAGGCTCTGTGCTCACAGCTCAGAGCCTGCTTCAGATTCTGTGTCTCCCTCTCTCTCTGCCCCTCCTGCTTACATGTTGTCTCTGTCTCTCAATAATAAACATTAATTTTTTTAAATAAATAAATACATATACAGAAAGCCAACAAATGTTTTTTCCCTCTCTCTTTCGAGAGAAAGAAAGAAAGAAAGAAAGAAAGAAAGAAAGAAAGAAAGAAAGAAAGGAAAATCCTGAGAGAGTAGACTCAGGAATAGCACACTGGAACTCTTAGTCTGAAATGGAGGTATTAGTGTGATATTTTCCACTCAGGATAAATTTAAGGCTTCCATTCTGAACAATCAAAACTGCTTGCAGCTTTGAAAAAGTGGCTTTTATAGCCCTAAGTTCTTAAGATTTTAAAAACCATAGAGACCAATCTTAGCTAAGGTGCCCCATTCCCTGTGTGTTTCAGTAGGACATCAGTTAAGCTTCACTCAAAGTATTTATCGACAATTTATGCATACTGTGCAGGCAGCAAACAAAAAATTTAGGGTTTAAATAGTTTGTAAATACCTTTGTTTCTAAGCATAGGAAATATGAAAAATAAATGCAATGAAGAAAAGAAAGATACGGCATTTTTTTTAGAATACCATAGAGAATTGGTTTATATTTTTTAAAATATAAAATGTCAATGTTTACCTTTGTAAGTGATTGATCAACAGTTCTAGGTGCAACTCTATTTTGGTTATTTTTACCCATAAACTTCTAATTATTTACATCTATGAGGGTTTTGAATTCTATGCTTTTAATATACTTACGGTGCTTAGAAAGAGAACAATGTAAGTGAAGCTGACATTACTGGAAAAAGAACAATAAATCATACTCGATAAATATACAAGTTGTATTGTTATATCTTTTAAACTGGATAATTCTGTACATGGCCAAATTTTTTTTTCATTCATAGTAGTCTAAAACTCCTGTTTAAAATAGGATATATAGGTAGGTAGATAGGTAGGTAGGTAGATAGACAGATAGACAGATTTGAAAGCTTGTCATTTTCCCCTTAGAATTTCCAGGACACGTGTTTTCAACTATGTTACTTGCCCTAGTGAAAGGACATTGAAAGCAAGGAAACTGTTTTGACCCATAGCCCCAAAAAATTATAAACAGTTATGTCAGGAGATGATTTCTTTAAAAGATGATCAATCCACTTCCAGTTTTCAAATCCAACATGTAGAAAGTGTAAAAGCTGTAACTATCATCTTTTTAATAAGTAAAAGTCAAAATTTTACTGAAACTGAAAATAAATGAATGACATCATAAGAGATGAGGCAGAATTGGAAATACTCTTGTGTAAATTACTGGTATCACACATGAAGTGATTTAGTGTTATTTGAAGATGGACTTAGATTAGTTAAAAATGTTCTTTTATAGTCTTCACTAAAGTTCCTTCACTAAAAAAGGAACTATAAGTGATATGCAAAACAGGAGATAAAATGTAATAACACAAAATACTCAAAATGAGAGAAGGCATAAAAAAGGAGAAAATAAAAGAAACAAAAAACAAACGCAATAAATAGAAAATATTTTCAAATATAAGATAAATTACCTAACTATATCAATAATCACTTTAAATGTGAATGATCTAAATACACCAATTAAAAGACAGAAATTGTCAGAGTGCTTCGAAATAAAAAAACAAGATCCAGTATGTTGTGTACAAGAAACCTACTTTAAATATAAAGACTCAGATAGGTGAAAAGTAGTGGGATATAAAAAGGGATACAGCATACGAACGTGAACCAAAAGAAAGCTATAACTATAATTATAGACAAAGCATACTTTAAAACAAGAAAAATCATCAGGGGTCTTTTAAAGAATGGCATTGTGTATGATAAAGGCGTCAATTATCTAGAAAACATAACAATACTTAATGTGTATGCACCTAATGGTACAGCATCAAATATGTGAGGCAAAAACTGATAAAATTACAGTGAGAAACAGACAAATCCACTATTACTATTCATAACTTCAACACCTCCCTTTCAAGTAACTGATAGATTGAGCAGGCAGAAAATCAGTAAGAACATAACTGACCTGAACAACACTAGCAATCAATTTGATCTAATTGACATTTATAGAATAGCCCACCCAACAACAGCAGAATACACATTCTTTTCACATTGAGGATTTACCTACAGACCACATTCTGGGCCACAAAACACACCTTAACAAATTTAAAACAATGGAATTCATACAAAGTATGTTCACAGACCACCATGCATTTAACTACAAATCAGAAAGATAGCTAGAAAATTCAGAATATTTATTGAGTAAATACACTTCTAAAGGCAGATGGTCAAAGAAGAAATCTCAAGAGAAATTTTTTTAATGAACTAAGTGAAAATAAAAATACAACTTATCAAAATTTGTGGTATACAGTTAAAACAGTTCTTAGAGGGAAATTTATAGCATTAAATGCACATATCAGAAAGGAAGGATGACTTAAAATCAGTTATCTAATTTTCCATCTTAGGAAACTAGAGAAAGAAGAGTGATTTAAGCCTTAAGCTAGCAGGAGAAATAATTTTAAAAATAGAGCATAGATCAGTGAATACAGAAAAATAATAAAGATAATCAACAAACCAAAAGACTGCTATTTGCAAATATCAATAAAATTGATAAACCTCTATCCAGGCTAACCAAGGGGAAAAGGAGAGAAGACATGAATTCCTGATATCAGAAATGAGAAGTCATCAGTACTGTTCACATGGACACTAAAAAGATAAAGAAACCCTTTAAACACTATAGCCACAAATTTGAAATGAACCAATTCCTCCAAAGACACAATCTACCAAAAGGCACACAAAGATAAATCAATAATTGGAATCAACCTCTACCAATTTAAAAAACTGCATCAGTACTTAACAATCTTCCATCAAGAAAGGACCAAGCCAGATGATTCCTTTATGAATTCTATCAAATATTTAAGAAAGAAATTATGTCTGTTCTTCATAATCTTTTCCAGAAAATAGAAGGAGAAGGAACACTTCCTAACTCATTCCATGAGTTAATTTACTCTAGCCACATTGGCCTCCTTAGTTTTGCTTAAATAAACTTGGCACACCTCTACCTCAGGGCCTTTGTACTTTCTGTTCCTTATACCTGGACACTCAACCTCAAAATGTCCATATGGTCTACTTCTTTATCTCCTTGAAATTTTTGTTCCATGGATTCTGACATATATTTAAAATAGCAACAAACTTGAACTTACTTAACCATCACTATTTATTCTCTTTCTATGCTTTTCTTTGCCCCTCAGTACTTAGCTCTATCTAGCCTATTATATATTTTACAAGTCATTTTCTGTTTCCCTTCACGGAACACTCTGTAAGGATATAAGTTCTTGCATAGATTTTTCACTGTTGCATCTTCAGTAAAATAGCACATCATCATAATATTTGCTCAATATATAATCCTAATTGTTGAGTAAATGAACAGATGAATTATGCAGAAGAACACTAACTTTTTTTCCTAAGCCTAGGTTACATTGTAAAGAGTAACTCAAGAGCTACAGATGAGCCTTTTTCCTTTAGCAAGACTCTTTTTTTCCTATAGCAAAGTTAATTATAAGTTTTCTCGTAAACTAATAAGTGATGTGAATGTTCATGTGTCTTTGGGGAAAGAAAGGCATAGTCCATCATCCTATTGAAACCTTATTATAACTTTTTTATTTATATAATTCATATTCCATTCAATCATATACTTTATATTAATATTATTACCTTATATTGTCACTTAAATTTAAATGTGTTATAGTGTATTAATAAATGTGATGCTTTATATAAATCTTAGCACAGGTTCTAGACACATAATAGTTTCTCAATAAATGTTAGCTCTTACAAGTTTGTCCTCAGGGTATATGTACCTACTATTTGTGTAAATAGTCACCAGATGGCACTCTGGTTCACTATGGTGAACACAATTCATGTATTTCTTCTCCTGAAGAGTATCCAGAAAATTAAGTCTTAGCCACTATCTTTTACTAGCCAAACTCTACTATTAAACACCAAACATCAAAACTGGTATAGCTTTACATATACTAGAACTGAAATCCATGACCATCATTACGATTTCAAATGGGCACACAAAGATCCTACATTGTTTAATACTGAAATACTGCTCAGTGTTTTTAATATTATTTAAGGTTCTCTAACTCAGTGAATTTTTCTCTCTCATTCTCAATCCAAATATCTTGAAATCATTCATGACAGCTCTATCTCTCTTATCTACTAGATAGGTTTTATCACCAAATTCTGTTGACTTTATTGCCTAAATATTTCTCAAACCCATCCATTTTTCTTCCCACTCTATTGCTTTTACCATAACAAACTAAAATCAACTCTTCCCTGGACTAAACCTGATCACATTAGATACCTGCCTTTAGTTGAATGCCATTGTTCTTATAATAGAGACAAAAGTCTTGACATACCAATCAAGAACCTCCATACTTACCTCCCACTTTTTCCCATTCTCAGTGTTCAAATGCACTGGGACACCATGCTCTTTTCTTGCATCCTAGGGCCTCTGACATGCTTTTCCTCTCCCTTAAATGTCTCACTCTTAGCCATATCCACCTTTTCACCTACTTAACATTCTTTCTAAACATTAAATGGTCAGATAGAAAAGTAAATGTTACTACTTTATAGAAGTTTTCCCAATCTTTTGTGCTGCTGTTTCTACAGTTATTTGCTACCATGGAACGATATTCCATTTTTTCATTTACATTAGTTTATAATTTTAATTATTTTGTGAGTATTTAATTATTGTCTTCCTCCTTCTTTATAATGTACAAATTCCTTAAGAACAGAGATTATGTCTGATTTTGCTTTTATTTAATCTCCAGCCTCTGTTTAGTGCCTGGAATATTTATGGTATTCAATATATATTTGTTGAATGAGTGAAGAAAACTTCTTTGCATTGTTTTAATTTAATTCCAGTATAGTTAACATATTAAGTTTTAGGTGTACAATGAAGTGATTCAACAATTCCATGCAGAAAACTTATTGTTGACTGCCATTAACATGACTCCACTGCAACAATTCTTAGTATCTCTCCAACCCACATTTCCAGTTCCTAGAAGATAAAATCTGACTATCCCTGCTTGGGTCATAACCAACCCTGGATCAAAAAACTATGGCCAGAACTTTAAGGTTAAGAGTACAAATGTAATCACTATGGTCTCATACATTTTTCCGAGAAAAGGGGAGATTACTTTGAGTCAGCAGCTCACTGAAGAAGTATCTACTACAAATCCCTACCTCACTGGGTTGTTACAGGGAGTAAATTGGAGGTAATACTTAAAGCATGGTGTTCTGCAAAGTGTGAGTATTTGATTGACATTTCAAAGACTTGTTTTTGTTTTCAACTACCTTTTCAAGTATTTTACACATATACATGAAGATTATTAGTCTGCCCTCAAATATTTCAACATAGATTTTTTTTTCCACTGGCGTATTCTAGAGTTATAAAATCTTCAAACAGGAAAATTATTTACAGCATGTATCCATAATACTTAATTATCTGGCATAGATCATAAATTGGTGACCATCTATTAACAATCATATATTGAAAACCAATTATCCAAAAAGTACTGACTTAATAATAAATGTGGATAAGTAAGCCCACATCAAAGCAACTCATTGCAAGGGTGGTAAAAGATAAGCAATCAGGAAGAAATAAAAAGTCTTATGAGAGAGCTGTGAACCAAGTACCACAGAGGTACAAAGTGGGAACAACACCATAAAATACGGGAAAGCAGATTCTTACAAGGGTATCTAAATGTATACATATGAAACATTCTCCTGCATAAATTGCTATTGGGTGTTTTATTCCTTCACAGGATAAAAGTGGAGAATGTTCTCCTTCTCACTCAAAAAACCTATGTAGGTCTATCAAATTCATAAATGCCACGTGTCTCATAGTTATAGAAAATCTATATCCCCATGAACATCTCCCTCTTCCCTACAAAAACCCATTTTCCTATGATCTAATGGTAAAAAGGCAAGTTCAAGTTGTAAAAATTAGAAATAGAAAGCAGACACTAACAAGTGAGGACTATAAAGTCTTTTTCATGACCTTCAAGAATCCACTTTCTCTTAAATTCCTTGACTCCTAAGACTCCACAATGATATTGAATTTTTCTTCAAAGTGATCAATATTCCAATTTTCTCAGTCTAGAAGAATCAAGCTAACAAAACAGTTCAAATACCAACTTTAAAGCAATTATGAAATCATGGGGTAGAGGAAGAATGTGAATTCCAGTATGGTCTTGTTTAAATCAGTTGACTGGACATAAAATATTTTACACACTTATAGGATTTCTATGATTTGACTTTTTCATATATTCTCTTTTCTTTTACAACTTATGGATTAGCTCTAAACCTTAGAAAAACTACAGCTAATTCCACGGAGCAAGTATCCACAACTCCTGGGCATTAGGTTGTCCTTCTATCTTTTAGTAAGTTCAAACTCTCCCATATATTCTAAGCTACTTTATTTTACTTATTTATTTGTTTGTTTGTTTGTTTTTTATTAAATTTTTTTTAACGTTTATTTATTTTTGAGACAGAGAGAGACAGAGCATGAATGGGGGAGGGACAGAGAGAGAGGGAGACACAGAATCAGAAGCAGGCTCCAGGCTCTGAGCCATCAGCCCAGAGCCCGACGCGGGGCTCGAACTCACGGACCACGAGATTGTGACCTGAGCTGAAGTCGGACACTTAACCGACTGAGCCACCCAGGAGCCCCTGTTTGTTTGTTTTTAATATTTATTGTCAAGTTGGCTAACATACAGTGTATACAGTGTGCTGCTCTTGGTTTTGGGGTTAGATTGCCATGATTCATCGCCTACATACAACACCCAGTGCTCACCCCCAACAAGTGCCCTCCTCAATGACCATCACCCATTTTCCCCTCTCCCTCATCACCCATCAACCCTCAGTTTGTTCTCTGTATTTAAGTCTCTTATGGCTTGCTTCCCTCCTTCTCTGTTTGTAACTATTTTTCCCCCTTCTCTTCCCCCATGGTCTTCTGTTCAGTTTCTCAAGTTCCAGATATGAGTAAAAACATATGATATCTGTGTTTCTCTGACTAATTTCACTTAGCATAATACCCTCCAGTTCCATCCACATGGCTGCAAATGGCAGGATTTCATTCTTTCTCATTGGTAAGTAGTATTCCATTGTATATATAAACCATATCTTCTTTATCCATTCATTAGTTGATGGACATTTAGGCTCTTTCCATAATTTGGCTATTGTTGAAAGTGCTGCTATAAACATTGGGGTACAAGTGCCCCTATGCATCAGCACTCCTGTATCCCTTGGGTAAATTCCGAGTACTGATGTTGCTGGTCATAGGGTAGTTCTATTTTTAGTTTTTTGAGGAACCTCCACACTGTTTTCCAGAGCGGCTGCACCAGTTTGCATTCCCACCAACAGTGCAAGAGGGTTCCCATTTCTCCACATCCTCACCAGCATCTGTTGTTCCTGAGTTGTTCATTTTAGCCACTCTCACCAGTGTGAGGTGGTATCTCAGTGTGGTTTTGATTTGTATTTTCCTGATGATGAGTGATGTTGAGCATCTCTTCATGTGTCTGTTAGCTATCTGGATGTCTTTTTTGGAAAAGTGTCTATTCATGCCTTCTGCCCATTTCTTCACAGGATTATTTGTTTTTTGGGTGTTGGGTTTGGTAAGTTCTTTATAGATTTTGGATCTATCCTTTATCCGATATGCATTTGCCAATATCTTTTCCCATTACGTTGTTTGCCTTTTAGTTTTGTTAATGGTTTCCTTTGCAGTGCAGAAGATTTTTATCTTGATGTGGTCCTAATAGTTCATTGTTCATTTTTGCTTTTAATTCCCTTGCCTTTGGAGATGTGTTGAGTAAGAAATTGCTGTGGCTGAGGTCAAAAAGGTTGTTGTCTATTTTCTCTAGGGTTTTGATGGTTTCTTGTCTCACATTTATGTCTTTCATCCATTTTGAGTTTATTTTTGTGTGTGATGTAAGAAAGTGGTCTAGTTTCAATCTTCTGCATGTTGCTGTCCAGTTCTCCCAGCACCATTTGCTAAAGATACTGTCTTTTTTCCATTGGATACTCTTCCCTGCTTTGTCAAAGATTAGTTGGCCATACATTTGTGGGTCCAATTCTAGGTTCTCTATTCTATTCCATTTGTCCATGTGTCTGTTTTTGTGTCAATACCATACTGTCTTGATGATTATAGCTTTGCAGTAGAGGCTAAAGTCTGGCATTGTGATGCCTCCTGTTTTGTTTTTGTTTTTGTTTTTGTTTTTTTCAACATTACTTTGGCTATTTGGAGTCTTTTGTGGTTCCATACAAATTTTAGGATTGTTTGTTCTAGCTTTGAGAAGAATGCCAGTGCAATTTTGATTGGGACTGCATTGAATGTGTAGATTGCTTTGGGTAGTATTGACATTTTAACAGTATTTCTTCTTCCAATCCATGAGCATGGAATGTTTTTCCATTTCTTTGTGTCGTCTTCGATTTTCTTCATAAGTTTTCTATAGCTTTCAGCATATAGATCTTTTACATCTTGGGTTAGGTTTACTCCTAGGTATTTTATGGTTCTTGGTGCAATTGTAAATGGGATCAATTTCTTTATTTTTCTTTCTGTTGCTTCATTATTGGTGTATAGAAATGCAACCGATTTCTGTACTTTGATTTTGTATCCTGCAACTTTGCTGAATTCATGTGTCAGTTCTAGCAGCTTTTTGGTGGAATCTTTCAGGTTTTCTATGTAGAGTATCATGTCATCTATGAAAAGTAAAAGTTTGACTTCTTTGCCAATTTGGATGCCTTTTGTTTCATTTTGGTGTCTGACTGCTGAGGCTAGGACTTCCAACACTATGGTAGACAACAGTGGTGAGAGTGGACATCCCTGTCATGTTCCTGATCTCTGTTATTTTAAATCATTTGAGAATCAGTTGTAAATGTTAGGTGGTTACATCTGAGAAGCTTATACCATTTGTACCCATCCTCAAGACAAATTCTATTTATTTTTATTTATCAGCACTTCTCCATATTTCTCCTCATTTTGTACTTTTTGGTTAAACACTGGTTAGTGAGATCTTCCTCCAAGCAATCAATTCCTTTTAGGATAAATTTGTTTTCCTTTGTTTTGTTAATCCATCACCCAAAAGTAGGAAAGATGCAGTATATTTTTCATTAAAATTTTGTTTACAATACAAATGTACTAACTTTAAATAGTACAAAAAGAAAAACTCTCATCTTGTACAATATGTTATTAATGCAGATATGAAGAGCCCATAGTAAAAATCAAACCCCAGTAAACAAACATTCTCTCCTCACACGATCAACTGCACACACTGTAGCTCAGCTCTCTGACTGAATGCACACATGTTCAGAGCAAATACTCATAAATTTCCATTCTCATCTATTGCTCCATTGATTTGGCCTTCTAAATATGCTTGTCTTAAAGACAAAGCAACTCAACAATATTCAGAATCAGCAAGAAATAAATGAACCACAGTTATATATCACTAGGAGAAGAAAAGATCTTATACAATTAAAATAATGAAGTAAACTAACATGTGTACAGAGAAAGACCCAGAATAGCACATAAGACCAACTCTTAACACCAAATGCACAAGTGACACCAGTAATGGGAGTAAAGGAGATGTTCTGACAACTACATCTGTTACCAAAATAGACACCATGACAAATAAAAATAGCAAGAACAAGCCCTATAATGGAATTAAGACAGAGCATAGTAAACTAATGACTGAGGATAAAGACAAACGTGGTGACAATGGCAGGTAGTGTGACAAATGAAATGCTTGGATAAGCAAAATTCGGGAAACCAGACAGCTGAAAGACCCAAGACCAAGACTGAGACAAATCTGTCAGCAATACAGATAGCATCACACTCTGCCAGAAGACAGTGCTAAATTATAAATGTTAATGATGGATGGATTCAGCAAAGCCACAAGCAGAACAAAAGAAATGAAATGGAAAAACACCCTTGCTGCAGTGCTTGATATAGGTCCTCATTTAAGGAAGATGTGATAGTCATTTTCTCTTATGAAGGGGCCATCTTTGATTCCACGTAAAATGGCAGCATGCTATTATGACCTTTAGTTATTAGGAAATATTCACAGAATCTTGAACTCAGCAGTAAAATAGTCTTCACAAATTAAGAGGAGAGAAGGAAGAAAAGAGAAAGAAAGAGAACAGAGGGGAAAAGGAGGAAAGAGGCTAAAAAAAGAAGAGAAATAAAAGGTAAAAGGAAAGGGGGGAAATGGTTTTAAAACTCAATTATTGAAGTACTTACTGAACATCTACTGTGTGGCAGATACTACACAAAGCACTTGAGAAAATGTGGTGGAAAGAAGGCCATCCTGGTTTCGGGCCTCATGGAGCTTATAATTTGGTAGCAGTAAAAGACATTAATCAACCCACAAAGAAATGTACAGGTGAAATGCTGGTAAGTGTCATGAAGGGGTGCATGATACTCTGAGTTCACATAACAGAGATAATAGGAAGGCCATTGTCAGTTCTAAGGAAATGATAATGAAGCTGGGATGTAAAAGAGCAGAGGTTTGACTGCATAGGTGGAGAGTCCTCCAGGCAGTGGAACTGCACACACAAAGGCCCTGTGGTAAGAAGAGTGAGAGAGGAGGACGAAAAAGAAGGAGGAGGCAAAGCTAAAACAGACAGCGCTTGAGGGAGTCTGGCATGCTTAATGAGGCTGGGGGATCCAGGTTTCATTCAAGCTTTTTCAACTTCATCGTAAGAGCATCGTAACAGCCACTGAAAGTTTTAAGCATAAACGGAGCATAATCTCTGTTTACTGAGCAGCTCCCACACCAACTGAAAGAATAATTAATCTGAACCACCTACTTATCTTTCCTAGTTGCCTCAGGACACAAAGATACATGGAGAAACGCATGTATATAAGATTATTCTACTTTAGGCAGGCCCCAAAGAGGATATTTGCAAAATCACAGGTAGGACTGGTAAGATTAGAGATATTATTTATAAAAATAGTGTTGCCATTTGACTGAAAAATACAGAAATACATAAAGAATAGAGAATAACTACATCACCAGAGTCTACAGAGGGAAACCAAAACCCACAAGTATCGTCCTTATGTCACTGAAAACCAGCATGGAGACGGGTTACCTCAAAGAGCCAGGGCAATTAAATGCCATGAACATTTAAGTGTATATTTATTCATCAAGACTTCTCCAAACATATAAATATATGAGGTCACCATAATGGATGCTGGAACAAAATTGAGCCATGCTGCTAGGCACACTGTATACCATTTAGAGAGGAAGACAAATTCTAACTGGTTTTGAGAAGGCAATTATGGAGAGAAAAAAACAGAGTACAAAGTAGATGTGAAAGAAATGGACCACCATGGGGGCTGGAGCAAGAAGAAGAAAACTAATTTCCTCCCAAATTAAAATGAAAACCTACTTACTGCTTTTATCAACTAAAACATAAAGAATAGTCAATAAAGGTATCTTTTCCTTTTAAAGGCAAATAAACAAAATTGGCATCTTGTACATGGGAAGCTCTTAATGTATTTATGAATACATAAATGGGAAGAGGAAATTGCTGATGGTTGAAACTTGTGATCAGTGAGGGATAATTTGTTTGACCTTCTGGGCTCTCTTTTATGTAAAGACCTCAGTGAAGTTTAACAGAATGGACCTCGTGCAGAGGCAATAACCACCTGACTGTACGTTGTGATACAAGGATTGTCAAAAACACACTTACATGAAATTCCCATGTTAAGTCACTTTATAGGTTAAAATATTAAATGTCCTCTATTAAAATGCAAATATTTTAAATATTATAGCAATTGTCTTGTTGCCCAGAGTGTGGCCAATGAACCAGCAGCATCACCTAAGACAACGTAGAAATGTGGAATCTCAGGTTTCACCCAGACTTGCTGAATCAGAGCCCGCATTTTAAGACAATCTCTGGGTGAACTACATGCACATGAAAGCATACAGCACGCTTGTGCGTGTGTATGCACACGCACCTACACCTTCCACTGGAAGGTAATTCAGTAAATGGTTGCTTATCTTTTATACCTAGAATATCTTCACACTATCCTAAGAAGATCACAGAATTCCTGAATAACTTAAAAAAAACCCATATCAACAACAAGACAGTACTTGCGAATTAAGAGTAACACTGGGACGCCCGAGTGGCTCAGTCATTTGGGCGACCGGCTTCGGCTCAGGTCATGACCTCATGGTTTTTGAGTTCTAGCCCGGCGTAGGGCTCTGTGCTGACAGCTCAGAGCCTGGAGCCTGCTTCAGATTCTGTGTCTCCCTCGCTCTCTGCCCCTCCCCCACTCATGCTCTGTCTCTCTCTCAAAAATAAACATTAAAAAATTATAAATAAATAAATAAAAAATAAAATAAAAATAAAAAAAGAGTAACAGGAAGTTATGAGTCTTGGGACACAGCCAAAATGGTGAGCCTGAGGCTGACAACAGTCAGAGTATTTATGGAACCAGAATCTGACAGTGAGCATGAGCTCCTGCACACTGAGGTGGGATGAAATAGGAAAAGAGGGAAGGAGAATGAATGAAAGGCCATGGGAAAATACTACTTTATGATTTTCTTTATAGGTATCCCTGGTTTATGCAATTCACCAACATATTTGCTTCGTGGTGTCATTTTACAACAAATTAACAATTCCCTAACTTGCCCATACCTTTCAGAGAGAGAAGGCAAGGCATTCGTAACCTTGTCTTAGGGGTTCTCTAGCTTCTAGGCCTCTCTAGGCTTCTAACTCACTTCAGTGCTCTAAAACAAGGCACTTAGCTTTCTGAGCCTCGGTCTCTCACCTGCAGACAGGATGTTTGCACTGCAAGCTCTCTACGATGATTTCCAGCTACATATACCATGATTCTAAGTGGCATCTTACCGGAGTGCCTGGGTGGCTCAGTCAGTTGAGCATCCAATTTGGGCGCAGGTCATGATCTCACAGTTCGTGAGTTCAAGCCCTGCATTTGGCTCTCAGCACAGAGCCCACTTCGAATCCTCTGTTTCTTCTCTCTCTGCCCCTTCCCTGCTCTTGCATGCACACACACACACACACACACACACACTCTCTCTCTCTCTCTCTCTCTCTCTCTCTAAGATAAACATTCTTTAAAAGAGAAAGAAGTGGCATCTTCCCAACATATGCCAAATCATGTTAGAATCACACATTTCTAACCAAACGCACCCATCTGCTCCTCCGTAATCTCCCCTTCAAAGGGCTACCCACATTACTAACAGATTCCCTTAGAGTCAGTACCTGGTGAAAGAATGCCCAAAGGAGCTAGAATTAAAGTAGCAGAGCTATTATGTATGTATATATTAACATACTCAATACATGTTCATGTGTGTTCAGATGCATATTATATATAAGCTGTAAATAATACTTTTCTTGTTACCTCTTACAGTTTACTAACTTTTCACTTAAAGTTAACTTAGTTGCAGCGATCACTGAAATTAATGGAAAGTATCCATGTCTCTACATATGGAAAACATATTAGCCTAAGGGAAATCTGTCACCCAGAAATTGCAGAAGATTTGTAGAAGACATGACTCCTGAATGGAATGGAGAATTATCCGAAGCATAGATTTGTATAATGCATAAGCATCCTCCGAGAAGTCTCCAGAATCCTAGGAAGGTGATCCTGTAAAAAACCCTATCTCCTTTAACAAGGCATGGTGGACACCTGGAATTGTTGAATTTGCAGAGTTAATTATGGAAAGCTTTGGGGGGAGGGGGGAGGGGAGGAGGAAATGTAATTGTTTTTTTCAAATGCTCTCACGAAGAACTTTTTTTTTATTAACTTTCTGTTTTGATGAGAGTAGCGTTAGCAACAATTGTCTAAATGGTTTTCAAGTATAATGTAGAGCTCACATTATACTTGGATTGGTTGAACTGGGACCCATTTTTAGCTAATCATATCCCTGGTTATACTTGCAGTGGATAGAGAGATTAATCAGACCCAGAAAAAAAAAACAAAGCCTCTGCCCGTTTTGCAAATACCCATCCATGCTGGAAAGAATAATGGAAACAAAGGCGTTTCCACAGAGTACCCCACAAGAACTCTCCCTTGAGAGATGGTCACACTTTCTCTCCAGTGAATATTGAATATTCCTACTCCAGAATCTAAAGTTCTCAACTGTGGTTTCTGAAAAATCCCTCTTGTCATTTGAAAGTCAAGAGAAAACCTGCTTGAGTAAGTATTCCACTGTATTCTTTCCACATTTCCACTCTTTCATCAATGTATCTATTAAAATGACAACTGATGATTTTCTTTTTATTCGCTTATCATTGGCGGAAGCATCAAGCTCCTGGGCCACATATTTGCAGCTGTGAAACAGCCATGCTATTTCACAGGCTATGCTTTTTCTTTGCTGCTCAGCTCAGTTCTACAATAGCAAACATCTGAGTAGCAGCAGGACCTGCCAGTCTGAGCACAAGTCTGGGAGTCAGTAACTTTGAGTTCAAATCCCGACTCTGACACATGTTTGTTCTGAAGATGTGAGCTGTGCTATGAAAGCACTCTCCATGCCTAGAGACTACTGTGCTTATATGCTACCACAAAGAAATCTTTCTGGCAGCTGGGCTTATGGAATTTTCAATAGTCTTCTAATAAAGGTTTGGTCTGCCACAAAAAAAGTGTAGTAAAAGGCAGAGAGCAAATAGCCCAGCTTGTCCTTCAGTCAGAATGACTTTGACTGCTCAGAGTCCAGTAGGTGGCAAAAAGAAGATTTCAAGGTCAATTTCCTCACCTTTCAAACCTGTGATTTCATATTAGAGGATCAGGCTGTCAGCCTTCCTGTGTCGAGAATTCTCTCTGGGAAGGTTAATGTCACTTCTAAGCTTAATAATGACCCCAAAGTTAGGAATGCACTGTAAACATCCTGAATGTGATGAATAAGTCAAAATAAACAAGGATAATAAAAGCAAACTGTGCCTGAAATTATTTAAAGCTAATACTGGCTGCAAAATAAGATGAAAACATAAGCTAAGGTTGCATCCATTGACGATCAAATTTTTATATGAAAAGGAAAGCATTTAATCAAATATGCAGATGTACCTTCTTCTTGCTATGAAATTGAAAATTTCCAGTCTAATGTTTAGCAACACATAACCCAACACAAATCTTCTGAAAATTAAGTACCCAATGAAATGTACAAAATATAAAGTCTCACCATTTTCATCTGTAGATTGTGTACAGCATCTTTGCTCTTAGTCATGTCACACGACCATAATGGGTTTAAATATGTTTTTTTATGTTTAAGAGCATAAGTGAAATGTACATTACTATAGAATCATTAGATTCAGCCTCTGGTCTTAAAATCTTGTCAAAAGGTATTTGTTCAGTTATTCTAAGCCATCATGATTTTTGTTTTTCTCTCATGCAATGGTCCTCAACCTGGCTGCACATTGTACTCATCTAGGGAGCTTTCAAAAATTTCCAATTCCCGACCCCATCCTAGACCAATTAAACTAGAAGATCTAGGGGTGGAACTGAGAAATGACTATTCTCAAAGGGTGCTTCCAAAGTGTAGTTAGGGCAAAGAATCACTAATGGAGTGCAAATCTACTTATATAATAATAAACTGGAAAGCCAAGAACTAAAAAATGAAAACTAGGCTTCAGGATGTGATGCAAACATCTTCCTCACCTTTATATTTCTTTTTAAATGTCATTTTCTACTAAGCTTCTAATTATTATCTCACCTAATAGAGCTTGTAAGACCAAAAGATTAGTGAAGAGAGAAAATCGGGACCCATACCCAAATTTCCACAATTTGGATTAATTAGAAAAGTCTATCTAAATTAATGGAAATTCAACATGTTAAGATACTTCTGAAAGAAATTTAATTTTCTACCTC
The DNA here is from genome assembly GCF_027475565.1 of Acinonyx jubatus. Taxonomy (NCBI): domain Eukaryota; kingdom Metazoa; phylum Chordata; class Mammalia; order Carnivora; family Felidae; genus Acinonyx; species Acinonyx jubatus. The sequence goes on from NC_069391.1 coordinate 45,870,639, forward strand.
AAAATACCATCTTTATCCAAACAAAGGCTTTCAGGCTCAAGTAGTGCATCTTTCATTCATTGAGTGAGGTTCAAAGAAGTCTGTTAGGGATTTTTTTCAATGAACAGGTTTTTAAAATATGTGTTGAATCACTATGTTGTGCATATGAAATGAACATAACATGTGTGTCAACTATAATTTAATTTAAAAAATAATTTGAAGAAACTAAATTAAATTATATAAAAGAACATGGGGGAAAATAAATAAGTAAATGAAATGTGTCATTAGCAAGTAAGTTGTATCTGTACATCATCTGCATAGATGTTAATATATTTGTATAAAAATTAGATGACTATAACTTTATAACAATAAACAAATAGAATTATTTGTAGGAGGCTCTATTTTCCTAATTCTTCCTGACTATAATTGGGAGGTTCTAGTACTTTCTTCTACCGGTAGATTCAGTTGCAGACACCCACATCTGACTTCTCATTTGACCTCTTGCTCTCGCTCTCTCTCTCTCACACACACACACACACACACACACACACACACACACACACACTCTTTGAAAATGTAGATGTGTAATCAGGTCAACTGCCTAACTAGCAGAGCCTTGAATTAGTCTTGTTTCTAACACACCTGGTTTCCACCATGCTGGGGATGAGAACTGGCATCTTAATCATTGCTGAGACTATATTGCTTTATCATCATGTGATTCAGAGCTAAACCAATGAACTTGCCAGTCAGGGACAATAAAATATTATAAGAAGTATTGCTATTACTGGAAATGTGATGAGAAAACTGATTAATCAGAACTCTTCTGAAGAAGAGTACTATATTACATTGTTAGGAATGAGCCACCTTCTGAGGAAGGAAGAATAAGATCATCAGGGAATTTAACTGCCTGCAAAGAGTAAGGACCTGGATAATTGCTGGACTGTCCGGGTGAACAAGTTCAGGACTATGGTTGACTTGCTCAGAACCATGTTAGGGAGGCTGGACATTGCCACTGTTAGTTGTCAGTCTCTACGTTCTCTGTGTGCCCCTTGCTTTTCCTTTAAATCAGTGGTCATCTAAGTGAGATTTCTAGACATGAAATGTCTTCTGAAATCTTGTTAGACACACATATTCTCAGGACTTTCCCCAGATCTACTCAACCAAAAACTATAGGATGAAACCCAGTAATCTGTGTTTTAACAAGTTCTTCGGGTCATGCTGAGGTATTCTCCAACTTCAGAACCATTGCTCTAAGGGCTGAATAAAAAATGAAGAGTGAAAAAGTTAATAATGGGTGTTAAATTATTAGTCTCCCTGAGATACCATGCTACAGATAGTACTCCATCCCTGACTAATATTGTGTGTATAATGCCCCTGTCTAGATTTCCAGTTCCCCATTAGGAACGGAACTATTTCCTCACCTCTAACCCATTATGGCTGGGATCCTGTCACTATTTAGCTACCATCACTCCTCCATTATTAATGATGTAGATCCTATACCTTTATCATGCAACCATTCCCTGAACATAGTCAGAATGTACTGACTGCTTCAAATAACTACCAATGCTTCTTATACTCCTTTCCATATCATGACTACTGATTTTCTCCTACAATGCAGGTTCTCCTGGTGTGTCTCCCTTTCATAGCACTGAGTCCCTTAATCATGAATGACTAAATAAAATCCTAGAGCTTTATACAGCAAAGGACCTGCTACGGTCTGTGGCTGAATGGGTTAGGTATCTTCACTATCAAATCACCTTCCTTAACCCTTCTACACACTATCCAACAACCAGGGGTGCATTAAAATATTTAAAAACCCAATCTACGAGGAAAAAGAAGTCATGATCTGTAACGTTTGCCAATTTCTAAGATGTAAAGACTTCCACCTGGCTACCAACATGATAGCACCAAATGCAGAGTTGCCACAAGATGCGTATAATCAGCTCTGGAGAACCTGTGTAAGCAATCTACAGCCCATGACTGTCAGAGACTCATAGTAATCCAAATAACCCCTCTGTCCAAAGTCCACCAAATTGATAAATGCAGAACTGTTAAAATGAAACTATAACACCAGCAAGTATGAGAATATAAACCTACAAAACCTCTGGTTAACATAATGTCTACAATTCACTTTTTGACAAACATTTATTGTGTATCTACTAAGCAATATGAATAGAGCCGTGGCAAAAGTGTACTTCTTTACAAAGAGTAGATAATAAGCACAATAGCTAATTAAAATAAGAATATTAGATGGCAATAAGGGCTACAAAGAAAAGTTAAAGGAGATAGGGAATATTCAGGGCTTCAATTTTAAACAGTATAGTCGAGAAAGTCTCACGGACAGGAAGGCATTTATGCACAGGCCCGGAGGAAATGAAGAAAGCATTTTACATGGAAAAGCAACAGCAAGTGCCAAGGTCCTCAGACAGGGAAGCACTTAGCCTCCTTCTTAGGCACAATGAGGCAGTAGGTCCTGAATGGAACGAATAAGGAAATAAATGAGAGAATGAGGACAGATAGTACGAGGGTTTGTAGGACTTTCACAGTGATATGGGAGCCCTTGGAGGGTTTTAAGGAGAAGAGTGACATGATCTGATACACATTTTAGCAGGATCATTACAGAGAAGATTCTTCCTGTGCAAACTGAAAGAAGTGTGCAAACAGGACAACCGTGTAAGAAGATACTACAGTGACCCCCGGGAGAGATAGTAGTAGAATGAGCCAGAGTGGCAGTGACGGATCAAGAGAAATGGTCAGATTCTGAATGTGTTATGAATATAGACGCAACAGATTTGCTCATGGATTGGTTGTGGGGTATAAAAGAAAGGAACTCCAAGGTCTTTGATTTGAGCAACTGTAGGATCCGGGTGGCATTAGATGAAGTAAGGAACCTGGCAGGAGCACACTGAGAAATCCAGTTTTGGACATGTCACGTTTGAAATGACTGTTAGGTATCTGACAGAAGATGTAACATAAGTAGTACCTGTAAGAACTTGGAGTTCATGGGACAGTTCAGGGCTAGAGCTGTACATTTGTGACTAGTCAGTGTATAGATGGTATTTAAAGCCATGAGACTGGATGATCCCAATAGTCAGTTCAGACAGAATGGAAGCAGTCCAAGAACTGAGCCTTGGGAAAAGCCAGTAAAGGTGATAAAGAGAGGAACCACACAAGTAGGATCAGTTGGTTCATTGTTTTCTGTAACTAACTTGAGATAGAATCAGCTGAGTTGACAAACACAAAGCACTTACTAAATGCTAGGCACCATTTCATGTAAAGTGTCAAAGTCTTACAATATTAATTTGCATTAATAATGAATAATGAATCGATAACAAAACCCTGCCCTTGCTAGGGAAGGGTGATTTCACTTAAAATGCCCTACTTTCCAAATAAAGAGTATCCAAGTTAAGGTTGATTCATGGTTCTCATTCAAACTGGAAAAAAGAACAACAACAAAATAAGCCCAACATTATTTTCAACTTTCATTCCACTTACCTCAACTACCAACTCCTCCATGAAATATGTCTTGATTGTAATCCCTCAAAATTCATCTTACATTTGACCTACTACTCCATAAATTCTCCTGTGTTTCTCCGAACTGTATGTTAATTCTCTCTTCTTAACCTTCCACGAAACTAGGAATGGCTTACTCTTACAGCACCCACTTAACTTCAACTTATAACAGTCATTTACATTTTTTCCAATTTCTTGTCCACCCTTCCTTCCTTCCTTCCTTCTTTCATATATACTCATCATTCACTCCATCAACAAATAAGAATGTGCTGCACACTGTGCTCAAGGCCTGTGATCTTTACATTTCTTTATATCTCTAACCTTCTGGCAGGGAACTTTGAAGATTTTAGGAGACCAAGTGAATATCAGGCAATTTAAAGAATAATTTTCTCAAATTGTCCTGTCTTTTATCTGAAGTTAAATGTCTGTGCCAATCCATAGGCATAACCTGAATAATAGCACAATGAGAGAAAGTTTGGTAGAGGGGAAAGAATACTGGGACCACTACCCAGTAGCTCCCGATTTCAAATCTTGTTTGTTAAGGGGAAAGACAAAGCATTGCTGTGAGTCTCAAAGCAACCTGCACAAATGCAGTCCCAATGATATAATCAGAATTCGTTCTTTATATAAACTTTATTCCCTTGCTTCTGTCATCAAGAATCAGCGTGAATATGTTCCTTCAGGTTGTGTTTTCCGAAGTGGGAATTCATTCCCAAGTGGCTGATTTACTCCCAACACTAGCTCATTAGTAGCTGTATCCTGCCTTTTGGTTCTTTTTTTTCCCCCACTAAAGTTTAATTATTGTACAACAAAGAAGCAACATCTACTGTTGTATATATGAACAAAAGACTACATTCTGAACCAAATACTTTCTAACTTTTTTCATGATCCTCACTTTCTTTTATTCTAAGAAGAATTAATATTAAAAAGGTCTTGGGGAAATCCTTCTTCAGTCCTAAATTCAAAGGATCAGAACTCAAAATTTTATTTGTGGGCACAGCTATATTTATGCAAAAATATCCTGTCATGTGGGAAATAAAATGATATAAGTGAACATGGCATGTTGTCTTTCACTGGATGTTACAAATGCTATATTATATAATGATAGGAGGTTTTTAAATTTATTTAAAGTATTAGTTTTTATCTGCACAAGATAAGCTCGTCGTGTTTGTACTTGGAATCCATGAATACCTAGAAAGCAATAAATATGCAATTAAATTTGTAAACAAAAAAAAATGCTTTTAATTTTCTGTTGACAGAAAAAGACAAAACAAAATTACATTATGCCGGGGAAATATGTGATAAATATATTTGTCCAAAGGAGTAAAAGAACAAAAGTTTGTCAAAGATATGTTCATCCAACAAATGCTGTATGAAGGCCTTCATTATATGTCTTTACATGTAAAGTACGGATACTGGAAGCAAAAGGCTTGAAAATACTGTTACCTTGCACATTGGAAATTTTACAAAAATTTACTTGGTTACTTACGCCAGAACAATAAAAAATAAAATTATTTTATTATTAAACAGGAAGTTCTTATCTTTTATGTTCTTTATATAATTCATTACATGTCTAATCAAAGTAGATTTTAAGTGGAGTAAGTCACTTACGAGCACTGTGTTTTAGAGGCTCGTTCATAAGGCGGAAGAAAAATAGAAAGTTCCACACCCTGAAACTTTCACAGATTTCTGAGAATTAGAAATCATAACGTATACATATGTTCCCATGACCAAATTGAAATCCATTGTAAACTTAAAAGCATATGAAATATATGACTTTGCTTTTTTTTTAATTTTTATGAAATATGCATGCAGAACAGTGTATGGGACACAGTCATGATACAGTTTATAATTAGTGTAATTACTAACTCCTATGTAACCATCGCAGGTCAAGAACAGGGCATTGCCAATCTTCCAACGGGTACAGAACTTCTGGGTCATGAAAAAAAGGAAAGAAGGAAGGAAAAGAGGGAGGAAGGAAGGGTAGAAGGATGAGAAGGAAGGGAGGAAGGAAAAAAGGAAGGCAAAAAGAAAGGAAGAGAGAAAGTATAGAAATAATGTAAATAGTTAATTTAGTCCACTAAAATCAACTATGTTTTGGTACTAAAGTATAAAAGGAAAATGTAAAATTAATCAATTTAAAGTAAAAATATAACTATCTGAGAAAAATATTAATACACAAATGAAATTTATGTTATAGATTCAAAACCATAAATAATTTAGGAATAATAACATACATTTATTTCTTAAATCAGTATTATAATTCTGTTATCAGATCATCTAATGGAAGAATGTACCTAGAACTCCACATAATGGAAGATGAATACAAGTTTCATATTTACAAGGTTTATTCAATACACTGAAGCATGAGGAAAAATCTCAGACAACTCAAAAATTGCAGTGTCACATTACAAAAAGTGCAGTGTCAATGGGTTATTAAAGGATTCGTCATCAGACATGACTTATCCTAGGTCTGGCATATAATCAGTCTGAATTTCTAAATGCTTTTTTTTGTGTAAACATATGCAGTTATAATAGATAAAATGGGAAACATCCAACATCCTGTACTGGTCTGAGAATATGGAGACAGCATTCAGTTTTAAGCAGTTTTGCTTTGAGCTTGCTGTATGACCTTTGGTTAATCACTTAACCTCAGCTGACTCAGTTTCTTCCCCTTAAAATGAAGACGTGTTCATTTACTAATCCACTCATTCATTCGGCAAGTATTTATTGAAAACCTACTGTGTGCCTAGCACTATTTTAGATACTGAGAATGAAATTGTACACGTGTATCTTAACTTCCTGTGTATATGCGGATGGGATGGAATAAACCCATAAGCCAGCAAGCAAATAAGGGGGAAAATGCGAGAGGTGCTATGAAGAAAATCCACCTAGAAATCTAATTTCTGAGAAACTGGAATTTTTCTCTTTAAGTTTCCATAGCTTTACATTAGGAAGGGAGGGTTCAGTTTTGTTTCTAACCATATTCATAGTCATCTCAGTTAATGCTCACCTATTCCCAGAGAACCATTGATATCTCACAGAAGACATTTCATTGGCTCACAGAAGATCTACATAACTGCCAGGGAATTGCCCAAGGGAAAATCTCCTCCTAAACAGGAAAGAGCAAGAAGTGGTGAGCTAACCTTTTGTTTGCTTGTTTTGAAGACAATATATTGCCTGAGTTTTCCAGGGTGAAGAGCTCACTCTACTAGAGCATGAACAGAAAAAGTAAATAATCAAACCCAGGAGGGGATACTCCTAAAAGTTATTGCATTCTTTCCTCACAAAGAGTGACTTTAGAAAATTAAAGTTTCTCTTCCCTTTTGTGCCCGCCTTCAAACTTCTATCAGGACACCTACCATTCTCTCTCAACATATAATTTCCACAAATTAGGAATAGAGGGTGTACATGTGTTGTGGAAACTGGCCAGTTTTCAGATAAATCAATCTACTTCCATACCTTAACAGGCCTTGTCCACATGCAAAGAACTATTTAGGGGAATTCAAAACATTAAATGTAGGAAATCACGTGAATAAAATAATGACACTTGACTTTGAAAAAATAAGCAAACAAATAAACAGACCTCCGCACCATGATCACAGTAAAATCACGCCTTGGGCAAAGAAGGCTCCTACCAGAAAATACTAGCTCCCTACAAATGGGCCACAAAATTAGATATTCCCATTGGCGCCCCATCATTGACTATCTGATTCACAAAGATGGATTTATACAAGAGAAAAATAAAGCAGAAGTGTGAAAAAATATAGAGAAGTATGAGAAAGTAAGCGACAGAGAGAGAGCTCTAACTTGAGAACTATTAATATAACAATAGCTGTTCCCTCATCTTCAAATGTAAGAAGATGACTAGGCTATTTCCAGCCAGTCTGTCCTCCCAAGTTCCACATCCAAGTTTCTAACCATCTCTAGAATAATTCTGCATAAGAAACAAAGTTTCTCTAAAATCCTCAAAATATATTCATTTTTAGGAATCACCTTTGCATGATTATTCAAGTTGCAAAGGCTACTTTCACTTTTAAAAAGTCTTTATTAACTGGGAACAGGTTTTCCCTTCCTTCCCTGTTATTCGCTAGCACAATCCCTACTATCCAAAGAGTAAACCCTATTCGAGATACATACAGCCTTTCATCAGAAACTTCAGACCTTTTTCTCAAAATTCAAGTCAAACCAGAGTCCCATTCAGAGGAGAGGGACTCAGCCAGGCCAGGACTTGTTAACCAGACACAGTTTTGTTTTGTTTTGTTTTTTAATCTGGAAAGTAACCACGGCTGCACCACTCTACATTCCTACCAACAGCACACGGGGGTTCCTGTGTAGCCACTGTGGAAGACAATGCAGAGGTCCCTCAAAAAATTAAAAACAGAACTACCATATGATCCAGTAACAGCACTACTGGGTGTCTACCTAAAGAATATGAAAACACTAACTCAAAGGGATACATGCACCCCTGTGTTTATTGCAGCATTATTTACAATAGCCAGAATATGGAAGCAACCCAAGTGTCCATCAAAAGATGAATGCATACAAGAAGCTGTGTGTGTGTGTGTGTGTGTATACACATACATATATACACACAATGAAATATTATTCAGCCCTTAAAAAGGATGAAATCTTGCCATTTTGAACAACACAAACAGAGCTAAAGAGTATAGTGCTAAGTGAAGTATATACCAGAGAAAAACAAAGACTATATGATTTCACTTTGGAATTTAAGAGACCAAACAAATGAACAAAGAAAAAAAAAAAGAGAGAGAAAAACAAACCAAAAAACAGACCCTTAACTTAAAGCACAAGCAGACGGTTACCACAGGGGAGACAGGTTGGGGGGGGATGGGTGAAATAGGTGAAGGGGATTAAGAGTTCACTTATAATGATGGGCACTGAGTAATATATAGAATTGTTTAAACACTATATTGTACACCTGAAACCAATGCTAACTACACTGGAATTAACATAAAATTAAATTAAAAAATAAAAAAATCTAGAAGGTAACACTCAGTAGACAGGGAAGAAGTATAAATTTCAAATTCTAATACAGTAACATATATCACATGACTTCCAGAGAGTCTACTCACCTTTTTTCATTCCATTTTTCTCCTCTACAAAAGGTAATAATCCCAGTTTAAATAAACAAACAAACAAACAAACAAACAAACAAACATACATTAAAACAGTGATTTAAGCCAGGAAAAGGCACAAGCACCACTTAAACTAGTCGTAATGATTACAACTATGAATACACCAAGGAGGAACCATGAGATGCCTACAGACCATGTACCAGCTAGTCTCATCATACAGGTCAACAAGAGCTTTATCAAACAGAAGGTCTAAATATGTGTTCCCAAGGTTTGCCCCCTTGGAGCCCAAGTGCCAAAGAGATTATCTCTTACAAAAAAGAAAATTCTGTAGTCAAGTGAATTTTGGAAACACTGTACCATAGATGCATATCAGAATGATTCATAATGCATGTTAGTATATTAAAGCCCCAGAAAACTTAGAGTAAAAAGATCTCCAACATTTTTTGACATAACTTTCCTGAACTTCTTTGACCATATAACCCATTTTTGTCAGAAACTATCTAATAAAAGCAGTTTCTGACCCAATTTAAGTTAGTATTAATAGTATTTATATTATTTCTCCAAGTCTGTGAAGTGTTATCTTTCATTTCTTTCTCACCTCATGGAATCCACAGTTGATTCCGTTTAAAGGAAGTAGAGTTTGGGTTTTTGGGTTGTTTTTGTTTTTTCACATTACTAAACAAAGCTTCACTTTGGCATTTTTGCCACTCCCTAGTTAAATCTTTTGAGAAGTGCTTTCATTTACTTTATTGCCTTTTCAATCTCTCACATTTTCACCCAGACGTCCTATTTGAAACACCTTCTTGAGGACTTTTGAAGCATTCTGTTTTATAACACCAGGGTATTTAGAAGAAATATTTCCTTCTTCCTATGAGTTTATTCTGTTCTGCTAACAACATCTGACAGAACTTCACCTTTGCATTTGATGAAGCCTCTTTCAAGGTGTGTTGACATGTTAGTTGATGGTCTAGCAACTCTAGTAAAGATTTGTAGCTGTTAAAGTGCTGCTTTTCTAAAAACATATATACCTCTTGAAAAATCAATCCAGAGCATTCTACAGTTCAACCCTCACACCTAAACAGTAATATCAATCTCACTGTCAAAAATGAAATAACCAGGGGGCAACTGGGTGGCTCAGTCGGTTGAGCATCCAACTCTTCGTTTCAGCTCAGGTCATGATCCCAGAGTTGGAAAACTGAACCCTGTATCAGGCTCCATGCTGACAGCATGGAGCCTGCTTGGGATTCTCTCTCTGTCTCTACCCTGCTCATTCACTTTCTCTCTTTCTCCCTCTCCCTCTCCCTCTCTCCCTTCCTCTCTAAAAATAAGTAAACATTTTAAAAAATGAAATAACTGCAAACTTGATTGACAAGAATATACCACTCCCCAACTAGACTGGGATACCAAGCTGTTACCTCACTGTCCAAAGTTGCCAATGTTTTCTTCTACCTAGTCCTGGAGCTCTCACCTGCTTGATATTCATGCTCACACCCTCTTCTGCTATTATTTGAAAATTCAAGAGAGCTAAATAGTACAACTAAAGACAAATTTAAATTACCTTAATGTTAAACATGCCTATTTCAAACAACATTTTTTGTGCTTCTCCTGGAAATTCTGAGAAAAAGTCTGGAATCAAGTAGGAGGAATGGAGCTGGGGAAGAGGATGCTAGTTAATAATAACAGAGCTAGGTTATTTACAATAGCTTTTAATTGGTATTAGTGCCTTCCTTTTTTAATGTTTATTTATTTCTGAGAGAGAGAGAGAGACAGGATTAGTGGGGGAGGGGCAGAGAGAGAGAGGGAGACACAGAATCTGAAGCAGGCTCCAGGCTCTGAGCTGTCAGCACACAGCCCAACGCGGGGCTTGAACTCACAAACCATGAGATCATGACCTGAGCTGAAGTCAGTTGCTCAATCAACTGAGCCACCCAGGTGCCCCATGTTAGTGCCTTTCCTTCTGATCCTACTTCCTTCAATATTTGTCTTCACATTTATAACTCATTCATTCTTTGGAGTTCTAAAGGCCAGCATTTATGTTCTCATATACTTCCTACACTTGAAGACTTATATGAAAGGAAAAAAATGAAGCAAACTCTCTGAATATTTACTAATAATGAATCCATCTAGAACAATCCACATTTTCTAAAATGCTAATGGAAAACACCAACATTATGGATGTATTCTATAAAAGGGCTCTGTGGTCAAATGACCGGAGGGTGGTCAGAAGAGTTTAGAAACACTCGTTTAAATAGAATTGAACAGATTTCCTTATGTTAAGACCTCTCAGATTAGTCAATATACTAATGTTCATTATGACTCCCTAAGAAGAGCATATAGGATGCAGTATTTCCCAACTATTTGACGATGTAAACCTTTATTTTGTCATATATGTTAACATATGCCAGAAGCAAGTCCAGTGGAAAAATGACCCAAGCTGGGAACAATGCCTTCAGGGAACTCTGAGCTAAGTCAGGCCTCCATAGTGATAACTCCAGGTACAGTTAAAATAGAGGCAGCACTCTATAGTAACTTATATTTCTTCCCAACCCACCCTCCTCAAAAATAGCAGCAGCTAAAAAAAAACATTAAAATATTTTCCAAATGTGCTTAAAATATGCTGAAACAAGCCACTGAATTTATCATTTGGTGATTTTCAAACTTTAAAATAGAAGAGAATAAAAGTAAATTTGAAGTTTCCCAGATTAAATTTAGAATGATATATTACTTATAAAAGGACAAATAACAATCATTGATTATAATTTTTTAAATAAAATATATCTTTCAGTATACAAAAGCTGGTCTTGAAATCGTTTCAGTTACTATTCTCACATGCAAAAATCACCCCAAAACTTGGGAGCCTAAAACAAGCTTTCTTCTTATGCTCGCAGAGACTGTGAGTCAAAAATTCAGAGTACAGCTTGTTTCTGCACTTTGATATTTTGGGCCTCAGCTGAGAATGATTCAAATAGCTGGAGTTAGGACAGCTGAGGCTGGAGACCCACTTTCCAGGTGGTGTTTTCACACACACATGCAGCACCTTGGAATGGATGGCTGCAAAGCTGGCCTCAGGTAGGTGATTAGGTGAGCACATCTATGCCTGGCCTCTCCAGCCTGTGGCCTCAGTGTGGTCAGGCTTCCCATACAGAAACTCATTGTTCCAACATATAAGTCAGAACACCCATGGCCTTTTATTCACAAGTCAGAACACCCAAGCCATAGAGTATCACCTCCACCATATTTTCTTGGTTTTAGCAGTCACGAGCCCACCCAGATACAAGGGGAGTGGGCAGGGACCCCATATCTCAATGAGAGAATTCCCAAAGAATTGATTTAAACTGTTGCAGAAATACCGTACAGGAAGTTTCTAACAATTCCACCAAAAGAAACTCTAGAGTTCATCTCTCAGATGTCCCTGAGATAAAGTGAAGTGGCATGATAGGATGGTTTGGTGAAACTCAGGATATAAACTCTCAGAGAAAAATAACAGAATTTATGAGCTGCAGCTTGAGAGACAATGGAGTGTGAGTGTTGGTGGGAGATTTGCTATCTTCATTTTTGCAGAAAAGAGAAAAATAAACCAATACAAAATATGAGACTGGGTTGAAAAATTAAAAGAGGCCTTATCATTTGTGAGGTCGGATCAAATTTCCCTTTATTATGACATTAATCAGATTGGTTGCCTAAATATATTAGCAAAGAGCATCTATTGCTAGATTAGAAATTCGTATCTGGGTGTAACAGACTAATCTTTCCTGAGATACGAATGAATCAACTTTTCAAGTGGATACATTCAACTGTGCCTTCATTCTGTATTAGTCTCTTCATCTATTCATGTAGTCCTTCAACAAACAGGTACTGAGTACTTTCCACATGCCTGTACTGTACTCATTGCTGAAAACACATGGGTAAACGGTATTGTTAGTTCCTACTCATAGAGGACACAGTCTACAACAATGTTCATACATTTGCTTGCTCAACTTTTTTTTTTTTTAATGTTTATTTATTTTTGAGAGAGACAGACAGAATGCGAGTGGGTTAGGGGCAGAGACAGGGAGACACAGAATCCGAAGCAGGCTCCAGGCCCCGAGCTGTCAGCACAGAGCCCGACACGGGGCTCGAACTCACGAGCTGTGAGATCATGACCCGAGCCTAAGTCGGACGCTCAACAGACTGAGCCACCCAGGCGCCCCACCTTGTTCAACGTTTTTTAGGCAGTTCCTATCACAGCAGAAACTTAATCTACATATGTTGATAAAATGCAAGTTAAATGATGCGACAAACCAAAAAAAAAAAAAAAAATCACAAAGCAGTGTATTACTAAGTCATAAAATGAATGATATAGACAATAAATAATTGAAGTGCAGAGTAGAAAAGGGATCACAATGGAACTGGGCAAACTAAGAAGATTTCACAGAGGTGCTTTAGAGATTTGTTCTCTAAAACAAGGTAACTCACTAATGACCGAATATTGAGCTTTATTTTGACCAATTATACATTTTCAAAGATATGTGACAATTAAGAATTATGCTATAAATGATGAGCACTGGGTGTTATATGTAAGTGATGAATCACTGAATCCTACTCCTGAAACCAATATTGCACTCTATGTCAACTAATTAAAGTTTAAATAAAAATTTGAAAGAAAAAAGAATTGTGCTACATAACACATAAAGTATGGGAAATGTTATGTGCTTTTAACTTATCTAAATCAAATTATATTTAGCTCCCAGTCTCCATTGACCAAGTTTAATGAAAAGACCAACATCAATAATTTTTTGTGTTTCACTACATTCCACTTCCCTGCATGTTTCTCCCTGCTTCTCCCTCCCCTTCTCCCCCCAGCCCCATTCTTCTCACTCATTCATTCATTTTATATTGTACCAAGACATCAGAACTTAAAAAATCTGAGAAAAGTATAGCAAATTCTCAACTGGTGGTCATTCATGGCCATTGCTAAAAGAATCACTGTCCTTGTTAACACAGCTCAAAGTGGCCAGTGCTGTTACAGGCTCAATTCCGTGTTGTCAAATTGCCTCTATGGACTCTCCACACCTGTCAAGTCAATGTTGGGGCTTATAGCCAACCTTTGGGGGCATTTCCACATAAAAAAGCTCATATATACTTTTCTCTAGGTAAGAACTAGAACACAAAAACACTAAGCACTGGCTGACCTTTCAGCCGGAAAATGTGTAAAATTATTTTTTTTTATACTGTTGCTGGTAAATCTATTCCAGCAAAAAGCCTAAGAACAAGGTATAAAATTATTAATATATCACCCTGCCACAAGTGATAACTGCACTTTTTCTTTTATTTAAAGGTCACCAAGTTCCAGAAAAGAGCTACTCTGTTAAAAGGGAAGATCAAAGCACACAAATCTTGAACACCTATTAGCTGCACAAATGTGAGACAAAATATGTAAATGGCCCTGGTAATAAGAAAATGAAAAGGCATTTCTGTTTAGCTATACATCTAACACATGTAATATCAATCATTTTGTTCTAACTGTGCTGTCATTTTTAAACTATTTGGTATTCACTGTAATTTATACAATCATGATAAATTCATTTGACTTTGAAGATTATAGTCTAGGCATTGTCATCCAATTTGTATATTTTTTAGAATCAATTGCTTACCAATACTGTGAATTTTTTTTCCCTAATTTAAAAACTCTGTTGAAACAGTAGTTTTTCATAACTGACAAGAAGCTCATAGAGGTAATCGTGGGGATTTTTTTCTTTGCCTCTTTGATGGACGCACTTTTAATGCAGCATCTCAGTATCCAAGATTTCCATTGTTACCAACATGTTGTTTCAGTGTATCTTCAATCTATACCACCAACTGAGGGATATTAACCATATTTTACATTTCAGTAGTCAATGCCTTTTCTATTTCCTTTGTGAATAAAGTATTTAGGTGCAATTCTTGACTGATCATATTGACAAATGGTATCAGTATTAGTATAAAAATAATAACATTGCATTTAAATAGGATTTCTCAGTTGACAGCATCATTTTACAGGAAGTTAAAATGACTCCCATCAGGGATATAACAAAATTAAGTGTTTTGCCCAACACACTGAGCTATTAAGATAATCAAAAAACTTTTTCCTACTTTCCAATCTTTATGCCCACCTTCATCCCCACTCCTCACTGAGTACCATCTATCTGTGAATAGGCTCACATTCTAACGACATCTACAAAAACAAGCTGCACAGACCCATAGACTTGTGGGACACTATTACTCAAAAATTCTTTGGAGGTTTTGAAACTTGGTTGCAAACTGGAATCACCCAGGGAGCTTTAAAAAATGCTGTTGCCTGGGTCACGCCCCAGAGATTCTAATTTAATTGGTAGAGAGTGAGGCCTAAGCATCAGGATTTTTAAGAGCTCCCCAGGTGATTCTAACGTGTAGCCAAAATTGAGAACCACTGTTCTAAACCTTTGTTTTACAGATAAAACAATTAACCCTATCAGTGACACATGCAAATTTAATGTTAGAACTGAAGCTAAAACTTGAATCTTCAGAATTCCAGGTAATAACCCATTTCACTAACTCAAGTGTTTTCACTTGTGTTTCCCCCAGCCAGGGGGGTTCCTCAGAGCTACTGTAGTGGAGGCCACAGAAATAAGGGGGATGAAAAAGCAGTGAGAGATCTAGACCCACATACCCCTCAACAAGAGCAGCTTTGAATTTTCCTTTTTATATACTGGACTTGCTTTGCAAGATTTTTACCAGGGAAGAAAGAAAAGAAAGAAAAAAAAAAAAGGAAAAAAATGCGTATGTGCTTAAAGTAAAAAGAAGTTTTAAACTTTTGCAAACAGACCATATGTTAAGTGGGAAAAGAAAAAAAGAAAAAGAAAAGAAAACAGGAGGAAAAAAGGAAAAAATGTGTATGTGCTTGAAGTAAAAAGAAGTTTTACACTATTGCAGACAGACCATATGTAAGTGGGAAAAGAAAAGAAAAAAAAAAGAAAACAGAAAGGGAAGGGTGGAGAAGGGAAGAGAAGAGAAGCAGGCTTACTTCAGCAGCATATATACGAAAACGGGAGTGATACAGAGATTAGCATGGTCCCTACATACAGACAACATACAAATTCAGAGAAGTGTTCCCTTAAAAAACAAAAAGAAGAAAAACTTACGACTTCTTAAGGATACGCCTGGGCCAGTGGATAAAGTTACATATGTTAAAATAAACATCTGGGAATTTCATCTATTCCAATAGAAGACAATGAAGAGTCCTTAAACCCCCCCCCCCAAAAAAATAACTGCTTTTGACATCCTACGTATGTTTTATACTTCTTTGGGAGGGCTGTGTTCCTTCCGTGGTGTGAGGTGTATTAAGACTGCCCCTGAGGAACACAGTTTTGAAAAGGTGAGAGAACTTCTCGTTAAACAAACAAGAAAGGGAAATTGGACAGAGTGCGAGGTCAGGAGAGAAGGCCAGAAAAGGCTGTAGGAGCAAGGGCAGGAAGTTGGCTAGAGAACGCTGACAGGAATTCTGGTTCCTGGAAGAAACTAGTTACATGTACTTCACTGGCTACATAAAAAAAGGCACACAGCCTGAGGAGAGGAGGTGGAGGAGCTGTTTCATGGTCCTAATCTTTGTCTGGACACCCTCCACCCTCTTCCCTTTGGATTTGGAGCAGGCCGAAATGGAAAGAGTTTAGTGACAACGCTGAACGTGGCTATTCATCAGCAATGACATCAGCTAAGATTCATCAACACCTACAAAAATCTTGCAAGTTGTTACACAGCATTTGTCTCTACAGTTTTATTTATTCACATCTTTCTCCCTTCGAATTTATAGTAGTCATCCATTCTTTTATTTTTATTTTGATATGTTTATATTTCCCATTACTATAGCAAATCTCACGGATGTGTTTCTGTTATTAATAACCAGAGATAATATATAATTTATAAGAATAGCTATCATACATCCATCACCTCCCACATGCCAAAAACCAAGAGTGTTACCCTGTGAATATTATCTCTAATCCTCACAAAAAGACTATGAAGTTAATGTTATCTACTTTCTACTCAGGGGGAATCATGGGCTCAGAAAGGCTATATAGGCAATACAAGGTCACACAACTTTACGCTATTCTTATTACTATTTCCAAAGCCTGTGTTGTTTACTATACCGTGCTATTCCGTTCTCTCCGTAAGACTCCTGAATCAAGTGGAAATACCCCCATGTTTCTCAAATGTGTAGGCCAGCAGTATTAAGGATATTTAAAGTTACTTTTTTTCCCCACTAGCAGGCCTCCATTTTCATTTTTTTAAGTGGGCTTCATGCCCAGTACAGAGTCAACATGGGGCCAGAACTCATGGCTCTGACATTAACACCGGAGCTGAGATCAAGAGTGGATGCTTAACAGATTGAGCCAACCAGGTGCTCCCCCCCACCCCCAATTTCCTTTATGCCCAGAGACCCTCAGGAAATTACTACTTTGAAGTGCAGATTAAACTAAAAAAGAATGTAAGTAGTTATAAAAAGCATTTTGTGACATAGAAGGATATTTATTCCGGAATGAGACTTTGAAAACTTTCAGATTTTATGAAGTTTAAGCATTGTATATTCACGAACTAGAAGCCCATCTCTAACTCTATATATTATTCCATCCTCTGCATCTCTACCTCATAGCAGACAAGTAAACAGATATATCCTGGAAAATCCTTTTTCCCCTTTCCTCCTGCATAATATCTCGTACAATTTTTTTTTTAATTTTCACAAAACCAACATTGCCATTACCACTCTGGGTTTAAAACGTTAAGTTGTTTCTTATTAAAATGTTAAAAATAGGGGCGCCTGGGTGGCTCAGTCGGTTAAGCGTCCGACTTCAGCTCAGGTCATGATCTCGCGGTCCGTGAGTTCGAGCCCCGCGTCGGGCTCTGGGCTGATGGCTCAGAGCCTGGAGCCTGCTTCCGATTCTGCGTCTCCCTCTCTCTCTGCCCCTCCCCCGTTCATGCTCTGTCTCTCTCTGTCTCAAAAATAAATAAAACGTTAAAATAAAATGTTAAAAATATAACATAGAGGTCTTTAATTTCTTGTGCCCAGTTACCAAGGATGCAGGTCTTAACCCGTCTCCTCAAAAGTAAACACCACTGCATAAATCGAACTCGCTTAACACTAAAGCAAGATTTTGCTGGATCATTTTGTATTTCACATGAATGTGTGATTTTGTTAATAGTTGATAGTGACTTGAGACGTCAGTATTCAGCTTCCAAGGGTTACATTATATCCAATTCTCTCTTCTTTCAATATTTAAATCATGTGATAGCCATGGGTTGCTTGCTGAAATAAAAAAAAACTAAAAGTTACTTAGTATTTCAAATATCCTAGACATTTCAACCATTTTAAGTAGGATATGTTGATTTATCCTCGTGACAAATCCATAAAGAACTTACAAATAGTACCCCCATTTTACAGATAAGAAAACTGAGTGTAAGTTACGTAGCCAAAGTTACTCATTTAACAAGTGTAGAGCATGGACTCAAATCCAGGTAATCTGACTCCAAAACCCTTTGATGATTTGGCTACACCTCAACATACAACTTTAACTTCCTTTAGCCCTTCTCTTACTCCACCTTAAATTATTGTTATACCTCATTGCCTACACAAAATCAGAAACTAGAGACACAGGCTCTATCTCTCTTACTCCTTTTATCATTTTACCATCTCCTAAGATAAGACATTGCACAAAATAGTTGTGTCCAACAGATTGAACTAAACTATTAAATTAAATTGGACTAATTAATCATGTATTCATTCCATAAATAAGTATTAAACATAGCTCTGTGCCAGTTACTGTAATATATATTAGAGATAAAACATTGAATAATATAGAAAAGGGCCTTTTTGCCCCACAGAAATGAATATTCTACTTCGGTGACATTATTTAAAAAAAAAAATTCTAGGTAATCAGTGATTCAGTTGGCACACTTTTAGTGTCAGTGAAAGAAATTCAACCAACACTAGTTTACATGAAAAGGCAACTTAATGTCTTACATTCCTGAGAAGTCTAAGAGGTCCTGACTTGAGACTCCATTAAATAGGTCTAGGGCTACAAAACTACCATCAGTAAATCCTCTCTTTCTCATTCTTTTATTTTTAATTTTTTAATGTTTATTTTTGAGAGGGAGACAGAGCATGAATGGGGGAGAAGCAAAGAGAGAAGGAGACACAGAACCCAAAGCAGGCTCCAGGCTCTGTCTGAGCTGTCAGCACAGAGCTCGACCTCATGAACTGTAAGCTCATGACCTCAGCTGAGGTCGAACACTTGACCGACTGAGCCACCCAGGTGCCCCTCTCTTTCTCACTCTTGATTCTGCTTTCCTCATTCTGCTTTGTCCTTAGGCAGAGCTCTTTCCACTTAATGGCAACAACAAGAGCTCCCAGCAGCTCCAACTTAAAATCTAGCAACTCCGGTATAGAGGACGTACTTTTTGCTAAAAGTTCCAGCAAATATTTTTGGTGGGGCTCTTATTGTCCATATTTGAGTCACACATCCATCTCCAAATCAATCAAACTGGCCAGGCCCTGATAACGTGCTCATAGTTCATCCCTATAGTAAGCAGTGGCTTCTGGAACACTGGGGACGCAGAAGCTTGCCAGTAAACCATATACCTATTACTGTCAGTGAAACAAAAGTGTTAGCTATTCCAGAAACTCACAGGGCAAGAAACAGTTCTCTATCCACATCCTTCTAAGAAATTACCCTCCATAAAATGATCACCACCACCAAAAAAGATTTTTTTAAACCTTAGTTTCAATTATTTTGTTGCACTGGTTACTCTACTAAGGTCAACCATTATATTTAACCCATTACCTTTAAAAAAAGAGAGATAATCTCACTAGCAAAAGCAGCAGCCTAGTAGTCAGATTCTAAACTGATGTATGCATTGAAAGGGCTTCATTTGAGAGCTATTTTATATTAAAAAAATCTAAATTCCAACAAAACGTTTTATTGCTTCTCCTAGTTTATTGGGATTATAATCTCTTCAACTCATACCATGTCCATAGAAATCCTCTCCTGAGTTCAAACAATCCTTATTTGTATAGCATTGGTTGATCTCAGAAATGCTTGATAAAGACTGTCACAAAATAGTCCATAAAAAGTGAATTCAAAGTCAAATTGATTCACATATTAAAATTCTGAAAAACAAAATTGTATAAAATGCAACCATAATGTATAAAACACACTGGGAGACTAAAATTAGTGGGAAGGTCAGGGAATGGGGAGCAAACAGAAGTAATTGAAGTACTCATTAACTCCTTTCACTTTGGGGGACTGAATGGGTAAGGAGTGATAAACAACCTCCCAGTTGATTATGAGAACATGGGGAGCAATCAAAGTTTAAAAAAAAAAGACAAAGAAATCAAGGTAGCTACAGTGAATAACTTGGAAACAGATAAGAAATAAAAATAAAGAAAGCAGCTGACAAACTGAAAAAGGTGACTGGGGAATCCTTACAGGACAATAAAAGAAAGCAGGCTTTTTTACAAAATGTACGGACAGATTTCCAACTATAATCAAAAAGCTCAAGAGACATTAACATTGAGCCTATTAGTTAAAATCAGAACTAAATGCAGCCAGTATCATTTCAGATTCCGGTAGATAGCATCAATCCATAAGAAAAGATCCCTTGAGTGTTATTAGTGAAAAATTTAAAGGTACCAAAGTATATATGCATACTGCATAAACTAGGCTAACTACAGAAACAATAAAAAGGACCGTTTAAGACACTTACATAAACAAACAATAAAACAAAGGAACAAAATTGATGAAAACCTTTCTTTCTAAGGGATTTGGGATTATCATACCAAACAAGAAGTCCTGCTTAAAATGGTGAGGTCATGGATAAGAAAGGAATTTTTTGCTAAAATGTTAGTAAAGGGGTGGAGACCCAGATTAGGCTTCTACTTAGCAGACCAACCTAATATTTTTCTGAGGGTTGACAGAAAGAGTCCTATATATTCATCAGAAAACATTAAATTTTCTCTGGAGCACACAGCCAGACAGTATTTTGCACCCTCTCTTGGAGTTAGTGAATAAGTTCTGAATAGTAGAATGCAGGAGTGAGTGACAAATGATACTTCCAGGCCTGACCCCAAAATCTCTTGGACCTCCTTCAAGTTCTTTATTTCATTTGTCCAAGGAGATGGTAGAGCCACTACATAAAAGGTTCCTGGTGCCCTGAGTGACTACAAGGAGCAGAGAGCCTCTCTATGGACCCACAGCAAACCATGACATAAACATTAAATGTTCATTTTATTACACAAAAAATATCAGCCTCCTCCAACTTATACACTAACATAGGCCCAGAACCAACTGAAGAAAATTGAATTATGTTATAAAACCAGATGGTTTTTGAAAAGAGAGCTAAGGAAAGACCAAAAAAAAAAAAAACCAAAAAACAAAAAAAGGCTCTGCCATACAACTAAAGTCCACAGATAGATGAGGCAGAATAATTACTGAAAAAAAAAGTTCACATTATATGAAATAGCACAAGGGTATTTAAAAGAAAGCCTGTCTAATATAAATTAGAATTGTATACTGTGCTGTGTTGCACGCTAATTCCCCTCTTGGATGGCAAATCTTCAGTATAATATGCTAAACGCAAAGACTTAAAAAAAATATGACCTTGATAGTGAAATAATCTAATCAGGGTGGTGTCTATCAGGGTAATACAAGGGAGAAATGGAGCATTGTGCACAGCAGGTGAATTAAAGAGTAGAGATTAAGAATTTAGTAATAGCAGCTTTCTTACTTATTCTGTAAGGACAGCTTTACCCTAGAACCAAAACCAGATAAAGACATTACCAACAAATAAACTATTGATCAATAACTCTCATGAACACATATACAAAAACCCTCAACAAAATATGAGCAAATTGAATCAAACAATGCATAAAAAGAGTTATACAGTGTGATGAACTGGGGTTTTATTTAAGGTGTTCAAGACTGGTTTAATGTTCAAAAATAAATTAATGTCATGGTGTTGAGAAAACTGGATATTCACAAAAGAATAAAATTGATCCCCTATCTTGCACAACTCACAAAAGTTAACGCAAAGTGGATTAAAGGATTACATTTAAAACCTGAAATTGTAAAACTCCTAGAAGACAACATGGGGAAAAATCTCCTTGACATTGGTCTGAGCAACGATTCTTGGATATACAAAAAGCAAAGGCAACAAAAGCAAAAATAAGCAGGTGGAACCACATTAAACCAAAAAGATCTGCTCAGCAAAGGAAATCAACAACAAATGAAAAAGCAACCTTTGGAATGGGAGAAAATATTTCCAAACCATATATCTGATCAGAGGTTAATGTCAAAATATATAACGAACTCATTCATACCAAAAAAGGTAAATAATACAACTAGAAAACAGGCAGAGGGCCTGAATAGACATTTTTTTTTTCAAAGAAGACATACAAATGGCCAACAGGTACATAAAAATATGCACTGGGGCGCCTGGGTGGCTCAGTCGGTTAAGCATCCAACTTCAGCTCAGGTCATGATCTCGTCGTCTGTGGGTTTGAGTCCCAATTTGCGCTCTGTGCTGACAGCTCAGAGCCTGGAGCCTGATTCGGATTCTGTGTCCTCTCTCTCTCTCTCTCTCTCTCTCAAAAATAAATAAGCATTAAAAAAAATTTTAAATATGCACATCACTAATCACCGGGAAATGCAGAGCAAAACACCTGATACCTATTAGAATGGCAGTCATCAAAAAGGTGAGAGAACAATGCTGACAAAGATGTGGAGAAAAGGGAAACAGTGCATTGTTGGTGGAAATGTAAACTGGTGCATCCACTATGGAAAACACTACAGAGGTTCCTCAAAAAAATTAAAAATAGAACTACCATGTGATCCAGCAATCCCATTTCTAGGTATATATCCAAAGGAAACAAAACCATTATCTTGAAAAAATATTTATACTCCCGTGTTCGTTGCAGCATTCATTTCTGTATTCATAGAAATAGAGAACAGAAAAGTAGTTGCCAGGAACTGGGATTGGGGAAAATAGAGTTTGGTTAAAGGGTACAAACTTTCAGTTATAGGATGAATTAGGTCTGAGAATCCACTATGTTACATGGTGATTATAGTTAATAACACTGCATGCTATCATTGAAATTTGCTAAGAAAGTAGAACTTAAATGTTCTCATCCCAACCCCCCCCACCACAAAATATGCAGAGTACTACATTTTTCATTGACTGTAAAAAATTTTAGGAAAAAAACCCCACAAAAATCGGGAGCTAAGAATATTGACAATCCATAATCCCAACACTCCGAGGACCACTAATATCATTTCACAGTTATAGTGTAAGGTTAATAGCTGATATTACCTGTGGTATCCCTATTTTTTTCTCTTCAGTGACTACTTTTTTATTATTATCACTTGAGTATAGTTGACACACAATGTTACATTAGTTTAAGGTGTACAACTTAGCATTACTTAAGCTAACCAAATTAGAACTGAAATGCTCCCATTTAGGAGAATGGTTATGTAACTTAGAGTATTTACAGGTATGGCATATTCAGTTTAAAATAACATTTACAAAGACATTGTCAGGATAGAGGATCAGGTTGACGATAAAAGACTGAGTAGTAAAAAATAGTACTCCTCCTCCTCCTTCTCCTCAATCTTTATATCTATATCTATATCTATATCTATATCTATATCTATCTGTGTATATATATATTCTGTATATATGCTAAGATTTTCATTATTTCCTGAGGATAAATTTCTAGAAGATGAATTCTTAAGTCAGTCACAGTGAACCATATAAACTGAAGGCAGAAAACATATGCTGAATTAAAGAATTCTAGTTATTTTTTGGAGATGCTTCCTTCTAGTAATTATAACACACAGGAAAAGCTACATAGGAGTGCCTGGGTGGGTGGCTCAGTTAAGCATCTGACTTTGGTTCAGGTCAGGATCTTGCAGATGTTGAGTTCAACCCCCGCATCAGGCTCTGTGCTGACAGCTCGGAGCCTGGAGCCTGCTTCAGATTCTGTGTCTCCCTCTCTCTCTCTGCCCTTCCCCCATTTGTGTTCTCTCTCCCTCTCTCAAAAATAAGATAAACATTTTTTTTAATCTACATAAATACTGCTAAAATTTGCAATGCGCTGACAGTATTGGCATATTGCAAATTAATGACATGTTCAAGTAGATTGGAATTATTTCTTGAATTGGATGAGAAGACACATATTTACCAGTGGAATGAATTTTTGAGCTCCTGGACTATTTAGAATGATGTATTTTAAGTACCCATCATGTCACATACCTATACACACACAAATTTGCCATCTATGATGGCACAACCCACTAGGCTTTTCTAATTGAGAAATAGGCAATATTTCTCAATCCAGATAGATCCTGAAAAGTTGTCTCAGCAAAAGATAAAGAAAAAGGATGTATATTTCTCCAAAGCTCCTTGTTCTGTCCCTGCCTTCCTATGATAATAACCAATTTTACATAAGGAAGTTGCCCATCCTTGACTTTTCCTTCTACTTGAAACCCAGCTGCATTCCAGATTGCTAATAAATGAAAGATCAATTGCATCATAGGCGCTTGACTAAATGCCATTTCAAGTGGCACATTTCCAAGGTAGCAAAAGCTATAATATTGACCAAAACAAAGAAACTACTGAAGTTGTTGGAATTAAAGATGATAGATATATGTGTGATTTTTCCAGCAAACACCAACTCTTGAGTTCACTTTTAGCTGTATTCTGGGAACAAAGAGATGGGATTTAACTAACCATATTTTAAAATACAAAACATAAGAATGTAACTTTTAAAGCATGATAACTTTTTAAAAATTGGAACCTTGAATACAAAATAGAAGTCAGGAAATAAATACACATGCATACAAAAATTTAGTATAAAATAAAGATAAGGCAATGACTGATTATTCCATAAATGATGCTGTAAATCTGGATAGCCATCTGGGGGGAAATATAATTGCATCCATACCCCATATCTTATTCTAACAAACACTCCAATATATCAATATTTAATGTAAAAATGAAAACATAGCAGTTCAGAAGAAAATATGGGAAAAAACCACTTCCATAACCCAGAAGTAGAAGTGTTTTTAAGTATGGAAACAGAGAAGCTATAAAAGAAAAGATGGTTAAATTAAACCTAATTTTTAAAAATATAACCTATATGACAAAAAAGAAACTCACCAAAATTTATGTCAAAGATTACCAGCAAAATAACAAAGTGAGAAAATAATTATAATTCAAATTACAGACAATGGGCTAATATTTCTTGAATATACAAATATTTTTCTAATACTTCTCTGGTATACAAAGAGTATCTGCATACTGAGCAGAATAATTTCAAAAAACAATAGAAAATATAGGCAAAGAATATGAACATATATTTCACAGAACTGTAAATACAGATGGCTCTCTCACATGCTGATCAAGAAAAGGAATTAGAATTATTGACCTTACCTTCAGGACCTATCATCATTCACAAATAATTAGAAGGTAGGTATTTAGGAATGACAATGTCACCTATAATATTTGAAATTTGCAATTTAATAATATTTGATTAGTCCCGTGGTGAATTTTTCTTCCATCCCTGTTAAGTTTACAGAGTGAGTTTGTATTGAAAAAAACCACAAAGGAAAAATTATAAAACTTTGCAAAAATCAGGAAAGAAGAAACAATAGGGTGGTTTGGGTTTTTATTTGTGCTTTTTTTTTTCAGTTGGTTTTTTGGAGGGGGAAGGGGTCTGTCAACTTTTTAAAAACACATGATTCACAAATTCTGAAAAGTAAAAATAAACATCATCATCCATAATCACACCTGAAATGGTCACATTAAGCACTTTAATGTAATTTCACTCTCCATTTCCTCTATAAATATACATTCTTTTAGTATACAAACACACACACACACACACACACATACATACAATATACATTATATGTACAGAATATATTATACACTGTAATATGGTAGAATTTTCTAATCTGCATTTTTCATTGAACATATCATAATCTGGTAAAAGAGTTTTAACCAGCTTTGAAGGAAATACAAAGATATTTTAATATATGATATAGCCATTTCCAAAATAGCCGTAAATAAGAATGGGAGTTTGGCAGAGGGAGGCTAAATTTGAGTTTCTTCACAGCAACGTGTGAATCTGTTAAAAGACTTATTATTTTTCTGTTGTCGTGTTTCCTTTCCAGGCAGAAAGACTCCCCCCCCCGCCAAAAAAAAAACGCACTTTCAATTTCTTTCCCACATAAGGTGGAGTGGCTTACCTGAGTGGTGTGTTTGAAAACAGAATTGTCCATATGCAACTCTGCTCCAGGGTTCTCTTGGCCTCTCTACAGGACGTAAGTTACCTGTCCCAGTGGATAAGACTTGCACCTACCCTTTCTGCATATGCCTGAGTGGGTACATTTAATTCTATAGTAAAGCACTGGGAAGCACATCAAAACTACAATCATCAATACAGCTTTAATCTATAATTAGGTTGCTACTTTGATCTTGAGATGTCTGCCTCTTCTCATTTGACTTGAACTGGCAAGGTGAAGAAAGTGGTAGTATGTGTTGACTCCCTAAAACTCTAACTTTGTCTATGACTCCATTTCCAATTCACAAAACATTTCCACGTTCATTATCATATTTGATTCTCAAAGTAACCCTTGGATGTAGGAGGGAAGATATTAACATTTGTTGAGTGAACGCCTACTATTTGTCAGAAATATGCCAAGACATTTACCTTTTTTTTAATGTTAATTAATCCTCACAACTCTCAAAAATAGAATTAGCCCTTATTTTAAAGATCTGAAAGTGGAGTCTCAGAGAGGTGAAATGATTTGCCTAAGACAGACAACTGCTGAGTGGCAAGACTAAAAGTTCAAACAGACTATAAATGCCGGGATCACATCCCTCATTCACTTTGTATTCCCAGGTCCTGCTGGTCTCATGCTTGGCACAGAGAAGGCATTCAACAAAAATGGTTAAATAAATGATTCCAAATAAAAGCTCTTTCCACTGCATCATAAAGGGAGAACAGAGATTTTTTTTTTAAACCACAAAAGTCAGGGAAACTTCAAGCTACAATCCTACTTCCCTGGGAGTTAGTGGGGGCTGTGCAGGGAGAGCCAGAGGCTCATTTCTGGAGATGTGTATGGAAATGCTATGAGTTTGTATGTGACACGTCAGAAAACAGAACAGACTACGAAATGTTGAGATCTGGTATTTCATAGAGTCCTTGTCACTACTGAAGCAGTGAGATCTTTGACACAATCATTTGCTTGCTCCTATGATTCTCTCATCTGTAAAATAGAAATGTTAAAAAATTATCTTGGAAGGTGTAGTAATCCCAACATTCTACAAATATATGAAGCCCAAAGCTTAATCTTAACAAGAAAAAATGCTGCTGCTCTCTAAGCAACAAAGACTGTGTATTTATTGTGCAGTTATATTAAGAAACTGGAATTTAATAAATTATTAAGGGTGAATAAAAGCACTTATAGTTTTGACTATAACATAGTTCTTTCACAGCCACAAGTCTACAAACCCAGAAACTCCTGCGGCTAGAAAGACAGGAGATGTTAACCCATAAAATTGGAACATTCTAACAGGAAGTTATGGCATAGATTTGTTTGGAAATGTATTGTTCCAAAAGTCGTGATTTAGGACTTGCTGTTTACACTGAGCAGATCTAAGACCAAATAGGAAAACAGTTTTCCCTAAGGAAAGTAAAAGAGATATAGCTACCTTTCAGCTTTCTCTCTCCTTTGTGTCTCACACATGAACACGCAAACACACACACATGCACGCGCGCGCGCGCACACACACCCACACACCATGAATGATACATTTTGCCACAAACACACACCAGACAGGAAAAGGAAACTAAAAGAAGCGGTCATTGTCTTTTTTACATCTGATAATGCACGCCCAGCAACAGGTAACAATGAAGGAAATCTGCAACGATATGCATTCTGCTATATCTTTGCTGACCTGAATCTTTCACAAGAAAGTAGGTAACATCTTCCATTAACAGAAGACAAGCTTTAAAATTTGCTTAAGTTAACCAGCATAGTTATTATGCTATTTGAACTTTTTTTAAGATGCAGACATAAGATTCAAAATGACAGCAGAATGTACATGTCAAAAAATATTCTGTCTAGTGGCCTGATTTTTGAGGAAATAAAGAAACCTGAAAATTAACTTAGTCTACTTACAACAGGTTTAAAGCACAGTGTTCTAAAAAAGAAAAAATAACCACAGAATGCATTAAGATCATCATTGCCTGCATCCAGAGGCATACAAGTAATTAACTATTGGATAGAAGTTCTAGCCAAATCATTCCTACAAAGTAGCAACAAAGGAGTGTTTCTTGCTAGATAACCAGCAAGTATCATCTTGCCAATTTTCCAAAGAAAAGGGCATGGGGGAAGGACCAATGTGTATCATTGTCAAAAAATGGTGTTATGTATATGTTAGAATTATTAAGCAAGTAGTTCTTTAATTTTTTTTGGTGGGGGGCTGGAAAAAGAGAGAGAGAGAGAGACTGTGAGCAGGGGAAGGGCAAAGGGAGAGAGAGAATCTTAAGCAGGCTCCACACCCAGGGCATAGCCCAATGCGGGGCTCTTTCCCATGACCCTGGGATCATGATTGAAACCAAAATCAAGAGTCAGACACTCAACCAACTGAGCCACCCAGGCACTCCTAGCAAGTTCTTTTAAAACAAACTGGGTAGGGTGGCCTATATAATATTAGTATGTAAATGATTATTATTTAGTCAATCAGAGATTTATAGTCCTCGCTGTAACTTTTGACTCCCTCCTGAAAATCTAACCCTGACAACACTTATCTACCATTAATATCAATAAAAGTCTCTTCTGCTTCGGCAGCTTCATAGTGATAATCTAGCCAGAATTAAAAATAGTCTCTTACAAATGTACCCTTTAGCATTCAAAGCACTCATACATCTGTTACCAAGAAGTACAGAACACACGAGCAAAAAGGGGCATCAGGTATAATCTTCTAAAATCTCCTCATATGACAAATCATTTAATTCAACAAATACCTTTTGTGTATTTACTAAGTAGGTGCTATGCTGGGGTAAGGAGGAAAACAAAATATAAAATAAAAAATGCAAATGCTATCATCACAGGGTTTGCCCAGTTGTCAAAATTCATCTAATTTACAAGAGCCTGACCCTGGACTTGTGACCATAGAGCCTTACTCACAAGATCTCTTCAGTATGTAGCTGACCTTCTGTTCTTTTTTCGTCCTTTAAACCACATAGCTACTATGACTCTCATTTTACAGATGAAGCAATGGAGGACTAAACAATTAACAAGCTTAAAATTACATACCTAATAAGCTTCAAAGCCAGGCTTTATCTTATGTTTCCAGACACCTAGCCCACTGCTCCTACTACTATACCGGAAGTGGTAAGTAACACTCTGTGAATAGGTAAACTTGCATCATTTGGTAATGGCTGCCTGAACTACATGGTTAAAGGGGTAATTGTTGACTATATCCAAGTTTAGGGGGAAAGAGTTCTTTAACTGATTACTGATGGCTGCCCTGGACACAAGAATGGGGATGATAGCAAATGTGTCCAATACTTTCCAATCGTACACAGAAGTTTTATTACTAACTCAAGAGTCATTCATATAACCAAACAAATACATTATTATGATATAATTAAAAAGTTATATAATATGTAATATTTCCCATTTTATCTATCCAAAAAGCTATTATATATATATATTTATATATATAATTATTATATATATATATGTATTATGTGATGCTAGGTATTGGTAATATAAAAATGGGTAATATTTAGTCTCTGTCCTAAAAGAGCTCATAGTCTAGCAAGAAATACAGAAACAGCTAATACAATAAGATAAGCATTGTATTTGTAAACATGGCTCTAATATTCTGATGTAATGTCTTCAAATTTATAACATGGGGAAAACGAGCTTTGGTATCTTCTTATACCAAATATTAAGTGAATGTTTTAATATGACCTAAAATTATCACAATAACCACAGTTAAAGGGCATATGATGAATGTAACCTTTATAAGCTTGTTGTATAAAGTAAATGATATAATGCCTTTTAAGTGTTTAATATGGTGTCTGAAACAGAGCACTCTAATACCAGCTACTGTAAATTAGCCAAGTGCCCCTTCCTGAAGCTCTACCATAACTGCCACTAAAATGCTCATAAAAGCACAAATATAAAAGTCACAAAACCAAAAACTGAACTAAGATTCAAACTGTTGTCAAAATCTGACACTAAATAGAAAGGCTATGCAAATAGTTTGGAAAATATCAGTAGACTTGTTTCTGAGTGGAGATGGTAAGTTGTAGATAGCAGCAGGTAGGGAAAAAAAATGGTAAATTGGCATAATTTTTTAATATGGAAAATTGGAGAAATTTGAAAGCAAAGAACACTAGATGAATTAAAATTCCAGAGGGGAAAAAGGTGTTCTCTAGGGATTATGGATTAAATTGTGTCCCTCAAAAAGATACGTTGAAGTCCTACCCACAGTACCTATGAATGTGACCATATTACAAAATAGAGACTTTCTAAATGTTATCAAGTGAACATGAGGTAAGGGAAGTATCCTCCAGAACTGTGAGAAAATAAATGTCTCTTGTTTAAGCCACCTAATTTGTGGTAATTTGTTAAAGCAGCCACAGGAAACTAATACAGTATATGAGGAAACACTCCTGACCATTTCTTTCCCTGGGGGTATTTTCCGATTCTGGCCATGGCTGAAGATCAGCTTTTCCCAGGTAGAAAGACTATAGCACAGCATCTAGCAGCCCAATGGGGTTGGCAGGGCACATTAGAAACTGGTGAAGCACAAAACTTGGGCCCAAATTTCCCCATTTGCTGAGTCCTAAAAGTAGAATGGCAAGCTGGAGGCTAGATCAAGAGGCTTTTAAATGCACAGAAAAATCCTAAAAGTCTTATGAAGAGGTGGATAAATGTAACCAGTACCCAAGAGGAGAAAATAGAAGAAGCAAATCCAAAGATTATTCACATATTGGGCTGAACAGAGAAGGATGATTACTGGGAAATCAAAAAAAAAAAAAAAAAAATGGTATGAGCCATACCATTACCCAAACTCACTGCTTTTAGAGGCTTTCTAGGCATCTACTTGAGAAGGGGAAACCCAGGCAGAGTCCAGTAGACTTCCTGAGATTAAGAGACAGTGCTGAAATCTGGAGACACGAAGTCAGTGAGAGTTTGCTGGAAAGAGTGCCTGGAGGAAAGAGCAATAAAAAGAAAGAATGTTGGAGAACTGTATAGTCCCCTTCAGATTTTCAGATAAGCCTGATCAGCACAAGCATGTGAGGAAACTATCTGAGGCCAAGGAGACAAAGCTGAAAGGGTTATAGATATTAAGGCTTGATGCTTACACAGATCCAGGAATAGTGCCACTTAACAACAATAACAACAACTAGGAAAAAAAAAAAAAAGGAAAAATCCTAATTCCTGAGGCAGTGAGTGGAGTAGTACACAAAAGGGTTTATCCCGGGAGTGAGGAAAATTTAACTCTAGACTGAGCATGGCTCCAGTCCCACCTCATAAATCTTTTTTTTTTCTTCTTTTTTTTTTTTTTATGAAACTTATTGTCAAATTGGTTTCCATACAACGCTCAGTGCTCATCCCAACAGGTGCCCTCCTCAGTGCCCATTACCCACCCTCCCCTCCCCCCCCACCCCCCATCGACCCTCAGTTTGTTCTCAGTTTTTAAGAGTCTCTTATGTTTTGGCTCCCTCCCTCTCTAACTTCTTTTTTTTTTTTTTTTCTCCTTCCCTTCCCCCATGGCTTTCTGTTAAGTTTCTCAGGATCCATCACCTCATAAATCTTAAAAGCAACACTTAAAAGGATCAAACTATTTCCAAGAAATTTAATTATATCCCAGACAAAAGGTCAAGAATATTTATAAGAAGAGAAAAGTATCTGGAAATAAAATGACAAAATTCACAATATTTGACATCCAATCAAAGATTATCAGTTGTGCAAAGAAGCTGGGTAGTATGACCCATTAACGAGATTTAGAAGATAAAAAAACTAAAACTACAATTTGAAAGATTTAAAAATGCAAGAGCTAAAATAACCAGAAGATTTAAAGGAATAGCAATAAAAAATACCCCACATAAAACACAGAATAAAAAAGAATTTTTAAAAATCAGCATAGCCCCAGAGACCTCCATTACAACTTCAAGCAGCCTAACATATGTATAATGAAAAGCTACATAGCAGAAAAAATTATAAAATACTTGATAAAGGACTTGTATCCAAAATATATAAATAACTCTAAAAAGTCAATAATAATAAAACAGCTCATTTTTTATTTTTTTAATGTTTATTTATTTTTGAGACAGAGAGAGACACAGCATGAGCAGGGAAGGGGCAGAGAGAGAGAGAAGGAGACACAGAATGTGAAGCAGGCTCCAGGCTCTGAGCTGTCAGCACAGAGCCCGACGCGGGGCTCGAACTCACGAACTGTGAGATCATGACCTGAGCCGAAGTCAGACGCTTAACCGACTGAGCCACCCAGGAGCCCCAAAACAGCTCATTTTTAATGAGCCAAAGATCTGAATATACATTTCATCAGAAAAGATATACAGATAATAAAGAAGCATATGACAAAATGCTTAACATTATTACACATCAGAAAATACAAATTAAAATCACATTAACAGACTACTATTAACACACCTATTAAAATAGCTAAAATTTGAAAGACTGACTATACCAAGTATTCATGAGGATGTGGAGACTGGACTCTCATACGCTGCTCTAGCTATATAAATGACACAACACCTTTGGAAAACAGCTTAACACTTCCTAAAACTTTATATATGCACCTATCATTTGGTCTGGTCATGCCACTCCTTGGTATCTACCCAAGAAAAATAAAAGCAAATGACCATACAAAGTCTTGCCCATAAAAGTTCATAGTAAGTTGATTTGTAATAAACAAAACCCAAAAGCAACCCAACAACAGGTAAGTGAATTAATGTAATATAGCTGTACAATGAGATACTACTTAGCATTAAAAAGGAACAAATCATTGTTACACACTACAACATGATGAATATCTAAATGATTATGCTGAATGAAAGAAGCCAGGCTAAAAAGAGCATATATTGCATGAGTCCGTTTATATAAAATTCTAGAAAATATAAACTAATACACAGTTACAGAAGGTATACTGATAGCTGTGTGGGGTCAGGGAAGTGGAGAGTCAGAAAGGAGGAATTTCAAAGGATCATGAGAAAATACATGGTGCATACATATGTCAAACTATCAAAATGTTTTGCAATTTCTATAATTTATTGCATGTCAATTAGATCTCAATGATACTTTTAAAAATTCACACAAAGAGTACTTCAGGCCCAGTTGGCTTCAGTAGTGAACATTAAAACATTTAAAAAAAAAAAAAAAGAACCCATATAGGGGCATCTGGGTGACTCTGTTGGTTAAGCTTCTGACTCTTAATTTCAGCTCAGGACATGATCTCACCATTCATAAGTTCAAGTCCCTTGTGGGGCTCCTTGCTGATGGTGCAGAGCCTGCTTGGGATTCTCTTGCTCGCTCTCTCTCTCTCTCAAAATAATTAAACTTTTTAAAAAACCATAAAAGGGTGCCTAGGTGGCCCAGTCAATTGAGGGTCTGACTTCAGCTCAGGTCATGATCTCACAGTTCATGGGTTCAAGCCCCACGTCAGGCTCTTTGCTGACAGCTCAGAGCCTGGAGCCTGCTTCGGATTCTGTGTCTCCCTATCTCTCTGCCCCTCCCCCCCCTCAAAAATAAATGGATATAAAAAAATTGTTTTAAGCCATATATTTCATGTAAACTCTTTCACAGAATACAGAAAGGGAAAATACTTTCTGTTGTCCCAGATACCAACATATCCTCTGATACCAAAACCTGGCAAGGACATTATTACATTAAAGGAAAAACACAAGCCAATGTGGCTTATAAAAATAAATTCAAATATCTTTTGAATAAATTCAAAGGCTTATAAAAATAAATTCAAATTCAAAAATAAATTCAAAATTCAAGGTATTAAGGTGAATTCAGCAATATATAAAATATATCATTACCAAGAAGGAGGGAATGTTTGGATTAACATATATAATTAGTGTAATTCACTATGTTAACAGAATTTTTAAAATTATCATTTTAATATATGTATAAAAGTTATTTGATAAAATCTAAAACTTGTTCATGATAAAAGCTCTTAGCATACTAGTAGATAGGAGATATCTACTAGATCGATATCATACTAGATAGAAGGAAACTATCTTAATCTGAGAAAAATTAGAGCAACAAAACTCCTACAGTTAACATCTTACTTAACGGCAAAATATTGCATACTCTTCCTTTTAGTTAAGAAACATGATAAGGATAACCACATCACCATTTCTATTCAATATTATACTTTCACTAACACAAGACAACTGAATAAAATCTTTTAAACTTGAAAAGGATATGACTGGGTATATAGGAAACCTAAAAAAATCTGCAAATATTAGGATTAGTAAGTAAATTAGTGTACATAGTGAATTAATGGTCTATAAATATGAGTTCAATGTACAAAATGCATTTTTATACACTTGCAAGAAACAACTAGAAAATGTAATTTTAAAAAGAATACCATTTATTTAGCATCCAAATATAAAATATATAGAAATAAATCTAATAAAATCTATAAAAGATGTATATGATGAAAAACCATAAAATGTTACTAAGTGGGATTTAAGAAACCTAAGTAAATGTAAAAATATGAAATATTCATGGATTAAAAGCCTGTTAAAATGCCAATTCTCTTCAAATTAATCTACTGTCAAAGCAATCCTAATCAAAATACCAATATATTTATTATGTGAAAGAGAAATCACAAGTTGATTCTAAAATTTATATGAAATTGAAAGGCCCTAAAGTAGCCAAGGCAATCTTGAAAAAAAAAAAAAAAAAACAGAATCTGACACCTTAAGATACCAGACTTCAAGATTTACCAGAAACAACATTCGTAAAGATAATGTGGTATTTGCAAAATGATATACAAGTACACCAGTGGAACAAACTAGAGTCCAGAAACACATAAATGGTCACCTAATTTACTTTAAAGTATTTTTACTTTTAGTATGGGAACAATGGGCTTTTAAATAATGGTGTTAGAATAACTGGATATATAAATGGGAAAGAATGAACCATGGTTACCTCATATCATATATAAATGTTTTTATATAAAAAAACAAATTAATTTGATATGGATCATAGACCTAAATGTTAAACAATAAATCTTTTAGAATAAAAAAAAGAAAAGAAAATATTGTCATGACCTTGGACTGGGCAAAATTTTCGTGAAAGAACACAGAAATCACTAACCATTAGAGAAAAAAATTGAGAAATGGCATTTCATTAAAGTTAGGATATTGTGGCCATCCAAAGCATAACTAAAAAAGTGAAAACGTAAGCCACACAGAGAGAAAATATAACTGATAAATGAGTTCACATCCAGAAAACATAAAAAAAACCTCTTAAAAATCAAATTAAGAAAGACAGACATCTCAACTTTTAATGGGTATATTTCTGTAAGTGGTACCTATAAGAAAGGATATAAAATGACTATTTACATATGTAAAAACATACATAAGTAGTCATCAAGAACATTGAAATTAAAACAGTGAAATGCTTCTCCACATCAACCATAATGGCTAAAATTAAAAATGGTTGATCATACCAAGTGCTGGTAAAAATACAGAGCAACTAGAATTCTCATGTATTAATAAACTGGAGTGTAAGCTGATAAAACTACTTTGGAAAACTGCACTGGTGATGTTATGACCCACCAATTCCAATCCTAGGTATATATCCAAGAAAAACTGATGTTCAAGAATGTCCCAAATTCCTTTATTTATTATAACCAAATGCCAGAAACAACCAAAATAACTATCAAGAGTAAAATGAAAATATAAATGGTAACATGGGATGATACACACAAATTCTAAAAAATGAACTACCACCAGATACAACAAAACAGGTCATAATGCATGATTCTACTTATGTAAGATACTGCCTTAGGTTGTAAACAAAGACAGGACATGATCAGAGAATACTAAAGTTAATTCAGTCACCAACCATTAAGCAAGCAAGGAGAATAATGTAAAGCAAGGAAGATAATATAAAAACATACAGTAAAAATTCTGCCATGAGGGTATACATGGGATCCAAAATATTAAGTAAAGTTTGGAGTATCAGGATCTGGCTGCTTCTTACAGATTTGCTCTAAACTCTGACATAGATCTCACTAGGCAAAAACTATGGTGTTTATAGGGCTGTGTTCCTTCTAAAGATTCTAGAGGGAAATCCATTGTCCTCACCTTTTCCAGCTTTCGGAAGTTGCCTGCATTCCTTGGTTTGTGACTCCTTCTGTGTTCAAAATCAGCAATACCAGCCAAGTCTTTCTTACATTGCGATGTTCTGATACTGACTTTTCTGCCTCCCTCTTTCACTTTTAAGGATCTTTGTGATTACACTGGACCTTCCCAGACTCTCCAGGATAATCTTCCCATTTTAAAGTCATCCATTATCAATCTTAATCTTCAGGCTTAATTCCCCTTTGCCATGTAACACAACATATTCACAGGTTTGGGGGGCCATTATTTTGCTTCTACAGTTGGGTATCCATCCATGACCCAAATTCCCTCACACCTTCCCTCTCAAGATGTAAATAATACCCTGAATTTAGTGTTCAGCAATAGCATATGTATTTTGAACTATTCTACATGTTCGTAGGCAAAGCAATAAACAGTGTTATTTTAAAGTCTTTTTATGGACAACATAATATATGTAAAACTCTGCAATTTATCTTTTCATTTAATATTGTGTTTTTGTATAGCCCTACATCATGTATTTTTAGTGGTGTTCTATATGTATATATCATGATGGACATTCTTGGATCTATCAACTCGTGCCCATGTGCAAAAGTCTTTCTTGGCTCAATACCTAAAAGTAGAATTGCAGGAAGGAAGATAAGCATGTCTTTAAATTAACTTATTATCAAATTGCTCTCCAACATGGGTTTGCCAATTTACATTTCTATGAGCACTGTATTGCGCTCTCATTTCTCTGGATCCTTACAGCCTTTTAAAGATTTCCCCGCTGTTATAGGCTGAAATGTGTTCTCCGAAATTTCAAATATTTAGTTCTAACCCCCAGTACTTCAGACATTGACTATATTTGGAGATTGGGGTTTTTAAAGAGTTAATTAAGTTACACTGAGGTAATCTGATGGGCCTTAATCCAATATGACTGGTGCATACACAGTATCTTTTCATAAGCTTATTGGTCATCCAGGTTTTTTATGAGTGTTGTCTCTTATTCACTTGCATATGTCTGATACATTCTAGTGAGTCCATCCTTAAATAGTTATATACATTACAAATATCTTTTTGTTTTTTGTCTGACTCTGATATAACTTAGTTTTAACTTCGCTAAACAGGAATTTTTAATTAAATACTTAATTTAAATACTTAAACCTTTCTGGTTTATTTGTTTCTGTTTCTTTTTCATCAAAAGTATGTCTGTCCTGATGTCATACAGTGCCCTATATTTTCTTCTCTAAGTTTTAAGATTTTGCTTCACAAATTATTGTATGATGTAGGTGATATGATACAGATTCTCTTTCAAGACCAAAGCATTCATTCTGCATACCTTCCCTCACCTGTCAGGTGTGTTGGCTGCTTATGGATTGCAACTATATCTCTAAGGATCACCTTCAGTCAAATATTGCAGCCTCATCCAAGGTTGCAATCCTTCCCTGAGAGCGGTCCATGTACAATGACTACTCAATGAGACTTTACAAAGGCCAGGTCCCCCATTTGTTATTTTTACCTTTCTAACATGTAAAATTTAGTAAATACCATTCTTCTAGCAATATTTAATTGAACTTTATCAGTTTCTTTGGCTGTCATTAT
This sequence comes from Acinonyx jubatus, assembly GCF_027475565.1. Lineage (NCBI taxonomy): Eukaryota > Metazoa > Chordata > Mammalia > Carnivora > Felidae > Acinonyx > Acinonyx jubatus. Next base: position 45,908,244 of record NC_069391.1, read on the forward strand.
TTTCTTTTCCATATACTTCATCTACGTTTACTTTTCATTGTGGCGCATCTTTTCATGATTCTTTTAGCGATAGTCTACATGTTATAAACACTCATAATTTGTCTAAAATGTTTTTACTCTTCCCTTTTTCTTTTTTTTTAATTTGTTTTATTAAAAATTTTTTAATCTTTGTTTATATTTGAGAGAGAGAGAAAGAGAGACAGCACAAGTGGGGCAGAGACAGAGAAAGAGAAGGAGAAACAGAAACTGAAGCAGATTCCAGGCTCCGAGCTATCAACACAGAGCCCGATTCAGGGCTCAAACCCACAAACTGTGAGATTATAACCTGAGCTGAAGTTGGACGCTCAACCAACTGAGCCACCCAGGTGCCCCTATAGTATTTTAATTAATATTTTTGCCATTATATTTTTTTTAATTTCCAAGATTTTTAATTGGTTCCTTTATTATCCACCTATTCTTATTTCATTTCTACTCTTTAATAATTTATTACTCTTGGGGCACTTGGGTGGCTCAGTCAGTTAAGCATCCGACTTCAGCTCAGGTCATGATCTCACAGCTTGTGAATTCGAGCCCCGCATCAGGCTCTGAGCTGACAGCTCGGAGCCTGGAGCCTGCTTCAGATTCTGTGTCTCCCTTTCTCTCTGTGCCTCCTCTGCTCATGCTCTATCTCCTTCTCACTCTCTCTTAAAAATAAATAAATATTAAAAAAAATTATAATTTATTACTCTTTTTAAATGGAAGCTATTGTTTATTTACCTCACTGAGCACTTTAATTCCAAGCCTATTTATTTTGAAGTTTTTGTCAGACCATTCCATAAAATTGATTTCATGTGGAACAAATTTACGTTTTAATTTTTAAGGTGTTGGCTCTTGCTGTTAGCATTAGATAGCTTCATGTAGTTTGCATTACTAGGGGAAATTTTTAATGCTCTTTCAATAATCTATCCACCTATCTATTCTGCCATCCTCTGTGTTCACCCCTCTTTCTCATAATTTTGCAGTTGTTTCTTCCTAACCCCTAACCTCATATGAAACCAGGTCTTAAAATGGCATTTGACAGCTTCTGCCTCTTAGTGAGATTGAGAATATCTGAAATGAATACAAATTCATTCATGCACCATTAGAATGGTTTTTAATTCCTCATCTTGAAGTGCTGAATATGTTGTTCCTTCCAATTGGATGAAATGTAGAAAATGCTATAGCTGCTAGCAATGATCTGAAATAAACTTTTTTAGCTTCCCTTATCTGCAAGAAATTCTCATCCAAAGTCCTAATTTCAAACAGTAAATTTAATTTTCATCTGCCCCTTTCCTTCCTTTCATCTTGTCTGGAGTGCTTTTATTCACCTTCACCCTAAGCATATCCCATTCCTGGCTGCCCCTATGTGTAGTGGACCAAGATACCAGAAAGTCTATGACTTCAGTCCCACTCATATAATTTTTCTATTCATTTTCTGGCCCTCAGAGATTTTGATCTTATGTTTGAACACTGTGAGGTCCACATTGTTTTCCATTGTTATAAACTATTTTCAGGGGAGCCTGGGTGGCTCAGTTGGTTGAGCATCTGACTTTGGCTCAGGTCACGATCTTGCGGTTCGTGAGTTCGAGCCCTGCATTGAGTTCTGGGCCAGAGCCTGTTTCAGATCCTGTGTCTCCCTCTCTCTCTAGCCCTCCCTCACTCACGTCCTGTCTCTCTCTGTCTCAAAAATAAATAAACCTTAAAAATTTTTTAAAAATAATAAGTTATTTTCAGTGCTAGAATTTGAGGAGAAAGTAGTGTGTGATAGCTTGAACTTATGCTTGCATTTAATTTTTTCACAAAAAAATTCTGATAAAATTTCTCCATTTTCTCATTACATAAAAACATTCAGGAATTAAATACAGAACATAAAAAGATCTCATTATCCTTGTGTGGTATAATGCCAATAGGATTTTTTTGAGAAAGAATAATCCATTTAAATCAATGGTTTTCAGAATTTCTGAGATTTTTAATATACTAAGGGTCATATTAAAAATGTGAAATTCTGGGCCCTAATTTTCAAGTATTCTGATTTTGTAAGTCTAGTATTAAACCTGTGGGGGGTTGGAACAATTTTGGTTCACACCAGGTGTTATATGCTATAAAAATGATTTTTAAAAACTACAAATTGAATTTCATATGTAGTGATTGGTTTTTAAAAACTAACCTATTCCAAATCTGCATGCCTTATGGCAAAATGAAAGATAAAGATAATTTCATTGGAAAAATCTTTTTTCTTTTCCTCTCAAAGTTTCTATTTTTCTTTTAGTTTGTTTAATCATCTCAAAGAAAACTGGTTTAAGAATGAATTATATCTAACTAAAATTATAAGAAATGAGGTTATACCTCTCACCTTAACAATAAAGTGGCCCAGTTTATACTTCTTAAGATAAATAAGGCACATTTTTTTTGTCATAGACATTGCTTCTCAATGTTTTAGTGGAGTTAAAAATAGCCCCTTTTCGGGGCACCTGGGTGGCTCAGTTGGTTGGTCATCCAGCTTCAGCTCAGGTCATGATCTTGTGGCCCATGGTTCGAGCCCCACGTTGGGCTCTGTGCTTACAGCTCAGAGCCTGGAGCCTGCCTGGATTGTGCCTCCCTCCTCCTCTGCCCCTCCCCTGTTCATGCTCTGTCTCTCTCTCTCTCTCTCTCTCTCTCAAAAATAAATAAACATTTTTTAAAAATAGCCCCTTTTCCAAAGATGAGTAGGTGTTTTCGATACTTTCCATACTTTGAATCAGCATGTGTGTGCGTGTGTGTGTGTTTTGTTTTGTTTTGTTTGTTTCTTTGAATGCAATACAGATAGAAAAGGGAGGGGTTATAAGGAGACACAATGAAATGTATTCCAGTTTAAAGGTCATTGATTTAGGTCAGGGCAATGGGGGAAACAGTAATAAATGCTAAGCCGTGTCGAAAAAGTCAAAGTGACTGACTAATTACTCCTTCTTTTCCCGGCCTCACATTTCATGAAACAATGTAGTTTAGTACCTTAGTACTGCCAAAGCCAATTACCAAAGCCAATTTCATGCATGGACAGCACTGAGTTTTACCCTCTCTCTTCTTCCTCCTCCCTGTTTAAGCCAGAGAAAACGTATGCCTAAGTTATCACAAATTCAAATTTATAAATGAGCACAAATACTAGGATCCATATTTCAGAAATGTTCTACTGGAACTCATGTTTCACCAAGCCAACCTGGATATAAGGGATAGCTGTTTATTGTGTGCATCTAACACTGAGGGTAGAGAGACTTCACAAAGAACATTAAACATTCCTCCAAAAAAGCTGAGTTTAGGAAAAATATCCTAACACAAATATCAAATGTTTGGAAATTAAAGTCTAATTTTATAATAAAGAAACTGGGAGAACCTCTTTTAACATATTATGTTACTATTACATATAACTATGCAGAATTAACAGGACAGAAACTATTTCTCTGAATCCCTACTAAAATATACAATCATCTTTTAATAATACAAGAAACATAAAGAAAATAGAGAGCTTCTCACTATAAGGATTTGATAGTTTTATGAATTTTTTAATTACCTTGATTCCTTTCCAAGAATAAGACAACTACTTGGCAATTTTTAACCACTGAAGATATGTCATTGCAATCTAGAAAGAAGATAGTTATGTTTCTTACTTTTCTAAATAGAAAATGGGATGATCACTGAATCAAACTTAGACATTAAGGGTTTTTCACAGTTTCTTAAAACACAAAATTATACTCAGAGCTTATGCGTTCTTTGGTTTTGGGTGTGAAGATGATGTAGCATGATAGAATTAGATGATGGAAATAAGACATGCTCTTAAAATCTGACTCAAATAATGACTCATAGCTAGTTAGTGAAACCAACAATTGAACATGGGGATCTTTCTGATTCTAAAGTATATCTTCTTCCCACTCCACCATAACTGCCTAGAATGTCTTGCCTTCCATCCTTCATATCCAACTTTTACATTTTCAACACCAGATAAAATGCTGCCTCCTTGATGAAATCTGTGATTCACATAACTGACAGCAATCACTTTCTCCCTCAAATAAAACACAACATCAATTTATGACTCCATCTTTTTTAGTAGACTTACAGCTTATTAGCCTACTGTTTTAGTTATTTTGGAAGAATGACAGTATCCTCTGCTAGAATAATTTTGTTTACGGCAGGTTATCTGCCATATCTTTACAGCACCCCATGAATTCAAGACTCTGCCTTGTCTTGAGTATATGTTTAATTATTATTTCCTAAATGAATGAAGAGATGAATGAAATCCAACTCTTCTATAATGTAACTGAGTTAATAATGCATTGATATAATCACTATAAAGTTAGGTTTTATTAGCTAGATTTAGAAACAGGCTCACAATATTGTCCCTTATAGCTAAATAATAATTATGTAAGCTAATGAAATTTCTATAAGTTTTCACATAAAATGTCACTATGCTAGTTATTGATAGAAAATCAGGATTTTATGTTTATTGACATTAAATTTTAAGCTGCTACTCTTCATCTAATCATCACGAACCATTGTTCTATTTCTTTACAATAATTATGTAAACCAATGCCTGAATTATATGCAGTAAGATTTTAGACATAAATAGCCAATAATGTGTTGAATAAAAGATGTACAGGAAGAGCACTGGAAATCTCTCAAATGAATGAAAGCGGCTTATTAACAAGCCATCTTTCAGTAAGTTCTTTTAATCTATGTATTAATTAAGGACACATTTCTATATCATTTTCAAGAGTTTATTATTAGACTTAATATCAACACACTTGTTTAAATTAAGATTGGCTAGCTATTTAAAAATCCTATTTGGGAATTTTATTTCCAGGAATAAAGGACGAGACTATTTCAAATTACCTTCCTAAGTCAATAAATAGAGAATTAAAACAAAGAGAACTTGAAAATACAAAATATGATAACTATAAATGCTAAGAGAAAAATATAATTATTGAAAGTAAAATCTCAATACATGGGGTTCATAGTAGCTCTATGTAACTGAAGGGAATGTTAGTGAACAGAAAAAGTTAATCAAAAGGAAATATACAAACTAAAGCCAGAGAAAATACAAAGAAGAAAAATAAAGGATACTGTAAGAGACATATGGAAAATAGTGAGAATGTGTTGAAAAAGTCTAACATATGCAAATAAAATAGACAAAAACTTTCTCAAATTAAAAAATAACATTATGTCAGAACTTAAGAAGGGCAAGCAGGATAAATACAAGAAAATCACACCTAAGTACCTTAGAGAAAACCTACTGCAAACTAAAGACCAAGAAATATTTTAAAAACAGCTGGAGAAAAGAGACCTGTTACTTTCACAGGAGAAGCAGTAAGTTTGATAACCAATTTCTCAATAGAAACAATGAAAGAAAGCAGACAGTAAAATAATCTTCAGATCATAGGAAGAAAATAACTTCGTGGAGAAAGAAATTTTAAGAAGCATCACTAAAGATAAGCAAGGACATTTTATAATGACAAAAACATAATCTACCAAGAAAACAAAACACTCAAATATACACAACTAAAAGGAGAAACAGGCAAACCCACAATCATTGCTAGATTTAACCCACTTCACTCAATAACAGAATAGGCAGGCAAAAAAAAAAAAAAAAAAAAAAAGGAGTATGGATATGAACGATTTGAACTGCATGATTTAAAAACATGATCTTAGGACATATAAACAACACTGAATCCAATAACTACATAATGGACATTCTTTTGAAGTGCCTATTAACATTTAGGAAAATTGATAAGCTGAAGTAAGTCTCAACAAATGTCAAAGTTTGAAATTACAGAGTTCACTCTCTGAACACAGTGGAGATAAAGGTAGAAAAAGAAAATAAAATGAAAAATCAAAAGTCCCCAAATGTTAAAAATATTAAATTATATTTCTACATAACATATAGGTCAATTAAAAAATCACAATATAATTAAAATATTTTAAATTAATGATAATTAAAATGTGACATATCAAATAAAACTACAAGATGCAGTTAAAGCCATGGGAAAATTATAGCTTTGAATCTATAAGTTAGAAAAGATGAAAGGGTGAAAATTCATGATTAAAGCATCTGTCTCAAGAAGTAACAAAAGCAGGGGTGCCTGGGTGGCTCAGTCAGTTGAGTGTTCGACTTTGGCCCAGGTCATGATCTCACAGTTTGTGGATTTGAGTCCCACGTTAGGCTCTATGCTGACATGTCAGAACCTGGAATCTGCTTCAGTCTGCGTCTCCCTCTCTCTCTGCCCCTCCCCTGCTCATGCTCTGTCTCTCTCTCAAAAATAAACATTAAAAAAAAAATTTTAAAGAAATAACAAAATAGCAAATTTAACCTAAAAAATCAAGAAGAAAGAAATGATAAATATAAAAGCAGAAATAAATATAGAAATTAGCAAAAAGGAGGGTCACCTGCGTGGCTCATTCAGTTAAGCATCCAACTCTTGATTTTGGCTCAGGTCATGATCTCACAGTTTGAGAGATCGAGCCCTGCATCAGGCTCTGTGCTGACAACATGGAGCCTGCTTGAGATTCCCTCCTTCCTTCTCTCTCTGTCCCTTCCCAGATCATACTCCCTCCATCTCTCTCTCGCCCTCTCTTTCTCTCTCTCTCTCTCTCAAAAATAAACACTAAAAAAAAAAAAAAAAAATTAAAAAAGAAATTAGCAAAAAAAATATTAATAAAAACAATAAAAATTAACAAGATTTACTTTTTTTAAATGGAAGAAATGCACACACCAAAAAAAACAGTATCAGGATTTACTTATCCTGTAAACATTAAAAAAGAAATGGATATATAAATCCAAGTTGGGTTTATTTCAGGGATTAAAGATTCATTAACATTTAAAAAGTAATCAATGAAATTTACCACATTGATAGAAAAAGAAAAATAATATTATGTTATTTTAACTGATACAAAAAATTTTGACGAGGTTCAATATCTAGTTGTTATAAAAACTGTGAACAAATTAAGAATATAAATATATGTCCCCAGTCTGATAAAGGGTAGCTAAATGGTGATTATCAAAAGATGTATCCCTGTGATTGGAAATAGGACAAAGATGCCCACTGTCATCATTTCCATCCAAAGTTGGTATAAATGGAAACTCAAAAGACTCCACAAGCGAATTATTAAAATTACTAAGTGAATTTAACCTGGGTTTGGAGTACTTGATCAATATAGAACACTGAATTTATTTATACATCCTAGCAACACTCAATTAAATTACAGCTTTCAAAATGTGCTACTTACAGTAGCATAAAAATTCAAATAGCAAGAAATAAATTTGATAAAAATTGGACAAGTCTTCTGCACTGTAACAGTTACAAGGTGGAGGAATGGGGACGCCCATGCACTGTTGATAAGAATATAAATTGGCACAGCCAATTATTAATATTAAAAGACTGCCAATGCCAAGTGTTTGCAAGGAGGCTGTCAGGCCATAGAGGCTGCTACAACTGCCTGGGTAGCTTATAAAGTAAAAACATTTATTTCTCACAGCTCTGCAGGCTGGGAATTCCAAGATCAAGGAGCTAGCACGGCTGTGTTTTGGTGAGGGCTCTCTGTTCCTGGTTCAGAGCCAGCACCTTCTTACTGGGTCTTCAAATGGTAGAAAGGTGGGGCAGGGGGAACTGTGTGGAGTCTTGTAAGAGACACATGAATCAATCCCATTCATGAAAGCTCCACCCTCATGACCTAATCACCTCCCAAAGGCCCCACCTCCCAATACCATCACAATGGGCCCTAGGATTTCAATCCAGGAACTGGGGGTGGGAGGCAGGGTAGTACAGAAACACCCAGAGCACAGCAGATGTAATGTATCTAAAATTCTCAGTCACTGCTGGAGGACATGTAAACTGGTTAACCACTTTGGAAAACTCATTATCTACTCAAGTTGAAAGAATGTAACCCACATACATACTAACAAAAGGTATGTACACAGATATATGCACCAACAGATGTATATAAGAACATTCATGTCAGCATTATTTATAATAACCCCAAGCTAGAAGAAACCCCACATTGATTGATAGATAAATGGTAACAGATTTGTACAATGGAATAATATGTACAACAATGAAGGCCCACCCTAAAGGCCTCATTTTAACTTAATTACCTCCTTAAAAGCCCTATCTTCAAATACAGTCACATTCTAAGGTACTGGAGGGTAGGGGCTAGATTTATGAATCTGGGGGATGAGAGGCAGGGACACAATTCAGCTCTAACACAAGGCATTGTGTATAAGTATAATAAAGCAAATATACTTAGTGAATGAAGAGACTTCTTATATTCCTGATTAGGAAGTTGAATTCCAGGTTAGCTCAATGAGGTGTCCAGGAACAACCAGTGAGTGGTAGAACCAGGACTAGCATCAGGGAGGAAACATGTTCTAGTAGAAGGTAGATAAGTGTTGAAGACAAACCTCAATTCTTAAAATTCACACTTCCTGGCTGCATTTCATAGGGAAGTCTTTTCCCCTCTCTTAGCCTCAGTTTCCTCATTTATAAAATGGAGACAGCCGGTTGGATTGTGATTTCCATGTGCTATATACACGATCGCACATGTTAAGTGTCTGGCCCAGATACTGCCACGTAATGGGTAATCAGCAAATATTATCTCCCTTCCTCTCCTGCTGTTCTGAATTCTGGTGCAGAGCCTTACCAGTGTACCAGCCAGCAGCTTCTCTTGACTTACTATATTTGGGATAATTATTACAAATTTAGGTGGGAGTGGAAAAAAGATTATTTCCCAAGGAATATCTTCCCATCAGGCTGTATTTGCTCGGGAAGACAACAGAACCATATTGTCAAATACACAAAAGTTTGAAATGTATCATCCTAGCGCCCTTATTGAAATACTTACATAGGACATACTCCATCTGACCGAGAACCAAAAGGAAGTTCCAATCATGAAGAATCTGAGAGTGAAAGATGTTACAGTGAGCAGAGCTACTATATAAAGCAATGACGTTTTCAAAACAGTTACTGAAATTAGAGTAAATTCAAGCGAAGATTTCAGAAATGATTCTTAAAAGAAAAGATAAATAATATACACATAATTCAAGCAAAACAAAACTTTTAAAAGTTTAGTAGCAGCAGTTTTGGGTCATGTACTGAATTTTACGTGTCATGAATAAGAACATGAGCTTGGAGCCAAACAAATCTGGATTCTACATCCTCACTATATTAACTGAGGCAAATTATTGATCTTTTTGAGCCTCTGCCTTCTCGTCTATTAAATACCCACCTTACGTATACTGCTCTGAGGATTAAATGAAAGCACAGACTAAAGCCCTTAAACATAGTAGAGACTGTAAATAAGAACCCGACTCCTTTCTCCCCAACTACATTTACTTCCCCAAGAAAGTAATTTTTCTTAGTCAACCGACTAGAAATCATTTTCATGTTCTTTTTTTTTTTTTAATCTCCATCGCTGCTTAATCACCACTTAGCCATGGCACTATTCTTCCAAGTTCATTCTCAGTTATTTGTTCTGCCTTCCATCACATCCTTCAAAAATATGAGCTACCTCAGAGGGCATCCTGTGCAGATACATTGCTGTATTAAATTGCCTCATTCTTTTCTTCCCTTAGAATCTTCAACACTGATACAGTGACATCAAGACTCCAACAAAGCAGTTGCCATGGAATGTGTATAATCAGTGAAAGTAATAGCTATTTTCCATGGCATAGATTTTTATTCTGAAAAGTCCACTTTTTGTCTCCCAAGTGAAGCTAAATTTATTCTAACTTAAATTTATACTTTCGGAAAATCCTCAGAGTACATATACTTTAAGTTTATTTTAAATTAACAAGAACTCATATTATCTACATATTTAATTCAAAATTTAAAAACCCAGATTATTCCTATGCTTCCAGTAAAAGTGTTTCTTCAACTGTAAGAATCCAGCATTATATCAGATTTTCACCTATTGTTATAGAGATCAGAAGAATCTGACCCTTATAGCCCTTCAAGCTACATAGGAAACTTACAAAACTATATATTCAAATCATGCTTAGGGACTATTTTAACATCCAATATCTGTCAACAAAATAAGTATTTCCATATACCTGAAATTAATTAATTAATTACCATTACCATTAATTTGGTGTATCTATTTGATCAAATTAGTTATAGAAATTGCATCAGTATCATAATCTGGTAATTCACTTCTAACAATTAGAGAGTACCCTTCTTATAATTAATAAGCCAAAAAATAAAAAAATAAAAAGAAACATGCATTTGATAACATGTGGAGTTTATCCATGAATTCAAATTATATTGCTATTTTTATAATTTTGAAATTGTAACTTGGCAATTTTTATAACTACACAAAAATGATTTTTCATTTATGGAATCTATCCCAACCTTTACTATCACGAACTTTTAAAGAAGATTAGTCTTAAATTAATCTTTCAAAGTACCGCTCATACTAGAATAAAGAATCACCCAGCGTTCACACTTCCCCAAAACTCACATAATGACTCACACCTCTCCTCTCTGAATCCTTTCTTTTTTGTCCCGATACATAATAAAGGATAATTCCACAGGACTTAAATATCTGCTGGAAGTAGCTTATTCAGTCAATTTGAACAGAAAAGTGAGCCTTCCCACTTGTTATAGAAAATACACTCCATGGTTTCACACTGGCACTAAATGACCTAGTGTATTCTATTGAAAAGCAACACAACTGAATAAATGGCACTCGATATAATATAGATGCTCAAATATTTACTGATCCTATATCTTCATTATTAGCGTCTGTTCCTTTTAGTAGTGAAATTTCAGAAGTATCCTTCTCAGACATTGCTAAGATCATTACTTCTTCCATATGAGCTACCTGGATTCCAAGATGACAGCCATAGTGAACTGTCATGCCTTTTTTTTCTTCCTGCTGAGGTAATTTATGGAAAAAGACAACCCATTCTTTATGGGACCACTTTCCCGGCAAATGACTGGCCAGTGTTCACTGTAATCAGAACCATTCCATCCATATTAAACAAAAGAAGAAGCAAAACCCTATTAGCTCATCTTAGCATCTTATTAGCCATAAGAGCTGATTGTAACTACGCATCTTGAATTCAGTAATAAAACCATCACAGAGAAATTCCCAGGTGCCAAAAATTTGAGAATGTAATACTGAAAAAGGAGAACACATAAAATAAGTTCAGTAGTTGGGAGTAACTGGTAAAGTGACCTCAGCAAGATAGAAATGAGCTGAGTCAATTTTAGATGTGTGTTTATACCCAAGAGGCAGAATTTTAAATAAGCCAAAGTCAATATAGGATATTGTCAGCTGAGGTTAATATAATACAATCATAACTCAGGGCAAATGCATGGGTTCGCATAATTTTTCTCATCACTTGTTGGATAAAAAAAAATGAAATAGTGATCTGGATAGAAACTCATATTTCTCCTTTTTATTATTTTTAATCACAGTCTCCTCTGAGACCTTATATATGGTCACAGAATTTTCTAAAGCTTTTTCACACATTTCCATGGGAAAAGGTAAACATTGTTTTCTTCTAAATGGAATCTAATTTTCATCTCTGCTTTGGTAGTTTATTAACTAGCCACAAGCAATTGATTGGACCATCTCTATGAGAATAAAGGGTCGTTAACACATATTACAGAGAGAAAAAATGTGAGAGTAAGCAGTCCTACTTCTGACACCTTAGTGGCTCAGGGGAGCAGGAACATTAATGAAGCATCTCGCCCCAGGTCACTAATTTGCAGCACAAGCAAGTTAGTCCATAACTTCAGAAGTTCTTTGCCATCTGGAGATAGTCTGATGTCCTGGGTAAGGTGAGCTGCTCTGTCCTGTTCCCCAGGCACCTGTGTCCACTGAGCCCTGATTGACACTTGGTAGGCTCTTGGAGCAGTCAAAGGTTAAGTGGACACAGAGAGCAAAGTAGCCTTCTGCACTCCAGACAGTGACTTCTTCCAGAATAGGCTGGAATTCTCTAATCTCTGAAGAGTTGAATGAAAGGAGAAGAATGACTGTGAACTCAACAGAGTAGAGTTCATGTTAAATGGGCCTTCAGGCCTCATTACTTTCAAAACTTTTAAAGTAATTTCTTTCAATTAGTCAATATGGATATTCTTGTGAAATTATATAATGCTTATCTGCTATAATTGTGAGCTTAAAGGAATTCCTCGAACAGTGCAATTTGCCCTAGAGAAAGTAGAGTGGAAGCCTATTGTCATATACCTCGACTTCTCTATTCCTTGTATTAAGACAAAAGTTTTTATAAACTCATCATTCCTGTTTCCAAACAATGCTTAATACATAGTATTTTTTTTTATTTTGTAACTAAAACCATAAAGGAAACATAAACATATTAGACTTGAGGGAAAAATAGTCCAGGCTAAATATACATATATAGTATATTTCCCATAAAGTTCCAATGTTACTTCTTAAACAAATAATGAAAAGTTAGTAGAGTACGTGGCTCTAGTATAAATTGAAAGAAAAATAAACTGCATAGCTTTAAAAATATATTTATTCTTTAAATTTTGTTCAAAAATAACTAGAATAATTTTTTAACAACTTTCACCAAGTAAACAGAAAAATCCAAATCAATACAATTAACCTAACATTTTTCACTGTCTGAAAAGAATGTCTATTATTTTTTCCTAATCTTTTAATATTAAATAGTTGTGGGCTATAGTACAGATTTCTCCTGAATTTCAGAAAGGCAGCAAGAATCCAGTGTCTTACTTAACACATACAAACTAGGTCCTTTTTTCCAATACTGATGTTATGAGATGGGATAACAACTCTACTGTAAAGTTTTTCGATGGGAAGATATATCAGAAATCACACTGTGTAAGGTGAATATAATTGGATCTAGAAAACAGCCCGTTCTCTCATACATTACGGTACATGGTAGGAAGATTTTATTTTATATATAAATACCACATTCATCATATATAGATGATGTATATATCTAATAAGAATCTGTAATCACTGTTTTTTTAATGTTTTACAAAATCTCCACTGTCTAATCAAAAGCTGATTTTATAAATTGCCCCTCACACTACCCTTGTCCAATGTGGATTCATATGGATTGAATCCCCTCTTCAGTTTTACGTTTTTCTTCCTAAAATTTATGAACCCGATTACACATCACTGCTGAGTAACATTCAGAAGATATTGCAAGGGCGTCTACTCTACCTCTCTTGTCAAGTGTGTTTGAGCAGAGGGATTATTGATGGAAGCCTGAGACACAGATGAAGAGGAATTCGAGCTGTGAGGTATAGAATTGCAGAAATTGCATCTATACAAACAGCTGAAAGCAAGATGATATTCTGTTCAAATGTTTCCTATTTCAAAGAACTCTCTAGAGTCCCATTTACTCCTGACAAGTACTAACAGTGCTTACAAGTTTTCTTCAACCCGGCGAATTGCTCAAATTAAGAAAATAGTTTTAGTTAAAAAGAAAGCTACATCAGGACTTGAAAGCTATAGAACAAAACCTCGAAAGGATTTCATCAGACAATGAGACCTAGCTCTGGTGCCTTAATCTGCAAAATAAAACTATGAAATCACTGATTCTTGCTCCATGCTGTCGTACAAGAAACTTATTTCAGCTAGTCATAAGCCAGCACCAAAAGATTCCACTACATTCTTCACAAATGACTAAAATACCAGCACTGAGAAAGCATGAAGAGTACATTTCCGGAGATGTAAAATTGTAAATGTCTGTCTCCCTAAAAGAACTTACTCCTTCCTATTACCATATATGTAATTCTATTTTTTTCCTAAGTGCCAATTACAGGATTTCCCCAAGTATGTTTTCCAGATCACTAGCACAACAGGATGTTTATTTAAAAATTCCTTGATAAACAATGCCAGTGTTAAAATTAGGGAAGCGCTGAACTATTCCGTAATTAATCAGCTGTTTTTAACTTCAGGACTTCTCAGAGCTCTTCATACGCTAATCTATATGGTGATGATCCTTGGTGGGGACATGACATTTAGCATTTCCAAACTTATTTGACAATGAAAAAGCTGCCCCTCCTTTTTTTTCATCGAATGCCTTTGACTGCTCTTCTAAGGAGCTGTATATAACAATTTTGGAGGCTTAAGGTTGGGGTTATTAGCATAGCATGTCACTGGCTGCTTTTTCAAAGACCAATCTCACCAGTTATTTGGCTTTGTGGGAAATGTACAGCATGATAAAAACACACGGTCTCAGTGACTGCAGTTTTATACCCACCTTTCCACACTGGTACCCTCCACCACAGCCAGCCACATTAGCAAGCTCACTATCAGTCAGGTAATCACAGCACATTCATATAATCACAGATATTCATGTTGGCCACTCATACCAACATGGTCTCTTGAACACGTACCCCAGACCTGCACAGTAACATCCTTTTCAATGTTTTACAATGGCTTTTCTTATTTTTGCTTGCAACATACCATTACTGCGCTGGAAGATTATTACTTATGTCCCATAAATCTTCCTGCCTTCTCTCAGTAGTTACCTTTATGACCAGAAAACTTTTGCCAAATTCCGTTTCACTGGGGAAAAAAAGTTATCTCACAGATTCTCTAGCTCAGCTTTATTTATTTATTTATTTATTTATTTATTTATTTATTTATTGGTTTATTCAACAAACAAGACTGAAAATTGAAATTCCAGCCAATTTCTTCCTACAGGACGTTTGTGACCTTCATTTGTTGGGAAATAAAAAACCACAACTGAAATTACTGACACTTTGTCTTTGTTATTTTGTGCTCATTTTTTGTTCTTAATGGCTTCCATTTATTTTGTTTTTGTTTTTGTTTTGTTTTGTTTTAATGGCTTCCATTTAACAAGGACCTACTTTATGCAAGAGATATCGCTTAGCAGTTTACACATGTCATCTCAATGTATCTCTCAACAGCTCATACAGAAGTTATTATCAGCCTTATCTTATAGGTGGGGAAACCAAGTCTCAGAGGAATTAAACTTATAATGGAAAGTCCCAGTTATTAAGTGACGAGAGAAGCTTTGAGCTTACATCTGTCTGATTTTTCAGTCCCTGATCTTCCCAGGATACCAGGCAGACATCTATGCCATCATTTCTAACAACCCCTGAGTAAAGTAAGGATCACATGTTATCATACCATTTGATAAGAAATGGAAGGATCTTTCCCATTCCATGAGGAGGTGCCCTTAGCCACATCTTCTCAAAAAGCACACACATCACAAAAAGCAAAGGATTTCAGCTTCTGTGAAACTGGGCCTGAAGTGCTTGATAAAAAAGAATGAAACAAGAATAGAAAGTCCCTAGGAGGAACTGAGGTGTGGGGGCATCCACATTAGCTCTTACAAACTCTACACTCAGCTTATTTTAGCACCAACTGAGCTACCTTGCCTCTTGTAATATTATTTATGGTACTATCTTTTCTCAAATGAAGTACAGTATGTCCTTATCAAAGCACAGAAATCTTCATATGAGGACCCCCCCCTTACAAATCTTGGTTAGTAAATCTTGGCTATGAAGTAAAATGCAAGAGAATTATTGTGTAAGAAATGCCCCTTTATCAGCAAATGTGCTGACTAGTCGAGTTGCATGGTATCAGTGTTAATAATTAGGCAGAAATGAAAGGTCATGAGAGACAGAAAAGCAGCTGAGGCCACTAAGGCACAAGTTTGTGAAATGACTTTCCCCTTGGAGGAAAAAACAACAACAACACAGTCATCAAATATCCCATAGCTCTATGACTCCTTATTCCACTTCTCTACTCTGCTCAATCTAGCATATCTTGGCCACAGTACGGACAGGGCAATCTCTAAGTTGGAGAATAATTAAACTATAACAACAATCTTCACTCATGCCTTCAACTATCACCTCTCTGCAGATATCTCCCCAGATCGATATTTCAAATATTGGAGGGTCCCTTTAAAAAAGACTGACTAGTTTCTGCTACTCAGAATAAAAGAAGATGGAAATAGAAATTGACATTTAATGAGCACCTACTATGTGCAGGGAACTCTGTAGGTATTTTGATCATGTTGTTGCAGTAATTCACAGAATGTTGTAAAACAGGTGTTCTGCACATAAGAATAACTAAGGAAATGATGCCCTTGCCCCATAGATCTCTCAACTTGTACAAAATCCAGACAGGGTTCAATGTGAAGTTTGCTGACTCCAAAGACTACACTCATTCTACTATTTACTCTGCCTGCCTTCGGTTATTTTCACTGTCCTGGCCATTCTATAGAAGTAGAGAATGCTTTAAAAGGTAGGGAAGACCATAGAGTTTCCTAGTTATCCCCTCAATTGACTCATGAGAAAATCTACAGCCTGCGAGGATTTATAACTTAACCCAAATCAAAAGCTTCTTGGTGTCAGAATGAGGAATTAGACTCAAGTCTCTTGATTCATACTTACTTTGCATTTTTACTATTTTCCCACTGGTTTCATTGCTCTTTTTTTGAATGATGGTTAAAACTAAGTTTACCACTTTTCACAAACCCAGAAGATGCTGTTCGTGTTGTAGCATAGCATCCCAGGTCAAAGCCATTTATCTCTTGGTTTATGCATTTGTTTTTAATATAACTGCACAAAAATATTCATCTTTTAAAAAATAGCTGAAGTGAAAAAGCATGTGAACACAGCCAAGGTCAGTATTGTATGCATAAGAGCCTATCCAAGGTCATAGTGGTTAGAGTAGGGTATCGAATGGTCTTCCCTCTGCCTAACCTTGACCCCACCCTGACACTTAACATACTCTTGGTCAGTTTTCAAATCCTGCTTACGTATCACTCCTTCCAGGAAGCATTGTTGAGAAGTCCTTCACTATAGCTCCCTTCTCAAAATTAAGTACTTCAGCATTGTGTATATGATTCCATTATTCTACTTATTGAATGATATTACAATTTATTTTGTTTATATGCTTGCTCTCATTGTTAGATTGTACATAGTGAATGTATTTTATGCATCTCTATGCACTCGTAACCTAATGCTGTATGTGACTATATAGGCACTCAGTAGATGTGTGTGAAATGAGTTTAATGGAATTGAATCAGCCTGACTTGAATTGAACTAAGTTTATTTAAATTTAATTGGCAGCTGTTACCATCTGATCAATCTGGTTACATCACCAACTTCCCAGCTACTCCGAGTCTTGCAGAATTAATGAAACACTTTGAGTTAACTTTTTAGAACTCCTTTATTGAGAAAAGGCTATATTGACTTCCGTTTACAATGTCAGGAATGCTTCGGTGAAAAGCAGGATAAGAGGGGTCCAATACACAGGGTCCTCAGACTGCTACACGCTGGCTCACTCAGGTAGGAACTTCAAGATTTCTTCACACTCTGCCCTGACACTTTAGCTGGATTACAATAAGCACTAGAAGCACAGTGAGGCACAGAAGCAGAAAATTAGACATGCCACACATCTAAATATAGCACAAGAGAGAAAAATCTTAAGTTTCCAAAGAAAGCGACGTGGACGAATTCTTTGCTTTGGTCTCTCACTGGATATGCTGCCAAACATTCTCGTCAAACACCTTCATGAAATTATTCAAAAATCAGTTTAATACATTTTCATGACTTTTTTCCACAATATAATGCTTTAAAAAGATACGCTTTATGGCTAAAACCTGTTCGTTGTAGAACTAAACCAGAGGCAAGTTTTCTACACTTCTGGTGGCAAATCGGGTCAAACTAGGTGGCAAGAGGGACCCATTCTACTTAGAAGCAATGCAAATTCTTCATGGAGAGGCTCCAGAGTGACATACTATATAAAGAAATAGAAACCATAATGAAGTAGGGAGGTATCATACAATTAGACAAAGATAAACCCAGAGTCCTGAATGCTTCCGGTATATAGTCAGCGATGGGAGATGATGTTGTTTGCATGGCTAGATGAAAGGAAATGCATTTCTAGAATATTTAAGGCCAGGAAAGCAAACTCATTGGCCTCCCTTTGCCAGAGTTACTATGAGGCTCATGGAGGACTGATAGCTGGGGTAGAGAGAAGTACCCTGTAAGTGAGAAAGACCTCAGAAGGACATTATTCCCTGCAGAAGTAAAGTGCCAGCACCACGGATCATGTATCATTCAGACTTTATGGATCACAGACGGATAGTTGAAATTTTTTTTCAAATCTGAGATTTGGGTACGTCAGGGACATATTTCATAATGACTAAGTTGTAGTTTACAATATTTAAGAATTTCCGAGACCTATATAAATATTTAAGATTTTCTGAGATATATAAATAGTGCCTAGATATATTTGATCAAAAACATGCTTTTGAATATAAACTAAATGTATGACTGAACAGTCTTTACAAGAGCTCCTCTTTTGCATTCTTTAAATATTGTTTTTCAATCGCAACCACTTCTATGTCTTAAATTTGCAGAAACCATGTGATTCCAAGGTTGAGGATACAATATTTCTAATATTGGTACAAGTTATTTTCAGAGTCAAATTCGAGGAGAGAATAAATCTCTTAAATTTTACTCTGCATTCTAGGGGCACCTGGGTGGCTCAGTCGGTTGAGTGTCTGACTTCGGCTCAGGTCACGAACTCCTAGTTCATGGGCTCAGGTCTCACAACTCAGGACTGGAGCCTGCTTCAGATTCTGTCTCCCCTTCTCTCTACCCCTCCCCCACTCAGGCTCTGTCTCTCTCTGTGTCTCAAAAATAAATAAATGTTGAAAAAATAAAAATAAAAAATTTTACTCTGCATTCTCAACATTAAAGTGATGTATATGTCATGCTTACTCAGTGCTCTTATTCAGGAAACAAAAAACGAAGCTGGCAAATGTCTCTGATACTCCCTACTTCCCCAAAAAAGTACCTCAGTCCCCTGCAACATATTCATTAAGAAGAAAAATGTAAAAGTCCAATTTGTGGGTTTTAATGATTTGATTTTTGAGGGAAAAAAAACCAGAACGAGATAGTGTATGTGATTTTTGACTCTGAAAGTACGCAACTATAAGGTCAAAATGGACAGCATTTTAAAAATGAAAATGGTTCTGTTAGGGTGCAGGATTGCAGCAAGGGTTGAGGGAGATGTGAATTGAAATATCGATCTGGGGAGATATCTGCATAGAGGTGATAGTTGAAGGCATGAGTGAAGATGAGAACTCAGAGGGTCAGATCTGTCAGAAATGGCCTTTGATTCTCAGGCCAAGGAAGGGTGAGAAGAGAAACATACAGATTCATAATGGAATACACTAGCCTCTATTTTTCACAATGGCAGGGGGCAGAGAAAGAGCTTCATTAGGCAGCTGATTTCCTCTTTATCCTTATTGAGTCAGAATGCAGGGCTGGTTCTTATTCTGCTGATTGTTCTTATATAGCTTTTCAGCTACATCAGGGCTCCTAAGTCACAGAAAGTGTGCACCAAACTCAGACACACAGAGAAATGTGATAATGACCTGGGAGAGAAGAGCAATGCTAAGCTACCTGCCAGAAGAGTTGTGTCTGAGGCATGCCATACCTCAAGGTAATTTCGTTGTCTCCAATTAGTTCTTGCCATATGGCTAATATTTCGAAAATTCCCTCTTTAAATCAACCAGGCTTTTTAAAAGAATGGCTAGAAACCTGATCGTTTTTAATTTTGCCTTTTTTCAGTCATAAGCAGTTTCCTTCAAACTTAACCAAGAAAAATCATCAGATTTTATTTTTTATTATAACAACAATATCCGTATATTTCTCTAAATGTGTTATAAATATAACTACATACATACATCCCTTCTTTCCAAGCTATCTTTCCCCAGTACTGAGGAAAAGTGAGCCAAATATCATTTGTCTTTCTATGGTTATACATTTCAGTATTCATTTATTCATTTAATAAATAGCTCTCTTTGGGGCACCTGTGTGGCTCAGTCCATTAAGCACCTGACTCATTATTTTGGCTCAGGTCATGATCTCGCAGTTTGTGAGATCGAGCCCCACATCGGCCTCTGCTATGATCGCACGGAGCCTGCTTGGGATTCTCACTCTCCTTCTCTCTCTGCCTTTGCCCTGCTCTCTTTCAAAATAAATAAATGAATTTAATTTTTCTTTTAAATAGCTCTACTTGTCATGATTGCTAGGTGTGCTAGGTGCGTGAAAAAGATAGGGGCACCTGCATGGCTCAGTCGGTTAAGCATTCAACTTCGGCTCAGGGCATGACCTCATGATTCATGGGTTCGAGCCCACGTTGGGCTCTGTGCAGATAGCTCAGAGCCTGCAGCCTGCTTCAGATCCTGTGTCTCCCTCTCTCTCTGCCCCTCCCCTGCTTGCACTCTGTCTCTCTCTCTCTCTCACAAATAAATAAACATTAAAAAAAATTTTTAAAAAGACATACAATACCCCCTCCCTCATGACATTTACATTCAGAAAATACATCTTTTCCCTAATGACTATAGATTGTGATAAAAACAAAACAAAACAAGGGGTGCCCAGGTGGCTCAGTCGGTTAAGTCACTGACTTCAGTCACTGACTTATCAGATCATGATCTCATGGTTCATGAGTTCTAGTCCTGCATGGGGCTCTGTGCTGACCACTCAAAGCCTGGAGCCTGCTTCAGATCCTGTGTCTCCCTTTCTCTTTGCCCCTTCCCTGCCCACACTCGGTCTCTTTCTCTCAAAAATAAATAAACATTTAAAAATTTAATAAATAATAACAAAACAAAACAAAAGGAAGGGTTGGAAAAGAAGGATAAAACAAAGTTTATTGTTTTTCTATATAGGAAAAAAACAACGAAATGTTCTTTAAAGTGTTTCTGCTATTTTAGACCCTTTTCAGTTTAGCAGCAACATGTGATTATATTTCTATAATTCTCTAATCCTCTAATCATGTGTAATAATTGAGTAGACATGTCAACATGACCCTGAAAAATATGACCACGTGACATCATAACAAATCATATAGGTCCAAAACAGCACTGGAAACATTAATCCGTCCTCATGATCTCGAGATCCAACAACATTTGTTGTTCATCCAACAAATATTTTGACTGCCTCCCACAGTCATTTCTCTGGTTCTGAGATTGAGCACTAAACAGCTCTCCAGTCATTTTGAAGTTTAAGATTTGGTGTTAGGTCTCTCCACCCTCTGCAGAGATTATCTTTAGGAGACTAGCAGACCCAGTATGACCAGTAGCTTCCCTAAGTGACATCACTTTCAGCCCCTCATTTTTTGGCCACATCTCCAGATGCAACAGAATCATAGAACGTTAGAATTAGAAGGTATGCTAAAGTATATCTAGATTATCTACTCTAACGCTTTTTATTTATAAATGTGAATGAGGGCCAGAGGTGTTAATTAACACTCAAAGATTATTCAGCAAGTTATGGTAATGGCAAGACATTAGAAAAATGTGCCTCGTATGCATGTATGTGTACGTGGATGTGCAAGAGGGGACATGCAAAGACCATGTTGGCTCAAAAAGAAGGAGCCCCCTACTTCCTTCAACACTATTTTCTGCATTTTTGCCAGTAATAAATTTGCTATCTTACTGTCCAGAGTTTTTTCCATTTATCACTAAATTCTCCTTTGAGCTCTTAGACTTGGCAAACATTGAAAACCCTGAAAAAAAAAATTTTATCTCTTGATGTCCTGTCCATAAATTAATTAAGATAACTCACTTTCTCCCACATTTCCCATAATCCAGAAAATGAAAATCAATTGTAATTTTTAAAACTCAGTAAAAAATCCTTTGACTTTCTCTCTCATGATGGACTGGTTTCGGTCCTCTGAAAAACACAAGGCAAACTTCCAACACTGATGAGTTAATGTTATATCCTGACTATATTTAAAATTACTTAATCATATTCATTAATACAAAGATAGTGAGAAGCCCCCACATTTACTCTCAGACAACATGAGGTCACCAGCATGTGAGGGAATCATATACTCCTGGTCATTAATCTTAATTTCTGAAATTACATTTGAAGATTTAATTCTCTCTTCCCATGTCTAGACAGGCAATGAGGAATAATCTTTTCAGCTTTAATTGCATTTACTCCTATAACTTCATAAAAAGGACAATTCTAGTTGCTATTTGCAAAAGAAAAAAAAGATCATATGTAATCCTCATTATCACATTATAGTTGTCAGTAACCTTAATAGCTGGGCCTCCACAGGAGACATAAAAGAAATATAAAACAAAGTTTTATTTCTAATAAAAATCATATTCATCAAGAAATTATTGATCGTATGCTATGATTACAAAGCATCTGCTGTGATTTGCTACGGCTGCCATAACAAAATTCCACAAATTGGGTGACTTAAAACAACAGAAATTTATTTTGTCACAGTTCTGGAGGCTAGAAGTTCAAGATCAAATGGTTAGCAGGTTGGGTTTTTCCCTGTTAACCAAGGGACTCTCTCCCTGGTTAACAGATGGCCACCTTCTCAATGTGTCCCCACAATGGCCTTCCTCTGTGTGCACACAGCCCTGGTGTCTTTCCATGTATCCAAATCCCTTCTCATAAAGACATCAGTCAGATGGATTAAGGCCCACCTTAAAGGCCTCATTTTAACTTAATTACCTCCTTAAAAGCCCTATCTTCAAATACAGTCACATTCTAAGGTAGATTAGGGCCTAGATTTATGAATCTGAGGGAGGGGGTGCAGGAACACAATTCAGCTGAAACACAAAGCATTATGTGTCATCAGTATAATAAAGCAAATACAGTAAGTCAAGAGAAGCTGCTGGCTGGTACACTGGTAAGGCTCTGCACCAGAATTCAGAACAGCAGGAGAGGAAGGGAGATAATATTTGCTGATTACCCATTACGTGGCAGTATCTGGGCCAGACACTTAACATGTGCGATCGTGTATAAAGCACATGGAAATCACAATCCAACCGGCTGTCTCCATTTTATAAATGAGGAAACTGAGGCTAAGAGAGGGGAAAAGACTTCCCTATGAAATGCAGCCAGAAAATGTGAAGACCATTTTAAGAATTGAGGTTTGTCTTCAACACTTATCTACCTTCTACTAGAACATGTTTCCTCCCTGATGCTAGTCCTGGTTCTACCACTCACTGGTTGTTCCTGGACACCTCATTGAGCTAACCTGGAATTCAACTTCCTAATCAGGAATATAAGAAGTCTCTTCATCCATTAAGTGTTCATAATTTCCTATTATATATTTTTCTTTATTATAAAAGTATTATAACCATTACATACACTTTGGAATTAGAAAAAAGGGAGGAAAATTAATGCAATATTCCATTCTAATACAAGCACCATAAATAAATCTTTTGGTGCTTAAAGATTCCTTTCTGGTCCCATTTCCTTATAGGAAATATGGGATGGTAGAGTTTCCTTCTTGCCTCACTCATTTTTGGGGAAAAGCAAGTGCCCATATCATTATGGGATCCAAATTATGTTAGCAAAATAGAAGACGAGAGACAAAAGGCACAATTATATCCTAAAAGCCCCTTCACTTTAGTATTTGAAAGGTTTGTTTCTCTTGTGGATGTTTATCCATGAGGCAGGACTGAGCTATGCCATTTATACACACACTCACACACACACACTAGCTTTTTCTAAAACAAACAATGGAATCTAAGGACCAAGAGGAGAGAGAGGCCTAACCCTGAAGGAACAGCCAAAGGGTGAAGACAAAGGGACATTAAGGAAGGGGAGAAGAAAGCAGCCCAGATAGAAGAGACTCCTTGATCTCCATCCAAATGAACTCATAATGGACCTAAAAATGACTTGAGGCAAAAGGCAAAGAACAGTATTGAACCACTTGTAGGCATTCCATCTCTTAAGACTTTCTAATCATGGACTGCATGCCCTTCCAAAAGTTAAGGTCATGGCAAAGTAGTTACATATTTTGAAGAATATATATAATATAATATAATATAATATAATATAATATAATATAATATATATCACAGAATTATATGTACAAACTTGGGACCTGCTTCTGCTTTTTCATTTAATAACTCATAAATATATTTAATATCATTTTATAGCCTGTCTAATCTTGATTTTAGTACCTACATAACATCCGATTGAATTAGTATACTGACTAGTTTACTTAGTCATTATTCTATCTTTGGACTTTTGACTTATTTCGTTTTTATATGCTGGTGCAGCAATTTGCCCAGTGAGGCAGACTATAATTTTTAAGAGAGAAAAATATCCTGTAAAAGTTGCTACCAATTTCTTGGTGAAGACATCAGTTATCTTAGGGAGAACCTAGTTTGGGGAAGGTAAAATGAATGACACTTCAGTTCACAATAAAAAACAGCAAGTGTATCACCCAAGAATACAGCAGATTGTCAAAAATGTTGTAAGTGCCTAGGATTTAAAATACAACTGGTGTATTTCCTCTCTTACCACACCAGGTGCACTAAAAAGTTACGCAGGGCCAACAAGCTTTCTAAAAGAAGAATCTTTCTCCTAGGATGTTTAATGTTACTGGAATCTACCTAAAGCCAGATCATGACAATGGATAGGTGTCCTAAGAGAAAAACCTCAGGAAAAAATAGGTCATACTTGGGACTGGTGAATGGGCCTGACCTGAAGCTCTAGAATGTTATAAGGAACAGCTGGTTGGGCAGCATTCCGGTGATACTGAAGCCATTCCTGGCGCAGCCATTGTGATATGCCTTGAGAATGACAGCTGGGTGTATGTACTGAATGAGCTTATCACTGAGGATTGCAACACTTGGACCCAATACACACTTTGGTGTGCAGTAAACATATTATAACATCACCTGGAAGGAAAAGGTTTTCTCTCCCTGCACACAAAGAAACAATCGTCAAATCGGACAGAGCTGGGCTCCTTGTTTTCTGTAGTGATTCCAGTGGTGTTCAAACCCTGATGCTGGACTTCATACTTTCAGAAGTAACTTCATATCACAGTAACAGCAGTGTCAGCCACATTGAACAAGTCCTTTGATGAGGTGAATAGATTTTTTTTACAGCTCTTTTTCATTGAAGTTATAATGACAAATTCTTTGGACTAAATAAATATCCCTGCTTAACTTGGGAGAGGAACTCTAGGCAGAGAAAGCAGAAAAGCAGCTCAGATTCATTGGATGTGAATGTTAAAAGGGAATTTGACCTTACTTTGTACTCTTAAAAACAGGTAAAGCAGAATACAGCTGCTTCACACTTAAAAATAGCAATGCAATAGCATCTTCCAAAAGAGTTTGCCCAATATTTTATAATCTGTCTTCACGATAAATTCCCAGAAGCAGATAAAGGTAAACTGCCGTCATTTCTAGATGTCAATTAAAAAATGTAAAGATGGCATGCACCAAAGTTCAAAGAAAGAGAACCACTGTGAGTTAAACCACTGTTGAGTTAAAGTATGTTTCTATGAAACATACTTCATAGAAAATGAGGGACTTTAGTATAGACAATAAGGGAGGATTAAGAGTATAGTGAATGGAAATGGCAAAAATGTCTAGTCTCACTAGAACATTCACTCACTCATATGAGTAATTAGCACCATTATATGCCAGTGATTATTCAAGGTACTGGGGGGACAAGGAATCATGCTGACTTCAATTAATTAAAAAGTTGGCAACAAAGAGAACTTCAATTAATTAGTGTGTTTATTGGTCTTTCCTCTTGCAGGAAAAGACTAATCTTATTTATACATGGAATTCAGAGAAGCTTAAAACAAACCAGGCTTCATTCATTCCTTCATTTCTTCATTTGTTCATCTAATCATTCAACATTTACTGAGCACTCCCATGGGCCACAAACTGCCAGCTGCTGCAGATAAAGAGAGAAATGACAAAATTTCTTTCTTCAGCATTTGGAGATATATATATATATATATATATATATATATATATATATATGTAAATGTATACGTAAATATTCATTTAATATATTCCATAGTGGGTTCATAAACTCACAAATTTCTATAGATTATGACATTTAAAAATTCATCTCCTTTTTATCTAAGAAAACGATAGTTCCCTTATAGTTAAAGTTCTACATAAAATTTGTTGGATATTCATTCTTTTTTTTTCTTTAGATCCAGCCTTCTAGGATAGTCACTTTAGTATACGTGCTGCCGAAGTGAGCACAAGGATAGTCACTTTAACACATTGCTAGCCAAAGAGCTGATCAATACGAATGAACTGCCTGAAGGTGGCTTTGAGAAGGACTTGCTATCAACCTATATTAGCTAAGTGTGAAGGTTAAGATGAATATACTGACCTTTCTCATTTGAGTATTCAGATGGTTAGCGATGCTTCATATTGTTACTGTGTTTATCTAAAGCATTATGAAAACCCCAACTCAAAGAATAGATTGGGTAGTGCAGGTTATCAGTTAATTTCTTCTGCCAGAATTGGGAAAGCAACCACCTTTCCATCTGAGCTTTGAAAAAAGTGTTTCTTTACTTTCACATTCAGACACAATGACAGGATTAAGTATGCTGTATCTGGTCATTGCCAGACTATGTTGTGCCCACAGAAAAGTTGACAATGGTTCAAAGAAGATGAAACCATCACATCAAGCCAGAGGACCTCTTTATAACACTGCTACTTGTTAAAGCCATCACAATGTGCCATCCAGTATTCTATTCCTCAGACAGCCTAACTTCATAGAATGTTAGCCTACTCAGACCCAACTCACCTATCATAGGAGCATTGAACAAAATCTCTACTTACTTTTCTCCTTTCTGGCAACCAAAAGGCCAACAATAGTCTCTTTATCTACCAGCTTCCTTCTGTCCCTGACTCTCTTATTTAAAAAAAAAAAAAAGCCTTATCTAGAATACTCTTCTTCAAGTAAGATTTATCCAGCTTGTGTACTTGAATAATAATGTCTACGGTCAGGCACCAAGTTTTCTTTATTCCAATTACCGTCAATGTGTCTGGCACACAGCAAGTGCTCAATGACTATTTGTTGAATTGACTTATATAGTTTAAAAAATATCTGTATCAGTGATTGAATTTGCCTACTATATGTAGATTTTTAAAAATCATATCTAGGAGAAATCTAACCTAAAGTAATTGATTTCTGAAGGTCACCTGAACTGATTCAGATCTTAATACAAGTTGTTTCATGTCTAAAATTATGTTTTTGAACATCTTTTCAATAATCTATGAGTGTTAGGGTGCCTGCGTGGCTCAGGTGGTTGAGCGTCCGGCTTTGGCTCAGGTCATGATCTAAGAGCTCATGAGTTTGAGCCCCACGTGGGGCTCAGTGCTGAAAGTTGAGAACCTGGAGTCTGCTTCAGATTCTGCCTCCCTCTCTCTCTGCCCCTCCCCCAGTAGCACTCTGTCTGCCTCTCTCAAAATAAATAAACATCAAAAAATAATAATCTATGAGTGTCAGCAATGAAAAAGTTCTGGAATTGCTTGTGACATATAGTTTACTCTAAATTAATAAGCCACCCATCTAAGACAAATTCATCTCTCTTCTGAAAGGATTGACCAATACTATAATCCTTACTATTCATGTTAGCTGAGAAACAGAAAGGTCCTTAACCAAGGATTTGCTGAGATAAGCATAACTTAAATATAAGACCAAAACAATAGAGGACTCTGGTGGACAAGTTACTGCTTTTCAATACTAAGTCCAAACTCCTCCATATCTCTCTCAGAGAGTATTTTAAACTTTAGGGATTCACCACAAGCATAATGTTTAGGGGACTGCTACTGGGTTCTGGGGAATGGTACATCCATTACCCTTTAAAAATGTTTTCACTGATGTAATCAGAATGAATTCAGCAAACCAACTGGAAGAATTATAATTATTCACTTCTGCACCAATGTTGGGAATGAATATAACTTCCCTTGCAAGCTTTATTGCATGCTAATTTATCTGAGCTGCATTAGGTGACAAGCATTCTGGAAGGCCAGCAGAGTCATGGAATGGCCTTGCCTATCTCTTAGAGGTTCCTGTCACTCTGCTTAGGAAGATTACTGACTCTGTGCCTCAAACATTATTTAGCATCAAAGTAGAACGCTAAGTAGGAGAGAAAAACACTTGCTTGTAGGCATATTATGAATAGTTTCATGACTTGCACTTTATTCCATAATGACATCTTTGATTCTAAAGTAGTGATGTTCCCAAGGCTATAAATAGAAGAAAGAGACATATGAACATAACATATACACTTAGAAATTGAAAGGGAAAGAACATCATATAATCATAATAGGGAAGACTTATTTTGCTGTCCAGTCATCTTACATCTCACGCACAGTTTCCGTGGTTTTGAGGAAGTTTCCAATATTTTAAGAGTATACAATTTCACCTTTGAGGCACAATGTGATTAAAACTGTAAAACTTTAGAAAGATCGCCATTAGAATCTATTTTAGGGTATCTCCCAATCTTTTACCCACATATGCACAGATGTACAAAAATAAATATATTTACCTACACTTCTACTACTTTGGAATGTTAGCTTAGGAATTCACGTCCTAAAATTGGTTGAGCTGGGGGTCCAAGCCCAGGTGATGGCCTTCTTTCAGAACACATCTAATTTTAATGTGAGTGCAAATTAATTATCTTCCCCCTCCAATTGACACTGACCAATTTGTACTGAGAAGTAAGGGTGACAAGGCAGAAGGGGTGATCAATAGCGTGTTATACGCAGCCACAGGAAATCTGATCCCCAGGGGCTCAGAATGCCAGAAAGGGCAAGAAGTTAATGGGGGCAAGACAGCAAATCTACACTATACTTTAATTTGCAAGTTGAAAAACTGACTATTTTTGGTAAGAAGTCTTCTATCCCATTTTCTTCAATAGCAGAAATCTATGATTCTCTTTCTTTCATCCAGTTTGAATTAAACACACGTACAGAACAGAGAACTGAAACCCAAAGGAAATTTTATCTTCATTTGACAAATATTTTCGTGAATTTAATAAAAGAAGTTATTGTTCCAGAAATGTACTGGCTTTGTAGGATAATAATCAAAGTGCCATTTTATTTTAAAATGATCATATCAGAGCCACGTCTTGAAATTAAATCAACATAGATTCAACCAGCATTCGTTCAGATATTTGGGGTGTGGCTACATGTACTGGTCACTATTCTTAGTGCCATGGATGCAGAAATACAAGATAAAAGTGACTGTCTAAGCCCTCAATGAACTCACAGTTTACAGGGGGAGACAAGTTAAAAGATTCTAAACAATACACTACCTGCATCTCTAAACTAGGTATACTTACAATCTTATCACCTATTTTATTGAAAGAATTAAGTGCGATAATCCATATAAATTATTTAACAAAATTCCTGACACATAGTAATTTAAATAACTATTAGGATCAGATGATGATGATGATGATGATGCCTCCACTAACCCAAGGATCTACAAGCACACTGAAGACCGAAAATGGATATTAGGAAATAACTTTTTTTTTAATTTTTTAAAAGTTTATTTAATTTTGAGAGAGAGACAGAGCATGAGCTCTGAGGCGCAGAGAGAGAGGGAGACACAGAATCTGAAGCAGCCTCCAGGCTCTGAGCTGTCAGCACAGAGCCTGACACAGGGCTCGAACCCATGAACCACGAGATCATGACCTGACACTTAAGTGACTAAGCCACCCAGGTGCCCCGGAAAAAACTTTTAAATAAAAACATTTTGTAAGAGGTATACACCACATCTAAATTTTTAATAATGAATAAAAATAATTCAATAAGATAAAGAGTTGGAGAGAGATAGAAATGTCCTAGACAGATGAAATAGAATCTTCAAGTTTTCACCTCCTACCCTGAACAGTTTAGGCTCCATCCTGAGAGTTGGAGCAGCCCTAGACCACATATTTAGTACCTAAATACTCTCTGTTGTTTATGTTCAGGGAAGCCCCTAAACGCTTGAGAGACCCTTGTATCTGGACACAGGATTCAATTTACATGTGTCCCTAAATTTCCATCCTCTTCGATTCTGGTGAGAACCTTTTGCATGATTGATTAAATAACATGAAATTAACCACTATTATCCTGTGTTTGGTCTTTCCTATTCACATGAAATCTATTTGCACTGGTATTTGAAAATACAGATCTGTCTTTTCCTATTTAAATAAATGTCATTAAATGTCTTCAAGTCTTATCTGCAGCACATACAGCATTATTCTATTCTTTTAGAACATACATACTTCAGTACATTGTTAAATAAATTTATATTAATTTATCCACCCATTCTTTATTCTTTATGTATGCCTGTAACATACTAGATACTGCATTCCACATATTTGTGAAAGGTGTTATATAATAGGAGAAACATGGTCTTTTCCCCATATAGCTTTAAGATTTTTAGTGGCCTAGGCCCCTATTAAAATTTTGTCTGAATCCACAAGTGCTCAAAGAAGCTCTTAACTCTGAAAACTATAATAAGAAAAGGTCTATCAAATCATATAGTAAGCATTTGATGAAACTACTGTAAACATTGAAGAACATAACCCAGAATACAAATCCCATAACAGACCCTATTATAATTGAAATGGATCTATAATAATTTAAATGGATTCAGAAACTAGTAAGGAAAATCAAGTTTCTACAAATGGTGCTGGGAGTATTGGTGTGGAACTAGAAAATATGTGAAATTAATATTCACTCTATATATGTACTAAAAAATAAATTCTAGGGGCACCTGGGAGGCTCAGTCGGTTAAGCATCTGACTCTTGATTTCAGCTCAGGTCATGATCTCACGGTTGTGAAATCGAGCCCCACGTCGGAATCCATGCTGACAGTGTGGAGCCTGCTTGGGATCCTCTCTCTCCCACTCTCTAGGCTCTACCCTCTCCCTCTCTTTCTCTCTCTCTTTCTCTTGAAATGAATAAACTTCAAGAAGACAAATAAATTCTAGCTACATCAGAGCATCCTAGATAACTTCTGTTCATCCTCCAAATTCTCTGTCTACCCTTCATCACCCTACTTTAGTCTCCCAAGACCTTTATGACCTCTATTTATGACATCAAGAGGCTACCTTCCCATCTAGCTTCTAGCTGAATTCAACAAATGAGAGATTCCAACACAAGACCATAGAGTAAGAAAACGAGAGCAGGAATTTATTCCCCTAGCTTTCTCTTTGCCACATTACCACAGGTCACCTATGCCATTCCACCAAAGGCGTGGCTCCTGTCAGGTGGCCCAATCTGTAAGTTCCAAAAACTTTTTCTCTACCCTTATCCCCTCATGTCTGGGGCTGGTAATAGGACCCCATTAGTACCAACCCTGGGGCACCTCACCATCCCTTATTGGTCTCCTTTAATTCTACCCACACCATTTCAATAGACTCCTATAAAAGACTCTTCAATTATACCATGTCAGTGAGCGATTTGCTTCCCATACCCTCCCTGACTGATGTAGAGATATATAGGAGTTTGACATAGTTCCCCTAGGTAGAAAAGGTTCTCGGCTTTATTCAGACATTGTATACAGTATCATCTTTGCTCTTGAAGAGGCCTAGAGTTAATGAAATAGTATCTGGACAACATAGGAATATTTATTTATAATATTTCAGAGTTCCATTAAGTTTCATACTACTTTATATACAATATAGGGTACAACCAATGCCTCCACGGTTACTAAAAAAAAAATTTGATTTTCGCCATTTCATTATATGCATGATGGGACTCATGTGATGTCAGTGAAGAATGGATTCACCTGTGGGTCAACTAATGAAAAGCAAAATCCTCCAAGTCAAGTCCTTGTCTTCCAGGTGACATATGTCCTTAAATTGCTTATATTTAGGAATATTTCATGTATAAGTGAAATCAACAAGGACTTCTCTCTGTTTACATAACAGACAAAAGTTAGAGGGGAAGAAGATTTTATCTGGATATTCTGAAACCAGTCCCAGTCATAAATCTATAATGTTTGGACATACTTATCAAATTATTCCTCAGATTCTTAAGTTATTCAACAAACATTTATGAAGTATATAATATGTGTCAAGTGTTACACTAGGTGTTGAGGATACATAACAAACGAAAAATACCATTCTGGCCTCATGGATTTTAAATCCAGAAAAGGAGAAAATATTAAAATAATAATACCACAAATAAATATTTAAATTATAATGACTGCAACGCAAGATGCCCTAAAACAGTTTAATCATGGGATCTTGTTTGACAGGAGGTCAGGAAAAAAATCTCTTCTAAAGAATCATTCTTAGATCTGAGACATAGAAGATGAATAGTATCTCGTTCAGGCAAAGCATTTGTGAAGGTCCAGAGGTGAGAAGATACTTTGCATTTTCATCAAAACTGAAGCAGCTGAGGCTCACTGAGCAGCAGGAAAGAAAGGAAACAGGTAAAAATAGACAGTGGCCAAATCATCCAGGGCTTTATAGACCATGTTAGACATGTTGTATTTTATCCTAAGATTCATGGAAAGGGTTTGAAGGAATAAGACTAACCTGAATTTTTAACAATCACTCTGCTACCAGATGCCAAGAACAATTATGAGCTATAGTAAATAAAGCATCATGGTATTGTTTCAGGAATATGAAAGTAGCTTAATAAAACATAGTCCAAAATCATTCCTATAACTATGGAAATTTAGAATATGCTAAAGGTAGAATTTCAAATCAGAGGATAAAGGACAGTGTGTTGGAATAAAGTGTGTTGGAACCATTGATCTAATAGTTGGGGAAAAGTTAAGCCATGGTATTATTCTGTATGCTGATTATACAGCTGTTGTAAAAGATGAACCCTAAAATCTCAGTGGCTTAAATCTATAGAAAGAAGAAAGAAAAATCTAAAAAAAATAAGGAAGAATTTCTTGCTTGACATAGAGTCCAAAATGGATGCTTCTGATTGGTGGGTGGCTCTCCCCTAATTGATGAGTCTTGGATTTAAACACTTCCCAGATTTGGGGCGCCTGGGTGGCTCAGTCGGTTGAGCGGCCAACTTCAGCTCAGGTCATGATCTCATGGTTTGTGAGTTTGAGCCCCGCATCGGGCTCTGTGCTGACAGCTCAGGGCCTGGAGTCTGCTTCTGTGTCTCTCTCTCTGCCCCTCCCCCGCTTATGCTCTCTCTCTGTCTCAGAAATAAATAAACATAAAAAAAAATTTTAAACACTTCCCAGGTTTGACTTCACCACCTTTGAAAGATGACCTACAAAGTCATTTTGGAAGAGGATCTCTCTTGAAAGGTTATTATAGCCCAAAACTGGAACTGATGTACATTGCTCAACTCTCATTCTATTGGCTGCAATTTAGGCACATGGCCTCACAGGAGGCTGGGAATCTAATTATGTATGTAAATACAAAGAGGAAACAAGTGTGTGATTGCCCAGGAATCTCAGCCATAAATAACATCTTATGCAAAATTAAATTTTGTAAGTATTAAAAATTTAACATAAAAAAACTATGAGGGGCACTTGGGTGCCTCAGTCTGTTGAATGTCAGAATTTGGCTCAGGTCATGATCTCAGCGTTTGTGGGTTCAAGCTCCATGTAGAGCTTGGCACTGACAGCACAGAGCCTGCTTCAGATTCTGTCTCCCTCTCTCTCTCCCCCTACCTCCTACTCCTCCTCCTCCTCCTCCTCCTTCTCTCTCTCTCTCTCTCTCTCTCTCAAAAATAAACATTAAAAATTAAAAACAAAACTATGAGAGTACCAACAGAGATTTTAAAAGAACATTTTTATAGTCAATCTGGCAAAGACTAGAGATATAATGCAGAAACCACACACACACACACACACACACACACACACAGAATGACAGATTTAACTACATCAAAATTCAAAATTTTTCTTTCACAAAAGACAAATTTAAAATAATAAGTGGCACTCTTGGAAGAAATATTTGCAAAACATATAACAGACAAAAATATAATAGCCCAACTGGATAAAGATATCCTAAAATCATTTAGAAAAAAAAATCATTACAAAAATCAACAACAACAACAACAACAAAAAATACAGGAATTCCATTGGATCAAGGAACACGTGAAAAGATGTTCAAGTTCACCATTTCAGGAACAAGAAAAGCAAACAAAAAAATGGAAAGGTAATCTATCATTTTATCTAGCCAAACAGGCAAAACCGTAAGCAGGGTTAATGATTTATAAACACCACGACATTTTTTGGTGGAAGGGTAGGCTGGTACAGTTTTGGGGAGAGAAATTTGAAACTGTATGTCAGTACTTAAGCTGACCTAACAATTCAACTTTCAAGACCTATCCTACAGAATCACACATGAGTACAAAGACAGAGTGCAGAAAGATGGCATGGAAGGAAGGAACGTGGCGACAGGATGCTACAGGAACAAATCAGAGTATGGATGCAGATGTTCGTTAGAGCATTTTTTATAATGTAGAAAAACTAGGGCACCTGGGTGGCTCAGTTGGTTGGGCAACCAACTTTGGCTCAGGTCATGATCTCACTGTTCGTCGGTTCATGTCCCGCGTCTGGCTCGGTGCTGATAGTTCAGAGCCTGGAGCCTGCTTCAGATTCTGTGTCTCCCACTCTCTCTTTCCCTCCCCGCTTGCATTCCGTCTCTCTCTCTCTCTCATAAATAAATTAAAATAAATTAAATTTTAAAAATAAATTAACAAACAATTTTATAATGTGGAAAAACTATAAACAGCCTATATATGGTAATGGTTAAATAAATTATGGTATATTCATACTAGAATGATAGGTCACTCTTAAAATAAATGGGGTAGATTGAAGTGCACTAACATGAAAGGTTTATAAAGCATATTTAGAGGTGCAAGTTACAAAGCTAGGAAGCTAATCACACACACACACACAGATATGTAAATGATTAAATGCAGAGAAAAAGCTTTCAGGTAATTGGGATCAAACATGCAGGGAGAAGTATGAATAGGGGCTGGGAATAGGGAGGAAAACAAAGAACACAGGGGCGCCTGGGTGGCTCAGTCGGTTCAGTATCTGACTTTGGCTCAGGTCATGACCTCACGGTTAGTGAGTTCCAGCCCCGCCTCGGGCTCTGTGCTGACAGCTCGTGGCCTGGAACCTGCTTCAGACTTTGTGTCTCCCTCTCTCTCGGCCCATCCCCCACTCACTCTGTCTCTCTCTCTCTCTCTCTCTCTCTCTCTCTCTCTCTCAAAAAATAAATATTAAAAAAATGTTTAAAAGAAAACAAAGAACAGAGTGGATATTTGCTTTTAACTTTACATGTTTGTAAATTGTTTCAGTTTTATAAAGTATACTTGTTTCTTTGAAGTTACAACAAAAATGTACTCTACCAGGAAAAACAATGATACTATGGATAAATGCCTCTGACTCTTTCTCTTAGTTGGATAGCCTTCCATTTTGTGTGGTAACTGAAACCCTATTCACTTTCCAGGACCCAACTCAATCATCACAATATTTCTTGATATTTAAGTCAAAGTTATTACAAATTCCAATTAAGATTTTTAAACTTCCTTGAGTGTTGGGCATTTCCATGCCTGCAAACTTCCCACCCTTTCTCACAAACACCGAATACCAGCATCTCCGCTATGCTTTTCCACAGTACTACAAAACTAGAGCACTTTAACAATGCATTATAATCATTTCTCAGAGCCACCAGTGAACATATTCATCAGAGTTCTCAGTGTTTATTAAAGAGGATATTAAAGAGGAATTTTCCTGCACATATACAACTGAGAACGAAATGCAACTAAGAGGAACCATCTCTGACTTTCACCCTCTCTTTGCCTAATAAGTGGTGCGGGGATGTGAGCCATTTCCATAATTCATAGGCATCCTGTGATGTGCAAGGTTATTTTTGAATTTGTTTCTCCGGTAAGAAAAGATTTCCTTCCTAAAATTAGATTGTGAATCTACTTCCAAAGCCACTAATCAAACATAAGTTAAAGCTACTTATAAGGGAGAGAAAACTTTAGAGCTCTAAAATCATTAGAAATAGGTCACCGAGAGCTTCAGTAAAACTTCACACAAGGTTCCAATAAAAAAAAAGGTATTCTCATTAAGAAGCTGTAAAGTAATCCTGCTATCAAACAGGAAAAAAAATTGCATATGCAAAAGCAGCAAAATATAGTCTATAAAGTCATTTAATGAAGCAGAAATTTGTATCTATGCCATATCTAATGCAGTTCTTAAAAAACCTCAGCATATTCGCTAATTATGAACCATATATTATACACAGTTATTATGGGTATTATTCAGCAATAGAAGATTTAAACTTGGTTGTCTCCTTCACCATAGTTAGCAAAGAAATATTGGCACATATATGATCTGCTTAAATAGGTTAGAAAATAGGAGGGAATTTACTAACTAGCCCTTTAATCATGCAAACAGAGTCTCCATAATTCTGAAACTGAATTCCATGACACCCACAGATTTCCCTATAATCTAGCTGTAAATAGTAATTACAGTGTTCATAGTAGAAAATGCTCTATTTTAGATTGCAAAACAGTCTCTATTATTATCTCTTGTATTAAGTCATTTGATAACTGTCTAAAACTTCCCTACTAGGATGATTTTTAGATTCTTTGGAAGCATATTTTTCTTTATTTTCATGAAAAGTGTTAGAAAAATCTGTTCAGCCATTTTCAAGTTAAAGGACAATGGGAAGGGAATTTGCCGTTGAACTTTAAAACATTATATTTAGCAGGTCCTCAGTGGGTTGCATAATCAGTTCAAGACTATGGATTAACAATCAAAGGAAGCTCAGACACTGACCTACATTAGAGAAACCCTACACACACAACCAAGAATTCATCATCCCCAGAGAACTGAAAGCCTTCCGGGTAACCTGCTAGCTAAGCAGGATTTGTCCCAATATTATAGTGCTAGGGACCAAGAAAAAAATCATCCTGAAAGGTACCACATTAAAGGTGAGAAAAACAGCAAGAGTCCTACATAACCCACCATTAATTTTCAGACCTAGACAATAGTGCTGCAAGGCAATGATCATTTTACTATTTACTACGTGGGTTGAAGTCTACATCTACTTTTGAAAACCACTGTGGGTTTATATTCATCCCAGGATGTTGAACACATAAGCTGCCAAATGAACTGAGCTGTGTTCGAAGTGGGATAATTTCAACTATCTTGAGCTTCACACCCAAATGTTTCACCATCGCTTCAACCTGACATGGGTTGTCATACTTCTTGAAATGTATCCTATTGCCACCAAAATCTACTTCTGTGTTTCCTATCTCAGTGAACAGA
Organism: Acinonyx jubatus; assembly: GCF_027475565.1. Taxonomy (NCBI): domain Eukaryota; kingdom Metazoa; phylum Chordata; class Mammalia; order Carnivora; family Felidae; genus Acinonyx; species Acinonyx jubatus. The sequence continues at coordinate 45,945,293 of NC_069391.1, forward strand.
TCCTCTATCTACCCAGCTAAATGTTGAAGCCAGATAATGAAGCATCATCTTTGATCATTCTTTCTTTGTATCTTGCACATCTAATCACAAGTCTTTCAAATTTCCTTATCCATTCATTTCTCTTCATCTCTACTATCACCGCCATGGTTCAGACCACCAAAATCACTTCTCTAGGTCTAGAGGTGAACTAGAGGAGGGCTTGTGAGTCTTAAGGTCCCTTCTAGAACCTTGTATCTCAATTTGTATTCAAAGCTTTGTATTATTTTTCTTAAAGAAGATCCCAAATTATATAAACTGTGGACCCTTACAAAACCTATACTCTCTCCTGTCTGAATTATTGCAAAAGCCTCCAATCTCCTTAGCACCATAGATAATGTGGTCTTTCTAAAATGCAAATATGACCATATTCTTCCATTGCTTAAAAATCTCCAATGGCGCCATGTTTTTCTTAGGAGTCAGTCTCAACTCCTTGTCATGACTTATATTTTATACAGTCTACACATATTTTTGATCTACATACAACTTCTCCAGCTACTCTATTGCCCTTATACCATATTCTGTGAACACATCAAAATGTGTCCCCCAGTACTTCCCATTCTCTTTCCTTGAGAGAGCAGAAACCAGGTCTCATTGCCTGTTATATTAACAGCACCTAGCACTATTATGCCACTTAGTAGGCATTTCATAAATATTTATTGAAGAAATACAGGAATGAAAAATGAATGCACTCTACATCACTGGTCCAAATCCAGGCATAGTGATCAGAAACCATGAGGGATCAATCTAGCAAGAAAAGCACTAATTGATTCCTGGGAATAAATTGCAGTTGACTTCCCATATTCATGAGTAATTATATTGAAAAGAACTTTGATGAATCATATATCAGGGGGAACAGTTATTAAATGTCAGTCTAGGTTTTTCTCTCCCTTCGAAATCTGCATTTCTTCCCAATTTCCTGTTGCTTTGAATGTAATGCCTGATATGCCAGATTACTCCTAGCTGGCACTGCCCTATAGTGAGAATATGTACAAGTATATAATCCAGGGCATGAGCATAGATGATCCCTTACCTTTTTTCTGGTAAGCTACTATTTTCTGGTAGATATTTTTCCTATTCATTCACCAACATAATGTGGCAAACTTCGAGAGTTTTCTTCATCCATATTTCCCTATCTCCTGTAAATATATTCTTACCAGGTAACTAAGATAAAATGTTTTTACTAATTATCCTGACAATTTCTTTTTTTTTTTAACGTTTATTTATTTTTGAGACAGAGACAGAGCATGAATGGGGGAGGGTCAGAGAAAGAGAGGGAGACACAGAATCTGAAACAGGTTCCAGGCTCTGAGCTGTCAGCACAGAGCCCGACGCGGGGCTTGAACTCACGAACTGCGAGATCATGACCTGAGCCGAAGTCAGATGCTCAACCGACTGAGCCACCCAGGCGCCCCTCCTGACAATTTCTTTATATAAATTAATACTGATTTAGATTATATCTCACGCTGATATAAAGCTTTCAACAACTGATTACAAAATGCCACAAACTTTTTTATAGTCCTTGATTTAAGAAACTTAAATTCATTGAATACTTATTCATTGAATACTTATTCATTGAATACTTATTTTATGTGCTAGGCAGTAGGCCACAATGTGCATCAAAGAAATTTATATTGTCCTACAAGCCTTTCCCATGTAGGGACATAATTTAATAATGTGTCATACCACTCAATAAAATTCTTAGGTCATTTTATATTGTCCCTGCATATTTTTTGGTAAACTTTCCAAATATACATAAAGCATAGATAGATGAACAGATAGACATAAAGTTGATTATTAAAATTAGGATTCAGGTAGGTAGATAGGTATGTGGATAGATAGTATTTGAATATTATATCCAAATACATATTTATTGAAATTTTGCATACCTATACATAAATTAGCTTGACTGACTTAACAGTTTTAAACATTGGATTAATGTAGCTTTTGATAGTTCATGGGGCAAACCTTCCATCCATTACTTTTTTTCAATATTTTCTTAGTTTTTCTTACTTTCTCCTTTTTCTAGCTGAAATATTAATATGACTTTGTCAAATTTCAGATAATCATACTGAGATTTTTGAGAATTACATCAAGCCCATAAATTAATTTGTAAAGAACTAACATCTTTGACCTTACATAGTAATCCATGAGATTCTTTTTTTTTTTAATGTTTTTAAATGTATTCATTTTTGAGAGAGAGAGACAGACAGAGTGTGACCAGGGGTGGGGAGGGGCCGAGTGAGAGGGAGAGACACAGAACTTGAAGCGGGCTCCAGGCTCCATGCTGTCAGCACAGAGCTCTACATGGGGCTCGAACCCTTGAACCATGAGATCATGACTTGAGCCAAAGTCGGACACTTAACTGACTGAGCCACCCAGGCTCCCTGATGAGATTCTAAATAATAATGATCAAGGACATTCTGCTGTTGCTCATGCTTAGCCCTAGTGTACTGAAATCCCTAGATCCAATGAGAGATTAAGATGAACAATCCATACATTTGATTGTTGCTTAGCCAAAAGATAAACAAACAAAAAAAAAAATCAGAAAGAAAGAAGGCAAGAAAGAACCACACTATGTCAAAATAAGACACAAGTTTAATTTGATATCCCTACATCAAAGCCGTACCAAATGTGCAATGGTATCAAATCCACTGGCTGGACACAAAGACTTCAGTTGTAGTAAGAATCTTCCACTTGGCATCCTTTTCATAGAGTGATTGCCTATGAGCACTCTATCCCCAGTCTCAATAAAGGTGGCCCACTTCTTTATTACCAGAATAGAAAATATTTACAGTCTTGGACACATTGGTGTTTAACCCTCAGAAATTAGGAAGGAGAAAAATAAATAAAACCAGTGAGATACAGCAGAGGCAGATAATAAAAACTACTGCTCTGCCTTAGTAACCTCGTGATTTTGAATCTATACAAAGTGAAAAATTGTAGCATATTGGCACCCTGAGAGCAGAGATTTTGTCTTCATTCTATCACAAATTCACACCCAGAGCATGGCCATATAGAGTCAGAACTGGGGGATTTTCAGAACAGCCTGGCCATGATTTTTAAATCCTAAATAGTATTTTCTGAATATTCGAAGTGAAAATACTTATAAGCCACAATTTCCCTTTTGATCAGCATACATATTTTACTTAGAATCTTTCTAAATCTTGCATATTAAGTTAAAGTAGTAAGAACAATGGCATCATACCTAGAACTGAAAGTAACGAGTAAATGTGTGCAGGTGTATATGTATATACATATATGTTTTTTTATTATATCACAATATAGAGATACATATGACTAGTCTGAGTTTATCCTTTGAAAAGTGTGAAACTAATTGGTTTGGAATTAACAAAGTTACTGACATTTTAAAAGGCCAATGCTAGAGAAAAAACACATTACTTTCGACTACGTTGTAGGGTAAGCCCTTAACAATTATGTCTGTGCACATATCTATACAGCTGTAGAAGTCAGAAGTTTTTTAAAACTAGTTAAGAAGCACTAGTTGACCTTTCCCTATCTTCCTTGGAGTGCACCTTTATTAATGTGCCCTTCAAAAACTGCAAACTGCACAGAGGCATGAAAACAGTGCTCTCCCAAAGAGATAGGGAAAGATGTAAATCATGGATGGCTCTAGCCTCTGGCAGATTCACTCACACCTTGTTCCTTAGATAGCGCTTCCCTTTTTTGTCAGCTCTAGAAAGCAAAAGAAAAAAGAAAAAGATATTTGTAATTGTGACCTACAGCTCTTAAAAAAATAAATAAAATGCCACTGTTCAGAGAAATGCAAAAATGTTAGCATTGAAATCACCAGAGCAGAGGCGCCAAAGATGGCAGAAATGACAACGTGGCCTGTGAGAAATATGTGAAAATAAGACCCCAGTGCAATCCAGCATTTGTACATTCTCTACACATTTTCATTGCTGAACCAAAGGTTTGAGTTCATAACAGTGTTTGACTTGGAAAGAAAGGTAGCAGCACCAAAAATAAATCCAAAGAATGCCTATTCCCTGTTGGAGTATCTGCCAATAACCTTTCTTGCGATTATGTTTTATCTAGCCATGGAAAAGCTATTCACAAAACAAAAGATGCCAATGAGCACCAATGTAGCCCCGCGCATAGACACAGTTGAAAAGCAGCATTGTGTTTTCATAATGCTGTCAAGTCCTGCTATAGAATATACGAAAGCGTCCTTCCTTCTTTCATATTGCTAACCGTCAAAGGGAAGAGTTGTTATTGGTGATTAAGTCCAGGTACTGAGAGTGATACTGGGCTCAGGAAGGAATGGCAGAGAATAGTGGGAAGAATTTTGAAAAGAATGACCTGCATCTCCACAAATAAATCACTCTATGTATCTGTTTCAACTACTTTGGGCTGTCTGCATATATTGCAGAATCCTCTTGTCCTAGTCTCCTTAAGAAGGTAGAATATTAAAAAGTTTCTTAAAAAACCCATCCTACATCTCAAATATGCTCAAGAAAAATGGGGAATGAGTTGGGGAAAATGACGCTAGCATGCTAAAAAGTTCCTTAAGAAACTCATCCTACATCTCAAATATGCTCAAAGAAATGGGGAGTAAGTTCAGGAAAATGAGGTGCTATGTGAAAGGACAGTCATAAGAAGAACAAATGTATGAATAGTCATATCCTGTTTAGATTACAGTTTCATTTTATTTCCCATAAAGGGGACAGAACACTGGATCAAAAAAGAAAGCCAAAGAAATGTAGTAAACTCCTAACATCCATTCCAGGGGAATTGTCATTATAAATATGAAAGTAAAAACAATAAAGTTTCTAGAAGATAATGCAAGTGAATATCTTCTAGATGATTTGAGATTAAGAAATATTTCCCAGAGGACAAAGGGTACTAACCAAATAAAAAAATAATAAATAGGACTACATTAAACTTAAGAACTTCTTTTCTTTAAAAGATACTATTAAGAAAGTGAAAAGTAAAGCCACAGGCTAGGAGAAAATATCTGTAACATATATAATCAACAAAGGGCTCTTTAGAGAATACATTTTAAAATCTAAACCATCAATAAGAGAAAGCTAAAATTTAATCAAAAAGATGGGTGAGAGACTGTGAAGAAGAATCTTACACAAGATGTTATCCAAATATCCAACAAGTACAGGAAAGGAGGCTAACCACATTAGCAGTCAAGGAAAGGTAAAAACAACTCTACAAACTCATCACAATTCAAATGACTGAAAATACTACAGGTTGGCTAGTCTTAGGAGCTACAAGCATTTAAACACTACTGGCAGAAATGGAAAACCATTTTGGATATCTGTTTAGCATTATCTGCTCAGGTTAAAGATATCTTCCTAGTGATGTACCACTCACCATGCACACATATTAACAAAAAGACATATGCAAGAACATTCACAGTGATATTATTCATAATCACTGAAAACTGGAACTAACCCAAATGTCCATCAGATGTGAAATAAATAAACTGTGATACATTCCTACAAAGAAACACACTATAGCCATCAAAATGAATAAAACTATTCCCACATGCAATTACAGCAAGGAATATGGCAAATATAAATTAGCAAAAGAAGCCAGGCACAAAAGAGTCATTATATGTAATTTCATTTACACACAGGTTAAAAAAAAAAAAAAAGGAAGAAGAAGAAGAAATGTAGGCAAAACCAACTGTCGCAGGCTATGAGTCTGGAGTTCACTCTTGTGCAGCAAGAGAGTGATTGCAGAATTGAATACAAGAGAGGCTAATGTCCAGGAGGAGCCAAGAGCCCTGGACAGGGGTTTCATCCCCATATTTATTGAGTTCACAAGCTATTACCCATATGGTGAATGTGCAGAAAATAAGATCTTACACACATGAACATTGAGAAAATAGACAGTAATCATTAACTTGAGTGTGTAAGAAGCAAAGGGTCTGGGGGGCAAGTGGAGTTTGTGATCAAAGAACAATAGTATATAGGCATCAAACGGAAAGTAATTTCCTGCAGATGATATAACAAGATACTCATGATCCCATAACAATATCTCCCAAGTTAACCTCAAGTGCTTTCGCCCCATGGTGGCAGCTTTCCACCCTAAGCTTTTTTCTAACCCATTTATGTAAGTAGAACCTACTTCCCCATAACAACCAATGGTATTAGAAGTCAAAATACTGGTTAGTTCTGGGGAAAAGTTCAGTGGTTGAAAGCGGACATGAGTAGAAATCCTAGGGAGGGTATTTGTAGTGTTTCATTTCTTGAGTAGGGAGGTGGTTTCACAAGTGAGTTCATTTTGGATAATTAATTCAGCTGACATTATTTTCTGCACTTTTCTGTGTGTGTTATACTTCAGTTAAGAGGTTTTCTTTTTCTTTTTTCTTTTTGTTTTAAGTGGCCAGATATAGTCTCTCTTCAGAGACATAAGAAACAGGCCATTAACATACTCGATTCCTATCAAATGCCAAGCCCTTTGTTAAAGTAATCTAATCTTTTCAAAAAATTAAGTGTGCAATTGTCCTTTTAAAATTAAGATCGACCCAATTTTAAAGATGAATAAAGTAAGAGATTGAGTGATTAGTCCAAAATTTAAAGGTCAGTAAATTCCAGGGCTGGGGTACAAAACCCAAGTCCTACTATTCCATGCCCAGTACCATTTCTCTCATTACACAATTACTTTGAAGTTTAAACAGTAAAGCTTTGCTTCACATCTTCAATCCATCAAGAAATTGTGTTTAATAGGATAAATGTGCTAGCCTCCATTGTGCTGTCAGAAAATTATGCATGCAGAAAGGTGCCTGTTGGTGAAAATGCCCTTTCTAAAAAGCCTCAGGGCACCTACCTGCCTATAGGACCCTTCCTCCAAGGGCATCCATTTACAAAAGTCTCTGGGCGTTGAATAACATGACCCTGTGACCCAGCCTCTGCCATTTTATACTGGTTAAGGCATGGCTTTTGAAGTCAGAGCTGAGTTTGAGTCCAAGCTCTATCAACATTGAACTGCTCCCAGTCTTGTTTCCATATCTATAAAACAGAGATAGGGATAATACCTGCCTCCCAGGGGTGAGATAAACAGTAATCCGAATTCCTGACATCAGGTTAGTTAAATCACAAGTAAATAATGTCTTTGGTACTGTTTGGGGCTTATGTTGTTTTTCTAACTCCAAGTGACTATTTGACTCAGACACATAAAGACCAAAGACCTTTGAAATGGCCTGGCATGAGAGCTCGGAGACACAATAACACCCTCTCCTGCATGGTAACGCAACAATCCGACCACACACTCTCTGTGGCAGGGATGAATGCAAGATGTGGAGACAGCTGGAACTCAGTAAGAGTAAAAGTTGAAATCCACATTAAGGGAAAAGCAGCCACAAAGTGATAGGAGCTAAGTAGGCAGAGGCCATAAGGAGAGAAGTAAGCAGGGGATGTTTTGTTGGCAGCATGGAAAAAAGTAGCTGAAAAATAGATGGTTCAGGTAACAGACATGGCAGGGCACAAAGCAGTGAGCACTGTCTCTGGAGGAAGAGTTTCAGACTCACCATTATGAGAGCTGCTGTGTACAGAGTACAGCGTTCTGAGGGACAGAGAGTACAGTTCAGGTTCCCTGGAAGGCGTCCCTTGTAGCTGCTGAGAGTATTCACAAAGCACATCCCCGCACCCAAAAGCTCTTCCACACCTGAAAGGCCAATTAAGAGAGAGAGGGTGTTAAAACATCTGTCTTAGAGCCAAATAAACCAGAGTTAGATTAAGCAGAAAGATAAAGGTCCAAGTTTATACAAGAAAGTAATACACTTTAACCTAGTGAATGCTATTTGTAATCTTCTTAAACTTGTCCATCAGACACGCTTCAGTAAAAATTATTTCTAGAAAGAATAATTTATAAGATCGTCTTAGCTGTCCATACAGAGAAAACTTCTGGAAACGGTCCACTCAGCCACAAACCAAGAAGTTGCCAGTGGGTCCCCAGATGGAAAATGCAACCACAGAAGGAAAGTCGTCAAAGTCTACTCAAAGATAAGCCAATCTGAAAAGTGAGAGTAAATACACCATATGACAAAAGATTTAGATTTAGACCATGAATCTGACTTCAAGGACAATAGAACTACCACATTAATTCTTTATGTTTTGTTTATACAAGAAAAACTCTTGAAAAAATAGAGATAAATAGTTTATACATAACGAAAGTGCCAGAAAATCTAAAACCATTGCTACCAGATCATTGTAATGCTTGACGCTTAGGGGCTAAAGTTTCTAATGTTGCAGAGATATGTCCTTAGAGACTATTTAAAATAATATGTAAACTATTTGGGCTCCTTTGGCTTTCATCCTCCATAAAGTTAAGTGATGGGAATATTGCTGGACATCCAGAGAAAAGTCGATCCACAAGATTACTCGAATAACTGGAGGCTAATGTATTGTGTTGCTCTTTTCAAAGTGAATATTATAAATTATTTTCTGGATGTTTTCTTAGAAGCATTTTACCATTACAGACACTATTTGACTACTGATAATTTGAGAGTTGCATGAAAAAAATATCTGCTACAATTCAGAAAAAAATAGCAATAGGTTGTGAACAAGGGCTATGCTCATTTTGCTGTGTTTAGAATAATGTAGCAGTGCCTATAACAAGTAAACAGTGGGCTGGCTTTGTTCTGCTGGATTTAGATTAACCTTTACAAGCAATGCAGAATTAGATTATGAAAATAAATTGAAAATGGCATCTCCTTAGACTCACTTTGTACTCTGCATTTTCTTAAGCTTTTATGTGACTGTCAAGTATTAGTTCAGGGCTCCATTTGTATTTGTGGCATTTTTTTTTTCTTCTGAAAAGATAAGCACCAGCCTTCAGAGAAAGCTTCTGACTATTGGATACAGAAAACAACTCGTTCCTGAATGGTTAATGTTTCAAATATGAGCACAGATACCAGATGGCAAAAGGGGAAAAAAGAATTCAAGTTGTTTCATTGTTCAGTGATAAAGATTTTTCCATCTGCTGGTTCAATACTAACTTGGTTTACATTCACTTAGAGCCAATACAATTAAAACTCTATTTGAAGTGAAATGTTTCAGAAAAATAAAACTAGAAACCTGAGAAATACTTCTACAGGTCATACCCATCCTTCAAATACCTAAGCTCTTATAGGTGTACAAATGTGAGTGTATGATAAAACAAAGATATCAAATATGTTTTGAAAAATCCTAAAGTCACATGCATTTAAGTAATTCTAACGAAGACTATTTGTGATTGAGATGTAAGTGGACATCTGCTAGAATTTAGAGTCTCGGTGAAATAAAATGTATCTAAAGTAATAACATACTGGGGTATTCATCACAAAGGATGGAATGGGAGACTACTGATGAGTGAACAATATGGCAGCAGTTAACAAAAACAAGTTTGAATGGTTAATTCACTGAGACCAAAGAGCAGGTGAAGAGGAAAAATAGCACAGCAATCACTAGCAGCAGCATCTTAAGAGAGCAGGAGTCTTATGTACTAAAATAGGGTAAAGAAAAGAGGAGTACTTAGAAACAAGAGAGTTATAGATTCTCTCCTAGCAAGCAGATGCCTTTTCCCATAATCCTTTGATAGAAAGAAGTCTTACTCAAAATGTAAGATTCATAACATGAAGAAGTAGTTTTCCAGAGTAACCTTCCCTTTTGTCCTGAGAACACTGTTACACTGGACATCTCGGTGCATAAAAGCTCCTCAAGGACAAGGCTATAACTTACTTCTGCATCTCTGATGCCTTGCACTTAGCAAATGATAGATGTTCTACAAATATTTGATAACAGAATTGATCTGAGAATTCTACCTTCTAAACTGATATTGCTCATTTCCTTCAACCAGAGTAAGCTCATGGAGATAAAAAAACGTTTCCTTATCCATTTTTGGTGAACCACTTACAATAGTGTCGGACCTAAATTTACTCTTTAATAAATCATGACAAATATAATGGATGAAAAAAAATACTTCCTCTGCCTGTAACACATTTACATCTGCTTCCTTCTTTGCTCTTTCACCAAGTAGTCTCCAATGAGAGGGTACAACAAAACAAAACAAACAAACAAACAGAGGGGCACACAGCCAAGAGGCTGGCAAAGTGACCCAATGAATTCCAGGAAGAAAATATTAGAATTTTCATTTTTATTTATTTTTCATCTCATCCTTTTAAAACATCTGAATTCTGTGCATATTTTATAACATATGATTATATTAATCCATTAATACATGCATATAATTTAATAAATAAACAAGCATATTTGATGGGTAAAGAACTGAGGGCACAATCAAAAAAGTTGGAGACCACTGGTAGAAGACTGAATTCTTACTACAAAATAAGAATGAAAGAAATACAGGGGCACCTGGGTGGCTCAGTTGGCTAAGCGTCTGACTCTTGATTTCAGCTCAGGTCATGATCTCAGGGTTCATGAATTCGAGCCCTGCGTCGGGCCCTGCCCTAACAGTGTGGAACCTGCTTGGGATCCTCTTTCTCTCTCTCTCTCTGCCCCTCCCCCACTCTCACTCTCTTTCCCTCTCAAAATAAATAAATAAACTTAAAAATATGGAGGAAATATTTACAGAATTTAACATCTTTTTGATATCTATATTTTTATATTACTACCTCAATTATATTCCAAATATTAAACTATAAAAACTATAATTGTGTATTAAATGACGTGGTTTTAAGGACTACTTAGGGACAAACACCCAATCAATAAATAATTTGGGGTAAATACATGTTTGTTGAATGAATGAATAAATGAATAAACATTCTGCCAAAACTGGAAAATGTTGTGATAAACTGAGCTGTCAGTCACTTGTGTTTTTCCAAGTGTTTTCTATTCGTTCTTGAATACCTCCATGGGAAAAAAAAACCCAAGTTCAGTTCATTATTTCGTGAATGCCACATACTACAGTACGCTCTTTCAGATTCACAGCACAGAGGAGTACGATAAAGCTCTAGGAAATGCTGTAGGGTAGAAACCTCTTTAGCTTAGATTATTCCAGCATTTCCCATCTGCACAGCTTATTTGACCACAACATTTCTCCCTCATCATAATATCTATCAACTACGAACCGGGAATACTGTTCCTCAGAATGCACATGGTGAAATCCCATTTTAATGGGATTCAACCTGAAAACTGGAGACTGGACGGAATATGGAGTCATTCTTATTGGCTGTATATGAAACTAAAGGACAATTCAAACCATCTTACATGCAAGTCTTTGCTGTGCAATGTCATTACTAATGACTTAGGATTGTGGATATAGCAAGGACGCTCATTAAACTTCCTACTGACATCTGTAAGGATGAACTTCACAAGCATGTTATTTAGACAAATATGATTTTATCTCAGATATGTAGATAATTTAAGGATACAGAATCTACTTGTTCTGAAAAGTTAATAAATTTTATAAAAAGTGGAGAAAAACGAAAGGTCCTAATTAAAGGATTTACTATGTATCAGGCTCCATGCTAAAAAATATAGCTTTTTTTAGTGTTTATATTTCCAAATGGATGTATTGGCTAAATATGGTTACCCCTCTTACCAGTGAGGAAGCTGGAAGTCAAAGAAGACTAGTAATGGACAGAACCCAAGGTAACTATGCAGGTTATCATCCAAACTAGGACACTTTTAAGAATATTGCATAATTATTCCGGGGTGATCTTTTTTGCCTAAGTTGTTCGCTTCCGACACATCTGACGAAGACATGGGTTTGAACCCAGATCTACCCAACCTATCTTCTTTTCTTTACACCTTGTTGCTTGAAATAAGGATGCAGTTCAAATTATGAAGGGAATTCTTTCACAATGTACAGATATATCAAATCATTAGATTGTATACTTTAAATATCTTACAATTTCATCTGTCAATTATAACTCCATAAAGCTGAAAAAATAATAGTTTAAAGACTGCTAGAGAAATCACTCATAAACAGCAAGAAAGAACTTATCAGTATTGCTTCAAAAATATTTCAAATGCATAGGGGTGCCTGGTTGGCTCAGTCGGTAGAGCATGCAACTCTTGATCTCAGGGTCGTGAGTTCAAGCCCCATGTTGGACATAGAGCCAACTTAAAAAAAGTAAATGTATATAATATATACTATATATTATATATTTGAATATATATTCAAATATATTTTAACTATATAAATAGAAAAGGAATGTACGATCAAAACATCAAAAAAATAATTCTATCTTCTACCAATGCAGAGGTGCCTTTAAAAAATCCTAACATGAGGCGCCTGGGTGGCTTGGTCCATTAAGCATCCGACTTCAGCTCAGGTCATGATCTCACGGTCCGTGAGTTCAAGCCCCGCATCGGGCTCTGTGCTGACAGCTCAGAGCCTGGAGCCTGTTTCAGATTCTGTGTCTCCCTCTCTCTCTGCTCCTCCCTGGTTCATGCTCTGTCTCTCTCTGTCTCAAAAATAAATAAACGTTAAAAAAAATTTTTTTAATAAATAAATAAATAAATAATCCTAACATGATATTAGACATATCCTATAGCAATATAATGTAAAACAGTTGAGAATAATCCTTTATGCTGGTTTAACATCACTTAGAATCTTTTTAAAACACTATATTGCCTTATTTTACCATATACAAGGAAGATATTAAGAGACTAGAAAAGATCCAAAAAACAACAACTAAAATGGGTTCAAGAGTTGTTGCATGGAAGTCATGAGAGGGAAAACAAAAAAAGGTAAATGAGAACTATTTAGTCTAGAGTGGAAAGTCCAAGAGATAACTCTAAAATTGCCTTCAAGTGAATTAAAAGCTGCTGAAAAGTCTTCATCTCCAAGAGGATAAAACAAGAGGGTCAGGATTTAATCACCAACCATGAGAATTAGCCTGTGGAATTGTGTCATGGTGGTAAAGACTATTAAGTTCCACAAGTTACAAGGAGCATCTTCCAGAGTCTTTTACACTGAAAGAAGCAGTCACCCGCAATGCCTTATTTGACCATTGTTTTTCTTGAAAGTAAAGAGAGAACAACAATGGTCACCTGATGTCATGCAAGTCCTGTGATTCGTTGCTATGCTTTTCCTGATGCTAACGTATATGCCTGATGTAAGTCATCGATCATTCAACGCTCCCCCACAGTGTAAATTCAAACTCCTTATGATGTCATAAAAATGTTTACTAATATCTCCACCTACTCTTTCAGAAGAAAAACTTGCCACTCTCTCAACACACCCTGTGCCTCTCCTACCACAAGTCAGAACGGCAAGTATTCACTCCAAAACCACAGTGTTCTAACACAGCTCCGTGGCTTTACACAGGTTACTTCCTCCGAACAGGATATGCCTCCTTCCGCCCCAACAATCCCATCCTCCCACCCTGCCAAGCCCTTCACCCATCCTACAAATTATTCCCATTCTTGAAGATAAAACTCAAATGCCTTCTCTCTGCTGATTTAATAGGTGATAAAATCCCTCGTGTCTGCATCCAGTCCCAACAGGTAAGTTTAGATTCTTCTTTCTGTGCTTTCAAAGTACCTTTTTCCCTCATTTATTATGGCACACATTATAGTATTCTTAAAACTTCATTTGCCAGGCACCCTGGTTAGACTGTGCACTCTCCAGTGGCAATACACTGGGAAAGGAAGAGAACGAGACACAGTTTGGCCTGGTTCTTTTTGCTTCTTAGCTACCTAGCATATAGTAGTTGCCAAAATTTTTTGTTGAATCAATGAAGCCATTAATTACCTGTTACATGCAAAGAAATATTCAACATTCAAACTGTTGCTGTGGAAACAATATCTGGGGACTTCTATTGGTCTTTAAATTCAATCGATTTAGACTTGTTTTCCAAGTTTCTTCTGAAAGCATTTTACCTTCAAACGATAGAATCAATAATGTATGTTTAAACGCTCTGGAGCAAACATGTGTGTCTGAGGTACTCTGTCAAAACCACCAAAATATCCAGGACTCCAGGGGTAAAAGTAGTGAAGAGCAGATCTGTATAAAAAGGTGGTTAGAAAGTATAAATTTTCTCATCAAATCTGTTCCAGAAAAAGCTTCTGGGAGACACACAGGCATCCAGATCCCAATTCAGCTTTACTTGTATATGAATAAGGACAGCAGGGTTTTCCATGAGGAGGAATAGTGCATAAGAAAATTTTATTATTAATACAGACATAAAGCAATATCAGACATCTTAAATACAACTGGTCTCTTGTTGCCATTTGTAAGATGTTTGCTCTTTGATGTAAAGTTAATTTATGTCTCTACATTTGCAACGTTTGTTAAAGCATTTACATTTTGAAGAAAATGAATAAATATGTCAAGTGCAAGGACGCATATTTAAATGTAGTGTTTACCTTCATAAAACAAGATACTTGCAAAATATTTCCTTTTAGTTTAAACATTGTTTACTTCTAATTGGGTCCATTTTAAATTATCCTTCATTGGACATTTCAAAAAACAAGGAGGAATTACATATTTATTCATTTTAATGCATTTCACTTGTTTTGACTCAGTTGTCTTTTTTTTAAAAAAAACTAAAAAGCATCACCTTAAGGTAACCAAATTTTGTCCTATGCAGCTAACCTGACTTTATTTTCCTTTCTTTCCCCAAGTTTTTCTTAAATTCCAGGTAGTTAACATACACTGTAATATTAGTTTCAGGTGTATTTAGTGATTCATCGCTTACATACAACACCCGGTGCTCGTCACACTGACTTCATTTTCTAATAATTCAAGGAAGCAGAACTCAGTTCTCTAATATTAGTCTCTCAAAATCTCCAGCCCTTCCCTTCCTGTGGCCACCCTCCTCCCAGCATCCAAACTGGCCCTGTATTTAAAAACAAGTAGCTGACCAGAGAAACATGTCACATTCTGGCTATTTCCCTAGTTCTCTCTGCACTTTAGACAACCTTCTCACTCCCTGTACTTCCTTCCCTCCATACTTTCCTCTGGAAAACTTGTCAACATAGCTAGAAGGACTTCCATTACCTGACACCTGCTTCTCTCTCTCCCTTCTCCCTCCTCCCACCACCATCAGGTGCCGTTGTGTCTATCACCCTGAACTACTTCACTTCCACCAATGTGCCATACTTTGACTTGCCACCCCAAATTTTAACATTCTGTTCCTCCGTCCTGGAATGCTTTCCTTCACTTACCCTTTTTCCTCCTCTTCTTATCATAATTTTAGATGAAATGTGGGTGGAACACTGTAACTTAGTTGTTTTGTTGCATTCAGCCGTATTTGTATCTTTGGGTCTTAATACTTGAGGGAAGCTCAGGTTTTAGATTGATTACAGTGTATTATACCTACAATAGTTGGTAACTTGTTTTTACAAAGAATGAATTGTGAAATTCATTTGTAAGTAAACAAGAAGAAAACTGAAAAATTTTCGAACAAAGAGACAGTGAGGGAAGTATAAACCTTCAAGAAAGTAGCAATAACCAAAACACTGCGATGCCTCAACAAGAAGAAAAATACAGCTAGTAAAACAGAATGAGTAGCTCAGAAGGATCCACCCCCAAAATAACACCAAACTGTGATAAAGAAATCTCCAAAAAGTAAGGTGACAAAGAATATTTACTTAGAAAATACTGAGGGAATAAATGTGAAGTATCCACATATGGAAGCAAGTTCAAGGTGAGTTTAATAAGTGAAATATCAAAACTGAACATTCAAAATGATCAGGAATCAAATTTAATGTTTATCAAATCTTCAGAGAAATAATTTTTGGTTTTCAGGCTATAAAAGCCATCACAAAGGAAACACGGGTAACATAACAAACTAAAATTAAGGGAATAACATTTGATTAAGAAAATATATTTACACTGAATATAGTTATCAATACTTTATAGGGAGTGTATTCAAATATATTTGAAATATAAAGCATTAAGACTTCAAGAAAATACTGGGGTGCCTGGGTGGTTCAGTCAGTTAGGTGTATGACTCTTGATTTCAGCTCAGGTTACGATGTCAAGGTTCTTGAGTTGAAGGCCTGCATCGGACTCCACAGTGACAGCATGTGGAGCTCTCTCTCTCTCGCTCTCTCGCTCTCTCTCTCTCTCTCTCTCCACCCCACCACCCCACTCATGAGCGTGCATGCTCTCTCTCAAAAAAAACTTTTTAAAAAATTTTTAAAAAGAAAGACAACACTAAATTTAAGACACAATGAAAAACAAAACTTTTGGCTAAAGATGTTAGAACACATAAAGCTGGCTGGATTGTTACTGAGGTTATTTTCCAATTGATATTTCTGTGTAAAAAAAAATTATCCCCAAATTTAGCAACATAAATCATTGCATTTTTAAAAAATTTTTATAATGTTTATTTATTATTGAGAGACAGAGAGAGACACAGCATAAGCATGGGAGGGGCAGAGAGACGGGGAGACACAGAATCTGAAGCAGGCTCCATCCAGGCTCTGAGCTGTCAGCACAGAGCCCAACACGGGGCTCGAACTCACAAAATGCGTTATCATGACCTGAGCCAAAGTCAGATGCTTAACTGACTGAGCCACCCAGGCACCCCATAAATCACTGCATTTTACTCACAGATTAGTGTCTGTGAATTTAGAAAGGGCTCAACAGGGACAGCTTGCCACTGCTCCACTGTAACTGGGGTCTGTAACTGGGGTCTGAGAGAGAAGAATAGGGCCAGAGATGACTCCATAGTTGGGGACTAAAATCATCTGAACTCTTTGTTCATGCATGTCTGGCATCTGTCTGGGAGACTGGAAATCTAGGACTACCTTTCAGAGCATCTATTAAACGTGGCCTTTCCAGGTGGCTTGGCATATGGGCTGTGACATGGTGGTCTTAAGATACCCAGATTTCTTCCACGACAGCTCAAGAGGTGCCAAGCATGAGCACTCCAGAACACAAAGTGAAAGCTGCTTTGCCTTTCTTTCCCTACCTCAGGAATCATGCAATATCATTTCTGCTGCATTCTGTTGGTTACAAGCAAGTCACAAGCCCACCTAAGTTCAAGGAATTGGGGGAGAGGCACCATGTCAAGGTCATATTGGAAAAGATGGTGTAGGATGGAGACATACTTATAGCCATCTTTATAAAATGCAGTTGGCCCCACTAACACATTCATACATGGCTAGCAGCTTTGTAAATTTTTATAGTCATTCTGGAAAGCAACAGCTTCTGTCATTTTAACTCAGTAATCTGACTCCAGGAGCTTCATAGTAAGGAAAGAATTCAAGAAAAGCAAAAAGTTATCATTAAATGCTAGAAAAAAATTACAGAAACTATTCAGATAACTAAAACAGGCAAATGGTTTGGCAATTCTGATGGAAAATGGAAAATAGTCACAAAGGCTATACAAAAATATGGAAATTATATGATGTGACAATAAATGAAGCAAAAAATGAAATACAGAATAGAACCATCAGCAGAACAATTTTTAAATATAATTGAAAGAATGTTAAATATAATTGACTATGCAAAGTACTTTGTACTTTGATGGGTTAGGATCTCCAGATCTCTTAGGTTAGGCTGTCCATGTTTCTACTCTTCCAGGTAAAGCTTCCTAGTATCCTGCACAGATTCTTTCTTTTTTTGAGTAATGAGACTGCACAAGGAGATGCCACTAGGGTAGCAAATAATAAATGAAGGGACATCCTAGTCTGCATTCAGTAGGATCTACAGTCCTATCTTTAACAAGGACATGAATTAATGCATTAACATGAGTGAGACTGAGGCCCAACTGAAAATAAAACTGCAACATTTGCATCCAGGGGTCTATCTGTATGAAAGGTTCATACTGTTCTTGTGCCTCCAAAATGGGATTTTCTCTACTTATTACCATGTCTTCAAGTTTGCGGAACAGCTCACGGAAAAACCCTCTCTCTGGACATGTTTGGGCCAGATTCAAGATCAACTCAAGTCACCTTCAGCTGGAGGTAACTTCAGGCCAGATTTATTCTCTCCTTCTTAAACTGTTATGTCACCTTTGATTGCTGCCTTATTGGAACTATATTAGATTCTGTTTTATTATATAATAATCTGCATCATAAACTTGTACTTGGTGATTTTATTCTGCTCTATTCTCTGGTCCTATTCCCTTCCACCCAGATGGTAAGCTCCATGTGGCTACACGTGATGCCTTATACTTCTTTTGTATCCCTTCTCTGTGCCACACACTGCTGTGCTGAGGACAGCATGTGTGTAATCACCAATCTATCACTAACATATTTAGTTTTATGTCATCAAGTTTAGCTATATTCAGCATACATCACTGCCTTAAGGTTACTGTGTTTACTAATACCAGGTCCCAATGATTCCCCCAGTCATACTAAGGTAAAATACAATTAGGGTATAGGCAAATCAAGGAAAAACTAAAAGAATAGGCATGTTACAGCAATGACCAGAGAAAAGTCCAAATGATACATCAACTGTGCAAAACCCCTCAGCAATGCTAGGAAGAAACATATATATTTGATGACAAGGAAATAAGATCCATGAAGAACATTAGCCAATACAGCAAAACCTTGATTTGCAAGCATAATTCTTCCAGAAACATGCTTGTAATCTAAAGTCTCATATAGCAAAGTGGATTTCAAGAACCATTGGCTCAGTTGTGATCATGTGATGTTCGGCATCAGGTACTACTCGTATTGCAAGACATCACTTGTTTATCAAGCTAAAATTTATTAGCAATGTTTGCTCATCTTGCAGAACACTCACAGGACACGTTACTTGCAATCCAAGGTTTCACTAGACAGTGTGTATATTGACATTTAAGCATTAAGTTGTAGTCAGTGTCTGCCATAAACTCCCATCTCTTAATTTCATTAAATATGATCCCACATAGATAGGTATAGTCCTTAAAAGACAGTGTTCCAGAAAGGATGCAGATAGTCTCTGCCCATGCTCAGCTTTAGAATGTGACTCCAATTTTCAGCTAAGCCTTATCAACCTAGGCTAACTATGTGAATCAAAATTATACTGTGAAATGTTAGCAGATGAGTTTCTTCTGCATTTTAAATGTTTTATTTATTTCATTATGGTAAAAACTCTCTATGTGAGATCTACTGCCTTAACAATCCCCTTGACTATTAGTGCAACGTTGTATAGCAGATCTCTAGAGTTTATGCGTCTCGCTTAACTGAAGCTTTATGCCTGTGGATTAATAATTCCCCATTTCTTCCTTCCCCCATTTCCTGACAGCCAACATTCCATTCTTTGCTTCTATGAATTATACTAATTTAGATGCCTCATATATGTGAAATCACGTAGTGTTTGTCTTTCTGTGGCTGGCTTATTCCACTTAGTGTTATGTCTTCAAAGTTCATCCATACTGTCACATATTGCAGATTTTTCTTCTTTTTTAAGGGTGAATAATACCCCATTGTGTGTATATACTACATTCCCTTTATCTATTCATTTGCTGAAGGACATTTAAGCTGTTTTGATATCTTGGCTCTTGTGAATAGTGCTGCATTGAACATGGGAGTGCTAATACAGCTTTAAGTTCCTGATTTCAGGTCTTTGGAATAAATACTCAGAAGTGGGATTGCTGGATCATACGTAGTTCTATTTTTATTTAATTTTTGAGGAAACTCCATACTGTTTTTCATAGTGGCTGCACCAATTTACATTCCCAACAGTGCACAAGAATTCCAACTTCTCTGCATGCTTGTCAATATCTGTTGTTGTTTTGTTTGTTTGTTTGTTTTTATAATAACCTCCTTACAGGTCTGAGGTGATATCTCATGGTAGCTTTGATTTGCATTTCCCTGATGGTTAATGATGTTGAGAATTTTTCACATACTGTTGATCATTTGTATATATTCTTTGGGGAAATGTCTATTGAAATCCCTAGCCCATTTTTTAAGTTTATTTGTTTGGAGAGAGAGGGAGAGAGAGAACACAGGAGTGTGAGCGGAGGAGGGGCAGAGAGAAAGAGGGAGAGAGAGAATCCCAAGCAGGCTCTGTGCTGTCAGCAGAGCATGATCCCGCAAACCCTGAGATCATGACCTGAGCTGAAAAGGAGAGTCAGATGCTTAATTGACTGAGCCATGCAGGTGCCCATCCTTAGCCCATTTTCTTAAGTCGAGTTCAGTTTTGGTTTTGGTTTTGTTTGCTACTATATTATAGAAGTTCCTTATACATTTTGAATATTAACCCCTTAACAGATACATGGTTTGCAAACATTTTTGCCCACTGCAGAGGTTGGCTCTTCTCTCTGTTAATTGTTTCTTTTGTTGTACAGAAGATTTTTATTTTGATGTAGTCCACTTGCTTATTTTTGGTTTTGTTGCCTGTGTCTTTTGGTGTCATTTCCAAGAAATCATTGTCAAGAAGCTTTTCCCATATGTTTCCATCTAGGAGTTTTACAGTTTCAGGCTTTACATATCTGCACTTTTTGTAAAAGGATGACTCTCTCACTTAAACCACAAGACTGGAGTCCCCACTGCCCAAGGAGGATATGTCATAAAGGAACGTAAAAGAACAAAGAACAAGGATGGCAAATTCTAGACTTTTACACCTGCCAGATGTCAGACAGAAAATTCAAGGATGAACTCATATAGATCCAGATTGTGGAGGAAATGCTTTTCTGTTTACCCATATTAAATAAAAATCACAGAAACATCCCAGGAGTTTGAGAGGACAGGGATGTAAGCTCTCCACCTCTAGGTGAGTCCAAGGCATAAGAGAAGGGTTTTGAGATTCATGAAGAGAGGGTACTTATGCCTGGTTTTCTACTTGGTTGCCCTGGAAGTTGACAAGAACTGCAGACAGTGTCCGTGACATTCTGGTCTTGAAATAGTGCAGAGAAGCTGTAGGAAGCGCTCTGACAGCACAGCAGTTTGACAGGACACTAGAAGCGGCCAGATATTTTCCCAACTGACCCAGAGTCAAGTGTATATAACTCTCATTGAAAGTGGACCAACAGGCTAAGAAGACACCACAGAAGTAGCAAGAGTTTGGATGCTACAGTAATTCCCTAAAGCTGACATAACAAAGTTTTCCAACGCTAGGGACTTAAAACAACAGAAACTTATTCTCTCAAATTTCTGGAGACTTGAAATCCAAAATCAGAGTGTCACAGGGCTATCCTCTCTCGAAGGCTCTAGGGACAATCTGTCCCATGGCTTTCTTTCAGCTTCTGGTGTCATCAGCAGTCCTTGGCATCCCTTGGTTTACAGCTGCGTAACTCCGATCTTTGCCTGCATCGACACAGAGCCTTCTCCTCTACTATCTTCACATTGTCTGCCTAGAAAAAGACACCAGTCATATTGAATTAGGGGTCTACTCTACTTCCATATGACCCACCTTTACTAACTACATCTGCAATGACCCTATTTCTAAATAAGGTCACATTCTGAGGTACTGGGGGTTAGAACTTCATTATATCTTTTTGAAAAACATACTTTAACTCATAACAGATGCTCCAGAAGATTCTGGAGAGTGAAAAGATCTGGCCAAATCCGAGGACCAGACAGGATTGCAGTGTCTTTCATTTGCCCACTTAGAAGAAAAATGACCTTGAACCAGATCTCTTTCCCAACCCCCATGTTCCAAAGCCCCTAGAACTTAGATCAACTCTTGGAAAAGAAGAGAAGTTAGAGAGAAAAATCCTAAATTAAACGAGTTTAAAACTGAGATGCCCAAGCTTGTCGTAAATCGATTAGGAAGACTTTTATTGTTGCAATCAGGCAATACGAGGATTCCAAAGATGACATTAAATGGAAGTAATAAAAGTGTGTGTGTGTGTGTGTGTGTGTGTGTGTGTGTGTGTGTGTATTATTTCTGGAACACCTGAAAACAAACATCATAACAATTATAAATCTATTCTGTAATAATAGAATAGGGGGAGAGATGTTAGCCTTCTTTCACTGAACTTTATAAAGACCACAAAGGGATTAATTAAGAGTAGCTAATGTAATGAACACCACATACAAACAATTTACTTAAACAAACTACAAATAACAAGGTAGTTCTTATATTATTTTTTAATCTCACTTCATTAAGGAATTTACGGCCTTCAATGTCTAGTGTGACCAAGAAAACTTCTCCTCTGCTCCTTTGCTTTCCTTGTTCAGTTTCTGTCCCACCAGTTTTCTTACGATCTCCGAAAGTTCACTTTCAACAATACACACCATCAAGAATCTACTTTGAAATGGTGTAGTTTTATTTTTTATTAAAGAGAAGTGTTTTCATCAAACTTTACACACAAACATTTGTCTTCCAATGTGCTCTGGAAAGCACTTGCCAGAAGCACCTGTGGATCCACCAGTGACATATCTCTGTGCTCAGCACACACTCCTCTATCCTTCCAACTAAGCAGCCCATAGCATAGGAGTCAGGACATGACTTCATTTGAATGTCAGCTCTGCCACTTACTAGCTGTGTGACCTTGAACACATTTTTTTAACCTTTCTCTGCCTCCATTTCCTCACCTATAAAATTATGTCTACCTTATAAGGTTGCTGTGTGAATTAATTAGATGTGTTAATATGTATAAAGTACTTTAACTTAGAGTCCATTTAAATAGTAAGCACTCGGTGTTTATTATTATTAAATATATAAAGAGTTCTTTTAAGTCAATAAGAAAAAGACAATCTAAAATAGGTCCTAAAGGGGCACCCGGGTGGCTCAGTCAGTTAAGCATCTGACTTTGACTCAGATCATGATCTCACAGTTCATGGGTTTGAGCTCTGAGTCAGGCTCTGTGCTGACAGCTCGGAGCCTCGAGCCTGTTTCAGATTCTGTGTCTCCCTCTCTCCCTGCCCCTCCCCTGCTTGTGCTCTGTCTATCTCTCTCTCAAAAATAAATAGACACCAAAAAATAAATAGAATAGAATAGAATAGAATAGAATAGAATAGAATAGAATAGAATAAAATAAAATAAAATAAAATAAAATAAAATAAAATAAAATAAAATAAAATAGGTCCTAGATAGGAGTAGGCAAATCACAAAAGAGGAAATGCAAATGATCAGTAAACAATGAAAATATACCACCTCAATCGTAAAGAGGGAAATGCTAATTAAAAGAAGATACTAACTTTTTTGCCTATTGGATGACAATGTAAAAGTTTGATAACAGTGCTAAAGAAAACCTAGAGAAACTGGCGCTCTCATTTACTATTGGTGAAAGCATGCATTTTGATAATATTTTGAAAATTAAAATAGTAAGAATACTTTTTTCCAATATGCATACTCCCTTACTGAGTATTTTCATTTCTGGGATTCTAACCAACAGAGGAAAAAAAGAAAAAGAAACATCGGCAATGTTTAATATTTTCAAAGTCTTACCCAAATTTACATCTAAAATGTTGGAAACAACCTCCATAAACAACTAGAATGCCCATATTTAGGAAAATGGTTGCCCAAATCATGATATACTAATACTGTGAAACACTAATCAGCTATTAAAACAATATAGATCATTACACAGTAACTTAGAAATAGGCTTACAACATACTATTAGGCGAGAATAGCAGATTCCTGTCAGGGCCACATGTATCTTTTTCAATATATATCTTCAATGTATATATTTTTTGTTTGTACTAACAAGAGACACAGTAGCTGATAGTGGTTACATTAGAGAATGAGATTAGAAAGAGAAAGTGAGAGACTATCAACTTCACTTTTAAGTATATATTGTTTGGATTTGTATAGGAAGTAGATATGATTATATTTCAGGCAACTGAAAAGATTATAAAGAATGGAAGAAAAAAGAGAAAAATGAACTAGCAATGAAAGTCAAAAATCAGCAACTGGATACTTTTCTCAGGGCACACACAAAAACTGTTCATGAGTTACATATGAAAATATGTTTAATAATGGAAAGTAATTCTTCTATACAAATTACAAAGTTCTTTACGAAGTTTAGTGCTGAGTTAAATTCCTTAATGCTCACTACAACTATCAGCAAAGGGCTACATAGCACCATGGTAGAACGGAAATGGGAATGTAGAATGTGTACTGCCGAAAGTTGGAAATGTAGTCAGGTTTTCTCTCCCTAAGAGGAAAAAGAAAAATTTAATTTTCTGAACATTTATAACAGGCCTTGGGGTAAATTCTAAAATCCAGCCTAGAGTAGAGGAAAGAACATATCATCGTGGATAGAGGCACAGTGCACAGCAGTATCTCTCTGCAGGATGAGAGGTACGGGGGAGAGGATGCCTCAAGAATAAAAGAGCTACGATCCGATCAGAATCTGAGAGGCAGAAAACAGAGGCTATCCAAAAACATAGTCGGTATTTCTTTTCTCATTAATTCTAAGAAGTAAAGTTTTCCACATTTCAATATCTCTAAAAGTAGGACGAGTCTCAGATTCAGTGACCTGTTGTGGTCACTACCAGCCACGTGATAGTTTTGATGTGGTTGTCATTGCCTTGGATTATAAATATTCACATTGCTATCATTTCCCCTGGGTGTTGAGTATTTTTGGTGTTGAGATTAATTGCCATTTACAATATCTTCTATAGGATTACACTATGATTTGCATTGAAGGAGAAATCATTACATATGCAGAAATAAAGCAGTGGGGAAAAATTTGATTTCGTGAAGCAAATATTCATCATATCAGGAATGACTAGAGCCCCATATTTTCCTACAAAATAAGAACCATGTGTTTTACAGAACCTAAGAAAATACCAGAAGCAAATGAAGCTGTATTAGGTTTTGTTATTAAGACGCATACAAAAGGGATTAGCTATCACACGCGAAGCAGAGGAACTGAAAATAAAAGAAATTGCTAAATCCCTTGTCATTAATGAAAGACAATGAGTGGCTGATGTGAGTGATTCATGCATCATTGCAGGACTGTCTTTAAGACATTCTATCATAGTTTAGTTGAAAGTGTTTTTTTTTTTTCTTAGTAGAACCTAGTCCAATAGTGTGTCTTTCAATCAATGGCATCATAGATTAAATGAAATAGGGAAAATATATTTTTTTCAATATTAAAAACTAAAAATAAAACCTACAGACTTCCTGATAGGAAGGAAGGAAGGAAGGAAGGAAGGAAGGAAGGAAGGAAGGAAGCCAGCCAGCCAGACAGGAACAATAGTCTAGGCTGGGAGAAATAAAGAGCAGCATCTTATAAGTAAGAAGGGAAAGAGAAGTGGGTATGTGGGAAATGGAGTCTTTTGGGTTTATAAAAAAAAAGTGGGGGGAGAGAAAAGGATTGAGAAGCATTGGTTTAGAATAAACTGCATCCTATTTGTGGCCCTTCTATTTATATTTTACAGGTCCCCCGGGCAAGTCACTGAATTTTCCTCAGCCCCCATCCTCCTCTACAAAATAGATACTGTTGAACAATACGAGCCTGAACTGTGTTGGGCCACTTATATGTGGATATTTTTCAATAAATTCAGTAAAGTACTACAAATGTATGTTCTCTTCCTTATATTTTCCTTAACAACATTTTTCTCTTCTCTAGCTTACTTTAAGAATAAGGTGCATAATACATAAAACATAGAAAATATGTGTTAATTGACTATGTTATTGTTGAGGCCTCCAGGCACCAGTAGGTTATTACTAATTAAGTTTGGGGGCAGTCAAAAGTTATACATGGATTTTTAACTTTACAGGGGTCAGACCCCTAACCTCCACATTGTTCAAGGGCCAACTATATAATAATACCTCTGCATCAAAGATTTGTAAGGACCAAAAGGGGAACACAAAATACATATTAGGCACTTGGCTTATAAATGCTCATGAAATAACAGTCCCTATGTTTTCCCAAAAGGATGCCATCTTTAAGTGAAATCCTTGCTTGGGAGGTCTATATCATCAGTCTACAAGGAGCATGGGTTTTCAAAACTCCAACCCTGAAATATCAGGATTTAACATTCAAATATAGGTCAGTAAGTTGATTTGAATAAAATCTTAATTTGATATGATGCTTCTTTTCTGATGTGCTTTAATCTCAAATATTTTCCTGAACATAACTCTTCTCTTGGAAGCTGCCACCAGCTGAGAAATAGTCACCCTCACCTGCTGTTTCCTCTAAAGAAAGGAACTCAGATGCAGCCTGGGGAAAGACTTCCTCTGTCAGAAGTGATAAATCAGAGTGTATTTTTTCATTGATATCTTAATTTCCATCTCTAATTATAACTTAGAAAAGAGTTTGGGAGGCAAAATCAAACCAAGAAAAAGTTTACTTTTATAAATTTGAGAGGGAGAGATTAATCTCTAGGAAAATGAGAGAACATCCTTGTTCTGCCTGAGTCCTTTTAGTCTGTGTTTAATTTCAGTCATCACCAGAGGTGCTAACCGCATAAATGTCAAATGTATGAACAGATAAAATGTCACAACAATACAATAAATTGGTTACTGTAAAGAACATAAAGTCATACAGTTTGTAACAGTTTGCTAATTGTCCAGATGAATAACTGAACCCTTCTTTCCAAATTTTTATTGCAGATGTGCGCCGATATAGTAACTTGGGCAAGAATTACAACTCTTTTTAGGGACCATAAGAGAGTATTGCTCCTATTCTTCTGGGATTCATCTTCCTTTTAGGGTTCACCCACCCTTTGGCAATCATATTAAACTGCATGATTTTTTCCACCTCCCATACTATATGGTAATCACATGCATGATAGGGAGTGGAAGACATTCTCCTTTAATACAATGGCTGGGGTTAAAATATTCAAGGTGTCAAAACAGATGGCATCAGGCACTATATTCTATATACAACTCAACCTACTCCATATCAGCAGTGCAAAGGACGGCTGACAGAAAATCTATGGCTCAGGCTCCAGCATAGAAAACATTAATGCAAACATCTTCTGCCCAAAGGACTTGGCATTTACCACACTTTCTACTGGAAGCACAAGGTTCCTGTGCCAAAGGTCAGGGGCAGTGGGATTAACTTTTCCCACATATTTAAGCAAACTGTCTATCACACCAAAAGTGCAGGGACACACACATATACACACACTCTGCTCATTGTAGTTGATTACGAAAAAGGTCAGCTGAGTGATTTGCTGCCAGACACTCTCTCTCTCTCTCTCTCTCTCTCTCTCTCTCTCTCTCTCTCTCTCACACACACACACACACACACACACACACACACACACACACAATCTGCTAACATTAGCAAAATAGAAAAAGAATGACCAGCTCTTAGATTTCAAACAGCAAAGAAAATCTAGTCATCCTGTCAATGGAATCTATTGCTTTCAAAACTTAAAATGCAAGGGTGTTCACTTTTCAGTTCAATAGGTCATTTATCCACCCAAGACTCTGCAAAGCAAAACAATAAAACAAAACAAACAGTTGTGTATGCACCAAATTTATATATATATACATATATATATACACATACATATATATATACACTTACATGTATACATCAAATTGCTACTACACGAATTATTTGATAAATAATGCTTCAGCTCTTCAAAAAAATGTTATAACATATTTATTAAAAAAAACACTTAGATAACCTCTACATGCAAGTTAGAAAAGAATATGACACTTCTCAAAAAATAAAATATTTCCTTCTTGGTTTTTCTATTTGCTTGGGGATCTGGTACACTACATGTATATAATATACACTGAATATACTTATATATTGCAAAGACATATATATTACATATATTATACATACATACATTTATATATTTTGTATCCCATGTTATAAAATATAAAGCACATAAAATATAATATGTTACAAATAAAATCATGTATATGTATATGTATATCTCTAGGTTTGTACTTCTCCAACACCAAAATCTGAGGTTTTCATATTTATATTCTTCCATTTTGGTCATTCGTATTTCCTCCATATTAAAATCTATCTAGAGTGGCAAAATCATGCACCCAGGAGGAGTATATAAGTCCTGATAATCACTCCTCCTTTCCATTTTCTTTTGAGTGCCTTTTGTGAGTCCCAGGGAAGTATTTAATCACTAGCCATGAGTGATGTCATCCACTCATGTGTCATCTTGCACATCTGTTTCAGGGCACACACTGGGAATGTACAACATCTCCCATAGGGTCAGATAAAAAGAAAAGCTTCTTTCCTCCACAGATAGGTTTGAATGATGCAAAGCAGGTCAGGTTTAAAAAAAAAAAAAAAAAGAGCTGCTCTATAAAATTCAAAGCCAAAAAAGAGTTCAAATTGAATCTTTGACAGAGACCGCTTTTAAAGAGACCTCCTATCAGTAAAAAGTGCTGTTCTCCAGGTGATTTCGCATATATTTTTAATGCCAATTCGTGTCAGCATTGACAGTATGTTTTGACAGTAAGAGGAATTAAAATGATTCTGAGTGCCTGAGGTGACTCTATTGACACATCAGATTACACTTAATGTTTTAACAGCAAAGCAGAGTTGAGCAAAGCAGCCTTCCTACCATGCCTGGCGTATTAGAGCCTTCTCCAGCCAGGACAGTGTATCTTGCAAGGCAGAGACATCTCAAATAGAATCGGTAAGCTTGGACTATAAAACAGACTCAGAATAACAAATTCTCTACTCTTTAAAGGTTATGTTCCTTCTTTTCAGTGGGAGTATTGCAAAAACTGGCTCTTTATCAAGGACTCAGGTTTTCCTCCCTCAGGAATTCCCTGAGTCAGAAGCTCAAGCAAGACGAGAATTAGCAGAGTGGCTGCAGCAAGACCTGAGCTCCAGGACTGAAGGCTCCACAGGTCCACCTGGGAAAACAGTACAGACCTCAGGGCCCATGCTTTCAACAAAGGATATCAGAGCAAGGAGGCCAAGGTATTCAGGGCTTCATGAATCATCATATTTTTGTGCAATTCTAAATCTTCTAACCATGCAGAAGGGGCCTACTTAGAGAAGGTCAGCTGTGCAATTTGTTAAGAATTATTCCCATAGCTGAAGTCTACGTGGAAAAAGTGCAAAGAACAATGAAGATTACGCTGTCATCAGGCCAAAAGAGTTGCCAATTCTAGGTAAAGGTATCACTCAAGGAGACCCCATCAGGATGGCCAGGTATGTTTTTTAAGTGGGAAAGAGCTAGCACCCCTTTCTTTACTATTTTCTCCAACCCCAACCCCCCAAAATACCTAGCACATTGGTGGGAAACACCTGATTCCTCCTTACCAGTAGAATTACACCTTGGAATTCCAAGCTTTAACAGAAATTACCATAGAACAGGAATTTGTTACCAAGAGGTAACAATTCTTATTTGTTTATTTACAACTGAATGTTTACTTTTATTTTTCAAGTTTTTTTTTCCATCTGATTCAATGCAGCCCAGAATAGAGAGTATCTGCTAACACCTAGGACTATGGGATTTCCAAAACATATTTTTTGTCAGTGTGTTTGTATATGAATCTAGGTGGAAGGAAGCAGATAATTCTCCCTAAAAGACATATTTTGTAGCTATCTGTGGAAAACAGGCAAGCCATTGCTCGCCTAGTGCTGGTAATCACAAAGCATTTTTCTGAAAGCTTTGTAAATGCTTTTCGCCCTACAGATAAGAGATTTAAAGTAGACAGAAACAAATGACAGAGCTCACAGTGACTTACCTCTATGGCATTGCCGCTTGCCTAGCAGGCTGAAAACTCCAGGCTTTTCACAGTCCCTGTCAGATTTGCCTCTCCCGCTGCCCTCCAAGATGTGATGGCAAAGAAGGCAGGATGGAGAAAAGAATGTGAACGGGGATCCCAGTCAGCCATACCCAGAATTGAACCCAGCTCTGCCACTTACTAGATGTGAAGCCCACCTTCTTATGTGGTAAAATCAGGACGATAAACCCATATTTGAATGCTGTGAGGAGGACTAAGTTAGTGTGCCTGGATTAGTGCTTAGAACGTAGGAGCTGGTGGTGTTTCCCTCTTGGTAGCACGTACATTGCTTTTTGGCCACACAGTGAAAGCCATCTTAATATAACACTTGCATTTACACACTAAAGTAAGAGTATCCCACAAATGATAACCTACTTGCCATTTTATATGCCTTTAAATCCCTCGCAGCCTCAGCTACCTTTTCATGAACTCCCTACTGCAGAAGTCACTGGATGCATTTTCTTCCCTAGGTGCTTATCTCCAATTTAAGAGAGCCCAAGAGGCTGGGTTTGGATATATAACCTGTTGACTGTCAATTCTCAGCA
Organism: Acinonyx jubatus; assembly: GCF_027475565.1. NCBI lineage: Eukaryota > Metazoa > Chordata > Mammalia > Carnivora > Felidae > Acinonyx > Acinonyx jubatus. The sequence continues at coordinate 45,975,310 of NC_069391.1, forward strand.
TTGCTAAAACTTCAGAGTATGAACGGGGGTAACCGAGCTAGAAAAAGCTTTTGGCAATTCTGATGTTCATAATTGGTTCAGTTTGACTTGCAAAAGGAAAGAACAAAACAAAAAGATGTTCCCACATGTACACAGGAGTACCTTCTTCAGTGTCTTGCCTAACTCAGAGGAATGCAGCCTTAGCTCTGTCCATGGTATCTGCACAGCTGAGCAAGTGGGAACACCGGCGCACCACTCCGCCCTGACTCCTCTGGCCCTTGCATCCACCACTCCCTTGACCGGCAGAGAATGAAGTTCTAAAGCTCCACGTACTCTGCCTCTGCTTCTTCCTCTCCTCTAGGGCTGGCTCTCAAAAGATATATTCTGGCTTTTTAGCATTACTTGAGTTCCCTTTTCCCTCCCCATGCCCAAACTCTTTTTCAGACCATTACCAACATCAACATAGAACTAGTTAGCAAGAAAAGATTATACTGTATTTAAGGGGTGGGTTTTTTTAGTTATATATGAACACACACATATATATTAACATAGCCACCTTAAAATATTAAAATATATGCTATAATATATTTGTTGTACAGAGAGAGAGAAGGAGAGAAGGAGGAAGGTAGAAAGAGAGGAAAGGAGAGAGGAATTTAAGTCTTTATTCAGTTTTGGAGGGCACTATTCAGTCAGTTAAGCATCTGGCTTCAGGTCAGGTCATGATCTCACAGTTCATGAGTTCAACCCCCACATTGGGCTCTCTGCTGTCATCACAGAGCCCACTTCAGATCCTCTGCCCCCCTCTGTCTCTGCCCCTCCCCCACTTACAGTCTCTCTCTGTCTCTCTCAAAATAAATAAATAAACTTAAAAAAAAGGCTTTCTTCAGTTTTTTGTCTGTTACTACTTCTACACCCTTATACTAGTTTCCAATTCCTGTTGGCTTCCTCAAGATCAAAATGCCCCAGAGATTTAAATCCAATCTGAATTAAGATCAAGTCTTCACTTAGCTCCTAAATGTACCGATTCCCAAATCCCGCAACACGATAGCAAGTTTCTTTCCAAACTGATACCTCCTCATCCATCATCCCAAAGAAGTTCTGCTTTTATCATTGCATCTATATGTTGATTCAACAAATATACACTGAATATCCATCATATATCAGGGACTGTACTACACTACAAAAATACAAACACCACTGTTCTTGATCCTAAAGAGCTTAGAATAAATGAGGGAAACAGAGAAATCAGTGACATTACAAAGACTTGAGAGAGAATAAATTGAACTAAGACATCATGGAGGGCTTTCCAGATGAAGAAACATGTGTTCATGATGAATGGATTTGCAATCTCCAACCATGTTCCGAAGTTCAGAAGGTGCTTCCAGCAATGGAAATAGCCTATACAATGACATGGCATTATGAAACAGCACTGTACCGATTGAAAACTTCTCTTCATACGGTGAAAGGACCACAGAGTATAGTGGTAGGAAATAAGATTAGAGAATCAAGCACAGAAAGATCATTAAGAATTTGGGGTGTTGAACATAGTCTGTAGGCAAAAAGGACTCCCAAGGAAATGTCATCAAGGAAGTGATGTAATCATATTTGCACTTAAAAGGCTACAGCTGCAGGGCAAAGGCTGAATTAAAGCAGGGTAGAGGATAGAGTCAAGGAGGCCATTCCCTAGTAATCCAAGCAAGAACTGCTAAAGCAGTAGACTTGGCCATAACAGGTTAGGGAATTTTGGAGATAAAACTCAATGAGCCATTTATAGCTATTAGGTAAAAGTGAAGGTGGACAAAATACCCTGAGATGACTTCCGGGTTTCTGTCTTTGCTAGAATGGTAGTTATCATTCTCTAAGACAGAGACTATGAACACAGAGGGAAAAACGAGCAGTTAAGTTTGGATGCTGATGTTTGAGTTACCTACGGAATATAGAAGAGTAGTCCCTAGAAAGTTAGATAGGTAGTTCTAGAAATCAGGAGAGGATCTAGGCAGGAAAGAGAGAAGACCATTGACAAGATAGTTTATATTGAGTTTCCTGGATACCTGCTACTGATAGAACATCTTTCTTCTGCTTTTCTTTCTCCCTAAGTTCAATGCTTCCTATTCTCTCTGACCCACAATCACTTTCAACCATAACACAATTAATCAAATAAGGCTTTCTTTGCCCCCCCCATACAGTAAGGCAAAAGAAAACAAGAAAACAAAACTAATGATATCAACCTATATTAAGATAATCAATTTAGTAAATTTTTGCTAAGTAGAAAAGAGCAGGTGCTCCATACAAGTTAAAGAAACACTACGAATGTTAAGGTCTGAAAAACTGCTGTCATGCTTCCCATCTTGCAGCATTACTAAAGAGGATATTGCATTATTGTATTGTTTACCAGATACCCACACATAGTAGTAAAATAAGACTGCATGTCCTACTTGCCCCTTCTTATCTTTTCCAGAATAACTATCAAGAATCATCACTTCCATTTGCAGTACAGAACAGCGAAGACAGGATATTTGGGGCTCCTGACACATCAGTTTGGGACTTTACATGACACCCAGCTTCAAATCCGAGTAGGCACAGCTCTTTCCATTCTTTCAGGTTCAGAGCTGAAGGTGTGAAGAATCTACTCCAAACTACAAATTATTTTGAATTGGACACACATGCCACGCATTTATTGACAGCATAGCATTTGGCACCTGTCACGTGGCCAGTCAACAAATGCCAGAGAAAATGATTTTTTCCCCCTCAGGCACTATGCTACAGAAAAACCATGATGACAGTTTTTCTCTGGTATTATATTTTGTGGGAGGAGAGAGGCTTATTTCAAATTAATTTATGATGATCTGTGAAAAGTGCTAGAAACATGCCTCACTGCACCTAGATGCATGGTATGCACCAGTCCCTTGTAAAATCCATTTGAGAGGCTCTCAGGGCAGGACAATGCTCCTGTTCCTGGGTCAGGCTGCCAGCATTAGCTACTGGTATTCAGAACCATGGAATCAACTTAAGGAGTCAAAGAGGCCTGTCGCATGCAGAGGCTTGGAAAGACAGCCCTAAATGCCACTACCGTGTCTGAAGACTGCACCGAGGGAATTTCAGTCCACCAGAGGTATCACCTGGGCCAATGCACACATGTTTTCCTAAAACAAACCAACTCCTTTTCTTTTACAAGAAACTCATTTCTCATTATTGGAGTCTGTGCAGGGCCATAGCCCGTTTTTCATCCAGTTTTGCACTAATGTAACGCTTGTCAATAGTCAATTGGTCCCATTTGATCCAGGGCTTACACATACCAAGGGACTTCGTTACAATCACCCAATGTGTCAGGCCCTGATTAAAGTTGTTTTTCCTGCAGGGCTTATGGATCTATATCTATTTTGCTGCTCTCCAGCTGTCTCATAACTCAACTATGAGGCTTTCCTTCAAAGCTAGGCTTTTTGGTTGGCACCTGGTTTTACACAGCAATATTACTACTATACACAGTTACAAAACAGGTTTGTTTGTTTTTTTCAGGGATATATATAAACTTTTCCTCAGACTCAGAGCAATTCATACCCACCATATCTAAACCAACGTGGTATTAATAAGCTGAGAGAATAGAAGACTCTGGCATCAGTCAAACGTTTACCCTTCAGGATTCCTTTTGTTGTTCTTGTTGTTCTATATCATCGTATTGACAGTTGGGTACACGGACCAACTACATGGTGAAGAAATATTTGTTCAGGACTTCTCAAGAAGGAGAGAAGCAGTGTTGTTAACAAATCCAGAGGATCTTCCTGTAGGTTTTGGTAAATATTTGTTCTGAAACAGTGGGAGACAAGTAGATCTCAGAGACAAGGTAAGAAACAGAGAACCAACTGCAGTAAACCTAGAGCATGGGACAGATATCAAAGTGGAAGAAGTCCTGGAAATTATTAGTTAAAGTAGAACCCAGGTGCTTAACAGCTAAATAAGTTATTTGTGGAGAGAAAAATAAAGTATGTAATACCCACCCCAGAATTTAGGGACATATCTTAATTTACGGTAATGTTGTGGGCTAAAACAGATGAACAATAATAATAAAGAAGCAAGCACCCACACAAGGAGACAGATATCTGGGAATCAAGTATCCAGAGCAGCATTCCAAATCACAGAATAAAAGCGACATTAAAAAAAAAATGGGGCGCCTGGGTGGCTCAGTCGGTTGAGCGTCCGACTTCAGCTCAGGCCATGATCTCGCACTTGATGAGTTCAAGCCACGCGTCAGTCTCTGTGCTGACAGCTCAGGGCCTGGAGCCTGCTTCAGATTTTGTGTCTCTCTGCCTCCCCCTGCTCATGCTCTGTCTCAAAAATAAACATTAAAAAATATATATTTTAAAAATCATTGTGGTAGCCACAAGCACCAGTAAAGAGATCTTGTGGAGAGATAATCATCTGTCCCTGCCAAGAGCCTTAGCATTTCTACAAGGGCATGAAGCAATTCCATAGCAAAGCAGCCTGTTTGAGAAGGGAATAAGTGTGTCTGGACAAATGAAGGGAAGTAAGTACTCAGCAAGTCCGAACAAGTGAGTTTCACATAAAAAGGCCCTTCCCCTCTCTGCTTAGCCTTTTCCTTTTTGGAGATGAATTATTTTCAGTGAAAATGGTCCACTAATTTTTGGACCCATTCTGTGAATTCTGTATGAACTATTTGCATGTTTCTTCTTTAATTCATTCCATTTCCCCTGGTCTCTAAGCTCCAGGAGGAATTAAGAGTGTGATATAACCAAGTAAAGTAGAATAGACAAGGAAAAGACTGGAGGTCAAAGAGTCCAAGTTTTAATCTATGCTGCACAACCAATTCAGAGTTTGAATCTGGCAAGTTGCCTTAGAATCCTCATTTTAAAGAGACCAGTGAAGTCTTTATTCTTGGGAATCATCCATGAAGATTTTTGGTTTAATCAGGACATTAATACTCAAATTTAAGACTATCGAACAAAATCTGTTCTTTCCTCATGAGCCAGTTACTTTAATAACATATGCAGCAACAGATCTTTTAAAAATATTCTCCTAAGAATGAGAAACCAATTTTAATAATATATTTTATTCAATAGACATTGTTCCAGTGAAAAGCCCTGACTAACAGCCCTAACAAAATACTTTTTATACTTTTGGCCATAAATTCCTCTCTGTGATTATGAACAGTTTCAATTATTACTACTATAATGACTCAAATTGATAATAATGCTACAATAATAATGCTTAACTTCTCAAAGCTTCCTGTTGGCTTAGTACTTTCATTTTCCTATCATTTTTTCAATTGTGATGAGTAAATAGGTATCAAATGATTCTCTAGGTCATTTGAAAGAACTATTAGAAACTTGAAGATTGACTCTAATAGTCCTCCCAGGACTGTCAGCAAAATTTGATTTGAGGATCTCTTGATTATTTTCTATGTTGTGTCTTTGGTGTTGAGAAATTTAGTATGTCTCATAGCTCTGTTTATGGTCAGATTAATATCAAGGAAAATAGATATTCTGAAGGGAAGAAAAGGAAATTTGCTTTTTATCATGTGAATTTTCCAGGGGAAAATATTCATAAATAATGATAGAAGATCAAACATTACTGGCCTTGTAACTTTTTTATTAATAAACAAAAATAAAAAATTATTTCTACAAAAATATCTTGAAGGCACATAAAAATCATTTTTAATTTTGTTTTTAACCAGTCAGACATGTTTATGAGAAATGGGAAGTTGTTGTCATTTCAAAACCCTGAAAGGAAACTTATTTTGCAATCATTTTATTGATAAACTCATTCCAAGAGAAGCTCCCTTCAGATTTTTCTCTAACGCCACAGTAGGCTTATAAAAATATAACCACCACACAATGCTAGAAAGTATAACAATTCCTTGAAAACTTTCCAAGGTTTTTTTCTAATATCTTGCTCTTTAGTAAATTAAAGAGAAGGAGCAAATTAGCTACAGAGTGCAACTCAACTGTGGTCAAAACCATGATGTGTTACACTTCAGTGTTGAATCTATACCTCAAAATAAAAATCTTCAAATGTCAGTTCAGGAAACAATGTGAGAGATCAAAGCATACATATATGCTGAGAAAAGTTGTCTCCAATCCCCCTGTTGCATTTATTATTTAGATATTACTGAATGCTTAGAGTTTCAAGAATAAGAAGCCACTGTTTACAAAGAGAACTAGAAAGAAAGCTCTATCAACAGAACAATCTCAAAATCTTTTGACTGCTGTGGCAGTGATCCCTGGTGTTCTCATTTAACTAAATGAGAATATTAATCCTGCCCCAATGGAAGAGAAAATTTATGTGAATGGCCGTGTTCAGTCAGTGGCATCATACATTCAACTGAGATCAAGCAGCAGGTGCATAAAAATAGCAAGAATTTTGGTAAAACTTCCATTTGATCCTCTAGATGAATAGATCAGCGACCAAGATTCTCCAGTCTTCTAAGGAATACAGGTAAGACACAAATGTCACTGAAAAAAAATCTCTTTTCAAGTAACAAAGCCCCTTTCAAACCAAAGTAAGACAAAAGATTTTATGACATGACCATATTCTCAGACATAAATATATTCTTCCTCTTGGATTTATCTTTACTTAAAAATTCCTTTCTGCTTTCCATTTTCTTTTATATATTTCTCCAGAGTTTGCACCATTTTTCACCAAGCTGCACCTTTTACTCCGTTCTCATTTCTTGACATTTTAAAGTCTCATCTCTTTGTCTTTTCCTCATTTTTACTCACACCTGCTGTGAATCTTCTCTTTGTATAGCACCAGACTAGGTTCAATACTTCCATGCTTTCGTTTAGAAATAGTATAAGTCATCAGGAAAGAGATACCTCAAAGATATCTCAAGACCCAGCACCCAAAAAGAAAACTATAACAAAAATTTTGAATTCTACTCAAGTAATGAAATGCTTTATAGTACAACAGTCATCAAGAAACAGGACTAACTAAATTATCAACATTTTTGGCACAGAGAATCAAAGAGGATTTTACACAGAAATGAGGTATTGCCCAATTGAAAAGAAATTAGTAATTTAGTAGCTGCACGTATTGACTATTCCACCAACTTCTGAATTCAGGGTTAATTTTTATACCTCTAACTCTGAGCACAGTGATTTTTCCATAATTACTACTTAATAAATGTGTATTGAATTATATTAAACTAATACCTAACTCGAGTCAAGTTTCCAACCACCATCAAAACTCCCTGGTTAGTAAAAACAAAAACAAAAACAAAACTGTCTGGTTAGTTAGATGCCTCCATTTCTTGTGGTGAGTTTCTTGTATTCATGTACAGGTAAGAATAATGCAGAACAGTCATCTAAACACTGGCTAATTGTAACAGCTAATGATTACTGATCATCTACTATATTCAAGTACCTCCTGTAAAGACCATTAGATTACTTCCAAATTTTCCAACAGTATTTTGAGGTAGGTATTCTGATGCTGATTTTATAGATTAGGAAACAATCCCAAGATTTTGACTGGTCCATATAAGTTATCTGCTAAGTAAGGGAGTGAGAGTCTGGACATGAGCCTGTCTGGGGCTACAGCCCATGCTTCTTTATTACCCCACACTGCAAGTGTAGCCCTAGGAACAATAGACAGACCTGGGGTGGGGGTGCTATAACGGGAGATCTGGGGGTTAAAACCATTAATATAACTTTTAAAAATAAATATTTTTTACCAATTTTCACTTCAACAAATAAGGCATTCCTGCCATTTATCTTTGCATGTACAGGGACACACAGTCTGAAGTTGTATTCAATCAGAGGTATGTGTCTCATGTGCCTGCTGTCATCTCTCACTTGATTACAGGAAAACTAAAATATGCAGCCAAGTATGCAAGCTTACCAGCACTGGTTACATCTTCCTCCTTATTTACTGCTTGAAAGTATGCCCCTTTCTCCGGCAAACAATGCACTTAGTTAAGAATAACTCTATTATCCTTCTGTAAACAGGACTACTGCAGAGGTGACACTCAGTTACTGCAGCAGAGGCGAGCAGATGGCTCTTCATGGCTCCCCACTGGCCAGGCCACAGAGTGGCTTTGATGGCAGCCAGTTGCCTGCCCTCTCAGGGTGAGACATATGAATACAGCTGCTCTTTAGGGAGAGAGCTGGGCAAGAGAGGCAGAAAAATGACTGTCTAGAGGGAAAGAAGCAGGAGGGAGGAGGCCAGGACAACAGGCTCACTTAGAATTGGTTCATTTTACCAAATAATTGCTGCAGAGGAATAAAGACCATTGATATACAGTCTCAGTTTTGTCATGGGACAAAGCATAACATTCAATCTGACGTCTGGGCTTCTTGCCCATAATAAAACGTATCGCATAATGAGACTGATTTCCTGCATAAAAAAAGAGGTGAATAATTTTTATTTCCAGTCCAAATTATCACCATTAGTTCACAAAATGCTCTCCTTGTTCAGGAATTACAGGAAGGAGGAGATGTCAAAACAGAACATAAAGGAGAAGCAATTTAAATATATTACTAAATCATAATCCTTTTATGGAATTCCATAGTTTACCAAACATTTTCACCATTATTTGGCTAAATTGGACGAAACCCAAACCTTTTAAGACAGGGCCAATTATTCCTCTTTTACAGGTAGGAAATCTAGGACCAACTGGTTTACATTATTTGCCCAAGGTCTCTCTGGTTGTTTTGGTTAATTCTATGTGTCACCTCACCTAGTCACAGGGTGCCCAGATGGAACATTTTTTTCTAGGTGTGTCTCTGACAGGATTTCCAACGAGATTATCGTTTGAATCGATACCCTCTAGGTAGGTACCTAGATGTGGGTAGGCATCATCCAATCCACTGAGGGCCTGTAAAGAACAGAAGGCAGGGGAAGGAGGAATTCATCCCCTTTTTTTATGCCTCACTATTCAAACTGGGACACCTTTTCTCATCTTTTCCTGTCCTCAGACTTGGATTTACAACATCAGCTCCCAGGTTCTCAGTCCTTCCAACTGGACTAAGTCGCACAACTGGCTTTCTTGGGTCTCCAGTTTGCAGATGCAGATGGTGAGACTTCTCCCCCTCCATAACTGCATGAGCAAATTTCTCATAATAGATCTCTTTTTATATAAATATAATCTCCTACTGGTTCTATTTCTCTGGAGAACCCTGACTAATAGAAAACAAAGAAGCTGGGAATTTACTAGGGACCTCAATTCTAAATTCTGGGCAATCACTTTCCATAAGATTAAACAACTTCCAAACATGTATTTTACTTTTTTTAAAATGTTTATTTTGAGAGAGACAGAGAGAGAATTACTGAACAGAGGAGGGGCAGAGAGAGAGGGAGAGAGAGAATCCAAGCACTCTGCATTGCCACCACGGAGCCCTATGTGGGGCTGAATCCCAGGAACCATGAGATTATGTCCTCAACATAAATCAAGAGTTGGACGCTTAACTGACTGAGCCACCCAGGTGTCCCCCCACGCTATGTATTTTACTTTTGAAGAAGCAGCTGTGTAGAGCCAACTATGTCTCTCTTATATTTCCTCAGCCAGGGAATGTGACCTGAGCAACTGCACAAGGAACTATAACCAGAAGGCCCACACTTGATTTAATATCCTGCTGTCACCATCTTGACATCTGCACAAGGTGCCTGACACTGTCATTTTGCACTGAGCCCCACAAATTTTGTGGCCACCCTACCCATAACACCCTGAAGAACCCTACTAGCATAGATCACACTGAACCTTGATGGTGGGTTTAGTAACCTGTTATCCCCAGCAGATGCCATCCCTTTCTAAGTAGCCCTCTAAGAGCTCTAAGATGGGCCCCAGTTACCTGTGATCTCATTTCAGCCCTTCACACTCTCCACTCCGGCCACATTGCCTCTTGGCTCTTTTTCTACTCCATCTCCTCTGCCTAAAACACTTCTCCCCCCAGATATTCCCATGCCTTACTCCTTCTCTTTATTTCTCTTCATATGCTATTCCAACAGAGAGGCCTTTTTCTGACCATCCTGATTATAACAATGCCCCTTTCACCACCCCATCATATACCCTACTTAATTTTTCTTTATATCATTGGGGTACCATCTTAAAAAATGCATAGTCATTGGTTTCGTTTTCACTGTTGTTCTTGACTGAATCATATCCCCCAAAATTCATATGTTGAAGCCCTAGCTCCCCAGTACCTCAGAATGTGACTGTCTTTGGAGGCAGGGACTTCAGAAACATGATTAAGTTAAAAAGAAGCTGTTGGAGTGGGCCCTAATCAAATCTGACTAGTGTCCTTTCAAGAGGAGGAAATTTGGACACAGAGAGAGACATCAGGGGCATGCACACATAGAGGACAAATCCTCTGAGGACACAGAGGGTGCATCTGCCAGTCAAGGAGAGAGACCTCAGGAGAAACTAAATGTGCTGAGACCTTGATCTTGGCCTTTTAGCCTCCAGAACCATGAGAAAATAAATCTCCATTGTTTAAGCCACTCCGTGTATAGCATTTTGTTATGACAGCTCAAGCAAACTAATACAACTGTTTTTGCCATCCACTAGAATGTGATGTCCCTGAGAGCAGGGATTTTATTTCATCCACTGCTATAGGCTCAATGCCAAGCAGTAAACACAGTAGATATTTTTAAATTGTTGAATAAGCAATGAATGATTTTGTAATCACTTAAGAGGAATTTGAAGAGAATCTCCAAATACTTTGTGATACCAAAATGTTTTATTCTGTGCTACTTGAATTAATTATGCCACAGAAAAAGACTTGGGAACCATTTTGTTAAACAAAGGTTTTCTTTGTAATGGAACTTGACCAGGTCTGTGTTTTTACCTAAGCTTCTAATGCAGACACTAATGGATTATGTCAGGACCAAGAAACCGAGGATCGCAACATGCTAGAAGGAAGGCTATTGTCACACAGTGTTTGTTATTAGAAAAATTACAAAAAACAACCTACAGCAAAAATCAATCAGGAACTAAAAGGATATCCCACAACCTGCCTTCCATGCATTTCTTTGATAGTCAAGATCAGTTACAACTAATTACTTTTAACACTTCTAAAGCTACATAACCATGGCTTCATTCCGACAAACAACACATTCAAATTGCTACATATTCTTCAGATTTTGTCAATATTGCCACAGCTTTTGTCCTCATATTAACAGGACAAAGCAGGAGAATAGCAAATTACCAATCAACTCATTGATTGATAGTCCCGCAGTTCGCTTGATTCCTGTGCCTGGGGTGGCTAACATTCTCTAGGAGGCAACAGATATTGAGTTTGTTCAGGCATTTCTGCCTCTGATGACATTTTGACATGGGCAGTTAGAGTATGACATCTTCCACTGGGTAGGTAAATGGAATGACCTGAGTATCACAAGGTCCTAAAAGAACACAAGAGCTAAAGTTATCCCCTTGTGCACAAGTTATGGCTGTTTGTTACCTAAAGTAGCCCAGACCTAAAGGAAATATTATACAGATGCTCATGGTTTCTATTTATAAACATGTGAGATCAAAAGGAAAGTGAAATTATGGTAGAAATTTCAGAGTGACTCCTATTTTACACTTGCCTTCCTTAAAAATCTTATTTCCATGCCACTAAAAACAGAGAGAAGAATTAGATGGATGAAGGGTACCTAATGCCACCTACTCTGGGCAGTTTATTAATACCTTCAGCCATTAATTATCACCTAAACCTTTGGAATAACTATTCTTACCAATAGAAGGTAATGGATCGAAAGTTCAGAAAAGCCAAGAAATTGTCTGAGATCATATACTTAGGAAGTGTAACTTAGTCATGGGCATCTTCTCAGCATTCCAGTTGATGGTGAAAGAAGCTATGCCCTCCTTTTGGAAAACCAACCCTTATTCTAGTCTCAGCCTTTGAGATTTGGTAGGACCAGACCTAACAACTGGTTCTGAGGAATGTAACCTAAGTCCTCTTGTTCATAGCAATAACAAAATGACACCTGACTTTTACTGAAATCGCTAAACAGGTAGGATGTTACACTGGACCTACTACATGTCATGATGGGAAGAAAACGTGGCTAAGAATGAAACCACCACTGAGAAAAGCAAAGCAAAATGGAAAGAGATGCTTGAGAGAGGGAGCAGAAGAGAGAGAGGGAGATCACAAAAACATAGTTTGACTCCTATACCTAGTCATGCCAGAGAGCTCTCACAATTGTACATTCTATGCTTTTCAGTTTGTTTGCCATTGAATTTGTTTCCCCTAAAGCAAACTTAGGTAATTTTTGTTTTTGTATCTTGCCACATGCAATTAGGAGTCCTGTAGAATACCCAGGATGGGTATTTAGACTCTTTTTAACCAATCATGTATTCTTTTTATAATGTTATTTTCTCATGATTGACTCAATAGTTTAGGCTTTATGTTATTTAGTTAATTATTGAGAACTAATGCCAACAAAAACAATTTAACTCCACTGTCTTCAGTCTAGTAGTAATAATCATCAGAATGTCTACATGCATTATACAACATAGTGTAGTGTCAAATCTATGAAATGAAGTAATAAGTGTATGTTGGCAGAGATCAATATCCTCTGATCCTCACTGTAGCTGTTAAGGTATTGCCATAGTAAACCAAGGCTCGGAGAGCTGAAGGGACTTGACCAAGATCATTCACCCAGTTAGGGGAAGTGATAACTTAACCACTCATCATTCTCCTATTACAAATACCTTTTGGTATTACAAAAGCAGGTAACCAGAATGATAGGTGCCCTTTCTTATAACTTGTAAATCACTTCAACCAGTTTAAGATAGGCAAAACAGCTTCAGAACTAACTAAAGATCTCAAGAATGGGGACCTCATTTCTAAGTCAAGTAGCCAATTAAAATTTTTCCAACATCCATTCAACCTTATTTTGAGGAACAGAATTTTTTTTTCCCAAGCATCTTCTTCCTTGGTATCTTGTTATATGAAACACTTGAGGGGTGCCTGGGATGCTCAGTTGACTTCAGCTCAGGTCATGATCTCGCAGCTTGTGAGTTCGAGCCCCAGGTCAGGCTCTGTGCTGACAGCTCGGAGCCTGGAGCCTGCTTTGGATTTTGTCTCCCTTTCTCTCTGCCCCTCCCCTTCTTGAGCTCTGTCTCTCTCTCTCTCAAAAGTAAACATTAAAAAATTAAAACAGTTGAATATCTTAAAGCATATGCATAAGTTTATGTACATAAGTTTCCTTATAAGATTAATGAATAAAGAAAATGAATGGATTTTGATGAGCATTCATTTTGAAATCAGAGATACATTTAACAGATGTAGCCTTATATAAACTTTTATACATTTTTTTCCTTTTTTTTTGTTTGTTTGAGAGAGAGAATGCACAAGTTGGGGAGAGGGGCAGAGAGGGAGAGAGAGAGAATCTTATGCAGGCTCCATGCTGAGCATGGAGCCTGATGTGAGGCTCGATCCCACAACCCTGGGAGCGTGACCTGAGCTGAAATCACGAACCAGACGCTCAACCAACTGAGCCACCTAGGAGCCCCATATTTCTGATATTTTTACGATTGGGTTTATGGTGTAAATAAAAGCCCTGATTCCCACAGACAAATATTTGCAAAATGAAAATACAATTGTTTGCTTATTACAATCTATTTTCTTTGCCATCTCAGAATGCTCTTCAAACAAGAGGAGATGGGAGATTTATGTAGAAGACTAGGAAAAAAGAAGGTAGCTCCATTGCATAGTTTTTTATTGGAATGATAGCTATTATTTATTGAAAATTTTTAATGTATTCATTGGGATGCTTTCAATCTCAAGTAAAAGAAAAAATAATGATTTAAGCCAGAAGTTAGCAAACTCTTTCTGTAAAGGGTCAAATAATAAATATTTTAGACATGTGGGCCACATAGTCTCTGTCACCATTATACAATTTTGTCATTGCAGCATGAAAAAGCTATAGACAATATGTAAACACATGGGTGTGGCTGTGTTCCAATCACATTTAATTACAAAAACTGTCAGAGGGCCGGACTAACTTAAGTGGACCACTAACAATATTTGCTACCCAATACTTCAAGCATTGTGATGAGTTGTTTACTTAGATAATCTCATTTTACCCCACAAGTGCCATAATTATAACAATTTCATATATTAGAAAACCAAAACTTTGAGGAGAAAAGCAACTTCCCTAAGGACACTCAAGTGATTTATGTTGAAGCTGGGACTCAAACCCCAGTAGCTTGACTTCAGAATTCATGCTCTACTGCCATAAAGTTAACAGTTTGGAGTAGGCTTATTATAAATCAAAAATATTTTACATAAAATCATATTAACTTTAAACATGGAATTCTTGAAATATCACCACAGATTCTAAAGAAATCTGTCTCAAAATCAATATTCTAGAGTAAATATTGAATATTGTGGTCTGTTTGTTTTTAGAATGAGAAAACAGTCTGCAAATGGACAGAAGAAGTCAAAAGACGCTTGAGAACCAGCAATAAGAACTAGCTATCTGCATGCAACAGGATTGAATTCCCCTAGGAAGCAGAGTGCAGAGTAGAGAGGCAGCTGATACAGACATGGTTGAATTTGTCTGAGAGGCTCAGTAGCAGACAGCATGGCCCCAGAGAGAAGACTTGAATTCTACGTAGTCATAAGGTCAGAGTCACAATCTCAAGGAACAGAAATACTAAGTTAATTATCAAAGCAGGAGTTAAGACAAAGGAGAGGATTAAAATGGTACTGAAACTGGGATACAAGGTTGGACTTGGTCTTAGGATTCTAGTTAATAAATTAAAGACACTAGAGCAGATTAATAGCTGTCCAAAGACCTTAATATAGCTCCACCCAAGCTATCTACCTGAGGCTTCTTAACTTTCCTAGATGAGGCACAGGATTGCCTCCAGAACTTAAAGCTAGACTAAATTTTCATTTGGGAATTGATCCAAGGGTGGAAATGCTATAGAGGTAGAGGCTTTCCCATATAATATGTATTTATTCAAACATTTGTTGAGTGAATATTTACATTTTGAATCATACTTTGACATTAAAAATTCAGCCCTAATTGTATAATAAAACAACCTTAAGAATTTTAACATAGAATAAATAGAATATTTAAGAACCTTAAGAACGTCAACATAGAATAAATTCTGGCAAAGGCAGCCTATTTGAAACCTTTCATTCAACCTGTTCAAAGTTAATTATTCCTTATCTTCTTGACATACTCAAGTAAAATTCATGCTGTATTAAAAATAGTAAACTATTAATTCATTTTCACATTCATTATCATCATGAAATCTGAAACAGGCCCAGAGCAAACCCCAAACATAAAGTACTACTGCTTGGTAAGCATGCGGCCATCACCAACCAAGACAATATGCAGTGGGGTTGCACACCTCTGTGGTAACATTCCTTTGACAAAACACATCCAACCACCTAAAATGTAAGATTCTGTTAGAGTGTATACAATACAAATTAGGTAAATAAAAGTACATAGTGTCTCATCTGGTTTGCTTGATGAATACACAATTGATTGGTTTTTCTCAAAGCTCCACTCCTCCTCCTCCAGCTCCCCATTGTTACCAAGAACCAAGGTGGACATTTCTGGGTTGGCAGTAGACATTTCTAGCCCGGGTTATGAATGATAAACCTAACTAGTTTCTATCTCCCTCATCTTGACCACTCCTAGTCCTCTAAAATGATGCAAAAGTAATGCTTCTGAGACAAAGATCAAGTTATGCCCCTCTTTCATTTAAGTATTTTCATGGCTCCTGGGGCACCTGGGTGGCTCAGTCAGTTGAGCGTCTGACTTTGGCTCAGGTCATGATCTCACAGTTGACGAGTTTGAGCCCCGCGTCGGGCTCTGTGCTGACAGCTCAGAGCCTGAAGCCTGCTTCAGATTCTGTGCCTCCCTCTCTCTCCACCCCTTCCCTGCTCATGCTCTGTCTCCCTCTGGCTCAAAACTAAACAAACATTAAAAAAATTTTAAATATTTTCATGGCTTCTAATGTCTCACATGATCAAGTTTAAACTCATAAGCAAGATGCAAAAGATCCTCTATACTCTGTCCCTGCCTACCTCCAACACTTTGTGCCCTAGCCCCAAAACTACTCACTCTTTCCAAACACAGGGCTACTTGTGTGTCTGTTTCCTTTACCTTGAATGGGCTCTTCGATCATCCCTGCAATCCATAAAATTGCAACTCATCTTTCAAAGCCAAATTCAAATGTCTTCCTCCATGAACTTGTCTGTTTTCATTTTCTCCCCATGATACACTTTAAACATACTTTTATTAGAGCCCACTATTCTGTAATCTCAATATTCTGTCTCATTCTTTATATCTTCTGGCCTAGCACAATGCTAATTAAATTCCTTTAAAGTCTTTAATGTGTCTGAGAATAAAGCAGTTTTTAAAAGAATTATATTTGACCATCTTCCATGCAGGATCTTACACAAGGCCAAACATCTCTGACATAACATCCCAGAAGATTCATTAGATAATTATGGTCATCTTTTAAATTGCAGATTATGTAATCAGTATATCTAAAAAACAATAGTGATTACTTTCAACATGTCCCTGGATGTTATTGTGGTTTTTCAGGCATCAGTCTGAAATGCAGACTTTTTAAAGTTAAGTCTCCTTGGTTCTGGTCCACTCCACAGCCCTTGTATTAAAGAACAAAGAATGTATCCCAGTAAAACTGAAAACTACTGAACTACACCAAATGATATATAATGCAAATGCCCCCCCCCCATATAAAAACTCATATTTTTATGGTTGTGACCTTCACTCTCCTGCTCTAAAAAGTATTCCCAGGTATTGTTGGGTACCCAGGGACTAGCACGCTTAAGCTTATAAATAAATATTTTCCCACCAGCCTGAACATATGCCTGCTGGAATTAAAACTGGAAACTCTTATTTCCTGCCCTATCTGAGACACCACAATACTCAAGATACAGATGCTACCCAGTTATTCAGCTGCAAAGTAGGAGAATGTTCCTCTTTCCTTTGGGTTTCTGTCTTCTGGCGGAAGTTGCAATGCTGTGCTATTTGTCTTATAGCAACTTTGGATACTGACTTGGACTCCCACAATTTTCTTTGGAACTCATATGTAAATCAAAGGAGGTTAGGCTTAGGGAATTGTTCTGAATGGGAAATTCTTATCTGCCCTTTCCTCTCATCTACAATTGTGAAGGCTTCACTTTCCTTAACACATACCTCCTCTCAGCATGAAACTTTCCAAAAGGCTCTGAGGTCCTCATGTAATTGTTTTCTACCAGCTTCACCCCAAGCCTCTGATTCTCACTTAGAATCAAGCTGCATTACTAGCTAAACATATAAAATTGTGTTCCTGGCATGTATTAGATGTTCAATAATGATGTATCAAATAAATACATGAGAATGAAGTCAGACTGATGCATAATTCACTAAGTCAACCAACAGGCTCCAGCCCTTCATTCCTTCCCTACAGAACTGATCCTTGGGTATTTCAGTGCTTTCTTGTCAACCTCCAAACTCATCCCTTCTATCATGACGAGAAAGTGTTCTCTGCACAGGCATCCAGTCCTACTATTGCTGTGAATGGCCAGTTCAAGGTAGACTATGTATCTCAGTTCAATGACCAACCCAACCACTAGCTCAGATGCACACATGATCCAAGCTTTGTCAGTCAGAGTCATAACTACTTAGAGATCATTCGCAGTCATTTTTTCAGAGTCCAGCACTATGTGTCTCAGTGCTCTGAACTATGGCTGAAACTGTTAGGGAAAAGACTCTTTGCTTCAATAAGAGCTGCTAAGCTGTAAGGATAGAAACCTAGAGTTATGGCTAGCTTCTTTTTCTAAGACTTAAGAAAACTTTACCTGAGAAATAAAAATTGTTAAGTAAAGCTGAGAGATGGAGAGACGTGGATTCCTGACACCCTGTGTGAGACCTTTATCCAGTTGTACTTACAGTAAGCATTATCCCCCCCCCAAATTTTTCAGTTGTGTAAGTTAATAAACTCCTGTCTGTGATGAAACCAACTGAAGTTCAGTTTCACCACTTGCAACAAAAATGTACCACCAATACAACAAAAAATTATTGCTCATGTTTTCTGAATTCTCTGAAAGATAGTCTAATTAATGCCTTCCCCCTAGAATCAACACTCTGGATTCTGCCCAACATTATTAGTCATATTCATTATTCAGACCACAAGTCAAAAAATCCCATATTAGTATATATGTTTTTTTAAAAGCCTAATAAGTCTAAAACCAATGTGATCATGACCACTTCTGGTGGCTCCATAACAGCAGGTTAGATTTTCCAAAATTGGCCACAGCAATATTTCTGGTTCCACGTGTGCTTCCAACTTTTTGCTATTCCCTGTTAAGACAGTAATTCTATTTTCCCACCCCTACACACTGGGCCGGACTTTGTGAATGCCTACATGAATAGAATGCAGCAGAAGTACCAATACATGACTGCTACAGCTAGGTCATAAGCACCAATTTCTCTTCTCTCTCTCTCTCTCTCTCTCTCTCTCTCTCTCTCTCTCTCCTTTTCTCTTCATCCTTGAAATTCAGCTACCATTTTGTGAGGAAGACCAGACCAAGGCTCTGTATGGGTATTCTGACTAACAATCCCTACTAAGCCCCCTGGCATCAACCATGCAAACAAATAAGCCTTCAAATTACTCCAGCCTCTATTCTCAATTCTTCCAGCTGAGATTCCAGACATTACAGAGCAGAAACAAGCCATCCCATGATACCCTGCCTAAATTCCTGACTCATGAGAGAAAATGAATGATCATTATCATTTTAAGCTACTACATTCTGGAATAATTTTTTTTACACAGCAATAGATAATGAATACAGCCAGCTCTATTAATAACTAACTGTCTTAATTTACATGATTTTCATGAGACCTACTTATTACAGCTATACTGGCTACCCCATATTTTAAAGCATTTAACATAGCCCTCAATCTCCCAACTTTTATCAGACAGCTTCTTTTACTACTTCTCTCCATAGACCTCATGCTATGAAAATGTATCTACTTAATAAGCTCCAATATACACACATCAGTTTGTTTTTATTTTTTCATTAATCAGATATTCCATAACTTTAATCAGGATAAAATAATCGGAATTGCCACACTGCAATTCCACTCAATAGAATTCTAGCCCAAAAAATCAAAGAAAATTAGGAATTTTAGATTCTGAAGTCTCATCTGAAATATTTTTAATATTAAACATATGTATATATAGTCACAAATTGAACACCACTGCCATAGATGAAAAAAAACATAAATAATTCTAAATTGAATACTAAAAGTAGAGGTGTTATTGCCACGAATAAACCTTGTTACTTTAAGAACTAATTCAATGGAAATAACGTTCTTAACCACCTGATATATTCTTAGAGCATTTCAATAATAAACTTTGAAAAGTTGTTTAATGTGAACTAGCAATTAGAAAGTATTATCAACTGACATTGCTTGGCACATGGTACTTTTATTTTGCCTACACACCCACAATTTATCCCACCTTTTTGACAAAACAGCTAGTCAGCTCAGACAAACAACTAATAACTGAGTTTTTTTAAATCTCATGGTTTTGTTTTCCTGGGTTGAGCAAGTGTTTAAATAACTAATCCAGTCAAAATTGTCAATAGAGCATGAGTCTGAATTTCATTCTTCACTTGCCCTTTCCACAATCTTTTTTTTTTTTTTTTAGGAAGCGTTTTTACATTCAATCCAATTCAATAAATATTTATGCAACAGTGGAGGAGATGCTAGGGATATAGAAAAATATAACCCAGCCAAAGTCCTTGCCTCAGGGAGTGTATAGCTTAGAGGGTAATATAGATAAGGAGAGGCTATCCCAAAGGAGAGTGGAAAGCCACTTTGGCAGACTGCACAGATGGTCATAATAATTATTCCTCCCATCCTGTATCACTTCCCTTTGCAATGGGACTATGCCAATCCTCCCATCAGGAAGTGACATCAATTTCTCAATTACATAAATCTGGGTTTGCTCATGTGACATCATTTAGCCAATGGAATATTTGAAAACACAAGAGGAGAACTGAAAAGCGCTTAAGCCCTCTCCTAGATGTTGTTGTATCTCCAAAAGCTCCATATGAATGAATCCAAGCTAGTTTACTGGAGGAGCAACACAGAGAAGAATCAAGGGTTTGATAACCTGCCAGATACCAGACCCATGAGTAAGGTCACCTTAGACCATCCAGCTCTGTTCAAACTGTCAGATGACTTGGGGTGCAGGCAAGACAAATGACCCCCGTACCACCCAACTTAGCCTGGCCCAGACTGCTGAGCCACATGATTATAAACAAATAAATAGTTGTTGCTTTAAACCACTAAGGTTTGGTGTGGTCTGTTCTGCAGTAACAAATAATGCAGCAACCAAACGTACACACCAGGGTGAGGGGGATAGAAATGGTAAAAAATAAAAATAAAAATTCTTAAAACCTGTGTACTAAAGAAAAAGAAAATGAATGACAGGAAGAAGGCAGCAGAGAAACTTAAATTCTGAGAGAGAAGAGAGACAGTTTTCATTACATTGCAGCAGATTTTGATTATGGCCACGATTCCAAGTGTATAAAGCAGGAGGGTGGAGTAACCAGCTTCTAAAATGGTTCCTTATGATCTTTGTTCCTTTTGGCCATGTGTGACTCCAACAGAATATGGTAGAAATGACAAGGTGTAACTTCTGAGGCCAGGTCAAGTACAACAGCTGCTAGCCTGGTTTCTTGGACTTCTCTCTCAGAAGCCAGCCACCATGCCATGAGGATACCCAAGCAGCCTTGTGGAGAGAGGAACAAAGACCTCCCGCCAACAACCAGCACCAACTGGCCAATCGTGTCAGGAAGCTACCTTGAAAGTGGATCCTCCAGCCTCAGTCAACACTTTAAATAACTGCAGTCCCAGCCAACATCTGACTGCAACCTCATGGAAGTCCCTGAGCTAGAGTCCTCCAAGCAAGCCACAGGCAAATTTTTAACCCACAGACACCATAAGAGATAGTAAATAAGTATTATTAAAAGCCACTAAATTGTGGGGTGATTTGTTATCTAGCCATAGTAACTAACACAAGGGATCCGGTCATTACATTGACAGATCCTGAGAAGAGGGGATATATATAGCAATTACTCCCCTATTGATCATAACCCGGCTTTAATTCTGAAGAAAATAGGATCACAGATCACTCTCTCACTCTCTAGGAAATCCTCCCCCAAAGCTGGCATTCCTATTAATTCAACAGATAGAAACTAGCTAAATGAATTATTTTTAAATGATTTTAATCACCAAGTCTAATGTACACTGTCTTTTTTCATTTATGAATAATTCAGCAAGTGTCAAGTAAGTAGTTGGGGAAGACAGTATGCAGTAGAGAAGTTCTGGGACTTACATCTTCAGCAACGTTGTCTTGTCATTATAAGTCATTTCTGTTCTTTCCTATTGCTTAAAAGCCTTACATTTTAGAAGTAGTTTCTATTGGTGGAGTCTCCAAGGAAAATAAAATTCTTATAACAATGATAATCATAACATGACGTGATGAAATATCTCTCCCCAGAGTTTTTGAAAACCAAATAGGCTCATGTCAGAGAAAAGGGAATTTCTTTTTGAGAGTAGGGAATGTGGTGGCAGACCTTTCAAGGACTGCCTGGGTCCAAATACTTCCCATAGAGCTTCCCGGCATATGATTCTCACCCTCAAATTTATCATCCTTGGCAACGCAGTAAGGGACAAAGTATAGGCCATGGAGAACGACAAAGTTACATCCTACTCTGACTTTGCCACTTTGTCTTAGCTCTGCCATTGTACTAGATTGTAGGATCTAGGTAAGTGAGTCAGCCTGCATTTCAGTCTTCTCAGCTGTAAACAAAGTAATAATAGAGAAGAAATGCTCCTATCCTCTATCATTATGTGATCATAAAATTAAGGACATAGTTAAGTATCTTATTCTAATCTAAACATGTATAACTATCAATTCATTGGCCAGTCTCTTTTTTAATTTTTTTAATGTTTATTTACCTTTGAGAGACAGAGCACAAGTGGGAAAGAGGCAGAGAGAGAGGGCAACACAGAATCTGAAGCAAGCTCCAGGCTCCAAACTGTCAGCACAGAGCCTGACACAGGGCTCAAACTGACGAACCACGAGATCATGACCTGAACTGAAGTTGGACACTCAACTAACTGAGCCACCCAGGCACCCCATCATTGGCCAGTCTTTTGATTTAGAACCAAGGTCATTCTGTCTTTCCTTTGAGATCTTAAAAAAAAGTTTTAAGTGGAATGAAAATTTAAAGAGCTTTCCTAGAACTGTATTATTTTCCCTCAATTCTTTACAATAGCATCACTCATACCTAATCTATGTAATTTTTTTTCAACTTGCCTTTATTAAGTCAGTCTTTCCATCCACTTTAGTTTTCATGGAAATCACAATTCTATTTCCAGATTTCATTGGCTTCTGTGGTCATTAAAATAATTATATAACTAGGGTAACATGTTCAACCGGTATAAACAGGTTCAGAAACTATACTCCTATAAACACACGACTAAACTATGGAGAGAAGAAATATGCAAGCATACTAAGAAAGTAGCCCACTGTCCTGGGTACTGAAGAGGCAGTGTTCTGTTGAGAGTAAGAAAACCCTGAGTATGCATGTCCCCTCTGCCTCTTGATAGCTTTGGGACTTTGGGTAGATGCAACATGTCTGAATTCCAATGTTTCTTCTAATATAGTAGGGATAATGACAATGCCAAGAGAAGTAACTTAAACTTGTGTGTTGGGATTCCAGTCTATGTCTGCCACCTACCAGGCGTATAGTCTTAAGCAAGTTATTTAGTCTCTCCAAACCTCAGTTTTCTCACTTACAATATGGCACTAAGAATTGTACCTACTTTGTACAGTTGTTTTGAAGATTTGATGAGGGTTGTTTTGAAGATTTGATGAGAAAACACACACAAAGCAATAAATTCAGCGATTGGTAATTTGTAAACACTAAATATCAGTTATATCGATATATTATAGAAG
Organism: Acinonyx jubatus; assembly: GCF_027475565.1. Classification (NCBI taxonomy): domain Eukaryota; kingdom Metazoa; phylum Chordata; class Mammalia; order Carnivora; family Felidae; genus Acinonyx; species Acinonyx jubatus. Next base: position 45,998,249 of record NC_069391.1, read on the forward strand.
CTTGTTAACTTAAGAACAAAAATTTAGCCTTAGAAATAATCTTTACATTTAAAATACCAATTAAACTCTCTATTTTATACTGTATCCAAGCTAGAGAATTCATTTTACCACACACGCAAAAATAAGTAAGTAACTATGTCGTGGCAAGTGAGAGATACACTTCATCCTGAACGCCCTACGTTAGATAATACTTAGCCCAGAAAGAATTCTAAACCCACAGGTGTATTTCAGGACCCTTAACTGAAAATTTTCAGGGTGTGCTCACCGTTTAAATTTTTTTTTTAATTTTAGAATTCCACGTATAAATCTAATACATTTTACTGGTACATTATACTATCATTATCTGCACGAGAGCTAACCAGGCCTATCCATTGCCAGCTTATTTACAAGGAAAAACTAGTACTCTAATGTTCTTTATAAAATACACAGTCTTATAAAATGGCTAATAAACGTTTTGTTAAATTACTTTTGAAAACAGCAGTATAAAAAGACCCACTATATCTCTGTGTTTATGGTACTTACAGCACCTCCACAAATGCTCATACACCTGGACTCACACATCACCACACCAAAGAAAAGGAAAGGAGTGTCACCTTTGAATGCTTCCTGCAGAGTTACTAGAGACTTTTTGGGGGGTGTGGGGATCTAGCGTATTTTAGACAATGGCATCTCCTTAGCGTCAACTTTCAACAATAGCCCCTAAAAAAATTAAGAGTCTAAAATATCTCCGTAATTTTCTGGCCAGAGCTGGGAATGCTCATTCACTCCCAAGCTTTGCCGCTCTTTGCTGAGTATAAGATTGATCCATCTGTCCAACTTGTCTTATTTCTCATAAATCGCTTATATTCAAATTAGCCAATAGACACTACACCTAAAATCATTAGGCCCTGAAAGCAAAATATATAATTAAGGTATGCCCTCCCCACCTCCATTTCCACTGTGAAAGTACTCCACTGCATTTGGTGAAATTGTTGCTTTTAAGTTTGCTTCGTGAAGAAGTATTTAGTGACTCCTGACCCTCGAGGGTTGTTCTTTGACCCATCGCTTTTCTCCACCATCTGGCCTGTTTACTTGAAGCAAACGCCTTGGGTCAGAGGGCAGAGCAGACATGTGGAGGGACAGCTTTGTCATAAAAGCAATAAAGAATGAGTAGGCGCTTCAGAATATAGCACCGTGCATTTTGTTCAGCTGCTGAGCAGAATGAGGTAAGTTTAGTCATAAGTCTAAAAACAAAATAAATAAAAAGTCAGTTACCACACAGCCCAACAGACGGGTAAAATTCAAGATGCCTAAGTTCAAAATCTGAGTGCTGTTTCCTTTTCCATTTCTGGGAGAGTTACTTTTTATGCTTTACTGGGCACATTACTAAACAATATGTTACACCAGACACAAGGGGGAAAGTGGTTTATAAGCTAAATTAACCAGATTGATTATTCAGGAAGAGTGTTGATAGTCCAGTAATCCCCAAGCAACAAAATTAGAGATAGATAGGATAGAGTAAGGAACTAAAGATCAGGTAATCAATTTTTTCATATCCCAGGCCCATAGTATAAAGAGATAGTAACGATGATTTTATTCTTCATAACTTGAAGCTTTTTGAAAAGAACAGCTCAGAAGTGAACACTGATATCCATTGTATCCACCCACTTTGGGCCCCCAGACAAGGGAAGCTGTGCAATGATCCTGCGTCCCTTATTTTCGCATTTGTCCTAGACATTAAGGCACATCAAATGAAGCTTTGAAATCTTTAGCACAGAAGCTCCTTACCAAAAACCTTAAGTTTCACTTATATATAACCACCTCTGGCTCCCTTTATACAGCTTCCCTAGATTCCAAAAATCTCTTAAAAGTCTATTTCTTCTCTTTCGTTCATAAAGATTATAAATGATCTTTGATTGACTCAGATTGTTTTCCTGTGGCCACAGGATACATTTTTCTCCACAATTCTAGAATGCACTGAGAGGAAAGAGGAGACGGAAAACTTCCAATTCTGCTAGATTCGGGTCCTGCTCTCACCCGCATATCTTTGAAGGGTTCAGGAGGAAAGCAACTCCCTGCAACAGAAACTCAAAAATGATTTGTGTTTATATTCATTCTTAATGTAAAGGGGGAAATGGCTATGAGTCTTGAGATGAAAATGATTAAAGGGAAGAGTTAGTCAGCAAAAGAAAATGAAAAAGGAATTTTCCCTTCAGAAAAAAAAAAATAATAAAACAAAGGAAAAAAGATTAAAGGAAACCTCCCTCTTCCAGTCTGATTGTCAGGGGATAGTTCTTCACATTGCGAATATGCTTTGATCCTGGAAACTCTGCATTTTTAGTCTTTGCCAAGTTGGTAAAAGGGATGTCCCTTGTGGAAGATTTTCTCATATGGAGCTCTTCAAAAAAAAAAAAAAAAAGCATCTATATCATGACTTCCATCCCTTGCAACATTTCTCCTGAAAAATTCATGGCACAGGGTACAGCCATTCTCTCTCCGATTCCAGACTTTCTGTAAGAGCAGCTATTTGCCCAAGTTTGTCCTTGCCAGTTTCAGAATTGATCACCCTCTAGAAAATTTATAGGTCGACATGGAGACCATACTAATGTATCCACTTACAGGTAGAGAAGGGATTCCTGGGGTTGCTCTGAGGAAAAAGCCTTCTAGTGAAGTTTCCCCCATTCATATTTAATAAACTAGTTCATGCAAGAAAGATCAAAAAGAGCAGGGGCTTTGCAAACAGACAGACTAGGGCATGAATACTAGCTCCTGCACTTATTAAAGGTGTCACCCTGGGCAAAGTATTTAATCGTTTTGAGTCCCACTTTCCTTTTTGTGAAAGCAAAGATAGTAATTTCCACTTCTCAGGATTATTGTTGAGGATGAAAGGAGATAATGCGGGTCAACATACCTAGTACAGTGCACTGGCCCAAGTGTGGTCTTCATTTTGTATTAGCTCTGTGAAAGAACCTGTGACTCTTTCAAATGATGGCTAAACTCAAATTTGCCCCTTGAAAAATGGCCTTTTCCTTAAGAAAGACAACCACAGGCACAAGACAATTAATTTTGCAGACTGTCCTCTGATCTGGGGACAGTTTGAGGTTTCGTTTGGTTTCCAAATCCCCCACTTTTTAAGCAACTTCTCTATGGCTCTCAAAGTAGATGCGTTACCAAAATTTCCCTTCAAGTACATGTGATTCTTTCTACTCGTTACTCTTCCTCAGGCAGTAACCCGCATTGCTTCCAAGGCAGAGGATGGAAAGGGGACACACAGAGGGGACACATGGAAACCGAGAACGCAGAGAGAGAGCAGGAAGAGACGACCCTTAGCATCTTATTGGAGGAAGTAGGATTTGTCGTGGAAAAATCAAACATTCTGGTGGAGCTCTTAAGCGTGATGACTTGATCACAAGCCGTGTGATTCTATATTAAGACACCAGTAGTTTTAAATCTGAGCTTTAATTAGACAAGGGGAAATGACAGGTCGATAGAAAACCATTCCTCTGTAAAAACCAGAGCACCTTCATGCCGCCTTGCAAACCATTCATTACTCCTGCGACCTGTGTCAGGGCTCTAATCATGAGTTCAGGGCATCCTTCTACTGTCCGTTAGTGATCTCCTTGACACTGGCCCACACTCCCAGGAGTCATGAGTATCTGATTCCATGCTCACGACCCCACACTTGGTTTGGTCTACCAGTCTTTCTTCTTTCCAGCTATGGGACCCTGGACATGGTACTTAACTTTCCCAAGTCTCAGTATCCACATCAGAAGACAGTGAAAACAAAGCCTGTAGTATAGGGTTTTGTGAAAATGAGAAGAAATAACACAAGCAAAGTTCAGGCCTGGGTCCATGAAGGCTGGTCAGGGAACAAATGGGAGGACAAGCACTTTATGTACCCAAGGTCACTTCTACCCTCTAACTTCAGTCCACCGACCTCATCCAAACTTCTGCATCTTAATTTTTCCTCCTTTTTTCCCTCTGTACATACTGTGCTTCTGTACATACTAACTCAACTCAACTAACAAACTGAGAGATGGACATCGGAGTCAGACAAATGGATTACTGACAAAGAGCTAAACACAAGGAGGTAACTCAAATACAATAAATAGGCTAACTTACTACCCAGTTAAGCAAATGGTTCTTGGTTTCAGTTCGGGTCACGATCTTGCAGTTTGTGACTTCGAGCCCTGGATCAGGGTCTGTGCTGGCAGTGCAGAGCTTGCTTGGAGTTCTCTCTCCCTCTCTCTCTCTCCCTCTCTCTCTGCCCCGCTCCTTCTCAAAATAAATTAAAAAAAAAAAAATGGGCTGACTTATGAATCCCTGGCTTGAATTTACCCTCCCCATTAATAAAAAAAAAAAAAATGTTGGGCATACCCACAAAAATAGAGCCTGCACTGCCAAGGAGCTGCTGAGAATGCACATTCTCTCCACACACATAGAACACAGAAAGAGAAAAGAGGAAAGAACTAAGCAATGAGAGCAAGCCGGAACTCTCTTGCAAGTGGGATGCCAATCTTCTTAACGTGAGAAGAGGAGAACGAAGGGACAGAAGGTGACCCGAGTGAAAGCCCTTCCACATGAAAGGGCACGTGAGAAATGGAGAAATAAATGTACACCCCACACACATATCTGATTTCAAAATCTGGGCTCCTACCTCTACACTAAAGAGAAGCAGAATAGTTCAGTACACATTACAGAATGAAATACCCTAATTTCTAAAATTTTGTTTATAGATGGAATGAAGACTCAGAGAAGGAGAGAATGTTTATTACTCAGGATCACATAGCTATTTAATAGTTTAGTTAGCATTCAAATCTAGTCTAACTCCAAGTCCAACGCTCTTTCCTTTTTATGTTTTTTTAACCTCTATTTATTTATTTTGAGGGACAGAGAGCAGGGAAGAGGCAGAGAGAGAGACAGAGAGAGAGAGAGAGAGAGAGAGAGAGAGAGAGAGAGAGAGAGAATCCCCAGCCCAACATGGGCTCCACCCCACAGCACAAACCATGAGATAATGACCTGAGCAGAAATCAAGCATCAGACACTTAACCGACTGAGCCACCCAGTGCCCCCTTTTCTTTTTCTTTTTAAAAAAGTTTTTTTTTTAATGTGGGGCACCTGGGTGGCTCAGTGGGTTGAGCGTCCGACTTCGGCTCAGGTCGTGATCTTACGGTTCTTGAGTTAGAGCCCACGTCAGGCTCTGTGCTGACAGCTCGGGGCCTGGAGCCCACTTCCTATTCTGTGTCTCCCTCTCTCTGCTCCTCTCCTGCTCACACACTGTCTCTCTCTCCTAAAAATAAATAAAGATTTAAAAATTTGTTATTTATTTTTGAGAGACAGAGACAGACAGACAGAGCATGAGTGGGGGAGGGGCAGAGAAAGAGAGGGAGACACAGAATCGAAGCAGGCTCTGGGCTCCGAGCTGTCAGCACAGAGCCCAACACATAGCGCCCGATGTGGGGTTCAAACTCACAAACCGTGAGATCATGACCTGAGCCCAAGTCGAATGTTTAACCGATTGAGCCACCCAGGTGCCCCTCTACGTATTTAAAAAAAAAATTTTTTTTTTAATGTTTATTCATTTTTGAGAGAGAGAGAGAGAGAGAGAGAGAGAGAGAGAGAGAGTGAGCATGAGTAGGGGAGGGGCAGAGAGAGAAGCCCCAAAGCAGGCTCTGGGCTCTGAGCTGTCAGCACAGAGCTTGACGCAGGGCTCAAACTCACAGACCCCAAGATCATGACCTGAGCCGAAGTCAGATGCTTAACTGACTGAGCCACCCTGGCACCCTCCTCCACTTATTTTTAATCGAAGTAGAGTTGATATATAATATTATATTAGTTTCAGACACACAACATAGTGACTCAACAGTTATCATGTACATTGCAAAATGCTCACCAAGATAAGTGTAGTCCCCATCTGTCACCATACCTCTTAATCCTCTTTACTTTTGCCTATCCCTCCTACCCCCTTAATTATTAATTTAATCCTACCTCTATCACCCAACATGAGCTCTTGGGCATATTCCTAATATCAAATGCTCTGATTTCCTCATTTGTAAATAATAGTCCCACATACAGGATTGTTGTGAGGTTTAAATGTATATATATATATATATATACATATATATATATATACATATATATATGTATATATATATACGTATATATATATATACTCCCTTAATATTATTATATATAGCATTAATATAGTACTTGGTAAATAACAATTCTAATAAATGTTAGTGATTATTAATGTTAATACTGCCTGACTGAGAAAGAATATTCAGAGTGTGAGAATAGAATCTGTGATTAAAACCACTGTTTGTATATAGACCCATTATTCAAGTGTAAGTTTTATGAGAAGGAAAAAAATATTAATACATTAATCTTATTAGTAGCGCTTTCTCAATGTGGTGATATAAGATTCACATTAGTCTTTAAAATTATGTCAGTGGGTTTTGAAATTATAAACTATTTTTTTATTTCTTCTTCATGCTGTTATGTTTCCAAATTGTCTACAATGATTAAATATTATTTTTAAAGCAAAAAAAAGGAAAGAATGAAATATGAAATAACCCGTGGTCAGTAACTATCTATTGATCACCTACTTTGTATCAGGCCCTGGGTTAAATGACATTCAATTCAATAGGGCTCTCTTCCTGGAACCAGTATAAATGGTTATGGGAAATGCATTTTTACAATAACATAAAAACAACAGGCTGCTGATATCTTATTCATAATTACGAAGGCTGCCTCTTTTCTCTCATTTTTGAGGTTTTCTTACTCAAGAATATAGGCACAGCCAACATTTTCGATTGTTTATGAATGGATATTTGTCTCAAAATGGGAACTTTCACAAATAATCGAATGCATTATTTATTAAGCACCTACAAGATCTGAGGGGCTTTGAACATAACTTACTTCCACTATCTCTAATGTTCACAACAGACCTGTACAACCGAATAATGTAGGCATCATTATTACTATTTTGAGAAGAAGGAAAGTGAGGTCCAGAGAGGTTGTGACTCTCCCAGGATTCTTCCAATATCAAGAACTGCAGGTGTACTTCAGAGTGTATTTCCATCTACACAAACAAATATTAAGACACCCGTCTATTTCATAAAGCAAGGTATACCTATAAAATCATACAGGCTGTTTGGTAGACCACAAGGTTTTTTAACAGCATTCCATATTTCTGTTTTGAGTCTCTTGCCACTTGGGTAAACATTGTACTTTTCATTGGATATACTGTAAGTCATTAAAGTCAGTAAATAGCAGAAATGAATAAAACAGCAACTTAGATATTTTTAACACCTCTGAGTTAAAACCACTTTTCAGTGGGGAAGAAGAACAGATGCCCGATTCTAAATGTGAGAGCCACCAACTGGGAATTTGCTAGTTGTAACTGCTGCCATCTGTTTTCCACTGTTCTTTTTACCTGCCTCTCTTAGATTTAGTATTTGAATTCTGGGCCATGGATGCTTAGTGTAAGCAGGGCACGAGTGGGAGGGACTCCAATTTGAAATTTTCCCAGGTGCTCTCTCCTGCATTAAATCAAAGGTAGCTTCTCAGGGAAAAAAAAAAAAATATCATGAGGGCGATTATTTAACAACTGCATTTTTATTCTTCTATGCATACTTTGTACTCCTATTTCCATGTGCATTTTTTCTGTTTAATCAACTTCCTGCTTTTCCTAAGGGCATTACGGAAATGCCTCTCTGATGCCAATTAGGGCACTGCTGTGTGAATTAGTTTCTTCCCTGACTGAATAAATAATTTTAGTCAAGCCATACATACATTCAGAACTCACTTAATCAGCACTTAACTAGCATTCGGCACTAGCATAGTGGGCTTTTCTCCCTAAAGTCAACATGTTGAGGGAGATACTATTTGTGCCAAAGGGAAGCAGATGAAATAGACAGGTTAATAGGACTATAAAGGATAATAAGACATTGTTCCAGTTCATCCTTCTGCCTTCAAGTAGAATTGCTTCTAAACCACACTAGAAAGAGAAATTTTGCTCTTTTCTTTCAGGAACATCTTTAGGGGAGGTTTCTCAACAGTTGATTGTAATTCTGAATGACATATGTGCATGTGCATATAACTTCTGGCTACAGGCCAACAAAGAACAAGAATAATCACCCAACCTGCAAATGAGCTTTCCCTTTAAATCCACACAATAAAGGTGTACTTCCCATTTTTACAAAAGAGAAGTAGGTTCAGAGAAGTTATGTATGTTGGTTGGAGTAACACAGCTAGTTAGGGACATAACAAGATTTAGTGCCAACACTGCCTACTTCTTCCACCCAAAATAAGAGAGGGATGCGCCAGAAGGCAGGGCCATAACTTCAGTTAGGATTTTCTTCTGCTGCTTTCTTTTCACACCCGACTTAATTTGGAATTACATAGGAAATAGAGAAGATGGAAGGGTCTCTCGAGCTATATGCTCAACAGAAATAACACGTCAAAGGTCAGGCCTAACCAAGTCTCTCCAAACCAAAACAGGATACTAATCCCCATACTCGAGTATTACAGACAGAGAAAGCTATTTAGAAGCCACTCTTATTAAACAGCAAACAGTCAAAAACACGACTTTGTTTTATTTGGAACACTCTTTAACAACTGTATAATATATGTACCAAAATAGCTGTAGAAAAATAAGGGAGATCAACAATGATAAAAGGTCAGGGATTACCTGCTTGAGACAGTCTGAGGTTTACTGGGATGGGCCACCTGATTCCCAAAACAGACCAGTCAAGTTCATGTCTTAATACATGCGGCTCACTGAGACACTTAGGGGGTGGTGCAGAGTAATTATGCTCGACAAATATTCATTGTTTTATCTGTTCGTGCTAATGTGACCTATCAGGCCCCACGGTGTCTTGTGCTAGCATTCAGGATCGTATGGTCAAGTCTGGTTCATACAAATCAGAGATTTCACTTTGAATCAAGTTTTGCTAATGATTTCAAGGATACAGATAGTCAAGGGGAGTCAAGGTCTGTGACTTTAAGAATGGTTCATTCCTAGGCCCTTCCTCCTTCCTCCTTCCTCCAGGTGGACCTCTGCTGAGAAACAATGGTTGAGTTCTCTAAGTGAGGCTTGCTGATTTACCCCCCACTGCAGGGAGCATATAAGTTGGGAAGCTTCTCTGTTTCATACCCTAGATCAAAGGTTGGCAAACTACAACCCGCAAGTTGGCCATCTGTTTTATAAATAGAGCTTCACTAAGACACTGCCAGTCCTACATGCGCCACATTGCCTATGGCTGCTTTCCCACTGCCGAGCAAAACTTAGTAGTTGTAACAAAGACCATGTGACCCACATGACTAAAGTATTTAGCATCCGACCCTTTAAGAAAAAGTTCATCAACCCCTGCCATGGATTATTACATAGCCCATGTGCCATTCTCCAGGGAGCCAACCCTCATATTTCCTGGGTTCTATCTAATATAAGTAAGCCTTGGCCAGGAACACTGTACTGCAGGCATTCTGAAATAATGTCTCTTCCTCCCAGAAAGTATTATTATCCTATTTACCTGGAGGTCAAGTTAACATGGAGACTAGACCAAGATAACTGCCTTCTCTTCTTTCCCCTGAAGGCATATCTTACCCCACCCTCACGCCCAGGTAAAGGGAATAAATGGATCTCAAGCCAGATGCTAGAACTTCTTCCCTCACCCCAACACCCCGCCCCCCGCCACCCCCAGGGCTGAAAAGTCAATAAAACCGGTGTGCCCTCAAGGAAAGGAGGAGTAGAAACAGACAAATTACAAATAAGAATAACGTGGAGTAAATACTACACATGTGAACTAAGTATATGAGAACAAAGAAGGAATTTATCATTCTAGGCCAGGAGAGGGAAAAATAACAGGGAAAGGGGAAGCAAGGATTGGGAGAGTAAAAGTAAGCTTAAAGGATAAGTAAAATTTGACAAGTAAAGCTAAAAAGGAAACAGCAGAGGGAAGAGCATGAGTTTAAAAAAAAAGTTTGTTTTGTTTGTTTGTTTGTTTGTTCACGGAATGAATTTGATGGGTAAGGAGGAGAGAGTGAATCTGAAAACTATTTGTAGGACACAAAGTCCCTGGGCTCTGGAGTTTGGGGAGAGGGACCAAGAAGGCAAAGATACAGAGGCAGCTGAGGTCATGAGTTCTAAGTGAAGAAGAAAATTTCCTGACTGTAAACTTAGTTTGAGGAGTTTTTGCCTTAAAAAAAAAAAAAAAAATACTTTTCTTGCCTTACATGTACTTACTGTTGGTCGCTGCATGACTCCAGTGAAAACTGATATCATACTTAAAGGTTAAGCGCCACAAACAAATTTGCCTCATGATGGGAGAAATGTCAGGAAAAGGAATTAATTAAAAGAGAAAACGATGTCCCTCAGTAACCAAAGTTCCCATCTGCAGTTAAATCAAGATCTTACCATTCTAAAATGTCAAATTTATCTCTTTTGACTCAGTCCATGTTTTTAACGAAAGAGTTATTACCTCAACGTAAATTAATAACAAAATTTCTGTGAGAAATGATCTTTACTTTTTCAGTGAAGAAAAGGATTTCTATAGCAAGCTGAATAACACAGGGAATAGTTGGATTCACTTATTTAAACATATATATTTATACAGATATAAAGCAAAAAAATTAAACGTCCAGAGCTTGTGTCTATGAACAGAAACCAAACAACATTCATTTATTCTCCTTTCTCTTTAGTTCTATAACATCTTTCAAGAAAAAATATTTTTTTTTAAGTCTAAATTTGAAAAAAAGATTTTCTTAAATCTAAATTGAGTCAGCATTTCTGGTTTAAGAATGACCTGCTGTATGTCACTGAGTTCTAAAAGAATTTTTTTCTTAATCCAAAATCATCTATGACTCTAAGGTAGCAAAAAGTACAGTAGTTCAATCAGCAAAGAGAATGTATTCCAAGGACACAGACTCTATTGTCAGAAATAGCTCACCAGAGGGAGATATAATGGAGATTTGAGAATACTTAAGGGATTCCCTTTCTAACAAACATCATGTCCCTCTAATGATGGCCCCATGGAGTCCAGGTGTCTGGTCTCCTCTCTGTCCATCATGACTACTCAGATGCCTCAGGGAGTCTCTCCCTATTCTCTGCTTCCAAGAGGATCTCTGTTAGGAGAAAGCTTTTATCACAGAGAGTTTGTTAATCCAGTCTCCTGGATCCTTATGTCAATGAGAATAGGTTGTCAAAGGCCAAAAACAAACTAAGATCTCCCTTAAGATTTTAGGTCAACAATTTCGATACACAGTGAACAGATACCACATTTAGGGGGAAACATTTTGTTGATAAGAGCAAATGATAAGACATATATTTCCTTTACAGTGCATGTTGTTTGAAGTTTTGTGACCTAAATGAAAAATGCTTCTGCCCTGTCCACGAAAATGCCAGCTGGGATGCAAAGACCAGAGATGACCACATCAGAAGCAGATGAGTTTCTGTGATGTTTCATATGATGGCCAGAAAACCATGGAGAAGCTCTGGATAAATTCCTCCTAAACTTACAGAAAAATGAATTTCCAAACTTTCATACTGAAATAACTGTAGGAGAAGGGATAGCATAGAGCTTCTGCAAATGGGTTCTCTCCATCCAAAAGGGAACTAAAGCAAACTTTATTTGTAATAAAAGATAGTTTAGCAATAAGAACAAAGTCAGTAAATATAGGGTCTCCAGATATATCATTTAGGGCCCCAGAAATGCTATCTTTGGCATAAATATTATAGGTCTGTCATTTCTTTCCTTGGCAGCAAGATTTTCTGTAGGTGGCAGGAAGTTGTTCTTGCTCACTGATTTGGAAGGTCTCTGTTTTAATCTTTTCAAGGCAAAAGATTCTTATATAACGCCAAAAGGCTTTAATAAATTGATAGAGATTTTTAAAAAAAACACAGAAAAATCAATATTTAATAGAATAACTCTCGAAAAATATTACATCAATGTAACATGGCATCTATTTTTTTGGTAAGGCATTCTCCTTGACTTGCTCTTTTGTTTTTATTGTTACTACTTTTTGCTGGGTTGGGGGGGGAGAATTGTTTGTGTTTTACCTTGCATAGTTCTTTTATCCAGAAACAGTCACAATAAATATGACAGTCCCACTTCTGCCACATTCCCTTTATGAACAAATCTCTAAAAGGGGAGTTCCAATGGGGCACCTGGTTGGCTCAGTTGGTTAAGCATCCAACTCTTGATTTCTGCTCAGGTCATGATCTCATGGTTTGTTAGATGGAGCCTCACATCAGGCTCTGTGCTATCAGATGCTTGAGATGCTTTCTCTCCTCTCTCTCTGTCCCTCCCCTACTCACACTCATGCTCAATCTCTCTCTCAAAATAAATAAACTTTTAAAAACTAATAATAAAATAAAATATAAAATAAAATAAAATAAAATAAAATAAAAATTAAATTAAATAGGATTTCCAAGACTTTAAGGTAAGTGGGTGAGATGACATTGGAGGAGCCCTCGTTTCATACCTCAGACTATACCTTCTAGCACTAAATTTACTCATCACGCTAGTGATGGCTTCGTTTTCAAGAGCAAGTGTGCAACTCACTCCCCAGTATGACCCAATTAGGACTCTTTGTTTCCTTCTTTTTATATATTTAATTAATAATTTATTCACTCATCAAATACTGGGTTCCTCCTCTACGCAAAGTAATATGTTAAATAATAGGAGTCATAGTGATAAAAGAGAAAGATTCCACCACCCAGAAGTTTATGGATAACTAGCCCCTGAGATGACCAACTTCCCTCTTGTAACTCCCACTCCTTTGAGACGGAATTGTGACATCTTAACAGACCATTCTAATTTCTCTTTAAATTGCTACTGAGATGAGATTTGATCCAGAAGCTGGAAAAGAGCCGAGCTTCTTGGACATCAAGTGGTCTCATTAAAGACAGAGCAGAGGTACAAACTGCAGCACCAGATGGATCACTGTATGTGGAAGTCACCCCCACGGCTGGCCCACTGTGACCTCCAGTCCCCAAGTCACCCAGCCTCCTTCTTATTCTCCTTCCTATATGAATTCAAGCCTCTGACAGCATGAAACATGTCTAAAACAGAAAAACAGTAAAAGGAGGTAGATTTATGTTTTCAAAAGTCCTATTTGCTAATTCCTAGGTAGAGGCAGGCTTACTTACAAAGCCCAGAGAGCTGGTGTAATCCTGACCTCCAATGCTCCCAGCAGTACCTGGGTGGTATAGAAGTCAAGGACAACCTGGGAAACGAAATAAATTGAGTGCTATAAGGAACTTATAGGAATTTAGGAGACGTGATTGTTTTGTGTTATTTAGTGGGGAAAATCAAGTCAGAAAGATCAACTCATTTTAGTAAATCAGTTTCAAATGCCAAAAGCTTTTTTTAATTGAAAAAATTTGAATGTGTGTGGGTGCGTGTATCATATGAAATAATTGTACAAAGGAAAGGTGTGGGGTGTCTGGGTGGCTCAGCTGGTTAAGCGTCCAACTTCGCCTCAGGTCATGATCTCGCGGTTTATGAGTTTGAGCCCCATGTCAGGCTCTATGTGCTGACAATTCAGAGCCCGGAGCCTGGTTCAGATTCTGTGTCTCTGTCTCTCTCTGCCCACCGTGCCCCGCCCCTGCCCCCATTCTCACTCTGTCTGTCTGTCTCTCTCTCTCAAAAATAAACATTAAAAAAATTTTTTGGAAAAAATAAAATAAAGAAAGGAAAGGTGTGACCAGGATCTAAACCAAGTAAAATCACAAAGTATAACAACTACAGAACGCCCTGAAAAAATAAACCATTACTTCAAAATATTTTTAATACTTGAAAATACCTAAAAAAAATCTTTAAATTGTTTCAATATTTGAAATTGAAATAATTAGCAAGTCAGTTCTGAAATGGCCAATAAATACATCAGAATTAGAAAGTTTTCTCTGAAATACTATTGCTTAAATAACTTGCCCTCTATAATATAAGATGTGCTGTGAACTGAAGGGGCCCAAGAGGATAAAAGACTTTCCCATGGTTAATCCTCCTGCCTTATCTACCCCTACTACCAGACCCATTCCCAAAGTTGATTTTGAACTGTTCGTTTTTTTCATTCATCAGTGGTTTCTTCAATATATGACTATTCATAATAAAAAGAAACATATCATGTTTGCACTATCTCCCTAACTCCAGAAGTCACCTTTGTTCTTATCATCTGGAGACCCTCACTCCAGAAATCACCCCCATGCAAACACACAGATAGACACATAGATAGGCTGAGAGAATGAGGCACAAAGAATAGCGGTCCAAATGAGATCGTACTTTCTAATTTCTAAATTACTTAAGTCTACTTGAGTTTAATATAAGAGAATAAAGTAAAACTAAAGAAGTTATTGTTTAGACACCTGTTCATTTGTCAGCATATAATATTGGTTCCTAAAAGATTCTTTCAAAGTTATGAAAAAAAATCTTAAAGTATTAAGAGATAGATATCATTATTTCAGGGAGAAAAAAAAAAAACCTCATGATTAAATTTAGGCCATGATCTTGAACCTTTACTATGAAAGATGAGAAAAATTAGCATAAAAATACTAATTCCTATCTCTTCTCTCCGAACCTTGTAATATTTACTCGTTAATTATAAGGTTTATGGCACTTGTATTATGTTCTGATGAAAAAATTCCCACATTTATTTAATATTATATAATTATAATCTACTTCAGTATAAATATGTTTCAGTATATTCAATATACAAATAATTATATCTCAGTATATTCAATGCCAAGCATGGGTCTGCCATCCTGAGTTTTTTAATTTGCTTCATATCATTTTCAGCTGGATATCATTGTCCAGTTTTTACATTTTTTCCAACCAAGATTCATGGGTATATTATTGCTTGACTTCTTACTTACTTGAGAATGTCCACTGCCTTGATACTTGACAGAAATTTTGGTTGGGTATTAAAATTATTGGGACATATCTTCTCTCAGAGTTTTGTAGACAGTGACCCTCTGTCTTCTCACTAAGACTAATGGACAAATCTGAGGCCAAAATTACTTTTATTCCCTACCTGACTTGCATTCTTTGCTTGGACATCCATAAAACTTTTTATCTTGATGTTTGGTAACGTCATGACAGTCTGTCTTATTGACATTTTATATAAGTTTCCTCTGGAACTTGGTGTGCATTTTAGTGGCTGTAGAATGCTCACTCCATGAAAAGTCACCTTCTCTAACTTTTCCAATACTTTGCTCTCAGTGCCTAGAATGGCACCTGACAAAAACTAGTCATCTAATGAATATTTTTTGATAAAACAATAACACAAGTATTTATTTCAAAAAAGTTTTCTTCTAATATATCTTTAGTTAGTTTTAATGTTTCATTTACCTTTTTTTTTTCTTCAGGATGACCAATTATACATACATATAAACTCCCTAGTATGTCTTCCATATTTATCAACCTTATTATAATTTTAAACTTTGCACTTATATTTTATATATTCTTATCTACCACAACCCTGATTATATATATTTTTCAGTTGTATTATACTTTCTGTGTTGCTTTTAATGTAATTCTCAACTTAAAATATTTCAGGGATTTTTTTTCTTCTATATCTTTATTGAGTGCTGGAAGCTACCTGTTTAACTGCCTATTCAACTGTTCCACCTATAGATCTGAAAGGAACTTAAAACTCCACATGCCCCAAACCTAATTTATAATCTTCCCCAGCATCCTAGTTCTCCCCCAGTGCCCCTCTCTTAGTAGATAACACCAGCTACCCAGTTTTATGAGGCTTAAACTTTCAAGCTATATCAGGATAATCTTCTTTCATCACCCCATCTCAATCACCATGTTCACACAAAATCCTTCCTGTAAAACATGTCTTCAATACATCTACTTCTCTCCATCTGTTTTGCCACCAAATAATCTTCACCATCAGTATCTCTTGCCTAGATGTAGGAAGCAGCCAGATGGTACAGTCTTGTGGACACTACAGTATAGGCTTTACATTGTATTAAAATAAAAAACTGGGACTATCAGTGGCTAAGCATTTTACATACTTTATCTCTTTATCTCTTTATCTCTTCCAACCCTCTGAGGTAAGCAGAGTAAACCCATTTTGCACATGGACAAACTGAGAAGTTTCTCAAAGTCACAGAGCTAATAAATGATGGAGCTTGGACTCAAACAGAATTGAGTTTGAAGCTAAGATCTTAATTCCTATATTATATCGCCCTTCATGTAGGTGGAGTTGATCAATGAAACCATAAAACTCATGATGAATTCAATACGCAGAAAGAACAGATGAAAGTCAAGGATATTCCTCTGGTAAACAGCTATATTTGAAGGATAGGAAAAGGATTCAATGAAGGTAAAAAAGAGGAGAAGAGAATCACTCTCAGTTTCCAGAAACAAAGGAGGAATGTTTCTTGAAACACATGGTATGCTTAGGAAAGATGCTTCAATGATGTCTGAAACCTGTGATCTATGATAACACCACTGGATGTTGTATGAGGAAGATTTCTGGTGACCTGTGATACTGTCACTCTTTCATAGTCGTTTGGACACACTTCAGACGGCAAAGCATTCAGGAATGGTGGCTGCAAAATACGAAAGTGAATGGAGCACACGTATGTTCTTTTCTTCAAGAAATTTGCCCATGAAAGAAAGAACAAAACATTATGTCTCAGAAGGGTGGCAGAAGTGAAGGAATGGCTAAGAGAGGAGACACATGTATATGTTCATGTCAGTGTATAAAAGACTGTGGGTTAGATGAACTCCTATCTCAGCCATCTGAACAAATCACTTAGTCTAAACTCTGTTTACCTGTCTAGAAAATGATATTTAAAACATCCACCCCAACTATCTCACAGTCATGATAAGAATTATGTGAATAGTATTTGTGAAAACTCAGCAGTGCTATGCAAATATATTTTTATTACAAAGCATATATAAATATCAATATTGTTTCACATACATAAAAGAAACAACTTAATGTACAGCCTTCTACTCTGTGAAAGCTCTCTAATAAGACTAAGATCTATGTGTACCTATTGAAAAAAGGGGTCATCAGATGAATTTCGAAAGAAAGTTAATTTCTACATAGGAGACTAGATCAGTTGTGTCATGTAGCTAGTTTAATTTGGTTGGAAATGCATTTAAAAGCAGCAAGCAATCTGTATTTTGGTCGTGTATTTTTTTATGTCACAGTTATTGATAGAATGCCAGTTAATGTCTACAATAGGGACAAACAATTGACAAATTCATTAATCAGAATTCCATTAGCACATCAGCGGTTGATTCCAACAACAAAAAAATCAGCCTTTATTAGTATCAGTCAGCAAGTAGGCTTGAATTTCCTCACGTGTGATTAATTTTAACATTCTTTAATTTTGAATCAGAGATGGAAAATCAGTTGTACCCAATATCTAAATATAGTATTGTGCTTTAACTTAAAAATGATGGTGATTATTTTTACCTAGAAAAAAAAAATCATCTTACCAAAAATTATGTGTCCTTATACTATAAATATGGAACAGAATCTGATTTTCAGAATATAGTCATTAGTCTTCACAGCCACAATCCTTAAATAGTTCTCTATCCAGACATGCCCGTTTAGTGTTCAATACACATCATAAAGATTCAGGAAGTAAAATGATTGAGTTATTAAAAATATAATCTCTGGAATACAGCATTCATAGTTTCAAACCCTGGCTCTACCACCCGGTAACTGTAGGACTTGGGAAAATTATGTAATTGCTCTAAAGTGAGTTTCCTCATTTGTAAATAAAGATGATAATGACGCTGATGATAACCACCACTTCATATTGTTGTAAGGATCAGGTGATTTGATGAATCTGAAGTTCTTAGCATAATGCCTGGGAAGCAGTAAGATTTGTTTAAACATTAGCCATTTTTTTCCTCTGGTTTTCACAATTATACGGTAACATGGAAGTGTGGGGGTAAGGACTCTAGGTCAAGATTAAGTATGCAGGAATTTTATCAAGGGGTCTCTTGGGAACCAGGCCTCAGGGGAACAAAGGAATCAGGTAGCAGAGGGAGAAGTTGAGCTGTAATGCCGCTGTCACAACAAAGGCCTTCACCAGTCCTAGGGTGAGCTCTACAAGTGGGATGGCTCATCAGAATCGGCCCAAGGGAGGGCAGGAGGACCAAGATTTTATACATCCACCAGAGCAGGTGCTGGGCTCAGGCAGCCCACAAAGACAGGATGTTATTGTCTTGGTCAAGATGAGTTTCTTTAGTTGAGGGCAATTCTTAGAGAGGGATTCACCTGAGGTCCTCCAGTCACCAGTGTTTCTAACAAGCTTTGGAATGAGTGCCTTGGTCCTAAAGAGAAACCTGGGAGGTGCAAGACAGGATCCACTGTTATAAGTTACCTAAACTTTTCCCTAGTAAGTAAGCTATAGCATAGTAAAGCTCTATTCAGATCGAGGGAAGATCATTTTAAATTATAGAACATATGCTGAAATATTCTTAAATATATTTGATTATTTTAACAGATTCTCATTTAAGGTAGAAATAAGATTTTACAATTTTAAAGACTTTTCAAAATTTAGGAGGTGTGCTGTGCGTGTGTGTGTGTGTGTGTGTGTGTGTGTTTATCTGAGTATATGTATCTCCTACAATCTTAGTTACTCTTATTTCCCTAGTAGATTTCTTTTTAGAGATAGCATTTTCAAACTTCAGCCCAGTGTAGGTAAAATTATTATAAACTCAGGCTTACTGGAAACTATTTCAGTTAAGTTTCATTGTTTTCTCATTATAGACAAAGTACAAGTACATTGCCTACTGTGAGAGAAAAAGAATATTTCGTCCCTAGTTAGTAAGAGAAAACTTCCTGGAGAAGGTTACTTTTTAGCAGTGGGAAAAGTGGAACTTGCAGAGGTGCAGAAGTCCTTAACACAGATGTAAATTCAGTGAATTTCAAAAATTCTGAGATGGATAATCAGGCACATGGGAGAATGAGTCAGTTTGCCTCAGTGGCTATTTTGGGAAAGCCTGATTAAGAGATTTAAACCAAGAGGTTTGTTCTTATGCCTAAGGTAATTAGAGTTTTTCCCAGAAATGTAAAAAATGTTATGGTGAAAGCAATGTTCAGACAAAAGAAATGTGACTATGGCCCTCAACACTGATGATAGGAGAGTATGCTGGGGCTTGGAACTTGATGAGGGCGAGGATAGAAGCATTCCATTAAAAATGACCAATACAGAGGCTACGGGTATACTCTACAGAAAATCAAGAAAGACAAGATATAAGACAGGGTATTCTATATTTAAATTCAGGCTCACTACGAAGGATATTAAATTAAGAGAAATCAAAACTGTTTAACTTACCTCTGGAAAAAAAATGTAGTTGAGACTGAAACATTTCTAATTCAAAAGTGAAATAATGCTGAGAGAAAAGATTAGAGGAAGAAAAGCTCGCACGCTCTCTCTCTCTCTCTTTTTTTGGGGGGGTCTACATAACTGCATTTGTTTTTGCATTTTGCATTGAATGGAGAAGCAAAAAGCTAGAAGCCATAACTGGAATTCAATGCTAGAAAATCCAGCAATTCAGAAGAATATACAGAATCATAAGTCATAAAATTTTTAGAGGAGTGACTTTAAATCCATCCACTAAACAAAAGGATTCTACTACTTTTAATTGCATAACTTTTTTTGGAAAATGAATAAACTTTTTCAGCATATATATATATATATTTATATTTATAGAATATATCTATTTGATAAATATATATCTATGGGATAAATGCACAGCTATCTTGCTTGAAGGGATTCCAAAGCACTGCCAATCAGGCTTATCTTCTCACCCTCGGAATAAAATTTAATAACCTCTGTTCTAGTTCAATAGTCTATAGTTTATGTACAAAGAGACATCTAAAAAGATCAACTAGCTTATCTAAAGTCAAAAGGAAAATGCATGGCAGAGTCAAGACTATGACCCAGGTACTAAACTCTCATACAAAATGTTCTTGCCTTCATACAACTTGCCTTCATATAAAAGTGTTCCATATAGACAAGATTTTACTGTCATTGGAGGGGAAATACTGACAATATAGAAGAATATAAATATCAGTTGTTTAAATGGTAAATATTAGCCAAATACAAAAGTCTAGAAACACTGTTTATATTTTCTAACAACATTTAAATTTGCCAGAAAATATCTACCAAAACCTTTCAAAATGCATTTCAGGGCACCTGGGTGGCTCAGTTGGTTGAGTGCCAGACGTTGAGCCCCACGTTGGACTGTCAGCTGTCAGTACAGAGTCTGCTTCAGATCCTCTGTCCCCCACTCTCTCTGCCCCTCCCCTGCTCACTCTCTCTCTCTCTCTCTCAAAAAAAAATTTTTTAATGCCTTTCACTCAGCAATTCCACCTTAGAAATGTATCCTACAACTATATACTCATAAAAGTCTATGGAAATTCAAGCACAATGATGCTCCCTGCATGCCATGTGAAATAGCTAATGACTAGGAATAATCTTTATGCCTCTAAGTAAGGGTATGAATTTAAAATATGTTACATCCTTAAAATCGAATACTATGCAAACTTTAGAAAAATGGAGGCATATCTATGTGAGTGAATATAGAAACATTATAAAATATATTATTGAAGACTTCTGCTTTTTGAGATTTGACAGACTAAATATTCTGAAAGATCCCTCTGTTGCCAAACCACTAGATGCTGCATAAAACATACTGTATTGATAGGCTCCCAAGAAGTAAGCAATTTCCAAGGAGAAGAAATAATCCTATGAGCAGAAACCTGATTAGTGATTGGTAAACACACACAAAAGTTAGGCATACCAGATGGATATATGCTACTAATACCACAATCATTTCTTGCACTACAAGAAATGTTCAAGGAAGTTCCCCAGTTAAAAGGAATATAACAGCAGACAGAAACATGGATCTACACAAAGAAATGAATAGTTCTGGAAATAACATTAATGAAAGTAAATAAATTGTTAATTGATCTAAAAGATAGTGGACTGTCAAAGCAAAACATAATAGCAATTTATGGTGTGTGTGTTTATAGCATATATGAAATTAAAATTATAACAACATCCCAAAGAATGGGAGAGAAGAATTGGAAGTATAACATTATAAGGTCCTTGTACTACATGTGAAGAAGTTTAATATCTGAACATAGAATATGATTAATTAGGGGTGCCTGGGTGGCTCAGTTGGTTGAGCGTCCAACTTCGGCTCAGATCATGATCTCATGGTTCCTGAGTTCGAGCCCCACGTGGGGCTCTGTGCTGATGGCTCGGCGAGGCTCGGCTAGGAGCCTGGAGCCTGCTTCGGATTCTGTGTCTCCCTCTCACTCTGCCCCTCCCCCCGCTAGCACTCTGACTCTCTCTCTCAAAAATAAACATTAAAAAAAAATTTAACATTAAAAAAAAAGAATATGATCAATTAAAGATGTAAACCCCAGGACAACTATGAAAAAATATTTGAAGAGGTAAAATATAATAAGCCAATAGTGTTGATAAAATGAAACCATCATACAAATAAATAAATAAATAAATAAATAAATAAATAAATATAAAAGAATGCAAGAGGAGGGTCAAAAACAAATGGAACAATAAAAATAACTGGCAAGACAGTATGTTCATCTAAAAATATCTAATGCTACATAGAATACCAAAACACAAACCAATTTAAAGACTTAGATAGTCAGGGGCTCCTGTGTGGCTCAGTAGGTTAAGCATCTGACTCTTAACTTTGGCTCAGGTCATGATCTCACTGTTCGTGAGTTCAAGCCCCACATCAGGCTCTGCAGTGACAGTGGGGAACCTGCTTGGGATTCTCTCTGTCTGCCGCTCACCCACTCCTGCTTGCCCGTGCACACTCCCTCCCTAAATCTCTCTAAAAATAAATAAATAAACGTTAAAGAAAAGAATAAGATTGTCAGATTAATTTAAAAAGCAATGCTCAACTCTGTCTATAAGAAACTTACATTAAACATAAATACATAGATAAGATAAAATAATTGATGAGAAAACTAATGGATGCATATACTCTGCAAACGCTAACAAAAAAGTTGTAGTGGCTATATAAATAGCAGAAACAGTAGACTTTAGAAAAATACTATTGAAATGAAAAAGAACAACTCACTAGGAAAACTTAAGCTTAGACATAATTTTATATTCATTTAATAATCATGAAAATATATGAATCAAAAACTTACAGAAGTGAAGGGACAAATGGACCAACCCAATTATCGTTAGAGACTTTATTCTCAGTAATCATTTTCTTTTTTTTTATGTTTATTTATTTTTGAGAGAGAGAGACAGAGCACAGGTGGAAGAAGGACACAGAGAGAGAGGGAGACACAAAATCCAAAGCAGGCTCCGGGCTCTGAGCTGTCAGCACAAAGCCTGACGCGGGGCTTGAACTCACAAACCATGAGATCATGACCTGAGCCGAAGTGAGAAACTTAACTGAGCTGAGCCAACCAGGCGCCCCTATTCTCAGTGATTAATTAAACAAGTGAACAGACATTCAGAAGGAGTACAGAAGACTTAAACAATAAAATTAATTAAATTAGCCTAAATTATATTTATAAAACACTCCATCCAATAATAACAGACTACACATTCTTTTCAAGTGCATAAGGGACATACACTAAGAATGTATCAGATCATAAAACAAAACATTAATAAATTCAAAACCACTGAAACCATACAAAGATGTTCTCTAGCCATAATAGATATAAACTAGAAATCAGTACCAGAAATATATCTGGAAATTCCAAAATATTTCATTAACAACAATGCATTTCTCAGCCCAAAGATAAAAGAGGAAGTCACAAAGGAAATTAGAAATTATTTTTAATTTAAGGCAATTGAAACACACACCATCAAAATTTGTGAGATGTAGTTAAAGCAACATTTAAAGGGATACTTATAGCATTAACATGCTTATATTGGAAAAGCAGCTTCAAATAAATGACTTAAGAATGCCCTTAAGAAAGTTAAAAAAGATGAAAATCATACCCAAAGCAAGCAGAAGGAATAATATAATAAAGAGCAGAGATCAATTAAATGGAGAACAGAAAAACAAAAATCAATGAAACTATAGCTGTGTCTTTGAAAAAAGAAAAGGATAATCTTGTAGCCAAATTGACTGACATAGTAAGAGAGAAGACACAAATTACAAATATTAAGATTTCAAAAGAGATGTCACTGTAGATACTACAGACATTTAAATTCACAAACCATGAAAACTCACTCAAGTAACAGATACTAAGAATAATCCTAAATAATCCTATATCTATTAATTAAGGTATTACAATTAAAAGGTATTAAGGTATTGCAATTAAGTTATTAATTACAACTTTCCAACAAAGAACAGTCCAGACTTGTGTAGATAATGGGCAAATTTTCCCAAACATTTAAGAAATAATACAAAGTTGATACAATCTCTCCCAGAATAGAAAAAAAGAGAGAATAGTTCCCATCTCATATTTGAGGTCAGAAATACCCTAATATCATAACCAGAAAAAGACAACCAAAAGAGGGGGGCAGAGACTACAGGCCAACATTCCCATGGACAAACAAAATACTAGCAAATTGAATCAAGCAATGTGTAAATAATAATAATAATGCATCATGACCAAGTACAGTTTATTCAAATAATTCTGGGCTTGTTCATCATTCAAAAAATAATTAATCAATGTGTTCATCATATTAAAGGAATAATGGGAAAAAAACACATGCACATCTAAATAGATGCAGAAAAATCCAGTAGAATTTGATCCTGATTCATAATTCTTATTCTTAAAAATTTTCATCAAACTAGAAATAAAAGGGCATCTACAAAAAATTCTATAGCTAACATCATACTTATTAATGAACAATTGAAAGCTTTACTTCCTAAGCTCAGAACAAGGCAAGAATGTCAGCTTTCTATTCATCATGCAAGACACTATCCAAGACAGTGCAATAATGTAATAATAATAAATAAAATGAATACAGATTGGAAAGCAAGAAATAGAACTGTCTCTATTCATGAAAAACAAGGTTGTACAGATTTTGTAAAAAACCCAAAAGTCTAAAAAGCTGTTAAAATTAATAAGTGACTTAAGATTTCAGATACAAAGTCTAAATACAAAATCAATAGTATTTCTATATACTAGCAACGAACAATTGGAAATTGAAATTTCAAAAATACCAATTATAATAGCATTAAATATTATTAAATACTTTTAAGTCTAACAAAATTCGTGAAAGATCTGTATGCTAAAAACCACATAACACTGATAAAAGAAATTTTAAGAGATGTAAATAAATGGATAAGCCATTTTTAATGTACTGGGTGGGAGACTCAATATGGTTAACATGTCATTTCTCACCATATTGATCTACAGATTCAATTTAATTTAAATCAACATCCCACTAAGTTCCTTGTAGAAACAGACAAGCTAATTCCATAATTTATATGGAAAGACAAATAACTGAATAACCAAGATAATTTTTCAAGTGAACTACCCAATTGCACATTACTTGATGTCCAGACTTATTTTTAAAGCTACAGCATCAAGATGATATGGTATTGGCAAAAGGGTAGACACATAAATTATTTTTTAGTAGAGAATCCAGAAGTAGATCACACATATGTGTTCACTTGAATTTCAACAAAGATGCAAAGCCAATTCAACTGCAAAAAGAATAGTCTTTTCAACAAATGTTGCTGAAACAATTAGTTATCCATATGCAAAAAATGCGATTTCTGATCCCTGCCTCACACAACATACTATAATTAATTGAAAATGGATGACTGACCTAATTTTAAAATCTGTAACTATAAAACTGCTAGAAGAAAAAATGAACAAGAATCTTTGTGACTCTGGGTTAGGCAACAAAGGAAGAAAGGAAGGAAGAAAGGATGAAGAGAGAGAAAGGACGAAAAAAAGAAGGAAGGAAGGAAGGAAGGAAGGAAGGAAGGAAGGAAGGAAGGAAGGAAGGAAGGAAGGAAGGAAGGAAAGAAAGGAGGAAAGGAGGGAGGGAAGCAAGGAAGAAACAAAGATCTCAAGTACAACACCAACAGCATGTACCATAAAAGAAAAAATAGATAAATTGGGCCCTAGCAAAGTTAAGAACTTCTACTTTTCAAAAGGCACTATTAAGGGAATGAAATGATAAATCATGGGGTGCCTGGGTGGCTCAGTCGATTAAGCATCTGACTTCAGCTCAGGTCATGATCTTGTGGTTCATGAATTCAAGCCCTGTGCCAGGCTCTGTGCTGACAGCTCAGAGCCTGGAGCCTGCTTTGGATTCTGTGTCTCCCTCTCTCTCTCTACCCCTCCCCCACTCACGCTCTGTCTCTCTTTCTCTCAAGAAAAAAAAAAGTTTTTAAAAATTTTAAAAGAAAAGTCACAGACCAAAAGAAAATATTTGCAAGTCACAAACTAAAGGACTTGTACCTGTACATAAAAATTCTCAAAGCTCAATAAGAAAACAAACAACTCATTTTTTAAAAGTGCAAAAAATTTGGACACTTCACCGAAGGTAGATCGATCTACCTATCTGTCATTATCTATCTATTAACCTGACAAATAAGCACATGAAAGATGCTTAACATCATTCATCACTCAGGAAATGCAAAATAAAACCCAATATGATACCACTAAGAAAAGAATAGCTTAATTTGAAAAAAAAGAAAAGAAAAAAGAAAATGACAATTTATTTAATTTTTTTTTTAACGTTTACTTATTTTTGAGAGAGACAGAGTGTGAGCAGGGGAGGGGCAGAGAGAGGGAGACATAGAATCTAAAGCAGGCTCCAGGCTCTGAGCTGTCAGCACAGAATCCAACGCGGGGCTCAAACTCAGGAACTGTGAGATCATGACCTGAGCCGAAGTCGGACACTTAACCAACTGAGCCACCCAGGTGCCCCAGAAAATGACAATATTAAGTGCTAAGGAAGATGCAGAGCCACTAAAAGTTTGATAAACTCCTTGTGAAAATGCAAAAGGCCACGGCCCATCTGGAAAGGCTGGCTATATATTACATTCTTATAATGTTAAACATAAGCTTGCTATGTGACCCTGAAATCTCACTTTTACATATTCACTTAGGTGAAATAAAAATTTATGTTCACATATGTACAAAGGCTTATACCTGATACACTTGTATTTGCCACAAACGGAACCAACCCAAAATGTTCTTCAGCTAGTGAATCAATAAACTATAGTAAGTACATACCTATAATAGAATACTATTTAATGATACAAAATGAACTACTGATACATACAAAAATATGCATGAATCTCAAATGCATTATGCAGAATGAAAGGAAGAGTCAAAGACCACATCACTTATGATTCCACTTATACGACATTCTGGAAAGGGCAAAACTATTGAGACAGAAAATAGATCATGGGGCGCCTGGGTGGCTCAGTCGGTTGAGCGGCCGACTTCCGCTCAGGTCATGATCTCATGGTTTGTGAGTTCCAGCCTCACATCAGGCGCTGTGCTGACAGCTGGGATCCAGGAGCCTGCTTCTGATTCTGTGTCTCCCTCTCTCTCTGCCCCTCCCCCACTCGTGCTCTTATATGATTAATAAATGTTTAATAAACATTAAAAATGAAAATTAAAAAAAAAAAAGAACAGATCCAGTGTTTGCCAAGGGCTGGGTGTAGGAGAGGGACCACCTACAAAGGGGCAAGTCAGAGGTGACAGAACTGTTCTGTATCTTGTTTGTGATGGTGCAAACATTTGTCAAATCCCACAGAATTGTACACTACAATGGATGAAATTTACTATATGTAAATTATACTCAATTTTGAAAGACAAACTACAAATAATATAAACTAATGTGATAAAAGCGTTTTAGAAAGGAAGTGATACAGGCGCCTGGGTGGCTCAGTCGGCTGAGCATCTGACTGGTTCAGGTCATGATCTCATGGTTCCTGAGTTCAAGCTCCGTGTCGGGCTCTGTGCTGACAGCTTGGGGACTGGAGCCTGCTTCAGATTCTGTGTCTCCCTCTCTGTTCCTCCCCTGCTCACACTCTGTCTCTCTCTCTCAAAAATAAATAAAGATTAAAAATAAATTTTTTTTAAAGGAAAGGAAATGATAAAACTCAGGTTACTGGGTATCTATAGGGAGGAGAAAATGGAACAAGATAAGAAGGAAATGCAATCATATAAGTAATGGTTTAGGCTTAATTGGATGGTGAATTCACTAGTGCTCTGTTACACTGTTACTGTTATGCTGCATTACTTATATTTTATATTTGTCAAACATTATATAATTTTTTACATTTTTTTTAATGTTTATTTATTTTTGAGAGAGAGAGAGAGAGAGAGAGGCACAAGCAGAGGAGGGGCAGAGAGAGAGAGAGAGAGAGAGATACAGAATCCAAAGCAGGTTCCAGGCTCTGAGCTGTCAGCATAGAGCCCGAGATGGGGCTTGAACTCACAAACCCCAAGGTCATGACCTGAGCTGAAGTTGGACGTTCAACTGACTGAGCCACCCAGGCACCCCAAATATTATATAATTTTAATAGAGAACAAAAGGAAGTACTTTTCAATTGAAACAACAAACAAAAAAGATATATTATTTGAGAAAATGAGGCAGATATCACCTATTCCTTGATGTTATAATACTAGGTTGAAGGGTGTGCACATTTTAAATGTTTGGGATATGCATTAGCAGATTTACTAATCAGTTTCTTTTCTATAAAAATTAATACATTTACGCATTTTTCAAAATGACTTAATACTTTATTGTAATTTGCTAATTTAGAAAGCTTTAATTTCCGAAAACAAAATATTCTTTCCCATATACTTTCTGCTCCATCACTTTCATTTTGAATTTCAACAAATCCAATGCAATTTCAATATCATGTACCTCTACAGCATCCTAAAACTTGACAGTCTTCCTCTGAGGTACGTACGCGAATCGCATATGTAATGTTGGGTATCTTTACACAGCCACACCAACCCAAGAATTATGATCATTCACTCATCACATACATTTTTTAAAAGAAGAACTCTGCTCAATCATGCAAGAATTCACAGTGGGATCTCTAAACCCTCCAAGTCTTTGACTAAATATTTCATATTCTCTTTAGTAAGGGTAATACAAATGTGAATCACTTTCTCCTTAATGGTCAATACATGGCTGCTAAAGATATACATGCAATTGACATACTGCTCTGTTCCTTGCCGCTCAGAGGGAT
Source organism: Acinonyx jubatus (assembly GCF_027475565.1). Lineage (NCBI taxonomy): Eukaryota > Metazoa > Chordata > Mammalia > Carnivora > Felidae > Acinonyx > Acinonyx jubatus. The sequence continues at coordinate 46,026,397 of NC_069391.1, forward strand.
GGAAAAGCAGCTGTCACCCTGCTACCAGTGATCAGATCGAGGAGCAATCAGGCCAGGCATGCACAGATTCCATTATCCTCTCAGCCTTCACCCTAATCCTGCCACCCCACTGAGAAGGGCTGTTTGAGGAGGATCCTGCAAGCACCCCAGCTGCAAGTTTCCAGTTAGTTCTCAGTAGCTGCCATCAGCGACGCTCCACCATGGAGTCTCATGGGAAGTGCTGGTCCACAGCTTTCATCTGCAGACGTTACATCAAGCGGTTGTGTTTAGTTTGTTTTTTAAGTCTTTGCAAATCGTCCCTCCCTCCCCTTCCCACCCCTCTATCCCTAATGTGACTTATTTATATTTTTAAAAGCTTTGCAGGCAGACTTTCCAGTTTTTATCATGGACTAGAATCCATCTGATTTAAAACCGTTCAAGACTTTATGCATGATGGGGGGAAAGGGACTGTGCAAATTAATGTATTCATTCCAGATTGTATTTAGCTAACATCTTTCTTCACTTGAGCCTAACAGCTCGAGGGATTGCAAAATTATTGCATCAGCTTGACTGTGATGCTTTGTTCATTTAAAAAAAAATAAATCTTTAGGCTCTGGTATCACCCTACTTTAAAATACTATTACAGTTTCCTAGTGGCTTCATAGTCAAAGGGACTGTGTAGTTTCATTTAATCTCTTTGACTCTTCAGAGATCTGCATACCCTACCCGTCTCCATTACCTCAGGAATTATGATTGGATTTAACCTTCTGCTCATTGAATTAGTGTCAGCTATCATTCTTAGTGTACATTTGTTAAATTCAATCTCTCCTATAGGGGAATGCCAGGCAGAGAAACGATAAGTGTATTAAATAGTCAGAGAGGGAAGACTGCAGAAATTGGGACTTAGAATCACTGTGCAGATAAAGAGAACTAAGTTCATGTTGCTGCTTCGTGTCTTTCAAGGAGGATACAATCGCAGCAGGAAGCGTAAGCCTTTATAGTCAGCCTTCCAGAGTGTAAGGAATACTAAGTGACTCGAGACTTTCTTTTCCCTAAAGTGAAGAGGTGGGTTTTTTTCAAGTCAATGTTACTGCAACTGGGAAAGCAACCATATGGAAAACCCTAAAAATTCAGGTCTTCTGTTAATCCTCAAAAAAAAAAAATTACAACACAGGCAGTCACTGTGAACACTTCCCTCCAGCAAAGCACAGCATCTTCGACTGCTGGGTCAGAAATGAGGCAATTATATCCTGCTTAGCCACATGGCTCACAATATGGAACCGCCCCTGATCTGCAAAGGTCCACAACACAGGTTAGAGTGTGTATGCAGCATGCGTGCTTTCATAGGAAATCCCCATGTCTGCTCCAGGGCCGCACGAAAAGTAAATAAAAAAATCAAATACTGAGAAAATACGGCACAACAGTCCATGTACACATAAATAATCAAAACTTTACAAACTGACCAACAGAAGTAAGGCATCATATTACCAAAATCAAAAAGGAGAAAGCTAAATAGGCTTAATAGAAAAAATCAAAACCGACACACCTGTTAAAGAAACATCCCACTCGACCAATCAGCCCTCCCAACCTTCTGATTTAAGGCCCAAAGATAGGGTGAAGTACGAAGGAGTGGCAAACCCACAGAAACATTACCCTGCATGCCTAGGGCCTAAAAGAAATCAAGAGGCCCAGGACATAAATTAAGCAATAGGCTTAAATGAAATTTAACGTAGGCTGCCTTTCATTTCACTTCCCTTTTAGCTTGGTTTTCTAAAGAATGGGTTCCTCAGGGTGAAACTGTATGTGTTTTAGCTTCAGGGAGAAAAGGAGATCTTGGCATCCTAACACAATGTTTCTCTAACATTTTCTCCCCAGCTTTCCTTAATACAGTAAAAGAGCCTGAACCTTTAAAAAAATAATAATAAAATAAAATAAATTTTAAAAAGCCAAAACCCTGCCAAGGGTTTTGAGATCAGACTGCTAGAGAAATGTAAAACCATACTGCCAACATGTAAATGCAGGAAACAACCCTCTGGAGAGCATGAGGAGAGTAGGAAAAGGAAGACGCGTCAGAGGTTTTATGCGGGAGAATAAGCAAAAGACAGAGGCAGGAATAAGCCAGTTCTGCCCATACCACTATGGCAAGAGTCATTTTTTTTCAGACTAATTTTTATGAAGGGAAGGGTGGCTAGAAAAATGAGGACATCACAAACAATACAAGCGTTGTAAAATTTTTCAGTGTCTTTTTCTCCTACTCTCCTGCTAGGCAGTCATGATTATAAGAATGAGTGGTCTATCAAAGGTCCTGAAGGAGACACTGTATTTCATGATGGAGGAGTTAGAGTGAGAAAAAAACATACATATATATATATATTAAATATATATAAATACATATATAATGTATGTATTAAACTATATAAAATGTCTTAAAATGTAAAATATATATAAATATATTAAAAACAAAAAATATGTACCCTAACTCTCTCTATGTATCAAGTATATATAATTATATTAATATGTTTATTAAATTATATATTAATTATATATCCATCATCACTAATAAAAATAGTCTACATTTAACAAATTGCCATCACTTTCCATTTATCAAAATAGCAAAGATTACTACAAAGACAGAAAGGGACATTGTGATAAATCCCTGGAAGGAATAAAAATTGGTATGACTCCTTTGGAAAGTGATTTGTCAACAGGTATCAAGATAACTTAAAATGTGTGCCAGGCTTTAACCCAGTAATGTTCTCCTGTGCCTCCGCCCTAAGGGTATAACCTTGAAAAACAGAAAAAGCCTTATTCAAAAAGATGTTCAGCACAGTATTTCCTATGAATGAAATTGTGCCAGAAAATAGAGAAATCATGAAATAAACCTATGTATACTCTGCAGTCATGGAAATGTTCAGTGCTCATGTAGACTGTAATACTAAAAAAGCTTACAATATAATATTATGTTAAAAAGCAGGATATAAAGTTTTAAACATGGTAGTATTTCAACAGTATTTCTACAATTGTACATTAAGAAAAGACCAAAAAGGGGGGGGGGGGGGAGAACTGTCAGTTATCTTCAATATGCACAATCCTTTCTCTGTCCCTCTTTTCTGTATTTTAAATTTTCTGTAATAAATACAAATTTTATAATAAAAACCACTGAGCTACAAAGCAATGGAAGGGTAAAAGCTTAATTGAGATGCCGAATAAGCAGTAGTTATAAATGTGAGCCACACCAATTATATTTTTCTGCCTGATGTTTTAAAAATTTGCACAGCTGATGCATAAAATTTGATGGCAGATAAAAGTAAAGCTGGTTTTTTTAATGTTAGCATATTACTATGAAGCAAGCAGGTGGGCATCTACATTTCTGCACAAAATCCACTAGCACACCTATAGTGGAAACCTTTAGGATGGGTAAGAAGACAGTAAGTTAAGGAAATAAGATTAAATAATAATTATGGGAAAACGAATTAAACTTTTGGGCCACCTGGGTGGCGCAATCGGTTAAGCATCCAACTGGTGACCTCGGCTCAGGTCATGATCTCACGGTTTGTGAGTTCAAGTCCCACGTTGGGCTCTGTGCTGATGGCGTGGAGCCTGCTTGGGATTCTCTCCCTGCCCCTCCCCCGTTCACATGCACTCGCTCTCTCTCTCGAAATAAATAAACTTTAAAAAACGGGTTTTTTTTTTTAAGAATTAAACTTTCTAAACTCACGTAAAAATTGAGTGCCAACTGTGGTGCATATAGGGACTTATTTCCTACGTTAACTTACTCCCAGAAAAGATTCAGTAGAGCACGTGTACCAGAACTACTATCTGTTAGGCACTTTTATTATCTCATTAAATCATATTAAATGATATCTGCAAGATAGGCATTATCTTCTTCTAACGAATGAGACAACTAAGGGTCAGACGGATTCAAGAATTTGCCAAAGGTTGCTATGAATTCATGGGTTAAAGAAGTCTTGTCATTTTTCTCTGACACTAAAGCCCAAGAGACAAGGGTAGAGGAGTAGGGCCTGAATCCTGTCTCCAGTACCTAAATGCAAACAGTTGAAAACAGGATACAAACCTTGGCAAGGCCCAAGCCTCAAATTTGCCAAAAATATTTTTAAGTCTTGCATGCAAGAGGCAAAAACCCAACAAATGTGTACAGGATTCCTCTAACTTAAAAACAAAAACAAAAACAAAATCCATGAAATTCAGTGTGTATTTTATGCATGAACCTGAGAATTCTGCTGTATAACTGCATATTTAAATACTGGAGTTTTATCTTGAGAATTCCTTTCCCAGCCTACTCAAGGAAGTTCTTGCATCTTGGCTACAGAGGTGAAACGGACCCAGAAACTTGCAGGAACATGTGATCAGCTATCTTTTGTGCACAAGATCAGGCAGAGAGGACCACAAGTATGGGTATGACAGGCAGAGGACCTGTCATACCCAGGACCTCCCCAGGTCCAGCTTCATGGATGGACAGTCTGTGCAGTGGCACCGGCCCCTGAGGTTCGTTTAATGCTTTTCTGTCACCATCTTAAAATTCCTCAGAACTTTATCTTTCAAATTGTATATGGTAAGTGAAGTCCACTGGGACAATCAAGCATTTGCCTGAAGAGAGCAGACAAGAGCTGCCATTCCTGTCTGCCCCCTTCATGGAGTTCAGACACCCCATGAGCACAGAACTCTGGTGCATGACTTCATCAAGACTCGAAGTGACTACTAAGAGTGTTATTACATCTCAGACTGCATAAGCAGAGGCACTGACAGCCTCTGGAGGCGAGGCGATGCTTTCCATTCAAATCAGAACTTGACTGAAGTCCAGAGATAAGGCAATGGTGTTCTAAAAAACACAAATGGCCAAAGGACCCTATTTATCCTTCTTGCTAATGTCACTTCTCTCTATTAGCCAACCTCTTACATTGAACACGATGACATAGAAGGAAAGGAAAAGGTAGGGCAACTCACAATTCCTTTTCCTTTCAGTCCTTCCTGACTCATCTGTCAGCCAAAGATTGAAGTTGCTGGCAGAATGTGTGTATATCAAGGAGTGAAATACAAATAGTCGAGTTTGTTTCATGTCGGGTTTCTACTCTCCTGGTAAGAGAGAAGTACATATGCATGTATGAGCTACAAAATACTGCGCAATTTTTGTTATTTCACATGAGTTAAATGTTCTCAAATCTCATTTAAAACTGACACTACGCAACATAAAGATGTGCGATGCAATTTGTGCCAATAATTTAAATTTTTAATTTTTCTTTTCTTAGAATGACATTAAATAGCAAGTAAACAACACCGTGACAAGTCAAGAGAGAGGCCATGGAAGAACGAAAAAAGCTTTACATCTTAGTACCTTTAATGGCATTTTTGTTCCTGCCTAATGAATAAAGGGCCCCACATTTTCTCATTGCATTTGGCCTCGAAAATTATGTGGCTGACCCTCCCTTACACCGGCACAGTTTTGCCTTGAAATTCCAGGAAAGAGACACATGTAAGAAAAGAAAAAAGCCGTTTGGGGGTGCATCTGTAAGAAATGGATGGTTCTATTTAAGACAAAACTATTCCAGTCCTAATATTCTGTGCAGTAGCAAACAGGATATGCAGATTCACAGTAGCAAGAGTTCACTGATTTGTTTTCTTAGCCATGCCTGTACAAATAGCCTTTGAGATTTTGAATGCAAAGGAGGAGTGCTTGATCATGGCAAAGGTCATTTAAAATTCATACCCTGCACTACAATGTGCAAGCCACCCCTTGCAGTCTAATGTCTTTTCTAAAGTTAATTAACAGTCCTGCTACTTCTCTTCCATTATCTTGGCCATTGATGAAGATGTTAAATGGATTGGTTCTTGGACTGACCTCTTGAAGATGAGTACCAGTGATGTCAACCCAAGCTAATGCAGCTTAGAAGTCCTTTTTAAGCACAACACTCTAATAATCTGAGCAATTACTTAACAGGAGTGTCTCTCCATTTGTAGACAGCATGTCATACAGAAAGGAAAAGTCTTCCTAAGTCAAGATAAATTACAACTGATGTCTTCCTCGGTTACTATTCCTCCTCTTCACCCACCCCCACACTATCTATTAAGCCCACCTGCCTTGTCTCAGAATGAAATTAGATCCATTTGCCTTAGCTCAGAAAGCAAACAAATGAGTCTCAATGGTCTGACTTGTTTCAGTCTTGATTATAATTTGAAAAATAGAGCTGAAGCAAGATGATATTTACCTTTGCAGAAGGGAGAGTGTTGAGGAAGAGAGAAAAAGCTACATCACCTACTTCTGCACTTTCAATCCATGCTCCTGCCCCTTGGATTCTTTATGGTTTCCCTATAGGGTTTTTCTGTTCTTATTCTTCATTCAAATGTCCTCACCCATGGGAAGTTGGAACATTTGCATTGGCACCTAGGATAAAGGGATTCCATTTCCAAGATAGTTTGGAATATGATTATCTTTTATTCATATAAGAAAATACTCATTCTCTGACATGGCTTAAAGTATCAGGCACCTAGAACAAGGGAAATAATACATTCAGTTTCCCGTAGCTCACTTTGGCTTATTTTTTATGAAAAAAAAACTTCTTCAGGAAAACATGTATTTACTGTAAATAAATTCTTGTGTTCTCTCCTTGGGAGATGAGTAGCATAGGATAGAAATTTCTAGGAGAAAGTAAAAGAATTCCTTTGTCCATACTCCTATAAACATGGTTGCTAATATTTATACAGCAATATCATCCTTTATATTTTTGCAAAATCTTACCTGCTCCCCTAACACCACCCTTCCCTCCAAGCATTCTACTTTAAATAGATCTGACTTGCATTGAAAAAAATTACCTATGAAAGAAAACAAGGAACATTTGTTTAATTATAAAATTGACAGGCAAGAACAACATGGACCCAGTGCTTGTTGATTTATTTTTAAATGTGTTATTTTATCATATCAGTCATAGATGATCTTGGGCATATGGTAACAATAACTAGTCATTTCTAGACCTGAAATATGAACTACTGGACAAAAATTTAATAAAAGACTTGCTTTCTGCCTTCCAAAGATTTTCACTATAAACATAAAGATATGATCTTTCCTTTGACTGTTATGAATAAGCTGAGAAAATGGCAGATTACTAAGATAGTTTCCACATATTCCCTGTAATAATGGCTCAAAATGAAATTAAACCTGTCAACAGTTGCAGCATATAGTGGCCCTTTTCCCATCCACCAAAATCCCTAAACTTTTTCTTTAGCTAGGTCATCATTAATAGAACAATGTACAGGACAGTATTTCAAACTGACAAATTACCTGATATGAATACCCTCTCTCTGTTCTAATATTCTGATGTGCTACTGGATTTCCCTTCTGAGATATTAAAGAATTATTTGTATGTCCTCATCTTCTAAATCGTGTTATGGGTTTTGTGCTTGCACAGACATGTACAATTGCTAATTAAAAAAAAAAAAGACTAAGGGATCCCAGACCTCATCATTAATATTTATGCCTCTTCCTATAAACTAGAATTTATGATATAAAAAAATACCAAATTACTAATATCATTTTTTTTTGCAAAAAAAAAGAAAGTCATCAATTTTTTAACTTTTGAAAATTCAAATTCTTCAAGTATCTTAAATTACAGAAATGTGAACTGGATAGATTGAATGCAGTGACTAACGGCAGGTTCTGTGGTTCATGCCTTATAATAAACTCTAATGCATTTGATTTTTGTGTTTTTCTTTTTCCTTTGAGGGCACTATTACTTCCAAATTATTTCTTTTGATTTTTATTATCATAGAAAAATATATCATATTAAATACTAAAAATATTAAAGTTAGGTATGAAAATGTGGTCTAGACCAGCACCATCTCATAGAGCTCATGCGTTGATAGAAATGTTCTGTATCAGTGTTGCTCAATGAAGCAGCCACTGTCCACTTGTGACTATTGAGCAATTGAAATGTGGCTGGGGTAGCTCAGTAACTGAGTTTCTAATTTTATTTAGTTTTGGTTAATTTGTATTTAAATAGCCTCCTGTGGCTGGAGGCTACCTCAGGAGATAGCACAGGTCTAGACCAATCGACCTTCAGATGGTTGGACCCCTCTGCACAATCCCTCCTAAGCTTCTGTCTCCAAATAATCACTAATAACTATTCTGAATTTTATTTTGAATTTTATTATACAATTCTAAAAACAAAGCTCAGATTTAATCATGCCAAAATGTCAGTGGGGTGTGTGTGTGTGTGTGTGTGTGTGTGTGTGTGTGTGTTGAAAGTTTCCTGTTTGCTCATATTTATATTTCACTTAATGAGAGCTATAGGAAGAATAAACAATGCCTAATCCTTGCCAAACAGCTTGGGAAACAAAAACATAAAAACACCCCCAAAAAGACAAAGCAAAATGTGATTGTGTATCTATGTCTGTAAATGCTACAAGACTTAGGAGGAGAAAGATCAGGAAGACGTTTCTCACTAACTGTAACCAATATGGCTCCTAAAGAGGATAAGAAGACACTTAAGTTTACACTATGGGCAAAATTAGTCATCTAATCTCTGGATAGGGGGCTGGTTTTCATTAAAAGAATAATTGCATGGCCATTTTAACAGCAATATATTATCAAGAAAAATTACACCAGTATCCAGGTGGTTAATTAACAGCAAATCATTAACTACTGAATATAACATTTAAAATGTTTATTGGTTAAATGATGATAACAGCATCATTTGAATTTAACTTTCAAGTATTACTATAAGGGTAAAAACATTTGAAAATGCTTTTGAAAGTAAATGTGTAATACAACTACAATGCACTGCTTTAGAGATTCAAACCCAGCAAGAAAATAGTGCAACATACAACAAAGTAAAAATATTTGGCTACTGGCTAAATTTTCAGAATGCTAGAAGAAAATAAATACAACTCAAAATAAAAATTTTCAAAGTTACCCTAGACAACAAAGTACACAACACTTTGTATGATCCACCAGACAAACACCACTTCCTCTAAACAATAAAAAAGCAGCCCAGGTATTAATGAAGATCTGGCAGCTTTTCTGTACAGGCTACTCAACAAGGCAGACAACCTTCAGAAAGAAGATACAAGCTGTCAGGTTCATCCAGCTATAATTGGAGTATATATTGACTTTGGTCAGTTAGCAAAGAGAATATCAGCTTACAAAGTGCTAGCTATGATGGAGATGTGATAACTGAAGATCATTGTTAAGATGTCTGCCACTTTCAGAAAGATTTGTCTTCAGAAGTTAATAAGAATTTTAAAGTGCTGCAACAATTGCATGTCAACATGAGCTATTTCTTGACTATTACACATAAATTTATAATATATTAATTTGTTTGAGCATATTCTTTCTGTCATTGAATTCAATTAAAATTGAATAATTGTAAACATATAAATCACTAGAGCCTAAAATAACTAATTTTCAAGTAAAAATAAACTAAGAAGTTAAGAAATTATTCACATTCAATCACACTTTGCCATGAAGTTTATTTTTCTGATGAAGTATTTTCAACAAATAAAAACCTAAACTGGGGTGCTGTAATAGAATCATTAATAGGTCCTTAACTCCATATAAAATGATTAATGCTTCTATTATGTATATTATATATTGTTTGGGTTAAATATATCACTGTATTCAATTGATCTCCATTCCCTTAAATTAAAGCAAATTGTTTCACAAAGAAATACATATTTGAGAAATATATAGGACCATAAATAATGGATATATTTGGAAGCATGAAATTGATAATATCTTGGTTTGATAGACCCCCAAACTGAAACCAATTATAGTCAGTCTGGATAACCCACCTATTATCTTATAGAGTTTTGTTTCAAGCCTAAGCATTAAGAGAAAGAAAAAAACTAATAAAATTATTTGCACTGAAGCAGTAAGATTTTGCACCATAATCTGAAATTCAACCTGAAATCTTGATCAGACTTAGTTAGCTGAAAGAGCATTCTTAAACCACTAATTCAGTAACAGGAAAACTGGGTTTCGAGATTGTGCTCTTTATACTCATTTAAATTCAAATATGATTTTTTTTTTAAGTAACCCAGAAAAAGGTACAGGAGGCTTGGCTGTCCTGATCACATAAGCAAAACGATCTTCAGTCCAGGACTGAAAAACCAACCCTTTCCTCTCAATCTACTTCCTAGTTTACAAAATGACATTTTTTATACCAGAGTAAATGAGAAAATCCATTTCTGCCCCACTGAGTTGGACTATTGTCCTCACTAGGATTTCATGAAACGGGTTCAATAACACAACGCAATTACAATAAAATTTTTTGAATCATATTAACATGATCACCTTAGCTTCACATAGAAAATATTAAGAACGTTTACTTTTTTATTTTAAGCATTTTAGCTTGGTAAATCCTATCATGTTTGCCATTAAAATGCTCCTAATGCGAAAAGGTGCACACTACTTCTATACTTTACACTCCATGTGACTAGAGACTTGGCACTTGATGGCTCCAGGGGAATCACTAATGAGCTACAAAGCCTTTACACCTCTGGGTCAGAAGTTTGGATTAGACCTAGGTTGGGAATGACAGAAAGTCGTTACCATCTGATGATAGTTCAATGGTTTATGTGAAGGGAATTCACTGTTTCAGGCCACTTTCTAATGAACAAGCATCCACCTCACAAAAAGTCACCACTGCTTTTGACAGTAATTGGCAGAGAACTGGAGAATGAAAAATTCAACCAAGAATTGTGTTCCCTCCATGCTATGATGACCATATCCAAGTTAGGAATCCTTTTAATGGAAAAAGATACAATGTTCTCTGCAGGTATGTCTATGAAAAGTATGGTTGGGAGAGAGAGAGGGAAGGAGAAAAATTGAAGGGAACGAGAGAGCCATTCAGAAGAAGTGAGTAAATCAAAATGCAGTAAGACTATTCATCAAAAGCTTTACTTATACAACAAAGGTATTTAATTCAGAAAAGGCATACATCTGTTAATCCATTTCTCTCCTGGTAAGAAGGCAATAAAATGTAAAAATGTTTTCCTGAGGCCTCTCGATTGGGGAATCAAAAAGATGATGAAAGCCTTGAAATAGTGTTCACTTAGGAGAAAGTTGTCACTACATAGTACTACTATCCTCTTCAGGAAGCCATACTGATTAGAGTTAGTGAAAGAAACTGTGCCAATCTTTCTTCTTCTAAGTCTTTTAGCACTCACAAACATAGATATTGGTCTGTATCATATATTGCTATCATATATGAATATATGAATTGCTATCATATCAGATTCATTTTTGTAAGTGTCTCAAGCTGTGTGGCAAGGGATAGGCATTGTTTATTCTTCTAATAGCCCCCATTATGTGAAATATAAATATGAGCAAATGAAAATTTTCCATAAACACATATACACATGCACACACATACACACATATGCCACTGACATTTCAATGTAATCAAATTTGGGCTTTGTTTTACTTTAGAATTATATAATGAAATTCAAAGTAAAATTCAGAATAGCTATTAGTGATCATTTGGAGACCGAAGCTTAGGAGGGATTTTGCGGATTGGTCCCAATCATCTGAAGGTCAATTGGTCTATTCTGTGCTATCTCCTATGGTAGCTCCTAGCCACAGGAGGCCATTTAAATACAAATTAATTAAAACTAAATAAAATCAGAAATTCAGTTCTAATTCTACAGTGGTTGTACCAGCCACATTTCAATTGTTCAATAGCCACATGTGGACAGTGGCTGCCTCATTGGGCAGCATTTATGTAGAGCATCTCTATCAATGCTGAAACCTCTGTTGGACGATGCTGGTCTAGATCACATTTTCATCCTTAGGGAAAACATTAATTTTAAAATGGCATATCACTTTAAGATGCTTTAAAGATGCATGCAACACAAAACCTTACTCAAACAAACTTACAGGATAAGGTTTGATTCTCATAAGTGCAAATTGAGAGGTAGGCTAGACCTCACGATAGCTTTAATCTAGTACATAAATTCTATTTCTCTGGGATTGCCTTCACTCTTCCTTCCAGTGAACTGATTTCATGTTCCACACAACTTCCTTCATGTCAGAAAAATGGATGTGGCAATTTCCATTTCTATTTTCACACATCCTGAAATTTAAAGGAAGGGAGATCTCTCTGATATCTTCTAGGTCAGGAAACTTTGTTCTTTGAATCTCCAAACTAACCCTTTCCCCTTATATTTCATTGGCCAAATTGGGTTCCATGTGCCTTCCTCAATAAGACACTGACTTAGGCTACTTGGCTTAGGCCTAATTCCTGAACAGTGACTGTGAAAAAAGTTGGAAAGATGAATTTTAGACCAACCAGAACCTACTCCCTGGAGTCAGGGCATGGCCATCTTCCCCTGAAGCACTTGGACAACATGGCAGAAGATTTGGGGGGGGAGGAGTGGTATCCTTATCAGAAAGGTAGGATGATAATGAATGCTGGGTAGGCAAGCAAGAGTGGCTACTGTAGGCAGACCAAAATGTTTGTCTTGTATTATAATTTTTATACATTTCCTAAGAATTCCTTTGAAATATGACAATTTAGAAGTCAGTATTCCCACCCACTTGCCCCAAAACACCCAAGCATAAAAATAAACAGCAGAAACATCTCTATTTTTAAATTATATAGACTCTGACATATGAGTGGGTAGAAAAAAGTGAAGCAAGTGACAAGGGTTGTGCTACCATGGAAGATAATTAAACTATAATATAAAAAGAAATATCTTCTAATGTGGGGGAGAGGGTAGAGAGAAGAATCCAAATTAACGTATCTAAGAAAAGTGTTCTGTCCTAAGGCAGATCTTTATCAATTCTCCCAACCATAATCCAATTTTTGTGCTCCAGAGTTAAAAAAGAGAGAGAGATTAAGTAAGTCCTAGAGATGGTCGGTCAGTGGCAGAGCCAGAACTCAAACCAGATCTGTCTGGTCAAAAGTTCATTCTAGATCCCTTCACCAAAAGCCAGTGTATCTGAACCAAAGCCTATTTGCCACATATTTCCCATTGAATCTCCATGTCAACATTTACTGAGGAGCAAGTCATGGCGAGCACAGCACTGTGCTAGTGCTGGATGGAGAGACAAGATACAAGTTTAAAATACATATACCAATGCATGAAAGCATATGCTAAGAGCTCAGTCAGTAATTCAGACAAGGAGCTCCATGAGAGTGCAGAGATGGGGAGAAAGGAAAAGGGGAAACCAGTAACTATAGTCCCAAAACAAAACTAAAGGAAAGGACATTAGACATTATGGATCCTGGTGAATACTGGGCATAGTGAAAGCTTCAGCCATCTGAATCTGAAGAGAAGCAACATGAAAAGTTTTCAGAAGAAGAATACTAATTTTGTATTTATAAAACGCCTTATAAATTTTAAAATAGTTTTACAACCATAAATTCTAATGACACTACCATATAACATATCAGATATTCTACATGTACTATCTCAATCTTAACTGTAGCTGGTTTTAATTAATTTGATGATCTGACCATAGTCACACAGCAAAGGAGCAGAGAGGGAACTCAAACCCAGATCTGTCAACTGTAAACACTGTGCTTTTCTCATCTTTGTGATTTCTGTTATTTTACTTTCAAATTGATATTCAAAGATAGGCTGTGACACTTTATAATATTTCAACTGAGTTGAATTAAGAGTCATACAGGAGAGGGGTGCCTAGGTGGCTCAGTCTGTTAAGCATCCGACTTTGGCTCAGGTCATGATCTCACAGCTCGTGGGTTTGAGCCCCACATTGGGCTCTGTGCTGACAGCTCGGAGCCTGCTTAGGATTCAGTGTCCTCCTCTCTCTCTGCCCCTCCCCCACTCATGGTGTGCTCTCTCTCTCTCTCTCTCAAAAATAAAATAAAAACATTAAAAAAAATTTAAGTCATACAGGAGAGAGATGGATAATTGGAGAGAATATATTCAAAATATGTATATGTAGGAAATGGAAAAATAATCATTTTTGTTTTTGTAACTTACAGGCAGTCAAGGTAGACTGTAGATTCCTGGGTGATGAAGATGCCAAAAAATCAACACTGATCCTCAATGGGAATTCCAGAATCCCTCTGGAGAGGATGGAGGACATATGTTTATCATCGCTTATGATTGACCTTCCTCCACCCAAAGTGAGGTTCATCCAAGTAAGTGGATACATTACCCCATAAGAAAACGTAGATTAACAAGTATGGAATTTTACTAGGGTTCCAGAGGCACAGGATTAAATCTTAAAAGATAGGAGAAAGAGGAAAAAAATATTCAGAAATATATATTGCATCTGTAAGTCAGGCCACCTAAGACAGCCTAAGAAAGCAAGGTCTGAGCAGACAGAGACTTATGGTACACACCAGAACCTTCTCCCCTGTGATGTAGTAGTAGTACATCAGCCCTAATATTGTGGCTTGTATTTCTCCTATATACGCGTCCTGGAGCAACCAGGTTCTTACAAACAAAAATAAAACTGAAGGAAGACACTAATAGCAAGCCCCTTGTGAACAGTGTTTTGTTGGTTATACCATCACAGTTGATAGTTCTCACCCTTAAAACCAAAACTACCAAACAGTGTAAGTCTTTGCATGTTAGCAGGGAACTGAAAGCAAGAAACACAAAGAAGAGAGGCTCAACCTAGAATCGCCCTTTCAAAAACAAGAGCAAACAAAATCAAAATCTCCAGAAATAAATATGCTAATGCCAAAGTCCAGCAGGATATTATTTTAAGTATTACTTTAAATACATTTATTGATTGTTATTAAAATTATTTCATTCATAAAAAATCAGAAAATACATAAAGATACATAAGATACATGTATCTTATGTACACATAAATATATATAAATATATACTATATGGTGTACGTATAATATATGTTTATAAAATATATATACATAAAGATAACCATTGTTAATATTTTTATTGCATACTGTTCCAGGGATTTGGGAATATTCTGAGACTATATATATGTAAAATTATAGATTTATATCATAATTTATAACGAGTGACCAAAAAGAGCTCGCCTTCCTAAATATGTTTGGGAATCACTAGAGGAAATTGTCTTAACTAGAGTAAAAGTCAGGTGCAAGTTCCATTTGTCATAAATGTTAAAAATATACTATTTGGGGGGCGCCTGGGTGGCTCAATCGGTTGAGCGTCCAACTTCAGCTCAGGTCACGATCTCGCGGTCCGTGAGTTCGAGCCCCGCGTCGGGCTCTGGGCTGATGGCTCAGAGCCTGGAGCCTGCTTCCATTCTGTGTCTCCCCCTCTCTCTGCCCCTCCCCCGTTCATGCTCTGTCTCTCTCTGTCTCAAAAATAAATAAAACGTTAAAAAAAAATTAAAAAATATATATATATACTATTTGAATTTTAGGACAATGTAAAGGAACACATGAATGACAGGAAGGGAAAAAATCAAAGATCTACAAGAAAAAAAGAATGTAGTGAAAATGTCTTTGTATTTACAAACTAAACTGCAAAATTGTTACACTAATCTGATTAATACATTTTAATCTGATAACAAATATAAAGCCTCTTAAGGTCATATTTTAATTTTTAAGATTTTATATTTAAGAACATTAATAAAATTAATTTTCTTTTAAAATGGAAAGTATAGTCCTATCCTAGTGCTGTGAGGTCAAATATAAATGCTAAAGTAATACTTTCTCTCCTCTAGAATCCTATGTGCTTACTTTTATTTTCTATCTGGCTAGTTTTCACTTAATCACTGCCAAATGATATATCTTCAATGTCTAAATTTTGAGATTTTAATAAAAGTTAATTAACCACATTGAATTGAAAACATAAAACAGTACTGCTTTCTCCAAAATCCTTGTTTCGTCTCTTCGACATACCTGCAGAGTTCTTAAAGGCATGGACATTTCTTACCCTTTGTGCCCAAGTTAGGTAAAGTAAGTCCAGAAAGGACAGGTACTCTGTAGCACGTACACAAAGCCATATCACACATATGTTTCATCTTTGTTGTCAATTTTACTCAAAGATTTTTTTAGGGGCCTAGATAAGCATTCCTTAGTAAGAATTTTAAAATGTATTTACATCGTTTAAAGTCCAGTGAAAAAAATCACATGCAAAAATTTAAAACAGAAAAGTTTCCCTAGAACCCTGAGGATAAGAGGTTTTATACTCTGCATTTGAGATTTTGGGCAGAAAGGTTTGAGGAGCAATGTCTTGCAATTGGCAAAAAGTACCTTGCACATAACGGAGGTTCGGCAAATAATTATGTTGATTTGAGTTGCCATTAGATGTAACTTGGAAATGTTAGAAAGTTTACTTTTGGCACATTACAATATATC
Source organism: Acinonyx jubatus (assembly GCF_027475565.1). Taxonomy (NCBI): domain Eukaryota; kingdom Metazoa; phylum Chordata; class Mammalia; order Carnivora; family Felidae; genus Acinonyx; species Acinonyx jubatus. Next base: position 46,042,656 of record NC_069391.1, read on the forward strand.
AGAGGGAAGGGAGAGGAGAAAATAGAAAAATTAATAATAAATTCTGTTAAATGACTTCTAAACACCTCTCACAAGGCAACTGGAATTCTTTGAAAAACACTGAATTCTCCAATGGCTGCATTAGTGCTAACTGATTTCTCAACTGCCTGTGGAATAAAATCCAAATTCCTTAGCCCGCCATGCATCCAGAATCTCAACACTTCCTGAGAGTCCCACTTTGTTTCCACTTTACTCTGTTTCAAGCCAAATTGCATTACTCCCAGTTGTCCATACACATCCAAAATTTCCCTGTCTTCAGTCTTCAGCCCTGTCTCTAACTTGAATGCCTTTCCCTATTCTGCCATTATTGTTTTCTAAGCGTGGCCAGAAAGCCTTTCATGATCTTTTACCCTAGGAAGCTATGACTCCTTCTGATCTGAATAAGAAATTTATATATTCCTCTTTCATTTGATTTATTTTCTGCCTTATGTTAGATGTACATATGTGTCTTCCTTTTCCTATTAAATTATAAACTCTTTGAGGGAAGGTAAAATATTTGTGTAAATTCCTAATAAGTAATGAATTAATATATTTAAATCGTTTCAAAAAAGCCAGAAATATCATTAATTTAACTTGTTTTAATTTTATCCTTCAAACATATTTAAGGATCAATCCCTATTATCTCCTGTAACAATTGTTTCATTGACTGGAGAAAGCAAAAAGGGAGGGAAACACCCTTTAATAAAATCTGCAAAGATCCTATCTGTTCAAAGTCTGTACTAGGAACGCACTGCCAAGTTCCTTTCGGATTCTGTCAGCAGGCTTTCAACCATTTTAATTTAAATGAATCATCCAAAAAATCTCTGGCATTTAATACACCCACTTCTCAGAGATATGAAATTCAGTTTTTCTTTATGTCATTTAACTGATGGTGACAGATAATGTCAAAAATTTACTGATTAATAGCTGTTTCTGATTTAGTGGAAATAACCGAAACAAAAGTTGGATAATTTTTTTTTTTTTTTTTTACAGAGACGTTTCAGTCTAAGTGCAGAAACAGACTCAGTAGGTTACAGTTACATGCCCTTCTCAGGACTGCCTAGAACCACCATGGACTTTAAAATGCACTTTGAACTGCTTTAAGTGAGGGAACCATGACAGAAAAATATGTATTTGTCATCTCTCAATCGTATGCAAACATGAGGCATATTTGTTGTTTCAGAAAAGATTGGAGGCATCTGAGAAAAAAACATAAAAATAAAAAATAGCAATGGCACCACCAGGACATCTTTTTGAACACAGAGATTGCCAACAGGAAAATCTTACAGGAAAAAGGTCATGCAGCTTCAGCTTTGGAAACTAACTGAATACTGAGAAATCTACAGAACTTATTTTATGAAATCTTATTTCTTCCATCCATTGAAGTGAGTATAATGTACTTTAAAAACAAATGGACTTGAATATGTGTCATTTCTATAGCTTTCTTTTTATTCCCTGCTTTACTGAGATACAACTAAGGAGCTCCTTTTGGAGTTACTTCCTGAGCTTCCAGGTAACTCTAAAAGGAACGTCTTAGTCTGACTGGTTTAGATTCACACAAAACTGGTTTTTGTTGGATATAGCTTTTTGAATTGCTTGTTTTCCTTAATTGGAAATTATCATTTTCAAGGACCCTTGACTCTAGTGTTTCCTCCTCAGAATTTTTCTGCTACTTCATCCTTATCTATCACTCATAATATGCAAAAGTATTTCTGTTGCACAAGAGCAAATAAGTAAGATTCTTTAGCAAAAAAAAAATAATAACAAATTCCATTAACTTACGCTACTTCCAATAACATCCAATTAAGAATTTAAAATAATAATATATCTTTTAGAGCTGGAAATTCCAAGTAAGGTGAATTACACTGAAATATGCCCAATAGCAAAAATACTATTAACAACTTCACAGAGTAACTGAATATCTATCTATTATCAAGCAGTACATTTTGCTAAATTCTTTTTTTTTCCTTTTTCTCAAAGTCAACTTTATTTGAGATATAATTATATACGATAATACTTTTAAATGTAGTTTGATGAGTTTTGACAAATGCACACAGTCATGTAAACACCACCACAATCAAGAATCAGATGTTTCCATCATCTAGAAAAGTTCTTTTATTTCTCTTCAGGGATGATCACTCCCATGACCCCCAGCTCCAGGCAACCACTGATTGTTGTTTTCTGTCCCTATAGGTCTGCCCTTTCTAGTATATTATATAAATGGAATCTTATAGTATTTACTCACATAGCACAATACTTTTGAAATTCATCCATGAGTAAGCAGGTATTTGTAGTCTATTCCTTTTTACTCCTAAATAGCATTCCATTGTATGAACATAACACTATTTATTTATAAATTCATCATTTGAAGGACATTAGGCTTATTTTCATTTTGAGGTTGTAATGAATGAAGCTTCTATGAACATTTGAGTACAAATAAGCCTTTGTGTGGACTTATTTGTATTTTTTGTTGTTGTTAAATAATTAGAAGTGGGATTGCAAAATCATATGATGTCTGTTTATTTTAAAAATGCCTAAATTATTTTCCATAGTGGCTATATTATTTTGTATTCCCATCAGCAATGTGTAAGGATTCCCAGTTGTACCACAACCCCATTATCACTTGTTATTGTCAACCTTTTTGATTTTTGTCACAATAGTGGGTCTATAGTGGTATCTCAATATGATTTTAACTTGTATTTCCCTACTCACTAATGATATTGAACATTTTTCATATGTCTACTTGGTGAAATGTCTATTTAAAACCTCTGTCCATTTTTAAAATTGGATTGTTTGTCTTCTTATTACTATAAAAGTTTTTTATAAACTCTAGCACAAGTCCTTTATCAAATATGGGTTATGATTTTGCTGAATATTATAGCACATATCCCATTGAATGCTTATCCAATGATGACACAGGTCAAATTAGATAAGGACTGTATCACTCAAGATCAAATTTCCTAAGAACTGTACCACCCAAAGGTCAATTTCCTCTAAAACTGTATCACCCAGTGATCAACTTCCAAAAGACTGTACCATGCAAAAGTCAAATTCCATGAAGGTATACCACGAGAACGATACCATTCAATGTCTTCAGGAGAGATTAGTTCCCATTTACCATATTCTGAAATCAATTGCTTTGTGTTTATATCCAAGATGATCCAATTCTGTCATTCTCATCAAGTCATGTCTTGAGACATGACCTTGAGAACAAAAATGCTTTGAATTTACACTGATGGCAACTTTACAAAATACTTTGCTTTACACTATCAAATTTATATTTTAAAGATTCCATAAACCTCATTAACTCCAGTTTCTCCTGTCCATGCCCGCATTCATTATGGGCCACCTGGCAATATTAATTTGTATTTGTATATTTCATTGCATATGTTCTGATGTCATTTTTTTTTTCTGCTTGTTAGTAGTGTCTCTCCCCTAAGTTAAGAATCACTCTCTCTGTTCTGTCTGGAGTACATTGCTCAGTATTTAGCTGGGTTTCAGTCAGGCTCCAAGGAGGAAACAGATTTCACACTCAAAGGTTATAATAAAGGATCTATTTACAAAACTGTAGGCAGGCATAAGGGAAACCAGCAAGCCATAGGTGTTATTAGTCCTAGGTCTGAAGAAAAATGGAAAGGGAGAAGTTGCTGAAACCTGAATAGAGTAACTCTAGCTACAGGAGCAGTGGTCTGTTGTGGATAGATTCCAACAACCTTATGGCGATATGGCAGGAAACAAATCAGGAAGAAAAAATACCCAATCTTATTCTCCTTCAGCCCTCCAATCTCCTGATGGTGACTGCAACTGGGTAACCCAACAGGCAGCCAGAAAGCAGGAGATCCTGTTGATGTACTTCATAGAGGTCAGCCTCCCAGGGCACAGAACAAAAGACAGAAGAGGGGAGAGGGGATCTGGATGGGCCACAGAAATGATTAAACATAGAAGGTACTAAGTGTGCTCAACTCATTGAATAGACTCCAGGTAGAACTCTGGATCTATACAGGAAATAAAATATAAAATAATGAAAATTATTAGTGTCCCCATGAAGAAATGACTCTTATTAAATCAGATGTTCAACAGGTTATGTTTGGATATACAGTCATTCTGTATCACAGAAATAGGACATATATTTAGGGTTTTTGTTATATAACCAACTAACATATTAAATTAAATTCATAAATGGGGGGGGTGTTGAGGGAAAAAGGATGAAGGAAAGTAACATGGCCTTATTTTTATTCCCTTACCTATCAACATCTGGGAAAGATACTACTGCTGTCACTCTTGAACCACTTATGCTATCCTAAAAATTACATAAATGTTCTCTAATATTTTTGATTTCATAAAAATATTAGTTTACTTCCTTAATCTTCAGCATGATTCTTTACATGGCTCTCAGAAAAGTATTTCAAAAATGGCATGGAATTAGGTATTTGGTAGATCTAGGTTAATATCATGGCACTATCTCTACTTATGGTATGACCTTTGGCAAAATATTTAACTTCTTTAAGCAAAAATTTCCTCATCTGGAAAAAAAAAAAGGAAAGCAATAGTAATTACTCTTCATCAGGACTAGGGTAGAGTTTAAGTAATGTGTGAAGAATTTCTCATCACTACATCTGGAACATTCAGTCCCTCTATAAATATTAGCCTTCCTCTAATTTTCACTTGGGAGGGGGGATATCTTTGTATCTAAAAAAGCACTACAGATGCCACCAGTATACCTCGTAAGTGGGAAACTCAAAGTTAGTCTTAGTAACAAAAATTATAATTTTATCACATATATCAGCACATCAAGTACCTAGGATTTCAAATATAGCTTAACAAAATAATGTACAATTATTTATTATGAGTCCCAAAAGCAAGATCATGTGGAATATTTTTTGTTCTATTTGAGAAAACTATTTAAATAAACATTTGCATATACATTTACTTAATTTAAATTTGTTATTTGTTACTTCTGTGAGTGCTACAGAATTTACCTTTCATCACTTATTATTTGTGCAAGTAGTACTGGAAATTGGAAAGCGATAACCTTTTCATTTTACCTATTAGTTATATTTAGTATCTACTACTACAGGGTAACTGTGTTATCTAGTATTGGAAAATACAAAAGCGAGTAATATTTTGACACATGGATGCTACTGCTCTCTAGGACTGGTTATATATACTTATCTAGCAAAGATATAGAACATTCTGTGAAACATCAGAGTGTATTATTAGCATGACAGTTATACATTTAAAATTATTATGGTACCGTAAGTGTTAAGCCTATGAGTGTTCAATCTTCTGCTCAGTCAGGATAAAAAGTAGCCTCTACTAGGTTTCCTGCCCCTCAGGAAGAAGTAGATTGGTACAATTGGTGGGGACACTATGACAGGAAGGACTCTGCTGTGCTTTAGAACTGAAATATATAAATAAATGATACCAAAAAAATCACAGCAGAAAAATTACTATGGAAAATTTCAAAGTAACCAAATGAAAGAGGTGGGAGGACGTTACATTTCTGACAATGAATAAAACATCCCACCTGCTAATTTCCCCAAATGAAATTATATCCAAACCACCAGTTTCAATTTTAAACAGTAATAGGTGCCATTTATTGAGGAAAAAGCTTTATATACATTGTGTCATTCAATCTTCAACATAACCCTATGAGGTATATATTATGATTTCTATTTTATAAATGAGATGATTGAAAGTCAGAGGCATTAACAATATTTCTAAAGGCATACACTCATAAGAAAAAAAGATTAAACCCATGTTTTTCGTAAAACAAAGCTTGCACTCCTAGCCATGAACCCAGGTTGTCAATTTCGTTGAGTGCTTCTTAAGACAGAAAACTTCACAGGACAGAAACAGCCAATTAATAAAACCATGGGAATTTTGTATTATTGATAAATTCCAAAAAAGTACAACAATGATAAAAAGACTATGACAGCAAGGTATACTGTTGTCTTTTATGTTTCTTTATGGCAATATTTGTATTACTCCATATTTTAAATTGTCTTCAAAATTAAGAGTATAACAGAACACCAAATTAGAAAATAGAACCATATTCAATACATCAGAGCACTTCACGAATGGCAGTTAGAACTTCTGAAAATCTGCTTCTCTGTAAAAGCAATGAGGAAGAATAGTAGAAAACTTATGAAAACCAACTTTTTTCAGAACTCTGAAATTAAGACTTGCCATAGTCCAGTGAGTGTTTGTTTTTCCAAGAAAAACAGCTGAGGGGCGCCTGGGTGGCTCAGTCAGTTATGTGTCCGACTTCAGCTCAGGTCGTGATCTCGCAGTTTGTGAGTTCGAGACCCGAGTCGGACTCTGTGCTGACAGCCCGGAGCCTGGAGCCTGCTTCAGATTCTGTGTCTCCCTCTCTCTCTGCCCCTCCCCTGCTCACTCTCTGTCTCTCTCTGTTTCTCAATATTTAATAAATGTGAAAAAATAAATAAAAAGAAAAACAGCTGAAAATTTTCTTTTAAAAAGCACATTTTGTGGCATTTTAACTTGCTCTCAACCCACCTTCTCTTCCAGGCCTTGCAGTAGCCTTGAAAGCCAACAGCTTCACAATGATGGTAACTGTGAAACCCTTGAGCCTAGCAACCACTGGAGAGGGCAAAATGGGTTTAGGACTTCCCCCAAAGCCCAGAGAATGTTACTATTTGACCTATTTAATAGCAACCTGAAAAGTGCCATTCTCAAGATTTGTCTTTATTTAACCTGATGCAGAGGGCACTCTGTGCAAATTGACCTATCCCCGAGGCATTTGTTGAAAATAATCAACAATGTTTAATGTCACTTAATGTGGCAATTGTTTAATGTAGTAGTTTCCTGAGGCAGTATTATCAGTTACAGCTAATAAGAGGACGACCAAAAAAAGCTTAAAGGAAAAACTGGGGAATGAAGTGTCCAAAGGGGGCTTTGAAACACTCTGACGTATTATTGGAAAGTACAATGAATGCCACATGCATGTGCAGGATTATGTGCATACCCAGGAAGACCTAAGAACATACTTATCTCTCACCTCTGGTTGACCTTGAGGCTCTGGACCATCAGAAAGTTAAAGCTAAGGCAGAGTTATAAGCTGCCTGTAAGAACATTCAAGACATGCCCAAAACACACAGAGCCCCTCAGCAAAGGCTGGGAGACGTATCCATATAAGGCATTTTAATAAATCTCTGTCCAATCATGAGCTGACCAGTAGGCTAACCAAGTGGAGTCATCAGTGGTCAGACACAACAAAGAACACAGACTTTACATTATTCCAGGAAAGTCACAAACAAAACAATGGCAACAAATAGCAACAAGAAACCCCAAAGGTAGGGGGAATCTGATATCCAAAATTGCCACATTATATTATTTTAAATGTCCACTTTCCAACAAAAAAAAGTACAAGACACTCAAAGAAACAGGGAAATATGGCCAATACACCTGAGGGAAAAGCAATTAATATAAACTGTCCTTGGGAAGCCCAGATTATGAACTTATTAGATAAAGAATTTAAATTGGCTATTATAACTACGTTAAAAGAATTTTTAGCCATATCTAAAGAATTAAAGAAAATTGTTAGAAAAATGTCCCTACCTCACACCACATACAAAAATTAATGCAATATAGATCACAGGCCTAAATTTAAGAACTAAAACTATAAAACTCTTAGAAAAAACACTTAGGACTAACTCTTTGTGATCTTGGGATCAGGCGATATTTTCTGAGACAAGATATCAAAAACATAAGAGACCAAAGAAAAATAGATAAGTGGACTTCATGAATACTCAAAATGTTTTGCTCAAAAGAATACCTCAAGAAGGTGAAAATACAACCCACAGAATGGGAGCTATATGCAAATCATATATATATAACAAGGGATTTGTATCTAGACCATATAAACATCACAACTCAATGATAAAAAGACAAAAACCCAATTTAAGAACTGGCAAGGATCCAGATAGACATTTCTTCAAAGGAGATATAAAAAAGTCTAACAGGCACATTAAAAGATCTTCAATAAAATCAGTTATCAGACAAATGCAAATTAAAACCATAACAAGGTACCACTTCATAACCATTAGAATGGCTACAATCAAAAAGATGTATAATAGCAAGCATTGGCAAACATGTGTTGAAATTGGAAGCCACACACATACCTTGCAGGAATGCAAAATTATAGCCACTTTGTAAAACAGTTTGGTAGTTCCTCAAAATTAAACATAGAGTTATCTATATGGACCAACAATTCCCCTCCTAGGCATGTCACCAAGAGAATTGAAAACAGATATATGTCCACACAAAAGCTTGTGCATGAATATTTACAGCAGCATTATTCAAGACAGTCAAAAGTTTGAAATACCTCAAACATCCATCAACTGATGAATGGATAAACAAATGTGGTATACCCAGGTAACTGAATATTATTCAACCATAAAAGGAATAAAGTACTGATACATGGCACAACACAGATGAATCTTCAAAACATTATGGTAAGCATAAGAAGCCAGACATAAAAGACTATACACTGTATGATTCCTTTTATATGAAATTTTCAAAATAGATTAATCTATCAAAACAGAAAGTAAATCCCTTGTGGCTGAGAGGAGGGAGGAATGGAAAGTGTTTGCCAATATATAGTGTTTCTTTTTGAGGTGACAAAATATGAAAACTCTTCTGGAATTAGTGATGATGATTGCACCACTTTTTGAGTCTACTAAAAATCACTGATTATACAGTTTAAATAGGTGAGTGATATGCTATATGAATGATATTTCTAAAATGTTGCTATTTTTTTAAGTATAAAATGCATTCTGGTTGGCTGTGGCCTTGGATCTTGGCAGATGGCAGATTGGGGCCCCGGGATTCTAAGCCAGGAGCCTGCCTGGCTGCTCTGGGCCCTTTGGGCTCTAAGAAGGGTATAGTTTGGGGGCCCACCTATGTGCAGTTCACTCTGGTGCACAGCATTTGATCCAGAGCATGTTCCCTGCACCCAGCCAGGCTGCTAGGGTGAAACACCATTGTGCTGTGACTCTTGACACAGAAGGAGTCCAGAGGATTGGGGACTGCATGATGAATTGGGTGTGAGCCAAACTCCTTACGGACGCTTCCGGAGAAAGGAGCCTTTGGCACCGAGGCACCAGGTGTTTTTCATCCCATGACTTCCCTACTGCCTTATAGATCTCCCTAGATTTCCCCCTGGGGCTTCCACTGGGAAGTATGGTTGTGGCGGCCTCTCCTTGGGCCAGATTCTGCTATTTTCTGAGCCACCCTTGACACGCGGCGCAAGCCAGCCCATCCTTTCCCTGCCCTACCGTCAGGACCTGTACTTACTCCCCCACATACAGGAAGTCACACCATACCCTGTGGGCTCCAACTGCACCCTGTTTGCCTTCCTGGGAAACCCCAGACTCCACCCACCGTGACTTGGCCCCTGCCGTGTCCCTGAGCATCCTAGGTGGTGTGCAAAGGAGAAAATATTTCCTGACTGGGAGGGATGGGGGGTGCATTGGGTTAAGGAGCCAGCTCCCCCATCACAGGGTGCTAATGAATGGGTTGGGTCAGAAACAGACAGTAGTGCCCTGAGGCTGCTCTCCAGGGAAAACGCTGGTGGACAGACATGCTCTCCTAGGATGAAATGCAGACTCCTCGCAGCTGCCAGGAGAAACATCTAGCCCTAAGGATGTGCATGAGTACCTAGGGTTTTTGCATTTCTCTGTGAGAGTGTTTCTTTTTTTATTCCCCCTACTGCTGAGAGGTGCACTAATTTGAGCATTTTGTTCCTTACCAGAGCAGTGTCCAGATGGGGTGCCCAAGGTGCCTTAGGGATCCACTGTAGACTGTGAACTAGTTAGCAGATCTTGGGAGTAAGGGCTGTTTTTTCCCCTTGGGTTCAAATTGTGCTCTGAAGGCTTCAGTGGGATTCCATTTCATTCACTGGGATAGCCGCCCAGGTGTAGTTGTGATAGTGTCTTATACTTCAGACATCAAGCTGTTGTATTGGAAGGCTGGTGTGTGTCAGTGAGAGGTCTGTACCCGGGGACTGTGGAGGCTGTGGTGAGCCCTTCTCTCACGAGTGGGGTTGGAGTACTGCCAATCCCCTATGGCCCTAGATCTGTGCATGCCGAGGTGTGAGAGGCCCAGCTCCTTTAGCTATCAGAGACCCTAGGCAGGTGAAGGTGATGTGGCCTGTGATTTGCACGGAGGTAGAGAGGTAAGTGGTCTTTGGAGGGAACTGTACTCACGTCTGCAGGAAAAGGAGAAACAGGCAGCCAAATCTGACAGCACAGGGTATTATCAGGTGGGTTCCCACGCAGGTCCTCTGGTGGCCTGACACACCTTATTTTCTGATTTCAGACTGGAATGGCGCGTTTAGGTTGCTGCGGCCTTGGACTTTAGCAGACAGAAGATTGGGGCCCCAGGGCTTCACGCCAGAAGCCCTGTAGCAGCCCGGGGCTGACAGGGCTCTAGAAAGGCTACAGCTTTGTGGCCCGCGCATGCGCAGTTCATTCTCCCTGCCTGGTTTGGGAAGGTCCCTCCTCTGCAACGCATTTGGGACAGAGCTACTGAGTGTGTGCGAGTGTGTTTTTATGAACCTTGCATAAAATCCAAAAGAGCTAAGAAATCAAAAACCTCAAAAGTAACCAAAAATCATGTGAAAGAGTAGTTCCCCAAAGGTGAGTTTTTCCTTAGAAACCCGAAAAAAAATCATAATCACAAATATGATCATGTTTATGCTTATGATCATAAACATGATCTCTCCCAGTGAGAGCTAGGTGGAAAAGTGGACCGTGAGAAGGAGGCAGATTCATTCATTACCTAGTTCTATACCAGAGAGAAAACAGAGTAAGTCCTAAGATAAGACAAGTGAAATAACAGCCATCACAAAGACGAAGAGCCTCCTCATAAAAAAGAAAAATCCATCCTACAAAAATGCCACCCAGTCATAAGACTCAATCCCTATTTCCACAAAACCATAAACTTGATTTGAGCTCAGGCGATGATCCCAGGGTCACAGGATATAGCACTGTGTGGAACTCTGTGCTGAGCCTGGAACCTGCTAAAGACTCTCTCACTCCCTCTGCCCCCTCTCCCACTCATATGCTCTCTCTCTCTAATACAAAAAAAAAAAAAAAAAAACTTAAGTAAAAAAATAAATGATAAGCAAAAATAAAAAAGAATAATTGAAACTTTCAAATTATACCTGCTAAAATAAATATGTAATAAAATAGCTGAATAACAGAATATCAATGTACTTAATTATATAAATTTAAAATATAAAAAGCAATCTGTATTAGAAATTCAAGAAGGTAGTTTCTATTTCAGGGAATATGAAGCAACAGATATCTTGAAGGACTTCCCACTACAAAACATTTAGATCCAGGGTAATTTAAAAAAACTTTTTTTTTTGAATGTTTGCAGGGTAATTGTTTTAATGTTTTGTTGATCTTTCAGGAAATTAAGGAAAACTCCAAGAGAAAAAGAAAAAAGAAAGCTGTAACTAAGCAAGAAACCATATGTTTTAGGAACAAATGAAAGGTAGGGGTACCTGAAAGATGAGTTTCCAGCATTGCACTAGGCCTTGGTTCCCAAGTGTACCAAGGTGACTGCATTCCTGGTTTAAAGTCACTAGTACCCTCTAGTGACTAGTCTCCAGAAGAAGAAACAGCAAATATATTCTGGGGGAAAGCATCAGTAATTTTGGCCCTTAAGATTTCCACAAATTCAGATCAAACATAAATGAGCCTATAGTCTAGGGAATGGAAACACAGAAGAAAACAGGTTTCTATGAATGAAACTCAATAGTCAATAATAAACACAAACTTAAATACCCAAGAACTTATTGTATTGAAATTATCAGATATAAACCATAAAAGAACTTGTATAAGATAGTTTTTTTTAATGGAAATAGAAAAATGAGCAAGCAAGAGTGACTAGATTTTAAAATAAGCAAATAGAATTTTGGAAATGTAAAATAAAATTGTTGACATCAGTATATCAGTGGATAAAGCAGCATATTAGACACTGATAAACACAATTAATGACAACATAGAGATTAAAGAGATTAGAAAATGTGGAAAGGACTCAAGACACCCAGAGGATAAGATGAGAAGGTCTAACATAGATCAAATCAAATTCCCAAGAAAGAATAAAGAAAATAGAAGACAGGAACCATTTGAAGAGACAATAACAGAATTTTCTAAAACTGATAAAAGATAATGAACCCACAAATACAAGAAACACAATGTATTCCAAATAGGATCAGAAGAAATTCAGACCTTCAAAGTTGTAATGCATCTGTAACACACCAAAAACAAAGAAAAAAGAAAGTGATTGACAAGTGGATAAATCTAATTAAAATACTCTGTATTATATAACAAATATAATAATGATGATGATGCCTAAGTTTCCAGGCTAAACAAAGACACAATACGGAAGTGTTCTAGCATGTTATTCAGGAGGTCAAAGGTACCAAAATGTACAGGAAGGGTGTTATATATGAACGTTAGATGTTTGTTTAAATATACATGGCAACAATATCAGGGATAAATATTAAAAGAATAGAAATAAAGACTATAACTTTGAAGCACTAGAAAAATAAATAAATAAAAAAGAACTATAGCAAACTCCAGGAAAAGTAATGAAAAGAGAAAGACAATAAGCATATGCAAAGCTGAATGAATGGAAAGCAAACAGTAAAAAAAATAAGTAAAGATATAAAGGATTTGAATAACTATTTAAGTTTGATTTAATAAGTCAACATAGCAATATATCATTTTATCCCAAATGAACAGTGAATATTCATTATTTTCAGATAAAAACAGAACACTTACATATACCAATGTATCTGTCAGGGTACAATCAGGGGACACAACCCATACTAGCACACTAGTCCTCAAAAGAAATATCAACACAATTTAAAAATAAGACCTTCAACCTAATCATGATTTACTAACACTGTAAATTAAAAACAAAATGCTCCACCTACTACTTGTGTAGGAAGGAAAACCTACGCATGGGTATATTCATTTTCTATTTCTGCTGTAACAAATTATCACAATTTAGTAGCTTAAAACAACACAAATTTATTACCTTACAGTTCTATAGGTCAGAAGTCCAACATGGATCTCAACAGATTGAAGTCAAGGTGATGGTATGCAACCTTCTTTTCTGGAGGCTCTATGGAACTATGTTTTCTGTTTATTTGGGTTGTTTATAGAATTCACTACTTTGTGGTCCTGGACTCAGGTCTTGTTTTTCTTGCTGGCTACCGAAGGTCTTCCCCAGCTTCTAGAAGCTACCACATTCCCTAGCTCACAGTTTCGTACTTTTGCCTTTAAAGCCAGCAACAGTGGCTTAAGTCCTCATGTTGCATTTCTCTGACCGCCTCTTTTGCCTCACTCTTCCCTTCCCAAGATATTTTGTGATTATATTGGGCCCACCCACATAGGATAATAAGGATAATCTCCCCATCTCAAGGTCCATACCTTAATCACAATCCAAGTAAATTTTGCCAGGTTGTCAGGTTGACATGGGTATCTTTGGTGGCCATTATTCTTCTTACTACAATCAGATTGGCACCAAAAAAAAAAAAGAAAATTGACATCTACTGATGGTTAGGATGAAGTAAAATAGCATTATTGTACATGTATATTAATAAAGCCCTTTAAAGCCCAATTGGATGATATCTATCTAATTTAAAATATAAGTTTCAGCCCTGATTCCAATTCTAGGATGCTCTCTTGAAGAAGTACTTGCACATGCACATAGAAGTATAGGATATTTTGTAGTACTCTTTGCAAAAGCAAAAATTCTAAAGAATCTACATCTCTACCTATATGGTAATGGTTAAATAAATTATGATACATCCATGAAACATAATACAATGCAACTTTCAGGAGAATGAGACAGAGCTTACTGAAAGTACTGACTTGGGGAAAAAGTGGAAATATATTATGAATCAGAAAACATGTCGCTTAATATGTGAGATGAAAAGCAGCTAAAATAAAATCTGTGTCTTTGAAATTTAAAAGTACCCACCTAAATTACTTACATTAAAAAGGAAATCAAAAATGAAAATAGAGACTATTAAGAAATTACTGACAAAATCTATGTGATGAGCAAAGAAGCACTTCGCAAAAAAAAATCATAGACTTAAATGCATCTATTAGCTGTCAAGAAAGAATTAAAAATAAATAAACTAAGCATTTAATACAAGGAGCCAAATTACAATAACAAAATCAACTTATAAGTAGTTGATATTTATAAAGATAATACAATAATTAATGAGTTAAAAATATAGGAAAAAAACAGAAAGAATTTAAAAACTAGTTCTTTAGGAACCAAAACTTCAGAAAATCTTTTTTAAAGAAAGATTAAAAAATATCAATAAATAAAATTACAAACAAGAAAAGGAACATTAGGCGATATTTTTTAAAGTAAAATCAGTAACATGGAGATTGTCCCGATAAGTTGGGGTGGAGGGAATTAGATGAAATGGACAGTTACAGAAAATTTCTCAGAAGGGCTTAAGCTACAGAATTTGAGTTTTAAAAGAGATAAGAAACTTAAATGATAATGAAAAAAGATATTGAAAGCATAGCCAATACCTACCCTTCCCCCAAAATGCACAAGACCCAGTTTTATTGGTCAATTATACCAAATTTAGAAAGAATAGATTCAGAACATAGGAACAAAGATGAAAAGCTTATCCAACTTTGTATCAAAATCATTATTATTTACAAAGACACTATAGCTACCTCTTACTCATGAATAGAAATTGTTATGACAAACAAATATTGGCACATCAGGCCTCGGATTCTAAGACATTAGGGTTTATCACAAGAAGGAAAAGTTCTACATTAAAATATCTATTGATATAATTCAAATCATTAACAGATTGCCTTAAAAAATATGACAATCTTGATAAATGCTAAAACATTTTATATAATTTCCCCACCTGGTGGTTCCAGTCTGAGGCACCATCTGTACCCACAGAGTTCAGGATGAATTCCACAATGTCACGCAACATGGGTTAAGGAATACACTTTTGGGGAGAAAGGGAAACAGGTACTTCAGTGGCTAGCAAGAGAAGAGATGGCATACATGGACACCCCTAATCCTTCCAACATGTCACAGGGAGGCCAACCAAGCCAGGGCACTGCTGACTCAGAGGATATGCAGACGGTTCCAGCAGAGGCAACGTAACCCCTACATCTCTACCACATCCGTATCCTCATCTCTTCCTTAAAATTCAAGCATGAGAGTCAAACTTGTGGATGGATAGAACACTCAGCCGCTTAGCACCTGGCTCTCTGGATTTGGAGTCAAAGCAGTTTATAGAAATTACCTGGGAAGGTCAGCCATCTGTCTTACTGAAGATTTTGGGGTGGTAGGATCTGCAGTCCCTCTGGTAAGGATGGGGTGGCTGCATTTCAGTGAGTTTTCTCCTGCTAAAGTAGAAGAAGCATCCCTGTCCCAACTAGTCTGATGTCTAAGCAAGCCAGCCTAAACAACATCAGCTGTGGACAACATCAGTGCACAATTCTGCCTGTTGCCTCACAAAAATTTAATTCCTATGTATGTCTTTTCAAATGTTCATAAATGTGGAGTAGAAATAAATCTTGCTTTATTGAGGAGAATCTACCAAGAACCTGAAGCAAGCCTCACATTAAAGTAATACAAGATCAAAGGCTTTCCTTATTTAAAACAGGAATAAGACAAGGAGGACCTTGCTTTTAGCATTTCAGGAGACGTTCTTAATACAGTAGGAACAAAAGAAAGATACATTTTTAAAAGACATCGTTGTCAATATGTGAAGACAAAATTAACTACCTAGAAAACAGATGTTTCTGAAATAGTGATAATTATATTCTTTGCCCTATCTCATGGTTATAAATGATCTGTTTGCCTTACAAAAGTCAACAAGCTTTTTACTTACAATCTGTGCACTTTTTGCATATATCCTAGTCTTCAATTTTCCTTCAAAGAGAAAATTAAAAATCAAGAAATAACCATGCATATATACGGATATTTAGGATACGATAAAATTAACATTTCAATTGGAAAATTGACTAGTCATGAAATAATGTTAAAATAGTTGGCTATCTACTAAGGGAAGGTTTAATTTAGATCACTTACAGTTAGATAAAAGAATAGATGGATGAATGATCTATAAAACTACTGGAAGAAACTATAGGGAAATATTTTTATAGTTTTTGATTGAAGAAGTTCTTCATTGACAAGACAGAAAAACTAAGAGCCATAAAGAAAAAATTAATAGATTTGCCTATCAGATGCCAGAAGCAAAGTAAAAAGGTAAGTGACAAGTTGGAAATATTTACAACACATACAAGAGGAAAAGGAACAACTTGAGAATTTTTTAAATAGCTCACAAAATCAAAAAGAAAAAGAACATTCAATTTTTTTTAAAAAATTGATATGAACTGGCAATGTACAGAAAAAATAAAAATGATCAATACGTATAAGTAAATATGTTCATATATTGAATGAAAAAAATTAGAAAGAGTAATGTAATATCTTGTTTCACATATCAGATTGACCCAAATGAAAAATTTGACAATATCCAGTGTTGGTTAAGATACAGGGAAACAAGTGCTATTGAGAAGCATACCAATTTGTACAGCTCTTTAGCAAACAATTTGGCAATATCTGTCAAATGTAAAAGATGCATACTACTCTGCAGAAATACTTGCACAAATGAACAAAAGAATAAAGTATTTATTGTACATTGCAATAATAAAATATTAGAAACATCCATCCCAATGGTATAGTTAAATAATATATGAGTTATTAAAAGACTAAGGGAGCCAATACGTACAAGCAGGGTTAAGATAAAGAGAGAAAGGAGGTCAACTAAGATAATAGAGTATTGTTTCATCTTCAGTGGGAAAAAAAAGTCTATATGTGTTGCCGGGGATTTTGAGGAAAGTCCATCAAACCACCCCTTCCCCATTTAGGAAACATTACAAATTGAGAGCTATAGCAGCAAACAGATACAGACAGAGAAAAATTTGCTTTTTATACAACAACTATCAATGACAAGATATCAGATGGAGTTTCTACTCTAAAAGAGTAGTTAGTAGAACAGGAAACTGATAGTAAACAGATATAAAATAAACAAGGTATTTTCAGATGCTGCTGAGTGCTTTGATAAAAATAAAATATACTATTAGAGAAGTTAAGGGGTGAGACTGGGATCAGAGGAACTACTTTAGAATCTGGTGGTAGGAACAGGTCTTTTTGCAGAGTTGAAAATGCAAGGTTTTAGCCTTGCAAGATCTAGGAGATCAATCAACAACAGAGCTGGATGGGTTGAAAGAACAAAAACTAAGACAGTACACCTAAAACAAAGTGAATAAAGGGGAGATAATCAAGAGTTGAAAATTTTTTAAAAGTAGGTAGGAAAGGCTGCAAAAGGCTTTTAGGCTTAGGTAGGTGTTTGGATCTTATTCTAAGTCCAAAGACAGGGTTTTAAACTCAGCCTTGAGATGATCCGATTTAACATTTCAAAAGGGTCATTTCCTGCTGGGTGCAAAGTGTAAGGAGGCAAGAAAGAGAGCCAAGCCAAAGGACAAGGGACAGAAAAGTGCCTTTTAGTAGCTTCTATGGTGTGACTTCTACATTGTTGTAAACTAACTAAGTGAGTAAAGTAAAGGCTACTCACTCAGAACTTGCTATCACAAGGGAGTCAGCCATCATCACTTTCATTCTGGCAGAGACTCAAAGCCAGATGGAGGGTTGGGAAAGCTTTATTTGGGGGGGGGGGGCACTCAGGTATGCTTTGATTGGAAGTTGTCAGCATGGGGAGGCCATAGGCAGGCTGACCAGAAGCAGGGTATATCTGTGTGTAATTGGTACATGTTTGGCATTTTCCACTTAGTCCTACATTGAAATCAGAAACAAAAATTAGGGAAGCTCTCAATTGTTAATGAAGTACTGGCTATTTGGGCCTGATTGTTACAGGAAGTTATTGCTTATCTTCTTGGATTGTCTCTAGAGATAGTATCTGGCTTCCTGCACGACTAAGTTGCAGTAGGTTGGCTTCCTGGGCTATTTATTTATTGTGGATACGAGGGTTAGGTCCCTGGACAGGTTGCTTTATGTTGTAGGTCAGAGTTCTGTTGTTACATGTGGTCTGGCCATTGTCCGTTTGTATGCTCAGTCTTTCATGTGGTAATGGTTGAAGAGAGTACTGACTGGACTCACAGCATTATCTGGCCATGGACCTGACAAACCTTGTTAACAGATTGGAAGTAGGAAGGTTAGGGAAAAAGAAGAATGTACAATGACTCCTAGTCTGGAGCCCTAACAATCAGATGTGATAGATAGTTTGTTCCTGGAATCAAACAGTTGAAATGTAGCTTGAGCTGTAAAGCTTAGCACTTGTATTGAGAGCAGGGGCCACCAAGTTTTTACGTAAAAGGCCAAACTATCAATTTTCAGCTTTTCAGGCCATATTGTCTGTGTTATAATTCTTCAACTCTACTGTTGCAGCATGAAACAGCTATCGACAAAAATATAAGCTAATGAGAATGGCTGTGTTCCAATAAAACTTTATATATAAGCAACAAAATTTGAATTTCATATAATGCTCTTTTGATCATTTTCAGTGATCTAAAATATAAAAACTATTCTCAGTTTATATGCCTTACAAAAATAGACAGTAGATAGGATTTGCCCTGAGGACCTCTGGTTGCTGACCTCTGATCTAGAGTCAAGGATTGTCAGGTGCACGTGCCAAACATTGTGTTAAGGCTTAATACAGATTATTTTATAATTTGCACAACTCTATGAGGTCACAGCTATTATTATACACATTTTAATTATCAGCAACTGAGTCTTAGAGAAGATAAATAACTTTTGCAAGATCACTTGCCTAATAAGTGCCAATATTATGTAACAGTATTTGACTTGGATTCAGCGTTAACACCTCTTTTACTAGACAGGTAAACTCAACTCACTTGGCCTCTCTCAAATCTAGTTGCCACAAGATTAAGAATATTAATAACACATCTCTATCTTGCTATGGTTGTTGTAGAACTCAAATAAATAATCATTGCTTAAATTTTACCCCACCAAGCACTTTTTTCTGACCATTATAAGAAGGAAAGTAGAGACAGCATTAAGGCAGCTATGAAAATAAGCATTATAAGCACAAGAACTCTCCTGCTTCCAAAAAAAGAACACCTCTATAATACATTTTATTTTTAAGAAGAAACTGGTTGAATTTACCATGAAGAGTTAAAAGAACTTTTGAGTTCCACAGAATTGTGTTAGATGAATTCATAGACATCTAGCAAAACACAGACATCAAGAAAAAAAAAAAAGCCAAGAAATTTTATAGTATTGAACAAAAACTATTGGTTGAGTTGAAAGATATCTCTAGAGGTTAATTACCCCACACCTTGACATCTTGCCAGTTACTAATTTCAGCTACCTTTTTATTATGACTTTCTGAACCCCATCTCTTCAAGTCATGCTACTTTGATATAATTCTTAGACACATCCAGTTTTTCAGGGTTTTAAAATTTTTTATTCAACTAGCACTAGCCCTCCAATGTCTCCTATGCAACTTCATATAGTTGTATGTGTGAGTGATTTTCTAGATATTCCCAGAAAATCTTTTTCACTCTGTTATTTCCTATTTGCTGACCTGTATTTTACTAAAATTTGGTTTTATTAGTTTGTTATTCTTTCATTCCTTAGAATTCTAAATTACATTTAATTATTATACCAATTAATATTTAAAAAATTTTACATTTAATGATGAAGACATTCATATTTTCTTGAGATAAAGATTATTAAAAATCCTAAAGGTGCTTTATCTTAGTTTAGTTACTTTTT
Source organism: Acinonyx jubatus (assembly GCF_027475565.1). Classification (NCBI taxonomy): domain Eukaryota; kingdom Metazoa; phylum Chordata; class Mammalia; order Carnivora; family Felidae; genus Acinonyx; species Acinonyx jubatus. The sequence continues at coordinate 46,062,525 of NC_069391.1, forward strand.
CCTTTCAATCATAACCCAGAGACTCATTACATAACAATTTCTACTTTAATGTACCTGAAAGAATTTGCTATTTCAATGTATAAAATATATAATGTACATATACGAATGTATACTTAGATTTCTGAGAACAGAACTCTATCTATAAATAAATGCTGTCTAAAAGAGAAGCTAAATAACAGCAAATTTATCACTGTCTTGTTTGAAATTATTGAATGGGTAATGCTGTATTTTGAAACATTCCTTGAGAAACTGCATTCGGTGAAAATAACCAAGAATTTCATTCTGTGAAAATATTAACCAAATTAGAACATTACTTAAAAACATAACGCTCAAGGTTAAAAATGCATGAAAAGCTGTAACAGTGATAATAACTTTAAGAGAATCCCCTCTAATTATGGAAATAAAGAGCAACAGAAGTGTAAATATAGCTCAGATTAATAATTTTTATTTTCCTCATGTCTATTCCTTGAATATGTAAATCATTCCAAGCCATCTTGCGTGCCTCCATGGACACTTATGCTTATTTTAAAATGACAGCTACAAAATGAACAGATTCCAATAGCTTCACAATGAAAGAAATTTAGCAAATGTATTAATCTTAGCCTTATTACATTGGCTAGAGTTACATTGGAAGAATAATAATTTATTGACTTTAGCAAAGTCTTAAACCTGTTATCAAGATGGGACCAAAAAGGGGCACCTGGCTGGCTCAATCAGTTAGACGTCTGCCTTCAGCTCAGGTCATGATCTCAGAGTTCATGGGTTCAAGCCCTGAGTTGGGCTCTGTGCTAACAGCTCAGAGCCTGGAGCCCGCTTCAGATTCTGGGTCTCCCTCTCTCTATGCTCTTCCCCCACTTATACTCTGTGTTTCTCTGTCTCTCAAAAATGAATAAATTATGTTTAAGAAACATTAAAAAAAAAAAAAGATGGGACCAAAAACAAAACAAAACGAAAACAAAAGATGGGACAATAATGGCAAACAATGGCTATTTGCCCCAAATTCAAGTTTTATTATTTTAAACATTTTATCACTTCTTGATAGGCACAAACATGAAAAAAGACATGCATTTCAACAGCATGCTACAGGACATAGGCAGACTAACATTTGTTTCCTGACCAATTTGTGACGCTTCCAGAGCAAAGTGAAAACTTGTAGCTTCACTATACCTGTCTCTAGGTTGACCTCATTCAGTGAGTTGGGACTACCATTGACCAATCTACCTTCAAAAAAAATAAAGAGAGGGGCGCCTGGGTGGCGCAGTCGGTTAAGCGTCCGACTTCAGCCAGGTCACGATCTCGCGGTCTGTGAGTTCGAGCCCTGCGTCAGGCTCTGGGCTGATGGCTCAGAGCCTGGAGCCTGTTTCTGATTCTGTGTCTCCCTCTCTCTCTGCCCCTCCCCCGTTCATGCTCTGTCTCTCTCTGTCCCAAAAATAAGTAAATGTTGAAAAAAAAATTAAAAAAATAAAATAAAGAGAAAATTAGAGAATTATGATTGTTTCAGCAACAGCTCACATGTGTCAATACTTCATTTTTGTCTTAGGAGCTCAGATTTTTAATTTTCAATTCTTGCATATGTAATTTTATGGCTACTTTTTCTGATCCAATTAAAATTATTGATTCATTCATATATTCATTCAGAAAACATTGGTACTTTTTGCTAGGTTCTAAAAATCTGTAGATGAATTTAACTGTTCCTACCCATAAGAATAGTATAGTGAGAGTTACAAAAGTGTGTGTGTGTGTGTGTGTGTGTGTGTGTGTGTGTGAGTGTGTGTATGTTACAATAGCAGTACAGTGTGGCAAATGCCATAGCAACGGTAGGGAACAGAAGATGTTTTTAGCTGCTTTGGCAGAATTGGGAAAGGTCCCTCACAGGGAAGGTCATATTTTATATTACCAAACAAGTAATATTTTGGAAGTTGCAGGGGAGGAAAGAAGTCCAGACAGGAAAAAAAGCATGATCAGAGGCACAGAAATGTGTAGGCAACAAAAAGAAGTCCAATGGGTTCCATGGTTGGGGATGGCAGAAAATGTGACTGGTAAGAAGGAGACTAAATGACCATTCATGAAGAAAGTTTGAGGGGTGCCTGGGGGGCTCAGTCAGTCAAGCTTCTGACTTCATCTCAGGTCATGATCTCAGGGTTTGTGGCTTCAAGCCTGGCATGGGGTTCTGTACTGACAGCTCAGAGCCTGGAGCCTCCTTTGAATTCTGGGTCTCCCTCTCTCTCTGCCCCTCCCCTGCTTGTGCTCTGTCTCTCTCTCTCTGTCCTTCAAAAATAAACATTAAAAATTAAAAAAAAAGAAAGAAAGTTCAATAAGGGATTCAAAATAGGTAGGAAAGTTGAATTCTAAGATCGCTTCCCACTCTGTATTATCAGTCTATATTTATATTGTTCTTGCTTCTGTGGGCTATTTATAAAGTGAATAATCAATGTCTAATTTACTTGTTAGCAATTCATAAGTTCATATAAAGTCTGCAAACACTATAAGTGTCGTTATACTCACAATAATTGAAAATGTCATACTAGCTACTGACTAATGATTCCTGTAAACTGTTTCAAGCTATTTTCTTTATAAGATGTTTTTGGAAGGACCACATAACTCGGCTAACATTTGCCTTAACAAAATGTCTCATAGGTAACTGGGTTGCAAGTTCTATAATGACTATACTGAAGAGATTAAAATGATCAATTTTATTTTTATAGTCAGACAAGTGACTCAAGATTAATATTAATAGCAAATTTCTCTAGAAAAAAAAAAGTGTAATCATGGTTACAAGAAGCCCAGACATTTTATATGGACACTTTCAATTTTAAATTATTTTATACATGAAATCAAGTGTCCATGTGAAACCTAAATATTCACATACACATTGCATAATGGTATCACAGAATTCAAAATCTCTAACTTTAAGAATTAGTGTTGGTAACAGTCACCAACCATTTTGTGAAAATGATTTCTGTTTCTTCTGCTCAGTTCATACAAAAATTAAATTTACGACATTATGTATTTTGTTGGCAAATTGAATAGCTTAGTATTTGATCCCAATATCTTGGAGGAGAACCTCTTTGTAAGTAATAGTGGTCCTGCCACAGTTTTCGCAATCTAACCATATCCCCAAGGTCTGCCAAGTTCTAAGTGTAGTAGAATAAACACAGACATACTTTCATGGAGAGAATGTGCCAGTTTTTAATCATCCCTTTAATCACCTCCAACATCTGCCAGCTTTTCTCTTTCTGAAAAGTGCTGCCACTTTTAGCATAACCCCCAAGAGGCAGGTGCAATATACAAAAAGCATGGTGTGGTGCTTTCCAATTGAGTCCCTCTTGGCTTTCAATTGAATGATGTCCCAGCCTGGTTTGGCGGAGATCAGATGGGGAACTCCCCTCCTCCAACAATCAGTTTGACAACACCACAGGACTACTAAGTCCTAAGGCTTTCTAGCAGTCCTTGAAATAATATTTTTTTTAATCTGAAGAGGAGGTTCAGAATTCAAAAGGATAAAAATGGCATGAACTAGGTAGACACTAATATATACATGAGCAAAAATAAACAAATTGCAGGAACTATATAAGATTCATCAACAAATCAGATGTCTACATTTCAAACAGCAATTCTGATTGCAAATTAACTGGGTAAGATGAAGTATTGGAGACAGTTTACAAATCAGATAGATTCAAAGAGTGCTCCTACTGGGGCTTGGCTTAGAATAAATCCTGCCTGAGTACCCTGAAATTCTGAGTTTAAATAATCAATTGCTATTGATTTTTCACTTTTGTTCTGCCAACATTTGGTTATTCCCTGGGTCACATAGCCTTGCCATTTGAGCCAAAGTCAATAAAGAATTTATTCATTCATTAGAATCTGTAGAGGTAGAATGTAATGCTGAAAAATTACATTTCAGATTTTCTACAGTAAATATCCAACATTTTGTGTGGGATTTTAATGTCTATGACAAATCTGCGTTAAAGAATAGCAGCAACATAAACTTACGCCTTGTGAGGGACTAGTTTTGATGACTTAAATTGCTTCACTGCAGGAAAAAAAGTAACTTTAAAAGAATCTAACAGTAATGTTTTGGACCTTGTAACAGGACTGAATATTAATTTGCTCAATATATTAATAATCATGAAGTACTGTACTATTTTCTTTATATTTCTTGGAAGTATGAGATGCAAATAGAGTATTATGGCCTGATCTCAGTTGGCCAATTTTGTTTCAATAATAAGTTGTTGGTAAGCACAGGGAAGTCAAGGTTTATGTAGCAATATCAAAGTATAATGGCTCCCAGTTTGTCTAATCTTTATAGCTAGCGCCTGTGAAAACATCTCGATTAACTACAAAAAGTTTATCTGGTTCTACTTATTACACTAACTCTAAGTATTCTCTTTAATTTGTATGCAAAAAGACCAAGATGCCTTGCAGTGCTCTTCATTAGGTGGGAAGCTCTACCAATCACTCTCAACAATAATATCAAATGGTTTTTGTTTTTGTTTTCAGAGTGAAAGAACACAAGCAGGGGAGGGGCACAGAGAGGGAGAGAAAGAGAATTCCAAGCAGGCTCCACACTGTCAGGGATGTGAGATCATGATCTGAGAGATCATGACCTGAGTGGAAACCAAGAATCAGATATTTAACCGACCAAGCCACCCAGTATGGGCGCTTTTTTTAAGTATATGAAAATGGTAAACATTGCTCAGAATATTTTGATAAATTAATAAGGTTCTATTTCATGATATCATTTAGCAATTATTTTCTAAGATATTATAACATTTCCTTTTAGAATCATTTGTCTATTTTTTACCTGTAAACCTCTTCCAGGGTAACAGTTGGTGTACAATCTTAACCACTTCCTTCCATGATTCAGTATGCAAAGCTCTCAAATCTATGACTATGGAAACTTCCTGGATCTTGTTTTTAAAGTTTATTTAATTATTTTTTAGTAATCTCTACACCTAACCTGGGACTTGAACTCATGACCCTGAGATCAAGAGTCACTTGTTCTTCTGACTGAGCCAGCCAGGCAACCCCCACTTCCTACATCTTCTATAGCTTTTCTGATATTGTACAGCCTTCATGTAGTGCTTTTACAGTAACAGAAATTTTCTCATCGATTTTCCATTCTTTTTTTTTTTAATATAATTTATTGTCAACAGTGTGCTCTTGGCATCAGCAGTAGATTCCCATGATTCATTGCTTTCATACAACACCTATCCTCACATGAAGCATTTCCTTATTTTACTACTAAGGAAACAGGTACCAAAAGATTAAGTGAGGGGCACCTGGGTGGGTGAGTCGGTTAAGCTTCCAACTTTAGCTCAGGTCATGATCTCACAGTTATGAGTTCAAGCCCCGCATTGGGCTCTTGCTGTCAACACAGAACCTGCTTCAGATCCTCTGTCTCCCTCTCTGTCTCTGCCCCTCCCCTGCTCATACTCTCTCAAAATAAATAAATTAATCTTAAAAAAAAAGATTAAGTGAAACCAAGATGTAAAAACACTAGTTACAGAATTCAGATTAGAGCTCATCACTCACAGTTTCCATTTGTCCTGCTCAAATTAAACTTTAAGGTTAATTGTTTCTACAAAGTCATTAGTTTCAAACAATGTTCCACAAATTCAGTGATGTTTTAGCTACACAATCTCAATCTGGGACAATGAAGATAAGTGCCACTATCTTTTAAAAGTTAACTTATAGGGGCACCTGGGTGGCTCAGTCGGTTGAGTGTCAGAGTCTTGGTTTTGGCTCGGGTCATGATTTCATGGTCATGCCATCAGGCTCCACCCTGGGTATGGAGCCTGCTTGGGATTCTCTCACTCCCTCTTCCTCTCCCCCTCCCCTGATCCCTCTCTTTCTCTCTCTCTCAAAAAAAAAATTGACTTATAAACATTAATTTATAAAATTAACAAAATACTAGATCATTTGAACAAGATCTTCTCTCAAATAAACTAATACATTAATGTAAAATTTACTAGTCCAAAAAGGACTATCTGTCTTACATTTCCATCATAAGTTCTTAAAATAATTTTAAGTATGGGAGGAAGGCTAAGTCTTGAAGAAAATACATAAAACAAATATTTGCCTTAGGTTTCTTCTTATTAGCAACCATTAGAAACCCACAGGGGGATCTTCCAAATCCCTATCCCATCATCCAAAGTACATATTTTAAACAATTCTTTAGATTCTTATGGATTTTTGTTCTTTTTCATGTCAAATAATTCATTCCTATATTAAGACTGACATTTTGAATCATAAGATATTTTTACCAAATAAAAAATTAAATGATTGAATATCTCAACATTTTCATTTTACAAATATAAAATGTAGATTTCAAAGATAGATTCAACAGTGGTTTTTGTGACTCTAAATGATATTTTCTTTCTGCTTTTTCAAAACAGGAAAAAAAAAAATTAAGTGAGGGTTTGTATGGCATACAAGTGAACACAATTAAGGAAACCCTCATTGTTGTCTTCTGAATAGACTTGTCACATTACTATTCACAGCTTTGTCTAGTGACAGTGGAATATCAAAAAGATACTGAATAATATAGCAAAAATCTATTGTGCCACTGAGATCTAATCTTTGTCTGAATGTAATTGCCTTATTAAAAGATTTGCAAGCTTACTCTTTCTGTGATTCTAAAATAAGCCAAGAAAAACCATGCTGTAAAACTGCAACTGTAGTCTCTATGATATGACAACAGCATGTAAGTCAAACTGAAAATTAAAACCCCGTTCCGTGGTTCCCCAGCAATGGCATGGATACTTCTAGTCCTGCAATTATCCCTGGTGGTATGAATGGCATTTGGAAGACTTTCTTCCCATGAACTTAGCTAAGAGTGCCTGAGGAACTGCTTATGTAAATACGAATACCTCATTTAGATTGTAATTTATGTTCCGGGCAGTGTCTGCTTCTTAGTACCTGTTCATTATAGCTAATAGATTCAGGATAAGCTCCTTTGTCTTTTTTCTCCACCCCCTTCCTCGAAACACTTTGCTCTAAGCCTTCCTAGGGGGAGAACAGTTTCACTGTTCAGTGGAAATAGATAAGTAATTGCACATACTGATGCCAATACCCTTACAAATTGTCAGCTTTAGCAAATAGTGTAAGTGGATGAATCTTCTTCATTTTTGTTTTGCCCTTCAGCCTATTCCTTTGTTATATATTGTAATGTTATACTTTTATGATTTTGTGAAAGGCATTGCTTCCCACCTCCCCCCACTCCCTTCACTCAGATACAATAATAAGACATAATACAAGCTCCACAGTAATAACAGCATTAATTCACTTCGATTATGGCCTCAAGTCCTTATTCTTAATAGAGAAATGAACAACAACCAATTTCATTCTCCTATAATATAACTATCTCATTTAGGAAACAGTAGCCACTTTAACACAACCCTTTCAGTAAGAGTAGATTGGGCAGGGAAAGGGGGCAAGAGCTGTTGATAGATGCATGTGCATTTGTGCAATGTGTAAGCCAGAAGAATTTTTTGTTTTTCATCCAGCCTTGATGGGTTTTTGCTATATATTCAATATGTATAAAATATGAACATATGTAAATTAGAGTTTTTCTTCAATATTCTCTTTGCGCTTCATTAGAATGAGAGTCATCTGTTCACATAATTGTGAACTTAAAACCACTTGTTTGCCAAAATGAAAGTATAAAGTTAAGTCTACTCAGAAACTATGATTCATCGCTATGATCACCATGAAACATCAATTTAACACTGAAAACTATATTTGAGATCATCTTTAAAACACAAATATTTGACATAACTATATAAAATGGAATTCATTCCATGACCGTATTAACAAAATTCCAAGAATAGAAGCTTATTTATAATAGTAAGCTTCTCCTTACAAAATCAAAACTTTGGTTAGCTCTTATGGAAATTAGGACAACATAACAATTATTAAAAGAACACTTTTTTTTGCAAATTATAGGTGCAAGAATTAAGAACACCCAAATATATTTGCACATAATTTTCATGGGCTCATTGACCTATGCCTTCACCTCTAAATCGTAATAATTTAAACATAATTATTGTTTCCTAATAGAAGGCCATTTCTTGAATGTTTTTCACTTCCTTTTTCCTTAAATCCTCACCAGATCTTCTGTTTAGAGTTTATATGGGAAGTTAGAAGACAGACACAGAAAATTAACATATATTAACAGTCTTATCATAAGTGAATGTCCAACTATTAGTGTTCTTGAAGAGGAATGAGGTAAATAAATGTTGCCTTACAGTAAGATTAATCCAAGTCTGTCGAGTATACAATATACAATTGTCCAGCTGAAGCAAAATTATTATGTCAAAACATTGGGCTTCTCACTTTATGCAATTCTGGCAAAACCATTTGTTCCTGCTCTTTCCAAAACCTCTTAGATTTGCAAGAATATAAGCAAAGAGGAATGTCCACCCCACTGTATCCCATCAGCAAATTAATCAAATTAAACACCCATTATCCTAGGGTATCTAAAGTTAGATGGACAATTCTGAGTGTAAAAGAGGGAGCTAGGAAATATTATACCCAGACGGCAAATGTAAATAAAAGTGTCTCATGAAAACCAGGAAGTATGGGTATTATATTCTACCCCCTATACTCCCCATTTCTAGGGCAGAATGGGAGATAGACGGGGTGTTACTGATGTGTCTTTGCCAAAGACTTGACTGTTCCCGAGGACATCCTTTGGTAGTCAAAGGGGTTAACTGTACAGTTGTAACATTTTGGGATCTCAATTTTTCATCCGTAGAATGAAAGTGTTAGAATGGATAATTTCTAAGATCACTTTACTGTTCTAATATTCTAGGATTTCCCACATGAACCTCAAGTTCTGAATTGTTAGGAAGAAGAAAACACAGAAAATGTTTTGCCCCTTGTTTTAAATATGTTACTCATATATAAATATAGGAAAGTATCACTTTTTTTTTCTAAAACATGAAGTCCGTGAGGGCCTGTTTTTAGAGATAAGTTTGGATGCTAACACCTTCAAGGGAAAACACTTCTTTTACGTAACTCTAAGAATAAAACAAAAATCAAAAAAATAAATTGTAAGTGATGCAAATATTGTCATAAACCCATGACATTTTTTAACACTTTGTAAGGCTAATACTGATCAAATAAATATTACATATAATATTTTCAGTCTTTTCAAATTATGCCCATATCGCTCCTCTTTTGTGTGTATCTCCTTACAGCCTCCTACAACTTCAGTGTAGATTATATTCTCTCTCTCCTTTCTGAAACAAATTACTTTAGTTTTGAGATATTGAATACTCATTTGCTTCTCACCAGACATGAATTTTTGTTCAGTTTCAGAGATTCCTTACAATCAAGATCAGTTACATTAAAATTTTATTTGAAGACAATGACTTGAAGCAGATGTGCATGCTTCTTAAAATTAGATCATTAAAATACATCCAGTACAATCTCATGAACATCCATTACAAATTTTGCATTTGTTGATATCAGTTGGTGATATGTTTTCTACATGTTTTGCTTTTAGTTTTAACTAACACAATAAAAGTTAGCCTAAATGTCCATAGAATTTGTGCAAAAGATACAAAATGCCTAACATCTCCATACAATATTTAGATTATTTTAGAAACCATTTATGAATCTAGCCATAATTTTTGGCTATAAAGAACTGGAAGATACGTTATATTTGTGGACATAACTTTAATGTAAGTATTTTTGGGAAATAATATTTCCATCACTATAATATGATATTATGATGTCCTAAATCTTTATTTTAAATTGGAAGATAATCCATTGAACATTTTCATTATTGTCACAGTCAATATGACAATAGTTATCCCACTGAAAAACTCTAATTCTCGTCCAATGTATTTAATGTATTTATGCCAAATGTGGATTTTTTATTAGTATTTCTTTGAAATGTAAACTACTAACTTATAAGTGCAATAACTAGTGTATTCTTCTTTGAAATTCCTGAGACACAATTTTTATACTGCATTTATATTATACCATGGCTCACATTCACTTCTGTTTTATCAGAAACAAGTTTTTTGAATTATATGCTCATATGGTCTATAATGCAGTGACAATACAATCAAAGAAAAACTACCATTTAACTTTAAGCTTACCATAGGCATTAAATATTCTCTGACAAATCTTATAATGCATGTTGGTGCTGTCATAGAAATATCTAATAACTCATCTTGAGAAATCAATTTGGATTAAAAATGAATACCACGTACACATTTCTTAATTAACCTCTTGATACTTTCAACAATATTTTCACCTTTATGGTATTTTAAATGAAAGCTATGTATAGACTTCTACTAAAATAATTTTTACTACAACTTTTTGTTTTATTTTGTCTTATAGTTCATTATAAAATTAACATATAACTATTAACATCTGTAAAACAGAGCAAAACAAAATGAATAAAATACATCCATTATCCCAACATCTAAAGACAGTTCTTATTACCCTTTGGTAATTTTCCTTACTGTCTTTATTCCATAGAATTTTTTTGTTTCTAATTTGACTGTATAAAACTGTGTATCCTGAATTGTGCATTTAACATTATACATTATTTCTTATAGTCATATAAACTATTCATGAATTTCAATTTGAATGACATTGTGAGAATTACATGAGATAAGGCATAGATAAAATCTAGTAGAGCTCATGATACATAGTAACTATATGTCAGAGTATGTCAGCTACCATCTCAACACTATATTTATTATTGTATAATATCCAACCATAAGGCTTTACCATAATATACACGACCACCTAATTATTAAAAGATATTTAAATTCCTTATATTTTTAGCCTTGTAAATAATTCTGGATTTGACATATTTTATACAAATAGCTGTTCCCACATTTTATATTATTTTCTTAGGACAGATTTCCAGAATGGAATTACTGAATAAAATAGGACACCCATTGTCAATGGCTTTTAATCTACATCACCAAATGTTTTGCAGAGGGTTTTCCCAACTTCTACTCCCTCTAGCAATGTGTAAGGTTGGCCCTCTCACGGCACCCTTACTGATATTCAATATTCTCTTTATTTTTTTTTCATGATACACACTCATCAAAGTTAATCATGTCCCTTACTATATCTGTCTCTAATGCCATATCATATTTTTATAATTTTTGATGAATGACATAATTTAAGAGTAACAGAAAAGGCATAATAATAATACAAAGAATTCTCCAATACCCTTTACCAGATTCCCTAAATGTTAGCATTTAGTCACTTTTGGTTCATTCTTTTTTCTTTCTCTCTCTGTCTATATGGATAGAATTATTTTCTGAAATGTGTAAATTGTATAAATGACACCTTTAAATAATTATTTTTATGTGAGCACAGTACAATTATCAATATCAGTAAATTAACACTGACACAATAATCATGTCTAATCAACAGATTAGACTTTTACCTAAGCATTTGTGCTATCTTAAGATCGGTTTCTTTTTTGTGGTTTTTTTCCTAGACTATAGGTCATCTTAACCTGTTTTTCGCATGGCTAGAAAATTTGTACACTAGACACTGTGGATAACACATTGTGGACACTGAATTTTGTTATCTTCATTTGAGAATATATTTGATTTTATTCTAGCTTAAAAGTTAACTTGGTGGGACTCAAATTCCAAACTGTCTTCCTTATGGTAAGCACCAGCCGAAATCTTTGCTCCCCTATTTAGCTTTTCTGACTTGATATTCACCAGATGCCTAGAGTTTTCCTCATGAATGCCCAGTTCAGGGATTAACTAAAGATTTGAGGAGAGATTATATATAGATTTAGACATATATATAGATTTAGACTCTATACCGTGGAGTACTTTTTTTATGAGATTAACCCCTTTCAATTTTGAGCTACTCAGAGGACTCCAAACTCCACACTCTGACACCACAAGCCAATACTTCTGTATCTCTTTACTCAAGCTGCAGAACACTGTTGGACTAGGAAGGGTCCTCCTGGAAAACTCTATGTAAATGTGGATCTCATTCAGCGCAGTTCTCTTCTTTCAAGGATCAAGTTTCTTTTTTTTTTTTTAAGTTTATTTATTTTTTGAGACAAAGAGAGACAGAGCATGAACGAGGGAGGGTCAGAGAGAGAGGGAGACGCAGAATCGGAAGCAGGCTCCAGGCTCTGAGCCATCAGCCCAGAGTCCGACGCAGGGCTCGAACTCACGGACGGCGAGATCGTGACCTGAGCCGAAGTCGGACGCTCAACTGACTGAGCCACCCAGGCGTCCCAAGGATCAAGTTTCTTTTAACACATTTTCCTGCTTTTAGTTAAATCTTGTGCCGTTTTATTTTTTTTAACTTAATTCACAGTTTACAATTTAAAAACAAAATTTTTTTTTTCAACGTTTATTTATTTTTGGGACAGAGAGAGACAGCATGAACAGGTGAGAAGCAGAGAGAGAGAGGGAGACACAGAATCGGAAACAGGCTCCAGTCTCTGAGCCATCAGCCCAGAGCCTGACGCGGGGCTCGAACTCCTGGACCGCGAGATCGTGACCTGGTTGAAGTCGGACGCTTAACCAACTGCACCACCCAGGCGCCCTGTCAGTTTACAATTTTTATCTGCAGGATTATTACAATACCAGATCCTTGCCTATTACCAGAACCAGAATTTAATAATTTTTGTAGTTTGTATCAGAATACAACAGATTTAAAGCAATATTTCCCAAAGTGTGTTCTGTGGAACACAAGTAGTTCCCTGATGAACAATCAAGAGGTTGTTATGTGGTCAAATACCTAGGAACCCTGCCTAGTATTTCACCAACTATGCCTCTTAGATATTTATAACTGCGTAAGCATATTAAAGAATAGTCCAAGTCCTCAAGAGCATAAAACTATTAAACTTTAACATGGGTTTCATTGGCTTAATAAATATTTATTAAGTGACATTTTAGTGTGTGTTTTTTTTTCAGACATATTTCATTATGGGACTCTCTTTTCTTTTCTTTTTTTTTTTCAAAACTATCCCAAAACGTATCCCAAAACTATGTAACACACTTTAAAAATGCTGCCTTAATTGCATGGTCTTCACCTAGAATTTTATTTTTCTCTCCTGGAACTTCATTTCAAAACTTTTCTATTCCAGAAAACTGGTGTGTTACTCCATAAACACATCTCATTTGCTTTTGTTTTTTTTTTTTTTTCTACCTGCATGATTTTATTTAGGGCAATTATTTTATCAATGTATTTCCTCCCTAACTAGTAAATTTATATTTCTCAATTATTTTACCATGAAGGTCGATGCAGTTTTACTGCTTTTATTCAAACCAGAATGTCACTACAGACCTAGAACAGTCCATAAAATTTCTCTCAAAGATGTAGCATATATTGGCATGCAGAATAAAAATGACAACAGATTTATGACCTTTGTTGTTTGGTTATCTATTCCTGTGAGCCAAACTACCCCCAAAACTTAGTGTGTAAACAGTAACCATTTTATTTATATCTCACAATTTAGTGGGTCAAAAATTCAGGCAGGATTGGGTTGTCAACTTTTTCTTTTCTACATGGCATCAGCAGAGTTACTCGGGGACATTCAGCGAGCTTCTAGTCTGGTTTAGTAAGTTTTAGATGGCCTCACTCACTTCCCTAGTACCTTGACCAGGATGGCTGAAAGGCTAGGCTCAGCAGGAAACTTCTGTATCTCCTGTAACCCCAGAGCCTCTCCAGGTGATGTCTTCCACTAAGAAGTAGGATGTTTTCCACAGGGGTTCAGGGTTCTGAGAGGGGAGAGTGGAAACTATAATTCCTCTTAAAAAAAAAAAAAAAAAAGCAAGGCCCAGAAATAGTCAAAGGGTCCCTTTTCTCATATCTTATACCCTTTGTTAATGTAGTCATTGACCATCCTAGATTCAAAGCAAAGATAACTAGACCCCACTCTTGGGGGATTTCTATGAATTTGTGTTCATCTTTATTTAATCCACCATGCTATTCTCGTGGTAAAAAGCAGTAGACATTTTGCAGAAAGTGATATGAAAGAAAGAGAATTCTGTTCTATTCAAGAATTATATAGAGACAATAAGCTAGTACAAATTGCTAGTGTTAAAATATATAATTGAGGAAATTATCAGAGACACTGCAAACATCAAAAATATACAAGAATATCAGGAACAACTTCATACCAAAACATTTGAATATTTAGACAAAAACGGAAAATTTCTAGAAACATGTAACTTATAAAACTGATTTAGGCAGAAATAGAATCATCTAGATAGTCAACTACTATTGAAGAAATTTAATCCAAATAAAAAATCTTGCCACATTTGAAAACTCCAAGCCCAAATGATACCACTAATGAACTGCAAACATTCAGGGAGTAAAGGTTCCAGTCATATACAATCTTCCAAAGAATATATGCATAGAAGTTATATTCCCTAAATCATTTTATGAGCTAGCATAATCTCATATATGATATGTTTATTAGGACTATCAGCCTATAATTGCCTTTTCTTGTGCTGTCCTTCTCAGCATGTCAGCAACTCCAGTTTGTCATTATGTAAATGTGTAAAAAATGTAAAATATAGCTCACATTACACATTCAGTATTAACCTGCATTATCAAAAATTAATTAAACATTAACATGTGTTAATGGATGATGATCAGTCCCTCTCAAGAAAAGAGACATAAATGATTGGATTCCACAGTCTTCTTTTTCTTTTAGATTTTCTGGATATAGCAAGGGGAAAAAAAGCTTTTAATGTTCGTTTTCTGTTTTCCTCTCTTTCTCCCTATCACTACTAAAGACAAATTTGTCATTCATTGCCCCTTTTAGATTCTCTTCCTTCCTTCTTTGTGCTGAGAGCCCCTTCTCTGGACCTGTTCTTTTGTAATGCAAAAATACAAGAATGAGAGTGGGAGAGGGAAGAAGGTGAGTCCTTAGCTACAAAGGCTACATTTATTTCTTTAACAAAGAAGTAAGATCCCTCAGAGAAATTACAAGATGTGTAAGGTGTATTTCTTTTTTTTTTTAAAGAACAAAATTGGATTTGGGACTCTGAGTACTTCTGTCTCTGCTGCCTGACCTCTTCCCGCCAGGACTCCTGGACCCGAAGGAACTCTGGCTGCGGCTGCCGCGGATCCGGCTGCGGTCCCTTTTTCTTCCTCTACTGCGTGAACTGTGCCTCTCGCGACTCTTTGACGTGTGTTTGTGAGACTTCTTCCCCCGGTGACTGCTTTTCCTTTTCCTCTCAGCTTCCCCGCTTCTCTCGTAGGAATGCGATAGACTAGGGCTTCTCCGCCTCCCGGGCCTCCAGTAGTATTCGTCCCGGTGGCCAGTCCTCTCTCTCCTGTCCGAGCCATTGCCAAAGGAGGAGCCAGTCCGATCTGGAGACAGGAAGATGTCTCTATTAGCTTCCCAAAACTCATTGTTGGGATTTCGGAACACATGAAGAAAGTTGCAGTGTTTTCCTCTTGGACATTGTTGTATTTCAAATAAGCCACAAATTGCCATTTTCCATCGGGTCACGGGGCAGAATTCGCACCGAAGCTGCCGTCCTGCGTACCATCGTCCGTTAAACAGAGAAAGGGCGGCTTGGCATTCTTCTTCCGATTGATACTGAACGTACACGTTGCCCCTCAGGTGAGGTTCGAAGTTGCAGCTGACCTTGAACTGGATCACTTTCCCCACGCTCCTGAACTCGGGCAGCACGTCATCATAGAAGTCCAGGAATTGCTGGTAGGTTTCCTCTTCACTGTACTCGAGGCTCGCATCGGGGTCATAGTCATCCCGTCTGCACTGCTCCATTCCAAATGTCGTAAACATGCTTTTAATCAGAAGCGTGGGACTCGACGACGGGAAATTGTGTTTACGCAAACACCTGTCTCCAAATCTGCACGCTCCTGTTTTACCGTAGAACGGACAGTTAGCTCGATCTTTTTCCATTACCCTTAAGGCCGTGGGTGGTTCTGGGTTCTGCCATGTGGCACCATTTCCCAACTCGCTTTCAGCCTGCTCCAGCGTCTTCTGCACAGCTTCCTCCCTTTCTCTCTTCTCCTGGAGCTTCTGCTGCTCCTCCTCTCCTCTGTCCTTTCTCTGCTGCTCTTCCCACTCTTCCTTCAACTTTCTCTCCTGTTCTTCCTGCCGTTTTCTAGCTGCCTCTTCCTTTTCCTTCTTGATTTGGAATTCTTCTTGTGCCTTCTGCTCCCGAAGCAGCCACGCCTCGTGTAATTTTTGCCTCTCGGTCTCCGACAGCATCTCTTCTTCTGGGTGTTGTTCTTCAATAAAAGCAGCCTCCTCCTCCTTCTGGGAGAGTCCCGAGTCTCTCCGTCGAGCGAGTTCCTGCCGCCGTTTCTTTCGTTTCTCCTTCTTCAGGGCGGCCCTGTACTTTCTGTGGCTTGGTTTCTCCGGAAACGGTAACTTCTCGGGCGCCGCCATCTTGCCAGAGCCAGTAACGTGTATTTTAGAGAGCATGGCTTGGGAACACAACTTTGAGCCCCTTTTTTGTTCTACAGGTGCAAGTAAAGATTCAAATTACCTTTGAGTGACCATCGTAGTAGTAACTAACGTGACCGTGTTAGTCTTGGCATGCGTATGACACCCTTCAGAGAATGAGCGATAGAGAGTACTATCAAAGGCATGTTCCATTTTCCGAAAAAAATATGAAAAGAAACAAATTACTCATTCAACCCAGATATCAGCTGGGGATTTCCCGTGCTTTTTACCTGAGCAAGCTTGTCTTGATCTGTTACAAAATATAAAACTCTTACAAAAATTCCAGCAAATTAGTGACGGGCTCAGGTTCTCAGACTCTTCGGCCACCGTGTTTCTTGCCACCGTGTATATTATCTCTATAATGCATAGTTTAATCTGGACGTGAAACTCTACACCCTCACCAGTGTTAAACACACACGCTACTAATAGCGTGGAGGATTAATGACTTCAGTAGATTTTACTGACTTGGAAGAGGAGGAAAGGAAAAGGCTTGTATCTCAGCAATTCAAACAATTTCCTGTGAAATATTAAATCTGAACTAGTTTTAATCATTCTGTCATCTTAGTGTTGTAAGTCCCAGGTTTTTCCGGATCGTCTTGAACCCCTGTCCTCCTTTCTCTTTCCCTGTGTCCCATGTGGAGGACCTTTCCGTCTTCTGACAATGAAAATAATAACAGCTACCATCTATTGAGTATTTCACATATTTCAGGCACTGTGCTATGTGTTTTACAGGTATCACTCCATTTATTCCTCAGAAAAATCCTAGGAACTATTATCAGCCTTTTTACAGACGAGAAACCAAAAGGTCTAGTAATTTTTCGAAGTTCACACAGCTAATAAGTAGTAGGCTGGGATTTGAACCAATACAGTCTGATTCTAGAACTTCTTTAAACCGCTATAGTATATTACCTCCAACTATAATATATGACCTTGGCAACTGCCACACTCTTGCAACAAAATACAATTTATTGCATATGAGCTTTTTACCCAAAAAGTTCCTCACCATGAGAGGAATTCTGAGGCTAATTGCTAAGATGGAAATAATTTCTCTCTTTACACTTACACTTTTCAAGCTTGACCCAAAAATTTGGCAGAGAGCAAGGATATTTTTGTTGCCAAACCAATCTGTAGAATCAAAGCATAATGATCTGCTTGGAAAATTAGGAAAAGACAAGAGGAAAAAGCAGAGGTACAGAGAGGATCCAAAATGATACCTGTACCCTAAAATGAGTTGGGTCCTAGGGGAACTGCTCTGGTTGCAAAGACAGAGCCATAGAGAGCTCCTGGGTGGCTCAGTCAATTAAGCATCTGACTCTTGGTTTTGGCTCAGGTCATGATCTCACAGTCAGTTGGTTGTGAAATTGACACCACATCAGGCTTTGTACTGGGAGTGGAGTCTGCTTGGGATTCTCTCTCTCACTCTCCCTCTGCCCCTCCCTCACTTGCTCCTGCTTGCACACTTTCTCTCCCTCTCTCAATCAATCAATAAGATAAAGCCATGTAAATAATGTTGTATCCTACATGTATAGCTTCGGTATTAGTCTGTTAAATGGAGTCAGAATCAGAAAATATAGGAAACAAACATTAATTAGGAATTAGATGAGCTGAATGGTAGAAAAGTATGAATTCATTGTTCAGTATAAAGCCTTATCCTACAGACCAGCTGTGGGGAAGCAACCAGTAATATAAGATTGAAGACAGAAGTTAGTGCTATTGACTACACAGACACATAGTGGGGGCATTACTAAGGAGATCTGAGAACATTAGCCCCTGAACATGAGAGTCACATGGCATGTGGAGGTACTTGTACCTGTCTGGGTTCTTAAAGAAACAGAACCAATACAAGACCATGATAGATTAGATAGATAGATACATAGATATTGATATAGATTATTTACTGATTTTTATATTGTACACACATATACATACATACATACAAAGAAATTTTAAGGGATTGCCTTACACATTTCTGGGAGCTGGCTAGTCTGAGATTGGAAATCTGTAGGGCAGACCAGCAGGCTGGAAGCTCAGGCAGGATTTCTATATCATAATCTTGAGACAGAATTCCTTCTTGCCTGGGAAATGTCAGGTTCTGGTCTTAAGCCAGCTGACTGGAGGAAGTCCACTCACATTATCAAGGGCAATCTCCTTTACTTAATGTCAACAACTGTAGATGTTAAGTACATCTACAAAATACCTTCACTGCAACATTAGACTAATATTTAACCAAACAGCCAGGCACCATAGCCTAGCCAAATCAGCACGTAAAATTTTAGCCACCACAGTATTCTTGTGACATGTTTGGTTTCTACATCTGGTTACAAGGGGAAAAATTCATGGATCAACCAGGGGATTTGCCTCGGTTCAAGAAAGACTCAGGACTGAGAGGAGAGAGCAAGACTGGTGTAAGAATATTAGACTTTTCTTTGGAAAGCTAGTGAAAGGGGAGAGGCAACACAGACTAACTCAAATGATCATGACTTTTAAATATTAGGCTAAATAAGAATTACCTGTTTGGAAATATGTTTAAAATTCAGATCCCTATGTTTTTGATTCTGTAAATTTGTGCTAGAATCTAACAATCGTCCCAAGTGATACTGATGCAAATTGCAGAAAGATAACACTTGAGGAAGAATTAGAGTTAATAACGATGTTCATCCACAGCTAAAAGAGAAAGTGAATTCCTAAACATAATACAATCTCAGTGAGAATAAGCTTCAACCACTGAAATGATAGAGTGACCAGCTAGACCTGAATCCTATCATCCCACAGAATGAAGATAGCTCCACAAAACAAAAGCAAATGATAGCCTAGATATGCCAAGCAAATTTAATTTCAAAATAGCCATTTTTGAATGTACAAATGGAATCAGAACAAGTCACAATTGAAAGCCAGTTCAGAATATGGCCTGTACCCTACTTCCCATCCCTACGCCTTTCATTTGTTTGTGGTAATAAAATTAGAGCATATCACAGAGAAAAAGAACAAAGTAACTGCAATGCTAAGTGAACAGTTTGTTCTCTACCCAGTTTTCCAAACTGCTGTTTATGAAAAAAACAACTGTATTCTTTTTGCCAAATGAGATGCTCACTAGTTTGAATGACTTACATAGGATATATTAGAATTCAAGCATACCAAAGACAAAGCTTCTGACAGAAGATGAGCTTGAAATAAAATTTTAATTGAATTACTGTTGGTAATAGAGAACGAAAAGTGGAGTCAAACTTTCATCTTGTAAGACAAAGCACTATTATTATCATGTGTTTGAAACTGTTCTTGTAGCCATGCAAGGAGAATAAAAACCTCTCCCCCTTTGAACTCGATCTAATTCATAACTGCCATCCAAGGACCTCTAACCAGTTTCATATCATTTAGAGTTATGGATTTCTAGAATCTTTGATTTACAAGTGGACCTGATATTAGATCCAAATATCCAAATCCCCTACACTACATATTAGCCAACAGCTTCCAGCATCTCTTTTCTAACAGTGGGAAAGTATTATCTCAGAAGTAATGCCCCTGTATACTTAGCAATCTCAGTTTGAAAGTTTCTCCCTCCTGGGTGGCTCAGTCGGTTGAGCCTCCAACTTCTGCTCAGGTCATGATTTCACGGTTCTTGGGGTGGAGCCCCATACTGGGCTGTGGGCTGACAGCTTGGAGCCTGAAGCCTGCTTTAGATTCTGTCTCCTGATCGCTCTTTGCCCCTCCCCCGCACGTGCTCTGTCTCTCTTTCTCTCTCTCTCTCTCTCTCTCTCTCTCTCTCTCTCGGAAATAAACATTAAAAAACAATTTAAAAAAAATTTTTTAACGTTTATTTATTTTTGAGACAGAGAGAGACAGAGTATGAACGGGGGAGGGTCAGAAAGAGGGAGACACAGAATCTGAAACAGGCTCCAGGCTCTGAGCTGTCAGCACAGAGCCCGACATGGGGCTCGAACTGTTGGACCCCGAGATCATGACCTGAGCTGAAGTTGGCCGCCTTTACCAACTGAGCCACCCAGGTGCCCCAAAAAACAATTTTTTTAAGTTTCTCTCTTTGATGTGTTCTCTTTTCCTCTCCCTACTTTCCCTAAACACGCTTTTCTCCTCTCTGTCCTACTCCTTACCTCCCTACGAACAGAAATAGTGTCCCCCCCCCCCCACACACGTGTCCCCCACACACTCTAATCCCCTGGGACCTTTAAAAACATTGGCCATAAGAAAACACACAAGCAGGACTAGAAAATATACCTGATTTCCCCCAAAGTAATCCCTTACTTGGTTGAGAGCACTAATACTTTATTTAACACATGGGAAATAAGGGACCTTCAATTTACTAATAACCTCAATCTTTAATCAGAAGTAAGATTAGAGCTATAACTATACAAGGCAAATGTTTTCAGGCTTTATGAATTGTTCCATCAAAAATTCTTTACTCTTTATACTCAAGGCTTCTAAGAAGGTAGGAAGGATGAAATATAATTTGATATTAAACTGATGAGGAGGTAGATAAATCATTAGGAATGTGATTTCCGAACAGCCACATTACACAGCTCCTCATTGCAGAGGCAAACATTTCGCAACAGAACTTTTAATGACACTTTTCTTAAAAATGAATGCTCAGATTCTATACATTGTTAGTTCCACGAAAAAATGTGGCCTGGCAGTTAATCAAGGGTGCTTAGTGCCTTCTGTGCATGCAGTTAACACCTTAACACATCACAATAGATGGGTAAATTTTAGATAAGATTTAATTATTTAAAAAATTTTGTAGCCTGTATTTAAAAGTTATCAACTTGTAAAAATGAGTTCCTAAAATATGCTAATTTCACATATAATATGAAAATTTATTAAATTGTTTATGGCTCTGTTTACAGACATAAAAAGAACATTAATATTTAATTTTTTACAACCTGACACCCCATGAGGTTGGTAAAATAGCATTATTTACTGACATTTCTTTAAAAATGTACTGAAAACTAACATAACTACATCATAGTGCTCACAAGTCTATTTGTACAGACGCAATAGCAGAATAAAGTGAGTTTACATTGTATAAAGGAAATCTTGACCTAGCTAATGAGAAGAAAAATGAGTTGGAATTTTGTCTCTACTACTTACCAGCTATGTGACAATGTAAAACTTATTTAACTTCTCTGAATGTCAATCTCTTCATTTGTAAAACAGGCATAAATTATTACAATTGATATTAAGCTACCTTACAGCATTGTTGTAAAGATTACAAACATTTTACATGAACTAACAAACACAATACTTGGTACGCAGTAAGGGTCAGTAAATCATAGCTATTGTCTTGTTGATGTTGTTTTACTGTTTTAAATGACCGAAAGTCAAAAGAAAACAAGATTCAAAACAAAAGCAGACAGCTTAAATAGTTTCTACTGTGTTTATGCCAGTCTTTTGATTTTAGAACTTCAAACTATTGAAATAGCATATTAATATACGAATTTTTATATTTAGTGTGAGTTTCTAGAAAAATCTTCATGATAAATATTACAATTATTTAAAAAATTTTTTTTAACATTTATTCATTTTTCAGAGAGAGACAGAGCACAAGTGGGGGAGGGGCAGAGAGAGCCAAAGACACAGAAACCAAAGCAGGCTCCAGACTCTGAGCTGTCAGCACAGAGCCTGACGTGGGGCTCCAACTCATGAACTGTGAGATCATGACCTGAGCTGAAGTCTGACGCTCAACCGACTGAGCCACCCAGGTGCCCTGAATTATTTTTAAATAAATATGAAAAAAAGAGGTGGGAATTACTACAATATGATTTAGACAAGAAAACTGGGCCTCAGAGAAGTCATTGCTTGATCAGGATCACACAGCAAATGCATTAGAAAATCAGAATTTGAGGCAAGTTCTAAAACATGTTTTAATGTTTGGAGTGATAAAGTAATAAGGAAAATCCGAGCAAAAAAAATCAATCTATAAAATAGGAGTGGTTCAACCTGAGAACATGGACCAAGATTATATCAGCAAAGGTATTCTAAATTATTTAATCATTATCATATATCCCAAGCAAAAAAGATCATTTCTTTCCATTGACAGTATGTTCATAAAACAATGAAACCAGATGTAGGAAATGTTAGTGAAGATATCTCTTTGAATGTCTTAAGTACTAATTAATTAAAGCTATCTCAATTATATGTTAAATAATTTTAATCAATATATATTATCTATTCTTTAAAAAAATTTTTTTTAATGTTTATTTTTGAGAGAAAGAGACAGAGTGCAAGTGGGGGAGGGGCAGGGAGAGAGGGAGACACAGAATCTGAAGTAGGCTCTGAGCTGTCAACGCAGAGCCTGACGCAGGGCTTAACTCAGGAACCACAAGATCATGACCTGAGCCGAAGTCAGATGCTTAACCAACTGAGCCACCCAAGTGTCCCTATATATTATCTATTATTAAATATATTTATATAATATACACAATATCATATATTTTCTATAATATATATAATCATTATGGTATATATAATATATTGATTACTATCAATAATTTATTTTAAACATTTGTCAGAAATCCTGTAGAAGTAACATTTACACTTGGAAAAAGTCACTTAAGTCAGTATTCATTAAAGTATGCTCCACAGCCCATTTTGTTCGTGAGTTGAATTATTAGTATATGATACCTAATATAAACAGTTCCATTGCTAGCAATTTATCAAAAGGAATTATTTTCTCCCCTTAAATTCCAATCAGTAATTGAGTTTATGAGTGAGAATACTGCCAGAGGTGTCTGGGTGGCTCTGTCGATTGAGCGTCTGACTCTGGGTCAGGTCATGGTCTCGCAGTTCATGAGTTCAAGCCCCATGTCAGGCTCTGTGCTGTCAGTGCAGACCCCACTTCAGGATCCTCCATTCCCCTCTCCCTGTCCCTCCTCTGCTTGTGCTCTCTCTCAAAAATAAACATTTAAAAAGCAAAAAAAACAAAAACAAAAACAAAAAACTGCCAAACAGATGAGTTAGATGATCTGGCAAAAAAGAGTTTAATAAATGCTTGTTGGTTATTTGATCTGTCCATCAGAACTAAAGAAAACTACTATCAGCTTTGGTATATTTCAACTTCAGTATTTTTCCATGCATTTTAATTAGACAAGGCATCCAATGATAACAAGCAACAGTGATTATTATGTGAGAAAATGTCCATACTTTGTCGAGATGCATGCCAAAGTATGCTGAAACATACAAAGGTAAAATGACAATTTCTGGAATTTACTTTAAAATAATTCAGTACATGGGGGCACCTGGGTGGCTCAGCTGGTTAATGGTCCGACTTTGGCTCAGGTCATGATAACACAGTGTGTGAGTTTGAGCCCTGCATCAGGCTCTGTGCTGATAACTCAGAGCCTAGAGCCTGCTTCAGAGTCTGTGTTTCCCTCTCTCTCTCTGTCTCTCCCCAACTCGCACTGTCTCTCTCTCTAAAAAATAAACATTAAAATTCTAAAAATAATTCAGCACATGTATACATAAGGAGATGTTCACATATGTTCACCAAAAGGCATGTAAAAGAATGCTAATGGCAGCAATATTTTTAAAGCCAGAAACTGGAAACAATCCAAATGTTCAACAGTAAAATGGGTATATAATGGCCTATCCATACAACTGAATACCATACAACAAGAGCAAACTCCAGCAGGCTGCTACAGCATGGACGAATCTCATAATATTGAGGACATGAAGACAGACACAAAAGAGTCCGTACTACATGATTTTATTTATACAAAATTCCAAAAATAGGCAAAACTAATTAATGATGATAGAGGTCATAATATCAGTTTCCCTTGAAGTTGGGAGTAATGACTAGAAGGGAGCATAAGAAGACTTTTGGGGATCTGCTGCTGTTCTGCTTCTTGATACAGATGCTCATAGGGTTATGTTCTTATGGTTCGTGCACTTTTCTGTAGTTTGTTATTCTTCAAGAAAAGCTTATATAAAATACTCCTACAAAGTAAAAATTATGAAGCAATCATGGTAGTCTTGATAACTGTTGAATTTGGATGATTGGTACACAGAGATTCATTTTACTTTTCTTTCTACTTTTGTGTCTATTTGAAAATTTTCATATTTAAATGTAATCTAAAAAAAACCACTATCATTAGGTGGGGACCTGAGAATTTAAAATTTCTGAACCCTTTAGCAATACAGATTCAAGAACTTAAGATATTGGTTTATAAATATACAGTACGTTGAATCTTGTGAAAACTAATCAAGATTCTGCCCAAAATGCCCTTCCCCTACACACATAATAGCTTATTATTGAATTAAATTGTCACCTACCCCAGAGAAATTACCTAGCTAATACAAGAATAATCACATTGGACACCAACGTTTATTTTATTAAAGAGCCTGAAGAAATTAAACCAATTGCCAACACTAAGAAAGATGGACATCTTCCCTGGCACCCAAAGAAAATAGTTATGCTTAAGTGATTCTTATTAATGTGTATTATATGTATTCTAAAGACTAGTTCTAAAAGATTTGGAGGAAAGATCTGAAAGGGAAGTAAAAAGAAAGGGTGAGTAACTTGAGAGCAGTAAACCTGCAATTTTCAGTAAAGCAACTTCAAATTTAGATGCAGTCAGAGTTGGACAAAATATTATTAGGCTATTGATTTAAGGAGGTAAAGAAAAATTTAGCCTACAAGGAATAGTACAATATTTCATTATGTCAACATGAAATCTCAAGAGTTTGCTGAATAGAACCTACTGGGTATGCATGGCCAACACTTTGTCTTTCAAATTAGGCCATTTTTATACCCACTATATGAAGAATGCTCTTTCTGAGTGTGTTAGTAGTTAAGCTTTGCAAGCCTAAAAAGGTATTCTCATGGTATATGAAGAAATAATTGATTTCTCCCTCTTCTTTGTTTTACTTCTATGACTATGCTTTTTACATTATATATAATCAGAAAACTTGATGTCTGAGGTGAGGCTGGAAATTAACAATATAAGTATTGATTGATTTGCTTTTCGTTTTGTAACCATTTGCTAGATTATTCCTACTTTTTTTTAACCTAACTTGAAAAAAATGTTTTATAGCAACCAGTTATAACAGAAGTCAGTTTCTTTTTAAGCAAACTAGCACTGCTTGTTGCTTTTTTATGTTAAAGCTCAAAAGAATTCACACCTAGTCACAGAGTATATGAATTGTAGTTAATAAACCATTACTCTCTGTGAACATTAGGATTCTGGATTCCTACTATTATATATTCCTTAAATTAAAATTTTAAAAAGTCTCCCTCCATTCAGTACAAGTAAAATAGGCTTAACAGTAAGTAATTGCTGATCATTTTTGCCAGATATTTTTATTAGAATTGCATGGTAACCATTGAAATGGGTTTGTATTTTCTTCAGGAACATTAATTTTCGGATTAAATAAAATACATGGTCTTATTTTAAAGCAGGCTCATTTTATACAATAGACCAATTTTTTTAAATGAGCTACCCTACACTTAATGTCATTAGTAAACAATGCCTTTAGTCACACAGGAATACCAGGCTCATACATTTAAAACACTTCAGCATCTTGTTATGCCAGCTGAACCCCTACACAGTGATATAACCTAACAATAGCTACTTATATAACCAAATGAATATAGAAGACCAGATTTTCTAGCACAGATGCTGCCTCTTATTCACCTTCTCTAGGACAATGTCAAAATAGTGATCATTATCTGTATATGTTGAATCTCTATTTGCTATTTTTCTGAGATGCATGAGAAATTGATTGTTATCCCATTCTTTCATAGAATTCCATGGAACATCTACCAACAGAGATTTTCTAGGAGATTTTCTAGGAGATCTAGAGCTTACTATTGTATGTCATAGCAGCTATCATAGGGTACATCTGCTATGCATGGGGGGTAACATTCTATAATGTTAACATCATTCTATCATTAATATCATTAATAGCCAACACTTATTAAGCATTTACAAGGAAATGTGCTAAATCCTTCACGTGCTTAATCTCATTAAATACTCACAATAGCCCTGTGCTTAGATGCTATTTCCCTGTTTTTATTTCCCCATATTATCAGTAAAGAAACCAAGGCTCCAAAGAGATAAACAATGTGCTATTATACAGCTAGAAAATGACAATTCAGGATTCAAACTAAGTCTATGTGACTCTAGACAGAAAATCACGTCAGACCAATTTATAGCTTTTTAAAATATGACTTCTAATTTTTTTCTTTCTTTATGCCTATCTTTCTCTAACGCTAAAGCCCCAGCATTTGCTGATAAACTGAGATATTGGCACTAACTACAACACAATTCAAGCATTTATGCAAGATATTTGTGATAAATGACCTATTTTCTTTATTTTAAACAACCATCAGATTGTGATGTTTCTTTAAGAGGTAAAATAATAAGTAATTACTATTGAGTATATGCTCAAAAAATTGTAAAATTCAAGTTTTTAGTTGTTATTAACCACAGGATGACAGTTCATATTTTTTCAGTAATGATATAGAAATATCATAGGTTGGGGTGCCTGAGTGGCTCAGTCAGATGAGTGTCCAGCTCCTGATTTCAGCTCAGGTCATGATCTCATGATCTCATGGTTTGTAAGATTGAGCCCCGTGTTGGGGCCTGCTTGAGATTCTCTTTCGTTCCCTCTCTTTCTGCCCCTCCCCAACTCCTGCTGTCTCTCTCATTCTCTCTCTCTCTCTCAAAATAAATAAGCATTAAAAAAAAACTATCATAGGCTTATAAATAAGGAGGGAATTGTATAATATTTGAATCACAGATATTCTACGGGGTAGAAATCTACAGGAATCATCTAGTCTCCTTTTGCCACATCACCCCCAGCTCCAACACATTGTCCATAACATACATACACACATACCCATCAAATGCTTCAGTACCCTTCAACAGCATTACTATAACTGGAGGGTCCACCTCTGCTTAACTGCCCATCAAAGATCAGAAACTATTTTATGAGGAAATTGATTGCAATTTTCAGGTGGTTCCAATTGCTGAAGTTCTTCCAAAAATAGTGCTTGCCCCCCAATCTCACTAAGTTAGGTAACTGAATTCAAATTTATCAGTCAGAATAGCAATTGAAACATTTATAAATGTTGCCTGTCATCTCATTCTATTTGTCCTTGTGAATTATATCTCTAACTCCTTGAATGTGGTTTGAATGTAATTTCAGGAGGGAATACAGACAAGTACATTTTTTCAATGGGTTTATTTAAGTGGAAGCTCTTCAAAGTTGTCCAGCTCTATCGCTGTCTCAAGAAAGGTTTCTTGTGACTTATCCACTTTCAGAAGTTTTAACCAGAAGATGTATGTTAAGTATTTCACAACTTAGTTTCCTATAAAATACTCAAATTTACATAAAATATATTTGCATATAACCATAGAGTTACACACACAATTATAACACTTTACTACAGAGATTTTTGTTCTAAGAGAATGAGTCATGAGAAGGAAAAATAATTCTTCATAACTTTTAAGTTAAATTATACATATATATTTAACATGAATTAGATTAGCTTATATAGATTCATATTATGGCTCAATAAGAACTTAGAAAAAGTCACTTTACCTGTGTTATATCTCAAAACAAATCAACCACCAGCAGTGACATCTGAAAAACTAACCTTCCTTCCTGGAAAGCTATTGTTTTCTCATTTAATAATGTAGTATTATAAGTTATTTACTTCTGAGTTTGGTGCAGATGTGAGGATAGTGAGTAACTTTGTTTTTATTTGTTTCTGAAACACCATTTACAAGTATTAAGTTATAAGTGAATGTTAAAGCTATTGCTTTGAGTCCATTTGATATTCAAAAGAGGGCTGATTTTAATCATTGTTCATTTGAGATACTGGAGCATCTTCACCCCAGACTCTCTACAGGTTACACTTTGAAATAGTTTAATTATTTCAAAACATGGAACCAACAAAATAAGACTGGCAGTTTCCTATCCATTTACAACAGAAAATGGAAAATGAAAATTTCCACCAAATACTTGTCAGCAGAAATCTCATTTTTTTTCTTTTATTTATTTATTTATTTATTTTTTAATGTTTATTTATTTTTGAGACAGGGAGAGACAGAGCATGAACGGGGGAGGGTCAGAGAGAGAGGGAGACAGAATCTGAAACAGGCTCCAGGCTCTGAGCGGTCAGCACAGAGCCCGACGTGGGGTTCGAACTCATAGACCGAGAGATCATGACCTGAGCTGAAGTTGGATGCTTAACCGACTGAGCCACCCAGGCGCCCCAGAAATCTCATTTTTAAAGCAAAAGTGAGTAATACTTAGTTGAATCAGGAGGTCAATAAAGATGTTTGTTGTGGATTATGTAACCTTAATATTTAAATTTAGATTAACACTTCAAATTATTCCTGCTGTTATAAGATAGCAATGCCAAAATTTATCACAAAATTTGAGCAAATTCTTGAAGTAAATGCCAAATGGAACCCAAAGTATTTTATTTTATTAAGTTTATTTTTGAGAAAGAGAGACAGAACGTGAGTGGGGGGGGGGGGCAGAGAGGGAGGGAGACAGAATCTGAAACAGGCTCTGAAAAAGCCAGCAAAGAGCCCCATGCAGGACTTAAACTCACCAACCCATGAGATCATGACCTGAGCTGAAGTCAGACGCTTAACTGACTGAGCCACCCAGGAAACCAAAGTATTCTAAATTCCTTATTTTTAGCTTAAGTTTCCATGAAAAGATAATGTGAAATATCCCCCTAAGGGAATGATTCAATTTATGTGAATCATATAAACACCTAAATATATTTATGTACATAAAATACATTTATTTTTTAATTGCTTTAATTCTGTTACATCATCGGAAATAATTTTTTTAAATATGAGAATTTTGAAGAATTAAGAAGAACTAACCCATGTCTCTTAAATATAAAGTTATAGCATAAGAAACACCACTCTAAATCTAAAATATTTCTGTGAACAGTATATTTTCAACAAATTAAAAAATTAAAATTCACAGTTCATTTGTATAGTACTTTAGCTTGTGATTACTGTATTTTCTTCTTTGTTATAATATTCTGCATTAGATGGTCAGGGAAGGAGGAGGCTAGGGCGGGCTCCTGGAGGGGAAAAAAAATGGAACAAGGACACTGTGATTAAGAGCAGAAAGGCTAAGGAAAAAGAGAGGCCTTGAAAAGTCAAGAAAAAAAGGAAAGTAAGAGGCAATAATTATGTTTAGTGATGGAAAAGGAGCTGGAAAACTCTCTATGGGGAAGGAAAAAAGGAGTAAACAGCATATTACAATTGTCCCTGTTTGGTGTGCAAGCAGAGGGGATTACGAATTCTGGAAGTAGTGGTATATTCCCACAATGAAATATCATAACACAATAATAAAAATGGACTAACTACATTTATAAGTAACAACATGTATGAATTTTATAATGTTAAAAGAATGCAGGTGAAAGAATACTTATTGTATGATTTTAATCATATGATGGAAAAAACACAAATACAACTAAATTATAGTGCTAGAAGTCAGAGCAGGGCAATAGTGATTGAGAAAAAGGGTACAATTTGTACTTCTGAGTGTGGGCAATGTTCCATGTTTTGACCTGGACAGTGCTCTCAGGGGTTTTACTTTGTCTGAAGTCATTGAGCTATCCATTTGTATTTTGTGCACTTCTCTGTGTAGGTGTTTCATTCAAAATGAAACAAAACAAAGAAGTATTGAGAAAAAAAAAAGCAATGAGATGGTGACGAGACACAAAGCCAAACACTAAACTTTAGTAACACAATGTTTAAGACTCAGATGCTGATACTATTCCATCTACTTGGGCCTACTACCCAGAAAAAAAAAAATAATGAAAATAAACTAAACCAGTGAACTGAAACTTTTTTAAAGTTCAGGGTTTTTTAAAAATCTTTTTATTGAGTTAAACAAGACAGATTTGGGGGGTGCCTGCCTGGCTCAGTCAGTAGAGCAAGTGACTCTTGATTTGGGGATTGTAAATTCAAGCCCATGTTGGGTATAGGGATTACTTAAAATCTTTTAAAATAAATAGAGAAGACAGATTTAAATAAACTTTAAATATCAACTACACAGCCTTAGGCTTAGTGGGGAAACCAAAAAAGCATTCCCATTAACTCAGAATGTAAAGATATTCTCTATAACATTCATTCATTCATTCATTCATTCATTCAACATTTTAGAGCCAACTGACGCTTGCTTGACAAGATCCTAGGCAGCAGGGACACGTCTTTTTTCAGAAAAGCTAAATAGCCTGCCTTCATAGAGCTTACAGTATTCGGGAAAGCCAATAAATAAGCGAGCAAACAAATATTATATAGGGATAACTACCATGGGCAAAAAAAACAAAGCAAGGTAAGAGAGACAGTGAGGTAAATTGTAATGATGGGTGAGGCATGGCTATTTTACAGAGAGTGATCAGGGACATCTTCTCTCTTAAACTGACATTTTAAGCAGAGAAAAGAAGTGAAAGCAAATCATGATGACCTGAGAGGGGAATCATGGTTGTGGAGGCATTACTCAATCCAAATGCATACCAAAAAGTAAGAAGTATAAAAATTAAAATGGAGGAAGTGAATTATCATTATTGCTAGGGTAGTAAAATCATGTACCTAAAAAGCCCAAGGGAATGAGCTAAAAAAGCTCTTCTAAATATCAGTAAGATGACCAGGTAAAATCCTAATATTTAATCAATAACCTTCATATATTCAAACAACAACTTATATAACAACAACAACAAAAAGATCCAATTAAAAATAGCAACAAAAAGATAAAACACCAGGAAAAAAATTAACAAGTAATGTATTAGCTTTATATGAGAAAAATGTTAAAATGCTACTAATGGATACAAAAGAGGAGGTAAATATATTAGAAAGATATATACCATGTTCTTAGTAAAACTTAAGTTCATAAATACTTTAATGATATTTAATTTTTAAGCTTTAATTTTATCGCAGTAAAAAAGATAATATTTTTGGAATTTGACAAGGTACTTCTAAAGTTCATATGAAAAATAATCAAGATAGAACAGCTAGAAAATTCTGAAAAATAAAGGTACTAAAGAGTCCTAGTCATTTCAAGTATTAAGGTGTACTAGGTGAAGAGCCTTAGGCATTAAGACAGGTATTGAGAAACTATATTAATTAAAAGATTATAGAATGAATGTGTATGTGGGGGTATGTATCATGAAACATTAATAGACCCAAGTACATGTGGAAATATAATAAATGATAAAGGAGGCATTACAAATTAGGAAAAAGATTGGGTTATACAGGAAATAGTGTGGAAATAAATACTTAGAAAACATAACATTGGATCTATACTGCATACCTCATGTTGATGTAAATTCATTGGGGCGCCTGGGTGGCTCAGTTGGTTAAGTATGACTTCGGCTCAGGTCATGATCTCATGGTTCATGAGTTTGAGCCTCGCATTGGGCTCACTGCTGTCAGTACAGAGCCCTCTTCGGATCCTCTGTCCCCCTCTCTGCCCCTTCCCCACTGGTT
Organism: Acinonyx jubatus; assembly: GCF_027475565.1. Taxonomy (NCBI): domain Eukaryota; kingdom Metazoa; phylum Chordata; class Mammalia; order Carnivora; family Felidae; genus Acinonyx; species Acinonyx jubatus. The sequence goes on from NC_069391.1 coordinate 46,094,448, forward strand.
CTATCTCAAAATAAATAAATACGCTTTAAAAAAAAAGCTCTTAGGGTGAAAAAAGCCTTTTTTCAAGAATTAGTTTAAAAAAAGATACATTAAAAATGTGAATTAACTATATAAACTCAATATTTCTGCATAATGAAAGATATCATAAACCAAGTCTAAGAAATGCAATTCAGGAAAAATATTTGCCACTCATATTACAATCATTTGATTTCTTTAATATATTAATTTAGTGATAGGAATCTTTAATTCCTATCATTTAATTAAAAAAAAAGTTTCCCCAAATGGTAAAAAGACAGAGACATTTCACAGAAAAGGAAAAAGAGGAGCTCCTAGGTGGCTCAGTCGGTTAAGCATCGAACTTTGGCTCAGGTCATGATCTCACAGGTTCATGATTTCGAGCGCTGCGCCTGGCTCTGTGCTGACAGCTCGGAGCCTGGAGCCTGCTTCAGATTTGGTGTCTTCCTCTCTCTCTGCCCCTCCCCCACTTGCACTCTGTCTTGCTCTCAAAAATAAATAAACACAAAAAAAAGAAAAGGAAAATCAAACAGACCTTAAATTATAAAATTATTTTACTTGTCCTTGTAGTAAAAGATATGCAAATTAAAATGATAGTAATACACTCCTATGTGCCAGAAAATAAGTATTTTCATAAATTGCTCATAGGAGTATAAATTGATATGTTATCAAAATTTTTAATGTATAAATCATTGTATTCAGCAGTTCTACTTCTAGACATTTTTGCTACAGATGTGCTTGAATAAATGAAAGATGACACATGTAAAAAAAAAAGCACAGAATTATTAGTAGTAGCAAAATATTGGAAAAAAAACTTAAGTGTTCATTGATAATGAACCAGCCAAATAAATATTACAGGAAGTGAATATTAAAGTTTCCCCTAAGACATATATAAAGTTCCAAAGACAGAGTGTTACATGTAGAATTTACAAAGCACATTAAAAAAAATCACTGTATCAGACTATTAAAAAACACAATCAACATGGCAAAAAAGCCACTTACAGAATGAGAGAAAATATTTGCAATGATCAGAAAAGGGGTCAGCATCCAGAATATATGAAGAACTCCTAAAACTCAACAACAAAAAATCAAATAACCCAATTAAAAAATTGGCAAAAGACTTGAATAGTCATTTCCCTAAAGATGATGTACAAATGGCCAACAGCCATATGAAAAGATGCTCAACATCAATAATCATCAGAGAAATGCAAATCACAACCACAATGAGATATCTCACACTCATTAGGAAAAACAGAAAATAACAAGTGTGGTGGAGATTTAGAGAAGTGGGAACTCTTATACTCTGTTGTTTGGATTCTAAAATGGTGTAACCAGCATGGAAAATTTTGGGAATTCCTCAAAAAATTAAAAAAAGAACTACCATGTGATCTAGCATTTTCACTTGTGGGTGTATATCCAAAAGACTTGAAAGCAGGGTCTCAGAGAGATATCTGCACCCCCATGTTTACGGCAGCACTGCACACAGTAGCCAAGTGGTAGAAGCAACCCAAAGGTGCAACAGTGAATGAATGGATAAACAAAATGTGCTTTATACATCAATGGAATACTATGCATCCTTAAAAAGGAAGGAATTTCTGTCCCATGCTACAACACGAACGCACCCTAAGGATAAGTGAAATAAACCAATGCCCAAATAATAAATACTGTATGATTCCACTTATATGTGACATCTACAGTGGTCAAGGTTATCAAGGATCAGGGTCAGGAGGCAAAGGAGAGGTGTTGTTGAGTGGGTATAGAATTTCAGTTCTGCCAGGTGAAAAAGTTCTGGAGATGTGTTTCACAACAACATAAATATACACTGGTAAACTGTACACTTAAAAAAAAGTTGAGATGATAAATTATATGTTTTTTTATCACAATAAAAATTTTTAAATAACCACTGACATTTAATTTTTGAGTGTTTGATATTACTATAAGTACTTTAGATGAATTGATTCATTTAAACCTTACAGGAACCCCATGAGGAACATAATGCTATTATCTCCATTTTACAGATGAGGAAATTGAAGCTCAGAGAGTTTAAGTAATTTCCCTTGTAACTGGAGAGTGCAAGATGTGAACTGGCTTGTTTCGAGACTGTTTCTCAAAGTGCTAACCACACTACTATGTCTTCATTACCGACGTGGAGACGGTTTCAAGACCAGTGGATGTCTCAGCTGGATCAAGCTATAAAAATAACGTAAAATATGAAAGAGGAAGGATTTTGTGGAGTGATATTCTTGGAGAGAAGTATTGCACTGATGGGAAAGGGAAAGAAGAAGGGATTTTTCCCTCTTTTAGCTCAAAGATGGAACAGGGTCAAATACAAAATTTAAGGGAGCTATCTTTAAATAGGATGAATGATGCTGCAGTGAACATTTTTTGGTGGTCATATGTTTTCATTTCTCTTGGGTATATCAGTCAAAACAGAAAGTAGATTACTGATTGCCTAAGGCTGGAGAGAAATGGGGGATGACTGCTAATGGGTTTTTTTCTGGGGGGCGATAATTAAAATGTTCTAAAATAGTCATAGTTGAAAACTGAGAATATACTAAAAGTATTTAATTGTATACTTTAAATATACAAATTCTGTAATTTGTGAATTATATCTCAAGAAAGCTATTTTTAAATTTAAAAAAAAATATTCATTTATTTTTGAGAGGGAGAGACACACACACACACAGAGTGCCAGCGGGGTAGGGGCAGAGACAGAGGGAGACACAGAATCCAAAGCAGGCTACAGGCTCTGAGCTGTCAGCATAGAGCCCGATGGGGGGCTCGAACCCACAAGCAGCGAAATCATGACCTGAGCCTAAGTTGGACACTTAACTGACTGAGCCACCCAGGAGCCCCTCAGTAAAGCTGTTTTTAAAAAAAGTTAAGGGGATGCCAAAAACATAGTAATCAAGATAAATAATCATTTAATATAGGATTTTGTTAATATACATTAATGTAAAACCAATCCACATTAAACAAAAAATCAAAATTTTAGATTAAGATAGGCTGTTGTTGTTTGTCTTAAGACTTTGCATTATTATATAACAGAACAGTCATTTCCAAACAGCCCTGGTTCCAGGGCAGTATAGCCATTGTGGCCTTTCCACTGGGCATATTTCCCTCGGTTGACAAAAGATATGCAGACATACTGAAAACAGTGAGGCTTTATATGTATAGTAGTCATTTGGGTGGGTGCAGGGGTGGGGGAGGGGAGAGCTTTTAACTTTCTTCCACTTGGTTCAAAATATGAGAAGATATTTTGATGAGTGTATATAAGTTTCTTTTTTGTCTCAGATGCCATGGTAGCTCAGCAGAATACTAGAAAGGAGCTTTCATTGGGGCCAGTGAGAAAGCTTGAGATGTGTTCCCTGCAGGGTACCCCACAGGAGCTGAGCAGTTCAAAGGGTAAATAAAAGGCTAACTAACCACTTGATGGTGAAGCCAAGAAAGTTCTGCTGTGGTAAGAGTGACCCACAGTCCCAAGATTGTCAGGGGAAAAGATGTGATTCCCTATTGATAGACTAGGGACAGAAGAGAAAGAGCCAGGCTGGGGCCATCTTTAGTTTGGCCAAAGAGAGCTTCTGGAAACTGGCAGGGGTGAGGGAACCTGTCATTGAAGGACTATGAAAAATATGAACTACCAGAGAAATGTAAGTTGAGGCAGGATAGGAAGGAGCCTGCTGAAGGAAAAGGTACCTAGTCTATGTCTAAGGATCTCATAGTTGGTGGGACCCAGCAGAGAACCTCTGAAAAGCCCACTAGAGATGGTCAACTTTAAACATATGCCCAGCCTAGAAGGCATGGATAAATGCAGTTTAAAAGGGATTGATTCAAACTTCTTGCCCTTTCCCATCCTCCCAGATTTGAATAATCTCTGAGACAGTGCACTCTGATTTCTGAATTTAGTCTGTGTTTGTGACAAAGTGACTGTCTTTTCCTAAGAGAGAGCAAAAAGTCCTGGGAATCTGCCCACATTTCCACCTAGGGGCAGGGGAAAGGTTGCACTCACTAAATAAATTTCAAAGGAGCAGGTGGGGAAACAAAAACTTATCTCATGAGCCTAAGTTACATAATTATGTATGGGTATAAAATTAAATGTTATGCACAATTAAAAATAATGCAGCAGTTGAATATGTTTTTATATGGGACAACCTTTGAGATATAATGAGTTTTTTAAAAGCATAAATTGTGTATGCTGTATACATTATTTTTATTAAAAAAAACTAAAAACTAAAAAACTAAAACTAAACACAAATGCCACTTCTGGAGATTTACACTAGAAACTGATGACAGTAATTCCCTCTAGGGGAAGGATCCATACAGGTGGGAGACAGGAATAGGTAGGATCCTTACCTTTCACCGTAGGCACATTTGTATCTTTTGCATTTTGTGCTGTCTCGTGCCTATCCAAAAAAAAATGTTAAATATGTTAATTAAAACAAAAAATGTCTTCAAGCTTACACATAAAGATGACCAAATAAAAGTAAATTACAAAATAAAAATAGTAAAAACCAGGCCCCTCAAAAATCACATGTGCAAGGGAAGGGGCATAACCCAAGGCCATTAACAAAAAGCGGGGCAATAATGAAGTAAGTATAGGATTCTGGAAGTCAGTATGCGTGAGGGGTCTGCCAACATCAACCTCTAACCTGCTCCACCCCCATGCAAGCTGTACTGTTGAGGTCTCTGAGGGGGTCTGAGGTCTCACAGGGCCTCCCTGTGTTCTGAAGGGGAAAAGATGAGAACACAAGGTATTAGAAGAAGGAAGACATATATATTATATTTACAATACAAAGAGTCTAAGTTGATGATGTGGCTTAGGGTAAGAGCAAACTGTGCCACCAGCTAAAGCCCAGAATTAGACAGATTTATCCACCAAGTCAGAGGCATCATTACCCATCAGAGAAGTCACTCCATCTCCTTGGCATTCCTTTGGTTAAGAGAAGACCAGAATACAGTGCAAATGGATCTTGTCCAAGAGGAAAAGTACCATAAGGAGTAGCAACTTCATCTTTTTCTTCTTCTGACTTGGAAGTAGTAATGATTGCCAAGAAGGAGTTGAAGCAAGGAAAGTGAACGATGGTATAGGCTCTCTCTCTGGAAGAAGTGAGGTCTACACTCAGAATGAAGAGACCCACCCTGATTCCAAGTATACACTTCAGTGAGAATGAGATATACCACCACTCCACAAATGGAAACAATGAAACCTGGTAGAAGACCTTGAACAATATATGCCAAGTGGCAGCAGAGCCTAGATGTTCATATAATCTTGAGTTCTCCCTCTTTGCCTTCATGATCCCGGGAGGGGGGTGGTGGGGGTGGGGAATCTAGAACACTAAGTTCTCAGCCATCAGACTCTATATAAGAGGAGAAAACAAACTGGTTTTAGTTAAGGTGGCCTTGTTGTCAAAACATTCCTTTAATTATTAAAAAATAAATGCAGGTCTGGACAGATCCCCATGAACAAGCGCCACGAAAAGTAATAGCAAGGCAACGATGCAAAAATTAGGAAGGCAGGCAGAATGTATAAAAGACCAATATTGAACCAAGCCTAGAAAAAACATAATGCATGAAAGTTAATTTCTCTACAGGTGCTTTGCTATTTATAACTGAAGAAGAATAAAACAAAAATTCAAAAATGTGTTTAAAAACAGCAGAATGAAGAAAAGAGGGATTGCAAGCCTAAGGAAACAGAAGACTGAAACAGAATCATTAAATAATAATAAAGTTTCAAAAGCAGGAAGACCTGAGATAATCATAGTAAATGCAGATGAAAAAAGAAGAAATTAAGGAATCCGAAAGAAGCTCATAGAAGTTGAAGACTGACAAATTCTGTGTAACAGAGCTGTGTCTCTTAGGTAGAAAACCCAGGGGAGCACAGCAATGTACCCAAAGATACAATTTTTTTTTTAATGAAGAAGAAACTTTTCTGAAATGAAGCAAACGTTTAATCTGCAGCCTGAAAAGTAACATATATTACAAGATATTTTGGGAATACTCATCTCTAAGTCTATAGTTATACTACCCATACTCAAGGATAAAGAATTCTTAGGCACCCCAAAAAGCAAAGTAAATAAATCACTATTAAAGGAAAATACCCATGCTGGTCTCATATTTTTTTAAGTTTAAATAATTATTTTGAGAGAGAGCAGGAGCAGGGGAAGGGCAGAAAGAGAAGGGGAGAGAGAGAATCCCAAACAGGTGCTGCACTGTTAGTGCAGAGCCCGATGCAGGGGTCTCCAACCCACGAACCATGAGATCATGACCTGAGCTGAAACCAATAGTTGGATGCTTAACCGACTGAGCCACCCAGATGCCCCATGCTGGTCTCATATTGTTTCACAGTAACATTTGGTAACAGAAACCATTGGAAAATATGTAAGAAATTGTGAAGGAAAGACCTATAATCAAACAGTAATATAAACATCCAAAATATACAAAGTACACATGTCCACAAGGTGTACAACAGCAATAGGTAGAACAGGCAGATGTTTTCAAACCTGAAAGAGGTCTGGGGAATACAACACATGTGCACCCTTTGCCAAAACGAAAACAAAACCCCCAAAATAGACAAACACATATTACTTGATAGTAAATAAAATGCAAGTATTTTTTGGATTGTAAGTAGGACTTACAAAAGGACTGGAAAATAAAGAGGAAAGGAGTAAAAGGTCCTGGGTGAATGTTAAAACTATTTATTAAAAAAAATTTTTTTAATGTTTATTTATTTCTGAGACAGAGAGAGACAGAGCATGAGTGGGGGAGGGGCAGAGAGAGAGGGAGACACAGATCAGAAGCAGGCTCCAGGCTCTGAGCCGTCAGCACAGAGCCTGACACCGGGCTTGAACTCACAAACCATGAGATCATGACCTGAGCCGAAATCGGTCACTCAACCAACCAAGCCACCCAGGCGCCCCAATGTTAAAACAATTTAAAGTATGTCTAAATAATTTCAGCAAGAACACAAATGTAAAAACCTTGACAATATATAAATAATATATCGGGGCGCTTGGGTGGCTCAGTTGGTTAAGTGTCGGCTCAGGTCACGATCTCGCGGTTCGTGGGTCTGAGCCCCAAGTCAGGCTCTGGGCTGACATCTCAGAGCCTGGAGCTTGCTTTGGATTCTGTGTCTCCCTCTCTCTCTCTGCCCTCCCCTGCTCACACTCTGTGTCTCTCTCTCAAAAATAAATAAGACATTTAAAAAAATTTTTTTAAATATAACAAGATCAAGAGGTGGGAGAAGGGAAAAGAAAGAAGCTAATATCTTCATCTTTCAGAGCAGGGAAACAATTGATGCCACCTACAGTTGAAATGTGCAGGTTTTAAAACTATGATTTCAACATTTTAGTTTTTTTAATAATATCTTTCTAACTTTAGAGGGATCTCCTAAGAATTAACGTATGTTATACTGGATACAACATTTATTTGAAGTTTAGCAATCCATTCCAATTCATTTCAGCTTCATTTGGCTTCATTCTAATTCATTCTACTTACAAAAATAGCAAGTATTATATGTTAAAAAGGGATTTGGGGTGATTTTTTAAAAAACTTCTTTTTACTTTTCTGCATGACTTGAGCTCATTATAATGAACAAGTGTTATATTTATAAAATCAATAAAGTAATTTTTCTTTTAGAAATGAACAGGAAAGATAAAAACAGACATTTAATTTTTTTTTAACAAACTGATGTTGAGCTCAATAAAAACAGGGTTGTAATTTAATTATTTCTCGGACTTAAGATTTTCTGTGCACTTGGCTAGATCTCATCTCCAAATTCCAGATAAGCGTTTCCATTTGAAAACCCTTTGATTCTGTAAACAGAATTTAGCATGCAGAATAAGTCCTCGCGCTTAAATCACTGACTCGGCTGCTAAATCAACAGCATAGATGGAACCCAGGGTTGGAGCCAAAGGAAATGATGAAGATTTGAGACTGCAATTATTATCTTATAATAAGGATACAAAAAATTCCTTCTACTTTTACAAGCCGTCTTTTATACCTGCTTATACCTTCTGCTTATACCTGTACCCATTTCAGTTGAATTGATTTCCATTACTTTGGTGGGACTAGGTTTTACAAATGTTTTCCTTTAAATTCTTTTTTTTTTTAAGTTTATTTATTTATTTTGAGAGAGAGAGACTGAGAGTGAGTGAGCAGAAAGGGGCAGAAAGAGAGTGAGAGAGAATCTGAAGCAGGCTCCACACTGTCAGCGCTGAACCCAATGCAGGGCTCACTCTCAGGAACCATGAGATCATGACCTGAGCTGAAATTAAGAGTCTGACACTTGGGGCAGCTGGGTGGCTCAGTCAGTTAAGCGGTCTGACTTCTGCTTGGGTCATGATCTTACACTCCATGAGTTCAAGCCCCGCTTGGGCTCTGTGCTGACAGCTCAGAGCCTACAGCCTGCTTCAGATTCCATGTCTCCCTCTCTCTGCCTCTCCCCTGCTCATGCTTTTTCTCGCGGTCTCAAAAATAAATAAACATTAAAATTTTTTTTTTAAAAAGTCAGATGCTTAACTGATTGAGCCACCCAGGCGCCCCTTATATACATAGGTGTGATGCTTTTAGGTCAAAAACAACTCAACTTACAAATCATATGAGGACTTTAAGGTACAAAGCAGATGAACATAAGGGAAGCAAAAATAATATGAAAACAGGGAGGGGGACAAAACATAAGAGACTCTTAAATATGGAGAACAAACAGAGGGTTACTGGAGGGGTTGTGGGAGGGGAGATGGGCTAAACAGGTAAGGGGCATTAAGGAATCTACTCCTGAAATCACTGTTGCACTATATGCTAACTTAGATGTACAGTAAAAAAATTAAAAAAACAAAAAACACAGACTATGAATTACAGAACTACATATGCCTTTAAAAAGACACATTTGTATAGGCTCCTGCATAACAATTTCTTTCTCAATCTCCTTAGAATTTTTAGTACATTACATGAATTCCCTAAAGTCAAAGAGCCTGGCATTTTTTTTTTTTTTTTTTTTTGTATTTTGTCTTCATGAATCCTAGAGAATAGAGGTCATTAGATACTTGTTTACTATGAGAAATTTATTTCTTCACTATGTAGATGTGGTAGGCAGAATAATGCTTTCCCACCCAAGACATCTGTGTCCCAACCCTCAGAATTTGTATATATATGGCAAAGGGGAATTAAGGTTTCAGATGGAATTAAGGTTGGTAATCAGATCACCTGGAGATGGGGAGAGCTTCCTGAACTATCCAGGTGGACCCAATGTAATCATTACAGCCCTTTTAAGTGAAAGGAGGAGACAGGAGAGTCAGTGTCAGGGTGATACAATGTGAGAAAGACTCCACCTACCATGGTGGGCTTTGAAGATGGAAAGGGGTCATCAGCCAAGGAAATAAGATTTTTCAGTAAAGCCTCCACAGGAATACAGTCTTCCCAAACCTTGATTTTAGCCCAGTAAGACCCAACTTCAGACTTGTGACCTGCCAAGTTTTGTGTTGTTTTGGGGCACCTGGGTGCCTCAGTTGGTTAAGTGTCCAACTTTGACTCAGTTCATGATCTCATGGTTGATGAGTTCAAGCCCTGCCCCACATCGCATCAGACTCTGCTGTCTGTGAAGAGCCCGCTTCAGATCCTCTCTCTCCCCCTTTTTCTGCACCTCTCTGTCTCAAAAATAAACAAACATTAAAAAAAAAAAAAAAAGGAAAACTCACTGTCCTCTGGATCTACACTACACTGTCTTTCCAGGACCAGGCGAGTAACTCCTGTTTCTCCTTCCTCTTCCTACAATTCATTTTTAAAGACCTGGTTGGTAGGTGATGGGGCTGCCATGGCAGAATCTGTAGTGCATTAAAACAAAAGAAGACTGGGTGTCTGAATGCAGAAATAGGGAAGAGCTTCATTATCCTAGCACAGGCATTCCAAGGAAAGGTTTCCATCTTTTAGGGAGACTATTAGTGGGATAAAGGGGTGGAGCAGACAGGACACAGCAGGTAAATTCTGTAGCAAATAAATGAACAGATACCTAGGCAAGTAGGTGGTTTTTTCAGGGAAGTTGAAACACAGGTGTCCAGCACTAGGACAGGTGACAAATTACTTGCCTGAGAGGGCATGCCAGCCAGTTAATTGTATAAGGGTCTAATAATACCCATGAACAAAGAAAATGGAGAACAAAGCAGGCCATTTCTTACTAGAAAACGATGGCCAAAGTAGTAAAACCTTTAGACTGAGTCAATGCTACGCTAAAAACTTCACAAACCTTGAGCCATATTTTGCCTTTACCCTGAGATAAGTGGGGTGGAAGTTACACGCTTCCATCAGGGAATGGTATAAAGCTATCTGAGCAGGACCCAAATTTGTCAATATATACTGTGTTTGAAACATAATACTTCTGGTCCCCATTCCCAATGAAGCCTTTATTCATTAGATTTCATTGTGTGAGAGTAAATTTAACCAGATAAAATAACTGAGGCAGCATAACGCAGTATAACAGAACTTCTCAACCTTTGTTACTGTGAACCCCCCACTACCTGGGGACTGGAGAAGATAACAAATTCACCAATAACAGTAGTTTACTACAGCAAGTTTTCCCATTTGGGGAGAGCAAGAAAGGACTTGTCTGACCTTAAAGGAGTCTGCTGAAAAAGCCCCTGAGGGCAATTCTGTTAGCTACCACCTCCTGCCCACCCAGCATCACCAGGCATAATCCTTCTCTCTACTCTGTTGAAAATCACTGGTGTAGTTTAAAGCTGACCACACAGGATTTACGTCCTGGCTCCACGACTAATTTGACTCAGCCTTTCTCAAACAATGCACAGCCCACCTACAGCAGAATCACCTATTATGCTCATTTAAAACAGATTCCTCTGCCGGTTAGAAACAACCCTGCGGTGGCCTAGGGTCTCCATTTTTGCAATCAGGGGTGAGTATTTGGCATCATAAAGATTGAGAGGTTTATACTATGAATCACTTTAGCCAAGTCATTGCACTTCTTTAGTTTCTTTACCTTGCAAAGTAAGAGGTTTGGGCTGGAAGGTATTTGTAATCCTTCCAGTTCCTACAGTGTGCCAGAGTGGAAAGATAGGGTCTTTGGTGCTAAAAAGACATGAGTTCCAACGTCAACTTCACCACTTACTGTGTGGCATTGAGTGAATTATTCAATCTGTATTATTCTCAATTTCTTCATTTGTAAAATGGGATTAATAACGACACCCAATTGCCAGGGTTATTGTAGGAATTAGCAATGGTATATACAGCAATGGTATATAAAAATTACTTGGCAATCTTTAAAATGATCTTTATAAAGCAAATATCACCTCACAAATAACATGATGACGTCATTAAAATACTATCGGGGTTAAAGTTCGTAAGGAAGAACTGGGAAAGTATTCTACACAATGGGTAGGATGTATCATTTCACATAGCACTACATAACAAAGCCCCTAAAAACTCAGTGGCTTAAAACAGTAAGCATTTCCTATTGCTCATGGGCCTACAGGTTGGCTGGTCAGTTTTTCTACTCTTGACCGCATTATACTCAGGCATCAGAGGCGAGTGCTGTAGAAGGCTCTCTTGATCTTGGTCGGGCTCTCTCATGTTAATAAGTTGTTAACGACTGCAGGCTGGTGTGGATGGCCTCACCTAGGACACCTGGGCTCTCCTCCATGTGATCTCTCATGTTTTATAGGCTACTTTGTACTTGTTTCTATGGCAGTGCCAGGATAACAAGAGAGAAAAGTACAAGGATTCTTTGAGGCCAAGGTACAGAATCAGAACACTGCCATGTTCTGTAGAGCAAAGCACTTCTCAAAGCTTGTTAAAACAAACTCCTAAGTCCACCTGAGTTTCTGATTCAGTAAGTTTACAAAGGCCCAATAATTTGCATTTCTTTTTTTTTTTTAATGTTTATTTATTTTTGGGACAGAGAGAGACAGAGCATGAACGGGGGAGGGGCAGAGAGAGAGGGAGACACAGAATTGGAAACAGGCTCCAGGCTCTGAGCCATCAGCCCAGAGCCTGACGCGGGGCTCGAACTCACGGACTGCGAGATCGTGACCTGGCTGAAGTCGGACGCTTAACCGACTGCGCCACCCAGGCGCCCCAATAATTTGCATTTCTAACAACTTCCCAGATGATGAAGATGCTGTCTGCAGATCACTCTTTGAGAACCACTGGTATAAAGTGGAGTCTTCTCTATGTTAAAAAAAAATAAAATACAACGTACCTAATTTTACTTTTAATTTTTTAAATGTTTATTTTTGAGAGACAGAGGGTGAGCAGGGGAGCGGCAGAGAGAGGAGGAGACAGAATTCGAGGCAGGATCCAGGCTCTGAGCTGTCAGCATACAGCCTGATGGGGAACTCAAACCCACAAACCGTGAGATCATGACCTGAGCCAAAGTCGGACACTTAACCAACTGAACTACCCAGACACCCCTAATTTTATTTTTAAGTAAACTATTTCCTCCATAGCATAACTTGTATTATTCATATTTCTCTTCTCATAAAATATGAAAGTTTTAAAATCTACTTTTAGAGGACTTTGGTTTTTTCCCTTTTCCCTGAAAAACATAATTTCCTTTTTGAGATTGTACCTTAACACATAGTAAGCTATCGTCAAAAACTCTTGAAAGATTTTATTTGATCTCTCCCCTTGTATCTCTCTACCCTTTCTACATTCTATCCTCCTCCATGCCAAATGCAGTGAGGTCTGTGAGGGGAAAGTCTTGCTGAGTCAAGTAAGAAAACTGTATATTTTGTTAAAATTAACTCTAAGCAAATAATTGAATAACTGAAAAGTACATTCATATTCCACCTTCTCATTGAATAGTTGAAGGATGGGCACCAAGGAGTTAACTAACTTGCAGCCAGACACCAGTTTTTGTTTAATCACCTTACTTGATATGTCATAACCACACATGATCTAAATCGATAGTCATCTACCTTCTAGTGTCATCTTAGTTCTCTGAGTAATGAAATACCTCTGGAGATCTTGTAAACTCCAAGTTAATTGTGCCTTCCTGGTTCTTAGAAAATGCATCTAGTGTTCTATTCTTTATTAACAAGTGGGAAAGAATTACCAGATTCTTATCTATTTGGAAGACATGTATTAGCTATATATATATATATATAGAGAGAGAGAGCGAGAGTGAGCGGAGAGGGGCAAAGGGGGAGAGAGGGAGGGAGAGGGGGGAGGGAGAGGGAGAAAGGGAGGGAAAAAGGGAGGGAGGGAGAGAGAGAAAAAGGGAGGGAGGGAGAGACAGGGAGGGAGAGAGAATATTAAGCAGGCTCCATGCTTAGCACAGAGCCCAATGCAAGGCTCAAGGCCAGGACCCTGGGATCACAACCTGAGCCAAAATCAAGAGTGGGACACTCAACCTGCTGAGTCATCCAGGCACCCCAGACATGAGCCATTTATACTGAGGAAAATGAGACTTAGGTAGTTTAAGAGATTTATCTAGAATCATACATGGGAACAAGGACTGGTTTGTTTCTACTGCACCACATTTTTCCACTGCATCAAACAAAATAAGTATTCAGATTACTCCATGTTAACTATCCACGATTAACTCATAATTAACTAATAAATTCATTTTTCATTTTATCTGTACTTCAAAGTGTCCAGGAAAACACCTTTATTCCATTAGTTAGCATTCCCATTCCTTACATTTTCCCCCTCTTAATAGATGTAGTTCTAAGTTGAGGAAGAAGAATGGGAGATCAGAGAAGAGTGAACCTAATAAAATGTATATTTTCCAGAATGCCTTCCAAACTGTTAAAAGTAGAATTGCAGTTCTTGGTAGCATCTCCTGTAAACAGCCTAATATTCTTTACATCTTAAGTATTTCACAAACTCATTATTTGCCTAACATGGTATTATCCTAAGTGATGCTTGTTAATCACTTGCTATATTGCAAACATTACATGCAAAGCCCATATTTATTATCCTACTTAATATTCACAACACCTCAGATAGGTACTATTTTTATCTTCATTTTACAGATGAAAAATAGGCCTCAATGATTAAATAATCACTCAAATCACACAACCAGTAAGTAGTCAGGTTGGAGCCCAAACGAAATTCTATTGGATTTGTAATCTTACTATGTTATGGGTGACACTCTTTTGTCTTGCAACTTGTGCTTTAAAAAATCAACTAGAGTAAGGTGACAGTACTACAAAAAATGGCTTTGAAACCATTGAACACTGAGCCTGTTTCAGAATAAGGAATTTATGACAGAATGGAAGGGGAAAGGTGAAAAGGAAACATCTGGTTTGTTCCAAGAAATTACCACTGAGCATAGCTAGGAGATTGACAAGTTTAGCTAACACATGTGACCAAGCGTGTGGATCTCCAAAGCAGTCCCCTTGGGAAGACATATGTTTATTTAAACAATGCCATTATTGCTACAACACATTTTTAGGCCCATTTTAGGTCAGATTATCTTGTGTACATACCTGTTTTTTAACAACAAAAATATGTATTCTCCAGTTTGTAAGTGAATGCTTACTTACTTTACTAGATTTGACTGTGAACAACTTTTTGGATATTTTCCAAAATCAAATCCAATCTTTAGAGAAAAAAATATGTCAACATTACCGGTATTCCCTAAAACTGTGATTCAGATTCTGAACATAAATCCTGAAAGGGGCATTTAAATTGTTTTGGCTATGGCAGCAAACTGGAGTCATCAATTAAATGTTTATAGTATTCCAAGGTGAATATTCTAAATATTTAAATATTGATACGTTCCCAGGTGGCTATGCCTATGTGTTTGTTTGAAAACAACAGCACAGAAAAACAATATAAAAGAGGAAAGATATTTGGACTAAACTTTTTTTTAATGAAATTTATTGTTAAATTGGTTTCCATACAACACCCAGTGCTCGTCCCAAAAGGTGCCCTCCTCAATACCCATCACCCACCCTCCCCTCCCTCCCATCCCCCATCAACCCTCAGTTTGTTCTCAGTTTTTAAGAGTCTCTTATGCTTTGGCTTTGGCTCTCTCCCTCTCTAACCTTTTTTTTTTCTTCCCCTCCCCCATGGACTTTGGACTAAACTTTAAGTTCAACCTAGTATAGGACAATTATGCAACTTCTTCAAAAAGAATTGTTGTTGTGACACCCTTCCTCAAATGATTCTTACAAACCCACTCCTCGTTCAATAATTTGGGCAGATTATCCCATCTAGTACCAGTGTCCTGATTATAGGTGGAGTCTCAGAAATCTTTTACCTAGAATTCAACCTGTCATCCAGGGTCATAATAATCTGGGCAGAATTTAGAACCAGGAAACCACAACAGTAGCCAATATATCAGTTAAGAAAGCTTCGAGATACAGACTATTCAGCTATCTATTGCTTAAATAAAGCTTTTTTCCATATAAAACAGTAAGTCCAAAAATAAGTAGTCCAGCCCCAGCATGTCATCAGGAACCTGGGTTTTCCCCTCTTTCTTCGCCATCTTTCAGGGATTGGTCTTCAACTTACTGCTTCATAATTGCAAGATAGGTGCTCTACCTCCAGACAGTTCACAATATCCAGGTGAGAAACAGAGGGTAGGGAGAGTGTGCCAAAGGTAGTGGCAGCTGTATCTATTCCTCTTTCATTAAGAAAGCACAAGTGTTTCCAGATGACCCTTCAGCAAATATGTATTTACATTAAAAATGCCAGAACTGTCTCAAACAGCCACTAATGGTTCCAAGGAAAATTGGGAAATCAAATATTCAAATTTCCAGTCTCTGTATCAAAGACAAGGAGGGAGGCAGTTGAGAATTTGTATTGAATGAGCCCATTTATATTATCTGTTTCAATAGGGCTTTTACCAGGCAGTGTGTTTTCACACTTTGTATCATTAAATCATCACAAAAGTAGGAGTTGGTCCTTGCCCTTTGAATTTTGCTAAAGAGAGAAGGGTGGCTTAAGGTGGTTAAGAGAATTGTCCAGGTCATCCAGCTTATAAGCATTGGAACCAATTTCTTTATGACTCCAGAAATCCTGCTAACATGGGCAAAGAAATCGTAAAAGCACAAGAATAATGCTTTCCGAGAGACTGAACCTCCTCTTAGAAGATTACATGCAGGATAATCTTTAGAATCCATACTGGATTCTTTCACGGTGATCTTGTTATTACCTGTCACAAAACTTGTTGGGAAGTTCCTAAAAGGAGAAAGTCAAGGTCGCTTGGGATTAAGCACTATATTTCCTTAGTCACTGAAGCCTTAGCATGACTCTCAACATTCACCTACTGGTGGGAGATTTACAGATGGTGAATTGCTTATTTAATACCTAGCTTATATATTTTCCAGACTTGGTTTGCTTTTATTGATTATAATGTATTCCTTGATGTATGCCAAAGAAACTGTTTTGTCCTCTATTTTCTCCTGCCACAAAAGAGCAAGGCTTGAAATAAATCAAGCCTATAATCGTGTTAATAAAAATAGAACATGGAACATACTACCTTCTTCAGGTATTAAACACTCTTCAGAGTGTACTAATACTGTCATATAGGTTATTGTGGAATGTGCTAGAAAATTTTGGTAGGATAAGCATTTTGCAGATGGTAGATTTTTTTAAATTGCTTTTTATTTTTTTTAAATGTTTTATTTATTTTTGAGAGAGAGAGGAGAGAGAGAGAGAGAGTGCAAGGGGAGAAGGGCAGAGAGAGAGGGAGACACAGAACCCAAAGCAGGCTCCAGGCTCTGAGCTGGTCAGCACAGAGCCCAACGCAGGCCTCGAACTCACAAAGGGTGAGATCATGCCCTGACCTGAAGCTGAAGTCAGACACTTAACTGACTGAGCCACCCAGTTGCCCCAGGATGACTAAAAAAAAAAAAAAAAAAAAAAACAACAACAACAACAAAAAACATATCTATAGTTTTTCTTTGGGCTTGATATATCCTTCCCTCCTAGAAAAATTTCAGTTTACATTTAGGTGTATGACTCTTGCCAATTTGGTACAACTGTGTTCCACACCAGGCTCAAGTTCTCATTAATGCTGAGTTGATGTGCCTTAATAATCTCCAACTGTGCTAACTTCTCCCAGGTGCAATCTTACATTTCACAAGGTTAATACATTTAATGTATACACTTACTGGAGCTGTTTTTATCACATCTTAAGATTTTCATTTAGTCAAAGACCTAATTTCCAAATTTATTTTTCATTTCTTTTGTCTACTTTTTAAAGTGTCAAGGAAAACACCTTTATTCCATTAGTTAGCATTCCCATTCTTTCCATTTTTTCTCTGGTAATGATGAAGTTCTTGGTTGGAAGAACAGAAAGGGAGATGAGAGAAAAGTGAATTTAGTAAAGTGTCTATTTCCCAGAATGCCTTCAAAACCGTTGAAAAGTTCATGAGGGTAGAGGGGAACTTACCCAGCCAGCTAATGAGCTATTCTTTAAAAAAAAAAAAAGTCACAGTAGTTCTTAACCAGGATATTATGTCCATAGAAAAGCACTTACTATCATGCCCATCTAGGTCTTGAGGAACGGAGAGCTTTAATAACAACACAAACTTTTAATATTATACTTACAATTAATAACTTACTACAAAAGCCATTTGCTGTCTCTACTCACAACTATTTTTAACTGTTTACATTACACAAATTAGTAAAACAAAGTGCAACTGTTTAAGTTTTCATGCTCTTAAGAGGTATTTATGTAGAAATAATTATTTTGTTAATTATACAGAATTCTTATTATTCATTAAGGTATATCTCTAGGAATTTCTTCTAGGAATGCTTTATTAAGTCACTGTTACTGTCAGTCAATATATTAATAAGTCAATTTATTTAGATTTCTCACTAATTCTAACAGGTCTTCCTTCCTCCCCAACCTTTTCCCTTTATGTAATTATAGAAAATATGTGAACCTAAGTCTGGTACTACCTTCAAATCATAGAATTGTAAAAAGTTGTTGAAAGTCATTCATTGAAAAGAGAGGAAAGCCAACACCACACTCTTCTTTTCCTATGCTGAAAGTCTTCTGACAAGATCTTTCCTTCCCATCTACTAAGAGTGGTTTCTTATTAGAAACAATTAAGAATAACTGGTTCTCTTACCTTCCCCACATATCAGAAGCTTTTTGAGGACCGTCATAATCTTCTTCAGTGAACCCTCACATCCTAGAACAGGCTGCACAACCTATATACACAAATTTTAAGTGATTAATAAATAGCTAACATAAAAAAGGAGAGATGTTTTATTAGTCATAAATGTTCTATTTTCTCTCTTATTGCTTTCTCTTAGCTGCTATAAGGCATCAAAAATGAAAATACAGAAGTGGATTACATAGTGTCAGAGACGTGGTGCTCCAAGCACTCTAATAAACGCAAATAAATACCCACACGGTTCTGGAGAAATCACTCAGGCTGTTTGGAACAGGTGCTTTGTACAGCATCATGGTAAGTTGGAAACATAAAGTTAAGTGTAAAATAATGTATTTGTCTATGTAGGGAAATTAAAGCCCTGTAAGACTTTACTATACTTGCAATGTCAGTGCCCCATGAACTGGATTCTTATGACCATTAACAAAATTGAAAAGGAAAAAAAAAGGGGGTGTCTGTGGATATTTTCAACAGGCAAGGAGGAGGCAGAGAAGCAAAGACCCAAGTAAGACCCCCACAAAGGGGGGCGAAAGGAGAGGCGTTTTTAGTGCTTTCTGCCTTCCAGGGACAGCGGGGGCGAGACAGAGAAAGGAATGAGGCGGGAAGGGTAATCAGGACCGTTGGCAGTCGAGAGGAAGAAGTAGGGGGTCGAGTCCCGGAGCTTATGACTTCGCTGCGCACCTGCAAGGGGTCGGGGTGCTGCTCCCCGGCACAGGAGGGGCCCCGAACGGGGGGAAGCGGAACGGGGGCTTTGGCCCTATGGATACCCACCTGCCGGGGGCAGAACCCCTCGCTCGACGGCCTCCGACCCCGAAACTCCGGCACCCTGGCAGCCCCTCCCCGGCCGCCTGGGCTTTCGGTATGGGTGCTGGGATCCTCCCTGCCTGGCTGCGATGGGGGGGGGGGGAGGGTGTCAGAGTGCAGGGCCCCTCCAGCAGTCACCTCCCGAGCCCGGGCCCCTCGGATTGGTTTTATTCCCCTCTCTTCGCCCTGCAGTTCGCCCCCTAGACGGTCCCTGGCCCAGAGAGCAACGCGGTCGGCGGGGAAACGCTGTCCCGCGCCGCGCGGAGCCGCGCGGAGTTGGTGGTGCGAAATTGACGCACAGTTGCAAACTATCCACCAGTTAATATCCTGCTCGCTTCCGCACCCACGCAGCCTGCTCTTCTCGCCCCTCTTCCGCCTGTATTTTTGATTTTAGGATCTTCTGGTTCTTTAAGTGTTTGGATAAAATTGATCTCCATGATCTATTGAGATTTAACAAACAAAAAAATGACCCGATGGTCCGATGGTTTTCATACTTTTTTTGAACGCTAACTGCAGATAATGTCATAGGGAGGAGGGGAGAGAGAAAAGTGTGTGTGTGTGTGTGTGTGTGTGTGTGTGTGTGAGAGAGTGAGAGAGAGAGAGAGAGAGAGAGAGAGAGAGAGAGAGAACCGACCTAGGATAGGGGGAGGGCAGGGGGCTTCCTTCTCTTGGAGGACAGACAGAATGATACATACTGTCATTAACAGTTTTGACCCACCCAGACCCCACCCTTCGGTTGCATCCATCACACAGTCATTACAAAGGGGCAGCGCTGTCACACTGCTTGCCCTGCTCCTGGGGCTCTCGGGCTGGCTTAATGAGGTGCACCCAGCCGGGACTATTGTGCAGCGCGAATCAGGCAGGAACGCGACGGCACGGATCCTAGCAGCTGCTCGCAGCAGCCCCGCAGCAGCAGCCAAGCCCAGACCTCAAGTGGATGGATGCCTCTGGAAGTGTTTTCCTGAACGAACCCATCAGGCAGTGGAAGACTGTGACAGGGCTAGTGAACTTAGATGGGGCATTCCTGTCCTGCAGTTGAGCTGGCTGGAGGCAAGTGCAGTCACTCGGGTAATCGCTGGGGTGCTGGGAGCCGGGGGTGATGGTGGTGGTGGTTTTAAGCCAGTCCTCAGTCCAAAGACGGCTTGGATCAATTTGCCCTCCAACCACTCAACTCTCCCTTTTACCTTTTGTTTTGTTAGCTTGGCTTTTTCCACCCCCACCCTCTCCCTCGTGTGGTGTGAACCGCGCGTCTTGCTCTGAGATTTGTGCATTTAAATGTAATTCTGATTGGCGAATGTTCTTTCCTTTTTGTTGTGATTACTAGAGATACTTTAGTCCTGCCTTCCCAGTTCTGCGCCCTGCACAAGCAGTTTTGAAAAATTAAGTGCAAAAAGCATGACAAAGCAATATGAGGTTGCCGTGGTAAGTGAACTTTTAAACCAAAAATTACCATTTCTTCTTGTATGCTCGGTCTGTGGGTGGTTTGAAGGGGAATCCTCACACACAAAGGGCTGGGGGCTGGGAAGAGGGGGTGGTGAAACAAAAAACAGTAGTTCTAATTTTGTTTTTTTTTCTAACTATGGTCAGTAGACATGTTCTGCATTTATCTGGTTGATACTCTTGGGATGGTTTTGGGCTTGATGCATTTAAAGTGGGTGAGAGTTGGCAGTCTGCAGGGTTGAGGTGCTGGGGAGGAAGGAAAAGGGACCTGGGTTATTGTCTGGTTTTTAAAAGAACCCTGCAGCTCTGACTTCCTGAACTCAGCCGAGTAGAGTAGCGGGGTCATTCCTGATCCAAATCCTTAAAAGGGAGAAAAGGAACAATGGGGGGGTCACCCTGAGTCACTACAACTATCTTGTGCCCTCATCTGCACTGTTAGACCTCCTGTTGTCATCTTCATACCTTCTCAGGTAGCAACTTGAGAAGCCATCGTTCTTAGATAATTCTAAACACTAACGGATAATAAAATAATGCATTTGGTAACGTCTTAAAAAGAGGTTTGAGCTGGAGAAAGGAATTGCTTATCACTCCACCTCTCATTTGTCCTGTCTCTTCTCCTTGCCCTCTCTCCTTTTACACTAAAGAGTACAGATTTGTTGAAGAGTCCTTCCCCAACCTCCTCTCCTAAAACCTTTTTCCTGTTTTTAAAATAGGAGGTGTATTCTAGAGAAGGATTTCTGAGTTTTGCCCCCTTATCTCGTTCACTTTCTGAGACTAGCTATCCAACTTAATATTTGTGGTATACTTAACCAGTTTGAGTTTGGTAAAGGGCTCAACCTTTCTCCTGGAAAATTCTAAATTGTTTGACCAGCTCTGACTTAAACAAACAAACAAACAAACAAACAAACACTAACAGTGCTCAGTACTCTTAACTTTTTCTGTTTGTGAATCTGGTTGCCTTTTAATTTGTCAAGGGCTGTTGTCATGGAGATGACTAGGATGCCCTATTTTGGAATGGACCCACACATTCTCTGATGAGGCAGGCCTTCTTTAAGCTTTCTCATTTGAAGGATGGGATGGCAACAAAAATGCCCCGTGAGAGTAATTGTATTCATGTTTTGTTGAAATCATTCTTAATTATCATTTGTATGTTTGCAGATATAATTGCAAATGCTTACATTTTTCAAGATCTATTCTAAAATATTTTTAAGTTATTATAAACTTCCTCTGATCATAGAAAAACAGGAAATAACTTTTTAAACTGATTCCATATTGCAACAAAATTATTGAATTTCATTGGGCATATAGTTTAATAACTTTTTTTAACAACTGACTTATTTTTTGTCTCTTCTGCATGAAGTTGATGTAATTTGCCAGTAACTATCGAAGGAAAGTGACAACTTATGCAGCTGGATCACCACTGTTGCTTTTAGTCTTGCTATTTGCAATCTCCATGTTTAAAACAGTTTTCTGTTAGAGATTTTAAACACCAAATGGCTAACTAAACTACTAATCTGTTGATACAAGCAGAATCAATTTGGTGAAACTTTGAAAAAAAAATCATAGAGGAGTTTAAATTAGAATCTAGTATTTTATATGTTTGTAGTAGCAAGAGTTTCAGTTGGGAAGTTTGCTTTTCTTTTGCACTGATATTCTTGGACTACAGATAATCAACAATATGTTTAACTCTATAATTTGTTTTGGACCATGCTACTCAATAATCATACCTATTTAATTTTGTGATTAATCTTGATCTATACTAGTACTGCTTGTTTTTTCTAATAAACATCTTAAACTGTATTTATGTGAAGAATATAAACAAAGTAAGCATTTACTACTACTACTGTACAAATATTTGCAAGTAAATTTATGGCCTGTATATATGCAAAATTAGGTTACTTTAACACTTTGGGAAAAACACTTTTAGTCAGAATTATTTTACAATAGTCATAATCTCATATAAGCCCTAAACTTTACTATCACTTTCTATCTCCACACTGAAAATAATGTTTCACTTGAAGATATTCATAGAAATTATTATTTAAAATAAGCTGGGTAATTGAAAGTTGTCTAAATGATAATACTAGTGCCTATAGTTTAATATCTTATAAGCATACTTAGATTATTTAATGCCATCTTTCCTGGCACTTTCCCTCATTAATACCACAATTCTGTGGCAATTTTAGATTTGCTAAATATTCTCAATATGAAGAATTCTTTATATCAGAATGTAATATCATTTCTTTCCTCAGTGTTCTAATTATATGGCATTTGCACATTAGAAATGCAGTGGCCATGTTCTGATATTTTCCCTAAATCTCAGTCCATTAGAGTAAATTTTACAAAAAACAGAAGGCTTATAAGAAAAAGTTCATAAGAACCAAATTCTAAGTGTTTTCAACTAAGCAGTAGTCTCATAGAAATATTCATTGCTTCCCATAACATCGACTCACTTTATGTAAATAGGTATCATAAATAAAGGACCAAAATAGATGACATAGACGTAGGGAGTGTAGGTGGGTGGTAGCCAGGGTCACCTAGCATTCTGTTGTGCATTTTGCGTACCCTGTCTAGGACGTGAAATGTGCTTGCAAAGCAAACAAGCAAAAGAGGAATAGCTGAAGTGATGTTATGATTTTAAAAATTCAAAAATAGCCTTCATTTGTTACTTCTAATTAGTATTAAACTTCATGTGTATCTTTTATCAAGCACACAATCTAAAACAGTGAAGAAGTTCCCTTAAATAGTTAACATTTGTTGTCTACTTGCCATGATCCAGGCATGAATCCACTCATCTACGTGAGTGCTTTACATATATTATCTCAGTTAATCTTCAAAACACTGTAGGTGTTAGGTTTTATTATGCCTAGCAACTAAGGAGAGGAAGGTCAGACAGTTTAATGAGCATTTGAATCCAAATCTATCTAAACTTGGGTCCAAAATCAAACAAAATGAAAATCAAATCATAGAAAATGTGAGATCATTTTCTAAATTTAAAGAGACACTTTACAGAAAACCCACATAATCTCCACGAATTCCGAGGATAGGAATGATTACCTGTTAATCTTGGCACTTTCTTTGATAAAACAGTTTTGAAGAAATAAATCTTACCGAAACTTCCCTAATTATTTTCTCAAGTTGGGTTTGGTTACATTAAGCTAATTTGGCTGGTTGTTTCTCTCTTGGGACAATAATTATGAAGAATTTATTGCATTCTCCATCCCACCCCAAAAACAAACAGAAGGAGAGGAAGATTAAATCAATTATAGTGACAAAAGTATTTTCAAATAAGTACCAACAAAGTCCACTTACTAAAAAGAAGACCTAACTGCAAACCCAGTTTTCCTTAAATGGGGACTTAAAATAAGCAGAGTGACTTTTTTTTCCATTTTACCAACTTAAGTGCTCTTTTTCATTTTAAAGACTTAAAAATTTTGATTATAATAGCATTTGCCTAAGTAATGAAATGTTACGTGATTTGATAGGTGGCAAATCATTTGAAGTCTTTTTTTTTGACATAATATGTGTTTTTTAAGTTAGTTTCCCTTGATATACCTATAATCAATTAACTTCTGTAATTTTGTGAATTTTTAAACTGCCTTCATTTAATTAACTAAAGAGACATAAAGATAGAAAGTGAGATAGAAAAGAGAATTTTCAAATGAGATCCTATCATATGATAGATATGAAAGATGATAGACTTTTTTTATATGAAAAAATATGAAAGATGATAGACTCTCAAATATTAGAAAATAAACTATTTCCCTTGAAAACACTTGGATTGTGCTTTTTTAATTTATAAATTTTTTGAAACTGAAAGATTGGGACATAGATATTGTATCTGCTCCAGTTTGCTTATTTATGACGTTGAATCTGTACAAATGGAGATGTTAAGATTTTATGGAGATAATCCATTCAAGTCCCCTTGAGTACCAGTGAAGAAATGTTTAAGGACATCATTTACATTCAGCAGAAAACTACTCAATTTTTCACTTTCACCTGAGAAGAAATGAAAGCACTCAGAATAACTGTCTGCATGTGATGCAGTAAATGGGCTCCTAAGTTGTTTGTGTAAACCTTTTTTTGTTTGTTTTTAATTAGCTTCTTTAAAATGCACAGACCTCACATGTTAAAAGAGCATTTGAATCTATACTCTTGTCAAGTGAAGAACTTTTAAAATTTGATTAATCTGTTTTGCGTCACTTTTTTTTTTTTTATTTTTTTAATGTTTATTTATTTTTGAGACAGAGGGAGACAGAGCATGAGCAGGGGAGGGGGAGAGAGAGAGAGGGAGACACAGAATCCAAAGCAGGCTCCAGGCTCTGAGCTGTCAGCACAGAGCCCGATGTGGGGCTTGACTCACAGACCGTGAGATCATGACCTGAGCTGAAGTCAGACACTTAACTGACTAAGCCATCCAGGCACCCCTTGGGTCACTTTTTATAAAAAGAAATCATCTGGACCTATCATATTTATTTTTTATTATTATTTTTTTTTATGTTTATTTATTTCTGAGAGAGAGAGAGAGAGAGAGACAGAGACAGAGCTTGAGAGGGGAAGGGCCAGAGAGAGAGGGAGACACAGAATCCAAGCAGGCTCCAGGCTCTGAGCTGTCAGCACAGAGCCTGACGCGGGGCTCAAACTCATGAACCACAAGATCATGACCTGAGCCGAAGTCGGGTGCTTAACTGACTGAGCCACCCAGGCACCCCTATTTTTATTTTTTTAAAGATTTTTATCTTTAAGTAATCTCCACACCCAACATGGCTCAAACTCACAACCCTAAGATGAAGAGTCACACACCCTACTGACTGAGCCAGCCAGGTGCTCCATAGTTCTAAACTATGTGTTTAAACCCACTTTCTATGAGAATTCCAGTAGCTTTTTTAAAAGTCTGATAATTTTCAACCTTTATGAACCGTGTTAGAATCAAGAAAACTGTGGGGCTTGAGTGTTTCTATCCCACGATATTCTAGTCGTTGTTCACATCTAACTCAGCTTGACTTCACTTTGACCTTGGAGAACAAACCTTGACAAACCCTTGGATTTTCACCCCCCAGAAACTAATTCTGGTTACTTGCCTCATTTTAAATAAAATTCATTCTCAGTTTTTATTATAGTTCATAAAATAGTTGTATAACTCTCTATTTTATCCTTGATTTGAAAGTTTACATTACATTATTATATACTAAAATAATAGAACTATAAGAAGACAATTTTCTTTTTTCTCAAATTCATCAAAGTGCACGGGTCTATATATACAGATAATAAATAAGTGTAAATATACGTATACAAAAAGTTACGGTTTTGTTAGTATGAAGTGTAAGAGAAAACTTATTAAAGTAGCTTTTCAGTTTTAAACTTAAGGGGTAATTAACGCCCCAAAACTGAACTGTATCAAATGTTGAGAACATTAACTATATTTATTATTAACTAAAAATCTAAGAGTATTTTAGGATAGGTCTGCGGAGTCTCCACTGTTGCTTCCCTATAACTTCATAAATGGTATTTCCACTTGAAAAATTAGGAAGTATGGACTATGTTTAAATTAGGAAAAGAATCTAGGGACCTTAAGATAGTTCCTGCATAGGTTCTGGAATCCTTCAAGCTTTGCACCTCAATAATCCCTTTAGGTTCTTTTAAATCTGAAATTATTACATTTTGTGTTCAAATGAAAGTTGCACGTTAGAGATTTTCAAAGCCTTTTGGAGCATGAAGGGTTTACAGGATAGGGAAAAATAATACAAGCCAGATACCACCACACCTGACAGACATTGATAGAGGTTGAGAAGACAGTGTTAATGGGTTTTTTTTTTTTTTTGAAATAGAAATATAAAGTTAATGCAACCTGAGGTCATTACCGTTAAGAACTGAGAACTCAGCTTTTTGGGTGTTTCCAATCAAAATCATTCACCATGGGACACATTTTAAATATTTAATAAATCTAAAAAATCACTACCATCCTTTGTTAAGGATTATGAGAGTGAAGATCGCAATAGAAATCTAGACTTTGGAATTTCAAATTTCTCCGTGCTAAATTTATCAAATTAAATTTGATATTGTGGTAGAGGTGGTGTTTAATATAGTTAGTTATCATAGATAACATAACATTTTAGTGTGTCTTAGAAGACAAATTAGCGGTATATGTTACTTCACAAACACTACAGTATGCTTACTAGGTTTTAGGCACAGTGTTTTAGAGCCAGGAAACACCCCAGTGGGAAAGATGGCTTTGCTATCAAGCATTGCAGTCAGTGTAGGAGACAGACATGTCAACAAATGGTTATAATGGAGTGAGATCATTGCTATCCGAGGTATGTACAAAGTGCTTTTAGGAGCACAGAGGGAGCTATCACCAATTTGCCTGCCATTGGCTTTCGTGAGGGTATTCAGGAAGTGCTTCTCAGTGGAGGTGAAGTTTCACACACCGACTTTTTTTTTTTCATTAAAAAAATGTAAGAGTGAATCTTCAAATAATATAAAGGTGCAGTATATATTATTCTAGTTTCTACATTTGGATATGTACTTAAGATGAGGGAGAGCAAGTTTTCTGTGTAGGATGCTGAATTTTTTAAGATTCATTAGTGTAATTTCTCAGATACACTGCCTTTGACAAATGTGCATAGCCAGGCAAGCCTTTAATATATTGATTATGTTAGTGTTTTGTTGCTAGTAACATAATGGATAAAGCACAGGCTCCATTTTTATTCTTCCATGTTCTACCAAATGGAAAAAAAAAAAAAAAAAAGAAGTATATTGCAAACCGTGAAAGGCACATAAAAGCAAAAGTAATTAAATACCATAAATGGTGAGGGAGATTGCCTGTAATCTGCCTGTGATCTGGGCTAGAATTAGAAAGGGAGGTGTAAGAAAGAGGTTATTTGAGAGGCAATGATATGAAAATGTTTTATCATAGAAAGAAAAGAGTTCTGCTTTATAACAATAGGGTATCAACTTAAGTGATTTCACTTTTCTTTGTGTGGCTTTCACATTTACAACAGAGGAGGGATGTACTATTAATCTGAAATTTTCATTACTTATGATTAAGTTTCATCATTGATCAGACTAAAACCACCCTATATTTCTTAAACTCCCAACTGCATGAAAAATCTGCACTTCAGATTAGGACTTCATGTGAACAGCGTTATGCATTTTGCTTTCTGATATCTTGACAATGCAGTTTATCCCATTCTCCCTGGGATTCTCTCCTGGCAACAATTTTTTATTTCCTTGTGTTCATTTTTAGGAAAATCCTCTCAATATTGTTATATGTATTATTTTATAGGAAGGAAGCATGTAAAATACTCTTGAACTCATTTTACTTGTGAGTTTGAATAGCATTCAGATTAGAATGATTTCCCCAGAATTTTATAGGCTTGCCCAATCCAGCTGTATATTTTATATGCTAATGTAAATTCTATTTTTGTTCCCCTTGGGGGTTTAAGTGATTATAATTGTTGCTCTTCAAAAGCCAAACAGATGATGATTGCTGCTTCAGGAGTATACCAAAAGAAACTGGCTTTCATTAAACCTGCTCATCCACTTCATAATTATCTCCATTTTATCTAGCTAAGAAGCAGGAAAAAATGGCAAATACAGTTCATTGAAGCCAGTTCAGTTATTTAAACATCACTTTATTGAACTAGCAGGAGGTGTAAAGTAGGGGGAATGTTTTCATTCTAACACTGATATGTAGCCAGTGGCCCAACTCAAGAGTTAGTTGAGCATCAAATGCCAGAGGCCACAGAGAATGAGAGGGGAGATATTTTGAGCCATTCTGAAAGGAGTCCTCTAGTGGATACAATAAATAGTACTGCAATGGCAGCTATGCTGAAATACTCTTTTTGCTTGTTCTTCCTGAAAGTTAAAAATGAACTTAGCTATGTAGCTTTCCACTAAGACTCAAATGCATCCTAAATGAAGGAGACATTTCCGACACAACGTGTAAAAAAAAAAAAAAAGTGGGGGAAGGAATATTGATAGGTTCCAAATATCAAATCCTTCAAAGAATCCTTATGGTCATATAAATAAGCCTTGTGATCTGACCATGGGTCAGAAAGTAGATTTTTATAAAGGTTGATTTTCCTCAACAGAAATCTTTCCCATTCAGGTAACACAGGGGCTCTGAGTTATCTGTGCCCTGGTCCTTGGGGGTGTATGGAGAGGTGGCTTTGGAATTGGGTTGTAGTGGAACATGTTCCTGACCACATACATTGCTGGCTGTCATGATGGCAGTGAGGGTCCTTGAACTGTCACCTGGAAGAATAGGAAAGTACCCCGAATCAACAGCTGTTGAAGCTTCCAGCTGTGAGAAAGCAATCTCTGCTGGTTAAATGAAAAATTCTGAAAGGGTTCTCTCCTCTAAAATTCAAAGAGCCATGTTTTAGAGACCAACTGTCTAAGGCTAGACTTGGATAAAACATTATATTCATAAACAAAGAAAATGGGAGGATTTATTTATTTATTTATTTATTTATTTATACAGATTTTCATTTTCATGTTCCATAATAGTTCAGCAAGTTTCAGGCAATTTCTAAACTCTGGTCCTTTCTAAACTCCAGGGGTTAGAATAAAAATGTTCCCAGACAAGGAGTTTTTTTCCCAATCTATGCAATTTTCATTCTTAGATCCAGTGAGATTGTATATCAATGGCATGCTCTCTAAAAACTCTCTAAATAAAAAAAAAATCTTTTAGGGTGACAGTATTAGAATTTTCTTGGATTCCTGTGTAGAGGTATACCAGCATATAAATAACTCTGATTTCCTACCAACAAGGCCTGTAAAAGCCACAAGTCTGAGAATATACCAGCTGCACTTAGAGCTGCTCTAGGCAGAAAATGGTGAAAACCTGTGTGATTGTTTTTCTCATGTCTCCTTCACCTTCTCTTGATACCTCTAGGACATGGCCACCTTCTGTTCCCCTAGGGCTCAACCCTTTCCTCATGTTGTTACAACCCAAGGTCTAGTAGGACAATACCTCTTTCCCTTCCAATGTGACAGGTTGTTAATCTAATGAATTAATCTTCACCAATGGGAAGATATTAAGGAGAGTCCTTTTTTTTTTCAGTTAATATTGAAAAGTTACTCCCAAGGAAAATGTCTGCATTTTTGTCAAACAATTATGGTGAATAAACAATTATGGTGAATTATGCTTTTCTTAACCATGTTGGTGCTCCTTGATCTCTATCACTGAGGAGCCTGCTTATTTTGAAATAGGGCAGTTAGAAATGAAGTAACTCAATAGGAAAATGTAACTGAAAAAATTATCTTATCTCCCTATATTTATTAAATAGACATAAAAGCTACAAGCTATAGGGGCACCTGGGTGGCTCAATTGGTTGAGCATCAGACTTTTGATTTAGGCTCAGGTTATGATGCCAGGGTCATGGGATCCAGTTACACAGCAGGCTCCATGGCAAACATGGAGCCTGCTTAAGGATTCTCTCTCTCTCTCTTTCTCTTTCTCTCTCTCTCTTTCTCTCTCTCTCTCTTTCTCTCTCTCTCTCTCTCTCTTTCTCTCTCTCTCTCTCTCTCTCTCTCTCTCCACCCCTCTCCCCTGCTTGCGCTCACACTCTCTCGCTTTAAAATAAAAAATAAAAAACTTATATAGTAAACACTAAAATATATCCATGCCAATGCAATTTCCCAGGGTCATCTTACATGTCTCTTCTTCAGTGTGACAGGAAATTGTGAAAAATCATGTTTACTCTGTGATCTCACAGTCATATGAATGTAAGTCAAATCTTTTACTTTTTAATTTTTTTAATGTTAATTTATTTTTGAGAAAGGAGTGTGCAGGGGAGGGGCAGAACGATGGAGACACAATCCAAGGTAGGCTCCAGGCTGAGCTGTCAGAACAGAGCCCAAGGCGGGGCTCAAACTCATCTGCCCTGAGATCATGACCTAAGCTGAAGTAGAATGCTTAACCTACCTGAGCCACCCAGGTGCCCTGAATGTAAATCAAATGTTTTAAAGGTCTCCTGGTCACATCCCTTTCAGCATAACACAAAGTACAAATTTGGCAATTATTCTAATTAATCTGCTCAACAGCGTGCCGCACCAAAATAGTTCAAGCCAGACTTTAACTCCAGGTTAACTGAGCAACTGAAGAAGTTGTACTGTTTTTTATTTAAATCAGTGGTTTGTCATAAACATCCATGGAGGGTTGTATAAACACATATGCTTAGACTTCACTTCAAAATTACTGAGCAACATCTCCTGGGATGTAGACCAGGCATCTGTACTTTAAAAGAAAAAAACCTCCCAGGGAGGTCGAGGCATTGATCCATAGCTATGTGTGAGAATCACCAGGCTTTCCTCTTACCAATTCTAACATTCACTGAAGATTCATTCTGTGCCAGGCATTCTCCTAAGCCCTTGGCAAATAATTTTTCACTTAGGGCTCGCAATAACCATAAAGGGTGGCTATTATTCTTATAGTACTCATTTTACCAATGAGAAATCTGAGGCTTTGAGAGGTCAACCAGCGTGCTTCACATCATATACCAAGGTTTTGGGAGGGGCGCCTGGATGGCTCTGTCAGTTAAGTGCCCAAATTCAGCTCAGGTCATGATCTCGTGGCTCATGGGTTCCATCCCCGCATTGGGCTCTGTGCTGACAGCTCACAGCCTGGAGCCTGCTTTGGATTCTGTGTCTCCCTCTCTCTCTCTCTCTGCCCCTCCCTAGCTCACATTCTGTCTGTCTGTCTCTCTCTCTCAAAAATAAATAAACATAAAAATAAATAAGTAAATAAATAAAAAGATAGGAGAGAGGCAGAACCAGAATCTAGGTCAGCTTGAATACTATGAACCGCTGCAGTCCTGAAAAGACCTTTTAAATATACAGATTAAAAATGTATGGCTGTATTTTACAGTTATAATTTCCTACCTAGAAGCTTCTGTTTTGCTGCTTTGATTATCCTAAGATTATCCAGAGTGTACACGGATTATTTCATTGTATGGCCTTAAAAGAGAGCTACTATATATGTGTGGAAGGAGATATGGTCAAAGGTAAACGATACTTTATAGGTAAAATGTCTTGCTGTCTTTGTAGAAAATTTCAGATGACTTTCTACCTTAAGTCTTAATTCAGAAACTCAGGAGATGCTGTAAACTACTTTTTAATTTCATGGCTAAACAATATTCAGAAATGACACAATGTTAGAAGAGCATGCTCTTCCTTCCCGGTTAATTTCTTATTAAAAATATTAAAAACTATATAAAATCATTGCTGAGAAATGCAGTTTCCAGTGTGGAATATGCAATTTTAGGATTTGTTCTTTCTGATTTGGGGCTGACACCATTATTTAGAATAGTGATGACTCATGTCTAGGACTGAAATCTGTTTTTCATGGGTTTATACATTTTCCCCTTGAATTGCACCAAAAATGGTTTTTTAATTGGCTTTAACTCATGCCCAATAAATTGGACGAAAATTGATTGCCGCAGTCATGTTTGGTTTAAAATTATTCAAGACTGCGCCATGAGTCAAATGAGTGCATGATCGAGGGCAGCGGCGCTTTATGCCCTCTGTTTATGACAAGTAACGTTTTCTCAAAATGGTCATAATTCATATCTAAAAGTTAATATATTGTTCACAACTTATAGAGCTTGGAAGACAGTAGCAGAGCCACTTTAAAGAATTCACATTAAAAAATAAATTTATCTTAATTTGGTATTATGTCTTAGTATCTTCTTTTCCAGTTCTACCAAGACTATGAGTTTGGTCACTATATTTCTTTAAAATTAAATAATACTGTTTGTTGATTCTTGGTCATAATATTAGAATGTTTTTCAACAGCAAAATTAAAGAAATGAGAATGTTCAGACTGTACCACCCTGTAGAGTTGAGACTGTGAGCCAGTTTCCCATTCTCTGCAGAGTGATTTTAAAGACAAATCTTAAACAATATGAAAATTGAATTAACTCAGGTGACTGTTTAGGGCATTGAAACAGCAATTCACTAAATGGTACCTGTCAGGAAGCCAGTTTTTGTTCAATCTCATTATAATTATTTACTGTGTTATGGTTTTCATTTATTTATATGCCATAGAAATACAAGCAAATCACTTTAAGGGCTTTGCTAGTTGGGAATAAAGGTGTGTTTTATGAGATTCTCTAGCAACTGCAGGAAAGGGTATAATAGGGAAAAAGAAATGATTAATTAAATGGAAGGAACATCCCTTGGCCATAATATAAATAGGCATTAAGTAAAGGGAATAGTTGATATTACTGAGTATAGTTAATATTAGGCAATTCTAAGTGGGCAGGATAGTTATTATCTTATATTGTATTCTTCTAAGAAACTGGTAGAACAATTTTAAAAATTTTTCTCATCTTGCTCTATTATATATGTATTTTTCATATGTATTAAATCTCAAGATTTGTTTCTGTGTGTGAATATTATTTTGTTTATAAACTCCAGGGCTATTAATCTGTTCTCTCTGTGAATCTAACTTGTCTTTTAAGAGGTTACTGGTCTTCATCACAAGTTTCCACCTGCTGACTACAGGGCCAAAGCTTGAGCTCTACCCATTTTCCTGCTTTATAAAAAAGAATGCATGCTCAGAATTTTTGCAAACCAAATAATTCAGAAAACATTAAGAAAACTAAAGGTTCAATTCTTACTACCTCAAAATAACCCCTGTATAATGTTCTAGTGACTATTCTTTATGTGATATTGAATACTCTCAACAATATTTCATGAAAATCTTTACATATCACTAAATTACAAATATATACTATCCTTTTCAATGGCTTCTGTTTACTATGATTATGGAATAGACTTCTGAAAACTAAAATTTACACAACTAAATAATTAAAATTATTTTAATTTTAATTTGCCCTAGGACTTCCTAGGGCATCATATATTATGTTTCTTAAAATCCTATTATATTTTACCTGAATCATTTTAAAGAAGCAAATCATCCAAATATCACTTTTATCTCTCTTCCATTTGTCAGCAATAGATGGCATGTCAAGACTTGAGTATGAGTATTTCATTTTAGGAAAACAGAGTTTGTCTGTTGATGTTCATTGTAGTCTCCATTTTCCCTGTACTCTTGTTCTTTTTGCAAGTGTTATATCATCTTTAATTGCTGCTATATTTCTTTAGGATTACTGGATTTTACATCTGGAAAGTACTGTAGAGGTCATCTAATACATAGTGGTTAAGGACTTAGGCCATAGAAATGAACTACTTGGGGGATCCCTGGTAGGCTCAGTCAGTTGATTTCTGCTTAGGTCATGACTGAAATCAAGCCTTTGTGTTGGGCTCTGTGCTGACAGGGGAGCCTGCTTGGGATTCTTTCCCTCTCTCTCAGACCTCCCTGCAAAAAATAAATAAATAAACTGAAAAGAAAAAGAAATGAACTACTTGGGGTCACATCACATCTCTGTTGGTTTCTAGTTGTGCCATATTGGGCAAATTACTCAATTTCCTCAGTTTCCTCCTCTTTAAAATGACAGGATTATTGTGAGGATTAAATGATTTAATGCATATAAAGCATTGGAATGCTGCCTGGCATGTAGTACATACTCAGTACTTGTTACTCATTATCATTATAACAAGCCAGAGTGATTTGCTGAAAGGGAATCAGCTAGTTAGTGGGGGAAATAACACTCAGACCCATGCTCCTTTCTCCCAGCCTAGGATTCTTAGCTCAATGTATCCCTCCTAGCAGTGTTTTTAAAGCCTCCTCTGGGATACAGAGGTGTCTTAGAGGCGTTCACAGATCATCAGAGTGTAGGCTCTGGTTCCCGGTTTCTCATGCTCACTGGCAGTCTTGGGTTTTTGGGTTTTTTTTTTTTTTCCTTAAAAGTATTATTTGTTTAGAACACTGTCACCTTCTCAGGGCATGCTATAAATATTTTGGCCATCAAAACGTTTTCATTATCGTCAGTGAACCCCTCTTCTATACTTACAGTCTTCCCCCATCTCTGTTTATCCCCTGACCTTACTGTCTCATTCCAAGGGGTCTTAGAGTTTTAGACAAAAAACTTCTTAACCCTCCATGTGTCTTGATTCTGATTTCTGTACCTTGGCATCTCTTTCCACTTATCATGTCCAAAATTTACACCTATCAATAGATATAACCTGTATCCAGTAGTTTTATGGCAGTCCTTTCCTCTGCTGGCTTTCAAAGCCCTCCGTGATGTGACCTAACCAACCCAGTGTCTTTGCTCTCCAGCCCACTTCCTTCACCACAGTTGGCCTGATCTCCTTGACCAAAGCCTTATTTTTTTCCTCTGAACCTCATTGCATTTTTTTCTGAACACACACATGCACACAGCCCAATAAGGTTGATGTATATAAAGATTTTTTAAAATGAAGGACTAAAGCACCACAATATATGTTTGTATTTTCCTCTCTTATAAAACTTTGTAAAGAAGCTCAAATCTTCATTTGTCCTTTTGATGTGGCTAATATGGAAACATACCTTTCTTTTAGCATTCGTTTGATATCCAGGAAATATCTGTATTCTAGAAAATATTGGTGCTGTATGAGTTAAATGATGAGCACCGACATAAAAGAAAGGCCTGCCTTTTTATTGTCTGCACAAGAAATCTAGAAATGCCAGCAAAAGAAAAAAAAATTTCACAGTAAATCGTGTCAAAATAATTCAAGGAAATGTCTATTTGTTACTCAAACAGCTTAAACAGTCTGTAACACCATTCATCTATGTTAGATCTTCCAACTCATGTTTATAAAAACTGACATTTCAAACAACCATATTCTCTAATTTCTCGTACCAGAATGACAGTGACCAAAGGAACGGAACATTATTTTTATTGTAACAGTATTCTCAGTACTCCCTTAAAATGCACATACATATGCTCAATCAGAGAAGCAGATTTCCCCTTTAGCCACATCAACATGAAGGATTAAAAGGGGTTGGTGAGGTGGCATTAAAGAGCAGCTCTGGCTGTTCTGTGTATGCACGTGTGTTTCTTCTTGGTGCTAATTGCACTTCCACCTATAAGTCTGGCAGTCACATGACTGGACTGGACTTTGTGTGGTTCAGTCTTACCAAATTTATAAAATCCATTTAGGATACAGATAGATGCTCATTGAAGTTTAAAATAAAAGTCATGTCTGCTTTTTTTCATTATAATCTATGAAGTTAGACATCAAAAAGTTTAAGATTTATTCTTTTATCAGGCTGCAAAGTTTTGGTTCCTTCCATTGTACTTATTCAGTGAAAGTCCACATCTGTAGCTGAATCTGTATCAATCCACAGAGACGTTAGCCCAGGAAGGAACTGCAAAACTATAAACCATAGCATATTTACAATGTTAAGTGGACATTATTTCTCCATTTTGTTTCATTCAAAACAAACAAAAACTATTACAGAAAGCATATTCTCTTGTGCCCTTTATATATTCTACCTCTATATTCCTTTGGGTATTTATTTTGATAGATTTATCAAACACAGACAAACTAAGAAATAGAAAACTGAGCAGAAAGTACTGTTAGCCTATGTAAATTGAATAAATATTATAGCCTATAAAAATGTGGAGAGAGGGAATGAGCCTGGGGAAAGGCCAGTGATAAGGAGATTGAAACTGATTTCTTCCAAGGCCATAAATGACTAGTAACTTTTAAATTCTTGCCTTAGCGTTAACACAGAATGGTAAATAAAGATGGGTAATATATGCATATATGTAATTCAATAATAAAAGTGTCTCTTGGCATAAAATCAAAATATTTTAATTTGATTAGACTGTGATGGTATGTATTTGATTCAACTTGATTTCAGCAAGTAATTAGCTGAATTATAACTTATACTTAATAGCAAACACTAACATTTTGAGCCTAAATAAACAATGGTCATAATAAATGCCAAAGCGAGTAACACATTGTAGAAAGACTGACATTCAGGAAAGCTGCTCTTTATTCCTATTAATCTTAGAAATGTAACTCATATTCCTAAAATCTCTGTTACGCCCCTGAAAATGAAAAATAATTTATGTCCTTCCTTACCTTCTGGGTTACAATGATAAATATGTAAAAATGCATTGAGCTTTTTGTGATAAAAGGTACTATAAAAATCTAAGTTGTTTTTATTATTATATCAATCAAGTGGGATCTCAGACTAAGTTCCTTTTTGAAGACCCACAACTTTTTATGGGCACATGAAATTGTATTGGGAAATATATTGAAGCCACATGAGAGGGCAGACAGAAGATTTTATATTTTTTGAGGCCTTTTAAACTTGGTTACAATGAGAAAGGTGAGAAGATATTTATTATAGGGTATATGAGTTGGGATATTAATAACAGCAAATGAAAATATTTAATAGACAGTATGTAAAAGGAGGGACTCTAATTTTTGCTTCATCAAATAAATGTGCTAAGTCACCAGTATTGTTACCATTATCATAGTTACCTTGTATCAACTGTTTCCTCTATTCCAGGAAGTTTGAATATTTTACACTCAACAATTACATTTGACCTTACAGTAATCCTACATTAAGCATTATTATCACCATTGTACAGATCAGGAAATCAACTCTTAGAAGACAGTAAGCTAATTGTCTACGGACTAACAGTGATGGAGTCAGGTTCAAATTGATATGTATCTGAAGTACAAACCCAAACTCTTAACAATTTGCAAAGCTGTAGCTCATGGTAGAGTAACATTACAATTTCTATTTAAAGGACTAATTTTTGACAGGCTCTACCATTAAAAACTTGTAAAGAGATATTGTACAAATATAGGCTTATAAAAGATGCTTGAATCAAACCAAAATGGTTCTTTTGTCAAAGATCAGGAATAAATACTTAGAAACAGGAACTGGTTATATTGACCTTCACCTGAAGATAAATATTATATGTGTAAGGATGCTATTAGTTGTCTGAGTTTTTTCTTTGGTAATAGATTTATAATCAGTTTTGAACAAAAATATTACAAATTTTACATATTTCTAAAGTTTCCAATATTTTTACCTTCATACATCATAAAAAGAATGTTTTCCTTAAAAATCTATTATCCCATTTCCCACAGAGAAGAATTAATGGGGAATCCCTTTAAAAACAAAATTGGCATTTAAAACATTTTTAAATTATTTTTCATCGTTCATAATGCCATATATATTTATTTGTGACAAAAATTAGGAGAGATTTTTATAATTCATGCTAAAAGACTTTTCTGTTCAGTAATGTAATTTTCTTTTTAAAGTTATCTTTTAGTTATGAAACATTATAATGTACATTTATAAAATATCATTTTATCACATTTCAAACTTAGTGAGAATACACCCTTTAACCCTTCTGTAAATTCTCATCTTTAAAAAGTCCTGCCTGTTTTGGCAAATAATAGCTTAGGCTGTCCATTATATGCATATTTTCAATTTAATTAAGATAAAAATTTGTAAACATAGCTTAAGAGACTCATTAAGGCTGGCAGTTCAAACTTACTTGAGTATTTGTAACAAGCAGAAAAATATCTTGTTGTATGATTATTTGAAGATAATAGTGCCTGAAAGGCTGGAATTTAAAAGAATATTTCTTAAAATGCTTATATAGCAGCCATTATTTAAACCAATGTCACATTATGGAAAATGGTGATACAGAAGGGAAAATTTAGCTTACATAAACATAAATTTCTCTCTCAGGAAATACATACAGCACTCATTCATCCATATATTTGAATTTAGCAACAACAACACCTGCTTTCTGGGTTAGAAGATATGATGGATTTTTTGCATAAAGAATTGAACAAAAATGTGTTTGAGATTCCTTTATTTATATTTATTTGCTCATCTCCCTATGAGTAATCAGATAAATGCAAAGTTTAAAACAATAGTCTAATACATCTAAATAGTTTAATAAGTACTGAAATGTATACTCGCACCTTAATTTTTTCTAACTACTTTTCCTGACAAATTCATTTTTAATTCTTCCACATCCCACTGTGATTTAAGCAGCCTTAATAGTATCAATTAAGTGCATCCTAACATTGATTAAAGTTTTGGGGTTAAACAAAGTAAAAAATGATTGATTTTCTAAAGCTGCATTAACTTGTGTTATCACCAGAAGGTATCTTTTCAGAAATGTTGCTAAAACTTAAGATATAAACGCTGTTGTGGAAAATGAAATGCATCCTGTCATACACTCTCATAAATGCACACCAGTGAATTTACAATCTCCTCAGTGACAAAAAGAACAAGGTACAGTGCACAGTCATTAGTGAATCTAGGCAGCAAGGTCACTGGCTATATTCTGGTCATTATACATTTTAAACTTTTGTGAAACATTGATTCAAATAATGCATAGAATTTCACGCCTCCTATCCATAAAAGCAAACATAAGAGTGTAGGTATAAAGTGTGCTGTAGGAACCACGTGGTGTCAAAATACACATGTGGAATTTTTTTTAGTTTTCTGAATTACCTCCTAGTAATAATCTGGGTAAAGGGGAAGTGGGTGAAATACAGCTCTTATTTCTGTAAGTAGCTAAGATGATTGTCTTATGTGGTCGATAATTTCTTAGGCTGTTCTAAAAATCACCCGGGAATCTCTCTGGTGGCCCTATCACATCAATAAAAAGGTCAAGTTAACCTCAGTTTATGGTAACTCCTCTGTATCCGGTTGATCTGTTTTTCTTACAATAAAAGGAAAACTTTAGATTCCATTTAGAATTAGTTTCTAATACTGTCATCAGAGAGCTCCCATTGCCCCGTGTTCTGATAAAGACAGAATTCTATTTTCTATCAGATTGCTTTAAAATTGTTCCTTACTCTTTCACCAAACTTCCCACAACTTTATACTTTTCAAATTGTTTATGCATGGAATCTACGACTAAGAATCATGATCAAGATGCTGTGTCCCTTTGCTAAATCTCATTTTCCCCTCCCCAAATAATTTTAAAAACCGGTGGGCTTTTTCTCTCCTGGCTCGCCACCCCACCACCCACCCACCCCCCAATTAAAAAATAAAACAATATCCCATTCCAGGCGCCCCCTCTCTGCCTGCCGCAAGCATTTTAATGACAGTTTACTTTAGCGGTCTATCAGCAGACTGCTGCCTTTGCCACCTGAATTTCAATTTCTTAATTTACAGCTCAGATAAAACAGAATGGAGCAGGATCCGGGCTGCTCTCTACATTGGGTTGGCCTTATCAAGCGTGAAGTTTGGCGCATTGCAAACCTATTCAAGTGATTATCTGTTGAGGACCTCTCGAGCCATCTCCATCTCTGCAGCGGGCTGATAAGACAGCTGTTTCTCTATCCGCCGTGTCTCCCCGGGCCTCAGTCTTCTTCTGATACAAACTCCGCCTTTGTCACCGTGCCCCGTTGCGGTCACTTGCTCTATGGGGCAAGGGTTTGATCTGAACACACGTGGGGGGAAAGTGCGAGTGTGTGAGTGAGCTGGGGACGGAGGAAAAGGGAGGGGGAGGGTAGAGTGGTGAGGGTAAAGAAAGGAAAGAGGGTTAGAAACCAGAGGGAGGTGGGGGCAGGGCAGCGTACGGAGAACAGTTGATAGCTCTGATTGACTGGTCTCTCAGCCCGGCTTTATTATTTCAAATTAAACGTGCATCGCACACAAGTGGAAACATAAATCTTCAATATAAGAAAGAGCCTCCGAGCCTCCGAAGCAGAGAAACCGTTTCTTCCCAGGTCCCAGTAAAGGGGCCGACCGAAAGACTGATTGCCACCAGCTGAGACAGATGGTTTCCTTTAACTTTGGAAACTGGTATTTTTAATTACTTGTATTAATTTTGCATGAGATGTATCGGCTCCAGGAGAAAGCTTAGAGAAAGCTGTTAGCATCCCTGAAAGAAACGGACACAAAGCTCTGATTTGCCTTTTCTCACCTCCAGTTTTTCTTACCTAACCCTCTCCTGGTCATCTAGACCTCCCTTTGCATGCTCAGCAAAGACCTGAGTTTATCCTGCTAAAAGTTGCTACTGAGCAAAAGAGGGGAAGAAAAGAAATCCGAGGACATTTGTGGGAAGCTTTACATAAATGATCGTCGATCCGAAGCTGCAAATATATATTTCGAGACACTCTGGGGCACGTGCAACACATCTTAGTCTCAATCTGCATATCTGCAGTCAAATCACCTAAAGGACAATGAACTTCATACAAATTTTGCCCGGGGGGGGGGGGGGAAGGCGTGTGTGTAGCGGTGGGGAGAACAATCTAAGCTGGTCTCAAAAGATTTACCGCGACACTAGATTACATTTTAGAAAAAAATTTAAACATTTAACTAAACAGTTCACATATCTTTTAAGTGTGAGCAGTAACCTAAGGTTTTAAGGGAATTCTCGCCGCGTGTGCTGTCTTTACAGTTTTTCCCTCGAACAGTAGTTTAAAGACAAAATGTAAAGAGAAAGTGAAGGATGTTTGTGATCCTGCTCACTGCCGCCTCTGGCACTGTCCCTGATGGAAAGTGTTTGCAATATAAAGGGTCCTTTGCAAAATAGTCTCGGAGGTCACTTATCTTCGGATAAAAGGCTTTGCCCCTTTGCCAGTACGTGGAAGGAGCCAGGGAAGAACTGGGGGTGGGGGGGAGCGAGGGGGAGCGGGTAGGCGGTTTTGTTGCGATTCCCGCTGGGAATTTCGAGGATTAAAAACTCTGGAGTAGATTTAGCAGACTTTTCGATGACTACCTGGATTTGCATTTATTTTGCATGAACACTGATGAAATGCAGGCTCACTAGGGCAAGGGAGTGTATGAGAAGAGAAACACAGTGAAGGGTGCGACCCGAGTTCGGGGCTCTAACCATACATGCGGTTTGTCACCAAGGCCGAGTCCTAGCAAAAGCCAGCCTAATTCAACATGAATGTGTTTCTATGGAGTAGGACAGCGTCTTCCTTAAAGTCTGTCCCAAGAATTGCAGTTTCCGTTTGTTACATGGGAGGGACAGAAAACACTAGGGGACTTTGCAAACCTTTATTCTGGATGGGCTCGTCTCTGTCCATGGTGCTAATTCCTGCCTCATTCTCTTGCCCGGTTGCCACGCTCTAAACTCAAGTTGGTGTTAATTTTCTTGACAACTTTTTTCCTGTTTTCTAAACTGTAGAAGGAAAGTCGACATGCTTCTTTAAGAAGAGTAAATAAAAGAGTAATCAACAAGCTATATAATTTCTATATTTGTCACGCAGGCATTAAACTGTCACATTTCCGATGGTATGAACCACAGACCCCACCCCCACCTGAAACTGCCCAACAAACTAACACAGAATATTTTTATTCATCTGAGAGGGCATAATATTTGGAACTACCCCCATAAGCCAAACATTGTAAACTCATCTAAATAGCTTTACTGCTTTATTTACTTTTTTAAAAAAAAGTCACAATAGTAGTTTACATCGTCCTTCATCATGAAATGCTAAAATCACATCCCTCACATAGTATAAGAGAGTTATTTATTCTAAAAGACATTGCCCACAATAGCTGATTAGTATTCCTATGAATGAATGTTCCTATACAAACTTAAGCAAAATAATCTATTGAATCCATTACTTTTTCAGCTTTGAGAACTATTCTTTTTGCAACTTTCTCCACATCCAACTTTTCCTCCAAACTTTCAGTGAGTGAACCCCTAGATCCATCCATTTTCTACTGCAGTTTAAAATAATGCCAAGGACATTGAAGATATATCAGAGCTAACATGACAATCATAACCCAGCTATCTTTTAAATGCTTTTCTAATGCAAGTTCATAGGCTGTGGATAATACTTTACCTAACTATGGATGAAAAGGGGTTGATTACAATTGCTTAATGTGGAGTGTGATGTTTACACACACATAGTCTTTATTAGTTGCAAGATAGAATATGTTAGTATTTCAGGCTATGACGACATGAATTTCAAAGTGAAATCTACATCCAGATATCCCTTATTTTAAATAGGCTGTATTCAGTTTTTATTTTTAAAAGTTGGAAAAATACATATAACTTATGGTATATGTATCCATGTAAAAGTTTTTAAATTTAAAAACATC
Organism: Acinonyx jubatus; assembly: GCF_027475565.1. Lineage (NCBI taxonomy): Eukaryota > Metazoa > Chordata > Mammalia > Carnivora > Felidae > Acinonyx > Acinonyx jubatus. Next base: position 46,136,736 of record NC_069391.1, read on the forward strand.
TGTTTTATTGAGGAAGTAAACTAGTATTTTAGGATATTTTCAATATCTTAAGTAATTTAACTCCATTTTACCTGCGTAGAAACACAACATGTTGAAGATGACAACATCTTGAAAATCATTTGCTCCTCTGCCCAAACTAAAGAAAGCCTATATACTGAATCCACATAATTTAGCATTTGCATTTGAATGGATAAGTTTACTATTTTCCAATAGTGTTTTCTTTAACTACAGAACACACATGCTAGATTTCATCACACCACACCACACCCAGGATTCCATATCAACCCTCCCCCCCCCCGCCTTTGGGAAAATATACCACTGTAATCTGCAAAAAACCTTCCTTGTGGAAATAAACACACATCAAAAAATGAAACAAAGTATTAGCTTCCACCCAGTTAGAAGATACTTATGTAGTTGTAAGTTATTGGTAAATATTTTCTACAAAGTGCCAAGGATATTACATGAATACGTGCAACTAATTCAATATTAAGAGCACGTTAACCAGGAGCAAAGACAAGTCACTTCATAGATAAGTCTGATTAAACAATGTTTTACTTTTACTTAAATTGTATTTATTACTTTAAGAGTTATTTCTCTGTACTGACCTGGGGGTAAGGGGAGGGCTTGAGGGAAGATGATAACAAACACAACTTTCCAACTGTTTATTCATACAGTGATTATTCTATTTTAGGTGAGGTGGAGTCTTTCTGTCTTTTTCCTTGATTTGTCCTTCCCTCAGCCCCGTGACTCCATTTCCTCAAATTGCTTTTCTTTCTTCTTTCCTTCTTTCTAGACCTGTTCCACCCAGGTCTAGAGAATAGTTTTAAGTTGAAATTAGGACCCCAGTCTTGTTGTTATATAAAAAGTGGGGCTGGGGATTAGGACATGATAATTATAACTTATAAGATAACAATGCCTATTATAAGATAACATATAGATTCAGGCCTCCTTTTCCAACCCCCTGTTATTGTCACGCAAAGTAATAGAATTTGAACATATTATACAGACTATATTGGAGATAAACAGGTCTTCTGTTCTTTGCCATTAATCATTTATCAACACTCAAGGACACTCTCAAGGAACTCTGAATTACTTCACCCCTCACTTTATAGTCATTTTGCTTTGTGACTATCTGTCCCTCACCCTCCAGCCCACCCTGCCCTCCTGCAGTCTCTAACTCTTACCTGTGCCTTCTCTTTCCGAATTTTCAAAGATAGCCACTAGCAGTAAACAGGTAAAGGAATTCCTTTTAGAAAGGCATGAGCATCTAGAGAAGATATGTTACATTGCGTAAGAAACATTAAGTACTATCTAGGAAGTTGCACTGTCAAGATTAAAAGAAGAAATTCAGGCTGGAAAAGAACGTGGGTCAAGTTAATATTGTCTCTACTTATATATCAAGTTGATCCTGAGGACCACACTTTCACTTGGAGGAAGAAATAAACACCATGAACAAAACTTCAGCCTCCTGAACGTCATTAAAATATGGTGTTTAACAAAGTAGTCTTCATCTATAAAGCAGAAGCACTGACAGCACTTGGTCTTCTGGCTAAACTTTCTAAATCCTCAGAGAAAAAAAAAAACCCAGATAAAGGTTCGACTAATCTTTACTGTCAGCAATACATGTGTGGTCCAAGAACTGTACTGCCAGCAAATACAGAGGAGTGGCTTGTTCTAATTTTCATACAGATGCTCTTTTTGAATCACCATGTACCTTAAAGTGAAGGACCTTAGCTCTACTTAGTACCTCTTTTCCTGACAGGATGTTTATCCTACACTTTTCTAACATGAAATAAAAGCGAATTCAAACCGTCCACCTTTATTTGAAAGCATTTCTGAACTCAATCTTATCCTAAAAGGATGCTTTAAAAAAAAATCAACAAGAGAGCTGCAATATGCGTATATTAAAATAGAGAAAGACATAAAATTGCCTAATATCTAATACAGAATACTAGAACACACATCGAGAAAGGCATGCGGGCAAGTAATGGATGTACATTCATTCCTTTCACTCAGATCAAATAGAGGGAGCTCTCAATGACTCATACATACCGGACAGAGTTTAATGTTATAAAGAAACGTGCCATAGATGCGGCAGTGGTGGCAAGGAAAATGAGTCTTTCGGAAGCAGAAAGATTTAAGAGGAAAGAAGATCATGCCATATCGCAAACTCTGATACTACAGTTCCAACCCTCCCACGTTGCTCTTTCCATCTCTTTTTGCTTCTTGCATTTCCCTTCGCCGCCAGTGTTAAGTGTGTACCTCCCCGCACAACTTACCTTGAAACGGGACTCCATTGAGCTCTTGAGAGTGACACAAGCTTCTAGCCAATCATATCAAGCAAGCTCGCCCGGGCGGCCTCAATGGGAGCATCTAGGCCAATCAGAGTCCTGGGGAGATGAGCAAGTTACGTTGTGGCGCCACTCGGCGTATACTTCCGCGCGTGCTGCCCGGGATAGGAGCCTGGCAGAGCAGCTGCACACACGGCAGTGCGGAGGCAGAGAAGGGGTTGGTGATACGGTGCTATAAATCTGTGGTCCAGTCCACCTCCCTTTTAAGACGTCCTCCCCCCTTATTTCTGTTCTCAGTTAGAGATGCAGCAGCTTACTCCTGTAGCGACCTACTAAAAAGCAACAAGGAGAAAGACATCGTCTTTTTGAAAAAACGTTCTTTCGTCTCTTTTCTTTGTTCCTTCGTTTGTTTTTCTTGCCCCTTTTTGTTTAGTTGAACGGCAATAGGAGGATAGTCTCTCCGTCTTTTTAAACTCTCTTTTTTAAGTTTCCCCTCCCCTTTTATCTTTTTTTTTTTTCGCCATTTCTTTTAGCGTTGGACTTTGGGGTCGAAAGCATTTCTTTTTATTTGCTTCTTTTAAGCCGAGCACAGTTTAGGTTTCGTGCTGTCTTAAGAGAACTATCCAGCAGCTTCTTGCTCATCCTTATTGGGAGAACTGCACCGTTACTTTAAAAACACACATACACAAAAACCTTAAGGGAGAAAGGTAAGTTTCGGTTTGGTTTCTTTAATCATTAGTTGCAGCGATGCGCTGGCAAACCCAGAAAACCTGTAAGTGAGCGGAATACAGAATATGAAGTTAATTGCACATGTTTGTCTCATTTCAAAGCTACTGTTCTGCTTTTTAATTCTAGAGAGCTAGACTAAAAGACGGTGGACGCATGCTTGACGTACTGAATTTTCGTAAATGTCAGCGGCAGTAACTTAAGTGGTAAATGTGGGTAGAGTAGAGCAGGGGTACAATAGGAGTCTAGATGTTGAGTGAGCTTCGGGATTGAGGTTGGAAGTTCATTTCGTGGGAAGGGAGGGATAACTTCGGTTTTGGGGGATGCATGCCTCTACTTTCGCACAGCAACCAAAGGACTGGAGAGGCGTTAATACTATTGAGGGGAATCAGAAGCCTGGACTTGCAGATTAGACCAGCGAAAACCCCACACTTAATTGCATTAACCAGATAACATGTGCTGGGGAGATGGGATTGCCAGATGGAATTTAGATGCTGCACCAGGCTGCTAGTTGTAGTTGACTGAAAAAAGTACATGCCGCCTGAGGGCTAGGGCTGGGCTGGGGCTGGGGTGGGTAGAAGCTGTCAAAACTCATCGTTGTTAGGTGTGCGGGCTCTAATTCTTGGGCGCCAATTACCGTGATTATTTTTTAAAAGAAGGTAGCCAATTTAGGGCCGAATTCTTAAGCCTGTACCGGATATGAGATTCCCTTTGTTCAGAAAAGCGTAAATAAGATCCTTGGAGCTGTGTCTGTGGAGTGGCGGCTGCCTGGGAGTCTTGTGCACGGCGCTGGGAAGTGGATTCCAAGCCCTGTCCTTGGTCCTACGCGGCTGACTTCGCCTTCGGGGCGAGGGGGGAACCCCTTCTCAGCCCCGACAATTCACAGTTACCCCAGGAGCCAACTCAGCTACGTTGCCCTCACCCCCCTTCCTTACCGCCCCCCCCCCCGCCCTTCTCGAATAGCTATTGTTAATCTGACGCCGGGAGAAAGATGGTTGGGGGTGAGACGCTGGGCAGACACATGCTTCATTTTAACTTTTGTGATTTCTCAGGGTTTGGGAGAAACCAGCTGGCTTTCTACTGCGGAAAAAGAGAAATCAGGGTAGATGTGGGAAAGGGGGAGGGTGTTCGCTGGGCGGGGAGGACGAGGAGGGAGGTGGTGGTGGCGGTGAACGAGGTGCTGCCTTTGCCTAAGAGAAGTTTAAATTATTGGCACGAGGGGGTGTGGGTGAGTATGCGTGAGAACGCCCGTGTGGTGCTTGAGATGGAGAGAATGGGGGACAGGTACAAAAACGGCCAGGGTACTCTCCACCCCACCCACCCTCCCGGGTCTAAAAGCCAACTTGGGGCTAGCCTCCGGACTCTGCCATCTCCGGGGCGGTGGGATCTGGGGATAGCAAGGTGGCAGTGCCCAGCACGGGAGCTCCGCGGCGAGTAGGACCTCGCGTGGCCATTGTTGCTTAATTTATGCCCAGCACGTTGCTACGTACCCACCTATTTCACGTCTGTAAAGAATTAATATGAGAGCTATACAACTGTGGCAAATTGGAGGTTGGATACGTTCCCCTTTTGCCATTTTCAAATACGGGTTAGCGAAACTGATGTCGAGTCTGGGTATTTTCTCATGTAATTGCCAGCTGCAGATCTGGCTTTATTGTGGCCAGAGTGAGAGAAATAGTCAAGCATTTAGTATTTACTCTTAACACTGCTGGGCTGAGATGAATCTCTTACTTTCTCCCCGAAATGCACCGGTTCTTTCCCCGCCCCCACTCATGTGCCACTCCTGTTGGTTAAGCTTCTAAACGTTTAGCCCTTTCCCACATCTCAGTTTATATATATACCCATCCTCTGGATATTGGGAATAGGGGGGAGATGGAGGTGGTTTATTTCTTAGGCCTAAACTGCAACCTATAAAATGCAGGCGTAAAGTCGAGGGTGGGGGGAGAGTACAGAAAAGACAATAGTAACCGAATAAATTATTTTCCTAATTGGAAATAAGTTCCTAAAGGTCAAGAAAAAAGTGTGCATGTTTTAGAGATGGTAGAGTAGAAAATCTATTTGAGCCTGTAAGACTTCCTTTGCAAAATGGCTTCTTAAATGGGACATCTGAAAGGTTTGTCACGAATCTGAACAGATAAGTCTGCAAAAAAAAAAAAAAAATGAGTGTTTAAAAGTCGCTTTTTGGAGGATTGAAAAAGTAACTATTGCTCAGTTATTATTGTCATTCCCTGAGTATGTCTTACACCAAGCACTCCTGGGTTCTCCTTCCATGTTTTGACCAAGTGCTTGGGCACCCCATTTTAACCTCTTCTGGAGTTCTCCACGAAAAACGCAACGTTTTGCAGGTCGAAGTGGACTGGAAGACTTGGGGAACTCTGTAGAGAGATCTCCCATAACTTCAAGAAGTCAGCTTCAGGAAGTAGGGCGTAGGGCATTCTAAGAGTTTTAGGCTTGGATTGGCAAATTTGGTAGGCCCAGTTTTGCCTAACGTTTGGAAACAGGCATTTTTAGCAATCCCGCCTGCTAGGGATGGGAATATTGTAATTAACTGTTTAGAGGGAGGTCAAAGAGGCGCAGGCGCTTTGAGCGGTTTTCCCAGTAACCCCGTACAAAGTCAATTAAGGTCATTTAATTGCTAATCGGATTTAGGGTGACAACAGAAATGCTGATATAGAATCAATTAGCTATTTCTGGTGTCCCCAGTCTGGGTTCCCCAAACTGAGGGATGGATTGTCTCTATTTCCATGTGGTTAAACCCCTTACTTTACTATGCCTGATTTGACTTCGCCCAACAGGGCAATTTGGCCGCCTCCATCCCCGCCATGGGTTAGAGGAGTCCTTCCTCCATTCTCCATCCCCCCCCCCCCCCGCCCCGCCCGTCGCGTGGGGGCGGGGAGCGCTGGGCGCCCTTAGCGGACCTTGCTGCATCAAACCCGCATCATGCCCTTGAAGCTGTAACCTCGGTCACGTTCTTGCGGCGACTCAGTCGCCCACTGCTGAGTTCCTTTCTCTTACCTCTTGCGATTTCAGGTAGGTATGACAGGTGATATTTTAAATGTAGTTTTTATGGGGTAAGGGTTAAAACAGAAGCCTTTGCAATGAAAACCACAACACGACAGGTGCTCTCGTAATTAAGCGGCTGAGCAGGTGTAAAAACGTGCTCCCACCGCGTGGCTCGGGGTCGATTTTGACTCCCAGTCGCGGGGCTGAGTCTGAGGACAGACACAGGTTTTTCTGGGGAAAGGCGATTGAGCTGGGCGTGGGGGCGGGCCAAGGCTAGGTAGCTATGTGACGCCCCCTCGGTGAAGAGTTGGCCATTTCGGGGCTAACGTAGGGGGGGCGTTGGAAGGATGCGGCGAGCGACAGGCTCTTGTATAGTCGAGTGCAGGATTTCCTACTTTGCGTTTGAAGCAGAGTATAGCACCCCGCACAGGTACTCGGGCTTATCTGAACGTCAGATTCCATCTAGAGAGGCATAGAGGGGCAGCCAGGGCTAAGCCTTTAGTTTTCTGCCAAGGGACAGGACCCTTCGGTTATGAAGTAGAGGAAAAGCCTTTTAACTGTACTTGCTATATATGTGTATGGTGTATGTATTTGATACACATACATATACATCAAAGTAACCCCTGCGCGAGTCGTTCTGGCTCCCCGTTAGCGCCTGGAACCTCGGGGTTTGCAAACTTGCACCTGGAATCTACCGCCTCTGGGCGCGCGACGCTCTCCGCGCTGCCAGGGGAACCTGGCCCCGGAGGTTGCTCGGAATCGGAAGACGGGAGGGACCCAGCCGAGCAGCCGCAGCCGGGCGTCTTCTCGCAAGCACAGACCGGCGGGCGGCCGGGCAAGGCACGCGCCGGCGGCGGCGGCCGCGGCGCCGCGAACTCGCCGCCGGCCCCGCCTCCTGGCGCTCTTCCAAGCAAGCCCCTCCTCCCCGCCCCGCTACAAACGGCGGGACCGCGGCGCCTGGGCGTCACTGAGGCAGCTGCCGGCCGGGTGAGGAGGCCGGTCGCCGGCGCGACGCGGGCAGGGCGGGGGTTTCGCCGGGTTCCAGTCCGCCTTCTTGCCTTCGCTAGGACTGGGGACGCCGCCGCCGCCGCCACCGCCTCTCCGCGGAGCCCGCCCGGAGCGACTCCTCCGCGGCTGTGCTGACGGCTGGCGGCGCAAGCCGTAGTAGCTGCAGCTCCAAGTCGTAGCAGGCAAGTGCGGGGGGCGTGGGAGTGGGGGCGGGGAGGACGGGCACGCCGCGCCTGGCCCGGGGTCTGTTCTGGACGCCCAGGCTAAGGGTTGTGTGCGGGCGCCGCGACGCCGAGCGGAGTCCGGCCTCCGCTTAGTGGGAAGCCCTAGTCCGGCCTCGGGCGGGAACGCCGGTGGGGGCGGCGGAGGTTGTGCACGCGAAGTTCCTAGAGCTCGGCCCCTTGCGGCGGGAGTAGAGGGAATTGGGCGCCTCGGGAGGTGGCACCGCCCCTCCTGTGGGCACTAGCTGGTTGGGGGCGGCGGGAGCCGAGCGGGGCCAGTCGGTCCAGGCAGCGTGTTCAGGGCCTGGACGTGCCCCGGTACGGCCGCGTGTAGCGCGAGGGGAACTGCGCCGAGACGCAGGTGAGTGCTTTGGAGGGAAAGCGGGGGAGGGGGCTTTTCTAGAAAAAGGGCAAGATTCCTGTGGCGAACTGACAACCCCGCCTTTCGGGAGACTGTGTGCGGTGGGTTCCTCTGCCGGATGGTGTCTGGTGGCGTGCCCACTTGGTACGGCACCTCCTCGCGTGTGGTCCTTGGAGCTCCCGGGGCGTCTGGAGACTTGCAGCGGCCACGCAATGTGCGGAGGTGGCATGGGACTGGGGGTGGCCGGGGCAGAGCAAAGAGGATCCCGCGGGCCGCTCGTTCTCTTGCGCGGTATTAGGTGAGGCCGGGCGCAGCCGCGCGAGGTCGCAGCTCGCGGTGGCATCCTGGGTTTGCGCGCGAGCGGTGCTCTGGGCGGGAATCGCTGGGCGAGGTGGACCCGGGGCTTTGGTTCGCTCCGGTAGGTTGCGGCAGTCGTGCCTTCAGCTCTGCCAGGAGGGCTGGCCAGCTGCGGCCCCCGTGCACGGATGTGTGTGCATGCACTGGTGCGATTGGTGCTCTCGCTCAGACCAACATCGATTCACCAGCAGGTGCCTCTCCAGTGGTCTTGACAATGACCAGCAAGCAGTCTTTCCACAGCGTTGTCTTAAAAGGCTACTTGTCATCCTGGAGGGCTGGAGCGCAAAACCTCGTCTCTAGATGTGAGCTATGAGCATGGAGTTGTAGTTGTCCAGATGGTCATTTAAAATAGTGTGCATTTAAAATGATCATCTTTATGATAAAAATTTCATCTCTTATTCTCTTTCTACATTTTCCGAGAATGTGAGAAAGGAGAATTTGTTACTCGGTATCTATTCTCTTTTATTCCCTCCCCAAGGAATGATGCTTAGCAATGCCAAATGAATAGATCTCCGTCAAGGACAAAGAGTTTTTTAAAACTTAATTTTCTGGTGGACCTACCCATAATAATCCTGTCTTCATAAAAATGTACCTCAATCCCAAACTTGAGACAAATAAGTCCATTTAAAACCACTCGAATACCAGTTGGGGTGTGATTTCCCCATCCCCTTAGAAAATCAGTTTGTATGAAATACTGGTTAGTTGCCCTTGAAGACAATCTTCCCGAGAATCGTTTCCGGAGAGTCCTTTGAATTTTTCATTTGTGCTAAGCTCGCTCGCTCTTGCGGAAGCTGACCCAGAGTCTCCATTTTGGTAAGCGGGTAGAAAAGCTTTTCTGGATCTACTTTCTCATCTGGACCTTTTGGTCTAGAAATTATGACTGTTCTGCTGGATGGACTGGAACATTACTGCATTTGTTTTTGGGTTATTCTTTATAACAGGTTTGTAGGAGTGTTGATTTAATACTGCTGGAGAGGGTGTTCGTACTTAGAGAAAGTTCCCTTGAAAATGGGGGAGAAAAGGGGAAGAGGGGGCAAGAAAAACTGTCTAGAAGATAATAGCTAGGGTGGGGCAGGAAAAATTAAATTATTACATTATATCCAATTTTATATGATTCCTCTGCCTTTTTTTTTTTTTTCCTTTTTGAGAGAATTTTTGTGTTTGTGTGATCAAAACTGGCCCCTTAATTCCTTTTTGGGTAACTTTGTGCTGCCACCTTTCGGGGAATGAGGTTTTTTTATTTATCCCTCAAAAACAGCCTGAGGCATTTAAGCCCCCCTCCCCTTCCACCCCCCCCCCCCCCCTTTAGGTGTTTGCTCCATTGTGTAGTGTTTACTCTTAGGAATCAGGTCAGCTCTTTTAAGCTGTACACACTGTCCCTGTGGTTGAAGAGAATTTTTAGGGTATGCTCCTGGAATAGAACAGGTACGCCAAACTGGTGAGTGTAGTCTGGGCTTGTCATTTTACTACTGAACCTTATTTTTAGACTAAAAAATTTTTTCTAGACTAAAAATGCATGAGTTGTTAAGAGTTCCTTTTTGTTTGTTTTTTGGGGGTGGGGTGGGGGGAGGGTGGGTTGGTTCTGGTTATTTCTTTTTTACCAGAGAAGCAAAGCCCTTCTCTGCCGGGGTTTTGCACTATTAGTTATGACCTATCTCCCAGTGAGATATGGAACAACAGTGCTGTAGGTGGCATTTCTACTGCCCCATTCCTTAATCCAGCCTTTTCAGTCTTTGTATGCAGACAGATGTTTCTTGCCGAATCGTTGTTACCACTTCCTGCTATTCTAGCCTTCCATGCTTTGCTTGTTAACATGATTATAATTTTTAAAAATACTGCCTCCCCCCTCCCCCCAACCTCTTTCTTTCATTCTAGAAGCAAGTCCCAAGTTTTCTTAAGGACACAACAAAGCTACGAAGGATACCCTGACTTCTAAACTGGGGTCAGCTTTTCTTTGATGGGAAAAAAAATATTTTTTTAAACCTGGGATCTTTTCCGGCATTAGCATGGCAGAGCACCGCCCTTCATGTTCTTTTTTGCCCAAAGAACTGGATATTCCAAAATAGCATGTTATTAAGACTGACTTTACCGGTAACCTTTTTGGTAGATTGGTCTGCTTGGTAATGTCAATTCTTTTGCTCTCATTTGAACTCTTACTAAAGTTACCATATCACATTCTTTTTGCCACCTTTGTCACCAATGTTTATTTGGAATAAGGGAGCCTAGAGATCCATGATCTTTAGCCTGGTCAGGTTATTATTTTTTTGATGGTATTGGGGGGCTGTATATAGGTGAGGTGGTATGGGGCTGTGGGGTGTGGGTGGTATGTCACCCTATGGAAAACGAGCCCGTAGCCTTCTACCTCATCTCTTTCTTATTCTTTGCATATTCCGCTGGACAGGCCGTGAATCATGGTAAACTACCACATTTGAGGTTTGGTTTTGTTTTTAAGCACAAGTAGTTGTTTGGAAGTAGAACTGCTTTGTGGACATATAACTCATACAGTTTTAACCGCTCTCCCTTGAAATTCTTAAATTTTTAACAAGGGGACTCTGTACCTTGATTTCACATGGGGATCCACAGATTATGCAGCTTATTCTGGCTAAAGTCTTTCTTGTTTGTTAATATTTTTAGTTGCCAATATTGCTGCTTTATGCTAATATATTACAGAACTGTTTGAAATTTGATGGCTTTATGCACTGGTGATGCCACACCCAACTCTTGAATTAACAATGTAGAGGACACTTAGACACACAGAATGTTCACTTGCTTTGGCCAGTTTCATTCTACAGATGTGGAAGTCTTCACTGGTTCTGGTTACTTACAGAACCTACATGTTGTGTACTTTAATGCCAAACTCATTGTTCTATGTTTCTGATTTGGGCAGGACATTTAAGGTCTATTTATTTGATTCTAGGTACTAATTGGTTTGCAATGTTGATTTTTCTTTCTTGATTTTGAGCAATATAAATTTGTTAAGCAGAAACAGAAGGTGCTTTAGTTTAAAAGGCAATACTATGTTTTAAGGCTTTTGTGTATTAAAAGATACATGCTTTGTGGTTTAAGTAGCATTGGTAACTTTCAGAATCTGAATTAAAAATAGGAATTTAGGATAGTAAAATCCTATGGATGTTTTATGGAATATTTAGGACATTTTTCACTAACAAACATTTAGATTTCAGCATGCATGATGTATATCATAATTTTAATTTTAGCAAGATCCCGGGAAAATATTTTTTAAGAGAATAGGACTTTCTGTATCTCTAGCCTTGTATTTTATTGTATAAAACAAAAGACAACTCTTCTCTGAGTAACCCTGTACTGGGTGCATTCCTATAGATATTTCCCCTTTTAATACTAGTACTATCTGTCCAGGGATTGGGCTATATTAGATACCTATTTTTGGTAAAGGTATTATTTTCTCAGAGTTATAGGCTAGGTTTTGAATGCATCAATTTTACTGATACTCTTAATTGTATGTTTCCCTTTTGAGCGTTGCTGAATAGTTTTGGATGATGGCATACAGGTTTTGCTTGTAATTAATCTTCATATAGAAGAGGATGGGTGCTCTTACAAGGAGTAGGATAGGTGAAATAACCAAGGTCATAGGAATAGGTGGCATGAGACTAAAACTAAACCAACTTGGAGTTTGCCTTATTAATTGCAAGTAACTTTTTTCTTTCTTTAAACTTACACATAGTATTTGTGTGTATTTCCATATCTGACTTCCATTATGTCAGTTTGACTGAAAATGTATATATAGGAAATAAGTTTTGACAGGCAAGGCCCCCTTACCCACTTTTAGAAATTATTTGGGAAAAATAATTGACATTTTTTTCTCAATAAATTTGTTTATTGTGAGACAGTAAAATGATAGGGTTTTTTCTGATGTTGTTTTTTTTGTTTTTAAACATGTTGAAGGTTTTGCTCTAGATAAGTTTTGAACTCCTAGGTTGAGGTATCTGTATATTTTTCCTTTGCCTAATCTAATAGTGATAGATTCATATCAGCCTTTTCCCCTTGACTTAAAGGAGTCTGTCTCATAAAAAGGAATTTGTATTCTACATGACTAGCTTTTCTTTTCCTGTAGAATTTTTGTTGTTGCAGGCTGTTAGTTACTGGAGATTATTTCAACAACCGTAAAGACTGTGTTAACAGAATATCACAAAAATCCATATTTTCATAAATATCAAGCAGATCAACATTTGAGGATGAGTTTTTATTTCATTTTGCTTTTAGCTGTTGTCAAACTCAGTTCAAGCTTTATTAGATATTTTCTTGACTAGCGTTATTTCCTTACAAGAAGAGGCACAGTAGTTGCTTTAGAATTCTCAGCTTTCCTGTATCTTCGTTACGGAGTCCCTATAAAATGGAAATTTCTAGCTAATAATCAAATTCTGATCTCTTCGAGCATCTGAAGGAAGCTGTGGGCGCTCTCTCCCTAGAGAAATGTACATACACCGAAATTTCTGTATAGTTTTTACCATCTTGCCCTCAGGATTAAAGAGCGATAAAATGAGGTTATATTTGGGAAATAGGACTTTGAAAATTGGAGTTGTTGTCCTATACTAGTGAGGGCAGGGCGAAGCCTTTCGGATCAGTTCTCTGCAGTAGCCTTACCAATATGGGCTTTTAGCTTTCATCGAAGGCAGATTCTAAGCTTCCTTGTCTTATAGTTTGTTTTAAAATCCATTCTGATTTTGTAAACAAATATTACACATGTAAGGTCTTCTGGTGAGCACAATGCTGCCAGTTTAGCTACTGAGTTGTTTTGCCTCAGTAGGTTTTGTCACTTAAGTTGAAATTCTTAATTTAGCTGAGCCAGGTACAATATGCTAAGCTGGAAGTCTGAAGTTTCCCTTGTTTGCTCAATTACTATGTCCTTGTTTTTTTTTTTTTTAACTTCTTTGACTATAAAACCTCACCCTCCACATGTCAAGGACGAGGTAAAGATGAGCTTATGAAAATATGAGATTTTTGGGAGTGGATTGACCATGTTTACTGAGTTGGAAAGGTAGTGATAGGTGGTTTCCATTGGTTAGTTTTATATATTTGGATTTAAGTGTGTTATTAAGAACAATAACTTTTAGTAATTCTTCATAACATGCCATCATATAATGTATATTTCTGCCATGGAGAAAGAGAAAATTCCCAAATTGCAGGGAGTTTTTGGGAGAATGGTGTCTTTGAACATTTTAGTATGGAAATAGGTATAAATATATCTATGATGATGGGATTTGGAAGGGAAGTTTAAGATGCATTTTTTTTTCTTGAAAATATAAATAATGTTAAAAAATTACATGTGAAATTATGAGAATTAAGCCAGCTAACATTCCAGGAATATAAATGTCTTAATTTAAATATTACATCTTTTTTTCAATGAGAAATCAAATTTTTAAATTTAAGCATTTAAATTAAAATAGTCCCTATTTTCCTGATTTGAATTTTGTTTAATCTCTAATCAAGAATCTATTCCTATACATCACAAAATGGAGTTCACATAGAAATACATTTTTTTTCTGCTTGTTTCACTACCCTCTTACCACCCTAAGTGAAGTCATTGATGGATGCCCTGTCAAGTAAGTTATTGGAAATTGCTCACTTGTTCAGTTTTTAAAGCATGTTTAACACATTTTTATTCTTCAGGCATCATTTGTGTGTATCAGAAGTACAAGAGGTATTTCTCGAAGCAAATAAATCACCGTGTATTTGAAAATAAATTCAGTGAATTGGGTAAGGTGGGTAAAATATTCCTGGAACCGATTGTACTTGATCTTGAGTTTACTCTGAGCTACTTTCCAAAGTCAGTTTTTTAAAATCTTACTGATCCTGCTTCCCTACTGGAGGCCCCTCTGGTGATGTGAGGATCACCCACCTTTATTGCGGAACTAGCTAGACCGTTTTAAGTATACAGAGTTTATTATAGAGCGAGCAAGTTTTCATAACCTATTCCCAGTTAAGGCCTGTTGCTGTATGAGTTTACTCAACACCACTTTCTTTCCCGGAGGTGCTACTTACTGGTGGCTGGTTTATTTTGTTTAAACCTCTGGGGTCCTTTCTGGCCTATAGCTGTGAATGACTCATGGACTTTTCTCAAATACTAGGTCATCCGTGCTTTTGACTTTTATCCCTTTGCTCCCATTGTCTCTGCAAGGAACTTGATCTACCCACAGCCTTCCTCTCTTCTCTTTGACACCTCTGTGCTAGCCCTCTGTCTCTTAGTCACCTGTCCATGCTTCTGAGCCCTGGGGTAGTTCTACCTCTTGCCTGACAATTCTGGGACAGGTACAACCTACTCATTTGTCCCTGTATTAATTTTTTTCATTTGGCTTGAACAGTTGTATTGACTCTTAAGCATTTTGTTACATTTTATTCCCTGAAGAATATCTTCTGTGATCAAGTGAATTGCTGACATTAGAGGACAAAAAGAAGAAATGAGTATCCATGGACAAATAGTTTCTGCCATAGGTTCCAGATCAGGCCAGGGTTGTATTTGGTCTGTAGCTGTTTTATTTTGCGTAAACCATATTTTTATTTTATTTATTTTTTTAAGTTTATTCATTTATTATTTTTGAGACAGAGTGAGCGAGCACACAAGTGGGGGAGGGCCAGAGAGCGAGAAGGAGACACAGAATCCGACGCAGGCTCCCGGCTCTGAGCTGTCAGCACAGAGTCCCACGTGGGGCTGGAACTCATGAACCGAGAGATCATAACCTGAGCCAAAGCCGAACGCTTAACTGGCTGAGCCACCCAGGTGCCCCTAAACCTGTTTTTTTTTCAAAAAAGTAGTGAAATGTTGTAGGTGCTAGGAAATACCATATAAAGATCTAGAGCCACATTTCATGTCTCTTGAAAAGTTGGAAGGGTGGAGCAACACGGCCAATATTTGTCAACTGCATCTTTTATGTGGAGCCTAATTTGTTTCACTTTGGAATAAATTACTGCCTGGCCTTTGTGGATATTAGAGTCGTGATTTTGTGACGGTTCCTAAAGCCATGGGAATTAAAAAGTTCACTCAAATATAAAGACAAAAGTGGGAGTACTTAAGTTTTCATATGCTTTTGATTGTCCTTGCAAATATTTGAATTATATTAGATCACTCTGTATAAATGTAGATCTCTCCTTTACCTCATTTAAAGAAGTCTCCTTTAATCTCTGGCCTAAAGAGAGTTTCTCTTTTCTTTATAAGATGTCCTTCCAGCAGTTTTATCTTACCTTTTCTCCCTCTCCCTGGGATTTTAGACCTGCCCCTACTGGGAGTAGGAATTTCTTCCTGCTGGTCACCTGCTTGTATTTGTCACATGCTTTGGGGTCATCAGAAGTTGCTTGGTGCTGTGAAAACTAATAGGATGTTATGAGCTGTTTAAAAGAGGCCTGTGGCCCACCTGCTAACAGCTTTGCTGATGGTGTCAGCTTAGAAAAGACATTTTCCCTCCAGAATGCTGTAAAAAAGAGCTGATATGAGAGGTTACCAGGTGTGAGGTTTATGTGTGTTGTCTCTCCTCTTCTCTCCCTTGTTTTTTTCAGACTTCAGCCTTTTCTGCTCTTCTCTAGAAACAGCAGGACAGCTTTAGTGAAGCTTTGTCCCACGTGTGCAGTATAGCAGGCTGATGGACCAGCAGAAGTAGAAAGAGGCTCCACATATGTTGGACCAATGCTGTAATTTTTTTTTTTTTTTTTTTTTTTTTGCAATAAGGATGGTGGATATCATTAATCAAGTCCTGAGCATAATAGCACAATTTGAATAGCAGAGAGCATCTTTGGTGTGTGTTAATGTCTAGTGAGATGAATATAGATGAATGATAAGTAGGTAGAAAATGTCAGTGTAGAGCCTTCCTTTTGGTGACTTTAAGCACTTACATTTCTAGTTAACTTTTTGTTCAGCCTGGCAAACAGATCCAAAGATCTATTTGATCAACCAGCATTAATGTAGCATCTAAGGATAGAACAATGCCTGTAAAGCCCTGCTCTCCTGGCAGCCACTTGAGGTAGACCAGTCATAACGAGGAATTAGAGTTATGTCCCTGTATTGAACATCTTAGTGAAATTCTTCTGAATAAGAGGTGTGTTATGCTGGCAGTTTTAAAAATTGGTGCAGTCTGCAGCTCCTCCAAGTTTCATTTTTTTAATACTTGGGGTGTGAGTAAAAGTATATGCTTCTTTAAAAAAACCTAATTTTGAATTAACTGTATATAGTTTTATTGAAAAAAATTATAGAAGTATTTAAAAAAGTTTTTAAGATTGTGATTTTTTTTTAAATTAGTTGATTTATTTTGAGAAAGACAGAGACAGCATGAGTGGGGGAGGGGCAGAGAGAGACTCCCAAGCAGGCTCTGTGCTGTCAGTGCAGAGCCCGACGTGGGGCTCAAACCCACAAAGCTGTGAGATCATGACCTGAGCTGAAACCAAGAGCCGGACACTTAACCAATTGAGCCACCCAGGTGCCCCATTGAAAAAAAAATTTTTTTAAGTTTGTTCATTTGTCTTAGCACTCAAGCCCAGGAGAGGCAGAGAGAGAGAGAAATCTCAAGCAGGCTCCACTTGTCAGCACAGAGCTTGATGTGGGACTTGAACTCACACACCATGAGACAATGACCTGAGCTGAAATAGAGGCTTAACTGGCTGAGCCACCCAGGCACCCTTCATAAGTATATTATTTTTAAGAGGCGTTTGAAAAGAACTCCTGGTACCAAGAGTACCAATCTTGTTTCATGATTATATGATTTTTTAAGATGAATTTGTTGCTTATTTTGGTGTGCCCTGGGTCATCTGGTTGAGGAGCTTTTACAGTGTCTTGATTGATGGTTTGGAGTGGGGAATTGAGAACTGGGAAAAAGAGTGTTTTATTTCCCTCAAGGTTGAAAACCATTGTCATGGAGATTACTTCTGTATGATAAAGGCTTTGGTATAGGTGGGCTGGCTAGTGGTTAACTTGGCATCTAGATCCTTAACGAATTCATCTAAAGTTTTCTTAGTTTTGTTAAAGGATTAAAAAAATTTTTTTAATTTAATTTTATGTTTCTTCATTTTTAGAGAGAACAAGCAGGGGAGGGGGAGAGAAGAAGAGGCAAAGAGAGAATCCCAAGCAGGCTCTATGCTGTGAGCATAGAGCCTGATGTGGGGCTTGAACTCAAGTCATGAGATCATAACCTGAGCTGAAATCAAAAATCAGACCCTTAACTGATCCAGGCACCCCAGGATTTAAAACATTTTTCAAGTTTTTTGTATTGGGACCATGCTTAGAAGCCAGGAATGTTATATAATACTTACTATTTCATGAGATGCTATTTGTAAATGGTAGATACTGAGAGTGCTTTAGAGAAGGTTTTTGAAACATCCTGTCTTCCCATGTGGTTTGTCTGCTTAAGGAGATGAGACAGAAAATGATAATTTAGAAGATGTTGTGGTCCCCACCCTGCCCTGCCCCTCAGTTTGGTAGTGTTTGAGGGATTGAGAAAAGGGACAGAACTCTGTAGTGTGGACATTAAGGATATTGCCAGGTTGCTGCATATTGCTTTGGGGACCAGAGGGTGTAGCTTTTCTTGGTCAGTTTTGGGTATATATTTATTTACTTAGTTTTGTGTCCCTCCCTTGTCTTCACTTCCTCCCATGTCCTTTTTATTCCTTTTGATTCTCTTTTGTGGTACGAATATTTCCTAGTTTGCCAGGAGCCCAGTCACTGGTGAAGCATATTTACGCAATGCAGAACCTGCCAAGTTTTAAGTTGTGGCTGGACAGAGATGCTGCTGTGACAGTCTTAATTTTGCTCTTGTCCCAGAACGATCCCAGGCAGGGTGTGTGTATGTGTGTGTGTACTGCATGAAGCCCCAGCCTTTCTTTTCCCCCCATAGTCTCTCCACAGCATGATGTACCAGCATCAAAAATAACATTTTTCAAAACACCTGAGAAAAAGTCGTAAAGATTATAATGTTTATTCAGCTCCTTCCTCTTAGTATAGTTCCAGTAGCAGAAAGCAGGTAACAGGTCAGAAGCTGGAATGCTTTTAACAGCAGTGATGTGCACCTTTTCCTTGAGTCTTCCTCATGCCTAAGACCATATCTGGCAGGGTTATGGGTTCTCCAGAATGCTGATTGTAGCTTTCTCTTGCCAGTTTTTGTGGCTCAGGTCTGCCTGTTGCTTTTCTGCATTAAGGGCGTTTACGTTACTTTTTTTTTTTTCTTCGGAGAGGTGATCAAACAGACTATTATATGCTGTTTCATTTCCTTGGTTTTCTGGGGAGCCTCAGGCCTTCAGTTGGAGCCAACTGTTAAAGACAAATTCTTGTTCTTCTTGGACTTTTAAAAAAGTTTGGCTAATTTATGGGCATTATTTTGTGGACAGTAAGGGGCAAAGTTTGATTTATTTGATGGTGAGCAACATAGTTGGTGATCTCATGAAGAAGAATGAAGAGATACATTTCGTCTCCCTTTTGTACAACTTCTAAAGTAACTTCTAAATTATTGCTTCTTAAGAATGCAATCAGAGTAAGAAATCTTGTGTTGGGTAATTTGACAGTATATTGGAGGGGACAGCAAAGAGCTGCCTGGTTTTAGTTGTTGGCCTATTAGGACAGGAGAAGCAGTAATTGAAGGTGGTGCACCACCCGGAACCATGGAACCAGGAGATGAGAGCATTTCTTCTAGTGGCAGTGATGGTGCCCAATGTATCTATTCTTCCAGAAACTTACCACAGCTTCCTAGGGATAATCAGTTTATAGATGAGGAATGAAGCTCAGAGGTTAGGTGGTTTGCCTAAGGATTCAACCTCCTGAGTGGGGAAGTAGGACCTAGGTCTGTGACTCTTTGTTCAGTACCTTTTCCATGAACTCCAAAATGATGTTTTTTCTACCTTGCATAGTTCTGCTGGTTGTAGTTTAAGACTGCTAAGGCCAGAGTTTCAGATCCAAGAGGCAGCTGAGAGACTGTATCTCATCTCCAGGCTATAATGTTTGGCTCCTCAGTGGTAGAGCTGTTGTTACTGTTGTTTTAAAAGCCTCACTCTGGTCCCTGTAACACTCCCAGCAAAATGCCCACTTGTTTCCCCCGGCGCATGATTCTGACCTTGCACTATTTTAGGCCCATGGCTAGGTGACTTTTGGAAGGATTCCATCGCAGGCTGTCACAGGCTGGTGTCTTCCGGATGCCAGCTGGCAGTCTTGACTTGCAGGATTGCTTTTTGGAAGCATATGAAGTATGGATTGGTTATTTTCTATAAGCAAGGGAATGAAGACACTGTCTCCAACTTATTTTTGGATGCTGCTAAAATCAGGAAAAAAGATGGAAATACTATATGTTCTATTCCCAGTGAAAGTGACATTCATGTAACCCTGGCTCATTGTAGTGTAGAATCTAAAAGTTATTCCTTATTAAGCTTGTTAAGTTTCTGAAACTAATGTTTTCCAAGTCTGGTGGGCTTTTAGAAACACCACTATTTTTGTTCTGAGAAAAATAGTTGCAGGTCAGGTGTTCAGTAGGATGTATGATGTCCAAACTTGAATCAAACAAAATATACACCCAGTAAAGATTGTACTTGATTCACCTTGTTTCTCCAACTTAACTGTCAGAAAAATTGGTTGGAGAATGGATGGGGAAAAATATAGGTTCAGAGTAATCCTTTTGGTCTTCTCTGGAAAAGGGACTTTATCATCATTATTGTTATCGTTTTTCTCTTGGCATCTAGTGTGCTACTTATTTGTAGTAAAAACTTAGGGAACATTTGTTTGATTCACTTGAATTCAAAGTTGGGAATAGAGATAATTAAAAAAAGTTTTTTTTAACATTTTATTTATTTTTGAGAGACAGAGAGAGACAGAGCATGAGCAGGGGAAGGGCAGAGAGAGAGGGGGACACAGAATCCTAAGCAGGCTCCAGGTTCCAAGCTGCCAGCACAGAGCCCGATGCGGGGCTCGAACTCAGAAACTGCGAGTTCATGACCGAGCTGAAGTCGGATGCTCAACCAACTGAGCTACCCCGGCGCCCCTAGAATAGAGATAATTTATAGGAAAAGTAAGGTAATACAGTACTTGAAACTTACTGTCAGTTGAGAAAATTTTATCTGAATCTCTAGGTAAATCACAATGACAGGTGATCTTATTAAAATTTTAACTACTACGAGAAAATATTAGTAAAAATTACTGCTTTAACCAATGCTGTATTTCATCATCTTAGATGTAAAAATTTTTTACAGTGATTTTGAGTCTCCTAAATCTGTCTGCATAATGCAGTGATTTTTATTTCTCTCGAAGCTGAGAAGTTAGTAGTGGTGGATCTTTCAGTCTGTGAGGTCTTAAAGTTGAGAAGCTGAAGTAGCTGCATGTTAGCATGTTCTTTGGTTTCTTATCCCTGTGTATGGTTTACTCCTTGTTGATCATAAACATCTGTGTTCTGTGAAGCTGGTGTAAGCCAAAAAAAAAAATAAAATAAAACAATCAAATTGTCTCTGCCTTACAAGCAGGTGTCTCTAGTGTAAAATTGGCCCCATAGGCCAATACACACAGCAAAGAGTAGAAGCCTATAGGTGCAGTCTTGCCAAGGATGCTCCTTATTGTTTAGCCACGATTTAGGACATCACAAGGAGAAACAAATTTAAGATCTGTGTTCAGAATTCAGAGCTGAATAGCTTTTTATGTCATTTCAACTTACAGGACAGTACAATTTTAACCTATGACTTTAATGAATATGTACCATTTCTCTTTAATTTCTGTGTTTTTTCCTCTCTTTAAAGTTAGCCTAGACTACCAAAGCTTCGGAGTTAAATATTTCTATAGTTCCTCAGTTCTTTAAGAAATTCAGAAACCTAAAGAGATCCAGGGACCTGTTGTCAAGCTGTGGGTGTCCTATTTTATTTGTTTCCCTACAGAGTTGTATGGAGATTTAGCCATAGGAATTTTTTTCATTATTCATCCTTTCTCTTTTTCATTCCTCATGATTATTTCCTGTTTGTTATTGTCTAACAAAATGAAGCAGATTTGGTGATGGTTTATTAAATAGCTCATGAATATTTGAAAATGTTCACTGTATTTTTCTTTGGCAAAATCTAGTTTTTATTAGTGGCTTCTTTGAAACTTGAAGCTTTTCTCTAGACCTACACTTTCATAGATGTTACACTTTTATGATTTATTTTGCCTAGCCTCCTGATCTTAATGGTATTTTGCTGTTTTTGATTGCTTGCTTGTTCACTTGTTTGATTATTCATCAACCTTTTCTGCTCTGCAGTAGTTTAAAAAACAATTATTTTTCTACCCCATGTGTAAAGTTTCTTGGTTTCCTATGCAAAAGTTCATTTAGTAAACATTTGTATTCATATTGTACATTATACACTGTCTTACATATGGAGATTTAGTAGTAAACGTGATACAATTCTTGCTGATGTGAAACTTAAGAGTTTATTCGGGGAGACACATGTTAAAGTTCTAAAAGTTATTGTTTGTAATTGTGATTTGTGCTCTGAAGGAAAAGTGTTTGGGGCTCCTAACTTAAAGTGGAGTTGTCAGGAAAGTTCCTTTGTTAATTTTATCTTTCTTCCTGTCTACCTTTTCCCTGTGGTTACTCACACGAAGGCAGGCTTTTTAGTTTTTAATTTTATAGGCATTAGCATATTAGAAAAGGGTTTTAAGTTGAACCCTGTTTTGCTTGTTAATTCATAGTGAACTTTGGAACCTGGATCTGCCTTGCTTGTATTCTGCTGTAGAGCTGGCTTTTTTTTTTTTTTTTTTTTTTTTAACCGCTGAGAAACAAATTTTAATGTTCTCTTTAGGACAACAATAATTAGTCAGCTTTCACACTAAAAACTATACAACGAATGCCAACCCCAGCAGTGAGATTTGTGTTGTCTATATCCTTTATTCTCTTGATTCATGGCTTTGAAAATGTTCTGATTTTTGAAGTTTAATTTATCAGTATTTTTTTGATAGTGTTTTTCCAGGTTATTGATGGAGCTGGTAAAAACTAAAGAGGAATGTCTGTTAAGCTTTTTGCTTGCCTTAAAGGACTATACTAACTCACTCAAAATTGTAGTCATTGATTTAATTGGTTAGTTTATGAATAAACTTTTATAGACTCTTTTTCTACCAGATCTTGACAACCCTCCGTATTTCTTCACAATGCTGCTTTCCTCTCTGTATTCATTCATATTTAAACTAAAATTTGGAATTGTCTTTAAAGCATTTGTTGGGATGCGGGAGGCTTGGGTAGTTTTCTTTGTGGAAATCTTGAAGACATTTATTGAAAAAACCTGAATGGTTTTTGGGCAGTCCTTTCATCCTAAAGGGCTGTGTATGTTTGTAAGAGATTGGTAAAGACTGGGAGATTTGTCTAAGCAATCAGAAAAAGACAAGAAACCAAGAGTCAAAACGAAGAGGAAGCAAATTCTCCATGTGGCTCAGTTTCCTTATCCACACACAGAACAGTACAGTGAATTTATGGCATGCTATCTTAAAACAGTATCTTACCTGCGTATTATACTTATTAGAATATATTTTTAACTCATTAGTTTCCTCAGAGAGGTGGACTCTGATGGCTAAAGCAGTTGTTTTCTCTTTTTAATATTGTGTGGTTTTTTTTTTTTTTGAAGGCAATCAAAACTTTGAATCCTTTCTAGTTAGTATCGCCCAGAATTGTGTAATATGGATCTATAGCATTTTTTTTTTTCTTGTTGGATCTTCTTTTGTCACTCCTTTTTAGATTTCAGTCCCTTTTTCCTTAGGTGCAGAATGAAGCCTTTGAAAATATATACAATATGGGTGGCTCAGTCGGTTAAGCGGACCTGACTTCCGCTCGGGTCATAATCTCGTGGTCTGTGAGTTTGAGCACCACACTGGGCTCTGTGCTGTCATGACAACTCAGAGCCTGGAGCTTGCTTTGGATTCTGTGTCTCCCTCTCTTTCTGCCCCTCCCTGCTCATGCTCTATGTCTTTCTGAATAAACATTAGAAAATTAGAAAAAAATATATATATATATGCAACAGCCTCAACTCTTGATTGAGGAAGGTTGGAGAGAAGTAAAACCAGTTTTAGTTCAAGAGAGGAGAATTCTAATGGTACTTCTTGTATTCTATGGACAGCAGAGTTGAGAGTTAAGGGGCTGGTGAGGGAAGGGGGTTGGGTGGCCTTGGGTGTCTGTTCTGTTCTTAATTGCTCTTTAAATTAGTTTGCACTTTTGGGACACTTTAAGTGTTGTTTTCAACTGAATTGGTTCTTTGATATCCGTGATCCTGTCTCACAACTGTATTCCTTGAATGTAGTAGGTCCTATTATATCAAAATCAAGATTACAATTATGGAATTACATGTGCTGAAGGTAAACACTGTATACACAGTTGTGTGTGTGTGGGGGGGGGGTATACTCTGTCTTGGTACCCTGGTTACTCTGAAGATGCCGTGTTTAACGTACAAAGTTTACCAATTGGAGTTAATAAAAATTTTTAATGTTTAAACTGAGCATCTTGATATTTTTAAATGGGTATTAGTTATTACTATACAAGAGTAATGTCTAAGTGCTGGATAATAGATAATTTAATATTTTAGGATGATGTGCTGTGTCTCTTCATCCATCCCCATAATTAAGATTTCACTGTATCTATTTGTAGTCTCTGAGCTGGTGAGTTTAACAATTTACTTGGACCACACAGGGAAAGATCTGGTGTGACGCTTCTGTAACCACTCTGACTAGATGGAGACTGTGCCTTCTACATGTATTTATGACCTATTTTATACAGTTTCAAAGCATGCTATATTAAAAAGACCTCACCGCTTCAGGATGGGGCTGAAGAGGCTGTGTCTGCTGGGATTAAGGAGGCAGGCTCTAGAGATGACCGCTGGGCCAGTCATTTAATAGCAGTGTGAAACCTCTTCCTGATGTTGGAAGAATGGCTGCTTTCTGCTCAGCACTGAGTCTTTTCGGAAGCAGAGAAGTTGGGGGGTAAGGCGGATGCTGTAATCATGGAAGGTTAACCTTAGGAAGGGTTACTAGACTGGATACTCCTGTGGGGTATCCTGCCACCCCTCTCCTGCCCCCCATGCACACACGCACACACAATCCAGGGTACAAGAGCAGCTCCATCTGGTATGCCCTGACATAGAACTGTTTGTTCTAGAGCAACTCAGTTTAAACCTGCAGTATGTTAAATGGGCAGCCCTTCGTTGAAGGTCTCGGGTATGTTGGCAGTTTATCAGCAGCAGGGTTGTGATCCTGTCACTCCTTGCTAATGAAGGCTTTTATTTAGCTTAGCAAATCATATCTCCTGTTAACATACACTTTTTCAGATGGTAAACTTGAAAGGGATGTCTGTGACTTTTTATTAATTAGTCACCATCAGGTTGCTTTGGTCTTTGCTCGTGATAGCTGTTTAGCTATGTATTTTTTCTACTGAGATGCAGCCTGTCCTAAACTAGGAAACCCCCAAATGATTAAAAGCATCCTTTTTTTGTTTATTTTTGAAATGGTTTTTTATCTTTCTTCTTAGGTAGCCATTTCCTCCAGTCTCAATCTCACTCCCATTTTTAAATTCCTAGCAGGGGTTTTATCAGAGCATTTACTCTCCCAGTGCAGCAGTTTGACTTTCCCAGCACTTGTTTGTTTATTTCTGGGCAGCACAAGAGAGTAAGTATTTTGTCTTTGTATTTAATGTGTGTTTCTTACATTCAGCAAATTCAAGGGCATCAAAGAAAGAGCTTGAGGGGCCCGTGCCCACAATATTGACCAATGCCCTGATCTTATACAAGCAGAACCAATGCTAAAGATGTGTTGCTTTTAATGTCTTATGAATAGTGAGTGAGTGGTTGGAGGCTCTAGACCCATTGCTGGTGCCTGGCTTCTCTTTCCTTCTCCCAGTCCCCTGTCCTTTACACTGTTGCATTATTTCGGTTTCATTTTAAAAATGCAGGCGATGCCTTGGAGGAATCACAAATTGCTGAGTTTTTAGAGGGCTTCTTGGCAGCAATTAGCATAATTAAAAATGCAAACAGACTGTGAACCAGCATTTTCTATCTTTAAATTTATATTTTTGCCCTCTTGTATAAGTTATTTGTTGCCAGCATTGTTTGAAGTAGCAAAACCCTGGAATGTTTCAGTAGGGAACTGGTTAAATTAAATTGGTTAATTAATTGGTTAAATAATGTATCTCTATTATAGTCCTCTGTAAAGAAAGAATTCTCCATGTGCTGATATTTAAGTGTAAAAAGCAAGGTGCAAAGAGCATCACAGAAGGATCTATCTCTGTGTGTACTGAAGTATTTGCTTTCCTATGTGCTGGTATACATTTGTCTTCACTTTGACAGTGTTCAGATTGCTAATGAAACTGTTAACCTCTGGAGTATGGGTTGGAAGGAAGAATTAAAGACTTCTAGCTTTCATTTTATGTGGTTTAGCAGTTATGATCTTTTTGCATCACCCATATATTTTTTAATTCACAAAAGTATTAATATGTAATTACGAATTCAAAAGATAATCCTCCTTATAGTTTTCAGAGCATTTTAATAAATTTTTAATATTGTCTACCATCTAAACTGTTCAGTGCCTGTGTTGTGCCAGGACTCTGGGAGTTTAGAAGATCTGCATATGGATGTTGTCCCCTAGTTGTTGA
Organism: Acinonyx jubatus; assembly: GCF_027475565.1. Lineage (NCBI taxonomy): Eukaryota > Metazoa > Chordata > Mammalia > Carnivora > Felidae > Acinonyx > Acinonyx jubatus. The sequence continues at coordinate 46,162,282 of NC_069391.1, forward strand.
AGTCTGGCTGACAGCCCACAGGCAGGAAACGTGAGGAGTGGAGTATGGGAGTGTGGGTTTGGTGAAGGCTGCTGCTGTAGTTGGGAAGGTAGGTAGATGTGAGTGGCGCTTTGAAGGAGGTTTTATAGAGAAGAAGACGACTTTTTTTTCTAGGAGGAAAAGAGAGGGATTGCACATGATACACGGATAGCGTGTTGAGGAAATAAATTTGACTATTGGAGGATAATTGGGTTTCTAGAGGGCCTTGAAATCAGGCCAAAGTGTTTTCATTTCTGTGACGGGCACGATGAAGCCTTCATATTAAAGGGGTAGTAGAAGCCTTGAGAGAAATCAGACTGGGGGCAATTTTGTAGGATTGGCCTGGGGGGGAGGAAAGCTAAAGTAAAGGTCAGGGGCTAACAGGACTGAAGCAGCCCTGGGAAGGAAGGAGTGGGGCTTCAGGAGGAAGACAACACGATTTTCTGCCTATGATGGAATCCACCAAATGAAAAACCACTTCTTGGCATCCTCGGTACTCTTTTTAGGAGATAATAGTAACATTCACAAGCATTTTCTAAAGCAACTTAAGTAGGCAACACTTAACATAATGTATGTTTCTTTATAAAGTGTCTTTTCTGGGAACCAGAATATAAAGGTATATTCATGATTCCCATATTGTGGGTTTATAAAAATTCACTATCAAAGGAAGTTGATGTGATTAAAAAACTAGTGGGCATAAGAAGTAGTTTACATCCTTCCAAGGCTGGAGGAACATCCCTTTGAAGGTAGGGAGAGCAATAGGAAGCTTTTCTGAGGTTCATCCATAGGGGCCAAAGGAATTCACCATAAATTCCTTTAAAAAAAAAAAACAAAACCAAAAAACGTTATTTATCAGTGAGTTAGACCAGTGTTTCTCAAACTTTTTGGTCTTAGGACCCCTTTATTAAATTTTTTTTTTGGTGTAAAAGTTTGAGAGCAAGAGAGAGAGTGAGTGCGAGTGGGGAGGGGCAGAGAGAGAGTCACACACAGAATTGAAGCAGGCTCCAGGCTCTGAGCTGTCAGCACATAGCCTGATGCGGGGCTCAAACTCACCCCCAAATATCATGACCTAAAGTCAGATGCTTAACAGAGTGAGCCACCCAGGCGCCCCATGGACCCCTTTATATATACTAAAGTAGTTGAGAACTCAAAAGCTCTCTTGTTTATGTAGGTTATATTCGTCAATATTTATTAGAAATTAAGTTGCAAATGTTTAAAAATATAGTTTAGTTAAAAATTAATAAACCTATAAAATAACAAAAATAATGTTTTAAAAATGATTCATATTTTTCTAGAAGAAAAATAGTGATAAGAATGGCATGGTTTCACATTTCTCACCTCTTTAATGTGTGACTTAATAGGAGTCCATTGTATCCTCATATTGCACCAGACTGAACGCAGATGTAGATTTCACACATCATATAACCTTTGGAAAGCTTTATTGTACATTTATGAGAGAATGAGAAAAAGGTATTGTTTTCTCTTCTTGGATCTTTGAAAAGGTCTTAGGGACCCTTAGGGTTCCTAGGCCATAATTTGAGAACCACTGGGTGGGATTAATGGCCTGCCTGGGAGAAATAGGACAAAGCTTATTTGAGTCCTAAAAGACAATTTAAAATCTGTATTATAGAGAGGAGTAGACAGTCCTCTTTCCAGGGGAAGTGTACATTTAAGAATAAAGGCATGGAATTAGAATAATTGAAGGTGAGATTTTGCTGGGAATGAAGATCTCAGTGCTGTTAAGTTTTAAAAACTTGGTCCACGTCTTGGTTCTTCTTTTTCTTACCTAAAAATGGAGGCCATAGACTAGCTCTCAGAAGTCCCTTGTAGCACTAACATTTTATGATTTATTCATGTGTTGGGTTTTTTTTTTTTATAGTGCTCTCAACACTTTCTATAAATACACACATGCCTACACATCTACATACACACATTTGGAGCACTTTGGAAGGTCACTTGAGCTAAAAATGCACCTTGGAGTAGTTCACCCAAGGCATCTTCTTTTTTCTACATTGGAATCATTGTCCCAGTTTGTTTCTTAAATAGAAGTTGACTAAATGGTACTGTGGGTGTATATAGAATCTTAACCTCTTTTGTCAGCTGTTGAACACACCTGGACTACTTTTTTTTTCTTTTTTAAACCTTCCACTGCATTTATTTACCACCCCCACTCCCCATTGAGTCCTAGGATTAGGTGGGTAAGGAGGAGGAAGGTGAGATGTCCTCCAGACTACCACCACCAGGCAGGGCTCTCCTTGTCCGTTCCAGGTTGTTGGGAGAAGAAAATGCTGCAGTAGTCCCTTCTCTCTTAAATTGCAAGATGGGGTTGCTGGTGATGAGGAGGTGCCCATTCATTTTTTGTGTATGATTCCACATTTGTTTAATATTCTGATAGCACTAATGTCTTCTAAGTTTCAAATTTGCTTATTTAGACCTTTTCTGCGTTTTAATTTGGCTAACAGACTCCTTAACATCAGGTTGTCTGATATTGAGACCTTCATGTGCTGTTACTTGATCACCAGATCTCCGTACTAGTGGCATCTAGCATTCTTAATCATGTTGATCTCTGTTTAAAACATCGCTTTGCCGAGATATTTCTGGTGGGTGCTGGTGGTGAGAATTATTGGTATTTTGGAGTTTCGGGTTGTAAGAAATTTTTCTGAACACTCTGAAGCCCTTGAGAACAGAGAAGACACTTTTATATTCTAGTAATTCCTTGTGCACAGAATTGAATATTTATTGAATGAAAGTAAAACTTTTATTTCCTTTCAAAACAAAATTCAAGATTAAGAACATTATTCACTTTTTATTTTGGAAATCACTTGTGACTATAAAAAAAAATGAAATCTTCAACCTGAGAAAATTTCTACCTACTTTAAAAGAAATAAAGGCAGCAGTTAAAAAAACATATATCTATGTATATTTAATTTGAGACTGTTTCCAGTAGTGTTGCTTTTATCTTTCTTTTGGGCTTTTATATTTTATACTTTGAGGTGTCTCTGGGTAAGGGTATCTCTAAAGGGAAAGGGCTGTTTTGAGATATAAAGTCTGCAGGGTGACTGTGTCTGTGTTATGCAGCTCCAAATTGAGGTGCAAAGTACAAATGGAAGGAAAGGTATACAAATCACAATATTTAGGCTTGAAACTGGGTCAGGCTGTATGTAAGGTTTATTGGTATGTAATCTGGTTTTTTCCTAATCATTTTTTTTTTTTTAATGTTTATTTATTTTGAGAGTGTGTGATCTGGTGAGGGGCAGAGAGCAGGAGACAGGATCTGAAGTGGGCTCTGTGCTGACAACAGAGAGCCCAGTGTGGGGCTTGAACTCTCAAATTGTGAAATCATGACTTGAGTGGAAGTTGGATGCTTAACCAACTGAGCTGTCCAGGCGCCCCTGTAATGTATTTTTGATCTGGAAAGCCCAAGTGAGGTGCTTTTGTTTTGGAAGAGCAGGAAGAGGATGTCAATGCCAGTTTTCCTGTGGCTTCTGTTTAATAAATGAGGATGAGATCCTCTGAGGAGATTTTAAAAAGCATATACATTGCTCTTGAAGGCACCCAAATTGAGAGAAGATAGATCTCAATTAGTATTTGAATAAGAATTGTCATTGTATGCTTCCTCAAACTAATTTTAAAATTTAGTTTTAAACTTTTACTGTAACAAGTTGAGTTTCATAATTTTGTAGGCTCATTTACTAAGAGCGATTCTATACTGATCCTGCACTCAGAGAAAGCAGTATGCAGTCCAAAGTAGCTTTTGATTCCTACACTGCTTAGACTACTAGTTTGCATTAGTCAAGATTACATCCTTTGAATGGCTCTTAAAATTTTTTTCTTTTTTTTTTTTCTTTTTTTTTTTTTTTTTTTTAGAAAGCCTATGTGGCTGTGGTCCACTTCACTTCCCTTGGATGAGAGGAAAGGCAGGGGAGAACTTACAAGAGAGGTTGCAGATTTACCTGTGTGGCTGAAGCATGCTGCCCTTTGCATATTCTAGTTTAGCAGAGTCACTCTCTTGGCTATACCATCTTGGGTTGTGAAGTGGCCCCTAGGAGCTGACAACCTGGGGACACCTGCCAGTATTAGGTAAATTGAAAGGAAGGAATAAGAACTCTCTTCTGTTTAGAACTTGATTGTCACAGCCAAGGTTAGGAATACACCAAACAACAGGGGTCCTTATTCAAGTCACTTAGCCTCTCCATGTCTTAATGTTTCTGACCTACTGAATGAGAGTGGATACCCTTGACAAAAGGTTGACTGGGATGCCATAGTAAACTCTCAAAAACAGTAGCTATTTTCTCTTTCTTGAATTAGAATTTTTTGTAAGACTGTAAATACTCATGTTAATGAGGTTATTTTGGGAGAAATTATTGGACTTTAAGTTTTGTTTCTGCAGTATTTAGAATCCTTTGCATCTTGCATACAGATCGGATCTATCCTCTGATCTATAGAGCCCTTGAACAACTAAATTTAAAGGCAAGGGCTTGGTTTAGATTTGTGGGGAAACCTCTCACAGCTTTTGGAAAAGGAAAAAGAATGAAACACCAAAGAGCTTAGATTTCTCTTTCAGTGATAAATAGGGCCCTTTCAGGGTTTTCTAATTCTTAATAGATTTCTTGCCCAACTGTGTCTGTTGTTTGGTGTATTAGGTCTGTAAAGAAGCTTAGTGTAGCCAGAAGGGACTTGGGTGTGGTAAGGCAATTATAGGCTCTCAATAGATGATGCATTAATTAGTGATCTGCATCCCTTTCAAAGAAACTATGGTGTTGGCTGCTGGGAGTAGCAGGGGTTACTATTAAGCATCAGTGACTAAGAATTAATCTTATTTAGCTGGAAATGTGGATAGATATTGTAATTAGATAGGCCAGACACAGCTATTATACTTGAAAATGTAGGCCCTCAAAAATATTTGTTTTCCCCACCCCCACATGGTAGAGTGGAGGTAGAGTACAAAATCTTGTTTTGTATTGGGTGAGACCTGGGTTCTAGTGCCAATTTGACCCTGAGTGTGTTAGGAGAGCATGTCACTTCTCAGGGTCTGTAGTTTTTTATATCCAAATTGCGGGATGAGAAACAAGCATAGGGTTGCTTTCCTCCATTAAAGATCTGATTTGCTGATGTTAGAACCAGGCAAAGGGTTGGACGCTGTTACTGATGATGATATTTTCTTGTCTAGAAGCAATAAGAGCTAGGGACAACTTTTGGTTTTGGGCTTTTTGTGAAAAGTTGTTTGGAGATGGAGGTGAACAAATAAAAAAAAATGCTGTGAGATTGTGTTAGGGTCTCTACTTTCAGATTATGCCTGTCACAATTGGATAAGAAGCCCTTCAGAAGGCCTTTATGATAAGGGTTTTAATAGTTCTTCTGCCTTTCACTTTACATGGCCACCACCTGGGAGAAAGTTTAGTGCACCTTTCAAGGAAGAAAATGATCAAGTTTTGGATTTAAGAACCTAATTGTTAAGTCTTGATTAAATGATGCCTATTAGGTTGTAATTATATCTATCCATAAAAAAGGGATGATAGCAGATTTCATTGTGGGGTTTCCTAAAGCAGTCTTTTAAGGTAATGAATTTTAATTACATATGTGTGCCTGGGAACCATTTTAAGCCATTGAAAAGGGAAAAAATGGACAAGGCATATTGAAAAAGAAAAGTGTTCACTTAGGTATGTAGCTTTTAGCTTGTGCGTTTGAAAGGATCAGAACAGAAAAAATCAGACTCCCCCTCTTATCTCCCTCTCCATACTCACATATCTCTACAAAAGCTCCTGAATCAGCATTCCTTCATTTTACATGAAATGTTACAATAACATTAAATGTCAAAAGGATATGGCATAGAAGTGGTTGTATCAGCATCATCGGGAAGCTTTTTGTTTTGCTTTGTTGTTGTTGTTGTTTTTTGGTGCCACGTACTGTTCTAAGCAAGCTACTTTGTTTCTCTCAAGTTCTCAGAACTCTGAGGTGTAGATAAGTCAAATTTCCCCCATTTTACAGATAAGAAACTGCAGCACCAGGAAGGTTTAAGTTACTGGCCCAAAGATACAGGAAATGGCAGAGCTTGAATTAGAAGGCATGCAGAGAGTGCACAGTTTTAACTATACTGGAATTCTCTGTGCCCAGGTATTAGACCTCAATTGTGGATCAGTTGGAATATTGTTTTGCTTTTGTAACCTTTTTAGCATTGATTTTTATGACCATCTCCATGGATACAAATAGACCTGTAGGATTTAGACACATTTGTGTTAGAACCTTGTATGGAAGAGACCACAGGTAAAGGACAGCTTTGGCTCTGTCACTCTTGCCTGAAACCTTCAGCTCCCTATGGCTTATAGAACAGATTTCAAATTCTTTTGGGTACTCAGAGTTCTCTGTTCTTTCCCAAATGTAATGTCCACTTTTGAACTAGTCAGATACATTTTTTTCCCCTTGAACATGGACAGTGAATTCTTAGCCCATACATTTTGTTCACTCACACATACCATTACTCAGGCGACCCTGAATCTTATACATGATATCCTTTTCTTCATGTCCTCTCATCTTTCATTCTGTTATTAACTCCTCCTCCCTGGCAGCACCCTAATTTTCAGTTTTCAGTTCCCAGTGCCTGGCATTCAGGGCTCATTTAAGTGTGTATTACATGAGATTTACCTTATAACATGAAGATGACCTAGGCATTTCTTAGTTTTTGTTTATATTTACACTGCTCCAGCAATGTAGTGGGGACTTTGGGATCATGTGTTTATTTTGGGCTGCTTATATTTTAAGATTGAATGTAATGATTTTTAGAAAATTGTTCTCTTTTGAAGTGCTTTTGTTGGCTACATATTTGGAAAATGCTTTTTTTTTTTTTTTTTTTAAACAGTAGGACGGTTCACTGTTGGGTTTAAATAAAAGTGGGATTCATTCTGGATTTTGGTTCTTTTTTTTTTTTTTTTTCCTCAAATCTTAAACTGTTGAAGTCCCATTGTTAGCCCAGGACTCAGCTGGACAGATAGTATTGTACAAATCAGGACATTGAAGCATAAAGGTTAGGTTAATTCAACCTTAGTCCATTTAGCTAAATTGGCTGCCATGTCCTTCTTGTGAGTTGGACTCCACGTCAACCAGCTTTGCTTTCCATCTTTCCATTCCTCATCTTTTATGGTTTGCTCTCTGTCCAATGCAACCTTATTATTGGCCATAAGGATAATGGGGTTTGAGTGGATAAGCAAACCTAAATTAATTCCCCTTGTTGCATTCCATGATGATAATGAACCCGTAGGGCGAACTATGCAAAGGACATAGGAAAGTGCAGTTGTTCTCATAATACCTTTCTAGTATTTGGTATATTTTTCTTTATTTTAAAGATATTGAAATATAGAAGTATGATTAAATATCTTCTTGTTCAGGGAGCCAAATCTGTACATAGATTTGATGATGATGGTGTCATGGCTCCCTATAAGGATGGTACACTCTGAATAACTTGCTTAGAGAAAAATCATTGCCTTACTGAGGTAAATAACAGATCTTTGGACCATAACAACTATATAGCAGAATTATAATTTGGCAACTTTGTCGTTTACTGTTAGAGTGTGAAACTGTTTTTGCCTTTTGGCAGTATTTTGCTTTCATCAAGATGATCCCAGCTTTCATTAAGTTTTCATCTAATTGAAAAGATTGATTTTTGAGTAGGTGAGAGTCCTTTCGTGTAATGTCTCAAAGGACAGCGTATGGGTCAAATCACTCTTCAAATGGATGGTAATTGTGAGGAAGAGGCTTTTAAAATGTAGATAGCAAGTTACACAGAGCTTATTGGGACTGAGAGCTTTTATATGTAATAAGCTTCCACATTTATAAATCACTGGAACTGTAATAACCCAGTGAAATGCGGAGACCAAGGCCGGAACCAGAGATGTGCTTTCACTTTGATCACCTTTCCAACACCAGAGTCTTGTTCTGGGCACGCCTTCTGTGGTGGGACCTAGATAGTTCATCTTTCTTTCTTATGTTGCTGAGGTATTTTACACTTTATAATTTTGTTTCTTGTAAAATTAAGACTGTAGAAAACCCAAGGACGAAGATGAGTATACTTCCTTTCTATGATATTCCACAATCTGGTGGGAAAAAATATTGAGATCCAGTAAGTCATGTAAACATCCATGTAAGCCTTTTCCTCAATCTGTAAAAAGGTGGTAGTGCCACAGAACAGGTTGTGAAGAGGAGTCAGTATTAAAAACTATGGCTTAGCTCTTGGAAATACTTTCCTGGAAATGCTAAATAACAATAAATCAGCCTTCGGAGAGGAGACACGTTGCCATTAAACAACTCTTGCTTTTGTGTCAGCTTTGTAACGAACAAAGGAATGTTCTTAAATACATGGAAACGTGATTTAAATTTGAGTGTAGTTGATCCACGGTGTTTCTTTAGTTATAGGTGTACAGCATAGTGATTCAGCATCCCTGTACCTTATGCTGTGCTCACCACAAGTGTGGCTACCATCTGTCACCTTACGGCGCCAGTACAGTATCATTGACTATATTCCCTATGCTGTGCCTTTTTTTTCCCATGACTTATTCATTCTATAACGGAGAGCCTGTATCTCCCACTCCCCTTCACCCCTTTTGCCCAACCCCCCCCCCTTTCCCCTTTGGCAACCATCAGTTTGTTCTCTGTAATAGGTCTGATTGTGCTTTTTGTTTGTTTATTTATCTTGTTTTTTAGATTCCACATGTGAGTGAAATCATATAGTATTTGTCTTTCACGGTCTGATTTATTTCACTTAGCATAATATCCTCTAGGTCCATCCATGTTTTCACAAATGGCAAGTTCTCATTTTTTTGTTTTATGACTGTGTAATACGCCAACTTGAGATTTTAAAGTCTATTTTAATATAGGCAATTTAAAATTTCTGTGTAAGATGTTCTGTATTTTATGTGTCCCATTCTTTCTGGGGTCATTTTATATGCTATTAATGCCTATGGACATATTATTGTCCAGTTCTTAAATTCTGTCTTTTCAGTGTCTTAAATAGTCACTGGTGGGATCTTGGACTCTTTGAGAATCTTTATATGAAATATAAACAAATTACCCTCTTTAATCATGAGACTCTTGAGACTCTTATCTATGAAGGTAGGGGCTTAATTTATTTTTTAAGCTTCTTGGCTATGAAAATATTACTTAGAAATGTTTTAATGTCTAAAAAGCAATAATGTCATTTTATTCCTGTAGTTTATTTTGATAGTTGTTAATTTTTAGGGTGTGTTGTATACAGGTCTTGTCTTTTTCTTTTCTCTTTTTTCTTTTTTCTTCTTGTTTTTGAGAGAGAGCAACAGAGCATGAGCAGGGGAGGAACAGAGAGAGAGGGAGGGAGGGAGGGAGGGAGGGAGAGAGACACAGAATCCAAAGCAAGCTCCAGGCTCTGAGCTGTCATCACAGAATCTGACATGGCGGCTCGAACTCCATGAACCTTGAGATAATGACCTGAGCCAAAGTCTGACGCTCAACTGACCGAGCCACCCAGGCACCCCTAGAAGTAGGGATTGATTGTACAAACCTTGTGTAATTTTGGCAATTAGTCTGGTTTGACTACTGTAAGTATTTGACCTGAAAAGGGTTGGTATTTTGGAATTCTCAAATTCTAGGAATTTTTAAAACTGAAAAAGTATCTTAACTAAGCATTGAATTTGAGAAAGGGGGCTATTTGTCCAGTATGGGTTAGAATATATCTTTTCATCTCTTAAAAAAATTGTTGTCTTCAGAAGCTTTTAAGAACTCTGGTAGGACAGCTTGCCTTTTCTCCTGCAAGAGGCCTGCTGTACATGTGTTTAACCGTCAATCTGTTTTAGAAAGTGGGTGGTTCTTTTCCCCTTTTGATGGGAAGCTGATGGCCCAGCCCTCTTGGGCACTTGGTGTTCTGAGAAACAAGAAAACGTGAAACAGTCACTGAAGTACTTGAATGTTATACTACCAGTTTCCTTCTGTATCCTGGTCCTGATTATAGATCTGCTTGGTGTTATTTCCCTGTAAGTTGGAATGAGAAAGATAAGGCCATCAAGTGGTTTGCATGCCCTTGGTGTGTCAGTCAGTGACACTGGAGTATCTCTGAGTACCACTGTACTTTCATTGGGGTTGGAGCAATAGCACTAAGGCTGTTTTTAAGTCTTTCCCTGAGTTAGGTCTTCACATAAAATCGACCGCATACAGGTGAGGTCGTTATTGGTGGGGTCTTAAAGGCATCTGGGTGATGTAGTGCATGCTAAGTTGCCAGAGAAGAACTCTTGGTGGACTGGTTTTAAAGAAAAAGGAGGGATTTGAAGGTGAGTGAAGTTTTGATAGGTGATGAGTTGAGTGTGTGAATTGGAACTATGGGAGAGAAGATGCCAAGTAGATAAAATGGCAATTATGAAGCTATGGAGGTGGAAATCTAGCGAGTGGGACAGAGACTGTTTGGGGAGCATATGAAATTAACATCCAAGCATTATATTTGTGGAAACCTTTGTATATTACTGTTTATTTATTTTTTTTGTCACCCACACGATGAAAATCAGTAAGGGTGTAGTGTAGGTCGTAAAGTCAGTTATGTCCCCCCCAAAAGTGGGGGGTGTTGAAAAGGCTTGTGATGTTCTTTGGAGGATTGCTAGGGGAGGGGATCACTGAAAATTTGGAAAATCTGAAAGTCTTCATTAGTTACAAGTCTTATTGTTGGGATATAGGTCATGGCTTTAGAAATAAAGTAGGCTTGAGGGGAGAAGTGGTTGACCTCTGAGCAATCAGGCCTTTTGGTACCTCATTGTCTCTCTAGACTTTATACAATGCTTAGGGTACAATCTAGGGGGAGGTGAGGGTCCCTGAAAACTTTCTGCATTTCATTTATGTATGATCTCCCCCATTTCCTATTTATGCAGAGTTGAGATTTTCCTGTGTTGTGGAAGTTAAACATCATTGACCCTAAGAGTACATAGTCTGTTTTCATGTGCCTGTTTTCTAGAGCCAGTTGAAACCTCATGGATTTTCTCCTCCCTTCTCTCAAGCCAGAAATAGTCTGGACATGTTACGGAATTTGTGACTTTCTATTTCCTATTTCTGTTTTAGTAGATGGTACCATCTTTCAGCTGTCAGGTAAGAACCTAGCATGATGCCTTGGTGGGGCCAAAAACTTATTTGAATAAAATAAATCGTACAGCAGAGCAGCATTTGGAGGTTCAAGTTTTGCACGGCCCCTTGTGATTATATAGTGTTCTTCAGTAACTTCTCTCTTCGAGCCATCATTTAGAAAGAAGAAATAGAGCAGAGAGGACATTCTAAGTTGTTGCAACAGTGAGAATAAAAACAAGGAAATGGGAAAATGCAAGAGAGATTCATGGGATGGTTATAGTTCATTTTGACCTTGTGTGGTAGAGTTTTTGCCTGAGAAGTTGGAAGGACACATGGTAAGTTGTTAAAAAAATGGAAAAGGTCCTTGAATGTAGGTCTGCATTATGCAGTTGGTGGTGTTTGAGCCAGTGATTGAACGAGATCCTCCTGGGAAGTTGAAGCTAGCCAGATTGGAACGAAGTAGAAGTGATAGAGCTGTGGTCAGGGCCGGGAGACAGGAGGTAATGGATATGGTGCTAAATGCTTATCGTTGTGTCATGGGAATTGGAAGATGAAAAGGTGGGTGTTGGTGATAGTGAAGGAAAAATTAATGGTTGTGGATTCAAAAGTAAGGATGTGTATATAGTTCAGTGGATGTATAACCCAAGGTTCGCATCCCAGAGGTTTCCGAAGGCTGGATGGCAGTGTCAAGAAGGAGATGATAATTGAGGGAATTGGTTTAGAGGCTGTATGAGTCTCCTTGGATTATCATAGCAATACTGCAGACTAGGTTGCTTACACTAAAGAAGTGTGTTTTCTCACAGTTGGGTGGGGGGTAGGGGTCGGCTACAAGTCCACAATCAAGGTGCTGGCAAGGTTGGCTTCTGGTAAGGCCTCTTTCCAGCTTGTAGCTGCCTTGTCACCATCTGAGGACATTTAGGTGTGTATGCTCCTGGTGAACCTTCCTCCTCATATTGGGTACCAGTCCTATTAGATTAGGGACCTACCTGTTTGACCCCATTAAACTTAATTACCTCCTTAAAGGACCTGTCGCCAAATAAAGTCACATTGGGGGATAGGACTTGAACATAACCTATGGATTTTAGGTGACCTATCCAGCCCACAGCAGGGGCAAAGGTATTTAATTCTTCCAGGGATAAAGAGAAATTAGTCTTTCCCTGCACTTCTGATATATATTTTTCCTTTCTTCAGTGCAGAAGAGAAATGCTGTCTGGTTTTTACAACTGGTCAAAGGCTCCTTGTTCTACCCTAGCGATTGGGCATTTCCAATGTGATTTTTTTTCCCCCCTGTGACACTCTGTACCACAGCTTCTGACCAACTTTTGCCTTTTCAGGTTGGGTTTTCACAATTGATATACAGTTGATTTCTTCTCTTCAATTTTATAGTTTGACCTTTTGTTACAAACTGCTTTTAAAGGTACTGTGCTTATGCTTTAAAAACCACTTATACAGAACATATATTTAGAAGACACGGTGCTTTTGCCAGGATGTCAAGAGGGTCTTGGCAGTGTTTTCCCTGAATGTCTGCTGTAGTGTCTGTGCAGCTCTGAGACCCTGTGGTCCCACTTTACTTGGAGAACAACAAGAGGTCAAGTGTTCATGATGGAACCTGTGTTGTGTTGGAAATGCTAAGAAATGTGAGGTTTGTGGTATTTTTTGTTTCTTTTGCTTTGTGTACTTAACCCAGAGCACATGTCTGCAGGTCACAACTGTTTATTTATTTTATTTATTTATTTTAAAATAGAGCACGCGTGCGCACGGGAGTGGGGGAAAGGGGCAGAGGGAGAGAGAATCTTAAGCAGGCTCCATGTTCAGCACGGGGCCCGATGCAGGGCTCTTAATCTCCCAACCCCAAGATCATGACCTGAGCTGAAATCGAGAGTTAGACGCTCAGGAGACCGAGCCACCCAGGTATCCCTGCAAGTCACAACTTCTTAATGAGTCTCTGATTCTCAAACTTAAAGACAAAATTAGGAGTGGAACCCTAATACAGAAAATGTAAAATCAAAGCTCTGGGATAAAGGGCTGTAGCCCTTAGCTACAGTGGCTGGCCAAGCCAGTTTGTAGTTACTGGCCCCAATCTAGCTAAACTGTTGCTTTGCTGTCTCTTCTGGGTAATCATCAGATGTTCAGACCTTTTGACTTTCCTCTTTGAGGGAACACGCGAGATTTTTAGCTTTCTTTAGGCTGAGATAGGTATTTGAGACAGAGTTGTGAGGATGGGATAGAGTCTGAAATGTATATAATCTTTCCTTCAGTCAGGTTTTTTAGAGTTGGCCTCATTTTGTTGGAGAGTGAACGCCCAGTATAGCCGATATGCCTCTAATTTATCCTAGGTAGAAAGTCCATTCCAAAGCCAAAATGGTATTTTTGCTTTACCTGTGCAAGTACAGAATGGGAAAGGGGAAGTGTGCATCTCTGAGAATGTGGATTCCAGCGGTTTGGTGAAAATATCCACTGTCCTTTCATCCAAGCAAGAGTAGTTCAGTATATTTTTGTGCCTTCTCCTGTCCTTTTTACACAGAAGTTTGTCAATTTCAGGAGTCCCTCTCTGATCTCTTCCTGGTATTCATTATAATGGTTAGATCTATTTTGTTGCCAGTACAAAGCAAGAGGACAGATGTAGGACCCTTCACTTCTTTTAGAGAGGTTCTCCAGCCAAAGAATGATTTAGGAGAAATTTCTCATTTGCTGAAAAGGCTTTTTTCCCTCCTCACCAGCAGTTGCTGTTTTATGTGTGTCTTAATGGGCTATCCAAGCATTATAACAGTTTTTCCTTTGGAAGTTGGTTTTAGGAATTAGAAATTAATGTTATTGCCTTACTCTAGGAGTATTCCTTCCCCACCACTCCCCCTTGGCTTTGAGGGCCCTACCTCTGTATAGTCAAGAGAGGGTTAAAAGAACACTGTGTTCTTTCAGAAACAACTTGGAGTATCTTTTTCTCTTGTGTAAGGTATACTTAATAAAAGGCTTGAAAGATGTTAGAAGTTGACTCTCTTTATAGCTGTACTCTTTTTTCCTATGTTGACTCCCTATTTCCCTTCTTTTTGAGAATGTTTATTTTCTTGGAGAAGGAGAGACTCAGGTTTCCATCATAATGACTGGAGTGATAGCTTATACAATGTAGCAAATTATTCAGGAAGCAGTTTCTTGCCATTCAGAGAGTGAGTTTAAATTTTTTTTTTCAACGTTTTTTATTTATTTTTGGGACAGAGAGAGACCGAGCATGAACGGGGGAGGGGCAGAGAGAGAGGGAGACACAGAATCGGAAACAGGCTCCAGGCTCCGTCAGAGAGTGAGTTTAAAGATTACTTAGTTAAAGGATTACCTACTAAGTGTGTGGGAAATCATCTTCAGGCTGGGTTCCTGGGTGGTTCAGTCGGTTAAACATCTGACTTTGGCTCAGGTCATGATCTCACGTTCTTGGGTTCGAGACCCACATTGGGCTCTGTGCTCAGAGCCTGGAGCCTACTTTGGATTCTGTGTTTTCCTCTCTGCCTCTTTCCTGCTCACACTCTCTCTTTCTCTCAAAAATAAACATGAAAAAAATTTATTTTTTATTTTTTAATTTTTTTGAGAGACAGAGCACAAGCAGGGGAGAGGCTGAGAGAGCGAGGGAGACAGAATCTGAAGCAGGCTTCAGGCTCTGTGCTGACAGGCTGATAGCAGCGAGCCTGATGTCGGACTTGAACCCATGAACTGCAAGACCATGACCTGAGCTGAAGTCAGTCGCTTAACTGACTGAGCCACCCAGGCGCCCCCCCCCCCCAGCCCTGAATTTATCTTAAATAAAAAGAAAAATGGGGTTCCTGGGTGGCTCAGTCAGTTAAGTGTCTCATACCGGCTCAGGTCATGATCTCATGGCTTGTGTGTTCCAGCTCCGTGCTGGGCTCTGTACTGCCAGCTCAGAGCCTGGAGCCTGCTTCAGATTCTGTGTCTCCCTCTCTCTCTGCCCTTCCCCCACTCATCCTCCCTCTCTCTCTCTCTCTCTCTCTCTCTCTCTCTCTCTCTCTCTCTCTCTCTCAAAAATAAACATTAAAAAAAATTTAAAAGAAATCATCTTATGGCAAAATAAAGTATGGCAAAATGAAAGTTAAATAGGAACTCGTACAGACTGCAAAGCTTTATCACTTGGCAGATGTCAGATTTTAAGTTGTGTGGGTTATTTTGACTAATAATTGAAAGTTTAATCCTATTACTAGAGTTGTTTCCTACATAATATTTGGCCCCAAGAAATCAGTTGACAGTATCATTTAATATAATTTTGTATATGAATTTATATATAAAATATAAATTGAATATGTCCCCTAATATAAATTTTTACCAACCATTTGTGAAATGACAATCACTTCTGGGATGGGAGGGTACATTCCATCTTCCCATTTAGGAAGAATATCCGTTTTTTTCATGGCTGCATCTAGTCTCTGGGTACTAGACTGGACAGATTTGGAGAGTAATTGAAAATAGAAACTGAGTAGGCAGGTCAAGGTTCCACTCTACATTTGCGGTGTCTTTAAAACTGTCAAGACCATCTACAGCTGTAATGATGAGGGAAAAATTGGGGTACTATTTTCCTTATATTGTGTTCTATTAAAATATAGAAGCTCTGATGTTGTTTTATTTGGATTCTCTCTCATTCCTTCCAGTGAGTGAGCAAGATGATGTGATTATTTTCTCCATTAAAATTTTTTTTTTTAATTTTAGATCATGCACAAGCTGGGGGAGAGAGGGGAAGTGGGAGAGAGAATCTTAAGCAGGCTCCATACTCTGTGCAGAGTCCAACGCAGGGCTCAATCCCACAACCTTGGGATCATGACCTGAGCCAAAATCAAGAGTGGCACACTCAAACAACTGAGCCACGCAGACGCCCCTGTTTTCCCCATTCTCTAAATGAGGAAATCAAGTCTTAGAATGGGGGAGTGCTGGCAAGGGGGGCACCGCAGGGTTTATGTTTGTAACCACTACACTACATCTGATGGCTCAGCAAGCCCTGCTCTTTATCTGTCCTTTCCTTTAATTTGAATCTCTGCCCATTGACTGTTATTCCTTCCTTACTTTCTTAAAATGCATATCCCTTTTGTCACGTAACTTATAAAAATCATTTTCTGCCCCTCCCCCCTTCTTATCTGCAATCTTTATAGTACAAATTTCCTGGCCTACACTTTGTGCTCTCAACAAAAAGATTCCACTCGACTTTTCTTTGCCTTTTTAGTCACTGCTCTGGTGAGATTTTTCCCTGGCCATCTTCTTGCCTGACTCTGCCTCTGAATTTCATTGTCATTTCCCCCTAAAAGCTGGATGCCTTCTCCATCTTTGATGATTTGACTCCTGCTTGTTCTGCATGACCCAGCTGATATTCCACTTGTATTATGAAGGTCTTTGCCTTGCAAGGCTCTCAATCTTGGCTGCACATTAGCATCAAATGGGGTGCTTTAAAAGAATACCAGTGTCTGGGCCCTTATAAGAGATTCTTACTTAATTGGTCTGTGGTGAAGCCAGGCATTGGTTATTTTAACTGCTTTATTGATGTGGTGCAAAGAGCATGTGCTTACAGTCTGATAGACCTGGATTTGCAAGTTTTGTAGTTCTGGGCAAGTTAATCTTTTTTAAGCTCATTTCTTCATCTGCAAAATAGGGCTAAAATGACCCATTTCCTTATTGGTAGGATCACATGAGGATACTGCCTCTTAAGCAGTTTAGCACACTGCCTGGCACACCCTAAATTAAACTAATAGCTATTATCTTTTTCATCCATCCAACAGTGCTTTTTTCCTTTTCCAAATGCCCATATTCTTTCTCATATTTGCCATTTATCTATTGTCTTTTCCCTGTGTTTGGACTTTTCTTTCTCATTAAAATTTGCTTATAGGTTAATGATGTAACATTTTAAAATATATTAGACATGAAAAACTTCCAAGGAAAAATAGGTAGCATCATCCCCCCCCCCCCCCCATCCCCCTGCCCAGCTTCAATGGGAGGAATTTACACAAGGCATGGATGGATATTGAGAGACAGGAATATTGGGGGACATCTTAAAATTCTTACTACCACACAGACTTTATAATTTAATTTTTATTATTGATGAGAGACTTCCTCATTTTGTAGTCTTTTAAAAAATCACATTTAATGCCTTAAAGCTTATCCCAAAGTTTGCAATTTGATACTGTCTGAATTAAGATCCAGTGTCTAATTTGTTAGTGTTGTTTATGTGTTCCTGGTATGCTTTTTTCTCCATCTTTTTTATTTTTTATTTATCTATTTTTTTAAAATGTTTATGTTTGAGAGAGAGCCAGAGAGAACAAACAGGAGAGGGGCAGAGAGAAAGTGAGACACAGAATCCGAAGCAGGCTCCAGGCTCTGAGCTGTCAGCACAGAGTGGCCGACCAGGACTCAAAACTCATGAACTGTGAGATCATGACCTGAGCCGAAGTCAGATGCTCAACCCACTGAGCCACCCAGCTGCCCCTTTCCTGTCTTTTAAAAAATTTACAACCTTTTTGGGATATTTAGACATATATTTTATAAAACACTTTTGTAACAGATTTCTAAAATAAATTTTTATAAATTCAACATAAATTTTTATAAATTTGACATATTTATAAATGTATCTAGTATGTAGCATATTGCTGGGTTTTATTTGTAAGTTAAGCAGATTCTTTTCTCCTTATAGATGAGTTCACTCCATTTGAATTTCTTTACATAACAGATTTAGGTTTTAGTTTTGTCCTATATTTAATGTGATGCTTTTTTGATGTTGTTGCTACTTTTAAATCTTTTATTATTTGTTTTTTTCCCCTTTCTTTGTGTGTGTGTGTGATGTGTGTTTTTGTGTTTCTTTACTATGAAAAGCTTATATTTCTGTTGTGATTATGATTAAGATGACTGTAATTTCTATCTTCATTCCTTGAAACTTTGGAGCAAATCTGTTGATTTCCAACTGTGAGAGAAGATGAAATTTATTTTTTTTCCTCCTGTCCCTCATTTTCCATATTATTAAAGAATTTTTATTATTGAAGTATAGTTGACATACAATGTTATATTAGTTTCAGCTGTACAACATACTGAGTTGAAAAAATTTATGAGTAGAAAAGTAAACTGGGTCTCTGGGTGTCATTTTAAAATTTCAGTGGCTTAGATTTCTTAATCTTTCTTTGATTTCATCCTTTTTTTTTCTTGGCACTGAAGACTATATGCTGAAGCCACTGCAGGTTTCCTGCTAATAGCCTTTTTTTGAACACTTATGTCTTGGTTTTTTGACTTAGTAGGCTGCTGGCCCTATCCTTACCTAAAGTTTAATCCCCCCTCCCCCAAGCGTCTTTCTAGCTTCAAGGTGACTTTTTGAGTGATATATTCTATCTCCAGTGATAAAGGGCAGATCAACATCAGTTGAAAGGGATAGCTGTCTTTCTATTTTTAAAAGATGGGTTTATATTGAACTTTTCTTTCTGTCAAAACTCCTGTTGTTATTGTTCTGATATGTCAGTAATCACCTTGAGGTTGTTATCATTTTAGTAGCTCAGGTCCATGTATATTTCTAAATCATTCATGTCTTACAAATCTTGGTATGAAATAAGTATTCTTCTGAATTCCTTGTCTGAAATAGTTTGAACTGTATAGTGTATCTCAGTATAAATTAGATCTTTATTGCTTACATGATTTTGGTAAAATTAGGTATCAGGGTTTTAATTTTCTTAAAGTTCACCTTGACATTCCTGGTATATAATAGAATTGTGTTTTTAAACTACTTTTCCTTTAAAATGTTACTTTTTTTTTTTCTTTTTAATGCACATGATGTGGGCTTTCACGGCAATTTTTCTGGAAGGTGACTTTTTTCTTCAGTAACAGAGATAAATGCTCTGGTACAGACACAAATGTTTCTGATGTCCTTGGAAAGACTTAAAAATCTCCCAAGTTCAGCTAGCTTGAGACAGTGTCCAAAATAGAGTGTAGCATCAGTGAAGATGAGCCAGTCTGCTTTTTCCAGTAGATCAATCAGCATTCTTGGAGGATTCCCCTTCAGGGTGACTTCATCTGGTGACCTTCAGGACACAAAGATCTGGAATTATTACTTAGGTCACTGTTTGTTCTTTGGAACTATAAATTAAGTGAAAAAATTGAGATAAGTCTTCAAGTCAGAGCTAGTGTCTGGTCAACTCTACCCAGTTCCATAAACTGATTCACTGTTTTTCCCACTGTGTGCCCTTTCAGGCTAAATCTGATGGTAGGCTTTAGAAGTACCTGTTTACAGGTTGACCTTGAGCAGCTGCTAATTGGCAGAGTAAGTTTGGGTTTCTGTGCTGCAGACAATTAGTAAAGTAGCGTATGTAGTAGGAGTTTTGGGTTAACCAGATGCGAGACAGCGAGGGTTGACTTATAGTGGCTCCAACCTAAAGGGCATTTTCCTTGTTATATTTCTTTCCACATTGTCCGTAAAAAAATTATAATGTAGGATTTGGAAAATACGTGATTAAAAATTAATATTTTCTTTTTGACTACATTTAATATCTTGGGGCAGGTATAATAACTTACAATATTGTGAGTCCTTTTTTTGTCCAGCAGGACACACATTGAATTCATCAAAATTCTCAGTGTATAATATAGTTTGGTCTTTGCATAGGCTCTATTTTGCTGTTGAATAATACTGATTTGTGTGAATCTGTGACCATTTATTTATCTTCATGTCTTCCTTGATAAGCACTGGAGTTATTTTTTTTTTTTTTGCTCTGAGGAATCTTACTGCTGTGAACTCCTTCTTAAGTTCCCCTACCCCCATTCCCCTCCCTCTCTCTGTAACAGTTCCTTTTTAAAAAAAATTTTTTTTATGTTTATTTATTTTGAGAAAGACAGCATGAGTAGGGGAAGGGCAGAGAGGGAGAGAAAGAATCCAAGCAAGCTCTGGGCTGCCAGTGCAGAGCCTGATACGGGGCTCCAGTGCATGAAATCGTGAGATCATGACCTGAGCTGAAACCAAGAGTCGGATGCTTAACCAACTGAGCAACCCAGGCACCCCAGCACTTATACCTTAATGTTTGTATTTCTCAGGCAAGTACAATAAAATATAAAAGTGTGTGTGGGGAGGGGGGAGGGGTGGGCGGGGAGGGTTGATAGGTTTGCCAACTCCGTTTTACCAAGGAAAGTCATTTAAGAAAATCTGACAGAATCTCCATTATCAAATATCATTTCCTGGATGCTCAGACACCCAGAAGTTAGATGCACATAATTTTAGAAGAGAAATTGAATATATTTCACTTTAGAAAAAACTCACTACATTTTTTTATACTGCCTGAACCAGAGAAGATTATTCTACAAAGTCTAGTGAAGTGCTTGGCACTTAGGCCCGAGTTTGCTTATTTTTCCTACAGATGTTTTGTTCCTTATACATTTATAATCTGTTGAGTTCCAGTTTTCCAAATGAATTTTCTGATTAAAAAGCTAATGGGCAGTGGGGAGTAATGAGAATTGATAGGTTGGCACCCCACTGCTGCCCCTACCTAGTTAATTGACCCTGAGCCAATCTCTGGCCTTTCATTTCCTTTATTTGAAAAAAGGCATGGTTGAGCTGGATGGGTTTCAGGATCTCTCTAGGTTCTTAAGGTTCCATAATGGTAAAATTCTACTGACTGGCCTTCCACATTCTCCATATGACTGCTACCCTAGGATGAGACTCCTTGGGGGACTGGTTGTATCTTACTCACCATCCAAGCACTGGCATGTTGCATGGCAACATCCCCTCCCTTGAAAGACGATGTATTACATATACTAAATGTGTTCCTTATCTTTAGGTCTCAATTTCAATGTCACTGTCTAGAGAGGACTTTTCTGATCATCTTGCCCATTTTATATACGTAGATTCTTATTTCTTTTCATGTCATTCATTGCACTTTTAAATAATAGTTTTGTTCTTTTGCTTATGTAATGTCTTTCTCCCATTAAGTTCCCCTCCCTGAGTGCCTATTTTGTGGGCTACTCATGGCGGGCATTTATTTATTAAGTGATTGAATCCATGCATGGCTTATCCCCTGTTTGAACATAGGATAATGGATGGCCTCTAGTGCATATGTCCTTTCTCTGTTCCCTGAACCTTTGTGATTTTTTTTTTCCCTGTCATCCGGATATAATCCCTCTTTCTAACACTTAGCAGATTGTGTCCTGTGCTGTGGTTCTGCATGCGTTCTGTTCTTTGCTAGACACTAAATGGGAACTCCTTATCTGAGTCATCTTGAGTATCCAGCACAGTGCCCTGAATGTTATAGGATTTGCATATTAGAATGAATGTGAATGTCTTTGTCCTTCAAATGTGTTGATATTTGAGACACATCTATTTTTTTCTCTGTCCTTTTAGTTGTTGTGACTTAAGCCTCTTTTGAAAGCTCTATCTCAAAGGATCCCTGATGCCTTTTTTTCAGTAATGAACCTCCTTGTTTTCAGGTTCATGCATGGCTCCTTTGTAGTGTCCAGAATTGTACAGCATGCCATGCTGTCTGAAGTTATGTGTGTTTCTGCAGTTTAACTTAATTGGTTTTGCTTGTAGTCACTCCATGTAAGTAGCTCTGCATTGTAAACTGAGACCTTACTGTCTTCCATCCTTGGTGCTTTGAGCATTTATGTTCACTTTGGCTAATTTTTTTTGAACAGTAAAGGTTAACAGTTGAGGTATGGATAATTCTACCCAAATGGATCATCTAGGAGGAGGATGATTCCATGCTCCAGAGAGTACCTTTCACAAGCAGAGGAACAAAATTCCAGATACTCCCTGCCCTTTTGAGGTATGAGTTTGTTGGATGCATAGAAAATGAAATGGGCTCTGTCTCTCTCTCTCTTTCTCTCACTGGCCAAATATTTAGCATCTTGGCATATTTCAGGACCCAGCTGAGCTCTCAAATGGAAGAGGGGATGAGGGGCTGAGATGAGAAGCTAGGAGGAAAATAAAAGGCTGATAAGATATGTACAAGACTATCAAAGACATTTGGCCTCCTTCCTGCCTTTCTTCCTTGTCCCTCTCCTAGTCCCCTGCATGCCACCTTCACCTTTGAAGTTTTGGGTTTCTATCTTCAGCTATGCCTTTCCCTTGTACCCAAGTCTTTTTGGTAGGCTTGTGACTAGTTTATCGGTAAATTCATGTAGGATTACTTCATCAGCAGACTATGCCAGGAGGTATTGGCTCTGTAAAGTGGTTTCTTGGTCTGGTACATAATAATCATCTTCAGGCTTAATTTTAGTTCATGCATCTAGCTCTTTCAAAGAGCTGGTCCATTTGTTGATCACGTTAGGACCTTGTTTAAATCCTGTGCCAGGCTGCAAGCAGATACCTACTGTGTACTTTGTGAATTCTCACAGGGTATCTATAGTGTTCTTAAATCGTGGTTTTAAGAATCACAGTTTATTATAGTGGTTCTTCAGTTGGCACCTGAACATCACTGTCAGCTATTTAGCAATAAAGTGGTTTGTTTTCATCCTGAAAGTGTTTTGAATCAGTATCTGCTTAAACATTTTATGTTATGAAAACTACTCAAATAGTCTATACCATCTGCTGTGGTGGTTTAAATATTTGGTACTTGGAACTTAGTATATGAGAGCTTGTTATAGGTAAGTTTAAAGTAGAAAGTGACTTTTTTTTTTTTTTTTTTTTTTTTTGGTGACCGAGGAAAGCACAGCCAGCCTGGTCCAAATGCAGGAGTGTATGTTTATCTTTGTTAATTTGAATTTTCCAAGGTCCCATGATTGTGGGACTTGACCTTAGCATAAAGTAGAAATGTACTGTTAGGAGGGAGAAAGTGGGAGCCGAAAACTGTTCTCGAGATGGTTAGTGTCTTATTTTCATAAGCCATTCTTTTACCTAGTTAACTTATTTCATGTAATAGTCCACAATAAGCAGAGTGGGAAAAATCTATACTTCATAGATAAAGGAAGTTACTGAGGTTAAAATATGTTGAAGATCAACAGAACTACTAAGAAATACAATTAGGACTGGCTGCCAGCTTCTTTACTTCATGTAGGCTTTTACTTTAAAAATAAAAAAATTAACGTTTATTCATTTTTGAGAGACAGCATGAGCGGGGAAGGAGCAGAGAGAGAGGGAGACACAGAATCCGAAGCAGGCTCCAGGCTCTAAGCTGTCAGCACAGAGGTCGATGTGGGGCTTGAACTCACGAACTGCAAGATCATGACCCGACTCGAAGTCGGATGTCCGCTCAACCGACTGAGCCACCCAGGCGCCCCTAGGCTTTTAGTTTTATTTTCCTGTTTCCATATCCTCCTTAGTTGTCTTATTTGACTGGCACCTGGGACAGGGATGGTTTCCTCTGAGATCATTTCCCAGCCCTAACTTTGGTTGATGTGAAAGCGTAAAATCCACATCTCCCCCACATGCGATGTAGTACTAAGATTTGTCTTTTCTTGGCCTTGCTGTACCTGGCCATCTCTTAACTCTTCTGAAGAATTGAACTGAAGCCTTCTTTTTAATACAAATGGATGCATTTCGTGCTTATATTTTGTATATGGGAGATAGTAGCTATACTTGAAAGCTACTGTATATTATACATGATGATTTTGATTTGAATGTAGACTGATCCAGTGCACTTATTTTTGTAACCAAAGCCCTTAATTAAGAATATAGTAAGAATCTTGGTGTGGGCCACCATAATGAATGATATGAGCTAAGATGTATACCATACCTCTTATCTGATATTCATATATTTTAGAATTAACTCTTACAAGGTCGTTGTAAATTGACCAAAAAAATACCGTGAGAAAGTGATTAATACAAAGACCAATAATATTCAGTGGTTATAAATTGTTGTAAAATAGGAGGTATTTAGTATGTGGAAAGCCATTTTCCTAAGTTTATTTAGGCTGAAAACATAGCATGAGGGTTAGTAACAATCAGGTGTCAAAGGGAGAACTAAATACTTGTCAATGTTTAAAATAAAATGAGAATTTCAGATTCCCTTTAGTAAGGTCTCTATTGTTGGACCACTTTGTTTGGGAAACTCCTACACTAGATTAATAAACATGTAAAAGGATTATTTTAATGCAGTACTGCTGTTTAATGTCACATACTGGTCTGTTCCCAGTTCATGTTTGGTAATACAGCCCTGGAATAAGAAAGAATTGACCTAAGTTATATGTGAGGTTTTGCAGAATAGGCAGTATGCTGTGCACATTTAGGAACTACTACCTCTTTCTCTCTCTCTTTTTTTTTTTTTCAACGTTTATTTATTTTTGGGACAGAGAGAGACAGAGCATGAACGGGGGAGGGGCAGAGAGAGAGGGAGACACAGAATCGGAAACAGGCTCCAGGCTCTGAGCCATCAGCCCAGAGCCTGACGCGGGGCTCGAACTCACGGACCGCGAGATCGTGACCTGGCTGAAGTTGGACGCTTAACCCACTGCGCCACCCAGGCGCCCCTACCTCTTTCTCTCTTAATAGAGTTTAGATTGGAAGTTCATGAAGATTCTACCCCCCCCCCCCCCCCCCCCGCCAAGGAAGAATACCATGGATTCTGGGGGGGGGGGGGAGCAGGGAATCAGTAGCATTAAAGTAATACTCTGCAACCTTAAAGATTTGCAATTGATAGAGAATAATTTAATATGCCCTATAAAACCCTCAATTTTGGAGTTCCTCTGGCTTTTTATTTTTACCTGTGGTTTTCAGTTAACAAGAGGAGGTGAAAAGTATAGTTTTCTCCTGATCTTTGCCTCAATTACTGAAACTTACAATGCTGGAAGATTTCTTAGTTGAGATTCTTGGGTGACCATTATTCTGTCATTGGGGGATGGTGTCCCTTGCTCTTTGTTTAAACCTCTATTTCTAGAGAGTTGGAAAGAATGGTGAGTTAATTACCCAGGATTTTAACCAAATTGTAATTGTTCTGATATTGCCAAATGGACCTAGGGACAGTTTTGCAGTACTTTGAAAACTTAGATCAGAAACAAAATAGCTGCTTCAGGCCCACCCTCTAGTGGTTCTTTCCATCAACCACCTCCCAATTTGCATGTTCACCCTGTAGTAAATTGGCCAGTCTTCAGAAAGGGTTTTGCTTTCTACTCTTGTTTTCGAAGACTTCCTGCAGGCCCAGGGATCTCCTTTGTCCCAGGACCTGCCCACTCTTTTCCGTTTTGAGGCAGGTTTTCATAAGTCTATTTGGGTAAGCTGCGGGCAGCAGGAAGAGTTTTAAGTAAGACTCTTTTCTTTCTATTTTTGTCCCTGCTTACTCTGTTCTGCCTTGGAAATGTAATTTGTGGTATGTTATTGACAGTTTTTAGGCAGTTTGACCTTCACATTTGTTTATATTAATTCAAGGGCTTCTGGTATAATGAAAGTGATTTTTATCTTTTCGTTTGCCTCCCCCTACCCCCGAATATAAAACACTCAATGTGTGCCTTTTTCCCTTCTTTCTGGTATTAAAATATTTATTTAGGTCTGAATTAACTTTCTCCTCACCTTTCAGAAGGAAAAGGATATACTTACCTTCCTTCCTTCCTTCCTTCCTTCCTTTTCTTCTTTTTCTTTCTCTTTTTTCTTCTCTTTCTCTTTCCTTTTTTTCTTTTGGACACGATGGCTTTCTAGTTAGGCCCAGTTTAGAGTAGTGTAACATGCCAAAATGGATCTCAGAGTGCTTTGAAAGTTATGTGGTGGTCATATTGGGATGTGTAGTAACACCGAAATGATGCTTTTTTGCTTTATTCTTTGATATGCTTATTCCTTTGAAAATTTCATAGACAATTAGGTCTGAAATGGAAAATCCTGAGTTTAGATAAAATGACTTGCCAAAAGCAGTCAATATTAATTCACCCCCTCTGTGCCATATCTACAGTGAAGGTGGCAAGCATTTTGTACTAGGGATCTTGTTTCTATTTTCCCACTTATGTGCCAGTACTCTGGTCTTCTCTACCACCATGGTAGAAAAGCTGTACACCCGTTGGCATGTTTGACTTTCAAGCTATGATGTTGTTTTATTTGAGATCCAGCCCTTTCAGAAACCAGGCAAAGGAGTAAAGCTGGTGTTGGGAGAACTGCAGAGAACATACTTCACTTAAAGGGCAGCTTGTTGGGGCACCTGGGTGGCTCATTCGGTTAAGGTTAAGCGTCTGACTTCGGCTCAGGGCATGATCTTGCGGTTTGTGGGTTCGAGCCCCACATTGGGCTCTGTGCTGACAGCTCAGAGCCTGGAGCCTGCTTCAGATTCTGTGTCTCCTCCTCTCTCTGCCCCTCATGCTCATGCTCTGTTTCTCTGTTTCTGAATAATAACTAAATGTTAAAAAAAATTTTTTTAAAGGGCAGCTTGTTGGCTAATAGGTCTGTGGGAATGGGGCCTCTGTTGCCAATCTTTCTCCTTTTAAGAGAAGGTAGGAATTTTGTGTGTGTGTATGCATATATGTATATACACATATATATATGTACATATGTACACACAGTATATGTACATGTATATACGTTTATTTACACACACATATGCACACATTTGGCAAATTGGTGGTTTTAAATGTTGGGCAGTGCTAATTAAAAATACATTGGATAAAGAAAATTACACATTTGCAGACTAAATCTGCCCTCTGGCTTCCAGTTTTGACTCTGGCCTGGAGATCTTGAGCGTTCACTGACTTTCAGCTTGTCCCCTCTATCTCTTGGCTTTCCTCCAAGAGGCAGTACATCATCTTATGTGGTTGTACATGACTATTTTTTTTCTTACGTTTCCTTATTCCTTTCAAGTGGGATTTTGTAACCCCTTTTCCACTTTAGCATGTATTATTTAAACAAAGTCCATTGTGGTCTTTGAGCTTTATTTTTGGTTTTATTAACTGTGGGCATCAGATTTAAATGCATAATAGTTGAATCAGGAAGACTTGTGACCCCTCTGTCCTTACACCCTACCACTCTTCCTTGGTCCAGCTTTACTTCCTGCTGGTCAGAGGCATTGTTGGCTTCTGTTCACCATGTCATTAGGTATATGATGAGCTTTATACATGAAGGATGTCAAAAATGGTAAGCTGGCTGCTGTTGTTTCTGTTGACAATGTTGAGTAGGTCTTGATTAATGTGTAGGCAGGCAGCCTTGAAGATAAGAGAATTCATTTGCTTGCATTTTGGTCAGTGCTTAATATAGGAAGCCAACTGTCTTTAGTATTAGCAAGTCAAGATATGGGTCATTTTCAGTTTAGGCCATTAAGTTACTTTGGCCACATACCACCGTATCTTGGCCAGTGATGCATAGCAGTTGTTCTTTCTTGATCTGATGGCAGTGAAATTTGTTCTCATGAGTGTTCGTATGCAGTGGAAGTTTTCTCCAGTTTTAATTTACTACTTTTGCTTCTACCTTCATTCCCTTACTGCTTCTTGCTTTCCATGTTCTTGAAATAGAAAATGAAAAACAGTATTCTGGTTCTTCAACTCTGTTCCAAGGCCTGTAGTCCCCAGGCGTTTGTTGTGAATCCTGGGCTTTAGCCCAACCTAAGATGGCTTTAAAAAGCATGCTTGGGTGGGGTATGGGTGTATAGTAAAATCATATTTCTAAACCATTGCTTCAACCAGAGATTGGCAATCAAAATCAAGTTAATGAAGTCTTTTAAAATGTGTCTAAGAAAGAGTGTGCTTTTGTAGATCTCTGCTTTTTTTTGCCTTCAGAAAAAGAGTAAAAAAATTAGGGTTCATGACCCCAAAAAGAGCCTGAGGATTCCCTCACCGTCCCCCCCCCCCCCCCAAGTTCATCTGAGATTAAAGTAGTAAATGATGGTAAAACGTTTCTTTCCTTTTAGGCTGATCTGAAAAGAGGTTGTAGAACTAACTGCACTGGACTAGCATATTGCCTGTTACATAGCGGGTACTTTCTGAAAGTCTTGTGAACAGTAAAGTACTACATATTTACTGCCAAGCGATTTACATGTAAAGGCTCCTGGGCTGAGAAGGTTAAAGAAATTTGTTTACATGGGAAAACGTTACGGCAAGAGATGAATGTGATGAAGCTCTTAGCAGTCCTAAATCAGAACAACTTTGTTAATTTCAAATTTTCATATTGAGGCAGAAGTCCAGTTTAATGTTTAAACCGGAAAACTGCGCAATCTCTTATTATTCTCTAGCATTTTAAACACTGGTAAGCAAAATGGTTCATTTTTCTCAAATACGTGTCTCAGTTCAGATGTTTAAGTTACAGGTGCTGGTGTCCATGGCAATGACTTTGCCTTCTATCTTTTTCTTAGATTGTACAGTATTTAGTATAGGTCATCCAAAGAGATTATTATTGCTGGCTGTGGATCCTTAAAGACTGGCTTGCAAACCTTTGACTCCTCTGGGTGCAGGTGTGTTTTGGAGAAGCTCCATGAGGGGTGGAATATGAGGAGGCTTTGTGCACCTTGTTCTAGTGCATCTGTACACCGTGCTTGTCATGTCCTGTAAATCCAGGGATGTTGCTTTTCTGGCCCTGGGTGGTGGCTTTTTGTCTGCTTCTCTTAATGTTATTCTATATACCAGACCTTGGCTACCCTGGGAGGAGGAGTATTAACTTCTGGTATGTTCTTGGTTTTTCACAATGGTGGTGAGGTTTGCTTATTTTCAACTGGGATGTGGTGACAATATCTGTCTTTCCCTCTCTCACTTCCTCCCTGAGGCTTAGGTTGTTTTAACAAAAGCTTGTACCTAGGAATTAAAAAAAAATGCAGATTCAACTTGAAGCTTTAGCTTATAAGCAAGAGTTAGGTGTATCTGGAAAGGGATGTGTGTGTTGGTGGTGGGCCCTGACAGCCTGCTCTAAGTCGACCTTCCCCTTTATTAACAGCCTGAGGTGACTTTGGCCTCTCAAGATATATAGTTATCTTGGAAGGTTTCCTGCTTGGCAGGCAATGTAAAGCCACATGGATTAGTGGGATTTTTTTTTTTTTCTCTCCCCATCTTTAATGGCACTTGGTAGCACTGATGCTCTCTTTAGAGATCTCTGTTTACATTTATTGCTGAGCAGGTAAAGGTGAGTATATGGGCTGATAGGCACACACAGGAGTATTTGACCCAACTCCGTGTTTTATAGAAGCTTCCTGGAGATGTTGTGCCTCCTTTTCGCGTGCTGAGGATGTTTCTATTACTAGGAGAGGAAAGGCAGTGAAGTGAGGCTGTGGGAAGCAGCCTGGGCATCGGAGAGACTGCTGGCAGTTTCCTGGAGCCTCCCGTGTGTGACGTGAAGTGGTGGGCGTGCTGGGCAGAGCTGGGTGGGAACCAGGTCAGGGTCAGGTTGGGCGTGTCACTGCAGAGCTGAGATGTTGCTTTGTAGGCAGCAGGGAGTCACTGAAGGCCTGGAAAAAATAAATGGTCATGGGATGCTGACCGTTTTAGGTAGACCACTGTAGCTGTGGAATGGAGGTTGGACTGGAGAAAGGGGTAAGCCTGGAAGCAGAGACATCGGTTAGGAGTGTTCAGCTGGAGTCTCAGCACTTGCTTTCAAATCCCAGTTTCTCTTCTCAGTAGCTG
Source organism: Acinonyx jubatus (assembly GCF_027475565.1). NCBI lineage: Eukaryota > Metazoa > Chordata > Mammalia > Carnivora > Felidae > Acinonyx > Acinonyx jubatus. The sequence continues at coordinate 46,191,820 of NC_069391.1, forward strand.
TATGTTCTCCTGAAGTTTTTAAATCCTCATTTGTATGTTAAAGATAATGTGTATAGCTCATAGTACACAAGAGGATTAAATGGGATTTTGTTTGTAATATAGCTAGCTTGAGGCCTTGTCTGGAATAAGGAATCAATAAACGCTCTCTTTTCCTTTCCTACTTTTTCCTACCTTCTGTCGGTAGTAGGATTCACTAAACTACTATAGGAGGCAGTCAGATAATCTGAACCTCTTTCCTGTAGCAAAAGATATAACTGAATCCTGTGAAGAGTTTAGGAGGATGCCTTACCTAATTTTATTATTAGTTTTTAAACTAAACATTGTTTTAAAATTGAAGTTAGGGCCAACTTAGAAAAAGAATGTCCAAATTCAGGTCATTTCGAAAATCATGATGGGAGAAAGATGGTAGGAGACTAAACAGTTGTGTGTGGATGTGTATGGATCATTTCTTTGATCTGTGGGTTGTAGAAACTGGCACCATGTGACACATCTGAGTGTGTGCATTATCAATCTAGATTCTGGAGTACATTCATGGCTGAGGCTTCGGCATGCCCATTCTCTCTTGTGTTGTAAATAATAAATCTGAATAAAAGTGGAAGATGCTTGTGTCATCCTTAGAGTTCTTAGCCAAAGGAACAGTGAGGTAGCAGTTTCTAATTTTAAATATTAAAATTCCAAGAGACCGAGCAGCTGAGCATGAGAAGACTGAATTGGGAAGGATGAAAGGCATTTGCACTCGTGTGTGTGTGTGTGTGTGTGTGTGTGTGTGTGTGTGTACTTTTTAAAGTAAGGTAAATTAAAATAGACCAAGCTCTAATTCTGATGTGCAACACTTAGGCTATTGGCTCTCGTATATGTAAATGTAGTCTTTAGAGGTCTGGGGTTAAAAATTGCAGCATGTCAAGTAAAAATTCTTCTCCTCCTTAGTCACCATTTGTGACTGTGCTAAATGTAGTTTAACACAGCATCTGCTTCCGAGGCCTTGCATAGGCGCGGACAGTCATGATTGGGCAAAGTCTACATATTGCACTTTTCTGTCCAGAGTGTTCTCTTTTCATGTGAAGAAGCTCCCAACAAAACTGTGTACCCTTTTGTTGCCTTTTTAGACATGGCTTAGCCTAACCTTTAACCGAAAAGACAGATAGGCAATTCTCTATGGTAACAATTTCATAGAGATATTTTCCTTTGTCTAACAATAACGATAATTGGTATTCACTTGGCACCTTGGAGTTTGTGTGACTAAATAATATGTATATAATTAAAGCTTTTAAAGAAAACAGACCCATTTACCCCATCCCCTTACTAGAGTATAAATAATTTAAAGGCTAGATGTCTTTGTGGTTTGAGTCTTAAGAATTTTTCTATGTTAAAATGTAGCCTGTGATTTCATATGTACCCCCTTTCAATACTTCAACCTATCGGAGATCTATACTGCTTCTCATTAACTCTTGGAAATATATATGTACATACATAAATAGGTTCTATATGCACATATGTGCTCACATACTTGCCTCGTTGTTCATTTATACAACGAGGGGACTTGCACCAGTGTACTTTTAGAAATCCTTAAGCATTTATTTAAAATGTGCTTTACTTGGAGCGCTTAGGTGGCTCAGTTGGTTAAGCATCTGACTTTGGTTCAGGTCATGATCTTGCGTCCGTGAGTTGGAGCCTCCTCTCAGGCTCTGTGCTGAGAGCTCAGAGCCTGGAGCCTGCTTTGGATTCTGTGTCTCACTCGCTTTTCTGCCCCTCATTCTCTTTTCTTTTCCCCCCTGCTCATGCTCTGTCTCTATGTCTCTTTCTCTCTTTAAAATAAACATTAAAAAAAAAATTTTTTTTTTAATGTGCATTACTTTAGTGACCTTAAAATAACTTGCAAAAGTTATTTTGACTTTTGACTCCTTTCCCTGTTGGAGAGGTATCTGAGATCTGGGATTGGGCGTATGTGTCTGTTTTGGATATAATACACAGACTGGGTCTGAGGTTAAGAAAGGCCTTAACTGATCTGTAGTGTATAGTATTAACTTTGTGTTCTCTTCTCAAGTATTAGCTCTTACACACATTCTTGGGCAGGAGATTAACCAGAAATTTCTTTGTGATCCTTTCCCTCAGCACCCCCACCTCTTGGTTGGAATCACTAGGAGTAAAAATAACACTTTAACTGAATGTCAGTTCTTACCCTAGCAGCCTCCCACCCCGCAAATCTCCTCTTGAAATGTAATAAATAACTAGGAGTTTAATTACCGTAAGAAGCCACAGATGTACCTAGGTGGTGTTTTTTTGTTTTTTGTTTTTTGTTTTTTCCTTTTCCAGCTGGGATGTAGCTTTTAAAGAAAGCTGTCTTTCAGGGAGGAGGGGGAAGAGGTGGACCAAAGGAAATAAAGTATCTTTCTTAGTGTGAATTTTGTTTTTTAAGATGCTTCAACTTTCCATACTAAATAATTCATAGTCATGTTTCTAAATCAAATGTATGTATCTCTTGGGAATGTCAGTACTTTAAACATCAGTTTAAAAGAAAAATATTTTATAGGCGAATACCAGTGAGATGATCTCCATTTCAGAGAGGAAGGAAGCTGGCCCTTTGTATTGATCAAGGTTTATGCTCCCACGGTCCTTTGTCCTACAGGGGGCAGGTTGAGAACCCTTGTTCTACTCTGCACAGTGCAGTAATGAATTATAAGATTTCTATGTCCGAGGATAGCTGCTCTTTATTTTCAGTTTTTCTGAAGTCCAACAGAAACATTTGTAGCCTCCCAACATTATTAGGGAAATGTACCTTGTTTTGTTGACATTTTAGATGCCTTTATTTTGGTATAAGCCAGTAGGGATTAAATACTAACTACAGTTTCTGGCTTTCTGTCATAAGTCTTGTTAAATGGCAGTGAAGAGTAAAATGTTAACCTTAGTGGCCAGATGGAGTATTGTGGCCCTTTATAACACTTGTGAGTTAAAAATATTTGTGACCATAAACCTTCCTTGTCTTCATTCCCCTTAAGACTAGGCATAGTTTCTCTTTTGGAGTTTGAATATGACTGTATTTTAGTGTCTGTATCCTACAGGAGAGCTGTGTTTTTTAACCTACCTAATGAAAACCCTCAACTACTGGGATTAATTTGAGGATTTCCAATCAGCCTTTCACAATTTGTTACTACCCTGAGGGGTTCCCTTTAGCCAGTGACTTTAGTGGAAGAATGTGAAGTTAATCCAATTTCTATGTTGATTACTATGTTAACTGTCTTAATTTAGCAATTCAAATTTATCTGCCTATACCAAACAAGAACCCTGCTACAAAACTGTGGGAGTAGTTGATTTTATTCTTATTATGCTCATATCTCTTTTTGGGTTCTATAGCCAAATAATGGAATGGAAATTAATTAGGCCCACTGAGGTTAGGATGAAAGAATGAGGTTGGAATGATTCATCACTGGAAGGTAGTGTTTTCCAGCCTATAACCAGCATTGAGTTAACCCCTGGCTTAACTTGCACTGTTCTGGAGGTGAATAAATGGCTCTTTTGAAGAATATGTATTGTAAAGCCTATTTCCACTGCACAAAGCATAACTTTCATTACTGTCATCTGTTTTGTTTTTAAACTTTTGGGAGGAATGTTGAGATATTAGTTTGAATTCTGACAGCTTTAAGGGGGGCTCTCAAGGGTTATGAATCAATTCCTGATGTACTGTGTTCAGTAGTTGTGTCTTTCAAGTTTCTCTGATTTAAAAAATTTTTACATTTGCTGTTTGCAAAAAAAAAAAACAAAACTGAGTAAACTTTAAAGACCTTATTGGCTTTATTCAGTGATTCCTGAATTGGGCAGTATCCCATCTAGGAGACAGAAAGGAGCTCTGAAGAACTGGATAAAATGGGAGACTTTTATAGGCAGAAGGGGACAGGAATAGGGAAAGAGTGGATTTCCTCATATTTCTCTGGGGGACAGAAGGGGTAGATTAGGTGGATTACCTCACTAGTGCTGACCAGGAAATTGCAGATTTACAAGTTTAAGGTTACATTCCTGGGAGAGGTTGAAGTTGTAATTAGGTTCGGTATTAAGTCTTGGTTTCCTGATACGGGACTTAGCACAAGTGACACTATTTTGGACCTGTTTTTTTCTCTCTTTTAACAATGCCCCCCCCCCCCTTTTGATGACACTCTCATGTGATGAAAGGAAAAATGTAGTACAAATTCAAGGCGGGGTGACTGGATGCCTCAGTCAGCTGAGCATCCTAACTCAGATTTAGACTAAGGTCATGACCCGAGGGTTGTGGGATTGAGCCCTGAGTTGGGCTTGAAGCTGAGTGTGAAGGCTCCTTGAGATTCCCTCTCTCTCCATCTCTGCTCCTTTCCCCCGCTGGTGCATATGCTCTCTCTCAAGAAAAAAAAAAAAAAAAAAGAAAAGAAAATTAAATGATTACCACCACTCTCAGCTACTGCTCTGAAGTTCTTGAACTTCTTGTTGAACATCTGTGTGGTATTCATGGCCATGATGATTTTTGCTTTTAATAGCTATGATGTTACAAACCATTACTTCAGGTTCACAACTTTTAAGTTGGTCGTTCTCTTGTTTACTTTTTTAATGGTCCTGTTTTAGGGAGATCATTCTCTTGGTGCTTAGCAGCTGTGGACAGGCATTTATAGCTTTTCAGAGAATATAGCATGCTAGGGAGACTACTATGATTATTATAAGCAGAAAAATTCCCATGTTTGGAGTGTACTTTGAAGCAATGGTGTCCAAGAGCCAAAGCAATCAAAATCAAGTTAAGTCAAAGAAGGGATCGAAGGATTCATTTTTCTAAGTCATGGGGCTCATATAATCTTATGTCACTGAGTTTCAACTTCCCAAGAAGTGTTAATCCAAGATTAGTAGGTGGTTTTAGCTATAGCACAGATATCTCCTTGCTGAGCTCAAAGATAATTAAGGGCTGTCTTAACTATCAAGAACAACTTTGGCCAGAAAGTCTTAAGGATTTTTGCTGGGCACCTGTTGTTTTAGCAGCAGATTCTGCAATACTTTAAAGAGTTGAGGAGGAGGTACTGACCATAGCCTCATTTACATTTGTCTCTAGCCAGTGGAGCATTGATCTGCCAAACGAAGCTAATTCTGAATCATGAATGCCTCTTGGTAATTCCCATTTGAGTCTGTGGCCTAGGACAGGAAAAGTAACAACCATGGAGGCCTGTAAAATTTTAGAGTCTGGACCACACAGGTGGTTTTATTCTGGTTAGCCTTGCCTTTATGGCCCTTTCTTCATGCAGAGCTGGACCCAAGGTTCTGGGAAATGGCCTTGGGCGGGGGCGGGGGGGGGGGTCCTTAGAACAGATTGGAGTTTTTCTTGATAAATCCAGCAGTCTGAAAGTTTAACCCCCTTAGCAGTGGCCTGGGAGATAGAGATGATGGTGTTCTCTTTCCAGCCCAATGCCAGGGTAAAGAAAAGAGAAGACGAAAGGGTTTCATGTTTAGTTAAAGTATGAAGTCTTGATTCAGTGTCGTGGGAGGAAGCAGTCTACATTGATGTCAGCTACTTTTCTTCCTCGGCAATTTGATTTGAAGGTCTCCAGTGTTTGTACGGGACCACAGATGTCAGGTAAAGCTGCCTTTAGCTGTGAAATATGCGCCTGAGGTTTCAGTCCCTGAAGTTTGGCTGCTATCTGGCTAGTAAGGAGGACCTGGTATACTTTCTTTCTAAGGGGATTTTAGGGATGGTCTTTGTTCTTAGTGATTCCAAATCAGAAAGAGTGGAGGGGCGACTTGAAACATTGGTTTGGAGAGTCATAGCCAAATATTTGAGGAAACTAGAAGAATTTAGGATCTAGTCCGTTCTACATGTTTATAGTCTCAAAGACAATAATGGGATTAGAATTTAATATCAACAGAGGTGTAAACAGTTTTTCTCTCTATAGTTACCCCTATCCCCTCTGCCCCGGCAGAGATTATTACAGTAAAACTCATTATTTGTATTTAACTTGGCCTGACATAAATGCAGCAAGGAGAGTGGTTGACCATATGAACTCTTTTTAAGACTCCTTTGCTGGAACTTTTAAGCAATCTTCTATTAGATTCTGAAAAACCTGTGACCAAGAAGCCATTCTAAGGACTCGACTCTTCGTCGCATCACATTTTACCTGTAATACCATTCCACCCGTTGCTTTGGTAATTTGGTTAGTGTTTCCATTTGTGTTCAGGTGCAAGGAGGAACAGATTCTTACTGAATTCATGTAAATCTCTATGCTGCCATGAAAAGGATACTCCAGAGTTTCTGAATTTTGGAGAGATTAGGTAGGGAGAAAAAAATAAATGTTTTCTCTTTGTTTACAAAGGTATGCTTTACCAAATTGCTGTAAGTCATAGATTAAGAAAATAAAGTTTTCCTTAAATCTACAAAATCAAAATAATAAGGAACCAACAATATTTTGAGACAAAAATCATAAAAATTAGAGTCACCTTTCATTAATACTTGTTCTGCTTGAATCCAGTTTTCCCATTAGTTCTGGTGATTTTTACCCAGTTAAGTTTTATCTTAAAGTTAACAGAAACTTGTACTTGTCAAAGTGCTTTCCATGAATCTCCTTGAAGATGAAGCACTTTACAGGAATTCTTTTGCAGAAGCATCAGAGTAAAACAGTACCTCTGCAAATGACAAAAGTCTTAAAAATGATTTCATGTTTTATAGATCTGAGTATTCCATCATGATGGAATTGACAAGGAAATTTGGTTATTTTTGTGATATACAACATTTAAGATAATACCTGGAATTATTTAATTTTTTTATTTTAGAGAGCACGAGTGGGAGCGGGGGGAGAAAGAGAATATCTTAAGCAGGCTCCATGCTTAGCGCAGAGCCCCATGGAGTCTTTGTTCCCACAACCCTGGGATCACGACCTGAGCCTAAATCAAAAGTCAGATGCTCAACTGACCGAGCTACCCAGGTACCCCAATAATAACTGGAATTATGACTGATAACATTATACTAAGATATATCAGATTTCTTGGAGTTTCGTATGATTTCGGGAGTCCTAACATCCTGTCTATACAAATACAACATAAAAAGGCTTTGTATTCTTGACAATGCTTCCCATGTAATTTTATCATGTAAGTCTAATTAGTTTAACATCTCTCTTTTTATAAGGACAGAAGCCATATCTTTTGAGATGTTCCAGGGATCCTCTGAAAAATCCCAAGTTAGTTTGAGGTCAAAAAGACTTCATTTAGAATTTGATTTTGTGAAATTTATCAAAAATATCAAAAAGGTTTTAAAACATTTGGTCACGTAGGATCATAGGTCACTTTGAAACAATACTTAACCATTTAACCATAGTGGTGATTAAAGATTTTGAGTGCAAATACAGAAAGTTAAATGATTGTGAAAAAAAACCTTAGCTTTCTTTTAATAAGGAGGACTGACTTTTCAGAAATAATCAAGGACCTGATAAAAACGACATTGGAACAGAAAATTACTGTGCCAAGACATGAAATTTTTGTTTTTCAGGCAGTCTGCTTAAAAGGTAAAGAAAAACGTTATCAAAATTTCTTATCAGGAGAAGACCAGTAGTCCAAGAAAACTGCCTTTTTAGCAGTTGAAGGAAAATAAGTTTTAGTTTTGTATAAGTACACTACTTGTTTTAAAGCTTAACTTTATAACTTTTATAATAAATTCATTTAATTTTAATCAACTGATCCAAACAAGATAGGATTCACTTTTTCTCTTCCTGACTTTCTATTTAATTTGTCCTTTATTTTCCCTTATTCCATTTTTAAATAACCAATTTTACTTTGGGACAAATTTGTCTCATTTTCCCTTCACAGAAACCCATTTTCAAACCTCATGCCTTTTCTAACTGAAACAAACAAAACCCGTATCCTATTTTCCTTGAATACATTAGTTGTTTTCCTTATTATTTCTGGTAGATTTACTTACATATGTTAGAATTCTTAATGTTTAAAAGCCTTAATTTCTAGGGGCGCCTGGGTGGCGCAGTCGGTTAAGCTACCTACTTCAGCCAGGTCACGATCTCGCGGTCCGTGAGTTTGAGCCCCGCGTCAGGCTCTGGGCTGATGGCTCAGAGCCTGGAGCCTGTTTCCGATTCTGTGTCTCCCTCTCTCTCTGCCCCTCCCCCGTTCATGCTCTGTCTCTCTCTGTCCCAAAAATAAATAAACGTTGAAAAAAAAAATTTTTTTAAAAAAGCCTTAATTTCTAGTAAAAATAAAGAAGTACACAACTGTGAATTGTCTTTTAGCATTAGAATTCTGTGGGTTGGCAAACTTACACTTTTTATAATTTTTGGAAACATATGTTTCTCATAGTAAATTTCTCAGCATGGCACAAAACGTGTTTACTAATAGACCCAAAATATCTTGAGTTCCTCTGTAAAGGAAGCCAAAAGTGGATAAGCCTATTTTTAGTAATTAATGTTCTTGTGTTTTATCATATTTACAAATGATTTAGATATTAACCACTCATCACTTAATTTAGTTTAGCAAAACTGTAAGATTTCAGGTTACCAAGAAGATTTGGGGAGACTATTAAAAAATTTACCTAAGAACGTTTATCTTGCTTACATCTATTTAATTTACTTGTCAATAATTATGTTTAGGTTACTTACGAAAATTTCATCATACCAAGTTATTTCTCTTGCCGACAGGTTTTAAAACCGAGAAAACAATGAACTTATTTGACAAATAAATCCAGGTAGAATAAAAGTTGTATGTCTCTGTTATATTCAGTGTTGATAACTCTAAAGATGTGTTTATTTTAAAGAAACTTACAATTAGCTTTAATACTGAATATTTTCCTAGATCCATGAACCTGAAAAATAATTGAGTCAGTTTCTTGTTATATTTATGAGAATTTTAAGAATGCTTTAATTCATATAAGCGTGTAGTTTTCTTTGTCAGTTAAATAGAGTTCTTTTACAAATTAATTTTTGGCACTATCATCTGGAGGTAGAAAATACCACGTGTATAATGTGTAGACACATATATAGACAGATGCAAACAGAGACCATATAGCTTTTTTTTTTTTAATTTTTTTAATGTTTGTTTATTTTTGAACCTAAATCACTCGCGCGCGCGAGTGTGAGCATGAGCAGGGGAGGGGCAGAGAGAGAGGGAGACGCAGAATCCGAAGCAGGCTCCAGGCTCTGAGCTGTCAGCACAGAGTCCCATGCGGGGCTTGAACACACGAGCTGTGAGATCATGACCTAAGTGAAAGTTGGATGCTTAACTGACTGGGCCACCCATACAGCTTCTATTTTAAAATTACTGCTGTGAATCAGATGTAATAGTCCAAAATTCAGTAGTTATGAAAGAAGTTGGATCTAAGTTGTTCTGGTAGGTAAGATAAATTGAGATTACTTGCTCAGATTGCTAAAATGTTTTACTAATATTTGCTGGGAAAACCTGTGAAAGAATTTCTCATTTTGTCCAAGTTTTAATTGACTTTCCTCTTTTGTGGTGGTTGTTTGATAAAAATAACCTTCCTGAAATTTGTCCATTAACTTGGCAGAGTTTTGTTTGTTTTATTTTAGGGTCTTGGAACCTTTTTAGAGGTAGAAAGACAGTTTGAGACAGGATTACTAGAATGAGTACTTGCATTAGGAAGGATAGGGGAGCAGTAGGAGTTGGCATTCATCTTGTGGTCTTGTGTTTTAGATAGATACCTATTGTGTCTTTAATTTGTCATTAGCATTTTACAATGAATCTTTCAATGAAGCTATTTTGGAATCTTGAAATCTTTGGAGGCTTCTGCACAGGAGTTAAAATAGGTATCTCATTCTGTTTGCTTAATCTGGGAGCCCTTACTTTTAAGTGCACCTCTTAAGTGATTTTACTAATTGGAACATTTTTCATAATGGCCACTGGAGTTTCCCTGCTGGGACTGACAGCAGTTTGGTAGGACCCTTTGCCACAGTGGAGTGCAAACCACATTTCTGCCCAGCCATATCTGCCTCAGATGGAGTGTGTGCAAGCCCATATTTCTGCTCTGTGGTATTTAGGGCCCCTAACTTGATGGTTATCAGGCTAAGTTCTCTGGATAACACACAATGAGGTTTCCTAATTCTAAAATAATTTAAAAATAATTTCCTTATTTTTAGTAAGATTTTCTCATTTTTGTAGGTCTTTACAGCTTCTGGGACAATAGTTCTTAGAACTTAAAATAAGTAGGTATGCTAGAATGTGTCTTGATTCACTTTTTAGAATGTAAAGATCTCTTTATGATTTAGTTTTTTAAATTTGATTTAAATTTTGTTTTTATCTAAGCCTTTAGATCTCTTAGAGCCAAACTAATAGCTGAAAGGTATGTGCTGCTGGATTGGGAATTTTGTGATGTCTTACAGTGTTCCTCATTACATGGAAATTTTCTTGAGGTTAGCAGGTGACCTACCGTTAATCCAAACATTTATTTAACCAGCTTAACATAAGCTAGGAGTCTTTGAGTTAGGTGGTGAGGGCTCTTAATGGCTTTCAAGTGCTTCACCTGTATACACCAATTTTTGTGGTCTCCCCCCCAACCCCCGAGATTCCTGTTAACAGTAGTCTTTATCTATACAAACAGGACAAAGGTTCACCTTAACACACTGGCAGTAGCCAAGGGATGTTCTTGCAGATTGGCCAAGAGACACCTGCAGTATACCACCAGCAGTTCCCAACCTGGAACTGGGGAACGGACTAAACCAGCAGACCTTAAAAATGAGAATGTGTACTGGACTGGGTTTCCAAAAAGGGAAATTGTGGACTGAACCAGCGGAAGGGGCTTGGGTTCCTGGTGGAACCGTCTGCTGGTACAAGCCAACCTGCCCCCAACTGAAAAGCCAGTTAGTTTGGGAGCTTGATGCAGGGAGTGATGTTCAGAACTAAGAGGAACTTACCCATGGCCTTTAGGAATGGTGAGAAAGACCTAGAACTCAGGGGTTTGCAGGTGCTACTCCTGTGTTCCTCGTAGTCCTGCGTGTCATCAGAAGTTAGCTTACACATCTTGTACTGCCACCAAATCAAAACAAAAAATTCAGCTGAATAAACTTCAAAGATCTTACTGGCTTTATTCAGCTATTTCTGTATTGGGCAGCATCCCATCTAGCAGGCAGAAAGGAGCTCCAAAGAGCTGAACAAAGTGGGAGTCTTTTATAAGCAGAAAGTGACAGGGACAAGGAAAAGCATGGGTTACCTCATCCTTCTTTGGGGGATAAAAGGGGTCTGTTTGGTGGATTACCTCACTAGTGCCGAACAGACAATTCCACATTTACTGGTTTAAGGTTACATTTCTGGGAGAGGTTGAAACTACATCAGATTAGGAATTAAGTTTTGGTTTGCTGATGTGGGGCATAGCACAGGTGACTCCCATTTTTTAGTTCCGTAGTTTAACATACTGAATTAATCACTGAACTCTTCTGCAGTGAATCCATATATAGAATGAATAACTCTTGATTTAATATTTGTAAACTCAGTTTTCATGTGTTGGATGTCCTTAAGGAGACTCCCCCTCACGCCACCCCTGCCCTTTCTATAGAAAGCCCTTCTGTTGCTTAGTCATCTTGTATTCTTAGTGCCCACATCTTAATAAACGCATTGGTGGTTGGTGAGCCTGTGAGCATCTAGAATCAAACCAGTTCCTTGATCATGGATTTAAACAGTTTAATGATGTAATTAAAGTAATACATTAGTAACAATTTCCTTCTGGGTATATCCTCATATTCCATATACCTACCATATATCCTTTAGTATCACCTTGGTTGGAGTCACTGCCATTCTGGGTGGATTCTTTTTGTTTTTTTTTAATGTTTTATTTATTTTGAGAGAGGGCTGTGCTGCCAGCACAGAGCCGGATGCAGAGCTGTAGTCCACAAACCATGATCTGAGCTAAAATCAAGAGTCAGATGCTTAACTGACTGAGCCACCCAGGCACCCTGAGTCATTGTCATTCTATACCAGGGTTAATGGGAGTTGTTTCTCGATAGGTCTTCCTGCTTCCAAAGTGGCTGAGTCCTCCTAGACAATCATACGTGATTTGTTTTTATAAGAGCCACATGCTGTTGTTCTCAAAATCTTCTTATGGTGGTCTCTGATGGGGTTCAGGACACACTCCCTGAAAATAGGGAACCTTGGCATATTGAGTGTCTGAAGTTGCAGGAGTTTGAGAACATAGAAGCAGAAAGGTCACCCTGCCCACCACCCTGCCTTCCTCCCTGAAAGAGGTCATAAAACTCTTCTGTGAAAGGTATCCTCATAGTCCTGGGAAGGAAGAAATTCTTAGCACCAAGCACCAGAGACTGGGAATTGGGGGCTGAGAAATAGTACAGACAAACCTTGTTCAATTAACCCTCGTCTTCCTAGTTACTTCATCACTTAATACCCCTAGCCCCAACCCCTTTGCCTTGTCAGGTCTTCACAAAAGTACTCCTTGTCTAAAATGTATAAAAGCTTCCTGCTCTAGTCACTTCTTTCAGTCTTTATTTTCTTGCAAAGGTTCCCACGTACATGTAAAAAGTTCAATAAAATTTGTATGTTTTTCTCCTGTTACTCTGTCTTTGCTAGTCTAATTTTCAAACCCAGTCAGGGGCCCTAAGAGGGTCAAAGAAACCTTTCTTTTTCCCTATACCTCCAAAGGCTTCTATGGTCTGGCCCTACTGCCTCATTGATTCCTATCCCTCTTACTACATTTAGCTTCAGCCTAGCTGGTCTCTGCCTGGAGTGCTTCTCTGGACATCCCCATGAGGATTTATTTGTTTACTATTACATTTCTAACAAATAATCATAAATTTGCTTCTTACAACAATGCAAATTTGTTCTATTCTGGTTCTGAAGGTCAGAGTTCCCCCAAAGTGGGTCTCACTGGGCTATGAGTAAGGTGTTGGCAGTGCTACATTTCTTTTGGAGTCTCCAGGGGAGAATCTGTTTCCTTGCCTTTTCCCGCTTTTGGAGGCTGCCCGTACTCTTACGTTGGTGGCTCTCTCCCATCTTCAAAGCCATTTGAGTCTTTTTCATGCTGCATTACTCTGACACTGACCCTCCAGCCTTCCCCTTCCATTTATAACAACTCTTCTGCTTACACTGGCCCTACGTGGGTAATCTAGGATAATCTCCCCAACTCAGAGTCATTTGATTAGCAGTCTTAATTCTGTCTGCAATTTAAATCCCCCTTGTCATGTAAACATAACCTTCACCAATTTTAGGGATTAGGATGTGGACAGCCAAGGTGGGCCATTATTCTGCCCAGCACAGTGGCTAATTCCTATCTCTTCCAGATCTTGGTCAGAGTTCACCTTCTCAAGGATGCCTACTGTTTAATGCTGGAAACTACCCCTCTCTTCATTCTCAATCCCTACTTGGCTCTACCTTTTTTTTTTTTTTTTTATTCCATTCCTCACTTCCTTATAGCAGTTATACTATTGTCTTTTATATGTTCATTTTCAGTCTGCTGCACACACCTCCTATTGCAAATGTACACTCCAGGATTCATCTTCATTACTGTATCTCAAGTACCTAGGACAGTCGTTAGGTCATGGGACTTGTGTACAAATGTTTGAATGAATGAATGAATGAATGAACGAACGAACGAACGGTGTGTGAATCTTAAGCAAATCTTTTTCACCAGAGCTTTACTTTTCTGTTGCCTAGCAGGGATACCTGAAATGGACGTAGAATGAAGGGAAGGACTTGGGACTCCTACATTCATTAGCTTTCCTTTCTAACCTCAAAGGTTTTAGTCCTGCCAGCTCTAGAACTACAAAACCACAGAAAGAGTGGCGTCGGAAACACTCTGTTGTCTGTAGAAGCCATAAAGGGCCAAGAGACAGAGAAATGTTGGTGTTCATTGCCAAAGAACATTCTCCCTGTGACTCCTGCAGCTGTTCAGTGTATTGTCTCTGGCAGCTCTTGGACCCTTGTTAGCCCAAAAGCCAAAAATCTGAGCTTGACAAGGCTGAGGAATCCATAGAGCCTATGAGGCAGCTAACAGGTATGGGGGTGGGGTGGGGAATTGACAGAGATTTTAGGTTTGAGGAAATCACATGAAGTTTAAAACCACAAACCTGTATTATTTTAGGAACCACAAAGGAAAGTAAAGAGGTTTAAAGAAAACAAACTAATGGCTCATTCCTGTAGTTGACACATCAGCCCCATAATCTTAATGCTTGGTTGAGTTCTTCCCTTGGCTTAAATATATCCTGAAATGCTGGAATATATCCTGGAATATATCCTGAAGCTGGAATATATCCTGAAAATGCCATTTTAGTGGTAAAGATGAAAATTATTATGTGGGCATATATCTGCTAGGTAGATGGCCCCATCAGTTGCTTACCCACGCTTATATGTAAGTTCTCATTACTCCACTATTTTGAGTGCTTTAGCTCCCTGCCTGGAGTTCCCCAAAAGAAAATGCTTTGGGGCCAATGTTTCTGTCTTTATTTTGGTAGTTTCTTAAACTTTAGAGACCAGTGCCTTCTGCTTACCTTGTAACTTGGTCTTCAGAGAGGTTTGTGGTCAGAGGAAAGGCTTTGCACTACCCTGATTTCTCCCCTGGTGCTATGCTACTGAGAACCTGCTAGTTTGCAAATAAGTGTCCAGACCAACATCAGTTTATCCAAGCTGGATCTTTCAAGGTGTGAGAGAAATGTTTGCCCTTGACCTTGGCCATGATTCTTTTTAGAGATGTTACCTTTTATATTTGCTTAAACTTTTCTAGTCTGTATCAAATTAAAACCATTTGAGATCCATAACTTAGTTTTGATGCTTTTTAAAGCACCTTTGTGTTAGAAGGTCTGTTTATTTTTCCTCACATCTACCTCTGCTTCTGCCATTTTCCTCAAGTTACACCCAGATTCCAGACGCCACATTTCTGTAATCCTGTTGGCCAGAGGCTTGGATCACATTTATTCCATGTTTTTGTCTTGGCTTCCAGCTTTTTTGTAGTTGGCAGTTTGGCACGATAGACTCTTGAAATAAAAGTACACAACTGATCAAGGTAGTTTCTTTTTTTATGCCGTTTAATAAGAATTTGGATTGTAGTGGGTAAGGGTGGCTGATGGAGTGCGCCAATAATTGAAAATATGCTTTCATAATTATCTCTGGTTTGAAATACTTGAGGTGAGAGAGAAAAAAAGCTAAGTTTGCATGCCTTTAAGGGGGGTCATTGCCCTTTCATGCTCAGCTTTAAAAAAAAACCAAAAAACTGTTCTTATCCTTAGGTATATTTTCAAATGCTTACAACCAGTGATGTGGATGTGTGGTGGGTATGGCTGGGGGCCTTCTAGACAGATTGAGTTGCATGAGCAAAGCCAGAGAATGTATGGCTTTGCATGTACTGCGACTGTTTGAGGGACAAGGAGTGGTTCAGATACTTAGGTGCTTGAATACATTGGCTGGTTAAAAGCAGTTGTAGAAGGTCCCAGATGCTTATACTGTTTATACCACAAGTAGTTTGTACTTACTTTGATAGACAGCAGGGAGCTATTGAGGGTTTAGGAAAATCCATTAGGAAGTAGTAGTGTTAGTGTGGATTAGCCTCATGAGGGACCTTTGGGAAGGTTGTAATTCAGTGGTTCAGATGAAACATGAGGGCCCAGAGGTGGACAGCAATCTATGACAGTGGAGGAGTCTAGGCAGTTGGACAGGCCTCACCAGGGGATGTGCAGTGGTCTTTCAGTGGTCCTGCTATGACTTTAACCTGAGGTCTGGTCCCCAAATCAGTTGGGATCTAGGTCTTAGAAACCCTTTTTTCCCTTGCAGACATTGTACTTAATGAAGAATTCTCAAAATATATTTAGGATGTTTTTGATTAAGTCTATCTTGTTTGGTGGCTGTCTGCAAGAGGTTGAAAATAGGAAAGAAACTGATGAACCTTAGTTTTCAGAACTTTGTATTAGGAAGTTTGGAAAATAGGGAGTTTTTCTTTTCTCTCACGTGACCAGAAAACTGTTGTTCCCAGATAGGCGAAATGGAGCGATAATATTGGTTTCCTAAAATCCATTAGTGTAAGAAACTTTAGAAATGAAAGTACACAGAAGGCAATTTAAGTAAAAAGGGGAAAAAAAAATCAATTAAAAAAAAAGTCTTTATGGAGTTTTGGAAATAACAGTGAATGCAAAGACAGAGGTCGTCCTTCTTGCCCCCCCTCCCCCCAGTAAAATCATGCTTCCACCAAACTAACACCTCCCCTATCTCTTGGAGCCCAGGGAAAAGTTTAGAATATTCTAGATTGATCTTTGCTAAGGTGCCTTTTCATAAATTATTACACGGAGAATAACAGGAGAAAAAGCAGTCTTAACTGGCACAATTGATGTCTAAATTAAGATGTGAACATATATTGAAACAGTATTTTTTAAGCTTTAAAATGAATGGTTTTGTGATACTGGAATGTGGCTTCCCCCCCCCCCCCCCCCCTCCAAAGGGTTTCAGAGCCAATAGAATCTATAAATAGTGCAGGCCGGTTGTCTGTGGTAGATTGAGTAGAGCAGAATCGCCTGTCCTTAAGTGAAGGGGAAGTAGCTTTACATTTTTAGTAACTGAATTGTTGGCCAGCATAAAGGTAAGGGCCATGTGAGCAACTTATTTATAACTTCCCATAAAGGTATGTGTCTGCCTCAAGCAGAGAAACTGTCTGGGGTGCTTGAAATGTAAAAGTGCAGTAGAATCATTTTCCATACACAGCCTTCCTAGCTAGTTGGTGCAATAAAGTGATTGTTCACATCCCTGGGGCTTTCAGAAAGAGGGGTGTCAATAGCTTAGCTTATTAGCGTCACCTCCTATGGAATAGAAGGGACTGAGGCCATTAAATGTGAATCTGTGGTTTTATGTAGTGAAGAGTGTTGAGATATTAATTCCCAAGGGTATTCAGGACATAAATTTAAGCCTGGTTGAACCTTTTGGGTGTGGTCCTACCTCTACCATGTGGGCTAACTACAATTAGGTTCTTGTCAAAATATTTCATGGGTATAAAAAGCACTTTATTTTTTCACAGATTAGTTCAACTATAAGTAGGTTTTTTTTCTTTTAAATAAAAGACATAGAATCAAACTGAATTCCCTGGTAACAGTGGGAGAAGGGAAGAAGTGTAAAACATTTTCATGGCATCCTGTAAAGTGCATGTTAAACTGTTTTTGTAGATGCCAGAAAATGGAATCCATTGTTACATGTTAATTAATGTCATCACTCGCATCAAGAGTAAATCACTTTACAGCCAGGTTTAACTCTATGGATGAAATTTTTATAATCATAGACACCCAAGTAAAATATGTTTTTGGCCCTCCTTTGTTACTCATTGTCTATTTTCAGAGACTTGAGTTTTTCTGAATATTCTGTTGACCATTTAAAGGATCTGCATATATGGCTAAAATGTAAACTTTGGCTTTTGTGCCAATATTGTGGTTCTGTTTAGTATTTGGGCAAGTTGTAATAAGTGGTAAATGGCTCATTAACTATATTGGAGGCCTCATAGCAGCACTAATTTCAAATCGTGCTGCGTTTACAATTTACATATTAAAAAATGTTCACTTGATTTCGTTCAGGGACAAAGCTGACATCCTGTATAAGCATTACTCCAAACAATCCTGTTTATTGGTCCAATTATTTCAATTGAAAGATGCTGGTTTACTGCCTTTTCGTATATGTGAACAATTCTCAGTGAAACTGTTAGAGATCAGTTGGACTATAGTGGCAGAATAACCTCACAGGGTTTCAATTCACTTTTAATTTTGAGTCCCAGGATTAAGGATCATTTATAGTATAATGTAACAGTGTGGGCAAATATAGCTTCCTTTAATGCCTCTCTGATATTTTGGGGAAAAAGCACTTTTACTCAAAGCATTCACTTACGAATTGCATGACAGCCTTTTCTCACTATAAATTTCATTCACATTTCCTTCCTTCTCCCACATTCTTAAAAGACAGGACAGCATGCAGTGTTTTGCTTCATTTTATCTAAAATTTTTTTTTGAGATGTGGTTTAAGGTAGTTCTTGAGGATAGATGTCAAAGTAACTAGTTAATGCTGTTTGAAAATCAGGCTCTTAATTAAAAATGCTTAATTTGTGCAAGAAAACTACATGTTAAAATGAATTTGGAAAGATTAGATTGGAATTGCCTCAAATTCAATTAAGCCACACTGCATGGACGTGCTGGGAATATCAATACAATCACTGTAAATTTTGTACAAACTGATTTGTTGCATTATCTTGCTCATCTAACATACGGTACTTTTTGTGTCCATATTGCAGACGGCAACTCCAAACTAACATGGCAGTCAGACTGTGTGATGTGGCTTCTCTGCTTAGAAGTGGTTCGTGGGCAGCAGAGCCTTGGACTGGGGTCTGTGGGATTTTTCTTAAATTCTGTAGGCTACTTTTTTTTAGCATGTTGCAGGAGTGCTGAGGCCATACCAAACACTTGAACTTTTCATTTGGCATATTAATTATTCTTACATTTAACCTATTGCGGTATGGCCATCATTAGGATTTAAAGCACATTGCAATTTTAACCACAGTGGTATATGTAGCATCAGAACCATGCTTTTGTATGTAACTTTTTATAATCAAAATTAGGATTTAGTGCAGACTCAAAGAAAAGAGTGACAAGCTTTTTTAAAAAAAACAAAACAAAAAAGTTTTGGTATGGTCTGAATACTAAGTTACCGTAATTCTTTACATTCTGTTTACTATGTATTTTTTTGGTTACTAAATTTTGAAGTTATTTACAATTCCTGATGCTCAAAAAAAATTGTTGAAATTGTAAATCTGGCTGAAAATTATTTGCCCAGTAACCGTTGAAAGAGTTTGCATTCTGTGAACAGTTGTGTTGAGCCTATCAATGGAATATGCATTATTTGTAAAATATAGCACATTAGTATCATTTTATTCTGAGCAGATGGTCCTATAGCTGAGAGATGCTGTAATTTTCAGCACACACAGCCTACTGCAGCTGTTCACTTGAATGTTGGCTTAGGAGCTCATTCTTGCCACCTGAACATGGAAATAAATGTGCAATTAAGTGAGGAGTGTTTGTTGTCCTTGCTAAATCCTGCTAATTTCAGTCAATGAACACTTTATATTTCAAATGCCATCCCAATGAGTTAAGTCCAAATCTCATATTTGGGGTTCACATAGTTTCTACACATACTCTAACTTTTGAATAATGATTTGTTTTAATTGGCTTTGGCCACTCTAATCTTGAGACTCTTTTGTCTTCATAAATGCTGGGCAAAGGTAAATTCCATAAGAGTTGTGCTGTGGAAAGTGACCCACAGCTAATATTCTGCAGACTGGAACAGTTCTGCTTTATTAGGAAATTTGAAAACTCCTTTCTCAGTTTCAGATAAATTTGTTAATTATAATAAAATGCATATCTTTTTTTTTCAGATTTTTTTTTCTTACAGATTTCCAAAGATTTATTTTCCCTTACTCCTTTAAGTATTTCCTGAGAACACTTAACCAAGAGAGGTAGCATGCAACTTGTAGAAAAACCCATTTCTTTGAAAAGGAAATGAAGTCACAGAGAGTTAGTTTGTTTGATATTTCATAGGTGGCCTGGATTTTGTCTCCGATTTTTTATCATGATAGCACTGATTCTTGTCCAGTGTGACCAGTCTTAATCTGGTCGGTTGACCAATCTCAATCTGTCCTCTGCTGCCTTCTTTTATAAACATCTCTTGGCAGTAGAGATTTCTTCCTGTATGCTCCACTGTTGCGCCCTTTTATTTTTCTTACACAATATGCTTTTTAAGAAAAAAAAACAAAAAAACAAAAAAACTTTTTTCTCTTGTAACACTCTTTCCCTCTACTTTGCTTTTTAAAAAATTTTGCCTTAAATTCTTTGCCTTTTATATGTAAAGAAGTTCCCTAAAACTAGCATTCCTTCAATTCAGAATTGTCAGTTTTGAGAAGTTGTTCTTTGTGGAGATGAGAGATGCATTGGATGAAATATAAAGGATAATTCTTTTAGTGATGCTTTGATTTTTGGATTTCCCCCACTCTTGGCTGTCCAAAGTAGATAGCTATTGGAAGATGGTTTTAGAAAATTTGGGGCCGTGGTTTGTGACTCTTTTGCTTAAAGAGCATAGCATTGATTTTTAGGAAACTAGATCCAGATTTTCTTATTAATGAGTAGATTTTTAGAGTAGCCTGAACAGTTTGAGGCCATTTCCCCCAAATCTGCTACTTATCCGGTATTTGGAGTTTATAGATACTTTATTACCTGCATTTCAACAGGCTTATGTGCTCAAATGAAAATTCCTTGGGCTGGTCTGTTTGCAAAAGTTGAAATCTTTATATTGTTGTTTTGGTGGACTGGATAGGTTTTTGTTTTTTTCCCTTTTAAAGTCACAGTTGAGACAGAATGCCATACTGCATTGTTTGGGGATTTTATTTTGATGCTGTAGATCAGTTGCCTTGTTGGTGATCTTTAGCTGCCAAGGTTGACAAGAATGGCTTGTTAGATTCTACAAGGTACACTAAGTATGCCTAGCTTCTTTTCCAAGTTATCCTACAAATCCTTTTCATGCCCTAACACTTAACATCTGATATTTTTCTTAGTTCTTACCAACAGAAGAGGTATAAGATATTGTCAATCAAAAACATTTTCAATATGTAACCAAAACAGTACATGTTGACAAATTTATATTTTTTAAAATACTCTTACTCCTTGATTATAAGTTAATGGATGTCTGTCAGTTTTAGAATATTGAAACTCTTAGGCTAACTTGAAAATCTCTTCAAAGTTAGGAAGACCATTTTTTGGTTTGTTTTTCTGATAGCATGTTAAACACTTCTGTCTTGTAGTATGTATTATATAGTCAGGGTTTAATTCCATGCCCTTTGGTACTAAATTTTCTCGAGTATGTGGACATTGCAGGTGAGTAAGGGTATATGAGTAGACCCAGAATGTGGTTCTAGAGAATGTTTAACATTTAAATTGTGCTTTTATGTGCATGTATGGAATATGTATGTGAAAGTATAATTGTGAACTTAAAATGACTAGCTTAATATATGAAGTAGAAATTAGTGTAGGCGTTGCACTTTTTGTTGAAGCTTTGTTGTAATTTCAGCAGAACGACTTGTATTTAGTGACACATATTTACATTCTTGGTTGGAATCTCTAATAGTTTATGAAATATGAATTCTGACATTTCTTATTTTCTCTGTTTTTAGCAGGTAATTGCTGCCATGGAAACACAACTGTCTAATGGGCCAACTTGCAATAACACAGCCAATGGTCCAACCACCATAAACAACAACTGCTCCTCACCGGTTGACTCTGGGAACACAGAGGACAGCAAGACCAACTTAATAGTCAACTACCTTCCTCAGAACATGACACAGGAGGAACTAAAGAGTCTCTTTGGGAGCATCGGTGAGATAGAGTCCTGTAAACTTGTAAGAGACAAAATAACAGGTATGCAGTTTTGTATAGGTTACTCACTTTTAAAGGATAATGTTTCAAGTGTGAGAAAATAATAGGTTTTCTTCTAGCAGGTCATTCAGTGATGCAGTTCTACACGTCTAGATACTCTGTTACTGACTACATCAGCAGCATGAAACTTTGGTTTTAGAGTTTTGTTTTCCTTTTAAAGCATAAAATATTTTTTATGGGCAGTATATGTTATAACTAGACTTTCATATACCCTGAACTGTATAATAACATCTTTGAAAACTGTTTTAAGAATGTATGGGACAGAAAGTCATGTTGACCTTTAGTTTTAGTTCCTGAGCTTATATGATTTAGCATTTTAACAATGAGTTCTAAGAAGAATACTCTGTTTGGAAGAAGGAAGAAACCTCATAAAATGTCTTTTCCCTTAAGTCTGTATAGTCCTGCTTATAATATATATGACAGAGTAAATGGTAGTGTTCACATTGTCAATGTATAAATATTTGTACTGATATAATTCGAGTGCACTAGGATCTAATGTTTTGTTCCTTGATAAGTAAAGGAAAAGGTGGTGTAAGAGTGTTTCTCTTATCCTAAAGATAAAAACGAAAGGATGGGTAATTTGGCCTTTGATACTACATTTTGAATATTAGGTAGTAGAAAATATCCTTAGAATTTTGTAAGATTCAACTAAATTCTTAGAAGAAGCCAAAGCCTAAATGAGGAACATGTTCTTGGGATACAAGAGTTAATGCTTCCGGCAGGAGTTGTTTTCAAACATGGAAAATGTGTGAAGTGTACAAAGGCTTTCTCATGCTCATGTTAAAATTGGGTGATGGTGTATATGAAATTGCTTTACATGGCTTGTAACTCCTACTATAAAACTAAATATTTGAAATGGGTAAAGAATACCTATAGGCAGTGTGAAGAGTTGGACCGGGAGTCTGAACTTTAGTCATGTAACTGTGGACAAGTCAGCTCTTGGCCTCAGGTCTCCCTTGGTAAAATGAGGGAGAGGGCAGAGAAAAGGGGTCACACCTAGGGAATTTCTGAGGTCAGTTTTTACTTTGTCTGAATTAGTACCTTTAGCTGTTCTTTTTTCAAGACAGCAGGGCTTACTGTCTCCAAGGTGAGTAAGTTCTTAGAGCTGTCATCTGGGCCTGGTCTCACATACAAATTGAGGCTCACAGAGAGAACTTATTTAAGTAAAACCTGGTTGTCATCAGTCCATACAGAGTAATTCTATTTTAACTAATTACATTACTTAGTTGTTCACCACGATATCATCAGGAAGATTTGTTTTTTTGTTTTTGAATGCTGATAATCAAATGGATAGTATTTTTCCATTTCTTTTTCCAAAATCCATCTGAGCCTCATATGTGAAATTTATGAAGAAACAGTTTTTGAAAAGTTGGAAACAGTATAGAACAACTGGCTCTTAGATTTGTCTGTCATGACACTGAGTTTTATTACTACCTTTTTTAGCAAAACAGTATCTTTATATGTGAGTTTTGCAACCTCTTTGACATAAATGACTATGTGTTAAATGGCATAAAGGCCATGACATCAAGGATGTGATTTCTGGTTTGATTGCTTAGTAGCTATCCCTACTGTTAAAAAACAAAACAAAATAAAACAACAACAACAAAAAACCCATGAACTAGGTATATAAAAGTTGCATTTTTTGTTATGATACTGAGAGTTTATGAAAGTATGAAACAAATCCTACGTCATTTGTATTAGGCATCTACTACAGAAAACATCTCAAAGACCTTTATCTCTCATCTCTGGTCAGTCTTGAATTGTGTTATTCTTTCTGAAGTCTTTTACGAGAACTGTTTTATGGTGCAGGTGGATAAATTGGAATTGTGTGTTTTTATACCCTTTGCCTTCCTGTCTTTAGTGTGATAAATAGTGGTGGTAGAGCCGTAGTGCATGGTGATCTGAAGTATATGGGTAGATACTGGCAAAGTGCATTAGTATTTGCTGTCCATTTCCTTGACCCCTCACCAACACCCTCCTGTCTTTTCAGTAAGATGGGGCCAATTAAGTTTTCCACCATGGTAAAATTTCTGTTTAAAACCTCTGGTAAGCAAATGGAGTACCCAGGAAAATCCATAGTGAGCATGAGGGTCAAAAGATGTTTTCTAAACTTCATTTCATGAGACACAGCCGTACTTGTTCTTTAAAACGAATGTTCCATTGACAGACAAGTTTGAGAAATGCTTCCCTTGATAGTTTCCTATTTAAGAGCCAAACTGCAGATCATCAGCATATTACAAACCACATATTAAAATCCTGCAGTAAAGAAACTAGTTTTCTGGCCTTATTTGACCACAGAACTTGTTTTAGGGGATATCTCCTTAATACTAGATTTACATTGAGCATATAAAACTTTCATTTAATTATCAGATAGTCTGAAACTTCTCTGTAACCTGTTGATAACAGTAAAGTATGTGCAGGTTTCAAATATGAACATCCATGGTAATGAGCTGTATAATGGATTAAAAAGTTGAGTAGGCAAGTAAGAACACAAAGGAACTCTTCTAGTGGCCCTGTTTTGACTTAGCCCACTGACATCTTCTTAGTATGGGTTAAAACAGTGTTTGGAAGGGTCTGACTCATTTAGCTGCAAGCATAGATTACCTCAGATACGTTGTTTTTAATTCTGAGTGTCTTAGTAAATATTTGTATAGAACAAAATAGTCCAGTAAATGGTAGGTTTCTAAAACTGGATTTTGAATGGTTGTACTTTACAAAGTGGGCCTATATTTCTAAGAAGCTACTATTAATACATCTAGAAAGATTGAAAGAATGTGTGAGGATTTGGACTCTGCCCTGTGGTGTTTAGCATTAGCCAATTTTTGTAGTTTCTCAGTACACATTTTTAGGGTTAAATTTGAGTTCCTGGGTCTAATTATCCAATTTATCCTACCTCCCCGGTAGCTGCCAGGCCAGCTCTTTGTATTCTGTTTTTGTAAGAGGCGGGCATTAATTGTTCGGGTTGTAAGAAAACTATGAGATAACTCTTTGGGAAAAACATCTAAGTTGTTCTTTGTCATTTTTCTTAAATCTTCCCTTATTTAAATAATGCCGAATTTAGGAAACTGTATCTCAGGTAAAAAAAAAAAAAAAAGGTCTAGTAGGAAAGTGTGTGCCTCTTTCCTAAATCCTAAAAAAGTGTGTAATTTTTAGATTGTTTTGGTGTTGGCAAATTAATGTCACTATTTTGATAGGATGAGGATTAGAGCGCAATACATTGAGAAACCTCTTCAGTAGTAAATATAGTAATCTTCTTTTTGGCCTACATTCTATTTATTATGTTGTTTTTCAGGCCCTTTCTTTGGTTTTGTGCCCAGCTTTATGCTTCATCCCATTTCCTGTCTCTAGGCATTCGTCATGAGAAGCCACTGCTGCTTGTATAGTTTAGCTGATGTCGGTCCATCTCTTTTGAGTTTATGCACTTCAGAGTCCTTGACACCTGCTGATGCTGCATTCTAGAGGAGTGAAATAGATTTTAGGATGCAAGGAATCAGTAATAGAATGTTAGAATCAGAAAAGTCCTTGAGGTGACCTTAGGCAGCTCCCTCACATAACAGGTGAGCTGAAGCCCAGGTTTGTTTAAATGACTAATTAGTCCAAAACCACATGGCTATTAAGCAGTAGAGTAGGGACCAGAATTCTGGTTTTCTATTTTTTCCTGGGATATTTCCTCCTTGCCTTTTGTTGGAGGCCAGAACTCATGAAAAATTAACTTCAGGACTAACTGATGAATTTATAGTGAGACCTCTAACTTGTATACATTCACCAAGGGGCATCTTCTGGTGTATGTGTCATCTTCAGAAGGGGAAGGAGAGATTTTTGAGAGTAAAGGACTGAGGGATACATAAAATGAAGAACGTCCATGCTTCTCTAGAAACTTCGTAATCTGTAGTTTTGAATTTGGATATTATAGCCCAGTGATTCCTAAATCTGGCTGCACATCCTCCTATGAGGGAGTGTTTAAAAATAGAGATTCTGGAGACCTTGGGAATCTTGTCCGAAATCTCCCCAGGTGATTTTGACGGGCAAGCAAGCAGTTTTGGGAATCAGCCTTTTAAAGTAGTCAGTAGAGTACCTGCACTGGAATCCGTTGGGATGACTACTAGAAACGCAGCTTCCTGGACCATGCCCAGACCTACTGAATCAGAATCTTTGTGGTGTAGGGCCCAGAATGTTCCATTTACCTGGGAGTTACCCAGTTCTTTTCCTGAACATTTTTCAGGGAGATAGAACCAGAATTAGCCAGGTTTGTCTGAACTCTGGCTGGAGATGGGAGAGTTGTTACAACCACAGTGCCTAATTCTGTGGTAAACTAAGTTTCAGGCGCTGCCCCCTCCCCAGCATTGGTTTCTAATGCGTTAACTCCTAGTATTCAGTACTAGAGATGTCAAAGTCACTAGGCTGTGTCTTTACTGAACACCTGACCTGTCCCAGAAAGGGTGTGTGTACATGTGTAATTATTTTTCAGAATTCCAAGAGAGCTTGTTCTGTCATTGTTACTTTTCCTTTCTTCTCATAGAAGAGTGAGGGAAGTTAGTTAGTTGAAGACCTCAGGTCATGAGTGGTACTCTTTTTTGTCTTGGTGTGATGGCTTCACTCTTATTCTAGGAATTGTTTGAGGTGGGTCCTGTGGCAACCCCATCAGCTGTGAACTAGAATCTTTCAGACAAAAAGGAAAAACAAAGACCTGAAGGGGGGCACCTGGGTGGCACAGTCAGTTAAGCATCCCACTTTGGCTCAGATCATGATCTCACGGTTCTTGGAGCCTGCTTCAGATTCTGTGTCTCCTTCTCTCGCTGTCCCTCCCCCACTCCTCTCTCTCTCACATGCGTACGTGCTCTCTCTCTCCCTCAAATAAATAGACATTAAAAAAAAAAAAGGCCCAAAGAAACATATACAAACTATAGGTGACCCAAGAGGGACTTTGCCACTATTGATTACCTCTCAGTAGGCAGTGCCATCTGTGGAAACACAGACTCCTCCCACCTTGTTTCGCCTTAGGGCCTGTGTGGTAAAATCTTTTTTTTAACATGAAGGTTCTTAGCTAGATTTGAGTTATGTCTATTGCTTCCTGAGAACGTTGAAGTTAGTTTTGATTGTGGTTTTTGTTATCAAAATAATGTGCTTTTCAAATTTCATTGTAATGCCATTGTATTCTTCCCTTCTCTATTTATTTGTTGTTTATCAAATAACTGACAGTTTTTATTTTATTTATTTAAAAAATTTTTTCTTTTATTTATTTATTTTTGAGACAGCGAGAGACAGAGCATGAATGGGGAGGGGCAGAGAGAGAGGGAGACACAGAATCTGAAGCAGGCTCCAGGCTCTGAGCTGTCAGCACAGAGCCCGACGCGGGGCTCGAACTCATGGACCGTGAGATCATGACCTGAGCTGAAGTCGGACGCTTAACCAACTGAGCCACCCCGGTGCCCCTTATTTTATTTTTTTAATTTATTTATTTTGAGAGAGTACGAGCAGGGGAGAGGCAGAGAAATCCAGGGGAGAATCCCCTGGAAGCGGGGCTCAAACTCAAGAACTGTGAGATCGTGACATGAGCTGAAATCGAGTCCAATGCTTAACAGACTGAGCTACCTAGGAGCCCCTCCCTCCTTTTTTTTTTTTTCCCCATAAACAAGTACAGTCTTAGCTTCTCAGAATTGAAACAGATAAATGGTATTTTATTTTTCTAATGCATGCCTTCAAATTTAATAGCACTTATTACTGTGATGAAGTCAATCAGAATGAGTGAGCCTCAGGCTGTTTTGCTGAACATTAATTTGAAAAGGTGGTTGTGTGTGTCAGTTACAATCCTAAGGTTAGTTGTTCAGTGTCAATAGTTGTTCAGTGTCAGTGTTAGTTGTTCAGTATCAAGAGATTAAGAATTCTGATTCTTTCAGACAGATAGTTGAAGAGGGCAGAGTGGGTGGCTGGCTGGTGGTAGCTTAATAAACACCTCACTTTGCAGACTCTGGGTACTGTTTAATTAGAGATTTAGCAGAAAGGCTGTTGTGTGCTCAGGTCTTCACAAAACAAGAGAACTTGGCTCTACAAGGTAGATGCTTTGGTGGTCCCTAAAGTATTAACTATGGAATGCAATATGTTTGAATATAGCTATTCTTAGATTTTAGTGACTAAATTTGTATAAAGTGATTTTTTTGTTTTTGGTGGTGCTGAAGAAACTTTATGTATATTTATCAATATATATTTAAATCTAATTTTTTAATTGCACCTTTGTCTTTTCCAATGGTCATGGCTAATCAGTCATTTAAAAATTTGATGTTATTACTGTAGAAGCTTTTTTAAAGTTTTGGGGGAAAGACTTTAAAATTCTTCTATGTTCATTTTTTCCCACTCAAACCTTGAACTGGAGGTGTTTTATAGAACATATTTCTGTTCAGCATTGATTAATGTAGATGATGAATTTCAGGATGATGAAATTAAAAATTTATCAAATTTAGGAAATTAAATATGGTTCTTTACCATTATCAGGGAAGAGAAACTTTTTCTTAGTTCTCTTAGTTACATTCACAGACCCCCAGGGATTGAACCTAATAAAGGATAGATTATACAGTGTTTTATGTCAGTTATATCTCAATGAAACAGGGAGGGGAGAGATTTAACAGAAGAGGCACACAATTTTTATTAGCATTATACGTGCACTGGAATTCACAAAAAAAGAAAAATAAGTGGTTAGACTCAGGGCTTATATACCATTTTAACAAAGGAAAGGGGGTTTGGGTTCTGAGGCATGATAAATTGTGAGGAAGTGACCAGGAATTTACAAGGGGGAAACTAACAGAAGGTATTGAGCTATTTTATATTTTAGCAAGGTTTGTTTGCTCATTTTGGTGCCAACTTTCCATCTCTGGTGGTGAAAGTTTCTCTGCTCTTTCTGGCACGGAGGAGGGGGACCTCTGCCCAAGGGAAATTTGTGATTTGCTTTTTAGGCAGAAAAGAATAGGGTAGAGAACTCTTTTCTGTGTCTGTTCTTAATTGTCTTCTGTTTGGAATACTCCTTAGGCAAAACTAGTGTATTTGGAGTGATATCGTCTAGGACCCTCTTATCTTACAATAAATTAACTCTTGGTTAACAAACCTAAACAGAAAAGGCTCTTGGGATGTCCCATGGTAGTGCAACCTGAAATGGCTAGTTGCTGGGAAGAAAAGATAACTGTTGTGAGGATATAGAAGAGTTTGAAACAAAATCATTGCTGATTAACTTCTCAGTCATTGAGATTTCAGTTTCTCTGATTTTCTTGATGTTGATATTTATGTCACTTTGTTTTATTCCATTAGAAGAAAATGAAGAAAAGTATTTCAACTCCCTAGAGCTGATTACACATTTTTCAGCAGCTTTTTAAGAATATTTACTGGGAGAATGAGGTTGAATCTGTTGTGCAAATGAGGCTTAGGAGTTTCGATTCCGTGCCTCCTTGACCCATATCCTCATTGGGGCTTCTAGAATCATGATCATATTTGTCTTGTCAGTAGATTAAGAGCATGTGTTTAGTGCCTTTGACTTGATTCCTTTATTAATTTGATACAAAACACAAACATTGTTAATGCATTCAAATTAATAGAAAATGTGGTTGAAGTTCTTCTGTAAAGAGTTCTCCCCTTGGGGGCGCCTGGGTGGCTCAGTCGGTTAAGCCTCTGACTTCCGCTCAGGTCATGATCTCACAGTTCCTGAGTTTGAGCCCCGCGTTGGGCTCTGTGCTGACAGCTCAGAGCCTGGAGCCTGCTTCGGATTCTGTGTCTCCCTTTCTCTCTGCCCCTCCCCTGCCCATGCTCTGTCTCTCTCTGTCTCAAAAATAAAGAAAACATTAAAAAAAAATTTTTTTTTTAAATAAAAAGAGTTCTCCCCTTCAAATTCAGCGAAGTGTGCATGCTTGTGTGCTATTTGCTATTGCAAATCTTTTCACACTTTTTGTTTGTTTGTTTTTGTTTACTTCTGCATTGGGATTGGTAGCATAGAATAGAAATCACTTTCAATTTATTATTTAGTGGCTGTCCTAATGATGGACAGATAATATAGATGAGAAAGAAAATGGTGAACGCAATGGGAGAAGAGCTGTTTTTAAATTCTGATATAGGATTTCTTCTTCCTTTTGTAATCCATGCAATGTGAAAATCCTGTCTATCTTCCGGTGTGAAATTGACTCCCTTTATGATATACTATAAAATAAACCTGTTTTTCTTTTCATGGTTCTTACTTCACTATCATCTTATCCATTGCACTACCTTTGTAATAGCCTTTTTTTTTTAACTTTCTAAATTATGAATAGAGCAAAGCATTTTTATTTTGCACCTGTTGGAACATTTCTTTTTAAATATTTCCTGAACAGAATAGTTGGTCATTGAAGCTAAAACTGTGCTTTACAATTCGCCAACTTCTTCTGAGCCTGTTCTAAGTTAATTGACTCAGGGGAGTGCATTGCTACTACTGAATTTTGAGAGCTGTGGAAACCCTCAGCGCTTGCCTTTTCAACTAAAAAGGTCAGCTTTAAAAAATATTTCCTGGCATTTTACTTGTGAGTGTCGTTTGATTTGATGCAGTGGCTTTAGTTAGCATGTTTTACTCCTTAAAACGTGGTTTTGCTTTTTAAAGTTTTACAGTGTCAATATTTTGACACCCTTGAATGTCCTTTTATTGGTGATGGTTTCTGTCATCAACTGTATTCTGAGGAGCTTTAAAGCTGTAAAGCAGCATTGGCAGCTCTTCCAAGTATTGTGAAGAAACAGATCTCAGTTAAAACGATCTTTTTGTGATCCAACTACTCAACCTTATGTTGTATATCATATTTAGTTCATTGAGGGGCGATCATTCTACATTGTTCCAAATAAGAGCAAAGATTCTTATGCTGTATACCTCCTTCACAAGGGGGTTGAGGCACGGGGGGATGCAAGATGGAAGTATTCAATTTAAACTGTGTTCATTGCCTTCCTTTGTATCTTTCCTTGTGAAATGGACTTGAATGCAGTGGTAATAGGATTTACCAAACCCCTATGTACACTAGGGTTGTTATTTGCTTAGCTTGGGATCAAGTTCTCAGGATTAACATTGAAACAAAATGCCTGCTACTCCCCAGCTAGGGAGTTGGCCTAATGAGGCTATTTTAGAAGTGTTAGTTTAGAAAGAGCACGGTACACTGAGTCCATATCCTAGTCTAGCCACTTACTAGTCTAGCCACATAATGTAGCCTTATGTGAGCCATTTGCCTCAAGTTGAGTTTCTTATAGAGTGGGTAGCATACAGGCATACTCTTTCTCTTGTCTCCTTCTTACCAGTTAATACACATTCACTTATATGACAGTTGCAGACTGTTTTTCCTTAGGTAAAACAATTTTTGAAAAAAATCTTCAGAGAGATCTGAAGT
Organism: Acinonyx jubatus; assembly: GCF_027475565.1. Taxonomy (NCBI): domain Eukaryota; kingdom Metazoa; phylum Chordata; class Mammalia; order Carnivora; family Felidae; genus Acinonyx; species Acinonyx jubatus. The sequence goes on from NC_069391.1 coordinate 46,222,586, forward strand.
CTTATGATTTCTCAGACATCACATGGGAAGAAGAATCCAAAGCTAATGTCTTGTTCTTCACTTTCTGATTTGAACAAGATAATTTGAACTGATTTGAACAAGATAATTGATTTTCTAGGGGTGGGACAAAGTGGGAAAAGGAAGTTCAAGGCAAGACTTGGGAGCCCAGAAAGAGGATTCATGATACTACATCAGTCTCCATGAACTAGAGTGATGGAGTGTGGAGTTATTGCTCTGTGTGTTATTGTGTGCGTGTTATTCAGAATGAATGAGCTTAACTTAAAATATGAAGCTACTCTCGCTGAGCTTCCCCAGTGGTCTATTACTAGCGTGGAAGGTTAGCAAGTTGTTAAATTGAGTCATGAGGCACTGGTTAGATAAAAAGTAACTGAGCCTTATTTTCACTTTTATGGACATCTTCTTCCCTAAAATTAGTACCCCTTTAATATCAGTTGTAAACACTATTACCAGATACTCTGATTTCATAAAATAAGACGTTCAGGTAGGGAAATGCAGAGACCTGTATGTTTGAATGTTAAGAAGCCAGTATTCCTATAGTGTTAGCAGATCAGAGGACTTTAAGACAAAAAATTGCTATCTCTTTGTTTTCTCTTTGTTGGAATATTCATTGAAAACATTTAAAGCCTTGCTTTTATTCAGTCGCCACAGACTTTACAGATTTCAGTTTGTGTAAGGGGGGTGGCGATTTCCACGAGGGCACAGTTAACTTAGCAGATGCAATTTTACATCGTGTTTTCCTTTTTTTGTTAAATCCGTATGCATATTGTGAATTAGAGTTTATTTTTAGCTCTTAATGAGTTCTTTTCTCATCATTGTACTTTTTGTTGGAACTCTGTTTTCTACATAATGCTTTGGTTTTGAAGGGGGAGTGTATATGGCTCACAAGTCCTGTAATCCACCCCCAACCTCCTGTCCAGCTCAACAGAAATTTGCATTTTTGCATTTGAGGTGATCTCTTTATTTTTTTTACTTTGTAGACTAGTTGCGGTGATGTCCTTGACTCTCCACAACCTGTTTGACCTTTGGGCTTTATCCTGAGAGAGTCAAATTCTCCTTTTAAAGTAAGGTTTAAAGGAGGCACAGCAGTATGTAAACAGGCAAACCTGAGTCATTTCATTGTATTCAAGGTCACTGGAGCCTGAGGGAACAATTTTACTTCCCCACATTTTGATGCTTTAAATCCAGTCTTAAGGAGCCACCGGGTCAATAACACAGTGGCCTCCAAGGCACTGTTTTCTGAATCCTTTTTCCTAACCCTGGTACTGGTTCCTGAGAGCTTTTTTCATACCTCTGAAAGGAATTAATAGTTTGCTTTTCATCTACTTTAAAATGTATTGAGTAGGCTGGTTATAGTGTGTTAAATCAGTTCTCCCAGGGAGTCTGTGGGACATATCATCAGTATGAATGGTTTGGGGGCAGTCTTCAGTTTTCTTTGAAAAGATCAAATAACTGTTTTTATCTTTTTCTTTTTTATATTACTTTTATTTTTTCACTAGTTACTGATGCAGAGTTGTTGACTGTAATTGTTTGAAAGAATATCCAGTTGGTTTTATGTTCTCACCCTGCAACCTGTTAAGATATTTATGTAAGCTTAAAGGATTACAATGGGATATCTGTTCAAGTAGCTTTAAGTGGAAACATGGCATGGAGTTTGGGAGGGGGATGGCGTGGCCAGGGTATCACTAGGTTTTAGGAAATGATATGGAAAGCCTTTGAATTACACCTTCATTAGCCTGTAGATTCTACATTCAGCGAAAACAGTTGCTTTGGGGACGGTAATAGTCTCATGTAGCTCCTGGTCACTTTGTGTTTCCTTTGGAATTTTGCTTTACCTGTTTTAACATAGATGAAAATGACAGAATGGAAGCAAAGGGACAGGTTAGCTCTGTGAGGAATAATGGAATCCAAGGTCTTGGGGCAAGAGGCAAGTCATTATGTCTGACCGTAATGTAAGATTTTAAATTGGTGGGCAATCATTTGATAAGATTTGATAGCTAATGTAGTTATCACTGTGATTAACCTTTAGTTTTTGTTTCTGGATATTCAATCAAAAGCCTTGAGAATTGCTGGGAAGGAAAAGAAATTCTGGGTTAATTTCCATGTTTTAAGAGTGCAAGGGCTAAAAATGAAGATGTGCAAGTAGCATGGAATAGCATAATTGAAATTTTTAATCGTATGTTTAATCTTTCATATTCTGGAGGCTTACGAAAAAGAATGTGTCCCTCTCTCTTTCTTTAGAAGAATGCTGTTTAGAGTCAAACTTTATCTGAATCTCAGCTGATCTCAGAGGTATCTGTAGTTTTTACACCTTTATAACTTACAACTGTGTGTAGAAGATAGAGTTTTTTAAACACTGTATAAGTTCTACTTCCTTTTAGTCTCAGATGTAATTCTTTTAGAGAAGAGCAGAGATCCAGAACCCAGATACAGTATAGAAGGTTTTGGGTTAAAGAGATTCGTATCTGTGTGTGTGTGTGTATTTTAATGTTTATTTAGTTTTGAAAGGGAGACAGAATGTGAGCGGGGGAGGGGCAGAGAGAGGGAGACACTGAATCTGAAACGTGCTTCAGGCTCTGAGCTGTCAGCACAGAGCCTGACCCAGGACTTGAACTTGTGAACTGCAAGATCATGACCTGAGCTGAAGTCAGACACTTAAGTGACTGAACCACCCATGTGTCCCTGTGTTTTCTTGCTAGGAAATATTCTGGTTTGAGGATGATAACATTGGTAATCTAGATATAAGTGGAATACCTTAATAATGTTGGTGTTCATGAGGACAACTAGTATAAGCCCTTAATTTATGGATTTGTTTGGGGATAGGGTTTGACTACTGAGTAAGTGATCTGGCACAATGCATAAGATTTTTCAAGTTTTACTGAAATAAAGGAGATTAGTTTACGATATATAACCATTTAATCGCCTCCTTTTTTTTTTTTTATAAATAGCAAGGAAGAAATTATCAGCAACCACCTAAGAAAACTCCTTAACACTAAAGGCTATTGAATATTGGAATGAGCTGAAAGACTAGTGTTTAGTGAAATCTTCATTTGAGTGGTGTACTTATAATTGAATACCTGGCATTTTGTATAGCACTTTACAGCGTAGGAGGCTCTTTAACATGACTGACTGGAATGTTCTGGTATGAATACATTTGTGTAACTTAACTTGACAAGGGCAAGGTGGATGGTAGAATCACAGGGGGTGAACATTAGAGTCCCTTTAGCCCAGCTTTATTCACAGATGAGGTATCATTTAACACATCTACATCTTAGGGTTTAGTTAGCAGGGAGGCCTTACGCTCTTAGCCCCCTTTTTCTTCAGGGGACACTTTCTGGCAAAAAGATGGATTTTTCTGAATGAGAAAACTTTTGCCACTGGTCTTTGCCCTTCTCTTGAAATGGGTTTACAGAGTTGCTGTATGATGTGACCCAAATAGCCTATAAGTTCTGTCTGTAGAAGTTGCTTCCCACATCAGATGGTGCTTAATATTTAATCTGGTGCCATAAAAACACAGCATTTTCCCCAAGAATGAGCCTCCGATATGTGAACAAACTTCAGATATGTATTCAAGTAACTTCTGTAATAGCAGATGAAAGAAAGCATCATTTTAAAAGTCCTTAAAATGAATTAGTTTAGGTACTTTTCATTTCTTTAATTTTTTTTAGTAATCTCTGCACTCAACATGGGACTTGAACTCATGACCCTGAGATCAAGAGTCACGTGCCCTTTGACCAGGCCAGCCAAGTACCCTAAAATTCTTTTCCCCACCATCCTGCTTACAGGTTCATGGGTACTTGAGACAATAAAACGACAGTGATCTAAGAAGATTATTTTCATGTTTAGATTTTTCCTGTTTCGTGGGGAAATTGTATCCAGAGTTAGCAGCAATAGTCAGATATACTAAGTTGTGGAGTATATGACTTGGATATTTCATTTTCAGTGCACTTTCTAGTCAGTGGTGAGAGAGAAGCCTCTGTGCTTCTCCAGGTCAGTATTGTGGTGCATTTACTGTGATGCTGATGTGGACAGTACCACATCACTTTTGTGTGCTAATGAGGCATTGTCTAAACAAAATCTTTTAAGCATTTGCCGTGTAAAGTGTTCATGTGACTTTTAAATTTGGAGGATTACAATAGTTCCTCTTTTCAACTTTTAAACTAGGTTATTTTGTCAGAGATGCTATGTGTGATATGAATGTGGCAATCATGGGAGCCAGACCATTTGTATTTCTTTTTAGAAGCCATCTGTTAATTGGCAGGCAAATTGCCCTATGGTCTCAGAGTGGTTTGCTGTTTCGTAGCTGTCCCTTAGCAAAAACAAAATGGATATTTTTGTCTGGTACCTCGTTGACTTAATTTGTAGCCATCATTCCCATCTGATCTGTAGCCTTTAAACTTTGACATCGTACTACTGGGCTTCCTCTACAGATTATGTTGTATTGGGATTCTTTTCTCCTTACTGCTTCAGAGAGGGCTTTCTTGAGGTCCTTGAAGCTGTGTTTGCAGTATTTAAATAAGTTTTCTTTATAGTCAGCATTTATATCTGAACCTGACCAAACACAATTGGTCTGTTTGGGGGTTCCTAAGTATAAAAATTAGTGCTTTTATGTGACTATTTTAAATTGAGAGGGAGAGGGAAAAACAAAAACATGTTCCTCATATCCTCTTGAAAACCTGCCTTTATTAAATATAAACTAAACAAAATGTGCTGTACAAAGAGAAAGAAAATCACATGTTATTTATACCTAAATCTTTGTGTCACTTGGGGACAATGGATGTCCTTTGGAATTTTACTTCCTTTGTCTTTGCTAAAAATATCTCTAATTTAATTATGGTCTTTGTTTTTGAAATAAAATGAAGTAAAGTGGAGAGTTGTCCCTGAGTGAAAGCCTTGTTACATATATTGTGGATACTTGATCAATGATATAGATAAGGTGAAATGATCCGTGTTTTTACTTTATTTGAAACTCCCTCCCCCCCCCCCCCCCGATGATGTGATGCTATCCAGGGTCCCCTTCTAAATGATCTAGCCTTATCCCCTTTCTCTTTTTTTTCTGTTTTACTGTTTATACGTGTAGGACTTAGGTATGTGCGTGTATGCATTCAGAAGTCCTGTATAACCTTGTGATAGCTGCACAAAATTTCAAAATAAGGTTTAACACTTTTGTATTCATTTATGGTAATTAGTAACACTTTCTGTCCATTCATAAGAGCAGCTAAACTGGGGGGAGTGGAATTCAGGTATATGTATTTTACAGCTGTGTAGAAGAGGGCTTAGAAAATTATTAAGAGTTGCCTGGGTAGTCATGTTTGGTTTTGCTCTCTGGTGGGTGGGGTTTTCTGTATCTATGAGGTGCATAGTGAACGAATATATTGGAGAGGCTGTTGGGTTGGTACTCTGTGTTAAGCGCTGAGTATTAAGGTTCAGGAGGTTCCTGGTCTCTTGTTACTCTTATGAAGGTGAGAAGTTATGCCATAGAAGTACTGAGCTGTTGAGTAGGAGGAGTTGCCTTTGATTCCATTTCTGGCCCTTATTATGGAATGCCCACTGAAAGAAGAGAGTAATTTTTCCAAAAGTTCAATTTTCAGGATAGGAGACTTGGAATGGGTTAATCATGCTCCTCCTCCTCCTCCTCCTCCTTCATAATATTTATTTATTTTTGAGAGAGAGTGCACAAAAGCAGGGGAGAGGCAGAGAGAAAGGGGGGCAGAGGATCTGAAACGAAGAAGACTCTGTGCTGATGGCAGCAGGGCTTGATGTGGGGCTCGAACTCATGAACTGTGAGATATGACCTGAGCTGAAGTTGGCCGCTTAACCGACTGAGCCACCCAGGCACCTCAAGGGTTGATCATGCTTTACTCTCTACGGTAGGAGTAGAGGTGCAGAGGCTCAGAAAATGGTAGCATGAGCAAAAGGTTTGTGGAATAGGAAAATAAGGAATAGATGGGAGGTTATCTGATTCAGACTGGGGCAGTTTTAGGGCCTTTTGAAAGAGGTTGTGGGTTTTTATCCTGTAACTTTTGTTTTTTTAGAGATCTCTGGGGATTTGACTGAAAGGGATTTGGGTCACATCCCTTTTCTGGACTGTCAAAAACTTCTTCCTCGGTGGTCTTGATCCTAGATCTGTAGGTCCTGATTGTTCCAGGCTCCCAAAGTTAACCTCCCTACATTTCTCAGTTTCTTTCTCCTCTTTCTTAATTGTCCCTCCTTGCTTGGTGGGTGCTGCAGTAGTGGTCACTACTGACGTTCGTGTGGGGCAGCTCTGCTCTCAGTCGGCTTCCTTACCTCTACATACCCCACGTGCTGTTCAGTCATTGTGCCGTTGGATCAACCATCTCCTCTGTTCTCTACACATTAGCTCTTCTCCATATGCCTATTTCCTTAATTTCTCTGTCAAGAAACTCTTAGCTTCTTCTGTGTTTCAGTCAACTAAATATATCTTTTGCAAGTTTGTCCTTGTTGAGCCTGAAACTCCGTGATTAACCATTAGGTGTTCATGTTCACTAGGTGCCTGCATCTCCCTTGTTTACTGTCTTGCTTTAAATTTTTGAGCAAAGATCTTAAGAGGGCAGAGAGCATGTGGCATTGATCCCACCTGCTTTTCTTTAGCTAGGAAACCACACTGTGCGTATAAAAGCATTTTAATGCAATCTGCTGACGAGAGAAGTGTCTTGTGTGGGAGACAATTTTGGCAGTAGCAAACATGTTTGGCTTTAGCCATAAGAATTGCTTTCTGAGTTTCTGGAAAAAGAGTATGCAAATCAAGTCCTGTTTTAAATGAATCTTTTTATAATGTGGATATCTCTAATCTGTTTTGTAATGATGGATTTGTTTTGAGGATTTAAATGGTTTGTGCACCTGCAGGATGCCATTCCTTTTTTTTCTTTTTCTTTTTTTCTAAGGGCTTTCTTTTTTCTTTTTTCTTTTTAATCTTGATGGATTAAGAAAGAATGGTGAAATTCTAGTCAATCGATTACATGACAGAACAAAAAAAAAATTGCAGGTATATTTGGAGATTTTGAATATCCTAGTTGAAAACTTGTGAACTTTGAATGCAAAGCACTCTGCTTCAGTATTATTCCCAAACTTGGCCGAAGGCGGTTAAGTGTATGCTGGAAAGACTGACTTTAGAAAGGTCAATCCTGGCTTTGAACAACCAGCTAGCTGTGTGCCTTTCAGCAAGTTAATATGCATCTCTGGGCCTCTAAATTTATAATCATAAAATTGGTACAGATGTACCTGTACAGAGCTTTATTGTGAGAATTAAATATGAATATGTATAATGTAAGACTAATAAGTTGATGGCAGTTTATAATTAGGCAGTGGTACTATTTGCTTCTAGAAAGCTTAGATAAGTAGGAGCAGACTTTCCCATAGACTTAACTGAGCTTTTCGAATGGGAAGGGTTGGGTTGGTGAACCTTTGTGGATGAGAGATTTTATTTTATTTATTATTTATATTTATTTATTTATTTTACAAATTATTATGTGTTCAAGAAGAAAATATTTCTCTAATAAGATTTCTTTTTTAATCAGGAGGACGTGGTGGAATTTGTAGACTGATGTTTCCCCTTGTTCCGGACAAAACAGGAGCTCACCATAGTGATTTGCAAGATTCTTTGACACAGTTTCAAAAAGGGCACTGAGTTAATTATAGTGCTTTAGGACCTTTAAATTTTTTCCTTGCAATATCAGAATAAAAAATAATGTCTTACACAGAGAGAAAAACAGATTAAGAAGCTGTACTGCTTTTTGATGGACTGCTTACCTGTGTGTGTGTGTGTGTGTGTGTGTGTGTGTGTGTGTGTGTATGTGTGTATGCACGTGTGTAGATTGACACCAGCTGGTAGTGCAAGCAACAGCAGATGCCCTTTTTACTACTGCTGTTGTTAACTGGTTTCTCTCTTTGCCCCAGCAATATTTTGTGATGTATAGTTCTTTTGCCCTCATCTCAGATGATATTTGCTCGGATAATGCCATTGCCTTTTAAGAAAGCACAAGATAAAGCAAATAACACAGGCCTCTGTGTGTGTACAAAATTAATTACAAGAAATGTGTACAGAGTTAATTATAATTAACAAAGTAATGAGAATATGGCAGCAGACCTAGATCTTAAACTGAAAATAGTTTTCAGTTTTTCTGAGCCTTAGCTCAAAGGGTTTTCTTTTTTTCTTTTTCCATTTTTGTTCTCATCATGGGGCCAGGGGCCGCTCCAGTATTTAAGGTAGGACTGCTGATTTTTCTTTGACAGCAACTAATTGCTGTCAGTAAGTGATGAGAACTGGCTTTTGTTTTAATTGTGGTGTTGAGATGCTACAATATCTCACTCTGTCTCTGGTTGGGGAACATCCAGTGTAAAAATCTTATCCTAAGTTGTATATGCTAGAGCAATTAGTTTCTTTTCCCCACTTTGGATAAAGATCATATTTCCTTAATTTTCCTGGTCTTGGACGAAAGACATCTTAGTACCCATGTGCAGTACTCAAGAATTTAATATGCTGTTGCTGTTCTCGATAGCCTAAGACTGAATCGTGTGGGAGTTCTTAACGTTGTCTGAAATTGTGATGTATTAAGAATCCAGGGTTTCACCAACTTAAGCAAGGTCACGCTGCATTGCCAGCAGATTCATAATTACTGGGATTGGAACCATAGGAAAATAGAGCTCTACCAGTTGCATAATCAGTGGACAGATATGGCCATTAAAAGTAACTTGAAAGGAAGATGCCTTGGTGCTAGGGATGTTAACAGCTCCCTCTAGAATTAGGCTGCTTAGGTAATATTTACCAAATGATCACTATTTACAACTTGGGTTTCAGCAGAAAAGTTACAATTTAAACTCTTCTGTCTTATCTCAACATATCTGTGAAGTCCAGAAAACCATTTTAAAATATTGGGTCATTTTAGTCTTAGGCCAGCTTTATTAGCATTTGGGTGGAAGATAAGTCTCCGAATGAGCCATCTGTTTTCTGTATTATGTGAGCTTTCTAGGTTGAATTCTCCTTCCTTGTGCTAATCCCTGGTAATGTCCTTTGGGAAGCTGGTAAAAATGCTCTGAGCTTTCAGGGAGGCTGGCGTGTGTTCTGTAGTAATAGGATCTCACTAGTCTTCTGCCTCACAATTTGATCTTCCTCATTAGAGGGCAGTGAGGAGGACCTGTTTAATTTGACCTGAGTTAGTTGAGTGTTTAAATGAAAGGTCTTGCTGCATCTGGCATGCTGTATCTGAGGAGACTCAGGCCAAGTCATGAATTAAAATTTGGAGCAAAAACGTGACTAGAAAGGGTTGCATCCCTCCATTCTCCTAAGATCCTCTCAAACCTTTACCCTGATGTGTGTGGTGTCCACATGGTTTTGTTACATATCAGATCTGAGATATTAAGAAAGCTCCTTTGTAAAGTCTGGTGCTGCTTGCTTTGGTGCCAGAGTTGCAGTGCACAGCCTGTCTGAACAGACACACATAACCAATGCCCAAGAACAGAAAGTCCATCTGAAGAAACACAACACATTGGCAACTTTATTGTGTGTTTGGGGGAGGGAGGGGTAGGTGGGTCTTTAAAAAAAAAAAAAAAAAAAAATCCTTCCCCGCCCTCCCTGCCCCCACACCTCCTCCCTTGCCCGGAATTAACTTGTTTTCCTAATTCAAATTATTTGCTTTTTTTTTTTTTTAAATGGTGAAGTTTTATATAGAGGCTGTGTTTGGAGAATGAATCTTTTCAATTTGCCTTTTTTTTTTTTTTAAACTATTGCATTATTTAACCTTAGATTGTAAATAGTCTTGCTTGTCAGAGAGGACCATAGTGACCTGTTTCTGCTAACTGTGAGGTTTAGAAAAGATTCATGCTGCTTTTGTCCTTTTTTATTTCATAAAACATTGCTACTGCTCTAAATGAAATAATAGATACACATCAATCAGTGTAGTCACCTTTTATTGTTGATTCAACTACCAGGTTTTTACAGAATTCACTCTGCATTTTATTTGACTTATACATGAATAGTCTCGGCAGACTTAATTATATTAGTGAAAAAGCACTTTCAACAAAATTATATGCTGACATCCCATAATTCATACTTAGATTTGTGAAACAGATTTATGTAAATCTATCAAATTACTGTAGGTGACATTATTTTTTAAAATTGAGATTTCATTTAAAAGGTATTTGTAGAAATTTTTCATGAGAAATCTTACTTGAACTATTTAAAAAAATATCTTGCATCGCTCCCTTGTAAGGACAGAACACTGTAACATTTGAGCACCTTTGTTCTGTAATCCATCTGGAACAATGTAGGGACATGGGCAGCAGGGCATCTCTCCTCTAAACCTAAGTTCGTGAAAGGCAGACAGCTGTTTCTTTGTTCATTAGCTCGTTCATTTGTTCAGTGAACATGTAATTAATAATCTGTGCTAGGTTTTTCTGTGTGGCTTGCCCTTGCTCAACAGTTTAGTGGGGGTTCGGGTGGGGAGGTATCCAAATTGACTCACTACCCATGTGTACTAAGATAAAGGTATATAATATAAGGGCTGTGGAAGGACTGAGGAGGATTGAACAGTGTGTATTGGGAGTGGGGCAAGTTGTGTCAGGAAAAGGGTCTTAGAGAAAGTCTCAAAGGATATGTGGGAGTTGGCCAGTTAGAGATGTGCGCAGGGAACTGAATGTCCATTTTAGGGTATGTGTGAAGTAGAAGTTCGCAAGAAGCCGATGATGACCTTGGAAACCAGAGCATAATTGGATTTGTCTTTGAGGAAGATCCATCTGGGGGCGCGTGGGTGGTTCAGTTGGTTAAGTGTCCAACTCCTGACTTTGGCTCAGGCCATGATCTCATGGTTCATGGGTTCAAGCCCTGCGTCAGGCTCTGCATTAACAGTGCAGAGCCTGCTTGGGATTCTCTCTCTCTCCCTTTCTCTGTCCCTCGTCTGCTTGCTTGCTCTCTCTCAAAATAAGTAAACTTAAAAAAAAAAAAAAAAAGATTACCTGGACAGCATCATGGTGGAGGACAACTGGTTTGGGAATTGACAGGAGTGTAGGGAAAGGGTGGTTGCTTATAGTATTGTAGCAGTAATCTGGGTTAGAATAGTACACAAGGACCTGTGTTAATCAGAGGAGGGGGAAGGAGGGGCAGATTTAGCTGGTAGAACTGGCAGGATGCGATACCCCTATGGTAGAACTTACACTCAAACTGGTCTATTTACACAGCTTTCCTGTTAGACTATGAATTACTTCCTTTGGGTCTTGGATCAGATGTTACCTTCAGGGTGAGGCCCACTCTGAGACCACTCCATTTACATAGCGTCCCTGACCTTCTTCCCCACACTCTCCTCTCTCCTTTTTTTCTCCTTAGCCCTTATTTTCTTCTAATACACTGTAGAGCTTGTTCTTTTGTCTCCTAGCGGATGTAGGTTTTATAAAGAGGAACTTTTTGTCCCTGGGGACTAGCAAAAAGTAGACTTTCTATAATTGTTGAACAAATGAATTCTAAATGTTGGTGAGAAATGTGTAGGATGACTTATTTTAATGCAGAATTTTACTTTCCACAGTTCCATGTTGAGAAGGGTCTCACTTAATATTGGTTGGATAAAATTAATGTACCAGGTTTTATAATCAAGAATTACGGAGGTCTATTACCTTTACCTTTAAACCTGAGGGGGTAATTTGATATTCTGCACATTGGTAGTAATTTGAAATAGAAAAGACTAAGTAAAGTGACCTTTGAATTAAATGGGTCCAGAAGATTGTGTATTTTTAATTAAAATATGCAATTAAATTTTTAATTAAAGTATGCTATTAAAAGCAATGTAGGTGGCAAGGGAATGGCTGCTGCTTTGAATTACGCACAGTTTGGGATAAATTGGAGTTTACTGTGTTTCCCACCAGCATTTTGTTACTAAAAGGACTCTTCCTGTTTTCCTCTTCCTGTTCTGATCCCCGTGTGGCTCTTGATGGGCCTCGGTCCCATTCAGAGGCCTGTGGAGTGCTTCAGCTCTGTGCTATAGACCACTTGACTGTGGTTCTAAGGAGCCTGTTTATAACTGTTCTCCTTATGCCGGGAGCAGTTTACAAGTGATTTTTCTGTCTCTTGTGAAGAAGGGATCTTCTGTGGCATGTATGTTAGGTTAAAAAGGAGGATGCAAAACAAAAGGCATTCGCACACACAGTGTATAGAATGCATGGACTGAAGTGTGGTATTGACCCAGAGTTTTCAGTACATGCATGGAGGTCTTAGGCCATATAACTGTTCACATGACTTCCTCTGTAATGAAATTCTAGAATCCTTCTCTTCCCTGTTAGGACTAAGGCTTGGATTAATGGTTCCAAAATCCATAAGAGCCTTGGGACCACAGGTAGCTTGTATAGATAGCTGGGGACAAGTGCTTTGACGTTATTCTTTATATCCAGTTACCAGAAGTTTTTTTAGCCTTGAAAGACAGGATTTATTTGTCTTGAAGAATTTTTTGGGAGAGCCTTAGCTTTGTCATTGTGTTCAGTTCTAATCACGCTGGGTTGCTTTTATACTTGGAATTTAAATGTAGAGCTTTATAATTTTTATTTTTAAAGAAAATGATCCTTGGTTTTGGGTTTATCAATATGCACATTCTAAATTCAGAATGATTTGAAAACCAGATTTGGATGATCTGGATAAATGATGCTTGGTTTCCATGCCTTCCCTGGTGGTTTATGACTGTTAGTTACTAGCTGATGAATACAAGAGTGGAAAAAGTGGATCCAGGCTAAATAATTTTTCTTGATTTTGACTCAGTGTTGCTTTTACCTTATAGAAATCTGCACTCACTTAGGATAACCTGAAGTAAAGTAGTCACTATATAAATAAGAGGCAATTTACTTTGTCATAGGAATGAATAATAGCATTGAAATTCATACATACAGAAACATATTTGCACATAAAGTATAGGAATTTGAGACAGTGAGCAACTGTCTCAGAACAGTTTTTGTGGTAGACCCCTGTTAGAAAATGCCTGGTAACATTACCCTTCATGCATATTGAAGGTGGTCTGGGTTCATATATTAACCAGCTGTGAATTGAGCTGAGAAGAGCATAGCATTTGAGAGTCCTGGAATCAAGTCCTGACCCTTACTTCCTACCTGCTTTTTTGATTTGAGGAAGCTGATTGACGTTGCCTAGCTTCAAATATCCTCCTATCTACTTCACAGGAGAGGAAAATGAGTATCTCATATGATAAATGTGAGGCTAAAATTAAATAGTAAAATACCACATAGCTGAAAGATGAGACTAGAGGGAGTCTTGCCTATGTTGGTATCATCTTTGAAAGCTTTAAATTATTATAAGCATTCAATAAATATTTGCTGACTTGACTAACATATTTTAAAATGAAAATCTCTGAAGTTCCTAACTCTCTTGTACTTCACTGCCAACATGCTAATTCAGCTACTATAGTGGATTTAGAAATGCAGCCTTTTTGCAGCAAATCTCTCCTTTCATATTATCTTCCTTAGAATAAAAGTAAAATTTTGCTTACTTCAAACATATTCTAATTGATGGGGGGTGCTCTTCCTGATAATGCCACTGAGCAAATTAGAAACTTTGTTTGTGGAAGAGAGGTCATTTAGGGATAAATATTTTCTGAGTGTAGTCAATTCACAGGTACTAGAAACTTGGCTGACTCATTACAGCTAGCCATGATTGCTGTGTGGGGTCAGGTCAAAGACCCATTTAGTGGATGGACCATCTGATGTGATGTTGATGATAATAGCTTTGGTTAAATACGTAACACCACTGTGTTTCTCATTCATTTAGCAAACGTTGGGAGTGCCTACCTTGTGCTTAGGAGTAACCAGCCTGGGAGACAGCTAAGCAGGGACTGGCAGGGCAGGCTTACCTTCCCTGGTGACCCACCTCCAGCAGTTACTGCTGTGCCTGAGAGTGACCCCACAGGCCAAGAAACAGTTTCTCTGAAGTGTTGGATAAAATGAAGGTTTTAGAGGGAAGACATCTGAAACACTTCCACCTGAAAACAGATCTGTAAAAACAGTCCTCCCACAAAGTTTCTTCCATGCCCCGACCCCTCAGCATGTGGCCGCTCTCAGGGCTTCCCAGATGCCAGATTTGTAGCCCCCGATTATCTCCCACATTAAAACTGTGATTCTCAAACTTGGCTGCTTGTTAGAATCGCCAGGGTTTTTTAAACCTGTTACCAATGCTTCATAATAGACTAATAAAGTAAAAATCTTTGGGAATAGGATTTAGGCATCTGTTTGCTTCCCACCCCCCCCCCCCCCCCCCCGCCCCGCCACAAAGCTTTGTAGATGATTTCAGTGTCCAACCAGGGTTGAAAAAGCACTTTGATTAGAGGCTATTTAAATGCAGGTGTGAGGATAGTGTCAGGAGATAGGAGAAATAGACTCTTAACGTTGGTATAATTGATTATTTGACCTGTTTAGTTATAGAATAGCAATGTGACAAAACTGCACAATGTTTGGCCTGCCTTTCTTTTCCCCATTATATTTGTAGCATCTTCTTGATTTAATTTTGAAAGAATACGTGGAAACTCCTTAACATGTAGTAGATACATGTTATTTTTCCTTTATCTTTTGACTAAAATGATCTACTTCCAACAGTAGGGAACATTTTCATCACTGCCTCACCAGCCTTGTTGGATAGAAATTACTATCCTCATTTTAGAATTTAGGAAGTAATGGCTCAGAGAAGTTAAGTAGCCTTCTTCAAAGTCACATAGCTAATAAACAGCAGAGGCAAGCTTAGAACTCCTGTGTGTCTGTTTCCAAAGCCCATGTTCTTTCCATCTTAACTGCTTCCTTGAGCAGCTTTCATGTTCATCCCATTTGACAATAGAGCTGCAGCACATTTTCTAAGAGGGCACTATGCATGCTATAGACACATGGTAAATGTCAAATTAGTAAAAGGATGAATGCTTAAAATACAGTGGCTTCACATGGAACTTTTTAAAAATAGACCTGTGAGTAAAACAAAACTTCTGTGATTATTGTGAGAAAAAAAATAATGAATTAGTTTTAGCTCATCCCTCACCTTTTTTTTTTTTTTTAAGTTTTTTATTTATTATTTATTTTTGAGAATGACCAAGAGAGTGTGAGCAGGGGAGGGGCAGAGAGAGTGAGAATCTCAAGCAAGTTCTGCGCTGTGTAGAGCCCAATGCAGGGCTCACTTAATCTCAGGAAACTGAGATCATGACCTGAGCTGAAATCAAGAGTTGGACACTTAACAGACTGAGCCCCCCAGGAACCCCCTTCACCCTCTTTTTTTAAAAACAGGGAAAAAATGCAGTTTGATTAGAGGGATACTTTAGCAATGATTACCCCAATTTTTTTTTTTATTGAGGTAAACTGACATATTAGTTGTGGGTATTGTACAACACCCAAATTCTGATAGTGGTCCCAAAATATAATTACAAGTTTTCATAGTTCTTAGGTACTGTATTTAGTGTTCTCTCTCTTTTTTATATAGTTCTAGGGAACCACATTTGGATAACTGGAGTGGCTGTCCTAAATACCTGTATTCATAACCACATGTGCCTAAAGTGCCCCATCAAGGACGAAGATCCCTTAGTTTGCTGTGAAATTCATACAGAAGTGATACTTAATAAAAAGTATTTGGACCTTTACCGAACATCTTCCTGGAAACCCTCAATTCGTTTGGTTTAACTTTTAATAGACTAAACCTTTCTTATGTCCACTGTTGTTACCTACTCTACTGTAGCATTTTTTTGAAACTGTGAAACTTTCCCGTAGTTGAAAAATTGAGACCTTTCAGATTGGCTTTACTTACCTGTGCATTCCATTGATTCCAGCCTCTTGAATACCTTCCTTTTTTTTTTTTTTTTTTTTTTTTGAGTTAGGACATCATTGAGCCAGGAGTTAGAGACCTCAGATGATAGGGAAAAACAAGATTTTTAAGCAGCTCTTACTTGAGTAACTGTGTTTTATTATTTTTGTTTATACTTTCTTCCCTTCCTACATGTTCTCATTGTTCTTACTGGCTTGGATGTTCTCCGTGTAAATCTTCAGATTTCCCTGTATTCCTTATCTAGGTCATCAAATCTTTTTTAGAAAAATAGATTCAGTTTATTTGAAGAGGCCCTCCTATAAAATAAATGTCCATGTGCACACACGATTCTTCACTTTTTAAATGGAAATAATGGTATTTGGTAAAGGCTGTAAATTTGCCAGGGTACAAAGTACAGAACACTGACAGATTCTTGGTTGATGTGTGACGCCTTCCCATTTTTTGGGTAAAGAAAACGAAACTGAATAAGTCATGCCCGTGAAACCCACTCAGCAGCTCGGCAGAGACTTGCACCCACAGTCTCTGAAGCTGAACGTTGCATTTGCTGCTGGGTGCTCTGGCTCAGGCAGGACATGTTTGATGGAATGCTTTGGAGGTGTGTGTGTGTGCGCGCGTGTGCACTTTAAATGCACAGCTTGCTGAGTTCTAACTGATGTTTAAACTTGCAAATGTAGTAGACAGGAGATGAAAAAAAACACGTGTATATTTCTAGAAGAATTAACGTAGACTTCTTTTTACTATTGAGAAAATGTGCTGGTGTTAATGACAAGACCATATACCAAAATGAGAGTGGATCGCTGGCATCAGTGGTGTAGAACTAATGTATGCCTTTTTCTCCTTCCCTTTCATTAGGGCAGAGCTTGGGATATGGCTTTGTGAACTACATTGACCCTAAGGATGCAGAGAAAGCTATCAACACCCTGAATGGATTGAGACTTCAAACCAAAACAATAAAAGTATGTTTCAGTTTTCTTCATACCTACCTGCAGAACAGAGATTAAAAACCATTGAAGTCTTCGTGTAGTTCTTTCCTTTATTCATTTTGTGCCCACATAGACACTTCTCTGGGAGGCATAGCAGAATTTTTTGTTTGTTGCATGACGGGGGAACCTGTTCACGAGGACTTCATGTAATCACTCCTTATTAACAAGGCGGCAGCAGCAACTTTCTTAGCTAAGTACTTTGTGAAGCCTGCTGAATTAAGTCTCCTTCCTTTATAGTGAATTACTTGCCATATAACTTGGGGAAACCTTAGACCAGCTCTTTGAGCTCAGGGGTTGGCAGAGTTGTTCTCTAAAGGGCCATGTAGTAACTATGTTAGGCTTTGTGGGTCATATAGTCTTTGTCACAACTTCTCAACTCTGCCCTTGTGTGAGAGCAGCCATAGCCAATAACAATGTGAACAAACAGATGTGACTGTGATCTTATAAAATTTTATTTGTGGAAGCTGAAACTTGAATTTCATGTACTGTTCATGTGTCACAAAATAGTCTTTTTCTTTTGTCCCAGTCATTGAAACATATAAAAATCATTCTTAGCTCATGGTCATAAAAAAACAGCTGGCAGGCTGGGTGTAGTCCTTGGGCTGTAGTTTGACTCTGCTCTGACTTTGAGGAGACTGACTAGATGAGCTTACTTGCCACACAGGTTATTTTTCCTGTTACATTTTTCTTTTCAAGACAAATGGTAAATAATTTGTGGATATTTTCCCACTTTTGTGAATTTTTGAAATGCCAATGTAGATTGTATCTGGATAAGAATTTAATCCAGTTTGCAGTATAGATTTCTTTTCCTTTACAGAATAAAAGGGATGTTGCTTCTGGCAAACGCTTAGTGCACGTGCCATCAATTTCCCCTCTCCTGCCCAGTGCAGACATTGCCAATCAATCATGGCAGTCTTTCTCCACTCAGTCTAGATGTGGCTCCCAAATATTTTTCAAAATAGTGTTCCAGACAACCTCTGTCAGTTGACTCAAGTTGGAACCTATTTCCCACCCTTGATTTAAGAAGTCAGCTCAGACAATAGCCTGAAGTGGTGAGGGTAAGTTAGTCAAGGCTGACTGTGGCATCCATCTTACTTATAGACTTGTCTAGATTCTGCTCATTTTTTCAAAAATCTGGAAATGCAGTGTCATCTTTGTGCTTAAAAGTTGCTTCTCTCAGAATTTTAACTAAAGTAATTCATTAGCTCTAGGTAGTTTTGACATCTCTTTCTTTATTGGCCTGTAGGAAGAATGCCTCCCAGCTCTGTCTTATCTAAAGGGAACTGTATGGGGTAGCTCCCAAATATACTTGGATGTAAGATGTCCAAGAATTCTACATGTTTCTCTTTAAAAAATTTTTTTTTATTATTTTATTTTTGAGAGTCTGTGAGCATGGGGGAAAAGCAAGGGGGGTTGCGGAGAATCCCAAGCAGACTCCTCACTGTCAGTGCAGAGCCGAACTTGAATCCGTGAACCGTGAGTTTATGACCTAAGCTGAAGTCAATAGGTGGCTGTTTAACTGACTGAGCCACCCAGGTGCCCCACATTATTACTATTAGGTAATAATCAAATGCTGTTAAAAAAAATCTGATATCCAGTTATTTTCAGATTGTTTTGTGTGTTCTCTGTTCTGTGGATTTTTGAAGGCCTCCCCATTTTAAGTTGATTTCCAGAATTGCTGCTAATTTATCTTAGTGTTGACGTCCTGAGTTGTGGTTACGAAGAAATTGGAAGGGATGGTTGGGGTGGCTCGTTCCTGAACATACCCTTTTCTCCATTCCAGAAATAATCATCCTTATTTTAGTGAGTCAGTTCTTTAGCTGTAAGTTCTTCTGCAGTAGTTTCCGTGGCTTGCAAGGAGACCATTGATGATGGCTGCTTCCTCACTGCCCATTGCCCAGCTTTCTCTTCAGGGCCCAGCTGCCCAGGCAGAATATGCGGAAGAAAGGACAGTAATGCCTTGTGGCTTTTAAACTGTGACATCTGCTACTTCTCTTCTGATTTTCTGAAATGGGGGTGGGAGTGGTGGGGAAGCAGCAGGCTCCTTTTTTCCCCACCCCCATTCGGTTCCTGTAAAAATATCAGATAACAGCTGGTATCCTCAATTTGGCCCAGATTTCTCTGAGAGGCAAAGCAGACCATTTTCCAGAACTAAAGAGCACCATTTTTGTCTGTTCTTTGTGTGTTTTTTGTCTTATTTTCAATTAGACATGTTTCGTGTTCTTACACAAGATCTTGAGCCAGTTTTTTTTTTTCTCACATGTTTGCTGTTTTAAGTACCTTTTAGAAGCTGCATGTATATACCTTTCCATTTCCTGAGATACCATTCCATAAATTGGCCTTTTTACCCTTCTTCCAGTCTATCCTGGTAGTGGTTATTGGACTAAACTTAAAAAAAAAAAACAAAAAAACACAAAACAGCACTTTCTTCATGTTACTTCTCAAACTTCTCTTGTATCTCCCTAATCTTTTACCTTATCATTTGATTTGACTTTGGAGTTGACTGTTGTTGTTACTGCTTTCCGCAGTAGTCAGACTGGCTCTTCTCTGGCACGTGATCATCGTCTCAGGCTCTGCACGTATGCTCCTGTAGGCCTTGCTTCCTGGCATACCCTTTCCCACTTACCTTAGTTGAATAGCAGCCTCCCTATCTATTGGAGCCCATCTGAAGTTCCTCGTTCAGCCTCTGCCTACCTGGGCATGCCTCCAGTAAAAAGAGTTGAGACCTTAGTGCTCATAGAGTTTAGCTAAGACAGGGCTTTTGAAGACAAAACTCTTATATTTAATGTGGCAAAACTCCCTTCAGACGGCTGCAGTAGACTAATACATACGTCATATGCAAGTGTACAAATGTTTGTGTGCTCCTCAAGTTAAGTCTTCCAAGATACCTAGTATTTAGTATGCATTTGGTAGAATTCCTAGTAATTGGAATATTGAAACTGAAATCAAGTGCCGTGGAAGGTGGTTCATTTAGTAGTTTCTCCTGGGGCTCCCTAATAGCATTAGCCGAGTAAGGTTTTGTACAATAGACGGATGGTGTGTTGAATACATGACAAATATTAAGTATTTTTGTAGTGAGTGAAGCACCTCAGGCACTGTGAAATCCTAAAGCAGTTGTTCCTGAACTTGTTTGCATCAGAATCACAAGGAAAAGTGGTTAGAAATACATATTCTGGGGCCCACCTCAGATTTCTGGATCAGTGTCCAGAGGTGAGATGCAAGGATCTGCTTTTTAATATGTTCTCCAGGTAATTTGTGACAGCAAGTCTAAGGCCTAACACTTAGGAGCCACCAAAATGTACCTTTTCTGAATAGGTGGGTTCTCTAAATATTGGTATTTTTGCATGCTAAGTTCAGTTTGTTTTCGTCTTTTATCTTGAAAATTGTCTTGTGGATAATTCTCCTGAGCATGCTGAATGGTAGCTGAACATTCAGAGTAAAAAGTGGTTCATACCGTCTTCACTTCTTAAAAAGTGTGGCTTAGAAATTAGAAAAGCTTAATATCTTCACCTTATGTTAGAAAGATTTTTATTAAAAATAGCAGCATTCATAGGTTAAAGTTTCAAAGTGGTTATTCTCTTCTCCTAAGGGTCACTTTTTTCCTTGGTTGGTTCGAGGTTTTGGCAGCTTACCTTACTGTGATGTCATACCATCTCTGAGCTGCACAGAGGCAGTTATGATAAAGCCTGTCCATGTTGTCCCTGATATTGGGATGGTTAATGAAGTGTGAAGATGACCAGATGTTTTTAACTTCTGATCTTAGGGAAAGTAATGAAAAGGTAGTATACGCACAATTGAGCCCTGGGGGACGGGAATCTCCTCATGACAGTGTCAAAAATTGTATGCTGGGGGGAGGATCTCATCAAGAGCCCTCTGGTCCTGGTCCCCATGGGCACCTTTTGTTCTGTGGATCATTTGGGTTCTCAGTGGTTGTGACTAGTGTGTTCAGTCTTCATATTCTCTACTCATTTTGGTTTTAGGGAGTCTCTAGTATTGATAAAATCTAAGTTGGCGTATGAAACATTTATGGGTTCAAGCCAGTCCTCGTGCCCTCTCCCCCCACCCAGAGAAAATGTATTTTTTGCCCAGGTTAATGGTATCAGACTTAAATTCATATTAGCAGAGTAAAATCCTTCATTTCCAAAAGATCTTACATGCGTTCCACCCCCAGCAAGTACTGTGAATAGGTGATGGAGGTCCTGCCCCTCAGTGTCACTCCTAGCTTTTCCCCTCCTACAAAGGGTGTAGGAAGCTTTGGTAGTCCCTAGGTTTCTCTGAAAGTGGGAGCTGTTAACCTCAAGGAATAGAAGTCTTTTGTTATTATTGATAGATTCCCCTACAGATCCATGCCTTCTCTGCCCCACTGGGGTGGGGGTGGGGGAATCTCTGTTTGAAATACTACTAGCGTGAAAAAAACTGCCTAAATTTGTTTTTGATTCATCGTTCAGACATAGGCCAGCCTAAATTTCACCTTTGCTTAAAAGTTGTTAATTGACATCATTAATGTGAAATTTCTCGTATTAAAATCACCAAACCACCATCTTAAGTGCATATGGAAAAACTTATAAAAATTGAAATACTAAGTACAAATAGTATCCATTTCTTAAAGTGTTCAGTTTGTTAGAGAACAATTAAGTAAAGATAATAAACCTTTATTCTAAGCCATCATGTTGCTTTAAATTACTTGTTACATTTATACCTTTTCCTAACTAGCCTATCCTTTTTCCCAGTACATCTCATGGTCACAGACTTTGTTTAGCATGAACTATTTCCTTAATATAGGAAGAATATAGAACCACACTTCTGAAAGTTTACTCTCTCAGGACATTGATAACATGATTTAACTGGCTGTGTGATCTTGGACAGTAATCATTCAGGTTTCCATTTTATCTGTAAAACTAGTTCATCTTGAGAATGTTTATTATCTGCCACCCCCTTTTTTTTTAACTTTCCATAGCCTACCAAATTGCATATTACAAAAAGGTGTAGCTACTTAATAGATTTTTAGTCAACTCATGGTTATCATTGAATGATTTAGTGGTGAAATGCAGCACCCCATCCGGAAGAGACAACATGTTAATACTTTCTCTTTGTGGTTGTTGAAAATTTTTGCAGCCACAGTAAAATTTGTGTGGGGAAACAATTCTCCACATCACCTAGCCCTCTATTTGGTCCAGACTTATGGGGGAAGGGATTGATTCTTACCATTATAACCCATTCCTTTATGAAGTTTAATTCTGCCCGTTAGGAAATGCGTAAATCAGCTCCACGCTTTAGAGAAGGAAAGGGCATGGATGTGGAAACAAGTGACGTTAGGCTTGCCACCTGGTAGGTGCTCCGCTAAGAGATCTACAGCATCATTCTGGGGTATTTGAGACCAGTGGGTTTCAAATGGCAGTAATGCTGAGAGTTCGTGCTTTTGTAGGGAAGTTTGAAAGCAGCTGTTAGGGGAACCACTTAGAATTAGGGAGAGCAGTGAGCAGGGGGAGGAATGCATAAAGGAGCAGAGAGCATCTGGGGATTATTAAAGGCAGGTGTGCCGTGCCAGGGTTTTATAGTGTAGGTGAGGGAGAACCACCAAAGTGTTTTGAGCAGAGCAACAATGGATTGGACTTAAGTATTTGTTATGAAGGGAAGGTCTCTCTAGTACAGACTCCACATCTCTGAGCATCTCAGGCTATGCTAGTATTCTTTCAGCTTACGTAGTTTGTTGTGTTTTCTGTGTAGGTACAAAGTGTAGATGTTTGTAGGAGAAGGGTGGGCTTTACAAACTTGTAAAAGCATCTCCTATAAGGTATCCCTTCTTTCTTTTTTATGTTTATTTTTTTGAGAGAAAAGAGAGAGAGACAGACAGAGAAAACAAGCAGGGGAGGGGCAAAGAGGGAGGGAGGGAGACACAATCCGAAGCAGGCTCCAGGCTCTGAGCTGTCAGCACAGGGCCTGATGGGGGGCTCGAACTCACAGGCTGCAAGATCATGATCCGAGCTGAAGTCGGACGTTTAACCAACTGAGCCACCAGGCACCCCAAGGTATCCCTTATTTCATGCTGCTGCATATAGATCATCATTTATCTTTTTACCTTGACTAGATTTGGAAAATTTGCAAGTAATAGTCTGAAGGACAGGCCTCAAATTAACTGACAACTTTGGAGATGTTAACTTAAATTATTATTTGGCTGGTCAGACTTTAGTTTGTGGAGGGATAAAAAAAGTGGAAAAAGTACATCGCAGGAGTGGAAGCAAAAATGGAAGCTGAGTAAATGATTTCTTTGCCTTTTTAAAAATAAAGACTGAATGTATTATAACTTCATTGTTAACCCATGGTCTGGAAATTTCTAGAGCCGTGTGCTGAGTTTTAATAGTATATTGCTACATCTGATCATCAGAAACTTTTCAATACATTTAAATAAAATTCTTATATCTATATTGAGCTGAGTATACACAGCCCTTATTTGAAATGAGTAAGATTTTTTAATAAGGTATTATTTGTATAATGCCTGTCATGTGTTTGCAGAATACTCCATTGTGAGCTGTGAATTTATTTATTTATTTACACACAAAAAAGCCACTATAGGTTGTTACTTATCTTGGGTAGCCTCAAGAGTGTGGGTAGGTGGCCTAGGATAGTCCAAAACTTCATTGTCCCAACTCAGGCCTATTTGTGTCACTCCTGCTCCTTCAAGGCTCCCTCCAAAGTGGTATTGAGACAGTTGGAAATTCCCAGAGGGCAGTAACTTGGCATTATCTGAACTGCTTTTCCGTAGACATTTTTGGACAATTGTTGGCACAAAGGCTGAGCCTGCACAGAGTGATGGGTGAGGAGGAGGGTTTCTGGTAGCACTGTCTCAGCTTGCTTCCTGCCCTTACCTGCTTGTGAACCACAGATGGGATGGTGGGGAGCGTCTGGGCAGTTGACTGAACCCAACTTTCTTAGGAGTGAGTTTATAGATCCTTTTATTATTCAAGCTTCTACCTTTTCTGCCTGTTTCATAAATGTGCATCAGCAAAGGCATTTCTGCAAAGCACTGTTAACACTTGTCTGCTTATCTTTTCTGCTTTTAAAGGGTAGGGTAGGGCTTTTGTCGCTTTTTATTTGTGACTTGGGAGAAGTAGTACTAGGTAGGTTGGTGGCTTCTGTTTGTTCTACCAAGCTAGCTTGAGAGGTTAAGACAGATACGGTAACTTCTTTTTTTTTATTTTGTTTTTTTTAATGTTTATTTATTTTTGAGAGAGAGACAGAGTGTGAGTGGGGGAGGAGCAGAGAGAGAGGGAGACACAGAATCTGAAGCAGGCTGTCAGCACAGACTGATATGCTAACTTCCGAAAAAGGGTCCCTCAATTCCTTGCTCTATCTGCTTTTTATAGTAGTTGCATAGGACTTTTATCCTGTTACTTGACTGGACTTAAGCAAAAGCAATATTCCTGTAGGCAAATACTCCCTCTGACCAATGAGATGCAGCTCAGGTTAAGGGACTTGTTCAAACACCTTATAGCTAACAGTACCACAAGGGACACATTGGCTGATGCTGGTGGCTTTTCTTGTTTTCTTTTCACCTCATATTTTTGACATTTAGGTGTTTCATTTGGAACCAGGTTATAGATACACTACAAATGGAATATAGTCTTGGGAACTTTAATTTGGGTCCTTTACTGTCTTGAGACTTTCTGGCTCAGATCTCTGTTAGATGTGAGAAATTGGAGCTGTTCCTAGTGGCCAGAAAACTGCTGTCTGTCAGGATGAATGCTGGAGATAGCCAGACACCCACTTTGAGAATAAAACTAGTGTCTGGAGGTCCTGTCTAGAAGATGGGCAGGATCACATAGGTTTAAGTATTTTGATGGTAACTGGAGAGTAAAAGAATTACTATTACAGTAACGCTCTGGATCTCTGTTCTGTAGGAGATGACCCATACAGGAATCTTTTTCTGGTAAGTTCTTGTGAGTCTTAGATGCTAGTTTAAAAGTTACAGAAAGTGCATTTGTCATTCTTTAAGTTTGTGTGGACTCTTTACAAAAGCACGTGTGGTCCATTTTCTTTTACTCCCATCTCTGCCTGATTTTCCTGTCGTTGCCCTTAGCATCAGTTCTAAGCCCTGAGTACGACATCAGACTTGTGGGGGTTTTACTTTGGAAGTTTCTTGACGTACTACTTGTGATTAACCAAGAGAGAGAGGGCTCTATTTTGAAAACTGTACAAGCGATCTGCTAGTTGTGTGCCCCCCACCCCGAATGAGAACAACTCCTTGAATGCTGCATCAAGGTTTAAGAGCCACAAGTCCTGGATTTATGTCCTGCTCTATTAAAGTGGTATCTTAGAAATCTAGTTGGGGAGGAATGAAAAAGCTGCTTTTACTCCAAAGTAAGTAGTCCCACTGTTTTAGTTTGTTAGTTTGATTTTGTTGGATATTTAAAACTACCGTAGTTACCTTGTGTTATAGAGAAGCGGATGGTGGAAAAAAAAATCAATAAATCATGCTAATATGCTCTGTTTTCTGGTCATTAGTATCAGGTTACCTCCTCCCACAGGAATTGGGAAGTGTAATCCTTCCTGCGTAGGTTCTGAGGTTGCTAATGAGTCTTGAAGTGACCCTCACTGACCCTCAGGCAAGCAGCAGGAAAGGCAGCACCTGCATGGTCCTGGAAACTGATCATTCAGAAAAAGCTTTCATTTTTACAATTTTGTTAAATGACTGTTTAGAAATTCGACTGTTCCGACTTCCTTCACACAAACGACCCTGCTCATATTCTTAGAAAGATTCTGGAGTCCTTGAGAGTGGTTCTGACTTCATAGAATTAAATCTTTTCCACAGACCAGTCAGGCTGATGAGCTCCCTAATCCAGCTGAGCCCCATCCAGCCAGGCTGATATTTGGAAATACCTTTGGATGAATTTTTATGAGCTTTGTTTTACCTTTACATTTTTGTATTTATTGGTTATTTCTATTCATATATACCTTATTTTCAAGCTACTCATTCTTACTCATTTGGAAACCAGGATTGGTGGGTGACCAGGAAGAGAGCTTGACATCTGTAATTTTTATGAGCTTTCTAGGAATCCAAGTATGTCCCCAGAGTTTGAGGATTACCTATTTAAAGTCTGTCTACATAAGGGACTGCCAAAGCATTAAAATGTTCATCAGAATCACTAAGGTGGGGTGGTTGATAAAATGCATAGTTCTGGACCCCAAAACTTACTGAATCTGATATCTGCAGGGTGAGACCAAAAAATGTATTTTAACTAGCTACCACAGGTGATTCTTAATAGGTGGTGGTCTGACCTGAGAACCATTGTTTGGTGGGCCTTAATGATTTGTACTTGGATAGGTCTGTGGTGCTTGTTTCAAAATGAACCTACATGTTAATGAAATTTTCATTTGTAGGTTCTGTCATAAAGTATCTGGAATGCTTGTGGTTAACAGATGTACTTTTAATGAATATAATGCTGGACTTACCTGAATAGTATTCTTTCTCCCTCCCTCCCTCCCTCCCTCCCTCCCTCCCTCCCTCCCTCTCTCTCTCTCTCTCTCACTCTCACACACACACACACACTCACACACACTCACACTCACTCACACACATTCACACACACAGTAGTCATTTTCAGGGCATTTCAGTGCCATTAAATACTTTTAGTATTACAAGTATATAAATGTCATTTAATATTTGATTCTGAGCATAGGGAATTTGCAGTATCGTTCTTCTGGGGCCCATTCATTTAAAATGGGTATTTCATATTAGTATAGAGATTGGGAGTTCAATTATATGGTTAAGGATGGTTGTGAATCCTTAGAATATGGAAGTTGCTTTTAGAATGCAATAAAAATTTGTCTCCTGTTTATAGACTTCCAACCACACCCCTCTTCCACCCCTCCACAGTATCTGGATGTTTGAACTTTTCTAGTCCGGCTTTTAATAAATGGGAATTTGCATTACTATCACAAGAACTTGCCCACATAGCATGTTATAAATATTTAAAGAAAAAAAAACTATTTACTGTATGCCACCTTAATTTGGAAGCCTTTTGACCTATAAACTGAAATTTGTTCTGAAGCTATGTGAAAGCGGTGCATACTGTCACCAAAAGGCTTAGAATGTCTCTGTTCTCAGATTTGCAAAAATGGGTTAATAAGTAATGGTCACCAACTTACAGCATTTTCCATAGTGTTCTCCTTCATTAACCAGTGTCTTGGGGGAATTGTGAACTATGCGTTGTCTGCAGACCGCTCTGGTGCACAAAGTCAAATGAACTGTGAAGGTGAAGGCTAAGAACACCCCTCTCACCTTTGTACTTTGTTCTTTGAGTATTAAAGAACATTGATCTACCAAGTGGCAAAGGGGGTACTATTTGGCGGTTTAATTACAGCCAGTGAATGTTATTGATGCTATCAATCAGCAAGACCCAGGGAAAGGGCACTGTGCCAGACTATTCCGTGCTCCCGACAGTGTAATTAAATACCGCAGGACTGGATTCTCAAGGTAAAGTGAGGTGCTTCTGCACATCTGAAGCAGGAGAATGCTTTGTCCTGCAACAGAGGTAAAGGCGGTTATCCCCTCTTACTGCTCCTGTTTAAATTTCTGGAGGAGTCTATGAATGGCAGTGGTATGGTCTGTTCATTGTGTACAGTTAAGGTTGTTGGTGTGTTCCTTAAAAATCCTCTTTCTTGTAAGGCCTTCACAACTAGCATACAAAAGGCTTTAGGAATATAGTAATTACTTTTTGTTAAAGCTGTTTGGGGGATATACAGCTCAGGTGTCTAATAGATATTTGGAGAATGAGGGATTGTCTTTGAATGAGACTATTAGTCCTGCAAATCAGTTCATTTAAAAAGCTTTCCCTGTGATTATTCTCTAATGTCTAATCATGTTGAGAGAAAAATACCTTGGTAGGTTTGAAGTTATAAAACATTCAGTAATATTTCAAGGGTTATTCCTTTTGAATTAACTATTGAATAAATTTTTTATAGTTGTATAATTTATGTCAGGTCCACAAAAAATATATAGGTAATACTTTCTTTGGCCTTGGGGAGGGTTTATAATAACATTCCTATTATCTCTCTTTATTTTTCTTATATGTCATACATGTGTCTCTCACACAATTTCCTTCTAGTCTATTTGAGAGAGAAATGCCATAGGCAATCCAAAATGTTTGGTATTGCCTTTTTTTTTTTTTTTTAATGGTGTATAGTTTATACTCATTAAGGCTCAGCAAAGACAGGCTCTCCCTGAAGGAAAGTGAGGTGGTTTCCTAACTTTTTGTGCATATGCATGTGTACATACATACATGCACACACACACACACTAGATTCCTGAAAATCGGATTAAATCAGGCCTGAAAACATTAAATATTGACTGTTGTGTTTTAGTTGTAAGAGATATGGGTGCAGACTATTTTTACATTTACAACAGGTGTTTGAAGGAAGACTGTTAGAAATTTTCCCTTGGATGTTTGAGGAATAATTTTTTAAGTACATTAAAGGTTTAGTAAGAGTGATTATTTCATCTTCAATAGTCTTGTCCCATTAGGGCCTTTTACATTATATGAAATCCTAGCCAAGTCCAGTGGTTAGTTTCCAAGTTTGTATGGAGGGGCATATGCTTTAAAGGTTATTGGGGTGTCTGGGTGTCTCAGTCAGTTAGGCATGGGCTTAGGTCATGCTGTCATGGTTTACAAGATTGAGCCCCGTGTTGGGCTGTGCACTGACAGCATGGAGCCTGCTTGGGATTTTCTCTCTCCCTCTCTGTCTGCCCCTCCCCTGCTTGTGCTCTTTCTCTCTGAAAATAAATACACATGAAAAACAATTACTAAATAAAAGTTATTAATTTCTATCATAACATGTGTTTTTTCCTCTCCCCCCCAAGGTCAAAGCTGTCAAATTTAATATTAAAAAATGTTTAATTGCAAATTGTTTTTTAAGGACGATACAATCATGGTTATACAGTCTTGGATAGGGAATATCTGTAAGTACTTAATTCTGTAAGCATTTTGAATGTCTAGCACATATAGGTCCACTTTGCTAAATGTTGGAGCCGTGCTAAAACATGACAAGATATAGTCTTGTCCCTGATGCCATTGAATAGTAGGAAGAGACAGCACTGACTTTATATGACCATTTTTTTGATGTATGATAAGTGAATGCAGAGTACAGTGGAAATGGATATGTCACTGGCTGTCGAGAGGCCCCTGCAGTGGTTTCAGAAGTGATAGAGTTTTACAAGATAGGGTTTATCACGTAGAGAAAGAAGACATGTATTACACGTGAAGGAATGTCTCATCCAAAGGCACAAAGGCCTTTATGTGACATGTACTTTTTGGAAGAAACGTGTATCTGGAAACTATAAAGTGTATTTATTCAATCAAGTATTAACCTTCTATGAAAATGATTGGTAGGCAAATTTGATTAAACCTAGCCCCATAGTTTACATTTATTCTTTTTTAGGAAGACCTAATTCATAAAAGGAACTATGGGGATGAATTTTGGGCATTTGTTCACAGTCACATATCTGCCCTGTTCTGCAAAGATTCCTGGTAACCTATGAGACTCATTTAAGATGTTTAAAAATGGTACCAAGATGAAATTTCTCTGTGGAGTATTTAGTGTACACACAGAAATAAGATCATTATATTTTCATTACTGTATATATAAGTAGGTCAAAGAAGACTTGGATATCTGAACCAACATTGTGGCGAAGCAGTTTTTCTTCTAGTTACAGAACAAAAGGAAACTTATTGTAGATGGTATTTAAAATAGCCTTTTAAATTGCCACGCTTATTTTGACTATTCTGTTCATCTAGCTTATGGGAAAATTATCTCCACCTTGTATATGTATTTGACCTACACACATACATTTTTGTAGACTGTCATTCCCTTGGTTCTAAAAGCCTCACTATGACATTTAAGGGCTCCAGAATCTGCCCCAGCTTCCTACTACAGCATTGTCTTTGTTCTACAGAGATTTTATTCTGGCTCAGCTGGGCTCCTCCTCCTTGAATATGCATGCCAAATTCTTATCTCCTGCCTTGGTTCATTCTCTGCCTGTACTGCCTTATACCACTGTCATTACTTATCAACTTTTATTTGGCCATAAAAGTGTTTATTTTTCGGGGCGCCTCGGTGGCTAAGTATGGTAAGCGTCCGACTTTGGCTCAGGTCATGATCTCACAGTTCATGAGTTCAAGCTCCACATCGGGCTCTGTGCTGCCAGCTCAGAGCCTGGTGCCTGCTTCCAATTCTGTGTCAACCTGTCTCTCCCCCTCCCACGCTTGTGCTCTGTCAAAACTAAACATTAAAAACATTTTTTTAAAGCATTTATTTTTCACTGTACATTACCATTTCTTCTCTTTGGTGGTCTGCTCTCAGAGGGCAGGCATCTTTGTCTTTAGAGCACTTCACAAAATATATAAGCTTTTATTTAAAGTTTCTGAATGAGGGGGCTCCTGGATGGCTCAGTCGGTTAGGCATTCGACTTCGGCTCAGGTCATGTTCTCACAGTTTATGGTTCGAGCCCTGTGTCAGGCTCTGTGCTGACAGCTCAGAGCCTGGAGCCTGCTTCAGATTCTGTCTCCCTCTCTCTGGCCCTCCCCTGCTCATGCTCTGTCTCACTCTCTCTCTCTCAAAAATAAATAAAGATTAAAAAAAAATTAAAATTTCTGAATGAGGAAGTTTTTATGTAGTGCTTATAAGAGCTAATGGAGATGTGCTCTGTATGCTCAGAGATAGGAAATAGTGGGATGTGTGTGTGTTTATGTTTTCCATTTCAAACCTTAGATGAAGTATGCAAAAACTCTAGGGTATGTAACCCACCAAAATTGGCTTGTTGAGAACCTTCTTTTTCTACACATTACCAACCAGTGGTAATTAGCTTTTATTGTTAAACAGCTCCATTTTACCTCTACCAGGTACTCTGGTGACCTTCTTTAGGTTTAACTTTTTCTAACTCAGCATTTTAATATGCTGCCAGTGCTTTAGATCTACTAGGTGGTCAAATACTACATGAATTACATTTTAAGTTTATATTTACACGTAAAATTGTTAACAGGGAACTTGATGGTGTAGCTTTTGTTGGGGATTGCATCTGATCAAATTTCAGAAACTTGAAAGAACCCTTAAGAAGCTACTACTGAAGAATGGTTTTCTAAGAACTGAATGAGTACATCTATTTTTCTGTAAGCCAGTTTAACTTCTGTTGTTTCCAGTGAAGCACAAAAAGCCAGATTGTTTGGACAAGCATCACACCTTCTAATCAGCTTGCCTGAAAGATACTTCAGAAATAGCCTCTGCAGGAGGCCATGGAGTATTTTCAGTCTGTAAGAATCGGAACACCCACTTGTGGGTGGGGGTATAAGATAGGAATACATATAAGAATTAGTTTCAACCCTCTAGGAAACGTACAGCCTAATAATATAAAAGCTTTGTAAGTGAATTGCAGTGCTGTTACCCTGGGAGGTGGCTTTGAGGTAGTCTGCTGCTCTGGCAGTGTTGAACAGGCCCTACACCCATCTGAATATTGAGTACTGAGTACTGATATTTTCCTTATTCTTTATGTCTAACATCCTCCTAGTATATTTCGTGAGTGTCCAAAGTGAAAAACTTTCACAGTACTCTGCTAGCATAGCCTTCTTGGTATTTTTTCCTGGTGTGAAATCACATTGAGTCATTAGGCACTGGTTGAATGGTGTTTTGTAACCCATCCCACATTCAGGTGCATACATGCGCCCCTCATCTGAAATAGGCACTATTCCCCAAAGCCCATTTATGATTTCTGCCACTGTCTCCCCAAAACGGAGATGATTCTGTTTCTCATTTTGCATCTCATTTTAGGCTCTAATAGATATTTGTGAGAGAGAATAAGGAAGTGGGAGTATTTAATATGCAGTACTTTGGGGAAAGAATATTAAAATCAAGTTGGTCTTTTCTATCAGCTCATTTAAAGCTGCTGGATGTTGACCTTCTGTACGACAAACAGCCTTTTCCTTAGGCTTCAACGGGGGCTTGGGCTCTCCCATACACTTATCTGCTATTGTCTTACAAAATACATGGAAGATTGTATTGTAATATTGTAATAATTAGTGAGGATTAATTTTGATAATACCTGCGATGGATTTGGAAAAAGACTTATTTAATCTTTGAACTGTTTTTCTGTTAAAGTACATACATCTTCTTGTATCAAATGCCTCCTCTGTGTCCTCTTATCTGATCTCAAAGATAATAGTGATAATTTGAGTTTTTTCTTACATAAATTAGGGATGCTAGTGATAACACCCAATTTATAACCCTGATATTAGGATCAATTGAATATTAAGGTATGTAACCTTAATGTAATGTAACCAAGAACAGTGTCTGGCACATGGTAAGTGCTTAGTAAGTGTTTGGAGCTATCATTATCTATGTTATTATGATTTTCTATGTATGAAATCATTAAGGTATGATTGAAACATTATTATGGTTCTCCAGCTTTGTGCTAATAGTTTTATTTTTCCGTTTAATCCTTGTAAGGTCCCTGTGAGGTGAGGACTTTGATTTACATCAGATTGTAAACGAACAAATAGAGGCTTCAGGGAACCTAAGGAAATTATTCCTTAGTTATATAACTGGTAAGGCACCAGAGCCAAGACCTGAACTTGGCTCTGTGCACGTCCAAGCCCTGTGTTTTCAGTGCTTCATAACTTTGGAGGGCTCCAGTACGAGTATCAGTTTCTGGCCACTAGTTCATAGTATGCCCTATTGCGGCCAGAACTTCACCAGTGATAATACATTCTTTTTTTGCCTTTTAAGTTTTTTTTGAAATAGTAATACACTAATTCCTGTTTGCCTTAATTCTAGCCTATTTATATTACTTAATTCTTCTTTTTGTTTTAAGCAAGCCCCATGCCCAGTGTGGGGCTTGAACTTCGTGACCCTGAGATCAAGGGTCCCATGCTCTACCACCTGAGCCAACCAGGTACCCCTTACTTAATACTTCTAAAGATATGTGGCCGAATTAATACAGGCTCATTTCTCATTTTTTAATGTTGAAAATAAGGGAGTCTGCTTTTCCTAGCCACTCTTGAAAACTTCCCAGTGCAGAGAGGTTAGGAATGAACTCTGGTGGTTATAGCTGAAACTCCCATCCTTTTCTTTTCTTTTTTTTTTCCAAGCCACTTTAGGGTAATCACTTACTAAAATTTTAACGGGCTAAGTGAAGGTATGGAATAGAATATGGAACAGTTTGATTGGCAGATTCTTGCTTAGACCTTGGGATGACTGATTGACCACCACTGCAATTGTAGATCCAGTTTAATTCTCAACCCCCTTTGGATGCCACATTTACCACTTACTCTATTTGTTTTGTTATTTATTTATTTATTTTTGTTAGATTCTTTACATGCACAGATCCTTAGGAATTTGAAAGACGTTGTTGGCTTAAGTTGCATTTCAGGAATGCTTTACCATGGGTTCCCTATTTACCTTTACCAGCGTGAGAATCCTTGTTGAACCAACGGGGTTCTGTAGCCAGGCAGAAGCAACAATAGAAGGGCAGATGTGATCTGCTAAAAACTTTGATGGTTTAGTAAATACTTTGATACTTTACTAAAACTGTACTTCAATAAAATATAAAGATGTCTGTCAGGACAGTCTGCTTGGACCCTCATTTAATTGATAAATGTTGGATGAGACAGATGTGGGTAGTATTTAATAGACTATGCTCAGTGTAGTTTTCAGATGCTGAGTTTAAGATGTATGTAAAAGGAAATCTAATTTTTTAAGTGTCCAGTTTATGAATAGTTGCTTAATAGGATACTTAGAACTAGTGTGCTTTTTTTCTATTGTTTTTAATAATGGCGTATGTGATCACTTAAACTCTTAGGACATTGTTTATTCTTTGGTCCAATTTTAATTTGGGTATAAGAGTCAACAGCTTTGAATTTTATTTAATGTTGCATTAAAACTTGGAAATGATGTAAAGCTGGGTAGTCTCTCTAGTATAATACACCCAGTTGTTATTTTCCCTTTCTGTTAAATGATACATAATGTTTTTTAAATGCATGTTTAATACCTAAAATACTCTATTCTAGGTAAGTTTTAACTTGGTATAAAGCAATAGTTTCAAGATTCTTAGTTTGATTTTTTTTTTTTTCCCTCTTCAACTATCCTCCCCTCTCCCCACCTCCCTCCCCTTAGCTTTTTGTCAGACATCTCCTAAATAGTTCGCAGGCATTATACTAGTAGAAGAAATATAGTAAGTGTCCTATGGACTAGACCCATTTTGATGTATTTCGGATTTTCTTACATGTATAGAAGAAACCATTTTGCTGAGCTAAAGTTCTTACCTTCTTGCATATATCTTTTTCCTTGTATATGTCTCATCATCCAAATAATTGTCATTTTGCTAGAAACCTGTATGATTTCAGATTGTGTCTCAGGCAGTGGTGTATTGGAAAATCTCTTGATGAAGGGTCAAGGCCTGTGAATCCTACACTCTTTTGCTCTGCATCTTTGGACAAATCACTTCATTTTTGTGTGCCTCAGTCTCCCTCCTTCCTAAATAAAAAGAAATTGGGCCAAATGATCTGTTTCCTTTTTGTTCCAATATTAAGACCTTTCCCCCCAGCAACATATTATTCTGTCAAAGATTTTATTGCCTCTGGAGATTTGAATCCCCATTTTGTGAAATGACACTTCATTCTTGACATGTTTAATGGCATCTACAGTCTAGTCTATGAACAGAGTGCCATCATGTATGATTTTTGCTTTATTTTATGGCCCTTCTTAACTTTTTACGTAAGATTTCCAAAATGAAGTTTCTCCACTTTGTGATTATAAATCCTCTTCATTACGGTAATGTGTGGCAGGTACCAGGGTGTGCAAAATAGGATAAAGACAAGGTTTCATATTTCAAGGATGTAAGGCAGTTGTAAGAGAGGATAAGAGATGAGTTTATCTTGGTTTCTTCAGTGTGGATGAGAAACCAGGCATGTGGGTATTGGTAAAGGTACTAACTCCGACAATTGAAGGTGGATGAGAGTGGATGTTAGGCACTCGTGATGCCATTGTAGAGTCTGAAGTGACTCACATTTAGTTGAGTGGGAGGTGCAGGTTATACTCACACTGGGAAGTAAGAGAGAGGAAGGTTTGGAAAACTACTGAAGGTTGTGAGTGTTTATACAGAAAGGGAGTCAGTGCCCTGAGCGTAAAGGACTAAGAAATTTGAAATTAATCTTAAAGCATTAAGGAGTCCCTGAGGGATTTGAAGCTGAGAGTAACACAATCAAATGTGTTTCCTGGTGTTGTTTGAATTAAAACAATCTTTATGAGACTTAAAGCAGAGGTTTCATCTGTATTTTCCACCAATGGAGTTTTCTAAATTCCATGTTTTGGAATACCTATTAAAGGTAACTCCCCTAATCTATAATACCCCTTTCTAAAGCCTTCCTGCTAGGGGTGATTGTTGCTTTGAACTCTAACACCTTTTCTACAGCTAATCGTTAATTTCTTACGGACTTACTTCTGTATGCTTTGTTCTCTCAGGTTTACTCATTTGCCACCCTTTGTGAAACATGCTGGCCCTTAAAAAACTTAGACTGTGATATGTATATGCCTTGATGTGTTTTTGAGACTTGTTCCTGGTGGGGTTTTGCATTTAGAAGCAGATAAAAGTATAGTTCCTCCTTTTGGATGCATTTTGAGGTCTCTGGCCTGAATTGTGATTGGAGATCACATTCTTCTGTGTACTTCTCAGCTCTTTGGAGGCTCTGGTGTAACCACCTGTCTGTAAAGCCTTAATGCTGTCACAGGACCTTTGCTACTGCCTACCAGAGCCAGAGCTTTTATTTAGTGATAGTGTCACTTTTCAGACAGCCCTATCAAGACTCAGCTTTTGATATGAACAGCAATTAATTCTCATTTTAAATAGGCACAACCATGATCTTATCTATTCCTCCCAGCTGAAGAGAATGAACAGAGCTTTTCAAAAAAGTCTGAAGTGGCAAGCATCTAATTTTCAGGTTTAATGTTGATAGTCCTGGGTCAGTAATTGACAAATGATAGAAGTTGTTCAATGCTGATCTTGCCAGTGGGAGATTTTTCAAATGTCCTTAGTTTAATAAAGAAGGAATTGCTTTGTTCATTTATAGACCTTATCTCTTTAATCTGTTGGTATTAATGTCCACTGTCACTGATCTTTTGTTGATGAGTCCAAGAGAAATGAGAGCAGTTGTGTTTTTCGGGCAAAGGCATTTTGATGGACTTACTATTGAACGTGATGTAGTGGGATTTTAAACTCTACTATGTACATGTAATGAAGTGCTAATTCTTATCCATAGATATCTTCATTCCTTTTAATTCTGTGTATTTTGATTAACTTGTGTTTTGATAGCCTATTCTTAGTATATGTGTTACTTGTCCTTGAATGTTTAATGTATAATTAGTTTTAGTTGCTGATGAATAAATGAGTTTTTAATTACAAGGAATATATTGTGTTTCAAACTATTCCATTTTCCAGACCTAATTACTTTGATAAATCTATTTTTATCTCTATTTTGTCCGGTGTGATCTCATTTACGAAGAACAATTTGAGAAGCCATTGGCTAGAGCATTTATTTGCCTGGTACTTCTAACTGCTTTCCTTGCTTCCCCTCAAGTAATCTCAGTATTGCTTGTCTTTGTTTATTATATCACTTGTAGGGTTGTGAGAAATTCCAGAATAAACCTGAGTTTTAAATTGCTATCTTTGGAGTAGATTGGTGTTCAGTGTTGTACTCTCTGTATCATCTTTAAATATTTAAATTGCAGACTCTCTGGCTGCCTATTAAATTAGATCCTTCACTTAGTAGTTTTGACATTTCATAACCTTGCTCCTCAGGCATTAAATATTCACCTGTTTAAATGGCAGTGAAAATTTAAAATCCAAACCCATTCTGTTAATCCAGTGAATGTAGATTGGAGAAGAGCTTGCAGTTGGTGAAAGAAGAATCTATTTTGACTCCAGTGGATCATATGCTGCAGGGCCATTGTATTGAAGTATTTCTAATACATAATTTGCCATAAGACAAAGCCGTTTCTTGGGTCTTCTCCAAGGGGTATTAACCTTGAAGGACCATAAAAATAGACTTAATACTTTGAGGCTTATGATAGACCAAGAGCTCCTGTAGGGGAGCATTATTCAAGGCACCAGTACAGGCTCCACATCCAGAAAAATCAGAATGGAGAAGGTTGCTGATAATTACCAGTACAAAATTTATCCTACTGGGGGAGTCTTCTTCCTACTTTGATCTAAGTACATTCTGTTTATAATCCTTTGAGATAGAAGAAGAAATATTTTGCTTTTCTTGGAAGGGAGGATGTTACTGACAGTGACATCCTTGATAGAGCAGGAGAAGGGCCTGCAAATCCTAAGAAACAGGTGTAGGGGCAAGACATGACACATTGGTCTGGGTGAAGGATGGTTGCCCTTCATTACATTTTTATTTCTTGGAAGTTCATGAGGGATAGAGGGGGGATACATTGCTCATTTAATCACATTCTCAGAAAGTAATAAACAAACGTGAAAATCTAAGTATCATGTGAAGTTTCTCCAGTGAGTCTCAATCTGTGGCCACTCATTCTTTCTTGCTAGAAGTTACTTTTTAGAGAACATATTAATGGAAGATGAAATAAAATAACTTTGATATAACTTTAATATCTGGTGGCATCCTGTTTTCTGCTGCCTTAGCTCAGCTTCACTGTGTGTGTGTGTGTGTGTGTGTGTGTGTTAGTGTGAGAAACAACCCAGATTGATTTAATTCCTCCAAACTTTAAGAACAAAAGTTACTGTAGTAAATTGTGGAAAGAAAATTGGACAAGGATACAAGGATCCCGTGTTCAGAGTTTGGATCCAGTGGTATGTTACTTACCTTGTCTATACTATTTGCCCAGCTATAAAATACTAACGTGTGCCCTACCTACCACAGACAAAACTCTATTTTGCATGTGGTAAAGTCTCGTAAGTCCCTAAGTATAAGTTAAATGGAAATATTTGTTACTACCATGAGTCTATATGTGGTAGTTCATCTCTGTCCTGGGACTGGAACCAGTTTTTTGAGAAAGTTACTAAAAAAAATACTCTTTTGAGGAGATTTACTGTTGCTTCCAGGAGTCCTTTTAATGTGGCTGTGTTCTAAAAATGTACCTTGGATTCGTTTTAATCAGGTATGTTAGGATATACTCACATGGAAATTGTTAGAAGGAACCAGTTTATAGTTACAGATCTTTAGAAACGGGGGCCTGGTTGGCTCAGTTAAGCATCTGACTGGCTCAGGTCATGATCTTGGGGTTTGTGAGATCAAGCCCTGCCTCAGGCACTGGTCTGACAGCACAGAGCCTACTTGGGATTCTTTCTCTACCTCTCTCTCTTCCCCTCACCTGCTTGCTCGCTTGCGTGTCCTCCCTCCCTCCCTCCCTCCCTCCCTCCCTCCCTCTCTCTCTTTCTTTCTCTCAGACTTAAAAGGAAACAGCCCTGTTTTCCATGACATGTAGGGCCACATGGGGAAGCACCAAGGATGATCAGGAGGCAGAGAGATGAAGGCAGAGTATGGTCCAGAGCCTTTATTGAAATTCCCAGTGGGAAGGAAAGGGTGAGGCGGGTTAGGTATGCTGAGTTTAGCATTGGATAGCTTGAATAATTTTGGAGGGCTCTAGATTGGGGGTGGGGAGTTTCTAGTTGTCAGACACCCAGCCCTGGGGTGATTTAGGGTGGGGAATATAGGCTTGGTGTGTGAGAATTTGATACATGAGAAAAGGTGTGGGATTGGTTTGTTTATATATCAAAGGCAGGCTCACAGGAGAGTCATTTACTATCTCCAAGAAGTAGTTATCTCTGGGAGGGGCAGTCTTCAGGATCCAGGCCCCAGATGCTAGAGCATCAAGAATACAGAAAATAAAATCTAGTCAATACAGGCTAGAAATTAAAGCAGCAGTGTGAACTTGAGACCGGACATTGAAGAAAAACAAAAGCAGATAACATAACTGACCCAAGTATGTTTTCAAAGCTTTTATATAAGCACTAAATATAAACCCGTTTTCCTAAATATATTTTAGGATAACTTTTAAAACACTCCACCCACACTCCTCTGAAATGCACAGAGCAGTAAATGTCACTGCCTGAGTAAATTATTCTGGAACACAGTAATGGACTCAGGTTACTCTCAGTTTTAATGGTCTGTGTCTTTCTCAGATGCATGTAGAGGTAAATAATGTTTATAGTCACCTAGGTTTTTAGGTTCTGTGCGAAGAATTCTGTGTACATTAGAAATTATTAAGATTCCTAATCATACAGTGGAGGTACGGTCACGTGGTAATAGACTTAAATTTGCACGAGTTCACAGAGCCTTAATGAATTGAATGTAGTTTTGAGCCCAGGCACACTGGTTGGAAAGCCATCACCTAAAACTACCATTATACTGCCTCATGCCTTGCTTGAGCTCCTGGAGTGGCTGTCTGCCTCCATGGCCTCCTTCATCAGTCCTTGGGAGAGAGAATGTACATATGCTTACTCTGTTGCCCATGGGAAGTGGCTCTTCCTAAAGGGAATGCTTTAGTCACATGATCCTGAGCAGACTACAGCTGCCTTGCTGAGAGTTCTCAGTCTCCGAAAGCAAGAGTTTAAGTGGTGGGATTTGTAGCTTTAATTGAGAATTGGGCTTTAGAAAAGAAGTGGGATATTCATTGTTTTCATATTACTGAGGGTATCTGTAATTCATTTGCTTTTTTTTTTCCTTTTTTTTCTCCTTCAGTTTATAGTAATCCCAAGACTAGGTTCCACTTGAATTATTTTGTTGATCACTTGGAATTTTCCTTCATATTTTTCACTTACATTTAAGTTCCTCAATCTTCATTCTTAAGTGGTGAGGCATAGAGAAAAAGTGCACATGCATAATTATCTCTCGGCACTCCACCACTCTTCCAAATTCCTTGTGTCTGTAGTATAGGACAGTGTTCATGCAACTTCAGATATAGCCTGTGGACCAAGAGGTGTGTTTTCACTTGTTAATGAGCAAACTTGTTGAATAAAAGATAAGAGTATTAAATGTTAACACTAGTGGGGCAGGGATGAAAGATAGCAAGACCTTTTTTATAAAGTAATATAAATCCGGCTTACTTTTTTTGTGAAAAGCCGAAAAGGAAATGGTGATAACACCGTGGGCATAATTTAAACCATGGAGAATATATTTGAAAATACCAAGAGCTTGTTGAAATTGAAGACCTTTTTTTTTGTTGTTTAATTTTGTTTTTGAAATGAGCAGTGGACTAGTTTAAAGGTGGATACTTACAGATGAAAGTAGCAAGCAGAAGTTACCATGTTACAGTACCTGAGCAAATCAATACGAGTTAGACCCATTGGCCATTTTTATGAATGGTCTGGAAGATGGAGGCTATATTGTGACCTTGTAGTTAGGTAGTCCAGAAAAGTTTAGAATTAAACCAGAGGGAATGTGGTCAGGAATAGCATATGAGATTCAGAGCTGTCTGAAAATTGGCAGAGATAGGTGTAGGCAAAGAGCTGTCGATTATGTTTTGGGTAAGCTCTCGATGACTGCATGAACTGTCCCTTAAATCTTGTGGTCTAGGAAGCTTGCTCTGGGCCCACAGGATCACTGGTTATTAGATTGGTTTTACTCAGCAAATGTTCTAGCATCTATCATATGCCAAGATGCTGAGTATAACAGTGATAAGAGTGAGAGGTAGTTCCTTAGTGCATGGAGCTTACATGAAGAATGTTGATTATCAACAAATACAGGCAGACTTATTTTGTCTTCTATCCTTGTAGAATTTTGAACATTATATCTTAGAAGCTTTTTGAAAGGATACATAAAATGGTAGTTAAAGCCAATAAAAGGGACTTAAGACCTTTTAGAAAATAAATGTTACAGAGACTTGTGGACAAGAAGACGATAGACAAGGAATGGCTAGAGATAATAGCTTGTTCACATACTTAAATGTCCGGAAGTTTAGGGATGATAAAATGCTATTTTGAAATGAATCAAAAAGGCATACTTAGTGATAATATGGTAAATTTTTAGAAACTTTGTACCATCGCCTGCAGAGATGGGAGAGGCTCAAAAACAGGTCACAAAAATGTGTTGGATGAATTTAGAGTTCTTAAACTGAATTACTCGATCTGTAGCTTAGGGGGTTGGCCCCAGTGAGGACATCCTGTTACCCTAAGTAGTACTTGCTCTGTGCACCACTGGTTTGTTTTGAAAACCTGCAAACCTAGGGATAAATATGATCTCTTTTCTCCTCCTGGGGGAATGGCATTTTCTATTTCTTGATCATTTCTCCAGAAAGGAGTAAAATGGTTAACGCAGGACTTATTTTTAACATCCGTGTTTGTTATGTGCTCCATACGGAAAAGCTGCTGACTAACTTTAGGCAGTCGTTGAGTTTCTGAAGGGAGGTAACTGAGTGTGTGTAGATGCTTAATTTCATTTTCCTTTCCCAGGTTTCCTATGCTCGCCCAAGTTCAGCTTCTATCAGAGATGCGAATTTGTATGTCAGTGGACTTCCGAAAACAATGACCCAGAAGGAGTTGGAGCAGCTTTTTTCACAATATGGACGCATCATTACTTCTCGTATTCTTGTTGACCAGGTCACTGGTAAGTCGGCAGCTGCTCTACACAATCTTTGACACTTTCTGAGTGGCAGATTGTGAAATATTTTGCCTTTCTGTACAGCAGTCTTGCCTCTAGAACATATCAAAGGTATATGTGCACCAGAAAATGCAATTTTCTGCTGGAATTGTTCATAAATATGCATGGATAAAAATAGATTGTGGAGTGAAGTGAGCGAGCTTGAGTCATTTCCACCCTGAAGGGGCAGGTTCGAAGCCTGTTTTATGGCATGTAATAAATTTGTAGATGATGATAATCTCATTTCTAAGCTGCTGCATGAAAAAAGCCCCCATTCTCCATAAAGTACTCCTCCTAATAAGCTGTCTTGTTTTTTTGTAAAAAGCATAGTTTAATACAGCAGAATGCACCTAGTTCTCTAGGGGAGGATGACACCATGTCCGCACTAGCTGTTCAGGCTGGTTTCCAGGTCCATGCTGGATTGTATGGGCGTGTGTAAAAGGTTGACTTTTTGAATGTTGAAATATTTTATGCCTAGTGTATCTTTTGACCAACTGAAATGAGAAGACTATCAGTGTATTAAAACTTTTGTTGGTAAGGGAGCTCTTTTGCCAAAGCCTTTAAGAAAAGCAATACTGATTTGATTACAGATTTTAAAAATAAATGGTAATTTTCTATTATGAAAATAATGCTTATTTTTAAAAAACATATTGAAAATAGAGCAACATGATAAGAAGGGGGGAAAATTAACCTTAAGGCCATATACTCAAGCAGTCACATTAAGGCTTGGGGGAAAATGTAGACAGATTTTCCTCTTTAATATGCTTCATGCTCCTTCCTTTTCTTTCCTCTCTTTTACTTTTCCGGTTTTCCTTCTCCTTTTCTCTCTCTGTCATAATACCAGCCGAAGAGATTCATTATGTATTACAATGTCTATTGTCTTTTTAAAGTAAGCAGTGGACATCCTCATAATGCTTTGTGTTTCTGTGGTGTCTGTTATTTCTCCTCTTTCATTTCTCATTTTGTTTATTGGAGTCTCTCTTTTGTTTCAATGAGTCTGGCTAGAGGTTAATCAGTTTTGTTGATATTTTCAAAGAACTAGCTCCTGGTTTCATTGATCTGTTCTGTTGTTGTTGTTTTAGTTTCTATATCATTTCTGTTCTAATCTTTAAAAAAAAAAAAAAAAAAAAAAGAAGCAATAGATTAACTACAGAATAAAATCAGGCCAAGTTTTTATTTCTTCAAGTGAAGCTCAGTTGAGTTGATGTGAGTTTGAGTGGAAGCAGCCCGTGTTACGCTCTTCTGTACTGTTAATTGGGCTCATCCATAGGAGGCACCACACTTAGAGTTTTGGGTAGAGAGAGATCTACCTTCATACACATATGCTTGGGAGAATGGCCAATAGGTTGTGCTTTGTGAAGAAAATTTAGGGAAGGAAGGTAAAAATAAGGTCTTTTCATGATGACTGTGTTTTATAATCTTTCTTACATGTTCTTTCATTCTGTGCTGTATCACACAGACTGCTAACCAGGAAAAGAGAAATCGAGGTTTAGCAATCCAGATAAATTGGCTTAAAGCAATAGAAATGCCCTTTTATTTGTTCATATCATTTATGCTTTTTAAATTATCCTTAATGAGGACTTGGTGAATTGAGAGTAGATGTCACATCTGCTACAGAATGCCCATCTCCTTAGGTGCAAATCCATCCTGAGTACATTGGCTCCCAAGGAGACTTACTTCATCCCTTCTGGGGTTAGTCATTGGTTCTTAAGTGTGGTCCCACCCCTGCAGCATCAGCATCCTCCTGGAACTTCACTAGAAATGCAGATTTCTGGGTTCCATCCAGCACCTAATGAATAAAACTCTGAGGATGGGCATTGTATGAAGCCCTTTGGGTTATTCTGGTGCATGCTCAAGTTTGAGGACCTCAGCCTGAGATGACTCCGTCCGTGTAGAGGCTCTTGCATTGCTCATCTTATGCTTTCCTTGTGGAATAGTTAAGTTCTTGGGGGTTATTAATTCTTCACACTAGTGAAGAATATATTTGCTGTCATTTCACCATTGTATCTTCATACTTATGGCTTTCAAGGTGAAATTATTCACTTTATCTGAAATGAAAAATAAAACCCTGCAATTTTGTTATTCAGCCATCAGGTGGTAATGTGCAACTGATGTAACTTAAATCAGAAAGGAAAAGTGGTATGGGCTGACATAAGTGTATATGGAAGAAATGCCTATCCACTTAGAAGAAAATTCTAAGCCATTGAATTTACACAGTATTAATTACAAAACAAGTAGAACTTCATTCCTTTTTAAGGTTCCTGTAAATCGTGATGGTCTAGTACATTTTCTCAACCTTTCTCAATAACCTCTCATTCTAGACTCGTCTAGCTACCTTTCCCAAGCTGGTATGTCTAGTACCAATTTGCTTGCCCAAAAAGTATTTCCCTGCTACTGTTTTATCTCCAGATGGCCGGCTATGGGTTGACCTCAGCTAGCCCATTTAAGCTAATTAAATGGAATGGGTTGGGTTTTTGTCTGCCATTTTTCAGAAGCTGGACAGGTATTTGGCCATCCCTCTGCTTTCCTATTCTTGTCTGTCAGAGTGGGAAGAACATGAGACAGAGAATGGCATTTCCATTGGAGTAATACTGCTAAAGCCAGAAAGCTTTGAGACTTTATTTCTATTTTATTTATTTAAAAATGTAGGTCCTCTTTTATCCCTTTTTCAGCTTATAATAGTTAAAAGCTGTGGGGGAAGTTTCCAGGAACGAGAAAACCCTCTTTGGACACTTTCTTAAAGGGCCAGTGTCCTATGTAATATTATTAAGTAGAATTTTATTATTAAAAAGTTGGATGTAATATCTTTCTACGCCTGTAATATATTTTTAGCATAGCTTTGTAGCATTTTTAGCAAATGCCTGGTTCTGTTCTTCTTACAAGAAAGGAAGCTACTGTGCCCTTCATTTCTGAGCTGCTTATCCAACAGCATAAGAGAACTGGAGCTCAAGCATGTTGTTGTTGACATTATTAAAGAACATCAGCATATGGGGGGGAGCGGAGAGAAGACAGCAGGTAGGGAGAACATGGGCATACTGGTGTGCTGTTTTTCTTGGCTTATTGGTAGGCAGGTGATAATGGGTATTCAGATTGTGTAGATGACTTCATTTAAAAAAAAATACAAAATTGTGATTCTAGACTGAATTGCTACAGAGGTAAGGTAAAACTCTCCTCCTCCTTTTATTTTGTGGCAGATGTTATATGTAGGTGAAAACTTGTTTTTAAGGAGAAATTAATTTATCCTTTCTTCTCTCCTTCCCTTCTCCTTCTGCTCCCTCTTTCCCAAATCCTTACCCAAATTTACCAATAGGCAT
The DNA here is from genome assembly GCF_027475565.1 of Acinonyx jubatus. NCBI lineage: Eukaryota > Metazoa > Chordata > Mammalia > Carnivora > Felidae > Acinonyx > Acinonyx jubatus. The sequence goes on from NC_069391.1 coordinate 46,267,338, forward strand.
ATCAAGGGGTGTAGGTTTTATTCGATTTGACAAGCGAATTGAGGCAGAAGAAGCTATCAAAGGCCTAAATGGCCAGAAACCGCCTGGTGCCACAGAGCCAATCACTGTAAAGTTTGCTAATAATCCAAGCCAAAAAACCAATCAGGCCATCCTTTCCCAGCTGTACCAGTCTCCAAACAGAAGGTATCCAGGACCACTAGCTCAGCAGGCACAGCGTTTTAGGTAAGTCTGGTCTGGTTCTTATGCCCAGCTACTAAACTCAGAACTCTCAGGTTCACTGTGCAGTACTTTTATTGATAGGATCTCTTGCTTTGCTGTTCTGTTGTTGTTGTTGTTGTTGTTTTCTTTCTTTTTCTTACTGGCACAGAGAAAACCTATTTGAGGTGCAGTGTCTTATGCTAATATTAAAGGTGGTAACAAAAAGGGACGATAAGCTGTACTAGTGATTCTCAACTGGGGAGTAATTTTGCCCCTCAGGGGACATTTGGCAGTGTCTGGCGACATTTGTGTGGACATGACTTGGGTGCAGTGTGGTACTGGCATCTAATGGGTAGAGGTCAGGGATGCTGCTGAACATCCATCCTTCAGTACACAGTATAGGCTCCAACAGCAACAAATCATATAGCCCCAGACGTCCATAGTGCAAGGTTATAAACTCCGACCGGCAGAATGCTGGGTTGTTTCTGTTTCCAGTACTTCTGATTTCTCCTTTTTAGTTTTTTTCTTGATAAGATTTTATTCCTGTATTTCAGCTTTTAGGTCAAGCTCTTTCAGTTACTTTGTTTTATAATATGTACACCACTAAGGATATGTAATCTACGTGAAAACATTGTTTCTACAAATGGATTCCCTTCACCTTTTAAAATTTTATTTCTTGTATTGTAGGGGTTGGCAAGCCTCCTCTGTAAAGGACCACATAGTAAATACTCTAGACTTTATGGGTCATGGTTTCTGTTGCATACCTTTTTTTTTTTTTTTAACAACTCTTTAAAAATATAAAAGCCATTTTTCACTCCTGGGCTATACAGAAACAGATGGCAGTCTGGATTTGGCCTGTGGGTGGTAGTTTTCAGACCCCTGTATAGTCCATAGAATGACTCTGCATCTTCAGCCCAAAGAAGGCATTCTGTCTTGTAGACAAGCATAAATATTTCAGTTTTTCAAGTTTTATTTTAAACTTGGGATAACAATCAAATCAAGAGTCATTTTAAAAACATCTCTAATCTGCATGTGAGAACAGTGACTTTAAACACAGCACAAAGAACTTCTGGTTTCATAAGCAAAGTCACCCAGTTTGTTTTTTTTTCCCCAGAACATTTTTTTAATATCCTTTTGGCCATATGGTATACTGCAGCCATAATTCCATCTAACCCCATGCTAATTTTTTTTCTTTTTAATCCCAAGTGCATATCAGTTTTCTTTCTTTCCTTGCAGGGGTAGAATAGTTAATTACTAAAAATAGGATCACAAATGTAGCTTAATGAAGAGTTATGTTTTTGAACTTAAATCACATGCGTTTTTTTTCTTTGGGGTATTGAGAGTGCTGAAAAGAGTGGAGATAAAATCGGTCAGATATCTGCTTTTAAAAAAATACTTGTGTCACCTGAGGTGTGAGAAGGAAATTTGCCATAAACAGTATGGTCACTTCCTACTTAGGGTAGCTTTTGCCCTGGGAGTAGAGGTGGTACTATCAAAAGGCTCCATTTGGAGCTGGATGACTGGGTACCCAGTCGATTGAGCCTTTTTTTCACTCTCTGTTTTAACTTGGCAAGGTTAAAAAAAAAAAAAAAAAAAAGGCATTGTCAGAAAGCACACCTGGTACCTTTGACTTTGGTGGATGATAGTGGCCATGGCTTCAGGGAGAGGTGTGCGAAGCAGCTGGATGCTTGCCCTCGTGGAGAAAGAAATCTCATAAAACCATTTTTTTTAGCTCTGCCTGTGGGTTTCCTCTGTGGCATCTTAAAGCGAATAATACTTTCTGGAAATTTTGCACAGACACATTTGAGGGATTTTAGAGGTGTTTCCTGGACAGCCCATCCAGTTGACTTCAGAGCTCTTTGGGGCCTAGAAAAGAGTTTTGAGCTTACAGAGAGGAAGGTTCTTTGAGACTTACAGGTTGATTTCAACCCTGTGAAAATAAAATAAAATGTTTGATGTTAATAGAAAGCTGTTTTCATTTTAAATTGTTGGTTATTTCTGGTGTTTTCCAATTTAAGCTCTCGATTTGTTTTATGGCAGTTATTAAGTAAAACTCTGTTCTGAGAGTCAAGATTGAATTCTGAGGAAGATTGGGCCAGAGGCCTGAGATGACAGTATCTTCAGGAGAATGCCTGATTACTGAAATGGCCAGGCATGCAGGGGACTCCCAGGACTAGGCTGATGACTACTGTATCTGCTCACAGCCCCACCCAGCCCACTCCCTGCATGTTCTCTGCTTCTTACTTGTGGTTCTGTAAAGCTTTCCAGGATGTTATGATGGTCAAATTTATTATCTTGCTAAATATATTTCTGCCCATCCTTTGCTTTTATCTTTTTATTCCATATGTTACCAACTTGAAATTCTTCCTTTCCCTGACTCCTAGAAAAAGAAATTCTGAAAAAAGGGGAATGAGAATTGTCTGTTATAAGGAAAACTCGGTTTTAGAAATTGAGGGTGATTTTTATTGTCCAGGATTTTTATTGACTCTTGTCTCTACCGCCCTATGATCTTTTCCTCCCATAATCTCTGTCTAGATAATAAGTTATGAACTAGTCTTTGAGCTCAGTGAAAGCATTTGGTCTAGACTGAGTGTTAGAAGAAATTGGGAGTCCTATCCCTAGGGTTCAGGTTTAACCTGATGTGTGTTTGGCTGCTTTTCTTGAGTATTTTAAGAACTTGGTTGTCATTACCTTGACTACCTCCCCCCGCCCCCCCCAGTTGAATTAACATTGAATCTTCTCTTCATAAAGACCGTGGAATTAAGGACTTGCTTGTTTTGCTAGTATTTTGTTCTTCTCTCGTTCAAATCTAGATCATTACAGAAATACTTTCTTCCTAACGTCTGTGTCCTAATGCTCATAGCCTTCAGTTTATCACCTTCCAGCAGACACTTAGAAAATTTGTTTTTTATGTTGTCATAGTACCTTGGGAGTTGAGAGAGATTGGAGAATACAAGTTATAAGTATAACAATAGTCAAGGATATTTTTAATATTCATGAAATGCACCATATCTTTTAAGGTCAGGAAAATTAAAACCCATGCAATAAAGGTTAAGTTTATTTTTATTAAAAAAATTTTTTTAAACGTTTATTTTTGAGAGACAGAGAATGAGTGGGGAGGGGCAGAGAGAGAGGGAGGCATAGAATCTGAAGTGGGCTCCAGGCTCTGAGCTGTCAGCACAGAACCCGATGTGGGGCTCAAACCCACAAACCATGAGATCATGACCTGAGCTGAAGTTGAATGTTTAACAGACTGAGCCACCCAGGCACCCCAGGGTTAAGTTTAAAAGTGGGCTTGTGAAGTTTATGACCCAGTTAACCCATATGAATAGTTAGAGAATTATTTTAACGTGAGCAAGTGCTTATTTAATTGACTACAGTCTTCAAAATAAAACCATCCTTATTTATTTGGATACATAGTATAATTCAAGCCCCTTAAGTATGTTTTTGGGACACCATGTCTGAATTAAGCTTTCAGCCAAATATTTCATCTCTCTTCTTGTGGAGCAGCTTAAATTTTATTGAATGTGATCTAGTCTAATGGCCTGTGTGCCTGCTTCTATAAGCCTTTATGCATTTGTAAAGTAGCCATTTAAATCAGCACTCGTGTTGCATTTAAGGCAAGTGCTGATGGCACTACCATGATTTCCTTTTGGAATAAACTGGTATCAGTCCTCCTGAGTAATTTTTTTTTCTTGTAGAGGATAGATGATGCCATCTAATTGGACAAGGGGATAAGTTGATGATCTTGTGGTTTAACTTCAGAGCAGATCTGGGCGAGTGCTTTGGAGAGGTTTTGAGAACCAGTTTGTAGACTTCATAGTGTCACTTTCTTAACCACTAGTAATCTCTCTATATTTTTATTTCTGACTTTAATTAAAGTCACATTTCCCCTTTTACTTGTATAGGCCTTCCTGTAGTCTTGTTGGCCAATTTTCTTGGAAGCTAAGCAGATGTCTTCTTTCTGTTCTCTACTTAAAAACCTCTAGTTTTGAAATCAGAATGCTCTATCTAATATGGGGTTCTGTTCAAAATATGGCCTCGTATGAGTTGTATTTGTACTGATAGAAAAATGTTTGTACCTGTATCCCCAGTATATGTTTTTATAAATTATATGAACATGGGCTTCTGCTATTACATTCATTAACTCATAAGCACTAGTCAAACACAGGAAATAAAGATGAAACAATATATTAAATGTCTTATTATCATGCTGACTTACTATACATTTCATTTACCCAGTATTTTAATAATAAATATGCCTTTAAAGCAAGATTCATAAAATTATCTTGGTAATTTTGAACTTCATGTCTGATTTCATGAAAGTGAGACACGTTGGATTATCTTGTGTGTAACCTCATAATGTACTTTGTACTAAGAGTAGGAGAAATAATCTGCTCTCCCTGTTTTGGTTACTTGTGCTTCCCTTACTGGTGTCATCCTCACTCTGATGATGAGGATTTGTATAGAAATCTTTCTGAAGCTACATCTTCTTCAAGGGTTATTTTAATTAAAGCTAGGTTTCCCTATCTAATCCTCCAAATCCACTTAATGTGTTATTTGTAAAGTGGATTATGTCCAAGCTAAAGAACAAGGGAAGAGTGTCACTGTCCCTTTTGAGGACTACTCAGTCTTCCCTCAGGAAAGTATGGGGACTGAGCAAGGGTACTGGGTGCAGTGCCTCAGTTAAATTTGAGTAAAGGATATTGTTTTTAAGTTTATTTATGTAAGTAATTTTTACAAGACCCTGAGATCAAGAGTCCCATTTTCCTCCAACTGAGCCAGCCAGGTGCCCCAAGAATACTTTTAAAGTTAAAAGCATATTTTTAATGGGCATTTTAATATTTTCTTGTCAGACTGTAGTTAATTGTTATTCACACCCATCTGGGTCATTCTGGAGGCTACTAACTTGTTAGGTCTCCATTAAAAATAGGCTTCTGTTTTTAAATGAGCACCTATTAAAAGATGTCTGCCCTTGGGCTCTGGACATACCAGCAAAGATGTATAATTCTGGAGAGTAAGATAGTGGTCATGTGTCTGACCGGTAAACTAGGCAATTACAAGAGAAGATGCCTAGTTTACAGTCTCCCAACTGCTACAAACAAGATTTGGGGTGCACAGTGCCCACGTGAAGTGCCCACTGATTACTCCCAACTCCCATGAGAAATAGTGGGTGTGTGGCACCAACTATTGCATGCAGGCTGGAGTTTTCAGCACTGCCTAGGTCCTGTTTCTTAGATCCCGTGTTCCTCTTTGCTCTCCTTGTTAATGGAGGATGTGGGAGAGGACGATGTGGGAGAGGATGGAGGAGGGAGATGGGGGGAGGGGGCCGGCGGGGGTTGACCAAGAACTTGGCTTAAGTTCCAAAGGACTGAATTTTTCCTGAAAGTGTAAGTAAAGAAATAAGTGGTCAGGATCACAGTGTGTCCTAGGATTTCACAGGTGGGGCAAATATGAGACCCACTGAGAGAGCCCTCCGAGATCCTAGTGTAAAGGCCTAGAACTCCTGCATGGGGAATCCTTGGATTCTCTAAAACCTGTAATTCACTTCCTGGGGCAGTTTTGGTTTCTACCCTGTCTTGAAAATACTGAAAATTTGCTTAGAAGATTGCATTTCTGGACTTCAGGTTGTGGGTTGGTATACTGAACTGATAGTGGCAGAGCGTAACAGTCCCTACCTGGGCTGGCAGAGACAACATAACACTACTTTGAATCGATAAGGTGTCTCTGCATCTGGCCCCTTCAGCACTTTGGAAGGAGACTTCAATATGCCCTTCTTTTCTATAGGTATCACCTCTGCCAAGTGCATTCTTCATTGATCATTCTAGCAATTGCATGAAATTATTTGTATCATATTACTTGAGGGTTGGTGATACTAATTTGTATGCATCTTTATTTCTGGTGTTGGTGGCCTTTCCTTTTTGGAGTACAAAGGCATGACTATCACCTCTGCAGAAAGCAAAGCCTTCCCACCTATGTACTCTTTCCACACATGTGCTTTTTCCTTGCATATACAAATAGGCTCCCCAAGCAGCCCTCCTGATAGTTTTCATTCTGGATTAAGTAGTTAAGGATAGTATTGGTAACCTTATTGCTTTATTTGTCACCAGATAGTTGTAAACCTGCAGCGATCCAGGCCTGTGTTTATGCACAGTGGCACAGTGGGGAATGAACATGTCCCTGCTCCTGAGAGGGTATTGGGACAGGACCTACACACACAGATGAGGGTCTTTTGTCATTGTGATTTGTTTTCTTCCCTTACACTTTGCACTACATCAGCTCAGTTATTTCTTTCTGTTTTCACGAAACACACAAAATGCCCTGGGGTGATTGGGAACAGGAATGTATAAAGGTTCTTTTTCCAATTCTAAAAGACCAGAAAGAGATGTTTTCTTGGCTTTTATAAAACAAAAAGGAATTGCTTTCTCATGTGTGCCCTAGACTCATTTGAGGCCACAGGTTAGACAACAATGTTGAGACATTTTCCATAGGTGTTATAAGAAGGAAAAAAAAAATTGTTCCCCCTGCCTCACGATCTTACTTTGGACAGTATTGAACATTGCAGCAGTTGAAGGTGGTTCTGTCTACAACAAGTTAAGTTATGCCTACATCCTCTGAACACATATAATTAATTGGTATGCATTCTGGAAATTGAAACATGAGAGTGGTCCGTTTGAAACTGACAAGAAAAATCAAGTATTATAAAATCAACTTAAGTTTTGAAATAGGAAAGGGATGGGAAGTTTTAAAGAGTACCTACCCACCCCCAACTATTGAGTTTTAAAAATATTAAGGGAAGCTCAAGTTGGTTGGTTTGTTTCTACCTGGCTTCTTACACCTTGAGTGGGGCTACAGTTCCTGTGGCAGAATCAAAATAAGCATCAGTCTCAGGGTCTGAACTCTTTGCCCTCTTGCCTCCTGGAGCAATGAGTCTGTTGCCTTTCTCTGGTCTTTAGTTGAGCACGTTGAGAAATGACAGACTTAGCTGATACTGTCTGTCAGGTTCTTTCTGCCTGTAAAACACCACTTTGTAAGAAATGAGAGTCCTTCAGAATTGGGAGATTGAAGGGAAATCATAGAATATTGGTGCCACCATTTACTAGCCCTGTGGTCTTGGGCAAGTCACTTAATCTGTGTGCCTTGGTATATTCAGGGACCAACAGAGCTATGAAAATTAATGCTAAAAAAATTCAGCTGAGTAAATGTGAAGATGAAATTGGCTTTATTGAACAATTCATGAATCAAGTAGCATTTTACCTAGCAGACAGAAAAGAGCTCCAAGGAGATGTACAAAATGGAAGGCTTTTATATACAAAATGGGTGGCTTTTATAGGCAGAAGGGAACAGGAAAAGAAAGGTTTTTAACAAAGAGTGGATTGTTTCAGGCCAGGTACCTTCCTTTGGGGGAAGGGTCTTTCCAGCAGATTACCTCACTAGATTTGACCACGTAATTCCAGATTGACTGATTAAAGTTCATATCCTTGAACCTACTAGTAGATACCAAGTCTTAGTTTGCTGACATGGGGCTCCGCACAGGCGATTCCATTTGGGGCCTGTTTCTTTTTTTTAACAGCAGTGTAAAATACATGTAGGTGCATGTGAAGCACTTAGAATTTACCTGGCGGTAGGTGAGAGCCCAAAGATTAACTGTTCCAGAGCCTCCACATTTCCTTTCTGGTTTGCTCAGATGACCACCAGCATTTCCTCTATGTGGCACTAAACACTGTAGCGATAAACTATCCATTGGGAAAAGTAGTGTCTTAATGCCATTGGGAACCCATTCTCTCAAGTTTTGAGACCCAAAGTTTTGAGGCTTCACATAGAATTAATATGCAGATATCCCCTTGGAAGATGGCAATAACAAACCCAGCTCTTTTGAACGTCCAGGGGAAAATGAGAAACTGAAGTTTGCTAAATGTGTGTTTTGCAGGTTGGACAATCTGCTCAATATGGCTTATGGAGTAAAGAGGTAATGACAGAGGTTCATGATACTCATAATCCCTTCCCATAATTGATTAGTTTCTTTGATTTTGGGAGTGTCCCCCTTCATAAGTTTGTGTTCAGTTTTCTTTTGCATGTACAACCTAATGAAAAGCTGCTTTTTGAAGCACGGTTGACTGAAGGAATATTTTTATACTGCTGGATAGATACTCCCGGTCTTTAAAAAACCCCATTATTTGTTGTGTATTGCATCGCGACGTTATAGCATGTTTATGTATGTGTTGGTACCTTCCCCTCCCCAATCCTGCTCAATTCATGAAGCCACTTCTAAATATATTCTAAATATATTTCTTTGCTATTGTGGGTCATATTATCCAATATAGCATACAATGGCCATTTCATAACTTAATGCCTTGTCAAAAGAGCATGTCACTGAAAGCCTTGATTGAAACATCAGGTGGTTGTATGTATCTTTTGATGGGGGGAGGTTTACTCAAAGTCTTGGGATGGGAGAGGGAAAAGAAATAACGTCCATTGCTGTAACCAACCTCTGTTTCTATTTGTGTGTGTGTGTGTGTGTGTGTGTGTGTGCACGCGCGCGCGTGTGTGTATGTGTGTTTCCTGTTTTGTTTAGTAGGTTTTCTCCAATGACCATTGATGGAATGACCAGTTTGGCTGGAATTAATATACCTGGGCACCCAGGAACAGGGTGGTGTATTTTTGTGTACAACCTGGCTCCTGACGCAGATGAGAGTATCCTGTGGCAAATGTTTGGGCCTTTTGGAGCGGTCACCAACGTGAAGGTCATCCGTGACTTTAACACCAATAAATGCAAAGGTTTTGGATTTGTGACTATGACCAACTATGATGAGGCCGCCATGGCGATAGCTAGCCTCAATGGATACCGTCTGGGAGACAGAGTACTGCAGGTCTCCTTTAAGACAAACAAAACGCACAAAGCCTAATGAGCTCTTGTCCTCAGTCCATTTATATATGAAAACTATACAACAAAGGCAAGTTAAGAGAAACTTTATACATTAGTAAATGTCTTTGTAAGTCAGTGTTGAGATGGGGATAAAACGACTACTTAGCATCCTAAGAAATATGTGAGATTTTTTATTGCTAGTATTTGAATTAAAACTTCTTAAATATCTTTTATGTTTGAATATGGACAAGAGGTACAGGGTTTTTACCTGTCACATTGCATTCTATTGCCTTCTTTGAAGAAGGTGGACCTTTTAAAGTGTTTCAGCTAAGGGAAGACATTTCTTTTCTTTTTACATAACTGCCTTGAACCTGTGAGTAAATATTGAGGCTTTGTGTTGTAATTCTTCAGTTGGTTGTGTCTTTTTTTCCCCCTTTTATTTCTTTTCCTAATTAGCTTTGTGTTTGGTTTACATTTAAAGCATTACTGTTATGTCTAAGAAAAGTATTTTGAAGTTTACATTTTTATTTATGAAGTTAAAAACAGTATTTATTTTGTAATTATGATTTGGGTTGGGGAAGGGGGGGGCTACATTATAAACGCTTATTGTAAGAATACTGGAGAACTTTTCGTAAAGCAGTACCTTGCCAAAGAGATAAGAGCCTCTTTGATGTGGGTTTAAAAAAAGCATCTATTTTTATAAAAAAGAAAATTTGGAGAAACTTTTTACTGGTCCTGGAACAAATATTTTGACTTGAATACTTTGAGAAATCTCTTCATATGACACCTAGTGAGCTTTTAAAATTTACCAGGAAATTTGCAGTGGTTGGAAAATTTAGAAAGATTTATGATGTAGAAAAACTACTTTTGAGATCTTTGTATGAAAGGAGTAGAATCAATGGGGGAAACACTGCTGGTTTCATTTTTGTAATCACCAGTGGAGCGTCTGATCATCCTGGTTATTATGTGATAGGTGGCTCACATTGATTTGTGATTTTGAAACAAATAAAAAAAATTTACAAAAGAATATATAAGAGCAGGCAAGAAATTTAAATTACCAAGAGATGGGGGAAAAAAAAATCTGTTCTTCCTAAAGAAATCCCTTCAGATAGAGCTCATGGTGTTTAGTGATGTACTTGCAGTATTGTTTGAAGAATTGTTTTGTCTTAAGGAAAAAAGATGTTGCACATGATTTGTACTGCAGCAAATCGGCAAAAGTGATCTGAGTTGGATATATTTGAAGGTATTTTGAAAGTTACGTTCAAGGCTAACACCTGAGCTTTGTGTAATGTAAATAAGACCTTGTGTTATTGAACCTTTCAGCTAATTTGATTTTTTTTTTCCCTTACATGCCAAGTGATGTTCAGGTTTTGAATGTTTTTGTATCAGTTTTTTCCTTTGTAAATGGCATTAACATTGTTACTTGAGGTCTTGCTTAATCACTTTCGTTGTCCTGAGGACTTGAATTTACAGTGCATCAGATTTGTTGCTAATTTTGTCTGTAGATAGTCTAGCTTCAGCTGTTTATGGTGATGCTACATTTTCGTTTATAAATATGTTTGTGGTAAAAAAAAAATGAGTATAACCATAGGTTTTGAACAAATTTCCTTACATTTTTCATACAAAAATCATAAATATCTGTATGCTACTGAAATTTAACTTTGTATGATGCTTAAACCACTATTTGGGGAAATAATAAAATAAGTCTTTACCATGTATGAAAGAAATTTTAAAAAATACAAAATATTTTCTGATTAGCATCTAGCTTATAATAAATTTTCAAAAAAGCTGAAGGCAAAAATGCCTTCATCAGGATGCACTGAGAACTATATAGTTACGTCCTGCTTTTTGTATAAACTGAGATGCTCACATGCTTCCCCTTAGAACAGGCAATGTGCTATGCATAACATAGTTGTACATTATCTTTGCGGTTGCGTTGAATTTTATTTTTTATTATTTAAAAATTGTAGTTATAAAATTTTTCAGTATAGTACAGTACATATACTGTGAGGCGCGTGCTAAAGTGAATAAGCGAGTTTTCATGCTGACCCACTCAATGCTATTCAGAAATCAATTGGCTTAGCACTTTCTCATATCCTTAGGTGCATTTAGATTGTCAGAGTTAACCTTCTGCGTTTAAAAAAAAAAAAAACTAAAAAACAAAATACATGTATATACTTAAAAAAAAAAAATAAGGTTTCCCTCACGGGAAAACAGCAGCTACGTGCTTCTTTCCTATACTACTGTAGCAAACCAAGGCATTGATGAGAGGGCATGCAAATTGTGCTTCACTTTACAGTGTTTATCAGAGCACTTAATAAAATGTAAGGCTGGTATTTATTTGAAGTTGTACAGTATGACTTAATTCACATCTGTTGGAATAGAAAATATATTCTGTTGAGTATTTAAGAGGCTGTACATGTTTTCTTTTGTGTTTGGATTCTTTGTACTTTTTCATGTTCAGTACATCAATAAACAAAGTTGAAGGGAAAGAACAGTGTGGTGAGTAGGTCTTTATACACATTTTGGGGGCTCCTGTGCTCAGGCTGATAAACTTACTCTCTAGAGTTAAGAGATTCTCTTAGAGCTTTAGTTGAAAGCGGTGTTATATCCAAAGTAAGAATTCTAAAAGCATGTTAGTTGAAGTAGAATGTGCAAAAAAATTTTTTTGAATGACACTTCTGATAGCTTTCAAATATTAATGAGTAATTTTTATAGGAATACATGCTACTATCAGTGGTAACATTTGGGTAATTGGATTGGATGCTGACATCATTTTGTTGCTCTGATTTAATAATCACCACCTTTTTTTTATTTTTTTTTTTTGTAACAAATGGGAATTGTCCTCACATATTTACGTGAGCTAAAGAAAAACCAAAGAGAAGGAAGATAACTTATTCTGCTTCTACCAGCAAGGTTTAATTCACCCATGGGATTAATTTCTGGTGTGTGAGATTTATTCTTGTTGCCCTAGTGCCAGATTGTCAGGAGACTCTTCTCAGAAATCAGAAGCTCAGTTTTCATTAGGTTAAGGCTGATGTGTGTAGCATATGTGTCCAAATCTTGAACTGTACCAACCCTGTGTTGTTCATACATGTTCAGTTCTTGTAACACATCCTTACCAGATCTGTGGAGGAAAACAAATTCTTCTTACTGATCTTTTATGTGAACAGTCTACTTCTATAGAGCTTAAGAAAATTTGATATAATGAAGTACTTCCCCGCCCCGCCTTACAAAGTATACTAAATAGTATACTAAATGGCTCTTTTAGATTTGATTGTATCTGTCAGGGTTGGGGTTTTTTTTTTTGTTTGTTTTTTTTTTTTTTTTTTTTTTTTGTAAAAAGCCATTCTAAGAGTAATTGTCCTGAATTCACAATGTAGTAGTCAAGAGATTAGCTGAGTGACAAGACAATTCCTTTTCTTCCAACATGCAATTAATCTCAACTCTCCATGCCCCCTTCTTTATTATATGAATTTAATACTCTAATTTTGTGATGTCAGAACACCCTCCTGTCACCCCTCTCTTCCTGTATGCTTATCTGTATTTTGACTGGTTTGCATGTCAGCAGTTCTTTTATATTTGAGCAGATAGTGGAAAAATTCTCAGGAAAGGAGGTTGATGAGACTACTGGTATACTGGAGGAGAAATGTTTTTTCCTTAGTATCCTTTCCACCTTATGCTTGCAAATTGTCTAGAGTATTACAATTCAGTGTTAGGGTTGCCAACATAAATTTTTAATCTTAACATCATTTTACATTTTATTTTATTTTATTTTATTTTTTAATGTTTATTTTTGAGAGAGAGAGAGAGGGAGACACAGAAGCAGAAGCAGGCTCCAGGCCCTGAGCTGTCAGCACAGAGCCCAATGCGGGACTCAAACCCACGAGCCGTGAGATCATGACCTAAGTCAAGGACAGACACTCAACAGACTGAACCACCCAGCACCCCCATTTTTCATTAATTTAATCTGATTTTAGGAAAAGTGTTAGCAGTTTAACTTTTCTGGTTTGTTTTTGTTTTTTTTATTTTTTTTTATTTTTTTTTTTTCAGCGTTTATTTATTTTTGGGACAGAGAGAGACAGAGCATGAACGGGCGAGGGGCAAAGAGAGAGGGAGACACAGAATCGGAAACAGGCTCCAGGCTCTGAGCCATCAGCCCAGAGCCCGACGCGGGGCTCGAACTCACAGACCGCGAGATTGTGACCTGGTTGAAGTCGGCCGCTTAACCGACTGCGCCACCCAGGCGCCCCATGTTTTTGTTTTTTTTTAAATAAACCTACTATAAGAGTCCTACCCTTACTTTCTAAGAGGATCAAAAATGTAGGGGAAGCTTGTAACATCCTGCTCAGAAAGGTTACCTTGAAATAAGAAAATGCATTTATCTTAAATATGTTGAAATTTTAATATACTTCCAGAACAATATACATACACCTTTTATTGGGAGAAGATATATTTAGGAGGCATTGGTTTTGATCCTTTGTATCTGTTGCTATATTGAAACCTCAAACAGTAGAAGAAAACAGTATTGCTAAAATCATAATTATTGTTTGAAGAGCATTTGTAGCCTCAGTCATTGCTGCAAATGGTTCATTTTTCTCTACTATTCTTTGTATTCTTTCTCTGGAAATTCCCAGAAGTGGGCTCAGTTCCCTTGATTTGGAAGGATTAAAAAACATCTACACCTTTAATACAGGCAGCCAGTTGATGTAGGGTTACTGAAATTCACCTCTCCTGAATTCTGGCTTATAGAAATAAACAAGTTTTTTTGGTTGTTGAACACAGGTTTATTGGTTATCTGTGTACTGTGTGTTGTACCCCAGTCTATAAAAATGAGCAAGATGTGGCTGTTAACTTCTTGGAAACTGTCATCTGGAAGGGAGGACAGCCAAGCCACAAGGCCATGACCGCAATGTCATAAGTGCTGTGAGAGCCCAGAACAGGTCTCAAGCTAGCTTGCTGTAGTTTTTATAAGCCCAGTTACAACTTGCAAGATTGAACCAGCTTTTCCCTTCTTCTAGATTCTGCTTTTCCTTCCTCAGATTTGATTATTAGCTCATTTGTGTGATTTTTAATCTGACTTCAGATTATTGAGTGAATTATCAATTATTATTGAGTGAATTTGAAGTGCTCTCATATGCATTAAGTTGTCCATACCTTTCTGAAGCAAAATAAAAATTATTTTATACAATAAGACACTGTTTATCTGAAGAGTTGGGTTGATGAAAGAATTTGGCTGGTTGTTCTTGACCTCTCTAAACAAATAATATATGGGGTGACAACGTGCAAAGCATTAATATGGTAAAATACCCTGAATATTAAAAGTATGCTGACTGGTGTTACTCTCCTTTGAAGTAAGACATATCACAATCTTGGGGCCTCAGATTCAATATTAACATTACTTTTAGTTTACCTAAAGATGTAGGTTAAGATGTAGTAGTTTATACTAACCCCTAGAAATACTTACATGGGTGTTAACATTTTCAAATACCTTCTAGCAACCAAGCATGTACAGTGTCTCAGAGGGCCAGACATAAATGTTTGGATGACGTCTGCTTCTCTGTTCTCACACAGTCTGTCTTGTGCTCCAGAAGATTTGTCCACGTCTACAAGTAGCTATACAGTACAAAGAAGAGCAAGAGTGCTGTGTGTGTGTGTGTGTGTGTGTGTGTGTGTGTTGGGTGGGTAGTTGGGTGGGAATGGGAAACCACACTGTAGTAGCAGTTCAGCTGGGGGATTAAGTGGGATTTGAAAGAGATTGGGGGAGGAAAGTCAAGAAGAGAACGCTGACCAAAGACGTGGGTAAGCTTCTATCTATGGGTAGTATTTTCTGGGTAATTAAATCATTCAGTATAGGCCTATGAGTTGATTAAATATTTTTTGTGTCCAGGACTAGTTAAATCTCAGATGAGTCAGAAATCTGAGTCCATAATGAAATACAAACTATCTCAACAAAACTTTGTTCATATTCCTTTGCCCATTTCTATTATAACACTGAAAATACTTGTTATGACAGACAATATGTGATTTTTGGAGTTCCTAGGAAGGATAGTGCCTTCTTTTTAAGGGAGACCTTCATTTATTCTGAGCATTTTGTTCAGTGTATGCAAAAACAACCCCCACCCCTCCACAAAATTTCCCCAGTTATCTCCCCAGAATACTGGACCCAGTCTATTTCTCACAGTGTATACCTTTCAAACCCCATGATTTTAGGTGGTAAAGTGATCCTTCTTTGGTTTTTATACTATTTCTAGGACTGTAGTACCCATTTTACTCTTAATGTTGGATTGTAGTTTGTTTTCCTTAACCTGTATCACTCCAGAATCCCCTTCATAGAAGATGAGGGGAACATTATAAAATCCAAGTATTCCTCAGGTCTTTCCAAGATGAAGTTTTAGTTTGATAGCTTTTTACTTTTCTGTTTTTTTGGAAGCTCAGTTAATAGCCACACCTTCCCTTTCAATGAAGAGCCACAGGAAGGAAGCGCAGACCATTTAAATGTCCCTTGAATGGGGGAGGGTTTGTTTCTTTATTCTAAAGGACCCTCTGACCTACGGATCACGGACAGACATGCCATCTCTAACTTTGATTTTCATTGTGCACTCCTTCCGAGAATCCTCCCTGGACAATTTCAGAAGCAGCCAGCCCCACTGTGGACTTCCTTGCAGCTGTGAAGAAACTGGCAGCCACCTTCTGAGTGATCCACCCTTTGGAATGAAGTGCAGTTGTCAAGGTGGCTTTCTTCTGTGGATTGCACTGCACTTGGGGCAAAGGGGAAGTGACAGAGGTGAGATGGGGGAAGGGAAGGTTATGACCCATAAATACAAGTGGTCAGACATCCAAAACACAGAGAGCTTTTATTTGTTGGATGCTGAAGGAAAAGCAGCCCATTGGGAAGTCCTGTTGAGCACCTCATTGAAAGTAAACTGCCACGTGTTTACAGGCATGTTCCAGATCTTCTCTCTCAAAAAAATAGGTTTTAGGAAGTTGCAGGTTTTAATAATGGTAAGAAATAATGCTGACTTTCACACCCAAAAATTTCCGAGTTATTATCAGAAAGGATAAGCAGCTGTTGCCATAAATGTCAGGCCACACGTTGCAGTCGCTACTGTATTACTTGTTCTTTAGCAGAATTTCATCTTCTGAGAATGGTTGCTGCTGTGTGTTCTCCATATGTACCCAGGTATATGTTGAAAGTGTTCCGGTTTTCAGAAGTTACTCTTAGAGAGGTACCTGTTTTACACCCATATGTTGTGTGAGTGAAGTCCCTTTCAAAGCTTCTTCAAGTAAACTGCTACTCATGTTTTCTAAGATGAAGTAGCCTGAGTATCAGGTGTTAGAGGCACATGTGCTGTCTTTCCTAATGAAGGGCTGTGAGAACTTTCTTTACGTTGATCTGAAACTTAATCCTAATAAGGAGGACTTCTATTTGGTGTAACGGTAGTATGCTTAAAAAGTTACACTTCACAAACATTTTTGTTTTATGGGTTGTAGTCCTGAGGAGATCCACATTTCGACACACCTGTAACCCCTTTGTGACATGGCAGCACACGGGTTGGGATGCTCCGTTTTAATTTTTTTTTTTTTAAACTTGTCTTCTGGTAATTCTTTCATTAAATATACATTGAGCACCTGCTCTGTACCAGTAGCTGTTCTGTGCTTCTGGGTGGAACATTTAATTTATGTCTAGTTTTTCCCCAGATTTTGAGCTGGAAGACACTTCGGGGGTCTTGTTCAGCAGATGTGTGAGTCCGTCCCAGAGATGTTAAAGTTCTCAAAGGTTCTTTTGCTAACGGGAGACCTGGCACTTGAACCCAGTCCTCTTCTAACTCTTGGATGTTTGCCCTTGGCTATCACTGAGTTACTAAAACACACTAAATTAACTTTTATAAATTGTGTCCTTTTTCAGAATCAGATTTTTTAAGTCCTGCAGGATATATATGGCATCTAGAAGTTGAACATAGGTAAATACATGTATTTTATTATGAGGCATTCAGTATTATTTTAATCCCTATGGAATATTTCAAGTCCACAGTAATATAGCCCTGTAGAAAATTTACAAAGTATAAAAAGCACAAATCAGAAATAACTGAGTCTTCTGAAAAAGATATTTGAGCACTTTTTTCTCTGACACTTTTATTTTAATGTTTGTTTATTTTTGAGAGAGAGAGAGAAAGAGCAGGAAAGGGGCAGAGAGTGAAGGAAAGAATCCCAAGCAGGTTACTCTCTGTCAGCGCAGAACCCCACGCGGGGGTTGATCTCATGAACCATGAGATCATGACCTGAGCCAAAATCAAGAAGCAGATTTAACTGTCTGAGCCACCCAGGCGCCCCTCTTTGACACTTCTAAAGTCATGATTATATATCTAATGTTTCTTGTAAACATTTTAAACATTCAAATAGCATTTTTTTTTATAAGGATGTTTTTCCTTTTTTTGGTTTTGCTTCACGTGTATATGGAGAAAGTGTTTTTTTTAACAGACATAAACCAATGCATTCTGATTTTGGTTTAAGACAAGGCACGTGAAGGCCATTGCCTGGTTTTTATCGTATTGATTGTCGCTGACATTTTTCCAGGGAGGTATATAAAATTCAGGGTTTCTACATGGTTTCCCATTACAACTCCATTCCTCCAGGCTAAAGACAAATTGAGGTCCAGACACTGGGGTGATGTCTCTAAGCCTCAGATTGTAGAGATGCCTCAATGTCTGCTTGCCACTGTGTAAGGTGGATATTTGGTTGTAAGCCTCAACTAAGCAGCAGGGTCTGGATGCGGAGAGGAGAACTATGTAGTTACCTCTCCTTATGGATGGAGGACGTATAGCTGTCCCAGAGCAGTGATAAGTCAACTGCTTTTACCATTTCTTTCCTTAGCAAAAGGAAATGCTTCCTTCTGGAATCCGGATGAGGAGAGGATGATGAGGAACCTAATTGTGGGTGAGTAATTTTTTTCTTCCTTCTTCCATGCATCTCTGATTGCAGTGATCTGTCTTGCAAGGGTCTGAGTAAACACTAGCTTCTTACTGCATGTGCTCAGAGAAGTAGCTGATGGCAGAAGGGCACTTTTAAAAGGATTGAGGAGGCTGAAAGATGCTTGTTAGAGTGCACCTGGATCCTGCCATGACATCACAGGCGGACCATAAACGGCTCTCCAGAAAGCACAGCAGCCTTTTTTCACCCCTTTCTTAACAATGAGACGTAGATTGGGCTTGTTCTCTATTCAAGCATCCTTATGAGTAAATGTCTATTTTTATGGTAGAGCTGCACTTTAAAAATAGCTCCAATCAGTACGACTCTTTTCCCCCATATGTTAAAAAGTTATACATGAGTTAAAATATCTCAGATTGCTTAAATTCTTCCAGACACCAGGCACTTTCCTTTTTCCTTTTTTGGGGGGGGAGGGGGCAGGAGTGCGGGGGAGGATTAAATACAAAATAAGGACTTTCTGTCTGGGCCTCCTCAACCCTGTTTGTTCTGTGAGACTTTTTTTTTTTTTTTTTTAAACTGGTAGCAGGGCTTTTAAACCAAGATTTGAGATTTCTGACTGTTAAAAAATACATTAATATTTGGCGGGTACAGTCTTCTTCCTGGAGCGATTGTTTATTTTTGTTGCTGAGAGCAATTAGCTAGAACAGTCACAGTTGCAGCTGTTAGATACTATAAGCTCCAGCGGAGATCACAAAAGGCCCTATGCACATTTAGAGTCTGTATTTGGATTGTTTTTAATGGGTGATTCTTCTGGAGTCTACTGTGTTAGCAAATTCGATTGGGTGATCGTGAGCCAAATCGAATGTACAATGGGATCGTCAGCGTGCTGTGCTGATCAGAGTCACTTAAACACCTTGCTATGTGGAAGCCAGGAGGGCTGTGTCGGCTGTATGCAGAAACAAGCTATACCACTCCTTTCTTTCTGAATCCTCTGCGTGCAAACCCGAAGACGGTTTATGCTCCAGCATCATGCTGTTTTCTCCATAATTTGTCCTTTGCTTTTACTCCTTATTTGTTGCTCTTGACTTTTTGGGGCTTTTGTGGGATAATCTACATGGGCAGGTATGAGAGGGATATTCACACAGCAGTCTGGTGCCTCTGATTTATATCTTGAGGAAAGAGTGGCTTCTTAGAGAACGTTGGCTCCAGTTTGATACCTGACACTTTCCAACACAGCGGCTGAAATGAAGGGATTGTGGGTTTCACTGTTGGTAGAGTGTCTGCACTTTTGCCTTTGATTATAGTTTTGATAGAAGAGTGTATATGTGTGTACGTATTTAATAATCATATTGCTTTAGAATTCACCATATGCTTTTACATATTTGAATCCTATAATAACTTGTGAGGCAGGGGATTCTTTATTGTCCCCATTTTACAGAAGAGTAGGTAGTCTCAGAGTTAGTGGGTAGCCAGCCACCTACTTACTTTACTGTAGCCATTTACCTTGGTGTAAATAAGAAAATATATATTTTCTGTATTTTACTGCTAGTGTACTGAGCTACAGCAGGTTGATGGGCTCTGCTTTATTTTAAAGGCTGTTAGAGATTGCTTTAGTGCCCAAGACTAGTTTACAGTGGCTTCTCAGAAAGGTAGAGGAGAAACCAGGATATATTTTTTTTTTTCATCTTTATTTGGAGAAATAATTTGGGAATACCGGATGGTTTTGGTAATTGTATTGTAAGTGGGAATCTAAAACATGCAGTGAAAGTTTGTTTCCTTCTGGCTAGCATAAATTAATTAGGAATCATTACATTTTGTTGAGATTTAGACACTTACATGAAGATATTTTTAGAGCAGCCTTTCAAATGGCTATTGATTGACCAGATGGCAATCTGTTTGATCAGCCAGCTTCGATCTGTTAATAGGTCAAGTGGAGTATTTCTTCTTTAATCACACCCTCCCTCCAATAGAATTTGTCATATAATTGTAGAGGTATGAACACTGATGAATTAAAAATTAATCTAGTATTATTTTTGAATAAGCTCTGTGCCCAACATGGGGCTTGAACTTAATGGCCCTGATACCAAGAGTCGCATGCTCCACTGACTGAGTCAGCCAGGTGCCCCTAATCTGTTAATTTTAATAAATTTTTCCGTGAAATTTTTATCTCTTTGGGTGACTTTATTTTTCAGTTTTATTATAGTCTCCTACTAAACTATCATGGTTTGAATTGAACACACGAAAATGTCAGCAAAATACAAGACATTGTCCTCTCTTCCCTTCTGAATAAGATTAATTGTAATATGAATTATTGATGGGGCAAACTTGTTTACACAAACTTCTTGAGACCATTTCTTATGTTGTTAAACCTTTTGGAAACCTAACCAGTGTATAACTGCACGACGACCATTAGAATTGAAGTATATTTATTGGACAAAGATTTTATTAATACTCATATTTGATTATGAATCCATTTGAAGGCAGTGTGGTAGCATTATCTTGAATAACTAAAGACTAAACAAAGATGCTGGTAAGTGAGAAAAAATAGATGTGGAAACATGGATCGACAGCTTGGCCAGAATGCCCGGACAGAGGAGTGAGGACAGCGCTCTCCTTTCTGTCACAAATGAATGGAAGCTCTGGGTTGGGGGGGTGGGGGTGAGGTTGTGCTGGTGAATCAGTGAAAACCCCCATAGGAAGACTTCCTGATGGAATTTAGCACAGTGATCCTAAGATTTTGAAGACCAGACAGCTGGCATATTATTAGTCTCAAAGTAAAGCATCAGATCTTAACTGAAACATGTTTCAAACAAACTGTGACACTTATAAAATGTTTTGTCTTCCACAGTGGTTCTCAAGCTCCGGTGTGCAGGACACTCACTTTTGGGCTTACTAGTTTAGGGGCATTAATACCTGAGTCTCACCGCTAGATTCTGGTTCTTTGGCTCTAGGGCAAGACCCATATGGGCTTCATAGTGCAGGGAGGTTTTTCAGCCAAGATAGAAACATCTTGGTATAATGGTTAATGAGCCGTAGAAGATACAGGAATGCAAGTTATTCCTACTCTGGCTCTTTCCTCTTCCTTTTCTGCTGTATTCTTTTCAGGTTCCAGGAAGCCTGTGGTTGTCTGTTCCTACCTCATTTTTCACCTAGAAAACTTATATTTGACTGCGTATTTGGGCCAAGCACCAGGCTAAACACTTTGTATGCAGTATCTCAATCTTAACATCACAAGAGAAGTTCTCTAATAATCCCTGTTTATCAGAGGAATAAAAGGGGATTTAACGAAGAAACTCGGGGTTCCTGGGTGAGTCAGTTGGTTAAGCGTTTGACTCTTGATTTCAGCTCAGGTCACCATCTCATGGTTAATGAGATTGTCCGCCCGCCCCCCCCCCCCCCCCCCCATTCAGGCTTTGCACTGACAGTGTGGAACCTGCTTAGGATTCTCTCTTTCCCCTCTCTCTCTCTCTCTCTCTCAAAAAATACAGAGAAGTTGGGGCGCCTAGGTGGCTCAGTCGGTTAAGTGTCCAGCTTCAGCTCAGGTCATGATCTCACAGTTCGTGAGTTCGAGCCCTATGTCAGGCTCTGTGCTGACAGCTCAGAGCCTGGAGCCTGCTTTGGATTCTGTCTCCCTCTCTCTACCCCTCCCCTGCTCACTCACTCTCTCAAAAAATAAGTAAACCTTAAAAAATTAAAAAAAGTGTGTGTGTGTGTGTGTGTGTGTGTATGTGTGTATAAAAACAAGTAAAGTAAGTTGTCCAAGGACTACAGTTAGTAAGTTGAGTGAGGGCTACAGCTCGCTGTAGTCTTAATAACACTGTTTGTTGTGACGGTTAATAGTGGGCAGCCATGTTGGAAATAACTTGATTTTACCCTAACATGAGGTAGTTTGGGTTTGCTGCTGCAAATACATCTCCTCTTGGAAAACAGTCCAGCTGGGGTAGGGGGTGTATATGTATGAAGTCCATAATATATAGATAGGTTTGTTCGTGTTGTCACTCACTTTCTAGACTGGGAAATTCCTTAGGGTGGGATGTTTCTGTGATTTGGCTTAGTGTTTTTTTTCTTCTCTGTCCACCATAGCACCTTGTACACTATGAGCAATTCAGCATACTTGGAGGATAGATAAAGGGGAAGAATGAAGTTTGAGGAGCTGTTCCCTACTCAGAAATAGAGTCGGTGTGAGACCTAGTTTATTCCTAAGTGTATTTTCTCTATCAGGAAATTAATGCTTATAATATCTGTGTTTTTTAAACATTTCAGGTTTGCTTGCTTGTTTTGAGGGCGAGTCAGGGTTGGAAACAATACCTACATTGTAAAATGATGACTCCAGGGAAAGCATGGGAAAGGAATTACAGTGCCCGGGCAGAAAGTGCAGGTCTGTACTCCCAGGGACTTGCTCTACATGTTTTGTTTCTCTTCTCCTTGGATAAAAAGGCCATCTAAATGTGAACGTTAGGAATATGAGCAGTTAATGTCTTTTCTCCTGAACAGTGTATAACCTGGTCCTATGTCTATATAGTGTGTGTATTAGTAAGAATGAGGCAGAAATGTGAAGAGAAGTTGAAATGTCTTTGGCTGTATTTCTCAGGGGTCCCAGGTGGCGTGGTATACATTCATAAACACAAGATTTCACAGCTCTTCCCCTTTTTATGGAAATATTATGGTGTTAATAGTAAGAAGAGTAACCTTGCCTCTTTGAATTTAAGTAATAGAATATTCCCTGCTTAGAGTTTATAGCTTGAATAATGTCATTTCTTGACTAAATCCAAGTCCTGAGAGAGTCATACAAGAATATGAGGACGTTAAGTATGGTGTCTTAGTTCAGGCTGCTCTAACACAATACCATAGACAAGGAGGCTTATAAACAACAAGTGTATTTCTCATCATTGTGGAGGCTGGAAATCTGAGAGCAGGGTGCCTGCATGGTTAGGTTCTGGTGAGGGTCTTCCTTCATATCACAGACTGCCAACTTCTTGTTGTGATCTCACATAGTGAAGGGAGAGCAAGCCAGTTCTCTGGCCTCTTTGTATGAGGACAGTAATCCTATTCCTGAGAGTCTACTCTCATGATCTGATTATCTCCCGAAGACTCCACCTCCAATTATCATCATACTGGAGATTAGATTCCAACATGTGCATGGAGTTCTAGATTGTATGTGGACAGATATCTTTCTGTCTCCTGTGGACTCTCAGCATATAAAACTGTCTTGTCATAATGGCTTTCTTCTCTTCAATGTCAACCATGACCCAGTCATGAGTCTGGGCATTTCATATGAGTTGTTGCTAATTTCCACGATAATTCTGAAAGGTTCATTATATTATACCCCCCTTTATAGATAGGAAAATCCAAGGCTTGAGGAGACAAACCCTGGATAGAAGAAAAAAAAAAGTTTTAGCTTCTTTCATTATTGCTAAATAAAATGGATGGGTAAATGATAAATACTGTATTTTTTAATTTTTAAGTGTATTTTGAGAGAGAGAGAAGGGAGGGACAGAGAGAGGGAGAGAGCGAGCAAGCAGGGAGAGACAGAGGGAGAGAGAGAATTCAGAGAGAGAGCGAGTGAGCAGGGAGGGGGAGAGAGAATTCCAAGCAGGCTCCATGCTGTTTGGGATTCAACCATGAGATCAGGACCTGAGCCAAAATCAAGAGTCAGATGCTTAGCTGACTGAGCCACTCAGGGGCCCCAAATTATGTATTTGGTAACTAAAGTATGATCTGGGGAATCCGTTTTGGGACTGGAACCCCAATTATTCCCTTTGTTGTGAGACATGCACCTCTAACAAATCCGGAAGCTCACAAGCTTTAATGGAACCTAGTTTGGATTAAGTGTTTATTTTTCTGCCTTCAGAGACCAGAGAACATTTGTTCTTTTGGTGGTTAACATACACTGTTGTCCTCCTGCTTTCTGTGTGTAGAAAATGATGTCAGAGCAGTTGTGGGTATTTCTGTTTTTCATGTTTCTTATTGGTCATGCATGCTTTGTACCTGTAAGGAGTGCATAAGCCTGTGGATTAGTTGGTATAAAGGCCTTCCTTTGGCAGGTGAGGAACTTGGGTAAAAGAGAAGTGATTGGCTTGACTAATGACAAGCACTTGCTATGTGATTAGAATTGCAGACCTCCAGGTACCAGGCTGTAATTTAGAAACTGAGCAGTATCAGGTGAGTTGACACTTGGAAATACATTTTGTATTAGCACTCGCTATCTAAATTGAAGTGCATAAAAAGGGAAGGTATGGGTTCTTCTAGAATGCACAGTATCTCAGGCTGTGTCTGATTACTTACCATTACCACTCTTCCCCCTTCAACATCATGTAATTTTGGTTCCCAGATTAGACCGCTAATAAATTATTACAGTACACAGAGTAAGGTATTGGACTCTGTTCTCTAATGTCACACTATTCTAAATATGGTCCGTGGATCAGTGGGGAACTTGACATCACTTGGGAACTTGTTAGAAATGCAGACATACTGTGTCTCTGCCCTCCAACCTACTGAACCATAATCTGCATTTTTTGCAGCATTACCAGGTTGCACATTAAAGTTAGAGAAGGAAGTACTCTGAGACAGTGTTTATCAAATATGAACATTCCTAAGATGGACCTGGGGAGCTTGTTAAAACACAAGATTGCTGGATCCAGAGGTTGGTTCAGTAGGTCTGGGATGTAAGCATTGGGAGTTGTCCTGTCTCTGCATACCTTGCAACAGTGGTTGGCTGGCTCCTGGTGTTGGGTTATTTCCATACCATTTGGATGGCTGAACTCCATGGAGTTGAGAACCTGTGTAGCCATTTCTCTGGGTACTTTTACCAAAGACTGAAGGTAGAGTCCACAACAGCTCTACACCGACTTAATGTAAAGTTACCCTGTGAAGGACTGAGGTTGATGGAAAAGTGTTCTGTGGTCACTGTGAGAAGGGAGTGTGTGTGTGTGTGTGTGTGTGTGTGTGTGTGTGTGTGTGTGTGTGTCTATTCATATATAAAAATAAACAGAACAGGGAAATAATGTTTGTACAGTTTTAAGGAAGCCACTGAATGAGTTGGCCAGAAGCATTGCCCTCTTTATCTGTCTAGAAGGAAAATTACATATCTCAGCTTTTCTAAGGTTCCACTTCCTTCTAAAAACTGATAATTTCTCATTGCTCCTCTTGCCAAGGATGACAAATACTGATCAGAACTCAGCAGCCTACATGGCCAGCCAGTCTTTCCTTTTTTGAATCGATTTAAGGCTGATCTTGTGCATGGAGGGTTGGCTGCTTACTACTTTGCCTCAAGGTGTTTTCCTGCATTTATCCATTGAGAGCCTTGGTACCTTTAAGGCTTATAAATGACTCAGTTGATCAGTGTGGTCAGGAAGTAGTGAGCCCCACCCTTGTAAGACTGCTGAGTTTGCAGGGACATCGATGTTGGATGGGTTTTAATAGGTATGTTTATATTCATCTCAAAAGGAAAACTCTTCGAATTTATAGTCTTGTTCGTATCATGAAATTTTTAAAAATTTCTAGAGGATTCTTTTTATGCAACATTTAAACCATTGTTGATCTTCCTTGGTTGGCATTAAGTTGTTGATATGTCCTAATGAAAGAAAAAAGTTGCTTCACTACTTGTGGGTGTGATACTCGCAAGCTTTGCTTTTTTAAATTTGCAGGTGAAGTTTGGGTATGTGGGGGTTTTGCTCATTTGCCCTTAGTTTTCCACTTACTTCTGTAATAATACAAGATGACTCATTGTAGATCTATAAAGTAACTGCTAAGAGTAGTATTTCCTATATGACAGGGATCAGGATTTTAAAATTCATGCTCCCTGTCATTTCTTTTGTTTCAATTCTTTGTGCTTTTGGAACAAAGAATTGAAAGTTGGAAGGTTATTTTCTGGGAAATAGGAAAAAAATGGGGTTTAGTGTTCATTTTGGGCATGGCATAAATATGCACTTACTATATTACAGGAAATTGTGGTATCACAAAGCCATCAGGTAATTTGAGAAATTTTAGCTGGAAGGGGCCATGGGATTAGAAGACAACCAGTGTTTCATCAAGTATCCACCATTAGCCGAGTG
The DNA here is from genome assembly GCF_027475565.1 of Acinonyx jubatus. NCBI lineage: Eukaryota > Metazoa > Chordata > Mammalia > Carnivora > Felidae > Acinonyx > Acinonyx jubatus. The sequence goes on from NC_069391.1 coordinate 46,293,384, forward strand.
CTGTGTGAGGCCCCTCACAATTCCATAAAATGAGTTGTTGTGCATTCCACTCTTATAGCTGAGGAGATACAACCTTGAATAAATTCCTAAGATTTATATGCAGAGCTGAGGTTTAAATTTGGATTTGAACATGGAGTCTGGAGCCTACCTCAACATTCACCTTATTTTATTAAAAGCTAGGGTAAAACAGATATGAGTCCATCCAGCTATTAAAAATGAAAATGCTGTATGCCTGCCTCAAGGTTTTAAAGTTATAAAAGTATTCATAATCTTGGGAAATAGATAAGGCAGGTGCCAATGTTGCTCATTTATAGGTGGGATTGGGGTGGATAGGTAAGAATCTAAACCTCAGCCAGGTAGAAGGGCTTGTTGAATTTAACAAGATTGGCAAATGGCAGGCAGATCTGGTCAGATATTCGTGTGAACTCCAGACCTGATAGGCTTTCTTGGAAAAGTTGTCAGCAGCACAATGTAGGATGTTACAATCCTAAATGTGTTAATAGTTGGGGATCTACTGTAATAATATTTAATATCCATGGCTTCAGAACTTAGTTTTCTTAGGAAAAAGTTTTGAAATGCCCTGCCCCTTTAAAAGTTAAGTATTCTTTCCAGTGGATTGATTATGCTTACTATAGAGGTTTGTTCATCTTTTAGCTTATGTTGCTAGTTAATGTTCACCTCATTAATTTTTGTTTGCATAAAAAGGTCTTACCATAAGACCATTTTTAGCTTCTTTGCTTGAGAGACATTTGGAGTTTGAAGGCAGTGACCAGTGTGAGCACTTGTGGCTTTGGTAGTGAATATTGCACTGGTGGGTTTTTTTCCTCCTGCAGGGTTACTTTGCTTTTGTTATGACCTATCAGGTCCCCACGTCTGGCTTTATCTAGTCATGTGCTCTTCCTGTCTGGTCAACACAGGCTTGGGAAGTGACTTGTCGACCCTGCCCTGAGAGCCTGCTCGAGAGGATTGGCAGACTCTCCTGGTCCTGCTGTGAATCCCTCAGGCTTGTGAGGGACGACAGATGGTTGAGCTAAACTCGGAGCCACCCCTCTACATAATGATGAAAAATGACCAGCCTCCTGGTAAGTGGAAATCAGAACCCATGCACCTTTAATCCTGACAAACAGGACATTGAAACAAACACAAAGTGGAGAAGAGAGAGAAAAACCTTTCACAGGTTACCAGTCTGTTTTTGTTGATACTCTCTGCACTTACTAGTAGGAGATCTTCACATACCTACTTTTTCATCTATATATTCACTACACGGAGACTAATGAGACCAAGAAATAATCCTGTGTGCCTTTTTGGGTATAACTAAACTCCGTAAATGCTAAAGATGTGAGTCAGGATCCAAGTAGGGTTGCAGAGTTGCTCTCTGGGCCCTGCTATGTTCCCAGCTCCTTCCACGGTTGTCTGCCTCTCTGGTAACTCGTGCAAAATCATGGCTGTGTGTGGGCCTTGTGGCCCAGGCTTTTGTACCTGGCCTCTGCTAATTGGACCATTGGTACCTGACTCAAGAACAGCTAACATCCAGTCTAGCCAGTGAGTGACTTGGGCCAGTTGCAGAGTGGAAGCCAGTTGGTAGAGAGCAGAGAGGCGGACAGCAGCTGAGTCCCAGTAATTGCAGCTGCAAGAGTGAAGATTCTTGAACATGTCTAGTGACTTCAGCTCCACTTACTGTCTCCCTGAAGCATGTAGTCGAACTCTTGTAAGATGTCTGTCTTCCTCATTACCACTCATACCTTATGAGGATACTTGCTGATGTGAACTGACCTCTGTGACACCATGTCCATGGGCACTAGAGCACAGCACAGCACGCAGTCAGAAAGCTTGGCTTCCATGCCAGCTCTACCCATTTCTAGCTGATGAATTCGTGGGTGAGGTTATCACCGCCTGAAGCATCAGTTTTCTTCCCCTATAAAATGAGATAACAGTACCTGCCTCAGAGTGTTAGAAGAATTAATATATAACAGATGGAGCCCTTAGCATAGTACCTAGTACCCTAGTACATGGTATGTGCTCAAGAGATGTTGGATGTCGTTGTTACTGTTGTTGTTGTCGTCATCATTATCACCCAAAGACTGATGAATATTTTTTGCTGAAAGACTATGAAGTGCCAGGGCTATTACTGTTCACTTCTTGTCCACTGGTATGATTCCTTTCCTTTCTCCTTTCTTCCCTTCCCTAAGCCCCTTAGAACTCTATTGGCCTGATTTTTGTCCACAAACCTGAGGCTGTTTTTGACTGCTCCTGTGAGAGAGAAACATCTAGCATGCAAAGGAAATCCCAAATCCCATGAGTATCAGAGGGATGATTATACCTGGATAAAACCATATTTACATGATGCCTTCCATAAATACATGCACCGTTTACATGTCTCTCTGCCAACTCATTATAAAAAAGAGAAGGATTTTAATGACATTCTTACATATTTTCCCAAGTAACTGTTGGTGTTCACTGAAATACATAAACATGCTACAATATTTTGACCATATCTCTTATCCTTTGATGACCAAGCCTCTCTAGGTTCTCTCCCGCTGGCACCTGGACCAGGAGAAGAAGGTAAGCAAAGATGGTCTTTTATCTCTGGACTGTTCACCTTTGGCTCAGTGCCTCACTGCTTATGTGCCGGAAAGAGAGGTAAAAAGTAATTATTAAAGAGAGCGTCCCCACTGTCAGCGCTGTGACCTCCTTCTCTGGCAGCCAGCTTTCTAAACAAGCATCTTAATATTTCAGCAGATGGTGCCAGGGTTTGTTAAAGCAGCCTACAGTATTCCCAGGTCATTCCCACATTTCTGGATTCTTTGTAATTAGCTCGCAACATAGGTGAAAGTGAGCTCAGATGTAACCTAAACCCGTGGAGCTTGGAAAAAGAGAAGCATCTGGTGAGAGTAGCCGGGTAATCTTGTTTGGCTTTCAGGGAGTTGCCCCAGAGGTGAGCTCTAGAAGAGTAACAGCAGCTAGAAGTCATTGTATCTTTGTTCAGTGGTCCGTCCTGGCTGCCCATTTGCTTCCAGATACAATTCAGGTATTGATTTTCATTTATAAAGTCCTTTGTCATTTTTGTCCCCAGACTAGTTTTCTTGAAAATCGACTCTCGCTCCTTGGTTTATTATTAGTTCGTTGTCTCTGTTCCTACATTTTTGTACAAGTGTTTGGGATCTCACATAAAAGGTGTTACAATTTTTTACACAAACAGGTTCTTAAAATCTTGTAAGACTAAATTTAAAGTAAGTATTTTACCATATCAGGGTCAGTGATCTTATTTTCCTAATGTTACAGCTGTTTTCTTTGTAGAAGGAACTCTTTTCTTCACAACCCACTCTGCCTGAATAATTCTGGGCATGTAACTATTTCTTTATTGATTTATATGGCATAGCAACATCTACGGAGACTTCCAGTCATTTGAGGTAGTATCTTCTATCCCCTTCATGTTGTGACTGGGTGAGGCAGTGTTGGATGGCCTTTCAGGCTCACAAGCAACTCCACAGATGTTTTAGGCCCAAGAGCACTTTAAAAGTAGGAGTTGTTATTATATTCCTAATGATACGAATCATAGATATAGAATTTAATGACCTCTCTTCTTCTAAGAATTTTCCTTTTATGACTTAGAAGAAAGTCAAGAAAGATACCTTTCCCTTCTGATTTTTTTCCCCCTAGTCCACCTTTGTTTCTGTTTCTGACAGCAACTATCCTCTTAGCAGAAACTTTGCTCAGTAAAGATTGTTAAATACATATTAAAAACCTAAGTACATATTAAGGACTTACTGCTACCCAGGCACTATTAAATGACTTACATTTATTTTTATTCAGTTATGATAACTCCTCATGTAACTAGGATATTATTTGTTTCATAGGTGAGGACCCTGAGATTACCTAGGTAGTGAATGGTAGAAGTTCAAGTCCATCAGACTTTAAAAGCCTTTCAACAGAGACTGAATGGAAAGAACTCCACAGTTACTTTCCATCATGCCCCCTTGCCTAACTTTTCTTTTTTGTCCGTTCCTAATTTTGTTTCCTCCTTATTTATGGATGCAATAGACCCAATAAACGCTCTATGCTGTGAAGCAGAATTAGGAATGAAATGGGGAAAAACATCACATCTGAGTTAACTACCTTTCCAAATGTATGGTTTTTACCCAGGAAGAAATGCTCTTTAGGAAAACACAGTCAGAATATCAAAGATGAGTTAGAGTGGTTAATGAGAATGAGAAGCGCTGTGGTATCTAGGGTCAGAAAGTACATATGACTCCTTCTCCTTTCTGCATGTGGCAACAATATCTGGGTGTTACTTTCCTTACCAGAGGAGTCATTTACTATCAGAGGAGTGAATGAATTCTTTGAAATGGGGCCTCTGAGTGGTTAGCTGTTCTTCATCCTTACGATCATCTTCTGTCCTTGTAAGTATTTGCAATTTCTCCTCACAAGGGCAGACTTGGAAAGCCTTACTGACATTTAGAGGGAAAATACCTGATATTCTGGCCTTGGTACTTAGGATTCCCCTCCTGAATGTTAAGCAAATTCAAATAGCAAAGGTACTCCTAAGGAATCCTTTTTGGCCAGATGGATCAGGGATAAATTTCCAAAATTAGTGCTGCACAGAGAATTCTCTCTCATGGACGAATTATTCTCCCCTCTCTGAGGACCATCTGTCTCATGGGCAGAAGAAAAATAGGCATCTGTTCAGATCTGTAGGGTTGCCATTTGGACCCATTCCTATAGTGTTTCCAAGTGGAGGGTTGGGTTGTCTTTGGGCCAACCCAAAGCCTTAAGTGCTAGGGTCTTTTAAGTAAAGAATTATAGAATTAAGACAAAATAATTTTGATCCAGAACCTGGTTTTGTTGAGCAAGGATTGGTGAATAATCCATCTTCTAGACCAGGGATCTACAAACTTTTTATGTAAAGAGCAAGATAATATTTTAGGCTTTGCAGTCCCTATGATCTCTGCCATAGCTAATTAACTCTTTTATTGTAGCACAAAAGCAGTGGTAGATAACACATAAATGAGTAGTCATGGCTATGTCTCAATAAAACTTTATTTACAAAAACTTTATTGGTCAGCAAGATTTGCCCAGCAGGCCATAGTTTTTGTCAACCCCTGTTCTAGACCCCAGGAATTCAATATATATAGGAGATTTTTCCATCACAGGATTCAGGTTCATGCAGTGTAGTTGTCAAGGCTGATGTTGTGAAGTTTATACCCTTAGATTTGTAGATTTGGTAATGGCAATTTTGCCCTCCACTTCTGTGTTATTCACTATTTATCAGAGGTCCTGATTATTTGGAAGTAATTTCATCATCAACACAAGATGACTTCAAGAAGATCTCTTGCTGATGTTGGACTCCGAGAAGAGCACCAGATGCCTTTGAACATCAGTCTGAACACATCCATTTGAATATGCTGCTTCTAAACTGAATGTGACTAGTTCAATCCTGGGACACCATTGGGTATGCTGAATAAGGTCAATCATACTGAATAGACTTCCTTTACCTCTAGACTTTGCCTCCATATGGGTTGGAGTTCTTCATCATAAAACTAATAACTTCCTTCCAAAGATGCTGTGGGTGGTTCGGCTTATCACAATCACAGTGATGGATGTGGGCCCAGTAACTCTCCCATTTTGGCTCTGAAAGGATACATTGAGGGGGAAAAGCTGCAGATGTGAGCCACCAAAATAAACACACATGTGTCAGAACTGATGCTTCCTGTTTCTTGGGCTTAAATTCTTTACATCTAGACTGATGGCTAACTGTGTAGGCAAGTGAATTGGAAATTGTTTACAAGCTAGAATGTGAATACCAGTCAAATATTTCTGCATTATTTTGTGTCATTTCCTCTCTGTTTTCCATGGGAAGGGGTTGTAATTGTGCCCATCTGAAAATTCTGCTTTTACTGCCCAATTTAAAGAGATACTGCCTTGTTAGACACAAGCAGCATTTGCCTTTTTAGTTTTCATCAGGAATGTGTAGTAAGGGAGAGGTACTGACCTCTTTGCTACTGAAAGGCAGTATTCATATTTCTGTATTGGTCTTAAGACTTAATTTTTTTTTGGATGAGTCAAACAGCTGGGCAACTACTTGGGTCCCACTTAAACATGTTGGAGGTAAATGGAAGCCTCAGATACCTATAGTGCAATTATGTACCCAAGAGCTCAGTTTTACTAGGTGAATTCACTGTCAACAGAGAAGAATGAATGAGAAATAAAGAATGTAAGGAATAGTAGTGAGAGGGAAAAGTACTGATATTTTTTTCCCATCTTATTCCTAATCCATAGAAGTATAAGCTTCCAGATACCATTAATTGATGTTAATGGAGTTTATATTGTCTTGCGGAAAATGGTACATGGAGTCCTCGATTGCTTGTTAGATTCTCATTTGTGTATTATGTTAACTCACCTTCTCCTACTGACATGTTTGTGATGTTTTCAAAGGGACCAGTAGCTAGGGTTGCTTTCTATGAGCAGAGGAAGTAAGAGGAAGAGAGTGGAGAAAATTACATGGAAATAGTTTTTTTCCCCTTAGTATTTTCTTTAGAATTGAAGGAACCAGGGGCACCTGGGTGGCTCAGTCAGTTAAGCGTCTGACTTCAGCTCAGGTCATGATCTCACAGCCACTGAGTTTGAGCCCTGAGTCGGGCTCTGTGCTGACAGCTCAGAGCCTGGAGTCTGCTTCGGATTCTGTGTCTCCCTCTCTCTCTGCCCCTCCCCTGCTCATGGTCTGTCTCTGTCTCAAAAAAAAAAAATTTTTTTTTGAGGAACCAGTGTGAAAAATAAATCACATATAAATGAGTAAATTCAGTAGTATTGGCTTATTATGGAAAAGTTCACTTTTTCATGTGTGAGATTTTAGGAGTTTAATGAGATCTTCTACAACTTTTTACGATAATGAGCAAGAAAGACAAAAAGGCAATTGCAATACAGAATGGTGAGGGTGAGTGTATCAGGGTGCTGTAGAGTAGCAACAGAGAAGCTCCTAACTTAGACTTGAAGAGACAGATCTATCTTTCTGGCAGAAGTAACATATAAGCTGAAACTCGGAAAGTAGTGAGAGACATGCCATGTACAGAGTCTGGACTGTCTAGAGATCAGGAAAAAACCCACATGAGTTACAAAACTTTCCAATAGTTTATTTTAATGACAGAATAGGGACAAGGGAGAGAGTAATGAGAGGCAAGACTTACCGATATGAACAGAGGCCAGCTCTTGATAGGTTTTCTATACTATGTTTAGAAGATTAGGTTTTTTCTAGGGCCAATGGGATACCTTAAAAAAAAAAGTTTTAAATGGGAGCGATAACGATTAGATTTGATCGTTACAAAAAATACGGACGAGGGGCTGGGAGGAGGATATGAAGAAAGGAGATCAGCTATACCATTGCTGTAAAGCTAATGAGAGGTGATATCCAATTCTAAAACCTATCCAGTTAGGAATTAGTGGCCATAGAATCTTTTTAAAAATTACATTCAAGGGGCGCCTGGGTGGCGCAGTAGTCAGTTAAGCGTCCGACTTCAGCCAGGTCACGATCTCGCTGTCCGTGAGTTCGAGCCCCGCGTCAGGCTCTGGGCTGATGGCTCAGAGCCTGGAGCCTGTTTCCGATTCTGTGTCTCCCTCTCTCTCTGCCCCTCCCCCGTTCATGCTCTGTCTCTCTCTGTCCCAAAAATAAATAAACGTTGAAAAAAAATTAAAAAAAAAATTACATTCAAAATCAGAGCAAAGGAATGGTAGGGGTTTTGACTGATGATGAGATTTCTAACTTGGTCATGTCTTACACTCAGTGTTAATTTGTTGAGATGGGGAATAGAGAGGGCAAAACAGGGTTAGGGGAGGAGGTGAGTTAATGGTGTATTATTAAAGCCATTTTGGGAGGAGACCTAACTTGAACTTAACAAGTGTTAAGTATGTGGAGAGATGGAGCAGGAAACAGGCTTGAGACTGAGTCAGGAATGACCATGAATGCTCTGTGGGAGGTCAGGTCTGCAGGTGAGGAATAGTGGTAGAACCTGAGCTGTATTTCAAGGAGATCCCCAGTACTGGAAAACAAGTAGCAGACCAGGTGGCCTTTGCATGAGGCCAAGTGTAAGGGGGAGAAAAGGCCTGTGGATGGAAGGGTAAAAGTTGATGGAGTTTGGCAGTGATCTGGAAGAGGTCAGTACAATTCCAAAGCATATCTTGTTAGCACTCTTGGCCCAATCCCATCTGTATGGTTTTACCTTTATACTTCCTTCTTTGTACTTACATCTCCACTAACCTGGAGAGGTTGCAATTTGACCAACATGTGAGCTTCATTTTTTGTGTGTTATCCTCATGTTATTTATTTATCTGAAATGCCCTGTCTCACCTATCAAACCCTGTTGAGCCTGGAAGGAAGAACAGGATTTCAGTAAGAAAAAGGAACTTTTTCCTCTTCCCAAGCTTCACTCCAAAAGCTACCTTTTGCATCCTCCCTTCTTGGCCTGAAATCTCTTGTAGCCTATCCTGGTTACTGGTTTTCATGCTGGTTTTCTAAGCTTTAAGCTCATTGACATATGTCTTGATTTGGGCATGTCCGTTTTCTTTTCATCGCACCTAGTAGTTTCTCAGTGAAGATCTGCACGTGCTTATTAGAGTCAAACAAGCTGGGATTGAACCTATATCACTTATTGGCTGTGTTATCCGGAGCAATCTATTTCAAAATCCCTCTGAGCCTCAACTTCCTCCCTTGTAAATTAAGCATAATAAAACCTACTTACAGATTTATCGTGAGGGGTAAGTTAGATCATGAATATCCAGTACTTAGTGTGGAGTTTGATGCATGACAAGCTGCCACTATTGAGCACTAGTGCTGATAGCATTGTGAATCTTAGTTTATAAGGAGGCTCTTCACAAAATGATTTCTTCTCAGTAAGAGAGGACACCTAAACTGATGGATGTCCCAAGGTTTAGGAATGAGAGGATATTCAAATGGCAGAGTCTCCTAATTTTCCTGTACTTCTAGAAGAGCTAGCAGATACCTGAAACTTATCAACAAGAGCTTTGTGGAGAAGAGATCTACAACCATGATAAACCCATCCATGTTTTACTTGGGATTAAAGTCAGGTAAAAATCCCCCCTCTCACCACCTTTTTAATATACTAAATTATAGAATGAATCCTATTCCCAGATCTGGGAAAAATCATCTGGTTCCATATCACAAAGACAAAGGGCCTCAATTCTTCCCTTCCACCTTGGAAAGTCAGGGTCACTCAGGAACTTCTTAGAGGTGCCCTAGGTAAGTAATCTACCAAAAACCTTAGCAAATCTGATGATGAGTGAGTTCATCTGAATTTGTTTCATTTAAAAAACAGTTAACAGTGATCATTTCTATTTAAACATAGCTATACTGATTCTTAAAGAGGTTCTTAAAGAATCAGCTGTACTGATTCTTTAAAAGAGGTTGATTGCGTGGATTTTTCTATAGGCTTTTTCTTTATCTTTCACTCCTGTGCTTCACTAGAAAAGGTGGACTTTGCCCCGTATGAGTAACTGATAAACTTTCCATTATAGAATCCAAGTTACAAAATCCCCTTTTCTTCTACCTGTTGGATAAGGCAAGTTCACAGAAGTAATGAGTCTACAGTCTGTATTTTGCTCTTATTCCCCATGGATGTTTTTGTGTGACGTAATATCTGTAGCTCCTGCCCACATTCCCCAAGTTTAGCATCTAACACCGTTATGTTGAAGTGAAATCTGTTTGTGGGTTTAATCCACACAGGCAGCTTCCCATTATAATAAAGCTTTCGCAGTTGAGCACTACTGATCTCCTGTGTTCTTGAAAATGATTGGTGATTAAAATCACCCTTTTTGCAAGCAGCTACCCACTGCTGCTCTCCGCAGAGAATAATAAACGACCATACACATAAATATTAAGACACCACTTAGACTATTAGAATTTTAACCACTTCATGTGGCTGAGGCACAGGGGCCTTTTCAGCCCCGAAGATAGTTATCTCAAAATTGGTAACAGGCCTAGCTTAACTCGGTGCTCCCCTGGGGCCCAAGCTGCCTCCTGCAGTGCTGTGCGAAACTTAACTATAATTTGTTGTGACTGATCCCTAATGCAAGTGTTAACAGTGGCTACTTGCCATGAGTAGGAAAGTGAGAGTAAGTGTTGTTTATCCAGACAAGAAGTGATACCAAAATGAGAGTGGAGGTGTGATTCTAATTTGCACCTCCATTTCATTTGCCCAGAGGAACTACATTTCTTTGTCATTATTTCTGAATATATATAGTGACAGGGGAAGGCTTACCAAATGCACTGCTAACAGATGTGGCAGTCACACTTCTGTGCAGCCCCTCATTTGGTTCATTCATGCTTTCTTCAGATCACCATGTGCTTCGGAGGAAAGACCCATCCCAGAATTGCCCAAGATACCAGCCAAGTAGGGAATAGGAGTAATAATGCCAGTGAGCATTTTGAAACCTATTCATTGCCCTGTATCTTCTCTATTAGTGGAATATGCTATATTTTACAGGCACTATGCGAAATATCCTTATGATGGAAAAATAGGAAATAGTGAAGAGTATGTGTGATAGGAAGGGTAGTGAAAGTATTTGACGCTTTCAGTTGTCCTATTCCAAAGACTTCAAAAGCTTATTCCATGGAATGCTACCCTGCAAAATGTTGCACTTTATGAAAAAGTGGTAAAAGGTTTAAGATTCAGAATACATGCTGGAATGTTAAAGGCTCAGAGAAATTCTGCAGAAAAGTATTCCATTTAACTTTTACTTAACTCTGTACTTCCTATGCTTATTTTCTCAGAAAACTTATTCCCCCCACTTAATGAATCACGCTTTTGAAGATGCCAACTTGTTCTGATTGTTAGGATAGACATTTCTTGTGAAACATGAAGCCATGAAATGGCTTCTGTGGCCTTACATCCTTGGACAGACCAGTAGTATGTTCTGGTACCTAAGCTAGGTGCAGAGGTTTTTCAGTAAGAATGTTCAGGCATTGACATTATTATTGTATTACTGTATTATGTATGTATGTATTTATTTACTTATTTATTTATTTTACTGTTGCAATCGACTTTAAACAGCTCTAGCCTAAAGAAAACCAAAGTGTGAGTTCAGGAATATAGTTAGAATCAAGCAGAGACCACTGTATTTCTCTCTCATGCAGTTGAGGAGGAACAGGGGGCAAGTCCTGCTAGAAACCTAATCTTACCAGCCGTGGGAGGCTTCACTCATCAAATACTGAGAAATGCTTTTACCCGGTAGTTGTACTTATTATTAGAAAGCCATGTTGGAGGTTTTCAGGCAAATTGAGACGTTTCTTCATTTCTAGCACTTTACCCTATATTGTGGAACCAAAGCTTAGAAAAAGCACGATCGATTAATGCCCTCCTTCCCTTTGTGACTTTTAGCAGTATCTCACAAACACGTACCTGGATTCAAATAAAGAAGTATTGTATGAAAAGCACTGTAGTACAAACTGAGCCACATTGCCTTGTAAGAATGCAGGGCTGGAAAATGTATTTCTAGTAATCAAAAGCAGCTCTGGCTTCAGCGGCCAGCACTTAATCACTTTAGAGTATGACCCACATAATTGTTTTTTTTTTGTTTTTTTGTTTTTTTTTTTTTACTGTCATATGACAGACCTATCACCCCAACATTGTATCAGGGAGCTGAAGAATAAACAGCCTACCTAGTCAGGTCTGGAGCTAGGAAACAGTAACGCCTGCAGTTTTGTTCTGGTTGCTGTTTTGAAGTTTTCACCTCAAGGTGCTGCTTTGTGAAAACAATTTCAAAGGAGAGTGCTCAGGTGTAAGTCACTGTTAAGTCAAGGATCTCTTTCAGGAGCTTGGGGAGACATGGGCACGGATTATCCTGTTTGCATGTATGAACAGAAAGTTGGGCAGGTGTAAAAAGAACTGCCTTGTTTTTCCCAAACTTAGCCCCTTGCAACATGAAATCCACACTGGAACAGGGACAGGCTTAAGCCTCTCTCAGTAAACCAGGTACGAGGGATATTCTTACTTGGACAGAAAATTGCTGTACAGGAAATGAACACATTTCACACTCTGCGCACATGTTCTGCATTAAAGAACTCGGTGAACAGAATGCTATGCCAGGCACATGCGGGCCTGAAGATCTTTGAGGGTCTGATGTTCCCTGTGATAGAGCAGTTCTAGGAAAGGAAGATTCCCCAGCACCGGGTCCCCAGATTGCTGGCAGGCTTCAGATAACCATGTCTGGTCTCATTGGGGAACCCTCCGGCCTAGGGAGACAGACTCACATAACTAGAACTGACAGGTTATTTTATCTTCAATTAAGTTGTAGCATGCCCTGAGATCAGATTGTACTACCTAAATTAAAGATGTTCTTTCTGTTACACTTTGTGAAGTGGGATAGAGCCTCCGAGGATGAGGGCAGGACACAGGAGCTCATCAGCTTCACCACCTACCACCCACAGACAACTCAGTGAATAACCGCCCTACTTTCACTGTGCTTTCTGCACTGTATAGAAGGAGAAGCTCTCCTCACAGGGGAGTGTGAGGAATAGAGAGCAAGCAGGGACTGGGTGAAACCTGCCAAAAGGGGATATAAGTAATAGGAGGAAAGCTGTTTACTCATAAAAGATGACATTGAGCCAATAGGCTCTCAAATTCTACTTTTCTAAATTTTTTTTTAATGTTTATTTATTTTTGAGAGAGAGACAGAATGCGAGTGGGTTAGGGGCAGAGAGAGAGGGAGATACAGAAGCAGAAGCAGGTTCCAGGCTCTGAGTTGTCAACACCGAGCCCGACGCGGGGCTCGAACTCACAAGCTGTGAGATCATGACCTGAGCCGAAGTCAGACACTTAACTGACTGAGCCACCCAGGCGCCCCTCAAATTCTACTTTTCTAAGCAAAGACTCTTGTTAAAGCTTGTACCCATTAGTTTTCTCCCCTGCCACCGATCTACCAGTGTTACTCTGGGTCTTGCCCATGTAGGAAAAGTCACCTGGTGAATGAGAAAATCTAGATTAGTTGATTCATTCAGCAAACCTTTAAGTACCTGCTGTTTACTGGGAACTGGACATACCCAGAACCTTACATTGTGCATACAGTCTGATTGTGAGAGAGACAGTCCCTAGCATGGATTATGTGTGTTGGTGACTTAATTGTTAACCTGAATCTGTGAATACCCAGTTAACTAGTAAGACCATAGTACCTTGTGAGTCCTAGTCTCCATTTCAGTGATAGGCCCAAAGAGCAAGAACAGCATAAAGATGGCAGAGGACTTCACTGTGGTATAGGTGGACAAGCATCACCTTATGGGGGGAACTTTATCATCACCAAGAGCCTTTTGCTCATACAGAGATTATTTTCTGATAAAGAAGACAGAAGACCCAAACGAGAGTAGGAGTTTGTAAATTCTGGGCTGTTCATTCTGCCAACGTTTATTAAAAATATATGTTATGTTGGGGCGCCTGGGTGGCTCAGTCGGTTAAGTGTCTGACTTCGGCTCGGGTCATGATCTCACAGGTCATGATCTCACAGCTCGTGAGTTCGAGCCCTGTGTCAGGCTCTGCTGATAGCTCAGAGCCTGGAGCCTGCTTTGGATTCCGTGTCTCCCTCTCTCTGCTCTCCACCGCTCATGCTGTCTGTCTCTCTCAAAAATAAAAAACATTAAAAAAAAATATATATATATATATATGCTATGTCAGGCTGTGCCCTAGGGCCTGAGGATACAGTGAAGGGCCCACACACAGTGCCTACCCTAATGAATAGGGTATGTATGCAAATAATCAAAATCATAATTGATAAATATTTTGAACAAAAACAGAGACTGAAAGAGAAAAGCATTGCCAAAGGGTGAGAGGAGGCTGATTTTCAAAGAATATTGGGAGAGTAGGGGATATTTAAGCTGAGACTTGAATTCGAAGGTAGTTCTAAAGAGTGTGAATGAGAACATTCCAGAGAAAGGAAACCTAAAGGCCCGAATGCAGAAAGAACACCTTTTGTTTGAGGAAGTGAGAGGAGTACAAACAATTCATGGTTGCATTAGGTTTCTCCAGAGAAACAGAGCCAGGGTGTGTGTATCCGTATCTGTTTTTATAAAGAATTGACTCATGCAATTATGGAAGATACGCAGGATGAGCCGGCAAGCTACAGAGCCAGTGGTATAGTTCCAGTCTGAAGGCTGGCAGACTTGAGACCCAGGAAGAGCTGATGTTTCAGTTCAAGTCCAAAGGCAGGAGAAAACTGATGTCCCAGTTCAAAGGCAGTCAGGCAGGAGGAGTTTCTTCTTACTTATCCGAAGGTCATTTTTTTGTTTGTTTTTTTAATTTAGGCCTTCAACTTGTTTGAATTTGGCTCACCCACATCAAGGAGAGTGTGGTGGTTTATTTTGTTTGTCAATTTGTCTGGCCATGGAGATGCTCAGATATCTGGGTGTGTCTGTGAGGGTGTTTTCAGAAGAGATTTGAATTGGTGCACTGAGTAAAGCAGATTGCCCCCACATTGTGTGTGGGAATCATTCAACCTGCTGAGGGCCCAAATAGAACAAAAAGGTAGATGAAGATTAAATTCTCTGTCTCTGTCTCTTTCCCTCTCCCACTCTCTGCCTTATTGCTGAACTGGGACATCAGTCTTCTCCTGCCCTTAAATTGGGACTTAGATCCTGGGACTCTCCAGCCTTCATAATCTTACTCGCCAGTCTCCTGTTGCCTCTTTTTCTCTGGAGAACCCTGGCTGACACAGAGGGCAATCTGCTTCCCATAGTCTGCTGGTTCTGGTGTTAAGTTCACCGAAAATGTATGCAGAATAATGTTTTGCCAAGTGTCTGGGCACCCCATGGCCCAGTCAGGGTGACACATCACACAGGGTCGAAGTCATGGAGAAGAGCACAAATGAGGCTGGAGAGGAGGCAAGGCCTCACAGGTCCTGGTGAGGAGTTTGGAGTTAATTTTGAAAGGACTTGGGGATTGTTGAGGGAGCTTCACAAGGAGTGACCTGACCCCACCCCTCTCAAATCCCATCATCACTTCATGCTGTCGTAGGCTCCTTTGCTGGTATGAGACATTTGAGCAGAATAACAGGGAGCCAGGAGGCGGGAGCAGACTGAGGAGGTGGAGACCAGTGGATCCACTGGAGACATATTTTGAAGGATTGGGTTTGGAAAAGGGATGTATGACTAAGGCAATGAAGCAAGGATCTGCGAATTGCATCCTCTGGTGGGATGCTGAATGTGACACTTGTCTCATTCTCTTAGGGATCCACAAACTACAACCCACCCGTTTTTATATGGCCTGCAAGTTAAAAATGGTCTTTACATTTTTATATGGTTGAAAAAAATCAAAGATTTTGTGACCTATGAAAATGATAGGAAATTCAAATTTCAGCACTTACCAGTAGTTTTGTGGGACATTTGCATGGTGTCTGTTGCTGCTTTTGCACTGGAACAGCAGAGTAGTTGCAACAGAGACTGTGGCCTGCAAAACCTGAAACTACTTATTACCTGGGCTTTTACAGAAATGTTGCCGATCCCTGTGTTAGTTTATTTGGCAGTCTCTGGAAAAGCATGTTGGTGTTCATACATCCATTTCCTCCAACCTTTAGATCCCTCCAACCCTAGGGGCATTGTCAGAGGTGTGATTTTTTTTTTTTTTTTTCCTGTCTTTTCTGTCTGTAGACTGAACAAAGTCAGCATTAGCAGGGCATTTTTGTTTGCCAGCATTAGGGACTTGACCTATTCCAGCAGCTAAGTAAGGCAGCTTCTGAAATTGAAGAGATTGTAGAGATCATGAGCAAGGATCATGAACACAGGGTTCTTCTCTGCTGGGCATTAACACGTCTCCTCTGTCCTGGAAGGGACCAGATGGGGTATGTCGCAGGCAAAATATACTAGAGGGCTTTGGTTGCCCCAGGAGTAGAGGGACAGACTGTCAGGTAAGGGAGGAAAGGATAGCAGCTCATACCTAATCTGTTTCTTTTCTGATTTTGACATTCTCCAGAGATTGCGTGCTGGCTTGATTAAGCTGTTCTGGCCCCTGAGAGGTGACGTTCTGTTAGGCATGGAGCTCCTGGCTGCCATAGAGGGTTACAGGTCATTCTCTTGATCACCCTTGGTGTGGTCTAGTTTTTCTAGAAACAAGCTCATCGGTAGGGATCCTCCAGGGCTTGCTGACAAGATAGGAGTAAAACCCACCCAGCCTGCTTGTTTAGATGCAGGTGGCAGTGTTTCTGTGTCCTTTGGGGCACTACACCTGAATGTTAAATATCCCCTACCAGGTATCAAGTTGAAACATTTAAAATTTTTTCATTTGGAGAAGAAATATCTAAACATCTATGGGACACAATTTCCTAAAACTGACTTTGTTTGAAAGTCAGTGTATTAAAATGTATTTATATAAAACAGGACCTCATTTTCCAACATCACAAAAGCGTAGCATGGCTTTTTGGTTCTGGGGTCTTGGCCTAACTCCTTATTTTTGCTAAGGCTCAAGGAGGTTGAGAGAATTGTGCAAGGTTGTGCCTTGATTAGCAAGGAAGCTGAACCCAAGGCCACAAGGCTGCTCTCCAAGCCTGACAGCCTGCTCCACACTTCCCCTTTTCTCTCTCTGCACGGTCATCTATGAGGGACTTTTCCCAGCTCTGCTGATTCACTTTTCGTGACATGAGAGTGAGAGCCCTGCTGTCAGAGAAAGGGCTGCATCGCTTTTGATGGCTGACATAGTATAAGGAGGACTCAGGCTTAACATTTGAAGCCAGAGATGGGAGGCTTCCCCAGACAGCTCTCGACATTGGTGCCTGCAGACAAAGATGCTCTCTCTTGGGCTCTGAAATTTCTAGAGTAGTGCCGCGACCTCTGTAAAGAGCATTTACTGTTCCTTCCCCATCTTTGTTTACTTCCTGTGTCTGTCTTCTTGACTTGATGTTCCATTTTGCCTTTGTTTGTACCTCGTGGAGAAATTTGAAAGGAACACTAAACCAGGGGCATTCTTAAAATATGAAAAAATTTCTGCTATTCCAGCATTATTTTTTCATACTATGCTAATCATTTTTTAATACATTGTACAGATGGTAGGTTGTATTTTTGCAGAGGGCTTTTCTTCAAGCCAAGTTCATAGGCATGATCTTGAATTTGTAATGCTGCATTCCTAAATGTATTTTTTGGCTGTCAAAATAGTGCTGTCTTTAAAAAATACAATGTAGATACTTGCGAAGACTGATTCTTTCTTTCTTTCTTTATAAATAAATATATTTCCCTTATTACAAAAGTAACACACAGAAAATTGGAAAAAGAGAAAGGTAAAAAGAGGAACAGTAAATTAAGTCTCACCATCAAAAACAACTACCTCCTCTCCTCCTTGCCCCCCTTTTTGGTCATACAATGATTAGTGTGTTACAGATTGATTCAGTTCCGTCTTAACTATGTGTCTCAGATACACAGGAAACAAAATAGCTGGCTTGGAGAACAGATTAATAAAGCCTTAATTGTAATGGAGTTCTTATGGTGAACTGAAAGACCATGGGTTTTGAGAACATGAAGAACTGGATTTTAATTCAAAAATTAGAGTTAAGTTGTACATTCCTGGAAAGTTACTTGCCTGTGTTTTAACTGTAAATCAAGCAATGGCTATTTTAGGAGGTGTTACATGAAAAGCCTCAGCTATTGCTGGCTGGGGATTGATCCACCTGCTCTACTGAGATGGCAGAGGGCAGTGATGGCTTCCCCGCCCCGGCCCCACCCCCAAGAAACCAGCACACGCAAACCTGGCTCTGTGGCAAACTTTTATTATGGAGGGCCACATGCTACATATTTTAGGCTTTGCAGACCAAGGGCAAAATCCAGTATATAACGCAAGTACTTCTATAACCATTTCTAATGTAATGATTTAAGAATGTAAAAAGAGAGGTGCCTGGGTGGCTCGGTCAGTTAAGCATCAGACTCTTGATTTCAGCTCAGGTCATGATCTCATGGTTCATGGGTTCGAGCCCCATGTCTGGCTCTGTGCTGACTGTGGACCCTGCTTGAGATTCTCTGTCTCTCCCTCTCGTTCTGTTCCTCCCCCACTTGTGCTCTGTCCTTCTCTCAAAATAAATAAACTTAAAAATAAATAAATAAATAATCAAATGAATAAATAAGTAGGCTGTGAAAAAAAATTTTTTTAGGTCATAGGTCATATGAAAATAGGCAATGGGCCTGTTCCAAGGCATCTTCACATATTACTTGTAATATGTGATTTAATATGTAAGCATATGAGATAGTCACACTTTTAATAAGTGGTGGAGCCCAGATTCATACCAAGGCACCACCTACCTCTGAAGGCAGGTCATTGTAATTAATGTAAATGACAGTACCACATTCCTCTGTGTACCCTCAGCTCTGTCCCTTCCGCTGTTGCCCTATTCCCATCCTCCCCCCACAGCTCTAGAGTCCCTTTCTCTGACTGCCTTCCTCTCCCAAAACCCTGCCTTCATTCTTGAGCCCTCCAGGCTCTCTCCTCCTTTTTGTCTCTGATCTTTCTTTATGGAGTGCCCTGCCCCTGGGCCCTTCTGGCTCCTTGTCCTTCAGATCTCAGTTCAAATTTCACCTCATTTAGAGAATCCTTAAAATATTTTTTCTTGTGCCCTGGGCGTTCTATCACATCATCCCTTACTTTTTAGGTTCTTTGCCTCCTTCTACTTCCCAGGATTCATCGCCCTCTGTAATTGTGTTGTCTCTGTTTCTGTGTCTGGCTGCTTTTGGGCATTGGAATGTAAGCTCTTCCTCGAGGGCAGGCTCAGGACTTTGTCATTTTCACTGTTACATTCTCAGAGTCAGGACAGTGTCTGGAACATAATAAGTGCTTAGTAAATATTTAACCAATGTCTTGTCTCACTAACTGTCCTTGTTTTTCAGAAATTGCCTTAAGTTTTCAGTGTGGGCCGTCTTGATCTTAGTTTCAGGTAGTTCTCTTAGGGTGTCCTATATTTTCCTTTGTGGGTAGAAGAGCCACCTGTTATTTAGTAAGCCCAACACCTGAGGAAGAGTCAATGCCTTTCATGTGGAAGGAAGTATGAGATATGAGCCTCAGGAATCCATAGCAGCCAGGATTCCTGTGTGAGACAGAATCCTATTCCCAGGGAGCAGCTTGCCTGGCAAAGTCAGTACCTGGGATACCTGGGATCATGTGCAGGTTCTGATTTAAATAATATGGGCTGAGACCACAGTTCTGAATTTCTGTCCTGCGTTTAGTGCTGGTTAGAGCTACTGGTCAATAGACCACGTGTGTAGTAACAAAAGGCCCAGGGTTTGTCAGAGAACCTTGGTACTCTTGGACATTTTGGACCAAATTATTCTTTGTTGTGAGGGACCATCCTGCACATTGCAGGATGTCTGGCGCCACCCCAGGCTTTTACCCACTAGATGCCACTAGTATTCTCCAGTTGTGACAACCAGAAATGTCTTTAGACATTGCCAAGTGTTTTGGGGATAGGGGGTGGGGGACAAAATCATCTCTTACTGAGAACCATTGGCCTTAAGCTAGTTGCTTAAGCTAGTTTAGTTGAAGATTTATGAACCTGTACTTGAATCCTACAACTTACATACATACATGTATGTAATTATTTGTGTGGCATTATATATAGTATCTGTGTACTCCACCAAGCTTTGTGTGTATTCTGTGTATCTTAAATACACAGCTTGCAGTCCAGTCTGTGGGAGGTAGTTGATAGATGCCAAATAAGAGAATGAAATTCTGTAAGGGAGGTGCATTAATGCTTTAAATCCTCCCTTTTGAGCTCTATAATGGTGTGTATGTGTGCGCGCGCGCGTGTGTATGCGCGCATACATATGCTTCTACCCTAAAAAGTGCACTTCGGTGTACAGCTTGATGAATTTTCACATATGGAATGTGTTACAGGCCTCCAGATCAGGAGCCAATCATGACCAGCATCCCAGGAGCTTCCCTTTATACTCCTTTCTACTCAGTAATATTTAAGAACATTTTTTTTTCAATAATGAATATGAATCCACATTCACTGTTGAAAATTTAAAAAGTACAGAAAAGCAAAAGAAGAAAAACATACTCTCTTTAAATACATAAATTTTAGGGGCACCTGGGTGGCTCAGTCAGTTAAGCATCTGACTCTTGGCTTCCGCTCAGGCCATGATCTCATGGCTTTGTGGGTTCAAGCCCTGAATCAGGCTCAGTGCTGGCAGCATGGAGGCTGTGTGGAATTCTCTCCCCCCACCCTGCCCCTACCCCACTCATGCTGCGTCTCTCACAAAACAAATAAACTTAAAAAAAAATACATAAGTTTTGACTTCTTGATGTATATATCCTGCCAGTCTTCTCATTGTCTATCTATACATGTTAATGTATTTTTAAACTATAATGGGATCATGAAGTTTATATTGTACTGTGTCTAGCCTTCCTCAGTACCGCATGGTAAACATATTTCCATGAGTAACTGCACATGTAATTAACTATTGTAATGGCAATGTGGAGTTTCATTGAATGGATATACCACAGTTTATGTAACCATCCCTTTTCTTGGTCACTTTTTAGAAAATGGACACTTAAGTGATTTCCACCTTCCACTTGTGTGAACTCTTTTAACACTCAATTGTTTTCTTAAGGTTATTTTTTCTTCTTTACAATTGTAGAGTTAAATAAAATGAACCCTAATAAAACCTTTAATCCACTTAGCTTTGGTTGCTAGAAGCATTTTTTCAGTAAAAAGAACATGTGCATAAATATACATATACATAGAAATTGAAATTAATGTGTGCTTTTGCTAAAATAGCCAAAATGAACAGAAAAAATACAGTGAAGAGTAGCTATTTCTCTCCCATCTATCTCCTCTGAGCAAGTGCCCTTATCACTTTTTTGGGGGTAAGAAAATAGTGACATTTGTGGTCTGATAGGGCCTTTTATTCTTATTTTTATTAAAAAAAATTTGAATGTTTGTTTATTTTTGAGAGAGAGCGAGAGAGACACAGAATCCAAAGTAGGCTCCAGGTTCAAGCTGTCAGCACAGAGCCCGATGCAGGGCTGGAACTCACGGACCGCAAGATCGTGACCTGAGCTGGAGTCAGACAGACCCTTAACCAACTGAGTCACCCTGGTGCCCCGATAGGGCCTTTTAAAGTAAACATAGTGGAACCATTCTTTAACACTTGAAATTTCCCAAAGACAAAAAGACTGTTTGGATGACTATATACTCCACATCAGGGGTCAGCAAACTTTTTCTTTGTAAGGGGCCAAGCAGTAATACTTAAGACTTTACAAGTACTCTGTTACAAGTACTCAGCTTTGTGCAGTTCTAAAACAGCCCATAGGCAGTACATAAAGGAGTGTGGCTCTGTTCAGTACAGTTTTATTTACAAAAGTGGCTGGATGTGGACTGCATACGTTACTTTGCCAGCATTTATTCTATTAATTAAATTGTGTTGTATATATTAAAATGTGAATATTCCCAATGAGGCAGGTCAGAGGATGGTATGTAATACGAACTTACGGCTGTTTCTCACAAAAGATCTGGTGGGGAAAATACATGCTGTGGCTCAGAATAGTCTCCTTTTGGCCCAATGTGGATACCCCTTCTGTGATTTGCTGATTTTCTCGCCCTGTCCTTGGTCTTCCCCACAGTATGTTCTGGAATCTGTTCCCATCATTGCATGGTTTTCTCAGGCCCTGCTGATAAAATGGATAAAAACTTCCTTCAGGTACAATGTCTTTTCAGTTGGTTTAAGTCCAGCTTCCTCTACAAAATACATGTAGTGACTGATTGTCAAGGAACTGCTGTGTATGTGCTGTAGTGTGGTAGCTCTACCTGTTTTCTGCTCTGATTTCCTGCCCATGTTTTCAGCCTCCCTGCCCTGGTGGGCGGAGTCACATTCCACACTGTTGGGTGGTAGGATTCCATGCCTAATGGAGGTTCCAACCAAAAACTCCTTTATTGGCTACGCCATACACTGAAACATGTGAATTATTACTATTAAGAGCCTTCTCTTTATCTCCCAAGGCTGAGGGTTTTACTTCTGTCGTAAGAGAGCCATGTCTAATGTTACCTGACTACCCTTCTAGAGCACTTTTGGTGCTGATTTGTTCTGTTCATGATGAAGGATTCAGAGATCAAAGTGGTTTTCTTCATTAAAGTTGTGAAAGTTTTCCCTGTTCAGGGTTCTGTTCCTGGGATAGGCTAATGGATGTGCCATTGGGGAAAAAAAAAAAAAAAGAACCTTCATTGGCTTAAAAATGGCAAAATTTTCTTTCCACCCACGCATAAGATTCGTGATGGGCTAGCTGAGGTCTCTGCCCTACTTGGTCCACACTCTGGGGTCCATGCAATCTGAACAGTCTGAACTTCTCTTGGGTACTCTGTTCTCTCTTAGATTTATGCAGTGAGTTGCCTATGAACTTTGTGATGGCAGGTCTTATTTTCTCTTCTTTAATCACTGCCTGACTGCAAGTCTTACTATGAAGCTGCAATAATCAAGACAGGGTGGTATTGGTGAAAGAATAGACAAATAGATCAGTGGATCAGAATAGAAAGCCTAGAAGTAGATCAACAACAACTATAGTCAAGTGATCTTTGACTATAGGAGCAAAGGCAGTGCAGTAGAGAAGGGATAGTCTTTTCAACAAATGGTGTTGGAACAGCTGGATATCCACATGCAAAAAATGAATCTAGACACAGACCTTGCACCCTTCACAAAATTTAAATCAAAATGGATCATAGACCTAAATTATAAAAATTCCCAGATAACCTAGGAGAAACTTTTAAGTGACCTTGGGTTTGGGGATGACATTTTAGATACAGCACCAAAAGCATGAGCCATGAAAGAAAAATTTAGTAAATTGGACTCCATTAAATTTTAAAACTTTTACTCTGCAAAGGCGCTATTAGAGAATAAAGAGACAAGCCACAGACTGGGGAAAATGTTTGGAAAACCACATATCTTGATAAAGTACTTGTGTCCAACGTATACCAAAAAAAAAAAAAAAACAAACAAAAAACCCTCTTAAAACTCAAAAAAAGGAAACAATCCAATTAAAAAATGGGTAAGAGATCGGAACAGACACCAAAGATCTACAGATGGAAAATAAGCATGTGAAGGGATGTTCCACATCATATGTCATTAGTGAATTACACGTTAAAACAACAGCATATATACCACTATGCACTTACAAGGATGGCTAAAATTCTAAACAATAACACGAAGTGGCAAGAATGTGGAACAACAGAAACTTATTCACTGTTGTAGGAAACACAAAATTGTATAGCCACTTTGGAAGATAATTTGGCACTTTTTTATAAAGCTAAATGTAGTCATACTACACAATTCAGCAGTCACACTTCTAGTTATTTACCCAAATGAGTTAAAAACACAAAACCCTGCACGCAAATGTTTGTAGCCACTTTATTCATAATGGCCAAAACGTGGGAGCCACCAAGATGCCCTTTACCAGGTGAATGGCTAAACAAACTCTGCTACATTCATACAATCGCAGTTTTTTATTGAGTAGTAAGAGCAGATGAGTTATCAAGCCATGAAAAGACTTGGGAGAACTTTGCATATTAGTGATTGAAAGAAGCCAGTCTGAAAAGGCTAAAAACTTTATGATTTCATATGTGACATTCTGGAAAAGACAAAATTACGAAGACAATAAAAAGATCAGTGGTTGCCAGACGTTCAGGGAGAGAGAGGAAAGAGAGCATGAATTGGTGGAGCCCAGGGGGTTTTTAGGGCAGTGAACTTTATGATATTGTAATGGTGGATTCATATTGTGTGTTTGTCAAATCTGTAGAACCACGCAATGCAACGAGCCAACCCTAATGTAACCTGTAGACCTCAGTTAATGTATGCATAGTGGTTTATCAGTTCTAACAGATATACCACCTTAATTTAAGATGTTAATAATAGGAGAAACTATATGTGGGACACAGGAGAAAGGGTATAGGAGGACTCTCTGCAAATGCAGAACCTTTGATTTGCGATACAGTAATTCCGGTAGCTTATAAACTTGCTTCCTCTGTTGCTGATCCCTTTCCTTCTTAACCACATCATTTCCTAAAGGGTAAAACCTATCCTCTACTTAATATGTGGGCGTTTTCCCCCACATAACAGTTTAAAGTCAGTCCGTGCCTACCATAAAAACTATAGTAACTTTCCATTGCCTTAGCAAAGATACTAGCACTATTTAGTCAGTGGTACTAACTAACGTTGAAGGGTGTTGCAGAGAGTGCCAGGCCTGTGGCTATCATTCCCTTGCCTCATCTTTCCCCATTCCATTTTCCACAGGCCCTGCAATCTCTGTCCCCTTATAGCTTTTGCACGTGTTTTTCTCTATGATTGGAAACGCTTCTGCCATGTCCATGCTTCAGGAACCAACTTGGGGGTGTCTGGGTGGCTCAGTTGGTTAGGCATCTGACTTTGGCTCAGATCATGATGTCATGGTTCGTGGGTTCGAGCCCCGCATCACGCTCTGTGCTGACTCTTAGGGCCTGGAGCCTGGTTCACATTCTATGTCTCCCTCTCTTTCTGCCCCTCCCCTGCTCATTCTGTCTCTCAAAAATAAACGTTAAAAAAAAAATTTTTTTTTAAATAATCAACTTGGGAATCATGGCCCCAAGTCCCCTAATGCCACTGTCCAATTTCCACAAAAACTTCCAGAACTCTACGTGTGTTTTATTCATAGGACTTAGGACCATGCACCATTGGAATTTTGTCTACTTGTGTTATTTCCTTGACTGGTGAATTTTCTGGGTTGAGTCATTAGTGTTCCCTTATTTTTTGGCATGTGTGGAGCAGCCAGTGTATTCTTGTTTCAACTGAATCAACACATATTAACAAATCAAGCAAAACCACAGTATTAAGCCAATGCTAGCTGCTTCGAGAAGTAAATGACAGTAGTTATTCCCTCAGGCTCCTTCCATTTTGCTGGCCTTCTTTAACACATGGCTCCAAAGGCTGATGCAGAAGAAAAAGGAGTGTGGAGGGTCATCTTGGGGGTTCACGGGCCAGACCTGGAAGCAGTGCACATCACTGTTCTGTATTTGGTTGGCCAGCTCTCAGTCCTATGTTCAACCCTAACCGCCCAAGAGGCTGGGAAGTCTAGTTCATGTAGGCTTCCATGAGGAAGATGGAAATGGTGTTTGAATAGCTGGCAAGTCTCTGCCATAGTGTTCATTTAGAACTGATCTGCCTTCAGCTATGAATTCTCATGGCTTTTCACTGAGATGGCCACTTTTAGGGTAGGGTGTGGTATGGAGGGAGCAGAGGGAAGGGCGATGAAGTCTCTTCTGAAGAAAAGTGAGTTGTTTAGATGGTTATCTCTGTGTTCTAGTTCTCATATCATTTGTTCCATATCAGGATACACGAAGGTAGCAGCCTTTTGTCATTTTGCAAAACCAATTTTGTAGGAAACCACATAAAAAAGTACCATGCCTCATCATACTGCTTGTACATAGTACTACTACTTTAATCACCGTGTGACAGTAACACTCTCTTGTTCAATCAAATGTTGTGTAAATTACATTATTTTGGAGGATTAAGGAGTCCCTGTAAGTATGGTATGTATCTCAGTGCTTCTAATGTTTGAAGGAAATGGCTTTCTGGAACTCAACATAGTAAAAGAATTAGAATTCAATCAGTGTGATAAATCATTGAACTTGCTGTTGAAGGGCCTAAATTTAAATTAAACCTTTAAAAGCAATAACCTCTTTTCAATTTTGGTACTACTAGGAGATAATGGAGCTCTTAAGTGGAATGAATTTGATTTACAAGTACAGCAATCTTTCTTCAATTGCTGATGTTTTCCACAGTATATGTTTTATTCTTTCAAAGTTAATCAATAACTAAGGTAAGTGAAATGTCTCTTTCTTCCCTGTTTCCTATTTAAAACGCTTGCTGGTTTCTAGATTTGTAGGGCTTTTGGTTGGACATGGAGATTCTAGGTGTGTATGTAGTGGTGTCAGGTGCATGTTTAATAATACCCTGGCTAGAGAGATGATTTTAAGCACACATACTAAAGATCTCAGGAAATGACGTATTTAATAATAAATCCACATTACCCCAGGTAGTATTTACAAGCCTGGGCTCTGTCTCCTAGAGTTAACTCACTTTAACTCAAAGGTGCTGCTTCCAGAGCCTGCAAACTGGACATCCTTGAATCGGGACCAAGGGACAGCCACCCATGGTGGGAATTGCCCTCAGGAACTAGTCAGCCAGAATGTGAATCTCCTGCAGCCTGGAATAAATCGAGACCACTTGCCTACTTTAGACTGGAGCATTCCACTCATTTCCCGTGGGTGCTGTTAACAAGGTACCACACATTTGGTGGCTTAAAACAACTGAACTTTATTCTCTCACAGTTGTGGAGTCCAGAAGTCTGAAACCCGGTCAGGCTTCAGAGATTAGGATGTGGATATCTTGAGGGGTGGGACTGCATTATTCAGACTACCACAGGCATGTGAGCTATTTTGGAAGTGACTGCTCTGGAAATGATTTACTGACTATAATGCTGCATTTTGCTGTTCAGTCTGAGTTCTGGTTGGGTAAAATCTATCTTTCTGGTGGTGTGCTCCTGTATGTCTTATAAAAATGAAGATTCTCCTTTCTTGCTGAAGGGCAGCTCATGTACCTTGAAAGAAAAAAAAAAGCAAGTTTAGCATGTTTTTGGTCATTTTTCATGTTGCAGTTTTAATTTCTGATATTGGCTTTCTATATTCTCCTATTGGTTACGAAGATGAAGATGTTGTTATTGTAAATATTGACATTTATAAAAGCTCCCCTAAGAAGCAAATAGATTTGACTACCTTTTAAAATGACATTGAAATTTATTTTCTAATTAGAAAGTATAGCTCATTTTAGGAAATCTAGAAAACTCAGAACAGCTCGATGAAAAAAGACTGCCATAATTTTAACAACCTAGAAATGAGTAGTACTGATAATTTTGACTTCTTTTATCATACTGCATTAATTTTCTCCCTGGAGTGTTTAGCAGTCATTCTTCCACACTGGTTTGAGAGGCCACCATTATTTTGTAGGGAAATCAGTTTTCTGGAATGCTGGAAAATGGAAGCCTTGATGTTGTTCAGGTTAAACCACTTTCTTCCTTCAGTTCAAGAGAGGGTTTTACACTGGGTTTGAGTCTGATACAGAGAGCCTGATATTTACAAGCAATTCCTGAAATGAAAGGTTATCAGTTGTTAGTGGAAGTTCTTCCTGGATGCATCTTTAGGCCACTTTCAAGCATGTTTTAGTAGAACCTTAATCCTGAGAGATGCTCTGGGGGGTGGGGGGGACAGAAGTCATTCATGAACAAGTAAGTTTTGGGAAACCATGTATATTTTGCACACCTGTGTGCACACACGAGCGCTTTAAGTCACCATATATATTAACAGACTTTCTAGGATAAAGGAACCTATTTAACCCAGAGTTTCCCTACAGCTGATTGACTTATTCTTTTTTCCTAATGCCTATTACAAAGATCTACATGGAGTATAATTTGTGAAACAGAGTATTAACGTAGATAAGGGAAATCCAAATGTTTTTGGTGTTAAAGGACTTTGGTCAAAGTGTGTGTGTGTGTGTGTGTGTGTGTGTGTGTGTGTATCTCCATATAAATATTATTGTCCTCTTTGCCAAAATCAGTGTTTTAAAAAAGTGGCTTATTTGATTCTAGTATTAGAAAACCTTTCTTTTTTTTAACTGATGTCTTACATTATAATACATTAGATGGCTTTTCTGTACCCTTTGGGGAATTAGGAATTAAAATCTAGGAATAGTGTCAAGCAGAGTGAAAGTTCAAGGGAAGAGTGAAAGAAATTTGTGTTTTAAAAAAAATGTAGTGTGAAAGCTTCCCAACCTCTCCCACCAAGTGTCATTTTGGCCTGAAGCTGAATTAGTTCTCATCTGATTAAATCCGAACCAGATTCTGCTATTTCCTAACTGCTGTGAAGTGCAGATTTTAAAAATGTGTCAAAAAAGCAAGAATTTAATCCTAGTAGGAAACAACTCTCTTAAAAGAGAATAATTAGCATTT
The DNA here is from genome assembly GCF_027475565.1 of Acinonyx jubatus. Classification (NCBI taxonomy): domain Eukaryota; kingdom Metazoa; phylum Chordata; class Mammalia; order Carnivora; family Felidae; genus Acinonyx; species Acinonyx jubatus. The sequence continues at coordinate 46,321,370 of NC_069391.1, forward strand.
CATTTATATCCTCATTTTACAACTTTTCAACATACAAAATTATTCATCATGTTTATGTAACATGTAATTATTAAATGCCTGGTCAGAATACCAGCATTAATTTTGAAATTCAGATTTCTAAACTGATATCCATGGAGATTTGAGAAATCTTAGGGGTGGATGGAAGACCACACTAACTTTTAGCATCCATGTCTGTCAAAGGCAAATGGTGATCTCGGCACCATAACTAAACTTTTGGCTTTTATACCTATGGGATCAAGATGAGGCTCAAATAACATAAAGTGGCTGATCTAGAAATTGCTTATTTGAATTTAGGAAGCAACCACAGAACTTTCAAATATTTCTGGAGTGAAAACCTAATTTCCCTGGCCAATTAAAAAGGTCTGTCAGAAAGAGGAGAGGTCACTGTAATTGAAAACTCTTTGCAGCCAATTACTTCTCTTAGCTTATGTAGCTTCACCACAGTCCTATAGAGCAATGACTCTTATGGGAACACCAAGACTTGAACTTCTCCTGGTGTGATGGTTAGTTTTAGGTGTCATCTTGGCTAGGATTGGTCATATGCCTGTTATGTGGTCAAACATCAGTCTAGATATTGCTTGGAGGTATTTTTAAAAAGCAATTAACATTTTAATGGGTAAACGTTGAGTAGAACAGTATCCTCCATAATCTGGCTGGATCTCATCCACTCAGTTGAAGGCCTTAAGACAAAAGATTGAGGTCCCCAAAAGAGAAAGGAATTCCCTTCAAGATTGCCTTTGGATTCAAGACTTCGTATTAACTTCTGCTGGGATTTCCAGCCTGCTGGCCTGCCATGCTGATTAGATTTTAGACTTGCCATAATCCTATGAGCCATTTCCTTAAAATAAAGATTTGGGATGTTTGTATGTATATATACACATACCTTATCGGTTCTCTTTGGAGAATTCTGACTAATACACTTAGGCACTTGTTAGAAGTGTAAATTCTCAGGCCCCACCTCCAACCTGGCAATCAGAAACAATAGGGTTAGCTGAGCAATCTGCTTTAGTGAGCCATCTAGCCCATGCCAATGATTCCCAAGCTTAAGAGCCACTGCAAGTAAATGGAAGAAGCCTCCTTTTGCAGCTGAAAAAATTGAGGTTCAAAAAGGTTAAATGATGTGCTGAAAGTCACATCTTGATGTAGCCACGATTTATTTTTGATATTTTCAAAAGGATGAAGTAATAATCATGGGTAGCTTAGCAGTCTTTGAATATGCTTTTGTAGTATGCTATTGGGATGTCTGTTTTCTTAGAGAAAAATACATGCAGGGCACCTACCGTGTGTATGTAGTGTAAGAGAGCAGTGATTCCAACTCTTTGTACACCTAGGTATTATTTTGCTATTTCATGTGGTGAGACTTTGTTGATTAAAGAAGGAATGTTTTAAAGTAATAGTTATCTTGTCATTACGGCTGTGCAGAGTTGCTGGTAGTCATGAAAGTGCCAGTACTGCTATACTGAGGTCATATAGCCCAAGCAAAAGCCAGAGATATGTAATATTTTAATTAGCTTGTAAACCTAAATGTAGAATTTCTGTTAAGCATTTTCTCTGTTGGAAAGAGTCAAGGATTTTCATTACTATATTATAGTTTTCAGAAGTGTCTGGAGACGTCTTGCTTTGGATATCTTTGTAACCAAGGACATTTTCAGATACGATTGCTGAGTGCTGTGCAGCAACTGTGATGTATTAGCAGGGTATAAAAGATAAACCGCTATAAAACATACATGCCCAAATCTTAGTAGTGGATCACCTTTTCAGTCACCAGACTCAATGTACTGGTTTGGGTGATGACTCTCCTCCAAGCACTAGCTAAGAGACGCAGAGTCTTTCCTCTTGGGGCTCTACTATTGTTGACGTGTGCCTTCTAAGGTGGCAGGGTAAGGGGGGAGAGTTGGAGGTTTCTGATAGAAAGGCTGGGAAGTGGTGTTTGTCCTTTCCATTCTGTTGGCTGGAACTCAGTCACATGGCCACTTTGAGTGGCCGGGGAAGCTGGAGAATGTGGTCTGTGTATCCAGAATCAGAGGAAATGAGGTTGGTGATCAGCTGGCAATCTCTTCCACCTGGGACTTAAATGCTCTGATGTGGTCAGGTTTGTGCTTCTGCCCATGATGGATTTATGTTCTCTGCTGATAACCAGAGCATGGTAGGGGTCAGGGAGGTCTACAGATGTAGTTACTAATGCTCCAGACTCTTGCCAAGTCTTTACTAGCCTGAGAGAACAGATAGAGTCACAGAAAGAATAACTCACGTTGTACTGGCTGGCCCTTGCTTACAGCTTTGATGGGGATCTTGCACCACCTCTGGGTTTCTATCTAGTTATATCTTTTTTTAATGTTTATTTATTTTTGAGAGAGAGAGAGCATGAGTGTAAGCAGGGGAGGGGCAGAGAGAGAGGGAGACAGAGGATCTGAAGCAGGCTGCACACTGTCAGCACAGAGCCCCATGTGGGGCTCAAACTCCTGAACTGTGAGATCATGACTGAGCTGAAGTCCAATACTTAACCAACTGAGCCACCCAGGCGCCCCCCATCTAGTTATGTCAGTCTGTTAGCAAGACTTTTGTGCTATCTACCATCTTTTCCTCTTCCATTTTATGTGCACCCCTACCCCTTATTCCACTGTTCAGATTCACTGCCTGTTAGTCACCAGAGGGTACCCTATTGCTGTTACTGTGCCAGGAATGCCCCATAAACAGCTTTCATAAACACCATCTCCCAAGAGGCTGGAGTGGTGTTATATGCAGAGCAGAAGTAAGAATAGCTGTTGTCTTAGTTATGTATTGCTGTGAAACAGACTATTTCATGAAACTATATTTTCCCCCCATAAGTGTTTGGGTTGATTAGGCTCAATGGGGCAGTTACTATGTTCCACGTACTTTTGGCTGGGGCCACTCAGATGGCTGCATTCAGCCGGGACCTTGGCTACAGCTGGAAAGTCCATGGTGGTCACCAGTCCCCCAGTGCCTGTCCCCATGGCTCTCACCCTTCTGTGGTCTCTGTTGTACTTCTTATAGTTTAGTGCCTGGGCTACAAGGTGGAGGAATCTTTCAGATCTTTCATGGTTTTGGAGGCCTCAGAACATCATTTCCACTGAATTTTATTGCTGGTAAAGCCACAAACCAGCCCAGTTCTAAGAGAGAGGAAATAGGGTGGTGTGTTCCCGGGATATGAGGAATTGTTGGTGGCCATATTTGGAGATTATCACCATGCTTGTCAGTCTGCCTTCTTTGTCACCTGTACCTTAAGAGCCCGCTACCTATATTTTGTATATCAGAGTCACCCATGAAATTATTCCACCAACAATTTACCCTTTCTCCAGCGGGCTCAAGTTATTGACATCGTCGCTGTAACCTTGGTCAGGTAGGTCCTGATTTGGGGAATATGTAAGGTGTGCACAGGAAGTAACAAAATTGCTATTTGGCCAGTGCTTAGGGTTTGTGTTAGGAGGGTAGTAAGTTTGAGAAATTGTGCAGTGGCCTGATTCAAGCTAAAGGATCAGGAAGCCTTGAACCAGTGGTGGTAAATTGCAAAGCAATGTTTAAGGAAGATGAATTTCACAACACTGTATAGAGAACTTTGAAGGATAGTGTCATTGTCCACGACCACCATATGTAGACATGAAATGAACAAGGCCTGGACTGTAGGCAGAATCATGGGGCCTAAAAGAAATGGTCCTGAAAGGCAGAGGATAATCAATATGACTCAGACTATGGAGAGGAAGACAGGATAAAGAGAAGGCTGGGTGTAGTAAATTCTGCCACAAATCAGTTTAAAAATACTGTTGGGGCGCCTGGGTGGCTCAGTCAGTTGAGTGTCCAACTTCGGCTCAGGTCATGATCTTGCAGTTGACAAGTTCAAGCCCCGCATCGGTCTCTGTGCTGACAGCTCAGAGCCTGGAGCCTGCTTCGGATTCCGTGTCTCCCTCCCTCTCTGCCCCTCCCCTGCTCATGCTTTGTCTGTCTCAAAAGTAAATAAAAACATTAAGAGAAAATAAAAATAAAAATCATACTGTTAGGAGGGGGGTTTGTGCTAAACATGAAACTCTAGAACTAATCAAAGACAGATAGTAGAGAGGCTGTTACACTTAAATCTTAGTCTTGGTGGGGAGGTGGTAGTAAAAGTCCGTGTATCAGTCAGCTTAGAATTTATTATGCTGCAGTAACAAACAGCTCCAAAAATCTCAGTGGCTTATGACAACACAAGATTCATTTCTCATTCATAATAGGACTATTGCAAGTCAGCTCAAATCTGTTTTACATCATTTGTGATCTAGGCAGAAAAAGCAACCTATCTGGAACATTCCTCTGTCAGGGGAGGAGGAAAATAAAAATTGGTAGAAACCAATAATAGCTATTAAAGTTTTTGCTTGGAGTTATACATGCCCTTCCATGTTTTATTTTATCTTTTATTAGTCAAAGCAAAACACATAGTGAAGCTTGATGTCTTTGGGGGCAAGAATTATATTCCTCTCAGAAAAAGAGACACCAGGCAAGAGCCCCTAGGAAGAGCAGCATATATTTTAGAAAACATAATACAATCAGCCATAGTTACATGTTTCCCTGTTTTTAATGACACAGATAATGAAAAGTCACTAGAAAATGCTGAAAAGCACACAGCAGACGTTTCCAGTCACCCCAAGTTTCTCTCACTAGAAATAACTACTCCTGTTAGTATTTTGGTATAAATATATTCAGATATTTTTTCCTGGGAAATTTTTATGGTGGAATTAAATGATATATGCTATCCTGTCACTTATGTACTGACTTAAAGGTACACAATAAACACACACCCATGTCAGCCAATACACATGTGCATCCTAACCCATAATGGCTCTCTGGTATTCCTCTGTGTGAATATATCATAATTTATTTAATTGTTGGACATTTTGATTTTCCAATTTCACTGTGTTCAATAAAGTGCTGTCATTAAGTCTCTTACATGTATGCATTCACACATTTATCAGACTATTTCACTTGGATAAATTCCTAGCAGTGAAATAATTAAAAGGAATATCTTTTTAGTCCTTTCTGATACATCATTGACAAATTGCATAGCTTAGTTTTTAAGGCCCACTATTCCTTTTCCCCCTCCTAAAATGGAGTAGTGTTACCATAGCAATAGAAAAAAAAATCAGTACTCTCATGGAAGTGCCTAATTTGTCTTTGTCTTCATTTTAACTCAGAAAGTTACATTTTGTGCCAAGGTTGACACATAAAATACTTGTCCAGAATCTCTTGTGGGTTAGGAGGTCAGTGCCCTTGGAGAGATGACCTCAGCTGTGCCTGGTTAGCCTGCTTCACAAATTGGCTCCCCTGTTTGCTGGGAGAGGCTTTGTCAGTCATGGTTGGTCATGTAAGTTGCTCTGCCTAGGGAGACTCAATGACTCATAAATGTCCCTCCCATCCGCCTGTAGTTTAGAAGACAATTGGTCATAAACAAGGCAGTTTATGTAAAGATCATTAATTAATCAAAGAGGCCAGCTCATTATAGTGGATTCATTTAGGGATCTGATTCAGTTCTCAAGACTATTCAAAGGTGTGTGGTACAAGCTGCCTGTCATCTGGATTTTCTTGGAGAGAGAGGAAGAAAGTTAAAGTCTGGTGGGGTATCTTAGCCCTTTAGCCTACTTGCTAGGGAGGGTCTATCGTTTTGGAAACCAAGTTTGAAATCTGTATTCTCAAATTGGTGATTGAATTAAGAGATGGTCAGAGATGGTTCAGGCATAACTCTGGAGGTGCCTACGCGAGGTGGGTGAGGTGCTCCCGTGGTGAAGGGTGGAACACTTGGTGGGGTGCGGGGCACATGGAGAAGAACAGCAGAAGGCGGTCCTTTTATCATTCAGCTGCCACAATCAGGCTGGGGAACCCTGAAGCTAGACATGAGGGACCCTGCAGTGGTGCTCACTAAAATACTAGGTTGTTTATTCTGTTTGGCAGAAAATAAATTCACATTCACATTGTAAAATGCAGAGTTTCATGTGGTCACTGGAGTAAAAGCTATTAGCATTCTTACCTTGTTTTATTTTGTTTTTGTCTTAAGGAAAGGGTAGCAAGCAGTTGAGGAGCTTAGGAGAAGGACAGCATAGGGTTTAAATTCCAGCTGTGCTGCTCTCTCTAGCCATGTGACCCAGGCTTGTCCCTGTAACCTACCCTGGGCCTGAGCATTCTCATTTATAAAATGCGGCAGAGTAGCAAGATCTACTTTATAGGCTATTCATAAGATTAAAATACATAAAACACATAGTATGATCCCTACCTAGCACACGGAAAGAGGTCAATAAGTGGTGACTATTTTAAAGTGATATATAGTACAACAACAATTATTTTCACAAAGCAGTAGTAAACTTTAAGAGGCTTGAATCACTATAAGAAGTTTGAATCAAGTGTTTGACTATACTTAGCATGGTGAGCATTGAATAGTATATAGAATTGTTGAATCAATTTGTTGTGTACCTGAAAAAAAAAAAAAAGGTTTGACTCATATAATCAAGGTCAGTTCTATAGCCCTTATTATCATGTACATGGAGATGGCTTTAACCTTATATGGTTCTAGTCTTACTGCTTTATGTGCTCTGTAATAGCAAACTCCAGTTATTTCTGTGGCTTATTATAATAAAGTATATTTCTTTTTTTAAATGTTTACTTATTTTTGAGAGAGAGAGTATGTGAGCAGGGGAGGGGCAGGGGTGGGGGGAAGAGGATCCCAAGTGGGCTCTACACTGACAGCAGTAAGCCCGATGTAGGGCTTGAACTCATGAACTGTGAGATCCTGTCCTGAGCTGAAGTAGGATGCTCAACTGACTGAGCCACCAGGCCCCCCCTCACATGCATTTCTTGATGTAGCCATTAAATGGGATGTTGTTGGACAGAGGGTAAATATCCTACACATGATGACAGAGAATCCAGGCTTCTTCCATTCCATGGCTCCTCCATCCTTTAAGACCTCAGTTTTCATTGCTGTTGGCACAGAAGGGAGAGATATAAAGGAGCACTATGAGGGAGTTGTCCATGAGCCTGTCCTCGAGCTGGTGCCTATCATTGCTCACACTCCATGGTCTAGAACTAACTCACCTGGTCAAACCCTTACTGCCAAGTGGTAGGGATGAGAAATGGATCCGCTGGTTGGGCAGCCACCTCCCAGCAGCACTATAGCCAATCCCAGAATGTATGCTCTGGTTCCAAAGTATGGTAAGAGGAGGGTTTAGATGTTTTGCCTGTCCCTATTATTTTATAGGAAAAAGTGATGATATTTTGTTGGCAGAAGAGGTAAGTAGGAGGAGTGAAAGAACAATTTAAGGATTTGAACTAGGGAGTCTTAATTGGGTTGATGATCATACCATTGTAGGAATAGGGCTTTGGGGCAGGTCAGTATGGTCCTTTTGTGGGAAAAGGACCAAAGAAGAGTGTTTTGGGCATGAAGAGCTTGAGGTAACTGTGGGATATACCATGGAAATCTTCCTTGGGTGCACGAAAAAACAGACCTAGCATTTTATGTGGCCAACTTTCCTAAATGAGGACACATGTTATCTTCCTTTAAGTGTGCCTGTATTCATCTTCTGACATCTATGTAAGGATATGATTCTCAGGATTTACCTTCTTCATGATAAGAAATGCCCAGCCCAAATGGAGGGGGGAAAACTAAACTTTTTGTGGATGCTTTTTGTTTAGAATATGCATTTTCAAGAATATCATGCTTAGGATTCCTTGGGACTGGATATACCGTCACGTGATTTATTATTTGTTCCACTGCTGTCCAAGGGCAGCAAACCACCCTTCAAGAGATTTTTTTTTTAATTTTTTTAATTTTTAATTTTTTAATTTTTTATTTATTTTTGAGAGAGAGAGACAGAGTGTGATCAGGGGAGGGGCAGAGAGAGAGGGAGACATAGAATCCGAAGCAGGCTCCAGGCTCTGAGCTGTCGCACAGAGCCCAATGTGGGGCTCGAACCCGCGAACCACGGGATCATGACCTGCGCTGAAGTCAGACACTCAACCAACTGAGCTACCCAGGTGCCCCAAGAGATTTCTTGAAGAACGCAGATCTAGAAAAACTCTAGGCAAGCCATTGAGCAGTCCGTGTTTGTTATAACATCATAGATCTGGTGTCTGCAAACTTGTTATGGTATTTGATTTAAGTTACCCTCAGTGTGGAATTGGGTGACTGACCACTTAAACAGAGAGTTTGTCAGCCTCACATTGTGGGGCAGGGGTAGTTTTCTCACACTCCTTAGATTCTGTAAAGAAGTGTTTATTATCTACAGCAGTCAAAATTATGTTTTTTCCATAGTTTCTCGGGAAGGTACCTCACTTAACAATTCAACCCAGATGAGCATTTTCTGCTGTTTAATCTGCATTTTCTTGGTACTGTATATATTTTCAACAGGACTTTCTTGTGAAGCATCTGTGTGTTTCGTGTCTTTAAGAATCTTACACTTTGTTGTAAGGTGGTGGGTCTAGGCCATCTACATCTTGGCAAAATCATTTGAAACATCTGATCATACCCTACCTTAGTCTTCTTGGACTGCTATAACAAAATCTCACCGACTAGGTGGCTTAAACGTAGAAATTTCTCACAGTTCTGGAGGCTAGAAATCCAAGATCAAATTGCCAATGGATTTGGTTCCTAGTGAGGACCTGCTTCATGGCTCATAGACAGGAACCTTCTCAATATGAGCTCTCATGCCCTTTCCTTGGTGCATGTGCATGGAGAAAGAGAGCTCTGTCTCCCTGTTGTAAGAGTACTAATCCCATCAAGAGCACCTTACCCTGATGACCTCATCATCTTTTCCCCCCAAAGGCCCCATCTCGAAGTATCTTCACATTGAGCATTAAGGGTGCAATAAATGAATTCTGAAGGCTCACAAACATTCAGCTCATGACATCTGCCTTTATCAATTCAGTAGGTTTTATGCTACACAGAAAGTTAGTGGAGCTGAGGGCCTTTTCCAGATTTAAGATGGAGGAAAGTAAAAGGTATAGATTTATCTCTTTTTCTGTTATAATAACATAGCCTTTTATTCATTTAGCCCTTAAACATTTATGATACATTTAGTTACCAGGCACTGAGCTAGGTTCTAGGGATGTAGAGATTTTTATTAGACGTAGCCAGGATGTACAGATCTGTGATATAAAAAAAAAAATCAAATTTTATGCACCTATGCCTGACAGTGCTATGATAGGAGTGAGTGTAGGACACAGTGGGGGCCCAGCAGAAGGATTTATTCATTCTTCCTGATGATATGGGGAGGGAATCCAATCCAAGGAGCTGTAGGTGGGTTGGTAAGCAGCGGTGGACTGGTGTACAGAAGTTAGTCGTAGAGGACACAGGCATTCAAATGAGGGATTAGCATGAGCATATTTATGTAGCTTTGAAATGAACTTGGGTGTGTGGAAAAGCAAACCTTTCAGCTTTTATTGAAGCCTAGGCTTTAGGTGAGTGCTTAGCTGGAAATGAAGCTGGATATGTAAGCAGGCACCATATCTAGAAGTGTCCTGTCTTTCATGCTAAGAAGCTTGGGCCTTATCTTTGGGGCATTGGGGAACCTTCAAAGGATATTCATCTTTGAAATGATATTGACTTCTGCATTTTAGTAAGATCACTTTGGCAGAATATGAAGAACAAACAGGAATTCATGTTATGTTTTATTTCTGAACCTTGGAAGTTGGGACTTTTATTTCCATGGGTTTTAACTGTTGTCAAACATCTTTTGAGGATCACTGTGACGCAGGTCTAGAAGTTCATTTATAAGAAAGTATCGAGACAGACATGAATTCCTTTGCTCAGCAGCTCTGCTTTAAACTTTGACCTAGAGAAGATTGAGATCACCGGCCGTTCCATCCTGGGACATTTATGCCCACCTGGAGAAGGTCATAGCCAAAACTGTGCTGAAAGCTGCCCTCAGATTCTCCTGCTTTGACCTCATACTGTCAAGCAATGTACCTTAGATGAGAAAACATAGTGATGCCTCAAGAAAGATACTGTGGTGTTTTTTGCTTTTTTTTTTTTTTTAAGAGAAGTTTGATTTTCCTGAGTCCTTTTTCTCATCTGTAAAATGGAGTTAATAACTACTTGGCCTACAGAACATCATCAGTTCTGATATAATTATTTTGAAACTATTAATTTATTCTAATATCAGTGTATTAAAGAACAATCTGTTCACAAAATGGATTTTGTATTTAGTTATCACTGAAAATTATACCCACCTAAACCAGGCAGTGTAGGAATACACAGATCACACATCCACAGCTCAGAAATCTACCAACTACTTCAGTTCTCTAGGCCATGAGCCACACCCACATCTGGTGTCACAACTGTCTGATTTCAGGTGGCCCTCCTTCCATGTCACAGTAACTTACAAGCTACAGCCCATCTGATGCTCATTTCCACATCCAAACTTTGGTCTTTTTCAAGGTCAAGTTTCAGAAAAGTCCATACATATAATATTTATGTATTTCTTAATCATTTACTACATATAAAATTGTGTACTGTTTTTATTAGGTTCCTCTATGGCACTGACAAAAGCTTGTGAGTGTTGCACCCTAGCCTGAATTTTCCCATGAACCCTGTGGTTTTTACGGTGTGATTTTGTGTAGCACGGAGATTTTTGAGAGTGCCTATGTGGAGTTATAGCAGAACTGACTGTTGTGTAAAGATGCATGTGATCCAATTCTCAGTACAATATTTACACAATGTCAAGGCACCTGTGGCTCAGTTAAGCGTCCGACTTCGGCTCAGGTCATGATCTCACCGTTCCTGAGTTCAAGCCCCACGTCTAGCTCTGTGCTGACAGCTCAGAGCCTGGGAGCCTGTTTCAGATTCTGTGTCTCCGTCTCTGTCTTTACCCCTCCCCCACTGATGCTCTGTCTCTCAGAAAAATAAATTACTAAAAAAATTTTAAAAAATAATATTTACACACTGTAGTCATGAACACGGACTGATTTTCTTCCAATCATGAAGCCATTTCCTGGAGGCCAGATCAGATGGGAGGAGTCTCTTCACATGGCATTATTATGAGTCATGCTTCATCATCAGCTGGGGTGCAGGATTGTCAGGGATGAGCCCCTGCATCCTTCTTTGTCTACTCCATTGGCCAGTGCGCCCTGATGGGGTGTGTGCTAGTTAGTCCTTAAGCTTGGTGCCAAACGGCACTCTCACCCTGTTTAAAATAATTTGTTTATTTCTTTATTTTGAGGGGCAGGGGGAGAGAATCCCAAGCAGGCTCCGCATTTCAGCACAGAGCCCCATGCAGGGCTTGAACTCACGAAATATGAGGTCATCACCTGAACCAAAATCTAGAGACCAATGCTGACTGAGTCACCCAGGTGCCCCCAAACCCACCCTTCTATACTGGACTTACAGTGTTTAGACTGGCAGTCCTTGAGGCTGGCTCCTGGTTAGATTCTGCCCACAGGGACACTAAAGGAAGACTGGAAGACTGAAGAGGAGAGAAGGGTTTGCTTCTTCCTGTGTGTTTGCTGTTCCTGTTCACACCCTGGCAGTAATCCTTAGTTTCAGTCTCTAGTTTGTTGGTTCTGGCCCACCCAGTACCAGGTGGGCACCACCCACTCCTCAGAAACCTGCCCCCAGCTCTGCCGAGTCCCTTCTCCAGATTCTAATGACCTTGTCTCTTCCCTGTCTTCCCTAGGGGTGGTGTCAGTTTCATTTGGTTTCTGTTTCTGTATTACCTCAGTCTTTCCTGTTCACTTTTTCAGTTCCACGACACCTGTTTAATTCCCTGGTAAGATTTTTGGTGTGGTTTTTGTTTTCCTCCCAGGATCCTGACTGACACAGGATGGAAGATTTGGTAATTGCAGTGTCAGTAGGAGAAACGATTTAAGAACAAAAGATAGGACAGCTTGCTGCCAACTGGGATTTGATGGGCTTGACCGAGAAGCAGTAGCCTGGAGATCCTCTGACGCAGATGCGGCACTGGTGCCACTGACGTGTGGAGCTTGGACTCCGGGACCGCTGCTCTGCCATTTACTAGTTGTTTCTTAAACAGTTTACTTAATCCCTTTAAATCTGAATTTCTTCATCTGAAAAAAAAAAAAAGGGATAATAGGATCAAGTAGGTTGTGGTCAGGACCAAATGAGATGATGCTTAAGAAGTGCTTAGGGCTAGGGGCGCCTGGGTAGCTCAGTTGGGTAAGCATCTAACTTTGGCTCAGGTTTTCATCTCGTGGTTTGTGGGTTTGAGCCCCAGGTCAGGCTCTGCACTGACAGTGTGGAGTCTGCTTCGGATTCTTTCTCTCCCTCTCTCTCTACCCCTCCCCTGCTTGTGCGCTCTCTCTCAAAATAAATAAACTTAAAAAAACAAGTGTGTAGGGCCAATGTCTCGGACATGAACAAGCTCTCGATTAAGTGTTTTCCATTCCAGTGCCACCACTGCTTGCGTAGTCACCCTGGGGAGTGCCTTTTGACGTCTGTGGCTGCAGTAACTCAAGTCCCTTTGTTTTGAAAGGCATCCAAAGAGGCATTTCATAACCCATATTTTCCACATTGAAGCATAAGTGACCACCCCTTCTCTTTCTATCTGTAGGTAACTTACTGACTATGAAAAAGAGTGACTCACCTTTTTGAAGTTCATTTTAAGGAGAAAGCGTCCTTTGATGACTTGAATTTAGAATGGTTAGTCGCTTTGTAGAGGAATTGCAGCTCAGTTAGTAAAGAAGCTGATGACTGTGTCCCAGCGCTCTATCACGCAGATCAGATATTGGAATGTCTGGTGGCCTTGAAGGCATTGAAGCAATGCTGAAGATGCCATGATATCACTATAATAAAAAGAAGATGCTTCCACTACCCCACACTGAAAGAGAAAATCCCTCTATAGAGCGAATGTCGGTCCCCCATTTGAATGATGGGTATGAATTTGTTCTATAACATTTGGATGCATACATGTTACATTTCCTCATTGTCCAAAACTCAAATCAGTCTAAACTTCTACTTGCCAAGGTGTGTAGATATCCAGCACCAATTATTATTGGAGTGGGTGTCTTCCTAAGGTATTGCATGAGTTCTAGAGGCCTTACACAGCCTCTGTGAAAGTGTCCTTATCTATGTTGCTTGCCACCAACTCATTATTTAAGCCAACAAGATCCATTTTGAAGGCAAGTTAGTTAGTCAGAGCCATTGTTTGTCAAGGTGCTGAACTCCTGGATTTGGTTCACCCTTTCTAGGTATCATGTGGTCTCATTTGAAAGATGTAGTTGGGCATACTGTTTGCCTTCTCATTCAAATAAAGGCTAATCCTCCTCTCTTCCCTTGATACCTGCTGTCCCTTTCATCCCCTAAGTAAGACCCCAGAACTCAGATCACAGAGACATAGCTAGCTGTATTCTTATAATGGGAGAAAATATTGGAGCCTGCTTCGCATTCTGTGTCTCCCTTTCTTCTTTCTTCTCCCCGGCTCACGCTCTGTCTCAGTCTCTCTCTCAAAAATAAATAAATGTTTAAAAAATTTTTTAAAAAAAGAAATGATGAAGCTGAGGTTCCAGGAGTATAAGTGATACACCCAAGAACATCCCACTGGTAAATGCAGAGGTCACAGTAAAGGGCTGTTTTTAACATACCAGATTTTAGTACAAATTTATAGGAAAACTGAAAAAAGTAGATGACTTGATGATTGACTCAAAATAAGAAAAGGTGTTTGGCTGGGCATTTGAAGGAGAACGTTATACATTGGAATTGTATTTATATTTCAGAGTATTCAGCTTAAGTGTTTTGTATTTTGCCTTTCAAGAGTAAGATAAGGTGCACGTTAATACAGATGAACTTGTGGCTGTAGCTGAATGACTAGTCTGACAAGAAGGGTGGTCTCCTGAAGAAAACCTGGTTTTGTTACATTATTGTCTCAATGCCATGCTTTTGATTTCTGGGCCAGACCGTGTTTGTATGGGCGCAATATCTTGGTGTGTTGGCATTTGTAAGTTTTTGGCCTGGAGCTGTTAAATACGAGAATGACTGGTTATGAAGATGTGAGTGCCCACATTGTGGTTTAGTGACCTTTTCTTTCTTTCCTCTTGATAAACAAACTGCAGTTAATTCTTTCAGAGCACCTGGCAGAGAAAAATAGGAGCTCATAAGTAGGAAATGAATGTAGATATTTAAATGGGAGAAGTCATCTTATTAAAAAAAAATTCCATCATTGTATGCTTTAAATAACGAGCTGTTATAATGCATTTAGATTCATCCAGACAATACATATTGATTGGAAGCTTACTGTATGCCAGGCACTGTTCTAAGGGCTTGGGTCCTATCACTGAACAAATTAAAGAGACCTACATTTGTGGATCTTACCGTCTTTTGGGGAAATATGCCGTAAATATTATGTATAATGTATGTATGTATACACATACACATAGTGGAAGTGAGATAAGTGTCGTGGATAAAAAAGGAGAATATGGTGAGGGACATCAGGAGTCAGGGTGAGGAGTGTTGAGTTATTAAATATATGGTCAAAAGGATTAGATTTACTTGAACTTACTATAACGGATATTGCTAAAAGTTTGAATACAACTCAACACAGGGTTTGCATGCTAGGTTTAATGCTAGGCCCATTTATTTGACCTATAATTTCTGTAATGTGAAAACTGATTATGGCAGTGCAAAGTCATTGTTATAAGTCAGAGATAGGCCAATCTTGTTTTCCTTCTGTCTGTAACAATCCATAGAAATTAGCTGGCATGGTTTCTCCACAGATATATTAGATCTAGAAATAAACATTAGTTTTTGTAATATATTGTGATTTATGCAGCTTGCGATTTAATACACTTAATTTATTTGGAATAAATTACTAACATGTTGGCTGTAATGCTGTATAGCACATCTAGAAATTAATTGTTCTCCATAAACTAATGGTTATTTCTTTATTTTTATTATTTCTCAAGTAGATTTCCTAGGGGCAGTTTTTCAAGAGACTAGCACATACTTTCTTTTTAATGGGGAGTGGGAAAAATCTATTAAATTCCTATTTCGGCAAATGTAGGTAAGCAGCTATGGGATTAAGTTTGCAAATTTAATAAATCAACTTCTCTACTTTTCCCTCACCTGCATTGCTGAAGGGACCCATTTTCAACAACCTTTGAAAGATCTCATGGTCAGTGTTCAACTAGTGTTAGAATTGATTCATCAAATAAATGTTGGGAACAGTTCATCCATTTCACGCAAGTTACGATTTTTCATTGGAAAATTTTATGCAACTTTTTGGCAGTCATCAACTCATACAAATCCTATTAAAGTCCCATTATAGCAATACCATTTTGAAAGGCTTTGTTTCACACCACTGTTCATTTTGTCTTTTTTTCTTTTTTTCATGGAAATAGAAAGTTTTTGTGTTGACCCCGAACTACTTTGGAATATAGACATGCGTGTTCACACCCACTCCATGCCATTGCACTGAGGGAGTTGAAAAGGGAAAAGTAACTGATTTCAGCTAAGGATCTGTGTGGAGGTAGGCGCTGTGCTAGCTAGCTACCATGATTATCATAATCACGGCTCACCATGACCTCTGCGTAGTACGTTGTGTCATTGTCACGTGTTATCTGCTTTGAATCCTTTAAGGTGGGTGGCTAATATTATCCCCATTTTACAGGTAAGGAAACAGGCATAGAGAGTCTAAGTCTGCCCCCAAATAGGAGTTTTAGCTAGTTTGGCTGGGTTTCAAATTGTTTTTGCTTTTTTTTTTCCTGCAGGGTGAAGGGAGATGTAAATACAGGCGTGAAAATGTTTCTTGCTCCTTCCTGTGTCCAGGAAGTGCACTCTCTGACCTTAGAGAAGACTTTTTGAAGTAGCCTTATTATCCTGTCATGACTCATTTATTCTTCTCTCCTTGCTCTCATGCGGCACTTGGCAGAGTCTGACATTACAATATACATTTATTTGTTAACAATTTGTGTGTGTGCTAACACACACACACACACACACACACACACACACACACGGGATGAATCCCTAGCAGGCTTCATGTCTAACACAGAGCCTGACTTGGGGCTTGATCTCACAACTGTGGGATCATGACCTGAGCCAAAATCCAAGAGGGGAATGCCTTACTGAACTGACTGAGCTACCCAAGACCCCAAGAATTTTTTAATGGTGGCAGAAAATGTGTTTAATTTGCTAATGATCATCAGCCTCTAGAATAACACCTGGCCTGTGGAAGGTATTAAATAAATATTTACCAGATGGACATATGAATCCACTCGACTCTTTTTACTTCAAGCTGCTTAAGGCTGTGCTCTGTGTTGCTGGAGATTTTAAGAATGAAATGCTACCACCCTTGCCTGTCCAGGGCGCAGCATTTGATTTCTTGTCCATTGACTGCCCACTTCACAGAAAAAGACCCAGTGACCGTGAAGCCCTTATCAGGTTTAAAATAGTGTGTGTGTATATATATATATGTGTGTGTGTACACACACACACATACACACACACAGCTCTGAACTCCTTTTGACCACCATGAAACTCAGCTGGGATGTCCTAGTGTTGTGAAATTGTTATTTATAATCCCTGAAATGCTGAGGAAAGCCAAGTTAAGTCCTCATTTTGCCTGTAAAACTATCAGAAGACTCAGATCATTCAGTTCTAATATCTGTGAAAGTTAAGGCATCTTAAGAATCAGAGAAAACCAAACTGGCAAATTTATTTCCGTAAATAAGACAATATAGAGGTCCAATGCAAATATTTGATAGTGCCACATTCCCCATAAAACCTTTAAAGGAAAGCCACAATATCAAAACTGGGTCTCTCTTTATATCTCTTGCTAGGAAATCTTGAACCTAATAAATAGTAAGTTTGCTTTGAGAAAAGAAGAGAAAAAAGGCATTTATGTCCAAGGCCAGCTCATATGCTTCTGGGTTAGAGTAGCATAGTTCAGGGACCTAAACTCTAGCGGGGTCACTACATTGTTTTACTTTCTGCTGCTGAGATGACCTCCAAACTCTCGCCTTAAAACTTTGATCAGATGATACAAACCTCTGATCTCTCAGCTGAATCTGGCACCAGGTTTGACCTGGATGTGTTTTACATTTGTTGCCAACATTTCAAAATTGGGAAAAGTCACAGTAAACTTCTATTTCCACTTGTCTCCAAATACCAGAAGATTTGGCCACTGGACCCACACTCTGTCCTGACAGGACATTGGGCTGAAGTTGAATGGTGAGTTCCCCTTAGATACGGCCTGGACTCCAGTTTGTCCCAGTCCTCCCCGCTCTCTAATATGCCCACACTTGCTTCCCTCCCTCAGTGTTTCCTCTAGCTACTACAGAGTTTAGGCAGCAATTCAAGACAGGCTTAGAAAACCTAAACTCTTGGTTGTTCCCTCATGCCTTTGCTCTTTCCTATGTGGTAGATCTATGTTTTCTGTGCAAATGCCCACGTTTCACTAGGGTGACCAGATTGGCCACAGCTCTTGGGAAAGGTTCAGAGAGCTGATTTGGGGACCAGCTTGTTTGTTCCCAATAAGATGGGAATATTTGGTTCACTGTCTGTGAGATCAAAGAAGATAGACTGTAGCCTTCTCCTCCTTTCTGAGCTTTTTCCCATCAGGAGGGGGCTCAGTGGAGACTCTCAGTAGACCTTCATCATGCTGTGCTAATAACTAGAGCCAGCACCAGTTATCAGGTCTCTGAGGAGGGCTGAGCATATGGACAGTCCTCTCTCTGCCCTCCCACTCTTTTTGATTTTCAACACTCTTCTCCTTTTCAACCCATTTTGGTTGGCTTTTATGTGACCCAATAGATAGAAATCTTAATATCAGTGCCATTAAATCAGTGCCTACAAAAAAATCTGGAAATGCTAAGTATGTTCTAATTAGTACTGATAAAAGTACAATGAGCTGAAAACAAAAGTGACTTCAGCAAGTAGTGACTTCAGCAAGTAGTCACTTGCTGAAGTCACTCCTCCTGCTCACTTGGAAAACGCAAGGCATCCGAAGAATTAATCTCCTTTGTTAAGTGTATTTGCAACTATTTCTATAAGACAGTTCCCCTTGCTTTTCAATTTAGTTCACTGGTTGAAAGGGACGTGAATGTTCCTTGCAAGGATGGCGCTTTAGGATTCTGGGACTCTTTAGTGTTTGTGTGGTTGTGTGTGTGCACACTGCACGAGAGAGGGGGGATTTTAATTGCCGTCTTCTAGCTGCGTTTTTTTGAGATGCCATAGAGTTTGTAACGTATGTCCACTGTGCTGTCAGAGGAATCCTGTGTTAGGAAAATTCACACCAACTTCCCATGAACTTCAGGGAGATGGTTTGATTGGCTCTGCTCAGATCAGATCTGAGCCTTAGATGGATATAATAGATGGAAAACTTTCATGTACTAGACATGTGTTTTGTTGTTATGTGTGAAAAAACTTAACTTTAAAATGCTGTTCTGCATTTTATCCAACTAACTCCTGCTTACTCTTTAAGACTCTTTATTCAAGAAGCCTTTAGAGCTTCCACCTCTAAAGCTGGGTGTGCTTGTCTTTGCTCCCAGAACATCATCTGTAATCCGCTAATGTACTCTTACATCAATGCCTTGTCTGTGCCACATTCCAGGCAGTGTCTCCTTGAAAGAACGTCTGTTTTGTTCACCTTTTTTGCCCTCAGTGCTTAGCACATAACAGGAGCCCAGTGTATGATGATGGAATAAAGGAATGAGTGGATAATTGGGTGAATGGATAGATGAATACATGCACTTTTTAGGGATTGCTGAGTTAGTATCATTTCTGTGTTTTATAGGTGATTAGACTAAAATACATCCAATATATCTTCGCTTGTCATTTTGCTTTCATTTCATGGGTTTGCATACCCTGATTGTAGGTTCTGTCTGATGTGTGTGTGTGTGTGTGTGTGTGTGTGTGTGTGTGTGTGTGTGGTGTATTTCACTTCAACATAAACATGCAACATTTTGTTTCAATTGTTAACTGGAGGGGCCTATGAAAAATACGCAGTATTGAGAGAAGGCACCTGGCTCTAAAGGAAGAGAGGGTAAAATGGAAACATTTACTAAAATACTGACAGGCTTGGCTACCACAGTACTGAGGAACTTTGGTAGAAGTTTTTACCTGTAGGCCACTTTTCCTGCAAGGAGAAAGATGCATGAAGATTTGCCAGCTTCTTCACTGATTAGGAATGTTTGCATAGGAGGTGACAAAAGCACTTCAGACTTGGAGTCCCTGGGTTTCTTCGACCTCATGGACATCTTTTCTACTGCATTTTTTGAAAATTCTAATTTGAATGCCTTTAGAGGAAGCATGAAGCCTGCGGAGCCGGACATTTCCGGTCGCTGTCCAAATCCTGAAGATGCTTGCTCCTTCCACTCGCTGTCTCTCTGTGTTAGGTTTACTATCACTAGCACTGCCAAACAGAGTTTAAGGATTGCCCGGGGTTGCAGAGTTCAAGCCTCCTGCCTTTCACTTAGCCACAACCCCTTCATTTTGTCGGCACGTTGGTGATTCCATCTCTACCAAACAACAATAAATATATTCTTTAGAAACATAATTTAAAATGAGAGCTGTTGCATGAAAAAAGTCTCAAAAAGCAAAGACATTTTCTGTCAGGCAAACATTTATCGAACTGAAACTTTAAAGAAAACATGTTGCTTTAGTTGATGGCCTCATGCATCAGAGCCCTTGTTTTCTGTGTTATTCTAAAAGCCAGGCAGCTTAAACCTAAGCCTTAAAAGTGTTCAGTGCAGGAGCCCTGGCTCTGGGGGCTGTACAGATAAAATAGTTTCAAAAACCCACCACACCTCTAAAAATACTCCAGAAGGTAAAAACCATGTTAGAAGTTTGCCTTTAGCTTTTAGCTATAGACTCTCTCACAATGAGAGTCTAAAGTAGCTATAAATCTTCTTTACACTTGTGTTGTCGGTGTGGAGTTTCAACTCCATTAGATTGACATTACTGGATAAAATAAAAACTAAAAATGCAATAATAGGATTTGAATTATTTCTGTTTACTAAACGTCATGGTATAGTGTGTTTGGAGGAAACACACTGTTTCCATGAGCTGTTAAAGCTCATGGAAAACTACATGATCTGCTATGACATATGTCAAATTATAGTTTGGAATGAATATTAAGACTTCACTCATTCATTCATCTGTCATTCATAAAACATGAGCTGCTTCCTCTTGCTGTTCAGTAATTAACCCAGCCAGATGAGGAACATTGAAGGTTGTGACTTACAAAGAAGTTATTTCTCTTTTGTCTGTAGTAACTCACCCCCAGAACACAATCAAACAAAAATACAACAAAACAAAAATCTCCTGTATCCTGAAATTGTAGAAAGATGGGGCATGCGTTTATTTCCTTCCATTGCTTGAAAACCCATCATACAGATTTTCCTCACTGCTGCCTCCAAAGTCTGAATAAAAAAAAAAAGTTTAGCCCTGCAGGTTCATTTTTTTCATTATACCCTACCTCTGACATACATGTTTTATAAGAATTCTGATAACCTAAAAAATTTTCTTTTGTAAAAAAGAAAATTATCCTAGCCAAAGTCCACTGAACTGTATTCTACTTTGACTGTGACGAGCTCTCTAGGTTACTCATTTTGAAAACCAATCCTCTGAACCAAATTTCTGATATTGCTTCTGTAATATGTCACTTTGATAGATCTGTTTTTAAGACCATGTTGGGATGTGACCTTAAAGATCCACTAGTCTAAGGGTTTTTGTTTTTTTTTTTTAACTTGGTGTATATTGGTGACTATCAGAGGAAACACAAAATCTTGGAAATTATAAACTAAAGGGTGTGTGTTTGTCTGGGCACAGGGTCTGTAACTTTTATCAGATTCTCTAAAAGGTTGGTGGCTCATAAAAGGTTAAGAATGAAGATTACATCCCTCCAACCTCCACTTTAACTTGAGGGCTTTTACAGCTTACCTGAGATCCATGTTAACAGCATTTGGATTTTTAATCTCATTGTGGTGTACCTCACAGTTGGCCAAAGCAAATTTCCTACCAGTGACAGAGGATCAGGGAGCCTGGTATAGTTTTTCCATGTAACGTGCCATAGAATTGTCGTGGACATCACAAACAAATCCACAAAAGCATGCATGAAATGTCCAGAATACATTTTGATACTATTTTAACACATTTTATACATTTTAATGTCATAAGGGCGGCAGGACAGAGATAAGTATAAGAGAAGGATGAGTAGAACAATAGAACACAGGTCTTTAGATTTAAAAGGGGGAGATGTTTATCTTAAGAGCCAAAGAAATACATAACCTAATCAAAGTGGTATAGCCAGCTGAGCGACAGTTATAGACTCTAATCTGATTTGAAATTTAGTAATGATGTGACTGAAATCTTAGGAACCTGGTTATGTGACCACCTACTTTGGATTGAAGTCCCTCATAAATAGGACTCAGGATGTCCCGTTCCTTTGCCAACCAGAATCCAGTGAAGTGTACTGATCAAAATCAACAGTGGTGTTCATTAGCTAGAAAAGTGGCAGTCATCTCTTTTCACCAGACCCGGTTTTACATTAAATGTAGAATATTTAAAAGAATCACAAGACAAAATGTTTTTTTTGTTGTTGTTAAAAAAGGAACCTGTGTTTATTTGATACTTAAAGTTTTTGTAATGTTTTAAGAAAATTTCATGTGGTGGAGTAACAAATCAGTCTTACACTTCTAATTTAAAATGCGTAATTGAGTAATTGATTTAGACTTGTGGTTTTAGGTTGAAATATTACTAGATTGATCTACAGTGTTGGAATATTTAAAAAAGACTTGATTCACTATATTTATAAATTTAATTTATTTGATTTAAGAGATTTATCTAATTACTCAGGAAGGTTTTAAGTCAGACAATTGAAGTACTTAAAGGAAATCAAATATATTAAATTTATAAGTGAATTTTAAAATGTTTGAAGAGCTTCAAATAACTGTTTATAAATGTAGCTAAATATTCTAAGTCCCTTTAAAAGCAATTGCTAAAATTTACTAGATTATAAATAGAATTAAATTTGTAAGCTGAAATGAGAAGCTTAAGGGAAAACTAGGCTTTTAAATTTGTAACTTGAATAAATCAAATATTAATGTTTAAAACCAAAGTGCCAGGGTGCCTGGTGGCTCAGTCAGTTAAGTGTCCAACTTCAGCTCAGGTCATGATCTCATGGTTCATAGGTTTGAGCCCCACATTGGGCTCTGTGTTGACAGCTCAGAGCCTGCTTTGGATTCTGTGTCTCCCTCTCTCTCTTCCCCTCCCCCACTCATGCTCTGTCTCTCTCTGTTTCAAAAATAAATAAACATTTAAAAAATTTTTTTTGAAACCAAAGTGCCATCAGACTAATCTTTTCTGAGCACGAAGGTCACTCTCAAGGACTCTGGAAACCTTAGGTTTAATGCCCGCTTTTTGTTGTAAACATAGGATTGTTCTTCACTTCCACAGAGAAGTCTGTATTCCCTTTTTTCCTAGAATCACGCAGGGCTCCAGATAGTTTTCCTTTTTCTTTTTTTCTTTTTTAGAAATAATTCTCTATTTTAATCAGCTATGAAACAGATCCTCCCAATGCAATTTTATCTTCCAGGTTTTTTCTGGAAGTTCTACCCATTAAGGAAGTTACATGCAAATTTATCAGTCACCTTAAATTTCCTAGTAATACAGGAGATGGTCACAAATTTCTAGACGATTTCTAGTAAGCTATTTTCTGGTGTTGTTCAACCATGCATCGTATTTATTTTTTCTTTTTACTTTTTGCCTGTTTTTTCATTTTTGATAGACCTACTTTTGCTAGGAAAAGTCAGTGCAAATGTGGTATTCGGGGAACAATAAAGAGTGGTGGGGATTGTGGCAGTCTAAATAATGCATACTCCTGGCTGATTGTTGCTAGGTGACTATTCCAATGAATAATAACTTATGATTTATTTTTCCAGGAGGTCAGAAACTTAACATGAAATCTGTCACATGAAAAATATTGGTACCAATTTTTTTTTTTTTTAATTTGGGAAGCAGGGGCTATGGGTAAAGTCTACATCTGAGACCAGATTAGCCTACAGGTCACTTGTTTTAAAACGTTGATATATAGGAAAGCGCTATCAACAGTGATGTAATCTGGATGCACCAGTCCCCTTGTCAATCTCTGCCCCAGAAAGATGCAGACCAGTGACATACTGAACATCCCTAGAGTCAACTCGTACCAAAGCACTGGTAAATAATGTTTTCACTGAAGATTTTGAAGTAGAATAGAGGGGAAGTTTATTATATGTACCTATATACTCACCCCACATTAGAAAAACAAGGAAAGCTCCGTTGAAAATCCCCCATTTCTCCAGTCTTCTACACAGGCTACTCTGCTTGGGGTAGGGGGCAGAATGGAGGTGATAATGATTTTTTTCTCCTCCTCAGCCTGCACATACCTATCCAGGATCCTAGGCCTGTAGTCCCCATCCTTGATTCTCTTAGGGTTCTTCAAATTCTGTTCCCCTTTATCAAGCGGAGCAATCTAGTTTTGTTCTGCCCTTGAGCACAGTGGGCGCCCAGCAGTGGGGGGATGGATATAAGTAACATTTTTCCGGTTGTGACCGAATCCAGCCACACATGTCAGTATCTGGATGTTGGACTCGCGCAGCCCATGTTTTCTGGTTCACTGTAGTCCATCTCGAGGTGCTGGCACTTGCCATATTTGTGACATTTTTTTTTTCCTGCAGCAGGAGCTGCACTTTTGCTAGGCCTTTGCTATCTCAGTGCACTCTGGGCCTGACTTCCGGTGTCAGCACCTGCTTCGCATCCCCTCCGTACTCTCTGGCTGCCAAGGGGCTCCCCGCCCCCGTGGCAGCTCCTCAGCCCCGCAGCAGGCGCTCAGCAGGCAGGAAGGTACAGCAGCTAAAGCCTTTCCTCCCCTCACCCCCTCCAGCAGTCCATGAAGGGGGGTGTGTGTGAAAACGCTCATGCCTCCTTCCCTCAGATGGGGTAGTGCCAGGCTTGTCTTCATGTGCTGCTTCCTGGAATTCCTCTGCGGGGTGACCCTTCTTTGCCCATACTGGTGCCCTGCTGGTAATGAAGCCTGCCCTGGTATTCTTTCCTTCCCCTCCTAATGTTTTGACTGGTATTTCCCTGGATCATCTCCCACTTACATTCGAACACCCACCCCTAGATCTACTCCTGGGGGAACCTCCATCTATAAAATATCCCCAAACCAAATGCCATTTTAATAAAACCAGTAAAACCATGGAATTTAGTTAGCCCTTAAAGCATGCATTTCCCTGCACAAGGCCTGACTCCGAAGGCTCAGGCAGCCCTTTTCTTACTGTAGAGAACATAATGGTGCCTGGGTTTTAGAAAAGGATGTTCCTCTCTCTGGAAAATTTGATTCAGCAGTTTGAATTTTAATAGATCATGTCGACCCCTAACTGTCCTGACCAAATCAGTTCCTAGGAACCCCATCCCAGCTCAGGGTAGAAAATAAGGACGGTGTGGGTGACGACAAGGTTTCTTCTTCAGGCCCCTCCATGGTTGTCTTCATGTGGCTTCAAAATGTGGTTACACTGATGGCTTTCCCCTCACTTCTGTTTGGAGGCCGAGTATACTCTTGGGCCTAATGGATGTTTACCGAGTGGTTCATTATCACTCCGCTGAAGGTTTTCTCTCTGCCTGGAAATCACCTGTTTGGTGACTCAGCTGCCCCCAGGAAGTTTGCTTCAGGAAAGACATTTAAAATTTCTAACCACTGACCAGGGAGTGGCTTACTCACCCAAAGGATGCAATCTATTCATGCTGACACAGGCCCTCTACTGCACACATTATAAAGTATTCATAAGCCTTTCCTTTGCCTCAAAATAGAACCCATTTCTCCATTTGGATAAGGTATTAGAGCGCTAAATGCCTCCACAATGGATCTGTTCACTTCTGGGTTCTAATTGTCTCTCTCTCCTCCTTGGAGGGTGACTCTGGGACGCTCTGCTTTTCTTAGCCATCTGTCCTTTTGCATTTGCTCTTCGCTTCATCTCCCTTGTCTCACTTTTCCCTCCAGCCTTGTTTACAGTTCTTTTTCTGGAGGGGTGGTTGCGGAGTTGACTTCCCAGGGAAAAAAAAATTAAATATTCATGAGAAAGAGAGTGTGGGCTTATGGGATCTGGAGGAAGGCAAACTGAATATATAGTAAATGAAAAACTTAAATATGTTAATTTTAATACTTTCACAAGCACTGGCATGTCTGTAACCCCTTGCAAGATGTAGTCTTCTTGAAGCTGGATAGCCTGTGTTACAGCTATTTTAGTCATGCGTGTTTTTTCCCCCTCTGTCATTAAATTAGAATATGATTACCTCTCACAGCCAAAATAGCTCCCGTGGGTACTAAGTAATATAATTTATTTCATAAATAGGATCAAAACACCTTTATTAGATGGTAATGACTAGGGAAAAAACAGCATTTTATTAACATTTAGTATTGACTCTGTTTTATTACATTTAATCAGAATGGGATTTTGAAAGTGACCCAGAGATGTACTGTAAACTTTTACCTGTGCTTCAGCTACCTTGCTTGAAAGCTGCTTGTTTTTATTTTCCTTTTAACATGGAAACCAAACTGTGAGCGATTCTTTTGAAAACCACAAGGGTTCCATGTTTAGTTTGTCTGAGATCTGGGCTCCTGGTGGTTTCTTTCTCTTGGTGGGTTCAAATGAACAGGACCACAAAGGGCCAAATGTGGAGCCCAGGGTGGAGGACCCATGAGGACACCAACTTTCTTCTTCCCTCCCTACTTGGTTTTGTCTTCTGTTTTCAACAAATATTTATTTCACACCTGAGGATACAGCACTCAACAAAACAAAATCCCCTTGCTTGTGAGTCGGATTATAGGAGGACGACATACACAGTAAAAGGAAATAGGGGATCTGACAGTTGCTGAGCCCTTCCCTCACTCAGCATAGGTTTTCTGGAGGTCTGTTCTGTGCAAGCACTGTGTTGTGTCCCTCTACAGTCTTTATCTCTATAGCGTCGGCAGTCACACTTGGACATTCTGTAATATTTTTCCCTGGGGATGATAAAAATAGGATGTCAACTCATTTCTAGTTGAGGCATAAAAGGAATTACTGTGAAATTTAGAGGCGGCATTAAAGGTCATTAAAAAAAAACTGGGTCTGCCACTTACTGACAGGGTGACTCTGGTCAAGTCAGCTGACTTCTGCAGCTCGGTCTGTTCTGTAAAATGATGACAGTGGCACCTGCCTCCTCAGGTTGTTTTAAGGATTGGATGAGTTAGTGTTTGTTGTGTACCTGGAATAGTGCACCTGTCATGCAGTAAATGACATACAAAATATTAGGGTCGTTTGGTCTGCTCTTCTGCCTGAGGCTTCAGCTTTTCGTCTCTGTTGGGTTGGTTGGCCAACTCGTGCTTAAAACCCCAGTGATGAAACCCTGAACCTTTTGAACCTTGACTATTGCTTTGTCTGTCACTGCCCTTCTTCAGTGTGAAGCCAAAATCTCTCTCTTACGTGGATCCTGCCCCATAATCTTTCCCCTTGGCGATTGATTCAGCTGTTCCCATCCTCCTTCCACAAGATGCTCTCCTGATATGGGCAAAGAGTACACACCTTTTGAGAGTATTTTTCGCTGAGCTAAACATCCCAGGTCCTATAGTTTGCTCTCAGAAGCCATGGTTTACTAGTTCTAGTCTCATCCTGGATTACTGGAAGGACACAAACCAGCCCTCCTTCATATCATGCAGCCGTCCCAGGAGCTATTTTCTCCTGTTGGTTACATGATCTCTTACAGGATTGGATGCCCAGGTGTGCACTGCAGCATACGGGTAATAAGACAGACGAGATGCTGCACTCCTGGAACTTAAATTCTTATGGGGAAGACAGACCATAATCAAATAAAGGAAAACGAAATTTCTAGATAATGCTCTTTTAGATCAGATGGAGGGGGAAAAGCATCTTTGAGGAAGTTGATGCTGAGATGCTCAAGGTTGAGCAGGAACCAGCTGTGAGTGTATCTGAGAAGGAGTGTGCTGAGTAGAGGGAAGAGCCTGTGTAAATAGCCTGAGCTGGGAAGCAGCTTAGCCAGGTGAACAAGCAATAGAAAGTCCATGTTGCTGGAGCAGAGAGAATGGGGATGAAGGAGGTGAGTGCAGTAAGATGAGGGGCTAGGTCTCTACTCATCAGAGAGTATCCTGGTAATAACTCTTCTCTTGCATTGGCAAAGTTTCAAAGATCCTCAGGGTTGGAAGGGACATTTCCCAAACTACCCAGTCTTTTTCCTTGATAGCATCCATCCTCAACCTTCACTCAAGTCATGCTTAGGTTCTTACAGTGCCATCTGAGGAATACATTTAAAAAATATAACAGGTGCCTAAATGTAACTATTGTGAAAAACAAAATCTTTTTAATGGCACCAGACCAGACTTCTAGTGCCTTGTTCTCTCTCATTTCTGTTCCTTCATACAAACTCCTTTCTCCACCTGGAATTCCTTCCTCCAACTTATGTACTCCTATGCACATTCTAGAAAACCCAGCTTGAGAGCCCTACCACTTCTGAGAGGACTTCCCCACCCATTGAAGGACCCTGTCCTACAAAAGTGAGAGAAACTGTCTGCTTCTTCAGCACCTGGTCACATTTCTAGATCAGCCATGTGTCACTCTCTTGAAACTGGTTATTCACTTCCTTATCTCCCTCCATTAGTCTTGAGCCTCTTGCAAGAAGAAACTTCATCTTGTGCAGCTAACCCTAGAGGTTATTAGCCAAGTGCTTGAAAGCTCATTGCTCAACAAACACTTGCTGTGTGATTGATTATTGAACATTAAAACATCCTCTATGTTTAGGGATTGGTTCTAGTCTACTATGTCTCAGTGAGAGCACCGTTTGTATTTTGGGCAGTAGAATTATTTGTTGCATGGGGACATCTCTTGTCTTGCATCCCTGCCCCCTCAATAAGTGTCTCAGTGTATTTCCCAACACCCCCTAGAGAACAATAGTGCTTCCCCTCCCCCCCCCCCGCATTGAGAACAACTGCTAGCCCATTAACTTATTTATTCATGAATTAATTATGTGTGCCAAGCCCCCTGTGATCAGTCCACATGTTTGAGTAACACTGGAGCAGGAATTCACTACTTCTTCCATCCATCTTGAGTCATCTCTGTAGGACAGTTCTTCCTCATTGTATCAAAGCCTGCCTCTGTAACATCTAAACATTGATTGTGGTATTATTGTCTAGTGCAATACAGAAAATATCTAGTCTTTTTCTTTTGTGATAGCCTTTCAACTATTTGAAGACATTTTTATTACCCTCTGTGCACCTACAATTTCTCCTTTCTCTAAATGAAACATCACTGATTGTTTGACCATTCTCTATGACATGATTTTGAGTGATCTCAGCTCTTTGTTATGGGATAGGGATGTGTCAGTACGCATTTCCTTTGACTGTCACACTGTAGTATTTTTACTCTACTTTCATGTTTGGCGTTTTCCCCATTGTTTCCAACTCAAGCAGTGGTAGAGCTGCAAAGTTTTTGTGTAAGGGATATTTTTCAATGCACTAGGTCATATAGATCTAGGCATAGAAGAATCTTCTTTGTGCAATGATTGCCTCTTTCTCGGCTTCTAACAAGTGGCAAAATGTTTAGCACCTACTGTGTATGGAATGCTATGTTCAGCAACACAGAGGACAGAGAGAAACGTAAAACATCCCTGTTGTCAAAGAGCTAATGAACTCCAGAGCGATGGACAAATGTGAAAAAGTTAAAAACCATTGGTATGCCAGTCAATGTTTAACAGCTGTCTCCGTGGGCTGCAAGTGGAGTGAGAGCTCTGATTCACGTTTGCTGATTCCCGTGGTGTAAATTCTGCCACCATGACTGATTGCAAGCTACCAGCATGATGTCACTGCATGTAGAGTTGGAAGGGGATGTACACTAACCCTCCATTTTATAGTATTTCCTCCACGCATATGTAATAGACATAAATAACCTCAAGCATAGATGACAGTAAAATGTAATATAAACAACTGAGAAGTGTTTTGTTTTGAGTTTATTACTTTTGTTTTTATTACAATTTATTTAAGTATAATTTGATGTAATTTCTTTTTTTTTTTAAGTTTATTCATTTATTTTGAGACAGAGAGAAAGAGCACAAGGTGGGGAGGGGCAGAGAAAGGCAGAGAGAGGGAGAATCCCAAGGAGACCCCTCACTGTCGGCATGGAGCCTGACGTAGGGCTCGAACTCACAAACCGTGAGATCGTGACCTGAGCCAAAGTCAGATGCTTAACTGACTTAGCCACCCATGTGCCCCGTTGTAATTTAATTTTTAATCATGGCTGTGTTTAACAACCACCTTTCAAAATTCCTGAAAATTTGACAGTTGGCTCTCACAAGCCGATGCGAGCTGGCTTGAGCCCACTACCAGAAATTCAGTTGATGATACAGTATGATGGATGGAGCATCAGACACATGTCCAGAGTAAATGGTTTGGAAATTCAGATAAGGAAATAATCACTACATTGTATATTGAAATAATCCAGGAGGATTTCCCTGGAGGAGATGATGGGGCCTGAAGAATGCACAGGATTTGCGTTAAGGAGAAGGGAGAGCCACTATGGCTTTGTATTGTAGATGAAGGTTAACGAGGTCTTACTTAGTGACAATAATACAACAACTACTATTTCTCGAGGCCTACTCTGTGCCAGGCCGTGTCCTAAGGATTAAAGTGTATCGCTTAACGTAACTGCCTTAAAAACCCAAGAAGTAGATCGAATGTTAGCCTCCTATTAAAACGACAGAACGGAGACTTAGCTCAAGAAACGTGGCTCAAGTCCCACAGCTGCACAGCCAGTTAAGACTCCCTTCGCTTCTTGTGCTCATCTTTCATCTTGCACAATACTGAGACTGATTTCAGACGTGTTTAGTAGAGGGGACCGCACCTGTGAGCATCCTCTGGCTTGTCAAGTTGTCTGTTCATACACCAACTTTCATAGTTACAGGATCCCAGTTAGTGGTCTCAGATATTCTTAGCACTTGAACTTTCCCAGCCGTCTTTCACTGATGGACGGACCACCAAATAATGCTTTCCCACGGATGTCACTGGTCTTTTTGGAGAGACACAGGAGCCATGTGGCAGAAGACAAAACACCCAGGTGAAATTGGCTTACTGAAAAGTGAAACTGGTCACAAAACAAAATACAGAGTACTTCAGGCCCATGTGGACTCAGGGACTCAGACAGTACTGCTCCATTTCTCCTCTCTGTTGGCTCCATTTTAGGTAGGCTTCCCCTTGGTGAGGCCAGATGTCTGCCTCCAGTTCATGTTTGCTTTCTCACCACTCAGGTCTTCACAGTCTGGAGAAAAGTTTTAGCCTAGGACTCCTAGCTATTCGTCAGAGGAAAACAAAGATGCTGTTAGCAGAAGTTCCTAATACTTATGTAAAGAAAAGAAATAAGGGACAGAGGAAAAAGAAACAGTCATAGAAGAAAAGATGGCACAGTGAAGACAGAAATCAGAAACTACCATAGAGACTAATGCAGAGCAAGTATCCAGATCCTTTAATTATAGCATATAGAATATGTCTCTATGTACATGCATGGGACACATAACAGCACTTGCAGAATAATAGGGTATGGGTAGGCAGTCTTCCCATGAGAGTTCATTTATTCAACATTCTGGGAGCATCTCTTTGCTAGGCACTGTGACAGTTCATACCACAGTCTCATTTTTTTGTCTTTATATTTAATTGAACAATAAGCTGCATATGTTTAAAGGGTAGGATTTAGATCTGACATACGTGTACACCTGTGAACCCATCACCACATCTAGAAGATGAACCTTTCCATCACATCCAGAAATTTCCTAGTGCCTATTTGTAATGGTACCCAGCACCCTCCCTTTGCTCCCCCACCAGGGAACCTCTCTGATCTGCTTTTAGTTATTAGAGATTAGTGATGTGTGTTTTTCTAGAATTTTATGTAAGTAGGAGCATATGGTATGTGCTTTTTTTTGTAGAACTTCTTTCACACAGTGTTTTGAACTCTTTGTGAACTCCTTGTGCACAGAAGGTATTATTTCTATGTGGAATAATGACATAGACACGGAATGTGGGATATGTCATTATATTTAGTCATATAGCATCTTCCTTGACTTATTATATCCATGAAACTCTCTAACGAAACTAGTTGCTATTGTACCCTCTCAAAATTATTTGACTCTTGAAACCATTGCTTGGAACCAGTGTAGTTGAAGATCATGTAATTTTAGTAAATTGTACCTAGCTCTACTTTTTTTTTAATGTAACTCAAAATTTGCATATAAAAATTTATTAGGGGGGTGCCTGGGTGGCTCGGTTGAGCGACTAACTTCGGCTCAGTTCATGATCTCATGGTTTGTGAGTTCAAGCCCCACATCAGGCTCTGTGCTGACGGCTCAGAGCCTGGAGCCTGCTTCTGATTCTGTGTCTCCCTCTCTCTCTGCCCTTCCCCCACTTATGCTCTGTCTCTGTTTCTGTCTCAGAAATAAATAAACATTTAAAAAAAATTTTATTAGGAAGTATATCTTTCTATTAGAAATAGTTACCCTTCTTGGCCATTTGGCTAAAATCAAGCATAAAGTAGTGTAGGCAAAATCTTACTGAGTGTGTCTTCTCTCTGGAAAATTCTGACCTCACAGCTGGAAATAAAGTGACATAGGGAGAGAAAATTTGCATTACTGTCAGATAGTGTAATTACCTTTCCTTCTAGAATTGCTTATATCCACACATCAGCAATATTGAACATTGTCACGAGGTTGGATTTTTTTTTTTTTTTTAGAAATAACCACTTGATTACTGTGTGTCCCATAGTTCTGACACCGTATTTTACTTTTTCTAATCTTAATTGAATGCTTCTGATTAAGTCAGTATTTTCTGGTGCACACAAAGCTTTAATTTGAAGGAGGAAATCGGATTATTTATCTTTGTTTTCTGGTTTCCAACCTTTTGGCCTCAAGTCAAAGGCATGCCTTTGAATGGGGTTCCTGGGTTTCTGAGGAAATTATCACTGAATATTCTACCAGCAATCACTCTGCTAACCTCAAAAATCAATGGTACTTTTTTTGTGCTAAGTTGTGGAATGGAAGAGAAAGAGAAAGGGTGAGTGAAGTAAGGGTTTTTAAAAAGATGTCAGGGCTGTGCTAGCAGCACATTTGAAAGACCTCTCAGTTGTAATAATCATTTATTACACATATTATTTGAGCTAGGCTATTTACTGGCATCCTCTGATTTAATGAGGACAAGCCGTGTCATCCCCATGTTCACAGATGTGGGCGTTGAGGTTCAAAGAATTAAATAATTTGCCGAAGGTCATCGTGTATGTCTTGGCAGAGCCTGGGTTTGAATCTGGGCCTGTGTGTCTGAAACACATTTTAATCACTGCAACGTACAGACGTAACTTCGACCAAATGCTTATTGGCTCAGCAGAAAATATGGAAGCAGCCCAGTTTTTATGGCCTTGGTGATATTTGCTCTTCATGTCTCTAAGAAGCTTGTTTTATGCTGGATGGATGATGGGGACTTAACTACAAAACCGCGCCATACCTGGATGCTACGCTGGATATTCCTTGTAAGAAACCTTAGCTCACGGCAAGATTAGGCACAAGCCTTAACAAATCCTACCACTGCCTTTTCTTCTTTTTCAAGTTCCCAAAGCCTTATGCCCTCCCTGATAATTCACCCCTGGGATCTAAGATTTGGAAATGGCCTTAAAATGTCATCTCATCAAAATCTTGTGTTGGTTAATTTTGTGTGTCTACTTGACTTGGTGACAGGGGTGCCAAGATATTTGTCAGATATTACTCAAGGCGTGTCTATCAGTATTCTGGATGACACTAATGTTTCATTAGGTTGACTGCAAACCTTTGGACTGGAACTATCCTCACTCTGCAAATGTTGGGACTTGTCAGTCTCCACAATAGTACAAACCATTTCTTTATGACAAATATTTATAGTACACACATACATACACACACCCTCTCTGTGTCTCTCCTCTCTCATGCTGTGCTGACTCTGTTTCTCTAGAGAACCCTAATAAAGGGCATCTCCTCAGGAGGAGATGCCTTCTACATACCTCTGTGCCAAGTGACCATTCAGGTCTGTGCGTAATCACGAAGTCTTTTTGACTCTCCTGGGTCAGAGGGAGGTGGGGCTGGGCCTGTTCAGCACTACCAAAGTAGAGTGGTTAGACCTTGCCTTTTAGCACAGATTGTCTTGCTAGGTTTCAGGGTTCCACCTTCCACCCTTAAATCTCTGGAGTTTACAGCATGTAGGACCTTGTAAATTTGCAGTGGGGGCTGGGCAAAGTCTGTGGACGTGTGCGTGTGCGAGCTCTTCTCCTGGGCAGCAATGTGCCTGCGGGGCTGGTGCTGTCAGGGTTGGTGAATCAGGCCCCTGGCAGCACCCTGAGGCACAGGCTGTGCGTGCACCTTTTCCGGGGCAACTTGGACCATCTGCAAAGGTAGACTCAGTTCTTGCCTACAGGGTCTCTCCGGGTAAGGGATGCATAAACTCTCTCCAGTGTCAGTGTCAGTGTCTATCTCTAATTTCTACCTCAGAAGAGGGATTTGTTGTCTTGTGTGTAGGTGATTTTTGTTCGTTTGTAACCCCTTCTCATTCCCTGAAGATTCTGGGCTTTTGGAATGGAAATGCAAGATAGGGCTCCATTTTTCTCTGTGTTTGTCCATTCCCTGAGGCAGTGAGCACAGGCATCCTGGCTAAGAAGGAAACATAGAAGGAAGGGGATAAGAGGGAAAAGAAAACTCTTGGGGATTGGTGGAAGGAGTCAATTGACATTTCAAAAGTAGTATCTGTTGCATTTACTTTAATGTTTCCAGGGGTAAATAAGTAACTCTCTTAACCCAACCCAAGGAAGACCCATTCAGTTTTTGGTCTGTGGTGTTAGCATGAAGTTGGTTTCTCCAGGTCCTTTCTTCATTCGTTCTTCAACTATTCATACCCATGGGACATTTTTTGAGTGTGCCTCATGTCCTGCTGACTTTCTTTAAATGCACTTCATGCTTTTTTAAAGGTTTGTGACTGAGACTGGGCACCACCTGTGGTCTGACCAGGACACTTGCATAGCTGAATGTCTCTGTTTTAAGTGATCAAAATCACCCAGCCGCTAGAGCAAAAGTTAGTTGCAGGATATCTTCCTGCGGGGGTGGGGGGTGCAACCAGTAACATTGTCTGCTTAAAGTCATGTCTCGCAGGATCCAAGAAGCTTAATTTTGTGCTGGGCCAGAGTCGCTTTATATTATGTCTTTCATCGCCATTCAGAAATAATTTACACAATCAGTAAAATCTCTCTGCTTAATTCTTCTATTTTAAAACAAAGTCTCTCTGCTTGATTCTTCTATTTTAAGAGGATCCATGCAAACTTTAGGCTCTGCTGGTTATTGAACTAAGCTCGTGTCAGTGGGTTCCATCCTCATCTGGGGAGGAAGGCAGGCAGAGAGTAGGCCTTTCTAAGCTGTCTCCCTTTGCCCTCAGCTCTCCAGCCTCATGGAAAGCCCATTTATTCACAGCACATTATGTAGAGCTGTATAGCACATTATCACACGGTAACAGTGGCTTCACCTGGTTGTGGAGAGGTTTGCTCTGTGCAGGGTAGTGCTAGACCTGGCTTTGGCTGAGAGCACAGAACATAAAGCTGTTTTCCTGTGTTTTCCCCATCTCTTATCCCATAGTGCCCAGAGTGTAAGAATATAACATTTCTGATTTTCAGGGCACCTGGGTAGCTCAGTCAGTTAAGTGTCCGACTTCGGCTCAGGACATGATCTCACAGTTCATGAGTTTGAGCCCCGCGTCAGGCTCTGTGCTGACAGCTCAGAGCCTGGAGCCTGCTTCGGATTCTGTGTCTCCCTCTTTCTCTGCCCCTCCTTCACTTGCACTCTTTTTCTCAAAAATAAATAAACGTTAAAAAAATTTTTTTTTTTTTTAGTTAAAAGAACTTGATTTTCTGGAGGAGTGACAACGTACCTGGGCAGAGTATCTCTGTTTGTGTGAAAAAAGAGTAGGCCCACCTCCCGCTCTGGAATAGTAACAGCTGATGAGAGATTAAATGCACAAAGAGACAGTGCCCAGACCATACATAACGATGGATCCCTGACACACAGCCTCCCCAGCAACTGGCCCTCTAAAGTCAGCACTTGGTCAGTGACTGCCAGATCCCCTATTTTTGCCCCCTCTTTCAATTCCAGTTCACCCATAGAAAGTCCAGTGTGCTTCTCAAACCAGTCGTTAAGATGCTCTGCTTCTAGTTAGTTCACCTCCAGCCTCCCCATGCCAGCAACCACCAGTCAAATCTACCTGCAGCCTTCCCTTTTTCTCATGATAAACATCTCTCACTCTCTGCCTGTCTTTGAGTCTCTACCAAACATAAGTGATGGTTGTCTGACTCCTTGTTATAGTAAGCCTCTCTTTGTTCTCATTCAGATGGTCTTTATGTATATACAGTCCACCATTTAATCCCCATACCAACCCTATGAATGAATTATCTCCACAAGGTCACACCGCTGCCAAGGGATGGGCCCGGATTTGAATCTAGGTCTTTCTGCTTCCTAAGCACATGCTTTTAAGCTGGTACCTCTTGCCGGTCTCAGGTCTCACTGGGATCCCAAACTTAGTACCCGTGCATTGATACCTGCTATAGTATCAGTAGGAGCTGAGATTTGGTATGAGATCACATGGACTTTTTATATACATATGTCTGCTTTGATCCGCAGGCTGGAGATGCCTAGCTGATCACCAGCCTGTGCTCCCCTTCCACCACTTAGACTATAAAGTGCCATTCGACTAGGTTTACTTTTATTTCTCAAGGCTCTGTGTCTAGCTGGAGACCGTGCGGCTACTTCTGGTTAATGGAATGTGAGCCTAAATCATGTGTGTAATTTTGGAAGAAATCGGTAAGTTTATGATAGGCCATGCCCACATTCTCTTACTTGTCCATGGAAATTGTGGAGGGTCATGTTGCAGACTCAAGTTGGAAGGAAACTGAATCCCTAAATTTGTAGTTAAAGGAGCACCACCCAAGAGGGCTGCCAGATCAGGATATCCCTGCTGGAGTTTGCATAAAAGAGAAAGGAATGTTCATTATGCTAAGTCATTTTCACCACTTATCCTGTCCTGACTAATATACTTCTATTTAAAAATACTTTTGAGGTGGGGGCGGGGGGGCGGTGGTAGGCCCCAGATCATCTTCTGGTAAAAATTAGATTTCACCTGGGTAACTAAGATGTACATGCTAATGTTTTTTAAAAAGTATTTGTGGACCTTTTGGCTTGTAGAGCTAGAAATGCAGGCACAATAGACTGTTGTACGAGGAGTTGACATTGAACGCAATTGATTGCTGCCACACTGGGAGCAGGACAGACAAGGTAAATAAATTATGAATTCTGGGGGAAAGGAGCTTTGCAGTAGCTGCTGTTTCATTTCCCTCTTAACCCCCTGTGACTATAAACACGCTTATAGATATATTTTATTAATCATTGTTTTGATGTATTTGGATTTTGCAAGTGGCTATTGTTGCTGAGGGATTTCTGGACACCCTTCTAGCTAATCAGATTAGGGTCATGAGTGCTACAGTGACAAACCGGTGTATGTAGGAAAAGACAAATGGAAAAGCTCTCCCTTACCAGCACTTGTAACTAGCTGTTTGTTTAAAATAACAGCTTTAGACCTCTTTCCAACTGTGCTGGCCTCACTTCTGTCTACAGATGATGGACGTTAGCCTGAAAATGACATGAGAGATGCTTAATAAATGGATATCTTTGAAGGGACAGCATCCAAATATAACACTTCAAAATTCACTTCATGCTGCTTGAGGAAAGATAGTATTGATATGATATATTGCAAGGACGGTAGCTGCCAGAACTCTGAAGCACCTGTTCATTTCATAAAGAAGGCAAGGCAACATATGTATATCATTAACAGTGTAGCAGGCTACATCTTAAGAGGACAAGATAGTCTTTGCATGAGCTCCAAACTTACCCAGTCGTGCACGTGCGCGCGCTTGTGTGTGTGTGTGTGTGTGTGTGTGTGTGTGAGAGAGAGAGAGAACTCCTGGTTCTTTTCAAGGACAGCTTACAGTGAAGTGTGACCAATCCTACATCACCCTGAGATCTCAGGGAACCTGGGGAGATCATTTTTCGTTGTGATAGTCCTCCCTTAATAGTAATCTTGAAATAGTACCTTTTGCTGTGGAAATTCTTTTTTAGTTTTGTAAGCTTTTTTACTTTCTTCTTTACCACTTGTCTGTTTTGTTCACTGCTGTAACTCTAGTGTGTAGCACCCTTCCTGGCAGATAGAATACATTCAGTATTTGTGGAATATATACAAGTATGAGCTTGGGGACTGGAGATGGCAGGAATTGGGGAAGTCTTAACATTTAGACATAAGATGGGACTTGGGATAAAATGTGAAGATTGGGTGACTTGTGATTACATGAAGATGAGGAAAAGTATTCCAGGTGGGGAATAGAGCAAGCGTGGGCTAAATCTAGGAGTCAGGAATGAGTTCAATATGTTTTTAGAACTGTAAGAAAACAGTTGGGGGAGACAGTGTAGTGAAATGGAAGATGTGTTTCATGGCTGAGTACTGCTTTCGAATGCCAAACATGAATATAAGTGTGGAGAAATTCTTCATTGGAAGTTTTAGGATAGCCTTGTTCTAACTCAAAAGTTATTGTAAAACGTCTTTTATGGGCTGGTTATACAAGTTAAAGCCACATACTGTAGTTCGTATTAGCCTGTGTGGTGCTTCTGTGTTAAACTGTCTTTAATACCACACGTATAAAACCCGAATGTGAGACCATTTACTGGTTTTATGTTCCCAAGTAGAAATCCATTTGTCACTCAGCCATTGCCCTGTCCCATCCCCAGCCCCAGGATTGAAGATTCTTAGGAGTTAGGGAAGAATTCCCGGGTGGATTTGGTTACATCAGTGTTGGTGCTTCCTCATGGACCAGAGTTCAGTGGCTGGGTTCCTGTGTGTCCAGCCAGGGCAGAGCTGGAGGAACAGAGCTGGATCTGGGATCCATTCCAGTGGGTGTAAAGCCAGCTGTAGCAACTCTAATCTGTCTGGGGACTCTCATGCTTTATGGTCTCCTCTGCCTCCTGCCCATAGACTCCAAGTTGTCAGAGTCACGCGTGTCATTGGTCACTCTCCCATAAAGTTCTTACATAGAAAGCAAAGGTCTTCTCTCTCTGACTCAGTTTCCTTCTTATACAGAAGCATAGGAGTTAGGTGGTCTAACTACCTTTGGCTTGGCTGTCTTTTATCATTTAGGGAGACTAATCAGTCAGATCATTCCTCTGGCTCACACCTGTTTTCCGGCGACAATAATAACGGAAATTACTAATACTTTAGTCGTTAGTCGTTACTAAATGCTTCGAACCACACTAAATACTTTGCCTATGTTATTTAATTTATTGTCCAAGAGCACAAGTATTTTTACAATCCTCGTTTTAGAGGTCAGGACACTATGCCCTGAGAACTTACAGAATGTCCCCAACATTAGATAGCCCCAACTGTGAGTGACACAGTTATCTGTGGATTCATGATATATTTTGATCAAAAATATAGTCACTATCTAATGCTGGCTTTTGCCTCCATTTATTTAAAGGGAATGATTCTCCTATTTAGGCTGAGGTCTTCCCAGTTTTCTGTCAGACCTCGAGATTAGATCATTGCAAACATAACCTTAGGAGAGATCCTTTGCAGGAGTCATTCAGGTGGAGCTAGGAACACTACAAGAATGCAGTCATCTCAATACCTGCTTACCCAGTGGCCTGGGCTGAAATCCCAGTGTACCATTTACAAGCTGCATGTCGTAAGCCTGTTTTCTCATCTGTAAAAATGGGGATATTGCTTGCTTCTCAAGGGGGGTGAGGCTTAATTAAGATACTACATGTAAACTACTTAGCACTGTGCCTGGCACGTGTAAAGGCTCTGTAGATGCTATTAATAATTTCTTCCGAAATGTACATGGTGTGAATTGATAACGGCAGGACCATCTTCCTAGCTCACAGATGTGCCCTGCCTCACCTTCTTCACTTCTTTCAGAGAGTGTGTGTAGGAGGACCTGGTGTTCTAGGCAATGAAGGAAGGAAGCAGAGTGGACAGGTGCGTCTAAGCTGTACAGAAGACTGTAGAACTGGCTAAGTATATTTATTGTCATATATACTTAGGTGAGGAAGTTAAAAATAAAGTATACTTGGGAACTGAGATGAAAAGACAGATCACCAGTGCTGAAAGGACCCCTGTTTGAATCCTGACATTCTCTGGCAAAACTCTTAAACTTTTAGGGTCACAGGGCATTTGATAATTGTAGGAAAGCCAGGAAGCCTCTACCCTCCAAATGCCCAGACACACAAAATTACACACACAGTTTTGGGGTTCACAGAAAACATCCTGGAAATCTGGGAGTCTGCCCTCAGGCTAAGAGCACATGTCCTGTTATAAAGGCCTCAGAGGCATTGATGATGCTTTTGCATCAGGCGCTTGCTTCAGTGATGATGACAGGGTTGGAGGTTGAAGGTTGAGGAGGAATCTTCTTGACAGGAAAGAGGGAAGGACACCACAGTGAAGGGAATTCATGGAGAAGTTTACAAAGAGTGAAAGTGAGTGGCTGGCAGGGGCCCTCTCTGGGGAGGAGCAGACAGGCTGGGACTAGATGAAGGGGTTTTTGTGACACCGTGCTAAGGAGTTTTGTTTTATCTTTCGAGACTGACAATGTCAGAGCATCAGGACTGGGATGGGGCACTTGGGGGGTGGAGGTCTCAATGCTCAGCTGGCACAGGTACATTTTATGATTTAAATATAAGATTTAGTTTGAATTAAGGATTTTATAGCGTCAAAATGTTGAAAAAGGTCCATTACATGCAACGGAGACCAAAGAAAATTCTAAAGCAGGAAATGGCTGTGAGCCGGTCTGTATTTGGAAGGGGAATCCCTGCCGCCAGGGCTCCACCAGGCCAGGACAAATCTTGCCTCTGGATCTGTACCATCCAGTAGTGCTTCCAGCAGCGATGGGAATGTTTCATGTCTTTGCTGTCCAGTAAAGAAGCCACTAGCCACATGTGCCTGTTGAACACTGGAAATGTATCTAGAGCGATGGAACTGGATTTGTAATATTATTCCATTTCGATTAATTGAGAGTTGAATAGTCCTATACAGCTAACAGCTGCGACATCAGACAGTGTGAGTCTAGATCAGTGGTCTCTGATGTCCTGAATGGAGCACAGCCCTGTCCGCACCTTGAATCTAGCACAGCGAGATCCATGTGGGACGTCAGACGTGTGTGGCTGTAAGAGAACAGACGTATGGTGTCTTAAGCCACTAAGGTTTTGGCAGTTTCTTACACCAGCAGTAGAAGAGTAACAGTTATGAACCTCAAGTGGCATTATTAAAGGGGCTTTTGAACAAACGTGATTTCAGGATAAGAGTCACCAACTAAGACCATCATGTTTGTTTGTTTGTTTTCATTTCGAAAGCTTATTCTCTTTTTTTGATCACTTGAGTAGTCTGTGGTCATTGTACAGAATTTGGAGAGAACAAAGGGCATTATAAAATAGAAGAAAGCAGGTATCCATGTCTCACTTGCCAGAGGCAGATACTAATAAAATTTGGCTCTCTTCCCTTCTGGTTTTTTGGAATATTTTAATGGTGGAGATAATAATGAGCTTGGAGGTGTTAAATGATTAGTATGTGCCAGGCCCTGTTCTATATACTTTATTAATACAAACTCATTTAATCCTCATTATAATCTGTAAGATAGGCAGTCCCATTGCACAGATAAAGCAACTGAGGCAAGAAGATACATTGCCTGTATAGCTATTATGGGACATGGCAGAGGAGTGTCTCTCAGCTCAGGCACTGAGTTTCTGAGCACAGCTCAGTCCTGTGCTATACTGTCTATATTCTCAATACATTATTTTTAAGCTTGCTTTTTTTTACTTACCCTTTAAACCAAAGATTTTCTCATGTTATTGATGGACTCCTCAATGCCAATATGGGGAGCACAGGTATCACCTGTTTGGGGCCACATTTATGCCAAAATAATTGGAGTGAGCTCCTTTGTCATTGAAAAGAAGCATGTTGGACTAGAAGTCCCTTTCCTCAAAAGTGAAATTAGCTTGGTGCTACGTTATGAATGGAGGCAAGAGGTGAGGGCAAGTGCCAAATAAATTTGTAAAGTCATTTATTTGGAACTTGGGAATTAGTTTTCCTTGAAAATAATGTGATACGTTATTGGATCTTCAACATCACTCTGCCTCCCACATGCCTATTTTTCACGTAATATAATGGAGCTACTGAATGTTGTCAGTATGTTGAGGCTTATCCTAAAAGCTTGTACATGAGAGAAAGAAAAGGTCCCCCAGCGAGGGCAGCTGCAACATTAGTGTAAAATTGATCAGAGTCAGATACGCGAAGTTATCTTTAAAAAGCGGTATAGAGCCTGGGCCTCTCAGATTTTACCAAGAAAGAAAGAAGACAGAAATAGCCCTAGAAAAACTAAGAAAGGGGTGCCCCAAAGAACCAAGGGGCAGAGTCCATGCTGGCCCTGAGCTTAGCTAGTGACAAAGAGAGGTACACCAGGTTATTTCCCGTGATCCAGTTAACATCAAATTAATTCTCTTGTTTTTGTCTGTTTTTGCATATTCAAACTTTTGTTTAAAAGGTAGCATCTCATATAGGTCCGCCTCCAGGGAGAGACTTCTCCGGTCATGCCAGCACTAGTATTCTAACCCTGCCACACTTCTATTTATCTTTGTAAATTAAAAGCTAGTTTCTGGAGTTTGATTAATTCCAATATACCCCACAGCTATGGCTCCATTCTGGGCAAGCTGACCAAAATCAGGTCTTCTAAAGAGCCAGTGAGGCTGATGGTCAGTCACTGAACCAAGGACTCACCAGGGAGCCTGGGTCACCCCCTCGCTTCACCTCCTTTGACATTATCATTGGCCAAGCTTAGGCTCCCATCGTTAATTTAAGCAATCCCAGTGTATGCTTGTAATAAAACAATAGGAAAAATACAGTTGCCATCTTAGTAATTACTACCAGCAGGATGGGAAGGTCAAATAAGAACAGTTTAATTAGAGTAAAATGTAGGTACTGCTAATAATGACAAATAACATTAATTGGGACTTAAAAATGTGTCAGGCATTACGTTATGCACTTTAAATGAATCCTTTCATTTAATCCCAACAACCCCGTGAGGAAGGCACATTATTATGTACAATTTACCATGGAGGAAATTGAAGGCTCTAGAGGTCAAATGCCTCACCCAGCCATCCGGTAAGCATAGAGCCAGGATTACAGTGCAAGCAGCGCGAGTCTTTTGCCAAACCCTTAACCACAATGCTACGTGAAGGGGCTGAAAGCTGGCTCTGGGGAGACACTAAGGAGGACTTGCGTTACAGCTTCAGGAGTCAGGGCCACCGGTTCATGGTTACACGTGCCTCTTTTTGATCCAGGCATGTCATTAACTTTTCATACTGACCACTCAGGGTTCAGCTCCATTCTTGGCTCACCACTTAAACAGGAGAGGAGAGAATCTTCTAAGAAAACTAGATACAAATTGGAAGGGGCTAGGGCACAGTGATGAGGGAGGGGTCAAATATGTGTATGGAAAAGATGGCCAGATAAAAAGAATTAAGCCGTGAACATTAACAGAAAAAAAGAGAGAAGGTTTGATACCCTATCATAATCTTTTTGAGGGAGGGGGGAAAAAAGAGTGCATCAGATACCAGTTACTAGAAGAGTCTTTGTTTCTGTCTGGAGAGGAGATGAGGGGTAAGGGAAGAATACTCAGCTGGACATCAGGCTGCATGTTCCCTGGTTTGTAACTGGAAGTCCTTGCTCTTGCCTTTGAGCTCTGGAACTGTTTTATTGCTTTTATAAACTACTAAGCTATCTTCTTTTAGGGGGAAATAACAGATGGTCATGCTGGAACTGAGCTTTTTATCTGAATCTTCAAAACCTTTTTGTGCACAATTTATGAGGTTCAGTTCTTTGCAAATTCAGTGCTTTCTTGTAGCTTTTCCTTTTGAGATGAGCCACAAGAGCCTCATTTTCGCTGGGCATTGCCTATTAGTGGCAAAACTCCTTTCTTATTTAATCAGCTTCTCCAAAGGAATAAGGCTGAGTCCAGATACGTTCTATTTATGAGGGTGAAGAGATTTTGGCGGTTCTGACTAAAAATAACACATGGAATCTGCCACCTGGGTCTCCCTTCCATATTCATCTTGTATTTTTATGCGTTTTGCTCATGGAGTTCAAGCTAATAGGTCAGCCCCTGTGAGCATGGAAGAAATTTGACGGGGTCAAGTATTTGTGGCTGGGTACCAACACTGATGCAGTGCTGTGGAGACGCTGACCCTGAACCTGGCCGTGTGTTTGTTTGGTGAGGCTCGTGCAGCTCTGCATCCTGACCCCTCTTGGACTCCGTGTAAAAGGATTCTTGCACACACCCTCTGTTGAGTGAAGAAAAGAAAACAAGTAAAATAATATTGCCGATGGAAAAAAACCCTAGGAAATGATATATTTTTTCATAATTAGTAAAAATCTGCAAAATAGTTGCATGCACGCTAGGCTCAGAAGACAAACAACCATACCAAACCGGAATCAACTTTGCAGAGTTAAGCATATTCATAGTTCATTTTGTTCTACAGGCTTATTTCCCAAATCACTTGGAATTAATACTGTTCTGATTTATTATTCAAATCCCCAGGTCTACCGGAGAGACTCTTAGAGCCAGCTTTTGTGCAATCTCTGAATACTGCCTAAATTTCAGGACAGCAGTGTAGCTTAGTGGCTATGAACACGGGCTCTGGAGTCAAAGTCTGCATGTAAGTCTGGAGTCTGCCACTTACAAGCTGCATGACTTTGGGCTAATAAGATTCTTTAAGCCCTTCAGTTTTCCTCAACTACACAATAGGGACAACAACTATTTTCCAGGGTGGTTCTGAAGATGAAATCATATACATGTATATATGCATCTATACCCACATAATGCATTAATGTTATGCACCAACCTAGTCTTAGTGTTGGTTATTGTTTAATTATATTGGCTTAAGGGAGAAAGCTTAATGTATGGTAAAAAAAAAAAAAAAACTCTTTTGGAAATTCTGTATACCATATTTCTATTCTGGAAAGTCAGGAAGGCTCTGAAAAGTCCTGCAATAAAGAAACATATTAATATTTTTATATACTGAATGTTCACAAAACTTATTTGATTGCTAAAGCCATTTTTTCCAGTTGCACCTATTAATATCCCATGGATTTTCTACTGCAGATGCAGTTTAGGAAATTCTGATCAGGTAGATAACCACAGCCTTGAATGTAGAAATGTGTACTCAAATCCTTGTTCTGCACTTCCTGGCCCTATGACTCTGGAAAAGCACTGAACTTGGCCATCTCCTGCTATTGGTTAAGACTCACCTCAGATTTTCTCAATACCAGGACCATCAGATAGCTGGGTATGAAACAAGTGCTCATAATTGGTGCCACGCAGAGCAGTACTGGAACCAGGCAAAAGGAGAAGTCAAGTATACTGATACTGTCTTCATTTAAAATGAAGTTCTTCTCTTGCTTCACCCCATTCCTGACCCTGCTCATAATGCCCTGACCGTGTATCTATTGTTCTAAAATAATTTATTTACTACGTCTCCACAAATAAGACTGAAAGCTCG
The DNA here is from genome assembly GCF_027475565.1 of Acinonyx jubatus. NCBI lineage: Eukaryota > Metazoa > Chordata > Mammalia > Carnivora > Felidae > Acinonyx > Acinonyx jubatus. The sequence continues at coordinate 46,366,023 of NC_069391.1, forward strand.
TGGGGGGTCAAGACCTTCCATATTAATCCTTATATCTATGGTACTTAGCTCAAAGTACTGTCACAAAATTGGTTTCCAATAAATGCATCTCAGACTGGAATGTGCATCCTCTAGTGATCCACTTCTTCACATCCTTCATGTTTCTGCCTAAGTAGCATAGTAAGGGAAGGCTTTCCCCTAAAACTCCGTCACCCTCACCACCACCTCAGTATTTATCCCTGTGTTGTGTCATTTTTCTTCATGGTACTTAGCATGGTCTGTGCATCTCTCTTGACTTAACCCTTGGTTGAGCAGAGTCATGGTCCCTTGTTTCCTTGCTGCATCCCCAGTGCCTAGCCTGGTACCAGGCACATACAGTAGATACTCGGTAGATATTGGCTGAGTAAATTAATTATTGGATGAATACATATTTTTATTCATTGCCTCTTTAGGCAAATGGCAATAATGCAGTCTACCTCATCTGCTAATAGGAGTAAATAAGAATGTGTATGTAGTGGTACTTAATTCTATGCTTTTCCCATTGGTGGTGTTCCATAAATGTTTGTTAAACAAATCTGAATCTAGCTGAATCTGAGTGGAAAAAATGGTAACTCATTTGAGGGTGTTCTGGGATTAATGATAACTTCTGTGCTGGAGTTTTCTAATACCATGAAGAGAACGCTAGATGCCATGGATGTCTTTTACTGAGTGGTATTTTTACAAGCAAAATATTAATGAAGCAACAGTCACATTCCTTTTTTTTTTTAAACAGAGTGTCTGTTTTTCATCTTAGGATTCTACACATTGGAGGAGAATCAAGGGAAGACCTGGGGTACTACAGTCCTAGTGTGTGGGCTTGAATTCTGACTCTGCCCTTCACTGATTGTGGGTGATTTCAGACAGATCACTTAACCCCACCCCCTCTTTTTTGAGCCTTTGCTTCTTTGTGGAAAATGATTGTAAATAGCTGTATCTCAGACTTGATACAGGAATCTCATGTGCTCATTTTATAAAATAGAAGAAGGTGCTGCTGTCCTTCTCACTACTGTTACTTCTCCAGCCACGACTGCTGCTGTGGGCACCACTACTCTGACCAGGTCACACGTCCTGGGAATTTCCAATCCAAGCTGTAAGGAAAAAATGCTACCACTATTTATTTCTCTCATAAACTCTTAGCAGATCTCAAAGTCCAAAGGGAAGCTGGGACCTGGGTGAATTGAAGGAACTGATTCTATGCAGTGATAGAATCTAGAAGCTGCTGTCCCCGTCAGTAAGCTGTCTGTTGGGTCCTAGAATTCTGTCTTCCACATCCCCTTAGACTTCTCTAACACCTCACGGAGGTTCCAACACAGTCTGACAAATCTTTAGGACAGTGGCCCCTAGCTAACAAGAAGGTCATGGACTTCCACATGAAGAAATGGAAATGATGTACGTTGTTGGTCTGTTAATATGCCATTTCTGTTTCCTGTCTATGTGTTTTTCAGAAGGTCAGCAGCAATTTTACACAGATTACTCTTTGAGCTGGGACCATGGCCAGAAAAAGTCTAAGGGTGCCTGGGTTGCTTAGTCAGTGAGTGTCTGACTCTTGATTTTGCCTCAGGTCACCATCTCATGGTTTGTGGGGTTGAGCCCTGCTTGGGATTCTCTCTTGCCCCCTCTCTCTCTGTGCCTCATCCTTTCTCTCTCTCTCTCTCTCTCTCTCTCTCTCTCTCTCTCTCTCTCTCTCTCTCTAAGTAAATAAACTTAAAAAAAAAATAAAGTCTAAAGGTGTGACCACCTCAGTCCTCCTTGGGCATAGGAGTCCATAAGGCAGTGGCCCCCTGGCCACAAAGTAGAGTACAAGGAGCTGTTCTTGAAAGTGAATTGTGAATGTTTCCGATTATTTAAAGATTACAATCCCAAAAAGGTGTATTTGTTTATGCTGTGTTTTCCTGAGGACTTGAGAAGAGCTAGCAGCCTCCCTTGGGTGTGCTTCCTTATCCAACTCCCTTTCTTTTACTATTCATTTCTTTTTTGGAAAGATCACAGCAAACTCTGTGTGTGTGTGTGTGTGTGTGTGTGTGTGTGTGTGTGTGTGTGTGTTCTCTGTAAGCACTAGAAAGAAAAGATAGCCTTCCTTAAAATAGAATTACTGGGAACATGTCTTCTGAAAAGAAGCTGAGATAACAGATTTCATTAAAACTGTGCTTTAATGGAATTGAAGGGAACTCTATCATTAAGATGTGTTTGCAGAAGGTAAGTAGAAAGTGATTTTAATTATTGAATGTTTCTAAATATATCCACCCACTCCTCCCCAACCAAGTAATGCACATCTGTAGTCCCAGCAGAAACAGTATAATATTGAAGGGTGACTGGAGATACCCAAACTGACCATGATTTGACCAGGCTTCCTCTTTTTTTTTTTTTTCCTTAAGTTTATTTATTTTGAGAGACAGAGCAGAGGAGGGGCAGAGAGAGAGAGAGGGAGAGAGAGAATCCCAGGCAGGCTCCGTGTTGTCAGCTCGGAGCCCAAGGTGGGGCTTGAACTCAATGAACCGTGAGATCATGACCCGAGCCGAAACCAAGAGTTTGACGCTTAACCTACTGAGCCACCCAGGCGCCCCCGACCAGGCCTTTTCTTAATTTACCAAGGCAGAAACAAACACAGAATTTTCTACTTGTTTTGTGGAATAATATTTTGAAATATTACAACTATGTTTCATATTTTCTACTGAATTTACCATGTTCCCTTTCTGGCAGTAGTGAAATTTTCATGTTCCCACTCCTCAGGGTAGGTTTGCTACAGCCTATACGTAGAACTATAGAAGAGGCAATGTTCCAATTTGGGGTTTCGTGACTGAATTTTGAAACTTTGAGACACAGACCTCCAAACAGCCTTGGGGATTTTCCTTTATGGGAATCCTGCTTTCCAGGAAGTAGGAAATCTTATAGAGAAGCTATGGCCAGTATGGGTTGGGGTTGTAGGCTAGAGGAGCTGCAGGAAGGGCCACCTCAGAGTTCCCCACCCCTTCATAGTCTGGGTTTCAGGGCAATGGAGTGTTTGCCTGAGTGGCTGCAGTGGTGCAGAGGTGGCCCAAGAGCTTGGAGCTGGAGAACCTTTCCAGTTGAGTAAGAAAGAGGGTGGTAGATACCAGATGGGAACATCCAAGTCTTAGCAAGAGGGATGGCCATAGCATAATCTTGGGTATTTAAAGCTCCCTTTAAAAAAAAAAAAAAAAAAAGATCATCATCACATGAATATGTGACAGTTGTAGCATTATTTGGGAAATAATGGAAGATGATTAGTTAAGTTAATATGATAGAACTTTGAGCACTTGACATGAGATTTTGACTTGATCCATGTAGCAACTAGGAATGATTGCAGCTTTTCTGGAGGGGAATGGCAAGGCGAAAATGCTATTACATTGGAAGAATGCAAAAAATATTAGGTGGAACAAATACATTTCGATATTTAAGGGTAAGGTCTGGGTCTTACTCATTTTTAAACCCCTACTGCCTACGAGTACAAGGTTTGGAACACAATTGGTATTCAATAAATGCTTGTTGAATGAGAGAAAGGACAGTTCTCTCTTGTTTTCTCATAGAACTCCAAGTGGATTCCACCAAGTTAGGGTAGATACAAAGAAGGGGTGGTTTGGTTTGGTTTTGGTGGGAAGTTATTACCCCTTGAACTAGAAACTGAGGGGAATGTGTAGCATCTTGAGAGGTTTCTGTGGTTTAGACTTGTTCTAGCCTAAATGTCAGAGGCAACTGTGCCAGCTTTTCAATACTAACATGTACATGACTTAGTCAACTCTGTCATGCATATGAAGAGTGCTAAAAACCCCACAACTAGCCATGAGAAGGCATGGAGGAAACTTAAATGCTTAAACTAAGTCAAAGGAGCCAGTCTACATCTGCTGTAGAATTCCAGCTATATGACATTACGGAAAAGACAAATCTCTAAAGATCTTAAAAAATATCAGGGTTTAGGGGGAAGGAAGGAGTGTTAAATATTTGGGCACTGAGGGTTTTGAGGGCAGCTAAAGTATCTGTATGACACCGCGATGGTGCTATGCGATAATACGTATTTGTCAAAATGCACAGTACTGCACAGCTCAGAGTGAACTCTGATGTACACTGTGGACTTCATGTAATAATCTGTCCATTGGCTCATCGGTTGTAACAAATGTATCACATTAATGCCAGATATTAATGATAGGGGAGGCTCTGGGGTGGGGCGAGAGGAGGTATCGGAGAATTCTCTGTACTTTCTGCTCAATTCATAAACTTAAAACCACTTTAAAAAATAGTCAATTAGTAGTTTTTTAAAAACCCCATAAATCATCAAGACTTAGAGAAATGAGAATTCTTTTAATTTGGGGGACTATTTTTTCTTTACTGAAATGTCAGAACTGGTATGCCTCTCTTTACCTAGTTAGAAAGGACTTGGAGGAGTTGAGAAAAGAACCATTATTCTCCTCTATCAGGCAAAAATAAAAGTGAATTGTAGCAATCAGTTCCTTTCTGCATACTCCAAACTGGAAGATAGGAGAAAAAAGATCCTTCTTTGACTTTTCTCCCTGGCAATTGATGGCTTATGTTCTTGGCAGTTAAAAGCAGTAGACATGTGAGCAGGCATATGGAAATCAAAGGGTAGAATGTAGTTGAGTCCAGTCCTCATTCAACATTTTATAAAAGCAGGGGCCAGTATTCAAAAGGAAGTGGCAAATCCCATTCCTGTAACTCTGATCGTGCCTCCTACTCCAGCGTTTCCCTGGGGTTTGTCTCAGGTTACCCTCATTTCTGGGCACACGTTGGCTCTCTGGGTGTCACCCTAGCCTGCATTAGGATGCCAAATGGTATTTCCAGTTTGTATTTAATTCTTATCCAGCTATTAAAGCGGACCTAGCCTTCTGTTGAATTTTTTTTAACTTTCTCGGAAATTGAGCAGATGGATTTGAATTCCTAATTTTCTTTAAAAAATGTGCCAAACACTTGTTCCTTTGTTCTTATTTTCCCCTTGACCAATTCCTTGTGGCTTTGCATTTTTCCTCTTTACAGACATCCCACTGGTTAGTCTTGTCTGCCTTTGTTTGGGGCATCTCACTGGTGGCTAAGTTCTCTAGACTCCATTCCCTTCTGTTTTGATAACGTTATCCACGTCATTCCACACACCTAGTGTATGTTACCACCAAAATATTACCACTGAAACTATTGAAAATCGTATTAAAGTGCTAAAATATAATTCATACTTCTTGTGATTGCTTAAGAAAAAGAAAGAAAAAACATTCATCTAGTGTTTCATAGAGTACTGTGAACCAGTTAATTTGCAAATTGTTCACATTATCTTAATTTAATCTCCATGCATGCCCCCCCTGCCCCGACCCATTCCCTCCTCAAGAAGTAGGCTAATAGTCCCATTTGGCAGAATAGAGTCGTGTGACCACAGAAATGGATTGGCCCAAGATCAGATAGCTGGTAAACAGTATGGTCAGGAGGCAAATTCAGATTTATTTTACTGTATTGTCTCCCTTTCTTTTGATTTAAAAAAGCATTGGCTTTGTAATCTGAAGAATTTAGGTTTGAGCTTTTCCTTTTGGGGAGTGGGGACATGCAGGACTGTTAACATAGGTTACTTCAACTTTAGTTTGTCTGTAAAATGGGAATGAGATTCATTTACTTTCGGTATTGCTCTGAGAATTCAAAGAGATAATGAAAGGAAGTTCCTTGCGTCAAGCCCGGTGTGCAGTAATTTGCAGCGTCAATTATTTTCTTATATGAAAGATACTATTTTTTTGTTGATGCCATTCATCTTGGGACAGAAAAGTAAACTGTGCTAAGCTGACACGTATAAATGATGTGTTACCGGATCTGTGCCCTTTAACCACGCCACATGAGCCCAGTGACTAAAACCAGTTCTTGGAAATGTAGTTCTCTGCTGACATCTGCAATCCCATTCCCCAGCCCTGTGGCTGGAAAGTTATTTGTAGACCTGATTGTTTTGCTCCCTTTTCGTAGAGGCTGTGTTTTCCCGATGTACAGCTACCTATACAATTTAATGCCAGACTTTTTTCTTCCATCAGCACACCTGCCTGAAACCTTCCTGCTAGACTGAAGTGATCTATTTTCCATCCTTAGTGAGACTCTTTTTGGACTAAAGGTCAGACGTCCACATCTGTACCTCTCGCCTTCCTTTCTCAGCTACCTGTGCAAATAGCAGTGCTACACTGACTTGTTTTTTTGCCATTCTCCTCCTCTTTTTCTTGCTACCACTCAGTTATCAAAGGCTTGCCTCGGCTGGGTGCTTCCTTGCCTTTGCCACAAGTTTTCGGACTTGAAATGCAGACCCCTGGATTCTCAAAATGAAACAAAAGTAATAGCGAACACAACACAAAGCAACCAGTGACCTTTCCCTGTATAACAAATGGCATATATGTTGTTTTAAATTAAACACATCTTGAAATTGCTTTTTGTTGCTATAGTGTAGGGTTGCCTTCTCTTTTTGTTTTCTTCAAAACATCCATTTCAACCTTGGAAAGTCTGCCTCGTTTCCAGGAAACAGAATCCAAGTTGGCCTATGACAGTTTACTGGTATGAGTAGGGGGGAGTGGGCTGATAGTGTCCTATATCTTGGTACTTTGTTGGCACAGTGTCTGCAGTGAACCAAATTAAACTTGCATGGCACTGGGCACAAATAAGCCAAATAGAAAAGGTCTGGGAGTATAGGTGGCTGGGGAGTTTAGAGCATGAAAAAGGAGACAAGGACCCTACGCTTCAGCCCAATGGGAGACCAGCTTCTAGTTCTGATCAGCCAGGAAGCTTAGTACCCACCAAAGAGCTAGCTAGTGAAGACCTCCCTCCCAGCAACCTCTGTGGCACAAATAACACAGGGTAGCTGAGTAAAGAATGCCTACACAGGGGGATGAAACAGAGTGCCATTTTTCAAATGGGTTTGATGGAAAGCAAAGTGTCCTTAGTGGTATAATTGGCGTGTTGTTGATTTAAAACCAGAACTTCGGTTCCTTGCAAACAGAGACAGAAATAGTTTTTGCAGTTAGAACTCTGAGCTCTGATACAGTGAAACAACATCGGAGTATGCTCTGTGGTGGGATGAGGACAGACTGGGAGTGCAAAAGACCGTCACCCATCCCAACTGGACCAGGCTGATGCTACTTTTACATACATTGGTCCAAGTTCGACTTCTTCTCACTAAGAAGTTGGAAGTTGATACCAGAATCTTACTAAATGGAAATTGAATTTTTGCTCTCCCCTAACTATGTATAAGCTAGCTATAGTGAATGGCAAATAAAAATCCCTCAGTGGAAACACTCCTCGACTTTTGGGTTGGATGGCCATTTGGACCGGGTGGTTCTACCTGACCAGTGAAGTCAAGGGCTCACAGAGGGCGGTAACAGATACATGGAAATGTTTATGGCACGTGGCTTATCAGAGTGGGCTTCTATTTTCAAGACCTTTTATCACAACAGCATTGTGAAGAATATGAAAGACAAAATATCTTCCTTGGAAGAATTTATAATCTAGGGGAAAGGCAGGATATATTAGAATATAACAAATACACAAAAGGATTTATATTTCATTATCAAAGTACTGTGTGCATGATAAAAGCAAGACAAACACGAAAGACTATAATTGTAAAATACAGTCCGCTGACCTGCCAGGCCTTCCTTCCAGTCTCACTGCCCGGAGTCACCTTCCTTTAACTGCTTTTATTTTTAGATCTTCTGGTAGTTATGATCTCAGCACTAAAAAATATGTTTACTACTTTATCTTTATTGATAAACATTATATATTATTTATTGCTCCGTATGGACATAAGATTTAGCTCACTTCCCCACTTCCTCCTATCTAAATTTATAATTGTACTGCTGTGTTTATTTCTTCTACTGATTACTTCTATAATTAATTAAATCTGTATTTTTTTATTCTGTCCACTTTTGATGGAATCTCCTTTCATTCATTTTCTCTCCTTCAAGCCTGCTTCGTTTCCTTGCTCAGCTCCATTGTCAGAGCCTAAATTTTACAGTGTAAAGGCCGATAATTTTACCTTCTGTTCTGTAAGGACACTTAAGTTTATCTTGCTTCGTATGCAAATTATTTAAATAGCAACATAAACTTCTTTACAATGAAATGCAATATTCATGTTCCATGTTATTTTAGTTCCTTTAGCAGTTCAGAGACCTGAGACGTGAGTAAAGGTAAAATAGATGGAGAATGATCCATGGAGGCATTAGGCATGAGTCTTGGAAAATGCAGAAGACTCACACGGGCAGGGAGGTCAGAGGTGTGGAGGGGACAAGAAAGCGGGATGTGTAAATTGCGTCCCGTGTGGTCAGGTGATAGACAAATGACAAGGCTATATGGAGAAAATTATTTCTTGGAGCAAAATGGTAGATAAAGTTGGAAAGGTAGTTTAGAACCAGATGGTTGGCTATGAGCCTCAGGCTGTCTGCTTCCCAAAAGTTGTAGCCTACACTTTCCCTGCCTCCACTTCCTGCTTGCTCTCTCTCTCTGCAACCTCTTTCAATCTGGTGTAAGCCCACACAGCTCTATTAAAACTGCTCTCAGAGACCACCAGAAACTTCTCTAATAGATTAGCCTCCTTTATGTCTGTGGGAACGGTTATGATGGGCCATCACCTGCTTCTTGATACTTCTCATTCTCTTTATCCTGTGGCATCGAATTCTTCAAATTCTTCTCCTTTCCCTCTTAGTGTTATTCCATTATCTCTTTCAACATGTTCTCTTTAAGGGTCTGTTGGGTTTCTGCATTTGACTCTTGTCTCTCTCCATTGGCTGTTCTGTCTACTTCTGTCTACCCTATGCTTTGACTCTCTTCCCGTGTTCTAGACCTACCTCACATCTCAATCTGAATAATCAGTTAAAACTGTTTACACTCAGCTTGTACAAAACTTAACCATATTCCCTTCCACAGCAGTGTGTTCCTCCTGTTTTCCTTGTCTTCCTTAGTTTTGCATTATCCTTTGTATCAGCTGGTTTCAAGCCATCATGGTAACTCTTGATTATCAACCCCCCACCTCACCTTCATACCCAGTCACTCACCAGGTTCTGTCGGTTTTCTACCTATGTCCCTTCTTTGGCATTTCTCCCGACCTGTACATGCCCAGTGTGGCAGCCCTGCCAGGGCTCCCTTTTTCTCTTATCTGTATTGAAGCAAATGTTTCCTAAATACTAACGTCTCCCCATTTCAACCAGCCCGTCGTAAGAATCCCAGACTTGGACAGGTCAGACTATTTGATCCCTTGCTCAGAATCTTCGCTGGTTCCACATCACCGGCAGAATAAAGGCCTAATGCTTTTTATCCAGCTTGGCCATTCAAGACCATCTAGTCAACCTTGCCAGGCTATCATCCACTCTTTGCTCTCATGCAACCTGTAGTCCAGCAGATTTCTGATTTCCCCCAACCGGCCTTTTCCACAAATCTGCCTGATTCCTGATTTGAACTCTTGATGTCTTTCGCACAGAACTCAGTTCAGTTGCAACCTATGTCACACTGTCTGTGTAGTACCACTTCCTTTCTTGCCTTTCCTTCCTTTGGGGTAAAAGGATTTGTATCTTTTTCCTCCATTTTACCTCATCGGACTGAAATCTCAGGGTAAGACAATGGCTTACCTTTATATCACTTCCCCCCTTCATGTAGAGCTGGTAGGAGTTTTTTATCTAACATAATTAGAGAGTGGTATTTTAATGAGAAAGAATGGCATTTTGAAGTCAGAATATCTAGCAAAGCATGGTTTCTATACCATTTTATCTTGAACAAGTCACTGAACCTCTTGGGCTTCTGCAAAATGGGGATAAATTTGTATCTCCAATTCTGTGAGAACAAGAGTTCTGTAAGTTGATATCTTTGGAAGCTGCAGTGTTCTGTGTTTCTTTTCGTTTTCAAAGAGTTTATAGTTCTTTCATTGAAACACTGTCCACCAGCATGGTTACTATTGTAAGGTGGATGTTACCACTAATTCTGTTTTACGGAGAAGACTATGAGAAAAGAAGGAAGACTTACATTTATCTAAATAGATATTCTCTTTATCTTGAAAGGATTTGTATTCTTAAAGAATAGGAATTTTGGGGGCACCTGGGTGGCTCAGTCGGTTGAGCATGTGACCTCGGCTCAGGTCATGATCTCGCAGTTTTTGAGTTTGAGCCCCATATCGGGCTCTGTGTTGACAGCTTGGAGCCTGGAGCCTGTTTAGGATTCTGTGTCTCCCTCTCTCTCTCTCTGACTCTCCCCCACTAATGTTCTGTCTCTCTCTCTCTCTCTCTCTCTCTCTCAAAAATAAACATTAAAAAAAAAAAAAAAGAATAGAATTTTTGCCCAGTGTACTAGAGTACTTAGAACCACTGAGGCTGGTCCAGAAATCCTCAGCTACCTCAATGTGCCTTTGAAACCCAGGCACATTTAAGGTGGGTTATTAAACCCTGGCCTATTTAAGGTGGGACAGGTCTTTTCAGGGTCTCTAGAGAAAAGGGTCTAGAGAAGGCATTCAGGTTAGCTGTCCCCCTGACCACCAGAGGGCACTCTATGCAGTGTCAGTGAACCATAGTAATGGAAAGACTTGGAGTCGACTTTGGAGCCCTAGCTGTCGATCTCAGCTTAATTTTTACTTTAGCCAAGTTACCCAGAATTTCGTAACAGGAAAATGTATAATGCCTCCATACATAGTTGCTAAGATTAAATGAGGTCATGTAGGTAAGAGTGCAAAGCTCTAGTACTGGCATGGTGTTGAGAATGTATGAGGTGACTCTTTCCCTTCCTTCTTCCCATCTTCCCATCCCTATACCCCAACATTGAGTTTACTCTCTTGGTCTGTGTCTAGACAGGCTTCCTCTAAGGTGACTGTTGATCACAGGAATACAATATCTCTTGACCCATCTCAGGGTCCCCCATGTCTCCCAGGGTTGTCACTCTAAATATAGCTTTTGGATGAACAAGGAAATGCAGCCAGTCAGCAGCTCCTAGTGGCTTCACAAAAGCAGTTATTGGCAGGGAGCCCACAGTTAGAGAGCGTGGAGACAAGAATAGTACTCAAGGCTAGTTCAGGGCTCTTTCTGCTGGTTTCTGCTGCCACTGCACATGTGGGCACAATCGGGGATTAACTCTTCCCTTCTTTCTGCAGCACAGCTAAGTAGGAGCTGAATTCCAGTTCCTTCCAGAAAAATCATTTTCCTATACTTAAAAAAGTGGCACGTTGAACTCATCTCATATACAATACCTTTGTTTACCATTCCCGAATTACAAATACTGATTTCAGGCTCTTCACGTTGATTACCAGGCTGACCTTGTGTATCCACTCAAGTGGGTTTTGTATAAATCACCACCAGACTGAGACTTAGGCCTCTTGAAAAAGCAGAGACTCTATTTTGGCAGACACTTAGTCAGTCATTCTTCTGGTTACTTTTAGGCATGATGACTGCCTTGCCATATTTTCCCTAACCACTTAGTTTTATTGTAGCTGATTGCACAGACCTAAGATATCAGATTGCATTTGGTCTGTTTCAGTGCCTAATTCATTAGTGTGCCCTTGACAGAACAGGGAAGATATCTGTTCACTTACCCTGATGGCCAGTGGCAGGTGATATAGGTCATTGACTTTCTGTATCCATGTCTGGCCTGTGCATCCCAGAATAATACCTGCTTTCTGGAATAGTGTCAGAGTGTTAGGAAAGAGAAATCTGTCCATGAATCTTATGGAAAAATATGAATCCGAAGCACATACATAAAAGATCGAGTGTTCTTTTCTTCATTCGGTAAAGTGGAAGTTTGGTTCCAGATGTTAGCTGGTTCCTCTTCAGCAGGCTTGAGGAAAATGAACAACATTGAGGTCAAGATAGCTTGGAAGTCAGGCCGTTAGATGGTCCACGTGCCAGCAGCAAAGACCAGAAGAGGGATTCGTGAATGGCTGTCATAATTAAAAGCTTCGACTCAAAGAGCGTTTGCCATGTTCCAGGCACCGGGCCAGATGCTTTATGTACGTCATTCTACACTGATCCACAAAACAGCCCTGTGAGGCAGGTATTATAAACCCTGTTTCACAGATGAGAAAATTGGAAGTTGAGAGAGAGACTAAGTGACTTGACCAAGGTCATTCAGTAATAAATTCAAGGCTCCATTAAGGTCATTGTAGAGATCATTTTTACTAGTTAAGAATGTAAGAGTATATTTTGCTTGATTGTCACTTCTTAGATGTAGAATCAGTCAGTCACACTGATTCAGCATTCACTACTCTGCCCTAGTCTCTGACCAGGTTCAGTACTGGATTTGCTTCAAGAAAGACTTTTCTTAAGCCCTAAGGCTGGTCTGCCGCCATATCCCCTCCACCCTACACCATATGCACCACATCCCCTTGTACTTTAGTCTTGCCCACATTGTACTATGATTGCCTGTGTGTGTGACAACCCCATTAGATTGTGAACAGCCTAATGGTGGGGTGGGATCTGGGTCCTGTTCATCTGTCTGTCCTAACACTGGGCACAAGGCCTACTTTATAGTAGCTGCTCAGTAAATGTTTGTTGGATGAAAACAAAGTACACAGAGAGCCAGCCAACAAAGTCATGATGAATGAATTCCAGATGATTTAAGTACAGAGGGGGTCAATAGGAATCTGGCACAGAGTATTAGGAGAAGGAAATTTCTCCTTGAGTTTTGTGAAACTGTATGGACCTACACGTGCCCATACAGAAAAGATCATTTAGAGTTTTAAGAATGGACTTTTATGGAAATATATGAAGGCAAAGTTCACATTGTGTCGTTCTTTATCTGACACCTTCTCTAAGGGAATGTTACTCTGTAGCCCCAATCAGGAAGCATTCACTGTATGCTAGGAGATCCAGGACACTGAGGGGATTACTGGTCCTCCTTGAGATGCATACTAGGTTGCTATGTTAGCCTGGTCTGGCTGCAATGACAGAATACCATAGATCAGATGGCTTATAAACAGCAGAAAGTTACGGCGCATGGTTCTGGAGGCTGGAAGTCCGAGATCAGGGGGCCAGCATGGTCAGGTTCTGGGGAGGAGGGCCCAGTTCTGGGTTGCAGACCACCAACTTTTCCTTATATCCTCACATGGGATTGGAGGCAAGGGAGCTCTCTAGGCCTCTTTCATAAGGACACTAATCCCTTTCATGAGGGCTTTCTTTACCCCTTATGACCTACTAATCATCTCCCAAAGACCCACCTCCTAATACCGTCACCTTGGGTGTTAGGATGTCAACATACGAATGTTGGAGGGATACAAACATTCAGACCATAGCAGTATTTTTCAAAGCAGTCTAAAATGGCTAAAATCATTTGTGTCTGTCCGAAAGGGACCTGAACAAAAGATGTCCTTCTGTGGGTTTGCACAACTGTTCTTAGAATTGGGGTTTTAAAGATCAACGTAAACCTTGCTAGATTCAGCTCTGTGTGGGTCTGTTCCTGTCAGCTGCAAAACCATGTGGAAGACCTTCTCGGGATGGTAATTGGAGCCTTTTTGTGGTGCTCTGCTCCAGACCCATGGGGAGGTTTCAGTTCAGCCATTTCCCATGTGAGTGTCTGCATCCTGTCACCTTGTTTTAGAAACAGATATGGAGGCCTCAGGAATTGGAATATCAAGAAATCATTTATGGTAATGAAGTGTGACTTTATCGTCAATATCGTTTTTACCAGGTGCCTGCTACTGTGCTGTGGGGAACAGAAGCAGACATTAATCCACTCTTTGGCCCCTGATCTGGATATATATCCAGATATATATCTGATAAATCTTGAGATACATACATATATAGTGCATATACATATATAAGTGCAGAGGACTGTACTTAGAATGTTTCATTATCAGCAAGGGATTCAGGGTTTGAAGTGAGAGTAACATGTTTAGGACCAAGATCAACTACCTTGCTAAGAGGCCACAGGAAGAACTTCTCGTTATTCTTAATGGTGTCGAAGTGGAGTCCACCATGTCTATGTGTAGACGAGCACCATGTAAAATAAAGAACCTTCGGCGTTTATTATTCTTTTTGCTCTCTTTGCAAATGCAGATTGGTTAGCAAAGAAGACTCTGTCTTCTGGATGAGTCTGTCCAACTCATGCACTCCTGTTTTCTGGCTTCGTAGCTGGGGTTAGAGGCATCTGTCCTTTAGGCATTATGGGGAAGTCTCCTACTACTCCATGCAGATTGTGAGTTCCATAAGGGAGACAGCTTATCTTCGATTACTTATATATTTTCCCCACCTATTATGATATTTGAATACGGAGAAGTGCTCGATAAATGTGGTGACCAAATAAGCAAGATATTTGGAAACACTACAATGTCAATATGACCTTTGTTGTGTAGTGAGGAACAGATGAGAAATGTAGCTATTTCTCCAGATGTTCTGGTTTAGAGTAGTTGTTTTGCCCTGTCCTGCCCTGCCTTCCATTCCCTTCTCTTTCTAATATTTCCCTTCCCTCCACTCACTTCCCCTCCCTTTCCTTTCCCTGGTCTTTCTTCACCTTCCCTTCCCTTTCTCTGCTTTCCTTTCCTTTTTAAGAAAATATATTTGAAGTGATTGGGGAAGATTTTTTTTTTAAGTTTATTTATTTACTTTTGAGAGAGACAGAGCAAGTGGGGGAGGGGTATGTCAGCACAGAGCCTGAAGCGGGGCATAAACCCACGAACCGTGAGAGATCATGACCTGAGCTGAAATCAAGAGTCAGACACTCAATGGACCGAGCCACCCAGGCGCCCTGGGGAAGATTTCTTAAGGATCTGAGTATTGAGAGTATAGAATACGAGATGCAGTAAAAAGACACCGATTCCGTGTTGTTTGCCTCTCAACCTTTGAGTCTGCTTTCTTATTTGTAAAAATGTGGATATGACCTCTGTCATGTGGAGTTGGTAGCAAGAATTAAAGATTTGCAAAGGGCCTGCCTCATTAGTAATTGGCATCAAAGGAACTCAACAAATGGCATAAATTACATTGTTGCTGAAAAACTTGGAAATTTATAACCCATTTTTATTGCCCAACTGGATACTATGTTAGTCCTTCTACCAAACTCTTAGAAAATGGGAGTACCACAAAAAGGCTTTAATTCCCATCTCAAGAATATCTTCCACACAGTTTTACAGCTAACAGGAGCAGACCCACATCAAGCTCTTTGTATTTTTTGGTACTCAAGTAATGCAATCTCTAACCATCTGTTTCCCCACATTATTCATTAAGTGTTTAAATTTGTGTGTGTGTGTGTGATAAACGTATTTCCTTTTTGCTTTTAAATAAATGTTTGCAACGCACAGTATTTAAACCTCCGATATGGAGTGTCTGTGCTTGGATCAATGGGTGAATGATAAATCTGAAAGTTAGTGTGAAATATTAGCTGGATCCTCAACCTACAGTTACAAACAAACAATTGGTGGAGAACAAAGGCCTTACCTGTTTGGCATGCTTCAGCCACCAAAGGGTAAACATGACAATGAAAATGCTGAGCATGATTATTCAGAATAAGAAAAACAAATTTCTCAAGCCTCATTTTCTTGATTACCATTTTTCAGATGATGTGACTTTGACACAGGATATTTCTACTTGGTGCACATCCTAAAATATCTCGCACTAATATAGCCTTTCATTCAAATTTTTTTAAAAATTTGATTCATCAGAAGGAAGTTTGTTGTAAGAGAAGGATATGGAATTCAGCGATAGGCAGACCTGAGTCTGTCTATATATATATATATATATATATATATATATATATATATATATATATGTATATGTACACATACATATATATTTATATACACACACACACACACACACATATATATATATATATATATATATATATATATATATATATATATATATGGGTTTTGTCCACTGTTTCTAACCAGAGCTCCTAAAACCCTTGGAATTTACTGTCTTTTGTATGCTAATGAGGTGACTCTGCAGGAAGGGAGGCTGTAGACAGTCTTATGATTGGAGCGCTAAAACTTTCATCCACACCCCCTTGACTTCCTGGACAGGGAGAGGGGCTAGAGGTTGGGTTCAGTTGTAAATGGCTGGTGATTTAATCAGTCAATGCACACATAATGAAAACTCCATAAAAATCCCTAGATAATGGGGATCAGGGAGCTTCTGGTTTGGTAAGCACATTGATTTCCTAGGAAGATAGCACACCTGGAGAGGGCATGGAAGCTTGGCACCGCCCTCCCCTGGCACTCCATTCCTTGTCTCATGCATCCCTTCCATTTGGCTGTCCTTGAGTGGTATCCTTTTAGTGTTTTCCTGAGTTCTGTGAGTTGTTCTAGGGAGTTATCAAACTTGATGAAGAAGTGATGAGGACTCTTGCATCTGTAATTGGCCTGCCAGAAATGTGGGTAGCCTGAGTACCCCATTTGTTGGCTGGCTTCTAAAGCGGGGGCAGTGGGACTGAGCCCTTAAGCTGTGGGGGCTGTGCTAACTCTGGGTATTTCATGTCAAAACTGAATTGTTGGACACCTAATTGATGTGGGAGGATTGGAGAAGTGGGGTGGAAAAATCACATGTGTTTGGTTAGAAAAAAAAAAAAAACAACCCACAGACATCTTAAGGAAGTTTTCTTTAACTACAATGAACTTTGTTTTGTAATCTGTCTAGAAAATGGAGGGAAGGGGCATTATAAAACCTCAAAGGGTAATTAGGAGGAATGAAGAAAATGATGCATAATAGATCTGAATAACATACATGTTAAGGCCCCTCCCTCATCTTTCCAGCTAATTTTTAAAGAAGTGCCAGCCATCTGTGCGGTAGTGTTTAGAATGTGATGGAAAACATGGCAAATCACTGACTTAATGATGGCTTTAAATTACCTGGTGAAGATATGGAAACTCTTATTTTCCAGGAACTCTGCATGAAATGGAAAAATGTGGAGCTATCTTTTGGAGCATATTAACAGTTTAACAACAGATTCATCCAAATATTAATAGCTTGATTACCTGAAGGGAAGGCTCCCATAGCATATTATCCCAGTGTTGTTGAACCTTCTCTTTCTTTTTCTAAAGACTTGAAGAGGACTTGCCTAGCAAAAATAGTGGGAGAGAAAACTTGTGTGCTTGATCAGTGAGGGTCTCAAGTAGTTTTCCTTAGGCTTAGGGCTGTGGACCAGAACCAAAAGGGTAAATTTTCCCAGCAAAAATTTTAATGCATGTCTTGACAACGAGGTTGGTTGCAGACTCCCACTCAGGAATGGCCAGAGCCCATCCCAACTAATTCTCATCGCAGGGACTATACTCCAAGTCATAGTGCCCAGAGAAGGACAGCTAGGTTCTCCACCAGAGAAGAAGAGGTGGAGGAGGAGGGCTATGGCAGGTAGGCCAACTTAGGAGTAGTGTGAGGGCCTGTATTTTTTCACTAAGAGAACAGGTGTCGTAGCTTTGTTGATATATGTAAAGTTCTGTCGTGTGTGAGGAGAGACAGGCTAATTCTAGTCACTGTAGAAAATTGTATTAGAACCAATGGGTTTGTAACACCAAGAGGTAAAATACAGTTCTAATTAGGAAAGACGTTTCTGTTAATTAGAGGAATTCAAGAGTTGAATAGGCCACCTTATGGAGTAGAAGGGTCCTCTTTGCTAAAAATTTCAAGCACAGGCTGCACGATACAGTGAAAAGGGGTTAAACAGTGGCTCCTCCAATTCCCACTCAACAAATCCTCTAGATTTTTTTTAAAATCTCGAATCACAGGGCACCTGAATGGCTCAGTCGGTTAAGCATATGACTCTTGATTTTGGCTCTGGTCATGAGCTCACAGTTTGGTGAGTTTGAGCCCCATGTCAAGCTCTGTGATGACAGTGTGAAACCTGCTTGGGATTCTCTCTCTCTCCCTCTCTCTCTCTGCCCCTCCCCCACTCTTACTGTCTCAATAAATAAGTAATAAATAAATACTTAAAAAAAATTAAAAAAAATCGAATCCCATCAAAACCAAAGAAATACATTCATAATTCAGCTAACTTAGACAAATCAAACTTAAGTTTTATTCTGTTTTAGGTCCCCTTCCAAAGAGAAGAAATGCTGACCTATTATGGGATTGATTGTACCCCTGGAGACCTGCACATTCTTGGGTTTCTCCATTGGCCTCTCCATTGAACTACCCACTAGCTCGGGTTCACCGAATCACAGTCATCAAAAGTGCCGGTTACTGAGGTCACTTTCTTTCTTACCTAAAGAAATTTGCAGTGAAAAGTGTGTTTTCTTGAATATCTTACACTGTTTTCAGTGTATACTTCTCTTATCATTTAGACATTAAGAAGATGGGGGAACAGTATTTGTTGAGACAGACGCTGCTAGATGCCTAGCCAGTATTTATTTCTCTCTTTTTCCTTGCTAACAGAATCCAGACTGTATGCCCAGCTCAAGGAAAAAGGATCACCTTCCCAGGCTCTCTTGCAAGTAGGGGCAGTCAGGTGATACTGCTAATGATGTTTAACTGGAAGTCAGCCAGGGGCTTTTCAAGCCCCATTCATGCCTTCTACATGGATTCAGGACTGGAGCAAATACGGTTGTCTTGGGACTATTAAGAGAAGACCTAGAGAATTTTAGAGACATCAAGCTTGGCATTGGTGAGCCATTGAACAAACACCGACAGCTGCCTTGCCCTGGACTTCTTGTTGTATCTATCTATCAGTGGACTTCTTGCTTCATTTATCATCGATTGATGGATGGATGGATAGATAAAATACCTATTTGTTTGTTTAAAGCACTGCATTTGTGTTGTCTGCTACTTGGAATTGAGAGTATTCCTAATTGGTCATTTGCCCACGGCCTTGATTTACCAGTCAACAAATACTGATAGAGCTTTGGCCATGTACCATGTGAAGTGTTAGTCACAAGATACAAAGGTAAGTGAGGCATGGGTCCTTCCTTCAGAGAGATCACCTCAGTCCTGAAGTCCAAAAGAATCTTAGGCAGCAGCCTAACAGGAAAAGTTAGATGCTCTGTTTCTTCTTTTCATTTCTTTTCCTGGAGGCTAGAACGGCGAGACGCTTCCACTGGAATGATGGGAGGACAGCTGTGTTGGGAAGCGTGGCCGGGGATGACCTAACGCCTGAGCTCTGCTCTCATCATGTGCTTCTCTGAGGCTGAGGTGCTGACGTGGTGGTGGCATCTGTGTTTGGTGATTTAGCTGTTGAGAGAGAAGAGGTGTGAGTATAGTGTTTACATCGATTTGATAGGAATGTTAAATGGCATTAATTTCCTGCGTACTTTATTTAGCTTTATTTGTTGAAGAGGTACATTACCACTGTAAACTGGGAATAAGGTATTTACAGACTTTTGTTGAAAAACCTTGTGAATGCTCTCTGTAAGAGGTGTTTTTGAAGTGACAGTTTATCCCCAAATACCTTTAGGATCACGTATTAATATTCTCCGGGAAGAGGATACATGTGTTCTTCTTAAAAACTACATATAAACTATATGCTTAAATAATGTCTGTAAAACAAAAAACCTTAAGAGAATTGCTGAAAAGGAAATACACTGAAGTGATCATCTAATGCCACTGAATGTTGGGATTCGGTGTGATAAAGATCTTTCTACTTCTCTGACTTTATTCTAATGTTATTTTAATTAGGAAGTATTATTTTTATATTCTAAAAAGAATGAGTGTAGGGAATTATGTACTGAGCCATGACAAATGAATTGACATAGAAACAGCAGAACCATCTTTAATGTGTTTATATAAATAGATCTGCATAATTATCATTAAGCATCATAAGCAGATACTGCTAAAAAGAACAGTTCTATTTACTCAAATTGAAGTTGGATTTTATTACAGTATAAATAATACTATTCTAAAGTATTATCTCATTCTAAAGAGAATGAGATAATGGCAACACCAAAGCCGATCCATTTATCATCTACGTAATGTGTATCTGTGCATTAATACCTATCTCTTTATGAAGGAGACGGTGTTACATACACAAAGCTTTGGTATCAGTAACCCAAAACTGCAGATGCCTTGCTTTGGGGACCTTGGTAAGAGAGAGAAGACAATATTCTCACTTATCCTTTTCGTGTAACAGATTCTAGAATCTTCTGCCGAGTGAGTCTTTTCCCCTAATGAGGATATTTGATTCTTGAGTCCACCAAGCCACTGTGAGAAGATCACACAGCCATATGTTTTAGAGTTTGAAAAGATGAAGAAATAGAGACTTAGTGATAAAGGTATTTTATTCAATTATTTTTTTTTAATGGTCATGATTCTCTTGAGGTCCACAGATGATTACTGATGGATCCTACCTCACCAGCATTTAGTTCTGGTGGTGGTTCCAGTGGAGGAGAAGCAGTAAGCTGGGTTCATGGGAAACCGAGGGACGAAGAGAATGCCTTGCTAAGACTGAAAGTATCCACCTGTGTCAGGACAGAGTCATGGGTGACCTTCGCTTGAGTAGATTTGTCAGAAGGGTGGGGGCAGAGATCAGCTTGTGGAGGGGAGGCAAGGTGATTCCAGGAAGGCAAGTGTTGACTTTGACAGTTTTCTCCTTCAAGGGTGAGTAGGGGTGCTGGGACCAGAATTCACATCTCCGAACTTTTGGATTATTACTCATTCGACTAAAGCACACTGAGAGCTCAGTGAATGCAGAATTCCATCAGTGTCAAAAGCTTAGTAATACACCATTCTGTACTCCTCAGCAGGAGCAGCACACTTGATCTCTCTAAGCCCTTGTTAGAGCTCGTTGACCTGATTCCCCGACCTGGGCCAGGCCCCAGTGGGGCAGGCTCCTGTTCTTTGGCATGGAAGGGTTCAGTGGAAGCAGGGACTCTGGCCTTATGTACATACAGTAAAAAAAAAAATTTAACACTTACTTATCTCTGAGAGTGAGAGAGACAGAGCGTAAGCAGGGGAGGGGCAGAGAGAGAGAGAGGTAGACACAGAATCCGACGCAGGCTCCAGGCTCTGAGCTGTCAGCACAGAAGCCGATGGGGCTGGAACTCAAGAACCGCGAGACCATGACCTGAGCTGAAGCCAGACGCATAACTGACTGAGCCACCCAGGCGTCCCTGTACATACATGTTTATGGGCATAATCCTCTCCTTCCAACCCCAACTAGTGTTTTATTTTCTAAAAATAAACCAGAGACATCTTTGCTGCCTTGCCAGTGGCATGGTGGTGCCACCTCAGTCTCTGTTGAACTTTAGAAAGTTCAGCTAATTAGTCAGTTAGGCCAGTTACAGCTAGTCACTTCCAAGAAAGCTTTGCTCCTCCATTTCTGTCAAATTGTCTGTCTCTCTGAAGTCCAAATTCCTTGATTATTTCACAATTCTTTTACTCTGGTTCCGCCAACAATTAGTGCTGCTCCAGATCCTTTCCATTGTGCACACAAAAACATTCTTTGTTTTGTTAACAATTTCCCTACACCCTCAACTGTTGATCAAAATGCTCTTCAGCCAGAATTTAACACCTTCCTCTTCCTCAGGATATTGTTTCCCCAAATTGTTCTTCATCGAAGGCCAATCTTCCCCTAAACTCCACATTTCTGTGAGACCAGGAAGGAAGCTTGCCATTCTCCCAAATTCCCAAAGAATTCCCAGCCCATTAGCCATCCCCCTCATTTAAAACATCTCCTGCTTTGAAAGCCTCCCGGTTCTAGCCCCTCAACCCTTCTCCTCCACCGTTGTCCACCAGCTTCCCTCTCTCTTCCATGGGTACAGAGTTTTCTTCTTCTTTGTGCTAACTCCCTGTGTATCAGTGTGTCCCTTGCTACTGAGTAAACCTAACGCATGAACGTGCTCATTTCACTTGGCCTCTTTGGCATTTTCCTTCCCATTTTGAGCAGGACTGTGAGGAGGAAAGCCAATTCTGGGCAAGCAGTGTGTGCTTTCAAAAGCAAACCGTATGCCGAGTGGCAGGTCCCAGGTCACTGTCTCTCTAAAACAGCTCTGGGGCGCCAGGGAAACAGGAGACTTTTTAAATAATTCCAGTGCTATTCCTGCAGGATCTTAAACTCCTGGACCACAATGAGAAAAAGAAGCTGTTTGTTTCAGGTTGCCCCCAGGGCTCAGGTGGAATGCTATAGTATGACAGCAGGTTTTAAAGACAGCCAGAATATTCCAGCTAATCAGGGAATAGCTTGTCGGCAAGTGGAAAAAAAAATCTTTCAATAACAATAATATTAATAAAGAAAAGCCAGAGAGTTCCGGGAGGCTGGGATAACAAAGCACAAATATGTTACAATTTTTGGTGAAAGGAACTCAGAATAGTTTCCTCCCTAGTTTCCTTTGCTTGTGAGTCTGCCTTTTCTCCTGTAGCTTAGCTTTATCTGTGTTGTGTCAGTTAGACTTGACCTGTGAGGGAAGATCTTTGCTTTTCATTTCTGCCAGCTACACGAGTTTCTTGCTGGGCAGTGCTTTTGCTTCATCCCTTTTAATGGTTGACCAAAGACATAAGTGCTGGGGGTGAAGGAGGGAATTGTCTAATTCAGAAACCAGAATAATTCTGAGAGTCCATTGAATGGAGAGGCTGGTCTAAGTGTCTGCCTTGGGCCTACCCTATCTTGGCCTTTATTAGGGATTGAGGTGGGGGACTGAAGACTGAGGCAGGGGTCAGGGGGAGGGAGAGTGGCAAAGCAAGGAAGAGACAGAATGTTATTTTCTTGGTTATTGAATTGATCTCTCAGGTTCATAAAACTATTGCAGAGAAAACAGCTATTTAGAATGTCCTACGCAGGGGCACCTGGATGGCTCGGTCAGTTAAGTGTCTGACTTCGGCTCAGGTCATGATCTCGCGGTTCAAGAGTTTGTGCCCCACATCAGGCTGTGTGCTGACAGCTCGGAGCCTGGAGCCTGGTCTGGGTTCTGTGTCTCCCTCTCTCTGCCCCTTCCTCTCTCTCTCTCTCTCTCTCTCTCTCTCTCTCTCTCTCTCTCTCTCAAAAATAAACATTAAAAAATTTTTTTTAATTACACAAAAATGTCCTAAGCAGACAACTAAAAATCTTAAACTCTGAGTTCTAAATTTGATTCTGATTTAATTCATGAATGTTATGGTCAGAAAGAGACTTAGGGATATTTACAAAGCTGTACCCCTCTATTTTACAGATGATCAGATTGAGGCCCTAGGAGAATATATCTACTTGCTCAAGGCAATGTAGCCATCCTCTTATCAGTATCATCTTTACAGCCTTTTCCCCCCAAAAACAAACTCCAGTGCCCTAAGATCCGTCCCTCTTAAACGGTAAAATTTTTTTATTGCTACTAAAACCCTTAAAAATTTTATAGACTAATTTTTTCTGAGAAGTCAGTAAACCTTATAGCCCCAATCTCTCATTTCACATCACTCTTATTAAATAAGGGACATGGGTTCCTGGGGACGGTTAATACTCAGAAGGTGTGTAGGACTTGTTCTAGATAAAAAGGAATTGAGAACAAAAGCTGGAAGTGACTTAGAAACCAAATCTATATTTAACAGAAGAAGTGACTTTCCAGAGTATACTCAGCAGGAAGGAGGCTTTAGATGTGGGGAATCACTATTATTAATCACACTGTCATGTAGGGCATTGAAGGTCATGACCTATTTGACTCGATGGAACCCTGAGCCAGTTTATTTCCTTACCCTAATCCTCCTGCTTCCTGGTCAAATCAAGGCTAAGCCACACCATGCATCTTTTTGCTTGTATTTTTTTTTTTTTTCCTTTTCAGATTTTTATGTAAATTCTGGTTAGGTAACATACAGTGCAATATTAGTTTCAGGAGTAGAATTCAGTGATTCATTACATACATATAACACCCAGTGCTCATCACAAGTGCCCTCTTTAATACCCATCACCCATATAGCTCATCCCCCACCCACCTCCCTCCATCAACCTTCGATTTGTTCTCTAAGAGTCTCCCATGGTTTGTTTCCCTCTTTCCCCCCCTCCCATATGTTTATATGTTTTGTTTCTTAAATTCCACATACGAATTAAATCATATGGTATTTGTCTTTTTCTGACTGACTTATTTTCCACTTTGTCTCCATCCATGTTCTGCAAATGACAAGATTTCATTCTTTTTGATAGCTGAGTAATATATCAATACTGTATATATCATCCTTTTGATTTTAAATGATTTCAGTGTTCTGACTTAATACTTCTTTTTTTAAAATTGTTTTTATGTTTATTTGTTTTTGAGGAGAGAGAGCATGAACGGGGGAAGGCAGAGAGAGAGGGAGATACAGAAGCTGAAGTAGGCTCTAGGCTCTGAGCTATCAGCACAGAGGCCCGACTTGGGGCTCAAACTCATGAACCACGAGATCATGACCTTAGCCGAAGTTGGACGCTTACCTGACTGAGCCACCCAGGTGCCCTTGCCTTAATACTTCTATTTGCCATCTTGTATCATACAAACAAACAGAAAGGCCAATCTCTAACTCATGTCTTTTGCTATGATGTCAGTCCCTTCTTCTGTTATGTCTTCAGTTGAACAGGTAATAGGGTCTCCATAAACCATTTAGTCTTGGCTGGACATGGCCAGGACAGAGTGCAGGTTCCCTTGTTAGAGAAAGAACATTACTTTGTACTTTTATTGACAATTCCTTGATGGACTACATTTCTTTATTCTTTCTATTTTACCCCATATCTTAGTGTTGGACCACAAGAGCCAGTATTTTATGGTCTTTGCTTTATGATTCCTCTTAACAGCTTCCCCTTGGTCCAAATGGAGAATGTCATGGGATTAAAACCAGTGGGGGTTGAGATGAAAACATCAGTTATGGGACCTGGAAGAATTCATAATTATAGGTAGAAAGCAATATGAAAACCTTGCTGTGAAGAAAAAATAACAACAACAATCAGAGAAAAGTCATATAATGATTTAATATTTGTGAAACCACAGCAATGTGAGTAGACATTCCACTTGAAGAGAAGGTTATTGACTGGCAAATCTGAGTGGTACCCACTCAGTGGATTATTTCCACTCAGTGGATTGTAATTTCTGGGGCATCTGGTTGGCTCAGTCAGTTAAGCATATGACTTTAGCTCAGGTCATGATCTTGTGGTTCGTGAGTTTGAGCCCCATGTTGGACTTTGTGCTGTCAGCTCAGAGCCTGGAGACAGCTTAAGATTCTGTGTCTCCCTCTCTCTCTGCCCCTCCCTGCTCACGCTCTGTCTCTGTCTCTCTCTCAAAAATAAATAAACATTAAAAAAAAATTTAAATTGTAATTTCCTCTAGCACACCCGTCCGAGTAGTAATATGCTGGTGGTGGTTTCTATTGAGAGAGCAGTTTGGGTTTTTCCCTACCTCACTCTTGTATGAAAAGGTCACTTCCTACCACTAGAGGTGAAAATATTTAAATGGCAGTCTCTTGTTTTCAATAGTGTATCTATGAGCTTTCCAAACGATTCATGAAAAGTAAAACATCAACATGACGGGATGGGGAATTTTCTTTCTTTCCTTTTTGAAGAGTTTTAAGTAGCAGCGGCTCTCAATTCTGCAGTGTGACTTTGGGTGGATAATTACTGTAGAATACTGCAGACCTTTCTTCCCCCTGTAGGGTGATTGATTTTAACCTTTCTCCTCTGCCAAACCTTTGTTCTGTGCATGACATTTCAACCCCCACCACTTCCTATGTTCTATTTTGCTAAAGAAAATTGCATTTTCTATTTCTGGATAAAGCATGGTTGTTTGTGTCAGTCCATTTAACACAATACACCAGTTCTTATTTGTACAGAGGAAGCATTAATAAGATTCTAGCAGGAGATGGGTCCTGAGCCCATGGCCAAGCCTCCTGTTGGTCCCGGAAGACGGAAACCGCAATAATCCATTACTGACGAAGCTACTTAATGGTGATATAGCACCTTTTTGTCTCCAAGACCTCCAGGTAGTATGAAGTCCCATTTCCTGCCCTACCTACTCATCCTGCAAATGATACATGAATGGATAAGAAAATGGTTGTGTGGCATAGAGGAAAGGACAAGCATTTCGGAGAGTCTGACCCAACTTTTGATCCCTGCTTTGCCATTTGCCAGCTCTGAGCTGTGAAATGTACTACATATCCTTTCTGAGCCTCTGGTTCCTCACCAAAAATGGGGATAAAGATCTAGTTTCTAACTCACAGGGCTGGTGGGGGAACGAACTAAGATAATGAACACAAAGCTCTTAGCACAGTGCATGTTCCATGGGAGGCACTCAGTAAGTAGCTATTATAATGAGATAGCTCCTATAGGGAAGAACATATTGCATTTTGATGAAGTAAGCTGTTGTTATTATATGCTGTCTTCTGGTTAAAAACATGGGTATAGGCCTCCCACCTTTTTGTTTCATAGAATAGATCAGCTATGGGAAAAGTTTAAAATGTTCGATTTCACTGCTGTTTATGCCTTAAGTTCATTTGAGATTTAATGAATGCCTGCTGGATGCTCTGCCCTGTTCTAGGTGCCTGAGTCTAGAAGTAAAAACAAAGAGCAAAGAGGCGGTGTGGTGGAAAGGAGAGAGCACAGGGTCTGGCTTTGGGAGACATGGCTTCACATTCTGGCTCTGTTAATTACTATGTGATTTAGGCGGGTTCTTTAGCTTCTGTGATAATACATGCCAATGGTGATAATCAGGGATGGTACTCAAAATGTTGACTAACCAGTAAGGTAAGGGCATTAAGTCAGAAAGCACCAGCTTTCTGGTGGTCTACCAGCACAGTAGGAAACTGGTAAACTAGTACATTATCAGCTTCTCAGTGTAATATGAGCCCTGCTCTGAGTCTTGCCAGAACAGGGTCAAGAATGGAGCAGGGAAGAGCCCAGGTTTTAGTTTGGGGGTTGGGAGTTGTATTGTTTATATTTTTATTTTTTTCTGTGTGTTGTGATATTTTGACATCTTAAAATCTTCCTGGCTTTTTTACTGACTGGCCCTTCAGGGACTGGCCAACTCTTAAGAGATGACAAAGGGCTCAGCCTCTGGGAGCATGCCTTTGAGCAGCAGACTAACCAATCCAGAGCCTGCACGCTCCGGGATGCGATACTCCTCTGCCCTAACCAGCTCAGAGTCCAGGACAGGTAGCTAGGGACCACCTAAATAGCCTAAAGTGTAAAGAGATAATCCAAACTAGTCAATCCTGAAATGTTTACCCTGCCCCACCTTGCCTTACCCAAGGCTCTGTCCTAGACTTTCCCCTGCCCATCTTCTGCCTCCTGACTAAAACCTGGCATGTCCCCTGGCACCGCGTGTGACGTGCAGTGCCTCCTGCTTCTAGGACCTGTGGGTAAAGGACACGTTGTTTTCCTGAGCCTCTCCTGTGTCTCCTCTTATGGCCGCATTTACATCACATAAAGCACAGTAAACAGGAGTGGACAGGGAGACAGGGAGATGATTGCCATGTAGTACGAAACATGCTATGATGAGAGTCCACGCAAGAACAGAGAACACAGTGTAGGGAGCCGCTGAGGCTAGCTAGGGGTGGGAGGGATCCAGGAAGGATAAGGAAAGAAGAGAGAACATCTGCACAGAGTGCTGAAGTGTGCATACAAGGGTTTACAGGGCTGAGGTAGCCCCATGCAGAGGGAAAAGCATGTCTCACAGCGTGACAACACACACATGCATGACATGGTGGGCTGGGAGGGAGCTTCAGGGGCTGCGCAAAGGATAAAATTAGAATGCGTGTAGGGTCTTGATCTTCAAGGACCTTGCAAGCTGTGTTGTGCTATGTGGGAAGTGGTTGGAAAGGGGAAAACATGAGATAGAGAAGAGCCAGTGAGCATTGTGGCTGTGTTGGTCATTGAGAGATAGGAGGACCTGAGCTGCAGAGGGGTATCCCAGGCAAGGAGACATGTCAGATATGGAATAGATGAAACGACATCAGTGACTGGTTATAGGGGTGAGGGGAGGAAGCAGCTGAAGACAACTCCTGGGTCTTTAACTCGAATGACAGGTGCATAGAGGGATCCCAGAACAGGGAATGGTTTAGGGTGAAGTGCTTCTCTGTTGTTTATGTAACTGAATCAGTCCCTTGCCTCCCAGGTCAAGTAAGGCTTGCTTCTTTCTTTCTTTCTTTCTTCCTTTCTTCCTTCCTTCCTTCCTTCCTTCCTTCCTTCCTTCCTTCCTTCCTTCCTTCCTTTCTTTCTTTCTTTCTTTCTTTCTTTTTCTTGTTCTTCTTCTTCTTTTTTTTTTTTTGGGTCTCACAGCTGTAAATATTTCATGCCAGTGGCCACGTTTCTGTTTTATTTTGGGAATGGTACTTTAACTGGTTTTTCAGTTTAAACGACTCAGGAACTGAAGGGCCATTTTTGTCTTCAGGGATATGTTTGGTGCCGAAGATGGTAGACAGTTGGGTGTGGGTGAGGACAGATAGCGCCTGAGGTCTTGCAGCTTAGAAGTAACATCTTGTCTTTTGAGGATAACACTGCCAAAGGTGCGTGGGTGTATCTTTGAAGAAACAAAACAAAAAAAGCATGACCGGCAATCTGATCTGTGCTAGGTGTCTATAATAAAGTCATTACTTTAGTTATTGCTTTAACTCTTACGGAGCTGCCTGACTGGCCTCGCTGATGGCCCCATTGTTCAAAGTGAAACGCTCCCCCCACCCATTGCTTTCAGGGGGTGGCTGGCCAGCCTGTCAGTTGACTTTTTTTTTTTTTTTTTTTTTTTTTGGCACTGTCCCGTTATACCGATTCATTTAGATTTTGCATTTGTGTTTCCTCTCCCCACCATTTTTGGCAGTAACTAGTAATCGCCCACCCCCAGGGCTGTGGAGCACAACAAGCCCTTGGTCCATGTGTTCCAGCAGGCATCATTTCAGAACCAGGAAGGCTGTGTGTGAGCCAGGCCTCACAATCTCCATACTGCTCTGCAGCACTGAAACAATTTCAGTGCGAGGCTGGATTTAGAAGATGACTCCTTTCTTATCGAAACAGGTGCCTTTCCAACTTCCTGATTCTAAAGAGGTTTGCAGTGTCTGGAATTTTCTAGACAGCACACTTTTCAGGTGGTTTAAGTTTCCAGTTTTTTAAAAAACCTGAGAACCAGGCTCTTTAGATCCATCATCTCATTTACTATTATAAACACCACTATGGGCTACATTTATCAAGCTCTCTTTCATGTGTTAGGCCCTATGCTAAGCACTTTACATAGATAATCTGAGCTCATCTTGGCAACAGCCCCATAAAGTAGGACGTGGGTATCTCCAGTTCTCAGATGAGGAAACTGGGGCTTTGACAGGCCACGTCACTGGTTCCCGGCTCACCCATTTCTAAGTGGTCAGGTCAAGAGTCCAACCCAGACACTTCTAACTGTAGGATTTGCACTCCTGGCTATCACATTCTATAACCCTGCATGGTAAATAAATACACCTTACCAATTTTAAAGCAAACGAGACATAGTCTTAAAAAGGCTTTGGATCCAGAACCTAGATCTCTCTGACTTTAAAGCCATGTTGCTCTCCGAGGCTCCAGGTGCCTCTGGTCATACCTTGTGAACAAAGCATTACCTTCAATGAATTATTTTATCATCACCTGACCCTGAAACCTGGAATCTTCTGAGTGAGCTCGCGAAAGTGGTATTGCTTTACAGTGTGGTAGCTCTTCTGGGCTCACACCTGGCTGTGCCATTCTTTCTCACCCTCGAGGGTGAAAAGTACATAAAATGAGAATATTTCCATCATAAATTATTACTATTAAATCGCAGAGTCAGTTTGGGCTGGCGACATTGCTGACTCTTCACTGTGTACCGAGCTCCATGCCGTTAAGGCCAGTACGTGGGAAGGTTTCTACCTCTTTCGTTGGAGTTTACAATCTTCAGAGAAGTACAGGACAGCTATTTATTTTTGTATTTATGCAAATTATATATACATATACAATGTTAAAACATAAAAACAACATATGGTTTAGAAAATTTCCATCAGTGCTCCAGGCACCTCCCGATACAGAAATAGCATGGTTGCTAATAACATGGGTTCATCAGCGAGTAGATCTCATAGCCTCAGCCACACTCAGAACATGGGAAGTGAGGGCCTCTTCTGGGGATGGGTCCAATTTCTGTACTCACACTCTAGTTGCCAGCTTCATTCATGATAAACAATTGGATTTTAAAGAAGGTTGATCAGTGGTTAAGGAGAGAAACCTAGTCAGAGGAAAACTCACTTGTAGGACCCAGCCTGGCCTTTTGGGTTGAAACCAGCCAAAAGCACTGATCTATTTCATACAGCAGATTTGACACACCTAGCAAAAATTTAGGCTCAAGTTCCTAAATCAGAAACAGAGGACAGCATAGAGTCCTCTAATGAGCCTAATCACCTCTCTTGCTAATCAGGCAGAAAGGAGAAGGCATTAAAGAAAACTGAAGAGGGAAGATAAGAAGGAAGAAAGGAACAGAGTTCTCTGTGTGCCAGGGTTGTGGTTTCCTACAGTCTTCGCAACAACTAGGTGGAGCAGATACTGCGCTTAATTCCGTGTTTGTTGGTGGGGAAACCGAGGTTTCAGAGTTTAAGGGATTTGCCCAAGATCATGCAGCCAGGAGATGGTATACTCAGAATCTGTATCCAGCTCTTTCTGACGCAAGGAAAAGCTTGTTCTTTTTCTACCCTGGCGAAAAGCTTTCCTGAAAAACTCCAAATCACTGCCAAATGGCATTTGCAGTCTTTGGGTACATCCTGCATTGATACTTGGCAGAAAGCGCAGAAAGCAAAGGTGAGCAGTGTGGCGAGAGCACAGCTGGGGACTCTTCAGTTGTCTCTCCTCCCAGGCTGCTGGACAGTAAGCACAATCCTCGCTTTACACACCAGTCTTCATTTGTTCTTTGTGCCACAGTGCGGTCCTAGGGCCTATAGTGCAGGAGACAATTAATTTTCCCAATATCCTCTAATTTTTGGCCTGTACTGAATGCATCCAGAGAGACTAAGCCAGGATCGTATCAAGGACTTCTGCCTGTGTCTATGCAGAGGGATGTGCAGTTGCCATAGCAGCAATCAATCTGCTAAATAACTGGTAACATAAACTGATTCAAAGGCAAAGACTGATTTGGGTCAGAGGATTGCACTCTGTAAAAGACAACTTCTCTGTGACTTCTGAGGACTTTTTTTTTTTTTTTTTTAGCTTTTATGGATGACCGTAGAAATGCCTAGTGAGGGACCGCTCAGATGCAAGAGGGGTGTGTGCACCTCAAGAGATGAGCGATATGCTGTTCCCAGGCAGTTGGAATAGGAAATTGCAGGGAACATGCCGTAACACTGCCCTGGCACATCAGTTCCCAGAGGCTTAGGATCAGTAGCAGAAATAATAGTATCCATTGATTGAGTTTGGTCCGTGTCCTGGGATGCTTCTCTTTCTTGGTCTTTCATGAAAGGAAAGGATATTTCTGCTTGGCCACCTACATGGAAGGGATTGTGGTGTTCTGATTCTGTTTTATAAATTGTGGAATGCTGCTAATTATTTTTAACCCAACATCAAAACTAGGTATTCAGTCGAGTGGACTTGGCATTCCCAGAAGTAGCACTGACCAGTTTGTGATTCAGGTTATCGTGCTGAAAGAGGAAAAAACCCAAAAGCTGTTTTTTCTTTTAGAACTGTACGAGGTAATCTATTGTCTCCGTTTTGGTCTAGCCTAGTTTTTGAGTAAACTTGGCTAGGGAAAAAGCAATTCTGGTCTATAGTAAGAGGTAGCATGTTGTAAAGCAGAAGCATTCGCTTGATAATCTGTGTTCATTTATGGGCCCTGCCACTTTCTAGCTGTGTGATCTTGAGCATTTTACTTCTGTCCTTTTGGCCTCTGTTGTCAATACTATAAAATGGGAATGGTGATGGTGGTGGTGGTGATGATGGTGGTGGTGACACCACTTAACTTTGAGTTGCCTGAAATAGTTTCTGGAGTGAGACAGAGGTAAAACTTGCCTCGCAAGCTTAAAAAGTAAAGATGCCTGCAGATTCCTTTGCATAAGGGGGTGTATTCTCTAATTCATGTATCTTGATTTTTTATTTTGGTGATTACCCTTAGTGGCTCTGAATTCAGTGTGTAGCAGAGTACTTGGCATGTGGTTGTGGTTTAGTGACTATTAGTTTCCTGTTTAAACAAAGCCTGAAAATTATTAGATGATCCTTCACCTTTAGATCTTGTTTTCAGTCACCAGACTTGGTGCTGCAAAGGGGTTTAGGCCCCAGCAGCCTAAAAGAAGGAGATTCAGACTCCCCTCTATGTTTTCTGTTCCCTCTTTCTGACCCTGTGACTGAAAATCAGGAGGCAAGGCAAGCACTGTGGGCTGAATTCCTGTCTAGAAGCCTCAACTTGCCAAAGTGCTCAGCCACAGAGCTGGGTCAGGAAGCTGGAAATGAACTATATGCAGTGTGCAATTTGACTCAGCTGTGCCAGCTGGAACACACCTCTAGGAGCTGAGTAGGTGAGTTCATTTGGGGGATCCTACTGTTTTTCAGCCTTTCAGCGGAAAGGATGGTGATTTCTGATGAAAATGTAGTCTTCAAGCCAGCTCTTTTCGCATGGACTGTCAGTGGGTTATAAACATCATACAGGCAGGACTGGGCTGCATTTTGAGCTTGTGACCTGGAGGTGAAAGTTCTGCCCATCCCTTCCAATCATCCTTCCCCATGAGGTGGTATTTTTGCATTGACCTAGAGCCCCTCTACTGGTTTTCTGTGCATGGCACTGCTGTAATTTGTGGCTTCGAAATAAGTGCTCAATTTTTTCCTGTGTGTAGACATTGATTTTTCTTTTTAAACCTAGAATGCAGAGGGAACGGGTGCCTGCTATCTGAATTATCTCTAATTAGACTACTTGTGCAAATCTACCAATTGACTTTAATAGGTTGAATCCAGGTCTGCAACTGTTGGAGGGGAAAGGATTTTTCTTTGCCTCCCTAGTTATCTTCAGTACTTTGTCTAAATACAGACAGATTTCCCAAATTCGAGATACTATGGTAGGCAAGAGTTGCCGAGAGCCTGGAAGCAGGATTTAATCATAACACAGGTAAATTATCTCTGCCATGAGAGAATCAGAGCGGTAAATAAAACATTAGTCTACTTCACTAGGAGGTCATGTATGTTACAGTGCCACACCAACCTGCTTCCCTGATTATAGTTACAGTCAAGTCTGACATTCAAGCCATCCTTTTTTTTTTCTTTTCCTCTTTATATTCTGCTGAGCTTTGTTTACTTCAGCTTCTCTGCGTTCTACCAATTAAGCCCAAAATTGCCAGTGAAGACAAAATACATATGAAAGAGAGGAGGCGGTGAGAAAATGGACAAAAGCAATGGAGAATAAAGTTGAAAATTGCTCATTTCTTCCTCTATACCTCATTCTCCTGGCAGCTGTGTTAGTAAAGGAGAGACTGAGGGTTGCACGGTGGAGAACCAGTAATTTACCAGGCTTGAATCCCTGGGCAGTCTTAAGTACAGTAGCATCCCCCGTATCTGTGGTGCCACTGTCCATGGTTCTGTTTTCCTTTGTTCTGCTTTCCTTGGTTTCAGGCACCCCATCAACCACGGTCAGGAAGCAGATGATCCTCCTCCTGAGATATCGCCAGAAGGTCAGTAGTAGCCTAATGCTGTGTCACAGTGTTTATGTCATTCTCCTTGCTTCATCTCATCATGTTAGGCATTTTATCATCTCACATCAACCTCAGAGGGAGGGTGAGTGCAGTACAATAAGATATTTTGTGAGACTGCACTCACATGACATAGTATATTGTAATTGTTGTATTTTTTTATTAGCTGTTGTTGTTAATCTCTTACTGTGCCTAATTTATAAATTTGACTTTATCATAGGTATGTAAATCTAGGAAAAAACATGGTGAATATAAGGTTCTGTAGTATCCTAGATTTGAGGCACCCACCAGGGGTCTTAAGAAATATACCTCGTAGATCAGTGGGTGGAGGGGGACTCTTGTAAAAGAATGTGGGAGGCAAAGTTTATTGTTCCAGCCTATCCTCTTTCCATCTTACCTCAGTGCCTGCTTCTCAAGTTCTGGAGCACACCTGGGCTCCTCCTCGTGTAATATCACTGGATAACGGTTATCAGAGTTTACCCTACACAGCCACTGTTCTAAGCTCTTTAGATGGATCATCTCATGATTATCTTGCAAAAACCCTAAAAGGAAACTCCTACCATTGTCATTTACAGGTGAGTAAGCTGAAGCAACAGGAAAGTATAATGCTTGTCCGAAGGTCACACGGTTTCCATAGGGAATAGGATTCAAATCTAGGGAGTCTGACTTGCGAGCATTCTTGCATTACTTTCTAATTATAAAAGTATTCTGTGGTCAGTGTGGAAGACCTGGAAAATATTTTAGAAACCTAGAGAAGAAAATAAAACCATCCCTTTTTTCAACTAGTCTGATAAAACCACAATTACAACATTTTGTTGCATTTCATCCCATTGTTTCATCTAAGTGTTTAACTGTGCTTTATATACATTGCTGAGATCAGACTTCAGGTAAACAGCATCTTACTCTTTTTTTTTTTTTTTTTTTTGGCAGTCAACATTCTAGTGAATGTTTTCCCATGCTGTTGTAAGTTCTTCTCTTAGAATTAACCCTGATGTAATTAACCATTCTTCTATTGTTGGACACATATAGAATCTCTAATATTTACATTTTAATGTTGGGATAAAGGCCTGTGTTGCTTAAGGGGAAAAATGTATCTTTTTAAAGTACCAAGGCAGGAAGGAGTGGCATTCGGCAGGGTCAACAAAGTCCTTTGATCCAGATTTATTTTCCTATTTCAGATGGTCATTTTCCATTTTTATTTGTATACATTTTCTAAAGCTTCTATTCAAGTCTGCTTTCCTTTTACACCTGTACTTATGGACAAGTGTAATTCAGCCTTAAGATGGACCGACTGACCGTCTGTATAGCAAATCTTAATTCAAGGGCTGCAGTGGGCTTCTTTTGATGGCATATTTCTTGCTTTTCTGGAAAACCTTTAGGGTTCCACTGTATTTGTGCTGTACACCCCAGGAAGCTCCTTATTTTCAACTAATCATGCACCTATTGTTTGATGTATGTGGGGGGTGGGGGACACCAGGTACTCGACTGGCCACAGGGAGTGAACCAAGTCACACATAGTTCTCATCACTGAGGACCTGTGAGTCTAGCCAAGGATGAGAATGAAGAGCCAGAATTATAACTTTGATGATTAAGTGCTGTGATACATACAGTCAGTGGTCATAAAGGGTTATGGGAACCTAGCTTAAGAAGCGGGCTTCCTAAGGAGAACAGATTTCAGCAAAAGCCATGAATGAACAAGATGTCTTTAAGCTTAACCTAGAAGAATGATTATGAATTTTGGAGGCAGATGAGGCAGGCAAAGGGCATACCTTATAGAGGAACAATTATGCATAAAGCCATGGAGGTGGGGCTTGTTTAGGATACACATATAATGCAGGATGGGTCAGCAGAAGATGGATAGTGGTTGAAGATGAAGAGGGAGGCAGAAATGAATCATGGAGAGTTAAGTGCCAGCTTTAGAAGTTTTGATTGTATTCTGTAGATGCTGGTACGTGGATGAAACATTTAAGCTGAGGGCGTGATCTCAACCCTCGCGAACTCACAAGCTTGGAAGGGGCATCTTAGGTACCAGTTGGGCTACCCATGCTCATATTTCCTTCTGTCCTCCTCCTGTTTTATAACCTGATTCCTTTTACATGCCCTGGCCTCTGGAAGGTCATTTGAAAACTTTACAATATCAGAACATGAAGCTTCTCAACTCTCAGTGGCTGGTGGAACCATTTAGGACACCTGCAGTTAACCCATTCATGGCCTGCAACATTATAGTCTAGTCTAGAGGACCGTTTCATTTCTGCCTTTGGTGTGTATTAGGTTCGATCAGCTGCTGTTAAAACAACACCCAAAGCTCAGTCACTTAATGCACTTGCTCCCATTTTAGTCTCAAGCAGATCAGGGCAGATGTGTGTGGAAGAGTAGCATGACTATGTTCCATGCAGTTGTTCATGGTCCCAGGCTTCCCTAGGAATTCCACTCGTGTTGCATTGGCCAAAACTCTGTCGTAAGGTCAAGCCTGCTCTAGGGGAGGCTGGGAATGTGGAGAGGGAAGGTGGCCCCCAGGAGAAAAGAAATGTGGTTTGGCGAACACCCAGTTACAGTGAACATGGATAGGACTATAGTACGAAAAGGTTTTGCTTTGAAAGAAGGCGTCACCAGTACTACAAGTGGGGCTTTCTGGTTTGGGGAAAGCCTATGGTTGCAGCTATTTAATCATTTATGAAATTTAGCTAATTCGGTTTGGGCTTATAGTCTGGTTTATGTGCCCAGATTTTCTATTTCTGCTTTTTATCTAGAATTTGTTTTTCGTCTTTGTCTCTACTTGGTAAAGCTCTTACAGAGTAAAAGTGTGTTTTTACCTTTTACTTTCCCTCTAATGTAGAACTGGTGATTGTGAATCAGCCTTCAAGTTGTAAATGCAAAATTGAATATTCTATCAAAATAGTTTTCTCTATTAATTTAGTGCTACCTTAGAAGGTAAATCAGAAGCCTCTCGAAGCCTGAAAAACAGTAAGACAGTGTGCTCAGACGACATTTACAACAGAAGAAACTGAAAATTATTTTCAGTTTGATTTTATTTATCTTTATAAAAGTGTGACTCTGTTGTACTTTTTGTCCTAATCTCCATATATAACATTTGCTGTTTTCACCCTGTCCCCCACCAGACGGATCAGTCTGTCATATAAGTCATACTCTGTTTTGTTCCGTCACCTCCACACCTGCCTTATTTAATTCTATGCAATCAGGAATGTGTTATAGAGAACATAATTAGCACTGCCAACAGACCAGCAATGAGGCTGCACGTGTGTGTGTGTGTGTGTGTGTGTGTGTGTGTGTGTGTGTAAGACAGAAGAGATGCTGCTGGGTAAGAAAGTACATTTTAGTTTCAGATTACACAGGAACTGTTGTAAGCCCCAAGGATAGGAGTTAGAACACAAAATATGTTTTGATAATATCATTGATGATTAATAGATTTTTTTCGGTTTCTCCCTTTATCCCTTCCACCTCACCTCTCTCTTGTTCCCTGACAGCCCGCCCATCAGTCTAGGACAGAGTGAGAGATGAGGCTCTGGGCAGCCCCCTTGCCATCAGGTTAACTTCCTCAATAATTTCCCCAACTTCAGGTCTCAACTCAAATGACATTGCCCTAAGGAAGGCTTCCTTGACCAGTGAGGCTAGGCTTGGGGCTCCTACAGTCTGCTTCCTTAGCATTCACATGCCTTGTCCAACACTTATCATGCTTCATTGTATCATAGTTCTCTTAAAATTCTCTTCTGGTAAATTATCCACTGTAATCCTGACACTTTAGCACAATTCCTGGCACATAGTTGACACTCAACGACTATCTGTTTGGAGGGAGGGAGGGAGGGATAGATGGGTGGATGGGTGGGTGGATGGATGGATGGATGGATGGATGGATGGATGGTATAAACAGGAGAGACTGTAGAAACAGGCACACCTGGATTTCTACTTTGACTCTGCTAGTTCCTAGCTTTAGGTTTGTGGGTAATTTATTTAATCTTTTTATGACCCAATTCCCATAGCTGCAAAATAAAGATGGTAGGTCCTAATTGCATGGTTGTTCTGAGGATTAAGCAAGACAACATACATACAGCCCCAGGAGAATTCCCGTCACGTAGATGCAAACACAGTGTCAGTTCTGTCATCCATTGGGAACAACGGAGGACTTGAAACAGGGCAGTGACAGACTTGTGCGTTAGGAACGATGAATCTGGCGGTGTGGCACAGAAGAGCTGAGGAAGAGAGTAGAGAAACTGCTGCATGACCCTTGGTGTGAGATGACAAGGTCTGAACTTGGTGCAGAGTATAGTTACAGTCCCAGATGCTGGGTCTGGGTGGAGTGGAACACTTTGTGGCACTATTTCAGTGGTGTACAAATGTGGCAACTATTCACTCTTGGCCATTTTGCCAGCAGGTGCTGGCTTGGGTTAGTCAGGCTCCCAACCAAGTAAGGAACAGTGACTCATTTAGACCCTCTTAAAAAATGAGTTTATTTTAAGGATATCCTTCAAATGAAACAGGACGGCTGTGGGGATCCAAGACAGTTCTTCTCTCCTTAATGCTCACCACTTCACTGTTGTGATTTGCTTTTTCTTTCTCCCTGATGACTTTCTAAACTCCTCTAGTCCAAATCCCACAGGGCAGCTCTGTGTTTGTCTTAGTCCCCACAACCCCATGTAGAGTGTGTTTCGCGCTAGACCAGCTCATGGGTCCTCAGCCTTGCTGGAAAAGAACATCCTTTGGGACTTTTCTCTCCCTGAAAATGAAGGCCACTGGGGGGGTAAACTAGAAAGGGGCTCAGTGATGGTAGATATCATGACTGGCATGCCCAGGGTGGAGCAGTTGAGAGGGCA
Organism: Acinonyx jubatus; assembly: GCF_027475565.1. Classification (NCBI taxonomy): domain Eukaryota; kingdom Metazoa; phylum Chordata; class Mammalia; order Carnivora; family Felidae; genus Acinonyx; species Acinonyx jubatus. The sequence goes on from NC_069391.1 coordinate 46,404,283, forward strand.
GCACACCTTCTCTAGTGCTAGTGGAAAAACCCATCCTATCTGTTGGCATAAACAGGCGCCTGGTGTAATGACAGGGGCCCTGTGACATGAGCAAGAAGAGAAACACAGCTTCAGGATCACCTGAAAGAGGAGGTAATAGATCATTGGACAGAATACTCCATGAAAAGTGCATTTAGCAATTCAGGAAGTAATGGGTGTTGACTTCCATGTGCCGAGCACTGTGTCAGGTGGTAAAGATGCAGTGGTGGACAAGACAGAGTTCCTGCCCTTGGGAAGCTTATACTCTGGGATGGGAAGATAATGAAAAGGCAAGCAAATGAATATGTGATGTAATTTGAGGTGGGGATAAACCTATGAAGACAAATGTAGTAGTGTAAGGGGCCACTGGACATAGTGGATCACCAATCCCGTTTACTCTTCCACGTGAATGCAGAGATAGACTGTATTTTCCAACCTCCCTTGCACTTCAGCTGTGACTATTTGACTACGTTCTGGGAAGAAACGAAACATTGAAATGTGGGAAGAAGTGATACGTGCCCCTTCCAGGCCTGACCCGTAAACACTTCCCGCATGCGGTCCTTTGAGCTTTTCCCATTTTGGCTTTGGACCAGGCTGGCTTGGAAGAAGACCACTCCTGGCTTGCAAATAACAGAGCCGTGCATAGGATGGGGTACCTGAATTGCTGCATGGAGGAAAGCTGCCTGCTAGGAATGCCTAGCTGCCTGCTAGGAACAACATTTGTTGTTATATGAGTGAGAAACCAACTTTATTTTGTTAAGCCAGGGATTCCCTTAACCGGCAGTTTCGGCATCACATGAGATCTTGTTATAGGGGTGCCTGGGTGGCTCAGTCGGTTAAGCTTCTGAGATCTTATTGTAAATGTAAATTCTTGGGCCATACCCCAGACATACTGAATCAGAAACTTGGAGATATCTGTGTTTTAATAAGTCCTCCAAATGACTCTGATGAATGCTCAAGTTTAGAACTGTTCTAAGCTGGGGAGATTCTGGGGTTTATGTGTTACATCTGCTAGCATTATCTTAACTAATTTGAGTGATGTAATTTGAGTGATGGGGTGGGGTTAGCAATTGGAAGTTTATTCATTTTCTTATTTTCTGCACTGTTACCACAGAGCCTGATGTGGGGCTCGAACTCAGGAACCATGAAATCATGACCTGAGCAAAATCTGACCAAAATCAAGAGTTGGACGCTTAACCGACTGAGCCACCCAGGCACCCCAGGGTTAGCAATTTGAAATGGAATGACCCTGGAAAGCAATTCTGTGAGCATGCCATTTTAATTAAAGGGAGGAGGGAGCCACATGAAGATGTGGGGAAGATCCTTTAAAGCACAAGAAAGCAATTGAAGTGAACTGGAGGAGGGAACAAGTCTAGTGTAGCTGCATAATGAAAAGGAGACCAATCTGGTCAGGGAAGAATGACTATGGGAAAAAGGCAGGAGATGAGATTAGAACAGAAAACTGGGACCAGATCACGTTGGGTCCAAGAGACCATGGATAGCTTTGGATCTCTTCTAAGTGCAATGCGATTTATTTATTCAACAAGCTTTTTTTATTGTCGTACAATATACATAACATAAAGTTCACTACTTTAAGCCATTTTACGTGTACGAGTTAGTATAAGCATTAAGTGCATCCACAGTGCTGGGCAACCATCATCACTATTCATTTCCAGAACTTTTTCATCGTCCCAAATAGAAACTGTACCCATTAAGCAGTACTTCCCCATTCCCTGCTCCCTTCCAGCCCCTGTCATCTCTTTTCTACTTTCTGACTCTATAAATTTGCCTATATGAAGTTCCTCATATAAGTAGAATCTTGTAACATTTGTCCTTTTGTGTCTGCTTATTTCACTTAACACTAGTGTTTTCTTCTTTTTTTAGTTTTTTTTAATGTTTTTATTTATTTTTGAGAGAGAGAGAAAGAGAACTAGCAAGGGAAGGGCAGAGAGAGAGGGAGACACAGGATCCAAGGCAGGCTCCAGGCTCCGAGCTTGTCAGCACAAAGCCCAATGTGGGGCTCAAACTCACAAACTGTGAGATCATGACCTGAGCTGAAGTTGGACGCTTAATCGACTGAGCCACCCAGGTGCCCCAACACTAGTGTTTTCAAGGTTTTTCCGTGTTGTAGCATGTGTCAGAATTTCCTTCCTTAAGGCCAAGTAACATTCCACTGTATGGCTATAGCACATTCTGTTAATCCATTCATCTAGCGGTGGACACTTGAGTTCCCCCCTCCCTTTTGGCGATTATGAATAATGCCGCGGTGAACATCAATGCACAGGTATCTCTGTGAAACTGTGCTTTCAGTTGTTCCAGGCCAACAAACTTTGTGAGTGTTCTGCTATTGTGTACTGGGGGTGAGGAGACACAGAGGGTCTGACCTGGGCAAGGCACTCACTCCAGTCAATGGGAGTCAAGCAAAGATCAGTTGTGATCTGTTGGAGTGATAAAGTCGGCTCAGCAGCACACTGAAGAGGATCACCACATAGTGTCTGGGAAGGTTTCCTAGAGGAGGCGGTGCTGACTCAGTCTGAACGAAAAAATAGAAATTAGGCAGGTGCAGAAGAGAGGGAGGGATGTTGTAGGTAGAGGGCTGAGCCTGGAAGCAGGGGCAGGAGTGCGTAACCCCCTAGAGCAGCCCAAGCTGGGGCAGAGTGGATGACTGGTGGAGGTGATAGGAGATGAGGCTGAAGAGGTAAGCAGGGGCCTGCCCGCCAAGCACCTGGCAAGAGATGTTAAGGAGCCTGACGCTCATCCCTCAGGGCAGTGGTTCTTTATCTTCACTGCACTTGAGAATCGCTCACCAGCTTTCAAAAGCCTCCAGTGTGGAGCTTGAGTTCCACCCCCATACATTCTGGCTTAATTGGTCTGGGCTGGGGCCAGGACATTGGCATTTCTGAAATTTCCCCAGGTATTTCCAGTGTGCAGCCAGGATTGAGAAGTATCGCCTCAGGCAGTGGGAAAGCTTGCGGAAGGTTTTGAGCAAGGGAGTAGCAAGATCAGATTCTTTCTTAGCCACCTGCACATATTTCAGCGTCAAGTGAATTTTATGGCTGATGAGGCCTCCTTGGGGAAAGAGGCCCTTCTCTGTTCTCCGAGACTCAGTTTGTTCCACTAAACTTCACGAAAATGAAGATACTACTCACATACCTCAAGGGCTGTTGTAAAGATTGCATTTCATCCCTGCTCAGAGTGGACGGAGGAGACCACGTTTTCTGCTCAGAGGCGAAGGCAGCTGAGGAACCGGAGGCAGGGGCCCCTGGTTCGCAGGGTTCTGAGTGGCCACGGCTGCGGCCTTGGCATTCACCTGAGAAAGGCAAAGGCAGCCTCCCATGTGCGCGGCTGTCTCCTCCCGGGGCCGAGAGAGCTGGCTGGGGGTGCATAGCCTCTCTGGCCTTGGCGCTCTGCTGGGATCAGCCAGAGTCTCATTTCCTTAACGGGAGACTTCCTGATGAGTGCGATGAATTTACAGTTTGTTTGACTGGAATGAAAAGTAAAAGCTGATGCAGCTGTGCGTGGTACGGATGAGGGAGAGAGCGCGGGGCACCTGCCTGCTGACTTCATCGCCGGCTCCGTGCCGTGGCAGCAGAGTCCTGTGGTGGTTGCTTGTTTCCATCTCTTTCTGGAGCAAAAAATCCTATAGCAGAGCCCTTCACCTGCTCCCTTCCACCCCTTCCCAGGAGGGAGGTGTGTGACTGGGTTCAGACAACAAAGAATAAGAAACCGGATTCTGAGCGGTATCTTTTCTTAGGGCACAACAAGCCCTTAATTTTCAGGAGCGGGGGTTGTCTTTTCCTTCACCTTTACCATCCCTGAGGGCCTGAACCATGCCTTTGGTCATTTGGAGCCTTGAGCACATTAGGTGGACAAAAAAAAAAAAAAAAAAAATGTGTGTTCAGTTGCCTGAGGCTCAGTTAGGATGGATTGTGCTAGGAAGTGGGGGAATGAGGGTGACTTGTGTAGCCTTGAGACCTAGAGAGAAATGCAAGGGGCAGTGGGTCTCTGTGTATCTCTTTTCTTCTAATGCAAGTAAGCAGAAAGATCTGACCACTGTCCTATGTGCGTGACCATTATATGAAAGTTGCTCCCAGAGAAGTGAAATCCCAAGCCTCTCCTACCCCATTGATAGTAGAGCCACATCTGATGTGAGGTGGGGCCCCCAGGAACCCCCGCACATTGGGAAGAGTACACCAAAGTCTTGTTTGCATATCCTTGACACTCTGCATTGTGATGTGACATGTAGAATTGAAGTCATTGCACATCTCTGCTCTCTTCCATTCTTGTCGGTAATTTGAGTAGTTGATGTCAATTTTGGGGGATTCTAGATCCAACGGCCTGAATGTTAAAGGCTGCAGTGTTTTTGTTCTCCCCTGATGGGAAGCCTCACCTTCTTAGCTGGATTTATTTTTTGGTTTGGTACTACTCTTTCCCAATAAGCTGGTCCTCCGTTATTTTAAAATAACACCATGGGGTTAATAGTGCATTCGGGGCAAGTGTTCCAGCCTATGGCTGTCTGTGGGACTGTCCTGGAGCCTGGGCCCAGCAGGGGGCCCTGTGATTCCTAACCTCGGTAACAGGGCCTGGCCATGCATGCATGCTCAGATGACGGGCCATCTGTGCCCTGCCTTGCGCCAGCTCGTAAAGGACCTCACTTGACAAATTAAAGGTGAGGAAGCCTTAGGCTTCCTCCCTCCTTGTGAATGTGGAAATCATCCCCTTTTAAGTCAGGAGAGGGTGAAAAATAAAAGAAAGGACCCTCCTGAAAATGTACTGACCTGTCTCACAAATTACTTTATTGAACGCTCACTAACCTTGTGAGGCAGGTATTTGTATATTTTATAGATGGAGAAATTAAAACTTCAAATGACTGAGCGACCTGCCCAAGATCACACAGCTAGACTGGTGGCACCCAGAATTCAAAGCCAGGCATGATGTGCTGGGCTGTATGCCCGGGTTTCTCAAAATGTCAACTATTAACATTTTGGGATGATAATTCTTCATTATCTGCTCTGTGCCTTGTAGGGTGTCTAGCAGTATTCCTGGCTACTATTCTAGGTGACAGTAGTACCCCATTCCCCCCCCACCCCAAATGTAACAGCCAAAAATGTCCCTAGACATTGCCTTTTGTGAGCAGTTGATGGGCAAAATCATCCCATCCCTAGGTGAGAGCCACTGTTTGATATCAATTTGTATGTTTTCTCAATTCTTACAACAACCCTATATATAATGTACCATTTCCTCCTTGTCTTGCAGATAAATATTCAGAACCTAGAGAAAGCATGAGTTGAACAAGGTCATACAGGTTGTATGAATAGATTGGGAATATAGCATCTCTGAGTCTCTCATTTTTTCCTGGTACAGAATGGTGGATCCTGTATTAAGACCAGGCAAGTGTAACACCAAAGTCGTTTTTCTTTGCCACTTTACCAGACATTTGGAAAGTTTAGTGTTTTTGAAAATAAACCAGAGAGCTTGTTAAAATTCATATTCACAATAGATTCAAATCCAGAGGATCTGTGGGGGGCACAGGAGTGTGTATTATAAAACACACCCACCATGACTTGAGGGCGCCATGGTTTAGAGAACCTGAATTGAGATACACTGAACACTGTACTTTGCTGTGTTTGAAGGGACTCTAAGATAAAAATTTAGGAAAAAGAATGGAGGTGATGACCTAATGTGTAAGTACTTTGCAGAATCCGGTTGAATTGCCAGACGTAGAGGGTGATGAATGTGCATGGTACCAAGTGACCAGCAATGCTGGCTGGGATAAGAGATATCTTCTAGCCCTTGGGATGATACGTCCAATGCTTCGAATCATATCCACCCCCTCATGTTGAATCCTAAGGTTGAGTGGGCCGCCTCGTTTGGAAGCAGTGCATCCTGAAATTCTAAAAATGGTTACAGTTAAACAAAAACAGCTGTGTCAATTTCCAATTTCCGCTCTATTCAGATTCACACCCTGCCTCCTCTCTTCTCTCAGAGGCTCCGGGAGGGACACAGGCTCACATGCACACGCACACGCATGTGCACACGCACACACACACACACACACACACACACACATACATACATTCTGTCGCCCTTCTCTCACTCACCCTCAACTTCATTTCTCCATGGTGAGAGAACGTTTCTAGTTTTCCAAAAAGGAATCACAATCAAGAGAAGCCACAAGAGCCCAGACTACAATAAAATGCTACAATATGCTTTCAAGCTGGAGCAGCTACAAAGCTGGGAAGGGAAGGCGGCAGTATAATGCCTATTTTTATCTTCAACTATAATCTACCCACTTGTGGTTTCATAGCTGTCAGGAGCCAGGGAAGGACACGTAATCAGCCCACCGTTCTCCGCTCACATCCTCCAGCCGTGTGACACAGATGTGGGTGTGTGTGCACATACACAGACATTTTAAAACAACTGTCAGAGGGCTCAATTGAACTCATACCTGAGGCCAGTCTGGGTTTTGGTTTTTTTTTTTAGAACCTGTCTTTTTGTCCATTATTTCTTGCCAACCAGAAGGTGAAAAGCGGGTGATTAAAACCCATGTTCTAGATGTCAAGGAATAGTGGTTACTAATAGAAGGAATAGAAGGAACTAATAGAATAGAAGAAAAGATCTCTCTAGTCTTTTTCAGCCTTGGCCAGACTGGGTTATGGGCATGTCCTAATCTCCTGGACACTACACACTAATCTGGAGATTGCCTGTCTCCTTTAGAGAAGGTGAATATGGACCGGAGGAAGTAGCCTTGGAATCAAGAGAATGCCATGTATAAGCTCTGTGACCTCCAGCAAGTTACTCAACCTCTGTGGACCTCAGAATCTTTATCTGTACAAATAGGATCAAAACACCTATAGGATGGGTTGTTGAGAGAATCCAGAAATGAATGGAAACACCAAGTGTTAGTTATCACATGGCAGCGGCTAAGAAAATGGTACCTATTAATAGTATTATTTGTGTTACTTCTGTCTTATTTGTATTATTGCCTTAGTCGTTGTAGAAGAAGAGGTCATAGTTTAGGGGTTGGTTTCTGTGTCCCTTCTGTATTCTTTGGTGTTTTCAGGGGCTACTCTCCTGTATCACTAGCATAGGGTATTGATGAGGCTACACAGTGTTCCTGCAGCAACGTCACAGGAGGGCCCTCCTTTATGGTGTGATGGTAAGACTTTTTGCAAGTCTGTGATGCCCTAGCATTTTCCCTTTACTTCCTGGCAGATAAGAGACTTAAAATCCTCATGGAGAAGCCCAGTCCCTCGATAGCTCCTTCTCTCAGAGGCTTCTTCTTTAGCTGTTGCAGTGACATCTGTGTGGAAATAGAGGAGCTGGGAGTAAGTTTGGTGATGATTCCTCAGTGAGTCGTGACACCAGCAGTCACAGAGAGCCCGATTCGCGTGCTGCCCTGCCTTTTATTAGCCTCGCGAACTTGTGATTGTTGTTCAGCCTTTCAAGGACTCCATTTCGTCATCTGTGAAATAATAACTTTATTGGGTCAGGGTAAGGTTGAAGGTGTGGAAACAGTCTATAAGCTCTATGGGGCAGAGAACCGCTAGCTAGTGATCGTCATCATTAAAGGCGGCAGAGAGATGATCCCGCCTTTCCAAGAGCTGAAGTCTCAAGGATCATATTAGCTCATTTGGGCGCCAGACCGATTTTTGTAAATGAAGCCCTGTGATTTTCGAGTGTGGTCTTTGCTCTGTGCTTTTACCCACAGCCTGCACGCCGAATCCAAGCCATACGCCACATAGTCAGTTCTTTGTCTGGAAGCTCATTAATGCAGCCACAGCTTCCACAGGAGAGCAGCTGTTTGGTGGCGTCTAGCTCACTGAGAGGGACACACAGGTACTGCTGCTGCTATTAAGCGCTTGCGGGATGACAGATTGCTTCAGTGAAGTGTCCATGTGCTTCTCCATTATAATGCCTCAGGTTGAGGAAAAAAAAAAAAGCCTGGACCCTCCAGAAAGCTTTCACAGATTGGAAAGTGCACAGTTTGGGGGTGTTTAGCACTTCAGCACATGCTCTGTGACTGTGCATTCAAGGCAGCATGTCAGAAGAAATTAGTCTGCAGCAGGCCACATATGTCAGCCAGCCGGTGGGAGCATGTGCCCGACACCCAGGCGAGGGACTCCGAAGAAAAGGCTGCTTACCTTAAAACCCCCTCGAGTTTAGCATGTTGGAGAGATGGGCCAGACTCTCCAGCTCCAGTCAGGTATTGCTGAGAAGCGTGAGTTTGGGCATGGGAGAACCAGGCAGTACCAAGAAAGAAAAAAGGAATCTCTTGTCATTTACTGTGAGCTAGGCAGAGAGAGATTGCACCTGCTACCACGCTTAATACGACAATGCTTCCAAGTGGGCAGTACTGATACCTGAATTTATTGATGGGTGGATCAAAGCTCCAGGAGGTCATGTGGCCTAAGAGTCATCTAATGAGTCTCCAAGAAGATGTCTTAGCCTCGCACACTACTCCCCTTATATGGAGCATGTGCCTGGAAGGGCCATGAGGTTGATTTTCTTTTTGAACACACACACTAGCACTTACGTATTTGACTGTCGTGTTCAAAGCAAGAACTCTGGCAAGCCCTACTCTATAACCGGTGCTCATGTGCAGACCTTGTTGTATTCCTGTTTGGGAATCTCCTTCATTCTTTTCAAGAGACTTAAGAACGGTGAGTTATAGCCTCTTGCAGGTGGGTTTGACCAGTGGTCCAGAGAATGATTAGGATTCTGTTGTTAAAGTGTAGTCAGGAGATGAGCAAAAGTCAAGGGCAGCGGCGGTAGAGGCAAGGGCAGGCATGAGAGAGAGCTGAAAAGGTGCTGTGAGCAATTTAATATGAGAGGTGTGGGGAGCAGCGTTTCCAGCTTGGGATGTTGAAAAGACAGTGGTGCAGGTTCCTAACCGATTTCCTTGAAGGAGTTGGGCAGTCAGACTGGGAAGGGATCAGGCAGAATGTGATCCCTTAAGACTTTAGGCATGCAGCTCTAGGTTTGGAAGTCGGCTGTCAGGGTTTTTGCAGTTGGCAAATGAGTGATCAGAGGAACCATGTGTGATGGTTAATTTTATGTGTCCGTTTGACTGGGCAGAGGGATGCCTAGATTGCTGGTAAAGCAGAATTTCTGGGTTGCTCTGTGAAGGTGTTTCTGGTAGAGATTAGCGTTTGAATCAGTAGCCTGAGTAATGCTCACCCTCACCAGTGTGGGTGGGCCTCATCTAATCTGTTCAGGGCCTGAATGGAACAAAAAGGTAGAGAAAGGGCAAATTCTCTCTCTCTTTCCCTCTCCCTCTCTCTCTCCCTTTACTTCCTGACCTCGGATGTGCATCTTCTCCTGTTCCCAGGCATTGGAGCCCCTGGTTTTCTCGCCTTCAGATTCCAGAACTCATACCAGCTGCTTGTACCCCCACCACGCACAGTCCTCCTGTGCAGGTTCTAGTTTTGTAGGCTCAGACTGGGAGTAACGTATTAGCAATCTAGTTCATGGGCCTTTGGACTCAGAATGAATTACACCACCGGCTTTCCTGGCTCTCCAGCTTGCAGACGGCAGAACGTGGGTCTTCTCAGCCTCTGTAATCACATGAGGCAATTCCTAGAATAAATCTCCTCTTACCCATATCTATATCTATATCTATATCTATATCTATATCTATATCTATATCTATATCTATATATCTATAGCTATAGCTATATCTACATCTATATCTACATCTATAGCTATATCATATCTATATCTATCCTGTTGCTCTGATAGAGTGAAAAGTGAAGAGGAAAGACCACTGGAACTTAATGATGTATAAAGGGTGTGAAGAAGCGGAAGGATGTTAGGGACTCCTGAAGTAGCATCACCTCTGTTTCACCCGTATCCTTGCTGATAGCCAGATTCAAATTGACTTAAATGTGTGAGAAGAGGAAGAAGAACGTGATCATATTGTTTAGGGCGATTATCTCCTCCAGGCTTGACCTAAGACTGTCAAAGGAGGCAGGCTGATACTAAGTGACAAGTCAGATGCTGACAGGCCTGTGTGCACAACACAGGCACATGCAGAGTGCACCCCTCAGCCACACTAGATGACTTGGGCTACACTGGATGAACTTTGCTTTGAAGGATAAATTTGGGAGAGAAAAATTCAAGCAAATATTCCATCCTGCTTTGCCTGGTTCCTGACTAGCCTCAAAGTGTGGAAGGAAGGAAGGGTGTGGTATAGGGCAACAGGAATAAGAGACCAGCCCTTGCAGATGGTCCTCCTCTTCGGTTCCCTGGTACCAAGGCAACAGCTCAAAGAGTTCTTCCTCATGCTGAATTAACTGTCTCTTCCTTGGATGGGGATGTCATTTGCCTAGGCTATGTGGATTGTTTACGTTCTCAGGGGCCAGTGCTGAAGGAGCTCAGATGCGGGAAGACAAAGACAGAACAAGACCTCGACTCTTAACCACCTTTGCACACTTAGTCCCGAAGTGACTTTGCTTCTCTGCGCCCTAGTTTCCTCCGTGTAAAGTGAAGGCTCTGGTGTAGATTCCACATTTGTTCCATCTGAGGTGTCAGAAAATACCTGTGAGGCTTACCAGAGTGTGTCTACACGTGCACACATACACACCTGGTCATATATCTATTTCACAAATAACCACTTCTCACTGATCTGAGGTGACCTACACAAGGTCACAATAAGGCCGTGGTTTCTTTAGTCCTGGAGTCACACAGCATATTACCTCCACCTGGCTTCTTTCCCAGATTTCCACGGGGTTTCCCCAGGCTTGCAACTTTTGTAGAAGGAGTTCTTCTCCTTGACTATTTACTGCCTCTTCCCAGGAGAATGAAAAACTTGATGCAGCCCTTAAGGCTGCCCGCCATATATGTGGTCATCTGGGCAAGTAATGAGACTCAGGCCAAACCCCAGAAAGTACCAGAGATTGAGGTTAGCCAGGCTTCATGCCTCTGGTATCCCAGGGCCTTGCTTGAGTCCCCGGAGACCTAAGCATAAGCCTCCACAGCTTCTCTCTGGGATTCTGGCCCTTTTAACCATCCCGCATCATTTCCAACCTCTGACCCATTCACTGTACCTTAGCTACCCTGGCCTCCTCTTGCTGTTCCTTGACCATGCCAAGCATACTCTCACCGCAGGGCCTTTGGACTTCCTATATATTCTACATGGAGCATTAACTATTCTTGTCTGGTATCACATAGTAGCTCCTTGATTTCTTTTAGGTCTCGGCTTAAATGTCACTTCCTTAGAGAAGCCTTTGCTGAACACCCCATATACAATACCAACTTAAGTATCTTTTTTGCATACCTGGCTTTATTTTCTTCATCGTATACCTGACGTTATATTTGCTTATTGGCTATGTCTGCATACTGGAATATAAGCTCCAGGGGTTCAGGGATTCTCTTCATTGCTCTATCCTCAGCACCTAGAATGGTACCTGGCCCAGGGCAGGTGATTAATAAAAGTTTTTTGAATGAATGAGAGAATAAATGAACCAATAGTTGAGGGTGCATGTGTGGCTCCAAGAGTCCTCTTGGTGGTACGTTCTTCCAACTGATTCATGTCATACTTGAGAAAGAAAACATAGCCATTTTCTTTTTGTTTTTAAATTTTTTTAATGTTTATTCATTTTTGAGAGAGAGAGAGACAGAGCGTGAGCAGAGGAGGGGCAGAGAGAGAGGGAGACACAGAATCTGAAGCAGGCTCCAGGCTATAATTTGTCAACACAGAGCCTGAGGCAGGGCTTGAACTCAGGAACTGTGAGATCATGACCTGAGCCGAAGTTGGACATTTAACCGACTGAGTGACTCAGGTGCCCTGCAAAGATTCCCATTTTCGTGGAGTTTATATTCTAGCGGTAGAGGCAGATTTTAAAAGTGTGTACATTCTTTAATTTCAGATGTTGGTAAGTGCTTTGAAGGAAATGAAAGAAATGGGAAAGAGTGGTTGCGTTAGGATGACCAAAATACTTTCATATAAATTGGTGGGAAACAGTCTCTGGACAGGTGAAAAACTGAGGAAATAGCAGGTGTTAAGCTGCTGATGTTGGAATGAGGCTGGTGTATATGAGCAACAAGAAGCCAGTGTGGCTGGAGCTTAGTGAGTAGGAAGGAAAACAGTAGGAGCCTGGACTAGTGGGTGGAGGTCCAATTGCATAAGATCTTGCAGGCCATGGTCAGGGAAATGAGAAGGCAACCCTGGACCCAGGTTGTCAGGTCGGAGATGGCTCCCCTTTCAGTATGCACAGTATATACCTTGCCTGGAGCTCCACTCAACTCCACATAATCAAGAGCCCTGCCCCCTGGAGAATTTCCTTTTTGAGGGTGCATGATGTCCTTCTCCATCGTCTGCTTTTGGTTGCTAACAAGATAATCCACACAGGTTTTTTTGTTTTTTGTTTTTTGTTTTAATTTTTTTTTAACGTTTATTTATTTTTGAGACAGAGAGAGACAGAGCATGAACGGGGGAGGGTCAGAGAGAGGGAGACACAGAATCTGAAACAGACTCCAGGCTCTGAGCTGTCAGCACAGAGCCCAACGTGGGGCTCGAACTCACGGACCGGGAGATCATGACCTGAGCCGAAGTTGGCTGCTTAACCGACAGAGCCACCCAGGCGCCCCTCCACACGGGTTTTTAAATGTGTATTTTTGACATTCACCTGAGAAGAGTCAAGGTCCCATTCCTCCTTGCCGCCTTAATGCCAGTAGATAAGGAAGGGGATGATACTTGAGTGTCTTCACTCCAGACCACGTCCTTGAACTGCTAAAAATGTTAGTGCATGCTCGTATAAAATGTTCTGTCTCTCTGTCTCTCTCTTGCTCTCTCAGCTCTAAATGTCTGTACTTTTTCTGCTTTTCTGGTAGAAGATCCTTTTTGTTTCCTGCATTGGGTTTCTAGTGTAGGATGGCTTACATTTGTCTACTAGTTCAGCAATTTTCTGCGATTTCGAGCCACTGATAAGAACTTTCTGGCACAGGAATTCTAGAGAGGCACAGTTTATGGAATTGCAGGTTTAAAAAAACTCCATAAAGATTTCCACCTTTAAATGTTGTTTTTAGTAGGAACAGGTTATTGGGATAACTGGGCAGCAAGCTATTACCATTTTGCTTACTTCTTAAAATCTTGTTAGGCCTGTGCTCTAATACTCTTTCGCACCGTTGATCCAAATCCATTGCGTATTAGCCGACTGCTCAGTGGATCATTGGGCTGAGGTGGCCTGGCATTAATCCAGAATAGCCGCAACTCATCCAAAATCTGCAGGGGAACAATTGTCATTTTGAAGAAAATAATTTCCTCCCAGAATTCCTTCTTAAACTTTGATGCCCCCCACCACGGATCTCGTAGCAAGCTCTAGCAGATGACCAAAGAAACGAACAAACAGCAAATGAATATTAATGGGGAGATTCTGAAACAGTTGATCTTGCCTGCCTTGACAGCTTGTTTTTTTTGCGGACATGTGGGCTCCCAGTTCCACATATAGAATTTTTCTCCTAGTAAAATTGTGCGTGCTTCCTCTGATGGAGCTCTCACTACGGTGATATTTTAAGGTGGTTGGCAGAGCACGGCATTTTGCAAAGAGCATTCTTTATTCCGGGTTCTTCCCTTTCATAACTTTGAGAGCCATTCAGTTTCAGGGATCAGCTGAGGTCTTTTAGGATGTCCCCAAATAGGATTCTGTCCCTTTGCCACCAGAACTTTAGAATGTACCTGCCTGGTTTGTAAAAAGCTGTATGTGTGAAGATGTAGCCACTTGACAGTAGTCAGGGGTGAAAGTCCATGTTCGTTTATTCAGCAAGCATGACCTCCACTGTGTTGTGCTGAGCCGTCTGTTGTCAGCTTGAAATCACCTCCGTCCACATCTGCCGTCTTGCAGAGGAGACGCTAGGAGCCGTAAGTCCCAGGATCCCCTTCCTTACCCGGTTCCAAGTTGGAGTCTGCCAGTGAGAACTACTCATGTGAGATTTAGGAGGTGGATAGAAAAAGAGGCCATTACACTCCAGAGGCAGTTTAGGCAGATGTGTGGACAGATGGTAGACTCAAGGCTTACAGAAGCTTCTGGCAAGCTCCTGTGAGTTACCTGCTTTGTGCTCTAGGCGGTGGAAATAGTCAGTGCGGCTCTTTCTGAGTCCTCAATCGAGTGTTGCCAGCTGATCTAGGCAGCGGGGGCTTCCAAGAGGTTCTTGACTTTTGCAGCAGCTTCTTGGGAACCACCTGTTTTCACTGCTGCAGGCAGAGATCTTCAGCGATGCTTATCTGTTCTTTGCCAGTCGTTCCAATGACTGTGCAAGCCTTTGAACCTCTGTGTTCAAACCCTGCATATTTGGAAGACTTCGAAGTTGGGAGTTTAGAAACTGGAGTGTGGGGTTGGTCCTGTCAGCCACTTTGACTGCAGCTGACCTCCACAATCCCATAGGGTATCATCAGATGGGTCAGATTCATCCCTCAGCCAGCCTAATAATCCCCTTTGACAGCACCATCTTTGTGAAAGACCGTTTCTCTCTATCACATAAATCTCAGAGGACTTGAGAAGACACTAATCTGCTCAGATTTGACATCCTTGGACTTACCAGACCCTCCTTGAACCTGTTTACATCTTCAGGGTTACCAGCGCTTGGGAAATAGTTCCATTTGCCTTGTTTTTCCTTATAACTATCAGCTTTAATATAAAACATGGCGGGTATCACTCTAACGGTCCTTCTGAGACTCCAAGTTAAATATACAAGGCATGGGCGAATCAAACTTTTTCCTAAGAATATACTCTTGCCCAATATCTGGGTCAATTATGGGACTTAAACCTGATGTAACAGACATCCACTACTGCCTCCACGTTTGCTCAACATGCACTTGATCATATAAAAGTGTTTTCATCTTAGCTGTTTCACAGAGAAAAAGCAGCATAGAAGTTCAAACAAAATAAATTTTAAAATAGATAGAAGCAGAGTGAGGGATTAGCTCTGTAGCTTAAATGTTTAATGGGATGTAGGTAGGCTCAGAGAGCCAGCTGGGTCCGTCTCCTCCATCGATTAATCCTGCTGAGTAGACCAAGGTCTCTTCTGGATCAGCATCAGGACGGGCACTGATGTGGGTATTTGCCTCCGTAGTCCATGCTCTGTGACTGACAACCCCCCCCCCCCCCCACTCTTCTGATCAACACACTCTTCTTGACATGTTAAAACATTCAATCAGGTTGTAGTCAAGTTATGCTTTATTCCAGATATAGGGCCAAGGCTCCACTGTTGTATCACTTTTATGGCCCTGCCAGTTTTAACCTTTCTTCCTAGTGAGTGTTCACTGCTCTGAGTCTTTGTTGTGACAGCTGACTTGATCTCAATCCTCTTTTGGCCACTTCAGGCACTGTGACTGTGGGCACTTTCATCTCATCAGGTCTACGTGCACTCATTTAAAAATGGGGATAACTCTTAGGGTGTTTGTGGGGATAAAATGAGCTAAGCATGTAGGCTGAACACATTACCCTGAATTGATAGCTAAACCCAAGACCACAAAATTTCATATTCTAGGCAGTGTGAAGAAAAGGCAGAGAAGATGCTCCGGCACTTTTTATGTTGTGGTATTTTTCTGTTAGTTTCTGTGATGGACTTTTTTTTCTTTTTTTTTAATGTATTAGCATCCTGACTGAGGGTCTTCATATGTTATGAAAGTCATGGCCCAGGAGAAAGGAAATGAGATCCAGTGCTTTCCTGTACCACTTCTAGGAAGAGATGGCCAAGGAGAATGGACTTTTTCTTCCTATCCTGTGGCCCGGGAAACCACTTCCCTGGAAATCGTCCTGGGCCTCCTCAGTTTCCCCAAGGCAGCTGAACCCTTGCCAGTACCACAGAGACACATAGTAGGGCAAGTGCGAGTTTACCAAGCTGCCACCTCTGCAAAAATTCTTCCTCCCGTTGATGACCCCTACCCCAGTTCCACAAGCTGTATTCCATGGCTTCTTAGAGAACTCAGCTGTGGTAAACAATGCCCTTTTAATAGTAAAGGTTGCATCATGTGGTCTTCTAAGTGCTTCTTGAACAATGAGGCTCATTTCCCTATACTTAAATGCTTAGAATATATGATTCTTGTCTTTAAAGTCAAAGTGACAAATCAGAGTAACCTCAAGTAGCAGCACAGATTCCTTGGTAGAAGCTGCTGATCTGTCATACTTTATTAGGGTTCTGAGGCGACAATCAAGGCCTTGATTGATTAACAATATCTGTAAGTGGGTATGGGAAGGGGTAAGTGCAGCGTACCTATAATGCATTTTCCTATCCTGTTTTACAGTCCCTTTGATTCTTGTTCAAACAATAACTTTTTTTGTAAAGGTACAAAATGGCAGACTGAATGGATTAGAGGAGCTTTTCTTAGGAAAATGATAGGACACAAACTAAAGAGTTACCCGTTCCTAAGCAGAGTGTTTTATGATTTCAAATTGGAGGGTGCATTGTTGTATGTGCAAGATGGCTTTTCTGGTGCTTATGTCTACAGGCAATGAAAAGAAAAATATGTGTTCAAGTGTACATAATCAATATGTCGTAGCTTTTACCTCTGTCTGCTAAAGTAGGGGATGCAAGCTTAAAATTTTCAGTGTTTTACTTTCCGTGGGGGTGTTTGCACAGTGTCCTCTCCCACAATGGGATGCATTCATTTCCTCCTTTCCTTTTCTCTGGAGAGAACCAACATTGGTTCTCCACCAACATTGATGTGCTGGGAAGCCACTTAATAGTGTCTTGCTGCTACAGGTACCCACAGAAGAAGTTTGATATTGGTACCAAGGATCCCATCTCCTGATGCTCCAAAAGTGTAAATCCTCCAGGGCCAGTAGCGGTGCTGTTCAGTGGGGAAATGGCCCCTTCTGTCTGTGTCATATTTTATATCCTGGGCATTAAGGCAGCACTGAACTTAATGAACCCCTAACTTCTGCTTCCGTGTGCAGACCCTGTCACACAGGGGGATTGATCACCCATGGGACTGGGTGTGGTCTAGAGGCCACTTGAGGCTCCTGTCCCATGGGTATGCCCACTGTATTTCTCGCAAACCTACTTGTGCAAATTTCCAGTTGATGGGTCTGTCTCCACAGGACATTAGCCCTTGGATAGTTAGAGTCCTTTGATGTTTTGGATCATGAGTATTTAGTGATTTCAGGTTTTCTAATTCCTCACAGCCATTTTACTTTCAAGTAAAATGTAGTTTTTATATAGCATACTGGAATATCTGGAATAGCTGGGGTATGGAGAAAGGTTTGGCATTTAGATTAGACAGTCTTCTTTCAGATTTCACTATATTCCCTTTTGTTAATTTCTACCATTTGTTAATTTTTTATTCATACACGTATTCCGCATTTATTGAGCTGCTGTGATGTATCAGGGAGTAATATTGAATCCTGAACTGATAAATGTGAATAGTACAATCTTTGCCTTCAGAAGGCTTTCACAATTTGGCAGAGAACAGGAGATAAACGTGAACTTGAAATTCTATCGATGAGTGAAAAATGAAACATGAAAGCATCTGTGTCTAGAGAACAGCCCTAGGAAGGAAAAGATTAATCTCAGGCAGATGAGGGGGGGAATAAATGACTTTAACTTTGCCACCCAGCCCCGGACACCAGTCTCTCTGGGCTGTTGTTGACTTTTCCCAGCTCACAGAGACATCATTAGCAGGCACCGGACTGCCAGGATGGTTTAAAAACTAAAACAAATTTAACAACATCCTGAGCTGGAGGAAATCTTAACTGAAAACTGCAAGGAATAGCTGCCTTAGCATAAGCTGTGCAGAATCTTAAAAGGGAGCAGGTTTTGAGGCCAAGATTTATGTTCAACAGCTAATGCTTTAGAGACAGAGTTATATGTAGAAAAGCTGACTCTGTGTTTGTCCCTTATGGATGCAAATAAGAGGCGCATCTGTAATCCATGCTTTATTTATTTATTTATTTTTTTAGATCCTGACATGTTATAAAAGGTGAGCATAAGGTAAACCAAAGGCCTGTCTGCTCACCCAGGACTGAAATACAGGGAAAGGAGGAACAAGGACCATCAAAGTCAGTTACCACATCGCCCCTAACTGTAGGGGTTGGTTAGCTGTAAATGTCAATAGTCCTAATGAGGACTGTGGAGTAATTTGTTAAATAACTGAGTGAGCCTGCCAGTCAGAAGCTGCTGGGTGAGCGTGCAGCATCAGTTAGAGACAAAGGAAGTCTTGCTTTTCTCTGCATCAAGTGGGCCCTTGGAGGCTCAGAACGAGCTGGTCCAGAGAAAGCAGAAGAAGGAGTGGGGGTGGGATGAGACAACTCAGCCTCCTGAAGTCTGCAGGGTGGTGAAGAAAGAGACCCCTCACTCACACTGGGAAAACACACAGGACCTGAGCTGAGGGTGGAAAGAAAGGCCCACGGTCCCTGGGGAACTTGATAGAGCGCGTCTGACAGCCAGACTGAGTGACCAGCCTCACCATCTGCTCCCACACGTCTCCCCCCAACAATGGGGACTCGGGCAGACCTACTGCCCCTTCCCCTCCCCCACCTTCAGCATGCATTTAAATGAGGCCCCACTACCGGGAGGTGGCTGCTCCCGTGGTGATCCCTCACACACGGAGGGAGCCAGCCCTGCGCCCAGAATGGGAGGCCTGAGGGGAGAGGTTAAAATCTCAGCTGCCCAGAGAGATGATTACGGAGCTGCTCCCAAATTAAGCTGCTTCACTGCTGGTACTTGGGCATGTGTTGGGATAATTGTGCTTGAATACTTAATGCTTGATTGACTTGGCTGTTTTGTGTTTGACCATATTTTGAAATGCGATCTCACTGTTGGGGTAGGCAATTAGCATCGAGCCCACGGGGTTGGAAAGAGTGAAACTGAGTTGCTTCTATGGTGATTTCTGCTTCTTTCCTGGATGCAGCACAGAAAGCTGAGTGTTCTGCTGGGGCTCATTTGCCTATATTTGGATCATCTGGAATTTTGATCTTAAAGAGGAAGTCTGTTAATCCTGAACTTCAGTGTAGCTACCAGCTTTGATCTTTCCGCCTGTGGTTACAGCTAAGCTTTGCTTCCATTCCAAGTGACCTTTGTTCCAGTTCAGCAGGGGAGGAAGAGAATAGGAGAGGAGAGGTCAGGGCTCTGAAAAGGGAGATTCATGCCTGGTATCAGAGAGGCTGGGACAGAATGTGAGTGATAAGTTATGACACAGAATCCAGAATTTCTAGATGGCAGTCAGCTGAGTGGCTTTCGTGCTGTGTCTTGTTCAGTTCTTTGTAACTATGTCTTAATCATCTTCGTATCCCCAGCGCATAGCACAAAGCCTGGGCATTTAGTAAGCATTTAGTAGTCATGTTTGCGAAACATGTATATTAAAGCTAGCACAATTTCTAGGAAAACAGAGAAAGGGCAATTAGCTAATTTTTACAAATCTGTTTAATTTTATTTTCAAATGCCAACTTTGAGCACCACTCAGACAGTGTGTCCCGCTTTATTGGAATAAAGTGTTCCAGTTAAGAATGATAAAAGGCAGACAATGGATCTCACAGATTCAAGAACACTTTTGGGATATCTGAAACTACTGACTCCCTATTATAAAGGAAGGCCAGGCTTCTACTCATTTAACCTCATTAACAGCTGCATAAGCAGGTACCGATTTATTTAAAGAGAAGAAGAAAGTTAACTATGGAATAGTCAGATAACTTAATGTGTATCACTTATCCCTCAGAGGAATGTGCCCAGTCCATACATGAATGTATCACAACCCATTTATTGAGTCTTATGAGAAAAAATAAGAACCAGGGACTGATTACATTTATTATGAAACCTAGGTGATGGGTCTCATAAAATAATTCCAGAAATACAGAAATGTGTGGGCCAGGTCTAAGGCCAAATGTTGATATATGCATGTGGCCGCAATGTCTTTGTTACCTTGCAGGCCAGGCAGTAGCAAAATAGGCCTCTGCGGACTAGGTATGAGCAAAATAAGAGCGGTCGTGGATTTTGGCTCAGTGATGTGAAGTTCAACATATGTGGCATATACAAACTTAATTTATTTCTAAATTGGTTATGAACACTCCTTAATCAAGGCACAACTCTTATATTCTCATTGTTGTCACTGTTTTGAATTAAACATTAAGAAAGATTCTTGGATTTGCATTTGCTCTGGGCTCTTCACTCTTTAAAGCCTTTTTCCTGTCCTGGATATTTAATCAACTCTTTCAAAATTAGTTACTGATACTGCTTCTCTTTTTGTTTCCTCATCTGGAATTGGGGATTTTAATAGCACCTACTGTGTAGAATTGTTGTGAAGAGTAATAAATAAAATATCAAAAATGTTTATAATTGTGTCTCTCATGTAATTTATGGTGATAGTATTTGCAATTATGATGTAATTTGAGCACCTTCTTGTTTGTCGAGGATATAGCCTTGTTCATATTTTTTTCTCTTGAAGTACATGTGACTCTGCTTAAGAAGACTACAGCCTTCTCCAAAAGATGGTGCAGACACATTTATTATAGTAAATACTTTTGTAAGGTCACATAATGAAGTATAATAATTCTCAGTCACTGCCCTAAATTTGAAATTCTAATTATACAATTATCATAAATTCCTAGCAGCTGGGGAGTCTGGGTTAAGTATTAACAAGGCTAAGTATTTTAGTGCATCACGTAAGGCAGAATAGAGTAGTGAATAAGCAAGTGGGTTTGAATTTTGGCTCTTTCAGTTATTAACCTCTTTGTGCCTTGAGATTCTTATCTTTTAATGGAATAATCATATCTACCTCACAAAATCGACAAAAAGATTAAATAATATATGTAAAGGACTTAGCACAGTGTTTGGCTTATATAGAAAGGACCCAATAAATGAATAAGTGATAATGCTGCTGGTGGTAGTGATGAAGAAGATGGTGATGTTGAAGAAGATGATGGTGGTGGTGATCATCATCGTAGGTCACAGAAATTGAAACGTGGGCTTTTTTTTTTTTTTTTTTACTCCTCACGAAGAAACAGTCAAGAGAAGCTTAAGGGGGGCAATTTGGCATCTTAGAAAGCATGTTATGGTTTATTGCAAAGAAGCCAGAGGACATGGATTGGAATTCTCAAAATGAATGCCAGGCTCCCAGTCCCTCTTGGAAGGTTCGACAGAGCTGAGGATGGCTTTGCTGCTATAGTAGCAAAGGATGATCTCCTTCTACCCCTTCTCCCTGCCCTCAGTAATCCCAACTACCATCAGAATAAAGGCACCATTTATTGACTTCCTTATAGGTGCAAGGACTTTACTTGCATTATTTTTTTTAATTTTTTTTTTTTTTTACGTTTTTATTTATTTTTGAGAGACAGAGACAGAGCACACGTGGGGGAGGAGGAGGAAGAGAGAGAATGAGACACAGAATCCGAAGCAGGCTCCAGGCTCTGAGCTGTCAGCACAGAGCCCCACGCAGGGCTCGAACTCACAAACTGAGACCATGACCTGAGCTGAAGTCAGATGCCCAACCGACTGAGCCACCCAGGTGCCCTATTTGCATTATTTTTAATCGCCGTAGAAAATCCTATCTGCAAGTTAGGTGTTATCCCAATTTACAATTGTAAAAAAGTCACTTTGCCAGTGGGGTGGCAGAACCAAGGATTTAGCTGGGGTCTTGCTGACTGCTGACCCTGAGATTTTACCATTGTTTTCTGGCACATGTTACCACTTTAGCACCATCTCAAACGTTACCCTTAACTAAGGTCTCTAAAAACAGTTATAAAGAAACATTTTTGACGATAATTTTTTTTCTCAACTTGAGTTGTGTTTCTCTTCCTCCCCTACAGAGTACAAAATTATCAGAATCCACACATATACACACTTGTGAAACTATAGTGTGAGTCACTACTCTGAGTGGTGTTACATGTAGTTTGGCTGCAAGAAAATGAAACTATCAGGAAACAGTTCCCAAGACCAGTATTTCTATTTTTTACTATTTTGTATAAAAGCAGATGCCAACGAAGAGTGAATCTGAACAAAGTATCCCAGCCCCAGATAGTAAATACATATAATATTAGTTCAGTGTTCTAAAGAGGTTGCTCAAGGTTGGTCCCACAGTAAGTTAGTAATGGAATCAAATTAGAATCCACCCTTGGGGTATTCTTTCCAGCACTCTTTCATGACACCTCTGCAGCTGTTCACGTATTGGAGTTCTAGAACAGAGAGAGAACAACTTTTTAACAAAAGCGGATTGTGCGGGGAAAGTGTTTAACACACTACAGGAATGTGTTAACTAAAGAGAGTGTCTAATTTTTGAGCACTTTTGGAGGTTGCCCACATCTTTGGATATGTGTATCATGTGCATAAACAGCATGTTTACCTCCAGGCCACCACTACACTGGGCATGTTGCAAGGACCATTCATTCCAACTAAACATCTCTGCAGGTGTCAGATGTAGCATACTGTCCCTGGTGGCCTCTCTCTTTTTCTCTCATGGTCTTCTAACTCCTTTTGATATGTCTACTAGCCACCCCCCCCTCCCCCGCCCCGGCAGCTTCTGAATTCCTATTTGTATGTTTTGTTACTGAACAGTTTGTTCTGACATGAGAACTATTTTTAATGAAATTCCACAAAAACTTATCTGCTAATAGTAATCACTTGTATTTGTATAGCTTGTTACACTGTATAAAGTATCCACATATGCATTATTTTATTTGTCTTGTTAACTCTGCCAAGTGGACCAGATAACATGGGTTATCCACATTTTACTACCAATGAAACAGGGTTGAAGAAGCTTTTTAAGACTTACCCAAAGTCACACTGGGTAGTCAACAGTGGAGTTGATCACACTCCTGTCTTCTGAGACCTAACAGGACATTCATCACTGAGATGCATAAGAGTATTTTCACTTCTAGAAAAAATGCCTGAGAAGATTGAAAAGTGCTTAATGTAAAGACTGTGGCCATGTAATTTCAGGCTTTATGGCAGAAATTGGGCAAAGATACTTTGGCGGGTGTCACCTCTTGATTCATACCAGGGACACCTTAATGAAGGAAGGTCATAGGAAGCATTTCTCTAAGATCTTATCCTGCAGTAAATAACTGATAAATTTTTTGTTCAGAGAAAAGGAAGTACATTTTTATCAGTGTCAAGGTTAAACAGAAGTCAGTATCAAGTCAAAAATACTCAGTATTTCTTCCAGTTATGTTCTAGAGCATCTTCATTAGAGGTTTTTAAGTTCTGAAATAGATGTTAACTAAATGAATAGGAGCAATGGAATTTATGGGAAATTCAGATGCAACTAACATGAAATGGTGAAATTAACTACTGGCCATATGTTGTGTATCTATTGGGTCACAAACTCAGGAATTTCCTGGGTGAAATCTGTACTCGCCCTGGTACACGAGGGCATGGAGAGACTCTAAAGAAAGAGGCAGGTGAGTCCAGATTGGTAGGTGGCAGTTTTAATAAGCAAGGGAACTTGTCTGCCCTTCAGCAGCCACAAAAGTTTTGTCTTCAGCAACCACAAGATGAGTAGATCTCTATAGCTGGCCCGCCTCAATCTTAAAAGTCTATATAGAAGCCTTAACTGTGGCCAGTCCTTATGGTTTCAACAGTACCTTACTGTCAAAGATTATGTCCTTGAAACAGCTCCTAGTGGGGGAATGGTGAGTGGAACATACATTCCAAGGATAGGGGAGGGGGTGAGGAGCCCCCACCTGCCTGGATCCAGCAGTCAGGTCAACTGACAGTCATGTGCTCTCAGTGACCTCTTCACCAGCATCATGTTGGCTGTGGATCCCTCACAAGATTCAGTGGCATCATAATTTCTTAGGTTCTTTAGAAAATGAGGGCAAGCACTATAAATACTTTGAGGTGATAGCTGTATTATTTTGGAGCTGTTTGCTTGTATACCCTGAGGTATACAACTTGTATACCCTGAGGAAGAAAAGGTGGCATAGCCATAGTTACCAGTTATATAAAGCTATTAACAGAAGAGATAATGTTGTTGTTAATTGTTATTTTTTCATTTGAATTGAGAATTTGGAATTGTTTGTAGGTGCATTTTTATGATGGTTGCTTTAAAATTATAAGATAATTCTAATATCTGATTAATCTTAGTGTTGGTAGGTGATTGCCTTCCACAGATACAAGGCAACTTACAACTTATTTAAGTTGTAATATACCTGGTTCTCAGTATGACGAATTTTTTTTTTAATTGTATCCGGGACATTTTGGTTATATTTTATGATACTTTGGATCCTATTTAATCTTTTTTTTTTTTTTTTTTTTTTTCAGTAGGGAGTCTCCCTGTTGAGATGTAGCTTGGGGGCTGGATTGGTATCTATGTCTGGCTTCCTGATGCTCTGCCAATACCTCTCTTGCAAGAGTGTGGGGTGGAAATTCAGCTCCCCATTTAGTCCTACTGACCGCTTCCTGAAGAAGGTGGGACATCAGCTTGTACTGCCTGCGTTGTCTCCATGTGGTGTGGTAAGATTGAACCCTGCTGACACCACGGAGGGGGAAAGCAGAGGCCTGACTTGCCTACTTTGTTCTGCAGGGCAGGGCAGAAACTCCCTGCTGGCACCCAGAGACAGGAAGCAGGGCAGAGTGCTGAGTGCTAACTAACCACCCGCATCCCCCTCATACTTCCTGCCACCACCTCACTGATGCTGGGTGGGCATAGAGGTTCAGCTGCCCTCTGGGCTCCACTGACATGGGGGCGGAGGGTGCTGGATTCACTACCCAGTAGGAATGGGAGGCTTTGCAGGCCACTGGACCTCACAGACTATCCTGGCAGGGGTGTCCGTGTGGCACCGATTACTGATGTGGGGAGGAGAGTGGGGTGCGGCAGAACATCTGCTCCCTACTCAGCCCCCTGAAACCATGGGGGTGGGAGGAATGCAGTTTTTCTTTTCCAATTTCCTAGAGTACGGCAGTATTGCCAAAAAGGTTTTCTGCTGATAGGCTACCCTTTTCCTAGTTTGGCTGGAAGAATAGGCTTTTCTTAGAGTGCTTCCCCCCACACACCCCCCGGTCTGTGCATGTTGGTGGTTTCTAGTTAGAGGCTTCTGCAGCGCCATATCTGGTGTGTATGGGGGAGCGGGGGTGCCATGTGGTTCCTCAAGTCTGGAGATTCCTAGGAAGTCTGTCTTCTTCTTCCCACCTTTTGGAGTTTTTCAGCT
Organism: Acinonyx jubatus; assembly: GCF_027475565.1. Lineage (NCBI taxonomy): Eukaryota > Metazoa > Chordata > Mammalia > Carnivora > Felidae > Acinonyx > Acinonyx jubatus. Next base: position 46,429,380 of record NC_069391.1, read on the forward strand.
TGTCTGTGCTCTTACGTTCACGAATTTTTACCTGTGAGAGAGCGGACCTTTGCCTTTGTAAAAGGGAGAAATGGGACTACTCCATCTTAGAACTAGAGGTCCTGTAACCATTTTTAAAGAACTCTCTGGCATTCAGTTTGGTCAGAATATCTGCATGACCTTGTCAAAGGAGTCGTGTGTGTGTATGTATGCTCACAAAGATGTATTTGAATGACTAAAATTGTCCTTCTTCTAATACCCATTATATTTTGCTTCCTTTCACACACACACACACACACACACACACACACACACACACACACATTTTGTGGTGTTCTTGTTGATCTGTCTTGAAAGTTTACTTGCACTTTTCTTTTACCCCAACTCCAAGCTCTTTCCATATCTTTCCCCGTGATTCCTTGCCTTCGGTTTGATGTAAAAAGTCAAGAGTAATCCCAAGTATCTACCTATTATTTTCCATCTGTTTGCTCATGTTGTGGGTATTATAATTTGTCTTAGTGGCCATGCATGGAGCTTAAGCTCAGAACTCTGACTATTCACCTTTGTATCTGTAGCATCTGGGCTCAGTACCTGAGACCTCACAGATTCTCAGTGACTATTTGTTGAATAAAGTACCCATATAAGCACATCATCTATTCACACTTGTATCTCTATGGAAACCCTTCTTTGCATAGCCTTATTTGCAGCTTCTTAATTTATTTGAGAGTGAAAGGTATGGCCTCCCTGATATTGAGCCATCTCACTGTGTAACCTTGGGTAGTTCAGTATTTCAGTTATCTATTGTTGTGTAATAAGATACCTTATCAAAAACTTAATAGCTTTTGGTGCGCCTGAGTGGCTCAGTCAGTTAAGTGCCCAACTTTGGCTCGGATCATGATCTTGTGGTCTGTGGGTTCGAGCCCTGCACAGAGCCTGGAGCCTGCTTTGGATTCTGTCTGTCTGTCTGTCTCTCTCTCTCTCTCTCTCTCTCTCTCTCCCCCCTCTCTCTCTCCCTCTCTCTCTCTCCCTCTCTCTCTCTCTCTCTCTCTCTCTCTCTCTGCCCCTCCCTGGTGTGCACTCTGTCTTGCTCCATCTCTTAAAAAGAAATAAACATTAAAAAAATTTTTTAAATACCTAATAGCTGTTGTGTTTTGTTTTGTTTTTAAGGGAGAGAGAAAATGCGTGAGGAGGGGAAAGGGGCAAAGGAAGATAGAGAATCCTAAGCAGCTCTATGCTTAGTGTGGAGCCCAATGCACAGTTCAATCCCACAGGGTCATGACCCTGAGATTATGACCTGAGCTGAAGTCAAGAGTTGGATGCTTAACTAATTGAGCCAGCCAGGTGCCCCAAAACTTAGTAGTTTAAAACAATAATGATTTTGCAATTTGAGTAGAGCTTGATGGAAACACCTTATCTCTGTTCCATTTACCATCAGGTGGAGTGTTCTGACTTGCTCTAGAGGATATACTTCCAAGGTGGCTCACTCACATAACAAGTCGGTGCTGACTGTTTGCTGGGAACTCAACTGAACCTGTCAGCCAGGGGTCTTGATAATTCTCCACATGAGCCTCTCCACATGGTTGCTTGGGCTTCCTCACAACATGGTGGCTGGATTTCAAGAGGTAGAAGCTGCCTTATTAATCCATGGTTTAGAAGACTTGTAATATTTCTTTCTTTGCACAATATTGCACAAATCATTCTTAGATCTAGCATAGAGTCAATGTAAGGAGGGAATGTAAGCTCCATCTCTTTATGGGAGTTGCAGTTTGTATGTAGAGGGAGAAACTGAATTATTTGGGGCCATCTTTGGAGACTAACTCTCTTCCTTCAGTTTCTTTATCTGTAGAGTGTCAAATGGGCAACAATAATGCATATATCATAGACTAACTATGAATGTTCTAGGAGAAAATGTATGTATCAAGTTTAGAATGATTCTTGGCACGTGGTAAGTGGTCAATACATTTTAGCTACTAAGGCTAATTTTTCTTGGTATGAGAATGGAGAATTGCAACAAAATGCTAAGTTAGAGAAGAACATACCTTTTCCTCCATGGAATTTGTGATATCTTCTCATGAAGTCCAGTTAGACAAGTTTAATATTTCCTTTGATCGCTTCAATTAATGCATTTTCTTTGATTTGCTTCTATTTCTTAAAAAACCAATAAAGGTTTAAAAAAAAAGAGAGAGACCTCAAATTAGTAGCCATCAAGTGGAAGGAATAACCCACAATTTTGTTGTCTAATAACTTTTGGTGTCTTTGTTAGAATTCTTTTTCTTTTCACACTCACTTGCGGGTATTCTTGTTCTTGATGTCACTTTTCAGTCCCTCCACATTGCACTTTGAAAAAGCAGTTCTCTCAAGAGATATAATGAAGGATATTGGAATGGCATGCCCTGGGAAGCTGCTCTTGGCCCGGTCTTCGGAAGCACTCATGTGCAGAGTTATTCCTTTAGGAAAGTTACATATCAGCAGAGGTCATCAGCCAGATAAAATCCAAGGAATAACCAGGTAACTTCCAAGTCACGTAATCTCTACGTTTTAGCAATTCCAGCAAAGTAATTTCTTGTTACTATAGACAGGGAGTGATGCAGAGTGCTGCTAAAATTCTTAAGTTCATTATTTCTAGCAGTTGAAATGTCAGCCAGGTCAAAGTGCATGGTGTCTTTGTAACTATCTTGATTTTGTACAAAAAGATCCATCATGTTTGTGCTAGGTTCTAATAGCACTGCTATCCTCTATTCTTGTATTTTGATTCTGTGTCTATACCTGTAATTTTTCCAAGTGATTAAGACCACGAGTTATTTCTTCTACAGCTGACATTTCCTTATGTGATTATTCATCTCTTTAGTTGTTTTAACAGCCACGTTTTATTAATGATCATTTGCTGTGCAGTAATAAACTCTGTATCATTTAGTCCTTCTGGAATTTCCTGATCCTTGATTACAGTGTAACATATCGCCTGATTAATTGCTCATCATTGCTGTTTTCAGCTTCTGCATGAACTAGTTAAGGTTATTTTTTCCCTTTTTGGTTTTACCATCCCCTGAAGATTTTCATTTTCAACAAATGTATTAGTTGTCTTCCACTTCTGTCACTTACTTTTTTGCATTCCCTGATAGCACAGAGCATATACTGACTCCTTGCAAATGGTTACCGTTTACTCGTGTTTCAGTCGAGCACAGTGATTCTCAGATTTTAGTGTGCCTTAGAAGCACTTGGAGGGCTTGTTAAAACATAGATTGCTGGGTCCCACTCCCAGAGTAGGTCTGGGTATGGCCAGAGAATTTGTATTTCTAGCAAATTCCCAGGGGTGCCCATGCTGCCTGTCTAGGACCAAGAGTGGAGAACGACTAGCATAGCAGGTTAGAATAGTGGTTAAGGGCCTAAGTTCTGGGTTCAGCTAATATGGGTTCAGACAACAGCTACCAATCTTGGGAAAGCTAAGGTCTTACAAAACTTCAGTTTCTGCATTAGTAAAATCAGAAGAGGGCCAACCTTTTAGACTCCTTGTAAGGATTAGATGAGATAATCCCCATAAAGCACTTAGTACTGTGGCAAGATGTCGATGCTCAATAAATGTTAGTATTGGTATATTTTACAAGATATAAGGAATTAATGTTCAAGTTTAATTACCAAAATTAAGAAAATGTGCCTCCTTTCACAAATTGGTCACTCTTCTTTGGATCTTGATTTTCTATATTGCTGAGTTAGAAATGCTATTTAAAAAAAAAAAAAAGATTAGCCATGTGGACAGAAAGATGCAGTAGAGAGATCATGAGATTTGGAATCGGGAAAACGCCTGGGTTCTAGTCTAGACTCTGCTATTCCTGGCTTTGTGACTCACAGCAATTTTCTTCTCTCTCGGATCCAAGTTTCCTGTAAATATCTTCTAAAGTGGTGACATAAATGGTAAGGATTGTTATATGGATCAAATGAGCTAGATCATTTGGTAAGTTTATTTGAGTTTAATGTTCTATAATATTATTGTCATTTTTATTGAGAATAAGGGGCTATCACAATTTTTTATTCACTGATTCGTTATCATTGTGGAAAGTCATGCATCTGTGGAGTAACAATTATTGAAAAAATTTTTTCATTAGAATTGTTTTGAGGTGGTATTGACTCTAACTGGGAATTTGTAAACGCTTACATATGTGACATGTTATTTTCTATTAGTAACCTAGTTAGATCTCTTTCTTATTGGCTGAAATGCTGGCTCATCTTCCGAACTTTTTACCTGGAGGGAATTGACATCTGAATGACCATATTTTCAAATGATGCTGAGGGAGAGAGAAATAATTATGCTATATCTGATAATGATTGGACCAAAAATGCACTTAGAGAAAGCTTTGTTCTCATGGTGTGAGTTGCTGAGTTTTGATAATAGATTTTAGAAAAAAAATCAGGGACTTCTTTGCATTGGATACTACAAGATTCTTTCAGAAGAGGAAAGAAGTTACACGTAATCAAAAATTTTAAATGTAGTGTTAAACACTGTGTTTGAAGATACCAAAATGAACTACTCACATTTCATGCTTTCAATGCATTTTTCTGTTGAAGAAAGCAGAACGACATGCAAAAGTCACGACATACGTTCCAAAGAAGGCCGAGTCAGGGGGCAGGGGCGATGCTGAGGGAGACAAAGGCAGGGAGATTGTTTCTGGCTGGGGAACCAGCACCCTCCCATTTTCAGGCTGCGTGCTGAGCCACATTAAGCCAGTGTGTCTGAGTATCATAAGGAGCCTGAAAAGGACTTTGTGAGCCCAATTTATTGACCTTCACAAAGGATTATATTTAAACCATCTCTGACAGATGAGAATCTATCCTCCATTGGGGGAAGAAATCCTTCCCTTGAAGGAGATTTTATAACCTTCCTTATTAACTCATTTCAGTATTTACCATCCTTTGCTTGCTGCACAGAAACCTGTTTCAGCTGCCACAGGAACATCAGGATTTGTCCTCTCTGGACTTGCTGAACACAAACTTACATCTTTATGTAACCAAGCATTGTCATCTCTCAGGGGCCGCCATGTCACCGTCTCATCAGTCGATTACACAATTAAACAATTCTCTAGGAATCAGGATATAGTCATGGGTAAGAGCATCAAGGGTCAGGCAGTTCCAGATTAGAGTATTGGTTCCGTCACTTTCTCGTACCTGTGACCTTGGGAAAAGTTACTTAAAACCTCCAAGCCTCAATTTTCTTACCCATACAACTAGGGTAATAAACACAACATGTCTACCTCCCAGGGTTATTGTGAAAATGAGATTAGAAAATGCATGTTTTAGGTTGGGCTACATGAAATCATTAATATGTGCCCATTTTGACCACAAAAATAGCAATCTCAAGTGGTTCACACTAATAAGTGGCTTAGCAAGGTACCTGAATTTTATCAAAGATTTGACATTAATAACAATTTTTAGAAACACAAAACTTTAATAATGTATTAACATATATGATGTTAATCTAGTATATATAGCGTAATATAATAATCATATTATTATTGTCATCATTGTTATTGCCGTGGTGTGCAATATTCAGTGTAGGTGCTAGAGGATATTCCTGCAAACAAACCATTCTGATTCCTGGTGCTGTGTGTGATGCCATAAATGTGTGGAAGATAGAGCGTCTAGGTCGGCCTGCAGAGGTAAGGGAAGGTGCCCAAGAGGCAGCAGCACTTGAACTGGGTTTTCTAGGGTCAGTTGGAGATTTCTGGATAAACAAACCTAGGGAGGAAGATAGAGCAGAAGAAAGAGCATGGACCTAAGCCACAGAGGTGGGAGGGAATAGGGGACACTCAGTGACTCACGGTGATTCTGTGCGGTGAGAACATAAACTGGGACGTGGGGGTGGAAGGAATTGAGAACGGAGGAAGGAAGAAAGAAATGCCTTGAAAGAAAGGTAGATTTTACTGGGGAAGTGTCATGACTGGTTTTGCCAGTTTGGAAGCTTCCTCTGGAGGTTTTTTGGAGCATGACTGGCCTGGAGCAAGGGTGGACGCAGAGGGATGTGGAAGGAGGCTACTGCAGTGGTCCAGCTGAGCAGTAACGTCAGCTGAACCCAGGGCGGTAGCAGTGTGCTTGGAGAGGAGTGGATGCAAATGATATGTTTATGTTTTAAAGGTCCTAGTGATGTGTGGGCTCAGTCAAGAGGGTGACATACAAGTTGACTTGTGCGTGTGTGGCTTGGGCCCTGGTCACACTGTTCCTGAGATACAGGACATAGGAGGAGCAGGAGGAGAAGACTGGGGCATGGAAACAGGGTGGGAGAGCGCTGAGGACATAATGAAATGAGCTTTGGGCATGTTGTGTTCAGAGTGTATGAGAGCATTCCATCCATATCCTCTGACTTTCCTAGGGACTGATGTCTCTGATCTTACTGCCACATAAGGTGTCCTTGAGTACGTACCAAGGAACTCATGAGGCTCTTGCCTGGGCAGTTTGGGAAGATTTCACATTAGATCTCAGTTTCGTTGGAGTCTTGCCTCCCTGAGGACATTGGTCATATACCTGTGCTTATTAGATAATGGTTGAGTACAAAAGGTAGCTAACACTAATAAATAGAACATTTACTACGTGTTAGGCACTATTTCAAGTGCTTTCTGTTAAAACATCATTTAATTTTAGCAACAACTGTATAAGGTGGGTAGTACTCTTTTTTTAAAGTTTATTTATTTTGAGGCGGGGGGGGGATGGGAAGAGAGAGAGGGAGAGAGAGAATCCTGGGCGGGCTCTGCACTGTCGGCACAGAATCCAACACAGGGCTTCATCTCACAAGCCATGAGATCATGACCTGAGCCAAAATCAAGAGTCAGACACTTCATGAACAGAGCAGCCCAGGCGCCCCAAGGTGAGTGGTATTCTTAACCTCATTTTGTAAACGAGGAAATTGAGGCTTGTGGTGGTGGAATGACCTATCCAAGGTCCTATAACTAATGAGTGGTAAAGCCGGGGTGCACACTGAGATGGAGGTCTCCAGGGATTGTGTTCCTAGAAAAATGCCTAGGTGTATAATTTGGCCTAGGCTGGAGAATTGAATTGTAAGTTCCCTGTCTGTCGGGGTGATTACAATTGGATTTTAGTGTTGTTAAAGCAAGCCTTATTTGGTCCAAAGTACTTCACATAGTGCTCTAAGGTTTGTAGATTCCAAAATCTAGTGTAGGGGTTAAAATTTCCTCTGTCTAATCCACATTCTCCAATGGGAATGATTCTAGGTTTTGGTCCTAATCTTACTGTATCTGGTGTATTATTTCATTTTGCATTCTAGTTTGGGGCTTCTAGTCTTAGGAGTCAGAGAGGAGTTACAATTCCAGGTGATATTTAGTCTCTGCGGTAATTTAAATTCATTGCTTATTTTTAACTTTGATGGAAATAGAGATTTTTGTCTTCTGTTTTCTCTTCTTCCTCCCTGAGCCACCTGTATGATGTGCTGGTGTCCAGCATTGTTACAATCCCTCCATTCATCCTTGCTGTGAACTACGTGTTTGTGTTTCCCCAAAATTCATATGTTGAAGCCCTAAAGGTGGGAGGTGGGGTTTTGGGGGAGGTAATTAAGTTTCGATGAGGTCATGAGTAGAGAGCCCTCATGATGGAATTATACCCTTAGAAGGAGAAGGATGCCAGAACTTCCATTTTGCCATGTGAGTACACAACAAGAAGGCAGTATCTGCAAGAGGACCTCACCAGTCCCCAGAACCATGAGAAACATGTTTGTTTGGAGCTGGACACTGCAGCATTTACAGAATGGTACACACAGCTTCTGCAACTCCTTTTACTATGGGCAAATAAGTAGTTAGCTTTTCTGACTACCAAGATAAGAGTGTGTAGGAACCATCTCTGCTTTCCTAGGTGAGAAAGGTGGCTGTTGTTAAATGGTTCCAGGTCTTTTGTAATGACTCTTAGAACTTTGATAGTAGTAGAAAACTTTGGGAGAATCTTCTAAGTGAGAAGCTGTTAAGAGCCTAAGGGGCATGAACGGGTCTGGGAGAATTAGCCATGGAAGACTTACCCATTCCTAGAATCCATGTTGATCAGTAACATTGGTTCTGAAAATGGCTTAGAGATAAAAATATCTTTCACAGAAAGATGAAGGTCTCCTTTCACGAGAAAAGGAAGATGCCACGTTTTTCTACAAGCTTTGTAATGGCCTCAGCTAATATAAATCATGGATGGGTGTGGGAATAGGAATAAAAAAGGCATGGTTGCTAGATTCCTTTCAAAGAACAATCTTCATGAGTCATAGTGACTGATTACTATGTGTAATGAAAGATAGGAATGTCAGTGATGATGGAGTTTTCAAGCCTGCCTAAGTGGGGAAATGTTGGTGTTATTGATGAAGGAAAGGAATTAAGCATGCTGAGCCCAGTGTGGATGGAAGGAAAAGGACGAGATCAGTTTGGCAAGTGTTCATTTGAGGGGAGAAAATGGAACAGCCAAGTAGGCATGTTCAGCAGGAATCAAAGACAACACAGCAGGAGCTCGAGTGAGAGAACAAGGTGGAAGGTATAAATTTGGGTGTCATTTATACAGGCATGATCCCAGAAGCAGACAGAACATTTGCAGCAGAAGAAAGAGCTCAGCACCTAGGCTGAATTTTCAGAAATGCTGAGAATTCAGAGTTAGGGGACAGCAAGGAGAAGAAAATCCAGGGGTGGAGACAGATCAAGCAAGGAGGTAGAATGACTTATTCTGGAAGTGGGTGGAGGCCATTTCAAGGCCTCAAGACAGGTGATCAATATGTCCTTGAGCTTCTTATTCAAGAAATGTGTCAGTAAAGGAGGAGTAATAAAAGGTGGTGGCTAGAGCAGACACCAAGATCATACTGAAATTTTCTTTCAAGGTGAAGGAGAAACACACAGGTTGGGTTGGAAGTCTACGCAGAGGGAAAGTTTGAAGATGCCAGTGAAGGGGAATAAATATAGCAACAGTATCTCTCAGATGGGATCTAGCTTTAGAGAAAAAGGGCATAGATTCCTTTGAGTTGGAGAGAAGGACAAGAAGGGTAAAAATGAAGGTTGAAAAAGATCTTTTTAAAATGAAAGTGTTAAAGAAGGGACTCTCTAAAGTTGCTCCTTAAAAATAGAATGCGGAGTTATTTATCAAGTAAGAATGTGGATTTCAGAAGAAGTAAGAGATTTTGGAGTAGCTATTGGTAGATGTTAACTAATCACCCACAAATGAGGAAAGAACTTTCAGCTAAGTAGCGAGTTGCTGAATTTGAGTAGCAATCACAAAATAAATATTTGTTGAGTTCCTTCTAAGTACCAGGCACGTGTACTTGAAGCCAGAATATAGGCTTACATCTTTTACTAGCAATTCTCTGTGACCAAGGCTCAGGGATACAGAGAATCAAGGGAGAGGACTCTAGAGTAGAAGGAAGGACCATCCTGAAGAACATGGTGGGCAGGCATCCAGAGTGCCAGGCCACTCATAACATATTCTTCCAGATTCTGATACTGTTTCTTCTTGTATATGGACAAAACTCACCACCTTCAACATTCCTTAGAAAATTACATCTGGATGTGGGGTTCCTGGGTGGCTCAGTCAGTTAAGCATCCTACTTCAGCTCAGGTCATGATCCCACGGTTTGTGAATTCAAGCCCCACATCAGGCTCTCTGCTGTCAGCCCAGAGCCCACTTTGAATCCTCTGCTCCCCTCTCTCTCTGTCCCTCCCCCACTCTCTCTCTTAAAAAAAAATGAATATTAAAAAAAATTACATCTGGATGTTAATAAGCTGGAGTCAGGAATAAGGAATAGTTCCCAGAAAGGGGGGAGAAAATTAGCATTCTTTGGAAAAACAAATAAATGAATAATTTTTAATAATGATGTTTGATCTTTTCAGCAGTTTTATTAGGACTCACTAGGTATGGCTTTCTTTGTATTTGTCCAGAATATTCATGAATAGTAGAATGGATAAGTAAAGTGTTGGCAAGTGTTCATTTGCCAGTGGAATACTATACAGCTAGGAAATACTATACACAATGGAATACTATACAGCTAGGAAAATGAATAAACTACAGTTACACACAACAGCGTGGGTGAAGTTCACAAACATTCTGTCGAGTGAGAGAAGACTTACACAAAAGAATACATATTTTTTTCATTTATTAGGAAGTTGATATGTGATGTTAGAAGTCAGGAGAGCTTTACATTTGACTAGGAGTGATAGTATGAGAAGTCTGCTAATGTTCTATTTCTTCATCTAGGTGGTTTCATTTGATCTAGCTGGTTTCATCTAAACTAGGTATTTACCTTGTGATAATTCATCGAGTTATATACTTCAAGTTTGTATGCTCTCTGTAGTATGTTACACTTAAAAGGTTTGTTTTTTTTTTCCCTACAGATATGCTTGTTATCAATGGGAAGAAAAAAAGAAACCCATTTGAATTTAGTTTGAAGAAAGCAAACTGAAAATCTATTGAATATCACAGATATAATATTCCACTCTTTATTTTACAGACTAGGAAACAAACATTTAGATCTAGTAAATGCCCGATTTTAGGTCTCAGAGATAGTACAGGGTTAGAACTGAAGGCCATTCTTGAATTCCAAATCAAAATCCAGAGCTTTTCACCAATCTCCCATAATATACACATAATATACATAAATCCTTTTAGCTCTCGAACCAAAGACTGCATTCATTCATTCATTCATTCATTCGGCATCTGTTGTGGGCCAGTCATTGTGCTAGGTTCAGGGTCTCTTGTCTGCTTCCCTGTAGCCCAGTGAGCGTTGTAGTACAAAAATAAACAGCTCTAAGGAACACATGTTGGGAGCTATTAGAGCCCAAGTAGATCAGGGATGTTGTCCTAGAGGTGTATTTCATGTGTGTTAGATATTCTGGGAGGCACGCGTTCAGTGGTTAGGTGGGTAAACTGGGGTAACACTGCCTGGGTTGAAGCTTTGGCCATATCACTTACCTGCTAGGCATTATGACCAAGCTGCATAACTTCAGCTTAGTCACACAATCGCTCTGTGCTTCAGTCCTCTCAGCTTTAAATTGGGGTCAAATTCTGGAAGTTAATATACATAAGTGCTTAGGAAGGTTCTGGGCACATAACAGCAGGTACCAAGGATGAAGGGAGGCTCATTGGGAAAAGTCTGCCTCAGTGGATAGGAGCATTTTCTTACTGACGTTGTTTAGAATTGTCAACACATGGTAGTCAAAAAAGCAGACTTGTTTTTGTTTGGGGGGGTGGTATTACTGTTTTTTAAATTCTCTACAGATGATTCAACTCCTTATTGCTTGCATCTGAAGCAGATCCTCCCACTACCCACCACCCCCCCCACTCCCAGCCTCTATATCACCAGGTACATAGTAAGCACTACATAAATGCATGCTAGTGTTATTCTTTAGGTTTGGAAGGCCACGGAGCAATTCCCCCAGAGGAACTGGGGGGTGGGGGTTGGTAGGATGGGAGGAAAAGGCCATCCTGACAGAGGGAAATAGCACTTGCAAAGGCAAGTAGGTGAAAAGATTGTGTTCATTCAAACCATCAGTTAATACTCAAACCAGGAAGAGAGCAGGGCTTTCCTGAGGATAGTGGTTCCATTATTGGAAAGGAAAGCGAATCACTGTGAATTTTACTTTGACAGGCATCAATGAAGGCCACTCACAGTTTCACATGAGATCCTTCTGCCTTCAGTTCAACATTTTCCCCACTCCTCGGCATTGTACTTGGTTGCCTTTCTGCTCTAGAGAGTCAAGGATGGCTTGAAGATATTCACCCTTGAGAGTGTAATTCTGCCAACAAGCTATTTCTGTGCAGTGCTTCTTACTGCACCCAATGTGAGAGCCTACTTTGACGGTAAGAATAATCAACTGCTTTGTCTTCTAGAGGGTTCTTAATGCCAACAGTCCGTACTTCTCTATGAGTGCAATTAAATAAAGGGAGGTACAAAGCCCAGTTAAATAATTCATAAAAGCACAACTATAGAGAGAAAAACTTAGCTTGGTTTTTCCATCAGTCAGTGACTGGGCCACTACCAAGGCAAGGGACTCCTTTACACTGAGGACTGTCATACCATCATGGGAGCCCACAGCGGAAATTGAAGTCATCTTACTGAAGAGCCCTAGGGAGGACGGTCTTACCCTGCCTGAGCTGCTATAACAGAATACCACGGGCCATAACAAACAAGAAAGCACCTCATACCTGTTAGAATGGTTATCATCGAAAAGAGAAGAGAAAACAAATATTGGTGAGAAGGTGGAGGGGAAAAAACCCTGTGCACCATCGGTGGGGATGTAAATTGGTGCAGCCACTATGGAAAACAGTATAGGTGTTTCTCAGGAAATTAAAAATAAACTTACCATGTGACCTGGAAATTCCACTTGTGGGTATAGATCCAACGGAAAGGAAAGCAGGATTTAGAAGAGATATCTGCACCTCAAGTTCACTGCAGCATATTAGTCACAATAGCAAAAATATGCAAACAGCCTAATAGTATATAGAATATTGTTGAGCTGTGAGAAGGAAGTACATTCTGCCATTTGTGACAACATGGATGGACCTTGAGGGCATTATGGTAAATGAAATCAATCAGGTAAAGACAAATACTGTGTATGTGGAACCTAAAAAAAGCTGAACTCATAGAAACAGTGACTAGAATAGTAGTTACCAGGGGCTGGGATGGGAGTGGTATAGGGAAAAGTGGAGATGTTGGTCAAACAGTACCAACTTCCAGTTATAAGACGGATGAATTCTGGGGTGCCTGGGTGGCTCAGTCGGTTAAGCAGTGACTCTTGATTTCAGTTCAGGTCATGATCTCACGGTTCATGAGACTGAGCCCCACTTAGGGCATGGAACCTGCTTGAGATTCTCTCTCTCCCGCTCCCTTTCCCTCTCCTTCCCCCTCTCAAAAAAATAAATAAATAAACTTAAAAAAATACGAATACATTCTGGGGTTTAATGTACAGGATAGTGCTTATAGGCAATAATACTCTGTTATTTACTTGAAAGTTACTAAAATAGTAGATTTTAAATGTTCTCACCACAAAAAAAAGAATAATTAGGTGATATGAGGCAGGTGTTAGCAACAATATGGTGGTAATTACTTTACAGTGTATACAAGTGTGTCAAGTCAACACATTATATACCTTAAACTTACACAGTGTTAGATGTCAATTGTATTTCAGTAAAGGTGGGAAAATATGTAGGGGGTTGGTAAAATTGACATATTTATTAGAGAAATTGTAGAGAGTGCAATTGTTCCAAATAATTGGTACACAGCACCTGAATCTACCTGGAACTTTTTGGAACATCTGGAAAGGAAGCAAAGTGCCATTTGCATAATGTCAGCGCATTCCCTCTGGAAAGTGCCCCTGCTCTCCCATCATTGGATGTGGGATATTATCACAGTGAGGGCTACTGTTTGAGGATACCATGAAATCTTTGCAAGTGTAGGAAGAGGTTTTTGTCTTTAAAAGGTTGTGTCAAGATACCGTTCTCTGGTCTGGGCTTTGGCTCTTGTCTTGCCAGCTTCTGTGATCATTGGCAGGTACTGTGAGGCCTCTCCACCTTCCTAAGGTTTTATGAGTCCAGCAGGTCTCTGTCCTTATCTTTGTTACCGTGGTCCCCAAGGAGGCTGAGATTGTGTTTTGTTTTGGTGGTGGAGGTTCCTATGACATTTAATCTTCGGAACAACCCTGGCACCATAGGTATTATTAAGACCAGTTTTCACACTAAAGGAACAGATGTAGAGACAGTACACAACTTGGCCAGGGTCCTGCTGCCAGGACGTGGTGGGTTCGGGATTTAAACCTCCATCTATCAGCTACTAAATCTTACGTATGCTGTTATGTGGCAGCATTCAGCAGCATCCCCGTTTGTGGAGATGAGTTCACTATTTCTAATCTGTTATTGATTAGCTTAAATTGTTGGAAACCTATTTCAGATGCTGAACTAGAATCGGTTTCTTTTTATTTATTTCTATCTAAAATTGCCCTGTAGGAGCTGTACAGAATGTCCACTTTTTTTTTTTTTTTCTGACAATCACTTTCAAATACTTGAAGGAAACTCTCATATATAGTTGGGGATGGATCCATAAAGAGGTGGAACATGAAGAAGAGCCATAGCATTTGAATTGATGGAAATGAGAGAGACGGACATTATATAGATAATCAAATATGACAATAGAATGATTTGTTGAATGTTTATCATGTCCAGTATTGTGGTAGTCACCTGCTACACATCATCCTTAGTCATTCTCATGATGCTGTAGGTGGATGCTGTTGTCACTTTATAGATGCAAAAACATACTCAAGAGATGTGGTATAATCCAGTTCACCCAGGTATTAAGTGACAGAGGTTTGAAACTGGGCTTCTGTGATTCCAAAAACTATGTTTTCTTCACTAGCCTGAGCTTGGGTCTTGGCTATGCAAATTAAGTTACAAAAACAGCGTAATCTGTTCATCAGTCTGAATTCAGTGGAGTACAAGGCTGGGAAGGCCTTACTGTTTTTCGGTCACCAACTTAAACACGCTCTGCCAATTGACTCCATTCTTGTCCTCCATTAACATCTTACAAGGATTCCATTGCTTTTTTAGGCCTTTTTAGTTAGGACAAAGCCCAGCCCATGTAAGTCTCAAGTTCCAGTCTCATTTCTTTCCCTTTGTCCAACTCGGACCCAACAACCCAAGCCAGGTAACCTGCAGTGCACTCATTTAATCTTTTTTTTTTTCCCTAACTCTTTCACAGGCACTTGAAGCAGAGAGCAGAGAAATGGTGAAGGTCAAGTGACTATTTACTGATGATGTTGGAAATGTCTTTGACAGTTGCTGCTTCTCAAGGTAACTCTGATCAGCTACTGGTGCTGTCGGTAAGGCCAGCATCCCCCAATGGGTTAGATGTCAGGAAATGAAGGAGAAAGGGGAAGCCAAGTTAAGGTTTGGATGGCAGGAAAGATGGTGTTTACGGAAATGGGCAGGCTGGAAGGAAGTGAGCTGATTGAGGATAGGCATAATCCAAAGGGCATGGTAGAAGCTTTTACATGATGACTTAAATTGGAAAGACAGCTTTTGCTTTATGGAACTGGTGTGTTCCAGCTGTTGGTTCTAAAATGAACTCAACTGTTCTTGTTAACTGTTATTATAAAATCAAGGATGTATCCCCACAAGGAAAAAGGAATATTCTCAATAGACTCAATTAAAAACTTTTGGTGAGGGTGTAGTTGAAATGGTGGCCAGTTTTCCTAGCCCCTGGGGGACTATTGTCCCACTTAGTGGTTCACTTCTCCTTTGCTGTGATTTTTTGACTCCTCAGTCTCCCCTAGGCTGTCAAGCCCAATCCTGATCCCTTTGGGATAGAATGTAGTGTGGTGTCTATTACTGGACGAATGACTGCACAGTCTTAAAGCACCTGGAATTTTCTGGCTGGCTACAGAAGATGTCACATTTGCATTCAGGTTTTACATGCTTACTCCACTGCCATTTCTTACCTTTGTAACATCTCTAAAAATAAAACAACCTACTCAGAGCACCCATGAGGGTAACTCTGACCTGTATCCCTTTATCTTTACATGAACAAAAATCCTCCCAAAAAATGGTCTGTAGACATGGCATCCATATTTCATCAGACCCTTAGTTGTCGTGTAGATTTAACATTCTTTGTGTCTGTATAACATTTATTGGTCTATTATGAGAGAGCTCTCTTTTGAACCAGTTATAAGAAAACCCAATTTAGCAAATGGTAAGTTATGTCCCTATCTTTGCCCCCTGAGTGATTTGATCTCAGGCACCACAGGAAGTTATGGAGGTTTGGAAGGAGAGCATGAACAGGAGACGCCAGGAGATCGAAGAACTTAGGGACACCTTGGGAAAGAGAAGAGACATAAGGGGGGAGGAAAGGGCTACTGGCAAAGATGAAATTACTTTAGAAATATTTCTACACTGGTTTCTATGCGGGAAACCTATAATACCAATCCCATTGAAAAGACTGGGTCAATAGAGTTACCTCCTGAACTCTCAATTTATAGCACCAACATTTTCTCTAACTTTGTTACAGCTGAAGGCAGGAGTCATGTTGATACAAAACACTATTACAACTCTTCTTGAAAAGAAGAAAAAGATTTTCACAAATGCTTCCCTTCTCGTTTATTGTCACTACCGTTTTTCCCCAGACTACTCTCATTCTCGGCCCACGTAGGAAATCAGAAGATAATTTAAAATTAAATGATGATGGCTCAGAGCTTCAAGCACTTAAAAAGAGAGAGGAAAGAAACGCATCACATCTTGACAGGGCTGCGAGTGAGGGCTGGAAGACTGCCAAGGAAGCCCATAAGAGCCATTGGCAAGAGGGGCTTTGGTACTTTGTGTGACCAGAGGGGACCTGTGCGACATTCTCCCTCATGCCCTGGGATGGGCATTTGAAGTCATGAAAACCTAGGGAAGAGTTGAGAAAGAATGGAAAGCAGGTGTACACAGAGCATTAGTGAGTTGGGAAAATCAGGTTGAACGCTTGATTTACTGGTTACCGTCTTGTAATATAAACTTTCTAGGCATTTCTTCCTGTACCTAAAATAGCCTCACAGAATATGAAGAAATAAAATAAAATTATATGTATGTATACACACATATACTTATATCCATATATATATATCCATATATATATCCATATATATATATATATACATACACCTATATATGTGCATGTGATGTGTATATATCACACACCCCACATGCACATAATTTTTAATCAGTACAGGGGTTGACATATAAAACACTTCTTCTAGTAATGGTATTAACTATTTTTATTATAGGATATAAAGCCAGCTCTTCAGCTTACTTTAGCATGAGTTCTACTTGCCCATATGTGATGATATGCAAATCACAAAAAGGGCCCTCCCGTTTAGCATTTTCCATATCTTTGCGAGGTTCTCTGACTGTTAGAAGTAAAAAAAGCATAGGTGTCAGAGTCTGACAAGTCAGAATTCAAATTTGTGCTCTGCCACTCACGAGCCATAAAACCTGGGACACGTTACCTTTCTGGGTCTCAGAGTCCACATCTGGATAATGGCGTTATTTATTATTTCACAACATGGCTGGGAAATTTAATGAGGTGAAAAGTATGTAACAGTGCTGAGCAGATTGCCTGGCATATAACATACACTAAATCAGGGGTTGGCAGACTTCTGCCCAGGACCAGATAGTAAATATTTTAGGCTGTGCAGGCCTAACTACTCAAGTTAGTCATCATAGCATGAAAGCAGCCAGAGACAATATGTAAAAGAATGAGTGTGGCTGTGTTCCAATAAAACTTTATTTAAAAAAGACCTGTGGGTCACTCTGGGCCTGTGATCTGTAGTTTGCAAATCCAAGCACTTAACCAATATTAGTTTCTTCCTCTTTCCCCACTTGTCTTCTTGGACATTTAGGTTTTCCATATGTGTAATGTTGAAAATGTTAGTTTATTTATTCAGCATCTGTTGTGTACCAAGGACCGCATAAAGCACAATGAAGAACAGAATGAATAAATTTTGCTTTTACCCGTGAGGGACTTAAGGAATAACAGAAAATGTTTAACTTATCTAAGTTTGGTCTTTCTTCTTAGCCAGAAAGTGATTTAAAAGTATTTATTTCATGGAGCTTTCATGACAAAGAATTATGTTTAAGTGTAGATGCAGTGGCAGCCATTGTGGAGAAACGGTTATGGGACTTAGCCTTTCTTCTCTGAAGAACTGTAAAACTGGGCAAAGCGTATGAATAAACTGTTTTCAGACGTTGGACAACAGATAGCACAGGACTGCGATGCTTGAGATAGGGAAAACACCATATTTTACTACAGCTTTCTGCCTGGGGCCACCATCCAAACCTCAGCTCAAATAAGTGAAGCCCAAATGAAAACAAGTTGAGCCCAATTTTTTTAAAAAGTGTGTTTGTTTCTTTTTGAGCAGTGGTATCACTGACTAGAGGCAGGAGAGAGTAGAGTTTGGGGCTGCTGATGTAGCAGGAAGTTACAGATCAGGTTACTGAGGAGTAGACAGATACATAAGATGGCTTCAGAAATCTGCATCAGGGTCTCCTTGAGTTTTGGGGTGAATAGAAAGCTGGGTATGCATAGATCAAGATTCAGTAAGATGAGGCAGAAAATAGCTATTGGATAACTGAACTGAGCAGAATCTTGGAGGTTGCATAGTACAGGAAGATGGAGTTACACCATCCAACATGGAGGGACCTCATAAACACCCCGGGCATTCAATTGAGACCCCGCAAAATTTATAACTGAAGAGTAGGGCTACTCTAGATTCATCATCAAAAAAGCTTAAAACCAAACCCTGATAGAATAAAGCTGATCTGTCAATAAATTAAATGCCATAACCAAATACAATAGTCTTAACATTCAGACTTCTATAACAGCATAGAATCCATAATTGAGTATACATAATATATGAGAAGATATGCAAGGAAGTAGGAAAATGTGACACTTAAGTAGGAGAAAAATGAGTCAATAGCAACAGACCCAGAAATAAGCACAGATCTTGAAATCAGCCGATCTGTTGCTCTTTTTTTTTTCTTTTGCCACACCCACCTCCCTTCCAGTCCCCGATCCCTAACCCCTAGCAACCACTAATCTGTTCTCTATTTCTATGACTTTTTCATCGCAAGAATATAATAAATTATATTACATAGTAGTCAACCTTTGGGGATTTGCTTTTTGCACTTGATTTAATTCCCTGGAGATACATTCAAGTTGTTGCGTGTATTGATAATTTGTTCCTTTTATTACTGAGTAATAGTCTATAATGTGGATGTATCATTGTTTGTTTCACTGCTCATCCATTGAAGGGCCTCTGGATTGTCCCCACTTTTTGGCTATTACAAATAAATCTGTGTACATATGTGGACAGGTTTTTTTGTACGGACATAAGTTTTCACTTCTCTGGGATAAATGCCCAACAGTACAACTGCTGAGTTCTATGGTAATCACAATGTTTAGTTTTGTAAGAAACTCTTTTCCAGAGTAGCTTTATCATTTTATAATCCGCTAGCAGTATATGAGTGATCCAGTTTTACTGAGTCTTTGTCACTGTTATTTTACTTCAGCCATTCCAATAAGTTACATGAGATGCATTTTAATTTTTTTAATGTTTATTATTATTTTTGAGAGAGAGAGAGAGACTGAGCACAAGTGGGGGAGGGGCAGAGAGAGAAGGAGACACAGAATCCAAATCAGGCTCCAGGCTCTGAGCTGTCAGCACAGAACCCCATGCAGGGCTTGAACTCACAAACTGTGAGATCACGACCTGAGCCAAAGTAGGACGCTTAACCAACTGAGCCACCCAGGGACCCCATATGAGTTGTATTTTAAACATAAAGACATAGACGGTTAAAAGAGAAAAAAAACCCATTGATCATGATAAAGATGCAATAATTACATCAAGGATAGACAAAGTAGAGTTCAAGGAAAAGAGTATTACCAGAGATAAAAAGGACTGTTTCATAATGACATAAATAATGAATTAATTATTATTCATCAAGAAGACAAAACAATCTTAAATGTGAATGCAACTGTGACAGAGCCTCAAAACGTGTAAGTCAAAAAGTGATAGGACTAAAAGCAAAAATAGACACATCCAGTATCAGAGTTGGACATTTTAACACTTTTCTCAGTAACTGATTTGACAAATAGACTAGAAACTCTGAAGATATAGATTTAAACACTGCTATCAGCCAACTTGACCCAATAGATAATTATAGCACACTATTCAACAATTTAGGACATTTTCTTTTGAAGTGTACATCGGATATTTATCAAGAGAGACTATTTGCTGAACCATTAAAATGTGTTCACAAATTTAACATTATTGAAATCTTTTAGAGCATATTTTCTGTCAAAAAATTAAATTAGAAATCAATAACAAAATATTGACACAGTTCTCAAATATTTAGAATAAGAAACACACTTCTAAATAATACATTCACCAAATAAAAAATTACAAAGATAATTAAGGACTATTTTAGTAAATGGTAATAAAAACATAAAGTATCGAAGTTTGTGGGGTACAGGGAAAACATTGTTTAGATGGAAATTTATAATGGCAAATCTTAGAAAGAAGAATGATTTTAAATCAACCATATATATTTGTACCTTAGGAAGATAGAAGAAGCAAAGGAAATTATACCCAAAGTGAACAGAGGGAAGGAAATAATAAGGAATAGAAATTGATGAAACCTAAAATGAACAGACAATAAAACAAATCAATGAAATAAAAAATTGATTATCAGAAAAGATGAATAAAATTGAGAATTGATCTTTCTCAGCTGGGGTTCTGCAAGAAAATTAGACTTAATAGTATTAGATTGTCTATTTTCTCTATTCTAAGTTACACAGCCAATACATTTTAGATCAGTAGAAAAAAGTTTATTTCATATTATACAATAGATGCTTTAGAGCATTAGGGCTTAATTCTTTTATGCAGTCCTACTTGGGAAGAGTTGTCCCAGCTATACTGATAAAATTTTTAATAGAAAATAGGAATTTCAAACTATCAATACCATAAATATAAAAGGGGCCATCACTATAGATGATGTGGACATTAATGATGAGGAAGAAAAATGCTATGAATGACTATGCCCTGAAATTAAAAAACTTAATAACATTATAACTGTGTTGAATTTAAATAAGTTAAATTTATAACTTAAGGGTGTTTGGGTGGCTCACTTGGTTGAGCAACCAACTCGATTTCAGCTCAGGTCATGACCCCAGGGTTCTGGGGTAGAATCCCCATGTCAGGCTCCACTTAAGATTCTCTGTCTCCCTCTCCCGTTCTTCCCTGCTCGCACACTCTCTTTCTCTAAAATTAAAATATAAATATATTTGAATTTAGAATAACTGAATTTAGAAATATATAATCAGATAGTATATTTGACAAAGTGGGATTTGTCCAAGTGAATGCAATATTGTTTCAACATTTGAAAACCAATTAATTGAATCAATTTAATAAAATTAATGAAATCAATTAAGGTACAATATCACATTAACAGATTAAAAAGAAAAATTATGTGATTAGCTAAAACGCAGAAAAAATACAAAATTTAACACTTCTTATGATAAAAACTTTCAGCATAGTAGGAATAGCAGGGAGTCTCTCAATCCAACAACACCTGCAGCAAATTAATGGTGAAATACTGAATGTTTTCCATATGATATTGGAACAAGACAAAGAAGGCTACTTCTATTACTTCTATTCAACATTGTGCTCCAAGTAGTGGCTAGTGTAGTAAAGCAAAAATAAAAAACATACAAAAGGAAAAATGGCAATATAAATATATACATAGAAAATTTTATGAGATTTATCAAAAAAGATCCTAGAACCAACATATGAATTTAGTAAGGCCACAGAATACAGTGTTGATATACAAAAA
Organism: Acinonyx jubatus; assembly: GCF_027475565.1. NCBI lineage: Eukaryota > Metazoa > Chordata > Mammalia > Carnivora > Felidae > Acinonyx > Acinonyx jubatus. Next base: position 46,450,722 of record NC_069391.1, read on the forward strand.
TTAATTGCATTTCTATGTAACAGCAACACAATTTGAAGATTGAATTTTAAAAACCCATTGCTTGCACTAGCTTCAAAACATTAAATAAATATACCCAAGAACTCCTCATTGAAAACTAAAAAATACTACTGAGGACAACTAAAGATCTACATAAGGGAATAAATAAACAATATTCATGGATTGGAGGAATAGGTCAATGTAAATTTAATGTAAGATGTAAAATTTCCAAAGTTTATCTATAGATTTTCAATGCAATCTCAAAATCCCAAGGCTTTTTTCTTCTAAAAATTGGCAAGTTAATTCTAAGGTTACTTGGAAATGCAAAGGACCTACCTAGAACAGTTTAAAAAAAAAATCTTGAAGAGGAGAAACAAATTAAAAGATATATACTAGCTGATTTCAGGACACACCATGAAGTTACACTAATGAAGTAAGTGTGATCATTGTGATAGTGACTAACAATAGATCTTTAAGCTTGATGAAACAGAATAGAGAGTTTGGAAATAGACAATTAGTTATATAGTCAATGTGATTTTTAACACAAGAGTCAAAGCTATATTCAGTGGGAAAAAAGAAATTCTTTTCAAGAAATGATGCTCAATCACTGGATATTCACAGCGAGGAGGACAAAAACCTCCAAATCAACTCAGCCCTAACTTCGCATTTCACTCAAAAATTATTTCAAGATGGGTTGTGGAGGGTGCCTGGGTGGCTCAGTAAGTTAAGCATCCTACTCTTAATTTTGGCTCAGGTCATGATCTCACAGTTGTGAGATCAAGCCCCACATCGGGCTTTACACTGAGCATGGAGCCTGCTTGGGATTCTCCTCTCTCCCCTTCTCTCTGCCCCTCCCCTGCTCATTCTCTCTGTCTCTCTCAACCCCTCCTCCCTACCCCGCCCTCCCTCCCTCTCTCTCTCCCTCTCCCTCTTTCTCTCTCTCAAAATAGATAAACGTTAAAAAAAAAAAAAGATGGGTTGTGGACCTGACACAAAAGCTGAAAGTATGAAGTTTCTAACACTATATAATGGAATATCTTCATAACCCTGAGATAGGTAAAGTCTTCTTGGAAAATAATAATCATAAAGGAAAGAATTGATACATTGTTATTCAAAATCATGAACTTCTGTTCACTAAGAGTATTCATTAAGAAAGTGAATAGGTTATTGTGGGAACAAATATTCATAATACTATACAAGTATATGGCAAAGGACTTGTATGTAGAGTATATAAAGAACACCTTCAATTCAACAGTGAGAAGAGAGATCAATAACAAATAGGCAAACTAGACACTTTGTAAAGGAAGATCTATAAATGACCAATAAACACTTGAAAAATTATACATTATTGGTTATTGGGGAATGCAAATTAGTATTAAAATATCACTATATTTATAGGATGGCTTAAATTTAAAAAGGCTGACAACACTAAATGTTGGCTGGGATGTGAAGCAATTAGAGTCTCTCACATCACTGGTAAGAGTACAACTGGTACAACCAACTTGGAAACTGACAATTTCTTATAAAATAAAACATGTTTCTACCTTATAACCAAATAATTCCACTCCTAAGTATTTTACCAAGATAAATATGTCCACATATTGGACATATGTCCACAAGAAGCCTTTTATATGAGTATTCATTGCCACTCTATTAATGGCCCCAAACTGAAACAACCCAAATGGCCACCAGCAAGAGAATGAAAAGACATATTATAGCCATCAAAGGAAACTGTAGTTAGCAATTAAAAGGAGGGGATAGATTTAGACATCTCTAAGGTAGAATCAGCACCAGTTAGTGACTGAAGATGGCTTTGAAAGGATTAGGAGAAAGGAAAAAAATATATGAAGGGGAGAAAAGCCTTAGGGATGAGAATAAGTGTATAGATTAAGATTCTCTGAGATTTGCTTAGAAACATTTTTTTCCAGTGTGAAAATAGGTTTCTTTATTAATTGAATGTTCCAGGTGGTTAGAATTCATTTGTTGCCTCGTTTCAACCTCTTTTGTCCCTTTCCTGAGCCAATTTTCAGTGACTTCAAAGGATGTTTTAGCACTGTGAGTGTACCAAGAATGGTCTTGAAGAGTACTTAGTGTGCTTTAGTACTCTCCTCTTTTCTTTTTTTCCACAGTAGGCTTCACGCCCAGTGCTCAGCCCAATGAAGGGCTTGAACTCAAGACCCTGAGATCAAGACTTAGCTCAAGCTGAGATCAAGAGTTGGACGCTTAACCGACTGAGCCTCCCAGGTGCCTTCCCCCCTTTTCTTTAAGATTTTATTTTTAAGCAGTCTCCACACTCAACTTGGGGCTCAAACTCAACAACCCTAACATAAAGAGTCATATCTTCCACCATCTGAGCCAGCCAGGTGCCTCTCCCTGTTCTTTCTGTTGATGTTTTTGAAGTTTGGGTACTTGTGGGACAGCGGTGGAGTGGATGCCTGCTTAGTTACCTTTCTCTTAGATTGTGTTGCAGCTACAGGGATTTGGGGCTGAGATGCACTATTCTGAGTGTTCCAGAATGATGATAAGAAAGGAGGGGAAGAGCATACAATGCTCTTGTATGAGGAGTGTATATACCTCAAGTCCTTCAGGAGCCGGTCATCACATTCCTTGAGTTATTTTCTGTAATAGGGTTGTTTTCTTCTTTACTAGTGGGTGAATTTCTTGAGGGCAATGGCTGCCTTATTCATCTTTTTCCTCCCTGAAGTTTATCATGAAGTAAGGTGGCATTCAATGAAAAGATGCTGACAGAGGGAGTAAATTTGCCTCTGGACATTTTATTATCACTACTTCTTCTGAGATACAAAGTTTTGTTATTAAAAACAACAACAATAAAAGTAAACGACAGTTACAAAGTGAATTTTTAAAGAACTTTCCTCTCACAGAAAGGGGAAATAAGACAAGCCCGGTATAAAAACAGAAAGACCCTTGACTAAAAGTGACATTTAAAAACTAGATTGGAAAGATAAGAGAGAAAAAGGAGAGGGAAATCAGATACTCAGGCTTTCTGAACTCAGAAAAGAAAAAAGCAGAAGAGATCAAAAAATCAAAACTCCATTAAGGGAAACAAATGGGAAGTAAAGGGAATAGTATATCCCTGCAAGAGACAGAAGCATTTTGATTTAGCTGTTGAAACAGAGGAAGGTCGCACAAAAAGAGAGAGAGGTCACACAAAAACACAGGGAGGTTACGTGAAAACTGCCCACTGGTACTCGGGAGTGAAGCTGGGGTTGACATTCGCCTTGATCTCACCCTGTACTTGGTGATCTGCTCTCTAGATTATGCACCTCTTGATATTTACCCAAAGACGTGATAAGCAGCTTAGAATAATGCCTGCCCATGAAGGATCCCTGCTACCACAACTCAGCCACCTTGCATTTTTCTAGCCACTGTCCTGTCCTGTCAAACTCTTTGACCTTGAAACCACTTTGGCTTTACTGTTCACTCAGTGTGTTCCATTCAAAACACGGTATAATTTCTGATATCTTCCACGTCTAACAAAGGGGGTTAGTATGAAATGTATTCTTTTGAGTATACAAGAATGAATATGAAGAAGGAAAGTAAAATAATTACGTTAATAGCAGGATGTGTGGCTTTCTTCCTTGACTGTTACTGGGCATTTGAAGTCCACAAAGTAGGCACTGTGGTCTGAGAAGCAAGTTTCTTCTGGTCCAGTGTCACCTTCTACAAAACCAAAATAGGTTTAGATTTTATTTTTAAATATAAATATTCAAAGAGAGTTGATATTTGAGAATGAAGGAGGATACATTAACAGAAAATGCTTTCAGAATGAGGTTGTCATGAATTATATATTAGACACGCAAATGTTTCAACCAAAACATCGGCTGAACCTGGACAAGTCATTGAGTGTTTGCCTCCACGTTAAGCAAAACTTTGGGTGAAGAAAATCTGGGAAGAAAGCAGCAATAATTTTATGCTTTGGGAGTTTGGTCATTAGTTTCATATTTGCCGCTGTAAAAAACTGTCACAAATGTAGTGGTTTCAAGATCCACCAATGCATTATCATATAGTTCTGTAGGTCAGAAGTGCATTATTAAGTGTCGTGGGTCTAACACCAGGTCAGCTGCAGGGCACCACTTCTTTCTGAAGGCTCCATGGGAGAAAGTGTTTCCTTGCCTTTTCAGCATCTAGAGGCTGCCCACGCTCCTAGGTCTTGGCCCCTCCCCATTTCCCTCTCCAAAGCCTGCTTAGTGGGTGAAGCCCTCCTCCCTTCTCATCACTTTGACTTCCCCTTCTGTCTCCCTGGACTGCTTTTACTTACCCTTGTGATTCCACTGGGCCCACCTGGGTAATCTATTTTAAAGTCACTTGATTAGCAATCTTAATTCCAGCTGCAGCCTTAATTTCCCTTGTCAAGTAATTTCCCTCGTCAGGTAGCATACTCACTGGGGATTAGGGTGGGGACATCTGTGGGGCATTCTTGCTCTGTCACAGCTAGCTTTTGATTTCCGCCTCTGACACAGCATGCTATATGATGGCAGCCCTTCCTGAACTTGGACAGTCCCAGCTACTTTGCTTTTAAAAATATAGAGGGGCTCCTGGGTGGCTCAGTCGGTTGAGTGTCTGACTTCTGCTCAGGTCATGGTCCCATGGTTCGTGGGTTCGTGCCCCACGTCTGGCTCTGTGCTGACAGCTCAGAGCCTGGAGCCTGTTTCAGGTTCTGTGTCTCCGTCTTTCTCTCCCCCTCCCCAGCTTGCACTTTGTCTGTCTGTCTGTCTGTCTCTCTCTCTCTCTCTCTCTGTCTCAAGAATAAATAAACATTAAAAAAATTTTTTTAAATAAAAATAAAAATATAGATGTCCTAGCCAGCCCAAGTACACAATTGACCCCAACACATCATAGGAAAACATTTGAGGCTATTAAAATATGCAAAGTGTTTGTGAGTTGCTTTTTCAAAAAGTTTTTTGGTCTTTTACCCACCAAAACTAAGTTATAAAAACTTGATAATCCTGCCAAGAGACTTCTGATAAACTATTTTGTAATTATGTTTATAGTTAGCAGAAGTAGGGGTTAGGTTCGCTTTTGTTAAACACTCCCTGTGATACTTTATTGATATTTTAGTTGCCTTTAAATGACATGTGATGCTTTCCTAAATTTCGACTGGATTCTCTCCTTCCATGGACAGCTGCGTATAAGAGTTTTCTAAAAAAAAAAAAAAAAAAAAAAAGTTGATCCAGTTTTGAGGCCCTGGTTACAGGCATGCCCCATTCTTGAGCAGCTTTATGAAATCTGTACCTCAATCACTTCCCTCGTCAGGTTCTCACACTCTGAGGCCCCTAGGCCATTATGCACTAGCCTTAATTAATTACCCAGGGGCCCGGGTGCCAGACCACCAGTCCCTGTGACCTAGAGCCTCCGGAACTGTTCGAATTAGCCAATCCGCAGGGAGTACAGGACGCCTGGACGGAGCTGCGTTCCATTTGCCATCCATAAGCTGCTCCCTCTTGCCCCAGCTTGCTGTTACCTTGTCCTGGGTGGAACCCCCTGTTTGACCCTGCCTGACAGCCTTCTCTCATTTGGAACCCTAAGTTACAAAGAGTTCTGCCTCTCATCTCTCCGAGTGCCAGCGTGTCATGTCCCACCATCAAAGAATCTTTAAATCTTATAAAACAGTGAGCTTTTCATCCATCTACCTATTCTTCCACACCACTACTATTTATGGCACGTTCAGTGTGGGCAAGCCCTGTGCCAGGCCACAGGGGTGATTACCGTGTGGTCCCTGTACCCAAAAGCTATTAAAGATGCAGATTTCTCTTCTACCTGGGCTCTAGCATATTGCCAAGAGTTTCCTGCCCTACCCCACTTTGGAAAATCATTTGCTGCGGAAATTTATAGCTATGCATTGCTTTTGCACAACCCAATCAAGGTAGTTGGAAATGTGTTTGCATAAGAATTTTAGGAATGAGACATTCCATCTCAGCTTACATGGATTTCATTTGCCACAACACTGATTGGATATACTCTTTTAAGCACTTAGGGCCACTTGAAGATACTGACTCTTGCCAACACTTCTCTGCAAGATGCCTTTGATGCATGAACTGCTGAGGAGAAGAAAAAACAGAAAACCTACCGTAGTTAACATTGTGAACCAGCTGTGTCAGAAAAGAAATTCAAGCAACATTTTACCAAATGGTGCCCTCTGTAAAGAGTTTTGTTTTTTTTTTTTTTTTTTCTATCAGAGGCAGCAAGGATAGCATTTGTTTGAATGACCACTTCCTTTTCTTGCTTTTGTAGGGCAGCCAGAGCCATTTTAGCAGGATGGGAGACATGTCTCCAGCTCGTTTGAAACATGTCTCTGGTGGACAGGGAACCGTATGATTCACGCTTAAAGTTCTCTGTTGTTAGGAAGGGATGAAACCGCTTTGACTTCGGGAGGACCAGAGGTGTTAGGAGCTGCCTGGCATTTTGACTGTGTTTTTGAGACGAATGTGTATGTATGGCTGCCTCGGGAGAAACCACACACAACAGAACCTGCAGCGAGTTAACTCTGGGTGATATATTGCCCCTCGCCATTAGTCGTATCACATGCAAGGTAAACAGAGTGGAGTAATTTGCTACTTTCCTGGGTTCTGTTAGGTATATGTGTTTATTTAATCAGAACTAAATGATATTACGTGAGGTTCCCCTTGCCCTCCTGAGGAATCCAGATTCAACACTTTCAGCGCTGTTCAGTGCTGGAGAGCGAAGAAAGTGTAACCATAGTGATGGAATGGAAATGATTTTCTTTGTTCAGAGGCTTCAATATCCAACAGACATTACAGTTTTCAAGGTCAAAAATATATTAGGATGAGATAAAAATTAAAGAAAAATGTGCTGGCTTAGCTACAAAAGCTAATTTAGTTTATGCATTATAAATTATGTTAAAATGAGTAAAATGAGATTTCTCAGCAAGAACTAAATGTGTGGTTTCACAAAACTAATTTCCAAAGATGAACATGATTACAGAATTTAGCTTTAAAAGCTTTTCAGGCCATCAGAAAAAACAGCAAAGCTATCAATTATCAGACTTTAGTGGTGCCTCTGTCAGAAATATAATGGTATTTTTAGCATTCTGCTCAGCATTTACTAAATTAAGAATGTCTACAAACAAATCAATTAATTGGGACATTATTTAATTAAGTAAAACATGTGATCTGCCAAAGAACCTTAAGCAGACAATTGTAACAAATATCCCAGTAGCCTTCTTCTCCTATTGAGGGAGATAGCAGGCCAGCAGTAAGAAGGTGGAAGCTACAGAAAATGAAATGTTGATCAAACAACTAAAGACAGCCTCTTTTCTGATTCGTACTGCATACTTATGTAATTTTAAAAAGTGCTTGTTTTGAAAATCTGTGATTTCCTGGGAGAAGGTCAGTGCTATCTGCCAGTCATTCCTGTTCTGTGAGGTGGATGTGTGGCATTTTTTAGGTGTAGCAATGCGTATATAAACATAAAAGAATCCGCATTCTCACGCAGGGCACCCTGGATGCCAGGAAGTTACTGGGTTCCTAGTTTTTGATTCCATATTTCTGGAAAGCTAAAGAGTTCAGATCCAGTGAAAGTTTCTTTTGGGCCCCGCTAGAAGCCAGGCACTTTCCAGCCAATCATCTCATTCTGCCCTTTAAGGGTCCTGTGAGTCAGGTATCCAGACCCCAGTTTTAAATGAGAGACTGAGGGTCAAGGAGGCTAAGTACTTTGGGGGCGCCTGGGTGGCTCAGTCGTTTAAGTGTCCGACTTTGGCTCAGGTCATGATCTTGTGGTTCATGGGTTCGAGCCCCGTGCCGGGCTCTTTGCTGAAAGCTGAGAGCCTGGAGCCTCTCTCTCTGTCCCTCCTGGGCTCAATACTCTGCCTGTCTCCGTCTCAAAACCAAACATTGAAAAAAAAATTTTTTTTTTAAAAAGAGGTTAAGTACTTTCCCTATACTCATACCCCTGGTAATTTCAGAGCTAGGATTTAGATCCATGGCATGTGACACCCAGTCCTGAACACTGTCCATTATTCCAGAAAACCTTCTCTTCGGGAAAGCCAGTGTGGACTAGGCTGGATTTAAATGCAGTTGCACAATAAAATGCCACCTTGTTTGCCAACAGAGTCCTCTGAAATAACATTGTCTTAAAAGAGAGTTAAGCAATGATTTGGTTGGGGAAGGAGGGATCAGAGGCTGTCATCAAATACTGCTTGAACAAGTCAAAGTATCTAATTGCCTAATCCCATGAGGCAACATGGAAAAGATAAGACTGCCTCTTCACCTACAAACAACCCAGACTAGAGTTCTCACCTTATGGGAAGTAATTGCAAGTATGGACCGAGAGTAAGTTAAATGCAGTGAGGTGGAGAGCAGTGACATGATACTGGGTGTTCCATAGCAATGTTGTGACCTGTTAGAAACTTTAAAAATCTAATTCCTCCCTTTTTGTTAATGAGCATTATCTCCTCACACATATCAGAAGAATGAGCTTGTGTGTTTGGGAATATCTCATGAGCTCTATCAAATATCCTTTGAAATAATTTTCAGAAATCATTTGATCTGAGCCATTATTACTGGTTGTACCCAGGTAACTGTCACTATCCAGCCATCCAGGCAAGTCGGTCTCCTAGTGCCCTTTGTTCTTTCTTTGTTCCCTTTTCTCTTCTCAGATCAGGGTGTGTCCCTGCCACGATTATACATCTGAGCTTTCTTACCCTGCTGGGTTTATCTTTCTGAAAACTTCTCAAATAAGACATGAATGTAAGTCTACAAATCATGGGATACCTGATAACCTGCAAATGATCAAGAAACCATGAGAACATGAAAGTGCTTCCAAATTGTTGTCTCCTGAAATACTAATTTTTAAGTCAAAGCTTTGTTACTTGTTATTCTCCACGTTTTTATTACTAAGTAATAGATTAAACTTTCAATGACATGCCGTGTGGGAAATTTATAACTTTTCCACTCAATTCTAAAAATAACTTACTATGTTCGTCGTCAAATTGTAGAGAAAACATCCTAATTCTCAACCCATACCTGATGACTGAGGTGGGTGCCAGATGCCACGGCTGGAGCTACCGGAAGGGGCACCGACGGACTTTACTCTTGGCTCAGGATAGACAGCGGGTGAGCAAAATGCTTGGCTATAATTAGAGTAATTTTGTATGCGATGGGGAGAAACAACTCCTGAAATATCAGTGTGGGATTCAATAGCAAAATATGTCTAGACATCTGAAGTCTTCCACACTGAAAGAAGTTATTGAAAAATGATTCATTTTTACATCCTCCACCTGCTGCCTTATTCTTCATAATATTGATTTGTGAGAGAAAGAACTTTTCCAAATGATAGTACTGAGATGTGTTGCTAATAAGGTACATAATTTAACCACTCAGCCTTATTGAGCATCAACTATGTGTTAGATGCTGTTTAGAAAAATCAGAGTAACTGTCTTTATCTTAATTCAATTTTCATAAAAATTTTCTTTTGTCATTCATATGCTTCAGAGTTTAGGATCAACTGAACATGGATGATATTTGATTTTTTTTTTCAGAGCAGGAAATTATGACTTTGAAAATATGGTTTTCATGTACGGATAGATATTTATCATTATAAAATTAGAGTTGTTCTTCTCTGTTGGCTCACTAATCTGGATACTTTAGAGAGTGCTTTAGACATTCTCCTGCATCAGTTGTTGTTTTTACCTGTAAGTACAAGAATAAGGTCTAAGAGTACCTAAACAAGTAGTTTGGTTTTCTCACACATCAAGGAGTCAGAATACAGGTGGCTACTCTTGTTTGAGCAGCTTGGTGTCAAGGGCAGCATCTCTGTAATTTTCCTGATCATATCAATATGGCTGCTGCTGCTCCAGACATCATGCCTGTATTCCTGAAGGACATAGAGGGGCAGGCATAGTGTTAGAGGTATATGCTTCTTTTATCATAAAGCATAATTTTCTGGGTACTCCAGCAAACTTCAGCTTACAAATCGTTTGGCTAAAAGTCAGGTTTCCGGCCCTTCCTAGATTCAAGGAATGTGAGACAGTGGGTGTTCAGGTATTTGGGAATGGATCTCAGGTTACCTATGCAAAAGTCCCTGGCACCTCTTGCAACCAAATTTTTATTTTAATGACTAGGATTGATACTGTGGCTGAGTGAATTCAGCTATAACTTGAGGCTTTTTGTATAGGAAAAGAAAATGGACTTAAAATATATCACTTGGATGTAAATCTCAACTCTTTAGTTCCCATGTTAGGATCCTAAGCAAGCTCTTTACTTTCTGTAAGCTTCAGTTTCCTCGTGTACAAAGGGAGAGAAGAATTCCCTTCTGTAGGCATGCTGAGGATTGAATGTATAAGATGTCTTAGGGTATCAAGTATAGATTTGAATAGATAGAAATTCACTGAATTGCCCATTTATTCATTATTTCTTTCATTCACATATTCAGTTGGCCAAAATAAATTTTATTTAGGAGAAGCAGTCAAGAAGAGGCCACCACTGGTCAGGTTTGCATCAATGAGGCCAAAGATGCAACAGTTGGTCATTTCAGGATCTTGTTCCTGAGGTGTGTGTGTGTGTGTATGAGCGCGTGCGTGCACGAGCATGTTGTGCGTGTGTGTGTGTACACATGCATGCTTACGTGCAGGTGTTTGTGGTTATTCCTGCCTCTAGAATGGCGATGAGGCAGAGAAGGAGGGAGAAAGGAAATTAAATTTTATTGACCGCCTCCTACATGCCTCTCTTATCCTCATATTGTTTTTACCTGATGAAGCTGATATTTCTTTTCTTCAATGTTCAACCAGGCCATTAAGCTACAAGCAGAATGGCTTTGACCTCTCATATTTCTAAGTTGCACATATTATACAGATTTTTCATCTTATTCAATCTTTTATTTCCCTGGGAGTCCATCAGAAGTTCCTGGGGGCTGAGCAGAAACACAGAGACGGTTTTGTTAAACACTGTTCAAGGTCGCACCCCAAATCTTTCCTTACTTTCAACCTCCAACGAATATTCCACAAATAGATTGGTACCTAATTATCTCTCTCCTGAGAGTATATTCCTTTCCTATCTAGAATTCTTCCATCCAGTTCCTATCAGAGATAAAGAGTAGCCACTACTCAAGACTAATTTGGAGTCTGAACTTTAGGAACTACTGTCCACTTTTTCAAGTATTGCGTCTTTTCTGAAGTTCATTGCACCATCTTTGCTTCCATGCCGGTCTGCCCAGATGTAGCCTACATGGCATATCCAAATTTGCTATGGGTTTATTCCCCAGACCCATGATCTGGAAACCTTGCCACATACAGATTATATAACATTGTCACGTGCAGTAATTTCTAAATATGAACATGTGAACATATGAATAAATATGTTTTCTGAACAGGGTAACACATTCTCTTTTTTTCCTTTACTCATCCTTCTGTCCATTTATCCATTCTTCCCTTCCTTCCTCCCTCCATCCTTGTTTGTCTCTATTTCTCTCCTTTTCCCTCTCTCTCTGCCTCTACCTCTCTCTCATCAGAATAATCTGCAAAAGAGGGGCACTTTGAGGGATGACAAGCAATCTGTATGTAACACACTGATGTGTTCCTCACAGATTGAGAAATGATCCCTCCTGAAGGATGGTCCATGGAATCAAACCAGTCATTGAATTGTTGCCAGAGATGCTCTGATCAGCCTCTGTAAAAGATAAAAATAGACATGATGATTAGAGTTAAGTAGTAATTCCTCACTTTCCTCTAGAGGGAGCTAATGGTCAGGCTAGAGAAAACCAACAGTGAGCTTGGTCAAAAACTAGTGAGAAAGCTCAAAGGGAGGCAGCATCACAAGACTGAGTGGAGCTTAGCAACTAATCCTAAACCTGTGGACTTAAAAGACATCAGACACTCCCAGGAAAATATCTGAGAAACAACTGTTGTGAACCTCATCTTAATGCTATTTGCTCATGCTATAATGCTAATATCTTGATTTCAGTCCTAGAGACTAATTCAAAGATAGTATGAACTTTCAGCCACCTGTCTATTTATCTGTCAACTTCCTGTTAAAATTTGTTGAGCTCATATTATGTACCTAATGTTGTCCCAGATTCTGGCCATGCCAAATCAAATGGTCATTGTCCCTAACCTTAAGGAATTCACAATCTAATGGCGAAAATAAATATAGAAGCAGAGAGTTAGAGTTTAGTGCAAAAGTGCTCATTTGAAGATATACATGTTACATAATATTAGGGAAGAAAGCAGATGGGAGATTAGCATCAGGAATTGATCAACCTACCTATAGCCATCTCAGAAACCAGGAGATAGGCTGACAAGGCATGAGACAGGGTCATCGTAAAAACCCTTGGGTCAGGAGCTTCCCATCACCTACCATATAACTTCTTCACCTGACATGCAAGGCTCACCACTCCACAGTTGGCTCTCAACTCCTACTGGTGGTTTGCAGAACATGTCGTATTATTTTATGTGTTCATTTCATTGTATATGCTGTTTCTACCACTTGATATCCTCTCTTCTTTCATTCTGCCCTCTTATCCATCTGATATTTAGACTGAACCACCCTAGTCAATTTTGGATTGACTTCATGCTTCATTGGGTGTCAGCTCAGTTATTACCTATTCAGAGATATCTTTCCTTCTCACTCAGTCTAAAGTGGCAACTCCATCCACATTCACCATCACATCACTCTTTTTTATTTTCCTCAAGGCACTTTTCTATATCTGAATTTCTAGTTCATTTATTTCTTTACAGTCTGTGTAGATCTTGATTAAGAAGTAAATGCCATGAGATGGGCTTTGATGGTCTTAGTCACTGCTGTATCTTATGGTCTAGAATCAAGCCTAGTGCATAACAGGTGTGTACTAAACATATGTTGAATTGATGAAATAATTAACCAGTAGATCAATTTTTTCCACTAGGGTGCATGCCTCTTGGGAAAAGGGATCATCACTTTCTTTTTGTGTATTCTATGTCCTTGGTATATTCTCTGACACATAGTAGATAGTCAGTAAATATTTATTGACAATGAATGGGGGCCAAAAAGAGTTCTTTCCATCACCAATGAATTCCATCATTTCCTCCCAAAACAATTAAATAAAGATTATTCAACACCACTTGGCACACAAATTATATGATTCCTATTGAAAATCAAATCAATATGTAGAGAATCTTTTGGGGCAAATCTATTTTGAGGAGCCATTTTTATTGTTAATAATTTTATCAAATAATTTTATCCTTGTATCTGAAGAGAGCTCACTTAGTATCAGATTTCCTGGTGGAAGAAGCTCCATTATTTAGTTCTCATTTCTCCAAAGGCTCAAGGGGAGAGTGGGTGGTGAGGAAGTCGTTTTCTCTCTAAACAATGCCTTCTGAAACTTTCCCTTGAACAGAAAGTAGTGAACATTTTTTTCCAAGTTAATCACACATTTTAATGTATTAGAACCTTGGAAATATTTTGAAAATATGTTATAAATCTGAATGAATCAAATTATCTGGACCTTAATTTATTCAAAACATTGCCTTGGGTCATTTGGAGGGAAAGAATACTGAATCTTTGCCCCCAGGCAGTGTATAACTGTTGATGCAGACAGGATAGTTGGCACACAAAAGGTAGTAAACTGCCCAATGAAGGGATCGCTTGTGAAATGATAGAGGAATTCAAAAAGAATGGCTGGCATGTCTAGGTCTCACGCTGAACAAAATTGAAGAATCACTCGGGGCCTTTGGGTAGCTCAGTCAGTTAAACTTCTGACTCTTGATTTTGGCTCTGGCTCATAATCTCAAGGTTACATGAGCCCAAACTCTGTGTTGGGCTCTGCACACTGACCTTGGAGCCTGCTTGAAATTCTCCCTCTCTCTGCCCCTCCCACTCTTGTGCTGTCTCTGTCTCTCTCCAAATAAATAAATGAACTTAAAAAAAAAAAAAAAATCAGCCAGTACAACCTGCCTTTCCTGCAAACTTTTCACACATATTCCCATTTGGAGTAGAAGTGTTGGAATTGGAGAATGTATATTTCAACCTTTGGAATGATTTGAATTATCCAAAGTTTCAATATATATTATTTTAAGCTAACATAAATGATTTTCCACAAGAAAATTGTATATTAGGAGGATAGTGATGTTAAAAAGAAATATCCTGGGGTGCCTGGGTGGCTCAGTCGGTTAAGCGTCCGACTTCACCTCAGGTCACGATCTCGGGGTCTGCGAGTTCGAGCCCCGCATCAGGCTCTGGGCTGATGGCTCAGAGCCTGGAGCCTGCTTCCGATTCTGTGTCTCCCTCTCTCTCTGCCCCTCCCCCGTTCATGCTCTGTCTTTCTCTGTCTCCAAAAAAAAAAAAAAAAAGTTAAAAAAAAAATTTTTTTTAAATAAAAAGAAATATCCTGGAAAGAACCTACCCCAACTCCTTATATGTTCCAAAGGCTTGCAGTACCTCTCCCAAATCAACTTACAGTGACATATCATGAGTATGTATCTCCCTCACTTGGACAAAGCTGCATGGAGACCGTTTGTCTTCTTCTAATAAAGTGTTTGATGGAGTAGGTGGAGTGTTCATTAAAGTAAGGAACGAAAACTCTTTTATCCTCCCTTGTGCTACACTTGGCTTAAGCTATTGGATATCTCTGATCATGTTGGCTTCTCTTCAGTTTTTTGAATTTACCAATCTCTTTCCTTCCTCAGACTTTTGCAAATTCCTTCTCTTTTCTGAGAAAGTTTTCCGTGTTCTCATTCTCTAGCCATGTCCTCTGGCACTATCACCTGCTCAGAAAGAACCACTCTATTTAAAGTAGGTACTCTCTGCTACAGGGTGCCTGGGTGCTTCAGTCGGTTAAGCATCCGACTCTTGGTTTTGGCTCAGGTCAGGATCTCACTGCTTGTGGGTTCAAGCCTTGTGTCAGGATCCATGCTGGCAGTACAGAGCCTGCTTGGGATTCTCTTTCTCCTTGTCTCACTGCTCCCCACCCACCGTGCTCGCGCTCTCTCTCTCTCTCTCTAAACAAACAAACAAACAAACAAACAAAAAAGTGGGTACTCTCTGATACTAGCTCAGCTCCTTGTTTTTTCCCCCTAGTAATATAGCTAATGTTTCATTATTATCTATTTCCTTCTCCACCCCACCCAGTACCTGCTGTTTTGTAACCTTCATGATGGCAGGCACATGTCTTATTGTCCATTCCTGCACTTCCAGCTCCTAGCACAGTGCTGGGTACACAGAAGTCACAAATCTTTGATTGAAGAAATAAGAAATGCTCCTGTATCAGACCCACCTGTTAGTAACATTTTCTGTCAGGCTGCAGTACACATATAAATGTAGTGGTTTGTGATTTAGGCATAGCTTCCTATGCACAGATGTAACCCCACATCTTTTTTCACTGATTTAGCAATGCGGTGTATTGACACAGCATGGTAGGAAATCATTTGGATGTAATGTACAGTTTCGGAAGGAACAGAAGGAGAGCATGAGTTCTTTGAGAGTGAATATCTCATTTGGGAAGGTGAAGTATGTGATAGGCTCTGGAAAGCACGTATGTTGATAACTTCCTATGGTTTACTGTTTGGGATTTCTTGGCCACCTGAACTCTTCATGCATTCTGTCTCTGTCTCTGTCTCTTTCTT
The DNA here is from genome assembly GCF_027475565.1 of Acinonyx jubatus. Classification (NCBI taxonomy): domain Eukaryota; kingdom Metazoa; phylum Chordata; class Mammalia; order Carnivora; family Felidae; genus Acinonyx; species Acinonyx jubatus. Next base: position 46,466,290 of record NC_069391.1, read on the forward strand.
TCTCTTTCTCTTTTTTTCTCAGAATGTGGTTCGTGGATCAGTAGAGTAGGCATTATCTGAAAGCTTGTTAGAAAGATGATTCGATTAGCTTCCTACCTTCTCCCTGTTATTGCCACCAAATTAGCTTTTCCATCACCAGTCACTCTCTTTTGCCTCAGTGGTTATGCATAATGGAGTTTCTTAGTGTCTCAAAGGTCTTAGTTCTCTGGACAGCTATAAGCCCTCTGTGATGCGTGTGAGGCTTCCAGGTGTCTGTGAACTTGCCTGAATGTGAAACAGATCTTCTGTGAGCCCTTGCATTGGAGCTTCGGCCACATAAATTGCAATCAAAAAGAAAGATAGTAACACCAGCAATAATACATGCGTTACATTTCCATGGTGTTTCTCTCTTTTTAAAGCACTTGAATTTGTTATATTCACTGTGTTCTCTAAAAACTCAGGGATGGGGTAGAACTGGTGTTATTACACCTGTTTTGCAGATGAAGAAACAAAGCTCATAGAGATGAATCTAAGTCCCAGATAGCATACTTGGCACATCTTTGGACTTCAGTTCTTTTTGCACTGCGCAAATCAAATCAAGTAAAAACCGAATGTGGGGATGCCGTTATGACAGAACATGGCTGCTGTTTTAAAGATTTGTGAAGTCATCGGGAAAAGCTTAATATAAGCTTTAAGGCCCCAAGAAAAGGTCTTCATGCCTTGTGGGCTTTTAATGCTAAAATATTTTATTAAACAGAAAAAACCTGAGAAAAATATTTCAGATGAGAGATGCCATTTGAAAGCAGCTGAAAGCCTTACCAGCAACATTTTGACAAGTTTGCTTGTGTTGAGGCCATCACTCTCTTCTTCTGTTGTGTTTGAAAATGCTCGAGGAATGCCACCTCTGTTGTTTGCATCTCTTCAATTTATGACCACAAATGAATTTTAGTTCAAATGGGATTGTTTCGGGATCAGGTGTTTTATGCCAGCTTCAGAATAAATCCTCAGGTATACCTCTAAGATGGCTGCACTCTTTCGTGATGAGACTGACTGTTGACTGGAAACCATGGCATTTGAAATTCCTACTCAGAATAAGCAGAAGATGAATTGTTTTATTTAAAAAAAATTTTTTTTCCCCTTTCTCAAGGAGAGATTGGTTTCACACCTTTGGAAAAGACTAAATGTGCTTTCTCATATTCTCTTCAGGACACTTGGGTTACTTTATGTGTCCAATGTAATAAACCTCTTCCCATGTATGGGAAGGGGCGCCTGCCTGACTGCTCAGGGCCACGCAGACGTTCTCTTGGCTGTGAAACACTAGGAGCCGAAAGACAAATAGGGCACTGGCTTAGCCGGGAGATCTTTCCTAGAGAGCTTTCTCTGCTCTGGGTACCCTGATGCAACCACCTACAGTCTTTCTATTCCCAGGCCAGGCCTTATTGCCTGCACCCCCCAAAACCCTGAACGCCCCTGCTTCCGGCTGCCTCGGCCCCTATTTGGGTCCTTTCCCTTGGCTCTCTCAGCAGTGTCCCTAATTTGGTCTTCAGATTTCCCAGAACTAATGAAGCTTTTCTTTCCTTTGAATTTTTTTTTTAGACATTCATCTCTTTTCCTTTACCATCTCCCCTTCCTTCTGCTCTGCTTCTTCTTCCTCCTCCTCCTTTTTCCTTCTTCTTTGGGACAATCCTGTACTCCTTTTGGCTTCTCTGCGATCAGTTTTTCATGTGAGATGAAGACCAGTCTTTTCTGGTGAAATCATGGAAGTCCCAGGATATTGACAATCTGAAGGAATCACTGTAGAAACGCGTCCATTATACTAAGAGAGTAGCATTGTCCAAATGGTAGGACACCGTTTGCCTAATACCTATGTATTTAACCTGGACCCCTGATAAAAGGAAGTCCCATTTTCTCTGCTCTGTTCATGACAGGAAAAGCCTGTACCTTCTCATCTTGTTGCTGCACCAGGTCAGCATTTTTATTTAGCTGCAGTTGTGCAATTACCTACATTTTATCACTTTCCCTACTGTTCCTGACTTTACCTTCACCATGATAATAGATTTAGTCTCTGTGATTTTTGATAATTTGAGATTTACTCTTCAGTTCCCTCTGTATGTAACATAATTAAGTCCTGACCCTTGTGACCCAACCCTGGGGCTGCTTGATGCGGTTGGTTTTTCACTCCTCCTACTGCAGCCTTCAAGAAGTGCTCAGTTGACAGACCCAAGTCTTAAACTTCTGTTTCATAATTAAATAGAGCTGATAATCCGTGTTTAAGAAATCCTTGCCTGGGAGCGCCTGGGTGGCTCAGTCAGTTAAGTGTCTGACTTCGGCTCAGGTCATGATCTCACAGTTTGTGACTTTGAGCCCCACATTGGGCCCCATGCTGACAAAGTGGAACCTGCTTGGGATTCTGTCTCTCTCTCTCCCTCTCTCTCTGCCCCTCTGCCACTCATACTCACTCTCTCTCTCAAAATAAATAAATAAACAATAACAACAACAAAAATCTTTGCCTGATTAATGCGATGAAGCACAGGGCTATCCCAGATATAATTAATCTGATTTTCCTACAAACTCTTCTCCTCTTTATCACTGTTACATATATATTGAAATGCATATAAGTGAAGAAGGCAACAGGGAAGATACAGCTTACTTTCTCTAATAGGTGTACTCTAAGAACATGTTGTATAAACAGAACGGGCCTGTATGTGAATTCTTATTGAAATATCTTAGGGGATATTTAAAGATACATCAGGATAAAACTTTTACAAAGTAAAATCAAAAAGTCTTTGTATTCTGTATCAGTCAGGATAGGCTGGTTTATGTTGCAGTAACAATTAACTTCCCAGTCATCACAAACATATTTATTCCTCAAATTATTTGTCCAAAGTGGGTTGGTCAGGAAAGTCTGGAAGTTTGGTAGAAGTTCGGTCTTCACACATGCTTCTAGGATCACTCCAGCATGGGGAAGAGAACTCAGGAGACACTTGGACAAGAAATTAAGTATGCTGACCTGGAAATGGAGATCCAATGTTCGGAACTACTCCTGTTGTCCTGGCCAACCAAAAAGGGCTAAGATGATCAATCTTCTGTATGGGTGGAAGGAAATAAGAACTGGATATTAGTGAGGAGCACTAATGATGATCACATTCTGCCCTTTCAGTTACCAAACTTTTGCTCCTCTCTCCTCCCCGCAGGTAAAATACACTCTCTCTCCCTGCTCCTTTAAGGGAGACAACCCAAAATCCATCCAGTCATAGCACCAAGCACAAAGTCCAGAATCTCTGGTAGTTTCATATCAAGAATGATGCAACATATAGTCCAGATATAGCTCCTGGTGATCTAGAGACCTATACCTAAAATTGCAGGTTATCAACCTCTTTACTCACCCACCTACCCACACCCAGTGACAGGATAAAACGGGACCTGGATAATTTCAATGAACACTCTTGCTTGGGTAGTGAACAGACAGGAGGCATACCTCAATTACTGGGTTGTTGCCACTCGGAAGTCTCACTGGGTAGATGTTATCAAGTGCCTCTTCTGGTAGAAGAGGGGCTTCCTGGTTCATTATACTTATGGTCCTTGGCTCAGTCCAGTTTCACTTTCTATGACCTTCCATGGCCACGTTTGAAGTGGGTATCAGGGAATATACGGCCCTTGGGGTTAGGCAGACTTCTTACTTTGCATTCTAACAAATGATGGCAAAAGTCTCAGTGTTACCTTAAGTCATGAACTGTCATGTTCTCTTTTATTTCAGGTTGATTTTGGGGGGCAAGATAATTCTCTCAAGAACTTCATTGGATTTCTTTCTCTTTGATTTCAGTGTCATGTACCAAAACACATGACAGTTCCTTTCCTATTTGATGAGTGTCTTTGCTTCCTCACTCCCATGCCTTTCCCTTCTCTCACGCATTCACTTCCCTGATGTCAGTGTGGGTGTCTTATGCTGGTCAGGTGTTCAGAACAACACTTTTTATCTCTCTGCTCTAAACAATGTTGTTCATTTTAAAGGATATTCTAGATGTCAGTGTGTGGTAGGTATAATAAGTGTCCCCCAAGGATGTTTACATCCTAATCCCTACACTTGTGACTATGCTGTTATGTGGTAAAGGAGAATTAAGTTTGTGAATCAGCTGACCTTAAAACAGGAAGAGTATCCTAAATTATCCAGGTGGGTCCAATGTAATCAGGTGGGTCCTTAAAAGCAGAATTGGCTGTATGGCAACTAACTTAAAAATAAATAATAATTTTTAAAAAAGCAGAATTGGGAGGCAGAAGGAGAGTCAGTGTCAGAGTCCGAGTCATGTGATAGGAGAAAGACCTGACCAGCCATGGCTGGCTTTGAAAGTGGAAGGGGACCATGAGGCAAGGAATGTGGGCAGCCTTTAGAAACTAGACAAGGTAAGAAAATGGATTATCCCCATGAGCCTCTAGAAAGGAACACAGTATTACCAACCCTTTGATTTTAGCCCAGAAAGAGCCATTTAAACTATCAGAACTATACAAGTAGATCTGCATTATTTTAAGCCATCAAGTTTGTAGTCATTTGTCACAGAAGCAACAGGAAATGGGTACACACGTTAAACCCGCTCAGAGCTTTTACCACTACCTTTTAACCCTATTGCCATTATCCTTAATTTAGTTTTAGCTGCACGGCAGAGTTTGAATCAGCCTTTGTTGCTCAAAACCCCTTCTCAATTACATATTTTACTATTTAGGTATGGGGAGTAGCCATTTCTTCTAACACCACAAGCCCTTGAATTTGTGACCTTTCTATTTCCTTTTTAGTCTAGCTTGTAAACCAACCAGTTCATTCCGTAGCATACCTCTACCATAAGCTGATCTCGCCTTGTCACATAGAGCCGGTAGCAGCCAGCACGTTCCTAACATTCTGTTTTCCAACTTCCTCCCTTAGTTCTCCAGTTTTGTTCGGTATACAGTATGCATTCTGAGATACCGCACATGAAAACATACCAAAAAACATGGATCACCGTTCTTCCAGCTCCATGGATGGTTTCCTCAGCAGTTTCTAGTTAATGCTACATTTTTGTTATGGTAGGAGCTCATTTCTGTGTACTAATTTTTGTTGGTTATCTACTCATAATGGAGATTATGGAGAGAGATTACGCTATGCAACAAACAATCCTAAAATCTTGGTGGACTAAAGAAGGAAGGTGTATTTCTCTTTCACACTATGTCTTTTCAAGGGGCTCTGCTACCTTGTACCATCTCCAGATCCTAAACTAGGAGAATAACCACAGTCTGGAGCATAGCAAATCTCTAAGGGACAGGTAAAGAGTGTAAGGCTAATCACATAGTAGCTCTTAAGCTTTCAACCAATAAGTGACACACTTGTTCAGTTACATTACCTGTAATCGGCCAAATCAAATAGCTCACTACCTCAAACCCAAGGGAACGGAGAAATGAAATCTTATGATACGCCTCTAAAGAGAGCAGGCAATATTTGGCGAACAGAAATAATGACTACCACATCCTTTAGTGGGTTTTGTAAATCGAAGTTTATTATAGTAGGTCTCAAGTATATTCAGAAATGGGAGCTATATTACGAGAAAAGATGACTCTGCAGAAATATTTTTTTTGCATCTTTGCAATGGAATTGTAAGTGATAGACATATAATCATAATTATATAGTCATAATCAGCTTCTTATTCTGACTTCATATGTTAAAAACCTGTTAGTTTACAAGCATATTTTAGAATATAAGGAATACTTTTTAAAAAGACTGACATAATACCCCAACTCAACACTTCAGTATATATCCAGGAAAAAATCCAAAATTCCAACAAAGTAAAAATGTGTAATTCAATGTTATTTATAAAGAGAAATTTGCAACATCCCATGCACTTTTAAAAAGTACAGTATAGGGCACCTGGGTAGCTCAGTTGGTTGAGCACCTGACTCTTGATTTTGGCATAGGTCCCAAAATTGTGGGATTGAGCCCCATTTCTGGCTCTGTGCTGAGCATTGAGCCTGCTTAAGATTCTCTCTCTCTCTCTATCTCTCTGTCTCTCTCCCCCCTCCCTCCATCCCTCTCCCTCTCCCTCTCCGTCTCTCCCCGCCCCACTCTCTCTGTCTCTCTCCCCTGCTCATGCTCTCTTTCTCTCTCTAAAAAAATAATAAAAAATAAAGTATATATACTCACTATAATATTGTGTGGCAATTATGTAAGTATTAAATGCTAGAAATTGCTCCCAACCTGACATTAACTTAAGAAGTAGAATACTGCACATGTAGTTTGAACTTCAGCTTTTATGAATATGAGAAGAAGAAAATGAGACAGAAAATATAAATACTAACAGTGGCCATATATAGGTGATGGGTTTATGGTTGGTTGTGATTGATTTTTTCCATTTTTATTTTCCAAACTTTCTGCAGTAACAATATTTACTTTTATTTCCAAAAGAGTCAACATAATAAAGAAGAATAAAAAAATTATTCTTTTCTAAAAAAGGCTTATGATGCCTTTTATCAAGGCCCTTCAATAAAACTGTTGAAATGGAAATCAAAAACTAAAACCATGTTTGGTATTGATGTCCCTCCAAAATCCCCATTACCTGGAATTTAATTAAACAGTAATCTGAGTATGCTGTGAGGAGGCTTTGAAGATGGAGTTGAAGTTCTGAATCCACTGACTTCTAAACACAGTGAGTATCCTGAGTTATCTCATGGGCTTGATGTAATCACATGAGCCCTTAAAAAGAGAAGAGGCAGGGAGAAGGGTCAGAGAGACGTGGCAGAAGGTGGGGGGGTGGGGAGGTCAGAGATACTCAAAGCACAAGAAGGACCCTGACCCGCTGTTGATGGCTTCGGAGATGAAGGGCACCACGCGTCAAGGAATGCAGGTAGGGATTTGAAGACTGAGAACCAACCCCTGGCTTACAGTTAGCAAGGAAGCTGGGACCTCACTTCTACTACTGTGTGGAAACTGAATGAGTTTGGAAGCAGATCATTCCCCAGAGCCTCTAATGAGGAACACAGCCCCGAGACACCTTGATTTTAGCCCAGTGAGACCTGTCATAGACTTCAGACACATGGAGACAGTGAGATTACCTATTTATGTCATCTTTAGCTGCTAAATAAGTTGTAATTTGTTACAGCAGCAATAGAAAACAATTACACCATGAAATGGAGGTGAAAAAACTATACTCATTCAGAGGGCTCATACAGTTACTGTAAATGAGGATTAAATATGGCTTTGAACTTCTTGACAGTCAAGGCAGAAAGGGAAACAGCAGGTGACAGTTTTATTCAGGAGAGCTCCAAACATTCCTGCGACAATTGCTTTAATCGGGACCTCCTCATAGACCTCTTTGCCTTTAGTCGTAGGCCATCCCAAGTCCAACTTTTATATTTATTGCATAGAATGATCTTTCCACAATCAAACTGGATTGTCATTTTCCTGCTTAATATCCTTTGGTTGTTCCCCATCATTTACAGGATGAGTTTCAGGCTCCTCAACATGACACAAAAGCTCCTTCAAAATATGACCCCTGCTTCCACTTCCAAATTCACCTTCTGCTGTGGCCATAAAAGCACCTGCACTCCAGCCACATACTTACAGTTTTCTCACACCAACACTGCTTTTACTCCTGGTGTTTACAGATGTTCCTCGGGCCCAGAATGGCTTTTCCTTCTTATTCTCCTGGGAAATGGTTCATACATCATGACTCAACTAAAGTGTTTTCTCTTTGGTGAAGCCTTCCTCACTACCTCCTCACTCATCCCCTGCAGGAATACTAAGTCACTCCTCTCTCTGTCCCCCTAGTGTGCCCTGTTCCTTGTTCTGTTGCAGTATTTAGGTATTGCAACAAAATCACTGCCTTACATATCAGCCACTTGATGGTGACTCACCAGAAATACATATTATCTGAGTCTCGCTTTCCTCATCTGTGAAGCAGAATAATTGCTTTCATAGGTTCTTGTAAGAATTAGTTATAATGTCTGTAAAATGGACAGCACAGGCCCTGGCACACTATAGATATTTGGGAAATGGTAGTGTGACATAGAAAAAAAAAAGCATCTATGAATATGGTTGTTACTTAAGAGACGAATTTTATTTTATTTAAAAGGTTGAAGGCAAATACCAAAATAACTGTTGAGATAAAAACAAATATAGAGGTGCCTGAATGGCTCAGTTGGTTGACCATGTGACTCTTGATATCAGCTCAGATCTTGATCTCAGGGTCATGAGTTTGAGCCCTGTGTTGGGCTCTGCACTAGGTGTGGAGCCTACAGAAAAGAAAAAGTTAACTGACCTAGAAAGAATGGCAATGAGTTAGCTCTAAGTTCTCACATTCAGTAACAAAGACTGGGAAAAATATGTGGTTAGTAGTGAGAGGAACTTAAAAGGTCACAAAATGCTTTCTCTCACCTAGAGAGGAGTCATAGCTAGCATTTCAATTTTTAATTTCTTATGAAAAATAGGTTAATAATTACCTTAATCTTCAGTAGATCGGGCAAGTTAATTCATACATTTTACATTGCTTTTTTTCAACCAAAGGCAAAAAAATAGTGAACTTAGCAAGAAAGAGGAAAAAGAGAAATTAAGAAGATAATGCAGAAGTGTCAAACATATTTACTATAAACACTGGCAAACAACCCTACTACAAAATAAGTACATGATATTAGTGATATACCTAAAATAAATGAACTTGGAAAGGTAGAAAATAACTCTTTGGGCAAGGCCTCACCCTGCCAATGAAACCTAATGGAAGTAGGAGCAGCAAAGATGTTAAGTCAAAAAACAGAAATAAAGTAAAAGGCATTTTAGTAGGAAAAAAAAAAAATTTAACATTATAAAAGATACAGTCACTGGTGAAATGTGTCAGTGTATAACATAAAATATGTGTGTGCAAAGCACCAGAAGAAATCATCAGTGACACAAATGTACAAAATGTTGTTAGATCTCTTAGATCTCTTTGGACATTCACATATTAAGTTGGCAAAAGGATTGAATCAATATGAACATAGAGAATTTGATCACTATCTTAAGATTGGTATTTGTTTAGAATTTAGGAGCCTTTGTGTATCACAGAAAATTTAAAAAAATTAATTTCAAGTGTAAAAGTTCACTGGTCAAATTCTCTGAATACAACAGTTAAAGAAAGACAATTCCACTAGAAATTATAAAAGGGGATGCTTGGTTAAGCGTCTGACTCTTGATCTCAGCTCAGGTCTTGATCTCAGGGGTCATGAGCCCCTGTGTTGGGCTCCATGCTGGGTGTGAAGCCTATATAAAAAAAAAAAAGAAATTGTAAAAGAACTTTCTATGTATTGGATTATAAGGGAGATCAAAACTATCATTATAAATTGTTAATATATATCAAAACTTGAGGATATATCCACATCTATACTTATAGATACATCTTTAATGCTATGATTAAATAAGAAAAATGAAAATGAATGGATGAGGATTAAATGGAGAAATCAGAAAAAACAAGAATAAGTTCATGGAAAAGAAGATAATTATAAAAGTAAAATCAGCAATTGATGAATTAGGGTTATAAAACAGTAGAACTCACGAATGATTTCAAAATCTGGTCCTTTTGGAGAGAAATTCCTCTTTTAAATAGCTTAACGCATACATAGCATTATCAATAAAAAACTAATGAGATGAAAAAAAACAAATAGTGAATGTAAAACTAGGACCAAGTAAGCATATAAAAGCACACGTGTCAGCCATTTTCAGAGAAATGATGAATTACCAAAATGATGTAGAAGTAGCAAACTTAAGTTCATAAAAAACCATGAAGAAACAGGAGAAAAATGTTTGGCCACAGTTTTATGAACAAATATTCTTTTAAGGACCATATAATTTCTGTGTTTTTGTGCTATGTTAGAAAAGTTTTCCTGTTTGCTTATTCATTGCCGCTGATAATTCAGTTTGATAAAGGCACTCTCTTCCCACATAAGCACACTGAACTGTACATAATTTCACTCATGAATAAACACAAAACAAAAGATCTAACTAAAATGCTAACAAATCCTATACAGATACATATTAAAAGAATAATAGATTATGACCAAATGGAATTTATTATAAGAACATAAAAATACATTGTTGTCTGATATAAGAATAATGACCCCAGAACTATGACCCTGAAAAAATCTGCAAATAAAGAAGAATTTGGTATATAATAAAGTGATGAAAGAAACCAGAAGGGGGGTCTAGGAGTTATTCAAGAGATAGTGCATACATACTATTGGTTTACTATTTCGGCAAAATAGAAGTGTTCATCCTTATCTCATGATTTATATCAATATCAGATAAAAGTTAAATGATAAAATAATAGGGTGCCTGGGTGGCTTAGTTAAGCACCCGACTCTTGATTTCAGCTCAGGTCACAATCTCACAGTTCATGAGTTCGAACCTCACATTGGGCTCTGTGCTGACAGTGCAGAACCTGCTTGGGATTCTCTGTCTCAATGTCTCTCTCTCAAAAATAAACTTTAAAAAAAAAAATGATAAGAGAATAGGAAGAGAATAAGGGAAGGAGAGAGAGGGAGGGAAAAAGATAAATGATGACTAGGGACAGAGAGTGACTGGAGGAAGGGACAGGGAAGGGAGGATAAGCAAAAAGAACATAGAAATCACTAAAGATAGTGTGGGCAGATTCTCTCTGAGGGATAGGAAAGGACTTTCTAAGCATAAAAGCAATGGTGAAAAGCATGAAGAAAAATATCAATTGATTTAATTCCATAAACATTAAAATTTTGGTACATACAAACCCATCAGTATCAGTGTCAACTAACAAACTGTTTTTAAAAGGTGCCATGAGTAAGAGACTGGGTTAGTCTTTTTGATGTATAAAATATATTCAAATGGAAAAATATACAAATCAAAAAAAGAAATACAATTGATGAAGTGTTATGAAAATACCCTTGGTAGCTTTGGTACTAAGCAGAAAAACTATGGTTTAGGCGAGAATGTCCTGGAACCATGATAAACCTATAAAATTAGAAAGAATTAGGAATCCAAGGCTGTATGAACAAAACAACACCACTCATTACAAAATGTTTGTAGGGAAAATATATTTAATATTTTAGTTAAGGAATAAACTTAACAGGTGGAAAAATGTGTAAATAAAACCTGAGTAATGAAAAAAGAAGAATTTGGTCAAATGATAGATTCAAAACTATAGAGCATAATTTAAATGCATTTTCAAGTTATTATGTATTTTTTGTGTTGGATTTAACTGTTGTAGGAAAAGCCCAAATTATAGGGCCATCTCTGGTTACTGGCACAAAGCTTAAAGAATCCAGGGGCCGAGGAAGCAGATAGTTGAGAGCACAGGTGTTTATAGCCCTTCTCTGTTCACTTGGCATCACTGAGTTACCCTGGGCTGGTAATTTAATATCTGCAAGTTTCATGTTTAGTCATTTGAAAAATGGGCAACTGTGGCTATTGAGAGAATCGAATTATATAACCCATGCAGAATGCTTACCATGGTTCCTGACACTTAGAAAGTACTCAAGAAATGTTGACCGTTATCCTTCTAATCACACTGGCACAATGCATCAGGAAATGTAATTTGGTGTTTTCTGAGTGGTTGTGGAAAAGAGACGAAGTGAAACCAGCTGAGGTGCTTTGGGACCCAGTTTGAACTATCAAATGAAGTTGTACCTTGGCTGAGTCATGTTATCTCTGTAATCAATCTTTAGTTTCCTTCCCTTTAAAATGGCGTTATTGCCTGCTTTGCCTCCCTCCTAGAGCAGCATATTAAAGTGCTTTGGAAGCAGAGCACAGTGGAATTTACCACTATTAACAAGCCACCACCATTACTATGGCCAGAGTCCCTCTTTTTCTTATATTACTGACATCATTTCCCAGCTGGTGAAGGGAACTCACAGTGATCTTGGAAAACCTTCATTTGGCATCTCCCCAGTGTGAGGTCTAGTACAAGGGGTCCAGGGCTGAAGAAGATGGGCTGTATGATAGGAACTCTGACCTCAGGCAGAAAGATTGGTCTGCTAGCCATATTGATAGAGAAGAAAGACCAGACTTGGGGAGACCAGCCTGGAGGAGTTTGCAATAACACAAGTAGGAAGTAATGAGGGCCTGTGCTAGGCAGAAGTGATAAGGGAAGTGGGTGAGCCCTCTGAGTTATTGTCTGAGAATGGGGGTCTGGTTGGTGAGAGTTTAGCTTACATGCCTATTGCATGGTCATCTGTGTTGCTGGAGCTCAGCATATTCCCATCCAGTCACTTCCTGTCACCCCAAATCCGGGATCAGAGATGATGGTCAATAGTGATGACAATCATTATGAGACTAGTTAGTATTTATGGAGTGCCAGCTGTGTGCCAAGCAAAAGTATTAGTTTACTTACATTGGCTCCTCAGAGAAATCTGATAAAATTGGTGCTGTTATTACCTCTATTTTTCAAACAAATGGAGGAAGAGAAATGTTAAATAGTTTACTCAAGGGTACACTGTAGTAGGTAGTACTTACTAAATTTAAGCCCCAGGCAGTCTGACTCCAGAGTCCATACTCTTATCCATGGTTCCCCAGTGATAATAACGATGACAGTATTAAGACCAAATATTGTGGGCTTTCTGTGTTATACCCAGTACTGAAGGCCGTACGTGAACTCTCCACTTGATTGATCAAGTATCGGCAGCTCAAACCCAGAAATTCTTTTAGCCAAGGCCTCCACTCTTGTACTAAAGAATTAAACCAGGCCAGTGCTCCTGACTGTAGCTACAATTCCTTTGGGTGTATGGTCCACATCCAGGGCATGGAGCATTCAGGGGTGGAAATGGGTCTTGCAGAAAAGCACATTTCTATTCTCTAAAGTTCTGACTGCTGCCAGAAGCCCTCCAGGTCTCATTCATTTACTCCATCTGGAAGGAAGCTTGCCAATGCCTCGACCCAGTATTGTGCCATCCTTAAATCAAGGCAAGTACCCTTATGTCAATGCGGAGAGGCTTCCGGGCCACCACCTTACTAACATGAGCCCTGCAGCATATTATGTCACTTATTATTGTTAGTAATTCCCTTTCAAAAGCATTGTTTCTCCTCATTTTCCCTCAAATTTTTTTCCCCTGAATTTTGGCTATCCCACTCTCTTGGGCAGGTTAATGAATTTCTGTGAGCCTTAGTTTCCTCATGTATAAAATGAGGATAATAGTTGTGGGGATTAAATGAGATAGTCCATGCAATACAGTACTTACCTCAGCATTTGACCCATATAGTCAGTGCCCCATAGACATTAGCTATTACATCATCTTCTGAGTTTTCAACAACCTCACCCCATGGACAAGGAAGGTATGGTACCCTGGCATCACTGAAAAATGTTAATAAGTATAAAGAGTTCCTCAAAGAGCTGCCTTATGTAGAAAAAAAAATAAAGAAAGATGGGGTTCTGGTTCCTCATACACTTTGGGGTTAAGAATAATTTAGGAACACAGGCTGGTAGGAAATTAACTAGCCTTCTGAAACATAACCTAAATTGCTAGAGAAACATGCTGCGTATTTCCATACAAAAGGCTCAAGCGAGAGCTATAATTATTGAGATACTAAATCATTTCAACTTTGCCCATCCCCAACATTGTCACGTTTGTTTTTCTTTATAGGAGAAAGGAGGTTGAATCTTGGATGGCTGGCGACTTGGAGGATGATGAAGGGGTAGGGAGAGTTTTATAGAAGACCTTCGACCCGCATAGTCTCTAGGAGAAGGCGGATGGAAAGGAAAATCCCAGGAGGAGGAAACACAATGGAAGGAGGAATGTGAGATGCAGGTGGATTAGAAGCAGCATCCCAGGGACATCAGTGTGTTAATGACTGATGGGGAGGGGAGGCGGAGGCAGGGGTTGGAGGCTTTGAACCCCTCCAACTTTTGGGTTTTCATATACTTTTGGAGCCTCCAAAAGTATATGAAAGGGGATCTTTGGTGGAGCAAGAGAGGAATGGCGAGGCTAAGCCACAACACCAGGCACTGTTTTACCTTTGGAGCCACGGTGCCCCTGGCGGTGTTCCCTTACTGTCAGGACTGAGGAGAGGTCCAGGGGTGGGTGGTAGCATGACCCTGCCTCGTCCCTTTAAACCCTCACATCTCCCCCTGAGGACATGCAGCCAGAGCCAGGGACAAATGCAGGTTATCATCTCAACTTTTTCGTGGCCTCTTCCCTAACTGCTGATTCTGACCCATCTGCGCTCTGTTTCTGAACTCTTTCCATTCTACTCTGGCTTTGACTACATTACTCTGATGGGTACTTACGACTTCTCTTTGCTCTTGGACCAATAACTCCTGGCTACAGACTGGCACCTCCTTAGTTCACACACGCCTTTGTCCACCCACATTCCCAGGGGACCTGGAGACTCTGTGTAAATAACTGGTTGATATTTACCAGTTATTTCTGGCCCTAGAGTGTGTTCTGGCCCAGCAAGGTGGACCAGATCAGGTGAAAAGCCTCATCTGGTTCAGCCAGAAAGTGCTCAGAGACTGGGAGGAAGAGCACCAGGGAGCTTATGCCTTCACACTGCTTCTCTTTACTTATTTGCTCTAAAGGAATCACTCCTCTCCCTTCTAGGTATGATTGCTCCGGTTCTTTTCACATCTATATGGTTGGTCGTCTGCATATTTGAATTACATTAGTGAAAAAAATTCAAATGAACAAATCCAATAATGTAAAGACTTTCAAAACTGGGCTGAGAAGTATTCTGAAAAATGAATACAAATGATTTCACTATATATATATTTTTGTTAATACAGAATACACTCAGCCTGGAATAATTTTTAGCTTCCCAGGGAACACGAAGTTTGATTAAAGAAAAATATATGCGTTTATGAATCCAAAAGGAACACAAGTTAAATGTGGTAAATGCAGACATTCTTATGAAAGAGGAACAAAGAAAACAGAAATCAAATGAGAAAATAGCCCCAGATATTAACATATGAAGAAATAAAATTAAAAAAAAAAAGAGGCTTCTTTGCTTCTAACTCTTCTTGAAAAGTTTTAGAGTTAAGAGCAAGGGAAAAATCCTGAGCTCATAAATTTATGTTACTTGATTACTTTTTCAAATGTAAAACAAAGAAAATCCTTGAGAGTAGAGAAGATACTGGGAAATGGGAAATGCTTCCATGCAGCATTTTCTATTTTCAAGAGAAAAATCTCAGGCTCGGAAAGAAGTACGTAAGCATGGATCAATAGCTCTGATATTTACCTTTCCTTGTAGAAGAGATTACAGCAATCTACAGTATCCGATTCATTGTCTAGATAGTACTCTGGTTGCTAGTGCTGAGGCTACAGCATGTAACCCTGAGCAGGACTGACTTTTTAAAGGAAGAAAAGGCCAAAAAAAAAAAAAAACCCAAAAACCAAACCAAACAAACAAACAAAAAAAACATAAACACCACCACCACCATCACCACCAACTACAAACACACACAAACCCCTCTTATACTCTAAAACATATCCCTGGCTTTGTCCTCCTGAAAACAACGTGAAGATGATTGCACAGTAGCAAAAAGGTCTCTCGACTTTACTCAAATATAAGAAATGTCGAAATTGAGCTAAAAGATTAGATTGCCTAATAAAACAATTGATAAACACAAACCATTTGAGATAGATACAAAGAATGGACCATGACAACCCTAGAAGATTGTTTAATATAATGTCAAAAGCTACCAATATAAAAGATTCCAATTTACTCCTGTCTCCAGATGCTGGAAAAGCTTTTGACAGTTAATTGGAAGCTTTTATTTTTGACACTGGAAAGCATGGACTTGCCACAAGAATTCATTTCATGGGTAGAAACATTATCTGATCATCCAAAGGCCAAAATTAAGGCTAATGTGTGTAATTGGAGATCTTTTCTTTCTTTTTTTTTTTTTCCATTTTTGACAAGGAAGCAGCCATAGGCCGTTCACATTTTCCTCTATTATTTGGTTCATCAATAGAATCTCTGGCAGGCAAGATGAAGGAATAAAAATGGGGTACTTAAGGCCCACAATTTTATTGTGAGTAGATAATGCGGTTCAATTCTGGGTTGCATGTAGATTTGTGAAATCCACTTCTGGGGAGTCAAGTGGGAGGCCGAATCCCCTCTCCTGGTAGAGGGGCCTATTTGGTTTAGTTCAAGAGGTATTTTCCTCTTAGGAACAAGCTCTTTATTGCTAAATAAAGATGCGTGTTACAGATGGTGCCTTCTTTGTCCTTGGGAGCAGTAACCTATTCGGAATTCAGCCTATTTCTCCTGTTCTTGCCCAGTTTTTTTTTTTTTTTTCCAGAATCTCTATGCAGCGGAGCAGAACTTCCAGTATTAAGTCATATATTTTTCTAATTTCTCTTTTCTTTCCTAATTGAGTATATAAAGAACTCAGGTTATCTGATGAGGAAATAGGTGCAAGAGTACTACAAATTTTTATATATAAACAGAAGGTACAGATGTTCAACAAATCACAAAGGAAGCAGGGTAGAGAATTGCTTTAAAGCTAGTTGCACCTAATTGTAAAAAAACAGTGGGAGGTGTGCAGTCCTTATCCTCTCTTTTTAAACAACTTTATTGAGCTGTAATTAATATATCCTGCAGTTTACTCATTTAAGGTGTACAATAAAAAGCGTACAATTCAAGGGTTTTGGTATATTCACAGAACTGTGAAAGCATCACACAATCGATTTTAGAATATCGTATCATCTCTAAGAGAAATCCCATATGTAATAGCAGCCACTCCCTACTTCTTCCATCTCTGAAAGCCCAAGGCAATTATTAACTCACCTTCTGTTTCTATGTATTTGCCCATTCTGGACATTTCATATAAATGGAGTCATACAGTATGTGGCTTTTTGTGCCTGGCTTCTATTATTTGGCATGTTTTCAAGATTCTTCTCTGTCGTAACACAAATCATAACTTACTTTCTTTTTATGGATGGATGACTTTTAGTTGTATGAATGGACCACATTTTATCCATTCATCAGTTGATGGACATTTGACTTTCCACCTTTTGACTATTATGATTAATGCTACTATGAACATTTATGTACAAGTTTTTATGTGAACATGTTTCCATTTCTCTAGGATATATACCCAAGAGTGCAATTCCTGGGTCACTTGGAAACTCTGTATTTAAACAGACTGTTTTCAAAGGAGGGGGTACCATTTTACATTTCTCCCAGCAGTGTATGACAGAGTTTCTTCAGATCCTCATCAACACTTGTTATTATCCGTCCCTATGATTATAGCCCTCCTAGTGGGTGTGAAGTATCTCATTGTGATTTTGGTTTTCATTAATATCATGGCTTAACACGAAATAAAACATCTTTTTAGTTGCCTATTGGTCCTTTATATATCTTTTTGAGAAATGTCTGTTCTTACATTTGCCCATTTTAAAATTCATTGGCTCCTTACTACTGAATTTAAGAGTCCTTTATATATTCTTAATACAAATTTCTTATCATATATATGATTTGCATATCAAATGTCCCACTCTGTGGGTTTTATAGTTTGTCTTTCCATTTTTGTCATAATGTTCTATAACCCAAAAAAGTTTTTAATTTTCATAAAGTCCAATTTACCTATGTTTAGTTGTCTGTGCATTTAGCGGTATGTGTAAGAAACCACCAACTAATCCAAAGGTATAAAAATTAGTACCTATGTTTCTTTTAGGAGTTTGTAGTTTTAACCCTTACATTTAGGCCTTTGATTCATTTTGAGTTAATTTTTTGTATGTGTTGTGACATAGGAGTTCAACGTCCTTTTGCCTGTGGCTGTCCGATTGTCTCGGTGCCATTTGTTGAAAAGACTCTTCATTTCCCATTGGTTGGTACTGGCACTCTTGTCAAAAATCAATTCCCCATAGGTATATTGGTTTATTTATGGGCTCTTGATTCCTTTCCATTGATCTATGTGCCTATTTTTGATATCAGTACCACACTGTCTTGACAACTGTAGTTTTGTAGTGCATTTTGTGTCAGGAATATGAATCTTCTAGTTTTTTTTTTTTTTTCTAAGACTGTTTTAATTGATTCATCCAGATGAATCTTGGGAACAGCTTATCAATTTCTGCACAGAAGCCAGCTGGGATTTTGATATTGTGTTAACTCTGTAGATCAAAAGATGTAGGGAATGTGCCATCCTAACGATATTAAGTCTTCTGATCCATGAAACTGGGATGTCTTTAATCTTTACATAGACTCTGAATTTCTTTCAACGACGTTTTGTAGTATCACAGAACATAATTTTAGCCCTTGCTTCATTAAATTCCTAAATATTTTATTATTTTTAATCCTATTGCAAATGGAATTGTTTTCTCAATTTCGTCTTCAAATTCTTTATTGCAAGTGTGTGGAAATAGGACTGGTTTTTGTGTATTGATTTTTTTGTTTGTATTCTTGCTGAATTTAATTAGTTCTGGAAGATTTTTGGTGACGTAGAGACTTAGGATTTTCTTATATACAAGTTTGTTGTCAGCAAATAGTCATAGCTTTGCTACTTCTTTCCAATCTGTATGCTCTTGCCTGATTGCCGTCACTAAAACATCCAGTGCAAGGTTGAACAAAAGTGGTGAGATCAGACATCCTTGTTTTTCCTGATCTTAGAGAGAAAACATTTGTCTTTCATTATTAAGTATGATGACTGTGGGATTCTTTGTTGGTTTGTTTGGTAGATGCCCTTCTATCAATAGAAGGAAGTTCCCTTCCATTTGTACTTTGTTGAATGTTTTTGTTATGAAAAGGTGTTGGATTTTGCCATATACTTTTTCTGTGTCTATTGAGATGATTTGTGGGCTTGTTCTTTATTCTCATGATACGGTATATTACATTGATTTTTGGATGTTAATGCTACCTCCCATTCCTGAGATTAGTGCCCCTTGGTCATGATTTATATAATATTTTATGTATATTGTTAGAATCCATTGTTAGAATCCATGCTAGTACTTTGTTGAGCATTTTTGCATTTAATTCATAAGAGATATTGGACTATAGTCTTCTTATCTTGTGATACCTTTGTCTGATTTTGGAACTGGGGTAATACTGGCCTCATACAACGAGTTGAGATGTATTTTCTCATTTTCTGTTTTGGCAGTGTTTGTAAAGAGTTGGCATTAATTCTTTCAGCATTTCATAGAATTCACCAGTGAAGCCATCTAGGCCTGGGCTTCAATAGTTACAGGCTTATTCAGGTTTTTAAATTTCTTCTTCATGAGTTTCCATAGTTTGTGTCTTTCTAGGAATCTTCCAATTGCGTCTAAGTTATTTAATTTTTTGGCATATAGTTTTTAATGATATTCTTACATTTTAATTTCTATAATGTCAGTAGAAATTTCTTCTCTTTCATTCTTAATTTTAGTAATTTGAGTCTTATCTTTTTCTTTTGGTCAGTTTAACTATGTCAACTTCGTTGATCTTTTTCAAAATTTTTTTATTTAATTTTATTTTTTTAATCTACATCCAAGTTAGTTACATATAGTGCAGCAATGATTTCAGGAGTAGATTCCTTAATGCCCCTTACCCATTTAGCCCATCCCCCCTCCCACAAACCCTCCAGTAACCCTCTGTTTGTTCTCCATATTTGAGAGTCTCTTATGTTTTGTCCCCCTCCCTGTTTTTATATTATTTTTGCTTCCCTTCCCTTGTGATCATCTGTTCTGTGTCTTAAAGTCCTCATATGAGTGAAGTCATATGATATTTGTCTTGCTCTGACGAATTTTGCTTAGCATAATACCCTCTAGTTCCATCCACATAGTTGCAGATGGCAGGATTTCATTCTCTTTGATTGCCGAGTAATACTCCATTGTGTGTGTGTGTGTGTGTGTGTGTGTGTACACATACCACATCTTCTTTATCCATTCATCCATCGATGGACATTTGGGCTCTTTCCATGCTTTGGCTATTGTTGATAGTGCTACTATAAACATTGGGGTGCATGTGCCCCTTTGAAATAGCATCCCTGTATCCCTTGGGTAAATACCTAGTAGGGCAGTTGCTGGGTTGTAGGGTAGTTCTATTTTTAATTTTTTGAGGAACCTCCATACTGTTTTCCAGAGTGGCTGCACCAGTTTGCATTCCCACCAGCAGTGCAAAAGAGATCCTCTTTCTCCACATCCTTGCCAACATCTTTTGTTGCCTGAGATGTTAATGTTAGCAATTCTGAGGGTGTGAGGTGGTATCTCATTGTGGTTTTGATTTGTATTTCCCTGACAATGAGTGATGTTAAGCATTTTTTCATGTGTCTGTTGGTCATCTAGAGGTCTTCTTTGGAGAAGCGTCTATTCATGTCTTTTGCCTATTTTTTCACTGGATTATTTGTTTTTTGGGTGTTGAGTTTGATAAGTTCTTTATAGATTTTGGATTCTAACCTTTTATCTGACATGTTGTTTGCTAATATCTTCTCCCATTCCGTCAGTTGCCTTTTGGTTTTGCTGATTGTTAGTTCATTTTTCTTTTGTTTCCCTTGCCTCTGGAGACATATTGAGTAAGAAGTTGCTGTGGCCAAGATCAAAGAGGTTTTTGCCTGCTTTCTCCTCAAGGATTTTGATGGCTTCCTGTCTTACATTTAGGTCTTTCAACCATTTTGAGTTTATTTTTGTGTCTGGTGTAAGAAGATGGTCCAGGTTCATTCTTTTGCATGTCGCTGTCCAGTTTCCCCACCACCACTTGCTGAAGAGACTGTCTTTATTCCATTGGATATTCTTTCCTGCTTTGTCAAAGATTAGTTGGCCATATGTTAGTGGTTCCATTTCTGGGTTCTCTATTCTGTTCCATTGATCTGAGTGTCTGTTTTTTGTGCCAGTACCTTAGTGTCCCGATGATTACCGCTTTGTAATACAACTTGGAAGTCTGTGATTGTGATGCCTCCTGCTTTGGTTTTCTTTTTCAAGATTGTTTTGGCTATTCAGGGTCTTTTCTGATTCCATGCAAGTTTTAGGATTGTTTGTTCTAGCTCTGTGAAGAATGTTGGTGTTATTTTGATAGGCATTGCATTGAATATGTAGATTGCTTTGGGTAGTATTGACATTTTAACAATATTTGTTCTTCCTATCCAGGAGCATGGAATCTTTTTCCATTTTTTTGTATCTCCTTCAATTTCTTTCATAAGCTTTCTATAGTTTTAAGTGTATAGATTTTTCACCTCTTTGGTTAGATTTATTCCTAGGTATTTTATGGGTTTTGGTGCAATTGTAAATGGGATCGAATCCTTGATTTCTCTTTTTGTTGCTTCATTGTTGGTGTATAGGAATGCAACTGATTTCTGTGCATTGATTTTAAATCCTGCAACTTTGCTGAATTCATGAATCAGTTCTAGCATTTTTTTGGTGGAATGTTTGGGTTTTCCATATAGAGTATCATGTCATCTGCAAAGAGTGAAAGTTTGACCTTCTGGCCGATTTGGATGCCTTTTATTTCTTTGTGTTGTCTGACTGCTGAGGTTAAGACTTCCAATACTATGTTGAATAACAGTGGTGAGAGTGGGCATCCCTGTCTTCCTGACCTTAGGGGGAAAACTCTGTTTTCTGAGGATGATATTAGCCTTGGTTCTTTCATATATGGCTTTTATGATCTCGAGGTATGCTCCTTCTATCCCTACTTTCTTGAGGGTTTTTATCAAGAAAGGATGCTGTATTTTGTCAAATGCTTCCTCTGCATCTATTGAGAGGATCTCATGTGGTTCTTGTCCTTTCTTTTATTGATGTGACTAATCACATTCATTGTCTTGCGGATATTGAACCAGCCCTGCATCCCAGGTATGAATCCCACTTGGTCGTGGTGAATAGTTTTTTTAATGTGTTGTTGGATCCGGTTGGTTAATATCTTGTTGAGGATTTTTGCATCCATGTTCATCAGGGAAATTGGTCTATAGTTCTCCTTTTTAGTGGGGTCTCTGGTTTTGGAATCAAGGTAATGCTGGCTTCATAGAAAGAGTTTGGAAGTTTTCCTTCCGTTTCTATTTTTTGGAACAGCTTCAAGAGAATAGGTGTTAACTTCCTTAAATGTTTGGTAGAATTCCCCTGGAAAGCCATCTGGCCCTGGGCTTTTGTTTTTTGTAAGATTTTTGATTACTAATTCAATTTCTTTACTGGCTATGGGTCTGTTCAAATTTTCTATTTCTTCCGGTTTCAGTTTTGTTAGTGTATATGTTTCTAGGAATTTGTCCATTTCTTCCAGATTGCCCATTTTATTGGCGTATAATTGATCATAATATTCCCTTATTATTTTTATTTCTGCTGTGTTGGCTGTGATCTCTCCTCTTTCATTCTTGATTTTATTTATTTGGGTCCTTTCCTTTTTCTTTTTGATCAAACTGGCTAGTGGTTTACCAATTTTGTTAATTCTTTCAAAGAACCAGCTTCTGGTTTCCTTGATCTGTTCTACTGGTTTTTTGGTTTTGATAGCACTGATTTCTGCTCTAATCTTTATTATTTCCTGTCTTCTACTCGTTTGGGGTTTTATTTGATGTTCTTTTTTCAGCTCTTTAAGGTATAAGGTTAGGTTATGTATCTGAGACCTTTCTTCCTTCTTTAGGAAGGCCTGGATTGCTATATACTTCCCTCTTATGACTGCCTTTGCTGCATCCCAGAGGTTTTGGGCTGGGGTGTTATCATTTTCATTGGCTTCCATGTACTTTTTAATTTCCTCTTTAACTTCTTGGTTAGCTCATTCATTCTTTAGTAGGATGTTCTTTAGTCTCCAAGTATTTGTTACCTTTCCAAATTTTTTCTTGTGGTTGATTTCGAGTTTCATAGCATTGTGGTCTGAAAATATGCATGGTATGATCTCGATCTTTTTGTACTTGTTGAGGACTGATTTGTGTCCCAGTATGTGGTCTATTCTGAAGAACTTTCCATGTGCACTGGAGAATGTATATTCTGTGGCTTTAGAAATGTTCTGAATATATCTGTTAAGTCCATCTGGCCTAGTGTGTCATTCAAAGCCATTGTTTCCTTGTTGATGTTCTGATTAGATGATCTGTACACTGTTGTAAGTGGGGTGTTGAAGTACCCCCCCCCCATGATGGCATTATTATCAATGAGTTTCTTTATGTTTGTGATTAATTGATTTATATATTTGGGTGTTTCACATTTGGAGCATAAATGTTTACAATTGCTAGGTCTTGGTGGATAGATCCCTTAGTTATGATATAATGCCTTTCTTCAACTCTTGTTACAGTCTTTATTTTAAAGTCTAGATTGTCTGATATAAGTATGGCTACTTCGGATTTCTTTTGTTGACCATTAGCATGATAGATGGTTCTCCATCCCCTTACTTTCAATCTGAAGGTGTCTTTAGGTCTCAAGTGGGTCTCTTGTAAATAGCATATAGATAGATCTTGTTTTCTTATCCATTCTGTTACCCTATGTCTTTTGATTGGAGCATTGAGTCCATTGACATTTAGAGTGAGTACTGAAAGATATGAATTTATTGCCATTATGTTGCTCGTACAGTTGGAGTTTCTGGTCATATTCTCTGGTCTGTTCTAGTCTTTGTTGCTTTTGGTCTGTCTGTATTCCTTCTTCCTTCCTTCCTTCCTTCCTTCCTTCCTTCCTTCCTTCCTTCCTTCCTTCCTTCCTTCCTTCCTTCCTTCCTTCCTTCCTTCCATCTTTTCTCCTCTCAGAGAGTCCCCCTTAAAATTTCTACAGGGCTGGTTTAGTGGTCATGAACTCCTTTAATTTTTTTTTGTCTGGGAAACTTAATCTCTCCTTCTATTTTGAATGACAGCCTTGCTGGATAAAGAATTCTTGGCTGCATATTTTTCTGATTCAGCATATTCAATATATCCTTCCACTCCTTTCTGGCCTGCCAAGTTTCTGTGGATAGGTCTGCTGCAAACCTGATCTGTCTTCTCTTGTAGGTTAAGGACTTTTTTTCCCTTGCTGCTTTCATGATTCTTTCCTTGTCTGTGTATTTTGTGAATTTGACTATGATATGCCTTTTTTTTTTTTAAACGTTTATTTATTTTTGAGACAGAGACAGAGCATGAACAGGGGAGGGGCAGAGAGAGAGGGAGACACAGAATCGGCAGCAGGCTCCAGGCTCTGAGCCATCAGCCCAGAGCCCGACGCAGGGCTCGAACTCACGGACTGCGAGATCGTGACCTGAGCTGAAGTCGGCGCCCAACCGACTGCGCCACCCAGGCGCCCCTGATATGCCTTTTTGATGGTCGGTTTTTGTTGAATCTAATGGGAGTCCTCTGTGCTTCCTGGATTTTGATGTCTGTGTCTTTCCCCAGGTTGGGAAAATGTTCTGCTATGATTTTCTCCCATAACCCTTCTAACCCCTTTTTCTCTCTCCTCCTCTTCTGGGACCCCCTATGATTCTGATGTTGTTCCTTTTTAATGAATCACTGATTTCTCTGATTCTTAAATCATGTTCTTTTGCCTCAGTCTCCCTCTTTTATTCTGCTTCATTATTCTCCATAAGTTTGTCCTCTGTTTCACTGATTTTCCACTCTACCACATCCATCCTGGCTGCTGTGGCACCTATTCGAGCTTGCAGCTCAATTATAGCATTTTTTATTTCATCCTGAATAGCTGTTACTTCCTCTATCTCCACATAAAGGGATTCTAATCTATTTTTGACTCCAGCTAGTATTCTTATTATCTGATTCTAAATTCTGGTTCAGATATCTTGCTTTTATGTATGTTGGTTAAGTCCCTGGCTATCGTTTCTTCCTGCTCTTTCTTTTGGGGTGAATTCCTTCATTTCATCATTTTGAAGGAAGAAAATAAATTAATGAGGTAAAAAAATTTTTTAAACAATTAAAATTTAAAAATTAAAATTAAAATATTAAAAACAACACACACACACACAAATCAAACAAATGATGCTAGGTCCTAGGTGTGTTTTGGTCTGGGTGCTAAAAGGGGTTTGATAGATTAGAGAAAAAAGGGGAAAGAAAAAAAAAAGGAAATCATTTGAAAATTTGAAAAAATGAATACACCGAAATAGAATAAAATGAAATGATGGAAGTAACACAGAATTTGGAAAAAATTACAAAAATAAAAAATATAGTAGAAAAATTAAAGAAAAATATTTTTAATAAAAACTGAAAATAAAAATAAATTTTTTCTTTCTGTATTCGAGAAAAAGAAACGAAAAAGAGCCAAACAAATTTGAATAGATGGATCAGCGAACAGACTGAAATATGATTGAAATTACTTTGTTTTCCCCTAGAAGTCAAACTATGAAGTGCTTTATAGTCCATAAACTAAGCAGGCAGAGAGACTTGTATTCTTGAAGAGCTAGGTTGGCCCAGTTGGGCGGGGCTTAGTGTAATGGCTCCATTCATCACTAGATGGCGCTGCTAGCCTATTGGGGTGAATTGTTGTGGAGCTTGTAGGTGCGTATGCGCATGCGCGGGAACAGTAAAAATGGCGTCACCCAGCTACCCCCTCTCTAATGTTGGAACTCTGTCCTCCCTGATCGGCAATCATGCACCTGTCCTTTGTCTTCGGCTTCCATCCACTCCCCGCTTTTACACTGTCTGTGACCAAGCCGCAGGCAGCACCTCCCTCCTGAGTTTTATCTCAGATGCGGCTGTTTTTCCCGACCCCTTACTTCTGAGGGACTGCGGCTTTGACTCGTTCTGCCCCTCTGCGGGTCCTCTCACAGAGACCTGGGGTCTCCGCCCCCCGGGAATATTTGTGGGACCGTGCTGCTCTGGACACCCAGAGACCATGGCTGGGTGCTAGCCCGCCCCAGAAAAACTTCACACAATTGTGTAGTAGCAGCATTTCAGGGATTATGGTATCACAACATGCATCTGGCACCAGGCTTCACCCCCAACTACCTTGTTCCAGCACCAGCGAATGTGGTTTTTCTCCTGGGTCCACTGGGGCCTTTGCCTGTTGTGGGGGGGCACACAGCCTCTGCCAGGTGACCTCCCAGCAGGGGAACCACCTCTCCCATGTGGCCCAAAGACCCCCGGACTTCACTCTGCTCCTGGGGATTCACCTTTCACACCAGAACACCTCCAGGTAATGAGCTGCGGAGTTTCAGACTCTGCACTCCCCCTGTTTATAGAATCTTAATGGAATTTAAACCCTCTCTTTTCCTCTTTCTCCCTTTTTAGTTCAGTCCCTGTAGTTGTTGCCACTTTCTCTCCAGCTTTTTTTTTGGGGGGGGGGAGTGCTTTTCCCATATTCTCCCCACCCCCCATCTCCGTCCCCTCTTCACAAGCAAAAACAGCTCTGGCCCTGCGGCTTCTCTCTCCCCCAGTTCACCTCTCCGCGCCGGGTACCTGCTGAGTTCTGTGGTTCAGGTTGTGCCCATTGTTGTGCTAATCCTCAAATGGGTTTTCTAGGTGTGCAGGGTGGTTAGTGTTGATCTGGCTGTATCCACCATCTTGGCTCCTCCCCACTTTGTTGATCTTTTTTAATCTTTTCAAAGTACACACTTGTAGTGCAGCTGATTTCTCTGTTTCACTTTTCACTTCATTAGCTTACGTCGTATTTCTTTTTATCATTTTTTTCTGGTTGCTTTGTTTAACTTTCTCTCTTTCCAGTGCCCTAAGTTGGAAGGTTTTACGTTTGAGTAGTGCATTTGGTGGCTTCTTTTCCTATTTTGACACTGACTTTTCAAATTACACAAGGAAGGAAAACAAACCATTGTAGACATATCCTCTTCTTCTACCCTCAGTCTTTTTAATGTCCACCTGCTCCTTCTACCCCTATTCCATGATAATGTTTATATCCATTTACATGTGTTATTGTCTGTACATGTATCTGGATATGTATTTGTTTATATACATATTATTCTGTCCATGTTTTTCTGCAAGTTGGTTCGACCTCTAACATTATGACTAGGGTCCACATTATATTTTATTAAACAAATTTACTTTTGCTGTTGCATATATTTTACATGTAAATTGGCTATTTGCATATCACCTGTGAATCACCTATTTTTTATTTAACCTATAAGTCTATTGGTTTATTTTGTTTTACAGATGTTATTTATATGATTACTAGTCTTTTTTCTGTTACACAACATGCAAATATTTCTTTTGGTAAAAAGACATTTATTTATTTTTAATTTATTTGTCGTGTCCTCACTCTTGCAGAAAGTTTTAGTTTGGATGTTGCCAAATTTGTCAGCTTTAACCTTCATGATTTTTTCCTTTGTGTTTGTTCTTAAAAGGCCTATCGTATCCTAAAGGATTAAGTATTCCTCAATATTTACTTTAAAAATTTTGTAATTTTCTCTATATTTGTGTAGTTTATCTGAAACTTGATTTTGTGAATCCTGTAAAGTGAAAATCCAGCTTTACTCTTCTCTAAATAGCCAATGACTTTCCTAATTATATCGATTATTTATCTTTCTTCCGCGGGTTTTAAATGTTAAATCTTAGAATATTAAAGAAATTTTAATAGGTTTTTAATATCCATTCTCATATATTCATGGGTTGGGTTTTGGGTTCTTTAGTTATTTTTAATTTATAATAAAGATGGCAATATTCGAATTACAATAGTTATATACTCTGTCTTGATATTTGGCACCAAATGTTATCATTTTGCATCTTTTTTCTTAAAAAAAAAGTTTTTTTAATGTTTATTTTTGAGACAGGGAGAGAGACAGAGTGTGAGCCAGGGGAGGGGTAGAGGGAGAGGGAGAAGAATCCAAAGCAGGCTCCAGGCTCTGAGCTGTCAGCACAGAGCCTGACACAGGGCTCGAACTCATGAACTGCGAGATCATGACATGAGGCAAAGTTGGACGCCTAACTGAATGAGCCACCCAGGCACTCTTGAATCTTTTTTCTTTTTGAATATTTTGACGGTTCTTACAAATTTTATTTTCCATAGGAATTTTAGAGTAAACACGTGAGATTATACCTGAAAAATACTATTGAGGTGCGATTGTAATTTGCATGAATTTAAAGAGTAATTGGTGCAAACTTGACAACTTGTACACTATTGAGTCTTCCCAGGAATGTGAAATATTTCTGTATTAAAGTTTCATTTTATATCATTTAATAAAGTTTTACTTTCTCTGTGATGACCTGAACATTTTTTGATTTCTAAATATTTTATAATTTTGTTTTCATTTAGCATCAAGATCAATATACAAAAATCAAAGATGTACGCATTGATTAGAACTAGAAAATGTAGTGGCACAAAGAAAGTTTTGTGGCCCAATAGATTTGGAAAATGTATAAAACAAAGCCACATATACCTTGTATTTTTTTTTTATTTTTGTATCTCTTTTTAATGTTTGTTTATTTTTGAGAGAGCGTAAGCCGGGGAGGGGCAGAGAGATGGCAACAGAAGATCCGAAGCAGGCTCCGCCACTGACAGGTTGACAGCAGCAAGCCTCACTAACCGTGAGGTCATGACTTGAGCTGAAGTCGGACGCTCAACTGAATGAGCCACCTAGGTGCCCCTAGATATGACTTTTTAAATGTAAGAGTACTTGGAACATTTAATATACGTATGTGGCGAGGAGAGCTCCACCAGGGGAATGTAGAATCTGGTATATCTTCCAGGAGTGTCTCTTAACCAGTATGTCACTGTACTTTTGTTCAGTGGATGTCTTCATTGTTGCTGTTTGTAAAACCAACAGTCAGGGTTATATGTGCCTAGTTGGGCACAGTTTACTTCAGAAGCCCTGGGCAAGACTAACTTGTATCAATAGTTCTCTCTAGAGAGCTTTACACTTCTCTTAGAAAGCAAACCAGTTAAGCCAAGAAATTAGTCAACTCTCTTCTGCCCTTTGGAATACTGGAGTAGGTGGTATGAACTGGTGTTCACAGCAATGAAGAATGAGTGTGGCCCTCGAGGACTTTCCAGCGCACTAAGCTTTGTATCAAAGGTGCCTTCCTTTTGATCCATGGAAATAAGACCACTGATACCAGGTTTTTTATTAAACGAAGACACAAACACAGATGGGTTGGTGGTGAGTCCAAGTTCATGTGAAGTGGAGTTTCAGTGGGGAACAGAACAGATTCATTTGACTACACTTCCAGCACCTTATTTAATTGACCTGACCTGACTTCCTCTCCTACATAGTAGATCTAATGGATTAACTATTGGGATGGGAAAAGTGAGTGGAAGCTAAGCATTTTGGAATATCAAAATAATTTAATTGGATCCCAAATGAATTAAGATGTGTGGGAGTCCAAATTATATCCCAAATACCAAGTTTGCATAAAGCCAATTTAAAAATAGTTTAAATTAACTAAATAGAATGACTGTCTCATGCTAATAGAAAGAATGCAAAAAATTACAATGAGTGTGTATTGAAAAAATTTTATTCACCTCAAACCATAATTATTAAACTTGTATCTCAACAAGGAACCTTGAAATTAAAATCAATCTGAAGTATGAAAAAATGAGTTCTCAGTATCTAATTTGAAATGTATGTAATATAAGTATGAACAGAAAATAAAAGTGTTGCTTTTGTTCATTTTAATGACCAACATACTTCTGAAGGTGACACTATTTTTTTTCCTAAGCAGTAAGTATGTACACATAGAATTCTGTAGGGACGGTTTATCTACAAAATTTTAGGTTGGCACCTTCTGTTTATTAAACCCAAGTGCAGAAAAAGAATGTTCAGTTTTCTTTTTGTTTTCTCTCTCTCTTGGTTTTGCTTCTTTTCCAACCTGGAAAGCTCGCTTGTGCCTTCTAGAAGCTCAGTGAACTATTCTTTTGCTCTGACTAAACAAAGCCCTTAACTCCCATCTTCTTTTTTTGTTGGATCCAGTTGGAACTATGATCCAATGTGGCTTTTTACTCCTTCCTTCAGAGGCAGCTGGAAGTAGTAGTATAACATTGAGCACATTGCTATGTATCTTGCATTGCAGATTCTCCATAGTAACAACTACCTTTTGGGACTGTTGTGAATGAATGGCACATGGAATCAAAGCCAGCATGATTGTGATGTTTATCTGGGAGGGAAGGAGGGAAAATCAGGACAGAGCAAAATGATGTGTTGGTTTCTCTCATTATTCCTAGATTTCTTGCTTGGGAAGTCAGATGGTAGAGTCTTCTTTGTGGACAGGATTTTGAGACTTGGTTGCTCTAAAATTCTCTACTTGAGAGTTTAATCTAGTTCTGTGGAGATCAAAGTATCCAGGTACTTTTCCAATTCATGATGCTGGAATAGACTCCTTTGTCCCTTCTTCAGCTATTGAATGCCACCCAGGTGCTCAGGCTCTGGGCTTCAAAAAGAAAACCCATTGCAGAGATTTACTGGGGAGAGAGATTTAAAACAATGACCAACTTCTTTTCATTGTTTTTTGTTTTTTGTTCTTGGAAAATGTTAAGGTTAATGGGTGATCCAGCAAATGGATAAGGAAGACATTTTGTGGCCCTTCGCTCCTGAAAGTACAGGTTGTTGGATTCTCTCACCTCTGAAACAACTTCAGCTCCTAATTAAGGAGTCAGGGAAAGTACCTTCCTTCTTTGCTCAGTTACTTTTCTCTTTTCCCTCAGTGGGTCTGAAGAATGACTTGCTTGGCTTAAATAAAAGCAATATTACTTATATTTGTTTATGTTAACTATCTGACTTTTATGCCCACTGAACTTATGACACTATAATAATTATTCATCTCATTAAGTATGAGTTGGATTAACTTTGTTATAAATTACATGTGATAATGGTGCTGAGTTTTATTTAAATGAAGTTAATGGTGTTTCTCATCAATGTAATTATTTGACTTTAAGTTTTAAAATTTTGAGGAAATTTCTGAAGCTGGTAATAAAATTGTTGCAATGACACGCTAAGTACAATTTGGACTAAATAATGAATTCATTAATTCATCCATTCGTTCATTCATGCATTCAATTAACATTTATTCAGTGACTAATACTGTACTAGGAGTAGGAAAGCCATGGCCCTACCTTCTAGGAATTAACCCTTTAGGATGGGAGACAAGGCGCAGACAATTATAACACAATGTGACAGGTTACTAGATAAGGCAATATGAGGGGCTCCTCACCCACACTGAGGGCCAAGAGTGGAGGAGAGCAGGGAGGCTTCCTGAGGTAAATTATACTGGTGCTGACAGGTGACATGTAAGATTTAACCAGGTAGAAACACGGAGAAAGGCAAGATGTAAAAGCAAGGAAATAGCATCATCAGGGACATGGTAGATTCAGAGAACTCCAAACACTAGTGTGACTGTCCTCTTATGTGCGGTAGGGTGTGTTTAGTGTGATTGCAGACTGGTGTGTGGTCTCAGATGTGGCAGAGATGATGTCAGAGAGATAGGCAAAAGCCACATTGCAGAGGGCTTGGGCTGACTCTTCCCTAGAGGGGATGAACAGCCCGTATAACATGCATTTCAGTTTCTTGACCAGATGCTAGCCTGTTAGGTATTGCTTGTCCATTGCAATAAGCATTTACTGTGCTCCCATTGTGTGTCTAGAATTGTACTCTGCCCTGGGATGAATACATCTGCTTTAAGGAGGTCTCAGATGCAATTATTACCCGAGCTTGGCTTTTCATGTATAATACAAAATTTAAGAAACCATAACTGGTAAAGTATAAACATCCTTTTCCTAATTACACATTCTATATTTTTAAGCAAAATCTATTCACAAATCAATTGAAACACACCTGGGGTCTTTATTGAAATTGATCAGTGTCTTTCCCATAAAGCATCTTTGAAGTGTTTAGTTCATGTAGTTCTGCTTTTTTAGTTAACTGGCCAAAGCATAGATCCTCCAAAATGCAGGAGGAAGGATGGGAGACTTTAAATCACAATGGCATTCAAGATTTGGAGTGTCTGAGATAGATGGAGATGCACACAAATTAGGAAATAATGACCTTCCAACGCTGCCATGTGATAGTGAGGAGGCGGGAACTTCACTGTGGGTTCCATGTACTTCCTCCTGCTACCACAGTTCTTTGAATCTTGATTTGATGGTAATCATGCCACTGGACACCATGGCAGTGATTTGCTAGCTTAGAGGATTAGGAAAATCGCATCCTAGCTGTGAACCTCTCCAGCGTAAGTTCTGTAATATTCTTGAGCAATTGTTTATTGAGACTATAACAGAGGCCTCATATATGTTGTTTCTAAACTTCATGTCATTGAAGGAAAACCATGGGCATGAGAAGCTAAGGGATAGTGTATTTTCTGTTGGAGCCAATGCTATTCCTCTTCTGTCCTGTGCAGTCTCACAAGGAATGCTATTTCTGTACAGGTCAGGCTCATCTTTCCTCACTAAAGGCTTTGTGGATTTTTCTCCTTTAACTATTTTTAAAATTGAGATATAATTCACCTACCATAAAATTCATCCTTTTAAAGTGCACAGTTCAGTGGTTTTTTTAATACCTTTGCAAGATTGTGCAGCCATTACTATTATCTAATTTGAGAACATTTTTATTATCCTAAAAGGAAATCTTGTACCCACTAGCAGTCATTCTACATCTGCCTCCCCCCACCCCATCCTCCAGTCCTTGGCAGCCACTAATTTGTTTTCTGTCTCTATGGAATTGCTCATAATGGGCATTTATATAAATTGAATAATACAATATGTGGTTTTGTGTCTGACTTCTTTCAAAGTTCATCCATGTTGTAGCCTGTATCAATAGTCCATTCCTCTTCATGACTAAATAATATTCCCTTGTATGGATATACCACACGTTTGTTTATTGATTCACTAGTTGATGGATGTTTGGGTTGTTTCTACTTTCTGTTTTGAAAAACACTGCTCTGTCTTCATGGTTTTGGGCTACACTATGTGATGTTTTCATAGGACGTATCACATTATATTACAGCTATAATGTATTATTATTGTATTGTCTCTTTCTCCTTAGAGTTCTGTAAACTCTAAGTGCACAAAGCATATTTGTCTTGTTAGCCATTATATCAAGCATAGCACATCCATGTGCAAAACATGTGAGTGAATCGATTAAAGAAGGCAGTTCTCTAGCTCTAGGTGAGAACTTCGAACTGCTCATCTAGCCTGCCTTCTGTCACTTCACCAAGGGGCTATGTCCCTCACTCTGTTTAGAGTGTGTGTTAGAGACTGAAGATCCTGCGCTCGATTTTTCCTGACATTTTTGACTGTCGGGAGAGTGGAGGTTACATTGATATAGCAGCCTTATAATTTGTTTGGTTGAGTTGAGTGTTACCACCTATCAACAAAAGTCAGAGGAAAGCTAGATGTGTTCTGACAGTTTGTGCTAGGAGCATTTGGGACATTTATTAGTAAGGGAAGTAGACCATGATCCCAAGTTTGTCTGTTGTCTTGCCAATTAAAACTGCCTGCCTGAGTATGTGTCATGGCCCCACCATGGGATTCTTCCCACCGGGATACTGGAAAAGCCCATCAGTGTGAAATTTATTGTTTCTTTTCCTTTTATCCCCCTTTGTCTAACTCTTGTTCATCATCTCAGAGCTCATTCCGGCAGATTTTCTGTGGCTAGTGGAAAATGCTGCCTAACTCCCAATTCTCTGTTTCAAAGATAATAGAATTTAATCAGGGCCAAATCCTCTCATTTATTTGTTGCCCTGGTTGTTGGGGCCTTTCTTTCCTGTGGGATATCTCGTTCAGGTACTTAGACCTATTTCTCCGACTTGAACCCGGGAAGAGATCCCAGAGGAATGCAGGGCACCAGGGGCCCGTAGTGGCAAGTCTGAATGTGGCAAGTGCTCTGACAGCCTCTGCTTCCCCCCTCCCTCCTGCATCTGCCTGCTCCTTAGCCTAGTGAGACTGACAGGAAGGGAGAAGGAAGCTGCCAGATTTCCTGTATGCGTGTCTGTGGGAGGGAGATGGGGAGGGCTGGCAGCCATGAACTAAGTGGGCTCCATTCCATCTATCTCTTCTGATTAAAGCAAAGCAGATTCAGGCTGCTGCCTGTGAGCTGTGATGGGAGCCATAGCTCAGAGACAATTCCTGGAATGACTGTTCTAGACATTGCACCCATTTCTACCCTGAAGCAACTTACAGGCTGAGGGGGTTGAGAAGTCTAAAGCTGTTGGTAGTGTATGCTTGGTATTTGGATGAAAATCTCCATGTGCTATTATATAAACTTCAGAGAAAATACTGTGAAAATATAAATAAAGATGTCCTTAAAAGTATGCGTTTTTGGTGGAGCATCTCATGGCTTCAATTTTTATGCTGTTTTACTGCAGTCAATCTCTCCCATTTAGGGTAAGATGGATTTGGCTTCCAAGTAGCTGTCCTAAAAGACTAAGGTTTAAAGATCCAGCATATCCATTGTTTCATCAAGATCCAATGAATGTAGTGTTTGATTTCAACTCTTTTGCCTGATTGTTGCAACAGATTCCAGATCCTTCTGGATGGTCCTATACACAGGTATCCATTTTTGCATACGTTCTTAATTTCCCAGACCAGTCTAGGGAAAGATTGTCAAGAGTGTGGGTAGCAATCACAGTGACAATAAAATCTATCTAGGGCCTCCATGGTGGTGTGTCAAAGACACAGGCCCCTCTCTCCTTCCTCCCAAGCAGGATCTTGGCGTGGCTCATCAGGTCTTCTTAGAGAAGATAAAATTCTGCTGTCGGCTCTGGAGTTAAGCTCTGCTTGGCCATAAAGGTGTTAACAGTGGACATTCTTCCTATAGCTCATTTCATAAGGATGTCGCTTCCATGCAAGTGAATATCATGGCTCTTCCTTTTGCTGTGATGGACCCCATGTTCTCTCTTATTGCTATCACTTCCACAGTCACTTTAAGAACTGCTGAAGTGACAAAGTTGCCCTGGTAACATTTTTCTGTTTTCATTTTCTTCCCCATGATTCAGAGGGCCTCTATTGTTAATGACTATTTTTTAAATTAAACTTTTAGGTTAGCTTCCCACTTTTTTGAGAAACTTGAAATCAATTCTTTTGGGATGTATCAGGGAGTATTCTGGAGGCATTCTGTACTGCCCCTCAGAGTCACCGTCTCTAGTAATCAGGGTCCCAGGGTAGATACCAGGCATTTGAACCCTTTCATCTCAGCATAAATCCCCTCATCTTTTAACAATGTCTTAATCTCTCATAAGACACAGCAAATGCCCTAGTACTCTTCTTCTTAAGAGGGAAGGAAAAACTATCAGGTGCTGATAAATGGCATTTGTTGTGGTTTTACTCAGGATAAAATACATCGTGCTATGGTAACAAACAACCCTAAAATGTCAGTGGCTTAAAACATTTTTTTTTTGCTCATACTACATGTCGAAAGCTAAGTAGTATCATTGGAGTTATTTAGAGGTTCCGACTGATAGAGACTTCAGCCTCCCTGTGACGTTTGGGGTTTGCAACAGTAGGGAAGAGAACAGGTAAATATAGCTCTTAGATACTTCCACTGGGAAGTGCTACCTGTCACTTCTGTTCTCTTCTATCAGCCAAAGCAAGTCATTGAACAGGAGTCTTGGTGAATTCCGGAAGTAAGGAGACGGGGCTTAGCCAGCAAATAGCTTGGGAGGAGGTTTGAGTGGGTTAGAAGGTATACATGATGAGCCCAGTGCTCCCACAACTGATTTTCTGCTGATAGCATGTATTGTTTCTTTCCAGGGAGCCTAAAGAAAATGAAATCAATTGGCACAGATTCTGTAACTAAATGGTACTCTTACAGGGGTAAAGCTATTTGGAACCTCACTCCTTAATCAGAGCGTGAAATGCCACAGGAGTGGCTGAAGTGTGGTGGGAGTCAGCCCGTGGGGCTACTCTGCTCTGCCTCTCTTCTAATCGGCCACCATCGAGGGGGAGTGTGGGGATCACTGAATGCACGTGAAGTCCTGCCTGCTGCACCTTCCTGGTGAGCCACACGATCTTCCCACAGGAGAGAAAGCAACGGCTATGGGTTTGAAGCAAGAGTCACGTACACACTGAGTTTCTGAGTGGTATATGACACAGCAAAAAGTTGTTTCAAGTAAAACCAAAAGCATAGGACAAATGCAGCTCATTACATGGTATAGAGTTTTCAACCATTGCCTCATACTTCTCTAAGAACTTGTATTATACTATCTAATTTGGTTCCTAAAAAGTATATAGTATATCAGTTTTAGCCTCCTTGCCTGCTTTATTTATCTCCTTAACCTTTGCCACCACCCAACATTCTAAATATTTTACCTATTCATTTTAATTGTCTGTCTTACCCTAGAATTCAACCTCCTGGAGGCTATTTTTTTTGCCAACTATAATATCCTCGGAACTGAGAACAGTACCTGGCATAGAGTAGGCCCTCATCAAATATTTATTAAATACATAAGTGAACAGCAGTAATTCTTATTGAAGCTAATTATTACTAATTATGGAAAACAGTTTCCTAATTTACCTTCACTCTGTATTCAATATCCGATGCTATTTGAGGACCCACTAAATGCCAGGCATTTTATACATCAGGGAATAAAACAAACAACAAACCCCTGACCTCCTATAGTTTTATATTCCCAGGGGTTGGTATGGAGGGAGATAGTCAACACTAATATTGTATTGTATTGTATTGTATTGTATTATATTATATTATATTATATTATATTATATTATATTATATTATATTTTCAGTATATAATACTCTGAGAAGTGATACATGCTAAGAAATAAATGAGAACAGAGTAGATGAAGGGGATTGGGAGTTTTAGGCATGGACAAGGGATGGAAGGAGCACAGGCATCATTTTGGGTGTTCAGGGAGGCCTCACTGACTAGGTAAGATTCAAACAGAGAGCCTGAAGGAGGGAAGAGAGTTGGTAGCCCCATGGATAAGGTGGGAGGAGTGTTCCAGGGAGGGGACAGTTAAGACAGGAAGTCTGAAAACTAGTAAGGAGGCCAGTGTGGCTGACACTGAGAGAGGGGTGGGGGGAAGTGGTAGGAGATGGGGTCAGATGACGGCCTGGTCAGGCAGGGCCTCATGAGACACTATGAGGACTTGAGCTATCATGTTCAGTGAACTGAGGCCTTTCTAGGATTTTGGACGGGGGAATAATGTGATTTAACATAAGGAAATAGCCCCCTGATGATAACATAGAGAATGAACCCTAGATGTCATCAGGCCCGTGGTGAGGTTACAGCTGCATCCAGGCTGGATGTGACTGTAGCTTGAATGGGGACAGAGGTACTGGAGGTAGTAAGAAGTGATAAGGTTCTGCAAATATTTTCCAAACTCCCATCTGATGGCTTCTTTCTGCCTTGCCCAGATGTAGGTAGAGACAAGTTTTGGCACATTGTGAAGTCACTTGGGTCTACCTTCCATGACCAAACTCCTCTCCGGTCCTCAGTACTTCCTCTGCAGACATCTGTCCTCTCTTCCTGGCATGTTAAGTCTCCTTGCACCTGCTCTCATATCAAACAAGAGCACTTACTTAGTGAAGAATTGTGGCTTGAAATTCATTTGCATTTTCAGCCTTTACTATGTGAATTATTTAATATAAGCTGTGTGCTCTTTCCTTTTCAAGGAACTTTATGCATCACAAGCAGGAAAGGAGAAATGTGGTCTTAGAGCCCAACTGCTCTGCTTTTATCACCTGATGCTTCTTATCTTTTAAGTCTGGCCCCTCAAATCGCTGTAGCCGCTCCATAGGTGAACCTGGAAATAAGTCTGATAGCATCTTTTTGGTGTCTTGGGAGAAGGTTCAGAAGAATAAGCCTGGGGGGTGCCTTGTGGTTTGTGGGCAGGTGACCTGGACAAGGTCAGTTTGAAGAAGTCTGGAAAGAAGGCACTAATGTCATCGGCCAGCAGGATCTTTCTTCTTTAATTCATTATTTATTTATTTATTTATTTATTTATTGTGAGAGAGACAAAGCGAGTGTGAGCAAGGAAGGAGCAGAGAGAGACAGAAAGAGAGAGATTGAGGGAGAGAATCCTCTGCAGTCAGTGCACAGAGCCTGACGCAAGGCTCAAACTCAGGAAACGTTCAGATCATGATTTGCGCCAAAGTTGAACGCTTAACTGACTGAGCCACCCAGGTGCCCCTCCCCCTTTTTAATGTTTATTTACTTTTTGAAAGAGAGAAAAAGAGAGAGAGTGCAAGCTGGGGAGGGGCAGAGAGAGGGGGGGTGACAGCGGATCTGAAGCAGGCTCAGTGCTAGGATCTTTCCCTTCAACCTGCTCGTATCTCTATCCCCAACTCTCCTTTCCCTCTTGTCTCTCCTTCCTTCCTTCTCACTCACAGATCAAAAATAAAACCCCAAACATTTCTAATTGTCTCATGTCAAGCACATTAACTCTCTTGGACACCTTTGGGGCCCCGCATCATTGGAAATAGGTATTTTTCTCAAGCAAAGACAGTTTCCTCACAAAAAAGGGTTCTGTTGTCAACATCACCATAATAGCTTTTTGTAATCTTATTGCATTTGTCACCTAAATAATCTCTTCTTTTCATGTTGTGTGTGTGTGTGTGTGTGTGTGTGTGTGTGTGTGTGTGTGTGTTTTGGGGGTTTTAGGTGATGACTCAGAAATTAAGAGTTTTAACTAAGTTTAATAAAATTGTTTAGTAGCAGAGTTGAGATGGTAAAAGAACTCCTTTCTGCATTCATGTTCCTTCTTTGGTTTAGCATAGGTGGTCTACGAATTTTAACATTTGTCAATCCTATTGGTGGGGCATAGTCAGGTTATAATAAAAATAAGACAGGAAAGTGATGGAGGTCTGAAAGACGAAATACTGGTCGCTGCTCACTGGTGCTGGGACATGGTACTCTTAAGTGCTATGTTTTTAATGCAACATTTCCTCATTTGGCAGGATTGCATGGCATTAAATACAAACTTCCAGGTGCCTTACATGTTGTGGTAAAATCACATCGCACTCCTAACTTCTTTGTGCACAGACGGGCCCAACTTTTCCTGAGGTTTCTGTAAGAAATTACCACAACTTGGGGTGCGTAAAACAATGAAAATTTATCTTCTCAAACTTTTGGAAGCCAATATTCCACAACCAAGGTGCCATCAGGACTGGAGCTCATCCTGGAGGCTCTGGGGGGAATCTGTAACTTAGCCTCTTGTAGCTGCTGGCAATCATTGGTTTTCCTTGGTTTGTGACTGTGTCATCCCAATCTCTGCCCCTGTCTTCACATTACATTCTCCTGTGTGTGTGTGTAAATTGCCTCCTACCTGTCTCTTACACTTGTGACAGCATTTAGCATCCCCCCCCCGCCAATCTTTTAGGATCATCTCCTCATCTCAAAACCCTTAATATAATCACATCTTTAAAGACCCTTTTTCCAAATAAGGAAACACAGGTTCCAGGCATTAGGACCCCATTCTCTTCAAGACTATCATTTGGCCCCCACCAGCCTCAACCTAAACTGGGTCCTTGGTCTCCCTTCCCTTATAATCTCGTGACAAGTTTTAAAAACACAGAGTACACTGTTTTCTATCAGAATTCACATTATTTACATAAATATATACCCTTACTACTAGGAATTTATCCAAAGGATACAAACATGCTGATTCAAAGGCGTACATGCCCACCAATGTTTATAGCAGCACTAGCAACAATAGCCAAATCATGGAAACAGCCCAAATGTCCACCGACTGATGAATGGATAAAGAATAGGTGGGCATACATATACAATGGAGTATTACTCAGCAATCAAAAATAATGAAAAAGAATGAAATCTTGCCATTTGCAACAACATGGATGGAACTAGAATATATTATGCTAAGCGAAATTAGTCAGAGAAACACAGGTATCATATGACTTCACTCATATGTGGAATTGGTGAAACTCAACAGATGAACATGGGGAAGGGAAGGAAAAATGAGATACAAGCAGAGTGGAAGGCAAACCCTGAGAGACTCTTAACTACAGAGAACAAACTGAGGGTTGCTGGAGAAGAGGTGGGTAGGAGGATGGGCTAAATGGGTGATGGGCATCAAGCAGGGCACTCTATGGGATGAGCACTGGGTGTCATGCATAAGAGATGAATCACTGGGTTCTATTCCTGAAGCCAAGACTACTCTGTATATTAATTAACTTGAATTTAAGTAAAAAAATAAAGATTACATAGGCCTTTTTAAAAATGCTTTCCAAAGCACAGTTGGTAAGCCTTTTCTATAAGGAGCCAGAGAGCAAATATGCTAGCCTTGTACGCCCTACAGTGTCTGTTGCAACCGTACTCCTCTGCCCTGTAGCAGGAAGGCTGGCAAAGCCAAGAGTAAAAGAATGGGTGTGCTGCATTCCAGCAAAATAAAGACCAGATTTGACATATGGGCCTTAGCATGCTGACCCCATTTTAAAGACTTCTCTACATCTCTTTGATCATTTGTACCTCTAAATGTGAAGTTTTGATGTTATATTTCACTCTTCTTTGCTATTAGAGATCTTACCATTTACTTACTTGTTTTTTCCCTACCAACAAACTACAACATTTGCACAGAAATGCAATGAATTGTAGTTTGGTACTTCCTAGGTAGATTAAAAAATAGTTTTCTTTTTCTTTTGGCTACACCTTCTTGCATCTTCTGTTAAATGATACGTTCATTAATAGAGCAAGTATTCGTCCTGCATGTATTGGATGCCAGCACCCCCTGTGACCAGACATACATTGTGAAGGGATTTAAGAGTGGGAGTCGTGTGGTGGATTTAGGAGACCAAGTCATCAAGATTGAGTGGTGGGTGTGATATGGACACACTAGGGAGAAAGAGATGTCAAAGATGACTTCTCTGTTTCTGACTTGACAATGGCTGGAGGGTGTTATCATTCACTGAGATGAACAGTGCTGGAAGAGGAACTTTTGGTGAGATTGTAATTTGATATTGGATGGGTTGACTTTGAGGCATCTTTGAGGTCTGGTTGTCCCAGAGGCTTTTGCTTACTACCTATCTAAGCATTTCTTCCTCTTAATTTTCACCATTTTCTATATATGTAAATGTATGTAAGTGTGTATGTATACATAAATGTGTATATATACAAAGATGTGTGTGTGTGTGTGTGTGTGTGTGTGTGTGTGTCTGTGTGTGTCTATACATAGTTCCTCTGGGGACTATACCAGTAATCTATCATAATTTTGACCCACTTCATCTAGAAATTCTGATAAGAGATAGGGTAGTTATTCTTACGCCAATTTGTGCAAACAGAAAGAACTAAAATAGTATTTCTTTTTTTTTTTCAAAGTGTATCATGAGAGAGATAGAGACAGAGATTGAGAGAGAGGGGGCAGTCGTGCACACATAAGGTGGGGAGAGGCAGAGAGAGAGGGAGAGAGAGAATCCCAAGCAGGTTCCATGCTGTCAGTGCAGAGCTCACTGCGGGGCGCAATGTTACGCCCATGAGATAACGACCTGAGTTGAAATCAAGAGTCGGACGCTCAACCCACTGAGCCACCTAGGCTCCCCTAAAATAGCAAGTATTTCTTGAGCACCAGCTATAGATACATGTTTATTTCATTCTTACAATTAATCTATGATGTATGTACTAACGTTTTTTTCTGTTATGTTTATATGTAAGGGGAAGCTTTGAAGGGTTAATAATTTACTCAACCTCTGAGTTAGGATGTGAACCCAGTCAGTTTTTTTCTTATTGCTGAGTGAACTGATAGCTCTGTAAACAATTTGCTTAAAATTTCACACATTAAATAAGACTTTACCTGGGAGATCTTCCCAGAATACCCCACCCAGCCCTAGAAATAGTCTAGATGTCCCTCCTATGAACTCCCCAAATGTTATGTTTTTTTCTTTTTCCATAGCATTTATTGCATCACTTAAAAATTTTTTTTTAACGTTTATTCATTTTCGACAGACAGAGCACGAGTGGAGGAAGAGCAGAGAGAGAGAGAGAGACAGACAGACAGACAGACAGACAGACTCTGAAGCAGGCTCCAGGCTCTGAGCTGTCAGCACAGAGCCCGATGCGGGGCTCGAACCCACACACCATGAGATCGTGACCTGAGCCGAGTTGAATGCTTAACCAACTGGCATCCCTATTGCATTACCTTTTTAAGGACAAAATCTTTCAAAGGCAATGACTTTTATTATTTTATCTCTTTTCTTACAATACTCAGCAGAAAATCAGTGCTCAGCACATGTTTTCTGAATTAAGAATCTCTTCTCTGCTGAAGAGCTATTAAACTGATGGATTTTACCTTTTGTAGGGTCTTGAGTGCATACCACCTCTGAATGGTTAGTTTGGGACATCTGTGTTCCAGTGTTACAGTAATTTTGTGCTTGAGGATTCTTGACTAAAAAGAAAGCAAAGCAAGCAGAGCAAACCAAAATAAAATGTAATAAAATAGCAAAACACTAAGAACAAATCTCAAATCCAGTGGAGTCTGATACAAACATTTTGGGGTAGCTGGCCTTTATCTAAAGGAAGTAAACTCTTGAGTAAAGGGCTGTCCATGAGACAGAGTTGCAATCCATCAGCTTCAGGTAATGGCTGAAGCTGAGCTCGCGGAGGCAAGATGAGCATCTGACAAAAAAAGGAGGCTTCAAAGCCTCTTCTCACACTTTGAATCTATGACTTCAAAGGTCTACCTACTGTGGCCCGATTTAGGTTACATATTTTAGATACATTGTCTCAGTCCTCACAACTTTTGGATAAAGATTTTATTGTTATTATTATTAAACATATTAGGAGGTGAGAATCAGAGATGTTATATAATTTGCCCGGTGACACACAGCTGCCAAGTGGTGAGCACAGGGGCAGCTACATTGAAGCCTTTGCTTTATTATGCCACTCAAAGTAATGACATTCCCAAGTGACGGGTAGATTGAAGGGGTACAACCCTTCAAATTTCCCTAAAGCACTTCTCAGACTGTAGTGGGCATCAGACGCACTTGGCATTCTTGTTAAAATGCAGCTTTTGATTCAGTGTGAGGCCCGAGTTTCCACATTTTTAACAAGGTCCCAGGTGATGACACGACTGCCGGTCCACGGACCACACTCGCAGGCACAAGAGGCCGCTGACGTTAATTACCAGTGTGATAGGTAAAATGGGGTACAAACTAGTGCCGAACAGCAACCAGTGCCACACCTTAGGTGGAGAACAGCAGCTGTGGCAGCGAATCTTGGACGCTTGTCGTGCTTGGTGATGCTCCTGGAGACGGGCTGGCTCACAGGCAGAGGGAGATTGATGACCCCTTGGAAAGAGAACAGGATAGAAACAAAGTGAAGATTTGTCTGTCCTATCCTCCATCAGCTGTGAATGCCCTTGGCTCAGTTATTGTTCGTTTGTCAATACAGGTTCACCGAGTTAGCTGGTTACATTCGAAGAAGGGCCACAGAGAAACTCCTTTCGTCTTGGTCGTTCCTGGAGAGCTAGACTTTTGTCAAAGCTTCTCCTCAACGCACAACTCTGATGAGTTAGAGAGGGAAGAGATGAGGTTATGGCCTCCCTTCTCCCCAGCTCTTTCTTCTCCATGCAGAATATTAGCGAATCTGGGGAATCGGAATCTCAGGGCCAGAGTGGAACCGCAAAGGAAAACGTATGCAAGAAGTGACCCCAAGAGCTTCCACAGCTTCTCACTGTCCCAAACGCTTCATGATGTGTTCTGGCTCTTTCCTTTGTGGGTCAGAAAGTAGTGGTATACCCCATCTTCTGATCATGGGTTTGAGGCTTGGGAAACTTAGCATCTCCCATGGAGCAGTGAATGATTACTAGGAAAAAAAAAAGGAGGAAAGTGAGACAGGGAAAAAAGGAAGGAAGGAAGAACAAAAGTAACAGGGAAAGCTAATTGATCATTTATCTTTGCCATTTCAATCCCTATTTAATAGTCTGTTCTTATAGCAGGTGTTTGAAGGGATCCTTCAGTACCAAAAAAGCACATTTCAGTTTAAAGGACATTTCCTCCTCTTCTCCCTATCCTATCCGTCCCTTTTGTTCTATGACAGTTATGTTTTATATAGCCTGTTAGAATGGATATAAATAGGAAATAGAATTGAGAGGCAGCATGAAATTGTGGTGCAAAAACTGACCTAGGGTCT
Source organism: Acinonyx jubatus (assembly GCF_027475565.1). Classification (NCBI taxonomy): domain Eukaryota; kingdom Metazoa; phylum Chordata; class Mammalia; order Carnivora; family Felidae; genus Acinonyx; species Acinonyx jubatus. The sequence continues at coordinate 46,510,041 of NC_069391.1, forward strand.
AAAGCTTTGGATTTTAGGTTTTTCTCTGCCATTAACTTTTTCCCGTGGAAGTCGGCCGGGAGTCTTTGAATTTCAAGATTTATTGAAGCCCTGTTCCAAGAACTGGGGAAGTCTGAAGCCCTTCCCGAGATTTCCTCAGTTTCTGTAACAGCTTATGCTTTGGCCACCTTGGCCTCCATTTTCTGCCCCTGGTGACTGTGTTTTCTTTGCTAAATCTTTTTTGCTCAACTCAATAAGGGCCACTCACAGCAGTCACAGACATGAGGCTGCTGAGGATAGCACATCTCTTGAATGTATGTCGGTCATATCCACACAGCTAAACACAGGAGGCCTGGCAGCCACTGCCTCGCCAGGGATTTCTCCCGGACGCTGCCACTTGTCTCCATTAACACTTGCGCTTTTTGCCACCTTGCTGCTTCCCCTTCCCTTTCTCTTTCTTCCTTTCCTTTCTTTTCTTTCCTTGTAACTCACATGCACAAAAGCAGGAATGAAGGCTCTGCTTAGAACGCTTTACCTCTAATACTGTCAAGGTCTCCTTTTCTACCACAATGAAGTATTTTCATAAAGCAAAGAAGGATTCCAAGGCCTGATATTACCGTAATAAATTAAAAATCTTATTACATCTGTCACTTAACATGAAAGAATCTTTTATGTATCATATATCATATATATCATATATAAATTTCTTTTATAAAAGAATCTTTTATATATCATGTATCATATATATCATATATAAATTTCTTTTATAAAAGAGTCTTTTATATATCATATATAAATTTCTGGTCCATATATTAGGTGATGGACCAGAAATTAAGTGACTTAAGTTTATGGGATTGCAGAGGTGAGACAACATGGAATCCTGTGCTTTTTAAAGCTAAAAACAGGTGTCCGACAAAGCCTAAGGTTTGCAAATCTTATTTGCGGAGCACAGAGAGGTGAATGTAGCCACAAGGGTAAGTGTGGAGGTGGTGAAGCAAGGAATTGGCATGGTAACTCCCGAACCCTCCATCAGCATCAGGAACTGGGCCTCCTTCCCAAATGCTGTTCCTTATGCAATAGTTTCTTCTTTATTGGGTGAAACTGGATAAGACCAAATACCAACTTCAAGGTACTTTAAATATTGTGGTGAAATAGCCTTGTTGAAATCAAATGGCAGTTAGAAATTCATGAATAAGAGAGTTTTAAAAAATGCATAGGTTTTTAAAATTATTAGATCAGTATATCAGTACTAGAGAAAATGTAAGGATGAGAGAAAAGAAAAAGTAATTTGGAATCTCAACATCCAAACAGAACAAGGATTGTTATTTTCTATTTTCTTGTGATCATAATATGCAGCTAGTTTTGTATCTTGATTTATTTCATAAGAATTTTCTGAGTTCCATGTACTTTCCATGTCACTGTTTTCAACAGTTATAAAAACAGAACATTTGATCCTGCTCTTTCATTTAAAATAAAGTTTATAATTTTGCATTATTAGGAATAATTATGATGTGAATGTGACCTATAAATAGATAAAATATACTTTCTTAGAATAAATTCCCAAAGATTAATTACTGAGTCAAAGCCTCTTGCCAGTATTTAATGCTTCTGCTCTACGAGAAAGGGCTTCAGTATATCTTTATCAAATAGAATATTCTAACTTTAAAATGGCTAATTTAGTAAGTGAAAAATGGCATCCAGTTTTTCTAATTTGCCCTGGATTATAAGTGAGTAGAACATGCCTGTACCTTTTTCCTTTGGATTTATTATTTGTGTCCTTAGCACATTTATCTGTGGTCATTTTACTGTTTTCTTACTTTGTGGCTATCAAGAGGCTTTTTAGAAATATAAGAATGATTAGGCGAGGCAGTGCTTTGTTTAAAGCACTAGACTATTTCTGTTGAGAGTTTTTTGCCTCTAAAAGCAAAGGGGTGTGGAATCCCATTCCATCCTGGCATGTGCTGACTTTTTTGGCAGATTTCAAAGCTGTCTCTGGGCTTCATGTCAGTGTGACCTAGAAAGGAATGAAAGCTCAGCCAGCCCAGGTCACTGTCAGAGCTGTAACCTTCACTCTGATTTCCTGTTTCCCTGAGGTTGGCCTCAATATAGATTCCACATTCTCAAGCAAAGTGCATCATTGGATTTATTTTATTTTTGCTTTGTCAAGGCAGATTAATGCACGTTGAGGTTAGAGGCTGCCCAAGAATAAATGGCAAACAAGACAAAACTCATTTTGGGATCGCCCGTCTCACTGACCAGTGAGCTCATGCTGCCCCCAGAAGCTTCAGGATCTGCCTGTTGTACCACGTGTTCCGGACCTTTTAAGGGCTTCTCTTGACCATTGAAACCTCCCTGTCAATTATCTTCTTTCCTCTGAATCCTGTTGTCTGCCAGCTGTTCGCTACAGTGTCCTTGGGTTAAGTTGTAACCATTTTGGATTGCCCACTTTGAAAGAAGTGTATAGACAAAGGAGAGGTCTCTCTGCTTTGACACATGTGTCGGTCTTATTTATATGCTATCACTATTTCTTCTGTTAAAAATCTATCTTGTCAGATTCTTTTCACATACACTTTTGACTAAGAGTTTTCCCAGTTGCTTTTCCAATTAGTTTTCCCAATTGGATGATATCTCTTTTAGCTCTCATCCTCCCTACTATATTCTTTGCTCTCTTCTATTGGCGTATACTGAATTACAGTAATTTCCATATTCATCCTTTCCCATAGTGGGTTATATACTCTATAAAGTAGACATTATGTCTGTTTTTCTTTTTTTACTTTCTCACAATTCATCAATGTATTACCATTATATAGTGAGTGCTCCCTAGTTGTTTACTTGAATCATTTGAGTGATACTAATGGCCAGAATTTCAGGCACTTTTGGGCAGGATGAAGCAAAGGGAAACACTTTTTACTTCATATTATTTAATACAGATGGATGCTGGACATGGCTTCCAGGAAGGGCGGCCATTAGTTAAGTAAGGCAGTTCCTCAAGGAAAGCTCAAGGCAAGTTTTAGTTGGTTTGGCGATGCTCACTCAGCAAGATCCCTAAACATCCGTCTTATACCTGTATTTTACAGGAGACAATATTGTTTGTCAAAATCAGTAGGGAAGGATGAATACTTACCCAACCGCTAGGATGTAATAGTTCAGAAATCCACTGGGTAAAATGTTGTGTTCTTTTGCTACAAGTTTTCCTTTATATCACTTGGTGTTACCTGGACAAACAGTGATACAGTGACAATAGCACAGGAGTTCTGGTTTGTCCTTTTGGCTCTTGGCTGTTGTGAAGGTGAAGAGCTGTCAAGCCACAGCTCCAGTGTTGGCTCCTGAGGGAGACCCCTTTTGGCCTACACAGATAGGTCTCAGTACACTAGTATACGAAACCTGACTTCTGGAAGTGACCCTCTCATCCAGAATTGTTAATATACTGGTATGTCTTGCTATTTCACGATGATAAATACACGACTATTGCACAACTGTGATTCTGGCGATCTTGGTTTTTTAATTAGTAAAGGATGAAATATTAAGCATTTAAAATTTCACAGAAACTTTTGAGACATGTCTCTTCCCTATATTGTTACATAGAACGCACTGTAAACAACTCAAGGGTATTCAACAGTTTTTCAAACCAAGCAATTGGTTTTTTTCATAAATTTAGATTAATAGCTGGTAATTAGTAATTAGCACTATTCCAAGCACTAGGGAATGCTGTAAAGATGAGGAAGATCTTGCCCCTATTTAGGATAAGTTTAGACCATATTCTTCACAGGACAAGCCATTCTGTGAAATGCCACGTCATAGAGGTCCTAGTACTATGAGGTTTGTTAGCAGATGAGCACATGTGGGGCAGAGTGCCTACCCTTCCTCTACCCTGTTTGCCTGTAGAACTTACTTTTCAGAAAAAGCTTCAAGTTTCATTTCACTTTTTAATCATTGGAATTCACTTAAAGGTAGACTTGACATTTGGAGCCATGGACGTGGCTGGTTTTCTTCACTTTGGATCAGTAAAACAAAGGCTTAAGGTATATTTTTCTAGTTGTCTCAACTTCCAGAAGAATACCATGTTCACTGTGGTTGGTGCTTTTGACCTGTCTGTACAATATTACTTCCGGTTCCTACATCACCAACGCAGTTGGCCATGGGCAACGCCTCCCAGGTTTGTACTCCACGGCTCCTAATTTGATTTCTGTGGTCTGCCACACCCACTTGCTTCCGAGTTTTCAGTTATTGTGAAGGCTAATGGTTATGGGAAACTGGCAATCATGTAAAAAACCTTCTGGACCCTGTTCAGGGTCTAGCATTCAGATGCCACTGTTTTTGCCTTATCTCTTAATTCTTCTTTTCTTTCTTTTCCTTTTCTTATACTGAGATCCCTACAGCTCAAAGCATGGCAGAACCTTTTGCAGAAAGAAGGACATGATTACTGAATTTAAACCAAAGTGTGTTAAAGATATAAGACCAGACTGACATTTAAGTTTTCCTGGGTTCAATATGTAAGGAATCCAGATTTTGGTTTGGGAGGTCCTGCCTTCTCCTCAGTGACTAAAAGAGTGTATGAGTAGTCTAAGCCAGGCATAATTTACACATTGCCCTTGACCATGACCAGGTTAGAAAGGAGCATAGGAACTTATTGTGGCTAGTGACACATGAGAAGATCGCTGGTGAGCAATTATAAAATGTTTTCTCTCTGATAGATATATAGAACATGATGTTTGCTTTTCTTCTGGATGTGGTTGTGTCTTTGTGGGATGCCTCTAACTATGGTTGGCATCTTGGCAACATAAGTTTAGCTGGGACAAGTTGGGGGACAGGCTGAGTTGGGCACACAGAGAGATGGGACAGCCTTACACCTGTTTAGTGCTCAGGGCTTCTTACATGGGATAGTAAATATCCCCATTATTTTGTCCTTTCAAGTCAGAATTTAAGTTACTGGCAGGCAGATCCACCCTAACTGATAAAGTGTGATTTGCTTGAGTAGGCTGAAAGACATGACTTGACAGATCATTTTCCTCCCGTACTGCCATGTTTCCTAAAGTTCTACCAAAAACTCTTCTGTGAGCTGAGCCATCGAGGCCTCTGTTAACTATAAATCTGCTTTTTGGAGGGTGTAACACATTCACATTTTATCTCAGTATTGAGTAAAACTCTCTCATTTGTCACCAATTTCCTGAGAAAGTAGCAAATGAAACAGCAACGTTTGGTGAACAAGAAGCCAGAAAAGACTACAGTGTGGGATAATGCAAGGAAGAGCGGTTTAAGAGGATGGGCTTCAAAGCGGGTGAGCTGGGAACACTATGTGATAGCACAGTAGAAGCAGTGGGGGTGCACTGAGCAGAGAGCAGGGGCCAGGCCAGGCCCTGGAGACAAATATGACTTATTCCAAATAGAGTTTTCCCATCCAGAGCAGCCTAAAGTGGCAAAGTTCCAAGCTAGGACACAAAAAAATGGCGGGGTTTCTCATTTAAACTTGAAGACTCTATGGTTCCTGCATCTCCCACTGTATATAGATGCTATCAGGTTTTACATGTCACAGTTTTTCCAGTTGGCTGAAGAAACTCAGCCTCTGTGACATAATGGGATTTAATCCTAGGGCAAAATATTTATTCCTAAAAAGTAGGCTCTGGGTGTAATGACTTTGGCGTATACAATTTGATTTGGGTTTGATAAGACATATTGATTTCAAGTCTTGAAAAGAACATTCTCTTCTTGCCTTCCCCCCCTCCCTCCAACTACCTGCCATCCTCTTAAAAAGATAGAATCTTTTCTCCGTGTGTTTCAGAGTAATAGAAAGTTGCTTTTTTTTTTCTTCTCTTGGTGGACATGGAATGGAAAAAACCCAACTTGAATAGACGCCACGTGAAGAAATATATTATGTGGAGGCTGAGGACAGGTGCACCTTCTGCAGCCATTCTAGAGCTCATTTTCTAAACAGAAACTTCTCAACTCTGCATTTCAGTCTGAGGCTGATGGGCTCCCTCCCGCCCCCCCCCCCCCCCCCCCCGCCCAGGTGCTGCCCACACGAGCAGAGCATATGGTTCTGCTAATGTGCAATAAAACTTGAGAGAAACCATTGAAGCCTGCTCTCTTCTGGGAACAGAGAATCTTTCCAATCAATTCTCCCATGATCCACCCATGTCCTCTTGGCACCTCCCTTCTGGGCGCTGCCAAGCATTAGCTCCTGGCTGCATTTCATCTCTGCTTATTTGCTCCTAAGAGACTAATCCCGTGTATTCCATTTGCTGCTTTTAGAAAGGGGAGGAGGAGGAGGTAAATCAAGAGATGAAGTTGTTTGGGAGATCACCTTAAGGCAATTTCAATAATAAATGACTGCAGGGCCGAGCTTCACATCCTAATTATAAATGACTACTTGAGTGGATGGGCTCCTTTACAAAGTGCTTGGAGTTATGGTTTGCTCTGCGCGTGGTACTATTTCAAAAATATGCCTTTGCCTTATTATGCAGCCCACGGAGTGGCCAGTATAATAAAGTTGCCAAACAGCTCCCCCCACCTCTTTGTCACCTTCTCTTTTCAATTACTGCAAAGTTTCTGAAAAATTCAGATGAGTGCCTTCCATTTCCTACTTGATCCAAGCAAAAGAGGCCAGAGTAAACAGATGGAGCCACTGCTGCTGTCCTGCGGGCAAACAGCCTTGTGCTGCCGGACTGGAGGGAAGAGATGCATGGACTGGGGTGCTCTGGGCTCCATGCTGTGGACACCTTGACTCCACAGTTCAGAATCACAAGTCTTATGGTCTGAGCAATGGGATCATCTGTCTGAACTCTGTGAGGTGGTGCCCAGAGTAAGAAGTAGTGTATGAGGGCGTCAACAGTGGGATTCAAAATTTCAATAAGTAATTACACATTTATTAAGGTGAAAATTAGTTCATCTGGCACTGTATCAGTTGAACTCTCAATTAAGCAGCAATTTTGCCCAATTATAGTAAAATACAATTAGTGCCTATAATGAGGGCCCTGAGTCCCTGCAATTATTGGAATGCCTTCTGAATCATCCAAGAGGGATCCCACTGTGATCAGCACAGTCAATGTTACATTTGCTATCATTCCATTTTTCAAAGTATGGGATGCCGTCCTTGACCTAAATGGTAACTCACAGTCATAGGAAACTTCCTATCCTCTATTGAGGTGTGGTTGAAAAGATTGTGCATACAAGGTGTCCCGTTTATGAGAAGCATAGGAGAGATTATTTTAGAATCCTGCTGATTATCTGACTTGATTGACTTGTGCAAATGTTTCTTGCTCTGCTTTGGCCTCTCGGAAGCTTATGGCCTGTAGGCTCTTACTGCGTGCTTGAAATGGGATGCTAATCTTATTCCTTGATTCTATTCTCTCACCTATTTGTCCTTAGTCCCTTGTTCTCTCAACCATTTATTATATTCTTTTTTTTTAAATTTTTTTGTATGTATTTTGGTAAATCATCTCATCTTGTTCGGAAAATGACTGGAAATGTAAATGCTGTGTTTCCTTCCCTGGGTCACGTTTACTTGTTTACAGAATCAAGTGGCACCTAATTTTGAACAGTAAATGTCTACTAAGAGTGAGATTTTATGAGAAAACTGTGAGATGGAACTTTGTTTCTTCATCCAATTTTATGAGTAGATAGATGCTGGGTTGTTTAGATCTGTATCTTTGAACATGTGAATGTGACTTACAACTCATGAACGGACACGCACCATCGATCATAAAGCTGGGAGATCCACACTCAGTTTCTCTAGGACTTCTCTGTTACCCAATATGGATCAATATGTGGTGTTAAGTCATAGCATTCTATGGGTTCTAACACATAGAGTTGGATTTTTGTAAGGCATCATAAGACCCTATATAAACAACAGAATACATTATGCAGCTCCTTAAACCTTGAACGTCCTGTCTTGGTTACAGTCTCATTATCCTCTTTTAATGGAGTATTAATACAGTATTAGTACTCATTTTTCAAGTCTGTACCCTTTCTGCAGAATGTGTTTACACAAAAGGCTGAGGAAACATTTTTTTCCCTGTTTAAATTGATGATGAATAAGTGGGTCATACGCTTGCTGTGGTGTGTTTTGGGGTGAGAGAGAGTGAGAACGGTGTGAGAATAAGAGGGGTGCTAGGGTGAAGGCTGGAGCCATCCCACGTTTCCATGTCTCCCTGGAGCAGTAAACCCTGCTCCATTAGTACAGAATGAGAGGCCATTTGGGTAAATATAGTCACATAAATATATCATTAGGCAGTTTTGTAAAATTCACATTATTTACTCAAGCAAATATGTAATTAGAACATTTTTTAAAACACAGATTATCTACCAAAGAGACTCAAACTGTTCCTTTGGAGCATTTAAGCCTATTGGGTAAAATCGTAATTAGGCCATTAATTAAACCCAAATCATATTATTTATTAAAAGGTGCTTTGCTGATCTGATAAGCATTTTCTTTGCTCTTTTAAGGCATTTTAATAATTGATTATTGTAAACCCCTTGGCTATCACTTGCCCTTCATTCATTCCTTTCTGATTTGCTTCTTGTTTCATTTTATGATGATGGTTATAGATTTAGATTTCCCTGTGGATAATATGTGCAAAAATGCCTGATCTAGCATTGCCACCCTCTTTCCCAGCACATCCCTTCAAAGATATGAGGAGGAAAAACCAGCTTACTATTTTTTTTTTTTAACTATGTCCCTTTTGAATTTTTTTTTTCCCCAGAGGAAGTGGTTAGTAGTAATTGTCCTTTTATATTTCCTCATTGTTACACATAGACTTGATAGGATAAAAGTTCTTTCAAGTTCTGGAACATTGAAGTTAGGTGAACTTTCTGGGAATGAATTTGTTCTGAACCGAGTCAGAATCCCTCTTTGGGCCAAAGCATGTATACTTGTAAAATGCTTACTTCAACATAGTCTTCCGTTTGTGGTCTTGATAAGAGGTGATGACCCACATAGCGAATCAAACCTTCATTCAGTGTCTGGTTTGGATAGAGCAGTATTCACTTATGGTCTTCCAAGGAACACATGTCCCAGAGGATTTTAATGGTGGATGTGGGGAAAGGGTAAACTGTTATAGGCCTTGCCTTGCTCCAAATCCAGTCTCCGTATTATAGCTAGTGATTTTTTTTTCTTTTTTTCTTTCTAAAAATGCAATCTGATCAATCAGTTTCTCTAAAGCTTAGAGTTCTTTTTTGCTCAGTCTTTGTTTTTGCTTTACCCTTTGTTTGGAACCCTGCCTGTCTCTTGACTCTTTTTTGACTAGGCAACTCAAAAACTTAATGCAATGTGAGTTAAGAACACAGAAGTAGGAGCCAGACTGTCTAGGTTTGAATCCAGCTCTCCTTCTAATTAGCTGAGCAAACTTGGCAAGTCACATACCTTCTTTGCTCCTCAGTTTCCTTATTTGCCCCCTCTTAGATGAAGATCAGTGTGAATTAATACATAATACATTTACACATAACATAATACATTAGCACATACGTTAATACATCAAGTGCCTACATATCACTATTATTTACGTCTTTTGTTTCTGGGAAGGCTTCCAGAACCCTCTGCAGCTTGGTTTTCCCTGGAACCTCTCCTGTTTTAACCCCTACCACACATTGCTTTGTGCATACCTATTGATTACCTTTCTCTTACACAAGGTTAGAAGCTCTATCAGCAAAGAGAAAAGTTCATCTTCTTTAATGTTTTATCAATAGCACCTAGCTGGGCACCTGGGTGCCTCAGTCGGTTAAGCATCTGAGTCTTGATTTGGCTCAGATCATGATTCCAGGGCTGTGGAATCAAGCCCCATGCCAGGCTCTGCACTCTCTCTCTCTTCCTCTGACCCTCTTCCCTGCTCACGCTCTCTCTGTCTCTCTAAAATTAAAAAAAAAAAATAGCACCTAGCACACTGCTGGTAAACTAGTGCCTTGTCTAGAAACACCTACATTATTTGAGGTGCTGTGTTAGGTGCTAAAGATGCAGTAGTGAACAGAAAGAACATTGCTCACCCTCCTGTATAGCTTACTATCTACTAGGGAGGATAGATATTGAGCCAATAATCATGTAGAAAATATAAAATTATGGCTAAGACATGCTCTATAAGATAGGTATGTCATTTCATAGGAGTTTAGAATGGGGGCATTTGGCCTCATCCGGGAGTTAAAATAGATATCTCTGAAGAAGTGATACATGGAAAAAAATCTGAAGGATGATGAGTGGTTACTCAGTAGAAGAGAGAGAGAGAAACACATTCCATTCGGAGCAAATAGCTTGTGCCAATGTCCTAGGTATGAACCCAGCAAGTGTGATGAATTGCAAAATGTCCATGTCTTCCAAGTGATGACGTTGAGGAAAAAAGGCATGCTACATGAAGCTGGAGAGAGAGATCAGGACATGCATGGAAAACATTGAAGACCATCCTAAGGTTTTTGTCTGTCATAAGTTAAATAAGAAACCACTGATCTCTTTTAAGTAGAAAGAGGACATGATTATATTGGCACTTAAAAAATACCACTCATTTGGACATGTCTGTAAGATGGAGAATAGAGTAGATGAGCATAGCTGATGGTGAGTAGAAGTACATATAGCCAAGTTATATGTTGCTGCAAAAAAGTCTGAGAGAAAAATTGTGATTACAAGGACTAAGTTTGTCGTTTAAATAGAGAAAAATGCATGGATATGAGAGGCATTTAGCTACAAAGTGAACGGGATCTGCTCATGACTGGTTGTGGGTGGTGAGTCACAAAATGAGGCCCTCGTATTGGTAAGCAAATGAATGATTTTTTTCTATCATTTTCCTGCCAGCAGATGGTAGGAAGAGGATGAAATTTGGGAGGAAAATAACAAGCTTTTCTTTGGACAGGTTGAACTTAAGAGGGCTTTGAGACATTGTAGATATGATGTCAAATAGGAAGTTGGAAAAATGGTTCTGGAACTTAGAGATGAAGACTGGAATATTGATATAAATCTGGGCATTGTCTGCAGATAGGTGGATATATTAAAGCAAAAGATGTAAATACATTCACCTAGGTAGAGACCCTCAAGTAAGATGAGGAAAGAGCTAGGGACAGTCCTGAGGACTCCCCACAGCTGTTGACTAGCAGGTGGTCAATGAACTGGTAAAGGAATAATGAGAAACACACAGAAGGAAGGAAACCAAGAGAATTGTATTGCAGAAGCCATGCAAAAAGTGTGTTTCAAAAGGAGGGCAAAGTCTATTGTGTCTAGAGCTGCTAAGAAGTCCTTTGGATTAGTGGCCCAGAGGTTATGGCTGGCCTTAACAGGGATGAAGCAATGAGGGAATTCAGTGATGGAATAAATTTAGTAGAATCTGGATACTGAAAGAGAAAAATCTTTTCTTTAATAAATACTTTCTTAGAGCCTGTAATAAATGTATCATGACTCTCACAAAGCAGGATACTAGTATGTGGGTTTTTAAGCTTCATTGTCCGTGGTGTCCTTCTTTTCCTGGTGCATCTTACAGGATAAGACGTCCTATGGAATCCCAGTTTGGGAAATGTGAGGCTCAGAGTATTATTTGGGTGACAATTCTTGGTCCTGCCAAGTTTCTCATTTCATGTGGGATGGCTTTTTTTTTTAATCTACTTTTCTTGTCTAATGTTAGACTAGAGAGCTAGAATTGTTGGTGGTTAACAGGGAGGTCTCTGAAGCTAGACATCTAAGATTTAAATCCTCTTGCATACTGGGTGAACTTGAGCAATGTGATGGTTAATTTAATGTGTCAACTTGACTGAGTTAAGGGATGCCCAGATAGCACGTAAAACATTATTTTGGGTATTTCCGGTAGAGATTAGCATTTGAATTAGAAGACTAGGGAAGTTCTGCTGTCACCAGTGGGGGTTGAGCAGGCATCATCCAACTCAATGAGGGCACAAATAGAATAAAAATGTGAAGAAAGGGCGAATTCTTTCTTCTTGATTTAGGACCTCCATCTTCTCCTGCCCTTGGACATGGGAGTTTCACTGGCCTGCAGATGGCAGGTCATGGGACTTCTCAGCTACCTAACCAAGTGAATCAGTTCATATATATAATCTCCTAGTTCTGTTTCTCTGGAGAATGCTAACTAATTCAGGTGAGATACCTAAACTCTCTGTGCCTCAGTTTCCTTGCTTGTAAAATGCAGATGCTGATAGTTGTGTGAAATTTAAATGAGCAATTTAAATTTTGTGTGAAATTTAAATGTATAAAGTATTTAGTAGACTAATACTTAGTGGCAATTTAAAACTGTTAGTGATGATGATTAGAACATCAGAAGGGCCATTAGTTCTTTTTATTATAACAAGGAATGAAATAACTAGTTTCTGTCAATATACTGAGGAGAAGAAAACACTTTCCTTCGGGGTCTACTTGGTAGCAAAGATGAAGAAAACACAACCTGGGAGTATGTCCTCATTTTCTGCATGTTTCAATTTATGCTTTTTTTTTTTAAGTTTCTTTATTTATTTTGAGCGAGAGAGAGAGAGAGAGGGCAGGAGGGGCAGAGAGAGAGAGGGAGAGAGGGAATCTGCACTGACAGCCTGGAGCCCAGTGCGGGACTCGATCTCATGGGTCACGAGTTTGTGACCTGAACCGAAACCAAGAGTCGGATGTTCAACTGGACTTAGCCATCCAAGTGCCCGTTTTCTGTTTTTTAAATCAAATGTTTATTGAGTCTTTCAGAGAGTCTAGAACTATCTTGACTCTGTGTGCCTGCGTGTGTTGGGCATCTACTCTGATGCATATCAGGTAGGCACCTTAAATTTCACGAAAGGGACTGGCCCTATCTTCCATTCATTTGATTAATGAAGTCTGAAGCTTTATTATTCATACCTAATCCTTGTTTTTGCCAAAGAATATTAATTGTCTGCTGCTCAACTTTTATCAAAATCTTTGTTAAAAAGAAATGACTGATATTCTTACAGAATTACATAAAAGATAATCAGTTTGACATTTCCTTGAAGTTCCTTAAAATTTACCCCTGGATCATCAGGCTGTGAGCCTGGTAGGTTTATAACCCATTATTGTGACCTTGTAGAATTTCTTCTCCACAGCTGTGTGTACTGGGCCCTGGGTGTGCCTCAAGGCATGCTCCAGAAGGAAGTCTGTGAAAGTCACTCTCTGGCGTTAATACCATGGGAGATTTTTTTTTCTCAGGCCTCTGTGCCTTTTCACAAACCACTGATATGCTATTACTGATAAAGGCTCTGAGTTTCGGAACTAATTTATTTCTAATTTTGTTCTGTCTGGTTGATAATATGCCTATAACTGAATTTACAAGCTTCTGCTATGTGTTGATGGCTTCTCCTTACCCCTCTTTTCTGCACACTGCTCTGGGCTCTGGAACCTGACCCATATGGACTGTATCAAGGGGATTCTCTGCCCTCTGGTTTCCATTAGATTTGGTCCATGAGAGGTATCAGAAAGAGATCTAAAGGCAAGAAGAGAATGAAACTAGGTACTTATTCCCTGAGCTCTCTGCAGGTTAGGACACTGAAGGTTAGCGGCCTCCTTTTGTAAGTCCACAGCTCCTACCAGGTGGCCCGTCCCTGTTCAGTTCTTTCTCTGGGTACCAGTAACCACTCCCTCACCTTGCTTTTCAGGTCTAGAGTAGTAAAAAAATTCCTGGTGGAGGTTTTTTGGTTATTTTCCCAGAGGCACTCCACTACCCACTTTTTCCATTTCTTAAATCCTTCCGGCACCTTTGCAAATAGTCCCTTTATTAACCTCTCCTTAATGGATTCAATTTGAATGTGCCATCAGATTCCTGCTGAGACCCTGACTGATAAACTCTGGCAACTGCCGGGCACACTGGCTAATCGCCTCTTAGTTTTACTGTGCCCTATTGTATTTATGGATTGATCTTTTATTCCTTTGAATTAGAAACACCTCTGTTCTATAAAGCACTTCAAAATATCCTTTTGCAAAGAGTCAAAGCGTAAATAAACAAATGCGTATGCAAATAAATATGCTGGGTCCTCTGCTTTACTCTGGGATGTGAAGACAATTAAGTCCTAGTCCTTGAGGAGATCACAGTCTGTGAGGAAGACATTCAAGGAAGCAAATAATCGCAGTGCATGATGAGTTATACAGGTCTTCCGGGGACCTGATATGTTCCTCACTGCGCTGAGATGTGGGGTTGGGAGCTGGTCAAGGGACCAGAGTGGATGAGGACTGAGGTGGTCACAAAAGGTGGGGTTGTTAAAGTCAAGTGAATAGGGTGGTGACAGGCCCTGCATGTGGAAGGGCCAGTTATTTATCTCTGAAACACCCACGATCTTGCTTGGTGTGTTGTTGGGCTTCCCATTCACTTCCTGTTGGGTTGATTATTTATTATTTTTAAAGCCTGCTAATTTTCAAGCCTTTGTGTAGGAAGAAAAAAAAGAAACTTGGAAAATGCCAAATACTTTGTTATTCTCCAAAGATTTATGTTTAACTCCAATGCGACTCAATTGAGTTAAAGATTTATGTTTAACTCAAATGAGCCTCGCAATATGTGTCTAATCCCGTCCCCCTTTCATGTACTGCAAGGCTTACATAAATCACATACCCGCTTTATCAGAAGTGTTTTTAAAGAGTAAGATAGATTATTACTGGGAACATGAGCAGCAGGTAAGTCATGTCTAAGTAGCTGAATACACACATTTTGGTTTCAATAAGAGGTGAGAATTGTAACAGTGCTTTAAAAGGAAATTGTGATTTACTATCTGATCTTGGAATAATCCAAAGAATGGTCCATCAAGAGCCTGCAGGCAGACACAATGTGTCCTGCTATGTGTACTAGAGATGGCTATTTATTATCTGTCACATATGTTAAAAAAAAAAAAAGACTAAGTGATCAAAATCTCTGAATTGTTTAATTTTGGATTAATCAGAAGATGAAACGTGGGCTCCGGGTCTTTCATCAGCTTTCAGAATGAGTCCTGACCTAGTCTGCTAACTTAAAAATAAAACCGAAAGCAAACCTTCCCTGCTGTGTGAAAAGGTTTGGCTAGCAGGCCTCCTGGACTCTTTTGTCTGTAGGGTTTTTAATGAGGACCAAAGTCGAGGTTCTGGAACATTGTGAATTTTGATTACAGTGGGGTTCCGGCCTGGTTGGAATGGGGGAAATGTCAGAAACCTCGTGAGCTCCCCAGCCAGCTTCTGGATGAAAGGCTTGGGAGAAGCTTCTCAAATGCTGCTCAACTCTTGGTTTTTATCCAAACCCAAACTCTAAACCCACAGAGGTTCAGTAAGCACAAAATCCCAGCCAATTGTTGGCTTTGTAAAATGCCAATTCCTCTTTTAGCAAACAATTATAAGGCATAATTGCTAGTAGAGAAAATCAATCGACCTTCATAGATTTTTAATTGCCCATTTTATTTTGCTTCCTCATAAGTATCAAGAAGATGACATCGGATTTAGTACAATACCGTGTTTCTGTTAAAATCCTGACATCTCAAAAGTGAGGAGGAGCTTTAATGGTCTCCCATGATCAAGAGCTGCCTCTTGACAGCTCTGATCTCCAGGGAAAGCGTGCTTCAAGAGTACACTGAAGCTAGGATGTGCTCAGTCTTAGCTTTTCTCCAGAGACTTCTTCAGAGCATGCCAATTAGTGACTTGATGGGTGGTTTGCATGTATTGATAGACATCAGGACATAAGGATCATTCCAGGCAGTGATAACTGAGCCACTCAGCTATAAGATGTCTGTAATTAATTTTAACCCTTATCCAATTTAGAGGAAATAACCTTTGGTCAAAATAAACAGCTAGATGATACTGTTGCAATCACATGTGTTCATGCTCCTCTGATAGGGCAATGGATCTCAAATTCTTCAATTTTTTCAACCCATGTGGTGACACAAAAGATCTATGGGCCAGTTTTGTTTGCCCTTATAAGGTGAGGAGCCACAGTATATCAGCGGGGGGTGTGTGTTTGTGTAGGGGGCAGGAAGTAAATATTCTTTTTATTTGAGTACAGTTGACACATAATGTTATATTAATCTCAGGTGTACAACATAGTAATTGGACAAGTCTTTAAATTATGCTGTACTCACCATAAGTGTAACTACCATCTGTCACTATACAACGTTATTACAATATCATTGATGATATTCCCTGTTCTGTACTTTTTATCCCCATGATTTATTCATTCCATAACTGGAGGCCTGTACCTCCCACTCCCCTTCACCCATTTTGCCCACCTCTCTGACAACTGTCAGTGTTTCGCTGTATTTAGGGGTCTATTTCTGCTATTAAAAAATATTTTTTAATGTTTATTGACTATTGAGAGACAGAGAGAGAGCATGAGCATGGGAGGGGCAGAGAGAGAGGGAGACACAGAACCTGAAAGAGGCTCCAGGCTCTGAACTGTCAGCACAGAGCCTGACGAAGGGCTCGAACTCACAAACCTCAAGACCATGACCTGAGCTGAAGTCGGATGCTTAACTGAATGAGTTTCCTCCAGGTGCCCCTGTTTCTGTTATTTTTAAAACATTCTTTATTAGAAGGTAAATGATATGGCATTAAATGGGATAAGCTGAATTGATAGCTACCTTTTATTAAATATAAATTAGCCACTTATTGTTCCTTCATTTTTTGAATACGTATTGAACCCTTAAGCCCTGTGTCAGAATGCTGTAATAGAAGATAGCTCTTATCCTTAATATAAATACCCTGCTAAGTAAGCACAATGTGCTAGGAGAGTTCCCATGGGGAGCATGTACCTACCATCAGAGGAAGGGAAATACTCCCTATTTCCTTACATGTGACCGAGTATATTCCATGACAGTCCTGGTTTAGCTGCATAGCATTGATTAGGACCCTGGATACCCAAATTCCCAAACAATGAGTGAGAGAAGGCAACACAACATAGATTCAAAAATAGGAAGAAAGTATAGAGTGAGTTGTGTTTTCATAATTCCTTTTATCCTGCTTTCATCAAAGCACCGATGTTTACTTGGATTAAAGTGCATTTAAATTTTGTTTAAATTTATTTACTTTGAGAGAGAGAGAGAGAGAAGTTGGGGGGGGGGGCGGAGAGAGAGGAAGAGAGAGAATCCCAAGCAGGCTCTGTGCTATCAGAGCAGAGCCTAATGTGGGGCTCAATACCATGAACTGTAAGATCATGACCTGAGCTGAAGTCAAGAGTCGGTCACTTAACCAACTGAGCCACCCAGGCACCCCTAAAGTGCATTTTAAATAGGGATAAAGACACATACCTCAGTTTCACATCTAGCCTCTGAAGACTTAAATCTGCTTTTTAGAAAAACACAAAATTCTGTTACTATGAAACTTTGTTTTTCAAACTGACATCTATGGTAATATCTTTCCAGGGAGTCCACCAAAACTTTGAGAACTGAAAAGTTTTATGTTTCAATTTTCAAAATGATTTTAAACATTTGTACAAATCTGTCCTGGCTTATTTGGATGGCCAGTTTGTTAACCTTCCACTTGATTCGTGACCCAAACTGCAAATGTGTTTGCAATTGCCTGTTGCAAGTGATTGCCAAGAGAGGTAGAATTTTACTTTTAGTTATGGATTTTTTGTATAACTTAAGTGCTCAGGTGACTACTAATAGATTTCAGTTCATCCACGATTTTTCCCACCCTCCCCTTTTGAATGGTGACTGTTTATTTCTCAGTCTTGAGAACTACTGCTATAAAACATTTTCAGTTGGTATAATGGAATTTCAGGTCTATACAACCGGGTGCTGTGAGGACTGACCAAGAAGGCACATTTTAAGTCATAAGGTAACAAGAGATGTGTATTTTCCATTTTCCTCAAGTGAACGATGGAGGTTTTCCCATAGTTATTGAGCACTGAATGTATGCCAGCCTTTATATCAAGAATTTTGCATACCTCACCTTGCTCAACCCCCAAACCTTATGAGACAGCTGTTAACCCTATTTGATGAGGTTCAGAGAGTTTAAGTACCTTGCACAATGTTACATTGTCAGGATTGAAATCCAGCCTCTTTGACCTGAAGGGGCAGGGTTATTTGCCATATGGAAATGATAGATACAGAAGACAGGAAGGGAAAGGAGGGAAAATATGTCTTTTAAAAAAGCAAACATTAACTTAGCTTTGCAATATTATCTAACCCTTTGTAACCTAGATAATACCTGCATTTCAAAGAACTATGTTTGTTCATTGCTGTAGTCAGCAACCAAAACCTATACTGTCCTTTATCAGTAGGACCTGTGTATTTCCCTACAGCTGACCTCTCAGACACTTTCATGTTTAGCCCAGAATGTTGTTACTTGACCATTTTACACATTGTTAATCCTTAAAGAGATACTATGTTCAAAGGTTACTAAAACCTCAATGTTTTTTATGCTTCTGACAGAGCTTAAACATTTCAAGGCTCAGCTTCATTTCAATAAATTTGACCTATTATCCCGACATCTTAAAATTCTGCAAATGCTTAGATCATTAACTCATGCCATTAGAAGATTGCTATGGTTCTCTGGATAGTAATTCTGTGATTGATTTTCATACAGTTTCCCAAATTTTAGGTCACTTTAATTTTGTTTGGGACTAAATAGGAGAATACTTTTTTTTTTTCTTAAAAAAAAAAAAACTCTAAATGTGGATTACTGCAATATTCTTACTAATTATTATAATAAAATGAGCCAAAAGAATATAAACTTATTATTTAACTGCATTTTTCAGAGTTTTAGACTGAGGGTGACTTTGAACATGAGAAGCCCTCCAGAACAGGAACAAAAAAACTCTATCAGTAGTCTGTGGATGTGCATACCCCTTTATGTATTTATTTGCTTTTGGCATGTCTAGAACACTTGATGGTCTTATTTCTTTGGCAGCTTGTTTCGGATTTGGTTATATGACAACTATCCCCTGAGGTATGAGTTTTACCAATTGGAGATTTTCTGAGCAGGGGATTCCACAGAGAAGTGCAAGCCAATATAACCATCTTGGGTGTGATGTTTGAGAAAAATGTCTACTGCTAGGAGATACAGAAAGTGAAAACCAGGCTGCTGTGGAGAGGCAGAATAAGAAGAAAGGAGAAACATCTAAATGCTAAAGAAGACAAGATGTAACTGTGAAACTAGGAAACAGATGATCAGAAGCTTCCACAAACTATTTGGGTCTTACTTGCTAAGTCACTGCTTATGTATATATAATAGTTCACCCACCCTAAACCCCAAAGTAAATGAGGTGGGCGTTTTCACCTCACAGTCTACACATTATGCTTTGTTCTGATTTTACACATTCTTTGACTATAACACCCGGGAAATGTGTCTAAATCAGTAATTCTAGGTTTTGACAATAGTTTTGAAGTAGAAAAGAGTCATGGCGTAAAGAAAGAGAAACTGAAGAGAAATGTGTTTAACCTGCATGTGAAGGGGTCATCAACAAGAAGACTCTAGGGGAAAGTTAACGTGTTCATAGGATTTATAATGAATAGTAACATATATTCATTCATATATGGGGACATATAGGAATAAACATTTATTGAGCATCTCCTAGTACTAGGCATTATATTGAGCAGTATGGGCATAGTAGAGAACAGACTTGGACCCTGTCCTGTAAGTATATTAAGAGAGACAATGGCCAAGTAATTATAAGTGTCTAGAGAGTTCCAGAAGGAAAGTGCAGGGAGTTAAGGAAATACATAGGGAGGGGGCTTAGCCTCGTGTAGGAATTCCAGGTAGTGTCACTTAAAAAGGATAAATACTAATTAGTCAAAGCAATGGAATTGTGAGGAAAGGAACCTTCCAGGTGGACACACCATTCACCTCCATGAAGGAGAAAGGTAATACGAGACAAGTACATAAATGCAAACTGAAAAGGGCTGGAAAGAACCAACAGACACCATGACAGGAGGACATTTTTGATAAAGTGCTCTCAGAAGACCTCTTTGAGGAAGTGATAGTCCAGATGAAATCTGAAGAGTAAGAAAAAAAAATCAGTATTGAAAAGAGCAGGGAGCGAGGTGTTTCAGGTGGAGAAGACAAGGCATGGGAGGGTCTTGAGAAGAGGAATCCCTTTGTATATGTTGGGAACAGAAAGTAGGCCAGAGTCCTCAAACATGAAGTGTTAGGAAGAGAGTAGCTTGGGAAAGCAGGAGCCAGATTTAGTATGATTGGGAGGCTCTATACAGTTTATCAGGGGAGTGTTTGGGGAGTTGTTGACAGGTGGCTTGGCAGCAGGCATGGAGACCTCACAATGACTGAAATATCAGGAAATTGAGGCTATGAAAAATTAAGTAGGTTTCTAAATGTTTTTGTACACTGGAAATGACAGAGCCAGCTTTTGAACTGAAGCTTATTTAACTCCAAAGCTCATGCTCATTGGGAAGGTCTGTGTGATCGAATCACTTACACTAATGATTGACAAGGAAGTGCCCTGAGAGAAACATATTCAGAAAGAACTCTGGGATTTTTCAAAATCCACACTCCCTAGGGAAGGACACTATGAATGGACACTCTAAGATGTTTTTGAACTAATTTTACCCAGATCAAAGGCTAAAGGAGGAACAAACTCTATAAAAAAAAAACCTAAAAGCCCTCTAAAAAGTCCGATCCTTTTTTAATTTTTTTATTTTTAGTATTGACAAAGATTTTTTAATATTTATAATTTTTGAGAGAGAGAGAGAGAGAGAGAGAGAGACAGCGACAGCACAGAGCCCGATGCAGGGCTCAAATCCACAAACCACGAGATCGTGACCTGAGTGGAAGTCAGACGCTTAACTGACTGAGCCACCCAGGTGCCCCTCATGATGATCCTTCTAAGTTCTCTTTATTTATTTAAATATGTGAGAGCCAAAACAACATTTTTTTTGGATGTAAAATGTTCTCATATTTTATAAATGCAAATGAAATAGATTCTTCCCTCTTTTCTTACTTCTTTGGGGTTCATTTTTCACTAATTTCTTTGCTATTTAAATGTGGTGTCTTGGCTTTTGGAGTTCCCTAAAATTATGTTGTGTCCTTTATTGATGGTGACAGTCAAATACATAGTGAGCTGGCACCTGCTTCCTAATTCCCCATCCCTATTGGCACAAAAGCTTGTCTTCCACTGGGCACCTTGGAATAGTGATCAGGCATGGAGTGGGGTCATGGCCACCGAGTAGCTCACAAAGACACACTTTTTATCTCTGATTCCAACGTGGTTTCAGGAGTTTTCTCAGTTTTGCCTTCTTGAAGAATCCTTCTGCTGAAGAAAATTACAATGGCCATTTCCCAGAGTCTTTGAAGAAAGAAGAATGGATTAAATCTTTCGATGGGAGCAAAGAGTTTGCACTAAAAACACAGCCTAATCATTGTGGTGAACACCGTCTGTTCACTGGTGATTTGGGCAAGTGAGGGAGTCCTGGAGACCTGACAGCTGGCTGGCAGATTTCTGAATGAGTGAGGAAATTTTCCAGTTCATCTGTGTAGAATTTAGTCCGACATTACAACATTAGGCTACCCATCTGCAGCTTGCAATTGGTATAGACAAGAGAATCACTATTACTTTGTGGAGACAAGCCACAAATCTGGAATGAGGCAGACTGGCATGCCTGTTTGGGGTTGGCAGGGCCAAGGTTTAGTCTATTGTTGCAGGCCTGCCTGCCAAAGGAGAGTGAGAGTCCGATTGCATTAGGCCCTCATCACACACGATGTCTTAGAACGGACAGAATGTGGGGAATGAACTGAGAAACTCTGACTTTATGAAGGTGGCTGTTCACACTCCCTTGCTTGTTGTTTGAGCCCTTCCTAATGGGCTGGTGTCTTTTCATTCCAGAGGCCATTTATTACTGGAGTTGGATGGATCTGTTTTGATGCTGATATCAGTTTATGGGTTATTATATCCATTTGCAAATCATGACTCAAAAGAGGAAACTCTGGGATGCAAAACACTCCATATGCCCATAAATCACAAATTGAATCAAAGTTGGCAACATGAAAGTGATTGTGTTGGGAGTTTGAAAGCCTCACTCAGCCAACCTTTATTGAACCTCTGATATTGTATGCTACAATGCTTGGGGGACTGCAAAGGAAATAAAGAATGTGGAGGAGTATATGCAGAAAGGATCTTAGAGGTCATACAATCCAAATGCCCATCTCAATAGAAGACTGGTTCTTTGCCATTGGACTTGTTTTTTTAAATGGGAGGGTAGCCTTAAAAAAAAAAGGACTTGTGTGTTGGCCCAACTAGAGCAAATAGAAAGAATGTAGCCCTTCCTTCCTTCCTTCCTTCCTTCCTTCCTTCCTTCCTTCCTTCCTCCCTCCCTCCCTCCCTCCCTCCCTCCCTCCCTCCCTCCCTTCCTTCCTTCCTTCCTTCCTTCCTTCCTTCCTTCCTTCCTTCCTTCCTTTTTCTTTCTTTTCTTTCTTTCTTTCTTTCTTTCTTTCTTTCTTTCTTTCTTTCTTTCTTTCTCTTTCTTTTCTTTCTTTCTTTCTTTCTTTCTTTCTTTTCCAGCAAAACTGATTGGTTGACTCTAAAATAGTTACACTATTAGTAATATTAAAGAAAAAAATAAAAGTCGTTGCAATTTATTGTCCTCTTACCAAGTGTCACTTTACAAGCATTGTGTCTTTAATCCTCACAAAACTCTGAGGTAAAAATTAACATTAGTTTCCATTAAGATATGTGAGGGTTTTGAAGTTCAGCTAGATTGTGTGACTTGCCCAAGATCAGAGAGGAGAGCAGTGCACAGAGCCAGCACTTAAACCTAGGTGAAGAGTCTCAGCTTGTCTCCATGTGAGAGAGGAAAGTAGATGTTGAGTTGTAAAAATGAGATAAATACCTTTTCCAGCACTTTTGAATTGTGTACATGAGGACAAATCTTTTCCACTCTGAGTCTCAGTTTATTCATTTTAAATGGCAAAAAATGGCTTAGTGGTCTCTAAGCACACAAGGGGGTCAGATGAACATACAGAACAATGTATGTGAACTTGTTTAAAAATTCAAGAGCATTATTAACGTGATCTTTCATTTAGGCAGCACACATTAGTTGAGTGCTTCCATTGTGATCAGCACTTTGCTAGCACAGTGTTGGAATAATGACCTGTGGTGGAGGCCACAGAGGACTCAGCTTAGTGTGAGAAGAGGTGAGCACGTGATTCCATTGCGGTAATTGTCATGGCATCAAAAGGAGAAAGAAGGACACTGTCTGCAGAGGTTGAAGATGACTTTAAGAAGCAATGTCTTAGCATTTTGTCAGATGGAGAAGTAGGCTTATGTCTGGCCAAGAAAACATCATAATGACAAGTAGAGAGAAGAGCAACAGAGTATGTTAACATAAAAGTAACAATATATTTAATTGAAGTATGATTAACATACAATGGTATATTCATTTCAGGTGTACAACATAATGATTCAGCTAAAAAATATATTTTTAAAAAATGTGTATTTCTTTTGAGAGAGAGAGCGAGTGAGAAACTAGGGGAGGGAATAGAGAGAGAATCCCAAGCAGGCTCTGTGCTGTTAGCACAGAGCCAGATGGGGGGCTCAGATTCACAAACTGTGAGATCATGACCTGAGCCAAAATCAAGAGTTGGATGCTTAACAGACTGAGCCACCCATGTGCCCCTCAACTAAGATATATTTTTAAATAAGGCTTTTATTTTGTATTTACAGAAAAATTGTGAACGTAGTACAGAGAGGCTGTCTCACGCTGGTGCAGTGAAAGGAGAGGCCGCCATGTCTGCACACCTGCAATGGGTGCTTGTGGGGAACGGCTCCAGCTTTCTGATCAAGTGGAACGAACAGATACACAACACTGAGCCCACTAACCTTAAAGTTCACAGCTCCTTCTGCTACAATGGGCTGATTCACTGCAAGACTGTGGGTGTAGCGCTGGGGGCAGAGGGCAGAGGTATAGTGGTGGTCACAAAGCACAGAACCCTCCAGCGAAAGCCTGCCACCTCCAATGGTGGAGGTGCTCACCACCATTAGCAAGAATGCCTGGGCCGCCCTCAGCAGCATCTGGCCCATGATCCACAAGAACAGTTATGGCCCAGATCTGTGCATGCCTGCCATTCGCAGAGCCAGTGCCATCCTGTGCAGCCAGAAGCCTGTGACGGTGAAGAGGAAGGAGGGCCTTCCCACCAAGAGCTCCTGAGCACCTGCGCCCAGCAAAAAAGATGTCAGCCACCTAAAAAAATATTGCAGAGAGATTCATACATTTACCCCATACCCAGATTCCCTTATTATTAATATCTTACATTAGTATGATAAAATTATCACATTAGTGAAGCGATATTGACATGTTAGTAACCAAAGTCAATACTTTATTCCAGTTTCCATAACTTTTACCTAATGTCTTATCTTTTCTGGGATCCAACCCAGAAAAGGATACCACATTGCATTTAGTCATAATGTCTCTTTTGGCTCCTTTTGGCTGTAACAGTGTTTTTTGTTGTTTTTGATGACTTTAAAGTTTTGAAGTGTACTTGTCAGGCAATTTGTAGAATCTTCCTTGTGTAGAATTGATCTGTTTTCTTCAACAGATGTACTGATACATCTATCACTTTTGATGTTAACATCACCTGGCTTAGGCAATGTTTGTCAGGTTTCTCTACTATACTGTTACTCTTTTCCCCTCTCTTTTCATCCTGTTTTGGGTGTTTTGGAAGAAAGTGGCCTTGCACAGCCCTATTCAAAGAGTAGGGAGTTGTATTCTAACACCTTGAGGGTGAAGTAGCTGCATGAATAATTTGCAATTCCTCTGCATGAACAATTTATTATCCCCATTTATTTATTTATTCAATCATTTATATATACCAGTATGAACCCATGGATATTTATTTTATATTTCATATTATAATCCAAATAATCCTTTATTTTGTTGCTTAAATTGTTCCAGCCTTGGCCATTGGGAGCTTCTTCAGTTGGTTCCTGTGTCCCTTTGACTCCTATCATTATCATTTCCCCCCTTACATTTTGGTACTGTATATTTTTTCTATTTTTTATTTTGTCCTAAAATCTTCCATTTCCCCAAAGATTCCTTGTTCTGTGTATTGGTGGGTGATATTAGAAATCAAGATCTGGGTGCTAGGTGTGTTTGTTTCTACTGCAATGTCATTGCTTCCAGGCTTGATGGAGAAAGGAAATATGTATGTATAAACAAAACAGTATAGATACATATTTATAAATACTTACATATGTACCTATCTATATCAATGTTGAGCTAAACATGAGTTTGTACTCATGTGCCCAACTTTGGTGCCATTACACCATGAATCATTCTACACTTCTTTTGTAGATTCTTTGGGATATCAGACACAACAATTGTGTCAAATAATAGTTTCATTTCTTCCTTTCCAACATGTGTAACTTTTATATATTTTTCTTGTTACGTTGTACTAGCTAGGGCTTCCATTAAGTATTGAATAGGAATGATGCAAGAAGACATTCTTGACTTCTTCCCAATCTTAGTGAGGAAGCATCCAGCTTCTCTCCAATAAGTATGATGCAGAATGTAGGTTTTGTTAGTTGTTCTTTGTCAAAAATAGAAGTTTTCTTCTATTCCTGGTTTTCTGACAGTATTTTTTAAAATATGATAAATAAATGTTAGATTTTGTCAAAAAATTTTTTGGCATTGACTGATAACATCACATGACTTCTTTAGCCTGTTGATATGATAGATTACATTAATTGATTTTTGAATGTTGAATCTTTCTTGCATACCTGGAATGAATTTCACTTGGCTGTAGGTTTTAATTCTTTAAAACATTAGCAAACAGAACCCAATAATATTTTATTGAAGATTTTGTGTCTATGTTTATGTGAATTATTCTCTGTAGGTGTATGTGTGTGTGTTCACATGCATGAGCATGGCAAAGTTTTTATTTTGTTAATAGGGCAATGTTTGCCTTATAGAATGAGTTAGGAAGTCTTCCCTCTGGTTTTACTTTCTGACAGAGATTATGAAGAATCAATATTATTGCTTCCTTAAATGTTTGGTAGAATTCACCAGTAAAACCGTTTGGGCTTGGTACTTTTCTTTTTGCAAGTTTATTAATTGTTGAGACAATTTCTTTAATAGGTTTTTTTCAAGTTATTTATACACACATGAATTTTAGTAGGTTGTATCTTTCAAGAAATTGGTCCATTTCACCTAGGTTGTCCAATTTGTGGGCACACAGTTGTTCATAATATTCCTTTATTATATTCTTTTAACATACTTGAGATCAAGAGTAATGAAAACTCTTTTCTTTCTGTTTAATGTTAATTTGTGTCTTTCCTTTTTTCTTTGTTATCAATTTTATTGAAATTAAAAATAGCT
This sequence comes from Acinonyx jubatus, assembly GCF_027475565.1. Taxonomy (NCBI): domain Eukaryota; kingdom Metazoa; phylum Chordata; class Mammalia; order Carnivora; family Felidae; genus Acinonyx; species Acinonyx jubatus. The sequence continues at coordinate 46,536,201 of NC_069391.1, forward strand.
TTTCTCTCTTGTTTGAATGTTTTAAATTTCATTGACTTCTGCTATAATTTTTATTATTTTGGTTTTCCTTGCTTTATGCTTAAATTACTCTAGTTTCCTAAAAAGGAAGATTATATTATTGATTTTTTACCTTTATTCTATTTTAATATGTTCATTTAATGTAATGAATTTCTTTTTAAGCACTGCTTTTGCTACATCCCTAATAATTTGATACATTGTATTTTATTTTCATCTAGTTCAAATATTTAAAAATTTCTCATAAGACTTCTTTGATCCTTGTATTATCTAGAAGTCTTTTGTTTAATTTCCAAATATTTGGGAGATTTTCCAGCTGTCCTTCTGTCATTAATTTCTAGCTTAATTCCATTGTGGTCTGAGAATATATTTTGTATGGTTTCTATTCTCTTTTTGGTGAGTGATTTATAGCCTAGAATGTGGCCTATACTTGTGGATATGAGCTGGAGAAGAATGTGTATTCTGTTGTTGTTGGATGGAATATTGTATAAAGGTCAATTAGAGCAAGTCAAATGATAGGGATGTTAAGGTCAACTATATACTTACTGATATTCTGCCTGTCTATTACTGACAAAAGTATGTTGAAGTCTCTGACTATAGTGGATTTGTCTATTTCTCCTTGTAGTTCTATTACATTTTGCCTTGTTGCTTTCTTGTTAGATGCATACATGTTTAGGATTGCTATGTCTTCTTAGAGAATTGATCACTTTATCATTACGTAATGCTTTCTTTATCCCTGATAATCTTTTTTGTAAATGTAGACTTGTCAGAAATTTGTATACCTACTCCAACTTTTATGAATTAGTGTTATCATGGTATGTCTTTCTAAATCTTTTTACTTTTAATTTATCTCTGTCTTTATATTTAATGTGTGTTTCTTGTAGACAAGATAAATTTGGGTATGGGTTGTTTATCCACTCTGACAATCTCAGGTTTTAATAGGTGTATTTAGATCACTCATACTTTAAAGTGATTATTGACATAATTGCATTAATATCTACTGTGTTTGTACCTGTTTTCTATTCCTTACCCTTGTCATTTTTCTTCTTTTTTTCTGTTTTCTGTGGTCTTAACTGAGAAATTTATATGATTCAATTTTATCTCTTTTCAGCATTACAATTATACTTCTTTTTTAAAATTTTAATGCCCTGGAGTTTACATATACATTTTTAACAATCTAATTCCATGTTCAAATAATACTATATTGTTTCACATGTAATAAAGGTACTTTATAACAGAGTATTCCCAATTTCTCCCTTTGTGATATCCTTGTCATTTATTTCACTTAGTCATGTGTTACAGTCATCCAGTACACTGTTACTATTATGATTTTAGACAGTTATTTTTTAGATTAGTTAAGAATAAGGAAAGTAAGGGGTGCCTCGGTGGCTTAGTTGGTTGAGCATCTGACTTCGGCTCAGGTCATGATCTCGAAGTGTGAGTTTGAGCCCCGCATCTGGCTCTGTGCTGACAGCTCAGCCTGTTTTGGGTTCTGTGTCTCCCTCTCTCTCTGTCCCTCCCCTGCTCACACTCTGTCTCTGTCTCAAAAATAAATAAACATTAAAAAAATTTTTAATAAAAAAAAAGAATAAGGAAAGTAAAATCATTTATTCCCTTTTCATTCTCTTTTTGTCTTTAGGTAGATCTAAGTTTCTGACTCGTATCATTTTCTTTTTTCACAAAAATCTTCTTTTTGGATTTCAGGCAAATCTGTCAATGATGAATTCCCTTAATTTTTGCTTGTCTGGGAAATACATTATTTCTCATTCCCTTGTAAAGAATAACTCACTTGCTATAGAATTCTAGGTTGATGATTTTTTCTTTCAACACTTAAAATATTTTACTGCATTCTCTTCTTCATTATATCATTTTGGTAAGTTATTATTTTTTTTCCTCTGTCACCTTTCAAAATTTTCTCAATGTCTTTTGTTTTCTGCAGTTTTAATATGATATGCCTTGGTGTGTGTGTGTGTGTGTGTGTGTGTGTGTGTGTGTGTGTGTGTCTATATGTGTGCAAGCACACATATAGAGGGGTATGATTATTTTATTTTGTGTTTGTTGAGCTTTCCTGGACCTGTAGTTTGGAATCTGTCATCAGTTTTGGAAAGTACTTGGAAAGTTCTCCATTTTTTTCCTTCTCATTCTAATTTTCCAATTATGTGTATGTTATACCTTTTGAAATTATCCCACAGTTCCTGCATGGTTCATTCTGTTTTTTTAAATTCTTCTTTCTCTTTGCATTTCAGTTTGTAATTTCTTTTGACCTATTTGCAAAATCACTGATTCTTTCCTCAGCTGTGTCAAATCAATGGCTAATATTATCAAGTGCATTGTGCATTCTTCATTTCTGTACTCTGTTTTTGATCTCTACACTTTCCTTTTGATTCTTTCTTGGATTTTCCATCTTTTGCTTATACTACCCATGTGTTTTTGCATGCTGTTTACTTTTCAGTTAAAATCTTTAACATATGGGGGGCGCCTGGGTGGCTCAATTGGTTAAGCATCCGACTTTGGCTCAGGTCATGATCTCATAGTTCATGAGTTTAAGCCCCATGTCAGGCTCTGTGCTGACAGCTCAGAGCCTGGAGCCTGCTTCCAATTCTGTCTCCCTCTCTCTCTGCCCCTCCCCTGGTCATGCTGTGTCTCTCTCTCTATCTCAAAAAATAAACATTAAAAAAAATAAAAAATAAAAAATGTCTCTAACATATGAATCATAGTTATTTTAAATTCCTTCTCTCTCTCTCTCTCTCTCTCTCTCAAAAAATAAACATTAAAAAAAATCAAAAATAAAAAATGTCTCTAACATATGAATCATAGTTACTTTAAATTCCTTTTCTGATAATACCCAAATTTGTGCCAGATATACTTCTGGTCCTGATGATTGTTGTGTGTATATATATATATATATATATATACACACACACACACACACACACACACACACACATATACATACACACATATATGTATGTGTGTGTATGTATATGTATATATATGTGTGTATATATATATATATATATATATATATATATATATATAATTTTAGAGAGCTAGAGAGTGTGTGAGTTGGGGAAAGGGGCAGAGGGAGAGAGAGAATCTTAAGCAGGCTCCACGCTTAGTGCAGAGCCTGACACAGGGCTTGATCCAACGACCCTGGGACACTGATCTGAGCCAAAATCAACAGTTGGATGCTCAGGGTACCTGGGTGACTCAGTTGGTTAAGTGTCTGGTCATGATCTCATGGTTTGTGAGATTGAGCCCTGCAACAGGCTCTGGGCTGACAATGCAAGAGCCTGCTTGGGATTCTCTCTCTCCCTCTCTGCCCCTCTCCCACTTGCATGCGCGCTCTCTCTCTCAAAATACATAAATAAACATTAAAAAAAGAATTTCTTAAAAAAAAAAGGCAGGATGCTCAACCAATTGAACTCACTCAGGTGCCCCTACTGTTGTGTTGAAAGCCAGATGTGTTTTAGCAGGTAGCAGGAACTAAAGTATATAGGTCCTATGTAATCTGGCTAGGCTTTTGGTTGGATTTAGTATTTGCTTGAGCTGTAGGTGCTAGAGGTTCAAATCTCTCTTGTGTCTGTGTTTTTGTCTCCCTATTTGGCCTTGGACTTCCCTAAGTAAAATGTACAGAATTTGTCTCTTGCTGCTCTTTCTGCTGCACTCCATTGTTACTATATTGGAGTCTTGGTCTGACATGTGGTCTGATGATATGTTATGGGGACGGGGAACACTCTATAATCCTTTGACTAAATCTCCGTTTGCACAGCCTGTATCTTGGGGCTGTGACTTTTGAGGGGTCTTTCCAGTGGTAATAGCTCCCCCCCCCAAACCGCCACCTTCTGTATCTTTGCCTGGCTGCAGTGTTCCCAGTCTACTTCGTTTGGCCCTGGACCCCTCTTCACCATGTTTTCATCTTCTTAGATGAGACCAGAAGGCTAGAGGAGGCCGCAGTGCTGGGGAAGGCCTTTCCCCAGTAGGGAAAATGTTCTGAGAAACTCTTTTCTCCCAGACTGGGGAGCTTTAATTATGGAGAAATCTCTGCTCATATTTCACAATTATTCCTCTTTCCCTCCTCCTGCCAGAGTCCTTCAGGGGATCTTTCTCAGAGCTTAACCATGAGAACGCAGTGAGTTTCTCAGTGGTAAAACCCATGAAAGTGTTTCCCCCAAATCCCAAGACTGCAGTCTTCAGGAATTTCTCATTCTTTAGCCCCACCCCCAGCCTCCAGCAGCTCATCAAAATTACCATTTCAGTATTATTGCCATTTAGGTATTCCTACCAGTTTATGGCTCCAGTGGGCTTCTCCAGATAAGATCTTGGCCGTGTTTGTCTAGATGAGCCTATTTCTCCTATTTGTTCAGATCTTACCTTCAACATTGTAGCTTGCCCCGTGACCTCAGTTCTCTGATGGTTCCAAGAAAAGTAATTTTCAGGTATTTTTAGGTTTTATTTGTTATAAGGACAGGAATAATGACTTCTAAGCTCTTTACTCTGTTGGGAGTTGAAACTGGAAGTCCAAGGACATAATTTTCATGTCACTGGAACATAGGAGGTATGAAGAAGGCAAGGGGAAGCAAGGCTGGAAAAATAGGTGTGGTCACGCTTCTCCAAAGCATTTTGTGCCAGGCCAAACATTGGGACTGTGTGCTGCAGGCCAGAGAGGGGCAACCGTGGAAGAATCTTAGCTGGGTGGCGACACAGCTGAAGGCTTACATTGGTGGCAGCATAGGAGTGCTTCTCTTGGGGACCAGAGGCTGGGGACAGACATGACCTGGTCAGACTGAGAGAATCGCATCACACATTCATTTCCCATTTGGATATCCGGAGTGGACCTCGTGCTATTGTTCAGTTGTTATTTCAACAGGGCACATGTCATTGTTTAATTGAACTAGAAAGAAAACCTTTTATGTTGTCTTGTTCCACACTGCCTTCCCAATAAACTGGGAATAGCACATACTTAAATATCAATTGAACTGAGTGAACTGAATCATTCAGGAGTTTTAATGCAATTCTCAGCCCAAGGTATCCCCAGCAGCTATGTTGGTGGAAATACAGGTTAGAGGTGAATTATATATTATTTTCTGTAAATCTTACAGAGTCATGTTAATTTTACACTTACGGTTAAAACGGAGGCAAAAAGAGATAGTTCCTGTCCTGCTGCCTTTTCAGGGATTATTATGTGCAAAGCTATAACGAGAACAATTTATAACACCATATATTTTTATGTTGTTAAAGTAGCACACCTATTTTGGTGCACATGAATCAACAGTTGTGATATAGTGAAACGTTATCTCAGAAAAGTTCAGGAAATCACTGTATCAAATACAGGCTGACTTTATTCAGTAAGTAATAAACTGGCACCATCAGTGAGTCAGGTCCTGTTCTAGGCACCATGGATAAATATATGACTATCACATACCCGTCTTTAATGACTGAAAACCTAGTGGGTTGGGCAGGCATACAGCTATCAGTATCAATCAGATTGTGATAATAAGATGATAAAAAGCAAGGTAAATACCTTCTTTGAGTTTTTACTATGTAGCCAAGACTTATGCTAAGCATTTTGTATACATGATCACAGTTTTTATAGGACCCCTGATACGTTGATGTTATTATACCCACTTTATAGATGAGAAATATGAGGCTCAGAGATCTTAAGTGTTTTGCCCAAGGTCACACAGTGAGCAGAGGAATCAGGAATGGAAATGAGATCTTTCTGGCTCTAAAGCTTTCACTTCCATCTGTTCACTCTACATTAAGGTATAAGAGCACAGAAAGTGTGATTTAATTCTATCTAGATGAGTCAAGAAAAGCTTCACAGATAAGGTGGCATTTAAATTAGATTTTGACAGGAGTCGGATACTGCCAGGATGAAAATGAAGAAAGGAGCACATATAACAGAGGAAAGAGCAAAAGCAGAGGTATGGAAGGGTTCAGGAGGAAGGAAGCCAGCAGTGCAGGAGTGTGGCTCATGGATGGGACCTGGGGATAAGGAAGAGGAAGGGCGTTTGCTTCCGTATGAAGGTATGAATTCTGAGCCATGAAGGGATTTTGGAACAGAAGCACTACTGACCTGACCCAATCTCAGTTTTAGCAAGGTTTACACTGGAGGCGTGTAGAAGATGACGTGCCAAGGTAGCAAGGCTGGAGGCAGGGAGATCGCGTTGAAAGCTGTTATGAAGCACAGGAAAAAGAAGTTAAAGACCTAATTCTTAATACTAAGTTAAAAAAAATGTATACAGAGGATCAGAATATCTTAAGTGCCTTTATAAGAAAAAAACTTTGATTCCCCTGAGATTTCTGGACATTTGATCCTGATGGTTGTCTTCAGACTCCTATTGTTGCTTTCTTTAGACAACACTGGAGCTCAGGATCCTGAACTTTGAAAGTTAAAATATGCCTGCTAGTCGTATCTTTTACACCTGTTTTTGTGAAAACTTAAATGGATTATATTCACTTAAAGTGTGTTTAGAGAGAGTAGTTAATTAAGCCCATTTCTGTGGCAAAAGGAAGTCGAGACAATTCTCTTACGTTTAACTCATGTCTTTGAAGTTCTTTACAAAGCACAGACACATTTCTTTGTTAGGGATTAAGCTAGAAAGGGTCTGAAAATAAAGTGTCACCTGGAACTGGAGTGAGAATTTGGGAGAAATCCAGATACTCACTAGTATGTATCCACGGAATATTCCATAGAACTGGCCATGAGGGGCCTCTTTATTTCTGGAGAGGGCAGTGCTGGAACAGGTAGTGGGCAGAGTCTGAGAAAAATAATAAGCTGATTCTGTGTCACAGGAAAGTACAGATCCCTCAGCCAAGACCTTTTTTAATTGGCAACTGGTCTGCTTGGGGTTGGAGCCGTCTCTCATCAAGCGAAGGCAGACCATCGTAGATGGGCCATCTGCTCTTTTCCTTAGCAATGGCACTTGTTCAGATCTTACCTTTAGAACCTGCTCCTCTTGATGAGATAAACAATATGTTTGAAGCACCAGAGATGCTGTGCAGCGTAGCAGAGAAATGATGTTTTATGAAGTGTCATCCTGTGCAGCCATCTGCAGAGAATCACATTTGACCATCCTTGGGGACTATTCCATTTATCCCAGGGTTCTGATTCCATCCATTGAAAACTGTCAATTTTTTTTTGTTCGTTTGTTTAAAGATGAGCATACCCCACTGCCCCTTTTTTAGATGGAGAAAAGTTTCTCCATTATTGAAAGATTTATGGATAAAAGAGTTATTGGAGATGAATTACTTCATGGGAATATGATATAAAACATGATAATGCTTCACACCCAAATAAGAGTTACTAGTCAACCTGTTTACTGTCTCCTGTAAACTCATTGTTCAGAACTATACTCCACCTCAAGATTAGCTAGAAATTGAGTCAGTAAATAAATGTGTCCTGAAAAGAATTATATTTATATTAGCCATTAACACATAATTTAAAACATTTAAAAATTTTAATTCATTCAAAACGATGTAATGAGACAGACAATATTTAGTAGTGATGATGAATACATCATGTTGTTTCAATCCACTACTGTATATATTTATTTTTAAAACCCATTTTCTCACCGAGCCACGGTACCATTATTATACCTAACAAAGTTAATGATAATTCTCTAATAATTTAGAATACTTTGTCCAATTTAAAATTCCTTCAATGGTATCAAAAATATGTTTTTAAAGTTGATTTTCTTTCATAAGGTCCGCTCATTGAATATGGTTGCTATGTCTTTTAAGCATCTTCTTAAATATTTATTTCTCACATGCTATTGACTTGTTAGGGATGTTGGCCCAATTGTCCTGTAGAATCTCCTACATGCTGAACTCGCTTCTTGTGGCATAATTTTACTCATTCCTTCATGCTCTACGTTATTGAAGAGTGGATTTTACCTAAGGCTTGATTAGAGCACGTTAATTTTTTTTTTTTTTTTTTTTTTGCAAACCTCATAGATGTGTATTTGATTCACACTTGGAAGCGTACAATGTCTGGTTTTCTCATGATGGGTAATGCTGAGTAATTATTGACCCCTTCAGCTTTTCTCCTAATAGTGTACATTCATGACACACTTGTTTGTAAATTATTTTTCATTAGACTTTGCAAAAGGATGGGTTCCTAATTCTAACACACTTCACATATTTGTTAGCTATAATTTTTCTCTACAGACAAATTGCTGCTCATTGGCTAGGTAAATAGGGTATGATCTGTGGTGGGCTTGATTTCAACCTTTCCACAAAGAACTCCCCTTCCTTTTAGGAGGGAATGGGACCCAGAGATCACATTCTGGGTCCCAGGGGTGATCACCGCTCCTGACTTGCCACCATTTTCAGACACATAGTAGACAGAACTAGTCAATATAATAATTTTAAACAAGAGAGATAAAATCATTTTATATGAATCTCTAATTCATTTTTAAGACGTAGAGTTTTTTTTATTTCTTGAATTTTTTTTTCTGAAGCCTCCCAAATCCTTGTTCTCATGGACATTAACACAGTTACTTACTCACAATATACCTGTAATAGTTTAAAAATAGAAACACTAACATTAGTACTAAAATTAAGTCTACAGAATATAGTTTAAGATTTCTGTCTCCCTAATTATGAATGAGCGATGAGGATTAGACACACACACACACACAACCCAGATGCATCTTAATTTCTTTTTCTGTGCTTTCTTCCCATCTTCTGCCAATTTTTATATTATGTGCTTGATCATTTTCTTCTCAATTATGAGGATCCTTTTAAATATTAGGGATATCCAAACCCTATGCTGTAAGTTGCAAACATTTTTCTCAGTTTATCATTTATTTACCTACTTCTTTTTAAGGTTTATTTATTTAGTTTGAGAGAAAGAGAGAGAGAAGTGCGAGTAGGGTAGGGGCAGAAAGGAAGGGAGAGAGAGAATCCCAAGCAGGCTCTGTACTGTTAGCACAGAGCCCTCATGAGGCGAGGCCTGAACTCACAAACCTTGAGATCATGACCGGAGCTGAAATCAAGAGTCGGTTGTTCAACTGGCTTAGGCATCCCTATTTACTTATTTTTTGAAGTGAACATAACCTCAAGATTTTATTGTCTTCATAATAGGACAGAAGATGAAGCTTAGAATTGGATCACTTGGCCCTTTCTCTTATCTCCTCTCAGTTTAAAATGTTTGCATTTCTTGGGGCATCCGGGTAGCTCAGTCAGTTGAACATCTGACTCTTGATTTTGGCTCAGGTCATGATCTCATGGTCCGGGATCTTGAGCTCCACGTTGGGCTCAGTGCGTGGAACACAGAGCCTACTTGCTCTCCCTGTCTCTCTCTGCCCCTCCCCTACTTGTGTGCATGTGCCCTCCTTCTCTCTCAAAATAAATAAATAAACTTAAAAAAAAAAGGAGAAGATGTTTGGCATCTCTTAATAGCCAGCATTCTTTTAGATCTGTATTTGGGGTCAACACATTCAAGCCTTAGCACAATCTTCTTTGTAGTTTTAGCTGCTTGCCAGAAAATTGACTCAGATTGTCCACCATAGCCACTCTGTTCCCTGTCATCATGGTTCTTTTCTTGGGCATACAGAGAATTCGTGCCTTTTGTGTACTGTCTCATTTTATGAGGTTGATGCCTGCCATGCTTTTTATAGACAGACCAGCAGATTTTAAGAACAATTTACCAAGTATGTGGGATTGTTATCAGCATGGAAAGAAAGCTCATTGATATTTTTACTTTGTATACAGTATTTTATGATGCAAACTTTTTTGTTTTTAATTCTTATGTAGCCAAATTTGTTAAGTTGTTCCTGTATTGCTTCAATTTTGAATTAGAAGAATTATCTACCCCTGGCTTATGAAGAATTCATCCTTGTTTTTCCCTATTGTGCTTGTGGTTTCTTATTCTGATCCACTTGATATTCCTACAGGTGTATAGTGTGAAGAGGAACAGATTCAGTTTTCTCTTACTCCATATGGCTTCTTGGTTGGCAACAAACTTTATTAAAAAATTTACTTTAGACCTCTACTTCTAGATGGAATGGACTAGCTTATATCTTGGTAAGACAAAATGGAAACAGTAAAATAAAAATGATAACAATACAAAATGAATTTTTGGCAGGTATTGGTGAAATGTCATGCCCTTGAGGACTTAAGGGACCCAGTTACTGGAGAGCGGGAGACGCATTGAGAGGAACCAAATGTTCTCTGCTTTCCTTGCCCTTGAGGAATATGCTGATGTAGAAGTGCCCAGGACTGAGAGTCTGAGAAGCTGAGAAGCCAAGCATAAAGCAGTCTAAAATACTGAGAAGATCTGGAGTTCGCAATTTAGTAAGTTTTGACAAATGCATACTATCTTATAATGAACACTCAAACAAGATATAGAGTATTTCATCACCCTAGAAAACTCTTTTGTGCTTCTTTCCAGTCAATACCCTGTAGAAGCTACTACTGTTATGATTTCTTTCCACATGGATTAGTTTTGCCTATTCTCAGACTTCTTATAATAGGATCATAGAGCATGTACTCATTTAGGTCTTTCTTAATTTTGTTAAATATACTACTTTTGACATTCATCTATGTTGTTTGTATCAGTATCTCTTGTTTTTCAATTGGCTAGTTTACTTTTGAGGAATAAGGCTCCATCCTAAACTATACCCCAGTTGTTCAGTCCTTGGATATCTTGTATGCCTGTCTTACTTATTTACTTACTCTCTGGGGTTAGACTTTTTCTCTGTGCCTCCACCTGGCCTTATGTGTACTTCTCCTGTGGTACCTATGCCCATCGTAGGCAGAGATGAGGGCTTAACTATCCTTTATCTCCAGGTTTAGCACAGTTTCTATTACACGGTAAGTGGCCGGCATGTGAAAGACTTGACTAGAATTCAGCTTTTCATGGATTGATCGCCTGTCGCTTTGGCACTGCCCCTTCACACTTGGTCGCCTTCGAACCTCCCTTGTCTTGAACAAACCCCCAAATGTGTGTCTTAATTTGACCTATTGGACCATTGCCTAACATTACAAATGGGAATCTAATCTCTGAGTGAGCTAAATAAGACTGTAAACTTATTAGCATACTCCTTGCCATGCATTAGTTGCTTAATAAAGTGGGGAGAAAGAAATGGAGAACCCAAGCCCAATCCTTCTTGGGACAATCGCCGACACCACAGAGGTCCCACTATGTCCTCCAGCTGAGTCTGGCCGAGTTATAAAACTATTCTTATTGTTTCTAAATTATAGCAAGTTTGTTTTCCTTTCTTGTTTTTTATTAAAAAAATCATTCTCTTTTATATATACCATTCTTATCTTCATCAGAAAAGAAGTGCTTTGCAGCAAGGAACTATGTCTTCCAGTACTTTTTTTTTTTACTTGCCCTAGGACTGAGCTACAGTTTTGTACACACTGGACACTCAAAAATGTAGAGAATGGGGTGGTAATGAGTTCAGAACAGAATAATGAATAGATCTAATCCTTGAGGTGCTTGATAACATACAATGCCACATAAAAGCATATAATAACTATCACTCTTGATGGCAGAGCAAAATGAGCGAAAAGATAAAAATCAAAGAGAACATCTGGATAAAAAGCGAGGGGCATCAACAGAAGAGAAACTTAGCCATAAGAATGTTCTGTAGCTGTGGATTGCCAAATTCAAGGGAAAGGTGTAGAAAAATATGATAGGCTCCGCTTACAGGGAACTCAGTTTCCTTAGCAAATGGATGTGGTAATTGGAATTTTTGTTCCTTTTTTTCCTCTGGGAGTGTGTGGGTGAAAGTTAATTAATGTGGTAACACTGCACAGTGTCTTTGAAAATTGCAACTTCTGAAAGACCCATTGCACTACATCTGTGTCATTTGGGTGATGACGTGGGAATGGTAAAGAGGACTCAAACCTACCCGATGTTTCCTCTCTGAGCTTTCGGACTCGAGACTTGAGATCATGTAACTGGAGAAGGAACAAAATGGAGGAAGACAAATACTACAGATTTTTAACGGATGATTGTGAGCCAAATTGCATAGCTTGGTGCATAAATCTCCCCTCTTAGGCTATTGGGGCAACCTTCAAATTTGCATACTCAAGTTGAATTCCACTGTCTCTAAGTCTCCATCCACTTCGTTACCTTTTCTTACTTCTCATGTTTTCACGAGATGTTCAAGTAACTACGGCTGAGTAATAAATTATCCCAAACTTAGTAGTGTAAAGCGGCTATTTTATAATGCTTACAAATTCTGGGGGTCAGAAATTCAGACACAATATTACAGGGATGGCTTGTCTCTGCTCTACAATATGTCAGTCTTCATGTCCCCAGGGGTGAGTGGAACCATGGCGACAAATATCTAGAGGATTTATTACTTGCATGTCTGATGTCTTGGCTGGGGACTCAAAGCTGTGCTTGGCTGGGACTGTCTCCACAGGTTCTCTCAGCATTGTGGCTGGGTTCCAGGAAGGAGAGCCTTGAGACCGAGCATTCCAAGAGAGCCAGGCAGAAGCTCTATGTTCTTCATGGCCCAACTGTACAAATCACGGGTCTTTGCTTCTTTTATACTCTGTCTTCAGAGCAGCCACAAGGGCCCTGAGCATCTAGGGGAGGGAGATGACATAGACCACACTTTCTGATGGGAGAAGTGTCAAAGGATTTGCAGCAATAATGAAACAAAACAAAACAAACATAACAAAAAAACTACCACATGTGTACATTAGAAAGCAAGCACAAACCAAAATAAAATAAAATTAAAAGGTATTTTATTAATACTTTCTCAGGCTTGCTCAGAGGACAGGCTATGCATTTGTTTCTTGTCCTTTTGCTATAATAGTAGTAAGCCCTGTCTAATAGGGTTCTAGGTTGGATTCTGACAATAAGGCATTTGCATGATATTTGGAAGTTGGAAGAGAGGCCATTTTTAGTACCTGACAACGGTGGGCAGGTGGCAAATCTCTGCTTCAGTGCTACCATCAACTGAGTTCATTAATGATAATTTCCTTAATTGTCCACAGATTCCTAATTTCTTAAATTTCCCAGCAGTCTTTTCCCCCACCTTTTCTCCTTGGCCCTTGCATCAGTTCTGTGAGTACTATTTCCCTGTATTAAGTTCCTTCTTCTTTGAAATGCCTAGAGAAAGTCCCCTGTTTTCACACTGACCCTTTAATCTATCTAATTCACTTATGTGTTTTATATTTGATTGGATCAGAAAATTATTTTGCAAGTATCGGTTTCTAAAGGTCAGACATATTCCATTTGGGGATTTACAAAAATTCCCTTTATAAAATAGTAATAGCTAATTTTATTTAGTTGGCTAATTTACATTGAAAGTCTTCAAATAGCTATTTAAAATAGTGAGGAAAATAATTTTTGGAATGAAGTTATTAATATAAATCAGATAATTTTTAGTAAGAAAGAAAAGGAAGAATGTTTTGACAATACCTCATTTTTGGGGTAAAATGCCATGAATACAAGGAAAGCCTAAATAATTTAATAAACTCCTAAGTAATATAATACATACTGAATAAATTATGGTAACTGCCCATAGAATTCTGATATTTAAAGAGACATTTGAAATAGTAAAGAAAAAAGTAAAGAAAAAATAAAAGTTCATTTATTTATTTTGATAGAGACAGAGACAGTGCGAGTGGGGGAGGGGCCAGAGGAAGAGTGAGACAGAGAGCAAATCCCAAACAGGCTCCATGCTGCCAGCTGTAGAACCGGACATGGGGCTGGAACTCATGAACCCTGAGACCATGACCTGAACCAAAACTAAGAGTTGGTAGCTTAACTGACTGAGCCACCCAGGCCCTGAAAAAAGTATATTTTAATTTAGCTTATTTTGTCCTTTTTTGGTGTTCTCTTGCAGTTAATAGTTTTTATCAGAATGTCTGTCCACATTACACTTAGAAGCATAAATATCAATGGCACTGCTCATCTATATTTACAGACCAGAAAGTGGTAATGAGATATTTCATGCAGATAATGAATAAATGTACATAGAATATAATATACAAGAATGCTACTAATTCTGTCAGAGTCAAAGATAGAACCGACACTGTCTTTGTTCCTAAAGATCATATCATTGTTCAGTAATTTTAAAGACAATAATAACAGGTGTTTTTTTTCAATATATGAAATTTATTGTCAAATTGGTTTCCATACAACACCCAGTGCTCATCCCAAAAGGTGCCTTCTTCAGTACCCATCACCCACCCCCCATCAACCCTCAGTTTAAGAACAGGTTTTAAAGAGATTATAGTCAAGCTTGAATTTAACTTAGAGTTGGGCAATGCAAAAGATTTTGGGCAAAATTTCTAACTACTTGATTTCTGACTACTTGAAAGAAATTCCAAAAAGTAACCCTTTATTCTTGATCCTCTTTATATTTAGACCCCCAGAGAGTCAGACCATTGAAAAAATTTTAACCTGGAGTTTGCCAGGTAAATATGCCTTTGCAAGTTGAGAAGGTTAGCTAAGGTGGGAATCCTACTTTGGTAAATATTATGGCTTGAATATTCTGCATGTTGATGTCAGCTTACAGACTAATCTCAACCCAGAGCCTGGAAAGTACATGTGTGTGTGCACAGGAGTGATATTTCAGTGTGTTAACTATATCATATGACACTATTCTACTGGTGAGAACACAGGGTTATTATCTGATCATGGGTCACCTAGACCACGTGGACGCACTTTGCTGCTTGACCACATTGATAAGCTTTGCCAATTGCCTTACTAGTGAATTCTCTCCTTTTTTTAAGTTTACTTATTTATTTGGAAAGAGCCAGAGAGTGAGAGCAGGGGAGGGGCAGAGAGAGAGAGGGAGACAGATAATCCCAAATAGGCTCCACACTGTCAGTGCAGTGCCCGACTTGGGGCTCAAACTCATGAACTTCGAGATCATGACCTGAACTGAAATCAAGAGTCGGAAGCTTGACCGACTGAACCACTCAGTTGCCCCATTAATGAATTCTTTTGATCACTGAGGGAATTGAACAGAGACTGTTAATGGTTGGGGAAAATATACTTTAAAATGAATATTTTGTAAGTAAAAAATGAATCCATTTTCAGGGTGAAATGAGGGAAAGGGAACTGTACACATAGGGAACAGCATGTGCAAGACACAGGTTCATTTGGGAACTCTAGTAGCTTGTTAGAGTTTGAATATATTGAGTAAGAAGGCTCTGGGAAAAAAGGCTCCTGAGAAAGGAAGGACCCTTGAGAAAGGAAGAGGCTGGATATGGAAGAGCTTGTGCTTATCTTAGGGTTTCACTTTGTGGAGAAAGGGGATTCAGGATTTGAATCATCATTGTCTTGCAGGGGCCAAAGTTATGCTTTGGAAAAGATCATTCTGGCTGCGTTATGGGGAAGTCTACTGAGACAACTCGAAAGAATTCTCATGTGGTCTACACAAATATGGTTAAAAAAAACAGCCTTCTTAAAAGCTGAATGTGAGTGGGGCTACCTTCAGAGACTTCCCTAATACTCTTCACCTTTCAGTGTGTGTGTGTGTGTGTGTGTGTGTGTGTGTGTGTGTGTGTGTGTGTGTGTTGGTGGGGAGGGGACGGTGTATGTGTCTCCATAGAGAAAATGATTCAGGCATGGTGCAAGATCTGTAGTTGTTTCTAAAGGAAAGTTTACAATTCAGACCCCTATGCTTACCTCTTCAGAATATACTGAGAAAAAAAAAACAGGAGGGAGAAAAATGGAGTATTTAAAAATGAAGTCAAAGTTGGAATAGTCAAACATGAATTATACAAGTATAACAAGTTCCAGTTTTGGCAGTTCCTAAAAAGTCGACAAAGGGCTAGAATGTTTATGAACTGAAGATTAACAAAAGACTCTTTGTGGAAAGAAATCAATGCATGTAGTAGGATCAGAAAAAAATCCACAGCTAGGAAGGAAAAGCCAAATATGATGATACCTGCTGAGGTAGGTCAATCTAACTTAATTTGTGATGCCTTGAAAAGAGTTTTAAAGCAATAATTGGAAAGATGGGAGATTTAGGAAAAAAGAAGAGGTAATTAGATAAATATATTATGCTTGCTAGCAGGAAACATTGGATTGATTTCTCCTTAATATGTTAATGGGCTCCTCAGAAGAGTTGTTGGCTTGAAATTTTGGGGACATGTTAGACTTTGTGAAGAAACCAAGACTTTTGCAATTTTATCAAACAACTGACAAAGTAAAATGACACAGGCCTTAAAAAATGCCAAAACTCACTGTAAATGAAGAATTCAAAATGGATGAATTCAAAGACAATTTCATTCACAAGAGCCAATGAAAGTAATCAAAAATTCATGTGCGTGTGTGCATGTGTGTGAGTATATAATTTTGTGGTAACTGAAGTTGAAAAGGAGACATAAAGAACACAGGGCCCGCTGTGAGTTAAAGGACTCCCAGGAATATAGTGGGATTGAGCATTTAACCCTGGTTACCTTTCTGAGTCTCTAAAAGTCCGAGGTTGGAGCCAAAATATTTCCTAGACAGAAACTTGAATGTTTATGTTTTTTAAAAGTGTTATGTTCTAGGAGATGAACCACACTAACCAGACTCATAAGACAGTGATGAACAAACCACAGTAATACATAAATATATAATGAGAAATTCAGCTTCTGAGCAAATCCGTGTACTTTGTTAGCTGATCTACTCAGTGTGGGAAAAGCTATGTAAGCAATCCATATTCAGGCGATTTCTTGGCAAACTGGAATGGGAACATCCAGAAAAAGTGGTACAATTCAAATGGCTGGAGTCTTAAGGGCATGATAGCTTGGGGTTCTCAAGTAATACAAATCGATGGAAAATACCAAACCAGGCTCGCTGGCTCTTTCTTGAATGAAGCTCACAGCCTGTTTATAAATATCCCCGCTTTGTGTACTCTTTCCGGGTACTGTACATACTATTTTCTTTCCAGTTCAGGCAAATATTAGAAAGAGGGAAAGGAAACCTAAAATACTTTTCATGAATTTAGTACAAACTAGCAAGGGAAGAGGTAGGAGTTTCTGAGGGTTAGAATTAAGTTAGGCTCCAGGAATGAAGCAAGAATGATGAAGCAAGTCTCCAGGGACAAGCATCATTGATGCTAGAATTGCTAAGAGCTGAGGGCAACATGCACTCATGATGGTAGGCGGCTATGATGTCAGTGTTTTTCACCTAAAGCCATAGAGGAAGATGTGTGTGGGGGGAGTGGGAGGGCAGTCTTTTTCTGCTGGAGGGAAAATAAGTTTGAGGGTTAAAGGAAGATGAGAAGATAGTATTACAGCCTGGGAAAGAGAGAGAGAGAGAGAGAGAGAGAGAGAGAGAGAGAGAGAGACAGAAAGAAAGAAAGAAAAAAAGAAAGGAAGAAAGAGAAAGGAAAGAAAAGAAAGGAAAGGAAAGAAAGAAAAAGAAAGGAAAGAAAAGAAAGGAAAGAAAGAAAAGAAAGAGAAGGAAGGAAGGAAGAAAAAGGAAACAAGAAAGAAACCTTGAGTTAGGTAAGCATCTGTGAGGTTTGGTTACTGCTGCTTTTAATTCTGAATAATCTGGACTATTTCTAAAAGTTCTTAATTGCTAATAGTTCATGCATTGAGCTTCCTCAAGCAAGGAACAAACTCGGGCAGGAACCACAAAGTCAAAAACTGAACCTCCTAGGAGTGACCAGTAGTCTACCACACCTAAGTCCAAAGTTCACAGAAAATGCACAGGTGATGGGACGCAGTGTGACTATTCCTATGTGCTGAGCCAAGGAGAAATTGCTGCATGAAGCTTCCATGTCCATTTGAAAACTTTTTTTTATTTACTATGGTCCTGTGAGACATGAATGCTGAGCCCCATTGACTATTAGAGCTAGGTGACTTGGGGGCCTGTCTCTTGGATGGCAGCCACAAAAGTTGGGGTGCTGGATGTATGGACAAGCTCGTTCCAGGGAGAAGCTGGAGAATTGGTTTTATTGTTGGAGTGACCAGAAGGAGAATTGGTGTGGAGATTATTGGTGGTGTAGAGATGAAATCATCATGCACATATTTCTACAAAGTGCATGAGTACATTATTGGTTTGTAAACCCACTCCAGAAGCTATTTTATCTACTAAAGGGATCAGAACTGATCGTGTCTTCGGTCACAGCCACGTGCAGAATTCATGCCCAACACCATCACATGGGGCAGTCAGATGTGGGAGATGCACTGTAGCATCACAGAAACAACATGAGGACAAATTAGTGGCGGATACTCTTCGGGCCGTGTGGGGGCAGTAAAGGTGTTCTAGAAATACAATTATTAGAGCTAGTATTTAACTCAGAGCAGTTTTCATAAGGAGACTATGAATAAGTATCCTGATAAAAGCAAACATTGTTTCAGCCTAGGCTGGAACCAATATACACAGCATGGGGCCCATAAAACAGATTTAGCAGGGACTGCATGTTGCAAGGAGAGGAAACCGTGCCGGTTTAGAACGGAGACTACTTTTTAACACCCCGACAAAGGATTTTCATTAACGATTTAGTGAGAGGAGCTGCATGTGTATTATAGTCATCCTACTCTAATAATTGCATGTGAGTATACTCAAGTTAGCTATATAACAAATTGCATGTAGTTTTCATCTCATGGTATAAGTAAAGCATTTTTAAACCCATACGTTCATCGTTTCACAAAGTGTTAGTTAAAAGCAGCAACAGGATAAACAACTATAACCACCAGCTCTGGTATTGCTATCGATGGGCGTTTGGATTGAGCAAACTTGACTGATTGAAATCAAGGCTCTGGATCTCAGTGGGATAAACTAGGTAAGCCATAACAGCTGCAGAATATTGTTTTTACTCAGCTTGTTTTCTTTCTACCTTGAAAAGATTGGGATATCAGAAGCAGTAAGAGCCCAGCACCAAAGTTGAGGACCTGTGAAGGTAGAAGAAAGACTGGCATAGATTAGGGTTTAGGTCAAGGTCATGGGTTGAATGGTGAGTCTGCCATATTGGGCATATATGCTGAAGGCGATGTTGGCATTCAGATGTGTTTCCAGGGCTTTCCCAGGACGCTAAAGAAAAAATTCATGCCTCAGCCTTAATACATCAGCTTTGGAACTGTTTTCAGATCTCATCTGGTATGAGTAGGGGATTCCAGTCGGCTGCTGCGTCTGGCTCTCCTTGGCTCTGGGTCTAACATTCACAAAAGCCAGGAAATGGCCACTGTCAGCAGGCCCTAAGAAAAGTTAGTTCTAGACCTTACCTTTTAGGTGGGCTTAGGGTATGGACTCAGGTGCTAATTTTAAAATCCTCAGATTTCACAACGGAGCAGGGCCGGGAAGGTTTGGTCTGACGGCAGACATGAGCATTTTGTAAAACCTGCCTATGACTGCAGCTGATAGCATGTGGAAAGTGCTGGGGAACTGATTCACTTGTGCTATCAAGGGCTTAACGCCTTGCTATTTATTATTAATTGTACTCCATAAAACTTTTGTTTACAAATCATTTCAGTTAGGTTTTCCTCCCAAGGGCTGCTGATTAACTCACAGACTGTGGAAAAAAGTACAGCTGGAACAAGTTGAAAGACTGCCCGGGGTTACGTGGCGAGGCTGTGAGGGCAGAGCTGGTGTGAAAACAGAAACCCTGGAGTCCCCTCATAGCCCACTGAGTCACTGCGCTGCCGATAGTCCCCATGCTGCTCCCTCCAGCCAGGTTTGGGATTCTTAGAGCAGCTCTCGCCACAGGCAGTTTACAGATCATCCATTTGGTGTCCACAACAATAAATAATCTCTGGCAAAATGTATTTGAGCTGCAGGATAAGTAATACAGTTAAGATGCCTTCATTTGACTCTGGAGTCTGGTAAACACTGGTGTTCTTAAGTTTCCTCTGTACTCGGTGCACAACTTCTCTGGAGGCCCATGAAACCTCGAGAATATTCCAGGAAAGGTGGTTTGTATCCCAGTGAACATATGTTCATCTCTCGCCTTGGCAGACTAGAATAATGGTCTGAACAATGGAAGCACGAGACAGTGAATTAAGACAATGGCCCACATTTGACTCCCACGTTTGACAACCAACCTCCATAAACGGATATGCCTTTTGACTTGCTTTTTTCTTTTAAATCAGCAAGGCTTTGGGGAAGAACATCAGAACATTTAGCTGTTATCAAAATTTGGAATCTAAAGATATATGGAGTTTTTTAATCACATAATTGAATTGTGAGATGATCTGTTTCTGTGGAGTGTGAGGTGATCAAGGCTGCTTTTGACTTTTATGTTTCGGTATAGACTGTTATACTGCTATCTTCTTATATCTGAGTGGTCAAGAGGCAATATGACACTGAAAACTGGGAGCATGCCTAGTCCAGGACACATGTTTGAAGTATTTATCCGTGGTGTGCGGGCCTTCCTACTTCTCTATCTTCTCCTCTGTTCTCTCTTGACTTTGTCAGGCTTCCGGCTCCTCTGCCCCTCCATGTTTAAGTTCTACCTAAGCATGTTTTTACCTAGAGCCCTTCTCATATTCCAACACTGCTCTTCAGTTTTCTCAGTCTCTGCTATTAAAGTACTCCTTACTCTGGGGACATCTCAACTGGAGTTTAGGAGGGAAGTAATTGAAAGCAGCCAGTGCATTCTCCATAAAGGACTTAATTGTTAAACTAATTCTCTCAGAGTTATTTACCTTTCAAAATGGGCTTGTTAACCCAAATGAATCTTGATTTGGTAGAATTTCACACCTGAGAAGAGGGAAAGAGACCTATTCAGGTAGCATGGAGCGGAGCATTTAGGGCCGTGGGAACCCCTTGTTCCTTGTTGTTTATCACATGGACCGGTTTCTATGAGGTTAGAAAGCAGCAAATATTGATTGAATGGTTTATAATTTGATCACTGCCACCCCGTAGATCAATAAATTTTGAGGTAACAGAGATGAGTTAATGAGAGGCATCTGGTTTGTTGGTCTTGTTCCCAACTCAGCCAGTCATGCATAAGGTAGATTCCTTGTTTGGACTCTTAAGCAGTTCCTAAGTGGTCTGTTTTGCTTCAGATGGTACCCTTCTCATCTTGCTTGAAGTTCACTAGTGGGCTATAAAACAAATAGCAATATCCTCTGTTGTTTACAAGTGTTTTTCTCTCTCTTCTACTGGTACATGGTTTAGTTGATGACATTCACCACTTGGTGACTTAGGGTTCGTAGGAATGAGATATGAAACAGTTCTAGGGTGTGGCTTTCTCACAGTTGGGGGAGGATGACATCAGATATTCAGAGGAGCTGGTTGGGAGCTGTCAACTGTGGGGAGAGAGAAAAAGGAAGGCTGATGGCAAACTTGATTCTTTTCATATCCAGCCCACCTCAGCTGGGACATGCATATTTGGTCATAGGTGAAATGGAAAACTTTCACTGTTTGCTACATTATGATCTCAGTTCTTTTTTCACATTCCTTTTGAGTTTCTGGGATAACTTCATAAAGAAAAAGGGCAATTTGGATTTCAGGAACTTGAGAAAATTTATAGTGTTTGTGAAGCCAACAAGCTTCATGGGAGGCAGGCAATTAGATAACGTAAGATTATTTCAAAGCTATGTGTGTTGAATAGAAGACCTATATAGGTCACAGGAATCACTTCTTAAATTAGCCTTACTTAAGTGTTTCAGTCTCCAGCCAACACTATTACTAGAGAGGGTGTGGTGTGGAGGGAAATATTTATATGAGAGACAAGAGGAGTCAATGACTTTGACTTTCATTGGAACATGTTCATCCTAGCAAGTCCCCATCCATGTTTTCCTTATCAGGTCAAGACCCCTTTCAATGTTTGGTTCTTTCCCATAAAGACTAGACATTTCTTAATATCTTGGTAGCAATTTTTATAGAATTTTGTATTCTACCTTATAGGCAACAATATTGGATCAGATGAACACTGAAATCACTTAAACCTTGATTATCTACTCTAGGAAGGTGAAAACCCTCTGAGGCGATAAGGAGTATAGGTCATCCCAGTTAACTCTGCTTAACAGGTAAAGAAAATTAAAGATTTTAAATTGCTTGCTTCTAAATGGGAGATATGTTTATAAGGGCCCAATTCTGAAGAAACTAGGGGAAATAATTTTAATTGGTACGGATTTGAATTCAAACCCGGCTACTTTCAGGTAGTAGTCTAGGATAGGGTTCCTAAAAGAACTCTAAAAGTACAGGTGGCTCCAGGAAGACAAACTTTATCCTCCAAAAAAAGTACTTGTGTAGCTTGAGGTACCTCGAAAACATGCTCATGTTTCATGGTCATTGGAAAAGTTTTGCAAACTTGATTGCCCAAAGGAAATCTTGCAGCCTCTTTCGCTACCACATCTCCTCCTGGATCTCCAGGTTCTTCTGTGAACTGAATGGCCTTTTCTGGGGCAGGGACAGAAACAACCAATGTGAGAGGAGAGGTGTGGTCAGAGTATAGAATAAGTGACATTTTCTTTCTTGCGTTGCCTGGCAGACTGCCTTCTTGGAACACATACATATAGACAGTTGTCACACATCTTAATTATATGGAGCACAACTGTAGATGACACAGAAAATATATTTGCTTCTCCTAGAAAATATTTGATAGGAAACATGTTAACATCAATCTGAAGAAGCCTACAGTTCTTGTGATATGGTAGAAATATCCTGGGGCATTGGTTGCATCCAGAGAGCTCTGCTCACTTCTTTGAACTGCCCTAAACAGCTTACTTTCTTTTCCTCACAGAGTTAGCAACAGGGCTAGCATCCTAAACGTTGCCTTGACTTCCAGTTAATGAAGGTATCTCCCATTATTGTCTCTGCTCATATTGTTTTCAATGTTTGAAACCAAATCGTATTAGTTATTAAACAACTCAGGGAGAAGCCGATTTTGTTGATAATTACATGCTATCAGACATGTTGATGCCCCTTGTCTCTTTCTAAACCTACACCAGTTGGCCTAATGATGCTCTAACATTTGTCTTTCTTTCTTGATGGCACTTTCTTTTTTGAAATTACCTGGCTTATTCACCTACTTGTTTGTTGTATGTACACTCCAATAGAATGTAAGCTTCATAGATGCAGAAACCTTGGCTGTCTCATTTGCCACCCTATTCTGAGCACCTAGAATAGTTTGGGTCCACAGTAGGCAAAGAATAAATATTGGTCAGATTAAGGAATGAAACAAAGCTAGAATTGTTTCCCGACTGGATAAAGGAAGGAAAAACTCAATGCTATTTTTTCTGTCCTAATCCGATAGGACTTTCCAGGAACATTTAAACAGTTTATTTTTCCTTCCATAATGAGATACACTCTGCCCTTGAACTCTGTGGTAAGAATTGTTTTGTCCCTGACTTTGTGCCAGCCCTTGTTCTACTGACGGCTACATATCAGAGCTCTCCGGGACGGGACACTGTCCTGAGCCCTCCCCTCTTCCTTAAATTCACTCTTTAGGTGAGATGTTATCTGTTTCCTTGGCTTTAATTGTCCCATGTATGCTGACAACTTCCAAACATACACAACCGGCTAGGTCACCTATAGATTCTAGACTTGACTATGCACTTCCTCCTTGATCTGCATTTGCATATCTCACTGCTTTATTAAAATTAACTTTTAAATCAAACTCTTATTTAAATTTGCGCACAGCCACCCTCACTAACCAACCAGCCAAGTAGCCAGCCAAAAAAAAAAAAAAAATGAACAAACTAAACAGTAATCCAACAAAATGAGCCCTTTGCCTGTCTTAATCAGCTCTGTAAATGGTAATACCTTCCATGCCATAGCTCAGAGCACAAATCCAGGAGTTATTCTTGAGTCATCTTTCCCTTAACCCCTAAAGCTCCTCTATCTGAATGTTTTATTATTTCTACCATCAAAATATATCTGGGAATGTATTTGTCCTTTCTTTCTTTAGTGCTGGTGGATTTCCTTCCACTTAAAAAATTGTTTTAAGTTTATTTATTTTGAGAGAGAAAGAGAGGGCAAGCAGGATAGGGGCAGAGAAAGAGAGAGAGAGAGAGGGAGAGAGAATCCTAAGTAAGCTCCACACTGTCAGCCCAGAGCCTAGTGGGGGGCTCGAACTCAGGAACCTGAGCTGAGATCAAGACTTGGAGGTTTAACCGACTGAGTCACCCAGGTGCCCCTCCTTCCACTTTTAATAATGCTGTACCATCATAGTTGCCACTCTTGACCCACACCATTATGTTCCACACAGCGACCATAAATCAGATGATGCCACTCCCTGGCTTAAAGCCCTCCTCGACTTCCCACTCCTAACTATGGCAAATGAAGCCCTTAAGGATCTCATCCCAGCCCTTCTTTCCAGTGCCTTTCTCACTGAGTATGCTTTAATCACGTGACCCTTTTTCTGTTCCTTATATTTGCCTCGTTCTTGTCAGCCTCCGAATTCCACCCATGTTTATTCTGACAGGAATTATTTTCTTCTCATGATCGGGCTGAGTTCTTCTCATCTATTCATGTCTCAAGAGAATTTCCAGACATCCCATGTAAAGGAGTTTCTTCCCACTGTTTATTTGAAATTTTACATTGTGGTAATCATTAGAGCTATTCACTGAATATTTTTGAATTTCTTCCATGTGAGCACACTGTGGTGCTATATGTCTTCACTCTCTTCATATTTAAGTATGGCCATGTGACTTGCTTTTTGCATAATGAGACACAAGTAGGAGGGATATGAACCACTTTTGAACAGAAACGTTAAGACCACTGTGGGATTTGCCACACTCACTTCCCACTGCCGTGGAGATTGTTGAAAGCACATGTTAAAGTAAAGCATCTATCAGCCTGATTCTCTGAGTGACAAAGATATGCAGACCTTTCCTGCAGACTTGCACTGAGCAAATTGCATGAGTGGGGTGTGGAAAGCTTTGCTGGTATGGAGTCATTGAGATTTGGGGGTTGCTCGTTAATGTAGCATAATATGCTAACTTGCTTGCTTTATTTCTTTATCTTCTTTCTCCCACTAGAATATTAAATCTGTAAGGACAGGAACCATGCGTATTTGATTGATCAGTGGTATTTAGTAAGTGACCAGATGCATAACACAATAGATACTTTAGGAATAATTTTGAGTGTATGAAAGACAAATGAAAACCCCCCCCTTGATTGCTAAATGTGACTCAAAATCATGTTATAAACATTTCAATGAAGTTATCAGAGATAATAATGTTAGCATGCATTTTGACAGTACTTTCATGCATAAAATATATTCATGCATAAAATATATTTATATACATAAAATATAGTCATCCATTTACAAATCTATTGTGCTCAAGATTTGGTATATGTGGTAAATGCCCAGAGTGTACAAAAGTGTATGTAGATAAAGGGATGATGGTCGCCTGAATAGATTGTTAACGAATACAGTACAGTGTGTGGGAAATAATTAATTCAAGGTAAGTCTTCTAATATACATGCCGTTACTGCTTCCCCTGCTTCTCCATGCTGACCTTATGAGTATATACTTATACTCCTAGTATATGAGTATTCTGTCCCTGGTTTAAAGGCAACAGGATACCTCTTCTGTCAAATGATGGTGACAGAAATGGCCCTGAGAGTGGTCTAAGCATGGTGGTGGCAAAGGGAGTACACCTCGTGCTTTGGTTGGGGGTGAGAGATTCCATCAGATACCTACAGCTCGACAAATTTTTATAATTTTATAGTTAATTTAAAAAACATTATCAATGAAGTTATTTTGCTGGCATTATCTCATTTGCTTCTCAAAATAAAAAATAATCAGGTAACTCCAGCATGTAGGCGTTTCTAGCTCTACTTTTTATATGAGGAAATGGAGATTCATAAAGACCACAACATGGGAAGGTTAGTGGCACAGCTGAAGCTCAGACCAGAATTGTGCCTCTCATCCTTCCTTCTGTGAGCTTGTATATACCAAATATTTTAAGTGAATTCAGCAGATAGCACTAGAGTTACTATTTTTTTACAGTTTATTTATTTTTGAGAGAGCGACAGAGTGCGAGTGGGGGACCGGCAGAGGGAGAAGGAGACACAGAATCTGAAGCAGGCTCCAGGCTCTGAGCTGTCAGCACAGAGCCCCACACAACAGGGGGCTGGAACTCAGGATCCATGAGATTATGACCCAAGCTGAAGTCGGATGCTTAACCGACGGAGCCACCCAGTCGTCCCTAGGATTACTATTATACACATTACTATTATACACATTAGGGAATTGTGGTTTGTCTAACCTCACATTTATTTAGTAGCAGAGATATTTAAATACTACCTCTACTGCCTTCCTCAGTTTCTTCCTTGGATAATGGTTTTTTGTATTTGGGTGGCTCAGTTGCTTTAGCGTCTGACTTTGGCTCAGGTCATGATCTCATGGTTCATGGGTTCGCGCCCCACATCCGGCTTTGTGCTGACAGCTGGGAGCCTGGAGCCTGCTTCGGATTCTGTGTCTCCCTTTCTCTCTGTCCCTCCTCCACTCACACTCTGTCTCCCTTTCTCAAAAATAAATAAACATTAAAAAATTAAAAAATACTCCGCCCCAAAATAGCATTGTGTTATAATGTAGTGGCAATGTTAGGGTGCTTAGTGTAAAAGTCAGCAACATGAAGAGGGAGCTACTCATTGACAGATGTAGTAGTTGCCAGTGGCTAGTTCAACCTTAGTGGCTTGCTCCAGTGGCATTTTCTGGCATCTGTTCATATCTGCCACCAAGAGGCAGAGTATATATGACAGTAGCCTTTTGACTTTCTTTTTTCTCTTCAGCACTTTAATTTTTTAGAAGCAGTTGCATTTATATTTTTATTAAATAAATTTGACATGTCACATTGTATAAATCTAAGGTGTACAATGTCTTTGATACATTTATATATTATAATATGATTGACATCGTAGTGATATTTATCAAATTATGTAATTGTAGTACATTATTGTCTGTATTCATTATCCTGTGCATTAGATCTCTATGACTTGTTTACTCATTATAAATCTGTGCCCTCAAACACTATTGGTCTGTTCTCCTTACCCTTTTTTCCCTGGTAACCACCATTTTACTCTCTTTTTATGAATTTTAGTTTTTTAGATTCCACATATAAGTGATATCATATAATACTTGCTTTTCCTCAGACTTATCTTGCTTAACATAATGTGCTTAAAGTCCATCCATGTTGTTGCAAATGGCAAATATCCTCCTTTCTCATGGCTGAATAATATTCCATTGATATGCATACACATACACATCATTTTTACCCATCCATCCACTGATGGGCATTTGGGTTGTTTCCACATCTTAGCTATTGTGAATAATGCTGCGATAAACATGGGAGAGCATATCTTGTCGAAATTCTGTTTGCATTTCCTTTGGATATATTCCCTGAAGTGGAATTGCTGGCTCCTGTGGTAGATCTATTTTTAATTTTTTAAGGAAACTCCATATTGTTTTATATAGTGATTGAACTAACTTACATTCCCATTAACAATGTATAAGGGTTCCCTTTTCACCACATACTTGCCAGAACCTGTTTTCTCTTGTCTTCTTGTTGATAGCCATTCTAACATGTGTGAGGTGATATCTCATCTTGGTTTTGATTTGCAATTCTCTGATTAGTGATGTTGAGCATCTCTTCATGTGCCTCTCTACACAGCAAAATAAATAATCAACAAAATGAAAGGACAGCCTACTGAATGGGAGAAAGTTTTTGCAAACCATAAATCAGATAAGAAGTTAATATCCAAAATATATAAAGAACTCATACAACTTAATAACAAATGACCAAACAAACAAAAAAAAAAACCTTACCAATCAGAAGAAACAAGTAGATAGTTTTCTAAAGCGGACATAAAAAGTAGCCTTGACTCCTTAATGGCAATTCTGAAGGAACCTAGAGGAACACAGGGTTTTAGAGAGCTTGAAGGCTGTAAACCTTGCTCTGTGGGCCCTATATTCAATAGCTATTTGAGGGGCACCTGGGTAGCTCAGTCGGTTAAGCGTCCAACTTTAGCTCAGGTCATGATCTCATGGTTCGTGGGTTCGAGCCCCGCATCTGGCTCTCTGCTGACAGCTCAGAGCCTGGAGCCTGCTTCAGATTCTGTGTCTCCCTTTCTCTCTGCCCCTTCCCTGCTCATGCTCTGTCTCTCAACAATAAATAAATGTTAAAATATATTTAAAAAAATAACTATTTGAGATGTCATTGCTCTTTTACTCATATTCTTTTTTTCTACTTTAGAATGTTCTGTCAAGGATTAAATATATGTGGTGGGGATGTAAATTTGTACAGCCACGGTAGAAAACAGTATGCAGGCTCCTCAAAAAGTTAAAAATAGAAATACTATGTTATCCAATAATTCCACTACAAGTATTTATCCAAGGGAAGCAAAAACACTAATTTGAAAAGATATATGCATCCCATTGTTCATTGCAGCATTATTACAATAGTCAAGATATGGAAACAATCTAAGAGTCCATTGATAGATGGAAAAGGAAGATTGTATATATATATATATATACAGAGAGAGAGAGAGAGAGAGAGAGAGAGAGAGAGATTTTATATATATATAGAGAGAGAGAGAGAGATTTTATATATAGATATATATACACACACACACACACATACATATATATATGTATATACACATATATATAGAGAGAGAGAGAGATAGAGAGAGAGAGAGAGAGAGAGATTTTATATATATATACACACACACACACACACATACACACACATATACGCATATAAAATGGAATATTATACAGCCATAAAAAGGGTGAGATCATGCTATTTGCAACAACATGGATGGACCTAGAGGGTATTATGCTAAGTGAAATAAGTCAGACTGAGAAAGACAAATACCAGATGATTTTACATATGTGGAATCTAAGAAAAACCCCAAATTAATAAATAAGAAACACGATCAGATTTGTAAACACAGAGTACAAACTAATGGTTGCCAGAGGGGAAAGGGATGGGCAAAATGGGTGAAGGAGAGTGGGAGATACAGTCTTCCAGTTATGGAATGAATAAGTAATGGGACTAAAAGACACAGCCTAGGGAATGTAGTCAATGATATTGTGATAGCTTTGTATGGTGATAGACAGTAGCTACCCTTGTGCACATAGCATAAACTTGTCACTATGTTGTACACCTGAAATTAACATAACATTGTGTGTCAATGGCACTTAAATTAATTTTAAAAAGGATTAAATATATCAGTTCAAATTTTGATGGAAGTTTCCAGGAGCAATGACTGCAATGGCAAAACAATTTTAGACATTGGCTGCATTAGAGTTAATTAGTACCACTTAGTTTTGGTCCATAAAGGTTCCTTTTCTGCCCCTTACTATCTCATTTCCTAATACCAAACCAGGTGCTCCAACTCTTTCCTATATTAGGGTAATCCTTTGAATAAGGGTACTTCTTCAGTAGTACAGATTAGCTTTCATTAATGTAATGATTACAAAGATCTTGGAAATGATTAAACTCAAGTTTTCTCGTTGGGAAAAAGGGAATGATAATAGTGTCTATTTCACAAAAGGGCAAGTGGAATGATAAATGTAAATATGTTTTGTAAATTAAAGAGTCTATGGTTTTTATTAATATAGTAATGTGTTAAATATAGATATAATAATGAATACCTTTAAAGCTTGTGGAAAATTTGAGAAAACTAATGAGATTATATTTATAACACACTCAGGCTTCTTCACAAATAATTGGTATATAATGTCATGCATAATTAATGATTAGTTATTTATTTTGTATTTGTACTCAGTTCAAGGAGGCTGTGTCTTTCACTGTTTGGTTAAAAAAAAACCAATGTATTGAAAGTGATCAGATTGAAAAATAATATTAATTTGATAGACCACACAGCTAGACATACCAATAGTAGAATTCTCAGGGTGTCATGTTATCTTTAAGATATTGGACGTAAAGAGTGTCTAGTTCTTGTCTGGTATTATTCAAGGCTTTGTGAATTTAATGAAGGTAGGCTCAGCTGATTTGGCATGGTAGAATAGAATTTCAAGTTGATTGTTAACCTTGTTTGAATGACCAAATTAAACCACTATTTTAAAAAAGGAACCTATATTAACTGGAACAGAACATAAAAGCACTAGACCAACTGTGTATAATGCTGGTCGATCATGAGAGTCGTTAACACTAAAAAGACTTGGCAAAAGAAGTTGTGAAAACTTCTTGAGTAAACATGAGTTAAGAAGTTTTCACATTCAATGAAGCTGTATGAAAGGTCTCTTATTGTCTTCTGATTCCCTAATCATCAATTTAATAGCTATTCTGTGCAACATCCATACTAGTCTCTGTTTCCTCAAATAATTATAACATGCTGTTTAGTGATATTTCCAAATCTCTCAGTTTAACAGTCAAGGCATGCATAGGTAAGTACATCTAACAATACATGAGAGATGGTAAATGTTAAATGAATTATATGGGAAATAAATATATTATAAGATTTTAAAGAAGAGACCTTTGAACTGTGTGGTAGTCAAGCTTGTGAAGGTTTATAATAATAGCTTATTATTTATTCATATATATTTTTTGGTATGGTGTCTTTTCAGTTCTTTTTTTCTAATATTTTTTCATTGTGCTTATCTTTTTATTATTGAGTTGTAAGTATTCTTTATGTATTATGGTCACAAGGTATTTATCAGCTATATTATTTGCAATATTTTCCCCAATCTGTGGCTTATTTTTTCATTTTCCCAATTGCATGTTCTGGAGCACAAAATCTTCAATTTGATGATGGCCAATTTATCAATTTTTTCTTATATGGATCATGCTCTGGGTATAGTGTTTAAGATCTCTGCCCAACCCAAAATCAAGAAGATATCTTCTCTATGAATTATTTTAAAATTTTAATAGTTTCAGCTCTTCCATTTAGGTATATTACCCATTTTGAGTTAATTTTTGTGTATGATATGAGGTAAAGGTCTAAGTTCATCTTTTTATGTGTGATATCCAATTGGCTCAGCACTATTTGTTGAAAAGACTATTTCTTTCCCCCATGGAGTTGCCTTGGCATGTTTATTAGTGATCAATTAACCATAAATGTAAGGATTTACTTCTGGACTTCTGTTTTCCTTTGATTTCATATATCTTTTCTTGAACCAGTGCCACCTTAATTTGATTACTGTATCATTCTAGTTCTTCTTAATGGTTATTTATTTTTGAGAGAGAGAGAGCGAAAGTGAGCGAGCAGAGGAGGGGCATAGAGAGAGAGGGAGAGACAGAATCCGAAGCAGGCTCCAGGCTCTGAGCTGTCAGCACAGAGCCTAACTTGGAGCTTGAACTCATGAACCGGGATATCAAGACCTGAGCCGAAGTTAGAGGCTTACCTGACTGAACCACCCAGGCGCCCCAAGTAAGTTTTTAAATTAGAAGTGTAAGTCCTCTAACTTCATTATTCTTCTTGAAAATGGTTTAGGGTATTTTCAGTCTTTTGCATTTCAATATAAATTTTAGGAACAGCTTGCGAATTTCTGCAAAAAAATGCCTGCTGGTGTTTTGATAGAGATTACTTTGAATCTATAGATCAATTTGAGGAGAACTGCCTTCTTAACACCATTGAACATGAGCATAGAATGCTCCTCGATTTATTTATATCTTCTTTCATTTCTCTCAGCAATGTCTTGTAGTTTCTGGTGTACCAGACTTGTACTTCTTTTATTAAATTTCAGCCTAAGTATTTTTTTCACTTTTTGAGGCTGTAGGGAATGGAATTGTTAATTTCATATGTGGGTGGTTCATTGCTGATATTTAATTGATGTTTCTATATCTATCTTGGCTCCTTTGGCTTTACTGAACTCATATGTTACTTCTAATTTTTGGATGTGGTTTTCTTAGTGTTTTCTACATACAGGGTCATGTTGCTTACAAATAAAGATGTTTTCTTTTCTAATATGGATTCCTTTATTTATATTGTCTTATTACACTGGTTAGGACCTCTAGTATAAGGTTGAATAGAATGATGAAAGTGAGCATTCTTGCCTTGTTCCCAGTCTTTGGGGAAATCATTCTATCTTTCACATTAAATATGATATTAGCTACTGATTTTACATAGATGCTTTTTATCAAGTTGAGTAAAATCCCTTATTTTGTTCCTAGTTTGTTTAAAAATGTTTTCTGAATGAGTAATTTTTTGCAATATTTTATGTGTCTATTGAAAGTATTATATATTTTTTTCATTTTTTCCATTAATGTAATAAATCACAATGATCAATATAGATGCATATTGGTAAAAAGCACAAAATGTGGGGGATCTAAGTGGCTCAGTAGGCTGAGCATTTGACTCTTGATTTTGGCTTAGGCCATGATCTCATGGTTTGTGGGATCAAGCCCTGCATTAGGCTCTGTACTGACAGAATGCAGCCTGCTTGCAATCCTCTCTTTGCCTCTGTTTCTGCTGCTCCCCTGCTCATGTTCTCTCTCTCTCTCTCAAAATAAATAAGTAAACATTAAAAGAAAGCACCAAATGCAAATTTTGAAGATAAAAAACATATAACTGAAATAAAAAAATTGCTAGAGGGGCTCAACAGTAGATTTGTGATGGTAGAAGAAATAAATCAGCAAACTTAAAGAAAAACAAAATTGAAACGAGAACAAGAAAAGGAAGAAAAAACAACAAAGCTTTAGAAGCCTGCGGTATACCATGAGTATAGGCCTAATGGACTCCCAGAAGAGGATACAGAGAAAGCGGAAGAAAAAATATTTATAGAATAGCTAAAAACCTCCCAAATTTGAAGAAAAACATTAATTTTGACTTCTAAAAAGTTTACCAAACTTCTTGGTGACGCAAAGAAGTTCACACCTACGAGCATCATAGTCAAACTGTTCAAAGCCAAAGACAACAAGAACACCCTGAAAATGGCAAGAGAAAAAGAACTCTTCATTTACAGGAAGAAAAACAATATGGATGAACAACTAACTCCTCACCAGAAATCATGACATTCGAAAGGTAGTGGGATAGCATTCAAATGCTGAAATAAAAAAAGTAAACCAAGAATTCTATATTCAATGAAACTATACTTTAAAAATAAAAGTGCTCAGGTTATATTATTTAGATCTAGAAAATACCAAAGAATCTATCAAAGCTTCTGAAACTAATACATGATTTTAACCAGTTTCCAGGATACAAGGTCAATGTATCCAAATCAACTATGATGCTATATACCAGCAAATAACATGTAAAAATTTTAAATGTTTGTTTGTTTATTTGTTTGTTTGTTTGTTTAGAGTGGGGCAGGGGCAGAGAGAGAGGGAGAGAATCCCAAGCAGGCTCTACGCCATCAGTGCAGATCCCCACATGGGGCTTGAACTTACAAACTGTCGGAGTTCATGACCTGAGTCAACATCAAGAGTTCGATGCTTAACCAACTGAACTGCCCAGGCACCCTGACATGTAGAATTTTTTAAATGGCATTTATAATGTTTCAAAAAGTAAAGTATTTAGGTATAAGTCTAATAAATATGCATAAAATCTCTATGTGGAAGACTACAAAACAGCGATAAAAGGAACTGAGGTAGATCTAAATATATATGTATATATATACTCAATATACTGTGTATATTGAGTTATTTTAAATAATTTTCATCTCTATTGATACTCTCTGTGTATTGGATCACTGTTACCATACTTTCTTTTAACTCTTTAGATGAGAGCTCCTTTAGTTCCTTGAACATATTTCTATGCTCCTCTGAAGTCTTTGTTTGCTAAATCTGTGCCTTACTTTCTATTGTCTGCTTTTTTCCCCCAAATATGGTCATATTGCCTATTTCTCTGCATGTCTTACAATTTTTTGCTGAAAGCTGGACATTTTACATAATATATTATAGCAACTCTGTACAGAATCCTCCCATAGTTTTTATTGTTTTGTAACTTGCTTGCACTAATTCTGTAGACATACTCTCCCCCCTGGTGTGTGACCATATATGGCCATTGATATTCCTGCTCAAATTAAAAAAGCATCCTTGTGTCAGCATAACTTAGTGGTTAGCCATTAATTGAACAGAATTTCTACTCAAATACACCCTCATTCGAGTCAGTAAAGATTCTACTCTTTGCCAGTGGATCTGTGTTTGGATTGGGGAATGCATCCAAAGTTCAAGCAGTTTATAAGTTTGACCCATTTTTTTCTTTCTGCTCTCATGTCTCTTCTGTGCACGCACAAGTTTTCATGTTCGTTTAGGGCTTGTGTAGTTGACTGTTCCCCCTCAACTTTCTCTTGTTCTTGTGCACAACCTTGTAAATGCACATGGCCTTTCAGACCATCAAAGTATGTAGGAGCTCCTCAAAGCCTCCTATGACTTTCTCATTTCTCGGATTATATTTCTGCCTATTCAGCTGATCTGTTTCTCGCCACAGTTGAAACTGCAATTTCAGAATAGATGTAACTTGACCTTCCCTTGGGCTGCCAACTATGTGCAGGGACATATTGTTTTCCCATGGTCTACTTCAAAATCAAGTCAGCCACCTCTGTGTGTTTGTCAGAGCTTACTTTCTTGCGGTACAATTACCATTTTGATGAAGCTAGGGGATGGGTTGTATGATAGATAGCCCCCTGGCTAAAATGTGACACACTCTCATATTCTTATCCAAGGTTCAGTAGCTTTTCTTGAATAAACACTTTTAAATTTGTTGTATGCCTGAGGTTGATTTCCAGAACCCTTAAATGATTATTTTTGACAACTTTATCAAGTTTTATTGGGGAGAAGATTTGATATTCTGCTGTTCTAGAAGTCTCATTTCCCAATTAATCTTTTAAGAAATTAAAACATGAAAGTACATTGTCTATGTTTATCCATATATTTACTGTTTCAGTGCTCTTTATTTATGTTCTTGTGTGGGCAGATCCGAGTTTATATCTGGTGTAAGATTCTCTCCGCATTTAAAAGTTTAACTTTTTTTTATGTTGCAAGTTTGCTTGATGATGAATTCTCTCACCTTTTGTATTTCTGAAAAAGTCTTTGGTTATCCTATTTGTGAAAGTTTTCCCCTAGATTTAGAATTCTAAGATGAAAGTTTGGTTTTTTTCTCTCAGCCAGTTAAAGTTGTTGTCCCATTATCTTATGGTTTTCATTTTGCTAACAGAAAATCAGGGGGAATTCTTACCTACTTTCTGCTATGTGCTGTGGGCCTTTTTCCACTGACTGATTTTAATACATTTTATTTATCACCGATTTTTAGAAATTTGATTATGATATGCCTGAATAGGTGTTCTCTGTGGCTGTCCTCTTTGGGGTCTGTTGATCTCTGTAGATCTATAAGTTTACATTTTAAATCATGTTTGGACAAATTTACCCATTCTTCACATCTTTTTTTCTGTAACCCTATAACTTCTCTCTTTCTAGGAGAACTTCTTTCCTATTACTATTTTAAACTGCTTGATATTGTTACACATGTCACTGAATCTTTTCTTTTTTCAGTTCTTTTTCCCTCCATGGCTGTTTGAATATTTTCAATTGCTAAGTCTTTTTATTTCTACTGTTGTATTTAATCTGTTGTTAAGCACATCTGTGAGGGTTTTTTTTTTTTCAGACATTGTAATTTTCAGCTCTGGAAACTCCATGTGGTTCTTTTAAAAAAAATATCTTCAAGGGCACCTGGGTGGCTCAGTTGGTTAGGTGGCCAACTTTGGCTCAGGTCATGATCTCATAGTTGTGAGTTTGAACCCTGCGTCAGGCTCTGTGCTGACAGCTCAAAGCCTGGAGCCTGCTTCAGATTCTCTCTCTCTCAAAAATAAATTAAAAAAATTAAAAATATCTTTCATTTATCTCCACATCATATTAATGTTATAGCCTCGTGTGGATTGAACATATTTGCAATAGTTTTGTAAATGTCCTTGCCTGCTAATTGTATCATCTCTGTCATTTTTCAGTCTATTTCTATTGACTGCTTTTTCTCTTGGTAATTGATAATGTGTTCCTACTTCTTTCGTGTCTGCAAATATTGGATGCTCAAGACTATTAATTTTACATTGCTGAGTAGTAAATTTTGTGGCATTCAATACTGGTCTTTGGTCTGGCCAACAATTAAGTTACTTGTATGTGAATTTGATTCTTTTTTTTTTAATTTTTTAATGTTTATTTATTTTTGAGAGAGAGAGAGAGAGACAGAGACAGAGTATGAGTGGGGGAGGGTCAGAGAGAGAGAGAGAGAGAGACAGAATCTGAAGCAGGCTCCAGGCTCTGAGCTGTCAGCACAGAGCCTGACACGGGGCTCGAACTCACAAACTGTGAGGTCATGACCTGAGCTGAAGTCAGACGCTTACCCGAATGAGCCACCCAGGCACCCCGTGAATTTGATTCTTTTGAGGCTTGTTATTTATCTTTTTGTGATCCATCTAGGTAGAATGACTCTAGAGCTATTTTAGCCTATTAAGATTTTATTCTTCTGGAATCTTTACTAAAAGTCCCACATGCTTATTTGAATCTTTCTATTCTGATTGGTAGAGATTCTAGCCCTTTGTGAGCTCTGGGAATTATTTAACATATAGTGCCTTCATTTTTTTTTTTCCCCTCAAAGTTGTTTTCCCTGCCTCATGAAATTTTATCCTAAGCAATCACAACTAAGGACTCAATGGACATTGGATTTGTAGATGTCTGTTTCCACGTAGCTCTCTTCTCTATGGTACTCTGTCCTATAAAGTTTAGCCACCTTTGCTTCCCTAAATTCCAATTTTGTCTGCAGTTTCACTTTGGTTAAGATTTTCT
Source organism: Acinonyx jubatus (assembly GCF_027475565.1). Lineage (NCBI taxonomy): Eukaryota > Metazoa > Chordata > Mammalia > Carnivora > Felidae > Acinonyx > Acinonyx jubatus. The sequence continues at coordinate 46,572,783 of NC_069391.1, forward strand.
GGAATCTGGGTTCCATTACCCTGAACCATAGTTCAGAATTGCCTCTCACCTGAAAGCTGGGACTGTCACTGGGTTCATCTCATTATATTCCCTCATTTCAATATTCACAGTCCTGTGACTGTTTTCCAGTGTACATAGAATTTCTAGTAAAAATACAGGGCACCTAGTTAAATTTGAATTTCAGATAAACAGCAAATACTTTCTTTTTTAAAAAATTTTAAATGTTTACTTATTTATTTTTGAGAGAGAGAGAGAAAGAGAGAGAGAGAACACAAGTCAGGGAGGAGCAGCGAGAGAGAGGGAGGCACACAATCTGAAGCAGGCACCAGGCTCCAAGCTGTCAGCGCAGAGCCCGACTTGGAGCTCCAACCCATGAGCCGTGAGATCATGACTTGAGCCGAAGTCACATGCTTAACCGACTGAGCCACTCAAGCACCCCACAAATACTTTCTTAGTATCAGTATGTCTCAAATGTTGCATTGGACATACTTTTACTAATTTTTGGTCTGAAATTCACATTTAATTTAGCAACTTGTATTTTACCTAGAAATCCTGAAAAAGTTGTTTCATATATTTTTTCACAGTTTCTAATTTTTTACCGTAGGTGGACATTTCTTCATTGGTAGAAGCAGAAGTCCAGATGTTATTTACGAATGCTCTACATTGCGAATCTCACATTGTTGATGTTTCAAGTTTGTTGTCTTAAAGACTGTTGAAATTTGTTTTCTTGATAGCTAAGTGACTTTTAAGGCTGAGCTTGATCATTTTGAAGCTTTTTTATTTTTTAATTTTTAATTTTTTTTTCCTGGTGCTTCCAGAGTAGTCTGTATTCTAGGGCTAGTTGAGTCTATTATTAAGATGTGACCCTTCTGGAGTTTCTCTTGAGTGTATTCATTTTCAACAAATTCTCTCTGCTTTGGCTAGTCAGAACTCTAATCTCTCCCAGCCCTGTGTGAACTTTGGGAATTGTTCAGCAATAAGCCTCTGATGTTTCTTTTTCTTTTTCTGCCTCATGCAGCTTTTCCTTATAGAAGCACAGATAATATTCAATCAAAGACTCAGGAGGATCCCTATGCAGATATCTGGAGCCCTTTCTCTGTATAGCTTCCTTCTCTCTGGTATTTTACTCTATAAATGCTTGCCACCCCAGCTACCCTAAACTTTAATCTCTGTCTCCTCCACCCAGAAAGGCCACAGTGCTCTCTCTGCTTGGAATCTCTCTCCCTGCACTGCAGTCTGGAAAGTGCCTCAAAGCATAACACTGATGTGATCATAGTGTTCATTTTATCTGTTTCCCTCCTCTCAGGGATCAAAGTGTTGTGCTACCTAAAGCACAAAGTGTTGTGCTATCTGAAAGCAGTCATTTCATATAGTTTTTGGTTTTTTAGTTCTCAGGTTGTTTTTGGTAGCCTTCATTATGGCCAGAAGTGGAAGTCTGACTTTTTAAATATCCTGCATCTGTGAGGTACATATAAGTGGTTCTTCAGCCTCTTTATAAATTCTGCATCTGGGGGAATATCTGTTTCATACTTCTGCTGGTAAATTTATACGTATTTGGTCTCTCAGTTGAAAGAGAAACCAGGAAGAGCACTATTCTAAAATACTGTTACATGTTGTCCATTGGTCTCTATGCTCTAGGCAGGTCAGAGTGATTTCTTACTCCCCCAGGGTCCAACATAGTGTGAGGAACACAGTAGATGTACAATAAACAGTTAATGATTATAAGAATACATTAATAAATGGCAAGGCACGAGGATGGAAACTGGCATCTTGTTCCTGACTCACAAATTGAATAATATGGATTTTGCCTTGTGGACAGTTGAAAGCGGTGTAAATAGGGACGAGATATGTTCAGAGTGGCAGTCTTTAGAAATATGATCCAGAAGAAGCTTTAGGGAAAGCTACACTAGTGTGATATGTTCAGAAATAGAAGGTGGGCAAATAAAAGAGGCCCAAGTTATAAATAATCCATGAATCATACATTTCAGTTAAAAGCACGTTTGGGACGGACCTGGATTCTGAAATCGGATGAAGAGGATTACAGTCCCAAGTGTCCCGTCACAGGATAACGAGAGCCAGGGCAAGTCTAACAGACCATTTGTTGGTTATGAAAGTGCTCCACAAGTCAGTGGGCATCAGAGCTATATGATCTTTAAGACTCTTTCCATTGCAAATATCCATGCATTCATTCACTGATTCATCATGTATTTATGATTGAACATGTCCTGTGTCCTAGCAACTGATTAAGCGATACAAATAAGATCAGAACTTCCCCCCTTGTCTTAAAGGAGAACACAATATTAGAGGAAAATAGATGCGTGACTATTGGCAATAGAGTAAGGAAGTTCTTGGTTGAAGTCTTCATTTTTCTCTTTGGAGGTCACAGCTGGGGGTGGCAGGCAGAGAGACAACAGTTTAAACAGGGTCTAGGTGGTTCCAAATTAAAACTGCAACACGGTATGTGAATTAGACTCCTATTGCTGCAGTACTTAAACTCTTTGAGTGACTCTTAAATTAGCAGATAAAAGACAAAACTGAGCTGAAATGTTGTGAATATATATTTCTAACTATTGATATTTATTCTGTGCTCTCGCTAGAAAAAAGACAGTCTAAGCCATGTTAATTATCATACTATTTAGTATTAATCTGCATAAATATAATCGACTTATTAAAATGCTGATTGGATTAGTGCTATTATCGTGATAATGGCTAGATTCATTTGAAAAATACCACATTTTTTTATTAAAAAAGACCAGAGTCACTGCTGTAGACAGAGTCTGAGAATATATTTATGGGAACCGTTGGTGTTTGGTTCACTCATAATATAGGCAGGAAAACAGTTCATGGAGGAGTATGAAAGAACATTGTCTTATTTAGTATGAGGATTATTTCTCTGAGTTGCTAGTGAATCCAGTAAGCTTTGCTTTCACTAATGAGAACATTAGAATTTATTTTACTCTGAAAAGTTTCTTTTCTTTTTCCATGAAGTTTATTTATGTTTTTCATTAGGAAATTAAATATTAATTATACAAAGATTAGGAAACAGAGAACAGTGAAAAGGATAAATATCTATTCATTTTTCCACTATCCAAAATAATCACTGTTAATAACTATATCCTTACATTTCTTTTCTATTCACATTTATGCATTTTTTATTGCCTTATTGGTTTGACATTGTTTAAATTGTAGTGCACTAAAAACTCTGTATTTTTTTTTTACCTGTGTTGTTTTAATGTATGATGGCAAATACACAGCAGGTGTATCATGCTTTTGATATCTCCTATTACCAAATCACTTAGCATAAGGAGAAAAGAAGGGGGAAAACTAAAATGAATTCTGTGCTTGTTGTTATGTGCCTCTTTAATTAACTCACTTAATTGACATAACTACCATGTAAGGAAAATGTTCTTTCTACTTCACAGAAGTGATATCTTAGAGAAGGACTTGCCTGAGTTTAGGGAGTAACCTTATAGGGATATACTTAAGATCTGAACTTAGGGCTGCAGGTCTCCTAAAAATGTTCTTATATCTCAACAGAAGCAAGAGAGAGAGAAAGAATCAAGGAACCAAGTAGAGAGTTGTAGAATGGTTGGCAGAGGAGCAAGGGGATCATGAGACAATAGATTCATTCCCAAGGAATGGAGGTTTTCTCAATTTAACCTTCCTGATCTAAAATTTGAGAAATCACAAGTGAACAGGGGAGAAATGGGACAAAGAAGAATAGTTCAAATTGTAGTACCACTGAAAAATTTATGCAATCGTATGGCCACTTGAGTTATAGTTTTATACTATCTTTGGAACCTGATTATTTTAACAAGTGCTGTCCGAGTGCCATATTATTTGAAAGAAAATCTTCTTACATTTCTAATTAGCATTTATTTTTAAAATATCTGTCATTTTAAGGTCCTGTGAAGATTTATTCTATCTGTCAAGATAAAATATGTTCTTTCTTTAGGTTGATTCTGCTTAGGTAAAGTCAGCAGAGGTAATTTAAATTTTATTGTTTTATTGTTGGATGGTCTGGACACCAGTTTGAGAATCTGAGTTGATAATAAGTTATTTTTCTGAAAATATGATTGAGAGATCAATCCACTTGCATGTATCTTATGAATTTCAGAGAGAAATGAGGTGAAGACAATGCATCTGTTTTAGAGAAGTCCTGACCTTGGATTTCTGTATACAGAAATACAGATTTCTGTATACAGAGTATGGTCCATCTTCACATCAAGCCTATCATTGATAAATATCCCAAAACCCAACTCATGTTTGCATTTGCTACAATCATCTGCCTCAGTTTTTGCTTTTCTTTTTTAAATCTAACAAACCCATATCTGCTAGTGATAGAGCAACTGTGGTAGCCTCCCATAGGAACACTGAGAAGATATTAATCCCTTTCTTCTCTGCTTACATCTATTCAACCACTTCCAAAATTCATCAATTTTTTTTTTCAAATTCATCCTCAATTTTATTCCTTCCTCTTCATTTCTGGGGGTCATATCCAGATCATTATTCCCTTATTTTTTTAATGGCAACTGCCTCTTAACTGGTCTTCCTGGCCCCCACATTTCCCTCTGTTTTCATTGTACACAGTGATGCCCAGATAATCTTCTCCGATCACCACTTTGACCATATTGTCTATGTACTGAATGCTCTACAATGCCTCTAGTGTCACTAATCTGTAAGCTCCTAGAGGGTAGGGTCTTGTTCCGGTAAGTGCCTGTTACAGCGTCTGGTACATAGCAGAACATGGATGTTTATTTGATGAGCAAAGAGTGAATGTCTGCTAAATTAATGAAGATAGGAAGGTGGGAAACTACTACTATAACTACATGGACATTTTAGTTGCCTCAAAATTTTAGGTGTAAAACCCCAAAGCTAAGGACTGCCAAGAAAAGCACCTTCTGCAGCTAACTAGGGCAGTGGTTCTCAGCTGAGACTGGATTTCCCCCCTAGGCTATTTGGCATCGTCTGGAGACATACTTGGTTGCCATACCTCAAGAGGAAGGGAAACTTCTGGCATCTAGTGGGTAGAAGGCAGGGACAACATTATATATCCTATAATGCACAGCCCTGCCTCCACAAACAACAAAAGATCTTATCTACAGTGTTAATGATGCTATGGTTTAAAACCTCCTCTAAGAAGGACCTTTGAGTTTTTCTTTCACTATGCAACCTATATACTCAGAAGATAGAAAATCAAGGAAAAAATGCATATGATTAAGGATTAGTAGGCTTAGAATAAATATATTTTTCCCCTCTCCTTTATCTTTAAGTCAAGTGAGGGAGACTCTAAGAGAGTGTCTCAGGGATTTGAAGGTAGTTGCAAGATGGGGGAATGGCATCTCACACACTAACTGGATGTCTGCTGCCTTGCAGAGACTAGTTTCATCACTTGATTCTGAGACAGGAGTAGGGTGAGGATGGGGGAGTTCTCAGAAGTGCTTGAGATGCATTCTGAGCTTTGGAATACACAAGAATCAAGAGGTTGCTATTTGGCTGCTGCCTGGAGAATTCTAAAGTTGAGAAACTGAGTGGAGTGGTCTGCGACAGCCGGCCAAAAGAAGAGGGCAGTAGCAAGAAGATGGAACCCTTAACCTGGTTTGACAAGAATCCATGGGTCTTCTGTGGGCTAACTGAGCACCTTAAAAGGAAAGTGGACTCAAGACACTTTGTTGGGACCATGCGCATGAGGACAGCCTACCTAGGCAAGAAACCCTGAGTAGCATGAAATTGGAGGAGTATCTGCTGGTAGCAGGAGATGAACAGTGGGTGTTGCAAGAGGTCAGGTAGTTATTGTTTTGCTCGCTTGAAGACACTGTATGGCAGGAAGGTCACTGCGGGGCCTATGAAAGAGCTGTGAATGTGGTCTCCAAGATGGGGAGCATTTAGATGACACAGCACTTTGTCCTATTTCCCACCCCAAGCCTCCCCCTGAATACCACTTACAGTGGAGGAGGAAGGAGGCCAAATAGCCTCAGAGAGGAAAAAAGTGGAGGAAAGCAAGGGAAAGAGTGAAGGAAAAGGGAAATAACACTGAAGAGTCAAAGCCCATCTTCCCCATGGAGGTTTCTAAGCCTGGGTCATCTATAAATCGATATGAGGATAGACTGAATTGGGTATGAAATTGCAGTTTTGGTTTCTACGAGGCTGTATAATATCTGAAAACGAATCCTCAGATACCAAAGTGTGACTTTTTTTCTCATAAATGAAGTGACCCGAAAACTGAAGGAATCACTGATAGTGTTGCATAGGACCAGCAAAGATACCCAGTGTGGCATGTTGGAAGGAACTGGCTGGAGGAAAAAGTATTTCTGGATTGTTCCCACAGAGTTCAACATGATGTAAAAAGAATATCAGATATGCTAGTCTTTGTCATACACCTCGCGTGAGTCAGCATCATGTTTGTTCAATGTTTACATGCACTAAATCATTTAAGGTTTACAATAGTCCCAAAAGAGAATAATGATTACCCCCATTTAAAGATGGAGTGAAATAATGTATTGTGATGAAAAAAAGGATTACATCCTTTGTAGGTTCTTGTGTTTTGAATGTTTTCTCCAATACCTAATAATTTAGGAAATAGAATGTCTATTTCTGGAGGTTTGAACATCAGGGAATGGAATTTTAGTATTAGTAAAAAAAAAATTACTTCCGATACGGAAATTAACAGGGTAGTTTTACCATAAGTACAATTACATTTGTTCTGCTGTTTGTTCAGCTTTTCGTTCAGAGCCCCATGTTCCACATGAGCTCCTCAGATTTTGCCTTTTTCTGACAGATTTAGAAGTTCGTACTTTACATATTGATATTGCTATACCCTGAAACATCCTATCCCATAGTGGCAGGGATGTTTCCATTCTGAATTATTAAATAGGCTAACAACTGAGTTGAGAGAGAAACAAGTTTCTCTGCATTGCATTGGAAACACTGTAGAAGGGAGGAAAAGCTCATTCAGGTGATGATTGGGTAATTTAGCACATACTGGCTGATGTCCATTTCTCCACCTCCAGTTATACGTGTGAGAACACATGTATGGTCAAGAGAGGTACTAAAATACAGTAAATTAAAGATTTATTTTTATTAGATCCTGCTGTTTGTTTTCTCTGTTTTGATCTCAAAACTCCCAGAGAACTCTAATTCCAAGGGTGAACTGAAACCATTTTACTACCTTATTTGTCTTTTACAAAGCATACTAAAATGATGATTAAATAAGCATGGATGCATCCAAGGATGTAGTAAGATAGAAGTTAACACTCATTATGCCAAAGTCTGAAGTCTAAATTGGGCTTCTTTTAAAGCATTAACAAGGATACCATGATTTATAACTGTTCATCTCCCTGGGAAAAATCAACACCTATAAAGTATGTAAATCTGTGTTTGCATTCTTAAATGAAGCTTTCAGACCTCAGTACTATTTCTGTTATGGATTTTATTTTTGCTCTGCATTTAGCACCTTGAGTACGAGATACTCTGAAACTGGGAGACTGACTCCTTTTTGAGTGTAAGATTTGCCACCCTCAGCGAGGAGAAAGGTCCATCCGGTTCAGTCAACAAACTGTTGCTAAGGATTCATGGGCCTTGACGTCAAGGAGTTTGGCATTCCTATAACTTCTGGAGTTGCAACTCTTTCTGATCCCTTACCCTCAGATTAGTAAAAAGTAACACGGTCTACCCAGCTGTACAGATTGACTCCAGGTATCACCAGGATGTCTCCAAATTTAGTCAATTACCTAATCCCATTGATTCTGCAAGTTATTATCTCAAGAATCCAAATCTGTCTCTGTCATCTCCACTACTAACTTGGTCCAACCCTCTGTCTTCTCTTGTATGGGTTATTATAAGAGCTTTTTAACTGAACTTCTTGACACCTGTCTCTTCCATTTTGCGCTTACTTTACAAAGAGTGATGTTTATAAAATAAAATTGTTGTGGGGTTAATTCCCACCCAAACAACATCTGAGTAGCATTTTATTGCCCAGATTATAAAACTTGAAATCCATAATAGATGTCTAAGTCCCTTTGTGACCTGGCTCTGCTTTCCTCCACAACATCCTCTTTGAACGCTGTTACCATCCATTGTGCTTTGGGACACAAAGAAAGATTTATTGCGAAGCAAAAGGACTATTCTTTTGTTCTGTTATTCCTCTGCCTCCAACGTTCCCTTCCTGTTTCCTTGCAACACCCCTCCATTTCTTTCAGCCTTTACTTAGTCATCATCTTTAAGTGTTCAGCACAGACATTACTTTCTGCTTGGACTGAGATGGGTCTCTGGTTACACGATAGCCATAGCTCTGTACTACTTCCTCGGTCACACCATTTGCCATATACTCCGTGCTCTGGTCTCTCAGCTCTGTGTGGCAGAGGCTGTGTCTTTTTTTTTTTCCCCAATGAATTCCCAGTGTCTGATACATAGTAGGTGCAAAATAATATTTGCCAATTTAATAAATTTCTCTGAAGTTAGTACTTTTGGGGATTTCCAGTCTAGATTTAAAAATCTTAGGTATTGGGGCGCCTGGGTGGCTTGGTCGGTTAAGCGTCCGACTTCAGCTCCGGTCATGATCTCACGGTCCGTGAGTTCAAGCCCCACGTCACGCTCTGTGCTGACAGCTCAGAGCCTGGAGCCTGTTTCAGATTCTGTGTCTCCCTCTCTCTCTGCTCCTCCCCTGTTCATGCTCTGTCTCTCTCTGTCTCAAAAATAAATAAACGTTAAAAAAAATTAAAAAAAAAATAAAAATCTTAGGTATTGATAGATAAATGTACACACACACACACACACACACACACACACACACACACACACACACTCCTACCTTTCCTCTGGTTTTGGCATTTCGTGTACTATTCTCAGGAAACCTGGGAAGAGTACTATACAAGCCTAAGGACGGGACTGGAGAATAATACTTTACTTAATTGGGTTGTTAATCCTACATGCCTGTGGTGATAAACCCCAGAAAATCTGGATAATCCTATATAGTATTCAGAAAGAGCTGGAAACAGCTACAAATACATATCAAACTGTTAAATACCATTATCATTTAGACAACTCTATGGTCCCTTCCGAATTACATTAGCCTATTCTTGCTTCCCCAAATCTTTCCATGCCTTTTCCTATTTTGTCCCTGTTATTCCCTTCACTTTTTGTTCTTGCTCTGTCTACCCAAGTCTCTCCCATTTCTCCCTTTTCCTGCTTCCTTTGTATTTATTTATTTTTTGACACTTTTGCCATCTGCCTCGATGATTTTGCCTTCAGGAATTGTGTCATCCTCTCTCACGTTGTTCTTCCTTTTCTCTCGTGTCCCTCCCTCCCTTATTGCATTTCTTCTCTCCTTCCGTCTACATCCTCTTCTGTCTTCTTTAAAAAAAATTTTTTTAAATGTTTATTTAGTTTTGAGAGAGAGAGAGAGAGAATGGGAGAGGGGGAGAGAGAGAGGGAGACACAGAATTCGAAGCAGGCTCCAGGCCCTGAGCTGTTGGCACAGAGCCCGATGCAGGGATTGAACTCACGAACTGTGAGAGGATGAGCCAACTTCTGAGTGGAAGTCGGACACTTAATCAACTGAGCCAGCCAGGCGCCCCTCTTCCCCATCTTCTTTGTGTCTTGGGGCCCCTGGTGGAGTACTGTGGTACCTGACTATGTGATCCTACATGGAGGGGGAGTTGCCCCATGGCCATGGTAAACCCCAGTATTCTCCTAAAGGGCCCTGTTTTTTCTAGATTAGCATCCATATGACTCACAGGCAGGGAAAGTCGTTGAAATTCCATAGATAAGCAAATAATTCTTGGCAGTTTCAAAATGAAAGCAACTGCACTGCCAAAAGGCTTCTGTTTACCACACAAAACAAATGTTGTTACTCTTTCAATTCCAAAAAAGCATCTTAAAAGCATCCTTTCACAAGAACATTGTTCTAGCCTTTATGTCTAATTAGATGTAAAGAAAATCCTTTGTTATTTTTGCTACACAATTTAGGCTTGGCTAATAACCAGAGATAAATAATAGTTTACCCCTGCTGGGTTCTGCAGCAACTCTCTTCTGAATAAAATAAGTGCACATGCGCAGTACAAACTCAGTGAAAGGCCTTTCTTTCCTATATTTGTTTTTCTTTCTTCCTTATCCTGATTCCTTTCACCTCATAACAATCCTCTTTTATTTTTTTCTTCAGGAGCTTTGCAGCATGGTTTCCATAAATATTTTGAGGAAAACAGCCTAGTGTTTGTTTTTTTTTTTTTAATTCATCACCCCATTTTGTATCTTTTGGACAAGAACGCACCCCGAGTCCATTGGCTTCTTTAGCTGGAACGAAGCTGTTTCTGTTGGGAGTGGATGTAATGGGTGGTAAGTAAAGGCACAGAACACAGGTGACTGGCCTGTGCTGCATTGGCCAGGTAAGCTACACCAGGGGTGTGAGGTTTTTGCTTTTTGGTTTTTTTCCCTCCATACACACAATGTTTTTTCTTTTCTTTTTTTTTCCTTTGTTTTTTTTTTTTTCTTTTCCTGAAACTGAGGTAAATTTCTCCTGGTTTGTGCCTTTGTTGAGATTCCTTTACTCGGTGTGCCGTTTGTCCTCTCTGCTTACACAGTCTTAGGCTTTTGTTGTTGTTGTTGTTGTTTTGTTTGTTTTTACACAAGCAACACATTGTGTCTGCTCTGAACACAGTGAATATCTTTGGTTTTCTACCTACCTGTGTTTCCTGCTGCTCTGATATTCAAGTATAGATAAAAGGCCTAATGTACGACAAGGACCCCAAACCCTGGAACGGATGCCTCCTGGAGCTCAAGCAAAGCATGCATACAGCTAAGTCTGGAGACAGAGCTTTTGTTCTGACTTGACCACACCACAGGCTTCCATTTGGCCTTGAGAAAACCTCTTGTCTCATCTATGCCTTTAAACTTTTATCCTCTTTACCTAATTGGCACTCTTATTACAGAATCAAGATGCAATGGTGACGTTTTTGAAGAAACTTTTTAAGTATTATTTTAATCTAAGGTTTATGCTTCTGGAAGGTTAAACTTACATATTATTTGACCCTCTGTCAGTGGAACCATGTTGGAGCAATGAGGTTCTCTTCTTGAACTTGGAACTTGGAATTGAGAGAGAGAGAGAGCACATTTGGTGTTGTGTGCCATTAGAGCTGATGGTGATAGATTTGTGCCTCTGTGGCCCCTGAGTGACCCTACCTGCTGTGTATCCAGACGGTTGATTCTTGAATTCTTCTTCCAAGTGTCATTCAAATACTCTGCCCTGCCCTCCTCTTTTTTGGTAAATCTAGCTAATTCATGGACTTGCGAACAAAGTATCTTAACAGTTGGGGTGCTTGAGTGGCTCAGTCGGTTGCGCGTCTGACTTCGGCTCAGGTCATGATCTCACGCTTCAGGAGTTTGGGCCCCATGTCGGGTTTTGTGCTGACAACTCAGAGCCAGGAGCCTGCTTCAGAGTCTGTGTCTCCCTCTCTCTCTGCCCCACCCCACTGGTGCTCTCTCTCTCTGTCTCTGTCTCTGTCTCTCTCAAAAATAAATAAATATTTAAAAAAATATCTTAACTACAGTCTTTCCACGATTGAGCTTTTAGTATAAGCAAGCATTAGTTTACCTTGTATTCTGTATCATATAATCTTAGCAATAACCTTATGGAGTAGATACTATTATTATTTTGATTTATTAGATCAGGAAACTGAGGTTGACAGAAGTTCAGTAATTTAGTTTATATTACACTCATAATATGAAAGCTTTCTGATCCTGTGCTGATGACCTTAGCATATATGCTATGCTCATTTAGGGCAGCTTTTGCTAACCAATATGAGGCAAGAGTTGGCATTAGAAATGAAAGCAGAACAAAAAAGGAATTGTGTGTTTAGAGAAGAATTGGTGGTAGGTAGGGCGATTTAACAAGTCTTTTAATATGGTAGGAAGCACAGGATGGAAAATTCATATTAGCTCTTGGGAAGAATTTCTTGACCATAAGGTTTGTAAGCAAGGGAATAAGTTACTGAGGGGATAGTAAAATTAAAAGCCCTAATAAAATATTAAATAACTATTCATATGGAGTAGTTTATGTAGACTTTAATGTGAAGGCAGGGAATTGGAATTGAATTCAGCCTTGAAAAATGTTGTGGAGTCTTGCAAGCGTAAAAAATTTAATAGCTAATAAAAATTTTTTTTCCCAATAAGGAGATGCACAGCTTGTAATATTACAAATATCAAAATTATTTATTTTACTTTAAGCATGAATGATCAGGAATAGTAGCTGACTATAAAGATTGGGATTAAATGAAATTTTGAATTCCTTTACATATATATAAATTGACATGGACTCATACTGATTATTACTCTTTGAGAAAATGTGGAAACACCCCCCCCAAAGCTGGAAATAAATAATTGTATCATTTTTCAAATTGGATAATATAGGTTCTTTTCAAATTTTTTTTTTTACATTTATTTTTTCGGAAACAGGCTCCAGGCTCTGAGCCATCAGCCCAGAGCCTGACGCGGGGCTCAAACTCATGGACCACGAGATCGTGACCTGGCTGAAGTCGGACGCTTAACCGACTGCGCCACCCAGGCACCCCTTATTTTTTGAGAGCTAGAGTGAGACAAAGTGAGAGTAGGGGCTGGGAAGAGAGAGAGGGAGACACAGAATCTGAAGCAGGCTCCAGGCTCCGAGCTGTCAGCACAGAGCCTGATGTGGGGCTTGAACCCACAAACCATGAGATCATGACCTGAGCTGAAGTTGGATGCCTAACCAACTGAGCCACCCAGGTGCCCCTGGATAATATAGGTTCTTAAAACTATAGGTAAATAACCTTGATCTCAGTCCTCCTCAATATTCTAAACTATAGTGAGAAAACTGGAAAAGACTGTGATAATCCCTAGGGACAATCATAGCTTCAGTAAGAAAAATCAAGTCTTGGGGCACCTGGCTGGTTTAGTCGGTAGAGCATACAACTCTGAATCTCAGGGTTGTAAGTGTGAGCCCCACGTTGCATGTAGAGATTACTTAAAGAAATTATAATAAGGTAATTATAATAAGGTAAAGAAATTAGAGTAAGGTATTCTCGTATCCTTTTTGGAGACTACACTACTAAGTTTGTAGCAGGAGAAGGCCAGTGCTATGGGATATCATGATCATAGCAATGAAAGAATCAAATGGGAAATGGGAAATTATTGCCAATATTTTATAAACATTTGAAATTAATTACCAGAGTGCCTGGGTGGCTCAGTCAGTTAGGCTTCTGACATTGGCTCAGGTCATGATCTCACAGTCTGTGGGTTCAGGCCCTGTGTCAGGCTCTGTGCTGATAGCTTGGAGCCTGGAGCCTACTTTAGATTCTATGTCTCCCTCTCTCTCTGCCCTTCCCCTGCTTGTGCTCTTTCTCCCAATAATAAATAAACATTAAAAAATAAAAATAAAAATGAAATTATCAGTTATTGCAAGAGTATATTATTAGATTGGTCTCTAATTTAGAGGAAGTCATTAGTGGATTTCCACATAAAGTCTTACTGTTATATTTCCACTCCAAAAATACCATCAAATGATATGAAATGTTAGTTTTAATATATATATTCATATACATGATTTTCTCTCTCTTTTTTTAAATTTTTTAAAATGTTTATTTATTTTTGAGAGAGAGACACACACACAGAGCGCAAGCAGGGGAGGAGCAGAGAGAGAGGGAGACACAGAATCCGAGGCAAGATCCAGGCTCTGAGCTTTTAGCACAGAGCCTGATGTGGGGCTCGAACCCATGAACAATGAGATCATGACCTGAGCCAAAGTTGGACGCTTAACCGACTGGGCCACCCAGGCTCCCTTTTCTCTTTTTTTTAATGTTAATTTATTTTGAGAGAGAGAGAGAGAGAGAGAGAGAGAGAGAGAGAGAGAGAGAGAGAGTGTCAGAGCACCACCGGGGAAAGGGCAGAGAGACAGAAACAGAATCTGAAGTAGGTTCCAGGCTCTGAGCTGTTAGGACAGAGCCCGACATGGGGCTGGAACTCACAGACCGCAAGATCATGACTTGAGACAAAGTTGGATGCTTAACCTACTGAGGCACCCAGGTGCCCCCATGATTTTCTCTCTTGACTTTATTCTTCATTTTTAACATAAACTTTGTAAACTGAGGTATAATATAAGTGCCCTACACATAAATATATAACTCAATGATTTTCATAAAGTTAACCCACCCTTGTCACCAGCACCAAGATCAAAAGAAAACTACCAGAATTTCAAAAGGTCTCTCATGCTACTCGTTCCTCATTATCATACATTCCTTGACTTCTAATACAGTAGATTACGTTTGACCTTTTCTCAAGTTTATATTAATGGAATCATATAGTTGGTATTCTTTTGTGCATACCTTATTTTGCTCAGCATTATGTTTGTGAGATTCATCTGTGTTATTGCATGTAGCAATAATTTGTCCATCCTCATTGCTGTATGTAGTGCTTCAATGCACAAACATTGGGACAATATTTATAATCTATTCTACTGTTGATGAACATTTGAGTGGGTATTCAGTTTGGGGGTATGAAGAGTGTTGATATGAACATCTTTGCAATATACATTATGTGAATTGTGTGAACATATTTATATGTTTCTTTTTAAATTTTTTTATTTTTAAAGAGAGACAGAGAGAGAGGGAGAGAGAGAGAGAGAGAGAGAGAGAGAGAGAGAGAGAGAGAAAGGGGCAATGGCAGGGAGAGAGAGAAAGAGAGAGAGAGAGAGAGAGAGAAAGAGAGAGTTAGTTGTAAGCAGGCTCCATGCTCAGTGTGGAGCCTGAGGTGGGGCTCAATCCCAGGACCTTGGGATCTCAACCCAAGACAAAATTAACAGTCAGACACTCAACCTACTGAGCCACTCAAGTGATACCATATTACATATTTCTATAGCATCTATGCTGAGAGAATTGCAGGATGTTATACTGCAATTGTTATACATTTTATATGTATATGTATATATACATATACATATGTATGTCGTATACATATACATAAAAAATATATATTTTATATGTATATGTATATATATATGTATATATATGTATATATATATGTTACACATATATATATTGCAGTTGTTATACATTTTTAAAAATGTTTATTTATTTATTTTTAGAGAGGGAGAGAGAATGGGGGAGGGGCTGAAAGAGAGGGAGAGAGAGAATCCCAAGAAGGCTCTGCACTGTCACCACAGAGCCTGATGTGAGGCTTGATCTCAGGAACCATGAGATCATGACCTAAGCTGAAATCAAGAGCCTGACGCTCAACCAGCTGGGCCACCAGGCGCCCCATTGAGCAACATTAGGTAGTCAGGCCCTTTCATTTTCATTCTGATGGGTGTCTTGTGGCATTGATTGTTGTTTTATTTCATGTTTTTAGAATTGAAATATTATTCAAATACTATAATATTCACTCTTTAAAAATATACAATTCAGTGCTTTTTAGCATATTCATAATATTATATAACAATCATCATTATCTAATTCCAGAATACTTTCATCATCCCAAAAGGAAATCCCATGCCTCTTGGCGTTACACCATTTCCCTCTCCCCCAGGCCCTGAAAACACTAATCTTCTTTCTGTTTTCATGGCCTTGCCTATTCTAGACATTTTGTATTAATGGAATCTTAACGATTTTTGGCCTTTTGTGTCTGGCTTCTTTCACTTTGCATGTTTTCAAGGTTCTTCCATGTTGTAGCATGAATCAGTATTCATTCTTATTTATGGTTGGCTAATATTTCCATGTGGATATACCACGTTGGTTAATGCATTCATCAGTTGATGGAAATTTGGTTCATTTCCATTTGGGGTTATTATGAATAAACATTTATGTACAAGTTTTTATGTGGACATATACTTATGGCTCACTTGAATACCTACCTAGGAGTGAAATTGTTGGGTCATGTGGTAATGTTATGTTTAATTTCTTGAGGTCCTACCAAACTATTTTACGTTTTCTTCAACAAGTTATGAGGGTTCCAACTTCTCAAATCCTCATCAATTACCTTTTGTGATTATAGCCATCCCAGTTAGTACAAACCGGTATAGTACTGTGGTTTTGATTTGTATTTTCCTAATGGCTAATGCTAATGAATATCTTCTCATGTACTTATTTCCCACTTGTACATCTTCTTTGGAGAAATATCTATATAAATCCTTTGACTGTTTGTTAACTGAGTTGTCTTTTCATTGTTGAATTGTAATAGTTCTTTTTTTGTAAATTTTTTTAATGTTTATGTATTTTTGAGAGACAGAGAGAGAGAGAGAGAGAGTAGGGGAGAAGAAGAGAGAGAGAGGGAGTCACATAATCCAAAGCAGGCTCCAGGCTCTGAGCCATCAGCACAGAGCCCCATGCAGGGCTCGAACTCACAAACTGTGAAATCATGACCTGAGCTGAAGTCGGATGCTTAACCAACTGAGTCACCCAGGCGCCCTATAATAGTTCTTTATATCTTTTATACTAGACTTTTATTGGATATATGATTTGCATTGATACATGATTTTCTTCCATTTTTTTGAGTTGTCTTTCAACTTTCTGGATGATGTCCTTTGGTGCACAGCTTTAACTTTGATGAAGTCTAATTTATCAAATTTTAGTTTAGTTGCTTATGCTATTGGTGTCATATTGAAGAAAACATTTCCTAATCCCAGGTTATGAAGAGTCACACTGTGTTTTTGTTTAAGAATCTTATGGTTTTACCTCTTCCACTCAGTTCTTTGATTAATTTTGAGCTATTCTTTTTTTTTTTTTTTTGTATATAGTGTGCAGTAGTGTTCCAAATTTATTCTTTTGCATGTGAATATCCAGTTGTTTCAGCACTATTTATTGAAAAGACCATTCTTTCTCCTGTGAGTTGTCTCGGCACCATTGTTGAAAATCAATTGCAATGAATGTTTCTGTGTTTTGTGGTTTTAATTTTCCCTTGCAAGTAATTATATTTAGCAACTATTCCATATACTTATTACCATTTACAGATACTCTTTTGTGAAGTATTTTGCAAATCTCTGCCATTGTCTTAACAGATTTATAGGAACCCTGTGTATTTTTGTCAGTATATGTCTTGCAAATATTCTCTGATTCTTCATGGCATGATTTTAACCCTCTTGACGATGTCCTAATAAATAAAACTTCAACTTCTTATATATTTTTAAGTTCAATTTATTAGTTTTTTTCCTTTTAGAGTTAGTCATCTGTATCCTTATTAAGTAATTTTAGCCTATGCAAGTTTTTGAAAATATTTTATTTTTCTAAAATGTTTTTTGTTTTACCTGTCACAGTTAGATCTCCAATCCATCTGGAATTGATATGTGTGTATAGTATGAAGATAGATTTAGTTTTGATATATGGGTAACCAACTGATTCGGAATGACATATTAAAAAGACCATCTTTTCTTTACTGCACTGTAGCATCTCCTATGTTATAAACAAAAGTACCAAATATATATATGGATCTGTTTGTACACGTCCTCTTCTATATCATGCATGTCTGTTTCTCATCTCTCTCTCTCTATTCTATTGGTCTATTTTTTCTCTCCATTCAGCAATAGCATGCTATCTAAATTACTATTACTTCATAATAAGCCTTGATATTTGGATAAATCTTACACCTTTGTTCTTTTTCAATGTCACATTAGCTGTTCTTGACCTTTCATTTTCAGTGTAAGTTTTAGAATCAATTTGTCAATGTCCACAGAAAAATAAATCTCTCAGGGATTCTGATTGAGATTGCATTGGATCTGTAAATCAATTTGAGGAGAATTGATATCTCTACAATGAGCTTCCAATCCATGAGTAGCATATGTTACTCTATTTATTTAGATTTTCTTTAATTCCTCCCAATATTATTTTAGGTTTTTTCACTGAAAGGGTCTTCTGAACTTTTTTCAGATCAATTACAATGTATTTGAATTATTTGATGCTATTGAAAATGATATCTTCTTGGTTTACCATTCCTCTTTATCATTGAGAAATATCTTCCTTTATCTCATTTATTGCCTCAAATCTGTTTGTTTGATATTACGATAGCTTGGTTGGTGGTGTATCCTTTTGGTTTCAACTTTTTGGTATTTGTATATCTAAAGTGGTTTTCTTATAAACAGCATGTAACAAAGTTTTACTGTTTTTATTCAGTCTAATAACAATATACTTTTACTTCAGTATTTAGTTCCCTCTATATGTGTTTATTGTTTCTACCATTTTATTTGTCTCCAATTAGTCCACCTATTTTATGTTCCCTTTTTGTCTTTCTGTTTTTAGTATTTAAATATTTTTATCAATCTGTGTGCCTCCTTGACTAATTTGTCAACGAGACCCTTTGGTTTTACTTTTTTTTACTGATATTTTATTGGTTAACCTGGGGATTATAAAATGCGTTTTAGCTTACTAGAGTCTAATGAAAATGATTATTTTGACCACTTGCTTGACAATGTGAGGGTCTTGACACAATTTAACTTCATTTACCACCTGCTGATCACAATTTGTGTTGCCATGCATTTTGATTAGACATATTAAAGATACTGGGATGCTTTTTTTTTTTTTGGAATTGATATATTTTGATTTATTCTATGTGGTTACCATTTCCATTGCTTGTTATTTCTTCTATGTTTCCCCCCGGGGGTCATTTTTCTTCTGTCTGAGCAACTCCTTTTGCCATTTCTCTTACCGAATTCTCGTTTTTTGTTTGTTTTGCTTTCACTTTTGCTTAGATGTAAAGGAACAGATGATATTACCAATTCCCTCTGCTCTTTTACTCTGACTCTAGCTGTAGAAACAGCCTATGTGAACGAAGTTTTGATTCTTCAAATAAGATACATTTGTCTAGTGTCACTTTCTCATCATCATAGGCAGAGAGGAAATGAAAGAGAACAAATTATTGGTGTTTTGATCTTTGAGGAGATTCAGTCCTAGAAAGTGAGAGGGGTGGGTCAACAGCTATCTCTCACCAACCCAATGGTCACTAGTGCTTCAGCAGGGTGACTCCTCATGAAACCTTGAGGAACGGGGGAGATAAGAGGTCCCTCCTGAGCTATTCCCTACTTTCTTAGCACTTGCTTCTCTTAACCCATTTGTCTGAAATAGGAAGCCTGTTCCATCTGCATACGTTGTCTTCCCTAGTAACAGCTGTTCCCCTGGGCATCCTCCTTGAACTGCTGGTGTTGGTGAGAATTTTGCCTCCAGAAATTTTAGAAATGGATTAGAACAGCATATTGATTAAATCCTATCAAGGCCTCACTACCCACAGGAATGAAAATTCACTGTTTCTCCAGTGACCATTACAAAATTCCCAGCATGTCGTCCAGTATAGGTCTACATAGGTTTACAATGAGTTTGTGACAATATTCAGTTATACTAATAATTTAAGGTAACAATTTATAGGAGTACCACAAGTTTGCATACAAGTTCACTCTTCCTATAACTTTTCCGGAGTGAAATTAAAGCTCCAAAGCTAAGTTGGAAGCTTCCGTTCTTAGAAGTAGAAGTCCAGCTCTTTAAAGTCCCCAATCAAATTTTCTTGAAATTTTGTATCAAAAGACCAGAAAAATTAAACTAATAAAATTCATTCTTACAAATGTATTATTCTGCTTCTTCTCTGCAGCAGGGACTTTAATGTGATGGTTTTACATTCATCAGAGATGGGAGGCCATGGGAGAAAATTCATAATCTTCTAGGATGTAGCCCTGCAGATGCATTGGTGGCAATTCCCTTTGTGTCAATCCTGGACTGAGGACATAGAATTGTATTACTCCATTGTCTAGTTTTTAGTTGCCAGGTAACCAGTTGTTACATGATAATCAGCATTGTTTTTTACAGACCTAAGTCATCTACCAGTAGGGGGCAAAATGGTCTCCTTTATATGTGTTATTGAAATTGTTCATCTCAACATTTCTTCCAAATGTATGACATGCAAATATATGTGTATACAATGTGCCAGAGCAAACTACATCAAAAAAATTCTCCCCAGCTACATAGGCATATTCCATTCTACGGAGGATGAAGCAGGAGAATAACATTATTTTCATTTTTATGAAGCCATGTGTAGGGTCAGTGGACTAATAAATGAAATCTGAATTATTCATCAGTCTGTATGTCATTTAGATCTTTAAAATCAATGCTGATGGAGTAGTAGAAATGCTCCAGCTCTCACCAAACCAATATAATTGTCTCCTTCCTTCTCTCCCTTTCATTTTTAACCATTTACTTTTATTTGGGATTTTGAAATCTAGATAAATTTCCATACATTGTCCCTGACAACTGTAACAGACATTAATAATTTATGGGCCTGTAGTGTGGAGGGTGTTTGTGAAGGCACATTTCACACAGACTATAATCTCACAGAAGTAACCCCAGATTTCTGACTCACATTAGTTAACTTAGGCAAAGATTAGCTTATTAATTTTCTGTATTAACAGTGTATCTGTGAATTCTTTGGAATCTATAGTACAGGGATGAGTAGGATTTGTATATACTTTTAGCAAACAGATTATTTGCTTTACTTTTTTTGTTTTTAATAAAAAATTACATGGAAAAATGGAATTCACATGAAAGGATGATTTATTGATTAATTTCTTTACATTTCCTGATGGATGTTTGCCTCTGCCTTTGCCCCTATGGATGTGTTTCTCTCTCTGTTTCTTTTTTTTTTTTTTTTTTTTTTTTTTTACTTTTTTAAATTGCCTGTAATAAATGTTCAGAATTTGCTAAGCAATTCTCTCTCCTTGTGTTGCATTAAAACATGCCAAATTAAAAAGATATTCATAGCATTGGAAAGATTAATTCCTGAGCTACTGAAATGTTATTTTTCATCTTAACTCATTTTTTTTTTTGGAAAGCTTACTTTCAGGGACAGCTGCAAAAGAAAGACTCCTAATTCAACGAATTACTGAGAATATAAATAGAAGAGAGGAAATCCCTTAATGCTCAAGCATTCACCAACTCTTTGTTGTGGACTTAGATTAACAGCATTTCCTGATGCTAATTATGATAACTGACATTTAGTGAGTATATACTGTGTGCTAGGTAGTGTTTCAAGTATTTTGCATTTATGGTACACAATTTTCTTCTTTCTTTCTTTCTTTCTTTCTTTCATTCTTTCTTGATGTTTATTTCTTTTTGAAAGAAAGAGTGAAAGCAGGGGAGGGGCAAAGAGAGAGGGAGACATAGAATCTGAAGCACACTCCAGGCTCTCAGCTGTCAGCACAGAGCCCAACGCAGGGCTTGAACTCAAGAACTGCAAGATCATGACCTGACCGGAAGTTGGATCCTTAACAGATTGAGCCTCCCTGGTGCACCCATGATTTTCATAACAACCAATGAATAAGACCTATGGTTATAATACCTCTTTTATATATGACAATTCTGAGGCACAGAGTGGTTAAATAATCTTAAGAGGAGGAGCCAGATTTCAACCCAATCTGTCTGGCTGCAGAACTTTCACTAAAAGCTGCTGACTCTTGACGTCTAGGGCAGGTGGTGCCCTGTGAATCATACAATGACATGGCATCATTTCCTTTCCAAATAAATAGCGTTAATGTCTGTTTTGGATATTCTTCAACATGTAAATTGGAATGCACTCCATTATGCTCTATTCTCTGTGTCTGAGGATGAGTAATATGCACACGGATGGCATTTTTGTGCAGTCTTTAAAGATTCAAGCTCTTTATTTATTGGTGGTGGGACCTAGAAGTTCATTACTTTTCACAACTTCTCTGGTAGGTCCTGATGCAGTTACTTTTCAGATAAGCCTCTGGGAATGACCACCTTAAACCAAACCTACGAAAGAATATGTCCATGTCTACACAATAACATGTACCGTTTTGGTTAGGAACCAAATGGCACAGAGCGGTGTAGGTGGTTATTAGTTCAACTAGAGCTCCCTGTAAAACAGTCATCACACTGTTGGTTCCAAAGCAGTGTCTTGTCCCTGCAGGGCAGAAGCATTAACTGCAAATTTTCTAATGGCTCTGCTCAGCCACTGGGATGGTGTTCTGTTAACAGTGGACATTTAGTACATAATATGATGATGATAATACACACAGACTTAGCACTCACCGCATGCAGGCCGGATGGCGATCTAGGTGCTCTGCATGCATTACTCTTCTAATGCTCTCAGGCTTTCTCTGGGTTACAGTCCTTTTCATGTCCATTGTTCTCATCAGGAAACGGAAAACAGAGACATTAAGAGCAAGAAATAGTAGCTGAACTGGGATAAGATTGACTGTGGGCTTCAAGAAAATGTCTCAAGTGATAGCTTGAAGGCAATCACTGTGCTCATCTTTCCCCTGCCAATCCAAAGACGCAGCTGAGATTCCATATTACTACAGTTTTAGGACCTGTCTGTCCCGATTTAAGAACTTCTCCTTCTTGATAGGCTTCATCCTTCCCCTCTCTCTCCTGCTTCCTCTCCCTCCATCCCTTTTATACCTACCTCTCCTCTCCTTTTCCTTCTTTCTTCCCTCTCTTCTTTCTTCCCTTGTTATTTTTCAAAAATGCTTGTCAGAGCACATGTTTAGTAAAATAGAAAGGGAAGCTAATTCCTATGCAAATGCTCTAGCAAATATATTTGTCAATATGACAACATAAACATGACTTAAATATGAGCATAAACTTCAAAATCAGTTTTTGAGACAAATATCCATTTCTCTGAGCAGAGTCATCAGCTTTCCTCGGTGCATAAGGAAGAACTGTGATTTTCTGTACTTGGCTACCTGTATACCTCCTAGGGATATTCAAGATTGGAGGAAGTGTTAGGGCTCTGTAAATATTTCAGCTTGCCTGAAGGCTGTTTTAGGCTATCAACTCTTGTATTTTTAATACTATGAAAGAAATGGTGACTGGCAGGTAAAATTTTTTCACCGATTTAGAGAGAAACTATGAAATTATTGTCTCGAGCCTCTAATCACCTGGGATTTTGGAAGCAAAATTTTATCCTAGGGATAAAATCCTGGAGCCATATTGGTTGAGCTTCACATTGCCATCACTTAAAGTATGGAATGTCCATGTCCCTTCAGGGCAGGACTATGGCTTTTATCTCCACATCCTTCGTATTGAAGACAGTAGCTTACATACTATGGGTAGCCAATGAGAGACATTTTCGCTGAAAATAAATGTATGAATCTATCCACCTAATTTCCCAAGCACTGATATAGGAGCATTTCCAATGTTTCCTTGAATGTCTTAGTTTAAACCCTCACCATTTCTCACGCAGGCCAGTGTTTCTTAAATTTCATTAGTATAGGGACACCTGGGTGGTTCAACTTTGGATCAGGTCATGAACTTGTGGTTTGTGAGTTCAAGCTCTGCTTCGGGCTCTGTGCTGGCAGCTCACAGCCTGGAGCCTACTTGGGATTCTGTGTCTCCCTCTCTCTCTCTGTCCCTCCCCAGCTTGCACTCTGTCTCTCTCTCTCTCAAAAAATCAATAAAGTTAAAAAAAAACTTCAGTAGTATACGTGTCCCTTTTTAGGAAAAATAAATCCAACAAATGCCAAGTATTGATTTAAAATTAATTTTATCACGCTCTATAACACTAGGCATAAACTCCTTGGGCTTATACTTTCTAATTAAACCTCAAATATAAACAAATTTACAAGTAAATACAAACAAAACAGAAAAATGATAGCATTTGAGGTAAGATTTATTTATTACGGAACTTTTTTTTTCCTGCTGAAACCAAGATCCAAAGTTAGATTTGCTATTAGAAATGTATTATTGAATTCTCTGTTGTATTTATTGTCTGCTTAATTCTTTTGACTCTAAATGTAATAAACTACATATATGGTCTAGTCACCATCATCATGACCATGTATGGCCCTTTTTTTTTGTTTCTTTAAAATTTAACATTTATTTATTTTGGAGAGAGAGAGAGAGAGACAGAGAATAAGGGGAGGAGGGGCAGAGAGAGAGGGAGACACAGAATCCAAAGCTGGCTCCAGACTCTGAGCTGTCAGCACGGAGCCCGATGTGGGGCTTGAACCCACGAACGTGAGATTATGACTTGAGCCGAAGTTGGATGCTTAATCGACTGAGCCACCCAGGTGCCCCATCCCTTTTCTTTTTTAACAATGGCATTTTAACAACTAAATAACTATTTTGATAGGTCTGTGAACTTAATGGTACTTCATAGATTCATCACCGTCAAAATGTATGCAGAGTTCTTTCATTGCTTCTTTACTTGTAACCTTCTGATTGGAACATATGATGATAGGAATTGTACTTTTGATGCTACTGCACTACTTCTTCTGAGTTTATTATATTTGTACTAGTCTGTGCTCCATGGTAATCAAAATTTCTCCTCATTTTTTCTCATTTGGAAATTCACCACTTAAAAATCTGTCTTTATCTTGTTATTTTCCCTTAACAATTAAATTAATGGTTTCTCTCTGTTGCATCGTTCTTGTGATATCAAATCTAAGTCTTATTTTATCAAGTAATTTAAGAAACCAAAGCCTTAGTCTATGAAAAATGTTTTTTAATGGCAATTATAATGGCAAAAGAGAATTTTATCTGAACTGGTAAGAGAACAGTAGGAATATGGGTTTGTACCTGAGACCATTGTTGTCCTTTTGACATTAGAAATATAAATGCAACAAAAGGGTTCCAATGCACCAATTGGTTATAAGATTGTATTTCATATGCTCAAAACACTAAGAAGAAAAAAATATTTTTTAGATCTCTCAGTTGCGTAAGAATTTTTCCACTTCAAATATCTAGTCTAGTTTGGGCAACTTTGGCTACCTTGTCACCCTGTCTGTGGCTTTGATCCCATTTCATCTACTTTTGGACTAAGACTTAAATAATTTATCGAAAATGCAAGGCGGTTCAATTTATTGCCCTATTTAAAATCTTTCAATAACCTCCTCTTGCCTCACACATAAATTCCGAATTCTTGGTGCTCCGGGTATCTTTTATATCTCATCTCCATTCATTCCCCTTTGAGGGAACTTCATGCTGCTTAAATGCATCTTGCTTTTTCATAGTTCCACTCCTCTGCGTGCTCTGTTCTTCTACCTTAAATGCCCTCGCCCTTCTTAAACCTCCTCTTCCGATTCCACATCTCTGGAAACTGTTCCCCTCACAATTCTGTCCCAGATTGGATTTCCTCAGGGAAGTCTTTCCTTAATGGCACCAGGCAATTAGGCCATCTTTGTATCAGGTATCAGACCGGGTTGTATTGTTCTCATTTGTGTCTTCTACATATACAGATGTCCTGATGGAAGGTGACTTTGTATCCACAGAGGTTGAGTACTTCTTAGGCAGTAACAGCACCTTCCTTCCCTTTTAAAAAAAACTCTTCAATAAAGGGGATTTGGTAATTATGCCCTCAGGTGTTAATTAATTTCTTGCCTTTAGTTGGCTTCGTCTTTCCATTTGCCCTGACAGGCCAAATAAAGTAGTTGTTAAGGGCGGAGGTTTCTGGATTCAAGTACACTTAGATTCAAATCCATGCTTTTTCACTAATTCTCTACATAACCTAAGACTTGTTTATCTGTATCTAGTTGTTGTGCAAAGTTGTTTTAATGATTAGATGAGATAACACAATAATGTTTAGTACATAGTAAGCATTCAGTATAAGTTAGCCATCATGGATAATAAAATATTGATACATAAATTTATAAACCAGAGATAGCAAATCCCGACTTGGGATGGAAAATAAGATCACCATATCAACAACTACAAGAAAAACCTTTGCACCTCTTGGCCATTCCAATCCTGTGCTGATGACAGCCTGGTAAAACAGGCTGTGTGTTGATTTTGTGTTACTGAGTTCATTATTTTCACTGCTTTCTCCACTCCTTCCCTTTACCAAACTCCCATCGTTTTGGATTTGCCATGCAGAATTGTCTGTAAGGTTAGAACTTACAAGTAATTGGTGATGAAAAGGTATCTTTTGTCCTCTACCCATTGAAAATATAATGGATTCCTGGGGTTTGGACTACCAAATATGTTCTGTGACTTTTTCTCAGGAACTGAATGCAAGGCACATGCAGAATGTATCTTGAAAAAAACAACAACAAAAAAACGGGAGAAGCAAAGTTGTTGGGTTCCCCCCCCCCCCGCACTTATATCAAGAAGGTGTCATTTGGAATCTTGGATGAATCATCTGTCATTGCTGAATGGCAAGATAATGGTCTTATGTTAGTAAAGAGAGAGACATAAATGATGTGTTGCAAAGTAATAACAGAAGATTGCTTAACAGGTATGCGAAAATGGCACGAATGCTTACAGATTCAAATGCAGTGTGACAGCAATCTGTTAGGACACGGTGCTACTTGTGGAATGCACATATGCTCATGCAATGGATATATTTTAATTCTCTTGAATAGTGTGTCTACACATTTATGTGGGATTTATAAACATGGTATAATATTGTTTCTGAGTACTCCAGTTTGGAGTTAACATGCATTTAATATGCATTCTCTCATTTGTTCCATATAAAAACTCTGTGGGCTAGGTATCCATGGAAAAGGAGACTCAACTTGAGAGCTCAAGGGGCTGAGGGGAGTCACATAGGTAAATAATGATGGATAAGGATTTGCCTTATCTGACTCCCATCACTTTTTCACTATATAACAATCTATTTGTAACATATAACAATCTGTTCTCTATACAAACACTTGTGGAGTACGTAAACTTACAACTGCACTGAGTCATATTTACTCAAGAATTAATATAAAGCATTTTCCTTCTTTTTATTCCCAGAAAGATTTGTGATTTGATTTTTTGTGATGACAGGTTGCTTTGCTCTTCTGCAAGGATATTATTAGAATGCAGGGCACAGCAATTTTCTATACCATGTCTCTAGATTTATAACATGATACTCAGATGAGCTTAATGCTCTATAAATGAATGCTTTTTGGTGATGGACAGAAATGATGAAACATTTTATGGCTATATTAAGACAAAATGATAGCTTTATATTTGGCAGAAAAAACCCCACAAACTGATTTTTTCATTTTGTCAAGATATTTATTTTCCCTTTCAATTTTTATTTTTGTTATAATTGAATTTGACAAACATGTTTTAGTGCCTTTATGTGCAAAATATTGGGCTACCCTTTGGGAACTTTATAAGGAAGGCTAAGATCAAGTGGTTTATAGTCTAGTAAGTGATACTGATGCATAAACCATATAATACTGAGCCAAATAAAATGAGATTATGTACATTATTCTATTGCAAACTCTACAAAATTAAAGCCACCATATTACAATTTACAAGACTTGTGATACAGTTAGTCAATTTTGTCCCACCGATGAAATTTTAATAGTATACTATGTTTAGGCACAGGAAGAGCACGCAAGTTCAAGGCTAGTGCAGAGAGGAAAATTTACTTAATACTAAAGCCATGCTCACTATGTCATTTCTGTTGTGTTTCTATTCACATGAAATATGAGTCAATATTTTTCACAACTTTGATTGTTTTAGGGACTTAGAAATATATTAAAATATTTACTTCCTTACTTTACTTTTTACATATTTTATCCATCTAGCTGTTCATCTGTTATTTTTTCATCTATATATTATTTTGAATGCTATCTTGAGAATATAATGTAATTATGTTTTTTTTTTTACAGTTTGGCTTTGATAGTAATAATAACATAAAGATGAACGAAAGTTTAATATCAATTTTTCCTTTGAAAACCTGCATGATTATACTTGTAAAAAGGAAATTAGAAGGTTAGGTATAAATGACCATGTATTTTTTTTAAATTCTTAAGATCTATAGTTAATTTCTCCATGCAGTCTTGTCTTCCTTCAGCACGTATTTGTGAAGTGTTGGGTATCAAAGTCACAAAATTGAGCAAAAGTGAGTTTTAGTCCTCAAGAAAATTCTTTGGCTGTCATGAAAGGCAGACAAAAAGTGCACAGTGGTATTATGGCAGCTATAATGGAGGTATTGTACAAAGAGTCAGGATACTGTGCAGAAAAAAAGTCAACCATCTTCCAGGTGTGATGAAGAGAGAATGGACTGAGGGATGGTGCAGGGGTTTCATGGGGGAAAAAAAGTAGATTTAAACCGAATCTTAGAGACTGATTTCAATGGCAGAGACACGGAAAAGAGCATTTTAGACACAAAAACAGGCATATACAATGATATTGGTATTGTGACATGGGAGAAAAACTGAAAATTGCATTTGATTCCTTTTGATCACCTTTGCGCATTTTTGTGGCTAGAGAAAACTTTTTATTCCATTAGATCTAAAAAATTATCCGATTTATTCTAGAATCTCCAAAAACATGATCCAGACAAAAAGGTAATTCAATAGTATTCTCTTGATCCATAATACCAAGAAGAGTTTCTGCTAGGCTATTTTATCAGAAGGGGGATAGATGGGAACAAGTAGAAAAATTATTCCTTGTTGTAAAGACACTCATGGTAATGTATCATTTCTAAAACTTTTGTATCTCTTGATAGTCTACTTTTTAAAAACTCTATCACTCAAGTAATAAGTAATATTAAGCAATCAAATGTATGTGTCTTAAAGCTATAGTATTTTAATCTGTGTTTTTGTTGGCTATGTTGCATCTCCTTTTAATAGGCAGTGGAGCCAAATTCAAGTCTCGACTTTACGATGCCCTGTTACAGCTTAACTTGTTAATGCCTCCAAGCCTTAATTACATATGCACTTTGAAGGAATGATTGATATCTACAGACTTGTTTTCAGGAAAATTGAGTTTCCTTGTAGTGCCCTGGACAGCTGGTACTTGATAAATATAAATATATCTGTTATCTCTTTTGAGGAATGACTTTTTTATTTTACATGACTTATTTATGCATATTACTTAGATATATGGATGAACCTAAATAGGTTCTAGAATGTTCTGTGTCCATCAAGATTTCACCTAGTGAGCTTTAAAAATACTTACATATTCAGGGTTCAGAGTGAGTGGCAGCTAGTAACAATACTCATCTATGGAAGTCTTCTTTCAAAAGTTACAGGAGAGGACTTTTCCCCCTTTACTTGTATTCAGGATAGTTTTTGTACATCTGAAACACGTTAGTAAGTCTACTCTACAACTCAGTGCTTGTATGCATAGCTAGTAGAGATTTGGCTTTTTAAAAAAAATGGCAAAATCTGACAACTTATATAATTGTATTCAGTGATTACATGATCCTAGTTGCAAAAAAATGTGTAAGTATCATGTGTACTTAAAAGACCAAATAAATTAC
Source organism: Acinonyx jubatus (assembly GCF_027475565.1). Lineage (NCBI taxonomy): Eukaryota > Metazoa > Chordata > Mammalia > Carnivora > Felidae > Acinonyx > Acinonyx jubatus. The sequence continues at coordinate 46,601,940 of NC_069391.1, forward strand.
TCTCAGATGTCAGGAGACTTTTGGGACATCATTTCTACTTGTTGTTTGGGTGATCATAGGAGATTGTGGCAGTCATGAAGATGTGCTGGTCCGATCTCCAACTGTGAAGAGGAAACTTGAACATCCCAGGCTCCTACTCATCTGGACCCTCCACTGTGTTCACTTGAGACCAGGCTTCCTGAGGGCTGCTCTCAGCCAAAGTCTGAGAGATATCTGGTAGAGATATTAAAGCAGGCCCATTCTGGCAAAACAATGGGCTTGAGAGTCTTTGGCTGACGATTTCTTGCAACTGTGCTGTAATCTAAGAGTTTTTCTACCCAATCCCTTTTCCTTCATTCTTTTTTCCTGTAAGTGTCAGACCTACATTGCAGTCTAAAGGCTCTCTTCACTTTTCCTGCTCCCTCTGCCAATAAATCTTCTGAAATTCTAATCTTTGCCTGTGTTCTGTCTCTTCATGGACCACTTGATCTTTTTCAGCTTCAGTTTCTTCATTTGTACTTTGAACATAGTGGTACTTTACCTACTTATTGTCAGGATCAAATATTAGAATGTGTAATAAAAGTACTTGAAGTTATAAATTGCTATAAATTATTTTTACACACTACTTTCATAACTTTTTTTTTCTAGAAGAGACTTTGTTCCCATAGTCAATTTCTTTTCTGCTCTCTTACAGCTTGGAGAAAATTTTTTGGTCCTAGTTATCATATGAAAGTTCAATCTCAATTCATCTGTTTCTACAGCTTGAACTAGGGATATATTACACCCAACCTTGCTACATTCTGGGATTCTATTCATGACAGAGAAAAATTCATCATAAGACAGGTATTTCTTGGAACCCATCCAAGCTACTGAAATTTCAAAATGACCTCCTTATAAATAAAACTCCCTGGAAATTGTCGTTCCCACAGGAAGCCCAGCATTATAGCAATTCTAAGCATTATAATAATTTACAGGGATTACACAATCTGTGTATTTATTTTGGGTAGAAAGTGTAAGAGATGGGGGAAGAAGAAAAAGTGACTTCACACTCCAAATCATTTTGTTATAAGGTGTAGATATCACAAATTAGTACATTTTTTATGAAGTAACCTGTTTTCCAGGATTCTTTTAGGACCGAATCAAGGCAAGGAGCATGGAGGCAAATGTTGGCTTTGAGAGAATGCAATTACTATGGTTCTCATGGTTTTCTGTCTCACGGCACAACCTGAGTTAATAGGCTCTATTATACACATATATGGCAGCATAGAAAACAGGATTGGAAACGGAAGACCTGTGTTATTCTAAGTCCTGCTCTTAATTTTATGTACAGCTTTGGGCAAATCACTTAATCGCTCTTCATTTGAGATTTATTTTTGGTTGAGTGTATATCTTATCTGCCCAATAAGTGATAGCTATTTTCCATCATTCATAGAGAAATGATGCTGAGTAGGAAAACCCAAGCCGTTCTCCTCCTGTGCGTATCTTTTACTACTCACACAGAACATATCACTTCTGATACTACTGGTCACCAAATGTGTGGCTTTTTTCTGACACCAAACAATTCTGAGACACCAATTGGGTGTCCTACAATTTCACTCAATTCTGACACTATCTACCTGGAGAGAGCATCAGATCCCACAGGGTAAGGACTCAGTCCCACAGCATTTCCCCATCTGCCTTCAGAGGCCAATTTCAAGTCCAAGTTGTCACCTGTGCTTCTGACTGATGGGCTATAAATCTGAGGTTCCCATGACCCCTTCCTATGGTTTGATTAATTTGCTTGAGTGGCTCACAGAACTCAGGGAAACACATTTGCCACCTTATTAAAGGATATGATAAAGGATACGGATCAACAACTAGAGGAAAAGATTCATAGGGTGAGGTCTGGGAGGATCCTGAGTACAGGAACTTCTGTTCCCATGCAGTTGGGGAGCATCACCCTCCTGGTATGTGGATGTATGCACCCACCTGGAAGCTCACTGTGTTCTATTGGGATTCTATGGAGGCTTTCTCATAGGCATGATCCGTTAGTAAGTCCGTTTATCACCCCTCTCTCCTCTCTGAAGGATGGGGGGGGGGTGGGCTGAAAATTCTAAGCTTTAATTGTGGCTTAGTTTTTCTGGTGACGGTCCTTATACAGGAGCCTGCCCATAGTTGCCTCAGTAGAACAAAAGATACTCCTGGCATTCTTATCACTTAAAAACTTAAAAAAGTTTTAGAAATCTTATGTCAGAGACAAAGACCAAATATTAGAAAAAGAGACACTCTTATCACTTAGGAAGTCACAGGGCTTTTAGGAGCTTTGTGCAGCAATAGGGGTGGGAGAGGGTAAACACTATAGATGATGATGATGATGATGATGATGATGATAGATGATAGAGAGATAGATTCTATTATCTCACAGGTGCTATATAATTACAAATTCATGACAGTACTGGGGAGAAAACATTTAAGTCTTAACACTCAACCTTCCTCAGTGTTTAGATTCTTCCAAATAGAAGACTAAAAGGTGCAGCAGCTTCTCACAGTGGACAGAATACGGCACAGGAATCAGACGTGCTCTAAGTCAAGTCCAGACCTTCACATTTTCTAAGATTTGAGCTGGTTACTTGATCCATTTGAGGTTCCAGGTAACACTAACGTTTGATGTGAAGACTAAAGATAATTCTACAAAGACACTTAGCAATGCTCAATCTCTCACCTCTCTGCATTTCACTAAACATTAAGGAAGGTTTTTTTTGGATGCATAATGCATCTTTCTTGGATGCATAATCATCCTCAGCCCAGTTTTAAAGAGGCTGCATCACATCCGAAGAGCCCTCAGTGGATATTTGTAGCCTTGAAATACGTATCTTTAAGTTGTGGGAAAACCTGGTGTCAGGTAATATTTCTACTCATAGGTAGAATATTTCTACCTGTATAGGTAGGCTATATATCAATATTTCTACCTGTATAGGTAGGCTATACAGCTGCTAATAACCTTGTGTTTAAGACTCTGGCTGTCTCACCTGAGACAACTTGGTAAATGTCAATTTGTTCACTAACAAAGCATAGACTATGGTAATACCTATTTCATAAAGGTCTTGGAGAATTAAATGACACGACACCTACAAGGTGCTTAACAAAACAGAAGGCACAAAGTCAACACCTAATAACTTTTGGCAAAAATGTAATCTGGCAGAAGGTGAAATTTCTCATTAAACTTAGAAATTAAATATAGTCAAGTAGATACTTGTTAAGATGTATTAGAAAATTAGAATAACACTTGATTAAATGAAGCAGTTGTTCTGAGCAAAAGATAAAGAAGGCAGCGTGGGGAGAGGGCTTGAAATGGAAATGATAGGCTCCTCATCACGAAATGAAAAATACAGGGAAATTAATCCTAAGTAAAATTTGAGCCAACAGGTGACTCCTAGATATCTCCTCTCATCTCTGGAATCATATATCCAACTGTCTACTTGACAAATGGAATGGCAATCTAACAGGCATCACAAACAGTATGTCTAAACCCAACTTCCCGATTTTGTCTCCTAAATCTGTACTTGCCATGGACTTTCCTTTCTCATTAAAACAAACAAACCAAAAAACAAAAATGCACTATAATCTATATCTGCATTTCTTTTCATTTACCTGAATATTGTTGTTGATGGTCTATTCCTCCCACTAGATTGGGTCTCCATTTCAAGAGGGCAGGGATTTTATGTTTCGTTTACCTCTAACACTAGTGCCCATAACTAGCCCAACTCACAGGAGCTTTCAGTGAATGTTTGTTGAATGAATAGATAAGCCCACAGCGCAGTTTACTTGCATAGAAGAATGTATTTTTGCCCCCAATTCTTGCCTTAGTAATGCAAGAGCACAAAACAGTGATATTGACTAAACGATTCATATGTAGGGCTATGAGGAAAAGGAAAAAGAAATGGGTGTTATTTGACCCAATGTTTGTGAAAATGCATGAGGATCAGGCTCATTAGCACATGTGTTCCAACTCTCTGGTGAACAAAATGTGAAGAAATAGTTTTGAATAACAAAATGGGGGATCCCCTTTAGGCATCTAGGTAGGCAACATGGGGTGTTGGGATCACTGCAGATTTCTTTCCTCTGGCTCTGGGAGACAAGTTACACTTTCAGTTCCCTCGGTAGGTTTTTGGCAGGGTTATGTACTTGAATGCCACATGAGCTCTCGAGCCTAAGGCTCCTTGCCCTGTGAGTCTGTGAATTAACACATCTCTTTGAACAAACTTGTTTGATAGTTTGTGAAGGAAAACAGACTTTTAAAGAGTAGTTTGGTAAAATCTGAAGGCATGTGAAAAACCCATTCTTAATTGACAGCTCAGGAAAGTCTCCAAAGCAGAACGGTTATGTCCACAAATTGTTTCCCAAATCTGATCTAAAGAGTGGCCTGTTCTTTTCCAAATCTACCAGTTTAACCACTGGGGCATCTAAGTGTAAACATGTACAAGTGATTTAAAGGAACAATGACTGGAAGCAGAAATAGCTTCCAAAGGAAATGGATATTTTTGCCATAATCGTGACATTTATAGTGACATAGATTTAGACGTATATTTAACCTAGGCTGAATATGGATGTTGCCAAGTTGTGAATCAGCTAAGCTCTGAGATAAATCTGCAAGCTGGAAAACATCAAAGAACAGGACTGTTCCATAATTTTAGAAAGCATTACAATTTCTTCTAGATTGGCTTTACTGCTTAACCTGCTTGCCTTATATGAGTTCTGCCTCTTTGTTCAAGGGAAAATTCTCCTCCCGCATGACAGAGGGGAGGTTACTGGGAGAGTTTTTCACCTTTATGTTCTGGCTTAAAGACAGTTTTTAAGAGCACCTGAACCAATCTTGTCCATGGGAATCCATGCCTCCAAGGGCCACATTGCATCTCTAAATTGAAATGCCTTTGATCAGACCCAAGCATATTCTAAAAAAGGTCTCCCATCTAAATTCTAATTTAGTGTGCTGCTGGAGACACCAGCTTTGGGTGAGCCCGCTCAGCATGTGTCCCTACTATTTAATGTCAGCCCATGACTATTCTTAGCCTTGACACCTCCAAACAGTTTACCAGAATGAACAGATTTCTCCAACCCATCACATTTTCTATCCATTGAGTTGCAGATGGAAGAGGATAAAAAGGATACATATATGAAAGGGAGCTGGTACACGTTTCCCCCACCCGCACAAGCTCATCTCAGCAACTGAGCCAGTGTTAGTTGCATGTGAAAATAGGTTTTTAATTCTTTATTTTTCCCCCTATGCCTGGTTCTGGGAAAATGAAACATAGGGATGACAATAGTGTATTCCTGCCAGTTTCGGGTGCCTTAGCTTTCCAAGTTGGCAGATACTTAACGTCAAGGAAAGACTTTCTAGCTGAAGAGGAAGGACAGCTATAAAGAGATAAAAGTAAATGGGCATCGACTTTTTTGGAGGACAGGAAAATCCATTTTGAAATAGGAGCTAATTGATGGTATTGAATGTGAAGAAATTACCCACATATTTTCTGAAGTACATTCTGAGAAACACTACTGCCCATAGAATCTCAGTGAATGAAGAATAGAAAATTGGGTGTCACTAATTATTCTTCAAGTTCTGAGAAACCGACTATTTCACAGAGTTTCTTTCTTTTGGGGGGTGGGAGGTGGGGAGAGGAGTTGCCTGTCAGGTAGAATAACATGGAAATATCAGGAAAAATCCAGGCAGTTAGTGGAGGTAGGGACAGTCATAGAAGGATTCACTCTCTTATATCTCACATGTACACTTCCAATCTTCTTTGTTTTTCCAGATGAGTCAGAATTGGAATTTAAGCCCCTCTGGATGCAGGGGGAAGTGGGCGGGGGTGCAAGTGTGGTGTGGGCATAAGATCAGGCTTCAGAGAAGAAGCGAGATTTAGTAGATGCTTTTTACTAGCAAGAGTTTGGTGGGGGGGGATGAGGGAAAGGAAGTGTAAGTAATTTTAAAAAGAGAAATAAAGGGGGGGGGAAAGAACCTGGGTCAAGATAAGAAAGACAGTGGAAATAATTTCTGGAAAGATTTTTGCCTTCTTAGAATTGGAAGACAATCCCCCACCCCCACTCCAAGAAAAATCCTGGCAAGCCCTTTCCTTTCAAGAGCTGCTCACAAAAACAGAAAATAGCCAGTTGCCTCTTTTACTTGAGAGAGAGCTTACCCAGAAAATATTTGAAACCACAGACTTTTCATTTTTCAGAATTCGTGCTGCAATTAATATTTGTTTATTTATTTTTTTTCTTTTACTTGAATCGTTCTTGAGTCTGTGTGGCACTGGCACTCTTTCATGGAATCATAGGTCAGAGAAGGAAAGGATTAGTCCAAGATCATATGTATAGATAGTCAGTGGTGGGACCAGAGCTACTAACTCCTGTGATGTCACTGCCACAACCTACCAATGTCTTTTCCCCAGCGACTCCTTGTGAAGTGTGGTTACAACTTTTACCCAGGGTTCTGTTCTTTTTGATGCCAGGTTCCCTGTGATTATGAATAAGGAATTATGAGATGTTAGCAAGACATCTTTGCATTTGCATACTTATGCATGGCTTGGTATTTTAATTTAGTCTTTGGGTTTTCAGTTGATTGAGTTTTCAAACCAGTCAGGGTAGATGTCTGTAAAATATGACAGGAAATTTTAGAATGAATCATTTTATTATTAAGAGAAAAAACAAAATTTGCAGCTAATTTGTCGATAACACTGGGAATTGAATAATGTGAAACTTGGAGAGTAAATTTCTAGGAAATACTAGTACAAATTAATTCAATTGATGCAGTTCCCTTGTGTATGTGCCTGTGAAATCATGACGGAAAGGTAGAGGATAATAGCAATTTTAGAAGAAATCTGTGTTTTCATATTCAAAATCAGAAATTGCATGTAGTAGTTCCTCATGTATTGGAAGAAATATAACTATATTTTTATGTGGGAAAAACATGTTATTTCACTCACACCAAGTTGAATATTTTACTAACACAGCCTTACAATCAGTTTTTATAACATTTGGACCATGTTGCGTTTGTAAAATGTCACTACTAGTTATATGCAGATCTCACACACAGATGACTGAATCCTGTTTAAGTGCCCAAAAGTTTTCAGAAGGCTTTGATTTTCCTGCCCATACACATTTTTAAAAGGTTCACTTTCTTCACATATCACCCAAAACTAGGCAAACAGAAGAAAGAGATTGAACTTAAAACACAAGAATTATTTTTTGGATTGGCCCTGAATAAGTGATTAACCCATGCAGCTATCTGGTAAAAAATAAGTTTCTTAAAAAAAATATTTACAGATAGCACTAAGATGTAGAAGCAAAAAGAGCCATGTAATAGGAAACATTAATTACATTTTAAACTATTTTAACTTATGCTGTAGATTCAGCCTATCCTACAAGGCATTTCTTATATGAAAGTATTACACTTTGGGAGCCAAAGATTTTCTCTATGACATTGTTAAAACCTCATTATCTTGGACTTTCCTTGATTTAGAATTGGTGATTACTCTAATGGGACTTGGTACTAGCTTGGAAAATCCTTTTTGGTTTTTTTTTTTTTTTTTTTCATTACAAAGATAGTAAAAGGCATGTTAAATTCTTAAATCTAAGCAGATAAAAAAAAGGAAAAAAAAGTTTTGGAAGGCAAGAAGTGAAATGTTGAACACTGGTTGTGTTTTTGTGGTGGAATTATATGCCATTTCCCCTTATATTCCCTAATTTATGTAATGTATTTGTATTATTTTATAACAAAAACGCACACTTTAAAAACAAAACACTCAGAACTTTCGGGGCACTTTTAAGTATCTTAGAACTGTCCAGTTCTCTGCAAACAATTGCAATATTCATTGAAAATTTTTCTGGTCTCTCATAACAGTTTTTCTTGTTCTACCCCATAAATATTGAAAATATTTCAATAATTTTGGTCAAAACAAATGATAAACACACTCACTTTCTCTCCAGTGGATATTAGTTTCAGAAAAACTCAGTAGAGAGCTAAACCCACGTAAAACATGTTTTGAAAGGATGCTACCTTCTTAGTCGTAACTGAACAAGTGTCAAAGATGTAGACATAAGTATTATCTTGGACCTTTTATGTGTAAGTACTGCTAAGTCACAACACACATTTTGGATCATTAAAATATGTACTTCCATAGAGATATGGACGTGATTGAAGTAATGGAGAGGTTAGGACAGAGGAGTGCACCTAGTTTATAATTAATTAGCATCTATCCTTGTGGTTTTTGACTTTATTAAATCATCATATATTCTCCCCTTCCTTTCTTATTTCTACAACCTTCTGGTTTATTTTTAAAAAATAGTGAAATACTGTTGGATGCATCTATAGTTTTGAGTCTCCTCAAATGTTTTTTGGTATGAAAATACTTCTAACTGAATAGTTAACTAGCTGACTAGATTTATTAATTTATGATGGGGATTTTGTTCTCGAGAATATTGCAATTATTTGTATAGTGAAGGCTGCCAATCTTTTATCATTAAATGTTTAGTGTCATGTTGAGACAGACCTCCTTCGCTTCAGAATTATAAGACTAATGATCTAATTTTCTTTTAATACTTTACATGTTTCAAAATTAGATTTTTATCCATCTAGAATGTGTTTTTAATATTTTATAATTCAGGAGTTCAAGTTTGTTTTTCAAATAGTTATCCAATTATCTTCTCTTCATTGTTTGAGTACCATATCCTTTCTAAACTTATTCATACCACTTGTATCTTACATATTTCCATATTTTCATTATCTTGGTTGGTGTGTCTGTTAATTCTATATTGATAGGTCCTACCTAAATTGGGTTTTAATCTAAGACTATCATTAGAATAGGTGAGTGAGTGAAATGGTCATCTTGAAAACCCAGGCTAAAGGAAACTCTTGCCTATACTGAGCCAATGGTTCCCAAATAGCTTTTGTACTGAGTTTGTTTGGATGGTTTCTTCATTTCTTGCTTTTCTTTCATTTTAGGTAAATGCTTTTTCTCTTAAAAGTGGTATGTAAGAAAGATGTTTGTTTCTGATATATATACAGCCTGGCATGCATGAGCTTTGGGTCTCACTGATACTTCCTTTAGCTGTGTTTTGGGTGAAGGATGGGCTTGTCACAGAATCACACTGGTGGTTCCATTTACCTATCATTTTGCAGTGCTGATTCTGCAAATTTAAAAGTCGAACAACTGTCAAGCTATGTACAGAGGCTGTAAGAGAACAAAAGTGTATGGTGTCAACTTTAGGTTATGTAAGTATATCTGAGATTTATTTCAAGAAAAGAGTAAATAAAAGTAGTAACAACCAACCCTTTGGATATGGCTTTGCTTCCAAGAGACTTTACTTTAGATTTGGTGATAATTCTAATGGGGCTTGGGACTAGCTTGGAAAATCCTTTTTCTCATTTTAAAGATAGTAAAGTGGATGTTAAATTCTTAAATCTAAGCAGATAAAAAAAAAAAAAAAAGAAAGAAGAAGAAGAAAAGTGCTGGAAGGCAGAATATGTACCTGGGCATCTATACAGCCTGAATTATTAGGTGGAAATGATTATTTGATTATTTTATAGTTTAGACATTATGAAGCGAAGTTATTTATTCCTTGACTGGTGTTCTGATTCTTAGAATGAAATAGACTGATACTTTCTTTTGTACAAAGTTTCTACTTAAACCTTGTGCTTGCATCAAATTCTCTAATGAGTTTGGAATGTAAATTAAACCTCGTGTATAAGTCTCAGCTCTGCCTGCTGTATTTCCAGCACTGTTTCCCTTTGGTGGGGCTGCTGGATGGACTCTCTTACATAGACATTATTCTCAGTGCCACTGAGGAAAAGGGCTTTGTATTAAATACTTGATTTCTATTGACTGACAACAATTAGCTACATAAGAATGTACAAATAGACCAATAGAATAATGTGGAGTCCAGATGTAGACTTATATATGCAACGACACTCCTCACTGTCACCAAAGTGACAAAAGCAGACAGCAGTAAGGTTTAATAATTCTTCAAAGGGCCTACAATTCTCCAGAGCTATTCCAGAACAGAGGAAAAATAGGAAACCTTTCAGGTCATTCTAAAACAGCATTATCATCTTAATTGCCAACTGGTGAAAGGACAGTTTATATTTATTGTAAGAAAATCGGCAAAGGGAAAACGGTATCATAGGCTAGTCTCACGCACGAGAAATTTTACATACAACACTGGCTAGTGTATAACAGTACATTAAAAATTATTGCATCTTGAATATTTAATGTGTATCCTAGGATTACAAGTAATGGTCAACATTAAGCAACTTGTTAATATAATCAGTAGATTCATGGTGAAAAATGATTGTGTATTTAGATGCTGAAAAATTTTAACATTCAGCAATGCTTCCATTAAAAATCTCTTAGCAAACTAATAGAAACAAACTTAATGAAGTTGATAAGTACATTTTCCAGAAACAAGTGTATACAGTTACACACATTTAAAGCTTTTTTATTTTTCTTTAAGTATTGCTATCATTCTTTTTTTTTAAGATTTTATTTTCAAGTAATCTCTATACCCAACATGGGGCTTGAACTCAGGACACAAGATCAGGAGTCACGTGCTCCACTGATTGAGCCAGCCAGGTGTCCCAAATATTGCTATCTTAACAATTATCACATTTTCATTTTCATTCAGTTAATTTTTTTTCCTGATTTCCAATGTGATTTCTTTTTTGATCTGTTGGTTGTTTAAAAGTGTGTTTCTTCTCAATAGACAGGAGTTTTCTAATCATTTGAATACTGATTTTTAGATTTGACCTACTGTGAAGAGAATATAATGTGCATAATTTTATTTTTTAATATTGTAGACATTTGCTTTACAGACCAGTAGGTGGCCAGTCTTGGGGAACGGGACACTTGTGCTTGGAAAAAAACATGCATTTTGTAGTTAGGTGAAGTTTTATTTAAGTTGATCAGGTAACTTTTGTTAACTATATTGTTCAAATATTCTGCATCTGTTCTGAATTTTTGTCTGCTTGTAACTACAGTTACAGAAAAATGTGTTTTGAAATTCCCCACTGGGATTATGTACTTACACATTTCATATTTTATGGACCTCTGGTTTGATGCACATTTACACATTGTATATACCCATTTTCCCTTTTAATTCTGTATTTTTTGCTCAGTATATTTCAAGGCTGCATTAAAGTACAAAGAAGTTGAGTTATTGTATCCAGTCAAGTTTTCCACTTTATCTCCAATAGTAATTTTTTCTTCTACTCCTAATGATAATTCAACCTCTACCAGTTTTCTTTTGACTAATGGTTGACTGGTATATAAAGTTTTCCTTTCAAAGTTTCTATAGTTTTAGAAACTTTCTCCTGTAATAAAAAATTGTTGCACTTTTTTTTCTTTTTAAAACCTGTCAGACAATTTCTTTCTTTTTTTTGGAGCATTTAATGAATTTACATATAATATTATCACCATTATCAAAGTTAACAGGGATATGATGGGTTTATATCTGTCATGTTATTACTATTTGTTTCCCTTCTTTTTTGTTACCTTTTTTCTTTTCATACTTTCCTTTGATTATTTTTTAAAAAATTTTTAATGTTTATTTATTCTTGAGAGAGAGGGGGACAGAGCAGGAGTGGGGGAGGGGCAGAGAGAGAGAGGGAGACACAGAATCCGAAACAGGCTCTAGGCTCTGAGCTGTCAGCACAGAGTGGGACGTGGGGCTCGAACTCATGAACCGTGAGATCATGACCTGAGCTGAAGTCGGAAATTTAACCAACCGACTTCTGAGCCAATTGAGCCACCCAGGCGCCCCTCCTTTGATTGTTTTTATTTCAATTTTCCTTTATTTATAATTGGTATCATTTTATTTTTTCAATAATTTCCTTACAGCTTGCATACTTCATTAAAGTTTATTATAAATTTATACTTTTACATTTCCCCAGAAAATGTAAGGATTTGAGAATGCTACAATTCTGTTCTATTCTCCTGCTTTTGTCCACATGCTTTTATTTACATGTTTTAATCACATCTGTTATTATTATTTGTTATTATATGGCCTTATACAGATAACCTTTTAGATTTATCCCTTTAATGATCCTATGTCTGATAATGCTATCATCTGGATCCCCTTTGGGTGATTTTCTATTTTTTGTTTTTCCTCTTAGTTTATGATCTTATTGACCTCTAATTTCACAGGTTTGATTATTTATATTGTGTGCTGGATATAGTGTGTAAAACCTGGAGAGAATCCTAGGTTCCCATATCCTTCATGAGAGAATTTAAGTTTGCTTTTGGTTACAGGCAAGGAGGACTGGCAATTAATCTTTCTTTCTTTGGGGATCACCTTATTTCAAATAGGGATTGAAAGTTATTTGGGGGCTTTGGTCCCTTGGCTGTCTGTATATTTAAGTTCACTCTTAGACACAGAATTAAGCTCTCTTGGCTCCCAACTCAAAGGATGGGGTGTTATTAGCCACCTTACCTTCCTTGATGGACCTTGGACTGTACAGTCTTCAGTTTCTCTGCTGAGGTTCTCAGCCTCTCAGATTCCTTTGGTCAAGTAGGCAGAAACTTCCCAGAGTAAAAATGGTGTCATATGCCTAGTTCATCTTTCTGTATTTCTTTATTCTTCCAGATCTCGGCCCTGTAATTCCTAACTGCCTTTTCAGCTCGACAGTAGCTTTTAGCAGATTTTAATTCTATGTTGTCCAGGTGATTCTCAACAAGAGCATCACTTCATGTTACCTAGTTGAGTTTTAGAGGAAGTGACCACTTTATTTCTTTAAAATCTCTCCCCTCCCTTATTTTTTAAAATTAAAATCTAAAACTTCCCCAAAAGAAGACAAGAATTTGAGAAAACACATATCTTGGTCTTCTTTCCCATTCCCTTGTGCTGATAATTGTTTTTTAATCTCGGGTCTTTAATGCCTGTATTTTCTCTTTTTTCTTCCCCTTGGTCTTAGCTACTTTAAGAAGACTAGAACAAACATTAACTAGATGTTTACTCACTTTTGCTTCATACATCTCCTGCAGCATTTGTATTTATGTTTCCTCTTTCTTAAGTGTTTAATCCAAGACTATTTTGTAAGTGAGTATTTATGTGGTAAGGTTTTGAAATCTTATATGGCTGGGAGTATTTTTTTAACCGTTACCCTATATTTGAATCCTAGTTTGGCTGGGCATAAAATTCTTCGTTCAAATTTCCTTACTCTCAATATTTTGAAAACATTACCCCATTGTCTTCTTGCATCCACTGTTCTGATTTCTTTGTATATACTCCGCTTTTGTCATTGTTGAAATTACTAAGATAAATCTGTTTTGTTACAAATAGTCTTACGTTTTCTCTACTTTACATGTGAGTTTTTAAAAATGATATTGATGCTCTGGCACTCTGTGGAACCATCAGATCTGTTTTTCACCTTTTTTTTTAAATTATGAGAATTTACTGTAATATTTTTTCAAATATTTCTTTTTCTCTCCACTTTTATCTTCCTTCTTTCTGAATGTCCTATTTTCTGGGTGTTAGGACTTTTGTTCAATCTTTTGTATCTCTTGACATTATTTACACATTATTGGTTTCTTTTTCCTTCACTTTTTTTTCTTCTTGGAGAATCTACAATTTTATCTTCAAATTGCTCATTTTAAATTCTGGTGCACTTGTTTTAATTTTAGGCTTTGTTGCAAGAAGTCAAAGCAAAACTATCTGATCCAGTTTACGGTCTTTATTTCAAAACCGTTGTTCTCTCAAATGTCTTAGCTTTTAAATCTTTCACCCTTTTTTCCCCTGTGCTCGTTGTCCACTCTGACAGGCAATGTGTGTGTGGGAAGTTGGGGGCTCATTTTCAACTAGATGAGCAGAGTGGGGGAGGTGTCGGATGTGCCTACGAGAGAACCTGGACTTTGATAATGACTTTGAATCACCCTTTACCCCATGGAACTTTTCAAGTTAGCCCTCCATCCTTAGAACATCAGGCAGGAGCACAATTAGGAGAAAAGACTTTTTAAGCAGGAATTCTCAGTCCTGGGGATTTGAAGAGGACAGAATGGGGAAGGAACTACCCTAGTCCATTCCTTTTTTTTTTCCCCTTAATTTACTTAGAGAGAGAGAGAGAGAGAGAGAGAGAGAGAGAGAGAGAGAGAGAGAGAACAAGCAGGGAAGGGGCAGAGAGACAGAGGGAGAGAGTGAGTCCCAAGCAGGCTCTGCATTGTCAGTGCAGAGCTGGAAGCTGGCTGGGGCTCAATCCTTCCAACCATGAGATCGTGACCTGAAACTGAGGTCAAGAGTCCCCTCCAGTCTTTCCCTTTATTCTCTCAACTCCTCGGTGATACAGGACTCTTATTCTTCCTGATTTTTCTCCTACCCACGTTTGCACTAGAGGTCCAAGTACTACTTCTCCCAAAGCAATGGTAGAGGAAAAGCAAGAAAGAATGCCCGTGACTCCTGTTTTATCATCCCATAGCTGAGCTCGGTTGCCTCTGCTCCAACCCAGAGCCACTGCTTCAGATCAGCCAGTTAATAGGACCACCCCATCCTCTCACCCACCTCTACCCTCCAGCAGACCTTTAAAAACTTTCTTCCTAATTGGATTTCCTCTATATTTTTCTGCAGTGAATCTGAACTACAAGAGCCAATAATCCTGCCAGTTCAACTTCTTGGTAGGATGTTCTTGTCTCATACTATCTCATTTCCAATCAACAGTCTGTTTTCTTCAACTTTCCCTTTATTTCACATTCCTCTTACCCCTTAGTTTCTTCTGTTATATTTATCCTGCCTTTTTAATTCCCTCCTGAATGCTCCCTGCTTTGGTTTCCAATATGTGTTCTTCTCTTCATCAGTTCTATCTGTGCTGAGTTCCTCCTGTTCCTCTGTATAGTACTGTTTCTTATGCGTTATTCTTCCTTTCCTTTTCCTTCTGTTCCAAAGTTCTCCAGTTCCCATTTCATTCTTTGGTCTTTTTCCTTGACTTTCATTCATTAGCTACTGATCCCCAATTTCTAAGACACCTTTCTCTTATAAGATGAATCACTGTTTTGCACCAAAATATTAATTTGGCTAAGACCCTTAGAGGTTAAATATAATTTTAGTTTATCATTGGATCTCTAGCACTTTAATATGTATCAAAATGTTCGAACATTTAATAGATGACTGATACAGATTTATTGAAAACACCCAAAAATTAATTAATGCAAAGAAAGAATCTATAGTAGGAAACATATAAATGATGGCCTTCCTTAAAAAAATTTTTTTTAATGTTTATTCATTTTTAAGAACTGGAGAGAGACAGAGCATTAGTTGGGGAGGGGCAGAGAGAGAGAGAGAGAGAGAGAGAGAGAGAGAGAATCGGAAGCAGGCTCCAGGCTTGGAGCTGTCAGCAGAGTCTGACACGGGCCTCAAACCCATGAACCATGAGATCATGACCTGAGCTGGAGTCGGACGCTTAACCGACTGAGCCAGCCACGTACTCCAAATGATGGCCTTTTGAATAAACATCATGTATGGTAATCATTTTTCTTAAGTTTTATCTGCTTTCTAAGCCTTCTCCCCCCTCCTCCCCATCCATAATACTCACTATTGATTCATTCTATAAAGTATCCATAAGTGGAGAAAATGATCTGCACTTTCAGACTTTCTGGATATCTCAAACTCATATTCATTCTCTTCTATGTGATTTTTTTTTGTACTGGCTGTGGATTCTGTACTAAGAGAGACATACAAAGTGTGTATTATGATAGACACAACAAAATATAAGACCTTTGGATGTGGTTAAGAAATCCCTACCATCAGAGATATCACAACACACCGGTCCCCAGGGAGGACTGGTTCTTTTGCCTTCTAACTCTGATATGCATTGACTGTCAGATATTTTTTTTTTTTTAGTGCTTATGCTAGTTAATGTATGATGTTCTGCAGACTGCCAGCTTGTTCTGTACTCTGTGGAACAGTTGATCTTGAAAGATGTCATTTTTTTTTTCTCATTTTCTGACTAGTTTTGTTACATCAGTGTTGATTTATTTTGCACTTTTGACAATCTGAATTTTTTAAAAAACTGATCACATCTCAGAAACTTTAAATTAACGAATCGGATGCTGTAAGCAGAGGGAAACAATAATCTCTGAATCTTCATATTTTCTTTTCTTTGCCTGCCTCATCTTTTCCTTTTTCTCCTTTCCTTCCTCCCAAAACACAAACAGCTGTATCTGTTTCCTCCACCTTCAATGCAAATATGCAAAGAGAATCGTAATTAAAATAGCTGATTAGAATGTCTTCGTTTGGTATCCACTTGTGTATATTCTGTTTCCAAGGCAAGACTGCTATGCTTCCCTGGAACCTGGTTATGATGGATTAGGACCAGCAAAATGAGGTCAACGAGTACTGTGACCTCCTGCAGTTTAGTTGTGGTTTTAGGCCTGTTTGTTGTAATTTGAATGTGCAGCCAATTGTGCAATTCTGTAGAATTCCATCTTCACGTCGGAGGAGAACCGTTAATTAATCTTAAAAACCCTTTGGTGGGTTAGTGATTGACCCAGTCTCTGTTTTTAAAGAACCAGCCAGAAATGAGGTATAACATCAGTATTTGGTGCACAGATTATGAATTGGACCAACCTGCAGTTTTGATTCAGGTTCCACTGCTGGGTTGCCGGTTGGGCTTGGGTGAATTGGGACGAGCCTGAGCTTCAGGTTTTTGGGGTTTTTAAAAAAATATTTACTATAGGGATAAATTTCTCAGAAATATTGTGAAGACTATACATATACATGTATGTATTTATAAAACATATAAAGTGTTTAGCCCAGTAAAGTCTCAACACATGGAAGCTTTGATTATTCTTGTTTTGATGCTTATCATTACCATATAGTTGACTTTTAGTGCCCACACAATACTAAATAATCATGAGAAAAAATTTATCAAAGGAAAAAAAATAGAGAACTTAGTGTCAGGTAATATTTCCCTCCAGCTGTATTAATCATTTTTAGTTATTCTAGAGTAGTCAGTGATCTTCATGGAAAAGCAGAGTTGATGAGATCCAGCCTACCTGTGGAGGCAGATGAAAGGAGAAACGTTATGAGTTGTAAATGATTTACCTTTACATGTTGTATTTCATGTAATTTTGAAATAATTTCATTAAAAATATCCATGGAGAAGTTGAAACATGGAGGAAAGATTGTAAGGAGATGAATTTTTTTACTAATTTTCATTTGCCTCATATTTTCCCTTCCTTTTCTCACTGCTCCAGATTACAGAGAGTTCAACATTGTCAGTTGTTATTTTCACAATTGTATTGATGGTGATTAGTAGGACTCTGGCTGGGTTATGCGTTTCATCATTTCACTATTTAAGGTTGAGAGATCAGTAACGAATTTTTCTTAATTGAAAGCTCAATTAAAGAATGTCCAATTATAACTTATTTGTGAGGTTATTTTTAAAAAATCCTCAAACCCACTGGTTTTGGAAACAGATAGGCGATCTTACTTTTTGTCGTTTGTCATTGCTTAGTTTCCTAGATAAGCAAAAAGGAGAAAAGTCTACCGCTCTGAGAAAAAACATCTTTGGTTATATTGTCCTTTCAATCTTTTTTCCAAATACATTCTGAAGCTTCAGGTTAGACTATTTTTTTTCTTTGCTATTAGATGCAGATGAGACTAGTCGTAAAATAATCACATTTTGTAGTCTCAAAATTGGGAATAAACTGTAGGCGTTGTTTTGTTGTCTGTTTATTCAGCCAACAATATATCACGGACATCTTTGAAAGTCATTACATATTCCTCCAAGACACCATTATTAATGGCCTCAATAGTAGCCTATTGCATGACTGTGCCATAATTCATTTAACCAATACAGTCGGCACATTCTTGATGCAATAATATTGGGGATATTGTAAATGGAGTCATTTGGGATAATTTATTCCTATCTGCATTTCTTCTGTGTTTCTCAACTTGATTTATTTGCAGCCCTGAGAAATGGAACACATTATGTTTTGCTCTGAATGCATTAAGCATAACCTTATACTGAAGCCTGAAATAATGTGTGTGTGGGGTGTGTGTGTGTGTGTGTGTGTGTGTGTGTGTGTGTTCCAATATGTACACATGCATGGTGCAGGGGTAGACTAGAGGTTGGGAGTAATTTGTGACCATAATCAAAGCAGATAAAGACAACAGCAAGAATACATATCTGCTAATCCTTTCAAATATTCTAATTGCGTTACAGTTTCAGGGAGTGAAATATCAAAACTGCGTGGCTGTGGCTTTTTGTCATGAAGACGATTTAGAAAGAAAAGAGAAAAAAAATAAAGGAACTCTGAGTTAGAGAGTAACTTCTTATAAAGTTTTTATTATATGGAACAAGGAAATTATATTCAGCCCCCAAATCATTTTGCTCTACTAAAAAAAATGGGAACTGTGCCTGCTTTCTTCTATTTTAAATGCATAGATATAGCACTTGCTTACCTTCTGGAGGCTGTTAACAACCAGAAGCATAATCTCTATATAAACACAATGAACGCTATAGATTCCACAGTTCTTTTCTTTGGCATTTTCATCACATTTTCTCTTTGGCATTGAAACATTATCACAAATGAAAGGGGAAAAAATGTGCAGGTTTTTCCTTTTCTTTTTCTTCTTCGTTTTAGATCAGCTTCAGAAAACTTGGAGAGAAAAAGTTAGTTTGTTCTCAGGTACAATGGCATCTGAGAGTTCACAACTTTGTGCTCTAATCACCCTTTTCTTCCTCTGAATGTTCATGGCTAACATTCCCAGCGAAGAGCCTCCACTTGCTCATCATTCTCTAAGCCCCGAGCAACAATCAGTGTGTACTCATGTGGCAAAGCCCTGGCCTTTCCTATCAATTCTCTTGACAAGAATGTTGTCAAGTCTCGTTTGTTCTTTTCTGAGCTGATGAACTTAATTTCAGGAGGCTGGTAGTTATATTTCACATCTGTCTCTGATGAGACTGTGAGAGCCTTGAGGCTCTGTATCTTCTTGGGTTTTCAGAAGAGACTTTGCAGAGATTATGTGAGATATGCTTTGATGACCACAGGCCCAGGGTACCCATTCTCCATTGTCTGCGTAGTGCAGAAAGACCCTTTTGTGTGTGGTGAAGGGGGCCTTAGTGTGCATGACGGCCTCTCTTTCCTAATTTGCCTTACTGTCTCTTTTTTCAAAGCACGTCAGTGGGTAGATAGGTATGCTACTGTGGGGTAGATGGCTACCATTTTGCTTGATGAATAATATGTCACAGGCTCTCCAGTGTGTTAGGGACTAAAAATCTTGAAAAGTCCTAAACTGCTGACAAAATGGCAGTCCCCAGTGGTGGTGATTCAACCAGTTCAGACAATAAGCATTTATGCAGTGATGCTGATATATTAGAAACCATTTTAGGTAAGTAAGATCCTAAATTCAGTGGTCTCCACCTTTCTGCAGCTTGGCAAAATGAGCAAAGGCAAAATACCAGATAATCTCAGTGTAATGTGGTGAGCTCTGTGCTGGAAGAATACACGGTGGAGGGGTACTCAATCCAACTTGGAGATTAAAGAAAGACATCCCAAAGGATAGGATTCTCCTCACTTCCTTTCCCCTCCCCCCCCCCCCCAATTTTCGATTGGAGTGTCAAAATCTTCTTTCTCATTTTGATGTGGCTGTATTGAATTTAAAATTTCGTGTAAGAATACAGTATATGTGACCCAAAGAAACTTGTAATTGGGCAACAAAAGTGGCTGGCTGAGAGGCAGTTTGTGTTGTCGAGAGCACATGCGTTTGTTTCAGGAATCCCCACTTCTGTATCTTGTTAGCTCAATGACCTTGGCACTTCACATAACCTCTCTCATTCCCATTTTCCTCATGTATTAACTGGGAACAAGATCACCTCTGCACAGAGTTGTGGGGCACGGATGAATCTTCTACTAGAATGTTTCATATTTGGGGGAATTCCAGACACATCTTCACGTTCTACTTGTGAAGGAGAAAGTACCCTTTGAGTTTCAGGCGAGTGGTAATCTATACAGCTCATGTTATGTACTCAAGTAGTATGTTTCTTCCTCTCTTACTGTTTTCATCATATTTCTGTAACACATGCATATAAGGATCTTTTCTGTATCTCAGGTTCCATTCTATTTTCTCATGTCATATCTAAGAAGTATAATGTTGACTCTACTCTTATAGCTAGCATAAGGGTAATGATTACATTAGGAAACACATTAGGCAACTGGAAGCAATACTATAACCAGTGATGATACTACCTCCTTGGGTCAGATTCATTGTATGCAATATCTACAATATGTTCTCGGATAATGGAACTAATTCTTCAATCATCAGTTTTGCAGAATGTATCCATTTATGAGGAGTTGCTAATACAACGGCAGAAGAGAATAAATTTGAAAAGAGTAATGATGTTGCCTAGGTATGGTGGTCTCAGAAACATAGCTGGAATCCTGCCTTTACTGCACATTCTCAGTGTCTTTGGATAAATATACATGTCCTTGCTTAGTAATATGTATCACTGAGAGTTCTATTTAAGATTAAAATAACATGTGAAAAATTGTGGGTTTATTTGTTGCTTCTTGACTTATTCTTCATCTTTATGGTGTCTAATGAGTACTCTCTCACTAGGTAGCAAAGTGGCCTTTGTCTAGTCCCTGACGGCTCTGCCACTCAGATTTTCCATCTAGGTATTTTCCAGTGCGGATTTTATGTGTGGATTCCTGATTTTATGTGCTGGCTTAAAGCATTTGCAATACCATTGATTGCATGTTAATTAATCCCATTTTGAATCCAATGTGTGTATTTACACAAATTAAACACTTACCAGGGCATCCCTGATTCGCATAAAAACAAACAAAAACATAGTTAGTGCCAATCTTTCTCTTTATTCCAATTTAAGGCCATTTCCTGCCCTAGGTTTTTGATCTTGCTACTTGCAATTCTGAAGCAATGGTGGCTAAAGATCACAGTTCACTTTTAAATGCCTTTTTAATGTGTTGATAAGACATATTCATTGACTTGCACTGTCCTCTCTGAGCACTTGAACAATTCATTACTGAGGTAATTATTTGGTGTTTATTCTAGCCTACCTGTGTCATCTCATTTTCTCCTCACCTTGAATAGGAGTTGGGAGATGAAAAGAGGTTTGTGTGTGTGATTATCTTCAGCGTTTATTTCAAACTCCATTAATGTTGTTAAAATGTTGTCCGGCTAATAAACTTAAAAAAAATCCAACAAATGGTCCTTCTTTTTAAAGGAAAAATAAATGGAAAGGAAGAGGGAAAGGGACAGAGTATGAGGGAAAGAGAAAAGGGAATTTTTCTTTTTGACATCTGGGCATTGGATATAAAGAAGAGTCATGATCCATTTGATTGCTTAATCTACCATTTAAAATAAAATCATATTCTTCAGATCTGTTTCAATCTGTTATGCCTTCCCCTATTTTCCTAATAAGCATAACTGGAGCTCTAGAAATTTTTTTTTTAAGTTACATTTATTTACTTGGAGAGAGACAGAGACAGCATGAGCAGGGGAGGGGCCAAGAGAGAGGGAGAGAGAATCCCAAGCAGGTGCCACGCTGCCAGTGCAGAGTCAAATAGGAGGCTTGAACCCACAAAACTGTGAGATCATGACCTGAGCTGAAAACAAGAATCAGATGCCCAATGGACTGAGCCAGCCAGGAATCCCAATAAACATAACTAGAGATTTAAAAATAAACACACAAATAACATGTGACCTAAAATCCTAAGATAGTGTCTAAAGTACATGTTGTCTAATACATAGATCTCAGGATAATTTTGTACTGTCAGTGAATTTTGTCTTTCCAGTGTCTCACTCCAAATAATAAGCAGTTGTTATTGTTTGAATATCAACAACTCCATGTGAGCTTAGCAACCACAGGTTGTCAGATGGGAAGCAAGTTAGAGACCTTGGTGTTGCCTATAACTTCAAGTCTTTATTCTATTGGTTTAAAAAAAAGGCAGTTATTTTGTAAATACATAATAATAGTAATAGTAATAGTAATAATAATAATAATAATAATAAATAATTCTACAAACTTTAGAATTGTATTGATCTGTGTTTAAATTCTGGCTCCGGCATTTCTTTGTGTTGGTTTGAGAGTGTCTCAAATTCTATAAACCTCAGTTTTCTCTTCTACAAAAAAGGACAAAAGATGATTCCTCAATGGGTTACTTTAAGGATTAAAAATAACTTATGTAAATTCTCTAGCATTTTGCTAGCACTAACCAGGCACACTAGCACTTTGCCATAAGCATTCTAAACTTGAGTAGTAGTAGTTAGCAGTAATTACCTAGTAATCACTACTGCTATTTAGTAATTGGGACTCATTGAACTTTAAAAAAGTACCATAGGGGTGCCCACTGGGTCAGTCAGAAGAGCAAGCAACTGTTGATCTTGGGTCATGAATTTGAGCCCCACCTGGGTGTAAAGATTACTTAAATAAAGAAAACTCAAAAAATTAGAAAATGTCCTACAAACACAAAGGACTGACCACCATTAGTAATAAAATCTATACATGTGGTATCAACTGAAGCTTGGAGGAGCTTTAAGGAGGTTTAATTTTAAGAAGCTTACCCAAATGGACCTGTAAAGAAATCCGCATTTCTTAATCCTAAATGTCCTAGTCTCTTGACAAATCCTCACTTTTCAGTGCACCAAACTTAATTACATTAGTGGCCTTTAAAAATATATAATTTCTTGGGGCGCCTGTGTGGCTCAGTAGGTTAAGTGTCCAACTTCGGCTCAGGTTATGATCTCATGGTTCTTGAGTTCAAGCCCTGCATTGGGCTCTGCGCTGACAGCTTGGATCCTGGAGCCTGCTTTGGATTCTGTGTCTCCCTCTCTATGCCCCTCCCCTGCTCATGCCCTCTCTCTCTCTCTCTCTCTCTCTCTCTCTCTCTCTCTCTCTCTTTCTCTCTCTCTCTCTCTCTCTGTCTCTCCAATATAAAATAAAACATAAAAATAATTTTAGAAATATATAATTTCTTACCACTACCAAGTAATAAAGTGAGTGCCTTTCCTTACCATACTACATATCCAGTAACATTGGCAATGACTACTGATATTACTCACTCCAAGATCTGGAAAAGACTCTCGGAGTGAAGGAGTATTTTAATCTAGTTTTCATGGAGGTAGTTAATAAAAAGAATTAGGTGTATATTCTGTTTATCTCTGATCATTTCAGGTATTATTAAGAACTTGTTTTCAGTTATTCTTAGAGGAGTAAAAACAAAACAAAACAAAATAAGCAGTACCAGATCTAAAAACTTGGCAAATAGAATCCTGCTATACCTTTAGGGTAGTTGTTTAACAGCAATTTTGTCCTGTGCTTGTGATAGTCTAGCTTCTTTCCTCCCTGTCATCTATCAGGAAGTGTTAGTTTCTACACATCACACTTTCTTTGAGGTTCTGGAGATACTGTCATAATGAATATGGAAGAGTACTTGCCCTAAAGAACATCATTCTCTTTTTGGGGAAACAAATCGTAAGATCCCTCTAGTATGTTGGCTGTTAGGTTTGGCAGTAAACACCACGTGTTAAGGAAGTATACAGGTGAAAGACCTAGTTAATGTGTGAGATGTATCGATGCATTTTGCCATCTGATTTTACAGTTCCTCCTTCTAAAGGGGCGTTGACTCTTGAATTTGGGTTTGGCTTTGTGATTTGCTTTCGATAACAGAATGGAATTTGTGATTTATTTTTGATAACAGAATGAACTAGAAGTGCCCATATGTCAGTTTCAAGTCTTAGACTTAAGGAGCCCAACATGTTTCTGCTTGCTCCTGTGTACCTCCACCATTTTGTTAGTAAAACATGTCTTGGTTCACCTACTGGTCCCAGGAGGAAGATGAGAGATGCATAAACAAATGTAGCTGAAACAAGCAGAGCTACTGAGCTGAGCCCAGCCTAGATCAACCAATACCTGTTTGACCCAGAGATGTGTGAGCTAAATAGGTGTGTATTGATATATGCTACTAAGGTTTTATGGTTGGTTGTTGCTTAGCATGATTATATCAGTAGTTTATATCAGTAGTTACCTGATAGTTAACTGATATAATCAGTGTGAGACAAGATAATATACAGGTCAGAAAGATACTAGAGAAAAGAAGACCACATCTGGAGGAGGAGTGTGAAAAACGTTTACATTCACATCCCAAGGGAGTTTGATGGGCCAACATCCCAGTGGAGTTTGACCAAATCATGTATGTAAACAATTTAAACTGAGTTGCATAAACATTGCCCAAGATAGGGTTCCTTTACAGGTTATTTTTATTTTATGATGACCTTAACCAATGTATATAAAGTAAAACAGTAATCGGAGAGGAAAGACACATGATCTAACTAGCCCTGTCTTCAGGTAAGGTCTAGGAGGACTTTAGAAGACGATTCTGTATTAGGCAAAGGATGAACTCACAGGAAAATGGTTGTGGTTGTCCATAATACTGATTTCCCTGAGCCTATGGGCTTGCAGCTTTTCTGCAGACCTTATAGTGTAACCCACTGACAGAGTAAACATCTAAGTGTTGCTATGTCTACATGTCTCATCTCTCTACTTAGTGCCCACTGGTACATGGGAAGAGGCCCCAGAATTGAGCAATAGTATAGTTTATTCTTCCAGTATAAGGATTTTTGTAGCTGGCTTGGGTTGCAAAATACTGTGACAATTTTCTATTTGCTTGGTTCTTTCTTCCACCAAGGAGACTGTGGCACAACCAAAAATATTGGTAGAAATGAAAGGTAGAAAGGCCTGTCAGATACCTGTACCTTGAATTATCACTCCCTTTTCTAATTGTTCAAAATAAATTTCACATGTCAACTTTACTTGAAGACTTTCATAATCCTTTTGCATTCAAAAATAATCTTGCTTTTCTATAAAGTCCCCTTGCGTTTTATTCATGTTCCTTTATAACATTTCTCACTTGCTGTATTGTGTCACGCTTTCCCTCCACTTGTAGACTGTTGACTCCCAGAGAGCAGAGACCATGCCTTATCTACTGGGTACCTTCCAGTACAGTGTATCATCCAGGGTTTGTGTGTGTGTGTAATTACTATTGATATTTAATATAGTTTATCTGTTCCTCTGTCAAACCTTCAGTGGTACCATATGCCATGAAACCAGTAGTTTATTTTATTTCCTGTTTAAGTTGGAAGCATTGTTTCCCACCATTTGTGGAACACTTTTCTGGGGGGATGGGGGAGAGTGGAGATAATGACATCAAAGTGTAATTTCAGTTCTGATTCAATTTGGGCTTTCTCCCTGCTTATAGACTCAGTTCGAATTCATTCTGTATACTGTTTCTTCAAAAATTTGGACTTGATTTAACACATTCTAAAGTCAGAGAGGCAAAAACTGCAATTTCTCATCATAGAGGAAAACACAAACCAGTGAAGACTTGATAATTTGCCCCGCGCAAAAAAGATGCCTGTTATGGAAACCAAAACAAAGTGTGAAAAATCTAACATTTAATTTCTTAAAGGAAGGCTATACTTGCTATTGCTGGCAAAATTATCTAGACATGAGGAGTTGTGACATGTTGCATCAAAATGTATATTAACGCCCTTTTATATCCGTACACAAAGGCATTTAAATGAAGTCATCCATTCAAAAGGAAGATTCCTGGCAAAAGTCATATATTTCTATTATTTTTGCACTAAAAATTAGGAAAAGTTTGGCTTAATTTAAACATTTTATCAATGCATCTTAATCCTTCTAGCAACATAATTCTACTGTAAAATCCAAGTCAATGGTTCTTAAAATTTCGAGAACATAAGTTTTAAGTGGAATGCTTATTAAAAATGCAAGTTTCCAGAACACACTTGAGATATTCTGCATCTGCCCAGGAAATGACACATTTTTACAAGCACTGCAGGTGATTCTGCTGTAGGTTGTCCCCACTTTGAGACAGACTAAATTTCCTATAATATATGTGAGTAAACCTAAGACCACTTGATCTACTAAAAGGAAATCCTCATTGAGTAAGTATCTGATCGCTCCCCAGTTACAGTAGGGGCAACTATATAAAGTGATCTAAAAATGGAATGAACGTATGGCCTTCCAGAAACCTCTTTACCTTCCATTAGAGGTATATCCAAAGGGGCAAGTAGGTTACATCATCCATCTTTCCACCAACCATTTGCTGAAGCTTTGTTACATCTTAGTTAATTTTGAATAAACTCTTCTATTAAAAAAATGTTCTTAGCCAAATTTGTTTGAAAAAGATGTAGCATAATAGTATGGTCACCAACTAATATTTTATTTTATTCAAAATAAAAAATTATTTGTGTACTAAAAATAATAACTATTCCTGTATCTTAATAATTTCATCCATTTCCAGTTTTTATACTTTTCTTCATCTATGCCTTCTTTTAAAAAAATAAAGCCTGGTAGAACATACAGGCGTTTAGTGTCCTGCTTTTACTCATTTTATTCATATGAATAAAAATATGGTTTTATTCATATATATATATATATATATATATATTTTGCTAAGAAGTATGATTTTAAGCTGATGGTGCTGTCAGTTATTTCTTTTTCTTTTCTTTGTGTTTTATTTTATTTTTTATTTTTTTAAATTTACATCCAAGTTAGTTAGCATATAGTGCAACAATGATTTCAGGAGTAGATTCCTTAGTGCCCCTTACCCATTTAGCCCATCCCCCCTCCCAAAACCCCTCCAGCAACCCTCAGTTTGTTCTCCATATTTATGAGTCTCTTCTGTTTTGTCCCCCTCCCTGTTATTATATTATTTTTGTTTCCCTTACCTTATGTTCATCAGTTTTGTCTCTTAATGTCCTCATATGAGTGAATTCATATGATTTTTGTCTTTCTCTGACTGACTAATCTCCCTTAGCATAATACCCTCCAGTTCCATCCACGTAGTTGCAAGTGGCAAGATTTCATTCTTTTTGATTGCCGAGTAATACTCCATTGTATATCTATACCACCTCTTCTTTATCCATTCATCCACCGAGGGACATTTGGGCTCTTTCCATACTTTGGCTATTGTTGACCGTGCTTCTATAAACATGGGGGTGCATGTGTCCCTTCAAAACAGCACACCTGTATCCCTTGGATAAATGTCTAGTAATGCAGTTGCTAGGTCGTAGGGTAGTTCTCTTTTTAGTTTTTTGAGGAACCTCCATACTGTTTTCAGAGTGGCTGCACCAGCTTGCATTCCCATGTCAGTTATTTCTTGATGTCACCATTAAGTTCCATGCCATATTTTGTGTGCGTGTAAACTGGTAAACTGGCTTAAGTCTAAAACTCAGAACATGAGATCTGGATTAAAATGTTTCCCTTAAAACTGAAATTGAAGACTGTCTAAAAAGTGCAACAAAGCTGAAATAAATATTTATTAAGCACTAGTAAGTGACAGGTGCTATGGTGAACAGAAATAACTTCGGGTCCAATGCCTCACTGTGTTGGGAAGTTAAAAGGAAGGGAGCCTGTTTGAGACCACACCATATACCATACTTGGCACTTAGCCCATCTCATTTCGTCTTCACAGCCATAGCAGAATACATATGACATGATTTCATTTTGGTAACAAAAGTCATACACATACCTTTATATCTCATTTATGTATCTTTCATATATGATTTGATATGTGTGTTGACAGTTATGGTACTGAGACACCAGAGGCTGAGCCATTCTACTTTAGTTTGAATTTTGGCTTCACTGGTTATTTAGCTTTATGCCTAGGGATGGGTTACTTAATCTCTCCAAGTCTCAGTTTCTTCACTGGCGTCATAGAGATATGAATGGTCTATATTTCACAGGGTCTTTATGAGAGTCAATGAAGTAGTCTGAGTAAAGCACATACCCAGGTGTTCCGCACAAAACAAATGCTTTATAAATGTCATCACCTTTATTTTGCAATTATAAAGACCCTACTTTGGGATAATTCACATAAAGTGTTAATAGTAATTTGCCCTCGGGTAGAGGAGTGTAGTGAGTAGAAGAGCATGAGGAATTTAAGGAACACTTATACTTATTTGTTTTTAATGTCTCTGTTTACTAAAATGAGTATGGTTTGCATTTGCAATGTAAACAATGTTTTTTTTTAAATCAAAATAAAATATTTTCAAACTCAAGATCATTATGATTATACATGATCTAAAAATCTAATCAAAAAAGAATTCTTAAGATTATATTTGTATTAGAATATACCAATGCTTTGTTGTAGGTTTTTAAATTCAAATTAGTGCACTTAATTTTGAATTTATCTTTTGATTTTTATTTTCTTTCTCATATTTGACTATAAGCTCCTTTTGGGTATAGTAATATGTATCCTCCATTCCTATACATAATAACTCCTTTGGAAAAACATGTGGACCACTACAGGTTCATGGGGTTCCAAGGATTTGTCTTTCAACATCTTTGTTATTTAATTTCAAATTCACTAAACGATAATAGAGATAGTAAAAATGATGTATTTTAAAATATTGACATGGTTCCAGAGTTTGCTCCTTCTGTTTCCTTTCTTTTCCTTCCTCCTTCAGCAACAGCACCCCTCCCCATTTTGTGGTGTGGAGCAATAAGATGGAAATCTTGGGAGGAGTGAAATATCAACCTAATTTATACTATAAAGACAATAAGTCCATCGTCTATGAATAATTATTGGTACTGCTAATGTATTCAAAGCACTTGGCTAGGTTACACTGTGTAGTGAGACAAGAGAGAGACATGGGAATATTAATAATGAAATACAAAAATAACATTTCAGTGATATAAGACGGTTGATGTTTAAAAGTGCATAGTTGTCATATATATGGAAAGAAAAGAAAAATCAGTACAGGCATTCAGAGAAGAGAGATTTTGGTGGAGGTAGGTGAAGACTGATATTTTGTTGGATGAGGAGAAGATGAACAAATACGCAAGAGCAGGGAAGTTCTTCTATAAAGAGAGAATGGTGAGGACACGTGTTAATACAAGAGAGTACCTCAAATGTGCCTGTTGTTTCTTTCCCTTTTACTCTATTCTCTACTATCTACATAATAGTCAATTGAGGTACTTTTTCAAAATGCATATTCCTAAGTTTTGCCACCCTACTAAATCAGACTACCTGGAGCTTACACTTTTTAATTTGCTCGTCTAGTAATGTTATGAACACTTGAGTTGGAGAATCATCAATCCCCTAATGATATTTTAGGAATGGTAAAGCTTGACAACCTTTAGGTTAAATATTTCTGAGATAAGTATACATTGTTTAGTTAAAAAAAAACTCTCATGGCTGCTATTTCTCAGTGAGGAATATGACTTTATTTCAAATGTATTCATACTCTCTCTCCCCACGGTCTCTCAGTATTGTCATGTGTCTTTGGAGGAAAGTTCTCTAGCTTCTGCTCAGAGGCCAAATGCCAACAGGCTAGCAGTGTGTATACGCACAGGGTGGTGTCATGGTAGGGGATCTTCCAGCTGTAGACAACATCATTACTAATTGTACTGATTTCAGCTCCACCGCTCACAGCGGCTCTACAAATCTGCTGACTGCAAGGTGGGCACCTGTCCAGGGCATTGATGGAAATGGTGATTTTCACCTCCGAAAAAAGTCTTCTTGTGCACATTCTGAGCTTTTGCTCCCTCTAGTATGACATATCTTTAAAAATGACCCCCCCCGCAATCCATCCTCTAGAAGCTTGTCAAATCCCTTATCTGCTTACAGTGCTCACTTCCCTTGCTACCACCATCATATATCCACGTGTATACATCTCCAATCTAATTTCAGTGGGATTCTGGCCAAGAGGATATGCAAATTATGCACTCAATTAATCTTGGACCTGAAAATCAGATGTTCTTTGAAAGAATTTAAACTTTGATGAATTTGATGGAGGTCATTACTGATTAAATTCCCATGGCTTTGATTACCAGTGAGGCTGAACATTTTTTTATATCCCATGTATGTATTTGGGAGAGACAGATTAACTTCATGGCTGACTCAGGCAAAGCAGCTGTTCACAGCAACACAAAAATATGTGTTGCCAAGCTCAGGTTTCACAGTCTTTCTTTAAGGACTTCTATTCAGACAAAAATCTTCCTGTATAAAAAGACACTTCTAAAAAAACAGAGTTTCTTTTCAAGTTAATGTTTCCCTCCTCCCTTCTTAAAATTTTGTAGCTAGTACTAATATTCTTTGCAAATCTTTCCTTTAAAGAAGATACAAAGGAAGTCTTTGGCCAACCTAATCCTGGTAGGTTGTCATCAATTCTGAAGTAGTTGAGAAATCAATAGATTTTCAGAATAGCCCGAAAGCTGTATCACTTTCCTATGTATTAAACTTGTTTTTGTCATGAAGATACTGAAAGCAAAAGTTCTGGAAGAAAGTAAATGACACCTACGTTCTTCCAAGGTGCAAGGGCAAAAGGCTTGATATCATCCTTAAATCCTCCTTCTCCAATACCTCCCACCAAATCCATCAGCAAGGTCTACCATCCAAATATATCCACAAACCCACCCTTATCACCTTTCCATTGATTGTACCTCCTTTTCAGCTCCCACCATCTTTTATCTACAATAGCCTAAGTAGAGTAACTGTCTCCTAATTCATCTATTGTTTCCACACAATTCCCCAAAGAGCAGCCAGAGTGAAACTTAAAATGTAAGGGAAATGATGTCACCGCTCTTCTAAATCTCTGCCATGTCCCCCATTCCATCCAGAATACAATGGCCTACAAGATTCTATAGGATCTGGTACCCATTCCTTGTCTTCTCCTGCCACTTCTCCCTCCCTCTCTCCTTCATTCTTCCTTACTCCTACTTTACTGTACCTTGTATATACCAGGCGTGTTCCTATCATAGCACCTTTGCATTGGCTGTTTCCTCTACCTCCCTCCCCACCCTCAAGTCCATGTCAAGTAGTAATCTTCTCAAGGTGGTTGGACCTGACCACTCTAAAATAGAACTCCCCAAGGCCTTCCCCAAGCCTGTCCAATCCCCTAACTCTTTTCTATTCCCCATTTCCGCCTTAGCACTTTATCATTTTCAAATGAGGACAGGAATTTTAGAGTATTTTGCTCCCATTGCCTGGAGGAGAGACTGGCAGATGAGAATACTTGTATACATCTGGAACCAGATCACTTGACGTATATCCCATAATAACCCCAAATACCTTCGCTAGATAGATGCATATTAGAATTTTTTATTTCATGCAAATAAAACAGATATATTGTTATTTTATGGCCTCAGCAGAATTTCTGCTTCTGCCTACCAAATCAAAGTATTTATCTGACCAATGTTAATTTATAACATTGAAATGCCTTTCAGTTGAAAAATGCTAAGAAATAGTGGATGGGGTTTTTGGTACTTTTTGCCCAAAAGTTTTGAGTAAGTGCATATTTTGAATTAGCTTGTCTTTCCCAAATGCAAAACGTATTTTGTAAAGTCTTGGACAAATGGCTTCTGTTAACCTGTATATAATATTACTTATAGTAGGGGTGCCTGGGTGGCTCAGTCGGTTAAGCGTCCAACTTCAGCTCAGGTCACGATCTCGCGGTCCGTGAGTTCAAGCCCTGTGTCCAGCTCTGGGCTGATGGCTCAGAGCCTGGAGCCTGCTTCTGATTCTGTGTCTCCCTCTCTCTCTGCCCCTCCCCCGTTCGTGCTCTGTCTCTCTCTGTCTCAAAAATAAATAAACGTTAAAAAATTAAAAAAATATATTACTTATAGTAATACAGGAAAAGCAAGATTGTTACTTCTTTAAAAAAAGTTTACTTATTTATTTTGAGAGAGAGAGAGAGAGAGAGAGAGAGAGAGTGTATAGGGGAGGGAAAGAGAGAGGGTGGGGGAGAAAAGAGAATCCCAAGTAGGCTCCATGCTGTCAGAGCAGAGCCCCAGGGGATCCATCTCAGGAACCACGAGATCTTGACCTGAGCTGAAACCAAGAGTCCGATGCTTAACCAAATGAGCCACCCAGATGCCCCAGACTGTTACTTTTGATTAAAAAAAAGGAGAAATAATTTATTTCCAACCTTCTAATATCATTCGGTTCAAACAAAAAGGCAAGTGTGAAAACATATAACAAAGTGAGGGTATATGTTTAGTGTTTGGATAGACAGTGTCTTCAAGCTAGAATTATATTCGGTAATTGTAGATCCTCAGTTTGTATTGAAGTAGACTAAATGGCAGTTAAGCACTTGGATTTCAAGATTCAGTTTGTAGTTTTGCTGAAATACCTCCCTGTGCATTTCAACACACACAATTTCTGTAAATTGTCTTTTCTACTAGTCCATCAAAAGCTTTTTCAATTAATAAACAAAATAATCTCCTAAAATAACATGCCATCTCTTCCACAGAACGTGTAAATGACCATGATGACACTTTCAAAGTTGATAAGGTCACATGTCAGAATAGATTATTTCTTTCTGTCAGTTTTCAGCTCTCTTTCTTTCTCTTGGTTTATATTGCTGGAATAACCCTACCTGACCATATCATGCATTTATCTAAAAATCCAATTAATATAATTTTGTTTTTTAAGCAATGTCTCCTCATTTGAAGAAAGATTAATACAAGATAAACCAGAATACATGATATGTACATTTGAAGATATCTTAGCTAAAATGTAATCTTTATCAGACTCAAGTGAAAACTTCTCTTTTAGGTACTAACTTTCAAAAAGAGTATTTAGAGCACACAGCTGTTAGAACATGATTATACTCTACCAAAAATATTCTTGTGATATGCAGCCTCAGGACGTCACAATAAGTGTGACTGGGCTCAGAAAACACATCTTTGTTTAGTGTGAAAGGTCTTTCATGACCATAATACAGTCTGGATGTCATGATCACGAGATGCCATAGAGGTTAGCTTTTTAGTCCATGATTCCATTGAAAACTTCCATTTTCAGTTTAAAAATCTTGCCAGAGGAATATGAATATGGCTGAATTGAGGGATTGGTTCAGCCATTCATACATTGTTTTGCATTCAGATCTTAAAAAGAGAAGGGAAAAAAAGGAAGCGGGTGGTTGAGCATGATTCCCTTTGATGGGGCTGGGAGGCAGCTTTATCTGCAGGCAGCCATTTAACTCTAGATTAGGGCTTGTGGTGCCTTAGCAAGAGGTGAAAAGAAATGCTAGTTGATTGTGAAGAGCTTTATTTATATTCCATTTCTGTGCTGATATTATACGCATCATACATTGTATTTTCAATCATACATTGTATTTTGCTTCCCCCACCCCCAACTTTTCTGTGTTCAGTTTGTTTGTCTCTTAATCTTTCTAAACTTTCATCATCTACACAATCACCTTCTCCAATTTATTTTTGTACTGTCCATCTTTTAGTCTTAATTCTCCACGTTCCTTCTCCAGATCTCTGTTCAACCTTTATTTTCTGTTATCACTACAGTAGCTTGGGGCTGTTTTTGGTGTCTCCCTGTCTCATTTCCCACCTCCAGGTATTTGCTGAGTCTAGTACAATGTATCTCTGCAATGCCTCTCACCTCCAGTTTCTCCTTGACTTTCCTTTTGGCTTTTCTCATTTATATTTTCACTGCCATTTGCTGGGAATGATGCAATAGCTTTCCAGATGGTCTTTCTGTCTCTTATTGTCTTTGTCCCATACAGACAAAAATCAATAAGAAAAACCCTTTTACTTGATAACTGACTACCTATTGAACTGGATGCACAACCTTCGGGCTCATTCAGTTCCTTTACAAGAGACAAGCAACTTATCTTCCAGTTTTTCAACCCCTATTCTCTCTAATTGAACTTCTCCCTGTTCTGCCAAAATCAGTACGTTTGAACTTCCATACCATGGTATTTTGTCTTCCTTTTTTTTCTGAGTCATAATTCTATTCTTCCTTCCAAGGCCTGAGTCAAGTAATAAATTTTCATGATTTGCCATAAATATGGATTCTTTCTTCTTTAATCTTTCACAATATTTGTGGTGCCTCTCTGAGAGCCTATGTGAGGGTTTGCTTTATTTTATAACTCCTTCATTTCATCATGCCCAAACCCCCTACTAGAGCAAATACGTTGAAGTCGGGCATTGTATATTGCCAACTGTTGTTTTTTACCTTCTTTAATTTAGGACTGTGTCCTGCACTAAGAGAGAGCTTGATACATTTTTATTTGAATTAAACTGCTCTTATTCAGTCCAATGTTCTTGACATTGAGTCCATATCACCTAATGCTTCTGGCTTCAGAAAAACTTCTGATGGTTGCCTTCAAACCCTGAGAATATTAAAAGACCAAGGTCCTGGGATAGGTTTGGTCTCCTCCCAGATTACTGAACTTTGTTCAAAATTTATGCAGTCCTAAAGATGGCTCACAATCACAGAATTGGTAAACTGATGTAACAACTCAGGTGTTCCTGTTGCTTGGTCTTACTGATAGGGCAGCTTTAAGCATAATAGGACACTGAGTTCCACCATACATGTGATTCCTCCTCCTAGGAATGTCCTAGTTTCTGGGAGATAAGGACAGTAAGTACAAGAGTTTAGTGACATTTGTTGGCACATAGGACTGCTATGGATTTTAGTAGTTAGTGTCAATGCATTCAAAGTTTGTATATTCTTTTGGGGTTTAATTTCTTGTGGTTGCTTTTCTTTAGGATAATTTGTGAAGCACTACCTTTCTCATTAAAAGAATTCTCTTGGTATAACTGTATATCCACTGACATTTGACCTATTAATTAGTACCATAGTACCATGATGTACCATCAACATAGGTAGATCATATATATCTACATGCCAATAAAAGTAAGAAAAATGGCACAAAATTAAAGGAAGTTATGGCATAGGCATTGCAATAAGAATGAAATGTTACAATTTGGACTAGCAACGAGCGAATAAAAAACTAAGAACTGTCTCACTTAAAAAAGAAAAAGGAAAACAAAGGACAATTTATTTTTCTTACATTTGACTAATTAGTTGTCAATCTTATGCCTTATTATATTTCAATCTGATGTCAGACCTATGTGTAACAAGACATTTGATTGACAAGGCAGTTTTTTACACATGGATATGATGTTCTACTCATGTTTAACTAGGTATTTGATTGACATATGAGAAAGATCAATATATCCTTATATTTCCATCTAGAAGTTGATATTATCCAAAAGTAAAGTGTAAGATGTCCAGCAAGCATTTTATTATACATTAATATCTTATTCCTTTTTTTGGTTAATATATAATGGTCATGAAATTGATTTTACTTTAGGATTTATTTAGAGCATCTTCGTACAGTATCATATATGAGAACTATACTTAACCATTGAAGTATATGAACTATAAACCTTGATCCCAATCTTATTCTTAGATATGCTATAGAGTCTTATCAAATACAACTTGCTACTATGTGGATTTAGACATAGTAAAAATGAAGTGCTGATCTCAAACATAGCAGTCAATAAAATGTGATAATAATATCAGACTGAGACATTCCAATAACAGTATTATTCAAGGTTACTATATTTCTTTATGGTTATAATTATTTTCAATTGTATTTCAATGCTAAACGCTAAATAAATCGTATTAAATTATATTTGTTTTGAGTAAAAATCTGAGTGCATTTTCGTTTTATTTAAACCTGGGCATTTTAAATTATTTTCTCAAGCAGCAAGGGATGTTCTAAAGCATGCCAATAAGTATTACATCAAACAGTGTGCCCTGGCTAATAATTGTTGACTTAAACAAAATTGAACATGTTTCCTTAGTGCTGGACTTTTCAGAGTCTTTGAAATGCTAATATGAGCTGTGAATATCAAAGTGTGGGAAATAATATGTTCCCCAAACTTCTTTGAACCAAACTCTTTTCCTGGGCAGCATCAAGTGAAGGCAGAAGAGATTTGTTCAACCAACATCCTTCAGGAAGTACTGCTCTGAGCAATTTTTCCTTTGTTATGATAAGTATATTAGGATTGGATAATTCTATAAATATTACTCGAAAAGGAATGTAGTTTGGGAAGATGTACTAAAAGACTTAAACATGGTACATTTATTTAAAACCAGGATTTCACTTTTACTAAAAAGTGGGACTGATGGAGGTTGCTTGTTAATGATAGTAAAAATATTGTCCATAACTATATTTCAAAAAATAAGGAACAGTTCATTCAATAGATTAGGCTTATTCATAATATATAGCATGAAATATTATGCAAGAACTAAATCAATATGATAGAGTTATATTTATTGATGTGAAAAGATGGTTCCAAAATATTGACACAGGCAGGTTGCAAAATAGTGTCTTCAAAATGATGTTTGTGTATATCTAAATATAAAATAGGAAAAAATGCAAAAGATGTATCAAATTGATCATGTTAGTTTCTCTGGGTGATAGGTTTAACTGTGACTTTAAATTTCTCTTTTATGTTTGTATTTTTTAATTCATCTGAAATCATTTACATGGCATCATGTAAAGATGAAATGTAAGTTTATAAAAATAACATTGTCTCAAACTTTAAGCTTCCTGAGGACAGGGAACTTCCTGTCATCCTTGTCATCTTCTCTGGAGCCTGCCTGATAATTAGAGAGTGCTCAAAAACCACATGTTGAACAAAGCTGAACAGAACTTGCTTGGACTGTAGACCTCCTGATATAAAATAAATTGGAAAAGGGAAACATTTTCATGGATTATGAAAGGTACCCAAAATTTAAAATAGGCCATTGGGCATTGATCATGGTTGGCCTGCCATGGTATCCTCACTTCCTTGGTGTTTAAGTCTTTGACAGAAGGAAATGCATGAAGAATAGAGGAAAATTTTATGAGCAAGTAATTTGTGTTGGTCCATGAGAAAATTTTTAAACATATTTATTAAAGTCTAATTGCTATACAAAAAAACTATGGTACAGATTGCTGAGTTTGGACTAAGTTTTATCCATGATACCATCACCCACACAAAGAAGGTAATGAACATATCCTTCACGTCCAAAAGCTTAGAAATTTTTAATATACGTGCAAGGTTATATTATAAAATTAATTTGCAGGTGTTTGAGCATTTGGGTGCTTATAAATCCTATCGATACTACATTCTTAAATACTTGTTCATTTGAAATGAGATGGTTATATTAAATATCAATTCAAATGTACAGTCTTTCAAGTCATACACAGGGTTTTTTTTTTTTTTTCAAAGTTTCCTTTTCCTTTTAGATTTTAGTATCAAAGAACTGGAAAAGATTCAGAGAGTTCCTGCCCTCAGGTAGGATTATGTTAAATCACTCCTGACAGAAATGAAACTAACTTTGATTCCCAGATGGTTTTATTCCCTCAAGTGAATTGTTCTGTTCTCATGCTCATCACTGATGAATTTCATTCTGGGCATTTCTGATTATCTTCTCCTTATAGCCTTCTAGGTGCAGTTTCACATCCTGATCCAAATCTCGTAGTGTCAAGGTCATTGACGACAACTTTAAGTATCTTGAGCCCAAGCTTAACCTTGTAGCATGCTATATCCGCAATTCTCTTCTCCCCTATGACAAAGATTTGCCTTGCTCCAATCATAAACACATTTGAAAAACATTAGAAATAGATGATTCTATAAATCAAGATGAA
Source organism: Acinonyx jubatus (assembly GCF_027475565.1). Taxonomy (NCBI): domain Eukaryota; kingdom Metazoa; phylum Chordata; class Mammalia; order Carnivora; family Felidae; genus Acinonyx; species Acinonyx jubatus. Next base: position 46,639,371 of record NC_069391.1, read on the forward strand.
CAAATTATCATTATACCAGGATGTAATACATTGTCCTATTCCTTTAACTACTATACAAATCCTTGAAGTGTAAATTACTCCATAACCCCTCTACCTTTGGGGTAGTCCAGAATTATGGGTAAACACATGGAGGAGCCCATGTAATCCAATATCTGATAATCCTGCCAGTTAATTGTGACCATTGGCCCATGTGTAAAATGAAAATAAACTCTATGGAACTTCTTAGCTTTACGTTTGAGTTATTTCAAACTTAGAAATTTGTGAATGTGGCAGCTTCCCTTATAAGGCCTCTTCTCATGGTGATGGCAGAGGTGCAAGAAAGACAGGCCACTGTGCAAGAGCATTTTCATCCTCTGCTAGTGTCATGTTTTATAACATCCCATTGGCCAAGCTAGTCACATAGCTGTGCCACAGTCAAGGGGTAGAGACATAGTAGGGGAGCAAATGAACAATTTTGAATAATTTAATTTATCACAATCTATTCTTTTTTTCATAAATATTGGGACCCCAATGCTAAATACAGTCACCCCATTCGATTCTCCCTGCCCCCCCAAGCTCTTGGCTAATCATGGCATCAGAGTCACCAGGAATTCATAGTCCAGATGTGGCTCCTGTTGATTTGGGAAAGCATGAACTAAAACTACAGATGATCTGTTTCACGTATATCCAATGCATAGTAGTGATATTGGGGCAGTAGAGACCCAAGAAACATCCCAATTTGGAACTCGGAAAATAGGAAGACAAAGTAACTAATCCATGGCATTTCTGATAGCCTTCTAAGCAAAAGTGGTCAGAACCCTTCTGCCAGAATGTAAGAGATATTACTTGTTTAGTTCCTGATTTTGTTTCCTAGAAGTAGCTTCCATGTATTATTGTCCATGGCCCTTACTAGCTCTGAATTCTGAAGCTATTTTCTATTGTCATAATTTCTGAAGAGATCATTGTAGAATATGCCTTTTTGTGGCTAGACAACTTTCTTGACTATAGAAAGTCATAGACTGAGAGGTCTTTTTATGTTTCAGTCTCAACCGTATTTAGTCCATACTGGCAGTGTTTTATAAATATGGGTTTCTCAAGAATTTTGTAGTTTCTTTTTGTTATTGAATTTTAGTGACTCACATAATTCTGTCTTGGGACAAATGTCTCCTACATTCAATTATGTATTTATTTTAGACATGTGAGGGTTCTGTGAGACTATACTGTAAATCATTCTAGGAGTTCTTTTGTTTAGCTGAGAGAATTAACAAGATTCCAATCAAATTCTGTCACAAGTCTTAACAAAGGGCCCACTTTGAAGATATGTCTGGAGACTCCTGGATTTGGTAAGGTTGTGTTATAAAGGCTATACCTTTTATTTGGTTGAAAATAAATTTTCAACACTGCAGTTAATGCATTTCAATATCCTCCCTAAAATGGGTTTGCAAAGTAGCCAATTCTTTCCGAAGCCTATCTCATTGTTATAGTAACTTATCAAATGTGCTAGCAGCAACCACCTCATTCTTTCAAAAATTCCCATTGAGGGGCACCTGGGTGGCTCAGTTGGTTAAGTGTCTGATTCTTGATCTCAACTCAGGTCATGATCTCATGCTTCATGAGATCAAGCCCTGCATTGGGCTCTGCACTGACAGCATGGAGCCTGCTTGGGATTCTCTCTCTCCTGTTCTCTCTGCCTCGCCCCTCTTCTCTCTCTCTTTCTCTGTCTGTCTCAAAATAAATAAATGCAATGCTTAAACATTTCACAGAGGTCTTCTGGCTCTCATATGGTGCCTGAATTAATGGTTGACTGACATGAGCCAGCTGTTCTTCTTTTTGCTCTTTGATTCACTTAATAATCAACCAACTATATAGACCTTATGATTACTACTGACCCTGCATCTGAAATACTGGAATTATTGTAAAAGCAAGTGCATTCTCTTTACTTTTCCTCCAAATTTATCACAAGTGAGAGTCTCAAGAACCATTATGCTATAACAATCCATGGTTTATTGCCACCTCATGTATCATCAGCATAAGTATCCTTGTTGCCCACCAAAGAGTTGTTAAATTCCAGAATACCATCCCTAAGTTCTGCTTTCTAGGGCAACCTCTGGATTTCTTCCAGAATCAGATCCTGAGACAATGATTTGAGTGCTAGCAGTTTATTTTGTACGTAATTCTAGGAAACTTCAGTAGAGAGTGGAGAAATGAGATAAGTGAGGGAGGACAGCTGGTAAATTTGCATTATCAAGAAAGTTTCCACAGTAGGTGCCTGGTCCTCAATCATACTAGTGAACTCTGGATCCTGTGTTAAGCATATGCCTCAAGATTAATCCCACTCCATGAGTGAGAAAGCTATGGTATTTAGAAATCAGTTCCTGTTTATCATTGGTGGAGGGTTATCCAAGAGTACAGACTTGATATTTCTGGGCTTCTGCATGTATGGGAAAAGTTAGTTTCAACCCCAGAAGACTCTCAAGCAAAGAGTTGTAGATGATGGCAGTTGGAAGTTGGATGGCATGGACTAAAATATAAGATGCAGGAAATATGGGTAGAGCATTGGTGTCATCTGCTCTAACCTCTAATGCTGGAACGGCTCTAAGCCATCATCCCTCACTGAATTCTTGCAATTACTTCCTATATGGTGTTCCAGCTTTCCTTTTTTTCTCTCTTCAAAATACTCTCAGCATAATAGTGAGAACAATACTGATGAAACTCAGATCAGGTGTGTCTTTCCCCTACTCAAAACTCTCCGTTGGTTTTCCATCTTACACAAAGTAAAAGCAAAATCTTGTCATAAGATTGGAGGCCTCACAAGATCTGCCTCAACCTGACTTCCTCTCCTACATTTTGATCCAATAAACTGGTCTCCTTACTTCTAAGCACAAAAAACATGCATTATTTTTGGCCTCTGCAATTGCTAACCTCTCTGCTTGGAAAGCCCTTCCCCCAGAAGTGGTCTGACTCCTTCTCCACTTCTCTCTGATCTTGACTCTTGCACTCTCTGAAATTGGTCCAGTAAGCTCACAACCACTCTCTCAATCCCTGTTTCTCTCCTCTCTCTGTTTTTATTCCCCATCCTTATCACATTGTAACATTCTATATATTTTCTTATTAATTAAGTTTATTCTCTTTCCTCCCTCTAGAATGTAACTCACCCGCACAGTAGTTCTGTTTGTTGGTTCACTTCTGCATCTCTGGCACATGACAAAGACTTGATAAATATTTGCAGAATGATTGAAAGAAACTGACCCAGAGTTTATCTTTTAATTTCTTAAGAGGTACTTTTTCCAAGCCTGATATACTAAAAGAATGTTTTTCTTTTAATAATAAGCACAGTAGCCTCAAAATCATAATGTAGTCAAATTTGTAATACTAATACCTGTATGGTTTGGTTAGTTTGTTAGACTACATTAATGTGGTATTTGCTATTAGCATATACTTTGGAAGCAATAACTTTTTTTTTATTCTGGATTTTTCCATGGATCCTTCTATATGCTAGAGGCTTAATAACCATTTCCTAAATTAAATAGAAGAATTTGAAGGTCTCTGTGGTATATCTATTGTTCCATTTCTACAGAAGCTTGCTTATACTACCTATATTTAATTTTCATTTTCATATAGTGTATCTTCTATTTTGTAACTATTTTTGACATTGCATTAAGCTTCTGAGTCAAATTCACAGACGTGAATTTGCTCTAATGATTATGTACATTTATTTTATTCCACACATTTCTCATTCGCCTTATAACTTAGTTTTTCAAAACAACTCACACCTGTTGTAAAAGGCAAACAATATAGAAATGTATAAAGTGAAAAGTAATCATTGCTCTTCTCCACACACAAAAAATGACTAACTCCTTAGTATATATGTATATATGTTTAGTTTATATGTTTTCCCTCTAGACATGTACAAACATGCTGTCCATATTATTTTACATTTTCTCATAGGTTATGTATCTTGATGAATATACTATTATTTTATTTATTTACCTCCTTCTTTATTTATGAACATCTAACATGAGATCAACTACTCTGTCTGTATTGTTAAGTATAGGCACAATGTTGTTATGCAGATCCATCTTGCATAACTGAAACTTTAGTACTATATAATTTAAAAGTATAATATACATCACACTGAAGAGATTCAAAGTCCCTTTTATTTTGATTATTATCATATCCGGATACCATTTTGATTTTCACAGATACTAGTTTTTATTTGTATGTGATTTTGTATATAAAATATTAAACTATGGTTGTATTTCTATTCAGGGATGAGTCCTAAACAGTGATGTGTTGAAGGTCATTGTCATAACTCTGAAAAAAATAAGTTGTCCTATAGTAGTTGAAATTTGACAGCTATGAAAATCATGAAGACTGAAGACAGATGGCTAGTATAAAATGTAAAGAAATCCTAACCTCTTTTTTTTTTTAAAGTTTATTTTGTTTATATTGAGAAAGAGAGAGAGAGAGAGAGAGAGAGAGGTTGAGCAGAGGAGGAGAAGAGAGAGGGGAGAGAGAGAATCCCAGCTGGGCTCTGCCCTATCAGGGCCTATCAGGGCAGAGCCCCTATCCCAAGAACCATGTGATCACAACCTGAGCCACAATCAAGAGTCGGGTGCTTAACTGACTGAGCCACCCAGGCACGCCAATCCTAACATCTCTTTACCAAGTGTCTATAAGATAAGTGGGAAGTAACTTATAAATAATATAGCCATGAGCAGTCATCTCATCTTTTCTTTCATAAAGGTAAATGTCATAATAGATCAGTGTTCTGCCTCTATTTTATATGTTCAATGTATATTTTTTTCTTCCTCTATTCTTTGGGACTGAAATTACTTTAGAGAGTAGTTAGAAAAAATTGAAAGTGTTTTGGAATGTGTAGCAATAAAAGGTTCAGACTGCAGTGAAACCTTTAATAACTTGTGAATTATGTCATCTGTGAAATAACAATAGATGACACACTCAGCTGTGAGCAGAATAAAGGCATCCTTTTCTTAAAAAGAGAAAAAAGCTAGTTTCCCTCTAGAGTTAAGATCAGCTTTAGATTTTCAGTGTTCTTTGAGCAAAGTTTTAACGTACCATGAAGTATATCTTAGATACAATAAAGGTATCATCTTCAATAGAGTCTGGGTTTGAAGGACCATCTTCTAACGTGTTAAACCTACTCAGGTGGTGTCATATTGGGAAGGAATCCAGTTTGTATGTACCTAGTTGTTCTACTAAGGGACTGATCACCTCTGCTGTATGCAGACTAGATTTTCTGATAAAGAGGTTTCTTGACAGAAATTCACCATGTATTTTTACTGGTGCTGCCCACTTGATATTTAATCATTTCCTCCTGCATGACGAATAAACATCTCCTATGTGAAATCTCTGAAACAGAGCTCTTTATACCCCGAGTCACCGTGGCAGCAGAATTCAGTGGACGTTTAACATTTTGTTTTCAAAAGTGTTTCCCTTTGTATGGAATATGCCATCCAACTTTTAACACTTATACACATGGAACGTTCTTTGCTAAAAGATTCTCATCTTTTTCTTTTAGATTTTAATTATCAGAAATTCTAACTGCTTAAAATATCTGTTTCATTGGTTTATACTCTGTGCTCAGTCTGGCAGTCAGATTGTATGTATCTGTTAGTAATACCCAGAGAATAAAATGTCTCAGCAAAATTTCAGGTTAGAAGCAATCCAGTTGTATCATGTAGTACAGTAAAACATTAAATCAATGTGTACAATGTGTAGCAGAATTCAGCATTCTGTTTGTTAAACATTCATCAAAAACCTGTGTGTTTGATTTTCTTGAAAGTTTCTATTCAGATAATCTCTCCTCTGTTTTGAGTCCTCTTTATTTTCTCCTTGGGAAAATTTACTTCTTTTCTTGTTTTTCCCATGAAACATAGAGTTTATAGTGTGTGATTCATATGGCTTCCTGTTTATAATCTTATGATTAATTTGCCAAATTCAGTATTTTCTCCTGTTTATCTTCAAGTAGCCATCCATAAGATCTTAAAGAATAGTCCATAACAAGTTATAGAAAATAGAGAAAATAGAGAAAATAGAGAAAACTCATTCCTATTCGTAATCGATAAAATTTATATGACTTCATTTATTTTTTCATGTTCCCTTCTTGTCTTTTTTCAAATGAGTGTATTTAAATATTCTTACATTTGTATCCTGAGTTTTCACTTGGCAATATTTAATAAGCATTATACTATAGTCTTTATAATGATCATTTAAAATTTTATTAACTTCCTTTTGATTTAGCATTATCTAATAAGCCTGAACTTTACAATAATCACTTTCAACATCTTAATTCCTGTTTAATATTCCATATAGTAGATACGCTGTAATTTAAGGAATCATTTCTCTGATGCTTGTCATTTAGATTTTTTCCAGTTTTCTCCAGTATAAATTATGCTCTAATGAATAGCTTTTAATATCTAAAGAGACAGACAAGACATAGACAGAGAGAATGACAATGTGGTAAAGTGTTAACATTTGGATAACTTGGGTGAAAGATACACAGGAAATCTTTGAACTATGTATTCAACTCTTTCATAACTCTGAAATTATCTCAAAATAATTTAAAAGAGTACATTTGAATAAGTGGAATTATTGGATCAAATGTTATACATGTTTTGAAAGCTTTCTTTTTATATTGTCATTTTATACCAGTAAGTGGTACAACAGTATGTGAATATCTGTTTCATTGCTCAATTAGCAAGTGATCTATGAATAATCCATGTAGAGATTTCTTCTTTTTCTAAATTCATCAGCAAGTGCTGAATTGGAGATGGAAGGCTCTAGAAATGTGAAAAAAGTGGAGGTCAGGGAGAGAGACAAGAGATGCTGCATTTAATACCCATGTCAAAATTTTTTTCGAGTAATTTTTGTAAGTACACAGCAGCACAGGAGCGGAAATGACAATAGATTGTTGTTGGTTTTCTGTTTAAGTTTTTTTTTTTTTTTTTTTTTTTTTTTTTTTTTGCCTCATGGGTGAGTTTCTGTCTAGCATCTATGCTCTGTACATTACTCCATATTGAGAGCACAATTTGTAACAGCGGTATATGCCACGTCATAGAATCAAATATTTTAAAGCTGGGAGGAGCTTAGGGGTTCCCCAACCCTAATCCTGCACTTTTCCAGATAAAAATAGGGAAACCCAGTATTAAACAGCATGGTTAAATGACAAGTTAATTAACGGCAGAACCATTTTCACAATAAACTTGTCTTTTTTAGTATCCCTAGGCTTTTATCGTAAACATCATAATCTTAGTATGCCTATAGAATGAAAACAGATCCTACCGTTTTCATATAACACTGAGTGCCAGCTACTTGGATGTTCTTTTACCTCTTGGAAGTTCTTAGACTTCTCTGCATCAGTGGATGACCCAAATTATCTAAGATTCTTAAGATAAATATGTAAAGGTATAGACCAGTGTGCATTGCGGACCAGAATTATGTTTTATTATTTTTATTTTTGGAAGAACAATACAGTTGCATCAGAAATATTTACAAATGAAGAACTTTAAAAGAATTACTCTAGTGATTTTTCATCAAATACATATTGATTGCCCATGGTGGGTCACTAGTTCTTTCTTCTAGGTGCTAGGGATACAACACTGGACAAACAAAATCTGGCTTTCAAGGAACTTACATCTTATTGAGAAATTTACATCCAACTGAGTATAAACTGAGATAGATAAATTGCTCTTCTATGCAATCGAAATTAATTGTAAAGATAATTTGCATAATCTTTATCCTGAGGAAAAAATATAAATCTCTAGGGATCACAGTGCTTAGGGTTGCCATTTGTAAAAATATAAGCATGGGAAGCAGAGATAGAAATACCATTTTATGGTAGCCAGGTATTGTGCATTTTATAGCACTACATTTATCAGTTCAGCACTAAAGAAATGCTGATTCATTCATTCATGCATGCATGCATTCATTCATTCATTCATTCATTTTTAACATTTTGAATTTTCCCTTCCATCAGATGTTCCGAATGTGGCTTACTGTCTCCTAGCCTAAATGAGGAGGATACTTTCATTTGAGATTCTTGTGGTGACTGAAAACTTCTTCACCTATCCAGATTTACATCTCTACTTAATGCCACCAAATTTATAGTCATACATTTTTCACTGGGCAGTGAAGCCACCGCTGTTTTGCTGTTACGAACGAACGTGATAGCAGGCATTTTCACGCTCACATGTACAAGTAAATTTATAGAGTAAATTCTTACAGGAAAAGATTCTGACGTGAAAGGTTGTAAACCATTTATTTAATAGACATTATCAAAGTGTCCTCCACAGCATTTGTGCCAGTTGACATACCAACAACAATATACGGAAGTGCTCTTTTCTCCACGAACTTGCTCGTACTGCTTGTGCAAAAGTCTTGTCCTTATAATTGGAAGTGTTTTTCTAATATCGCTCCACCTTTTGTAAGTAAGGATAAACGTCTTTCACTTGATATTTGAAGAGATCTAGATTTTATACCTCTGGATAGTTGGGTAGGTTCCAGAAAAAAGAAAGACAGAAAGAGAAGTAGTTTATGAATTTGGAGGCTGCATTTCCACTTATTTTCACAAAAGAAACATCGTCAAATTAAAAAAAAGTACAAAGTTATTTGATATTAGGAATACTTTCGGCACATCTCTTTTCCTTGAAAAAAATCCTTGTTTTGGGTATGTGGATATTTCTATTGACTTTGGTTTCACAGAATTGTGTACGTGTTTTCCTTCTGTGAATAAGAATGAGATGAGTTCATTTGAAAGTATTGAAAGACAGTGTCTCAAAACCAGTTGTTTGGTTATTTTGTTTGTTTGTTTGTTTGTTTAATTTTCTTGCTACCTTACTCTGAATCAATGCACTGAGGCTGTGGACAATGTGTACAACTTCTCCCCTTGGAATTTCCTGGAGGTGATTATCTTCTTCCAGAATTGTATTCCACTTGGCACATACCTTATTTGGGGGGAGAGGAGCTTAGAATTCTTTTGACTTTCTGTGAGTTACATAGTTGTGTTAACTTTTGTAAAATTTGGACCCCATCTACAAATGATGACATCTGTTTAATTCGACCATATGTTATTTTAGTGGCAAACAGCTAGCTACCTAGAAGTAAGCTAAAATGCACAGGATACAGACATCATACGGGTTAAATTGTAAATTTTTTAACAAAATAATAATTGCAATATAATATAGTTCATCACATAATTCTTAATGATAAACATTTATGTCTAAAATGTACTGATTAGATTTCTTATCTCATTATTTATGGGTTTTATGAATTAATATGAACAATATGTTACATTATTCATTAGCTTTGGAGGCAACTGTATTATAAAGGCTGCTTTTCAACAAAACTTAATGGGGTTCATATCAAAATTCAGTGACAGGAACTATTAAGATTAGAGGTAGCATTTTGATTGACAGCTAGAAATCAAACTCAAGAATCTCGTATGAAAAAAAACCCTCAAAGTTCCCACTAGGATATTTGGAGGTGCTGTATGGATGTCATAGCATTTTGTTGTAGTATCAGTTAAGGTAGAGGAAAACATAGTTCTTTTGTACCTGGTGATTTTAGGGTTCTTTACCATGTTCCCCTAATAATACCTTTATTTTCTCTTCTGTGCAAAGCACTCTGTTCAGTGTCCTTTTGTTTTTCCCTTCTGATTAGCAGGAATTTTCAAACTGTACACATTACCTGATATTTTTTTTCTTTAAAAAAAAATTAGGGAAAACATAACATGTATGGAGCGCTTACAACATGCAGTACAAAGTTTTGTGCCGACACTTTACTTAACTCATGTTGTAGATGGCCTCAGAAAGTACAGGTACCTTGTAAATGACTCAGCAGTCAATAGTGGAGTCATCATTCAGCATCATGACTGTTGGACTCTAAAAGCCAATCTCTTAACACTACTATATTTCTCCAGTCACACTAGTGGGGAAAAGGGGCCAGCTGCAAGCTGTTTGAACTGACCAATGCAGCTGTCTAAGCTTACTGCATTTTGCAGTGCATTTCAGGAACCATTGCTTTGCAACTGGGGTAGAGAATCAGTCATTTGCTCTTTTATGATTCCTTTGCGTGATGGCATTTTTAGACCTTTTTTTTTTACAAAATAAAAGAGAATTTGCTTTTTTTGAAGTTCTACATAAGGGTCATGCTATTTACGACCACATTTAATCCTCATTTAAAATATGTGAGGTCAAGATGGACAAATTGAGGCCTATTAGCTTGCTCAACAGTGGGAAGTGGCCCAAATGCAGCTCTAAAATTCAGAGGTTCCCAAATGCCCATGGATGATGTGACATGAGCAAACATAACCCTTTTGTCCTTTAGAGACAAACGTTATAAAAGTAGGTAACTGTTTTTATATTTTCCCCAAATATAAAACACAATAAAATTTTCACTTATCTTCTATTTTTGAAGACATTTTAACTTGAGTTCTCAAATGGGAAAAATGTGACATTTTTTCCTGGTACCTTAAGATTTTAGGAAGTATAGAACTGATGATCTTATGACTCTGCCTTTTCCCACCAGAGAGGACCTACTTTTCAGAACCAAAATGTCATTATGTTACCAGTGGGAGATTTGGGGAAACGTTGCAGGTAACAGAATAGTCTATTTTGACACATGTCTCTATTATTCCATTTCAGATATGCCTCAGGTCAAACATATTCTTGAGACACTCTCTCTCAAATAAAAGCCCTTTGTAGAATACCCAAAGAAGAATTTGATGTCCTGTTTCCCTAACACTCATACCAAGGAGACATATTCTGCTTAGATTATGTGTCCATGAGTTGAAATGGGCCAATAGCAGGTCTGAGCTTGAATGTTAACCATACTATTTTAAGAATTACCAAGAACTACAAGTAAAATAATTAAAAATTCTCAGGTGATTAGAATTTGAGCTGAACTTAGTTTTGTGAATTTAAAACTAGAGATATTTGGAGGTTACTCTTTATGATCTTGTCATTCACATTAAAATAATTAAACAATTCCGTTTCAATATGGTAGGTTTGAAGATGACAATCATGACCTTTCTGTCACCTGGTACTTCAATATCTACAGTAAATGCAGCTTTCTTGGTAGTCTCGGTCTATTCTCTTCAGCCAGAATTAATTGCTCTGCACTTACTTGACTACAGAGGGTATTTGGACCTGTTTGGAAACTATGCTTTATTTGTGACACATTGTGTCAAAAATGGGACAATTATTCAGAAACATCCCCGTACCATAAGATTTAGGAATTTCAAAGACTCCACATTGTTTTATTCATATAGAAGACCTTATGCACAGAGATATAAAAACTAGGAAGTAATGACTTTTAGAGATGTCAATTTAACATGTCCTATTTAGGTAAAATTTTTATTAAGTGGGGCTTTTAGAATTAGATGGTCTTTCCTCTCCAGGATAACCAAATTAGAAAACACTGTTTCTTTCCTTTCTTCCAAAAAAAAAAAAAAAATGAAACAAAGAAGAAAAGAAAGAAAAAGAAAGAAAGAAAGAAGGAAAGAAGAGAAAAAAAAAAGAAAAGAAAGAAACAGATATTTCAATAAGCATTTTGCATGACTCATTTTATTTCTTCCTTAAACAGTACCACCAAATATAGGAATTGTTATCCCCGGTTTACAAGTGAATAAGCTGAAGCTTAGTGAAGTTCAATAACTTGCTTGAGGTCATACATATAGCAAGTAGCAGGGTTAGAATTCCAAAATGCTGAATAAAGGCTCAGTGAAATGAAGAAACAAAAGAAAAGCTGAGTCATGTTTATCCTACATTCTATCGAAATCCGAGACTCAAGTTAATTGTGTGTAATAATTCAGTGTTCTAACATGCAGACGGACAGGGGAGAGACCAATCTGCGGATGACTCTGGAGACATATCCTCCTTCTGCTTATGGCAGCGTAGTAAAGACCTGACTTAGCTGATTTGGGTTAGTTTAGTGGAAGAACAGACTGGAGGGACTTTCCCAGCCGCCCCCCCCCCATTTCTCTTCTAGACAATGGAAATTCCACTGTTGCAGAGCTATATAGGCTCTCCCCGCCCCCCTGGTTCTTATAAATATATGTGAAGTTTTCAAACGGCAGGCCCCTCAGTGAGAAAGAATCCAGCCCAGCTCTGCTCGCCTTAGCACATATCTCTATGGAATAATGAGGGATTGGGGGGATCAAGTGTTCTCTGCTGTTTCTCTGTTTATAAGTTTTTACCCTCTAAACATTATTTAATATTTACACCGTGTAGCATGTGTATCCATGTTCCCTTTGCACAACACTCCTGCACCATTTAAAACAAAGCCACTGGTGAAGGTATCTTTGTTAATTTCATAGGCTATCACTCTGGATGAGAATTCTTTGAAGCTGAACAGTTTAAAGTGTATTCTGTTATCTTTCATTCTCATCTAAGCATTTTGTTTTCTGCTGACTTACACCTGTTAATCCTCCAAATGTGAACCCAGTCTACTCAGGGATCAGCTTCAACAAAATCAAACCAAAATTCAGAAGAAAATGTTATACACTGGAATTATTCAGCGTGAATCTTCTATGTCAGAAAGAACCATCTTTCAGTAAGTAAAGAGAATTGTACAAGGAAATAAAAATAGGCCATTTCACACCAGTGTGTTTCTGTCTTTCTCTCCCTCCCTTACCTTTACTCTCCTTGTCTTTCACTCTTCCTCCCATGACTCCTCTTTCCTTTACTCCTCTTTTCTCCAGTGACTATGCCATCCAGAAAGGTACAAATGTACAATAAAAATTACTCCCTAAAATCAATGTAATAAAAGCTTCGTGTCAATGAGATACATCCTATGATGTGATAAAATGTATTTCTTATTTGTAAATCCGTTTAACTATCCTTAGTGACTATGCGATTTCTCCTTTCCAAGGCAAATATTTGATTTTCCAGAAAATTCAATATTTGGAGTTCTTATAAATTCCAAGCTGATTTGTTAAGGGAGATGTGAAAATACACAATTCACAATAGGAAGAAAGTCTATATCTTCTTTCATTTAATTTCAAAGGAATCTCAAGTGATTTTTTTCCTCTCACTTTTTAAGTACCCCAATATCATATTGGTGAAAAAATACAACCCGTGAAACATAGAACCAGAATTTGAAATCAACAAACAAATCTGGTGCACTCATCTGTTACTATTACTTTTATTATGTTCAAAACCTCATATTTCTGCAATTTATTACCAATATTATTTACTACCATATAGTACTGTTTTAATCAGTTGAACAAAAGTTTTAAAGTTTTCATAACATCAGTCTGGAGAGACAGAAAGCCTGGAATACACTATTGGTGAAAATGGAACTTGATGAAACCTATTCTCAAATGAAATCTGGCAATTTTTTTTTTTTACCAAATCTGAAATATATTTGAAACTTAAAGTGCATCAAGATATAAGTACACTGATGTCAGATATGTTATTTGTAAATATCTTCTCCCATTCAGCAGGTCGCCTTTTGTTTTGTTTTGTTTATGGTTTCCTTTTCTGTGCAAAAGCTTTTTATTTGATGTAGTCCCAATGGTTTATTTTTGCTTTTGTTTCCCTTGCCTTAGGAGACATATCTAGAAAAATGTTGCTACTGCTGATGTCAAAGATATTACTGCTTATGTTCTCTTCTAGGATTTTTATGGTTTCAGGTCTCACATTTAGGTCTTTAATCCATTTTGAATTTACTTTTGTGTGTGGTTTAAAAAAGTGGTCCAGTTTCATTCTTTTGCATGTAGCTGTCCTGTCTCCCCAGTACCATTTGTTGAAGAGACTGTCTTTTCCCCAGTGGATATTCTTGCCTCCTTTGTCATAGATTAATTGGCCATATAAGCATGGGTTTAATATCCAAAATATATAAAGAACTTATACAGCTCAGCACCAAAAAGCAAATAATCCAATTTAAAAATGGGCGGAGGACCTGAGAGGACATTTTTCCAAAGAAGACACAGATGGCCAACAGTGAGACGATGCTCAGCATCACTAATCATCAGGGAAATGCAAATCAAAACCACAGTGAGTTATCACCTTACACCTGTCAGAATGGCTAAAATCAAAAAGACAAGAAATAAGAAGTGTTGGCAAGGACGTGGAGAAAAAGGAACCCTTGTCCACTGTCGGTAAGAATGTAAATTGGTGCAGCCACAGTGGAAAGCAGTATCGAGATTCTTGAAAAAATTAAAAATAGAGCTACCATATGATCCAATAATTCCACTACTATTTACTCAAAGAAAATGAAAATACCAATTTGAAAGGATATTATGCATCCCTGTTTATTAAAAGCATTATTTATAATGGCCAAGATATGGAAGCAACCTAAGTGTCTATACATAGATGAATGGATGAGGTTGATGTGGTACATGCGCACACACACACACACACACACACACGCACACAGAGGAATATCATACAGCCATAGAAAGAATGAGATTTTGCCATTTGTGACAACATGGATGGATTCAGAGTGTACTGTGCTAAGTGAAATAAGTCAGGCTAAAAAAGACAAATATCATATGATTTTACTTACATGTGGAATCTAAAAAACTAAACAAATGAGTAAACAAACAAAAATCAGAATCAGACCTGGAACAAATTAATGGTTTCCAGAAGGAAGGGGGTGAGAAGATGGGCAAAATGGGTGAAAGGGGGTGGAGATTCAGGCTGCCAGTTATGGAGTGAAAAAATAATGTGAATAAAAGGTACAGCATAGAGAACATCGTCAATGATACTGCAATAGTACAGTATGGTGATAGATGGTACTACACTTGGGGTGAGCATAGCATAATGTATAGAGATGTTGCATCACGATGTTGTGCACCTGAAACAAATGTAATATTGTGCATCAACTATACTAAAAAAATGTTTTTAAGTGTAAGTACACTGATTTGACTGTAGCTCTCTTCATAATAACAATTAATAACAAAAAGTCACTGTAATTAAGGTTCTTGGTAAGTGCATTATGATACGCCCATATGAGAGACACTGCTGAAATGTAGATATGTATGGGTTGATTGAATAAAAATCTTCAAGATGCATTATTAAGTGAAAATTATGTTACAGAAAAGTAAGAATAGTATGATTATTTTTTATGTTTAAAAAATATATATGTAGCTATATGCATGGAAACTGTTCTGAATTTACAGACAATTACCTGTTAATAGTGGCTCCCTTTGGGAAGAGGGATTGAGGGCATGGGGTTGTGGAAAACTTAACTTTTCATTATGTAATTCTCTGAGCATTTATCATACCTAATTATGTGAATGTATAACTTTATTTTTTAAATATGAAGAGGCTAGTGAAATTGTAGGCCATTTGGGCATTAAAATGCACCGATAAACATAATTTGGAAAATATTAGTTTGTATGTTACACAAGTAAAACATTGCAGTATAAACCTCTAAGTTATTCTGCATCCTCAATACAAAAGGAATCCTGATTTTAGGCTAGATGCTCAGGATTCCCGGAGCAGGTTTTAGAATGACTGACTAGAATTGGATATGCAGAGCTCAGAAAAAATGCTTAGAGACAGGAAAGAGCGAACAACTGCTAATGTGTGTTTGCTCAGACCATAACAGCCAAAGCAATTCAATCAGATGCAAGGAATAATGGCAGGAAAGCAATCTCCTGTTCTCCAGACCATCATTGGTATAGACACTAAGCCTCCTTCTTCTCTGTATGCGTTAGCAGACCTCCCATGGACTCTTGCCTTGCACAGCAATCAATGGCCCTTTGGTCATTAAAGAGGTATCCACGATCCCTCTTTGGATGCCCTGGTACTCTGCAGGTAGATGTAGGTGTAGAGTCCATAGTCACTGCACTTTGGGCCCTGGTGCCAGCCAGGGTGCAGCACCAGCCATCACCTCCTGTCAACACCTATACCAGGGATGAAGTAGCTGATCTTTGAGTGTCCCATTGACATGGGAGGAAATGCACTTTTTCTTCTCTTCTGAGTTTTGCTGGTGGGTCCAGATCAAAGTCAAAACAGTTCAGGGGATACCACACTGTGAAGCACTCAAAATCTTTCTTCTCTTCTGACATCATCCCTTTTCTTCCCTCCACGCTAAAACCAAGCTTGCATATCACGAAGCTCTTTACTTTCAACATGAATTATGCTACCTGAGAGGTTAGAGGTGGACGTGAATTCTTGGCATGTCAACTCTGGAGAGTTGGCTTTAATATGTCAGCTTTAATACGTCTCTCGTTAGATTTGTTGTACTTTCCTAAAACTAAAATGGCAGCTATTCTGTCTACACAAGCAGAATGAAGCACTTTGCCTTTTAATATGGCTTCAGTGACTACTTGGTTGCTGTACCTGTTTTCTAAAGTACAAAGCAGAACGCTATTAATCTGGATCACATGAAGACATCCCACATTTAGTATATCATAACGTGGAATTGCATTTTTTCCCTCAATATGGTAGTTAAAAATGCAAGACTTTGGAGTCATGGATCTGAATTCTCACTTTTTTATTAGCTAGCTGCATAATTTACTGAAAGTAAATAATCCAATATCTTTGAGTCTCACTTCTCTTATATCCAAGAGTAGGCATGAAAAATAAGGATTAGAACAATTCTGAACTACTTAGACACGTAGAGTTCCACAAACGTGGAATTTAGGTGGTTACTACTCTTTCTTAAACCCATTAACGGCACCACCCTACACTGGTCACCAAAGCTGGGAGCATTTGAGTATTTTAGTATCAAACTCTTTCCTTCCACCTTCTAAGTTCAACCCATCACAATGGACTCTAGAGCCAGCTCTGCCTTTTATTAGGTAATTAGCCTTTCTTCTCCTTAGTCTCTTCTTGGATAAAGTGGACATAATAATACCTAGATCACAGGATTGTTGTATTAAATGAGATGGTGTATATAAAATATCTGCTATGTAAAAAACATTATAAACGTAATAATAAACCTGTAACATACTAGATAAAATCACACATTTTATGTAATATTGTGTATAATTAATAGTTTATCAGTTTCATACTTTATTTTTTTATTAAAAAAATTTTTTTTAATGTTTATTTATTTTTGAGACAGAGAGAGACAGAGCATGAGCAGGGGAGGGGCAGAGAGAGAGGGAGACACAGAATCTGAAGCAGGCTCCAGGCACTGAGCTGTCAGCACAGAGCCTGACGCGGGGCTCGAACTCGCGAACTGTGAGATCATGACCTGAGCCGAAGTCGGACGCCTAACTGACGGAGCCACCCAGGCACCCCTCAGTTTCATACTTTATGATTAACAAATAATTTTATTACACAACTAATTATAGCATAATCATATAACATAAAACAGTAAACATTACCTAAGTCTTTTCTATAATAATATTATTATTATAGAAAATATTAGCACTTGTCTTTGTGAAAAGGTTTATTTTAATAATGAATTCCATGTCTCTCATTGATAGTGACATTCTGATTTTGTGTTTCATCTTGTGCCAATTCTGGTATGCTATACTTTTCAATAAATTTGTCATCTCATCTAAGCTATTACTTTTTTTTCCCATAAAATTTGCTAAAAATATTTTCTTAGTATCATTTTAAATCTGTAAGATCTGAAGTGATCATACATCTTTTATTATTGATACTGGTAATTTATATTCTTTTTGTTAATCAGGAATTTATCAATTTTGTTGATCTTTCAAAGTACCTAATTTTCTTTCTTTCTTTTTTTTTTTGAGAGAGTGTGTGAGCATGAGCATGGGAGGGGCGGTGGGGGAGAGAGAGAGAGAATCTTAAGCAGGCTCCTTACCCAACGTGGAGCCTACACAGGGCTCCATCTCATGACCATGAGATTATGACCTGAGCTGAAATCAAGAATCAGACGCTTAACCAACTGAGCCACTCAGGAGCCTCTCAAAGACCCTAATTTTCGATCTACTGTATTAGTCATTTCTATTGCTTATATTTTACAGTTTTTTATCCCTTCTATTTTTTTTCCATTTACTTTGCTCCTATTTTTTTCGCTTCCAAAGATAGAACCATAGGTAATTGATTTTATACCACACTTATTTTGAATTTAAAGCTTTTAAATTTCTCTCTGGGCACTACTTGAGCTGCTTCTATGAAATTTTGATATATTTTCATTTATTTGGAAAGATTTTCTAATTTCTCTTATGATTTCTCCTTTGACTTTGAGGATTATTTAAAAATTAATTATTTAACTTCTGAATATTTTGGGTTATCTAGATATATTTTTGTTTTTAAGTTCTATTGCATTGTGATCAGAGAACATATTTTGTATGATTTATGTTTTAAAATTTATGTATATTTGTTTCAATTGCTTACACATTGTTTATCATGGTGAACATACTACATGTCCTTGAAAAGTATGTATGTCTGCAAATGTTAGGGGTAGTGTTCTATAGTTATAAATAAGATCAAGGTTGTTGATGGTGTATAATTTTTTCTCTATTCTACCAACTCCCGAAAGAAGGATCATTATTTTTGAAGCTCAGTTTTCCTTTATGTATTTGAAGTGTTGGGCTGGATAACACATAAGGACACTAATGATCCCACTGAATTGAAAGTTTTAGGATAGAACTTGAACTTGCATTATGTTTAAGGTCACTTTTTCCTCGATGACTATATACTCTTTCCTGGCAAGTTAGGCAATTCTACTGCTCTAGTGTCATTTGTCCTAGGGAAAAATAGTTTTTTTTTTTTAATTATGGGTATAAGCCTATTCTCCTCTTGTAAGTTTAGAGCTGTTATTTATCTTAAGAAAAGACATATGACCCATAATGAAATAAACATCACATTTTTGAATGCAGTAATAGTGAGTACTTGAACAGTGCTATGTAAATATACTTTAAAAAGCAAATCGTTTGTTCAAAGAGCTTATATGAAAAAGACAGATAGTTGTGATAACAATATTAACTACTATGTCAGTAGTCAAGAACTGATAAACTGAAACTGAGTGG
The DNA here is from genome assembly GCF_027475565.1 of Acinonyx jubatus. Lineage (NCBI taxonomy): Eukaryota > Metazoa > Chordata > Mammalia > Carnivora > Felidae > Acinonyx > Acinonyx jubatus. Next base: position 46,658,272 of record NC_069391.1, read on the forward strand.
TAAGGTCATTTGACAATCTCACTTGATTGCCCTGTAATTCTTTTTTTTTTTTTTTCCTTTCGTTAAGTATCATTCAGTTTTTTTGGATTTTTTTTTATAACTGCAGTTCTTTCTAATTCATACTCTTAGCAATTTTCTTCAGTAAATATATCATATTTTCATGTGATGTTCAGAGTTACTTTGAATATTTTGAGGACTTGATATCATAAACTCTTTCCTCATGACTTGCCAGTGAGGTCTCTCTTCTCTCAGATACTGGTGCAGTAAATCGGGATTGTACTTATGATCTCTGAGAATGCTCTGCTCCACTTATCATGTCTTATTCCAGAAAATACCACAGGCTGTTCTTTCATTGGTGCTGTTCATAATGTGAACCAGGAGAGGAAACTTAATTTAAGAGTAGTGTAGACTTAAACAGAATAAAAACAAAAAGTGGGAGCACCAGGGTGGCTCAGTCGGTTAAGCCTCCAACTCTTGGTTTTGGTTCAGGTCATGATCTCATGGTTTGTAAGTTCGAGCCCCACATCGGGGCTGTGTTATCAGTACAGAGCCTGCTTGAGATTCTCTCTCTCTCTCTCTCTCAAAATAAATAAACTTAAAAAAAAAGAGTAGTGTATTTTTTAGTTTGAGTAGTACCCATGCTGTTTAGCAGGGATGAAGGGTAGTACTAAAGTAACAAGATGATCACTTTCTGGGATCTGGAAATAGATAATGTGGGGTAGATAGGCCAATTGGAGGTAAAAGAAATAAAAAACATGAAGATCATGAGTCATGACATAAAAACAGAGAGTTGCTTGTCCCCACGGTTGCCTTGATTCTTGATTATTCATTCATTATACAAACATTTACAAGGACTCTCTTATGTCCCATGGAATATTCTAGATGCTGGAAATGTGGCAATAAAAGTGAAACCTTTCCAGTTTCAATTCTATTCCAAGTATATGTGTATACACATATACACATGTGTATATTGACTTCTCTATTACTGAGATTGGATTTTCTTTACTAAAATTTAAAACAGCCTAACAAATGTACTGGAAAATGATGATCTTAAAGTAACATTTTGTAGTAGTACATTTATAAGGTAATTCTCTCTTTTGTCACCAAGGAGAAAAATGAAGAGACTTTGGGGGGAAAAATACTCTATTTTGTGTAGTTGTTGGCTTTGTCAACAGTTTTGTATACTATAAACCAAGGTTCATATCTGCATTGAATTATTTCATGTAGTGGTTACATGGGGGATAAAGTCAAGAAACAAAGCTTCTAAAATTAGTCAACTGAAAATCCAGAGGTAGAGAAAGAAATAAAGAAGTCTGATTTGTTAAAGCTTACGAACATGCATACTTCTTCCAACTAAAATTTAAATCCGTTTTACGTATAATCACTTTTTTATAATTATGCTCAAGTTATGGTTTTCCTTATCAAACTTTCAACTAATGGAATTGTGATTGCTTTGACTCCAGATCTAGGGTGACATTAATTGATCATCTTATGGTTTAACCCTGGGTTCTTATTGAACAACAAATAATAGCACTTTATAGTGTTAGGTATCTAAGTGTTTTAAATAAATTAGTGCATTTAATCCTTTTCATAACACTGCGTGGTAGGCACTCTTATCACCCCCACTTTACAGATAAGCCAACTGAAGGTAAAAGTTTTATAATTTGCCAAGTTATACTACAAGTCAGTGTCAGAGCTGGAGTTCAAACCCAGGACATCTTGCTGTGGACTCCACACTGTCAGCTACTTTGCTAAATGCTCTTGTTCCCTTCCAGTTTCCTGATACTGATATCTCAAAGCTGATCTCTGTTTTGGGGCCTGCCCTATACCAACTGGTTAGAGGGTTCTCAAGCTCATATTGTACCTCTGACCACTTTGATCACAAAGGAGTGTTTGTGCATATTCAAGAAAGTGTGATAATTTAAGCAAACGTCATGGTTCTAATCATATTCAACCCCAGTTAGATTAGAAGCAATATGCTTTAATTATTTTTTCTTTCTTTAAGACAAGATTTTACTGACAAAAACAAAACAGTTAATTTTATAAAAATGTAAGAAAGTTCAACAAGCTAAAAATTCCCTTTTTTTCCAGCTGTTGAGTGGAATGACATTTCTACATCTCCAATTTCTTTTTCATTTTAAACAGTTTTATTGAGGTAGAATTGATATTTGATACATAGCATATGTTTAAAATGTGTAATTTGGGTGCTCCTGGGTGGCTCAGTTGGTTGAGCATCAGACTTTGGCTCAGGTCGTGATCTCACAGTTCATGGGTTCGAGCCCCGCACTGGGCTTTGTGCTGATGGTGAGGAGCCAGCTTCGGGTTCTCTCTCCCCCTCTCTCAGCCCCTCCTGGCTCATGCTCTCTCTTTCTCTCAAATTTAAATAAACCTTAAAAAATATTTACTTTTATCAAATGGACTCATACAGTATGATTTGTCTGAGTCTTTTATTCAACAAAATTACTTTGAGATCTATTCATGTTTCTGGGTATATGAATAATTTATTCCTTTGTATTGCTGAGTTGTGTGCCATTGTATGGACATACTGATGTGCTCAAGTGTTTACCACGTGTTTATGCGTCCATCAGTTATCTCCTCATCTCTTGATAGACACCCAGATTGTTCCCAACTTTTTGGCGACTACAAAATAAATTGCTAGGAACATTAATGACAAGTCTTTGTATGGTTATATACTTCAGTTTTGCATTAATATCTTGGAATGGAATGACTGGATCACTTGGTAGGTATGTGTTTAAGTTTTTAAGAAACTGCCAAGCTACTTTCCAAAGTGGTTACATTTTACATTCCCACCAGCAGTGAATGAAGGATCTAGCTCCTGCACGTGTTCATTAACATTTGAGATGGTCAGTGTTTTTTTTTTTTTCTTTTTAAGCTTATTTATTTATGTTGAGAGAGACAGAGAGAATGTGAGCAGGGGAGTGGCAGAGGAAGGGGAGAGAGGAAATCCCAAGCAGGTTCTGTGTGAGGTCAGTGTGTAGAGCCCCGTGTGAGGCTTGAACTTACAAAACCATGACATCATGACCTGAGCCAAAATCAAGAGTCGGTCACTTAACCGACTGAGCCACTCATGTGCCCTGATACAGTCAGTGTTTTTTAGTTTTCTAATAGGTGTGCAGTGGTACCTCCTTACGGCTCCGTGCCCAATTTAAAAGTAAATAAGAGACCTCATCTTCTAAATGACTAATAAATTTCCATAGAATTCAGGATATAAAAAAGCACATCAAGCGAAATTATAAAAGATACATTCAGGGTATTTATACTTTTAAAAAATGTTTCCTTTTTTGGGGAGCCAGTTATAGGGGGAGAATCAGAATGTTTATTTTTTAATTTTAGAGAGGGGGGTGGGGCCCAGGGAAGAGAGAGAGAGAGAGAGAGAGAGAGAGAGAGAGAGAGAGAGAATTTCAAGCAAGCTCCACAATAAGCATGGAGCCCAAGGTAGGGATCCATCCCACAATCCTGGGATCATGACCTAAACCGAAATCAAGAGTCTGACACTTAACCGACTGAGCCACTCAGGCGCCCTGGAATGTTTATTTTTTAAAAGTAATTTCTGAAGGTTAAATGGATGACATTACTTAGAATACAAGTATTATACAAATCAACTAATTTTACTTTACTATGTTCCCTGTGAACATCAAAGCAACCAAACCAAAACGAAAACTGTCCATAAAAAAAGTGACAGAGTTAGAATGAAAATGCAAGTTTCTCAACTTCTAGTGTTGTGCTACTTCTCATATATGGCATATTGTACAAATTGTTTGGGATGTCATTTGCAGTTAAGAAATTTTGAGTGTAAAATGTCTAAAGAGTGATAAAAATCGCTTATGCATATCCACACAACATGCAGCAGAGAAGACACAACATTCAATTGAGTTGAAACCTGAATTTGTATGATTGGAGTAAAATTTCTTTATCTGTTAGATAAAGCAAGGCTGTGAGAGGGCACTTTAGGAAGAATTTTGGAAAATAGGATAGCAAATTGTATAGCAAGAAAAGGTGGAAGGAAAACAAAGTAAGAATGAGCAGTAGTCACAAAAATGATGGGGAAGACCTGTGTAGAGTACCTTGCAGAAGGAAAAGCAATTAATGACATATGGTCAGAGATGTAGCCTTAAATCCTCAGAGATACAGACATGGAAGCCGCAGAGATCATTCCAGATACATAAATGGAACAAAATGTAAACATAAATCATAAGAAGAAGCCCAAAGTAGAAGAATCTACCGCTCACTAGGTGTCCAAATATAGGAGGGAGATGGTATTGAACCTGAGAAAAAGAGGAAATGTAAAACTTTTGGTGCCAAAGGATAGAGAGTATATGAAGAGTAGTTCAAAGGAAATCTTTGAAGAACTAAACAAAATAATTTAAAAAGTTGCACGTTTCTAAAAATCGAAATTATAGAGCATTGATAAGAGGAAACCTGTAGGAAAATTGATCATGAATTGTTTGCATCTGTGGCTTGTAATAATGGTAAATAAAGGGAAAATACACAGGGATGGATTATGTTTAATTTATAAAATATAAATCATGAAATGTTATATATTGATATGTTATTGATGTTGGTATTGAAATGTTTTATAATGTCAAAAGACATTATAAACATGACTTGGGGAGGGGATACGGTGGTTTTTATAACATCCTACCCCCAGGGTGGCTGCACCAAATGAACTAGTACCAATAGATGATGATTCATTGATGTTATTGATAATAATAGGCCAAATTTTATGAAAACAAAACAAAGTAATAGAACTATAAGGCCTAACACATCAAAAGACCAAATGTAGACATACAGGACAGTGGGAGAAGGCTTAGTAGCAGTCTACATGAAAAGGACATTAGTGAGTGGACTTTAAAGGAGACATTGACACATATCATAGGATGGATTACATTTATAATCAATTCCATTTGTGATCCAAACTCAAATTAAGAGGAAGCAGGAAAATTCGAAAAAGCATTGACCACCCATATACCTGATTTTCAGGCTTTCTCTTTATATGGCGATGTATTTCCAATAATGGTTTGATTAAGATTCAGGTTGGGTCATGCTTTCTTAATAACGGCTGGAGTGACGTGGTTGTCTAATATCAGTCCAAATATTGCCTAAAAACTTCGCATGTATCATAAGAGGATTCAATATTAGCCACTACCTTGGCTATATTGGCATACCTACTAGTTCAGTGCCTCGGATTGTCAGGAATGTTGAGGAACGGTGACAGCGTGTTCAGCTTTGAGGCATTGTAGCTCTGTCGGTGCAGGGGGGAGGGGAGTGTGCCGGGGAGCCGCTGATTGGTGCTGGTCCATCTCTATCACAAAGCACAGATTCTCCATTCCCTTTTGACTTTGCCTCTCATCCTTGTAATTAAGACTCCTTTGATTTTGTTTGGCAACTCACCATCTGCAGAAAAGGAGGACAAGCCCAGAAAACTGGCGTTCTCACAATTTCACAGGGTCCTTGATTAAACTCCGTTTAATTCTGAGAATCTTAATCAAGGTAATTATCTGACTGAGGGTGTCTGCGTCTGCACTTGCTTCTCTTGTGGGTTCCTCCAACAGCTGGAAGGTGTTTTGGATGTGGCGGCTCTCCACAATGGGCCCACTGTGGCGAAGAAGTGTGTGCGGATCGGCAGCTCTATTTAGCATAGTCCAGAGTGTATGGCTATATTGATTTGTTTTTAAAACCTTCCAAATGTGTACAAAGCAGGCTGCTTATTTTGTGCCAAAAGACTAGATTAGCTAATTTGCGATAACGCTGAATTCAACCCTTTAATATATCTCTGTATAATTCTCATAATTTTCACACCAAAGTGCAGTAATTACTTATCGAGCACACTGACTACCTTCCCCAAATACAACAGGAAGTTCAATCCAGAGAAAGGCCAGAGGGCACACTCAAATTATCCATCAGTCATTTTAGGCCATTTCAGGCTTACCAAATGCTTAACATGTTAACCTTGATAACTAGCCAACTTGCAGAAAAAAAAAATAATTTGTAATATTAGAAATATTGCTGTCTGGGAAATTTAAAGTTCTGTTAGTCAAAATAGTTTTGAGAACCAGTGTTAGGTACAACTTCTGAGCTTAGCATTTTGTTGTGCTGGAATGTTTTGAACAAGAAGGTTCATCTGAGGTTGGGGGTACATAGATTTTCTTAAAAATAATCCCGACTTTTCCCTTTGATTTATACCTCATGGGTGAATCGATCCACCAGAGCTATTATATATCTTCTTTTTCCATTTCTTTCCGTCAAGGCCTTCAGTTCGTGGGTGGAGGAAGGATGAGAGCCCTCTAGTCATGGCATTTCAGAATAGGAAGGCCTTGGACAGCCTCCAACCTACCATTTCTCACTTTCTGTTTTTGTTGTTGTTGTTGTTGTGGGTTTTTTTGTTTTTTTAACGTGTGAATCTCTCCCTTAATAATATAAAATCTTGCAAACAGTTGTATAAATTTCCCATTAATTTCAAGTTTTTTGGTACAGGTAATGTAGGTCACAATCCAAATATTTCATATCAGTACATTATTTAATACTGTTAATTAAATTAATTAAATTAATTAAGTTAATTTAATACACTATCCAACATCTTCACAACAGATGAAATTGTGTTGTTCCTTCCCTTTGTTAATTCACATTAAATAAATATTCATCAAAAAGGATTTTTCAGGATAAATGTGAAAGGTTGTATTTTATATTTCTGTGTTTAGATTAAACATATTTTTAAAATTTTATTTATTTTTTTAATTTTTCTAAATGTTTATTTTTGAGAGAGAGAGAGAGACAGTGCAAATTGGGGAAGGGCAGAGAGAGGGAGACACAGAATCTGCAGCAGACTCCAGGCTCTGAGCTGTAAGCACAGAGCCCAATGAGGGGCTTGAACTCATGAACCAAGAGATTATGACCTGAGTCCAAGTCGAAAGCTTGACTGACTGAGCCACTCAGACACCCCTAGACTAAACATGTTTTTATCAAAATAGATTAAAGCTGCTTTCATGTCTTTATGTTTGGAATTCAACCACTTTTAAAAATATAACTTTCAATGGCACCTGGGTGGCTCAGTTGGTTAAGTGTCAACTCTTGATTTTGGCTTAAGTCATGATCTCATGGTTCGTGGGTTCAAGACCCATGTCGGGCTTCTCATTGACAGTGCAGAGCCTGCTTGGAATTCTCTCTGTCTCTGTGACCCTCCTGTTCATGCTCTAAATCTCAAAAATAAATAAATGAACTTTTTATATATATATATATATATATATATATATATATATATATAAAACTTTCAAATGTAATCTTAGATGATGAAATAATAGAGACCATGTGGACCTTTTTTGCAAACATTTCTCCTCTAATAACATACTGTCAATGTCAGTCATTTTGATTGATTTTATTTTTAAAACAATTTTTTTAACGTTTATTTATTATTGAGAGACAGAGAGACACAGAGCATGTGCAAGGGAGGGGCAGAGAGAGAGGAAGACACAGAATCCGAGGCAGGCTCCAGGCTCCAAGCTGTCAGCACAGAGCCCAACGCGGGGCTCGAACTCAGAAATCGTGAGATCGTGACCTGAGCCGAAGTCAGACGCTTAACCGACTGAGCCACCCAGGTGCCCCTCTGATTTTATTTTTAATGTATATATTTCTATTAAATGAAAACTCCAGAAGAATAGAAATGTTGCTATGTATTTTAAACATTTGAAACATTGAAGTCATCTTGACGGACCATATAGGAATTTGCAAAGATGAGTTCAATTTATGAATACTGCTAAAATGAACTTTCAGTAGTAGATTAAATCTCTTACTTTTTTCTCTAACTGGTTGCTTTCCCATGTCAGTTCTTCATGCTACTGTCTTTAAAACAGTTGTTCGTGTTTGGTATAAAAATATATGACTAAAACCAAAAATTTCAAAGTTATGTAATATACTTTAAAAATAAAGTAGAAAGATAGGAGACATCCATGATATGCGTTACTTCCGTGAGCAGGAAGACCAGAAAGTGGTTTGAGGGTAAGGGGAACTCGTGATGAAAATATTTTATCTTAAATATTAAAAAAAAAACAAAACTTCAAGCAGATATTACAAAATCTTAGCTGTTGTCAACTATCCATGATCTGTACATATCTCAACAAGCAAACAAACAAACACACACAAAAAAACCCTCTTTTTTTCTGATTGGATTTGCTTTGAAAATCTACTTGATAGCTTTCTGTCATTCCTGACTGGAAGAAAATGGTTTGTTTTACTTCCGGTTTCTGTGCTTCAATGTATCACTCTGCTTTGTAGCATACTGTAAAGATAAATGAGGTCATATTGGGAAAGTGCCTAACACAGTGCCTGGCCCAAGTACCAAATCAAGTATTAGTTCCTTTTCCTCCTCCTGTTCTTATCTCCATCCTTCACTATTCTGTTTACAAAAGTTTCTAAATCACTATGGCTTTTTATCCTCTAATTCCTTCAGATGGTTTTTGAGCTCCCTATCTACTATCCCAAGGTCCATTCCAGGTGGATGCTAATTATCTTCCCCAGCACCTTGACCGTCTTTTCTCTGTGAGCAACCCAAAAGTAGCTGGAAATTTCACTTTTCCAAACACAGGGGGTGAAACAGACTACCTGCCCAGTGTGTTCTTTTGTCCAATAATAATAATACTAATAAAAACCCTACAATTCAGTTGATTTTTATGTGTCCCAAACCAACACTTCTTCAAGTGTCCAGCCATTTAACTTTTTTTTTTTTCCTTCTGTGTGATAAAGAATATTGGCATCGCTTGGGAACTGAAACAGGAAAATATGAGAATGCTAATGGAGTGAGGGAGATTTAATCGGCAAATCAGTGTCACGTCATGATGATTTTTCTTTTTACTATTAAAAGGCAGGTATAATGTAACTGCTTAAAAATAAACCTGTACGCTCTATTCTGTATACATTTTTTTTTACAATTATATTAACAATATACAAAAAAAAAACCTATTCACATTACAGATTACTGTACACATTACAAAAACCTATTCACATTACACATTACAGAAAGAAATACTCTCAGCTTTCAGTGGTGGTCTCAGGATATTTTTCCTTCTCATATTTGTGAATTTTTGAATTTTCTACAATTGAGCATGTGTTACTTTTTTTTTTTTTTTTTTTTAGATTTCAAGTGAAAATACTTTATTCCAGAAAACCCCTATCCTTTCGATCATCTCATTCAGGAATATAGTTTTATTCCTTTTATACCACATAGTGGCACCTGGTAGCAGTATATTAGAAAGGCGTAAGATGTACTGATTTATGGCTACTCTTTCTTAGGATACTTTTATTTTCTAATACTAGAATGAAGTAAATACAGAGAAACTTTTACTGAATACCGCCACCTGTAATAATCATGTTTAGTGTGTTTGATTTTAATGGCCTATACCACCCTGTGTCCAAACACCCCCAAAGAGAATTGTTCATTCCAAGAACTATACTAATTATGACTTCATAATATATTGAAAGGATCATTGAGTCCTCTGAATCCTAAGTTTATCTAATTCTTTTATTGTTGACTTCATAAAACTTTTACTAGAACAATAATCGGTTTACCTTCGTTCCTTAGTTCTCTGTCATTTTTTTTTCAGTATATGAAATTTATTGTCAAATTGGTTTCCATACAACACCCAGTGCTCATCCCAAAAGGTGCCCTCCTCAATACCCATCACCCACCCTCCCCTCCCTCCCACCCCCCATCAACCCTCAGTTTGTTCTCAGTTTTTAAGAGTCTCATAGAGCATGTGTTACTTTTATATAAGAAAAATTATGCGAATATTGGGAATAAAAAATGGCCGGTATCTTAGATGACTTACATTTAAGCACATTTGTGTGCACAATCATTTGAGGTGTCACTCGTGAAAAATAGTGGGGGGACTTAGCATGTTGACTAGAGATGAACTTGGGTGCTACTATCAGCAGTTTTTGCTAGAGACTCCACGGATCTCTGAGGCGTGCAGTCACAATTCTTAGAAAAAGCAATCAAGGTTATTTCAGTAAGCAGCTGTCTCACAAACACCTCCAGGATGCCTTTGAAGGTTGAAGGATGTTGATCAAAGCAAAGCGTCTTGTGAGGCTTCAGAGATATTTCAGCAGGACATTAAAACAAAACGAGGGAACTGACATCAACTTCACTCCCCATGTTGTTGTGGTTTGTCCTATGGGCACCAAGCCTCTGATATTATGCATGCACGAAGATTTAGATGACAATGCATTGCAGTTGCCATAGCAAAAAACAGCATAATGTCTATTAGTGTATGCTCCATGGTCCACAAATAACTTAGGAAAGAAAGCACCGCGTTTGCTAGGATTAACTTCTCTTTCATGGGACGAAATGGAATTTACAATCACCTCAATGGCTGGCTTTGAAACTTTGCCTTTCCCCAAGGAAGAGCTAAGGACAGGTCATACAGTAGCACTACAGAATTGAATTCTGTATCAGCTGTGCACACAGGGACAAACAGGAGACCCCAGATTGTCCATCTCTGTCTTGGCCTCCTGAAGAAAAATGATCACTCTGTGTTAACTGGTAGAACTCAGCAAGGCAGAAAGACATTGATTTTCGAAGGCAAAGTCTTAAAACTCTAGTGAATAGATTTGCAAGGGCAAAAACCATTTTCTTATCCACATTCTATCAGAAATACTTAAAAGTATTAAGAAATTCCATAAATGGCAACAAATACAGGTACACATCACTTCCTAAGTTCTATCAAAGTCACAGCATTCTGAAACACCCAAGAACATGAAATAAATTTGAAGAAAGAACAGTCAGAAATTTCAGTGAATTATTTCAAGACCCCCTATAATAAAAGAATTAGTTTAAAAATCCTAATTTTTGTTACTCTCACCATGTAATTGTTTCTCTGTACAAAATGATCAACTCAAAGTCCTCCCTGAAAGAGAAACATACTGGTCATCCTATTATGGGCACTGTTAACATGCTTACATGATATAGGGGAAGGAGAAACCACACCCACAGCTTCCTGCTTTCTCTGTCTCTTTCTCTCTCTCTGTCTCTCTCTCACACACACACACACACACACACACACACACAGACACACACACACACACACACACACACACACACACTGGAACATTTATGTATATCAGGGAGCTCTCTGATGTTTCTGGCTCTTCCTTTTTCCCCCTTTTATCCTTCAACCTAGGAGAATAGAATCAGAAGGCAGAAAGAGCTCGATTTCAGTTCTTTTTCATCTAATCCTCAAGAAAAATCAGACATTGTCTCAACCACCAAGAAGGTAACCTAGATTCTGAAACTGAGGGAAGTACCAGAGTATAATTGTGACTTGTTACACCTTATAACCTACTATTATGTCAGATTGTCCATGTGATTTAGTGAAATTCAATCTATGTTAACTGGATAGAGGAAAGAAGATACACAAAGTAGAAGAAATTCACAAAATCTGGGTTGTTTTCATTAATAGCGTACACACTGATGTGAGAAACTGAGTTAAACTAAAGTTTGAACTTCCTTTAGTGTTTATATCTGGTAACTGCTATACACTGTTATATTTTTATTTTGATTGTGAGACCTGAGGTACTCGATTTGGCCTCAACCCATATTTCCAAGCATCATACCCAATGCTTTATGCTTTTCCTGTAGTAAACTGTATTGGTTATCCCAAATCTGTCCTTGCACTTTTGCCTCTGACCTTTTGCTATTACTGTAGTGTTCGCTCACCTGGAATACCATGATCATTGCATCTTTGCCCAAAGGACCTAGAACAGTTTCTTACGCCCTCAATGAAAAGTATGAAATGTGACATTATTTCAATCTGTTTTGCTATTGGAACTTGATCAGGCCATTACTATAGCACTTAATGCATACTGATTTTTCTTAGGTTGAATTCTATACATCTTAAATTGTAAATTTCTTGAGGGACAGGACCATATATTACTGTATTACTAGACCTATTAAGAGAATGTGTCTATTAAGAGAATAGTCCCTGGAGTCACATAGACTAGAGATGATACCTAGCCTTTGCAACCTAGAGGCAAAATTTTTTACCCAAAATTGGGTAAAATTCTTAACTTCTCTGAGCCTCAGTTTCCTAATTTGTACCTCAGGGCTATATCTCATATCGTTGTGGTGAGAGTTGATCACGATGGTGGATTTAAAGTTTTCCGCACAGTGTGTGGCACATAGCACACAATAAATACTGTTATTGCAGTTTCACCCCTGAAGTAACTAGCATAGGGTTAAGCTCATATTGAATCTTCAATAAAAATCTATTAATTGCTTCATGCATGAATAAATGAAAATGCCTTCTTTTAAAAGTCAGTGGAGTTGCTTAATCTATTTTTTTTTAATTTGTGAGAACTAAGGGGAAGTAACTGAAAAAGTTAGTTCTATGTGTAACAAATAAGGTCTGCTGAAACATCTACAAACCAATTGGGGAGCACTGTAATTGGTGACCCAAATGAATTTTCTCCTGGAGGCAGCTCCTTGGAAGAATAAGGACATGCAAAGATATGCAAAGAGTATCATCCAGCTGCGACAAGCTTATTAGCTCTCTCATTGACTCTACAGAGAGAAACTCACCTGCTACAGCTCTGTCTGGGAATCCTCGGGGGCGCAGATGGCCTCAACTGCACAGTCACAGCCAATGTACACAGTTAACCAGGTCATCAGCCTGGGAATGGCCCTCATTCAACCTGCCTGTCCTTGTTTGGGCTGTGGCAGCGCGTATATGACAAAGGAAAATCTTGGCATTATATATGCCCTATGGAAATACATCTTTACAATAAATCAAGAACATCCTAAAAATTGAAGGTGAATTAGAAATGAAATTGTCCATCCAAAGTATATAGACTTGTCCACAGAGAAAGGAAAATTTTTGAAATATTCTTATTACTCTTAACTTTAAAAGTATTTGTGTAATTTCCTATTATGACTATGATGAGGGAGCATCGGGACAAGCTGAGGACAAAGAATAGGCTAACAGCACCCTGCCCCCAGGTGGAATATGTGTGTTATTACTGGGACATTCCTGGCTACCCAAGAACAAAGGAAAGGGGTTTAAGTGCTTGCCACGGTGATGTGGGAAACTAAGGCAAATGAAAAATTAAATTTTCTTACCGCCTATAGCCCATTGACAAGTCTTTGAAATTGACAGAGTCAGCTCCCTCTAGGAGCTCAGTTGTCTCAGTGATGACACTTTGCTAGGGGTAAAAGAGAATCTTAGCTTAACATTATCCCAACTTCGTGCATCCTGTAAGTCTGCTTCCTTGATCTCAACTGCCCCAAGATATTTGCTGGCAATCATACTGCAAGCTTATGGCCCCCTGATATGCATCTGAAGGGTCTCATGACAGGTTTTACTGAACAGTAATAAATGGCCTTTCACTAGTAACAGCTAGCCCTTGAAGGTCCTGGAGGCTTTGCTTCCAAAATTCTTCAGAGACTTACTCTATCCCTAACCCACTCCCAACCTGAGGGTATATAACAAGTCACCTGTCATAACCCCAGTGCAGTTTTTCCTGCCTACGGGTCCCGCCCCCCCCCCCCCCCCCGTGCTTTAATAAAATCACCTTTTTGCACCAAAGACGTCTTCAAGAATTCTTTCTTGGCTGTCGGCTCCAGACCACCACCCTACCATCACCCCAAAACTTCATCAACTAAAATAGATATCCATAGTGTTTCTTGAGCTGACCATGGTGCTCCATTGTTAAAATTGGATAGTATAATTCCCCCACATCTGTAATTTATAGTGGAGGAAACCAGATAATTTTCTTTTTGTTAAATTAAAAAAAAATTAATGTTTATGTATTTATTTTTGAGAGAGAGAAAGAGAGTGTGTGCATGTGTGAGCAGGTGAGGGGCAGAGAGAGAGAGGGAGAGAGAGAATCCCAAGAAGGCTCCATGCTTACAGCTCAGAGACAGATGTGGAGCTTGAATGTGAGATCATGACTTGAGCTGAAATCAAGAGTCTGAAGCTTAACCGACTAAGCCACCCAGGTGCCCCCAAGATAATTTTCTTTACTTGAAATGTAAATGTCATTTGGGGGCTCCTTTCTCTTGAGATTTAGAAAAGGTTATGTGAACCACAGTCCCATGGCCTGAGCCAAGAGTTCTGAGACTACCTGGGATTATGATCTGTTGATCACCTCTATTTCTGGACTCATGCTTTTGGGTTTTTGTGGCTTTTTTTTTTTTTTTTTGCCTCTGTAAAATCTTTGTTCTATACAACATTAACCTAGATGTGAAACTGCCCCTTTGCTGATTTCTACAAGACTTTGCGATTTTAGATTTACTGTTGATTTTGGGGTCACAGGGAGGCGCCACAATGTACTCTGATCAGTAAAAAAAATGTAACATTTCAAACTGAACACTTCACCTCTTAAAAATCCTTCCAGTCACATCGCTACCAAAAGCAGAGCCCGTATTTCATCCTCCAGCTTTTTGCTATTTCTCTGGTTCTTTTCTCTTTCTGCTTCATCTTTTCCCTTTCGTCCCTTTTCTTTTTCCTAGAACAAACAGCAAACACCTACAAACTTCCTCTTATCAGATAAAGTCGGTATTGTATGCGGGGAGGCTTCCTTGGTTGGAATTCCAGCACTGGGACCTCCAGTGATGTGACCTTGGATAAGTCACTTAACCTCAGTCTCATCATCTGTAAAATGGAAGGGAAAGAATGCATATCTCATAAACATAGTTATAATGATGAAATGAAGTAACATGTATAAGCATTCAGAACAGTTTTTGGCACGGAGCAAGCGACAAAAATGTTTATTAAAAAATTACTTATTTTGTTATTGTTGCTTGGACTCTCTCAGCACCTAGTCTACAATTTCAGTGACTTATCAAGATAGTTTCCAGCAAAACAACCTTTTTCTTCCTAGGAGGAATTCTGCTGCCAGATGTTCAGGGAACACTGGTTTCGTGTTATTGGAAGTGATTTCATCCTAGAAATCATTTGTAAAATATTGGTGTCTGCTATTATTTTATATCATGTGCTAAAATACTTGAAGGAGGACACATTTACAGATAAGCTGTAACCAATCTAAGCACTTTATAATATTAAATCTATGGAACATCATCCCATAGGGCTTATGATGATTGGACAATGAATATTGTATAATTTCTTTTTAAAAAGCTTATTAAAGCTTTTCAAGTTCAAAGGCAATTCCAGAATAAAGTCATTTTTGTTTGGACTGTAACACAGAAACATTATCACCCAAAGCAAAAAGGGTTTTGTGTGAGTGTGTGTGTGTGTGTGTGATGCTAAAATGAAGCTGTTTTTAATTCCAGCAATGTACTAGGCAATGACCTAGACCAGTCAGCTATTTAAACTTGCTTCTATATCAGTATTTCCTTCGATGAAATGATAAGCAGAACTATTTAAGGTCATCTCCTGGGTAAAGGGATAGCATGTGGACAGTTTCTCCTAGGACATTTTAAAATCAAAACGGACATAAAAGACGAGTGGTGGGAAGGGGAAAACTGATGAGGCAAAGTTCAGTGCCAAATTATCTAAGGAGCAAGAAAAATTATGCTGGGAATGCACACCTCCAGCTGCTCCAACTGGCCATCAGCTCTATCTGGAACCTTGTTACAAATGCAAATTGCAAATTCTGGACCCCCTCCCATACTCAGTCACACTCAGAATCTTTGCAGGAAGGATCCAGGAATCTGTTTCACAAGCTCTCCTAGTGATTGTTATGTGTGCTCAAGTTTGAGAGGCCCTGAAGAATACGCATTTTTGAGTTGTCCATGTTCCAAAGAAACAGTGAAAAATCCAAAGAAAGAGTGAGCAAATTTAATTTGGCATTTTATTTTATTTGAAATTTGCTGTTTAATTTCCTTGATTAAGCCAAGGTACTCCTTTATTTTCCCTGCTTTGAGAGTCACATGAGAGATAATAATTTCATTTGGAATTCTAGGATTATTTGAGTAAACTTAATAACTGGAATGAAAAAAAATCCTGTCAAATTTAACCTTACATGTGGTAGAAAGCCCTGAACAATTGGGTGTCAATTTCTCTAAAACGATGCTATGTCCTCTTTATTTATCTGTGTATTTTTGGCAATCTACATAGAATCAGGATGTATAAGGGGACTGAGAAGACAGGATCATTTTACCAAGGCTTCTGAAGATGCCAAGTCTTAATCCAGGTAGATAATGATGGGTGTTTTGTTAGATCCACGATTGTCCATCAAGGGCTAATGTGGAATCTGAGGTTCCAACACCGAAAGTGATAGAAAGATTTTTATATATTGAACAACAAAGCAAGAGTATGCCAGAAACAGGAGTTTCAAAAAGTTTTCTTATTAGAATCTACGTTTGAATAAAGTGATGTAAAAGTCATTATCTATTCTAGGAAGAAAAACTTCTTCAAAATAATTATTTTTGAAGATGTGAATGTTTAGCATTGTTAAGCAATAAAGTAATAAATATACAAATTATAAATACAATTAATTCATTTGTAATAAAATAGTATGCGTTATTGATTTCAAACTTCAAAGCTATAAACAAACACTCTCCTGTATTAAAGTTTTCCATTTTCTCACCAAATGATACATTCAATCTTTAATGAATCTGAAATAGTACTGTGTTGATATTACAAGTGAGGTAGAAAATATTTTTCTTTGAAATATAACCTTAAAATATTTGTTCAGCCATCCTTAAGATAAAAAAAAGTGCAGAAATGTAATCTTACACAATTTCTGAAAAAATGTGAAGTTGTAAAAATGGAATACAAACGGAACAAGAAAAAAAAAGAAATTTGATAGGCAGAAATATCCTCAGTTATTAATAAAGCATTAAAAATATTCCGGAAATATAAATGGTTACCGCAGGCTGCCAGGGTTTAGATACAGTGTATGGCATTTCTTATCCAGTAAAAATATAATAAGGGCAAATTTAGATTCCTGTTATGCTCCTTATAAGCTTATAAGAACTAACCATGTAACTGAAGCATCATAACAATGTTATCAACATATTACTATTTATATTTCTGAAGTATGACACATTACTGATAATGCTGCTTTATTATAAGTAAGTAGCAATTATATGTGTCAGTGTAGGGAAATAATATCTATTTGCACCCTCACCCTACATGTTAAAAAATATTTTATAGAAAATTGCTTTCTAGTTTCTTCCAAAATTAAATGACATATTTTCAGTTACATTTGGCAATTCCAAAAGTTCATTTTTCTCTTTCTATTTAAGAAAGTACATATTTTAAAAAATAAGCTGCATCATTAATATAACTTTAAGCAACGTCAGTGCGGGGGGTGGGGGAGTCTTAAATTACATATGTATGTATAAAAGAGGAAATAAAGGGAGGCAGTCAAAACTGGGATCAAAAGACACATGACATTTTCAATAAAATTGTTATTTATATTAGAATTTCACAGACAACACAGAAATAAGAAATCAACCAAGAATATTTGTTTTCTCATTAAAGGTAGTAGTTCTTTAAAAAACTCCCCCAATATTGAGTGAAAACTGATTTAAAATTTTAAGTCAGTTGTTTGTTTTTGTTTTTGTTTTTAATTCTAAAATCCTCCTGTCTTTAACCTGTGGGAATCTTTGACTTGGCTCCTGTGTCCTTTTGACATGATCCCCATATCCTTTGATAAACTTACTTGTTTTCTGGTATAGTAAGATTTCCTGCCCTAGACCTAGAATTGGCCATTTTGTCCTCCTCAGTAGTCCTGATTCTTTTTAATAGTGAATATTTTTTAGAGACCATTACTGTGGTTAAGGATTGCTATGAACAATTTTTTTTTTTTTTTGTAAATACTGACTTAAATGTTCCTAAAGGAATTTTTTCCTGGTTCTCTAGGATTGGTACCAATTTGATCTTCTTTGCTCACATCCAAACTGGTTATTGTCATTTTTAAAATTCCAATTTCATAAGGAAAAAATAAAGTATTTGCATTTTTATGAACATTTATTCATTTATTACCAAGATCGAATGTTTTGTTTATATTCTTTTATATTTTGTATTGCCTGTACATGCTTTCAGTTTGTTTGCTATATTCTTTTTCCATATACCAAGAATAGAACCCCTCTCTCTCATAAATGTTTTGAAATGAAGTCTCCCTAAGACTATTCTATTTTACAAATAATATTTAATATATTATGAATATCATTTGAAAATGTTATGTTAGTTAACACTAGCAGAACTATAACACATGATGAAGGAACATTTATTGTGAGAAAAAGCTCTGTTTACCTAATCTAAAAATTCAAAAAAACAAAAATTAAAAATGCATTTATAGGTTTATATCAATCAAGACATGCATCTTTGATTTTCTTGGATAGTCATGAGTTTTAATATCCGATTCCAATGTTTCTAAAATTATACTCAGAATTGTTAAAAATCATGCATCTGATCTTTAGTCATAAAATATTAGCATTATTTGTACTTAGGAATCTTAATGGGACTAAGTTATGAATAGCTTTGTGGAAATAGATGTTTTCATTAAAAAATAAAAATTGGCTAAATATACTTTGGATAAACAGATTAAGAATAGAAATGTATATTTTTAAGGAAAGCCACATAATTGTTGTAAAGACACCTGGACTGGAAAGGAGAATGCTAAGAAATTCTACAAAAAATGTTCTGTCTATCCCAACTCTTTTTTTTTTTTTAATTTTTTAAATGTTTATTTATTTATTTTCAGAGACAACATGAGCAGGGTAGGGGCAGAGAGAGAGAGAGAGAGGGAGAGAGAGAATCCCAAGCAGGCTCCACACTGTCAGTACAGAGCCTGATGTAGGGCTTGAACCTACAAACTGTGAGGTCATGACCTGAGCTGAAATCAAGGGTCAGACGCTTAACTGACTGAGCCACCCAGACGCCCCTTTCCCCACCCTTACAAACTGACCACTGTGGTTACATTGACATGTATGTTTCGGGGTCATTGTTACTTCCAAATATGTTTTAAATTGTATAAATTAGCAGGGAATTGATATCTGTGTATGATGGAAGCTAGGTACACACTGAAAACATATAAAATAATGCCCAAGATGTAGGTATTAGCAGATCACTATTTTTTGGTTTTATTACTTGATTTAATAATATGCAAGTTGAATTTCTGCTTAAGCCAAAAACATCTTCAAATCTTCCTAGAAGTGATAGAAAACACTAAATATGACCCACTGCAGTGTAAAAACACACAATGCTATAAACTAAAATGACAGGATGGGATTATCTTCAATATTGAGATTTTAGTACTTTCTGTGCAGTCATCAATTAAGACCTACTCTCATATGTGATTTTGCACAAATCCATTATTTGTAGTAAAACATAAGTGATGCTTTCTTCTCCAAACCTTCAGCTAATGAAAAATGTGTTTTTAATGTGGTTTTTATACAAATCCATCTTTATTTGTAAAAAATAATATACAACTAAATACTATTGTTAATAATTTTTGTTATAATAACTAATATTATTTGTTTTTTAAAATCAAAGTTCATTTAGTGATAATGTATATTTTATAATAAAATTATAGTAAAATACTGACATTTGATAGTTTAAACATGTAAAAATCATGTATTCACATTTAATGAGGAAATTTAATTAGGAAATTCTTAGTTCACAAATGTCTGTATATTTTATTGATAGTTCATGAGAACGTTATTACAAATTTTTTCAAGATACAGAACAAAATTCACAGTTAGGCTTGACATTTAATACACAAAATTTTATGCTGAATCTACTGACATTTTTGTTAGTAAGGTACACTTGAAATAATTGATTCAGACTACAGATGAATTGGCATTTTATCGTGTAACCGAGGTCTATATTGGCTTTACAATATGTCTAATAAGCAATACTTTCACCAATAATAAAGTGTTTTCTCTGTGCAATGCAACTGGTTCAGACACTTTGCTGCTTTCAATACTACCCTCCGCTCCCAGCCCTCCGCCCTTGGCAAAGACATGTCTTTGTTATATTAAATACAAAGATGTAGGGGGCGCCTGGATGGCTCAGTCAGTTAAGCATCCAACTTCAGCTCAGGTCGTTAGCATTTCGTGAGTTTGAGCTACATCAGGCTGTCAGCACAGAGCCTGCTTCGGGTCCTCTGTCTCCCTCTCTCTCTGCACCTCCCCTATATGCATGCATGCTCTCTCTCTCAAAAACAAATAAACATTAAAGAAGAAAAGATGTAAGAATATTACATTTTTGGAGGAAATTTCCCTAAAACCATAAAGTCCTGTACCATCTAATACTGGAAAGAGACAGTAGAGTATCAAAGTAGAAGCAAATACAAGGAAAGAGAGTACTATTTTTTTTTATTATTATCAGTAATAGTGATATTATCAAAAGCACAGCAGGCAAAAACACTAACAGCAAAGTTTGAATGATCACTCGGCAGAGCTATGAAGAAAGGAATTGAAATTAGTAGAATTGAATTGAACAGTTCAATTGAAGAATTGAAGAAAAGGGTTTAAAATTAGAAGAATGTTGCCGTTGTCCAGGCAAACAGTGATAAGGAGCAGAGAAACAGCAAGGGTATTACAAATCCCGAGAAGGGAACTTGTCAGCGCAAATAGTGTAGGCAGGAGTATACTACTGTATACTAGTAGGTTCATACTGGTTGTAAAAATATTGAACTCCTTCCATACCCTTGGGTAAATAGCTGTTGAACCAAGCCCCTGACTTTTATTCAGCCCATTCCCTGAAAACTCCAGATTTCCCTATGAATCAAAAACTGTAGTTTCAAGGAACCTTACCAAAGGGCGTCTTGAGTCCTATTTTAGCACTAAAGCTGGCATCCCTCTGATGCATTGATGCCTGTGTCACTCAGATTGTTAAGTGTTTTTAAAATCACTTCTGTCTTTAAGAAAAAGATGTGGATTTCTTTTCTGCTTATCCTGCTCAGCGCTTGATAGGCACTTTCAATATGAGGACGTATGTCTCTCTCCCAAGAAGTTTCCCAGCTGACACCTCGTCAATGACTTTTTTTCCTCTTCGTTTTTTTCTATTTTATTCTTCTGCAACCCCTATTACACTACTTTTGCATGTATGAATCTATTCTATGTGTTTCTTATCAGGATTGTCCTATTTTTAATGTAACATCATGTCAAATTATTAATGTAACACTATTTAATGACATGCATGATTAGAAAGTCATTCTTGATTCCTCTGTTATTTTCATTTTTTTTTCTGGGGAGAATTAATCTTCTGGTTGATTTCATGACTGCTTCACTTACTATGAGATTTATTCTGGTGTTTTGAATCGTTCATCAAAAAGAAAACTTCCTTCTTTTCCTACCTATTCTTATTCCTCTTCCTTCTTTGCTCAAACTCCACAATGTCTGACAGTTTTGTAAACGTTTCTTCCTGTCCTTCTAGAGGTCCTAATCTAGGTTCAGTCATACATCGATAGCTCAGAGATCTTGATAAAGTGATGATTTGGGAAGTTGCAGTCACTGAGAGTCATAGCTTATCTTAAGTCTTCATCTACCAGGATATGTCCATCACCTTCTTCCCTGGGCTTTCAGCTTTATATGGGCAGCCATAATTTGGGGTAATTGAGACGTTAATTTTCTGTTTTCTTCAGTAGACAGAGAAGGGAAGCCATGACCACACATTTCATGTAGGGAGCCTGGGTCCAGTCTGCTCTACCTTCTTCATATGAAGAACTTTGAAGCTCCTTTATCTGATAGGACTAGAGCTCCCTCCTTCCAAACTTGAGGTTCTTTAGACTAGAAAGAGGTTCCTCTTTCATTCTGAGACCAAAGCAGTATTTATCTTTCTATGTGAACACCAGTGTTTCACTTAACTTTTACCATTTTATACTTTATCATTTCTATGGGCTTAGGAGAGGGGAAGATGGTGCTTTTATCAGTCACGTTTCTAGCAGGAAACAGATGGCACGCTCAAATTAGGATAATTCAAGGCAAGTTTTAAAAAGGGACCACTGAAAAAAATGTTGTCAGGGTGTAGGGAATCGAAATCGATACTGTCATATTCTAGAGCTAGTATGGAGGAGAAACTGAAGACGTGAGGAAAGGAAATGGTGAGCGTATGGACAAAGAAAAAAAAAAAAACAACTCCGGCTCTCTCTCCTCTCCTTCACACGTACACACAAATTTATGAAACATGTACTTGGGGGTGCATTTTTCAATTTGCATCTTACCTTACCCCCAACACTGGCTTATGAATAGGTCACATGCATGGATCCTTTATTTAATGAAACAGGACAGAGAGATAAACTGTAAGCCTATATACAGCCTTATCACTGAAGACTCAGAACAACCTGAAAAGGTTAAAACATTAAGTATACCATATGCATTTAAGAGAATGCATGGAGTTCATGCATTCTAAATCATTTTAGTCATGATGCTGCTGCACATTTATGTTTTGTACATTGGCCTAGATAACTTCTGTTTGTCATTCCCATGGCAGAGAGGAGGGTAGTGAAGTATGGGGATGGGCTTGTTTCATTACTATGTGTGTATGTATATGGGTGTATGTGTAGGAAATAGGAACGGTTGGATTTTTTGTTTTTTTAGTGCCAGCACTAAATTCAGGTGTGTAATACCCACACCTGAATGGAGACACATGGGTGTTGCTTTTTACTCAGACTTTTATTTTTAAATGCCAGCTTACTTCCTTTCTTTCCCTGATTTCTATCTTTTCATCACCTTCCCCAAGTAGAGACTTGACTAGGATTGCCTCAGTAAGAGAAAAATCCAGGACATCACAGGTAGAGACATAAAGACCAGTGGGCTTGCAGTGAAAAATTTGGTGGTGGACTTTGGCCAGCTGATTTAAGGAGCGAAACTCTCTGAATATCAGGTTCTTCATCTTTGAGGGGAAGGTGTTTTTGTCCTGAGGTTCCAAACCAAAAGGGACTGACATAGGTGAAACTTCAGATTATCATTAGAATGGTGGTTATCTTTAGAGAGGATCAGAGGAAAGAAACATGCCCAAGGGCCTGAGAATGGGCCAGAAAAGGAAATGCAAGGGAGTGCACTCTGGCCAGGAAGAAGAAATATCCTTGAAGACAAAAGGTCTCCAGTAAAATGTTTTCCTCACTTTTACTCAACGTGCCAGCAATGCTCCCATGTTGGATTCTTGGCAATGTGTGTTTCCTCTGCCTCTACCAGATATTTGCCTGGTAAACTCTCTTACCTCTTTCAAGGTAATCAGAAATCATCTTAATGACGCTTACACTGATTGCTCCTATTCGATACTACAACCTATAGCCCTCAGCACTCCTCATCTGCTTTGCCTGGTTCCATTTCTTTCTATAACATTTATCACATTCTAATGTAGTCTATAATTTTCTTGTTTATCATGTCTATTTGTTTTTTTCTATTGTTTGACAATACCTCATTGTCCCGACAACACCTGCACTGGAATGCGGGCTCTATGTTGGCAGGGATTTCTGTCCGTCTGTTCACCTAGGTTGGTGCTCAAGAGAGAGAAAGCACTTCATAAATATTTTCCAAACGAATAAACGTGTCACTCTAATCGTGCGAAGCACCCATACCCAGATTTCCCTGGGTGCCAGCTAAAGAATGTCATACATCATCATTGGAAGACTAGTTGGACCCTGACCATAAGGACAGATCACAGGGCCTTGGGAGACTTTGGAGATTGGTGACCAAGTTAAGGAAATTCCCTATGGCGCTCTACTCTATGTTTCTTCTTCTAACGTACCATCAAGGCCATTATACCCATTATACCCATTGTCTCAGCGTACAGTGGAAAGGTTCTCATTCCAGGCGGTGGACAGTCAGATCATGTCCCCAGAGGAGGACAGACACATATCGTTTTTACATTCCACTAGATAATAATGGTTTGCTTACTATTTCGTCATTTTTAGGTTGTGCATTGATCCTATTATTTCTTTCATTAATCTAGGGAATGCCTTTGTCTTTTTTTTTTTTTTTTTTTTTTTTTACTGTGGATTACCCTGCTTTTGTGAATCCCATTTCTTTCTCTTTCTAGGTTTACGTTTTCACTTTGTTGAACACATGCTCCAGTAGTTAGTACAGAATGGGTAAAAAGGAGGTAAAATTTTTGATCGTTGGTATTACTAAAAATATCTTTATTCAACCCTTGCTTGAGTCAACATTTGGTTACATGCAGAATTCTATGCTGAAAATAATTTTTCTAAATGATCTCAAGGTTTTATTCCCCCTTATTTTCAAGCTCCTAGTATTTCTTTTGAGATTTTCTAAGTTTTGTATCTATTTTATCTGTTATTTTCCCCAAGCTACAAATAGGATCTCTATTTCAGGATCTCTACTTTCTCCATGATGTTATGAAAATTTACATTGATATATCTTGTTGTGAGTCTTTCTCCATTCATTATGCTGGCACTTGACATGCCCTTTTAAATTTGGAGATACATGTCTTTTAGTTATGAAAGGAAATCTTATATAATTTCTTTAATATTTTTCACTTACCTATTTTTCTCTGCATTTTTTTCAGAACCTGTGCATTTTGGGGTTGGACTTCTTAGCTGTTCCTTTGTTAAAATTTTTTTTTTCATATTTGTCCTTTCTGAATTTGGGGTTCATTTTCTGTGAGATTTCTTCAACTTCATTTTTCAACCATCCTGTGAATGATATTTGTTTCTGTTGTCATATCTTTAATATTTGAAGGCCATATTTTTTTATTCTCTGCAGGTTTCTTTTTTTAAATAGCATCTTGTTCTTGTTCTGTATTTCTGACAGGATTTAAGATTTTTATGCATTCATTTCTATTTTCTTATCTTTATTTTCTCTGAGTTCCTTTTAGGGGTATTTGGCTGTTATCTTTCATTTTTGAATGTTGTCACATGTCTACTGATATCTGCCTGCTTATGAATAATTATATCAATAAAGCAGACATAAAAAATAAAAAAATAATAAAAGGCAGCTTATTAACAAATCATAAAACATGGATTAGAAACCCTGAACATATGGGTGGCCCAAGGTGAATGATGGGATCCATTATTGGATAATCAGGTAGACACATGGCTCTTTTATCAAGCTATTCACAATTCCTAGGTGTTTTCTTCTAAGCTGGCTAGTTTCTTTGGAAAGAAAACCATGCTCTCCTGATTCTCAGGTTCTTTCCGATTGTCTGTGACTTTAACCATGGTGCTACATTATATTCCCTCATGTCTATTTCTTCTTCCACTGCTAATACTACCTCCTTGGCTGTGAGGATGGTATAAGCTTGTCTGCTGGTAGGAGTTGCGCTAGGAGGAGGAGATGAAGTAGTGATGGCAAGTCTCAAGAATAAGTAGTCTCACTAAATCTGTTTTCAGTATGGGACCCCATCCCTACCCTCTGTTGTGGCTGGTTCCTTGTGCTTTATTCTTTAGCAAAAAAATATATACACTTATTATTTGTCAATTCCATTTCAATAAAACTGGAGTAAAGTTTTTGGATGTTTTGGAGGATGAGAGGGCTCTTCGAGATGTGGGCGATGCATACTGTCTTGTGCCCTTGGCGAAGAAAACAGAGGGGTTGTGCACGTGCGTGTATCTGTTGCACTTTGCAGTCTTCTAAAATCTCAAGACTCCATTAAGTAACCTACATTGGTCTATTAACTCCTATTTATGAGTGTGGAGTGCGCCTTTTACTTTGTATGCTGGTAAAGTTTGTTCATTTTACAAAGGGAAAAGACCTATATTTCTATTTTCTAAGAACATTAACTGATCATCGGAAACCCCGGTGTCCTAAACCATTTTTAATGACAAAATAAGATAAGAAAAAAAATCTTTCAGTAATAAAAAAATTAATTTTACTCTCCCCCCCCCCATAGAAACATGAGAAATTTAATGTTATCAGCTGAGAGGAAATAATGAGCTATAGGTAGAAGGAGTCCAAAGTAAAAATAATTCCCCCCACCAAGTTACTTCTTCCAGTTATTTCACGGCAGTCTTCATTCACAGTATTTTATTTTGGAGATTTCACTATAAATGAGCATAGCTTAAAAGCTAAGCAATCTATGAGTTTTTGTTGTGGGGTTTTTTTTGGGGTTTTTTTTTTGGCATGGTTTATGCAGGCATCTTGGTTATACTTCCCTTAAGATTTTTCTAGACTACAAGTGTTGTAACTATGCTATAAACACTTGGGCATCAACTGCATATGTTAAATAATCAAATATGTTGATTTAACTAGGTCTACAGACTGGGAAGTCAAACTGAATTGGAAGGGAGTGGCTGGGAAGTTAGAAGCTGTGTCAGGTGCCCTCAGTATTATCTTGGTATTTGCTAGAAGGACTCATAGAACTCATAATATAGTTGTACTTATGGCTAAGATTTATTAAATGAAAGCAAAATTGTCAAATGGTAAGGTACATGGAGCAAAATCTGGAGGAAAGCAGGTGCATTCTTCCAAGAGTCCTCTCCCCATGGAGTCTCTTAGTTCCTTAATTCCACCAACAGTAAATTGGTCTATCAGGGGAGCTCCTTAGAGATTGAATGCCAAGGGTTTTGTTTTGTTTTGTTTTGTTTTTTTTGTGTGTTTTGTGTTTTTTTTTTTTTTTACTGGGGGTCAGTCAGATAAGCAACCTCTGCCCAGCATGTACAAAAATTTGAGATTCCCAGACAAAGAAAGTGGTTGTTCAGCACAAACCATAGAGTTTTAGGCACAATGAGTCAATATTATCAATTAGGGAATGGGAGGCACCTTCATAAAATCCAAATTCCCAGATGCCAGCCAAGGACCAGCCTTGCAAGCAGGTCTTTCTTAGGATAAGAATCTCAGACTTGCTCTGTTAACCCGTTTCTGAGGGGGGAAAAAAGGCAAATAAAGGGACTAAATGTTATCCAACGTCTCTGTGTTACGATCTTTGATAGGTGTTTTTATAGCCTATTCAATTTTCATGAATTCCAGCGGCAGAACTGCTGGGGCTGAAGGATGAGAAGATATAATGAGAAGCTCCCTTTGTCCCAGCCCTTGATCACCTTGAAGACTCTGTTTTGTACATGAGGCTAATTACAAAAGTTTAGAATTGCCATTCATTCCCAGCCAGTGTGTTTCAAGGATTCATATCTGATTTGGGGATTCATTTTCTCCTATGGACCGCACTGGTTGGACTCCCCACCAAGAATGTAAGCATGCGAGAGGTAGTTTTATATTTCTCCGCGGAGTGGGTATATTTGGAAAATGAGAAATCAAAACACATATGAATGTGTTTAATTGGATGATGAATTTTCTCCCTAACAGACACAGTCTGTCCATAGCACAGGGAAATGGAGCAGGGATCAATACTTTTGTCATCCTCACTCCCTTAGATTTTTTTTTTTTAATGTTTATTTATTCTTGAGAGAGAGGGAGACAGAGCATGAATGGGGGAGGGGCCGAGAGAGAGGGAGACACAGAATCCAAAGCAGGCTCCAGGCTCTGAGCTGTCAGCACAGAGCCTGACGTGGGGCTTGAACCCACAAGCCGTGAGATCATGACTTGAGACGAAGTCGAACACTTAACCGACTGAGCCACCTAGGCACCCCTAGATTTTTTGTCTATCCACATACCCTCATCACCATTTTTCTCCACCCAGCTGCTATTGGGGAACTCCTTCTCCTTATCTTTTAACCTATGACTCAAGGAGGGTTTGACAATATCACCTTACTGACCCCATAGAGTTGAGCCTGTATTCAAGCTAAGCCGGTCAGAATCCACTTCTATCCCCACTACCTCTTCTGGAAGGGAAGTGGGTGGGAAGAGCTCTTTCCTCTCTGGAGGGTTAGTTGGAAACGATGTGAACTTAGAAGCTGTTGGTAACATGCAGGGGAGAAGGAAGACTAGTGACGGAGAGAAGCAGAGGCTGTTCTTTCTTGGTCTTAGCTCTGCCCCATCCCTCTTCTGTTTGTCAGCCTTTTTATTGGCCTCATTCAAGTTGCATTTCTGCCTCTATAAGCCACAAGGACCCTGAACAATAGAAGGGTCTATCACACCTAAAGAGCATTCTTGGAGAGAAGAAAACTAAACTTGGGGTTCAGGCTCTCTCAGTGAAGTACTAAGGAAGGTTATTCTAGGAATACATATTCATGTAAAGCCAAATGTTATTTAATAATGACGAATGAATAATAATACTTCTTTTCTAAACTTAAAGGCCTGAATTACTTGCTATGGAAAGAATAGAGATAAATCCAGACCACAGGATTAGGCCTATTTTATCTAAAATATTTCAGGGCAAATTTTCCCTTGCTTGGAAGACTAGATCAGGAACTTCAGGGGTGCCTGGGTGACTCAGGGGGTTAAGTGTCCGACTCTGGATTTCTGCTCAGGTTGTGATCTCACGGTTTGTGAGTTTGACCCCCGCATGGGCGCTGACAGTGAGGAGCCTGCTTGGGATTCTCTCTCTCCCTCTCTCCCTGCCCCCTCCTGCTTGTGTTTGCTCTCTCTTTCTTTCAAAATAAATACATAGGCTAAAAAAAAAAAAAAAAAAAAAAGGAACTTCATGGCAGGCCTGCCTGAACTAGTTCTCCTGCTGTTTGAGGAGGGTGGCCGTGTTCAGGCCAGCTCTTACCCTGAGGTGGGTATGAGGCCCAGACTTTCCTATGAGAGCTCTCCATTCTTGGTAGGAGCTTCTGAGCATGCACCTTAAAAATCATAACAATGCTTCTCTGGGCGCCCAGGTGGCTCAGGTGGTTAAGCCTCTGACTTTGGCTCAGGTTATGATCTCGCGGTTTGGTTCATGGGTTCGAGCCCTGCATCCGGCTCTGTGCTGACAGCTCAGAGCCTGGAGCCTGCTTCTGATTCTGTGTCTCCCTCTCTCTCTGCTCCTCCCCTGCTCACACTTCACCTCTCTCTCTCTGAACGATAAACATTTAAAAAAAAATCATAACAATGCTTCTCAAACAAGATGAATATCTAGTACACTTTTATTCCAGTAACTCTATGATTTTTCAAGTATTTCTGTAATAAAGCTGGAATTTGTTTTGTTGCTTCGTGTAGGAATCTAACTACTAAGAGGTGAGAAATTTGGGTGTAAATATATAGAAAAAAAGTATTCCAAATATTTGCTTGTAGAAGTATTTTAAAATATGATTTCATACATTTTCTCCAGATGATCTGAAAGAGTATTTTGTATGACTCTTTTCTAAATAATAGGAAGAAATTACCTCACTTTGTTTTCACGTCTATAAATTTGGAACATATCACACAGCAATGTGTGTCTACCTCTTGGGAACATATTGAGGATGATTATTTCCAAATAATGCTCACTTGTGCTAACATGAGTAGCTTTTTGTGCTCTATCTTTTAACAAAAAGAGCTGAGAGATGCATATCGTGTTTAGGTAGACATCAATATTTTACCATGAGAAACGCTGGAAGATTTAATTTCTCTTGGAAAATGGCAATCATACGACATTTCAAACTGATTAAGTAGAAATCTGATTATTTGGAAGTAATAGTGAAAACCCGTCTTTAATTTCATGCATTTTGGTGAGACGTCATGGAGTTCCCATGTCAGTTTAATGGAAGTGTACATGACAAGTCTGAAATAGCCCCGCCTAATATAATCAGAATGGTACGGATAGCTTTCCATTCACAAACTCAGATATTTCGGTGGTTGAGTTGAACTCCAAGACTCCTTTCAACAAATAAATGATATCATAACTGGTTGTTCATTTTGCTTTTGCTTTTATTTTGTTATACGTTAGCTGATTTCCCCCAACTTCCTAACCCAAATCACCCTCCTTACTATTCGTTTCTTTGAGCATCACGGGCCACTATCTGCTGATCCATGAATGACTTAGAAATAATTACGTTTTCGCAGATACGTGGGTATCAAAGTACGGAATAACACAATGAGATTATGTGCTCTAAGAATTTATTTTTGAACTCCTTGGACCTCCGTGTGATCCTGGATGCCACTCTGTGGTTGTACCTTTTCCTAAGTGACTTGGAGAACTGCCCTCTCCCTCACTGATGTTCAGGAAAGCGATTTCCCTTCCAACGTGCTACTGAAGTAGCTGAGCTGGTTGCTGTGTGATGTTTGCATGTTTGCCTGGTGCACATTTTCCCCCTGACGACTGCTGTCATATTGACTCACTTTGATAGTCAAAATAAGTCTTTCAAAATGTTTCTCTATACACTCCAGACTAATCAAAACCTAAAACAATCAGTCTGACTTTGTTTGCCTTTTTCAGTACCAGCAACATCAAGATAGCAGACAACACTTTCAGCTTCAAGAATGATTACCATTGCTGGAGATGTGAGAGTCCCATAGAAGGAAGCTTAACTTTCATAAAAGAAATTGTCTCTGGAGGGCTTGGAGTGGCTCAGAAAGGGCTTGCCTGGGGAATCAGGAAGACGCTATCAACGGCACAGACTCGAGGTGCCATTTCACAAAGAACTTCTTTTTCTCTCTCTTTCTCTCTCTCCACCCCCGCCAATGTTGGCAGAAATTCTTGCAAAGTTATAGAATGAAGGTGAACAGGAAAAAATTAGCAGATTCCTGTGAGTCATGGCAGTTTCAACACAACCTCTAGCTGTTCATGTGAAATTATAGTGTGGGGTATTTTAGCATGTATCAGGACGATTACCCACAGAGCAGGCTCACCTCCAAAGGTGGTACTTTATGTCATTGTGCAACATAAATTGAGAGAGAAATAGAGATGGGGTAGGGGGCCAAATGATTTGAGTTTATACCATTTTCCTCCCATTATCTTAATGTATGGTGCAGGCAGCAGACTTACTAACTTCAAACCTTCCTGGTAACAAAAGAGATCTGATCAAAATGCCAGTGCTTGAATGGCCCGCACCGTTCCTTACAGAACTGACATTAACCCTGGGGGTCCTGAGATGGCATTTAAAACAAACAAACAAAAAGGAGACGTATCTTTTTGGAACGAAGCATCAAAATGATCTCTCATAATCACTGAAATTTGAGAAGTAGGGATAAACCGAACCTCACATCCCCTTCACTGCTTGAGACAGAGCTGCGCTCAGACAGGAAGCATTTTGTTTTGGTTGTCTTAGAGCAGAGTGGGATGACTTTGCAATAACAGGAGCTAACAGTTATTGACCTCTTACTGCATGCCGGGTGTTAGGCTAATTGTTTATACTGATGCACAGTAGACTCACATCCACTCTTTGAAAGAAGAATCTATTTATCATGTCCACATTATCAATGGGGAAACTGGGGCCCAGAGAAATGAGTTTCTCTGTCTAGGACCACATTGCTAGTCAGCGAGGAGACTTTGTAGGATTTTCCTTCTCTTACAGGGGCAGGAGGATATGGGAGGGACAAAGAATCGAGAGCCGTCCCGACCTTGGAAATGGGAGATCGTTCCCATAAATGGGAGGCAGAATTCCATGCTCATCTTGCTGCATCTAGTGTCCTAACTAAAAGGGGGCCCTGGTTTTCTGAGGCAAGCTCAGCGGTATCAAACACCATTTTTGTTTGGCTGCAGATGAGAAATATGAATGCATTTGTTTCTGTTTGCACCCTTTTCCAGCTGAAAACCTTTCTTGTTAGCTGTCAACAATGTCACTTCCACATTTTCATATGATGGGTTTCTACTGCTGCTTATTTTGAAACAGAGGTGATAATTAATCTTCCCACATTCAAGCACTGCAAACATATTTCAATTTCAAATGAGATAAGACCCAAGCTGAAACACCCACACTTGCATTTTAGATAGCTTTGTGCCATGCATTGTAACTGGCCTGAATTTTCTCTGTGGCAGTCATATTATCGATGATGACTGTAGAAGTATTATTTCTAAGGGACATTCTCAGCAGAATAGGGAAGTGACCCATTAGCTTCCAAAAGTTGGAAGGAAGAAAGGAAATGAAAATCAGGTTAATGTTAGTCTTTTTTGCTGACCCTGTACACTTGGCCAAGCTTCATCCACTTGTCTTTCAACAGCAGTGTAATTTTGAAACTTACCTGTAACACCATGTAAATACATCTCGTCCTGTATTCACTGTCACTGATTTTGAGGCTTGGTCTAGTCCCAGTATATTACATTCAGAACTGTAGGGGCTCCTGTGGGGCTCAGACAGTTAAGTGTCTGACTTCAGCTCAGGTCATGATCCCACTACTCAATGGATTTGAGTCCTGTGTCAGGCTCTGTGCTGACAGCTCCAAGCCTGGAGCCTGCTTCTGTTCTGTGTCTCCCTCTCTCTCTGCTTCTCCCCTGCTTGCACTCTGTCTCTCTTTCAGAAATAAACAAACATAAAAAAAAAAAAAAGAATCAGAACTCTGAGAGACCTGTAGGTCATATGGTATATATTTATATGTATGTGTTTGGATACTGGTTTCTAGACTAGGATTTTAGTAAACATTATTTACAGATGACTTACTATCACTAATTGGGATAGTTCTATCCCAAGCCATAAAAGCGGACACTTAGAAATTCTTAAGGGGTTATATTCTAATACCTGCTGTTTATATGTATTATATATAGCTCAGTTTTTTCCATGGGGTTTCTTTTAAAGAGAGCACAAATCACATTTGAAACCCTAAAAAATGTGATTACTATTGTAGGTGTTTTTAAAACTTTTTTTAACATTTTATTTATTTTTGCGAGACAGAGACAGAGCATGAGCAGGGGAGGGGCAGAGAGACAGGGAGACACAGAATCTGAAGCAGGCTCCAGGCTCCGAGCTGTCAGCACAGAGCCCGACGCGGGGCTCGAACTCACGGACGGTGAGATCGTGACCTGAGCTAAAGTTGGACGCTTAACTGACTGAGCCACCCAGGCACCCCATTATTACAGCTATTCTTCTTCTTTTTTTTTTTTTAATGTTTATTCACTTTCTGAGAGACAGAGTGTGAGCAGGGCAGGGGGCAGAGAGAGAGGGAGACACAGAATCGGAAGCAGGCTCCAGGCTCTGAGCTGTCGGCACAGAGCCCGACGCGGGGCTCGAACTTACAGACTCATGACCTGAGCTGAAGTCGGAAGCTCAACCGACTGAGCCACCCAGGCGCCCCGCCAGGTATTGTTAAAGAGGCTATCTTTGGGGGTCTCACAACGCATAACACACATTATGGGTACATATATTTCACAGGGGAACCATGAAAAGTCTAGCTGTCTTTTTCTCACTTCTTTGTGTTTTCTCTGATCTCTTTTATGCTTCCTCACTGGGACTGGCTTCCAGGATATCTGTGACTAATCATGAGTTATGCAGGCTGCTTAGTGAAGCTTGGGGGCTGCAATTTCATAGTACCTGTAGCAGGAAGTCTACCATTTGCTCGCTCTGAGTGTTGTTATTACTAGAAATGCTTGAGATTTCCTGGTAAATAAAATTTTGCTTCATTTTATAGATACACACACATACATATATAGATTTATGAATATTTATTTACAAAAACAAAGCTGTTCATTTACTTTAGCAACCATAGCTGAGTGAAACAAAACAGAAATGTAGAGCAAAGGAAAAGGGGAAAAAAACAGCAAAATGAAAGTCATGTTCTGCCTTTTCTCACTTGTTCTATGATCCCATATTTTAGCTGTCATGTCCCACTTCTAGATTGATTTGTAAGATGTTTGTTTTAATATAAACTATATTAAGAGTTATTGATTTAGGTATTAGGTTTTGAACTTTCTTAAAGAAGAAATGAAGCAATTCTGAAGAAAAAGTTTCGCATTTGCAAGAGTTTTTCTTGGCACATGCTGACTTAGACTTTGTTTTTTTCTAGACCTAGAGGACCGTGTAAGAAAAAAGGATGATAGTTTGGGATACAGTAGTTTGGGGTACTAGGTTTTGATCTAGGAAAACCTTCTCAACATCAGTTTGGAAATTTGAAGGTAAATCTCAGAAAAGAATTGAGAACTTGAGATGTTAACTTAAAAATATGTGATCCACCAGAGGTGACATTTAGGACTAATAATAATAGCTAACACGCATCGAACACATCTTGTATGACAGGGATTGTTCCAAATGGTTTGCGGGAATTAATTCATTTAATCCACACAACAACCTTGGAAGGTAGCTATTATTATTGTGCCCATATGACAGATGAAGGAAGAGAGGAACAGAAGGGTAAGTAAATTCCACAAAATCACTCAGCTAAGAAGGGTCAGAGTCAGGCAATCCATTCGCAAAGCACAAGCTTTAGCTGATACCACAGGCTATGGTAGGGAAAGAAGACAGAACATCATGAGGTAATTCACAGTGGAGCCAATGAAGGCAGGGAATTTGTGGAGAAGAGAGCAAAAGACAGATGGCTTGGAGAGCTATTAGGAAAATCTGACTTGTATAGTTTCTCAATATCCAACGTAGAAAAGCATTTCATTAAAGGCGAGACCATCGGTGACGGGGAGATGAAGGGGAATGGAAACCTGGTAAGGATTGGCTTAGGTGGTTAGGAATTAGGAAGTATGGCCCCTGGAGGAGCTTCACTTCTAGAGCCTCTTGGATTGAAGAAGGTGGCCTCTTCAATGGCTACACTGTCAATGATACAAAGTCTGAATTTGTTTCAGAGAATCAGATATTCTAACTGTCGTAATCCAAAAGTTAGCCTGGTTTGCTAGGAAAGCACAGCAAAGGAGTGAGGACATAAGTATGTGGCCCACTTCTTCATCTTCAGCTTTCTACTTAAATGTTAATGAGGCTTTTCCTGAAAACACTACCTAAAATAGCCTCCCTCGTTCCTTCCCTCCTTCCCGTCCCATATTCCCGATTCTCAGCTTTATCTTCCTTCATTGCACAAATCTCTCTCATATATGCCATATATTTACTTGTGTATTTGTTTGTCTCTTCCCCAAGCCCAACTGGGGAAAGATCATTTTGTCGACTACTTTATCTCCGGGACCTCAGTACGTGTTAGTTGCAAGAACCAGATTCTGACTATGCCCTGACATAATGTGGGGCACAGCTCACACTCTTCATTGATTCTGGGGCCTATTTTTCACTATCTACAGGGTAAGAAAGATATTTGAGATTGCTTTTAAGCTTCTCCACTCAATACGTGGATGATTAAAACTCTCCACCCTTTTCTCCCCACCCCGTTTTATTTTCGAAATGAGAAGTTGCATCCTATTTCGGCAAAACCTGAGAACCAGAAGGCTAAATTTGGACTTCCTCCAGATGCCAGCCACCTGGATATGGTCTTAGGCACCTGTGGTTTGCCCTGAGTCCTCTAGGCACCAAGGCCACCCGTGGTGTCCTGGCTCACTTGCTCCATTGCTAGCTTCCAGCACGGTTTCATCAAGCTCAATTATTGGGAGCTGGAGGTGTGGTTCCTCTTCACAGACTACTTATCATTTGTTTATGGTCAGATTTCTCGAGTCTAATTTTATTTTTGAAGCAGGATTTTTTCATCATCAGGTGACACATCCACCAACTCAAAGTACATGGATGCGTCTATGCTCTGAAGTTCCACAACCTGAGTTGGCAAATTCCATGAGGTGCACAAAATGAAGGTGTTTTATCTTCAGGGGCAAGTGCAATGGGCACCAAAGAAGCCACTGGTTGGTCTCAAGGTATTCGAAGTAATTTTACAGCATGAAGGGTTTCTAGGCTTTCTTAAACAAATATATCCTCTGAAGAAAACAAGTTTTCATTTCCAGTGCTTCCTTTCTTTCTCTCTGCTTCTGTGGTTATGTGATTCATACAGCTAGGTTTGCTTTTCGGGGAAGGGGCCCAAAGGAGAAGAGGGTTAATAGGGGAACTGTGTTCTAGAATGCACATGGAATGTGTCTATTGTTATTTTCTGTATGTGAGAGGCAAAGAAGGATGATGGCTGTGATGCCACCAGGTGCTTTTATGCTCCTTGTGAAGAAAAGAGGAAAGTGGGTGATGGTCTGGGTCTTCTGGGTCTGAAGCAAAATTCTTCATCTTCTTTGATCCATTGGAAGAATGCGCTTTGATTTCTGCAAAGTATTTAAAAAAACATTTTATTGTTGACTTAAGGGCAAAGTGGAAAAGTGTGGACTGGGAAGCAAGGCAATTAGGAGGCTCTGGTGTAAGTTAAAAATCATGCAAAGAACGTTTTTGAGTAAATTAAGTCATTCAACTCAAAAGCAGGGTATGAACAGGTGGAAAAGGGATCCATGTCATCCAGGAGGAGACGTTCAGGATTGTATGCCTTAAACCAACTGTATTTAATTCTATTTTTGTACTTAAAACTATGAATCAAGACCTAGAGAACCATACTGTAGTTCTTTCCTCCACTAGTTATGGAGTTGTTTTTATTTTTTTTCTTTATTTTTTTGAATCTTTTTGAAATTTATTCTCAAATTGGTTTCCATACAACACCCAGTGCTCATCCAAAAAGGTGCCCTCCTCAATTCCCATCACCCACCCTCCCCTCCCTCCCACCCCCCATCAACCCTCAGTTTGTTCTCAGTTTTTAAGAGTCTCTTATGCTTTGGCTCTCTCCCACTCTAACCTCTTTTTTTTTTTCCTTCCCCTCCCCCATGGGTTTCTGTTAAGTTTCTCAGGATCCACGTAAGAGTGAAAACATATGCTATCTGTCTTTCTCTGTATGGCTTATTTCACTTAGCTTAACACTCTCCAGTTCCATCCACGTTGCTACAAAGGGCCATATTTCATTCTTTCTCATTGCCACATAGTACTCCATTGTGTATATAAACCACAATTTCTTTATCCATTCATCAGTTGATGGACATTTAGGCTCTTTCCATAATTTGGCTACTGTTGACAGTGCTGCTATAAACACTGGGGTACAAGTGCCCCTATGCATCAGTATGGAGTTGTTTAATAGATGAGACTGTTTCTTCCTCACATCAAAATGCCTGGTACTTAATATGAAGGATTTCCACTAAACTACTTGTGTGGACAGTCTGTAAAGAATATAGAGCCGGATTAACCATCACGCATCCTTCATTACCAGCCATTTTAAGAGAGACACCTAACTATTGTCCATGACATTAGGAACATCTTCATATTCCTTCATAAACTCTCAGCAGTTCCTAAAATATTGTCTATTTATTAATATTTTTGTAAAAATGAGACTATGCAGAAAATACAACAAAGGAGAGAGAGAGAAAGGAAAAGAATGGTAATTCAATTTCTAACTTCAATTCTTAAGAGAATTTTGGGGAAAAAGACTATGTCTATTTGTGAAAGTCAGAAAAACAATATGATTCACTAGCTTAAACTGTTTCACTAAAATCGAATATTTTCTCCCTGATTTTGTGTTCATTTTCAACCAGAGAAAATTAATCTGAATGTCAAAATGCAGTAGCATTTTGCACTAAAATAGCATTGCTTATCGATAACATATCCTCAAACATATTCTCAGAAAGGTGTTTTATTTCCACTACAGTCTTTAGAAAGATTTTCTGGTGGGCACCTGGGTGGCTCAGTTGGTTGAGCATCCAACTTTGGCTCAGGTCATGATCTCACGGTTTGTGAGTTCGAGCCCCGCGTCGGGCTCTGTGTTGACAGCTCAGAGCCTGGAGCCTGCTTCGGATTTGGTCTCCTTCTCTCTCTGCCCCTCCCCACTTGTGCCCTGTCTCTCAAAAATAAATAAATGTAAAAAAAAATAAAAAAAAAAAGAAACATTTTCTGGTGATCAAATACCTCATCTGGACCTTTTCTCTGCCTTTCTGTAAACAGAATCAGGTAATGAAATAATAGAATGTGAAGGGAGAACACCACAAGAACAAGGGGAAATCACATCAGGTAAAGTAGAAGGGAAAGTTTAGATCAATTGGTGGAGGGATAGAGATGATTTATGCTCTCAGAATATACCTCGTTGATTTGCATGAGAGTCCTCTTTGAACTCTATTACGACTAATAAATAATTTCTTGCCTTCGAGACTTGTAATATATGGACAGAGCAGCTAGAAACTAAGGTTATTTTCCTTTACACACAGTTA
Source organism: Acinonyx jubatus (assembly GCF_027475565.1). Classification (NCBI taxonomy): domain Eukaryota; kingdom Metazoa; phylum Chordata; class Mammalia; order Carnivora; family Felidae; genus Acinonyx; species Acinonyx jubatus. Next base: position 46,696,035 of record NC_069391.1, read on the forward strand.
CTCATGTGCTATCACTTGCTCCAACAAAGTCCTCAGGGTAGCATTTGTAAGCTTCCAAAAATCATAGCCCTTCCCCAGAGAGAAGCCACAAAGGATATAAATTACATTTTTAGACCCTTACATGGTAAGAAGTGAATAATTCAATTCATTTCTAGATGCCTGTGGATTTGTGCTACCTAAGATTTTTGGGTAGATACAAGCAAACATTGCTATATATATCTCAGAAATAATAATATTTTGGGTAGCATTAATTATACAGTTTACATGAGTTACAACAATTATGCCTGGGAAAAAAAAGAAGTTGCTGCTTTTGCTTTTTCTGGAGATTTTCAACAATCAATTTTGGATCAATTTTGAAACCTTTTCAAAATATTAAAGACAGGAAAGAAAAATGCTGGTAAGATGGAAATGGGCATCACAGTTTCTTTAATTTGGTATCAGTTCATACATTAATTTGCTGCTAGACTTCCTAAAGATAATTCTGAAACTCTTTAATTTATAGTATTTGTTTACAAATACATAGGAAAACAATAAATGTCTCAAACACCATCTGCCTGTATTTTCCCTGAAGGGCTTTGCATATTTTCAGCAAGAAACAAGTCTAAATATCTTGTAATTTTCATCAAAATGTTTCATAATTTCACAGCAGCCCTGCTAATGAAGTACAGTATGAGCCCTTATAATAAGCCAAAATGATTTCAAATTGCAGACAGTGCTCCTAATATTGTGGAAACACAGTGAGAGCTGCTGGGGAGCAGGAAGGTTGTTTCCTGCTTTGGGCAGAGGAGAAGGCTGAAAGGAAATTTCATTTTGAAGGGAGAATGAGAAACGCTGATATGTGTATCCACCTTAGACGAAGTTCAAGGAACTCAAAACTTGGCGAAATGAGTCTGAGAGGACTCTTAATATTAGCCGTGAGCACTGAGATCTAGCAACAATTTTGGAGATAGATACCAGATCATTTCCTCATATGTGGTGTATGAACATTGATGTCAAAAATCAACATTTAGATACCTGGAGAAAGGAATACTGGAGATTGCAAAATTGGATCTGAAATTAATTTCCTGGTTTGCCACAGTCATAAATCCGAGCTTTCATCACAGAGGGGAGATAGGACGGCACATGAAGGCTTATTAATGTTGGATTCATGGCACCAATATTAACTGAAAGTTCCTCACACCAAGTGGAAACACAAATACAAGGACATTAGCAGTTGTAACAACTTGTAGCTCTAATTTATTGAGTGACTGCTATGTGCCTAACACTGAGCTAGTCCCCAACATAGTATCAAATCATCACGACTCTCCTTCAAGGTTGTTACTGTCATCTCTACTTTGCAGTGAAATCTGAGGTTCAGAAAATGTGAGTTATTTGCTCAAGAGCTTAAAACTAGCACGTGACAGATGGAAGAGAAAGATCTGTGACACGTCTTGTGTTCATAATTAAGGATGGAACATATTGGTTTTTTAGTAATCAGCAGGTACCAAGTAACTTCATATACTTTATTATTTAAAGTGGCAATGAATTTATCGTTGAATCCTTCCCTGTGTTACAAAGTCACAAAGAAAAATTTCCTAAGTACCTCATTATTGTGTTGAATATTCTACCTTGAATATTCTATTCAGAGATGGGGTTAGGGTTGATAATTATCCTCCAAACTGAACAAAGGTAGACATTATAGTTGAAATTTAAAAACACACATTAATTAGCATGAGATGCTGGTGGTTGGACAGCTATAGAAGGAAGCATAAAGTAACAGGGCTAAAACACTTGACAAGTGTAGGAACTATGTACTTTCCTATCATGAAATCATGAAAATGGAACAGCTTTAAATAGCAAATAGAGCCTTTAAACTGAACTTCCAAAAGGAGAAACATCTCCCCAAATTGTGGCAAAGACTTCCAATTCCACATTAGTTGGATTAGTAATTTAAAGACAAATAAAACAATCATGGGAAAAAATATTAGCAACATATTCAAAGAATTGCTGATCATTATCTCTCTCTATGGATGTGTGCATGCTTCCAAAGCTCGGAAAATTCAATAGCAATTTCAAACATATCCACGTGAGAGCTAACTGATAATCCATACATATTGTTACTAGATCAGAATAATTTAAAAACTCAAAGTGACTTTATAGCCTGAACATTTTTCTTAGACTTTCAAATGCAACATTCTCAGTAAATCTAAATGATTTACTTTTTCGTGGGAAAAAGTTAGTAAAATGCACTGCCTGAGTCTGTGATGGAAATTTTGTCCATGCCATTCTCCAAAATCATCACAAACTCTAAATAAAAGATTAAGTACATGCCAGCTGCAGACCAAAGTGATGAAAGAATCAAAAGCCCAAACAAAGGGAAAATTGTTTAGTTTGAAATGCATATACAAAACCATCCCTGCCAAAATTAACAAAGACAGTAGGCAGCAAGAGGTAGAGAGTTCAATTGTAATTATGTTAAGGGAAATTAAGTCTCTTCCAATCTTTTACTAATGCAGACTTCACTTCCCGTATTCTTGAACCTGGTTTGTTATTAGTGATGGTGATGAAAATAATGGCATTATGTATAAGAAATGTGATTCTAGAAATAATGGTGTCAAAAAGAATAAATCTAGTTCTATTGTTAATGAAGATGAGTACAAATTACAGTCTGAGGAAGGATATTTTTAATACGTGTGAAATATCACATGGATTCCTGGGTTTGGATTTGATTCGCCCCTGTTTTCTCATACATCCTGTGCATATATCCCTTTCATAGTGTTTATGAGGTTATCAGTATAGGTTTATGTGTCCATATCCCCCATTAGTACATGACCCCTTGAAGCCAGAGCTATGTTTTAGTCACCTTTATATCTGCAACACACAGGACAGAGACAAATACAGAGGAAAGTGATAAATATTGCACCAATGTTGGGGATTAAAAAGGTCAACAACATTTTGCTGCCCGAAATTTAACATGTATTTGTTCAATGCATTAAATAGATTAGCCCTCAAATATTCTGAAGAACTGAGAATTTACAGGAAGGGGCTGGCTTCATTTCATCTAAAATCAACTTTTGTACCAATTCACTTAAAGCTTATAAATACCTATTTCTTCCTCCCTCCCTCCCTTTCCTTCCTTCCTTCCTTCCTTCCTTCCTTCCTTCCTTCCTTGCAGTACAGGAAAAGAGATTGACTAGACTACCCATAAGTGTAGTCCTTAAACTAGACTGGTGTTTTGGTGATTTAATACAGTTAGGCTGCTTCTATCATTCTGGCATTTTAGTTGAACACAGAGAACTGAGAAGAGAGAATAAAGAGAGGTCTACAAAAGCACTCAAAGTTCATGTCAAACAAGATTGATTCATCAAAGCAAGGGTATGAAATAAATGCACAAAAAATAGAGCATGTCTTAAATATGATCAAAACTCCCAGTTTAGATGAGAAGCAGCACGTTGAAGTGTTTATAGGGACTTGAGCAGCAAATGTTGCAGACTGAGACACCATCAAAGATCACAACTTCCTCCTGAATCAAGTAAGACAGAGCTAAAGCCTAAAGTATTAGCCTAAGTTAATGCTAAATGTATTGCATACAAATTTAGGTCAATTATGGCAAAACAAAAAAGTCACTCCATTGAAACAAAACATAAGATATCATGAAATGAAATCTAATTGTCAAAGTCCAGTAATATTGAACTGTGATATGTTAAGAGCTATACAAAAAATGGGGTGCTAATTTAATTTTCAGATATTCACAACATGCCTAGTTGCTAAACTAATGTCTTCTCAAAATATTTTCTTTATAAAGAATTAACATCTTATATGACATTATACAACATTTTTAATATAATTATGTAAAATGATTAAAGCTAATTATCAATACTTCTGATCACAAAAGTAATACTCTTTTTAGAAAAAAATGGTGAAATACATAAAGAATAATATATACTCACTATGATTCTGGTTTTTTTTTAATGTTTATTTTTATTTTTGAGAGAGACACAGGGTGCGAGCAGGGGTGGGGGAACAGCGAGAGAGGGAGACACAGAATCTGAAGCAGGCTCCAGGCTCTGAGCTGTCAGCACAGAGCATGATGTGGGGCTTGAACTCACAGACAGTGAGATCATGACCTGAGCCAAAATTGGATGCCCAACTGACTGAGCCACCCAGGAGCACCACTCACTATGATTCTATTAATCATAAACAATTACATTACCATCTCATGGCATATTTTCTTTCAAAAATAAATAAGAAGTAAGCCTACATATTCTACAACATTATATAATTTTAAAATGCTGCATATTTTGTATCTGGCATTTCTATTCAATATTTAATGGTAACCCAATTCCTTATGTTCTTGAATATGTTTAAAATATTATATTTAAGCACAGCAAAATACACCATCACACGACTACACCATGATTTATTTACTCGTTTGCTACTGTGTGAATTTGCATTGTTTCCAAATTTTGGCAACTATAACAGAACTGAAAATAAATTTCCTGATATACAAACCTATGCCATATCTCTGATTATTTTCTTGAGTTAAATTTCAAGGAGAGAAATTACTAGGTCAAAGAATTTGGCAAGCTCTAAGGTAATTTGTACATATTGTCAAATTTCTTTCCAGGGCACCTTTATGTAATTTCTTTCCAACTGTTTATTATGAAAAAATTCAAACATAAGACAAATGTTTGAATTTCTCAAGGGTGAAAAATGTGCCCCCATATATCCACAAATTAGCCTAGGCAATTGTTAATATATTGCTATATTTGCTCTATGTGTATGTGTATATAACTCTTCTGGCTGAACTATTCTGAAAGCTAGTTGCAGAGATTATATCACTTAACTGTAAATACTTCCACGTTCATTTCTTAAATATGTAACATTCTGTTACATAACCACAATAGTATTATCACAGTTGAGAAATAACTCTTCATACCATGTGTTTTCTGGTCCATATTAAAATGTCTCTATGCCATCGAATTGTTTTATGCATTGCTTTGCTTGTTAACATTTTTTTTTAAATTTTTTAAATGTTTTTATTTATTTTTGAAGGAGAGAGAAACAGAGCATGAGCGGGGGAAGAGCAGAGAGAGAGGGAGACACAAAATCCAAAGCAGGCTCCAGGCTCTGAGCTGTCAGCACAGAGCCTGATGCAGGGCTCGAACTCACGAACTGGGAGGTCATGACCTGAGCCGAAGTCAGACGCTCAACCGACTGAGCCACCCAGGCACCCCACTTGTTAACATTTCTTTAGTGTCTGTTGGCCATAGTAACATTATATTTCTGTAGTCTTAGTTAATCAAAACTATTTTTTCTCTCTTAGCTATTTCTGTGTAACAAATACCCTCAAGCTCGATGGCTACAATGATAAACATTACTACACCACAGTTTCAGTAGGTCAGGAATCCAGAAGCAGCTCAGCTGGGTGATTCTGGCTTAGGGACAGTCAAGGTGTGGACAGGGGCTGTGGTCATCTGGTTACTCCCTGGGACTAAAGGCTACTCTTCAAAGTTCACTCACGTGTTCACACACAGCTGTTCGTACACATGTTGACTTTGCAGAAGGCCTCTGTTGCTAACCAACCACATGGGCGCTTTATAGCACTTCCCAAAACATGGCAGCTGGCTCCTCCAAGCAAATGATGTGAGAGAGAAAAAGAGAAAGAAAGAGAGAAAGAACCTAAAATTATAATGGAATCTGCAGCCAAGGGACAAAGAATTAAGGTGCACTTGATGAAGAGATGACTATCAAAGAATTTCTGGCTATATCTTTACAACCACCACATTGACTATTTGAAGAAACTAGGGTGGTGGTCCCGTAGAATGCCTTAAATGGTGTATATGTTTTCACAGAATTTCACAGAACACCAACATCAGTGTCACCAACTCTGTGACACTAATGACACGGTAAAACAATATCATGGCATAATCAGGTTGGAACACCAAAGCCAGGGGAAAAACAGTGCAAATCATAACAACAATCAAACATCCTCCTCCCCCGTTTCACACGAGTGACTGACCTTCTTCTTCTTCTTCTTCTTCTTCTTCTTCTTCTTCTTCTTCTTCTTCTTCTTTTGTTATCAGTTACAGTAAGTCCATTTGGCTCCTCCTGTCTCCTAAATAAAAATTAAGATACCTAATCATTGAATTGCCCTGCCTTCCTGATAGCACTCAATCTGGAGAAAACTCTCACTTCTTTGAACCTTTCCCAAAATTATGTAACATAGGGCCAAATCCTAGAACAAGCCATTCCCAATGCCCTGTATTGAGGTAGCCCACACTCTCCTCTTCTGTGCATACTCATTTGCTGCAACAAGTAGCAAACTCGATCTTGTTCAACCACAGGTGTGTTTCATTACCTATAGCGGTAGGGATCAAGAGACATTTACAATTTCTTTATATAATTTTTAAATTTTAGAATGTGATACAGAGTGCCAAATTTGATATGCAACCATAAGTTATATATATCTTACTGATTAAATTGTTTAGGTCTTTTATATCCTTATTATTTACTTATTTCTTTATGTAATTTTTTTATTTTGGTCTAAGTGACCTGTCTTGAGCAAGGAGCTCTGTGGTTAAAGTATCCTACTAGTAGGTTCCTATGTATTTTTTCTTATGTGATCTTCCATGTCTTTTTTTGTGAAGTTTGCTGCTATGTTGATTGGAGCATAGCTACTCATAATTGCTCTGTCTTCATTGTGAATTGCATATTTTATACTGTGAAGCATTGTTTTTCATCTTGCTTCATGTTTCTTGCCTGATTGTTAATATTGTCAGGTAGCAACATTGTAACCCCTGCATGACTTTGCCTGAATGTTTCTAATATGCCTTTGCTCCTGTCTTTAATTTTGCTTTTCGTCCTTTTTGTCCTTAGGTTTGTTGCTTATATTCAGTGTGAAGTTTTTGGAGATATGATGGGTGAGCCAATTAGGAAATATATTTAATGGGTCTTTTAAGTCTATTTACATTTGTTAAAATCACTAATATATTTGGCATCTGCTCACATTACGTTAAAATTACTATATACATGTTACATTTGCTGTTTCTTTCACAATATGGTCTGCTTTCTTTTGTTTTTGCCTTTTATTTTGATTTTATCTTTGTTTTGGTATTTATAAAATTTTGTATTTTGTTCTAGTGTTAATTTTCATATTGATAACTTCATAAGATGAACACAATCTCTTTTTCCTTACTTAGGTCCTACTATGTGTTTGTGGTACAGACTGTTATGAGCTCTGCTTGTCTAACTGTCCTGTATCCATGCCCTTTGCCGTGTAATTTTGTGGTACTCTCGTGTTATGTTGGGGCATGCTTGCATTCTTCCCGCATTTTGACTTTGAGTTTAACTATGTGACTTTATTTGACCAATAGAATGAGATGAAAACAATAGTAGGAATTCCTAAGCCTAAGCTTCAAGAGGACCGTGTGCTTCCACAGGCCCTACTGCACCTCTCCCACAGGCATGAAAAGATCATGGCTGCCTAGCTAGGAAATCTCTAGGATGCAGATGACAGACAGGTTAAGCCAAACTGTCTCAGCTGAGCTCCACCTGGTTTAGATGTCCCTAAGGAACACCCAGATGTGAGATCGAGACAAGCTGAGATCAGTAGCCTTGGTCAGCAAGGCTGAATGTAGCCCATTCATGAGAACATGATTTTTGCTTTAAGCCACTGAGGTTTGTGGTAGTTTTACATGATGCATTTATGCAGTTAAACAATGCATAAGAATTGTCAATTTTAAATGGTATCCCTTGACCAGCTCCTATGAGGAAATCAATGAGCTTATTCTATTTTTCCCCTTCTCGTTACATTTAAAAATTTGTGTTACTAGAGCGCCTGTATAGCTAGTCGGCTAAGTGTCCAACTTTAGCTCAGGTCATGATCTCAAGGTCTGAGAGTTCGAGTCCCGTGTTGGGCTCTGTGCTGACAGCTCAGAGCTGGAGCCTGCTTCAGATTCTGTCTCCCTTGCTCTCTGCCCCTCCCCTGCTCTCTCTCTAAAAAATAAACATTAAAAAAATGTTTTTTTTTTAATTTGTGTTACTTCCATGTTATCATAGAACATTTACATAGCATTCTTCCATGTATATCCTCACCTTTATTTTAGTCTTAGATTTACTATCAAATATTTACTTTATTCACCAGCAATCATTTTTTCTATTTTTTGACTTTCACTCCTACTTTTATTTATTTATTTTTATTTTTATTTATTTAATTTTTTTAATATAATTTATTGTCAACTTGGCTAACATGAAGTGTGTAAAGTGTGCTCTTGGTTTTGGGGGTAGATTCCTGTGGTTCATTGCTTACATATAACACCCAGTGCTCATCCCAACAAGCGCCCTCCTCACTGCTCATCAGCCATTTTCCCCTCTCCCTCATCCCCCCATCAACCTTCAGTTTTTTCTCTGTACTTAAAAGTCTCTATGGTTTGCCTCCCTCCCGCTCTGTTTGTAACTATTTTTTCCCCTTCCCTTCCCCCATGGTCTTCTGTTAAGTTTCTCAAGATCTACATATGAGTGAAAACATATGATATCCATTTTTCTCTGACTTACTTATTTCACTCAGCATAATACCTTCCAGCTCCATCCATGTTGCTGCAAATGGCATGACTTCATTCTTTCTCATTGCCAAGTAGTATTCCATTATATATATAAACCACAACTTCTTTACCCATTCATCAGTTGATGGACATTTAGGCTCTTCCCATAATTTGGCTATTGTTGAAAGCACTGCTATAAACATTGGGGTACAAGTGCCCCCATGAATCAGCATTCCTGTATCCCTTGACTAAATTCCTTGTAGTGCTATTGCTGGGTTGTAGGGTAGTTCTATTTTTAATTTTTTCAGGAACCTCCACACTCTTTTCCAGAGTGGCTGTACCAGTTTGCATTCCCACCAACAGTGCAAGAGGGTTCCCATTTCTTCACATCGTGAGGATGTAGAGAACACAACAGCAACTGTTGTTTCCTAAGTTGTTAATTTTAGCTCTGACCAGTGTGAGGTGGTATCTCAGTGTGGTTTTAATTTGCACTTCCCTGATAATTAGTGACATTGAACATCTTTTCATGTGTCTGCTGGCCATTTGGATGTCTTCTTTGGAAAAGTGTCTATTCATGTCTTCTGCCTATTTCTCACAGGATCGTTTTTTGGGTGTTGAGTTTGGTAAGTTCTTTATAGATTTTGGTACTAACCCTTTATCTGATAGGTCATTTGCAAATATCTTTTCTCATTCTGTCAGTTGCCTTTTAGTTTTATTGATTGTTTCCTTTGCAGTGCAGAAGTTTTTTATCTTGATAAAGTCCCAATAGTTCATTTTTGCTTTTAATTCCCTTGCCTTTGGAGATGTGTTGAGCAAGAAATTGCTGCAGCTGAGATCAAAGAGGTTTTTGCCTGCTTTCTCCTGTAGGGTTTTGATGGTTTCCTGTCTCACATTTGGGTCTTTCATCCATTTTGAATTTATTTTTGTGTATGGTATAAGAAAGTGGTCTAGTTTCATTCTTCTGCATGTTGCTGTCCAGTTCTCCCAGCATCATTTGCTAAAGAGACTGTCTTTTTTCCATTGGATACTCTTTCCTGCTTCGTTGAAGATTAGTTGGCCATACATTTGTGGGTCCAAGTCTGGAGTCTCTGTTCAATTGGTCTATGTGTCTATTTTTGTGCCAGTACCATACTGTCTTGATGATTACAGCTTTGTAGTAGAGGCTAAAGTCTGGGATTGTGATGCCTTCCGCTTTGGTTTTCTTTTTCACTATTACTTTGGCTATTTTGGGTCTTTTGTGGTTCCATACAAATTTTAGGATTGTTTGTTCTAACTTTCAGAAGAACACCAGCAGTCATTTTATCTATAGTTTTTCCATTGCTATCTTAGTCAGGTAAAACTCTTCCTCTAGGATATCCCTCAGGAAGAGCTCATGAGTCCAAAGTTATCACAGTTTTTTTATGTTAAAACTGTTTTGGGGGTCACCTGGGTGGCTCAGTCAGTTAAGTGTTTGAATCTTGAGGTTTGCTCAAGTCATGATCCCGGCCGGGGTCGTGGGATCAAGCCCCGCATCAGTCTCTGTGCTGAGTGTGGAGCCTGCTTGGGATTCTCTCTCTCTGTCTCTCTCCCACTGCCCCTCTCCCTCACTCTCTTGCTCTCTCTCTAAAATAATAATAATAATAATAATAATAATAATAAAACTTTTAAATGTTTTTTATAGCTGTGATATACAGCATGGCTGAATATTAATTTTCTCACTGATTTTCTTTGATTTTATTAAAAATATTGCTCCATTGTTTATTGGAGAATATGTTTCTGCTGAAAAATTAGATGCCAACACTTTTTTTTTTGCTTCTTAATTACCTCATATTTGACAGTGAACCAAAGGGTTTTTTTCTTTAAAAACTACTTAAAGAAGTTAACTACTTAAAGTGGTTAACTACGACTGTAGGTCTTGTAGTTGACAGTGCTGGATTGATTTTTCCCACATACTTGATGGGAACATTCTTTTTTATTTCTTTTTATTTTTTTAAAGATTTTACTTTTAAGTGCACTCTACACCCAACATGGGGCTTGAACTTACAACTCCAAGATCAAGAATTGCACACTCTACCAACTGAATCATCCAGGTGCCCCTTGATGGGAACTTTCAGTAGAAATTCAAGTCTTATTTTAACAAAGTTTTCTTAAGTTAATAGTTTTTTTGAAATGTTCTTAAGTTATAGTTTTTATACTAAAAATCCAATTATTTCATTTTTCTTCTATCCAGTTAAATACTTACAAGATCTTCTTTCAGGTATTTTTTTTTAAAGGTTTGGAAAGGTCTTTTATATCATCACTTTTTTCTCTGACCCTTTACTGTACCTATAGCCCTATATTCCTTGTGGTTTTGGTCATATCTCTTCTCCCTTAGAGCTAGTAATTTAATTTTCCCTTTCTGTAATGATTTGCCTTATTCTTTAATTTCTTTCTTAGGTTTGGTAAGCTCTGATTTCACATCCTTCAGTATTTTTTAATTATTATTCGGAATTTTTTAAATTCTGGATTTGTGATGTTCTTTTATGCCTACAAGTGCCTAATTTTACTTAATTTCTCTTGGAGCGTTATGTAATAGCTTGCCTCTGATTCCTAGCTATTTTTAGTGTTCTCATTTGCAGAATTATTAAATTCTATTTTATGTTTTTTTCTTGTATGGACTTTCACAGATACTTGGCTCCTTTTTTGTTTATCTGTGTCGTATCACGTTTTTTAAAAGATAGGTGATAACATGTAATTCGGTGGGATGATCTCTTTGGTACTTAGTGCTCTCTTCTGAGCCACAATGAAATTAATTTTAGAAACAAGTAGTATGTTTTTACCTGCCTTTTTCTAATTTTTGATACTGTCTTTTTTCAGCATCTTCATGATATCGTTAGTCGTATTGTGGTGTTTTTTTTCCCCCCTCTTCATCAAAAGCCCGTAAAGAAGACCTCCCTTTTCGAACTGGGCTCTAGCTTTTCTCAGCGTACTGCCTTTCCAAGACTGTCACCAAGCTCCTTTATTTTAGCTCTAATGGTCTAAAAACAAACAAGTCTCAGGGATCTTCTGAATATTACCCCAATGGAGATGGTCTCTCCAGGAGTGCCGCCACTCAGGTGCCGTTTGTGATGGGCCATTACCATGACCCCACTACTCTGCACACGCTCTCTGTGCAAAATTCCCGGCTTCTCTCTGCTAGTGTGGACTCTGGTCCAGCTCTGTTGTTTTCAGGTATTCAGGTAGTAGTGCCTCCCGGATGTGGTTAGGCATGGGTCTTAGCTGGTTTCCTGTTCTCCAGGTAGTTTTGTAGCATTTTAAGAGACTATGTGGAGGGATTAAAATATAGGTAGCTACTATAGGTGCGACCTGGGGGCCGCACATGCATTTAAGTGATAACAAAACTCGATTACAGTTAATTTCAGAATCAGTAAAGATAGTTTTCCCATCTGATCTCAGTAAAGTATGAAATATGATTTGTAGCACAGACAATATTCAAGTGAGCTCTGAAAAGACATTTTAAAGATGATATACGTGTATTTGTTTTTGGCCTTTCTTTCCCCCGCCCCAAATATGTTATTTTCTAGGTGTTATGCTATCATCCTGTAAACTTTTGAAGATACATTCTCGAGTTTATAACAGAGTGAGTCTGCTTATTGTATGGTGGTAAAGAAAATGGCACTAATTCCTTTAAGCAAGAAAAATTCTGCTAAGTAGGGGTGCCTGGGTGGCTGAGTCTGTTAAGCATACGACTTTGGCTCAGGTCATGATCTGGCAGTTTGTGGGTTCGAGCCCCGCATGGGGTCTGTGCTGACAGCTCAGAGCCTGGAGCCTGCTTCGGATTCTGTCTCCCTCTGTCTCTGCCCCTACCCCACTCGCGCTCTGTCTCTGTCTCTCTCTCTCTCAAAAACTAAATAAAAAGCAAAAAAAATTTTATAAATCTACCAAGTAAAATTTTGTGAGGTAATTCTTAAATAATATAGGAAAATTATCTTTACAGAACTATTCTGAAGAAATTTTTACTCTATTAATGATAGAAATTTTAATCAGAAGTGGGTCATAGACTCCTGTTTTCTATGTTCAATGTCCTAGACCTTCTCTGAGAGTAAAGAGCAAATTAACATTGTTAGAATATCTAAGAAAATGTGTGGTAATTTAATTGTCTCTACCAGCTCTCAGTCAGTTCATCTTTTCACACAGGCAGACATTTGATTCTTGCTTCTCACTTGGATTGATAACAATGTTAAAGAGGTTCAGTTTGCTTTCCAAGAATCATATTTTTATTACTGTCATTTTGTGTGACCATGGGAATTGAGGTGGAAAATTGTGATGGCTTCTTTAAGTTTTGTAATACCACAATACAGGCATTTCGTTAAGAGTTCTAGGAAGCTAATAGGTTCTATACAGTGTGCCTTCCACTAAGGTGCTAATTTCCTTGCCATCAGTAGAAAGAAAAAAGGGAATAAATAAAAGTGACATTCTCTTATATCCAACTGTGAAGCTATCAAAGGAAGCAAAATAAAAGGAAGAAATAAAGTACAGTAGATAAAGAGAAAAACACACAGAGTGATAATGAAATGAAAAATTATATCCTCACTTGGAAATTAGTAAGGAGAAAAAAGATGATGGCTGAAATTCCTGTGAGCCTTGGGAGTCTCTATCAACAAGCCATAACAATGATTATGCTTGGAGAAATGCTGTACATAACCGCTAAGCCCAGCACTGTGAAGAAATACAGATGTAACATCAAAGCCACAAGCATAAGGGGGCTCCTAGCCCTCCATAACACCTAAAAGTAGGTGTTCAATACATTTTTTCTGACTATAATATTGTAAAAAGCAGATATGATGCCCAGGGAGTATAACTAAATTTCCCAGTGATATTTTATGGTAAGTATGATAAATTATAAGATTTAGAATAACAAAACCCAGACAATATTCAATTAATCTATTTTTAAAATACTATAGTTACTAGCTTAAAGAAAAGCACTGGAAGAAACATACCAACATAAAATAATCTATAATTCAAATGATTACTGATAATCATTAGATTTCTGCAAAACCAAGGTATATGAGTAAATCAAAAACATGTATCCCTCTTTACAGTCATTTATTTATTCCACTTACTAAATATATATTGAATGCCTATCATGTTTTAGGGATTGATCAATAGGGACACAGTAACAGCTTACATGGAGTTTCTTCTTACACCCACCCAGTGGAAAATTTACAGAAAATGAAAATACACAAATCAAGAAAAGATAAACCAAACATATGCTCAGATGAGGATTCTGGAGTACACACAGTAGAACATATAATGGGAAAGCTGCCAATAGAATTATATTACATTCATGGAAGGCAATTTTAGGATTATCAGAGATTTGAATTTCTGATTGTCTAGTCGTAGGAAGATTTTTTTTATAGTATGCAATTGAAAAAGTATGGGTTTTGAAGTCAAATAGACACGCATTCCAATTTTGACTCTGCTCTATGTGCTAGTTATTTAGAAATTTATTCAGTTACATTGAGTGATATTTTCCACATTGTATGGAATTTGTTAATATTTTTGATTATTAGTGTATTATTAGGATTAAATGCACTAATATGTGTAAAAAGCCTAGTAAAAAAACTAATTCTTTTTTTTTTAATGTTTTTATTTATTTTTGAGACAGAGAGAGACAGAGCATGAGTGGGGGAGGGGCAGAGAGAGGGGGAGACACAGAATCTGAAACAGGCTCCAGGCTCTGAGCTGTCAGCACAGAGCCCGACGCGGGGCTCGAACTCACAGACTGTGAGATCATGACCTGACCTGAAGTCGGACGCTCAACCGACTGAGCCACTCAGGCGCCCCAAAAAACTAATTCTTAGTACATCTTTATTGTTAACTCCCTTCCCTTTGTTACTGAAGGTAAAAATATATAATACTGTAACAAAAGAAAGCATACCATGTTCTATTTACCCCATCCAATTGATTTCATTCATGGAAGTAAAATGTTTTCATGCTAAATATTACATTTTTTCAAGAATTAGTTTTCAAAAGATCAGGGCAGCAGGATTTTATCAAGCAAGGTTGGAGTTCCAACAGTAGTGGTAACTGTAATACAATACGCCTCAATATTCAATGCAAATAATCCTAGTTCTTCAAATTCCATCTAAGTCATACTATCCTTTTTAAGTCATGAGTTACTAAAGGTCGGGGATCATATTATCTTTCGCTGCATCACTAAGTGGCACCTAGAATATATCCACGATAACGAAACACCATATTATTCTCTTTTTTCTCCTGTTATATAAATGCATCTAGGTTTACAAATCATTGATTACACTGCACTTTTTCCATATACTATGGCAACGTGTCTATGCATTCTAATGATAACCTATAAAGAAAGTGTAGGAGAAAAAGTACTTTACTTATAGTGTTACAGTAAATTACTAGCACACCTCACATCTGAATTCAGACCCGTGGTGTCAGTACTATCACATATTGGTAGAGTCTAGTGACAAAGCTGGAAACTTGGCCTAGAAATATGTGTAGATATTCCAGATTTGTTACTCTAGGCTTGGTGCCTTGTCAGAAAGACCTTTAAGCAGTTCAGATAGTTTAGGAAGGAGCACTGAGCTGAAACAAAGCTGACAGATGTAGGCCACCGTGTCCAAAATACCACACACCAGAGCACGAGGGAGCTAAAAGCCAGGCAAGCAGATGAGAACAAAAGTAGGCAAGATTCCGGATGGAGGACATTCACAGACACTAAACATCTAGTGGACGGCACGCAGAGCACACATGAGGTAATGATCATGCAGATCCTGGTACAGACAAAACATGCGATCTCAACCAGGAGGATTCCTACTGGGGCAGGAAAAAATGTCTGGGCAGGCTGACAATTAATTCTCCAGAAGGGGCTTTCTGGTGCCTGTGTCTTGTTAGGGAAGCCAAATGTTCAGACACAACTGGGATGCTTTGAGCTGAACATCTAGCTTCAGGAACAAAGCAATTATGAAACCTGCCAACGTTCTCTTACCTTTATTCCTGGAGTCAGAGTTGCTTGGGGTAACAAGAATTGTCTGCACGATTAGCTGTATTTCTTGCATCTTGAGGACCTGCTCTAGTTTCTTTATTTTCCTTAGTAAAGGTGGTTTATTTGACGAAAATCTCCATGATGGCATTGACTGAAACTTCCCCTTCTGTTCTCACTCTTTATTATGAGTGTCTTGTATGATGATGCCTAATGTAGTTGTCGCTCAAAACATATTATTAAATAGAATAATTATTTTTGACAGGGAAAATCTCCTCTCATCTCTTGTATTTTCTGCATCTAAATAGAGGTCTTTGATTGGCTTGAGGGAGCTCAAAATAGCTTTTTTTGGTGAGTGTCTTAGGTTATCATAAAATATTGAGTCTCTACATCTATTTTATTATTTATGCAGTATAAGTGCTAATGCTTTTTGACATGAAAGCTGAACATGGGGTATTCTGAGGCATAGAAAGAGCCAGGTGCGTTTATATCCCACTTGGTAACAATATAAATATCAAGATTCTAAGTGTTCACACACACAAAAATAAAGACTTTAAAATAGAAATTCTGAAGAAGTCCTGAAGTATTTTTATTCTCTCTTTCTTAGAAAAAGGTGCTGTTTATTATGTTTGTGGATTGTTTTGGTGATGGAAGGAGAGAGAGCATGAGGCAATGTACAACATAGGCAGGATTTTCACCCCTTCCTATGATTTATCTTCTTATAAGGGTAGAAAGTAGGGGTGTAGATCTTACAAATAGTAATATTCCAAAATATCATTTACTTCAATCTCTTTTTTAAATGTCACTCTGCTTCATTCAGTGAGTGAAGACGGTCATGCGAACAAATTAGGGACCAAATGATGCAACTTTTCAAAAAGAAGCAATCACTATAGGCTAAACAGATACACACATTTATAACCCAATGAGCCGTCTTGTGTTTTCTCTAAGCACACAGAAATTTCAGGTGAAATGTTACAATATTTCTAAGACTGTACACTCCAACAAAATTGCTAAAATCGTAAGACATTGCAACCTGGACTGCTTGCTGCTTTCATTTAGGACAACACTTTGGGGTTTGAGATGATTACTATTATGTGTCAAGTTGGCTAGACCATCGTACCCAGATATTTGGTCAAACACCAGCCTAGATGTTTCAGTGAAGGCATTTTTGGGGATACAGTTAAAATTTAAACCATCAGACTTTGAGGAAGGAAGATTACCCTCCATAATGTGGATGGACCTTTTTCAAACAGTTAAAAACCTTAAGAGTAAAGGTCAGGTTCCCAGAGGAAGAAGGAACTCTGTCTCCAGGTTGCCTTTGGACTCCAGTTATAACATCAATTCTGCCTCTAGTCTCCAGTCTTGAGGACTGCTCTGCATTTGGAGATTTGGAGTTGCCGGCATGTTTGCTAATGGAATGCAACATTTGAAAGACTCACAGATTTTTCTGTTATCACCAGTTCTTGGATATGAATCCTTCCACTAGTTACACTGACTCACTGTCCTTCAGGACTCTTTCTTTCCTCGGGTGCTTCTGGAAATTCTGACTGAACTCACCTTTAGCAAAAATTATTATTATTTTGGGAGGAGTGGGGAGTCATTACACTTGTAATTTCAAAATCAAGGAATCCCTATAAGCCATTCCCCAAGGTTTCCTTTCAGACCCTAAGTGTCTTTACTGGTTCCAGACCAGTTTTTGCCTTAAGCTTTTATCCTGTAATGAATAGTATCAATTCAGACCTCATGCTGAGGCATACCTTGGCATTTCAATTTTTCTCAGGCGACCCTCTTTCCTCCTTGTTTAAGATTCAGCCGATTTCTTTCACAAAACCTGTATTCCGAATGGTGCACAGATAAGTGGTCACAACTGTATATAATTTCTCTGAGAAGAAAGGAGGGGGGAAATGTACCACGCAGATACCGGGGTAAGAGGTCTAGAGATGGAGGGCACCGCAAGTCTAAAGCCCCGGGTAGTGTGTCCGGAGTGTCGGAAGAGTAACGAGGAGCCAGGTGTGGCTGGAGCGAAGTGGCACTGAGCGTGAGATTGGTAAAATGATGTCAGAAAGTAGTAGGAGCCAGTTGGTGTAAGGTCTTGTATGTCATCTTGTACGCAAGGGTGGAAGCAGAGGGAGAAGGCAATGGCTTGGGGGAGGAGGGTAACGGTGAGAATGGTGAGAAGTTTTCAGAGAGTGGATATATTTGCAGGTTAGAATTTGCTATTGTGGTGATGGTGGGTTTTGAAAGAAAAAGAGGGCTTGGATTAGCTATGTGATCTTAGGTTAGTAACTTTCACCTCTGTAGGTCTGTTGCCTCACGTGTAAAATCCATTTTACAGTAGCCACTAGCTACATATGGCTGTTGACATTAAAATGAAAACTAATTAGGGCGCCTGAGTGGCTCAGTCGGTTAAGAATCTGACTCTCAATTTTGCTTCAGGTCACGATCTCATGGTTTGCAGGATCCGGTCTCGTGGAAGGCTCTGTGCTGACAGTGCTAAGCCTGCTTGGGATGCTCTCTCTCTTCCTCTCTTTGCCCCTCCCCTGCTCTCTCTCTCCGTCTCTTTTTCGTCCTCTCTCTCTCAAAACAAATAAATATTTAAAATTAAAACTAGTTAAATTAAATAAAACTGGGGCGGCGGGGTGGCTCAGTCCATTGAATGTCCGACTTCAGCTCAGGTCATGATCTCACGGTCCGTGAGTTCGAGCCCCGCGGCGGGCTCTGGGCTGACAGCTCGGAGCCTGGATCCTGCTTCCGATTCTGTGTCTCCCTCTCTCTCTGCCCCTCCCCGCTCATGCTCTGTCTCTCTCTGTCAAAAATAAATAAACATTAAAAAAAATGTTTAAACTAATTAAATTAAATAAAATTAAAAATTCATTTCATGAATGGTATTAGGCACATTTCAAGCATTCAGGAGCCACACGTAGAGAATGTTTCCATCATTGCACAGAACTGTTGGAATAGGCTGGACTAGACTATTTCTAAAGGTCCTTCTCAAAGCTTAATAATTGAGTAATCCTGGTGGAAACGCAGTGGACTTGAATTGTTGCCATCTCTCAGTTAACTCCTGTTGGCCAACACGCAGGCTGGTTTAGGTTGTCAGTAAATGCTTACTGAGTTGAACCCAACTGAGACCAGACCAGAAAACCATACGTGGTATCTTAGCCACCGGAGCTGAAGGCCAGCGGCTACAGTAGCAAAAATGGGGTGGGCGGATGTGAGCCATCAAAAAGAAGGATGGTCAGGTCCTGAACACTGATTAGTTACTGGAAGCGGAGAAAGAAGCAGAGGACAAGTAGAAGTTGACAACCTTTGTGGAAAGGAGGAAAAAAACGGATGTGAAGAAGGAGCAGTACTTGACCACATGGGAAGTTGCAGGCATGTACTCTGAATGCTAAAATCCCGTCTCCAGGTTTTATTGCCCTCAAAGAGACAAGGAAGAACAGAGCCAGAGAAAGAGAGAAATGAAGTAAAGCAATTGATTGATTTTATGGAGATCATCATAATTATCTGGAATTCCTCTCACTCTAATATAGTTACCAGGAAATACATTTCCTCCTGTAATGGGGCATTTGACAACCTACAGGAAGAAAATGTTGAGGTCAGCTTGCAGATCTCACTTCATTTAACGAAGTAGCAGTTCAGGCCCTAGTAATGACAGTTGTACTAACATTTTCTATTATTAGCAGATAATTACCATTTTCCCCCTGCTGGTGGAGGGATAACTTACCAACCAGGTAAGCCATTCCTCTCACTGCTCCTGTTTTGTTATACCATTGGCTTCCATATTAAGTTATTTATCCTAACTCTGCCTTAAATAATATCGATTTTAAAACTCCTTATGATCAGCATTCTACCTTAAAAGGGACTAAATTCAATGCAAGAAATCTCTGTGTAGGTAGTTAAAAGGGGTGGCTGAGGGGTGGCAGGACACTTTTAGCAAAACGGTCCCCTTTGTACCCTTCATTTTACAGATGGGGATCCTGAGATTCAGCAGGTGTAATATTTTACCCAAGGTCTATAGCTAGCTTGTGAATAGAAACAAAACTTAAATTCTCTCGACTTCCACTCACGCAAGTAATTTGCTATCAGACTACTTTATCAAGGAGCCTTACAGATATCCCTATTATCACCATCTTATTATTATCACCACCGTTACACTTTTTGAGTGCTTACCATGCATTAGTACCGTTCCCTTTCAAGTTTTAACTCTTCAGCTAGTTCCACACCACGTTTTGAATTAATTTCTTATGCATTAACTCACTTCAACCTCATAAAATGTTATGAGGGACATTCTATCATTATACTTTTAGAGATGAGGAAGCCGAGGCCCAGAGGGGCAGACACTAACGTTTAAGAATCTCTGTTCTGCACTTTTTTGCATATATTTGTAAGCTCATAACTTCCTTCACTCCATTTCTCCCCATTTTGAACATAATAATACCTTATTCATTTCTTGAGAAGAACAAGACATCTTCCCTGAGGCCAAGAAACTTACATCCTACTGGCTGACACTTTTATCTAAACCAATAATTACTGGTCCAGGATATATTTTATAACACATTTTTATTGAGTAAATAAATGAAATGCAGTAACTGGATCAACTCAGCAGCTGGGGAGGTGGGAAACGTGCCCTTAGCCGGTGCCTTGAAGGAACCGTTTACAGGGTTGGGAAGTGGGGAGGGGCCCTTCTGGCCCTAGAATTGTGAAGATGTGGCCCAAATTAGTTCATTGGGCAAGAGGAGCATTATAAGACATTTGGTGAAAGAGATGAATCTGGAAACAATTTTTGGTGTTTATGTATTGTTCTTCAAATTTCTGTGTCTTTAACAATTATTCATCCCTCACAACATATAAGAAAATGTGTACATTATATAAATAATTGCCAAACTAAAGAGAACACTGATTGAATGCAACTACTTCTGTGCTTTTCCCTCAAATGATGCAAAGGTTATGTGTGGGAATATTTTAGTCTAGCAAACAAGGAAAAACCTTGGAATCCTGAAACCAGCTTATGCATATCAGCAATAAATTATGCATTTCCACTTGGCATCTGTTTATTAAATAATTTATTTGGTTTAAATTTTGTCTTAATATCTTTGTCCAATAATTTATAAAATCTCCTGTCAATGAAATGAAACACACTAAATTCATTTTCTCTTTCTCCCTCCCTCCCTTTCTTCCTATTTCTCCCTCTTGTCTTTCTCTCACTTCTCTGTGCTCCAAGAGATGACGATAGGAGTTTGAGATACACCAAAGTGTTACTAATTCATCCTGTGTTATATAACAGTGTCAGAATAGATAGAATATTTTAGATGAGTGGAATACATGATTCATATGTTTAAAAGACCTGGGAAGTTTTTAACAGGGCTATAATTTAAAAAAAAAGAATATGACTTGCCTTCCTTCCTTTCTCTGCCATCTGCCCCCCAATCCTGTCTACTGATAACAGCAGAGATTGAGGAAAACACTTTCTCACAGAGATCGAGCAGGGCTCTCTTGTGGTCCACTTTTATTGTCTTGATAACCTGACATTAGGACACATCTTGTGTTTTTGGCCTTCAGTTTCTTTGAGGGGACACACACTTAGTGAATTGACTGCCAAGTAGTTTTCAAAGAAGCCACTGCGTGTGCCCTGATAGAGATAAGAGTACAGGACCCAAATGGTAAATGATGAACAACGGGGAATTTTTTCCCTGGCTTGTACTCTAGCACAGATTTGTAAGACTCATAATCAGCCTTAATTAATAGGCGGCTGTGCCTGAAGTCACAGTCCTTCCAACAACAACAAATTACATACACAGTTTATTAAACCTTTTATTGTTGATGTCTTTTTTTTGGTTCAATAAGGCACTCATCTTTTGGTATAAGCACCGAAAACATAGCCTGATCCATCACAAATGCTAAAAAAAAGAGTATTTGTTGAATGAACTAATGTATGAATAAACAAAGGCGAAATTCTTCTGTATCTTTCCTGTGTGAATGTTTCCATTATTTATGCAATGATAATACTTCCAGGTTTGATGAGGTTGATAATGATAGTAATAACAAAGCAAATCCCCTGCATTTTAGAGTGCTTTGCCATTTGCAAAATGTTTTCACATGTAGTGACTTGACAATTATCATAGAGAAAGGAGAGAGGAGTTGAATTTCCTTACGTTTTATAGGTGGTTACTATGGGTATCTGCTATCCGGATAGGTCTCTGTCACCAATTCTAGTGCTTTTTTGATTATTATACTTAACTGTGACCCTATGGTTCATTCTAAACCATAAGGTATTTAGGAGCAAAGTAGGTATCATGATATTAAACATCTAAGGTTTCATTTAAAGAACACATTAAGAGAAAAGAGGTATTATCATCAAAAGTATTAACTGTCTACTTCTATGATGCTGTGTAAATGCTATGACAAGCAAATTTTTTAAAAAAATATTTATTTTTGGGAGAGGGCAAGCAGGGGAGGGACCGAGAGAGGGGGACAGAGGATCCAAAGCGGGCTCTGTACTGATAGGCCTACAGCAGCAAGCCCAATATGGGGCTCGAACTCATGAACCATGAGATTATGACCTGAGCTGAAGTCGGACACTCAACCAACTGAGCCACCTGGATGCCCCTGCAAATGTATTCTTTAACATATTCTATCACCAGGAACATAGCATCAGGACAGACACAGAAGGATAAAAGAAAAGTTACATTTGAGAGCAGTAGTCATATACTTCAGTGTTCTATCTCTGACAGTTTAATTAATATTTGGCTTGAGAAATAACTTGTTTAGTCTTAAAAGTTTAGAGCATTATTTCCTAAAGTGTATTATGCAGGATGGAAACTGGTGTCACCCAATATGATCAACATGGAGATACGTTCTGTTCAGGAAAGGGCTTGTCCCTCAGCTACGGGAAGTGCAGAGAGCATGCAGTCATCAAACTGCATCCTGCTCTCAGTTCCTTCACGGTGAGCCTTGGCTGCAGAGAGCTGCCTTCTGGGTCTTCCTCTTCCAGTGACTGAGGTAGGGTAGGACACTTTCCCTGGCCCCCCAAATACCATCTCAGTATCTACATCAGAGAGCACAACCCATGACGACAGCAAAATGACACCAGACTCCTTATTAAATGTTTGGAATATCATCCGAGTTTTCACCTCTGAAATTCTTAGAGCCTGTAATATGCCAATATGCATCGTGAATCTCTGAGACCAGACTCTGCCGTGCAGCATTTTCCAAACTTGATCGTTAACATTTTTCCCCCCTAGGAACATTACCAGACTATTGTTCTGCAGAAAAATAGGTTAGAGAAATAGCACAGCACTTCCCACGGTCCATTGTAGGTTGATTTTTCAGTCATGAGCTCAGCTAAATATTTTTTAACATATTACATTTCCCTGTACCACCTGTTGGGGAATAATGAGTCTCTAAAATTTTCTTTCTGCTCATTAGAAAAATTGTATCTGAGGCACCTGGGTGGCACAATCAGTTAAGCATCTGACTTCAGCTCAGGTCGTGATCTCACGGTTCATGAATTTGAGCCCCGTGCTGGGCTCTGTGCTAATGGCTCAAAGCCTGGACCCTGCTTCAGATTCTGTGTCTCCCTCTCTCTCTCTCTGCCTCTTCCCTGCTTGTGCTTAGTCTCTCAAAAAATAAATAAACATTTAAAAAATTGTATCTAACATTTTTCTATATACATCTTTATAAGCCCCACGGGAAACCTTCTTCTATACCTCTACCTGTACCTCTACCTTCTATATCAGTCCTATTTCCCCAGGATGAATTCAGATTCTCTGTATGTGCTTCCTCACATTCCAAGCATGCCCTAACTCTCTTCCACACCCTTCACTTATAGCACGACTGAAATCTAGCTGTATTTACATTGCTTGTCTCTACTACTATAATTATCTTAATTTTTATTTGTTAGTTTTAATTTCAAATTTACAGGAAAGTTACAAGAATGCTATCAAAAAATTCATATACCCTTTGCCCAGATTTACCTGTTGTTAATATATTGCCCCATTTGCTTGCCACATGCCCCCCATATGTGTGTATGTATGTGTGCAATTATACGTACATATACATTGTGTATATTTTTTCTTGAAACATTTGAGGGTCAGTTGTTTACGTTATGGTCCTTTACCTTAGATAATTCAGCGTGCATTTCCTAGGAGTAAGCATTTTCTCTTACCTACCAATAGTATAATTCCCATCTTCAATAAATGTAACATTGATCCAACAACTTTATCTAATTTACTGTCTGTATTCTAATTTTGTCCAGTAACGTCCCTTAGAGCATATTTTCTCAGTGAGCAGGCCCTTGCTGATCATGGTAAGATTAACAAAGACAGGAATAATAATTTATTAACACTATTAAAAGTCTGGAGTGAAATCATCACCAATTAGTCACTTTTACATGGCTAATCTCTTGTAATCCTCTCAGTAAGGCTAAAATAGTCGTATCCTCATTCGGTAATGCCAGAACTGGTGTTTAAGTGACTTTGCTAGGTTTCGACAGCAAATAAGAGATGACTAATCCATTAAACCAGCCTACAGAGACTTAGTCTTTAAAAAACAACAACAACAAAACCTTTATATTTAAATTATCTCTACACCCAGCATGCGGCTCGAACTCACAACCCCAAAATCAAGAGTTACATTCTCCACCAACTGAGCCAGCCAGGCACCCCTGAGACATAGTCTTTTCATCTTTGCCTATGGCACAGGCTCTACTGATGTAAAAATATTCAGAATTATTTGGTAAATCGACTGAATGGACAGCTGGGTGAAGAGACAATCCCAAGGGACAGAAACAGAGTCTTTCCCTCCAGATGCAGCGATGGCCTTTAGTTAAAGGAGGCTTGTATGCCCTCTTCTGTGCGTTTTCAGTGTTCTGGGGTATGATGATGATTATTTGCTGGAAAAAAAATATTTTAATCTTTGAAAATATCTCTACCAAATTGTGTTTCCTGAACATGCCTTTATATTTTATTAAGAGTTACATTTCTTGGCCAATGGATTAATTTAATATAATTGTCATGTTCATGTTTGGACATGCTCCAGCCCTATGGATAATAAAAGCCCATTAAATAATCCAAGAAAGAGAAAATAATAAAGTAAAATAGATCGGAGTAGGGATTAAGAGGGAACAAATTAATGAGACTACTACAGGGCATATAACTCTTCGAGATAGCCTTTTATTTTTACAAAGAGGAATCATTAAATATTTTAATCATGTGTACTCAAAGAAGAATATCCAAGAACCTTTTAAAAGAGGTTGAAGCAAACTTACATATTATTTTTTCTTAAAGGATCTGGAAATATATTAAAGCGCGCGCGCGCGCGCACGCTAAGATGGTTTGTACAAAGGACCATCATTATTGACGAGGTAACAATGTTAGTTTCGTGTCAGCAAGAGATTAATTTATCAATGGGTGCTATCTAAATTTCCAGAAATTCCCCTTCTGCTCCTGGGTCCAATCTGGCTCTGTATTTCTTTAAATGAATCAGAAGCTTTGAGTTCTCTTTCTATTCCAACTCAGAGTTTTATAAGAGACAATGAAACTACAGTCATTTCTCTTCTGCTCTGAATATGAGTAAATTGAATTCACGAACCCCCACTGTTGTACACCTCTGTGGCTTTGCCCCTTAGAAACAGCACTCAGGAGCTCTTGTTTTTGAGAGTGTTCTTCCCACATTCAGATTTGGGTACAGCAGGGGATGGAAGAAGCAATTTTCAGATTCCATGGTGGGCTGGATTAAATTACTCCACAGGCCATATGTCTGACAGACCCACTAGAGTGGATTAAGTGTTTTGCTTCGTCTTTGCATTTGAATATTTTTTTCATAAAAGAAAGAAAATGTTAATGCAGACCTAGTAGGGGAGAAAGAGACAAACAAACAAACAAATTCAGTTAGTGAAGAGGCATCCTGGTTATTTCTTGTTGTTGCACATCAGCCAGATGGATTTGAAGATGAAAAGGTTGAAGCAGGCCATTCTGGTTGGATTTCATTAACTATTAATATGTGTTCTCTGAAAGACCAAGAGTAACCAGTGGGTTTTTGGTTTGTTTGTTTTTAATTCCTTCCCAGAGGTTGATGGCCTAGTTTATTGGAATTTACAAATAAAAGAACCTAAATATCTACAATCGCATATGAATGGAAGATATACTTTGAAGTTAAAAAAGATATGAATTGTGATTCCCCAACCATATGAACTCTGACACGGTATTTAAAGCTTTGAGTCTTTCTTTTTCAATAGTAAATTGGGAATCATAATTACGATGTCACAGTCAATTTTTATAGATAACAGTAATGTGATTTATTGTGTAACCACTATATGCCTGGTACTTTTCCTGTTATTTTGCCCTCACACAGCACTTGGAGGCCTGTTATATTATTTGAGAAACAGAGAAATTGAGGTTAAATATTGTGTTCAAGGTTACACAGTGCAGCTGGGATTTGAATCCTGGTGGTTTTTTTTTTTTAACTCTTGAACACAAGTTCTCAACCACAATCCCATACTTCCACTTCTGTGGAGACTGAAAATAAAGCCTTAGGATCTTTGATGTTTGCTTCCTTTCTTTTATCAGATTTAAAATTTAAAAGGATGCTGTGGGGGTCAGAGCGGGGAGGAAAGCAAATACAACTGAGGAAGATTTTGAGATCTCTAGATGTTTCTGTTATCTTTTCTTTTCAACACCAAGAAAGGCAGTAAAAGATAAGTTTATCATTTATGAAGAAATAAATCTCAAAGAGCAATAAAGCATTTTCTCTGGGGCCCTTATGGCTGTCCAAGGGAATTCAATCTAAGGAGAAAAACCGAAGCATAGTAGAAATGGAAACTAATAGACTAAACAGAAATAGAGTTTGGATTTTTTAAAAGAAAAACACATTGATCATAAAATTGAATGTACTGATGAGTGCTCGTGTTCTTATAGAGAAAGTCAGCCAACCCATGAAAGAATTCTCCACCGTGGGCACCTCCATTACCAGCACTGTCTATAGCACGTCATGTTTCAAAAATGAACCTGATGGTGTCATTCAGACATGCCCTCCCTCTGATCACCAGACCCTTTGCTAAGGCAAATATTAAGTCTGATTTTTGAATCAAGAAAATGAGATGTCCTCCTAATACTACATGAGTAGGTAAAGACATTGGTCACCTCCTGTATACTGCATCTAGAGTTTTGCTTTGCCTCTGACACCAGCTCTCACTCAGAAGGTATTGTGTCCAAGAATGCAATACCTGTTTTCAGGCTTCCCTGAAGAGATTACAGGGTCCGATACATGCACCTGATTAGGGCTATGTGAAATAAACACTCTTTGAGGTCTCTTAGCCCAGTGATGGGGTAAGCGACCAGCCTGAAGAGTGTGCTGCTGGAAATGCCACTAAGCAGAGCATCTTAGAGAACCATGTGCCCCGACTTCTGCTCAGCAGCAAAGGAAATACCAAATGAGTTAAGTTTTAAGCCATCCACAATTAGACTGTTAGTCAACGAGGCAGCTAAATGGGCAGAGACACTGACTCTATGTATTTACTGATTTTTACTTTACTACCAAATATCTTAAGTCTTCTTCCTTTGCTTTAAATTCTCATAACTGGGTTGAATTTAGACGATGGCAAAATGCTATTTGGTTAACTCATTGCTTCCCAATCTTTTAATATCATGGTGACCAACGCAGATGTTAGTATTAAAAATAGTGCACATCCGTCCAGATGTCCCTCATGAAGCAAGCTGGGACGCCACCAGATGGGTTCATCAGCTGCAAAATGAACTGCATATTTCATATGTGGAGATTTGTGTTTGGCATGGTGCGTATAAGAGCCCTTCCCTGCTTCTTTCTGCCCCGGCCCCATGCCTGCCTCCAGCTGCCCCCACTTTTGGTTGAGCACAGCACTCTTTACATTGGAATGAACTTCCTGTAGCAAAGTCCTGACTTCCTTGTTTAATGGAAGATGTCTCATCTGCACTGAGCTGCTAAAGCAAGGTCACGTTGTGTGCACCCCTAAGGAAGAGCGAGGCCGGAACATTGCTTACTATTCCTGCTGCCTGTGAGGATTTCAGGGGTGCTGCATCCTTTCACTCTCCAAGAGTTCCTTGATGAGGCTTCTGGAACAGGTCTTAATTAAGCTATGGCTTCTGTCTGCCCCAGGCTGGTCGGTGGTTCCAAAGAACCACTGCCTCAATAGGAGTTGCCGTGCCTTTAAAGCACTTGCTGAGCACCAACGTGAGCACACACTTTTATCAAACATCTCTTTTGCATTCCTCTAATGCCACCTTAAAGCCAGAGTACCAATGTTGAGAATTAGCAAGTAAAATCAGCTCTTAACTACCTGTCTGTCCCATAAAGGATCCCTTGCAGTAAACATTCTGTAAAGAATAAGAACAGTGGCAGCTGCACAGCCACAGAACTTGAAACTGGTTCAGGTGAAAGAATATTTTATGAATTGCTTCTATTATATTATAGTAGGCAGTATGTCACCAGAACCTGACAAGGTTAGGAATAATCTCATAATTTACACTCCAGGAGAACTCCCAAAAGCATTTTGAGGTTGAGAGTTCATTGGAACAGAGAAATAGTTTCACTTACAGTGATCTGAGTTAGGGAGTTATAAATCACTGTAGAAATTAGCAGATTATTTTGCAGAGGATGTCAGTTCATTCTCATAATGGTTGTTACTAATATTTTTCCTAATTAGAAGAAATTATGTAGATAAAAACTAGTTAATTGGATATCACTCATAATCCAATCACCCAAAAGCGACCATCATAAATATGTTGAGCATTTTCTTCTAGCCATTTTCTATGAATGTATAAATGTATATAAAACATTAAGATATATTGTTTGTAAGTAAAGATTCGAGTCACAAATTCCAACGAGTGGGGAGGGGGTTTCCAACACCAACAGGCAATTCTCGCAATTCAACTCAATTGTGACCTGGTTTACCTGGCGATAGCATAAGATACCATAAGTTAAGGGCTCAATCCCACGAGACTGTCTCCTTCCCCACTGAACCCCCTAAACATTTTAAACACTAGTGGCAAGCCCAGATTATCACTTGTACTTCTGATCGGCCAGCTCCAGATGGAAGGTTCCAACACCCCCCGTCCCTGGGTTCAATTAATCTACCAGAGCGCTCCACAGTATTCAGAAACGTTTTACTTCCTGGATCCCCGTGTAATTATAAAAACATATATCTCAGGAATAGTCAGATGGAAGAGGGACACAGAGCAGGGTATGAGGAAAGAGCGCAGAGCTTCCATGCTCTCTCTAAGGGTGCCACTCTCCCCACTCTCAGCATATTTGCTGACACAGAAGCTCTTCTAACCTAGTCCTTTTGGGGGGTCTTATGGAAGTTTCTTCACATAGTCATTTTTTATCAAATTGTTGACCATTGACAGTTGAACTCAATCTGCAGCCCATCTTCCCTCTGTAGGTCAGGATGGTGGGACTAGAAGTTACAACCCTCCAATCACATAGTTAGTTTTCTGGCAACCAGTGCCCAACTTTAGGGCTTTCCAAAAATCTTTAATATAACAAAGTTACCTTAGTATATCCAAGGGTTTTGGGAGCTCTGTGCAAGGAAAAGTGGATGAAGACCAAATATATATTTCTTATTAAAAGTCACACTGTCACTGGGGCACCTGGGTGGCTCAGTCGGTTGAGTGTCCAACTCTTGATTTTGGCTTAGGTCATGATCCCAGGGTCATGGGATTAAGCCCTGTGTCGGGCTCCATGCTGAGGCTGCACCTGCTTAATATTCTCTTTCTCCCTCCCTCTTCCCCTCTCCCCCACTCATGTACACACACTCTCTCTCTCCCTCTCCCTCTCTCTCTAAAAATCACACTATCACGGTAAGCTGTTGCTTTAATCTAATACATGTGGGTATTTCCCTTCCTTATTACTTGAAGATACTGCTATGAACTGAATTGTGTTTCCCACAAATTCATAGGTTGAAGCCCTAATCCCCAGTGTATCTGGAAATAGGGTCTTTAGGAGGTAATTAATGTTAAATTAGGTCATAAAGGAGGGACCCTAATCTGATAAGACTATGGCTAACAAGAAAAAAAATAGACCTTTCTCTCTCTCATTCTCTCCCTCTCTGTCCCTATCTCTGCCACAGGAGGATGCAGAGAGAAAGTGGCTGTCTGCAAGTCAGGAAGAGAGCTGTCAACAGAACTTGACCATGCTAGCTAGCATCCTGATCTCAAGACTCCCAGTCTCAAAAACTGTGAGAAAAGAAATTTTTGTTGTTTAAGCCACACTCTCCACAGTATTTTGTTATGGCAGCCCAAGCAGACTAAGACAAACATATGTAGAGTTTTGAGCCATCTTTGATCATCTCTTTTCCTTTTTATTTCCTTTTCTTCCCTTCTGCCGTGACTACCAAACGCTATCCTGATATCCAGATATTGCAGATTCTCCTTCTCAAAGAAAGAACCTTCCCCAGACTGCCTCAGGTGATGAAAGGGCAATCTTAGAACTTCTAAGAAAATGACTTATGTATGAGTATCTTCTAGATGAGATTTGGATCTTTGATGTGACACCTAAAATACGAGAGTGAGTCTGCTAAATCACAGAGGGTCGGTGCTCTTAGCTCTTAGAAGCATACTTGGCAGATAAAGTAAGGTGTTTATGTGTTAAGTTAAAGCATATTTGTTAGTTGAAGTATGGAGAAATGCCAAAAAATGTTACAGAATATGTGAGAAAAGAAATGAGAGTGACTTCGTTTGTGAAATCAGCCATTTGTAGAACCCAAATGGTGATTCTTTTCACAACTTTCAATAATGCTTGTGAATGATTGGCCATGGAGCCAAGATTAACCCTATACTATTTTATTAATTATGATTTTCTTACAAACAGACTCTTTTCCTATTTGTATTTCAAATATAAATTGAAATACATATCAACTTTCAATACGTATTGAAATGAGCTTGATTTCTTCAATTTATATCAAATGGCATTGAAGGGAAGCACTTTCCAAAATTTACTGAGAGAATGGTCAAAGAAAATCATGCTAAGATTTTTAAGCACCCAGAATAAGGTATAGGTATTATTTCTCCTTAGGATAGTAAGTGCCTTAGTAGTAGGCCCATTAAAGGATCTGTTCCTAATGACAGTGTCTGTTTCTCAGACTTATGCCATGGAAAACAGTGAAGAGAATGAACATTGAAGGAAATGCGGAGAGAAAAATTAACTGTCTGTAGGTCACAGCTTATGAGGATTCCTTACATTAAAACAGAAGCTACTAAGAAGGATATCAAGGCAGAGTCCGCAGTCCTCAAAAGTTGAAATGAAATGGAATGAACAGACTTGTAGCTTGTAGCTTGTTAAACAACTTTTCCAATGTCACCCAACTAGGGACGAATCCATAACCAGAATTAGACTCTCCAAATGCCTGACTTTAGTTTTCTTTTCCCTCCACACAATGACAACCATAAAGATCCATATTTGCAAAGTGAAAGTTTTCATTTGTAAGACTACATTTACTGAATACACCTAATCCTTAAAGCAAACTAGGATGAAAATCTAAAAACAAATTGATTTTTCTTTTTATTTCCCCTCTCCCTTCCTTCTTTTTCGTTTTTACCTCTAGTTTTTTTATGCCAAAGACATTTATAGAGAATGTTACTTTATGGGGAAAACTATTATACTTCTAGACCCCTTAGTGAATATTGGTTTATTCTTCATCAATTAATTTGGTTTCATAAGCACTCACGAAGGAATACAAATAGCACCTGTAATTTAGAATTGATTTTTTTTCCTGCAGTGCCTTGGCAGGGAGGGAGAAGTTGAAAGAGTGGGACTATTTGGTAAAACTCTTTGCCCTTTTCTTTTTGTAAATGTTGTCTTTTTTGTAAATGTCAAGTCCAAATTATAGGTGAGTATTGGCAGAGTTGCACAGACTATCTGAGCCCCATTACAGCCTCTGGCATTTGTGCTGCTAAATTTGTAATGAGTTGCAGGTGTTTGTGATTGAATTTTGTGTTGCTTTTGTGATTGGCTCACTGCTTCACAGTCCATTAAGGCTATGTTTTTTCTATGTTAAAATTGTGTGATGTAAAAATTCCAGTCAAATGATAAGGTAAATGGTGATCATTTTAACACGGAGAGAAAGGTCTGTATGTTTTAGACCAGTGTCAATTCTCACATTAATGCATGGGGTCAGTACCCAGTTCAGGAATATATCCTAAATATAATAGTAATAGTTTGATATATTTCACTGAGGACTGAAATTCGGAGATACCTTAAACTACCTTCTGCACTTGAAGTTCTCAGCAGGTCAGTGAAGATAAGAATTGAGATCCTTGTTTAAAAAAAGTAGTTCTCTTGCCTCCTCTCCTTTCTCCAAGATTCAGATTCAATAGGTTTGGGTGTAGAAGCCAGCAATCTGTATATTAAAAACCAAGATCCTAGGTCATTCCTAAACAAGTATGTCATGTATGATGCTTTGGAAAGAACTATATCTGGTTTACTTCCTTTGCTTTATAGATGAAGGATAAAGACCATAGAAAAAAGATCTATTCATGTTTCCTGATGATTTCACTGAGAAGGCAAGCTTACTCAGATACCTTCATTCCTACTTCCATGTTATTATTGTTTTCCTACTAGATTATCCACAGGCTTGACTGGGGGCTGTAGGGTTTAGTTAATTATACTGGATTACTACAGAGGTAGCAAACGCTATACTTGGTCAATCAAGTCCCTATATATAATCTGAAATATATATTTTATAGGTGTGTATATGTATTTGTAATCTTCAAGGAAAATAAAATAGTAATACAGAACAGTTCATAGAATGTTTGATATGGAAAACATATTGTGTCATATGCTATCAGGAATATGGAGACTCTACAACTTTACATACCTGAATCTTGTAGTATCTTACCTAACCTCAGGATCATCATTGATAATCATAGTAGTAGCAACTATTTTATGAACCTTTACTACACTCTTTCTAGGAGTATTGGACACATTATTTCAGTTTATTATCACAATAGCCTTTTGAGGCTGGCACAATTAGTTTTTACCTCCTTCTGACAAATGAAAAAATTGAGACTTGGAGAGTTTATGTAAGTTGAGTAATTTGTCCAAAGTCAAGGAGCTGGTAAGGTGTGAAGCTGGGATCTGAACCCAAGAACTCTGATCCCAGAATCAAAGCCCTTGAGAGTCAATGTCCCAATGCCTGCCTGCCATGGATATGTAAGAACACCAACAACAGGTAGCTCATTACTAGGGACTTCTGCTCGGAATAAACACTTACTTTATTTGCCTCATCGGATTAAGTACTGCATTTTTAGATCATACCAGTGAATATATAACTGCATATATGTAAACTCATACCTGTAGCTTGATAAGCTGCAGCTATGAATAAGGATCAAGCACAAATAAACCAATCTATGTATGTATGTATATGTGTATGTATCTATTTTCTAAATTCAGAGTATGTGCATAAAATCAACAGAAACACTGACAGCAAGAACAATAGCAAAACACCAGAACAGAAATTGTTTGCTGTATTTTATTAACCCATATTTTAATTAGGGGTACTTTATTTTGAATTTTAATTTTGCCTTAACCTTACTATCTCATTTAATTAAAACATTTATACGACCCTCATGTAAATATGTTAGATACAAGTAGTGTTGACTGAGCATCTGTGTAATGCCTGGTACGCAGTGAGCACTCAGTAAATATTTATTGAAATAAAGTATGTGTTAGGCAGTGTAGAAAATGCCACATACGATATCTGTGTCAATCATGGTTCTGGCAGGAAATAAATGCTCATCTAAAAACTAAAGTTAATTTAGGAAAGAACTATTTATAAAGATTTAGGCAGTGATGCATTCAGGCACTAACAATAGTGGGAAGGTTAATTGAAGGGGAGCAGAATATGCCACCCCAAAGTGTGCCCCTTTGGCATGTAGATTATTTTAAGGGGAAGTCAATCAAGACCCAGCCAACTCAAGAAAAACCGTTACCTCTCCCTTGACTACCTAAAGGAATTTAGATAGTGGGTCCGGCCCTGAAAGAGAGTTATTACCAGAAAAAACTTTTTGTCTGAGTGGCCTAGCTGTATGGCAGGGCAAACAACTAATTTTGTTCTTCTTATTCTCCTATGATTCACTCCTCTCCTTTCAAACCCCAGACCCCTATCTCTTTCTTTAGCTCAAGATAGCACATAAGCCTCAATTGCCTAACTGCCTTTGCATCTCATATTTTTATGGGGCTCCCATATGTTCAAAATTAAAAATTTGTTTTTCTCCTGTTAGTCTGTTTTATGTCAATTTAGTTCTTAGACCAGCGAAAGAACCTAGAAGGGTAGAAGGAAAATTTTTCCAACCTTACACATTACTACCCCTGAAAAGGCAAGAGGGAGGAATACAGTTAGCAGTGCCTGATAAGAACTGGGGCTTGGAAGAGAGGACAGAAGCTGCTACCATAGTCAGCTGGTAAAGAAACCATAGCCCAACAGGAAGAAGATGGGAGGCCAACAGGAACAGGAAGTTCCACTCATTGTTGGGTCTCAAAGAGAAGCAAAGGAAAAATAAATCTAGGTGATGTGTGTCACAGATGCCAACTGCAGCAAACAGCAGAGGGGAGAAGGGTAGTGAGTGGATCCAGGTGGAAGCAAATGGAGAATAAACTCTACATTATTGCATGCTGTCTACTCAACAATAACATGTCTTAGTAGTTTCTCCATTTATCTTTATTTTATTTATTTTAAAAATTTGTCAATGTTTATTTTTGAGAGAGAGAGAGAGACAGAGTACAAGTGGGGGAGGGGCAGAGAGAGAGGGAGAGAGAATCCAAAGCAAGCTCCAGATTCTGAGCTGTCAGCACAGAGCCTGATGCGGGGCTCGAACTCGCGAACCGTGAGATCATGACCTTAGCCGAAGTCAGATGCTTAACTAACTGAGCTACCCAGGTGCCCCAGTAGTTTCTCCATTTAAAAGACAGGGGAGGGGCACCTGAGTGGCCCAGTCCCTTGGGTGTCAGCCTCTTGATTTCTGCTCAGGTCATGATCTCACAGTAGGTGAGATTGAGCCCCACATTGGGTTCTGTGCTGACAGTGCAGGGCCTGTTGGGATTCTCTCTCTTCCTCTCTCTCAGCCCTCCCTTGCTCTCTCTCTCTCTCTCTCTCTCTCTCTCAGAATAAATAAATAAACTTAAAAGAAAAGACATGGAAAATGACTCCGAGAAATAAAAAGAGTAAGTAAAGTTCATTTAGAAATGGTTAGGGTGAAACCTTTGACCTACAAAGATGCGGTCCAAACTCCACTATTTACTGATATTTTAATTTGTCTAATATTTATCACAACAAATTTACATCAGCTAATATCTGGACACTGAGGAAAAATGTACTTAACAGGAAAGTCAGAGTCCATGCTCTCACTGAGATTGCTTTCTAGAAAATGAGCAGACAGAAAATAATACAAATGAATGGAAAAGATGGTTTTAGATGGGGATTAAGTGCCCAAAAGACAGTAAATTATGGTTGTCCTGTGATAGTGACTGGGAGAGACTACTTAGGATTGGGTGAGCAGAAAAGGACTCTCTGAGGTGAAACTATTTAAGCAGAGAGAGACCTGTAGGATATGAAGAGGCTATGAAGAGGGCAGCCTTTTAAAATCTGACAGAAAAGTGCTCCAGGCTGAGGGAACCACAAGCACAGAGGCATTAAGAAAGGAGCAAGCTTGGTGTGGTCATGTGAAGAGCAGCATAACAATGGCAAAAAGCCATGTGTTAGGAGCACAGTGAATAAGGACAGTGACACAGGAGGAGGTGGAGGGGAGATAACAAGGCCCTGGGATGAGTTTGGGTTGCATTCAGAGAACAATAGAACTCCTTTGGAGGATTTTGAGCAGGGGAATGATGCCATCTGATTTATGTTTTTAAAAGATCACTCAGGTTTCTGCATTGAGGATGGATTATAAAAGGGCAAGAGAACAGGCATGGAGACCAGTTAGGGTCGTAGCAGTGGATATGTAAGGACTGAATAGAATTGGGATGTATTCTTTTTTAGCGGCAAAGTTCTGATGTGAATAGTATTAAAAGAGAGAGAAATAATCACTACAGTTTTGGTTTGAGGAACTGGGTGAACGGCAGTGTCATTTACTGAGATGGAGAAGACTGAGATATTCCTGACTGAGAGAATAAGGAGTTTCTGATTGGTGCATTTTGTGTATGAATGCTTATTCGATATCCATGTGGATATTTCATACACTCAGAAAGGTCAGTGCTAGAAAGAACATCCAGGGTCACCGGCTTACCAATAGATTTTAAAGCCATGGGGCTGGGACCAGATTGGGTTACCCAGACAGAAAGAGTGTAGACAGAGATGATAACGTTTAGCACATAACTGACTCAGAATTAGAGTGCTTTTTATATACAGCATTCTTTTTGGAGCCCGAACTCCAAGCAATGGCTAAGAAAGATTTTAGTTTTCCCTAGAATGTATTTAGCCAGTATGTGGGTGATTTTCAAATTTCTTTATTTATTTTTATCATCAGAAATGTTTTGTAAGCCAAATCTCATGAAGAAAAACAGTGTAAAATTTATTGAAATATGAATTATACAAACCTAGGAGATGGGTACATGGGGTTTATTATAATGTTCTTAATGCTTTTGAATATGTCTTAAACTTTCTGAAAAGCATAAAATAAGTTAAGAGTATAACTGTCCTGTTTGAACCAGGAGATGGACAATCTGAGGCCAGTCTACTTCTCTGCTTAGCTGCCAGTTTACAGAATTCCCACAATTCCTCAGAACAAACTTCAAAATTTCCGCCATTGACAAATACTTCTGAAGTTTCTATGATCTAATAATTAAGTATAAGCAGGAATGTTGTGCAATCACCATGGAAAATACTTTACAATTACTATTTTGTGAATACTTGTGACAATCTTACATGATGGGTACTATGAACATCCTCATTTTGCAAATGGAGCAACTGTGGCTTGGAGAGGGCATGTAATTGGCTCAAGTTCAAGTAGCTGGTAATTGAAGGAGCTGTGATTCAAGCCCAGGCCACCTGACTTCACATTAATAACTACATTAATTAGAGCAGTTGATACTCAAGTTTACTTCAACAACAAAAATATAACAACCCCAAATTCAATCCTTTATTAAGGATGAGGATTTTCCAGTTAACAAGGTAAAGATGTTAAATTCTGTCTGTGCATTTCTTTACATCACGAACTCTCTCTGCTTTGTGTTTTTCAGAGCCACAAATTTTACTCTTCTCTTTCCACTTACAAAATATTAGTTCTGAAAATGAATGTCAAATAGAGTAACAGTGACTGGCATTTATTCCTAACCTAGTGACAGCAGAATATGAAAGTTCAAAGAAATGATTAATTAATTCAGTGATGTACCCACCATGTATATAGTAACACCGATTCAAAGATATTTGTACCAGGTTGCTTTTTCTTGACTAGACTATTATCACTTTATTTTAGCTGAGATTTATGTCCAAATCAGGGAAAACTTTGATCCTGATATTTTTTTTGGAGATCAAAGTGTCACATGTAACACCGTGCTTTACAAGGTCTCAATGCAAGGCATACTGTTCTGAAGTATGAAACTAATGTGAAAGAATAATTTGCCTTGGTGCTAGGAAATGTAACTATTAGATATTCAGGTTCTCCAGCAATCTATTGTAAATAATAATCTAGCTGAAATACAGAAAGAAAAGTGAATCTGTTATAATAGTACACCTCAATTCATTTCTTTCCATTTTCTCGTAATAGCCTTTTGCTCCTGAAGAGATGGGTCACCTGGTGTGTGTGTGTGTGTGTGTGTGTGTGCACGCGCGCGCGCACGCGTGCGCGTGCACATGTGCGTGTAAGTAAATTTGTTTGTGCATTTTATTGCTTTCTCCTAGGTTTTTATTGGGAAAAAGAGAGAATGTCAAAGCTATTTTTATAGTCTTGTTCTTTCTTTTTTTTTTGATTGCTAAATGATGCAGAACATATATTATTATCTTTTTAACATAGGCTCACTTCATGTGTAAGATCCAAGCAAATACTATAAACATCCTGTCACTTCCAACCTCACAGTTCCAGCCAGCAGAATGACTTTTTAAATCATGGTGATCACAGTAAAACTTTGATTCTTCAGTTGTGAAATGAAATAAAGAATCCCTTCCCATCTAAAATAATTATAACATAATTCTCTCTGAATATTGACTTTTGACATAAAAATACATATAAATAAATGGCATCTCTTGGAGTGCCTGGGTGGCTCAATTAAGCATCTGACTCTTGATTTTGGCTCAGGTCATGATCTCACAATTGGGAGATCAAATCCCACATCAGGCTCTGCACCGAGCATGAGCTCTCTCAAAAAAATTAAAAAAAAAAAAACAACTTAAAAAAATAAAATGATATCTTTCTGGTCTAAATGATTCTGTGACCCCTTTTTCTCTCAATTTATCTTTTCCTTCTTCCATTTTTTTCCCCACTCTATTTCTTTCTCTCTCTTGTCCTCCTTCTATTTGGTTCACCTTATATCTCTGTCTTTTTCCTTCCCTCTCTACCTCTCTCCTCGCCATCATGGTGTAAAAACTGGAGAAGGATAGATTTAACTAGTCACAGTAAGATCCGAAATTACTCAAAGATAAAACATTTTTTGTTATTCATTTTGAATGACAGTATTTAATACGGTCTGGTTATACAACTGTCATTTACTAGGTCTGTGCTTAAGAATAGCACATAGGAATAATTAATAAATAATGTTAACATCTCAAAGTTTACACTATTGGATGTAAACTACTATACCAAGAAAGCAGATCTGAAATTCTACTCCTTCTGACCTAGAGGTCTAAATTAAAGTAAACAGAAACCACCAAAGAATAGCAAACTTACCAAACAGAAAGCAGGTCACAACTTTGTCCCCAAATCTTTGAAAAGTTTTGTTTTTTTAAAAAAAAGAAAAAAAAGTAGTGTCTAACTATCCAGAGAAATATTTGTAAGGTTTGGTGAGGATATTCTTTATGCTTCAAAGACATGGTCAGATGGGGAAAGGGGAGTCCATTAAGTCCAGGAAAATCAAACCCATCTCCTTCAACTTGGAGACAGACAGATACAGATGATGGGTAGAATAGGTACCCCATTTATTAGGACTAATGTGGAAATGACTGCTTGGGGAAGGTAAGGGAAATGAAGAACTTTAACCCTCAGTGCAGTCTTTGTATAAGACAAAAGCATAGAGATTATTCTGAATAGCAGAAAAAATGTAAAGCTTAAGGAAACCTCACAATTAGAGTGCCCCCATCATAGAAAGTCAACCAATCGTATTGTAGGAAAAAGAGAAGCGTGCGGGTCCTCCAAGCAAACATGTCTACAGTTGAACTCTCCTCTAGTAGACTCTCAAAGTGTCTTGTGATGTTTCACCATGCACGTGTTGATTTAACAAAAGAAAAACAAAAGAAAAACTAGGATTAGTCAGAATCTAAAGATTAATTTGAGAATTGCAGTTCTTAAAGTATGTCATTGACGAATGTGGTATAATCTTCATTTATTTAGCTCTTTAGCTTTCATCATCAGTTTTATAATTTTCTACATATATGTCTTACATTCTTCTGTTAGATTTATTCTTAGATATGTGATAATTTTGATGCCTTGGTAAAAGGCACCTACTATGAAATTTTAGTTTCTAACTTTTTGTTAGTGCTGCACAAAATAAATTGTGTTGAACAAACCTATTAACTTCAATAATTCATTTTAATAGTGTGTCCATTCTTTTGGATTTTCCATATCCACTCATATCATCTGGAAATAATGAGTTTCATTTTTCCTCCTCAAATCCTTATGCCGTGTTAGTTGGCTTGCTTGTTTGCTTGCTTTGCCTTACTGTTCTAACAGCATCTCAAGTTAATTATTGAAAAGGGATGGTGGTCCTAGATACCTTGTTTTGTTCTCTAATGGAAAGAGGAAATGTTCAGTATTTCCAATTAAATATATGTTATAATATATGTTGTATATTTAATAATATATAATATAGATCCTTTGTGTAGAGTTTTAACACATATTAAGGAAACTTATTTCTATTCTTAATTTTTATGCATCCTCTTTTTCACAAAAATATTCTGAATTTTACCAAATGTTTTATCAAGCATTGGAACTGGACTCAGATATAGCAGAGATTTTGGTATTATCAGACTGACAATTTAAAACTGATAAAAATTCCTACAGCAGCCACCTGTGCCTCAACTCTTTTGGTATGTAAATATTTCAAATTAAAGAAACATAATTTCTTTAATTGTTGTAAGACTGTCCAGATTTACTATATCTTCTGGTGTCAGTTTTGTTCATTTTCATTTCTAGGAACCTATCTTTAAAAATCTACATTTTAAATCTAGATTCAGTTATTCATAATATCATATTTTCTAGTTTTAATAGATACAGCACTTTTAGTGATGTCATTTTTAAATTCTTAATATCAGTCATCTGTGCCTATTCTTTATTTTTGTTGATTAGTATTCCTAGAAGGATATTCATTTTATTAGGCTTTTCAAATATCCAACATTTGTATTGGTTTACTCATGCATTGCATATTTATTTCCTTTTATTAGTGTTTTTATCTGTATTGTTTCCTTCATTCTAACTTTCTTGTATTTGGTTTTCTTTGTATTTATGACTTCTTAAGTTGGGTACTTAGCTTATTTTTTCTGCTTTTTCTCTTTTTTAATATATGAATTTAACACTATAATTTTCTTCTAGATTTATATGCACCTTGGTTATCATTTAGTTAAAAATATTTTCTAGTCACTTGGGTGACTCAGTTGGTTGAGCATCTGACTCTTGATTTCTGTTCAGGTCATGATCCCAGGGTCATAGGCTTGAGCCCTGCATAGTGCTCCGTGCTGAGCGTCAGGCTCTGCACTGACAGTTTGG
Organism: Acinonyx jubatus; assembly: GCF_027475565.1. Classification (NCBI taxonomy): domain Eukaryota; kingdom Metazoa; phylum Chordata; class Mammalia; order Carnivora; family Felidae; genus Acinonyx; species Acinonyx jubatus. The sequence continues at coordinate 46,736,408 of NC_069391.1, forward strand.
AGCCTGGAGCCTGCTTCAGAGTCTGTGTCTCCCTCTCTCTCTGCCCCTCCCCCACTCTGTGCTCTGTCTCTGTCTCTCAAAAATAAATAAATGTTAATTTTTTTTTAATCAAGAAAAAAAGATCTGGAAAAAATTACTTAAAGGTGGGTGTGACTTTTACTCTGTGATTAGGAACACACGAAGATTTGGCCTTTGATGGAATCCTACTTGCAACACTATGTCAAAAACCTTAGACTTGATCCAAGATGAAAGCCATGTACTGACTGAACACCTGAAAGTCATCGTTAAATTAGTTAATTGAGTTATTTATAACTGATGAGTAGGTGGTAGTTAATGTGATGTAGCACTCTGAGGAGTTTACATTAAATTAGTGTTTATTTTGCTCAAGAACACCCATTAGTAATTCTTTCAGAAAGCCTCCATAAGGAAAAGACTTCCATCTCTGAGGGACATTGCCCTGCTTCTAAGATACAATTTTCCATACTTACAGGTGAATGCTTCTTCTGCCTTACTTCTTGAGAAGCCAAACTTCTAGGCTGTTCTAAGTGCTATTTCTCAAGTTATCCCGAACCCTTTCAGAATTTCCGAGACCTTTCCGGAACTATAATATTCTTGCATGTTTTTGAATATAGGTACTTTCAGAAATCTGATCCATACCTTTCTATCTTTTAGGAATTTCCAACGTTCTAGGCCTACAGACAGTATTCTCTGTATCTGAGTACTATTTATTAATTTTAAATAAATATTAATGTTAAGAATTTTGAATAGAATTTTGGCTTGTGTGTTCCAGCGTTCATCTGGATCCATTCTCTAAGTTTTTGCTGGGTGTTTTTTTGTTTTTTGCTGTTTCTGAGACTTTCCTAGTATCTCTTAATGAGAACTGCAGAATTTTCAGTGATTACAAAGACTCACTGTCCAGGGTAAAGTGCAGCTGGAGAGGGTGTCACAGAAATTCAAAGTGGTGAAGGGAACCATGATCTGCCCCCCGCCCCCCTCCCAATACTACTTTCATATATGGATTATTTTGAGCTGGAGGCCGTTGAGAATCGACAGCTGTAGAAAGAAGCCTTCTTAGAGCTTCCCTTATCTTAGAGCAGAAACTTCTGAGAAATGAAGATGGCCATAAATTCTCTCTCCAGGGGGGGCAGTTTTGTTGCCATGAAAAAGTGGAAAGTGCGCACCAACGTGGGCTTGCGCAAACAAACTTTACTAAATAACCTTTATCTTGCATTAGTTTCCCCCATATAGCTGCCTTCCTGCCCCGAGAAGCTCAAAACCCTTCTCCTTTTTCTTGCCACTTCTCCACAAAGGTATTGTCCTTTGTTAAAAATGGATTATAAACCTCCAGGTCTGAAGCCTCTTTGGGGTTTTCATTTCATTTCTGTGATGCTTGACATATGCATATGAAATAACCATTTTTCTCTTGTTAATTTGTCTTTTGTCAGTTCTATTTGCAAGGCCCCAGGCAATGAACCTAAGAGGATGGAGGAAAAAGTTTTTTTCCAGCCTGTCAGAGGTGTATCCACAGTGTGTGAAAATATAGGTGTACTAATAAGTACTTACACCTTTGCCAAGCAGATGGCATAGTTATATATCCAAATATACACAAGAAGAAAGATAATTTTAGGGATGCCTGTGTGGCTCAATCAGTTAAACGTCCGACTCTTGGTTTCAACTTAGGTCATGATCTCACAGTTTCATGAGTTGGAGCTCATTTGGGGCTCTGTTAGCACAGACCCTGCTTGGGACTCCCCTCTCTCTCCGCCTCTCCCCTGCTTGTGCTCTCTCTCTCTCTCAAAAAAAAAAAACCTGAAAAAAAAGAATAGATAATTTTAGGCAAGGAAAAAGAATAGAAATAGAATAGAAAATAGGGTAGGAAAATAAATGATATATTTAAGATTTAGTGGCTAGAACAAAAGTTCAGAAACAAAGGAGTGGATGAGGATGATAAACTAGGACCAAGCTATCCCAACTAAACCATGTCATTCCCTTGCATAAAACACTTCATTTCTTATAAGCAACAAAATACTTGTCCGGTCCTTACAAGGATCTCTATAATCTGGTCACTGTCAACTGTACAAGGCTGAACTTCTGATTTTCCCACCTTTATTATATGGGATCTAGCTTATAGCTTTGCTTAGGGTCCTCAAACATGTTCTGCCCTTTCAAAATATCCTCATGACTTTGTATATGCTGTTTCTGGGGCCAAATTTTTAAAAAAAATTTTTTTAAACATTTATTTATTTATTTATTATTTCAAAAAAAATTGTAAAGCTTTATTTATTTTTGAGAGAGAAAGAGAGAGAGACAGAATGTGAACAGGGATGGCGCAGAAAGAGAGGGAGACACAGAATCTAAAGTAGTCTCCAGGCTCTAAACTGTCAGCACAGAGCCCATGGCAGGGCTTGAACCCATGAAATGCGAGATCGTGACATGATCCGAAGTCAGACGCTTAACTGACTGAGCCACCCAGGCACCCCAAAGCATTTATTTATTTTTGAGAGACAGAGAGACAGAGCGCGAGTGGGGGAAGAACAGAGAATCTGAAGCAGGCTCCAGGCTCTGAGCTGTCAGCACAGAGCCCATCGTGACCCGAGCTGAAGTCAGACACTTCACCCACTGAGCCACACAGGCACCCCTCGTGGGCCACATTTTTAAAGCCAGTTTTTCAAATCTCAGCCGAATTTTTACCTTCCTGAAAAACAATTTTGGGTCCCTGCCCTTAATCACTTCAGGAAACCCTATTATGCCTTCTGATAACACTTTGTGATTCTATTTCATAGTACTTAGCACAGGAATAATTAAATATTGCTTTTGTAATAGTTCTTTAAGGTATTTCCCCCCCAGACAGAAGAACAGGAGCTCTCCCAGGTCAGGAACTATGGTTGTCTTCCTCACTGAATGAAGGTTATTGAGAACAACTGAAATTCCAATAGAAAGGACTTTTTTGAAACATGAAACTCAAACCAAAGACATACTGGTAACTAAGACTATAAAAGTAAACATGGAAACTTGAAAATCAACATCTTATTTATATATTTATCTTCAATGTACAATTTTAAGGTAACTGAGAGACATGATTCTTATTTCAATTACAAATTTGAAAATCTTTTACCATGAATTTTTATAAATATGTTGCAGCTCTGTGTGGTAAAATACACTGAATTTAAGAATTAGAAGCCTGTAGTCTAATTCCTGTCATTAACTGCATGACTTCCCTTCTCTCTTTATGCACCTATATTATTGTTAGGATATGAGGTTTGAATAAAACCATGTATATAAGTATATTTTAAAATATTTTATTATTTTAATATTTTATTATTTTAAAAAATATTTTAAGTACTTTAAAATATTTTATATTTTTAACCTATGTTATTATCACAACATACTAAAGTATTTAATAAATTGTAATCGTGGGGAAAATTGGAATTCTGCTATCAGCAATATCTTCAAACATGTCAGGTTTTTACATATGCTCTGACATGCCGTATGTTTGGATTCATAAATTAATGCCTTTATATTATTATAAATATATTATATTTATAAATATAATGCCTTTTATATTATCATTTTTAGTATAGCCTTGAACCTTACTTAAAAATGTCTTGTCCCACCTTGATGTTTTCCAAAAAATGCTATCATATTGCCATTTTTGTTAGTTTAGGGGTTATTTTTGGAGTCTAGGGTATATATTCCTTTGCTGGTTCATGGCATATTACCCATATTTATGAATGTGAGTCAAGTCAATCCTAGGCATTCTTGTATCAAGATCCACTTTTACAGCACCAAAGATATCTTCTCTACATCCAGACCACACATCCGGTAAAGACAGTGGCTTCTATTAAGTGGACATTGATAAAGGTATGTTGACATGGGTCGATGGTATTATTTTCGGTTATTTTTTTCAGCTATTTGCACAAGATAAGGAGTTTGTCCGCACACATCAACAACAGCCAGAAGGAAAAAGATCGTATTCCGGTTCTCACCAGAGTCCCTTCAATGAGATGTCAATCAAAGTACATTAGTGGAGTTGTCAGTACCCACATTAGTATTGAAATATGCGTTAAACTTTACAAAACAATAAAGACAAGCTGGAGAGGTCCCAGCAAGTCATTGATTTTAATCTCGGTCAGATTAAATACTCGTTTTGACAAACTAAAAGAAAAGATGCGTCTTAGGAAAAAAACCCGAACAACAACAAAAAAGCTCTTGCTTTTCAGTCCCTTCCTCTAAAGGATCAAAAGGGAGGAGGGACTAACAAGTGTTCTTAAATGCCACCTTAGTGTTGGTAGTTTGCAAATACAGAGCGTTTATTGTTTGATTTTTGCCTCTCCTTATAACCTAAGTTTGGCAGAAACCCTACAGCATGTTCTCAGGGAAAAAGAAAAAAAAAACTTAGACATTTCAACCATCTGCCAGATATACCTATCAAATTATTCATTTCTCAGGCTGCTTAAGGTTATTTAAATTCATAGCTTTTCAAACTACTGACAAGGTTTGCACACTGTGAAGAAAATGAATATTGTTAAGGGTTAAATGGACAGCTTCACACTTTAAATGCATTATAAATTCACCCCAGGCACTCTCCTACTGATTTTTCTCTTTATTATTTTATTTTACAATCAACGACTCTTCATAATTGTGGACCACGCTGACAATCTGCATGACAACGGATGGATTCAAACAACACTGACCCAGGTATATACAGGACAATAGTTGCATCATACCACCGAGGAAACAGCTTTCACGTAAGTTTTAGATATACAACTAGAGCTTCCAGAAAGAAAGATACACAAAGTTGAATTCACATTTTGCCTTGCTGGGCATATATATCCTACTCTATGCAATTTGCATGACCTGACATGAAGACAGGCGAGCTCACCTTTAGAAGTGGTCATCATTAAAATGCAGGCTGTCTATCAAGAGAAATTGTCTCCCAGAAATCAATACCTTAAAAACCCTTGTGGCTAACTGTTCTCCCAGACACTTTCAAATTTTTATAATGCTGAAAAGTAGTGTGGAGGAAGTAGAGGTTCCATTTCTTTGATTTCTTTTTATCACATTCTGTCAGTCCTCGATCAAGTTTCATAACTCAAAGACATACATTTACCACCAGGTGTAGTTCAAAGAGATGTTGACCTTTGATTTACAAAACCCCTTAGATTTACTCTATGCTTTTTCTGAGAGAGTCTCTCCATATACCACCAGAATAATACAAACAAGGAAAAGCCTGCTGAGTTCAGGACGACTCAGGATGGATCTGGGCCTTACTCCCCCTGGTGGCCAGTGGGCCATACTTCACCATCCTTCCTTTGCTTGGGTTGCAAACTTGGTTTGGTGAAGAGATTGCAAAGGATTTTCAATAAACTTTGATGCAAAGGGGCAATCGTGCTCTGAGTGTCTGACAAGTGTTACATGTTTGTAAGCAATTATAATGCTGACACTGTTTATACTATAATAAAACCTTGCTCTTTCCTGTTAGACACGCTTGGCAAAAAACGTTCTGATCCCATCTAAGAACTAAATGAGTCAACTGAGGCCAGTTACTTACCTTTTCTGAGTCCTGATTTTTCTCACCTGTAAAACAGGGTTAATAATTCTATCTAGGTCATAGAGTTGTTGTGTGCAATCAATGCAACGATGTATTATAAGAGCTTAGATCTATGATTTTGAAGTGCTGGAAAATGACAGTTGAAATTTAGGGCAGTGATATGGTAGTCGATATGACGATATAATTGTATCAACCTAACGTATATAATGAGAACTGATAGTTGTGAGATTTCTGACCAGTTTTATGTAAAGCGGAGTTAGATTCTTACTTTGTGAATATAGTTCACTTATTGATAATCCTCAAGTTCAGATATATAGAAAGTGGAAATTGTTTTCACTTTTCCCTCTTTCCGTTGAAACAGGATCACAATTATGAAGAGCTGAGTCTGGGCAAGCTCACACAAGCCTGAAACTAAAATACTGTCCGTTTGCACTGAAAACAATAGAAAATTATGGAGTTGTAATAGTACCATTAAATCAAAATATTCAAATTTCATATAAAATATGCAGCGTTATATGAGATATGGTTGTTTCAGGGGAATGTGGCTTACCTAGAGGATGAGAAACAAGAAACGAGACTTCTACAAAGATTGGGGACATCTGGCCATTTGCATAGGCCTTGGGATTTAGAGGCAGTGGAACGTTCACAGATAGGTTCTGGCACCAAATGTCCTGAATTTGGATTCTGGCTCCATCACCTGAGGCTGGTCGTGACCAGAAGAAGATTCCTAAGTATCTCTGTGCCTCAGTTTTCACATCGTCACTACAGAGATAATAATAGCTCCCACCTTATCAGGTTTTTTTTTTAGAAGAATACATACATTTATATTTTCAAGTGTATGAAAGAGAACAACAACCAATAATAATGCTAGCTAACCCTGCTGCGGTTCTTCCATATGCATTGGCTAATGGATGTTTGATGACACATTGAAAACGTAAGCAATACGTTAGCTGACTCTTTTTTTTTAATATATGAAATTTATTGTCAAATTGGTTTCCATACAACACCCAGTGCTCATCCCAAAAGATGCCCTCTTCAATGCCCATCACCCTCAGTTTGTTCTCAGTTTTTAAGAGTCTCTTATGCTTTGGCTCTCTCCCACTCTAACCTCTTTTTTTTTTCCTTCCCCTCCCCCATGGGTTTCTGTTAAGTTTCTCAGGATCCACATAAGAGTGAAACCATAGGGTATCTGTCTTTCTCTGTATGGCTTATTTCACTTAGCATCACACTCTCCAGTTCCATCCACGTTGCTACAAAGGGCCATATTTCCTTCTTTCTCATTGCCATGTAGTACTCCATTGTGAGCTGACTCTTCTTAAAACGTTGACACCTGAGATTATGGTTAATGACCACCTTTGAGAGAACGAATAGATGCTCTCTTCTACCGCCCTTGAGCTTTAACAGCATACTTACTGTAAAGCAATAAGGCTTTGAAATAGGAATAGGCTTTGAAATGGGAATTTCTACACCTGAAATACTTTGTATATCGAAATGGATTATTGAAGGAGGTAGCGGAAGTTCCTTCTTTGAAGAGATTTAAAAATGAGATTGTTAAAGGTGAGAAAGAGGCTTTAGAAGCTGTTTATATCTGAAGGCCCACAGACCAAAGATTAGACTATTCGACTTTGCTCTACAAATCATCTTCAGCAACACAGAGAAGGCTGAAAGGACTTCGATCCTAGAACTGTTCCACCCCATATCCCGGGGCAGATACTAGGGACACAGACCCACATGTGGATTCTGAATATCCGCAGTCAGAGCAGAACATCAGGATGGTGGAGGCTGGGGAGATTCATCCCCGAATAAAGTGCATCACGTGACCGCAGGCTGGCGCAGGAAGCAGTGTCGCCGTAGTACTTATACATTTTATCCCATGTTTATCCTGCCCCAAGCCATAAACAGCTTAGAAAAATACACTCAATTCAGCAAAGTAAAATCAAACTAAAAATAATTAGGTGAGCCTTTCTGGACGTTGGGGAGATAACTTGGTAGAGAGTCAGGGATGAGATGACTGCAAAAAAATATTGGCTGCATCGTTCTGCATAATCGATAGAAGTGGATGCTGAATTTTCTAACAGCTATCAAAAGGTGGAAAACATGGTCAGTTACATAATTCAGAGGTCTGAAACGTAAAAACAAACAAGCCAATAAAAATAAATGCAATTTAGATAATGCATTTAATAATGCAATTTATCTAAATAATGCAATTTAGATAAAGCAATACGATTCCTGTTTCCATGGTCCAAGAGAAAGTCTTCTTATGGATCCTCATAAAGAACTCACGATGCAGGATGGTGAGAGACAGCCTCCACAGCAGCTTACCAGGGCTCACAGAAGTGGATTTTACAGAGCTGGCTGATTCTTAACGATGTCCCTCAATGTTAGCGAATGGTGGACAAAACAAGCCAGTGTAATATGGTAATGATAACGAGACACCAGGCAAGGGTTAGTCTCTCAGCAAGTAGCAGGGCTCCAGTACGTGGCTGGATTATAGAGGCCATTCTCTCTTCCCTGGTCACAAGACAGGAACAAAGCAAAGGTGCAGTCCTAATAGCATTAGGGAATTTCTTAGATGATAAAAATAGGGACTGAGGTAGAAGAAAGAAGACAGAGACCCAGTTATCTAAACTGGGGCACAAAACGAATTTGGTATCTCAGGAACATTGCCTAGTTATAGACCTGAAAGACAGTCAAATCAGCGCGACAGATTCTAGATGGATAGTTCCACAACGGTTGGTTGGGAAGGGTCTATTAAAGCCATTCTGATTCAAGTGAGAGTAGGAGTCAAATAAACTTGGAGGTTGAGGTTGGGCAACCCTAGCTGGAAAAAGTGACGACATATTATTGTAAGTTTATTATGAGATTACTTGTTCAGCTTTTCTCTCAAAACAAATTGAAAATCTCCACGGACTCAAACAGAGAATATTGTAAATGGACACGAACACATTACAATTTTTCAGAAGGCAGTCTGAAGTTTCTCCTCTGTCATTAAGCTTGTTTTGACTACTCGTTTTGAATCTCCAATAACTGCTCCGACTCCAGAATGTGCGATTGTTTCAGAAACACTATACCTTCCTCATATCTGCATTTCTGTTATGATTTCAATTTCCTTTGAAAGCCCTTTAGTCTCTACTTTTTGCTGCTTTATTACTTTCCTTTCCTGCCACCTCTTCAAGCTTTGACCATGTTATTCTTGCTCACAATATAGGACAATGAAATTTATTTATGTAACGCAGATGAAAATATTATTCATCAGCTTCCATATAATCATCCTCAATATTTTAATGATCCCCAGGTGCTTTAGCATATTGTGGTAGGCTGTGCAGAAATTAAGTAATAGGTTCAACAATAGGTTCAACAATAGGCTCAACAATAAAGGAAAATAAGTTTATCTAACATATTGAAAAACTATTTATCTCTTTTGAGGACTGATTTAACGAAAACAAAATGGAAAACTCAAATAGCTATTTTGAAATTTTTGTCATTACATAGGTGACACTGGTAGCAAGGGAAATCATTTTGTGCTTTGGAAAACAATTCTCTGCCGCTACTTTTTTTTTCTTTGTGCAAGAAAATTCCCCCGAAGGTATACATATGAGGGTGAAGTTCAATAACATTTGCAGTTGCCTGACTTGGTGTCAGTATGAAACTTTGGTTTTCTAAATAAAATTGACAAAGTCATTTATAGAAACTTCACATTTTTATCCTTGGGACTAATAGCCGCAGGGAACAGAGGCATCTAACCAGCAAGATAGAAAGAAAGGTCCACTGATGCTTTGTGATTTTTAAATGAAAATAATGGAAGATGAAAGCAAATCTTCATTTTGCCTCCTCTGTGATGCCTAATAATTATGCTTGAGGAGATAAAAATACTCATTGAACAAAACATTTAAAAACTCTATAGGCTAAGCCATGCCAATGTAGGCTTACTACATTTCCTAAGTAATCCTTTCAGAAAAGGACTTTCTGCCAGACTTTTCCCTGAAAATGGCTTGAGTCTCGGCTATTTTTATTTTTTCTGGTAATTCATTTATTCAATACTGAACAGCATTTTATGATTACTATTATTATATTCAAAGAAGGCACTGTGGGAGATACAAGAAAAAGATGTGATGTCTATTTTGTCCATAAATAAGGGAAAATTTGTGCTTACCTTTGTGACCTATGTACCTAGCATACTACTTGTCATAAACTAGGCTTCCAAATTTTATTGAATTTTAATGAAAAATCTCAGTCTATAAGGGACAGGAATTGTCATCATGTGCTAAGAAAAACCTGTAACTGTATGCATAAACACAATGAGGACACCGAGAAAGAAGTTCACTCTCCTACTTAGAGAAGTGAGGACAGGTAGCCCAGGCAAGATGGTGGTTGAGCAGAGTTTTACAGGAGGTGTAGGTGATTGTCTATGAGGGAACGAAGGAGAAGGTCAGGCCAGAGGGGACCATGGCATCCAAGATGCTTGTGTAGTGAACCCATCTTGTGCTGTATATGTCACTGACTTTTAAAACTTAGAAGGTTATCCTCTAGAACGAAATGAAAACAACAGCCTTATCATATTTGAAAAAAAAAGATGACAGATGTTTAAAAATGGGGCACCTGGGTGGCTCAGTTGATTAAGTGTCCAACTTTTGATCTCTGCTCAGGTCTTGATCTCAGGGTGGTGAGTTCAAGCCCCACATTGGGCTTCACGCTGGGCATGGAGCCTAAATAAATAAATAAATAAATAAGGACAGAAGTCGGGGCACCTGAGTGACTCAGTCAGTTAAGTGTCCGACTTTGGCTCAGGTCATGATCTCATGGTTTGTAAGTTCTAGCCCCCTGTCAGGCTGGTGCTGACCCCTCAGATTCTGTGAGCCTGCTTCAGATTCTGTGTCTCCCTCTCTCTCTGCCCCTCCCCCCGCTCATGCTCGGTCTCTGTCTCTGTCTCTCTCTCAAAAATAAACAAACATTAAAAAAAATTAAAAATAAATAAATAGTTTATAATGACTTAAAAAAGAATAAATGTGTTTAGTAGGTAATACAATATTCAAGACAACAGAAAAAACATAAACCAAAATGAGTGAGTTGGCGTTTGCAAGCACTGACAAGAATGTTTAAGTTGTAAGTCCAATATTGGCTGGAAAAGGCAACAAAATGGAACATCTTTCTGGAAGAGATTTTGTCAAACTAACTTACAAATCTTAGACACATTTGACCCTAGCAATTCTACTTCTAGAAATTTAGCCTAAAAATGTAACTTAGATATGCACCAATATTTATACAACAGCATCATTAAATATTTATTTATAAAAAAGCAAATGCACATAAAATATCTAATAGTAGCAATGGTCAAGAAATTTAAACGTTTCATCTAAAGAAATATTATCCAGCACTTAAACATGTTTTTGAAAACATTTGATGGCAGAGAAGATTGCTCAAAATATAATATTAAGTGAACATGAAAGGATACACAAAAACATATCCAGGATGACACCAATATATTAAGAACAAATATATCTATTGCAACACCTATTCTATTCAGCCAACAGCAATGGTCTTGGCCTTGGATTGGCAACTGAACCCATGAGGCAAGATTTGGCTCCCCCAGCCCTAAGATTATGTTATGTTAAGAAACGATATAAAACAGGTAACACAATAACCCTGGGTACCTAGAGATTCTCCCACTACCTACCAAAATTCTTCCCCTCTCTATAGGTACATACCACATCTCCAATCAAAGGGTGGGGTTTCATCCTTTCTTCTTGAATTGGACTGGACCTTTAAGTGCTTACTGATGTTCTGGAACTTTAAGTTGAAGCAATATGAAAGCCTGGCACCTTATACTTCTTCCTTCTTGGAACGTGACTGCTAAGATGCTACATGGACAGCTTCATATGGTGAATCAAGGTGCCAAAATGACAACACCAGCTGATGAGCCATCTTGGCTGAAGCCGCATGGAGCAGAGATGTGCTTCCCTCCTTCCTTGTCAAGGTAACAGATAAATGGTGCCGATATAATTGAGCCACTAAGTTTTGTTACATAGCAACAGAAAACTGAAGCAAAGGACAATTCCCTAGTGGATTTAAGATCTAAATTTCTCTCACTGTGACTTCTGAATGTCCCATCCACTTCATCCGCTTTGCCTTTGGGATCTGTATGGACACAAAATTCTAGACTGGTTGGGTACCAGATCTGTAATATATTCAGTTTTTATGCCTTGGTTATGTGGTCTCTTGAGGGATATATGACCAATTTCATTCTCTAGAATAACCATATCTCATAAACGTCACTACTCAGTAAACAATATACATAAATTTCAGGTGCTTGATCCTATACATGCTACCTTAGCCAGATTCTCATTTTTCTGGGATCTTGTTATACTCTAGTAAGTTCCTTGGATTATCATTAAAAGCGTGTTCAATCAAAGGACAAATCCTCAAGTGTCTTGAGCTACAGGAAGGCCACATACTACTATTTATCCTTTCTATCTAGCTAGCTATATTTACATTGAAAAAAAGACCAGAAGGATATATATGAAAACATACACGTGACAGTCATTGGATTGTTGGTGATTTTTATTTTTTATGTTTCCAAATATTCTATTTATTCAATACAATAAATAAATGTAATAAAACTTAGGTCACATCACTTTGGAAAATGCAACAGAAGCCAGTTTTTAGGCTTCTTCAGGTTCTTGCTAAGTGATCTCTCTAAGATAGAAAGCCAGATGCATTTTTTCAGGAGGGGGTCACTCCTTTCCCTGACCTTATATGTCTACATTGATTACCATCCAACATAAAATACTCTTGGGCTCTTGCTCTGCCTCTTACTCCTATCTACAAATGGTGAGTTACCAAATTGGTAGGTTGGGGAAATATATGAGGCATGCATCACACGGACTTTCTGCCCCATTTGTCTACAGAGCCAGGAGGACAGCCGGAATATGCTGCTGTGTTCCTTCTTCCGTAAGTTTGTCTAAGTAAGCCCCTCTATGTGGGAATGCCTGTGCTGGTCTGGTACTACCTATGACTGTATATACAAGATGCACTAATTATGGAATTTATTATTAGGAAGTCAAATATCTCCCCATATCTGAGTGACATTCTCCAATATAAACTTTAGCTTGGTGACCGTATATTTTGTTGTCCACACTCAGAGAACTCTGAGAATGAAAGAAGGTACCAAACAGAATAAACACATATTTATTATTTAGGTAATCCAACTTTAGCACCTATAAAGCTGATATATGGATTCTGTCTGATTTGCTCCTGTGGTTTATTACTCTATTGAGTAAGTCCTTATGGATGGGAAGAGTTTTGCTATTTTTGGATCCCTTCAAACCCCAACATGGATCATTTTAAAACGTTTCCTAGCTTTCAGAGCAATGTCTTCTAAAAATGAATTACCTAATTGAAAAAAATAAATCTGGAAAACTATACACAAAGCTGTCAACATTTCTCTTCTTCAAAGGGTAGGATATTAGGTTAATATATGTAGTGTTTGAATTTTTACCACTATTTCTTGGATAATCGGGGAAATGGAAATTAAAGAAAAAAAATGCCAGGACATCTGGTGAATATTCTGTTATGTAACAAGCCTTACACTATCTCACTTAATCCTATTAACAACATACGAAATAAGTCTTATTTCCCTGTCTTATTAATAAGGACACTGGGCCCACAGTCCATGTGGTTAATTGTGGTGTTATGCTGCCTTACTGTTTTAGCTCACGATGGCTGATAATTGAGCTGGGAATTGATAGCTCATTTCTCATTTCACTCTATGTTATATGGCTGGTTCATGTGTGAAGATAAGTGCACCTGAGCTCCGTTCTCAGAGCAGCAGTGAGCATTCATTTCTAATTACCAAGAATATCTAGCATCAACTTTCACAGCCCTAGAACTATCCCTTCACATCTACCAGTGGAAGCTTTACCACTTGCCTTCTACATAGTCCTCATATGATTGATTTGCATGTCTTGGATACAGCATTCTATGCATTCAGCCCTCTCTCAATTTTGCAGTATTCAGCACATTTTCTGCTATTTTTTTTGTTTCATAACTTACTGTAGAATCAACAAATGTGTGGATGCACATGAGTACAAGATTGATTAAGGACAATGTACTCCATTCAATTGTGTGTGCTGACAATCGGAATTAAATTTCACACCAAATCTTGTTTCGCATGTAATAACTCACTTATCTTTTTAAGGGAAAATGTACTTATGCTGAAAAATCAGCTGTGAATGAATTAGATTTAGAGAGGCCAGAATGGAAGCCTGTGAAAATGACTGCGATCTTTTGCTACACCAAATATGCATTGATTTTAAAACATTGGTGTTTTAATTAGCATTGAAATAATCTCAATATAAGAAACTGATCCTACTCTGAAGGGATGCTGTGTTGTGATCAGCTTTGAAAGTGGTAAAAATCAAGGAATGCAGCTGGGAGGAATGAGCGTGAACAGATGCTAAGTCAATAGGATCACAGTGCTGCCTGTGATAATTAGTGACTCATTCCATAGAAAAACTTTGGGAAAAAAATCTCAAATTGTTTTGAAAGTTTAATAATCGTCTGTAGCACAAATTTTCATGAATATGTTAATATTAATTTTTGAAACAGAAGTAATGAACTAATAGCCATCTAGATATTGCAGTCCCTTTAAGAAATTTGTATAGTAGGTTTAAGAATGATCAGTTGTGGGGCACCTGGGTGACTCAATTGGTTGAGCGTCCGAATTCGGCTCATGATCTCACAGTTTATGAGTTCAAGCCCTGCATCAGGCTCTATACTGACAGCCAGGAGTCTGGACCCTGCTTCAGATTCGGTGTCTCCCTCTCTCTCTGCTCCACTCCTGCTCACACTCTCTCTCTCTGTCTCAAAAATAAATACATATTTTAAAAAAAGAATGATCAATTAGATATTCAAAAAATTTTTAATGTTTTATTTATTTTTGACAGAGAGACAGAACGCAAATGGGGGAGGGGCAGAAAACAAGGGAGACACAGAATCCGAAGCAGGCTCCAGGCTCCGAGCTGTCAGCACAGAGCCCGACACGGGGTTCAAACCCACGAATGGCGAGATCATGACCTGCACTGAGGTTAGACACTTAACCAACTGAGCCGGGAAGGCGCCCCAGTTGTTAGATGTTTAAAAAATTCTTATGTATTTCCACTAGAGGTTATGACTAGCATACTTTGAAATAGTATTTTTCTTTAAGTAATGACTTACTTCTTTATTTAGTAAACAGGCATTCAATGTGGATCGTTGTTGGGTACTAGTGTAGAACACAGAATGCAGCTAAAGAAAGTTATTTTTTTTTTTAAATGTTTATTTATTTTTGAAGGAGAGAGAGACACAGTGTGTGTGGGGGGGCGGGCAGAGAGAGAAGGAGACACAGAATCCGAAGCAGGCTCCAGGCTCTGAGCTGTCAGCACAGAGCCCGACGCGGGGTTTGAACCCACAAACCGCGAGATCATGACCTGAGCTGAAGTCGGACGTTCAACCGACTGAGCCACCCAGGCGCCCCAAGAGAGTTATTTCTTATTCATAGGAGTTCATGAACTTGGTGGGGATATAAGTATTGCCTTGTCAGGGAAATAAAATGTACTCTTAAATTTTTTTAAATTTGTTTTTGAGAGAGAGAGAGAGAGGGAGAGAGAGAATCTGAAGTGGGCTCCAGGCTCTGAACTGTCAGCACAGAGCCCAAGGTGGGCCCAAACTCATGAACCACGAGATCATAATCTGAGCTGAAGTCAGACGCTTAATTGACTGAGCCACCCAGGCGCTCCCCAAAAATGTATTCTTTATGAATGGAAACTGCTTAGATTTCCCTAGGTTGAAGTAAAACTGAAACTTGTTTATTTCTAGAATGATTAGGCAACTTGAGAAAAATTGATACAGGGTTTTCCTTCTGTGCAATTCCTACTAACAAAGGGACTAAGTTCATATATTCAATACCAAACATCATATATTAAAGTAGTAAAAGTGTACCTAGTGCCAGACATTTAAAAGTTGACAAATATTCTCACCCTATGAGCTACGGAGTAGACGGTTCACAGTATACGGTCAGTATGTGTTTTTTTCCCCCTTGTTCTCATATCACGTTGGTGTTTATTGTTTAGTACAGAATTTTAAAAAATATGATGGAAAAAAATGAAAGAATTCTCTTTCCCAGAGCATTTTACTTTAGTCTTAGATCTCAACTTTAAAAAAGAACCTTGACATAAAAATTGTATTAATAATTCATGGACTATATTAATGGCTGAGTTAAAACTTTAACAAGTCAGTGTTACAAAACTGTCAAAAACGTAACAGCCCTGCCTTCTCTAATTTCAGCTGCTTCTGATGAAGCGTAGGGAAATGCCTTATTGGTGTGCAGTGTTACCAATTATCTGACAGAGCCAGAGTGTGTCTCCAGCTAATCAGAAATAAGAGTGCAGAATTAAATCTCCCGTGTGAAACTCATCATTTACATATTTATGATTCAGAAATGATAATAAGGCTAATGAGAAACTCACATACTGCCTTAAAAGTCAAGTCAATCTTACAGATAATTTTCAACAGATAAAGCTCCCAATACATGGTTGTTGAAAGATGACGTCTGCTGATAACAATTTCATTTAATTAAGCGTTACAAGTTATTTGCATGAACTTACCCGTACATTGTATAAGGGCGTTTGTTTTTAAACTGCTACCTTTGGGCGAAGAGGGAGGTCTAAGGTTAATGGAAATGGGTGTAATGTGGAGTTTATACAAACATAATGCATTGGGGAAAGTGGCGATGATATCTGCATGCATGCACACACCAACCCCAGCGCTACTCTATTCGTGTCCAGGAGGATCAAAGAGGAGATGGTCAGTTGTAGTTTGGGAGGGGTCTTCAAAGCTGGTAAGAGCTCAGAATGGTGCAGGGCATATACATTTCTGAGCTGAGGCAATACGTCATGAACTTTGATTAAGCTCATGAAGTGGCTCTACCTTCAGAGCCAGGGCATCTGAATATGTTCAAGGCTGCAACATCATTAACCAAAGAGGTGACAATGCCGCCACCCTGACGTGCACTCTTAGTAAGAGATACTTTATGCAAGTTATCAATTTGCTGATGCTGGCGGGTGACTCCTTCTGTGTATAACACAGGTTTTAGTTCTGTGTGGGCGTTCTCATCTGTGCAAGGATTTGGGCACACTTTGTGTAATCTAGCACGGTCATAGACCTTATTTTGAAAGCACACTTATGTTTTTTCCCACTGAAATGGCTTCAAAATAAAATTAAGGGGGCGCCTGAGTGGCTCAGTCAGTTACGCGTCAGACTTCGGCTCAGGTCATGATCTCACGGTTTGTGAGTTCGAGCCCCGCGTCTGGCTCTGTGCTGACAGCTCAGAACCTGCAGTCTGCTTCAGATTCTGTGTCTTATTCTCTCTCTGCACCTCCCCTGCTTGTGCTCTCTCTCTGTCTCTCAAAAATAAATAAATGTAAAAAATTTTTTTAAAAATAAAAAATAAAAGTAATATTGAGTTGAAAGTTTTATTGCCATAAGGTGTGTTTATTTCTATTTTGCTTTCTTTTTAACTCTTTTCCTAAGGAGTTTTGCATTGAATAACATCTCTTTGTAGAAAAGAATAGAGACTTGGCACTTTTAAGCTCTGTTACAGCGCTATTTCATGCCTCATTGTTATTAACATGAGTATGATTATAATGTAATAATAACAATCAAAATAACAAAAGCATTAACAGTAGCCTATATGGTCATGGGCATAGTAGAGCTCAAGTACAGCTGTAGAAAAGTAAAATATCATCATGGCTTACACAGAAGTTCATCTCTACCTTGCTGTAATACTTTTCTATTGCTCCTTAAAGAATCTCAACAAGGGACACCTGTGTGGCTCAGTCGGTTGAGTGTCAGAGTCTTGATTTTGGCTCATGTTATGATCTCACAGTTCGTGGGATCGAGCCCCATGTCGGGCTCTGTGCTGGTGGCATGGGGCCTGCCTGGGATTCTCTCTCTCCCTCTCCCTCTGCCCCTCCCTCCCTCTCTCTCTCAAAATAAATAAATAAATATAAAAAAATCAAAACAGAGGCTTAAAACAATACACCTTTACTATTTCTTTTTCTTTTTTTTCTTTTTTTTTTTTTTTTTAGTGTCAGAAATCTGGGCACAGCTTAACTTGGTTCCCTGCTCAGGGTCCTATAGCTGCACTCAAGGTTTCAGCTACTGCCATGGTGTCCCCCAAAGCTCAACGTTCTCTTCCAGGCTAATATAGTTGTCGGCAGAATTCAGTTCCTACTGGTTGTAGGACTGAGGCTGTAAGCTCTTGGAGTTTGTACAATTTCATTCTTTGTGACCGTCTCCACTGGTATGCTCTTCATAGCTGCCTGCAAGTTTGAAGTCAACAGAAGTCTATGGTTCTAGTCCGCTAAGGTGGCATCTTATAAGATGCAATGTAAGTGCGGGAGTAAAGTTTTATCGTCTTTGCCATATGCTGTTGGTTAGACGCAAGTCACAGGTCTTGTTCTCACTCAAAGGGATTATACGTATTTGTGAATCATTTTAGGTGACCTTACAATGTGTCCACAAGTCCACTGTAAGGCAGCAGAGAATACTTGTTATGAATCTAGGCCCCAGCTCACATAGCCTCAAATATCAGGTCTATCATTTACCGGCTGAGTGACATTTGCAATGTACTTAACCATTCTGTGTGTCATTTCTTTTTTATCTTTGAGAGAAGGCAAATGATGAAATATATGCCTAATATTGTCATGAGGATTAAATGCATTAATTCATTTTGAACACTTAGAACACCGTCTGGCACATGGTAAGTTCTCAATAATTATTACTGTTGCTGACTCTTATGGTGAAACAAACATTTCTCATTCCCAAATTCTTTAGGGAAGAGGCAGCACTACATATGGAGATGAGGACAGTGACCTTCTAGACGAAATGACAAAATTCAGACCTTACCACAAGATTATTTCCCTTGAGATTACCAAGATATCTATGACTCTAATCATTGAGATCATAATTTGTATTATATCCTTGTATCTTGACATTTGGAGATGACCTAGTGAGTAAAGTTTATCCCTTGAAACCTCTTTATACAAACATAGCAATGCCAGATAAAATTATAACGATGAATAAACCAAATGACCCAGGTAAAATAAAAAGAAAAAAAAATGCCTATAACTAAGACACAGAAAAGAACGGAAATATTAAGCAACTATCATGGAGGGAGTGGTTCTACAATAAGAAGGAGGGAGGGATATCTAGGGTTTGGCTCATACGGGCTAAGGATGACTGAAAGCATTCTATGTAAAACAGAGGACTGAGGCCAGGCTAATGTCTTAAAACTAGGGACTGAGTTTGGACTTTTCCTGGAACCCTCAACTATTACAGAAGGTGAGGAAAACCAAAATATGTGTCTATTTTTCCTATGTGAAATGAACAAAACCACACACAGACACACACACACACACACACACACACACAGACACGCACACGGAAGAGAGACAAAAGGAAATATGGAGAGCTTCTCTCCATCAGAATCTGAAAAAGCTCGCTTCGTGGATCAGTGCTGCATACATGACATTTGCAGTAACGCCACAAGGCAAAAGAAGCCTGAACTGGAATTATAACAGCACTCCAACTGGTCTTAAAGGTTAATTTGCTTCGAGTTAACTTATTCCTTACTTGCTGACATAAGGCCCTTGGTCTGTAATAGAACTAACTTACTTTCTTTGAGATTTGCAGACCACTAGCCTTGAGGAGTGAAGGACCAAGAACTTTCCCAGGACACAGGCTAGCAAATCTGTTGGAAGCCACCTTGTCATTCTGATCAGCCTAGAAATTTTTTTAAAATGTTTATTTATTTTGAGAGAGAAAGAGAGCATGAGCAGAGGAGGGGCAGAGAGAGACGGAGACAGAGAATCCCAAGCAGGCTCCATACTGCCAGTGCAGAGCCCCATGTGGGGCTTGATCTCACAAACTGTAGGCCAAAATCAAGAGTCAGGTGCTTACCGAGCCACCCAGGTGCCCCTAGCCTAACATTTTTTTTCTTTTTTTTTTAGCAAAATGCTTTTCTTTCTTTTAACTACCTCCCTTTGTGTATTTGTAGACCTTACCCAACTCTGCAGAAAGAACAGAGTACTCCTATATATCACTAAACAAGAACTGGACCCTCTTGCCCAAGCCTGGAGTACTGAGGTAACATCTGTAGCTGACTTCATTGTCTGCATACGATCAAGAAGTGCTGTGGGCCACTGCATTCTCTTTGCTGATGAGCTACCCTAAACCCATTAAAAACCCCTAGACCAGGCAGAAACCTCAAGAGTTTGCTTTTGGATGAGAGCCTGCCTTCTCCCCAGGTTGTTGGCCTTGTGAATAAAGCTCAAATTCCTTTCCAATCAAAACTTGTCTCTTGGGGCGCCTAGGTGGCTCAATCGGTTAAGCCTCCAACTTCGGCTCAGGTCATGATCTTGTGGTTTGTGAGTTCAAGCCCCGCGTCAGGCTCTGGGCTGACAGCTCGGAGCCTGGAGTCTGCTTCAGATTCTGTCTCCCTATCTCTCTGCTCCACCCCTGTTCACGCTCTGGCTGTGTGTCTCTCTCTCTCTCAAAAATAAATAAACATTAAAAAAAATAAAAAGTAGACCCTTTCTTAAAAAGAAAAGAAACAAAACAAAACCTTGTCTCTTGAGTAATGATCTTTCAGGCGATGGGCCGCTGAACTTGGGTTTGGCAACAGATTGATAAGATCTAGTTATGGAAAGAGGGACTGGATGGGTAGTAGAAATAACTGCAATATCACCTGCCCATGTGGAATAAGCACAGAAGGAGAGAGAAAGAGAGAGAGAGAGAGAGAGAGAAACTTACAAATAAAAACAAAAGAAAACCTCCACTTAAAATGAATTTGTAGACAAAAATGCTAAAATACATGAACAAATATAGTGTCAAAAATGAAAAGCAGAATATGAATTCCCTACAGCTAAAATTAATTTCATGGAAACGGTTTTAAAAGTATGGAATAAATATTTTATTATGGCAAGTGAAATAAAATGAAGGCCTGACTTCTGTAACAAGTACAAAAATTTGAAACAAATAAAGACAACAATTACACAAAACAGGGTTAATAAGATATGCATTCACTTAAAACATTTCAAAATAAACATTTGAAAATGAAATATTATCTTTTAAAATATTTGAAAATAAAATGATATGTTTATATAAAAATTCTAAAATATAAAATTTAGAGTGAATACAGTAACAAAGAAATGATTGGACTAAAATGTATTACTGAAGCTTCCTAAAAACAAACTATAGAGAGATATTTTTTATATAAAAACATGGTAAGCTTTTTATTTTTTAATACAAAAGAACATTTAAGAGACATGAAGGATAGACTGAGAACACCAGAATTTATCTAGTAGGATATTTGGAAATAATGAATTGCAGACATAATGACAATATATATTTGAAGAAATAATTGCTGAGACTTTTCTAGACTTAAAGGGAGACAAGAATTTTCAGTTTATTTATTTTTTTAATGTTTTTATTTATTTTTGAGACAGAGAGAGACAGGGCATGAGCAGGGGAGGGGCAGAGAGAGAGCAGGACACAGCATCTGAAATAGGCTCCAGGTTCTGAGCCCTCAGCACAGAGCCCAACTCAGGGCTCGAACTCACTGACTGAGAGAGATCATGACCTGAGCTGAGGTCCGATGCTTAACTGACTGAGCAACCCAGGCACCCCAAGAATTTTCAGTTTAAAAGTTTATTTCAAGTACCTAGCTGCATTTTTCAACATAAAAGTAAAGGCATACCAAGAAACACTGTAGCAAAATTACAAGAAATGAAGACAAAAGACACAATCTTAAAATCTATTAGAAAGGAAAAAACAAAAACACATTCATGTGAACGATAAGTATTATTAGCAATAATAATTTCCAGAAGAAAACATTTTAGTTGCTTCAAATAATGACAGTTAACTGTTACATTGGATTTACTCTGTGTTGTAAATAATTTATATATTTTATAAAGTACAAAAGAGAAAACTGAGGCCCTGGGAAGTTAAACTCTCCTAGGTTTATATAGCTTATGTTTTTATATTTAGCTTAATTGTTATTTGACAGTGAGGGGAATTACTCTTTTTCAAGATACTGTAACAGAGAATTTAGCACTCTAGGTCACTCAAATAACTCATGAAAACTGCACTTGATTAAGAAGGTAAGTAAACTCAGCGGCACCTGGGCGGCTCAGTCAGTTAAGCACCTGACTCTTGATTTCTGCTCAGGTCATGATCTCACGGTTCGTGAAATTGAGCCCCACACTGGGCTTTGTGCTGACAGTGCAGGGTGTGCTTGAAATTCTCTTTCTCTTCTCTCTCTCTCTGCCCCTCTCCCACGTGCACTCTCTCTCTCAAAATAAATAAATACACCTAAAAAAAAGATAAGGAAATTCAGACAGCATGTATAGGATATGAGAAAGAACTGAAGCATAGAACTTGACAAATGATGTCAGTAAATTTGATTAACTATAAATTTGATTTATAGTCACATTTGATTAGCTTTAAGCATAATAACTTTTCTGAGTTTGAAAAGTAAGGTACAAACTCTAAATATTAAGATGTATTGATTGGGATGGTAGTTGTAACAGGCAATTAAGCATGGTAAAGTTTCCTGCCATATTGTGAGGAATACAAAAATATTGAATAATAATTGATTTTGTTAGATAAATATGCGAGTAATTTATATACAATCATATTCTAAAATATATAGAGTATAACATACATGTAGTTATATTTCATATATATTTTAACTTCCAATCTAGTAAATGGATAAAAGAAGTATATGGGTTACAGAAAATAATATTAATTTAATAATAGTAGAAAAGAAAACAACCATAAGAAGAAGCATAAAATGTAGAATAAAATGGTAGAAAAAGTTACACAATATCACCACAATAAGTGTAAATGGACTATATACACGTACACAATTACAAACTTTTTTGATAGAAAAGAATTTTATATAGCTATTATCAACTTTTAAAACATAATCAGAAATAAAGCCACATTGAAATGTTCCAAATAAAGAAATGAACAAAGATATATTGAATTAAAAAATGTTCAGAAGGATCTATTATCCCAATAATAATAGACAAAATAAAACTAAAACAAAAGTATTAATGTAGAAAAAAAGATGGCATAATAATCAAATAAAAATTAACCTAGAAAACATAAGAAATTATGAAATTTTATGTACATAATAAGATAGTCAAGAAATCAACAGAGTAAAAATTGCAAGTATTGTAAATTCACCACACACTGGTAAATCAAGTAGATACATGCTTGCACTCAACATATTTTTCACACAAAACTGACTATAATTTCAAAGAAATGATTACCCACAAAACACATTTTTTAACCATAAGGTAATTAAAATGAAAACCAACACTTAAAAGATCAGTTTAAAAAATAAATATGCTTCAAAACTTTGAAAGCTTTCAGAAATAACTGTTTCTTTGAAACTTGTTTGATTGATTTTTAAAAAAAATCCAAATGCTAAGTTTCTCAGGATCCTTAACAGAAACCCATGGGGGAGGGGAAGGAAAAAAAACACAAAAAACAAAAAAAAAGAAGTTAGAGTGGGAGAGAGCCAAAGCATAAGAGACTCTTAAAAACTGAGAACAAACTGAGGGCTGATGGGGGGTGGGAGGGAGGTGAGGGTGGGTGATGGGTATTGAGGAGGGCACCTTTTGGGATGAGCACTGGGTGTTGTATGGAAACCAATTTGACAATAAATTAAAATAAATAAATAAATAAATAAATAAAATCCAAATGCAGTATTTTATATTCAATCCTTTTCAATTTCATCTTATTAAATACGTGGCCTTTTGTTTCAACCTGACAAGATCATCTTAGATATTAACACTATAACCATTGTAATTTTTATTCCTTCATGATTGGTGTCACTTTTTATATTAGTAAACATGTCTTCCATACATCCTTTGAGTCATTTATAAGATTTGGAAATTTGTTAACATGGAGGACAGAGCCTTAAATTCCTAATGTATCTAATTAGTGATGGAATAATGCATTAACCTTTCCAGATTATAGAGATTTGTATTTAAATTATCTATTTTTATTCTCTTATACTATGTAAGATAGTAACAGCTTCCTTCTTAAGTTTATCCAGTGGACCTAAGATCTTTTTTATTTATCCATAACAAGACAGAGAAAACATTGATAAATTACAAAACGAGAAAGACTTTTCTAAAGGCTTAGAGGAGCAGAAAAGAAAAAAAAAAACAATGACACATGAATCCTCTGAATTGTAGGTATAATATACTTTGAGGCATAGGGGTTTCCTTTATTGACACAACACTGACTTTCCAGGTCCTAATCTTTCTACTCATAGGATAAATAATAACCGAAACTTCACCTCTAAAGAGTGTCCTTAGACTGAAAGATCCATTAGGGAAGGCCAAGCAAGAGGAAAAATTTATCACAACCACCATTTTGTGGGCAAACTTTCCAATTGTGTACATCTCATCAAGATAGCTGTATGATAAGAGACATTGTTCTTTTTAGAACAATAATATTCATACCAGAAGAGTTCCACTCATATGGTCATGGAAGCAATGGTCCCAGAAATACACCGCATTATTTAGGTGTTAAGTGGCTTGGGTACCAATTCTCATTGGTATCAGCACTAAACTGTGAGTTAGAGAATCTCTTCCCTTCTCTGAGCCTCAATTTTCTCATCGACAGAATGATGGGGTGGATTTTTAAATGGGGTTTCTTCTTTTAACAATTTTTAAAGTTTATTTATTTTGACAGAGAGAGCCATTGGGGGAGGGGCAGAGAGAGGGAGAGAGAGAATCCCAAGCAGGCACCGTATTGTCAGCTTGGAGCCCTAGGTGGGGCTTGAACTCATGAACCATGAGATAATGACCTGAGCAGAAACTAAGAGTCAGACACTTAACCTACTGAGCTGCCCTGGCGCCCCTGTAAGGTTTCTTCTTGCTCTCATCTTTTGCTAGGCTATGATCTCTCCCACCCATGCCATCTGTTCAAATCTTGGCTCCTGGTAAAACTCGTAAAAAACTATTTTCTCTATATATCTCAACCATCTACAAAAAAATCCTTTTTTTTTAAAAATATCTTTTGGCAGAACTATCTCATTTGTTTCTAATTTAAGCTCATCTTCTTCCGCCTTTCGTTGACTTAGGTCTCCCTTTTCATGGGTGTCCCAATTGTGTATCTGGTTTCTCTGCAGTAATGTTCTAGCCAGCTGGCTTTTTTCCTTTCCTGGTAGAGAATTAATTCCTATCTAGCCTCTTAGTCTTGGGGGGCACATCAAGATATCATTTATTGCTTGAATCTTCTTCATGGAGGATGTTTTCTGGTATTTTCCTAAGCTGACTGAAGGTAAGTCTTTAGCCAAATGCAAATATTCCCCAGTGCAATAGGCTTCATGACCCCAATCTTCTTCAGGCATATCCTTAGTCTACAGTGCTCTGCTGACCCTGCTAGTTGTTTTTAATCCCTTCTCCTAAATATGCATTTCCTGAGCAAAGTCATTCACTTTCCCTTCAAATGGCTGTATCAACAACTTTTGTTTGTAGGCCTTAAAGAACACCAACTATCTGACATAAGTGTTCGGGTGCCTCATTGCAGTAAGGTGACCGACCACGGAATTCTCCTGCCTGGCCATCTCATTCTCCGATATGCTATGACTTGGTGGGAAACAGCCCTAAATCCATGAACAACACCTTTCCCACTTGGGAGATTTGCAGATTCTAATAAATTCTAAGTTAGTATATTAATCAGAAGCAGCTATTTTTTTATTTGCTAGATAAATGTCTGCCTTGTCTTAGAAAGATAGCAGCATTCTAACTCAGTGTTGAAGAATGAGTGGTAATTCACACAGTAGATGGAGAGAAGAATGTCAGGATACAATACGAAGTAAGAGTCAGTATGTTGTGATTTGAATGAGAGAACTTTTCTGGTATGTTTAGAGTCTAAAGGATGCTTAGAGAGGTACTACAATATGAGGTTAAAACAATAGGCTGATGAGCACCATCAATGATTAATCTTAAAGAGTTTTCTTAATGGTACAGCAAAAGGCAAGCTTTTCGAAGGTATCTTTGAGAGTAAAACAATGTGTATTTGTGTCCTAGCATGATCATGAAGAGGATGAACTGGAGGGAATGAGAACAGAAGTGAGATGCAGTTAGGAAATGTGAAATGAGGCGGTGACAGAGGAGAGGAAAGAAGATACTTTCCGACAACGAGCTGGTGGGAGGAATAGAGAGGGTGACACCATATTTATAGTTCAGTAAATGAGTAAAGGGAGATGTTATTGGCATAGTTGGGAAACTGGGAGGAGGTGCAAGCTGGGGAGAACCAAAGGGAGACACGATTTCAACTTGAGGAGTGTTGAGTTTAAAGCTGCAAATAAAAATGTGAATCTTAAGGGAAAACTGAGATGCAGAAGTATGAAATTTGAAAGGTGGTTGAGAAACCAGGACAGCCCTTGTTAATAATCGTGTCTATAAAATGAAGGAGTGTCTTTATGGATACAGAGCTGGCTGTCACTACCATGAACAAAGTCACCTACATTTATTCTTAAAACCAAAGACAAGTAAATTTGTAAAGGCAGTGATTGTATGTTCATTTGATTTCCAGAATGTAAACTTCTTTTTTTAAGGTCCATCTATCAAAGCATCCTCAGCGTGTTCTTTTTTTTTTTTTTTTTATGTTTATTTTTGAGACAGAGAGAGACAGAGCATGAACGGGGAGGGGCAGAGACAGAGGGAGACACGGAATCGGAAGCAGGCTCCAGGCTCCGAGCCATCAGCCCAGAGCCCGACGCGGGGCTCGAACTCACGGACTGCGAGATCGTGACCCGAGCTGAAGTCGGACGCCCAACGGACTGAGCCACCCAGGCGCCCATCCTCAGCATGCTCTAATGACACACTTGCACAATTGTTTTTAAGCACAAGGCAAAAAAAATTAATGGGAGACTCTAATACAGTAGTTCCCCCTTACCTGTGAGGGGATATGTTCCAAGACCCCCAGTGGATATCTGGAATGGTAGATAGTACCAAACCCTATATACGCTATGTTTTCTCCTACGCATATGTATCTATCAAACAGTTTAATTTATAAATTAGGCACAGTTAGAAATTAATGACACTATCTACTAATACAATAGAACAATTATAACAGTATCCTCTAATGGAAGCTCTGTGAACATGGTCTCTTTCTCTCAAAATATCTTACTGTAGTCACCCTTCTTTTGGGGATGTGAGATGCTAAAATGTCTATTGGAAGGCATGGAGTGAGGTGAATTACAGAGGAGTTGATACATAGCATTAGGCTGCTACTGACCTCCTGACAATACATCAGAAGGGGGGCTCTCTGCTTCTGGACTGCGGGGAACTGAAAATGCAGAACATGAAGCCATGGATAAGGGTGGACTATATTAAACAGAGTTAGTGAAGACAAATTCTATATATATTTTATATATATATGTAATATACATATAAATATATAAATAAATATAAATATACACATAAATTAAATATAAATATATCTAAATAAATATAAATATATACATAAATTAAATATATAAATAAAATATAAATACATAAATATATATGCATAATTATAATTATAAATCATATTATAAATTTATTATATATAAATAAAATAAATTTTTTATAATATATATAAAAATATACAAAATAATATATATACATGGTATATTTAGCTACTTTTTTGGCCTCAATTCAGTCCTTCAGGATATACTCAGATAGCCCCACCTTCACACAAAATAAGGACAATATAGTATGTCCAAAAACAGACAAATTTTCTTCCTGAGAAAAATTATGGGCATGTGATTGTTAAATACCATTTTTCCTCTTAGTTCTAATGTTTATCATGTTATTCATCGGTCTCATCATGTGGCAATTTTAGTGATAAAAATTCTCTCCTGTGAAATTCTATTAGGTGTTTTTCCCCCCTTATAAATATGCTCAAAACTAAAACATGACTCATGGGTCACTTAAATGATTGCTATTTTATCTTGTGGGAATGAAGTATATTGTAAGAAACAAATTCTTTAGCAACTGATAACAAAAACACAAAAGTGGTTATTTAGCTTCAAGAACAAATTCCATGTTTCATAACATTGCGATAAAACACGAAGTATCTTGGAGTGATGACAGGGGTGTTCATTTAGGGAACAACACACAGAAGTTTCCTCTTAGCAAGCAGAGTCCAGGAATAGAGCAGATGTGAAAAATGGCGGAGAAGAATGCATCAAAGATCGAACAGTCCTGCCTAAAATTAGTCTTTACTAGCTAGTGCCTTAGTGGTACTATTGCACACTGAAAGTACTGTAGCTTGGTGTTGTCCCACCCACGTGAAGTGTTTTGTGGTAGAAAGGAGTCAGGATTATATCCTGGCATGAGTTCTATCTTATCTAAGAAAGATGGGGACATGATGGATGATGAGCTTTCTCAGTAGAAGAGGGTTCTGCACCTGGGAGAATCTTGTCAATCTATCAAAGAAAAAGAAATAAGCCAGACAAACAAAGTTGATGAAGACCAAAAACTCCAAAGAGAAATATAATTCCACAAACCCATAAAGACAAGTCCTCTGAAAAGAGCCCATTCTCAAAGAAAGGATAGCAGTGAAGAATAACCCTGGAGCTGTAAAGATGAAAGCTCAGACAGAAATGGAGTGTCTGAAAATCATTCTGTCACAGGGAGCTAGCCATGACACTGACCATCCAGTGCTCAAATCCCTTAGCATTACAGATCATTTCTCCAGGAAAACTGTCTATTCCAATGTTCATTTGGCTTGGACTTGACTAACTCCAAAGCCAACTAGTTAACTTAAAACTTACTGGAATAATATATTTACATACCAAGCTCCTATTTTCTCTCAATTTTGTTTGTATAACTTTTAATTCTCATAATCTTGTGAAACTAAGCTTATCAATGACTACATTACGATTTAGTTTATTATTTACCAAATATTATGGAAATAATTAACGGTGCACACTGAGATTTGAATCTAGGTCTATCTGGACTTAAGTCATGCGGTCTTTCTTACATGTTGTATCTTGCTTAGCCTTGGTAGAATAGAGAGCTGGGCTATAAAAGGAAGGAAAAATGTATTAAGCTAGTCATCAACTTTAAGGCCAACTAAGACTTTCCATTATGCAATATTTAAGTTTTCTGCTACATAAGGATTGGAAGAGACTGAGACCAT
This sequence comes from Acinonyx jubatus, assembly GCF_027475565.1. NCBI lineage: Eukaryota > Metazoa > Chordata > Mammalia > Carnivora > Felidae > Acinonyx > Acinonyx jubatus. The sequence continues at coordinate 46,765,212 of NC_069391.1, forward strand.
GGGTAAGTATCACAGAGTGATGCTCTGGGCAGGGACTTATGCATATGTTTAAGGCCAACCTGAGCTCTTACTTTGTGTGCATTTAGGTAGAGGAGAGAGTCCACTGAAGAATAGAACAAGGGAGACATTTTGGGGAGTGAGGGGCGAGTCTAAATGTAGATGAGAATAAAATTCTGCAAGTTGGATGATATCAGCAGTACCAGATATTTTAGAAGGGAAAAAGTAATGGTTTGCTTGGTTGTTTATGACATACCTGTTCTCATCTGCAGACATTTTTAATGGGACTTCAAGGTATACCTATACTTGATACCTATAGTTGGTTAAAGCAATGATTAGCAAGCAGTCTAGATCTCTTAAGTACACAGATTTACCCAGCAATTGTCAAAGGTAATTTCCAATGGAAACTTCTGCATTTATGATTGCAACTCTCATCATGATCAAAATCAACATAACCGGTAGTAGTGTATTAAATTAAATATTAAATTATGAATAGTATAGTTTGAGTTATGTGTATTTTATTACATTAATATTCTCTAAGATGTATAAATGTGTATTATAACTATTCTATTATTTATTAATAAAATAGAAGAATTTGTGAAGTTTTGTAAAATGTATTTTTCAGGCAACTAAGATATTAAGAGCATTAAGTTTCAAAAAGTATATTTTTACTTTATAGTTTACATGCATATGCAAATCCTTCCATATCTAAAAAATATTTAAAAATTGTTGACTAAGTGATCTATTGTCTTATCCTCAACCTTAAATATAGGAGGCATATTCCTCCTATTTCAGAAAAGAAGTAATTTTAGGATGTAATGAATATTTGTGAGATTGGATTACTTGTTGAAAATAATGTAAATTCTTAAGAAAGGATAAGAAGTCTGACCTACATGAGAGCTTTTTTACAATAATTTGTGTTGTATTTCACCACCTGGTACTATGCTGATCAGCACTGTTTATAAATATTTAACATAATGGGGTAAAGTTAACTATTTTAGAATAACAATGATTCTTTTCTCATATTGCTATTCTTTTATTAAGTTCATCTGTGTGCTATGGAAAAGTAGAAAAGATGTTTTGATCTTCTAGAAATAAGCACCATGTTCTTTTCCCATGAGGCAAATTAATTCAAAATATTATTTTTCTCTCTAAGTTTTAATGCTATGCTAATAAGCAACCAAATATCTAGCATGAGCCATTAAAATTATTATGTTTTTATTCATTCGCCACGTAGAGAGTAGGCACAGAAAGAGGTCCAGAAATCTGCATAGGTGTCCCATTCAATCTAGACACAAGTCTCTACATGCAGAGTATAAAGCCCAACTCTGTTGGATAAGAATAACTTATGAGGAAAGAACACTTATTGGCACTGCTGTATGGAGAAATCGTTCCCAGAGCAAACACAGACCTGGCAATCAGATGTTCTTCTGAAGCCAGAGAGGAAAAACCTCTTTGCAGAGAAGTAGAGAGTAGAGGAGGTCATATGAAGAAGTGGGCTGGATTAGCTTCAAGATGAAGCCTAACTTTGATCTTGAAAACAAAACATTCCAAGATATGTGATATGTAGCTAGGGAAGCATGTAGAGAGAAATCTATAGCATGCAAAGCTTAAATTAGGAAAGAATGCTCTAAAGATGGCTGATCCAAACTTCCACTTTGAGAAACTACTAAATACAGATACTTTAAACACAAAAATTTAAAGAACTAGAAAACGTAATTCCATAGGAAAAAGAAATCCATGCCATCAAAAGTGGATTTTTTAGGGGCGCCTGGTGGCTCAGTCAGTTAAGCGTCTGACTTCGGCTCAAGCCATGATCTCACTGCTCGTGAGTGAGTTGGAGCCCCGCATCAGGCTCTGTGCTGACAGCTCAGGCCTGGAGTCTGCTTCAGATTCTGTCTCGTCTCTCTCTGCCCCTCCCCGGCTCACGCACTGTCTCTCTGTCTCTGTCTCTGTTTCTGTCTCTCCGTCTCTAAAATAAATAAACATAAAAAAATTTTTTAAAGTGGATTCTTTCAAAATTTATTTATTTATTTTGGGAGAAAGAGAGTGAGCAGGGGAGGGGCAGAGAGAGAGGGAGAGAAAGAATTCCAAGCAGGCTCCACGCTATGAGAGCGGAGTCTGATGCAGGGCTCCAACTCGTGAACCGTGACATCACGACCTGAACCGAAACCAAGAGACCTAATGGACTGAGCCACCCAGGTGCCCCTCAAAAGTGGAGTTTTAGAAAAGGCATATACAATTGATAAATCTCTAGTCATACTAATCTAGATGGAATAAGAGACACAAATTCTTAAAATCTGCAATACAAGAAGAGATATCATATATTCCATATCTGTTTAAAAAGTGAATAATGGAGGGAGAAATTACAAAGGGGTACAAGGAAACTTCTGGGGATGACACATAGGTTTCTCTGATTTCTGTCAATATTTCACACATGGGTATATGTGCTAAAACTTATCAAATTGTAAACTGTAAATATGTACAACTTATTGTACATCAGTTACATCCTGATAAAATTGTTAATGATTAGAGTCATTCTTATACATAAAAATGTGTTACTGGCCTTGTGCTGTGGTATGTGTATATATTCATGCACATGTGTATGTGAGTGTGTGTATGTCGATAAATACACATTTGCAGTTTGACAAAGAATTACTTGTACCATTTACTTCTGACTGATTTTTCCTATCCTTATTAAGAATACATACTTCTTCACTAATCACTTTTATGTTACAATGTAGTGGCACAGTTTGGATTTCTATTTTCTGACCTGATGGTCATCAACATAATTAATATTCTAGCATACTTTTCCTTCATTAAATAGAAATTTCATACTGCATATATAGCTGTTCCAAGGAATAATTTTGATCTATCATGCATTATGTGACACAAACAATGCTAATTCCATCTACGAAACATCCTTTAGGGTAGTCACTTTTATTATCTGATTTTATAATTAAGGATACTGAGGCTTGGAGAAGTGAAACAATTGCGTGAATATAGCACATGGCTGGTAAGTGTTGGCAGTGAGGTCTGTTTGACTCAGGAACTGCATCTGTATCTACCAGCCCAGACTGCTGTTATGGCCACGGTGGAGGCCCATACTTGAGTATTTTACCTGGAATATAGAATATCACTGGAAAATGACCCCATCGAAGAAACATTTACAGAGTGCCTTCTATATCCCGTATACTGTGCTGTACCTGAGAACCCAAAAATATGTTTCCATCTGGTTAGGCACAGAATGAGCGATAAATGCTCAATACACATATACCTAAAGTCTTTGCTGTCATTTTGTTTGTAAGTAGAATTAGAAGTCCATCTTTGGGCTCAAAAGCAAGAAGTTTGATGTAACTTTTCCTGGTTGCTGGTTTTCTTTCTTTCTTTCTTTCTTTCTTTCTTTCTTTCTTTCTTTCTTTCTTTCTTCTTTCTTTTTGTTGTTCATTTTCACTGTATGTTTTATTTAATTAGTTGCTATCAATGTAACTATATTAGAAATTATTTCATTTCTTTTGCTTATTATCTTCATCTCTTGGGACTTACAAATTTCACAGTGGTTGTGATGGTCATTTATTTATAAATGGAGTTTCTATAGTGCCCTCTAATTTCTACTGGTTCTTCTCATTCATACAGAGATCTCACCAAAATCGGAGGCTAAACACATTCTCAAGGATGAGAGACGATGGAAGCATATTTCAAAGTCAGTTTCTCAAGCATCTGTATAAAAAAACTCCCAGGTTGCACACTAAAATGCAAGTTCCTGGCTAGCCTCAAATCATGGAATCCGAATCTCTGTTTGCCATGGCCAAGGAGCCTGCATTTCACCAACCGCCCTCTCCTAGGTTAAAACTACAACCAGAGCGATATTGGTTAGAGAAGCTGGCCTCAGGAACCAAAACCTATTGACCTCAAATACATGGTTTTCAGCATCTCCTTTATTCCTGAAAGTTGCCTCTCTGATGGTAGCTTTTTAGATCTCGTTTCCAGAAATATCTTCTCGCTGTCTCTTTTAATATTTATGTCATCTAGATGCAACCCAATCATTCTGCAGAGCACTTACCCAGTCTAATGGCCTCGGTCACTTCCCAGAAATCAAAAACACTGCCATTCAGTTACAATTTATTTTATTTTATTTTTAAAATCTTTTTTATTTAGATCCAAATTAGTTAATATACAGTGTAGTACTGGTTTCAGGAGTAGAACCTAGTGATTCAACACTTACATCTCAACAAGTGCCCTCCTAATGTCCAACACCCATTTGGCCTATCCCTCTGCCCACCTGCCATCCAGCAACCCTCAGTTGGTTCTTTGCATTTAGGAGTCTCCTACAGTTTGCATCCCTCTCTGTTTTTGTCTGGTTTTTCCTTCCCTTCCCCTATGTTCACCTGTTTTGTTTCTTAAATTCCACATACGCGTGAAATAATACGGTATTTGTCTTTCTCTGACTTATTTCATTTAGCATAATGCTCTCTAGCTCCATCCATGTTGTTGCAAATGGCAATATTTCATTCTTTCTGATCACTGAGTAATATTCCATTATATTATATATATAATAACTCCATATATATATATATACATATATATATACCACATCTTCTTTATACATTTGGATATATGTCCTTTGTCAATGGACATTTGGGCTCTTTCCATAATTTGGCTATTATTGACAGCATCACTATAAACATTGGGGTGCATGTGTCCCTTCAAATCAGCAATTTTTTTATCCTTTGGATAAATACCTAGTAGTGCAATTGCTGGATCATAGGGTAGTTCTATTTTTAATTTTTTGGGGAACCTCCATGCTATTTTTCAGAGTGGCTGCACCGGCTTGCATTCCCACCAGCAGTGCAAAAGGGTTCCTTTTTCTCCACATCCTCACCAACATACTTTGTTTCCTGAGTTGTTAACTTTAACCATTCTAACTGGTGAGAGGTGGTATCTCATTGTGGTTTTGATTTGCATTTCTCTGATGATAAGTGATGCTGAACATCTTTTCATGTGACCCTGAAAGCCAAAGTAATATTGAAACAGAAAACCAAAGCTGGAGGCATCACAATTCCAGACTTCAAGGTGTATTACAGAGCTATAGTCATCAAGACAATACGGTACAGGCACAAAAACAGACACACAGATCAACTGAACAGTATAAAGAACCCAGAAATGGACCCACAAATGTATGGCCAACTAATCTTCAACAAAACAGGAAAGAGTATCCAATAGAATAAAGACAGTCTCTTTAGCAACTGGTGCCGGGAAAACTGGACAGCGACATGCAGAAGAATGAACCTGGACCACTTTCTTACACCATACACAAAAATAAACTCAAAATGGATGAAAGACCTAATGTGAGACAGGAAACCATCAGAATCCTACAGGAGAAAACAGACTGCAATCTCTTTGACGTTGGCTGCATCAACTTCTTATTAGACATGTCTCCAGAGGCAAGGGAATTAAAAGCAAAAATGAACTATTGGGACCTCATCAAGATAAAAAGCTTCTGCAGAGCAGAGGAAACAATCAACAAAACTAAATGGTAACCAACAGAATGGGGGAAGATATTTGCAAATGACATATCTGATAAACAGTATCCAAAATGTATAAAGAATTTATCAAACTCAACACCCGAAACCAAATAATCCAGTGGACAAATGGGCAGAAGACATGAATAGACACTTTTCCAAAGAGGACATCCAGATGGCTAACAGACACATAAAAAGTTACGGCTTATTTTTAAAGGCCAAGAGAAAACAAACAGGTTAATCTTCTGAAATCAAGCCCTTGAATTTCCCTTTATTACCCGACCATCCCTCTATAAGGACTTTTCTTTGTGAAACTTCACAAGAATGACAGAGAACCTGAGATCTCAGATTTACCTTGAACGAGAAACTTTTCCTACAGCTCTAATTAAAAGGAAGTTTCAAACCTACAAATTAACAGTTTTAATATGCTATTCCAGGTGATTAACTGCTTCATTTTAACAAGCATTCACTGTTAACGCTGCAACTGTTAATTTTAACGGCTTGATTTTTAAATTCCAAGAAGAGTAAAACCCGTTCAAATTGATTCCTATAATTTTTACCATTGACCTAAAAATCTTTATTTAGAAAATCTTCTTGAATAACATTATTCTCCTCTCAAGAATTTATCTCTTTTACCTAGAATAGAATAGACACTTAGAAGCAATTGCTTTTGCTTTTTTGTTTCTTTTTTTGGACTACACTTTGAAACCACCATTATATGTTACTATGCTGCTGGAAATTTGATGAGAAAAATGTCTTAATAATAATCTTTTTTAATCAAACATTTACATATGTATTTTTAGATGACATTTTGTAGTGTTTAGAAATAAATTTTAAAAACTGAGCCACAATATAATCAATTATTACAGTGGATGTAAAAACATATGATAAATTTAATCTCTTGAAAAATCTAAAATTAATGTGTAAGGCCAGCTTTGCAGGTGACTTCTGATTTACAGAGTTTTGCTTATTCATTTGTATCCCATGAGGACACACAGTTCCTGATTACCAAGAATGAGATCAAATCCACATATAATCCAAAAAATTCCTTTTAGCCTCTAGTTTTTTTTTTTTTTTAATGTTTATTTATTTTTTGAGAGAGAGCTAGCGAGGGAGCGAGTTGGGGAGGGGCAGAGAGACTGAGAGGGAGACACAGAATCTGAAGCAGGCTCCAGGCTCTGAGCTGTCAGTGCAGAGCCCGATGCAGGGCTCAAACTCATGAACTCTGAGATAGTAACCTGAGCTGAAGTCTGATGCTTAACTGACTCAGTCACACAGGGGTCCCTTTTTAGCCTCTAGTTTTAAAGCTTTCCTTAAAGAAATTCTTCTTGAAAGCTGCTAATAAGCAGCTAAAGTGACTAATTCAAAATGCATTTCAGATCATTGTATCTTACACATTTATATTAAATGTCACTTGTATCCATTCTCTCCCATCTTAATCTCCATTGTTTTTAACCTATTTCCACCCACCTCCTGCAAGAAGCCAATCTCATTTATTTCTAGTTTATTCTTACTTTATGTTTCTGCTTACCCTTTCCGTTCATTTCTTTATACAACAAGAGAAAATATATAGAATACTTTCTTACATATTTTATACCTATAGTAGTGTACATATATGTATGTTTAAATATTATCTCATACAGGGGCACCTGAGTGGCTCAGTGGGTTAAGCATCCAACTTAGGCTCAGGTCATGATCTTGTGGTTCGTGGCTCAAGCCCGGTGTCGGGCTCTGTGCTGACAGCTCAGAGTCTGGAGCCTGCTTCAGATTGTCTCCCTCTCTCTTTGCCCCTTCCCTGCTCACGCACTGTCTCTGTCTCAAATATAAATAAACATTAAAAAATAAATATTATCTCATACACAAATACCTATTATATACTATATAGACATATATTTTCTTATTTCTTTCTGAAGAAAAATGTAAAGCTATAGATATTTTCCCCTTGAGAATATATATTCTGAAAACCCCTCCATATCAGTTCATAAACATATACCTAAATCTTTTATATAGCTGCACTGTACTTTGTTATATGTGGTATAGTTTACCCAAACACTCTTTTGTGTTTGGCCATCCATTTTTATTTTCAACATGCAATTACAAACAATATAATGAATAATCTTGTGCATATATATGTTTCCATTTTGTTGGAAGTATATCTTCAAAGTGAATTCGAGAAGTGGAAACACAGGATTCAAAAGAAAATGTAAGAGCTTCCCTGTCTCCTTAGAACTACAACTCTGAGTAAGTTTAAATATATTTTCATATATTTAAGAGCCATTTTAATATATATTTTTGTGAATTGTTCGTGTCCTAACCCATTTTCTCTTCTGTTTGGTAGGTCTGTTTTTACCTCCGTGTGTAAATATTCTTCATACAGCAATGATATTATATGTGATATATAATGCCAAAATTTCTTCTATTATCTCAATTTACTTTTGTTTTTCTTGATTGTGTGTTTTGCTATGGAAAGTTTAAAACATATCTTATGTAGTCCAATTTGTCAGTCTCTCATTGATTGCATCTGGATTTTGAATCATAGTTAGAAAACCATTTTCTATGCCTAAGTTATTGACGAATTTACTAGTGTTTTTTTCCAGTGTCTGCACAGTTTCATTATTAATATTATTTTACCTTTAGATCCCTGATCATTTAAAGTTTATTCTTCTGTGTAATGTGAGGTAAAGATTGAATTTCTTCTCTTTCCAATGGCTAATCATTTACCATGGTTGTTTTTTTTCTTTAGCGTCCATCTTTGTTTCAGTGATATGAAATGCTAACTTTGTCTTATATTAAATATCTCTATGTACTTCAGCTTATTTCTGGACTTTTTATTCAATTCCACTGTTTTGTTTATTCATGCACAAGTAACATACCATTTCTATTACTGAGGTTTTAAAGACTGGGAGGCTAGTACACCATCACAGCCTTTTGCTTTTAGTGTTTTCATTGCTATTCTTGAATGTTAGTCTATGCCGATTTTATGCCATAGAATGCTCATTTACATGTCAATTTTAGTAATGACATCTCTAATCTGATTGGAAAATAAACACTTGCTGGTATTTTTACTTGAATTGATTTGATTGATAAATTAACATAAAATGACTTTGCATCTGTCACCTTTATATCTTTTGGTCAGGTTTTTCATAATATTTTGTACTCTTATTATTAAGTTTATGTTGAATTATTCAAGAATGTGCGCTGTTCTTATAGACTTATGATTGGCCTCGGAAGTTGGGGGCAGATTTGTGGGACTGAGCCCTTAACCTTTGGGGTTTGCACTAATTCCAGATAATTAGAGTCCAAATGAATTAAATTATAGGACACTTAGTTGGTGTCTGCAGAGAACTGAAGAAATGCTCCTGTGAAAAACTCACACACTTGGTGTCAGAAGTGTTGTGAGAGTAGAGAAAAATAGATTTTCCTTGCTAACATGCATGGAAAGTCTAAAAAACTTTCTTGTGTTTCTTTTTTTTAATATGAAGAAAAAGCAGACTGAAATACATTGTTAAAATGCCCCCATAATACTATAAAAATAAATATAAACAGAAAGAAGAGAGGACAATGGAAAGAGTAGAAGAATATTGCAAATAATTATAATTTATACCTCTTACAGACAAGAAGATATTATATCCATGCAATAAGAACAGAAATTATTACAAAGGAACTATCAGAGGGTAAAGTACAGCCCTGGAAAAATAAAGTATATAATCAGGAAATTAAAAGTTTAATGAAAGGCTCAAAAATATGTAGCTTGGAAATCATCCCAAAGTGGAATAAAAAAGACAAAGGCTGGGGCACCTGGGTGGCGCAGTCGGTTAAGCGTCCGACTTCAGCCAGGTCACGATCTCGCGGTCCGGGAGTTCGAGCCCCGCGTCAGGCTCTGGGCTGATGGCTCAGAGCCTGGAGCCTGTTTCCGATTCTGTGTCTCCCTCTCTCTCTGCCCCTCCCCCGTTCATGCTCTGTCTCTCTCTGTCCCAAAAATAAATAAACGTTGAAAAAAAAAAAAGACAAAGGCTGCAAAACAGGGTACGAAGTGAAAATCAGTCATTGCAGAAAGGACAATGTCTGATTAATTGGAGTTTGAGAAGGAGAAGACAATGCAACTGTTAGAATATAAATTATCCTAGAAAATCAGTTTCTATACTTAAACACTTTGGGTTTTCCGAATCACTACAATAAATGAAATTTCAGGACACCAGAGATAAAAGTATCTTTGAAAACTCCAGAGAGTTATTGGATTCATTGCTTTTGGTTGTTTTGCTTTATTGAGAAAAGAAAAATGAGACTATATGCAACTTTAGAGTTTTTTATAATTGCTCGGTTTATATAAGTTTTCAATTTCAGGTAGTTCTTACTGTTTGCATGAAGATACCTCAAATAAGTAATATTGTGTATGTCTATTGTCCCTTTCATTCCTAGAATAAGAATTTGAGATTGTGGGTGTTATGCTGAGTACGATTAACATTTACATATTAAGTTCCCAAAACACAGTAGCCTACGTATGGAACCATATCCTGGTGATGGAAGGAGAGCTCCAATTGTTGCTGAGTCAGTCAATTACTTTCTGTTTTATGAATCTCAGAGTAATAGTACTTTCCTTGCCTTATCTCACATTGATCTCAAAGGAAATGATGATCGTGAAAGCATTTTGAGAGAACCCTATATGGGACACCTGGGTGGTTCAGTCGGTTGAGTGTCTGACTCTTGGTTTCAGCATAGGTCACTATCTCCTGGTTTGTGGGCTCGAGTCCCATGTCGGCTCTGTTTTGACCCTGTGGAGTCTGCTTGGGATTCTCTCTCTCTCTCCATCTCTCTCTGCCCCTCCCCACTCGTTCTCTCTCTCTCAAAATAAATTAAAAAAAGAAAGAACCCTATATACATATTCTAATATCCAAGTAATATAGCCTATGTTTACTCATCTTTAAAATATCTTTACCTTAAAAGACCTATCCACAATAGACTAGACAGGGGACTGCCCTTCTGAAATCACCCTCATCTCATATTTTAAGTCTATATAATCATGCATATGTTACTTTATCAGCCTCAGTTATCGGGAAGTTGTTTTAGTTGCCACACTGATTGGTTTTCCATTTACTATTTCTTTCTGTTCTGTCAACTGTTTTGCGAAGTTTGGTTATGCTGGTATTTCCTTATTGATGCTATATATCCCATACTGGGAAGATTTTACCTCCCTGTCTCTGATAAGCAGTTAATAATATACCTCCTCTCCATTTGCTAAATTCTGACCCATGAAATGAAATAAAAAAGGGGGCACTATAACATTTTATTAAGATGAGTCCCTTTTAATATTGGGAATGGTTTTGTATGAGATAACAGAAAACATCTATATTGGTTTCTGCCCCCAGTTCCTGGTTCCTGACAGAAGGCTCCTAAAACCCTTGTACATGCCTAAGTGATAAGAGTACTAGGAGCTTTTTTTTTTGTTCTATGGAAGCAACTCTAGGTGAGCCCTTGGTGGGATCCCTGGATGGAGCTGCTCACTGGAAGACCAACAAGCCATGATCAGAAGCTTGGTATTTTCAGTTCCCCCCACTCCGCTTCTCCAGAGAAAATGCTGGAAAGAAGAAGAGGGTAGAAAATGAGTTAATCGATCTCAAAGGAAGCCTCCATAAAGTCCCAAAAGCACAGAGTTGAGAGGGCTCCCAGTTTGGTGGACACATCTGTACACGGTGGGTGAGGCACAACCGCACCGAGTTAGAAACTCCTGTGCTCAGGCTCCCCCCTCCCCCCACCCCCGACCTTACCATATGTATCTCTTCATCTGGCTAGCCATCTGTATTCTTTACCATATCCTTTAATAAACTTGTACAAGTAAACAAATGTTTCCCTGAGTTCTGTGAGCCACTCTAGCAAGTTAATCTAACCCAAGGAGGGGGTTTGTGGAACCTCCAATCTATAGCCAGTTGGTCAGAAACACAAGTAACAGTCTGGACTTGTGACTGATGTCTCATGTAAGGGGATGGGACTGAGCCCTTACACTGTGGAATCTAACGCTATCTCCAGGTACACAGTGTCAGAACTGAGTTAAATTCTTCGGCATCCTGCTGGTGTCCCAGAGAATTGCTTGTTGTGGGGAACGCTTCCATACATCCGGCGACCAGAAGTGTCAGAAGTGAAGTGTCCAGTGTGAGTAGTAAAGGAGGCATGCAGGGAAGAAACGCACAGTAGGGAAGAACTAGGCTTTTCTCTACATGAGGAGGAAAAAAGATGGGGTTGCCTTTCTATTGCATTTTGTTTGTAGTCTATCCAGGAGCCAAAAATATTCTGACACTTTTATAAAAAATTCAATACAATACAGCTTTAATTTCCAGACGATTTCAACACTGTCCCTGGGTTGGACCTGTAAAGTGGACGTTGGCAGCCTGGGTGTTTGTTTTTTCTCCCTATGGGACTAATTTCTATATATTTCAGGATAGTTTCTGTTTTGATGATTACATTTATTTGGCCAATAAATGTAATCTGCTCTTCCCCCACTCACGCTCTGTCTCTCTCTCTCTCTCAAAAATAAGTAAACATTAAAAAATTTTTTAAATTAATTCATATTCTTACATATGGGTTCATGTATAAATTTTGTAAAACAATATCATACGTTACATTTTTCTATTCAAACCACTAAGCCTCAATAGTTCCTTTTCTTATTTTCTAATACCAACAATGCTGATCTGTGCTAGAAATTGCCCTTCAGTGGGAAGAAAGAGTCACAAGAAAATGAAAGAAACAGAATTATAATATCTTTGTGATGAGAAAGGTTTTTTGTTTTTAGTTTTTTGACCCAGTTAGTACAGAAAATTATGACTCTACATACCCTACTCAAGTTATTAAGTTCAAATGTTATTTGTTCTCCTTTCTGGGAAAATTGAAGTCCATCTTCCAGAGTAATCCTCCAAAAACTATTTAAATGATCAAAGCTTCAAACACAAAGAACCCTTTACATTAGCACTATAAAAATAAAAAATTATGATGAACATGAACATTATTAAGGATTTATAATTCGATATAGGACAATTGGCACTAGATTAAAGGACATAATTTAGAGTTGACTCGTAACTCCCCTTCCAGAGAAAGGAGGTCAATATTCCTATAAGAAAGCAAGTGCTTAAAGGCAGGGATGTGGTCTCTTTGGCTCACTACTGTATATCCAGTGTCTAGAACATAACCTAGAACATAGTAATTATTCAATTACTAATCACTTCATGAATAAAACACTAAGATAAATAAATGAAATTCATGGCTTACAGGTAAAAACATTGGCATAATTTACCAATTATCCTAGAATTTGGAGACTCATGGGCTGGGGCTGGAGATGTGACTGACTTAAGGTAAGAGATTTTTTATTTGGATCTCCCTTTCCAGTGGGGGTTAAGAACACTTAATGGGATCTGTACCTGGGATTAAAAGCCAAGAGTAATGCCATTGAAACAAAGTCTCTGGGTTGCACTGGTTGCTTTTAAATTACAAAAAAAATTTTTTTAAAGATTTATTCATTTTTCAGAGACAGAGAGACAGAGCGTGAGCGGGGAAGGGGCAGAGAGAGAGGGAGACAGAATCTGAAACAGGCTCCAGGCTCTGAGCTGTCAGCACAGAGCCTGACGTGGGGCCCAAACCCAATGGAACATAATCCTCCTTTAATGGAGCAGGCAGTCTCTAAAGGGGCAATCAGACTGGGAAGAATGCCGGTCTCAGGCATGGTGGGGCCCAGAGTAGATACCAGGTCCCAATGAAAACTAAATATGGGAAGCTGGTCACCGACTCAGCAGTTTCAACAAACACAGGCCAGAAATCATATAGATATGACTTCTCTTCTAGGAGAGCTTATTCTCCTAGCTCCTTCCCCTTCACCCCACCACGTCTGTGGGATTCCTGAAGTGATCATGTAGAACTATATCAAACGGTTCCGCGGTGTATGATCTAACTGGCGGATTCTGACAACACTTCAGTGAAAGGTAAGAGACCTGGTGAAAACCCACTCACACTACTTCTGTAAAACTCTGCCTAGGAAAGACTGATTTTCAATTAAGGAGAAATAGACTTGAAACTTATGTTCTTTGAACAAATTACATAATATAAATGAAAGGAATGTACATAGCCCTCATGAGGTAGAGGAAAGATGATCATATAAATAACAGTCTGAATCATAAGCAAATTTTAACAGCATCTGATTTTTACTGTCAAGGAAATGGATGGCAATGGAGACAATAAAACCTGGAAGATTAGATAATGAGCAAGCACACCAATATGAAAAGGGAGCTGTCAGATTTATAGACATGCGTTAAGTATTTTGTATGTATGTATGCAAGTTGTTAAAAATTCTTTCACGTCTTTCATATATTTGCAAATACTTTATTAAGTAAGGTATATTTTCCCCTCAAACCTCATTGGTGTATTGGTAAATTTCTGTAGTGAAAATTGTTTTGCGTTGGTTTAAAAACAAACTGTGGCCTGTACTTGGAATCTGGGAATCGGTGTATGAATGACAGCCACTTAAAATTAAGAGTGCAGCAAATCACTTTTGGGAATTTACCAGAGAACATTACTTCATATGTCTGATAAAATATGATGAAACAAGTAATTCTGAGACATAAGTACTCCATCGGCAAAGTAACACTGAGGTGGCTTCATAAATCTACCAAGTAAATCAGGGATCCATCAGTTTAAGTACACGTGTACCCTTCAAATTATGAGCCAGGTAATATGTGAACAGTTTAGTGAAAATGGGACTAAATGGCAATGGGCCTTGGGAAGTGTAAAGTCTGTTGGAAAGAAATTTGTTTTATATGGTAGAGGTGAGCTCTTTTTAATGTGACAAATTTGCCTTCCATGGAAAAACGGCTTTTTTCTGTAGACCTGAATGTAAAATTGGAGGTGCTGTGAAGTTCACCAATAGGCGTCTGTAACTATATTGCTGAAACTTTCCAAATATTTCCCATGTCAATTTTTATATTTTTCCCTTTATTGTCCAAATTCATCACTCTGACAAGACTCAGATAACTTTATCACTGTATTTCCAATCTCAAGCAATATATGCATCTGGAAAAGCCAGTCATTCTCAACCATTTATTTCTTTGGAAAAGTCTTTGACAATGAGGTTGAATTTCCAATACATACTTTGTAACTACTTTGTAATCACTGTGACTCTTCACTGTGAATACTGCCCCCCCCCCAAAAAAGATCATTCATAAGCAATCTTTAAAATGAACAAACAAGACTTACATTAAATCATAAGTTACATAGATCATTATGGCAAAGCAGTGGATTTTTTTTGAGAACTTGACATAAAAGTGAAAGTAATTTAGCTATGTGTATATAGCGTGTGCACACACACACACATTCTCCTTTAAAGTTTATTTATTTATTTTGAGAGAGAGCATGTACAAGTGGGGGGAGGGTCAGACAGAGAGGAAGAAAGAGAATCCTCAAGGAAGCTCTGTGCTGTCAGCATAGAGCCTGATGGGGGGCTCGAACGCACGAATCATGAGATCATGACCTGAGCTGATATCAAGAGTTGGACGCCTAACTGACCAAGCCACCCAGGTGCCCCCTACATTCTCTTTTATTTTTATATTTTTATTAAAAAAATTTTTTTAATGTTTTTATTTATTTTTTGAAGGAGAGAGAGAGAGACAGAGCATGGGTGGGGGAGAAAGAGAGAGAGAGGGAGACACAGAATCCGGAGTAGGCTCCAGGCTCTGAGCTCAGCACAGGCTCAGCACAGAGCCCGATGCGGGGCTCGAACCCACGAACTGTGAGATCATGACCTGAGCCGAAGTCGGACGCTTAACCAACTGAGCCACCCAGACACCCCTATATTCTCTTTTAAATAGACTCTCAGAAATGACCAAGACCTTCTATTTAAACAATTCAGCATATCCATGACCACTCAGGAAATGACAGAGTCATTTGAGTATTATTTCTTTTAAAGGTGTTTTAACTTAGTAATGCTTAAGGAGACTTATTAAACTGAAGACAATAGTATTCCTTTCTACTCTTAGTTTCTCTTAAATCATAAATACAAAAACATCATAAACACAAACTATTTAAATTCAACAGGTATTTGTTCAGTGTGTTTACCACTTATCAGGCACAGTTCTTGGCACTGATGATACATTGGTGAAGCAAACTGATAACAGATCTCAGCCTTTGTGAAGTTTTATATTTTCACAATAGGAAGTAAACATTTAATACACACACACACACACACACACACACACACACAATGGGAGTGTCAATGGCTTGGTGGCACATCAAATCCACTTTTAAGCTGAGAGGTTCAAATAGGCATCTTACTAGACTGCTAAATTCACTTATTAGTTCTAGTAGGTTATTTTTCGATTTGTTAGGATTTTCTACTTAAATAATGCTGTTGTATGTGAATTAAGACAATTTTACTTCTTCCTCCTCAACATTTATAACTTTTAATTCATTTTCTTGCTAATTTCCCTGACTGGAACCTCCAATATGATGCTGATTAGAAATGATGAGAGTGGATATTCTTGCCTTGTTACTGTAAGGGATAAAGGTCCAATATTTTATCATTAATTAAAATGTCAACTCTATGTTTTCTGAAGAATAAGTTCCTTTCTATATTTTAAAAACAATTATGCCATTTTCTGAATTTTATTATATCACTTTTATGCATATCTTATGCTTCTGTTTTTAATGTTAAACCAACCTTGCATTCAGAGGGTAAATCCACTTGGTCATTATGTCTTATATTTTTCTGTGTTTCTGGGTTCTATTTGTTGCACAATTTTTGTATGCCTGTACATTAGTGATGCTGGTCTCTAATTTTCTGATCTTATAATATCTTTGCCAGGCTTTGGTGTCATGGTTGTTTTGGCTTTATAAAAATAGGTTGAAAATATTTCCTCCTTTTGTTTTTGGAAGATTTTTTTTTAAATTATTTCTTAGAAGTTTGATAGAATTTAACAATGCAATCATGTGGCCTTGAAATACTTTTTATCGAAATCTTTTGTACTGCATTCATTTTTTGAAATAGCTATAAGAGCATATATATTTTTACTGCTTTTTATCCCTCCTGCCCTCTAGGGTTTAGCCTTTAGCTAACTTTCCAGAGTCCTCAATTGGATTGTCTGAGAGAAGAGGGAAGGGAAAAGGGAAGGAAAAGGGAAAGGAAAAAGGGGGAGGGAAGAAAGAAAGAGAGAGAGAGAAATAAAAATCATCTTGGTTGATTAGGAGGCATATTCTATGGTAACTTTGACCTTTAATCTCTACTGCCCACTAGCAACTGACAATAATTTCTTGGAGAACCAGTTCTAAAATTCAAGATGTTTCTAATTAGACCGGCATGAGTTTATAAGTAGTGTTGTAAATTTAATTTATAAAAATAAGTAATTTTAATTACTGTGATATCATAGCAACTTTTTTTGGTTATTTAAGACCTAAAGAAGGCTAGCTAATACATTCGCCTTTGGTACAGAAGAGACTCAAGGGAGCTACCAGAGGTAAAACAGACTCTCACTGATGTTTTAATATTTGTCTAGGACTTCTCTTAAACAGCTAAGCACATTTAAAACAATGAACCAAGGAAAACAAGCAACCTAAGTAGAGATTTAGGTCACAATAGCTGAAGAACTTCATTGAAAATAATCAAACAAGGCTGATCCACATCATGTGCTCTGTGCCTTGCCTCTTGGGTCTTACTCAAAGCTGGCAGTGCAATTTTTCTCTTCCAAGCTTGACCCACTTGTGCATGGTGCTGATAATTATTTCAGTCTAAGTTCGGTATTTTAAAAAGCTTCCTAAGTTTTGTATAGTGCTGCATAAGATAATCATTAAAAGAGGTAGAAGTTTAAGAATAAACTTTTTATGGGAAATCAAATAACATATAAGATGAAATATGTGTGTTTGAAGCCTATACTAAAGAATGTCTGGGCCATCTGTCAGCTGGAGTCTATGACCCTTTACTTTTCTTGGTTTAGCTACTAAACCAGGAAAAAGTTATTTACTATATTGATTTTTCCTGTAAAACTAGCAAAAATTATTTCTTATAGTGGGTCATTTATTTTTAAATGGCGCAGAACAGTTGTTGCAAAAGGCAAAAGTTGGAGAACTAATAAGTGAAAGAAAAAGAACTAAGACTTCCAAAAGCATAGAACTTAAACTACAAGTTTTCCAAAACTCTGTATCTTATTAATTAAAAAGTTATCTACATAGGCCCATATAGTCTTTTAAAATCAATATGCTCCTTAATTTAACAGATTGACATGAATGTTGAAAAAGGCCTATTTAAAATTTTTCAAAATTATTTTGCCTATAACTCAATAATTATAGATATTACATAAGAATACTGAACTGTAGCAATAAAATCCAGTGGAAAAAAAAAGACACAAGGCACATTAGTAAGGTAGCAACGTAGTGAGGCATAGAATGCATATTAAGTTAATCATTGGTTATTGGTTGAAAGTTCAACAGTTTTGTTAATTTCAATTCTTTGCTGTTAAAAAAACATGCTAAATATTCCAAAATATTCCAGGTTAGGGAAGTGTCATTAACTCATAAGTTATCTACATGACGATTATTAACAAAAAACTTACTTTATGAGTACCAAGACATTTTAATTAAATTCTTTGAAAATTAGAAATAAAATATATACATAATTTAATAGTCAGGTAAGATGAATTAAGATAAAATAATGAAAGGAAAAAATGAAATATGGTTATTAAGAGTTGAATCCTTGACTGACAGAGAGAGTAAATGCTGATTAGTGTTTTTAAAATTAATAAAACATATTCCCTAGCAAGACTCATAATGGGATATGAATGCATGTTTCATTGTTCATCATTCCATAAAGTTCCCATCTTGGGGAAACATAACAATATATGTATACATAGATAAATATGTTAGACATATAGACATATGCAGTATATATAAAATAAATATATTAAGAATCGAATCTCAAAAAAGTTCACATATACACAAGCAAAAATAAACATCTCTATCTAGTCTAACTCTTTGAAATATTTTCTGGCATAATAATAACTAACAAAGTATTATTTAAAAAAATAAGGCTCTCAAGCTTTCAAGAAACCCATAATTTCTATGACATACATATCATCCCAGATCATAATGGATGAAAATTTTCCCCAAATTAGTAAAATTTTGAATTTAAACCTAGGCAACATTATAAATACTTGCAAGTAAAGTACTGCTATTCTTATTTTTTCATTCTATGAACATATTCTCATGTACAATTAAGTAAATAAAAATCAACAATAAATTAAAATCATACTCATCAGTGTGAGGACTTAAAGAGCTATAGATCTAAAGTGGGTTAATCCTCCATGTATCTTGATGTTAAGGCATCCAGCACAGCTTTTCAAATGAAAGAGGAAATCCTGACCCAGATCACTTTTTGAGGATGTGTGGGAACAGAGAAGTGATAGGTCTGGAGTCGAATACTAGCTACCGCAGACTTAGAGCTCCTTCACTTTCTAAGCCAGCTAATCTGACTCCCTGAACTATACCTTTAGTTCCATGTTACATATTTGACACCAACTTTGCAACCACAAGAAACGGGACAAGATACCTAGAACAAATGTAGCTCTCACAGAGACTAAACAGGGAATTTCATATGATCTACCAGTACAGATCACTACAGCCCTTTGGTTTTAAACATGGCAGCACAACAAAGAATCAACACACATTTGGGGAAATCAACATCATGAAAGAGAGAGAGGACCAATCACAAAAAGAAAAAAAGTTAATATATGGAAGAAAAGTGTGTATCAGAGAAATAAAAGATAAACACATATAATTCAAATCCATTGAGATTATTGAGATGTTGCCATAAGAAGTTATTGTTATACAAACGTGAAACATTGACAGCACTGAAAGTTAAAAACATGGTGGGCAAAATTTTAAAAGAAAACAGGTAACAACCATCACAACAATGAAAGAAAACAGGCAATAAACAAAAAACTTGAACAGACTGAGTATTAGGATCAATACAGCCAAAGACCGAATCTCTGATTTGGTCAACAGACTGTATAATAATATAATGTGTAAAGATAACGAGATGAGAACATTATGACAGAACTAGAAGTCGTACAATCTAGCAAGAGTTGTAGGAAAAGAGAAGGAAATGGAAAGAAGGAAATACAAAAATAAATAGTTTTCTTGAGTTGAATAAAACCTCAAACCTGGGTGTTGGTGAAGGAGATCTACAGACTCTGCATTGAAATAGAAGAATTCCAAAGTTAAAAAGCTTCATAAGAGCTTCCTATGAAGAAAGCCGGCAAACAAAAGGTGATTTTTGTCAAAGGAATTTGACTAGTGTCAAATTTATGTTTTGTAACTCAAGATATTCGGGGAAAAAAGGGCAGATATTTTTAAATTCAAAAAAAATGGTGAATATTGAATATTATTTACTTCAAAAACATCATTCACTTTCGAAGGCAAGTTAATGACATATTCCAACGTATAGGATGGTCAGAAAGTCTTTCAGAAACAATAAATAATCTACTGTAACAAAATAAAAAAACATGAGGTCAGGAACTATTGAACTCACAAAACATGAAAACAGGATTAAGCAAAGAAGCCAGCAAAAATTAGAGTTAAATATACATAATAGACAGTATGACTACAAGCCTTAAGAAAATCAATAAAATTTACATCTATAAAAGTAGAAGCATATTGAAAATATAATAAAAAACCAGAAATTGAACCTCCAGAAGATTTCAACAAAATATGGGATATTGGAAGGAAAAGGAGAAAGTGACAGCTTGCAAAAAGTATTTTTATTTGGAAGGAAATGTTATAGTTGCTGATTAGTTTTCCATGTTGATAGAGAAATATGTTTAAATATTAAACAAATGTTTCATATAAATGTTACACAAATAATGGTAGAGCCACCATATTAGCACTGGATCACCTACCTCAAAACTATTTTTTACATGAGAAAATAGCAAAGTTCTGTCTTTTTAAATTACTTACTGCTGTACACAGAGCAGGCTGATCTTGACTGATGCATCTTGTTTTTCTTATCATTTGACATTTTAGCTTCTACCTCTACTTACGTTTTACAATTACCTTTAGATATAACATGTCATATTCACCCTCCTGATGGTTTCTTGTATCCCATTTTCTACTGGATAGATTTTTCTTGCTATGATGCATCTTCTAGTAATATCAAGATGATCTGAAAAAGATCCTTATTTCCCCCTCACTATTAATTACAGTTTAGTTATCATTATAGCTATGAATATGTGAAAGTTTAGTTACATTTTTTTATGATAGTACTTTGAAGATAATATCCTCTTACATTCAATGTAAATGAACAATAAAGTTGGGGTCAATAGGATTTCTGTTATAGGAAGCTTTTTATAATTTTTGTCTTTTTCTTCAGGGATCTAAAATTTTGCTATGGTACGTCTAAGAGTGATTTTGGGTTATTCTGGTTCAGGCAATTGATGTGCCCTTTCCATTTGAGGATTATGCATTTTAAACAATACATCCTTTTTCATTTGCCTTTTTTTCCGTAAGAACATTTAAGTTCTACTCCCTTAGGAAATTTCAATTATACGATATGATTTCAATTATACAATAATAATAGTTCATAATTATAAACAACATATTCTTTTTTTTAATGTGATTTATGTTGTGGGGGAGGAGTTCCAATTGGCCTGATTCTTCTGGAACTCGAAATGAATGATTTATAATAAGTCTAATAAGTGGGACGCCTGGGTGGCTCAGTTGGTTAAGCATCTGACCTAGGCTCAGGTCATGATCTCATGGTTTGTGAGTTCGAAACCTGCATCCGGCTCTGCACCGATGGTGCAGAACTTGCTTGGGACTCTCTCTCTCTGCCCCTTCCCCACTTGCTCTAAATAAATAAACAAACTTAAAAATAAAAGTCTAATAAGTGGGTATGTGTGGTATAACTTCCATCTGGAAAATGCTTTGGGTTGGCTTTTATCCCAAGGTATCTTGAGCTGATATGGCAAGGCAGCCCACTGATACAAACAGAAATTCTGGAAAAAGGGGTGCCTGAGTGGCTCAGTTGGTTAAGTGTCCGACTTCAGCTCAGGTCATGATCTCGTGGCTCCTGGGTTCAGCCCTGTGGCGAGCTTCCCACTTTCAGCTGGAGGCTCCATCAGATCCTTTGTCTTCCTCTCTCTGCGCACCCGACCCCTGCTTACTTTCTCTCTCTTAAAAATAAACAAACATTAAAAAAAAAAAAGAAATTCTGGATAAGATACAATTTTCAAAAGAAATAGCTTCTCTAAAGTAAAGTGAAATTATAAGTGCTAGAGACAAAGAGCAAAATTAAAATCAGTCCAGAAAGTGAGAGCTGGTAAGGCCAATGGCTTGCAGGAGTTTTGGATGTAGATATGGACCCTAGCATGTGGGCACTGAAGTTTTGCCCTGGATCTCTAGAAAGGAAGAGACCTGAAAGGGAGTCTGTAACATAAAATTCCAGCTCCAAAGAGCTGAAATGAAATGAAAATGCTTTGGGTTTCTACAAAACAGGAATTTTCTCAGTGATTCATTTTATCACTTTCTGTTTTCCTCTTTTGTGTGTTATTTTTTGTGTGTATAAGTTTAAAATAATGATGAAACAAATAGACGCATAGGCAGAGAGGCTTATATAACATTACATGATATGTAATAAATAGGAAAGCAACCAGGTACTATAGTCACTTCAAAATTTTATTTTCTGTCGTAAGTTAATTAAAAACATAAAGAACATGATTTTCACACTAGATTCCTTTTAAGTTTTTTATAAAACAAATGAGGCGGGAATGAATTTGGTTAATTAAAATGACTAGAATATTCAAATCAGAATTGGTCAAGTTTGGAAAATAGCTGGTCAAGTACCTCTTTAAAAAAAACACAATCTATATACAGAAAAGACATATTTTATCAGGATCAAGTATATACACTGACAAACACACGTACATGAATTAGAAAGTAATTTTCATAATACTACTTATTCTTATATATATAATACCCTATAAAAATCCTTTTTCTATTCTATTTTATTTTTAAAATGTGTAGATGCTGATTTTAATCACCTAATTGGTTTTATGATCTTCTAAAAGTCCTTAATAAATCAGTTTTAGAAACCACTAATCTAAATTAATCTGTTTTTGGGGGTGCTTGGATGGCTCAGTCAGTTAAGTGTCTGACTTCGGCTCAGGTCATGATCTTGCTGTTTCTGCGTTTGAGCCCCAAGCCCCGCGTCAGGCTCTGTGCTGACGGCTTAGAGCCTGGAGCCTGTTTCAGATTCTGTGTCTCCCTCTCTTTCTCTCTCAGCCCTTCCCCGTGCCACCCCACCCCCCCCCCCCGCCGTCCCGCACACACACACTCTGTCTCTGTCTCTCAAAAATAAACATTAAAAAAATTAAAGAATAAACTAATTAATCTGTTTATTTTACAGATAGAAGACTAAGATCCCTGGAAAATAAACTATTTTTAAGCACTTGTGCTGGAAACTGGTAAAAAAAATTTTTTTTATGGCTAGTCCCTTTATATTTTCCATAAAATATGATTCTATTCCACTTGAAAGCACAACCATAATAAGAATATATGTAATTTAATTTGAGCATTATGTGGAGAAATTTCATAATACATTTCTGAAATATAAAGGACTGACCTCTTACAGGTTAATAGCATAAAAAAGCATTTTGTGGGAAAGTTAAATCTTTTGCATCTTGAACTCTAGCTGCTCATTTCAGAAGAGGGTGGAAGGCACTGAAAGTTCTATTCCAGGGAGTCTGTAAGGCCAGAGAAGGTCAAGCCATTTGCTTTTTGCAGTTTAAGGTTGTATGACTTTGACTCATTCCCACTCCTGAGGTAGGACAAGCCTAGTTTTGACATACTAAATGGACGACATCCTACTTGCTCATTAATGTATTCAACATTTATTGAATTTTTGTTATGTGAAGCCAAGTACTACAAAGACAGTGATGACCAACACATAGGCCCCTTACTTCAGCATCTCACTGAATTTTGGTAGAAGTCTGAGTTTCTTAGATCAGGCTACCCATTGAGAATATTTCCTCAATCCCAGTCTCCTCAAAATGATTCTGTCTTGTGTGCTCCACTCTCTGGGTATGACACTGTTTGTCTATATGTTAGCTGCTTTCCAGGATTTACTTGGAGAAGAAAACATGAGATAATGACTATGATATAATACAAATGTACATAATATATAATGTTATATATTATATTATTATATTTATATACTATCTATTAGAAATACATATACAATTATATATATTATATATAACATACAACACACTATATAAATGTAATAATAATATATAACAATATAAATATATATAAATATAAATATATCGAATATAATATAATATAAAATAAAGTAATATATTGCATAAATTGATATAATATTATATAATATATAATATATACTAAATATACTGTATAATAATGAATAAATATATAATTATATATATAAATATATAATAAATATATATATAAATATATAATTATATATATATAATTCCTAAAATGTTTGGGGGATGTTTTATGTGAAAAGAAAATACCATTCTAATGCTGTACCAGAAGCAGGATTATGTCTCCTCTACTAGATGACTCATTTTAAGTACTTTACAATCAGATGACTCATTTTGGAGGGGAGTGTAGAAATCAACGGTAGGATGTTTGCAGATTCTGCACAGGTGTATCTAGAAAGCAAAGTCATCCAATATCCCTTAGGACAAAAGTGCTCCTACTTCAAAATGGTTTTCATATTTGATAATAACAAAGACAGATGACCAAACAACTTTATAAAAGGTAAATAAAAGTAGCAATGGGAATATCATTGAATATAAAATATTGAGCCAGTCATCTAAAGAGTAAAATGGTGAAATAAAACTTCAGTATACATCAACTACAATGGTACAGATGGTGGGGGAAATCTAAGTTGAGAAGGAAGATAAAATAACCAAAACCAACAGAAATAAAACCGATAAAATAGGTTGATATCATCTAAGACAAAGAACAGTATAAAAAGAAATGGGCAAGGGGTGCCTGGGTGGCCATGTCCTTTAAGCGCCCAACTCTTAGTTTCAGCTCAGGTCATGATCTCACGGCTCATGAATTCGAGCCCCATGGCGGGCTCTGCTCTGACAGCACAGAACATGCTTGGGATTCTCTCTTTCCCCCCCTCTCTGCCCCCTACCCCCCTCAAAATAAATATAAAATAAACCTTAAAAAAAAGGTAGTTCTTAAAAAAAGAAAAAAAAGAAGAAACAAAAAGAAATGAGCAAAAAGAAAAGTTGTTAAAAACTTATATAACCAAACTGGCTAACACAGCAAACGAAAAGAGTATGGGTAACAGGACAAAAAGCAGAGGACTCCAGGTGTTTACAAAGTTACAAATCAATAGCAATTATATAATTGTCTTCTAAAGCCTGTAACTTTTGATAGCTTTTCTCCAGGGAGAATTTAACAAAGGAAATCCAACTCATTAACTCACTTAACTTTTTTTCATTCCTGTTTTAGTGATAAAGTATTTCAAGCAAAGAGAAATAAAACTTTCAGTTTTCCTCATAAATACAGCATGTTCCAACTATTAAAAAATATTACATAATAGTAAACAAATTTTTATCTATTGATATACCACATCTTACCATTATCCATATTTGCTTCAGTTTGATATTTTAAAATAATATAAAACATCAAAGTTAAGGTTGGAGGTCTGCTTGAACTCATTTGCCTTAATTTGCACTCTAGAAATAGCCACTATTTTATGGCTTTTATATATTTCACTATAACATATGATTTCAATTTTACTAAAGTTACATAGACATTAATAATATGTAATACTGGGGTTTGTTATTGTAGCTTTATGAAAACATGCATAAATGTTATTACAGGCTATTCATTATTGTATAAGTTGTAACATTAAGTTTTACAATGTACCCATTATTTACTTGTGTACGTAGGACCATTCACTTCAACTACAGTCTTCTATTTTGATACCTGAACGTGACTTTATTTACCAAATTTCCCTATTTATGAATATATAAATGACCTATATAAGATAATACATTACATATATATACATATATGCATTCATACATATATACACCCATATATACACACATACATATCAAAATAATGCAATTAACTTTATTTCTTTCTTGTATTTTCCCTTTCTCATTAACAAGAAATTCCTTTGATG
The DNA here is from genome assembly GCF_027475565.1 of Acinonyx jubatus. Taxonomy (NCBI): domain Eukaryota; kingdom Metazoa; phylum Chordata; class Mammalia; order Carnivora; family Felidae; genus Acinonyx; species Acinonyx jubatus. The sequence goes on from NC_069391.1 coordinate 46,790,922, forward strand.
CACAACTACATATGGAATTTCTGGATCATAAAGAAATTTGCCTCTTCCCTTTACTACATATCACCAGGTTTTTATATAAAATTCTTACCAACTTACACATGACTACTAACAGTATTATTATTCCCAGTTCATCACATCCATTGATATTTCATATTATCAGTCTTTTATAATTATGTGAGTCTACTAAATATGGCAGCAAATTATCATTTTAAATTGTATTTCTTAATTATTAGCAAGGCTGAGTGTTTTTCATATGTTTATGATCATTTAGAGCTCATTCTCCATGAATGGAGTGTTGAAACTTTTCTCCCATTTTAAAAATTGGGTTGTTCGTCTTTTATTATTGATTGGAACAAATTACTTTTCTTAAAGTTATTTATATATTTTTGAGAAAGAGAAAGAGAGCAAGCATGAGTGGGGGAGGGGCAAAGAGAGAGGGAGAGAGAGAATCTCAATCCCAAGGAGGCTCTGTGCTCTCAGTGAGGAGGAGTCTGGTATGGGGCTTGATCCCAGGAACTGTGAGATCATGACCTGAGTTGAGATTAAGAGTAAGACGCTTAGCTGACTGAGCCACCCAGGTGCCCCAGAACAAATTTCTTAATATAGTATAAATATTAATCTATTGTCAACTATGGTGTTACATTTATTTTACATTTCTTTTGTCCAATATGTGGGCAGTTTTTACATTTTTGTGAATCCACTATCTATCTAATTTATAATTATATGTAATATTTATACACATGATTTTAAAAATATAATGTGTTTTAAGATATATTTATATGTTACTCTTTTTTAAAAATTTTTAAATGTTTATTTGTTTTGAGAGAAAGAGACAGAGCGAGAGGGGCAGAGGGACAGAGAGAGGGAGGTACAGAATCGGAAACAGGCTCCAGGCTCCCAGCTGTCAGCACAGAGCCTGAAGCAGGGCTTGAACTCATGAACCGTGAGATCATGACCTGAGATGAATTCGGACACTCAACCGACTGAGCCGCCCAGGCGCCCCATTGTATCTTACTCTTATGAAGAATTCTTCCAAATTTTCTTCTAATAGTTTTCAGTTTTGTTTTGTTTTGTTTTGTTTTTAGAGAGAGAGAACACGAGCTGGGCAGAGGGGCAGAAGGAGAGAGAGAATCTTACGCAGGCTCCACACTCAGCATGGAGCCCATCATGAGATTGATCCCAGGGCAGGGCTTCATCCCATGGCCCTGCCGTCATGACCTGAGCCAAAATCAAGAGTTGGATGCTTTACTAGGTGAGCCACCCAGGCACCCTTCAGTTTTAATATTTATATTTTTATGTCATATGGAATTGATTTTTATATATGTTCAGATGAGGAATATAATTTAATTTTTGCATTTGGAGCACCATTTACTCAAGCATTATTGGATAGTTCATCATTTTTTCACTGATTTGTAATATTAGTTTTTTATGTGCACATGTCTGTGTACATATGTGCCCCGTCTTGTAACACTGTCAATATAGCTTAGAATAATTTCACATGCTTCAGAAATTTTCTTTTTTCCCACTTATTTTATGCCATAACTTATACAATAAGTACAGGTTCATCTCTAAATTTTGATAGCACTCACTTTAAAACTATCTGTATCCTGGGGCTTTTAAAAGAAAAAGTTCTTTAATTATGATTACATTAAGAGTCATTGCTTGATTCAGAGATTTTTTTCTATTCATGTCAATATTCCCTTATATATATATTTCGAGCCACAGAAATCTTTTTTTTAATTTTGTTTATGCAAATATTCTTTTTCATCATCAAACTCACCAAAATTTTAACTATTTTAATAAACTTTAGAAGAGCAAGATTTAATTTTCTACATTATTTTCTTATTTTTGTTCTTTATTACATTAATTTAGCCATTATATTTATTAGTGATCTCTTCCTGTGTCCTTAGGTTTGTCCTACTTCTTTTTTTCCCCTACTTCTTGATTTAAATATTTAGATCACTTTCCCTAATATTTCTTATTTTCTGATAAAAATAATAAAATCACTTCTAATTAAATATTCATATATGCTATATAAAATTTGTCATATATAGTGGTTAATTTTCATTCAAGGTTATAGATTTTGCAATTGCCCTTATGATTTCCTCTGTAACTCACTTTTTATTTAACAGAATAGTTATTGTCGATCCTAAAATGTAGTATCTTTTTACCCCTATGTTTCTGTTACTGATTTCTAATTTTGTTCCATTAGAGTCATAGATCTTAGTCTATATAAAGTTGGTTGTTTTTCTGTTAGGATCTGGTATAATAATTAACATATAAGTCAAATATGTGGCTCAATAAATGTTAATGATAAACAAATACCCATAAACCCAATACTCAGCTAAAGATCTAAAACATTGCCTTTTCCAGAGACTGCTTCTTCCCCCTTCCATATCTTTTCCCTTTTCCTCTATGGTAATAAAAATTCTGTCTCTTCCCACCAGTGTATAGTTTAATACTAGAATTTCAAATCTACATTCAGGCTTGATGTGGTTATATGATTAGGTTCTCAGCAAAGTGATAACAGAGAAAGTGACCTAGGAATACTTCAAACTTTAATTAAAAAAAAAAAGGATAATAATTTATGTATCTTCTTTCTTTTTTCCCATTCCCATGAAGTTGAGTACTTTATAGTCTAGTTGTTTCATATATTACTAATTATTTGAAGTAAGAGAGTAAATCTTTCCCTGTTATTCCATCTTGATGAGAAACTGAAAACCAAGTATTTTCATTACATTATACACTTTTTTTCTCATTGATTTATAGAATATCTTTATTCTGTAGAGCAGTATTCCATATATCTATTGCATATATCTTTTTCTCATCTGATTCATCTTTTCACTTTTCAATACATTTAATGGATTTTTTTTCACGTGTTGTTTGAGTCTTGCATTAACCGGTGGTCATGAAAATCTCCTATTGTTTTAAAGTAATTTTAATTGCTTACCCTTTTACTTTTTTTATTTGTGTCTATGATCCACTACAGTTTATTGTTTGTATGATATTTTACTTATATATTTACTTATAGTCAAGTTAAATTTTACTACCTTAATTTTAAGGACAATTTTTATATTTCCTATAAAAAATTTCAGAAGTAATATACATTTTCCATGATCCATTAAACATGGGGGCAAACAGAAGGTTTTGTAGAACATTCACCCCTACTGCCAAAAACCAACATTGATCATAATGTACAAATCTCTGATGTCCCTTCTCATACCAATTTAGACTACTATATATTCAATCTCCATTACCTTTCTTCTTACATGACTAGCTTCATGTTAATCACATCACAATTGAATTTGCTTTTGTCACTGAAAAATATAACATGACTATTTCTGCAAGTCAAGGGATTAGAGCTATAGTATTTTTTTCATATGTATCTGCAAAATTCTACTTTATAAGAAAGTTGTACAATATAATCAAACATTTTCCTATTGACGGACCTTATGCTTGTTTCCAGTTCAAATGTAATGTGCATGTCAGGATGATTCTGTCGCTGATGGATACAATAAGCCATTTTTGTGGTTGCTATGACATCAGAGCAGTACGTTCCATTCTGTTTGTAAAGAGCTGATTTTCACAGTTTTTGTTTATATATGGTTATATAATTCTTTGATTGGGTAGACAGAGTCCTGAAACCACTAAAATCTCAACTATTTTATTTTACTACTTGGTTGCGTTTTGTATTTCTTTGTTTCTCTCAAGACATGTTAATATATTTCTATTTGGCTCTGAGACAGCTTAATGCCTGCATTCAGACCCTTAAATCATTACTTTTTTCTATTTTGAATAAACAAGGGTCCTCACTCCGCTGCACATGTCACTAAGGTTGTAGCTAAGTTTTTCATCAATCTCTTTATAGCCTGATTGAATTTTGTATTTTTTCCATATTCTTCCTTCTTGGCAGAGCTGTAGATTTTCCAGTGGAATGTTTTGTAAATTTAAGGTCACAAAAATAGTTTTATTCGGAGGCTACTCAAATAAAGCATTTGCTACTTTACTCTTTGCAATGAGAAGGAAACATAGCCTCAGTGGTTTGTCTTCATCAAATCAACAAATCTAGAAGATACGTATAGTTCTCAAGTTTTAGAAGTCTTACTTATGAACAATTTTAAAAAGAACTAGGTAGCTCAGTTGGTTATGCCTCCGACTCTTGATGTCGGCTCGGGTCCTGATCTTGTGGTCACGAGATCAAGCCCTGTGTGGGGCTCTGGGCTGAGAGTGGATCCTGCTTGGGATTCTTTCTCTCCCTCTTTCACTCTCTGCCCTTCCCTGCTCATGCTCTCTCTCTCTCTCAAAATAAATAAACATTAAAAAAATCTTTTTAAAAGAAGAACATAAGAGGCAAATATATTATTTCTGAGCTAGAAAGTCTAGCTTTTGAACCAGAGAAAGCATTTGCAAAAGATGTACTTCACACATTGTTTTAACTATTGTTTTCATACATTCTCAGAACCTCCAAATAGTTTATTGTATCTGTTCATATTAGGTATACCATGGGAGTTGAGCTATGTAAATCTGCTTCCAATACAGATAACAGAAAATTCATGAAAATAATAACATATCTTCTTCAATTACCGTTACAAAATAGTTTTTGTGTGGTGTTATTGAAGTCCTACTTAAGTTCCATTCTTTCAGTGGTCTATGAAAGATGAAAGTCCAGAGTGTGGAGACGTAAAGCCCTTTTAAAGTAAAAATGCTAGGGAATTAAACTTTACATTTATGACTCTAGTTGAAAAGCATCATGCGCTATCTCTTCCACTTCTCAAGATTGTCCAGAAGCTGACAGTGTCATGAAGGAGACAGCTTTCCCAAGAACCTTGGCTCAAACAGCAGATGACTCCATATGGACAGCTTCAAATCACATACCTTCATTCCAGATCAAGACCTCTAAATGCCAGAAGGCATCGACAGGCACATTCTTTCTTGTCTCTTTGGCTATCACATTTCTCACTCTATTTAATGTTTATATTGAAAACTTCTCGGGAGCAGGAATCAGGGGCAGATGATATATATCTGTTTGGTGTTTGTCATTTAATAAACTGGGATAATGTTAAACAGCTGATTCTGAGTCAGTATCTCTGGAGTCAGACTTGAAATTCTGTGTTTAAACAAGCTTTTAGGGTGTATAGATGCTGTTTGTCCATGAATATCATTTTGCAGAGCAAGAATCTAGGGAGAGCTTTACATTTAGTATCGTTAGCATGAGTTGCAAAAACAGTGAAACTTAGAGTTATATTGAGAGGCTCCTATATTAAAATTTTCTCTTCTAATACTATTCGGGCAGAATTGAGCAAATATAAAAAGGAACCTAAAAAACTTGACATAAGAGTATTCCTTTAACTAGAATTGTGTCATGATTCCACATAACAAGATTTGCTCATACTACAGAATCTTGCCCTCGACATGTTGTTCCTAATTATTGTATTAAGCAAAAAAGTGACTAACTTCTGGCCAGCAAATATTGCTTCTTTTTATTTTTTTTAATGTTTATTTATTTTTGAGAGAGATAGAGACCGAGTGCGAGTGAGGGAGGGGCAGGGAGAGAGGGAGACACAGAATCTGAAACAGGCTCCCCGCTTCCAGCTGTCAGCACAGAGCCTGACGCGGGGCTCAAACTCATGAACCATGAGATCATGACCGGAGCCGAAGTTGGGCGCTCAACCGACTGAGCCACCCAGGCACCCCATAATATTGCGTCTTTATGAAGTTCTCTTAAGGTAATTCTGCAATGCAGTAAACTCTGTCTTTCAATATGCGATAGAACATTAATGATCAAAAAGGAAATAGTTCCAAAGTTTAATTACATTTCAGAATTCTCAGCTGATTCTGGTTACGTTTGCAAAACAGATGCAAAATATCATTAAACAAATTGTAAAAGAAAAAAAGTTGAGAAAATGAATCCAATGCAAAGTTGTGAAATTAATTATTATATTGGTATGTTAAGTATTAAGTTTTATGGAGCTATGGATATCTCTGGACTGATTGGTGATGTCCTAGAGAGTTAACCAGTCAACAGATACCATAATCGAGTCCATAAGACCAGCTAAAGTATGCAATAAGGAAAATAGCAGGCAAATTAATACATTTTCTCTTCATATTTCAACCATAGACATGTTCTTTGTTTAACTAACAGGTTGTGACCAAACAAGCCATTAGTGATCACTAATCTATGAAACAGTTCTTGAATTTCACAAGTAGGTTTGAATTTCTCAAGTTGCATTTCGCAGGAGAGAGTCAAGATTATTCACTATTTTCTTATGCTAACACCTGTGATCAAGGCATAAAGGCCAATAAAGCAGCATTTAGCTCTTTGTGTAAACACATATGCAGAAGAATAAGTCACGAACTTGCCAATTGTTCTCCACTGAGAAAATTAGCTGATATTCATAACATATGCACATGGAGCTTTCTAATGTTTGTATTCTCTCTCCCAGCAAATACAGAGTATTAAAATGCTGGTGTCCGTGATCAATCCCTAAAGGAGGAACTGAGCTTCGCATTTAGGATAGCATAAATTTCTCTGCTGTTCTTTACCATGACAAAATGGAGGAAACCCGACATTCAAGTTTTGCAAGCTAACTCTATGCTTTTTCTGATTAAAAGGGGTGAGGCAATACTCATACCTTTTTCTTAAGATTTTACAGTGGAAGAGACTCTGGTAACATAAACATTGCAGGTATGGTGTCCATTCTTTCATTTCATGAAAAATGTAGGTTTTGTTTATTTTTACCAAAATTCGTATCTTTATATATCCATTGCTTGTTTCATGTTTTATATAAGACTTTAAGTATAAAGAACATCATAGCATTCATCCTATTAATACATGTGGAAGTCTTTGATAAGAGATGTAGAGCTTTCGTGGTACAAATTAAGTAAAACCCCTATTTGCTGGATTGCAAAATTGAAACTCCTTGGTTCTGCAAGTCTCTAAATTATGTACAAATAGAATTATTTTTTTAAGTTTATTTATTTATTTTGAGAGAGAGGGAGCACGGGAGGGGCAAAGAGAGGAAGAGAGAGAGAATTCCACAAACCTTGAGATCATGACCTGAGCTATAATCAAGAGTTGATGCTTAACAATTGAGCCACCCAGGTGCCCTAAACAGAATAATTAAATCAATTAAATATAAACAATATATTTAAAAAATCATATCTCACTACTGGGCACCTGAGTGGCTCAGTTAGCTGAGCACCCGACTTCTGCTCAAGTCATGACCTCATGATCTCATGGCTTGTGAGTTCAAGCTCCCCGCCCCGCCATCAGGCTCTGTGGTGGGAACTCAGAGCGTGGAGCTTGTTTTAAATTCTGTCTCTGTCTCTCTATCTCTGCCTCTCCCCTACTTGGCCACTGTCTTTCTCTCTCTCTCTCTCAAATATAAATAAACATTTAAAAAATTTATTAAAAAATCATGTATTACTTATATTATTACATATATATTGCTTATATTATCTTACAATGCTTATATTATTGGGGTAATTTGAATATATTTCTAGACGTTAACTGGTTGATTTGTTACAATTTTTCGGATTCAGATATTTACAATACCAGCTAAAATCTCATGCTCAGTTAGGTTGAGGGAATCTGATCCCAGTTGACCCTGCATTTTCCCAGATATAGAAGTGACCATTCAAACTTCATATTCAGCACTGCTTCACTGGCAGATGTTTAAAGCAGAAATTGTGTACTCTAGAACTAGGAGAATCTCCCAGGGGTATAAAAGAGATTTCTTTGACAACAATGTCAAGGTTATACAATGGGGAAAGGATCATCTCTTCAACAAATGATGCTGGGAAAACTGGATTTTCATATACAAAAAAATTAGGTTGAATATTTACTTTATACCTATATAAAAATTAACTCACCCTGCATTAAAGATCGAAACATAAGGCCTGAAACTATAAACTTCTAAAAGAAAATGTAGAGGAAAATCATGTTATTGGATTTGGCATGATTTCTTAGATATGATGCCAATAACACAGGCAACAAAATGAAAAATAGATAAATGGGTCTACATCTTAAAACTTTTTGCTCCATAGAAGAAACCATCAATAGAGTGAAAAGGCAACCTACAGAATGTGTGGAAACATTTGATAAGATATCTGATGAGGAGTTAATATTCAGAATATATAAATAAAGATCTTTTATAACCCAACAACAAAGAACGTCAAATAATCCAATTTAAAAAATAGGCAAAAGAAATAGACATTTCTCCAAAGACTATATACAGATGGCCAAGAAATACATAAAAAGACATTCAATATCACTAATCATTTGAGAAATGAAAATCAATACCACTGTAGGATGTCTGTCACTTGTATCTATTAGGATGACCACTGTTTTATAATTTTTTTTTAACGTTTATTTACTTTTGAGACAGAGAGAGACAGAGCATGAATGGGGGAGGGTCAGAGAGAGAGAGGGAGACACAGAATCGGAAACAGGCTTCAGGCTCTGAGCTGTCAGCACAGAGCCCGATGCGGGGCTTGAACTCACGAGCCATGAGATCATGACCTGAGCCGAAGTCGGACGCCCAACTGACTGAGCCACCCAGGCGCCCCAGGATGACCACTGTTTTAAAAGAGGGGGAGAAATAATAAGTGTTGGGAAGAATATGGGAAACTGGAACCCTTGTGGACTGTTGGTGGGAACGTAAATTGGTCCAGTCATTATGGAAAACAGTACGAGTTCCTTCAAGATTTAAAAATAGAACTACCATATGATCCAGCAATCCCATTTCTGGTATATATTCATAAAAACGAAAGATGCTGAAGAGAGATTTTCACACCCTTGTTCCCTGAGGCATTGTTTGCAATAGCTAAGAGATGGAAGCAACTTAAATGACCATTGAGGTGAGTGGATAAAGAAAGTCATAGGATATGCATACAACGGAACATTACTCATTTTTAAAAATTTTACATGCCTTTATTTTATTCTATTCCCACTACACAACTGTTAACCTACAAAATGTACAAACTTTAGAATCAAGGAAAATTATTCAGCTAAAAACATTGCTAACATGTCATATGACACATTTTGGGTGAAACTTGAGGACACCATGCTAAGCGAAATGAGCGAGTCACAAAAAGAAAAATACTACATGATTCCATTTGTGTGAGTTATCTAAAGGTAAAATTCTTAGAAACAGAAAGTAGAATCGCAGTTGCCAGTAGCTGAGGGAAGGCAAGAAAAGGGGAGTTATTCCATAGGTACAAAGTTTCAGTTTTGCAAGATGAGAGAGTTCTAGAGATCTCTTGCACAGTAAGATGTACACACTTAACATTACTGTATACTTGAAAATAACACAGATGGTAAATTGTATGTTATGTGTTTTTTACATAAAGAAGAAAATAGAAAGGAAAAATTCTTTTACTGTCAGATAAGCTAGTCATCAGTTGGATTTGGGAAAAATGAAGCTCTAAGTAGACTACTGTCTCAAACAGAGAAAAGAGTGGACCTCTATACGTCTACATTCTCTGATTAAAAAATAATAATGAAAAAATAATAAACATGACATAAAACAATGAGCAAGGTAGAACTTCACAGAAAGCCAAATTAAAGGTTATATAGTTTTAAAATACTACATTAAATATTAAATATATTTATATTTATATATTACATTATATATTATACATATATACTACATGTATATTTATATTTATATACTACCTTAAATATATCATTATACTTCTGTGTGTACTAAATAATTAAGGTGAAATTAGGGTTTTATGAGTTTGAAGAAATTTGAACACATTATTTTTTATGGTGCCCTAAATTCCTATGTTAGCAAAGAGATTAGTGGCAATTATTTAGAATATGCAAGCTTTTTTTCTCTTTGATGATTTTTCACTTAGTGTAGCACAAAATGGATATTTGAAAGATATAAAGAAATTGAATTATTAATTGTCCCCTACAATGCTATGAGAATATGGAGAGATTGTAAAAAAGTGATTCAAACCATGAAATGAAAAAAATTAGTAGATTTAAATTCAAAGCATACTTAATTATAGAATGGTATATGTGAATTTTAAGTAATAGGATACACGTTCATTAAAGTTATTTAAAACTCCGGTAATATTAAATTAATGGGCCTTTAATGCTCTGTTTCACCAGAACTAAGAAGATAGGAAAGATAGGAAATAAATGATAAATCTTACTGTTTTAATTCTTGTTTCATTTGACCTCTGGTTTTTTCACTGTCATTACTTTATGTTTCGATAAGAATCTGAGTTTCGTAATGATTACCATTAGGGATTAATTTGTGAGGCTGCATATTTTTTTTTTCAGAATAAAAACCAAAACTGCTTTGATATTAAAACATTCCAAAATTATTTGTATATATGGTGAAAATACACCATTAGACACTGTATTTTCCCAAACTGCTAAGTACATTTAATTGAGTACACTGTATAATAATACTTTAATGTGTATATTTTTGTCATTAAGAAATCTTAATTTGTGGTAATCGTTTATATTTTTGAAGTGGAGAGGATTCAGCCTCCGTGAAATATTTTGTAATGTTTTAAAATAGCTCATTGCCAAGTGTTGCTTATTTACAGAAACACCTTCTTTATCCCCTCGCTATGGAATGAGTTATTCTATGTATAAACTTTCTTGACACAATTTTCACAATTAAATATCAATTTAATTTATTTATTTTAATAAATTAAATATTATTATAATAAATAATAAATTTAATATTAATTTTCTAGATGCAGAATCAGATAATACACAGTCCTTTGTATTGTAATTCTTTCCTCACAGCATAATGCTTTTTAGAGCTCACCCATGCTGTATAATGACTTAATACTTTCTTCCTTTTTATGGTTCTGCTTTGTTTATTTTTTGAGAGACAGCATAAGTAGGGGAGGTGCAGGGGGGCGGAACAGAGGATCCAAAGCGGGCTCTGCACTGACAGGCTGAGAGCAGCGAGCCAGATGTGGGGCTGGAACTCAGGAACCGCGAGATCACTACCTGAGCCAAAGTTGTATGCTTAACCAACTAAGCCACCCAGGCATCCCTGCTTCCTTTTTATTGTTGAGTATGCCACATAATTTTTTTTTGTATTTTATCGTAGATGTGACTTACGATACAGATATTCTCAATTCTGTTATATTCCTCCAACATGCATTGATGTTTTTGTTTCAGGAGATCTGAATGCACTGGGCTCAACATGTAGACTATCACGTCTGTGGTGGTCAGAGGCTCAGATCTCAGTGCAATTCTTTAAGACTTTGTTGCAAGTTGCTTTCAATTTGTCCTGCACACATGTAGGTAAGGTATCAGGAGAGACTCATGCAAAAGAAGTCAAAGTTTGCCTGTAGTTGACATGCCTTTCCCTCACCGCCACCAGCTGTCTTCAGGATAAAGTCACGGGGACAAGAACAACTTACTCTGATTGTTACTTGCTACATTATGGTCTCCTTCCATAACCTGCTCTGGGTTTTTTCTTCCCCCACTCTCTAGGGCCCTAGGTAGATTATTATTACTATTATTTTTATTCTTATTCTTATTTTGTATTTTATATAGAATTCATCGCTGTTATTTTTTAGGAGAATCAGTTTGTAAGGAACTCACCCCTGCATATCAGGAGCAGAAACAAGGTGTACACTTTAAAGCATAAAACAATAATTAAAAACAAGCACAGGGCAGCAGTATTTTAAGTTTTGATGACCATAATTATTATTGTGAAAATAAAACCAAGCAAAAAAGAAACAAGAAACAGAATATAGATTAAGCTCTTTCATCTTATATGGAGATAAAGTTGGTCAAAAATTTTTTTGAGGGGCGCCTGGCTGGATCAGTAAGTTAAGCATCTGACTTCTGCTCAGGTCATGATCTCATGGTTTGTGAGTTTGAGTCCCGCTTCAGCTCTGTGCTGACAGCTGGGAGCCTGGAGCCTGCTTCAGATTCTGTGTCTCCCTCTCTCTCTGCCCCTCCCCCGCTCACACTCTCTCTTTGTCTCTCAAAAATAAACATTAAAAAAACTTTTTTTTAATTTTAAATGTTTGGAACTTAGCATATTTGAATATGTGAGTACAATGACAACAACAATGACTGTTACTCCTAATCTTTCTGGCTCTCGCATCAGCTCCTTGTAACTAGGAACTTCTTTATTCTTGCTCATATGATGCTCACAGAGAGCATGCCTGAGGGATAGCAGGTAGCTTCATTTTTTACCGGTCCATGGCTTGTGTTGCTGAAACATTTTTGCCAACGGTGTTTCTCTTAAGTGGAGTACACAGCCTGAGGAAAAGAAGCAGGACTGTTCGAGTGATACAGTGACATTCGGGGACCATGTCAACAGGAGTGAGGGCCAGGGGATTCTGGTAAGGGGCAAGATGGAGAGCGAGGATTTAAGAAACATTGTAGTCGAAGCCTCTTATCTTTCTGGTTGGAATTAAATGTTCCGTGATCTTTTAAAAAGATTTGTCCCCCAGGTAAAAGTGTCTGGGTCTTCTTTACTTTAATGAAAGAACAGGGGAAGCAGGATCATCGCCACCCCTGAAATCATCTTTTATGGTAAACCTGCTTTTGTTACTTTTGCGGCCCTGCCGGAAGATACGGATACGTCCGGAGCGCACCCCCTTCCTCACACTTCTTCATTTTTCTGTTACCCTTGCTTTCCTCTCCTCTCCCTCTGTCCCAGTTTCCAACATTCGAAGGGACTGGAGTTCATATTCTGGGGGACATTTCCTTTTCTGGTGGGAACGACTAGTAGTTAATTCTAAGGATCTAGAGTGTTTGTAAGATAAACATGATAGAAACTGTTATGATCATTTCAGCGATATCTGATCGAATCAATGGTAATTATAGACATTGGACTACAAACGAGAGAAACCGTACATTTAATTACTAAAACTTCTTATAATTTATATACCTTATTCAGTACGCTAATAATTAGGAACTTAACCAAATGTATTGGGTAAACTTTACATTTAAAAATTATAATAACAGGGGTGCCTGGGTGGCTCAGTCAGTTGGGCATCCCACCGGCTCAGTTTATGATCTTGCGGTTCGTGAGTTCGAGCCCCACATCGGACTCTGTGCTGACAGCTCCGAGCCTGGAGCCTGTTTCGGATTCTGTGCCTCCCTCACTCTCTGCCCCTCCCCCACTCATCCTCTGTTTCTCTCTCTCAAAAATGATTACATTAAAAAATTTTAAAAAATATATAATAAATTCTATAACCCAATTGTTAATTTTTAGACGTTTTGGTTTTGGTATTTATTATTGGCTGGTATCTATTATTGTCATTGCCATCTACCATGATTAACATGGTCAGCTCGGACTTTGTCATTGTGTGCCTCCTTCCAAGGGTTCATTTAAATACTCCACTGGAATGACTCTCAGACCATTTGTCACAGTTTTGCTTTGGGGCTGGCATCTCCCATCCCTTCCCTTCCCTTTTTTCAGCATCTGCTGATAGCAAATCTCTGACTGTGTGACTGGACTTTGCACTTACAGCTTTGTTCCTGGTATAAGCATCCTTTCGTTTTTGCTGGTCTAGCACAGTTTGGGATCTGCCGCTTTAACCTCCCCTGATTTTTTAAATATATCCTTTGATTCTGGCTTCCCTTCTTGCTTCTGATTCAGAGCTTTTTTTTTTTTTTCACCTCCCCCAGAAATTAAATTCTCCCTCATTCCTCAAGAATGTCTCAACTTCTCTTTTCCCAAAATCTTACTCTGCAGTCACCACTGATAAAATAAACTATGTTGATTAAGTGCCTACTGTGTGCCCAGTAATGAGGTAAAGGATATATATATATATATATATATACACACACGAAAGAGTTTACGGTATTCTACTGCCGCCCTCAGCATGACAGACTCCTTGATTCTAATGAGCCATGTGTTTGGTAACAGATTTCATCATTTCACTAGTTGCCAAGTGTCTACCTACCAACAAACCAGTTTTTCTTTACTATACGTTAGCAATAATTGTCTCCAGTGTCAATCACTCTATCCTGAATCGCTAAGTACATGGTATTGTTATTACGATAATTATTGCTATTATTACTACTGTATGTCATGTCTGAATGCAGAGGGGAATTCTGAAGAAGGAATATTTTGCAAAGGATGGTACTGACACTCTCACTAAAAGGAAATGAATTATGCTAAACGTGAGTCAGAAATTTTGAGTCACAAAAAAGGAACAAATTCAATGCGCCTTGTTAGAATTTTCCTTGCTAGTAATTATAGTATCATTCCTTTTCCTAGCTGTCTCAGAAGCAACAAGATGCACCTGTTAGAACCTCTCGGCCATAGAGTCTTTTCCCTGTTGCTAGCCTGGTAAATTGAAGAGATCAGGGTAAATGGCAGGAAGTCATGCACAAACCGGACCCTAGACCCTTAAATTTCCAGAGGCCACTCTGAGCTGAAATACCTGAAGAGAACTCATTTGCGGTTGTGATATTTTGCCATTTGACAAGATGCACACTCTCTAGGAACATGATCTTCACTTAAGACCTTCCTACAAGATAATATGTGCGAGAGCAAGAGGGAGAAAGGGAGGGAAGGAGAGAGAAGAACCGTATTAACTTCTAGGTGTTTTTAGGAACATTTATGGCTCACCCGGTACTAATTATAATATGATTTCAAATGTGTTAAGTTAACATTTCATGAAGTCCTTTTCATATGCCAGCCTTAGCAGGTCTTATTTTTACTTCCTGCATATTTTCAGGCACTGAGATAAGTAGTTCATATTGCTTCTTTTCCTTTTATAACTTTTTAAATATGTGTGCACTCAAACATTTTTTAACTGGATCCATATCGCTCCCCTCCACTCTTTAAACTCAGATCTTTTAATTGTACCATTTGCAATATATTCAAAATACAAACAGCATATGAAATGTGTCAGTCTTCACATTGAATTTATAAATAAGTCTGGTCACAGTCAAATAATTTCACACATTGCCCAGCACAAACGTCAATTTAAAATATGAGGCTCATAAATAAAATGAAAACTGTTACCCAGCGGATCTAAAAACAGTTATTATGTCAGAGTTAATCTTTGCACCACTCATCGTCTTCCTACACACTGCGTTAAATGTGAACCCCTAAATACCCAGGGTCCTGCATCATAAATCTTACTGTGCTAATTCATTTGCACGTTTAAATTAGGAACACATCATCATCATCTACCTGAATGGAATCTAACCTTGCGGAAACGAAGATAATTGTGTGTTTGTAAAGGATGTCAAAGTAACGTGAGATGATGCATTTTCATTGAAAAATAGGTAAGGCTGCCACGAAGTCTTCTAGAGTGCCTGACAAATACCACGAAAGCGTAACGGTAGCCTACTGGCTCTTCCTGCAGCCTGACTAGAGCCTACTGATTTCTTTCAAGGATAGGAAAGTAGTTCTGGGAGCTCCTCGACTTTGAACCAAACTGTTAACACCTGACCATTCACAGCACAAAGTATATGAAAATGCAAGAAAACGAGACCACAACAATGGACGTTTGGTTTACAAAGGGATCCGCACGGTAGGTACATATTTTCAAGAGGGGAGCACTATTCTACGTTCTCCCAAGGAAAACTAGAAATAAATAAATTTCATTGCCACTGTGGAGTTTTGCATTATCTATGCAGAAGCAAATAGAATACTTTTTAAAAAATGTTGGTGAAGACGTACTTGCATGCCAGACCCCAGTGGTTCCATATAATGATTGCCTATATAATTAATTTTTATCGAAAATCTTTTATTTTTGATGGTCATTTTCGTTTATTTCTATGAGTACTTGATTTTGTAAATTATATCAATCATGAATTTTATCCCTGGGTTACTCCGATGCTCTCTACAGAAAGTCTATACTTTTTTTAATTGTTTGGAAGTGCACTGATGTCTCTCTTTTAACTTTTCAGCTGATTATAGCCTGATTATTTGCAGCAATGTTTGTTATGCAAATTTCCAAAGCCACTCTGATTTCAGCTGCTATAAAATTATGTTTTGTTGTTATTTTTGGTGATGGTATTTCTTCTTTCCTATTTAGATACTTAAATAACTATTATTTTCTTGGATTATAGAATTTCACCAGATTTTTCCCTATATGCCATAAATTATTAATTTTGCCTGAAAAATTATAATCTGTCTCCAAAATATCCAATTATGGATCTCTAAGTTCTGATTTCTTCTGTGCCTCAATATTCTCATCTGAAAAATGACACCGCACTTGTCTCATAGGTTATTTTGTGAGTTAATATATGTAAAGAATTTAGAATGGTGAGCAATTTAACTCTTTTTTAAACTGTTTTCTGACTTTTTTTTAGCAATTTACCCTAAATACAGAGTGAATATTAATGCTCTCTCTTAGTGTTTGTCATCTTCTGTCATTTATGGAGATGCCCATAAACTAGATCCTTAGATACTTTGTGTAGGTTTTAATCTGTATTTTTTCTTTAAAAAAAAATTTTTTTAGGGGCGCCTGGGTGGCTCAGTCGGTTAAGCGTCCGACTTCGGCTCAGGTCATGATCTCGCGGTTTGTGAGTTCGAGGCCCAGGTCCAGCTCTGTGCTGACAGCTCAGAGCCTGGAGCCTGCTTCGGATTCTATGGCTCCCTCTTCCTCTGACCCTCCCCTGTTCATGCTCTCTCTCTCTCTGTCTCAAAAATAAATAAACGTTAAAAAAAATTTTTTTTAACGTTTATTTATTTTTGAGAGAGACAGAGACAAAGTGTGAGTGGGGGAGGGGTAGAAAAAGACACATACACAGAATCCAAAGCAGGCTCCAGGCTCTGACCCGTCAGCACAGAGCCTGATGCAGGGCTCGAACTCACAGACTGCTAGATCATGACCTGAGCTAAAGTCAGACACTTAACCGACTGAGCCACCCAGATGCCCCTATATTTTTTCAATGGTCAAGTCAAGTACATATAATTTCCATTTTTCTGAGAAGGAAATTTTGGGTCTGGGAGACATTAAGTAACTTGCTGATGTTAAATGGTTCTAAGTGCGGCAACTCAAACTACAGTCTAGCTGACCTCATAGACTGGGTTCTAGGTTGTAAGTGTATATTTTACCATCACCTTGTCCTTCTTCAGTTAGTGTGGATATGTACACATTGTGTATATATGCATGTATGCCTTGAGTCTATTATTTGTTTTACTGACCTAGATGTCATCAGGGTTGGTTTTATTATCTAGTGTTTCCACTGATGATCATATTTCTTCCATTAATGAACAATTTCTGTTTGTTTTTGTTTTTTGGAGTTTATTTATTTATTTTGAAAGCAAGAGAGAGAGAGCATGCATGTGGGCGGGGGAGGGGCAGAGAGAAAGGGAGAGAGAGAATCCCAAGCAAGCTCCTTGCCATAGGCACAGAGCCCGATGCAGGGCTCCATCTCACAAATCGTGAGCTCATGACCTGAGCCACCCAGGTGCCCCTCTATTGGTTTTTATTTTAAGGAATCAGTGTTCTTTTTCCTTTGCCAGGGAATAGACGGCAGCTTTTTTTTTTTTTCCCCTCTAAAATCTTGCTCTCCACAACTGTTACTAAAAAGATGCCACTTATTTTTCTGCTGTCTTTGCATTTTTATAATGCTGAACTTGTTCATGATGGCTGCTAGATTTTGTTTCTTTTGTTCACTCAAGCTTGCTTGGTAAAAATAGGCTCTCAGGGACATGGGTCTACAGTCCTGTTTTTGGTGATACTTTGTGACAGTATAAGCTCTCAGTGCTAATGTTGGGTGGAAGGTTAGGGCTACTAGAGGTATTTTAAAAGTACATGTTAAGGTTAATTCTATAATTAATGGGAAAGCTTGAAGGCAGGAGGAGAGTCACGGTGATCCAGCCTCCAAATAATGACATAAAGCTCAAAGCCGGTCAGCCAGGCAAGGATCACCAATAGCATTTTGCCTGGAGTTGGGATTGAGGACTATGACAGGTGATCCAGAGCTTTTAGTCTGTTGGATTTGAGACACTTGATTTTCAACAGAATTTTCCGCTGAGAGTTGAGAGCAGAATGTTCTTGAATCACTGTGGTTGGAGTCATATGGACTGTGAGGGTAATCTGTGATTGATTCTATACCCTCAATTCTAAAAATGACAGAGATTCTTAAAGCAAGGATTCTCAAATTCTAGATCTTGAAAGCCTGGCTTCAGTGTTATCTGAGGAGATATTTCCACTGAGTCAGAGTATTCTGGAGTGGGATAAAAAATATTTTGAAGTTATAATTCTATTGCACACTGAGATCTGAGGAAGAAAAATATCCTATAAGAACATGGAATATACTGAATCTTCTTTCTCTGGAGATATTACAAAATTTTTTCCAATGTTTATGAGATTTACAGGAAAAAGATTATATAAATTCTTACTCTTCTATTCTCCAGTTAATCTCAATAGGAAAAGTTTATAGTAAAATGTTGTGAAGTATGAAAACATAGTGTTTGGCACCTAAAATGGAGTCTTACTCATTTGCTGCTAATAATCATTTGTAGAAATAAAATTCTCTGACTTTACTCGCAAGACCTCACTTCTCTTAATGATTCCTTCAGCATTCCAGGTAAACAAGAGAAAATGGGGAGAGTTAAAAGGGTTGTTAATTATTTTTGCTATATTCATTTATCATTGAAACAATGAAAAGCAACTAAGATCTGCAGTTTAAAAACTGACCTACTAGAATCTTAAAAGCATCCTTAAGTAGATGACTTTTGTAGGGAAATGCAATTACATATTGTGTCTTAAAACATCTTTGTTTTAAAGTGTCTTTCTCTTATAAATGATGTGAATATAAAACCCTATTCTAGAATATTTTCCACATTTGTTTTGTTTTTGTTTGTTTTCCACATCTCAAAACAGGGTTATGTACTGTTGACTCTTGAACAACAACATTGATTTGAACTGCATGGGTCCACTTATATGTGGATTTTTAAAATGTAAATACAGTACAGTACTGTAAATGTATTTTCTCTTCCTGATAAATTTCTTAATATTTTATTTTCCCTAGTTTAATTTATTATAAAAATACAATATATAATACATACAATATACAAAATATGTGCTAATATATTGTTTAGGTTATCAGTAAGGCTTCTGGTCAACAGTAGGTTAGTAGTAGTTTTGGGGAGTCAAAAGTTTTATGTGGATTTTTGACTGTGCAGATAGGTTAGTACCTCTAACGCCATGCCGTTCAAGTGTCAACTGTATTTCTATAGCTTTTGTGTTCACCAACAATCGCACTGGAAACCAAAGGGTTTGTTTTAGCACCCTGATTCCAAAAGATATACATACATGTACCTAGGTATGAATACACACTATCTTGTATGTTATACATTATATAATAGTGTAAGAATAATTGATAATATTCTCAGAATGATATAGGAAAATTAAAGCAAAATTAAATACCTTTTGTTTCTGAATTTAGTTGTTTTTTTTAGAGAGAGCACGAGCAGGGGAGGGGGTAGAGGGAGGGAGAGAGAGAGAGATTGAGAGAGAGAGAATCTTAAGCAGGCTCCACATTCAGCACGGAGCCTGAAGCAGAACTTGATCCCACAACCCTGGGTCACCACCTGAGCCGAAATCAAAAGTCAGACGCTCAACAAGTTGAGCCACCCCAGCGGTCCCTGAATTTAGGCTTTAATTATAGGACAGAAATTTGATAAATCCTATAATGACTGAAGGCTTTATATGGAGTTTTATATTATTTTTAACACAAATTTTAAACTTGCTGTTCAATAAAAGACAGTGCAGTGTATTAGGAAGCACACTATGTTAGAAGTCAGGAAAAATGGGTCTTTTTCTCACCCTATGACTCAGGAAAATGACATTAGGCAAATCATTTTAAATGTTCTTGTATAAAATTTGAAACTTCTAATTAATGACTTCTAATGCTCAAACCAGTTTAAAAGTGAGGAGTCTTTCGTTCTAATTTTGATTTCCAATTGAGAGAGGCAGGGTGGCTATTTTAGCATAGTAAGAAAATACAATTCTGTGACAACAAAGAATTGTTAAATGTGCAAGAAAACTAATTACAGATATCACACTCTATTGAGATTATTCATTTAAATCTTTTAAAACATTTTTTTAATTTCTTTCCAACCACATGTTTATATATTTGTCTAATGTCTTAAACTCAAAAATTAACTCAAGTAAAAATTTTCTTGCAGCATTATGTCTAGGACATGACGTTGGACATTTATTTTTATATTATACAGAGTTGTTTCAATTGCTTCTTAAATGACATCTTCCCCCAAAGTGTACTATTAAAAATTTCAAACATTCACAAAGTGAAAGAGTTGTACAACAAACGTTCATATACCTACTGCCTATATCCTACAATTAATTTTCATTATATTATTTTATTAAAAAGTTCTCCACTTATCCAATTCATCCTCTGTCAATATTTGTTGTGTAGTTTTGATGAATATGTTTAAGTGATATGTAGTCATTGATATACTGATGGGGTTTGGGGCATGTATCCCAAAATATGCACCTTGGCATATTAAATATATATTTTTTAATGTGTATTTATTTTAGAGAGAGAAATAGAGAGTGAGTGGGGGAGAGGCAGAGAGAGAGAGAGGGAGACAGAGAATCCTAATCAGGCTTCCCACGGCGAGCACAGAGCCAGATGTGGGGCTTGAATCCACGAACTGTAAGATCATGACCTGAGTGGAAATCAAGAGTGAGATGCTTAACTGACTGAGCCACCCAGGTGCCCCTGACAGATTAAATATCTTAAGCTGAAGGAGTTTATGAAAATGGCAGAAGCAGGAAGGTGGCTCCGACCCTTCCCTGTCTTGCCCTTCTTTCCTGAAAACTGAGATAAATGTCCCATGTGAAAGTTACCTGCCCTGTAGCAAGAGGAACAGAGAGAGCATCCTGATCACCAGAGTCAGGGACTTTAGGACCTAGAAGGTTACAGACACAATCCTTGTTATTCCACCCGTGGCCCCAACACCCTTGTTTTGTCAATTCTTCACATATTTATTATTTCTCTAAAAAACATAAAAGTTCCTGCTCTGGTTACTTCTTGGGGTCTTCATTCTCTTGTGAAGTCCCTCATGTACACGTTAACAGTTCAATAAAATTTGTATGCTTTTCTTCTGTTAATCTGTCTGATGTCAGTTTAATTCTTTGGCTCAACCAGAGACCCAAAGAAGGTGGAGGAGATTTTTTTCCTCTCCTACAACATTTTGCCCTTAAATACTTTAGCATGTATATCATTAATTAGATTTCAGCATTTGTTTACTGTTCCTTTTGTTTGTTTGTTTTGTTTTGAGATTGGGGGAAAAATGTGTGGGTTCATTTCCCTGATTGTATTCCATAAATGCTGCTTTGCTCAATATAATTCTTAATGTATTTGTCTCTAAATGATATAGCTAATAATTATTATAGTTTCTGTTTTTCTTTTTCTGTAAGAACTTGGGTGACTATTGGCTTTCCTCTCCATAATCTGGCTTTAGAGAACAACTTAATCCAGACTGCACCCAAACTATCCCAGGTTTGAAAATGGGAAATGCTTTAGTGTGGAGAGTAGGAATGAGGAAGAGAAAGAGGAGTATGGGAGGAAATTATAGAGCCTTAGGCATTATTGACACAAGAGGGAGAAGTAAGACTAGTTGGAAATGAATAAAGCACCGGTTCACGTGAGGAGGAAGTTCTCTACATGGTTCATGTTAAACAAGGTGGGACCCTTGTTTCATTCAGAGATCATAGATCTTAGACCGCGAGATCCTCTCTAACTTATAAACGTATGAAATGAATTTATTAGAGGTGTTAAGTGTTTTACAGGTTCTCTGGGAATATGGCACCAGAGAATTACCATCAGAGATTATACAATCAGGTAGGGTACACAAATATTACACTGCCGAAAAATTTTCAGACACAATAGCACTGCCACTGAGTGTTGGAACTGCAGCTCGCACAGTGGTCACTGAGCACAAGAACCCAAACACAGCACAAGTTATAGCACAATCCCTGCCATGGCTGGTTTTGAAAGCTTCAGTTGTTTTTTCCATACTCTGCCGCCCATATAACAGAAGAGATTTTTCACACTGATATCTTCCAAATCAATGTCTATTCTGACTGAATCTGATTAAGATCTAGTGCAATGCGATGCCCTCAGGGCAAGAATAGCTGGGACAAAGAGTTACCTAGTTTCTACACTGGGAAGGTAGAACTCATTAGGGAAAGGGAAACCACCACAACATGAAAAGGTTGTTAGAAACTGGTGGAAATATTCATTAGAGTCTTACCATCATGGTACTATTTTGTCCACAAGTGTTTTCTTGAAGGAATTCTTGTTTACTTTCTGGAATCAATGTGTGTCATGCCTGTGTCTTTCTGCTAATCTATCAGTTTGGTAATTCTCTTATATCCCTGCACACCTACGTCCTCACAAAATTCTGTGTTCCTCACTTCTTTTCTTTTGGGAGTTATGTTTGAAATCTATTTTAATTGTAATCAAAGAGAACTATACTGTTCTAAAATTCTCAATTCCCAGTTTATTTCACTAATTTATACAATTATAACAAACCAAACAGATCAGTTTCTTACAGTGTTTTTATAATTGTATGATTCCTTTCTCCCTCCCTCCTTCCCTCCCACCCTCCCTTTCTTCTTTTCCTTCCTTTCTCCCTTCCTTCCTTCCTTCCCTCCTTTTTTCCTTCCTTCCTCCCCTCTTCCCTCCTCTTTCTTTCTTTCTTTCTTTCTTTCCTTCTTTCTTTCTTTCCTTCTTTCTTTCTTTCCTTCTTTCTTCCCTTTATTCCAATATGATTGGGGTGGATCACATGATTATAGCATTAGGGAGATAAACTAGATATTTATGAATATTACTAAACAAAATAGGTGGAACAGTCCTTGGAATCAGTCATATTTCTTTTACCCCTTTGAAAAAATGTGATAAAATGAGAGAATTTGACATATCTCAACACTGAAATAGAGCTCTATAGTTATTATGAAATAATAGCTTCAAAATCTTACTGTTATAATTTTATTCAGAAGTTAAGAGCTGTAAAGAATGACAAAATGCTTCCACCTAGGGTGCAGGGGATTATCTTCATGCAGTATGATAAAATGTCTCATTTTTATTTGAAAGAAGATCTAGTCACTGGATAAAAGGATTTGTTTACAATTGTGGTGCTTTGAAATTATGCTCTATATTTATACAAGTTTTAGTAGTTAAAACAATCACAAGTAACAAAAGTCCTATTCTAAACATTTTATATTTTGGAGACATGAGCACACTAGATCCAAGAAGCAAAATATCAAAATTAATTGCTCAAGGGATTGGATGAAAAGACATGTACTTTATTCGTGGAGTTGCTGGATCGATGATTGGCCCATTTTCTCCTGCTTTATAGAATTTTAAAAGGAGAACAGAATGATAGTTATTAATCTCACTGAAAGGGAGTAGTTAAAAGATTATGAAAGAGTAAAGGTGACATAAATTTAAAAAGAAAACTATTAAAGATATTTGTCAAAGAGCCAAACAAACTCAGATCAAGTCACAAGATCTTAAAAATACTGATCAATGAAAATCAAGCCAGTCTTCTTGAAATGAAAAAAAAAAAAGTTAATGTTCAGCAATTGAGGCTGAAAATATGGTTAGGGTGATTGACTCTCAACTGATACCTTTTAAAGAGACAAATTAATACACTATTATCTTGAAGCATATCTTCTATTAAATTATTTATTCTAAAACATAAGTGACATATTATAGCACTGATTAGAGAACAGTTCACTCACCCGTCTGGGTTCTACATGGACCCTCTCTTTTTAGATCCTCTATGCAAAAAGTAAAAAATATTCTGAGATACTGAATGTGGAGGTTCTGAATGGTTCTGTTCATCAAATAAGGAATTGTTCAAAACAATAAAATGATTTAGTATAGATAAAAAGTCGCTGAATCTCAAAAAAAAATTTTTTTTTAATGTTTATTTTTTACAGAGAGAGGTGGCGGGGGGTGGGGGGAGGAGCAGAGAGACAGGGAGACACAGAATCCCAAGCAGGCTCCAGGCTCTGAGCTGTCAGTACAGAGACTGATGCCAGGCTTGAACTCACTAACTGTGAGATCATGACCTGAGCTGAAGTCGGGTCGTACGCTCAACTGACTGAGCCACCCAGGTGCCCCAAAATGTCACTGAATCTTAATATAGTTCTGGAGCAGGAAAAGCTTCAGCCCCAATGCTTTCAGCTTTCTTCTTCTTCTTCTTCTTCTTCTTCTTCTTCTTCTTCTTCTTCTTCTTTCTTCTTCCTTCCTTCCTCTTCTCCTTCCCCTACCCCTTCCGCTTCCCCTTCTCCTCCTCCTCCTCCTCCTCCTCCCTCTCCTCCTGCTTCTTCTTCTTCTCCTTCTTCTTCTTCAACCTATTTGCAGCCCCAGTTCTTAAGTGGATAACTATGACTCCTCCTCCTGTAACCTCCTCAAAATCCTGAGGCATAACTGGGTTTTATTTGCTGATTCTAAAAAAAATAAAGCGAAGCAAATTGACCATATGTGCTGTGGCTAAAATCTAAATTATATTGTTTTATTTTGGAAGGGATCCTGTTTACATCTCCACTAAAACTGTAATCATTAAGAATGAGTAATTTTTTTATCCCTGCTCAGGGATTCAGGTGTTGGGTTCTGGGTTCTGTTCATCACAAGTGTTGGATATAGAACATTCCACGTAGGACTTCTGAATCTAATCTGTCAAAAAATGGTCAATTTGAATGACCTGATTTCGAAGTTTCTTTCTTGATTGAACACAGTCTGTTTATTTGCTCCAACAGAACCACCAATTCATTAAATATTAACTGAGCATGTACTATATGTCAAGTATTCTTCTAGCGTCTAGGGATAAAACAGTGAACATACAGAAGATACTTCTCTTCCAATGGTGCATAAGTTGCAGTTGTGAAAAACACCCTACTTATTTTCTTGTAGTTAGTAATGATTTTCGTTTTTGAAAATATTGTATTAAGTTCCATATGTACAAAATTATTTTCCATTTTTGTTTGCACCATACCTTCAATTTTTATCATAGTAGTTTTCATGGCAACTATGATAATAACATTTGATACACACAGTAATATGTCTCCCAACCTCAGGGCGGTCTGTCTGTGTCTTCTCCTTCTCACTGCCCTACATCTCAGTCTGATACCTGCTTTTAAGTCATGTCATCGTAACACTGAAATATTTCTTCCTCCTGAAACTAGTTACAGTGCTTCAGTCTTGTGCCAGTCACTGTTCATGGTCTCAACTCTTCTTTCCCATTCTTGCTGTTTCTATCCTCTACTAATCTAATAACATTCCAACTGGTCTCCTCGACAGTTGATCCTGCACGACATAACCTGAAGAACATTCTTAATATTTACCCTTAATTATGTTGTTCCCTAATTTAGAAAGCATCAGTGTTTCTTAATTTCCTTCAAGATACAGCTCAAAATCCTTAGGTGGGTGAAGAAAATTCACCCTACCTGGAAGTCACTGTGCTATCGGCATTATTACATTATCACATTATTATATTATTACATTATTACATCACATTACATTATCAGGAGTGGTATTTCTTCTGGGGAATGTGCTAGGGGCATGATTCTAAAATTTTGTGGTCAGAATCCTTTTGGACTCTTACAAGTCATTGAGATATTTTGTTTATGTTGGCTATATCTACCAATATTTAAATTATTCAAAATTAATACCAAAAGATACTTAAACTATTTAGATATTAATTCATTTAAAAATAACAATAATAAATCCATTCCATGTTAATGTAAATAACATTTCTATGAAATTTAACGGTATTTTCCCCCCAAATTAAAACAAATAAAGAGAAGAGTGACTTTTTTCCAGATCTGTAAAATGTCTGGCTTAATAGGCCACAGTCGTGTCTGCTTCTGCATTCAGTCTGTTGAGATATATTGTCTTGGTTGAAGTATATTAAGAAAATCTGGCCTCACACAGATACATAGTTGGAAAAGGAAGACGTATTCTAACAGCCTTACCTAACATTTCTCCTTAATACTCCATCAAAACTTAATAGTTTCTTAAAGGTTAGAAACTGAAATCATATAAATGAACTTTGTGCGCAAAAGTGATAGTGTAATAGATGAAGAAGGTCAATATTATTATGAAAATATTTTTTCCCTGATGAACTGCCTCAAAGGGCCTTGAGAACCACTATATAGGAAATAGAAAATAAACTGACGGATCCATAGGAATGATTGAGACTGCAGACTTCAATTTCAGGAAAAGTCCTGTTCCTCACTTATACACTGCATGGCCCGGAGCATTTTATGCACCTGTCAAGGCAAGACCTCCTCCTTCTCAAATAGTAAGGATAATAATGATGTTAATTTTGAAAGGTTATCATGTTCTTTAACGATGAGATAATGCATACAAAATGTTTTGCTACTGTGCTTGCTATATTATAAAGTCACAGTAAATGTTAACCATTACTATTACTAGTGAATTCTTAATACGTAATGGGAATCAAAAATCAGTAAATGATCGAAAGTTGAATAAGAATGTAAGCTAAATGATCATATGTATATGACCTATATTTTGGTTTTAATTTTTTTAATGTTTATTTATTTTTCAGAGAGAGAGAGAGCAAGAGAGCGCACTAACAGGGGAGGGGCAGGGAGAGAAGGAGACAAAGATTCTGAAGCAGGCTCCAGGCTCTGAGCTGTCAGCACAGAGCCTGACATGGGGCTCGAACCCATGAACTGCGAGATAGTGATGTGAGCCGAAGTCCGCCTCTTAACTGACTGAGCCACCCAGACACCCCTGTGATCTGTATTTTGGAAAAAGGTTTCCATCTAGGCTAAAAACTCCAGGGCATCGTTGGGAGTAATAAAGTTTCCAGAGCATCTGTATGGCCCAGAGTAGGACTGAATTGTCACAATAAAAAAGGCTCAGTGAAATAAAAATCTTAGAATGCCTGCAAAGAAGGTTTTGCCTTAAATAGAAACAAAACAAAGCAAAATATGTTTATGTAGTTATATGAGGAACTAAACCAAGAGAATGGGAAAAAAATTCTCAACTGCACTGATTGCAATGGAACTGAGTTGGACCGTGTTTGCCTTGTTTGAGAAAAACATTTTCCTATCCTTTTATTACCACATGCAGTGAATAGTCCCATGTGATTAACAAAATCATCCTGAAACACTGGCATGCGTTGGCCACAGATGAAAAATTAAATGGCATTTTTAAATTCCCGCCCCTCATCTCATTTAAGAGAGAATGTTGTTGCACTTGGACTGCAGTCCGTGTAATCAGGCGGCACATTTCCTATCACGTCTAACACCTGGCTGACTCCCGTATGCCAACTGTGCCCAGTGCAGTGATACGTCTGGAAGTAATTATTTCTATCACCCACATAAGGGCAGGGGATATGAGACTCATCACATGTTTACCTTTTACACAGACTTCATTATTCATTTTAAATGCCTGCCTGAGCTGGCCCATGTAGATTCACCTGAGTCCTCAAAAGGGAAATTTCCAAAAAAAAAAAAAAAAAAAAAGAAGAAGAAAGAAAAAGAAAAAAAGAATTGTAGTGGGGATGATGGGTATCAGATAAGAAAAGTAGCCTCACCAGTAACTCAATCTTTTCCACAAAACAAATATACACATATAACTTTGATATTGACATTTTTTCCCTAAGTGGATATCAGCTATATTCAGGCCATAATGAAGGTCATATTCCTAAGTTTTGAAAATACATTTTTTTCCCACAGGATAATATGTCCCACGAACAAGGAGCTCCTCCTGACACCGTTCTATCCTTATTATTGGATTTGATCTAATTTGGGTGTAAGTAAATTCTTTCTCTCTCTCTTTCTCTAATGGATGCATTAATAGAAAGATAATAGGTAGAGAGATAAATTGATTTGGATATACTATTTTGGAACCAATATAACTGTATAAACTTAAACCCTCCACGCTGACATTACAACGTTCAAATACTTTTCCTTTCGCTAAACCTTTGTGTTAAAGGTATCGATTAAACCACCTTCTCTTTGAGGACCCTTGGGTATTTAGATTACGCTATCTTTGCAGTCTTGTTCTGGCATTCAATCAATGCATGCAAAAGAATATGTTGTATCATATTTAGCAGACTAAGCTCTCTGAGGAAAGGATTAGTGAATAGTTACTGAGTACATTTTAAAAGCAGATTTTTCCCTGTAATATCTAGGCCTATTCTTGGAACATATAACCGGATATGTTCAAAATACAGATGCAAAAAGGAGAGATGTCCTAAATAAAGTGTATTCATCTGATGTGCATATTTTGAAAGACCCGATTCTTCCCTGCTTTCACATTTTATTTTTATATTTTAACTGAAGCTTTGCATAATTTAAAAGTGAGATGGGTAATCAATACAAAGATCAATTCAGCACTAATCCATGCATGAGATCACTAAAGTTTTCTTGGAAAAACGCTGCAGAAAACTGGTTTAGTGTCTCCAATTAAGGTAATTTATTAAAATAGCTTTTAATAATATATAAGGAAGTATAAATATATAATAGAAGAGAAATCAGGGGAAGAATAACACAATCTTATGCGAAATTAAAAAGCGATAATTTTATGTAGTAATATTCAGTTATATGTCTACTAATAAATTGGAATTCCAATAAAGAAGATACCAGTCCCATATATAAGCTCCCACCATATTCTACTTCTAACCTGGTGTTCTCTGAATCCTTCGCAGTGCAACTCATCTGAAAGCACTCTCGCCTTGATTCATTGTTAAAGTGAGAAAGTAGCCTCCTGTTTGAGGCAGACCTATAATAGGGGCATTCTGCTGTTAACCACATAGGGAGAGGGCATCTTGACATTAGCCACTATCTTCTCTGACCATTAGAATTCTATATTCACCGACAGGAGAAGGAATTCCATGACAACAAATGGCATAAGTGACTTTCAACTCCGGAATCATGTCTCAGGAGATTGGAGTGAGATTGCATTCCACTATGAACTAGATGCCCATCTTTTCATACACTACACAGAAAAATATATATGTATATATATTGCATACATAATGAAATTTCATTTTACTATGCATAAAATGTGGCACAGAAGGAGAATTTGCTTACCAATATTCTAATATTGTTAGACTTGTACACGAAATACAAATGTAATGTATCAAAAAATTTAGTAGCTAAAAAACTAGGAACTAATTAGTGGTTTCCAGGGGTTAAAATAGAATATGGCGGGAAGAAAGTGGATGTAGGTATTAAAATGTGCAGTAAGAGAGATTCTTAGGGTATTGGAAGTACTGTTCTTTATCTTGGCTGGGGTGGTGCATACGCTAACCTACACATGAGATAAAACTGTATAGAGCTAAATACATACATACATACCCCCACATACATACACACAAATACAAATCACTACAAGTAAAAGTGAGGAAATCTGAACAAGATCTGTGGATTGTATTAATATCGATATCCTGGTAGTGATACTGTACTACAGATCGACAAGATATGATTACTGAAGGACACCAGCAGAAAAGTATTCAGAATATCTCTGCATTATATATTGCAACTACATGTGAATCTGCAAAATCCTAAAATGAAAAGTTTTAATAGTATAGACGTGTTCTCGTTTTTGGTCCAGGAGGTGAGGAGCTTGGCTTCCCTTCCATTTCACAATGAGAAAAGCTGAGTAAACAAAATCAACATCTCTCTTGAGATCCTTTAGTAAATAGAGATCACACGGCCAACTGCTGCTCCCACATCGTTGAGACAGACAGGCAGATACAAAGAAACAGAGCCAGGGACAGAATTGGAGTCCAGGGACAGAAACCATTGCTGGGGCCAGTACAGGGTTAAGAAATTTCATCTGCAATTGATGAATTGCTGGAGGTTCCATGTAGAAAAGCTTGAAAATTAAAATTCTGAGGAGGGACAGTCATAGAGACCCCACGCGTTCTTGAAGTTCACTTTTAGGAACTCTACTAGGTTTTCACAGTGAAGATCAGTGGAAAATGTTCTTATACTTCCAGTAGGGAAAGGACAAAAGTCGCTATTTTGAACTATGCCCAGAACATTATGTACTCCTTAACAAGTCCTATACACTATTTTGCCAAACCCTAACCGACTAGTGTCTAACCAGAGCCTAACTGACCTATGTAAAGGAAAATATGCAATTCTAGCAGCTTCTAGTCCTCCAGGTGGGGAAAGGAAATATCCAATGCCAGCTGCCTAAGGCCCTCTTGTCTCACCTACAGGGGCAAATAAAATAAAAGTTCAGACACACTTAGGAAGGTCACAGCCCAAGAACACAGACTCACTAAAGGAATGAGACATAATAATAAGTCTATAAAACCTTTCTCCTCTCCCATACCTTACCATCATGTTGATGATGCTCTTGGATAATAAAAGGGCAAGACAACTAAAGAAACTGAACATCTTGGGCATCATTTAAGAAATCTCTAGGGAAAGGGGTGCTTATGTGGCTCAGTCGGTTGAGCATCCGACTTCAGTTCAGGTCATAATCTCATGGTTCATGAGTTCAAGCCCCATATTGCCCTCTTCAGATCCTCTATCCCCACCGCCCCCTGCTCATGTTCTCTCTCTCTCTCAAAAATAAATAAAACATTTAAAAAAGGAAGAAATCTCTAGGGAAATCCAAATACAACAGTGGATACAAAAACAAGGATCCCTGAGGTGCCTCTGACACCACAGCTAAAACAAACAGTGAACATAACTTAATTCCTAGTCAGATAGGCGTAAAACTGCACACTAAAGACCTATTTACCTCAGTTCCTTTTACCTGATACATTACATCTGGCTTTCAACAGAAAATTATAAGGCACAATGAAAAGACAAAATGTACAAATTGAAAAGGCAAACTAATCAGTACCCGATCCAGGTAAGACAGAGATTTTGGAATTCTCAGACTGGTAATTTAAAACAACTGTGATTAATAAGTAACGGGTTCTAACAGAAAAAGTAAAAAACATAAAAGAGCATGCACAATGTAAGCAGAGACACGAAAACTCTAAGAAAATCAAAATGAAATGGTAGAAATCAAAAACACTGTAACAGAAATTTAATTAGCTCATCAATAAACTGGGCATGATTGAGAAAAGAATCGTGAACTTGAAGAAATATCAAGAGAAGCATCTATAACAGAAATGCAAAAAAAAAAAAAAAACCAGGATGAAAAGATTTGAGCAAAATATCCAAGAATCATCGGACTCAACATTAAGATATTAGTTTACCCCAACTTGATCTATAATTTCAATGTACTGTCAATTTGAATCCCAGTAAGTTAATGTATGGATATTGACAAACTGTTTCTGAAGTTCATATGGAAAGACAAACATTTCAGAACAGCCAACAAAATATTGAAGGGCAAGAAAAAAGTTAAAAGACTGACATTACTAAACTTGAACACCTACTTACAACAACAGTAGTCAAGAGAGCATGACACTGGTGAAAGAACAAAGAGTGGAATGGAACAGAATAGAAAGCCTAGAAATTGACCCAGCCAAACGTAGTCAACTGACGATAACAAAGGATCAAAGGAAATTTGATGAGGAAAGAACAATCTTTTCAACAAATGACTGAAACAACTGGACTTCCACACAGAAAAAAAAAAAAGAATTTAGACATAGATTTTACACATTTCATAAAAGTTAATTCAGAATGGATCAGAGATCTAAATATGCAGCATGAAACTATGAAACTCTTAGAAGATAATGTGGAAGAAAATCTAGTTGACTTTAAGTTCATGAGGTTTTAGATGAAATACTAAAAGCGTAATTTATGAAAGAAAAAATGGATAATTTGGACTTCATAAAAATTAAAAATTTTTGCTCTAGGAGACACTGCTAGGACAATGAAAGTGCAGCTCACAGACTGGGAAAAAAAAATCTTTGCCAAACACATATCTGATAAAGGACCGGTATCGAAAATACACAAAGAACTCTTTGTCTTAGCAATAAGAACAAACAACCCAATTAATAAATGAGCAAAAGACCTAAAGAGATACCTCATCAAAAAATGGACAGATAGCAAATAAGCATATAAAAAAGTACTCAAAATCATATGTCATTAGGGAATTACAAAATAAAATACCAACGATCGACTTCTATACACCTATTAGAACGGCTAAAATCCAAAACTCTGACAACAGAACATGCTGGTAAGGGTTTGAGGCAGCAGGAACTTGCATTCATTGCTAGTGGCATGAACCCCTTTGGATGGCAGTTCGGCAGTTTCTTATACAACTAAAGGTACTCTTACCATATGATCAAGAATTAAACTTCTTGGTATTTACCCAAATGAGTTGAAAATGTACGATCGGGGCGCCTGGGTGGCTCAGTCGGTTAAGCGTCCGACCTCGGCTCAGGTCACGATCTCACAGACCGTGAGTTCGAGCCCCGCGTCCGGCTCTGGGCTGATGGCTCAGAGCCTGGAGCCTGCTTCAGATTCTGTGTGTCTCCCTCTCTCTCTCCCCCTTCATGCTCTGTCTCTCTCTGTCTCAAAAATAAATAAACGTTAAAAAAAAAATTTTTAAAAAAAATGTACGATCACACAAAAACTGCACGGGAGTATTGATAGCAGCTTTGTTCAGAATTGCCAAGCTTGGAAGCAACCACAATATGCTTCAATAGGAATGGATAAACAAACTGGTACATCCATACAATGGAATATTATCTAGTGATAAAAAGAAATGAGCTATCAAGCTATGAAAAATGCGCAGGAAACTTAAATGTATATTGCTAAGTGAAAGAAAGCGCTTTTGAAAGGACACATACTGTATGATTCCAACTATATGACATTTTGGAAAAGGAAAAACAATGGAGACAGTAAAAAGATCAGTGGTTGCTTGTGGTTTGGGTAGAAGGGGAGATGAGAAAGTACAGCACAGGGGAGTTTTAGGGCAGGGGAACTATTTTTCATGATACAAAGGGAATCCTAATATAAACTGTGGACTTTCTTCAATAATAATGGACCAGTATTGCCTCATCAATTTTAGTGTATGTACCACACTAATGCAAGATGTTAATAACAGAAGAAATTGTGTATTGCGGAAGGGGTGAGGAAATGTTTGTAAATTCACTCTACTTTGTGGTCAATTTTTCTACAAACCTAAAATGGCTCTAAAAAGTCAAGTCTGTAAAAAATTGTAGTAGCTTAAATTTCACATTATATATGAAGTTAAGGATTATACCCCAGCAAGCACTTGATTATTCATACCAGAGTTCATTGTTTGTGAGATCCTGAGGAAGATATTATCTTTTCATATAATATCATTACATACATAAACAGATTAAGCATAGCTGTAAATCAATTACTGCTAATGAAGTAAAAGCTTGATATTGTGGATACAGAAGAAAAGGTCACAGCTTTTAAAAATATGCATCACAATATTTTTACATTATTGCTATTCCTTAGGGTAAAATATTTTTTCGGAACATGTTTGGTGTGATAATTTTTTAAATGAAAAAAATGTAATTAAAATATCACATGTGGTGTGTAGAAAAGTATTAAGAAGCACATTTAGTCTCAAAAAGTAAGACAAACATTTCCACCCCAAAATCTTTCATGACAATGCAGGAGTCTATTCTGAAGAAGAATCAGGTAACAGGCTATAGATTCAAATTCAGCACATCTTCTCACAAGTTAGTTTCTTTTCTACCTTTTGTGGACTAAGAGAGATGATATTTACAGGGAATATAATTTATGCCAGTCCCTAATGCTATACAATTTAATATGATTATTTTATTTCACTATCACAAAAATGCTGAAATATGAGTTAAGTTGTTTCTTTTAAGAAGATGAAAAAGCTCAGTGAACATGTGAGCATGAGATTTAAATCTAACTTATTTGACCTTTAAAAAGTATATGAAAAGAAAAAGGGTATATGTAACCATTATTCCCTGACTCTTCAGTAATTTACTTATTCAATTAATAATGGCTAATCTGTTTCATGTTCAACAAACTACACTCTTTGGAATCTGTCATGAGTTAAACTTATGTTTGCACAAATCTGAAAGTCGATAAAGCTGCATACCCACATCACATTGTGGTAGGGTCCCCTCCCTAAGGAGAGGGAAAAAAAAAAAACCTCAAGGCAACCTGGCTATATGTGTATGTGACAACATCTCTCATGACCTTGTAACATGAGACCACTTAATCAGACTGCATGTTTGTGTGTGTTACCATATATGCAGACAAAATTAAAAAAAACCTATGCCACACGGCGTTCGGGGCACAGTTCTTTGGGTACAAACCCAACTGAGCTGTGCCAGCAGGAGTAAAGTTGCTTCCTGGAAGGAAAAGCCTCGGGGTCACGACTGTGCGCGAGAATCCTACTACAATGTTAAGAGATTCTAGACATACTCACCATTTAAAAATAAAAATAAGTTCTATAAGAAAGTTGGTTTTTAAAGAATTTTTTTTAAGTTATTTATTATTGAGAGACAGGGAGAGAGACAGAGCATGGGTACAGAAGGGGCAGAGAGAGAGAGGGAGACACAGAATCTGAAGCAGACTCCAGGCTCCAAGCTGTCAGCACAGGGCCCGACATGGGACTCGAACTCACAAACCGTGAGATCATGACCTGAGCCAAAGTCAGATGCTTTACCAACTGAGCCACCCAGGCGCCCCAAGGAAGTTGGTTTTATATTGTTAATCTTATGAAGGATATAAAATTGGGTCTGTAATTTCATTATACACACAAAATCAACTGCAGGTAGATGAAGGACTTGGGTATTAAAAAAATTTTAAGTGTCAACTTTTAGAAGAATATAAAACATTTTTTGTAATAGTGCAGTTATTGCTATATAACAAACTATTCTAAAACTTAGTGGTTTAAAACAGCAATTTATTATTATCTCTATAGCTACATAGTTCTTGAGATCTCTTATTGTGGTTATAATGGATGGATAGATAGTGGATGGGCTGGAGTTTTCTGAATCCTTCACTTGGTAAGACGTCTAAGGTGACTCACTGATCTGGACAGCAACCAATTGTGAGTTTGGAAAGGAGCTCTGTATGTGCTATCCCCCAGAGTGCCTATAGATGGCTGCTCCTTATGGCTTGGGCTTCTCAGAGCCTAGTGGCTGATATCTGGAAGTTAAGTATCCCAAGAGGTAACATTCCAAGAGACTCATTCTGTGTCCTAGCCACAGAAATTCTGGAAGGTCACTTCTACTCAGAAAGCCCTAAAGCCAGCAGAGATTAAAGGTCTGGGGAATTATATTCCATTTTTTTTAATTTTATGTTTTTATTTTGAGAGAGAAAGGATGAGCAGGGGAGTGGCAGAGAGAGACAGAGAGAGAGAGAGAGAGAGAGAGAGAGAGAGAGAGAGGGAATCCCAAGCAGGCTCCTTGCTGCCAGCACATAGCCTGACACATGGCTCAATCCCACAAATCATGATATCATGACCTGAGTTGAAATCAAGAGTCAGATGCCCAACGGACTGAGCCACCCAGGCACCAATATATTCCATTTCTTGACTGGAGAAGAATGACATCACATTATAGAAGAGTATGTGGGATAAGACTTGTGCTCATCTTTGGACAATGCAATATGCCACTGATAGAGAGGAGTCCTTCACTTAGATAAAACAAAAGTACTCACCATAAAAGAATATATGTAATTATATTAAAATGAAAGCTTTATGTTCATTATGGTACAATCATGTTAGAAAATAATTTATTATCTTCAAAAAAGAAAATAATTTGTTACTTTCTTGAAAATGTGAACCTTCCCACATACATATCCTATAATGCAGAAATTCTTTACTAAGGTATACACCTTCAAAGACACTTGTACATTAATAATTAGAAGATATGTTCAAGAATGTTAATAGGGCCTTGTCCATAATAGCAAGGACCTTGGGAAAGACTGAATGCTAATTAAAAATGGATGAATGATTTGTGATATATTCCTTCCCACAATGAAATTACTATAGTAGTAAGTGGAGGAATATTAGTATTATGGTAGGATGAATATAAAATTGAGAAAAATGAAGTTAGGCCCAGAAGACTACATAGTATGCTATTAATTTTATAAAGTTAAAATACAAGCAAAACGAAGGAACATATTGTTAAAAACCTTAATAACCAAGAAAAATAATATTTTAATGCAAAATTAAAAAAAAAACAACAAGAATCAGGGGCATCTGGGTGGTTCAGTTGTTTGAGCATCTCACACTTGATTTCAGCTCAGGTCATGATCCCTGGGTCGTGGGATCAAGACTCAAGCTGACATGGTGCCTGCTTAAGATTCTCTCTCTTTCTCCCTCTTCCCAGCTCACGTGCTCTTTCTCTCCGTCTAAAATAAAAAATATAAATAAATAAATACATACATACAAACATACATACATACATACATAAATATCAGTGTAAAAAACTTAATAAACAAAATATCGAAAATTTTAATAGAGACATAAGCAGATTATGCAGTGGCATGACTGGCCATATTGAAGCCTGAGGCAAAGCAGAATCTTTAAATTGGTAAATTAGATCCTAAATTGGTAAATCTCGCCCCTCCCATTTTAAACACAATTCAGTAGTGTCAATTAAATTTAAAAATGTGTATTACTTTCAGGGGTGCCTGGGTGGCTCAGTTGGTTGAACGTCCAACTTCGGCCCACGTCATGATCTCACAGTTCGTGAGTTCGAGCCCCACATCAAGCTCTGTGCTGACAGCTCAGAGCCTGGAGCCTGCTTTGGATTCTGTGTCTCCTTCTCTCTCTGCCCCTTCCCCACTCACACTCTGTCTCTCTCTTTCAAAAGTGAATAAACTTTGAAAAATATTTTTTAAAAAATAAAATAAAGGGTACATCACTCTTGATACAGCACACTTGTTCCTAGGAGTCTATTATTAAAAATATTTGCATATGTACAGAAAAGTATAATACAATGACATTATTTGTAATAGAAATATGATAATCATCGAATCATACGTCCTTCAAGATGAAAATTAGTGATACATAAAATCAAGAAATTATTAGTATATAAAACAGTATCCAAAGTGTATTATTAAATAACAAAGTCCAAAATGTGAATTATGTTGTCCTATGCTTTTTTATTTAGGCATATACAGAAAAATTAACTAGAAAAATCTGCATCAAATGGTTCTTTAAAATTTTTTAATGTTCATAATTTTGGAGAGAGAGAGAGACAGAGAGCAAGCAGGGGAGGGGCAGATAGAGAGGGAGACACAGAATTGGAAGCAGGCTCCAGGCTCTGAGTTGTCAGCACAGAGCCTGACACGGGGCTCAAACCCACAGACCATGAGATTGTGACCTAGCTAAGTCGGCCGCATAACTGACTGAGCCATCCAGGTGCCCCTACATCAAATATGTTTTTAAGAGAGAGTGAGAGAGAGAGAGAGAGTGGGGGACAGGCAGACAGAGAGAGGGAGAGAGAGCATCCCAAAGGCTCCACACTGTCAACACAGAGCCTGACAGGCGGATTGATCTCATGAACTGTGAGATTATGATCTGAGCTGCAATGAAGAGTCAGATACTCAACCGACTGAACCTCCCAGGCACGCCCCACATCAAACTTTTAACAGCTGTTATCTGTGAGGAAAAGATTGACAAAGTGGGGAAAAGAGGGACATTCCCAGTCTTCTCAATGACTTAAATCTCAGAACTTTTTACAAGGGGTATATATTACTTGCCCATTCAAAAGAATACCCATAAATTAGCATTATAAGGAAAAGAAATTGCAAAAACCGATGGCAACTAGTAATACTGAATTAGAAACAGTATTTTTCTTTTCTGACCACTTGAGATCAAATGACATTTCACGAAAACCATATCATTTACCAAATTCACCTCATTTACTTGGTTTGGTTCCTTAGCAAAAAAATTCAAGACAGTTTTGCTTAGTGGAAGCTTTTAAAAAGTGAACCAACATTTTTCTTGAGTGTTGGGACGTATTTAACAACTTTGTCAGAGGTCTGTATCAGGCCCAGGAGGTGGGTGCCTTCACTCTCCACCAGTATTTGTACATGTATATGGATAATTAGATTAAACAAGCAAAAGAGGTCCCCAATTTTCTTATTAAAAAGATAAAGCTTTTGACATATTATCATTTTTCCCTAAATTATCTTGGTAAAGGAAAGAGGCTTAAATCTGAGGAAGGAAAAATCCCAATGATTTAAAGTCTTTTCATAATACAGTTTGCTTTAGATCTATAAATTCATAATTTAATTATTCATTTGGGCTAGTAATAATAACAATAATATAAACAATCACATAAATT
This sequence comes from Acinonyx jubatus, assembly GCF_027475565.1. Classification (NCBI taxonomy): domain Eukaryota; kingdom Metazoa; phylum Chordata; class Mammalia; order Carnivora; family Felidae; genus Acinonyx; species Acinonyx jubatus. The sequence continues at coordinate 46,829,087 of NC_069391.1, forward strand.
TATATTCCGATGGAAATTCTAGATTTTTTCATTGAAACACTTTAGATAAGATAGAGAAATATTTATATATATAAAGATATAAGGGAGAATAACATGAGAATAAGTTGGAAATCATTCTATTCACTCAAATTTCTTTTAGGAAAGGAATAGAGTTTCTCCAGTTGTAGAAAGGGGGATACCAGTCTAAATGTGTGGTAGAAGCTTGGACACCAGTTATTTCGATATCTGAGATGAAGAATTTCCCTGCTTCTGCAGAAATTCAGGGAGGAAAATAGAAGGAAGGGAAACGGAGATTGAATTAGTGAGACGTGAAAGACTAGAAGTTATATGACACAATCACATTCGAAGTCACGTTGCCAAGGGGCAAAGAAACGTTCAGCAAAATTATCAAATTAATTTCCTTGAGGGAATTGATGATAGGGCCAGAATTTACATCCAGATTGATTCGGGGTAGAATGGAGGCGCCGGATGCATACTGATAACAAGAGCACCAAGAGAGAAAAAATTAGAAATGATCCTGAAATTCACAGAATTTACAAGATTGTGGGATGTCGATTCACATCAAGTGTAACCAGATCTCTACAGGCCAGGGGATTCCCAGACAGTACTTGAGTTACTGTGCTATTAAAAATGTTTAAATACTACGCACCTATGTAATTTTCTCTCTTCCTGGCATCAGAAAACTCCAAAGTGCTATGTCCATATCTAATTAAAATAACTACATGTTTCCTGAACATCCCCCAATATTACAGTCCATAAATTTAGGTAACTCTTAGCCGAGGTCTACAAAACCACATGGTAGGAGGTGCACCCAGATCAAATTAAGCTGATCAGAAAAAGGATTAGTGGATGTCTATGACACTATTGTTTCCTGAGGAGATACTACCTTCATCTCTAGACCTTGACTGTTTGATCTAGATGACGGCATTCTATCCAAAGGGCCAGCACCATCCTTCTGTGACCCTGAAGTCTGGGACAGTGCTGCAAAGGATGAGTTATCTTCGGGGCTCAGCACAAGTTAGCAAACTTAAGGGATATGCTAGAAACATTTAGGTTTTCTCAGGTCACAGAGTTTCCTGCAACCATGCTGACTGCTCTTAGCTTCTTCCAGAGCCTTTTATAATGCTTCCCATTGTATTTCACGCCACTGACTAGGCATTCATGTGTTCTACAGTGCAACAAGCAAGCAAAGTTTGCACTTAGTGCTTCTGAGTTTAAATTCCTGCTCTGCCCTGGGCTACCTAGGTGATCATGCACATATTACTTTCCTGAGTCTCAGTTTCCTCATCTGCAAAGTGGAGAAAGATTATCTATTTCACATGGATGTTGTTAACACTTAAATGTGATAATTTTATAAAACTGGTTTACACAGTGTCTAACATAATAAGTAGCCAAGAAGCAGTAGCTATTACGTGTTTGGTCAAGTTATGGCTGGTATACTCAGCCTATGAGTCCATCCTTTCCTATTTTTCTGTATGGGAAGGAGTCTAACATTTTTGGAATATTCTGCTAAAACTACATTTTACATTATACACCTATGTTTATCTATCTGTCTATCTATCATCTATCTGTCTATCTATCATCTATCTATCATCTTTGTCTCTATGGGTTTTTAATTTTCTATTGTTTGTCCATTCATCTATTTGCCATTTGCTTATTCAACTCAAGTTGATATCTATACATGTCTCATCCTGCCCTTATCAGACTCCTAAGAGATAACACTGACTATTCTCGGGCTCATATTTCCAAGCCCATCCAGCTTAATGCCCATATACGTAAAATAAGGACAGGAGAGGAAAAGAGGCCAGAGAACTAATGAAAACGTTTAGTTTGGAAACATTTCTTTTGGTCCAATACAAACGAACTGTATTCCGAGTGAAGTGTGCATTGACAACAATCACTTTAGCAGCAAAAATGTTTTGTTCTTTTTGACTCAATTGTTGGAAAGAAAAAGGGAAAGAATATATCTCTTACTTTTTCAAGACCATCAAAACTTGAATAAAGTTTGTGCAACTCACTGGTATAGATCTTGGTTTTGGTCAGCTGTTCCCTGCATGTGGCTTATGGAGCAATGACACTCTGGGTTCCATCAACCTAGAACACACCTAAAAAAAATGCTGTCAGATTAACCTGGCACCTGCTCTATCAAATATGTCTCCAGACATCTGGAATGCACCATAACCAAGTCCTTGACTCAATATTTCCCTTACCCCGGTTGGGCGTAAGGGAATTAAAAAATAAACTCTCAAAAGAGACTCTAAAAGCAGTACATATTTTCATTTTTAGAAATTATGGGATGCCATCAAAGATGTCATTACGCATTTAAAAATTTGCAAAAGGGAAGCCTGAGTAACTCACTTAGTTAAGCTCCCGACTCAGTTTCGGCTCAGGTCACGATCTCACAGTTGGTGAGTTCGAGCCCCACATCAGGCTCTGTGTGACAATGCAGAGCTTGCTTGGGCTTCCCTCTCTCCCTCTCTCTCTCTCTCTCTCTGCCCCTCTCCTGCTCTTGCTGTCTCTGTCTCTCTCAAAATAAATAAATAAACTTTTAAAAATGTACAAAATAATAGCTATCTAAATAATACATGTGACTTTTCAGAGAGTAAATGTATTCGTCAAGGGTTTTCTAGGTTCTGAAATATATTTTCTTATCTCTTTGCATAATTTTTCTTTAATTTCATGAAACATGTCCAGTTGTACTTTAGATAAACTTTTTGACTTCTCAAGAAAATGTCAAGTTTCTATGGATGAACAGAACAGATATTTATTATTTAAAAACCATCATAAAATATATTTTTTGAGGACAGGGAGCAGAGATAATATTCTTAAACCTTTGCTATTTCTAGCTTGTGTAATTATAATTTCATTAGTCGAGCATTCATTGAGGATACCCAGCATTTATATACGAATTAAGCAATACAAATTTCTGATTTACTCTTGCTGTTTTTATAGGACAGAGCATACTATTACAGAGGAAAATTTAACAGAGGAAAATTTAAGGAAAGCATAGGTTTACATTCTTTGAGAAAAACTAATTAGCTAAAAATGAGGTTAATTTATTGGTCATGTTACTTGAAGCAAATAAACCTCAAAATTATTCTGAAATGTTTTGCATTTGCAACATGTACATTTTCCCTTTCAAAAAGAAACCCTCAAAATATATTTTTGATTTATGCATTAATAGAAGTTTCCTTGGGATACAAGGGAAACATTGGTAATGCCACAAACATCTTGAAAGTACAATAGACTCTACAATAGGGAGAGTGATGCCATTACTGGTCATGATTAACGCGGATGTTCACCCGCTTCACACTAATGAATTAGGAATGAATAATACATATTGTGATTACTATATCCATACTATTGCCTAGTATAGATTTATACATATGAATGAACTGTGCAGCCAAGACAAAGGAAAGACATCAAATCACACCCACTCTCTAGTTACACAACAGAACAGTATGTATTTTAAAAGTTACCTTCAGCGAAGCACTCCTATTTCCACCAATTTTTATCTCAACCTATCATCACATTCTGTGGATAGCTGTGCTGATATTATAATCCTTTTTCTCTCTCTAGTCAAAATGTTTTATATATTTTTGTCATTTTGTGAATTTCCTGCTTTGGGAATAATTTTACTGTCAATTCATGAGAACTTTGAAATGTCACGGAACTTTTGGAAAGTATAGTACTAACAATTACTATTTAACCCGAAGTACTTTTGGCAGTATCATTTGGTTATGCGATTTCTTCATACAACATATAGGAAGGCAACGGGGAAAAATCTGTAAAATGAACAGTTTTGACAGCAAATACACATAGTATATAGGACATTGATACATGTCACAGTAGAAGCTTCTATAACATACAAACGCATTGGAAAATGAAACACAGGAACATGCAGCTATTAGGAGTACAGGCTGTCATTTTTCGTGTTAACAGAGTATTTTGTCAGTCTTATCCAGTAACAACTCTGCTGTATAAAACAACATCGCTAATAGATCTGTCACCCGCTGTCCTTCCTTTTTACTTTGCATATACATCTCGCAATTCTCTAAAGGGCTTGCCTCCCTTCAGGAGTAGCCCTTCAGGAAGTCCCTGAGCTGCCTTTTCCTTCGGAAGCCTGGATGCAGAACTGTGAATACGACATCTTTCATCTCACCTGATAGGCGAGCCTTCCCCAAATCCTAGGTAAGTATTAGAGGACTTGAGGAATGCTCCGTGAGAAGAAAATCACAAGAGCAGAAGGATATTCTGCCCTCAAGGGAGGCCACTGAAAGAAAATCAATCACGTGAATTAAGAGCTTTTGATGAATAAATAATTCATACACGCTAAATTAATGAACCGATTTCCAAGTCAGTCTTAGTACTGCATTCTAGAGTTAGCTAGCATTGCACCAATCGAAATGGAGTCATTTGGTGTTGCTTCCTAAGATTTTCAGTACAAAATGACTGTGCTGGATTGAAGGCTACCATTTAAGAGAATGTTAGAGCCCAAACCAGGTGGTTGGGCACTTGCTTCCCAAAGCACCAACCAAAGACTAAGACAAGTATTTCTTTATAGACACTCTGACCACTGTATTTAATAGTGTTGACATTTACATAAATGGATTGCAGTGTAGTTGTCGAACATATACTGGGATGATTCCATAATCCTGTTTTAATTAGATGGATGTTGTGAGCGTAGAAAAAATCACAAGCTGCACTCCCTGTGGTGATGCCATACTGGCAAGGAATCAATCACCACGGCTCTGGTTGCCATAGAAACTGATAGCTCTTGCACCACCATCTAAGTGGCAAATGATTGGTGGTGTACTCATAACACAGGGAGAGCAATGAGTTTTTCTATCCTGTCCAGCAGCTGTGCCAGAGAGTTAATTAAAAGCAGAGAACATGAAATAAATCTAAATCTGTGAAGAAATGAAATGTACAGTACAAATTGAATTCCCGTGTCGAACAGAAATTAATATGCAGCGCAAACCACAGAGCTGCCTGAACAAGCAGCAGCTGGGAATCTTGGGAAATGTTGCCTCTGAGGCGGTTAGAGCTGAAATGTGGAGAGGGCACCTCCTTATCTTATTACCTAAACAAGCACTTTGTTCAGCATTTGTGTTGACTGATGCATGCAAATTGCAGCCTCAAATGTTAAGAGTTCCCGTTTCTAAGCAGGAAGGACAAAGCTTAACTAAGATTTAATTAACAAACTGTTAGCAACTGCAGTTTATCAGCTGTGAACACAATGTAAGTAAATGTTTCTACTCCTGTACTGGAATTCACCAGACAACCTCTGCGAAAGTCAATGTGTTTTTATTGATAAGCCACAAATTCAGAATTCATATTTCAAGTATTGCAAGCCGAGGAGCAAGTACCTGCAATGCTTTTCCAAGAAATAAGAGAAGCTCGACATAGAAATAAAGTTTATTTTCTTTTTTTCCATAGAATGAGCCACAGCAGATCAGGCATGAAATATTTAACTAGAGAGAACCACGATTTCTTGGTTCAGTCACCCCCCATTCTAGGATTTCAGGGTTATCATTTGGAAAAGTTAGTCTGAGCAACCTGTTCTCTGTGTGAAGCCAATCATTCCCACCAGACAAGCAGAACAACCAAGGGACCACACTACGTATCTCTTCAGTTGCCAAATATACGTGAGTTTATAGAAATCCAAGGAAGGAATAACATCTTAGATCACGCAATGTAACCTTCTCCCCCAGCCAGGAAAAAATCAGGTCCTTAGGGAGTGAGCATGGCTGACCATAGAAGAGCAAAAAATGCTTGTAGAACTTCAGGGTGTATATTGTTATGAAACATCCATATGCACTTAATGTCCGTCTAGTGAACGGCTAGAATTTCCCTTTTGTCAAGATGTACTTTCATCTGACTTGTCCTCTGTTTCTGACGGCAACTGAATTACTCGCCTAAGGAGAATTGACACAATTCCTCCAATCACCCATTTTAAGCAATTTTTCCTGTGTGATAAAACAACAAGGAAAGACCATGCTTCCATATATGTGTTTATGAGGATATGCCTGTATAAATCAGATTCTTCTATGCAGTTCAAAACCATAAGGGACTCTCAACTACTGAGAACAAACTGAGGGTTGATGGGGGGTTAGGGGGAGAGGGGAAAGTGGGTGATGGGCATTGAGGAGGGTACCTGCTGGAATGAGCACTGGGTGTTGTATGGAAACCAATTTGACAATAAGTTATATTTAATATATATATTATATAAATTATAAATATAAATATATTATATAATTATATATATAAAGAAAGTAGTGCATAGATGTCCATGACCTATGGAGCAAAATTCTGAAGTAGCTTCTTCAAGGGGATTTTTATACACTTTGCAGCCCCTGAATAGGCATTCAACGACTGGTAGATTAGATGCTATTGTAACAGAAAGACCTCAAGTTCACATAGAGTAGGAGGTTATGAATGAAATGTTATTGAAATCAAGGGAGGAAGAGTTTCCAATATTATTCTAACTGTGCCATATTAGACTTTAAATAGAGTCAAGTAAATTATACCACATCTATGACCAATAGAAATTGGTAGAAATTGCGTAGAATTGAGTAAAAACACCAATAATTGTAGTAGGGAAACTATCTTCTGTCTTTATGGGAGTCTCTGAATGCAAGGGAAGATTTTTCTGAAAGTATGTAAAGTGTTCAGAAATATGGATATATGGTATCATGAGTGTACAAAATAGTGAAAACTTAAATAGTTAATGTGTAAGGCTAGAAATTTATATAGCAAATATATCTTTAAGTAGACATTTCAAAATGGAAAATCTCCAGGATCTCACAAAACTTTTGATGCCACTCAAAATATCCCTTTAAGAGAGCCAAAGCATAACAGACTCTTAAAAACTGAGAACAAACTGAGGGTTGATGGGGGGTGGGAGGGAGGGGAGGGTGGGTGATGGGTATTGAGGAGGGCACCTTTTGGGATGAGCACTGGGTGCTGTATGGAAACCAATTTGACAATAAATTTCATATATTGAAAAAAATAAAAATAAAAAAATAAATAAATCCTCAAAAATTCTCAGAGACTTTTAAGAAATTTTGGAGACTTTTTACAGACATGTAAGTTAAAGAAAAGAAATAAAGACAAACTCAAAGGCAAAAAAAATATCCCTTTAAATTCACAGATATAGAAGGGTTCAAGGTCAATGTATACCTTCAAATACTCTATGCAGTTAGAAGCTATTATCTGTGGGATTAGGGTCAAAAAATGGGATCATGGATCATGGGATATTAATCCTTATGGTTAATAACACTATGGATAAAAGTCTTGAATCCATATCTTTTCTTTCCCATTTCGATTGCCCTGATGTATGTCCCTATACTCTCTGATTTAGATTTTTATTGTTGTTCCCTAACCAATTTCTGTGGATTGCCATTTTCATGTTTTGGTGGGGAGAAGGGGGTTGTTACATGTAGTTTGATAAAGTTCTCCAAGTATCTTGAGAATTGGCTTGCTTTTCCTTTTACCCACCCTAGCCAGTTGAGAACTGGAAATTATTCTCAAACTTATTTATGTACTAAAATCAATGAGAAAACCTTAAAGAGAGAGAGAGAGAGACAGAGGAGAGACAGAAAGAGAGAGATAACAGATCCCCAGGACACTTCAAATCCTGATCCAGTAGTTCTGCATAGTACCTGAGTTTTCAGAGTTTAATCACTTCCACAAGTGAATTTGAAAGTACAAAATCACTTCAGGAAAAAAGGCAGAAATTTAGCCTCAAACAATTCTGACATCAATTGATCTTTCGACCATTTTTATTGATGACCACTTCATTTGAAGAGAGTTATGATGAGGTTCCATAATTTATATAAGCAATGCTGATACAATCACCCTCTTAGTCAATGTTTTTGACCATTTTTGTGTGATTTACTTTATGAGAAACATAACAAGCAAATGACCTTTTCCTCAGAAAATTACATATACACATTTACACACAACACTTGCGAAAAAAATTCCCAGGATTTTACTGACTTCTCAGAACCATCCCTGATAAATAAGCCCTCCTCTTTATACTCTAGATTACATATTTCGCCTTCTCAGAATGTCTTCTGATATGTACTTTTAAAATATATACTTGGTTAAATGTGAGCTGCTATTATTATCATTGTTACTTTTATTTATCATAAGATCCCTTATATAAAGAGCTTAGTTATGAATATCTTTAGATTTATGGATCAGGCCAAAAAAAAAATCTTTGTTTCTTTTGAAAAACAAATAATATGCCCTTGTAAAAGTGTTAAATGCACTATTTTATTCTCAGTTCGAAGTGAAACCCCAAAGCAATATATGTCATATACTAAATTGAAGTCCGAGACCACTATGACCAGTTATGAACAACTGCAAAATAACTTTATAGAAAACCTGTTCTGTAACTCTTAACCCCATTGTAACAAGGATGGAAAGGGGCTAGGAAATGGGATGTTAAAGGATGATTCTATGAAGAGAGTTGCTTGTGAGACGGCATCCCATAAGTGGGTTTCTCTCTGCATCTCAGCTCAAAAGAGGAAAACTTTCAGGAGATCTCTTGGAGAAATTATGTTTCCCATGAAATGTGGAAGCAAAAGTCAATTGATGTCCTACCAAGCCTAGGAGATCTCAAAGATGAGACTAGAAGGCTAATTTTTCTCACAGTAGAATAACAGAGAGATGGCCATGTTAGGCCTCAGTCTTCTGTGAGCTATATGTAGATCACATCCAATAGAGAGATGGTATGGGGCTGTCTTAGAGTCCTACAGACTTACTAAGAAGATCACAAGGGATCCAGATACTGGGCAAGGGACCAGGTAACCCAGATACTTCTTTAAAGGAAGAATAAATATATTGACCATAACATATCTGTTCTTTCCCCAGTGATTCAAGGGTTCTGAGAACCCACAGAATGTGTTTCCTTTTGAAACACCTGAGTATCTCCTCTCCTTTTCTACATATAAATACAAAAGCAACCACATCATTTTCCACTGAAATATAAACTGTTCACCCTTTGCTTGTTATCATAATTGTCTGTGATGTTGAAAAACAAAATTCAGGGAGCCTGACAGAGAATTACAGTTTTAGTCAAATATAAAATTCTTTGTCCTTCTCCCCTTTCCTCCAGCATCCCTATCTCAACTGATCTTGAACCCAATCTGGCTTCAAGACTCACCTCTAATATTTGAGGGACCCAAGTAACATCATATGTCTAAAAAGTTAGCTACAAATCAAAGCAACAAACTCTTAAATAAAATATAATCTACTCATATACCTGAAAATATGCTTGTAAATATCTTAGTTACCAAAGTTGAATTTAGAATTCTTGACATCCTTTTAGTCTATTGCTGGAAATTAGCAGCATAAAGAGAGCCCACTGTTGGCCTTCTGACATCTTGGGAGCACCTTCTACCTCTCTCCCTCCTGTTTATAGCCCACCTTCTTTCAGAATCATGGACAATCTTACAGAGATACTAACAAATACCCAGACCAAATGTCCAAGTTTCATCCACATGGCCACAGACAGCTAGCCCCTGGCCACCCTACAGTCTAAGGAAAGCTCATACTGGCGAAGCTTTCCTCCCCCAGGAAGTCAAACCCTAAAGAAGAGCCCAGCAGACCATAGAATCAGACTTGGCATCATTTGGATGAAGAATGACAGGGTCCTAAATACTCCAAGCGGAGTGAGGCTAGAGGATGCTGGTTCTGAAAAGGTTTTTCTCCTTGATCTAGAGAGTCTCTCTGTCTCATGGGACAGGGCAAAACTAGAAGACAGCCAACATGGGACTCTCTAAAGATATAGGACCCAATGTAAGAGTTCCAGTTCCTGGGTCCAAGAGTAATTCTGTCTGGAACAATCAATGACCATTATTAGCATAATGAAGAAGATAAAAAGAAACACAAGGTGGAGAAAGAGAGTGGAGGCCAACCATACCCTCTTTCTCATCCTGCATGGTGCTGGTCTATGAATTGTGCAAACTGGTGAGGGTAGTAGCTATACCTTTTACAAAGTATTCTTTTAGGCATTCAAATTCCTAGATTAGACATTTAAATTACTGACTAGAGGTCAGTAATTTGGTAGTGATTTTTATCATTTGGTAGTGATTCAAAATAAAGGAAATTTGCCCCCAATTCCATTCAGGGGAAGAGAAAGAAATTGTCCCTTAGGAAAAAAGAACCCGTGCTTAACAGTGAATATGCAAGCCCTGCTTATTCAGCAGATTTATTACAACTTGGTTCCTATAAACAATGAGAATTTTTTAGTGAATCATACTTTTGTTTTGCTTTTTGGGAATCTCACAGCCAAGTGTTGTGTGTTAGTTTCTTTACTACACAGGCTCTTCAGGACTATATGGGTACATATTAAGTTTTTTTCTGGTCTTAGCTCATGTTTCCATGTATATTGCTCTATATTCTAAGATCATTAATGTCTCTATTTTATTGAAGTGTTCATATTTTCATAAGCTAGCCAAAATACCTTGGGATATAAAATATATACATTCTGATTATGGGGAAAGGAGAAAAGCAAGATCAGAGCAGACTGAAACTAGGGAAATTTAACTGCCACCAGCATTGTCTGAAGCTTCATGGAAAACTCAGGCATCATGAGGCTGATGATACCATCCGAAGAGACCCCCTTTCACTAGTAAGGAGTATGACAAGTAAACCATAAACTGTAGTCAGCATGTGTGTATTTATTTATTTAGCAAATATTTGTGAGTGCTCATTCTGTACCAATCACAGCAATTATAGACCTTTACACCCATGACTGGGATGGAGAGTGGCAATGCCAGCTTCACACGCTTGCGACCTGTGTCCTTGAACAGGGTCCAGGCTCAGAAAGACCCTGTACTTGACTTAATGTTCTCCTTTGCCGTCTTGAAATCAAACTGTTTTTGAACTTGGGGAGTCTTAATTTTCCCTGCAAGTTACGTAGCTGGCCCTGGATTGTGGGATGTACATTCTAAATCTTTGCCTGTCTACAGATTCCCCTACAAGTCTCATCTGGATCCGGCATTCACATTTTTTTTTTTTTTATGCCTGTGAATGGATTTAGACTTCTTTGTTAAGACACAATGCTGGCCCATTATCTTGCCCCTCTCAAAAATAAAAAAGAACAGTTTGAAAATGTACACAAATCCTCTTCCGTGTCAGCAAGACTCCAAAATGACTTATTTAAATGATTATTTTGTAATGTGCTTCTGTTTGAAGAGAACAACTCTCGTGGGAAAGAGAATTGTAAAAATTGAAGAAATCGTGAAGTCTGTTCTTAGCAATCTGCAGAGGTGGCACCAGGTACTGCTCTCATTATCTTTTTTGACTTTGGCTGGGTAGTGCTCTCTGGCTCTCTTTGAACACAGACTTGAAACCTTAGGGAACATGAAATTCTCCCCCATGTTTTTCTGCTCCTCCATTATTTATTTATTTGTTTGTTCGATTGCTTACTTATTTATTTATTGCTATTCAGTTTTAATTAAAACGTCCTGGGGGCCCTTTACTCTTGTCACCCGTCTATGTAGTACTTCTTTGCTGGGCCTGAACTTTATCCTTTTTACATTCTCAATACCTACTGTGGGCAAGGCCTATAAGCCCAAAATTATTTAGTGAGTGATTTGAAGTCCTTCCCATGTTCAGGACACAGCTAAGGGCTCTACATGTGCTATTTTATGAAATTCAATAGAAATTACTATATTCCAACCTATAAACTTTTATAAAATTCAGAAAGCTGTATTTGATCCCTTATAATACTCTTTTATGTCTTTGCAATGGGTATTTTCTTTTTTTTTTATTGTTTTTAATGTTTATTTATTCTTGAGAGAGAGAGGGAGGGAGAGAGAGACTGTGTGAGTGGGGTAGGTGCAGAAAGAGAGAGACACAGAATCTGAAGCAGGCTCCAGGCTCTGAGCTGTCAGCACAGAGCCCGACGTGGGGCTCAAACTCACAAATGGTGAGATCATGACCTGAGCCGAAGTCTGACGCTCAACCGACTGAGCCACCCAGGCACCCCTACAATAGGTATTTTCTTAGTGATGCAATTCTAGTCCATCAAGGCCCTTCAAAGCAGGATGGTGAGAGGAAGAAGCCAAAGTGTAATGCAGACTAAATACTGCCTCAACCAGCCCTAGAGAGAGCCCTGGAGAGTATCTCATGCCTGGTTGAAATACCCTTTCTCACTCAGCCACTGGAGGCAAGTTGTCTTGGGAAGGGCTTGGCCTTGAGCTGAATGGTCTTACAGTTGAGCCAGAATCTGGAGGAGTGAAAAGCTGGACACTATCTCCTGACTGCCCTCTGCATCGTTGGGCAGCAAGTTCTTTTTGAAAATGAAATCTGATGGCACATCTCCATGTCTACCACAGATTCTCGTCATAATACCTCTTGGTCTAACTTCCAAGATTAAACAATCAGAATAACTAAATTTGGAAGAAACAAAATTCTATTTGTAGAGTGATGTGAGGTGTTCATGATGTTCAAATCATCATGAAAATTAGAGCAGCAATCATACTCTGTAAAGTACTCTGAAAAAGGTCTCACATTGTATTTCCTCATTCTAATTATGGGTCTTTCCCACATTATAGTGTCTATTTACCATGAGTCTGAGTGAGGCATCTGTGAATGTTGTATTTTATCGCTATGTCGTGAGTCTCATGATCCTGGGTAGCTTCTGCCAGACATTGGTCCTGGGCGGTTTCTGCTAGACTTTACAGACTTCAGACGATCTTTTTTGTTTCAAAATAGAACAGTTGCTGGCTTTGCTAGTCACAAAGAGATGTAATATTTGATCGTCGATTTTATTATTATTCGTATTATTCTATTCTGTTATTTTTATTATCCTCCTCCAAAGGGCATTATTTGCTATGTTCTCTAAGTAATTTTTTAAATTGCTTGTTTGAGTAGCTTTTTATATAAAACCTCCAAACATTTTAATGTAATCAAAGGTTTCCTTTCATGGCTATATGCCCAAAACATAGAAACGTTCCCAGGACAAGTTAGGAGGTAAAGAAATATTAGTTCAATGATTTTAAAAACTTGAATGGGTGAATAAATGGGTTGGTGACACATTGGAATATTCTTAAATAAGGGTATGAGACAAGTATAGAAATGGTGCTATGGTACAAAACTGAACATTTAAAAAGGCTCAAATCCTTTAGCTTTCTAAACAGAGAACACAGTAAGTGGAGCTTGCACAGAGTATTATATGTGAAACAGTCCAATGTACATATTGGGAGATGTTAACCTAATGCTAAATAGGATTTATCAATGTGCTATTATAAGAACTAACCCTGGCATAGTCTGGGGGTTTCCTTAAAGAAAGCACAGACTTCCAGAAAAAGATAATGGTAGCACAATATTTCTTTTCATTAGCTCAATCATATCTGAGGTCAATGTGCTTTGGCTTTGACAAATGGGAATCAGTTTCTGGAATAGAAGAGTCGACAGCAGAGTAAATGGTATGTAAAAAGATATTTCATCTAGAATATCATCTTCGAAAATCTCCTCCTCTTGTTGGCCCTACAATTATAGGAAAAGTCCAAAAGAAATATAAGATTCGCCCAAAATTCAGAGGATCACTGCATATACCTTTTATTCCTAGGAATAAACAATTAAAATGAAACAATGTAAGTGGATAGTGGTAGGAGAGGTCTCAGTAAGCTAGGATAAGGTGCAGCCACAAAAAGTAGTGATTAAAAAAGTCTCCTAGACTTTTAAGAAGGCTTGTGATGTATCTCTATGAAAAGTCATCTGGGGGGCGCCTGGGTGGTGCAGTCGGTTAAGCGTCCGACTTCAGCTCAGGTCACGATCTCGCGGTCCGTGAGCTCGAGCCCCGCGTCGGGCTCTGGTCTGATGGCTCAGAGCCTAGAGCCTGTTTCCGATTCTGTGTCTCCCTCTCCCTCTGCCCCTCCCCCGTTCATGCTCTGTCTCTCTCTGTCTCAAAAATAAATAAACGTTAAAAAAAAAAAAGAAAAGAAAAGTAATCTGGATTCAAACTATTATTAACGATGTAAGTTCAAGATATGCATCTCTTTCTTTTCATAACTGAAAGAAAATACACCAAAAGTATTAGAGACGGTGTTAATTTTCTTCCCTTTTTATTATGCTTTCCATAGTAATGGTTTCTTTTTTTTTTTTAATCAGGGAAAGAAAACTTATGTATAAGTGAAAGTTATTTGTATTTGTTAAAGTTTATTTTATTTTATTTTTGAGAGAGAGAGCACGTGCAAGTGGGGGAGGGGTAGAGAGAGAGGGAGGGAGAGGTTCACAAGCAGGCTCTATGCTGTCAGCACAGAGCCTGATGTGGGGCTCGAACTCAACAACTGTGAGATCATGACCCGAGCTGAAACCAAGAGGCAGACACTAAACTGTGTCACCCAGGTGCCCCAACTTACTTGTATCTTTTACTACCCTCCCCTGATGGCAAAACTAAAATTCACACTTATTTCCTGTCAAGGAAAAAGAAAGTATGCTTGGGGATTAAACACTATGAACGAATTCAATATTTTTACACTCCACTCTCTGTGTTTCCTAAATAATATTATTGATTGGAATGGGTCTGCTTTTGAAAATTGTTTAATTCTGCTAACTTTAAAAAAATGCAGGAAGCATAAGGCCAAAATCATCTAACATAAGACAAAAAGAAAAAAGCCAAAAAGCAAATGGGGCGAGAAAAATAAAAAGCTTAAAAGAAAATCTTATTAGGCAAATTGTAGCAATTGAACCAAAATGCCAGTGTAAGCTCCCTGATAGCTTGTGTGAAAAAGGCACCACATTATTCTAATTAGTCAAGTATAGGAAAAGTTTTAGCTTATCAAGAGGGACCGGATATATGCTTTGAAATTTTTTTACATTAACTTATTTATTCATGTATTTAACAAAACTTCATCGACCATATACTGCATGTAAGGAATTAAACTAATGGCTTGGACAAGAAAAAAAAAATGTAATTGCAAGTGAAGATACAGTCATAGCAGATGAGGGAGAAAAGCCCAGGCCTACAATCCTCATTAATTTGGTTTCTGAAGTATTGCCTCTGTATGTTTATAAGATTTGTGTTACATTGTAAGCTCCATGAAGGATGCTTGATATATGGTTCTTGATTAGGAAGCTAATATTGATGATACATCTAGTTGATTAAAGGGCTGCCTGTTAAATGCTGCCTTCCCCACTTTCTAAGGCTCTGCCCTCTTTCCCCACACAGTCGAAACTCTATGAATTCAGGAGTTGCGTACTTTTTCATGCTTGGTCCCTAGAGCATAGAAAGACACCTTGTTCCAGACTGAGACTTAATAAATATTCCTTTAGGTATTGATGAATTGATTGAATGAATGACTACAATCTTCTCCCTGAGGCTCAGATTTCAGCATGATGCCTTTAATTTATAGATATTACCTCTGTTTGCTTTTGATAACATTGATTTCCCTAACCACAGTTAGCTGGACCCTAACATGCAGAAGGCTTTGGGGGTTATTTTCTACTGGCTGCTCAAATTTAAAATTTGCAAAGACCGTCTGCATATCTGTTAGGGCAAATTAAAAAGGAAGACTGTATATTTTCATAAGAAACCCACCCTTATGACATCTCCCATTTGCATTATGAGCTACAGATTGAATTCTCCTTTGATCCCTAAGGTCTCCAGATCAACACAAATGATATACAAGTTTTAGGATGTCGGCATAAAATGTAAAAGATATTATACCTCAGTATGAATGTGGAGTTTTCAAATATTTTCTGAGCATAGGAGTGCTCTACCAGACACAATTCCATGGGAAACTCTCCTGTCTAAAGCTTTCTCTCATTGAAAGGATTTGAGAAGACACGTGATTTTTCATCTCTTATTCCCATCTCCTCTTTTTTTCTTGCTTTTCCTCCCCTTGCACCATTTGGTGTGGTTCCTCCAAAATTTATGGTTTCTAAGAGTTAGAAAACAGCTGTAGAATGTAAGCTTTGACAGTTAATATGAAGTGTTTCTCCTAATGAGAAAGTTACCTGGCATCACAATTATATTAAAATGTGTGCCATGAAAACACAGCAGGTTCTAATTCAACTACTGTTGTATTTAGAGACGTGTAGAAATAATTCATCTCAGACATTAAAGAGAAGCAGTCTGGCTCAGCACATTAAGCAACTGGATGGAGATTCATGGGCTCAGGGTTTTCAAGTTGTCCTTTTGCTGATGTGTTTGACATTGGGAAAGTCACTGCTTCTCTTTACCTTGGCTTACTCATCAGTAAAATAGCACATGATTATGCTGACTCACCTCATTTCCACTGAATGTTATTCACTAGCACTAATAATGCACTATTTTGTTTAAGTCACCAATGAAAAATACTATAAAGAGCAGGTAAAAGTGGTCACAAGGGTGTCTTATAATTTGAAGGAAGCTTACATGCTGGAGGGCTTCACGTGTATGACAAGACCAAAAAAACATTGGCTAATTTAGGTTAGATTTCACACAAAAAAGGAATTTCCAGTGAAGATGCACAAAGTAGCTCAAAATAGTTTCAATCTTACTGTAAATTGGAGCGAGGGCCGGAGTTAGCGCTTGAGGCAGTTGTGGCAGCATTTGGGATGTGTGCTGGAATTCTAACAAGACAAGTGTGCCCTGTTTTCAGGACCTTGAAAAGAAAGAGGATGTTTTTGATTTGCTGAAAGTTTGAAAAAAAAAACATCTTGCTAGTTCTGCCTGCCAGAGTGTGAAAGCATAAAAAAAAAAAAAAAAAAAAAAAGTCTATCATTGTAAATCCGATGTTAGGATGTTGCTTTTGACTACTAGTAAATTGAGTCCCTTAATTCTCTGCTTGAATAGGAATAAGCGATCCGAGCTGAGGTAACAGAGAATACTTGAAAAAAAAAAAACTTACTAACTAAAATGGCCAGTCTTCAGTTCATGTTCAAGGTAACCGCATAGCATGCCCTATGCAACAGTCCAATGCTTTGTTCTTAGTCGTGTGTAGAACAATTTTAGATTAATAACTGAATTTTCTTAGAGAAGAACTTGAACTTCATGGCAGGTCACTTCCTTTAGTTCAGAATGTTTTTCTTACATTTCAATCACTTGGCATTTTTATCAATTCTCCCACTGAGTGGCTCAAGTCATTTCACCAAATGATCTGACCAGATGAGGTGAGTCAACCATCTTTGGGAAAGTCATTAAAATAAAGGCCACTAGGGCACCATTTGCTCAGTTGAAGTACTATTCACACAGGCTCAAGGAGTTAATGTGGTTACTAAAGTGTTCAAAACATAGTTTATTCGCCCAGAAAAATCTCTTCCCAAAACTCATTAATTCCTTTAACTTGCTTGCAAAGCAAGTATATTAAAAATGTTGCATTCTGATCCACTGGATGAATTACGATTGTTCAAGGTGACATTTTATTACATTAAGGGCTAGATCTGGGAAGACTCTGACTGGAAGGAGAAATACAGAGATCTCAGGAGCAGTTGAGGTGGACTAAAGTCTTGACCTCAGTCAACTCCAGTCATTCTGTACATACACGATATTATTATGTGTGAGGATAAGGATGCAAAAGTGACCAAGACAGAGCCCTTGCCTCGAAGCAGTCCATGAGCAAGTGGGAAAGACACTTCAACCTTGGACAAGTAGCTTGATTTCCTTCTTCATGAATAGAGAAGATAACACATGCCTCACACCACTATAGTGTAATAATGATTAATGTAGGTGCTAGCTAGAGTCCTGAACTTGAATCCAGACTCTATCCATGTCTTGACTCACTATGACCCTGGGCAAACGACTAAACTCATATAAGCACGAATTTCCTTGTCTTTAAAATTAACACCAGCATTACTTAGCTTAACTCCAAAAGGCACTTTAAACATCATTTAGTTCAATAGTCTGATGCTCTGGTTATACAGATTGGGAAATTGAGAACCTGAGGGGTTCAATGGCAAAGTCCTTGTCCCCAGACACATCACACAAATAATTTTGCATGAGTCAGAAGTAATTTGTTTGGGCTGTTGTTTCCATTTTCCCATTGTATCTCTTTTTAGTCTTTATGACCGGGCAATTAGTCACAGGAAGTCACATGCATGCAGACTCCTTCTCTGTAGTATTCCTGATTTCTCCTGTTCTACCTAATGAAACTCCTGAAGTGCTACAACGTCCTTCAGCTCATCAATCTTCTTTCCCTCCCCTCAGGAATCAAAACTTCCCTGCCCCCTTCTGAACCTGGTCCTTCTGAACCTCTTGTCAAATCATTGCTTTCCAATCTCTGATGAAGTCATTCTAATGTGCTAATGGGTTACTAGCCTTCCTTCCAGAAATCCATCCATTTTATTTATTTTTTTAATTTTCTTTTAATGTTTATTTATTTCTGAGAGAGAGACAGAGTGTAAGCAGAGGAGGGGCAGAGACAGGGTGAGGCCCAGAATCTGAAGCAGGCTCCAGGCTCTGAGCTGTCAGCACAGAGCCTAACGTGGGGCTTGAACTCTGGGACCGCAAGATCATGACCTCAGCTGAAGTCAGTGATTCAACTGGCTGAGCCACCCAGGTGCCCCGAAATACATCCATTTAAAAAACAATCGTGAACATGCCACGTCTCAGTTTTCTAAAATAATTGACAATATTGAACTTTTACACTGTTGGGAAAGTGTTTCTGGAAAATGTATTAGAAACTTTTGGACAACACCATACAATCACTTAGCCATTTAGATAGATCTAGTTGCTAGTAAGTTATCTCAAAGAATAAACCAGAAGTAAACTGGGTCCATGGCAATAACATCTGTTTGAAAGCCTTATTAGTCATAGGCACAGATACTTTCTGAACCTTTCTATTTTCAATGTAGAAGCTGAGCTGAATGTAAAGTGCTTCACCCGGCAATGGAAAATCCCAGGGTATATGTTGTTTAAACTGTTTTGTTGGTCCCCCACTATTTTTAATGATATTTTCTCCTTTACCTGAACAACCCAGAGGCTGAGCAAATGCAACCCAGATCCTGTGGTTCTTTTTAAACTCAGCTCAATTCTCAACTCTCTCTCTCTGCTTCTTCCCACCCCCCACTCAGTTGCCATGTTCAACAACACTTCAAAGGTGTGGCTGGCTTCATTTCTGGGCTTAGATTCTGTTTAAAGAAGAAGCTAAATTGGAATCAGTTTATCACTCTGCCTAGGATTTTTAACAGAATTTAAAACCGAGAGGAACCCCAGCTACATCTAAAATGATACCAAGTGGATCAGCTGGGCGCTTGATTTTCAAAGGGAGCTATAGCCCTGGATAAAGCATGCTCGTCACTGCTAGCATGGCATCTTGAGCCTTCAGACACACAGGTTCCTGGATACTCATGGAATTTTCAGTATTTTTATTTTATTTTTCTTTAAAAAAGGAATAACTTAGACCAATTTTACATATTTGTCTTTACACGATGCTACTTTCATTAAACTAAAGCAAATAGAAATGTGTACCAGAAGACACACAAGCACAGAAGATCCTAAAATTAATCTTCTCTAATTTATTTGGGATCATGTCAGCAGAGGTAGTACTGAGAGAGATAAACACTAACCATCAAATAACCTAATGGAGTAAAGAAAACACGAACCACCACAGAGCTCCCTTACCTGATCAGCTGTGGTATGAAAGTAGAACCAATGTTTTTGAAAAAGCAGAGGTCCTTTCCCTATCTTTTTATTTTATCTCTGGTTTCAAGCTTTGCCTACCATGTACCTTATATTTAACAAAGCCTTTATATGTCTTATAATCAGTGGCTTGAATATAGTATTTTATCCTCTGTAAGTGTCATGATATGTTTTAAGGGACTTTTCACGTGGGGCGTCTGAGTGGCTCAGTCGGTTAAGCGTCCGACTTTGGTTCGGGTCATGATCTCATGGTTGGTGGGTTTGAGTCCTGCGTCAGGCTCTGTGCTGACAGCTCAGAGCCTGGAGCCTGCTTTGGATTCTATGTCTCACTCTCTCTCTGCTCCTGCCCCGCTCACACTGTGTCTCTGTCTCTCTCAAAAATAAATAAACATTAAAAAAAATAAAGAAATGAAGGACTTTTCACTTGAGGTGAATGTTGAATGATGGATGAGAGTTCCTCATAGTATCAGATTGGAAGCTCTAAGCCAAGATGGCAGCCATGAACAAAACTACAGTGAGATGAAATAACGTGGTATATTTGTGGAACTGCATGCATTTCAAAATGGCTGATCTGCAGGAAGGGGGCAGAGGTGACCCACTAGGAAATGAGGCTAAGGAGCAGGGAGAAGGTAAAGGCAGCATATGGAAATGAGAGACTGAAGGACCATGAGGGCAGTTTGAGAGTGCAGTAGGTCAGAAGAATACACTGCTAGGAGGATAGTGGACACAAAATCCAGGAGAGATCTGAAGGTGAACCAAGTTGAAGAGGTGGTTGAAAAATATAATGATACGGTGGACAGTGATGTCAATCTTCAGGAGTACGAGAAAGTGAAATAAAGATAAAATACTGAGTAGGTGAAGTATGCCATTTTAGAAAACTAAAGCTGAAAACCTGGAGACTACCAGGGTGATCAATTTGATTAGAGCCTAACATGTGGAAAGTAGGAAAGCTCCTCAAATATGCATTTGTTGGATTACAGGGTTCAGTGGAAAGCCATGGCTTTTGAAGCCTGGAGACCTGTGTTGATTTTTCCAGCTGTGCTTCCATATCTGTGGGATGTTGGGAAGTTACTTAACCTCTCCAAGTATTGGTATTGATATCTCCAAGTATTATCCTGTGGGATATTTTGAATAGTAAATAAATTTATGTAAAACATCTGGCACAATTTTGGGGGTGTTATAAATGTTAATTTTCCTTCTTGTAGAAAATCTACTTGCAGTATGTTCGCATTCTGCAGAACTTAAAGGGCTCTATAGTAAAGTGAGATTCAACATGATGGGCAGGAATATATAAATATTGGAAAAGAGTCAGGGACTGCATTAAGGGTAAAGCCAATAGTGGTTTAGCAGAATAGAACAACATTAGGTCTTAAGACAATTGTGAGAGAAAAGAGCACAGAAGCTATCTCCTTGATACTTAGGGCCAATGGCCCTTCTAAGCTGGTACATAAAAATTGTTTTTATGAGCTTATCCTCCTATTTTTATAATATAGTGCTATTTGAAAAAAAATTCCTGCTAACCCACTTATGAGCAATTCAAGTAATGATTTCAACCATCAAGATACTGCACCAAAATGTTTTGGAACACAATTTGCAGAGCTTAATCTGTGAAAGTAATTAGTATAACAACTTTATTTTAATGTAATTAAATTAAATCTAGCTTTCATTATTTATGCTCCTACTATGTACTAGACATTATGTGAGGTGCTGTAGATAAAATATGCACAACAGAGACCCCATTTCCTCAAAGACCACACATTTTAGTAGCCTACTCTCTAGTCACATGGACTTTTCTCATCATGGACCCATGGGTTACAGTAACTTTATGTACCACTGGGCATCATACTAGAGCAAAGGTAGAGAAAACAAAACAGGACAAAATGTCCTACCATTTTGTTTTCAAAACCAGTCAATGTCCTTTCTCACAGGAAGTTTATCTTGTCTTGAACTATGTTTGAGTGTCAAAAATAAGATAGAATGTCAACTTACAGAATCAGTTACTTATTTTCAGTGCAAGAAAGTATTTTAGTAGGGCCAAAACATCCTGGCATCAAGAACAATTGTTCCAGCAATCTAGTATAGTCTTCAAAGGCAGGCATTATTTCTTGCTCTACTTTTTCAAGAACGGGGCTGAATTTTCCATCGTAGCTCACCAAACATTGCTCAGTAACCATTCTTCAAGGTCCATAGCTAGAGCAATAAAACTCTCTCTGTTACCTCCACATGTGCATTTCTCCTCCTGACAAATACCCTTAACTTCTTATTTTTATTCTCTCACTTCCCACACCCAAATCAATGTCTAATGATGCTAATTTCGAACTATTTCTTAAATCGATATATCTTCCACCTCTACTCTCTTTAATTATGTCAGGCCCTTATTTATCACCCAAACCACTGAAATAGTCATCCTACATCAACTTTTTCTCCCCCTGTCCAACGTTATTGGCAAAACGATCATTCAAATAAGAAACTTCGATCATGGAGTTCATTTGCTAAAATCTTCAGTGTACCCTTATTATCTACAAAATAAAATCCAATTCTCTTTGTTTAGAATAAAACATCTTCTGTAAAGTGACCCCTGCCTGCATGTTTGGCCTTCACGGTACTCCCTGCTTATACTTCAACTGTGGAAAACACTGCATGCCCTATACTCTTTCATTCCTCTATATCTGAGCTCACTCTGAAAACTCTGTTTAAATTACCCTCTCCCTATCTCCTACATCTTCACTTGACCACCTTCTACACATTTCAAGAAGGAATTCACGTGTCATTTCTCACCGGAAGCATTCTCTTGGAAGCATTTCTCATTGGAAGCATTCTTACTTCAGGTAGGGTCAAGTCCTATTTCTCTGAGCTTGAATTGCTGTGCTCTCTGTGGATCTTTTTCTCATAGAACTTATTATTGAAGATAGACTCTGAGCCCCTTGATGTCCAAAACACTTGTCCTGAGACTTTGTGTCATTATCTTCTATCGTGGCTGAGCCATGATCACCAGTCAATTAATGTTTCATGAAACATACTGATTTTCTCTTCATTTCCAAAATAAGTACAATACACTTGCCATGGCTGCCATTTTCCTATGAACACTTCTCACTTCTGCTCAATCTTACTTAATAAATTAGACAACTTTAATCCTGGTACACATGATATTTTATGATACTTGGTGTTGGCTTTCCCAGATGCTCATATTTGTTCATTTATAAATATTCTGTGTTTTCCAGCCCTGAATTACTTTTATAATTTACTAGGGAATTTTACTCCAGACTTATCAGATTTCTTTGGTAGCCTATAAGGAGAGACTTAAAAAAAATCCACTCAAAATCTAAGTTAATTATAATCCCTGTTGTAAATACAAACACTCTATGCATTTTATTAACTCCTTCAAAGAATCTTGACTATATGAAAGAAGTAATACTTAATTTTGCAATAATTACACTAATGTGCTCTTGATAAATTTATCTATACTACCCTGGCCCCTAATGGCAAAATCTTTGCTTCAAAATAACCAGGGGCCAGATGCTAGGTGCTTTTTACCTCTCTTGCAACTATGGCCGAACTTATAATAAGATAAGTCCAAAAAGTTATGAATAAATTCACATACAACTTTCTGGTTTTTAAATACAGATCAGCTTCCCAAGTCCAGTGTACCTACCAATTCTTTTCTGTATCCTTAACAGACCTTTTGTGGCATCCTGAGTGATAGGGAATACCAATAAATACTGGCTAATAGTTTTTAGTGTTTTGTTCACATAGACTTTGATCATCTAAGTACAAAGTAAACTTCATTTGAAATTCAATAGTGCAGCTTCTGCAAAACCTGAATAAAAATATATTAAGATATACTTGTGGTTAGATCTCATGGGAAATTCCTTGGGTGGAAGACAAAAATAATCGTACCTTAATTTAAGAATGAGTGAAAGAGAGGAAGATCTGGAAGAACCATCCCCATACTGCTTTCTAACAAATAAGATGAAACCATGTTTAAAAGCATTCTTGTCTATAAGGCAAAACCATAAAAATGTTATAATATGACTCCTGTAACTTAGGGGATTTGGATTTTTTTTTTGTATCTACTATCTCCATATCAAGTAGAATTGCCTTGTCATTTAAGTTGATCATAGACATCAGAAGTGGTATTTTTGTGCTGATTTCCCTGGTAACAATGTTATGTTATTTCAATTTAATGTTGATCTGTTTGACCTGAGTTTTTACTCCAATCTTTCACAGAAAACAAAAATGTTAGAAAAATCCTACTAACAACTTAGTATTATGCAAGTATTCTCATTCTCAAAAGAGATCTGGTCAAAAAGAGTGCTTTTGTGTTAGATATTCAAGTTGAATAACAGTATTTAAAACTACTGCAAAGCAGACAAAGTACAGCTAAACATGTATTCAATAATTCAGTGCACAGGAAGACCGTGATCTTACCCCTAACCTCATGGTCTTTATCTACAGACCTAATTCTAATCCACTGAGGAAAAACTAACTCCCTATTCTTATAATAATGCACATTCTAATAGTGACCTCGGTGAAGAAAGGAGAACAATAAAGTAAATAGAAGCAAAATATTCTAAGGAAGGAAATGGAAATTCTAGCCAGCTGTGCACTGGAATAACAAATGTGGACTAAAAAAATAATTCATATAGAATTCTGACAGAAGGGAAAGTATAGAATAAATAACCCTTACACCAATGACAATGACAGCTATTAGATGGCTTGCTTGATTGAAGTTGTGTGGTTTGGGATTTGGCACGCCATCTTCCACCACTGTGCTGGTACGGGACACTAATGTTTCTTTAGGCGATGTTGACAGCATAATGGAGAAATTAGAAGATGGTAGCTGCCCCTGGTTTACTGTTCATTATCACTTACCACACATCGCAGTTCAGTTGTCTTACGCATCTGGACACACAAAAAGTCCGTGCCATCTCCAAAGGACCCCTAAAAACCAAATGGATAAACGGAAGTTGGAATGTGTATGAGGTCTGCGATTCTATGGATTGACATAGATGAATGAACAGAAATACAATCTCACACTCCTTGAGTCCATAGGTTTAAGAGATAGACATTATGCTCTTACTCTTTACCAAAATACATATTTATTAAAGAAAATTTGGGCTTATATAAAAAATTTGAAAACAATAATCTTATAATCCACTACTCAGCAATGCCTGCTATTAACCTTTTGAAAAGTTTTTGAAACCAATGTACCTGTGGATAAAAAACATAAAACTATTTTCACAAGCTCTTGACGGATAACTGATAGGAATCTGTGCATGGACTGCACAGATCTCCCTCACTCCTTGATAAGAGGACAGGAATACCTCTAAGGAATGCTTCTGCACTAGTTCCCCAAAGTGTTTCCAGTGGAATTAATCTGCGTCACTCGCAGCTTGATAAGAGATCCTTTCCTATGTTCTTTTCATTTTTCTACTCCTGTGCTGGTAGTTCTTTCAAATAAACTGCCAGCACCTGACACTTTGTGTCAAGATCTGGGTGTTTTAAAACTAAGGAAAATGTAACGCTAAAAATTTAAAAATAATATTGGCTCTATAAGAAGATAATAAAGCTGAAGCATGACTTAAAATATGGATGAAAAAGCAGAGAAGTATAAATATCAGCATCATGATTTTAAAAAGGGATAATTCTACAACTATTATAGATACTAAAAGATAATAATACAATAACATGAGAAACTTTATGATGATAAATTTGCCAACTTGGATGGAATGGATAATTTCCTAGAAGAGTGAGTCTGAAATTAATATAAGAACAAACAGATAATCTGAGTAGTCTTTATCTGTTAAAGTGATTGACTACATAAATAAAAACCTTTTCACAAAGGAAATTTTATGTATGTATTGTTTCACCAATATATTATATATATTTTATAACATATTATTATTTAGTATGATATATAAATATATATAAATATATAAATATATAATACATAAATATATATTATTTATTATAATAAATAATATAAATGAATATCTTTTATAAAAATATAGAGTAAAAGCTTGGATTGTAAGTAACTTGTTCTGTGAATGTTCTGCAAGGTGAGCAAACATTTCTAATAAATTTTAGCTTCATAAACGAATATTAGTATACGTGAGGCCAAATGTCACATGATCACAACTGAGCCAATGGTTCTTCTCTCTCTCCCTCTCTCTCTTGCTGCAGGATTGTGGGTGATCGTCAGTGCAATGTCCCATTTTCCCAAAATCCTCAAAAGGAGGCAAAAGCAAGTGTCATTAGATAGGTTCCTTGTTAAAGTTGCACAAAAAGGAAAAGATTCCATTGAGCCAATAGGTAGCAGTGATTCTGTTAGTGATGATTTAAGTCTTCCCACACAATGGCCCTTCTCTTGCTTGTTTCCCTCACACCAGCTACAAAGGTTTTCAAAGGTAAGTGCAGATTAATTGGTTTATTTTTGTTTATATTTGGTATTTTTTAATTTTGTATTATAATACAGTACTGTAATAATTTTTATGTGCATATTTTTGGGTTGTGGAACAAATCATCTGAGTTTCCATTATTTCCTATGGGGAAATTGCTTTGATGTACAAGTGTTTTGGATTATAAGCATGTTTCCAGAACCAATAATGCTCACAAACCAACGTTTTACTGTATTAGTTAATTGAATCTAGTGATATATAAAAAGTATATCATGGTTCAATTGAACTTTCTTCAGGAATGCAAGGTTAGCTTACTATTTAAAAGTCAACCAGGATAAATTACCATATTAAGGGTATAAGAAGAAAATCAATTATCTGAAGAGAAGGAGAAAAACAATGGTTTGTTTCTAAGATACAGGTTAGTCATATCCAGTACAAAAAGTAAGCATATGGAACATCTGGACTCATGTTCGGAGGACTTCTAACTTGAAAAAAACACTCCAGAATGGGTTATATACTTTTAAACTGTGTACCCAATAATTGTAATCCTTGGGCAAGTTACTTCATTTCTTTGTTTCTTAGTTCTCCACTTTGCAAAATTGCAATCCACAAAACTTGCAACTCCCTGAACTCACAGCACACCCACTATAAGGATCCAAATTTCATAAAATACATGTTAAGACATTAAAAAATACATGCTGCAGGGGAGCCTGGGTGGCTCAGTTGGTTAAGCATCACACTTCGACTCAGATCATGATCTCGTGGTTCGTTGAGTTCGAGTCCCACATTGGCCTCTCCACTGACAGCGCTAAGCCAGCTTGGGATTCTCTCTCTCTACCTCTCTCTGCTCCTCCCCCCACTCGTGCTCTCTCTCTCTCTCTCTCTCTCTCAAAATAAATAAATAGAAGATTAAATATATATATATACACACATATATATGTGTGTATATATATACATATACATATAGATATGTACTGCATATACCTTTATTGCTGTAATCTATTTTTTAATGAAGGCCTTGATTATGATGCATAGAGATTAATGACACTGTATACAAAATATGGTACCAACTAATGCAATATTATTTGGAGAAGAGTTGTAGGTAGATATACAATGGTTCAGTTCTTGAGTTCTATGAGTGCTTCAAGGTTTCAACCAGAATTTTAAATTCAGCAAATAAAGCCCATCTTTATTGGCGTCTTAAATGTCTTCCTCTGCCAAGGAGAGGAAAGCTAGAGGAGACCAGATGAAAATGAATCTGAATAAATGCCATGCATTTTACAAAGTCTGATTTGGTTCATCTTTATGTTTGACATAGTAAATCCTAGGAGTTTTGCAGTGTTTTAAAACACTGTGTAACCCATACAATTAGGCTTCCTATAGGTATAATTATTCTACTGAGAGGAAAAGATTTGAAGATTTTCTTTTTTTGTATGTTTACAAAATAAAACCTATAAATATAATTCACAAATCTGCAAGTATTATTTGCAATCTTCTAAGTTTTCCTAGTGGTGTGGGTGAAAGAAAGTATAAACATTAAACACAATCCTCTCCACCAGGCACTGTTATTTATCTCCTTGGTATTTCACAGAATTCAAGCCATGTACTTACAATACAGCATACCCAAGATGCTTTATTCATCTGTTGACATGCTATCTCCTCCTTTAACCTTCGGGAACTTTGTAAAAACACTGAATTATGTCCTTGTGCTCACTGCTCTTGACTTTCTACTTGGTACAGAATAAGTATCAATATATTTATTTTCACATGAACAAGAAAGCAAGAATTTTTCTTTTTTTGAGAAGGATTTCACTGTGATTCTCTGACTTTTCCAATGCAATGGAGCCAGTATCATTTGGTACCTTATTCACTACGATATATTATCTATCAGAAGATTCAGTTATTTCTGTTTTTACCATAGAGCTTTTTAGTACAAATGTATCTTCCAGTACTTTATTATTAAAGTATCCAGATACATGGTGAAGTCTGTGAAAAGCTCCAGTGCTTGTAATCATCTATCACCACCTTTTCCTTCCTTATTTGCTGTGCAGAAGAAGACTTTTGGAAAGAAGGAAAAGCCTTCACAATCTTCCGGTCTTTAGAATTGCTCGACATAGGAAATTATTTTTGTAAACATTAGGTATGAATTAAGAAAATCTGTATAAAACAAACCTCTCAATTGCTGAATTAATATGTTGGTGAAGCCTAACCAGAAGTAAAGCCTGTTCTGACCTCAACTGAGACCTTCTGTCCCGTGTCATTTATCTATTTCTGTGTTGCTGCTGTATTTTCTATGGCCACAGTCTGATTTAATCTGTGCTAGAGTAACCATCTCTGGGTATCATTTGCACTTGCTTTGTGACTCTCGCTTTCTGGCAGTAATTTAGCAAATTTTGCACTGTATATACAAAGTTTTCATCGAATGCATCTCTGGAACTTTAGCTACTTTTCTTGCACTTTTCCTATTGGACAGATTTTCACAGTGCTTATGGAAGCCTGTCTTCCCTCTCACTGTTTTGTACTGTGCCACTTGCTTGCAACTTAAATTTTTCTTTTTTCTGTCCTCTAGCATCTTTTACTTTTTCTCTGCAATAGTGGCAACACATCCAGTTTTCTCATGGTAAAATGACAACTACTTGGATAAGTGCTACTTGAAAAATTTCTTTCAGGGAGAAAAAATAATTGGCTCTGATTACCCCCGTGTCCTGCTTTCTTTCCTAGATTATGAACTCTTTGAGAGCAAGGTACGGGTGGTCCTCTCACTGTATCCCTAGCTCCTAACGCAGTGTCTAGTAAGTAATAGGTATTCAGTAAAAGTTTGTTGAGTAGATGAATGAGTTTATCACCAACAAATATCCTGTCCATGTTGTGGGCTTCAAAATCACCCAACTGGCAGAAGATAGCTAGATCAGACAATGTTTTTGGATTTACTTTTCTACTTGTCTGATACATGATACTGCACATAACTTAATCATTAATATGCATATAAATATTCTGCTCCGTCTGATGCAAGGTCATTGTATACTGATTCAAATGGTTCTTTCGGAACCATAGAAGTTGGCATTTTCACTTCAGAATCACCTTATTGGCAGCCATCCACTGTTTGGGGTCTGATCATAAACGCCTCTACTGGCAAATCGTATCATCAATGATTTTTTTTTTTTCAAAAACCACAATCCTGCTAACGGTTGCAGATTTATAAATACATTGCATTTCTAGAGTATGATGTTTTTAATGGGAATAGAGTCTGAAATAGCCACAGGTGACCAGTTTGGTATTTACAGTCTGTGGCATTTCCGGGGAGAAACATCTTTGTTTACTGACTGACGGTATGGCTTCTGCAGATGAAGTAAACATCATCTGTGGTTCAGCAGGAAGCACACACCATACACAGTGCCTGGGTAACTGCTATGAGATGATCATTGATTATGCTTTTAGTATTTTCAAGGTCAAGGAAAAGTCTGGCTAGGATCATACAGCAGACAGCAAACTACATCCTTAGCAGAAAGGTCTTTGAAAGCCTTTTCTAGCTTTGGCAGTGATGTACTATATGCCGCAGGCTTACCATGTCTCTTTAGCAGGTCATATATTTTCTTTTATGCTCAGCTGAGTAGAGCTAAGATCAATTTTTAAATCACATTGCTATATTATCCATCTCCACAATTCGAGACTAGGTGGATAATTGTCTGCTATTTTTAAAAAAGCCTTTCAGTTACAGAACTGGGAAGGGAGGCAGAGTAGGACATACTTATTTCCCCAGAAATGTTGGGTTATAAATTAAAATTAAATCAATCATGTGTGTAAGAACTCTACACTCCAGAGAAAAAGACCTCTTTTATATCTGTAGAGGTATGTAAAAGAAAATAGAATAACAATAAAGGATGGCTATTGAAAAATTAAGTCCAGAAGAACAACCAGTTTTTCTATATTAATCCAAACAGGAAAATGGTACAAAACCATTCGGGACACATATGAAATGAGGAGAGAATATATTAGAAGAATAGCATTTGGTATCATCATTATTATTGCTATTATTAATCAATCTCCCAGTTTAGTAATTTATACATTTTATATAAAGTGTAACCAGTAGTCAAATGAGTAAAGTGTACCTGGGACTTCTCTGTACTACTTTTGTCAACTTTCAGTGAATCAATAATTTTTTCAGAATAAAAAGTAAAAAAAAAAAATCACATTTTTGTGTATATCAAAAGGCAAAATATAACACTGATGATAGCATGGATTTTGCTTTATTAAAATTCTGAGGGGGCACTGGGTGGCTCAGTCAGTTGAGCACCTGACTTTGGCTCAGGTCATGATTTCGCGGTTCATGGGTTCGAGCCCCACATCAGGCTCTGTGCTGACAGTTCAGAACCTGGAGCCTGTTTCAGATTCTGTGTCTCCCTCTCTCTGCCTCTCTCTCTCTCTCTCTCTCTCAAAAATTAAAAAACAAAACATTTGAAAAAATTAAAATTCTGAGAAATTTCTTAGTTTGCACTTTTTACATGGATTAAAACTGAACTTTTTGGAATTGACTGAACAATCAACAGATACTAACCTATGGTGGTAATGATGGTGATTAAATAAGTTAAAGCCATCATCTTTTCTTCTTAACAAAAATGAAAAAGCCTCTTTTGGCTTTGTGGTCTGCATTGAACAAACTTGTGGAAGAAAGTAAATGCTTTTCACAATTCCTAAAACAATGAGAAAAATGATGTGTAAACTGAAACTTGTGAACACTGGAAGGAATTAATGGGAAAAGTTCTTAGAAAAATCAGAACCTGGTGTGAAACAGTGCATTCACTGAACGTGGGAGCCAGAATCTGCTCAACAGACAGATGGTTCAGATGACCATGTTTAGGAAAATTATCCATTATACACCCTGAAATTTATCTCATAGACTTAATGTTTAAATTATCAAACAAGAAAAAATTTTATTAAATTCAAATAGGTAGACAACATATGACAATGTAAAGAAAGCAAAATAAGTGACTTACAAAGAGGAGGAAAATTAAATGCGCACATTTTAATGTAGAAACACAGTATAATTAATTAAAATCAATAGCTTGTTCTTAAACATACAGTGAAATGGCCATTCCACTAAAAAGATACCATTTTTGAATTAGACATGGTGATTATGAAGATCACTTTAAAAAAACAGCATGTGAAAATAGGCAGAAAAACTCTAAAATAAGTGCTGACTTAGTCATATATTAAGAAATAATAAACTGTTGCAGTAGTTCAAAAACTTGGTCATGTTGCATTAGAAGAATTTTCATTGAATTGAATAGAGAACGTAGTAACATTTTTTAAAAAGGAAGACAAAATATAGATGTATATATTCTTGGTACAACTGGTCAGCCATGTGAGAAAGTGTAAACGCATCTTTATCTCACTCTGTATGCCAAAATGTACCCCAGGTGTTGCAGAAATTTAAATATAAAGTAGTGGAACCATGAAAGTAGTAAAAGAAAAAGGATGGGATGTTTAATATTCTTGGAATGGAATCCCTGAAGCCATAAACAAACAATAAAATGATAAGACCGACTAGGTAAAAATGGAATACTTCCGTATAGAAAAACTCTTCAAAAATAAAGTCAAGAGGCAAAAGACAAAGTAGGAAAATAATCTACAATGTATTTTCCTAACAAGAGGCTCATATTCTGAAAAGAAATAGCTCTCATTATCTGATCCATAAGTTCCTACCTTTGCCAATTTCTAACACATTTGCCCTTTGTCCCTCCTTTCCCAGCTCAGGACTCGCTGCTTTCCCTAAATATTCCAAACAACCTCCTGCTATCTCAGGGGCTTGGTCCTACCGTTGCCTCCAGCTAGAATGTGCTGCTTTCAGATATCCACAAAGCATGTACCCTCATAGCTTTTAGTTTCTGTTCATATGTCCCTTCCTCAGATACGTTCCTGATTATTTTAGCCACATGACCACCCTTCTCACCCTTTATTTCTTTCTGCTATTTCTTTGCTTGATAGAATTTTAACTATTTATTTATTGTCACCATTCTCAAAGTTCCTATGAATAGGAACATCATTGTTTCATTTATCATATTAGCAAACATTAAAATTTGGATGGCACACAGAGTTCAGAAGATTATGGGCGAACAGCATTTCTTCAGGGAATGATGTAGAACACCGTATCAAAATGCATTCTTTTACCTTTCACTGAGAAATCACAGATATAATATTTCATCCACCTAACATCACATGTATATACAAATATATGTTAATTTTAGTATTATCAGTAATAATGATAGAAATGGAAACAATGAAAATGTCCAGTTGAGGTCAAATGAACAAATTACTAAGCACCAAAAAATGGTATATTACACAGCATTTATAAAGAATGAAATAGGTTCATAATTGGTGGTACAAAAAATGAACAAGGCTGAGCAAGAAAAGCAATATAAAATCCAATGTGTATAACTTAGTTCCATTTACATAAGAAACAAAAAAAAATGAAGTTGATAGTTACCACATTGCAGAGAGTGGGACAAAGTGTCTGATATAAGAGTAAGACACAATTTTATTTTTTAACTTATTTTTTTAAATGTTTGTTTATTTATTTTGAAAGAGAGAGAGAGTGCCGGAGCAAGCTGGAGGGAGGGGCAGAAAGAGGAAGAGAGGAGAATCCCAAGCAGGCCCAGTGCTGCCAGCTTAAAGCCTGATGTGGGACTTGAACTTACTAACCATGAGATCATGACCTGAGCCAAAACCATGAATTGGATGCTCAACCAACAGAGCCACGCAGGAGCTCCAAGATCCAATTTTAAAATACTCCTTTTCACTATTCATTTTATCGTTTTATGTGTCATTGGAACAATACCAATAAACACAATGAAAGAGAGAGACTGGCCAAGGGTGGGGTATGAGCTAAGTCTGGGCAGTGATCAGGCTGGTGAAGGGACAGAAGTTTGATGATAAAGAGCTTTAGAGGTCAGGAGAAAGTGTCTGTCTATCTAGAGAAATGGGAATCCACTGGTGGGATTGAACTCAACACAAACTTCCCAGCCAGTTTGGGCAGTTCCAGGATTTGAATCACTTTTGTCTAATTCTTCTCTACCCAAACAAGATTGTTTAAAGGTGTTGGACAACATGATTTAGAAACTTTGTAACTGAACTAACTTATCTGCCCTTGCATAGACATGCTACATTAAGTTTACCTAGTGGTACCATATCTACACTAGAGAGTGGATGTTCTGAGAAGTAAAACAGATCCTTTAACTTTAAATGTATAAAACACAGATTATGTGTCTAAATTAAAGATATCTTTAAAAGTTAATTACATTTATAAACCCCTATGCTCTCAGATGGGGAGTTATATTTGTACTTCTCTAACTGGAACCCCTAAGAAGTACCTATTTGTACAATATATTCGTATTTGTATTTAATGTGACATACTAGAAATTTCGCCTAAAGTGAATTGTGATGGGGACTGCTAGTACTAACTTTTCCACGTACTCTGAAAGCATTATAAATACAAATGGAAACGTATTCTATCAGAGGAGATTTTTAAAGCTAAATAAATAAATAAATAAATAAAACTGATATGACAGTTGATATGAACAATTCTAAAATTTTGCTGTAGGAAACTGTTTCCTTTATTAAAACTAAGAAAGTAGCAGCTAAGGCTTTAAAGAAAACCACCAGCCTTTTCTTTTTTGAAGCAATTCCATTCTGTTAGTAATTTTATTATGCTACACATTTACTGACTATTGAATAAAGGTAAAGCTAAAATATTTTTCCCCAAAATTATTACTCCATCAAAGGTATTTTGAAGTTCCTTTGATGTTCATATCTTTTCTATTTCTATTTCTATTTCTTTTATTTCTCCTCATAAAGTTACACTTGGACTATTAAACAGCTTTCTAACGGGTAGTCTTGCTTCCAGTCCATTCAACACAAACCAGCTAAAGTTCTATTTCATTTCTGTGCTAAAGCACCTTAAATGATGCCCACTGTTCAAAGGATCATGTCTCAAATCCTTTGTTCGCCACTGAAAGCCTTTAAGACTGTGAGTATTATAATGTAACTGGATTGGCCTATATTTAGATAATGAGAAGAAAATGGTCCCAATCTGTGGGGTCTGAGGCTTGGGGCTAGATCTTGCCATAGAGAATGGGGCCAAAGCTGGAGGAACTGAACTAGAAGAGATTTACAAGAAATTCAGACCAGAATGCCAAGCCTGTTCATCCTTCTCCTAAAAAGTCAACAGACACCACGCCAGGGGTCAACGTAGAAGCATGGAAGGAATGGAATACGAGTCGTAACCCATACAAATTGTTGTCCTGAAGTAGTGGTAAGGATGGAGAAAACTTTTAGTACATTAATGGAATTGTTCCAATCGGTTAGTGGAAAGTTAGAAAGGGAAAACAAGAAATCTTACCAGGTCGTCAGAAATAAAATCATTTTAGAAATAAATACTGTATCTGGGTAGCACTTCCAGATTTGTATTTTATTCGTCTTTCTATAACTGTATGTAATAAAATAATGACTAATATTTACATAAAATTTAATAACAATATACTAGGTGCTTTGCATGCATTATATCATTTCCATCCTCAAAATATCCTATGAAGTAAGAACTATTCTTACCTCCAGTTTATATACTACAGAACAGAAAAAGCATATGATATGCTCAAGGTGACACTGTTAGTGAGTGACATTGTCGGGACTGGGAGCCATGTTTTGCTGACACCACAGTCTATACTCTGGGCTCCTAAGCTACTTCTACCAATAACTGCTGCCTATTCTCAGTGCTACACAACTACAAATATAATGATAGAAAAAGAGAAATCAGAAACCCAGTGCTTATCTGTAGACTTGCAGTTGCTTTTCTGAACAGATACTGAGACTAGATTTGTATTTTTCCTCTC
The DNA here is from genome assembly GCF_027475565.1 of Acinonyx jubatus. Classification (NCBI taxonomy): domain Eukaryota; kingdom Metazoa; phylum Chordata; class Mammalia; order Carnivora; family Felidae; genus Acinonyx; species Acinonyx jubatus. The sequence goes on from NC_069391.1 coordinate 46,863,952, forward strand.
TTTGAGGAACAGTGGTTTATTTTGTGAATTCTCCTTTACTCTCAGTCCACTTTGTGCCCTAGGCTAGACAATTACCTCCAGTGTATGCTGTTTGGCTGGCCCACTCATTCCTACCTACGTTCCTTTTTGATTAGACTATGAAACACTTGTTAATGTTCTAATAAATAATTTATTTTTGTTACTCGAGCCATTTTAGCTGTCTTATAAACAATCTATTTTCGGTAATGAACAATAAAAATGTTTGCAAAGTAACTATCTGGCTTTTTTGCCAAAGGAACTTGAAACCATTTTTTTTTTTCTTTCAGGTTTTTATGACAAAACACTTAAAAGAGAAAAAGGAAATGTGGCTTTGTAATATTCATTTCAGTTGCTCTTTTTTAATTCTCTAATAATAAGGGAAATATCGTTCTACCTTTAGCATTTAGGTCTCTGTATTTTAAAATGGTTCCCAATGCTTGCTTACTTTTATAGATGGGGAAATATTTTAGCTGTAAATTATTCTCCTAATAATTAACAATCTATTAAGACTCCAACCTCATCATTTCATTATACTGGATTATTTGGTTTCAGTCTGCTGAGCATTAATGCAGCTTTTAATGTCATTGGCTTTTATATCCTCATAATGAGCTCCTTTGTTTCACTAGACAAAATTATCTTTCTATTGATGTGCTAAAATAGATACCTACAGTAGAAGATCAAAATAAACTAAGATTTTGTGATTCAACTCTCATGTTTGGATTCTTCAGCGATTTTGTTATCTCACTTCCCGGCTGCAGGTGTTTTTGTAGATAAACAATTGGATTAATTCAGAAGCCTTAGAGCTCCTCGCCCATTACACATTCGCAAGTCAATAGTATCAACAAGGTACATTGTAAGGACTCATTCTCTTATAGATGGAACAGTCTAATGTAAGAATAAATTAAATTAACCAAGAAATTCTGTTTCACGGGATCAAAAAGACAATCAAGTGAGAAAAGATACGTGAGTGGGGAAATAGATTAGGGACTAAGAGTGGCACTGAAACGAACCCCCAGATGAAAAGTTTAAAATTGGTCTAAGGGTCATGGAGGGTCATTAAAAGGTTTTGGAGAAGAAAAGGAGATTTTTGAGAGTCTAAAATAAAGATCTGAGGGGTAGCACACTGTTTTACCTATTACCTATTCCCTCCCCCATGACAACAAAACCTGCTGATGGAGTCCCTCTCCTGTATTATCATATTCAGGGAACTATATCCAGATTTGGAGATCAGCCAGAATCACCATCATATCCGTTCTCAAAATGAAAATACTTGTGCCTCATCAGTTTACTGACTTTTTGTGTCCTTATCCTATGTACTCTTGTGACAGAAGGCCCCGAGATCTAGAGTACTTGGATAGGAATTAGTTCGGGACTGGGAGAGGGATGAGCTATGCCTTGTATACGGAAAGAAAAAATATGGATTATGCATGGAAGAAGATAAATTCTTACTTGAAGGGTATTGAAGTACAGGAATCTTGTAAAAAATCCCATAAGGTGGTTTCTATTTTCTCTGAACAAAATGTACAGGAAAGTGGCTGTAAAGATTTAAAAGAGTGGCCAAATTTTAGAAAACATCTAAGCCAAGGTGATTAGAGAGGGATGTTACCATGGAAAAGTAAACAGATTTTCTCGCTGAACTGAGGACCCATTGGAATCTGCCGTCTGCATCTATATGGTAACACTGAAATCTAAGTTTTCATGGTTTCCATAGCAGTGCTCTGGAATGGGGAGGCAGAAAAAGCAAATAAACAAAGAGGTATAAGCGTTAACATTATTCAGTATAATCTAGCTGAAATGACGGAACACAATTTTGGGATGAAAAGAAAATACAGAAATATAGAAATAATTGCTTTTTACTCCAGAAAAGCAATGAGAAAATTGGCAAAACAAAACAAAACAGCCCCCCGCCCTGCATCAACTATTTCAGAACTCTAGACATTAACCAAAGGCTTGTAGTAACCGGGGGAAGATTTCTTCAAGAAAAAAATGGCTGCATCTTGGCAGTGACTGTCAGCTCTGTGGCCTTTAAGCTTTCTGTATTTGCATCTCCTGCTCTCCCAACATTTGTTGTGGAAACCAGGAGAGCCACTGGAAGGAGCCGAAGAGGGACAGATCTCTTTCAAAGACTCATTCTCAAAATGCTGCCATCATTTGACTTGTCTGGTGGTTCCCTAGAACATCCCAATTGCAAAGCTACTTATACTGACATGCCTTGGAGCTTACCCAGCGTGGCCAGACATTTCCCTGGGGGGCATTGTGGAAAAGGGCATTTGTCATAAAATATTACAGGCAATTGTTTAAAGGCACGGTTTCCTGAGGTAGTAGATAGATGGATGGCACAAACACTAGTATAGACAAAAAGCTTAAGAGGAAAAGCTGCAAATGAAATGTATATGGGTCTTTGAAAAGCCTGAAATATCACTGGGAATCCAGAAGGCCACATACGTGCATAGAGCACATGCCCTAGTCAGCGTTCTTTCCTTCTCAAGAAAGTCAGAAGAAAGCCTTGAGCTCTCATCTCTGGCTGAACTTGTGGCTCTGCACAAGCAGGATGTGAAGGCAAAGACAGATTTGATAAATACCTGGCTGAGTATTGAAGGTATGCTACTTCACGATTGATTGCATTTTCCCAAAAATCAGTTGTTTCCACACAGTGGGGATCTACTTCTGGACTCTCTCATGTTCCATTGATCTATATGTCTATCTTTACACTGATGCCACACTATTCTGATCATTATAGATTTACAAACTTTTCTTCTTTCTCAAAGGTTGTTTTTGTTGTTGTTGTTATTTGTGTTCTTTTCATTTTCATATGAGTTTAGAATCAGTTTTAGTCTATCAAATAATCATGTTTTTCAAAGGGGTTGCACTGAAAATTTAGTTTAATCTGTAGAAAACTGAGATCTTTGTCATGTTGGTTCTTCTAACAAACGAATAAGGAATATATCGTCTTTTATTTAGGTTTTAAAATTTTTCTCAAAAATGTTTCGCATTTTTCAGAGGCTAAATTATTCATGTATTTTATCAGGTTTATCCTTAATACTTTAAACTTTATGCTAATTTAAATGGTATTTTTAAAACTTCAATCTCATATTGTGCATAAATACAACTGATTTGTGCATATTGATCTTGCATTCTGCCAATCTTGCTACACTCCCTTGGATTTTCTTTGTACAAGATCATGCCATCAGTGAATCAAAAAAGTTCTAATTCTTCCATTCCCATCTGGATGTCTTTTATTTCTTTATTTTCCTTCCCTCTTCAGATTGGCTAGAACATCCAGTTCTAGCAATGTCTAATAACTTTGGTAATGTTGGATGTTCTTCTTTTTTACTATCTTAGAAGCAAAACTTTCAATCCTCCACCAATAAGAATGCTGTGAGCTTTTTAAAGCACTTTTTCAAGTTGAAGAATTACCCTTTTTGTCTTAGTTAGTGGAGGCTTGGATTGGTTTTGTTTTCAGTCAGAAATAAATGATTTTGCCAAATGTTTTTCTGTATCTATTGATACTTTTTAGGTTTTAGTTTTGTAATATGGTGAATTATACTGATAATAATTTTTGAATGTTGAACGAGCCTTGGATTCTTGGGATAAAGTATACTTTATCATACGGTAGTAACTTTTTATATATATCTAGACTTGATTTGCTTCTATTTCAATGATAATTTTGTTGTTTTTGTCCATGAGGGATAATGTTTCACGGTTTTCATTTCTTGTAATGTCTTGGTGGTCTTGGTAATGTATACTGCTGGCCTTAAAAAATGAGTGGTGAGGTATTCCCATATCTTTAATTTTCTGGAAGTATTATATAGAATTTATAAAATTTCTTTCCTATATATTTGGTAGAATTTACCAGTAAAGTAGCCCTGGCCTGAAGTTTTTCTTTTAGGAAGGTTTTTACCTACAAATACCATATGTTTAATAGACATAAGGCTATTCTTGTTATTTATTTTTCTTGAGTGAGATTTGGTAGTTTGGATCTCTTAAGGTATTTGATTATTTCATCTAGGCTGTTGAACTTATTTTTACAAAATTGCTTATAGTATTTCATTATTATCCTTTTAACATTTGTTGAACAGTGTTCCTCAAATTTATTTTACTAATTTTCTTAAGGAATCTTTTTTACACGTTTCTTTTTCTAATTGCACCCTCCCCCTCCCGTACGTAAAATCTTAACTCCATAGATATACTATATGTTTGCTCATATCATATATATGTACTTGATACATAAGAAGAGTAAAGCTTTTTCCTCCCCCAAACCAAATTTACCCCTGTAAGGGGATCATCACCCCCATTCAAAATGCACACTATAGAATTTGTAGTGCATTTCACTTCTCTTATTCTTGCTATTAGTTTTGGGTGTGTGTCTCTCTCTGTGTCTTTCTCTTTTTTGATTAGTCTGTCTACAGATTTAATCTAGTTTCTCTCTGTTATTAACAGATAATTTTTCTCAACATGGAAACTTGGGGAAATTTTCAGTTAAAAGCAAACTATTTTGGTCTTTCAGAATAATAGTAACGTACATTTACTCTTTATGCTTTATATTTTTCTTTTTTCTCGGGTCTTGAATTTACTCTGTGTTATCTTATTTACAGAATTATCTCTGCTCCTATGGTTTTTCACATGTTTACTGTGTTTTTAATGGCTTCAGAACTTCTCATCATTCACTAAGCATTTTTGAAAAGACATTGACATTTATATTAAACTAAGAAACTGTGTAAATGTCTTGTTGGATGGCATATATATTACAGAATAAATTACAAATTTTATATAAGACATAAAATGTATTATTTTTATACGAGGAACAGTAGTATTCTCTTCCCTCCAAGAACATCTTATACCTTCAACCATCTTAAATTCATCAGTAATAGGTTATAACAACATGATGCCCATCAGGGTTCACAGAACATGATAAAAATATAAAAATTAAAAATAATAATAGCCATTACTTTCATGTTGTGCTTTAGCACTGATAGATACCTGAATAACTTCTCTTGATTGATTGTCACAAAAACATGCTGGGTTAGTGTGATAATATCATTCTTTCAAGATATATACATAAGGATTCAGCAGTTTGACCACAGTTGCCTATAAAACTTTTTTGGTAAGTTTAGAACACACATGAATATAAATACACAAAGCTCAGTATCTGTAATCTTAAATGTCTAGGTTTGTATATACCCTTTTTTTATAACTAGAGATTGGTTTTTGTGCCTAGCCCAAAAGATATTTGTAGCTCTTCAGCCAAAGATGAATACTAAATATTTCTACTCTTAAAAGCTTTACAATCATTGCTACAAAGGAAGGAGATAATACAAAGCTTTACATGCTGTCTAAAAATCCACCTAATAGCTGATGTTATCACCTCCTTCTTCTTGGTTAGAAATTGAAGGAGAAATTGCATCCCATATTTGGATTAGACAATGAAAAAATGTCTGGAGCTTATTGTGACAGGTAAATCTTAATTCTGCAGAAAATATAAATCGGACCCAAACAAAGAACTGTTGGAATTTCAGGGTCCCAGGACTAAAGACTTATATCTCACATCACTATCAGGGGACTCCCAACTTCGGCACTTCTTTTTCTCAGTAGTATGTCACATATGGAGGCCAGACCCATGGGAACTATACAGTTTAAAAATTAAAAATTGAGTATGTTGTAAGAAGACGTTCTGAAATCAATAGCCACTGAAATGAATATAATTTCTATTAAGTACAAAAATTATCATTTGCATATGTGAGACAACATAATGGTTATTCATTATGAGAGAAAAAGTGTTTGTGTGTTGAGGATATGATTTTGGTAAGGGAGGGACAGTGAATAGTACCAAAAGTAAGTTTTGCTGAGCGGGAAACGTGAGGAAGTTACATGGACCTCTGTACTCAAGTTTCCCTACTTACAAAATAGGATTAAATGAGTTAATCCTAATAGTTTGCTAACAACGATGCCTAACACATAGTCAGTGTTACGTAAATCAATCAATCAGCATTATTCCTTGTTTAAAAATGTTTATTTATTTAATTATTTTTGAGAGAGAGCAGGCACACAAGTTGGGGACGGACAGAGAGAGAGGGGGAGACACAGAATCTGAAGCACACTATAGGATCTACAGAGCCCGACCAGGGGCTCGAACCCACAAACTGTGAGATCATGACCTGAGCCAAAGTTGGACACTGAACCGAATGAGCCACTCAGGTGCCCCAATTGATATTATTTCTTAAAGCTTAGCATTTTCATAATTTGTCCATATCTTAGAAACCAAGGATTAAGTATTTATCTTAAATTATAAAATGATAGGCTAATAGGGGAATAAGGTTTATCTATATTCCTTTCTCTGAGAGATCATTTTGATGAAGATCTTCTGAGACATATGAAAGGTTGGGCCAATTGTACAATTAGAATGGGCCAATTATATTGGTTATAACAGGCTATGTAGGCTATGCTATCAAACAAGCTTCAAGTCTTGTGCTGAATGCCACAAAGGCATTTTTTAAAGTTTGTTTATTTTGAGAGAGAGACAAAGAGACAGAGAGAGCATGGAGGAAGGGCAGAGAGACAGGGAGAGAGAAAATCCCAAACAGGCTCCCTGCTGTCAGCTCAGAACCTGATGTAGGGCTCCAACTCACAAACCCATGAAATCTGAGCCGAAATTAAGAGTTGGATGCTTAACCGGCTGAGCCACCAGGTGCCCCACAAAGGCTGTTTTCTGAATTACATTTTTCTCTGTTTCTATCTGTTCTTCTGCCCACCATAATCACTCAGGGAGTTGGTCTAACAAAGCAGCCATCATCTTAAATTTTGCTGGTTGCAAAGCTAGAGGTAAAAGAAGCTCTGGAAGGTGTTTCCCTGTCACATCAGTCCATTCAACTCTTGGGCTAAAATTTGGGCATCTGGGAGTTTAGTCATTCATGCTCTCCCAAGTGAATAAGAACCAGATGTCTGTGAATTGCATTACTAAATAAAACCAACACCTGGTGTGTGGACCTTGGGGTCAGGATGAGAATAAGGGAAGGAAGCAGCCCATTTGGTTAAGTGGGTTGACTGCTTTAATTCCGGATCTGTACAACACTCCTCTACTCACTCCTATACTCCGCTTGCCCACTGCCAGCATGCACATGCACACTGCAAGGCAAACAACTCTCATTCAGTTGCTGATGTTTCTTAGAGAGAGAAAAAGGAAAGCGCCAGTTTTAATCCATTTTATTTGTGCCCCTAGATCAGCCAAGGCTTGTAGTTCTGTGGACCGGGATTACTGTCACAGCAGTTTACAATATGGCATCATCAGTTACACCTTGATTTATTTCATGAATCAGATCTATGGAACGTTTATTTGCCTAAAGGGCCAACGTGTGACTAGTGGAGTGTCAAAGTGCCTTTGCATTACAAAATCTAGCAATCTAATACAGAAAGAAAGTAGTTTCATCAAACTGAGCTAAAAGAAGGAGGAGGAGGAAGAGGAGGAAGAGGAGGGAGAGGAGGAAGAGGTGGAAGAAGAGGAGGGGGAGAAGGGGTGGGGAAGGGGGAGGACAGGGTAGAGAAGGAGGAGGAGGAGGAGGAGGAGGAGGAGGAGGAGTGGATGTGGAGGGGGAAAAGAAAGTGGAGGAGGAGGTCCTATGCATGTATCAGCCTTCATCTCCCATTACCTGTCCTAGCATGGGACCTCATAGCTCCTCAGGACCACTAACCACCCTCAACAGGATGCATATGGCCCTCTGCTGAACTTGTGCCCACTTCCCTACTTTGTTGCAGCTCTGTGAAAGCTTTAGGGAAGAGAGAAGGAATTTCTTGCTGTCTAGGATTCTGAATCCACCTAGGGCCAGGACCCAATTACTAACACACTTCGGGGACATATGACAACAGATTGGTCACTATCACAGAAGCACAGATGTGCTGCTTTATCTCAAATGTTGCCCTTAGTAACAAAGACATTTTCTTTCAAAGCATCTTTCATAAAAACAACTATTGGAGGCAGAATTGGTCTTATTTAATTAACTTCTTACTTCCAACCCTCAGGCACAGGAGAAAATAATGCAAAATTACCATGAAACAGTTGGTGACCACCTACTGATTTTTTTTTTGCAATATTTCTAATTGTTTTTACTTTTGTGTAAATGCACTTTATTCCCTTAGCATTTCAGTTATCAGAGAAATTCAATTCTATCAAAATAAAGGAAACTAGTAGAAAAGTGTTCTAGTGTTTACTTTTTCATTGAATTATCTATTTATGTTTATTTTTATGCTTCTCATTCACTCTAATTCTATTTGATTCAGTACATATGTTTCTTATTTTTTATAACACTGAATTCTGCTCTACCCCACTCAATTTTCATGCATTTATCTTTCCTCTCCAAATACCATATTGTATCATTAACTTAAGGCAGCAGAGTGAAGAAAGTTGATGTTTTTTTTACCTCTCTTAATATCAGAATGCAACTTGTTTTTCCGTTTATCTCTATTTGCTCATTTTTCATATTTATCCAATGGAATTTGAATAAAACTGATATTTAATGAGCTGAAAACTGATTTTGAAAATGCTTACATTGGAATAATACATAGTGTTTAAGTTGCATGACAATATCAGATATGAATATATAATACCATTACTAGTGTTTTCATTTGTTTGTTAATAATACTAATGTATTGATAAATTGTACAATGATCCTGAAAAGGTCCTTGTTTTCATCCACCCTTTCTTTCTTTACTGCATAAATTGTGATGAATAATAAGAGATGTGGATCAACACTTTAAAGAAATAAAAGCAGTTGACCTTCTGTTGGTGCTATTATTTTGAATTTGTAGCTTTTGTAAAATAAAAACATTTCACAATAAGAATTTCACAGAAAACCAAAATACTTGATAAATATTTCCTACAAATTCTTTTGCTGGTGTCTCAAGTTGTATCTAAAAACAAAAAAATAAACTATACCTCCATTTGTTATGTTCAAGTCAAAAGACAAGAGTGATGTCAAAATAAACCAGGCTTTGAAAGTAAGAGAGTTGTTGTGGATGTCCTGTATATGGGAACAAACTTCCACAATTTTCCATATATGGGAGTTAAGTAGATATTTTTGCATACGTGTAAAACTTGGATCAAGAAGCAGGTCATTTAAGGAAAACCTGGGTACCTCAGTCGCTTAAGCATCTGCCTCTTGATTCTGGCTCAGGTCATGATCTCACAGTTTGTGAGTTCGAGCCCCACGTTGGGCTCTGCAGTGACCCTGAAGAGCCTGCTTGGGATTCTCTCTCTCTGCCCCTCCCCTGCTCGCACTCTCTCTGTCTCTTTGAACATAAATAAGTAAACCTAAAAAACAGAAGCAGGTCATTTAAGATAAGTGTGCACAAAGTTCCCCATGACACGGTATAAATTGAGGAAAGGGAGATGGGATTAAAATTAAGGTAACTGCACAGAAACTTATCAGAAGATTCAATTATTTAAGGTGGTTGATATCAGAATGTAAATATGACTCTGAGAATTGAGGTGCCAGGAGGTAATGTCAATAGTTTTGTGAACAATCTGCATAGAAGATAATACCAGCAACTATACATACAGAATCCAATTGTAAGCATGATATTAAAGAGAATATGTTTTTATTACATCAACTGAAATTGATCATGCTGCTTCATGTATCCATGACTTTTTATAAGCTATCCTTATGGCTGCATTCTCTTCCCTGACTTATCTGCCTAGGGAACTTATATTCAATCTTCAAAATCAGTTCAAATATTAATCCTTCTATGGAACTTCCCTGAGCCCAGGTTAGAATTGATTTCTTCTTATGTTATACTGCCACTGAAGTACACTTACTTGCTTACATTTCTGGCTTGTCAAACGTGAACTACTTTAGAGCAAGAACTCCGTCCATTTTCTTTGTATACATTACTGGTCCCAGTAGACGTAAATGTATGCTAAATGAATGATTCATGTGATTTTAGTCATTATAGCTCATGGTAACTTCTTTCTGGTAGAAACCAGCTAGCAGGACCAATTGTCTTCTTTCATTGATTCTGAGGTTAAGATGCTAAAAGCATTGGTTTGCATATTGTGTCGACAGGAGAACACATATGTAGGTCCTTTAGGACATATTGATAGGACAATGTAAAAAGAAGACGGATGGTGGAGAACAGACTATAAGAAGTTAATGAAATAAAGTGATGAGGAGGAAAAGAATAGTACCAATTGTAGATGTTCGGTTCTATCTAGAAGAAGACAATCAGGAAAATACATTTAGGAGACGGCAGGTGTGGTTAAAATTTTGCACAACAAAAAGAAAACTTACTGTTTTTGAAAGACCAAAGCCAAATATTATTTGGACTTCTATTCAATGTGCTTCCTACTCTGACTCTGTGCTTGCTGACAAACTGGGAAAGTTTCCTCAGTGACATTTTCTTAGCAATCTTTTTAGACCCTGGTTTCTATTCACCCACTATCACCACTAGTCTATAGTTTTTTCTCCCACTAGACTGTGAGTTACTTGAAGTCGGGACTCTGGCTTTATTTTTCTTTTTCCTTGCCAAAGAATCATAATTCATTTGAATAAATATGTAGAATCCTGGTAATCTGTAGATAAATATTCCTTTTTGTATAGGTAAATGGGGCCTGGCCCCATTTATATGGAAATCTATGTAGAGCATTAGAATGCTAACAAATTCTATTGGCTTCATGTTAACAGTAACGAGTGGTGCACAGGGAGTATGGTCAATAGTGTTGGAATAGCGCTGTGTGGTGACAGATGGAACCTAAACTTGTGGTGAGCACAGCATAATCTAGAGACTTGTTGAATCACTATGTTGTACACCTGAACTAGCGTAACATTGTGTGTCAACTATACTACAATTAAAAAAAATTTTTTTAAGTACCCAGTGGTAATACAGTAAGTTGAGAAAAACATAAGATCTACTTTCTAAATGTAACTGGGAAAGTTCTAAAAATATTCAAAAATTGTTTTTTTGTAATTTTACAAGAACTTGCCTTAGAGAAATAAGTCAAAATAAGAATAAAAAAATTATGTTCCCAAAGATGTTCATTGAAAAATTATCTTTAGTAGTGAAAGTTGTAAACAGACCAAATTTCAAAAGGAAAAACTGTCAATTATTCCACATTAAGTCAATGAGGCATTTATACAGTCACTAAAATAATACTTATAAAGACTTTACAGACACATAAGTTATTATAAAATTTAAAAGGAAAAAAAGTGAACTGATAATTGCAAATGCTGTGCGACTACAATTATGCTAAATATATATACACTAAATGGAGAAACGGATGGAATGAAATATTATTATAGTCATGGTTTTAGGGTGGCAGGATTATAGCTGTTTTTAATTTTTAAAAATTATCTTTAATGCTATAGTATTTAAAAACAAGAGAAAAATTTGAGGGGTTTTTTTTTTTTTTACATCTTGAGAATTTAATATGATGAACAAAAAAAAAGCAGATCTCTTTATAAAAGAGCTTACTATATAATTCATGTATTCAACATTTCTTAAATATTTAGAAGCACCTACTGGGTTTTGTTTTTGCTTTTGTTTTTGTTTTTTGTTTTTTGTTTTTTTTTCATCCCAGCCATGTCTTAAAACAACAGAAAGCTTATAATTACGTAGGTCAGAAGTTCAATACCTCAAAACTCACTACCTCACTCAGCTCAACATAACCCAGGGCTTCAGAATATAGTCAGTGGCCAATTGAAATATGCTGTGGTGGCAGTGACCACACCAGGCAGCGGCTGTTATTATCAGTGACATTTTTGGCAGAGGCACCAAGGAATAGAACAGTTGGGGAGAATTAAGTGCTTTGATCTCTGGAAACAGTGCCACTCAATGAAGACTTATGGCAAGGTGGGGGTTAAGTAGCAAGTGCCCGGGGCTTACAAACAGTGAACCCCGAGGCAGTATCTCGTGGGCTAGATTGTAACGTTAAAAAGTCAACGAAAATGGCAATTTGGGAATGTGATAGAGCAGAGACTCTTGTAAACGCAAAGGAAGACCACTCATCTAAAAGCAGTCCTCGGCACCAGAGACTAACTTGACCTTCAAGGCCATTTGAATGCTAGTATTTTCCCCTAAGAGATATCGTTGATAAAAGTTGAGGCATCGGCCAATTCTGTAAGCCAGTCAAAACTCCACGCAAAAACCAAACTGTGTCCATCTTTCAATGCTCTCATGCGCATGGAAGAACAAATGGTTGGAAATTTCTTTTACAAAGCAAGATTAAAAAAATTTTAAAGTGAAAAACTGAAAGTGAAAGATTAGGTTATGGTGTTTGAGCTCTGTGTCGAAAATGAACTCAGAGGACTAGGGAATGAGTAACGTATTGGTCTCTATCTTGTGACCTTCCTCGAATTATAAAGAAACAATGCCCACGGGTAGTTTGACGGTGGAGACGGTGACGTGTACTTGTCTACAATTTCGTTGGCAGGACCTATCTAGACTGCAGAGGGACCCGCGCTCCCAGTTTTGCCCCTACAAGCGTCAGATTGCCCTTCCTAGCTGCGGGGATCACACTTCTTTACATTTACAACGAAGAATTTCGAGACTTCGGCCCCTCCTCAGACCAATCCTTCCCTTTGTTCTCCATATCACCTGCTGTAATAATTGCTAGCACTGCCAGCTTTTACTTATTAGGAGGAAACCTGGGTTTGTACCCATGGAGAGGAAAAAGTAACAAATGTGATTTTTAAAAAGCTGGGGCTGCGGGGGGAGGGAGGGGAGTGGATTAGAATACTCCAAGCATCCTGGAAAGTAAGGCATTTGGAGAAACATTGTCCCCAAATCACGGTGGGTACTAACCTAATTATAAAGACATCGAGGACCTGGGGCAGCCGTGGGCCTCCTTCTCAAGAGCAGCGGGAGCCTTCGGCTGCAATAGCCCTGTGTGGTCTTGTGGTTCAAAAAGGAGGATGAAAAAAATACGTGTGGGAATCTGGGGAAAGAGTGAGCTGTAGTACTTTGTCTTTGAACACTTAGAGTAAGGACAAGACTCACATGGCAACCAAATGTATTTTCCCTGCTTAACTACCTCTTTTCAGCCTGATGGGCACCTACTGTCTTAATTAGGGACCTCACTCCATACAGAAAAGATGGCACAGCAGTGCGGCTTCATGTTTATATATTCTGCTCAGTCCCCTTTGGGTTGTGAGAGCTGTTTTTGATACTAAAACTGATTTGTATCTTTTTTTTTTCTCCTTAACCTTGGCTCTACGGTCTGTTAGATGTCTGCAGCGGCCCTCACCTCACCAGAGGGGCCGTACCTCACTAGCCAGACAACTCTTTAGAATTGCTGCACCTGGAATAAAAACAAGTGGGATTTAGCACTCTCACCATGACCCTATAAAACCCGGCAGCCAGATGGTCAAGCACATTCTAATGACTACAGCTAAACACAAAGGAGGAAAAAATGTATATATACAAAAGGGCGAGGGAGACTCTTCCATTCAAATTTTTAAAGTGGCAGCTGGCCAAACCCCTCAAAAGCTGTAAAAACACTGCCTGGTAAAGATTTCCTCTATTTGTAATGAGATCAACCTTTGCCAACAGTTTTTAGGGAAGAAAAGGAAGGGAATGAACTTGTTTTTGCTGCCTGTTCGCTCTGATTTGAAATATCTTGGCATATACTTGACAGCTCTGGCTGTCCTTGGCTTTTGGGTCCTACTCTTATCTTAATCCCTCTGGCCTGCCATTCAGTGTTTTGTAAGGAAAGGCACTCGTAATTTCCAACTGCACGAGAGAACGCCAGGCCTCTGGTATTGCGCGCAGTGCAACCCTTTCCCCATGACCTTTGCAGATTGCAACACCTTTGAGAGTTGACAATAATTTTACAGGAAGCAGCAGAGAGACTGGGCTCAGTGCTCAGAAAGGATGGATTGTGCCAGTTTAAAGTTATCCAAATACTTTAAAAGTGAGCCGCTCTCCTTTTGCGACAGGTGTTACACTCGTTACCATGAGAAATCTGTGAGGGCTGTAAGTGGCGGTGAAGCCTTAGTTAATCATCTCTGTAAGAGCTAAATGATAATGGCAGAAAACAAAAGAGGGATAAATATACTGGAAGGCAATGTTAAATGGTATCTCTATGTGTTTCAGCATTTTATTCATCCAAAGTAATTCAGGGGTTCCCAAGCTTTGAGAGGAAGCATAGTATGATCCACTTCAGGCATTAATAAATGAGAATAAAGCCATCTTTCACAATAAACTTCATAGGCATTTTAAATTAATGTTTCAAAAATGACTTGAATATTATAAAATACTACATAGCGACTAGACGTTGTGATGGCATGTTTTTGAAAGCTATATTTATACATTTATATCTGTTACTATGTACTAGGTGGCCCAGGTGGGAAAGGAAAAATATATAGTCAGCCCTAGTGGGAGAGACGGAATAGAATAAATAGCAAATTATCCAATGGAAGTTCCCAGGAATGACCTGGTCGGTTATAGTAGAACCTTTTATCACCCGTGGCAAGGACTATCTTAAATTTCCTGTTTTCTCGTTGAGCTGACTTGAGGAAAGCTTCCTTCTTATATGGGTACTTATTAAAAAATTTTTTTTTTACATTTACTTATTTTTGAGAGAAAGAGAGAGACAGAGCACAAGTGGGGAGGGTCAGAGAGAGAGAAAGAAAAGCACAGAATCCAAAGCAGGCTCCAGACTCTGAGCTGTCAGCATAGAGCCTGACATGGGGCTCAAACTCACAAACCGTGAGATCATGACCTAAGCCACAGTCAGAGGCTTAACTGACTAAGCCACCCAGGTGCCCCAGGTACTTACTTAAACATGCACCTCACACGTTTCTAGGAAATGAGAAGAAGGCAGATGCTTCTCTGGTTCTGATGGTCATGACGTCCTTACTGACTATTAAGCCATCCTATAGCTGCTTGGATCTACCCTGTTGTCACAGCGGCCATCATTTTGCCTATCCCTCTGTCTCTCTCTTGGTTTGTATAAATTGACATCATGAATGCTGAATTTTTAAGGGCAGTAGAGTGTGGAAATTAAGAGCACAAATCTGGAGCAAGACTTTCTTGGTTCCAATTCTAATTCTACTCATTACTAGCTGTGTGACCTTGGGACAATTATTTAATCTCCCTTTGTCTTAGGTTTCTTGTCTTACAAGGATTGTGTAACTGGACCTCCTTTAGGATCGTTGTGACGATCCAATGATAATTATGAAATAAGCACATAGTAATAACTATATATCTGCTCACTTTTATTTTTCTTCAAATGACTTGGTAGACTATATTTCCAGATTGTTGATAGGATATATCGGGGCATTGCTAAAAGAAGCAAAATCTTTGCGCAATGAAAAAGGAAAGAAGGAAAAGTCAAGGGTGGGTCCATAACCTGCCAAAGAGATGATTCCATTTTACTTTGTGCTGTGCTGACCTCATCTACAATGCTGCTTACTTCTCCAAATTGTGAAAAATATTAATTACAGCTTTTAAAAAATGGGATAGATGCATTTAGATATAGTGTATATTTTACTTTTAGAAAAGGGATGATTGGTGAAAATTGTATATGCTTACATGAAACATTATTTCAATTTTAAATAAGGATTTAGTATGTATATATATGCATCAAAGCTCAGCAAAATGATATTTTGCAATCAAACTGGAATTTGACATGGAGAATTTATTTGTGTCCAACAAATGTTATGGGAAGCTGGATGCATGTAGGTAAGGGGCAAGAATAGCAATATTTGTTTACATCAGGAATCTAATTTTTATAGAAAATATTTCAGAGTTTTGAAAAATCTCTTGAGGTACACTTATCGAAGGATTGTTAAAAGTTCAATGCTAGAAGTAAATGACCTAAAACCATAGCCAAATTAACTTTTTGAGCAAAGGAGCATAAATGGATATATGGGAGCTTTAGTGTTTCATGAGGGAAAAAGGTAGAATAGTTTTAAGTCACAGATAACCAATCAAAGCAATTGGCCATGTGTTGTGATATTTACTAGTTCCTCTGCTCAAAAAAGGCTTAAAACATCACAAATAGAAGGATAACTAAGAAGGTAAGAAGTAGAATTCTGACACTTGGCAAAGAAAACATGAGAAAACAAGAGAAGAAATGAATAACTAAACCATCCATGAAAACCCATGATCACTCTTAATACTTTAAAAGTATTTCAGTCAATAGATGAGCTTTAACTTTGGCCCACATTTAGGAGTACAGCCTTCAAACAGAGGATCAAAGATGCCATATCTATTATGTAGACTGCTAACTGAAATTAATGTGGCTAAGGGACACCTGGGTGGCTCAGTCGGGTAAGATTCTGACACTTGGTTTCTGCTCAGGTCATGATCTCATGGTTTTGTTGAGTTCAAACCCTGTGTTAGACTCTGGGATGGCAGCATGGAGCCTGCTTGGGATTCGCACTCTCCCTCTCTCTCTTCCCCTTCCCCACTTGCACTGTCTCTGTCTCTCTCAAAATAAATAAGTAAACTTTAAAAAAAAAAAAAGAAACTAATGTGATTGAAATAAATATAAATAAATGCTGTGGGAAAAAAAAGGTTTCTGACATAGAACCTATGGAGAAAATACATATGCATACTGGTTTGTGTCTTTTCATGTTTTTCAAAATACAAAATGCAATTATAAAATATACCCATTTACAGAGTAGACCCGTTATTTGTGTGTTTGCTCTCAGATCCACACTTCACCTTTCTAGTGCTCTCATTTGTGTGGCAGGCACTGACATTTCTTATGCTCCTTCCCGTGTTTTCTGGTTTCCTGATAATTTCAGCCAATAGGAATCACTGGGAGTAGAATGAAAGAGAGTTCAAGGTGGACATCCAAGGTCCCTTCTTGCTGGCCAATCCGTTCCCCCACCCCTCTCTTCAATGTTTCCAGCTTTCACTCTTTAGGTACCCTTTCTTTCATATGATTTCATCTTTTGCATTGCATATATATTTTTCTTTAAAAAAGACTTACTTTCATTCTCCAAATTTCTTCTTTATTCTTTGGTGTTTGTTTGAAGATTTAAACCAAGTGTTCTTTCTCCTCTGAAGCTTTCTTCAGGCCCATCAGATGGAATTACTCTCTTTCTTCTGTGACCTCGTAACCTTGTCTAGTTGCCTTATTTAGATCTTATCCTATTTTATTTTTTTTATTCGTAATTATTTGCTTTACACATGTCTTTTCCATAGATTGTGAGATTTTCAAAGCTAGGGACCCTGTGTCATTTATGTTGGTATCCCTGGGACAAAAGCAATCCCTGGGACAAGCAGTGTGTGTGAAAGAAAAGCATGAAAAAGAAAGGAAGAGGAAAAATAAAGGAAAAAATATATAGAATATAAACATCCTACAAGGAGAATGATTAAATTTTGAGTCTAGAGATACCTCTTTAACAAGTGAAAGAGAAAAGATAGTTAATATTTCTATTAAGGGGGAATAACTCCAACTAACTAGAGATCCTTAATGAAATATGAAATGTATGAAAGCAAAATAAAACTTTAAGATGAAGTTTAAGGCCTGTGAAAAGGTGAGATACTGAGCAATTTAAGTAGGTCTTGAAAAAGCATTAAGAATCATTAAATAACACTTCCTTCCTTCCTTCCTTTTTTTTTTTTAATTTTAACTTTTTTCTTTTTCCAAAGAGTGGAGAAAAACATCCTGGGGAGAAGAACATTGGATAGACTATGAATTTCTAGATACCACAACCACTGGAAGTTCCACAAAGCAAATGTTAAGCTTGTTGAAGACACCTGTTTTTCACGTGCAAATCTGTAGGACTCTGGTATGACTAAATTACACAGCAGGAAGTAGACTTTTGTCACCACTGAAAAATAAATATAAAAAGAGGTGAAAGTCTCAAGATTGTTTTCCAGTTTATAAACGGGAATGTTGAAGTGTTTAAAATAATATCCAGTTCTGCCAATTACTTCTCAGGTCATTCAAAAAATTGAAAACACCTATAGCAAACTTGGGCTTGCTTTCGAGGCTTTGCCCTGCAATTCTCTTGGTCTAGAATTCCCTTTACCTAGGCCTTCCTAAGGCTGCTTATTCATCTCATTCAAGTTTCACACTGCATATCATCTCCTTCCACAGTTCTTTCTGACCTGACAATGTAAGGCTTTGTACACCATCCATCATGAGTTCCAAGATAGAGAAATCCTGATCTGCCCTGCCTGTAACTTGTTAGTATGACCCATTATATAACAGAACTAAAATTTATAAAACAAATTAAAAATGAGATCGAGTGAGGTCACTGATTGTGTGATTCCTCAGATGCATATTAAGTGGATCTGTTTTACTTTTTAATTGGTCTAAATATCTCAGAAAGGCAAAAAGAAAAGAAAGAATAATATTAATTTCACATCATTCCTCTTAAAAATAAGAAGTGTGTTGACAAATTTTAACTCCAGAATATCTGCAAAGTTGCCCCTTCCTGATGTTACATCAAGTGAATGTATAGACAGAAATGGGCATGTGTAACTTAATTTTGGGTGGAAAGCTGAAACTTACTTCTTTGTTTATAATTGCAGAGTAGCCTGAGAAAAAAATCCAAAAGTCACAATAGGTATATGTTTATTTTATTATATATCTTCTACACATTCTATACAAGCAACTCTGATTTAATTGAGAACCGCCTGTTATGTGATTAAAGATATCAGAGATAATGGTTAGCTTGGAATGTAAATTTGTATATGCTTTTACATCAAGAGAAAAGAAATGAGGTTTTCAGTTGAGTTTACAATATATTGGATTCTTTTTTTAGTGAAGTGTCAGGAAGCAGTGGACTTTTACTCTAATGTAATAAAAGTTTTCTTTAACAGGCTGTCCATAATATTAAATCCTGAGTTTGAGGAGCCACAGTATTAAGTGGCTAAAATATGCTCATTGATGGAATGAGTTTCCTGTGTGGAATAAATAATGTTTGATTAAATACATTTTTTGCTTACAGGATAAAATATTGTGTCTGACAAAATTAAATTTCCTCCATAGCCCACACATTAGTATATTGTGGATTTTCCAAGCTGCCTTTATATATGAAATAATATAGGCCAAAATGAATGGAAGTAAAAACAAGTTATTCCAGTGGCAATTCTCCAGGGCTTTCCAGAAGTTTTGATGGAAGATCAGCTCTTTGGGGCTAAAAAAGTTGTTGATGATGACCCAATGGGCTGTTATAACATCCTCTCTCAGACCAAAGAATGACCACAGAGAATGAAAGATGCCCAGACGAAAATCTTTACTCCAATTGATCATATTTATAAGGGCACCAAGGGACTGTGTTAGATTATTTCCTCTAAGAAGGAACCCATGAATAAAGTTGCTATTAATGGAAATTAATCAGGATCTAGATGGAGGGAAAAAAAGAGAAGAGAGTGGTGGGACAGATCTTTAAGAAATGCATGGAAAAATAACCTCATTACCAATTTAGTTGCAGAATAGATTACAGGAGGTAGACATAGAACAAAATTGCATATTTGTGCTTTCACCATATTTAATTGTAGTCAGTGATACAGCCATTTCCTGAAAGCCTAGATTTTAAAATTAGATTTATTGAGGGTAAATACCTATGGAGTAAAATTCAACCTTTTTGTGTGTTCATCTTCATTAATTTTGACAAATGACGGAAGTTGTGTTACCACAATTACAATCAAGTATAGAACATGCTCACCATTCCAAAAAGACCCCTTTGAAGTCAATCCCTTCTAGAATGTCACATAAACTTAAATACAGATTGTGTTTTCCGAGTCTGGCTTCTTATACTTATTATAATGCACTCGGTGAATATTATGCAGTTGCATGTAGTTCATCAGTAGTTCATTGCCTTCGGTGTTGAGATACGCTGTATTCCACTGGATGAATGTGCCACAATTTTTTTATCCATTCCCCAGTCAATAGACAATTGGGGTGTTTCCAATTTGAGGTAATTATAACTAAAACTGCTGTGCACATTGGCATAGAGGATTTATTTTGACATATGCTTTTGTTTCTTTTGGGTAAATACCGAGGTATCAGGCTCTTGGTTGTATGATAAGTGTATGCCTTACTTTGCAAGAGACTATCGAACTGTTTTCCAAAGTGGCGATCCTATTTTACATTCCCATCAACAACGTATATGAATTCCAGGTTCTCTATGTTCTCATCATCATTTGGTATCTTCAGATTTTATTGTTATTGACATTGTTATTCTAGTCATTCAACAGGTATCTTGGTATCTCATCATGATTTTAGTTTTCACATCCCTAATGACACGATGAGTATCTTTCTTTTTTATGTTTATCTTTGTGTGTGTTTATTTGAAGTATCTGTTCAAATCTCTTGCCCTGTTCTCTCTTCTGTGTTTCCTCATTGATATATAATAATTCTTTATGTATCTTAGATACCAATCTTTTATCATTTACATGTTTTGACAACATTGTTCCTGGTCTGTGGTTTGTCTCTTCAGTTTCTTAATAGTGTCTTTCAAAGATCAGAAGATTTGATTTTGATGAAGTCTACCTTATCATTGTTTTCTTTTATATGTCTTGCTTTTGTTTTATATATAAGAAATCTTTGTCTCACCTAATGAGACAAAAATATTCTATGCTTTCTTCTAGAAGTTTTAGTCTAAGGTTTTACCTTTAGGAATATAATCCATTTGATTATGGTTTCTATGGCCCCAGGGGCTTCAGGTCCTCTCCAGGGCTTGTCAAGGTCTCAATAAACCCATGGGCTGTGAAGAACACAACGTATTTTTAAAAGATATAATATGCTCCTTGATATGTAAAATTCTCAAGTGGCTACAAAATGGCAAATTCAGATACCTGTGTAACTAATGCATGGGGAATTAGGCATATTCTGTTAACGCAGATCTTAATTTCTCTTTTTTCTTAATATCATTAAAAAAATTTTTTTAACATGTATTCACTTCTGAGAGACAGAGAGAGATAGAGTATGAGCTGGGGAGGGGCAGAAAGAGAGAGGGAGACACAGAATTCAAAGCAGGCTCCAGGCTCTGAGCTGTCAGCACAGAGCTCTACGTGGGGCTCGAACTCACGCACCATGAGATCATGACCTGAGCTGTCAGACACTTAACCGCCTGATCCACCCAGGCACCCTCTTAATTTCATTTTGATTCTTCTTTATATTCTTTCGGCAGAAGTATTTCAGGTCAAAAATTCAGAACCATGTTTCAGTGAATTGAATTCACAATTTGCATTGTTTTTGACATAATCTGTCATGGTGGTGATAGGAACTCAAATTATAGTTCTACCTGTTGGATTTTTTACTTAATATAACTCTGAAACACAAAGTAAGCCTAGTATAAAACTTACGTCACCTGATTGTTTGACTGTTTCAATGAGACCATGTAAATTAAAGTGATTGCAAACTCTTCTAAAGACAACACGCACACTATTTATTTTTGTAGGATCTTGTGAGGTTTTTTTTTTCTGATTTCAAAAGTAATTCATGTTAACTTGAGAATTTTAACAAATGAAGTACCTAAATTTCTATTAGCCAGGGGTAACTTTTTTTGAGTATGTTTTTTTGAGTATTTTCCTAAGCTTATATATAAATATGTGTATTTTTCCTTGTAGAATATGATTCCATTCGTTTGTTTAATAAAAGCAAACACATCTGTTTATGTGCATGTGTGTAACTTGCATTTGATATTAATGTATTACATTATTTTTGTTTTTCTAATTTACAACCTTTAAATATAAGCCCTCCTGTATATGAAAAAAATTCATGTAATGTAAATTCACAAAAAAAACAAAATTTTTCAAACTCTTTAGTCCTGAGCCTCCACATATGTGTTTTTATCTTCTTGGCAAAAAAATTGATTTAGAGAATGTTTGATTACTCTTCCAGCAGTTTCTAAACCACAATGAGGTTAGCATTTCTAACGACATCAAAAGTTTACATCATTTCAATAAAAATGCTCAGGTAAGATGGCTCATATTCTTTGCCTTGTAACTCTGGTGACTTAAGTATGGCTTCGTAATAGAGTATCTGGCCTTATAGTCTGTCTAAAAATAAGACAAGAAATCCCATAGCTACAGGTAATCTGCAATCTGTGATTATACATGTTTCCAATTCATTTTGTCATCAGAAGGAGACTGATACTTGGTTTAGAGTGAGGCAGGTAATGACATTTAGTCACAGAGATGAAGCCTGTGTCTTTACTAGTGAAACAGGAATGCATTGCACATCCAATGAGGTGAAAGATTTTGTTGTGTTTTGTGAATTATTTAGTCATATAGAAATTTGTGAGTCACAGTCTCACACACTCTAATTATTTTCAGTTCTTATACTGAGATGAAAACATTAAAAATGATCAACTATTACTTCAACTCATCGTCATAATAACATATTCACTTTATGTTTTCTTTTAAAAATATGATCAACCCCAAAATTTCTTACGGTAGAATATGACCTTAATGCAATAAATGCAAATGTATATATGTACCTGTACAGATATAAAATATATGTAGTATAAAATCATCCTAAAATTGTAGTATGAATTTAAAATTACAGGATGGGTAATTGTGGGTTATGTTTTATTTAAGAATTTAGACAACAGTTTTGAAACCAACTTTTTTTTATTTTTATTTTTCTTAGAGAGAGAGAGCACGAGTGGGAGAGAGGAGCAGAGGGAGAGAGAGAAAATCTTAAGCAGCATGCTCAGCACAGAGCATGACCCAGGGCTCAATCCCATGACCCTCAGATCATGACCTGAGCCAAAATCAGGAGTCAGACATTCAGCCGACTGAGCCACCCAGGAACCCTGAAACCAACGACTTTTAAAGTTATTCAAAATGCCTTCTTCTCAATTATGGACCTAACTGAAATTAAGAAAATAAGTATCTGTTGTGTCTTCTAACTCATTATAAACAATATTCTGTAGTCAGTGCTGAATTTCGATTTGCTAGATTTTCAAAGAAGTGGGTATTAACGCTGCATTTGTGAGGAAAAAATACAACAGGGTTATGAGATGAGAAGAAGCATCCAGTTATGTTCTTGATTTTAGCTAAGTTTACCACTGGGACTTTTTTCACAATAAAGTTGGTTGAACAATTGGTAAAGGGATTATATACAAGAGTTAAAAATAAGTACTCTGTTCAGCAACTCAATGACAACTAGTAATATCAAAGCATTCCAAGAAATTTCTTTAGTGAGACAATCACATTTTATAACTCACCTATAAATATTACTTTTTATCCAAAGTTGCCTTTTTCAAAACAATAGTATTTTGACCACCACTGTGTGAAAACCACCCTTTCCATGAAAGTGAGAGTGGAGTTACTGGGCCCATGTGCTTCAGCTAGCTATATGTGACCAGATCATAAAGGGTCCTGAATTAAAGCTAATAAAATAAAAAGATAATTTATTCAGTCAGAGCTTTGACGAAGGAAGAGAATATACTCGAGCACTCTATCCCATGTGTTTACAGATAGGTGGAGTCATTCAGGAATAAGGACTCCAGATGATAGGCTTTCACTGGAAAACCAATGATTTGAAGCTTAATAAAAGATCTTGTATCTAGATTACATTTAATAAAAATTGTAGTGTTTTCAATATGGCTTCCACATTAAGGAGAGCAGAGTGTTGTGGCTCTTTATTACAGTATTGATCATGATGTTGAAAAATACAAAAGGAAATGAAAACATGAAATGCTATAATTTCACTCCCTAAAACCGTCTTTGTCACTTTATCTTTCATTTACAATTCACAAAAACAAACATAAATACCCCAATAGTTGTTTGAAGTATATGAAAAAAATATGAAATAAAAATGTCATTCATTAATTAATACAATTTATAATTGTGGTATTTCATGATTTCAATAAATGTTGTTTCTGGGAAAAACAATGATGGAGACTCAGAGATGCACAGGAAACAAAAAAAGACAACGTCTTGGGTAGTTCCAGTCATTGGAAGAAGTTCAGTACAATAAGTGCATAGTTAGTGCCTATTCTGTGCCAGTCATTATTTGTCAACATGGGAGATATAAATATATGTGAACAAGACTAGAAGGCTCAAAGACAGAAGGCATCAAAGGAACAGAGAAAATGATGAGAAAACAGACATATATGTAAGGATTAGTCAAAAAAAAGGAAAGAAGGTAAAGGAGATGAAAGACTTTAAGAACCAAAAATGGAAAGGGAAATTAATAATTAGTGTCTAATAGGGACGCCTGGGTGGCTAAGTCTGTTGAGTGTTCGACTCTTGATTTCAGCTCAGGTTACAAACTCAGGGTCATGGGATTGAGTCCTGAATTAGGGCTCCACACTCAGCATGGAGCCTGCCTAAGATTCTCCCTCTCTGCCCTCTGCCCCTGTCCCCTGCTGGTGTGCTCTCTCTTTCTCTTTAAAACAAAATATACAGTGTCTAATAATTTAGGAATAATAACCACATTTTTTCTTGTAAAAGTGATGTCAATTATAAAAGTTTTAAGCAATACTAAAATAAATTTTCTAAGTCCCATAACCTATCAACTATAATATTTGATGTTTTCCAGATAAAGGGGTGTATGTGTCTGTGTGTGTGTTAGAGTGAGTGAAAGACAGTGATAGTGGTAGAGGGTAAAATTATAGTATAACTGACATTTTTCAAGTAATAAATAATTAAATTTTGGGGGGTATTTCGACAAGGAAAAGGAACAAGTCTACATGGAAAAATTGCTATACTTTGGATTTATTTTTATGAGTGCAAATATTAATTACTGCAAAATCAGGGAAATTTAAGATAAAGAAAATATTATTTTCTTCTTTATAATGACAAAACTATTATTTCTAAAAGTAGGAATTTTCCCCTAATTTTAAAAACATCTTTACATACTAGACAGTTTCTAGTTCCTGTTCTAAATGATGAGCACATTAGTACAATTATCCATTTTCCAAATTCCACTCTCACTAGCATTTCAACTTTTTTACTGATTTTACAATGTCAGAAGTTACATTTATGTTCAGGTCTTTTACTTTTAATAATTCATCTAGCTCGTCCTTGTTATTTATGTAAAGAAATTGATAGTCACCACCAAGATTTTAACCTTTAATTCCCAGACTAATTTTTCTAGATAGATTCACGGGATGGGGTGCCTGAGTGGCTCAGTCAGTTACGCATCCAACTTCGGCTCAGGTCATGATCTCACAGTTTGTGGGGTCAAGCCACAAAATAAACATTAAAAAAATTTTTAAAGGTAGATTCATGGGTACACTATATGCTAAATTACTAGATGTTTAAGAATATATTCTCTGCTATCTTGAAGAGTATCTTGGTTAGGTATAAAATTACAGAATTACTATATCAGAACATGGCATATGATTTTCTACTAACTTTTGATATTGAATGGGACTACAGGGAAAGTTTAGGGCAATTTTTCTTCTTTCTTCTAGCTGACTTTTAAAACATCTGTTCTCCCCCCATTATTCATTAAAGTTTATTCATTATACTAATATAAGCTTTATTGTAAGCTTTAGTTTAGCATCTATTTTCCTGTCTTTCTTTATGCCTTTCTTATATCCCTTGTCTTCCAGGGGATATTGTAGCATTTTTTTCCCCTGTTTCAACATTTTTTATTCAGGAACAATTATATTATTGTTGGATCTTGTCTGTTTTTTTTTGTCTCTCACATTTATCATCTTCTGTATGATAAATTATTTTCATTTACTTTCCTATTTGTTTTGCATGATTTCCCTCAATATATTTATCTTTTTTGGTGTGTGTGTGTGTGTGGTACTTGGGAGAAAAAGTAAGGGGTAGAGGGTACTTGGAGTAATACTTAACTGCATACGAAGATACTTTTTTTTCTTACCCTAAGGACACCTCTCTCCTCAGCTGGGATTTATTACCAAAAAAGTTAACAGACAATATGCCAAGCTTCTGCTTGCTTGCTTTGCTTCACCACTACCATCTCTGCTGGCCGAAAGAGCAGGTCAGAAATAATAGAAGTGACATACCGGAATGCCTATTTCCTTAACTCTCCCTCCTTTGCCATTCTGCGAAGTTAATCTGTGTCTCTTCACAGTCAATCTCTACCTCTCTGAAGGCTGACCTATTCACCTCAATTTTTTCTCAGTTCAATGCAATCT
Organism: Acinonyx jubatus; assembly: GCF_027475565.1. Taxonomy (NCBI): domain Eukaryota; kingdom Metazoa; phylum Chordata; class Mammalia; order Carnivora; family Felidae; genus Acinonyx; species Acinonyx jubatus. The sequence goes on from NC_069391.1 coordinate 46,889,988, forward strand.
GAGTTTTCTAACCATTCCGCCAAACTGTGTTCATCAATTTATAATTCTAGATTCAAAATCTAGTGGGCAAACTTGAATCTGGCTCTTACTTGACCTGGTGTGCCTTTAGACAAAAAAAAAATTCAGAAAAGAAAACAGAAACATTTCAGTTCTGTATTTCTGATCTTAATTAATAGCACAAATACGTTCCTATCACTTAAAACTGAAACCTAAACTTTGCTCTTGATTCTTAGTTTTTCTTCACTTCTTCACATTCAAAACCTATTTTCCCAATTCTGTCAATTTTGTCTTCTAAATATTTCCTGTTAGTTCTTATCCAATAAGCAGACTATCTTTAAAGCATCAGCTAAATGCAAGTGTGTGTGCAGGTCAAGCATGTGTGCCCACACACACACACACACACACACACACACTGAACAAAATTCAGAATTGATCAATGTGCCCAGAACTTGGCATTCAGGCAATCTAGAAAAAAAAAAGTTAAAATTCAGCCAAAAGATGAGTTTTGAACTTTATAGTTGAGAATGAGTTATTTTCTCTCTAATTTGTAGGGAGGGGATGGTGTATCACGATCCTAAATTCTTAGAGTGCCTGAAGGCGTAAATTTAACCTGTTTCTCTCAATCCTAACAAAGGAAGTCCTACTTCCTATACATTTTTCACCTGGAAAGCTCCAGCAAAATTTATTCTATTTCAGTCCTAGTCCAGATGGCTTCCAGAGTCCATAACTACAGCACAACTATTATCCTGCTGTGCTGATGTTTAAAATCTTTCAACCCCATCCACTTTCAGGATGAAAAAACGGCAAAATACAATAGCACGTTTTTCACATCTTTCTTAATTCAACCTCTGTCATTTCTATCTTATCTGCATGCATACTATGCCTCTGCTAATCAAACTATTTACAAATAAATCTCCAGTGTGTGCTGCTTATTCTCCTTTCCATCTTTGGGAAAAATTTCCTCTCTCTGGAATGTTTCTGTATTGTTTTGTACTCCTGGAAAACTCTGACTCCTCCAAATTTAATGTTTTCAATTTGTTGATTTTGGAATGCCTTAATTTTACTCACTCCGTACATGCAAAATGTACGCTTTTTGAGTTCTTGGAAACCAGAGTTAATATTTCCATGGCCCAATTCTGCTTTATATATTTCCGTTACAATGTTACTGGCTTCCTATTGTTGCTGTAACAAATTACCACAAACTCAGTGGCTTAAAACAATATAAATACATTATCTTACAGTTTTAGAGGTCAAAAGTCTGAAGTTGGTCCCACTGTGCCAAAATCAAGGTGTTGGCAGGGACTAGCCTCCTTCTGGACGCAATAGAGGGAGAATCTGTTTCCTTGTCTCTTCCAGCTTCTAGAGGCCACCTGGTTCTTGGCTCTTGGTTCCTCCACCTTCAAAGCCAGCATGTATCATGAAATCATCTCTGACTTTAACCCTCTGCTTCTGTCCCCAAACCTTTCCTCTTCTGATTCCTCTATTGTTTCCCACTTACAAGGACTTTTGTGATTACATTGGGCCTACCCTGATAATCCCAAAGAATCTATCTCAAGATCCTTGATTTAATCACATGTGCCAAGAAACACATGCCAGTTTCCAGGAATTAGGTTATGAGTATCTTTGGGGGCCATAATTAAGCCTACCACATATGGTATTAACTGAATTGCAATTAAGTGTATTTCTACTTCAATCAACAGTAAACAGTATTCAAACAATTCTCTTTTAAATCAATTAAACAAGAAAGCCATTAGACTGATGTGGCCCTAATGCCATGGCAGCCTAGGTAAGCAAACCCAAATCTAAGTCTGTTAACACCTCAAGGTTACAAAATCAAAAAGATAAGAACAACCAATCACCAACTAGCTAGGTTTCAGCTACAGCCAGTCAAATAATTTCTTTTGTTGTTGTTCCACACTTTCTCATAAAAGTCTTTCCCCTGGCTTTTATTAGCAAATGCTTCTAACCACTTCCAGCTTCACTACCTGCTTCTGATTTTTGCTCAAATAAACTGTCAAAAAACTTACTATCCCTCAGTTTTTTTTACCATTTCTGAGAGCCACATTCATCCAAATTCCTTGAGGAACTCCTAAAAAGTATAGATCCATGAGTCAAATCTCAGATAAACGAAATAAAACCTCTGGACTTGAGGCCCAGGACTCATTTTAACAGATTCTGTAATAATCATTACACAAACCAAGGTGAAAAAATCACAACCAGGAGCCAGGGGCTTTGTACTCTTTTGCGTCATTTTATCTTGAACTTCTAGCACTGTATGTGATGCATACCAGACCCAATAAATGTATGATTAAATGACTGAATAAATGATGTGTTAGATAAACTGTAAAAATTTTCAACCACAATATCGATCCTTTGAGTATATGGTGAAAGAGAAGAAAAATAAAAAATTTGAAAGAACATAGATTGGACAATTTCTAAATTCCCTTTCGGCTGAAATTTGCTCACGTATGCATTTCATGTGAAAGGAATCTTCAGGAATAGTCCAGTTTGATGAGGGTGATGGCAAAACGATACTCTGAATAAAACAGCACCATCTCCCACCACTGTCACCCTCATGGCTGGGAAATTTAGAACAGAGTCACAGAGCAACCTCAGAGGGATGCATTTACTTTTAAACACTTTGGCAACAAGTAATTTTATGATGAATCTAGAGATATGAACGGGAGAGTGATTTGAAAAGCATCAAGTAGTGGAGAACTCTAAGGCAGTTTTATTACAGTCAAAACAAGGTTTGAAGCCTGAGTTCCTGTTCTGTGTGACAGCTACACACATGTGCCGCTCAGCTCTCCTGTCACAGTAGAACTTGCTCTACAGTGGCAAGAGGAGCATTCCAACGACAGTGGGAGCTGTCCAACGACAGTGCACTCAATATCAACCACAGCATTAAGAGTCAATGCCGTGCTCTTCCTGGGAAGCTCCCAGTCAACGACTAAACACGGCAGAGCTACTAAGGCGTGGCCCTTTCCAACCAACTTGTTTGGGTGAGACTTTATCAGATTGGAATTACCGTCAGAGGTTCTTGCCCCATTTTTCCTTCTCTCCCCTTTCTTTCCATAGTCAGCTGTTCACAATGGGAAGGGCTTCCCTACTCAGTCCTGCTTCCTCCCACTTTATCTTTCACAGGCATTATCTTCATCCCTCTGCCTTAAAAAAATCAATTAATTAAAAAAAGCTGAAAACAAACACCAATTCTTGTTACACCTAACATTTTTTTTTCAGTGCCTGCTTCTTGAGGGACTCAAACTGTCAGTACTCCCCTACCTGAAATGTCTCATTCCCCCATCCACTCTAGCTAACCAAATCTTACCTTCATTTCTGAATTTCGCTTAATGCTGGGTCTGCTCTGTGTGTGTGAGCCGCGTACAGCTGCGGAGGACCTTGTGCTCAGAAGGGCCCACGCTTGGCTTAATGCTTTCCTGTTGCCGTCTTGAAATTCTAAATGATTTTTTGTAACATTTTCCACATTTCCATTTTGTATTTGGCTCCCAAGCTACAGTCAGTCCTGCAGCACTCTCTGCATTAAAACTTGTTTTAAGATTAAAATTATCGTGCCTACTATTTTCCGAGGAATACCATAGTTCTTTGAATAATTGTTTCATGTTAGTTTCTGATGTTGGTGCTTTTTCTGTATTAAAGTTATGTCCTTCTTTCCGTTTATATTTTAATTTGGATGGGGGAGGGACGCTTGGGGGTGGGGGGGCTCAGTCTGTCAAGCCGCAGACTCTTGATTTCTGCTCAGGTTATATTTTCATGGTGGTGAGACTGAGCTTCGCACCCACTCCATGCTGAGTGTGGACCCTGCTTAAGATCCTCTCTTACCAGTTTTCTGTCCCTCTGCCCCTCCCCCACCCTCCCTCTCTCTCAAATAAACAGATAAATAAATAATTTGGATGGGGCAGTGTGTACACGTCTTATCACCTAGCTACAACATGACCTCTGAGACCCTCTTTGAGCCTACTTTTCATTGCACCTAGAATTGTCACGGGAACATGCAGAAACGTCTGTAAATATGTTGTGAATAAATAACACAAAGTCCCTTTATGTGAAAGAGTTCCATGGACGCACTGAGATGTGCTAATAAAGTAGAACCTTAATGCTTTGTGGTTCTCCTCTTTTTTCCCTCTACCTCATGAGGTAGTGGGGGAAACTTAAGTGTCTTCTGATTCACACAGTCTCATTTCCGTTTAAAACAGCTTATTTGAAAGAAATTCTCAATCCTTAAAAAAAATCCATTCAACCTCTCTTTGTACCTCCTTCTGGGAGAGTTAACTTTGTCCTGATGGAGGTAAGAGCAAAGCCCTGATAAATGTGACGAAAAGTAACAACACACATTTCTAAGGGTCAGGTACTATACCAATCATTTTACATTTATAATCTTTATTCTTTATAAAGCTTCCATGAAGGTGTTACTATCCCTTCTCTCTCAGGGGAATGAATTATGGTTTGGAGAGTCTAAACAAGCAGCAAATCGAGGTGGGGAACAGCAGCCTGAATTTAACTGCCCCGAGACCGGGGTCTTAACCAGTACACTTGTACCGCAGGCATAAACGCTTACCTGATACTCATTAAGCAAAAGGTACGGCTTTCTCCACTGATGTGTTTCCTTCCAAACACAAAGGGGAAAAACATCTTTAAGCTGCCCATTGGAGTCTACACGTCTGAGAACATAAGACAAATCTCAAATAGGAAATTTAAAAGAAAGGCATTAATTAATTGGGCAAGAGATATTTCCTACTTTCAGACCATCAAAAGCACGACATTTTCCCCTTGTGCTTCAAATTACCTGAGAGACTTATCTACTGAAGACAGACCTAATCTGAACAAATGGCCATAGCCCTGAGAGCTTCCAAAGCTGATAGGCAAAGATGGCTGGAATTCAAAGTAGTCGATGCAGAATGTGCCGCAGGAAGCTTTCAAAGTAAAATTAACCCATTTATTGTGTCTGTGATAATCAAAGCAGCATGTGTTGCCTTGTATCCCATTTCTCATGTTTTCCATAAACTATGGTTTAGCATCCTTTTGGAGGATTAAACCTAGAAGTCGTTCCTAGTGCTAACAAACATTTTGGTTGAGTGGTATAACTGTTCTTTTGGGCCTTGCAACTTGGCAGCTAGTCTCTTCAATTATACTTTTTAAGTAGGACAAGACTCTGAAAGAAAGCAAACCCTTCATCTTGAGTCCTGCAATGGGATTGGATATGCTGTGGTATCTCCCTGAGGCACATTTCCTTAAGCAAAAGTGTGTTTTTTTGCAGATGGTTACTTCTGGTCACTTACTGTTACCACCAAACAATTACATTCTCTTTTTCAGTTCCTATAGGCCAGCTATCTAAAATGAAGTTAGAATGTGCACATTTTTTGTAAAGAGAACAGACTTGATTTAAATAGACTATGATAACTAATCATTCCTTCCTGAAAACCTGCTGTGGTCCGCATAGACTCAGTGAATCCTCAGCAAGGGTGTTTCAAGTGTCGTGAATTTTGGTTTTATTGTTATGTAAAGAATCCCCAAATTGAAGTGTTTCTTTTTTTCATACAACAGGGGAAAATAGTGGCTCACCTTTTCTTGGATTATACCTTTTCTTTTCGGACACTAACACCTTTATTTCTTCAAAAAAATTTTTTAACGTTTATTTATTTTTGAGAGAGAGAGAGAGAGAGAGAGAGCGCACACGAGTGGAGTAGGGGCAGAGAGAGAGGGAGACACAGAATCCGAAGCAGGCTCCAGGCTCTGAGCTGTCAGCACAGAGCCTGATGTGGGGTTTGAACTCATGGGGTGCGAGATCAGGACCTGAGCCGAAGTCCCATTCTTAACCGGCTGAGCCACCCAGGCGCCCCTATAGTAACGCCTTTCTATTTTAAGTAAGTGTGGGTTGTCTTTACCTCTACCCTCCTACTTGTTCAGAACTAAAATCAAACATACTTTCTTTTAAAAATATATATATTTATTTATTTTTGAGAAAGTGCATGTGAGGGAGGAGCAGAGAAAGGGGGACAGAGGATCCAAAGCAGGCTCTGTCCCGACAGGCTGACAGCTGCTGCCCGATGTGGGGCTCGAACGCACGAACTACAAGATCACGACCTGAGCCGAAGTCTGACGCTCAATCAACTGAGCCACCCAGGTGCCCCCAAACTTCTTTCTATATGCAAGCTTAACCCTATCCAGTATATGGAATACAGAATTGACTATTTTGTAGGTTAAAATGTATCAAATATTAGTGACATCACATGGTTCAACCTGCTAGCATTAGCCTGCAACTAAGTAGATTCTTGAAGGAGGTGAGGTGTCAAAGACGTAAGAACTGAGGTTTCCGTGGTGAGACGTGTGCAGATGTGTGCCCAACCAGTCAGTCTTTACTCATGTTCTGCAGTGACTTTGGCTTCCAATTTTCCCAAATTTGTCAATTATGCCTTTTGGTTCCTTCCTTGACTGTACCTTTTACGTTATAAATTATGCTTCCTAGCAGATCTCAAGCATTTGCTAGTGGTCTAGAGTTGTCCCAGAATACTTTTGCCAAAACTAAAGAATTCTTACAAAGTGAGTGACCGTTTTTTTATGGCAGTCCCTTGCACTACAAATTGGATCCCAAATGAAGCTTGATATTTTTCACTTATTTGTAAAGTTCTATTAACAATCAAATAAGAAGCAACAAGCACGTTGAAACAGGGACTGTATTCAATGCATTTCAAAGGATCAGTTGATTCTATTTCTCTATCATGTCACATTTTCTTTTCTGGTATGCAGTCATTATCCTAACATAGTCTTTGAAGTACAAGTCCCTGAGCAAGAAATCTACCATCTAAATCCAATAACTTTCATAAAGTTATCAAAACTTCTTAACAACAGGGGAGAAAGGGCAGATGAGTCTTATATTCATCTTGCTCCTATTCTTACAACTTCCACAGTCAGACAATTTTACAGTCTAAAAGGAAAAGCTTGTTAAGCTTCTAAAAAAACATCAAAAGAAACAACTTTCTTTAAATACAATTGTTTTGATCACTTGCATATTCTTTCTTTTATTCTTTGCTTCATCTAACTTTTTTTTACTGCTCATTCTTTTTCCAGCCTCTCCAACTCTCCTTCTTGCTGAATATGCTCTGTCTTCCTTCCTTTAGTTTTAATAGTAAGCATCAAAGTATCATAAATGTTGGGAAAAACTGAGGAACCAGTTCCATAACATTTCTTAGCTAGAAGCATGCTGAAAATTTGTGGAATGTTTAAAAAAATCTTTTCCTCTTTGAATTTTGTTTTGTTTTATTATTGCTTATAATGTAAAATGAGAAACATCCAACTCCTGGGGCGCCTGGGTGGCTCAGTGGGTTAAAAGTCTTACTCTTGATTGCAGCTCAGGTCATGATCTCGTGGTTTGTGAGATCAAACCCCGCACGGGCTTCTGTGTTGACCATGTGGAGCCTGCTTGGGATTCTCTGTCTCCCTCTCCCCTGCTCACACTCTCACTCTCTCTCTCAAAATAGATAAATATTTAAAAAAAATAAAAGAAACATCCAACTCATCTAAAAAGCATTTTAAGAAAAAAATAGTTAAGTTTAATGGGCAAAAATTTATTCCAGTTTGTTCTCAAAAATTTTTCTTAAAGTTAACTTTAACACCATAATCTTCTGAGTTTGTCTCAGAGCTGATAGAGTAGGCAGATGGCTAGATATGAGCAGGGAATAAGCGCTTTCCAATAAAAGGGCAGAAGCCAAGTTCCAAACAGCCAGGATGGACCCCAGGGGATGTACATGCAATCTTCCCAATGACCACTGCCCTACAGTAGCCTATAACTTCATTATAACACATTTACATTGTGGTTTTAACCAACCCCCCCCCCCCAACAGAGAATGGCTGCCATGACATTTCTGATTAGGATTTTCTAGGGCCCAAAACTCCCCCTCCAAAAGGTAAGAGTCCCTTAGATAATTGGCTGCAACCTTAGTCAGAAACTGCCCTAGCTATGACCTATAACCTATACAAACATAAAAAGAAAAGACAACACTGACCCCCCGGTGCAGCTGCCACTTCTGGGGCCAGTCTGCTCTCCCATCTTGAGAGTATACTTTCCCTGAAAATTGCTATCATTGTTTGTTTAAGAGTTTGGGTCCGCATTCTTTCTTGGCCAAACTCAGGGCCTGGGGCCAGGGAGCAGGACATGCTATTGACAGAGCAGAGGTAGATCGTTTGGGTAAAAAGCAGGGATCTGAGTGCAAATCCTGAGTCGCTTCCTTCCTAGTTGATCAACTCTGACAAGCGATCTTCTCTAGATGGAGAGTACAGACCTGGCAACATTCTTATCTATATTAAATGAGATGATACAAATATAGTTCCACAAAATCTAGATGATAACTTCATGTTCATTTCCTCACCCTTATGCAGACAACTTCTTTGTGCTGTATTGCTACTGATAGGATTATAACAATTAAGGAGGAAATGAGGGCTATTTATTTACTTACTTATTATTGTCTGAGTTGTAAAACTGTGATTTCAAGATTGAAGATGCAAATTCCATTATTTGGATATGCTTTAAAACCCACAAAATCATTTTACATAATATCTCTCTCATTTTATTTAAATAGAACTGTGAAGTTGAGAGAGTAAATAGCATTATGATTTTTTAATGGAGAGAGTGGTTCAGAGTTGTTACATGTTGCAGCTAGTGATTGACAAGCTGAATCCAAAAGCAAAGTCTTTTGCCTTATTTTTGAATCATGTTCTAATATAATTAAAAATTAGAAACAATGTGTGTCATAATATGTGGTAGTACTGTTTCATGATTGTCAACAAAGCATAACTAAGAGCATGGCCTCATGATCCAGATTTTGAATGTGCAAAGCCCCAGCTCTGCCATTTACCAGTTGAGTAAACCCGGATAATTAACTTATGCTTTCAGGCTCCTAGTTCCCTCATTTGCAAAATGGGTATAATAATAGTTACTACTTCACCCTATTGTCATGAGGATTAAGTGACAATGTATGTAAATTACTTCGCTAGGGCTTGGCGAATAGTCATCACTACATGTGTTTGTTATCATCATCATTATTATCATATGAGCTAGAAAGCATTATATAATAAGAGCAAACCTAATTAAATCATCATAAATGAGCAATAATCCCGTATCTCATTTTTATTTACTTCTTTTAATGATAAATGTATATTAGCCACATTTTACAGATGAGGAAATTTATGCTCAAAAAGGAAAAAAAATTATTCAAGTTCATGCCACTAATACATGTTATAAAAAGGTTGAAATGCAAATCTGTCTTCAAAGCTTATGTGCTTCGTGCTACACTGCATGATGTCAATTAGAGATGACCAAGGGATCTATCCAACAAGAAGATCTAACAACTGTAAATATTTATGCCTCCAAACACCCAAATATATAAAACAATTAATAACAAACATAAAGGAACTCACTGATAATAATACAATAATAGTAAGGGACTTTAACACCTCACTTACATCAATAAACAGATCATCTAAGCAGAAAACCAACAAGGAAATAATGGCTTTGAATGACACACTGGACTGGATGGGCTTAACAGACATATTCAGAACATTTTATCCTAAAGCAGCAGAAGTACATATTCTTTTCAAGTAAACATGGAACATTATCCAGAATAGATCACATACTGGGTCACAAATAAGACCTCAGAAAGTACAAAATGATTGAGACATACCATGCATGTTTTCTGACCACAACACTATGAAACTTGAAGTCAACCATCAGAAAAAAACTTGGAAAGAACACAAATACATGGAGGTTAAAGAACATCCTACTAAAGAATGAATGGGTCAACCAGGAAATTAAAAAAGAAATAAAAAATTCATAGAAACAAATGAAAGTGAAAACACAAGTCCAAAACCTTTGGGATGCAGCAAAAGCAGTCATAAGCAGGAAGCATATGGCAATACAAGCAGTCATAAGAGGGAAGTATACAGCAATACAAGTCTACCTCAAGAAGCAAGAAAAATCTCAAATACACAACCTAAACTTTCACCTAAAGGAGCTAGAAAAAAAAACAACAAATAAAGCCTAAAGCCTAAAGAAGGGAAATAATAAAGATTAGCGCAGAAATAAATGAGATAGAAACAACAGCAACAACAACCAGTAGAACAGATCAATGAAAATAGGAGCTGAAAGAATTAATAAAATTGATTAACCCCTAGCCAGACTTATCAAAAAGAAAAGAGAAAGGACCCAAATAAATAAAATCATGAATAAGAGAGGGGAGATCACAACCAACACCACAGAAATATGAGCCATTAGGGAGAATATTATGAAAAATTATATGCCAACAAATTGGGCAATCTGGATGAAATGGATACATTCCTAAAAACATATAAACTACCAAAACTTAAGCAGGAATAAATAAAAAATCTGAACAGATCCATAACCAGTGAAGAAATTGAATCAGTAATCAAAAAGCTCCCAACAAACAAAAGTTCAGGGCCAGATGGCTTCCCAGAGGTATTCTACCAAATATGTAATGAAGAGTTAATACCTATTTCTTCTTGAACTGGTCCAAAAAATAGAAATGGAAGGAAAACTTCCAAATTCATTCCATGAGGCCAACAAAAAAGAGAATTACAGGCCAATTTCCCTGATGAACATGGATGCAAAAATTCCCAACAAAAGACCAGTAGATTGAATCCAACAGTACATTAAAAGAACCATTTACTGCGATCTAGTGGGATTTATTTCTGGGCTTCAAGAGTGGTTCAATATTTGCAAATCAATCAATGTGATGCACCACATTAATAAAAAAAAGGATAAGAACCATATGATCCTCTCAATAGATGCAGAAAAAGCATTTAACAAAGTACAACATCGATTCTTGACAAAAACTCTCAACAAAGTAGGGATAGAGAGAACATATTTCAATGTCATAAAGTCCATATATGAAAGACCCATGGCTAATATCATCCTCAATGGGGAAAAACTGAGAGTTTTCCTCTATAGTCAGGAACACTCTTAAAACTGTTATTTAAACATATTACTGGGAGTCCCAGCCTCAACAATCAGATAACAAAAAGAAATGAAAGGCATCCATGCTGGCAAGCGGGAAGTCAAACTTTCACTATTCGCAGACAATATGATAGTCCATGTAGAAAGCCTGAAAAGACTCCACCAAAAAATTGCTAGAAGCTAGAACTACTACATGAATTCAGTAAAGTCACAGGATACAAAACCAACATACGGAAATCTGTTGCATTTCTATACACCAATAATGAAGCAGCAGAAAAAGAAATCAAGGAAGCAATTCCATTTACAATTGCACCAAAACCCATAAGATATCTAGGACTATACCTAACCAAAGAGATAAAAGATCTGTACTCTGAAAACTATGGAATGTTTATGAGAGAAATTGAAGAAGACACAAAGAAATGGAAAAACATTCCACACTCATGGATTGGAAGAACAAATATTGTTAAAATGCCCATATTACCCAAAGTAATGTATACTTTCAGCACAGTCCCTGTCAAAATACCACCATCAATTTTCGTAGAGCTTGAACAAACAATCCTAAAATGTGTATGGAACCACAAAAAACCCTGACTAGCCAAAGTGATCTTTGAAAAGAAAAGCAAATCTGAGCTGGAGGCATCACAATTCCAGACTTCAAGCTATGTTACAAAGTTGTAATCATAAAGAGCATATAGTAGGCACAAAAATGGACACATAGATCATTGGAAATAGAGTAGAAAACCCAGAAATGGACTCACAACTATATGGTCAACTAATCTTGACAAAGCATGAAAGAATATCCAATGGAAAAAAAGATAGTCTCTTCAACAAATGGTGCTAGGAAAACTGGACAGCAGCATGCAGAAGAATGAACCTGGACCACTTTCTTATGCCATACACAAATATACATTAACATGGATGAAAGACCTAAATGTGAGGCAGGAAATCATCAAAATCCTACAGGAGAACACAAGCAGCAACCTCTTTGTCATTGGCCATTGCAACTTCTTACCAGACACATCTCCTGAGGCGAGGGAAACAAAAGCAAAAATGAACCATTGGCCCCTCATCAAAATACAAACTTCTGCACAGCAAAGGAAACAATCAACAAAACTAAAAGGCAACCTTCAGGCTAGGAGAAGATATCTGCCAATGACATATTGGATAAGAGTTATTATCCAAAATCTATAAAGAACCTAACAAACTCAACACCCAAAAAACAAATAATCCAGTTAAAAATGGGCAAAAGATGCGAACAGACACTTTTCCAAAGAAAACATCCAGATGACTAACAAACACGTGAAAAAATATTCAACATCAGTTATCATCAGGGGAAACACAAATCAAAACTACAATGAGATATCACCTTACATCTGTAAGAATGGCTAAAATTAACAACACAGGAAATGACAGATGTTGATGAGGATGAGGAGAAAGGGAAGCCTTCTTACACTGTTGGTGAGAATGCACACTGGTACAACTGCTCTGGAAAACAGTATGGAGGTTTCTTGAAAAGTTAAAAATAGAAATACCCTATAACCCAGTTAACTGTACTGCTAGGTATTTACCCAAAAGATAGTACAAATTTGTATGGGCATATGTATACCAAAGTTTATAGCAGCACTGTCAACAACAGCCAAATTATGGAAAGAGCCCAAATGTCCATTGACTGATGAATGCTTAAAGAAGATGTGGTATATATACACAATGGAATACTACATGGCAATGAGAAAGAATGAAATATGGCCTTTTGTAGCAATGTGGACGGAACTGGAGAGTGTTATGCTAAGTGAAATAAGTTCTACAGAGAAAGACAGATACCATAATTTTTCACTCTTATGTAAATCTTGAGAAACTTACCAGAAGACCATGGGGGAGGGGAAGGAAAAAAAAAAAAAAGAAAGGTTAGAGAGGGAGGGAGCCAAAACCTAAGAGACTCTTAAAAACTGAGAACAAACTGAAGGTTGATGGGGGGGTGGGAGGGAGGGGTGGGTGGGTGTTGGGTGTTGGGTCTTGGGGAGGGCACCTGTTGGGATGAGCACTGGGTGTTGTATGGAAACCAATTTGACAATAAATTTCATATTTAAAAAAAAGATGTGGTATATACACATTCTCACACACACACACACACACACACACACACACACACACACAATGGAATATTACTCAGCTATCAAAAATAATGAAATCTTGTCATTTACAAGGATGTGGATAGAGCTTGAGTGTATTATGCTAAGCGAAATAAGTCAGCCAGAGAAAGACAAATACCACATGATTTCACTCATATGTGGAATTTAAGAAACAAAAACAGATGAACATATGGCAGGGGAAAAAAGAGAGAGGCAAACCATAAAACAGACTCTTAACTGCAGAGAACAAACTGAGGGTTGCTGGTGGGGGGGCAGGAAGTGGTCAGGGTGATTGGCTAAATGGGTGATGGTTGTTAAGGAAAGCACTTGAGATGAGCATTGAGTGTTGAAGGTAAGTGATGAATTACTAAATTCTACTCCTGAAACTAATATTACACTATATGTTAACTAACTAGAATTTAAATAAAAACTGAAAAAAAGAAAGAAAAAAAAGAGAGATGATTTAATATTTTACTTTTCACCTGTGCAAACTAGGGCCAAGCAAGAATACCCAGAAGTCCCAGGAATGATGTCTGGTTAATAACAACAGGCCTAAACTAGGACCCAGGATTCCTAAATCAGAGTTCAGTGCTTATATGAAACTGGTCTATGACCTAAATAAGTGTTTGTTTTAATTGTCCATGATCTGGTCTTATTGTGACTGCTTTAAATGTTAAGAACTTATGGTAAAGAATAAGGAGAGAGAAGCATATTTTAAAATTAATGAGGCATTTGTTCTCTATATCTACAAATCCCAATAAATGACAGGCAGACTGATACATAATTCATAGAAGCTAACAAATTACAGTGCATTTGCAAAAATGACCTGTTCTTTTCCTACTTATTTTCTATGTGGTACATTAATGTCAAAAATAACATAGTGGTAAATATAGACAGCATAGGACAACAAACAATATTGGGATAATGTATTGATATAACCTATGCCAGAAATTCTAGCAGAGCAATTAGAGGGCTCACACAGTTTTAATATGAAGTCAAAAGGTCAACCAAGCCTTTATTTCAGCAAATATTACTTTTTGCTTTGTATTCTTTTTTGAGCAGGGGCTCAAATCTTTATTATGAGAAAGACCAATCAGATATTCCAAATTCAATTCCTAAACCCAAGCAAATGGACATTGTTTAGGCTTTCAGGAATCACATAAACACGTTCCATATATAGATATATCACTAAGCTACACATCAGCAAGAACTGCAAATTATTGTAACCTCACGAGTGACATTCAAAATGGCAGATTTCCTGATCTGTTCCTTGAAAAGACTGCATTAGCTGTGAGAGAAAAGATTGAAGATGAGAAGAAAAACCTTCTTGTCTCAAGGTTAAGAGGTATAAAGCTTGATTTACATCACTGCTTTTCAGTCCTGGGATGAGAACCCAGTAATGGCCTGGCTAAAAAGATATATGATGAATACCTCAGACAAAATTATGGATTCTTATAGATTGAGAAAACAGCAATACCCACACATAAATAAAAACAATCAGGTAACGAAGAAAAATGTTTTAAATGATAAGATATTTGTAGTCTATGGGAGCATATATTAATGAAGCTTGTAATAAAGAGAAAACATGCACTTGTTATCCTACTCACATACTAGCCTGCATACACGTGGTTGAAGGAATGTCCACTGATATTCTAAGCTATAGACCAGAGTCCTTCCATATGAATGGCACTTGCCAAGTACGGATTTTCATTTCACCATTACTCTTCTCCATGAGTGGTGCTTATCTCATAAATATGCTTCTTTAAGCATTTATTTAAGATAATCTTCTGCCCACAGATCAGAACTGAGAGCCTCTTGGCATTACAAAGACAGAATGGCTATAGATTAAATCAGAATTCAAATACTAAAAAGAACAGACATCATATATGTGTAGAGGAGGACAAATAGTTTTCCTTCTACCCTCCTAGGTTCTTGGCTAAGACACCTCCATAATGAAAGAATAACAGGAGAAAAACAAACAGAAGTTAAACGTGTATACCTCCTGTATACAAAGGAGAGACCCAGGAAAACTGAGTAACTCCTTGAAATGGCCCAAGCCATCACCTTAAATACCACCTCCAGCTAAAGACAAAAGAAGATGTTGGGGTATAGAGAGCAAGTTATGGGAGGTTTTCAGGCAAATCACAGTAACGTATGGTTGTCATGCAGATTTAAGTTTCTCTTTTCTTCACTGATAAGAGTTTCTAGAGATTCTGTCTTCTTCCTTTCCTAGTACAGAGAGGAAGACACCCTGACAAATGGAGATTTCCCTTATTAATGTAAATGACTCTTACAAAAGGGTAACTTCTACCAGCTTAGGTCTGCTGTTCCTTAAAAATAACCATCTCAAGATAACTCTTATGCCAAAGGGCATATTTTGGGGTGGCAAATTATGCTCTTCTTCACATGCATGCATTAAACTCATGGTAATGATTAGACATGTTATATAACAAATGCTTTGAGAATAACAAAGACACCGATTCCAAAATTTGAAACTCTAAGATTTGTTCATATACGGATTTATAAACATCATTGCCCTGGAGAATATGAAAGCCTTATAAGTCAAAATCATAAAAACAGAATCAATCAATAAATATTAATTGGTGTTTTGATATTCAACATAATGTGCTAGGTAATGTGAGTAAATAGTAATATAAATATCCTCTCCTCCTCTTCAGGGTCTACCTGTCCTTTGGAAATACATAACAATGGCATTAAAAGTAAGGTCTAGGGAAACCAGACGCAGCAGCCAGAAGTCCTGTTGCTACATACTCTAAAGAAAAGAAAATATTGGGGTGCCTGGGTGACTCAGTCAGTTGAGCATCCAACTTCGGCTCAGGTCATGATCTCACAGTTTGTGGGTTCGAGCCCCGCATTGGGCTCTGCACTGACAGCTCAGAGCCTGGAGCTTGCTTCAGATTCTGTGTCTCCCTCTCTATCTGCCCCTCCCCCACTAGCACTCTGACTCTGTCTCTCAAAAAATGAATAAATGTTAAAAAAAAATTTTTAAAGAATAGAAAATATTGTTTTGGAAGTTATGGTCAGATTCCAGACTCTTTAGCACTTCCAAAAATGGAAGAATATACAACGTGCAGAGGTGTTCCCTTGAACAAGATTTCCCATTGCTGCTGTAAAAAATTACCATACACTTAGTTATTTAAAAACAATACATACTTATTCTCCTACCCTTCTGGAGATCAGAAGCCGAACTAGATCTTACAGGCTAAAATCAAGGTGTTGTCAGGGCGAGTTTCTTCCCAAGACCTTAAGGAAGAATCCATTTCATTGCTTTTTCCAGCTTATAGAGGCCACCTTCATTCCTTGGCCCCTGACCCCTTCCTTCATCTTCAAGGTACATAACTACAACCTCTACTCTATCATCACATATTCTCTCTGATTATGACCCTCTTGCCTCTTTCTTATAAAGACCTTTGTGATCATATTGGTTTCACCTGGATAATTTAGTATAATCTTTCTATCTCAAGACCCTTAACTTAATCACATATGCAAATTTCCTATTGCCATGTAAGGTAATATATTCACAAATTCTAGGGATTAGGATGTGAACATATTTAGGGGACCACTTTTCTGTTTACCACAGTTGAGAACCCAAACACAGTATTATAAATTTTAAGTGCCTGAGCCCTACACTCTGATGATACTCAGAAGCTCTGGAAGTCATGCTTTTTGAGGGACAGTAATTTCAAAATGTTTTTCAGCAATTAATATATGCTTAACAAAAGGCTCTATGCCAGAGCTAAAATGTTGTATAGATCCAGTTCCTATTTTTCAAGACATTTTGATCTAGTTTAGGCTTCTTAAAACCTTTTGACCTGATACATTATATAAAAGACATTCCACTTTACAATGCAGTTCACACATACATCTTGTGTGTGTGTGTGTGTCTCAAATAAAATTTCACAATACAATGATCAGCTAGTAAGAATGTATTATTTTCAATTCTACCCTTTGTATTTTTTTTTTAATTTTTTTTAACATTTATTTATTTTTGAGACAGAGAGAGACAGAGCATGAACGGGGGAGGGGCAGAGAGAGAGCAAGACACAGAATCCGAAGCAGGCTCCAGGCTCTGAGCCATCAGCCCAGAGCCTGACGCGGGGCTCAAACTCACGGACCGCGAGATCGTGACCTGAGCCGAAGTCCGACGCTTAACCGACTGAGCCACCCAGGCGCCCCTACCCTTTGTATTTAAAGAAAAAAATGTGTTGATCACATTTAATTAAATGTGTAATTAAATGTAGAAAATCTCTACTGATTTTATAGGTACATCAGACAAACACATGTATCCAAATGTATTATTTATTATGTAAACCTGAAAAGGTGGATAAACATTTGCAGTCAGAGCCAATAGATAGACTAATTGAAGCAAAGGAGGCAAAACCCAAAAGTATTACCCAAATGGCATCGTCAGGGAACTTCAGTCGTAGGAGTTCAAAATGGCTAGAAAATTAGGTATAATTAGAGGCTTGTCAAGGGATGAGATAGACGAGTAAGCCAGTGTAACATCCAACTGCAGGCTGCCCTAACATGGGCCTCTTTGGCATGAAGACTATTTTTAGAGTTAAAGAACAATCAAACCCCAGCAGGTTCAGGTAAAGCTCTTTATCTCCTTTTTAACTGCCTCAAAAGAATTTAGATAGGGGACCTGCTCCAGGAAGGGAGCTATCACCATTTATAACTACATTATGGTATGAACTAGGTATGCTAGACATGGAGGAACTTAGCAAGGCCATTTTGACCAAAGTTCTCTCTTTACTCCATTGTTAGAGTAGCTCACCAAACATCTGTTTATCAAACATTTACTCTTTTTCATCCTCCTATAAATTGTATTCCTTTCCTCTGAAGTCCCAGACCCCTAATGCCTTCTCCTTGGCTCAGGATGACATATATACCTCATTTTGCCTGTCTTTGGAATTTCCACATCTGTGTGGATTCCCCATGTGTACTGTATTAAATTTGATTTTCTCCTGTCAATCTGTCTCATGTCAATTTGATCTTAGTCCCACTAGAAGGACCTTGAAGGGAACAGGAATTCTTGCTAATTCCCACCCCCCCACCCTCCTCCATAACACTCCCTCCCTCACACACCCCTTCCTCTACACACCCCCTCCTCCACACACACCCTCCCCCAGACAGCCCTATCCCTCATCCTCCCTAGGAAGATAAAATAATCAAGGGCCTGTTTGAAGGCCTTTCAGCCATTTAGGTTCTACTTGGTGTGAGGTCCAGTTAGATCTAGATTGGGAATAAAATTATGAATGAAGGATAATGGAATTATCCTGGAGTTTATAAGCTTATCATGGAGCTTATATTCTACTGTTTGACCTATCCTTTAAACAATGATAAGAATTTCAAATGTTATCGTAAGGGGAAAGGTGAAGTAACTAAAACATTTTATACAGAAGAAAAACATGATGAGTTTATGCTTTTAAGAGAACTGTATTTGAGAATGAATTGAGTGTGTATAGTGGAAACATCATGTCTAGCGAGAAGTAGGACTAAAGTAGTATCTGTGGCCTAGTATCTTGGAGGGAATAGATTTCTGAAATGTTAATAAGGTAGAACTTATAGGTTTGGAGATTGAATATGAGAGCGGTAGAAAAGGAAACATGGGGAATAATTTCTGTATTTCTAATTTTATTGACTGGGTGGAAGGAAACACTATTCAAGGGAAAAGATAATATGCGTTAAAAACAATTTTAGAATAATGGATACTAAATTCATAATGAAAAATCAAGTGGATATATATAGGAAATGAAAGAATATATAAGGCTAGGTCACAGGAAAACAGCTGGGGTTCAGTTAGTGTATTGTCAGAATACAGATGGCCTTTTAACCCTTCAAGTTAAGATAAATCACCCAGGAAAGTACATAAAATAAGGAGAGGAGAATTGATGGAGTTCTATAGACAACAGCATTTAAAAGATGATCAAAATGGGATTACACAGAGAATTTTGTACGGGGAGTGAAACTATAATATAAAATACAGGTTTGTGATTTAAGAAATACGTTTTGAAGTTATATGGAGTGTTGAAAGTGGATCTAAGAGTTCAGATAAGAAGTAAGGGTGTCAATCCAATTTGATTATCAGGATACCTCTGGCAGCATTAGTTGAAGTGATGTTTCAGAATGGTAAGGGCGCTGAACAGATTCGAGCAGACTGAGGAACGAAAAGTAAAGTACGTGATGATGACCACAGCCCATAGTTTTCATGAGCTTGCCTTTGCAGGAGGGATAAGACAGAATTGCTATCAAGGTCGCAAAGTATAGAAGGTTTTCATTTTTAGGAGGAGGAGCAGCTTATAAACATTTTTTCTTTGGGGAAGAGAGATGTGGAAGTGAAGTGGATAAATAGGTGCCATGAGACCAAAAGGGACAAAATGTATATTGTGGCCAAAATGGCCCCTTCCCCTTCTTGTTACAGTGAATGCTGTTTGTAGAGGAAAAACAACACACCCTAAATGACTTTTAAATTTTTAAAACATGAGTCCAATTGATTGTTCACAGTAGAACTCGAGAGCTTTCCAAATTAATTTTTGGTTCTCTTCTTCTCACTTGTAAAACCACCAAGGGCAATTAACATAAACAGGCCAGTGATAGTCCTGACTCTGCAAGGTAATTAACACAGCAGGAAATGCATTCTGGGGCAGACAGTTCCTAGAAGAGTGGGTGGAATCTTAATAGGAGATGAGAAAGAGTAAGCAAGTTAATAATTCCAGACTGTATATAGCTCTCACATCATTAAAGTCTCAAAGCTATTTTTAAAAGGCCAACAACCTGAAGAGAAATTTTTACCTTTTCTTGAGTTTCATCAGTGGCCTGGACTTTCATTATTATTGTTGTTTTGTCTGATCCTGGTGTTTATTCAGACTTTCTAAAATAGTCTAAAAAACGACCTAATTGCTAGCCTTGCATAACTTTCCAAGTTACTATTTAAGCAATAATGACCTTCAAACTGGATATTTTCTTGGCATTAATGACCAATGAAAAGCACTGGTGGTATCAGGTGAAGCTAGGGGCCTTTAATCGAGCCTGTCGTTAATGGCCAGAAAATGCCTGACTGGGAGGTCATTAGTGTGATTATAAATCATAACAATGCAAAGAAAAAGGCAAAGTGTTCAAAAGTTACAAGTTGAACATCAAGTTGCCATGGATACTGTATTTTCCTAGATACTGCAACCCATACTATTAACCAAAGAAATACAATTCTCAATTCTTATTATTCCATTTAGGGTTATAATTGCTGTCTGGATACAAATATTGGTCCACAGAATCTGCACAACTAACGTTCCTAGTATAAAGGAAAGAAGAACCTTTGGATGAAAAGGAGGCTAGGCAGGTTTTTCATTCCAATTTCTGCTATTACAGTTATGGTGGGATGAACTAGTTGAGTATCTTCTTATGTTTACAGGTATCCAAAGAAGGAAAGTACAGACATCTTAAGTAGGGGTAAATCCAGTTTTTGTAGCGTCTGAGGCTCACAGACTTCTTAGATTTCTTTGAAAAAAAGAGAAATCCCAAATTACTAATATAAAATATCCATTTCACAAGCGCTCCTGACACAAAGGGAAATGTGACAGAGGCAAGTACTCTACTGACTGCAATTAAAATGTCTTATTCTTGCAAAATTTACAAAATTATATGACCATATAACATAGCGCAAGAGTCCTACCCAATGCATAGTTGAATCTTTCCAATCTGAAGTTTGATTTGCTTCACAGTGAATTCTCTCCTAATCTGTTAAGAATCCTAGAAATTTATAAATGAGTCAGAGAAAGACAAATACCATATGATCTAACTCATATGAGGAATTTTAGAAACAAAACAAATGAGCAAAGGAAAAAAGAGAGAGAGAGAGAGAAACCAAGAAATAGACTCTTAACTATAGAGAACACACTGAGTGATAATCTTTGGGAATTTTTGAGCGACCGGTGAGACAGAACCAAAGAGAATATATTTACATGAAGCTTCTTGAGGGAATAAAGCATTATGGAGAAAAGAGATCAACTAATTGTCATTTTTAAAAAACAGATTGTGTGATGGAAACTGTTAAACTCAATTCCTTCTCCCTTTCTTTCAAAATGAATTGTGCCTGGAACACCTCCTACTAAATATAACTGCACGTCCTAGCCTTCTCTTGCAGATAGGTGTTGTTCTGATTGCTGGGGGTCAAGGGCAAAGAAGAAATATACAATTTATCTTTTAATTTCAATGCATCATGACATGCCAGTATAACTGCTTTCTTTGAAAGAAGATAGTCTGGGCACTTCTACTAAATATTTAAAGACTATTTAATATTTAAAATTGCTAATCAATAGATGTTTTCCTTGACCATTTCAAAATATATTAGTAACTGATTGAAATCTTAGAGTATGTGAGTAATAATGTCTCAGAGAAGGTCAGTTGTAAAGGCACGAGTATCTCATAAAAACCAACCTGTGATACCACAAAGTATTAAATCTGTTTTTATTAACTTTTTGAAGATGCTGGTTCAGTTTTTAGTGTAACACACTGGTCCTATTACAATTTATTAATAAAAGGAGTGAATGAGCTGGGAATATTTACAAGTAACATTATCAAATCACCTCTTTTTGCAGTCAGGTATAAAAGATATATGTATGATCATTTCACTTTATCCCCAGAATTATTTTATTTTATCATATAAACACCGTGTGTGTTGCATTGATTTGCACTTCTCGACCAAAATTGAATTTGTTTGAACACCATTTCTTCTTTGAATAAATTTCGGTATTGACTTTGAGGGAAAAAAGTCGATAACTGCATAATATACCTCCAACCATAGAAACCAAGTGTTTAGACTCCTATCTGTCAGCTGCACATCATGGGTCTGGCATGGATGCCCATGAGATTGGCAGTTCTGCGGGGCTCGTCTAAAGAGAAATGGGTTATGTAGACTTATGAAAAATCGCAGAAGAAATAAGAATTAAAGGATGAAAGCTGATTCTCAGATGCCTGAGTAGATCTAATGACTAAAGAAACAGAATCGTGATCTCCAAAACGAAGGACCTGACAAATGTCAAATTTTGACTCCCATCTCTGCTGCAGGCTGCTTCCCTTGGGCTTGAAACTGGACCGTTTCTGAATGTGACTTTTTCTGAGACCAGATTTTTAGGACAATTATTACCTGTACCTTCTCAGTTTTACATCCCAATCCAACGTATTATCTATTCCACAAAGTCTTTTCAGATAGGAGCTAACAACCACTGAGCTCGGATCAAAAAGAATATTTTTCACCCACCAATTCATCAGACTTAAAAGTCAAGTCTTATACAAAATAGTTTCTCTGGACATGATGTTCTTTACTTATTTGGGGCTACTGTAAAAACTAGAACTGGTTCCTGGTGATATGAAGTGGTTACTTTTGATCACTGTTGCTTAAATTACAATGGCATTTTCTAGAGTTGCAACTCCAAGGATACTAACCTATGATTGCTGGGTTCTGTCTGAGAAAGCACCACACAGGACATCAATAGAAGTAAATACACAGAGGCTAGTTAATGCAGAGGGTGATCAGCCGCCTTGGCACCCTAAGGATCTGGGTTTAGAACCAGCTGAGCTCATTGCTTCAAGGAGTCTAAGGTCAGTCCCTGTCTGTTTTCTGCACATTGAAAACCATGCCACTATTCAGCATAATTGACAAGTTACTTCTCCAAGGGGACTGTGCACTAAAATAGTTTTCTCTCCATTTTTAAAAAACAATATCCAAACACCCACACAGTTCTGATAGCTTTTAGGTGCTGCCTGTATAATAAAATCTCTGAATTTTATTTCAAGCTGACTTGGCGTCTTATACTTTTCCACAGCACTCAAAACAATTAAAAATACTCAACATGTTTATGATACTGTATCTGATGATTTGTGAACACTCAGACCTTGAACACTTTGTCTTGGGGCCCTTAACACATGATGTTGATACCAAATGATAAAATTATCTTTTAGTTGTGAAATCGTTGGAACTTGGTAAGAAATATGTGTATACTATTTGTATGATGCTATAAGAAAACTGAGATGTTGAAAATAAGAATACTAACATACCTCCAAAATGACAGTGCACAGTATAACGTACATATTTGGACTGAAAGAATTTAGATGCTTAATGTTGGAATACACTGAGCAACCGATCCAGCCTTCCATAATGGTAATTGCAACAACTATATTTTCCTAAATATAATTACTTCAGACTTTTTTTGGAGTATACTCTATACCTGTGTCTATTATTTAAGAGTCAATGCTTCAATAATTTGTCTTGGGGGCTTTTCTTTAATGACAATATTTCACTGATAATAGTTCATCATTCACTTCATGCCCTTATGAAAGTTTTTTATTATTTCCACTTTTTTAGTCCTTTCTTTAAAGCCTCTCTTTACCACTCACCATGTATGTCTTCATCTGCATTTCAACTTGTCCTTATACTCGAATAGTGAAATACACTACATGGTCTTAATAAATAACAGCCACAAACAAGGCTTCTTGTGATTTCAAGCCGTGACACGCTATCTGAGTCATGCAGAGCTTGGGACAGGGTTTCTCAAATTCGGCACCATTGACATTTTACATTGACTAAGTCTTTGCTGGAGGGGGCTGTTCTGTGCGTTGTAGGAGGCTAATCAGTATCCTCGGTCTTAACCCTCTAGATCCAGGATGGAGGAGCAGTCCTCCCCCATATGGCAGCCAGAAATGTCTCTAGATAAATGTTCTCTGGGGAAAAAAAAAATGCTGTTCTTTGTGTTAATGACTTCCCCCGGCCTTGCCTAGCTGCATGTTACTGTCCATGCATTATGGAATCACCGTGAAGAGTCACCTGCTCCTTGAAGCCTTAGTTGGATCACCCAAGAGAAGATAAAGGCTTCTCTTACTTACTCTGTTTTCATTAGAATGGCTTCGTATCTCTTCATAGGTCAAAATTCTTTGCCAAATACATTTGTCATTTTCTACTTGTAATAATAATCTTCCTCCATTTTATTTTATGCTCTTTTGATGAAAACTTCAGTGTAAGTATGTTGCTTTTCACATGATAGATCCCCACATTGTACCATAATTCCTGGCACATAATAGAATCAATAAATGTTTATGGGAAAAAATAACGAAATAAATGACGAATGAACAGGTATGGGAAGTTTATAATAAGACAACTCATAAATATATTTTGACCTTTGTTCGAAACACTTGGTTTGAAAGAAATATTTCTTAAAATAATTTTCCCAAATTCTACTCTAAGGGGATTTTCACGTCATGTGGGAAATTTACTGGGTCGAGTTAAGTATAGGGGTATAAAAAGTCATTAAAATTTTTGCAAATGGAAAAAGGATCCTATACATCAAATTTTTAAAGTACTATTTGATGAGACCGTCACACAAAAGACACTGGTAGCTGATAGGAGCCTACAGTTAGCTCCTTTATTCTCCAAAGCTGAGGTGCTAATTCATATTTGTCAGTGATGATAAAATGCAAATTTTTGAACAGAAATATTTTCTTTCTTACTGTTTTCACATAAACATTGATCAAGTGTTTTGGAGATAATTTTCCTCTTCAATTTCAAAATTTCAGTGCTTTTTCAATTTAATTTGATATATCATGGTAGTAGGCTAAATAAAAAGCCTGCCCCCGAAATGTCTACATCCTAATCCCTGGAACTTGTGAATATGTTACCTTATATGGCAAAAGGGACTTTGAGGATATCACTAAGTTAAAGATCTTGAGAAGGGAAAAGTAGCCTGGATTATCGAGGTGGGTTCTATGTGAATATAGAGGGCCTGATGAGAGGTAGGCAGGGGATCAGAGAAACAGAAGGCAATAGAACATGGAAGCAGAGGAAGATTTGAAAATACTAAGCTGCTAGCTTTGAAGATGGAGGAAGGAGCCATGAGCCAAGGATGCTGGTGGCCCTAGAAGCTGGAAAAGGCAAGAAACGTAAGCATGCTGACACCTTGATGATAAGCAGTGAAACTGATTTCAGATTTCCAGCTTCCGAAACTGCCAGACAATACATTTGTATTATTTTGAGCCCCTGAGTTTGTGGTGACTTGACACAGTAGCATTAGAAAACTAATACAATTAGGGGAGGGTGGGTGATTGAGGAGGGCACCTTTTGGGATGAGCAATGGGTGTTGTATGGAAACCAATTTGACAATAAATTTCATATTAAAAAAAAAGAAAACTAATACAATTATTGAGAATTTTTATTTTATTTTATTATTTTATTTTATTTCTTAAATATGAATTTTATTGTCAAATTGGTTTCCATACAACACCCAGTGCTCCTCTCAATAGTTGCCCTCCTCAATGCCCATCACCCACTTTCCCCTCCCTCGTACCCCCAACAACCTTCAGTTTGTTCTCAGTATTTAAGAGTCTCTTACGGTTTGCCTCCCTCCCTCTCTAACTTTTTTTCTCCCCTTCCCCTCCCCCATGGTCTTCTGTTAAGTTTCTCAGGATGCACATAAGAGTGAAAACATATGGTGTCTGTCTTTCTCTGTATGACTTATTTCACTTAGCATAACACTCTCCAGTTCCATCCACATTGCTACAAAAGGCCAGATTTCATTCTTTCTCATTGCCAAGTAGTATTCCATTGTATGTATAAACCACATCTTTATCCATTCCTCAGTTGATGGACATTTAGACTCTTTCCATAATTTGGCTATTGTTGAAAGTGCTGCTATAAACATTGGGGTACAAGTGCCCCTATGCATCATCACTCCTGTATCCCTTGGGTAAATCCCTAGCAGTGCTATTGCTGGGTCATAGGGTATATATCTATTTTTAATTTTTTGAGGAACCTCCACACTGTTTTCCAGAGCAGCTGCACCAGTTTGCATTCCCACCAACAGTGCAAGAGGGCTCCCGTTTCATCATGAGAATTTTAACTGATTCTTGGTAAGAAGTGTTTATTGAATGTGTTACTATATATGTCTGTATATCATTCTTCCATTTTCCAGCAGTAAATTCTGTTCAGTGTTATATAAAATTGTATGAATATGCTAAAAATATTCATTTATCCATTCTATAAGTAAAGTACCCTTGGGTTGTTGTCAGGGTTCAGTTATTCCAGCAATGGTGCTGTGAACATTCTTATATGTGGATCCTGATGCACATGTGCAAGAATTTCCATCTGTGCCAGAGCTGTACTCTCATAATCTGTCTGAAGAATAAAAGCTTTATGTATATAAAAGGAGACTTGTTATGAGAAATTGGCTCATGAGATTATGGATGCTGAGAAATCCCACAATCTGCCATCTGCAAACTAAAGATTCAAGAAAGCAGGTGGTGTATAAATCAGTGCAAATCCAAAGACCTGTGAGCCAGGGGAGCCAACGTCTGCATTCGTGTGAATCACCCCCGTCAAAGGGTAGAAGATGAGATAGGGTGTCTCGGCTCAAGCAGAGAAACAACAAAAAAGGGGCAAATCCCTTCACTTTTTGTTCTACTGAGACACTCATTGGATTGGATGATGACCACCCACATTGGGAGGGCAGTCTACTTAGCTGAGTCTACTGCGTGACATGCTAATCTCATCTAGAAACATCCGTACAGCCCCACTCAGAAATAATATTTAACCTGGGTTACCCCATGGCCAGTAAAGTTGACACTCAAAATTAACCGTTACATGGCGTTTCAATGCATCTATATATTGAAATGGAAACAAATGACATCTTTATAACACTAAATATTTGGATCCTCTCTACTGTGCCTAATAATCTTTTATCATTTTCTAAAAAGAACTTGCACGTGTTTTGTTAGATTTAGTCTTAGGTAATTTTTTTAATACACTTTGATTTTTTTTTATGTTATTTATTTTTGAGAGAGAGAGAGGGAGTGTGTGAATGGGAGAGGGGCAAAGAGAGAGGGAGACACAGAATCCGAAGCAGGCTCCAGGCTCTGAGCTGTCAGCACAGAGCCCGACATAGGGCTCGAACCCATGAAATGGGAGATCATGACCTGAGCCGAAGTCAGACACAACTGACTGAGCCACCCAGGAGTCCCAGGTAATTTTTAATTTTGATGTAATAGTGTATTTTTTCCTAACTTTGTTCCTGGCACTTGGAAATACAATGGCATTTGAAACCAGTAACCTAGATAAAGTTTCATATAAATTCTGATAATTTACTACCAGTTTATTTAGGAGTTTCTATATACACAACGATATAATCTGCCATCCTTTTTCCTTTCTTCTTCTTGCCTTAATAAGCTGGCTAAGAATGGAAGTGGTGATAACTGGAAATTTTATCTCGCATCTGATCTCAAAGGGAAAATCATTGAACACTCAATTTACCCATGATTGTGTTGAAATGGCTTTTGTTTTATTTTAATCTGAATACAGAGCAAACAGTATTTTCTAACAGGTTTGATGTGGCAGTAGGTGAAAGAAAAAAGTCTAAGAAAATATGACTTCAGCTTGGTGGAATGCAAGTAGTAGGCTAGAGATACAGGAGGAAGTTAGAAACTCAAGAGCCCTATGTTGGGAATGTTAAGTTTGAAATGTATAGTAGATTGGCAGGTGGACATGTAGAGTGATCAGTTAAATATATAAGCATTTATTTGAGTGGAAATGAACAATTAAGAAAAAGAAGTCAATCACTAATGGTTAAAGGCTATTCAAAGTTATAAGACTGCGAAAAATACCAAGGCATAAATAACTGATCAAGAAAAAGTTGAAAGAAGTCTGCCCACTCCATTATTAGGAGTTAGAGGTGATGAAGAGAAGCAGGAATCCTGGAAGGAGTGGCCAGGGAGGTAGGATGCAAACCAGAAGAATGAAGGAAGTATCTCTGAAACCAAGAGTAGAAAATATTTCAAGAAGAAGGAAATTTGCTTAATCTCCAATTATTACTACGCAAAGAACGCTTCAAGAGACATTCTTATATCCATATCATAGCTAACCTGTAATCGTTTTTGTTTTGTTTTGTTTTTTTTTTTTGGTAGACTAAAATCCTAGAAATAGAATTTTGAGGAAAAAGCTATGTTGGTTTAAAATGTTGATAGGTATTATAGCTACCAAAAGTAAATCATTCAAATTTACATTTCTGTCCCTAGTATAAAAGAGTACACCTAAGAAAATGCACACCTTGTCTCGGATGCCTTTCAATAAGCGATACTTGGGAGGTAATGAGATAGGCCCTGAGGTGATTTGCCCATTTACAAACTCTGGTTAGCTGATACCTCTGTCTTTCAATTGAGCGAAAAGCTGCAAAACACCATTAAACAGTCAATTCCAAAACCCACCATATAACCAGCCACGTAGTTGGCTCTCAGTGAAAGAGAAGTTTCTTATAGTAAGCAAAAGAATAATATTGGAAGCAAACTGGTGGAGGGTTATTATGATTATCTAAGACATCACACATGGTTAAGAGAGCTACCGATAAATCACATCCACTTCCAAAGCTACATGTTTATGTATCTTTAGACATCTAATGACCACTTCCACCATTTTTATTTTATCCACATATGACCTGTACTTCTAGCAATTTAACATGTTAAAAATCAATTCACTTTGTCTTTTGCTTAAATCTACTTTAGAAGGAAAATGTCCATCACTATTGCAAATGGAGAGAAAGTATCACTTTTCATTAAAGGTTACTGCAATAAATAGAATCAATACAAACAGTGTTATTAAATTTAAGGTTGATGCTATTGCTTGCCAAAGGCTTTGAACCTATGGCCCATAAAAAGAAAATTACCAAGGTTAGGGGAGAGCTAAAGATATTTGTTTCTACATAATATTCTTATAGAATTGTTAAGGCATGAATTGAAAAGTTAAAGTCTGAATTATCACTTGTCACAGATTGCACATTTTATACAGAGCAGGATCCCAGTCCATTAACAAAAGAAAAATAAATCTTAGCTATTATTTTTCCACTAGAATTGTAATTGCTGTTGGATATTAATGTTAGAGCACAGAACTTGAAGCAAGCATCAGGGTCCATCTCCCAAAACTGCAATAACAAGAATTTTGGCCTAAAAAGAGCCCTGGTAGCCTGGTATTTTTAACTCTCCTAATTCCTTTTTTCTAGGAACGGTGACTTATAACCATGTTATGGTCAACAGTTTCCAGTGAAGGACTTTTTAAAGATTGAGTTTGCATAAATAATTTCAAAATGTTTTTACAGGTGAGAAAAGAATCCAGAAATCATTCAGGGCAATATCTTCACTTTTCAGAAGAGGAGACTAAATCTGTGGACTTGTTGGTGGACGTCTAGGGGAAGAGCCACGCACAATGCGGTCAGACTGCAAATCTGTTCAGAGTTAACACTTCATGGACATAGAACTCTCCCTTCTAACAAGCTTTTTGTCAATTTTGCCTTTATTTCAAAGTATTAGAAAAACCTTCCAGCTTTAATTGCTTTAAAAGGGAACACGCAGATAATTATATCCTTGCACCAATTATGGAGTATAAAAGATGGGCACGGTAGCCATATTAGAACACACGAAACAGATGCAGTGACACATAAAGAGACTAGGAAGAACTTCACAAAGATGCAAATATTTTCCATGATGTGTTTACACACCAAGATGTTCTGTCACACCCAAATATACTGGCTGATTGTTCCAGGAACAGATTTCACGTATGTCTGTATGTATTAACTGCGTAGACGAGATAAGCAAAAAAAGAAAATACTCTCATTAATATGAGTTATTCGTTCTCTTATATAATAGATATGCATGGAGTGCTCATTATGTTCCAAGCTCTCTTTTTAGGTGCTAAGTAGATTGTGTTTCACTGTTCGAACCAGAAAGGTCAGTGAGTAAATCAGCGTTGGCTATTAATTTCACCTTTTGGCAATTCACGAAAGAATTGTCTAAACCACTGTAATCATTTATAGAGTCGATAAATGAATTGGTACATGCTTGAGTTGTCAATGACACTTGGAAGACAAGGAACTGGAAAGGGCACAGTATCGTATAAAGGAACTTCGGTTAAAGTCCGGTAACACTCCTACCTTCCATACTACATTTTCTGTTTGTTTGTTTCACCTTAACCTTGTGCCTAGTTGAGAAATAGCTTTTGCTAGGATGAAGTTGCATTAGCCATTATGACTTCTGCCTCCAGCTAGTCCCATAAATCTTTCACATTTCACGCGTAGTAAATGCAACTAAAACTCAGTAAACAAAACAATGCCCGTGAGAATTGTTTGTTTTGTAACTTTAAGCATAAAAATGTCCTTTTTGAAGACTGACCTATTTTTACAAGGGTAAGAATATGTGGTCTTCACATTTAATGTGGCAAACAAATCTCTACACTCCCCTGCTAGAGAGAATCAGCATTTTAACACTGATGAAGCTGTGTGCTGAGATGCAATCTTCCTCTGATAACTACTCTGTCTGGATACTATTTGTGTTTTATTTACAGTTGCACTATCTATTCTAAGTGAATAGTTTTGCTCCGGAACACAAATGTAATAAAAATAGAGGGATCTCAATTTTCTTCTTGCATCCATCTACATTTTCTGTTGCTCTTCAGTTTTCAATTAAAAGTTAATTTATTTGTAGACAATTTTAAAAGTTTTTAGTAAATTCATTCCTGAGGAAAATAGCACAGAACTGCCAACTGAAGTTATAAATAGTACAGAAAACAAACATGATACAAAATAAAAATCGATTTACTAAAAACATCAAGAATTGACTACAGATATATCAACTTTTATTTAGAATCAGAGTTACACATGACCAGCCAGTTGTGTGTGTGTGTGTGTGTGTGTGTGTGTGTGCGCGTGTGCGTGTGCGCAAGTGTATGTTTTCACTGAAAACTCCTTAAGGCAGGAAACCAAAAGAGAGCTGAGAAACACTAAGCTAAGACTTTCACTGAGGTTTTTCCTATCAGTGAAAAATAATTTATTATTCTTATTTGTTTGGGGGGGCGAGTCAAATAGTTAGAAAGATCTATTGAGGGGGAGCCTGCATGGCTCATTCGGTTAAGAATCCAACTCTTGATTTCAGCTCAGGTCATGATCTCGCACTTCATGAGATGAGCCCTGGGTCCAGCTCGGCGCTGACAGCAAGGATTCTCTCTCTCACGCTCTCTCTCTCTATCTCTCAAAATAAATAAATATTAAAAAAGAAAGATTTAGGATGCCTGGATGGCTCAGTTGATTGAGTGTCCAACTTCGGCTTAGGTCATGATCTCGCAGTTCACGAGTTTGAGCCCCACATCGGGCTCTGTGCTGAAAGCTCAGAGCCTAGAGGCTGCTTCAGATTCTGTGTCTCCCTCTCTCTCTGCCCCTCCCCCACTCATGTTCTATCTCTCTCTCTCTTTCAAAAGTAAATAAAACATTAAAAAAAATTTTAAAGAGATTTATTGAGTACCTATTATTTATTATAAAATTTGATTCAGGAAAGATATCAGGATTCTTATCTTCATGTTGTGAATGCTCACAAGTCAGTCTCATTATTTATTAATAAATCCTATATATATTCAGAAATTCCTGACTACAGTCTGAAAAATATATTCTACTTTATGATATTAACCACATTCATACATATAATGTATCAATAGATTCACTGTGTGATTATAATGAATACATATGTACATATATAGATACTACTAATGATTTTCATGGATGCTACATCAGGACTGTTTTTCCTTCTTCACATTTTTTTATTTGCCAATTTTAAACAATGCAAATTTTAAACTCTTATTATACTAATATATATTTTATACTTCTTTATTTTCTTTTATGAAGGAGCATAATTTAACTCATAAAAGCGAGCAATTTGTTTCAAAAGGCAAGATTAAAGATCCAATTTAATATGTATTTATAGACTGCCTTGATACTATTCAAATACAGAAGACTATGTAAAGTGAGAGAAGCATAATCCCAGCTGGTGTTTCTTTTCTTTGTTATTTTTTTTTCAAGTCCAAGCATATCAAATATTACATCGCCATTGTACATGGCAATGCATGAGGCCTGGGTTTCTTCTAGTGGTTTTGTCATAAACTCTTTGGTTTGATTTATACAACCAGTCAGATGATAGAAATCTCCTAGCTACAGTGAGGTTTAGCACTTTTTTAACTAAAAGAACTTTGATCATTTTCTCCTTTTAGAAAACACATTTTATTCCCCTGACATTTCTGACATCCTATGTCTTCTATTTTTGTGCTGGAATTCTGTTTCTAAGGCTCTGTTCATTAAACATGGGAGCTTCTTGGGGCTTTGTCCTTAGTCCTTTCCTTTTATATCTCTATTTTCCTAAGAAATATTCCTCTTCTTCCAGAGTCTGGAACACTATTACATTCCCTAATCTATCTCTGCAGTTCAGACTGTCTTTGGTACAGCTGTCTATTCAAACAGTCTACTTAAAAATCTCATAGAAATCTCAAAAGAACATCCTCAAAATCTATGTCTTCTGCAACTTTGCTAAACCTCCATTCCCCTAGTTTTGCAAGATATAATCCCATTAGTTATCCTTGGCTCCTGACAAAATATCCCTCACTCAGCCTTGTTTGGATTCCTTCAGTCCTACTTCCCCAAGGACCCTCAATCCTTCTGCTATTTCCGATCCTCATTGCCACACCCCAAGTCCAACTTCAATGCTTTCTTTGCTAGACTGCACAGACTCTGATACCTTCACAGCCACCCATCTTCTTGCGTCTACTTCCCCATCCTCACATATTGAATCACCACAATAACGCTAAAACTATCTTTTTCAATTGCAAAATAATCTCGTAATTTCCCCGATACAAACGAACCAATGACTTTCCATTGCCTTGAAATAAATTCTGGAATCTTTAACACGGATTATTATCATCTGTATGGTACAGATTCTATGTCCCTCTCCAGGCTCATCTTTTAGCCTTCTATATATTGCTTTCTCCACTGGAGCTTTACTGGGTTTTCCCAGTTTCTTGAACATCCCAGACTACCTGAAGCTCCCAGGTTTTTATACCTGTCAGTGTTTTTCCTCCTGGCTAAAAACTTATCTCCTATTTATTTAGCTAACTCATACTCATTTGATAGAGTTCAAGTATTTATTTGCTTATTCATACAAAAATTGTTGAGCTTCTTTATGTATCACACACAATAATAGAGGTTGGGAAAACAACTCAGCAAAGAAAACAAGGTGTCTTTTCTCCACCCACAAGCCTAGGTTACTAAAACCATATTCATAAAATGTCATGAATATTTTCACAGCCTAAGACAATTTTATTAATTATATTATTATTTTATTTATCTTATTTTATCTATTTATCCTATTATTTATTTAATATGTGTCTTTTCCACCAAATGGTGTACTCCAAACAAATATTCAATTGTTTAGTATATATTCAATTAATATTTTTCTAACTGACTTTTACATACTAAAGAAAAATCTGCAGGATGATTTCCAAACTCCCTGCCATTGTGTTTAATGCCACTAAAGTCCTGTCCGTAACGTCTCGCCTCTCTACTAAAACTCCCCACATTCTAGCCATAAATTACATGTCTTACACCACTTTGTGTTTCTTATTTCCAGCCTTTACACAAACCATTTCCTTTATCTTGAATGCCCCTTACTGACTTAATTTACTTGAATTTTTACTTTGAGTCTCGACTTTGTGAGTACATTTATAAAGCAAACCATACATTGTGAATCTAAATATCTGTTTGAGAAACTATGGATACAGATGCTAATTCTGAACATTTGACTGTAAGAGAAGAGGCCACATATCTCTTGATATTTGCATCATCTCCTAGTACATGGCAGATGAAGTAGATGACAAAGATTGCACTTGACATTGCCAAAGAATGAAAAGAGAGTTCCTGACCTCAAAAAATCCAGTACAGTGGAAGAGATAGAGTGGCTAATATGTATGATTATGGTCATGTAAAAAAGTGACACATGTTAAAGGAAATACAAGAAAAAGGAAATGAAACACATATATTTTTCTGGGTTATTAAAGAAAGTTTTGTGAAAGTAACAGTTTCATAAAAGTGACTCCATTAGGTAAATAAGATGCATGTGACAGTGGTAGAAGGTGAAGAATAGAGGTGAATAAACAAATAAATAAGTAAATTCCCAATAGTGACTTTGGGTTGGGTAAATAGGGAGGAGAAAATTTCTGAAAGAAGCATATTTGTAGAAAACACATTTGCATATTCGCACACACACACACAATTTGTACTTAGTTTTCTGGGGCCTGAAGCTTGTATAGTTATGGAGGCCACCTTTCAAAGATAGAATGCAAAATCACAAATACAATGTTTAGGTATAAGCCAAATATTCATTAGGATGAAAAAAGAGATTATACAATTTACAAAATGCTACAAATGTCACCAAATTTAGAAAATAACGGGATTTTTAAAAAAAATTATTCATAGGGCACAGTTTACACAAACAAAAATATGCAAATTTAATATAGAGTTTACTGAGTTTTGACATACATACAAACGTAAGTAATTAGCAATCCAGTCAAGATATAGAACATTGCCTTTAGCCCTAAGTTCCTTTATACCCCTTTCCAGTCAATTACCACTCCCAAAGGCAATCTCTGTTCCAATTTTTGTGGTCATAGATTTACTCTCTTGCTTAATCTTGAGTTTCACCAAGGGCATAATTCAGTATGAACTTTTTAAGTACATGGATGATCTCTTGCTGGAAATAATAATTTGGAAATTCATCCACACTGTTGCATGTATCAGTAGTCTGTTTTTAAAGCTGTGTTGTATTTCATTGTGATAATGTGCCACAGATTTCTTATAAATTCTATTAAGGAACATTTAAATTGCTTCCAGTTTAGGGTATTATGAGTTAAGACGCTATGAACATTTACACACTATGTATGCAGTTTTTATGTAGACACAAGTTTTCATTTAACATGAGTAAAAACCCAGGAGAGAAAGGAATGAGTCGTGGGGCCAGTTTGTGTTTAAGTATTTGAAAACCTGTCACACTGGTTTCTGAAATAGTCATGTTAATTTACATTCCCAACGGAAAATGGGGAGTTCCAGTTTTTCTGAATCCTTAGTCTGCTTTTAAATGTGAAATAGTACTTAAGTTTGCTTTAATTTACATTTCCATGAAATTTATGGATGCAGCCAATCTGTGCATAAAAAGATGCTCAACCTCAATAGATATCAGAAAAATGCAGAACATTTTTTTAATACTTTTATTTTTTATTTTATTTTAGAGAGAGAGAGAGAGCAGAAGCTGGGAGAGGGGCAGATAGAGAGGGGGACCAAGGATCCCAAGAAGGTTCCTGCTGACAACAGAGAGCCTGATGCAGGGCTGGAACTCAGGAACCATGAGAGCCAAAAGTCCAAGCTCAAATAACTGAGTTACCCAGGTGCCCCGAGAAAAATGCAGAACATTTTAATTTTGGTAAAATTAAACTGATAATTTCTTTTTCATTTTAGTGCTCTTTTTGCACTGTTAAAGAAAACTTTTCCTACACTGAGATTGGTTATTCATTCTCCCAGTGTGGGGATATTTGGATTGTTTTTATTTTGGGGACACTATCAGAAATGCTATAAACATTAGTACATGGTTGTAAAGATTTTCATACATTTGTACATTCAAATACAAGTCTTTGACGGGACATAATTATTCATTTACATTCATTACATTTCATTCCAGGGAAGACTACACTTCACCAAACTACTTTTTTGTGTGTTAAGTATCTGTTCACATTCCCTTTTAAATTGGGTTGTTGGTCTATTGATTTCTATATAATCTTCATGTATTATGGAATAAAATCCTTTTTGAAGTATGTGTATTGAGAATATGTTCCCTAAGTCTATGCCTTGGTTTTTTTCATATTCTTATCAGTGTTTTTGATGAGCAAAATATTTATTGTGGTGGAAATCAATTTTTCTATTTTTTCCTTTATATCTGATGACTTTTCGTCATATCAAAGACATTTTCCCAGCAATAAGATTAAGCAAATATTTTTCTATGATTTCTATGCATTTAGATTTAATGTTTATGTCTACGATCCCTCTTAGGTATTTGTATATGTTGTAAGGTAAGGCATTTGTGTATGTTGTAAGGTAAGGTAAGTGTAAGGTCAGTTGTAAGGTAAAATTTTTTTCCCATATGCATATATAGAGGTTCAAGCATATTTTGTTCAAAAAAATTGTCCATTCACTCTCATTGGAATACCTTGGAGCATTTGCCAAAAATCAATTTTCTATATATATGTAGAAGGTCATGTCTGGACTTGTTATTCTAATTGATCTATTTATCTATTAGCCTATATAACATTGACTTAGTTATAGTAAGTAGTAAGTTTCTTTGTTTTGTTGTGTTTTAGTAAACAACTTTAACTATATTAGGCAAAATATGCTCTATTAAAAAAGATTTTCAGGAAACTCTAAGAAAAACACCTATATTGAAAAAACTACTATCTTTATAAGAAAAATTGGTTAATATTGACCACTTTTATTCTCACCAGCAATGTAGGAATGGTCCAGGTTTTCAACATCTTTACCAGCATTTGCTTTTCTCATTATTTCTTTGTAGCCATTATAAATAAGTTCTTGATTACATTTCATTGTGGTTTTAATTTGTATTTTCCTAATGGTTAATGATACTAAATATTTTTTATGTGTTTATTTACATGTCCATATCATTTTCAATGAAATGCTGTTCGAATATTTTGCTCACTCTCTAATAGGTTTATTTAGTTGTCTTACTATTGAGTTTTGAGAGTTCTTTCTATCCTAATACTAGCACTGTCAGATATGTGGTTTGCAAATATTTTCTCTGTCTGTAGCTTGTATTTTTATCCTCTTTACAGGGGTGTCAAGTTTAAAAACTTTGTCTAGTCCTAGATTCTGAATGTTTTTCCTGATTTTTTTTCCTAAAGTGTTCATAGTTTCACATTTTACATTTAAGTTTATGATCAATTTTTTTTTTTTTACATTTTTTCAATGTTTATTTATTTTTGAGAGAGAGAGAGGGACAGAGTGAGAGCAGGGGAAGGGCAGAGAGAGAGGGAGACACAGAATTCGAAAGCAGGCTCCGGGCTCTGAGCTGTCAGAACAGAGCCCAAAGCGGGGCTTGAACCCACCAACCGCGAGATCATGACCTGAACCAAAGTCGGACCCGTAACCAACTGAGCCACCCAGGCGTCCTGCTTCATGATCCATTTTGAATTAAGGTCTGAGGTTTATATTGAGGCTTATTATAAAAACATTCGCTTTGTCTATGAAGTTCTAATGGCTCCATTTGTTAAAACAGCTATTCTTCCTCCATTAAATTGTTTTTCCTTTGTTGTCAAAATCAGTTGGGAATATTTGAGTGGGCTCTCTGTCTGGTCCCACAACACCTGTGGGGAAGGGGCAGGGAAAGGTATTAGGGATTAGCTACATCATCTCACAGCATCTCATTAAGTCTCACACCTACCATGTGGAGGAGGTCTAGAGGCTCAGCTCACCTTGGGCTCTGCTGGCACACTACCCTAGTTGGGGAATCAGAACACTACTTGCTTCTGCTCGGCAGGGTACAGAAGATCAACCCCCTGCATGTTGTCAGCACCACCCAACTGGGGAAATCAGAGTGAGGGTTGTTGCTTCAATAGAGGGGAGGGGTATGACTGGGTAGAATATCTGCTTTCCATCTCTCCTCACGGAACTCACTAGTGAGGGCAATTTTTCATTTGTGTTTGAACGGGAAAGGGTAAGTGTTTTCTGTTTTCTGAATGTTTTCTGTTTTACTTGATTTTTTTCCTGATCCATTGAGTCGGAGGAACAAGCTTTTCCTGCAGGTGTTTCTATCTGTGCCTATTGGTGATTATCTTGGAGTTTTCTGCAATACAGGGAAAACAGGGAACTTGCTGCTATGTTGTTGGCCAAGTCTTGAAATCCCTAGGCAGTCCGCCTTCTTTCTGGCTTCAAGAATCTTACTTTGCTTATTTGTGCTGTTATGTCCAGGACTTCAGAGTTGTGAGAGGGAGGACCTAGGAAGAATGATGGTACTCCATCTTGCACAGAGCTGAGGTCTTTCGAATACTTTTATCTTTTCATATGAGACTCTAAGTATTGAGTATACGTAGGCATTAATTGCACATGTAGTACTTCCATTCTAAATATATAATTCTTCTGGTACATGCAATTTCTCTGGCAATCTTAAATATATATATTTAAGGATTATATTAATCCTTAATTGTGAACATTTCACAACTTATGATAAAATCATATAACTAAAAGTCGCAGATTCTAATCCAAATATATTTTAAATATTCCTCTTTTTTGTAGAAATATCTTGGAACAAGACCTGATGCACACAAATGAGAGAATTAGATCCATCTTTCCATATTAGTATTTAAGTAAGTAGATTTTAAACGTTACACTTATACCAAATTAATGTTTTCAAGTTCTTCTGATCTTTTTAATGAAGTTTTCCTGTGATATTTTTCTTCCTGTAGTTTTGAGGATATATACATCTGTTATATAATTGTTTTTTTTTTCACTAGCTGTTGTTCTATTTATAGTACATCAGTGATACATTTGCAATGGTGCTATTACATAAAGCCACAAAAATACCTAGATTAGTACGTTATAAATGATTATAAACCCTCTGTGGACCTCTTATGAATTAAGTAATCTCTTAGGTCACATTCTGGATCCCAGACTGGCTTCATATTCATTCCTTATTTTCTAATTGCAGGTTACAGATGTTTAAATGTATTTCTTTCTTCTGTAGAACTAGCTCCTTTCCTCTGAGGCTACTGAAAATAAGCTCTTTTCAGTGTAAGGATTTTATCACTAATTACCAATGGAAAATAGGGCATAACAAAAGGCAGTCAATATGCAACACGCTTCCAGAATCTTACATAGCCACCGCCCCCCCTTTGTTGCTCTAGTTGTTTCCTCTTTATTTCCCCCTTTGAAAAAGAACCAGAATCATTTATTTCCTGCTTCCTCCATTCTATTACTACAAGAAAAACTGATTTCTCCTCTTTCTCTCTTGAGTCCCATACAACCTCAATTTGACTTTCCTCTAACATAACCAAAAGTTACTACAGAAATCTACTGTTATGGTGCTTTGCTTAGTCCCAGTTAGAATTACAGAAGTGTTTCCAGCAATCTCACCATACTCTTTATTTATTTAAAAAAGAAAAAAGTCGCCCTAGACTATGTGCTTTTACAAACCTATTAGCATTTGTAATATTTGGAAAACAGAAGAGGTAGTGATAGTAGCTGGCGAGTTATTGTAACACATTTTCTGCTGTCCCTCGTGATAGAAATTCTGCCAAAGATTAGAGAATGGAATAACAAATAAAGAATCTCAACTTTTGAAAACTACCAGTCACATTTACTATGAATATAAATATGTTTTCAAATATTTCATCTACTTGCATAGGCCCTTTCCAAGGTTTGAAGATGGATGAAACAATGTGCTTAAATTGTTGAATATCAGATTACAAGATATACACACACACACACACACACACACACACACACATATGTATACATACACATATATATATCTTACATATGTACATACATACATATATAAGATATATGTTTTATAAAAATAAAACACTTAATTACATTCAGTTTAAACTGCTCTTTCCAACGGAAAAATTTAATTGATTTAAAAAATCAATGCAATCCACCATGTCAACATAAAAATCATCTGATGTAGAAAAACACTTGAAAAAATCCAACACCCATTCAGTATAAAAACTCTCAGTAAACTAGGAGTAGAGAGGAATTATCTCAATTTTGAAAAAGTATGTACAAAAAGCCTACAGCTAACATCATACTTAATCATGAAAGACTGTTTACTGTTCTACAAAGATGGAGAATAAGAAAGGAATGTCTGCTCTAACCACTCTTATTCAACATATGACTGCAAGTTCTAGCTGCTAAAACAAAGAAAGAATAAGAAATAAAAAGCAGAAGATTGGAAGGAAGGAAATAAATTTGTCTTTGCATATGACATATTAATCTATGTAGAAAATATGAAGGAATATTTAAGAAAAAATACTCCTAGAACCAATAAGTGAGTTCATTATGATTGCAAGATGCAAAATCACACAAAATACTGCATTTCTTAAATTAACAATTGACCTATGGAAACAGTTATACAAATACAATGTCATTAAAATTACTCCAAAGAAAATAATGTATATTGGGTTAGCAAATGAAATATATGCACTTAATAAAATATATACTGTATTTGTACTGTGAAAATCACAGAATTCTGATGAAAGAAATGAAAAAAGACCTAAGTAAATGGAGTGACATAATGTGGTCATGGATTGGAAGTAATAATACAGATTTTACTTAAATGAATCATAGGTGTAATGCAATTCCAACCTAAACCTAAGCAATGTGTTTTTTTTGCAGACATATAAAAAGTGATTACAAAATTTACAGAATAGCTAAAACAATTTTCAAAAAGAAGAATAAAGTGGGAGGAATAATCCTTCTAATATTAAAGCCTCTGACATAGCTACAGTAATCAAGACAGTGTGATGTTTGGAGAGAAATAGACACATAGATCAAAGGAACAGAATAGAGGACCCAGAAATAGATCCACTCAAATATTTCCAACTTATTTTTAACAGCTGAGCAAAAGCAATTTAGTGGAGGAAGGATAGACATTTTGACAAATGAAGCAATTGGAAATCCATAGGCAAAGAAACTGAACCTCAATCTAAATTTCAGAGCTTCACTCAAAATTGATCACAGACTTAAATGTAAAACTAAACATTCTAGAAAAAAATCTTTTTAGAAAATTTTTGGAAATCGGTCTAAGACAAAGAGTTCTTCAACTTGATATCAAAAGCAAAATCCACAAAAGGAAAGATAACGATGTTTGACCTCATCAAAATTTTAAAACAACTTGTTCCATGGGAAATCTTGTGACCAGGATGAAAAGACAAGCTAAGGAACATGAGGAAATATTTGTGATCCACATAACTGACAAAGGACCAATATCTAGAATGTATAAGGGATTCTCAAAAGTCAATAGTAAAAACAAACAATCTCATTAGAACATGGGCAAAGACACATCAAACATTGCTTGTGGGATTCTAAAATAGAACAATTACTCTGGTAAAGGGAATGCTAGTTTCTTACCAAACTAAACATTTTCAAAAAACTCAGCAATTGCATACTTGGGCATTTGTCTCAAAGAAATCCAACGTTATGTTCACACAGATGTTTATATACATTTTTTATAAACAAATGTTATAATATTATTTATAATGGCCAAATACTGGCAGCGTCTCAGATGTTCTCAATTGGTGAATTGTAAAATAAACTATGGTATATCCATACCATGAATTACTATTCAGCAATAAAACAAAACTGCTGCCACATCAAACTTGGATAAATCTCAAGGGAATTATGCTGAGTGACATAAATCCAGTCTCAACAGGTGAAATACTACATGATTCTATTTATATAATAATCTTTTGTTAAATTTTTTTAAACCTTTATTTATTTTTAAGACAGAGACAGAGCACGAGCAGGGGAGGAGCAGAGAGAGAGGGAGACACAGAATCTGAAGCGGGCTCCAGGCTCTGAGCTGTCAGCACAGAGCTCAACATGGGGCTGGAACCCACGAACCACAAGGTCATGACCTGAGCCGAAGTTGAATGTTTAACCAACCGAGCCACCAAAGTACCCCTGTTTACATAACATTCTTGAAATGACAAAGCTATTTAGATTAAGAACAGATTAGTGGTTGCCAGGGAAGGAGGGCAATGGCTGTACCTATAAAAGTAAGGCATAAGGGACCCATGTAATGGAACTGTTCCGTATCTGGATTGTGGCAGACACAGAAACTTATACATGTGATAAAACTGTACAGAACCAAAGTTACACACAGTCACACACATATACAAAGTGCATATAAAACTGATGAAATCAGAATAATGTTGGTAGATTGTATCAACGTCAATTTCCTGGCTATGACATTACAGGCTAGTTATGCAAAATGTTACCTCTGAAGGAAACTGAGTAAAGGGTATGCCGAATATCTCCATATCATTTCTTATAACTGCATGTGAATCTGTTATCACAAAATTTAAAAAAAAATTAAAGAAGTCATCAATGTGTACGATTAGATATTGTTTTGGGGTAACAGGAAATAGACTGGAAGTAAAGTCAAAAACAAAATCAATAGTTATCTCTAGGGAAAAAAATCATTCGTACCTTCTAAATGTCTCCCATCCATCTTTTCTCTCAGCCTTATCTGGATTAGACCCCATGTTCCATAGTCATAATATTCCCTTGCTTACTTTCACCTTCCTTGCTCTCTCTCCCTTCCTCACACTTTCCTGGCAAAAGTACCAGCTTTGGTTACCTCCAACTCTTCAGAGACGCCAAGAGACTTTACCCTGTCCCTGAGAAGGCTGTGACTGGGTCGAAACACACAACCTTAGTGATTGGACTCACTTTGTATTTATGATCAAAAACTCACATGGGCCTGCAGCGCCGCCTATACAACCTCTGTACTTCCATTGTTTATTCTCTCTCCCAGTCTCCTGGTTACACATTTCAAATCTTTGCTTCTCTTCTCAAAAGTCAAGAGCCTTTTTTTCTGCTCGTTATCTAATTTGGCAATTTTGTTTCTTTTCTCCCTTAGAAAATGAAAACAAAAAGGAGAGAAGTTCCACATATGCCAAGCTTCCAAATGCCTTTGTTTTTTTCTATTTATTTTTAAGATAGAATATCTCATTATGTATCCATGCCCAGAATTTTACATGGGCATGGTTTGCATTCCTTCTTGACTATTCAAGTTGAAGTCCAAAACTTCCATTACTTAGTTAGGACTCCTGGATGGCCCAGTTGGTTGAACATCCAACTCTTGAGACTCTTGATTTTGGCTCAGGTCATAGTCTCACAGGTCAGTTTGTAGGATCAAGCCCCATGTCACTGCCAGTGCAGAGCCTGCTTGGGATTCTCTCTCCTTCTCTCTCTGCCCCTCCCCCTGCTTGTGTTCTGTCTGTCTCTCAACATAAATAAATAAACTTTAAAAAAATTCCATCTACTGGATGATACAAACAGGCTACACTATTTTCCATACAGAAAAATCCCTTCCTTGACCTCCCTCTTCTCCTTTAGTTACTGACCTAATATCATTTGGAAAAATACCTCTCAAAAAGTCATTACCTCCTCTCCAGGTTTTTGCATTTAAACCTACTCCAATTAGATTTTCTCACCAAAACTGCTCTTGTTAATGTTATCAAGGCCCTCCACACTTCCAAGTCCAATGACTGGTCCTCACTTTGAACTATCAACAGTATTTGACACTATTAACACATTAATTTAAAAAATACTTTATTGACCTCATGGACAATAATCTCTATAGGTTTTCTTTCTATATCACAAACCACATCTTAGGCTTCTTTGGAGTTTCTTCTTCCTCTTCCCTATCACTAAATGTTGGAGTTGCCCACGACTCGGTCCTGGGATCTCTTTTGTTTCTCTGACTATATTCATTTCCAAGTGACCTGCTCCTGGCTTCCATATGAGTCCCAAATACCACGTATATGACTGAATTTCTATCTTCGGTCTTGATTCTACCCTGAATTCTAGACACATAAATACAATCCCTTCTTTACCTCTTCATTTAGATGTTTATAAAACACCACAAACTTACCATGTACACTAGAGAATTCTTACTTTCCTCCAAAAATCTTATTTCTTTTTTGTCTTTCCCATATTGGGAAATGGCCTCTCCACCCAACCTTGTTCAGACCAAGACTCTGGAGGCATAATTGGTTTCTTTCTTTCTCTTACACTCTACATCCAATCATAATCACATCCTATAATTTCTATATGCAATATATATCTAGAATCTGATCACAATTTACCAGCTTCAATTCGTTTTCTAAAAATCTCTTTTCAGGCCACCATCATCTTTTCTATGCTCATGCAATAACCTCCAAACTTGTTTCCCTGTCATTTTCTTTGTTACCTAAGGGCTATTCTCCACAACACAGCTAGAATGATTCTTTTTTTTTTTTTAATGTTTAGTTTTGAGATGGAGACAGAGCATGAATGGGGGAGGGTCAGAGAGAGAGGGAGAGACAGAATCCTTAGCAGGCTCTAGGCTCTGAGTTGTCAGCCCAGAGCCCGATGCGGGGCTTGAACTCACGGGCCACGAGATCATGACCTGAGCCGAGGTTGGACACTTAACTGACTGAGCCACCCAGGTGCCCCTAGAATGATTCTTTTAAAAGATACATCAACTTATCTGTATTCTCAGGGTAGCAGTGGACCAAAATTCATGTAGAACTTCAGCCTGGCTTCACGTTGTATTATTGAGATTTTAAGGTTATCTCATCCAGCCACATCATTTGGCTTAACTAAAGTAAAGAACAGATTTCTCTATGGCAAATAAGTAGACACAAATTTAACAGGACTATAGATACAAATAACAAAATTA
Organism: Acinonyx jubatus; assembly: GCF_027475565.1. NCBI lineage: Eukaryota > Metazoa > Chordata > Mammalia > Carnivora > Felidae > Acinonyx > Acinonyx jubatus. The sequence continues at coordinate 46,934,466 of NC_069391.1, forward strand.
GCCAAATGGACCTATGTAGAACACCATGTTTAAGAACTGAAAATATACTTTTTCTTTCAATCATATGTGAAACATTTACAATATTTGATATTATAAATCATAAAGCCAATCACAAAAATTTTTTCTAGAGACATTCATTGCTCTGGAAATCACATAAGAAATGTCTTAAAAAGATGGCTAGAAAATACCCAAGTATTTGGAAATTAAGAAATACATTTCTAAATACACCCCTGGTCAAAGAAGAAGTAATAATCATTACTATAAAATATTTTGAGTTGAGTGATGAAAATATTACATATAAAAACTGGTGAGAACGACAGCACTGAAAATAGAGGAGGAGTGAATCTTGGGGCTCTGACCCTTCACATACACACACACACACACACACACACACACACACACACACTAAAAAAGTAATAAGCTGGAAAGAACTATCCGAATCAATGTTTTCTGCATTTTGGAATTTAGTAAAAAACTTACAACAGTAAGGGGAAAGCTTAAGACAGAAAACAACTACTGCATTATGTGAGAGCACTGTGGCACTTCAAACTGCCCCCCTCCCATCTCCCACCTACCAGATTGGCGGTGGCCACAAGATGGCAGCCCATACATGTTCCAGGTTGCTACTAGTGTCAAATGGTGCAAAAATAGGCCCAAGTCTCAAAGAACTGTGTTTTGTGTTTTGAACTACCCGGTTCCCTCAAAGACTGCCATAAAGGCTTGCTTTTGTTTCATGTGACTTGAAGGGTTCCCGGGGTGGCTAGGGTGGCTTCCTTGGTGGTTTCTGTCAGAAGCATATGAAGGCGAAAGTCCTGGCTGCAGCAGCCTGGGACCAGGAATAACAAGAAATAAGACAGGTTTCCCAGATAAAGAGCCTAAAAAGGAAGAGGTTGGGAAAAGAGGTGAAAAATAAAGGCTTTTAAAAGCTCACTCACACGCTGGGTAATGGAGAAGTCCATGTGCATAAACATGGTTGAATGCGTGTTCAGAAAAGGCTTGAGAAGACTCTAAGCTTTCCCTCTGGCTGGACTTCAGGTTCCATGTAAGGCTGAGGTAGTGTTAAAAGACCTGGATAACGGAAGGAGTGAACCAAGATAAAGCCAGTCTGTAAAGATTGGGAGAATTTTTCTCTTTATTCCCCAACCCCCCCTCCTCTTCTCATCTTGGTTCTAAGCATTTAAGGAAATTGTTACAACTCCAGCTGACCTCTAAACTAACAGAACACAGACCTCAGTGGCCCCATATGATGAAGACTACAAACTTATATGCAATACTTTAGAAAAGATATTAAACAAATACCAACAAAACCAACAACTTCCTGTATATGTACAAAAATCATTCTGTGTTGTATTATAGACCTAAATGTCACAGGCAAAATTGAAAAATATTTGATGTCAATGCAGAGGACATCTTCATTACCATGGAGTAATGAAAAATTTGTATTAGACAAGATACAAATACTAATATAAGGGAAGAGACCAATAAATTGACTCATCTAAAATTAAGAACTCTAGTTCACCAAAATACAGTATCAAAGAATGAAAATGCAAGCCACCAAGCGAGAGAAAATATTGGCAATACATATAACTGAACCATATTCATATCCAGATTAAAATTTTTAAAAATAAACAATAAAAAACTCCTCTAAACAAAACAAATAGAAAACAACGGGTAACGGACTAACTTGGTGCTTTACATAAGAGGAATCGAAATGACAATAAATATAAGAAAATGTACTCAATAGTGGTAATGATAGGACAAATTATCATTGTCACTACAATAATGTATACGTACACACCTCCAAATTTAGCATAGTTTGCCAACTGATGGCAAATATTTAGTGTCCTAAAAGTGTGGCTTCGAATAGGTGTAAATATGAAAACAGTTTGCCACTATGCAGTTAAGTTCATGGTCAGCATCACATGGCACAGAAATTACTCAGGTGTTTGCATATGTAGTAGAATCTTTGTACACAATTTTTATAGCAGCATCGGTGGTGACAGGTTAAAGCTGGAATCCATCTGCATATTTACCAGCACTACAGGAGATAAACAGTTATATTTTGACATAGAACTACTTCTCAACAATAAAAACAAGCTATATCCAGTAGCATTGGATGAATTTACCAATACAAAATTGAATGATAGAACCAGCGCATGAAATGAAAATGCCAATGATTTTATTTTTACAGAGGTCAGAAAGAGGCAAACCTACATTAAATTATAAAGGAGCTCATACAGATGTTTAAAGTCTACAGAAAAGCAAATAAACGATCACTAATAATGACAGAATAATGTGTGGTAGTTATTTGGATGCTCACTATCGTACTGTTAGTTTAAATGTATGTATTAAGTTCTATGTTTTTGTTATATGGTTTACATTTTAGGGTAAGAAGCAGTCGTAGAATATATTTGAAGCAAATATATCAAAATGCAAGAATAGCTTGTGGTGTTAAGAATAGAACATTCTTCTCTTGTAGGCATATTGTCCAGGAAGTTATTTTACATGGAAGTGAATGGGACATGATATGGCACACACATTCTTGGGCAGCTGCTCTCGCACTGCTCAAGTATATGACATAGGTGTACATAGAACACCTGGGAACTAAAAGGAGTGTGAGAGTTGTGCTTCCTAAGCACTCCCAAGTGTAAGGGGTTTATTATTATCTTGTAGCTAACTGTACCCTAGGCTGATGTGGCCTGGGGATATACCTAACATAGTAACATTAGGCAAATAAATGCAAGCCTTGCTGTTTTATATTCGGTATTTATCCAATCCATCTTTCTATCCATAATTAACGGAAAAATCATTTTTGGAAACCACCTAATATATTATTTTTATCTTCAGTTAACATTTATAGTATTATGTATGGGAAGTAAGATGCTCAGTAAAGAAAATTGGGAAAATAGAGAGGCGCCTGGGTGGCTCAGTCTGTTAAGCCTCCAACTTCGGCTCACGTCATGATCTTCAGGTTTGTGGGTTCAAGCCCCGCGTCAGGCTCTGGGCTAACAGCTCAGAGCCTAGATCCTGCTTCAGATTTTGTGTCTCCCCCTCTCTCTCGGCCCCTCCCATTCTCATGCTCTCTCTCTGTCTCTCAATAATAAATAAACGTTAAAAAATCAAAAGAAAAAAAAGAAAATTAGGAAAATAGAGATAAGCATGCTGAAACCTAAATGACAAGGTAGTTCCAACATCTAGATCATTAGTCAAGCAGTATGTACTGCATATATCATACATCTATATTATTGTTATTATGTGAAAAATATCTGTATATAAAAAGGTCAACTCTTTGGCCTTGATATTGTAAATAATGCCCTGGTTCATGATTTACCTTTAACTTGCACAGTGTTTTTCAAGGCAATTTTTAAATTTAACATTTTTATGTAATCACTTCTATTGGAATTTTTAATTATAGTCTTTATCTTTGGTGTCATGTTTTGCAAGCCCTTACTATCTCTAATTTACAAAGCTATTCATAGTTTTGTCTAGGATGTTTCTGGGTTACATTTTTAATGTTTTTAATGTTTACATGCAATATAACTGGAATTTGTTTTTATTTATTTTTGAGGAAAGGACATAATTTTATTTTTCACTAAGAATAGCAACCAAATATCCTAACACCATTCTGTAAGTAACCTATCCATTTACTGCTGATTTCACATTGTATCTTTGTGACAATATAAGTGCCAATGCTTACCTTTGCCTTTATGTTAGTCTTACACATTTTTCCATTAATAAACTGCACTGTTGCTTGAATACAATAGGCTTTAATTATCAGAAGGCTATAGCACATTAAAAACATTTTTTTTAATATTTACTTTTGAGACAGAGAGCAGAGAGAGACAGACAGAGCGCAGGTGGGGGAGGGGCAGAGAGAGAGGGAGACACAGAATCCGAAACAGGCTCCAGGCTCCTAGCTGTCAACACAGAGCCTGATGCAGGGCTTGAACTAGTGAACTCGTGAACCGTGAGATCATGACCTGAGCTGAAGTCATATGCTTAACGGACTGAGCCACCCAGGTACCCTGGCTGTAGCATATTTTAAAATATGACATGTCATTTTATTAAAATTTTCACTTCTTTCTTGACTATTCTCAATTTAACAGAAATATTTTACAATCATATTATCAAGTTCCAAAAATATCTCTCTGATTATGTTTGCAATTGTACTTACGATTGTCTTAGGAGAGGATCTTTCTCGTTTTGAATTTTTGTCATCTTTCCTTGATATGGTCTCTTCTTTTATTCGAATAACTCATTAAATATCTTACCTTACATTTTTTCTGACATCAATCTTAAATATTTCTAGTGGAGCTTACCAGTATTATTTTAGACTTTTGCTTGTTTTAGATATAAGAACTCTTATAATTTTAATTTTTTCATTTGACTTTCTAACAAATGATTGCTGTGAAATTATTTCTTATGATCACTACATTCTGAATATGTATTTTCTTTGTAGCACTCAGGTTACTTATTATTTTGAGTCAAGATATACTTGGGCACATGTATCTTTCCATGAAATTTATCAGCTTCCAGATGGTGGATACCTTCAAGAAAATAATTCAGTCTCTTTCCTTGATCTAAACTGTTTTCTATTCCATAGAAATTCTATATTTCTATAGAATATTCCATATTTCTGTTAATAACAGAAATATGTATCCTTGCCTTTATGGTCTCTTCTTCACATTTATCATTTTCTGAGTTTTGTCTTGATCTCTGTTTTTTTTTCCCCAGTGGATTCTTTTTAAAAATTGGGGACAAAAGCTATGAAAAGTTACATTATCCAGTTGTTTACCTCCTCATCTTTCTTTAACTCACGCACTCAGGCTTTCTCCTGCTGCACTCCACCAAAATTGTCCTCTTCAAGATGACAGAGTGTGAGTGGGGGAGAGCAAGAGAGGGAGACACAGAATCGGAAGCAGGCTCCAGGCTGAGAGCTGTCAGCACAGAGCCCAACGCAGGGCTCGAACTGAGGGACTGCGAGATCATGACCTGAGCTGAAGTTGGACACTTAACCAACTGAGCCACCCAGGCGCCCCTTAAGTGTTCATCTTAGCTTGGGTTTTCTCCAGAAAGCAGACACTGGGCTTGCATGCAGGTGGTTTAATCTGGGAAGTAATCTCAGGGAACAGCAGTAACAGGCTGGGAAGAATTAAAAGGGAAGGAGGGAAAGCCAGTATGAGGGTACAGTATGGAGCAGCTCAGCGCTTCAAGCAAGTGAGGAACAATCTTGTTGGAATCCTTTGAGGTGCTCAAGAAAAAGAAGCCTCAAAATTCTTATACTCAAGGGATGGAAGAGGGGACAATTAATCCATCAACTCTCTTGTTGGTCAAGGACGGTCACAGAGGTGTAAGTCGGTTGAACTTTCAATTTTGTACCTGTATGTAAGTGCTGAGCAGAACCACAGGCGGTCCACTCCGCTTAGTCAGAGAAGTCTTAGGACAGAAAGGAAGAGAGGAGTATGTCTAGATTTTGATAGAAAATACTTGAATAAAACAGACACAACTCCTGCCTGCAAAAAAATTATATTTTATTTATTTTTTTAAAGTTTATTTATTTTGAGAGAGAGAGAGAGAGAGAGAGAGACCACACGCAAGCTGAGGAGGGGCAGATTGAAAGGGAGAGAGAATCCCAAGCAGGCTCCATGATGTCAGTGTAGAGCCTAGCCTAGGGCTTGATCTCACGAATCATGAGATCATGACCTGAGCCAAAATCAAGAGTGGGATGCTTAACCGATTGAGCCACCCAAGCACCCCCCGAAATTTATATTGTAGTAGAAAAGAGATTCAATAAAGATAGCAGTGAAAGCATGGGAACGCAAACCATTAGAAAGGGTAACCAGGAGAAAGAGTCACATGGGATAGACTAGGATATTTTATACTGAAACTGTTGCTTTCGATTAGGTGAATACTGGTGTGGGCAGTGGATGTGAGTAAAAGTGGAATGATCTGGTAGCTATTAGGGGGATTACTTGGTGAGATGAAAGAAAGCTCAAAAAGAAACTTTCTAAGTGGTCTTAACATGGTATTTAAGGTTATTCCCAAATTCAAATCAGACTATACGCACTTCTTCATTTTCCTCAGAATAAAGTATAAATAACTTATAAATACTATGAAGCCCATAGAGGATCTGGGCATTGCTTAGAGTTATTCTAACATTATTCTAAAGTTATTCCAACTTTTCCAATCCTGGTGAAGTCTATACTTCCATTCAGACTGAACTATTTTCATATCCCTGAATGCAAAATACTTTCTTGAATCTTCAGGGACTTTTGTACATTTTGTTCCTTCTTTCTATACAATAGCTTTATTCATCCAACTCTCTGCCCTCAATACTTCCTCTGATCTTGCATATTCACCTTTATCTTTTTAAACTTTTTATTCAAATTCCAGTTAGTTGTCATATAACGTGATTATTAGTTTCAGGTGTACAATATAGTGATTCAGCACTTGCATATAATACCCAGGGGTCATCACAGCAGGTGCCCTCCTCAATCCCCATCACCTATTTCACCCATCCCCCCCCTGCCCAACTCCCCTCTGGTGACCACCAGTTTGTTCTCTATAGTTAAGAGTCTGTTTCTTGGTTGCCTCTCTCTCTTTTTTTTTCCCTCTTGGCTCATCTGTTTTGTTTCTTAAATTCCACATATGAGTGAAATCATATGGTATTTGTCTTTCTCTGACTTCTTTCACTTAGCATAATACTCTCTAGCTCTATCCATATTATTTAATTGGCAAAATTTCAGTCTCTTTTATGGCTGACTAATATTTCATTGATTAGCAAGTTATACTTCAGAATGCATTTAGAAATTGTTAAGACACATTTATTATATTATGTTCTTCTTCCTTTAAGTCATTTATGCCCATTACAGTATTATTAGCTCCTCAAAAAACCTCTTTTTTCATTTCAATATTTCCCACTTGTGTCATCTTTATCTCATATTTCAGAGCCAATATATTCTTGAAATTTTTAGAGGACAGAGCAAGAATTTTATACAAGTTTCTTCCTATTTCTGCTATAATATTTTATTTTTGGTCCTCAGTACAGTGAATCTTACATTAATTTTTTTCCTACATGGAAAAGCAATTACTATAATTAAAGACAAACAAACAAATGACAAACTCAGAAAGCATATTTAAAACTCAATCAAGAGTTTTCTGCAAGTCAGTAAGAAAATGGTTGACAATCTAATTAAAAATAGAAGATCTGAAGTTTTAATTCAGAGAAAAGTAAATATAAATAACTTTGAAATGCATGAGAAGAAACCCTCTATGATTCATAATGAGAAGCACAAATTATGGGGCTCCTGGGTGGCCCAGTCCTGGGTTAAGCTTCTGACTTGATTTTGGCTCATGTTGTGATCTTACAGTTTGTGAGCTCGAGCCCTGCATCAGGCTCTGTGCTGACACTGTGGAGCCTGCTTGAGATTCTCACTCTCTATCCCTCCCTCTACCCACCTCAAAATAAATAAATAAACTTAACAAAAAAGAAACCCACACAAATTAAGAATACAAACAATAGCAATCTTTCATCTGTCAAATAACTCATGATCAAAAATATTTTTTACTTGTGGAAAAACACAAATTTATTTATTGAGCTTTATGTGATAATAAAACCTATAAAAATATCAATGCATATATTCTTCAAATTAAAATTCCACCAGAAGTTTGGATATCTAGTCTGAAACCATTAAGCCAAAATATAATGCAAAAAAGCATCTATGATTTGACATTATTAAAGTGAAATGATAGTTCAGTGATACTCTATACAAAATACTGATTGAGAACTTTGAAATATATCCATGTCCATTAAATCATCTGAGCTCCCACTGAACCTGTCATTTCTACCTCCATGTTTTATATGGTTCTTTTTCTTGCCATTACTTAGTTCAAGGCCTCATCTTCTGTCTCTTGAAAAAAAGTAGTAGTTTCCTCCCTTCTCTCTCTGGCTTAGCTATTTTTCTAAAATATAGATTGAATTTTACTTTAACATATTCTTTACTGGTATAGAATACATCAAGATCAAATTTCTTATGGCATTCAAGGCTCCAGTTGAATCTCACTTTTTACCACCATGCCTATCCTTGAGTTACACTGCTATTTTGAAGAAGAGCATCTTTCTTTTCTGACTCAATGATTATGCATGATTTTCCTTTGCTTAGAGTTTCCTTATGTCTTCTGTTAATTACATAATTCTACTTATTTGTTACCACTGGGTGAAAAAACAATCATTCTCTTGTCTTTTCTTCTTCTACAGTTGTTTTTTAATTTATTTAAAAAAAATTTTAAACATTTATTCATTTTTGACAGACAGGGAGAGACAGAGCATGAGTGGGGGGAGGGGCAGAGAGAGGGAGACACAGACTCTGAAGCGGACTCCAGGCTCTGAGTTGTCAGCACAGAGCCCGATGTGGGACTCGAACTCATGGGCCGCTAGATCATGACCTGAGTCCAAGTAAGCCACCTAACCCAACTGAGCCACCCAGCTCCCCTTTTCTTTTACAGTTTTACACACATTAGTGCCTAATTGTTTTTCCTGCGTCCCCACACTGCTCTGGTTTCCTTGATGGAAGGGATATGTTTTACTTATAATCATATCTCCTTCATTGACAACCGATCAAATGTTTGTTGAATAAATAAATGCTTTGAAATGAAAAACAAGGATTATAGCCATTTGATTACTTTGTCATTTTATAGATTTACTAATGTATAATTGAAGTATTTTAACCTGCACCTATTTAAAGTATATAATTTGGGGGGGGGGGTGGGGAAGGATGGGCAAAACGGGCATAGAGGAGTGGGAGATACAGGCTTCCAGTTATGGAATGAATAGTCATGAGAATAAAAGGTACGGCATACGGAATATAGTAATAGTATTGTAATAGTGATGTATGATAACTTGACCAATGGCAGCTATGCACTTCAGGTGAGCATAGTATAATGCATAGAGTTTTCAAATCACTGTGTTATATACCTGAAACTGATGCAACATTGTGTGTCGACTATGCTTCAATTTAAAAATAAATAAATAACATATAATTTGATGAGTTTTGACGAATCTATAAACTCCTGAAGTACTTACCACAATCAAGATAATGTACATTTTGGCCCCAAAAGTTTACGCCTCTTTCTAATTCTTCCCCGCTCAATCCTCTCAATGTCTCTAGGAAACCATTGATCTGCTTTCTGTCTCTACATTAGTTTTCATTTTCTAGAATTTTATTTGAATGGAATCATACATATGTACTCTTTTTTATTTGGCTTCTTTCTTTCATCATATTCTTTTTAAGAGACCTCATGATGCCACATGTATCGATAACTAGTCCCTTTTTCTTGTTGGTAACATTTTATTGTATTGATATACCAAAATTTGTTTATCTCTTCACGAGTTACAGGACATGCATCAAAATGAATTAGCACCGGAAAACTTCACGCATACTTTAAATGTTATTTTGACTTGTGACTCATGTTTAGACTGTGGTGCCTCTTTTTAAAAAAATTCATTATGTAAAACATTTCTTTGTTAAAACAGAATGAAAACAGAAGCTCCCATGAGTTTTAAGGTCTGAGCTCAAAACTGGTATAACCTCAATTCAACTAAATGTATTTTCAATGCAAGTCATAAATCCAGCATAGATTCAAGGGAAGGGAGGGACAGACGCAACCTCTTGTGGAAGGAATGTCATGTGTCACTTTGTGTCATCTTTGTCCATAATCTATCATAAGAGAATTGACAGAGTTCTCAGACCAGCAGAGAAATGGATGTATGAATTGTGTGATATTAACACAGATGAATAAATACATCTAAATGAGCACTGTTCTTTTTAAGGTAGTCAATTTGGAACCAATGCTTTAAATTTTAGTATTATATCAGTTCCCAAAATATTGAGAATTACAAGGTTGTGCATAAAGTGTTTTCCCCTTATTATGACTCTTCATTTTGTGACTAAAACAAAGCAAGCAATTAAAGCATTAAACCTTCCAAAATCGTCAATGTGAAGAAGAATATGCTTCTGAGGCAAAGGCTCTATAGAAAAGTGATAACATCTATTTCTTTTTCAATTAATTTTTCAGCTAGAGGGGGTAAAAATCAGATTTGGGGATTTTTGGTGAAAGTCTAGCAACAGGTAGTCTTAATAAAAACGAGGAATAAAAACAAGATGGTGACAGAGAAAAAATAACCATGCATTTCTCCTTACCATCTTGCTTTCCCAAATATGTATTTTCTGCCTTTGTTCCATGGTTTAAAAACAAATCAAAGAGCTAAGCACCCAAATGAAGACAATCAGAAGAACAGAACCAAAGAGCTGTGAGTAAAGAGCATAACCAGACACAGCCAGAAATATCTAGGGAAACTAGACCACGGTGTCAGAGGACATGCAACAGAGAAATTTGGGAAGCCATAACAGAAAGAGTACATATTTCTTTCCCATTTTTCTTAAGGTGAAGGGGGATCCTTTATATATTTGGAACTGATAGCATGAAATATGTTCATTTTCTACATTTTATGTGCTGAATGTAGATGCTTGGTACTTATTTTTTTTAAGTAAACTTCTTTCTGAAGACTTTGTGTCTAAGGTGCTAGCAAGGGGAAAGTACCAATTCCTATTCATCTCTTATGGGCATCATTCTCTGCTATCCTACATAATGGAAATACGCTGGCAAAGTCAAGTTCTTAAGAAGAGCTAGGACTTAAGAAACTGAGAACATTTATTCAGAGTGAATATCTGAGATGTGAACCTGAAGAAATACGTCTTAATCCAAATTTAATAAAAAACATTTAAAATTTTGAACTCTTTGGGCAAACTTTTCTTATTGAAAATTGATTACATATGTATATTTTTGTTTATTTTTGACTTCTAAGTAGGATTTTAGGACTCTGAAAGAAGCAAAGTCTCCAAAGCTAAGGATGATCTTCTTAAGTGTCCTCCTGAAAAAACAGAATCCTGAACTAACACCCCTACTTGTCTAGATTGAAATGTTGCATATGAAGGAGACTCGTACACTTTATTTATTCTTAGGGTGAGCTTTTGAACCAAAATCAAATTTAAAACCCTTGGATATATGCCCATCCATACAAAAGGCAGAAATATTGGCATATAGAAGATAAAAATTTGCAAGATGGCACAATGCCTAGAGAAAAACATTACAAAATCTGGGCTCATCCCCAATTTCATTGTTGACTTTCTGCATAACCTTGAAGTTTATCATTTAACTCTTTCAAAGCCTTGTTTTTCACAACTCTGTAAAATGATACTTAAGAAACTAATTTATTTTACTCATACGTAGCTGAATGTACATAGAATGTCTTGCAAGGATACAGAAGAACTTGGCAATACTGGCTGCTTCTGGAGACTGCTCACTGGTTGCTGAGTAACAGACATGTAAAGTGTTTCTAATTGTATATTCATTTACTCCTTTTGTATTTTGGAACCTGTGTGTTTTACACACAGAGATAAGAAGAGGAGAGGGGAGAGGAGGACAGGAGAGGAGAGGAGAGGAGAGGAAAGGAGAGGTGAGGAGAGGGAAGGGGAGGGGAAGGGAAGGGAAGGGAGGGGAGGAAAAGAAAGAAGGGGAGAGGAGGGAGAGGAGAGGAGAGAAAAGAGAAAGAGGAAAGGGGAAGGAAGGAAGGGAGGGAGGGAGAAAATTGTGGCACTATTTACATTCATAGATAGTCCCAAGTCTTTGGCTAACTGAAATTTATTTTATTTATAAAATATTCACCTTATTCTGAGAAAATAAGATATTTATAATATGCTTTATCTTTAATATCATTTGGCATGACTTTTTCATCTTATATTTTAAATATTGCCTTCCTTATTTTATCAGTGTAGTTTTTCTGCTTCTTATCATCCCACCCTTAATCCAAGAAACAGGGTGCATAGTGCTCCATAAAGTGATCACCATGAAATGAATAGGCATGATGTCACCCTTTTATCTATTAATAGACTCATCTGTTATCTATTAATACTATGTTTCCTATGTAATACCATGTTATCTAATAATATTCCTTGGAATCCTAGACAACCTTGAGGGAATTAGGCATGCATCACTTCCTAGCTCCCCATTTCTTGATGATGTCACTCCACTTTTGAATACAGGGTGACTCAGGCCAACTCACTTAAGGGTAGAAAGAACAGATGGATGGACACAGGCATCTTAAAAGGAGAACTTAACTCCTTAGGACAACTTAACTAGGAGAACTTCCTATATCAAGAGGAAACAAAAAGAGAGGTAATCAACATATGCTGCATGTGCTTTCTGTTTGGATGCCGAGGCAAAAAGACAGTGGTGCCTCTAGCAATGAGGAAAAATAGGCAACATTCTATTAAGGTTACTGATTCAGTCTGTGGCCTCTAAACTCACCTGGGCATGGAAAATGTATAGGTACTTGGAAGGAAAGATTGCAAGAAAAGAAGTCTCTGGGGGGCAAGAATTTCCATGCGTACAAGCCACTACACTTCAAAGACAAGCACCAAATTTGAAATGTTGCTGCACTGAGGCTCACATGTGTGTGTGAGATACGAGCTCAGCCGTCCTCAAGCTTTTGAAGAGGAAGCAACAGGGGGCAAACCAGGAAACATCAAAGTGCCTGCCCTGGACTGCCGGGGAAAGGTACAGCTGCAAGTGGCTCTCTTAATCGTGCTCTGTGCGCTGAGGCCACAGCCAGTGGACTGCTTGGAACACAAAGGGCTCTTCTCATTAACTTCTGCTTCTCCTTTTGAAACCTCCCAGTGGACAGCAGAGTTCTGTCAATGAGCTTGCACCCTTATTCCTTAGCTGAGAATCACTGGCTGTGCATGGACTACCATTTCAGGAGTTGATGCCATGCTAGGAGGAAACGTACTGTTGATATCTTTTCGTGAGCTTCCTTAAGAAAATTTCAAAATGCTTTCGACAATTCTTGCATCCCATGCGGTGATAAAAACTCCAAACCCTTCCCCAAAACATTGGACATGATTGTTGCAATGGTTCACGCAACATTGTTATTTTCCAGGCTCTTACTCTATGCAGTGCATGTTTAAAAGTTTCTCTAAATGTGGCATCCAGGGATGTGACCATTTTAGAAGATCTGGAGTATTTAGCACTGAATACAGCTGCATGTGGGATGACCAGTGGTCTTGAGGGTCCATGATCAACGTCGTGTTTTTGATTGGCAGCTTATTCATTTATTGTTATTGTATTCATGACTCATTTCCTGAAACCCACTATCTATCTCACACTGTCCTAGCCTTTGTTGCTACAGCAGTGAACAGATAAGAATACAGTTTCTGCGCTCAAAGAATGTTGAGAGGTTCTGATAAAGTAGTGACTGTATCCCAATCATTCCATGCCGACTTTGGTCACATGTTTTGTCAATATTCCAAAGTTTCGGTATCACCTCCTTGATCTCTATAGCTCTAGTTTATTCCTCTCTCAATTTAGCCACCTCACCGCTCCCTTCACAAGATCATGTTATGCCCCTAGTTGCAAAGAAAGTATCAGTTCAGTTCCCATTAGCTAGAAAGAAAAATGCAAAATGCTTGTTTTGCCTACAAACAAATGGGATCTTGGCTTTTCATCCAGGCTTTCTCACCATATGCTCTAGAAGCAATGGGATATTTTGTTTCCTCCTTACTTAACTCCTTCATTAGTGCTGTACCCCCTTCTGAAAGCCTTTTCTTATGTTTCCTTAGGTGTCCATGTGATCCAACTCTTCCTTAATCATCTGTCCAGGTCCGGTCCTCTTTAAAAATTTCCAAATACGTCTCTCATTGCCTATCTGGGAGTATTTGCTCCAGCACCTGTATTCCATTTCACTTTGTTTATTTATTAATATTCTTTTGAGAGAGAGAGAGAGAGAGAGAGAGAGAGAGAGAGAGTGAGAGCGAGAGCACGAGCTTAGGGGAGAGGCAGAGGGAGAGGGACAGAGAGAATTTTAAGCAGGCTGCACATCCAGCCCAGAGTCTGATGTAGGGCTTGATCTCATGACTGTGAGATCATGACCTGAGCCGAAATCAAGAGCCAGGCACTTAACCAATTGAGCCATCCAGGCGCCCCCTGTTCCATTTCACTTTAAAAGATAAAGGCACATGGCCGTTCTGTAGATATTTATTTTCCTGCCATTTTTCACCATTGCCTACTGAACCCTTTGCAGTTATAGTCACAATGGCTTACAACTGTTTACAAAATTAATATATTGGATTAATTCAATAGATTTGTGTTTTATTGACTGTAACTATGTTTTCAAAAATCAGTCTGCGTCATTATCAACTATCTCCCAACCTAAGTTTTACTTATATTGGCAAAGCCTATATATAGTGAAATAGAATAAGCCACTATATCCAAGAAACTATTGTGCAAAAAGTGAGCACTATTAATTTCTGCAAGAAAGTCTGCTGAAATGTTTCAACCATTCCTCTTCAATTAAAAAAAACAGTGTACATGGGGGAAAAGTACATGAAACTATTAACAAAACAATGAATAAGTTAAAGGGCAAACAGCCTGGCTGGAAGGAGTGGACATCGAAGGGTTTCTACACTCATTGCTCAGGACAACTTACAGTGTTTGGATTTGTCAGTTTATCGTTTTTGCTTTACTCTGTATTCGCCATGACATAGCAGAAATCTTGTGTTGCTCTCTGAATATCATTGCTTTCAGAAATAAAGGAAGGGATCTTCCTCTTTCAAACTCCACAATTAAGACACAACATAAAACTGGCTCAACTGTTCTTATAACACGGATCAGAAATGTAGGTTCACTACTTCCCAGCTCACTTTGGCCCTTGCTCTGCTGACTTTTTAGATTTTCTTAAGGTGTTTCCTGAGTTTTACATCAGTTGAAGTCTAGCCCTATAGACCACACAGCAGTTTCATTTGAGCATCCATTGGAATGGCAACAGAGAAGCTTCAGTGTTCCTAGGAATGAAATCTCCCTACTCCAAATCCCCTTCCACGATTCTAGGAATGTATAATATACATATAATTCCTTTAAATAAAGGGATCTGATAAAAATGATAATCCGTATTTATTCAATTATCAATTCCCTATGCTGACAGAGGGGGCATCAACAATTTCAAAATACAGTTGGTTCTGACACTCAACTTATAAATCATATAATGTTCTAATTCTGTATAAGTCCTGTGTATATTTAGATAGATTGGTTTACTTTCACTGTTGGCTAGTTTATAAATATTTCTTAAACTGATACAAAATGAATATTAAAACAGTTGCTTTCTTTAATGTTATCCACATTAAATTCAGTAACATTATTTTCATTGGTCTGCAGGTGAATAGACAGCATTCTTCACTGTCAATGATTTAAGTTGTTGGTTTAGATTTAATATTCAGTGATTTAAAAAATTTTTAAAGGAAAATGGTAAGTTCTGTAGAATATTTATTATCACTTAGGCACGTGGGGAATAACAACCTTCAGTGAATCTGTATAACATAGAGCTTGTAGCAAAATGCAATGACTAAAATACCAGAAACTATATGAATATGTGTTTGAGAGAGAGAGAAAGCCCCTGTATCATACTTCTCAGTACTTTCTTTTCAGATCTTCCTGTTAGATTTTCTGTATTTTATTTCTATCCATGCCATAGTAATCTTGATGAATGTCAATGAAATGACAAGTTGTTTTCCATCAATCAAAAATGTGAATTTTTGAGGGAGGTGTTAACAAAATGCCAACCCATCTTTTAATATATATGAATATATATAATATATAATATATTCTTTGTAAATTGAGTCACCCATTTGCCATTGTATTTTGATGGTAACCATGACTACACTATGTGATTTTGACTGTCCAATATCTGCTCATCTCATCTCATTCTCTTCCTATTTACCTCAAGGAGATGCAAAAGCCATTTTGATATAACAGTGCAAATAACAAAATACTGTAGTCAGAGGGATTATGAAAATAAAGGGCCCTCTTCAATCTTCTGTATCCCACGGATTATTTGAAGACTAATAAAAACTCATGGCTTTCAAAAATGATATAAAATATTACCATAAGAAAAAAGAGGCAATAAGACAGTATCTAAACCAAATGATGAATGAGTTGACACATTCAAGTTACACATCAAAAATAAAAGCAACTGATCAGAAACAAAGCAAAACAAAACTAATATCACTTTCAACAGATGAGAGTCCTTCTAGCACTTACCAACATATGGCAAAGGAATATGACTGATTTTTAAGCATGAAAACAGCAAAAAATAATAATAAAGCAAATTTCAAATAAACCAGTACGCAGTAGATCTCATCTCACAGAAACAGCTCTTCAAGGAATGATACAGTTTTGAAGTGGAGCTCCTTGCACATCTCAGAGTCCAATTTAAACACTGAAAATGAAGTCAAAATAGCATCAGGTTTAATAATAACCATTCATTTAATCAGTCAACCAGCATCCTGAACCAGCTCCTGCCAACTATTATTACAACCTGTAAATATCAAAACCACCAAACAATTCAGTGTCTTGAAACATTATTCCCTAGTCTACTGGATTCAAATCCTGTGTCTTTTACTGGTTTTGTAACTGTGGGTACATGATTTTAGTTATTTTTGCCTCACTTTCTACATAGTTTGATCTCTTTGCATATTCTACAAATCTCTGGTTATAAGAGTAAAGTATGAATCTGTTAAGGATCGCATAAGTATCTTACATTTGACTCATGATCCTTTCTTTAAACACTTTGGAAAGATAAAGCTTGGGGCAAAAAGAAAAAAAATGAAAGAAAGAAACATATACTTAGAGCTACATTTGCTAGACTTAGCAAATAAAGTTATAAGATGCAAAGTTACATTCAAGTTTCATACAAACAACAAATGATTTTTTAAGTGTAACTATGTCCCAAATATTACATGGGACAACCCTGCCTTATCATCCTACTTAGACCAGAAATAGAATGAGAATTAAAAGCAGGTAAATGGGATGAAGCCTGGGTCTACTTGTCACTGTTGTCTGGAAATAGGTGGAATCAAGGATTTTGGTACCAACTGGACAAAGGCAAATAAAAGTTTCATGTAAAAGCAAGGTCAAATGCATTCAGCATGAAGAGGAGAACACAGAGTTCAAAAATAATAAGCCAAAACAATTCCTGTCAAAATTCGCCTCCAATTGCAAAGTAAGTGAAGAAATATAATGCAGAGATTAAAAAGACCACAGTTTAAACACTTGGTATATGAATTTTATCAGAATAAAATTAATTTAGTGTAACAGTCGAAATATTAGAAACTATTTTGGAACAGTTATTATTCTTAAGTTATACACACACACACACAGATGCACACACACATACATACATAGATTCTATTAAAGAGGAGTAGGACATGATTAAGACCAAAAACAAATAAAAAATTGATTGTAAAAAGAATCCATTATTGGGATACCTTGGTGGCTCAGTCAGTTGGGTGCCTGACTTTGGCTCAGGTTGTGATCTCGCAGTTCGTGGGTTTGAGCCCCACGTCGAGCTCTGCACTGACGGCTCAGAGCCCAGAACCTGCTTTGGATTCTGTGTCTCCCTCTCTCTCTGTCTCTCCCTTGCTAGTGTTCTGTTTCTCTCTGTCTCTCAAAAATAAATAAGCATTAAAAAAAAGAATCCATTATTAACATACTAAAAGCCATTGAATTATATTCTTTAAATGAGTTGTATTGCAAATACATATACATATAGTGAGAGAGAGAGAGAGAGAAACACATTAGAAAACTAAAAGAATTATCCCAGTATGCAAGACAGATAAGGAGATAAAAAATATTGAAGAACACTTACAAGCCACTTAGAAGGGCCTTTAGGGTGATGGGTATTAAGGAGAGCACTTGTGATGAGCACTGGGCATTATATGTAAGTGACAACTCACTAAATTCTACTCCTGAAAAAAATAACATAAAAAGTAAAAATATAGACCAAAAAAATTTTAAAAAAGAAGGGCATTTTGATATCTCAAAAGCATAGCGAGAAAAGAAGGTAATCAAATAGTATCTTCAACAATTCTGAGAGAATTAACTGTGAACCTTGGATTCAATACACATACCTATCTATTTAAAGAAAGATGGCCAGAGAACGCTTGGATTTCACCAAAACCTTGTTCATTCTCCTACGCACATAGCTAGACTATTACCCCCTTGCTTGCTTGAAATTAGGTGGAACTGTGTCTGAGTTCTGGTCAATGAAAGATGGTATCACTTCTTGGTATAATATGTAGTTAAACAATCCTTCACTCTTATTTTTTTATCCATATGCTTTCATGAACTTGGAATCCTAGCAAATGTTAGAGACACACGATAAGAAGGAATACACAAATCACCAAATGGAAGGCTGCTTGTTGAATACTCAATTCTACTTAATATGAATGAGAAATAAACTTCTATGATATTAAGCTATTGAAATTAGGTTTTGTTTGTTATAGCAGCAGACATAACAAAAACATTCTAGGATAAACAAAAGCTATGTTTACATCCAAAAGGCCTACACTAAAAAAATCTAAAGAACGAACTTCATTGAGATATAAAAAGAAGAGTGAGCAAAGAGCAAGCACATGTATAAATATGTGGACAAATCTCTATAAATATTGATTGTATATAATAATAATGCCTAATATAAAAGTATAAAGGCTTAACTTAAATAGTGGATAAAATCCATATGTGGGAGCATAGAAATCAGAATAAAAGCATATTAAAATCTTTGTATTACCGAGAAGGAGGGTTAAGATATTGCCATTATACATTATTAAATATACATATTAAAATATCTGGACTACTAAGAAAAATAAGAGACATTTTGTGTGAAATTTCTAAACATGTAAGAGAAAAAATGGGAAAAAGAGAGAGTGACGAAGAAGGAAAGAAAAAAAAATTCAAATAAAAACAAGGAGAACACAATTGATGAAAAAAGAAATAAAAATTACACAATAAAATAGTAAAATATATTTGCATGCAAATGTAAATACAACAGATTTAAACCTAAAGAATATAAAAATAAAATTTGAAAAATCCATCTCTATATTATTTATGGAATGCACATAAAACAAAGGTTACACAAAAAAATAAAAGCCAAAGTATAAGGATATGCATATGTCAAGAAAATGCTAAAAAATATTATGAGAGATCAATTGATAGTATAAGGAAAAGGCAAACTAAAGACGGGATAGGTCACTTAGTAATGAAAACAAAGTTTCAGTTGACTAGATCGATTCAGCTCACCATGATAACCTAAATGAAGTAATTACTTAGTTAAATTTTTATGGAATATGGCCCCTTAAAATTAGAGAACATACATAATTTTCTAACACACATGCAATGTTAAAAAACTGAGTACGTGCATGACCACAAAGCTCATTTTATCAAAGTTCAAAACAGTTGTATTTTGAAAATGATACAATTATACAACAATGCAATTAATTTAAAATAATATATTTAAAATTTAAAAACATAGTTCTAACATCTCATGCCTCAAATAAGAAGTCATATTTGAAATCAGAAACATATAGAAGTCAAAAACTTGTGGGATGCCAATAAAGCACAAATAGAAGGAAATAAGAAATTGCATAGAAAATAAGAAAGGATCAAACTAATTAGCTAACCTTGGAATTTAATGAGTTATGAAAGAATAAGAAAACAAAAAAAGTAGAAGAAAATAATTAAGATTAGATAAAACAATTGCCTTCAAAAAAATTTTTTAATGTTTATTTATTTTTGGCAGAGAAATGGAGACAGAGTGCCAGCAGCGGAGGGGCAGAGAGAGAGGGAGACACAGAATCCAAAACAGGCTCCAAACAGGCTCCAGGCTCTGAGCTGTCAGCACAGAGCCTGATGTGGAGCTCCAAATCATGGACCGCGAAATCATGACCTGAGCTGAAGTTGAATGCTTAACAGACTGAGCCACCCGTTCCCCAACAATTGCCTTTTTAAACATTTTATTTATTTATTTTAAGAGAGACAGAGAGAGCATGAGCAGGGGAGGAGCAGAGAGAAAGGGAAAGAGAGAGTCCCAAGCTGGCTCTATGCCTAGCGCAGAGCCCAACAGGGGGCTTGATCTCACAACTGTGAGATCATGACCTAAGCTGAAATCAAGAGTTGGGACACTTACCCAACTGAGTCACCCAGGTGCCACAGAAAACAATTTTCAATTACATATTATATAATTCAATTACACAAATCAGAGACAATCAACAGTGAGATATATAATATGAGGAAATTGGTAAAAATGATACGTTTCTGCAAAATTAAGCAAGAAAATAAGAGAAGACATAAATAAATTGTATCAGGAATGAATATTTTATAACCACAGATACTGTGCAGATTAAAACAAGTAGATATTAGGAGTAGATGCTACCGTCTACCATAAGCAAATGGGTTTAAAGTATAAAAAAATAATTGATAGGAAAGTAAACATCTTACTTCAATAAAATGATTGAGATCTAATGAGTTTATAAGAGAGTTTCACCAATTCAATGCAATTTCAAAATTATATGCTCTTCTAGAAAATATAAAAAGAGGAGCTATTCCCCAACATTCTCATTTATATTAGTTGCAAAACTTTATTGCCAAACTAGAGAAACACAGAATAGGAGAGGAAAATCATAAGGAATTCTCATTTGTGACTATAGATACTAGAGATAAAGAAATTTTAAAGAAACTATTACAAAAGTTAGCATAATAGTGTTTATTTTAGCTTGAAAACTTGATTTCATATTAGGTAATTGATAACTGTAATTCGCTATTAACAAATTAAAGGAGAAAACCCATATACTCTGCTCACTAGATGCAGAGGATATTGAATAAAACCCAAAATTAACCATGATTCATAATAATTTTAAAAGTCCA
Organism: Acinonyx jubatus; assembly: GCF_027475565.1. Lineage (NCBI taxonomy): Eukaryota > Metazoa > Chordata > Mammalia > Carnivora > Felidae > Acinonyx > Acinonyx jubatus. The sequence goes on from NC_069391.1 coordinate 46,955,274, forward strand.
GGGGCAGTTGTGTGCCTCAGGCTGAGCGGCCAACCCTAGATATCGGCTCAGGTCATAATCTCATGGTTGGTGACATGGGGCCCCTAGTCAGGCTCTGAGCTGATGGCATGGAGTCTGCTTGGGATTTTCTATCTCCCTCTCTCTGCCGCTCCACTGCTTGCACATGTAGGCTCTCCCTTTCTCTCTCTCAAAATAAATAACCTTAAAAAAAAAAACTTTAAAAGTTCATTTAGCTAAATAGATATAGAACTAAACAGTTTTAAACTGACATATGTCTACAAAAACATCTGACACTATAGTTACAAATGATGAAACAACAAAATCATTTCCTTTAAATAAGACACAGATGCCTGCTTCCTCTTTCTATTCAACATTCTAATAGAGCTGCTATTAGTTCAGAAAAATAAGACCAAAAAGTAAAATTATGGCAAAGAAATTATTGCAAAGAATTGTTACTTGCAATTAATACATTTTTTTTCTATGTAGCACATTCAACAGAAATTACATATTAGCTTAAAAAACATTTAACAAAGTTTCTGGGTATGTAATCAATATAAAAGTCACTTGATGTTTTATCACAAAACAAAAATTAGTTTGAAAATTTATTTAAACAATAAAAAAATTTTACCTTGTCAATAGTACTCCAAACTGTGAATTATCCAGAAATAACATTAACAAAAGATGTTTAAGCTCTTTAGTAAGACAAGTATAATAAAAAGATGTTAGGGAAAACCTAATTTAAATAAAAAAGACACTGTTGAACAAAAAGCCTCAATATTGTAAAGCTATCATTTCTTCCCAAGTTATTCAATAGGTTCAGCATGCTTCAAAGAAAATTCCTAATATTTTTTTAGTGGCACCTAAGTTGATTCTGAAATTTTTGTAAAAATAGACTAAAAATAAAAACATTCTGAAGTAGGACAAGACCTACTGAAATCCAAGGTAAATAATTTAGTATATTATTAGTGCAGATCCAAAGAATCAGCAGGTGAAATATCATGGGGATTTAATAGGCAAAGCCATTAATTTATGAAAAAAAATTTGATTTTGATAGAGTAGACTTTATAGTACAGGGGGGCCTGATGTATCATTCACGAAGTGGCCATGGAATATGTGTATATATGTATAAATGAATAAATAAATATCTTTACCTCACAACAGACACAAAAACGATTTCTATGTAGATTAAATATTTAAATGTGAATGCCCAAAGTATACACATTTAGAAGACTGTGTATAGACACATACACATACATATACATTTATAATCTCATGATTCCATAAATCTCATAAGGAAGGAGTTCTTTAAAACAATTTTTTTAATGTTTTTATTTATTTTTGAGACAGAGAGAGACAGAGCATGAACGGGGGAGGGTCAGAGAGAGAGGGAGACACAGAATTGGAAGCAGGCTCCAGGCTCTGAGCCATCAGCCCAGAGCCCCACGCGGGGCTTGAACTCTCAGACCACGAGATCGTGACCTGAGCTGAAGTCGGACGCTTAACCGACTAAGCCACCCAGGCGCCCCAGGAAGGAGTTCTTAAACAGGAAAAAAGAAAAGAGAACAAAAGAAATAGTTGACACCTTTCATTAATTTAGGTGTCCAAGAATGTCTTAGAATTCTAATTTTCTTGACAAAGAACTTGAACAACCTTTACTACATTTATTCTAGAATATTTATTGCTATTAGAAAATGTAGGTTATATTTTCTTTTCTGTAAGTACATTTTCTACTGTTTGCTGTATTATAACGGAAAATAGAAAAAGGAAAGCTAATTAAATACAAAATAAGCGAGAGAGAAAGGAAATTATACAAAAGAGAACAGAAATTGAATAAACAGGAAAAAAAGCATAACAATGGGGATGATTTTTAAAAATCTGAAGCTACTTCTTTGAGAGGAACAATCAAATGCATAGCCAAAGAGATTAGAATAAAAAAAAGAGAAAATACAAATTATCAATATCAGGAATGACAAGTCCAGTATTGTTAAGATGTCTCTTATCCCCAGTTGATATGTACTTTCAACTCAATCTGAATCAAACCTGGCAGATTTACGATTCTACACCTATATGCAGAAAATAACATGATTTTAAAATATAGAAGCAAAAAATCAACAGAACTCTAAGGACAACTGAAAGAATGCACAAGTGGAGTGTGAGTCTTTAACATACATGCCTGAATAGCTGATAGGTCAAATAGAAAAGTAACCAGTATGAGGATTCAAGATATAAAAAATACTATTGATCAAACTGACCAATATAAAAAATAAAGATTTGAAGCACAAAGACTTTGAAAATAAAATTTTAAGGATTTACAATAGCATGAAAAAGATCAAGTACTTTGTGAGAAGTCTATCAGACTGAAAATTACAAATGTTATGGAAGATATTTAAAAGGACTCAAAAGGAGAGATAAATCATCTGCATAGATTGGAAGATTCAATATTATAAAGATTTCGATCGCTTCCAAATTTGTTTTTACATTCAAAGCAGGATGATTTTGACTATTTCAGAGATAACATCCATAACATTTAGGGACCAAACAGATGTAAAGTAAGATGGAGAAAGATGTGATCAGATTTCTCAGGTTTTAAATCTGAATGGCTAAGAAAATAGAATGACATTGTATCATGTTACCTGTCCCTTTCCCAATTTGAGGTAAGAAAATGCTGACAAATAGAATTATTCATACACTTGAGGTTTCCATACAGATGTCAAAATTATTCTGAGAAATTTTGGAATGGGACAAAGATTCTGAGGCAAAATCTCCAAACATCGCTGCCCCATTGACAAGTTAGTAGAATTTGGTTGCAAATCCAGTCCAGAGTTATGTCAGTATTTTCTTTATAAAATATACCATTAATTGAAGCTCACTGTTCTATTAATTTTACTAACACCTCAAACAAAGCATCAAATGCCTCACCAGGACTTTCCTAACAAAAATGCAAAATCTAGTTGTATTGAGCAATTTGAAAATTTTAAAGTATTATTATATCTGTCATGGGCAAGACATTTTAAAAAAATAATTAAGAAAATAATGGTTGATGGAAACGGGAGAATACTGAAGAAGTTGTTAAAAATTAGAGTTAGGTTGATAGAGTTTCGGAATCTATTTGTACACATGATGTTCATCTAGCACTGCTGTTGTTTTAAAACTTACTTAAATTTTAACATTGATTTATTTTTTGAGAGACAGAGACAGAGCAGGAGCGGGGCAGGGGCAGACAGAGAGGGAGTCACAGATTTCAAAGCAGGCTCCAGGTTCTGAGCTGTCAGCACAGAGCCCTATGCGGGGCTCCACCTAACAAACTGCTAGATCATAACCTGAACCAAGTGGGATGCTTAATCGACTGAGCCACCCAGGCACCCCTAGCAATGCTGTTTTTGACTCTCAAGTAGCAAGGATGCCTGAACAACTGTGGCGTTATTTGTCACAAATCCCGTCCATATATTATGCATGGATATATTTATACACACACATTAACATACATATATTTTATGGGTATATATACACATTAACATACATTATTATATATAAGTATTAGATAAACATATATATACATCATCTCCAGTGTATATGGTATAATCTTTTATCACATAAGGTTTTCTTTTATTTAAAAAGTCATTCACAGGGCGTGTGGGTGGCTCAGTAGGTGAAGCATCTGACTTTGGCTCAGGTCATGATCTTGCAGTTTGTGAGTTCGAGCCCGGCGTCGGGCTCTGTGCTGACAGCTCGGACGGAGCCTGGAGCCTGCTTCGGATTCTGTGTCTCCTTCTCTCTCTGCTTCTTCCCCCCCTCAAAAATAAATCAACATTAAAAAAATTTTTTTTAAGTTATTCACAAAATACTGTATCCATCGATTAGGTTTCTGTCATATAGCTTAACATGTTAGGTGTGTGGGATTCCATTCTTCCATTTAAAAGTCAACTGGATTTCCCAGAAGTTTAGATGAATTTCTTCTGTTCTTAATCTTTTCCATACGGAAGATTTAAGTAAGTCATCTGACGCAGCAGGTTGGATTACAACCACATAATGTATGCCTTTCTAAAGTACTGGTGTCACACACATGGTTTTTATTTCGGAAGCGAAGAAGATGACAGGTCAAAGAAAGGAAAGGAGGGAGAATTCTGCAAATTGCCAAGACCTTGTAACAAAGACAAAGTAAGAGAAGTCAAGCATACCAGCTTGTGATGAGCTACTATTCAAGCACATTGCACTTCACGGGCCAAGCTACCCCTCAGCCCTCTGGTCCTGCTGATGAAAGTTTCTTCACTCTAGGCCCCTAGATGCTGGCTGACCCTGAGTTGCTCCCAGTGAAACAAACTAGGATTCAGATGATAAAGAATTTTAAAATTGATCACAATAGATATGCAAGCACAAAAGATACGTGTGTGTGTCGGGGGGGGGGGGCGGGTATGCGTGTGTCTGGATCTATGAGCAGGCACGCAATAGCTCAATTGAAATGCTTTGTCATTTAGTATTCCTAAATTCATGGGACCTTCTGTCATGCTTTTTCTCTATCAATGATATTATAAGGGTTAATCCACAATAATTTTATATATCATTGCGATAGATATTTTATGACCAAAAAATGCTGGGAACCGCAATCTAGAATACGATAATAATCGATCATATTAATGAGAAAAGTGTTTTACAGTGGATAATTATTATGAACTTTATATTAGTAGATAATCCTTTAATGATTAATGTAAAATCTCCTAGGTTTTATAGTCTACCAAATGCTTTCCCGTGTGCTTTCTCATTGGATTTCCAGCTAACTTAGGAAATTTTATTATAATTTTATACATTTGATAATATACATGCGCAGAAAACAAAGTTCGGTGAGATTACACAGCTTACTAAAATATCATACTTTCTAAGTCTCTGACTTAAAATTTTTTTTTAATGTTTACTTATTTTTGAGAGAGACAGAGACAGAATGAGAGTGGGTTAGGGGCAGAGAGAGAGGGAGACACAGAATCCGAAGCAGGCTCCAGGCTCTGAGCTGTCAGCACAAAGCCCGACGACGTGGGGCTCGAACTCATGAGCTGTGAGATCATGACCTGAGCTGAAGTCAGACACTCAACTGATTGAACCATCCAAGCGCCCCTCTAAGTCTCTGATTTAAAAGCAGGTTTCAAAATTAGATATTCACTCTACACATACTTTGCTTTTTTTTATACTGTGTGTGTTTCTATGGTATAATGAAGACATTAACAGGTCTTTAAATTTTATCTGTAGGAAGATTAACACTCTATCATGCCAAGGTATTCAAACCCTTTAAATTCTATTTTAACCCAAAAATGGGGTACAGAGGGAGAATTGGATTAGTTGGTAATGGTGGCATATTCTGACCATTTTGTAATTTTAACAATCACCCCTAGCTCTAGTTCTCTCTTGGTCTTTTTTTTTTTTTTCCACAGTAAAATATCCTAGGCTCTTGAGATGCAGTGAAATTTGAATTTAGGGAGAAAATGGATTCGTGTGTGTGTGTGTTATTCACAATGCTCTGTATGAAAATATCCTTAATGAAAGAGGATCAGAGTTTTTCACATCATTATAACAAAACAGAGCATTTATGCAAATATATCCATTGAGTGTTTCCATTATCAGACTATTCTTCATTGATTCATACAACAACAATATCAACTTGATACCATAATGACTTAAAAAGAACACTTTCCCTTGAGCAAATAAAACTCAGTGACTTGTTTTGTTTTTGTTTTTATTGCAGCAAGATACTCCTGGACCCTCTGGCTGTTCTACAGCTGTTTCCATTCATAAAAGTAAAGAAAGGTAAACTAGACCAGAGGTAAAAAAGATACGGAGTATATTCTCTTGCTTCATTCAGTATGACATGTCAACAGAATAAACGTATGCAATATCAGCTCTACGGTTGTTGTACACATCAGCTCAGTTATTTTATGGTGAAATTCCCTTGTAATTCATAGATTCATTTTAAACCATTTATTGAGGTGCAAGCCATTGTGAGCTATAAAGACTTCATAAGATTTAGAAGACAGTAAGCAAATGACTGAATCATGATATAGTAAATCTTATAATAGAAAAGTATACAGCACACAAAGTGAAATGTGCACAGATATTTAAGGGGTAGGATCAGTGTTTCTCAAAGGAGGATGTATATATGCTTTGTCGTGAAAGGTCAGAAAGAGGAAGTAGCATGAGCTTGGAAGCACTGAGGTTAAAAACATAATCTAAATCGGTTGTGTTGTAATAGCTGTACATAAACCACTAAGTCTGTTAAGTATGTGTCACCATGACGAGAGGCAAAGTCATGAGATCAGCAGAGGTCAGATCATGGAGTTATATGACAGGCTCAGAAATTTCGAGAGGGAAGAGTAGCTGGTTGAGGAGAGTCAATATGGATTCAATGTGGAGAATGGAAGGGTGAGGAGAGAATAAGAACAATGAGAATCAACTTGATCATTTCAACAGCACAGGTAGAACATATTGTAGACCTAAACTAAGGTGATAGCCATGGGCAAGGGAAGAGTAGAAGGAGATAGAAGTATTAGGACTTAGAAACATGAAATCATTCAAGTGTTCATGTAAGTGGTATTTGTAGATTGGAGTTTAAATATCTTGAGTTTTCTTGTTTGCTTCTTTAGTTGTTGTTGGATGGTGGTATTACAGTACATTGTAATCCTAAAGAGGGTAAAATTTGACTTCATACTTCCTCGCATTTTTCCAATATTCTGACTTTTCTTTTGACTTGCTGCCTACTTAGTTTTCCTCAGGCTACCCCTATATTTCTCAAGACTACCCTTAAGGACCTGAATGGTAACCTAAGCTCATAACCTTCTCTCCCCCTTTATCACTTTATTTTTTTTCCAAACGGCACCTCCATGATACATGGACATTATTAACTTGCAAAATCAGAGATCTCCAAGATTGATTCACATGAGAATCATCTGGGTTACTATTGTGAAAGAATAAGAATTAGAGAAATGAGACATATAACCAGGCATGGGCTTTATATGGAATTTATTTTTAAAATTTTCAGATATTAATTCCCCAGCAGGTTCCTGTGTTTTAAAGATAATTATTTCACGAAAGTAAATGCAGGCTTACAAGCTAGTTTAATACCTTGGTTGCCACTAAAACAGTCTTTTTCATTTTCAGTTCAGTATTACTTGTTAAGGAACACATAACTTATAAGAAATACTTTGTAAACTGAGGGAAAGCATCTTATTAAGTTTAAAGTACCAGGCACGAAAGCACTTTATCGTTAGGCATTTTCTCTGTGGGAGGAGAAAGGGTGCATTGGATTCTGCCACCTCACATTGTCCTTCATTATTGTTTCCATCTGTTTTTAGTGTTAAGATCAGCTGCTCTGTCTTTATTGCTAAGGCTTCTTTTCTACAGTTGATCTTGTGTGTCCTCCATTCTTAACCTCAAAAGACTCCCATCTAGAACCTTTTGTGTAGGAAGTTGGGTATCAACAACTGTGTGATTAAATACAGAATCACAGTTTTCTTTGTTTCCAGAACAGGTAATGCTCTCACTGAGGATAATTCTTCAGTGAAGAGCCTAATCTGTTGCTTTTCAGATTAGATATTCAGTTGAGGTGTTACAATAAGAAAACCCTGGAATTTTGAAACATTATCAATATGCTTTGAGCGAAACAGGCATATGTTTTTATCATCAGCATTTGTACCACCTGCAAAAGATCTACTTAGGCTTACCCATCCACTAAGTATATGTTCCCAATTCAAATCAGTCGTTGGTAATTACGGAAAACTAAATTTAATCTGCACACTCAACTTAGTTTTCAGAGTAAATACTAACAAACTCAAAGCCATGGCTTTTACCTTACACGGGAGAGAAAGGAAATATTTAGCGAGGGTCAACTGTGTTCCTACCATATACACAAACATGCTGGGCAATACTATTACCCTGTTTATCAAATACAAAATTGGGGCCTACAGGAATAAATATTCTTTTCTAAAGTTGCACAAATCACAAAGCAGTGAGATTTGAAGTTTCTCCAACTGCAAATCCATGTCCTTTTCATCAAACAGCTGCGTGGAAGCCCAGTAGACATTAGTCACGTGGCAACACCCTCTTTCTCCAGTTCCCATCTCCCGGCTGTTCTTGAGATCATCTACCTCATAACATCTCCATTCTGATCTTCTCAACCTGCTCCTCCAGTCTCCCCCAACCCCACAATCAGATGACATCTGCCTAGGAACTGCAATGTTTGCTTCTCACAATTTGGGTTCAGGGTAATGACAGTGGGAAGTGGCACAAGGTGGAGAAGAAAGAATGGTCTCGTCGTTCGCCACCAGTACCCATATTCTTGCAAGATTTCCTCTAACTCCTCTTCTTCTGACTTAGTACCTTTTCTGCTGATATGCTGATAAAACAGTGATACATTACATTCTGTACCCCAACTATCTACTTTTTGGCTAATCGTGACAATGCCAAAGACAAAAGCAGTATGAAGACTTGAACACAAAAGCATTTTTATATAGTCGCTAAAATAAATGGTGTAGTATTAACTAGCTAACCATAACTGAGGAAAGAAAAACCATTTACTTTAGTCAACTATACTATTAATTTTTTCCTGTTCAAGAAATGTAATAGTTATTCTGCTTATCCAAATGAAGATGGGAACATAGATGTCTGCACGAATTTATTGTCAATTTATTTGTTTTCACGTCTAGGTAAGCTTTCATTGAAAACAATGAACTGAATTTTAGATACAATAGGACAAGCCCCACTCAAAACTAATTAAACAAACTGATGACCACTTGTACTCCAAAGAAAATACGTATGATCTTTAGGGATTTGTAAATTCTCTAGGGTCTCAGGAAAGTCATGATAAATGTACTAAATAAAGGATAAAGTGGAAGAGGCAAAATGGATGACCTATCTGGTTTTAAAATAAAACTTATCAATTACTTGTCGTTTAATTATTTTATAGAATTATTGGATACTCATCTAGTCAAGATTATCTTGTATATTGCCTCTTCAGTCCTTCCTTCCTTCCTTCCTTCCTTCCTTCCTTCCTTCCTTCCTTCCTTCATTTAATGATTTGACACACACACAAAATACCTGACATAAAGCAAACACGTTTCCTATGTGTCAGGAACTGTGATAGTAGTTGGTTATAGAATGATGAATAAAACACATGTGTTACCCTCATAAAAGCTGGAGTCTGGCTAAAGAGAGACATTAAAGGAAATGATGATGTAAAAAATTTTTTCATTATAATTATTGGAAATGTCATGATGAAAACAATCACTAGATGCCATAATGGGGAAAAGCAAACATTAAGGCTATTGAATTGGGCAGTTTTATGTGTCAAGACTGTGATGGGTGCTGAAATACCTGAGAGATGCAAGATGAAGCTATTTTAACAGGGAATCAAATAAATAGAATACTGAATGATCAGCATTAGGACAGAGTTATGTATATATATAATCAGGCAGACACTCACAGGGGGAATACCTGACTGAGAATAAGAGGAATAGGATCCCTATGGATGCCCTGAAGAATGGTATTTAGCCATGTAGAGAAAACTTAACAAGAGGCACAAAAGTAAAGCAAGTCACCGTTAACAGCGAACTGTAGCACAAGTGCTATTCACGGAATTGGCAAGTAGCACAAATGGAGAGATAGGTAAAGCCAAACCAAAAAGAGTAAGAATCTCAATGTCCTTCCTGACTGTGGACACCAGATATTATCGGTCTTGCCATATAATCAGAGTTGTAGCATGTGCACTCTAATACATGGGTCCCAGAGGGCACTTAAAGACAGGCTTTTCACAATGACTCTAAATTCCCTAGCATATTTAATCTTATCAGACACTCATCTTGGTATGGCAGAGATTTCAGCGTGTGGAGATACAAAGCATTTGGGTTTTTTTTTTTTTTTTCCTTTGAATGTAGCAGCTACTTACTGCCACCATGTGGAAGCCTAAGTTTACTTAACATGAATATCTAAATGCAGGTTGTTTTAGACCTACAATTGGAATGTTAATTTCTACAGAGATAAAGGAAAATCCAGAGGGCCTTTCAATGAAGATCATCTGTGTCCTCTGTGAGTCTTAGATTTAAACCTTATGGCATTAGATTATATATTAGGCTATTGCCATCTCTGCGTTATAGTGCATTGCAACTTGGGCTTAAGGTTGAATTTGTTGTGCTAGTTATTAATTGTCTTGTTTTCCTATTTCAAATTACGTAGCTTCTTCTATATAGTCTAACACTGAATGCTTAGCAACTTCCCATTCCAATAATGTGCCTCTTTTGTTTTTCAAGTAAGAGGTGATTTCTTGAAAATCTTTATTTAGTACTATCTCCTCTAATATAATTTTAACTCTGTTTTATTTCCTATAAATACTGAACTGTGTAATCATAAATTCTTTTCATCGCATTCTGTGTCATGTACAATCCCTGTTGTGGGAGAAACATAGCTAGTTGAACCTAAGGTGTTATTTGACGACGGGTTTAATCTCTTGAAGGTTACCAGCACAAACTGTAACTTAAAAAGCACACAGATAAAAAATAAGACCATTTAGGGGCTAATATTGTATGTATGTCGTCTGTTTATTCTAGGACCTGAATCTTACAACTGCCGTTAAATTAAGCCTACCATGGGGTGCCTGGGTGGCTTAGTCCGTTGAGCCTCTGACTCTTGGTTTAGGCTAAGGTCATGATCTCATGGTTTGTGAGTTCGAGCCCCACATCAGGCTTCGCGCTGACAATGCCTGCTCGGGATTCTCTCCTTCTCTCTCTCGCTCTCTCCCTCTTACTCTAAATAAGTAAATAAATATTTTTTAAAAAATAAGACTACCTTGTCTGGGAATCCCTCTGTATCAGTTCAGCCATGGCTGCATGGTAGAATCACTGGGAACATTCTGGTGCTGGCATTGGTCACTTCTAAATATTCCTCAAGTAATTCTAATATACAGGTAGAGTTGGGAACCCTTTTTCTGTATCAAAAAGTTTCTTTAATTTAGGACATTAATAAAAAACTAAAAGATTTTATTGAAAATAATTGGGGCTCAAAAATATTGAATGATACTACATATAGCTCAATATTCAGATAATGAAAATACGCACATGTAAAATGTAACAAAACATAAATTTCCTACTTTTCCTTCCAAGAAATTGGAGAAATCCCTCAGGTAGATGTAGCCAGGAGGATTGACTCAGTTTCAAAATATTCCAGGTTTATCTTATGATTATATGATTCAGATTCTATTGTGCTTCTTCACTGAGCTTTAGGATACTCCAGCATCACAGCAATCTATAGCTGAAGAATTAGTTCACTATATCAAGGTGTTCATTTCTACTTCAAATTTTATCTTTCTATAGTAATTCCAAGTTTTATTTTAATTAACAGAGGGTTCATCTAACAGTAAGGCCTGCTTTCTGCATAATGAACTTCCAACATAATGAACTTCAAAAATGTTAGCTCCTCTTTTTATACAACTGAGGCATCTTTGGGCATATTTTTAATGTACATTCTACATTCAGTAACCTCGGTCATATATGGGGAGGGGGGATCTTACAATAATTCTCCCTTTTGCAAGGATCAAAACTTGTAAATTTCAAGCTGAAAATGAAATAAATTTTCCTTCCCTATTTCGTAGGATGAAACATGGTGGCCATGATATTTCCTTTATGATGTAATTTTGAGTTATCCATGGCTGCAAATATGCAAATTCTCACTATTTACTGGGATAACCAGTATATTTTTCCATTTCTAACTTAATATCAAATCATCGATTGTTTGCCTTTGGAATTTATACTTCCTTTCTTATGGTCCTTTAATCCCTCGTCCCCTCTATGTATGTCATTCTAGATTGATATTTTCAAAAAGTGCTGGTAAACTGATTTACATAAAATATTAGCAGACAATTAAATCCCTCCTTCTTCCAGTGGCATAATGGACTGTTACAGACCAAGGAAACTTTGATTGTCCAAATAATGAATCTCTGAGAGTAGAACGTACTTTGGAATGGCAGGTTTGTTGAAGCCAGGAGGGCAAATATTTTGTGATGAGATTTCATTTCCAAAATTTCTCAAATCACTTTATTTGCTTACAAGACTTGCCTTGCTCTAACTCCAAGTTGGGTTCTCAAACATTTATAGGTCATCTAAAATATGACCTGGGCTGAGAATCTGTAACATAAAGCACTCTTCTTAAGGGTGTATATGTAAAAAGATAACTCAAAAAACAATGTGATAGAGATATGGCTCAGGTTTATAGGGGTACATGTAAGCACATACAGGTATGCCATCTAGGGTTAGGGAAAGATTCTTGGGAGAACATACCTAAAGTGACCTTTAATTTTTTTGTTTTAATTATTATTTCTTTTTAATTTGAGAGACAGTGTGAGTAGGGGAGGGGCAGAGAGAAAGGAGGATAGAGGATCCGAAGCGGGCTCTGCGTTGACAACAGCAAGTCCAACGTGGGGCTCGAACTCACAAACTATGAGATCATGACCCGAGCTGGAGTGGGACATTGAACTGACTGAGCCACCCATGCACCCCCTAAAGTGGATTTTATTTTATTTATTTAATTAATTAATTTATTTATTTATTTATTTTTAATATACGAAATTTATTGTCAAATTGGTTTCCATACAACACCCAGTGCTCATCCCAAAAGATGCCCTCTTCAATACCCATCACCTACCCTCCCCTTCCTCCCACCCCCCATCAACCCTCAGTTGTTCTGAGTTTTTAAGAGTCTCTTATGCTTTGGCTCTCTCCCACTCTAACCTCTTTTTTTTTTTTCCCTTCCCCTCCCCCATAGGTTTCTGTTAAGTTTCTCAGGATCCACATAAGCGTGCAAACATATGGTATCTGTCTTTCTCTTCCTGACTTATTTCACTTAGCATAACACTCTCCAGTTCCACCCACGTTGCTACAAAGGGCCATATTTCATTCTTTCTCATTGCCACGTAGTACTCCATTGTGTATATAAACCACAATTTCTTTATCCATTCATCAGTTGATGGACATTTAGGCTGTTTCCACAATTTGGCTATTGTTGAGAGTGCTGCTATAAACATTGGGGTACAAGTGCCTTAAAGTGGATTTTAAAAGGCAAATAGAAATTACTCCAAAGAGGAGAAAGATTATCCAAGTGAATGAATCAATTTAGCAAAAGCAGAAGTAGCAAAGTCGGAAACACATGCTACCTTTCCAGAGCTACAACTAGTTTGGCATTTCTGAAATATAAAATGCAAGGCAGAAAGTTCTAGATGTGAGGCTACTGAGGAGACTATTAGAGTTACCGACCATATTAAATATCTTGAAATATAATCTTCTGCCAGATTATTTTCAAATTGTGCCTTGTGGTAACCTCTACAGAGACATCAGCAAAATAGTGAAATGTATTCTGGTCTCACCTCTTTTTCAACTAGAAGAGCTTGGTTTTTATTTATTAATATTTATTTACATTAACACTTTATATTTCACTTAAAGTCTTTTGAGGCTAAAACCAAAAAATCAAACCTATGCTGTGTACTGTAAGGAGCCAGATTTTTTTTTAATGTTTATTTATTTATTTTTGAGACAGAGAGAAACAGAGCATGAGTGGGGGAGGGGCAGAGAGAGAGGGAGACACAAAATCTGAAGCAGGCTCCAGGCTCTGAGCCCTACACAGGGCTTGAACCCAGGAACCATGAGATCATGACCTGAGCTGAAGTTGGATGCTTAACCAACTGAGCCACCCAGGTGCCCCCAGATTTTTTTTTAAGCAGAGGATTATCACGATCATATTTAGGTTTTAAATAGATCTTTCTGATTGTCCTTGTGAACTCAAGGCTAAGCCTAATGGCTGGGAGAGCTGTTAGCAGGTCAGGCCTAGAATATTAAGTGACTTGCCTGAAGTGACTGAGATAACAACAAATAAAAAGTTGAGATTAATTTGTTGATTAATTACTTGATTACATCCCTATATCTCCTTCCCTTTGTTTATAAAGGATATGCCCCTAGTGAAATCATAACTGAAGCAAGATAATTAATATACATTTTAATACTGTATATTTGTTTTTACATTTCTGAAATTATCAAATTCCCATAGCCAGTAACTATACTAAGAACTTGTCTTTGATTCCTACGTTTGCTTTTACAGTGTTGTCTGGATCTGTTTGGTTCTCTTCTGAAGAGTTGACTTGTGGTTGCCTGGGGCAATGGGAGAAACTGGGCACAGGTCTCTAGCACTTACTAGGATAAGCCCTGGTTTTTCACCTGGTTCAGGTTTCCAAACAGCACCTGCGATTAAGTCCCAAGGCACACGTGCATTTTAAGCTTCTCCTTGCATCAGATTTGTTCAAGTCCCACTGACCAAAGTCAAGTTACATAATCAAGCCCAGATTGAAAAGGTAGAGGAAAAGACTACACAGCTTTAAGAGTCACCTTGCAAAACAAATGCATTTAGAAATCACAGGAACTTGTGGCCAAATTTTTTGCATTCTACCACAAAGAATGTTTTGACCAAATATTTTATTTGAAATTACTTCTTTGAAAACTCTCATATGATTGTCTCTTTGATGTTTCTTGAGAGCACCTTAATATCCCTTGATATGCAGATAGTAATATCACTACTATGGAGGCACTGATATTCATAGACTATTCTGACTTGAACTGGCTTTTCTTGATTTCTTTACATTTTGTCCATGTGTCTTATAGCTGCCCTTAAATCAAGAGCCATAAACAGAGAGAAAAATGTACTCTTTTTGAGACTAACTTGATTATGTCTAGATTAACCTACAATTTTGATTTCACTGAACACTATGCTCAAGCAATTGAAATTGCTGTCCTAAACTGACTACAAATATAAATTATGATTAGCATCATTCTTAATTATGATTTTTGTCTCTTATAATCACAAGATTGCATTCATACAATATCCTTTCTTAAAAATACTCAAACTGGCTTCTTTGCTGGGATTTTTGGGAAGTCAAACACTGTCTTCAAATTATATTGTTTTCTAAATATATCATCTGGGGCACCTGGATAGCTTAGTAAATTAAACATCCAACTCTTGATATCAGCTCAGGTAGTAATGTCATGGGGGTGGGATTAAGCCCCACATTGGGCTCCATACTGAGCATGGAGCCTGCTTGGGATTCTCTCTCCCTCTCTCTTAACCCCCATCCCCAGATTGCATGCTCACTCTTTCTCTCTCTGTCTCAAAATAAATAAGCATTAAATATATCATCATCTAATTCCCCCGCCCCCAGCCCTTAGCCTAATTTATCAGTTCATGTTTATGTTAAGTGTTCATGGGATTAGTAACTTATTGATTGAATGTTAAACCTACAAAAAAATCTTAGATGTAACATAACCCAAAATCCTATCTTTTTGATGTAAAAACTAAGGTTTAAATAATTGATTTCTCTAAAGTTATACAAATATTTATAGAAGATGCACAAATCTACTTTGGCTTTCCTATTTCCCTAATATATATACACATATGTGCTAAGATATGTCTCAATAAACAACTCTATTTTATATACTCTGCTTTTCTAAGAAAAGATGCTTCCAAGGCATGGTTAAATTTGATGCTTATTTCTTTGTAGTTTATAAAATTAATCTTTGATTTTAAGCCACTTATTTTAAGGCATATACTTAATCAGGCTAGAAGTCTTATAGGATTTTCTATGCTCCTATGTATTCTTTGATCTCTTAAGTATTTGAATTTTGCTAAATACAACAAATCAGTTTCTGTGTTGCAGGTATTAAAGTCCATATTAGGTAACATATCTCAATGTGTGGTCCAATTATTATTGAATGACTCACTGGAAAAGTGGTCATTGTGGGGAATTATCTTAAGAACATGTAGGTCACCTGTCCCTCTGGATAGCCTATAACCCATTGTTGGATCAAGCCATACCAACCAAAAGGTAAGGGTTGGGCCATCTAGTCTTAGAGCCCTGCAGGACTTCTTTGATAACTTGCATTTTATTTTATTTTATTTATTTTATTTATTTATTTTTTTGATAACTTGCATTTTAGTGAGAAGTGAGATTTCTTGGAATGTTACTATAAGATGACATTTGTTGTTCTTTGCCAAGTGATTGTTCATTATCTTCTATGGAGCATAGTGTCTTATTGATGGGCTATTAAAAAAATGATTTTAGAGCTAACTGCAAGGAAAGAAAATGATATAATCTCTTTGAATGACTAATTAGAACCATATAGCTAAAAATGCTTCCCTTTTTCACTTTGATTTTCAGGAAACTGAGAGCAAAATATATGACTCGGCTATATGATTTACATAAGTCCTTAAGACTTGTTCAGTTGTGTATTGTTTATGTCCCCCTAACATGGCCTTTATTTTCTGATATATAGTTTTATTACCCCAAACTGGATACCACATTTTTAAATTAGTTCTTATCAGCTGTTCAAAGTTCACTATAGAACAAGGCAAAACTTGTAAGTATGGATTGAATAAATGAATGGATGCACACATTCATTAAGTGTACATGTTTTGAATAATTACTCTCACCAAAGTATTTTCTTATGCTATTATGTTATTTCTTTGCCACAGTCTTATAAAATATGTACTGTCACTTTAGACTACAAAACTGGAATTTCAAAGGTTCAAACTGCTGCCCAGATTCAGGTCAGTAACAAGAAATCAATCAACCAACACTAAAAATCAGGATACCAATTACAATACAGTTTTATTTTTATTGTGCCATGATGCTAATAAAATACCCTGTGAATTAGAGATAAAATCAGATGCTGAGGTTGAATGCTCTAAGAAAAATCTGCACACCACTATGAACAGAAGGTGGGTTTCTACTTTCTTTGCATAGAATTAGATATATATAAAATTTTTATAGGACAATATATGATACTATAAATTTTATTCTAAAAGTTCCATAGCTAAAGTTGATTTTATGGTGCATGTTTCTTAACATGCCTGTGGAAAATATGCTACCAACATAGTTCTATTCTTAAAGGAAAGTACATTAAATTATTTTGTGATTTTTTTTGCAACCTACAGATTTACTCTTCAGTCTCTAATCTTGTATTTAAAAAAACACTTTTTTACTTTAGACATCAAGTTCTTGCTGATTAATAAATAATAATAATAATAATATTTAAGTTTATTTATTTTCTTTTGAGAGAGAGAGAGTGCCAGCAGGGAAGGGGCAGAGGGAGAGAGAGAGAGAGAGACAGAATCCCAAGCAGGCTCCATGTTGTCAGTACAGAGCCCAATGTGGGGCTCAAACTCACAAACCATGAGATCATGACCTGAGCCAAAGTCAAGAGTCAGACGCTCAACTGATTGAGTCACCCAGGTGTCCCAACTACAATGGTTTTAATGGTAATAATAATGGTTACAGTTTTCTTCGTGCCTAACTATCAATAGGCATGCTGTTTGTCATTTCAAAGAAGGGAAACGGGTTCAGAGTGGGTACATATTGTTCTGAGGAAGTCTCACTCGTACAACGAAGAGCAAGGATTTGAAATTGCATGTGCCCGACTCTAATTTCAATATTTAATATATTTACAACTACTACTTACCATCACCACCAAACTTTACATAATGCTTACCCTAGCTAGATACCATCTTAGAAGATTTATGTACATTATATATATTTATATATATCAACTCCTTTAATCCTGAACACAATCTCAGATGTATCCCCACTTTAGAGAAAAGGAAATAAAGACTTAAGACTTTAGATAACTTGTGCAAAATGACAACTAGTCCCTTACACAATCCATACTCTATCCCAAGCAAGCTGACTTAAGAAGATAAACATTTATCCTCCATGTTAAATTCTCTCTACTGCAGTTATTGCTTCTGTAGTTTATTGTTTATGTTGTGGTTTAATTTCCAGGAAGGAGTGTGTTCTCATTTCATGTAATGAAGCCATTTAAGCTTCATCTGCTGCATTTACCCCGAAATTCCTCATTTTTTTTCTTGTTTAGTGGTCATGGCAAGTTTATTTATAAATATTGTAAAAATGTCATGGAAAGAACTTGAAGAAGCTGCATAGCTTCTTGTATACTTTTGTTAATAGGAAAGTACTCTCTGTAACACTATGATTTATTTTGCTGAATTTTAAAGGTCACACTGTACATTTGGCAAATGGTAGGTTTCCAGTGAATATTCAAGGTTCACATTTTTAAAGTATTTTCCAGGCAGAAAATACAAAAAAAAAAAAAAACCCACTTTATTGAAGGTAGACTGGCTGTTGTTTAAATGTCCCAAACTTTGATATGAAGAAAAGCATAAATTAATTTGGTAGCCAAGAACACAGGATCTCAAACATGGTCTAGATACAATTTCAAATAATTCATGTTTTTAAAGATTTTGGGGCTTTGATAAGAACTTTTTTTATGTAAATTATAATTTGGGGAATTAAAATTTGTTACTTAAAATCAACCCACGAAGTACTGGGTGATGTATGGAATTGTTGAATCACTATATGTACACCTCAAATCAACATAACATTGTATTATAACTATGCTGGAATTAAAATGAAATAAAATAGGGGCGCCTTGGTGGCTCAGTCAGCTAAGTCCCCGACATGATTTCGGCTCAGGTTACGATCTCCCGGTTCGTAGATTCGAGCTCATGTCTGGCTCTACACTGACAGCGCAGGGATTCTCTGTCTCCCTCTCTCTCTGCCCCTCCCCTGCTCACATGTGTGCACACACTCACTCTGTCCCTTAAAAATAAACATTTAAAAAAATAAAATAAACCCAAGATTCTTATTTTTTGTAACATCTGATCTCTTTTATTTATTGATTACAAAGAGTATAATCATGGAAAGAAGGGTAATGATTGATTTAAAGCTGAGCTAAAAATGAAAAAGTGATATCAATTATACAAACAAATATTGAAAAAAATACTTGGAAGGAAATTTGCTAAAATGTATAGTGAGATTTTTTTTTTCCTAGATGGTAGGATTAGAGTTGGTAGTTGATTGTTTTCTTCTTCACACTTTTCTGATTTATTTACTTTTCCTACAATAGATATGTATTGTATTTAGAATCAGAAAAAAAAATCATGTCTATTACTTGAGATGAAATGGACATTTCATAAGCTAAGTTGTACAACTGCAAGCTAAGAGTCTGCATGCTATTACTAGAACCAGATCCTTTAATATATTAAATAAAGTGGTAATTTTATCTTGATTTCACACTGGAGCCTAACCATATAACCCCTTTCTGTAATTATTTTAAAATTAATATATATTATGAGATATTTTAAGAATAGAATAGTACAGGGACAATAGATCTCATGTGCATACTTCCAAGGTGTAATACATGTTAATATTTTACCATATTCACTTTATTTTCAATAAAATCTTATAGCTGGAAATGGTGCCTCCTGAGCTCCATTCGATTTGTCTCCTATTTCATTGGCTCTCCAGGGAATATAAAATGCATATTTAACTTTCAAAATCTAGTTAGAATCAATATTGTATCACTTCAGTTGGTATGTGGAGACTTACCACCAACTCAATTCCCTTTCCCTCTCCACACAACGTTGTAATTGTCGTATATGTTACATCTACATATGTGGAAACACCCTATCAGTTAATGCTATACACATTTTGCTTTAAACTGTCAAATGTGGGCAGCTCTTTCTGCCCATGGGTCCTGCTCTGTGCTTTAATAAAATCACCTTTTTGAAAAAATAAATACATAAATAAATAAATACACTGTCAAATGTGTTTTTTAAAACTCAAAGGAAAATAGTTTAAATTTATCTAGTTAGTATTGTTTTTTGGTTTTTGGTTTTTTTTTTTTTCCTATTGCTCTTCATTCCTGATTTTCCCAGTGTCCTTCTGGTATCATTTCTCTAGTGCCTAAAGGTTTTCCTTTAGCAACTGTTTTCAAACAAGTGTGATAGGTATAAATTATCTTAGCTGTTCTTCACCTAAGAATATTATTTTTCCTTCCTTCCTGAAGGACATTTCACCAGAAATAGAATTATGGCATGGCAGTCCTTGTCTTTCAATATTTTAAAACTAATGTACCACTCCTCCCTTCAGTCTCCATGAGAAATCTGCTATTTTGAACCACTGTTCCCTTATTGGTAGTATGTCACATCTGGATGCTTTCAAGACCTTTTCTTTATGTTGTGTTTTCAATATTTTGATTATTATGCACCTAGGCATGAATTTCTTTGGGGTTATCCTGTGTAGAGTTCTCTCAGAACCTGTTGAATTTAGAGGTTTACGCTTTTGCGATACTTAGGAAGTTCTCAACAATTATTTCTTAAAACTATTTTTAGCACAACACTTTTTTATCACTCTTTCCGGGGGTGGCACAAATTTTCATCCTATTATTATTGTTCAACAATTCCCTCAAATTGTGTTCACGTTTTAAGATCATTATTTCTCCCTGTTTTTCAGACTGGATCATTTTTATTGATCTAACCTGAAATTCACAGACTATTATCTTAATCTTGCTATTGAGTCCTTCCAGTCAGCTTTTTATTTTTGTCATTGTAATTTTTAGCTGGTAACTTTCCATTTGGTTCTTCTTTATATCTTTTCTATTTCTGCAGCTACATTTTATTTCAAATCTGTTTCAAGAGAGTTCATAGTTGCTCACTCAGCATTTTTAAGATACCTGCTTTAGAATCTTTATCAGATAATTCTAATATCTATATTGGGTTGTCATGGGCATTTGCTGATTATCTTCTGCGGCACAAGTTGAAATTTTCATGATTCTGTGTATGTTGAGTAATTGTGAATTGTGTTCTAGAAATTCTGAATAATAAATTATAATACTCTGGGTCCCATTTAAATTCAATAGATAATGTTGATATTTTTGCAGGCACTTCACATGGTTAGATTCAGGCCACGATATCCAACTAAATGGTGTGGGCTAGGTTTTAACCATCACTTTTCCAAAATTTTGTCCTGCTCTTCAGATCAGTTGCCCACATATGCCACCCAGATTTCAACCTGAGGACTGTGTGGAGGTATATACATTAGCTCAATATTCTAACTTAAAAACATTTTTTTTAGCATTTATTTTTGAGAGAGAGAGAGAGAGGGAGAGAGACAGACCGTGAGTGGGGGAGGGGCAGAGACAGAGGGAGACACAGAATTTGAAGCAGGATCCAGGCTCTGGGCTGTCAGCACAGAGCCCGACGTGGGGCTTGAACTCGGGAATGGCGAGATCATGACCTAGGTCAAAGTCTGACACTTAACTAACTGAGCCACCCAGGCACCCCTCACTTTTCTAATTTCTATGCCAATTAGGATCAGATCCACACATTTACAGGTCAGGGTTACTTTCAGTTTTCTGGCTTTGGGTAGCTGGAGACACTTTATGTTGCAATCAGAGGGAGAGAATGGAAAAAGGGGAACATGTTTGGTTTTGTGTAATGAGAAATCTAACAAGTTAAATTCACATGATGAAAGCAAGAGAACATGAGTATGTAGAAGAGACATCAAAGTGAAAATCTCCATTCAGCATTTGGAATTGTAAGTCTGTCTCTTAGGAGAAATCAGTGTTATACCTATTCTCAACGAAGCTAGATTCCTAGAAGTATACAGTAGTCTTTTATAGCCAACCCTCCACGTTAAAATCTGTGATTTGGAACGAATATTTTCATGTGTTCTTCAAGTGACCAATTTGTAAACAGCGGCAGTAATGTATTTCCAAAGCCCCTTTTAGGTCTTAATGAGAGGGCTTATAGGCTTGCCAATAATAATTAATACATGTTTCTTTGACTCGCCACCCTTTGGGAAAAGAAATATCCTGTCCTTTTACAACTGTGCTACTGCTATGCTTTTGAACCAAATGGTGCATATCTCTGTAAGGGCTGGAGGACTTACTGACTATGAATCTCAAGGGCCCTTGTTCACATTTGGCTCCTTTGAAGTGCAGGACATACACACACACAGCAGGCACAGTTACTGGACGGAGACCCTGCTGGGTAGTTAAGTCTCTGCTTGCTGTGTCTAAACCATTTGGCAGACGCAACGGCCTTCTTTTCCTTCACAAGCCTAAATTTGTCCCATTTGGAAAGCAAATAGTAGACCTCTATCAATGCAGAAAATCACCCAATTTAGTTATGGGTAACTAAAACAATCATGGAAAAGTATGAATCAATTTAGTATCTGAAATTTTATTTATAATCATTGAGCGCTTATCTCCTTTCTTTTTCAGACCATATCTCAAAGATTAGATATCAAGGAAAGGTGAGTATCCTAGCGGATAATACCTAATGTATTTTAGCAATGAATACTTTCAAAACCTAATTTATCTTATTTGGTCCTACACGTCACTGTATGGGAGATAGGAAAGTCATCCTCCAGAGAACTTCAAAAATTATTTTTTTGAAATGCCAATCTGACCATAGTTTTTCCTTGCCCACAAGAATTCAATAGCATCTCCATAAGGCCAGCTGGATAAAGTCTACATTTATTTGTATCATAAAGAATCTTTCTATTCAAAGATCAACAGTATCACCTAGGAGTTTGCTAGAAATTCAGAATACCAGGTGCTTCTCCAGACTTTTGCAATCGTGGTCTTCTTTGGAACCAGAACCTTAGGTAACTCGCACACATACTGAAATTTGGGAAGTACTATAGGACTCTTTGTAACATTCCCCCAGTCTGATACTTCTTGCCTGGTATCTAGCGATCTTTCTTCCCATTCTCCAGCCAAGCCTGAGTGTCCTAAAGTCTAGCCACACTAAAATCATTTGCCTCTGAACTGCCCTTTCCTTCAGGATCTACTCCTTTTTCTATGGCAATCTCCTACACCTTCATGCCAAGTTCAAATGTCACCTAACCTTCTTCATGCCAAGTTCAAATGTCACCTGACCTTCCTCTGAAAGAACTATTTTCTTCAGGTCCTGTATGCTCTGGCACTCTTGTCCTCTCTCTGTTATCGCTATAGGATTGTACTAATGCATGAGAGAGCCAGTATGGCATGATTTTGTAGAGTTGAGCTGCGGTATCAGAGTCCTGAGTGTGCCCTGCAACACATATTAGTTATGTGACCTTGGGGGAAGTCATTAAATGCTCTCAGTTTCAGTCTTTCTGTATACAATACATGAATAATAATAGAATTTTATTTCATTGGGTTGTTATAACGTTTAAATTATATCACGAATACAGGCTCTTGTCCCTGTCACATATGGAGCCCTGAACAAATGTTTCTCACCATGACTATAGATTTACATGTTTATTTCCTCACCAGACTACGTGGACTGTGCATTGTTAAGGGCAAATACTACATGTTAGCCATTCTGTTAACCATCTTACCCTCTTTCCAGTACATAGCAAGCATTTTAAAAATGAAGAAAGTGAGAAACCAGTGACTTGCCTAAGAATACACTGTGAAGTTATGAATAGCATCAGGGTTAAAATTCTTGTCAATATATTTCTAGTGTGGACTCATCCTTCCGTCTAGTCTCCCCCTACACATCTTATACACAGTGCCCACATTCACATGCATACACATACATGTGTGCATTTACACCAACACATCCATACACTCTCCAAAAGTTTTAATGTGGATACTTTAGAATTATATAAAGGCAAACAGACATTTCAACATATTTGCATGAACTAACAAAATAGTCACAGACAGATATAAACACATGCTCATAAGAAACAATAAAAACTGGAGATAAAAAAAAAAATCCAGGGGTGCCTGGATGGCTCAGTCAGTTAAGCATCTGACTTTGGCTCAGGTCATGATCTCACAGTTTGTGAGTTCGAGCCCCGCTTCGGGCTCGGTGCTGACAGCTCAGAGCCTGGAGCCTGCTTCAGATTCTGTATCTCCCCATCTCTCGGCCCCTCCCATGCTCATGCTCTGTCTCTTTCTGTCTCTCAATAATAAATAAACATAAATAAATAAATAAATATCCTGAAAAGTCCCCAGGAAGAACTGAGATCAAGTTACAAGGGCTTCAAATGCCATACCAAATGCAGTGTATCAGGGGAAGATTCAAATTAGGATTTCAGAGACAAGAGAATAAATATAGGTAAGATTGAGGCCAGAGTCAAAGCACAACAGGAATAAGAAAAATGTGATCCTAAGATAACGCCATTTATTTGATGCTCACTGTGAGCTCTGACACACACAGAAGTGGGGCTAAACAAGTTGGGACTACCTTAACTGGCAAGGGCTTATCGAACTTTATTTTTCTCTATCCTGCAAACCTCAGTGTAGACACGGAAGTTTGCATGGCTGCTTCCATCTCAGACGATGGAAGGGATACTTAAAGAAGCACTATTTGCTGATAGCACTTGCAAAATCCTAGATAGAGATGGATATGGAAATTATTAGTTAAAATGGTATCTCCTGACAAACCTCAATGACCCTCCAGCCCTGGCTGAGACAGGTCAGGAGGACCCATTGTCTCCATTACCACCACTGTTTCTATCTAGCATTGTTAAGGTACCGCATGTGAGAAGACTCTTAAGCAAAGCGCATATGCATAAATGATGTTTTTCCGGCTTGAATCTTAGTTGCTCTTTCTCAGTAGGATATTTTAGTAATACACGCAAAACTGAGGGGATAATAATAGCTCGCCTTTGTTAAGCACTTACTAGAAGCCAAAGTGACTTGATTTTTTTTTTTTTTTTTGGACACATAATCTGTAACTGTTTTGTTTGTTTTTTAAAACCTGGGCTCATATTGATAATTCCAATTCAAATTCAGGAGCCCAAACTCACCATCCTCTAATACCTTACTTCAGGCTGAGAAATCTAAGAGCTCAGCAACATAACATAATTCATTCATTTTGTTCCATCAAACACATACAATAGTCTCAGGATAATAACACTAACACCACACCTATAATATAATTACTGAAAAGAGTTTAAGAGTTTTTTTTAACGTTTTTATTTATTTTTGAGACAGAGAGAGACAGAGCATGAATGGGGGGTCAGAGAGAGGGAGACACAGAATCCGAAACAGGCTCCAGGCTGAGCCACCCAGGCGCCCCAAGAGTTTTTATTCTACTCTTTCCACTCTTAGGATGTACAGGTGAATTACATATCTTAAATTGCTTGAAATGACTTCTTTCTATGTGATCATGCCGCCAAATTGAATGATAGGCTTGTTTATCTCATTGGAGGAGTTTCATTTTATGGATTGCTTGTATACATAATTTTGTTGTCAAATTATTCAAAACATGTATATGGTTCCAGAGTCAAATCTACGAATCAATTAAACTCAGAGAAGTCTAGCTTTCTCTCAAGACTTACTATCCATTTTATTCCTCTAATATGCAACTGCATTTTTCCCCAATAGAAAACTACTTCTGCTTTTGGCTTTGTATTTTTATTCTTTTAAAAAAGGTAATATCTTCTCCACACAGAGACTCACCCTTGAATTCTTCCCTTCATTGGATAAACCTTAGATTATTATACACATCTTTGTACATCTTATTTTATTAACCTTCTACACCCGATTTCCCAAAATGGGCAAAATAGGTATTTAACTCCTATTAAAGGGTCAATGTGGGAATCAGATGAAATAATGTGCAAAGAGAAGCAAGCCTAAATGCCATATAATAGTCATTCGGTTACTGTTGGTAAAAGTTGAATACGGAAGGAGACCGTATGTCTATTTTTGACATGGCATATGAAAAATCGGAAGAGATAAGCAGTAACTTTGTCTTCATATTTGGTGTGTGGTCTTGACAAGCCCGACAAGGCTATAGGGTATAGGCCCATCTGGTAAAATTGAAAATTCTCAGGAAGCAATCCATCCAAGTGTGGCTTTTACAAACTGCATGGAAGTACATCAAAAGGCTGGAGAAGAATTTTCTGTGTCTAGTTTCTGCAGTACTTGCTCTGGCCAAATCATAATCTTTAATCTGTCAAGACGTGCATCACGAAGAGTCATCAGACTAGAGCCGATTTCTTGGCAATAAGATGAATCTTATTTTCAGATAAGAATGCTTTTATCCTACAGACATCGCATTCTCTACTTGTCTCAGCATTTCATTTGAAGAGTTCATAGCACCCATATTTCTCATACAGCAGAAGAAAGGAAAGTCCAAAGGATGGAAGGAAGGGAGAAATGGAGGGAAGA
This sequence comes from Acinonyx jubatus, assembly GCF_027475565.1. NCBI lineage: Eukaryota > Metazoa > Chordata > Mammalia > Carnivora > Felidae > Acinonyx > Acinonyx jubatus. The sequence continues at coordinate 46,981,304 of NC_069391.1, forward strand.
TAGGGAAGAGGGGAACAGAGGAAGGTAGACAGAAGAGAGGCACGGGGAAATTTATCAGTTACTCACTGTGGTCAACATATCTCATTCATTCCTAGAGTGGCTAAATAATGATTATTGTGGGCTTACTCTGAGTCAGATACTAAATCAGATATTACAGACACACCAGCAACGTGATAAACATGGTCCCTACCCTCAAATTGCTCATATTCTAGTGCTGACCACACACATGAGACAAAATGAACAGGTTATGTCACCATCCCTTCCAAAACCTTCTTGCAATTTTGTTATAATAATCGAAATAAAAGTAATATTACCGTGGCTTTGAGGCCACACTTTACCTGGTCCCTGCTTAATCCACTGACATCATCACTTATTGCTCTGCCATTCCACCCACTCCAGACATACTGGTCTCGTAGACACAAACACATCAGTCTCATTTCCCACTCAGTGTCTTTGCATTTGCCTCTTGCTTCTTCCTTGCACGCTCGTTCTCTAGATATTTACATACAACACTGACTCGCTTCTGTGGTAAGCATAATAATGGACCCCATCTTAGGAGATGTCCGTGTCCTGATCCCTGGACCCTGGGAATATGTTATGATCCAGGGCAAAGGGGCTTTGAAAATCTGAGTAGTATTAAAGGACTTGAGATGGAGAGTTTGTCAGAGAAAGCTAGGATGATGGAGGAAGGTAAGAAAAAGGTGATGTGATAAGACTTGATCCATTCACTTTGAAGATAGAAGAAAGGAGCCCTGTGCTAAACATGTGGACAGCCTCTAGAATATGAAAACAATGGGGAAACAAATTCCTCTGTGGGGTCTTCAGAGGTATGAACGTCACCTGACACGAATTTTATCCCAATGACACCCATGTCAGACTTCTGACCTACAGGACTGTGAGATTCTGTGTTGTTCTAGGCCACTAAATTTGTGGTAATTTGTTATAGCAGTAATAGAAAACTGACAAATTTTTATTTAGGTCTCTGGAAAACATCACCTCCTTAAACAGGCCTTTTGTAATATATCTATCCACAACAATCTTTATTCTATTACTCTCTAACAATTTGCGCCTCTATTTTTCTTCTTCTTCTTCTTCTTCTTCTTCTTCTTCTTCTTCTTCTTGGAAAATTTATTTATTTGAGAAAGAGAGAGAAGGTGCAAGCACTAGCAGGGGAGGGGCAGAAGAGAGGGAAAGGGTGAATCCAAAGCAGGCATGAGCAGGGGAGGGGCAGAAAGAGAGGAAGAGAAAGAGAATCCAAAGCAGGCTCCACACTGTCAGAACCCAGCCCGACATGGGGCTCGATTTCTCGAACCCCAAGATCATGACCTGAGCCAAAGAAATCAAGAGCTGGACACATAAGTGACTGAGCCACCCAGGCACTGTGCCCCCTGCTTTTCTTCTTAATGACTAGCATTACTTAAGATTATATGATCTGTTGCCTTTCTCTCTCCCGGCCATCGTGGCAGCTGCTTTTGGTTGGGTCCCTCCCGCACCAAAGGCAGGAAGATGGCGGCTGCAAAGAAGACGAAAACGTCACCGGAGTCCATCAACTCTAGGCTCCAACTCGTTATGAAAAGCAGAAAGTACATGCTGGGGTACAAGCAGACTATGAAAATGGTTAGACGTGGCAGAGCGAAACTGGTCATCCTTGCCAACAACTGCCCAGCCTTGAGGAAAGCTGAAATAGAAAACTACGCCATGTCGGCCAAAACTGGTGTTCATCACGACAGTAGAAATGCTACTGAATTGGGTCCAGCATGTGAGAAATACTACAGAGTGTGCATACTGACGATTATTGATCCAGATGAGTCTGGTATCAGTCGAAGCACCAGTCGCCAGAACAGACTGGTGAAAAGTAAATCACGCAGAATCTTTCTTTAATAAGACCAGAGCTTGTTAGAAAACAAAACAAAATTATATTATTTGTTTATTGTTTTTCTCTGTCTTCAACAACATAATATGAGCTCAATGAAGGTGGTGAATTTGTTTATGATTCTGGACGCCACCCACAACCTTGAACAACGTCATGCACATGCTAAGTGGCACTCAAAATAACATCGCACGAATGAATGAATGAATGAATTTCAATTACATAAGGATGAGTGCCAGGTACTCTAGTGGTGTATAACAAGATAAACCACCTTGTCCGAAGGTTCCACAAAAGTGTCTTGGGGTTCAGTAAATTTTAAACTGCTTTGGGTATTTTAATTATGTATTTATAAGCTATCCTCCACAATGGATTATTAAGCTAATGACAAAGACTTGGTTTTATCTGTCCCTGTATCCCCTGCCCATAGTAGGTTGTGAGGAAATGCTTGTTAAATGAATGTGCACTTGCATGACAATTTTTGAGGCAGTCACAGAGGACGTTGATAAATGTTTGTGTTTCAGCTGAACATTACTACCTTAATAATGGATGAAATAGCTATGCTGTTTTCTGCTACTGATGATGAGACATAAGCTGGTTGAAAAAGGACATTTTTCCAGAATGGACAAACACATCATTATATCAATGTCAATAAGGAAAGAGAGAGAGAGAGAGAGAGAGAGAGAGAGAGAGAGAATACACCCAATTCAGACAAGCACTCATTTTTTTTCTCTTGAAAACAACACCAAAATTATTTGTTTCAATATTTTTTCAAAGAAGGAATCCAAGTTTTTCATAAAAGACCAAGAAGTAAAATTAGGTGTGTTAAGGCCAGACTGAACACATAAACTGACTCTCTAATAACCATCTGGTTAACACTTCTCTGGAACAGTTGTCAATAAGTGGACTCTTTTTCTTAGAAAGGTGTTTGGGATCACTGTGACCTGATTCTGGACCCTTCTGGGCCATGTGAGTTAGGTATTTACTTTTGCAGATTTTCTTCCATCACACTGCCAGGCTCCATGTTACTGATGGGCTAAATGCTGGGCTCTGCGTCTGAGCAATTGCTCCTGTTCTTCTGCCTCCTCATTCCCACTCTTCTTGTTCTTTTCCCATTTACTATTTACTATAATTTCTACGCTCCATGGTAGACATGTGCTTGTTAATCATGCCAGAAGAGAGCTCACTATTTTTACCATGCATGGCAGTCATTAGCAAAATTAACTGGTTTGTATTGACTTGATACTGTTTTGTTAATCACGTGTTTTGTGACTTAGGTTCTCTGATGGCACCATGTGGCTGTCCTTGGGTCTGTGCTATTTTTATTCACACACAAAACAAAAAAAAAATCATTTTTAAAAGCACCAACAAATTCCCTCCAATGTGTGGCATATGTAATCATTTTGAAGTCACTTTGGGCATTTTTACAACCATGATGCAGTTACTTAGATATTTTATATACCAAGATTTTTGTAATTATTTATTTTATTGGTTTTGGAATATCTATAAAAATAACATTTTATCGCTCAAATGTCAAGGGAATAGGAAAGTAGAGAGCCTATTTTATTTTAGTAGACAGGCTCTGAAATGAACTCACAGGAGAACATCTTGGGTGTCCAGTTGATTCCTGGGACTTGAACAAACATTCATTTCACAGAAATGAAACCTGAATTAAAGATCTTAAAAGACAGGAAATATAATTTCCCATCTGGTCTGATCAGACACTATTCTTTACAAATAGGCAAAGTAACCCCATTAAAATATAGTTAGAGCATGTTATTCTTCTGCCGTCTGAAGGCTGACCAGTTCACTCACAATAACACCCTACATGACTTTGAACGTTATGTGCCCACCCCTGCCTCCATCTGTCTTGCCCTTACATACGTGACCTTGTTTCCTACCACTCACTCCAGCCGCGCTGGCCTCAGGGACATGTGAATACACTAAGCTGGATCTCCGGTGAGGGATGTGTATTTTCTGTTCTTACTGCACACATTTCTCACTAAGATATTTTCTCACTCTCATTGATGTCATGTCTCTGGACAAATGTCACCTTATCTGGGAGACTTTCTTTACATGAAATAAGTACACAACTTCATATGATTTATCTCACAAGGATGTAAGTTTTCTTCTAAAACCCCTTTCTGAGGTAGCTTTCACAAAAAATAAAATGTATGATTTTAATCATATAATTTCATACAATTTGAGTAATGTATACATCTTTATAATCATCAGTATAATCAAAATGCACAAGATTTCATTACTTCTCAAAAAGTCCTCTTCTGACCAGGGGTGCTCAAACTCCCACTTCGGTACCAGGCCCACTGATCTTCCTGATAACATAGATTAGCGTTCCCTATTCTAGAAATGAATACTAACGGATTCATACAGTAATCGCTCTCTTGTATCTGGCTTCTTTTCCTCAACATGTTTTTGAAAGTCATCCATGTTATTTGTGTACCAGTAATTTGTTCTTTTTATTGCCAAACAGAATTCCATTGTATGGATTTACCACAATTTATTTATTCATTCATCTGTTGACGGGTATTTCAATAATTCCAGATTTTCACGATCATCAATAATACTATTACGAACATTTGTATACAGATCTTTCCATGGACATATATTATCCTTTTCATGGGTAAAAGTGGAATTGATCAGTCATATGATAATTATACATTTAACTATTATTTAATTAAACTATTTATTTTGACATATAGAGTCACATAAAATTATAAGAAATAATACAGAGATATCCCAAGTACCTTTTAGTAAATTTCTCCCAATGGTAACTACGATACAATATACAACCAGGAAATTGACAATGATATAATCCATAAATCTTATTCACATTTCACCAGCTTTAAATGTACGTGTGTGTGTTTATGTAGTTTTATATGATTTTATCAGCTTCAGGTATGTATTTCTACCACCATATTCAAAACAAAACACAGCTCTATCATGACAAGGATTTTTTTTGCTGCCCTCTATGATAAAAACCACCTTCCTTGGGGCGCCTGGGTGGCTCGGTCGGTTAGGCGTCCGACTTCAGCTCAGGTCGATCTGGCAGTCCGTGAGTTCGAGCCCCACATCGGGCTCTGGGCTGATGGCTCAGAGCCTGGAGCCTGCTTCCGGTTCTGTGTCTCCCTCTGTCTCTGCCCCTCCCCCGTTCATGCTCTGTCTCTCTCTGTCTCAAACATAAATAAACGTTAACATTAAAAAAAAAAATTTAAAAAAACCACTTTCCTTCCCCAATCTCAATGTCTATCTGATCCTTAGTAACCACTAATCTGTTTTCCATCTAAATAATTTTGTCATATCGAGAATATTATATAAATAAATCCATGGAGTATATAACCTATTGATAATGTTTTTTTCTCTCTGTATAATTCCCTTAAGATTTACTCAAGTTGTTGGAGCACCTGGGTGGCTCAATCGGTTAAGCGTGTCAGGTCATGATCCAAAGCTGGTTCGTGGGTTCAGGCCCCATGTTGGGCTCTGTGCTGACAGCTCAGAACCTGGAGCCTGCTTCAGATTCTGTGTCTCCCTCTCTCTCTGCCCCTGCTTCACTTGCACTCTGTCTCTCTCAAAAATAAAGAAACATTAAAAAAAAAAAAAGATTCACTCAAGTTGTTGCTTATGCCAATAATTTGTTCCTCTTGATTGCTAATTAATATTCCAATTGTGGTATGGATGCACCACAGTTTCACCACTTACAGAAGAACATGGGAATTGATTCCAGTTTGTGTTTATTATGGATAAGACTGTTAAGAATGCTTTTGTGTAAATATAGTTTTCATATCTCTGAGATAAATGCTAAAGAATGCAATTGCTGAGTCATATATGGTAGTTGAATGTTTTATATGAAATATCAAATTGTTTTCCAGAGTGGCCTTAGCATTTTGTCCTCCCATGAACAGTGTATGAGTGACCCAATTTCTCCGTATCTTCCCCAACATTTTTTAAAAATTTAGCCATTTGGATAGGCATGCAGAGCTATTCTACTGTGGCCTTAATTTGCATTTGGCTGATGGTAATGCTGAACATCTTTTTATGTGCTTATTTGTCATCTGTATATCCTCTTCAATAAAATGTCTGTGTATGACTTTTGCTCATTTTCTATTTGGACTGTTAATCTTATTGTTGAGATTTTTTTTTTTCTGTGTATACTCTAGGTCCCAGTCTTTTTTTGGATACGTGGCTTACAAATATTTTCTCAGTCCGTAGCTTATTCTCTTCGTACTTTTAACAAGGTTTTTGGCAGAGCAAATGTTTTAAGTTTTGATGAGATCCAATTTATTAGTTCTTCTTTTTATGGGTAATGCTTTTGATATCAAGTTTAAGAGCTCTTTGCCTAGCCCCAGAACCTGAAAGTTTTCTCTGATTTTTTTCTAAAAGTTTTACAGTTTTACATTTTACATTTAAATCTGTGATTCATTCTGAGTTATCTTTTGTATAAAGTGTGAGGATTAGGTCATGGATTTATCTTTTTTTGTTGTTTTCATTTATCTTTTCTCTTTTATTTTCTTTACTTCCAACATTGTTCTTCAATATTGTATTGGCCATTCTGGGTCTTTTATCTCTCCATATAAATTTTAGAATCAGTTCCTTGATATCTACAAAACAACTTGCTGGGATATTTGTTGGGATTCATGGATCAAGTTGGAAAGAACTGACATCTTGACAATATTGAGTCTTCCTATGAACATGAAATATTTCTCCATTGATTAAGTTCCTTCATTTCATTCATCAGAGTTTTATAGTTTTGTTCATATATGTCTTGCACATATTTTGTTAGATTTATACCCAAGTATTTCATTTTTTGTATGCTAATGTAAATGATATTGTGTTTTCAATTTCAAATTCTACTTTTCCATTGTCGGGATATAAGAAAGCAATCGCCTTTTGCATATCTTGTATCCCGCAAATTTGCTATATAATTGCTTATTATTTTAGGAGCTATTTTTTTTAATTCTTTTGAATTTTCTACATAGATGATTATGTCATCTGTGAACAGACAGTTTTATATCTTCCTTCCCAGTTTGTATACCTTTTATTTGCTGTCTTGAATATTGCATTGGCAATAATTTTTATTATGATGTTAAAAAAGAGTGATGACAGAGGAAATCCTTGCCTTCTACCTAATCTTAGTGTGAAACTTTCAAGCTTCTCACTATTGTATGATGTTAACTACAGGATTTTTGCAGATAGTTTTTATCAGGTTGAGAATATTCTCCTCAACTCCTCGTTTACTTAGAGTTTTTATCATGAATGGAGATTAGCACTACTATCTTTTTAGATTATTGTATTGTCTTCTAAGTTGTCTTCCTACCATTCTTGATCCTCTTTAATCTATTTTTAAAATAAGTGTAGGGGTGCCTGGGTGGTTCAGTCGGTTGGGCATCTGACTTCAGCTCAGATCACGATCTCAGGGCTCATGAGTTCAATCCCTGTGTCGGGCTCTGTGCTGACAGCTCAGAGCCTGGAGCCTGCTTCAGATTCTGTGTCTCCCTCTCTCTCTCTCTCTCTCTGCCCCTCTCCAGCTCATTCTCTCTCTCTCTCAAAAATAAATACACAATAAAAAATGAAATAAAATAAATGCAGAGCGATATTTGTAACATTTATATCAGAACTCATTAATCAGTACACCCCAATAAATTCCCCTCTCAGAGAAAATCCAAACACCTTACAATGACCTACCAAATCCTATATGATCTGGTCCTCTCCCCTAGTCTTACAAGACTTTGATCTCATATCTTTTTACTTTTCTAGCACATTCTAATCTAACATCACTGATAGCCTTTCAGTGCTTAAGTATTTCAGCCATTCTATTTACTCAGGGCCTTTGCCCTTGGTGTTCCCTATGCCCAGAATGGCATTCCACCAGACACCCACTTGGTTTCAGATTTTTACTTCAGATTTTCCCTGAAGCACTTCTGGCCATCTCTCCTACCCCCAATCTTTGCAACCTTGTCTCTTGTTTACTTTTTCCCTTTTGTCACCTTCATTGCCTATGTGCCACACATGTCCATGGTCTATTGCCACAATAATGCTGCATAACAAATGACCACCAAGACTCAGTGGCATACATGAGTCTGTGGGTGGCCCAGATAGCTCTGCTGATTACTACTCGACTCAGTGTTCTTGGCTAAGCTAACTTATCATCCGAGGTCTACCTTTGGTTTGGATAGGCGCATCTTAGTCTAGGATGGTGTCTCAGCTTATTCTCATGGGAGAAGAAATATTCAGAGACAGAGTAGAAATGTACAAGACATCTTTGGCCAAGGTGTGGAACCATCACACTGTCACTTCCAACACATTCTGTTTTCCAAAGCAAGTTTAAAAACTAGCCTGTATTCAAGGTGTGTGCAAAGCCACACTGCAAGGAGGCTTAGATAGAGTAAGATAATTAGTTAAAGTCAAAAAATATGGTCAATCTACCACATTTCATGATTATTAATATACTTTGCTTATCACCTTCTGCCTTTACAGAATATAAGCTCTAAAAGTTTAGGCAAGAGTTTTGTCTATTTTAGTAAAGCTTTATCCAAAATGCCTATCATTTTTTTTGGCACACAGAAGGAATTCAATAATTATTTGTTGCATAAGTGGATAAATGGAGACCTCTTTGATCTACAACCTTAAATACCTTTACAGAGACTGTAAGCTCTTTGAGGGCAAATACTCTGAAATCATTTTTTTTTTAATTTTCAACACTTGAAACAAAGGAAGGCATATAAAGGGTATGGAGTAAATTTTTTTTGGATAAACAAATGAGTAATAAATGAGTAGGTCCTAGATGGGAAATGAAATGAAAGGGAAATGTTCTAATGGTATTAGTTTGTTCTTTTAGATGAATTTTTCCAAGTGTTCTCTTCCGATTTTAAATAACTTTTTGGAAATAGTCTTTCTAATACAGAATGGAGTTCATGGCTTTTGAAATCATTATGGCAGTCTTCAGGTGTACTTGGCATATAAGATTAGAAAGAAGCATCTGCATAAAGCTATGAAGAAAAAACATGAACATTAAGATGTGTTATGTCCACCTAACTGTGGAGATTAACATAACTGTAGAAATTAAACTATGATTTGGGTTGAGGACTATATGATAAGTTTCATTATGATTAGCATGACTTACTCATGATTGACTTTACCACCAAGGTTTTGCCAAACTTCCAGACAGAAGAGCCTACTGGTTTCATTTAAATCCAGTTTCAATTAAATCCAGAAGTATCATTACTTCTACTCTAAAATTACCCCAGAGATAATCTCAATCTTATTCACTCTTTGACTCTCATGTTAAAGGACGCAGTTTGGAAAAGTATACTTAGAATATTCCTGCATCTTTATCTTCTTGAGAGGTAGATAATTTTTTTATAGAATGGTTTTAAAATCCAAAGTGTTAGAGCCATGTGCACTTCATAAAAGGCTCACTGAGCCATGCATTCTTGATTTCTATACTTCTATATTTATGTACTTTTATATATATGTACCATACTTTCATAAAATGCCCATTTTAAAAACTATATTTATGTGTATAATCTTACTTAGGGAAATTAAAACACTTGAGAAATACTACATCAAATTTTGAAACCAATAGAAACATAGATCTGTTCTAATTCCTATACCTCATAAAATCTATTTATCAATCTGGACTTTCTTATATTAAATTAAGAACTTGAATACATTTTCAAACATGCCCTACTTTTTTAAAAAAGAGACTTAATCTCCTTTCCTCTGAGTGCTATCTTGGCTTCCCACATCTCCTCTTAGCCTCTTCTTCAGCCTAGTGAAAAGGTTTGTGGTATAATTTATAGATTTCTTCATAAACCCAGTTACTTTTTCCTACCATAATAAGGAACAGAAATTAAATCAAAAGTTCATTATGGGGACACACTAGTTTTATTCTCTGTACTACCTGCATTTAATTCTCATAAATGCTGATATATTTACATTTTGTAAATCCACATTCTACATTATTTGAGGATAATTTGTATATATTCCCCATACATTTCAAAATCAGTTTGCCAAGGGGGCGGGGGAACACAATACGACACGTAGGATAAAACACTAGAGATGACTCCAGTGTGATAATATTTAAAATAGTTATTGTCCATAGCTATATAAATATCTCTCAGTGAGAGACTAAATGATTGGCCATGTAAAAGTGCTGATGAGAATCACCGCATATAGAAGTTAGTTTTAACTGACTGCCAATGTTTACTTTAAAGTTGTAAAAAGGCAGAGTTTCAGGAGTGAATTCAAAAAGGGCTGAATTCATTTGACTGCACTGTTTCAATGGCATAAACATGCAACCTCTTATTCAGGCCAATAGCTAAGTTCTCATTTCACGAGTTAGACATTCCAAGACAAAGCAGAAAGAGATGTGTTAAAGATTAGACTTGCAAATTTCAGAATGCAGAGTGTCAGTCTAGTGATGTTAAAACATCCATTTAGAATAACTCACAGAGTAACTGCAGCATATTACAAAGTGGAATCATGAATATGCAATCAGCAAATGGTTCTGGAGCCTGATCACCATCTCTTGTCAATTACAGCAGTCACTTTCTGTGATGGTACCTTGGCACTTTGACAGTGATTATACCTTTACATGATGTATTGCAGATATTATGCTTCAGTTGTTTACAAATAGAACCATATCTTACTCTTTCACTGTAAGAATAGAGTGTTTTAAGTAAGGAAAATATTCCTCATAATAAATCTTCCATTTAAGTCATTCATGCATGATCAGACTGGGAATATCATATGATGCCACTACCACATGACAAAAGCAACCCCCTTGCTCCTTCTTTCTGCTATGCCTAAAAGTGAAGTAACCTGGAGCTTTTTCAGGTTAACTAAAAAGAAACGGCATAGAGGATTAATTCACAACATAGTGCCCATCACTCTAGAAAAGCAACCTAGTCAAAAGAGAAATCTGTTTTTAAATATAAAGCAAAGTTATAAGACAGACATATAGCTGTCAGGGCAAAATTATCTGGATCAGATATATTTTGGCTGATTCTCTTACCTATGAAAAATTGCTTATTTGCTTATATGTAGGTATCAAATTCGCCTAAAAATGCAATCTCAATTGGTTTGCTTAGATAGTAATTTTCTCCAATGCTTAGTTGCTTAAACTTCAGGTGAAAGTACGAGGGAGACTGAATAATCAGATAATTTCTCAATTTGCCACTTAATTGTATCACTATATTAATATCAATTTTAAAACTTCATTATCCTTTTTAAGTGTTTATTTTATTTTTGAGAGAGAGAGAGAGAGAGAGAGAGAGAGCACGTGGGAGAGGGCCAGAAAGGGAGGGAGACAGAGGATTCAAAGTGGACTCTGCTCTGACAGCAGAGAGTCCTATGCGGGGATAGAACTCATGAACCATGAGATCGTGACCTGAGCCAAAGTCCAACACTTACTCAAGTGAGCCACCCAGCACCCCAGAAACCTCATTATTTAAGACTGCTTTAGGGTATGTAAACCTATCCATTCATATTTCTCTTAAATATTGAGGATTTTGCTATTCATATATATGTTATGTATAAATGTTAGACTTAATTATTTGTAATTTTCTGCCCACATAAAGTTTCACAGATTCAACAATTTATGTTTAGCTATTGACTCAGGAAGTTCAGAAATTCACAGTTATGGAACACTATAACTAAAATAAACTGTGGAAGTCATATTGTTGAAATCACTTTACTCTCATCACCCTTCTGTGCAAACATTTTTCAGATAAGAATGGAATTTGGTACAGGTCACATAGCTAAGGTCAAAACCAGATCTTCAAATCAGAACTCTGGTTTCACAATCAAGTATCATTTTTACCACGCCACAGTCTTTTTATGTTTAATGGAATGGTATAAAGGAATAGAGGGAGAGGGAGATAAAAGGGAAGAAGTAAACTGTAGGACAGTGTCTCCCTGGAAAAACTAAAGCCTTAGATCTAAACATAGAATTGTGGAATGATCTAGATCTTGAAATGTCCCCTCACAATAATGGGATATTCCTCACAGACAAGATGAACTAAACTGTGGTACAGGACATTAAACAAAACCTTAGAAAAAAGAACAGAGTACAGAATTTCTAAAAATAAGTACTAGCATTTCAGCTCCTCTTTTTCTGTAACATTTCTCCACAGTCCACGTCCATTAGGCTACATAAGAGGTTATATCACACAAAATAACCACTCACAAAATAGTGCTCATTTTGGGGAAATTGTTTCATATCCAATGGGAAAGGAAGTTAAAATCACCAAGACTGTTTTAGAGAAAAGAGGATCTGAGAGCTGCTGTTCAAACGTGAGTGATATAAAAAAAGAATGGTAGACAATTATTCTCCATAGGTATGAAATAGGAAAAAACAATAGAACCTGGTATGGGAAAGGTAGACAAAGTGCCCAGCTCTGAAGGAAATATTCATGAATTGAAATGATTTTTCCCTAGTCATTTTAAAATATAAAACAACTTGTTCTGAATAATTCAATAATATTAAATTTCAAACATGAAATTAATTCAAAGGCATAGTTGAGACTGTAGACTAACAAAAACAGAGAAGGACACAAAATAATAATAATCTTAAAGTGACAAGTAAATTAGAATCACCAATGAACATCACAGTCATTATTAAAATTGAATCTTTTCATAGAGGAAAAGACTGAAATGACTCTGTCCAATGTAGACAAAGATATTAAGTCAGAGAGAACCCAATAATAAGGAAAGCAGCTAGGCTCAAGGAAAAGAGGTGTGTCTGAAGTAGAAAACAGATCAAATGAAATGGAAGATACATTAAAATATTTATGAAAAGCTTAACACCTAAAGTGAGAAAAGAACTAAATCTGTAAATTGAGAGAGTATAGTATTCTAGGAAAATGTAAGATTGGCCACAAAACACCAAGATGTTTTATTTAAGCTACTGTTGAAAGATAATAATCAGCAAAAGGAACAAGACAGACTAACATCAGAGTTACCATAGAAATCACCAATGCTAGATGACAAAGAAATATTCACCAATGTTGCTCACAACATTGTACTTGAAGTCCTGGCGAGCACATTATGCCAACCAAAAAAAGCCAGCTGGGAGGAAGACATACAACTTTTTCTTTGCAGATGGCATGTTGTCTATGTAGAAAATAAATAAACAAACAAACAAACAAACAAATAAATCCCAAACTCCTTGAACTAAGAGTGAGTATAACGAAGTTGAAAGACACAAGACTCATATAAAAAAGTTAACTGTTTTCCTATATACCACTAATGAACAACTGGAATATCAAATTTTAAAAATTTACAATAACACAAAAATGAAATATTTAAGTAGAAATTTAACAAAACAGGTGCAGTATCCAGATGTGGAAAACTTCAAGATTCTGAAATCTTGAAAGAAATGGAAGAAAATCTAAAGAGATTATCCATGTTCGTGGATGGAAAAACTCCATTCTGTTAAAATATGTTACTTGCAACTTGATCTTTATGCCATCTCAATCAAAACGCCAGTAGCCTATTTCACTCATACTGACAAACCAGATTTAAAGTTTTTATGAAAAGGTACCAGATTTTGAGACCTCCTCTAAGGCTATCGTAATCAAAACAATGTGGCATTGGAGAAGAACAGACACTTAGACTAGTGGAACAGAATAGAAAGCCCAGAAATAGACTCAAATGAATAAATTCAACTGATCTTTCAGAAAAGACAGAGGCAACGCAACAGAGAAACAACAGTGTTTTCAGCAAATGGTGCTAGAACAATTGTACGTTCATATGAGGGTAAAAACTCAACCTAAATACAAACCTCACATTTCACAAGTTTACCTCGAAACAAGTCATAAATGCAAACGTAAAATGCAAAACTGCAACACTTGTAGAATACGTATGAGAAAACCCAGGCAGCATTTATTTGGGGATGAGTCTTTAAATATAAAACCAAAACACGACACACGAAAGAAAAATTAATAAACTGGACTCTATTAGAATTAAAAACGTCTGTTCTGCAAAAGACGGAAGAGAATGTAAAGAAAATAAAGAGAATATTAAGAGCACATGAAGAAGAGCTACAGACTGGAAGAAAGTATCTGGCAGTACATATCTGATAAAGGATTTTTATCCAAAATATACAAAGAACACCTGAAACTCAATCAGAAACAAACAACCTGATTTAAAAATTTGAAAAACGATCTTAAGTGACACCTCATCAAAGAAGATATAAAGAATGAAATATACGCGTGGGAAAAGATGCTCAGCACTATTTCTCTAGGGAATGGCAAATTAAAACAACAATGAGGTGCCACTACACACCTACTCAAAAAATTAAAATCCAAAAAGCTGACATGACCACTTCCTGAGAAGGATGCCGAACCACAGGAACTCTTAATCATTACTCGTGGGAATGACGAATAGTACAGCCACTTTGAAAGACAGTTTAGCAGTTTCTTACAAAGCCCAACACCGTCTTACTATCTGATCTAGCAATTGTGCTCTTAGGTATTTACCCAACTGATGGGAAAACTTATGTCTACATAAAAACCAGCATGTAACTGTTTATAGCAGCATTATTCAAAATCACGTACAAAAAACTGAAGGCAATCAAGATATCCTTCAACAGGTGAATAGTAAACACACTGTGCTGTATGCATACAATAGAATATTATTCAGCAATTAAAAAATGAGCTATCAAACATGAAAAAGGCATGAATGAATTTTAAATGGATTATGCTAAGTGAAAGAAGTCAGTCTGAAAAAGCTGCATAATGTATGATTACAATTATAACATTGTGGGAATGGCAGAACTATATAGAAGCAAAAAGATCAGTGAATGTTGGAGTTGGGAGGAAGAGGGAGGGATAGGTGAATCACAAAGGATTTTAAGGCTGTGAAATTATTCTGGTTGATACTAGGCATTTGTTTAACACCTGTAATGACCGACCACGATGACATTGTACGCTTGTAAAAACCCATAGAATTTTAAAGCATAGAGTGAACTTAATGTATGCAAATTAGAGAAAAATCATTTAAAAGATTAGGGTCTCCTGAGAGGAAACACAGAATGTGATAAAACTATCTATCTGCAGTATAAAGGTATGAAGCAAACTCACCTAACAGGGTGGGGGAATAATATACTTAAGTAACTTTGGAAATGAATGGAATTTGTAAAAATAAGGAGAAAGGAAATTGTACATAAATCCTATACTCTTGTTCATTAAGTTGTTTCCCACAGGGTACAGGTGAATGATTCTGATCGCTGTACATATATACTAAAATTGAACAATTAAATAAATGGACAGCGAGTGGTGGGTGCCAGCTTTCTCCTTATTGGAGGGAAGTCCAAAGTCAGTGAGGAGAGTGGGCTCAAATGTTTCATCTGGTAATGGATTAGAGTTGCAGCTATCAGAATGCGCTCGTATTTAGTTTATAGAGATAAAGAAGTTTACGTACATACATTTGCTTGCTCTTTTAGCTGAAAGGTCCCAGAAGCAATGACACCCCAACAGCAATGAGCACACCTAGTATTCAGATCTTGGTTTTAAATACCAAGATCTTCTCCAGAGAGAATAGAAGGGAGGAAAAAAAGTATTATATACCAAGGTTCTTAATGAGGAAGTAAAATGTTATGGGAATGTAGAATGTGATACATTAACAACATATATTATAAACCCACAGAGCAACCCACAAAAAGCATAAAATAAGAGATACAGTGAAGAAACTTACGATGGAAATAAAATGAGATAAAAATACTAAAGCCAAAAAAGGCAGGGAAAAAAAAAGAACAGATGGACCAGTGTAAAACAAATAGCAAGATGG
Source organism: Acinonyx jubatus (assembly GCF_027475565.1). Lineage (NCBI taxonomy): Eukaryota > Metazoa > Chordata > Mammalia > Carnivora > Felidae > Acinonyx > Acinonyx jubatus. The sequence continues at coordinate 46,996,977 of NC_069391.1, forward strand.
TAGATTTAACACACAAACCTACAAATAACAAATTATAGGGGCGCTTGGATGGCTCAGTTAAGCATCTGACTTCGGCTCAGGTCATACTCTCACAGTTGGAGCTCTGCATCGGACTCTGCTGACAGCTCAGAGCCTGCAGCCTGCTTGGGACTCTGTGTCTCCTTTTCTCTCTGCCCCTCCCCCGCTCATGCTCTGTCTCTCTCTCTCTTTCTCTCTCTTTCTCAAAAATAAACATTAAAATTTATAAATTAAAAAAATAACAAATTATAAAGATTGATGACTCTAACTTAAAATCAGGGATAGAAAGAAAAATTAAAGGAGCCCAATCCAACTGCACGCCCTTTAAAGACACACATAGAAATACTTAACAAAACCAAAATGGATACATTATTGAAGAGAAAATTGCAATAATAGATACATACATACATACCCATATGTAATAAAGCAAGTAGAATAAGACATTAAAAGGTTACATTAAGGAGTCAGTTGCATGATGTTAGACAAATAGGTAAATGGAAGAGAAAAGAACACCTAGAAATAATCCAAGAACACACAGTCACCTGAATTAGTTACCTGATTAGTGGGGGAGAAATGCCCTTTTCTACAGTGATGTTAGAATGACTAGTTAACCATATGGAAAAAATTACAATCCTTAAGATTTATATTAGACCAGACTCAAAAATGAATTGGATCTCAGTCCTAAATATAAAATTAAAACAATCAAACTTCTGGAAGAAAAACAGAAAAATATCTTCACAACCTGGGTGTAGGCAAATCTTTCTTGAACAGAAAAAAAAACAAAAACAAATATAAAAAATGATATACTGAATTTCATTAAAATTAAGAAGCCTGTTCCCGAAAATCACAATTAAGAAGTGAATAGGCAAGCCAAAGATTGGGAAAGATATTAAAATACAAGTATGTGATAAAAGCTTTATATAAAGATTGTATAAAATTCTCCTACAAATCAACAAAGCAAAGACAAAGAATCCAAACTTAAAAATGATGATCAGTTACTTCATGAATTAAGACATTCAAATGATGAAAAGGAATTTGAAAAGGAACTCAACATCATTACTATCATTACTCATCAGAGAAATACGAATTAAATCCAAACTGAGATTATGACTATGCACTCACCAAAATGTTTAAATAAAAAATAATGATAATATTAAATATCAGTGAAAATATAGAGAAAATCCAACCCTTATGCATTGCTAGTGGGAAGAAACATTTTTACAACCATTTTTTAAAAACACTGACATCATCTACTGAAATAGAAAATAGGTTACTATGTGATATAGCAATTCCTCTCTCCTTGGTACATACTCATAAATATGTGTATATGTCCACAAAAGCACATGTATAATAATGCTGATATTTTTATTCATAATAGCCAAAACCTAGAAACAATTCAAGTGTCTAACAACAGAAGGCTAGATAAAGCAATTATGGTATTTTCATACAAAGTGATTCTACACAATGATATTAAAGAGAAGAAACTACCAATATAGGCAATAACATAAACGATTTTCTAAAACAAAAGGTGTGCGAAAGAAGCCAGACATAAAAGAATGAATATATTATTATTCCATTGATATAATATGAAAGGCACATTCTATCTTGCCATGCTGTCTCTAGTTAGGAGCCCTCTAGAAGGATCTGACCCTGGACTCCAAGTCTCTATTCATGTCCAGATCAGCAACTACCCATGGTGGGAAAGTGGCAAGAAATCTTAAGTTATTCCATCACTGGGGCACCTGGGTGGCTCAGTCAGCTAAGCGTCTGACTTCGGCTCAGGTCATGATCTCGTGGTCCGTGAGTTCCAGCCCTGCGTCAGGCTCTGTGCTGACAGCTCAGAGCATGGAGCCTGCTTCAGATTCTGTGTCTTCTTCTCTCTTTGCCCTCCCCCACTCACGCTCTGTCTCTCTCTGTCTCTCAAAAATGAATAAACATTAAATTTTTTTAATTTAAAAAATTTAAAAAAAATTAAAAAGTTACTACATCATTCCCTGGAGAACTTGTAGCTCTTCTCTATTGCTCCCACGGACCCGTTCCTAAATGGGTCTTTTCTTCCTAAATCCTATGAAACTATGAATCCTATGAAATCCTAGGAATTCAATTATACTTTTCGAGGTTTGGGCTTCATTCTTTACACTCTCACCCATCCCAGCTTTACAATTAAACAAAAAATCTTGAAGGGCAAATTGTCTCTATGTTTGATTTTTCTCAACTCTCCAACTGTGTTACTCTTCGCTGTGGGGTCTTGAAACACTCCCCTAGTTTCTCTTTCAGTCAGTGCCCTCTGCATGGCCTTCTCCCAGATTCTTAACGCACACTAAGGATTAGGCTGACCTCAGAGGGATGCAAATCCTCAGTTCACACCTTAAAATTTCTTCCTTCTTGGTAAATTTCACACCTTGAGCACTCCTTGCTTCCACAGCGTATTGATGTTTTAAATTATTTATCTGTGTGTGTGTGTGCATGTGCGTGTGTGTGTGTGTGTGTGCGTGTGCATCATTTAGGAGGTGTTTCTATTATTTTCGATGGCAACATTCTTGTCTTCCCCCACCACCGTGAATTCCCACACTTAATAATACAAAAGGTTTGACCCTGTTTTAATACTAAAAACAAAATTATGATGGCCTCTAGCCCTTCCAAGGATATTTGAACCTGAATAAAGAGACATCTTTCCAAAGAGCTTCGCAGCAGCTGGGCCATACAGGAATGGGATTTGCTTTAAGTAAATCATTTATAACTAGGAATTAGAGAGAATATCTTATTCCCTAAACAATGTGCTGCACCCGTGTTGGTGAACGAAGCTTAGGGAACTGTTACAAACAGTTTTCTGTAGCTAAAGATAGAAGACTCTGAAATCCAAGTGACAGCCTGCAGCTTCATTACAAATACCACCTGATTGAATCATTTTGAGGGGCCGTCTGTCTTCAATACTCGTGTGTGCTATATCTTAGACTGAAGAGGGAGAAAATTAGGGAACTTTCAGAATGAAAACTGATTTCATAAATTACAGCCCAGAAAATAACAAAAAGAGCTGTCATGCCCTTTAGCAGCTTTTCCTTTAATTTCTGCAGAATCTTTTGTCTTCAACCTTTGAGCCTCGCTATTGTCTCCATTGTACTCAAACCAGGGCTTTTTTCTTCAGTGCAAGTGCTGGAAAAAGATACATGATGATTTTTGTGCTGATTAGAGGGGAACTTGCATGTACAGATAACTGTCACAAGACCACAAACTGCACAAAACTAAATATGTAAAAGCCCAAGAAACATGGAAGCAAAGGAAGGACTATTAGCAAAAATACGGTTATATCATCACATTATATAATAAGCATATGAAAGAAAGACCTGATCTATTAAGCTGCCATCAGAAGGCCAGTTATGTAAAACTGTGGCCAAATGTCAGGTGTTTGGATGGGTAGGAATTATAGTGTCTCAAACTTCATATTTAAAAGAGCATCCCATTAATATAGAGAAGATTTTGTGACTAATAACCTCTTAAAGACTTGTGTGATAAAGATTTTTATTCAAGGTATATCATTACTGTTTGGTTTATTTTAAAACATGTCTTGTCGAAACCCATACAATAAAAGGGAAAGTATATATTGTTGCTTAAAAGTTTGAGCTATGCATTTACATACACCATGTACATCTATGCACCAGGCGTGGCAAGGAATGCAAAAAAGAATAATAAACGCCATCTACCTTGAAGGAATTTAGGTGACATGTTACACACATTGAAATGGACTTGTTTCATTAATGAAACATGCTGCAAGACAGAAAGTCCAGGATGTAAAAGCACAGTGAAATGACTTGCCATCAAATATAAAAGTTTTTAAGGAAAGAAAGGCATCTCATATGTTTTTATGAATGATTCATAATAATTGCAGTGGACTAACAGTGGATTTAAATGACATATACAAGTATAATGAAGAAAGTAAATAAAAATATTGCCCCAAAACACATACCCAGGAAGCCAAAAGAAAAAAATCACTGATAAGTGACCACTCTTCTAGGACTTTTTTGATGCATGTATGTATATACATAAAGAGATGGATATATAAATGATATTTTCACTGGCTCTAAAGAGCTGAGTTATACTTTAAAAACCTGTTTTTTGGGGTGACTGGGTGGCTCAGTCAGTTAAGCTGATCTCAGCTTAGGTCTTGATCTCAAGGTAATGAGTTCAAGTCCCAGGTTGGGCTCTGCTCTGGGCATGAAGCCTACGTAAAAGAAAATCTGTTTTCCTTAAGAATCCATTCTCTAAATACTGTTGTGGAGAGGTAGGGGGTAAAGAGCAGACTTCTAACAACCCCCATCCCAAACCAATTCACTTTCCTTCCTGCGTACCTATGGAATTAATTTCTTAAAAAATTATTCCTTAATGGTTCAATAATGTAAGCAGAGAATGTTTTGGTTTGCAATATTCAGCATTAACGTTTTTTGGATCATGGTGTTCTTTTTTGATCTTAAAATCCAGTATTTAATCATTTCAGAGATTATTTTTTTATTTAACCTTTGAATCCATTATAATTTTCTTTTCATTCATATAAACATCTAATCCAGTGATAAAAACTAATACTGGAATATGTATTTTATTGATTTATCTCTAATTTCTTTTGTTTTTGTTATCACAAAAACTTCTTCCTATCATAATTCAACTTTAGTTCCTTGATGTTTCTAATTTATTTTTTAAGTTCTTTAATGATAAATTTTTCCTAAAATTTATTTCTTTAGGGAATCAATACCTTATAATGTAAATATATACTTAAATTACCTCAATTAATTTCCCCTTTGAGAATAGATTTCCTATGCCCTTTCAAAGCACAGGAAGTGAATGGTCCTTTTTCTTCAGTTATATTTTCTTCAAGACTGGCCTTTTTTCTTCCCTATAATGGTATTTTTTTTTCTTTAAATTTAAATTTTTATTTCACTTTACCCATATGTTCTTACTAAGTAACAGGGTATTTCTACATTTATTACGCCATATCCTTTCATCTTTTTTCATGTTTGAGTGGCTGTATTTTCTGTTCTAGTGTGGCTACATTCTTGACTAATTTTCTACTGCATTGGGTGCTGGCTTTTGTGTTTCTTTTCATTTCGGTTTGCAAAAGAAAGATGGCTTCTTTCTAATCTTTTTCCCATCCAGAGGGTATGTAGACAGGCTTATCTGAGAATTAAGAATTTTTTGTGGCCTACTCTGAATTATAAGGTATTGTTAAATGCTGTGCACCAATGCTCACTCTTCTTGGGAAGAGCGGGATAGTCCTCTTATCCCATTCAGATGATAGGAGGGGGTGGTGGATAGCTCCCCGGACAATGGGGACAATGGACACTTCTCTCACCGTCCACTTGCCAACTTTTATATATTTCTCTCTAGCAACCATTTCCATCACTTCCCAGTGAAACAAGGGAAAGATAAAAGTAAAAAACGAAGTTCTGCTTCTTCGCTGCAGTGTTGGAATATTCTTTAGAAGGTTCAAGATTTCATACTCATCATTTCAACTTCAAGGGGGTGGGTGAGCTCTGTAAGTCAAGCCATCATGTATTCCTCAGTTCTGCCCCAAAGCCTAGGTCCTATTCCTTGCCCCACTTCAACTGTAATTGCTGGGAAACTTTATTGTTTTTTATCTTGCTTTGGGGAATTTATTTTGTAAATGCATTTTGGGCAGTGGGGTTCACCCTCAAAATTTTTTCAGTAATTCTTTCATTTGGGTTATTATAAACAAAGTGAAGATTTCTGAAAATGATTAAATGATATGCCATGGACATAAAATGATGCATCAATTACTAAATATTTATATTAATAATAATTAAACAGAGAAAAATACTAATACTATAGAATGGAGTTCTCACATTAAGAAACCAGAGAAAAATTTCCATTAAATGACTCAGGGAAATTAGTTGCTACTGTGTATGACTCAGTCATCTTTCCATAATAATATCAACCTCCTTTCCTTTTGGAGAATACAAACAACCTTACATAAAATATATATGGCAAAATCCCTGAACAAAGACAGAACATGTTCATCTAATTTCCTAGCCATTATAGCACTCGAGGCATGTGGCATACTGAACTAGGAAGACCAAGGGGAGAAGTAAAGAGAGGTATAAAATACTATGTTTGTGAGTTGTGTCACAAGAACGAAGGGATTAGCTTTAAGAAGAGCAAAGAGCTACTATATAGATTAATATATTTTTATTCTTAAAATGTTTATTCATATTTATTTTGAGAGAGAGAGAAAGAGTGTGACCAGAGGAGGGGTAGAGAGAGAGGGAAAGAGAGAGAATCCCAAGTAGGCTCTGCGCTGACAGTGCGGGGCTCAAACCCACAAACCGTGAGATCATGACCTAGCCAAAATCAAGAGTCTGATGCTCAACTGACTGAGTACCAAGGCACCCCTAGATTAATGTATTTTTCATTTCTAATGCATCCTGTCATCAAATGATGCTTGAAATGGGACAAATCTTAAATCATAAAAGCAAAGGATACTTTTAAATATCCAACTTACAGTGAGAATTCAAACATCATCTTGTGTGACCCTGGCCACTTTGTTTATGCTTTCTGAGCATCTCTATCAGAAAGTAAAATGTCGAGATAATGATGCTTATCTTACAGAAGTGTGATGAAAATGGAATATGATATAAATGTGAAGATATGAGCACAATGCTGGCATATAAAAATAATCAATAAACCATACCACATAATAGTAGTAAGAGTGGTGGTTGAATGATTCGTCACTACAACTACTTGTATTAATATTATCTTACCCTCTGAATAAAGTCAATAATTTTCATTTTTTCCCCAATTTTGTCAGCAATGGTTAATTCTTGACAAATGGATGGTGGGAGACACAATGTGGCATGTGGGGGCTGGGGCTAGAGTATGCCTTACTAAAGCAGTATGTTTTGCAGTCCATCTTCATGGAGAACATGAATAATTTAACTACTCAATAAAATTGCTATTGAAAATAAAACTAATAGGCAAAAATTAGCTGGAGAAAGTAAAGAGATAAACTAAAATCTACTCCCCTCCTAAGTAGACTTGGTCTTTAAAAAAAAAAAATTACATGTCATCCTGTATATCTAGATCCTAATGAGGATGCTTCCTTAGATTATTAAAAAGTTAGAAAGCAGAACTAAGTATCACTCAACTTTTGCATGCTTACAAAGATAATATATACCACTGGTTCAGCAATACCACCTTTCATCCTGTCGTATAGTAGTAAGGATGGAAATCATTTGTTTTGAAACTCGGGCTACAAAGTCAGCCGTAGGCAAAATTGCGAAAGAAGTCAAGATTTTCTTGCCTTAACGTCTTCCCTTCTAGTTTTGGCTCATTCCATTATGTTCTATTCCTATATATTCTTCAGTATCTAGCCATTTTCTCCAGTGAGCCACACAAGCCTGGCCTTCCCAACACTCTAAACTTAGGATTCTAATCATGCCGGTTTTCCTTTCCTTAATTTGAAAACTTGTTTAGATCATTCTTGTAGAGCCTTGCCCCTGATTTTCAAGGTAACAGCTAGCTAAGGGAATCATTTATGAATTAGATTTTTTTGTCTGCTATCCATCTTTACCTCCCCCCCCTTGCAAGCTCTATGATGGGAAACATCTAATTATTTAGGACCTAAGTGACAGCACTTTGCTTGGTATGTTTACATTTATGATTTCATTTTATTCTTGGAATAAACCCTAATTATTTTACATATGAGAAAGCCAAGGCTCAGCAATGCATATAAACCTCAAGATCACACAAATGCTAAATGAGGTGGTTATGGACTTAACATAGGCTGGCTGATTCAAAAGTCCAGAGATCATCTATTACACGATGGTAATAACCTTCATGTGTCCAATCAAAGGATGATACATAAATGACTGAGCCACATGGCAAATAATTCAGAATGTTCTTTGATAGTTATTTTCGTCTTCAGATTGCCAATGGCTCCTTTTATCAACAGATTAGGCAGTGTACATCCACATATCGATATTAAATTAGATAATGATCAGAAATTCTTGGTGCTTATTTTGTGTTGCTTCTTTTGTTTTGGGTTTTGGTCTTGGTTTTGGTTAGTTTATACTATTTCTTTCCATTTCTCCAAGTAATATACATTTCTACTAAGACATTCTATGAGGGAAGAAATGCTTTATCTTTAGTCATTAAAAATATTATGCTAGAAATACTGGCACTCCAAATCTTTTTAAACTAGAATAAATGAGTGTGATGTGGAATAATATTTAAAATTTCAAAATGTTTTGCATATTGATTAATACATGCCAGAAAAACAGAAGAGTTTTGGCTGGAAAAGTAAAATCATAGATATTTTGGACATTCCCCAATATAAACGCCCCACTGCCTTTATCATGGATAGAATAAATATCATCGCATTTGCTTTGGAAAGGAGAATCTTTCTTCTCACTTGAGAAATTATAATTTTTTTAAAACATAGCTGAGTTTCTTTTCCATTAGTTCTAAACTCTTAATAATTCAATTTTTCACCAACTGTTTCTGAAATGAGTACCCAAAGATTTCTATACATAATAAATGGTTTCTATGTTCACAGTTGCACCAGCAGATTATGATGTACTATTACTTCTTTCTTTACTGGTATGTTGCTGTTGTTGTTTTAGTAGTATTTTGTCCTTGGAATTAATCTCACAAAATACCCAGGGAAGTTTTGGGGTTTTGTTTGTTTGGTTTTGGTTCGGTCTCGTTTTTTCCTTTTTGTCAAAAAGCATTCTGTCCATTACTTTTTCTTAAAAGGAAAATAAAAATCAACTCAAACAGTATTTAATATGCACACATATTTCCTATATTGGCCTCTTTACTGAAGTAAAATTTATACATAGCGAAATGCGTAGATCTTAGGTGTTCAATGAATTTAAATGAATATATTCACTCTTGTAACTAACTCCCAATCAAAATATAGGATTCATGAAAGTTCCCTCATGATGCCTTCCACTCAATCTCACACCACATAGGCAGTCACTATTCTGGTTCCAATCACTGTAAATTAATTTTACCTGTTTTTGAACCTCATATAAATGGAATCCTAAAAAACGAACTCTACCCTGCCCATCTTCTTTCACTCAATGTAATTTCTTTGCAATTCATCCATGTTGTTGACTGTGTCAGCGGTCCATTCTCTATTCACTGCTGAGTAAGTATTCTCCTATTTATGGATTGTTTCCAGTTTGAGCTTAGAGGAAATTAGCATATGCCACCACAAAATATACCACTTCCGCATAAGTATCATATGAGCTGGAGGCAAATGAAAATCAACGGATGCATATCAAAGACCCCACAGCTTCCCTATTTTGCTAAAAGTAGAAAATTTTGAGAAATGAAGACCGCAATAAATCCCCTCTCCTGAGGAAGTTTTATGGCCACAAAAAAGATGGAAACTCAGCACCTGTCAAGATGAACTCACGCAAACAAACCTTTCCTTGTAGTTTACTTCACAGCTTGCCACCCTGGGAAGTCCAAAATCCCTCTTTCTTTGTCTAAAGATGGTATTCAAGCCCAAGTTCTAACCACCACCTTGACTTACTCATCACGAAGGTTTCTTTCATGTGATGAGTGACACATTCATTAACAAATTCTGTTTTCTCTTGTTCCTCTGTCTTTTCACAGTCTAATTTGCAGGGCCCCAGTAGGAGAATCTAGGGGGACAATGGGGAAAAAGAAATTGTTTTGCTAGAGACTGTTGTGTTTAAAGCTGCTATAAATACTTTTATACTAGTCGTTTTGGGCACTATATTTGGGCATGTATTCCTTTCTCCTGGGTAAATACCAAAATGTGACTCAGTCTTGGTGTGTATTTACCTTGAGAAACTGCCAACAAATGGTCCAGAGTGACTGTCTATTTTATACTCCCACCAGCAATATATGAGAGTTCCTAGTCATCTTATACCATCACAGGCATTCATTGCTGTCTTTTAAGTCTCAGCTGTTCTAATTGGTATGAGGAAGTGTCTCAGGGTGGGGAGTAAATTGTATTTTCCTCGAGCTCTCTTCACCTGGAAGACATCTTCATTAACTTATTGCAACTTGTATACCTTCTTTTACAAAGTCTCTTTCTTTTAAATTGTTTTGTAACGTTTACCATTTATTTGTTTGTTTATTTACTTTTAAGAGAGAGACAGAGTGTGAATGGGGGAGGGACAGAGAGAGAGGAAGACACAGAATATGAAGCAGCTCCAGGCTCTGAGCTGTCAACACACAGCCCGACATGGGGCTTGAACTCACGGACCATGACCTGAGCCGAAGTCAGACCCTTAACCAACTGAGCCACCCAGGCTCCCCTACAAAGTTTCTTATAAAATTATGTATCATTGTTTGACTTATCGTCGATCTATAAAAATTATATTGTGGTTACAAATCCATATATACATATAATTATATAATATATATGTTTATTATATATATATATAACAAAGTTTTCTCCAAATCTGTATCTTGCCTTTTGTCTTAAAAATGTTTTTAATGAGTAGAAGTTTTAATTTTGAATAGAGTCCAGTTTATCAACATTTTGTGTTTAGTATTTTTTACATCCTCCAGAAAGTCTACATATTCCAAGTTCATTAAAGTGTTCTCCTGTGTTTTCTTTTGGAAACTTTATAGTTTCAGCTTCTACATTTAAATACCTAGTTATTCTAGCACTAGTTGCTGAAGCTCTTCTTCTGTCCCTGTGAGATTATCTTGTGTCTTGCCTACGTGTAGAATCTTTGCTCTGTTCCATTGATCTGTCTGTTCATAAGTCTATGCAATACTGGCCTGATTATTTATACTTAGATTTGAAATTTAGGCAGTTAATGTCTTTCTATGTTATTCTGTTTTTCAAGTCTGTTTTGGCTATTTAAGGTCTTTTGCATTTCCATATAAATTTTAGAAACAACTTTCAATTCAATATTAGGACTTTGACTCCAATTGCACTGAATCTAAAGATCAGTTTGGAGATAAACAAATCTTCACAAAATTGACTCTTCTAATTCATGAATGTGATATGTATATATATTAGTTAGATCTTTAATTTCACTTTAGCATTCTTCTGTAGTTTTCAATGTGTAGGTTTTATATATATTTTATTGGGGCGCCTGTGTGGCTTAGTCGGTTAAGCATCCGACTTTGGCTAGGTCATGACCTCGCGGTTTGCGAATTCGAGCCCCGCAAATTTACTTTTTAAAATTTACTTTTGAAAATTTCATGTTCCAATTATTTGCCGTTAGCATACAAAAATGCAAATGACTTTCATATACTGCCATTGTACCTTGTGACCTTGCTAAGTGTAAGTGATAGTTTTAGTATTAATTTTTGACATACTTAGAATTTTTTACATAAGCAATCATGTTGTCTGAATAAAACTCATTTAATTCTCCCTTTCCAATATGTATTTATTTATTTATTTTTATTGCTTGTATCTGCTTACTGCGATCTCTAATACAATGTAAACATAAGTAGTGGAAGAGGGCACATTTAGCTTTTTTCCCAATCTTGGGAAAAATGATTCAATAAGCAATTATTAAACGTGACATCAACTATGAAGTTTGGTTTTTTTTCAAAAAAAAATTTTTTTTTTGAGAAAAAGAGAGGGTGTGCAAGGGGAGGAGGGGCAGAGAGAAAATCCCAAGCAGGCTGCACACGCAGCACAGCACTCACAACTGTGGGGCTCAATCCGCAACCATGAGATCATGACATGAGCAGAAATCAAGAATCAGATGCTCAACCGACTGAGCCATCCAGGTGCCCCATAAGTTTTGTGGATGTTCTTTATCAGGGAGAGGAATCTGCCTTCTAATTCTAGTTTGATGAGAAATTATATCATGAAATGTAAAACTTTGTCAGATACTTTCAATAACCTTTTTGGTATGATTATATGATTGTTCTCTTAGTCTACTCATTGGTGGATAATACTGATCAATTTCAAATATTAAACTAATTTTGCCTCTCCTGATACATTCTACTTTGTCATAATGTATTTTAATTTTTCTTCTGTAAGATCTTCTGATGTGTGTTAAGTTTTCTTGGAATGTAAATTCCTGCTCTCAGACTCCCAACTTTAGTTAAGCAATATCAACTATGTTTTCCAACCTGGGTCCAGAAGGCACGTAACTTTGCTTAGCACATCAGGGAGAGTGACATCCCATCTGTTCCCCCACCACTTTCCCCATCCTTGAAATTAGGCAGGACTACATTACTAGTTTTTGATCAGTGGGCTGTGAGTAGCAGTCACCTGTGTCATTTTCAAGCCAAAGCATAAAAGAGCTGATGCATGACCCTCTAGCTCACTTACTTCTCCTCTGCAAATAGTGAGGCTGGAGTTCTCAAGCTCCAGAGGGTACAGTTATAAGATGATGGTGTTATTCTCAGCCCACTTTCCAAAAATCCATGTGGAGCAACCCCCATAATGGCTCATATTATGTATGTACCCTCAACAGAAAATAAACTTTATTCTATGCAGCCACTGAAGTTTTAAGGTTGTTGGTTACTGCGGAATAAGGCAGACTATTTTGATAAATACATTATGGAACTTTGTTATATAACATTCCTGTCACAAATGAAATTAAAATAATTTATCTCTGAATAGATCAATGAAGGATTTTTATAGCACATGGGTCAGAGATGTACCCTGAATAAATATCAGCACCAGCAATGAATGAAATCAAAAGCATAACAATGGAAATAAAAGTTTTATTTAATTGTTAACATTCATGAAAGTCCATAGATCTCAACTTTGATGCAGTAGTAAAGAAAACTGTCTCCAAAAAAGCAACAGAAATAAATTATTTTGTGAATTTTTTTCATTCAACATGTATTTTGACTGCTGACTGTACTCCAGATTATTCTATGAACAAAATAGTTAAGTGCCCATTCTTGCTTATGAAATGCTTAGTGATATAGAATCATTAAAAAAGGAACATCAGTCCCAAAATGGAGTCTCATGTCTCCAAGATAGCAAACTAAGACTTAATTGCAGTTTTAGCCACTTCTAGAAATGTGACCTTTAACCAGTCTCTTGGAATTACCTGATCAGCACTAGTAAGGTTTTCTGCTCAATAGACCCTGGCCCTTCCAGCAAAGAAGGGTGAGCTTGTTGGAAATAATCCTTTCTTTTCTCTATGACTTCCTGTCCCATCTCCTCTGTTTTAAAAAACCTCCCATTTTGTACAGCTCCTTTGAAGCTCCCTTCTATCTGCTACATGACATGTTGCCCAATTCATGAATCCTGAATCCAATAAAGCCAGTGAGATCTTTAAATTTTCTCAGTTGAGTTTTGCTTTATAAATGATACTGATACATCTGCACTTAAAGGAAGCTCAGTATTTATCTACAGTGATATTATGGATATGAAATATCCATTCACAACTGGCTTCACTGTCCCCTCTCACCTTATGTTGAAATATTTCACCACTTTATTCCTCTTTCCTATTTATTTATGTAATCTCTACAGCCAACATGAGGCTTCACCTCATGACCCTGAGATCAAGAGTTGCACACTCTTCCAAATGAGCCAGCCAGGTGCCCCCTATTCCTCTTTCTATAAGCAACAGTTCTAGGTCCCAATGAATTGTCAAAAGTCAGGGTTCCAAAGGTGGAAGGGAGACAATAATGGTTAGCACTGCTCCACTGTGTAATCAGTTCTTTAAAAAAATCCCAGAATGGATTATAATTTGAAAACCTGCATTAAAAAATGACCTGCTACTTATATGCAGTCCTCTCAGCCATTTGGGAAAGAGTACAAAAATCAAGAATAAACTTCCACATTTTTTTGTCTTCTTCAATGACCTTTACATGGCTTAAACTACTGCACCACATAGCAGGGGAGAAAATAAACACCACTGGTTAATACCTAACCAGGGTTACCTTTTGGTTTCAATTCTAGCTCTAATCCATTAATGGAGAAGGGAAGGCAACAATTCCAGAAAATAAAATGCCGAAAGGTAAAAATGACGCTTTTCTTTGTTATCACTCTTAATTCACTTTATCATTGATGTAATTTAAAGGTACAGAGCGTCATCTGGACCTGCCACAATGCTAGATAAAGAAAAGGGCTCAGGGGTGCCTGGGTGGCTTGGTCGGTTAAGCGTCCGACTTCGGCTCAGGTCATGATCTCACGGTCCGTGAGTTGGAGCCCCGACGTCGGGCTCTGTGCTGACAGCTCAGAGCCTGGAACCTGTTTCAGATTCTGTGTCTCCCTCTCTCTCTGCCCCTCCCCTGTTCATGCTCTGTCTCTCTCTGTGTCTCAAAAATAAATAAACATTAAAAAAAAATTAAAGAAAAAGGCTCAAAATATGGCAAATGTAAGAGACTAAATCTATCCAAACACTCTTGCCGCTGGTTTTCAAATTATAGATATGCATCTGCTTTTGACTTTGTTAGCTGCCTTGGTAAAGGCACTCCGCATATATACAAAATCTATATTGGTGCCTCTCTGTGAGCTGTCAAATGATGTCACACTTGCTAATTCATGGACTATTTATCTTGGTGTTTACGCTCCAAGAAAATGATGGCTGTTTAATTATACCACAAATGAGTTTTGCCAGTCAATTGTACGGCAGATGTTATTTACTCCCGGAACAACTGTCAAAAGACCAAAACAGCCATCTAACAAATCAAAATGTACTGTATTGCGTTACATTTCACAGGCAGTGCCTCTACCATCTAGCCACAGGCTTTGCATTATGGTAATGATGGGAGGGGCAGCATCATGGAGGATAATAGCCAGCCAGAAACCCACTTGTCAAAGTAAGTAGGATTAAAAGACATGTAACAGAGTGTAGTCGACCTGGAGCGGAAACGGGGAACTGTCAATAAACATTTATAAAACCCTTCAAATGTGCTTAATGTTATGTATTAGAGCGTTCACCAAATCATTCCATGATGGCAGATGGGAAAGAGGAAACACCCATCTTCTCTATTCCTCTGGTGACTGAACTGTAGTCAATGAAATGTATGTCCCCCCCCCCCCCCAATTTATGACGCTATAAAGGTGGCGAGAATGCCTTTAGCTGGATGGTTACCATAACTTGAATCTAGGAAGCATGCTACAATAAACTTGTTCTGTGTGTTGTCTGAACTTTTCTAAGCTTGTGGGAGCATTTTATTATGCCTAACGCTTGCTTCAAATAAAACTTGCCAGTGAGCTCTGCTGTGGCCCTCTTTTATGTAGTGTACTGGTATCATGCCAAGGTTTTTAATAAGGACAGAAAATAAGAACTCTTACAAGTTTAAAGCCCAATAATCTAGGAACTAAAATCTGATTAAGTACAAAATAAACTTTCTACAATTAAATGATTCAGTGGCAGATAAAATGGAAGCAGAGCCCAAGAAGTAACTCTTACCAATTTAATTTTGCATCTTCCACCAAACTGGGATGATGTCTTTCTGCTTAGCACAGAAATATTGAGGCCAAAAGTGGTCCTCATTTCTTTCAGCCAGAATTACAGTCCATTGAGAAAGAGGAACGGCATGGCTGTCTTACTGGGGGTAATTTGAAAAGGGTTTCCTACATGACCCCTGTCCATAGCTCATTTCTATGTAGCATATTGGTGTTCGTAAGAGAAGTGATTTATAGACCACTAATGTGCTCCCCTATATCTAGTGTATTATGTCTCTAGATTCTGCCCAGTTCGCCTACCTCTGGGAGCAAGCAAAATGAAAGTCTTGTTCAGCCAGGAGACATAAGCTACCTAGTTTTGTCTCTTCTGGTACTTCATGCAGTGGGAACCTTGTGTCTGAGACACAGCATCTGGCAGCTTAGAAACACAGTCTGGCAGGGAAATGGAGCAGCTAATAGTAGAGCTGAGAGAAGCTGTCAGGTTTTCATGCATTTATTTTTACATTCTAAACCAAAATGATGAGAATTTAGTTAAGCCAAACTCTTACCTTGGCTTCCTTCTTCCTCCTTTTTTTCCTCACACATGTCTCTCATTTATTATTATTATTTTATGGCAAGGACCTAGTCTGCTAGCTACTAATTCCTATAGACTGAAACTATGCTGGGATTATGGGAGAGAGAAGTTACTTTTTTAACTTTGCTGAGGAACAAGGTGCTACTAGAGTGAATATTAATAAAAATATTAATTATGCTCTGATAATACTGATGAATGAAACTGGCACTTATAAATCACGTTCTTGCCAAAAGGAATCACGCCTTCACAGTCATGTTACACAGGCCACTGTGTTTCTCTGAATTTACTAACCAACCTACGTCTCCTCCTACCAGATGGTGTTTTTTTGTCAACTTCAGTTGATATAAACACGAAATTTTTGATAGCTGTGATCTCCTTTTCCTTTTCCTTTTCCTCTCCATTCTTTCCTCCTCACAGCAATAATAAATATGCATAAATATGTTGTATAATACATCCGTGGACTCTAGCATAAGGCAATAGCTATACGATAGCTGCTTGAACTTGGAAGCAAATTATAAAACCCATATTGTTAGCCGATTAGTTTCAAACCCTCTATCATTCAGTCTTAATATACCTTTGACTTAACCAGTATTGGACACATAATAGGCTCTAAGGTAGTATCACGCATAGGGGGTTACAAGAAGTAAGCATAATCCCTACCACTGGAGATCTTACAGCTAAAAACATGGCAATATAAAGATATAGACTAAGTAGTGAGCCAAATATGGTTTATCTTCTTGAAGAACAAATATTGCTAAAATTTAAGGAATTATGGCTCAAATTTGGAAAATTAAATGACTTCGTTACGGAAGACGTTAAGACATTTGTATATTAAAACAAGTGTGATATGCTTTGGCATAAGGAAAAAAGGTCTTATTGAAATAGAATATCAGAGGTGAGTCAGAGGTGTCTATTTTTTGAAGCTCCACCTATGATTTCAATGCACAGTCTACTGTAGAACATAAAATTGAAGCAAACATTTATGAGACAGCACAAGACTAAGAAATTAACTGCTGATGGAGAACTAAACATGGCATTTTTCCTCTGCCAGTAGAAAAGTCTTACTGGAGTTGTCTGAGGAGAGTTGACTATTAAGTATGTTTCCAAAAACAGACCAGCATCCATTTGATTTCCAGTTAAATTAATTCCTCAAGGCAGAACACTGAAGACACTTGGTAGAGTTAGAAGAGTCCAGACTTTGGTATGAGACAGATCTAGGTTTAAATTTTTTCTTTGACTTACTGGTTGCATGGCCTCAGTTAGATTTTTCAGACTTTCTGAGCCTCAGTTTCTTTATCTTTAAAATATGAATATCCTTCCTCCTTCAAGAAATTGTCATGATAATTGAATAAGATAGTGTTAAGTGGTCTATAAGTTACTCTAAAGTACTTCAACATATATAGCGTGATAAAACTGTTTCTGTATTAGTTTAACCCGTATCTTAGAGACAGTTAGATATCCTAATCAGGAAAATACATTTCAGGGATGGTTAGCTAGCATTTAATCAAAGCTTTCTGGAAGATTTTCACTCAAAAAAATGACCTTGTGATGAAGTCTTCTCTTCTTAACTTTGCTTCTTTTATGCCTCCCTGCAAAGGACCATGGATCAAGTGTTCAGCAATATACGAAAGGCAACTTAGAAATAGAATTCCTGAATCTGTTCTTCAATAAGATGACAAATTCATTGAAGACCACAGAACACCTAATCCCAAAATCAGCTGAATATTAAATCATTGGACACTGCAATAATACAGTTAGTATGCAAATAGTACAAATAGGACATAAGGGCTCAATTTCAATTTCCTGTTACTGAGCACTCAGTATGCATCAGGTTACAATTTAATTCCTAGAGTTTACAACAATTTGAACTGACATTGTCATTGTCATGAGAAAAAAACCACTTTTGCTTAACTGTGTTTTCCAAGCTTTGCTTAAATAAAATCATCCATATGTTTTGGAAGTTTTGCCATTTCATTAGTATTAACCATGTGAAAAATCCATGGAATAACAGACATAAGACAATAGACATAATGTTTTTTTACTCTTGAAATCAGATACCAGTAAGAACAGCATATTCTTCCACCTTCCACATATGTGAGGTGTACTGGACATGTATAGAACAAATTTATCTAAGAAGATAATTACTCAAGTGGTAGAAACATGACCCAACACTCAAACTATCAGGTACTAAAAGTTTGTTTCCATTATAATAGGAACTTTATGATAATCAAATCTGTTTCAATGCGCCATCAAGAGATAGAAGTAAAATCTCCCTTTGTGGTTATTTAATATGGATTTTTTAAAGGATATGCAAACATGGGGCACCTGAGTGGCTCAGTTGGTTGAGTGTCTGACTCTTGATTTCTGCTCAGGTCATGATCTCACAGTCTGTGAGTTCAAACCCCACATCGGGCTCACCGCTATCAGTACAGAGCCTGCTTTGGATCTTCTGTCCCCTCTCTCTCTGCCCCTCCCCCCCTCTAAAAAATAATAAACATTAAAAAAAATAAAGGATATACAAACATGAACTGCAAACATAGATTAAATCACTTTTATGTATTACCAATTATTTTTCTCAAAATACTAATTAGCAAGAGATGGGATCCATATAGAGAGAAGGGAGCAGAACAAATGCTTTATATACAATCACACCTCTTAAAATTGACCTTCTTTTATTTCCAAATGTCTATCTGATATCTACACTCGAAGTCCCTGGCCAATCTCATACTTAGCAGGCCCAAAGAGAAATCTGCTATCTTACTCCTGCAACCCTAAACCTAGGATTCATCTAAGACTCTTGTGCATATTCCTTAAATCTCTCCATGTCATGTATCTAATCAGCTTCCAGGTTCTGGTGATTCATCCAATTTCACATTTCTGGAATCTTTTTTCTCTACCTCATCCCACCTTGCCACTACTCTTTCAAACCCTGATAATTTCTTGAGAGGTTTATTGTAACAGTTTCCTAATTCACAGTCTCACCATCCATACACTCAGTTCTTTAAACTTGC
The DNA here is from genome assembly GCF_027475565.1 of Acinonyx jubatus. NCBI lineage: Eukaryota > Metazoa > Chordata > Mammalia > Carnivora > Felidae > Acinonyx > Acinonyx jubatus. Next base: position 47,015,914 of record NC_069391.1, read on the forward strand.
AAGAGGCCTTAAACCCTTTCCTGTCACCCTGACTCTTGCTTACTAATACAAACAGAAACGTTTCTTGCAGTCACCACCTAAACCAAATGACAACAGGGTAGCATCAGCAATAGTGAGATAACGTCATAATGCAATGCAATAAAAAACAGCATAGTAGTTTTCTTGCCAAAAATATATCATCAAAACCTAATTGTGAGGAAATAATCTTTGAAGTTCAGAATGAAAAAAAAAAGAATAATAACATCAGGAAAAAATCTAATCTCTGTATTGCAATTGGCTGATTGCCAAGAAAAAGGGCCATACAATTTGCTTTCCCCTTTTTGTTCCTTGTTCAGTCAACTCTTGAATGTGAATTTCATTTTGTGAAAGGTATTGGGTTAAAAATCTTCAGAGATATGCTGGGTGTTTGGCACACAATACTTGTTGTTTGGAGGAAATGCATCCCTGGTAGCTTCTCGTGGGCAGAATGCACGGCAAACATTATCCACAATGAATGTTCTGTCACAGGGGGGACTGGGCAGGAGCATCTGTTAGAGTCTTTTATGACAGATCAGTATATAGGCAATGCTGCCAGCAAGGGTTTTTCTCCATTATAAAACAACAATCTTCCATAGAATTGGAGTCACTAAAAGCAGGAAAACAGCTTGCTTTATGAAAGATGCTACCTTTTCTGCAGCCAAGAAATCACCGATCTGATGTTAAGTTCCTGCTATTAGTCTTTCTTCAGCTGTGCAGGTGGCAACTGTTCCGTGTTCCAGTTCAGCTCCCCAAGGTTACAGCTGTGAACTTGGGTAATGGTTGTGTTTATTCTCTGCCAGCCTTAAAAGTCTTCAGGGTAAAGCTTTTTTTTTTTTCTTTTTCTTGCCGCTCATTGAAAAGCCCTTCTGGAGCAGATGTGTCTCTCCCCATCTTCTGCAGTTTCTGTGTTTCAGATTAAGTTTAGCATTTTCTGTTGTTGTTTGTGGGCTTATTTTCTAACTGCTGATGACATAGCCAATTTTGAAGTTAGTTTCTGTATATCTGATGTCTCTTCTCTTGTCCCTAATGAAAAATATTCATGGTATACTTGATGTCAGATAGCTTTGGTCCTGAGCATCACAAACCACTATTGTTTATATTGTAGCGTATGTTTGCTATTGCCACACCAGCCTGGGTTTTAAAATTTAGATTCCAAAGACCATAATAGCCCTTATTTTTATTATTTGTATACTTTCCTGCTATATGTTTCAGGGCCTCCAGCTCTTGCAAAGCAGCTTTCTTTGATCCAGTCATTTTGGGGACTCTCCAAGTGGTGTCTCATAGTTTTCTTGAATAAGTCCTCTTATTATACAGCATGCCTCATTTCTTTTCTCTCTTGTGTTGGCCTCCTCAGGAGCATCAGGCATCCTTCTCTTTGGTACAACTCCCACCTTCTGATGTGCTAGAATCCCCACAGGTCTCAAAGTAAGGCCAGTATATTATCTCGAGTCCCAAGGCACCAAAAATCAAACTGTCTACCTAAAGAATCTCTCTCTCATTTCCTCCTTTCTTCCTTCATTTCTATCTGCAATTACCAACCCATCACTACTATATGGCTAGCACCGTGCTAAGAACAGAAATAGAATAATTAACAAGAATGTTATGGCCATGGCCTTATGCATTTAAGCTACCAAGGTAAAAATATTAAATAATCACAAGTAGTGTTATCATTAAAGAATTATAGGGTACAATGAAAACAAGTACATGGGCCCGAGTCCAAGGGCCAAAGGGCCAAAAAGGCCTTCCTGTGGAAACCAAGAACTCAGACGTGAGTATAATTTAACTCGGCGAAGGGGAACAGGTAGTGTTCTAAGCAAAAGGAAGATTACGACCTCAACCTATCACTGTATCTGCATTAAGTTTGTAACCTGCTTTTTAATGCAGTGAGGTACATATGCCAATATTTCATAGATAATTTTAGTAAATACATTTTAAATTTGTGCTTGCAATAAGTTGTTAAATGAACTGCCACAGACCTATCACACATTTGTCAATCGATCCATCAACTACTGAATATGAGATATTAAAATCTCTTCTTAAATTGGTGGAAATTGTCCATTTATTTTATAGTAATTCTCCATATATTTTAAAGCTATGTTAGAACATGAATTCAACTAGTGAAATTAGTTCTATGCTTATCTAGTAATGAGTTTTAACCTAAATTCTCTTTGTCTAAAACAATACAGCTACATCAAATTTTATTTTACTTTGACCACTGTTAAGTCTTTTAATTTGCCATTTGAACATAATTAAACAATAATTATGTCAATATTACTATTGTGATCTTATGTAGTCAATGTTTATTTAGTTTACCAAGGTATTTATCAACATTGCTGCTCATTCTTTTTCTTTGAGTCTTAGAAATTTAATTTGAGATCATTTTTCTACTGTCCTAAACTTATTTCTCACAATTTTTGTTACTAAAGATCTATTAGAAGCCATGAGTTTTTGTATTCTAAAAAAAAGTCTTCATCTTGTTCTCATTTTTAAAAAATGTATTAGTAGGTATATAATTCTAAATTTGAAAGTAATCATTATGCAACACGTTTAAGATAGTATATTATTAGGGTCGCCTGGATGGCTCAGTTAGTTAACCATCTGACGCTTGACTTCAGCTCAGGTCAAGACCTCATGGTTTGTGGGTTTAAACCCCACACTGGGCTCCATGCTGATAGTGCAAAGCCTACTTGGAATTCTTTCTCTTCTCTCTCTGTCTCTCTCTGTTCTCTCTCTCTCTCAAAATAAATAAATAAACTTAAAAATAAAGATACTATTTTATTAGACTAAACCTAAAATAAGTCTTCTATGTAATTTCTCTCTTTTTTTTCCATTAGGTTGGTGTTAGGACCTTCTCTTTGTCTTTCAATTTCTACTAGTTCACTGCTATTTGTCTAGATGTGGATTTCTTTCTATTTACTATGAATATATTGGGTTTCCTGGGCCTGAGGTTGGTTATCTTCTCTCAATCCTGGAAAAAACTGCAGTCATTATCTCCTCAAATCTCTTTTCTGTTCTCTCTCTATTCTCGTGGACTCTGATTAGATAAATGTTCATGTTTCTCACTCTATAATCAAGGAGTTTTAACTCCTCTTTCATTTTTTTTCTTCTCTTTTTCTCTGGCTATATTTTGGATAATCGCCTCAGATCCCAATTCCAGTTTACTGAATGCTCTTTTTAACGTTGACTATTCTTCTCAATGTTGACTATTACTCCATGTAATATGTCCTTTATTTATTTTTTTTGAGAGAGAGAGAGAGAGAGAGAGAGAGAGAGGGAGAGAGAGAAGCAGAGAGATATGGAGAAAGAGAATCCCAAGCAGGCTCCACACTATCAGAAGACAGCCTTATGTGCGGCTTCATCCCAGGAACCATCAGATCATGACCTGAGTTGAAATCAAGAATCAGACACTCAACCAACTGTGCCACCCAGGTGCCCCTCTCCTGTATTTTCTCATCTTTATATGTCTTATTTCTATCATTTCTATTCTCTATTTCTAATAAGAACCATTTGGTTCTTTAGTAAATGTGCTTGGTCACATTTATAGCTTCTTCGCTCATGCTCATTAAGTGGCTCTTTTATTTTTTTATTATAAAAAAATCATTGTGTATTCTTTCAATAATTGCAATGCAAGAATCATCTGCATGTCTGACTCTGCTCTGTTTTCCCATTGGCTTGGCTCCATGAGCCTTTGTTTCCTTCTGTGGTATAGTTGGATCTCATCATTCACTGATCCCTAATTGTGGATTTGTTTAGTCACTAAAATGTATTTGTAACCTTAAAATCAAAACTCATGACACTCTTGTGCTTATATGTGGACATGTGCACAGTCCACAAAATTGTGAGTCATCTGACAAGCACATTCCCAATCGAGGTCAAACGAGGTGATGCTCTGCCTTCTTATTTCAGCTCTCCTACTGTAAACAAGTATCCATTTTTCAATCTGTTTAGTGCCAAGTTTTTCACATTTTTATGCTGTTATGTGTGTGTGTGTGTGTGTGTGTGTCTATGTGTGATTTCACAGTTTAAAATGGCTCCCAAGTAGAGTACTGCAGTGCTGTCTAGCATTCTTAAACACAAGAAGACTTCAGTGTGCCAATGGAAAGAATATGTGCATTAGATTAGCTTCATTCAGGGACACCTGGGTGGCTCAGCTGGCTAAGCGTCTGACTTCAGCTCAAGTCATGATTTCACAGTTCATGAGTTCGAGCCCCACATGAGGCTCTCTGCTGTTAGCAGAGCCCACTTTGGATACTCTGTCCCTCCTCTTTCTGCACACCCCCAACTCTCTCTGCCTCTTTCTCTCTGTCTGTCTGTCTGTCTCTCTCTCTCTCTCTCTCTCTCAAATAAATAAACATTTTAAAAAAAGATTAGTTTCATTCAGCCATGATTTAGGATCTGGTTGGCCATGAGTTCAATGCTAATGAATCAACAATATATACCATGGTGTCTTTGAATAGAAACAAATATAATAAAAGCTGATATACTGACTGGTTGATGCAAATATTGTAACTAGAAAATAGGAACCTAATACAAATGTCCCTTAAAACAATAGTTCAGTATTTGCTAAATCAGTGTTTGCAGCAACTCCATACAACATAAATGCCATGAATAATGAAAATCTATTGTATGTATTTATGTGTTTTTATTTTGCTGTGGGTTCATATTCGTTGGACTTTACCTGTTGAATTAGTCCATGGAAAAGTTATATTTCTCCAAAAATGGTTTGTATTTTCTTCTGCCAATTAGTTTCCTGATAGCAAGGCTTTAAATAAAGCTATCTGCTTAAGGTTTCATAACCAAACAGTTTGAATCAATTCAAGTCATATAACTTCGTGAATAGCTATTTATGTTTAAAGATGCACTATAGAAACTTTTTTTTTCCTTCTATGATGGACCAGGTTGGGAAATTCAACTTTCCTTTTGTTAATTTACATTTGCTTAGAAGGTATAGCACTTTGAGGGGCCCAGATTTATTTGAGAGTCTACTATTCATTTTCCTGGCTTGGCCAAGGGATTTATTATGTCCCACACTCTGCATAATTGCATATCTATCAAAATTTAATCTCAAGTTTATCAGTTTTGGAAGATTCCCTCAAGAATCATTCTGACTTTGGTACTTGTTTCTATTCCAAGATTCCCATTGTTGTTTCTGTTTTTTTTTTTCTTTGTAGATGTTTTACTAAATATAAGATAAGAAACTAATGTTAAAAAAGATTAAAATAAAAAAGTTTAGCTTTCTTATTTGTTTTCCTCAGGAGATGTACTCAATATAGTAGAAACATGGCTCCTCTTTTCCAGAGGGTTTATAATTCCAAGCTAGGGCTAAATTTTTAAAGTAGAAAGAGTTGTTGGCATGGACTGAAATCTCCCACCAAATCTTTTTTAGCTTTTTAGTTCTGTGACTTAAGGCAATTTATATAATTATTTTATTTACACTATCTATCTCTTCAAAATGGGAGTAAAATGAGTTAAACTATAAAATGAGATAATGGATGTGAAAATTTCTATCATAGGGGTGCCTGACTGGCTCAGTCAGTTAAGCGTCCAACTCTTGATTGGGCTCAGGTCATTATCTTATGGTCATGAGATCCAGCCCCAGGTTGGGCTCCATGCTGGGGGTGGAGCCTGTAAGATTTTCTCTCTCCCTCTCCCTCTGCCACTCCCCTGCTCACTCTCTCTTTCAAAAGAAAGAAAGAAAGAAAGAAAGAAAGAAAGAAAGAAAGAAAAAAAGAAAAAGAAAAATTATATCATAGTGCTGTTATATGTTTGCATTTTAATTGAAGGAGAGAGTATGACCCAATAAAAAGTTCCAGAGCTTTGCAACAAAAAAGTATTGGAATTTTTATCATGTAGGAAAGCTTCAAAGAATAAAGTGAGTTTCCCTTTGCATATTTCAGGGAATTTCGATAAAAATCTTGCTTCTTTCAAACACTTACATGCAATCATACACTTTATACTTAATTTCTGTTCCTTTTTAAGTTTATTTATTTATTTTGTAAGAGAGAGAGAGCATGCACACACACAAGTGGGGGAGGGGCAGAGAGAGCGAGAGAGAGAATCCTAAGTAGTGTCCACACTGTCAGCACAGAGCCTGGTGTGGGGCTCGATCTGACAAACCGTGAGATCATAACCTGAGCAGAAATCAAGAGTGGGATGCTCACCCAACTAAGCCACCCAGGCACCCTAGCTTATGTTTTTAAAACAAGGAGAATCAAATTATGAGTATTCTTCTGCTCACGTGATAAGAATGTTGCTAACAACACTTAAATTGGTTAACTTTATGTTGACTATCATGTAGACTCATGCTTTTGTTAGGTTATCAGTAGCAGTAATTGTTACGGTAAGTCCTATGTTTATTGAAATAGTGGTAATATTAACAAGTAAATATCACAGCCAAGTTTACAGTCGTTATTCAATGTTTTAGTGTTCAATTAAAAAAAAAGAACAAATGTTACACTTTTATTAGCATATACTAGGCTGCAGTACAATTAGAACCAAGTATGTTTGGTGATTCAAACAAAACAGAAGTTTATGTCATAATCACATTACCATCTAACGTGAGTTTCCCTAACTGGAAGGTAACTTTCCTCCATGTGGTGATCCAGGGAGTCAGACCCTTTCTATCTTGTGGATTCAGCATCTCTTTAAGGCTTGTTTATATTGAAGCCAGTAGAAAAGATGGCACCCCTCCTTCATAGTCTTTGAACTGTTTTACTCACAACACTCTGATACCAAATGTGTGGTGCTTTTCCCAGTGCAGAGAATTCTCTAATTCTCCAGACACTCAGTCTTAGTATCCTATAATTCAATTCAATTCTGACACTAACTATGCAGAGTTAGCATATATCTCACAATGCTTATTAAGGGTTTATTCCCACAAGACTCCTCCCACTTCTGATGCCAGCTGCAAGTCCCAGGGTGTCAACAGCACTTCTGATCAACCAGCTATAAATGAGGGGTTCCCATGTTACTCTCCTCAGGTTTGATAATCTGTTAGAATGACTGACAGAACGCAGAAAAACACTTTATAATTACCAGTTTATTACAAAGGACACAACCCAGAAACAGCCTGATAGAAGAGATGCATAGAGCAAGATTTGGTTGGGGAAGTAACCCATCAGCACTTGATGTGTTCACCAACCAGGAAGCTCACTGCATCCTGTCATGTAAAGGTTTTTATGGCATGGCTGATTGAATCATTGGCCATTGGTGATTAGGTCAACCTCCAGGCCCTCTCAATAGGTGGGGCTGAAAAGTTCCAAGTTCTAATCATGCCTTGGTCTTTCTGAAAACCATCCCCACCCTCAAGCTACCTAGAGACCCACCAAGAGTTGCGTCACTAGAACAAAAGAGGCTCTTATCATCCTCCCCCTTAGAAAATTCCAAGGGATTTAGGACCTCTGTCAGAAATGGTGGGCCAAATATATATTTCTTATTGTAACCACAAGGACTTAGGGCCAAAATGGTGCAGATAACTTTTAGTTATATTTCTTTGGTTAGAACCCAATGATATGGTGAAACCCAACTGCAAAGGAATTTGGGAATTTTAGCCTGTGTACCTCCAAAGAAAAGAAATTCTATCTTTTGGAACATATGGTATTTTCTGCCAAACCAACAACAGGTAATAGTATCTAGAGTCAAAGCCAAATTTTCTTTTACTCAGATATCTGAACTAGCACTAAACCTCTTTTCTATATAGTCCAAATTAAAATTAATGTATAATGCACTTAATCATTACAAAAATAGAGTAGGGTAAAGAGTAAGTGTTCTTCATTGTACTTAAATTTCTGCTTAGCACATGAATGGTAAATTTAGTGTATATAATTTATGTATTATAGCTATGGTTTCTGATTGTTGTTTCTCTTTTAGCTCAAAGTAAAGGTTCTGAATATATGCATTTTAGAAATGACTTTTATAGTGAGTATAAGTTCTTAAAGAAAAACTGTTTCATTGCTGGAGCTCCCTGACCCAGAGCGTATGTGAATAAAATAGCTAAAATAACTCTAATGCTTGGTAGCAAAAAAACTAAATAAAAGTCCATTTAAATCAAATGCCAAGCACCAGACCTGGGCATAAATTCTTTCTGGGAGCAAAGGAATGCAGAATGACAGCTAAAGGATCGTGTTTTTAAATGGTATGTCGTTTCGTCAGGGATGTCTTTGTAATGACTAAGAAGCAGGTTAATAAGATGATTAGAATGAAGGCTAAATATGAGGAAAGTACAAAGACTTTCCTCGTGTCACTCCTCAGAGATATGTGGGTGGCAAATATTATCTGTGTTTTGTCGACTGAAAAATGGAACAGTTTATGCACTTAGAGACATCTCACTGGCATTCTGATTTTTAAACAGGTATAGAGTTTCCTTTTACAGATATTTGATAGTTATTACATCAGCTTTACACTCTTGGCGATATTTCCAAACAATAGCATATCTAGGATTGCTTAGATAATCAAAGTTTCACTCTGTCTTATTTTTCATGAACGTGTTAACCCCCTTTAGGTACTAAATGGTAGATAAAAATGAACGTGTTACACCTGACCCTTTTAAGACAATCTGAGAGATTTAAAATTTGTTTGTTTGTTTGTTTGTTTGTTTGTTTGTTTTAAAGAATATTTGTAAGACATGAAACTAATTTTCATCCTTAGTATTACAGGACCCTAAAACTGGTGCCAAAGACATTTACCATCTGCATTTTTTAGATAAATGCAATAATATGCAATAATATCCAGGAAAGCCAAACCTTTACTGATTCTAATGAAATAGAAGATGGAAAACACATTCTTTAAACTTCCATGTTTAGCTCTATGCTAAATTCACCAGTAAATACTACCTAATGCTGCACTGCGTACAATTAATGGAACTCAAAGAGATTTACTGAATTAAGGCCTCAGTGTTCAGAAGTCAAAATTAACATCCTAACAGCAATGGTTTTCTCTCTGCCAATTGATAGGTTGAGGTGTAAGGATCGTAGTGGTCTCATCTCTAAGCACTGCAATCAATCTTCTCTTAGATCCCTGTTAATATTATTCGCCTCTACACTTTCTCCTCTAACCAAATTTACTTCAATCCGTATCTACAATTATGGCTATTAGTAGCAGTACTCTGAGTTTGAAAAAGAACTAGAATACTTTTTTCATAAATAATATACAATGAGAATATTTGCTATTCTAATCAGAACGTCATCCCATACTCTGTATCTGTAATTCACAGACAGCTCACCAAAATTCTGCAAAACCCAAACATATTTGCACAAGAGTGGCCAAAATGTCACTTGCTTTTATCAATATCTTTAGGAGAGTAGATAGAAATGAAATTCATCAAAGATAATTACTTTACTCTCACTTTTAGAGATCAGTTGTATAATAGTAAAACTTTAGCAAAAACAAATAAAAGGACGTATGTTAATAGCAGTACATATATGGCATTTTTAAAACAAATTAAATTAATTAAAAACTGGCTTACATTATCTTTGTTTGCCTTCATATCCTTTCTGGAGCAATTTGTAATCATCTATCTTTACTTAAGAAATGATGCAATTTAGTTTTATGACATTTTGTGTTAAATGCATTTTATGAATATGCAATTTAGAAATTTGACATCATCTTAATAATAAATTATGTGTTGCTTTGTATAGAATGGAAGTTGTCAAAATAAAACTTTCTCATATATGTGATACATATTTAGCCTTTGATATTAGCTTCATCTATTTAAGGCTAGTAATTATCAATTAAGTTATCTTCATAAGCAAATAAATCTTTAATAAACTTACTTTCTGGATTTCATAACTACTTTTTTTCCAAGCAACATTCATTTCTCTCTTTTGTCCATTATAATTCACTTTAAGGAATTAAGGCTTTACTTATTGAGCACTGTGATGACTCCATTTGGATTCAATTAGCAACATTTATGTCTTAGGTATTTATTTGTCCTCATTTTATAATTTGCGTTGTAATTCTATATCAACTAACAGTTAGGCATGAAAAGTTGGTTATAGTAACTGGTTAATATCTATATGTCAAGTGATTCTGTATTTATTTTAAACATATTTGTAGTATTCTTTACCTTTTGATATCTTCTATCATCACCGCATGAGTTCACTGTCATAGCACATGATGAATTTAGCATAAACTCTCCCCTAAAAAAATACAGAAGCAATCAAAGTTAATTTTTATTTTATTTTATTTTTTATCTTAACTCTATCCCTGGAGTACTGCTATAATCCACTTATTTAGATTTTTCAACCATCTCTCTTTAGCTGCTTTTTCCAGAGTGAGCTCAGTCACTCTTCCTTCCAACTACATCCAGAGGTTGCTCTGATCTCGATAAGATTATAAGCAGTTTGCAAACTTCCATGGCTTAGTCACAAAGGATGACTAAGAGTTAAAAAATGAGGAGTAGGGAGGTGAGCATTTCAGCAAAAGGTAGAGGTATGTAAAAGAGTGTGTTTGGAGTAATGGTAGAACTTCAGCCTAAGGTATATGAGGATAATGACAAGAGCTTATGTAGTTTTGCTTTCAAATACAAGGAATAATATTGTACCTATATATATCCTATCTATAAATATCCTATTTTATGATTGCTAATATATACCTCAATACAGAAAAGAAGGAAGGAGAGAAAGAAGGAAGAAATGAGGGAAGGAATAAAGGATAATAAAAGGAAGTGAGGAAAGAAGGAAGAAAGAAATTGTAATTGTAGGTGACCTACTTGGATCCAATAAGCAACATCTGTGTCTTAGATGTTTATTTGTGCACATTTCATAAGTTGTGTTGGAAGGTTATAATCAGGAAGGAAGGAAGGAAGAAAATCCTATATCCTGAGAGTTTCCCCTGGTCAATAAAATTTTCCTGATGGTGGTTCAGCTCCCATAATCAAACCTCATCAAAATGCACTCACACAATCCCAACTTGTTCTATAAGACCAGTGTCATCCTGTTACCAAAGCCAAGCAAAGACATCACAAAAAAAGAAAATTAGACACCAATATCTCTCATGAACAGATTCAAAAACTTTCAAAAGAGTATTAGACAACTGAATCCAAAATATGTATATTTCTTAAAGTATAATTTATGACCAAGTGAGTGGACTTCATTTCAGAAATGCAAGTTTGATTTAACACCTCCAAATCAATTAACCTAATATATCATAATATATATGATTAAAAAACACGTGATTATCTTAATAGATACAGCAAAAAGCATTTGACAATCCATCCCATTCAGGATTAAACAAACCAACAACCACCAACAACAAACCTATTACAAAATGTGGACCAGAGGGTAATTTTTAGAACTTGATAAAGGGCTTCTACAAAAAACCTACAGGAATCATAATATTTAATGGTGAAGACTAAATGTTTTGCCTTAAATTCAGGTACAGGGTAAAGATATCTGTTCTCAACTCTTCTATTGAATATAATACTGGAGTTTCTAACTGGGACAATTAGGGAAGAAAAGATAAGAGGCACCAAAACTGTAAAGGAAAAAGTAAAACTTTTTATTCACAGATATCATGTACATGTAGAAAATTCTAAGGAATCAACACACACAAAATATTAATAAACAAGTACAGGGGCACCTAGGTGGCTCAGTTGGTTAAGCGTCCGACTTCGGCTCAGGTCATGATTTCATGGCTCGTGAGTTCGAGCTCTGCATCAGGCTCTGTGCTGACAGCTCAGAGCCTGGAGCCTTCTTTGATTTCTCTGTCTTCCTCTCTCTCTGCCTCTCACCCAGCCCCCCACTTGGCATTCTCTCTCTTTCTCCCTCTTAAGAATAAATAAACATTAAAAAAATTTAAAAAATAGACAAGTACAGCAAATTTGCAGGATACAAAATCATATTTTAAAAATCAACTGTATTTCCATTCACTAGCAATGAAGAATCTGTAAATTAAATTAAGAAAAGAATTCCATTCGTGAGAGCATCAGAAGGAATAAAACACTTAGCATCAGAAAGAATAAATTTAACAAAGAAATGCAGGAAATACACATGCAAAAATTTTAAACCTTTGCTAAGGAAAAAAAAGATCTAAATAAATGGAAAGACATTCTATATCTGCATGAATTAAAGATTCAATGTTGCTAAATTGCTAATTCTCAGTTATATGTCTGTAGATCAATTTGGTTTCTTTTTACTTGTCTATTTATTTTGCCTGCTTATTTTCAGGTACTAGCTATACTTACTTAGGATATGCATTTCAAGTGCTTCCCAGTGACATAGCTTTACTAGGCTGACATAGCTTTACAACACATAATAGGCAAACTATTTCTGTAAAGATCCAGAGTATATATTTTGTGAGCTATACAGTCTCTACCACAATTACTCAACTTTGTTGATATACACAGCACGAAAGCATCCATAGACAACATATAAATTAATGACTGTGGCTATATTCTAATAGAAGTTTATTTATAGACACAGAAACTTGAATTTCAGATAAATTTATGAGTCACTGAATATTATTCTTTTGATTTATCAACCATTTAAAAATATAAAAAATACTTTGTATATATGTGTATATATATATATATAGTTTGTTTCTGCTTACTTTTTTTCCATATGTTTAGAAGATACAGAAGGAAGTTATAGGATCTTGACACTTTCTTAAACACGAAAACTAAGTTTTTATGCAGCCTATATAGGTGGTGCAGGGTAAGCAAGTTAACCTGTTTTTTTGTTTTGTTTTGTTTTTGTTTTTTTAAGAAAGGCTCCATGCCCAACATGGGGCTTGAACTCATAACCATGAGATCCAGAGTCACACTCTACTGAATGAGCCAGCCAGGTGCCCCCAGTTAACCCTTTCAATTCCACATACACTTGGCACTAGATTCATTGACCATAACTTAGAGCTGGCAATCCTTACAGAACAGACTCAGGTTCACTGACATAAAGAAGCGCAGGGACCGGATGGTATTCAGAAATTGTTTTTCTGAAATATCTATTCTTGCAGCTTACCCAGCAGATTGTTTTTGTTTCCTAGCTTTATAACAACATCTATAATTTTGCAATATCCTAGTAGTACCTAGTTTGGTTAAATATCTGGCTTACATTTTATTTTAGTTTTCAGTAAGGATCTGTTCAGATCTCCCCACTGTGATCTTATCCTCAATGGTAAGCAATCATGTGGTCTTACTATAATGTCTGTACATAGTTGCTTCTAAAATTTTATTTTAAAAATTTTACTTGGTAAGAACATTTAAAATGAATTATACCCTCTTAGCAGGTTTTTAAGTATATAATACAGTATTGTTACCTATAGTCACAATGTTGTACAGCAGATCTCTAGAAGTTTTTCCATCTTGTGTAACTGAAATTTAAACCCAGTGATTAGGATTGCCTCATCTTCCCCTTCCTTTAGCCCCTCACAACCACAGTTCTAGTCCTTACTTCCATGAATTTGACTAACGTAGATATCTTATATAAATTGAATCATGTAGTATTTAACCTTTTGTGCCTGGCTTATTTCACTTAGCATATTGTCCTCCAGATTCTACCCTGATAGAATAGGCCAAAGTCAGCACGGTAAAAGGCATATATGTACTAATAGAAAGCCCATAGATTTCTGAACTGAGGGACCAGAAAACAGAGTTAGTTGTAACTTTGGCCTTTAGAAATTAGAGAATCCTAGAAACAAGGAGAGCTAGGGAAAGTGGCAAATTCTCTAGGCAACTAGTGCACAAAATTCTGGCTGACCCCCAAATTATGTATGCATGGAGCAGACTCAGAGCAACTCAAGGACAGAAGCACTGAACTGAGGTTTGAGTTGCCACCCACTGCAGGGGAGGGGAAAAATTAATATACTTCTGAGGAATTTAACACAATCTGGAATCTCCATAGCATAATATTCACACTGTTTGGGACACAATCCAAAATTAATCAAAACACAAAGAATCAGAAAAATGAAATCCAGTCTCAAAACCAAAAATCAAAAACCTAGACTGTCACTGAGATAACTCAGATGTTGGAATTAGTAGGTAAACATTTTCAAGCAGATATTGTATTACTCAGTGAAAATAAAGTGAAATATACTTCTGTAAATGAAAAGTTAGAAAAATCTAATCACACAACGAGAATCATAAAACAGAATCAAATAGAAGCTTTAGAACCAAAAAAAGATTTAATTTAATTTAATTTAATTTAATTTAATTTAATTTAATTTATTCAGAACACAAATTAAAGATTCACTTGATGGAATCTGTAGAAGAATGAAGATTACAGAAGCAATATAGAACTTGGAGATAAATGAACAGAAATAATTGAATCTGAAGAACAAATAGAAGATAGAATGGAAAAAAGTGTCAGAGTTGCAGAGTCATGTGGAATAATAACAAAAGCTATAATATGCATGTAATTGTAATTACTAAAAAAGAGGAGAGACAGTGAGGGAGAAGATATTTGAATAAATAGTAACTAAAAATGTCAAGAGTTTGGTGAAAGATATACTTACAGATTCACAATGTTTACATGTTCCTCAGCACAGAACAGTATATTCTGAAATACTTTTTGACATCTATAAAAATAATTCCTTCTTCTAGCTTACCAAAATATGAAATTTGTCTTTGATGGATTAATTCGTAACATGGAAATCAGATAATTAGGCTGTATTGTGTCCTACTAAGGTGTTTGACAAAATTGTCCTTTCCTTGATTAACTTGAGAGAAAGTCAACATATCTAGGAAAGCACTAAATGATATATTGTAAGAAAAAGGAGGGTTATGGTTATGATGTGGTGTCTAAAAATTGTAAATGTCTGTCTTCAGAAAAACTAAGACTTGACTACTCTTTGGGGAGATAGTGTAGATTATAGTGCAGAAACATTACAATGCAGAAATTGGTTGGCTATAAATATTTTATCATGTAGGAGAAATATAGAATAAACTAATGCTTTTAAACATATAGTTTATTCTTGACCTTGTGTTGTGTATTTTTTTTCCTTACTTCTCTTTATTTTAATCCCATTTTTTTAGGACAGAAAAATGAGATTCAGTGAGCATAAAACAGCACAAGTAGTAATAGTCAGTCTAATTCTAAAGCCTCTCATGTCTCACACATAACAATACAAAGAAGAATAAATGAATACATACTTATTTTTCACAATAAAAATAACAACAAAAATGTAGCAAATGACATCACAGATTGCATACTGCAGAGTACAGAAAATAGTATGCCTAGACCACCATTTCAAAACCTGATAATGCAAGAAGCATATATGGGTTTCTAACAAATCTCTATTTCTGCATATTCTCTGTTTTCAGTAGTACTGCCCCAGAGACACTACAGTGGTCTCTACAACACATAAAAATATATCAAGTAATTTGCTTGCCAGTTAATCCACTACCCAAAGAAGCATAGTTATATGCTTCCAAGGATTTATAAATACCTGATCAAAACAGGGATGTATGTATTTAAAATAGTTAATTATCTCAAGAAACATTTTCTCAGGCACTTAAATCATAAAGTTCAAAACCTATTCGTTTCCTGGTATTAAGTAAAACTGTTTAAAGTTCTTTCTTTTTCCTCTAAAATGGCTCCTAGAGGTTCAGAGCCTTACTTCTACAGAGACTCTAACATATTTTACTATTCAAGAGAGAACATTTCTAGTGCCATTACCAGAAAAGCATAGAAATATTTGGGCAGAGTGTGTTCCGTGATAGTAAGTTTATACATGACTAGAACACAAAAACAATATTTAACTTTCATCTCTGAGTTTAGTGAAGTGGAAACCATGCAATTTTTTCTGTCAATGCTTACTAACTTTCCTGAGTCTAGAGGAGCTCTTCCATAAAATGGGTTATATAACTAAAGGGAGAAGTTCAAGGAGGTAGCAGAAAAACTAGACAGGCAAGCCATAACATTCTCTCTAAGAAAGTGAACTTTTAAAAAGATTCCTTTTGAACCCTAAAATTTTTTGTGCAGGTGCATATTAATATGTATGAATATCTAGTAATTTTAAAATATGTCACCATTCACAACTTTGTATAGGAAGCTACGACTTAAAGCAAGGAATTTTATTCTCATATTTTAAAAGCCTTAGTGTCATAATCAGAATCAACACATTGAAAACTTTAATCCTCAAAATATTTTAAAGTTTTCCTCCCCCTTGAGGAAGCTATTTTCAATACATAAGGAAAAATAAATAACAAGTATTTGATTTGTCACAGAACACAGAAATAAGTATTGCATATAAACCTTGGTGTTAATGGTATGAAAATAATGATATCCACATTAATGAACATGTCAACAACTTTCCTATTTTTTAGTTTATCAGTAACAGTGAAGATGAGTTCCTTAAAGTATAAGGGTAAACATAAGCTCAAGAATAAAAAGGGAAACTGATGCAGCCCTGTCACAGTTTTTAAATATCCCTGCATCGATAGATAAATGTAGACCCAGCAACTAAATAGGAAAGCCAGAATCCCATGAACAACCTTTACAGTGAAATCAGGTAGTAAGGTATCCGCACGAATTCCAAGATATAGTGAATGGGGAAAAAAGCAACAACAACAGACAGAAGTCCTACCTCATATCAGTGTCTTTGGGGGAGAAAACAAAGAAAGCTATAGGGAATCTGACAGATCTGAGAACAACAGAAATACACAAAGCCAACATGTATTTATTAAAATCACAACAGATCACTCACATGCAGCAAGTAAAACTGGGAAGTTTACCAACTTTAAAATTGGGTAAGTGCAGGGGTTTGTGAGAAGATGTGAAGAGTTTGGAGCAGCCTCTCAAAAGTAAACATTCAGAGCTCATTGCAGAATAGCAAAAGGACATTAAGAAAATGGTACAAAACATGAAAGATAATAAATCAGGATTATAAAAATTCTAAAATGAGATGACAGAAAACAAAGAAACATTTCACATATGAAAACCAAACTGGAGGGAAAGCAAGAACAAATACAACACATTACAGCTGTAAGAGAAATAGAAAGTGAAAAACAAATCTTAAAAATAAAAATAATTAAGAAAAAGGAAAGGAAAGGATCTGAGATAAGTGATAGCTGCTTAAAACAGAAAATCCAAAATGGGTCATGGCAGTCTCTGAGGACAAATAGCAAAACGACAGAACAGAATAAATACCGGCTCAACTATAATTCAAGTAACTTTCTCGAACAATTAGGAAAAAAAAAGTGAGGTGACATCAGTGAAAATGACTGGGTAGGGAACTCCAAAGACCTGTCCTTCCTCAAAAGAAGTAAATAAATTGGTTAGGATTGTCAGAAGCATCTTTATTGGAACTCTGGAAACTAATCAAGGGTTTCCAGCAACCAGGCAAATATTTAATCAACAAAAAAAGGAAACAGCTGAGTCTCAGAAAAAAGATTAGTGGAGTTTTAATTTACACTGGCCCCAACACCCTCTCCCCAGCTGTGCAGCAGCCTTGAAGACAGCAGCCACCATTCTCAGTAGAGATCACAGTTTCCTAGTACTAGAGGGAGCAGAATAAACCTTATAAATAAAACTTACCCTCAAAGAATTTTGACTCTTTGTTTTGAAATGTCTTGTTTTACCTCAAGGGTCAGCTCAAAGGCTTTGCCTTTATTTCATTTAACTCTGAATTCTCTGAGAACTGAAGTGGCTACTTGGGAGTGTATTTGTCAAAAATATTTAAAGTCAAATGCATTAGCCGTGTGCCCACTTGGGGCAGGAGATAATAGTTGGGATGAATAACAGACTAATCTAAAAGCTAGGGAGAATGGCTAGGGAATGACATACTTTTGGAACTAAGGGCTTTGGAAAGCTCCCACATATTCTTTGGAATCTAGAAGACCACAATTTGCCCAGGATTGGCCACATATTCAGAAAAGGGCCATGAAGACCCCAGGTTCTTTTCCCTGCCTGACTTTCAGGCTCTGCAAAAGCAGAAATGAAGCATGAGGCAAAGTTGAAAACTAACTGCCTAAGTGTGGAAGGTGCCCCAACACAAAATCAGAGCACAACTGCAAATATATTTGCAAAAATTTGATTTTTTCTTTCTTCCTAGGTTTTTACTGAAAAGCACTGTCAAATTATAAGTTAAATACTATAATAACAAAATAGAGACTTCAGGGGCCACACACAACAAAGAATATAGACTTTACAAAATTAATGTGGAGAAGTCACTAAACAATAAATGAAAAACTACAACAAGCAAAACAAATTCCCTGGGGAGGAGAAGAATCTAATACTGAAAGGTGCATATTAAAATATTCAAAATGTCCAAATTTCAATATAAAATTATGAGACATGGAAAGAAACAAGAATGTATGGCCCATTCACAGGAAAAAAATTAACAGAAATTCTCCCTGAAGAAGCCCAGACATTGACCTTACTAGACAAAGATTCTAAGTCAACAATTTTAGATATATTCACAATGCTCAAGAAAAATATGGACAAAAAACTAAAGGAAATAATGAAAACATTGTCTCACCAAAAAAGAATATCAATGAAGAGATAGAAATTATAAAAAGGAACCAAATAAAAATTCTGGAATTAAAGAGTATAACAACAATAATAAAAAATTCCTTAGATGGGTTCCACAGCATATTTAAGAAGGCATAAGAAAATACCAGCTAACTTGAAGATAAGTCAAATGAAATTAGGAAATCAGAGGAACAGAAAGGAAATAGAATAATGTAAAACGATGGCCTGTGGGATACCATCAAATAAGTCAACACACTCATAATGTGAGTTCCTGAAAGAGGAGAGAGAAAGGAACAGAAAGAATATTTGAAGAAATAATGATCAAACTTCCCAAATATAATGAAAGGCATGAACATGCATATCCAATTAGCTCAAGGACTTTCAAGTGGGATAAACTCAGAGATCAACATTAAGACACATTCTGATAAACTGTTGAAAGCAAACACAAGGGAGAATCTTGAAAATAGCACCAATCTTCTATAATATTAACAGCTGATTTCTCATTAAAACTACAAAGGCTAGAGGACTATGAGAAAGCATATTCAAAGTGTTGGGGGGAAAGACTGTCAACCAAGAATTATATATCTGACAAAATTATACTTCAAGAATGAAGAGGAACGTAAGATATTTCCACATAAACAGAAACTGAAAGTTAGTTATTAGATATGTAGAGATGCCCAAGAAGAAATGGTAAAAGGAGCTGTTCAGGCTGAAATAAAAGTACACTAGGCAGTATCTTGAATCCACACAAAGAAATAAGAACATCAGTAAAGGTAATTACATGGGTAAATCTCAAATGTTAATATTAATGTTATTTTGGTTTTTAATCAACCTTTTCCTTCATGATTTATAAAATTAAATTAAACAATATTCATAAGTCTATATTGATGGGCAGAAAAAGTATAAAGATGTAATCTGTGACATAACAACATAAAAAGGGGTGGCTGGATAGGAACAGAATTAATGTACACTATTGGAGTAAGATGTTACTAATTCAAATAACATTGCTATCCGTTAGAAGATATTTGTAATCTCCACAGAAATCACTAAGAAAATAACTAACAATCATTTAGTACAAGATAAGAGAAAGAATCAAAATGCCAGCTAGAAAATAATTATCTAACACAAAAGAAGGAAGTAAATGAGGAATTGTGGGACAAAAAAAATGAGAATATAGAAAGCAAATAGCAAAATTGCAAAAGTTCTTCCTTACCAGAAATTATACTAAATTTAAATAGGTTAACTCTATAATTAAAAGGTAAAGATTAATACAAAGAATTTAAAAAAACCCAACTATATGCTGCCTATAAGAGACTCACTTCAAATTCAGTGACAAATCTGTTGAATGTTAAAGGATAAAAAAACACATTTCATGCAAATAACCAAAAGTGTGCTGTAGTGGCCATACTAAGCTGGACTAGCTATGCATATATCAAACTTTAAATCAATCTAGACTTTAAATAAAAAAATGTTACAGAATAAACTGAGAGGAGGGGAGATGGGTGGGGATCAGCTTAATGGGTAATGGGTATTAAGAAGGGCACTTGCTGTTATGAGCTCTGGGTGTTACATGTAAGGGATGAATCACTAAATTCTATTCCTGAAACCAGTATTACACTATACATTAACTAGAATTTAAAGAAAACCTAAAATAAAATGTTACAGGAGACAACGAAGGATATTATGACAAAAGTACCAATCTATCAAGAATGTACAATAATTATAAACACACATATAATAACAGAGCTTCAAAATATATGAAGCAAAAATTGACAGAGTTGAAGGGGGATGTAGACAGTTCAATATTAAGAGTTATAGGACAAAACAACTAGACAAAAGATAAAAAAGGGAATTTGGATGTGACAGCTACAAAACAATTAGACCTAACACACATCTGTAGAACACTCAACAGTATAATACACATTCTTCTTAACTGCACATAGAATATTCTCCGGGATGGACTATAAGTTAGTCCACAAAACAAGTTCCAATAAATTTAACAAATATGAAATCATACAAAGTACCTTCTTTAATAACAAATTAGATTACAGTAATCCATAACAGAAGGAAATTTTGGAAACTTACAAATATGTGGAAATTAAACAACTCATTCACAAACAACCAATGGGGCAAAGAGGATATCAAAATGAAAATCATAAAATACTTTGAGATGAATTAAAATGAAAACTCAACATATCAAACTTATAATATGGAGTGAAAGCAGTACACAGGGGAAATCTATCTATATCTGAAAACACAAATTAAAATTAAAAAAAGGTCAGAAATCATTAGTTTAAACTTCTATCTTAACTGAATAAAAAAAAGCAAACTAGGGACACTTGGGTGGTTCAGTCAATTGAGCATCCAATGCTTCACTTCTGCAGGTCTTGGGATTGAGTCCTACATTGGGCTACACCCTGAGCAAAGAACCTGCTTAAGATTCTCTCTCTCTCTCTCTCTCTCTCTCTCTCTCTCTCTCTCTCTCTCTCTCTTTCTCTCCCTCTATCCCTCTCCTCTGTTTGTGCTCTCTCTCTCTCTCACTTTCTAAAATTAAAAAAAAAGAGCCAACTAAACCCAACACAAGCAGAAAGAAGGAAACAATAAAAATTAGAGCAGAGATAAATGAAAGAAAGAAGAAAAAACATAATAAAATAAAACTAAAAGTTGATTCTTTTATCAGAATAAATAGGAGGCTATTACTACCAACTGTACAGAAATAAAATAGATTATAAGAGAATACTATGAATTAGTATCTGAGCAAATTAGACTACCTAAATGAAATGGGCAAAATTTGTAGAAACACACAAACTATCAAAACTGACTTAATAAGATATAGAAAATCTGAACAGACCTGGTAAATAGTGAAGAGATTAAATCAATAATCAAAAATCTTCCAAAAAAGAAAAGCCCATGAAAGGTGCTTTATTTCAATGGTGAATTCTACCAAATGTGTAAAGAATTAATACCAATATTTCTCAACTTCTTTCAATAAGTAGAAGAGAATCAAAAACTTTCTAACACATTCCTGAAGCCAATGGTTATACACACACACACACACACATATACATATATATGTATACATACACACACAATGTCATTAGAGATAGTAAACTGCTTAGGAATATATTTAATCAAGAAGTTGCAAGATTTGTAGACTGAGAACCACAAAAAATCATTGAAATACATTTTAAAATGTGTAAATAAATAGAAAGGCATTACATGTGGTCGTGGATTGGAACACTTAATATTGTTAATATTGTTAAGATAGCGTTCTCTGCAAACTAATAGACCAATTCAATGCATTGACATCAAAATTGCAATAGCCTCTTTTGTTGAAATGAACAAGCTGATCCTCAAATCATACAGAACTGCAATAGACACATAATAGCAAAATACTCTTGAAAAAGAAACAAGCTGGAATATTCACATTTTATAAATTCAGAACTTACTATACATCAACAGTGATCAAAAGTGTGCTATTAGCATAAAGAGAGATATATAGGTCGATGGAATAAAATTCAAAATCGGCATCTATGGTTAACTAATTTTTGATAAAGGTGCCAAGACTATTCCATTTAGAAAGAATAAAATTTTCAACAAATAATTCTGGGAAACCTGGATATCCACATGCAGTAGAATAAATCTGGACACCTACCTCACACCTTATGCAAAAATAAACTCAATGTAAGAGCTAAAATTACAAAACTCTCAGAAAAAAAACACAGGGTAAATATTCATGACTTTGGATTTGGTAATGTATTCTTAGATATGACACTAAGGACACAAAGAACTAAATTAAAAAACAGAATATTGGACTTTAATGAAACCAAAAACTTTCATGCATCAAAGGACACTATCAAGATGATGAAACTCAACCCTCAGAATGGGGGTAAGAATTCTTACAATTCAATAAGAAAAAAAGGAAAACAACCAGATTTTAAAATGGACAAAAAATCTAGACATTTTTTCAAAGAAGGTATACAAATGGTCATTAAGAATAAGAAAAGAATTTCAACACCATCAGCAATCAGGGAAAAGAAATTAAAACCACAATAAGACATCACTTCACACCCACTAGAATGCTATAATAATAAAAAAGAAAGAAAGTAAGTGATGATGAGAATGTGGAGAAACTGAAACCCTCATGCATTGTTAGTAGGAATGGAAAATACTACTATTGCTATGGAAAACATTTTGGAAATCGTTCAAAAGTTAACATAGACTATATGATCCACCATTCCACTCCTAGGTATATACCTAAGAGAAGCGAAAACAGGGGTTAAAACAAAGACTTGTACAAAAAATATTGATAACAGCATTATTTTAAATATCCCAAAGTAGAGATGACCCAAATGTTTATCAACTGAATAAATGACTATATAAAACATGGTGTATACAAGTAATGGAATATGATTCAGCCATAAAAAGGAAAGAAGTACTGATATATGCTACACCTTGAAACAGTCTACTTAATGAAAGAAGCCAGACATAAACGTCCACATATTGAATGATTCCATTTATATGAAATGTGCAGATTAATCAAATCCATAGAGATGGGTAACAGGGGCTAGTGGGAAAGAGAAGTGACTGCTTAATAAATATCAGTTTTATTTTGGAGACAATAAAAATATTCCATAATTAGAGGAGATGATTATACAACTTTGTGAATTTACAAAAAATCACTGGGCCGTAGGCTTAAAATGGCCTAACTAATGAATTTTACGGTAACTGAATTTTATCTCAAAAAAACTGAAATTGCACATACGAATTGCACTGAAATTGCATAGGAATACTGTTCCTATGAAACTCCCTGAGTACTTTACCACAGAGTAAGCTTCAGACAACAGAAAAAATTTAAAAAAAAGATATCAACACATAATCTGATGATTTAGAAATTCATTAGAAAAATATACTTACCATAGGACTAAAATTAAATGAGAATTGAAAGAATCTAATATATAATCATCTATGTGCTCTAATAACAAATATATAGCATAGCTGTAAAAGTTGAGTCCATTGTGGAGTTTATACTTTTCCGGAAATGTGTCTGTTTCACTTAAGTTTTCAAATTTATTGGCACAAAGTCAGCTGTACTAATCTTATATATTTTAATATTTGCTGAATATTTAGTTTCATCTTCTTTTTAATTCCTAATATCATCCATTTGGGCTTCCTCTTTCTTTTACACTTTATAGGTCTTGCCCAAGGATTATGGTTTTTATTAGTCTTTGCAAAAAGAATCACTTTCACCTTTGATAAAAGCCAAATATATTGTCTCCACTAATTTTGGCTCTTACTTTTATTGTTTCATTTCTCATACTTTCTTTGTCTTTATTCTTAATCATTTTTTAAATATCTTAAGTTCAATAGACTCATTAATTCTTAGCCTTTCTTTCATTTTAAGGCTACAAATTGCCCTCAAAAAAGCACTTTATCTCCTTCTCAAAGTTTTTGTAACTATTATTTTAACTATCATTAATTTTCCATTATGAGTACTTATTTGGACTTGCTGCAGCTCCAGACATTTTCCCCCTTGTGATCAGCATGTGAGCCAATAAAAATCAGGACCCCACTGATTATTGATATCTCCAAAGATGAAACTGACTCCAGCATCTCTTAACTCTGCATATTATTTCTTGTTCCTTGTATTCTTTAAGGAATTCTGTTGCATTCTTTTTTTTAATTTTTTAATGTTTTATTTATTTTTGAGAGAGAGAGAGAGTGAGCAGGGGAGGGACAGAGAGAGACGGAGACACAGAATCTGAAGCAGGCTCCAGGTTCTGAGCCATCAGCACAGAGACTGATGCAGAACTCAAACTCATGAACCACGAGATCATGACCTGAGCTGAAGTCAACTTTTAATCAATTGAGCCACTCAGGCGCCCCAGGAATTCCATCGCATCCTGCCACACAGTTGAAAATAGATTACTTTACGCATAGGTGCTTTTTCTGAAGTTTCCATACTATTATTAAAAATAAAACTATAGCAGTTACTCCTATAAATATCTGTGATACTCTGCACTTGTAGAGGGCAGAGGTTGCTCCTCAATGTTCTTCTTCTTCAGCTTGAAGACCTAACACAGTACACTATATATTGAATTGTGAATAAATGAATGAATGTGTTTCTGTTTGGAAGAGCTTGGTGAGTAATTAGAAATCAATTTAAGAAAATCTACAGAATATCAACGACAGCTCGCCTACTTTCTAATATGAACAAATGATCTAAATTTTTTATCATTTTAAAATTCTAGAATCAGATTCTATTGAAAATTATTTTTACCTAGTGAAAAAGCAAGCCTCTCTAATTTCTTAAAACAGCCTTGAAGAGGGCAATAGTCACTCTTGTTTTAGTTGCTTTCTGAAGGGACCAGAGTCAAATATCACAAAAGAAATTTTGGTGTTGTTTTTGTTTTTGTTTTACAAAAAGAGTTTTTGAAGATTATTCTTTACAAGTGTAACTTTAGTTGCAAATTTTTGCTTTTATCAATAATAAAATATCAGGGGTGCCTGGGTGGCTCAGTCAGTTAAGCATCTGACTTCAGCTTAGGTCATGATATCACGGTTCATGGGTTTGAGCCCCGTGTGGAGCTCTGTGCTGCCAGTTCAGAGCCTGGAGCCTGCTTCATATTCTATGTCTCCCTATCTATCTGCCCCCTCCCCTGCTCGTGCTCTGTCTCTCTCTCCCAAAAATAAATAAATATTAAAACAAAAAACAAGAAACAACCCTGGCCAGTCAAGAAGGAAAACACAAAGAGATACTTTTACACAGCTTCAGCACAAAGCTTATTTAACATACACACACACACACACACACACACACACACATCATGCAGGACATAGACATAATTTCTTTGTTCGAATCTGCTCAAAGGAGAAACTTAACTTCTTGTGTTAACCTAAATACCATGGGACTTTTAATGACCATACTTCTTTATGTCTAATCTAAGAGATGAGGCCTCCAACCAGCTCAGTTCCCTAATATCCCACTGAGGCTATGAATCACCAGTGACTCAGACACATACCCCCTGGTGAATCCCTCACACACACTTTCCTTAGCTTTTTAAATCTGACGGATCAATTGTGTAGAATTGCACAGGTGGAACATTGCACAGGCTTAAGTTCTTTTTTTCATGTTCCCTCTGCCACTCTCCCCCTCATCGTCAGACTCATCCTCCGTGCTACTAAGAGAGATTTTTTTTTAAATCTCCTATTTCATTCCCTTCATTCTTATGTCTCCTTCCCTTCTACCTCTTTCCTTGTCCCTCTCTCCTTACTTCCATATTACTTCCATATTACTTCCAAGAAAACACATATTTCTGTCTTTCTCCTTTTCCTTCTCTGCTATTCTCTACAGTTGTTCAGTGTTAGTATCGAACTTCTCACCTCTTTCCCTTATCAAGGTTCAATATAATCGACTTGGGGAGAGGATATACGAGTAAGATGTTCTTCTAAATCTTGCTTCCTGTTGTCAGGCTGAAGGAGAAAAGAGGATAAATCTCAGCTTCGGTTGTTGTAAAATGTAATTTCCTTAGGCGCTTGAATTTGATCTTTTCAAGTTTTGTTCTAAAGCACATGCATTTATTTCACTTCTAATTGATACGTGTCCTCCTGAGTCAGAGTTCGATTCTTCCTGGAGCCCAGAATAACTTCTCTCTACCCAATGCTGTCTTTGGCCACTGCTTATGCTCTCTCTTGTCAAAGTCGCAATATACTTACTTCCACTTACCACAGTTGGTCTCTCTTCCTTTCCCTTCACAGTTTCCATGCTGAGTAATGTTTTCTGGATAAGCCAAATCTATTTTTTTCTCCTGCAAGAATAGACACTAGGGATCTAATTATGGTAGTCACAACTTCTCTAATAGATATGTTAGTTTTGAGCATGATATATGATGTTTCTAGGCGTCTTCAGAGAGAACTGAATTCCCAGCTCAGTCCTGTGATTTTATTGCCATATTTCTGTGGCCATTCTAAAGAGTGGTTAATTTTAGTTGTATGGTTAAAAGTGTTTTTTTTTAATTTTAAATATTTTCTTATATATTGTCACTAACGTTAACTGAACATCTATCATGTACTGGGTATTGTTCTAGGTACTTCACAATGTGATTATCATTCAATCCCCACAGAGACTCTGTGCAACTGGTAAAATTGTCCACATTATACATCTGCGGAAGTGGAGGCAGAGAGAGAAGTCTGCGGTCACATGCCATCTAAACCCTGGTGGTCTAACCCCAAGTCCTCACTCTTAATAATTACTCCACAGCTGCCTGCTTGGATAATCACGATGAGCTTGATTTGGGGAATTTCACATTTAAACAGCAAGTGCCAAGTGCTTTATTATTTGGTTAGTTGCCCTTCTTATCAGCCCTGAGGAATACAGAAAATATTGTCATTTAATTTTATGGCTGGTGAAAATTAAGCAGTTTGATTTTAGGTTTCTTGATGTTCCCCAGTAATGATTCCCAGTCTGCTGCTTTACAGACCAGCAAGCATTTTACTTCCCCAGATAGCATGAGGCATTTGGATTTTATTATTAGAAGAATAGTCATGGCATCATTATTAATGCAGTATTTTTAAATTTCAGATTAAGAAAAAGCAAAAATTAGAGGGGTCTAAGGAAAACTGCATGTAGCTATTCAAGTACATTTTACAAACTCACAAATAACTGCAAATAAAAACAGAAGAGTGCAAACATTCTTTATGCAGAAAATCCCCAATGTATTTAAGTAGCACTTCTAAAGCACCTACTATTTGCTAAGCATTGCGCAAGGTACAATAGGGAAAGTGGCATCAATACGAAAGGGACTCCTTTCAGATAGAGGGATTTATGAGCGTCACTTGTGTATATAACTGGTCATGCTCAATCCTCTCTCGGGGGTATGGTTGATGACAAAGAGAACTCAAAGAATCATTATGGGTGTCATTTAATAATAGAACACGATATCCTCATAAATGTCAATTCTTATCTCAGTGGTCTCACACACAGAAATGGAAGAAACACAAATATGAATAGAATAGGAAAGAAAGCAGTTAAATGCAAATGGAAACTTCTATGGTGGCCAAAGCAAATAGTACGATATAAAGAAGGTCAGATTCATGAAGTCCTCCATTAACCAGCTCTTCCAGAGTCAAATCCTTGTTCAACACTAGGGATAGACTCTTGACAACAGAACTCAGTAGCATCCTCTAAATACTTGAACTAATGTTTATTTTAAGGCTTAGAGTTAAGAAAGAGAGATATTTAAATCCCACAGTTATTTAATATTATCTGTTGAGAAGATGACTTTCAAATTTTCCCTTTAAGCTCCTCACTGCTATTTGCTGACATCCCGGAAGTCTTATAATGGATGATAAAGAAATGAGTCATAAGGGCACCTATTTCCAGACACTCAAAGGGCAGAGCAGAGAAAATGCTATACTTCCCAGTTGAACCAACCACATAGTTCCTGGAAAGCTTATTGACAGCTTAACCAAATGGTTATGGCAGTTTTAATTCCTTGGACTGTTTCCGGCTTGCCCTTCAGTAAGTAAGTGGAACTTGGACAAGCATGGGTTTGCAGTGTCATCATTGGAAGAGGAAATGTCAGTGCATTTGTTGCTCCAGAAGATTTAAACCCCCCTGAATACAATTCATCATATATGTCTACTCAGAGAAAGGCAGATGGAGAACTGAGAAGATCAGAAGTTGAGAGAAGTGGACAATTTTTTGTTGTAAAGGAATAGAAAAAAAAAAAAGTGAGTTTGGACTTCTTTTGTCCAGGAGCTGATCTCTGTATTTCACCTTACTTATTCCTGGAGACAGAGAATTTAAGACACATAGTGCCATCCAGTCCAGTTATTGATGTGGGGCTGTTTTATCACAATGGCCTGGCAGTTTATCTAAACCGTAGATGGACATGTCTAATGACAGCAAAACCCGCCATGGAAAATAACCACTCATTCCACTGCTTTATAAGTCAAACAGTTTGAAAATAAATAGGGGCTTTCTTCTTTTGAGAAACGTCTATCTATCTTAAGAGTGGCCCTGGACATACCTCATATATGTGACTAACCCTTCACATTTTTTGAGATAGCTGTCAGCCACACTCAACCATCCCATTTTTTGTCACTAAAACCCTCAAATCTCAGTGGTAAATAGTCTCAATTCTTTAAGATATTGTTCATAACATACAGTTTTTAAATCCTTTACTATTCTGGTCACAGCTTGGATGTGATTTTTAATTTTCAATGTTTCTTAAAAATGTGTTCAAAACAGTGAGAAAAAAGAAAAGCAACCTCTCTCACCCCAAGGCAGGTTTGGTACTACAGACAGGCCTCTGTGTGGACAGGAGCTGGCCTGGAACTCACTGCAAGGCTATGGCGTTCCTTTGAACATAAACAATGTCACAGAACACCAGCATAAGACAAGGCCACTCTGACCATGATGGATTAAGCTAAAACCAATACCACTTTGTAGATGTTAAACAGAGATGACCCAAAGTCTTTTATCCTAACTCATATGAGTCCTTGCTGGTTATTTGTTTGGTTTTTTTTTATTTAAAAAAAATTTTTTTTCAACGTTTATTTATTTTTGGGACAGAGAGAGACAGAGCATGAACGGGCAAGGGGCAGAGAGAGAGGGAGACACAGAATCGGAAACAGGCTCCAGGCTCTGAGCCATCAGCCCAAAGCCCAACGCGGGGCTCGAACTCACGGACCACGAGATCGTGACCTGGCTGAAGTCGGACGATCAACCGACTGCGCCACCCAGGCACCCCTATTTGTTTGGTTTTTTTCTGTATTAGCTACAGCTTTGGCCTCACTTTAATCCTCCTACTTTCTCAGTAAGAACTAATAAGATACCCAATCATAAAGTTGGTGATGGGACAACACCAAGGCAAAACACATTTGATATAGAATCTGAGAGACTAAGATGAAGTAGTACCACTACTATTATTATTAATAACAACACAATAAAATTAGAGTTAATATTCATTAAGTGCTTGGTCTAGATTGTGGCAGCCATGTGCTAAATAATTTGCCTATGTTCTCTCTCGTCAATGGGTACAATTTATGAATTAAGTAGAGCTATATTCATTTTACAGATTAAAAAAAATTGAGGCTTGTGAGACGAATTCGTCCAAGATCACTAAAGGTAATAATTAAGTATTGAAACCAAGATCCCAAATCCACCCACCAAAATTTTACCCACTGAATGAAGACAGTGAGTGGAGCTTTCATTCTTCAAGTGCTTTGTCTAATCAAAATAAGGATGCCTTTTGAAATCTGTCTGACCAGAAGATATCTGTACTGCAAATCTTCAAAAAGGTGCAAGTGTGCCTACTATGAATCCTCTTACTACAGAAAGAATCCATGCCAGCCTTGGATTAAACATCTCTCCTTTGAAGGATTTTCATCAAGTTTGGATAATTTTTATTATTTCCATTAACTCAGTTCCAAATACATCTGCCAATTCTTATATGCCACAACTAAAAGGTTTTTCTATAGCAGCCAAATTGTCATTTTGTTCCATCTTTTACTAAGCTCCCACTGCCTCATCAAAAGTTGGAAATACTGGTACCCAAATTCTACTGTATAATCATGTTTATCCTCCCGATCTTACTCTGACCAGGAAGATGATGCTGTTTTATAAAATCTTTTGCAGCCCACTTCTAGAAATTCTAATCTGCCTGGTGATTTGTATTGATTAAAAAGTAAAGATTATAACCTAGTCATCTTGTTAGAAAGGGTTAAGAGCAAGATTACTCATCACATACACATTTTCCTTCATGAAAATTCACAAATTACAAACATTACAAAATTATAAAAATAATTAGCAACGCTTCACTGTACCAAAGACACTGGGTGAAAAACTCCAAAGCTAATGCTTAAAAAAGGACTCCAAGTCCTTCCTAGGGGGAAAAAAAAGGCAATCTGTACAGTTCACCTTTTCCCAAAGAAAGTCAACAAGCTCTGTTAGTAATTTCAGAAAATAGCTAATGTAAACAAATGTCAACTTCTGAGAATAAGAAAGAATTTACTTGCTGAGTTACTAAGATACTTAAAATTATTTGGCTCCTGTATTGTTCCAAATGGTGCCAGGCTGAAAGCTTTGGGAATTGAAATCATTTTCTCTGAGTATTCTGGATCATGTATAATAAAGGGCAGCTTCAGGGCAAATGACTCCACCCAGAATTTGAAAACAGTAGTACAAATTAGCATAGCCCACAGGCCAATGATCTATGAGAAATTAGAAATAATGCTGGAGGCAACTGAGATGGGAGTTTGTTAAATGGTGAAAAGAACGCCATGCTAAATGTCATAGAATGGGAGATATGGACAGAGTCTCAGATATAATTACATAGCTGTATAATTTTTCATTTTAATGTATCTCTTATCCATTTACTGTAAGCTGAATGAAGACAGGGAGCACGTCAGCCTTGACCATTTTTGTATTACACTCCTTTAAAAGAATGAGAGAATGAAATAATGAAAATCCACTAACTGTCTTGCAATGTACATCTATTACTTAGTGTGCCCAGTATTCAGTCCACATTTATCTCATAGCAGAGCTCCTATTTTCCCAAGGGACCTACAGGTTTTCTATTCTCAGCCCAGGTTTCAGGTGAAGTTAACAATCCCACCCCTTCTCATTTGATTAAAGGTCTGTTACATGATCCAATGCAAACTCATCAGCAAGCTCCATCTCTCTAAGTACAGCGATCTATTTGGGGAAGGGCATATGATGCAAAAGAGATCACTTCAATTAAATCCCAGGGAACCGGGGGGAACTTTTAGGCTGGGGTTGTTGCTTGTATGAAAACCTACGTGAACCACATGGTAAGTTCCTCCCTGAGAATGAAGTTACCACAGGATAATAAAGGGCCACTAAAGATGTTATTAAGAGTTAATAATATACTCTTCCTTGTACAGATGGAGGAACTAGAGTTCAGAGAAGGGAAGTACCTTATACTTCCTTATGTGCAGTACTTTGTCATGAAAGAATTATGACTACAAGCATGGCTCCTAATTTCCAACTTCTTCCACTATGCCAGACTGCCTTTATTGAACAATGCACTATGTTTATTAAAGCCATGAAAGATTTAGAAAAGAGATACCTATCGTTTTATATTTCAACCAAAGCAATAGTTTTCTTGGAGAGAAGAACCCAAAAACTATTTCTACAGGATGCACCCCTTTTCCTCAATTATGCTCCTCCAAATTGGAAGCAGGATATGAGCCTCCAAGTTCATTTGGCCATTTAGCTTTCTGCTGAGGCTGCCCAAAGAGGAGCCAATTGTGCCCAAAGGGTAGTCTAAGAAATAAATTAAGTAAAATTACTCATTGAGATTGTTATTGCCAGAAACAGCACTTGTCCATTTGGCAGGTAATTTGTAGTAATGTTTAGTAATTGATAGCAATTTCTAGTAATTAAATGTTGAGCCATTTCTTCACTTAATATTGGTTTCACTTAGTGAACCCAGTACTAAGAAAAGGAATTAGTGTTTGATGGCCATATCTGCCATTTAAATGCTTTACTAAGCAGAGGAAGTAACAGAGTTAAGGAGGAAGTGGCTAATGTACAGGGTTGTAATGCTAAGTGGTTTTGTATTAAAGTAAATATCATATCCCGTATTATATGATTAAGAAACATTGGGTTGATGAAAGAAAAAAGAATACATAACTGGAATGCATTGGACCTTTAACAGATATGAATTTATAGCTAATTTATTGCTTTTGGAGTTAACTCCAAACTCTCCATATTTTCTACAGGGATAAAAGAATTTAAATCTACTTAAAGGTTCTATGAATGACATTTGAGCACATTATGCTATTTGTCATCGTGATAACTTATGGACTAACAGATCAGAATGGAATTTCTCTTGCTAGAATGACATTTCCTTTGCAGTGCACTTTCATTTTGGATGATCAAGGAGTAAAATCCTAACAGGGCACCTGGGTGGCTCAGTGGGTTAAGAGTGCAACTCTTTTTTTTTTTTAATTTTTTTTCAATGTTTATTTATTTTTGGGGGGACAGAGAGAGACAGAGCATGAACGGGCAAGGGGCAGAGAGAGAGGGAGACACAGAATCGGAAACAGGCTCCAGGCTCTGAGCCATCA
Organism: Acinonyx jubatus; assembly: GCF_027475565.1. Taxonomy (NCBI): domain Eukaryota; kingdom Metazoa; phylum Chordata; class Mammalia; order Carnivora; family Felidae; genus Acinonyx; species Acinonyx jubatus. Next base: position 47,048,433 of record NC_069391.1, read on the forward strand.
GCCCAGAGCCTGACGCGGGGCTTGAACTCACGGACCGCGAGATCGTGACCTGGCTGAAGTCGGACGCTTAACCGACTGCGCCACCCAGGTGCCCCTTGAGTCCAACTCTTGATGTCAGCTCAGGTCATGATCTCAGGGTTCTTGAGTTCGTCAATGTGTAGCTTGTTTGGGATTCTCTCTCTCCCTCTCTCTCTACTCCTCCCCCACTTGCATGCATTCTCTCTCTCTCTCTCTCTCTCAAAATAAATAAATAAACTTTAAAAAAAGAGTAAACTTGTAACCAAGATTCTATCTATATCATCTTGAATATTATACAATTGTTAAAGGGCTCTACCTAATTACTGAATTGACAAAAATAAGCTCTGATTGACTTAAAATACCGTAAATCTATTTCATATAAATGTATAGAACTTAAGAAGTAAGTTTAAGTTGAGGGTTTGCAAGTATATATGTCACAAGGTACAAATTTTCAGCCAGGTGTTTTATTTTCCTTTTGAAGTGCTGACCACTCACTGGAACTACCTTCATCTCTGTTTCTATCTTCTTCCTTTTTTTCCCATTCCCCCCCTTTTTTCCAGTCCAAATGACAACAGTAGCACCTTGTGCCGTAGTGTTTATTGTTGTTTCATGACCTACTGCTCAGAGTTGTTGTGGTTTTTTCTTTAGCAAAAGCCCTTTGTATTCATACAGCTCTAATAATTTAAGTGCTGTAGTGTTCAATAATCTTGAGAAGTCCACAGGTCTCAGACAAGCAACTTTCAGTAGTCATTCTTTCTAAGTAAATAACGAAAAGTTTGCATATTAGTAATTTAAAATCCTAAATATTTCAAAGCGCACAGAGATGAAGAAATCAGTAATTAATAGCAAATACCTGAACTACCCTCAATCGGTGATTATGGACAGCTATACAACTTTTTCTTCCAGACCCTTTTCATAATATGGGTATTTGTGGTCTGGGATGATTTTGAAAGACAACCAAGGGAGGGAAGTTTCTTTCCTAAGCCCTTGAACTCTTGAATCCTCCTGGGTTATTGATCTATTTAAATGCATAGTGGCTGAGCTATCATCAAAATGTAATAACCTCTTTTGTCATTGAAACCAAGCAACTATATTTAGGACAGGAGAAATCCAGTTACATAACTGCCTTAAAAGGCTCCCTCTCTCTCTCTCTCTCTCTCTCTCTCTCTCTCTCTATATATATATATATATATATATATGATAAAAAATATGGTTAGCTCTACATAAAATTGTGAAGTAAGGGAAGTTAGCTTCTAGTTTCTACCTACTTTATATCTCCTCTTTCACATCTCTCTTTCCTTTTCCTCCTGTAGCTCAGAGCATCTACAATGCTCTAATCCAGCTACCTCCCTCCCACATCATTCTCTTCCTTTAGCAACATCATGTATTCTGAAATAATTAATCTTTTTATCTTCACAGAAAATAATTTGGAAGGACAAAGTAATTCATTTTTGGTATGAATAGACATATCTTTTAAAAGGGTTTGCCTTTTCTGCCTACCTGGCCTCAGCCAGTCCTACTATGTAAAGATTGAAGAGATGTTAGGTTCTGGAACCCACATAACATAACGAATGAGCAGAGAACCCAGTTTACAGCAAAGCAGGTACAAAGCCAAGCTTGTGACCATGGGATGAACAGGACATGTAATATACAGCACCACCCGGAAACTGGTAAAACATCAGAACTGAAGTGTGAGCTTGAAAGCAATACTTCCTGAGGATGAAACACAGTCCTCTAGACTATGGTATATCCATTGAATCAATAACATTTTATATGTTGCTGTGCCCCCCAAAGGAAGAATACACGGGTCTAGGAACCAAGAGCTGGAAGCACAAGTGGTCTCCATGAAACCATTCCCAGTAACCCACTTGGGTGTTTGCATTTCCTATATATCCAATTCTGGGCTCTGTAAGTTCAGAAGTTTTGGTCCCCAAAGGGGAAACACTTCTGCCACAGAAGACAGCAGAGTTCCCCCTGAATTATAAACTGTGACCACCATCTGGGATCAGTAGGCAAGAAGAGCAGGCATGGCCCTGGCAGGGCTAACCAGGAGGACCATGACGATCAGGAGGAGACCAGGATGCGCTACACGATGGGAAGAGAAAGAATGTGTTTGACACCTAAGCCGGTTACCTCCGTACTCCTTTGCTGAAGAGTAAATGGGCGAGAGCAACAACCCTGGCCTGAGAAGAGTCTGATGACCAGGGGCTCAGAACCCTTAGCACCAGCAGAGATGCTAGTGGAGAGTAAGTGGAATATAATATGGATGGTGGAAGTAAGAAATGATGAGCATCAACTGCCCCCACCACCCTCCTGATTAGCTGCAGTGGTACTAGCTGTAGCCTCCCACTTCTTTCAAGTTTCTCCCATGAAGATCTATCTAGCAGAATCCTGAGAGAGCAGCTTCCGGAATTTTTATGAAGACAATCCAAACAGGCGAGAGATGGACCATGGTGAACACTGATGTATTGCTCAAACTCCCCTTCAAAGGAGAACTTGTTCCCCACCAGCAGCTGGGAGTGCTGACAGTGGTCAGTCTTCAGCAGTCAGCCCTTTCAGGGACTACCTCAGCTGCAAGAGCCTTCTTGGTGAAGGGGTTGCTCCTTCTCTAGGTAGCCTGCATCCAAAACTAATCTATGAGGAACTAAAAGGCCAGGCTATTGGTCTAACTTGAAACAACTCTGAGGGCAATCCTAACTCCTGAACTTCTCATACCGTTGGAGAAATGAATAAAGTACTGCGCCAAAAATATCTGACGGGACTAAAACAAGCTCTGGTCTCTAGCTTAGAGACCCCTCTTCTGGGTTCTTCTTGCCCTGTTTGCCACGAGTGCCCAAAACCCCCACAGATACGGAAGCTGACAACTATAAATTACCCTTCCCGCTTGCATTCGGCGCTCAGATCTTTGGAGAAACGGTCTCCTCTGAGCCTGCGGGTGTTAAATAAATCTCCGATCCACCAAGATCTCCGAGTGCCGCTTGGTTTTTCCGCCACCGCTCCAGCCTGGTTCCGTAACAATATTATCAACTGTGGTTGTCACTGAGCCTGCATCCTGACTCAGCTTATTTCTCCATCATACTTTCCCTCCTAAATTCTACAGGTGTTGATTGCAAGAGCACTCCTTAGTAAACATCCCATAAGCTAAACTCTGTTTCAGAGTTTGGTTCCAAGCTGTGCACATGCCAATCAAAGTAGTTAATTTGCACAAGTATCCCAGTTGATGAAAATACATATAATTTATTTAGGCAATAAGGGTTTAGGTTAGAATCCCAATGTATTTCTCAAATCTTTTACAGGATATATAAACAGGTGACAAATCACTGACCAGCTCTTCAACCTTCTAAAATATTCTACCAGCTGACCAACATTCTCTTTATAGGCCTTATGTGCTTTTTTTTCTAAGTTTAAGATATGTTCAGAGTAGGTTTAATTTCAATGTAGATGGCTATCATTTTGAATTATTTTTAAAAGGCTTTTCGGGGTGCCTAGGTGGCTCAGTCAGTGGAGCGTCCGACTTCAGTTCAGGTCATGACCTCACAGCTCGTGGGTTCGAGCCCCGCGTCGGGCTCTGTGCTGACAGCTTACAGCCTGGAGCCTGCTTCAGATTCTGTGTCTCCCTCTCTCTCTGCCCCTAGCCCACTCGCATTCTGTCTCTGTCTCTCTCAAAAAAAATAAACATTAAAAAAAATTTAAATAAAGGCTTTTCACTGTACTTCCCCAGCCCCAAAAAAGGGCAAGCCTTAACATGTCCTAATGCCACTAGGAGATGGAATATCATTTCTCAAATTTGCTTTTGAACCGTTTAAGTAAAAGTTTAAGAGATTATCCCACTTTGTTGTAAAAAAAATAAAATAAAACTCTTGCATTTACATTACATCCCAAGCACTTATCAACTATGTTACTATTTGAGAAACAGCAGAAGCCAGTTAGTTAAAGATATATATTCTAGATTATGTCTCAGGCTTTGAAAACCAATGCCCTAACCTATTTCATTTCCCAAACCTTATTGTTGGATACATTTTGTTGTAATTAATGACTTTTCTATTTTACCTCTTTTTCATTTTAGGCACTTTTTGTTGAAGTAAAACATACAAAGAAAAATGCACTCATATAAACTGTGTGGTTTCATCATATTCCACAGAGTAACACAATTTTAAAAGTATGACCCAGATAAGTAGAACATAATCAGTATGCAAGAAGCCCCTCTCATGCACTTTCCCAGTCACTACTTACTGTCTTCAAAGACAGTCACTATCTTTACATCATCAAGTAGTTCTGTCTATTCGGAATAGCTTGTAAAACAATCTTGTAGCATATGCTTTTTTGTTTCTGGCCTCTTTTACTCAATACTCTGTTTCTGAAAGTTATCCATATTGTTAAATTTACCAGCACCTCAATCGTTTTCATTACCATATAATATTTCCTTCTATGGAATGTCCATACACTTTTCTTATCTCTTCTCATTGACACTTCTTTCAATTTTGCTGTCATTTCCATGAAATGATAGTCTTTACCACTAAACCCACGAGGTTTATTGTATGTAGTAGGCAGGCAATATTTATCCTTTACTGACTTGTTTTTAAGTATACATCAATTTCTTGAAGGCGAGAACATACCACATAATAAAATAACTGACATAGACTACTTATTATTTTCATGGATTTCCTAAGTAATCTAAACAAGATAGGTGATAATAATAACAACAACAACAAGAACAACATTTATTGAGCACATATATGTGCCAGGCATTTTGCTAAATGTAATTTGTGTTTTAACTTGTTTAATTTTGATAGTAACCTACTTTATAGATAACCAAACAGAGGCACAGAGAGATTACACAACAGTATACCAAAGTTCACACAGCAATTAAATAGCAGTCAGGATTCCAACCCAGAAATCTAGATCTAGAGACTGAGCTCTTAATATCTTCACTGCGCTTTCTACGTTAATGGATATTCTCCATTGTACACCCTTTGTTGTACGTTGTGCATTCCAAATTCAGGCCTAGAGAGTTCAAGCAATTTTCCCACTGGGCTAGAAAATGGCAAAGATAGGGTAGGAGTCAAAGCAGCCTGGTTACAACTCCTAGGCACCTGCTCTCTGCCACTCCCCTTGAGCCATAGTGGGACCCATAGTATTTATCATACATCCCAATGCATGATGAAAGAGCAACACATTTTATTGAATTACCGAGTAATTAAAAATGTATGTACTTAACATGGTGAAACGTACTTTGGAAAGATAGTATGAAGGAAGGAAAGAATAAGGAAAAGGGAAGGGAAGGAAACAATCTTTTATATTGCACCCACGATGATTTAGGTCAGTGATGGCCAATAGGTTACAAAGCTTCAATCATTTGGCAGTTACTATCTGGAACTCTAAGATGAGGATTCCGAAGTCCCACTAAAGCCTAGGGAGGAAAGAATTATGGCTATAATTTAGAGGAACAGGGCCCAGGGAATCACATTAGCACATATTCCATGTGGGTACCATGTTCTTATTAAGGATGATATACTAGAGACTTTCACAAATACTACTTCAAATAATTTACATAAATATCCTGAAAGGTAGATTTAATTATTTTCATTTTTCACACTTACCATGGTGAACATTGCATAATGTATAGAATTCTCAAATCACTGTGTTTTACACCTGAAACGAATACAATATTGTATGGCAACTATAAACATTTGTGAGGATACTGAATGGTAGATTTAATTATTCCCATTTTTCAGATAAGGAAATTAAATGAAGCCATTGAAGCCTTGGTCTTTTCTTAAAACATAGTGATTGATTAAAGAAATAGACAAACCATTTCCTGACCCTAACTCATAGCCTTAGTCTGTGGCCAATCAGTTCAAATTCAGGTAGCTTCCCAAAAATCATGGAGAGAATCAAAATGAAAGGATTTGCTGCTTCTTCCCCTCCCAGAGGAAAGAAAGTTTTCCAGAAGGTAAACCTTGCCAGCTGGTTACAGGTGTTCTCACAAAGGACCATTGGTGTATGGTTTTAAGATAAAATAGCAGTGTTTTCCAGGTCAGATAGGCGTCCGGATTCAGGCACTTGATAAGTTTACAAACAATTTTCTGCCCGTGCTGCATATGATTCTAGACCCAGAAGTACTGCTTAGTATCTATATAAAACACCTTCATTTTTTGTTCAATAGAGAGTCCACTGTTCTGGAATAATTATCTCCTTGCCAGCTGCACAAATCTTAAGGAGGTAGTTTTTGCAAGAATGGAAAAACCTTTGTTCCCTACCACTATCCCTTAATACTCAGTAATCCTGAGCACCAGGAGTATAACAGAGCAATTAACTTCTGACAATGGTATAAATTTAGGCTTGTTAAAACAAGGATTATTAATATTCCCTCGGGTTATCACCCTGACCTAACTTACCCAACCATAAAGTACAATAAGACACAGACCTGTAATTTTGTGGCTCACATAAAATGCCCAAGGAAAGAGAGAAAAAAGAGAGAGAGGGAAACACATGAACATAGTATAACAGCCTAATAAAGTGAAATGCATTAATCATACTTTTTAAAGACCTGGGACTTTGCATTTTATTTTAAAACCAATAATTGCAACAATACTACAATGACTGTGATAACTTCTTACAGGCCATGATGACATTGTACTCATAACAGACTGGTCATTTAAATTCCAGAAGCCTCAGCTCTAGGCTTTATCTGCCTTTTTTTTTTTTTTATGACTTTCTATCAGCTTCTCTGATAGAAAAAAAAAATCCAAAAATATTTAATTGTGTCATTGCAATTTAGTGCCTCTGTCTATCTTGGAGGTAATGTTAAAGCTAAGGAACTGTGGTTCTCTTCCATGCACTTTTTTCTTAAGAAGCAAGATAAATCTGACAAGTAAAGCAGAGAAGTGAGAAATGGAGATGCATTGGAAAGAATTCCAGCTTTTGAGATTTGAGTTCAAAACTAAGCTTTGTCACTGAATAGTTGTAGGACTTCAGCAAATCTCAACTTCTCTGCACTTCTCTGTCTCCTCATATGTAAAATAGAGAAGAGATGGGTGCTTGGGTGGTCAGCTGGTTAAGCATCAGACTCTTGATTTCTGCTCAGGTCATGATCTCGTGGTTTGTGAGATCTAGCCCCACATCAGGCTCTGCACTCAGTGGGGCACCTGCTTGTGATCCTCACTCTCTCGCTCTCTCTCTCTGCCACTCCCCCCACTCGTGCATGCCCTCTCTCTGTCAAAATAAATAAATATACTTAAAAAAATAAAGATAAGAACACCTGCACAATACGGTTTGTGTCTCTAGCCCAGAGCACAACACATAGTGAGTACCTAATACATTTAAATAGTGGAGTAATTACATTAGGGAATCATATAAAGATATATTAAGCATCTGGCACATAGTAGGAACCGAATAAATCTATGATGTATCAATCATGACAGTTCACTAGTGCTGGGTGGTCAGCAATATTTTTGTGAGACAACAAGTAGAGCTTTTTCATAAAGTCAAATCACACGTACAAAGAAAAACGAGGGGAAAGATCAGGTCAGAATCAATTGCTTGGTATATATATTGCTATATACTAATTATTTAACTCATGGTTTTACCCCATTTAATTTTTTTTCTGTTTTCTCCCACTGCAGGATCAGACTGTTAATACATTTAATGAGGCAAAGAAGCAGAGCAGTATATCTGAGCAATTAAAGCCCCTTCATTCAGACAGTAATAAAACCTGCAATTGTCTCCTTTCTGCCTGGCAGAACAACTTCATAGTTTATTGAACAAGTGAGATTTTGATCCAGCTCTAAGTCCTCTCCTCAAAAGTCTCTGAACTTTGTTGTGCTCCTCTAACTCCCTAAATGGATTTTTTTTTAATGGAAAGGGTCGCAAATCGATATTATCAGGACATGTCCAGGTTCAGTATACTTTCCAGGCACAAGTGTTTTTTGCAACAATCCCGGTGAAACACACTTCTCTCCCTTTCTGCTCCTCATCAAAATTTGCTTCCCACCCCCTTTTCTAAGTATGAAACAAGCAGAGTGCGTCCAGGGACAGCCATGTTGTTACTCTATTATAAATGTTGCATTCTTTATCAAGTCGCCTCCCTTATCAGACCTTTGGACAAGAAAATTCTCAACTTCATTAAACATACTTCACCTGGCACGTGCGATCATAGAAGAATGGAGAATATGAACCGGCCTCCTTTTATTTTGAACTTTAACGTTTACCATCTATTGGCACCAAGTGATGCCTTTTGGAGTCATACACACATAAAGGGGGTCAGGAGGACTGTGAAGGGAAGCTCACGAGAGTGCCACAGAGTGAATAGAAGTTCAGAAGTCCGGTTAATGAAGCCGGAATTCTGCTTCCAATTAAAGAGACGGAAAGAAGGATTTTGCAGTCTTTGAGTAAGAAACGTTTCAGAAAATGGTGACAAGTTACCCACGTTCTCTGAGCACATGATAAAAGGAAACAGGTATAAAGGGCAGAATAAAGGACTTGGTAAACTTGTTAACAAGAAAATGGGTTCTATGGTTACTTGTAAGTGAATGAGGTTCTTATCTGTCTCAGGGATTTGAGCAGATGCGTAGAGTCTATTGCCTTCTTGGGACACTTCTGAATCCTGTGGATACAGCATCAGGGTGGAGAAGACTAAGCGTGAGAAGAAAAGGGGGAAAAAGAGAAAGGGAAAAAAAGAAACAGTGGAGGAGCAAAAGGAGAAAAAAAAAGAGAAGAAACCAAATCAAGATTACTCTGCATTTTAAAAAAATTGCCTCCTCCTGTGGCACAATGAGATAGCAAAACCACGTGTAACCATCAAACTCTTTCCCTCTCTCTGAGCCATTGGCTGAAGCCATATTGTTCTCTGTGAGCAAGGCATCTTAGCTATCCCATCTAAGTCCAATTATAGTAAACGTTTCAGGTCCCCCCCAAAAGCAAGCGGCCCAACTCACTGTGCTATAAAATGCCATACGCTAACAAGAAAATGGAATTCATCATCACTTCTCAAGTTGAAAAGAGCTTGTGGCACAGAAAATTATATGAACATTAAAAAACACACACGCAAACAGCACATTTACACATGCATCTATTAATATCAATTCTGGACAGAGGATACGCCTCTAGAAAGCAGAAGTGCCTGAAATTACCAATCAAAACGTAGCATCACGGAAACCTCTCTCCCTTTCTAAAGATAAACAAACAATTCAATACCAGCTTCATAATGACCACATATTTTCAGCCACAGCAGGTTGCTGCCTAGTCCCCGCAGGAAAATGACAAATGAATGCTGTTTAATATTTTGCTTGAACAGTTTTTTCTTCCAGAAAACTATTTGCAATATGATAATGAGAAGAGCTTCTCTGCAGAGAGGAGCATTTTGTAAGGATGACTACCTTTCTAGGGCATATCATCTGATACACGCTTTGTTTATCCAGAGCGAATTCAGTGGTTAAAATGATTAATTGAACCCATTTTGTGTTACTCATACTAGCTCTTGCAAAGGAGGTGATTGCTATTTTTTTCTTAGTGACTCATACAAAGACGCCAGCAGTACACTGGCAATAACAAAATGACATTTCTAAATTTAGCAGTTCATAAATCTTATAAGATGCCAGCCACATCCAGTCTGCCCTCCCCCGTGCCCGTCTTCCAGTACTTGTATTCATATGTGCAAAAGACCTAAATGTGTATGGAGACAAGACAGAGACGTCCTCAGGGCACAGCTCTCTGCTCCTCCCTCAGTACTTACCAACACCTCTGTGCACTCTGGTAGGAGCAATGTGTATATTTCCCAAATGATAACTTTTATTATCTCATTAAGATGCTAAATTTGTCTGGTAAAAACATATACAGAATGTGTGCGTGTTTCCAAAAGAGTCCAATTCAATGAGTTATTTTCAAGGGACACTGTGAAAATGAGTAAATTTTCTCCTGTCCTCCTATGTTATCTGTTCCATGACATGAAATATGCAGTAACTTCACAGCCTCAGGAAATGAAAAATTTTTTGCCTCTATCATTTTCTGTGGTTTGCACAAGACACTAACCAAATGTATTGTGCCCTCCTGATGTCTTTTGCCCATTGTTCTAAGACTTCAGGGCTACTACTGCCCTCCATATTTTACCAACATATGACTCACACAGATAGTGTACAAAAAAGAAAATATGAGAGAATTAGGGTTAGTGCACTGAACATTTACTTGGCCGAAAATAAAGGTTTCTGGGCAAAGTGACATGCTGGTATTGCTTTAAAAAATAGCTAATTTTAATCCCTCCCTCACACAACCTCTTCATCATGGAGACCTTCCCATCATTGAATCAAAGAGTCCATAGTAATATTTTCCATCGACTTGAAATGACTTCTACAAATGGGGAGTATGTCATAAACTGTTTCTTTTCCTCTATTTTTCTTCATACCTCCTGTTAGAAATACATCCTTCTTCAGGTCCATGACAACAATAAAATTGTCATTTAACAGTACGTGCAATCAGCAGATGTGAGATGAGTGTATCAAAAGCCCAAAATCAACAAGAAAGTTCTTTACAAGATACTAGCCTCTCAGTAGACAAGATGAGGTGTAGAAACATGCAAATCACAAGAAATTCAAAACTTTATTTAAAGTAGGGAATGCACATTTTGTGACTGTATGGAAGGGCGGATATTTCCAAACAACCTTTCCCCATTCACATTTTCTTTCTGTCTCTTTGTTAGTATTATGGTTCTACAATTCTTCTTCTAGTTTACCTACTCCTAATTGCTCCTGTTCCAAACACTTTTTACTGTTATAGCTCTTAGAATGAAGCCAGCTGGATTAATTTTCTTCAATAGTGACTATATTCATTTCATGGATACACAATAAATTTAGAGAAGGTTTCCTGAATGAACGAATGAATAAATAAATAAAAAAAATCCCTCTAGAGTAGGTAGGCCCTTATATTGGAAAATATACATATCTAAGATATAAAATTTTGGTTGATGGAAGTGACTAGATTAATCAAAACTTTCGTCTCTTTTTGATATGTTCTACATCTGCATTGGTAGAATTGTCCTTAAGACAAGGGATTCTCAGTTACTCTCTTTTCGTTTTGTCTGATGTGTTTAGTGTTTCTATTACACCAAACAGAAAATGTTATGCTTTAGAGCTGAATAAACAGTTCTTGACCTCAAGTATCTGAGATAATAAATTTCAAAGACCCAGGGTGTGACATATTATGCCTGGTAACTGACTCAAATAAGTATCCCCATGAAAAGAATGTAAACTCCATTGAATGCCTTTGCCTCTTCATCAGTAAGGCATCTGGAAAACTGAATCTATAATAATAATAATAATAATAATAATAATAATAATAATATAGGCAGCTGAAACAAGTGCCCCCTTTGGTTTAAGAAAATACAATAATCAGCTTTCCAATTGAGTTAAAGATATTGGTTACTCCTTGGTTGGGAAGTAATGAGTCAGATTTTATTTCTACAAAAATATCACATGATTTCCAGGCTCCTTCCTGAAGATCTACAGGCGATAAACAAAATTTTCAATTAGTTTTGACGATGGACAAGTCCAAACTCTATGTTTAAGATGATTGTTTTGCTAGATTTTGCTACTGATAAAATTAGCACTACTTCTCTCTACTCAAATTTTCAAACATGAAAAAAATGGAATGTTACCCTGAATTTTTCTGTTGTTCTTACATCTGAAAATGTACACATATGTCCTATTTTTTTCATGTTTTTCATTTTACTTACTTTAGAGAGGGGGCGAGAGAGGGAGAGAGAGAGAGAGAGATAGAGAGAGAGAGAGAGAGAGGGAAAGAGAGAGAATCTCAAGCAAGTTCCATGCTCAGCACAGAGCCTGACATGGGGCTCAATCCCACAATCCTGGGATCATGACCTGAGCTGAAACTAAGAGTCAGACAGTCAACCAACTGAGCCACCCAGGGCCCCACATATGTATTATTTTTAAATGAATTTTAGATATTGATGGATCATTTAGAATCTAGGAACCATGGATCAGGTTCCTTTATAACAACTGGTTCACCTACCTTGATCTCAAAGCAATTTACCAAATAATGGGTTGGATGTGTAGTTCGTTCTTTCTTTCTTTCTTTCTTTCTTTCTTTTCTTTCCTTTCCTTTCCTTTCCTTTCCTTTCCTTTCCTTTCCTTTCCTTTTTCTGTTTATAGTCTATGGTGGTTCCTGCTGTGAAATAGTAATTTGGTTTTTCATTAACCAGTTACAAAAATCCTTCCTACTTCCCTCCCATATACTCTCCCTGAGAGAGAAAAAATGTTGGCTATATGCTAGAGATATCCAGGATTGTCAGCAAAATATCCATATGGTCTCTTTGTCGGTATAGAACTTTAAAAGGGGGGGGCAAGTTTTTATTAAAGACATCTTTGTATAAAGATGGTAATCTATTAGCTCTGTGTGTGGGAGGTAAGGGGAAGGAAGCACTGACTCAGGTCTCAGGTGTTGAAGAAAAGCCAATGTCACAGGAAACAATGATATGACAAACTGGCCTACATTGATTAAGTTGGGCTATTTTCACAGCTAACTTTAGTAAATTCAGGGTAGCAGAAAAACTAAGCTGTCAGTCCAATTCTACCCTCTGTCCCCAGATATCACATTTGGCTGTAGAATTCCAGAAAAAGCAGATGCTCACTCTGCCCCTGATACAAAGTCACTATTTACTGGCATCAGTGCAATTTATTTAGGCTACTCCAATCCCTTTGGACTCAAAGCTATCAGAATAAACGAGGAAATAGACAGACATGGCTTGTCATGACCAAACTCCTCAATAAACAGGAAGGCACAATGCCTTCTACCTAAACAGATGTTGCAAAACAAATGTGTGAAACCAGTGTAATTTTGTTTTCCCTTTTTCACTACCCCTGGTGGAGCCTCCCGTGACACAGAAATTCTAAACCTACACTGGGCAAAAAAATTGGTACTTTGATCCACTATAGTTATAATATATGTCACAGAATTTTCTCCCTTTTAAATAAGTTACAGGTATTTCTTTGTAAAAAAAAAAAAAAAAAAGCAAAACCTGAGATAATTAAAAAGCAGCTGAATGAGGTACTCAAACCCTAATCTCTTTCCTTTATAAGAAATGGGACCAAGCAAACCATCATTAAATTAACCATAGAGAAGCAAAAGAGATGAAAGCTCATAATACTAAAAAATAATACTGTTCAGCTTCGTGCCAGTATCTAGGCAGCCAGAGTGAGAATTTAGTTCATAGCATATCCCTGCCCTGTGTTGTAAAACAGTGAGTACATGGTACTATGAGGGAAGCAGGGAAATGATAATGCTTCTTATTAATAAAAAATAGACCTAGAAGAGACTTTAGAAATGATCTAGAACAACATCTGATCCTTACAATAAACAAACTGGGAGAGTGGGAAGTTAGTGATCTGCCTATTGGCAAACATTTCCTTAGAAACAGAGCTATGATTGAAGGTTAAGACTTGAAAGGGTAAAGGCTCTGGAGCCAGATGAAACTCTGTTTAAATACCACCTATGCCTTGAGAAAAGTCACTTAAATTCTGGAGCATAAATCCTCTTCCTGTAACACAGAGTTATTTATTAACACCTACATTTGAAACCTCAAAAGTTACAAGGATAAAATGGGATGATCCAGTCCACAGATTATCAAATTACAATATGAAAAAAAAAATGGATCCTCAAATTACAATATGAAAAAAAAAGAAATGGATCAGAGCTGAGAAAAGTGAACTCATCTCCTCATCCAGAAAGGGCCTGACCAGAGTTACCAATCACATCTAAAGATGGGAGCAATTCTTCAGGTCTGGACTGGTCTGTGCAAAGGCATGGAAAAAGAAGAGACTTAAACAATTGTTGGCCATGACATTTCATGCAAGGTCCAGGAAAAGAATACCTTGTGAGGTTCAGCTGAAGATTTGATCCTCTGGACAAATAAAACACATGCTATAGAAATGGACATATTAGATCCTGAAACCCTGATGTTGTCAGCATTTAAATTTTATAAGCTACCTCTCCTTTTCTGTTAGGTACCAAACAAACTTCTGTAGTAGTCTGAATACTTAGAAGAATATCTGAGTACTTAGAAAAATATCCCATAGCACAGGCTTCCCATAGTAGTTTGGTTTGAAAAATTAATAAATTTATAGATTATATTCATGAGAACTTTGCTAGTATGAGTCATCATCCCTGAATCTGATCAAACTGGAAACCTTAATGAAAATTCCTTTTTGAGTCCATAAGGGTTAAAGACAAGCCCTTGGCTGTGAATACACAACATTCAAGGTTAATCTCTCTGTTTCCACAGCCTGCTAGCATTTCCCAGATGACTCCATTCTGAATTTTCATTTACCATATAGCTTTCTTATTTAATAACCATTTTAAAAAACTGTTGTTGGAATGATTAAGAATATATTATCTTTAAAACATACAGTGCAAAGGCTTGGAATATAATAAGTCTCAATAAATGTTCCCTCTCATTACATTTTTAATCCAATGCACTTTCTTCTATATCACTCTTATTCCAAGCATGAGCTCCATATGTATAATTAATCCAAACTAATGGACATTTTCTGATTTTGAAAGAGATCTAAAAACTAATTCATTTTCCAATATAAAATAACCAGTACATTCAATGTATCAGACATAATGCCATCTGTTGAAGATTTCAGTAAAAAGCAGGATGCTTCTCTGATCTGAAAACACTTACTCCCTCTCTAGTCTCTGAATTAGAGTACTGTGTGATTATTGCAATAATAGAAGCAGCACTGTTGTGTGAGACTGGATGTAAGAGTAGAGCCTCATCTAGCCTCGGAGAAGAGGGAGAGCTTCTTAGAGGAGGCAATGATTTAAATTTTTGTAATAAACAACAGTAAGATCTGGGGGAAAATGGAGCAGGAGAAAAAAGAGGCTAAGAGAGTAAAGAAGTGATAATATGAGCAAAGACCCAGAGGTGAGAAACAGTACAGAGTGCTCAGGATATTTAAAATTATTTAGAAAGATTTGAGAAGTGGCTATTTACCCTGAGATAATATAAGCCATTCATTAAAGGGTTTTGAAGCAACACAGTAATATTGTGAGCTTTCTTTTTAAAAAACAAACCCTTGGGGTGCCTGGGTGGCTCGGTCGTTAAGCATCTGACTTCCGCTCAGGTCACGATCTCACTGTCTGTGGGTTCAAGCCCCACCCACATCGGGCTCTTTGCTGACAGCTCAGGGCCTGGAGCCTGCTTCCGATTCTGTGACTCCCTCTCCCTCTGCCCCTCCCCTGCTCAGGCTCTGGCTCTCCCTCTCTCTCAAAAATAGATAAACATTAAAAAAATTTTAAGAAAACAACAACAAACCCTCTAGCTGCCGTCTGCATACTTGAATGGGAAAAATAATGCTTGAGACAAGGAAACTAGTTAGTAATTCGTTGTATAACCAAAAAAGGAGATGACGCATTGAAGACATGCCACAGAGTATGGAAGCATGTGGACTGATTTGGTAAGTATTTAGTCAGTAGAATCTCTAGCACTTGGTAGGTTTGGGGTTATGAGATGAAACAGGATAACTTCCGGGATTTTTGTTCAGGCAATTGATTGGCTGACTTTTCTCTCCATTAACATAGGGAGCAGAATAGAAAGAGGGAAAGTAGAAGTAGGGTAAGAATACAGATAACAGGTCAGCATGTGTTATGTTGTATTTGAGAGCCCTACAGATCATCAACAGTCAAGCTGACAAGGAGAAATGACTAAGCTAAAGATTTTTTAGTTATCAGCATATAATAACATGGGTTTGCATGAATTCATTCACAGAATATGTATAATAAGGAGATTATATACATATCTCCTGGATATTTAGTTAAATAAACAAGTAAACAAATATATTCATAGGGGCATAAAAATGTGTGCCTGTGTCCCGTCACTGACAGGTCATTGGCAAAAGATGTGGCATCACTGGTGTCATGATTTAGTTCTTATACATAAGGAAGCCTGCTTAAATCCATTTGAGACAAGAAATAATTTAAGATTACCAATGGCATGTGCAATAGGCAGAATAATACCTCCCTCAAAATCCTAATCCCTAGCACCTGTGAATATATTACCTTACAAGACAAAAGGGACTTTGCAGATACGGTTAAGATTAGGGACCTTGAAATGGGGAGATTTTTCCTGGATTATTCGGCTCAGTGCAATCTAATCACGTGAGCTTTAAAAGTGGAAAAACTTTCCAAGCTGTGGTCATCAAAAGATAGGTGATGATGAGTAAAGCAAGGTCAAAAAATGTGACATGGAGACTCAACCCATGGTTCCTGACTTCCAAGATAGAAGAATGTAGTCACGAACCAACAAATGTTGAGTGCCCTCCAGAAGCTGGGAAAAGCAAGAAAACAGAGACCTTCCTAGTGCCTCCAGAAAGGAACACAGCCTGGATAACATGTTGATTTTAACCCTGCAAGACCCATATCAGACTTCTAACATTGAGACTTCTATGAATAAGCTTAATAATAAGCTTTTGACAACCAAGTTCTGTTTAATAGTACGAAAGAAGTAAAAATCTGTCTAACCTTGGGACTGTTAAAATAACAATATAAAAACAATGTTGAGGAGTAACAATGTTTTTCAGCTGTATTTTTTTTCACACATAGAAAATCTGGACCCAAAGAAAAAAATAATAATTGTGAAGGGCTTTGCTACACAAAGTTAATTTTCTGAAGACAACTTGAGAAGTAATATATCCCTAATGGTATGGAAAGGACCTGTAATATGAATAAATGATCTCATGCAGATAATTCCAATGATCAATGCAGAACAGGGACTACTTTGCTAACTATTAATTTAGATACTGTTGCCAATATTGATTCACATAATTTGCGTTCCACCAATTGTTCAAGAAGTAATCTGTTCTCTTTTTAAGGTTCTCCTTTCTCCCATTTCATATCAATGAGTGCCAGAGTTTTCAGGTGCGTTGTTGAGAAAACTTTGAATGTCTATTTTACCTTTTCAGTGAAGACTGTATCATATTTATTATTCTCAAGTGCTGTAGTCATCCAAATGCTTAGGGTAGATTCATTTTTGTCCGTGATTTCTATCACATATACAGAGCCACTTTTTTCAGAATAACTAATCTTCTGTTTTCTTCCACTCTACATTCTTCATAAGGCATATTTCCATTGGTTGTAATGTTTTCATGTTATTGTTATCTCCTGACTATAAAAATGAAATTACGTGCCAATGGAGCAAACTTTTCACTCTGCACATAAAAGTTAATGGCTTTTAGAACTCCAAGCGTTTCAATCAGATAGTTTTGCAGCTAACATTAAGTTGGCTTCTTGGATGGTTGACTTAGAACAGCGGCTACCCAATGTGATGATACCAATTCAAGTAGAAAACTGAAGTGATAATTATCATTCATCAATAACTGCCTGTGAAGAAACAGTAATTACAGAAAAAGGCTAATCTTTCTCCAACTGAATGTATACTTAATAAGAATTATAAAATGTTATTGTTTCACAATGGCTATCTTTTTATGAGATATATTAATCTTGAAACATTATAGACATGAATATAAAAAACACAAAAAAGGTGTCTTTTTTAATTTCTAAAGAAACTGCAGTAAATAATTTACTAAAAACAATTTTTAAAGAATATACCTTTGGGGGCACCCGAGTGGCTCAGTCGGTTAAGCGTCAGACTCTTCATTTTGTTTCAGGTGATGATCTCATGGTTCCTGAGATCAAGCCCCACATGGGGCTCTGCACTCACAGCACAGAGCCTGTTTGGGATTCTCTCATCTCTCTCTGCCACACCCCAACCCACTCGTGCTCACTCTCTCTCTCTCTCAATTCTGTCTATTCTAAACATTTCTGTCTATTCTAAACAATTCTGTCTATTCTAAAACATTTACTTTATGTTTTTCTTTAATGACCTAAATGATAATTATCTCTAATCTCATCAAAGAAGTTCATGGAAATTGTGCAGACTATTCCCACCCTACCTCTCAAAGGAGTTTTAGAACTTGGCCATTAGATCTTGTTCACTCCGCACAGAAGGGTAGAACTGACCTCTTGGTAATCCAAATGGCAAAAACACAGATATTGTGCAGTTACTGGTCTTTGCCAGATGATAGTACAGATAGACACTCAAAGTTAATCAACAGGAATCTGACTAAACACTATTTATTTATTTTATCTTATCTTATCTTATTTTTTGGTACAAAAAAAAGGTGATTTTATTAAAGCATGGACACAGGATCCAAGGGCAAAAAGAGCTGCCTTAGGATTGTGAGGAGCTACTGGTCTTACATACTTTTAAGTTGAGGGGTAGAGACAAAGCAAGTTTCCAAAAAGAGTTTCATATATTGAAGAAGACCTAACAGGGGCGCCTGGGTGGTTCAGACAGTTAAGCATCTGACTTTGGCTCTAGTCATGATCTTGTGGTTTGTGGGTTTGAGCCCTGCATCGGGCTCTG
The DNA here is from genome assembly GCF_027475565.1 of Acinonyx jubatus. Taxonomy (NCBI): domain Eukaryota; kingdom Metazoa; phylum Chordata; class Mammalia; order Carnivora; family Felidae; genus Acinonyx; species Acinonyx jubatus. The sequence goes on from NC_069391.1 coordinate 47,066,884, forward strand.
TGCTGACAGTTGAGTCTGGAGCCTGCTTCAGATTCTGTGTCTCCCTCTCTGTCTGCCCTTACCTCCTTGCACTCCACCTCTCTCTCTCTCCCCCTGTCTCTCTCTGTCTCTTGAAAATAACTAAGCATTAAAAAAATTTTTTTTAATATTAAAAAAAAAAAGAAGAAGACTTACAGGATCCTGAAGGTCTGGCTATTGTCAAACTAAGGTTGCTTTTTGCCTCTGGCAAGGCCTTGACATTAAGACAGCGGGGAGTTCCTGAAGGACTGGCCTACTCTGACTGTCTCAAGCATTTACAGTGGCTGCAAATTGTATGGAAATTTAATTTTATAAACACCATTTTAAAGAATCAGATTAAGACAAAGTGGTGAGTCAGTTATTCTGACATTTGATTTGGTGATTGAAGACTAAAGAAAAGTTTCCGTAGAGACTAAAAGGAAAAGGATGTGATATGATCAATGCATGTTTTGTATTTGCTTAAGCTCAGTCTTCTTTATGCACAACACACATTAAAACATAGTCTACAATTTACATGTGAGTTCTGTCTCTTTTTTTCTTTTTGTACAGGATACTGGTACTTAATAGAACCATTTCAGAAAATTCCTTCACACTTCAGTCAGACAAATTTCATTTTTAGCACACATTTTTTTTTCATATATCATTGCATACAATTTGAAACTGCTAAATTAGATGACAATTTCTTTAGAACTATTAAAAATAAAGCAAAAGTGCTACAAGAAAATGACACTAAAATTCTTTTTCTCCTACAAGTTACTTTTGGGCTTCTATGTATGTTCTAGCAATCAGTGCTCTAAAATATTATTTTTATATTTTTTTCATTTCCTTTACTTAAAACAAAAGTTTAATATAGTTAAACAAATAAAAAAAAAGTTAGGTTTCTGTAGAGATTTGCTATTAGGATAGATGAGGACAGGACCCAGGGATAAATGAGCAGCACTGAAGAAAAGGAGAGGATAGGTAAGAGGCCCAGCAAAGAGGGGTGAGTGGGCCAACAGCCAAACTGAGGAGGCCCAGTGTGAAAAGCTGGGGATCTCATAATGCATCCTTCAGCCAAATGAGTCACTGGTAAAGGAAAGTCAGATTGGGATGGGATACACACTAAGGCTCAAGACCATCTGAGAGAATCAGAGACACAGAGAGAGAGAGAGAGAGAGAAAGAGAGAGAGAGAGGGAGGAGGGAGTGGAGGAAGGAAGACTACAAAGGACAAAGGCTAAGCTACAAGAAAAGTTTATTAGTCAATGATTCTATGGTTATATGGGGTAAAATGAATTGGGGACCCATGTAGTTGCCAATAGCTGATAGATGGAGCCAAATTCATGATGTTTTGTAAACTAGGCTAATTCCCAGAAAGGAATGAGCCTTGGTGCGTTCCCTCATTTTTCCCGGTTGGCTCCATCTGAGCATTAGATATTCAACTGTATTTGTCACCTGGAACCTCCTGTTCCAAGTTACCAACACCTGAAAAGGACCTTTTCCTTCAGAATTTATAGTCAAATCAGAAAGGTTCATTGAGAGTGGTTGAAACTGTATTTGGGGAGGAATATTAAGCAGTTTACCAGTCAATACACAATGAATCAGGGTTCACTGGAGCAACAATTCATCCCTGGCAAAGTAATACGCATCCTAGAAAAAATTCTGGCAGTTGTTCCAGAAGAAGCTGCAGGTAGTTTGACGGCACCGTTCAGGTCGGGCTAGTGTAACTTGAAGGACCAAGTTTAGATGTGTAGCACATGATGTATAGACTCATTCACAAACCCATATGTGTAGATATATTTAAGTCACAAACTTGAAAGTTAAATTCAGGTATTAATTTTAATCCCTAGCCAAGGTAGGATAACAAAATTATCTCTATCATCACCCTGTTTAAATCACTTTTTCATCACCTTGGCTTTGCATTATTCATGAATCTGCTTCAACGATCCATATGGTTCCAATTTGTATTCCAATCATCACTTCCTTATTATCTCAGCTTTTATACATAATTTTTAGTGTCTCTGCCATCATTTTGCTCATGTTCACATTTGCACTTGATCAATTGAATATCTGTAACATTAGCTACTGTTATTTTTAGGTTTCTACTACCCAGATGTAGGCAACACTAGCATTCAAGGAAGGGTGTATTCTTCAAAAGCGTGTTCTGCAAATTCCAGCTACGTATTTTGCAGAAATGACTGTCCCCTTCCCTTTGCAAACCAACCTGTGCTTATTTTGAAATAATAGGGATGGGTTTGCAGATCACACTGTTTGGCAAATAAGGAACAGCTATCTGAATGAGTACAATTCACAAAACATAAAAAATAAAAAGTAAGTCCTCTGTACTGCGCAGACATCATTAATTTTCTATTATCTGCTATTTTGCACTACAACACCTTCCCATGCCTGTAGTAAAGAAGGTAGTTTTACTCACCAGTCATGAATACGGGCACTGGAATCAGCAAGCCCTGAATGCGAATTGTGGCTTTGTCACTTACTAGCTGTGTGACCCCAGATAGGGTATCAAATTATGAAGTCTCAGGAAACTCATATGTAAATGTCAATAATAATCCCTATCACCAAACAATTTGTGATAGGGATTTTACGAAAAACCATATTCAAGCTCTTAGCACTAGGTTTGGTAAATACTAAGTCCTCAAGAAATGATGGCACTTGATATTTTTTGTTGTCAGTGTTAGATTGTTTACCTCTGTTATGTTAGGACTACATAAATATAGAAGGCTGCTAACAATTTATAAAATTAGTGAAGTCGCATCACTGTATGTGCTTGGTCTATAACCAAACACGTATTTGGAGGTAAGTAAGATCCTTACTGACATGGATTTACATAAAATCTGAATTGAACCCTAATGAAGCAGATACAAGAAGAGAATAGAAGCAATGAAACCAGAGCTATACAGACGAATGCTAATCACTAACTATTTAATAAACGTTCCAGAGAAAACTTGGGCCTCTCTCAGGATGACGCCAGGTTCTTTTTGGCCATGTCAGGCGAGAATAGCTTGAGTGACTGTAGTTTACAGAGGTCTGCCATAATATGAGCTCCATGAAGTATGAGTTACTGGTTTTAGGCATTCTTTAGGAACTCATATAAAGAAAGAACACTTAGCAAGCTGCTACAATCACCTTTAGAAGAAAAGTGGCAAGATCCAGTGCAAAACAGACACTGAAACAGAATCTATCAAGTTGGCTTTTCCTGACCATTGCTGTGCAGTTACATAGATTTAATGTTAGCATGGATTTACTTTCATTATTACAATAGTTCACTCACACCATACAGCAGAGACTCATTCTGCAATCGAGTCCTACATCCTGAGAGATCTCAAGATATGCAGACAGAGATAAATGTATTTTCGCAAGTGAAATTGTTCTTTTGCAATCATGGATCTATCCATTCCGTTTGGCTTTTTCACTGAATTTTCAAATCAAAGATGAAGCCAAAAAAAAAAAAAAAGAACTCTCTCAATAACAGCTGTCAAAATGATGTCATAAAAAAATATACAGCTTTGAAAAAAAATGAGAAAGCTTTGAGCACTGAGTAATACATGCACATGTTGAATCACCAGCACCCTGGTTATATACCTGAAAGTAATATGACACTCTATGTCAACTATACGTCAATAATAAATTTTAACAAGTTTTAAAAAGAAAATATTTTTTTTAAAAGTCTTAAAAAAATATAACGCTTTAAAAGGGATGGTTTATTGTATTTTTGTTATGATATTAACAAAACGATTTAACGTGATAGGATACAAGGGCACCTGGGTGGTTCGGTCAGTTAAGCATCAGACTTTTGGTTTCAGCTCAGGTCATGATCTCACGGTTCGTAAGATCAAGCCTTATATCAGGCTCTGCGTTGTAGGGATTCTCTCACTCTCTGCCCTTCCCTTGCCCATTCACGTGTGTATGTGTATGTGTGCTCTCTCTCTCTCTACAAATAAATAAATAAACTTTAAACAACTAAGTGATAGGATACATTGTCACATTTCACACAGGGACATCAGGAAATTAATTAATTAATTAAAAGTGTGCATATATATACACACATATATACATACACACACATCCATGTATCCTATGGATACATACCTATAGTATGTTTGGCAGTGGGGGATGGGGCATGTGTGTGTATACTGGAAATACTAAGAATTGTCACTGTTTTACTCAGGGAAATTTGAACTCCCTGAAGGTCAGATGAAGTTGAGAAAGTGTGCCTAAGGAGGTGAAGTTATTACCTACTTTTTCGTTCACTGTAACCTAAATCCATTGTCTCAGATTAGAATAAACTTTCAGGTGCCGTGGTATAAGCACACATCAAGTAAATCCAAGTAAAACGAGTACAGTTTATCACCATCCCTAGAGATTGCACACTTAGGATACAACGAATTGAAAATCGTTGGTCACCAACAGAGGGTTCAGAAATACTGCAATGTTATTATCCAATTTTTTAAAAAATTTATTCATTCATTTTTCTCAACTCTTAATGAGTGGCTACTATGTTATAGAATTTCTGCTAGGCCTCGAGATATAGATGTGTAAGACAAAAGGCCTCCATCAAGTACATTTTTGTCTTCTGAGAAAAATGTAAGTAAACTAAAGGGTCACCACCACAGGCTGTAATAAGGACCAGAGTAAAAGCATGCAGATACTGAGGGGGATGGAGAAATGGCTTCATACTTAGCCTGAGCGTCAGGGAATGCTCCCAAGCTGAGTCGAAGAATGAGTAAGTGATGTGGAGAACCTGTAAAGGGCTCTCCAAGCAGGGCAAAAAGCAAGTGGAAAGCTGGAGAAAGTACTGGGTAATTGGGAAATAGCAAAGAATTCAATATGGTAGAAAAAGAATACATGTGAGGACATCGTGAGAAATAAAACTGTGGGAAAAGGAGGAATGTTCTTACATATTTAATGAGCTGCTCAACCTAGGACAAAGCAAGAGCACAGTTCTCCACACATTAAGAAGCAATTCATGTGAGAAAACATAAATCAGTAATTATGAGCATGGGCTCCAGAATCAAACTGTGTTGATTAGAATCTTGGCCCCACCATTTATGAGCTGAGTGGTCTGGAAAACAATTTCTACCTCATGTATCTCATATAATCATCTATAAAATGAGGATAAAACAGTACTTACCTTACCGCTTGTTTAAGATATAAAGGATTAATACTTACAAAGTAAGTATTTAAAAGAGTAAATAATAAACTGTTTTACTATTTTTATTAAGAGAATAAATGAGACAAGTTTCAGAGGAGGCAAGGTTGTTTGGTTTAATTAAGTCACAAGAACCAATTTCATGGGGTCAGAATACGAAATGGGACCTTTTTGACATATTGATCCAGGAACTGAGTAGGGCTCTGCCCTGAGGGAGGAAAACACTGGAAGCTGCATTAGTCTTTTACTTTTTAATGGAAATGACTACATAACGTCCATTCTTTTGAAAAGGAAATCATATGGAGAAAAGATAAGGGAAAACAAGAAATCTAAGTCATGAAATGGAACAGGACACTAGAAAGAGAATAAACAATTATGAGCGAGCCCTTCTTGTCTTCCCCCAAAATCTATCCATCGTCTTCTGCCTGTGAATGCAAGATCCCTCTATCTTTTACTCACATCCATATAGAGTAGTAATACCTTTTAAAAGTCTTCCCCCAAGCCCAGAACTGTTCCCTGAGGGGATTAAAATTGCCAGCTCCAGGGATGCCTGGGTGGCTCAGTAGATTGAGCATCTGACTCTTGATTTAGACTCAGGTCATGATCCCAGTGTCATGGAATGGGGCTCTGTGCTGAGCATGGGAGCCTGCTTAAAATTCTCTCTCCTTCTCTCTCCCTCTCCACCCACCCTCTCTCTCTCTCTCTCTCTCTCTCTCTCTTTCTCAAAAAAAAAAAAAAAAAAAGTGCCAGTCTAGACTGACTCTGTGCTGGTGTTAGACAAGGCAATATAAACACTTCATGGAAAAGGCTTAAAATTTATTTCAAAAGTTAAGAATTCAGAGACTTTACTACCACCATTAATTAAAGACTCCAAGATAGAAATATTCATATATTTTCACACACACACACACACACACACACACACATACCCGAGCTTTAATACTGCAATTCAATTCCTGCACTAAGTATTCAAAATTACTGTAAATTCCTCAGGTTAAGGTACAGTCCCCAACAAGACTGTTTTCAGATGCCAACTGTGAGTTTAGAAGTCCTCAGGCAACCCCCACTTCTGACCAACTTGCTACATATTTGGAGGCTTTCATGATTCCTTCAGGTTTGATAGTTTACCAGCACGACACATAGAACTCAGGAAAGTACTGTAATTATGAAAATAGTTTATTACAAAGGATATAAATAAGGACGTGCCAAAACAAGAGACAGTAGGGAGAGGTCTAGGATGGTCCTGAGGCTCTGCTCCCTCGGGAATCAAGACATATCACCCTCCTAGTACGTTAACATGTTCACCAACCAAGCCTCAGTGTCCACAGATTTTATTGAAATTTCATTATGTAGGCACAATTGATTGAATCATGGGCCACAAGACTGAACTCAATCTCTAGCCCCTCTCTTCCTCCCAGGGTTGAGAGCATGTAGTTCAAAGCCCTAACCTTCTAATCACATGGTTGGTCTTCCTGGCATGGTCTGGCCCAGTCCTGAGTCAGCATGGTAGCATAAGCTATCCAAGAGTCCACCTTAAGTCATATCTTAAGTGTAAACTCAGTAGTCATACCAGGGGCCTATCATGAACAACAAGGACACTCCTATCACTCAAGAAACTCCAAGGGTTTAGAAGCTCAGTTCCAGGAATCTAGGACAAAGGCCAGACAACAACTTTAATTACAAGATGCACGCATACATATGTGTGTATATACATACTAAGCGTACAGAGTTACTTAAATGTCAGGCAGTTCAGAACTTGATAAGCTTACATGTACTGTTGCAGACACTGAGAGAGTAGGGAATGTCCCCAAAATTAAAGAACTTAGAGTTTGATTACTGAGCTAGAGTGAGGGCAGCATGATGCCAGGATATCTGGTAATGTTAGGTTCTGGGAGGAAAAGACAAGCATCAAAGACCATGAGCAATACAACAGGTGCCCATTAATACAAACCTTGGCCTGGCACCAGCCCTGGTGGGCTCGTCATTCTTATGCTTTCTCTAGCATAAACCTAGTAGAAAGGAGAATGAGGACAGAATTCCATTTCTCAGCAAGTCTGCCCTCTTTAACTTAGCTTCTCTTTAAAAGACCTAGAAAATTATAACCCTTTGAAACATTGAAATTTTGATTCACTTGGAAGCTTTTATTAAGATATAATTAATAGTTAGGAGGAACTTTACTAGACATTTGGGATGAATTGAACCATTGCCTAATTACCATACTAAGAAATTCCTTTGCAAAAAAGGCTTAGGTGTCCAAATCACTTAGGAAATTTAAAAATACCATTTTAAATGAAGAGTTGTGGTGTTTTTACATTGAAGTTCTCCAAAAGAATTACAAACTGGAAACTATAAGCCTAAAAATGAGTATTTTAAAACCATTAGCACACTGAGTTCCTTATTAATTGAGCATTTTTATATATAGTGAAAATTTAGAAGAGCTTAAGTTTTTCATGAGATAAGACCTTTTGAATTTGAAATTTTATTTTATTGCATTGTGCTTTTAATTTATCGCTTAGTGCTATGTTAATATATCCACTTACATTTCAACATTTTTTGCAAATGCCTTTTACTTTTAACTCCCCGAGAATCTCTAAAACAAATGATAGTGAACAGGCAAGGCACTCGGGCTCCACTTGTCTAACCACAGATGAAAAAAGGCATTAAGCGGAGAAAATAATCATTAAAGGATCTTTTACAGTTGGCTGAGGGATTGTTATGATTGGGATGGGAGAGACATTAAGTTGCACATTACTCAAAGCAAAGTATAATGATATATTTTGCAAGTTAAAGAGGCTTTGCATTCTACCAAGATCATTTTCACCAAGACAGGGGAAACAGCCGAGCAGTTTGAGTATCTTTTTATCTAAGTGTGTTGAATTTCAGCATAACTGATCTCTAATACGTTTTAGGAGCTGCATACGCATGCCCACCATGAATGCAGAACCTGTTCAAATATCCCTACACTGTCTGGCACACTTCGACTTGAATGACCTACTCAGGTATTTAGACCAGAAGTCCTTTTCCAACAGAAAAGCATCAACCTACTTGATACTTTGGTAAAAGCTCAGTACAGCTCCAGTCTGTGGTAACGATCACATCATAACCTCTTGGAAGGGGGCTGAACAAATGTTGGGTAGGCAGTCAGGCGACCACATTGTGAAACTCTTTCAATGCTGTGATTCAAGTTCTCCAAGGCCACAAACAGAAAAGGAGTATGGTCACAGTAAGTGGTCTTTGGCACGTAATCCTTACAAACGTAACTAGAATAATTCAAACCTCACAAATCCTTGTTTTCTGGTTTAAGAACCTCCAAGATTTCTCAGATGTGGTTGTGCATGGCCCTTATAGTGCTCTTTCTCACTGATGGCACCCAAAGATCCCGTTCATTTACTCAGGAAACCAAAGTTCAGAGACAGAAAGAAACTTGTTCAAGGTCATAGTTCTCAGAATGAATGAAACTGGAAATTTAACTCACATTTTCTGACACCAAAGCCATTGTTCTTTCTCCTACACTGTTTCCACCCTAACTGATATACAAAATTGGACTTTATCTAAGGTTAATCTAACTTTATAACCACTAGACAAATGGGATCATCTTCCCCTATCTCTGAAGGTTGGTTCTATTTTGATTCTGTTGTGGTTGAAAGGTTTTATTATGGCTGTCCTGGGAGTTTATCCTGATCTGAAAGAATTCAAGCAATCAGCCTCATGTTCAGTTAATGAGTAAAGTTTAAAGGAGTGCTTATTACATGCAAAATTCCATTCCAGTCTCGGTGGAAAGGAAGACATACATTTATGAATAGAATCATCAATCTTACACTCATACACAAGTCACATATACAAGGGCATCAACCATGCTATTGTAGTAGTATGGAACTGGGAGCAGTTTAATAATTTTCTGACCCATCCTATGAGTTGTTGCAATTTCAACTTCTGAAAGCCTAGCTCTAGTTACCCCAAAGCTCCAAAACTCATCTTTTACTTTGTTTCCTTTGCTTCTTACCTTTTACTAAATAAGTGTGACATTTTTCATTTACCATCCACTGAGCAGTTGCTGGGTCTTTAGGAATATGTATATAATTTATACACCTAAAACATTAATAATATATATATTTATTTCAATCTTGGAGAGTACAAAGGGTGATAGTATTCCAGCAATGTTTTTACATCCCTCCCCCATAAGATTTACCTTGTTACCATGTATCACTCTACTGTACAAGCAATTTAGAACCTATCAGAAAGGGTTAAAATATAGTCTATGCTATAATTAGGAGCTTCCTTTTCTCATGCCTTCTAAGATTTATTTCTCAAGATGGATCAACATGTGAGAAAAAAAAATTTCTAATTATGGTGATTTTGTCCCTGGGGGTTGTAGAAACTTGAACAAGCATTGCCCTTCTGTAAACCTGGATTCTTAATGCCCAACATACATCTTCACTCTTAGCCCATCAGCCATGTCTTTGTTTGTCTGGATTACAACCGGAAACAGGGTTAAGTTTCTATCCATAGTGATTCCAGGACCTATAAAATCAGAGAATGTAGACAGATCAACAGATCAGAAAGAGTGTGCCCAGGCATAGAGGAAAATTATTTGATGGTTCCATTTTCCTCACACAGGAGAAAAAGCCTGACTTTCAACTACAAACTACCATCTTTCTGTATCAAAATGAAAAACTGAGGTAAATAGGCAAGTCAAACATAGTAACTAGAGACCCAGAAGGAGCAGAGGAGAAGAGGGAAATACGACTAACTTTACATGCCTGCACAGCCAAACCATAGCATAGCAAGCTACTACTCAACAACTTAAATCGGCATCACCCTTTATATTTTTCAAGGTATTTTATGTATATTATCTCCCTTAAACTGAATTTCTATCACATTTTGACAGCACTATGATATCAGAAGTATTTATATGTTAGTTGTCCAGAACCTGTGAATATTTTTTGTTACTTAGCAAAGAGCAATTTTGATTGCAGAAGGAATTAGGGAGATTACTTTGGATTATCCAGATGGACCCCAAAGAACTCCAAGGATCCTTAAAAGTGGAAGAGAAAGGCAGAAGAAGGTCAGAGAGAGATATGACTACTGAAGAAAGGCACAGAGAGATGCAATGGCTCTGATGATGGCTCTGAAGATGGTAAAAGGGTTGCCTGAAAATCAAGGCAATGTCAGGGTTGTGTTCCCTTAATGAGGCTATAAAGTCTAACCTGTTTCCTTTTCTCATCTAGTTTCTAGACAATGTGGGTAGTGTCTAGAAGCTAGATGAGAAAAGGTTTAGATGAGAAAATATTAGATTCTATAGCCTCCATAAGGGAACATAACCCTGATATTGCCTTGATCTTTGGGAAACCCATGCCAAACTTCTGGACTAGGGACTTTAAATAATAAATGTGTATGGCTTTGAGACAATACATGTATGATCATTTGTTACAGCACTAATAGGAAACTAATACAACACCCTTGAGAAATTTTTACAAATACTCCCTATTACAGCATCTACGTTCACACCGTCTCTCCTCTACTACATGTGTATTCTTTGTGGACAGCACTGGTTGCCTTGCTCACTGGCAATGTGAAATAAATGTGTAAGTAAATAAGTATCCACCATCAGTAAAACCTACCCTCAGTTTGGGGATTACCAGAACAGTTTCCACCTGTATCCTTGTTTCACTTGGTCCATTCAAACCCTAATGGGGCTTTCACTTTCAAGATGGTAGTAAACATTTCAGATGAGAGTTGTCACCTACCAGAATAATCCTCCCCTTTACTCGCAGGGTAAATATGGATTTCTTCCCAGACCACATCTGAGAGTGTCTGTAGTCTGGGAAGAAATGGCAAGAGTGGAGTAATGTGATGGACAGGGAGGTCCTCTTGTCTTGGATATACATTTTAATTTTTTTTAACATTTATTTATTATTGAGAAACAGAGAGAGAGCATGAGCATGGGAGAGGCAGAGAGAAGGGGAGACACAGAATCTGAGGCAGGTTCCAGGCTCTGAGCTGTCAGCACAGAGCCCAACGCAGGGCTTGAACTCATAGACCATGAGATCATGACCTGAGCCTAAGTTGGACACCTAACCGACTGAGCCACCCAGGCACCCCTTGGATAAATATTTTAAAAAGCAGTTGCCATTGCAGAGATGAGGACGGCGTCTTCTTTTAATTGCCTTACTCACTTTCAACCTAGAACATTTAGCACAGTATTTAATTTAAAAAGAGTATAACTGACATACTTCTTCCTTTTTAGTCTGTGGTTAATATTTTAGTCTGTGAGTCAGATTTTCAGATTTCTGTATCATACTTTGGTGGTTACATATTAACTGCCACTTTCTGTGAGTCCTGAGATGACCAAGTTCATGTTTCATCCATTTAGTGCCTGGCATATAAAATAAGCGTAAAATATATTTGATAAGGAAAGAAGGAGGAAGGAAGGGAGGAAGGAAGGAAGGAAGGAAGGAAGGAAGGAAGGAAGGAAGGAAGGAAGGAAGGAAGGAAGATGAAAGCAAGAGAGGGAAAAAAGGAAGGAGCAAGCTATGATACTAAGACATGACCAGTGATACTAAATATTAAATATTGAAGAAAGCTGAAATTTACAAATTCACACAATGGAACAATGGCTGCTAGTCCAGAGTAGGTCTTTACATAGTTGCTTACTGGCTCTCTAAATTAGTTAAATTGGGGGGGGGGGGGGGAGGGAGGGGAGGGAGCCTGGGTGGCTCAGTCCGTTAAGTCCAACTTCGGCTCAGGTCATGATCTTGCAGTCAGTGAGTTCGGGTCCCGCACTGGGCTCTGTGCTGACAGCTCAGAGCCTGGAGCCTGCTTTGGATTCTGTGTCTCCCTCTCTCTCTGCTCCTCCCCTACTCACGCTCTCTCTCTCTCTGTCTCTCAAAGAGGAATAAATGTCAAAAAAAATTTTTTTAATTAGTTAAATTTTTGTTGAACAAATGTATATCCAGCTTTTGAAGTTTAGTTGATCAGCATATTCAGGACTACTGCATATTCTATTAGTGAACCTTTAACTTTTTATAATGGGATAATAGATTAGTTGAAGACTTCAATGCAACATGTAGTCAGGCAATAGGTGGCAACATTATGTGAATTGGAAACATTCTATCCATTCTTGTGAGGACAATTTGCACTTTACCTTATTTAAAAATAGAGACTTGCAATCTTATGTTGAAAGTGGGAAAAATCACCTAGAAGTTGCCAATTTTAGCATGAAAATTCTGCTATAATGTGAATCATATGATGCCCCAAGATTGTGCAAGAAATTGTTTCCTTGCAACTTAAGAACTTTTAATATTATTAGCAATGACTGTGCCAAACCATTTTTAGACTTGGTGCCTGAACTCCTACCTTTTTTACTCTACCACAGATGCTGCGAAAACACTTCAGGTAACCTACTTTATAGGATATTAGTGCACCAAATTGTTCCATTGCTTGAATTTCCCGTTAGTCTCACTTCTCTTTGGGCGTTTTTTTTATTTTACAGTTTTGTTTTTAGCATGCAAAACTGATTTATTCCTTTAAATCACTGACTTTTTTTTAACCAGATGATCTTATAACTAAGTTCATACTGATCTGAGGTTTTTATAAAACAGAGCTGTTTACCCACTAGCTGCAACTATATTTTCCTTTCTTAGTGATTAAAACTTCTAGTGCCATATGCTCATGCTTGTCTAAGTTGTATCCTTTTGGGTTTTGGCCTAAGTCTTCCCTGCTGTTGGCAAACAAAAGGAAATGCTTCCAATATGTAGGGTTCCCCTCTCGTGAAACCTGTAAACCCAAAGGGGACACTCACTTTTAGAGGTGGATTTAGTTTTAAATTACCTTTCCAAAGTAGGTAATTCTCCAGACTCCCTCTCAGATCGATCTGCCAAGCCAGCCACTTTGTTAGCATTAACATGGCTTCTTGAATTTGAGAACTACAGATGGTGAAGGCATATAAACTTAGTGGCAGGAAAATCAGGCATCTATAAGGATTCCTAACTAGCATGTATTATGAATGTATCCCTCACTTGCCTTTTAAATGCAGGCACAACATGCGACCTAAATGATTTACTAAAGGAAATCTACTGCCAGTTATACTTGCCCATCTCACTCTATTCAGCAAGTTCTCAACGCTAAAAGAAAAAACATATTTCTTCCTAAGTAGGTCACAGATCTGAATACTATTAATGGGTTGAGCGTAAGGTATTTTCTATTAATAATTTATCTTATCACTGCGGTTCCTTCAGTCTTTTTACATCTCTGTTCTAGTTTCCACTTTACTACTGTATTTACAGTACTCACAAGTGAAATTACGCCTACCTTCTTTCATTTTTTAAGTCAGCGTTTCCTGATTTTGCTGTCTCCGGTTCAAGCAGAACAAGCTATTGGCCCTGAAAGTGGTCAAATGTTTACCGTCCTCACAAAAATGGACAAGAAGGACGTTCTCTTCATTAGGTTTAGAATTCAGATTCCTCTTTCTTGAATTTTTACTATTTCATTTTATTAACAAACAAATTGTGTGACCTCTCTTAGTCTCCGTCATTTTTAAAATAAGCATAAGATTTGTTTTCATGTATTGCAAAGGAACTATGGAAACAAATGTAGTCTGGTTAATTGAGATATTATTCCTATTTCCTCATAATTCAGTATCCTCTAATGGGCACTTCTGTCTTCTCAACGTTTATAGCCAACCGCATCGGGATCTGAATATTTCCACAGTGGACATATTTAGAGCATCACCGTTTATTTAAAGAAAGCTAGTAAATTTTTTTTGGAATGGAGAAAGATTCTTCATTTAGTTGTTTCTACTTATCACAGAATTTAATCCCTACCAATGAAGAAAACATATGTTGTATTAGAAAGTGCATTTGTCATGGGATGCCAGATGGCTCTGTCAGGTAAGCATCCAACTCTTAATCTCGGCTCAAGTCATGATCTCATGGTTCAAGGGTTCAGCCCCACACTGGGTTCTGTGCTGACAGTGCAGAGCTGGTTTGGGATTCTCTCTCTGTCCCCGTCTCTCTCTCTCAAAATAAATAAATAAACTTTAAAATAAAATTAAAAAAAGAAAGTGCATTTGTCACCAAGTTAATGCTATCACCTGCATTATCACTCTCCCCAGAATGGATGGCATTGGTGGAGGGGGAGGATGGGCAGAGGATTCAACATCTGTGCTGCACAATTGTTCAAAAAACTAAACAATTCAAAATTATTGTGCTCCAGACACACAATGCCAGAAATTCATGGGAGAATTAAATATCTAAAACACTTAGCATACCTACAGAACAGCTTTGTGTTTCTTAAAATTAAATAAAACAGGAGCACCTTTTAAATTTCAAGAGTAGAACATGTCCATTTTAGAAGTGCTAAAGACAGTAAAGACTTTTGTATAAAAGTATATATAAAATTTAACCCTTACAAAAACTGTATGAGTTAAGTATTACTTTTCCCATATTATTGATGAATATACTGAAGTACAAATGAAAAAGGTAATTGGCTCAAAGGTCAAAAGGCCATATCTGGTAGTCATGGAGACTGAATTGTTATCACATTGCTTATTAGATTGTTTAAGACAAAAAAAAAAAAAAAACCAACCAAAAGATATTTTATCGCTCTGAATTTTCCTTTTTACTTGGTTTATTATTTTCAGTCCCATTGTTAAATTTAACTTTATTTTTTTAAGTTTATTTATTTATTTTGAGAGAGAGAGTGCAAGTGAGGGAGGGGCAGAGAGAGAGAGAGGGAGAGAGAGAATCCCAAGTAGGCTTTGTGCTGTCAGCCCAGAGCCCAACACGGGGCTTGAGCTCACGAAACGTTGAGATCATGACCGGAGCAGAAATCAAAAGTCAGGCATTTAACCGACTGAGCCACACAGGCACCCCTAAAATGAACTTTATTACTACTAGTGTTTGTTCCTCACCACCCTCATCCCAATCAAGTAGTCTACAGTCTTTATGAACATAGGAACATATAAGCAGTTTTCTTCCATGAGCTATTTGTGCAGTTCTGTCCATAAACTAATCCTGGTATCTTCATCACTTTGTAAATGCATCTAAATACACAAAAAATAATAGAGGGCCAGGATAGGATCTCGTTTCACTTTGTTTTGCCTTATGAAAAAAGAGATGTTATTTTCAAAATTTAATTTACAAACATTTTATGTACAATTGGATACATCACATAGAAACAACTAGAAGAGTAGATTTCCATGCTTCATTCAGAGTTGGGCCATTTTCGGTCATTTTATTTTATAGTTAAGCTTACTGTCTTTAGGGTTAGACAGACATGAATTTAAATACTCTCCTACTATTTAGTAATTATGAAACCTTATGTAACTTAGCTAATCTCCTTCTGCATTCATGACCTTGCCCTTAAAATGGAGATATTTTATTTCTCATCTCTCAGGTTTGTTGTGGAGATTAACTGAGGTAGTAGATATAAAACACTGAATTCAAGACCTAGTTTATGACACTAATTCAATTCTTATATCAAAAATAGCTTAAAAGTTCCTAAATGAACTGACCTCCTCCTATTAGGAAGCCCACGTTTTGCTTGAGACGGTGCAATACAATGTAAAGAACACAGAGTTTGAAGCAAATGCCTGGGTTTGAAAGACGTCTCATCCACTTGTGAGATGGGTGACCTTAGGTAAATTGGCTAGCCACCCTACTTCTAAGACTTTCTCACATAAAAGCACATGGAAATTAACGGCGTTTTTTATGGCCCAGTGGGGTAGATGGAAGAAGCTGTTTGCAGCCAGCCCCCTCCCAAGTCTCCCCCTGCCCCTCCCCCTGCTTGGAGAAATCAGCATCTCCGCATAGCTTCGCCTGTTTCCATGTGCTGCAGCAAGACAGTAAGTAAGATCTACTCTAAACCAAGTTCCCAATTTGTAAAAAGACAACAGCGGTACCAAACTCACAGGGTTTTAAAGGAGACAGAGAGATGTCTGAAAAACAGTTGACACACTGATCAGCATATAGTGGGTTCTCAGTTATTCTGGCCTCTTACTCCCTAAATTTGCCCTCTATGGTTTAGCTATAACAAGCTACTTAAACATTTACAAGACAGCCATGCTTTTACATGCACCATCCCCCCTGGGAGGAATGCCACATCAATTACCTGTTTCTGGGCAACAAACTACCCCACTCAGAGACTGAAAAAACAGCACACATTTATTTTGTATGGGTCAGGAGTCCTGATGCTGATGCAACCTTACTGGGTCCTCTGCTTAGGGTCTCACATGGTTACAGTCAAGGGGTCAGCCAGTGAGCATTCTCCTCTACAAGTTTGACTGGGTAAGAATTTGCTTCCAAATTCACTCACATTGTTGGACCAGGCCAGGCCATTGGATTGTTATCTACACTGTACCAGTGCAGTGAAAAAGCCCTACCCACATGAGGAGATCAGCCCCCACTTAATCATCTCTTCTCTGTCCCCTTTTCTTTAAACTCCAAGATGGTAGATAACAAACTAGATACATGACCTTCTCTCAGTGCTACTTCTTCCCAAGTTATTAAAGATAAATCCCAATCATAAGAGTTGCCTGGTACAAAGAGAGACTTTGGACTCCTGAACTCTCTGCACAGAGATGGAGCGCCTCCTCTTCCTAAATTCACCTGGGCATACACGGAGGAGGGCAAGGCCTTAAGTCTCAGAGAGTACATATTAGCAGATGGAATAGCTACCATCAGGATCAAATGAGCACCCAGGGAAAATGACCAGATGTATAAGGATTGCAAGGCTCATGGAAAAAAAAAAAAAAGAAAAGAAAACTGAATAAACCATCTGAACATCGGAATAGATGGATCGAGAACCTAAAATAAACATGACGCTTTAGGAGATGAGGGAAGAGATCATCAATATCAGCAAGAACAAAAAACCCGTTTTAAGGACTTGTGGAAATGACGAGTATAAGAGCTGATAAAAGAGGATAATACAACTGAAGAATAAATATGTGAATTGAAAATTAAAAGGGAAGGAACACTGAAGGAAAAAATAAAAAGAGGGAAGCTATAAATCAAAGCTAAAACATATGCCACATGGAAGGCAAAATGACAATATGCAGACCTCGGAAGTTTTGCCATAGAAAGGCTCACCTTTGGAACATTCGCTAGAAAAGCTCAAGTAAAATAAAAGAATGATGTTGTGAAGATTTCTGTTATCCCCCAAATAACAATAATCATAAAAACGAAAAATCAAAGAACAGTGGGATAGGTGGTCATATATATGCCTCCCTAACACCTTATACAAACCTCTATTATAGGACTTTCCATTATGTTTTGATATAATCTGTTCATGTACATGTCTCCTTTGGTGGTCAATAACATCTCTTGGAAGAAGAAGTATAGGCATATTTTACCTTCGTCTTCTAACGTTTACCCAAAGGTATTATAATCTATCACAAATCCTGGTACATAATGGCTATTTTCTATATACTGGTTAAATGAAGCTGAATTGTTTTTCACCTGCCTGTCTCAATTCTATTGCTCTTTTACTTGCTCTCCTATGGCCCTCTGGTTTTGAGATCTCAGGGTTTAGTTGACTTCAGAGAGCTATTTTGCTATCTGTCTGTTTGTCCTGCAATCGGTCCTAAGACTGCCCCATTCTCTGACCAGTCCACTTGATCTTCTGACCCAATACACTGTCTGAAGATGATACATAGGTGCATGAGAGATATACAACCCAGACTTGCCATCCTGTTTTTATGTGCCCACATGCTGGTACTGACATTTAGAAAAGCCTTAATTGGGAGATTGGACAGAGAAAAGAATGAAAGGAATGAGAGATTGAGAAACATTCTCAGACACACTACACAAAAGTATTGGAGGGAAAACATGCTGTCAGACAGCCTTAGGAATAAATAAAGCAGCCCCTTCCTTACGCGGAATTGCCCACAAAATGGAACATACATGCACACCCTACAGAAACTTTGTTTGGGGACAAATTGGATAAAAGTCAGCCTATTTTTTTTTTAATCTTCTTGCCTTGCTTTTAAAATTTTCAATAATTCCCCTCGCTGTTGATTAGGAGATAGATGTAGAATTATCTCTGCAGTTAACTTTGTGTTTGAAGTTCTCACATCGCTACCATCCTTCTAAGCCAATTAAGCATACCTTTATCATGCCTCCTGGTGGGGTTATTCAGTATGTGCTAAATGGTTTAATTAAAATCTGTCCTCTTTCCCTAATGCCCATTTGGAGGAATACCTTTCTCAAAATAGCAATTAAATATATAACAATCCATTACCTGGGAAGAAAAAAGAATCACCAATTGTCCCCTAAAGATAAACAAGCTGACTTTCAATTATCTCATTTTAAATCCTCCTTTACAAATATATAATGGCATTTTTCTTTCTCTTTCTAACTAGATCGGCTAAAGTAATCCCCCAGCTGGGAATTTTGATGTCTTACAATAGAAATTGTCCTGTGACTATCATTAGAGTGGACAGGGAAACATAAAATAAAAAACATAGTGATGTTGCCAATAGAAAAGATCAGTGGTACGTATGGTCAGGAGAGAACAGGTTTACAGATGAGCACTTACAGAGTCTACATTAGGCAACGTCTTTGTAAATGGCACTGAACGTCCTTATAAAGTTTAATATTAATATTATTCCCACTTTTTAAAAGATGATAACAAAGCTTTGAGTTAAGTGGTTTCCCCCAAATCAGTCAGCTGTGAAGCAATGGGACAGAATTTGAGCCCAAGTTTGTGTGACTCAGAATCCATGGGCTCATAAATACTTCCTCCTTCTTTTCCAGAAGAAACCAACGAAGCTTCGAGTATCTAATGTGAATCCAACAAGCCAAGTGTATGTCACACATTACAACCTCTGGCTGAACTTTCCCTTATGTCCTCTTCTGAAGATCTGAATTTAAGTCTCTACCTTTTCACCAACTAAGGACGTGACCCTAAGTAGACAACAGCACCACTCTGGACCTCAGATGGGGTGGGGTTTTCCTACTTTCACACTGTAAGATTCTTCCTCCAGGAAAGAGCATAGCAGGGAGAATATGTCTATGGTTGCTTACAAGAATCAGCAATATGTCATAGACTAGAGGTATATACAGCCATGAGGCTAGAAGAGGGGTCTTAACCTAAGGGACAAAAGAGGTCAGATATTATGGTTAGGGTAAAGTGCTGAGGTCTTCAATCCTTACATTGTTGTAAGGATTTTTAGCCAAATTCTTAGCTCTCCTTCCTTAAACAAGGTCTTGACACCGATGGTTCGACACGGTTTGAAAAGTTTAATACATACATGTGTCTGGTGGTGGTCCCAAATCATGTCTAATGTAGGCTGGCAGAGCAGCACTAGTGAATCCCAAATAGCTAACCACTTCTGCTAGATCCATTATGTAAGGTACAGAAGACTTAATTCTCCAAGGCTGGACTCTCATGAATTTTCTGCCAACAATAAATTCACTGTAAATGAAAGGAAAACATTAAATTTCAAATGAATATCTTTAAATGGCTAAGATACACACCAGAATTGAGTTGTCTTCGTACTTCCTAAGACTGTTCATTGATTGAAAATCATTTGAAAATGGTATTCTAAATTCAATGATTAATTTACAATAGTTCTGGGAATCTCTACTTTTGGCTGCTTCTTCTGTGGCTAATAAAGCAATCCCTGAATATAGGAGCCTAGACTTCCCCCCACACAGGAAGCAGAGGCTCTGACTTGCTGGTGTAGGTTATACTGAGCTCCTGGAAATGCATTTTTTAACAGGCTTGGTTTACAAAGGGAATTGCTGCTAATCCTGATGCACATTAGTTTTCCCAAAATAACACCGCTTAAATTAAGAATCAGGAACATAATGAGAAACAGAGAGAAGGGGTATAGAAGGCGCTGCTGAGGGACCTGTCTTGCACAACATATATTGACTGATACAGGGCACAACTGATGTGGATTTAGAATCTTTGAGTTAGAGATTGAATTTACAAACGCTGGGCCACAAGGAAGAACACATAACAAGGAATCCACTTGAAAAGATTATCTGAACAAGTTCACTCCATGTAACAGCAAAATGGAAAAGAAGACAGCATTTGAAGTGGTATGTAGGATTCAGCCAGGATCATATACAATCCTCTCAGAAAACCAAATGAAAGGAATCCTCCAAATAATAAAAACAGCTCCTCTCACTCAACTCTGCTGCCATGGGCCCATCAAGGCAATAGCATCTCTCATGCCAAAGCCCTACTTCTTTTTCATCTTCCTTTTTCCTTTCTGCCGTTTTCAGCAGTAGTTCATGGGCTTCAGCCCTGTACGAGGGCCTGCATCAGGGTCACACAACTGTGTCGGAGCATGAGTACTGGTTAGAACTGTTCTCTCTTTGTCAGAGCACTAACTAGTTCCCCCCAATGGTACTGAGCTACCTTTTCCTCACCCCCAACCACCAGCTTTTCTGCACAAATGTATCACGGGGGGAGGGTGTGATTAGAAACCAGATAATCATCCTAAGAAAGGACTGCACTCATTACATATTTTAACATCTCCCTCATTCTAAATAGTTAATTATGGATTTCAAGCATTAACGAAAGAGCCTCGTAGCCTGTACAGAAATTCTCACAAAGAGATTGTTCTCGGGAAAGTGCCGAAAGTGTCTCATCTTCTCCCCTAAAAGCCGGAGAAGATGATGACAGTCCAGCTGCTCGGCAAGGATTGCTCAGCCTTTATGGGCTCTCAGAAGCTTCCATGAAACATAAAGAAATTCATATTTTTATTGCCTCGTATTCTCTCAGCATGAAGAAGAATTTACATTTCTTAATTGGATTTCTTTCTCTCGGCATAAGAAACTGCAACTATCTCACTAGACTCTACTGTTTAGCAGCCCCCAAGAAGCAGTCATATAACTTATTTATAAGGCAGGGTACAGGGCATAGTTTTCTAGTAAAGTCCAAGGACTACTAATCTTAGGAATGTCTAAAATGCATTGTAGAACTGCAGTCCTAAGCTACACCCCAGAGCTACAGAACCAGGCTCTCTAAGGACGGGGCTGAGGAATCTGCATTTTAAAAGTCCTGCATGCTTTTTATTTGTAAATATTGTTGAGAACTGCCAATTTTAACAGAAGTGACAGAGATTTAGGAACCCATCTGGAAAACACTTTCTTTAACTGTGTTTTCTTTTTCACTTTTGTGGGTTGATCAGTATGAAATGGTAACCTGTACCCATGCTCTTGAAAGTTCTCCAGGTGTGCTATTGGGAAGAGATGAACCTGGAATTCATGCAGTTAGAAGAATTCTTAATGTTTTTATCCAAGAAGGAAGCTTGAAGAGACTTTTAAGCCCACTCCTCTATATTACAGACACACCCAGTATCTTCTCAACAACTCTGAATTCTGGACGCACAATCTTATGCCTTCAGAATATTTTCTAAAATAAGACCCTGTTCCATTTCAAAATGCCAGTGAAAAATGGGCATTCTCATTCAGGATCTGTCATTTATCACAGCTCTAGGGTTTAGTGATGGGAACAAAGCTTGACTGACTATTTGGAAGTTCAAGGCAGGACCTGTATTGATAACTGCACTTCCGTTGGTGGTTGCTAAGATGTAATAGACTAATCTAACCATAATGCTTATTCTATATGCTGTTTAGGTGCCTGTAATTACATGTAATAATTATATAGTTCTTGAAAGCACTAAATTGCCCTAAGCTGGAAACTCTAGTTTTCCCTATTAGTAGGGCACTGAGCTATTTGAGAAGGAAAAAAAAAAGTGAAGGAAATGTATCAGGTACTTCTACATTTCAGTGTATGTGTTAGATGTTCTACACACATTATTTCAATTAATTCTAACCCTACAGAATGCATACTATCTCCATGTTCCATATGACAAAGCAGAGAGATTTTAGAAATGAAGTAATTTTTCCTGACCACGTGTTTATATGTGATCAAGATAAAATTTGAGCTCAGATCTGGCTCACTGGCTCTAAAGAATGTGCCTTGTTCAGGCAGAAATGAAGAAATGGGATTACCAGAAAGGGAGGGAAAGAAACAAAGGAGTAGATGTCAGAAAGAGAGAAAGACCTCAAAGGAATTTTCAAGGTGGGCTTTCCTAAGATTGAGAAGTTTCTAAGTAAAGTCATTGTAGTAAGCCAAAATGTAGACACTAAGAGCTACATTATGTCGTCCAGAAGCAAAGTACCTTTCCTATAAAAAGTACATTGTAATGGTGTCCATAAGACTCTGATCTCCCTTCAGAAAGAGTACGGCTCTGGCATGAACCCCACCGAGCTACAGTCACTTATCAGCATGGCTTTATCCATTAGTATAGCAGAGAAAGAACAAAAATATCTACCAACCATCCATTTTGCAAACACAGCTCCAAGTGTTTTGCAACAAAATTCTTTTTCTATGCACAATGTCAACCGGAGACATTTTGGCTCCTATCACAACACTGTCACTACATGCTTTCAGTTAAACAATTTTTCTTTCTCTTGGCCAAAAATAGTTACAGTGCCTAACAAGTAGAATTCCCTTTAAAATGTAAGTCTCCAATAGCTGGAATCTTTATACTAGGACATTTTCATTATGGAATGTCAAAGATTCTGAAGCTAGCAATCAGAGCCCATGACTTTTTTTTCTGTATTTTTAAAGAAAGAGAAGTCCAAAGCCTTCATATTTCAATAAAGTTATAGCTCCTTCAAACCTTTTCCTTTCCACTCCTTGGGGGGTGGGACAGAGTAACAGCAACTAAGAAAAAAAAAAAGATGTGTGAGCTTGACTTGATGGTAGCTGAATAAGTTTTAGCCAGAAAGTTACCCTCCCCTAAACTTTGAATAAATATTTTTATAAAATGCCAATAATGTTTATATAAAAAACAAATCTTTCCTCCTGAGAACCTTCATGGTATATATGAGTAAAGTTTCTATATTAACAATTCTCAATAATTGTGAAATGGGACTCACCAAAAGTACTAAACTTAGAGTTGGGTATTCCAAAAAGAGTCAAATCTAATTTAATATGGCAAGCCCATATACAGGATGTCCACAAAAATCACCATTTGGGGGGCAAAGTGATGACATAACTGACTGTTCAGGAGCTAATTTATAAACAAATATGTCCTTCTACTACAGTGGGCTATTTCTGAGTTCTCTGCACTCCTAAAGCTCTTCTTTGTTGCATTATTGGCTACATCAGAGAGGCAAAATAGGAGAAACGAGACAGTCAGGGAAACAAGAAATCCATTACCTCATACTCCAAAAGCATGAATATGGGATTTCCATAAGATTTTTCACAAGGGGCTTCCCCTAGGCAAAAGGGCAAGAGTGGAGATATGGCATCAATGTTTAAAACTTGTTCTCTACAGCGTCTTTGGATTAACACCTTCATGTCAATCTACGGTATTCTAGCCATCTCACATCAACAAATTGGGTCATTTCTGTCCATGTGACTCCTGCATTACTAAGTAGCAATCTCTTCCATACAGAGTCCATTTGTCCTTCTCTCTCTCCCCACACAGTTGTGTTCAGTATTTTACTATAAGGGAACATATTCCTACAAATGCAGGCTGAAGTCAAGTGGAACTACTCCTTGTCCCTGGCCTAGTTAGAATATGTTCCTATCATCATCAAACTCTCTTTCAACATACTTTTAAAAAACAGCCTGCCCTCTTGCACTGCTGGTGGGAATGCAAACTGGTGTACCCACTCTGTAGAACGATATGGAGGTCCCTCAGAAAGCTAAAAATAGAACTGTCCTATGCTCCAGAAATTGCTCTACTGGGTATTTACCCAAATGATACAAAAATACAGATTTGAAGGGACACATGTACCTCGATGTTTACAGCAGCATTATCAACAAAAGCCCAAATATGGAGAGAGCCCAAATTTCCATCAACTGATGAATGGGTAAAAGAGATGTGGTATTTATATACAATGGAATAATACTTAGCCAACAGAAAGAACGAAATCTTGCCATTTGCAATAATGTGGATGGAACTAGAGAATGTTATGCTAAGCAAAATAAATCAGAGAAAGACAAATACCATATGATTTGACTCATATGTGGACTTTAAGAAACAAAACAGATGAACATATTGGAGGGGAAAAAGAGAGAGGGAAACAAACCATGAGAGACTCTTGAAGATAGAGAACAAACTGAGGGTTGATAGAGGGAGGTGGGGAATGGGCTGGATGGGTGGTGGGTACTAAGGAGGGCACTTATTATGATGAGTACTGGGTGTTGTATGTAAGTGAGGAATCACTGAATTTTACTCCTGAAACAAACAAAACAAAGACAGCCTGAAGAGAAAAATTAGAAAATGACATAATAAAAAATTCACATAAAAAATAAACAGGCAATATATTTGAATAGATATTATATTTATGAGTAACAACAACAACAAAAAAACGAATTAGAAACCATAACATAGTATCAATTCTTCACCTATCAAATTGCCAAGCAGTAGCAGATGCAACTGAAAACATCAATTTTATTATGGAAAATAAATACTTTGGAGGATAAAGTTTAGTGTGAGAACCACTGGATGATAATGATCTAGGAATTAGGCAGACTTCTTCCATTTACACATAATGCTGGACCAGAACAAGTATATCTGTTTGTCAGGTAAAATCTTGCTCCCTACGGGCAGTTGTCTCCCAAGACAAAAGGTTTGGAATTAATCTGAGTCTGCCTAATTCATTCTCTCCAAATTCATCCACCTGTCACTCCACCTCCCCAGGTGGGTGATGAATAAACGCACAGAGAGAAGCAAGGAGTGTGACACGTTCCAGAAGGCAACATTCACTTGAAAAGGAATGTCAGGATTTGGGGCAAGAATTCCAAACCCCACCCCCATGCACACAAAATCCCCAGACACAAAATTTCTTCACTTGGTCCACCATGGTTTCTCAAAATCCACTCACAGACTCATTCCTTCAAAGTAAGGTGCCTTTACATAGAGTTTTTTTGGTTTTTGGTGTTTTTTTTAATTTAAATGATCCTTGGAGGCAAAACACCACTAACTCCTAAAATCTTTACTGTATTAGCAGAGATTAGAACAGCCCTAAGAAAGAGAGGGATACTACAGGAGAATATAAAAGGAACTAGATTACTGATCAAGACCGGATAGAGTGTTAGAACTGATCACTGAGCTGACAGGAGCCCTAGTTCCAGTTTTGATAGTTCACTTAACATCTGTGAAATTCAGCTGTAAAGACTAGAGGATTGAATGCACGGAAATCTAGGCTCCCTCCAATACTAACCACCAATTATGGGGCACCTGGAAATAAATACAGAGATGGAACTGTAGTCTCAGCTGGGGCTGGGAGTAGATGGAGAAACGTCTACTCGGGAAATGTGTAGCATGATCAAACACATGCAACCTCTTTTCCATTTCCTTAGACAGTCCCAGCTGGTTAAGGATACATACAGACTTGTTTCTATTATGCTTCACCCATCAGTATAAAAATATTTTGGAAGGGGGCACCTGGGTGGCTCAGTCGGTTAAATGTCCAACTTCAGCTCAAGTCATGGTCTCACAGTTCGTGGGTTCCAGCCTCATTCCGGGCTCTGTGCTTACAGCTCAGAGCCTGGAGCCTGCTTCAGATTCTGTGTTTCCCTCTCTCTACCCTTCCCCTGCTCGTGCTCTCTGTCTCTTGAAAATAAATATATGTTAAAAAAATTAAAAAAAAATAATTTGGAAGAAATGAACTATCTTCATCTATTTATCTTGAATGGCATGCACAACTTATTATTTTATCATCAAAAACATAAAACCTAGGGGAAATGCTGATAAAAACTTTTATAAATGC
Organism: Acinonyx jubatus; assembly: GCF_027475565.1. Lineage (NCBI taxonomy): Eukaryota > Metazoa > Chordata > Mammalia > Carnivora > Felidae > Acinonyx > Acinonyx jubatus. Next base: position 47,092,796 of record NC_069391.1, read on the forward strand.
ATGTACTAAATATTTTTATAGATACGTATGTTCTACTCTTAAGCCAGGGTCAGGGTAGAATTCTCTTTGGTCTCCCTTCACTTAGAGGAACAAAAAATAAAAGACCAAGAGAGCAGCCTATGATTGAGGATGCATTATAAGCTGATATCTGAATCACTACAATTACACACAGTTCATAAGTGCAAATGGTACCCATTTCTTGGCAGATTAAAAAGCCAAGTGATGAGAAATATTGCTGAGCTAAACATGCCTGTTTAATAAGCCACTCAAATCAACACTTCTGTTATCCCTTGACACACACACACAAATTGTATCTGTAAGCCTAATAAAATCTCATTTGTTTTACCTGAAGGTCCTATGAACCACCTGGTGCCTCTCTTTACACTTCTATTCTCTATTAAGTTATGCTTGGTAGAAATTAAGGCTTTTATATGATCATTCTTTCTACTAGCTTTCAATTATAATTAGGTCAATGCATGCGTTTGGAGCCAGCAGTCCAATACGAAACTATTAGGAAAAAAATGTTGAAAATACTGAATGGTATTAGTAATTTTAGATGGTAAAATTTAGAGAATAATCAGGTCTCTGATTTTTCTGTAATGACAGCTGCTTGGGAATACTGTACAATGCTAAGTTATATTCACAAAACATGTGATTCCAGTTTCAGATTTTGACTAGAAAATGATACTTTTCTGGTCACTAAATCAATAAACTTTTCAGCATGGCAATATAAAATCTCTCTTTAGCTCTTTTTTTAATGTTTATTTTTAGAGAGAGTGTGCAGAGAGAGAGGGAGACAGAAAATCTGAAGCAGGCTCCACACTGACCACAGAGAGCCTCGAACTCATGAGCCATGAAATCATGACCTGAGCCAAAGTCAGACGCTTAAACAACTGAGCCGCCCAGGCATCCCTCCTTAGCTTAGATTTAAGTTCAATGACATCTCTGCTAAAGAAAAAAAGCCGAATAGGAAAATACAGTGAATATTGTCAAATTAAAAGTACTGTTGCTCCAGACAAATTTAGTGATTAGGAAAAGAACCTTAGAAATTTCTTAAGATAGAAATTTTGTGGCTTTTTATTACTAAGTGTTGTTAGGAGAAAATTAGTTGCCAACTATTTGCTGATAAGGCCTTAAATTAGTTCAATTTTAGATACCTTATTAGAAAGCCAAGTTCTTTTTCTTAAGGAAACCAGCCATGCTAAGGAAAATCCACAAAGGGAAAGCTTTGTTAACCAAGCAAAGAAAGGTTGTCCCTATCACAGGCTCAATTACGGTTGCTCTATGGAAAATTGCTCAAGGGTAGCTAGATATGACAAAAATATTTCCAGATCCTGACAACGAATGAGCAGGAAAGGGGGAACGGTCTATTATCAAGTACTACTGTTCTTTTTGTTTTTTCATTCTGTGTTGTCCTCTCTCATCTGGGATTTTGGACGTCCTGTGACCTCTTCTACTCTTCCACAAACCCTTGATAATCAAGAGGAAACTGACACAACTATATAATTACAGGCTCATATTTGGCATCTTTTCTAGTTCCATCTGTCACTGGATCATCTTCTGTAACATCCTTGCCTTACTGCCTTCCAAAATATGAGTTGATCTGCAGGGAGCTCATTGCTTCCCAAGACTGTTCATTTCTGATTTAGATAAAACTAATACATTTCTTCTTTTAAAGCTATTCCCTATGTTAAACTACAATCTTCATCCTTTTATTTTCTTCCCATAGGTTCTAGCTCTGCTGCCTGTTTTCTGCATGATGGCCTTTTTAAAATATGAAAGGCCATGGGGCACCTGGGTGGCTCATTTGGTTAAACATCTGACTTCAGCTCAGGTCATAATCTTGCATTTCTTGAGTTCGAGCCCTGCATCGGGTTCTGTGCTGACAGCTCGGAGCCTGGAGCCTGCTTCAGATTCTGTGTCTCTGTCTCTCTCTGTCCCTCCCCTGCTCGTGCTCTGTCTCTCTCACTCTCAAAAATTAAAATAAAACATTAAAATAAATATATAAAATAAAAAAATATTAAAGGTCAGCTCTCCTATGTCTCTGAGTTATTTTACTTTTCTCCACAACAAAAAGTAACAGTTCTTTTACACCATTTTTCGTATAAGACACTGCTTGTTATAACTGAGACACGGTGGTTTCTACCTCAAGGAGGAGAAAGTATGCAAATTTGAGGTGGTGAAAGATCTAAAACTGACCACGGGGAGGTAAGGGTGAATGAGACATCCAGTCAATATGATAATCCTGAAGAAACATTATGTTAAGAACATGTGGTCAAAGATATTCTTAGACAGTTCTTACTGGAATGCATATAGATTTCTTGGTTTTGGGGGAAAGTATTTAAAAGCAGAGACTGTGGTCAAAACATTTGGCTTCAAAGGCCAGCTCCACAAGAGCACCCATGTGTGATGTTGAGCCAAAACTGAGCATCATTATCTGAAAAGTGGGAAAATAGTAGTTAATTGGAACTTAAATGAAATAATACATGTAAGTTTACTCAATGGTGAGGTTATAGTAGTTCAATAAATATTAGTTTATGCTTTGTATTTTCACTAGAACAAAATTAGTATTTTTTCAGGGAAGAAGAACAGATTAATTAGTGAAAAAAATCTACTGATTTCATCATTTTGATTGGGAAGAGAACTCAATACCTACTGTATTAATGAATATGTTCTATGAGTTCCATATGAAAATTGTTGGCTGATAACTGAAGATACTTAACAACTATTAGTATCTTTGGAAAGCCTGGAAAAGAAGCAATTTGAAAACTGAATTCAAATGACTTAGCTGGAGTTCTGATCTCTGATGAGTATAAATATGACTTTGAGGTCGTGTCTGTCAAAGATGAGGTCACAAGGTAGTAGTGGCAAAACAAATACTATTTTCCTGGAACAAAATTGTTGGAATGCATTATCAGCAGTGGGTGCTGATGGTTGAAATGTGAGCCTTGTAAGTTTGATCACTGAAATTGCTAGTATCACCTAACTTTAAGTATATGTACGCACATATTTAACGTGTTTCTATTTAATGTATAAATAATATCAAATACATGAAAAACAATATGTATAAATAACCATTAACAGGTTAAAAAAGGAAAGAATAGGAAAAAAATGAAAGAACTGGGTTTTGGAACTTTTAATATTGACCAAATGGTAGAGCAAATTATAAGCACCTTGTGTTTTATTTTTCTGCTTGCGTTAGATTTTTGGAGTACTGATAAGTGAGTGAAGAATTTAACTTCTAATAACCAAATATTTGTTTCACATCTGTTGTGTACCAGGTACTTTACAATGCGCACTACATAAATCACATCATTTACACTTCCTCAAAATCATGGGATATGATTAAAACTGCCCACGTGACAAATGAGGAACAATGACTTTCAGAATAAGTAATTTTCCTGAGTCTTGGAGCTTGAGTCCTGGCCCGAGTCTCAAATCTGTGCCCTTATCATAGGTTTAGTATAGTTATTTTAATCAGAAGAAGTAATACAGTGGATATTTACATGACCTGAAAAATTGTTCTCAGGTATTCAAGTCCCACTTTTACATCATGTAACAATTTATAGTTTTTAATTTTATGGGAAATATTTGAAACTTGTGATATTTCAACTTTTTATTATACAAAATATTGACATGAATGTCCTTCATAGGTGTTTTCCAAAGAGTTCTAAGTACCTTTCTAGGTCCACCTTAGCTGTCTTTATAGGCCTTTTTGGTGAGGATTCTAAGGAAAATGGCTCTCTTCCTATATGCAAGATATAGAAAATATCTAAAGTGACTTTACCAAGGAGAAAAGGAGACACAATAGAGTGCTTGATAAAGAGCCCTGAATTCCCTGCCTCACTGCAAAGTATCCTTTGTTTTGCCAGACTATGTTGTGTTTTATGTGTCTTTATAGAAAAGATTACTTGAAAAATTGAATTTTGGATCCAGAACTCTGCTCAGCGGGATGAGGCAGACAATCAGTGTTAAGACTTCCTGGGAGATATAGAAATAGCACAAAGTACAGACAAGAAGTTAATTTGGGGTACCAAGGGTATAAAGGATTTTAGTTGCCTCTCTCATAAATAGCGTCTCTTTTCTCACTTTATGTTCTACTTCATTTAAAACCCTGATTATAGTAATATTAGGCAGTATTTTCAATTATCTTTCTATTAGAAGCTCTATAATTACTAAAATTGGAATCATGTGCACTGTTCAACATATCACTCTTGCAGAATGATCTGAGGATGCTGGCTATTTGGAAGGTAAGTGGTTTAATTTACATGGCGGATTTCCAGACTACATAATTACTCTATTATGAAAGGCAGACTAGAAATATTTGGGGTATACACTTTCTAGTTACCAGATGATCACAAGAAACTACATGGCTCTTACTCATTTAACATGTTGGCATTAGAGAAGAAAATCTCTCTCCAACTTAACTGAACTACACACATGAAATAATCTCAGGCATCAATTCTAGAGGAACTAATAAACAAACATTTTCTGTAGATTTCCTGTGTGCCCGGTACCATGCAATGTGCTTTAACATAAGTCATCCCATTTAATCTTCTCAACAATCACGGAGTGTAACTCAAATGAGGAACAATGAGTAACATTAAGTGCAATTTAATCTCAAAAATGGACGTGCGATTTGCCCAATCTGTAATAGGTTCTCAATAATCTCACATTTAAAAGTAAAACACATAAAAAAGTGAGGTAGTTTTGAAGAGATAGAGAAAGAGAGAGACAGTTTTAAGCAATATGTAATCTAGATTCCATGAATTTAATTAATTCATTCAATTGCTATTTTTTGAATAAGAACTTCAAGTCCTTCCTTGGAATACCAGTTACCCTGGAGACTATACCTTATTTACACTTAATACTTTGAGATCAACATCTTTATTTCAGTTTCCTTATCTGGTTTATAGCTCCTATTTTTGGAATTTTTGTTATTGTTTGCCTGCTTTGAGTATTTACTCTTGTTTTTCCATTCGACATTTACAGATTTCCTTGTAAATCCCCTTAGTTGTGTCTGGTTTTCTGTCCCAGCCAAATAAGCAAGTACCCAACAACAAAAGTCCCTAATGTAGGAAGTGTGAATAAGAAAAGGAATTGGGTAAAGACAAACTCTTTGTGATCTGACCCATCTAGCTATGAATGGGAGACCAGAGCTATTTTCATTCGTTTGAGATTGTTGTGTGAAATTCAAACTTTCCCAAAGGAAATTTTTTTTTAATGTTGCCATATTCTACCTCACCTCAACTGTTGATGAATGCATTTGTCCCTGTGAATTCCATGCACACTGATTATGTTTACTGTATAACTTGGGGTGGAAGATCTACCAGATTAGAAGATGGCCATGTGCATTGGGACAAGCATGTAAATAACTGTCTGACCACTGGTCCGTGATGTGAACATGGTGTTCCCTTCTATCATCTTAAACTCCTTGAAGTTATGCATTACACTTCTGCCCACTGCTCATCACAGTGTGAAATAACTTAACTGGAAAAGAGAATCTAGTAGTAATCATCTGGAGATCAGTGGCTTAGCAGTAAAAATGATGTGTAATCTGTTGATAGTGAGTCTGGGTTCCTGAGCTGTGAAGTTAATTTTTTAATAACATTTTTAGTCAAATGGTAACAGAGTTCTCATTTTTGCAGACTCTGTTTCATTTGAAAACAACAGTGAAGACTTCCGTCAAATCAAATAAATATTGAAAAGGCATTTACTGTGTGTATTTTGGTAGCAGTTACCAAAAATAATAGCTAATATAAATTTAGTACATTATCTTTCAGGTAACATATTAAGAACTTTACATGTATTATCACAGATAAGGAAGCTACTCTTTAGAGAGGTCAGGTAGGTTGCCCAAGGAATATGGCTGGCAAGTGACAGAACCAGTATTTGAACACAGAACAGTTTCTCTTTGGGATCTGGCTTCTTAACAGTTACTCTAATACAGTTTTCCTAAAAAATTACAACCACTGAGGTTGTGTTCTCTGCCTGTAAGCTCACTTTCAGTGAAAGAGATGGCTAGATACAGACATACAGAGCAAGCAAAACACTAATGAAGAAAGCAAATCATAGATGCAAACAAACTATAAAATAAAGCCAAGCAAAGCATAATACAAAAGAGATGAAAGAAGGGATGATTCCTAATAGGAAAGCTATATTCATTCTGCCTTACAGGAGCCAGAAGAAGTTGTTCCACATGCTCCTAGCTCTCCTTTACCTTTTTTTTTTTTTAAATATTTGAGAGAGAGACAGAGAGAGACAAAGTGTGAGCAGGGGAGGGGCAGAGAGAGAGGGAGAGACAGAATCCGAAGCGGGTTCCAGGCTCTAAGCTGTCAGCACAGAGCCCCTGTGGGGCTCGAACTCACGTACCGCAAGATCATGACCTGAGCCGAAACTGGACGCTTAACTGACTGAGCCACCCAGGCGCCCCTCTCCTTTACCTTTTTAAGCTACTCATTTTTCTCCATCTTGTCTGAACCCCTGTCTGTGATAGATGCTGCCGATTATCTTTCGGTATTTGTTTTTCTTTCTAAATAAACAGATATAGTGATGTTTTCTTTTGGCACATGCCTATCTGGAAGAGAAACTAAATTTCAATGTGAATAAATTCTGACTTTTGAAATTTAAATAGAAGTGTATTTCCAACTTACAGAAAGTTTTCTTAATGGAAGTAGTTAGTATGCTCTTTCACTTTCCTCCTTAGCTAGGAAATAGAGCTGGAGAAGTATCTGAGACCATGAAGTGAACTTGGGAGTGGAGGATTCATGTGGGGGAGCGGTGAAATCTACAAAGTCTGACACAATGGATCGCCCTTCTTTCCATTCTGGAAATGCTTCCTGGAATGCATTCTGGAATGCTTACCTCTAAAATTTCACTTAAAAATTATTACCTCGTAATAATAATCAAAATTTTGTACTTCCAGCTTTCTAATACTTATACTAAATCAATTTCAAGCCAATCTACCCTCCTTATTTGGAGTTTATGAAATCAGAGTTTATTAACTTAATATTCTTCCACGCTGGCATGTTAAGTTCCTTATTAGTTCCTCAGATTTATTAAGAACATGGCATCTGGCCCTCATATTTCCCCTCCACCGTAACTCCCATCACCACCATATATAACTGCAATGTTCCTAGACCTATTACCTACACTATGCTTAAACACTACCTACCTATCTATCTTCTCTAGAACTATCCTATACGAAGGGCTGGGAATAGCAATAAGCACTAGCCATGAACACAACTAGGTCCTAGATCTTGATTTCCTAATACCATTTTCCACTAACAGAAGTAATTATCTATGGATAAATGGCAAAGTTCAGAGCTGATAAAATGAAACTGTTATATCTTTTTGTGCCAGAAAGCAAAGAAGTGCTCAAAGAACAACGAGGGCATGCCAGAAATGCTTTGAAGCCAACTTCAATGGGCTTCCCACTGTTAAATGTCCCTTTGTTAGTATCAAAATATAGTCAATTTTCATTATTCACAGATTCCATATTTGCAAATCTGCCTACTCCCTAAAATTTATTTGTAACCCCCAAATCAATACTCATTACACTTTCACAGCACTCACAGGAATACAAACAGCAAAAACTTTGTGTTGTTTGATGTACATGTTCCCAGTTGACGTCGAACATAACCCCTCACCTTCCTGTTTGAGCTCTCATACTGTAAAAAACTATCTTCTTCACAGTCCATTTAATGCCATGATTTTCACATGTTATGCTTTTCACTGATGAATACACTGTTTAAAATGGCCCCTAAGCATAGTCCTGAAGTGCTATCTAGTGTTCGTAGGCACAAGAAAGCTGCAAAATGTCTTTAAGTAGAAAATAGTGTGTTAGATAAGTTTCAATAAGGCATGAGTTATAGTACTGTTGGGTGAGTTCAAACTTAATGAGTCAACAAAATATATTAAATAAGTCCCCTTTAAACAAAAACTCACCCACAAGATTACTTATTGATCAGTGAATTAAAATATTCTAACCAGAGGCTCAAAGGAACCTAGCCTTGTGTTTTCCCTAGGAGGAATGCTTGAATATTTGTAATTCATTGTTCATGGCAACTTTATGGAACGTGGAACTACCACAAAGATTGAGAATCAACTGTAAATAAAAACAACAACAGATTGTAACCTATTGAATAAAATAGGAAACCACGAATCCATAAAAATACAATTTATTTAATTAATTGGAAGTCTGATGAAAAAGAGGATATTTCATGGTCTCAGAGTTGTTTGCTACCAGATATTTATTAAATGAAACTATGTACCACCTGGTAGGGTGCAAGAGAATGTACATGTCTTCTGTAATATTCCCACAAAAGTTGCATATTCTCCATATAATCATGAGGAAACACCAGTCAAGCCCAAAAGTTTCAAGGTTATGACATCAAGGAAAGACTGAACAACTCTTCCACAATAAAGGACACTAAAATGACATGACAACACAAGATTCTGGATTGGGTCGTTTTGCTATATAAAAACAAGCAAACAAACAAACAAACAAACAAACAAAACACTATTGGGACAACTGTCAAAACCTGAGTAAGATCTGGGGATAAGATCGTGGTAACATATCAGTTTCGATCATCTTATTTCTATGCCTGTGTTGTGTTTATGTAGGAGAATTCTTATTTTGTAGGAAATAGGAGTGATTAGAGCATTCACTTAGGGTAGCAACTTACCCTAAGATGGTTCAGAAGAAAAAGTGCTTTGCACTGTACTTCCAGTTTCTCTTGAAGCTTGTGATGCTTTCAAAATTAAAGTGTTTTAAAAAAATGGAACTATTAGTTTAAGGAAAAAAAATTATATATGCCATGTATCTTACCACACAAACAAACTATATCATCATTAATTTTTTCTTAAATAGTAAGTCAGGGAGTTTTATTTTCTGAAGAATAACACATGATTTTGTAAGGCTAATGTGATCGTGTAAATTAATTTATACCAAATAGCACCATAATGTACCCAGTGGCATGGAGTGGCTTATTGGCCTATGACCCCCACATTATGGGCCATTTCTGGGGCCCTATCCTTTTGCCCTTAACCTTCATTTTTATGTAGTTGGTTCTTTTATTTAAAATACTTTCTTGGTTTTTAAATAAAACTCTCAAAGGGAGTTTTCTATAGAAATTCTGAAATATATTTGTGCCTCATAGAACAAAAGAAATTCTGTGCTTGTGCTTGCCTAATGCAAAGCTCCATATAGCAGTCTGTAGCCTTTTTTCCTCCAATTTGTACCTATGAATCTCAAATTCATAGGCTTACAGATCAAATTTCTTCACCCTCTACCTTCTATATTGGACAAGGCAATATAAATGCTCAGGAGTCAATCTATATGCTTACAGTAGTATCTATCTGCTACTTCTTAGGCATATGGACTTTGTTCCCAGGGGTCACTTGCAAACTAGATCCACATAAATGTAAAAACATTCACATTACCTAGGTTATTATTAGTGTTCCATTTTGAAATAAGAATCCTGTGCTAATTTATTTGAAAATCCTACCATCCCCAAAACATTTATTCAGCCAACATTCCCCAAAGAAATTTTTTTTAGTAACCAGGCGATATAGATGGCATTTGTATCAAATGTAATCATAGAATCTCTGTCAGTTGGGCATCATGATTTAAACTTAAAAAAAAATGCAGTTGGGCTGATGTTGGTAGTGATACATTTCTCAGGTCTTTTTATTCTTTCACATTCTTCTGTCTAGTGGATTTACTTCTATCTATTCTTTTTTTTTTTTTTGCTATAGTAATGCAATTTTCAAGGTCCTGAGTTTCTTTCTCATGCACAGTGATTGCTATTCTTATCCCAAAGGATTCTTCAGTGAGATACTATTTGATTTTAGTGCTCTTTTTTCCCTGAATCTAATATGTGTGACTATATTTTATTGTTCATTTTAAAAAGGTTAATAATACAAAAAATTATAATGGCATATATTGAACTCAAAGTAAAAGAATTTTAAAATATCATTGATAGTATAACCACTTCTTGCTATATTCTAAAAGCCTGTATTTAAGTTATGAGAATATAGCTGTGTTTCTCAGTTTAGGCTTCAGTTGAAAATTCCTTTGGGGGTGCCTGCCTAACTCACAGTGTGACCCCTTTTTTCTGAGACTTGTATCCTTGTGATTGTACTTATCATTTATTGAGCCAGGGGGGCAAAACAGACTCAAATTTAGTCAAACTTATTCTTCTCTTATAGTTTTAGAATTGCAATGAAGAAAAAATATGCCAGCCTTGGCTGGACTCATGACTGGGGGAGAAACTTAATAAACATGGCGGGGGGGAACTGTAGATGTGAAAAATTAAAGAAAGCAAATTTAGGCTGAACGAAGCTGATATGCAGTGAGAACCAGACACAGGGGATCAGACACAGAACAGAGAAGAATCTCCTAGATCCCTGATGGATCAGTTGTTCTTAGATTCTATAAGATTCCCAAAAAATTTTTTTCTTTTTTTGGCTAAGCCATTTTGAAAATTTTTAACTATATTTTAAGACACAAGAGATAGAATGCCAAATTATTCACAGCCTTTGAGCTTCAGATCCAATGATGATATCAGACAAGTAACAACTCTATAGAGAAAGATTCAGCTATACCCAAATTCCTGGCCACTCCATCCATAATATTAAGAAAGAGATAGGAATCCAACATTGAAGGACTGTGTGAGGTGAAGGGTACAAGAAAAATGATTTTTACCCAAATCTGCTGAATAGATCCCACAAGTCACAGTATTTCACTGTTAGAGAAAAGTCCATATTTCTATGACTATACATACACACAATAATGAGAACCCACCATACACACACACACACACACATACACACACATATTAATACATATAGCCTACATATTGTATATGTATATATGCATATATAAAAAGAGTATGTATATATAGCCATCATAGAATATGTATGTTTGTATATAGCATATATGTAATCATACACATTCTATAATAACATTGATAACTAGATATTATAACTATTGTGACCATAGTATTTAGCTTATCCCCAATCATATCAGTTTTATGCCAGTGTCTGGCATAATTTCACACAGCATGCCATGAACTCACAAGAGTATCCATTTTGAATGACAAATGTTATGGTCACCCAAATGCACATTCATTTTAAACTGTAAAAACATAATATAGTTAGGTGTAAACTGTTGTGTTGCACATTTAAAACAAAAATAAATTAGTAGTTTAAATCTGTAATAATTCTATGTAATATGAATTTTATGACCCAAAGTTATAAGAACTGGAGTCTCTCATATGTTGTATCTTCCAGGTTGCCTCATAATCTCTCCACAATGTTCCATAAAGACTTTTAAAATATAATGAGATAATATATAAAGACATTCATCCAATGGGATACACAAGTTATAGATTATCAATTACAAGTGCTGTGGCATTAGACTAAAAAAAGGAAAGAACCAACAAGGAAGAATAGGCAGAATGATTCCTTGAGCTCACTAAGGTCTAAAAATACTTTGTATTTACATCAGCCAAAGTAGTAAGACCCTAATACAGGGGACATTGGGTAGAGTGCTCAGAGTATAGTGGCATTAAAAGTGAGTCCAAATTAACCTTAAAATAAAGGCTCCAATGGACTTTCCCCAACAATCTTCACACCAAGTTTAAAAAGGTCAAACTAATTCCACGTAATTAACTACAATCCAAAACCAGCTCAACAGTATTTAAAGGAATATCTCGACATCCAACAGCCAATAATGTATGGCTCATAACATCTAGTATGTAGTAAAAATCACTAGGCATGTGTAGAAATGGAAAAATATGAATCAAAATAATGAGAAAAACAAATCAATTTAAACAGTCCTACAAATGTCACATATGATAAAAATAACAGATACAATTATTAAAACATCTACTATAAATAAACTTAATATATTTAATAAAGTACTGGGAAATATGAACATGATGAGGAGAGAAATACAAGATTTAAGAGTCCCAAATAGACCTTCTCGAAATGAAAAATATAATAACTAAAGAGAAAATACACTGGATGTGATTTACAGATCAGAGACTTGGAAAGAAAGAAATCAGGTAATTTGAGGACATAGCAAAAGAAATAATCCAAATTTAATATACAAAGGAAAAAAAATGAAATATTGAAAAAATGAACAGAGCACCAAAAACATGTGGGAAGTTTCAAGGAACCTAATCAGTGTATAATTGGAGGCACAAAAGAATAATAAATGGGGAAGACAGAAGTATTTGAAAAAATAATGTACAAAATTTGCCAAAAGGATGCAGGTCCAAGAAATTCAAGGCAGAAGACACATTTTCAAAAAATTATGTTTTTTATCTTACCTTCCCACATTTGATAATATTGTTGTCTATTTCTACATATGCTAGAGATCCCATAATGCCAATTGTTTTTTTAATTAAGCAACAATAAAATATATTTTCCAGCATATTACCATTTCTGACATTTCATTCCTTTGTATGGGTCTAATTGCTCATATAGTATCATTTCCCTTCAGCCCCAGAAATTAATTTTACATTTTTTAGAGGGTAACTTTGCTCATGAAGAGTTCATAATACTTTCATTTATTTGAAAAAATCTTTAATTTGCCTTCCTTTTTGAAGACATTGTCTAGGTTGACAAATTTGGTTTCTATTTTGGCACTTAAGAGATGGCCCTCCTATTGTCCTGAAGCTTGTATTGATTTTTCTGATAAATCAAAGTAATTACTTATCAGTGTTTTCCTGCACACAATGTATCTTTTTCTATGACGGTTTTTAAAATTTTCTTTTAATACTTTATTCTCAACAATTTGACTATCTACCTGTGTGTTTCTTAATGTTTATTTGCTTGATATTCCTTATATTTTTTGGTTTGGAAAGTTAACATTTATCATAAAATTTGGAAAATTTTTAGCACTATTTCTTCAAAATTTTCCTTCCCCAATTTCTCCTCTATTTTTTGAATTTCAATTGCATATGCTTTTTTCAAATCACTGAGGCTTAGTTCAATTTTATAATTTTTTTTTGTCTGCATCAGTTTCTGTTCCCCACTCTTCATGTTTATTGATTTTTTTCCTACTGTATCCAATTTGCTATTAAGCTCATCCATGAAGATTTCAATTCAGATATTGGACTTTTCTGTTCTAGAATTTTGATTTAATTTTCTGTGAATATCTAATTTCTCTGAGATTACCCATCTGCTTGTTCATTATGTCCATTTTTCCTTTATATTATTAAAATATTTAAGATCACTTTTAAAGTTCATTCTTCCTAACACTAACATTTCTCTTATCCTATTTTATTTATTTATTTTTCTTGATTTAGATCATATTTCTTGAGTCTCATTTTACATAGGTCTAGTAATTTTTATTGTATTCTGAACTTTGTGAATGGTACATTGATGGATGTTTGTTGTTTTCTTTTTTAAAGTGTTGAATTTTGTTTAAGTGTTCAATTTTGTTCATGAGGGCAGTTAATTTACCAGCAGATCAACTTGTGTTTTAACTTTGTTGAGGGGCACCTGGGTGGCTCAGTCAGTAAAGCATCAACTCTTGATTTCAACTCAGGTCATGATCTCACAGTTTGTGAGATCAAGCCTCATGTAGGGTTCTGTGCTGACAGTGAGGAACCTGCTTGGGATTCTCTCTCTCTCTCTCTCTCTCTCTCTCTCTCTGTCTCAAAATAAATAATCTTTTAAAAAACAAAACAAAAAAACTTTGTTGAGAAGGGGCTGGTGTGCCACACTCTAGAACTAGAGTATTTCTATTCATAATACCTGCCTTTTCAGGAGTCTCGACTGATTGCCAAGGTTTCCCCAACCTGATTGATTAGACCTCTAACATTTTTCAGTACTATGAGATCTCTGAAATTTCTGTTCAGCTAATATTTCACTAGCTCTTCTCTGCCATGCTTTACAAAAATTTTACTTGTATTTATGATCTTAGCATTCATCCAAAGAATTAATGGTACTGCTGTAACAATTTTTGGAGCTCATTCTCTGTGTTCTTCTCACCTCTATGAGACTGTTCCCACACCAAATTGAGCTCCTTCAGTAGCCCCAAACTCAGCTTTAACTTCTCAGTTCAGTAAGACCACCCTAATGTACTTGGGCTCTACTTTCCTGCACTGTTGTCCAGAAAGTGCATCCAGGGGAAAATCCTGGGAAGTCATGAAGATTACCCTGTTCTTTTTTTCTTTTTCTTTTTTTAAGTAGGCTTCATGCCCAGCATGGAGCCCGATGTGGGGCTTGAACTCACAACCCCTGAAATCAAGACCTGAACTGAGATCAAGAGTTGGACGCTTAACTGACTGAGCAACCCAGGCATCCCAAAGATTACCCTTTCCTTAGGAATCATAGTTCTCCACTATGTAGAGTAAAATGCCTGAAACAAGCTTCATATAGTTTGTCCAGCTTTTTATAGCTCTTTATGTCAGGAGGGCTAGACCAATATTCATTATTCCAGCATGGCAGAACAGAAGTCCACCTTAAAACAATTTTAAATCATAGGGTAGATGGTTTATTTTCTTCTCACTCCCCAAGTGAATTGCAGCTTAATCTCCACAATGAGAGTGATTGTTACTTTTATCAAGCAAAGAAGATTTAAAAGAAACTTCAAAGAAGATTTTGGAAGTCTTACATTCTACTTTATCTTCAATCTCTCTACAACTGCTAATGCTGATGTAAACTCCAGTTGGAGAATTTGGCTTTTCCAAATCTCCAAGCTCTAAATCAAGAGCCCTCAGTCAATGTGAATTTCAGGCTGTAGATGGAAAACACTGCTGTCAGATATGCTGAATTGTCTTCTCTTTTCACTTTCAGATAGATCTTACTTCAAAGAAAGCTTTTATCATGTAATTCTAAGACCTACAGGAAGTACAGTCTTGAGTTATGTTAGATCAGAGTTCTGGCTCTGTGATTCTCTTGGTTTCATTCTTCTTCTGTGTATTAATTTCATTGCCTAGTTAACTTCCTTCATGATGGCAACATGACAGCAATATTTCTAGCCTTTACATCTATACATCACACCACATTAGACGAAGAAGGCAATTTGTGTAACAGAATTTCCATGAAAAGTCTTGACATGGAACCCAATGATTGGCTTAATCTAGTTCCCATGTTCCATCATTAGCCCAGATAAATTCCCAAAGGAGGCTGAGTGCTCTGGAAAAGAGAGTAGCAGCTGAATTCTTGGGGGGGAATCATCATGTTTATTACAGTTGTAGTCTGATTTTATTTGTTTTATGTTGTATCATAAGCAATTTTTTAATCTTTAAAATTTTTTGTTAACATCATTTGATACAATAGACTATACTTCACAGATTCCTATGATGTTTTGAAAACTGAATTATTTTCTTGAAATTTCAATGCTTAAGAATATCTTCCAAAGGATCTTAAAATAATTCCTGGGAATAACTTGTTTCAGAGGATTTTTTTTTTTAATTCTAACCATGTCACTATGAAACAGGTTAAAGAAGATATCATTAACTTACCCACAATTTAAAAATAAAATAATTATGTCATAATATGCTTAAATGGCTAGGCCAAATTCATAGAGAGACTAAATCAGTACAATGTCAGTTATCACACCAAAATTTTACTCATCGGACTATACCAAATTTAAACATTCATGTTTTAGAGAAGATAAAATCATAATTTCAGTCAACTTAGTCAAGTTTCAAATAAAGAATTCCAACTTTTTTCAAACTGTTGAAGGCAAGATATTAATCAGTCAAAGGGTATACAATGGAACTTCATTTGTGAAGGTTAATTTATAGCACATTTTAAAGATATAAAATCCTTTGTCCTACTGTGCTGTTAATCATTATCTATAAATTATTATGTTCTATCAGATATGCATCACTCATTTCTCAGAAATTCTTTCTGTATCACTAATTTGATACTCAGTCCTTCATCCCTCCCTGTCCTCTTTACTCGCTCCGTCCATTCTCTTCTTCCTCCCCACCCACACCTATTAACTCTGCCTCAAAGACATAAAAAGGTAAGATGGAAAGATACGAGCACCAACAATTCATAAAACCCTACCACTATACCAAATAATACTGTATTACTTATAATTGTAATCCCAACTATATTCATTCTATTTTTTGCCAGGACATTGCACAACATACTGTACTACTCTACCTCAGTTATATAAATATGTCCTACATAGGTCTCATCCCCAAATCCCCATATTTATTCTTAAGAGTCAAAAATAAATCGGTTATGTGGAGTACTTAGCACAATATATGCACAATAAATACGAACTATCTTTATTAAGTGATATAAAAAAGTACATATATGTTTATTAAATTATATCTGAAGCAGTTCTTAAAATCTAGAATAAAAATTCCAACCCAAAACTCACCTAGTGAAAAGCTATACTGCTTCCTGTTCTTAGGTGTTCTTTGGTTAGCAGATGGCACTATTTTTCATAGAAAATTAGCTTTTCTACTATTTTCCTCAGGAATCTGGGCTATCCCTGTCTAGAAATTTCAGGGGGAAAAAAAATCCAGTGGAGTCTATGACTGAAGCTGTAAGGAATACAATAGGGGAAGCTGAAATGTGTACGAGAAAGAGATTTGGTGATTAGAAGAGCCTGAAAATTAGTATTACTAAGCTATAAGCATTTTAAAAGAATAAGATTCTACTGGTCTTTTGAGCTGCTTGATTCATCCCATTACTTTATTCAAAAAAAAAATAAGAACAGCTGAAAATTGCACAAGATGGAATGTTTTGCATGAGGCCAAAGACTTTGTAACCTTAAGTAAGATTAAAGAGCTTTTCTCTAGAGGATCAACTTAGACATACCCTGAAGTGTTTTCCTGGTCCTCTGACCTGAGACAGAGCTCTCTAGCTCAGCCTCCTACTGAGCTAGCTGGTTACCACCCCCTCACTGTGGGGCAGAATTAATTAGTGTCTCTGAAACTTTTCCAAGCTACTGTCCAAAGGACATACATAACAGTGGCCCCTCAAGCATAATCATCCTGTCAACCTTTTACCACCCCATGGCCCATTTACACGGCTGCTGTTTTAACACTTATAGTCCTGCAGTAAATTTAGCACAGCAACATGCAAAGTGTTATTATTCTCCAGAGAGAGCATATGTAATATTTTCCTTTGCAGATTAGCAGCACTAAATGTACTCTTTCCTTCTTGCTATTCAGGACAGCCTTGTATTTTGGCATGCAACCTTAATAGAAATGTTTTCCGAAGCATCCGAAACACAAACAGCATCAGAACAATTTCCAGGCAGGGCACCAAATGAGTGCCTGTCGGAATAGGGGATCACGAGCTGTAAAGGGATTGAAGACAACTGTATGCACACCATCCATCATGTTTCTGTCTGAGGCAAAGAGTGAGGAGAGTTTGTCGCCTCTGCTGCTCCTGGGAGTGCAGAGCCTATCAATCTAGCCATTTCAGCAATGTCCGATATGCCTTTCACTCCACTCGCTTGGTAGATCTGGAGCCTTTCTGCAGACGATCCCTGCCCTTCCATCTGCTTTGGCATCTGTGCTAAGGGTAGGAGCAAAGCTTCACAGCTGTGGTTTCCCTTGCTCAAGCCTCCAGGACCAACTCTGCAGATGCTCTAAGCACATTATAATTGGGATATTCTTTCAACCGCTGCTCACGTACTCCTTTTGAGTAATGCAGAGATGAGAATAAAACCCATCAGAAGTAATCCTGAAAAGGGAGGATTCTCCTCTTTATACAAAGAGCCACAGCAAATTACCAAGGCAAACAACTTACCAAGATTTCTGCTAAGGATAATTCAAATAACCAATGATCTTCTATGGAAGGGGTAGGAAAAAACACTCTATGGTATTAAAAATTAAGAAAAAAAAAGCAGAGCAACTTAGTTTGGAAATTTTTGATTCTATAATCTGTTGTGTATGTTGTATATGTGTGTGTATTTATGGAAATAACACATGCTTATTTAGAAACTTGGGAAAGCATGGATAATTATTTAGAATATGGATTGAGAAATTATAGCCTGTGGGACAAATCCAGCCCATTGTCTATTTTTATTTTTATCTTATTTTTTAATTTACATTCAAGTTAGTTAGCATATAGTGCAATAATGATTTCAGGAATAGAATCCAGTGATTCATCCCCTATGTATAACACCCAGTGCTCATCCAAAGCGTCTTCCTTAATGTCCCTTACCCATTTAGTCCATCCCCCACCCACAGCCCCTCCAGCAACCCTCAGTTTGTTCTCCATATTTAAGAGTCTCTTATGTTTTGTCCCCTCCCTATTTTATATTATTTTTGCTTCCCTTCCCTTATGTTTACTGTTTTGTATCTTAAATTCCACATATGAGTGAAGTCATATGATATTTGTCTTTCTCTAATTTCGCTTAGCATAACACACTCTAGTTCCATCCACATTGTTGCAAATGGCAACATTTCATTCTTTTTGATTGCCAAGTAATACTCCATTGTATCTATATACCACATCCTCTTTATCCATTCATCTGTCAATAGGCATTGGTGCTCTTTCCATACTTTGGTTATGTCAATAACACTGCTATAAACATTGGGGTGCATGTGCCCCTTTGAAACAGCACTCCTGTATCCTTTGGATAAATACCTAGCAGTGCAATTGCTCCGTGGTAGGGTAGCTCTATTTTTAGCTTTTTGAGGAACCTCCATACTGTTTTCCAGAGTGGCTGCACCAGTTTGCATTCCCGCCAGCAGTGCAAAAGGGATCCTCTTTCTCTGTATCCTCGCCCAACACCTGTTGTTGCCTGAGTTGTTAATTTTAGCCATTCTGACTGGTATGAGGTGGTAGCTCATCATAGTTTTGAGGATGAGTGATGTTGAGCATCTTTTCAGGTGTCTGTTAGCTATCGGATGTATTCTTTGGAAATGTGTCTATTCATGTCTTTTGCCCATTTCTTCATTGTATTATTTGTTTTTCGGGTGTTGAGTTTGATAAGTTCTTTGTAGATTTTGGATACTAACCCTTTTTCTGATATGTCATTTGCAAATATCTTCTCCCATTCCATCGGTTGCCTTTTAGTTTTGCTGATTGTTTCCTTCACTGTGCAGAAGCTTTTTATCTTGATAAAGTCCCAATAGTACATTTTTGCTCATGTTTCCCTTGCCTCCAGAGACACGGTGAGTAAAAAGTTGCTGCAGCCTAGGTCAAAGAGGTTTTTGCCTGCTTTCTCCTTGAGGATTTTAATGGCTTCCTGTCTTAATGTTTAGGACTTTCATCCATTTTGAGTTTGTGGTCCAGGTTCATTTTTCTGCATGTCACTGTCCATTGGCTGAAGAGATTGTCTTTATTTCATTGGATATTCTTTCCTGCTTTGCCAAAGATTAGTTGGCCGTATGTTTGTGGGTCCATTTCTGGGTTCTCTATTCTGTTCCATTGCTCTAAGTGTCTGTTTTTGTGCCAGTACCATACTGTCTTGATGATTACAGCTTTGTAATACATCTTGAAGTGCGGGATTGTGAGGCCTCCAGCTTTGGTTTTCTTTTTTATGATTGCTTTGGCTATTTTGGGGTCTTTTCTGGTTCCATACAAATTTTAGGATTGTTTGTTCTAGCTCTGTGAAGAATGTTGGTGTTATATTGATAGGGATTGCAGTGAATATGTAGATTGCTTTGGGTAGTATCCACATTTTAACAATATTCATTCTTCCAATCCATGAGCAAGAATATTTTTCCATTTTTTTTGTGTGTCTTCTTCAATTTCTTTCATAGGTTTTCTATAGTTTTTAGTGTATACATTTTTCACCTCTTTGTTTAGGTTTGTTCCTAGGCACTTTATGGTTTTTGTGCAATTGTAAATGGGATTGATTCCTTGATTTCTCTTTCTTGATGCTTCATTATTGGTTTTTAGAAATGCAACCTATTTCTGTGCATAGATTTTATGTCCTGCAACTTTGCTGAATTCGTGGATCAGTTCTAGCAGTTTTTTGGTGGAATCTTTTGGATTTTTCACATAGAGTATCATGTCATCTGCAAAGAGTGAAAGTTTGACTTCCTCCTTGACAATTTGGATGCCCTTTATTCCTTTGTGCTGTCTGATTGCTGAGGCTAGGACTTCCAATACTATGTTGAATAACAGCCTATTGCCTACTTTTATGAGTTGAATTTTATTGGAATACAATCAAGCCCATTTATGTACTTACTGTCTATGTCTGATTTCATGCTACAGCTAGAGGATTGCCCAGTTGTGATAGAGACAAGATGGCCAGGAAAGCCTAAAATATTTATTATCTAGCATTTTAGAAGAAAACAAAAATAATTCATAATCTTATAACTCAAACATAACCACAGTTATGCTTTTACATAATGATCTCTCCTCTTTAGGCCCTTAAGGTAAAGAAATATACCGTTCTCTGAATTGCACTTTAAATCTTCTTTAAGAGAAAGAACTAGTCAGATCCAAAGCAACATATCCATGTTTCCTAGTGAATGAAAAAAACAGATCCATGTTTCCTAGTGAATGAAAAAGCCAGCAAATAGCAGCAAATCAATCTTTCTTCTTCACATGGGCACCCTCCTTTCTGCTGCTTCCTATCTTCCCTAGAGACTGGCCAATGGTGAAGTCTGCATTCGAGCTGAGGCGGGGAGAGAAAGCTTTTTAGGCTTTCAGCCTAAGTAGTTTGCTTTGGCCTAGGTTAACAAAGAACACTTTATCTTGGAGTTTTGGACCCGAACCTAATGTCACAGTTAAAATTCAAAGTATGAACTCAGCGATGCATAAACACACACAAGTTTTATTTTTTTCTAATATGTAACATCGATTTTTTTTCAAAGATCACCCACACCCCCACAACACATGCATCTTACAGTTAGCAATTAGTAATATGTCAGTCCCAGTAATTTCGGTATTTTTGTAAGTCATGTTCGAGTTTTCATCATGAAAAAACTGCAAACATCTGTGGTGAATCACTGCAGAGATGAGCACGGGATGGAGGGGAGAGATCTATTCCTTCTAACTTCCTTTTCTCCTTCCTTGCACTCGCTTGTGTTGATAAGGGGAGAGCAAAGTGTGACATTCACCACACATTCTTGGTGGGGGAAATTATGCTTTGTGTCTGTCTCTTCTGGCTCCTGATGCTAGTCCAACTCACAATCGTGTCTACAGAGTCAGTACGGGCATGTGGGGAAACCCTGTCTAGATACATAAGACCCAGCTCTACACAGCTCCCATGATTTCAGGGGTCTGTGTGAGAGACTCAAATGACACTTCTGTCTGTTCCCTACTCCAACTGGCAGCCACATATACACATTCTTCTAATGAAAATGCCTATCTGCTGCTCACTAAAGCGGCCTCTGATA
Organism: Acinonyx jubatus; assembly: GCF_027475565.1. Lineage (NCBI taxonomy): Eukaryota > Metazoa > Chordata > Mammalia > Carnivora > Felidae > Acinonyx > Acinonyx jubatus. The sequence continues at coordinate 47,114,089 of NC_069391.1, forward strand.
AGCCAATGAAACTTCATCTCCTCTCTATGGTCCCATTTGAAGGTAGACATGGATTGATAGGATCCTTTTCCCTGACTCAGAGGAGTTATATGGGATGAGGGAGAAGGCAGGTAGAGAAGGGGCTTTTTTTCCCCCACTTCTCATATGCTACACCCCTACAATATCCTTCTGGCATTTTCTCTCTATGCTTGGATTTTTGAAATGTTACTAAGTTACCCTGAATAAAAACTCTGTGTAAATACTATGGAGTGGCTTGTTTTGCATTTCGGTCCCCAAGTGCCTTCTCAGTTAGGGGGATACTTTCCTGTCCCTCCTCCACCTTCTAACACCAGAGTTCACTGCAATGCTCTGCAAACTCTGTGTTGGGCTGTCTACCATTTCTATCTCCAAATCCCCAACACCTAAAGATTAATACTCTCCACATGACAGATACGTCAGCAATGGACATAATCCTCCATATTTTATATACTATCCTTGTAACGATTCCCAAAAGCGAATCTTCAATTTCAAACTTACTCCTTTGAATTTGGTAAAGCACAACATCTCTTTCACCGTAAGTTATAAGCTATTTTACCAGCAATCTCTGAAATCGTTGGTAATACAAGGGAAAATAAAAGGGTCTCTATTGATTACTTGCATCCTCACGTTATTCTAGCTGATAATAAAATTATGCTTCTCTTTTCTTTGCTATGTTCCAGGTATGAATATTGCAGAACCTAGAAAGGAGTGCTGAGTCAAGAAAGCACTAGGGTTACAAATTCTACCGTATCTCCTGAAATTTCTCAAGTTGTAAAACAGGAAACTCCTTTTAGCCAAACTCTTACTTGATCAATGTTCATTCCAATGTCATTATATTTGTTCTTCTGAGATTTTTTTTTTCAAACTCTAAATGAAGGCACAATTTGAAGGCTCAGTAGGAGAGAGAAGTAGATACAATCTACTTGGAATTCAGTGGTTAGTGTTGTTATATGAGTACTATCAAAAGAGATTATTTAGGCTATTAAATTTGTTGCTTTTAAAGGACCTACACTAGACAGAGACTCGATGTAAAAGAAAGACTGATAGTTCTGACTTCTAAATCATAAAGTTTCAGTCTTCCACTCAAAATCTGGACATACAAAAATCTGCAAATCTTTCTAGAAAATAAGAGTGTGTTGAATGCATGTTTCTATATTGACAGCTTGATGAGAAGATATTGGTTCTTTGAAATGTATTCATAGCTAACGAAAGATCATCAGCACATAGAATTGTCAGATACCTTATTACAATTCATTGTGCCAACATAGCATCAGGGTAGAACTGAGTAAAAGAAAAGCTTCCCCATTTGCCATATCCTTAGTTACTGTCATTCTTTTGCAGTTCCTTGATTCTGCTATACAGGAATCTATTGTAGAGAAGGAGGTCTTTTTCAGAGATGGAAACTCATAGACAAGTAATAGGCTCCACATAACCTCTGTTTGAAATGATGAAAAGGACTAAATATGTTTTTTTGTGAATATTTCACTTTGTACAACTCATAAAGACATCATTTCGGTTGTCTTTCTGATTAAAAAAATTAAGTAGAGCATATAATAGATGTTGATTATGGCATCAGAGAATGAGGTTTTTAAAAATCCATTGAAGAAATTCAAAAGATCATGAAACCAATAAAATAAGATTGTGCTTCATTTAATATCTATGATGAGAAGGAGCATTTACTGAGCATTTGCTTCCCAGTTCTATTTGAAGTATTAGTTTTATTAAATCAGTATACTGTCATATTAATATGTTAATCTGTAATATATATTAATATTAAATTATGAGATGATAGATGTGTTAACTCACCTTATGATAACCATTTTGCAATATATACAAGTACCAAATCATTATTCTGTATACCATAAACATACACATGTTAGATGTTAATTATATCTTAATAAATCTAGAAGAAAAAGAAAAACTAACTGACTCATCCAGTTGTGTACCTTCTAAGTACTGGAATTTAATTCAAACTCTGGTTGCTCTAGTACCCATCAATTTCTTACAGATTTGATTTGTTAGTATATGTATTCAATCAACAGATATTTATTAACTAGATGATGAGATACAAAGCAAAATTATACATGACTCTTATCCTCAAGGAGTATACAATCTAGTAAGATAAGATGCCCACAGAGGGTAGTAAGCTTTACACCTCTTTGCATTCCCAACACATAGCATATAATACCTGACACTAAGCAGATGCTCAAAAGTGGATGTTATACTGGACATGGCAGCATGCTCTTATCAGAAGTATGAATATACAATGGACTATCACTCAGCCATAAGAGAGAATGAGATCTTGCCATTTGCAACAATATGGATAAACCTGGAAGGTATTATGCTGGGTAAAATAAGTCAGACAGAAAAAGACAAGTACCATGTGATTTCACTTATACATGGAATCTAAAAAATAAAACAAATGAGCAAATAGGCAAAAAGCAGAATCAGACCTCTAACTACAGAGAACAAATCAGCGTTTTGAGAAGAGGGAGGAGTGGCGGTGGGGAGGGGGGGCAGCAAGCGTGGGTATGCAAAATAGGTGAAGGAGGCTAAGAAGTACAAACCTCCAGTTATAAAATAAATAACTCACAGCAATGAAAATCGCAGCACAGGGAATATAGTCAATAATACCATAATAACTTTGTATGGTAACAGATGGTGACTGCATTTACCATGGTGAGCACTGAGTAATGTACAGAATTGTCAAATCACTATGCTATACACCTGAAACTAATATAATATTGAAGGTCAACTATGCTTCAATAAGAAAAGAAAGAAAGAAGGAAGGAAGGAAGGAAGGAAGGAAGGAAGGAAGGAAGGAAGGAAGGAAAGAAAGAAAGAAAGAAAGAAAGAAAGAAAGAAAGAAAGAAAGAAAGAAAGAAAGAAAGAAAGTTTGAAAACAGGGATTTCTAAATCAGATGTGGGGATCAAGGGAGATTTCCAGAGGCAATGATGTCTATGTTAAGAAGATGTGTAAGGGCCATCCAGGCAGCATGCTGTCTGCTATCTGTGATCTTTGTTGCTCAAATCCATATACTCCAAAATATTGTTCCTTAGGAAATTTGTATTCCTTTTGAGGGACTGTCTCATGTGGCTCATACTGGTCATTACTTATTATATGACAATCATAACAAGGTATCCAATTAAGACTTTTTTTTTTTTAATGTTTATTTCTGAGACAGAGAGAGACAGAGCATGAGTGGGGGAGGGGCAGAGAGAGAGGGAGACACAGAATCCGAAGCAGGCTCCACGCTCTGAGCTGTCAGCACAGAGCCTGACGCGGGGCTCAAACTCACAGACCACGAGATCATGACCTGAGCCGAAGTCCGAGGCTTAACCCACTGAGCCACGCAGGTGCCCCAAGACTTTTCTAACTGAGGGGACGCCTGCGTGGCTTAGTTGGTTAAGCATTCAACTCTCAATTTGGCCTCAGATCATGATCTCACAGTTTGTGAGTTCGAGTCCCGCTCTGATAGCACAGAGCCTGCTTGGGATTGTCTCTCTCCCCCTTTATCTGCCTCTCCCCTGCTCGCTCTCTCTCTCTCTTTCTCTCTCAAAATAAATAAATAAACATTACAAGAAATTAAAGACTTTTCTGAGAAGAAAGAACATGGATTCTCAAGGGACAAATATTCTTATTCCCTCTTTGAAATCTCAGAACGTTCCTCATCTATTGTGATAAGCAGGCACCTAGCAAAGAGCACCTTGTGCTATTACTCTGGTTTTAGGGATAAGTGTAGTTTACTCACTCCAGCTGTAAACATGACTCTTTTCTTATACTAATAAAACATAAGCTTTCTGAGGCCATTGTCTTACTTATTTTTGTGTAGCCTCCAGAAATGAGATGAAGTTAGCAACCAATGAAATACTTCTATCAGCTCTACGACCCTGAAGGGTAGCACACACCTCTATAACCAGCATGCATTAGTAAACATTTTTGGTGAGAATGATAACTGTCTAGTATTTTCCTAAAGTGTCATCACATTTAAAATTTTTTGCCTGTTAGGTTTTCAGGCTATAATTTTGAAAACTGCTTTCTATATTATACGGAGGAATGTCTCCCCTCATTTAATACATGTCCAATTGATAGGCACACTCTTACAGAATAATCGTTCTCCCCTTCCCATTAAGTGATATCAGGAAATGATTTTTAAAACCTGGTTTAGTCTTTTCCTGAACAACAAATTCACCATGTTGCCGAAATTATGATTTATTAAAGTGAAAATGAAATATCTCATGCACCACAGCATAATGGATCTTGGTGCTGCTGTTAGTAGTGTTCTTGTCTTATTTCACGCACAGTCTGGCACTTTACCATTATTAGTTAAATAGCTGGAATAATGTATGTAACAAAACAAAGACCACACTCCCAATATTATTGAAATGTGTGTAATTAATCAGTAAACATCTGGGACACTGGCAAAATGTTAGGTCTGACAAAGAAATACAGTTTCATTTGTTTCTGAAAAAAAACATGTTTGTGGAATTGAGAAAACGTCTAATAAACAAGGACAAATCAAGCTGAAGATGTTGTGGCAATCCTGGATGTTAGGCCCAGAAAGTACCTGAAGATGAAAATACACTATTTCACCTTTGCTTTTATCCTCCTATATTTTTTTATTAATATGCATTTGTTATACACACAGTCAGGAGCAGCTTAAAAGAATTCTATGAACTCACTTTTATTAAACCATTGTTTCATAACAATTTTTATAGGACATTTTCATTAAAGCTTTTGAATTGCAGTAAACAGACGAGAGAAGAAAAAATATTTACAAATATACCAAAAATAATAAAACTGAAGACAGACTTCATTAGCAGAACACTCGTCTTTGGAGGCACAAATAAAATGGGAGACAGAGCCTCAAGCATGGTAGAGGAAGAAGGAGGGCTCACCCCTTCTCACTCCAGCAGCCCTCTAGCCATCTCCTACTTTTTTCAGAATAATCCTTCTCCATGCTTAAAAGGGACAAGGTGGAAGTTCTACCAGTCAGCTTGCTGTTGAAGCCCATGAATGTGGTGTCCCTTTAAACACGGCTCAAGTCTTACCCATGCCTAAGAGGGTTGTCTTGGTCAGAAATCATTGGTTGCATTGAAGAGAAACACAGTCACATAGCTAAGTACAATGGGGGAGAAGGGGATGTGGTTGGGCAATTGCAGGAAAATCTCAATAAACCTCAGGAAGAAGGAGAGAACTAGAAATGCAAAGTTATCCAGAACCAAAGCAACAACTCTCTGGAGCTGCATGCCCTTGTCTTTCTCTTCTCTCCTCTCTCCATCTCCCTTCCTTTCCCTTCCCCTCCCCTCCCCTCCCCTCCCCTCCCTTCCCTTCCCTTCCCTTCCCTTCGCTTCCCTTCCACTTTTCTCTAGATATGTCTGCTTTGTTCTTTTCCCCTACAGACCACCTTCTTCTGATATCTTTCTTGAGACACCACTGACTGTGTCAACCCCAGCTCATTCAAGTCCCCTAAAAAGAATAAGCAGAGTAAACTGTGCCTCAGACCCAAATTCCTGGGAAAGATAAGCTAATTGGCTTCTTGCAAACCAAAGGGTAATCTGCTGGATTAGCTGTGGTCAAGGACTAAATCATTTAGTACCAGTGTTGTCCCTCCTAGGGGCTATCAGGGGAATCTGAGATGGGCTAAATTTGACGTAGTTTCAACTGTATATTGTAGGTACACATTCTGCCTTTGCCAGGGCCTCCATAAACTCAGCTCCAAGGGGACCAGAATCTTACCCAACTCCATCTGTGCACACAGATTAAGATGTTAGATATAGCTTTGTTCCCAGAGAATTGACGGACTCAAGTTCTACTACTTATTGTGACAAAAAAAAAAAAAAAAAAAAAAAAAAAATCCTGTTTCCTGAAAACACTCTATTGAATAAGTTTGATTTTGACATCTTTTAGCATGAGATTGGAGCAATTCCTGTATCAGTAAATATCTGGAATACAGGCTTTAATTTCTGTTGCCTGCCTTATTTTACCCACGATGCCCATTCCCTCAAATAACTCTATGAAAAACAACACAATTCAAAATGAAACTCCAGGGGCACCTGGGTGGCTCAGTCAGTTGAGCGTCTGACTTTGGCTCAGAACATGATCTCACGGTTTGTGAGTTCAAGCCCCACCTTGGGCTCTCTGATGTCAGTGTGGAGCCTGCTTTGGCTCCTCTGTCCCCCTCTGTCTCTCTCAAAAACTAAATAAACCTTTGAAAAAAAATAATAAAACTCCAAATAATCTGAAATCAAGGATTATCACCATTTTTCACATTATCAATTCTACAAAATTTCTTAAGAATTACTGTATCTGTTCCCCTTCTTTTTCTCCCTCCCTTTTCATTCTGTTCTCTACCTTCCCTCCCCTTCCTGAACAATTTAGTCCAAAAGACATTTGGTAGAACCCCACAAGGCCGGTATTCACATGGTCGGAGGGAAGTAACAGCAGCCTGGCATTGTGTGCTGGAACTCCAGAGGGATGACTATGACATCTGTGCAAGAAAATGGCCCAGAACCAAGAAGAGAAACTAGGACATCCATGCAGGAGGGCACCTAAGATGGGGTGTCTGAGCCCACGCAGGATGACATTATCCACTCAAGAGACAGTGGTGAAAATGGCCTGGTATTCAAGTCCCAAATGAGGTGAAGAGAGGGCACATTCAAGTGGAGAGGTGCTGAAGGGATCTGGTGCAGGGTATCAAAGCCTAAGCGGGGTAAGGAGGGCATTGAGATAAATGCATGGTGAGGTAGACAATGCAATGACAATGGCAGCTTGGATAAATACTTGAATATGTGACCAAAATGAAGAACGTATCAAGTAAGTACATTGAAGATAAGAGGAACCAATTTTCTCACTGTCAACAAAGAGAGAAATTAGAAAAAACCCTGTGGTGTTGGATTTCAATTGCAAATACTAGAGTTACCACATGGGTTAAAATATACAGAAAGATATATAGAAATGTACATAGATACATAAATACATTTATAGTTAGGTATATAAAAGCTGTAAGTGTAGATGTAATATTCTCTAGTTCTGGCTATTGAGAGAGCTGAACAGCAATACCTCCCAAAAAAGAAGCATACCTACTTCCCAGATCTTCGTTTCTAAAAACCATTCTACGTAATAAGAAATCATGGATGCCTGGAAAAAACAGTTGATCTCAGGATGGGAACAGGCAAATATAAGATTACTCTGAAATATCATTTTTGTGCTAGAAAGTAAGGAAGTATTCAAAGAATGATGAGGACAAGTCAAAAGGAAGGAGAACCTGGATTGAAGATGCTCCTACTAAACCAATCTGGGACAATTTGAGCATCAAAGAAAAGGACATTTATAAATTATAAGCCACTGGATGAAATAGTATTTCATGAAACCCATAGTGATATAAAACATAAATGAATATATTGAAATTTTGATGAGGATCAGAAGCTTATGTAGCCTCAAAGTAATTCTTCACAAAATACCTAATAAGTATAATGAGTATATTTACAAAAGGCAAATGAGTATATTTATAGTGGAAAAGTCTTTCAGATCCCACCTTGATCTAGTAATCAAATGAATACCACATAAAATGGGACAAATAAAAAATGTGTTCCACATGATGGGACGAGAAGGGTATAGCATTATTTCTATGATATTCTTGCCGAAGACACATGTTCTGAATCTCATTCATGAGGATATATCATAAATCCAAATTGAGACATATTCTACAATACAATTGACCGATAATCTTCAAAGTCTGCAAGATCATGAAAATTAAGGAAAGTCTGAGAAAGTGTTTCACATCTGAAGACACTAAATATCAGGACAACTAAACACCGTAAGTGTTTTTGTTTTGTTTTGTTTTGTTTTGTTTTGTTTTGTTTTGTTATAAAGAACTTTATTGGCACAACAGGTAAAACTTGAATAGGAGATTAGATTGCAATAATAAATACAGGTATTTCCTTGATTTTGGTCATTGTATTTTGGTTATATAGAAAAGGATCTATTGGAAAACATGAATATCTTTAAGCTCCAGCACTGTCCAGGTCCAGGGAGCAGGAAATCAGAGACAGGCAACAGAAACAAAACGCATATAGTGATTAAGTATTTGTATTTAAAGTTTTAAGTTTAAATAACCCAGTGTAGAAATAAAAATTCTTCACAATTAATAAAAGAAAATGTATTGAGTACTTTTTGTGAAGACACCATAATATATTTATTATACGTTATCTTAATTTAAAAAAGAAAACAGCTAAGAAAGAATCATGTTTTTCTTTATTTCGAACATGAAAAAAATTGTGCCAAAGAACAGAATCTATTTGCCTAGATTACATCACGTATGCATGTTAAGGCCAATACTATAGTAAATGTTTAGCCACTGGCTCCCCAAAAGGGGGTAAACTCTGCTTTGTAGCATTTGCCAAATTCTGTGTTGTAAACCAAGGCTGATTTCAAGCTACCATCAAACGTGGTCTCTGAGCGCGGTGTTAGGAAGAGATGTACCCAAGGTCTTCTTGCAAGCCAATACAAGCCAGCTTTCAGGACAGCACTAGTTAAGGCTAAGATCTGAAAACAGACAACTGAAGTCCAGAGCCTATTATATCAGAATGCCTGTGTTTAAATCTTCATATAAAAGTTGTACGAACAAAGGAGTATGCATACCTGTCTACGCATAGGGGCCAGACGTCCACAGACGTCTGTCTGAATGAATGACAGACCCCTTACCCCAATAAAGAAATGACAGAAAATCCTCAAGTAAATAAATAGGTCTTCATATAAAGAAAAAAAAAACATGTTAATATAAAGCAGGGACATATTTTCTAAAAAAGGATTAAGGACATATTCCTAAGACAACATAAAAAGAGGATCAAAATAGACTAGAATACTTGGCTAGAGATTTCACCAATTATTAGTGAAAAGAAACAAAAATAATAATACAGATACATAGATGTAGGTAAATAAAAATGAGATAGTGCATTGTTATACGTTATACATTATAGATTATATTAAATTACATGTTGCATATATAATATATAATAGACATGAAGTTGTTTGACATATCGCCCATCCAACCTATGATGGTCATTTTAATTTTTTTTAACATTTATTTATTTTTTAGAAACAGAGAAAGACAGAGCATGAGGAGGGAAGGGGCAGAGAGAGGAGATAAAGAATCCGAAGCAGGCTCCAGGCTTTGAGCTGTCAGCACAGAGCCTGATGCAGGGCCTGAACCCATGGACCGTGAGATCATGACCCAAGCCAAAGTCAGACACATAATCAACTAAGCCACCCAGATGCCCCTATGATGGTCACTTTATGTATCAACTTGACTAGGACGATTCTGGATGTTTCTGTGTCGACGTTTTAAAATGAGAATTACATTTAAAAAAGGTGGACCCAAAGTTGGGAATTATTCACTCTGGTGGGCTATTTCTAATTAGCTTTTCCTTCAGAGTCAAAGAATGACTGTAATTCAACTACCTTTTGACCTTTATGATTTTTATTTTTTTTATTTTTGGGGGAACCATTTAGCTCTCACTGATATATTTCATTCATATCTATTGTATCCATTACAAGAGCGCTACCAGATCAGAAAAACCAATTAATTTATATTTATTGTTTTGTTCCATTTTTTCAGAATCATAGTACTTTGAAAGTTAGAGGAAATAGCACATTCATCTCCGGGCGCCTTCCTACAATTAACTGCTTGTTGTTTACCTGTTGATTACGTGTTTCTTCTGTTTCAGGTCAACAACTGTGGTTCTCCTCTGCTTTTTGCTCTATTATTCCCAAACGTAGTAATTACGGACTGCCTCCTAATTGTGACATCTAGAGTAAATTATGATACAATTCAGTTGTTGCATAAGGGTACCAAGGCTCAGGAAATATAAGAACTCTACCTGAAGACAGGCCCAATGACAGACAATAGAGCTGGGTTTATAATTCTCAGTTCAGAGTTGAGTGGAGGATATTGGCAGCTTTTTACAACTGAATTTTTTCCTTTGGAAAACATCTATCTTTAGCAATCTTCTGTCACATTTTATTTTATATTAATATGGCAAATTATCTTAAAATTATTGGCCATTTTCAATAAATGTCTTTATGTTCTCAGTGCTATTAATAACAGGCTTGTGCTATTATAAACAGAACTAATTAACAAGATAGCCCTGATTCTATCTTTGTGCATACCTATAGAGTGTATCAAATGATTATAGATACATATAAAATAGATGTAGAAAAGCCCTTTGGGATAAATGAAAGAAGAAAATATTGTTCCAGATATGAACAAAATTGTCAAAATGTAGCTGTGTTCTTACTTTAATTTCTAGAACACTCTTTATAAGTTATGATCCTAAGGAGGAAGGGCACTGGGAATAGAAGCTGATATGTAAACAAGAGAGACAAATGACAGAATGAAAACTCAAGAAGAAAGAGATGGAGTTCCTGTCGAATTCTTCCCTGAAGTAACAATTTTCACACACAATGGTAATGAGTTGAAATGGTTGTTGCTCTTAGTCTGTTCTTCTTGTCCTTTACTAATTAAAGTTCACAACATCAATATTAACAAATAATATAAAATACATTTCCATGGTACATGTTTTTATGTATAAATTCATGTAATCACTATAGCAATGAGTGAAGTATTATTTTCCCTAATTTACAGAAGACAATAAAAATCAGGGAGGTTAAATGACTTTTTAAAGGTTTTAAGTGAGACAGTGAAAGATGAGGAACTTGAACCTGGGATCTTATGAAATCAAACCAATATCTGTACCATGGATTTTTCTCTGCTTTGGAATCCTGTGAACCAATCAATATTTGGGAAGGTGGAGGGAGCATTTATGGTTTCTAAGAGTTTATACCAATCTCAACCATCCAGCCCCAAAGTAATGTCTTGGTGAAAGGAACACATTTTAGAAATTTTTCTATAATTCCAAACAATTTAAAATCTTTCTTTCCACTTTACTAGTATAATGAAGGGATTTGAAGGCCATAGCAATGCTTCTTTGAAATTTCTTTTTTGTCTTTGATGAATTTTTTTATACTATTGTTGCTCCTATGCATCCAAACTTCCAATGTCTCTGCAAAACTTTGCCCCAGCGTTAAGCCAATGCCGTTCTTTCCTCTTTGTCTTTCCTTCTAGTTTTGAATTTCCAAGCTCTAACGATCTTTGCATAAATTATCTTATTTAGTCTTAACAAAAATATGGCAAGATAAATATTAGTCTCAGAGACACTGACATGACCAAGGCCTTGCATTCTAGAAAATGGCTAACTAGACATAACTAATTTAAAACCCATATCCTTTCCAATATACCACACTACCAGTTTTATAGATCAAGAAATCCTAGGAGCTACTGTAGAAAATGTGAATTTTTGATTATCATATGTTTTGCCTTTTGAGTAGTTCATCTCATACATGTATGGGATAATGTATTTTAGTCTAAACTGAAGGAAAAAGTATCAAATTAGAATAATCAAAAGATGCTAGTTGACATCATGAACATCACTGGAGTTCACACTGATGCCTTCTATGAACTGAGCTTGATAGCATCCATAGAACAAACAGAAGTTTCTACATTCTGTGTGTAAGAGTGTCTCAGGTTTCTGAGGCTTAACGCTAAAGCCCCTAATTAGACAGTGTGCTGAAGGTCTTTCAGAATCTTGCCTATGTAGAAATAGCTAAAAAAACAGCAAAAAGAAAAAAAAGGAGTAGCATTTATTTTCCCACCGTTTCTTAACCTTTAGAAACCCTTTCTGACTTATTTTCTAGAAGAGTGTTTTGCTAAAGAGGCAATGATGTCCCAATTTAGATATTTGTTGACAGAACCCCAGTTGTGCTTGTCATCGTGGTTGTCTTAGTCTATGTTACACATAATGGTGTAGGGATTTCAATGGTTCTTAGAGCTCTAAAGACTGCACGTAACGGAGCCCAAGTGATGCTGCATTATTGGCAATCATCCTGGAACTAATAACAGCAGTTATTGGGCCTATAATCTCCCTGGAATTAACAGCCAAACTCTTTTTTCTCAATTTGCAGGACATCATCATAACCATTAAAAGGCAGTTAAGATGATAATGTGCCACTAACTCATACGGTGGGCAGCAAAGGGTTATAAGCGAAAATGCTGAGACAGCAGCCCTGACTCGGCCTATGGATGTGGATGTTCTTCCTCCTTGGGTTGCAGCTGGGAGAAAATTTTAAAGTGACAGAAAGTGGGCACTCAGAATCAATGTTTTTGTCTGTTGGTTTGCTTGTTTCTTTGGGATGACTCCCTTCCTAGTGGCACCACAGAAAGTCAGTTATTTTCTCAATTGAATGACTGGATTTCTTATGGCCCTCCTTATTTTAAGATGTATAACAATAACCAAGTATTTGAGAACAGAGAAATGCAATTAGAGCACACAAAGAGACTAGGAAAAGCTGTAGTCTGAAGGGAGGAAAAGGAAAAGCTATAAGAACTACCTAAGATAAGGTAAGACCAGGTTAGTGCCAAGTGCAGAGCAGAGAAAGTGACAGAGAAATGTCATTCATATCAGTATATGTTTGTTGAGTCCCTACTGTGCTGCAGGCATCATGCTACCCACTGGTGATAATATACAGAACTACACAGCCTTCACGATCCCTTCCCTCATAGAGTTTACAATTACCTGAGAAGATAAAAACACGTGAGATGTATTATAAACACAAATGATACACATTTTTTAAATTCAATGGAAAGTGCAGGGTGCCATGGGAACATACAGCAAGAAATTCTAAGCAAATCAAAAAGAAGTCACTATAGAGCAGCACAGTAATAGGTGGAGAAATTAAATGAAACAGTAAGAATTGAGGCAAGACCAGGCTTCCTGGTTGGTTCAGTCAGTTAAGCACTAAACTCTTGATTTCAGCTCAGGTCATGATCTCCTAGTTCTCAAGTTGGAGTTCCGCATCAGGCTCTGTGCTGACAGCATGGAGCCTGCCTGGGATTCTCTCTCCCCCTCTCTCCCTGTCCCTCCCCTGCTCGCTCTCTCTCTCTCTTTCTCAATCAATCAATAAACTAAAAAAACAAAAAAAAAAAAATAATTGAGGCAAGACCAGTAAAGCCTCTGAAATCACCAAAATAATTGGAAATTGACTAACCTGCAGTAGAGATAGTAACGGCAATAATCATGATGGCTGCCATCTACTTAGCTCCTGATTTATGTCATCCTAAGTGTTTACATAAAATATTTATTTGAATCTATATGACAATTTGATTGCGTGAGTATTAACATTTCATATTTATAGGAATGTAAATGGTAACTTAGGTAAATTACCCAAGAATAGCAAATATCAAAGCCAGGAGTTGAATTTGTATCGGACTAAGTACATAGTTCATTCTCTTGACCAACAAGCTATATTTCAATGCCCACAACTAAATGGAGAATAACACTTAAAATTCCATAGCCAGCTCCATATATTCCCTCCAGGTATATAAGAAACTCAAGGGAAGACTAGAGAACAGAGGAAATACAAGGATATTTGGGCCTCTAAGTACATGAGTTCTCTATGACCAATTTGCTACTGAGGTAGGATTCGTGTTCAAATTTAGTTGACTTTATTTAGATTACAAAGAGATCAAATTAAATAAATTCAGCTAATTAATTTAGCATACCCATAGATCTGCAATATATTAATTACTCAAAATTTTTTGAATGATTTCTACTGGCTTAAATGACATCTGCCCCAAAACACATTTGAAACACTTTAAACAAGGATGATAATAACAGCAAAACCACTTAGCACCAGAAAAACAAAGCAAAACAAGAATCAGAAAATAATGGTGGGAAACATCAAAAATTCTGATTCAAGAGAGCTACAAAAAAAAGGAGAGAATATGATTTCTTTCCGAGTTTTGTAGAAACAAAGGCAAAGAATGATACAGGATATGATATATTGCTCTCATTGTCTACCAGAAAAGCAATCCACTTAATGAGAAGAAATATGCTTTTTCTTTTCCCAATCTAAGCATTAAGAAGAACAAGGCAAATTGAACAACATAAAGAATGCACCAGTAATTTCCACCATAATCATCTCATCAGGTTATTTTCACATCATCTCATCAGGTTATTTTCACATCATCTCTGTCTTTTTCAAGACTTACAGGAAACAACTTTTGAGGTGTCTGCTTAATATATAAGCCACAAGGTCAAGCCACTGACTCATGCCGGACACCTGATATACAAGTTACTACAAATGAGATTGTGCACTGGTCAGAAGCTGACTTGGAGGGGTGAGTAGGTACATAGAGTTTGGAATCAATATTTACCTATTCCTTCTGGTATTATTCCCAGGGTTCCTCCTGTCCCAAGGTCTGGTTCTTTAACTTTTCCTTGAATTCCTTGAGATATCCCAGGAATCTTCTAAAAAATTCCACTTTTGTAAAGTTAGCTTGTGTTGGTTTCTTTAATTTGTAACCCAACTCCTTATTTAGTACAACTCCAGATTTAAGAATCATAGGTCAACTTCCAGGATACTTGAATGAGTATTACTCTTGCTTACCAGCTAGTTTTTGTGTACTAGTTAGCTTACACTAACTCTGAGGCAGTCGTGACCAGCCCTACTTATCTGACAGAAGAAAAAGCAAATGTTTCAGAGATAATGTCTAAATATGAATTGGCATAGCAGGTGGTATACTAATCAAGGTTTTAATGCACTCTTTCTGCTTTCCCCTCGCAATTTCTTTTTTTTTTAATGTTTATTTATTTTTGAGAGACAGAGAGAGACAGAGCTCGAGAAGGGAAGGGCCAGAGAGAGAGGGAGACACAGAATCTGAAGCAGGCTCCAGGCTCTGAGCTGTCAGCACAGAGCCCGATGAGGGACTTGAACTCACAAACTGCGAGATCGTGACCTGAGCCGAAGTCAGATACTTAACTGACTGAGCCACCCAGGCACCCCAGCAATTTCTTTTTTTTAATGAAACTGTGAGCTTTTAAATTTTTTTTAATGTTTATTTATTGTTGAGACAGAGACAGAGAGCATGAGCTGTCAGCACAGAGCCTGATTCAGGGCTAGAACGCACGAACCTGCAAGATCATGACCTGAGCTGAAGCCTGATGTTTAACTGACTGAGCCACCCAGGCACCTCTCCCTTGAAATTTCTAACAAATGTCAAAGAGCACTAACATTAATGAAGAAGTTATATGCAAACAATGATGGGGGAAGCACATATTATATAATTTAGGTACTTTGCATAAACTTTGTCTTTAACAGCAAATCTTTGGGTTGGTGTTTGTTGAGGTTTGACAGCCTTTTGTCCTTTAAATTCTGTAACTTTGAGATACAGTAATCAAATAGACCTTAAAACATAAGATTATTGCGGGGCAGGGGGGGGGGGGGCGGCGATCATACAGTCCAGCCTGGGCCCAGTGACTATATGGTCTTTCTACTCCTTCCCTCTGCATCCGTGTTACCCACCAGGTCACAGTAACTGATCTGCAGTTTCCTCCTTGATATCTCTATCCCCATTTCTTCAGTGCAGGAGTACACAATGTGGAGTTTACTTTGACCTAGTAAACAGGTGATCGCTTCTCGGCCTTTTGGCTAAGATCAAGTGTGACCTAGTAAACAGGTGAAAATCTGCATGCAAAGAATAGACCAGATCAAATCTAGGCAAACGCAGGAGATGATTCTGCAGATTAGATTTTCTTTTTCCAATCAAAAATGAGAAAACGCACACACGCCTTCTTCTCCGTGAATAAAGCAAGATGTGGAAAAAGAAAACTGAACTGTTGCCCCGGTGCCACTGCCCGCTAAACATTACAGCCCCTTCCTCTCTGTGCTGCTCCTCAGTACCTACCAGTATTATTATCTCTGATCGAGAAAAATGCACCAGAAATCCTAAATATTTTGTCCAAGAGGGTTTGAAATCAAACATACATATTGAAGTCCGAAACTCAGGATGGAGTGTTTTACAGCTCCCCCACTCTAAGGACATTTCAGAATAATAAGCAGGGTCCAAACATGGGAATGATGAGTTCGGACAGAAAAAGGACAAAAGCAAAACAAGAACATATGTACATTTAATTAAAACTGGGAGAGCAGCACAGTAGGTGGATGTGCTGTCTTGGCAGGCAAGAGAGTCAGGCTCCAGCCGTGCCTGAGCAAATCAGTGTCTGTGTGATGTGACCTGCCTGCAGCAAAACACTGAAACCCCCGGGGACTAGCAATTCTCTCAGATTTAGGATATTTGACAATGTCATGAAAGAGTTAAGCGAATTAATCATTTCTACTTTGCCTTCTCCTCTGCTTTGGTCGTCTCTTTTAAGAGGTCATGTCTTTTAAGACGATGCTGTAATAGAAAATGCCTAAGACGTATAGTCAGAAAGCCAAGTTCTGATCCCACCAACTTTTCGTATAATCTGGGAGAAACCACTGAGTCAGTCACTGCCTTCCCAAACTTCAGTTCCTTGCTTCAACCTCCAGACTTGGCCCTACGTATCTCCTTTAAACTAATCAGGATCCCAGGCAGCTGTTACTGAAGGATCAGTAGAACAGCGAGGACTGGAGGCCTTTCCATCTTCAGTTTGGTGTCCGGTGTGACGGAGACTGCTAGGCTCAAAGGCCTTGATGACTGTGGAATCCTACTGAGCTTAGCTCAAGCTTTAAATCCCTGCTTCACTCCTGCCTTGTCCTGCCTTTACTCCACAAGACAGACCAAAATAAATGCCTATGCCCCTAGTTCGCTAAGTTGGTGCTCCTATGGACTGATCAACTATGACATAATAATAGCGCCAATTGCCTGTAAGCATTCATGGATAACTGCATCTCCTGAGGGCATGCCCTTTCTAACACATTTGACTTCCTTGTGTATCACCTCTAGCCTGAAGCAAGCCTGTCTCAATTCTCTTATCGCTCTGCTAGTATTTCCTGCACCAAAGCTAGGAGTTGTGTCATTTCTTCCAAACCAGGTCACTCTTTGACCTTACTTTTTTCCCTTCCCCACTGGCTTATTACCATCATCCCAGCACACCTCATAGCAGATCCCATCTACTTTTGACAACTTTATGCTCTGAACCTTGAGTTCTTCACCTATCTAGTAAGAAAGGCAGGCAAAATAATAAAAAATAGCTCTTGAAATTTTGAAATTCACTCACAACTTTGCTTTACATGTCTAATAAGTGACTCCCAAGTGTTCCTTTAGATTTTATGTTCTTCCTTCCAAGCCATACACTTTCTACTTATTATTATAAAATCTTAGAGGGTAGGGACTTTTTTCCTTCATCTTTTGTACCTTGCCTTCTTCTCTTCTTTATCTAACAATAACTTTCCTCCCAGTAGCTAGAATAATGCCTTGCATCTAAGAAACACTCAAAGTTTATCCAGTTAAATTGAAGGCATTTTCATTAGCCAGGGAAATTATTTAACAATGCCTCAAAGAGAAGATCAGGAAGCTACTGGAATAATATAGGTCCGGGATAGCAGTGACAGAGGAGATGAAAAACAGTCAAATTCCAGATTTTTTGATATTTTAAAATTAAAATCCAACAGTATTTGCTGAAAGACTAGACAAAAAATATGAGAGAAGAGAGTGTGAATGTCACTAGAACATTCTACAAAGATTTCTTTTCTCCATTTTTTAGAGCATGTGGAAAAATTTTCTCTGTGATCAGATGCTTTTTAATTCTGATCAATGAGTGGGAGGCCTCACTGAGCAGGGTTTTGGTTGGTTGCTTTTTTTGTTTTTTTGTTTTGTTTTTTGTTTTTTTGGTTGTCCCGTCAGTCTGCCCAGAGATCAGCAGTATTTGAGATGGTGATCCTTTTCACTAAATGCAAAAAGCCCCCCAGTTAACTCATGATGGTAATGTAGTATGACAGAGAGAACTCTTTGCTATTTAAAGCACTAAGACTTGGAGGTTGATTCTTATAGCACAATAAGTTAGTCTTCCATATTGATAAAAAAAAAATTCCCCTGGAAGTACAGTGCTGCTCTAATAAAATCTAAACTGGCATTGGTTATGACTAAGTGGTGTGGAAAGAGGAAAGAGTGATATCAAAGGGTAGAAAGATGATATTTCATGTTATCCAAAATTATAGCATTTGGTAAAAACATCACTTACAATGACTTGAAATGCAGATAATGTACCCAATGAACTTGTAGCTCTATGGGAAAAACAGAACATCAATGGTATGTGCTAGCTACTATTAGCAGCATTTGACAGACTGTTACAAAAATAATAAGAAAAAAATGGCCAGTTTGCAAGCAGGAATTAAAAAGATTAGGACAGGTCCAAAATTACGAGTTTGTAACATTGGAAAAAGCAACTTTTAAATAAAAACAGTAAATGAAAATTTATAAAACATGCTGGATGAAAAGACCAATCAAATCTCAGCCTGTGGCAAGGATCAAACCAAGAGCCTGGTCATTACATTTTTTTAAAGTTCTGAATGAATTAACAGGTTGAATGAATTAAAGTTGTATTTAAATAAAAATCCTATGAGTTCTACAAAATGCCCTCTGAAAAGATGATAAAAAAAATGTGCTTCTCCACCAAAATGTCATGGGCTCAAGATTCCTACAATTTAGTTGAGAAGGAAAAGTAAATAGGTAATACAAACAGAACCATGGGTTGGTTATTGGCACATGTTTCTTACTGGAATCAAATAGAGAAAGGCTAAACACATTTCTGAGTGGGATAGTCTGATAAAAAGAAGAAGAAAAAGAAGAAGAAGAAGAAGAAGAAGAAGAAGAAGAAGAAGAAGAAAAAGGAGGGGGAGGGGGAGGAGGAGGATAAAGAGAAGGAGAAGAAATGAAGAAGAAGAAAGAGGTGGAGGAAGAGAAGGAGGGGAGGGAGGAGGGGAAGGAGGAGGGGAAGGAGGAGGGAGAGGAGGAGGGGAAGGAGGAGGGAGAGGAGGAGGAGAAGGAAAAGGAGAAGAAGAGAAGAAGAAAAAAGACTATCAGTTTGGACTTAAAAGAGACTAGAATTTATTAAAATCTAAAATGACCCACGAACACTAAACTTCTATGGATAGGAAACAGGCTGAGGAACCTGTTCAGTCACCAAAGAGCATATTCTTTGTTGCTCTTTTAGATATGGCCAATGAGCATAACCAAGAAAAGAAAGGAACCCCAAGACCATAGAGCCAGGAGTCATAAAGAATATTGAACTTGAGAACTCCAAGAAGCAGAATGAAGACCTAGTTAAGCAACATTTTTCATTCCAGGACAGATCTTCAAAATTTTGATCAGTCGGATTTTATACATTCAGCAGAGCAATAAAATCACTGTGTGCCTCACAAACTTTCTCTTTATGAATGGAAGCATTTATTGTGGTTCCTCACCTGTGTATTAGTTTTTCTTTCTAGTTCATAGGACCCTAGATCTAGAGGAGTCACATTCAAAGTTAACTTTAGAGACTCACATGCATCACCTAGTGATCAGGGAGTTTGATCTTGAAAGAGTAAGTGGTGCTTTTGAGTTGTCTTTCTTGGAAAGGAAGGAGTGGATTTCATGTGTGAGGAGAAAAGTAAATCAAATATTTGTTGGCAAGAAGGGTGTTGTGTTAGATATTAATTCCACATCCACAGATTTCTTCCTACTTCCAGATTATTTGTATGATTCCCTTCCTAGTTTCCTTAGTAATGTGTAATGACAGGGAGAGAGGGACGATGAGTTTTCACGAATGAGTTGTGAGTAGAAGTAATGCATGCTACTACTCTAGAATTCTGGCAAGAATTTAGTCACTACTACAAGATCTTCTAGAGTTCTCTTTTTTCCTTCTGGCATGGGGATCAGCAATTTTAAGAAGGTAACTACTTCATCTGTCTGAATCCCTGAATGATTACAATGACAGAATCTCCCACTTACCCATAATGAAAAGGTAATGTGAGCACTTTGTTATTTGTTATTTTGTTATTTAAACCACTAAGGTTCTGATGGATAAAAGAAAGGAACATTTCCATATGAGTATTTGTCTTAATAAATAACTTGTTTTGTTGTAATTATGATAAAATGATATATATTTTTTATTATTTTTTTAATTTTATTATTATTTTTTATTACTGTTGGTAGATAGTATGACTTGTTAATTCAAGGTTAATAGAAGGTCTTAATTTCTTAAGAGATTCCATGTTTTTAGTTTTTACTGCAATATGTAAAATTTCATTTGAAATTTTGATCATTCCTTTCTTTAAAAATTAATTAATTAATTAAGTGATTAAGTGATAAAATGACTCCACACCACTGATGTATGTTAACTGGGCAGGTATATGTTTGCTTTATTATTAAAGAAACTCTCTTTTGAGTAACTCAACAATGTTGGAGTAATTCCTTTTGGAATAGTCACAGGCTTAGACTGACATGTAATCTGTTTTTCTTCTACAATAGTATGCACCAAAGTTTAAAACACAATGGGAAACTCCAGTGAAATCAAAGAAAGATCAACATAACCACAGATGACAGATAGTCCTTGGATTTTGGATGATGCATTTATTTCAATAAATATCATTACTAGGAAGGAAACAGATGAAACTACAAAGACTAAAACCCTTTGGGGCAGCCAAAATTATTTGAGTCTCTTAGAGAACAATGTCACCTAACACTATTTCTTTCATCCTACTGGAAAGTGACAGCTTCTTCTCATTCCCTCGGGCCTATTTCAAATCCTGTGTTTGGAGATCTAACTTTTCAAGCCTAAATCATCCTTGATCCAGAATCCAGAAATGTGGGTGAAAACAATCAGCTTTTCTGCCCAATCCTGTTTCTGGCAAAAGGTAGATAATGAATTTAACAGAATTGATTTTTTTTCCCCAGATCATAATGTTCATTCTTCAGTGAGCCAATGATGTGGTTTATATGAGGGCTTAGAGAAAAGCAAAGCTATTTTAATTATTTGGATTTCTTAACTGGCCATTATCAAGTGGATAGAATAAAAAAGATTAATTGAACTCAATCAGCTAAAATCTCTTTGGATATAGTCTGAAATCATCCAGTGGTATCAGACTGGATATTTTTATTAAGATATTACAAACAAAGCAGTTAAACTTTATCTTCTCCTCTAAATACTTGGTTTCATGAATCTGCTGTTTCTATTCTATTAACCAAGAAATTGTTTTTTGTATGATTTACTGGGGCTACCAATCATGGTTTTTTTTTTTCCTTATTAAAGACCATTGTTTTCTAGATAAGATATGAAAAATTATCCTGTGATACAGGATACAGGATACAGGTGATACAATCCTGTATCACCTAGGTCTCACTCTAAAGATATATTAATTCATTCAACTACTTGAAAGAGGGCAATGATAATGAGTTAAGGCTTCCATTCAGACAGCCCTTAAAAAGTTAATCACATTCTCAAAATCTCTTTC
Organism: Acinonyx jubatus; assembly: GCF_027475565.1. Taxonomy (NCBI): domain Eukaryota; kingdom Metazoa; phylum Chordata; class Mammalia; order Carnivora; family Felidae; genus Acinonyx; species Acinonyx jubatus. The sequence goes on from NC_069391.1 coordinate 47,135,420, forward strand.
TTCTATCTGTTAAAAGGGTATAATAACATCTACCATAAATGGTGGGCCATATAATTTGATGCACCTAACACTCTAGGCACACAGGCTAAGAGGAAGGAAGGGGTCAATTAGTGACAACTGCTATTAGATCATGATAAGATAAAGAAAAATAACACAGGGAGGTTTAGGAATCTTAGATTTGTATCAGAGTCATAATAAGTAACTCTTTAAAGTTTTAGTTGATAGTAAGTTTTTGAGAGCAAGGATCATGTTTCATATAAATTTTGGGTGCTTTAGACTCAGTACCATGTCCTGTACTAAGTGGATATTTCACAAATGTTTGACAAGTGACTATGTTTTCACAATTTAAGCCATCTTGCATTTTTCTTGCAAGTTTTTGTGCAGTGGTGGTGTTTTTACCTGGTGTCTACCAATTTCTTTAAGGTGTGGTGGGGGTACACGTGCAGATAAAAGAAAAGAGACTAACCACTCACTTTGGTGCTCTGTTTTCATTTGTTGGTTATGTACTGGTGGACAGCATAAAATATTTTCCCATATTTAGAAGCTAGTCAAACTACAACCCAAACTTGGGGGTTTCTAAATTTATTCTTATTTGGCAAAAAGAATGTTTTCATTTTCCAAAAGGACTTAAAATGCTCAAACAGTTGCAAACAACTCTTAGAAGGAACATTTTAATGAGCCAAATGTAAATATATGTAAATAAATTAAACCCACACAAATTAACTTTCCATACAAGTACTTATAATTAAGAGAAAAAGTGTCTGACAGTAGAAAGTTGGGTTTTGCTTAGCTTCAGTTAGCCAAGAGAAACAAATTATGTCCAAGATTATACTGAATCTATTATGTGGAAATGCAGAAATATCACTGATTTCCTTGGGCTTTCACTCACAATGTAGTTCCCATAACTCAGGACAAATCCAACCTGCAGGGGAACTCATTAGCATCCAATCCATGTTTTATATTCTCTTCCCCCCAGTTCAGTGCAGCAACTAAAGAGAGAATTGTCTAATTCAAGAAAGGTAAACCTAAAGCAAACCCAGGAAGTTTACGCATAATCCTAACTCTCTCCTCCAAGTCACTATTATATACTCCTAACATTGACAGGTACCCCAGCCCTAGGCAAATCCATCAGTCTGTTCTTTCTATCTTAACATGGACACCATTTTTCAAAATATGGATCTCCAACATTAGCATCCTTCCTGCAGATGTCTTCTCAACATCCCAGTAGCTCTGTCCACCCTTACTTTGTGACTTCCTATGAACTCCTTCCGAACTGACTCTAAACTCAGATTACTTAATTCCCCCCATAAACAGCAGTTCTTTACTCTAATTGATGCTTTTCACACAATTATTTGGAAAACCAAACCTAAGTCTTCTTCTTAATATCAAGAATCCCAGGTCCAGCAGCATCAAGGACACTGTGATAGTTTCAAAGCACGAATGATGACATCGAAGAAAGACAACCTATTTACTGGACAATCTCGGTGGCTTCCTCTCTCCCTTAGGTACCTACAAGCACTGTATCTCAGGGGGGGTCTATCATTAATACTAGTGATACTATGCACACTAACTGAGACACTTATGTGAGTTCCCAAACCTCAAAGCTCAACTTTCCTGACCAAAAACCTCCCTTTATTATAATGTGGATCAGGTGCTCTCTGCCCCCTCCCTGGGCTTCTCTACAGAAGCATAAATCAGGATAGGAATAGGGGTCCTCTCCTGCAGCACTATCCACTGAGTATCTAACCATACTCCAGCCAAGCACTCCTCTGATGGGACGAGAGCTTGGGAGCCCTGGTGAGTTTTTGTTTAAGTTTTCTTCCCCAAGAAACCATAGTTCACACTCAAGTGGTGTCTGTCCCTAAGTCCCTAGTTCTGCAAATATTTATTTCCCATGAAGATCACCTCGACCAACATCGTTATCTAATGTAAGATCTCGGTCTACAGCATCCACAACAGATTTCTTCTATCTTCAATAACTTTCTATTGCCCATTTATTCACTGTCATTCATTATAAAGAAATTCTTCAGTACCCACAAGTGCTTAGTAAGGCACTGTACCAGTATACAGCAATTAATAATATAGCAGTCCCACAGCATTCACGATCTTCTGTGGTCAAAACAACCCATATTTTCAGCTTTATCTCTTACTAGTGAAAAGTGACTGACATATCAAGCACCTATAATAATCCAGGTACCATACATTTAATTTTCATACTTCTTAAAAACTGTCCCAATAATACCATGAAGGAGGCACACATGAAAATATCAACTTCTTACCCTCCTATTGTTAGCCCCTCCTGTGGGCTGATGCTCAGCATCTGCTTTGTTTTCTCCAACCCCTATTGAAGAAAAAAACAAAAAAACCCAAACCCTAACCAACACAAACAAACAAAAACTCTGAGGTTTTAAAGGTTATTTTCTTTATGTGTTATCATTTACCTAATAAGTGGCCAACATGATTCAGATACAGGTTGGCCTACTTCAGTGTCAATGAGTTTCCTAGCATACCTTCTGTGCCTGGCAGAGAATAGATGTTCAATAAATATTTTCAATTATGTAGATGAATAAATAAGTAAAATTTAAAAGACACCATCATTTTGCCATTTTAAAATTGCTGTTGACCTGAAGCTTTTAGAAAATTTTACGTTATTTTCTGTACAAAAGAAATTATAGCAAACGTATGTTCTCCAACAACTTCAAAGATATACATTTAAAGATTATTTTTCTCTGGCTTTTCAGTGATCTCAGAAATTGTTCTCAAATTACTCTGTGTTCCCGTCTTCTGCCTTTAATAAATGGATTGCCAACTACCACAAAACATTAGCTTTAAAGTGGATAAAAATGCTGCTTGACTCATAGGTTGGCTGAGCTGCAGAAAAGTGAAGGCAATATAAGGCTACTGATGAATTTTATTTACTGACTTAAGGAAAAAAATCATCACTTAATTTATAAGGCCTGACCTAGATGAAACCCCCAAGAGCCAGGCTCTTACTTGAGAATGCATATCAGTGTCTTCAAATTCGATTAGCGTGATTTTCCAAGACATAACCACGGCTCCCAGCAAAGTGTCCAACCACTGGAAACACAATCAATCATGCCAGGCATCATAAGCTTAATGCAAGCCCCCTGAGTGCACCATAGACAGACATGGGAAAAACAAGCAGGGAAGAAAAAAAAAAAGTAAAGCCTTGCTAAGTAAATATAATTCAAACACAGAATTTTAAATTGTCCTTCTCCCACTCCGTGAAAGAAGATTTCACACCGATGATAAATAGTGGAGATCTGATACCTGAGCAAATCTCCTCTGGAGATATCCTTTGACAAGGTAAGAAGCTAAACAAAAACAAACAAAAAAAATTCAAGAGATATCTTCTCATACTGTCATAGAAATAATACTGCCAATAGCTTAACCTTCCCCCACTCCCCACAGATGTAAAGCACCTTCAAGAGCATTCTTGTACAGGTAAACAAATTAAGTGAATGATTTGTCTGTAGTAACAGAACTCACTGGGAACAGGGGTTGGAACTCAAACTGAAGTCTCTGGACTCACAGTTCAGAACTTTGATCACTCTTTCATGCAAGGTCCTGAGACACACAAAACACTGTGCTAGCTAGGGAGGAGGACAGTGAGAAAAATAGTATGAGTTTTCTTCTGTCAGTGAGCTTATGTCTACAATGATGCTCTCTTAGATCTGGAAGGGCACTTAGAGATAATCTACCCCAGACCTTTGATATTTTGCAGATGAAGAAACTAAGGTCACATAAATAAAAAGGTTTACAAAGTTAGTCACAAAATCTGGCCTGAAATTCAGTTATTCTAACCCTTCACTCATTTTTTTCCCCACTTCACCATCATAGGTCAAATACATGAGCTAGTGTAGGGTGGTCCTGGCTCAAGGCAGAACTCAGATGTGAATGTACCTGCTGAGTAATGTAAGTAGTACTGCTCTACCCATACACGCTTTGTTTTACAGGAAGGCTGAAGAGCCTCCTGTATGAATGATGTGGTCTCATCTACAGCTGACTCTGATAGCACAGTAAAGTCTCACAGAAAGGATGCATATCCGAAGGAACGAAAATGCTAGAGGATACTGAAGAATGCCTCTTCCTCCCATCCCCAAATAAATGTCCTATGTGAAGATGGTAGCAGGCACAATGAACCAAAGTGAGCAACAGGGATTAACAGCTGAGGGAGAAGTCATTCAGGGGTGAGCAATGGCTCAGATGCACTTTGCAGCATGTTGTCATGCCCTACGGATACCCCAAAGTATTTGGAAGAACTTGGAGCTCTGAAATGGGGATTGGACTCCTATTACTACACAAACAGTGGCTAATAAGATTCAAGCAATAATTGCTAATGTGACCTTGCTGGTACCCACAGCTAGTAAACCATGAGTAACTTCAGTTCACTTTTTTAAAAAAATGTAAAATAAGACTAGGACATGTTTAATAAAGAGTAGGCAACAGCTTCAGAGACTTGGTATCATGGAACTATAGAGAGTGGCTTCATTGTGAGCTGAACCGATCATGGATGGCTATGATGATCTGAAAGACTGGTTTACAGAATAAATGGTAAAATCAAAGAGCAAGCCTGAATAATGGAACTCCATAAGTTTCAACATTTCTTTTGGATTCCTGGTCATATCAGTGAATTCTTACTTTTAATCCAGACTAGAAAATCTTCTAAATCGTCTAATCTTCTAAAATCATTCTAAATCTTCTAAGATTTTACTACATCTACAATTACATGAGATCTATGAATTAACTACCACTTGGTGAGAGACCATTCAGCCGTCTCTAAAACAAGATTTCTAAATTAGAGGTAACTCTCTCTACGGTAGTAAGAAAACAATGTATAGCTGAAGAAAATATCAGAGGTAATCTAACTCCCTTGTTTTTAATCTGGAATGGGTACCAGAATCATACATGACACTCTAGAAATATCTGTATGTCACTACATCCATTATAAATCGCTGATTTATAAAAGCTCCTTTAATGACTTTGATGCGCATCTCTGTTTGAGAAGCTTTTCCTGTCCTCTTCCCAACATACCAGCCACAGCAGATAGGTAACCAGACATAGCTTGAAATACCTTAAATGCATGTCAATTCCATTTTTGCATAGTTCTAATTATTTGAGGGTTCATCCACATGCTAGTTAATATTCCATTTCCTTGTATTTTCTAGCTACTTATTTTGGTTTCAGAGCAACACAGAAAAAGTCTATTCCCTCCACTGTAAGTCATCCTAACTTTTAAAATTTACATATAAGCAAACTACAATTTGCAGAAGTAATCTGACTCATGTCAGAACTGGTATTAGAACTCAAGTCTTCAAACCCTGAAGTGGTCTATCCACTACATAGGTTGAATTCTAATTTTCCTTTCACCAGTAAAATGCTATGAAGCGTTTCTATACCTTAAGGCTGTGGTTCTGAACCCTATCAGACTCAATGCCCCTTTATATAAGAAGCATTTAACTTACTTTTACCCTCCTAAAATGAAATTCATAGATAATGCAATCTACCTACACACGTAACTTTTTTTAAAAAGCAATATAATTGTGATATAAAGTAATGTATTTTAAAATATCATGTATTTCAATATAAATGTTTGGGCTACAGCAGTAGAGTGCTTGAACATATGTGCAGAATGTGTCGAATCACTGGGAATGTGACAATTACAGGTGCAGACTGACTCAGTCAAGTGTGTTGTAGTATCATGAGCAGCATTATAGAGAGTAAGACGCTCTTCTAAAATGATTAATAAACGCTAGGTAAAGAACAAAACAAAGTACAGCCTTTTCCAATTTTCACAATACTAGCATTCCTGACAAATCACTTATGCTTAAAATATGCAAAATTGTTTTGGAGTTCGTTTCTTGGTTCAAAAGTTATAAACAGGTGTTCCATGTACATTAATGCATGGAATATTCGAAAGTTGTGAAGGAAAGAGTACAACGTATTGTTTACATCTCTTGAGCATTAAAGGCATCTGGTATCCCTACTACCACGCATTAAAATGCCAGTAGGTACCACCTCCAATTATTAGCACAATGAATATCATCCCAACAAATTTTCGAACTATCCCATGGGATGGGAACCACCTCACAGAAAACCACAGTAACAGTGACAATGATAAGAACTACAAGAAATCTGATATTGATTTCTACATAAATTTAAATCAATACTCAATGAGAACTTAAAATATCAGCATACTGGTTTTGTTCAACATATGAACATAAGATATGCTAATAACTTTAAACCAGAAACGTACTCTCTTTAAATACCAATTCCTCTTAAAGTATACACTCGTGGCTTAAATAAAGAAATTAGTGAGTCTTCTTCACACATCTTCACATCCATCCCTTCCTACTTGTGTCAGTAGCTACTGCCCTAGGCCATGTCTTCAATTACTTTTACCTGGAATTTTGAAATAGATTTCTAATTTGTCTACACCTCCAATCCATTTTATAAAATAATATTAAGTGTAGCCATGACTTCACTGAGCTTATTCCCAAGACTGTTGCATCCCAGCTATTGGCTAGTAAACAGATTTTCCTGAATATAAAATTACTTCATCAATATGAATACTAAATTAAACTGCAGTATGAAATAAAAACTGAAACATACACCTTTATCCAAAAAAAAAGATATTTCATAAAAATCCCCTCAAACACTTGATAACATGTTTTACAGAATTATAGAATATTGGAGATGTAAATAACTGCAGAAATTATCTAATGCAAACTCATTTTAAACATGTAAAGAGATGATGTAACTTACTTGACTAAATTACACATTGAAGTAATTCATAACAGACGTAGACTAAATTACACATTGGAGTAATTCATAACAGAGTTAGAATTTGAACCAAGGCAACATGTGTCTTATTTCCTACACTTCTAAGTACTTTTTTTTTTGGCTGGGCAAACCAATTTATCTGTTAGTCATTAAAACTAGTTATGTCAGGTAATGGTTTAATTCTCAATATTTCTTTAAGTCCTTAAATTGTGAGCCTGGGAAAGAAGAACCGTGTGTGTGTGTGTGTGTGTGTTTTCGGTGTTCAATATTATTTTTTACATTAAAAAAAAATCCAAGTCAGAGCCATACTAAAACACCTTCCTCTGCCTCCCATTGATTGGTGAATCATCATAGATCATATTAGTACATTATTTCTCAGTATAGAACAATGAAATTGAAGTTTATTGGAATTGTGATGGTTGACCATTTTTAATCTGTGTGTGGAAGACCTAGGCAATGCCAACCTAATACATTAGAAGAAACAATTAGAAAGAAATTAATTTTGGGAAATGATCATTGATTCTGATGGGAGGCAAGCATTTAGACACCCAGGTCAATGGACTTCCTTTCTGTTTTATTATTATGCCACTCTGTCTTTCTATATCATGAGAATTGAAGTTTATACCTTAGTTTTTACCAATACATTAATACAACACATACATTTAAGTAAAACATTATCAGACTCTATAAATAATAGACACACATACATATAGAATTCTCCCTAAAGATGATTTCCATTCCGACTGCAGGATAATTTTACATTGAATGTTTGGCAAATCTGAGAGTCTTAAAAGCATCATAATGTCATTCATCCAGAGGTAAATGTTTGGCAATTAATATGAGCCTACGATTTATTTTATCCCTAAGAAACATGAGATCGTTTGCCAGGAAAGCTGGGAGCGAGGAGGATAGATTAAGCGTGATTCCAAAGAGAGTCAAAAGATTGAAAAAGCAAGATATAGTGCTTAGGAAATAGCCATCGGAAAAAGAAAGAAGACTGTTAAAAGCTGTGTGGACTTAGTTAAATCAGTTCAGTAGACATGGGTAAAAGTTAAACAAAATGCATAGGAAAAGAACGTCTAGATTCAAAGTCAAAAAGGAAAGAAAAGGGGGAATGAAATCCTAGAAGCAATAATAAAGTACCAACAACAGAAACACCATGAGTACTGAAAACATAATTCATTTTGTCTACAATTAACAATTGATAGATTGTATTCTAATTTTGATAATATTACAAAGGTAAAAAAAAAAACACCTTTATTGTGCTTAGTCTTAGCCCTCTGGCGTGACTGGAAACACTCTCTTGTGTCCAAGATAAAGAAATAATGGCCAAGATGAATGAAGCTATGAATTTCTTATTGCATGTTATTTAAAAATATATATATGTATCAACTCTATTGGCACTTAAGGAATCAAATTAAATTCAAGGCTTCTGCTAATTTGAATTAAAGCAAATTGCTATCTCTAACTCTACCTTCTGCTGCCACAACTAAAAAAACATTCTCTGATAATTATAAGTCATTTATTCAGTGGCCAAATATCTGTATTCATTCCTAAATTTTAAATCTACTTTAACTATTTCTCAATACTTTATCATTATAATAAGACTGTCTTCAAAATTCCATTTGATAATTCCTTTCTATAACCAATCTTTCCCTATATCTCACGAAACAGTAAAGATAGAATCATTTTAATAAAAAAAATTCTGATTTCACAATTTTGATTTCTTGCCTCCACTTGGATACACAAAACCTCCAGTTTTCCTTGTAGTACTCCTTCCCAACACCAATAAGAATTCAAACTAATGTATAAGCTACAGCTACCACATAGTGTCTGTCAAGTTCTTCAATGTCCTTTAGCCCCTTTATCAATTCTTCAATTTTAGTTACTTGCAGATGCCAAATTTAATCTATTTATAGAAAGAACTATATTTCATGATAATGGTTTTCATTTCCATACTTATTGCTTTCTTCATTATTTTATGAGCATTTCCAGCTCCCTTTTCATTTTTTTGTATTATTTTATTGCCTCTCTTCTTTATCACTGACTTCCTTCATTGTTTTTTAAAAATGATTCCAGATTCCAATTCCAGTGAAAATGAACCACTCTCTACCCTTGTAATGACCTTGAATACAACTAAAACCCAGGAGACGATTCATGGAGCATCTATGTTAAAAGCCGGTAAGGCAAATGGTAGCAAGTAGATTAGGAAAGGAAACCAGAGCTAGAAGTGTCAGTGAACCAGAAGTGAGTTTTTCCTTTCTCAAGTATCTCCTAGCCTGAACTCACAGACAGCACAAAAGCTGGAAATGCGCACCAGGTATAGACAGAAAGAGTCTCAGGAGAAGACTTGAGACTGTTCTGTCCAAAGACAGGAAATAAAGGGCTCTAAAAGGTGGAAAAAGTGAAAGAAATCCTCTGGATTTTTTCTTTATTTCTCATTTCCAGCCCAATCAATCCATGGAGTGGTGACAGTAATGGCAGTGATTTCTAGACAAGCACCCACAACCACAACGAGTGGAAACTCTTCTCTTAAGACCGTTGAACTGTGGTCTCAAAAGCATGTGAAAAATCCCCATTGCTTTTTCCCCTTTACCTTCTTTCCTCATGGTCTCAAGAGACACAACTTCAAGAAATCTGTAACAAAGCAGGTAAACTAAAGCCGTGACTTTTTAGCCAGAAGACCAGGAAAGGAGGAGTGCCTGGGAGGCAGAAGATGTTGGGGATACTAGGCAGAGTAAAACCTCAAGAAAACCTCAGGAAATTTCAATGTCTGTCAAAGGAAAAGACAATACACACATACCAACCCTGAGACAACACAGATTTAATTCAAGACTTTAAACTTTAAAACAGTTATTATAACCATGCCCTAATAAATAAGGATGATCAGTCTTGAAATGAATAGAACTAATGTCTCATGATAGAAATTAAAAATATGAAAAAGAACCAAATGGAAATTTTGGAGCTAAAATATACAATAACCGAAATTGTGTTTAAAATCACTCAACTAGAAACTGGAGATGACAGAGAAAATAGTAAAACAAAGGTAGAGCTGGAAACTAGAATATTATGATACCAAAATCACAGTCCAGGTATTTGCCCATTGGTAACCAAGGCTTGGATGAAAGTAGAAATACAATAGCTGGCAGAGAACCAAGGCTGTAATTCGTCTTGAATTCTCAAAATGAGAAAATTATATCCAGAGAGAAAAGGGGTAGAAGTGGAGGGAGACATTGACTGCAAAGAGTAAGCAGAAAGGAATTTGGGGAGGGTAATGAAATTGTTCTGTAGCTTGATGGAGGTGCTAAGATAGCTCTAGGCATTTATCAAAACTCACAGAACTGTACACCAAATAGAGTGATTTTTACTGTCTATAAATTTTAAAATAAATACTGAGGAACAAAAGATACTTGGCAAGTTCCCAGTATTTGTAAATTAAACAATACACTTGATAATACACCTTGGCTAGCAAAGAACCCACAAGGGAAATTATAAGATATTTTCAAGTAAATGGTAATGAAAAGACAAGATATAAAAATCAGTAAGATGCAGCTAAAGCAGTATTTAAAGGTGTTTTTAAGGTCGTAAATGTTTGTTTTGGAAAGAAAGATCTAAAATAAATTACCTAGGAAGCCAGAAAATTAAGAGAAAAATAGGTCCTTAATAAGTGGAAGGAAGGAAATAACAAAGATCAGGGTTGAATGGAGAAAAAACCCTTGGGCACTTTTGGTGGGAATGTACATTGGTGCAGCCCCTATGGAAAACAGTACAGAGGTTCCTCAAAAAAACTAAAAGTAGAAATACCATATGATCCACTGATTCCACTTCTGGGTATTGACCAAAAGGAAAAAGAAAACACTCATTTGAAAAGATATATGCACCCTTGTGTTTACTGCAACCTTGTTTACAATAGCCAAGATGTGGAAGTAATCTAAGTGTCCACAGAGAGATGAATGGATAAAGAAGATGTAATACATATACACACACATATACATATCAAGGAATATTATGCAGCCATAAAAAGAAAGATATAATGCCATTCCTGGCAACATGGATGGACCTAGAAAGTATTATGCTAAGTGAAATAAGTGTGACAAATCACTATGTGATTTCACTTATATGTGGAATCTAAAAAAACAAAACAAACAAAGAACAGAAACAAACTCATAAAAACAGAGACAAACTGGTGGTTGACAAAGGGGAGGAGGAGTTGGGGCATGGGTGAAATAGGTGAAGAGGATTAAGAGGTAGAAATTTCCAGTTATAAGATAAAGAAGTCACGGGGATGAAAAGTACAGCATAGAGACTATAGTCAATAATATTATATGGTGACAGATGGTGACTACATTTATCGTGGTGGACATTTTGTAATGTATATATTGTCAAATCACTATGTTGTACACCTGACATTAATAAAATATTGTATGTCCATTGTCCTTTAATTAAAAATAAAGAAGAGAAAAAGATCAGAGCTAAAATCAAAGTAATAGAAAACAGAGAAACAATAGAGAAAAATCAATAACATCTAAAGCTGGTTTTTCAAAAAGATCAATGAAATTGATAATCCTTTAACTAGACTAGTCAAAATTTATACTTAAAATAAACACATTTTACTGAATGTAAAATATACCTCAATGGTGTTTTGAAAGAAAAAAAACTTCACAAGCAGAATTCAGCAATATATTTGTTTGTAAATATATTTGTTTGCAATTTGTAAATTGCAAAATTGTAAATTGTAAATTGTTTCACCCCAGAATTGCCATGCTCAAAGAATAGATAATCTTTAATTAATTAAACACGTACCCAAAATGTACTTGGTAAAATTAAAAAGGATTCCTGATTTTTTAAAAATGCTTTAAGGGAATACATGAGTATTTCCTTAACATCATTTAAAAATATATGTCAAACCAAATCTCTACCTGAAGAACAAGTGATGATATATTCCAGATACAACATTCACCATGCAAAATCTTTATCATCTCTCAAGATCTAATCCCTCCAACGACTTTTTTGTATATTCCTTAGCATTCCCTAAGAATTTGCTGTTGTTTCTACGATAATACTATCATCTTCTACTTTACTTTGTTCATTCTCGTCTGTCTCCTAGATTTGAATATAAACCGCTTGAAAATTGAGATGTTAGGAGTACCTGAACAGCTCAGCTGGTTGAACCTCTGACCCTTGATTTCAGCTCAGGTCATTCAACTGGTGGGACTGAGACCTGCTGTCAGAGCAGATCCTACTTGGGATTCTCTTTCTCCCTCTCTCTCTCTCTGCCCTGCCCCTACTCCTGCTCACCCAGCTCGCACACACACATTTCTCTTTCTCTCTCAAAATAAATAACTACACATTTTTTAAAAATTGAGACTTTATTTTTTCCTAATAAATCTGATTTCAAGTCTATAAAATAGCTAGCTCATATTAAGAATTCCACATATGTTTTAGATTTTAAGACAAGCATATATTTTATTTACTTTTTCATCCTGAAAGAGAATATAAATAGAGATGGGCATATGTGTCATTGCAGAAGTGTTGTAACTTACTCCAAGTTACTCAACTAAAAGGAATAATTGCAATTCAATTTCAGATACCTACAAATAGTCTCACTTGAATAACACACTCTATTAGGTTCTATTGATGCTATAACAAATTTCAAGAAACCACACAAATTTATCATCTTACAGCTCTGGAAGTAAGAAATTGGAAATGGATCCTGCTGTGGTAAAACCAAGGTTTTGGCAGGACTGTTTTCCTTCCAGAAGATTCTAGGAAAGAACCCATTTTCTTGTTTTGTTTTGTTTTGTTTTGTTTTGTTTTCAACTTCCAGAGGTTCCACATTCCTTGGCTTGTTACCCTCCTTCCATTTCATTCTGACTTCCTTGATTACCTCAGGACCACCCATATAATCCAGGATAATCTCCCCAGTTCAAGATCAGCTGATTAGTAACTTTAACTCCCTCTTTCCATGTACATGGGTTCTGGGGATTAGGAAGTAGACATCTTTGGAAGAACATTATTCTGCCTATCACACACATCTTCTTACACTTAAACTTTATGAGCTAATAGAGGAAACATTTGGGAGGTGAAAACAGTCTTGAAAATATATATCACTTCACATTATAAACAGATATATAACAAACATACATATAGAAAATTCTTGAGAAAAATTGTATTTCCTTACATTCACATCTAAATCAAAGGCTAAAAATAAACATTCTACACGATTAGTACAAAATTAAGTGGGAAGAAAAACAACAACAACAATGCTCTTAAATTTAAAATAAGCAATTACTGAGAAGAGACTTGGCAGTGCATGATGGCTCTCGATCTATTTTTCCATAAACCCTAGTATTTCATGAGCTCTAGAGAGGCTTTCTGCTCTTAAAACTATTGAATAAGGATGATCTTTCTCCAATTTGCAGAGGGGAAAAGCAAGTTGTCTGGAGATTTTTGTTTTCCAATTTTAACTTTTCCTCCCTTAAAAAAACCTTCCAAACCTTTTGGCACCTACTTCCACACTTCCCCTAGTAAGCACTAGCAGACAACAAAATCACTGATTAATTAGAAAAAAGAATGCATTTTAAACCGTAAAATAACCAAAATGGTAATGCATTTTAAATAGTAAAGTAACTACCACCTTAGGTTAACATCTTGTCTTTCTTATTTTCACAGGTTTGTAGAAATTTTTTATGACATTTTGGAGAGAAAATAAAATGAGTCCTTATAATAATTTTGTGCCTTTATATGCCTTTATATAAATAGCCACTCTTCCTATGGTTTGAAATTATATATTATGTTGTTAGAAATCCTCAGTATACACGCATTGCCCTTACTGTGCCACATCCCACCTTTTTTACTTTCATACTATGCTATGTGTCAGATTTAATTCAATTTCCACATATTCCATAGCACCCACAGATAACACTAGCAGATCTCACCTGATCTTATTCACCATATACATAATTATGTACACTTAACGTTAATAATAAAAAAAAAATCAGTGTGCTTTACTCTATTATATTTTTCCATACGTACATTTGCATATAATTGCATTTCCCTAATATAGGTTTCTCCCCCGAAAGCCAAAGGTAGCCCATCTGTTCAGGGATGTGTTTAACAAAATTAATAAGAGGAACAAAAATAGAAAGAAATAGTTAATATTCAGCTGTTTTTGCTCTTAAAATAGGATTTTGCAACAAGAAACATGTTTGAAATCCTGGTATTACTGAAACAGATGTTTGGCACACTTCTCAGTTTATGTAAGGGTAGTCCAGAGAGGAACAGGAAGGAAGAAAATTCCAACCTTTTGCAGTCCCAGGGAATTTGGAGTAAGATATGGGAGAGGGGTAAAATTTAGAAACTTCAAGATAAGTACAGTGGTGGCCAAGAACATTTAGGCGGTGGCACAGTAACAAGGAGAGAGGAAGCCTGTAGAAGTGTGCGTGCTGACATTTACAATTCAGCACCCAGGCATCAGAGCTGAAATGGTATTACAAGGCAGGTAAACAGGTAAAGTTGAAGCAGTCCTTTTGGTTTCCAATGGCCTATGTGTAAGAGACCAAGAAGTCTTGGGATATGTGGGGAAAAGATAGGAAGTTTTAAGAAAAACACCCTAGACCCAGAGAAAAGAAGCTGTCTCTGGTGGGGACTTCAAACTCAAAGACCAATGGTGCCAAAACCCTGGGCTCTACAGGGAAAACCATATGTTTATCCAGACAACCAGAAACAGCCAGTTTCACAGCAGCAGGCATCAGTCCCAGGAGCAAATCACACCTGTGATGAATATCTAAAGAACAACAGGATGATAGGAGGGCTCTATCTTCTCTACCGCCAGCGAGGATGCCATCAGCCTCGCCCTCCCTATATATCCAAGCACTTCCTAGCAATGGAGCAAATCTGAAAGATGGAGTCCTTTTCCTGTGGTATCCAAGAAGAGGCTGGATTACACAGAAAGACAATGACATTGTTGGATTATAGTGAGATCATAGAATGAGATTGAATTTTTTCTCTGTTACCCAATAGATTATAGCTCTTAAGAAAAACATCACAACAATTGCAAGCAATATGAAGAACCTATATATCGATCCCATGTGAGAATTATAGTGTAAATAAATTTGGAGCCCCAGCTTATTCACTAATTGTCTTGCATGCATGCCATGACTTGAATATGTTTCCAAACCCAGCACAGTGCCAGGCACAGAGTGGACGTTAATAATTGATTAGCAGAAACACATATATCCCCACCAGTGTCCTTGTGGAGCTTTGGTCCATCAGTGGATCTCAACAAAGAACGGTGCTACCTCCCTAGAAGGTATTCAAAATGTGAGGAAATGTCTGCTTTTCACAGTGGCCAGGAAGTGCTACAGATTTAGTGAGTGGGAGCCAGGGTTGCTATATATTAAAAATAGAGAAGCAACATTCTTCATTTAAATAAAGCATTGTTCACCCAAACTGCCATTAAAACCCCTACTGAGAAATATTAAAAAACGAAGGCACTATAGTTACAGCTGTAGGACAGATAAATTACAAAAGAACAGAAGAAAACAATGGTATGCAAGAACTGAGGGGAGAGAGAGAGAAAGAGAGAGAGAGGTGAATGTCCATCAATATTGCTAAGAGATAAATACTAAAAAATCTACAGAAAAATATTTTAAAACACCAAAACTACAAAAAGAGGTTAGAGTGGGAGAGAGCCAAAGCATAAGAGACTGTTAAAAACTGAGAACAAACTGAGGGTTGATGGGGGGTGGGAGGGAGGGGAGGGTGGGTGATGGGTATTGAGGAGGGCACCTTTTGGGATGAGCACTGGGTGTTGTATGGAAACCAATTTGACAATAAATTTCATATATTAAAAAAAAAAACACCAAAACTACAGAGCACCACTTTAAAATGTTCACCCCCGGGGTGCCTGAGTCGATTAAGCATCCAACTCTTGATTTTAGCCCAGGTCATGATTTCACAGTTCGTGAGTTCAAGCCCTGTGTCAGGCTCTGTCTTGACAGTGTAGAGCCTGCTTGGGATTCTCCCCCTCTCCCTCTCTCCCTCTTTCCCTCTCTCTCTGCTTGCCCCCACTTGCGCTCTCTCTCAAAAATAAATAAATAAACATTTAAAATGTTCACTCCTGAAGAACACTATTGCTGATTTTTGTGTTATAAGCAAATGGCTCTCTGAAACTCACTTAAAATCTCTAAGAGGTGCTGTGAGGCCTGATGGGCAGTGGTGACAGTGGCCACAGGGGAGGGAGGCAGAGCAGGGCACATGGTAGATACAGTGAAAGTGTCAGGTCACCTTCTCCTTATCCTGTGAAAGTAAACCCCTGGATACAGATGCTAGCCTTCTGACTCTAGTGCAAACCAGGTGGAGGCTAAATTCATAAATAATAGGCTCACAGCCCCTCCATGGTAACAAAAGGGGAAAAGGCCATCAAGAAAGCTTAAAGCTCACCCAGAAATTTTCGTACATGGAGCCAAAATATATGAAGAAAGACTGCTGAGATCTTTTTTAAAACTTCCTTTCTTAAACACATTTATAGTAACTCCTCAAAATTTGGGACTGACATCTGCTTTAGAACCTTCAGTGCTGGACACCTGGGTGGCTTGGTTGGTTAAGCATCTGACTTCCGCTCAGATCATGAGCTCACAGTTCGTGGGTTCAAGCCCCACGTCGGGCTCTGGGCTGACAGCTAGGAGCCTGGAGCCTGCTTTGGATTCTGTGTCTCCCTCTCTCTTTCCCTCCCCCGCTCGAGCTCTGTCTCACTCTGTCTCTCAAAAATAAACATTAAAAAAATTTTTTTTTGAAAAGAAGCTTCAGTGCTACAGACTTCGCTCCCTCAACTTTATATATTCAACTACTAACAGTATCAGTGGATGTAAAAAATGACTCAATTCCATGCATCATAATCTGGAGCTATGTAATATTCACTGTTATTCCCATCAAATACACATATTTTAGTCCCTCCTAAATATGAACTCACAGAAAAGTTAAAAGAATTTACTTTCTCAACCAGCCTTGCCAACCAATTTTAGTAAGTTATAAACAACAAAAAACCCACTGTACTCAGAGAAACAAAAAGAGATTTTCATCCTCTGCACTAGGATGAAACAGGCATGTGCCTTTAGATTCTTGTTCTCCTTGTGGTTTCTCTAATGAGTCTTTATAAGCCTGCACTGACCTTGAACTACATTTTTCTTTTCTACAAGGTGTTTGGCTATATATGAAAAGCAACTGCAACCACTACAAAAATAAACACTAACTCATGTAATGAAAACTTTACAGAAATAGAGATGAAAGAAATAAAATAGTATATAAAAATACATTGAACATATTTTGATCCCTGTCTTTTAATTAATTCCTCCTTGTTTCCTAGGGAATTTATGCAGGATGTCAGAGATTAAGAATAAATGCTCGGACCCTCTCAGCAAAGAAAGGTGAGAAATAAGAGAAGGTGGGATCAATGGGCTTGGACATGAGCTTTGTAACAAATGTGGGTCTAACCAATTCAAACTTTGTCAATTTACTGTTTTGAAACTAATTTGAACTAAAAGTCATCTCTACAGCTATATTACTAAAGCTGATCAAAAGGAAAAAAAAGTTCTCAGTGCTGGAGGCATTTGTCTTGTTTTGGTCACTTAATATTGAAGCATCTACAAAAAGTCATACACACACACACACACACACACACACACACACACACACCACAAAGCCAATTTGCTCTCTTCACTTCAAAAATATAAGAACCTTAGATTGTTCCATGTACAAAGATTTAAAAAACAGTGCCCAATCCATTTTAAGAGTCTATATTATAGCACCCAACTCTAAAAATGTTAAAGGCAGACTTTCGTCCAGAAAAGCAAAATCATTTATTCATTTTTGCTTCTTTACATGTTATCTTTAAGAAAACAACCTGTTAAAATAAAACCTTATCCTTTGATGAAGAGTGTTGACATATGAGAAATTTGATCAACAGAGTTCCCTGCTGGAAATTTAAGGCTTACAAAATGTAAAGATATTTATGAAACTAAAACGTATTTATATATTATCATTAGTCATTGTCAAATGAACTGAGAAATAATTTTAGGGATTAAAGATGAAGAAAAGTTATTTTTACTTTGGTGACCTTTTGTTACAGCAATTTAGTCTGTGCATTAACTCAAAGAGGGGAAAAATTCATTTCTGTCTTCAATAACAGTCCAGAGTTGAGCTGTAGAATAGGAGATAGGTAAATTCTGCTCTAAACCAGGTTCAATTCCATTTGTTCCATCATTGTCTGCATAACTGAGGTAGATCACCACCACTTTAGTTCACATGATAGCCCATGGAAGGAGAGAAAACAGAATGTAAATCGTGTTCCCTTTTAAAAAATATAATTTGGAATTTACACACATCACATCACATTACTAATTTCCCACTGGCTGAGGTTTAGTCCAAAGTCCACATCTAGCTACAAGCTAAGAAGGCCAGAAAGAATAGCGCTGAGTCAAGCTTCCCTGTAGCCAGGTAAAATTTAGATGGTCAGTTACAGAAACCAAGAAGGCAACTTTTGGATACTGGTGGATAACAACAGTCTCAGACATAAGAGTAACTGCCTCTGGGAAGGGAGACTAGAGACTTTGAGAATGGGATGAGAGAAAGATTTGCTTCTCATTGCATCCATATTGCATCTGTGTATATCACCTATTCTGTTCTATTCTCTTCCATGTACACTTTAGTTCTATTAATTATTTCACTTAAACTGTTCTTCTTTAAAAGAGTTTTAAAAAAAATTTAAAAGAGCCAAAATTAAATAAAAACTTACAATGATTTTTTCCAATGAACTTGACATTCTTGACACTAGCCGAGGCTAAATATTTAGCCCTAAAGTGTACAAATGTACATGCATGTGCTTTAAGACGTATCTTCACACACTTTTAAACTTTTTTAGTGGAATGGTTAAGATCCAGGCTGCTAGATTCAAAACCTGGTATGACTATAGCACCTATAGCTGTGTGACATGAAGCGAGTTACTTAATCATTCCATCAGTCTACTTCCTCATCTGTAAAAGGGGTCAATAATAATACCTTTTTCATTAATCTGTTGTGCGGATTGAATGGTGTAATAAACAATAAAGCATGTATTGTCATTGTTTGCTATTATTATTTTTAAAAGTATCATTTATTATTAAAAGATATTGCAACAAACATAGATAACTGCCCGTCCAATAACCATTTCCCTCTCCTTATTAATCCACAAGTTCAATTTTATTCTATATGGCAAAGTATTTAATTAAAAACATTAACCGCCATGCTACCCTTGAAGTGAGACATAAATATTTGACATCATCCTGGCCAAAGAGGTGTAAGTAGAAGTCACTTGGCAGGCATGCCAGTTAAGTTACTGTCATCCGCCTTGAAGCTAAAAATGTAATTGTTTAAAAGCCCTGTAAGCATCGGAAAACACCTATCAATTCCAACAGAAATTTACAAACCTAGAACAAATTCTCTGGCCCCTCTACCTTTGTGGTGTTGCTATTTTAAAATTCAGATTGTGGTTTGCAAAAATGAGATGCTTCTCATAAGACGTGGAGATTGTGTCTACAGAACATCTAAAATAACAAAGTGTTCTTTCATCTGATATGTCAATACTATATATGTGATTCAGGTGTTCATTTACCCAAAAGTTTATTGGTTACTCTTTGAAAGCAAACCATCCTTGGTTTCCAAAATCAACACTATCTCATCCCCAGTATCTACTAATAAAACTGATATTACAGAACTACTATCATGTTTATTATCATTTTTCTTCAGGTAAATATGAAACTTGTTTTTAATATCCTCTTTCCCTTACACCTCATTCTTATTTATTCCAAACTGAATAAACTTTAGCTTTTCTTAAAAGGCAACTCTACACCAAGTTTAAAAAGATATTATAATTTAGAAATTCAAAAGAAAGAAAAAGAAGAGACAAAGTTTTTCTAAAAGGGAAAGTGTTTAGTAACCTTGGCTTTGATGAAAGATACTTCTGTTTTAAACTCCAGTGTTCCTTCTCTGTTCTAAAAATCAGGGATAAAGTAGTAAGCAAAGCATATAGTTCCTGCCCTCCTAAAGTTTTTATTTTAGTGCAAGAGAAAGAGTTAAACACTTCATTGCATAATGAATAATTTAATTACCATGGTAATAACAAATAATCAGATGAAGTATTGGTATCAAGAGAGACTATTAAAGGCACCCAGGACCTAGAGTTGAGAGAAAGGTTTGATAAGTAAATGATATTTAAACTGAGATCTCAAGGATCGATGGACAAACCTGGTAGGGAGGGGCAGGGGCGGGGCAAATGTTCAGGACCCATTCAATAGTGTGGAGAGCAATGCCATAGGGAGCCACATGGTGCAACTGAGGGACCAAAGAGCTTGCTAGAATGCAGCAGCAAAGAGGCAAGTTGTGTAAAATAATGCTTATGAGGATTTTGGAATTTATACAATTAGCACTTCACACATTGTGATGGCTAATTCAATGTGTCCACTTGATTGGGTTAAGGGATGCCCAAACAGCTGGTAAAACATGATTTTTGGGTGTGCCTGTGAGGGTGTCTTCAAAAGACATTAGCAAATTAGCATTTGAATTGGCAAACCAAGCAGGAAAGGTCTCCTTTACCAATGCAAATGAACACCATTCAATTTACTGAGGGCTTGAATAAAACAAAAAGGTGGAGGAAGGGGGACTATGCTCTCTTTTCTTGAGTGGAGACAACCATCCTCTACTATCCTTAAACATCGGTGCCCCTGGATCTAGGGCCTTTGGACCAAGACTTATTCCACCTTGTAAGAAATGAGATGATCAGAAATACCAAATAAAAGCTGTGCTGTCTAGTTAACAATAAGTTTACAACCTATTGGAAATATGTATGAAATCTTCTCTGCACAACAATGGAGTCCCAAACCCTTAGACACTTCACTTCCTGGTTCCCCTCTCCATTTTGTGGGCTTTTTTTTTTAGGGCTTTGCAATGAGCATGAAAGTCTCATGCTCTGAAGTCTCTGCATCACCTCAGGGAACATACATTTGTTCCGATCTGACTACTTTTTGGCCTTACATGGGCATAGGCTACTTCGAGGGAAGCCTATAACCTCTGTAGTACTCAGCCAATGAGGAATCAGGGGAGGGACCTCATGCAAGGAGATAAATTGTCTGCTGTAACCTCCCGGAGTGTGCCTGTCCATCAGGCACCAGCTCTTGCAAGAAGGTTAATTAAAGCCTCCTGTCACTGTGCTCCCGAGTCTCTGAGTCTCCGTGTCCCTCCTTTGATAGGGGCAGTGGGCTTATTTCTCACAATCTTAAGCTCTCCCTTCTCTCCATCAGCTCCCCTGATCCTCAAGCCTTTGGATTTGGACTGAATTACACCACAAGTTTTCCTGGTTCTCCAGATTGCAGAAGGTCAAGCCTGTGACTTCTTGGCCTCTACAATCACGTGAGCTAATTCCTATAATAAATCTCCTCTTGCCTATATTTGTATCTACATCTATTTCAATCCTGTTAATTTAGGGTTGGGGTGTTTTTTGGTTTTGGTTTTGGGTGTTGTTTTTTTTTTTTTGAGAACTCTAATACACCTATATTACTGATTATCATTCATCCTAGTGTCATGGCTAGTTTATGCTGAATAACAAACAAACCCCCAAGTCTCAATGGCTTAAAGTTACCAATTTTTATTTCTTCTCCTCCCTACATGTCCACCACAGTTAAAATGGAGACCCTCCTCACTTTGTGGTCTAGACTGACAAAGCTGTAACTAGCCAGCATACTGTAGGTTTCCAGGGCAGAGAGTAAAGAAAGCTCTAAAAGGACTTAAGCTGACAATATAATGCTTGAGGCCCCAAACAGCACATAACGCTCTTGTTCACAGTTTATTGGCCGACATGTAGTTCAACCAATCACACTGTGTAAAGAAATGTAATCCTACAATGAAGGCAATCCCACCATGAAGGCAAAAAAAATCCTACCATGAATGCTGGTAAGCAGCATTAGTGAGGACCGCATCACTGTTAAAATAAATAAATAAAATAAAATAAAATAAATAATAAATAAATAAGTAATGGCTATATCAAGGTTCAGGGGAAAAGACTGAAATTAAGTAGTAATAATAATAATAATAATAATAATAATAGATACTTTTTTATGGTGAAATTATGCTTGGTGTACATTTTATTTTATATACTTCTTCGTGGTTTTTTTAATGCTCTCCAATAAATATTTGTTATTAGTTAGGATTCTTTACCTGTAAGGAACAGAAAAAAACAAATCTCAAGTTGAGAGTGACTAAAACAATACAGAAATTGTTCAAAGAGTTTAGAGGCAGTCATCAAGAAATGTTAGAATATTTCAAAATGTAAGGCATCTAGCGATTGTCCTATCTTGCTGCTCAGATGTGCATGGTATCGCTCCACTAAGGTCATCTCATAGTCCGTGATGGTTGCCAGAGTCCCAGCCATTATCAATTTTCCAGGAAGCAGAAAAGAGGAAGAGGAACAGATCCTCCCTGTAAAGATATTCCCCATAAATTAAACACATTACTTCCACTAACATCTCCTTTAGCCACTCTACTAGTAAGGGAGCCTGGAAAACTAAATAGTTACTCGAAGAAAACATACACCACCCAAATATCAGAGACACTATTACTGTGAGATTTTTTTTTTTTTAGTTGATACCTATTATATCTTCCACTGGCCTCCTTATCTCAAACATCAATTCCTTTCTCCAGTCTTTCCCTCATGCTGCAATCTGAGATCTAGATAACTTTTTCAAAATGCTAATTTTTTTAAGTTTATTTATTTATTTTGAAGAGAGAGAGAGAGGGAGGGAGAGAGACATAGGGAACAAGGACAAGCAGGCAGAGAGAGAGGGAAAGAGAGAATCCCAGACAGGCTCTGCACCATCAGCATGCCATCAAATGGCTTATTTTTAATGGTTCAAAAAATAATCCAAAATCATCATTGCTGTATACATACCTCTTATTCTCCTTGTCTTGTCTAGTAAAGTGAATACACACACACACACACACACACACACACACACACACACGTATGTATATACTACAATTATAATATACCAAATTTACTTTATTTTCAATAAAAGCATCACTTGCTTTTATACCTCCCTTCCCACTTATGGCCTTTTGTAGCAACGTGGATGGAACTGGAGAGTGTTATGCTAAGTGAAATAAGTCATACAGAGAAAGACAGATACCATATGTTTTCACTCTTATGTGGATCCTGAGAAACTTAACAGAAGACCATGGGGGAGGGGAAGGGGAAAAAAAAGTTAGAGAGGGAGGGAGGCAAACCATAAGAGACTCTTAAAAACTGAGAATAAACTGAGGGTTGATGGGGAGGGAGGCGAAAGTGGGTGATGGGCATTGAGGGGGCACCTGTTGGGATGAGCACTGGGTGTTGTATGGAAACCAATTTGATAATAAATTTCATATTTAAAAAAAAACCTTGACATTCAATAAATCAGTGTAATCAAGTTTAAATCAGTCTCTTTCATGGAAATATTAAGATAATTTATAATTCCTAGTCCAAAATGGACTTAGACCAAGGGAGAAGATATACCATCATGGAAAGGGGCTAGGTGCGTTTGATCCTAGAACTGTCCTCCTTTGTTGGTCCATATCATCTAGTATTTGGGCATTGATTTCTGTCCCTCTCATATCCACTGGACTGTCTACAGCTGGTATAAACCATCAGCCTTGATCTTGGCACAAACAATGCCAGAGGATTACTCCAAGGCACTTAGCCACCTTCTCTGTTGACTAGGTCTTCCCCTTACATGTAGCTGGCACTGTAGATCCCCGGAAGCCAGATAGTTATTTCACTTTAATCCATTTAAGTCCTATATCATCTCTGAAAATGGCTTATAGTGTGACTCTATTTTCCGACCTCCTAGAATTTTATTTTTAATTTATAAAGAGAAGCTTTGGAATGCAAAAATCCCTTTTCTCTTTCACCAAAGCTTAGTGAACAAGGCCTTGGTATTGCTAGGAACTCAAGAAAATCAGTTTTAAATCTCAGGTCCCAAAAAAAGATTCACTTGTTTTGGACATCATGCTCTTAATACATGGCATGGAGAAAGTGCAAGGTCCTTATTTAGAGGGAATTACATATAAATCATTTTAATATGAAAGAACATTGCCCCAATATATTCACTTCATGCAATAACACCCACATATAATAATGCAGCTAATATTTCTGAGGATTAATTCCGTGCCAGACACTGCTTTTTAAAAGTGCTTTGTAAGTGACAATTAAGCTTCCCAACAAACTTATAATTGTTATCATTTCTGTTTTACAGAGGAAGAAACTACTGTACAGGTAAGTTCATTGCTCAAGTTTGCACAGATAATGTTCAGAGCCAATCTGGTTGCATAGCATGTGAGATACCACACTGCTTTTCACATGAATATGCTCCATAGACATACATACCTTCTATAGGTTAATGGGTTCTAAATTTAAATATCTAGACTTGAAGTCTCCCTTAAACTTCAGACTCAAATATTAATTAATATTAAGACTCAAATCAGCCTCATCATTTTTCCAACTGCTCAAACCAAACTAATAGGATCACTCTTGACTTTCCTCCCTTACACTCTGTGTCCAGTCTCTCAGGAAATCCTGTTGGTTCTATCTTCAAAATATATCTAGAACCCAGCCACTTCTCAGTAACTCCATTGCTACCACCTGGTAGTTGGTAGATGGTCCAAAACACACCCTCATCACTCTTCTGGACTATTCAAAAGCCTCTCACCTGGACTCTCTTTACACTTCGCCCCCTACTGTCCATTCCCAACATAGCAGCCAGGACAATCACGTAAAACATAATTCATATCACAATGCTCTTTTCCATAAAGCCTGACATACATGTCACTCAGAATAAAAGCATAAATCTTTACAATCAGTTGTGTGACACTACAAGGCCTGTCTTCACTGCTCTCTCCTGCACCTCATGTTTTACCATCCTTCTCATCATTCACTCAACACCTTATTCATCACCTCTTGTCTCATTCAACTCTGGACCTCTTGGCTTCCTTGCTGTTACTCAAACACATCATGCAAGCTTTAATCTCTGAGTCACTGTACTTGCACTTCCTTGGTCCTGAGAGGTCCTTACCAAATACTTGCTATCTTCCTTATTTCTTTCAGGTATTTAATCTTGGATAATGTCGCTTAATCCAAGAGGCCTTCCGGACCACTCTTTTTGACATAGCAATTCATGCACCCCTTCCATGCCTTGGTTCTTTCTATCCCCCGTTCTCTGCATTTTTTTTTTCATTGTATTACCATTTAACATATCATATCTGTTCATTGTGAGCCTCTGTATACTAGAATGTGAACAGAAAATGTATCTGACTTGAACACAGCCATATCTAAGAGCCTAAAGCCTACCCAGCACATGACAGGTATTCAAAAAATATTTGTTAAATAAATTAATGGTGCACACAGCCATTACAGACTATTTAGAATTTCATGGAAGTGTTCTATATTCCTTTGTCTTTTTGTGCTCTATTCCCTCTGCCAAAAATATCTTTTCCTATTTCTTTCATTTAGCAAATTCTTGCTTACACTTCAAAACTCACTTTCAGAATTGCCTTCTCAAGGCAATCTTGCTCAAATCTAGAGAATATTGCTCCACAATACTTACCTTCTGGCCCCTGTCTTTGTTGATTCACTTGAGAGCCTCTCTGCTAAACTATAATTTCCTTAAAGGAATTCTGTTTTATATAATTTTCCCTCTTCTTACTTGATTTACAGCCACACTAATTGGGTAACTCCAGACTTAAAGTTTCCTGTTGGCCAATAAGAAGATGATATCTCATTTACCAAGAGAATTCTCTTAACCATAGGAGGAGTTCATAGAGAAATTCTAAATCATGCCACTATTTTCTCAACCAAATTACTAATAATGTTAACATGTGTGTAATACGTAAAAATTTTAATAGTCTAAGGAATATTGGTCATCCAAAGCACAACTTCAAACCTTGTTTTATCAGTTATTTTCTATGTGATTATTAGCATTTGCCTTTAGTAATTTCTTTACATATAAAATTTTAAAGTTGGAATAAATGACCTCTAGGACTCCCCCCTTTCAAAGGTTCTATAATGCAATTAATAGTAACAGCCATAACCAATAACCATGAATAATAAATTGAGAACATATGGTATCATTGTACTGTATTTTTCAGCTAAAATTATTATTAATTAATTTAATTTGGCATCTTTGTGGCTCCAATTTTTTCTTTCTTTTTTTTTTTTTTTTTTTTTTTTTTGCAGCCAGCTAACTTGTTTGTTTGACTTTGTCTGTTGAGGATAAAGGTATCCTCTCTTTCTGTTAATTGGGAAAAAAAACTAATGACTGTCCAGTAATTATTTTTCATCAAATCCTTTTGATTATGGATTTATTTTATTAAATCAGTTGAGAGAATCAAGTGTTGAGTGGAGTATTTTATAAGTCTAGTAACACAATGACAAATGTTTGATTAAATGTATATAAGATGTTAAGATCACACACACACACACAAACATTAAAGCACATAATTTTGAGAATTTAAGCAATATCAACAGATACCCAGAAACTTCAAATAAACAAAGGAAAGAGCATAAAAATCACCTTTATAAAATCCCAGATCCTTTTGGAGAATAATAGCCTAAAAGACTAGGCCAGGATAACAAGTCAAGTACTTCTTTGGAAGAACTAGCATTATTTATTTAAACAGGGACAAAAGAAAATGTAATAAACCCTCTAGCTGCCTTGGGTCACAGCATGTGGCTTATAACCTAAACAAAGGAAAGAATTTGACAGATTCTACAGGTTAGTCATGATGGAAATAATTTTCATGATTTACCTGACAGGTCCTTTTATATTTTTGCTGTAGATAAAGTGGAATGGAGAGATATATTACACTGACTAGCATGCTCTCAGTCTGATTTTATTCTATTACCTTTAGTTTCTTCTCTAGTTTTCTCCCTTCTTAGTTGAGTCTGCTCCCATTGGAAGTGAACAATAAATCACCTGGTTTGCTTCCCAAGAGACCAGGATAGGATTAGAGTAACGTGGAGCACAAGATTCTTTTAATTTCCTTAGATCTATGACTGAGAAGGCATTTGAAGCTCGGGAGTACTCTGCCTTTTTGTGAGACTGAACTAGATTCTATGATTTTGTGGAGAGAGTCATACCAGATAGCTCACGGAGTTATCTCTGTCACTAACAGTGTAACCTTGGGGAATATACTTAAACTCTTTATTTTCCTAATGTGAGAAATAGGTATGAAATTGTTTTTTGTTTTTGTTTTCGTTTTCTTTTTGCAAATTTATTGAGGCTTAAATGAGATCATGTCTACAAAGCACTTAATATACAACCTTGCATTTATTCTTTCAGCAAGTATTTATTGAGTTCCTATGTTCCACACTCTAAGCTATAGTAAACTCTCAGTAAATACTAACCATTATTATGTTTATTATCACCATCATTAGCCTATCAATGCCAGTAGAGAAACATTTCAAACAACTATTCATATTGCAATTTCAAGAGTCCCTTTGTGAAAGGGAGAGGGAGTGGTAAGTAAAAAGTTACTTTTAACCTGGTTAAAGAGTCACGCCTAGAGCAATAAACTATGTTGGTGCCTTTTCTAGATCTCTATGTTAGGATTAATTCTGGATTTTGCAAAGCAAAAACACAGGTTTGTGGCTCCACAATTAATATTTATTCATTTGATATTTTTAAAAGGCTATTAGAGAAACACACACACACGAGTTGTCTTAAAAGAGGATATCTGAAATCTATTAAGGAAGATAAAACATGTGTATAAAAAACAAAGTATATGATAAATGTCACATTGATGGTATAAAGTGCTGAAGAGGAAAGCTATAGAATAGTGTACCCTAAAAATAAGCCTTATAATAGCTTCAATGTCTATGACTCCAATCTAAATTTGAAGCTAGTACTTAACCCCCCTCCCCTCTTACACAGTGTGACTTCATAAATCAAATCATTTCTTCCAAATGGAATTCCCAAAGAGCAAATAGAGGGCTTCAAAACTGCCATCCTTGGAAGCTGCTGGTGTTCAGACATTTTATGACTTTTCTTTTTAAACTGATTGTGAAGCCTCCATTTTAGTGAATTTCTTTGGTTCTGCTCCTCTTTCTTTGTAACAAAAGGATAGTTATTTTGAGTCAATCCCTTGACGCCAAGTGAAAAGAGAACAATCTTGTATAGGAGAATTAGACACATTTAGAAGCTAAATATGGCACTCCTGTTAAGCAGTCTTGGAAAATTTCAAGGCAAAGGGATTCATAAGGAAATTGCAGTTGGGAAGAGAATAACAAGCATCTGAAAGACAGAGAATAGAATGAGAGGAATAGTTACAAGTGCAAGTATAGAATCAGATAATTGAGGCAAATCGTGCACAGTGCTTTGAGTTTTTCAGAAGAAATTTACCACAATATATAAATTTAAAGTATTATTAGCGAACACTGAACCTTCTCAATATAATCAGCCGCTGAGAAAAGCATGTACAAGGAAAAGATCATCATGTAGCAACAATTCATTTAAACTTCAGGGCATGTAACTGTTTAGAAAAAGCATTCAAAATACCCTCGATGGGTGATAAACGGGTAGTTACAGAAGTTATCTATCCCATCCACAATTAAGCTGAGCCCATTGGCTAGCCCCCTTGGGGGAGTTTGCTGTGACTGTATTCAAAGTTATGATCTCCATTTGATGTACAGATATCACATCTGTGGAAGGATTAACTGTACATTTCAAATCATAGGTGGCTAAGGAATAGAAATTAAATTACATACCAATAGACTTTAAGACATTTCCCCTCCAAAATGCTTCTAAATGATAATAAAGAACTGAAAGCTCCATGAAGTACCTCTAAAAAGTAATCCATGCTAGTTGTGTCAGAATTTCTAAAAGATATAATTTCTAAAGATATAATCCCATTTATTGTTAAAGCTCTTGGGGCTAAATCCCAGGCCAACTTATTTTCTCCCTCTGTAGTAATTCTCTCTCTCTCTCTCTCTCTCTCTCTCTCTCTCTCTCTCATCTCTCTCTCTCTCTGTCTCATTTCTTTTATAACATTATGACTTAAATTACAATCTATTCTCTGGTAGTAGATCTCCAATCAACACTCCACTTCTAAACAAAAACCTAACCATATATATTCCACTGCCTCCTCAATGTATCCCCCTAGAGGTCTTACAGGTACTTCACACCCAACATACCCCAAACTGAACTCATGAGCTTGATCCTCAAGCCTGTTCCTCCTCCAAGTCTCCATCATTCTACAAACAGGTGTCATCATGCACTTATTTTCTCAGTACAGTCTTAGCAGTTAACTTTAACCCCCTCTGTACAAAACCATCCCACTCCCTGCCCCATCTAATTAATCACCAAATCCACATATTCTCCTCTAAATGTTTTGAATGTGTCTGTGACTGTAATGATAATGAGAGAAATGTTTATGTAGCATTTACTCTGTGACAAGCTGTGTTCTAAGTACTTTACATATATTAACTCTTTGAACCCTGTCAAGAGCCCCATGAGTAGGTATTATTGCTGTTACTATTCCAATTTTACCGAAGAGGACATTAAGGCAAAAATAAGTTAAATAAATTCCTCAAGGTAGCCCCACAATCAGACAGTCTGGCTCCAGGTCCCATGCTATTACCCACCTATGCCAGTGTTACCCCAGCCAGAGTTGGTACCAGAACATTCCCAAAGAGCATGTACAGGACTTCAAATCATCTATGGAAGCTGTTGGTGTTCAGATGTGAGGTTTTCATTTTAGTGAATTTCTTACCTAGATTTTTCAATATCATCCTAACTTTTCCACTCTTTTATCCACTTTGGTGTTTTTTGTTTATTTTGTTTTGTTTTATGCCCATCCCATATCCATTCTCCATTATAACCATAGTGAGGTTTTTTTTTTCAATATATGAAATTTATTGTCAAATTGGTTTCCATACAACACCCAGTGCTCATCCCAAAAGGTGCCCTCCTCAATACCCATCACCCCCCCTCCCCTCCCTCCCACCCCCCATCAACCCTCAGTTTGTTCTCAGTTTTTAACAGTCAGAGTGAGTTTTTTAAAATTAAACTCTAGCTAGGGTATATACACTAGTCAAAAAAAATTTTTTTTCAATGTCATCCTATTACTCTTAAAATCAAGGAAAAGGTTCTTAGCCAGACTTATGTGATTAGGCCCCTGTCAGCCTCTTCAGCCTTCTCTTCTGACACTGTCTGGCTGACTGCCTACACTGTGGTTTTGTATCAGCTTCTTGAATACAACATTTTCTTCCTAACTCTAGATCCTGAAGATGCTACTCGAGTCTCAGCTTAGCTGAATTCTACTCGTCATTAGGTCATCTTTGCAAAATCATTTCCTAAGGTGAGTTACTCTTGATGTCCCTTAAAATTGATCTGATGGACCCATACAGCATTGAAATCAATTTTAATTAATTACATATTCATTTAACATTAGTATTGCACACTAAACTGTATGTTTCATGAAGCCAAGAACTCCATATATATTTTGATAGAGGAATCACCAGTGCCATGCACACTGCCTGGCACTTAGTAAGCATTTTATGAGTATAATTTTAATTATTAAATAAATGAAATACTTTTATTTTTGTGCTGATTAGAAATGTAAGCCATGTTCACACAGAAAGTATAGAAATTTTCAAACAATAAAATTACCCCCCCACCAGAAAAAAATCTAACAAAAGTGATAATCACCATTAACATATGGGTAGATATTTTTTAGTTTTTATTTTACCCCTTCACACACCCACACACAGTTTTGCATCTTACAGATATAACTTAATTTGATTTGGTTTAAACGGCTAAATTCTACTCTATTTCCTTCTCTTTTTTTTTCTTCCTGAAACCAGGAAGTACCTGTCACCGTGTTTAAGTTATAATTAACAGATAATTACTGAAGTCTCAATTTGTATAAGGCACTACACTAGAAACTCAAGTTTCAAAATGTGTAAATGAAATAACCCTTGTTCTGAGAAATCAAGAGGAATACATTTTTTGACACATGATTTGATAAAATAGAATATTCAAAATTGTGATTGACCTGAAAATCAATACAAATGATTATTATCACTTCACAACAAGGCTTCTGTTCTAAAAGATCCTACAGTCCAGTTGGCAAGATGAAATGGATACACTGAAAGACAACTAAATATACAACCTATGCTAAGTGGCCAAATCGGTCATTTAAACTACAGTAATTCAGATGTTTAAGATATTGGCATAGGCTGACATAATCACGGCAGGTTTCACTGAGAAGTTAGAAGAGTAGATTCTACAATATATTTAGAATGATGAGTTAGCTTAAGATGATCTGTATGCTTCATTAATCCTCTTTTCAATATTCTCTTATTTTGAACAATTATAATTCCGCAAAGAGTTTCTTTTTTCAACTCTATTTTGCATTATTTTTCTTTAAACTGGCATTTCCTAAAGTGAGATACTGCAAGTGATAGTCCATACATACACACACACACACACACACACACACACACACACACACACTGGTTCTAAGGTACAAATATGTTTGGGTCAAACACATCACAAACTATTTCTTTTTCTTGGACAGTCATAAAGTTCATTAGCCAATACAGAACTTTACAAAGCTCAGAGTAAACTGAAAAAAACCTGTTTAGTTTTATTTAACCTAGTCAATCCTACAGTTTTTCAACCATGGAGCTCATCTTTAATGAGATATCTAATAATACCCATGCAAAAGTATTTCATGGAAGACAATTAAATACAGATGGCATTTATACACTTCATATGCTGATTCTCAGAAATATAATTGGAGACTACTCCACAACAAATATGTAGTTTCAGTCTATCTATATTTTATCAGTTCAATAATCTTTCTTTTTAAAAACAACCCGAATAGGGGCGCCTGGGTGGCTCAGTCGGTTAAGCATCCGACTTCAGCTCAGGCCACCATCTCACGGTCCGTGAGTTCGAGCCCCGTGTCAGGCTCTGGGCTGATGGCTCAGAGCCTGGAGCCTGCTTCCGATTCTGTGTCTCCCTCTCTCTCTGCCCCTCCCCCGTTCATGCTCTGTCTCTCTCTCTCTCTCAAAAATAAATAAACGTTTAAAAAATAAGTAAATAAATAAGTAAAAATAAAAAAATAAAAAGGTCTCTCCTATCAAAACAAAAAATAAAAAAATAAATAAATAACCCGAATAAATCACGCTGTCATAGTCCATCTTTTTTTTCCAACCTCATTGACTTCAATCCTGTTTCTTTTTTAGCCACTCCAAAATTCCAATATAATTTTTCGTGATTCAAGACACCTCATCCAGCTTAACAGTTTGTCACAGAGAGATCTGTAACCAAAATAGCTTTTGTTCTTTGAAAATGTTATGTCTAATTTTCCAGGTAGGCCATCTGAATTTTACCTTTGTTATGCGTCTTTTTCAACATACCTAATTAGAAAATATACCATTCCTTGTCAGTGCACAGAACATTCACACAAAACAAAAGGAAAGAAAAACTGGAGTGCAAAAAAATTGTCTTGCTCCATTTCTCTGATAACCTGGTGTCATAAACAAAGTAGTTTCAGGTTTGAGACACTATGTTAACAAAGTG
This sequence comes from Acinonyx jubatus, assembly GCF_027475565.1. Lineage (NCBI taxonomy): Eukaryota > Metazoa > Chordata > Mammalia > Carnivora > Felidae > Acinonyx > Acinonyx jubatus. The sequence goes on from NC_069391.1 coordinate 47,167,870, forward strand.
ACATAGAATAAAGAGGAAAAATAAGAGGTCATAAATGGGAAGGGAGAAAACTTTCCATCTAGAAGATTAATAAGGTCTTTAAGGAGGAGAAGGACAATAAGATACAGAAAAACCAGAAAGAGACAAATGTGCAAACAACTCTAAATACTGGTTCCATCTTCTGCTCCATGAATTTCATCTCACTGTTCAAAGGCCAGCTCAAATAAAACTTCTCTGAACTTACAACCATGGCAGCACCCTCCCTCACTCTCTGGTCGAGCAAGAATTCTCTCTTCCTCATCTGCCATCTAAAGCATTTTGTGCACTTTGGACCTATTTTTTCATTAGAGTATGTTTCAAGTTGCATTGCATATGGTGAGATGCTCATTTGCCTGACTTGACTAGACTGTGGTCTTAGCTTCTTCTCCCTTGGTCCCAGGACAGTGTTGCAGAGTGTAAAGCATGAGGGCTTTGGAAGAGAATTAAATTTAAATTATAGCTCTGTGACATACTAGATGCAAGAACTTCTCTCAATAACCTCCACTGTCTAGTGGACGATTCGGGGGAAAATTAAATGAGATAGTTTGTATAAGGCTCCTGATATATATTGCAAATATTCTGTAAATTATTAGTAAGTTGCAAATATTCTGTAAATTGTTAGTTTTTTTCATAGTAGACATACGATCAGTTCTATCAAAGACAGAAGAGAAAAAGAAGGAAGAAAAATATGGTACCAAGTCTAATCACCTCAGGGCTCAGTGCTGAGCACTGATGGGGTTGAGCTGGGTTGGGGAGGAGGGGAGGTTTGCAGGATACTAGGTGGGAAAAGAGACCGGGATAGAAGCCTCACCCTTCATCGTATGTTTCAGACCTTTCATGGGATAAGTGGGAGAGAGGGAAGTACTGAAAATTAGGAGTCAATATCCAATGTTTGTTGGTGGTAGAAGAAATTAGAAGAGTAACACAGAAGCCTGGCTGTGCAGACTGGCTTCCAGATTCTGAGTATATGAATCAATTCCAAGGTGGTGGGGGTGTGGTAAAGATATAAATATGTCTATCCAGATGGGCTTGGAAACCAAGGTCTTTTTGAGCCTGTATCTGAGAGCAGTCTGGTAGATACAGTTGCAACATGAATCTGGGGGAATCAGCCATGGGAGAAACAAGATAAAAGCTGAAAGCTGAGGAATCTGTGCCAGAATCAGACACTGTAAAATCCAAGAATTCCTGGGATGGAACCAGAGTGTGTAAAAGAATTCCATTTTTTATCCAATTTAGAGAATAAAACCTTCAAATGCTTTTGGTCACCCCTGAATCCTCAGGGAGTGCCAGAGATCTAATCTCGCAGCCTACAGGCTGGGAGCCCACTTAAGTGCCAAGGGATTTCTATGTTCATCATGATACCAATCTAGAAACCAACAGGGTGCCATAAATGCCCTTAAACTTTCCCAAGTCAATCTAGGATTCCCATGCCGTAGTACCACATACCAAGCAGCACTGAGCCTCTCTGTGGCCCTAACAACTGCTGAGGGATTGGCAGAGTCCTGGGTCAAGTTTTTGCTGCTTCTCCCAGGAGAAGTTGGTAATGATTTCAAACACCACAGGGGGAAAGAAGTGTTTAGAAGGGAGATGATGACAAACGGTGGAAGGGGAAATGGATGCAATGGTTGAAAAGAGAAAAGATGAAGAAAAGCAGTAAGCAAGAAGAAATTGTAATTTTCATAAATTTTCAAGGTCAATTGGCATGACAATATTTTAGTGTCTTTGAAGTACAATACTAAGTTTGAGGTGATGAAAGGAAATTCATCAGCTCCCCCAAATCCAAGCTGAGTATGTGATCAACTGTTCATTCACCCCGTGGCTGAAAGGCAATGAAAACACCAAGGCATGATTAACCCACAGGAATTGGGGAAAAGAAGGTACTTACCCGATTTAATTTGAGCTTGTGGCTTAGCCACTGCACGGGGGCCTTTGCCTTGCTGTTCCTTTTTACAGGAACTTCTAGAGAACAACTCTCCGCAGCTGTGTTGATGCTTTTTCTTCTAAAAGGAAATGTCAGAAGACTGTCTCTTTAGTGCTATTTTAATTAGGCTCTGCTTGAAAGTATTGTGCGTGTGTGAATCTTGTGATCACGATCTTAATTAGGATCGTATTTAGATTCAGACTCAAACTGGACTGGATAATCATCTCCATTACCTTGTATTAGATATGAGGAACCAAGTGTGTGCCATTTGTACTGGGAGTATTGTACAAACACAGGACCTTATTAGTGTTTTGTTCTTTCTAGCTCTTCTTGGTTTCTTTCCTCCTTCTGAAACCTGATATGATGTGTGTTCAGGAAGCAGCAACAGCATATGCACCAGCCATTTGGGAGGGCAAAGAGGAGGACAGGAACTGACAGCAGGAAATAGAGACCACATTTTCAAAATATGTTTCTAGCATGACTATTCTCTAATGAGAGTCGTGTTCTCTTTCAGATGGCAGTGGCCGCCAATGAGACGCATTGTTTCTCCAAGCCCTATTTAGCCCAGCATTATTGAAATAAGGGTCATAGCTTTTCTTGAAATATCGAAGTATTTTACATAAGGAAATTTGAAATAGCTAGAAAAATAACTGCTTCGGTCATGAGAAGATGTAAAGGATTATGCTGCCTATGATAATCTATTCAGGAAAATATTTCTCTAGACTAAAAATCACACATAACTTGTAAGTGGCCACTAACTCTGAGGGGTTTTGTGTGCATATTAATATATTGTTTTCCTTTTAAAGTAATGAAAAATGAGTTTCTAGGGGTTTATTCTCTTGCCTTAGAGGACTGATACAAAAGAGAAGGCCAGTAATGCCCCCGTGTGGCCAAAGCATGGCATAGCAAGCTTCTTTTCACAGCGTTGAAGAAGCAAAGCCACTTGAGACTTACTTGGTCTCTCCATTTATAAATTTCTGGTTTTGAAAATGAACAGCCAAAAAGAACAATCTTCATTAAGCCCATAAACATGAATGATTAATTAGACTATAATATGTTTAAATAAATCCTACTACAGAAAGCCTCTACATAATTCAGAAAATGCTAAAGATAGCAGAATTTTAAAAGCATCCACTTTTAATATAAGAATGGCTAACTCATTACTTACAGAAACCAATGTTCTTGACTTAATCATTCCATCCGCTCATTTTGTCCTTTTAAATGGTATCCCTTGAAGGGATAGGAAGGAAAGAAAACGAGGGGGAAAGAAAAAGAAAGATAGGGGGAAGAAAAAGAAAAGAGAAAAATTGGCTAGTGACATGAAAATCCCAATTTCTGGGCTTTCGGTATGTTTCCAGACATAAAAGAGGGTCCTGCATAAAATTGGCACTTGACAAAATGTGTTGTTTATTCAATCCACACCATACCCAGTTTCGATAAAAACTAAAAAAATTAGCATCTCAGTGGGCAGCCACATGTCCAGCTCACCCTCTGGGGATTTGAATTGCAAGAGGAATAAGGGAAAATAGATGCTGGAGGATAATTAGCCACCACCAAGGAAGGACACACACTGAGCCCCATGTGGCAGATGAGGTATTCTATGGCCTCTCTGCTCACCTTTGCAGTTTCACTGTTCTCCCGTCAGAGGGTCAGTGGGATACTGGAACACACAAGCATCATATGGAGGGTGCTCTCTGAAGTTCTTCTATAGCTGGAGAGACCCATTGTGATCTAGCTTCTGCTCATTCCAATCTCACCTTCCCTCTCTCCTAACCCTCGTCACGCAAGTTTTTTATGTGCCTCTATTTCCCCTGGATGTAACATACCATTCCACACTTCTAAACTTCTGCCCATCCATTTCCCATCCTCTGATTTCTCTTGACTAATTGATAGTCTTCGTTGAAAACTGCTTAAGTGCGCTATCCTTCAACAAAGCACCCATCACTCTCCAGACCAAACTACAAGACCCTTGTCTACTTAGTACCACATCATTGTCATTTCACTCTGCACATTATAAAGAATGCTCCTCTGCTTAATAATGGTTCAGGTGACACAGACTCAATACTGGGAGAAATGGAACACAACGTAGAAAAATGTCAGTTTGACTCAGCATCTCCGTATCATGAGTGATTGCGCTCTCCCAGTGTAGATGTGGTCTTTGAATAATGTAATGGTCTATGGCATGTGCATTGTATTTGAAGCACTGTTCTGTTATATATTTACTTACAATGAAAAGTAAAATCCAAAATACAAACATCTATATTTACAGTTTTCATAGGATGGAAAAGAAGCAAGAAGTGACCAATGAACATTTACAGCTCTTACAGTAACTTTTGGTATAGTATACACAAACCATTTTGAACATATGAACTTACATGAGCCCATGTTGTCTCTGGCATCTAATCTTTGCCTATAAAAAAAAATAAGTGTCTATACTGGAATATTCTATTTACTTGACTACTTCCCTTACTAAACTGCAAACTCTTTAATTCAAGATGCATGCCTTATTCTTCCTTACATCTCAGCACCCAGAACAATTCCTGGTATGTGGAATCATTTCTCACTATGAAAGCTTTCATAGAATCCCATTCGGGTCATATTAGAAGAACTTGCATAGCTTTACTTGCACAGCATCACCATAGAAGTTTCCAGAAGAAATTTGTTTTCCCTGAGTTCAGATGTCCCATAGAAGTAGAAAACTGAAGTCAATAAATTAAGCTTTAAAATGTACTAGTGAGGTTAATGTAGTAGAATTTTCTAATATTAACACGGATGTTTCTGCAAATATGAGTCCTGCTTCTCCACTGTAGGAGAAAGTACTCACAGCCACAAAACCATATGTAATCTATGCTCCAACAGCCAGGTCATCCTGGTCCCATAGCCTTCCTTCCACGGGGAAGACTTCATTACTACAGGAGTATGGGGTAGGTAACATCAGAGAAGTCTGGATTTTGGAGGGATCACTGGATGCAAGTTGAATTCCCACTGCAGAATCAGCATCATCCCTAGTAACATTAGAAGTTGTAGAAAAATCAAATTCCTGAAATACACAGCCTGATAGTGCCAACAGAACAGGCACAATTTTCTTCATCAAGCCCAGTAGAGTATGGGTGGTGTTCTTAAAAGTTTGGCCTCAAGTCTGCTCCTCCAGAATTCCCAAGAATTCTGAAAACTCTGCTATCTTTCAGTATGTAATCCTCAGAAGTATGGTCTAAAACCAGCACCAGCAACATTCCTGAGAACTTATTAGGAATTTAAACCATTAAGCCCACTCCAGACCCACTGAATCAACAATCTGTGTTTAAAAAGCCTTTCCAGGTAATTCTAAATGCATGTTCAAGTTCCACGCCATTAATGAATCTCTTTTCTGCTATTTGCAATTAAGAGCCCTGATTGGCGTATCTACCAATCACTACTTGCCTTTGTTAGGAGGCTGCATTATGCTGGGTTACCTAATTATAGACCTATGGAATTTGTATGGCTTGGCAGATTCAAAGAAAAACTAGAAAAAAATCAGAGTATTTCTTACCTAGAAATAAAGACATTTCTTTTCAATATCTTTTATTCTAAATTGAGTCTAGAAAGTGAAACACTCCTGGAAGGCACCGTTATTGTGGTTTGTTTTTGTTTGCTTATTTGATTTAATTACCCAGAGTTTCTAATGAAGGGACTCTTTCAAATTTTATTATTGCTTGTTTTCTAAAGCGCTCAGCTTTAGAAATTTGAGCATGTTTTTAGCTAATATGGGAAAGAGGTAATTAGGAAGTTGCATCCAAGGTGAAAAGTGAAGGAAGAGCCATTTTGACTTGAAACATCATCCCCTGTGGTTTTCAATGTGTCTTAAACTCTCTTACAAGTCATAAAATCTCAGGCTGGGAGATATTTCACAATTTATCTCATTTGGCCATCTTTTAAAATGCATTCACTCTACATCTCTGTCATGGGAAGTCCAGTCTAACCAAGTACTGGCATTGAGAGGAACAAATTCTCTCCTGGAGACTGCACCCTTTTGGACAGTTCTTACTGCTAAAACAATCTTCCTTATACTGAGATACTGTCCGTCTATCTGAAATTTCTCATCAATCTGACTTCTCCTCTCTGTTCACACCCTAAATTTCTCAATGATAACAATTTAAATATTTTTCGATGATGCCTTTGGTACATCTTATTCTTTTTTTTTAATTTTTTAATGTTTATTTATTATTGAGAGACAGAGAGACACAGAGCGTGAGCAGGAGAGGGGCAGGAGATAGGGAGACACAGAATCCGAAGCAGGCTCCAGGCTTTGAGCTGTCAGCACAGAGCCGGACGCAGGGCTCAAACTCACAAACTGTGAGATAATGACCTGAGCCAAAGTCAAAGCTGGATGCTTAACCGACTGAGCCACCCAGGTGCCCCACGGTACATCTTATTCTTATCTCTAGGCCTTACAGAATCCATTCCCTAATGTTCAGGCCTGAACACACTTCGTGCAAAAGAGTTTGAAGCCCCTACATTCATTCTCTTTTTAACGTGTTTCAGTTTGTCTAAATACCTCTTGATACATCATCCCTCCAAAATCTGAGCAGTCTGAAGAAAAGTGGGTCTGTGCCCATCCTCATTCTACATTCTGTTTATTCAATTGATACATCCCCCAAACTCACATTAGCCTTTGGGACATGCACATCACATAGTTGACTTCTAGAAATAGGACTGTCCTCTAATACCTCTAAGCATTTTTACACATTCTGCTCAGAAACTACTAACTTCATCATCCCTGGAAAGTGCAGTTATATTTCTATTTTTTGACCCAAGTATAGGACCTCATATTTATCCCTGTTAAATTTCATTATGTTTTTTCACTTCAAAATGTTTCACCCTGTCAAGATCTTTTGGGATCCTAATTCTGCCATCCGACACATTCTTTATCCCTCCAAGCTTTGTCATCTGCAAATTTGTTGAGACTTCCCTCTATAGCTTCACCCAAGTCACAAATTCTGAAAGGAGAAAATATGACAAGAGTATGGAACATAACCCTGAGATTGTCAATAGAAATTTCTCTCCAGATGCGTGCTTATCTATAGATCAGGTCCTTTGGTTAATATTCTGTCAATTATTCACTTAATTATAAGACACTTAATTCATACTTATCCTTCTTATCTATGAGAATACATGATATACTTTGCTAAATGAATTACTGGAGTTCAAATGCTCCACGTCAAATGCTTTATACCAATCTAACAACTCTATCAAAGAAAGAAATGAAATACATCTTAGTGACCACATGGTGATCCTTAGTGACTATCACTTCCTATCATTTGCTAGAATTCTAGGATTAAAGAATGCCCCGTTAGTAAAATTATTCAGCCTCATGACAAAAGTGCATGAGCTGAAAAGACATAAGTCAGTTATCATAAATCTTCTTTAAAGATTAATCTTTTTAAAAACAGTAAATCTATTATTTAATGAAGTCAATATATATATACACACACATACACTTAAGTAGAAAATACACATATACGTGTACAAATTATTCTATAAAAAGCATAACTTTTCTGAATAAAATTAGGGTTGGGGTGGAGTGCCCAGAGCCACTGGACTGAATCTCCAAATCCCTACAGCTCTTCATTAGACTTCCCTGAAGAATCCCGAGAAGTACCCGAACATAGTTTTTAAAAAGCACTGCTTTAAGCCATCGATTAGACATTTACCAATATGAATTAGTTTTTAAGTCAGCTTTCATAGCTGGTTCAAAAAACCAGCTATGAGCTAGTGTCTTAAAACAAAAGTACGTTTTGGTAAGACAGGAAAGGGAATATAGGATAGGATCTAAAAACAGGGATGATGTCTTGAGGCATCTGGGTGGCTCAAGCATCGACTCTTGGTTCTGGCTCAGGTCATGATCTCATGGTTCAGGAGTTCAATCCCCACATCAGACTCTGTGCTGATGGCATGGAGCCTGCTTGGGATTCTGTCTCCCTCTCCCTCTGCCCCTCCCCTGCTCACTCTCTATCTATCTGTCTCTCTCAAAAATAAATAAATAAGTAAATAAATAAACAAACAAACAAACATTAAAAAAATTTTTAAACAGGGATCATGTCCAAACCCTCCAATTCTTTGAAGGATTAGAAAGGCAAGCAAGGTTCCTCTGAATTCTCTTACTAAACAAATAGCCAGCAGGCCAGCATACCCCTTCACATTTTAGCCACAGACTTGCTTCCCAGATGAAGAGTCTTTACACAATTACAAGGCAAACATGTAATGTAAATTTTCACATTCGCCCTAAAACAGGAGCTTCGATGTCCTTTAGTCCATAGACATTTATTGAGTACCTATTATGTGCCAGGTACCCAATTAGGTATTTTTCAAGATGGTAGCATCACTCAGCATCACAAAGCCAGTGAGACTCACATGGAACGTGAGGCTCGAAGCAGCTAAGTTTCTTGCCCAAGTTCGCAAACTAGTTAGCGGGAAGTGCAATCAGGACTTAAACCCAAAGAATATCTGGCTCCAGCTCTCAAGAAGCTCTCTGTATAATCAAAGAGACAGTTATGTAAATAAATGATTGCTCAGATACTGCATCTATAGATTCATATTGACAGCTCTCCTAATTTAATCAGAGCTTTCTTCACCATGCTGGAGAGAAGCACGGAAAACGGAAAGGAGAGCAGGCAACAACCAGGAAATCTGGTACACACTTAAGACAGGCAAGTGCCGGCTGCCATCCTATAGAGAAAACTGAATGTACATTTCCTTCACGTCCTATGCATTCAAAGTACTGTCACCTAACAGGCAGCTGTACTGAAGTATGCTCAAGACACCTGCTCTTAAGATGACTTGCCAGAGAACAACTTTCGAGACTTCACCCTTAAATATCTCCAAGGCTTCTGCTAATGCCGTGGTCCTAAAAATGCTAAAAAGACATTAAATCATGTTTATGTCAAATGGCAGCTCTTAAGGCCTTGGTTAATTTTTTTCACGGCAGCAAAGGGAAAGAAACAGGACCTACATTTGGCACCAATATACTCCTGGCTCCCTTACTGTGCCAACAAGCCTGACTTGAAGCATTTGTAGTGGCTTTCAGCTGCCGCAGACCACCTCTCTGCGGCTCAGCAGATGGTTTAGAGCAGTAGCAAAAGCAGCAGAGGCCATTTTAGGCTCCAGGAAATGTAGCAGGTGTTCCAGGTTCTGAAGAAAATTATGCCCAACTTTGCCTTTCATCGTTTCTTTTTTTTCTTGACGTACAAGAGATTTTCTCCCTGTCTGTTGCCTCTGTCTACACCTAACATGGCAGTAGGGTACGTCAGTGACCTCGAGAAAAGGTTACAAGTGTGCGAGGATAATTAAGGAAAATACTTCTGGGTATCTGATGCAGAATGCTATCTGTTAAGACATTTTTCTACTTGGGGCTTATGGTATTTCCTCCTGTGAATGCACAATGTCACCTTCTCAGGAATCCAGAATTTGACCTGGGAGGAATCACCTAGGATTTGAGATCAGAAGTATTTTAATGAGCAATACAGGAAAGTTTGGGAAAGTGATTAAAAAAAAAAAAACTTTAATTATTTTTGAGAAAGAGAGAGCGTGAACGGGGGACGGGCAGAGAGAGAGAGAGAGAGAGAGGGACACAGAATCTGAAGCAGGCTCCAGGCTCTGAGCTGTCAACGCTGAGTCCGATGTGGGGCTTGAATTCACGAACCTCGAGATCATGACCTGAGCCGAAGTTGGACGATTAACCGACTGAGCCACCCAGGCACCCTGAAGGTAATTTTAAAGAAATCAGAGACAGAATTAAGTTCCTGTAACTAGTGTTCAGGGTTTTTGAACTGGCACCTCTTCTCTATGGGTTTTTGTGCTCAACCAAGAGGAACTGTTTTCACACTACTGTCTCCTGGGTTTCCTCCTTCTTTTCAGGCCACTCCTTCCCAGGGTCCTCATGCTCCTGCCCTTCGATAATATTAATATTGCACAGGGTTCCACTGTTGGGCCTCAGTGCTTGGCGTTCTATGAATTCTCCCTGGGTGATATCATCTAAACCTCCGGCTTCAACTTCAATCCATATGCGGACGCCGGCTAGGGCAGTCTTTGTTCCAGATCTACATAAGCAGCCAACTCAAATCAGTGAATTCCAAGTGTAGCCAGCACCTTCTCGTCCCACTCCCCACACCAAATCTAACTTTGTTTCCAGATTCACTAAGGGAGGATCTAAGGGTGGAACGCCACCTTCACCCAGTTCTCCAAGCCAGAAACCTGGGAGACTATAACTTTTCCTCCCTTCACCCCAAACTAAAATGTCACCAATGTTTGTCACTTCTTCCATAGTACTATCTCTCAAAAAAGGTTTTTGTACTTTTCATGTCTATTGCTATTGCTCAGGCCCTCTCCACTTCTTGCCTCCTTTCCACTTGCCTTTCCACTTGCCTCCCTGTTTTGTTCCCTTTTTATCTAAAAGATGATCCAAACATGTTACTTTCCTACCTCTCTTTCACAATTTCCCATAACCGTCATAATCCAGCCCCAGCCAACTTCTCTTTCTTCATTTCTTAACATTAATGAGCTCTGTACTGAAGCCACAATGAACTACTTGGAGTTCCCCTCAAATTCTAATTTATCATATACTCCCATGTTATATTTCTTTTGTCTAGAATTGGGTATCTCTCCTCTTGGTAGCCTCACCATTCTAGGAGTTCAAGCATCACAGCCATTAACTCTACATACTGAGAGAAGATTGAATAGCAAATTGCTCAACCATGTGGGTCCTGGGGGCAGGCAGATTCTAGTTTAATTTGTGTCTTATACTAGTTGTTTGATCTTGAGCAAGTGTCCTCACCCTCTGTCTATGCCTCTGTGTTTCTCATCCACAAAGTGGAATTAATGATAGTTCTTATAGTTTGGGGTTATTGTGAAGCTGAAATGACATGATGTGTAAAATGTTTGGAACAAAGCCTGGCATATTCAGAGTGCACAGTAAGCTGTTGTTATGGCCATTATTGTAATGATTGGTTACGACTCTTTTGTGAGCTCCTTGAAGGCCAGGCATGTGACCTTCACCTCCATACCACCATGCCAGGTGCTTACTCACAGATGTTTCTGTGAACAGGTTAAAATGGTTGTGAAAGTCATCGAGGATATTCAAAACTCTTTACAAGAAATATTGTTAGCTTCGTCAGTTTACCACTCACTGTTTTGATAGTGGATCCTTAAAAGCCGAAGGTGTTTTTGTAATTTTTCAAAAAAGATGCTCAGTAAAACTGAACTGAAAAAAAATCTAGATATGTCTCAAGCCCTCATTCATTATTTTTTTACTGTTATTGCCCAACAGCTTCCCCCAAATTTCCCAAGTTAATGTATTATGTGTTGTTGCATCATTTTTCTTATAATTTATTTTTTCAACATCTATCATGTGCTCTGTTTACTAAATACCTCATTATGGAAAATAGCCTTCCCTTCTAATCAGTCCTTATAAAGTGCATAGATTGGATATTGCATAAGAGGACATGGGGAAGAGAGGTAATTGAGGATGATGAACTTCCTCTGTAAAGGTGCCCACCCTCAGCTTCCAAAATTATAACTCAAGACCACATAAAATAATAGCACCAGTTCCCTACTGATAACATACGGTATACAATAATAAAAATAACAGTAAATGCCTCATACACAGCCATGCATGAAGCAGTAAATGTTAACTGAAATCAAATCTAGAACCCTGGCCCCTCTGAAGGATTCTATGAAAAGTCTTATGTGCAAGTATATGACAGTAATAGCATTTGGTGCACACTGCAGAGACACCATTTATTGTCTTTAAAGAGTTTATTGCAATGGCTGAAGTCCACTGAACCAAAGATAGGCAACAGAATACAATTTGTCTAATATTAGACTTCGGTGTATGCAATTAAGGTGATGCTGCTGCACTGTTGGTGTTTATCACATTAGCTGGAAAAGAAACAGACCTTTCCATTAAGATGTTAGATTGGATTAATCACTGATATAAAGAGCATCATAAGTAAACACCCTGTTAAAAAACAATCTATTGACTAAAACATTTATTTACTGAACAAATGCAGAGGTTCCATTATATTCCATTTTAACCTAATTAAATCTAAACTATGTAAACTAATTAGGACAGCTAGAAAAATATATTTCTGATTTATAAAAGGAAACATTTGACAATATTTTAATACACATCTAAATATATGTTTCTTCTCTACCCCTAAGGTAATCAGTATCTTTATTTATCCACTACATATGTGAAGCCTCACCATCAGGAAACTAACCTATAGCACCATAATTAGAATGATGATAGTGGAGGGTGCCTAGGTGGCTCATTTGGGCATCCGACTTCAGCTTGGGTCACGATCTCACAGTCAGTGAGTTCAAGCCCCACATCAGTCTCTGGGCTGACAGCTCAGAACCTGGAGCCTGCTTCAGATTCTGTCTCCCTCTCTCTCTACCCCTCCCTTGCTCACACTCTGTCTCACTCTCCAAAATAAAATAAAAACATTAAAAAAATGTTTTTTTAAAGAATGAGGATAGTGGGCTAGTGGATGACATTCAAGAGAGTTAATCAATCATATTTCATGATTGCTACAGTTCTTCATGTTTTAATGCTTCTATTGCCTTTCCCTAAAAGACCTCAACTAGAAAACTCTTAGTCATTGTTCAATTCTCAATTCAACTCTTACATCCTCTGAAACTTCTCCAACTGACTAAAGCTGTGTTAGTAACTCTTTTTTTCCTTTTGTATTGCCTTTTTCTGTAGCTGAGTTAGTGACCACTGAAACATTTTGTTTCTATTTCAACTGCAGTACTTATCACATCACACTATAATATACTGATTTGTCTCTCAAACTGGCATACTTTGCCTAGTACAATACAGAATGCCAACCACACAATGGACATGCAATTGATATTTATGAATGAATAAATAAATGCAGGAATCAATCACTTATTGGGATTTTTAAAATAATAGACTTTAATTTTTTTAGAGTAGTTTTTGGTTTGCAGCAAAATTGAGTGAAAGTACAGAGAATTCCTGTGTATGTACTCCCCATCTTCACCCATCTCCCCCACAGTCAACATCCTATTCACCACAGTGGTACATCAGTTACAATCAATGAACCTACATGAACACAGCATTATCACCCAAAGTTCATAATTTACATTAGGTTTATCATTGGTGTTGTGTATTCCATGGGTTTGGACAAATGGATAATTACATGTATCCATCACTGCAGCATCATACAGAATAGTTTTACTGCCCCCAAATCCTGTGTCCCACCTATTCATCTATTCATCCCTCCTTATCTCTCCCACTTCTTCCGGTACCACTGATCTTTTTGCATCTTTTTCCAGAATGTCACATAGTTGGAATCACACAGTGTGTAGCCTTGTCACATTGGCTTCTTTCACTTAGTAATGTGCATTTAAAATTTCTCCATGCCTTCTCATGGCTTGATAACGCCTTTCTTTTTAGCACTGAATAATAATCCATTGTCTGGATGTACCACTGTTTATTCATTCACTTACTGAAGAATCTTAGTTACTTCCAAGTTTTAGCAATTATAAATAAATTATAAATTATAAATTTAGCAATTATAAATATAGCTTCTATAAATTTGTGTGTGTGTGGACATAAGTTTTCAATATACTTGGGTAAATACCAGGGAGTGTCATTGCTTGATCATATAGTAAGAGTGTGTTTAGTTTGGTAAGAAAACACCAAACTGTCCTCCAAAGTGTCTGTACCATTTTGCATTCTTACCAGCAATGAATGAGAGTCTTTGTTATTTTACATCTTGCCAGCGTTCGGTGTTGTCGGGATTTTGGATTTTGGCCATTCTAAAAGGTATTTAGTGGTATCTCACCAGTGTTTTACTTTGCAATTCCCTAATGACATATGATGTGGAGCATCTTCTCATATACTTACTTGCCATCTGTATATCTTCTTTGGTGAGGTGTCTATTTAGGTTTTTTGCCCATTTTTAATTAGGTTTTCCATTTTATTGTTGTTGAATTTTATTGTTGTTCCTTGTATACTATGAGTAACAGTTCTTTATCAGATATGTCTTCTACAAATATTTTCTTCCAGTCTGTGGTTTGTCTTCTCATTCCCTTAACTCATTAGGTTTTTATCTAATTCTATAATACTTTGCATACTTCCTGAAATATAGTCTCACAATTGAGGACTTCAAGGCTGTTCCATTCTAATGTTTCATACTAGGCTCTACAATCAAATCCATATTCCATAATCAAAGAGTTCTCAACAAGAAGCACCTGCAAGTTAATTAAAATACATTGTCTAGGCCAAACACGTACAGCATCTGATATGGTTGGTCTGGAACGCAATCAGAAGTCTTCATTTTTAAAAATCACTACAGGTGTTTCCAAATCAAGTGGCTTTCAAAGAAAACTTCCAACAGGACACATCTCCTCCTAGCTAGGAGGTGACACGGAGCAATATTCAGTTCCGGCAGGAAGAATATGCAAAGGCTGCAGGTGAGCCAGGAACACCTTACAGCGCTCTTATTCTAGTAACTTATTTAATTATCTTTTTCATCTTTCACAGGTTCATGGTCTTCTATAGTATGAGACTGCAGTTCATTATGTGCTTCTCAAACCTTATAACAACAGATTATATGCTTGCTATGACATTGATAGCCTGCCATAACAATTAATTAAGTCTATCTTTCTCCTTGGATCTCTGACCTCAGGTCAGACCCACACATACTTACTGAGCCTCTACCATGTATCTGACATTGTGCAAGATGCTGAGGACTCAAAGAGAAAAACAGGGTCTATATCTCATGGTGTATCCAATCCAGACATGTTTTTCTGGTCTTCACTCACCATCCATTTGTCTCACTTCAGGCTGACTTGTTCCTTTTTAAATTGTAAATTCCTCCAGAGTGGAAAGCACAGCTTATATAATACGCTTCAGAGTGCCTTCACTTACTTGGCTCTTTTGAGAGAATTAACAATATAGATGAGTTTAAATAAATAATACAACAAACACTTATGATTCCACCATCTAGAATTAATTACTAGTACTTTGTTACTTTTCATTCAAGATTTCATGACTAAAGGACAGAAAATACTACAAATAAAATTGGAGTCTTTTCTGAAAATCTCCCCCAGCCCCGTTCCTTTCCTAATATCCTACTTTCTAATCTTACCCAATCAATGCCAAAAGTTTGGTATATAACCTTCCAATCTATTTGTGTATTTTTTTAATTTTTTTTAACGTTTATTTATTTTTGAGACAGAGAGAGACAGAGCATGAAGGGGGAGGGCCAGAGAGAGAGGGAGACACAGAATCTGAAGCAGGCTCCAGGCTCTGAGCTGTCAGCACAGAGCCCGACGTGGGGCTGGAACTCACAGAGCGCGAGATCATGACCTGAGCCGAAGTCAGACGCTTAACCGACTGAGCCACCCAGGCACCCCATATTTGTGTTATTTTTTAATATAGTCCATAAACAATTACTGCAATTCTGTATATTTAAAATGGACACAAGTGCCATATTATAGATGTACTTATGTATTTATCTCACCTTGTTCCACAAAGGAGCTTAGATGACACCTGAAGTTATATATTGAATTTAAAATTATGTGTTGAATTTTTTTTTTAATCTGTAACCTTATTCTTTTCTAATGGGTAACCCTACTGGCGTTGGATATACAAAAATCTCAGCTAAAAATATACGGATGTTATTGTAGTGATTTTTCACTAGAAAAATCTAGATTGTGGTTTTCCAGATTCTTTCAACACAATTCAAAATTATTTCTGTCTCCTCAAGAGTGTTGTAATTAAACTTAAAAATTCACATCTGAAAACTGCACCAAGATATCCTGTAAAATGTTATATATTTTTTTAAAAAGTTATGTCCCAAATACCAGCCAGAAATTATAAGTGAAGCAACGTAATCCTTTAAAGGATAGAATTTGCATAAGAAAACAAGTGTTTGTGGAGCAAATGTAATGAAGATAATTATTGGCATAGTTCAACGTAAAAAAAAAAATACACAAAACTACAATTTGCATCTCTATCAACTTTATAATTTGCATTGTACTTTCATATCTATTACCTTAATCCATCTACAATACTAATCAAAAGCAGTGGAAAACATATCAAAGCAGCCACAGCTTTTACCTGGTTGCTGGCAGCTCAGCATCCACAAGCCTACTGGGCTCCCTTCCCATCCGATGTAGCTACATTTGAGCTTATTAGCTATGTGGTTGGAGATGCTATTACTCCCCCTGATGATTTCTTTCTACACAAGTTAATCAAGCACAGCATATGGGATGTAATCAAAATACATCTTTACTTGTGACTCCCACTGCCCCTTTAAAATTTATTCAGTAGTGAAAGATTGTTTTCCCTGACCCTAGATTAAAAATCTGTAGGACCCATGGCTTTCAACAGTTGTAAAACCATTTTAAATTCAAAGCACAGTCTACGTTCAAAAATTAGAACATCCTGTCTCATTAGTGATCAATACACTGAACTTAATTTAAAATGGGATTGTCTCCCCCTCCTGCAGCCCTGATGGTATCGGGTCTTGGAGAAAAGAGAATACTAGGGTTTCTCTCCCTTTCTCTAAACCTCCTCCCCCAGCATGTTAACCTTGATTTCATGTCTCCTCACCTTTGTGGCACAAAAAGGAAGAAAAGATAAATGAATAACAAAAAGACTTATTAGACATTTGGAGTGGGTAAAAAAGATGTAGTGTATATATACACACAATGGAATATTACTCAGCCATCAAGAAGAATGCAATCTTGCCATTTGCAATAATGTCAAGAGAGCTAGACAGTATTCTGCTAAGTGAAATCAGTCAGCCAGAGAAAGAGAAATACCATATGATTTCCCTCATATGTGGAATTTAAGAAGCAAAACAAATGAACATAGAAGGGAAAAAAGAGAGGCAAACCAAGAAACAGACTCTTAACCATAGAGAACAATCTGAGGTTATTAGAGGGGAGGTGGACGGGGAGATGGGTTAAGTGGGTGATGGGCATGAAGGAGGGCACTGGTGATGAGCACCGGATGATGTATGGAAGCATGAATCACTAAATTCTACACCTGAAATGAATACTGCACTGTACGTTAACTAGCTGGCATTTAAATAAAAACTTGGAAAACACAATGGGTATTTAGAGCTCTAAACACAGAAAGAAAAGAAAAGACTGGAACTGGCAATGTCATAACTGAGTTTTGTGGCATCTGGATCTGCAGTGTCTGTAAAACTGCATCATGGGGCACTTTTGTTTACTGGGAAATCCTAGTTAATCTTCACAGGGAGACGTGACAAAATCATTCATCGTCAGGGTTAGTTACACCAGCTATCTGTGCAAAGAATGATGCAGCAATGCTATAAAAAATCCTCCTGTGTCTCACACCTGCTCTTACTAAGCCTTTTCTTTGGCACATCTTTCTTTCTACATGGATGTCTGAAGTGCCCTCTGCTCAGAAGTAAATGACCTTTGTTCCATGCTATTTCCAGGATTTTCGCAAACTGAAAGAATCATTTTTGATCAATCCATCCATTACCACCTACAATATCAAAATCCAGCACAGGCTGGAAAACCAGACTGCCTAAAGTTCAAATCACAGCTTTTCTGCTTACTAATCAAATGACACCAGGCAAGTTCCTTAAATTCTCAGTGCCACGGTTTGCTATCTGTAAAATAGGGAGGATGATAATAGTATCTGCCACAGAAGCCTGTTTTGAGGATTAAACGATTTAACACATGTGCATGGCGTATATTGCCAGTAGACATCAGCTCCTATCAACTGGGCTGAGCCACTGCAACAGAATGGATAAATAGCCACTCATGGATTATTTCCTAACACTACATTTCCTTAGAGGATATTGGTTAGAAATGAAATGTTTTAAAATCCCATTAGAATTATTTCATTTTTTTTCCTACTTCCAGCAATTAAATTCCTGTTTAATAGATAGATGATTTTGTCTTTAGAGTTTTAACCCGATTGCTTAAATAAAGCGGAAAAATGATTTTTTTTAATTGTTTTCACATTTTTATTTATTTTTGAAAAACAGAGACAGAGCACAAGCAGGGGAGGGGCAGAGAGAGGGAGACACAGACTCCGACGCAGGCTCCAGGCTCTGAGCGGTCAGTCAGCACAGAGCGCTCGAACCCACTAACTGTGAGATCTTAATCTGAGCCAAAGTCAGACACGTAACCAACTGAGCCACGCACCCCGGTGCCCCAAGAGGAAACGAGATTTTTAAAGAATTATGAAAATAATAGGGTTGAACTGTGCTAATACCTTTATTAGTTAACTACAAAAGACACGTGCTTATTTGGATCATGTGATCACAACCACTTACTTTTTGGCAGAATGCCCTAATTTCAAGGTAAAGTATGTAAAGGAAATAAGAAGAATTTGGGGTGTTGGGCATTTGGATGAAGTCTATATAATGGGGATATTACAGCAGTAGCACACAATTCAGTAAAGCAATAAGGCTGACTACACAAACTTGAAATTACTGTGACATACGTGAGAATATTAAAGTATATCCAAATCAGTTAGTGGCTATTATGTCACATTCTTTATAGTGCTGGTTGTTCAAAATCATTTTGCTTCTTCACTGGAAAAGTCTGTATGAATTTATCATTGAAGGTTGACCAGAACAATTCCCTGGTGCAATGTTTTAACCATCTTGCAACATGCATATGCACGAGAAGTATATGACATAATTTTTACAAGTGTACATTTACCTAAACTGCCAAAATGTATTCTTAAAATATTCTCATTCAAAAAATGTGTTGCTCTCACTATGGCAATTTTTTTAAAGCTTTTCTGCCCCCATCTCCTATATACATTTCACAAATCAGTGGAATGGACCACAGGTACTTAATTAACATCATCAGTGTCTATCTAGATCACCAAGCTGTATCCTGAAAGGCTTGTGCAGCCTTTTGCATTAAATTATAACTTATACAGGAAATTGTTTTTTCAAAAGTCATCACAGTTTCAATTCAATTCCATTACAGGTTTTTTTTGCTGACCGTTAAAGAGAGGGAAAATCACCCCACTGAAAACAACAAACATAGACTTTGATTGTTGGTTACAATGCGAATAAACGATCCCCGCCCTCATGGTCACTTTGCATAAAGCTTCCTCCAAAAGATCTGGTCTAGTGTCTCAACATAAGAAATTCAGTGGCAAAATGTTTAAAGGCATTAATTCCCATAATATTATGCTGGATAAGAAACGAGGTCCAATATCCCTAACCAAATAGTCACTGTGTAACACACACCAGATACTAAATTCAATTTTCTGCTTGAGTAAAACGGAATAATAGTTTGCCTCCTGTTCCTATCTATGGCTAAGACTACCAATGCCACTCAATTAAAAAAAAAAAAAGTTAAAACTTCAAGATAGAGATATTACTGATAATTTCAGTAATTATCATACAAGAAGTTTTAAATATCTCCAAATAGGCATCAATCAAAAACTAATCATCACTAAAAAACAAAAAATAGTAAAATAAAACAACAAACAAAAACATCTGTGATACTAACTTCCAGGCATTCAAAAGCATTCTATAGTAGACTAAGGCAACAATGTCCCCACACTAGGTTAGCTTTCAAAAAGCTTAGGATATAACCCATGAATTATAAACAAAGCAAACATAATTTTAAGCAACCAAAACCTATTATCCTTATCAGGAAAGAGTAAAATGAATCACATAAATAAAATTCCGAAACTTGCATATGCCAGCTGTAAAGTCGCAAGACTTGTATTAATAATACTCATGTCTAGCCACATGCTAATTATATTCAGACTTAATTTGGATTTCAGAAAGTGATACAGACTGCTTCTTACCAGCGCAGATACATTTTCTTTTATTAATACAGCACTTTTCATATTGAAAAAAAAGTAGGGAATAAAGGAGTCATAGCTATCTTTGCCTTCATACACTCTAAGCTTGTTATAGGTTTTGCCTATAGCCAAAATGCAGACGCGCAGCTAATTTCGGGCCTACCAGCCTTGACAACACTCTCCTTCATAAGCAGCTGGTGATTAACCATATGGGAAAGTGTGATTGAACTCCAGATGGAGTTGACTCCTTCCTAACTCCAGACTAGTCGTTTTGGGGACAGATATCTTTAGTGCTATTGACTACTGAATCACCTATTCCTTTAAAATTAGATGATGCTGGGGGGATTTGAGAGTGTTAAAGAGAAAAGAGAATTAAGATTAAGACTATGGTTCTCTTCTGTCTGCTGGGAGACTACGGCAAAGAGAATATACAGTTGGTTAGCACTCTCCAGCACTGACCTCACCTACTAAACACATTGATGCACCTGTTCTGGGAAGGAATTCCTAATGAGGCAGTAAATGCTCTAATACTTTCTATCCATCTTGAGAAGAATAATTTATGACCAGAGAAAGTGAAGAAGATATCAGTGATAAGATTAAACTAAGTGTTATTCTGGTCAAAATAATTAAATGTATTTTCCCTCTGGGGAACTCAGCATACATTACTCAAACTGAATGCTTTCCTAAATAATTAGTCGGTTTCTTCCAAACATTATCAGGAATGGCAAAGGCAATGAGACAGTCAAATCAAACCAAGACAGTAGCATAACTTTTCTTCCTCCTAGAATAATCAATTTATCACATTTAAAAATGCCAATATTATAGCCCTTGAATTTAAGAGATTTTATTTTTACTTAGAATTTATATAATATTTTCTGAATAACACCATATTTTACATCCCAGGTAAATTTATAATTGCCCACAGAGTCACAGAATTTTGAAGGTACAAAAAATTTTTATGTTCATCTATGTTCATCATCTGTGATGTAACATGGCCATCCATAATTTTATAGTAAATATAATACTTCAGCTTCAGGCCAGAGCTACATCACTATAATAACACAAAAACCATATGAGAATTTTTCTTTCACTACTAACTGTAATTTGAAATTGGAGTAATTCTTAAAATTCTCTATTTTGGTAAAGTGGATTTTTTTTAACTTTCATCTTTCATTTTTAAAAGCATTACTAAAAACTTGAATTAAAATAAATCTGTGATTCAAAGCTCAAAAACTAAAGACAAATACACTTTACTTAAAGGATCTGTTCAACATGTATAATAACACATTCATCCCCTTATTAAATCTATCTCAACCTATAGTTTTCTTTATATTATCTTTTCCTAGATGCTACATCCTTGTACTTACCTAACAGATAATCCTCATTTGTTGTTTCATCAATTTATGTAAGAGTGTAATTAATGGATTTATTATACACAATCTGATAAACAAATACCTTGCTACAACATACCTCCTATCATTGAATATACAACCACAAAGTACACACAGATAAGAAAAAACAAAAAAGATACCTCATGTCAGCTGTGGTTTCAATGATTAGTCACCTGAAATGTATCTCAGATGGAAAGAAATCAATCATATTTTTCATACAACCAATTTACCACATATTGAAATACTTAATGAAATCCATTTGTCATCTATGACTAATTATGCATTTCTATCTTGGAAAGACATATGTAAATCAAACATTTCTAAAGAATGGTGCAAACAGGCTAAGATAAATATTTACAACATATAATAAAACACAGTAACAACTCATTAAATCCTGGCCCACAATAATCTAAACACTAAATAGTGCAATTAAGTCACTCCAGTCATTAGACTAATTTATCCCTTGAAGAAATAAAAATACACATCAAAGACAACATTATGGTCAGTTTGAGCTGTCTCACAAAAAAATGACCTTGAGGAACCATTCAGAATAGCACTGCTTAGAATCAAACTCCATCAACCCACACCATACTAAATCCTACCTCTTTATTTTTCATACCTTGGTTCTCTCACCCTGAGAGACATCTCCTTCCAATACCAACTATCTAAAACTTTCAAGGATCACCCTTCCTATGAAACTTTCCGTCATATTCAAGCCAATATTGACTACTTCTTTCCTTACTGCATTATCTGTGGTGACAACAGACATCCTGGTTTTCTTTTGTTGTTGTTGTTGTTGTTGTTTTACCTTTTTCCAGCTTTACTGGGTATAATTCATGTTGCTCTTTTATCTATTTCTTATTTGTTTCTCATTATTTCAAATTAGTGTCATTATTAAATTTCTAACTTCAAATGACAAAACTAAAATACAATTCCTTGTTATGCAGCCCCCCCAAAATACTGCTTTTTAAAGCAATTCTCTGTAGTTTACAAATACAAAAAGAACTTTTTTAAGTGATATTTTACTAGCAATTCCAAAATAAATATTCCCACTTTACTCATCCAGGGCAAAACAAGAGGCTCAATAGATAAAGCTCGAGATGTTGGGGCACCTGGGTGGCTCAGTTGGTTGGGCATCCAACTCTTGATTTGGGCTCAGGTCATGGGATCAAGGCCCGTGTTGGGCCCTGTGCTGAGCATGGAGCCTGCTTAAGATTCTCTATCTCTCTCTCTCTCTCTCTGCCTCTGTCCAGTACTCATGCTGTCTCTCTCTCTCTAAAAAGAAAATTAAAAATTAAAAAAAGCTAGAAATATTGCTTATTTATTTTGGTTGTTTTGTTTTGCC
This sequence comes from Acinonyx jubatus, assembly GCF_027475565.1. Lineage (NCBI taxonomy): Eukaryota > Metazoa > Chordata > Mammalia > Carnivora > Felidae > Acinonyx > Acinonyx jubatus. Next base: position 47,190,372 of record NC_069391.1, read on the forward strand.
TTATTTTTGTCTTTGTTTTGAATCAGACCATTTTTTAAATGTTTATTTATTTTGAATACAAAATAAACAAATCAATGAATATTTATTAAATGTATTTAATTAATAAACAATAAACAGTTTTAATTAATAAATAGATATTTATTTACTTATTATTGAGCATGGAGCCAAACAAGAGGCTCAATTCCATGACCCTGGGATCATGATCTGAGTCGATATCAAGAGTCAGGTGCTTAACCAACTGAACTACCCAGGTGCCCATGCGTAAGAGCACTTAAGTTCAACTTCTTTCACCACTTAATTCCATTTCTTCTAACAGAAAATGCTCCTACAAACTACTAAATAAATTTCACTTTATAAGCTTTTGTACTTGGAATTCTCTGTACAGAAAAAAATAGCATGCTTTCAATGTTCAAGACTTTGGTGTCTTTTTTTTTTCTCCAACGAACATATTAATTTTGTCTCCTATAGTCTATTGGTCACATCATAATCAATGCATAGGATTTGAATCATATTAAAACTAATTTTCTACAGTATCAAATCATAGGACACTGTATATATTATCCACTTAGCTTATCTATATGTCTGGTCTACATATCCCAGAATGTACATATCCTCTTTTCAGCCTGACATATTCTTAGATTCTAATGTTTAACAGATGCTGTATTTGACCAATTTGTTTGTGGCAAGTCATCTGTAGTGGACAATTATGCTTTTTCTGTTGATATCCAGAGACTCCCTAACATTAAATAATTATTCTTTCATTTTTTGCCCCATTTTTACAGTAAAAAAGGAAAATAGCAAAAGATAAAGAGGGCTACAAATTATAATAAGTGTACATTTGTGCATTTACCGACAGCAGCTATCATTTGTTGAGTGTTACCTATGAACTATAAAATACAGACACATTTTTAAAATTTAATCTAGATACATGGAAAGATACAAAATATTTGCAAATTATACATTTGATAAGGAGTTAATATCCAGAATATATAAAGATCTTCTATAACTCAACAACAACCAAAAAATACAACCCAATTAAAAATATGGCTAAAGACTACATATTAGTATGCCAGGGCTAACATGACAAAAACCACAGACTTGGGTTGCTTAAACAACTAAAACTTATTTCCTCATATTTTTGGAGGCTAGAAGTCAAACATCAAGGTGTCATCAAAGTTTATTTCTTCTGAGGCCTCTCTTTTTGGCCCATATATGGCCATCTTCTCTCTCTATGGTCTTTCCTCTGTGTGTTCATATGCATGTCCCGATTTCCTCCTCTTACAAGAAATCCAGTCATGTTGAAATAGGGCCCACCCTAAAGATCTCATTATAACTTTATTATCTCTTGAAAGACCTTATCTTCAACTATGGTCACGTTCTGAGGCACTGGGGTTAGAGCTTCAACATGTGAACAATTCAGCCCATAACAGATTTGAATAGATTTTCTCCAGAGATATACAAACTGCCACATAAAACCATGCTCAACATCACTAATTAGTAAGGAAATACAAATCAAACCATAATGAAGTACCACTACATACCTATTAGGATAGTGATTATCAAAAAATAAGAAAACAACAAGTTTTGGTGAGGATGTGGAGAAATCAGAACCCTCAGGAACTGCTGGTGGTAATGTAAAATGGGGCAACCACTGTGGAAAACAGTTGAGCATTTCCTCAAAAAATTAAAAATGCAAATACATGTGATCCAACAATTTCACTTCTGGGTGTAAGCCCAAAAGAATTTAAATTAGGGACATAAAGAGATATTTCTACTCATGTTCATAGCTGCATTATTCACAATAGCCAAAAGATAGAAGCAACCCAACTGTGTATTGATAGATGAATGAATAAACAAAATATAGTATACACACACAATGGAATAATATTCAGCCTTAGGAAGGAAAAGGCTACCACATGGATGAACCTTGAGCACATTATGCTAAGTGAAATAAATCTCACAAAAGAACAAATGCTTGGGGCACCTGGATGGCTCAGTCTGTTAAGCATCTGACTTAGGCTTAGGTCATGCTCTCACAGTTTGTGGGTTCGAGCCCCGCATCAGGCTCTGTGTTGACAACTCAGAGCCTAGATCCTGACTCAGATTCTGTGTCTCTCTTTCTCTCTGCCCCTTTCCTGCTCACACTCTGTCTCTCTCAAAAATAAATAAATATAAAAAATTTTTTAAAAGAACAAATGATTCTTTGTAAGATTCATGTGGTACCTAAAACAGTTAAATTCAGAGAGAGAGAAAATAGAATGGTAGTTGCTATGGGCTGGAGAAAGGAGGAAATGAAAAGTTATTGTCCAACGGGTACAGAGTTTCAGTTTTACATGATAAACGCTTTGGAGATAGATGGCAATGATGGTTGTACAACAATGTAAATGTACTTAATGCCACTTAAGTACCGTTAAAAATGGTTAAAATGGTAAATTTTATGTTTATTTCATAATTGAAAAACATAACTGAAAAACAGGTAATCTATATAGCAATTCAAACAATAACACAGCTAATATATATTCCTATTTGAATTTTTCAGATGAGGTAACAGAGGCTCAGAAAGGTCAAGTTGCTAAGCAGAACCAGATTTCAAATCCATGTTGACCTCACATTAAAGACTTGCAGGTTCAAATAGACTACACTTACCCACACTGACCACACTTCCTCAATATAGTTCAAATATTTGCTGGAGAAAGTTCTGAAGATTACAAGACACTCTGACACAAAAAGGAGTCTATTGAGCAAGTTTGATGTATTGATCATATGTGTTAGTTGAGCTCTTTCTCTAATGACTTCTTCTGGGCAGAAATGATGCAACCTCACCTGTACCAGAAGAGTTTTATCATCTCGTAGAACTATTAGTATACAGTTTTATATATCAATATTAAGGAGGAAAACGTACTCCATTACTGCTCATTCTCCTTTGGAAACCAGTGTTTGGTTTTCTACCTTCCCAGTTAGAGGAGTCATTATTGAACTGCTTAGGAACCCGAATTGTAAAAGATCCAATGCTTTTACCAACTTCGTAGAAGAAATTAGTGTTAATGTTTATATATCTGAAATGCCAAGCTTTGGGCTTTATTTTCATGCTAATAGGCCAGAATTCTCTGAGTCTCCAAGGTTAGACTCTCAAGACAAATTGTTTCTTCAGCCAACCTCTTCTTGACTTCACAGTTTATAAAATAAAACACTATCTATCTGAGATACAAAGAAAATACAAATTAATGAAACACTGGACTAGAGCCTTATATCAGTGTGTTGAAGATTTATGCACATAAACTGCCAAACACAGGTTTTGAAACAGACCTTATAGACTCCCAGTTGCCATAGTAACTGCACAGCTTTATTGGATGTAAAAGTGTAAACAGATGAGCAGAGCTCAGGTAAACCATCAGCGTTGCCGTTGTTGGCCTCTGAGTGACAGAAATAAGTAGTACGTGCTGTCTCTTTCCGAAATAAAACAATCATGATCATAATTTAACACCCTTGACTTCTTGGTCTGTGAACATGTTCCCCTTAGAACCTTCTTCCAGTGCTGCTTAACTAATTACTCGTGAAGAGAAAGGTTCTAATGAATAATTAATGATTTTGTTATTGAAACAGGTTGGAGAACTATGCTGCGAACAGCAAGGAGTGTTAATACGGCAGTCCTACCAAATGCCTGCATTCTGCCTTCTCATCCTCTTGATCACAAGAGAAAGGGTGTGGTGGGGACTAAAACAACTTTTAGAAGTGCAAGCCCTCCTCTGAGATGCTTGCAGGCTAGTTTCTAAATAAATACATAAATAGATAGATAGATAGATAGATAGAAAAGTTTTCAGTTGGAATAATTAAAGGAAAGAAATGTTGGTGGAGACAATGTTAAAGACGTATAATCATTGAAATATTTGAACATAAAACTAATGTTCCTACAGTTATTCTTTGTTTTTCACGATTCCAATTATATATTTTTACTCAGAGTTCTAATTCCATATTTAGGGCTGCCGTAAAATATTTTTAAGAGCCATTAGAAAATAAATAACTCAAGCCCCTTTCTTAGAATGGGAAGAATAAAACCCAAAGTGGTAAAAATAACATACTCAAGGTCACAATATTAGTTAATTCCACCACTAAGATTTAGATTCCACAATCTAAGTATTTCTCCTACAGACACCAAAGGAGGACATGGAATACTTATTCTTAAGGCTACGAAGTTGTTAGAGAAAAGTATGTTTGATTTCCTGTTAGATCATGGGACTGGGAATAAGAAATTTCCTGTTTCATTTACCAAGGGATACATTAGAGGACAATCTTGCTAAAATAGTGGCATAGAGTCTAGGAGAGTAGGTGATAATAATAGAAAGACAGACTAGAATGCATTCATCCAACAGCATTCAACAGCAAGCCCTCAAATCTTATGCGAAGACATCCTTCATGCTAATAAAACTGCTATCATTTATTGAATATGTAATATGAGCTCATCATTGTGTCAAATGCTTACATACATTAAAGTTTACTGATTAAGGGGTTAAATTTTACAACGTTGGGTTCACATCCTTGTCCCATTGCTCATGAGTTATAATCTTGGGCAAGTTGCTTAGTCTCTAAACCTTAACTTCTTTGTAAACTGAAGATGATAATAATAGCACCTACCTCAGTGTATTTCAAGAAGTCATTATCACATAGTAAATGAAATACCCATGTAAAATATCCAGTTAAGGTATTAGCAATATACAAATTTAGTAATTTTGTATTATTATCCCATTTAGTATCTACAATGATAACAGAAGATGGATAGGATTATCCCCATGTCACAAATGAGAACACTGCGGTTTAAAGGATGTAACTAATTTGGCCAAGTAGAAAAGCCAACGTATAAACTTTGAGATACACCTTGTTCTATAATCTGTTTTTAGCTGCCACACATACTGAATCAATCTGGAGTCTGGTTTGGCGATCTGGTTACATTTCTCATTCTTTCTCTGTAGTCTTGAAAAAGTCCTTCGGTCAATTCTTAGTATTTATTAAGTGTCCCGATGCTCTAATTCTTTTCTAATTATCAAAGGGTTCATGACCACAGTTCGTGACCTAAGAGAGGTGATAATTTATCTGAGAAGACAATATGAAATAAAAACTCAATAAAGGATTAAACCACATGGTCTCATTTCTAAGATTTAGGATTTGGTTACAGAAAGCCAAGATTTAGGTGTACAGGCATCATCAGAGAAGAATATATAGAATGAAGCTGACTGTAGGAAAGGAGGCTATTTTGAGTATAAGACAAAGAGTGAGAAAAGACATCAGAGTGCTCATTGAAAGATAATTTGGACATAGATTCGGAAGTCCTAAATTAAGGAGCTGGAAATGGAAAGAAATGGGTAAATCAATGACGCAACTGACAGGAAAATTATAGAACTTAGAAACAGATATAATAATGTGAAGACAAAAAAAATGGCTTGAAATGTTCTAGCCTGGGACATGAGAAAATGTCTCCATGTAACAGAGACAAAAGCAGAGTAACTGAAAAAGAAATGGGAACATGTGGGGATGATTATTTTCAGTTTGGGACTGATTGTATTTGAGAAACTGCTGAAGTAAATGCTGGCTTGTCCTGAACACAGCTATCAAATAAAGAATAGCAGGAAGGTGACAGTCAAGACCTGGGAAAACATGTAAATACTACAAATGTTATGATAATTAAAAACATAGGATAGGGGTGTCTGGGTGGCTAAGTTGGTTAAGCGACTGATTCTTGATTTCGGCTTAGGTCATGATCTCATGGTTTGTGAGTTCAAGCCCCACGTCAGGCTCTGTGCTAACAGCTTTTCAAAACGATTAATATCATCTTGGGAGAGTACACTATGTTGGTAGCGATGTTAAAAATAAGAGCAGCCAAAATCCAAGATAAGCAAATTTCAGTCAGAAAGGAGGAAGATAAACAGAAAAGTACAATTTTACAGAAGCCAAGGAAATGCCACCAGGGTGTTAAGGATGATTAAAATAGAGCTTTATCAAGATGCTTCTAACCTCTTGTAATATCTGCACTCCCCATTCTTCAATCTGAAAACAGACTTAAAATAACTTTATACAGCTTGTGCTTAGGTTTCAAAATTCATTGATAGTGTTTCTGTACTATTGTCTGCAATGTTGATTAATCCTAGGTCTCTGCTATGTGGACAATTTTATCTTTATTTGTAGAACAGGGAAAATAATACAGTCCTTTGAAAAAGTCACAGCAAGCAAGGTACCTGAAGATATCAGGTACTCAATAAATGGTAGTAGTGCTTATTTCTGCTTTTATTTGAACAAAAAAGAGCTAACTGGGCTGATTTTCCTACAAACAGGTACAAATCAGGTCTCCCTTGGCTTGAAAGATCTCCCATTCTTAAATTTAGGGTGGTTGAATGAGCAAATATGTCATCTACCCAAAACAACTCCCACTGCAACTTTAAGGGACACTGAAATGTCATTGAATAAATACAGAGTGCTACAATTACTATCTCATATTTACTTCTTATCGTCCAAATGCAGAATCAGTTGCAATGCCCTTCTCTATGCGTATGCTTTCACATGTCCTCTTCATTACTTAAGATTAATCTTGAAGGCTTCTGAGTATATTTCCTAGCCAAGGTGGAAGTTTCAATTTTGTCCATGGGACCTTCTCATCCACCATAATACTACTTGCCCTCTGCTTTGGTATTGCTTAGTAAATTGAACAATTTTAGCCCTCATTTTTTTTTTAATTTTTTAATGTTTTATTTTATATTTGAGAGACAGAGAGAGAGAGAGAGCATGAGCAGGGGAGGGGCATGGAGAGGGAGACACAGAATCCGAAGCAGGCTCCAGGCTCGGAGCTGTCAGCAGAGCCCAACGTGGGGCTCTAACTCACGAGCAGTGAGATCGTGACCTGAGCTGAAGTCGGACGCCCAACCTACTGAGCCATCCAGGCGCCCCAGCCCTCATTTTATGCTTAAATTTACAACAGACTTATTATGTGTATATGTATATATAGGTGTATTTGTGTTTCACAGAACAACAGTACATATCCATCAGCTTTATTTTCCATAAAAATAGTAAATTAAAAAAAAGATATTTAAATATTGAGAATGCCTTCTGTCAAGTGTAAATTTCCCCAAAACTCCTTCGTCACGTAGTTACTGGGGTGCTTGCATAGCTCAATTGGTTAAGTCTCCAACTGTTGATTTCAGCTCAGGTCATGATAGCACGGTCATGGGATCAAGCCCTGCATCAGGCTCTGAGCTGACAGTGCAAACCCTGCTTGGGATTCTCTCTTTCTCCCCCTCTCTCTGCCCCTCCCCCACTCATTAGTGTGCTGCTACTCTCTCTCTCTCTCTCTCTCAAAATAAATAAATAAACTTTTAAAAAAGTATAAATTTCCCCCAAACTCTTCTCTATCACATAGTTATTTCAACAAGGCAAAAAATGATTTTGCTGTATCACAAAACTTTTGAGAAGTACATTCATCCAGTCCTATAAAGATCACACAGTATATCAGAACTACTTTAGTCTAAATTTTGTTTGTTTATGCAATGTACCTATGTTAATGGTCAAACTGACTACTCAAGCTTTTCTCCTTTGAGTATGTGTTGAATTTCAAAACTGTTCCTTTTTGTGCCAATGATATTCTTCTCACTAGTTTTAATTACAAAACCAAGGATGTTTTTGCATATGACAAACTATTTAACTTAACTAGTAATTACTAATTAGCCAATTAAAAGAATGAAATTTCAGAAGACCATTTAGCAATAAAGTCAAAACCACTACATAAATATTTTTTTTTCATTTATTCAGGGATTATTTTTATTTCCCAAAGAATAAAATTCAAAATTTTGTGTATATTCTCTTCGAAACCTAAGTTCACGATAAATAGATATAGCTTGAAAGCAATTAAGGCCAAGCAGAAGTATCAACACCTGAACACATATAGTAGGCCTCCACATACACACCACACACCAGTTGCTCAAAAAAATCTTTGAGAAAAGTGGGGCGCCTGGGTGGCTCAGCCAGTTGAGCATCCAGCTTCGGCTCAGGTCATGATCTCACAGTTCATGAATTTGAGCCCCATATCAGGCTCTGTGCTGACAGCTCAGAGCCTGGAGCCTGCTTCAGATTCTGTGTCTCCCTCTCTCTCTGCTCCTCCCCAGCTCATGCTCTGTCTCTCTCTCTCTCTCTTTCAAAAATAAATAAAAACATTAAAAAAATTTTTTTAAATCTTTGAGAAAAGTAAAAGAAAGAATGTTGCTTTTAATATACAGATTAAAGTGTTAAATAGTAAGTGATTTTAGGAATGAATCCTTTTGAAAGATTGGTTTAAATTTGTTTTGTTTTGTTTCCTTCATAGAATGTGCTAGTACCAGAATGTTAAATAGAATTGGTTTTATAGCAAAACTCACTTGAGAGACTTCAGAAGAAGGAGGATTAGGAGGATCCTAAGCTCCCCTTGTTCCATGGATACAACCAGATAACACTCGCATCAATGTAAATAATCCAGAGAATGTTACCCAAAGACTGGCAGGGCAGAATCTCCTCGGCTACATGTAGACAGGAGGCCATGTTGAAGAGGACAGGAAAAGCAGAGATGTGGTCAAGAGATAGACCTGCAGGGCTGTTCATGTGAGGGAGGGACCCCAGGGGTGCAGAGAAAGAAGAGAAAAAGACTCTCACACCATGTACCCCAGGCATAGACAACCCCACACAGTAAAGATTAATCTCCATAGCATTTAGCTTTGAAAATCAGAGGAGCCTGATTTTGTGAGGTCTTATAATCAGTGGGGCTTAACACCTAGGACTTTAAAAATCAGTGGGCTGGGCTCTAGCAGAGCTGAGAAAATGAAGGAAAACTGAGTTCCCCCACTTAAAGAGACAGCACAACAAACAGCCCCCTGGAGATAAAGAATAGAAGCAGCAGTTTGAAAAACACAGAAGGGATATTTGTTTATCAATCTCAGAGCCCGTGCTGGAGGGGCAGGGATCTTTGGAAGAGTTCACCAGGAATGAAGGAGCTAGAAGGCACTATTTCCCTCCCCTGTCCCCCAGCCTAGCCACACGGATACATATGGGAACTAGCATAGCACCAACATTCTATACCTAACTTGCTAATAGCATATCCTGCCCCTGCATTCTCCTGCAGATCTGCCCCATCCAACATACCCTTGGCCAGAGACCTCCAAAGCAGTGCCAGAAGCCTGGCAGTGTGCAAGCAACCCCAGCAGAGGCCAGATCCTCTCCAAAGTGACTCCTGCCCTGGAGAGAGGGCGAAGATAACCAAAGATACACCAGTCTGACAGCAACCCCAGCAGTGGGGCTGGGGTCAGACATCTGATGTGACTGCAGACCCTGCCCATCAATAAAAGTTTCCCAGGGAATAACATGGGGAAAATTTCCCTGCAGTTTAGTGCTATTGCATCTCTGACAAATGCCTACCTGGTCTGAGTCCACTCAAGACCAAGCCAGCCCCATACTGGCCCACTAACAACACAGGGAACGAACCCGGCCCACAACACGCAAAGAGAGCACTGCAGATGACAGGACTAAAGGCAAAAGTAGCTCAGCCACAACAGTAGAGCACACACAACACACACAGGAGGCACCCCTGAAGCACCAGAATCTGGTGAACAGGAGACACTGCACTGCAAAGCACTACATGACCTCTTCTTCATAAGGCCACTACCTTCAAGAGCAAAAAGATATAGCTGACTTTCCTAACACATAGAAACAGACACAGAGAGTTAGACAAAACAAGGGGACAGAGGAGTAAGTCCCAAATGAAAGAACAGAACAAAAGAGACCTAAATGGAAAGGCAATGAGTAATATGCCTGATAGAGAATTTAAATACTCATAAAGATATTCACTGGACTTAAGAAAAGACTGGAGGACCTCAGTGAGACCCTTAACAGAGACAGAAAACATTAAAAAGACCCAATCAACCCAATCAGAAAGGAAGAATTCAATAAATAAAATTTAAAAATACGCAAGATGGAATAAATAGTAGACTAGTAGAAACAGAAGAACAGATCAGTGACCTGGGGACAAAGTAACGGAAGCAATGAAGCTGAACAAAAGAGAGGAAAAAAATAATATTACATGATAATAAACAGAGGGAAATCAATTATACCATCAAGCCTAATAACATTCACATTATGGGGATCCCAGAGGAGAAGGGAGAGAAAAGTGGGCAGAAAATTTATTTGAAGAAACAATAGCTGAAAACTTCCTGAATTTAGAAAGGGAAACAAAACCCAGGCCCAGGAGGCACAGAGAGCCCCCAAGAAAATCAACCCAAGGAGGTCCACACCAAGAATCACAGTAATTAAAATGGCAAAAAGTAACAATAAAGAGAGAATTTTAAAAGCAGCCAGAAAAAAGGAAATGGTTACATATAAGGGAAACCCCACAAGTCTATCAGCTGATTTCTCTCCAGAAACTCTGCAGGCCAGAAAAGAGTGGCATAATATAATCAAAGTGCTGAAACAAAATAATCTACAGGAATACTCATCAAGGCTATTGTTCAGAATAAGAGAGATAAAATTTCCAAGACAAACAAAAGTTAAATAACACTAAAAGAATTCATGACACTAAACCAGCCCACAGAAATAATAAAGGGGATTCTTTGAGTGGGAAGGAAAGACCATAAGAAGGAGTAAGAAAAGTATGAAGTACAGAAATAGTACTATTAAGTGTATCTGTAAAAAATCAGTCAGGAGTGATTACTATTTCACAAAATAAAAGGATGTAAAGTATGACCCCATATACCTAAAACCTGGAGTACCTAATGGGTTCAAATTTAAGTGACCATCAACTTAATACTGACTGCTATGTGCATAAGATATTATATATAAACCTAATGGTAACCACATATCAAAAACCAGTAATAGATATTTAAAAAATAAAGAGAAAGGAACCCAAGTACACCACTAAAGAAAGCCAGAAAACCATGAGAGAAGAGAGAAGAAAGAAACAGAGAAAAACTACAAAAACAACCATAAAACAAGTAAAAAATGGCAGTAAGTCCATACCTATCAATAATTACTTTGAATATAAATGGACTATATATCCCAATCAAAAGACACAGGGTGACCACATGGATAAAAAAGCAAGACCCATCTATATGCTGCCTAGAAAAGATTCATTTCAGACCTAAAGACACATGCAGATTGAAAGTGAAGGAGTAGACAAGCATTTATCCTGCATATAGAAATGAAAAGAAAGCTGGGGTGGCAATACTTACGTCAGATGAAATAGATTTTTTTTTAATTTTTTTAACGTTTATTTATTTTTGAGACAGAGAGAGACAAAGCATGAATGGGGGAGGGTCAGAGAGAGGTAGACACAGAATCCGAAACAGGCTCCAGGCTCTGAGCTGTCAGCACAGAGCCCGACGCGGGGCTCGAACTCACGGACCGCGAGATTGTGACCTGAGCCGAAGTCGGCCCCTCAACCGACTGAGCCACCCAGGCGCCCCTGAAATAGATTTTAAAACAGAGACTGTAACAAGAGACCAAGAATGACACCACACATGCATACAGGGAACAATCCAACAAAAAGATATAATAATTGTCAATATTTATGCACCCAGCATGAAAGCACCCAAATGTATAAAACAGCTAATAACAAGCATAAATGAAGTAATCAATAGTAATACAATAATAGTAAGGGACTTACTCTAAGAGAGAAGTGCATAGCAATACAGGCCTACCTCATGAAGCAAGAAAAATCTCAAATAAACAACCTAAACCTACACCTAAAGGAGCCATAAAAAGAAGAACAAACAAAATTAATAAAGGGTTAGTATCCAAAATATATAAAGAACTTACACAACTCAACACCAAAAAACCAAATTATCCAATTCAAAAATTGGCAGAAGACATGAACAGACATTTCTCCAAAGAAGACATCCAGATGGCGAACAGACACATGAAAAGATGCTCAACATCACTCATCATCAAGGAAATGTAAATCAAAAACCACAACGAGATATCTCCTCACACCGGTCAGAATGGCTAAAATCAAAAGCATAAGAAATAAGTGTTGATGAAGATGTGGAGAAAAAAAGGAACACTTATGCACTGTTGATGAGAGTGCAAACTGGTGCAGCCACTGTGGAAAGCAGTACAGAGTTTCTTCATAAAATTAAAAATAGGATTACTCTGTGATCCAGTAATTCCACTACTGAGTAGTTACCCAAAGACTATGAAAACACGAATTCAGAAAGATAATATGCACCCCATGTTTACTGCAGCTTTATTCACAATAGCCAAATTAAGGAAGGAACCAAATGTCCATTGATAGATGAATGGATAAAGAATATGTGATATATATGTGAAGGTTACTCAACCATTAAAAAGAGAGTATAATGCTAAGTGAAATAAGTCAGAGAAAGACAAATACCATATGATTTCATTCATATGTGGAATTTAAAAAACAAAACAAATGACCAAAAGTAAAAAGAGAGAGAGAGAGACAAACTAAGAAACAGACTCTTAACTATAGAGAACAAACTGATGGTTACCAGAGGGGAGCAGGGTGGGTGAAATAGGTGAAGGGCATTAATGAGTACACTTATCACAATTAGCAATAAGTAATAAACACAATTGTTGAATTACTATATTACATCTGAAACTAATATAACACTGTATGTTAACTATAGTGGAATAAAATTTTTAAAAAAGAAAGATAAATCACTTATCAATACACATTCCCTGTCGAAAACAGAAGAGACAGAATATAAGTATTGTTATTTAAGGGACTATTTTATTTTAAGGCCAGTTAAAGATGAATCATGTAAAGTTCTGATCATCCCTAAGGTTGAATCTCAATGGTTTGCAGATTAAGCTTTTGCACATCTTTCAAAGCTCTGAAGAGAGTCCACTTAAGAAAGCCTCAAGACAATGGTCTCTTCTAGTTCTTTACAGACTAGAACATATAAATATGCAAGTATGCAAGTACTGGTTTTGTTTAAATTTCTTAAAATTTAGAAAAGTTCTGATACATATTTTATTTCAAATATCTTTTCAACCTCTTTCCTTTCCCATGCACACTCCAAGAAATTACAAAATCCTAGCTTTCTCTAGAAAGGGAAATATTTGTCACAAAAAAATGAAATACATTTTTGGAAACAAAGAAATGTTTGTACATGGTTATATGGTTGACTAATCTTTTGCTTCTCTTCTTACCAGTCTTTTAAAGATATTCTATAGTAATATATGGAGCTAGAATTTTTATCTGTGTGTAACAGGTATTTTTTAAAGAAATCAACAACTGTTAAAATCTCCCAAGGATGCTTTAGAAAGTGTATATCATATTTTTTCAGGTCTCAATAATTTAGTTGAATTGCTTTTTTAACCTCTTAATGGCAAAAGAACATTATCAAAGAATGATTGTGCTGAGAATAAAGAGGAAGGATGAATGGGGGAAGGTATCACTAATGATACAATTGACTGCAAACGTATAGACTGTGATTACCATAATGGATAAATACCCACAACCAATAAAATGAGCTCTTCTATCTATAACTGTTGTATGCAGGCTTTAAAATTTTCTACCATCTTTGAAATCAGGTATTTGTCATGCAGTCTCTCTGCACAGCATTTGATCGGTATTCATCCAACATCCTCAGCCAGAGAACACTGCCTAACAACACAGCACTCTGAAATACTAGTGTGTGTTTAGAGAATTTTTTTAATGCTTATTTATGTTTGAGAGAGACAGAGAGTATGAGTGGGGGGAGGGGCAAAGAGAGACAAGACACAGAATCTGAAGCAGACTCTAGGCCCCGAGCTGTCAGCACAGAGCCTGACGCGTGGCTCCATGAGATCATGACCTGGTCAGAAGTCAGACGCTTAACTGACTGAGCCACCCAGGTGCCCCTAGAGAATGTTTAACCTACCAGAATGGAAACCTTTGGGGGAACAACTTGCTCCATTATATTTTCCCACAAGTTTGTAGATTTCCACAACTTTCTATCGCATGGCAACAGAAACCACTCTGTGGTTCTTAATCAGCGTCTTTAAAAGCCTAAGCCTGGCTTATATATTTATAGATGCAGACATCCTAGAGATACCATAGGCTCAACTGGATAAGCCTTGTCAAGGGATTCTGTAGCTTTTGCTATATATGCAGAACCACTAAGGATCTGCTAATGCTGTTATCAAATGCAGCCCTATCAGCACTAAACACTTGGCTTGGCATTTTGATAGTAACATTTTAAAGAAAGTGGGCAAAATGGGATTCTCCTTTATATTGTAAATGGATAATAAAGAAGCTTCTCTTATTGGTCTAGCAACTAAGAAAAGTTGATGAAGTTTGTAACATAAGAAACCTAAGAGATGGTATTGATGATAAATTGTCACACTGGGAAATGAACACTCCAAATAGCTGTTTCTGAATTTGTCATTCCAATTGAAAGGCTGTCCATTCCATGACTATTTCACAAGTGATATTGACAGCCTTTGCAATGTTAATACAGAAAGATTTCCAGCATTACGATCTACTTAAACTCCAGCTCATTGCAAAAAAAGGAAATTACAAGAAAGCCTCATTCAAAACTTACGGGATAAAATAGCAAAAATCCCTTACACTGGAGAAGGAACACTATGTGGATATAGTGGCAGAAATGGGACTAAAGGAGGAAGCAAACTGTGGATATCGCATTTTGCACAGCAAACCAGTCTTCATTCACCAGCCTACTTTTCTGAATTCCTGCTTGGCCTTTCAACTGTGCCTGTCTACCTCATGGCTTTTCTTGCTTCTTGCTAAAATTAAGAATTGAGGGAAAGGTGTTCGATGATTTTTAAATCTTTCTCTCACTGATATGTTAAAAAAAAAAAACTTACCACTCATTTGAGAGTTGGCAACTCTTCTGAGAGTTTTTGCAGCTACTGTATTTCTTACCAGTTTGGTTACTGAGTGCCCCTATAAGCACCGGAACAGACAGGGAAACAAGTCCAGAAGAACTAAGAGGCTCTGTCCAAAACACACTGTGAGCACAAGGCACCAGCACATTTCCATTCACCTTCTCTGAAATCACAGCTCATATTCCTCCCACACCATTATCTTCTCCTCTCAAAGGGAGCAAGTATACTTGGAGTGGTTTTTCTTGCAACCAAAATTTCTAAAGACACCAAAACCTGCAAAGCTATCCCTGATTACCTTAGGTAAAGTATCTCCTTCCTATACCCACTGTTCTCAGTCTCAGCTCTCTACTGCCTTCTTGCCACCTACCACAATCTATAATCATTTTCCTGATTGCTTGCTTATCTGTCATACACTGGGCCCCAATTTCTCTGGGGGTGGGGCTGCCAGTGTCTTTTTATTGCACTCACTGCATCTAGCTTTCAGCACAATGACTAGCACATAAGTAGAGTTATAATCAGTAGTTAGATGTAAATAGTTCTATTTCTTCATATTTTACACAGAAGAATCAAGCAGAGTTCTGTATGATGTCACTTAAAATCAAATCCTCGTAATGCAAGAATTAGCTGATAGGAATAAAAATAGTACATTTGAGAACCATAAAGGGCTTTAGAAAACTACTTCATTGAACCATTCGGTATAATTGATGAAGTATTGAATCCCAGAGGTTACTCAGCTTACCCAAAGCTACACACTTAGCCACAGAGCTGGGACTAAAACCTAGTGAATGTTTATTAATTTTGTTTATTTGTTCACATGTACCCTGCATTACTGAAGAAGAGGTCTAGGGAATTTGACTCATAATGTTGAAAAAAGGTAGAAGTTAGCACCCTGACACAAAGTTCAATAGCAATTCAATTTTTTGTAGCTAGAAACATTTGATCCAGTTTCCAAATAATACTAGTCTGTTCCATAACTTACAACACTGTATTTCAGGATAAAAAACATATTTTAACATGCTTTAAGCCCTCACCCACAAAAGAATCCATCAGTTCTGAAATAAAATCATTTGGGATGGTAGGATATTATATCAAATAATGCCACAGACAGGGACTTTATGTTCAACCTTCCAATTTCTTTTTTTTGTTTTTAATTTTTTTTTAATGTTTATTTATTTATTTTTTTGAGACAGAGAGAGACAGAGCATGAACAGAGGGGCAGAGAGAGAGGGAGACCCAGAATCTGAAACAGGCTCCAGGCTCTGAGCTGTCAGCACAGAGCCCGACGCGAGGCTCGAACCCACGGACCGTGAGATCATGACCTGAGCCGAAGTCGGACGCTTAACCGACTGAGCCACCCAGGCGCCCCTCAACCTTCCAATTTCTGCATCAACTCAAAGAAAATCTTTAGCCTCTCTGTGGCATACATAAAATGAAAGCAAGTTGTTTTCTCACTTATGTACTAAAGAGACCACTTGGGCACTTACAAATAACATTTTGTATCTTGGAATACAGGCTGTTTATAAATATATACCAAAGGTTATTAATACTATTTTAAGCCAATACTATCATATAACAAAAAGGGAAAAAATACTCAACTGAGATCATCTGTAATTCACACCACAGCAAGTAGTTATTACAGTCCATATGGAGTGAGGATCACCCACTGCTGAAAATTCCATGAGAGTGTGACAAGGTGACATACAGGAGGTTAAGTGCTGTATGCTGGGTGGCAGCTCACTTCATAAGGGTGTAGAACTTGCGATTTGAAAAGGATGTACAGAAGTCGCCACGCAGACAGGGGTGAACACTGCAGAATCAAACAAATGTTGCTGATTCAAAGTTGTTCTCCTACAATAACAACCAGCACCAAATGAGTTGCCGCGGTGGAGAGCAAGCTGTGCTCAGCGACTAATTGCTACACTTGTTAGAGTGTGCAAGAAGGTGTTTATTTGTTTTACATGTGTTTGGTGCCAAGACGTCCCGGGGATCTGGAGCTGAAGTGGAAACAGAATGACAGTGTTTAGAAAACTAAACACAAAAACAAAAGGGAAAGAGAATTTTTTTTTTTCCTGAAAGTGACTTGAGCATTAAATGTATGAAAACCTTGAGGCTCTTATCCTGGGTGATTAATTCTTCAGGCTCCTTCAGATCAACCCGCGGGAGCCCAAGACGGAATGGAGTGTATTAAGTCTGGGATGCTTTGATGTTGTTACTTTTATTTAGATGGTGAATTATTCAAAGCAGGGAGGATCAATCTAAGAGCTACCAATAGAAATAAAAGGGAATGAACTCAGAAAAAGGAAGGAAGGAAAGCACAAAATGTGGGTGTTGAAAAAGTTCCACCTGAATGGCAAAATTTAGAATATGTACTATGGGGAATTTGCCACACTGTATCCTTCCAGTTTCAGAAATAATAACTGGATTTTAACTGACATTTTGAACAGTTTAATGATGGAAATATTTCTACTGAACAACCTTGTCTTTCTTCTCTGATACTTCATAGGCCTCCAGAGTCTTCCTTTGGACAGAAATTTGCTACTCCAAATATAAGCCCAAAATACTTCCAGAGTATGATTAGCAACTTAATTCTTTCCATCAATGAACACGGTAGGTAAGTTTTAAAAATAATTATTTTTACTTACTATTTTTCTTTTAATAATCAGAGATATCTATCTGAGCACTGATAAATTCCTCAAGAACAACTGTGATATGTTTACATCTTCCATGTGATTAGCATACCATGTAGATTGTTATTTTTTTTAATTTTTTTAATGTTTATTTATTTGTGGGAGAGAGAGACACAGGATGAGTGGGGGAGGGACAGAGAGAGAGAGGGAGACACAGAATCCAAAGGAGGTTCCAGGCTCTGAGCTGTCAGCACAGAGCCTGACACGGGGCTCGAACCCAGGAACTGTGAGATCATGACCTGAGCTGAAGTCAGCTGCTCAACCGACTGTGGCACCCAGGTGCCCCGATTATTTGTTATTTAAAATTAGGAGGCCGCCTGCACCCAGAGCTCCAGAGTCTGACAGGATTGTGATCTCTCCATTTTTTCTTGCCGCTGTGATAATAATGCCTGTGAGTCACCGTGGATAAAAGTGGAGAGACAGGGGAGTCAGATGAAAATGGCACTGCTCCCAGGGCCCCCAGGATCACCGATATAGAGACATTCCTGGAGGAAACTGACAGGGATGGAGATGGGGACTAGAGAGGAGACATGGCCGAAGCTGCAAGCTCAAGAGTCAGGACATCTCAGATTGAAGAGCAACTGGAAAGGAGGACTCATCATGACTTACTCCTGCAGCCAAAGAAATGAAAATAGACACCGAAGAAAAGAAGAGAAGAAGCCAAAAGTGGACGAACAGATTCAAAAGATGCAGATCTGGTTTCTTCTTTTTCTGAGGAGCAGCTGAACAGTTATAAAACATATCACCAGTCAGGTTTCCCTAAGGCAGCCATTAAAGGGCTGATCCAGTCCGTCATGTGGCACCTCCTGTGTCTCAGAATGTTGGGATTGCTGTGAATGGTGTTTCCAGGGTTTTCTCTGGGGGAGATGATAGAAGCAGTACTGGATGTGTGGGGCAAGTGGGGAGAAATGCCACCAACTACAACTCAAACATATGAGGGACACTGTTCAGAGGTTAAAGTCAAAGGGGCACATCCCCAACTCAAAGCACAAAGAAATCATCTTCTAGACCACAAAGCCTAGAAGGGCCTGGTACTGAAGGAAGAAGTACGGGTTCCAGACTTCTTCCTATTGCATGAGACTTTTGCACTGCTGCTCAAATATCTCAGTCCTCCAAGGATTCGATGATGGCTTTAATGTCTTTCTCAGAACTCTGATATTCATCACATCTAAAAAGCACGTGCCCTGTTTCATACTTGCCTTGACTAAATATTGGGACCTCTTTGGGCATTTTATTTTATTTTTTTAATTTTTTTTAATGTGTATTTGTTTTTGAGACAGAGAGAGACAGAGCATGAACAGGGGAGGGGCAGAGAGAGAAGGAGACACAGAATCTGAAACAGGCTCCAG
The DNA here is from genome assembly GCF_027475565.1 of Acinonyx jubatus. Classification (NCBI taxonomy): domain Eukaryota; kingdom Metazoa; phylum Chordata; class Mammalia; order Carnivora; family Felidae; genus Acinonyx; species Acinonyx jubatus. Next base: position 47,209,261 of record NC_069391.1, read on the forward strand.
GCTCTGAGCTGTCAGCACAGAGCCTGACGCGGGGCTTGAACTCACGGACCGTGATATCATGACTTGAGCCGAGGTCGGATGCTTAACTGACTGAGCCACCCAGGTGCCCCTCTTTGGGCATTTTAAAGTATTTAACCGTCTCTTGGCTATTTGGAAGAAGAAAGATACATGGACCTTAGGCATCTTTAGACAGGGAAGCTGCTTTCAGAGAGAAAAACTTTCCAAGAGAGCTTTGATGGGTTCATAATGAAGCATGAAGTTGCTATAACTTAGGTTATTTCTTCCTTCTGGTTTTAAGTAGATGAAACAACCAGAAACTTTTGACTTGCTATACTCTACTCTGTAAAACACGGTGATAGCAAGTGTAGTGTAAAAGTTTACCCTGTAAACATTTAAGGTTCTCTTATGAATTTTAGTGAGTGGTCATTAAACTGTTTTCCAACTTGCAAAAAAATTAAATAAATAAAATGAAATTAAATAATATGAATATTCATTAGGTATCATATCATTTTGAAGCACCTGTTTTACATAAACCATATCATTAAAAAAGTAATTAGATTTTTAAGTTCCCTTTATTACCTCAAAATTTTATGCAAATTTTTTTTTACTTAGTTTGATACTCCTTCTCTCTATCTCTCTCTTTCTCCCTCTCTCAGGTATGTGAAAATTTATCAGACAGGAGGAAGCAGTAACCTTCATATTCCATACAAGGACAATAATGCAAATCTATACCCACCATAGATTAAAAACTTCATTTTAATGTCATTTACTTTCTATTTTCCACTGCTTTCTGCCACATAGAGTGTGAACAGTTCATTAATGTGTAGTGAAAAACATATGTCAAATTGGGATTCATGCAAATCACCAACCCTACACAAAAAGAAAATTCTGTATCCATAAAAATCTAACAACTTCTCCAAGATTCCATTTATATTTAACTTTGAACTATATTAACTTGATCTTTGAAAAAGTTATCAGGGAGAGGATATAGTTTTTACTCTAATAAAAGCTAATTTCATGCTTTTTATCTGGTCTTCTGTACACTTAAGGGAATATGTTTGCAAAAACAACCTTATGGCAAGGAATGAGACTTTGTCTCTGTTTAATGCAAAATACATCAAGTAAATCAGCCACATATTATTGGCCCAACTATTACACCTACACAGGAGCTCTTCTGCCTCACCGAGGTTCCTAAAACAGAAGAGTACCAGAAAAACCAACGAATGAACTTGCATGTACAGGGATATGTGTGTGTGTGTGTGTGTGTGTGTGTGTGTGCGCGTTTGTATTACATATATGTATATATGATGTTTACCCTGATATTTGTAATTCTAATCCAATGCCACAGAGTTCCCCCTTGCTTTCCATTTTCTCTATTTGCATCTCTATGCTGCCTGCACTCCCCAACACACAGCAAGCACTCAGCTCCAAGAGCAGGGGTGTCACTCAGAGAAACACTTGCCACAATCCGCGCTACCAGCTCCAAAGCTCTGACTCAGAGATTTTGCCTGGAGGAAGAACAGACTGTAAAACAGATGGCTGCTGATCTCTTCCCAGAGGAACTGGCTTCATTTGCAACTGAACATGAAGAAGTTTAAACCTGAGGGTGCTCTCAAGATTATTGAAGGTTGTGGTTATGAAAATGAATAAAATAAACCTCATTTAAAATGGAAGCCAGAAGGGGGAGCTCTTATGCCATACCACTCCTCATAGCATTTTATAGAAACTATGCAAAGAGGCATACTTTGTATTCCAAACAGGGAGAAGCCTATACTACCCAGGAGGAGGAAGATTTTTCTCCTTGCCCAGCAACAGCCCAGCCAATGAGAGACTAACACTAACACAACTCAGCCAATGAAAAGCCACTACACTTTGAACTCCTAGTTTACTCCAATGGACTTTCCTTTATGATAGCCTCTCTTAACTCCTCTTTCCTCTGTAAAAGAGCATTCCTCCCCTTGTTCTCCAAACTTGCCTAAGTTTTGCCATAGCTGGCATGTCTATAATTATAATTCCTCTACTATTCCCAAAGAAAGCTATTTTGCTGGTAAAATGACTGGCTGGGTTTTTTTTTTTTAATGTTTATTTATTTATTTTGAAAGAGAGATAGAGGACAAGTGGAGAAGGGGCAGAGAGAGAGGGAGACAGAGAATCCCAAGCAGACTCCATGCTGTCAGTGCACAGCGGGATGCAGGATTCAACTCACCAACTGTAAGATCATGATCTGAGCTGAAACCAAGAGCCAGTCACTTATCTTACTGAGCCACCCAGGTGCCCCTGTTTTATTTTTAAGGTTAACCTGGTGAAAGAATATTCAAATATGAGGAGATTCATGAAGATACAGCCTAGATTGTAGATGCTATCTCACAGGAGATAACTGGGAAATAAGACAGCTGGGAAAAATCCTTCTGCAGTCACAACAAATATCAAACACTGACCTCAGAAACTATTCCAGCCATTGAAAGAGTCACAATTTGATCTGTGATCTGTGACAATTTGATTTGTAGAGGAATGTGTGTCCCAGGGTATTGTTGAAAACAAAGCAATCAACTGGAAATCAGTGGAGTTTAATAGGTGGGTGTGGTCCAAAAAAGAATGGAAGAGAGTTCTACCAGTCCCATTGTTATGTAGGGTGACTGTAGGCATATCCAAACCTATGCGTCTTTGAAAAGCAATCTCAGAGGTTTAAAATAGGGAGGTGGGGCAATAGACTTCACGAATATAATCCTGCCACTTACTAAACATATGAACCAGTAAATAACAATATCTGCCCTGAAATGGAGGAGGAGAGGGAGGATACCCAGAATTGCTACAATGTGTTATTTAAAGTGTTCAGTTTCCAAAAAGGAATTATGACGCATGCAAAGAAACAAACAAACAAACAAACAGAAATATGAGCCATACACTGGAAGGGGAGGAGGGGCAAAACTACTTGTGAGGGTGACCAGATGTCAGATTTAACAGAAAAAGATTTGTAAGGAGCCATTGTAAATTTGTTCACAAAACAAAAAGAAAGTATGATTAGTGAAATGAAAGGTATGATAACAATGTTGCATCAAAGAAAGAATACCAATAACGAGACTGAAATTTTAAAAAATAAAATAACCAAATGGAAATTATGGAGCTAAAAAGTGTAGTAACTGATATAAACAAATTCACTGGGGCTCAACAACAGATATGCAATGGCAGAAGAAAGAATTAACAAACTTGAAAATAGGTTGATAGAAATTATGTAAGCCCAACTAGAAAGGGAAAAAAATGAAGATAAATGAATAGAGTCTCAGAGAAATGTGGGACAATATTAAGAACATTAAAATATGTATAATAAGCATATAAGGAAAGGAGAGAAAGAAATGAGAAAAAAGTATTCAAAAAATAATGGCTAAAAACTTCTCAGTATTATTGCAAAAGTATAGCCTACATTTCCAGAAAGCTCAACAGACTCTAAGTAGAAACACAAAGAGATCCACAGACACACCCTGCTAAAAATGCTGATAGTCAAAGACAAAGAGAAAATCTTAAAAGCAGCAAGAGAAAAAAAATAACACATCACTTAAATGACACTCCAATATGATTAACAGCTAAAATCTCAGCAGGAATCAGAAGGCAGTGGGTAACATATTCAGTGTTCAAAGAAGAAAAGTCAACTAAGAATTCTGTATCTGGCAAAATGATTATTCTCAAATAAAAGTGAAACGAAGATTTTCCATATTAAAAAAAAACAAAACAGAATATGTGTTTCTAGCAAAAATGCCTTGATGAAAGCAAGCAATCCTGGACGGTAATTCACATTTATACAAACGAAGAGTACCAGTACAGGTAATTATATAACAATAAAAAACACTACTACTGCATATTTTTTTTAACTTTCTTCTTTTCTTTCTCTTTTCTTCTTTTTCCTTCTCCTTTCCTCTCTTAACTGAGTTAACAACCAATTCTTTATACACATGTAATTTATACTTGTTTATATATAATATATATTTTTAAAAATTTTTTAAGTTTATTTTTATTTGTTTTGAGAGAGAGAGAGAGAGAGAGCAAGCAGGGGAGGGGCAGAGAGAGAGAGGGAGACAGAATCCCAAACAGGCTCTGCACAATCAGTGCAGAGCCCAATGCAGGGCTTGAACTCACGAACCATGAGATCATGACCTGAGCCAAAGTCAAGAGTTGGGTGCTTGACTGAGCCACCCAGCTGCCCCTGTATATATTTTCTACTAATAGCACAGAGGATGTAGGAGAAAGCAAATATGTAATAGGGTAAGGGAATAACTACAGATGCTAACTAAAGTAGTATTTTGGGATTTATAATTTTAATAGACATAACATGCATAACAATAATACCACAAAAAGGAGACAGAATGAATAGATTTATATAGAGGTAGTATTTTCTGTAGACTTCTGGAATTAAGCTAGCATAATCTGAAGCTGATTCTGATGAGTCAAAAAACATACATGGCAAACCCTAGAGCTATCACTAAAGTGATATGTCACTTATACTCAGAAAGTATAGTGACAAAATCAATAATGAGGCTGAAATGTTACACGAGAAAATATTTACTCACTGCAGAAAAGATCAGTAAAGGAGAAATAAAAGAACAAAAAAGACATGAGACACATAGAAAACAAAATTTTAAACAGCAAACATAAATGCAACATAACAATAATAACACTGAATGTAACTGGATTAAACAAGCCAATCAAAAAGCAGAGACCATCAGACTGGATTTAAAAACATTATTCAACTCTATGTTGTCCACACAACACTTTAAATTCAAAGACACAAGTAGATTAAAAATAAAATGATGGAAAAAGATACATCATGCAAAGGGCAACCCAGAGGAAAGCTGGAGTAGTTCTACAGTAATACTAAATAAAATAGACTTCTACAAATGTTACTAGAGATAAAGAGAGAGATTTTATAATGATAAAAGGGTCCATCTATGAGGAATATATACCAATTACTAATGTATATGCACCTAATCACAAAGTGCCAAAATATATAAGGCAAAATACTGACACAAATGAAGAGAGAAACATACAACTCAATAATAATAGTTGAAGACTTCAATATCCTGCTTTCCATAATAATAAAAACAACTGAGGAGAAAATCTGCAAGAAAATAGATTTGAACAACACTATAAAACAACTAGATCTAACAAACATCTATATATCCAACAACAGAATATATAGTTTTCTCAAGTGCACATGACACATTCTCCAGAATAGACCATATGCTTATGTCACAAAACAAACTTCAATAAATTTAAAAGAATAGAAATAATACTAAACATGTGTTCTGAACACAATGAAATAAAATTAGAAATCAAGGTGTGCCTGGGTGGCTCAGTCAGTTGAGCATCATTTCATCTTTGGTCATGATCTCACGGTTCATGGGTTTGAGCCCCACGTTGGGTTCTGTGCTGACAGCATGGACCCTGCTTGAGAGTCTCTCTCTCCCTCTCTCTCTGCCCCTCCCTGGCCCATGTTCTCTCTCTCAAAATAAATAAATAAACAATAAAAATAATAATGTAATAAAATTAGATACCAAAACAGAAAAATTAAGGAAACATAAATATATGGAAATCATAAAACACATTCTCAAACAACCAATGGGTCAAAGAAGAAATTAAAAAGTAAACCTGAAAATACTCTGTGATGAATGAAAATAAAGATACAATATATCAAAACTTATGGGATGCAGCTAAAGGAATTCTTAGAGTTATTCTTTATAGCTGTAAATGCCTGTATTTAAAGAAAAAAGAGGGGCGCCTGGGTGACTTAGTTAAGTCTCAGACTTCAGCTCAGGTCATGATCTCGTGGTTTGTGGGTTTGAGCCCCACGTCAGGCTCTGTTCTGACAGCTCAGAGCCTGGAGCCTGCTTTGTATTCTGTCTCCCTCTCTCTCTGCCCCTCACCCACTCCCTCTCTCTCTCTCTCACTCTTTCTCTCTCAAAAATAAGTAAACATTTAAAAAATGCTTTTAATAAAAAATTTTAAAAAGAAACAAATGTCTCAAATCAAAAATATGAACTTCTACCTTCAGATATTGAGGGGGAGGGAAAAGAGCAAACTAAACCTAAAGGAAGCAGGAGAAAAGTTAAAAGATTGTAGTGGAAATTAATGAAACAGACAACAGAAAATCAGTCTCCTTGAAAAGATCAACAACAACAACAAAAAAATAAGTAACCTTTACCAGTTTGACCAAAAGGAAAAGAGGAAAAGATTCAAATTACTAGAATCAGAAATGAATGAGCAGATATCATATAAATACCAACTTTACATAAATAAAACAAGCCTTATATAAATAAAAAGGATTATGAAGGAACACTATGAACAGTTGCACACCAACAAATTAGATTACTTAGAAGAAAGGGAGAAAATCTTAGAAAGACATAAACTACTTAAACTGACTCAAGAAGAAATAGACAATCTGAATAGATCTATATAAAAAGTGAATAAAAGACTGAATCCATAATTTAACAAAGAAGCCCAGGCCAATATGGCTTCACTATTGATTTCTACCACATATTCAAAGGAGAGTGAATACCAATTCTTCACAAATTCTTTCAAAAACTAGAAGAGGAGTTAGTACTTCCCAACTCATTTTATAAGGGATTACCCTGATACTAAAATTAGGCAAAGAAAGCAGAGGAGGAGAGGGGGGAGAAGGAGGAGGAGGAAGAGGAGGAGGAGGAGGAGGAGGAGGAGGAGGAGGAGGAAAGAAAACTACACAAGAAAAGAAACTATAGGCCAATGTTTCTTATGAATATAGATGCAAAATCCTCAATAAGATACTAGCAAACTGAATTCAACAACATAGGAGAAGAATTATACATTTTGGTCAAGTGAAATTTATCCCAGCATACCAGCTGGTGTAACATCTGAAAATCAATTAATGTAATATATAATAGTAATAGAATTTTTTAAAACACACAATCATCTCAAAAGACAGAGAAAAAGGATTTGACAAAATCCAATGTCCTTTGATGATAAAAACACTACACAGACTTGGAATAGAAGGGAGCTTCCTCAACAGATAAAGGGCATCTAGAAAAAAACTCATAGTTTACCTCATACTTAATAGTGAAAGACTGAATGCTTATCTCGAAGATCAGGCACAAGACAAGGTAACCAGTCTTGCCACCTTTATTTAACATTATACAGGAAGTTCCCACAGGTCAAAAACAAAGAAATAAAAGTCATGCCGATTGCAAAGGAAGAAGTAAAACAACAACTATTCATAGATGGCGTGATCTTACATAGAGAAAATCCTAAAGAATCCACTAAAAAAAACTATTAGAATAAGTGAGTTCAGTAACTTTGCAGAATATAATATCAATATGCAAAAATCAACCATATTTTTACACATTTACAATAGACAATCTGAAAATAAAAATTCCGTTTGCAATAACATCAAAAGGAATAGAGTAGAATAAATTTAACCAAAGAAGCTCAAAACTTACTTCTGAATACTATAATACATTGTTGCAATAAAGTAACAAAGATCTAAGTAAATGGGAAAGTAATTCATGTTCATGGATCAGAACACTTAACATTGTTAAGAAGGCAACAGACCCCAAACTGATATACAGATTTAGTGCAATTCCTATGAAAATCCCAGCTGATTTGTGTTTTAAAATTAACAGATTCTAAAGTTCATATGAAATTGCAAGGATCCCAGAAGAGCCAAAATAGTCCTAAAAAGAAAAAAAGAGAATAAAGGAGGGATATGTACTTCCCAATTTCAAGACTTATACTGCAACAGTAATCAGACAGTATGGTACTAGCATAAAGATAGGCATACAGATCAATAGAACAGAATCGAAAATCGAGAAATACACGCAAGCACCTATGGTAAACCGATTGTTGACAAAGGTATCAAGACTACTCAATGGGAAAAGAACAGTCTTTAACAAATGGTGCTGGGACAAGACAGCCACAAGCAAAAGAGTAAAGTTGGACCCCTACCTCATACCATGTGCAAAAATTAACTCTTTTCTGGCATGACAAGAATAATAAGATTAAATTGACTCATGATTTTTAACAGTTTATGATAGCTGAGAATAGTTCCTAAGTGTTTATATCTGCAATAAAGTGGATATAATCTTTTCAACTGTAGTAGTTTATAAGTAATAAAAGATTTTATCGATTTACTAGATTAGAGTCTCAGTGAGTAAAAAAGTATGATATTCCCTTAAACTAATCAGGCTCTTAGTTATCAGGAGCTTAGCATTTGGTGCATAGTTAAGGTAGCACGGAGATATTATTGCATATTAAACACACAGGAAAAAACAGAGAGCTAGCTTGATATATTCGGACCTACAAAGTGAACATTAAGGTCCTTATTCCCCCACAGTGTTTCTTTTTTATAGCTTTGTAATTTGTATCTTGGAATAAAATGCAGTTTGAATGCAATGATGGAGTCTTTTCCAATAATTGTGGCAAGGTCGTCTGTCACATAATGGGTTCTGGAGTTAGACTTTCTGGGTGCAAATCATACTTCCATGCTTTTGCCAACTGAATAGTGAAGAAGCTTTTCTCATCAGAAAATGGGTATAAATATAATAATAATTCTACTTCATTAAGTTATCAATAGGATAAAATTATTGGCACATATTAAATGCTCAATCAGTAATAGCAAATTGATATTTTCTCAGTTTCTTTAAGGTTCACCAGAGAGAAATATTTTTCTGTACCCTTATATGAGTCTCATCTAACCCTGGATTTTATTAGGACTAATTTCAATTAATGAACACAAGGCACAAACACCTGTGATCTCTGAAATTTTAGTTCTTCTTATCTGTTATGTGGAAGGTAATAAAAGACCTAGAGCACAACTGCTCTTCAGTCATCAAATTCCTTTTTACAGGGAGCCTTTCAACAAACACAATTTGAGCACTTACTGTGGTCAAGGTACCATGCAAAGTATTATTATAGGCTACCACAATTTTAAGGCTGTAGATGCACAGGTTTTTTTGGTAGATGTACCGTTTTAATGGCTCTTGTGTTTAAAATAATATCAACAAGTAAACTCCAACAGAAGTACTTACAATAATAAAGAGAAAGAAAAATGTGAATCAGGAACATAAATTACATATTGTAAGAAAGTGAGCCCAAGGAAACAGATTGTTCCATAAACCAGGAGTGAAAGGCATTCTGGTCAGTGATGCTCCAAGCTGTTATTCCAAAAAGATTATCTCCTAGTGCCATAAAATAAATGTGATTGGCCTTTAAATAAAGTTCTGCCATTTGACATACTATAATTACATTTCTTGTGCAATAGTTTTCCTACCATTATCTTCCTCTTGTTATTATCATTGCTATAGTTGTTATCATCATCATTATTCCTGGTAGTCAAGTATTTTAGAAATTCAAATTTTCTCCATATCCAAAGTATATTTTGTCTACAGACACAAAAAATATAATCCAAGTCACTCACTGATATAATGAAAATGTCAAAGAGTATTTGGACCATATTTCTCTTGTATATTTTAGTCCTCATATCAAGACCTCCTAAATAACCTGCATAGTCCACCTGACAATCACAAACCAAAATGTCAAACAGCTTCAGGTGGTAATCATAAACTATGCACAAATATTCCTGGTCTCATGCTTTCGGGTCAAAGATAAGATTGTTCACTCCTCCCCCTGCTTTCAACTTCAATGTAGCAATAATGTGCTTGTGTCAATGAAATGTGAATGAAAACTTCCAGGCAGAAAGCCAATACATTATAAGCCAGTACATGATTGACCATATTATTTCTCTCATTACCAAGGCCAGTAACATTCCATTCTGCCTCAAAGTCCAACTATAGGTAATTCATTTATGTAGTCATTGTTAAATCAAGAATTCGTATTAAAATTAGCTACAATGAAACCAAATATATCTCCCATTTTAACGGGCTGAAAAATCTACAACTCACTGAAAAACAGGACTACAAACTACAGATCACACTACAGATATGAACTTACTTCTGTGCTGTATGCACAGATCCTACTAAAACAAGTGATTCAGAAAGTCTGAAAATAAAAGAATAGTGAAAAGTATAAACCACACAGTGTAGGGGGAAAAGAAAAGATAAGGATTGGGATATAACTCTCAGTTGAATCAGATGAGGCAGAGTTCCAGCCAATGTATTAAACATAAGAAAATAAAAAGTTAGAAAGGATACTTTATAAGTCTAAAGAACACAAATCACAATGAATATATTAAAGTCATTAACCTTTACATATCTCATAATATGAAACCTTTTAAAGGACAAAATAATGCAGGAGATACAAACAAAAATTTGAAATATATCAGTAGTAGAACATTATTAAGCTGCACACACAAAAAATAAATATTAAAAACTGGAATGAGTACAGATAATATTCACTGATCAAAACACAGAAAAATAGAAAATAACTTTAAATTCAGAAACAAAAAGTCCTTTTCACTTGGAAATTTAAAAAATAAAACTCTCAAATCTTGTGTCAAAGCTATAAATATATATACTATTTGAAGTTTTATTAGTGACTGGATATTAATGATTAATTACATCAGTTCATTTGTGTTCTTATATTTTATTTTATATTTGTACATTTATTTATATTATTTATATTTATTTATCTTATTTTAATATCTTCATAATATATATATTGATAATTAAAATTACTTTATATATCAAGCCATTAGATTAAAACTTGGAACAATTATTTTATTGCTTTGAGGTAGGCAACTCTCTTTTATTTACTTATTTTTTTAATGTTTATTTATTTTTGAGAGAGAAAGAGAGAGAGACAGAGCATGAGCGACAGAGAGGCAGGAGAGAGGGAGACACGGAATCCGAAACAAGCTCCAGGCTCTGAGATGTTAGGGCATATAGCCATACACAGGGCTAAACTCAGGAGCTGTGAGATCATGACCTGAGCTGAAGTTGGGCACTTACCCAACTGAGCCACCCAGATGCCCCAAAGTAGGCAGTTTTCTAACCTGTACTCAAAGTTCAGAAGCCACAGAAGAAAAGATAAATGTATTTTATTATATAAAAATTATAATTAATAACAAACCTTCAAAAATACCCTAAGTCAAAAGATAGATGAAACATACCTCAGGATGTTTATAAGAAGAAAATATAATGACCCAATAGAAAAAGTGAGCACAGTATATGTACAGATGGTTCATAGAAAAAGAAATGCGAATGGCCCCTAAACATCTGAAGACAGGTTTTTAACCTTATCATAAGAGAAATGCAGATTAAAATTACACTGATATGATTTTTATCCAGATATCTTAAATATTTGTAATCTATTAAAAACCAAAATATTTCTGACACACTGTTAACATGCTCCTGAGTTGCTGCTGAGACCACAAAGTAGCTTAACCTATTGTGAGCAATTTGGCAAGTTCTTTCAAAATTATATATTACCTGGATTCAATTTATCCTACAGAAATAATTGTCCACAAGCAAATGACACATATTCAGTTATTCATCACAGTATCGTTCACAATTGCATAAAATTAGCAACCATATAGATTGCCTTCAATAAGAGACTCTTTGAATTGTTACACCCATACACTGACATACTATGTAGTTATTTTTTAAAGGGAGAAAGGGAAAGACAAGGAATCTCATTGAGTTTGATATGGAAATAGTGCCAAGATACAGTGTTAAATGAATAAAACGAGGTGCTACCTTTTGAATCATGTAAAAGGTGGGTAAAGATAAGAATAAAATACAATACCTATTTGCTTATATTTGCATTAAAAACTTGTGGAAGTATACTAAAGAAATTAATAAAAGGGACAAAGAAAAGGAGTCAGGATACCTAGGTGGTTCAGTCATTTTGCATGGGACTCTTGATTTTGGCTCAGGTCATGATCTCACGATAAGTGGGATTGAGCCCTGCATCTGGCTCTGTGCTGAGCATGCAGCCTGCTTGGCATTCTCTCTCTTCCTCTCTCTCTCAAACTAAATAAACATTTAAAAAATAGGGGCGGGGGGGGGGGGGAAGAGGCAGTAAGACAGTCCTGTTTTATTGTACGTCTTTTTATGTTGTTTGATTGTTTTTTTAACAAGTATATTCTAATATGAGGAAAAACCTCAAATGGCCAGCTATATATTCCATTGAGCTAAAACGGTTGTCATTTCCAAAGAGCCTTTACAATCCAAGCATTTTTTTTTTTTGCATATTTATTTTTGGTTTGACCCTCTGCTTCAAATTTTCACAGAACTATAGAACTCTCTCCATGGAAAGTAAATGTCATAATTTTCCCTTTTAGTCTCCAGATTTTGGAAGACAACATCTCCATCTCAAAGCCCCAGCAGAGATCAATGCTCTCAACCCTACATGTCTTTTTACACACACGGAGGTCTCAGCAAGGAAGTTAATCTTAAATGGCTCTATATTTGTAGAGGGGACAGGCAAAGTATTTCAAAAAAGTCTAGGATGTGGTGTTATGTTTTTGACATCAGCCCACCAGGTTTGCCTGTCAGGGGCAATGTGTGTGAAAATGTTTTATCCAGTTCTGACATTTCTCGAAGTGATTTCATCAGTAGTCCCTCTGGAGGGCCAAATGAAAGCTTGTTCAACTAGAACTTGAGGCGAAGACAGTAGCAAGCCTCTGGCAATTCCTGCTCTTGGAGTGTTAAAGGTCATTGTTAAAATTTATAACATATTATCTAGCATTAACGCTTCTGCCCATGTATTCTCAAAAAATTTTCGCTTTGATGTGCCTGAATTAAAGTCTGCTTCACAATCTGGATTCTTCAACATGTCCCTTCACAACAAGCACGGACAGAACAGTCGATTCATTGAAATATTTATGCAGACACATCCACAGGTTGTGAATTAGTCGGTCCTCTGGTTCTGAGCACAAGTGACATGCCAGACTTCAAAGAAAAGATGATTTTTGTTGTAACTCTAATTATAACTGATTTGGTGGTCTTTGCCCTCCTTGCTCACACATGGCATTTTATAAATAAACGTGTCAATGTAACGAAATCACAACCACACCCACCATAGCACCATCAGCAGCATTAAGATGATGTTTTGAGGTTTGGTTTTTTTCCTTTTTAATTAAAAAACAGAGAAGCAGCAGAACACACACAATCTCTCAAAGTCTTGTTTGTCCCACAGACGTGGCTGTGCTTAGGCCAGGCATAGCTATATTGCACGCAGCACAGAAAAGCTCCAGAGAAGGAATCGAACTTCATAACCTTCTGCACAGAGGGAAAGAGGGCAAAACAGTACTGCAGGGAACATGCCGGTTTTTGAAAGCCAGTCGTGGCTACCTGGTGACAGAAGGGCACTGCTAGAAATGATGGGGGAGGGGAGGGACTTCAGTCTCTAGTGTCAGCCTCTTCTCTTCAACGCTGCTGAGCCAAGCTGCTCGCTAAACTACCAAGAGATGAGACGGAATGCACTTCCATGGCTATCTAGGACCATTTTCTCTCCTCCAAATGCCTAGAGCATATTAACTACATTGCATGTAACAAAACACTGTACAGGCAAAGTCTTGAGAAATGAGGACATCTTGGTCAGGGCCCAGCCTTTCTCTGTGGTCCACCTCCCTCATTCCCGGAGTCCTCACTCTGACTGAAAATACCTTCTGTCCTTCCCCAAATGAAGCCCCCCCTTTCAAATAGGGCAGGAGACATGCTTTCGACCTGCTTAGCACAATGCCCCAGACACAACAGGCATTCAATAAGTGCTTACTATTTGTTATGAAGAAAGTGCTCACTTATATAAAGCTCGAGTGATGATTACTTTAATGCTCTTCTCAGTCACCTTTCTGTTAATGAGATTGTTCAAGTTTGAAAATTTTGAAAAAAGAGCATTCCATTTGGCACCATTTAAAAAGAAGTGGCAAATACCAGCCAGGTTACCTGGAGGAATTTTTATACATTTGCATACAAATGGAATAGTAATTCATGCTATCTCTTTTGCTTTTACTTATGTTGGGAAATAGTAACTTTATGTGAATTAGTGGCTTAGTCTGCTCCAGGAAGTGATTCTCTATAAATACAAATAATATTATAGCCTTTACCTAATTCAATTTTACAAGAAATGGCAGGGGGGTGGGGGGGGGAGGGGGAGTTCATGTATTAAATGGGCCAGGATGCTTTCCTATTACTTAAAGCAACTCATGGTAACAACAATGTGTTTTGTTTCTAGACAGTAATTTGGTGTTTTATTATAGCTTGCCAATGTGATGAAACAGTTGGGCATGCTGGCTCTGCTTTAGCACATTTATCGCATAATTATTCAGCAAAAATACCAGAACTTCCTCTGCAGGCAAACAATTTTATCTGCGTATTTTCTTCATCAGGATCTTTAATTTGGACCGGTTTTAAAGTATAATCTAAATGTAGTTTTTAAAATATAGCCTAGGGGCGCCAGGGTGGCTCAGCTGGTAAAGCATCCAACTCTCGGTTTCTGCTCAGGTCATGATCTCACAGTTTCATGAGTTTGAGCCCCGCGTTGGGCTCTGCACTGACAGCACAGAGCCTGCTGGGCATTCTCTCTCTCTTCCTCTCTCTGCCCCTCTCCCACTGGCACTGCCTCTGTCTCTCTCAAAATAAATTTAAAAAAATTAAAATGTAGTCTAAATATAATAATTATATATGAAATATTTGTCCATTAAATTCTAAAATTACACTAATAAATATATACACATATGCTCATATACACACATGTACATATACATGTATATGCACATATACATGTACTATATAGACATATATATATACACATATTTGTAAACAAATATATATATTAAATAGAGAGAAATCATGAAAGAATATCAACTAGTCTTGTAGTTAGACTGATATAGGCTTAAGTTTGAGTTTTATACCACATGCTAGTTAGGACAACTTGGGAGAATTACTTAACCTTTCTCAGGCTTTTTGCCCATCTATAAAATTGGGACAAGTATTCTCCTCAAGATAATTGAGAAGATTAATGCAATGTAATGAAATGTCTAATATCAGTGCTCAGCATAGGTCAGGATGGCACCTGCCTGGGGCAACAATCAATAAGGAGAACTAACATGACCCTGGAATAAATTGGAAATACGATATGGGCTAAATCAAAAAAGGTTCTTTGTGTAACTGGACATTTGTGATATTCTAATTCCCACAGAAGTAGACAGCGCCCTCAAGTGGAGGTTTTAAAAAGCACTCCCTACAGAATGGACCCGTTTGGAGCAAGATGAAAATGGCATAGTACAGGTTCCCACCTATACCCCAGGCTGGAGACTGAACAGCTGACATGGCCTCGGGCATCAAGTCTGAAAATCTGAAGCACACGATTGTGTGGTATAGTGCTATCTTCCAAGAACAGATGAGTTATTTTATCACCTAACTTGTAATTCTTTCAAAAAAAAAAAAACAAAACCATAGGTTACATTTGCAGAAGCTTAATGCTGCTCAATGTCGAAGTGACAGATGTGTTATTTCCTACTTTTTTAACCTCCCTCCCTCCACTCCCAACAACCCTCTGAGCTAGGTGGCACTATTAACATCTCAATTGCCCGATGAGGCAACTGGAATATTAAAAAGGCAGTTGCCCAACAGGGGTCAAACAGGAAGTGAAAAATCAAGAATTGAACCTTAGGACCTTCCTTGCTCTTCATTTTTATGTCAACCAATTAGCTTTACAGTTCAGAGTATCAGAAAAGAAAGTCAGAGAAATAAAATCCCCTGGAAAATAGGAAATGTTTTCCTATTCAGAAAAGACGGAAAAGAAACTTCAAATACAGTCTAAACTCTGTCCAAGAGAGGTGTTTCTTTCCTTACGGTGTGAACGACCAAACAGTACAGCAGACACAAGTTAAATGCTGTGATAATGAGTTTATGGAATGAATCTGTTATGTGGAACACAAGTATTCCATTTTTATTGATAGGAAACAAGTTTCTAAGTGCCAAAATTAAGTAAACACTGAGTATATATTTTAAAACATCAGATTTAAAGGATTCCATATTAATAGTCTGATTGTGCACTCAAATTCCTGTTTAGAGCCTGCCACACAAGAGGTGTTTAGTAAATGTTAATTTCCTGCCACCTGCTTTTTCTCTAAGATCATTTCTGTATTTATCTACATAGCCCCGAATATTGTTTTGTACAATTGTGCTTATTCAATTAAGAAATCAATTAACACTTATGCATGAATTAAGAACCACTTTCTGGCTGCTCAGTTCCTGAACTCCTGGGACTATTTTTAATACTCTTCTGCTATGGGAAGGAAAGACAGAGGAAAAATACGTCTTGCTTGTTTGCCTCCATTACCAGAAAAACAGTAGGACCGGAAAAAGCACAAAAGGAATTCCTTAACTTGCATCATGAACTCGGTCTACAGAATTAAAATTAGTAGTCTCATGATGACCCTAATCACACTCATATATCTGAGAGAAAGTATTTTTGTATTGCATTAATAAAGTATTCTTCCTTTTTGTTATTTTTAAAAAGTTTTAAAGCCCCCCCAAAAAAGCTTTTAAAGCCCAGAAAATAAAAAAAGGATAATAAAATGTACCTATACCTCTTTTAATTAAGTAAAATTGACATTTGGTCATATTTAAGATTTTTTTTAAGAAATAGGAGCACCTGGCTGGCCCAGTCAGTTGAGTCAGTCCGACTTCGCCTCAGGTCATAATCCCACAATTCGTGGGTTTGAACCCTGCGTCGGGCTCTGTGCTGACAGCTCAGAGCCTGGAGCCTGCTTCAGATTTTGTGTGTGTTTCTCTCTCACTTTGCCCCTCCCTGCTCGTCCTCTGTCTGTCTGTCTCTCTCTCTGTCAAAAATAAATAAATGTTAAAAAAAGTAAAAAGAAAAGAAAGAAAACATCTGTGGGGGTGGAGGCACCTAGGTAGCTCAGTCAGTTAAGTGTCTGACTCGAGTTCAGCTTAGGTCATGATCCCAGGGTCATGGGATCCAGCCCCATATTGTGCTGAGTTAGGAACCTGCTTAAGATCCTCTTTCTCTCTCCCTCTGCCCCTCTCCCCCACTCGCACTCTCTCTCTCTCTCTAAAATAAAAAATATATACAAATTAAACAATAATAAAAAGGAAATAAAACATTAGAGATTACATTCAAACACCTACATTACATTACCCACTCCCAATCCCCTCCAATCCTAGTTGCAAGTAACTAACATGATTTCTTTACTATAACTAATCTGTTTGTTTGTACTTTTATTGCATATCTATCCAGAAACAATACACAGCATTATTGTACTTTTAGTTTAATTTTCACAAATGGGATTATTCCAGTCACGGTCATATTAAGTATATTCTATAATCATTTCATGAGGTTTTTTTAATTCAGTATTTTGTCTTGAGATTTATCCACATTGACACATAAAGATCCAACCAATTCATGTTAACTGCTGTATAATGGTTTACATCTTCTAATGATTATTTGGCCAACTGTATTGATTCATAGTATTTATATATCCTGGAATGCCATTCTTTGTGTGCTATATATGTAGTTTGTTATTGACATTTGATTGTTTTGCATATTACTGTCCAAAAAATTAATTTTACTATAGTTCCATTCATCTGTCTGTCTTTTGAGATGTGTTTTTGGGATCTTGGTAAAGAAATATTCCCATACTCCCTAGATATAGTCTCATTATCTTTTAATAATTTCAATGCTGTGTTTTTCACATAAGGGTCTTTATTCTACCTGGGATTTATTTTTGTGATGAGGTTTTACCAAATATATTCCTTTCCACCTCCAGATCAGATCTCCCAATTCTACATTCTACTCTGTGTCCCAAGTGGTGGATCTATCTATGTGGGCACATCAACCAGCTTCCTTTCCCTAAGGCTTCCCATTGGGTTTACTGAGTGAGAAGTCCCAGTAGGAGATGAGAGGGAAAAAGGAGAGTAAGGTCATGTCTCTATTCAAGGAGTAAAACATCTGAAGAAAAATGACTTGAAATGTATATTAATATATCTCATGGCTTAGAAGTTATATATTTGATTATTATTCTTCAGTGATAACCTTTAGGTTGTCAACATGCATACCTAAGAAAATATTTTTTCTAAAATTATTTAATATCTTTTTTCTCTCCCAAAAGACAAGAATCTTATCACAAACACCCTTTCCCCATCTGTATTTTCCATGTTACTACCTAGATCTATAGTCCTAATTTTTTTTTTACTTATAAAAAGGTAGACATAGAGTAGTTATTAACACATAGTTTAGCTGTTTGTTTTCTCAACTGCACACCTGAAAATACTTTAGCTGTTACTCTATACAATTTCCTCAATTCTCTACTCCTAGGACTTCTACAAGACATATGTTGGAGCCTCTCAATCTATTTTCCACCATCATTCTAAGTACCCATTTATCTTTTTCACCTCTTTATCTTTGTGCTAGGTTCCAGATGAACTTCTCAGTAGTATTTTCCAATTAGCTAATTCTTTTCTCAATACTCTTTATTCCTAAGATTTTTAATTGGTTTTTACTATCTGTAACTGTTTTTCAAAAATACATATCAGTCTGAATCTATTTCATAAATCAATTTATTTTTAAGTAGTATTTCTACTTTTATATCTTTGAGGCTCTTAAATATATTAATTTTAATGTCATATTCAAATCATTCTATTGTTTGAATTTTATGGACATATACTTATGCCCCAACTGTTGCTTGAGACAGTCGTGTCTTGGAAATAGATTTCCTCCTGTGCATTAAAATTTTAATTTGCATGCTTCTTTAGTGGTAGTTCACTTTTCTTCCTTTCTTATTCTCTCTGTTCATTCTTCCCTAGCAGCTTTATGCTTGCCTACATTGCACCCTCAAGACCTCCAATGTACAACTGTGCATTATAATGGCACCTCAAGGCTCCTATTTCACATTAGTACTGGAATGATATCAAAGGCCATAACAGAGCATGATCCAGATCCTGGGTGCATGACTGTTTTCTCTTTCCTATCATACCACGCAAGGTATAACTCTAGGCAACTGTGGCAGCCTTTTTCAGCCTGCTTTCCTTGGCAAGGAACCCTAGCCACATCCTCCAAGTTTGATTCATCAACTTGTTTCTCTAACTACTCATGAACAGAAGGCAATATTGATTGACATTAGTCCAAAGCAGTCAAATTCCAATTGTCTTTCACCATTCGGTTCCCTAAATCCCAAGAAATATGTACCTTTAGCCTTCTGTTTATTACTATCAGTTTCCGTTCTATTCATTTCTCAAAAATATTTATCTTATTTTTGAACAAAGCTATGGGCATTTAATTTTTAAATAAATGTATTTTATTTATGATTTTTATGTGTATTCAACAGAAAGGGTAAATTAAACTGTGAACGCATAGCTGCTGCTTGATCGGATGTTAAGACACACTGTTTGGTAATCAAAATCATCTTAATGCATTTAAATGCCACAGTGTGTTCCACCCATGAAAATAACTATAGGTTTCCACATTTGTCCATAAAATAAAGACAGAAAATTATAAGACTTCATTTATGCTGGGTTTTTAGAAAGTGTTGAAAACTTTTTATATTAGAAAGTATAAATTTTCAAATCAAATCATAAATTACGGTATGTGATACACACACCAAAGTATTTGCATTAGTTTTCAAAATATGAAAATGACAAAAACTCAGAATTTCAACAATCACCAAATCATACTCTTCCTGATTATTTAATTTATTAATAATAATGTTTTCTGCATGGAGAACAAGTTGTATGCATATGTGTTTGGGATGGGAGACTGGTGTGTTTTGCCAAAACAGTGAGACAATACCACCATTACAAATGGCACCTTTAATACCCTACTCTCAGGAATTCATAGAACCACTAGACAAAAATCAGCAAGAATATGGACATACTGGACAATACAACCAACCAACAGTGTCTAATTGGCATTTATAGAACAGAACAATAAACAACACAGAACAGTGAACATAATTTTTTTCAAGCACCCTGGATGGGCATGGCTACTATTAAAAAACAGTAACAACACAGAACTGAAACAGTTGCCAGAATCATTTGACCTGCAGGGCTCTTTGGCATTGACTAATCAATCATTATGTCTCTATGATTAAAATAGATGAGAAATCTGAAAAAGTCATACTTTAATTGTATAATTGTACTAATACTTAATTGTATAAGTATAAAAGGTCTAAGTATGATAAAACTGTTTCTTGAGCCACCATAAAAGAGTTACAGCTCTTCAACAAATTTCTAGACTTAAGCCTGTTTATAGACCTAGAGCCTCTTATAGAAATTGAGGATGGGTCCACTTGAGTGAGGACCCTGCTACACTTGTAACAATTTAAACTATAAATCTTCCTCCTAGCTTTCTCCAAAAGGACATGAGCCAATTTTGCGGGTGACAGTCTATACAATGGGGACAAATAAATAATCATATTTTTCAGGATTTATTAGACAGTGACTATTCCCTGAGAATCCAAACTACCACTATGATCCACCAGGCTAGATAAGGTTTAAGAAGGAGAAATGAGATCTAATCGTCAATGACATTTTGGATCAGATCATCAGCCTCATAGTGAACCCAGTGGGTGCCCCCAAATTACCCCATGTTTATTTCCTCAACTCTGGAAAGGATAGTTGGAAGAGACATACTCAGAAATTGGCACAGTCCCCACATTGGATCCCTGACCTATGGATCGAGTAGGTTACAATGGAAAATGTCAAATGTAAGCCTCTAGAACTTCCACTCTTGACCAAAGTAGTGAGGAAAAACAATAGCACATTCCTGGAGAGAATGCCAAGATTTCTCTCATCATCAAGGACAGAGCCCTACCACATCCTCATTCAATTCACCTATTTGGACTATGGATAAGGCAGATGGGTCTTGAAAAATGACACTGTACTATTATAAACTTAATTAGGTGGTAACCACAACTGCAGCTTATTTCCAGATGTGGCTGCTTTATTGGAGCAAGTCAACAACTCCATTTTTTTCTAGTTTGAGACTATTGATCTCAAAAATACGTTTTCTCAAACTTAACCAAAAAGGAGAAAGACCTGTACTCCAAAAACTATAAAACACTGATGCAAGAAATTGAAGATGACACAACAAAATGGAAAGATATTCCATGCTCATCATTTGGAAGAATGAATATGTTAAAATGTCCATACTACCCAAAGCAATCTACAGATCCAATGTGATCCCTACCAAATACCAATGACATTTTTCACAGAACTAGAATAAATAATACTAAAATTTGCATGGAACCACAAAAGACCCTGAACAGCCAAAGCCATCTTGAGAAAGATCAAAGCTGGAGGTATCACAATCCCAAATTTCAAGAGATACTACAAAGTTGTAGTAATTAAAGCAGTATGGTCCTGGAACATAGAATAATGGAACAGAACAGAGAGCCCAGAAATAAACTCATGCTTACATTGTCAATTAATCTAAGACAAAAAAAGCAAGAACATACAATGGGTAAAAGACAGTTCTCTTCAACAAATGGTGCTGGGAAAACTGGACAGCTACACGTAAAAGAAAGACACCGAACCATTGTCTTACAACATACACAAAAATAAACTCAAGATGCATTAAAGACCTAAATGTGAGACCTGAAACTATAAAACTTCTAGAAGAAAACATAGGTAGTAATTTATTTGATATTGGCCATTGAAACATTTTTCTAGATATGTCTCCTCAGGCAAGGGAAACAAAAGCAAAAATAAACTACTGGGTCTACATCAAAATAAAAAGCTTTTGCACAGGAAACCATCATTAAAACAAAAGACAACTTTACTGAATGGGAGAAGATATTTGCAAATGACATATTTGGTAAAGGGTTAGTATCCAAAAATCTATAAAGTACTTATAGAACTTGACACTGAAACAACAACAGCAACAAAAAAAATAATCTGATTAAAAATGACATAGAACCTGAACAGAAATTTTTCCAAAGAAGACATACAAATGGCCAACAGACACAAGAAAAGATGCTCAAAATCACTCATCATCAAGAAAATGCAAATCAAAACCACAATGAGATATCATCTCATATGACCCAGAATGGCTGGTATCAAAAAGATAAGAAATAACAAGTGTTGGAGAGGATAGGGAGAATAGGGAACACTTGTGCACTGTTGGTGGCAATGTAAATTGGTGCCACCACTAGGGAAAAAGTATGTAGTTTCCTGAGAAAACTAAATATAGAAGTACCATACTACCCAGTAATTTCACTGCTAGGTGTCTACCTCATGAAAATGAAAACACTGATTAAGAAAGATAAATGCACTCCTACATTTATTGCATTATTTACAATAGACAATAAAGGGAAGGAATTCAAGTGTCCATCAGTAGATGAATGGATACACACACACACACACACACACACACACACACACTCACACACACACAATGGAATGCTTTACTTGGCCATAAAAAGAATGAGATCTTTCCATTTGCAACAACATGGATAGACCTAGAGAATAATTCTAAGTGAAATAATCATCAGAAGGTCAATTACCATATGATTTCACTCATGTGAAATTTAAGAAAAAAAACAAAGAAAACAAAAGAGAAATAAACAGACTCATATATACAGAACTGGTGGTTTCCAGAGGGGAGGTGCAGGGGGAGAGGGGGATGAAATAGATAAAGAGCATTAGGTGTACAATTATCAGGGTGCTTGGGTGGCTTAGTCAATTAAGCATCTGACTTCAGCTCAGGTCATGATCTCATGGTTCATGAGTTTGAGTCCGCATCAGGCTCTCTGCTGTCAGCACAGGACCTGCTTCAGATCCTCTGTCTCCCCCCCATCCACCGTCCTTCTCCTGCTCACACTCTCTCCCCCTCTCAAAAATAAATAAACATTATAAAAAGAGTACACTTATGATGAAAACTAATATACAGAAATGTTGAATCATTATATTGTACACCTGAAACTAATATAACGTGGTATGTTAATTATATTTCAATTAAAAAATAACAAAACTGAAAAAAATACTTTTCCTCTGTACTTGCTAGTAAAGGCCACAGAAACAGTAATAGACTTTAGCATTTCACCTTAGAGCTCTATCAACTCTCCAGCTGTCTCCATGGTCTAGTCCTCTGGGAACTTGTTTGCTTCTCTCTTTTCTACAGGACATCAAGCAAGCCCATACAGATGATATCATGCTGACTGAACCCAGTGAGTAGGAAGTAGTAAAATTTCTAGCGAAATTTCCAGGGTATCGGTGGTCTGGTGCATGTTGAAGTATGTCTTACCCAATGGTAAGCATGTTTCTGTATTTGGCACCCACTACCTCTAAAAGATGGACTTCTGAATTTTAGTTGGCATAGATACCTGATTTGAGCATCTTACTTCAACCTATTCACTAAATAACCCAGTAAATGGTGTGCTTGAGTTCTAGATCAAAAGGAAGTTCTGCAACAGATCCACTCTTCTATTCAACCTGTCTTATCATTTGGGTCACATGACTCAGTATATTCAACAGTGCTTGAAGTGTCTATGGCAGTTGGTGATCCTAAGGGAAAGCTTTGGTTGACTTCTATACATAAATCATAGGATACCCTTCTTGGACTTTGGAGAAAAGCTATGCTTCTGTGCAGATAATCATTTGCATTTGACAAACAGCTTCTGCCTTGTAACTGGGTCCTACTAGAGCCCTAACACTTAATACTGGCCATTAAATAAACATGTGACCTGAAATACTCATATGAACTGAGTGTTGTGTGACCCACAAAATCCTCTATAGCAGTATTTTAGTCAAGTGGAAGTGATACATAGGTTTTTCTCCCCAAGTTTTGAAGTCACAAACCAGTTACATGAAAAGTGGCTCAAATTTCCATGGCTCAGACCCCTGCCACATTTCCTCCTTTCTCTCTAATGTGAAGTTGTCTATGACACCAGAATAAAGAAGAACAATTTGGTCCTTGTTCACAGATAATTCTACACATGATTCTGGCACTATCTAAAATGAACAGCTGCAGTACTACAGGTGTGGCCCTGAAGGAGAGCAATGAAGAAAATCTTTCCAATGGGAAGAACTTCAAGCTGTGGACCTGATTGTTCATTTTGCCTGGAAGAGAAGAATAGATGGATGGAAGCACATATCTAAAAATGAGTCATGAGCAGTGGCTCACAGTTTGGCTCTCTGGCCAGAAGAAACATAGCTGGGAGAAACATGAAAAAAAACACAATCTAGGGAAGAGATATGTGGAAAGACCTCTCCCAGTGGGCACAGATATGAGAATCTTTTTGTCCCATAAAAATGCTGTCCCAAACAGCAATCTTAGAAGAGGAAGATCTTAATAATCATTTGCACAAAGTGACCCATTCTTTCCCCCATTCTTTTATCTCTGTAATTGCTCAACTGGCTCATGAAGACAATGATCATGGAAGCAGAGATGGAACTTGTGTATGGGCTCAGCAACACGGATTTCCACTCACCCAGGCCAATTTGGCTAGAGCCACTGCTGAGTACCCAACCTGCCAAGAGCAAACATCAACACTGAGCCCCTAAAATGGCACCCTTTCCTGGGGGGAACCAGCCAACCACCTGGTATCAGGTTGATTACACTGGATCACTTCCATCATTGAAGGAGAAGCTCTTTGTTCTCACTGGAAAAGACATTTATTCTGGATATGGTTTTGTCTTTCCTACTCTCAGTTTCGGCTAAAACTACCATCTGTGGGCTTACCGAATGCTTTATTCACCTTCACAGTATTCCATACAACATTGCTTCTGACAAAGAAATTCACTTTATAGCAAATGAAGTACAACATTTGTCTCATGCTCATGGACTTCTTTCTCTGGTATCATCATGTTTCCCTCATCCTGAAACAGCTGGCTTAATAAAATTATGGAATGGCCTTTGGAAGACTCAGTTATGGCACCAGCTGGTGACAGCACTTTATGGGGCCGGAATAATGTCCTCCTAGATGTAAGATATGCTTTGAATCAGCTGTAAATATGTAGTGATGCTTTTCCTATACCCAGAATTCATGAGTCTAGGAATCACAAGATAGACAAAGAAATGGCTCTTCTCATATTAATGCTAATGATTCACTAGCAATGTTTTTGTTTCCTTTCTCTACAACTTTTGGCATTTTTCCCTTAGAAGTCTTCATTCCCAGAGGAAAAGTGATTCCACCAAACAATAAAACATTGTCCTGGAACCTGAGATTACCATTGGCTACTTGGGACACCTCTTGACACAAAAATAGGAAAGAAGCAGGGGGAGTATTTTTAGCATGGAAGAGATCCACGAGAGTGTTACTTCGTCTTCCCACATTTTATGGTAAAAGTTAGTAAGAAGTTAACAGCCACTCAACAAAAGCAGGACTGTAACAGCACAGATTCCTTAGGAATGAAGATTTGAGCCACCCCACTAAGTAAGGAACCACAATGAACTCAGACACTGGCTGGGGGCAAAAAATATGAAATGGGGAGTGGGAAAAGTTAAGCTATCAATACCGTCTATGATCCCGTCATTAGTTACAAATATGAAGGCACTAGTGGATAGGAGCATTCATTTGTCCCTTGTTTCTAAGTGTGGGCATTCACACACCAATTTTTCCTCTCTCCCATTTCTCTACTCTAGTAAGATCTATTAATAGTGATCAGCTATAGCTCAGAATTATTATCCTTGCTTTACTGAAAGAGAACAAATGACCACGAGTTTAATTAACCTGCCTATTTAGCTAAATCCGTCCTAAGTCTCCCCAACTCCAGCGTAAACGCTCCTTTCAGGAAGACATGCCAATGTGCACTTTCTGGAAAATATGTTTATCTCCAGGGTTCTTCGTGTCCTTTATAAGCCCTTCTCTTTTTTCTTAGGCCAACTGACCAACTGTATACCAACTGACCTCCTGCTAACCTCTATACTTCTTCACTCCCTATAAATCATACACTATTCTGTCTCTTCCTTTTGCATCTACTCCTGAGACTTTCGAGGAACAAAACTACAATGTGTTTCACTGACAAATAATGGTTGAGTGTTTTCATTGTCATCATCTTAGAATTTAAAATCATTTATTCAACAAACATTAACCATTGTTCTGGCTTTCTTTATGACTGAGTTCCAACATGGAAGCAGTGCTTGAAAAACTCATCAAGCAGGCCTCTAAATGGTCATTTCTACATGGTGTTTTCACTGTGTACAGGACACATTTTTATACAAGGCACACATTCCACTCTTGGACAGTTGCCAACTGCCAAACAGTCCTTCCTTATGTTCCTCTGAATTCTCTCTCCATGTAACTTTCATTTTCCATGCCCTCTACACTCTACAGAATAACCCCAATCCACTTTGGTCATATGCTAGCTCTTTAAATATTGTCATTTGTCCTATTTCCAACACTTTCTCATAAAACAGTACTACCACCATCACCATCACCACTTAGCCTTTTATACCTCTCTGTTTTATTCCAGGTTTTAGAATCACTCTTGGTGTACAGCATTCAGAACCAATCATATGACTTCCGCCAACATCTGACCAACTGATATTCCAGACTCCGTGGTACTATCACCTCCCTCATTCCACATACTTTATTCCTATTCACGTAATCTAATTTCAATTGACTTTTAGAACAGGCATGTTACACAGTAATCTCATGGTAAATTTACCAATCAATAGATAACATTACTTTTTTTTCTCCTAAGAAGGTGTTGTAAATCCAGGCCTCTCTTCCTTTGTTGGGTTTTTGTTGTTGTTGTTGTTGTTGTTGTTTTTGTCCTAACATCTTGAACATTATTATCAGTTCACTGGAATGGAAGTTAGAGGGTGAGAATCAATAATTTAAAACTTAATTCTGTCCTCCAAAAGATTATCTGCCCTTCCTAAATAGGTGTTGCCCATGAATAAGATAACAATGAATTTTATACCTTTATTCCTTCATCTAACTGGTTGACAAAAAATTTATAAAAGGTCAAGGACAGGAATCTAAAACACTTCCTGCTTGACATGGATTTTCTTAAATTTTTTTTCAACGTTTTTTATTTATTTTGGGACAGAGAGAGACAGAGCATGAACGGGGAAGGGGCAGAGAGAGAGGGAGACACAGAATGGGAAACAGGCTCCAGGCTCCGAGCCATCAGCCCAGAGCCTGACGCGGGGCTCGAACTCACGGACCGCGAGATCGTGACCTGGCTGAAGTCGGACGCTTAACCGACTGCGCCACCCAGGCACCCTGACATGGATTTTCTAATCAACGTTTTTTGGTATGCTTGTTCAACTTTCTATACATTTCCTTCCATTTATATCAATGTCTAGCCTATTTTTTTAGTCTATTTTTCTTGAATGAATTTATCACTAAAATGGAGTTTAATAAACATTCGATATTTTAAATTTTTTTTGAACGTTTATTTATTTTTGAGACAGAGAGAGACAGAGCATGAACAGGGGAGGGGCAGAGAGAGAGGGAGACACAGAATCTGAACCAGGCTCCAGGCTCTGAGCTGTCAGCACAGAGCCCGACGCGGGGCTCGAACTCACGGACCGTGAGATCATGACCCGAGCCGAAGTTGGACGCTTAACCGACCGAGCCACCCAGGCGCCCTAAACATTCAATATTTTAAAGCAACTTTTTGACACAGGTGTTTTGATAAGGCCACATCTGTGCACCCATTTTAAAACTATGAGCATCCTCTTAAAACTAGATAATGGGGCCATTATGACATAGAGGATACGTGACAGTCTAAAGAAATTACACCATAAGTTTTTTAATTGCCGAATTAGCAAAAGTAAAAAAACAGACATCTTCATAGTTTTCTTCTCTGTCATCCTGTCTTCCTTGAATTCCCCATCACTAGTGTAGAGCTCAGAAAGGGGAAATAGTAATGAATTTCTCTCATTCGAATACTTAGCAAGCAAAAACTAAAAAAAAAAAGAAAAAAGTACTTTAATGTTTGGCACAGCTGCTCTGAAATGTTACACCAGAACAGCTTCAATTTGGAGGGAACTATGCCAAATAACTATGGGCCTCGCTTTGCAGTGCAGGCATCCATAACAGGATTATTGGAGGTATGTGGGGAGGGAGAAGAAAGGATCTGAGCAAGAACTTTTCCTGTTACCCTTGATCTAAAGGACGAGTGTCTACACTGAAGAATCACGGTGCCCAGAGGATAGCTTTATCTTTATGAAGCTAATGATGCACTTCATCTCATTTCGTGAATGGGAGAACAATTCTATTCACAGTGGTAAATAATAAGGTTCTTTATGCCAAGTGTCTCTTGCATTCTGAAGGCTTTTTAATTTCAAAGAAAAACAAATGTCTAAGGAAACCGTGTTTAAAAAAATAAAGAGTTGAATGAGGAGGCCACTTCATAGTTTTCTTAGTTCTAAGTGCACAGTGAGGAATTCCTAGAAAGGACAGTCTTAAAATCCCCAAAGCTTTTTGTTTCAGCAGGAATTGCAGCGAAAAAAATAAACCATTTGACTCACATGCTCTTCAATTGTCCCCTCAACTCTAAACCATTTTCATAGAATAGCCAGATGAGACCTTACACCAGGAGGCCTATGCACGGACTCAGAGAAATTCCAAAAGTTCAACCCTGGGATTGGGGTCAGGAAATAGCTCCGATCCAGAGGCCATGAGGAAGCTAGGGTAACTTCCACACACTCCATTCAAGGGAACAAAAGCTTCTCTTTGCCCTCTTCTTTCACTAGACACCTGAAAGCAGTTTACCTCTCAAAAAAATTATACTTCCGTAAACACATTACATAGAAATAGATGTCCTCTTCCTAATTAGTGGCTTAGGAGTTTAGACCTCAAGCAGCATCCATGGGCATAAACCTCACAATTATGCAGACCAACATTGTCAAATAGCACCAACACTGCATAATTGGTTGTTTTTGTACACATGGATAATAGAGACTATGAGCAACTTGAGGTGAGGCCTTGTTAACCTCTTGTATTGTACTAACCACTTTATCTCCTGTGTCTAACACAGTGACTGGCACAAAGTAGGAGTTTAATAAACAGCTGTTGAATAAGCACATTTCTAAGCTAATACTTCCTTTTTAGGTTTAATTCAGTCACAGAAAGCTATTATTTGAGCACCTGCTGTATACCAGATACTATACAAAGCTGTGAGGAGACACACATGAGTCTAAGTTCCTCAGAACTTAGAGTCTAATTGAAATTGGTGAAGTAAATTCTACTGCTGACGATTGGCACTATTATGGTAATCTTGGGGATGGACAACACTACTGCTGAGCCTCAAATCCCTCACATTCAATTTCATGTTGGAGAAAATGGGACCTACTCTATAAGCTTATTTAGTTCTAGAAGTATCGTAAAGGGTATGAAATATGTAAAGCATTATGTAAATTAACTTAAGTTTTAAGATTATAACATTATTTTTTAATTTGCATATGGCCCAAAATGGATGTTCTCCCCAGTTCAAAAGCAATTCATCTTCTCAAATGGATACAGGCATATCATTATGTAAACCACACAAAGAATCCAATGTCTCTGGCACTGTTATATTATTAAGCCAGATCAAACAAACAAACAAAAAAGCCAGATCTCTATTGTATAACGTAACTTCCTTGAGAGCACACTATTTTACATTTGGTACCCTCTATAGGATCTAGTACTTTTCCAAAAAAAATAGCATTTGGAAGTGAATTAATGCAATGGAAACAATTTAAGAATCAGCAAGGATTCTATACTGAATGGTGAATGGCATTTAGAGATTCAAGAATCCTGTTAAATTATATGCAAAACTGTGCGTAGGCCATATATAGAGTTCTTTAGATTTACCAGAGTCTCGGGGCGCCTGGGTGGTTCAGTCAGTTGAGCGTCCGACTTTGGCTCAGGTCATGATCTCGTGGTCTGTGAGTTCAAGCCCCACATCAGGCTCTGTGCTGACAACTCAGAGCCTGGAGCCTGTTTCGGATTCTGTGTCTCCCTCTCTCTCTCTGCCCCTCCCCTGTTCATGCTCTGTCTCTGTCTCAAAAATAAATAAAACATTAAAAAAAAAAAAAGATTTACCAGAGTCTCAGAGAGATCTATTATCCAAAATGGTTCCTTCACTCAGTATATATTAATTGAATATCAACTACTTGCCAGGCACTGCATTTTGGCTTAGGCTTAGAATCTGAAACTTTTTAATAAATAATGAATATTGATTACAACAAGTCTTTACAAGATCTGCTTTCTTATAGTCACACCACTAAAAATAATGCATACTCTATCAAATATATCTACATCCTATACCAAGATGAGATACTACACATTTAATATATTTTCTGATAAAATATATATGCATATATATACACATATACACTGATATAATCTAAGAAAGTTTTAGTGAATCGTGTTACTCAAACTGTTTAACCTATTTCTAACTCATCAACTATCCTTTACCACAGCTGGGTTTTCATTTATTCCTAACAACAACAATGAAGCTACTGTCCGTAAAAAAAAAAAAAAATGATGACATATAAAGAAAACTTCATAAAATTGTTTTATAAGTAGTTTTCTCAGAGACATTCCACCTACTAAAATAAATAGCTTTTGTATGCTCCAGATGGAGAACAAAAAGTATTATTAAAATCTCAAAGAATCCTCTAAAATTTAATAATATTTCCCCTTTGGAAATTTTATATCTCGCCTCAGTACATTAAGCATCATCTACCTACCATCAGTCAATATTTATCTGAGCAGCTATTTAAATTATCTGAATAAGAATATTTTTACCTTTGAGAATGGCTGCCATATTGTCACCAACATATGGAAAGGAGTATTTCTCCAGATTTAAAAAAAAAAAGATTAAAATCCTCACCCACAGCAGATGTTCACTTTATAACATGAAAGTTGTAGCATGATCCAAAATGATCATTTCAAAACAAGGTTAGCTTATCTTCTCAGGAAACCATTTGTTTCTAACTTTTACACTTTACCAGAACTTAGATGCAATTAGTGATAGTGGCCAGGAGATGGTGCAGTCGCATTTCCTAAAATTTAGTTCACAGGCTTTGTGTGATTTACAAAGTTTGCTTTAAAGAGAAATGTTTTTATTAATGGCACTTGTTATCACAAATGGCACAAATGAATGAAAAAACATACAGAAAAAAAATAAGGAATTTAAATTTCTCAAAAGTTTTACTTATTACTAACCACTTAAATGTGAATAAAATTCTTTAAAATACTTTAAATAAGTTTTTTCTCTCCTGTGTACAAGGAACAGAAGGGAAGAAAAAGTTCAAAGTAATAGTTATTTGGAATTACCTCAACTTTTCAATTCTTCCTGTTAGTTCATTTTATATACTGGGTTACTTTAACCCTTATAAACATTTTACAACTATAAACTCCATTTTTCAATAAAATAAAAACAAGTATAGTTTTAAAACAGGAATTCTTACAACTGATATTTTAGGGAGAAAATTCATTAAAGTAAAAATATTTCCTGAAATGGCTTTATTCAAGGCACGTATAATGTTTAAATGCTTCTTTCACTTAATAAATGCTAAAGAAAAGTCTTTAGATCTCAAATCTATCATATTGGTTGTAAAAAGAAATATAAGGCCTAGTCATCCACTCACATACATAATGTACACATTAATAGCTGTGGATGTGAGGGTTGTGTTGCATGCTTCTAGAAATGTTCCAGAAAGAGAGAATAG
The DNA here is from genome assembly GCF_027475565.1 of Acinonyx jubatus. Lineage (NCBI taxonomy): Eukaryota > Metazoa > Chordata > Mammalia > Carnivora > Felidae > Acinonyx > Acinonyx jubatus. Next base: position 47,240,821 of record NC_069391.1, read on the forward strand.
GCAGAAATATTACAGATTGTCCTGATTTGGCCTGGAATACAATCTGCCACCAGTTATGGAGTCTTTGCTAGGAAGGTAGGAAGAATCCCTAATCATTCCTGAAAATGCATAATCCAAAGCTGGCCGAAAAGGCAGTGCTGGTACCAACCCCGGAGTTAGGTAAGGAGACATAAAACCAGATAGCCCTCTTCCTGGAGAGGAATATGCCAGCCGTAACGGATTGATACCTAGTCTGGGGTTTAAGCTGTAGAGATGTGAATCACCTCCATAAGAGGCAGACGTAGTCTGAAGAGGAGAGAAAGCTGATTTATTCCCTAGAGTTCCAAAACCAATTCCACCTAAACTAAAATTTGAAGCTCTCTGAAAAGCTGTATTTGCCAATTCTCCTGAGCTTGCTAGGTCCCTGGTGTCTGGTCTGTGCTCCTTCCCATTTAGGACCTGTTCAATGGCTTGGACCACATCCCCTTTGCAGAACCGCAGAATGCCTTCTAGTCGGCTACGCCTATAACTTGGGAAAATCCTGGTAAGGATATCAAGAGGGTCTCTTGGTCTTGAGGACAGTGTGGGAAGGCTGGCTCTGGTAGCAGTGAAGTCTTTGGCCCACTCACTTTCATTTCCTGATTCCAAATCAGATGATGACAGGGACCTGGGACTCTCTTCCCCTCCTGATAACTCCCCAGGGTGAGGAGGCTGAATGCTATCATCCTTGATTGAGTTTTCTGAAATAGACCGCCTGATGTTTTGTTTTCCAATGACACCATTAGGCTTAGGAGAGGATCCCAGAGTACGCTGATGGGATTTGGAGACTGGCTCTTCTTGTCCACTCTGGCATGATTCGTATTTACTCTCTTTTAGTTCTGGGGGAGAGAAAAAAAAAAAAAAAAAAGGAATCAAATAAAGGAAAATTTCCCCAAAAATAGTACTACCTACTCAAAAATAATGCTGGATAAGATAATTCATTTACTCATAGCATATTAGTAATATTTATTTACTGCAAGAAATTTTAATGAACAAGAAGTTTAAAAAGTCATTCAGAAATGCAGTTATTGGAACAATGGGAAAATGCTATTTATTATGTCATTTCAGGGTCACAAAATTATATATTCAAATGCTGTAGTTAATTTAGGGAGCAGAAGATAAAAGTCTATTATTACCCCCAACTATTAGCATAAGATCAATATCTCACAGTATTTGCACTACTTGGTGATTGTCACCCAAATTTCATTGTTATCCCAGTGAGCTATTTTTTCAAAATGACACTATGCAAAAAAGAACTAAATAAAATGATTGTTTAGATAAGAAAACAAAGGAAAGAACAATCTCACTATGACAATGAATATTTAATACCTAATACTAAATTTCAATAATATTTTTTTAATGCTCACATTTCAGGTTTCAATTAAGTTACCCGAATAATGTGAAAAACAACAAAATTCTTCATTTCACTTCAAATCTAAACCAATAATGAGCACTGCTGTACCAATCTGAAATCATACCAGAGTGCACGTATTTTATTTTATAGGAGAGATAATAGACACCTGGTATTTTTTAATGCTCTGAAATGTGGACTTTCTTTTTCAATCCCTAGGAAATATTTTTTTAAGTGTACAGTCAAATTGTTTCTAAATTTTTGTAAGTTTATTTATTTTTGAGAGAGATAAAGACCAAGTGCGAGCGAGGGAGGGGAAGAGAGAGAGGGAGACAAAGAATCTGAACCAGGCTCCAGGCTCTGAGCCATCAGCACAGAGCCCGACACGGGGCTCGAACTCACGAACCGTGAGATCATGACCTGAGCCAAAGTCGGACGCTCAACCTACTGAGCCACCCAGGTGCCCCCAATCAAATTGTTTCTAAAAGAAAATTATAAACTGCACTATTGCACTATTGTAATCTGTACATATCTTCAAAGTGTCAATATATTAGTTATTTGCTTCAAATCACAACTCCCTTCCAACATTAAGGTAAGTTTTCTAAAAATATTTTTATACAAAAATCTGATTTTATGCCTCAACATGTTGAACATATTAATATTAATAACAGTAATATTTTAATGCCCTTTTATATAGCTTATGCCAGGAAAATAATAATAATGTATACATTCACTAAACAACTTTTAATTTGGTTTACATTTCCTCTTATCTTATACTTGATCTCTATTTCCATTAGAAAGAGTAAACTGTCAAGTGGGGTACTCAGAGTCTATGACTCACTAAATATGCCCTCCGAACATGTAAGGTGTCAAAATTTCATATCTACAGCAATTTATGCACAAAATAATTTTTGTTAGTATGCTGCCCTCACAGAGTACAAAATAATGTAATAAAATACTGATTGCATTAAGACTATCCAGAAAATAAGATATCTTTAAGATATGTGATACCATTTACATCATCTCTCTGTTCTCTCAACTCCTATACCTGGTTTTACCTCTTTACTTTTATCATTGTATAGTTTGTCTTGTATTGTAGGTTTGGGGTATATATAGTCTTCCTTCTTTTGTATGTAAGTTTTTTGTGTGTAGGAAAATCTTATTCACCTCTGAATCACTCATTGGTTTTTGTCTAATGAGTAAATTAAATAGAATATTGCAGTTTATGGATATTGGATAACATGAGGCAGTTTAGAATGGCTTATAGGGATGGCTTTTCAAAAGAGGAGGTCAACTGAGGCAAAGAATAAAATAAAATACTTGACCCTAGAAAACAGAACACTTTGCTCTCTCACCCCCAAAAAACATATAAATCAATGTCTAGCAGAGATTTAGCAGCCAGATATCATTGTTCATTTAGTTTACAGAATTTTAACTTTTACTTTTTTTATAGCAGTTACTATGTGTTTAATGAGTTTGCTTTTGGCACTCTTTGATTTTTCATAAGAAATAGTCTATTTAGTCCACTGAAATAAACTAGAATATGGGCAAAACACTGGCATAGGTGAACACAAAATCAAATATGCCATATTTAAATACAGAGATAGTCTTTTTCAAAAGTACATCCTGTGATCCAAGATCTGCAATATTCACAATTCAAGGAAGTTTTCCAATTAACAATTTACTTTTCATTATCACAGAATTTCATATGACACAACTTGTCTTGAATATATACAAAAATACTGAAATGACATTTTCACTGCTTAATGTTAGGGCTGGGAAATTCACTAAAATACAGTGAGATTTACATCAGCAGGAAAACTTTAACTCTAATTTAAAAAATACAGATATCTTTTTTTACCTAATGCAGAGGATGTAGGTGTTTTGCAGTCAATAAATAAGAGAAAAAATTAAAACTCCTTGGAAAAGAAATTCCTAATATTGGACTTCTCCCTAATGGTTTCCCAAATCTGGGAAACTTAAATTTCTCTCCTGTAGGAAAGAGTTGAAACTTCAAATATTACAGCTAGAATTTCTACACTTTTGGAGGCTGACAAACAGTTGGAGGAGGTGATTAAAATTTTTAAGGTAAGGGAAGAAGGTTAAAAGGGGTTTGGTAGATTTCTCTACTTCTAGCTGGCACCAAAGCTTTGCCCCAGAGATGAGGAACTGTATTCCCAACAATCAGTGAATTTCCCAGCACCACTGGAAGATTAACTCTGGTTTTAAAACTGAAAGGAGTATAGAGCACTACGCTTTCACCCCATGCCCGCTTAAAGTTCTAACTCACGCAAAGTTAAGAGCAAAACTTGGGTGCAAACTCCATTCCCAGCTGTTCATCTAATCACTCACGCTTCCCTTTTACAGGATCTTCTCCTATCTGCTAAGAGTACAAAACGCCCTTCCAAGGTGATGCGTCTCTAGCACCCTCGTTAACGTTTGTATTACAGTGCAGTTTCCGAGAACTTAAATGAATGCTTCTTTTAAACAACTTTTCTCGCCCACCACGGAGGCATGGCTACTTCTTTCCAAGCGCTTTTCTCCAAAACAACCATTTTTCTTTGCAAAGAGTAGATGGAAAGACCAACTCACCTTGGTTTTCCTCCATATCATCTGGCTGGACAACTTGGAAAGCAGGGGTCGCCAGATCAGTGTGTCTCGGGGCACCCAGTCCCAGCGTCGTCACCGCCACACGGCCGCTCGAGGCCTGGGAATTCTCCGTTCGGCTACCGCCTCCGGGTGTCCGACCCCCGGGCCCGCAGGGCCCCGGGTACAGGAACCTCTGCAGCCCCCGGGCCTCGCTCTCCTCCTGGGCCTGCTGCCGGCGCAGCGCCACCTGGGCTGCCATGACGCGCTGGCGCTCGGCTATCAGGGTGCACTTGGCACACGCGCAGTCCCGCCAGCGGCAGAAGCGTTTGTGGCCCTTGAGTGCCGACACGACGCCGTGGTTGCGACAACGGGCGCACTTGGGTGTCCGCGGATAGCCGCAGCCCACGGCGCCCACCCCTCTCTCCAGTCCGGGAGCCGGCGCGCAGCCCCCGCTTCCCGCGGCGGCTGCGGCTGCCCGCAGAAAGAGGCTGGGCGGCCGCAGGAAAGTTGGAGGAACCGGTATCCCCGGGGGCACTGGCAACACCGGAGACGGGGGCGGAGGGGCGGCCGCCACCAGCCCCGGGGCCAGGTGGGGTCGGCCGCTGCCGCTGCGGTCTCTGCTGCCACACTGTGACTGCTCCATTCTTGAGAAGTGCCTGGCGAGCAAAGTGCGCCGTCCACAGCCAACCCTGCCCGGCAGCGGGGTGCGGCAGGACCGGCCGCGGTCCCGCTGCCTCCCACCCACACACGGGCAAAGTTTGACGCAACTCCGGCCCGGGGCTGGGGACGCTAAGAGGCGCAGATGCCCAGTAAGCCTCTTAAGAGTCCCGGGGCGCTAAGTTAATGCCCCTGTGCTCCGCGCGCCCTCTGCGCGGGAGAAAGCAGGGCGGGAGACGCTTCCCCGCCCACCAGGTCTCCAGGCCGAGCGCTGAAGCCCTGGGAGGGAGGGCCGGGCGGAGAGTGGGGGCTGCCTGGGAGGAGGGACAGTGGGCGACGCAAGAAACTGTCCCGAAGGGCTGCAAAGGTGCCTTCCCCAGAGGAGCCCTTTTCTCCCACTTGCCTCCCCACCAATTGCTCAGCGTAGATTTTTATGACACCACCTTCCAGCCCTCTGCCATGCCTCTTTCTGCCCTTCTTAAATTTAAGCAAGGTTGAAGTTCTTTCCTCAGTCCCACGCTTCTCCAAAGCAAGTTTGAGGATGTGGATGTGGACTTGTCTTTTCTTTTCCTTTCCAGGTGAAGTTTTCAGGATAGTAGTATGGCCAATGTTAGGGAGAAAACAGAGCTTGACAGATGGCAAATATTACCCACCTGAAAGATGCCTTATTTTAATTTTTTTAGTGTTGTTTTGTTTTGTTTTTGTTTTTTTGAGAGACAGACAGACAGAGCACAAGCAGGGGAGGGGCAGAGAGGGAGGGAGACATAGAATCTAAAACAGGTTCCAGGCTCTGAGTGGTCAGCACAGAACCGATGCAGGGCTTGAACCCATAAACCGTGAGATCATCACCCGAGCGGAAGTCCGATGCTTAACCCACTGCGCCACCCAGGTGCCCCAAAGATGCCTTATTTTAAACGGGTCTTACTTAGGACTGCATCAAAATAATGCATAAATAATGAAGGGAATCCATTCCCTTCATTCCCATTCCCACATTCGGATTCTTCTCATTCATTTTATTTACAAATGCAAATCTGGATTACTCGTGTTACAGGTGCTGCTGCCCAAAGAAGTCTGCATTTCTTATGTGGAACTCATTAAAGGCAGCAACTGTGTTAAAGCCGCTTCAAAAATACTTCACATTTCTATTGTAAAGTATGGGGAAAGGTCATTTAGCATTTAAATATGCTATCATAATAAGGACTCTTAAAATATGCATTTATTAAATGCAGGAAAAGATCATACTGCTTTTAAACTGAAAGAGCATCTGAAGCAGAACATTCATGAGTGTTTGTTCTTAATGGAAAGGAGAGTCAGGGCTCTGTCAGTTCTTCAAAATAATATTCAGCTACCTTGACAGGCAATTCATACTCTAGCCCTAAGATGGCAAGTAACAATGACATTTTTAGCATCACAACCACTGACATCCAGGGCAGACACTGCTAATCAATCTGGGCTTTCTCCTGCCTGCCCACTTAATACCATCACCACCATCAACATCCTCCCATATTAATATCCTAACATTCTATCACAGAGATTTTCCACCCTTCCTAAGCACTGGAACTACCTAGGTAACTTTTAAAAGATATAGATGCTCCAATCCAAATATTCTGATTCTTTTGGCCTGAGTGTTCTAAACTCTAGAGGCGATGATTATATACAACCAAGGCTTAAAACTACCACTCTAAGAATTTCTAACCTTGCAGATTCTATACTCCTCAAATTTTCTCATAATCCTAGATCTTTGCTCAAGCCACTCCTATCTAATAGCTAGTTATTCCCTAACTATGGAACTCATATCCAACATTAGAGAAATGAGTTTTTAGTGCTACATGGGTCATTAAAATTCCCTTTTCCTATTATTTGTAGGACTTGGGTACATAAAGGAAAAGGATCAGCTTGGTGTAAGTACGTCTTTAGAATCTTTAAAGACTTGTTAATTATGCTTTTTAACAAAAAAAATTTAAGAGCCTCAGCAAGTACCAGTGTTTACCTGAAATCTAACACTATTTTTCTGTTTATTTGATTATCAAAGTTACCTTCCAATCATGGCAAGTGATATTGGTTTTCATCCAAGGAAGTGAAAACAATTTTTAAGTAAATGTATTTAAATAAAATGCATTTATTTAAATGATAAATAATCAGTGTGTGAAAGACTGAAAATTAATAAACTTTGGTGTCAAAAATTAAAGACCTAAATAAATGGAGAGATCTACCACGTCCATGGGGCAGAAGACTCAATATTGTTAAGAAGACAATTCTACCTAAATTATCTATAGATCAATTCGATTTCAGTTAAAATTCCGCAGACTTTTTTTGGTAGAAATTGTCAAACGCATTCTAAAATCCGCATGGAAATGCAAAAGAAGGACCTAGAATAGCCACGGATAAAGTTGCAAGACTAAAAATACCTTTTTCAAAACTTATTACGAAGTTACAGTAGTCAAAACAGTGTGTAGTTACACACAAGGTACAAAGACAATCTGGTGGATGGAAAACAGATTGTTTTCTCCAAACAAATTTTGCTGAAACGATTGGACATCCATATGCAGCTGGAAAGAGGTTGTACAGGGACAGTGAAAGATGAGTAGGAGGGACTACAAGGGATCAAAGGAAACTTTTGGAGATGACGAATACATTTAATTATTTTAATTGTGATAATGATTTTGTGTGTATACGTATGTCAAAATTTACCAAACTGTGTACATTATATATTTGCAGTTTATTATTTGGCAGTTATACTATGATAAGGTCGTTATCAAAAAAAAAACCCCGTTACCTCTGGGGAAAAAAAGGCATAGAATAATGTGAAAGTATTTTGAACAAAGATAATCCTAAACTTAGCACCCAAAGCCAGAGCAATGATTTTAAACACTTGTATTTCTTCTTAAACACACTGGAAAACTTGAATCTCTCCCCTTAACAGTATGACACATTCTCTCTTTTTCTCAAATTATGTATACTTTTTTTTCTTTTTACTCTCACAGCAATTGAGTACTGTGACTGTTCCCATAAGTCACTGAGAAGATGTTAACAGCTGCAATTTAACAGTGGCAAGTTTCATCAAATGAAAAGGTGATAAGAAGAAACATGTTTTTAATTAAACTGTGTCCGAGTATCACAAATATGTCATGTACAAATTTTTTCAAAATAAAGTAAGAAAGGAAAAAAAAAAAAAAAAAAACAGACCGGTCTGATAAATGGGAAATGTAAGGCATATCAGAAGGAAGAAAGGGAATAAATAGAATCTCTCCCAAGTTCAAAGACATTAATGTACCTTTTTAAATGATTCATTTCTACTTGAATTCCTCGTCCACCCTAAACGCTTACAGTTAACTGCCATGTTTTGTTGGTTCCCAGAACCAACCAATCAGCACAGAGGAGTTGGAAGTGTGAAGCAGCAATTGCAAACACAGGCCTGGATCTCAACTAAGCTAGGACAGCTTGAATTGGAGAGTTACACTCTCAGCTTTACTTTTCTCACTGACAACTGAAAACATTAAGTCATCTTCAAGGATACTTCCAAGTCTGTGGTTCATTTCATTTGCCAACCCTAGTCTGAAATTACATTTCATTAATGTTCTTAATCTCCAAAGGACCACATTATTACCCTTCTAAGGCCTCTGTCAAAGCATCTCTCTTGAGGGAAAATAGCCTGGACTAACCTGCTGGTAAAGGATAAATTAAAATATATATACTTAGCTTGGCTGGAAGCTTTTGGCAAGAGAACTGGGGATTTGGAAGGAAAGGCTCAAAATTGTCTCTCCTTTCACGGATAAACATGTACAATTCACTCCATGGCTTCAGAACATATGTAAGCAAACCTTGTATAGTCTATCTACTCCCAAGGCTTTCCAGAGCCATACTATGTATGCTAATGTCACGTTCTGCCAGTTTTGAGGGGTTTGAACTACACATCTCTTTGCCTGAGGTTCTTCAAAAAGTAATTGAGCGTTAATCATGATTGAGAGACCACAGTCTGCAGACTGACAAAAATTTTAGCCATTGGACTATGGTTCATCAAATGGTTAGGCATCCCAGGTCTGGGAAGAAATGGGCCTCCTCTGGGACACAGCCTTTCCTGGAGTATTGTTGGGGTAAGAAAAAACATATTTGGTGATGTATATATAATTGGCCAAGAGATACCACTCTCCAAAACCCAGTATCTATTGGTAAATGCTCCCTCCTTAAACTACCCTGAAGCTGAGGAGAGATAATTCATCATACCAGAGCTGTAACTAACCACAGCATTGTGCATTTTAGGCAACAGAACTTCATCAAAGGACATCATCTCTGATCCCTTGCTCTGGGATGGCAAGAAGCCAGCTGGAGACCACATATATTATTCCTGCACCTACCCCATCAAGGGGACACCGATTACAAAATAGAGTAAAATGTGTTTTCCTTTGTTGCTTTATGAGCTCTTTCCATACAAGTTGAAGACACTTACCTGGTATCATAAGAAACTAACAAAGACAGGGAATGGAGAAGTACCATTTTTTTTTCCGTATCCATTTCTAAATGCCCAGCACATAGTAAACACTCAATACCTCTTTGAAAATAAATAAAGAATGGATGCTACAGGATTTACTTGTCAGTTGGCTGAATAAGCACTAATATCACATTACTTTTCCTTTGTATTCTGAAATTCTTGAGAAGTAATTTCCAGTCCACTAGAAATTAATCTTTTCCAGGTTTACCTCTGTGGGGCTTATATAAGCTGGAGTGTGATTTCTTTTTAAGTATGGTTTATTGTTTACTTTGTCTTCTGTACTTTTGTTTAACATCAAATAAGGTACTTTATGACAACTTTTTTTAAAAAAAGAAGAGGTCTTGTGAAACTCTACAGTTATGCTTTTAATGCCACTGTACTATATTCAGTACTTCTCAGTATGTTTAAATCTAAGTACATATTGTTGCTTATGAATGTGATGGATTAATGTGTTTCTTTACTTCTACTCTTTTTTCTGCATAAAAACTTTATAATATTGTATATACAATAGTTTTAACTTAATGATAAACATTTCCCATTTTAACAGCATTTTGCAAACATCAGCTCTAACAGCTATATAACTTTCCATTTAGTCATACAATAATTACTTCTTCTACTTTAGGACATTTATTTTTTTTTAATTAAAAAATTGTTTTAATGTTTTTTTATATTTGAGACAGAGTGTGAGTGGTAGGGGGGAGTAGAGAGAGAGAGGGAGACACAGAATCTGAAACAGGCTCCAGGCCCTAAGCTGTCAGCACAGACCCAACACAGGGCTCGAACTTGTGAATGATGAGATCAGGACCTATGCCAAAGTCTGACATTTAACCAACTGAGCCACCCAGGCGCCCCAACTTTAGGACATTTATAATGTTTCATTCTCTCCCTGTTTTAAATAAGAAATGGATGAATATGTGACTTGGAAGTGTTTTCTATATTTCAAATTACCTCCTTAGAATAAATTGCTATAAATAAAAGTACTGAATTAAAGGTTCTGAATACTTTTAAAGCTTTTGACTTACGTTACCAAGTTTTTTTCCTGAAGAGGTCACGTGAATTTTAATTTTAGTATGCAATTCACTTCATCATCCTTCCATGTATTCCATTTTTTCCTTTTACATGGCAGTGGCTTTCTTACTAGGAAATGGAAGCTGCTTTCTAACAGTGATAACCCATAGTTCCATTAGGAAAATAATTCTACAAGGTTTCAATTCATAGTAAGATAATCAACATTTTGGAAATTCTGGTTGAGTATTGGGAGGAATTAAAGCAAAGTATGGCAAAAGCCCCAATCACCGTAACATACGCTGATGGTTTTTTGAGTAAATTACATGGCCTTTCGTGAGCTTGCCGATTTAAACAATTATTTATAAAAGAGTGCTGTTGACTGAGACTATAACAAGAAACCTTGGTGCCATCGTGGTTAATTGCATAAGCACATGTTCAAAGCTATGCTCCTTATTTAGTTCACTCTAATGGATCTAAGTCTATCGTGTAAATAGGACTCAGAACTTATGAAATCCTTGTTCTATTTTTTAACTCATAGGATATTTAAAGTAAATTCATGCTCAGGGGTGGAGATAAGCTCTGTGATTTGTCTTACACTGAATAGAACTCACTTTCATAAATTAATGTATGTGAAAACATTTCCTCAGAATTCAGTCCTTAAATAAACAGCAACACAGTTTCACTCAGGAAGTATGTGAAAGCCCTTTATGTGGCTGCTAAAGATCCTAACAGAATGAACAGCACATATTAAACACTGAAGCTTTTTAGTAAGAAGCCTAATTAAAAATTGCATGCTAGGTAAGTTCATTTTAAAAACAGCCATTAATCAGTAAGTTTCCCCCAAAAAATGTTACCATCTTAAAGGATCTTCTATATATGAAGGCTATCTCTCTTATTACTATAACTACCTTTCAAGGGTTGGTTTTTCTGTATCATGTGCCATGTGTGGACTTTATACATTATGTCCTTTAATACTCATAATCACCTTATTGAGGCCAATTACATTACCCTAATTTTACAAGTGAAAAAAAGTTTCAAACAGAAGTCCTCAAGATAGTCTAGAGTTCAGACTCCTCCCCCCCAGAAGTCAGATTAGTTCTACTGTAGTACAGATTCACGAAGCAGCCCATGAGGCAGAGCTGCCCATGATACTGTTACTCAGAAGGGGTACTTCTTGGATGACCCACGAGCAACCCTGAGAATGTACCTTATTTCAGTTATCAACAGTCCCATTTAAAAAAAAGTGTGAAGAGAGAAAGAAAGAGGAATTCAAAGTGCCATACTTGGCACATCTTCTTTTTTTTAATGTTTATTATTTTGAGAAAGAGAGCGTGCACGCACATATGCACGAGGGAGCGAGACAGGAGGGGCAAAGAGAGAAGGGGAGAGAAGATCTGAAGCAGGCTTTGTGCTGACAGATGTGAGGCTTGAACTCATAAACCCTGAGATCATGACCTGGGTCAAAGTCAGATGTTTAACCAACTGAGCCCCCCAGGCACCCAGCACATCTTCTTTTACTCAAGTTTGATGATGGGGTTTTTAGGTTGTTTTTCCCTATCTTTATTTATGATTTATACCACCAGAAATTCAAACATGTTTTTTTCCTTTTACTCTCAAGCATCATCAAGTCAGATTAGATACTAAATTTTACCCCTTTCAAAACCTGACATTCAATTCAAAGATGTTTTTTTCCTCTCAAAGGAAGTTTTATAAGACCCTGCCATTCAGCACTGGAAAAAAATGGTTAAAGCCTTTCCCAAAATAAAAATTTACAAAAAAGAAGTTCATTTGTGTCCATTTTAGAAAACAAAATAGTTAACTTTAAAAAAAAAGGAAACATTTTGATGTGCTATTTCCTGTTGTATTACACTGATTGAACACAAATAAGATATGTAAATCAATTCCTCAAATATCCTCAAATCCATATTTCTGCATGAGGAATTACCATAGGACCTAGAAAATAATTTTTCATCAGTTATCAGAAAATATGATGAAATTAACTTTGAAAGGCTACACATCTGCCTTTTTCTCTTCTATCCTTTACTGTGCCAGAGTCTGTCTTCTGGAACTTTCATTAGAAGTGTCCCAATTAAAAAGCTATGTAAGAAACAAAACAAAACAAAACAAAAAACAAAAATGGCTCCCATTCACAACAAGGATTCTAAATAAGAAGTCAATATGGTAAATCAGTTCCTCCCTGGCTTTTAGCCATTCAATCTTTTGGTTTTGAAACTCATTTCTTTGTGAGCAGAAGGTCTTTGTGATGAGGTGTTGTCAGGCCTCTGACAGGGGTATTGTGCATGGTAGAAGGTGGCATTTTTTGATCAATGTCTTCAAAGTCAAAGCTTGGAAAATAATAGCTGCACATCAAAACCCAGTGCCATTAGGCAGTTAACATTGGGCTCTTTCAGGTGGCCCCAGGGAATTACTTAATTCTCATGTTGGGCTTTACAATAATTAGTCATCTATAATGGTGTACTAAGATTTATGTGAGGACTTGTAACTCGAGATTCATTATCAAATGAGGTTCAGAAAAATCACTACCAAAAAAAAAAAAAAAAAGAAACTTATCTATTTATTGATGTTCTCCCATTTTTTTTCTGAATCCCTGATTATTGCATTTCTGTTCAATTTTTAAAAATTTTTTAACCTTTATTTAGAAGGAGACAGAGAGGGAGTGGGGGAGGGGCAGAGACAGAGAGAGGGAAACACAGAATCCGAAGCAGGCTCCAGGCTCTGAGCTGTTAGCATACAGCCCAACGCAGGGCTCGAACTCATGAACTGAGAGATCATGACCAGAGCTGAAATTGAACGCTTAACCGACTGAGGCACCCAAGTGCCCCTGCATTTCTGTTCTTAAGACATCTTTTATTGACTTAATATCTTTGTATTGTAAAATGTCCATGTTTAATTTTTTAGGCCATTTGTGCAATTATTTCATGATATCCTGCCTTAAACCTTTTGTTACTGATAAAGGTAACAAAACAAAGGTTTAAGTTAGTGACCTTAAACCTTTTGTTGTAACTTTCTCTATATTCTTATTACTTTTGCAAAAAGCCTTAAACATTTACAATTGCATTAAAAGGAGGGTGGTTTTTATGTTGTTTTTTGTTTTTCCTTTCTAGAACATAGAGTTATTGGAATATTTAAGAAAAAAGCCATTTTTGCATATATCCATACAAATAGCACAATTGCCATATATGTGTATGATATATATATATATATATATATATATATATATATATATATGATTTCTTAAAGACGCTATTAAGTCACAGGTGGAAAATATACAATAAAAAGTCAAATCTATAGTTAAGAGATAAATGTGCCATATGTTTCTCGAATACTGAGGCACAATGCGGTGCATTAAGAAACTCATTAAGTCAATGGAAATCGCAGCTGGGCTCTACAGAGGTGTCTATTCACTGCACTTCTGAAACAGAAAAACATAAAAATAGTGGACACATCCCATTTCTTCTGATTTGAACTGGTTATGTTAGCATGGGGCTAGTACAATGCAAAATACCAACGCAGCTTTCCTCTCAGCATCTAATTTAATAAACTTCATTTTAATAGTCTTTTATTTATGTTTCCCAGTAAAGGCAAAGATGTCTATCTCCCTTACTTTTTTAATTTTTCCTATAAATAAAATCAAAACTTTGCCAAAGCACCTACACAGTATAGTAGAGTCATTCACACCAAACCTCATAAATGACTTGGACAGTAAAAAAAAAAAAAAAAAGTCTGGTTTGATTTTGTGGACCTTAGAATGAAATGAATGTCATTTAATATAAAATGCCCCACTAAAATTTTGTGTGACATTGGGAAAGGCCCTGGTTCTCAAGGTATTTGGTTTTTTCCTCTATAAAATGCTGTTTCAGATGTCTTTTTCTTCTATGTCAGTCACTTTAAGAATCTAATGAAATCTATGAGAATCTGACCTGTGAAGATATGAACAAAATTTTATATAGCATTTCAAGCACCCTTTTAGATTAAGAGCCATAAAGGATTCCCAAAGCCCCTTCCTGGATTAAAATGCTATGGTTCTATACTAGTATCAATACAAAACTTTCTTGAATTTTTAAAGAAAGATTTTTAAAGCACATTTGCAACACTGAGACCAAGTCTCTGAGGTCTCTAAAGGAAGGAATTTAATGCAGAATTATGGAATCTTGAGTGTTCAAAATAACCTTAGCATGGATTAGTTTTCTCTACTGATAGATTACAATTCATATCTACATTCATGCTTTACCAACAACAGAGCTCTGAAACAGAATAAGAAAATAAGCCTGAAAAAAGTAACATCTCTAGCCATTTTGGTTCAATAACAGTAATTCACATTCTTGAATTCATTTTCTTCTTATATGATCTTCAAAATTCTCACTGAGTTTTAGGAAATGTTTAACAACTAAGGGGACAAAATGAAAATGTTTTCCCTACTTGGTAGTCACCACACTACAAATGTTAAACTCCTCAGAGATCATTCAAGTTTTCATGCCTCAGTAATGAATTCAGAAGTACAAAGCTTAAATTCTAAAGGCAAAATCCACATTATTATCACAGTAGCTTCAATCATTTGAAATCCTAAAACAGGTGAAGTGAGATCCTCCAGTCATTCAAAATTCCAAATCTCTCAGGGGTTCTCTTTTAATGTTTTCTGTATCTGTAGAATTTGTTAAAAATCAATGGAATGACATGAGCTTTTAGGCACTACCTACCACCCTCAAAGTATTTACCTTGAGTATTTTTTAAAGTTTATTTATTTTGAGAGAGAGAGGGGGTGGAGAGGAGCAGACAAAGAGGGTGAGAGAATCCCAAGCAGGCTCCATGCTGTCAGCACAGAACCTGACGCAGGGCTCGATCCCATGAACCATGAAATCATGACCTGAGCGGAAATCAAAAGTCAAACACTTAACCGACTGAGCCACCCCAGCGTCCCATGAGCTTGGGTATTGTTTTTTTAATTTTTTTTTAATGTTCATTCATTTTGGAGAGATGGAGAAAGACAGAGCATGAGTGGGGGAGGGGCAGAGAGAGAGGGAGACAGAAACAGGCTCCAGGCTCTGAGCTGTCAGCACAGAGCCCGACACGGGGCTCGAACTCACAAACTATGAGATCATGACCTGAGACAAAGTCGGACGCTTAAATGACTGAGCCACCCAGGCACCCCTAAGCTTGTGTATTTTTAAATGTATATGTAGCTTCATTTTAGCTGAGGAAGTTTCTGCCCTATTCAAATGCCTATAAAATGAAAAGTTTATCAGGCTTTACACACTGTTCAGATAAAGAGACATGTATCAATAGTTTCCAAGACTGTTAGATTTTCACTCAAACTATGGACATTTGAAATTTGATTTGGGATGGAAAGCAAGAGGAGAAATTTCTGATGGAAAAAGCAGATATCCCCCTCTTTGCTCGTTAGTCTCTTAACTGATCCTTGTCATATGCTACCAACATGCTCTAGTCTCTGCCATCTTGCAAAGTCCTCCTTCCACCATTTTAATATACCGCTGCTTCCTACTTTCCCTTCACAACCAAACCTCAGAAAGCTGTCTATATCCTTCATCTAGTCCCCACTTCCTCGCCTAGTATTAAGCCCTGTCTCATCAAACACGTCTCTATTCCTTCATTTCATCAACAACATTTAGTGGGGTCAGCAATGATTATGATTCCCATGCTACCAGATCAAAGGACGTTTTCCATCCCTTACCTCCTTGGCCTCTCAGAAGTATATAACACAATTAAGTATACTTCACATTATCTTCTCTTGACTTCCACGACATCATAATTTCTTATTTTTCTCCTACTTTTCTATTTCTTCTCAATTTTATTCATTCATTCTTTTACTTTTCCTTTTTCATATATAAGCCTATTATAGTTCTTTTGTATGTTTATGATTATTTAGTGCCTATCTCTTCCCATATGGATAAGAAACAAGACTATTTTGTTTCCCACTGTGTTCTCAGTGCCTTGATCACCTAATAGACAATCAATAAGTACATATTAGTGAAATGAATGGAGAAGGCCTGGAAAGGATCGAGGTATGAGAGATCTCATGGGCATCTGGGATCATTTTAGGGGACTATAGAAAAAAAAGTTCATTTCATTACAGAATGCACTTTAAGTGTGTGATCAGACAAAATCCATAATCCGTTAATTATAAAGAGTCTATTGGCATAAAAATAGTCTATTGGTATAAAAATCTGTATGTCCAGATACATGGAAAGTTTAATAATATAACATTAATTGCTAGGTAGTAATTAATTCTATAGAAACACATCTGTTTAGCATTCTATGTATGTCACTTGGGGCTTTCTGGGAAGCAGACGCCAAGACATAATTAGAAGTGCAAGAAATTTATGGGGAAGTGGGGAGCACCTGAGAAGTGTAAGGGGAGAGGGAGCAACAGCAACAGAAGAGCCTTAGACCATGATGCAGGTCTGACCCCCGCAAGCAGAAAGAAAAACAGGAGGACAGTTGTACAGGAAGAGCCTCAGACTGCAGTACAGCTCTGAGAATGTCTCCGTCAGGCCCCAGGGATCCCCACAGCAGAGACTGACTGTTAGAAGAATCCTGCTTTGGGCAAAAATGGTCTGATTCTAGTCAGTGGCTGGGAGAAGCCTGAGGACAGTCTGCCATTGGTATGGACACTGTGGTGAACCCTGCTTGCAGCAGGCTACTTCTCAAAAGGAGAGCTGCCTGGTGCACTGTCCTCAGAAGGTTTTTGAGGCTGTCGTCTGAAGGTTTTTGTAAATCACATCTACCTGTCTTAATGGGATAGCATGTAACTTTACCCTTATGGGCAGGAGGTATATTCTTAAAATTGACCCCGTTATCATTTGTCAAAATAATTTATAAAATTTTCCTGAAACTAATGAATACATATAGCTTTTTTTCTTGGCAGTGCAGTTGTTTTTCTCTTCTAATTCCTAAGGATTTATTTAAAGATTCGTGGAACATCAATCAATTTGCCAAACTTGGGCTATGACCTGGATACAGGCAGAATCTTTGCCTTCTCTGAAGCTAGTTCTTTCTCAAATAGTTCCACTTCTATTCTACATTGAAGTAAACTTTCTATCCTATGAACTTGGCAATGAGTATTTCAGGAACTTTTGTTTTTTAAGTCAAAATGTCTGTTATTATCTTTATTATGCTACTGTTCATTTTTTTCCCCTTGCATTGCTCTTAACGCCTCACTCTGCTTATGTATTCTCTCTGATGGGAGAAAGATGGCTGCTTAGTTTTTACATAAAACTGTCACTAATTTATGTAATCAACAAACAGTTATTAAATATCTACTATATGTCAAAATCCATGCTGGGTAATTTAGTTATGGAATCTCATTGATTTCTTGTAACATTCCTGTAGGATAATTATCACTCTTGCTGTCTGGACATAACAAAGCAGATGCGGCAAGTTGACCGTGCCCAAGCTCAAGCTATTTCTACTGTACCTGCCTATTCATTTAAGGTTATTACGGAAAGAGGGCAACTTAAGGTGGTCCATGTTTCAGCAAATACAGAGTCAAATCATCCCGATGTTAGAAAAGCACTCTTTCCAGTTCACAACTTAGGAGAAATTCCAGAACTAGAAAGATGTTCCCATTCAAGTCTCTTGGCTCTTGACCATCCAATCCCAAATATTAAAAGAATCTTCCTTAAACAAAGTTTCCTGAATGAGACTCCTCAGAACTCATGGAGATTTAAATAAAGTATGATAAATGTTATGATAACCACAATTATTCCATCTACCTTAATGTTTTGCTTTATAACAATTAAATTCAATTCTCATAAAATTCTATAAGAAAAATAGTAATACCAAAATAAAACTAATAGCACCAGACTCTTTCAACTATTACTATTTTGTAGATTTACTTAGATAGAATGAATTTCTGTTTAACCTCTAATTTTAAAATCCACTGAGTTTCAAAATTATTTACATTTGGTCTGGAGAAGTTCAAATGAAACCTGGCTGCCTAAATATCAACTTACATTTATATGTCTGCCTCATGATATTATATACTCTGTCAAGTTTCTTCTAATATCCATTAATAATAAATTATTTTACTTTAATTGAAAACTGGTATATAAAGACTGATGATCACATTGTCTTGACCACCTTTATTCTGAGCTCTTAGTAATCTCCTTAAGCTAAAAATATCTTTAATGTACAATCTCTGAGCTTCCCCAGTAGATATATAGAACAGAAATTGAAAATAAGAATACAGTAACTTATCCTGTAAATTACTAAGATAATAAATATAGGAAGAGTAGCTGGATTAATTAGGGATAAGTGTAAAATATTGTGGTTGTCTCTCAAGGTGCTCATGCCATTGGCATCATAATTTTAAAAATGTAACATTTACCATTCGTGTTTAGTAACCATCATAATTCCCCATTGTAATAACTGTGACATGATGTAGGAATTGTGTGACAAAGAATTTTATTTTTTTTCAGTATGCTTAACCTTCTCAGGATAATCCCTTTCCCTCTAGAAGGTCAAAGACAACTGTGACTATTTTAGCAATGAGAGAAGAAAGAATACTCACAAGAGAAGTATGATTGTCAACTGGGAATAATAAAGGTCAGAAAGACAAGTTCAAACTTGACTGCCATCCAATAGCGTAACTTCCCTCAACCCATGTCCTTCTCATGTAAAAGTGAGGAGTGTACATAGAAATTAAATAAGATAATATATGTCAAAATACCTAGAGTCATGCCTGACATGTAGGCATTCAGAAAAATGTGAGTTGGCTTAATTATGTTAACAGTGCCAGTCATGCTATTCCCTTTGAAAAACTTTTCAAAACACAGAGGATTCTTTGCTATATTCTCTAAGATGCTATCAGTCTGGTCAAACAAGAAATATCAGCATCACTGAAGAGAATTTGGTGTGCCTTCAAAGAACTGGGTTTTTCTTTTAGTTTATTTATTTATTGTGTGTGTGCGTGAGAGAGAGAGAGACAGAGAGAGAAAGAGACAAAGAGAACTTGTGGGGGAAGAGCAGAGAGAGGAGACAGAAGATCCAAAGTAGGCTCTGTGCTGACAGCAGAGAGCCCAATGTAGGGCTCAAACTCACAAACCGTGAGATCATGACCTGAGCCGAAGTCAGACACTTAACCGATTCTCTCTCTCTCTCTCTCTGTCCCTCCCCTACTTGTCTCTCTATCCTCTCAAAATAGATAAATAAACATTTAAAAAATATATATTCACTATAATATTCAACTATGCTTTACTGCTTGGAGTCTGCAATTATATTATTTTCTCATATGTCATTGTGCTTTAAAACATTCTTCTGAATCAGCAGCTTGGTTTCATAAAAAATACACTAGTATTTCATAAAAAAATACACTAGTGTTTCATAAAAATACACTAGGGTTTATTTATGAAAAACACTCATGTCCCTTCTATTATACCAATCACAAAAGATAATAGTTTCTCTTTTTTTTCTCTAATGGAGCAATGCAACACTTCATTACCTTTATATTTCATTCTGTATATGACTCTGGCTTTGTGATTCCAGTCTCTCGCATAGACTTCAGAATACATGTCTCCCAGATCGAAATGAAAGGTTGGAATGACCTCCCAAACTTACTGAAGCTGCCAGGACAATTGCTAAAAGGCACCTTACAAAAACAGGGTTAGAGCTGCTTAAAATTAAACCATGCTATACTGAAATCCATGCAAGGAATTAAAAATAATAAATACAGTATCCATGATGGGGGGTTGAATGGCTATAAGAGGCAGAAAGGCACAAAATTATGAATGACTTCTTGCTTTGAATGCTTTTGCTAGCCAGTATTATTACACCTGCAATAATAATTTCTCCATTAGTATACTATTAATAATGGCATTATTGGGGCACCTGGATGGCTCAGTCAGTTAAGTGTCCAACTTCAGCTCAGGTCATGATCTCGCAGGTTCATGAGTTCAAGCCCAGCATCGGGCCCTGTGCCGACAGCTCAGAGCCTGGAGCTGCTTCGGATTCTGTGTCTTCCTCTCTCTCTGCCCCTCCCCCACTCACACTCTGTCAGTCTCTCTCTCAAAAATAAACATTAAATATTTTTTTAAAAAAATAATGGCATTATCAATATTAATCATCAACATAACTATACCATGTACCTTAGCCACTTACACAGTTTGAGGTTTTACAGTCCTTTCTTTGTCAATATCATAATGAGTCGACTGATTTTGATTCCTAAGCTCCATCACTGGAGCTTCTGTCAAGTTGCCTACTCTATCTAATCATCAATTTCCTCATCATTAAATTAGGGATGAAACAGTGTTTTCTTCATTGGGTATTTGTGAAGATTCAATAAATAATGTAGATAAATACTTTGAATGTAATATATGTCCACTAATACTGTCTCAATGCAAAAAACAAAAAGCCAGTTTCTATACTTGATGACTGAATTCTTAAAGAGATATGCCCTTAAAATTAAAATGTAGGAATTACTTTTTTTTTTTTTTATTTTTCAAGAGTAATGAACTGGTATACAACTGGCCTTGCAAGAAATTCTATGAGTCAGCCTTTATTTAATCTTCCCTCCAACTATTTTATACCTAATGTGACGGATTTTTTTCATAAATTCTCACAAACTCTCTAGAGGCCTTTTCAGCCATCTAGCTATCTTTTTACTTTATTTGCTCTTATATGACTCATCTCTATCACTTTCACCCAGTACCTAAAAATTGATCATAATTCAATTTAGAAAATTTGGAAACTAAAGGAAGAAGAGTCTGAAAAAAAAATGCTAGATAGGAACTGTAGGGAATATTTCAAGCTGATATTTTACAACCTGTCTACTGTTACTCATTTCCTGATGGTGATAACTCAGAGATATAAATAGATCCAATTGAAAGAGGCCACCTGACCACTACATTTGACATCAGTTTTCTTTACCTTATCTAATTTTAGAGCATAAAACAAGGATGTTTCACTTCTTATAAATATCAGAAAATCTTTTTGAAAACAGAAACTATGAAAATTCAGCCCAGGAAAATGCCCATACAAAATTTCACATTTGTTATCAACGGGTTCCAAGGAGCCTGTCAAGCCCATCTATAAATTCTCTAGGGCTGCACTGAGGGCAGATTTTAAGATTTTAATTTTGTACATAACAACATACCTGAAAGTTATCCTATTACTTTGTTTTGGATTTATATTTTTCCCATAGACAATTAAATAGCTTGTATGGGACAGACGTCTGCATATAGGCAGATGTAGCCATCTCCTGATGGCACATTCATCAACTTATAAAACATCTGCGTGTGCCTACGCAGGCGTCTATACGTTCACTCCTTGCCGAGCACCCCCCAGGGAAAAGGGGCTGTGAGGCAGCCTGCAACATTGCTTCGATATCCCAAATGCAAATATCCCCTAGCAGACACTGCAGTGGTGCCACAGCCTCTTATGCCAACGACATTGGGTTGAGTCTATTCCTGGTTTTCGGGTATTCCTATTACGTTTCCATGAAGAGCTCTCCCCCTGGGGTCCCATGCTTCCACTCTAACTTCCGATAAATGAGAACGCACCATTAAACTATTGATGGCTGTATTTGTCATGGATTTTATCTACCTAACTTCCAGTTCTTGTAACAGCTCTTCGAAAGTTGCATTTTTGTCACCATTTCACAGATGAGAGAATCAAACCTCAGATTCACACAGTGCCAAACACCAACTCATACTTTCCATGTATCACTGAGAGACAAACAAACTAAAAAAAGAAAAAAAAGAAAAAAAGGTCCGTACAAAAATTATTCTCTGGATATGTACCACAAAAATTTACATACTCTGTCCAAATGCCCCTAATGCTCACCAAAATAATGCATATGAAAGACAGTGCACAGAAAATACATTCCCTCAACCGTGGCTCACCAGCACTGACCCAGTCTTTCTCTCTGGATATCTTTCAAAATCACTAAATTGCAGCTACTTTTTTTGGACTTACAACAGTGTCTGTGGCTGCAACATTGTTATTTTAAGCCACTGTCTCTGTCTTTGCAAATCAATTGCTTATACACTCAGGTCTAGCAAGATTCTTTGCTTCTTCTCCCTAATCTGTTCCTCCTTCCCCCCACGCTCCCCACTGCACTCCCACCTCTTCACTAAATGACAGACTGACAGACGTGGCTAAGTGTACCTTGTTTAGACATCTGCTTCATTACTGTTGAGTGACTGCCCTATGCGTAGGCAGGGGTTTTTTCTTATCTTTTACGCAGGAATTCAGATGGTCTGATTAGAAAGCTGAACTGCTTGAAGGATCCTGACAGATGTCGCTTACTTTGTTTTCAGACCACCATGAGAACTTTGGCGTTCCACTCAGACAACTTTCAGCAGTGGAACGACCGTCTGTTTAGGTACCTGGCTATGTCAAACATGCATTTAGCTGAGGAATCCCACTTCCACACCCAAGGATCAGTTTTCCCTGGGGAAATAATTGGATAAAGAACCATTTATTCTATAAATGTTATGAGTATGTTAAGGGTCAGTTGCTATAATTGCAAAATGGAGTGATGGCTAAAAAGAATGACTGACTATTGCTAGAACTAAAATAAAACCCAGAGAAACCTAAAGACAGGAAAAAAAGGAAGAAACAAAGCCCCAAATATTACATACATAAAGCAGAAAATACAAAGAAGATCATGGGTTTCATAAAATAACCCACAGAGTTTGGTTTTTTTAGTGTGCAACTATTTTAAAGCTTACTTGTGAAGATAATTTAAAACAGAGAATATTGTAGGTTCAAATGACAGATAATTTCAGATTCAGTGATACAAATGAATACAAGTACTGACTTCAAAAACTACATATGATTTTATACTCTAGTTAGAATCCTTCAGGAAAGAAAACTACTACTCATTCTGACTTCATGTGAAGGCTTACATTCTGCAAAGTAATAATAAATAATAACAGTACTAGTGGTATCAGAGAGTTCTTGAATATTGTGTGAAGAAACTGAGGCTCCCAAAAAGAGTGGTGGACAGTGTTAACAGGAAATGAGTAAAGATGAAGTACAAAAAGGGGACAAAAAGGAGGGTGAGCACTGACACTTCCAGTTACTGTAGAAGCTGTCCTTTACCTCTCTCCCTCAGCTACTTACTTGCTAGTTGCCCTTGGCTTTCTACCCTGCCACTGTATTAAGCCCATCGGCTTTGACAGAACCTGTTTTCTCCACCACGACTCCCTCTAGAACTGACCTTATGTTTCCCCACAGGTAGCCGTTTCTTCACATCAAGCTTCAAAGTCATCTCTCAGAGAGGCTCTTCCTAACCACGAAATTTAAAGAGCTCTTCAGCCACTCTCTATCACGTGGTCCTCTTTTATTTTCATGTTTTTACTTCTTGACTTTTGCATTTTTAAAGGTTTCAGAAAAGCTATCTCATTCACCCCTGTATTTTCAGCATTTAGTACATAGGAGATGCTCAGTGAAAGCTTATTTAATGAATCAAATAAAAATAAAAACACTTAGGGGTGCCCGGCTGGCCCAGCTGGTAGAGCCTGTGACAGCTGATCTCGCCATTGTGAGTTTGAGCCCCATGTTGGGTGTAGAGATTACTTAAAAATAAAAAAAAATCTTAAAAAATCAAATAAAATAGGAGCACATGGATGGCTCAGTTGGTTAAGCGTCCAACTTCAACTCAGGACATGGTCTCGTGGTTTGTGGGTTCAAGCCCTGCATCAGGCTCTGTGCTGACAGCTCAGAACCTGGAACCTGCTTCAGATTCTGTGTCTCCCTCTTTCCCTTCCCCTCCCCTGCTCCCTCTCTCTCTCTCTCTCTCTCTCTCAAAAATAAATAAACATTTAAAAAATGTTAATAAAGTAAAAAGCACGGATTTTATTAACAGTGGAACAATCACTCTGTGACAAACTCTGCCCCCTAGAATACCTTGCCCAATAGATATCAGGGTCTTTCCAGTTCACATACTTGATCTTAGCCAAAAGGTCAGGAAGTGATCAGGGTCTCTCCAATTTAACCAAAACATTTATTCTTTATTTTTAAGTGGGAGGAAAAGATCATGTGAATAGATAGACAGATAATTTGAAAGTGTTCATTCCAATACTTCCACCTGTGGAGATTGCACCAGAAATTACTGCCTTCAATGAAAATGTAAGCACACGGAATAAGGCTTCCCTTTAATGAGTATTGGAACATACTATATATTCCATAAATAGTTAATGAATATCTTATGTTAAAACTTAGGAAATTTAAGGAAAGGAATCAAAGATGAGATGTAAAAAGTGTCTGTGGTCTCTGTTCCTTTATCTGTAAAAACAAGAGAAGACAAAGGAATAGACTCAAAATAAGAAATTGTCACATATATAATCATAGCCATATTGAGTACATCAAAGTATCTGACAATTTCCTTTCATGCATATTAATAAGTGTGAGCTTCTTGAGGATAGGGACCAAGGCTTTCATCTTTTGAACCCCTGCCCTTTCCTCTTCACTGTCTGAAACATCATAAAGGCTCAAAGAAATAATTGCAGAATTGAACTGATTACATTTAAGAGTAAGATGATAAAGTCTTTCTTGTAACCTATTGAGTTTCTTCCAGAGCTAGAAAATAGAACATATAATACGTGTCACTTTGGAAGACATTTGCAAAGTGGAAAATTCAACAAAGTTCTGTATATGGAGACATTCTCTAACAATTTAGGCTAATCATAAACACAACTGGTTGCTTATTTGTTGCATTCTACACAGATAGGACCTTGCAAGCATAACTGAAAGTGTATATGCACCAGGGCAGAGTTAGCTACCCTAACATGAGATGCCTTGTGGAGTGTGATATATCCTTCCTAAAAACCAGGAAGTAAAGATTTCTCAGAGGAAGAACCAACACACTACTAGATGTTCAGGCCTTTCTCCAACAAGAATGGAGACAGCATCCTGTGCTTACTTTTGTGGCACCACGCCAAGTGGGATTCTGGATAGGAGATATTCGAGGGGGAGCATTTTCTATGCTTCCTACACTTTGAAGCTGCTTCTAGCTCTTGGTCTCACATCTGCAACCGTTCTCCCAAACCCACATAAATCTAGTAAGCGGCTACATTAAAGTAGACGGCCATATGAGTTGTGTAGTCCCCTGACTGTTCATCAGAAAGTCATTTGTGAAACCAAAGTGAATATTTGTCAATATTTGTGTCTATGTTGAAACAAATGAAAAGAAAAAGTGTTGGCATCTTCTTGATATTTATTTTATTTGTCAGGCCTATTGAAGTATAAAAAAGTACGTTAGGGGTGCCTGGGTGGCTCAGTCGGTTAAGCGACCAGCTCTTGATCTCAGCTCAGTCATGATCTCACCATTTGTGAGTTCGAGCCCCATACTGGGCTCCATGCTGTCAGTTCAGAGCCTGCTTGGGATTCTCTCTTCCCCTGTCTCTCTGCCCCTCCCCCTCTGACACCTGTGTTCTCTCATTGTCTCTCTCTCTCTCTCTCTCTCTCTCTCTCTCAAAAATAAAATAAACTTTAAAAAAAAGTACTTCAAAGTGTCTGAACTCTTCCTATAATACATGTTAATAAGCTGTGAGCATCTTGAGGATGAAGATGAGATAAATGCACCCTTTGTTAGTGTAAAATAAGTTTTGACAAATGTATATAGTTGTGTAATTGCCACCACTAGAATCCAAATATGGAATATTTTAATCACTCCCAAAATTTCCCTCATGGCCATATGCAATCAACCCCCTAGCCCCATCCCTAGCAATGGGTAACCAATTATCTGGTTAAAGTCTGTATAGTTCTTCCTATTTCAGAATGCTATGCAAATTGACACACAGTATATGGAGCCTTTTGTATCTGATTTCTTTTATCTAAAACAACTTTTAGGATTCACTCACATTACTGCATGTAACAGTTTGTTCCTTTTTATTGCTCAGTAACATTCCATTGCATGTATAATACTACATCCCTCCTGACCCCCCCCCCCATCAGTTAATGGATATTTGAGTAATTTTTAGTCTGGCACTATTAAGAATAAAGTTTCTATAAATATTCATTACAGTTCTTTGTGTATACAGCAGGGTTTGTTTGTTTTTTTTTTTTCTTCTGTAGGATTTCTGGTTCATTGTTGTGAGTATATGCCTAACTTTAAAAGAAATTGTCAAACAGTTTTCTAAAGACCCTGCACCATTTTTATATTCCTACCAGGGAAATATGAGAGTTCCATTTGCTTTGGCATAGTCACCAGCAGTTGGTATTAACAGCATTTTAAATTTTAGCAATTCTTGTTAAGTGTTCAGTAAAATCTCATTATGATTTTAATTTCTATTTCCCTAATGACCAATAATGTTGAAGCATCTTTTTATGTGTTTGTCATTCATAACTCTTTGGTGAAGTATCTGTTCAAACTCCTGCCATTTTCAAATGGGTTATCTCACTGGCTTTATTCTAGACAGGAGTCTTTATCAAATAGGAATTTTGCAAAGTTTTCTGCCATTCTTTGGCTCACTGTTATATTTTATTAATCATTTCTTTTGAAGAACAGAGGGTTTTAATTTTAATGAAGTTCAATGTATCAACTTTTATTTTATGGTTTGACCTTCTGGGAGTCATCTATGAAATCGTCACCTAATTCAAGCTCACAAAGATTTTTCTGTTTTCTTTTTAAACATTCAGGAATTTATCTTGTACATTTATATCTATGATCTATTTATCAAGTTAGCTTTTTTTGTGCAAGATTTATTTCTCATATGGATGCCCAACTGTCCCTGCACCATTGAGAATATACTCCTTTCGCCATTCAGTTACATTGCTCCTTTGTCAAAAATTAATTTACTCTAGATGTTTGGGTTCATTTAAGGATACTCTATTCCATTGATTTGTTTATTTGTATACCATACCACACTTCCTTGATTATGTAGGTTTATAGTAAATCCCAAAATCAAGCAGTGAGAATTTTCCAAATTTGGTCTTTATTACAAAATTGTTTTCACTATTTATGTTGTTCTTCATGTACATTTTGAAATCAGCTTATATATTTCTATTTTTTAAAAAAGGCTGCTGGAATTTTGGTTGGACTTGTACTGAATCTATAGATCAACTGGGCGAAAATGAGTATCTTAAAGATACTGAGTTTTTAGATCCATAATCATAGTATGTTTCTTCATATAGGTCTTAATTTTGTAATTTTCAGCATACAAATCTTGCAACTTTTGTTAGATTTATCTCTATGAAGTTCAAAGTTTTTGAATTTCTTTTATAAGAAATTTTTAAATTTCAAATTGCAGGTTTGTTATCATTATATAAAGTACAACTGAGTTTTGGGTACCTCAGTGGATCAGTTGTTAAACATCTGACTTCAACTCAGGTCATGATCTCATAGTTAGTGAGTTTGAGTCCCACACTGGGTGTGCTCGAGCCCTGCTTAGGGCGAGCACGAGCCCTGCTTTGGGTAAAACACAAGCCCCAGGTGAGCCCCGCTTCTCTCCCTCTCCCTCTTTCTCTTTCTGCCCCTCGTGGGATTCTCCCTCCTGTCTCTCCCTTTCTCTCTCTCTCACCCTCTCTCTCTCTCTCCCCCCTAAAAAAATACAATTGATTTTTTGATTGTATTTATATCCTGCTACATGGCTAATTTCATGTATTAGTTCTCAAAGGATTCACAATTCTGTGTAGGCAATTATGTCATCTTTAAACACCAAGAGTTTTATTTTTTTTCCTTTTCAAATCTATGTGCCTTTTGTATGTATGTATGTATTTATGCCTTATTACTTTGCCTAGTTCTCCAATGTTGAAAGGGATGATAAGAACAATGTTACCTTGTTCCCAATCTTGCAGGGACTACAATTTCCTCAACCAGCATCAAGTATGTTACCTATAGGGTTTTTGTAGGCACATTTTATCAGATTCAAGAAGTTCCTCTTGAATACATCTTGACTCTTGTCAAATGTTTTTTCTTTTTCTATGGAGATGATATGCTCTTTATTTTTTAGTCTACTGATGTGGTGAATTGCATTAACTGATTTTAAAATGTTAAACCAAATAAATAAGTTAATTGATTAGTTAATTAATTAATTAAAATAAAACACTGAACCAAATATTCCTGAGGCAACTCCCATGTGGTTAGGATATATTATTTAAAATTATTTAGTATTATTTATTATTTATTTCATAGATTTGATTTAAAAATATTTTGTTAAGAATTTTCATGACTATATTAATGGGAAATATTGGTCTTTTTTTCTTGCATTATCTTTGGTTTTGGTATGAGGTGGGAAGTGTTCCCTACTTTTCTATTTTATGCAAGAGTTTACACAGAATAGGTATTGGTATTTCCTTAATTATTTCATAGAATCCAACAGGGAAACAAACTCTTTGAAGTGGGGCAGGAGTTACCTACAATTTAATTTATTCAGTTGAAATAGTTCAAGTTATGGGTTTCTTCTTGAATGACCTTTGATAGTCTCTGTCATTCAAGGAATTTATCTATTTCGTCTACCTTGGGAATTTATTGGCATTACGTTGCTTATAATATTCCTTATTATTCTTTTGTGTCTGTCAGATCAAAATCAAACCACATGCCCATTTACAGAATTATCATAATCTGTCTTATATTCTCGTTGGCTTTAAATACATCTATCTTCTCCAATAGAATGGGAGTTCCCTGGATGCAAAAATTATGTTTAGAATAGTGTCTGCTATAGAATTAGTATTCCCTAAGAGACAACAAGATTCTTTTTTGGATACTTTATATTCTTGAAATACCTTGTGATTAAAATGTCTATACTACCCAAAGTAATCTACACATTTAATGCAATCCCTATCAAAATACCAATGGCATTTTTCACAGAGCTATAACAAGCAATCCTAAAATGTGTATGGAACCACAAAAGACACTGAAAAGTCAAAGCTACCTTGAAAAAGAAAAGCAAAGCTGGAGGCATCACAATTCCAGACTTCAAGTTGTATCACAAAGCTGTAGTGATCAAAAGAGTATGCTATTAGCACCAAAACAGACACACAGATCAATGGAATAGGATAGAAAGCCCAGAAGTGAACCCACAACTGTATGGTCCATTAATCTTCGACAAAAGAAGAACATTCGATGGGAAAAAGACAGTGTCTTCAACAAACGGTGTTGGGAAAACTGGAGAGCAACATGTAAAAGAATGAAACTGGACCACTTTCTCACACCATACACAAAAATAAATTTAAAACGGATTAAAGACCTAAATGTGAGACAGAAAACCATAGAAATCCTAGAAAAGAACACAGGCAGTAGCTTCTCTGACATAGGCTGTAATAACTTCTTTCTAGATACCTCTCCTGAGGCAAGGAAAACAAAAACAATTGGGACTTCATCAAAAATAAAAAGCTTCCGGACAGTGAAGGAAAAAAATCAACAAAACCAAAAGGCAATCTACAGAATGGGAGAAGATATTTGCAAAGGACATATCTGATAAAGGGTTGGAAATCCAAAATATACAAAGAACTTATATTTCACTCATATATGGACTTTAAGAAACAAAACAAATGAGCAAAGGGGGAGAAAACAGAGAGAAAGAGAGAGAGAAGCAAACCAAGAAACAGACCCTTACTATAGAAAACAAACTGATGGTCATCAGAGGGGAGGTGAGCCAGGGGATGGGTTAAATAGGTGATGGGGATTAAGGAGTGCACTTGTGAGGAGCACCCAATATTGTACAGAAATGTTGAATCGCTATATTGTATACCTGACACTAATATTATACTGCATGTTAACTAACTGTAATTTAAATAAAAACCTAAAAAAAAAACCAAAACAGTGCTGCAATGTGAGAAGGACCTCAGCCCACCATTGCTGGCTTTGAAAGTAAAAGAAACCATGAGTTAAAGAATGTGGTGAAGAATCTGGAAATGGCTCTCAGTTCACAGCCAGCAAGAAAGAGCACCTCAACCATACAAGTACAAGGAATTGAATCCTGCCAACAGAAAGGAATGCAGCTTTGCTCAGATCTTGATTTTAGCTCAGTGAAACTGGTGTCGGATTTCTGACCTACAGTACTGAAAAAACTAAATTTGTGGTAAGCTGCTAAATATGTAGTAATTTGTTATAGCAGCAATAGAAAACAAATATGCCCAACAAAGAGGGACTAAGGACTTAATATAAAGTAACAGTATATTATATATGCATTAAATATTCATAGGCACCTGGGTGGCTCAGTCAGTTAAGTGTCAGACTTCGGCTCGGGTCATGATCTCACAGTTCATGAGTTCGAGCCCCACATGGGGCTCTCTGCTGACAGTTCAGAGCCTGGAACCTGCTTCTAATTCTGTGTCTCCCTGTCTCTCTGCCCCTCCTCTGTGCCCTCTCTCTCTCCCTCTCACTCTCTCAAAAATAAATAAACATTAAAACAAATTTTTTTCATAAAAAATAAATAAATAAATACATATTCACAAGGTATAAATTATGATTTTTTAACCCACATATAGATATCATTTCCAGGGCCAAGAAAGAGTAGCAAGAACTAAATAAGAACTAAACAAGTAGCAAGAACTAAAGATACTCCCACTTAAAATGAGCAAAAATCCAAATATTAATTAATTAATTAAATTTTAATTTAATGACTGTTTTCCATAAACAGGACACAAAGTAACAAAAGATAGTGATGTCTGCGATGGAAAGGAAGTAAGGTGAGCCCTACGTTTGATTGCCTCGGTTTACTATAAGAGTTTCCAGGCCGTGAAGCAAGAATGGGAAATGCAGGTAGACTTCTCAAGTTGAGAATCTAGGGAGAATAACGGAGCCAGTATTCACAAGACTGGGTATCAGGCAGGAGAAAGTTTTGCATAGAAAGAACCCCAGAGATCTGCAATGAGTTTACTGATCAGGACATGTGTGTAAGGAAACTACCCGAGGTGGGGGAGAGAACCATCTGACAGGACTGAAGGTAACAGTGTTGGGCATTCACACACTGTAAGGAAGAGTGCTTGTTCCCTTAAGAAAGAATGAAATAACTTATAATTCAAGAGTCATTGGGTAGAATACTCAAGAAGCATCTTAACTCATTGATGGAGAGAATTAGCCCACCACTGAGCCTGCTCTGGGCCCTCCAACAAATCATAAAAGTACGAACTAAAGGAATCAAACTGTTTCCATGAAACTAAATTGTACCAAGACAAAATTCAAGACTAGTTATAGAAATAAAAAACATCAGGGGCGCCTGGGTGGTGCAGTCGGTTAAGAGTCCGACTTCAGCCAGGTCACGATCTCGCGGTCCGTGAGTTCGAGCCCCGCGTCAGGCTCTGGGCTGATGGCTCAGAGCCTGGAGCCTGTTTCCGATTCTGTGTCTCCCTCTCTCTCTGCCCCTCCCCCGTTCATGCTCTGTCTCTCTCTGTCCCAAAAATAAATAAACGTTGAAAAAAAAAAAAAAGAAAGAAAAAACATCCAACAACAACAAGGTGGAATTCAAAACTGCTGACATCTAAACAAAAATTACCAAGCATACAAAGAAACAGAAAAACATGACCCATAATGAAGAGAATAATCTATCCACTGAAACTAATCCAGAATTAAAACAGATGTTAAGATTAGCAGATTGAAATATGAAAATTATTATAACTGCAGCCTATATATATATATATATATTTTTTTTTTTTTTACTGCAGCCTATATGTTTTAAAAGTTAGCTAGAGACATAGAGGATATCATGAGAACACAAAATTTCTAGTGATGAAAATACAATGTCTGAGATGAAAAATATACTAGATGCGGTTAATAGTAGTAGATTAGACCTTGGCAGAAGTTTAGTGAACTTGAAGACATGGTAATGGAAAATACCCAAACGAAACACAAAAAAGAACAAACTCCAAAAAATGAAAAGAGCATCTGTAAGCTGAAGAACAACGTTAAGTAGCTGGGTATTTGTATAATTAGAGTGCCCAAGGGGGAGACAAGGACAAGAAAAAATATTTAAAAAATAAAGGCTAAAAAATTTCCAAATTAAATGAAAACTAGAAACTCTTAGATTCAAAAAGCTCAGTAACCCTAAACATAAGAAATGAAGAAAAATCATACCACGGTACATAATACCCAAATGCTCAAAACCAGTGATACTGTAAAAATCATAAGAGCAACCAGACAAAATAAAAAGACACAATTTGTACAAAGGAACAAAGATAAAGTAGCAGCATATTCCTCACCAGAAGCAATGGAAGCAGGAAAAAAGTGAAACATTTTAAAGTAATAAAAGAAAAACAGTACTTTGAAAATAAAACTCATACCTAGAGACGAAGCAAATATATTTTCAGACCTATAAAAGCTAAAAGAATTCATCACCACTAAACCCATACTATAGGAAATATTTTTAAAAGTACTCAAGCAGAAAAAAATGGTATTAGATAGAAATACAGATTTACACAAAGAGCACAGAAATTGTCATTACACGAGTAAACATTAAGATTTGGTTTCTTAGTATTTAAAATCTCTTAAAGACAATTTACTTCAAATTAAATTAATAATACATTATGGGATTTCTATGATATATATGAGTAAAATGTATAAAAATAAGGCCAGAGAGGAAAAATGACAGTATGCTATTGTAAGCTTCTTAAACAATAGATATGTGGCTCAGTTGGTTAAGTGTCTAACTCTTGATAGCGGCGCAGGTCCTGATCCTATGGTCCCAAGATCCAGCCCCGCATTGGGCTCCATGCTGAGGGTGGAACTTGCTTAAAATTCTCTCTCTACCTCCCTCTCTCTCTCTCTCTGTCTCTCTGCCCCTCCCCACTCGTGCGTGTGCACACCCTCTCTCTCTCTCTTTCTCAAAATAAACATTTAAACAATAGATAAAGTGATATAATATTACTTGAAAGTAGACTGTAATATGTACAAGATGTATACTAGAGAACCTAAAGCAACGATTAAAATAACAAAACAAAGTTTTAATTAACCAACAAAGGAGATAAAATTAATTATAAAGGTATTCAATTAAGAGAAGGCAGAGAAAAAGATTAAAAAACAAGGATCAGATGCACAGATAGAAACAAAGAGCAAGATGATAAACTTAACCCCAACTCTTTCAATAATCATATAAAATGTAAGTGGTCTGAACACCTCAAATAAAAGGCAGATATTATCAAATTGGATATAAAAACAATATACTTCCTAAAAGAAATCCACTTGATGAACATTATCAAAAGAGTAAATCCTAAAAGTTAACTTTGTATGAAGACAAATGGTAACTAGATTTATTGTGATCACTCATGATATACACAAATACTGAATCATTAGTTTGTACACCTGAAATCAATATCATATGCACATTATACTTTAATAAAAAAATGTAAATAGTAGAAACCGTTTGTTGCTGTATTAATAACTAATAAGTATGAATTAATAGAAAAAAGAAATCCATTTGAAATAAAAAGATGCAAACAGGATAAAAGTAAAAGGATGGAAAAGATACCATGCAAACATCACTCAAAACAAAGATAGAGTGGCTATATATTATCAGATAAAGTAGATATCAGGGCAGAGAATATTACCATATAATTAAGTATAAACAACTTCATTTTATAATGATCAAATGGTTGATTAATCAAATAGACATAAACTAAATATTTATACACCTAAAAACAGAGCTTCAAAATACATGAACCCAAACTAGTAGAACTGCCTAGGAAAAAATACACAAGTCCACAAATACAGTCAGAGATGTCTATGCCCAGATCTCAGGAATTGTTGGAAGAAATAAACAGAATACTGGTGAGAATACAGTAGACTTGAATGATGCTATTAACCAACATGAACCATCTACCTGGTTACAACAGCAAGTGCATTTGGATTTTGCCAATTAGACCATATACCAGGCCATAAAATAAGTCTCAAAATTTTAAAGTGTTCATATCATACAACTTATGATCTCTGCCTGCAATGGAATTAAATTAGCAATCAATAATAGAAAACTACATGGAAGGGGCACCTGGGCGGCTCAGTCAGTTGAGTCTCTGACTCTTGATTTGGGCTCAGGTCATGATCTCATTGTTCACGGGTTCGAGCCCACATTGGGCTCTGTATTGTCAGTGGAGTCTGCTTAAGAATCTCTCTCTTTCTCTCTCTGCCCCTCCCCTGCTTATGTACTCTCTGTGTCTAAAATAAATAAAACTTAGAAAAAAAAACAAAAAAACAACAAAAGAAAGAAAGAAAGAAAGAAAGAGAAAGAGAACTACATGGAAAATCCCCAAATATTTGGAAATGGAAATAATATATACTCCTAAATGACTCACTGGAAAAAGAACACCCCAAAGAGAAATCTGAAAGTATTTTAAACCAAATCAAAATGAAATCATAATATTCCAGAATTTATAGGATGTCACCACCGGATTTATCAAGGGATAAATCTGTACCACTAAATACCAAAAATAGAAAACAAAAATTGTCTCAAATAAATAATCTCAGGTACTTACCTTAAAAATCTAGAAAAGGAAGACAAGATTAAACTCAAATTAAGCAAGACACTGGAAACAGTAAATATCAAAGAGGGTATCAATTAAATAGAAAAGAGGAAAAAAACAGAACACCAATGAAATAAAAAGGTGATTTTTTAAGAAAAACAAAAAGCCCATACACAAAGTGAACAAAAAAAAAAAAAAAGAGAGAGAGAGAGAGAGGGAAAGAGGATTTAAGTTAGCAACATCAGGAATGACAGAAGTAACATTACTGAAGATTCTACAGATATTAAAAAGGTAATAATGGAATATACTGAACAACTTTATGCTTATACACTTGAGTGCTTACATAAGGTAGACAAATTACTTGAAAGACATAGCCAAGTTCACTGAAGGAAAAATAAATAATCCAAATAGCCCAGAATAAATTAAAGAAATTAAATTTGTAGAAACTACCATTAAATAAAACCACAGGACCAGATGGCATCACTGGTGAATTCTAAAAAACATTATTTTTCAGGTTTTATTTATTTAAGTAATCTCTACACCCAACGTGGGCTTGAACTCACAACCCCAGATCAAGAGCTGCATGCTCTTCCAATCGAGCCAGCCAGGCACTCCTCTGCCAAACATTTAACAAAGATAATTCTATACAAACACTTCCAGAAAACTGAAGAGGAGGCAATATTTTTCTACCTATTCTATGAAGTCAGCATTGTCTTCATATCAGACCAAAAACATCATAAGAAAATTACAGATTAACTGCCCTCATGAATACAGATGCAAAAATTCTAAATAGAAGTTTTACAAATTAAATCCAAAAATATATTAAAAGGCAAATATATCAAGTGGGGTTTATCTCAGGATTGCAATGGTGGTTTAACATTCCAAAGTCAATCAAAATAATGTATTATATTAATAAACTAAAAAAAACAAAACCAACAACGTATGATTATCTCTACAGAAGTTAAAAAAAAAAAAGCATGAGACAAAATTCAACATCCATTCCTAATAAAAATTCTTCAAGAAATTAGGAATAGAACTTCCTCAAAGTGATAAAGGGCATCTACAAAAAAAACCTACAGGTAACAACATAATGACAAAAACTTTTCTCCCTAAGATCAGGAACAAGACAAGAATGTCTGTGCTCTCACCACTTCTATTCAGTTGGATTTAGCCAGAGTAATCAACCAAAAAAAGGGGGGGGAGGGGCTCCAGATTTGAAAGGAAAAAGCAAAACTGTCTTTATTCACATACAAGATCATCTGTGTAGAAAATCTAATGAAATCTAAAAAAGGCTACTAGAATTAACAAGCAAGTTTAACAAGGTTGAGAGCACAGGATCAGTACACAAAAATCAAGTGTATTACCCTAAACTTACAACAAATAATCAGAAGTTGAAATCTAGCAAAACAATGTAATTTTAAAAGGATCAAAAATAGGAAATACTTAGGGGGAAATCTGACAAAAAATATGAAAGATTTGTTGAAAGAAATTAAAGAGGTCTGAAACTTTGTTGAAAGAAATTAAAGAGGTCTGAAGCATAAAGGTTCATGAGCCAGGTTCATGACTCAAAACACTCACTCAATATTATTAAAATGTCAATTCTTTGCAAATTGATTTACAGACAATATAATACCAGTATGCTTTCTTGTGAAATTGCCAAATCGACTCAAATATTTATATAAAAATGCAAAGGAAATAGAGGAGCCAAAATAATTGAATAATAAAAATAAAATTGTATGACTACTTTATTCCAAGATAAATTATACTTCATCCACATTAAAAAGGCCTACCCTTCAAAAGACTTTGTTAAAAGAATAAAAAGACCCACGCACTGACTTGGAGAAAATAGTTGCAAAGCACATATCTGATAAAAGCTTTGTATCCAGAATAGGTAAAAAAAACTACCAAAAACTAACAAGAAGTCAAACAACCGAATAAAAATGGGGAAAAGATTTGAACACATGGTTTATCAGAGAAGATGTGTGGATGGAAATAAACGCATGAAAACATATTCAACACTATTCGCCATGAGGGGGATGCCAATTAAAATCACAGTTAGATATCACTACATACCTAACAGAATGACTAGAACAAAAAAGATTCACCATACCAAGTTTTGGTGAGGAGGTGAAGAAACTAAAACTTGCATAAACTTCTGGTGAGAGCGTAAAATGTACAATCACTTTGGAAACCACCTTGATAATTTCTTAAACAGTTAAACATACACATACCATACGATCCAGTCATTACATTCCTAGGTATTTGATCAAGAGAAAAGCAAGCATATGTCCATACAAAGTCAGGTACATGAACAACTACAGAAATTTCACTAGTAATAGCCCACAACTAGTCACAAACCAAATACCAATTTACAGGTAAGTAGATAAAAAGTGATATCTTTTCTATAACAGAAAAATACACCACTGATACCTACCAGAACATGGATGAATCTCAAAATAATTATGTTGTATGAAAGAACTAGAAACCCATCCACCACCACCCTAACCAAGGTATGCACTGTATTACCCCATTCATTAAAACTCTAGCAAATGCAAACTAATCTACAGTGACAGAAAGCCAATGAGTAGTTTTCTGGAGAGGAGAGAAGAGGGGAATGAATGAAGGAATTACAAGGGTGCAGGAGGAAGTTTTAGGGACAGGATGAATATATTCTCTGTCTTAACTGTGGTTATGGTTTCATGGATATGTTCATTTCAGAACTTATCAAACTGCACTGTTTAAATCTGTGCGGTCTTTTGTATAACAATTTTACCTGAATTTATATAAACATATATACACAATTATATATATATATATATATATATATATACACACATATATACATATCTACACATATACATATAGCAAACATATTCTACATTCATGTTCTCTAAAATAATTCATTATAGTAACTATTTAAAGTACTATTTAAAATGCCTGTATCTAAGAATATACAATAATACATTACAGGACAAATATCTCAAAATAAAAATGTTATGTATATTTATAAAAAAGTAAAAGATACAGAAATAAGAAAATATTCTTAAATACCAATGTTTTATAAAAATAAATTCTTTAGCATTTAAAGTTGAGTGCCTACAAAAAGACTATTATGACAATACAAGGAAAAACAATTTCATTCAAAATATCCCAAAAATGAAATCAACATCATTCCTTTTAGACTAGGATGTAGAAGGCAAAAAGTATTGTCACTTCAGCAAACACTCCTTTTTCTACTTTAGAATATGGGGAATTTTAAAACTAGTTCATGGAGTTGAAAGTGTTAACATTAAATTGTTTATGTAATGTGCCTGCTACAGGCTGGTAAAATGGCCAATGTTCAGTAAACATTAGTTCCTTCCTCCAGCACATTAAGAAAACATAAAGTCATATTTGCATGACCACAGAGAAAATGTTTGTGGTAGCAAAAGAGAAAATTGTGTAATTCAATATTTTGTTAATCTAACTGCAATCTTTGAATTAAAGGAACAAATTATGCACAATATTCTAAATAAGACTGTGTTTCTGGAGGTTAAAATAAACTTCATGCAAAATCCCCTTTGAAATCCACATAATCTCGGTTCAGAGTAAGACAGAATATTTGAAGTCGAAAGCTGAAAAGGACTATGGATAAGCCCTAATTCTCCAGAGGGTTTTAGGGTCTACATCTAAGGATGTCACATCAGTTACTACAGGGAGAAAAGAAAAATTTTCAAATGGAAAAGAAGATAGTTGCATTTACATAATACTTTAAACAATCTAGAGTGATTTGACCTTGTTTTAAAGTTGTACTATTAAAAAAGAAGCAGGCTTATGACAAAATTTGTTAGTAAGAGAACAATCTCAGAGCTAGATACTCAATGGAGGAAAGAAAATATTTAGTAGGAAAATGAGACCACCCTACCTGAAATTTCCTGGATAAAAAAGTACCTGAGATATCTGATACTGTGAAATTCTAAATTCAGATTTTAAATTCAAGTATCTTAGAAAAGAAAAAAATAAATGTGTATGATGGGAACAGAACATGCAAATTCATTCTACTGAATATTCTGATAAGCTTCTATTAGAGGTAGTTCAACACACACACACACACACACACACACACACACACACACTGGCCTTAATTCAGCCCCATAATTTAACAGCACTACTTACATCATCTGTGCTCCAAGGTCTTTACTGCAAATTTTTGTGTCCATCTACTTCCAAATATTTCTTAACACACGAAGAGATCAATTAATTGTGATCCTATTTTAAAAAAAGATACAAATTTTCATTTAAAAAACCCAAACTCACTACAGATATTTAAAAAAAAAGCAATTATCAACTTAAATTAGTGACAAATCCCTTTTCACAGGACTTTTTAAAAGGTGAAACCCCTGGGGGCGCCTGGGTGGCTCAATCGGTCAAGCGTGTGACTTCAGCAGGTCATGATCTTGAGGTTTTTGAGTTCGAGCCCCAAGTCAAGCTCTGTGCTGACAGCTCAGAGCCTGGATCCTACTTCAGATTCTGTGTCTCCCTTTCTCTGTGTGCCCCTCCCCGCTCACACTCTGTCTCTCTCTCAAAAATAAATAAACATTTAAATAAATAAATAAATTAATTAATTAATTAATTAATTAAAAAAAGCTGAAACCCCTGGCTTTGGAGTGAAGATTGTGTTCTTCAAATTAAGTAAATTCACTCTACAAACATGAGTTGTCCTAAGGACGAGTAGGATTCTTGTGCAATTTTTGCCCTAAGATTTCAGAAAGGATTTCTATGCCAGAATGTCTTGTAATGAGTGAGTTTATTCTATTTCCTTTTTATTTTAATTACTATTATTTTGCACTTGTTTGTCCCAGCATTTCTTTTGTGTTTTTAATTTACGAAACTTTTTCTTTTGATTTTCATCTCCTCCATCTTCTGTTGCTGTAATTAAAATTTTCTGTATTCATTTGTTTGACTTTTTACTATTTAAAAACTCTTTTAGTCTTTCCTCATGTTTAGGTTTAAATTTTAATCTGCAAACTTGATTAAATGATATAATAATAATTTCTGTCCTCCTCCTGAACAATTAAAGAACCTTAGAACTTTAACAATGAAACACTTTATTACATTGTTTTCTAGTATATACATATTTAGCTTCAATGTCTTGTTAAATGTCACAAAATTACCCATCACTATCATTACTTTTATCAATGAGTCTTCATATCAACTCACATGTTTCTTGTAACTTGCTTATTTTTCTGGATTCCATTGTTCCTGAATGAGATCTTTTATTAGTTACTTCAGTGACAGCCTGTTAGTAATCAAATCTCTCAGACTTTGTCTGAAAATGTCTCTATTTCTTCATTATTCTTATATAGAAGTTCTGCTGTGTATACAAGTTTTAACATTTTAAGATGTTATTTCATTTTCTTTTGGCTTCTTTTGCTGCTTATGAGTGTTCCATGTTAAGTATAATTATAGGTAATCTGCTCAGCTTAAGATTTTCTTACTGTTCTCATTTTGTTTAGGATTCGGTGTATGACTTCAACCTGATAATTTTTTGGAAAATTCTGATTCTGGAAAATTCTCAGTGATTTTTTTAAAAAATGTATTTTCTTAAAAAAAAAGACTTTTCTGGCATTATTAAATCTTCCCAATCTATCTTTTGTATCTTTTATATCTCAATCTATTCTTTTATATCTCTTTCTGTACATTCTGGTAAGTTTCTCAAACCTATCTCTTAATTCTTGTCTACTTTTGTGTAATCTGCTATGTGATTAATTTTTAGGGTTTTTTTTTTGCTTAAATTTCAAAAACTATTTCTAGAAATTATATATGGTTCTTTTTCAAATATATATATATATATATATATATATATATATATATATATCCTCTTCCCTCATTGTAATTTCCATCTTTCTCTCTTGAATTTTATTTCCAAACCTTTTCAAATTATTACATTTCCTGAAGTTCTTTAAGGTGCTAATTTTCCTGCTTGTGTTTCTACCCAATCTCCTTTGTAGTAAATTATTTTCTGTGTGGCTTGCATTTTTGCTGTTTTTGTTGTTTTTATGAACTCATCTTCAGTCCACAGTACCTTTTGTATAAGTTCTGTGAATTTCAGTTGTAGAAACATCCTCATTTTGTATTTAATTCTGCTATATCCCAGGAGTTTTCACTGGTCCAGGAAAATATGCTAATTTCTCAGCTTGAAACTTGTACAATGCAAATAATGTGAATTTGGGCCCCATCTGTGGATACTACTTGGGCTTTCAATTACTTACAGAAGAATTATTTTCTCCTCATCCTCAACTCCAACCTCGTTACTTCTCAGCTCCACTGAGGAGCATTTTCAGGACTCTTTTTTAAGAACTGAAGGCCTGTGAGGCACCTGGATGGCTAAGTTGGGTAAGCATCTGACTCTTGAATTTGGCACAGGTCATGATCTCACAGTTCCTGAGCTCCAGCCCCCTGTTGGGCTCTGCACTCACAGTGTGGGGCCTGTTTCGGATTCTCTCTCTCCCTCTTTCTCTGCCCCTCCCCTGCTCACACACACTCTCTCTCTAAATAATAAACAGACTAAAAAAAAAAAAAAAAAAAAAAAAGAATCGAAGGCCTTTTATGGTTCCAGCTTTATACTAGGGTTTTAAACTCCCCAACTCTTGTTGGCCAGGACCTCATTTCTTGGTATTAAATCCCTAGTCCCTGGTCTTTGTCCTTTATGCAGACCACAGGCACCATCTTTACTTGTCACAGCAGCAGTGTGCACGCTGGGAACTCTACCTTTGAGGCTGATTATTTCTGGCACCTGTGAATTGCCCATTATTTCTTTTGAAGTTGACTGTGTGTGGTGTAATGTGAACGGAGAGCTAAATCTGTATTATCTTAGTTTGTCATGTGACCGGGAAGTGTCCTGGAACATCTTTTATAATCTTACTTTTTAATATCTTGTTTTCTTGTTTCCATCCTGTAACTGTAGATTTACAACTCTTGGTCTTATCTAATTTTATAGCATCATTCTTATTCCTCCTACAGATTTTATCACTAGTAATTAATATGTGACGGAGATAGTCTACGGAAGCCATGTAACACACCCTGCGGGCTCCATTGTCCCCTGTTTGCCTCCTTGGGAAGCCCCACACCCCACGCACCCGGCCCACGCACTGACCCTGGCACTCGGGCGTCCCCCACGGCATTCAAAAGAGAACACTTGAGGCCTGGATGAAGGAGCCAGCGCCCCCTTTGCAGGGTGATGGCAACTAGGCGAGCCAGAAAGGCAGAGCAAGCCTCTGAGGTTGCTCTCCAGGGGAAAGCCTCCAAAGACTGGAAGCAGTGGTTTCCCACGGCAAATTCTGGGCACCTCACAGCCGCAGGGAGATACAACTGCCCCCGGGAGTAGTGGTTCGGGTTGCTGAGGCCTTGCACCTTGGCAAAACCCGATTGGGGCCCCGGGGGTTCCTCACCGGAAGCTCCGCGCTTCTCCTTTGTCCTCCTGGAGGGCTGTGGCTCTGTGGCTGGAGCATGCGCACTTCACTTCCCCAGTCTGGGCTGGGGTGGTCCCGCAGAGCGTGTGGGCCAGAGCTGGTTCTGCGCGCTTGGCGTTGGAGGTTGCCGGGTAGGCGGCGTGAGCCAGACTCCCTTACAGACAAGGGTGAGAGGTGGGTGGGGCCTCTAGTGCACCGGAGCGCCCAGATGTTTCTCACTTAAGGACTCCGCAGCCGCCTGTAGAACTCGCGACACCCCGCGAGATCAGCCTTTCTCTGGAAACAGCCTGTAGTTCCTCTTTTTTGAGAGATGCTATCTATTTATCTATATGTACACATACAGAGCATGTCTCTGAACATGTATAGACGCCTGTGTGGCTCAGTCGGTTAAGTGTCCGACTTCCGCTCGGGTCGTGGTCTCACCATTGGTAAGTTCGAGCCCCAAGTCAGGCTCTGTGCTGACAGCTCAGAGCCTGGAGCCTGCTTGAGATTCGGTGTCTCCCTCCCTGTCTGCCCCTCCCCTGCTCACACGCTCTCTTTCAATCTCTCTAAAAAATAAATAAATATTTAAAAATTGAAAACAAAAAGAAAACATATTTCTGAATAAATATATACACATGTATATTCAGTAATAATCAATACACCTTTCAGACACCATCCAATTTGTCTTCTAAAAAATATTTACAAATGTTTGTGGGTCAAGAAATACTGCACAGAGAATTAAAACACCTGAACAAAGACTATCTTGAACTCTTTGGAAGAAGAGACTTTTTCAGTGTCTATTGTATATATTGAAATATTCCCAATTGGCCTTAAAATTACTCACCCAAGAGACATCTAAAGGTTCCTTCTCAATGAAATGCCCCAAATACAATGATGACAAAATTAGAATATCCTATCTTTGAGTCCAAATATGAGGAAGTTCCAAAGGGCCCACTAAACTTGTCCTTAAAATGTCCCAGGCAAGTCTTCATCAGAATTCGGGAATAATTTCCTACCACCCCAAAAAAGGATATAACAGATTGTAAAAATCTGGCCTTTACTTTTGGTGGTTCCCAACCAGTCCTGAATTCTGTGCTTTCATATATAAGGGAAACAAAATCTGCAAAAGGGACTTCTAGTGTTTTATTTTTGTTTACACTTATAGTAAAACAGACCTCCAAACCTTGGTCTTTTTGGAAATCTTAATTCTATTAGCCCTTTTTGGTTTATGAGAAAAATAAACACAAGGAGCCCAACTCTCATATTTACAGAGCAAAGCCACAGTAGTTAGGCTGAGGTTTGGTGGCTACTTAACACTGTACCTCTTTGTTTCCATCGAGCTGAGAGATCTGAAAATTCATCCAGTGTTCTTAACAGATGGGAGGGACTGGAAATGAGACAAGTCTATCTAATCACAATTTTGGAGGCCACTCCAAGACTAAGTAGGTCCCATATCCTTGGGCAGCTATGAATGCCCGCCCTGTTGAGATTGTTTGCAGATAACAATAGGTAAGAACCCTGATAAGGCTTCAGGTGCAGAGGTCACAGAGCTGCCCTTCTGGGCATAATGGGTAACAAGGAATTCTTTCCCATTGTTAACAGCAGTATCTTAAAAATCCCATTTTGTCTTCTAAAATAAATGTAGATGCCCTTATGCAATCTGCCCCTTTTCTTTGTTTGTTTGTTACATAATAGTGAGATAATTTGGGGTTAAAAATGAATACAGCACTTATCATCACATCTTAATTTCAGTAAAAGGAAATGAGAAGAAGGAGGTCTTTATGTAAAACACACCTATTTATTTACCTTTTGATGCCGGTAGCACATTTTTTTTAGAAAAAAAAAAGCTTATTGAAAGAATTATTTGTTTCTCAATCTAAGTTTCTCTAATCCTAGTAAATCCCAGCTATACAACATAATAGTATGTGTGTGATAGGTAATTAAATTAAAGAAAAGTAAATTCAGTTCATTGCGTGAGTGATATGGACTCAGCAGATTTAATGTTTGCATTTATTATTTCATTAATCCTGTCATTCATGCTTTCAACAAGCATGTGCAGAGTGCCTGAACTGTGCTGAGTGCTAGAGATAAAAACATTTCCAACATCAAGGACATTATCATTTCGGGAGAGACATAGATAAATATACTAACAATTACAAAAGTAAAAAGTAATAATAATAATAATTTTTAAATAGAAATATCCTTGGAAATCTAGGAGGACAGAAGAAAGACATGTTGACAAGCCTGAAAAATAAAGAAAGCTTAGCAAAAGAAGTAGCACTTGAGAAAATATGACAGTTCTGAAGTAGAACCGTCAACTCAGCCAGTGTCTCTCCCTTTGAGGAGACAGAGAAGTGTGCGAGGTTTCAAGTTGTCACAATGTTTCATATGTACCACCCCCTACATATGTTTGATGGACAAGGCCCAGGGAAGCAGATAAAACATCCTGCTAGGGGAGGAGATTCCTACACAATGAAGAAGCATTCCGTGATTCACAGAGGGGCTTTTTTTGTTTGTTCTAAGTTTTATTATTTTTTTTTTCGTAATCTCTACACCCAATGTGGGGCTCGAGCTTATGACCCCAAGATCAAG
This sequence comes from Acinonyx jubatus, assembly GCF_027475565.1. Classification (NCBI taxonomy): domain Eukaryota; kingdom Metazoa; phylum Chordata; class Mammalia; order Carnivora; family Felidae; genus Acinonyx; species Acinonyx jubatus. The sequence continues at coordinate 47,285,333 of NC_069391.1, forward strand.
AGTCACATGCTCTTCTGACTGAGCCAGCCAGGCACCCTTCACACATCTTTTTGATGTTTGGACATTCTTACAGATGGAACCCAATACATAGTCATCTGAACTTTCAACTCTGTGTTAGGGCCCCTGGGTGTCTCAGTTGGTTAAGCGTCAGACTCTTGGTTTCAGCTCAGGTCATGATCTCATGGTTCGTTGGACCGAGCCCCGCATTGGGCTCTGCACTGACAGCATGGAACCTGCTTCGGATTCTCTGTCTCCCTCTCTCTGTCCTTCCCCTGTTCATGCTCTCTCTCTCTCAAAAATTAGTAAACATTAAATAAAACTCTAAACTCAACTCTGTTTTATATATACACACATAAATAATTTTTGCCTAGTTTATCCACTGAATTTTCCAGAATTAACACTACTGTGAAAATTGAGGAAAACTTGGGGGGCGGGGGTGCATACAAGACTAGTTCAAGATTCCCCAAAAACAGCAGTCACTACTGGTAACTTTGGTGAACCCAATATAACACATTGTATCTGTCTGATCTGCAGCTGTCCCATTCTAACTGGACCTGTGTGTATATATGTATCTATAATATCTTTGAAATGTGATGTGAAAAAAAAAAAGCATTGACAATATTCAATTCAAAATTGAAAATCCAAATTTATTTATTAATATTAGATGCATACATAGGACTACTTCATTATGTCTTTGAATATAGATGCTCTTTAGCATTCATATATGAAAATATATGACTTACTTAAAAATCTTTTTATTTCTCCTATAATGTTAGAATTTTATATTGACTTTAATTTTTATTGAGTTATAATTACAAACAATAAAGCACACAGATCTTAAGTATATTTTGATAAGTTTGATACATACATAATCCATATTCAATACCCCATCAAGACATAGAACATTTCCATCTCTCTGCTCACCTCATGGCCTCTTTATCATCAGTTCTCTCCCTTCTCCACACACAAAGGCAACCAGTGTTCTGATATCAAATCCCATTGAATAGTTTTGGCTACTCTTAAATACAGTACAAATGGAATCACAAAGAATGTATACTTTTGTGCCCCAATTTACTCAACATGTTTTTTTTTTTTTGAGATTCATCCATGTTACTTTGTGTAATCAGTAGTTTGCTCCTTTTTATTGTTGAGCAGTATTCCATTTCATGAAAGTTAACATTTTATATGTAGGTATGTTACATTACCTATACATTTATTTCATGATAGTAGAGGGGGACTTCAAATATTTTATAAATATGGATGAAGAGATCAAGTCTGATAGATTAAGAATAGTATAGTGGTTAACAGCATGGAATTTATAAAGAATGGTCCAGGGTTGGAATAGACCTCCCAATTCATTTGCTCTTTGACAATGATTCACCTAACCTCTGTAAGCTTTGGTTTACTCATCTGGCAAACTAGGGATCCTAATAACCCCTACCTCACTGGGTTGATGCAATGATCAAATTAAATACCTTAAGATAGATAGATAGATGATAGATAGATGGATAGATAGATAGATAGATAGATAGCTATCTCAAACATTTGGCATTCAATTATTTAAACATACGTTATGGTAGAAAATGGCCCATTAAGTATTTGGATGACTATTAAAAGCTACCTCTCTCTCCAACAGTATCCATCTCCAACCAAATATGTCCACTGACTAGATTCCTAAGCTGGCCACTGGTAGGGTTTGGCTCCTTTTCTAGCAGTAAGTTTATAACCATCTATCAGATGGTTACCTCATTACTAGCATCACTTGGTGCTTGCTGCTCATATTACATTTTTGAAAGGAGATGTCTTGCCTATTATGAGTAGAAATGGATGCCAAGGTGGGCTCAGAGAAAATGAGATAAGCTTAGGTTAGAAGTGACAAGGGAATACCTGGGGTCACAGGTAAATGACCAGATAGGGATTCGGAGATAAGATGTAACTAACCATAAATAATTCTTTTGCCTCCTTCGGTAACCCCTGAGAAATATGTATCCATCAAGGGTGAAAGTCAGGGCTGACTTTATGGTATCAGAGTAGGAGCAAGAAGAGTTCTGTGTCTCTTTAGATGAGTGACCTTTGCACAAAGGTACAGACTCACAGAGCATGTACAAAAACAGAAGGTTCAAAACCACTTGCCATAACCCCAGTTTGAGCCAGGTCTATAGAATTTGGTTGCCACTGTTCCCCAACACCCCCCTGAGAACCCTTATCTGGCCCAAGGACAGTCATTTTAAAGTCAAATTTTTCCACAGGCAAATCTTAGGCTGAATTAGCTAAACACAGAAAATCAAAACAGTTCAGTGTCATATCTTTATAGTAGGTGAGAAAAAATAATGAATATGTTCTGTGAAACAATTTTTTCTTGAATTAGGCTGCTTAGTATAAGATAAAAGACAATTTTTTTTCAGGATGATGTAAAAACATCTCCTTCTGTTCTTCCAAACCTTGCTATATTTTATGTAAAAAAAAAATATAGATCAAAATAGTGAGTCTCTTTGGAATAAACAGCATGCACTCATGATTTTTGTTTTGAAGGGCGCAAATAATCAAAGCCAAAGATGTTATTACAGTCATTTTTTTCCTTTTTACGCTAAGCCTTTAGAGTCAATAGCCAGAATTGCTTGAATGATTTGTACCATCACCTACGCATGTGAGAATCTGCATTCAAGAACAAATTATCTTGGCTCTGGGACAAAATGAAACAATCAGTAATTCTTAGAACTTGCTCAGTCTTCTCCACTTTTCTTACCCTGGAAGACACTTAAGGATAATATTTATCTTTCTTTTGTTATTACCTGGAAACTTCGGTCCACCTTTCAGGGTGGAAGCTACATTTGCCAAGATTAAAATTCAGTTGATCTTTAGGTCCTTTGTAGTGTCGGTAAAAAAGTAACTTCCTGTTTCCTATCAATAAAAGCCAACAAGGCTACTGAGGCAGATGCCTGCAGGTTGTATTTCCTTTCAAAAATAAATATTGGTTTAAATCTTAAGTGAGAAAGGGTTGGGCCAAATGCATTACATTGGATTTCTGGGACATATGATGAAACCATTTCCCTGTTCCCCTTTCATTCCCACCGCTAACAAATCACCTCCTCAACAAAGAGAGAGATATTTGATTCTTTCACAAAGAATCTGGAATATGCCTCTGGCCTTTTAATGGACAATGGACTTGTTTATGGCCAAGAGAGGCCACTGAATACACAATAGACAGATTTAAATTTGATTCATCTTATAAAGGCAAGACAGGGTCAACTTGAGAAGGAGTTGTTGATCTTGACTTAGAAAGAAGTTACAGGTCTCTAGCCTTGTAACTCAAGGGACTGTATAAACTACTCTTTGCACTAACCATAGGATGGATTTTCAAATAAGGACTGTTTTTCATTTTAGGCAAAACGCCATCCAGAAAACAGAAAAATCCCCTAAGTCACTATAACTTTCACTGCAGTCTTTAGTATTGGGTTTAGAATTTTTTATCTTGTTTAATGTTTATTTATTTTTGAGAGATACAGAGACAGAGACAGAGCGTGAGTCGGGGAGGGGCAGAGAGAGAGGGAGACACAATCTGAAGCAGGCTCCAGGCTCTGAGCTGTCTGCACAGAGTCCGAGGCGGGGTTCAAACTCACCAACTGTGAGATAGTAGACCTGAGCCGAAGTTAGCTGCTTAACCGACTGAGCCACCCAAACACCCCAAGGATTTTTAAATCAGTTACATGTATGTTTTTGTTTGTTTTACTCCCAGCACACTCTCCTACTCAGATGTTATCCAGTAGGTGTTCAGGAGAAACTGCAAGTCCTGAGACAATAATTAATCAGGCAGACTTCTTTTCCTTTTGAAAAATTCATACCACCACTTCTATCCTTAAATTTCTACTCTCCACCCAGACTATCCACTCACTCTCCCTGCACAGCTCACACAGACACACATACCAAAAAAGCCCTTTGATCTTCTTCTCCTCATGCCCAGCCAGCTTATGTCACTCTGCTGTGGTACAGAGAAAAGAATTCAGAACCAAGAGGACTATATTCAGGCCCTGCTACTGACTAGCGGAGTGACTGGGCTCAAGTTGCTGTGTTGGAAGGAACAAATAAAATGATGTCAAAGTACCATTCTTATAAATACAAACTATTATATACACATGTTACTATTGCTACCAACTCCGTCCTTGGAGAAGAGACTGTACATCTGTTGGAGAAGGCCGTCAAGGGGATGTGACCTGTGAACTGAACCTGGACAATCGGAGGCTTCTCAGCCCCTCCCCTCTGCTTAGCATGTACATTCGCCCCACCGTTCCCACAGTAGGAGCTGTTTCAAGGATGCAACCTCGAGAGGGTAATGTGTTATTGAGATCATCTGGACCGAATATGTGATGAAAAAACCCCATTAAGTCCTCTATATAAACTTTTAAAATTCTGTTAGGCAGGTGCAGAGAGCTACTCATCCAGCAGCTGCCCAAGACAAACCTTGTACATGAGTGCTCTTGCTTGTTAAACCGGTCACCTACCAACCTGGAATGGCCTGCCTCTTTCTTCAGTCTCCTTGCCCTCCATGTATGGGTGCCAGTTTGTGAAGAAACAACCACTTTAGGAAGCCATGGCACAAAAATTGCATCTGCAGCATTCGGAGCCATGATCAAGAAAAATCATAGAAAATTACAACTGGAATGTTTGTTTTTGCCGGTGGGGAAACTAAGTCATGGAGAGGTTAAATCACTTATCCAGGTAATTGGAGCTAGAACTAGAACCTTTCCCTATACCACTTTATTGAACTTCTTCCCAGCTAACTCTGGTTTCACAGAAGAAGGATACAAAGTAGAGGAGAAAGAAATGACTTGGCAGGATAAGAAAGAGGATTCATGTGGAAGGAATAGGAGGTAATAGAACATATCCAACAACCCAGGGTTATCAGCATTATAGAGGCTGAGAACACTCAGGAACCTATGGCCTGATGAGGAGAAGGGAGATATGAACTGGAATATGGTGGAGGTAAGGAGGGGAGACTACCTCTGGAATATTCCAGTAGGGTAAAGAAGATGAGATGGCAATGCTATAGTCTATGAGATGTGTGTCTGGAGGAAATCATGTTGGGAAAGAGGCAGAAATGATTTTTTTTTATTTAAATCCAAGTTAGTTAACATATAGTGTAATAATGATTTCAGGAGTAGAATTTAGTGATTCATCACTTATATACAACATCCAGTGCTCATCCCGAGTGCCCTCCCTAATGCCCATCACCCATTTAGCCCATCCCCAAAGCCAATATCCCCCCAGCAGTCCTCAGTTTGTTCTCTGTATTTAAGAGTCTCTTAGGGTTTGCCTCCCTGTCTGTTTTTATCTTATTATTGCTCCCCTTCCCCTATGTCCATCTGTTTTGTATTTTAAATTCCACATATGAGTGAAATCATATGATATTTGTTTTTCTCTGACTTATTTCACTTAGCATAATACACCCATCCACGTTGTTGCAAATGGCAAGATTTCATTCTTTTTGATCACCAAGTAATATTCCATTGTATATATATATATATACCACATCTTCTTTACCCATTCGTCAGTCAATGGACATTCCATAATTTGGCTACTGTCTACAGTGCTGCTATAAACATCAGGGTGCATGTGCCCCTTCGAATCGGCATGTTTGTATCTTTTGGATAAATACCTAGTAGTGCAATTGCTGGGTCTTAGGGTAGTTCTATTTTTAATTTTTTGAGGAACCTCCATACTGTTTTTCAGAGTGGCTGCATAAGTTTGCATTCCTGGCAGCAGAGAGACATAAATGATTGAATCCGTTCAATAATATCAATAGCAAATATATTGATATATTGCATACACATATCACATATTTACCCTCAGAATCAAGCAGTTAGACAAAGTTGCTAATATTCCCTCCTCGGTGCAGACTAAATGAGTCCACTAACCCTCTGAATCAGAAGATTTTGTTACATAATATGTGAGGGATATTTGCTTTCTTAAGCAAATTTAGACAAATGAAAGAGACTCTAATTCTCAATTGTGTTTATACCCTTTGGGACTTGACAAACTCTTGTTTGCATACTTGTTGCACCAGTAACTTTGGAAACTTGAACGAGCTACTTAACCTCCCAGAGCCTCTCAAAATGGGAATTTTCTCCTCTGCAAAATGGGACTGGTAATTAGCCTTCGCAGAGTTTATACAAGTGTTTGATGAGAAGAATACACCACCAAGCAGAGTGTCCAGTAAGTAACAGAAATGCCTGGTGTGCTTCAGAAAATGCTAGGTCCCTTTTCAAGATGATGAAAGAGATGATCCGAGAGAGAGAGACAGAGAGATAAAAAAAATCTAAGCTCAGATTCTTAGGCCATTAAACCAAAATTTTTCCAAGCTGTGTTTCAGTTCACTATAAGGGAATTACGATGGTAAATCTTTGATATGACTTGTTACCTACAATCTAACAGTCACTGTATTACTCACTCTGAACATCATCTCTTTTAATCCTCACCACAAACCCGTGAAGTTGATATCATTATCCCTATTTTAGGTGAAGAAACTGAGACTCCAACAGGTTAAGTAATACTGATGACCAGAGGTAAAGTAGGGAGTCCAACCCGGGTCAGTATTGTCTTTACCTCGTGTCATATGACCAGCTGGATATAACATCCCAAGTGGTATATGAAACTTTTCCTTTGACAGAACAGGATGTCAAAGTCATAATTATACTTTTACACAAACATTCTCGACTACATGGAAAAACCAGTTTCAATTTTTTTTTTCTCTGAGTTTGAGCGGCCTGCCTCTGGCTGTGCCAAGGGAACCCTGCAACTGAAGTCCAGCTTCTTCCTCTTTCAGCTAAATTTTCCTCCCCGGGATTGATGTCAGATCATTATGAGGCAATCAGTGCCAAAGAATTTTGTCAGTTTTCCACTGCCTTGGCTTAAATAAACGCTTAATGTAAACGAGGGGCACGGGGAGGACGGGGGCTCACTCACTCACACAGATGCACTGTCGCACAGACACACAACCTCACAAAGAGACACTTTGCCATGGTTCACTTGGAAAAATCCAGATGAAAAAGGAGTTGATGGATGAATAATAAAGCAAAGGAGAAAAGGGAACTAATTTAGGGATAATGAGTGCAAGACCGCCTCAATAAAGAAGAACAACCATGTGTCATTAGGTGGCAAGCTTAGCCTTTGGGCAAGATTACACTTCGAAGCCCTGCTCCAATTACCTGTTTTTAAGCAAAGGCGAGGGGGAAATGTAAGGGGGGTGGAATACTTATTCTCCCTAAGCTGTGGTAACATTCAGAGAGAATTAACTGTTGCTCTCACAAAGAGACTCTTTTTGCAATTGCAACTGTGAACGCTCAGAGTCTACCATGTCCGGCGAAACCATCCATTTGGTCAGCAGATAGAACCCCATGACTCCCAATGGTCAGAAAATGAACTGAGGAGCGATGAAAAGCACGTCCCCGTATTTGCATCTTGCCTCAACATCTGGGAATCTCAGAAGCCTTTGAATGAAGCAGCAAGCCTCCGTCCGAGGTGACCTGCTCGCCGCATGGGTCAGTTCATGGGAATGAGTCTCTTTTGCCACCAGGACTAATGACAGGGCAGGAAAGCCTGCTGATGAGAAAGCCCTGAGCCCTGGACAATGCACACAAAAGCCTGGTTAAGGCGTACTTCCAAAGTCACTCCTCCCTCACCCCACCAGTGACCGCTATGTATAAAGGTAGGGGTGGGTGCAAGGATAAAGATGATCAAGGAAAGGGAAGCATAAGAGGTTTATCTCTAAATGACTCGTACTTCCCCCCTTCCCAGATATCAACTCTATTACAACTGATTGCCTTATCTAATCCCGGCCCAATTTGGGGGTAATTGTTGGCTTTCACAAAGGTAAGCAGGAGATATTCTTTTCACCGTTGCCTGCTTTTCTCAAGTGTCCAGCTTCCTAAAATCTCCTTTAATAAGGATTACTTGCAGGTAAGTCAGCTTCCTTTTTTGATGCCGTGACAACAGTGTTCCTTGTAATCTGGCCAAGTACAGGCTATTTTAAAAAATAGCTAACAGGTGTGTACTTCCTGCCTGCAGGTGAAATTGGCAGCTGCCCCTCAGATTCCAAAATATGTGCAGGCATTGCCTCCAGGGAGGGTCAGGATTCATTTCCTTTCCCTCGCACTGTTTCCCACGGGGAAAGCAAAGTTTGAGAAGGAGAATCTTTCAGACGTCCTTGACGTGCTCATTCTTCCAAAGACCTCATCCTGGGAATGCATTTATCAGCCTGAGATAACTGCATAAAATATAAACAAATATTTCTGAATTCAAATTGCCAATCAGCAGATCTTTCTACATTACAACAACAAAGAAAAGGACATATGACTGCTTTTTCATAGTCATTACTTGGTGATGAGATAGGAATCTCAAAATACGGTTTAGACTAGTGTCTTTCAAACTTGGGCATGTGTCGAATCTTCTTGAGAACTTAATAAGAGCACAGAGAGCCAGGTCTTCCCCTACTGGACCACTGATTCTTCGTTAGCTCTCCAGGTGATCATATGCACCAAAGTTAGTAAGTCTCTGGCTGAGACCAATGTTAAATACTTTAGCTGAACGTTTCCACATCTCCTAATAATTGACTGGTCTCTTAGACTCCTGGCTCCATCCGTCTTATTTAGAGCGGAACCTCCCGTATGTCAAGCCAGCCCACTCTTAGTTTCACAGCCCCATAAACCACTCCAAGAATAGGGGGAACAGGCCAACAGGGAGCCAAGATTGTAAGTGCCTTTCACCTATTGTGTACATGTCGTTGATGCCCCCAAGACTTGACCTCCAGTCATGGTCTCTGTCTCTGGAGAGTAGGTCCCATATGCCCCACACCACCTGGATATATGACACATGCTTGAAAAAGACCATGTTGAAAGGTACATTCTTCATCTCTCCCCTCAAAAGCCTACACTTGCACCTATTTGTGGATATAGAAGACTATCCTCACATAGTCTTTTAATCACAAAAAGGCTATTTAAGAACTCTAAAAATCAGTGTAAACGTCCAGGAGCCTGCAGAATTGGAAAGAATTTGTGTTGACAACTATTCAAATCTAGGTTACAATTTCAACTCACTCACTGGATAAGAGTGTGGAATAATTTCTGAAACTCTGTGGACCTCTTTCCTCAGCTCTGAAATGGGGACAATCAAATCCATATCACCTAAATTAAGTAATTGAGATAATTTCTACAAAGTACATAAATAGACATAGGAGGCTTACATCAACAATAACCTTCCTCCCTAACAGAAATGAATCTGAAGTTAAGACAGGTTGACTAATAACTAGAGTTTTGATTCTAGCAAGATAGTTATGATACAGGACATAGAGGTAAAGGAAACACCAAAGTCACATCCCCATAGCTTAGAAAAGGAAGAGCAAATGGTGTGTGGAGAGTGTTTTATCTTTGGAGAAAAGGGATATTGCCTCTTGTCATTCAAGGCCACACTGAAAGCGAATATAAGAGAGGCTAGAGTCATATTCCTTAACTAGCAATTTTAAGGACAAAATAGCAATATAAGTACTCTAGTATATCCTGTTAAGTGAAATTCACTGAGGCAAATATCACAGGCCATGCCTCATTCACTCTAAAATATAAGCATTCCTGGGGCACCTGGGCGGCTCAGTTAGTTGAGCGTCCAACTCTTGATTTCAGCTCAGGTCGTGATCCCAGGGTTGTAGGATCAAGCCCTGAATAGGGCTCTGTGCTGAGGAGCCTGCTTAAGATTCTCTCTCTCCCTCTGCCTCTCTCCACCCACCTTCTCTATCTAAAATAGAATTAAAATAAATAAATAAAATATGAGCATTCCTTTATTAAAAAACAAAAAACTACTGCTGGTTGATGATTAGCATTTTTTCACTCTAGATATACTATTCTATAATACTATATTTAATCACTAATAAAGGGACCTTCATGAGGCGCCTGGGTGGCTCAGCTGGTTAAGCGTCCAACACTTGATTTCAGTTCGGGTCATGACCTCACAGTTCGTGAGTTCAGGTCCCACACCCCACATCAGTCTGACAGCACTGACAGGGCAGAGCCTGCTTGGGATCCTCTCTCTCTCTCCCTCCTCCCGCCTCTCTCTCTCTCAAAAACAAATAAGCATTTAAAGAAAAAGGGACCTCCATAATTGCTATAAATGTACTGCTTATTTTTAAAACTTCGAATGCTTTGCTTTATTACCAGTATCTTCCCTCCCAGGCTATTAAAAACACATTCAACTTAAATACTCTCAGTGGGGGAAAAAAAAAACCCACTCAGGAATATATAGTACTACATTTTACAGCTCACAAAATTTAAAAAGCAGGCAGTGGTAAAAACTAATGATAGTCCCCTACAACAAAAGAATTGGAACACAATGTTCTCAGTCTTCCCAAGAGCAAAATGATGGCTGTGTGTCTACAAGATGAACTGAGATTAACTAAATACGCATGGAGATTTAGACTGTGTGTTGTGAGACAGGCATGGATCCAAAAATCCTATTGTAAACACAGGGGTCGAGTCTAAGGGCACTTTTTTTAAAAAAAAATTTTTTTTAACATTTATTTATTTTTGAGACAGAGAGAGAGAGCATGAACAGGGGAGGGTCAGAGAAAGAGGGAGACACAGAATCCGAAACAGGCTCCAGGCTCCGAACTGTCAGCACAGAGCCCGAAGCGGGGCTCGAACTCACGGACCGCGAGATCATGACCTGAGCCGAAGCCGGATGCTTAACCGACTGAGCCACCCAGGCGCCCCTAAGGGCACTTTTAAAAGTAGAATCTCTTCTTCCTGACACCTAAGTCACTCATTGATAATTGGGTAGGTACTTAAAAAATTATATCAGGTCTTTTAAACATCCAAGTACCCAGAGGTATTATGATGACTCAGGCTGGCTATGTCATCTCTGAGAGGAAAGAAAAAGAAAGAGGGGAGGAAAAGGCAGCATTTATCAAATATCACCTATGTACCATATGCTTTCATTTACTTATCTTCGTCTTCCCAACAGCCCCTGCTGTGAAAATGTTATTAATCCCAGCTTGACAGGTGGAGAAATCGAATCTTGATGAGGACAAGTAACTGGCCGCAGGTAGCACTGGAGTTTGTGCAGAGCTGAGATTGACACTCAAGTTTTCCTGACCCCCAAATCCATGCCATTTCTACCAGAGGACTCTGACACGATAGAATCTTTTGAATTACCTGCTTTTCACATTTCACTTCGTTCTACTTTTTTTATGTAAATAAAATAAAATACTCTGAACCTTCTCCCCCCAAACATCGCTTCTATTCAATTTCTCATTAGCAAAAGCATAACAAGCAATTTACACTTACATATATACCAAAATTTTAATTAATAGTACATTGTGCTATTAAAAAAAATCCCATGTTACAAGATGTTTTCACATGTCACCACATTTTTACTTCAGAATCGCAGAAAGGGGAATATGAAGGGAATGGAACCAGCATGCTGATCACTTTACGAGTGTGGGTTTCTATCTTCTTAATAACCATGCAAGTAGGAGTCATGATGTCTGTTCTACAGATGAGAAACTGAGGCTCAGAGTGAAATGATGAGTAGTGTCCATATTCAAATCCTCATTTGTCTCTCTTCAGTACCCTTTTCTCTTAAGTCCTATGACCATGCCTTTAAGCCAGGTTTAACCCAAAAGACACACACAAAAGGAAAAAGAAAACCCACTGTATTTGAAAACGTTTTTGAATTTTAAAACCCACCTTAAAAGATGTACCCTCTCTCAAAACTTCTCTGATCCTCCCTCTTTGCCCTTCCTGTGTAGACGATTGTGTGCTATACACGTCTGCATGCTGTAGGGTCCACAAAAATAAATAGCATGTTGTTCCCGCCCTCGAAGAGCTTACAGTCTAGGAAGGCAGGGAAAGATTACAATTGAATTGACTCTAATATCTCAGAGCATGCAGTCAAATTATTGAGTGTATTAAAATATGAAGTGAAAACTGAATATATAAATTGGAAATAATGCAGCTGACTAACTGATCCTGAAATGAGGAGGGATTTTATGAGCTTTAAGCAATGGCAAGAATGAGCAAAGAAAAAAAGCACAATAGCTCTGATGTTTTTCTTTTCATAATATAGATCATTTATATTCTTTTGTGAATTCCTTCTCCATAATCTTTGCAATTTTTTTTTCTTTTGGAGTGTTCTTCGTCCTACTGATTTGTAAGAGATCTTGTATTTCGAATGCACTCACACTTTGTATGCCATATTGCCTGGAAATATTTTTTCCAAGATGGCCTTTTGCTTTTGAATTTTGAGAATATGTTTTTAGTGGATTTTTTTTAGTGTTTTAAGAATTTTTTTAAGTTTATGTATTTATTTTGAGATAGAGTAAGTGCCAGTGGGGGAAGGGCAGAGAGAGAGAGAGAGAGAGGGAGAGAGAGAATCAGAAGTAGGCTCTGTGCACTGTCAGCACCGATCCCTGTGTGGGGCTCGATCTCATGACCCATGAGCTCATGACCTGAGCTGAAATTAGAGTCTGCAGCTTAACCAACGGAGTCATTCAGGCACCCTGATTCTTAGTGGATTGTTAAGGCTTATATTATGCTTAATCTTTTTCATTATTCTTCTTTTGCCTTTATTTTATTTAGAAAGATCTCTCTAATCTTGACCTGAAACAATTATTTCCCACATTTTTCAATTATTTTTAGATTTTTTTTTTTTTACATTTAACATTCTAATCAATCTGAAAGTTATTTTGGTATATGCTGGAAGGTAGCAATTCAAGTTAAATATTTTAAAGCAATTATTCACAGCTATTGCAAGAAATATAGTTTTCCATTGATTTGACTCTCCATCAGTACTGTATGTTCAATTCTTATATAGTTTTATAGTTTTCTACTTTTTTCCACTGGCAACTTCCTCCTCCTTTCTTTTTTTCCCCTCTTTCTCCTCTTCCCCCTTTTCCCTTCTCTTTCTCTAAGTTTTTCCTTTTAAGCGTCTCATACCACTGAAAGTTTTTGAGCTATCAAGGGATACAATTAGTCCCAATCTGTGAAAGATTCATGATGTGCTGGTGACAGGAGACACAGAAAACCAACAGCACCCTGGTATAGGGTGGAGGCAATGTAATAAAAAGAAGAAAAATGTGAGCTACTGTGGAAAGAAAAGCTGCTTGCTGGAGCAGTTATCTAGAGGTAGGATATAAGGGAAAAGGAACAGCCAAAACCCCCCCACAGAGCTCTGATGCAGGTGGTAGTGTTAATAAGAAACAGAGAAACCTGGAAGAAGAAAACAGGAGAGAGGAACAGAGACAGAATAAGATTTGGTAAGGACTGATGACTGGCCCCACCTTAGAATCCTGAGTAAATTCTGACCTAACCTTGTGACTTAGAGATTGGTGCCATGTCAACAGGTAAAGTAGCATTTGAGGTGCAAAAAAAAAAAAAAAAAAAAAAAAAAAAAAAAGCTATGCCCATGAGCTAACTGAACGACCATTAAATTAGTAACAAAATAAATATTTCACACAAAGAAAATCTGTGTCATTCTACTTCCCTGCCAGAAAGGGAAAAGATACAAAGAAACAAAGCACAGTTTACAGAGCATGATATTACCGATATTAGCCTTCATCTTTCCTTCTTTGTATGAAATACAAAACACTACAAAATACATAAACAAAAATATAGCATCCTGTTTTGAAAACCACTGAGATTTTGGAAACTAGTTACTTCTCTTATTTACTGATTACCTACAGTCTCTATCCAAATTATTTCTCTTGAAAGGTTATTGGAGCTTCTGACTCCCTATGGAGAAGGGGCATCTGGAGCATTCTTTAGGCTTCCAGACAATTCGCATCCACCAGTGTTTCTACTTCCCAGGTCTCTTACATGCCACAGAACCCAACACTCTTCAGTGATGCCTCTCCTTCATTTAGCTGCAAAGCAAGAGGAAGGATCAAGTGGGATCAGGGGACAACTGAGAGGGATAAAGCTTGACTAACTGAGGCTTTGGATGAAACTGTTATCTCCATTTGGTGTACCAGATGTTAACATTCCATGCTCATTCAAAGGGAATTCTGTGATTGGTCTGACAAAGGTTTTGAGGAATGTAATTCATTATATGGGGACTTTGTCATGGTTCAGTAACTACTAAACTCTCTTCATTGTGTAATCCTGGGTACATCTATGAAATGGTCCCTGATTTATTACAGTTACATTGTTTTGCATTGAAAAGGGAATTCTTCATTTACACCAGTCCATGGTTGAAAGTATGAGCTTTTAATTTTTTTTTCCTTTCTTCGTCTCCATCCTTTGACAAATTTCTTTACTCTGGTATGACATCCTTTCTTCCCTTCCTCCTTATCTATAATCCTCAGTCATCCTTATCATACTTTTTAAAATTTCTATTGGTTTTTCTCTTCTTATCTACTTACTACCTGATTCCTCCTCTGACTTCCCCCAGGAGACTATGACAAATAATGAAAAAATAATAAAGAAAAACTATAGCCAGGAGGCCTAGGCCCTGGTGCCGGCTGTTTTCCTAATTAACCATGTGACCTTGATCGAATGCTTTCACTTTTCTGGGGCTATTAATTGAGGTGATGAGACTTGGCCTTTTCCATCTCTAAACCTCTGTTATTCTGATTCAAACAATATTAAGATATTATCAAGTCAACAAATGTGCTCTAACTTTTCTTCACTTGCAGTGAATCAACAAAATAATGAGACCTGCCATGTTTAATGTAATCATTAGCAGCATGTGTCTATAGAAGTTTCAATTTAAGGTAATGAAAATGAAATAACTTTAAAAAGTCAATTCTTCAGATGCACTAATAGCATTTCAAGTGCTCAAAAGCTACATGTGGCTAGTGATTACCATGTTGGACGGCTCAGATATTATAAAACATTTATACCTTTGTAGAAAGTTCTAGTGGACAGCACTGAATTAGAACAACCTAGTATGTATGAGAGACCATTGAAAAATACACAGACACAGAGATTATAATCATTGCCTTCAAGAAGCTTGCAATTGGGAGGGAAAAAAAAAATACAGACTTCCAGTGTTTAAAAGACAAAAAAACTATTCATAGCTGCATTAAAGAGGATGTCAAAATGTAATATATGGCCTGGTTTCCTATGAGTCCTTCCTTATTTTCAGTTTCACATCTGTAAAAGAAGAGCCTATAACTAGAATATCTGTACATTCCCCTTGGGTTTTCACTAAGATTCTAGAATTCTGCTAGATTTCTAAGTGTATGTGATCACCTTTAGTCTAAGAAGTCCATAAGGAAATGGTATGACTTAAAATGAGCCTCGAAAGATATTTGAGGTTGGAATAAACAGAGAAATAAGGGGAAGGTGTATGTGGAGGATGGTGAATTAAAGACAAGCTATACCAAAATACACCAACTCAACCAAGAAGGTCCCCTTACACTGGTGGTTTTACGGAAGATGTAGTGACCGTAAGTCAGGAATGGGGCTTTCTGCTTAGGTTGGGAACTTTCAAGTTAAACTAAAATTCCATTCAACTCTAAGTATCTTAAATTATGATGGTATGAATGGAGTTGATGGATACAGTGAGATTTGAGGGCATATGAAAACAAAGGGGACAGAAATTATTTGCTAGTTTATGGCATCCAAATCAATAAAAGGTTAGATTGTATCCCCCTTTCCCAGTTGGGGTGGGGTGTAGGGAACCAAGGAGAAATGCAACTGGAACACTCAAGGACGAGAAATGTAAGAGGATCATTAACATCTCTCTACCCCGTTGAGGAATATTGTATAAAAATAAAAAATACAGTGATTTGGCTATCTGGAGTTCTTGCAACTTCATCACATAAGCTTAAACTTCTTCTCAGACTAGATTGGTTCAGAATCTCCTGAAGAAAGGTCTCTGTGGCCTCAAGGATGAAAACATGATTAAGTCATTCCAGAGAGCAAAATAATGTACTTTCCCAAGAACAAGGAATGTGTCCCTGCCTAGTTAGAAGGATGTTCTTTCAACATGTCTACCTTCCTGGTGGGAATGAGTTTCAGAAGTCTGTAATCTCATCAAAGGAAGCCAAGTGGCAGAGACTCTCTCCACGGGGAAGCTAATCAGCAAATCTTCCTTTCTTTTCTTCCAGGCCCTATTCATTGTTTTCCTGGGGACTAGTTTCCAAGCTATTGAAGTTTTCCTTGATCCCTCTCAACCTTCAATCAGATTTGAGGAAGTGATGATTTCCCCCTTGATTCTTTCTTTATGCTCACCCTTTTGAATTAAAGAGTTCAGTCAGGTCTTCACACAATACTTGGTCAGCTTAGCATTTGACACTTTGTGGTCTTAGACACTGGCCTAAAATGAGTTTGGATGCAGAGGTTCCCAAAATGGTTACCTTCATTAACCAAATCTCCCACAGGTCTGGGCAAACAGTTCTGGGTATAAGGTAGTCTGGTGCCCTCAGGATGTATCAGGAATCTTCAAGACTGAGAACCACATAGAGTAGATTTTACCCCAGTGAAATGATTCAAAGCTGAATCTCTACAGTTGAAAAAAAAAGGGGGGCAAAATTTAGCAACTTTATTAGAAAAGAAACTGAATCTGTAGACTTTAATTCCACAAATTCACAGGGAACCCCTTTTTTTCTTATACAACAAAATGTGCAAATCCTCATTTCTTTTTTCTTACCTTTCCTTTGCCTACTAACCAGAGTGATATAGGAATAGTTTTCTTTATAGGAAACGGGAGAGCAATGGCTTCTAGCTAAACACAGAAGGATACTTAGTAGATAAGTCATAGTCTTGCTAACCCACCCCAGTGATTACTAGGCTTTGTTTCCCCATTAACACACATGTTGGAGAACCAGACTGAATGTCATCTCAGGAGTCCTGAGATGAGTTGCTGGAGCATGGGTGAAGGAAAAGAGGAATACTGAAACATACTCTTTTAAGTTAAAAGGTTCAGCTTTTTAAATATTACTTTGATAGACTAGTACTTGCATGATAGCCATTTTGGTAACAACTTCCGGTCAAGAGTGGCCAGCCACCTCGTTGACCACCTTCCTCTAGTCTGTGAGGAAGTGGATGTCTGTGAGAATGGTGGTGCACATTCTGTTCCCCGCTACCAACAAAATGTGGAATTGTATTGTTCCTGACACATATTTTCCTGCTACCTGCTATAATATCAGTTATATTACGACACAGTTAGCCAAGACAGACGAGACATTGTGTTGGCTTCAAAGGTCTTCTTATTTTGCTTTTCCAACTTCCACTTAGGAGAGGTAGTAGCTGAAACCTGAGAAGGAGAAATGCTTCTAAGTTGGTAGGAAGCCTACAGGGACCGCCTACTTAATTATCATCTTTATGACCAGCGCTGAGAGAATCTAACACTACCCCAGTCACACAATAAATGTTAGCAGTAGCCATATAAAAAAGTTTCCTTTCCTTCTTCTTGTGGATTCCCTAGTGCCACAAAGGCACCCTTTTTTGTATACATTTTCTAAACAATGTGCTTAAGACAAATTTAAATACTTTTATTTACAAGCACCAGAAAGCAGCTGCTCAGCTTCAAATTATAGATCTTGGAGGGTGCCAGGGAAATAAACACAGAACCACGTAATGATTCTCATAAACAGTTGAATTTATCTCTTGGCAACTTTTCACAACACCTTCAGCAAACAGGGCACCCATGCGTGAAAGAGAAATAATCAGGCACATGCCCTTAAGTGACAGGCTGTAGCTTATAATAAGAAAGGCTGCCTTTTTATTCTTCCCCCCTCCCTATTACCCATCAAACCCCCACTCCCAATGCCATCTGAGAAATCCATCAGTATACAAATTCAAACAAATCTCACTCCCCCTGGAAACTCTGTTTCCACACCTCATGATCAAGTTTGCCCCCTGACAAATCTTCTGAAGATTCACTTCAAATGTATAAGGGGCTTGTGGGGGCAATAACACCATGTCATTTTCTTTCTTATTCAAATGAAAGATGGGGCCTTCTAAGGGTCTTTCCTGGCTCATCTGGGAGTAGTCGATACTACCTTTTGGATTTGAAAATGTCTTGAAGCTTGTACATGTCAGTAGACATTATGTATGGGGTCTCTTGTAAAGAACCAGTAGTTAGGCTAGCACTCTCTGAGCTCCAGATGGTGGCCTCCCTTCTTAGAGAACACCCAGTTTCAGGCTGGACAAGTAGCTGACCAATC
Source organism: Acinonyx jubatus (assembly GCF_027475565.1). Taxonomy (NCBI): domain Eukaryota; kingdom Metazoa; phylum Chordata; class Mammalia; order Carnivora; family Felidae; genus Acinonyx; species Acinonyx jubatus. The sequence continues at coordinate 47,303,484 of NC_069391.1, forward strand.
CTACAGTTTCTGAGTTTAATATACTACCCCAGCCGGTTAAGTGTCTGACTCTTAGTTTCAGCTCAGGTCATGATTTCACAGTTTCAAGCCCCATGTAGGCTGTCAGCACAGAGCCTGCTTGGGATTCTCTCTCTCCCTCTCTCTGCCTCTCCCCCACTAATGCTGTCTCCGTCTCTCTCTCAAATAAATAAATAAATAAATAAACTTAAAAACAATTAATATGCTACCTCAAATAGGACTGCAGGGGTTCATGACATGCCACCTCAAAACATGCTGCTTTAATATGTGGATTATTTTGAGCTGCAGGCACTTTTAATAAACAGCAAATGCAGGGAGGAACTGTTCTTGAATTTCCTTATCTGCCTAAAGACAGATACTCCAAAGGAAATCAGCTGTCACAAAACGCCTCCCCAGGAGTCTTATCAACCAGGAAAGATAGACCTTTGTCACAGGAGAGGAGATTGGAAGTTGACAACACACCCAGACAAACTTTGCTATAATTCTCTCATCCCTTCTTCTAAGGGCTCATTCATCTTTCCTAAAAATCGTAACTCTCCCTTCGGATGCCCATACCACTCCCCCTTTTTCCCTATTAACATGCTATTGAAGCCTGAATTCTAAGCCACCTCAGAGAGTTACTCTTTTTTCCCTGTGTATCTCCCATGTATGCATGAGGTATATATACTAATAAACTTCTGTTTTTCTCTTGTTAACCTGTCTTTTATTACAGGGTTCTCAGCTAAGAACTCAAAAGGGTAGAAAGAAAATTCTTTTTCCTCTGCTATAGTTGACACACAATTTAGTTTCATTTAGGTATGCTTATTTTAAGATGATAGCTACACAAGCTAATAGAAATGTCTAGTAGGGCATTGAGGAGACCCAGAAGAGAAATCAATAAGACATCTTTGGGATACATCCTGGATGAAGCTAAAATTTTAAGATGTTACTTATTTTTAACAGGCAACATTTACTGGCAATAAAGAAAGCTGAAACAGAGACTTGGAGAAGGTCTGAAGTTATGGAAATGTTGGGGCACCAGGGTGGCTCAGTCAGTTAAGCATCTGACTCTTGGTTTTGGCTCAGGTCATGATCTCACAGTTCATGGGTTCAAGCCCTACATCAGGATCTGTGCTGACAGTGTGGAGCCTGCTCATAATTCTCTCTCTCTCTCTCTCTCTCTCTCTCTCTCTCTCTTTCTCTCTCTCTCTGCCCCCACTCCCCAAAATAAATGAACAAACAAACTTTAAAGTTAGGGAAATGTTAAGAAAGGAAAATATAATTTCTTGAGTGCTTACCATCTTCTATACAAATATGCCCATTCTATTTCAGTTGTTATCAAACAGGGATGATTCTGCTCCCCAACCCAGGAGACATTTGTTAGTGTCTGGACACATTTTTGTTGCAACTAAGCTAGTGATCCTGGAATCTGGGAAGAGGCCAGGGGTGCTGCTACCCATCCTGCAATGCACAGGATATCCCTCAACAACGAAAATTATCTGGCCCAAAATGTCAATAGTGCTAAGGTTGAGAAATCTTGCTTCTGGCTGTAGGGAAAAAAATAGCGAGAGAAATATTCATGTGGCATTTTGGGGACAAGTTGTCACAAGAAGGAAGAACCTTTTGGGGAGAATGGCTTCAGGTTAAGCAAGCAACATTTTGTATTAAAGAGTTGCATTTCCTGTTACCGAATATAACAAGCACCATCCCTAAGGAGTTACAAAGGAAAATAAAAAGTGTCCACAATTTTCATAGAAAGAACTAAAGTTTAGCGGGTTTGGTGGGATGGCAGGTAACAGAGAACAAGAGTGAAAGCAATAAAAAATGGCTGGAGGTTAACAATTGAGGTCCATGGTGTTCTCTCTAATTCAACCACTACTTAGTAACTTTGCAGCAGACAAGACATATTCCCACTAATGGGTTTATTAGGGGTAGAATTGTGTCACCACCACCAAATTCATATGTCAGAATTCTAATCCTCCAGTTGCCCAGAATTTGCCCTTGTTTGAAGAATGGAGTTTTTACAGAGGTAGTCTGCAAGTTAAAATGAGGTCATTAGAATGGGCCCTAATCCAATATGCCTGGTGTCCCCTTAATAAGAGGAAACTTGCACACAGAGATATTCACAAAGGAAAGACAGTATAAAGAGACACAAAGAGAAGACAGCCATCTACAAGCCAATAAGAAAGGCCTGGAACAGGGGTGCCTGGGTGGCGCAGTTGGTTAAGCGTCCAACTTCAGCTAGGTCACTATCTCGCGGTCCGTGAGTTTGAGCCCCGCATCGGGCTCTGGGCTGATGGCTCAGAGCCTGGAGCCTGTTTCTGATTCTGTGTCTCCCTCTCTCTCTGCCCCTCCCCCGTTCATGCTCTGTCTCTCTCTGTCCCAAAAATAAATAAACGTTGAAAAGAAAAATTTTTTTTTAAAAAAAGAAAGGCCTGGAACAGATCCCTCCTTCAGAGCCCTTAGAAGGAACAAATCCTGCCAAAACCTTGATTTCAGACTTCTAGGCTTCAAAACTGTGAGACAATAAATCTCTCCTGTTTAAGCCACCAGTTCATGGTACTTGGTTATAACAGCCATAGCAAACTAGCAAACTCATATGGATCTATAGAGCACAGTAGCTTTTGACTCTAATGATAAACCTCTTTGACGGAACACCTGAAGGTAACTGGTTTCCTTCGTGCTGGACTTGGATAAAGACAAGAAGACTGCATGTTAAGCAGAGACAAGCAAGGGCACTATCTACTGTGGCCATTGTTCTGTGAAGATTGTGGGAAACTGTATGAAATTACTAAGTCACTGTTTTACATGTGTTCCCATAGTCAGGAATTTAGCAGTTTGGTAAAAGCAGAGTCTGAGCATCCCAATTTAAATCCTGACTCTACAAGTGAGTTTAAAAATACTGGTGAACTTCCCTGAGTTTCAGCAATTCCTGTATCATAGAAATAGTAGCTATGAAGTCCTTGTCTTAGTTCTCGGCACAGAAAGCTTACTACAAAACGTAGGTATGATTATTATATTTTTAAAAGCCCAGTACAGTGTATGGGAGTATGTGGTATGAGCCTAACAAATGCACATTTGTCCTAATTAATTTAATTTAAATCTTTTTTAACATTTATTTATTTTTGAGACACAGAAAGCAAATGGGGGAGGGACAGAGACAGAGGGAGACACAGAATCAAAATCAGGCTCCAGGCTCTGAGTTGTCAGCATGGAGCCCGATACGGGGCTTGAACCCAAGAATTGTGAGATCGTGACGTGAGTCGAAGTCAGATGCTTACCTGACTGAGCTAGCCAGGTGCCCCTAATTAATTTTATTTTTGAAATTTATTGAGTACTTTGGTAAGACCTGTGTTAGCACCTTCACATGTCTCCATTATCTCATGTAGTCACTATAATGCTATGAGATGGAGCCCCTGATTATTAGTTATGTTACTAGCTACATGATCCCCAAAATACATATGGAAAAACTGAGGCTTAGAAAGGTGAGTCATTTAGCCAAGCTCACTTAGCTAGTAAGTGGCTGAACCAGGCCAGGAACCCAGACCTACTTGACCCTTTTTCCCATTTTTTAACCACAACTACATGTATGTCCCTCTTCTTAATCAAAGAAATTGCTTCCTTATCAAGGAAACAAAAGGGGAGAATAATTCTGCAACTGTACTTGGAACCATAACAAGTGTAAGTTATCAAGAACTATGGTGTTTATCTGAGCAAATATGATATTTGACATGGGCTTGCCAAGCCCTACCTCTTACATGCTGAGATCTAAAGAAGGTGATCTGGTATTTAAGCTTGGGGAGAAAAACTTACAATTAGTTTTAGTAAAACATGGGAATTGTACCTCATGACATTTCCCAAACAACCAGACTAGTCACTTGGTGGGTTGAAGAGGGGTGGGGGGTAAGCATTGTGAGCTGAGGGAGAAAGGTCTCCTCCGCCACCCCCTCACCTTCTGGTGCAAGGGCACAGCTGGTGTGTTGGCCTGTGTTCCAGGCAATATGCTTTTCCTGACCTTAGGCTTTGGTCCATATGGCATTACCTCCCCAAATAGAAAAGGAAAGCTGTTTTGTTTTATTGAAAATTTGGTTCATATATACATAGTGTTGACAAAGGCATTATATGAGTAAGAACCATTTGTTAACTTGTAACTTAGCAAGATGCCCCTTTGGAGAAGGGAGAGGGCTTCAAGGAGCCAAGAAAGCGCCTGCTTGCTGTTTGTTCAATACTAATCCCCAAAAATCCACTGCCTGAAACCAGACAAAAGACAAATTACATGGCTGTTGAGGAGTTTATTTTTCCAGATGGCCAACCTGAAGCTATAGTTCACTTACAAATGAAGTCTCCTAATACAGAGAAATCCAGCCCCATCATGAGCTTAATAAAAAGCACAAAGTGTGCTTCTCAAACAAATTATTTGGAAATGTGGAAGGTGTTGGACAGAGTATATAAAACCAAGCCCTTGCCACATATTGAGTTTCATCTTTTATGTTTGGTCAGTTGGTAAGAAAACAAAGCTGTGAAAACTACTTTCCAATCGTCCCAGTGACTCCTGTTTATATTGGTCCAATTCTTCACAGACAGTCACTTGCCTTACTACCACACTAAGGTCAAGCTGTTTCTGTTTCTGGGTTTCCAGTGAGCTAATGTTCCATCCTTAATATTTCTCTATGGCAAGGAAATATCTATACTTATATAGATATACAGTACTTGGACATATAAGTAAAGTAGGAGAGTTATGTATTTATACATATATATCTCCCAGATGTATATGTGTGTGTATAGAGTTATATAGAAGATGTGTGTATGTATACACACACACACACACACACACACACACACACACACACCTTTCTTCTAGAGAAAGAAAGAAAAGAAAGAAAGAAAGAAAGAAAGAAAGAAAGAAAGAGGAAGAAAGAAAGAAAGAAACATGCTGGGTTTTGATTGCATGGGAGCAAATAGCAGAGAGTAAGCTGGAATAATGAAAGAAAAATCCATCATTCATCAAGTTTAGTTAATACAATAACTGTTTCCGTCAATTCAATTTTTCAAATCCGAGCTATATTGAGCAGGAGAGAGAAGAGGGATGGTGGAAAATGGTTAGGAATGAAAAGTCCAGTTGTCTTCATGATAATAAGATAGATAGTGATAGCGCTAGCCTTCATTTAATTAAATAAATGTTTATCGTCTATCGGGGAGTGGGCTAAGCAGTTTGCATATATTTGTGCCGTTGAACCTCACTGCAACACTATGGTATTGTAATTTCAATTTCATAGATGAAGAAACAGGTTTAGACGGTTGTTGTTCTGCTAGTAACTGGTGGTGGAATCAGGATTCAAAATCGATCAGTCCTACTCCAGGGATCTTTTGCTTAACTACTATGCTCTCATTTGCTTACCCATTCATGTATTCAACAAACATTTACTGAATACCTGCTCTGTGCCACACATTATCTAAATATTGGGCATTCAGAAAAAGACACTCCTCATTCACTGAGTTTTCCATCTACTGGGGGAGACAGTCATAAAAACATAAGTGCAATGTGGTAAGGTATGTTCTAGAAAGCTGTTGTGGAAGGGTGCCAAAGGCTCAAAATTAAGTGACCCCTGCTGACCCTTTGGAAGGGGAGGTGAAGAAAGCTCAGAGGCAAAAAATTAACCCCCAGAATACTTATCTTTCCTCTGCCTCAAAATCAAGAGAGATGTTCTCAATAGGATTTGTCTGCAAAAATAAATAAATAAATAAATAAATAAATAAATAAATAAATAATACTGATTTTCTCATTGGGTCTTCCCTAAGACTCCATTTTTAAACCCCATAAAATAGCCCTATTTAGAGGTAGGAAAATCAATCTATCTACAAAATTTGTCTTGTCTCTGTTCCAAATCCACAAACTCTCTTTAACTTGTAGGCCCTCATCCTCTATTTTTTAATACTTTCCTAAAGGATGTTCTGTTCTTCATCTTAGTCCCCATGAAGCTTAGCCTCCACTCTGCTATCAAGGTGAATTTGCTAATATGAGAAACTGACCATCCCACGTCCCTGCTAAATATCCTCCAGGGGTTCCATGTGACCATTACTAGAGTGTACAATTTGGCTTTCCGACTTCAGCTCTCTCCATGCTTCACCTTCAGGCAGTTGATACAGCCCATTAAACCTTGTAACGTAGGAGAGTTTATCCTCATTTGCAAATGGGGGAATAGAGGATCAGAGCAACTGAGTGACTCACTCAAGTTCATGCCAATAGAGAGCAGAATGACAGCCAATACTTACTGTCTTCCCCACTAGACTGTGAGCATTTGAAGACAAAAAAAACCTGCATTTTTTCATCTGCGTTTTACTGCTGGCACAATGCCAGACACTGAGTAGATGAATGAATGAATAAATGGCCCCGTGTTTCCAGTTCCACTACATATAAAATTTGGTTTTCAATTCCACTTTCCTTGCATCATATTCTCAGGCTGGCTGCATTTCATTGACTTCCTCAAATGCCTATTACAAAATAAAACCAGCTTTGAGTTCCTTCCCTCCCCAGGTTCCAAGTGGGAATTCCAATTCACTTAGCCTCCTCTCACCCACAGGTAGAAAGCCAAAGTATAAAATGATCATTCCAGGGCGTTTGTCATTTACTATTTGCAAAGTGTTGTCAAAATCTCTGAGATGTCGATATTGTGTGGGGCCAGACTGCCTCAATCCATGACCCAGCTCTGTCATTAAGTTGTATGACTTTTGTGCATACATGGCTAAATGTGTAGATTCTTAGCTGGAATGTATGGATGAATTGGAAAAGGGAGATGTTGCAACTCTCCTGGTTAAATATAGTGTAGTGACCACCTTAAAAGGTTCTTAGAAGAATAGATGAGTTAATGTATGTAGAATGCTCAGAACAGAAACTGGCACAGAGTAAGCATTCTGTGTTTGCTGTTACTAATATGATTTCATTTTACCCTTATGCCAGTGCTGCACTAGATGGTGTAAATATTATATTTCAATTTTACTAACAGGGACACAAAGGAAAGATTAATCACGTTCCAAAGGTCATTGAATTCTAATAACCAGAAACCCATTTCCATGAGGCTTTTGACTATGTGGTACACAGGAATAATAAGGGTACATGAGACAATGAAAGTATCTCTCTCTTGTTGGCAAGGTGAAGACGCCCCAAATGGGAACACCCCAGTAGGGTCCACAATTAAGTCCTTATCCCAGAGTTTTGCCTATAGCATTTCTGTTCATTGGATCTCAGGCCCTGAGGATGAAGCGAATAAAAGAGTTTTGGGGAGGGGTGCTTGGGTGGTTCAGTCGGTTGGGCGTCCGACTTCAGCTCAGGTCATGATCTCACAGTTCATGAGTTTCAGCCCTGCGTCAGGCTCTGTGCTGACAGCTCAGAGCCGGGAGCCTGCTTTGGATTCTGTGTCTCCCTCTCTCTCTGCTCCTCCTCCGCTCGTGCTCTGTCTCTGTCTCTCAAGGATGAATAAACGCTAAAAAAAAAAAAAAAGAGATTTTGGGAAAATAATTTATTTTATAAGTGGTTGTTGTTAATCACAAAACAAATTATGAGTAGATAGGCCGAGGTCAGTATATATCAGTCTCCCTTTTTGCTACTATTTGCTAGCACTTTATACACATTGGCTTATTTAATACTATTTTACAGATGAGAAAACTGAGAGACTATGGCTTCATATGAGTGGGAACAGGATTCAAACTGAAGGCTATGAGGTTTGCAAGTCTGTTCCCTAACCAGTTTTCTACCAAATATATAATCATCAAAACAGTTCAAAGCTCATGTTTGAGTACAGAGAATTGAAAAGCATTGTATTTATACCTCTTCCTTTCAATGTAAAGATTCTATAAAGTGACTGACCACTTCTCCTGTCCTGTTTGATCTACCTGCTCATACTCATGCTTCAACAGATTTTTTCAGTGCCTAATACAAGGCTATAAGCTTATGCTAACTCTCAAGCTAATAAGAATGCTCCTTGCATTCTAATCGGAATGTCATTTGAAAGGAACAATACGATCCAATGTGATTTCTGCCATTACACCATCAAAGACATTGTCTCCGTTGATGAGAGAAACTGCCAACATAAACTGAATGATAGATGTGGCCAAAATTATGGAGGACTGAGATGGTTTTTTCACTCATTAATATATCCTGAAAATCAATTTTTTTTCAGGAATAATTATGGAGATAGAGGAGATTTCTTAATGATTGAAGGTCTTTCAGAGGCTAGAGACATACAAAGGACCATCCACCCCAGTTGCTCAGCTTTCTTTCAGAAATAAATGCTCACGTCCAGCGTCATGTTGCACTGATAGATTATTCTTAGAGGATAAGGAAGATGAAAGTCCCGACAAAGAACACGAAGAGTCTTTTGAACTGGTAGGCAAAAATGCAATATATGTCCAGAATAATCAATGTCTGGTACTGCAAGCTAACCTTCATTAGCAGAGACTCATCGCTTCCGAGTTGGAAGGTGCCTCTGAAGACAACTTATCAAATCTTTACCTCTTTCCTCCTACCCACTCTATTTACCACAAATAAACCATGAATCTGTCTTCTGTACAATATTCTTTACATGAGGTTTTCCACCCTCTGCGGTCCCGCTGCAGTAATGTTTGATACTTGAAGGCAATCGGTGAGTAAGAACTGGTATTTCATCTTGGGACTTTTGAGTAAGAAACAGGCTAAAATGTACCCGAGGAGATTTTACTGGCAGCAGTGCTCATACATTTAATAGACAGACAAAGGGTCTCTCAAATCAACACTGTGCCTTTTCTTTTCTCTGTTTCTTATCTTCCTATCCTAACTCTACCTATTAATTATGGCTCTCTCTTAACCACCAAGAAGCTTTTATTTTTTTTTAATTTTTTTAATGTTTATTTATTTTTGAGAGAGAAAGAGACAGAGTGTGAGAAGGGGAGGGGCAGAGAGAGACAGGGAGACACAGAATCCGAAGCAGGCTCCAGGCTCTGAGTTGTCAGTATAGAGCCCAACATGGGGTTCAAACCCATGAACCGCAAGGTCATGACCTGAGCTGAAGTCAGACACTTACTGGACTTAGCCACCCAGAAGCCCCCTGCCAAAAAACTTTTAATGATTATCCCAAACCTACTATATGTCCTTTCCGAATTCCTACATTCAAATTCCAATGTTCCACAAAAATATAGTATATTCCTCAGGTTAAAAAATTGTTTGCACTATGTCTATTGATGTCTTATCTTTTTCTTTTATTCTGCCCTAGTAACCCTCAGTATGTGAGTAGCCTCATGCAGGGAAAAGAGAGAGTCTTCAATAAATGCTTAAAGTTGGAAGTTGTGATTTGATGGAGAAAGATTCAATAACTTAACCTAAAAATCTTCATAGAGCTCAAAATTCTCACACATTGGGGAGCCTGGATGGCTCAGTCAGTTAAGTGCCTGACTCTTGATTTTTGGCTCTGGTCATGATCTCACGGTCATGAGAACACACTGAGGGTTGCTGGGGGGGGAGTTCGGTGGGGGGTGGGCTAAATGGATGATGGGCATTGAGGATGGCATTTGTAGAGATGAGCAGTAGATGTTATACGTAAGTGATGAATCACTGAATTCTACTCCTGAAACTAATATTGAGCTGTATGTTGACTAATTAAAATTTAAATTAAAAAAATTTACAAACCTCAAAAACTATTAAATTAAATTTAAAAAACTAAATAAAATAAATAAAAGATCCTGTCTCCCTTCCCCCATTCGCTTGCTTTCTCCTTCTCTCTCTCTCTCAAATAATAATAATAATAATAATCCCAATCCATTAACCATTCCTTTGGCATGTCTCGTTAAAACTATTTAAAACCAAACATTTTCATGTGAAGTAGAGAATCACATATTATGCTCAGTCATTAAGTCATCAGTAGGGGTGAATTTGTAGACTCACTACTCACTGATCAACAAAGCCCTAGGTAACTGAAACTCAGAAGTAACAATTACAACAGTTAAAAGCTAATAAAATGCATTTGAGTGTGTTCCAGGAACAATCTGGTTGCTTCACACGCATTAACTCATTTAATCTTTACCACAACGCTATGAGATGAGTTCAGTAATTAAATATTTTATAGTAAACTAAGGCACACGGACACTAAATAACTCAGACATATTTATACAGCTTGTAGATAAGGGGGCCAGAATTTGGTTGCAGATAGTCTGATCTTAAAACCCATGCTTTTATCTACTACCTTTTACTGCTAATTAAGTTTGGAGAAAAAAAGAGGTATCAAAGTCCTGGACTCTTGAGTTTTTCACCAAGAGGGAAAGATTTGAGTAATACCATGAGTGGTTAGAAGGCATCATAAAATCCTTATGTGGATAGCCAGCAAGGCCTGCTGTTTGCTTTATAACTAGTACTGAACAGTTCTGATTGGTTTCATTCACCCATCCATCCAACAAACACTTACTGAGCATTCATCATGTCCCAGGTGCTGTGCTAGATAATAGGACATAAAAATGAGTAAAACCTGGTTCTTTGTCTCAAGGAATTCATTCTTACAGTGTAGCAAACATTAAAAAGTTAAAGCTTAATATAAAAGAAATGCACTAAAGCCAGATCGGTCAATTGGTTCTTCTGTGTGAGGGGATCAGGAAGAGAATCTACATGGAGGTAATGTTTACAAGTATTTTGAAGGATGAGTCCAAATTCTCTAAATGAAGGAGAGAAAAGTCAAGGCAACAATAATAAAAGGCAAATCTGAGGCCTAAAGAGAAGACATTACAAAATATCTTCAGAAAAATACAAAATAAGTAAGGTCCATAGAAGAGAATGGTGGTTGACCACAAGAAGGCAGGCTCAGCGCCAGTTCGGGAGCTTGGTGTCCAATCAGATTTGGACCTGATTCTCTGTGCAGTGGAGAGTCATCAAGGTTGATAATCAAGGAAATGAATTTTGTGTTTCAGAAAGGCTATTCTAGAAGCAGTGTTGACTATAGGAGGAAACGAATAGAGCTGGGAGAGGGAGCCTAGTGAAACAGCCATGGCATTGGGACAAGACACTGAATGAGGTCAGGGAAAGTGGGAGCAGAAAAGGCCAGGAGCTGATATGACAAACTTTTGAATTAAAATTAAAATTGGATGGCAAACCAGGAGCGGCTTAGGGATAGGAAGCAGCCCGATTAGATTTCTAGAATTTATGACCAGGTTGAATGATAATGATGAACATTGACCCATGAAACACAGTTTGAGCAAGCCAAGAAAAGGAAAATGAATCATAATTATACCCATTTATTGTGATAGCTTTTTCTGTTATTCCAGATATAGATTCAAACTGCTCTATTTTTTTAAAGAAAACAAACTATTTATTTAATTTTAGGTCTCCTAAATACGGCAATGTCAAGATAATGTATTTTTATGTTTTAAAAATGATAATAATCTATTTGATATTGAATGCTGCATAATTTTTTCATTTAAGAATTTATTTTTTCCAGCTTTATTGAGGTATTCTTGACAAATAAAAATTGTATATATTTCAGGTGTACACTGTTAAGTTTTGCTATTTGTAAACACTGTGAAATGATTATAACAATCAAGCTAGTTAACATGTTCATCACTTCACTTAGGTTTTTCTTTTGTGTATGGGAAGAACATTTAAGGTCAACCCTCTTAGGGGAACACTACCAAACTCATTTTACAAGGCCGTCATTACCCTGATACCAAAGTTAAAGATACTACAAGAAAAGAAAACTACAGGCCAATATCCCTGATGAATATAGGTGCAAAAGTTCTCAACAAAATACTAGCAAATTGAATTCAGTAACACATTAAAAGATCACACACTATGTTCAAGTGAGTTTCACCTTTGGGATTTAATTCACTCACAAATCAATAAATATGACACATCACATTATTGGAATGAAAGATAAAAACCAACTGATCATCTCAATATATGCAGAAAAAGCATTCAACAAAATACAGCATCTTTTCATGATAAAAACTCTCAACAGAGTATGGAGGGAACACACCTTATCAGGGGGAAAGCTCCTTAACATTGATCTTGGTGATAATTTCTTTGGATATGACACCAAAAGCACAAAAGACAACAAAAGCAAAAATACACAAGTGGGATTGCTTTGAACGAAAAAGCTTCTGCACAGTAAACAAACAAATAAAACCAACAACAACAACAACAAAAAAAACAATCAACCAAATGAAAAGGCAACCTGAGGCAATCCTAATGAATGGGGAAAAATATATGCAAATCATATACCTGATAAGGGGCTAATATACAAAATACATAAGGAATTCATGCAATTCAATATATAACTTCTTAAAATTGAAATGCAGGTCATTGACCATAAGAAGTATGTTGACTAATTTAATAACAGTGTGCCATGTGATTACAGCTATGTAGCCTTCTAGAAACACCAGGTTGTTCAGAGTGGGATCCAACTATAGCATAAATGAACTGTATCTAAGAGACTGGGTCAATTCTATCTTCCCAGGTATTTATGCGTACTTGCATAAATTATGCATACTAGGACAACTATTGAAATCTTACCCAACTGTCTTCAAACAAACCAGTGATACAAACTTTCAGCTATCTACTTACAAAAATTGTTTTGGCAGGGGCGCCTGGGTGGCTCAATCAGTTAAGCGTTTGACTCTCGGTTTCAGCTCAGGTCATGACCTCACAGTTCCCGAGTTTGAGACCTGCGTGGGGCTCCGTGCTGACAATGTGGAGCCTGCTTGGGATTCTCTGTCTCCCTCTCCCCCTTTGCCCCTCCCCGACTCGCTCTCTATCTCTCTCAAGGAAATAAATAAACTTAAAAAAATTGTTCTGACAACTTTAATCATACACACACACGCACACACACATACACACATTTAAAACAACTCACTGAAGGGAAAGTCTTTTCTTAAAGTTTTAAAATTTTGTGCTATTTATTGTAGTGGTTACATTAATGTTCTATGCCCATTATTCCTGGTGTTTACTTAATGTTAAGATGCCCAATCTTTGCCATCAGTGGTAGAAACAAACTGAATATCACAGTCATGCCAATAGAGAAACACCCTCTTTTTTGGGGGGGGGAAGTTTCTAAATTTCCAGTCCAAGAGCTATAACATTTATGAGAACATTATTTATATCCTTAACCAATTATACTCAACAGAGTTGGCCCAGGGATCCATGAAATCACCAACTATCATACCATTCTCTATGAAGCTTAAAAATACATTGTCTCACAATGAAACTTTGGAACTTTACTTTCAAGAATTTGGAAACTTGCCTATTTCTATCAGACAACTATGATGGAATAAGTAAATGACTGAAGAAGAACAAAAGGAAGAATGAAAGGGTAAGCTTCACTGCAAACAGTAAAAATAATCCTAAGAAGCAAGCTTAAGCAAATGATTATGGTTCTTTTGTCTTGTTTCTAAAGATGTAACACTTTTGGAATCTTCCTGGGATTTTCCATCTTCTCTTCTCTCACAAAACAAAAACAGATGCAAACAAACCACCTACAATCTATGCTTTAATTTTGAGGGAGTTTGAGAGTATAGAATGAATAATTATTTTACATAGGGAGTTCACTATGAAAGACAACATTTTGATGTATTTATTCAAATTGAATGTGTTTTCTGAAAACAGCATTATTATCTCCTGGTGTTAATATCTTATGATGTATTTAATTGCATGTAGCTCAGTAGCATTCATGATCATTTGACAGCTGGCCAGCACAAGCTCTTGGTTTTTCAAAGAACATTATGTGCTCTGATAATCTTTATACTGAATTGTTCGTCTGACAGAAAATGAAAATATATACCTGTATCTTTTCATGAGTTTCCTGTTGCTTTTTCTGATCAGGAGAAACTGCCCTGAGTTAACCAATAAATTGGCAACCCCACTAGCTCAGAAATACTCCCCTGGGGTTATCTGCATTAAATTAGCATTGCTGGTAAATGCTTTCAAGAAGACTATACAATTATGGCCAGATGAACACATTCCTCATACAATTTCAGGATTCATATTAGTCTCCTAACAACCTAGAAACCAAGATCATAATTACTGACTGCCATTTCCCTCCATTGTCCAGGTAACTGGCCCTCAATATATGACCAATTTGAAACCTGGGAATCTTGGGAGAAAGCATCAGGTCTGCTGTTGGGAGATTGAATTCAAGTGCAGCCCCGCTCCCTGAACACTCATATTCTTCTTTCCTCTTTGTGCTATTTGTTCGTCTCTATTGTGCAGAGCTATCGTTTTATGCACACATTCTGTGTTAGATTTTCTACCCGATTGAGCTTGAAAAACCAAAGCTTAAGTACTAAATGTTTCCCTAAGGCCTGAATGGACTTAAAAGGACATAGGTGCAAAAAGAAAAGAAAGGAAAATAGGGGGAGAAAACACGGCTTGTTAAGTTGTTGCAATAATCTCATGCTGAGAATAAAGACCTTTAGAGTTAAGAGAATGAAAAACACTCTTCTAAATAGATTGCTTGCTTTTGTTGCACAGGTGGCAGGGCCTGGAAATATAAGATACAGGGAACAGCAGGGCAACCTGCTAGCATTTCATTAAGCTTAAAAAATAGTAGAATGGTGGAGTGGTTTCTTCCCGCTTTACAAGGGACACAGGCTTCTTGACAACTTGGACTTCAGGGTGCTAGTTTGCTGGTGCGTTTTCTATCAGGCATTACTCTGAGGAAAGAATACCTCTCCCTACACTGTGTAGAGATTTACCTCCTCTTCCTTTTTTAAAATAAAGCCTTTCGCAGGGAGCGTGAATTTGTGATCATCATTGTTTTGGATTTGCTATCAGTTAGTTACTCTCGTGCTTTTAATGTTAAGTCAGTACCATCTACTTGATAACACAACTTTGGAAAATATGCTATCTCTGAACACTACCACTTACAGTTACACAAGGGTAATTGCCATGACATTGGGCTATCCCTTTGATTCAGAAACGACATCACCCCTGTCAATAAATGAAGAGTAACTGAAAAGCTTCTTCACAGCAAAGGAAACAATCAACAGAATGCAAAGACAACCCATGGAATGGAAGAAAACATTTGCAAACCATATATCTGACAAGGGGTTAATTCCCAAAATATATAAGGAACGTCTACAACTCAATAGCAACAAAAAAACAAAAAGCAAACAAACAAACAAAACCCCAAACCAAACAACAAAACAAAATCAAAACACTTAAAAATAGACAAAGGATTTGAATCAACATTTCTCCAAAGACATACAAATGGCCAACAAGTATATAAAAAGATGCTCGACGTCCTTAATGACCAGGGACATACAAATCAAACCTACAATGAGACATTTGCTGTATATATTTGTTGTTGCTCCATAGCTTTCTAAGGCTGGGCCAGGGAAATGAGTCTATGTAACACCATCTTTTGAGAATCAGACCTGATGCCCAGCTACTTCCAGGCATTCTCCTTGGTAGGGCCAAGATCCACTGCCTCCGGTTCCAATCAGCTCTATACATAACAAAGGTAGCTCTCAGTGATTGCAGTATAGGACCCAGAGGTACTAACAAAAGTTCACATTTTTCCTAGGTGCTCATCAGCAGACTTTTCTATCCATCACAGGGGACCAGGGTAAATCATGTCTTCCCAATAGCCCCACAGAGATAAGCAAATGAAAACTAAAAGAGATCTTGAGATGACTTCATTATTAATATTCAAAGTAAACATTCAAATTTCAAATAGTTTATGACCCAGGAATCCTGGCAGAGTTTAGAGAAAGCCCTTAACCAATTTAAGTAATGACATTTTTTTTTCCCCAAATTTCCAGCTAGGCACATTTTATTTACCCTGTTGTGCTAGAATATTAGGTATTAGATGAATTAGGGACTTCATAGCCAAATCAATGATTATGATAACTAAAGATGGGAGGAACATTTTTTTTTATTTTTTTTAACGTTTATTTATTTTGAGACAGAGAGAGACAGCGCATGAACAGGGGAGGGTCAGAAAGAGAGGGAGACACAGAATCTGAAACAGGCTCCAGGCTCTGAGCAGTCAGCACAGAGCCCCACGCAGGGCTCGATCTCACGGACAGTGAGATCGTGACCTGAGCCGAAGTCGGATGCTTAACCGACTGAGCCACCCAGGCACCCTTGGGAGGAACGTTTTAAGAAAGATGGCTTTTCGGGGCACCTGGGTGGCTCAGTCGGTTAAGCGTCCGACTTCGGCTCAGGTCATGATCTCACAGTCTGTGGGTTCGAGCCCCGCATCAGGCTCTGTGCTGACAGCTCAGAGCCTGGAGCCTGCTTCAGATTCTGTGTCTCCCTCTCTCTCTCTGTCCCTCCCCCACTGGCACTCTTTGTCTGTCACTCTCTTTCAAAAGTAAATAAGCATTAAAAAAGAAAGACGACCATTTTAGAAGGGCTAAACCACACATTCTATATGAAGAAACATTAGAATCTATTTTCTAGTCTTTTTGAAAGCTCTTAATGGCTTCAGATTTTAAAAAAGAAAGCTCCCGCATTTGTAACCAGTGAGCAGCACCTTCTGCGACACTACTACAAATGCACCTTGTTGGGAAATGTAAGACAAATTGTATGCCTACTTTCTCACTTGTGCCTCCTTGAATAATATATGGACCATACAAATCAGTTTGGGAGATGATGTTTCCCAATTTGTTTTGTGACACAGATCTGATGATATTAGCTCATTCTGATCTGTGAGATCAAGAAAGCCCTTTCTCTACCTCCACTGCCTTTTCCACTTTTTTTTCAGCCTTGTTATCCTTATGCTGAAGTGTTTCTTTTCCCCAGATTCTGCCTTCAAGTTTCTTCTCTTCCACAAAAATAGTGGGTTTTTGGTTGTTGTCGTTGATCTCATGTATTCCTCTGGTTTCAACTAGCACTTCAAGCGTTGTAAGTACACATTTGGATGTTTCACACCTGACTTTCTTTTTAAGTTCTTTATTCATAAAACCACCTGCTTATCAAACTCCTGAGCCTACTAATGCCAGATGTATCTCAAATCAAGCGTATCCTAAAAACTAAACTGACCATCTTCTCTCTCCTTCCCCAAATGTGATTCTCTTCTTGTGTTCTATATTCTCTCCTACTTTTCAAGCTAGAGACTTTAGAGACTTTAAGTCCACCCTGATTCATTCTTATCCCTTAATGATGCATCCATTTGGGAACCAGTTTCTGTAACTGAAAAATCAATGGAAAACATCTCTTTTTCTAGTTCCCTACTCCTATTTGTGTCCGAGTTCGTCATAAGCTATTACGAGAGCTTCTGCCCATTTCTGATATTTGCAATGCCACTTACTTCTAGTAATCATTCACATAGCTACCCAACTGATCTCTCTCAATACAGAAATGATTAGGTCAATTCTTGGGGTAGGAGATTGTAAAACTCAAAAGTACGCTAGAAAATGCTCTTCACCATCTGCCTAAATGTGCCCTTCTACGATCATCTCCCCATTCCCCTGATTTTTACCTTACATTCCCTTGCTAACAGTTGGTTTACCTATATTACCAAATTGTGCATTTACTATGTCATTGATGGTAGTTGTTTATCTGTACATGTGGCAGATTAAGAAGGGACACAACATGTCCGGGAGTCTACTTCTCCTCTCCTTGAATTTTGGCATGCAGCAGAAGTGATGCTGTGCCAGTTTTGAGGCCCAGGTCTTAAGAGACTTCCTCTTCTTGTCTCTTGGAACATACGCTTTTAAAACCAAGGGGCCATGCTATGAGAAAGCCCAAGCAGTTTTACTGAAGGGATTCCAGCTGGAAGCCCTGATCGATCTACCAACCAACAAACAGCCAACAAATTGTCAAGTCACCCAGCTGAAGCCACACTGAGTAGAAATAAGCTGTCCCCATCAAGTCCTGCTCAAATTGCAGACTCATGAGCAAAATCAATGATTATTGTTGGTCAAAGCTGAGTTTTGGGGTGTTTTGTTACACGGCAATATCAGAAACAGTACCAAAAACATTTCCATCTTTCTCTGCCTAATGCATTTTTCCCATTCCTAAAGATACGACTCAAATGTTATCTCATATAAGAGTATGAAGCCTTCCCCAACCTGCCGAGGCAAAATCAATTACTTTCTGTTCTTCTCCAGCCCTTACTATATCGTCTTGTAGTGATTAATGTCCACTCCAAAAAAGTGTTGTAAATTTTTTTTGAGTAGGATCTGTGAGCATTAATCTCTGTAACCTAGTGGCTAAAACAATAGAATTACTTGAACATTTGTGATGATTCCTATACTGTGCTAACATCTTTTAATTTTATTTTAGTTCCACAAACACTTATTGGGCACTGGATGCCTGGAAATACGTTATTTGATAAGGATGCATTGTGAATAGCCTGTAGATTCCTGCCCTTGATAAGCAAATGGGCCACAGAGCTATACCAAAACACCTTCACTGTGGTAGATGGCCCAGATTTCTGGGATGTCAACCAAGCGCATGCCTAAGGGCTCAAATAGTTTCAGAGATCTTACTGGAGAAAAATACTGGTCTTTCTACTGGCCTCCATGATTTCCAGGAAGAACAGGTGGTCACTGGCCAAATGCCTGGCAAACAACAACAACACAACTCTAACTGGATGCTTAAAAGTTCCACAAGAAAATTAAAAGTCTTCTTCCTAAATGTCTAGTATCTACAGTCTTCAAACAACACAAAATATTTAAGACTCGAGGCTCTTATCTCAGAAATAAGCCATGAAAAATCTATGACCCAAAATATTCCAAAGACTTACTTCATATATGTGATATTTGAGAAAGACAGTGTATTAGACATGTTAAGCTTTTGTTGTTCTCAATTCTCTCCGGTTTGGGTTAAGCGTGTGATCCTGAAAGCACTGTTGAAGGGATAACATGCACCAACTAGGATTTAATATCATGTCCCCATGTTTATAAAAGAAAAATACAATGATTTGAATTGAGTTAGACTTTTATAAAAAAAAAATCAGTTTGCATCATTTTATTTTTCAGACTGTTAGCTCTTTCTGGTATTGAGACTTTGTCTTACTTGTCTGTAAACTTCAATATCTAGTAGAGTGTCT
The DNA here is from genome assembly GCF_027475565.1 of Acinonyx jubatus. NCBI lineage: Eukaryota > Metazoa > Chordata > Mammalia > Carnivora > Felidae > Acinonyx > Acinonyx jubatus. The sequence continues at coordinate 47,322,488 of NC_069391.1, forward strand.
GATCATATAGTAGGTGCTCAACAAAAGAAGAAAATCAATTAATTGGACTTTGGGCTAGTAAATCTATAAGGACCAATAAGTTTACCTTTAGTTCAGTGTCAGTAAAAATGCTATCGCTGCTCTGAAAATTGTGTGTGTCCTCTTCTCTGACAAATAGCACTACATATGACAACAGTTTTCACTTTTGTCTTAGCTGTCAGGAAACTCCAGACTAAATTTTGTGCCCTACCATAACTTTTGCCAGAATACCAAAAGCACAGAATTGTGAGGAAATTACAGTGCATTCTTATTCATTTATCAAAACATACAAAAACAAACATTGTTAGCCTGACGCTAGTCGCCAAATGTGCTTAAATGTAACAAAATTGCATTGCACCTAAAATAACCTATAATTCCCAGTGACATCCTTCCCTCACCCTTTTCCATAAACTCAGGCCAATGAGAGTTTATCTTTTGTATGTTCCAACTTAATCTGGCTTTAGGAATAGAATCCAGAACAGAACTAAGAATTCTAAAAGCCAATGTGTTAAGTACTTCTAGGTAGAGTGGCGGCCGGGTGGCCCAGTCGATTAAGCGTCTGACTTCGACTCAGGTCATGATCTCGCGGTTCATGAGTTCGAGCCCCGCGTCGGGCTCTGTGCCGACAGCTCGGAGCCCGGAGTCTGCTTCGGATGCTGTGTCTCCCTCTCTCTCTGCCCCTCCCCCGCTCATGCTCATGCTCTGTCTCTCTCTCTCTCCCTCTCAAAAATAAACGTTAAATTTTTTTTAAATATTTCTAGGAAGAAAGTGTTAATTGCAAATGTACAGATCCTTTTTGAGGACCAGATGGACTATACGGACAAAGTTGCATATCTGCATAGCTTGTTCCACATTAGAGGGGACACGGGAGGGGCTGTAACAGAGTGGGACCTTCAAGACACTTGAAAAGCTTGACGTCAGTATTTTCTTCGATGGTACTGGCATGCTGTTTTCCCAAGGAGAAAGAACCATTCCAACAGAAGCAAGTAAGATCATGGTCTCCAAGAGGCAGACAGATGGTAGTGTTGGTCTTTGCAACATTAATCTCACAAAAGCATAAGGCTCAAAAATAATCCTGATGTTAGCAGCTGTATATAATTCGGTACTTGTGGTGGCTCACCGATAAGGAATGATAATCTCTCCTCCCTTATAAAAGGGATAAATCTGAGTTTGTTTGCACAGACTAAGGTTACTGAGAAGGCCTGAAGTATAGAGAGCTCATAAGCTTATTTGGTTACAGATATGATCTTTAACTTTCCCTAGCCTGAGAAGCCAAAAATAAACATTTCATAACTTTTAATGTGTGGTTAGCAAATAGAGCTGGCCCACGGTCGTGTCCCCGTAGCCCGGAGTCCTGGACGGAGTCAGCTTTAGCTGGATGCCTGTGGCTGCCTGCTTAGAGCCTTCCCCTGTAGTTTCAAAAGAACAGGGTCTTTTTTATCCGCTTAGCTCAGTTGCTATAAACACTTGCTGTATGTTAAATGACTTCTCAGGTCCATCCAATCCGATTTGCACATCATTAGTCTGTGTAGGATGAAATGGATGCCTTTGGATATTTAGTTTTGTTAAATACTGAGCCCTTTGTAAGTGAAAAGCCCTTCATATAAAATATTACATCAGGCTTGGCTAACATTCCTGTTCCATGAATCACTGGTACCTCCAAGTTGTCCTTGAGATTTCAAATGCACTGTAGATGCTTCCAGACACGTACTGTACTTCTTTTTTTGTTTGTTTGTTTATTTATTTCTGTTTTGATTTGGATGCCAACTCTGCTATGAAAGAGCAAAATTTAGCATCAGAGCAAATGCCCTTCATGTACATCAAAAGGGAAAAGAAAAGCAGCATTAAAGCCTCGAGAGGAAAACGCTAGTCTAAATGCCAGAAAAATTCACCATAGATCCTTGCTTTGCCCTGACTCACCACACTAATGTTCAGGGACCAGCACTCACCTTTTCTATTTCTCACTGGTGATGGCCACATTAGTACCTGCTACAAGCCTCTCCCTACAGGCATTCAAGTTCGGGTTAAAAAAACAAAACAATAAATAAGCAATGAGCTTAGTATTTCATACGTACTTGTGAATTTTGCATTTTGATTTCGAGGGAGCTCCTGCCCTAATTGCTGATAATTACCAATAGGACTGCTGATCACTGTTAAAAACGACATTCTAATTAGAACAACCAACCATCGGTGCTTTGAAGGCTGCCACTGTGATGTTATCACAACGAGGCAACTGTGACGCTTCATTGCCCTTTCTGTGATGCTGCGGATCTGGGCTCTACCTTCACTGAGCTGTCACAGAGGTGATGAGTTGCCACTGTGGCAGCCGCACAAGGGGAAAAAGCTTGACAATGCAAACCGTATCACTGTCATTTCTTGGGAATACCCCAGTACCCTTTTGCTCATGAAGTTTGCCAGCTACCATTAGACGCTAGCCATCAGGCCAAGCACATCTAGAACTCTCACCAAATTTCAGCTCCTGTCATTCTGCCTGTAGTGTTGCTGGTAGCAGATTTTAGCTGGTAAGATGCCGGGACCAGTTGCCGCGGCTGCTTTCAAATGATGGTCTGTTTTGCGCCAAGAACGTTTCTACAGCCCTTGGGTCAGAATTGTATTGGGCGAGGTTGAGCTTTTGTTAAGATTAAAGAAAAGGGGGGTTCTTTGATACTTCTTGAATGTATTTGATGGTAAGAGTTTAAGATTGGTGTGTGTCTAATATTATTAAATTCCAACATAGCCCCATAAAAGAGGATTTCTTCATCTTTGCTTTACCAATACAGAAACTAATCTCACAGGGGCCTTGTTAATTTCTTTCTTCCAGAAAATATTTTAAATAAATTACTGAAAGTGTGACAAGAAGGGTAACCGCCTTTCGAGTGAAAATTACCGAAACTGCGGCAGAATGTTTTTTAATCCAAAACGTTGCTGAGAAACTAGAAACGGGAGAAATTCCTGCGTGATAGAAAGCCAGTGGGATTATGGCTCAGAAAAACAACACCAGAGAAACGCACAATGTTTAAAACCCATAGAGGTGAGAAGTGTCGTGGAGCTAGGAGTGACTGGGAGATCTTCAGAGCCAGAAGCGATAGACACAGGACATCACATTTGGCCCTGGATGAGGCTGCAGGTGAGTTTTTGGAGAACCACGGGGAGCAATGGCATTTGCACCCTGGTTAAAGCCAGGATTATGGGCACTGAGACGAAAGAGGCAGGACATTGCCCCAGGTACCCCCGTGCCCAGAAGACGGCTGGTGGGAAACCCAGGAGTGTGTTTCATAGCTTGCCCACAATCTGGAAGCAATCCAAATAGAAATATCGTCCATAGACAAGTACAGGGGGAATTCCAAACACAGGGATGACTGCGTAACTAAAAATCACGAAGCTCAACATGGAAGAGACAACAATTTTCCATAAAATAATGATAAATTCAATACGATGCCAGTCAAACTCATGATAGGACTTTCATATGGAACTAGACAAGGCTACCTGGGAGGGACAGTTGGGATGACTTTGCCATAACAAACACCAAAGCAAACTGTGACGCTATGACCATGCAAGGCAGTTTATTAGCACAGGGATAGACAAAGAGATCAATGGAAAAAACTGGAGGATCCAGAAGAAGAGGCGAATGTGCATGTGTGCACATGCACATTAGTGTGTGTATCAATATATGAGAGAAAATGGCAATTTAAGTGAGCAGGAAAAGTTTGGATTATTTACAAAGGGCAACTAGCCCTTTAAGACTAAATTAGAACCCTACTGAGCACCATACATAAAATAAGCTACAGAATGATTAAAGTGCTAATGCAAATAACATTTAAAAAAATTTTAAATAGAATAATGGTTTTTTAATCTTGAGGAATGAGGAAAGGGCCTCCCACAAACTAAAGAAAATAATTAACAGAGAAACTATATAAAAATCTTCAAATTTCTTTTTGGCAAAGAGCGTAACAACAACAGCAGTAATAAGAGACACTATTGAAGAAAATATTTGCAAAAAAGTTTAAGGGACAAGTAATAATGACCGTTGTATAGCAAGATCTCCCACATTGTTAGGAAAAGAGGCAATGGTAAGAAATTAGATAAAAGATGCAAGGAAAGAATTCAAAGAACGACAAACTGTATACTACATATAGGTAAAATTATGCCAAACCTTAGTAGCAATCAGGTAAATTGAAACTGAAACAACATCAGAATAGTTTTTTCTCCACAGGGTGTACAAACTTTGGAAGTTTGCTAATATTTGTTTTGGGGAGGGTATAAAGGAATGGGTACCTTTCAAAACCCATTGGTGGGAGTCTGACGTCACAAACCATTTTCAGAGGGTATTTTTGTCAATATCTATCAAAACTGAACAATTCTGGAAGCCCCTATGCATGATCTTTCCCTCTATATATTTAGCCTATAAGGAATTCCTATTCACTCAAAGATTCATGTGTAAGAAAGTTCGTTGTTGCATTGTTCTAAAGCAAATAAATCAAAGCAATCAAATTGCTGTCAGGATAAGTAAATAGACCATGGCATGTCAGTTTTATGGAATACATTACACTTATAAATCATGACGTATATCTGTATAGACCGACACTAAAGAGTCACCTGGATAAACGCTTAAAACAATAATCCATCTCATAATGTGTAAATGTTTCTAAGATCTCACTTAAATTTAAAAAATGGAGACATGTGAGTGTATATCTGTATAAAAAGGAGTGTGGATGTAAGTTAAAGAGACAGTGGATTATTTTGAATTAAGTTTTTGATGGTGGCAAATGGCTGGATTTGAGAAGGGAAATATCTCCTATAAGGCATGCAGCAAATTTTTAAGTATCATCACTCTGTGTCTAATTATAAGTGAAGGTACATAAGCTTTGTCCTACAAGCCTAAGTTAGCCTTTGGAGATCAGCTAATAAAAATTCCCTGATTATATAGGCTTCACCTAGCAAAAAAATGTTTCTCCCTATTCCTCATGGAAATTTCATAAAAAGAAATTATAACATTTTTACACCTAGATAAAATCTTTTAGCTAGTAACTCAATTATGTGGAATCACTTTTTATTTTTTACTTCCAAACCAAAAGAGCAAAATATTTAAATAAAGAAGAAAACATTGGTGTGGAAGAAACAACGACTTTAAAAACAGCCATGGAAATATCTCTTTTCCAGCTCTTTACCACAGCTTTTTACTAGACCTTAAATCATTTTAGCACTCATTCCATGGATAAAATTTCTAATTTTGCTTCAGTTACTTGGGTATTTGAGACCAAGTGAATTTGAAGTATGAATAACAAAAATAATTACTGCAGACTTTATATTTTGGCTGAGAAAACCATCATGTTCCTATTTGGCAAGATTTCCCAACAAAATCTAATCTACAGCTAGCTGATGCATTTGACACTTTTCTGTAGACATAATTTATTCACTGGTGTTATAAAATCACGTTAAAATGGAGATAGTCTTACAGTTTCTTTTTAAAAAAAATTAAAGATAGAGTAATCTCTTTATTTTGTTGTAAGTCTTCGGAACTAAAAGTAGTTTAAAATAAGCTCTTCTATGATTTCAGTATCAGTACTCAATTTCTAAATAAGAACTGGGAACGAACAACAGAGAACATCTTTTTCTTCCATTATAAAATCTCTTCAATGGAAATATTTTTCTTTAATTCTAACCAGAAGCCATAAAATCCTCTTTTTGTTTGTGGGTAGTGGCTCTAAGGATCTCCACAATGCTCATAAAATGTCTGGAATTAGAAAATATGTGTGAGCTTATGCAGAAATTGTCAAATTATTTCTCTTCTTGCATTTCGATTTTTGAGCTCCTTGTAGGGGATAACATTCATTTCAACACTACTCACTGAATATTGGTCATTGGAAACTGCAATCAATGGGCCAGAGGCAAGAACAGGTTTGGGGGTGGAAGGCAGAAGTAGCAAGATTTTTTTCAGTTAAATTAAAGCTGCACTTTGGAGTCTGGAATGAGGCTAACTCATCTTTGAAAAGATACGGACAAATTTCACTGCATTCAGACTATATAGTTTAGACCTATCGGTCTGAAATTTTAATGGTTATTTTGCAAGAATACATGCTACATGTTATTTATTTAATGGCCAGGTAATTGTATTCCATGATAATTTAGACTGAAAGGCACATATTATTTTCCTTTACAGGTCTCTCTCCTATTAGATGGAGTTCCAAGAGGATAGGGTTAGGATTTAAATTTTTTTTTAATTTATTTTTGAAGGAGAGGGAGACAGAGCGTGAGTGTGGGAGGGGAAGAGAGAGAGGGAGACACAGAATCCGAAGCAGGGTCCAAGCTCTGAGGTATCCAGAACAGAGCCCGACGCAGGGTTCAAACTTGTGAACCGCGAGATCATGACCTGAGCCGAAGTCAAAGTCAAAGGCTTAACTGACTGAGCCATTCAGGTACCTCAAATAGGATATTAGAATTTTCTGAATCCTCAAGTCCTACTGTACTGACTGCTAAATAAAAAGCTGGGAAAATTAATACATTATTGCATCAATCAATCAACCATAAATCAATTAGAAAGTGACTCAATATGCCCTTTCCAAATTCTGAACAATTCTTCTGGCTTTATACAAATTGGTAGATAAATCAATACTTATTAAGGTCCTACTATTTATGTAGTCATATGATTCACTATATATTAGAGAGTATTTCTAATGTGTGAACCATGGTGCATAGTCCCAAGAAGTTACAATCTAGTCAAGTGAAAAGAAAGGATAACACTATGAAAAAACAACACAAGAGAGTGACAAATAATATCGCTTGTTTCCCTGTGGGAAATCTAGATTTGTAAATATTTCAAGCCTTAATCCACAACAGAGTATGGCATTAGATAGACACATACAGGAATGGATAAATCAATGCATCAAATGATTGATAGATCAACAGATAGAGAGAAAGAGACAGAAAACAGCTAGGTAACCAGTGTATCTAGCGTGTTTCGTTCATACACCTGTGGGCCCACTGGAAGTCGGCTGATCTGGGCTGGGTGTGGTTGGGGCAGCATGCTAAGTTACTGACGGCCTAGGCTAGAGCTGGCATACTGTCACTCCTCCCTTATTCTATTAACCAAAGCATGTCACATGAAGGAACATAAGTCAAGGGCCAGAGAAATATGTTCTTTAATAGGAAGAACCACAGTCATATACAAAGTGCTTATACACAGGGAAGGAAGGGTAAAGGTCAACGTTTGGGACAAATAGGTAATGTACTACAAGAAACAGAAAGTGTAAATATCAAAGCAGAGTATACATATACTACCAATTAGATATGGAAGTGGTCTCGCCAGCATGTAGGGTTTTCATGGCATTTGTAAAGAATTTGTTCTCTACATCATCCTAGTTTCAGTTGTTCTTCAAATACCATGTATGACATTTAATATTAATTGTCTTCTTGGGATTTTTTAAGCTTATCTATTTATTTTAGACAGAGAGAGAGAAAGAGAAAGCACATGAGTGGGGAAGCGGCAGAGAGAAAGGGAGAGACACAATCCCAAGCAGGCTTCGCACTGTCAGTGCAGAGCCCAATGCGGGGCTTCATCTCATGAATGGTTAAGATCATGACCTGAGCTGAAATCAAGAGTCAGACGCTCAACCGACTGAGCCACCCAGGTGCCCTGACTGTCATTTTGTTTTATGCTTAAGTATGAAGAAATTCATACTGAGCATTCTTATTCTAGTGTTCAATTACAAATGAGATAACCATTTTTGTCAACTTGTGTCTTAAATCATAGAAATAAAACTGATCCCCAATACTATTCTTCTTCAGTGTCATGTTGTTATAATTTACTATATATTTTAAAAGCATATATAATTATATATGCTTTATACAAGGATTATATATGGATGTATATTTAAGGATTATATAATAAATATAAGGATGTATATTTAAGGATTAACTATAAAGATCAATCATCTTCTTGGAGGAAAAAGAGTTTGTGTTCTTACAATGATGAGACTCACTTTCTTTGACAGGATGATTGGGTCTCCAACATGAGGAGGGCTCAGAGCCCCTGAACTCGATGCCGCTACAGAGCCCTGCAAGGCTCCTTAGTGTTCACTTTTTAATAGGTTCCCAAATCACAATGACCCATATATTCTATGATTTCCACACCAATATAATATTGGCCAACTATACTATACCTGTGTGCGCTGTGTAAAGCAGTCTTTCTTAACAGTTTTCAGTTTCAATACCCTTTTTGGAATTTACTTATTCTGCTTCATGCACAGATTATTATATGCTCAATAGAAGACAAGGAAATCTTGGCAACCTGTTTTAACCATTTGCAGTAGGAAACACCTAGATTGAGCCACATAATTTTATAAATTGGACAGTACCTGGTGTACTGAAAAGACAAAGAAATAGAGGAGAGACCAAAGGAAGCAAATGTATAGAATATTTAAGGATTTTAACCTGTGAGAATGTCAATTAAAGTTCAGGGGAAAGTAAATGGCTATAATTAATACCTGTTAACTGCTTTTGGCCTTCAGGCTCACCCTGTCCAATGATGCATAATAATTAGAAAACATTTCATTACCAGCTGGCATCAAAGGATTAAATGTGTGTGAAAGAGCTTTGCAAGCTGTAAAGTTATGAAACAAGGTAGCTGTTATTTCCATTATTAGTATCAAAAGATGCACCAAGTGGACAGGCCATTGAAACCTCACCAATAAATATTTAGTGACTAATAAATTTTCAATACTATATATACATATTACAAGTAGATTACGTGTTGATTGCTTTTTCCACTAGTCATAAAAGCACAAATTTAAGATTCAACTGAGTTTTCTAATTTTGTAATTTATTTTCAAGTATAAATTCCTCACTAAATTAATATGAAGAGAGACTACATTTTTCATATATATTTACATAGGTTTAAAGAGACGGGAAACTTCAAAGTGGTCCCAAATATCAATCATGATTATTCTCATTTACAAATTTAAAAACTAGGAGCGCCTGGGTTGCTCTGTCGGTTAAGCATCCGACTTTGGCTCAGGTCATGATCTCACAGTTGGGGGGTTTGAGCCCCATGTGCGGCTCTGTGCTGACAGCTCAGAGCCTGGAGCCTGCTTCAGACTCTGTGTGTGTGTGTGTGTCTCTCTCTCTCTGCAACTCCGCCATTCAAGCTCTCTCTCTGTCTCTCACAAAAATAAATAAACATTAAAAAATTATAAACAAATTTAAAAACTAAATGAAACAATTAATGATCAGAGAGGTTCAAGCATTGCCAGTTATCATGCAATCAATAAATACTGAATGTGGGATTCGAATGAAAAGTCAATCAGATTCCTGAGTCCAATATGCCACTCCAACATAAAATATTGTATTAGAGATTTAATTTCATTATATATAGATACATGTATATGTATATTCAAAATTATTACTCATTAAAATTAAAATTCCATATGAATTATAATACAAATGTGTACGGATTCTCTCTCCCTCTCTCTCTGCCCCTCCCTTACTTTCTGTCTCTCCGTCTCTCAAATAAATAAATAAATAAATAAACTTTTTAAAATGTTTGTATCCTAGCGGGAAGGCATATCTGTATACTAACAACAACTAAACAATAAGATAATTTTTCAATGGAGAATAGATCTTCCTAGAAGACAGAAAGTTTTGATCTGAAAATTGATGGGTGCATCTTCAGAAAAGTACCAGAGATATGATAACGTGGCTGTCTAGAGGGAACAGCAAGTGCTTCTATATGGCTGGAAAGTAAAGAACAAGAATTATGGTATATGGAAAGCTGACAGGGGTCAGAGAGCCAGAGGCTGGATGACTGTTTATCTTACTCAGATGTAAAAACTGAAGAGCAAGTGGACTATAGAACAGAGTAGGTACTTCTGGGGAATATGTTGAAATAACAAAAGCATCTTGCTAAATCGCCTCAAAAAAATATGGGGCCACAGAATATTTAAAAAAAAACAAGCAATAAGTTTTATTAGCTATGGAAACTAGAATTTTATCCATCTGTCAGGAATATAAGGAATTTTGGTATGTACAATGCAGATCAAACGAGACAGAATAAGATATAGAGATCAATGGCAAGGAAGTAGAGGAAATTTTAACTGAATCTCACTCAATAACCTTGAACTACAAGGAGTTAGAAAATATCAGGCTAAGGCCAATAGGACAAAGCTTTCTTCAGAGTCCAAGTCCACAGCCAGGAGGCCACAAAGGGGTAGCATAGTAGGTATCTCCATCTACCAAGATGGAAAAACAAGAGGAGAAAAAAAGCAATAAAATATATGAAGAACTATAATTCAAAAGAAGAGAATATCAATGAGCAGGGGAAAAAAACAAAAGAAAAATGCAAGGAAAATTTGGATTCATATTCTCAGTAATTTCAAGAAAACATCCAGCGTCTAACATCAAAGTAAGCAGTCACAAAAACAATATTTTCTGAGATCAGAGAAGATGGCATAGAAACGAACTCATTTGTTAAATTACCAAATATAATGGAGATAGTAAGAGACATATGCCCAAACACAGGCAATGCAATTAAAAATCATATGCCAAACTCTAGAAAATTTTTCAAAATCAGAAATAATAGGAGATACAGGCTTCCAGTGATGGAATGAATAGATCATGGAATAAAAAGCACAGCATAAGGAATATGGTCAATGACCTTGTAAGAGTGTTGTGTATCGCTTCTCGGCCTTGTGGCTGAGATCGAGAGTGATAGCGTTGCATGGTGACAGATGGTGACTTGTGGTGAGCGTAGGGTGATGCATAAACTCGTCAAATCACTGTGTGGTACACCTGAAACTAATGTTTTATTGTGGGCCAATTATACTCAAATCAAAAATAGAAATAAAAGCAATAGGTAAATAAACATGATGAAAGAAAAGAGATTTGGGAACATCTATACGTACTGGAAATAAGAGCATAAAGATACTGAGAAATATTAAAGAATATTGGAGTTAAATGATAATGGAGTAAATCCTGAAATGAAGCTAGACATGACTTTTCAGATTTAAAAAAAAGGGGGGGTTTTACCAAGTAAGGGCAGTTCTTACCAAGTAAGAGGTCAAGTCCTAGATGCATATGTTGGGAACAATTTTTTAATCTTGTGTTTTTTAAAGTCTTTATTTAAGAAGCTTCTATCACTATAGCAAAGAAAAGAAAGGAAAATATTTTTTTAGAAGAGGAAAAAAAAGGAATCTATTTGGAATCAGACTTGTCTCCAAGGTGCCAAGTACCAGGAATCAATGGTGGGGGAAGGAAATGCTTTTGAAACAAGAATTCCAAGTCCAATCAGTCGGTCCTGTAGGTTCAAGAGTAACTAAAGTTATTTTAGACACCTATATTCTCTTCCTGAGCAATTGACCAAAAACAAACCCTGGCTAAGCGGTGAACCCAGATTAGGAAATCAGCTATGGAAATTTCAGAGTAAAAGAATTGATAATGATAAAATAATTCAATCAAATATGTTTTGTATTTATAAATATGGTTAATCTTATAATAATTAAAATATAAATATTAACGAGTTCTTACTTCAAGGTAAATACTAAAGTAGTATCTAAAAGTTAGTCTTAGGGGCGTGGCCCAGTCAGTTAAGCATCTGACCCTTGGTTTCCGCTCAGGTCGTGATCTCACAATTCGTGAGATTAAGCCCGTTTGTCTGGCTCTGTGCTGAAAGCATGGAGCCTAGTTGAGATTCTCTCTCTCCTTCTCTCTCTGTCCCTCTCTCTTTCTCTCTCTGTCTCTCTCTCTCTCTCTCAATAAATAAATAAACATTAAAAACTAATAAATAAAAGTTAATCTTAAAAGAAATAACTGCTAACCAGGACCTACATCCCAGCTAACAGAAAAATTGAGAGGATAGAGAAGAAAGGAATGAAATGAGTACATGCCAAAGTTTTCATCATAATCAAGACAAATCATTTAATAGTATTTTAGCCTTGATGTTTGTAATTATAGAAAATGCATTTGATTATACGACCTATACTTTTGGAACTTCCTCACATTGAAAATATACTGTTTCTAACACTAGGAAAACAAAAAATAACTGGAAATTTAAAGGAATTAAAAGAAAAACAAAAATCAAATGATGACTCTTACACTTTTTTACTTTATCCAAGTGATAACAATCTGCTAGAACTTTACTAAGTCCTTAGATTTCCCTTTTTGCTTCCATAATACAAAGTATTACAAGAATAAACAAAGAACTCAGGACATCATGTGGTATTTGTCTATTTTTCTTCTTCCCCATGTCATAACTGGTCCAGAAGAGTAGCTTCCATGCAAAATATAGAAAAATAAAACAACATTGTGATCAAGTTAAATATTACTTTAAAATTCTATTACAAGGATGCCTGGGTGGCTCAGTCAGTGAAACATCCACTTTTGGTTTCAGCTTCTGATCTCATAGTTTGTGAGTTCGAGCCCCACATCAGGCTCTGTGCTGACAGAGCAGAGCCTGCTTGGGATTCTCTTTCTCCTTCTCTATCTGCCCCTCTCCAGCTCTCTCTCTCTCTCAAAGTAAATAAATAAACTTTAAAAATAAAAAAAATCTTTTATGCATTCTTATGAAAACAATGCCATATTAAAAAAAAAGATGCTAAAAAGCAAGCTTACAGCCTACAAATGCTTAAGAGAAGAGGTTATCTAGCTTGGAAACAGGTAAGACAGGGAAACAGAAGAATGAGAAAGCATTTATCCATGGTGGTGTAGACTGCTCTACAGAATATACACCTGAAGATTCTAGGTCTCAGTTTGAAAACCAATTATAGTTACTTAGGAAATGACGCTTCTTTCTCTGGGAATTGGGCATGTCTACCTATCGCAATGTCATTACGACTTGTGACAGAAAAGCCTTAATGCCTTTTCTACCACAATTCTTCCCCCGGGTTTTACTTTCATTTGTTTAGACTGTTAAATACAGTGTCGCAAGCAAATCAGTTGTCTCCATCTAGTCATCACAGACTCATTTGTCTGTCTAAAAGCTCTTTTATTTTATCAGGGAAGAAACCGGTTTAAAATATAGAAGCCTCAGCTCTGAGGCCTAGTTTTCACCTCAGTAAAATTAAAATGTTGAATTATACGACCCCTGAGTCCCTCTGAATTCCAAACACCTATACTTCTACCATCTGGCCACCTAAGGCTATAGAGTTCAGGGAGATACTTACCATGTAGACCGATCGAAAAGTATTTATGAATAGTTAAAATAAAAGCATCTTAGCATTTAGACTTTTAACTAGTCTAAGCTGATTTTTTAAGTGATCAATATAAGGACTTCCCATTTTTCTCTTCTTCCACAAAACAAAGCATATCTCAAACTAAATAAGCATGCAGTTCATTCAGGAAATTTGCTTACATCGTAGTTGTCAAAATATCCACACTTTAGGCCTGAAAAAAGAACTTGAGTTTTTTGTAAAGACTATAGAAAAAGGATAACTATAAATACTATATCTGTATATGCAGGTAGTGAACCTGATTAAATCACAATTACCCTTGTAATAAATATGCCAAAACATGGTGACTCTCCATCAATTATACTGGGCTCTATTATATTGGTGTCAGACATGTTTTAACTTGAGTTTCAGAAGCATTTACACAGTAATTCATTTCAGTTGCTATACCTAGAGATTCTATTACATTCATGATCATCTGCGCACAGAAGATGTCGCGAATATTTTCCTTAAAATAATACGTCAAATGCCAGGAAAATGTGACTCGGTACCCTGCCCCACTACCTTGCTCACATCTACATCAACTCCAATCACCCAAGCACCACATGCTGTAGTGCTAGTGTCGATGAGATGTCAAGTTGTGGAGTGGAGACTTGTTACTTTGATGATTCCCATGTTAGACTCTTAAAAGTGAAACTAATTAGAGCATAATCATAGTGTGAATTATAAGGGAGGAAGTAAGATACTAGAGGTCGAAGGGGGTAGAAGGGGAAAAAGAAAATTTTATGCATTGAGACCAAGTTAGACTTCAGGTCCAGAGCTCTGGGAGCCTATAGCCTGACGCTACAAATTTGGAACACTTCCCGGAGAACAAGCTAAAAAAGTAAAAACAAGACTAGAAACCTCACGACTCAGACTTCCTTTGTGCTCCAGGGACACATAGAATTAGTAGATGCAAAAAAAGCAAGATGGCAGTGATGGTTTCACAGGTGTATAACATATCTCCAAATTCATCCAATTGTATGCATAAAATGTCCATTTTTTAAATATATCAATGATACCTCAATAAAGCTATTTAGAAAAAAGAAACTTTGGAAGGTGGGTTTATTTCATGGTACTCATTTTGAAAAATATGGAAATAATTGAAATAGACAAGAAAATGTTTTTTCTTCCTGTTTGTCTAGGATCCATCACCATAGCTTTCTTTCTTGGTTTTGCAGGCAGATCAAAGAATTGCAAGGAGCAAGAGAAAAAGGAATGTGTCCTTCAAATTCAGTAAGATAAATTATATTATAAATTAATATTTGTATACCACCTTACATTTTACAGACAATTTTTGAAGGTTAGGCAATATTGGGGATTACATGGTCAAAAACAAACATACTCTGATCTGAGAAATGTTATAATTTTTTGCAGAAAGTGTTATGACATCCAATTTTTCCCCCAATAGAAGATAAATAAATTATCAGGTTGGTTCCTAAATAAAAAGTTATTATTCTTGTTGAAAGAGTAAGATATGTGGACTTTCCAGCTACTGAAATGGGACAGCCAACATAAACAAGAAAATTAGGAGAAAGAATGTCATTTCTTGTTAGAAAGCACGGTCAGTCATTATGTAGAACTTAATGGAAAAACGACGCTTTCATCAAAACTAAATGATAAATATTTGAACTTTGGAAAATAACATTAGCAGAGTCTAAGAATAATCTGCAAAAAAGCATTATGATCCAATGAAGCAAGGAGGCATCACATTCCAGTGAAATTAGAAAACAGGAAAGAATTCTTAGCACGTGGGAGAAGATGAACCCAAATCAAAAGAAAAGCACTCCTTTTAGTCTCAGTCCCTGAACTTTCTACCAACTTTTTCACCGTCTTTGTGAAAAAGAAATTAAAAAATGCCAAATTCCACTACCCCACTTCATAGTAGAGTAATGTATCTATGTATCACATAGCTGTGCCATTATATGCAGTTTCTGTTAGGCAGCATGGCTTTCTCTTTTGATGTTCTGAGACCAATTTCAGTGTGTGTGTGTGTGTGTGTGTGTGTGTGTGCGTGTATTTTGCAGGGAGGAAGGAGCTCTTACACCGATAACAAGCAATTCTCTGGACACCCGCAGGGTGTCCTATAATTCAACCCAGTTCTGACACTATCTTTCCAGAGATAGCATCAAATCAGACAAGTTAAGGTTCAGTCCTACAGGAATGACTCCACCCAGCACTTCAGAGTCCAATCACAAACCCAAGTTATCACTTCTGTTTCTGACCCACCAGCTAAAGATCGGGGGTTCCAACCACTCCCTCCATGGACTTCAGGTGCCAGTCACAAGCCCAGGTTGGTGCCTGTGCTTCTGACTGACTCACTGTACATCAGAGGTCCCCATGACCACCTCCTTGGGTTTGATTACTTTGCTAGAGCAGCTCACAGAAATCAGGAAACCAATTTATTCATGTTATAAAAGGATATAATTCAGTAACAGTCAGATAAAATAGATGCATAGAACAAGATAGGGAAAGGGCTTTGGTGCTTCCATGCCCTCTCTGAGTATGCCACTCTCCCCAAATCCCCATGTGTTCACCAACCCAGAAGCTCTCCAAATCCTCTCTTTTTGTTTTTGTTTTTTTTTTATGAAAGATTACAAAAATTTGATTGATTGATTCATTGGCCATTGGTGATTGATTCAACCTCCAGCCTCTCTCCTCTGTCTGGGGTTGGGGGGGAGTGTGTGGGGGCGTTTGGGGGGTTGAGAGTTTCAACCCGGTCATCACAGGGTTGGTTCTCCTGGAAACCAGCACCCATTCTTATACGGAGGTCCAAAATCACCTCATTAACTAACAAAATACACCTTTATTACTCTTAGCATTTAGGAAATTCCAAGGGTTTTAGGAGCTCTGTGACAGAAAAGAGGAGAAAGATCAAATATATCTTTCTTATAAATCACAATATCACACTTCCCTTAATCTCAATTTACCCTTTTGTTATCTTCAGAGGGTTTTGATTTAAAGAATTCCTTCCAGGCACCTGGGTGTCTCAGTCAGCTAAGCATGTGACTCTTGATTTCAGCTCAGGTAAGGATCTATGGTTCATGAGATCAAGCCCTACATCAGGCCCTGCACTGGCAGGGTGGAGCCTTCTTAGGAGTCTCTCTTTCTGCCTCTCTCTCTTTCTGCCCCTCCCCTACTTGAGCACATTCTCTCTCTCTCTCTCTCTCTCTCTCTCTCTCTTTCGGTCTCTCTCACACAACAAATACATTTTTGAAATCATTTCTTCAACTATTTTTATAGATGCATGTGAACTTGTGAACCTTAGGAGATTCTTAATAGTTAAGATTTGGTTTCCTGAGTAAATAAATCAACCTTAATAAAGTGTAAGTGCTCTCTGAATATTTTAAATTATCACTAACATAATCATATTTGGTATTCACAAAATTCGTGTGGAATCAATATGGCAGATATGTTAATTCTTCTTTATAACAATGCTTTTAAAAGAACTTATTCAAGAGGCATCTGGGTGGCTCAGTCATTTAAGTGACTGACTGCAGCTATGATCTCATGATTCATGGGTTCAAGCCCCACATTGGGCTCTGTGCTGAAAGCTCAGAGCCTAGAGCCTGTTTCAGATTCTGTGTCTTTCTCTCTCTGCCCCTTCCCCAACTCACATTCTGTCTCTCTCTCAAAAAAAAGATAAATATTAAAAATTTTTTAAAAAGGAACTCATTCAAGCTCATATAGCTTGTAAGTGTAGGGAAGACTTTTTTTCTCCTACCCCTTTAGTCTCTTCAGCTGGTCTAATAATTAAATCAGCATAAAACAGAGTAACAGGAGAAAAACAAAGTTAATTTCATACATATAGGAGCCCCATAAAAATATGAGATCCAAGGGCAACTCAGGCAGTTGAGGCCTATATGCCATTCTGAGCTAAGGGATGGGAAAGAGGCCTGGGACTTCAAAGGGGAGGAGGGTATACACAGAACAGTAAGAAGTGTAGGTGTTTGGTAATTAGATATTTGGTCTGCCATATAGAGAGGTCAATTACATAAAATTGTCTCTGGAAATAGCTCTCTCTAAGCCAGGCCCCCTACCATAAATTCTTCTAGGTAGTTAAGGGAGAGGTAAAAGTTTTTCTTGATTGCCTTTTGCTCAAAATAATCCATGTCAAAGTGGCATATTTTGGGGTCACATATTCTGCTTCCCTTCAAAACCATTATAACTTATTTGATACTAAGCTGTCATAAATCTAGAACTAATTCTAAGCATATAACTCTGCTCTACCCAAAGCCACACTGAAAGCCTAAAAATTTTTCAGATAAAAACAATTTAAAGGCTCTTCACCCTTCTGTTTAATTTAAAACTCCATTCTTCTCAATGCCAAGCCAAATTTTCATGTTTTTTTAACTGCAACACTTGAATGTATATTTCATTTCAGATAATATCTTTCACAAAAATAAAACTTACCCTGAGAACAATCAGTGTAATTTCCATACTCAAATGACAGAATTTGCCCATTGATTTTCCTAGTTGACACATCAGAAAAGGCTTACATTAGGGAAGTATCAACACATACCCACTACAATGGCTAAAATCACAACAACTGAAAATTCCAAGTGTTGACAAAATATGGAGTACCTACACTGTGAAAATCACTTTGGGAAAATGGGCAGCAACTACTAAAGCTGAACAAAGTAATGTACTCCTTTCTGGGTATCTAACAGAATCACATACACATGAACACCAAAATCCACGTACAAGAATTTACACAGCTTTATTCATGATAGCACCAAACTGGAAAACAATCAAGATATTCAAGGGTGGACCACAAGGTCAAATCCAGCCTATTACCTATTTTGTAAATTATTGGAACACAACCACATCTATTCATTTACACATTGTCTATGGCTGCTTTCATGATGCAATGTCAGAGTTGAAGAGTTTCAACAAAAATCATATGGTCCACAGAGCCTAAAATACTATCTGGAAATTCACAGAAGAAGTCTACTAACTCCTGGTCTGTGGTACACTAGCTTAATTTTTTGAGGGGTATATTCATACAGTGGAAGGCTCTTTGGCAATGAAAATAAATGACCTACATCTAAATGGAATAATATTGATAAACCTCACACACATAATGTTAGGTTAAAGAAGACAGAAGCAAAAAATGTATATTCTAGGATTTCAATTATATATATTTCAGAAGCTAGCAAAACTTACCTTTGGTAAGATAGGATGACTTTGGGAAAAGGAAGGTATTTGTGATTGGAGGGACTGTAACGGGGCTTCGGGATGATGGAAATGTTCTGATTTGAGTAGTATTAGAAACATTTTCTAATAATTCATTGAGATATTCTTTTATATTTTGTGTACTTTCTTAATCGTCATGATACTTTGTTATAAAAGTGTAAGATCTTAAATATAAATTTTACAAAAATGTAACCAGATGAAGAAAAATAAATTTAACAGGCTTCTTTTGCTCAGCTACTTGGGGTGGGAGATCAGACCCCCACTTCCAAAGGGATGTGACAGGAAGAATAAGGAACCCACACATGCACATCCATGATATTCACATCCTAAAAATCCGGAACCTGTAACTATGGTAGCTTAAAGGGCAAAAGGGACTTTGCAGATGTGACTAAGATAAAGAACCCAATATAATCACATAAGTCTAAAAAGTAGAGAACTTTGCCCAGCTATAAATACTAATAAATGCTATTAAGAAGATGAAAAATGGTTATATGCTAGATTTACTGGGGAAGAGAAGAAAGCCTAATTCAGCTAGGATAGCCGAGAAAGACCAACCTTGGAAATACAGTGTGAGCAAAACATCGAGAAAAAAAGCAGCCAGCCAGAGACCTGGGATGAAATGGTCCCACACAGGGAATGGCTGCTGCAGAGACTCTGAGATGAAGACAAGACCTGAGGCTTCTCGACTCAGAAAGATTAACGTGGCTGTTGCGAATGGTGAGGACCCAGATCTGGGTGAGGTCTTTTAGGCTATGGCTAAGGATTGAATTTGATTCCAAATGGCTTGAGATAACATGCTCCAGTTTCCATTTAAAAATTTACATTCTGATGAGCGTATAGAAGCTAGATTCGAGTGGGGAGATGGAAGGAAAAGATCAACCGGTTACAAAGATCCAGGTGAGAAATGACGGTGGCTTGGACTAGAATTTTAGCAACAGAGATCCTAAGAAGCAGCAGGACTGAGAATATTTCTTAAAGGCACAACGAACAGGATTTGCTGAGAGATTCAGTGTAGGTTATACAGGAAGGAGAAGAATCATGAATAACTCCTAGGATTTTGACTTGAGTAATTGAATAGATGATGATGATGCTGTCTTTGTTGGAGCATTATCTGCAGACAAATATAACGATGATTCAGTTTTGGTCATATATGCTTTATATGGTCCTTGCAGAAAGGTGTCTTTTGCCATCCAAAATTTCATTTTACATTATCAGTCTTATGTTCCTTAATAAGCTTTAATCTCCTGATGAATGGCTTCCCTTTGTAAACTGTTAACCAAACTAGTAATGCCTGTCAACACTAAGCTAAACAATGGAAAATATACTGACTGTGCAGTAAGCTGACTACTACATCAACAAAAGCCAAAAACTCAAGCTGAAATATGAGCCACATCCAATTTTCAGGAGACCGTGCTTCACCAATTGCCACTGAGGTGAGTTACTGAACAATGTTCCAATAAAGATCCCACTCATTCCAAATAGGCTGACCCAGCCTGACTTGCTGAATAATTGCTCACATACTAAATCACATGGAAGATAAAAGTTGTCGCCAGTTGGGTTTGAGACGTCCTTGAAGACAGATAACTATTAACCGTGCAAGTCTCTGGATAATCGAGAGCTTAGCTTGCATTGTTTCCTTCTAAAGTATTCCTTTATCCTTCCCCCACCGCTGGCAGGATGAAATACCTTTTTCTTATGCGATCCCATAGCACCCTCGTCAAAACATTTAATTCACTATCTGTTTACGGTCTACTCGTAACATTTCTGTCTCACTGGAAAAACTATCCCTGCAGTATGGAACGATGACTCAAATAACTTACCTGAAAAAAACCCTCAAACTAGCTATGTCAGCCCTTTTATTCTCATTTCATCTAAATCAAACAATCTTCTAACTAAATGCAACTTCCTGAAGTTTTTCCTATTAGACAACAACTCTCTGATCACGTTGACTTGAAAATGCAAGGTACATTTCTCATTGTCTTTTTAATTCATAGATCAATCATTGCAAGATGGATTCACTTCGAAAGAGTTATCCAATCCAGTTGCTGATTCTGCAGACGGTGAACCCTCCCTGCGTAGACCCTTTGGGAAGCACTCAGTTGACCTCTGCTGGTAACAACTTGACTTCATTGACTCTCCTTCAATTTAAACTTCAACCCTATGAATTGGCATTTTGTAGTTTGTTTCATTACTGATTTATTAATGGGTAGTAAAATGTCTTCTTGCTAATAATTGGTCAAAACTATCATTATTTTCCTTTAGTTGTTTGTTTTTAAAGGATTTATTGCCTTAGTAATTTTATTATGCACTGGACCAAAAACATGTACTTTGAGATACATTTTCTATTTTATTGTAAGATATAAGGATAAAAATCATTTCATTGCAAATCAACTTGCACAAATTTCTTTTGGAAAGTCAGCATTCCATAACATGATTAATGCTTATAATACATTGACTGAACTTATAATTGTACCTACTTTCCATTGTAATAAAATATTTATAAGGTGCCGAGAGCCAGAAACTCATATCTTCCATTGTCCGTGTAGCTTCACAAGCAGCGAGGGTAGTGCTTATTAGACATCTCTCCTTTGGTCATGTTTTGGAGCCCTTAGAAGTGGGCCACATCATAAAAAGAATAAGATCAAAACTGAGGACTTCGCTACCATTGTTCCACGCTGCCTTCTACGCATCTATCACACACACACATGCACGTGCACACAAATACACACACACGCACACACACACCCCTCCAGATGATCTTTACAAAAGTATTACAGGCAATCATCATGTTTTTGAAATTTGTGTGCTTATACTTCTCGCTCCCCAAATGTTTAACAGAAACAGGCCGTGACCACCGGTGCCAAAATTATAATATTCCTGGTTGCCTCACAAAGATGCCTGGGCTAAGTGGAGTTGGGCATCATTTCTACTGGATCATCATCTCTCAATGTTCTTTTCCAGGGAGAGAATATTTGGAATGAATGTCAAGCCAGAAAGATGAATATAAAATGATGGCAGCAGTTCTTTTCCCTTTAAGGAGCTGGTTAAAAGGGATTCTGGCCAGAATTTTCTCAAGAACTTTCAAACACACCGAAGAACTTCAGTTTGCACTCTCTCCCAATTTTTTCTTGAAGGAGTTCATTTCTCGTGATTCATTTCCTGCAACACGCCTCACCTTCCAAACTACTATTTTGAATGAGACACTGGAAAGCGAAGGGCAATGCTTAAGAAGTGCATGAGCTCCCTCTTGTGGGGCTGAGAAATCACTTCTGAAACTTGAAGCTCCCGCCACTCAAAGTTGGTGAATTTGTAGAGTCTCCAGAAGTCGTGGCACCTTCTCCCATCCTCACCGATTTGTCAATCCCCATTTCGAGCTATGCTCAGTTGCTCCAGGGATCTATCTTGACTCTTTAAATCAATCCTAGAACCATTACTATGCATTAAGAATTTTAAACTTTCATGGAGGGCTTATTTATATGAAGATCAATATATTGAGATCTCAATTCTTGAGATCAATAATTCAGTTGTGACCAAAAATGCCTACCATTTGTTTTACTAAATTTACATCTTACAAAGTACATTCACATAACATTGTTTCGTGTGAACCACGTAAGCACTGAACATGTGGCATTAAAATTCTCAGTTTTAGGTTTGGAGTCGGCAGGGAACAAACATTAACCTGCCGTCTCCTGGCACCACGTCTAACATCCCTTCCATCCCCCTCAACCCTTGCTTTTACAATCTTGCAGTTCCTTCTCCCAAGGTGATTCTTTCTCAGGTTGCAAAGTCTCAGATCACTGTCTCAGTGTCTCCTTCTTCAAAACTTCCATGCCAGATCTATAATTGCAAAATTAGAACAAATAATCTGGCTTGGGAGTCAGGTGACTCTGACCTTTAACCCGCGCATCAGTTAACACCAGTAGCTTTCTGCACAGTGACAATAATTTTAGCAAGAATTTAAGATCATTTTGGTAGGTATGGGACTGCATTTGGGGACAAAGTGTTTGAAACAGAGTCTCTCGAAAATTCGGAACGTAAAGGTTTCATTCCTATATCCTTTTCATGTCTGGTTACACAGAAACAGCCACTGAATTTGAGGGAAACTATGCTGAAATCTCATTTATCCAAACAAGGTCATTGACTGAATCTTAATCAAATGATAAATGATACCTGTTACACACCAGGAGATGCATTACAAGGCTCATTAAAAGGAGATAAGTGACGTTTTACTCATCTCCTTATTTACCCAGTCCAGTTCATACACACTTACAAACAGAAAGCGGTATTTAGTCTGAAAACCAACTCTTCCATTTATTAACTGTGTCCTTGGGTAAGTTACTTAGCTTCTCTGAGACTTGGTCTCCTCACATGTAAAATTAAGGTGACAATAGAACTCACCTCATTAGGGTGGTAGGAGGAATAAATGATACAATTCACAAAAAGTACTTAGAGTCTGGCACAGATTAAATAGTCAATAAATGTAACTCTTTTTTTCATCTTTTTTAATGTTTATTTATTTTTGAGAGAGACAGAGTGTGAGTGGGGGAGGGGCAGAGAGAGAGGGAGACCCAGAATCTGAAGCAGATCCAGGCTCTGAGCTTTGAGCACAGAGCCCGATGCGGGGCTCGAACTCAAGAACCATGAGATCATGACCTGGGCTGAAGTCAGACACTCAACCAACTGACTCACCCAGGCACCCCTGACTGTAACTCTTAATAGCACTGTTAACATTGCTAATCTATGAGTCTATAAATGCCCTCCATTTCTTGCAGCTTTTGTCCCACTCCTGATATCCAAATATCGTGTCAATTTTGACCTGTCCCTGTACATACACAGTTGCCCTGGTGTCTTACCCTTTGTTCTTGATCTTTGTTGCCTTTTATCATATACTCTCGCTCTCAGTAGTGTTGACAGATGGTACCACCTGAGCCTTCCTGCTAAGCTGGCTTTCATTGCCCTGATGGCTGGCCCTGCCACATCCTCCCTGGAACAGCTGCAACTCCTAATCCTAATCTACACATGGACAGCCTCGTGCTGCTGCCTCTAAGTTCTATATAGAATCAGGACAAGGACATGGGCACTGACTCTCGAATTCTATGTCTCTGTTAACAGCCCTGTTCCATCCTTCTCAGACATCGACCATTCAACTTATAAGTCAGATCAACAGAAATCCAACAAGAGGAAGTGTCACTTAGCTGTCCGTTCGTTCATTCATTCATTCATTCATTATTTGTCTATGTAGGTATGACTGAAGATGAAAGATGAAAGCCTGCCGCCACCAGAGATGTTTCTGGATCCAGCCACATTTATTACAGCATTATCCACAAAAAACAAGAGTTGGAAGCAACAAGATGTCCATCAACAAATGAATAAAAAAAATATGTGATACGTATATAAAATGGAATACTATTCAGCCTTTAAAAAGACAGAAATCCTGTCACATGCTACAACGTGGATGAACCTGGAGGACATTACACTAGTGAAATAAGCCAGTAACAAAAAGACAAATACCGTATGACTCCACATAACGTGCGGCATCTAAAGTAGTCAAATTCATAGAAACAGAAAGTAGAACAATGGTTTCCAAGGGCTGGTGGGGAGGCAGAAAGGAGGAATTGTCGTTCAGTGGGTAGAAAGTTTTACAGATGAACAAGTTCTAAAGATCTGTTGCACAACAACATGAATATACTTAACGTGACCAAACTGCTTGAAAGTTCTTAACTATTTAAAAATGGTGAAGATGGTAAAGTTGATGTTATGGGTTTTAATTTCTTTAAACAGAGCTGCTTGAATCTTCTTCAGCATTCTCTGTGGACACATGTGTGTGTGTTCTTCCGGCTGGAAGAAGTGAGTAAATCACCATGCCCAACCGCTACAACTACTCCAAGCAAAGCAGCCTGTCATGACATTAGTGTGGGTGAAGAAGGGGCAAGAAATCCACGCATGGAGATAACTCAGTTGGAAGAAATGAACGACAGTCCCCTCATTCTCCCTTGTTAGAGAAGAACTTACAGGTACCAACTGCTGACCAAAGATAGAGCACCTGGTGCCAAGTTTGTTACAAGGATTTTGCACACACACACACACACACACACACACACACATGTGTGTATGCATATATGTGTGTGTGTTATTACATATATTACATATATATTACACATGATTGCAGCCCTTGTTACTTATGATAACACATGAAACTTTGTAAATAATAAAGAGTATTCCTACCTTATAATATGTTCTCCAACTGGGTCCAAGCTCCATTCTTTTTGATATGCCCAATAGAAAGTTTTAAGCATCCATTGCCCAAAAGCCTCTCTCTCTGTCTCTCTTTGTCTCTCTCTGTCTCTTTCTCATCCTTTTTCTCTCTGCCCCTCTCTGTCTCTCTCTCTAGCTCTCTCTCTCTCTCTCTCTCTCTCTCTCTCTCTCTCACACACACACACACACACACACACACACACACGCACACTCCTATCCTAAAGTTTAACATCTCAGGAATCTTGAAAAGAAAATCTGTTTCACCATTGTGATTACATTGCTGATAACTTTATAACTTTGGGATAGTTAATCTCAATAATGGCTCTGCCTATTTTTGTTGATATTCTTGCTATCTCTGCTAATGCCAGACATGCCTATATTCATTATATATAATGAGACACATCCAATTTGCTCAACTTCTGTGTTTTTTTTTGAGTCAAGACAGCAGGCATGATTATAAGTCATTATCAGTATATATCACAAGTCGGAATCTTGGGAAATGCAAAAGTCATTTTGTAAATGTCTATTAGTTGAATTTTTCTGTCTTCAGAAAGCCTCAACTGTAAATGCTGATATTTTCTTACTCTCTTTGAGACAAATTCAATTTTAGATTAATAACCTCATAGCATATGGCAGCTCCATAAATTCTTACAGCTAAGTCAAGGGGACTCTGCAAAGCACTTTAAACATTACCTTTTTCATTCCTCACAGTAAGCCTATGAAAAAGATATTATCATTATTGCCCCTAATTGATGAATGATAAAATTAAGATTTACAGAGATTAAATAACTTGCCCAAAGTTACATAGTAAGTAGAAGAGCAAAGATTTTAACTCATCTGACCGCACTCTATGCTTAGTCACCATTTTACTACCCATAAACCCAATATCCAAAGCCTTGTAGGAAACCTCTGTTTAACCCATTATGCATTTTACCTAAACAACACTCTCACCTCCTAGGTGTATTTTTAAATGTCCCGATGCATTCATTCACTTTTTCATTTGCTCATTCATTCCTGTATTCATTCAGTAAGCATTGTTCCAGGTACCATGTGTATAGTTATGCACACATTAAGTCCCTAATCTCATGGAACTTATGGTCTAGTCCATGTTCAAGGGGGTTTCCTATCTGCACACATGAAAAGGCTTTCCACAGAGAAAGACAGAGTGCTCTCTCTTTCACAGAGAAAGAGAGCCAGCGCAAGACAGAAAAAGTCCACATGCTGTGCTGTAGAAAGAAAGCAATTGGTCTTGTGAAGAATAACTTTTTTTTTTTTGCATTTCTATTTGGATCAAGGTTTACAGACCCAGCTTAGCTAAGTGACATGGTTTTCACAAATATTCTTAATTATGTCCTATGATATAAAGTTAGCCATGTATGTGTCTGTGATGTTGTGTCCAAACTTTCCCTTTAAAAAACACATATACAGGGGCGCCTGGGTGGCTCAGTCGGTTAAGCATCCGACTTCGGCTCAGGTCACAATCTCACGATCCGGGAGTTCAAGCCCCGCGTCGGGCTCTGGGCTGATGGATCAGAGCCTGGAGCCTGCTTCCGATTCTGTGTCTCCCTCTCTCTCTGCCCCTCCCCCGTTCATGCTCTGTCTCTCTCTGTCTCAAAAATAAATAAACGTTAAAAAAAAATTTAAAAAACACATATACATACTTGCTCCTCAAATATCTTCTTCAGCTGTGACTAAAATCTTAAAGATCATCATTTTAGGAGAATGGTTGGGGTTCTCTTCCCTTAAGTGCTTTACTTTTCGTTTGCCCATTCAGGAGCTCAAAACTGTTCCATATCCAGCCTTCACAAAACACGGGGCAATTAGTAACAAAGCCGATATCTTGACAAATGGGGATTTATTTTCTCATCATAACAGATTTTTTTCAGTTAGAGTCTCCAAGTGGCAAAACCAGACATCACCAGTAAGTTCGCAAGTCTTAAGACTTCAATATTGCTAACTGAGCAACTTCCATGCCCCATTAAATGTGCAGACCTGAAAATCCCAGATTTACCCTTGTTTTATTTAATAAGGCTTGATTAGCTTTGCAATTAAGCCATATAGTTCGCTGGCTTTGCTCTGAAAGAGTACCCATCTACTTACTGCCACTTAAAAAGTCTTACTTTCAGGGTAATAGCCTTTTCGAGTAGTTTCAATTGGAAAGAACAGACAATATCTCACAGCACCATTTAACACAAACTCTGCCTACAAGTACACCAAGGAACAAGCACCCCTCTCAGTTTGCAGTTAATGAATCAAAGTTTAAGACGACAAATTGGCTCGCTGAGGCAAAATAGTTAATTAACTTTTAGTCAGAAATATTCGTCCTGCTTTCCTGGCATAAACAAGTCTCATAAACTCTGTTTACTTACTCAAGTGTTTTTCTTCTCTTCTACATCCCTAGGCATCATTCAGAGCTCTTAATATATCATGTCAGAGTAGCTCCATAATTTTAATCCAATTTTTTTATGTTTTCAGCCTCCAAGACAAGAAAAAAAATACATCTTTCCATCATTAATTTAAGTTCTGTAAACACTGGAGTATAATTTTAAAAAAGAGAAAAGAAAAGAAAGAAAAACCTCCAGCATTAAACTCTCGCCTCCATGACTTCGGATGCTGATTGAATCAGACTTTGTGTTTCTTAAAGTAAACACATTAATTCTAAACGTTCGGTTAGCTCAGGCTGCTCGGCCTGTCAGGTGAGGCCGCAGACTGATGTTGGAGCAGTAGCTGGTGTGTTCAATTAGCAAAAAGGTTTAATGGCAACCACTCCAGACCCTCTTGCCTCTGGTACTTTATAGATGCAACATTTCCTTAAAACGACATTTTAAATATTAGCTAATAAGAGAGCTGTGTCAACAGCTTTGATGGATTTATACCTGAACAGCCATTACATTATATACCCCGTACCCACTCTTCCAAAATCACCCTTTGCTAATTTTTTCCCCAATTATTATGTTTCTTCTGGAGAAAACACTCCTACTTTTAGTAAGAACGGCATCTATTTGTTATCTTCTGTCACTGGCCTGTGTTTTCCAAAAGAAGACTGTCTGGGGCATCTGGGTGGCTCAGTCGGTTAAGCCTCTGACTTCAGCCCAGGTCATGATCTCAGTTCCCGAGTTCGAGCCTCACATCGGGCTCTGTGCTGACAGCTCAGAGCCTGAAGCCTGCTTCAAATTCCCTGTCTCCCTCTCTCTTTGCCCCTCCCCAACTCGTTCTCTCTCTTTCTCTCTCTCTCTCTCTCTCAAAAATAAAGAAGCATTAAGAAAAAATTAAAAATAAAGGGAGACTGTCTGTTACACTGAATGCTTGCATTTAACAGCTACCGACCCTGAATGCTACTCCCATTTTGTTCTTTGCAGTGTTGCACAAAATTTACTTTTTTTCGAGCTCTGTGCTAGACTTCTCAAACCTCAAGCCGTCATCATGTTATGAGATGATTTTTCCAAAAGCAAATTACAGGTTCATGAATTAAGTAAGTGTTGGACCAGAAATGGTGCTTAGTTTTGAAAGTGACTCATTCGTGCGTGTATGAAAAGCCAGGTTAATGCCTCTCTACACACGTTTATAGATAGACATGGTGGACTAGAGAACACAAACCTCAACTCAAAATAAATTATTTTCCAAAAGTTTATTTGCAAATTGATGTGTTCCCCCTAAGTTAAATATATTTTAATTTATGTGAGTATTTAACTTGCGTAAGTGAAGCTTATTTTCCCGTGAAACCAACCCTAACCAAGACTGATGTTGTTCAGTTCAACAAACCTGTGTTGGGCTCCTGCCAGGCATCAGGTGAGGTTCTACGAGCCAGGCGTATTAAGGTGAGTAAGACAGAGTGCTGTCTTCAAGAATTTACAAGATAACAAGACAATTTATTTTTATGGGAAAACCATTCAAAGCTCTTCTTTGGAAGCCTGAACACGGATCATCCTTCGCTCTGCTGGTGGTCTCCTCATCTCCCTCCACCTGCCACCTGGAGCAGAGACTCTCCTATGTATGGTTCCAATACAAGGTGATCACCGCATAGGGTGTTACTGAAGCAAAGAGGGTAGTCGTCCAAGATAGAGATGGGTAATGGGAATACAAATGGATAGAAAGATTTCCTAAAGGAAATGATAGCTCAGTTGAATTCTGAGGGATGGAGAGAATTTAGTAAACCAGCGGTCCTCAGAAAGTGTGGGCTTCAGACCTGTAGCGTCAACATGGCCCTGGAACTTGTTAAAAATATAAATGATTGGACTCCAGCCCAGAGTGGCTGAGTCGGAATCTCTGAGGGCGGGGGTCCACAATCTGAGTTTGAACAAGCCCTCAAGATGATTCTGGTGTGCAGTAAGGTTTGAAACCCGCTGCAATAAGGCAAGTTTTCAGGCAGTAAGAGCAAGAAGAGGGGCTGGTGATTTTTCAGGGAGTGAATTACGTGAGCAAACACTCAGAACAGTTGTAGTCGATCTCCCAGCTGTTTGAGCATTGGTTGTTAGCAGCTCACAGCTGTGCTCTTCTGAGAATTGTTCCAGACTAAGGGAGGTGACCTGCCTGGGAATGCCTGGGAGACTGTGTGCCCTTTCCAAAAGAGGCCAACATTCAATGATGGACAGACTTGGAGATATAAAAGGCCGGTTCCCCTATCTCAAAAGAGAAAACTCTGTGGTATAATTCCTGCTCCAGAGCTCCCTATAGGATCAGCTGAACTCATGTCTTTGCCTGGCATATTTCCCTGTCCCGTCCTGCTTCCCTTGCTCTGTTTCAGGCTTCTCCTGTGAGCATTCCCTCCATAAATCCCTGGCACAGAATCCACACAGTGGGCAGTTTCTAGGGAACCCAAATCAGGTCAATGGCACGCAGTCTGAGAATGCATGGGGAGCTGCAGGAGATTTGCATTGATGGAGCATAAGGTGAAAGTCAGAGAGTGGCGAGAAAGGAAGCTGGAGGGGTGTGAGGAACCAGTCTGTGAGGTACTTTGGGCAACAATTCATAAGAGCATCAAAATTCACACACACACACACACACACACACTGAACTTCAATACATATAAAGTATTGACGTGGGTGAGGGAGGGGAAAGGGAGTGCCACTTTGGATTGCAAGGACAGTATCTTCCCTCCTTACAATAATCATTTACATTCTACCTGTCATCGGGCATCAGATATAAGGAGACTCCTAGATCCAAGCCACAGAGGTCAGGGGCTGTGTGATCACTTGGAGAAATGGAGATTCTCAGAGATCTCAAAGGGAAAGAAGGACTGGCAAAGAGAAGAACCGGGTAACCCTCTAAGTGACGGGAGATTGTAAGGAAAGAGACTCTGGGATGAGGAGAAAAGATAAAGACCAAAAAAATGAGACTCACTGAGGGCCAGTCATGGCTTCACTTTCTCTGTCTCAATCTTCTGCAGCTTCTTCTTTCCTTGACTCCGGGAGCTCCAGCCAGTGCAGACTACTTGGGGCACATTTCCAATCCAGGGCAGTTCAATCGTCATACACGTTCTTTTCTTCTAAGAGCTCCTGCTTTCCTTTCCATCCCATCGGTGATTGCTTCTGACCGAAATCTCTCCGATTGGCTCCAGTGCAGTACAGCAATCCAGTCAACACTCCAAGCTTCTCCCCTTCTCCTGTCGCTCAAGTAAGCACACAGAGAGCATGTCCTAAGGGTTGTTTTCTCCTATTCGTGCAATAGAAAAATAGATCGGGCAGATGCCTTAGGTTACTGTTCCGACATTTTGATTGTCTGCCTTCCCTGGCATCCATTCCTTCTTCCTTTAAAAAAATGTTGTTAATGTTTATTTATTTTTGAGAGACAGAGAGAGTGCAAGTGTCGGGGTGGGGGAGGGGGGACAGGGAGAGAGAGGGACAGAGGATCCAAAGCAGGCTCTATGCTGACAGCAGCGAGCCCCAAGTAGGGCTCGAACTCACAAACCGTGAGATCATGACCTGAGCCAAAATCATGAGTCTGATGCCTAACTGACAGAGCCATCCAGGTGCCCCACCCATACCTTCTTCTTCTCACAACAATCCTCAGTCTCCTTTCAAGGTCCTCGCTGCCTCCATTCAGAATTCATTTGACCCGAAGCGATCTCCATCTGGGTCTCCAGCTGGATCCCCATTTGCTAGTTTTACCAAAGAAGGGGTCTCTTTCCCATTGATTCTATCCTGAAAACAGGAATGGTTGGAGATTCTATAACTATCATGCCACCACACAGAGAGAGGATGGGCTTTCAGAGACTATACAAGGACTCTGAGAATAATGTTAGCACTGGAGGTGGAGTAAAACATTGCTCGATCCCTAAATTTAGCAGTGTCTGGCCAAGTCTACCGTGGACTTTTCAGCATTGTCAAATACTAAATTCCCTTTTTTACTCTAAGCTACTTTGAACGTTTTTCTGTCCTTTTCGACAGAAAGTCTTCATGGATATGAGATGCCTTATATTTTTCAGAAAGTAAATATGACTGCATCTAATCTTTCTCCAGCCTTCACTCTTTTGCTGAAGAAATGTCTTCATCTTCCTTCTTTCATTTACACACAGTAACCCGAAAACGCATTCCGAGGAAAATTATTTTGGACTGTTGTGCCATATAAAACATAAAAGGAAAAAGATGCTCTGTAGTCACATAAATGTGGAACTTACTTCCTCTCACAAAGCTAAGTTGGTTTCTTTACTGCAGGACTTCTCAGAGTCTTTAACATACAACTGATGTGCTAAATCCTTAAGGGAGAGTCATCACATGCCTGATGCCCCCGGTGGGTTTGGCTGTGGAAATCTTATTTTCATGGAGTAATTATGGGACAAGATTACACGAAATACATTTCAGAAAATGGGGATCCAGCTGGAATTCTAGGTTCCATTCTCAACTGCTTGGCATTTAGGGGACTTTTGTTTCTCCCACCTGGGCCTTTTGGTCATTTCATCTGGTGAGGCCTAGAAGGGCTCTATATGAGAACAAGTTTGGAGAACACCGGGGTGAAGGAGAATGCAAGCTCAAGGAGAGGTATAAATAAGTGTGCTCCCCACCATCCAACATGAAACGAGGTTTCATCACCTTTGGACAGATCATAGGTCTTCAGTGGAATATGGTCATTTTATTGCTTCATGTTATATCCATTTGTGGAACTTAAAGTGGGTATATAAAAGCACATGAAAACTTCTGAAACCCATTAACTTAATAAAAAAAAAACAGAAGTAACACAACAACAACAAAAACAACAACAACAACAAAAACCAACAACCTTTACCCAGGATATGAAAACCACTACACCAGTTAATTATCTTGAATGCATCCGAGCATAACAGATTTTAGAAAGTCACGTATAAGGTTTTGGCTGTACTTCCTGAAATGTTTTTGATGAGCTTTTAATGTTTTAAAAGTCTGACAGCTGCTCCTGAAAATTAAATGCTGTTTGTCAGCAAGCTACCGTTAACTCATTTCAATAAATAGGTAATTTGTTTCTTTAGAAAACACTTGAAAGCATTCACTGACATTTGAGTAACGAAGAAAACCTGGGTAATTTGGGGTGGGGGGGCATCAAATCTGACGCACCCCCTCATCTTAAGCTCTCTGAAGTTAAGAAGGGGATTGGCACGAGACGGCAGACCTCTCGGTGTCTCCAGTGAAAGGAATCAAATTGCAAATGATTCTTTTTTTTTTTTTTTTTTTTTACCACTTAACTTAGAGAAAATAGGTTACAGTATGAAAATCTGATTCCTCTGTGTGGTCTTTTGCATTTACTTTAAAGACACAGATCATCCAGAGCCTCTCCCTGAACTCACACTTCCATGCATTAAGGAATGTTCTTATCACGGATTACATGAAATTCAGACATGTTCTTCCGAGAGCTTCTTGGTCAAGATGGTGTCTTCTGTAACAATCCTCTGATGCAGCTAGGAGTTTGCCAGAGCAGATCGGAGGTCGTTCTGTTTGTCCCCAGCCTTTGGAACTCCCAATTGTCTGTCTATCCACTCCATAGTTTAGACACACAAACACACACAATCAAATTCTGGTCAGGCAAACAGAAACCACTGTAATATTTCAAAATACACAATTTTTTTTAACAGTTTTACACTTATTTTTGAGAGACAGAGTGCGAGTGACGGAGGGGCAGAGAGAGGGGGGACGGAAGATCCAAAGCAGGCTCTGCACAGACAGCAACGAGCCTGACATGGGGCTTGAACTCACGAGCATAAGGTCATGACCTGAGCTGAAGTTGGACACTCAACTGACTGAGCCACCCGGAGCGCCAATACAAAGGTTTTAAAACACGGGATTAGTTGGGGCACCTGGGTGGCTCAGTCGGTTAAGCGTCCGACTTCGGCTCAGGTCACGATCTCGCAGTCCGTGAGTTCAAGCCCCGCGTCGGGCTCTGGGCTGACAGCTCAGAGCCTGGAGCCTGTTTCAGATTCTGTGTCTCCCTCTCTCTCTGCCCCTCCCCGACTCGCACTCTGTCTTCCTCTGTCTCAAAAATAAATAAACATTACAAAACAGGGAATTAGTTACCACAGGTAATGGACAACCAAAAGAGTTTTGGGGAAGCTCAGAGAGGAAGCAGCTAGCACCCTAGGGCTGGGGTTAATGTGCCCTGTGAACTTGGACCGGGAGCCTACAGATGTAGTACTCAGGCCTCTGAGGCGGGGTCGCACCACTGGCCATGGCTGGTGCCTCCAAGTGGGTAGGAAGACACCGGTGCCTTGAGTGCTGCAAGTAATTACAGATAGGAGCTAACTTACACTGCGGGAACAAGTAAAAAGGAGAGAGAAATCCAGGCCAGTCTCTCTCTAGTGCCCCTATTAGCACATCCTACAAGAGAACCTTCTCAGTAAAGGAGCCTTGAAAATGGAGTTTGCAGAGACCCACAGCCTCCCAGAGGACAGTGGGAGAGCTGACTCAGAGCTGAGAGGACATAGGTAAATAGCCAGCCCTACATCAAGCCTCTTCCCTCCTCCAGAGCTAGCTCCAGGGTCTATGCTCCACCTTCCAGGACCAAAGAGAACCAAAAGGATAGAAGTAAATACCCTAACAGCCTTCCCTAAGCACCAAGCATCACGTGTCTTGTCCCGGGCCACCATGCTGGTATCACAGACATGGCAAATTCCCCCAAGGACAAGGTGATTGACTTTGGGCAAGGTACATAAATTCGCTGACATTAATTTCCTCTTCTGGGATAATTATGTCTACTTTGGAAGGTAGGATCAAGCATACAAATGGAGTGTCTGAATAGAGGCCTAGCACGGTGACTATTTCATGACAAACGCACAGTAAATATTGGTTGACTTCTTTCTTTTCCTCCCTTATTCCTCATCCTTTCTTGTGGAATGAAACACTTGTACCTAGTTACTGGAATTTAGGCAGCAGCAAATACCTGTGAGATCATTGGCAGGAAAATGCCTCTTTTTAGCTGTAGAGGTTTTCCCAGTCCAGCAGGTCAGATTCTTGAGAGTTCCAAGGAAAAGATACACAGATTGCTTACAAGGATGAATTCATTGCAAGGATACAGGGGAAACAGAATGGGGGATCTTAGAAGAACAAGTTCTTGCTCAAGAATGTGTGGCAAACTTCATGAGACACTGGGAAAATCTGCCTGACTTTGCTAGGGACAAGAACTTTTGCTTGAGTGACCTTTTCTTTGCTTAAATGGCATTTGTAATTTCCCCAAATTGTGAATTTGAAAGGTGCTTTTTGCCCAACCGGTATGAAGCCCTACTGTCACGCAGAATTCATCCCAAGTCATCTCAGAGATGATCGGCTTCTTAAACCCAGCCCCCAGGTGGTTGATTCCAGCTCATGCACCTTCCCCTACGCAATCACTGTGTTAAAGTAGCAAGATTCAGGCTGGTCTGTAAAAGGCCCTTGTCCTCACCCATTCACCTCAAAGCAAAAGGCTCTATAGGTGTTTCCTTCTGGGAGTCACTTCGCATACTCCTTCCTTCTGTCTTGATAGAAGAAAACACTTTCTACTCCTCCCTTATAATGACCATGTCCCAGAACTATCTGCCATTGAACAAGGGCTTTATGAAGCATGCTGAACAGTGGTGCACCCAGAGTCCACCAAGGTAAATGATTTGTCAAATAGAAGACACTTCGTCTTTCAACCACATCATCACATGGATCTCAGAAGTGGACAGGAGAGGACAGGGGAAAACAAATGCCTAGATTTCTAAACGGAACAATTAGCAGTTATGAATGTGCTATTATTAACAGAAATTGGGAAAACAATGATAGGACTTGCTTGTGATAAATTCCTTGTAGAAAAGTTGAAGAAGCATTTGTGGAGTGTCCAAATAGATGTTTAAGAATGATAATAGAGATAATAGCTTTAAATCAGAAAATAAATGGGGTGTCTGGGTGGGTGGCTCAGTTGGTTAAGCGTCTGAGTCTTGGTTTCAGCTCAAGTCATGATCTCATGGTTCGTGAATTCAAGCCCCAGATTGGGTTCTGAGCTGGCAGCTCGGAGCCTGCTCGGGATTCTCTCTCTCTTCCCCTCCCCTGCTCACGCACTTAGTCTCTCTCAAAATAAATAAATAAACTTAAAATAAAAAAAATTAAAAATCAGAGAATGAATGAGGGATTTTTTTGTTTTACTTTATTTTTAGTGTAATGATTCCTAAACTTTTTGGTATCTTAGATCACTTTGAGCATCTAAGGACAGCAATACACACTCAGAAAAAAAAAAAAAAAGAAGAAAAATGTTCCAATGTATATACAGCTAAAACCATGTACACACTTTGAGAAGACTCTCAGAACTCCCAGGTCAAGTTTTACCATCCGACTCCATCTAGTGAAAAAATATTATAAACAGAGATGTGAGAGCACTGAATCTGTGCTGCATTAGAAATTAGTATTCCCTCCTCTTGTATTTCATCTTCCTCACCCAAACAAACTAAAATTTTGTGTGGGTCAAATACAATAGTCCTCCCCTTATCTGCGGTTTCCACTACCCTCAGTCAACCACAGTCCAGAAGCACATAATGCTCCTTCCGAAACATCGTCAGAAGGTCAGTAGTAGCTTAACGCAACCTCACGATGTCTATGCCAGTCACCTCACTTCATCTCCTCCCCTAGGCATTTTATTATCTCACATCATCATAAGCAGGAGAAGGGTGAGTACTGTACAAGACATTATGAGAGAAAGACCACATTCACAAAACCTTTATAACAGTATATTGTTATAATTTTTTCCATTGTGTTAGTAGTTATTGCTGTTAATCTCTCATTGTGCCAAGTTTATAAATTAAACTTTATCATGGGTATGCATGTATAGAAAACTCATGGTATGTATAGGGTTCAGTACTATCCATGGTCTCAGGCGTCCACTGGGGGGTCTTGGAACATATCCTCTGGGGACCAAGGGAGACTACTGTAGCTTTTTTGCCTACCAATGCTTTTGAGAGATAATGAAAAACAAAACAGGGCAATTCAATGATAAGAGTTTCTAACCACTGCCAGCAAGAAAACGACCCAAGATGTTCATTTTCTCAATTACTGAAATGCTCATTTTCTTGTTGGATGGGCGAGTGCTCCTGCGTAAACCTTAGGGCTAATTGTATATATCCCGGCATATACAGCGCGTCCCAAGCCCAGAGGCAGCAGCTAGCAATTATATTTCACTGATTAATGTGCAATCGTAAATTTACAGGCTTGATGGTCCAAAGAGGCTCCCTGCTATGTGAGATAATGAATAGGAAATTTTCAGAATAATTAGCCAAGTAAGACCTCGCAAGTCTACCTGGGAGTTAAAAGCCATGAAAGAAACAAAAATAATGCCCATCCTTTAACAGAATTAGAGATTGAAAAATGGGTTATAGAGAAGGAACAGCGTAGTCAAGATATTCCTTCTACCATTTTTGCTTCATTTAGTTCACTGGCCATAGTGTCTGTATTGAATACCATGCTATTCCCCTCAGATCCCCCTTCAGGGTACCAGGACTCATTCCTATTACTCCACCCACTCAAAGTACTGCCATCTTTCCAACCAATCCTCTCCCAAAGGTAGGCTGTCATCCCAGGGAGCAAAGGGGGCAGCCCCCATTCAATGAGTGGTCAATGCCAGATTAAAAAGGCCTGGCCCCTCTCAGAATAAGACCAGAATTGGAAGGGTCAACCCATCTTCACAACCCCTCTACAGGGTGGACTGAAGCCTTGGTTGAGACTGCGATGCAGACCAACTTCTCCCTCTGTCCATTCTTAGTTCCCTCCCTGTGAAAACTCCCTAGTGAACTTTCTATACACTAATTGCTATGTGAATCTGCTTCCCAGAGAATCCAACATGCAGCAGTACAAATCACACATCAGTGTCAGGATTACTATGAAGAAGTGTCATTGACACAAGGAATAGTCACTTCAACAAATATTCTTTGTACATGCACCATGTGCATGGCAAGTCAGAAACTAAAAAAAGTAAGCTTTTCTGTGAGATTTTCCCTTGAGAATTTTTTAAATTACCGTTTGCTTCTTTGTTTTGTATGGTCTTGTGAATCAAGTATACAGACACTAAATTCTACGATGGTTCTTTGAGTAAATTGACCCTTCTTTGGCATCCTCTCAATGTCTAAACTAAAAAGATAACACAGACTTTCAAAAAATGCCCCCAAAGGGGGCGCCTGGCAGGCTCAGTCGATAGAGCATGTGACTCTTGATCTTGGGGTCATGAGTTCAAGGCCTATGTTGGGCATAGAGGTACTTTAAAAAAGTAAGTGAATATAGAAAAATAAAAATAAAGAATGCCCCTAAAGGAAACTGTTTATGATAAAAATCAATAACATTTCTATGTTCCATTTGAACTATATAATTATGTGCACAGCTTCACTATAAATTCAAGTAGATCAAAGGAAGGCATAAAAGGATTTTACAGGTCACCTATGAAAGTGATATTTGAAATAAACATCATTATGTAGTGTCAATACAATAAAGCACACCACAATCTCTCTTAACTAAAAAGACCAAGAGTGGTGAGCTGCATGGATCATATATGATAAAGAATGGGCTACTTTTTAAGAGTTATATAGATATAGTTTCGGATTATACAGATGAATCCCACCTTAAGCAAATCTGATATATGAAAACCCAGTTACTCTCTATGACAGTGATTTAAAGAAGAATACGCTACAGGGTTTTTAAAACATTTCATTAATAATATGTCCCCAATTTGAAAATATATTTAACTTTTTATCAGCATATGTCATAGATCTCTGTTCTAGCATTGGAAATCTCCTTTTTTGACCCTATCTTCTGTACATATTATAAATTGTATTATTGTTTTTGTTTCTGTACGCATTGTGATTTATAATAAGAAATACAAGTTTTGTCTTCATCCCCTTTTCTGGCACAGAGCTCCTAAAACCCTGGGATTTAAGTGATGAGAGCAATAAACCATTTTTTGTTATGTAATGGGGTGGCTTTTGGACCCCAACTAAGGATGGGGGCTGGTTGCCGGAAGCAATCATGTGATTAGAGGGCTGGAACTTTCAGTCCCACCCCCTGAAGAACAGAGAGGGGTGGAGGTTTAATCCATGGCCACAAGCCAATGAGTTAATCAGTCATGGCTATGTAGTGAAGCTTTCATAAAAACCCAAAAGAATGGGGGTTGGAGCACACGGAATTTGGGGAGAATGATGCGTGTGGAGAGGGTGTGGAAGCTCTGAGCCCCTTCCCACATACCTTGCCCTGACTCTCTTCCCTCTGGCTGTTCCTGAATCACATCCTTTTGTAATAAACTGGTAACCTAGTAAGTAAAATGTTTCTCTGAGTTCTGTGAGCTGCTCTAGGAAATTACTTAAACCCAAGGAGGAGGTCATGGAAACCTCTGATTTAGAGCCAGTGGGTCAGAAATACAGGTTACAACCTGGGCTTGACGACTGGTCTCTGAAGTGGTTGGGGGGATTCTTGTAGTGCCAAATTCTCAATGTGTAGACCCTGATTGTATCCCTGTGTAGACAGTGTTAGAATTGATGTGGATTCTCAGACACCCTGCTGGTATCTAAGAATTGCTTGGTGGTGTTTGGGGAAGCTACCCACCCAAACACACACACACACACACACACACACACACACACACACACACACACCGGAATTCACACAGTGAATTGAGTCCAAGAACTCAAAAGATTAACCTATACATATCGCTCACACTGTTGCGCCTTACCAGCAGTGTGATCGATTGTACAAGGGTCATTTATCTAGCCAAAGCCTCAATTTTCTCTTCTGCAAAATGGTGTTACAAATAGCTGGCTGAGAGCTATTGAGCACTAATGAGAAAACACCTCACAATTCTCAATGGTTATTGTTTGTTGTCAGTAATATATAAGGTTCGATAACATTTTCCATGCAGAGATTTAAAAAGGAATATATCTAAATAAAGTGATGATTTGGGGAGCCTAGGTAGCTCAGTCAGTTAAGCGGCTGACTTTGGCTCAGCTCATGATCTCACAGCTCCTGAGTTTAAGCCCCGCCTCAGACTCTGTGCCTGGATTCTGTGTCTCTCCCTCTCTTCTGCTCTTCCCCCACTCACACTCTGTCTCTCTCTCCTTCAAAAATAAATAAACATTAAAAATTTTTTTAAATCAATAATGCAATGATTTAGGGCACATTCAAATCCTTTATGGCTTACATAGCTCTGTACATTTTAACACAAAAAGAATATTTTTAAAAATAAACCATTAATTCTGTATTTATAAATAATTCCCTGATATAGAACAACTCCCTATTTCTCTTGAAAATGTCCTGAAATAAAGGAAACTGCTTTCAGATTAAGAATATCTACTCAAATCTACTCAAATATATAATGTTCCTTTTACATTTTGGTGTTGGAAAAAAAAAAGACCTCATGAGAAGAGGCAACAGCCTGGTTAAGTACCCAAGTATTTTGTAATATAAGGATCTAGCAAGGGTAATAGGCCTTAAATAATCTCTCTAGAAGAAACTCTGTACTGTGTTTAGTAAATAATTTTGGCTACTGGGATCATTTGCTTTAAAGCTGAATTTGCTGAAAAGCCTCGGGCACCATTTTAACAGTGTCCCAAAGCACTGTAATTGGGCAACTAGTGCTTAATGATATAGAAGAAGGGTACAGCTCTAACCTACATAAAATTGAGAGAAAGGTAGTACTCAAGCTGTTAAGACCAAGGAAGCATGCATTTTCCACTGTCAGCATTACAAGTATTCTGTTGTGTTTGTTTTTTTTTTTACCATACAGCAACAAAAATATATTTAATCCAAAGACAGGCAGTCAGTCAACATTTAGAAGCAAAGACGTACAAATGAAAGAGGTCTTGACTTTCATGTTCATGGAGAAGTCTAGCTGAGCGCTTAGCACATGCGTGTGTTTGGTGAGCTTCCTTCCACCTTGTTCTAGTCCCGTTCCATGCACAACACTAGGATTGACTAAGTTTTATCATTTTATAGTTTTCATGATTTTCCAGTTTAGGACTTTTCTCCTTTATGGAGATAAGGATTTCAGTAAAATTTAGGAACTTTGGGAAATGACTTCTTGATTCAAATTTTACTTCCATAAAGCCTATGTTGCGTCATTTGAAATATTCAACTAAGCAGATATTCACCCAGTGCCACGCACTCTGTGAGGCACTAGGAACATAGACCTGACACCGTGTGTGAGCAAGAGGCATTCTCTCTGGCATTCCTGGCAAGGGGTTTTTATTATAACTACAATCTTCTATATAAGCAACTCATACAAAATTAAGGTTACACTTTTAGAAGGCTGATGTGAAATGACCTTTCATGGATGAATTGTTCTTCTGAAAAACTGACATCAAACAGAAGCAGTAATTCATAGAGATATCATTAAAAAAACCAAAAGAACTACTTTCTTTATGAGATGAACCAATTTGGAAGTAGAATTCAGACTAGTTCTGGCTTAAAATCTACCCAAGGGATAGGTGGTTAACTACTCACAGGACTGAAATATGACCAGGACTGGACCCAAGTTGATGTTAAGTCACAATGACAAATAGTTAAATAGTTATATGCTTAAAATAATCATTCAATTTACCAACATAAGTCTCAAGAAACAAAATAGATTTTTAAAAAAACATTTGAGACCTTATGCATCCAAATCAAAGCTGAGAGCCTAGGGTGAATCTCAGCTTTCGAGTCTCAACAATTCATAAGCCTTGTTCCCTCACCTATGAGTTTGACGTAGTAATGCTTGCCCTTTATTCAAAATACAAATCATAAATATGAGAGCATTTTGTGAATTATTAAATGCCAAAATAATGTGGGCCAGCAAACTGGCTGCCATTAGGAGTGTCTTCTAATAAGACCACATATGTTTACTTTAAAATGGTACAAGGCTCCCAGACGCATAAGTCATTTTAGGAATATACTCACCCTCAATTCCCCTGAGCCAAACTTCAGATGGTGTTGATCAGACCTGATGAAGAAAAGGCATGTTTTTTGTTTGTTTGTTTGTTTGTTTTTTAAAGGAATTTTGAAAATAAAATCAAGGCATCAAGTGTCTGGACTTATTTTGACGCACAAAGTAGAAAGTAGATTCCTGAATTAGAGAATATGCACTAAGAAACAGAAAACGCATCCCTGAGAACAAACACAGTGCCGCCTTCTCTAATCCAAAACCCTCATGTTGCTTGTCAGATGGAGGGTTCAGGTGCTCATTGTCCAAGTGGGAGGTAGCATGGGCAGGGAAATATGAATTCCATGAATCCTATGGCTGTATGCTTCTTGGACATCATTCTAATGCCAACACTGAACTTTCTAGAGAGTGTTTTCTTCTCATTTATGAAGTTTTTCAAACAAATTTTGAGTTGAGAGACTGTTTGGTCTTCTCAGAATGACTAAGTATGAGCAGATACGTTCCAGTGTGAAAGCCAATGGATTGATCACACCATCCCTTGAGGTTCAGACCCCTTTTTTAAACAATGTAATACAGCTTAATGTGATATCCAGACTCAAACTCAAGATGAAAAGTTGAATTGTCCTTCAAGGCCACCTGGATGGCTCTGTTGGTTAAGAATCTGACTTTGGCTGAATTGTCCTTCAGATGACTGTCTTTGGACACTGAACATCCAAATTAGCAGTGCATAACCTGAAACCCATGAACTTCAGGGGAGGAAGTATATCAGGAATGTTCCAAGATCACATATAAAATATTTGTAAATATGAGCAGTTTTCTGGGTAGGGAATTCGTTTCTGCCAGACCCTTTGGCTAAACTACCAAACTACCTTTGGCTAAACAAGAGTGAGGATTTCAGGCCTCTCAAAGCTTCTGTAAAAATTGTATTTTTCATATGCCTTGCGTCCTGTAAAGGACAAATTGGCAAACAATCATCAAAAGCTACTCTTCCCTTATGTTAAGTACTGTTTTAAACTTTGGGTTGGATCGTTAATTTCAAGTGATGATGACAAATTATGCATTGAACTGAATCAGCCCATAATCGTTCTTCAGCCAGTGTATATAATCTGGGCTCTAACTCATGACATTGCTCCACTCAGCTCTCACTTGTCGGCACAAAGAAATGAGTATGAAGGTTCTTTTCACCCTATTTTCAAGATTAAGAGATTCTTGAAATGATTTCTCTGATTGATGCATCCTGACATTTTAATGAATTTTTAAAAATATAGGCTCCTTGCTTCCCCAGCAAAGAAAGCATGACTGTAATAAAGATTCTGATTAATAAAGCTGTCTGCATTGCCTCAGCTCAACACTATTCAAGCACTCATGGACTAAAGTTAACTGCACCAAACGAAGTCGTTTTGGATTAAGGCGTCTCCTTCCTTGCCTGTACATGAAACTTCAGAGAACCTGAAAACCATCTCCCTAACTCAAACCTAGGAGTTTTAAAAAAGAAAGTGTTTGCCGATTAACTATAAGGAAAAGGAGCTCTCCAATTTAATGCTTGTCTTTAGAGGGACAGATTGCTCTCGCAATGGTGCTGATGACTAACATTGATACACGACTTTCCTGTAGGAAAATCCTTCTCCCCACTTTTAACTCCACTCAGTTTTTATGATAACAGTGTAATATTAGTGCTATCCTGTATTTTACAAAGAAGGAAACAGATTCCCACCTGTGCTCTGAATCCTGGATCCTCAGGAAACTTTCTCATTCAGATACTTCTGCCGCTAATGGCTTATTAGCCTCAGCACTAGTCAGTAGTGTAGTCAGGAGAGACAGGGAGGAAGAAAGAGGTGAAGGGGTGAGGAGAGAGAGAGAGAGAGAGAAGGAGAAGGAAAAGGAGAACAAGGAGGAGGAGTGGCAAAGATGAAGAAGAAAAGGAAGAAGAGGAAGAAGAATAAGGAGAAAGGGGAGAAGGGGAAAAGGAAGAAGAGAAAAGAAAGACAGAAGAGGAGCGGAGAGGAGAGGAGAGGAAGGAGGGAGGGAGTGAGGAAAGGGAAGAAAGGCAAGAAAGGAGGAGGGGAGAATGAAAGCTTTCCCAAATCTTCACCCAAACTTTCTTGTGAGTAGGTAGCATCCATTGTTTCTATGTCGTCACATCTCATTCACCCTTCAACTCACTGTATCAGGGCTTCCATTATCACCACACCATCAGAACTATCCTTACTAATATAATGAGCTAACTCTATAAAAAAT
Organism: Acinonyx jubatus; assembly: GCF_027475565.1. NCBI lineage: Eukaryota > Metazoa > Chordata > Mammalia > Carnivora > Felidae > Acinonyx > Acinonyx jubatus. The sequence continues at coordinate 47,365,693 of NC_069391.1, forward strand.
TCACTGGGAGCTTTTCAGTCCTCTCGTGCCTGGTCTCTCTGCAACATCTCATGCAAACCTTCCTAACATTTCCAACATCTGACTCCTGTTATCACCATGTTGTGAACATCTGAAACCTTTGAGACTTCTTTGAGATTCTCTCTCTACTCTCAAATTCTTGCCTTACTCTTTTAAATGTTTGTGTCACTGCTCAGGAATATACCCTGAACTGCCTTCTTTCAATTCATTTCTTCCCTTCTCCACACACTTTACTAAATGATCTTATCTGTTCTAATGGTTTCAACCATTAACTATCTTTTGATGACTACTGAATCTTTATCTCCACCTCTAACCTTCCTCCTGAATTCCTACACAAATGGCAGCTATCGCCCAGTTGGACACTTACATCTGTGTGTACCATAATCCCCTGATACGTCCAGAGCCAAACTCAGTTATTTGCTTCATCAGATTTTCTACTCTTGCCACATTCCGTATCTTTATGAAGGACACAATTATCAAACCATTTGTCCCAGCAGGAAAGGATCCTCCTCTCCCTTGCCCCAAATTTAATCAGTCAGTCAGCCCCACTGAGTCTACGGTCTTAAGTATATAACTTATCTTTCCCCTCCCCACTACCTCTGACCATGGCAACATCTTCTTAGCTACTCTCACCAATCACCAATCTGTGTTTCACAATATTAACAGTGATCACTCCAAAAAAATATGTTCGTGCTAATGGACACATTTAAAATCTCTCAGTGTCAATCAATTAATTTTAGTACAAGATCTTAAGTCCTTAACATTATATAAAAAAAAGACTTACCTACCTTTTTAGATCCATCTCCCACTGATTCCCAATGCACCTTGCAAACTAAGCATACTTTATTTCCCTAATCATAATATACTTGGCCTCACGTCTCTGTCCTTGCACATACTGCTCTCTCTGCCTGGGGCTTTCTTCTCCAGATAATAGAATTAAGAAAACCATCATTTTACAATCCCTAATGAAATAACGGATTCAGGCAATGGTCACCAATGGATCTTAAAACCATTAGGCATTACGTTTGATGAGAATAACACACCTTCGTCATCTCAATTTACTGATTACTAAAGATAATTTGACTCTTGATGTGATGTGATATGATGTACTCAGCACTGTCTACGAAGAATCCTTGACCTTCCTCCCTCCCCCAAAAAAACCACTGAATCCAAAAAAAAACAAAAAAAACAAAAAAGAAACCAAAGAAACAATTTTAGTTCTAACTTCTAATTTATAGAAATAGATTAATAGTAGATTAAGTGATATAACAAGAACTATTTAACCAAATTTAGATTGTGGCTACCTTAGGCTGGTTCTCCCCAAAGCAAACCTTGAGACAGGTTTATGGTTTTTTTGTGGGATATCGTTGCCAGAGAAATGAGGAAGCAAAACAAGCCAGAGAAAGAAAGGAAGCCACCATATGGAGTATTATTGAGCAGGTAATGGCTGCAAGTAACTGGGGTTCAGTCCGACTACGGAAGTTCAAAAGAGTAGATTGTATCTCCGAGTTATCCCAAAGGTTAAGAAGTTGAATCATTTATCTACTTTCCTCAATCATTTGGTTGAAGACTGCTGGGGGAAGAGGGAGTGGCATTATTAGCTCATGCATAGCTGGTGGTGGAGAGAGGCCAGAAAGCCCGAAGAGTCACAGTTGCCTTTTCTTGGAAGCCATTGTGTCAAGTCACTTGGGAACAGTGAGTGCCAAAGGAAAGCATTCAAAGCACTAGGGGCATCTGCTCTAGCCAGCGAAGTCATCTATAGGACAACTGAAACCAAACCACAGAAAAAAGGGAGTGAGGAAAAGGCATTATTCCAGAGTAAAGGAAATTGGCAAAAGACTTCAGTGAAATAACCAAATCAGCAAGGGGCTTGTTTGGATCCTGATTTGGACAAACTGAGATAGTTTAAGACAATCAAGGGAATTTGCATATGGAAGCCCATTCCTAGGCAGATTCAAGGACTAAAATATTTTATATAATTTTGTGAATTCCATTTTAACCTCTCAATATAAAGATTGTATTTTCAAATTTAGAATATACTTGCACGTACCCTTCTTCTAGACCTTTAAAGTAGAACTTTTTAGCTTTATTGCATTTAGTGTGCATTTTCTTGTCCTCTTATTTAGAAAATAAGCTGTAGGAGAACAGGTATCATTGTCAGTTTTGTCCACAGATATATGCCAAGTGCCATAACCATGCCTAGCAAACAGAAAGTGCTCGTTAAGTGTTTATTGAAAAGATGAATGGACTTAGGAGCTTCAATACCATTCAGAGCTATGGCAGCCAGAAGTTTCATTTAATGGAAATAAATTGGGAGTGTTGCAATGAGGTGATCCTTTCAACTTAGGCTCAATTAGAAAGGCCGTCTTCCTTCCAAAACCCAAAATGGGATAAAACCTTTCACATCATCACTGCACGATAAAAAGAATGCAGAAGAAATTAGGAAAGAGACACCTAGAGAGGGAGGTCACAGCACCATGAGAATGGAGAGTCATTGCCAGGAGCTTATAATTATTAGCACATGTTTTGCAGGACACATTCAGGAAATGTCAGTCCCATGTTTTAATAGTAACAAGTAAAGACTCACTACTGAAAGGGTCTATAGTGCTACAGCAGAATTTTCTGCAAGGAGTTAAGTTTGATGATCCAAGCAAGACCATTTCAAAGTAATACACCAACATAAGAGAGAAGAGTATCTACAATTCAGTTGTGGAAAAAGAGAGAAAAGCAGTTACTTTCATTGTGACTATATTCCCCCCAGGCATGATCATACACGATGGTCAAGAGAAATAGGTTTCGTTATGAATTGATCTTTCATAACGGTTACAATACTAGGAAGTGGGGTGAGGCCATCTGCTGCAAGTGACTAAACTCAGGGTCAGTGTGTTTGTTTTTAAAAACAGGCTAACAGGCATGCCTGGCCAGCTCAGTTGGTAGAGCATGTGACTATTGGTCTCAGGGTCGTGGCTTGAGCCCCAAGTTGGGCATAGAGAAAATAAAACATTAAAAAGTAATAAAAACAGGCAACGAGTCAGACTCCGAAGCAATTTTCAACTCCTGTCTCAGGTTAATAAGAACGAAAATTATCTCTTTAGTGAAAATACCAACGGAGCCCATGTGTGATTTTGTGATACCCTAAAGCCTCTCTCAGCATGAAGGCATCTGGGAGATCAAATCTTTCTGATTCCCTTCAATTCCCTTCACAGCAACATCGTCTGAGGGCTTTTGCCATTTCCTCATTCTAGGCACAGAGCTAAGCTTGGGCCAGCTGCTTTCTCTCAGCTCACCACCACGAATGACTTCATCCTGTGGCCAGCTTTGCTGAACCCCAGTAAGCGAGCCTCAAAGTTACTGATTTATGTACACTGGCCTCCAAACCAACCCCTGACATTATAGATGTCAGGCAGCAGCATGATTATGAAACACTATATCAAAAATTGGTACCTTGAAAAAAGTACGTCCTGTCATCTGGAAGGTTTTCTGATGACAATCTCTTACCACCTATGATAGGAAACAATTGATCAGATTATCACTCTACTGTAGAGTTCACAATAACCCTAATTAATGTGAAAGAACTACACCTAGCCTCATCACTCAGCACACACCTTCCCAACCTTTCATTCTGTCCTTCTGCCCTGTGGAATATCTATCAGTTCTCTGAATATGGCTTCCTCCCTGTCACCATCACATAAGTTGTTCCTGTCACCTACCAGATGGCTCTCTCGGATTAACCTTTAAGATTTCAACTTGGATGTCACATCCTCCACAAAAAGTCCCATAAGCTCCCTGCCCAAGTTGGACAACTCTTGTTTGCCCCCTCACTTCTCTTCTCATAGTACCCAGGTGCTCCTTGCTTGTGCTTCTAGAATTCTGAAGCCCACAAGGAGAGAGACCATAAGTAATTAGATCAACACTGTATCTACAATAATTAGCACAAGTGCCTAGGAAACAGCAGCCACTCATTTCATATTTATATGGGACGAATAAATGAATAAAAAATTTATCTTAAAAATATAGAAGAGAAGGGGCACCTGGGTGGCTCAGTTGGTTAACCGTCTGACTCTTGATTTCGGTTCAGGTCATGTTCTCACGGTTCATGAGATCTAGCCCTGCATCAGGGCTTGGGATTCTCTCTCTCCTTCTCTCTCTCTCTCTGCCCCTCCTCTGCTTATACTTGCTGTCTCTCTCTCTCTCTCTCTCAAACTAATTAAATAAAACTTTAAAAAATACAGAAGAGAAGGCAAAATAAAATTTTGATCAAAGAAAAAAATATGATCCAGAAATCCTTGCCTTGATTATACAGAGCCTAGGACTCACCTACTTCTTGAAAGTGTGAGGAGAGGTTGACACATCATCTCCATCACCACCTAAACATAGGCTAACAGGGGTGCTATGCTAAACATAGCATCACAAGCATTAACTGTAAGAGCTCACATCATGGAAGGCCTTCTAGGCAGACCTCCAAGTGCTTTTGTGCATTCATTTACCTGATCCTTGCAACAACCTCAAAACATAGATACTAAAATTATATCCTTTTACAGATGAGGGAAATGAGGCACAGAGAGGTTAGTTAACTTGAGAAAAGGCACACAGCACAGAATCAGGATTTATATTCAGAAATATTAGATGACAATAAGAACCATTTCCATGAGATACAGGCAACAAGGTTTTTGCATCAGGGAAATGGAAAACATGGATTAGTTATTTAATGGCTTTGGCCCAGAATAGTGTGCTTCCTCCATCATGTTAGAGTAGAAGACAAATCTATCTGGTCTACTAGTAGCAAGAATTTTGGACATAAAACTCTCCCTCAAAATAGAAGAAACTACAATTCCAAAATACAATTTCCAGTGATAATTTCACTTTTATTTACTGCTAAGTAAATAAAGTCAAAGAGTAGTTAAATTCTGCATATTCTTTCTTGGTCCTAAAGTTAAATACTGGCTGTAATAGAAAGTTAATATAAACACCTGCCTTGGGGAAAATTTTAATAAGAGAAAATAAGCATACGATATGTTCCATGGATCCCAAGCTTTGCACAATATTACGGGAAAAAAGAGTCATAGAAATTTGGGAATGGTAGTTAAAAGCCAAATAAGAATGAGTACTGCTGGTATTCTCAGAAGCTTTAACATCTTATTCACTATGAAACTCCATATATATTATGCAGTGTTTCCTAAGGTATTTAACCATCACATTATTTTTTTAAGGAGTTTGCTCAGGATTTATGGGTCAAGAAAGTTAATTGGGGGAATTATTGTTCTAGCAGGTGGTATTATTCTCATTTACAAACACCTACAAGTTAACCATTGGAGACTCATCTTCTGGTTTTTACCAATTTAGTATCATAGAGAAATGCTATAAAAATCTATTAATTGGATTAGAATTATGGAAAGCTCTCAGAACTGATGTGGTTCAGCATCCCACTCAGGATGAATGATGCTATAAAAAATTGAGGTTTGGTTCAACTTTCCTGTGTAATAATCTTACTAGAAAGATTAAAATTTCCAGAGTAAAATTTTCTGCAAGGAGATCATCACAGAAGTAATTAGATGCCACATAAGCTGCCTCACTAAACTAATTATAAAGGGAGAAATTAGATTGATACTATAATGAAACATAAGTTTCTATTATTGTATTCCTTTAATTGGACTAAAGAGGTTTAACCAAGACTTTGCACCCTGTAAAGAATTTATTCCAGGAAAGTAACAATAAACTCGGGGCAATAAACAGGGCACACTTTAGGTCTCCTGTCTCCATAATTAATAAATGTCTAAAAGTCCACAATTAACCAACAGCTAATAAAAGTCCAGAACACACGCTAGGCAAAGACATAAAGAACCAGTTGATGACACAGAACAGGAGATTTTAGGGGTCAAAATTATGAAACATCAAAACGAAAATGGTCTTTCAAGTCAATATGACTTGAAATGCCCATTCCTGCCATTTAACAGATGAAAACAGTAAGGCCTAAAGGGAATAGGTGAATTACCAAGGTCATAAGGCAAGTCAAAGGCAGAGTCAGAACTATTAGGTTGAACCAACTGAAATTGCGGGCATTCACTGTTTTGACCTACAAAAATGCTAAAAGAAAGAGGAGGAGGAGGAGGAGGGAGCGGGAAGGAGAGTGGGGAGGGAAGGGGGGGGAAGAAAAACAAAAGGAAAGAAAGCTCCTTAGTCCAGAGCCTTAAAAAAAAAAGCCAGAACTTTGGCGTCTGCAACCACACTATACTAAAAAAAAGGTGGGGTTGGGGGTTGAGGCAGAGAAAGATCAGAGATGTTGAGTCTGAATTACACAAATAGAGCCTTGACCTGAATTTTGAAAACTAAGTTACTGGGAAACTTGAAGAAATAAAGTATCAGATCTTCCCATTTGAAAAATAAGACAACCAGTGGACAAAATGAATTGGAGAATAAATGTCTGGCTCAAATAATGCACCCACTTACAAATCTTAAAAAATAACAATCTTTCAAATTATTTACAGCACAGTCTGAGGCGTTGTAATTCATGTCCGAGCTTCCCTGCGAGGCTCCTTAGCGCCACCTAGTGCCAGCCAATCAAAATTCACACCGTAAACACGACTTGGAAATCATTGCCTAAAGCTGCCGGTTCCTTCTTTTCCTTAGAAAAAGCAAGCTACCACCTGGGGAATTGTTAGCCTCTTCACCATAAATAGAAGCTGTGAAGTGTTTCAGCTCATTGGGATCCTCAAGGTTTATGACAACCCTATGTAGCTGGATATGTCTACACACTCATATCCTGAAAAAAAAAAAAAATTCAACCCAGTACACAATTCATTCTTTGGATCCACAGACCTTATTCAGCACCTCCTTTGTACCATGCCCTGTGCAATTGGCTAGGGACAGGAAACAAGACCTCACGGTCTGCTGGAGGAGAGAAATAAGTGATTAAATACAATAGAGTGTAATAAGTATTTATTGCCTGAATTAACTTTTAAGAATAGCAGGAAGCATCCAAGTGAAGAATCAAGGGAAAAGGCCTGCCTTACAGAAACCACAGCCTTGAAACGGCTCATAAGCACAGATGGGAAGGCCAAGAGGAGTTGAGTACAGCAGAGGCCCTGAGGAGCCAGTGGTTAAGAAGGAGGCTCTGAAGCCAGAATGGTCTGGTTTCATCTTGATTCTGCTTCTTTTAATTCTGTGTGCCTTGGTTTCACCTTTGTCAGACTGGGGTAATAATAGCGTCTCCCACATCAGGAGGTTATGAGAATGTGCTTGTAAGGGCACCTGCGCGGCGTGAGTGCTCACCAGCTACTGGCTGTAACTGTTTTGGCTGGAGTGTCGGCGCTCATGGACCAGAAAGCGAGACAGTCCGCACAGGATGCATGAATGGTTATGCTGTGAACAAACGGGAGCTGAGACTCCTCTCTCCCTCTCCTCTCTCCCTCCGCACACAGGTTCCGGAGTAGAGCGAGCCCAGGGATGCTCACAACCAGGTCTATTTCCCTCGGGCGAGGGCACAAAGGGGTCGTCTAGAGAACCAGGTGCCTCAGAGGTGATCATTTTCACCTTTTCATCCCCGTAGGTGACATGCCGCCAGCACCTTTCCACAGCCCTTACGGTAACCAACGGCTCATGGCTACATGGGGCTAAGAGTCTCAGACTAGAGAACTCTGTGGTCCCTGCAGCCTCCTCCACGTCAGGACAGAGGACGGACAGGGGGGACAGAGAGAGAAAGACTACGACTCACTGGAATTATCTGTGATGCTTGTCTGCCCTCTTTTTCTGGTGTCTTGCATTTCCTGGTGCATTCTTGTCTTCCACCCACCAGGGGATCAAGGAGGAAATGAAGTAAAAGGAGACAAGGAAGAGGACAAACAAGGAGGAGGAAGACAGGGAGGAAGGCTGGGACTAGTATTTACTGAGTGCTTATGACCTAAGCATCTTCCATTAATCTCATCTAATTAGCACGACAGTCCTATGTGATTTTTCTATTACGATTCACATCTTACAAATGAGAAAACACTCCAAGCCCTAGGAAGATTACACAATTTACCCAAGTCACACAGCTGGCAAGTGGCTGGGATTCGATCACGCCTTGTACATAAGGGTTCACGTACATATCCTTAAGCTTTCTGAAAGCCCTCAGCATGAAGGCAACCAGGCATGCCTTCCTCTTGAGGTGTTCCATGCCCCAAAATTCTGTCTCCTCCTCCCCACCCAGACCTTGCCTAAAAGGGCTATTCCTGCAAAATGGCTGAATTCGGCTAGATAATAAAATAGATACGCGCATGCATTCATGCATATGTATCTGTGTTTAAGTCAACTGGCATTAAGATAAAGAGGAGTTATAATTCTTTCCCAGCAGTACGCATCGAAACATGCTGGTGCATGTACACACACATACACACACACACACACAGCCCAACACTTAATCCTCCCAGAAACATTTGACTTTTGAAAGGATTGTTAATTTGAATTACTCCTCAACAAAAGATAAAGAAATCTATTTATTTCTTGAGAACCTCTCCTTTTATTTATTTATTATTTATTGGCTGTCACGATTTTGGCTGGAGTTTAAGAGCTTGTCTTCACCATCTTCAAACAACTAATATCCACAAGATCAGAACCGTCCTCCACTATCAAATATGCACACAGTCCCTTACAGCTCCCTGTGCAATGAAGTTCACGTGTTACTTCTCCTGGGGATTGCTTTATGAGCTTCAACTTTATTATAGAATATAAAGTTGTCTCCCCGGTTAAAAGAATTCAAATTATCTCTAAACCATGCACAACTATTTTTCCTATAAGGACCAAAAATCAGACTTATGTGAGAGTAAAAAGTCAAACTTGGAAGGAAAGAGAAAGCATAGGTCAAAATTCCAGAGAATAATAATTTTTACACAAAGATGTTTGTGTTTGACCCCCCAAATTTTGATATATTACCTTCCCACCAGTAGTAATATAGGTTTGTATCATAAAAGCATTTCAGATCCCTCCAAAGCTAGGCTATAAAAATAGAAAGAGGAAAAGGGAGATAAGTGTTAAGAAGGACTATGTGAAATAAACTTTATAAAAGTCATTGTAACATAATCAATTCAAAAGTCAGTGTAATGTAATGTACTCGCTCCATTTTACAATATACAAGGTCACTGTCTTAGGTTCACCAAACCCACATCATTTGTTTTGTGGGCACCCTGCATGCTGTAAGAAAAAAATCTCAGGCAAGCAATGACTAAGCAGGATTTCAAAATTGGTTTCTTGGGGCACCTGGGTGGCTCAGTCAGTTAACCCTCCAACTTCAGCTCAGGTCATGATCTCGTGGTTCGCAGGTTTGAGCCCCATATCAGGCTCTGTGCTGACAGCTCAGAGCTTGGAGCCTGCTTCAGATTCTGTGTCTTCTTCTCTCTCTGCCCCTCCCCTGCTCACACTCAGTCTCTCTCTGTCTCTCTCAAAAATAAACATTAAAGTGTTTTTTTTTTAATATTGGTTTCTTATTCTAAATTTAATTTGACTCATCTAGTGCATTATCTACATGGTTTCTCATTTCTCACTTCTATTGAAACAGCCTGAGTCACTATTTGGGTTTAAAATTTACAAAAGAAATGCTGTCTGCAGACACCAAGCAACTTGAGTCATTGATGTTTTCATAGCCAGAGTTTCTGAAATAGAAATGCGATCTGTAGGTGCTCAACAACTTGAGTCAGAGATATTTTTATAGCCCCATTTTCTTACAGAGACCAAAGGAGATTTTAGGGGTTTTCCCTCAGCATGACACAAATATTTTTAAAGCATGTACTATGAAAGACATTATGCTAGACTAAAGTACAGGGCTGAGTAAGACTTACTATCTAACCTTGAGGAGTTTGTTGTCCAGTTGAAAAAATAAAACACATTCATTTTATTGAACATGTATTGTGTTAAGGCAATGAATGCTAATGAAAAACAGGCTATGTTCCTTTGAGAAATATGGTTGGGGGAGAGGGAAATAACTTACATTGACAGTACAGTGTAGTAAATGTTAAAATAGTCATGCACAAGGAGATCTGGGAGTGCAATGAAGATGGGGGTGGGAAGGGAGAGAGGTCATCTGACGAACCGTTAAGCTAAATCTTAAAGGACAAGTGGAAATTAGAAGTTTACAAGATATCAGGGCACATGGGTGGTTCAGTCAGTTGAGCATCAGACTCTTGATTACAGCTCAGGTCAGGATCCCAGGGTTGTGGGATGGAGCTCTGTGCTGAGTGTGGAGGCTGCTTGGGATTCTCTCTCTCTCTCTCTCTCTCTCTCTCTCTCTCTCTCTCTCTCCCCCTCTGCCCCAACTCACACTCTCTCAAATATAATATAATATAATATAATATAATATAATATAATATAATATAATATAATATAATGAAAAGGAGCCCCAACTCACACTCTCTCAAATATAATATAATATAATATAATATAATATAATATAATATAATGAAAAGGAATGGAAAGGAAAGGAAAGGAAATAGATAACAAGATAAAATAAAATAGTTTACAAGATATAGTAACCAGGAATTAACCCAGTTTAAAAAAAGGGTAGAGGCAATCCAGAAAGTAGAAACAGCACAGAAATGAGAGTTGAATGAAATAGCCAGATAACCTGGAAGACAAATTCTGATAAAAGCCTTGAAAAGGTCTACTGGACCTGGAGGTTGCCTAATCTGAACTTCCAAGGTTTTCAAGAGGCCTCAGGGGAATCTAGGCCCCCACTGATCATAGTAACAATTTCAATAACACACCCTCATATGGGATTTCCCACCTTCCCTGTCTCACTCTCCTGCTTTCTCACTCTTGGAATTACTTCCTAAATAAATGACTTACACACAAGTCTTTGTTTCAAGCTCTGCTTTCTGGGAAGACAAAGCAAGACAAAATGATTCATATTTTAACTATAATGTGAGAAAGTCTTAAGGTGAATATCAACTATAGAAATACCTTAATACCTCCCATAATAGTTCACTAGTAGGTAAGGCTTAGTCACATGCAGGGCAAGGACTATGGATTTGTGTGTTAGCTACTGACTAAAGAACAGACTTGTATTTTGGGATTAGTTCTCAACCCACAAACTGAGGGAATGAAAGATGTTTTCATTACACAAAGCTCTCTTGTGATATAAATTTGTCCCAACGGAATTTGAACTAATGTAAGTCTGCACAAATGATGTATAAGAAACATCAATTGAGATGCCTGTTTTAAGGAGGGAAAAATTATTTTCTGAATGATAGAAAGATAAAGATTCTTCTTGGGGGCCAATTTTTGTTCATTTGAAACTCTCAGCAGCCAGAAATAATCTCTGAGGCAAAGGGGATTCCCCAGAAGGCTGCTGAACAAAACAAAAGCTTGGTCAAGGGAAACGTTGGGTGTGTTAGTGTGTGGAAATGATCCAGGACCTTTTTTTATTAGCAGGACTGGTTTTGGTCATTCAATAATGAGCACCCTGCGTGAACCAGACACCTTGCTAGGTACAGGAAGCAAACAAACCACCAAAACAGGCATATTCTTCTTTCCACCGAGCATACGTTTCTAGGGGACATAGACAATAAACAAATACAAACACAAACCCATAGCTAGAAATTATGGTAGGTGTTGAGAAGTAGTATAAGGAGAGAGAATAAGGGAAAAGAGCAAATGGAAATTAGGGTCAGGAAAGAACTCTCTGGCAAAGCCAGATTGTGTGGAGCCCTAAGAGTGAGTAGGAGGCAGTTAGCCAGATGAAAAGTAGGAGAACAAGGGGTCCAAAAGGAAGAACACACGTGCTCTAATTTCACAAGGAAAATTTAAAAAGAGCTCCGTTGGTTCACGGAAGAGTTTTAAAAATTAATGAGTAGGAACACGATAAGCGGGGGCCAAGAGTGGTGCAAGATGAAGCTGGAGAAGTGGGTAGAGACTAGCTATGTGGCTCCCAGAAGGTCATATTAAAATGTTTGAAGTTTATAGTAAATGCAGTGAAGGTCGTGGAAGCCATCTAGTCTAAACTTAAGCCGTATGCAAAAAAAAAAAAAAAATAGGTATCATTAGCCTTCCTGGCAAAGACTGGATCCCGAACCACAACTGCCCGGGAATTTACTATTAAAACATCCGGGTTTGATGCTAGTATCCTAATGGGAAAACTGGCTCTACAGATCTAACTCCATGTTGATTTACCTTGATTGCACAGAACAGACTTATAAGACAAATCTGGGGCGAGCCTGATGTGAATTTCAAGTGAGAACCCTCACAGGGAGACGTGTTTAACTTCTAGGGATCAACTGGGATTAGGTAAAGAGAGAGGGGAGGGGTTTAACAATTATTTAGTATCAACCAGATACGAGGGACTATGTGAGCTGCCTCGACTTTTTACGTAATCTTCACAACCACCTTAGGAACTAAGCACACTCACCTCCATTTTACAAATGAGGGAAAGACAAGTCAGAGAGATTAGGTCATTGGCTCTAAAGACACAGCTGGGAAGGCACACTTTGCCACCAGAGGTTAAGAGGGGGAGAAAAAAACCCTTTCATGCAGATCTTTATCTCGTCTTTGTAACCCCCTCGAAATGCCTGCCTAAACTTAGCAGACCATCAACAACTGTTTATTAGTTGATGAAATGACCAGATTGTGGCCATTCTGTAGCCTTAAAAAGAGGTCATTGGCGTCAAATAAACAATGAACTCATTAAGGACCACTTGTGAGACAATTAGGTCAAAGGGAATTTCAGTTGGCAAGCGTGGAAGTTGGGAGAGGGAACTTGGCTGCAGACTCGGCAAGGGCCCGTCGGTCACCCAGGGCCATGGCAGATCTGTCTTGAGGCTGAAGGCAACTCCTGGCTGCCAGGGTGCCAGCTTTGAGACAACTGGGTTCCTCCCCACCAGCACTACATCCTTCCTGGTTTCTTTCAATTTGCCTTTGAAGAACACAGCCAGGAAACCGCCGCTAGGTGTCCCCCGAGTAAAAATAATGAGAGACAAAGTACTTGGGCCCTTTGGGTTTTTTTTTTTAATTCCAGTGGAGTTAACCTACAGTGTTATATTCACTTTTGAGAACTAACTTGACTTATGTGTCCAGGTTCTTTGACTCCTGGGCTCTTATGGATAGGGTGGTACTGAGTAGTTCAACGGGAACAAACGACCTCTGTAAATGAAAGGGAGTTCTGTCAAGAAAGCGGCATTTAACTGCTCCTTTTCATTTTCAATTAGGGTCTGTATCACCCTGCCTAGGGAAGACAGGCCACGGAGGCCTGGAATGGGCAAACAGTGTTCTCGCCCAAACTGCCTGGCTCTCTGCAGGGCGCTGCACGGGACAGAACCCCTGGGCACCCCTGAGCCCTGGCAATTTCCTACTGAGCAAATGTAAACATAGAGAACGGTGCTCCGGCACGTTTCTAACATTTAAACATCTTAAAATTTAAATGAGGTGAATTGCAGCCATTGCCTTTTCCTGAAACAGCAGGTGCAAGTGCCTTGTTTTCTTTAGTTATGGCATGGGCAAACAGAAAAGCATGATTTGGCAAAGTGTGTCCCAAGTTGGCAAAGCTACAAACACAGACTTCTCACCTTGGGCTCTCCGGGCTCGGCGTCCCCTTTCCTCCTCACCTTCCCGCAGGCCCCTTCTCCTTTCCAGTCTTTTTCCCCATCTCCCCTCTTTTGTCGCTCCTCTTCCATTTTCTCCCGCTTTTAACCATTTTTATGCACACACAGAATCAATCTTCTGATTATGATCTTTGACACATTCAACAGAAATAAGTCCTTGCCCCGGCTTTAAAGAGTCAGGAAAGGGAGGGGAGGGTGGGGGGAAAGAGACCAGAAAAGGAAAGGAGAAAGAAAAGATTTAGAAAACAGGTGCCTCTATCTGCATGCACCTGCCCAAAACTTAAGCAGGAAAATGGGCCACCAAGGGATGGGGGTAGTGACAAAAGCCTAGAGGTCCGCTTCCCTTCACTTTCCCTGCTTCAACTGCTGGACTCCTATATCATGTTGTAGGAATTTCTAATCTAACCGCAGCCAGATGACTCACACTCGCCGACTGGCTCCCTAGGCTTCCGCAAAACACCTGGAAAGATCAACCTAACCCAGAAAACAATCTCTCCCCAGGTTAACCTTTCAAGGTAGGTCGGGGAATTTTCAGCACTCGCTTCCATCTTATTCGCCAAAGATTCATAAGCCTTAATCTTGATTTCAGACATAGTTGTATCTGAGAGTCCAAAACAATTTCCAAATGAAGTGATGAATGGCCACAGACTGGGCTTGCTTCTGCCTGGAGAGGAAAACTGAAATGACCTTATTTGGGTCCAGAAAGAGCTGAGACGCCTATGAAAGGGCACCCTGTTTGCTTACAGAAGCTGGCTCTCTGGCTCCTCAACGCATTCCTCCTGTCAAGCACCTCAGTGGCCCCAGGTTGCCTTTCAGGGACATGTCTTCTTTATCTCCTTAAAGCCTAAGAGGACCTGTAACTAAATTCTAAGTGCAAGCCATAAGGGAAAGAGAAAGTGGGGTCCACAGAGGCTAATTCAAAACTTAAATGTTGACTAAACCCCAAAGAAACAATCCTATACCGGTTCGCCTTTACTTTTTGTATGAGAATCAGAAGGGAAAAGGAATTAAGGAAATACTTTTTGGGAAGTGCATAGGGGAATCCTGAATTTAGAAACTCTAGATGTAAAAGTAAATCATACATGCAAACCAGTAACTGCTTTTTCAACTCTTGTTTCTAAGATAACAGCTAATGTTTATCAAGTGCTTCAAATACTCCTGGCTCTGGGTTAGGGGCTCTACAAACATTGATTAATCTAATACTCTCAACAACCCTAAAATGTGTATATAATTTTTTAATTGAGGTATAATTGACATAGGTTAGTTTAAGGTGCACAGTGTGTTAATTTGATACATTTATACATTGCAATGGTATCACCACCATATATCATTATTGTGTCCTTAACAGGAAAGCTGTTTCTCAGAAAGATCTGAAACTTTCCTTGAAGTGAACAGCAATTTCCTCTGACGTAATTTGCCTGAGGCCCTGAGCATGCCTGAGAGCCTGAGGGACCTGGGTATTAGGAAAAACTGAATTAGAATTTAGGATGGGAAATTAGACCATTTATTAATTTTCAGACCTTCAGAAATGAAAACACCTAATATTTCTCATTATACAAAGGAGAGAAACATATGTTTTGACCATCCCCTGTTTTTGCCTTTCTCTCATTTAGAAGATTATCCATAATCTCTCCCAGTAGACTCCGTAACTCATTCAAAATATCCATGGGTGCAGAGCTAGCAGGCAAATGTCCAAAATTTGAACCCGAGACCATCCAGTTCAGAGCCTGGACTCCCATTCGTTTCCCAGGGTGACTTTCCACCTTTGGCATCTTTCATGCCCCTGCCATGGTGACCAGGTTTGAAGGGTAGAGGGACTGTAACTTTTATAAATCTGAGTACTCTTGTGTGAATGAAGGGGAACAACTGGGACATGCCAATGGAATGAAGGAAAATGGACTGCCATAGCCAAGTTGCATTAGAAACTGGCTTGTCTTTAGGAATGCCTATCCACAAGACATTTTCTGAGGTCTTTTATTTCAGTGCTACTCAGTGTTGCCCAAGGGCCTCTGGGTGAGATAAAGACAAAAATTGAGAGTGTGTAGAAACCTTTAGTAGTCCCATATCATCCAAGCAAAAGATTCTATATGTCCAAAAGTATGTCTGCCATGGATTGGAAATAAAAACAACCGGTTCTTCAAGACAAACAGTTCAAGAATCTTTAATTTAGTCCATTAGGATCTTGGTAGGTGTTTCCAGGTCTCCCTCATAAGGCTGAAGAATCATCCAGCGAAACCCAAGTCGACTGTCACCCTTGTCCAAATAAAACCTAAGTTTTCCCAAGGGCGGGACTTTGTTTTGCCCACTGCTCCATCCCTGGTTCCTAGAATCACGCCTGATGTTCAAGGAATATTTGTTGAATGACCAAAATGCACTCATTTCTCAGTGGGAAGTGCCCAAAATCTTGTCCAGGAGTTGCCCTTGTCCATTTTTCAAGTGGGCCTCAAGACAACCCCGGTGATGGCTGGTCCTCTACACCTAGACCACCACCTCACCTTCCTCCCATCTCCACTCCTCACCCAGCCCAGACCTCCACCCCCACCAGGAAGAGAAGTAGGACAAATTATTGCCATTTATTTCCCCAGATGAGTTTCAGAATCATTTGGGCATATTTTCCAAACTGTTCCATTGAGATTCTGACTGACATTACACTAAGCATATAAACTAACAGGAAAAGATACACATCTTTACCACATTGAGTCTTTTCCCGCATGAGCATGATATGTCTACTTATTTTCTTGTCTTTTTATTTTTATTTTTTTTATGTTTATTTATTTTTGAGAGAGAGAAACAGAGCACAAGCAGGGAAGGGGCAGAGAGAGTGTCTGTGTCTCCACACAGAATCCAAAGCAAGCTCCAGGCTCTGAGCTGTCAGCACAGAGCCCAACGTGGGGCTCAAACTCACAAGCTGTGAGATCATGACCCGAGCTGAAGTGGGAAGCTTAACCAACTAAGCCACCCAGGTGCCCCATTGTCTTTTTATAACTCGTAGTAAATTTTGTAGTTTTCATATACTTTCTGCATATTTATTGGTAAACTAATTTTAGGATGATTTATTTTTATAGTTGTTATCGTGTATGGGGTCTGCCTACTGTTTTGTTTTCTAATTCTTAGTATAAAGGAAGAAAGGAATCATTTTGGTAATATTTATTTTACATCTCTTCACTTTAAGTGTTGACTGATTTTCATTTGATTATCTTGGGTGTAATATCATAATATCAACAACTGATCATTTTATCGTATGCCATTTCCTTCCTCTAGTTGTACCTCTTTTTCAGCTCTTTTTCTTATTGCATTTAGGAGAGTAAATTCTTCTTAAATAAACTTTTGGTTGGTGAGACATTTAAGATGCAACAGAAAAATTTACGAGAGTCTACAGGGATGCTGCCAATGTAGTACTTAGAGGAGATTTATTGCTCTTGATGCCTATACTTGGGAAAGGGAAAAACAAGAGAAACAATAAATTAAGTCAATACCTGATAAACTCTGTCCCCTTTAAGTTACAAACCAAGAGAGAGAAGAAAATGAAGTCAGAAACTTAAAATGGAGGAATGCAAAAAAGAATTGGTTAAGAAAAATATCCTTCACCATAAATAGTTTAAGAAGCACTCGTTTACTACAGTAAGGTCTTGGTAAGTACCTCTGGGTCTGCCTTATAAAGCTTAAGAATCATTAAACAAAAGCCACTTTATAAACAGACATTTTCTTTCAGCCAACAGACTACTCTCTAAAGTTCTTGAAGCCTGTAGGTCTTGAAAATAAAACTGATACCAATAATAGTAATTTTTGAACTTATGTTCCAATGATATATGTGAAATGAAATACAAAATCGTGATGAGCCACTATCTGCATATGTTTTAAGAATGGTGGATTTCATGTGCTCAGGCAGTTCAGCCAGAGTCCTTGGTCATTCTTGATAAGAGTCAGAGCTATTCCTTGCATGCCCTATAAAAAAGAAAGAAAGAAGAAAGAAAGAAAGAAAGAAAGAAAGAAAGAAAGAAAGAAAGAAAGAAAGAAAGAAAGAAAGAAAGAAAGAAAGACAAAGAAAGAAAGAAAAAGCAAACCCAGTGGGCATTTCTTCTAGAGTACCTGCAGAAACCAGCTCCAGGAATTGCCCTGATGAACAGGATCGACCCAGTCTTCTTGAAGATACAGAGACGGTGGAAACAGCCCTCGTGGTGCTTCATCAGCATGCACTAGAAGGTGAGCAAATGTCACTTATAACCTGCCTGTGTCAGTCCTTTGCTCAGTGAAGAAAATATCTATCTCCCTGAGGAATTTTGAAATTCTATGTTTCCCATCAGGAAAGCCAGGGTGGGAGGTTTAATTTGTACCTCTGGGGAGCTCTGGAACATGAAAGCAAATATATTTAATTAAATGTGCCTCTAGGTTGGTAACACTCCAGGATCTTGTCAAAATGAAACACGAGATCTTTTCTGGAACTTTGGGCATCTTCATCCAAGTATCCTCAGTATTCTGAAACAAGTATGATTGGCCAAATATGAGGAATAAGATGTTTGCAAAAAGGAGCAAAAATATGTGAGAAAGAGGAAATAAACATAACTTCCAAGAGTGAAAATCTAATTGCCACAATTAAAAACTCACTAGATTATTTAAATAGCAGATGAGAATAAGCCAAAGAAAGAACTGGTAAACTAGAAGCTGGATTTCAGTAAATTATGCTTAATACTTCACAGAGAGACAGAAAGTTGGAAAATATATGTTAAGAGATGTGGAGGATAGAATGAAAAAAAGGCTAACAGTTGTCCAATTAGAGTTCCAGAAAGAGAAAATAGAGAAAATTGGATTGTGTTAGTTATCAATAACCATGTAACAAATTAGCCTAAAATTCAGCTGCATAAAAACAACAAACAGGGGTGCCTGGGTGGCTCAGTTGGTTAACCAGCCAACTCTTGGTTTCAGCTCAGGTCATGATCTCACAGTTTTGTGAGTTCAAGCCCCACATTGGGCTCTGCGTTCGCAGCACAGAACCTGGTTGGGATTCTCTCTCTCTCTCCCTCTCTGCCTCCCAACTCAAGCTGTCTCTGTCCTTCTCTAAATAAATAAATAAATAAATAAATAAATAAATAAATAAACTTTAAAAAATAAAATAGCAAAAACAACAAACAGTTGTTTCTCATGGTTTCAGAGGGAAGTTTCAGTTTTGGTGTCAGGAATCTGAGAGCTGCTCACCTGAGTAGTTCAGCATCTCACAGGAGTTCAGGGTCTCACAGGAGGTTTCAGTCTTGCTGTTAGCCAATGCTGCAGTCACCTAGAGTTTGACTAGTTCAATTAGTCAGAATGATATAAAAATTATAAACCCATATGTAGCTATTAACATGGCCTCCTAACATACAAAGCCAAAAAATTAACAAAGTTGCAAGGGGAAGTTGACAAATGCACCATAAATGGGGGGAATTTTAACACACCTTCTACACAATTAATAGATAAAGCAAACTATTATAATCATGGGAATAAAGAATATTTGAACAAACACAACTAATAATTTATGTAATGGGGACAAATTAAACCCTGCACACATTATGATCAGAGAACATATTCTTTTCAAGCATATGTGGAACATTGATGAAAGGTGACCACATATCATACCATAAAAAGATTTTCAGTAAATTTCAGTCAGTATACTTCAAACCATATTCTATTTGTTTAATGCAATTATATTTGGAATAAGTAAAAACAAATATTACAAGAAAATAGATTTGGGAAAAGTCATAAACATAATTTATTAAACAATCAAAAGATTAAGAAAAATCATAATGAAAATTAGAATCAAGTTAATACTAGACTGCAACTCTGATAAAGACAAAAGCTATGTGTGTTTAATAACTTTACATTCTAGAATTTAGCAGGGACCTCATCAGTAATTGTCAAATAAATATCTGAATGGATTTGAGTCATAAAAGTTAAAAAATATTGCATGTAACTGTTTATTACATTCTTGTTGCTCCCTGCATTTTTCTGAGGTAATTTTAAAAAATTGTCCTCTCACACCTGTCAGAATGGCTAAAATTAACAACACAAGAAACAAAAGGGGTTGGCAAGGATGTGGAGAAAGAGGAACCCTCTTGCACTGTTGGTGGGAATGCACGTTGGTGTAGCCCCTCTAGAGAACAGTATGGAGATTCCTCAAAAAACTATCAACAATAGCCAAACTATAAAGAGAGCCCAAATGTATATCGACTGATGAATGGATAAAGAAGATGTGGGTGTGTGTGTGTGTGTGTGTGTGTGTGTGTGTGTGTATATATATATATATATATATATAGGAATATTACTCAGTCATCAAAAAGAATAAAATCTTGCCATTTGCAACAAGGTAGATGGCACTAGAAGGTATTATGCTAAATAAGATAAGTCGAACAGAGAAAGACAAATACCACATGATTTCACTCATATGCACAATTTAAGAAACAAAACAGATGAACATATGGAAATGTGGTGGGAGAAGAGGAGAGAGGGAAATAAACCACAAGAGACTCTTAACAATAGAAAACAAACTAAGGGTTGATAGAGGGAGATGGGTGGGAGATGGGCTAGATGGGTGATGGGTATTAAGGAGGGTATTAAGGTATTAAGGAAACACTTGTTGTGATGAGCACTGGGTGTTGATGTAGGTGACAAATCACTGAATTCTACTCCTGAAACCAATATTGCACTCTATGATGGCTACCTAAAATTTAAATTTAAAAAATGTTTATTTAAAAAAGTCCCCTAGATGTTTTTATATTGCGAGATGTCCCTAGCTGAGTTCTTTAAAAAGTCAGCTTGCAGGAAGATTAGTTAGATTATTTTTTTCCTCTTCAGTTTTACGGAGACGTAATTGACAAGTCAAAATTGTATATACGTAAGGTGCACAACTTGATGTTTTAATATACAAATACATTGTGAAATGATCACCACAATCAAGTAATTAACATATTACTTTTAATTTGTTTAAATTAAACAAATTAATTTGGTACCTTCTTTTTAATTTGTGATGAACACTTATCATCTACCCTCCTAGCAAATTATAGGTATAAAAGTACAAAACGAAGTATTGTTAACTATAGTCAATGTGCTGTACCTTAGATCTCCAGAACTTATTCATTGTGCATACCTGAAACTTTGTAAAATTTAACCAAATTGTCTCCCATTTCCTCTATCCCCTCTGCCCCCAATTACCTGGCAATCACCGTTCTGCTCAGTGTTTCTATGAGTTCAACTATTTTAGATTCTACAGATAAGTGAGATCATACAGTATTTATGTTTCCGCATTTAGCATAATGTTCTCCAGATTTACCCATTTGTCACAAATGGCAGGATTCCTTTCTTTGTAAGGGCCAAATAATATTCCATTGTACAATGCGTGTAATTTTTGTAATGACCATAACAGGTTGAAGCAACTATTTTCATGAAATCTGTTTTTAAAAAGAAAAAAATATTAATTATAAAATAAAGGAAAACATTAGGAACAATCTATTTTCACCTGGATACAACTACACACATAAAAATGCTATTGTTTCAGAAGGTGAATCATATATCATAGTGAGTGAAACGGCATGAAAATGTTACATTCAGTTAAATCTCCACATTGTCCCTTGTACTTATCTTCATAAATTCTACCATTTTTATCAGTTCCCAAGGAAACACTGGCATAAATATTTCTGAACCAACTACCTATGTGCTCAGGAGAGGAAATAGGACCGAGTAATGAGCATTTGTTCTAGCTGAAGATGTCTGAAATTGGCTGGAAATGTGCCTTTTTTTTTTTTTTTGCATTCTGTAATCCAAGCTTAATTTTTTTAAGGATAGCAGGGATATCACTTGCAAAACAGAAATGGAGGTTTATCTTTCACAGTCTAAAGTATTCCAGTAAATCATAAATCAACTGGTCATTTCTCTATTTAATGATTTACCACCTTATCAAGAGCATCTCCTTGTTAGCTTTTTATGAGGCTTATCATCTAGAGCCAGTCTCCAAAATTAGAGGCTAATAAATTATTAGCTACATGTCTAGATGTGCAACAGCTGACTGAGGAGTAATAAAAGATCCCTCCTTCCTTACCATTCAACTGTGTAATTAGTTTGTATTCACCAGCACAATGTTGTAAAGATCTGGAAGCGATTCTATTCATGCATTCAGTACAGGCAGCTGAGGGGAAGGTCTGGTCAAAACAGCTTTGGAGAAAGAAGCTCAGTAATATTTGACTGTTTCTTCTGATCACATTTAGAAGTCTCAGACCTCTACCTCCCTCTGTCATCCGTCTGTAGACAGAGGCAGATATTGATATTTTTATTTACAATTCTGAAAACCATGGGCTTTTCAAGCATGCTGTCAAATTTCACCATTCCTGATTCGGGTTCCACTAATTTCAGAAGTCCAAATAATGCTAGCAATAGCTGCAAAAAGGCCACTTTTTAAAAGCAGATCCTTTCTTTCCTGGTAAATTTGCAAGTAAATTATGTAAATATATTTTAAGGGAAGAAGATGTTTTCTATTCCCTTAGACAGTAAAAGTTTTCATGCATCTGAGAAATATCCTTTCTAGCCCAATCTAGATACAGATAGAGTAGATAGCTAGGTAAACAGATGGAAGGAAGGAAGAAAGGAAGGAAGGAAGGAAGGAAGGAAGGAAGGGAGGGAGGGAAAAAGGGAAGGGAAAAGAAGGGAAGGGAAAGAAGGGAAGGAAGGGAAGGGAGTTGAAGAGAAGGGAAGGGAAGGAAAGGAAAGGAAAGGGAAAGAAAGAAAGAAAGAAAGAAAGAAAGAAAGAAAGAAAGAAAGAAAGAAAGAAAGAAAGAAAAGAAAAGGAAAAAGAAAAGAAAGAGAAAGAGAAAGAGAAAGAAAGAATCTGCAGATCACTAGGGACCTAGGACCTACCATCATTCTTGTTTGTAGATCTAGAAACTTGATACGCTTGATTTTCTTGGGATGATCAGCCTCCTGGAAGCTGACTCAGCCTAACAATCCCACAGAAGAATATTTATGTTGATATTTACAGTCATTTTAAAATTTCACTGGAAGAATACTCCCTGACCAAGGTCTAAGGCCAATCGCCTGCCTTCTTATGGAAAGACATATTCAACAGAAAAGTTTGGTCAGTGGAGAAAAAATTTGAACCCAAGGAGTTGGTATTCTCTGGCAGAGGTCACTATTAACATTACAGAAAAAACAGAACAGAGTAACTAACGTAGGTGAGCTGATGGCCGAAGCAAAAGGTTACAAACAGCCCTGCATTCTCCGGGTCACCACATTCAAGATTCAGTCCAGAGATCTGAAAGGGCAGAAACTCAGTGCTGATGGTGCAGTCACGGAAGATCAACCAAAGAGGGAATAACCCTTGTGGATATCATTCACAATAGCTGAGTGCATATGGCAACACTCGCCACAAAATGTTTCCTGCTTTTCACTTTCCTGATACATGGTAGGATTATCTTCCCTCCCACCACCATTGATATTAGACATGCTCTTTAGTTTAGCCAAGAAAATATAAATAGAAGTGAAATGTGTCATTTCCAGGCTGAAGCTCGAAGAAGCAGGATGTTATTTGCCTGCTATGGTTATTATGGATGCACAGAAAGGACTACAAGGAGCAAGCAAGGCCCTGTGTCAACCTTTGTTGGGCATGTGTGTGAGAAAGAAAGAAATAATTGTTGGGCTAAGCCCCTGAGACATTGGCGGTATTACTGAACATAACCCAGCCTACCCTTCCTGTTGTGGTATATGTCCTGAAATTAAAAAATATTTTACATTAAGGCTTCTTAGAGTCAGGGTACATTGATAAC
Organism: Acinonyx jubatus; assembly: GCF_027475565.1. Classification (NCBI taxonomy): domain Eukaryota; kingdom Metazoa; phylum Chordata; class Mammalia; order Carnivora; family Felidae; genus Acinonyx; species Acinonyx jubatus. The sequence goes on from NC_069391.1 coordinate 47,389,052, forward strand.
CTAATTAATACTTAGAAGGTGACTTGCTTTTTATATAATCAGAACAAAGAGAGCTGAATAGTGTTTTGAGATGCCTGGAATAGCATAATGGACCCCTCCTGCACTGTAATAGAGCATACTCTCTGGTAATGGCATTAGATCCACCTGCCAAACACCTCATTTACTCATTCATTCATTCATCCATCCCAAAATATGTATAGAGTGCTTACTACATGCCAGACACTGTGCTGGATCCTGGGGATATGAAAGGATTGAGACAGTCCCGCTCCTTACGTATGGACTTAGCCTCTTGACTCTCATTCTTCTAGATTCCATGTAGACCATGTACTTTAAACCAGCACATATTCCTTTATCATAACCGTTTAGTATCAAACTGCCACTTTCCTTGGTCATGTTTTTGTTCTAAACACACACTCTACATCAGTGCTTCCCAAACTATCATGTTTCTTTTCTGCTCAATTCCAGACTAGGGCTTAAGTAACATACTATACAATAAAAATAAGTTACTAGAAAAATATTTCGTGTGATTGAATGCCAACACAATGGCGATAAGCTATAAAAGTTTCTAAGTCATTACTTGCAGTTTCGGGACTTCTTTCCTTCCAGGTGGACAAAAGTTCACCGACCATCGCTGGTCTGTGGACTATTCTCTGAGAAGGACAAGCAGTGAGGACCTAAGCCAACTAAGGTTTCTGTTTTCATTTGTAAAACCATCTGCCTCTTAATTACCAAAGTTAAAAAGTTTCATGTGCTGGGTACCTCTTCCGATGAGCCCCCATTGCCTATTCAGCTAACCACTTGCATCATTCTTTAGTTAATGTTTTTTCCAATCACCTCACTTTTTATATGGATACATTTTTTAAAAATGTCTACTCCATGTAAATAGAAAATCTGTTTCACTTACAATAAATAAGACGTAACTTACACTTACAATAAATAAGTGAATAATAAATAAGTGAAAATCTGTTTCACTTACAATAAATAAGACGTGCAAAGAAGGGTTATGAATAAGTAGTTATTCAAGCCTAGGGAAAGAGAGGCGGTCGCCTGCTCCGAGGAGAACTTAAATCTTACTAATGTGGAACTAAAACTTCCTACTTGACATAATCAGAAAACTGAGAGAAAACTAAAGAGAGCTTTTACTCATTATGTATTTCAGTGCTATGTAATCCTCTATTTATATTTCCATCTAAAACCATTTTAAGGACCAAACAGTAGTCTCTCTATTCTTCAGAAAACAGGGCAATATTTTAACTTGCCCAATCTGAGGGCTATTCCAAGTTGTCCACCACGTCTACAGTCACCAATCTGGTGGTCATAATCACACGGATAACTGAACACAAGCATCGAATGTCACCGCTTCCTTTCCTTGGTAACCCTGTCATAGGGACTACTGGCGCTGCAGGCCATAGGCTTACTTCAATTCTGGAAGTAACACTCTCCTCAGGTCTAAACAGTCTTTATGAGATTTTTTTTTTTCAGCAGACCTCATGCCCAACATGGGGCTTGAACTCACAACCCAAGATTAAGAATCTCATGCTCTTCGAACTGAGCCAGCCAGGCGCCCCTATGAGACTTTTGGGAGTCCTACCATGAGTACCCAACTAACCTGTATTTTCTTCCTTCTTCCAATAATGATCAGTTTCTTTTCCTGATGAGACAAGAAAAATAGTTTTTAAAGACTGTAATTCCCCCTCAGGCTCCTTTGTAGCTACAAGGAGAAAAATTAACTCTTACCCACTTATTTTTTACTGCTTTAAGTGACTTAATCATAATCCACAATTTTTTAAAAGAATATTTTGCATGGTGGATACACAAAAATATTTACAGAATCCACCAGCAGTTAGATGCCATGATTAAATTAGGGGATTCACAAAATTCACGTGGTTTAAAAAAAAAATCATGATCCACAATTATAATATTGGTCATATCAGACAGACCTTAGAGGTTTGGCTTGGCCTCTCTGTTTTCATGTACCTACAACACTATCCAACTCTGAGCATTACTTTGACGTCAGGGAGCAGGAATTCTAAGGACAGAAGAAGAGTCGTTTAGCCTGAGTTTACAATTCAAGTTGTGAATTCTCTGTTAATTACCCCTAACTAAACTCCAGACCCAGGCTGCTGTGTGCATTAGCTGCAAATACGCACAGTGTGAATATTTAAGTTTGTGTGATATTCCCAGAGACGTAAATATGAGCTGAATCTTTACAACAACGGAGAGATCCTTCTGGAGGCATCGCTTACCTAATGTTGACCTTTTATCAAAGAATTTTTTTCCCCAACTAACTGTTTCAAATAAATGCTAACCATACAGGGTCTCTTCTCTCCCTTCAGGATATACAAACCACAGAATTCCGATGACTCACCCCAAAATAGCTTATGAATATGCCAGGGGCGGAAGGGCATGCTGTTTGGTTCTCTAAGACTTCCTGCCAAACTGTAGAAACTGAACATACACAGATATTTGGGGACTAACTGTGAGTAATAATGAGAATTTAATCCCCTTTAGTCTTCTGAGTTAGCAACAGCTTGCCTAACATGTCCGGTTACATCCTGTTTGCTACGCATGTGACTCCTCAAAAAAATAATAATATAATATTAATAGCACAATGTTTCATTGTTAAGACTGCTATTATCTATGTCAATGGTTCTCAAACATTGGCAGCCATTTGTAGACTAAGGTCACTTCTTGGAAGAGCTATAAATTCGTGGCTTTATGAAACAAACATATTATTATTATGTCTTTGAAATAAAAAGCCAGGATTCAAGGTATGGAATTTTAAGGCACCCAAGTCCTTAAAAGGGAAAGGCAGTTACGTATATTGATTAGAATCTTGAGTTTGAATCAGTTCTTTCCCCACCTAGGCCACATTTTGCAGGTACTTGGCCTAAGTCCTAATTTCCCCATATGTAAAATGAAGAGAATGGTAATACTGTCCATATTTAAGGTTAGAATTCTAGGTCCATACAGTGAGGATTAAATAGGGAACATCCCTAAATAAGGACTACTGCTAAGTAGCCCAATAAATAAATTATCTAGTGCCATCTCTTTTCACAAATAAAGAATCTGAAGACCAAAGCTACGAAGTGCCCTATGAACAGCCACTCACTCCTCACAGCAATGCCAAGGAAAAGCCCTATAAATGCTGTGGGTAAAAACGGGCTCTGAATCCGATCAGCCCAAATTCAAGCCCCAGTTTTCATTCTTGCGAGCTGTATAACCTTGGGCAAGTCACTTAATTTTTCTGTGCCCCGATCTTCTCATCTATTAAATGTTAAAATAATATTTAAATATTAAAGTAATAGTAAAGTTTATTAAAATATAATTAAAGTAAGAAGGGTATTATTATTAAATAATATTAAACTATTAAAATTATTATATCAATATTAAAATAATAATAGTATTTTTCTCACAGGGTTGTTAGGACAGCCTAAGAATGTAACATGTAATAGTGCCTGGCGTGTACTGACTAATCAATAAATACTACTACACCGATATGGAAAAGTTCTAGTTCTTCTAAAAACAGATTTTAGAGTAAAATACACATCCACAATGGCAGGCTTGAAAAAGCTATATCCATAAAAGCAACCCAAACCTAAAAAAAATAAAATAAACAACTCAAAAATTTATTTAATGCAATTTACAAGGTCATCAGAATACATACAGATGTCTTTTCAGATTAAGGTATGTGTCTTCTTTAACCACGTTTAGGTGTCATATTTCCCTTCTCTTATCGAGAAAGGATACCAAAAAACAACTTAATATTTCAAACAACAGCCACAATTGTTCAAGAGTCATTTTGATCGGACTTTGAAAAGAATGCCAGTATCCAGTTGCCCTTGACATTTGTGGAGGAAGTATAAGGCAATGGGAAAAACACCAGACTCCCCTTTCCAGTCTAGGCTTTGCCATTTAACAAGCTATAGACAAGCTACTCGATCTCTGAGTCGCCATCTATAAAATGGGGACAGCTTCTGCCTTGTTACACATACTACATGGAAACAAGTGTGAGACATGTTTCATAAATAGACTTTGTTCTATTTATATGCATGATTTGTTATGGTACTTTACCTGAGTAGTTTGTTCAAAACTGTTCTGCAATAGTTAAGCGTCAGAAATATACTTTCCTTTGCTTATTACATACTCAAAGGACACAGAGACTCTCATTTTAAGGAGATGTGTAGAAGAGAAACAGGAGAAAACCTTTCAATCTCAGAGAAAGAAAGAATTTGAAACTTACCAGTATTGACACGTGACAAAGAGGCACACAAGACTATATACTTCTCCATCTCTTGACAATAATTCGTACCCATAACAGACGGTTAAGATGTATCTGTTAAAAGAATGGGCAAGACATGAATTAAGGGATTTATGGTGTCCTAAATTATTTTAGGATTTTAGGATTTATTGTGTCTAAATTGACACAATTAGTATGCCCTTGTTGACACCACTTTATCCCTACTCCCACCCAATTAGTCCCTGATTTGAAAATCACTGACCCAGGCACAGCCATTGATGACCTCCGAGAGCTATATGCCTATAACTGCTAACTCCTTAACAAAAGGTTTAAAATGGGACCGTGGAATCAATAAAGAATTTCTCCTAAACTCATCATTTGTTTTCTAAGCAATAGACTATACTTTGTCTTTGAATTGTCTTAAAATTCTGCAAGTGATTTCAATCCTGAATTGAAACCAAGAGGTCAAAGGACCTGAGAAACCCTACTTCCTACCCTCATAGACTTCATTTCCAAAAGTGAGAGAGAAAAAAAAATATCTGCATGACCTTTGTACTCCATTTGTCTCTTGAAGCACCATAAAAACATGAGAAGGAACGTTTTGTGATGTGGGATGGGGGCCTGGACAGGTATGGACCCTCACAGCTCCTCACACCTCCCAGGAAAAAACCTGCTGAACAGAACTTTGCCTGAAGACTTCAGGGAGCATCACAGTTCAGGCTCCTCCCTCCCAGTCACATGGGACCCAAAGATCAGATGGAGACTGGGCTTCAGCGTTGCACGTGTTTGCTGGCACAGCGTCCTCAGTACGTCAGAGCCTCACCTGACGCTGACTCATTGCTGGGTGGAAAGCCAAGGCCTAATTGTGTTGGTCATATGTAACTTGCCACTTCCAGCCAAGTATTCCAAGCCCTTTCAGAAATAGTCCACCAACTTGCTTTCCCACTATACCCTGAAATAGACCCCACAGACTCCTGAATTCTCTTGCCTCCGAGAGTTTACTCCTGCCTCTTCTGATGGCTCCCCCCTCGCCCGCCCCTGCCCTTGCCCTGTTACTGCCGACCTCTGTGTCAAACTTAATGCAGAGGCTGGGAGGCTCCTCTTTGTGGGCTCTCAATAAATATTCATTCCACTCAATTCAGTCACTCTCAGAGATAAGAGGCAGCAAGGATTACCAGATTTCCTAAATACATCTGAAAACCCATTGCCTGGGGTCAGGGTGACAGGAGGTTACTTCTTTACTGAAAAACCAATTTTCTCAAATGCACAGCAGTAAGCCTCAGTACAGATACTGTGTCTTACTCGAGCTTTATACGAAATTCAACACGTCTGTCACAGGAGCTTATGGCTTCCAAGGCAGAAAATCTAAATCCGTAACAAATTTCTCCCAAAGTAATAGATGGTTCAAAGAGTCGAACCCAACACAAAATACGTATTGGACAAAAATAGCAAAGAGTCAGCTCTTATTTCTTGATATTTCAAACCATATGTTCACCCATTTTCCATGGTAGATTCCTTGTCCTATTTGTTTATGTACACACTGTGCCTGCCATGTGCCAGGAACATACATATTTTGGGGGTTTTTTTTTGGTCACAGAAATAAAGAACGGATGGGTATGGGATTGCGAGAAATCAGGAAAAGCAAATGAAAAAGGAAAGAAAAAAGAAAGACTAAACCTGTGGCAAATCAACATTTATTCTATGAACATGAGCACTTTAGTATGATTTTTGTGTGAATTAACATCTTAAGTCTAAAAAGGAGCCTCTGGAGCCCAATTCTGTATACAGTGGAAAAAGAGACATAACACCTAAGCCTTGAACCCAAGAGAGTAAATTGGGAACAGGAATTTTCAACACACACTGTTAAAAAAAAATACCAAAGTTATTTATGATAAAAGTACTGGACATGTGGCCAAACAAAGCTAATTTACCCAGGACTGGCATATTCCACATTTCTATAATTCGAGAGGCAAGAAAGGCCATGATAGGCAACAGTACAATGTGTGTGTGTGTGTGTGTGTGTGTGTGTATATATATATATATATATATATATATATATATATATATATACATAAACAAGCCAATAAGAAAAAGTAGGTGGGCCTCAAAAAATTGTGGGGGGGGGGACTTAAAATAGAAAAGAGAGAATTTCAGGGACAAAACTGGGAAAGATGTTTCCCAGGTGCATGTGTGTGGAATGACTTAAATTAAGACAAACAGTCACCAAGGAGTGAGGAGGAGATAGACCCAGAGCTGTCCCTCCCCTTCCTGAAGAAATCAATGGCTTTTCTTTTTTAAGTAGGCTTCCTGCCCAATGCAGGGCTTGATCTAACGACCCTGAGATCAAGAGTCAGATGCTGTACCAACTGACTCAGCCAGGCACCCTGAAATCAATGAGGCTTAATTGTAGATGATAATTAGTAATATTATATTATAAATATTAATAATGCCTGTTAACAAGTAACAGCTACAAATCCAAATTGGGTGGGAAAAGGATGGAGAAAGAGAAAAATGTTGAGAAAGATTGAGTTTGGCAAGGCCATTTGGGGATAACTGGGGAAGGCAAGGGCTGTCTCAAGTAGAAGGCGGGTCTGTGGAGCCATACTTGGCCACTGGAGAGGGAACGGCTCTCTTCCGGGTGCACACCTAGCTCTTTTCACATTTATAAGCCAGAGAAAGTATTCTTATATATTACTGAATTTGTTGTTTTCCTTGCCAAATTTATCACCTCCTATCATGGTGTTAGCTTATAGCAGCTACTTAGTAAACAGTTGTTAAATGAAAAGAAAATCAACCAACAATAGAGACTCTGACACTGGCAGACTTTGCAAGCAGCTTAGGTGGGAGTAAGTTCAGCTCTGGTACAGGCTCTTTGAAAAAACCCTAACCCTGACTCTAAATTTGAGTCTGCCCTCGCATACCCTAAACAAGGAAATTCAGTAAGAATGGTCTCCCAACCTGGACAAAGCTAAACTCTTATCTATTCTCTGCACCTGTAACCGCTTGATTTATAAATAGTTTGCCCTTTTACTTGGCTTCACAGTCAGCTGCACAGCAGAAGAAATGCCTAAGATCACGTTGCTGTCGTGACTAATCTCTGAGAAGAACAGTTCGTAGATGGAAGGGAAAGTATCTCCAGAGCTCTCACAACCAGGAACAGGGTGCACACCGGCTCCATGCACACAGTTGAAATGCAGGCAGCTCCTGAGATGTGACTTGTTGAAAGAAAGAAAAGAAGAAAGAAAGGAAGAAAGGAAGAAAGGAAGAAAGAAAGAAAGAAAGAAAGAAAGAAAGAAAGAAAGAGAAAGAGGAAAAGAAAAGAAAAAAGAAAAGAAAAGAAAAGAGAAAAAAAGAAAAGAAAAAAGAAACAGTAAAAGCACTGAAAAGGACTGGAGCACCATGGGACAGAAACAGCACCAGAAAATAAAATAATTGACCAGTTTCTGAGGATTTTTGCACTTACATGACTGCTGTTACAGAATCTTAGTTAAAAATACACTGCCCCAATTATTCAATGCAATGATACATTACACAGCCACAGAATTATCATGATGCTTATATGGTAGCATAAAAAGTCCCTTATTTGTTGATCTGATGAGTACTTATCGACCTTCTCCTATGTGCCGGCTCTGCTTTATATGGAGGTGTGCACGAGGGGGTGAAACAGGCAAAAATCTCTGGTATAATGTGCATGATATAATGCTATATCAAGGCCCAGGAAAAAAAAAAAATCCAGGGCAGTAAAAATCCAGGGCAGGAAAGAGCTTTCGTGGCCTGGCAGACACAGTATTAAATCCCAGTTGTGCTCCTGACGTATATAATCTTCAGCAAGCAATCAGCTGCTCTTGCTGATTCCCTTTTCTATATTTATAATAAAGGGGGACATAATAGCTATTTTGTGGTATTATTGTAAAGATGAAACAAGGTAGAAAATCAATCAGAACTGAATCTGACAATACAATGCCTTAGGTGTCCAAAGAAATCCTCCCAGGAGAGAATACCCCCCATTCACACACACACACACACACACACAAAAGTAACATATAAAGTAATTGTTTTTAATGTAATGCATGGCTAAACATGCAAGCTTATCAGGGAAATCCCCAAAGGCCAGAAACAATGAGAAAACACACATGCAGAGAGATAAGCAAGTGCCTGAGACAACATTCCTCTCCTGGGCACCTGCCACACTACTCACATTGGACCCAGGATCAGGGTACCAAAAAGATGGGGGAAAAACCCTAAAGCTTGGATTCCCCAAAGATCACACTTTCAAAGGGGCATGGAGATACTTCCTTGTCTCATCCTTAGATCTGGTTGGAGAATAAATATCCAGAAAGCTACTAGCCATAATTCTGCACTCACACAGATTTAGGACCTTCTGGTCTCAGTACCTGTGTAAACCTTAAAAAATAAAAAGGTGAAAATTTAGATGAAAAGATTCTTGGTTTGCTGGTGCCTCTGTCCTGTGGCCCACTCCCTACCCCACCAGCACCTGACAGCAGTAAATATAAATTCTTTCTACAGGACAGCTCTTTAAACTCCATCTTCGAAGCGTTTCCACAGATAAGGTGGCAAGGCACATGGTGTCTACACACAACAAAACCAGCCACTACAGATGAAAAATCCATAGAAATAATAAATGTTAACAAGTAGTAGAAAGTATTAAGTCTAATAAATATTTCAAAGAAAGAAATTAGTACAAAAATACATAAAAGGGAATGAGATTTATAAAAATGGCCAGGCAGATTTGTTTAAAAGTAAAACTCCTAGAAATGAAAGATACAATCATTGAAATTAGCAATGTGCTAGGGGAGGTGTCCAGCCCATATATGGGGGCATGTTTATTTCTGTACACTTATATCAATGAGCCTTATGTTTTCATTGTTACTTTTAACAGCTTTATTAGGTACAATTGATATACAAAGAACTGCACATGTTGAACGTGCAATTTGATGAGTTCAGGCAGATGTAAACACCTCGTGGTATCCTCACCATAATTAACACCTTCAACACCTCCTAGTTTCCTTGTGTTCCTTTGGGTTTTTCTTTGTTTTTGGTTTGTTTTGGTTTGGTTTGATTTTTTTTTTTTTTTTGTAGTCAGAACACCTACCATGAGGTGTGCCCTCTTAACAAATTTTGAAGCGTGCGATCATTGTGTATCGTTTTGTTAACTACAGGTACTGTGTTCTACAGCAGATCTCTATAACTTATGTACGACATAACTGAAATTTGGAACAATCACTCCTCCTTTACCCCAGCCCCCAGCCCCTAGAAACTATTATTGTATTCTCTGCTTCTTTTTTTAAGTTTATTTACTTATTTCAAGAGAGAGAGAGAGAGAAAGAGAGAGGTGGGGGAGGGGCAGAGAGAGAGAGAGAGAATCCCAAGCAGGTTCTGCACTGTCAGCACAGAGCCCAACGTGCCTCACGAAACCACAAGATCACAAACTGAGCCGAAATCAAGAGCCGGACACTGAACCGTCTGAGCCACCAGGAACCCCAGTTTCCAAGTTTTTATACAGATGTTTGTCACAAATTTAATAGTGAAAGAGGAAAAGAGTAAAGAGAGAAAGAAGAAGTAGAAGATGTAGAAGTAGTAGAAGTAGAAGAAGTAGAAGTTTTGCAATCTATCGAGCTTTAAACTCTTACCTCCTGTCTTACAGAAAAAAAAAAAGTCATTTCAATGCTTCTACTTTCCTAGTTATTTCCAATTCACTCATCTAAAAATTTCTGCTGGAAACCGGGCATACTTTCAACCTCTTGAGGAAGCAAATTGCTTACATTTACTACCCGATGTTTAAAATGCAATTAGTCTTGAGATGTTTGTCTGAGTTTGGTATTCCGTGCTGTGTTTAAAAGGCGGTGTGAAAAATTAAATAAATAAATAAATAAATAAATAAATAAATAAATAAATAAATAAAAGGCTATGTGATCACATTGTCTTAGATCTTTTTCCAAAATACAGAAATGAAATTCAAATATTTTCCCTTCACACTGATAATTTTACTCACTTTAACTCCCTCTCTGGACCTTTTGTATGGCATTCTCTCTTAGTCCTCGGATGTCTACACGTTTGTGCCTCGGGTTCATTACACTCAGCTGACCCACCACACCCCGGCCAGAACTTCAAAGGAAGCTGGGAACAGCCACACTTGTTCTAGCTGGAAGATCATCCCAAGTCCCTCCCTGTTTACTCTTGAGATGTTTGGGCCTTTCATCTCTAGTTCTCAGATTCTGGCACAATAACCCAGCTCTGACGTCAGGATCTAACCCTCCGGATTCCAGGCTGTCACTGAAATGTTTATGCCATGATGATTCTGTGGCTGTGCTCTCCACACTAATTGTACAGTTGCCACCGCCTTGAGTGAGAAATCTCCCTATCTAGGACGAGCCTTCAAATCCCCAGACGACGGGGATTTGGACATCTACTGTTTCTTTTCATACATCCCAGCCACACCTGGAAAGATTTATATCATTAGCCACAGTTGAAACAGGACTTTTAAATGATCCACTGTATGATATCATTGATTTTTTTCCCTGTAACTAAAATAAAATCAACGTTCTTGTTGCATTTTCAAGGTATATTTTTGTTATTTGTTGTTTTATTTTAGAGAGAGGCAAAGGGGGAGAGAGAGAGAGAGAGAGAGAGAGAGTGAGTCAGTCTTAAGCAGGCACCACACTCAGCAGGGCCTGATCCTGTGACCCCTGGATCATGACCCGAGCTGAAATCAAGAGTGGACCTCTCATCTGACTGAGACACCCAGGCGGCACCTTCTTGTTACACTTTCAAATCTACTTCAGCAAAGTGACATGCCCAATATACGTGAAAAGTGGCCTTCTCTGAAATTTTCTCAAGGGTTGGAAAATGCAAGGAAATACACCTCACAACCCAGGGAAAAACTTCCCAAAAAATGTTTCTTACTCATCTTTCCCTACCAAATACAACATCCAGCAGTAGCCTCCCCCGACCCCCCGTCTCTCTGTGCCTCTCTCTCTCTCTGAATCTCTAGCTGATTGCTGCTTTCTAACTTCCATGCAATTATAAAAGAGAATGAGGAATATCACTATGAACTCATTTGAAACAACTTCCCAAAGACGTCGTGAAGTGAGCGACAGCACAATGCATAACATCATATATATTATACTACCTTTTGTGTAACGAGTTATACATATACCTGCATATCTTTACAAAAAAAAAAAACAATAAACGAGAAACCTGAAAACAATGCCCATGGTTACCTACAAAGAGTAGGGGAACCGGGTGGAAGGAATATGCAAGGCAGTGACATTTCCCTGAGAATTCCTGTTTTTATAGTTATTACTTGAAATCATGTAATTACATACTCAAAGAATAAACATAAATATAAAAAGAATAAAAAGGATAAAAAGGATAAAAAAGAAAAACTAACAAAGCAAAGTGAAACAAATGAATCCAATGTTATTTCCAAAAAAAAAAAAAGGCCCAGAATATTACAGGGATGGAACAGCAGTGAAAGAACTAGCCCAAGTCCCTAATGACCACAGTATCTGACCCTTGGCCTTGGGCCCAGCATAAGGTAGGGAGTGGAGAACAGCAAACACATTCTAAATTCTTATTAACAGGTTTGTTTTCTAATTGCACAGGCAAAAAGGTCCTGGAATTATTTTATATCTATTATAGGATTTAGCAAGTAAAGTAATGCATCGAGATTGTTGAGAACCATGGTTTTCTCACTGGGAAGAATGGGCAAACTGATATGAAACAAGGAAGGCAAAAACCCTGGAGGATACAACTGAATTGGTAGTATCAGTGTGGACTCCAGATATCTGTTTTTGTTTTTAATTGTTTGATTTTGAGGGAGAGAGAGAAAGAGTACATGCACATGTGCACAAGCCGGGGAAGGCAACGTGTGAGAGAGAAAATCTCAAGCAGGCTCCACACTCAGCACAGAGCCCAACAGGGGGCTCAATCTCACAACCCTGGGATCAGGACCCGATCCAAAATCAAGAGTCAGATGCTCAACCGACTGAGCCACCCAGGTGCCCAAGATTTCATATATATATATATATATATACAGACACATGTATATATATATATATACACACACACACATATACATACATATGTATATATGTCTACATATATACATACATATATATGTATATATATGTTTCTATGTGCATGTGTATGTGCACATATATATGTATTTATGTATGTGCATATGTATTTACATATAGCCTGTATTTTCATAATTTATATATGTGTATATGTATGGTGTGTGTATACATATAGATGCTGTCAATAGAATTCTATTCACAAAATGGCTTAAAGGCTATCACAGTAGTAATGAACACCCCTAGTGCCCAGATATTAATCTCAAATACCATTCCTCAATAAGGGAACCAAAAATCCTAGTTTCCTTGACACCAGACTTCATTTAACTGCTCAAACTAAAACTTTTTAATTAACTTTTAAAATGAATAGCCATTACTAATGATTAAAGATCTCCAAATGCTCTCCATGTTTTTTTGAAAGGTATATAAAGACCCTCAACCTTTAATACTTTAACATCAAATCAAATTCCTAGAGTACTTTGGCAAATAACTTATTAAAATCCTTAAAGAACCTTATTTTATCATTTGAAACAGAAATAAGCTGTTGATATGAGTTTACTGGGTTTGGGGATAGCAAAAATGTCAGAATGCTAGAAGACATAAAACTCTGTCTATATCTATGTCACCAAAGAAACTATTTAGGAAATTAACTTGTAAATAGAGTAGTCTTAATGTGGAAAACACATCTATCTTTTGCTTCAACAAACTTTTCCTAATTAGATAGAAGTTATTCAGGAAGATCTCTGATCTACGAGTTAAGTCAAAGGTTTGTCATTAATGCTTCTTCTAACCTCCTTGAGAATAACTAAGTGAACATTTTTTTTTCATCTAAGACAGTTGACCATATAAGGAGAGTTGTACACCTTTGTTCACTCCAGGCGACCTCCTGTTTTGCATCCTATTTCACTTGATTTAACTTTTTGGCACTAAACCTACAGTTTTGGTCCCAGTAATAGTTAGCAGACTTAGCAGACTAGCCGATTGTAAAGAGTGGCTTACCATAAACATGGTCTTAGCGTGTTCTTCTTTTAATGAGGTGTGACCTTGGGTTCCTTCATGGGACTTAGGTTCAGATGGCATCAGGAAGCAGCCCTAACTCGTCAGCAAATGACTCAGCCTGCTTCCTACTGATAAGGCCAATGAAGAAAGGAGTGGCCAAAGCCCCAAGGGGGGGAAACCCCTAATTGGGACGGACCCAAGACACCATCCTAGGCAGTTAAACCTATAGTCTACCCGGGATCTGACTACAGTCAGTTCGCCAGCCAGTCAGCGTGGGTGTCCTGAAAACTCAAAACAGGAAAGACACCTGGATTTCATTCAGGTCTACTAGTTCATTCTTCAGAGATCAAAAGTGAGGCGAAGCGAATTGCCCAAGACTAAACAAAACAGTGGCACACCTGGGACTAAAACTCTAATCTTTGGTCTAGGTTCCAGAATTTTCTCTGGAACAGAATTTGTGTAATGCTGATCTTTTATGTAAGCTGCTTTAATCAGCTGATGGATATAATGTACACAAGTTATTAAATGTATATAAAGGAATTGTTGAGGTAAAATTGCCTATTTTTGAAAAACATTACAGATGAAAACAAAGGCAAGTGATGTATTGTAAAGGAAATGAACAAAAATGCTTAAAGCATGGCGCGTTAGCGCTGAAAACATACTGAAAGATTGTCTGCTTCAACGATTTTACAAGGAGTTTTTGTTACTGCTGTGTGGGGCGGGGGGAGTGGTGGTTATGTTTTTGGGGGGGAAGGGGAGAGTGTTTTGTTGTTTTGGTTTTGCTTGTTTAGTTCGCTTTAAACAGCGCCCCCTGAGGAACCTTTTTCATTCCCAGGGACTCAATCCGTTTGAAAAGCCGCATCTACTTCAGCCCCGGGTTTTCTTTCAAGGGAACTGAAGGCCAGACACCGAGGTCTTTCCGTGAGAAGCAGAGACGTTACTTAATGAAGTAACGGAATAAAAATACTGTCTTCATCCGTTCTTACTAGGCTGCAAAGGGAGACGGAGAGAAAGGGGAGGAAGTGGGGAGGGGCATCTATCCTCTGTGCCCCTTGCCCGGAACCGTGTGTTGCGTCCGGAACCGTGTGTTGCGTCCGGCCCCGGGCCAGACCCGCAAGCCCAGAGGCCGAGCCGGCGCGGACGCGCAGCCACACAGCGCCAGGGACGCCGCGGCCTCCTGGAGACTGGGAGGAGGTAGGAGGTGGCCGGAAGGCTGGAGATCCGCTCCGCTGCTCGGGTGGGAGGAGGAGCGCAGCAAGGTGCGGGCTCATTCAAGAAGCCAACATCTGGAGAGTGAATGCAATACTGCGGGAGGCTGCAAAAGCAGAAGATCGCGTCCCTGCGGGGATGTAGTTTACGGTCAAGTTGGATCGCTTGGGGGGGGGGGGGGGGCGCGCGCGCGCGCGCGCGTGCGCGCGCGAGCGGGACGGGGGTTGGGGGGCGCTAAGAAAGAAGCCCCAGAGGCAAATTCTTAGGAGAATTTTGTTGAGCTAGTCCAGAACTAGTTGGTATATATGGATATCCTGCTAAACTGATAAGACACAATGCAATCTTCAAAGGTCTTTTTGCAAAAGATGTCTGCCCGTTACGAGGGTTTCAGAAATACCAGCCTGCGTCACAATTGCTTTGGATGATGAATTAAAATGCCTTAGATCCAAATGTTAATCTTGATCCTGGGGACCGTGAGAATCTAGCTTGGTGCTCCGATTTAGTAAATAACTATGGAAGTTAGTTACATGAAAATCATAAGATGGCAGGGTCATTAAAAAACCCATCAGGCTCAGCACCTTTTTTCCCCAAAGTTAAATATTTAAAACAGTCAAAGCAGACATTTATTTAACTTAAAGTTAATACCTTCTCAGGTATATTAATGACTCATTAATCGCTTATTTCACACAACACATTTTCACTGACTACCATGTTCAAAGTAATGAAGGACAATCTACCAAGGAAAGAGAATAGTAGACAGCCCATTAACTTGTAAATCAATGCACCATTATAGGCCAAAGTGGAGATAAAAGTTTAGTGTGTGAAAAAAAAAAAAGCTTACTGTGTGATAAAGAAGTTTAGTATCTGATAAAGTTACTATCAAAAAAATTAATAAGGAAAGGAAAGGTTATCCCTTAATATGATATGAAAATGAAATAATTGGCAAAAGTCCTCTTTGTGCTTTTCATCACACCATACTCCTAAAGTTAATTCAGAGAGAATGAAGGATAAAGTATTTTTAAAAATCATAAATCGACAGAGGTAAATTTGGTATATATTTACTATTTGAGAATGGGAAAGACTAAGTAAAATCTTTGAAAGAAATAACAATAAAAGCCATTGATAGGCTTGACTGTAAAAATGTAAAAGTTCTTCAGGAAAAAACGAATGAAATTAGAAGAAAAAGAAAAATATTTACCAACATAAGACACACAAAATGTTTATATCTTCACTATAGACAAAATATTAACAACTCAGTGAGATGAGCCCTGAAAGAGAAAGTTGGTCACACATTATAATAGGCAAAAACTTACAGTTATGGATATAAACATTTGAAAAAATATTTCAAAAAACACTGAAACATAATTCATTCTCACAGAAAGTTAAAAGAAAAAAAGAAAACATGTAGTATTTCATACATCAATTTATCAAAAAGATTGCATTTTAGTATTTCATGCTAATGAAGTTGAATTAAAATTAGTGCTCATTTTCTGGAAAAGGAAAATAATTTCTGAGGGATAATTAAGCAATAGATACTAAAAAGCTTACAAGTATTCATACTCCTGAACACAGTAATTCCATTTTAGGGACATATGCCATGGAGTAGTCATAGATTCACACAAAGATTTTTAAAAATAATAATTGTTGCTCAATGGCTTGGGAAATGCATAAAATAAAATGTAAATTGTAAAAAGTAGGTTACAATAGCCGCACCAAAGACTGCAGGAAATATTCCAGGATATTGAACGGTCATCACTGGGTCATGAAATTATGATTGATTTTCCAACATTTTTATAAGGAACATGAATTACTTTCATAACCAGAAAAATAAATATTATAAAATGGAAAGCAATGCAAAAGAACAAAAATAATCTATCCAACATTCTCAGGAAGCCAACTACTATAAAAATCAAAAAGGAAAAACTTTTAGGGGCACCCGGTTGGCTCAGTCGGTTAAGTATCTGACTCTTGGTTTTGGCTCAGGTTGTTTTCTCAGTTGGTGAGATCGAGCCCCACATTAGGCTCTGGGCTGACAGCTTGGGATTCTCTCTCCCTCTCTCTCTTTCTCTCTCTCTTTCAAAATAAATAAATAAAAACTAAAAAAAAATTTTTTTTAAATAGCAAAACTTTTAAATTGACTCTCTAAAGTATTATGCAACTTAAAACTAAGGATTTTTTGAGCTTAATCCCGGAGACAATAATTATTTTTACCATAATAGATCACAAGTCTGTCATCACCATCATCATATATTATTAGTATGTTCCTTCAAATAAGTGGCTTTTATGATTTCTAGTGACATTTCACATTATTTTTGCATAATTATAACACAGGGAACTTATTGTTAAAATATGAGATAATGATGTAAATTTGAATATATTGACTATATTAAAATTGTGAATTGGCTATATGAAATATATATTGAATATATTAAAATTGTTAATTTTGTTAAGTTGTGATAATGGCATGGTTTGTACATAAAACAGTCTTTTAATTAGCAATGCATACTGAAGTATTTATGGGCAAAATGACACAATGTCTGGAATTTGCTTAAGTGCTCTAGGCCCTCCTCACACACAAAAGTGAGGGTCAAAATGAAACAAGATTGCAAAAATATGTATAACCCTTGAAGCTGGATGATCGGTTCATGAGAACTTATACATTTTTCTCTACTTTTGTGTATGCTCTAGATTTTTCACAATTAAAATTTTTTAAAAGGCCAATGGAATAGTTTGGGTAGCTACCAATAAATACTTTTCTCAGATAGGAAAGAACATCATCCAAAAGAAATCTGACAGAATGACACATTTGAAGGCAGCAGAATCTTTCCTCAGTACTTTGTATCTTGTTCAAGTGTAAAATACCACTTGCTTCTGAGTTGCCTCCCCTCCACATCCCCCATGTTCTTCTCCTCTCTATTAAAAATGTTTGCCACTACATGAATACTAGCAGTGGGTCAGGCCCATGGTGAAAATGTTTTAAAATCTCAACCTAAATGCGGTGTAACATATTTTTTAAAACCATGTTCTCTAATTTATATATTTTTAATAAGTAATAGAAGCATATTACCCCATTTCTATTTTTTAAATAAGTCAACATCCCCATCAGTTATAAATGGAAATAAAAATGTCTTTGTGGGGCGCCTGGGTGGCTCAGTCGGTTAAGTGTCCGACTTGAGCTCAGGTCATGACCTCACGGCTCATGTGTTCGAGCCCCGGGTCGGGCTCTGTGCTGACAGCTCAGAGCCTGGAGGCTGCTTCTGTTTCTGTGTCTTCCTCTCTCTCTGCCCCTCCCCCACTCACACTCTGTCTCTCTCCTCAAAAATAAATAATTAAAAAAAATTTTTTTAATGTATTTGTATAACTGTTGCCAATGTCAATCTGCAAAAAAGTACCATCCCCAGAATTGGCCCTACTGTGCTATATTCGGTAAAGTGTTCCTTATTGCTAGAGCAGGGAGCAAAGTTTGGGAGGACCATTAAGATGAGATGGACTGCTGTAGATCTCTTGTGTTCTTCCAATTTTTTTCTTTTCCCCCGCTATAGATTTCAGATGGGAGGTAGTACAGAAACATATTATTACAGAAAATGAAACCTCTTACTTATGAAAATCTTTCATCACTTTAAAACCGATATGAGACTTCCTCCATATGGCCGAGCGGACTCTGTCCCAGAGTCTTTAGTTGGCCTGTTTTAGTGGTGACATGCAAACACAATGGGACTTGAGGCCATCAGGTTTCTTTGATTCTAACACATCCTCATAGTCCTTACCCATCTCTGAACTTCTGGCTCGGTGACCCATTCCCATCCTTGGCTGCCGCACCACCATAGGTCTTAATGTTTATAAGTTTTTCCCCTTCTGCAGTTTCCCCCCAAAGGCCTTGATTTACCATGCTTTCGGTTATTCCCTTTTGCCTTAACTTTAGTTCCAATGCGTTCTACATGCCCGCCTCCAAGTTTTTTTTAGCTTTCCTACTTCCCTGCCCCTCCTCCAGCCACTCAAACCACAACCCAATATAACTCAACATAAGTATCTGATGCTCCCAGGGCTACGGGCTTGTGATATCGCATCTACCAGCCCTAAGCACTTGATTCTCACAACATGTCGCTTTGAAAAGTATTATAAAAGATATGCTGATAATACGTATTCTCTTGGGGTGTTTTGACCATCACCTTGGTCAGAAGGAAAGGATGTGGGCTTCATGTACAGTTGTGGGAAAAATGACACATATATTTTGAAAGTAGGACTTTCCTCATACTCGCTCAATGCAGATACTGCTTCCTGGTAATAAGGAAAATGAGTAAAAACTTAAACTTGAGGCTAAAACCAAAAGCTTCATTTGAGTCAGTATTTTCTAATTTGCCAGAAACAAATCTTACACCAGAAAAGTGGACCAGACTGAAAAAGAACTTTACTTTGAATTTCACTTAATGTCCCTCAGTGTGCATTTAAACATTGTGTAACTGAAAATATTTTCTTTTCAACTCTTCATCTATTCCATGAAACACCTTTTTACTGTGGACTACTCTAGTCAATACAACCAACATTGCCTAGGCATCGGTTATGTTCAGAATACTGAAAATATAAATGTGTCATAATAATCAGAGCTCAGTTATTGAGTGCCTACTCTGTGCACGGCAAGTGTTGTGTATTATTTAACCCTAATGGCAAAAGTCTGAGGCAGAGGGCCTATTCTTTTCAACTACTAAACTGAAAATTCCTTCTCAAGCTAAAAACTTTAGAGATCGAAGTTTAGAGATACTCTAAAGTATTATCAAAAAAATGAGTTACATTTTTAAACGAAAAAATGACATAAGAAACACATACAGGCTGGAGGCAAAGGTACTGAAGACCATCTCCCACTTATGCAGAGTCTGAGTTCACAATGGGCCTTACCATTGACGTCCTACTATAAGAGTTTCATTGTTTGTTAGCATTTCTTCCAGGAGATGGGAAGGTGTGGGGATAAGAGGAGAAAGGAGAGAAAAATAGAATTAAATTTTTTCAGCTGCTCTGGGGAGAAGTTGGTTAAGGGATAATTGGAAATGACTGGTTTGGTCAAGATTTTGAATTCACCATAATCTCCAAGATGCAGATATATACATATATATATATATATATATATATATATATATACACACTATATACATATACAACCTATATATATATATACACACACACACACCTATATATATATACACCTATATGTATATATATACACACACCTATATATATATATACCTATATATATATACACACACACCTATATATATATACACCTATATATATATACTTATATATATATCAAAGTTGGAAATTAAGCTAGAAAGCATTCACTTTTGGCCACCTATAAAAACTAAAGGCTTTCTCTACATTGTCCCATTTAGTAATTACAACTATACGACGTAGTAGGTTTTCACATTCCTATTTTATAGATAAGGAAACCAAGTCCCACAAAGATAAAGTAATGTGTTGACGCATCAAAATTGTGATATCTCAGGGGTGGGTAGCTGAGAAGCCTCGAGGAAAAATTGAGTTTTGAGCTCAGGTAGGTATGAGTTCAAATTAGAGCTCTGATACATTCTCGCTATGTAACCTTGGACCAATTCCTTAACCTGTCTGAACTTCTGTTAACTATAAAATGGAGAGAATAATGCCTATTACATAGAAATACTGTAATAATTAAATGAGGTAATATATGTGAGGTAGATGATAGTTCTTCAATTGATAGTTTGAAATGATAGTACAGATTATATTTCTTCAGATTCCTACCCAATGTGATTAATGTAATAAAGGGAGAATCTAGGTCTGTCTCACTTGGGCCACGAATTTCCCCCAAATGGCAGTCGCTGTGCCCTAGAGTCAAAATGTAGAGAATGACAGAAAATAGGATGAAGTATATATGAGGTATGGCCAAAATAAGGAGGGCCAGAGAGAGCTATTCATATTGAATGATACCATATCAAAGTTTCTTTCATTTCAAACAACGTAAACCACATTTTGAAAGGAATTTATTGGAAAGATATGGGATGAAGTACCTCACAAAACCAAAAAGAAAAAAAAGAAAAAAATGAGACTTCTCACACAATGACTGCCTCACCAGTCATAAAGGCAGGTTGGATAATCTCTTCAGATACTGCATGGCAATGAAGCCTCCAATCATTTTCCCTTCTTAAGACATTCCCTAGGATACAGGATCCTGGGAGAGAGTGTCAGCCTATGTTGGGTCACATACCTGCTCCTTGGTTAGTCACCTTGAGTGGTAGTCTGGTACACTTCAAATGACAGGTCCTAATTGGGAAGGCATGATTCACCAGGGAAAATTGGGGCCCTGTTAGAGAAGGAGTATGGACAGGTGAAAACAACTGGGTCTACAACAAAGTATATGTGGGTGGTGTGAGAAAACGCACAGGAGGAAACCTCTTTTATATCATTGATCAAAATGTTTTACAAATGTTCCTTTACCTGGGGGTTCCATGACAGTGTGGACTTCTTGAGGGCTAGGGGCTACTTTGAATATTTGTCCTCAGTGTTGGTCACACAGAGAGCTCTCAATAAATCTTAGACTCACAGAAATTTCCTAATTCACCGCACAAGTGTCACCATGGAACCATTATTGGTTGGATCCCATAAACAAAGGAAGAATATTCATTTACACAAATGCTGCATATAGATGAGTAATAGTCAGGATGAGAGGATGAATCTAAATAAATTTGCTAAAAATTATAATAAAGTTAATAAATAATTTAATAACAAATTAGTTAAAAGTTCACATTTCATTCTCTAGAATTTGTGAGTAATATAAGTGAGAAAGACTGGGGCTCCTGGGTAGCTCAGTTGATTAAACGTCTAACTTCGGCTCAGGTCATAATCTCACGTTTCATGAGTTCGGGTCCCGTGTTCAGCTCTGTGCTGACACCTGGGAGCCTGGAGCTTGCTTTGGATTCTGTGTCTCCCTCTCTCTCTGCCCCTCCCCCCCTCACACTCTGTCTCTCTCTCCCTCAAAAAATAAATAAACATTAAAAATGTTTTAAATATATATATGAGAAAGAAAAAGATCTTAAAAGTCTGGTAACCAACAATAACAACTTTTATTGTGTACGTTGATATGCACAATAAATTTATTCTTGGCTAGTTTTAAAAAAAAGTTGAAATTTCATTTAAAGAACGAATGTGATGCATCCAGAAAGAGGCTGTTCCTTTACTTCCATCCATGGAGAGGTGATGACATCCTTTATCAACTACCACTCCCCAACAACCTGCAACTCTGAGTTGTTTTCTCACAGGAGCATGTGTGTATATTGATTTTCTCACACCTCTTGCCCATTCCCCTTAGTGAGTAAGACGATATTTCAGAGGGTTAGAGACATAGTTTAAAATGTTGGGATGCAGTCTAAAACATGGGCCTTAAAACTATATGGTTCATGTGGGAATCCAACTCATGTTTATTGGCCTTGGACACTAGTAACTGATAATAAATGACTTGCCTTTGGGGATGTTTGTTTTTTAAAACCTGATAGGAATGAGTTTTAGAGTCAGAGTTTAAATGAAAATTTATAAATACTATCGGAAATTGTTATGATTATTTTTATTTCAAATAATCACAAAGTGATCTTTAACTTTCATGTAATTAAATAATGAGTCCATTTTTCTAAGAAAGTAGAATTTTTTCTTGTCAACTTTAGATGATCCGTATTGAGTGTGGGACCATTATAGGTTGGTGTATTTAGCATCATGGCTCCAAAATGTATAGGAAAAGACTTTAAAAACTAGAAAGCAGGAAGAAAACTCTCCCTTTTCTGTCATCAAACAAGATTGTTAGCAAGCTTCCAGAATCCATCCCAATACCCCTTTTCTTCTTTCTTCTTTCCACCTGGTCATTGGGGTTTGAAACATTGCCTTGTAAAAAGAAAAGACTGTTCATTAGAAATGGAGGCATTCCTTTTTTCTAAGTGGAAAATCTCAATTAATCTGCAAACCATGAATTTAATGGGGTTCCACAATATGTCAACAGTGAAGCTAAAGGGTATTTAGCCGTTATCACAAAGTTGTGAATGAAAGGATCGTGTGATAATTGGGAAAAAAAAAGGAAAGTGTTCAAATAATGGTACTTGTCACCTTGAATTTCGGGGCGGGGGGGCAGCTATAAAATGCTCTTGCTACTTTATGCCTCCCTTCAAGTGTGAAGCAGGTAAGGAGAGGGGCCCTCTTTCTTACTGATTGCAGCCCTAAAGTAGAAATGGTCAATTGACTTTGCTTAAACTAACAAAGTCACCTCTCAACTAAGGGTAACATCATAAATTCTTTCTGTCAGCAACGGTTAATTTTAATGTGTCAATCTGGGTAGGGTGTGGTCTCCAGTTGTTTGGCCAACCACCAATCCAGATGTGATACTGTGAAGCTATTTCTTAGATGTGATTAATGTTTAATCAGTAGACTTTGAGTAAAGCAGATTACCCTCCATGATGTGGGTGAGTTTTGTCCAATCAGTTGAAGGCCTTAAGAGCAAGGACTGAGGTTTGGGGATATATATAGAAACATATGCTATTGATCTGTGTCTCTGGAGAACCCTGACTTCTACAACATCTTAGAGTGTTTTCAAGGTTTTCAGAAGTGCAAAGTAAGTGACTCTCCTTTTAACATTTAAAATAGTTTGAATAGATGATTTTCTTCTGATTTCATATTTTATAAATCTATAAATAGTGCCACATTTTCTCTCACTTCCTTGTTTAAAACCCACAAATGGCTTCCCAGCACCCCCCCCCCCCCAATCCTTAGCATGGTCTACAAGATCCTGTGCAACCTGCCTCAGATAAAAGGTTCATCTAAGAAGATTACTGGCACGAGGTATGTGCCCAAATCACTTCTTCCTGTTGGGTATGAACAATCAGTGGAACAAGGGATGCCTCAGTCTGTTCCTAGTGAGCACAGAATTAGAGCACTTAGGCATAGATGCTCTTAACAGCCTCAGTGGAATATCTGAGTGGATTGTCCTATCACTTGCTAGAGATTTCTGTCCAGACAATAGGGGCCTGGCCTCAGACACAGACTGCTGTCTACTCTGAGAACTGCTAACTGCCCAGTGACAAGGCTTTACTCATGGGCACTCATTTCTCCGGACTCCATGTCCGTAACTCTTATCGGTTTTGACAATACAACATTCCTATAGGTGGGTTGCAATACTACTGTCCTGTTTTCCTAGGGTACACATGCTGACCACTTTGATGGAAACTGAGAAACATCCTAGTTGCCTATTAATTAATGGAAAGGACATCTTTGTCTCATTAGCAGCACATTTAAAAATCTATCTCTTAGGTTATTGCCACGGAAGTTACCTTACGTCTACTTTGGATCTGTTTTTATTTTCTTCAGTTTGAGTGAGAAATGTTTTCTAACACAGTCCTTATGTAATCTGAGGGTATTGTTCCCTTGTGGGATTTAGAGCGCCCTGTGCACTGATTAGGTGGTCTCATTCCTGAGTAATATGGCCATGTGGTTTGTCCCTATCTTTGAGTCATTCAGCACCCTGTCCTAAACCTGTCTAATAACACTCTGTTGTCAAAATATTGGAAGAACTTAGATTATTCCATTCAAACCCCTCAATAAGCATGGTGCAGTGCTTACTTTTTGGGAGATATGCTGATAAAATGTCCCATAACAGAAGCAGAGATCTATAGAAATTTCGGAATAAAAACTAGTAATAAAATGAATGTGTGGAAAGTTGCAACTACACCCACAGCCATCAGGGCTGCTACCATATCTCAGGGCTATACCACACACACACACACACACACACACACACACACCCTCACCATCACCACCATCACACCAACAACAAAAAAGGATAAGGAAAAGGGACAAATATCACATAATCTTAATCAATTATAATCACAGGAGGAAACCCTGACCTAATTAAGCAAAATCTGAATTGTGTGGCTGTAAGTGTTAAATGTATCAACAGAAGGAAGAAGGACCTTGAAAAAGAGAAGTAAAAAAGCAAGAAGTGGTCAGTGTATCTCATGTATCATCCAAGGGGAAGTACCTTGAATCTTGAGCTTGGAAATTCCATTTTTCTAGGCAGATAATAAAGGTAATAGCTTCCACCCATATAGTTCCTACCCTGTGCCAGGCAAAATTCTAAGCAATATGCATTCACTAACCCATTTACTATGCATAGCAGCCCATACGTAAGTACTGCTCTTCTCCCCGTTTTCAGAAAAGGAAAACTGAGGCACAAAAGATTTATTTATTTCGCTGGCTCAAAACCAAGAGTAGAGCTGGACTTGAATCTAGATAACCTGTCCCCAGGATCAGTTCTCCAATATTAGAAGAGTAAAACTGGAAAAGACTGCTTCCCTTTCTATTTAGGAAGCAAGAAGAGAAAAGTAGCATTTGTTGGGCAACTGCTAATTTCTTAAGATCATGCCCGGAGGTTTATATACATTACGTTGGAAACAACCACATGAATCAAACCATCTGCTCCCTATTTTATAGAGGTAAAATCTAAGCCTCAGAGAGGTCCCTGGAGAATCAAGTACTTTCTCGGGATTACCAAGAACTTGTCAAAATCAAAGCCAGTATTGGTTTCCTTTCATTCATCTTGAAACTAAGCAACAAACACGTTTAGAATATATTAAACGGACCCTGGCAAGAACAGACTTTGGCTCATCTGTTTTTCTGTTATGGACCAGTTGATAACACACACACACACACACACACACACACACACACACACACGAGAACAACAAAAACAGGAAGTTTTAGTTCGGCTGTCTCCTGAATTGGTCAAATTTTGTCAAGCATGGCTTAATTTAGTAGATTCCATTCTACTGACTACGTGTTGTGTTTAATGAAAAAGATGTCTCAGAATCTGCAGAATTGAGCACATTTTAAATCACTCCAATTGTTTGGTTAACAGCACAAAAACTTGTTTAGGTGTAGGAAAGAGATATAATCAAAGTTACAATAGAAGTCAAAGCTGGAGCCAGGATTAGCATCCCATGAATCTCTTCAAGTATAACGACTTATCCAGCGACATTTCTTTTAAACAAATTTACATTTTCTTTTATTTTTTTTTAATTTTTTTTAACGTTTATTTATTTTTGAGACAGAGAGAGAAAGAGCATGAATGGGGGAGGGTCAGAGAGAGAGAGGGAGACACAGAATCTGAAACAGGCTCCAGGCTCTGAGCTGTCAGCCCAGAGCCCGACGCGGGCCTTGAACTCACAAACCTCAAGATCATGACCTGAGCCCAAGTCGGACGCTTAACCGACTGAGCCACCCAGGCGCCCCTACATTTTCTTTTAGGATAAAAGTAGTGGATCTTCTAGAAGGGTCTATGGAAAATAAAGATAAAACTTGCAAGACTCTAAAGCTCACTATCCTATGGTGATCATGTTAATATCTGAGGCAGAGATGGTATTTTATGATGCATTCATTTTAGGTAATATTTAGATCACACCACTATATATACATTTCTGGATCTTTTTCAGTTAATATTTTATTCAGAATATTGTCCTATGTTATTAAATATTTTTTGAAATTTAAAGACTGCACAATATTTATAGCATAGATATACCATAGGATATCTTCCACTGTTGGACCTTTATGTTGTTACCAGCTTGCACTGTAATGAACCAATGTGGATAAAGGTAGCAGGAGCATTGACACATTCCTCTGAAAATTGATAAATAAGGGAAAGAATCAAGATGTCTTTCCAGCATGAACTGTTTCAGAGTAATCAAACTGTTGGAGAGGGAGTGTTTCTGTATAAAAAGTTTCCAGTTAATGCAAGAGGTAGAATTAGAAAAATACCATTTTGTAAATTCTAATGAAATAATGGATCTAGGCAATAGTCATTAATAAATGTTATAACTAAAAATTATATAAAAAGTCAATAGGGACTTTGATAAAAGAGGGCTCATCAGAACCTACAAATCTTAGCGTCACTGAAAGTGGGGCAACCAGAAATTATGTGCATGCTGTTATAATATAACAGGAAGTACAAAACACCACACATACAGTATTCTTGCCAAAAAATAAAACTGAAAATGAGCCTGTCTGTAATCAAGCCTCACTCTAAGTACTAGTTTACAGGAAATAAGAAAGAAAAAGAAAAACATTAAATGATACCATGAGGCAGACATCAGCTAAATCTAGAATGTATGACATTCTACAGGACAAATGACCTAGTTTATTTATCAAATAAATAACAGGAGAAAGAGAAAGGGGAAGGAACTGTTATACATTAACTTAAGAGACGTAATATCAACATGTGCAATGTGCAGACCTTTTTGAGATTCTAATGTGAGCAAAGCAATTATTAAAAGACATTCTTTAGTCAATGAAGAAATGTGAACATCAATCTGTTTAATACCCTAGACTTAGTAGCGGCCTTTGAACTTTTTAAAGCTTTTATCATACAGAAGTTTTCACAAATAAAATAAGAGGTCTTGCATTCGCTTTTAGCATAGTCCTGGAGACAGAAAGCACACAGAAACAGATGAAATAAGAGTGGAGAAATATTAATAATTTCTGAAGTCAGGTAGTGGCTACATAGAGACTGACTGTCATATTCTCTCTACTTTAATATTAGTGCAAAATTTTCCATATAAAAAGCTTTCCTAAAATACAGAAATAAAAATCTTTGCATATATATAACACATATATATGCACAGACACACACACACATATACACATAAAGCTATATATATATATATATAATTTATATATACATTGATATATATATATATTTCTGTGATATATATATACATTATATTTTGAATTTTTTACTAAAACCACAGAGTATATTCCCAGAAAGAGAATTATGAGGTCAGAAGGTACAAATTTATTTGAAGTTTTTAAAAAAAATTTTTAAGTGCTTTTAAGAAGGTTTGTGCCAACTTGTAACCCAACCAATATGTGTCCATCTCATGAGACCATTACCAAAATGGAATATACATTTTGAAACATTCATTCTATTTTGGTAGAGAAAGGCTATCTTGTTTGAATTGATGCTTTTCTTAGAAAATGAGTTGAAATCTTTTCATTAAAATTAGTCACTTATATGTTGTCTTCACTGAATTTTTCTGGTTATACTTTTTATCTATTTTTTATTTCAGTCTTAGTGATTTTTGTCTTTGATCTGTAAGAACTTTTTATATATTAAAAAGGACTGCCTTTCTTAGTCTGATGTCAAATATTTTCCCATTTGTTGATTGATTTTCATTTTGTTTATTTATGACTATTCAAAAATCAATTTTTATGTACTCAAATCTATAGACATTTGTGCTTTCATTGTTTTTATGCTTAAAAATTCCTGTTCTCTCCTTAGATGAGGTAAATATTCATGTTCTTATACTTTTTTAAATGATTGTTTGCATTAAAAAATTTTTTTTTAATGTTTATTTATTTTTGAGAGACAGAAAGACAGAGCATGAGCTCTGAGCAGAGAGAGTGGGAGACACAAATAATCTGAAGCAAGCTCCAGGCTCTGAGCTGTCAGCACAGAGCCCGACATGGGGCTCAAACTCATGAACCATGAGATCATGACCTGAGCCGAAGCCAGAGGCTTAACCTACTGAGCCACCCACATGCCCCTTAAATGACTATTTACATTTTAACCCATCTGGATTTCATCTTGGTGTGTGGTTTATGGTGTCAACTGGGATCTTTATTATTTTTCAAATAGTAAGGCAATCATTTTTCTGTTTCCTTTTTAAGGTTTAAAATACTTCCTGGCACATCATAAAGTTCTCAATATACTCTTGTATATTTCTGACTTTCTCAATAACAAGGCACCCTCTTACTAGTGAATTTTGTGCCTACACCATATGATTAGGATTCTGTACCTGGTGAATAGAAATATTTGCAAGTGGCATATCCAATAAAGGGTTAGTATCCAAAATATATAAAGAACTGATACATCTCAGCATCAAAAAACCTAAATAACCCAATTTCAAGAGGGGCAGAAGACATGAACAGAAATTTCTCCAAAGAACATCCAGATGGCCAATAGACATGTGAAAAGATGCTCAACATCACTCATTATCAGGGAAATGCAGGCCAAAACCACAATGGGATATCCTATCATACCTATCAGAATGGCTAATGCCAAAATACATAAGAAACAACAAATGTTGGCAGGGATGTGGAGAAAAAGGAAAACTTGTGCACTGTTGGCGGGAATGCAAACTGGTGCAGCCAGTGTGGAAAACAGTATGGAGGCTCCTCAAAAAATTAAAATTAATCACCATATGATCCAGTAATTCCACCACGGGGTATATGCCCAAAGAACATGAAAACATTAAGTTGAAAAGATATTCGCACCCCTGTTTACTGCAGCATTATTTATAATAGTCAAATTATGGAAGCAACCCAGTGTCCATTAATAGAGAGGAATAGATAAAGAAGATGTGGTAGATATGTTTAATGGAAGATTACTCAGCCATAAAAAGGAACGAAATCTTGCCATCTGCAACAACATGGATAGAGGGGGAGGGTATAATGCTAAGTGAAACACGTCAGTCAGAGGAAGACAAATGCCGTATGATTTCACCCCTATGCGGAATTTAAGAAAC
Source organism: Acinonyx jubatus (assembly GCF_027475565.1). Classification (NCBI taxonomy): domain Eukaryota; kingdom Metazoa; phylum Chordata; class Mammalia; order Carnivora; family Felidae; genus Acinonyx; species Acinonyx jubatus. The sequence goes on from NC_069391.1 coordinate 47,418,172, forward strand.
AAAAATAAACAAAGAAAAAAAAGGCACAAGTAAAAAACCCGACTCTTAACTAGGTGGGTGGGGAGATGGGTGAAACAGGTGGAGGAAGAGTACACATACCGTGATGAGCACTGAGTCATGTAGAGAAGTGTTGAATCACTAGATTTTACACCTGAAACTACCATAGCACCACATGTTAATTATACCGTAATTAGAATTTCAAAAATAAGAATAAAAAATAAAAATTACTCTTTTGAAAAAAGAGATAGGGTTGTTAAACGAGGATAGGAACTTAGAGAAACAAGGAGAGGGCAAGAGATTACTACAGCACGAACAACAGATTCATATCTGTATCATCTATATCACTAGATACAGAATACCAAAAACAGCTATACAAAATGTGTGCTCTAAAACAGCAATGCCCCTAAGTTGGTGTCCACAGATTCAGAATGTGATTTTATTTATTTACTGGCTGTGTGTTCTTGGACAAAGTACTCAACTTCTCTGATACTTCACTGCAAAACCAAGATAATATCTATACCGTGAGGTTCTTACAAGGTTCAAATGTAGGTGAGAGATAGCTGAGAAATTCTTGTAAGACATAAAATGGTGTATTTTTTTATTTTTTAAACAGAAATGTTGTTAATGCCCAGGATACTATAAAATAAACCAACCAATTAATTGGGAAGATGCTAGAAATGTTTGCCATGTCTTTTTCAGTAATTTCTGTTGTAAAGATGTCCACTTTTGGGACAAATGGGTATTATGTAACCTGCCAGCTATGCTGAAGGGAGTTAAAAACACACACAAAACGTCTTGTTTAAGTTCCGGCATCATTAAGAGAATTAAAAATTTTGCAGTTGACTCCAATTCTATTTGGTCAACTTGGCTGAAGTGTATGATAGACTAAAATCTAACTTCATGACTCTGCGTCTTTTGGCCACTACGAACATGGCTTCACCAGCACACTGAGGAACCAAGAATAGAAGAGAAAAAATCCCCACCAGAGCTGTAAACAGATGGAGCAGAAACAGAGTCATCCTTAAAAATACCTCAGCAAGTAAGCATTGTATGAACTCTCTTCTCTGCTATCAGAAGCTGTGATCTGTACCTTTAAAAAGATGGAACCAGCACTCACCAGTGCAGCTAGGAGGACTGAAACACAGCTGAAAACACACTTGGGGAAGCAGCCAAGCTTCCAGCAGTAATCTCGAGTGCTTGCTTTCTTTCCCTCCTCCTGCTTTAGCAACTTTGCGGCTACCTACGGCTGAGCACCCCGCCGTCCTTCTCCTTCTTGTCAATCCTCGGTTTTCCCCCATGTTGGCTTCTCTTCTCTTCTCTTCTGCCCATCTGGGTTCTGCCTCCTCACTGGCTTCCCAAACTTCTGCTGTCCTCACTTGGTGTGGCTGGCTTCCTCCCTCTGTCAACCAGCCCCAGCATGGGGAACAGAAGGGGGAGCAAACTTTCAATCAATATACTTGATGAGAAGAACTGAATTTCAAGTGAAGAAAGAAAAAAAAATGTGCTACTAAAATGGTAAAAGATGTCAGGCTCAAAATAGAAGACTGCAACCTTAGGGCAACCACAGCCATAAAGTTATACAAAGGCTGAATCCTCGTGGAACATAGATTCCCTGACTGCTCACGTTTGCATTTCTCTTAGATCAAAGAAGTCTGAGTGGAAAGAATATATGTTGAAATGAAACAGGTACGAATAACTTCTCAGCCCAGCTTGGGTTCTTTCACTTTTAGTCATGAAATCTCCGGAGGGATTTATTAGTCTTTGCATGAAAGCAATTGAAAGAAGAAAAGAATAGCATAAAGGCTGTATCTATATAAGAGTGTGAACTATCCTGGAAATCCGTATAAGATCCAATACTTAAATTTAATTCATCCAATGTGTTCCCTGTTGATCTAGATTCATACCTACATGTGTAAGATTGAGTTGAATGTAAACAAACTCATCCTTTGCATCCTACTGTAAAACCACCAAGCACAAAACAGAGCCCCAAATTGACTACAGTCCAAACAAAGCCATACCCTTTCTCCTTATACTTAAGTCTTGAAGTTAGAAGCACTTAATTATATTTCTTTCTAATTTCTCAAACTCCTATGAAATGCCTACCATGTGATGATAAGCACAGCCAGGCATTTGCCCATACATTTTCTCACTTAAACCACATAAGAACCGTAGCATTATTATTTTGAATTCACAGAAGAATATAAAGCTGAGACAGATCAGGCAGCTGTAATGAGCAGAACTAAAATGTTAGCTCAGGTCCTCTGATTCTAAGATCTTTGCATAGCTTAGCTTTCCTTTCCTAAAATCCTTGCTAAATTTAGTCAGTAACTGGGTATAACATTTTCTCACCATTAATAATAGCAAACAGAGAAAGTATCATGATAGAGTGTGCTTTAAAGTGTAAAATTGTTTTCCCTTCTATTTAATATTGGATTGAGGATTTTCAAGTAGAAAAAAAGACCAAAATCCAATCATTCTCATTAACATGTAAAAACAGAGTGAAGGCAAAAACCCAGACTCTAAAGATAAACAGAAATTCCTGAGAACAAACTCTGGCTCTGTGTGTACTTACTATCTCTGTTTCTCTGGGTAAGTCACTTCACCTCTCAGAACCTTGGCTTCCTCATCGACAACATGAAAATATAATTCCCGCAGAGTGGTGAATCAAGGTTTAAATCAAATATCACATAATTACCGTAATACGTATCCAAAAAATCATAGCTGGTAAAGTATACTTTCAGGCTTTTAGGAGCAAATTAACTGATTTGCAGGAGGAAGATGAATCAAATTAAAAAGGGGCGGCGCTTGGGTGGCTCACTTAGGTGAGTGTGGGACTCTTGATTTCAGCTTAGTCATGATCCCAGCATCATGAGATCGAGCCCCAAGTCAGGCTCCATGCTGAGTGTGGAACCTGCTTAAGATTCTCTTTCTCTCTCTCTCTCTCTCTCTCTCTCTCTCTCTTTCCCTCTGTCCCTTCCCTCTGTTCTCTGTCTCTATCTCTCTCTAAAATTAAAAATAATACTAAAAATTAGAAGAAGTAAGGGGTGCCTGGGTGGCTCAGTCTCTTTAAGCTCCCAACTTTGGCCCACATCACAATCTCATGGTTCCTGAGTTCAAGGCCCTATGCTGACAGCTCAGAGCCTGGAACCTGCTTTGGATTCTGTCTTCCTCCCTCTCTGCCCCTCTCACGCTCATGCTCTGTCTCTCTCTCTCTCTCTCTCTCTCTCAAAAATAAATAAATGCTAAAAAAATTTTATTTAAAAAATCGGAATAAATACATACATTCACATACATAATACTATATTATATATGTGTGTGCATCTGTGTAAATTAGGAGAATATACATGATATTTTTTAATATCATGATAATTGCAGCCTTGGGATCAATCAAACGTGCCGTACAAAGTTGCAGCTTTGTCTGCTCGGCCTCCTCAGCCCAGGTCCTTCTCTTCCTTCAGTCTTGCCATGCCCACTTCATGGCTCTCTTCCAATTCAGGTCAAGATTTGACCTCTTCTCCCTTTTCTATCCTAGCTGCTGCCTAACCTTCCCACGCATGCAGCTCAGCTGGGGAGGTGACAAGGGACCAAGTTCCCTCTGCACCCAACAACAGTTAACTGGCACCTACAAGGCATGGAACTAATATGGTTACATTTACAGATCGTTTGGGATTAGTTGTGACATTACAACACCTTGTCCCACTCCAAGCCCCATACACAAAACACCATATGCCACCGTTGTCAACAATTTCATCTTGGTTAATTTATGTTTGACTCTTGCGTTTTCTTCACCTGGCCTTCCAAATGGCCCTTCAGCCTGCCTGCCTATACCCTGAAAGATAGGGAAATAATTTATTCTTAAAGATGCATCATATTTAATATTTTGATAACTCTGAAAAATTCCTTTCTCATACTAGGCCAGAGTCATCTTTTGGATAATATTAATGTATAGGTCTTCTTCTCGTTAATGATCCTTAAAAAAAAAATCTTATTTAATCCCTTTTCTATAAAGTCAGCTTTTCTGATGAGTTCCTATATAAGTCAAGATGTACCACAAGGGCATTATCCTAAGTGAAAGATGCCGATCTCAAAAGATTATATACAGTATGATTCCATTTATATGACATTCTGAAAAAAAAAAAGCAAAACTATAAGGACAGAAACCATATCAATGGTAGCCAGGGGCTGGGATCTGGGGAGAGAGGTTGGCATCAGTATGTGACCACAGGGAGGTGCACGAGGGAATTCTTTTGAAATTGTTCTGCATCCTATTGTGCTGGTATGTTCATGGTTACAATAAGCTTTGCATGTATTAGAACTCATAGAACTGTTTACAAAATAAAGGTGAATATTACTATCTGTAATTTAAAAAATTTTTTTAATGTTTATTTATTTTTGAGAGAGAGAGCAGAGCAGGGGAGGGGCAGAGACAGAGGGAGACACAGAATCTGAAGCAGGCTCCAGGCTCCAGGCTGTCAGCACAGAGCTGGATGCGGGGCTCAAACTCACGAACAGTGAGATCATGACCTGGCTGAAGTTGGATGCTTAATCGACTGAGCCACCCAGGCGCCCCACTATCTGTAATTTTTTTTAAAAATTACGTTTATTGATCTCTTACTGTATGCCAGGTGCTTATCATAATTCTTTCATTTTAATCTTCACGATAACCCCATGAGATAGGTAGCATTATTATCACCCCCTTTCTCCAAGTAAAGAAACAGAGAGAGAGAGAGAGAGAGAGAGAGAGCGGTTAACTAACTTGCCCAAGGTCATAAAACTTGATAAAGACTGAGCTTGGATTTAACCCATGTAGTCTGACTCCAGAACTGAATATCTAGTCTGTCCTATGCTGTCTCTGAAAGAAAGTGAAAACGAGCTTCGCTTATTCTCTGTCAATGAAGCCACATGACCTATTTAAGGAGTAGAACATCACACAAAACTTCATCAACACAATTAGCTTGCAATTGGCAATTAGCATGCCACCAAGACAAACATATTTCTGGGCCACAAAAAGTCTTCACTGCTTTTTTAATAACTAATATTTCAACTCTGCATTTTCCCATTTTCTTTGCAATAAAATGTCTTGTTACTATACTAAATAAATTGTAAAATCAACTTTCTAATGCCTATGTACACTGGGAGTAAAATCTTTCCTTAACTGTCCCTTAAGAAATCCTGGTTCAGGGCGCCTGGGTGGCGCAGTCGGTTAAGCGTCCAACTTCAGCCAGGTCACGATCTCGCGGTCCAGGAGTTCGAGCCCCGCGTCGGGCTCTGGGCTGATGGCTCAGAGCCTGGAGCCTGTTTCCGATTCTGTGTCTCCCTCTCTCTCTGCCCCTCCCCCGTTCATGCTCTGTCTCTCTCTGTCCCAAAAATAAATAAACGTTGAAAAAAAAAAGAAAAAAAAAAGAAATCCTGGTTCTGATGTAAAGAAAATGGAATATATCTGTTGGAAGCTCAAATAGTTTAAAATTTCAAAAATCTCATTCCACTCCTTCTCCCTCCCCACTTCCCCAAAGCTAAATCCTTCCGGATATTTTTTAGAACTAAAACCTCTTAGTAATGAGACAAGCAGATAAATACACCCACGTTGGGTGCCTTGTGGTCATTCTTACACATTCACTTGGGTTTCTCAGTGCCTGCATTCTATATCCCCACAAACTCCAGCCAGATCACTTTGCAAAAATAAAGCCATCACTGCAGAAGTGGAGCGTGGCATGCCTCAAATTCAGTAGCAGCAGCAGCTGCAATGACAAAACAAAGGGAAAGAATTATGACGGCTTTGAAAAACAAGCATTGCAAAGGATGTCTTGGTAAGGGCAATCTTGAGATAATCCAGGTTGCTTACTTTGGATGCAAAAAGTTGGTGCCAGAAAATCTGCTTCTGGATTTTTAGTGTTCAAAACTTGCTCCTGTTGGATTTAATCCCTTCAGTGCTATCCCCAAGACAGATGACAAATGCAGTCACGTATGTGTTTGCCCATCTCCAGGCAACGTCTGGAGACCTGAGGTCTCTGTGACATTTCTGCCTGGGACCACCTTCCCTGAAATATTCAAGAGCTCAGCGAAGCTATTTTCAGCCTACCACCATTTCAGCTACCAAACAGCTGAAGTCTAAAGCCCCTTACTATTCAGAGACAGTTCTTCTAATCGATTCTATACCTTATGCAACCTACAATTAAGTTTCATGAAAAGTCACATCAGAAAAGGAACCAAAGAGAGATTTGTGGACTCTAGCTGGTTGTTGGGGTCCAACTGTCCTGGCCCCATTCATCATTCTATCATTTGCCATCAGTGCAACACAAGATACATTATTGAATTCTCTGGTGACCTTTCTTCCATAAAAGTGCTTTAGCCATATTTATGTTTCAGGGCTCCCTTAGAATAAAATAAGATGATGCTGACCTAAAAAAGTTCTTGCCACGTACCAGGCTCTCTGTAAGGGATCATTATAATTACAATCAAGGAAAGAAATCCCACGGATGGAACAGTGTTCATCTATGGCCATTTGCAGCTTTATTTCACAATGTTTCCTTAGGCAAATTTGCCTACTCCCTTCCTCGATATCAAGTTTGATCTTGTTACAAACTCCTGGGTTTTTCAGTGTTAATTATTAGTTACCAGCACATCTCTCATGGAATACAATGGCTTTTGGTTTATGAAATCAGGCTTGCTAGAGAAATATTTAAGGGATCTGAAATGTCTTTGCAACCTGATGCAGCTAGCAGGGAGATTGCACAATTGTAATTCACAGGCGCAAGCACACACGCCCACACACCCAGGAAATGTGGGGGTTCTTGTGGAAATCAGTAGCTTATCTATTATGTGCACTCCGGAGCTATAAACAAGACCATGTGAGGACTCAGCTAGAATGCTTCCTCTGAGTCAGTATTAAACAAACTTCCGAACTGTTAGGAAGGAAATAAAGCCACCGTACCCCAAAAGACATCCAAGACAGAGAGCCAGGGATCATGGGAGTTGTATTTAATATTCTGCCACAGACAGATACAATCATTCACGTTTTTAATGAAAACAAAATGTTGCTTAATAAACAAAAGCTAGCATGAATTAGAATAAATTATAAGATCCACGTGGAGTGCCCTATCAGAAATTTGCACGACCTATGTGGAGTGGCAGGATTTTTTAAAAGCTTTGATGTTCTATTCCATGAGAATGCTAACACAACTTTCTATTTGACGATAATAATATTGGTCTCTAATACAGTGTGTTGGCTCAGAATGAATCAGAGACAAAGATCTCATCAGTGGTGGGGAAAAAAAAAAAAACAACACCAGAAAATCATAGATTCTCACAGACCGCGTAGCATGATGCAGTGGAAAAGACACAGGCTTTGAAATCAGGGGTGTTCCAACTCTGTTTTCTAGTGCTGTGATCTTGGGCAAGTTACATTTCCTTACGGAGATTCCATTTTCTCGCCTGTAAGGTCATGACATTGATGAATCTCTTGTTAAGAACAAAGCGGATATTTGATGAGTAAGCATTTTGACAAATACAAACAGCTATACGATTATGGAACATTACAATTCACTGCTTTATCCTACAAATGTCCTCATATCAACTAAAACAGAGTTATAAATCAAGTTCAGAACGCCCTGGAATTGTTGTTGCTTGAGGTAAATAATGAATTCTAAAGATTACATCCCTTTTGGGCCTTACAACATTTTGGGGTTTAGAAAGGAAAAAAGGTGGAAATCACCTATAACTGGAAATCTGAAGTTATAGCTGAATCCAGAGACTCCAGCTCTTACTTATATATAATTCTATTTCTGAGTTTTAGAAGACTGAATACAGAAATCATCAATCATAAAATAAGAGGAAATAGTTAAAGCTCTTTAATCCTTACCAATGTCCACAAAATAGGATGTTTTATTAAGTGTTGTCTGGGTGCTCAGACAGTAAAGGACATTACCATTTCCGGCAACCCAAAGCTTGACCTCACACTTGGACTTCTGAAGGTAAACTTCCTGAGAGGAAATTAAATACAGAGAACCTCTTCCAGTTTGAGTTACCAAAAACACTGTAAGAAACATTTAGACTAAATTAATTTTTAAAATTTTGCCCTCAAAATATTAAATCCAACTGAAAAGTCCGTGTTTTTTAATTTAGAATAGGAAGTGAAATCAAAATCAAAGATGTCCAAAATGTCCGTTTCTTCTTGCCTATGTCCCTATAAAAATATGCCCTAAAGTAAGATGAGCGTTCTTCCTTCTTTCCCTATAATATTTTTACTTAAACCTAATCTCCAAGCCTTAAAAATGAAAACATTTGACCAAAAGGAAAAGAAAGAAGAACTCTAACATTCATAATTTACGTACGTGACTTATGTAAATCACATCAAATATGAAACTTATCCACCCTATTTTCATTACTCAAGAGACCCCGGGTCATTCAGGCTTGCTTTCTTCTCTAAGGTATGGTGCACCTTCTGGGTTCAATGGACACTTTGAAAGGTCAAACAGAGTCCATCCTTCAGGCAGATGAAACACTGTTCTATTTTTAAAAGACCTCTAGAGAAGGAAATTCCACAAGCTTCCCCAGCTACACATTCCAGTGTCTATCAAATCGCACCGTCTGAAAATTTTTCCTTTTCTCTTATCTAAATCCCTCATTCTGTAATTTAAGCCTGTTGCCTCCTGTCTGGTCCCTGATGGAGATAGTCATCATCCTTCATAGATCAGCCTTCTCGCACGAGGCTCTTTTCAAATTCTGCAAGCCAGAAACCACTTTATTTCCAACTGTCTTTGTCACAGCTCTTAAGTGATCGCTGTTACTCACCTGTTATTTTCTGCCAAGTTTTCTTCCTTCAACCCTGTATTCAATTCATTTGTCCCTTAAAAATAATACTTTTAAAAAGCAAAGGAAATGAAAATTATCTGGTAACTTTATTACACTAAGCGACCTATTTTTGATTTTCTTTGTTCTTGCCCTCCTCCATACACATTCACACATCATCGTAACTGCACTGTGTACTGAATTTCGTCAAAGTTTTAAAATCTCTCCTTTAGTTTCACAACCCAAAGCATGTGGAGGGTGAGCTAGTTTATTGTCATAACTTTAACAAAGCTGGTACAAAGTTCATGAAGAATTTCCTCCTTCATTCAATAAAATTAAATGATGGATTACATAGTGCTGCAGCACCGTTAGGTTCTAAGGACTCAAAACATTTAGCATTGTCCTTGCCCACACACCAGTCATAGCAGGACACACAACCAACTAATTAGAATGAAAAAGTTCCTGTGTAAATGATTCCTGCATCTACCTATACTGTGCAAACTTCGGTTGATTGAGAGAGCAGGACCTCAGAAGAGGGCTGACCCTGCAGAAGCCAGGAGTGGAAAGTCAGATATTTGAGAGGGACTCCTACCATCTACTGGGAGATCAGATCATCTAAGGACAGAATTCTCAGTGATACCCAGAATTCATACTTCCCTGCCTTCAAATTGGTAGTTTTCTCTTTCAGGAATGTTCCTCCTCTCCTGGCCCATGTATCTCTTCCAGATAATTCATTGTTCAAGACTCAGATCTAGGAATACTTGACTCAAGAAGCTGTACCTAATACCCTAGACTGAGTTGGCTTTTTCTCTTCAGGGCTTCCACAGCATCTTCTGCATGTAGGAGCAGAGATTTCTTGGGTGGGGACTATGTCTGATCCATCTTTTAACCGCTCATGCTCACATAGCTTCTGCCATCTGAGTGGCTTACTAAATGAGTGAAATAAATATAAAGAGGTATTTAGTAGAGAATGAAGTCACTTCAAATTGGGTAGATAAGAATAGCTTTCATAGAGGAGTTGACACTTGTGTTAGATCCTGAAGGACGGTAAGGATTGGGGCATGCAAATTTAGGACAAATGCTTTTCTAAAGAATTGTGGGAACAAAGGAGCATAGCAAAATAGAATGTTTGGAGAACAGTTCAGGGCTCCCTTCAGCAGCACGTATACTAAAATTGGAGAACAGTTCAGTTTGGCTGGAATATAGGGTCTATGGTGGGGAGATTTTTTTTTTTAAACACAAACAAAAAAATGGAGTGTATTTAGCCTAAAGAATCTGTTTTTATCCTTTTGACAAGGAATAACCACTGAAGTTTTTTAAAGAAATACATGACAAGGTAAGAGCTAATTAATAGGAGAGTCTGGTTCTAGAAGTGGCTGAATACCTATGTTAGACCAAACCTCCCACAGATAACAATTATAAACTCCAAACTAGTATAAAAAACAATTATTTGAGAACATCCAAAAGGAGTCCCAGATGGAGGTGATTCAACCCTTTCAAGAAGGCAGTTGCATTGGGTGAGATTTACTTTAAGAAAGCTTTTCTTCTCAGGGCATTTCTCAGTTCATGTGGCTCAGGGTGGCTAAAATTCATAAAGAGAGCCATTGTCTTTCTGACTGAAGGAGTCAGAGAATGAATTCACAGATGCCAAAATGACTGAAATGAGGGAAGAGAGAAGAAAGCCCCCAAATCTCCATACAGACTCCCTTCAAATCCTTGACTAACCACTGAACTGTGGACATATGGAGGAGGCTCCAAATAGCCCGGCAGAGAGCAACTGTTAAAAGGCTGAAAACCTGAGGGGTGCCTGGGTGGCCCAGTCCGTTGGGTTTCTGACTTTGGCTCAGGTCATGATCTCACGGTTCGTGTGTTCGAGCCCCGCAACAGGCTCTGTGCTGACAGCTCAGAGCCTGGAGCCCCTGCTTCGGATTCTGTGTCTGCTTCTCTTTCTGGCCCTCCCCCACTATTGCTCTCTCTCTCTCTCTCTGTCTCTCAAAAATGAATAAACATTAAAAAAAATTTTTTAAAGGCTGAAAAACTGAGCGGAGATTTCAGCTGACTGCCCCACCCCCCACCACAAAAAATCAGCATTCTTCAGACAAAGGGAGCAGACCCCAAAACCTCTACGACAAATTATCTGCAATGCCTTGTATATAAAAGCACTAGAAGAAAAAGGAAACTGTGACCTTCAGTCAATAGACAAAATAGTCAAGACAGAGCAAACTCTGAAACGATTGAGATGTCATAATTAGCAAAAAGGACTTCAAAGCAGCTATCATAGTATGTTCAAAGACTGAAGAGAAATATGGTCGTCAAGAGAGAACAGATATGGAATATCAACAGAAAAATGAAAGCTATAAGTACAAAATGGAAATTCTAGAATTATAGCATATAAAATCTGAGGCAGAGAACTCCTCAATGAATTTAAAAATTGGAGACTGGAGATTTCAGGGGGAAAGTAGGGGTCAGGGTAGAGTGAACTTTAAGATTGACTTGCTAAAAGAAAAAATATTGGGGAAAAAATGAGCCTTCATATTTCAGAGCCTTTATGGCTGTGGAACAATAATATCAAGAAGTCTACATGCATATAATTGGAGCCCTACGTGGAGAGGAACAAGAAAATGAAGAAGAAAACATTTGAAGAAATAATGGCCTAAAATTTGCCAATTTGTTTAAAATACTAATATACATATCCAAGAGTCTTGGTAACTCTTAAGCAGGATAAATATAAAGGAAACTAGACCTAAGTACATCAATAACCAAACTCCTGAAAAATAAAGATAAAGGGAAAAGTCTTGAATGCAGCTCAAGGGTTAAGAACACCTTACATACAGGGGAACAATGATACAAATCATGCCTGACGTCTCATCACTCACCACAGACACAAAACACAATAGAACATATGGAAGTAAACAAACAAAAATCTATCAAACAGCATTATATATCCAGTGAAAATATCTTTGAAAAGGAAGGTAAAATGGATTTTTTGAGATGAATGGAAACTAGAAAATGTATTACCAGCAAGTCTGCTCTAGAAGAAGTTTTTCAGGTTGAAGGAAATGACGTCAGACGAAAGCTCAGGAATTATAGGAAAAGAATGAAGAGCAATCAATGTGATAAATGTGAGTAAATATAAAGACTATATTTTTTCTTCTATTGTTTTTTTAAATTTATTCTGAGAGAGAGAAAGTGAGCAGGGGAGGGTCAGAGAGAGAGGGGGAGAGAGAGAATCCCAAACAAGCTCCCCACCATCAGTACAGAGCCTCATGATGAGGGGATCGAGCCCACAAGCTGTGAGATCATGACCTGAGCCAGAGTCAGACACTTAACAGACTGAGCCATCCAGGCGTCCCCATCTTTTCTTCTGTTAATTTATTTAAAAGACGACTGAAAAAAGTAAGGCCTTCCAAGGATTGTCAAACATCCGTGGAAATTTTTAGCATAGAGGTCAGAACCAAACAACAGAGCTTTATTGAGACACTTCATTTGAATCTTCAGAACACTGGAAACCAAAGAAGGTTCTACAAGCTTCCGGGGGTGGGGAGGGTCACATATAGAGGATGATAAACAAAACTGCTTTGGCATTTTTCAATAACACTGAAAATCAGAAGATACTGCCTTCAAATATTTAAAGGAAATAATTTCTGACCTGTAACTCCATATCCTTTCAATCACATAGAAGGCAAAAATAAACACTTCTTCAGACATTCAAGGATTAAAAAAAAAAAAAAAAAAGAAATTACCAACTATGCATCCTTTCTAAGACTATTGAGGAAGTGCTCCAAGAAAGAAAGCATGGGTTATAAGAAATAGAAGTTTTGGCACAAGAGGATAATTACGAGAAATCTCAGGATAACATCTGTACACCAGATGTGGAGATAAAAACAGACTTTTCAATGGAGACAAACTTCAAAACAATCTATTTTCAACCATTCTCTGGACTGCTTAGTGGACCTTTTCAATTTGGCAGCTTACATCTTGTGGAAGTTCTATTCAATTATTTGTTGAATTTCTCCATTTATTTCTCCATGTATCTCCTTGGCGTATACCAAGGAAGTAGCAAAGACAGACAGCATAAAATAGGATAGAAAATAGAGGACAGAGATATATGGGAATGTAAGGATTTTTTTTTTTTAGCTTGAATTTTCCCAAAAGTAGTGCTTGAGGCAAGAAGTTGTAAGCAGGGAGCAGAAGTGAGGGAAGAATGAGGGAAAGTGGAAACAAAGCAAATGCACAGATGCATTATTAAAATAACTATTGTACACACACACACACACACAAAGAATAAAATGAATAAAAATATGCAATATATAATTATAGAACATCACCATTGTTTTCAAACATACCAAAATGTATACATTCAAATAAAAGGTATCCACCTCAAGTATACTTGTTACTTTTCAAAAAAAATAAATAAAATAAAAACAAAACAGAATAAAATAAAATAAAATAATTATAGGCAACTGGCACTCGATCGTGACTGGAATTTTCTAAAGAGGATAGAGAATACCTTTTGGAATTGTTTGTCTGAGAATTGATGATTTTTATCCACAGCTTATATCCCACATTAGTTGAAATTTACTGTGGGATATATAAATCCCTATATACTTCCAGACTGAACATACCTGCTGGAACAGAGGACTTCCCAAAGGCAACTGTGGCTTTGGAAAGTCCCCGGGGGCAAAAGGGCAAAACAGCCAGTGCGTGAGAAAAGATGTCAGCATGAGGTAAGCCAAACTACCCACTGAATGTGCACTGAAATCAGAGACGAGGCTAAGCGGATGTGAGTCAGGAGTCCAGAAGCAATCCGCACAGTCTGTCCTTTGTACCCCTCAGATATACCTGTGCCCTAGGTAAGCCCCAACTGCCGCTGAGTCTTCAAGGTGGTAGTCAGCCACAATTTCTACACATGACTTAATAGATAAAGATTACTGCAATAAGCTGCAGTCTTTATTGCTGCAACTGGTCCCGAAGTCATAACTGATATTTATTTTATCACCTCCTTCCTCCACCGCCCATATTAAATTTCCCTCTCCTTCAGCCATTACTCCTACTTGTCCAGGTTTCTATCCTAGTGGGGTGATGTAGCCTTCATCCCTGAGCAGGCTGAGCTCTTGACTATCTTGCTGTTGTCAGGCTGCTGTTGCTGTAATTGTCACTATTATCACTAGGCATGTGAATGGCAAGAAATGCCCATGATTGACCCATACCTTGCCAATGCCTTAGCAACCTCAAATTGCCCAAGACTTCAGTTTCCCAGGTCTCCTCTTCATAAATCACTCCCACACATATATCTCTTAGCTTGAGTTGCACCAGAAAGCAAAGTCCTGGTCAAGGAGATAATCCCAGAGTACAAGTGGGGAACCAGAAAAAATGGGGGAAGGGGAAGAAGTCTGTATAAAGCTGCCTTTCTGATATCACAGCTTTTGGATACCGGGGTTTAATTCTGGTGTCTAAGGAATATACAGAATGTATCTCGGAGTTGTCCTCTAGAAGAACAATTGGGGAAAACACTGATCCTTAGGTTTCCATCCCTTGTTGATTGAGGACTGCTCTTAGAGTTAACTTTCATAAATTTGGGGGCTTCCTGTTTGGGCTTAACAACTAGAATCTCATGCCCAGCTATAGCGCTGGAGAAGTTAGGGAGCACATTTGAGATGAGACTCTGTTGTAATATAAGTCAAATCCGGAATACCCACTACATCTAGGTTGGAATCAGAGAGGAGATGGAGAAGATGTGAGTTTGAATCCCAGAGGCTCTGATACAGTCTGTATGAGCTTCTCAAGGAGTTTGGACTTAAGATGTAAAACACAAGCATATAGCAAAGGTGGAGAAAAAAGGTGGAGATCATTAGGTTTGTATTGTAGGAAGATTACACTTGAGACACTGAGGAGGGTGAATTAGGCAGAGAATGGGACAGTAAAGTACATGAGACCATTCTGGAGACCCCACCTACAGCTGATTGTGCACTAGGGCAGTGCCAGTGGAGGAAAGGGGAGGAATGAATTAATGAGCTACTTGAGATACTAAATCAAGGGGGTGGGATGGGGGGGGGATTTGGGAAAAGCTCCCCCTGATAATTTGTTCAAGACTACTATTTAACAAAGTATCAGCAACTAGGCACTGCCTGTCAGTTGGTAGGAAGCAGAGTTTGTTAATACAATCAATGTGGTTTCAAACTTAGGTCAATGAATAGATCATGAGCCCAGTCATAGTACGTGCATAGAAAAAAAAAAAAAAAAGAAAACAACTCATGTGTTAACTGTGGTTACATACAAAGAGGTGGGTAGAGGAGAAATTGAAGTGATTTTTCAAACTTTCATTTTCTAAATTATTATCTTTGTGGCATTTTTATCTTTCAAAATGAGATAACAGTCAATATTTGATTCTAAAATCAGGGGCATCAAAAATTTTAAAAAAGGAATAGAACTTCTCCCATATACTCAGAAATATATACAAAAAAAAAAAAAGAGAGAGAACTCTTGGGTCTAAGGCCTAGAAAATTTAGTGTTACATACTTGAAAGAGAGGGGGTTTTTAAATAAATAATATAAAAGGAAGTATAAAATAATGTATGAAAAGCATTCCTGCAGGAACAAACCAAATGCCACGAAAATGCTGAAAGTACCAAAGTCTGTCACTTCATACGGTAGTGAAATAAGGTGGAAGGAAGTCTACAAAGCTCTTTAGTTTCAGGGTTTGTCAGTTCTGATGTGGCTTTGTGCTATCATCGGCTAGTCATTTCTTCAGCTATTATTTGAACACTTATCAGATTATATGCCACTTTATTTTCCTTAGTGGAATTTATATTCCTTCAAATACCTAGCACCATCATTTAAAAAATTTTTTTTTCATCAGTAGTATTTAATGAGCAGCTACTATTTACTACTGGGGTAGGGGCTGTTGATACTATCATTGGTAACATAGACATGGTACTTACCCTTCTGATAGTAAATACCTAAATTTGTATCTGACTTTAGCACTTAATTAGCAGTGTAACTTCAAGTAATTTACTTAATCTTTTTTGTGAGCCTCAAATTCCTCATTGTTAAGGGGAGGAGGGAATATTACATACACAGGAATGCATTGAGGTAGATATAATTCATTCATTCCTGCATAACGTAATTCAGTAAACATTTGTTAAGTGCTATGTCTAATATATGTGTGTTTTATGAACCAAAAATAATATGTCAATAGTGTAAGTTACTATTACGTGTTTGCAATAAACTGAACTGGTATTTTTTTACTTATTGGTCTGCTTTGTTTAAAAAGCGTTTTTAGCCATAATGTTCGATAAATTCAAGCACCAAAATGTGTCATCTTCTAGTTCAAGTTTGCTAAACATTTTAATGTCTAAATTCAACAAGTTTGTGAATCTGATGAAACAGATAACATTTTATTTTGAAATAGTCAGACACTCAGCCAACAGAACTGGAAAGTAAGTTGAACCAAAAAGAAGAAGAATGAGTAAAAATAACATAAAGAAAAGCAGGAAATTTGGGGGATAATTTTAAAATGTGCTATCTCAAAATCACATGTGCTCACTTTTTACTATTAATTTTTTTTTTAATTTTTTTTAACGTTTATTTATTTTTGAGACAGAGAGAGACAGAGCATGAACAGGGGAGGGTCAGAAAGAGAGGGAGACACAGAATCTGAAACAGGCTCCAGGCTCTGAGCAGTCAGCACAGAGCCCGACGCGGGGCTCGAACTCACATACCGCGAGATCGTGACCTGAGCCGAAGTCGGACGCTTAACCGACTGAGCCACCCAGGCGCCCCTACTATTAATATTTTTAATGTAAAGACTACCTAAAGAAAACCACATGCCTCACTGATAACCAAACTGTTTGTTAATTGAAGGTCTGTGGAACATTTTATAAAGTGACTCAACATGAGAAGTCTGTAATATTTATGTTTTGATATTTGCATTACTTCATTTTTGAGACTAAATCTCACACTTATCTTTACATTATAATATTTAATATAAGTAATAGTCATGGCAGAACATTAATGGTACAGAAGTTGCACTTACTTTGCTGAGAACATCAAAAATTTAAAAAGATTTTTAACATCTATTTATTTTTGAGAGACAGAGCATGAGTGGGTGAGAGGCAAGGAGACAGAGAGAGAGGGAGACACAGAATCTGAAGCAGGCTCCAAGCTGAGCTGTCAGCACAGAGTCGGATGTGGGGTTCACACCCACAAACTGTGAGATCATGACCTGAGCTAAAGACGGACTCTCAACCAATTGAGCCATCCAGGTGCCCTGCACATCAGAAAAAATGTTAAGCTTATTTCCTTATTTTGAGAGAGAGAGAGAGAGAGAGCAAGCAGGGGAGGAGCAGAGAGAGAGAGGGAGAGAGAGAATCCCAAGCAGGCTCCACACTGTCAGGGCGGAGCCCAACTCGGGGGTTGATCCCACAAACCGTGAGATCATGACCTCAGCCTAAACCAAGAGTTGAATACCCACTGGACTGAGCCTACATGTGCCCTGAGAACATTAGATTTAAAGGGAGAGAAATATTTTATTATAAAGCCCACAACATTCATCCAACTTTACCTTTTTACATATATTGGTGGGATTAATTATGCATAGACATTTTTCATGCCATTTTCTACCTGCAGTCTAATATCAGCTTTTCTGCTTGATCAAGGCTTTATGATAAATACATGCACATACACATACATTTTATGACCTCAAAGAATTTGAAACTCTCCCACATATACCACCTGTTCCCTTTATCACTATGTCAACATCATGACTGACAACCAGGAACAAGAGGCAAACCTAGACAGGAAATGTAATAAAATAAGAGTTAAAAATCAGTGGACAAACCAAATACATTTGGAAATGAGTGGGGTCTCTGACTCGCAGTAAAATGTACTGTGCATAAGGACTCTACTCCAGTTGATAAAGTCTTTTGCCACAGGAACAAGGGTTAACGATTCTTCTGTTTTTTAAATGTTTATTTATTTATTTATTTTGAGAAAGAGAGAGGGAGAGAGGCAGAGAGTGTGAGCAGGGGAGGGGCAGAGAAAGAGGGAGAGAGAATGCCAAGCAGGCTCCACACAGTCAGCCCAGAGCCCTACTCGGGGCTCAGTCCCATGAACTGCGAGCTCATGAGCTGAGCCCAAGAGTCGGTTGTTTAATCAACTGAGCCGCCCAGACGCCCCAGGGGTTAACGATTCTGATACTGCTATACATGTATATTGGAATTGGCAGACTGTGGGAGCAAGTTTACTCGCTGTTGGAGCGTGTGCATCCAGATAAGCAAGAGTTGGGGGGGGCGCTAACATGATACGAGTGGTAATGGATTGCAGTTGGAAACGTCAGTACGAACTCATGTTTAGGTGAAGAAGGTAGTCTCATCAGACAAATGCTGGTAGAAGTATCAATGGATACATAACCTTTTAGTATATGTTTACAAGAGCCTTACAGTTGTTCATGTGTGAATCTAATCATCTATCCTAGGGGTTAGCAAGCTATTTCTGTAAAGCCCTGAGAGCAAATACTTTAGGCCTTGTGGGCCACATGGGCTCTGTTGAGACTACCCCATTCTGCCCTTGCAGCATGACCCAGCCATCCACAATTCTGTGAATGAATGAATGTGGCTGTGTCCACTCAGTGCACCAGATTTGGCCCACAGTCGGCCAATCTGTGATCTCTTCTAAAGAGTAACAAAAGAGGGGCGCCTGGGCGGTTCAGTCGGTTAAGCGTCCAACTAACGCTCAGGTCATGATCTCCCAGGTGCGGGTTCAAGCCCCATGTGGGACTCTGCACTGACAGCTCAGAGCCTGGAGCCTGCTTTCGATTCTGCGTCTCCCCCTCTCCCTGCCGCTCCCCTGCTTGTGTTCTCTCTCTCTCAAAAATAAATAAACATTAAAAAAAAAAACATTTAAAGAATAACAAAAGTGAAAGAAAGTGTATGAATACAACTACATGTATGTAGGAGCTCAAATATTTAAGAAGTACTTGTAGAAAAAATGCTAGCAGAAACAGCTTTAAAATGTTAACCACATTCTTCTCTGGCTGGTAGAATAGGAACCTTTCCCCCTCCTTATTCCTACAGTTGCACTTTTTATGTATTGAAAATTTGAAAAAGAAATCCTCAAAACCAGTGTCTGAATTTGTGCTTCCATCGGTAAGCTAGAGATTCCCAGGCCAATTTAAGCTTTGAAAACCTTCTTACTTGTGATATTTATATACATCAAAAAAAAAAACAAAACTTAATCTTCATCCAAGTCTCCACAATAATAGACTTGTTTTGACATTCATTTAGAAGCTATATTTTGAAATATTTACTTGCTTCTGATCAATTCAGATTATGATTCTCAAACTATTGTTAGTCATTCATGAATGCTTCACTTCGTCCAGAGCTGCTGAAACTTTATGAGGATCGCCTAGAGCCACAATATTGGAAAATGTTGCCTGCTTTCCTAAAGCTCTCTTTAATGACCCGTGTTCTTAACAGCCTCTGTTTAAGCGACAAAAGAGGCAGTGTTGTTAGGAGGGATGTACAGTGCATTGCACAAGTTTACCCTGGCAAGCCGCAAGCCCTGATCTGCAATCCTGTGTCAGCACTTTTCAGTCCCACTAACATGGATACAGATGGGTGTGCAGGCTGCTCCGGGCTCCTCCCGGGGCCAATCAAAACATGGAAAACAAAGGCCTTTATAAGCTCAGCACTGACCACAGTCCCTACAGTGTTGCTAAAGTCACATTTTTCCTTTGACTTTCCATCTACAGAATACCTCTCACCTGAGAGAAATCAGATTGCATTCACAGCCGGGGACTTCGGCCTGTTGTTCTGGGGAGGGGAGGTGATTTTTCCCTTCGGAAAAGGGAAAATGAAGCCCTTCTCGCTCTTTCTGTAAGAACTTACAAAACAACCCAATAGCTCTCTGAATACAGGATGCAAACCAAGGACACCTAGTCAGCCCAGAGCATGGGCACAAGTTGGACAGACACTATGCAAATAAAGGAAAATGAAGAAAGTGAAGCCGTTATCTGAGACCATTCGAGGGAGAGAAAGATATGCTCGCTCAACTTCACTAGCATCTCCAAGAGCCCTACCTTAGCCACCATAAAGGTCATCCTCTCCAGTCCTTCACCCCACCCATTATTCTCTCTCAGAAAGACTTTTGTGCTATTATAAGAATTTGTCATCATATTCGGGTTTAAATTGACTTGTTTTTGTCTATTTCCCTTATTAGAAATCTGTTCTTTGTGAGGCCAGAGACTATAGTCCCTTTGTTTTCAGTTTTTGTGGCGTGTGGTGCTGTTTTCCATAGTAAAATGTGATAAATATTTGTTGAATCCCTAGATGAATAACAGGATAATTGTAGCAAGACACCAGATTACTAGTCAGACAGTGTGTGTTCTAGTCTGGCCCTACCATCAACTAGTCAGGTGTAAAACAACAAGGTTCCCACTATGATGGGAACACCCACCCCAAACCTCAGGGACCTACATCAGAAAGCATCGACTTTTGCTCACAAGTCTGTACATTTGCTGGGGCTCCATGAGGCTTGGTTCCAGCCAGCCTTCAGGGTAGAGTCAGGTGTCTCCGTATTCTGGGACTGGCTGCCATTTGCGGCATGTTTTCATCTGTTTTCCTCGAGAATGGCAGAGCCACAGAGCGGAAAGCAGAAACACAAACCTCCCAAAGCCTCGGCTTGGAACTGACACACTGTCACTTGTGCCTACGTTCATTCCACTCACCAAAACGAATCATATGGTCAAGCCCAATCCCAGGGGGCAGAGAACATACTCCACACAGGATACACCACAGCAAGGATGAGGAGGGAAGGAAGAATTGTGGACAAGCCACATCACCTAGCGCATGACACAAGCAAAATTCAGTTTCAATTTCCAGGAAAAAAAAAAAAAAAGACTGACAATTCCGGTCCTGATAAGCACAGGGCTCTTCTGAGGGCCAGATGCTCTCATATAGACATTATGTAATTAAAATTGTTTAACCAAGAGCTAAACATTGTGTAGGCACCAGATAATGATTGAAAATGACCATTGACAGGGCGCCTGGGTGGCTCAGTCGGTTAAGCCTCTGACTTGGGCTCAGGTCATGATCTCACTGTTTGTGAGTTTGAGCACTGCCTCAGGCTCTGTGCTAATGGCTCAGAGCCTGGAGCCTGCTTCAGATTCCATGTCTCCCTCTCTCTCTCTCTCTCAAAAATAAATAAACATTAAAAAAAAATTAAAAAAAGAAAATGACCATTTGCTTTTTCTTATAGAGAAAAAGACTACAATCAAAATACAATATGATTGGGGCACCTGGGTGGCTCAGTCAGTTAAGCGTCTGTCTTCAGCTCAGGTCATGATCTCACAGTTTGTGAGTTCAAGCCCCATATCGGGCTCTTTGCTGACAGCTTAGAGCCTGGAGCCTGCTTCAAGTTCTGTGTCTCCCTCTCTCTCTGCTCTTCTCCCACTCATGCTCTGTCTCTTTCTCCTTCAAAGATAAATAAAAACAGGGGCGCCTGGGTGGCTCAGTCGGTTGAGAGTCCGATTTCGGCTCAGGTCATGATCTCACAGCTCGTGAGTTCGAGCCCCATGTCGGGCTCTGGGCTGACAGCTCAGAGCCTGGAGCCTGCTTCAAGTTCTGTGTCTCCTTCTCTCTCTGCCCTAAACCACTCGCAGTCTGTCTCTGTCAAAAATAAATAAACATTTAAAAAAAAATTTTTTTAAAGATAAATAAAAACATTAAAAAAAATTAAAAAAACCAAAAAAACAAAAATACAATATGATCATTACTTAACATAAGTTGTATATAAAATACTGTGGGAACAGGAGACAGAGTTGTTGAGTTGGCCTGGGTGATGTTCATGATGTTCTGCAAGCTACTTTACAATTAAGGAAGAACAACCATTGTGGAGAACAGGGAAGTGGAAGTGTGTAGGAAGAGAGGAGGCATTAACTTTATCAGTAATATTTCCTTTTTAGGGTAAAAAAGGAAATATTTGAAGCAAATATGGAAAAAAAGTTGTCATCTGATAAATCGAGATGTTGAGAAAACGGAATCTGGTATATTATTTTCTGTGTATGCTTGAAATACTTTATAACCAAACATCAAAAATTTTTGAATGTTTATTTTTGACAGAAAGAGATAGAGAGATAGTCGGGGAGGGGCAGAGAGAGAGGGAGACAGAATCACAAAAGGCTCTGCAACTGTCAGTGCAGAGCCCGACGTGGGGCTGGAACCCATGAACTGGGAGATCATGACCTGAGCCGAAACCAAGAGTCCATTGCTCAACAGACTGAGCCACCGAGGTGCCCCCAAACATTAAACATTTTTGAGTTATTTTAAATTATTTTAAAATTATTCAAAATAATTATTTTAAAATTATTTAAAATTATTATAAAACAGACAAAGAAGGGAATGAGGATATTCTTGGCAGAAAGAGCACAAGTGGTAGGAAAAGTAACTTGGTCTTAATGGATAATAGTGCAAAAGGGACAATGGTGGAAGAGAGTCAAACAGAAGAATGAGAAGGCACTGTAGTCATTTCTCAGGGCTGCTGTACAAATAAATACTGGGTGGTTTAAAACAGCAGAAATTTATTCTTCCACAGTCCTCAAAGCTAAAAGTCTGAGATCAAGGGATCAGCAGGGTTGGTACCTTCGAAGGACGCTGAGAGAAATCTGCTCCATGCCTCTGTCCTAGCTTCGTGATGGTCAGGAATTCTTGGCATTCCTTGGCTTAGAGAAACATCATTCCAACCTCTGTCTCCTTCTTCACATGGCATTCTCCTTGTGTGTCTGTGTCTTCACATGGCCATCTCTGCACCGTCTCTGTGTCCAAGTTGCCTCTTCTAATAAGGACACCAGTCAGGTTGGATTAAGAGCCCACCATACTCCAATATGACCTCACCTTAATTTAACTAATGACACCTGCAATGACCCTATTTCCAAACAAGATCACATTCTGAAGTACTGAGGATAAGGACCTCGGCAGATCTTTGGGGGAGACCCAATTTAACCCGGAAGAAGAATCAAGATGTTGCCACTACTTTTCTTAGCTATTATTATCAGCATATTTTTGTACTAACTAAAAAATTCACAGGAAGGGCATAGTATGTTGTTAACCAATTGAAAGACCTCCTCAGGGGACCTATGACTTCTCTGACTCTGTAGAGGGAAGGAAATCACACGAACGATGATGCTTTCTGCGTTTCTTCCATTTTACTATTTATTCATGTGCCTCCCAGGCTAACCCACATTATGCTCTGCTTCCCTGCTTCACACCAGCCCACGCTGGGTGACTCACCATCCTGCCCCATCAGTTTCGTCATCCAAAGAAAAAACCCTCTGGCTACTACCACCAGTGTTTTGGACTGCAGTGCTTTGCCCTAGAGTTAATTTTTAACCCCGGGCCCTTCAGAAACTCACTTGCACACCAAGATCCGGCACCAGGGGTCCGCTTCATACTTGGTGTCCAATTTAGGAAACTTCCTCAGGAAGTTCTTCACAATGTATGGGCAGAGTTTTCAGGCGTTCCTGGCCTGTTTTCTGGTTTACAACTATAGAAACAGTGAATTACTTCAAATCAGTCATTCGACTACTTGGCTCATGCCTTACCCTAGCCAAATGCTTTTCCCCTCCAACTGTATGATCCAGCTCTTGTCAATTTCTCTATCCCCCCATTTCACTCCACCCTCTCCTTTGCTCCCTATTCTTAAAATCGTCTTCCTTTTGTCCTTTTCACCTCCACGTCATTCCACAAGGTTCTCCCTCCAGCTCCTCAAATGTCTACGCATTCTCAAACTTCACTCTCGGTGGTCAAATATCACTTCTTTGGAGAGGTTTTCTCTACCCCTCTCTCTACCCCTCTTCCCTAAAACAGCTTCCTCACATTCTCAGACTTACTGTGGCATTTATTTTCTTCTAGATTTCTTTTCATTTCATTATTTACCGGCTTATTGTATGTCTCCTTTAAAAAATGAGATCATCTGTCTATCTAGTTCAGGAATAGCCTCTGCTGCTCATACAGCACCTGGCACATAATAGGTGCCTAGTAAATATAAATTGAATGAACAGAATAAAACTCTGAGCTTCCCAAAATCGTTACAAGTTTGGGGTCGAAGCAGGAAATGTAGGTCCCTTGCATTACTGGCCTGTTAGTGCTGGTGTCCTAGGCCTCTGGTTCTGTTTGCTGAGTTACTGACACTTTATTGTAAATCCCTTATCTTGAGTTTTTGACTCAGTTCCAAAGTTCTGGATTCCAGACCCTGCTTACAAGAGACAGGGACCTAAAGAACCAGCTGGTCTTCTCCCTCTCTCTCCCTGCACTCGAGCTTTTGCGTGCCGGATATTGTAACTGCTGCTCCTATCCGCCTTGACCCCAAACCCGCCAAAGTCCTTCTTGTCTGACTCAGTTCCTGTCCTCCTTCTCTCTTGTGCCTACCTTTCCACTATAAACCTTCTTTCTTGTTTCCACCCCAAACATGCCATGATGATAAGCATAAAGGAATGGTGAATCTGAACACATTTTTAGAAGCTAATTGTTCCAACTCACGGTGGCCTCTATTGGAGGCTTGTGCAAAACTGCTAGTATATCTGTGTCACTAAATACAAATAAATGTCCACATCAATCTATGCGTTTGCCAACACCA
This sequence comes from Acinonyx jubatus, assembly GCF_027475565.1. Classification (NCBI taxonomy): domain Eukaryota; kingdom Metazoa; phylum Chordata; class Mammalia; order Carnivora; family Felidae; genus Acinonyx; species Acinonyx jubatus. Next base: position 47,442,588 of record NC_069391.1, read on the forward strand.
ATATAGATAGGGACTAAAGCTGCGAGGTTTTCATGTTTGGGTACTTTTAGACAACTTTCAGGTATAATTGAGACCATTTATAGGATTGATAAGGGGCATGCCTTGAAGACTCTTCTCTGTAAACCTAATTATATCACTTTCCTTAAAATCCAGTGTCCAGAAAGCATTTGAGAAAAGCTACTTTGAGTTGCCTGGATATTTTCCAAGCTTTGGATACCATAGTTAGTCACATGGAATGTGGAATGGGCTAGACGTTTTGGAATTGTTCTTGTTAAACTGGTGTAAGCGATTGACCCAAAAGCTTTAATAATCATTATTTGTTTAACGAGTTCCTGTGAGGAAAGCTATGCAGTTGTCTTGTGAAGTAGCTTCTTAAAAGGCTTTTATTTTGTCTGGATATGATAAGAATCATTACATGGTATGTCTAACCGATGAGTTAGTGCTCTTTCAGTGCATAGAAACTTCTATGGGAAAAAGAATTAGACAATAAGCACCAATGACTTAATACATGCCATGTTTCCAATTCAATTTGCTTTGATAAAAATCTAATAATCTCCAGGAACACAAATATTTATATACAGTGATTGGACAGTCGGTTAAAATAGGCATTCTCGGTCCCTTCAAAACATTCATTTGTCCTTTATACGACCCACACATTGTCAAGAGGTTAATAATGTTGAAAAATTCCTGTGGTGTTTTTAGTTTTTGTGCTATCTGGCACAGAAACATCAGGATCCTTAATTTTGTTTTCAACATAGCATATTCCTTATTCACAATCAATGCTCCTCTGTCTTAATCAACAAAATAGGAAACAGATTTTTAAATTCTGAAATCACTATAAATTCATAGCATTTTTCCTTTGAAGTAAAATATTTTACATGACTATAGTGAAACAGGAAAAGAATTTGTTTGATCAGAAGGCTCAACAACTAAAAGAATAATAATTTGTCTTCAGAGAAACAGATCAAGATTTTAAAGGTAAACAGGTATTATTTAAGAATTTGGTAAAAATGATTTTTAAATGTGCTAGGTTTTATGTTATAGAATGTGTTTCAGAATATAATTCAGCCCTAAATACAATTATATACCACATTGCCTGTGTGCAAATATTATTCTTTCCTATTTAGACATTGTCTTAAGTATGACATTCTACCTTAGTAGCAAATATCCTGGCTCCACAGTAAAATGTACCTTAAAAAAGGTAAGTTATCTGCTCCAATAAAACCATGGCAGATAAAACCTTTCATTGAATATGTCAAGCACATGTTAAATCATAAAATCTCATAGGACTGACTGTAGAAGATACCTGCATACAAGGTTCCTATCTTTATATACATTAGATCTCTAATACGTTTCAAGTAAGCCTTTGAAAAAAGAATAATTTATAATTCGTAAGATGTGGCAATTAATATTAGACATCAAATTCAAAAGCATAGATGGGCTTCACTTCTTTCAATAAATCTCAGGTGTCTAGAAGAAAAGTACAATGGGAAGAAAACGCCGTGGATCAAAACAGTGGGTAAAGGGGAACGAACCCAATTCTAACCCATCAGAGAGATGGAAGCCTCCAGAAACAGGATGCTGTATAAGCCTCCCATTAGTCTATATGATAAGCATGTTGCTATTAAAAAAAATTTTTTTTCAACGTTTATTTATTTTTGGGACAGAGAGAGACAGAGCATGAACGGGGGAGGGGCAGAGAGAGAGGGAGACACAGAATCGGAAACAGGCTCCAGGTTCTGAGCCATCAGCCCAGAGCCGGACGCGGGGCTCGAACTCACAGACCACGAGATCGTGACCTGGCTGAAGTCGGACGCTTAACCGACTGCGCCACCCAGGCGCCCCAGCATGTTGCTATTAAAAAGCAAGACAACTGACCACCATTTCTCTTAAAGTATGTGAGGGAGCCTGGAGATGTTTCCATTGTCCCCATCTGTCCCCAGCTTCTTGTTTGGACTTGAAATCTCCTCCATTACCTTTATTTACCTAATCCACTGACCACCCCTCCTCTCATATCTACCGCTATTTTCTCACCTCCTTAACTTCCTTCAAAGTGATCTTGCCCCATGGGCCCATCCTGATCAACCCCAACCAACCATGTTCACGCCTTTCCCTATTTTTATCCCTACAGTTTCACTCTCAGGCACAACTCCTCTGCTCAAGGCTATCCTGCCTTGGGTCCATGTTCAGCAGCTGGTGTGTCTGTGTGTGTGTGTGTGTGTGTGTGTGTGTGTGTGTGTGTGTAGTGCGCACGCATGCCCACGTGCCATAGCTTGTGTTTCAGGGTAACCATTCTCCCTGTGCTCAAACCCCAGCTCTGCTCTTCTGTTGTGAGGTACGTCAACTAAACCCATTAAGCTTGATGCTCCCTTTCTGTAAAGTGAGGATTATAATGGAATTTACCTAGTAAGGATATTTTGAAGATAGAAGAGGTAATGCAAGTAAATCACTCAATACAGTGCTGGTAAAGAGTAAACACATAATAAATACTGGTTTTTATTATTGTTATTGTATTTACTATTTCATCTACACAGAGGCAATTCTCTTCAGTGTGGACGCAAAATATTTTATATTACTTAGTATCACCTGTAAATTTGGTGACTGCACTGTTTGAACTAAAATTGGGACAAATCCAGAAAATCACACGTACTTATGCAGGAAAGAAACAGAAGCAGTGAAATAAAAACAGTACCAGGTGATTTGAGATGGGGAAATCACTGTGTCCCTAAGTCCTGTGCTATGCTTTTTTAATAAAATTGAGTCCTCCAAGAAAAGTATGCTGGGTCTACACAAGTGAAGTGAAGGACTAATTGGTTTGGGGTTGGATTCTGAATTCGAAGGCAGGTTAGAACAAGCTTTTCCCCCCCTGCATGGGATGCATAAATACAGACACCTGTGCAGTGTACTAGGTTATTGCTGTTAAAGAAAACCTTATCTTCTCTTCCGACAATTTGTTGTGAGGACAATGTCAGGAAGAAAACCTTCCCAGTACCAGGGTGGGAGGGGCCAGCAGACAGAACAAAGTCGTGAAACAGACTTATTATCATGTGAAAACCAGAGCTGGAAGGAAGTTTTTGATAGAGCTGGAACCCCTGTTGCCAAGGAAAATGGGCCAGGAGGTCTATGATATCTAAGGTCTTCAGTAATTGTATCTGAGAGCAGACTTGTAACAAATGCTTTCAAGTCTGTTAACTGGATGGCTTTGGAAAATCCCAGCTGAACTCTTAGAATCTCATCTGCCTAATTCCAATTTTGCCAATATTTTAAATGCGTATATAGTATAAGAACCAGGGCTTTCTGAAAACCTGCCATTAAGGTAATACCAGAGGAGGAGACAGAGAGGGGAGCAGGGAAGGTGTGTGGCTGAAGGTTGGTGGCACAAGAAGGCAGCTCCAACAGAGACGGACTATAACAGAATGGCCTTCTATGCTTTTTAAAGGGAATTTCCGGGATAGACACACCTCACAGACAAATCTAAGTATGGCAATACCTTCCTCATTTTCTATAATCCATGCCTCTGTTCTCAAGCATTTATGTGGATAATTGAAAAATGATGGTATATCGGGGACCTGGTGGCTCAGTCAGTTAAGCATCCAACTTCGGCTCAGGTCATGATCTCATGGTTCGTGGGTTCCAGCCCCACGTAAGGCTTTGCGCTCAGAGCTCAGAGCCTGGACCCTGCTTCGGATTCTGTGTCTCCCTCCGTCTCTGCCCCTCCCTGCTTACACTCTATCTTTCTCAAAAATAAATAAACATTGAAAAATGTAAGAAAAATGACAGTATAACACATTTCTTTCCTTGAGTCTCCATTTCCCTAAAGGCAGATGAGCTTCAATACTGAAGACAAATGCTCCATGTGGCAAGGGACAGTCGTGTCTCAGGTAATCCAGTGATCTCATCCTGATAGCCCAGCCCTACCAGTGCCCTTCCCAACAACCCTGAATGGAAGCAACACCCATGCACCCATGGGAATAGAATGGCTCCAAATGGCCTTTTGTTTTCATGCTCCTAATCTTCAGAGTCCTCATGCTCTTCTCTTGACCTTGCTTTGTTTCCAAGGTGAAATATTTATATTCCTACTGTACCTTATTTTGATAGCTGGTTTATGGTGTCTCTCATTATGCTCTTTAAGATGTCGTTACTGATAACCCATTAAGACTTTGTATTGGAGGAAAAAAATATCCATCCTGTACTGGGATAAGAACTAGGGCCTAAAAGGTAAAAAGCATATGTATGGTCCATTATCTACTCACCATCAAATGCAGACACACCATCCATAATTTACGCCAACATATATAGAGTATATAGAGAGCATAAAACTAGGGCATGAATTATTATTATTGTTGTTTTGAGAGAGAGAAAGAAAAAAAGAGAGAGTGGGGTAAGGGCAGATGGAGAGGAAGAGAGAGAATCTCAAGTAAGCTCCACGTTCAGCACAGAGCCCAACTCAGGGTTCCATCACATGACCTGGGATCATGACCTGAGTCAAAATCAAGAGTCAGATGCTTAACCAACTGAGCCACCCAGGTGCCCTAAGGCAGAAATTATTGAAGCCAGGTCCAGGTACCCAGTTCTTCAATATACTGTTCTCTCTACTGTAGTGTATGCTTGAAAATTTCCATCACAAAAAACTTCAAAAATATATATGGGATCCAAGAGACAAACTCAGAAAAGAAAAAAAAAAGTGATTTGAATGATATTCTCTGATGTTAGATTACTGTAGGCAGCATTCCTATGCTTAGGAGACCTCCAGTGTTCCTCTCTGCAACCTTGGGAAGCTCGTGGGAGGAAGAGGGGTGTTTATTTTTAGTGTATTTACTTTAGTGAGTGCCCAGTTTTCTTGCTGAGGTGGTCCAGGCACGAAATGCTATGTATTTGATTTTTTCAAACTACATGGCGGCAAGGAAATAAAAGTGTAAAAGCTTCGGTATTGGACAGACTAGATTCAAACACTCTTAGGGTACAACTTGGGAGCAATTGCTAATTTCTCTGACCTTTCATCCCCTACAAAGTAGAGTTAATATCAGTTTCACAAGGTTATTATAGAAAAAGTGCCTACCGATAGGTCTAGCAAATAATAGATTGTCGATGCATTCTCGTTTCCTTCCTACTTGTCATATTTTCAGCTGCCAGTCATATAGCATGTTGAAAAAATTCCAAAGACTTTCTAGATATAACTCGGAAACCTTTTCAGTTCTCCAAAACACCAGCAAAATCTTGGCATATCCAGTCACTGCACATTATTAATAGTAGAGCTATTAATAGACAAGGAACCCACGCCTTTAGATAGACACCAGATTGTGTGGTGTTATTAGAAAGGACAATAAACTCTCGGTTAGGGACATGAATTCTCATCTCCACTCTCTCACTAAGAAGCGTTGCCTTTACAAGGGACACCCAGCCATCTCCTGTCCTTGGAGAAGAAATTTTTCTAAAGCATTTTTGAGCCCCCAACTTTCTAAAACAGAGAGAATGATAAGCATAGAAACAGACTAAAATATATATGCCATTAATAATTTGATATGTTACTATACTAAATAGACATCAGTTTGATTGTCCTCAGGTATGAAAACCACCCTTATTAGATTTTGACAAAGTAAAAGCACTATACAAATATGAGGTTTTGACTCTGGATCAAATGGCCTTGGCCAGAGGCCACTGCAAATAGTTCTGTTGTGTGATTATTACTGTTTTTACTATGATGAAAGTGGGATTATGAATTTAATACAATAAATAGCTGCAAAGTAGCTAAACCTCAGCATAGAGAATAATTAACAGTGTGGGACATCAGCAGGCCCCTGGCCTGGCCCTGTGCTTACCGTGGCCTTGGCAAGTTATAGTTGCTTGATTGCTACAATAAAGCATACCCTGTCTTTAAAAGTTGTTAGAAGTTAAATGAGACAATGCTGGTAAAATGTTCCTGGTATTACTAAGTGCCTAAGAATCTATTTTCTTCATGAATTTCCACTTTGGAAATATTATATCAGTACTTTATCAATCAGGTTGATTTTCCGGAGTTAAAATTCAAAATTTTACTTTTCATATTTATGAGTCATTCACTGTTACATGTGTATGTGTGAGAGACAGAGACACAGAGATTACACATTTATAGGGTTTCAAAAAACAGCAAAATCTTAATTAAATAGCAAAAGGACAGTATTCAGCTGAGCTGAGCACTCATGAAGGCAACATGGAACTCACAGACAGACTAGAGGGAGTTAAGGAGTGGGTGACTCTCAGTAAGAAAATACTTCCTTCCATCAAAAGTCACAGATGTCTCTACAGCCCTTGCCACCACAGCCCCCGTCACAGGCAAGTTGTGCATGCACATCAGTCAAGACGATATGCAAATCACCCTTGAACAACAAAGGAGTCACATCTCCAGCATATTCCATATCTGAAGAATTGAAAGCTAAGAAAAGAAAGAGCCTGCACAAGGCATGTAAACACAGTTGAAGGGTCTACATTTGAGATGCTACATTTTGAACAATTGCCAGAGACAGCATTCTCTTCCGTGGAAAATCAAGCTTTCATTCAAGAGAGTGACCCATAAAACCTTGACAGTGCTGGATGTGACCCAGTACTCTGCTACTGACACAGAGCAGCAGGTGACCCGAAACCCAGAGGACAGGAAGAAACCAACACACAAATGGAACCACCCAGACCCAGCCTTCCTCCGACCTCATTTATCATAATCCTAATGGATGGGGACAGAGGACAAGCCACTGCTGGTGTGTGCTGTTTTTGCTACATGTGAATTCAAGGCACAAATGAATCTATGCATTTCCACCGTTTAGGCTGAGGTCTTCTCAAAGATGGCCTGCAGTTTTGTTTTAAAAAAAAAAAAAAAATCAGGTGAACTGGACTGATAACCATACAACATTTGCAGAGAAACGCCCATGACAAACGATGGCCAGACAGCCTAATCCTATCTGAGGGCACCACCTCTGATGTGTACACGACAGGTATTGATTCTGGAGCCCTGACAGTCTTCAGCCTCTCACCACAAGACGGGATTTGGAAACCTCAGGCAAGCTGGCTGTCTTTCCCTAGGGGTTCAGTATCATTGCCGGGGACTCCTGGGGAAGAACAGACCCCACGGCTTTTACTATTTGAGGACCAAGGGGTTATCTTCCTGTCTCCGCTCCAAACTGAAAAAGCAAATCGTCTACCTTTACGTTTCTTCTGGCTCATAAGTCTTCCTCAATGCTTCCCTCATTTTTCTTCTTCCTTTCTCTCCTCACAGTTTCTTTTCCCAAAGCCATTCATCTTGTCCTCACCTCCTATCAACCAGGAAATCATTTAGCTGCTGAGACGGGTGGCCCCAGTTTACTTTGTTTTAAAGATAGACTTACCCCCTAGTGGAATCCCTGCCAGAAAGCCTGCTCCACCGCCGCCCCCACTGCCCCGCCGCCCTCACCTCCTCATCCTTGAGTAAGAAAACCCAGACATTTATCTGGGCCTGCAACTGCCCTTGCCGGAGGAGCCAGAACCTCCCAGACAAGGGAGGAAATGCTGTAGACAATAGCTGAAGCCACTCGGTCCACAGCACTCAACTTTTCAACCACACCCATTGGTGGAATTTGTTACCGGTAAACACGCATTGCTCTAAGCACCATTATTTGTTAGAGATGAAAGGGAAAAATCATCTGCTCCTGAAGTCAGCCCAGCTCTTACAGATGATTCTGGATCTGATACACATGAAAAGTGGATATTTGTGCTTCTCTGAGCCAGAAACTAGACAGGGAAGCCCTTTGCTACCTAAAGATTGCCCTTTTCTCTGTACCTGGAGCCCAGTTGGTCTGCTGAAACTCCAGGATGGGCAATGACTTCAAATCAGATTGTAAAGTAATGAGGGCAGGGAACATGAGAAACCTGTGCAACACTACTTGGAAACCTTATCAAAATCCCCTTTAAGAATTACATGGTGGTTCGAGTTAGCCTTACAAAATTACATTTAACCTAAGTAAAATGATAATAAGAATAGTGAAGAATACGGAAAAAGAACAATGAGAGTACCAGCGATGATCCACATCCTGAGGGGGTCCTTCCTGACTCACCCAGCCTGTCTCCCCATAGGTGAAGCTGCTACCTGTCAGAACTTGCAACACTCTCTCTGGATCCTCTTCTCTTTCGTGGTATCTCTCAACTTATTCCAGCAGCCATAGCTCCAACCTCTCTCCAGGAACTGGCAAATAATGAGCAAATCATGCAGTCAATGTATTGCATTCAATGTATTTCAAATACTTTGCAGTTCTGTGTAGGGTCTTCAAAGTCAGCCTAACCCTGTTACGTTTCTATCTCTTCCATGGTAAACGCTCTGTCTTTTAATGATGGATTTGATTTTTCCAATAGCCAAGAGGTGTTCATAGCCAGTCCCTCTGGGAAATAAAATTGGTTATCAAGCAAGATAAAATATTTTCTGTTAAAAATAAAGTGTACTCTATTTTTTTAATGTTTGTTTATTTATTTTGAGAGAGTACAAGTGGGGGAGGGGGCAGAGAGAGGGGGAGAGAGAATCCCAGGCAGGCTCCACAGTCAACACAGAGGCCCACGAACCATGAGATCATGACCTGAACTGAAATCAAGAGTCGTGTGTTCAACCAACTAAGCCACACAGGTGCCCCCAAAATATACTGTAAAATAATGTGTGTGTGTGTGTGTGTGTGCATGTGTGTGTGTGTGTGTGTGTGTGTGTGTGTGTGTAATAAATTGGCTCTGAAAGATGTTTCCACTGGTAGGTTTAAATATGTTTTATACCAGTAGGTATGAAAAGTTTCCAAGGGTCACAGCTCTGAAGGACAATTCACATTTGGATATACACATTATGCTATGTTTGCTTTAAAAGATTGATTATTTTATAGCTACAATTCATAAAGCCTGTGGTCATAAAACACCTCCCTCTATCTTGGAGGCAGACTACACTTGTACAAATAATGTTATCAGGTTCTAACTCAGCTAAGACCACTTCTGGCCCTAAACATGGCTAGACTCCATTCCACTCTCAAGTAGCCAGGACCACAGGATCTATTCCCAAACATGACTTCTAGCTTACACAGGAAAATAAAAAAAGGAAATTTCATTGCAAAGGAACCAATCCTGTAAAAGGGTAAGAAGTCACTAAAAAATCAAAACAGCTTCAACCATAGAAAAAAGCTTAATATTGGTTTGGGGGCATTTCTGTCAATTACAAAGGGCTTTTAAAGAGAGAGGCAGCAACTTTATCTCGATACCACATCTGCCACTTGCCAAGGTGTGGCATCCGTCTCCAATAACCCTGCTTTGTCACCATCCAGCTCCAACGGACTCAACGGTGCCCTTTGTCACTTGCGAGTCTCACTCCTCAATTCTGCTGCTTGCTACTTGAAAAGCTCCTAATCTACAATTTCGTATTCTGTGCCCACAACCTCCACGTTATGTTTACTCATTCTCTTCTTAATTCTCTAAAAAGTGGGATTCTGGTTTCCAGAAATAAAGACTGGGCTTGAGACGGATTCAATTCTTGGCTTTTAGATGTGGCCTCAGAAAATGTCATTAAACTTCCTAAGTCTTTCCAAATAAAAAAGAAACTATTATAGGCTGTCCTAAATTATTTAATATATATTCCTTAAAAACTGAAAAAAAAACATGACTATATAAGGCAAGTGTTTATGAGTTTGGTGTATTTTCGTCTGCATATGTTACATACATAAGTTTTATGACGTGGGAACATAGTATAATATTTATTGTTGTGCTGTGTGCTTTGCTTCCCTTTACAAGATTACCAGTAATGCAGCCTCTGCTTATACATGTCTTTGCAGTGACCAAGAGCCACATAATTGTGAAAGTAATCCCTTCTGTTGTGGCTGCTGAAATGCTGGCATTGTATCTGATATTGAGAGGTCCTCCCCATTTTGGTTTTAGATCTTCCTCCCTCTACCTGCATACATTTGCCCTCCTGCGGTCTTCTAGAACAACACATATAAATCTAATCCCTTTGCCATATGACAACCCTAAAATATTGAAAGTGAGCTTTCATATCTCTCCAGCTCTTTTCTTCTCCGATCTGAGTAGCCTTGGTGTTTTTGTTTTTCTTTGTCCATTTCTCCTCTGACGTTATTTGTGGGTCCTTGGTCGTCCTCACCATAGCATGTGCCAACTCTAGCTTCTCACACCCCTGAGGCCTCCTTCAGTTCCATCTCTCACCTGAAACTCTTACCCTGTCAGTGTAAACTCCTCTCTCTCCCCCAGCTTCTACTGAACTTTATTCTGTTTTCATAGGTCTCCTCATCTAGGCTATAAAAGATATGTCTTGTATTTCTTTTGGAACAAACCACTACCCACTTTTCACCTCTGCCATCATCAACCTCATAGGAGACTGTCTCAAAGCTACCTTTAGATTCTTCTGGTTGACTTTGGCAGTTATTTCCTTTTTTTTTTTTTTATGTAACCAATACATTTTCTGTGCATTGTTGCAACCTTTAGAACAGTCTCAAAAGCTAATAAACTAATCAAAATGCTTTATGAAGTGGAAGAAGGAAGGATCAAACATAAAGAGAATTGTATTCATCATCTGGGCCCAGTTTTATTTTCTTTAATATGCATATGTATACCTAGTTGTCAAAATGACTACTCTGGAGTCCAACTGCTAAGGTTCAAATCCCTATCACTTAATAGCTCTGTGTCCTCTCTTTACTTCTGTTTCTTCATCTGTAAAATGGGGATAATAGAAACCGCCTCATGAGGTTGTAATGAAGATTTCGCGATTACCAGTAATACGTGGGAAGTGCCTAGATCAGTAGTTGGCACTAGGCAAGCAAATGTTTGCTACTGTGATGCTGAAGAGGACAATGATCTAGGCGCTCGGGAAAATCACTTTTCATCTTTCCAGGTCTCAACTCCCTAACCTGTAAAACGAGAAGGAAAAAGGATTAAATGCTTCCAACTGTGATAGTGACAACTGTACGATCCTAGAGCCCTTGACATTTTACAAAGCACGTCCATATGCAGCAGCTCACCGGGAAACACTCATCAGTAGCCCATGCTTTCAGTATACCTGACTTGCTGAAACAGCTGACCAATGTACTGGAAAGTCTAAATACTGACTCTGGGCCCTGGCCTCCATTTAGCAGAAAGATCCAAAGTCCTCAAATAGCTTATGCCCTCTCCAGTATCTGGCTTGCTATCTGCAAAATAACTCACCTTGAAAATCTGGACTACCAAATGGCACGTAAGAAACTGGAAAGAGGCAGGCAACGAATAAAACAAGGCAAGGATATTTATTGAATATCTACAATATAGATCATTATAATGTCAATCCCATTAAGCCCTCACAACAACCCGCGTGGAAGGTTTTACTACCCGTATTTCTGAGATGATTTCCTCATAGAGGCTCAATACGAGTGCCAAAGTCACACAGTTACTAAGTTGAAATCAGGTTGGAAGTCTGACTGAGCTCAAAGCTTGAGCTCATGCTAAAGTTCCACACTGTCTCCCTGAGATTTGCAATCTACTAGGATTGGGATACTGGTTGCCATTTTAACTTCTCTGCTCAACCTTAAGCCCACTGAAAGGTTTTGTTCGATAAATGGTGCCAAGGACATGATGAGGTATTTTATCATAACAACTGGCCTATAGGTGGCAATATTTTCCACTCGCGACTGACCCAATCCAGCACTCATCACGAAAGCCTCAATGCAAAAATGTCACTGTATTTTGAAGGCACCCTGAGACAGCTCTACCTCACAAGTCCACCCCGTAAGCAATCCAGACAGCTATTGAGCAATAACATTTCTTCCATATTTACAGTGTAACAGAGAACAAACACGTCTAAACCATGATCATTGTTCCATATAATAAATATTGTCATTGAATGAGCTCAGGCCACTTTTTTTTTGTTCTTGTTCTTCCTTGTTTATTTCCCACCAACACATTTTATTGCTCCCTGGCTTGATGGCTGCTAGCCCTGAGGGCACGTGAAAGTGAAGTCAGCAGAACTGTTGCTGAAAAGTCTCCAGTTGGTCAACAGACTTGCTTGCCCATTCAAAGGAAGTAGCATGAAAGTGAGGGAGCGACGAAGCCATGGTCTTGAGATCCCAAAGATATCACTGTGTTTGGCAAACTCCACCGAACTAGAACGTTTGGCCTTAAATAAGTGAAATTATAATTATATGTTAAGCTACATCTACATCAGGGGCTCCTGGGTGGCTCAGTTGGTGAAGTGTCCAACTCTTGATTTCAGCTCAGGTAGTGATCTCAAGGTCTGTGAGTTCATTCAAGCCCCGAATCAGGCTCCCCACCTGATGTGTGGAACCTGCTTGTGATTCTCTTTTCCTCGTTCTCTGCCCCTTCCCCGCTGTCTCCCTCTCTCTAAATGAATAGATAAACCCTAAATAAAAAAAAAAATTTTTTAAAGCTACATCTACATTATCTTCATGGCCATTTTAAGAGACAGTTACCTGATGCCAGGCAGGGTACACTATATATTACTCTGTTTGGGCCTCACATGTAATCTTGTGAGGTAGGCACAGTTGTTATAACCATATTTAATGAGGAAACCGAGGCACAGAAATGTTTTGTAGTGTTCTTATTGTCATAGAACAAAACAATGGTAGCATGAGGATCCACACACCAGCAGCCAGCCTCCAATGCCCATGCTTTTTCAAAGCAAGTTTCTGATTGCTTCTGGAAAATTGTAAGATACTCAAGTGCATGCCCATAAGCAGAACCATTTAGTTTAATAGTTTTCATGAGATTTCCCAATCCATTTAAACAATCCTGTACCAAGCAGTTAGTGTGATGAAAATGAACGCGATCTGCGTATGCTAAGAAAACCAAAGCCACGGTGATCAAATGAATTTCCTCTGTAGGGTCACTTCACATACCTATTAGATTGATCACACACAGCATTTGAGATGGAATTACTCTGAGAATTTTTGGTATGGCTGGAGCTAACTTATGGTGAGTGTACTTAAGGGATTACATTTGATTCTTACCATGACTTTTAGTCAAAGTATCTGATAATGAGATGAATAGCTGTTAGAAAGGAAAGGTAAAGAGAAAACTGTCAGCCCACAGAACAACTTGTCACTGATTTGTTTCAGAGGCTTGAATTCATAACTCTTCTTCCTCTTTTTAACTCCACAAAGCTCCTTCTCCTTCCAGAAAGTTCCTCTTCCCAAAGCCAAGGACTGATAAGGAATGAGGACAGAATATCAGGTGCCTTGTTGTCTCAAGTGGCTTATTGACATCGCTAAGATTTTTCAGACTGGGTAACACCCATTTAGCTTATTATGCCCCTCATGGCAATAATCTTTAGTACTTTCTCCCTGAGAAGGAGTGAAGTACACTGGAGTGGGATGATCCCATTATAAGAGCTAATTGTATGTGGCCACAAAATACAACTGAAAGGCAAAGGGGGACAATGGCTTGTAACAAGGAAGCTAGGAGACCCCACCTGGGGCAATGCTCCCTATGTTATACCCATATCCGTCAAGGAGGCATGACAAATGGAAGATGGCACAGCCCAAGGGGTTGGAAGGTCCAGATCTGAGTACCACTCACCCTATAATCTTGGGCAAGCTTCTTTTCCTGTTGAGGCTCCAGTTGTCTCACTGTTATAAGGGATAAAACCTCACCCAGAGGGTCGGGAGACACTGATGAGATTTCATTCTGGCAGATATCGGTCACTCTAGGGATCTATGTCAATGTTAGTTGTGAGTTGATTCTTCAGAGTTCTGGCCTTGCCTCTCACTCTATCCAAAAGCTTGCCCTTGATCTTTGCACCTCTTCCCAAGCCCAGAAGAGGTAAAGATTCGACATTGCCTTGGGTGTGATCCCAGGCAGTCTTATTAATCAACATGACTTCCTGTTTCCCTACAGTGAGAAGAGAGGAGGGAAACAAGGTCTGAGGAGAGTGGCAGGGGCCACACCAAGCGAGGACCTCAGCAGGGACAACAAGAGCCTGCTCAAGCTGAGTCAGTCCAGTGTTTTTTCCTGTTAAATGATTCACATGCTGAGGCAAATCGGTCTGAGATGTGCACACTCTTCTTTGCCTTTCATGACCTTCCAAATGAGTTGATGATTTTTGTTTTTGTTTTTCCTATTTCACTTCTCTTTCCTTGGAAAAATGATTGTACTGTTTTCATTCTAGGTTGAGGTCCCCCCCAACCCCCACCCCCTGTCATTTCAATGTTTGGGGTGGAGCGGCGATCATATCAAAAAAACACTGTGCTAATACATGACATTAAAGCCACTTAAATGTCCATTTTAATTGTTATTCATATTCCCTAAGCTTCTTGTGTTTTTTTTAACTCAAGTAGGTTAAATTATAAATAAAACCTCATTGCATATTATATACAATAAAGTCTGAGTCTTTAAAAATCAAGCTCTAAATAGATGAATTTTCCATATGTGTCTTAAAAGGCTTATTGTTGTACACAACCAAGACTTTTTTCAGTTATTTTGAATGGGAATTCCTTCTGGAATACATAACAGAAAAAACATTTTTCTTCTCAACAAAATTAAAACTTTGATTCATTATTAAAAGCCATAATCCCTAAATCCTTTTAACACTCCTGGCTACCATTTTGTCCTCCTCTCATGTTTAAGTGAGGCCAGTTGTCACTGAGGCCCTTCTTCCATGTTTGGTTGATCTCCACGCATATCCATAGCTGTAATATCCTTTTTAGACAAGTTATCCAGGAAGAGATGGTTTTACTATTTGGTTAAGTCTGGACAATGCTGACATTTCCCAGCTTAAGACCCTCGGGTAACTTCTCACTATAGTTAGAATAGTAGCCAAACTCCTTTTCATGACTTATAGAACCCCATATGGCCTATTCCCTGACCTTCTCTCCAACCGATTTCCCCCTCATCCCCACACTGGCTTTCTCTCTGTTCCTCAAAAGGGCCAGTTTGTTTCAGGTGCTTTGCACTTGCCATTGCTACTTCCCTCATCTTCCTCCGACTGCTTCCTCTCCCTTTTAGGTCTAAGGTCAAATGTCACTTCCTCACAGAAGTCATCAATGTCTCCCACACCAAGCAGGTTGTAACCACTTTCCTGCATTATTTTCTTCCCAGCAGGTAAAGCACTTTTGGGATGCTTCAGGTCTGTTATACTCCAGGAGAAGGAGGCCTTTATCTGTCTTGTTCACTGCTTTATTACTGTTTCCAGAACAGCTCTCAATACATAGGAGGCACTCAATAAAGACTGTTAAAGGGAAAAATCCTGGCTCATCTCCACACCTCCTTAAAGCTCTTCCGTTTATCATAGGGAGCTCTGGTTGCCTTGAGTCTTATTACACATTGGGTAACCCAGTCTAAATGATCAATTACAATGACATCATCAGATGGCTCTCACAACATTAAAAAGCTGGTAACATCCAATTTCATCCCAATTTTGGAAAGAGAGGAAGAGAATGTTGATGACACACCCTAATTTCTTGGGTAGTTCTTTTCAAACTTTTCCAACAAGATATAACTAATAGTTTAGGGGGGATCAGAACAGGAGTATAAAGTGGCCCCCAAAGACAATATATCTTTCACATGTTGTGGATTTTTTTTAATTTTTAAAAAATGTTTACTTGGGGCGCCTGGGTGGCGCAGTCGGTTAAGCTTCCGACTTCAGCCAGGTCACGATCTCGCGGTCTGTGAGTTCGAGCCCCGCGTCGGGCTCTGGGCTGATGGCTCAGAGCCTGGAGCCTGTTTCCGATTCTGTGTCTCCCTCTCTCTCTGCCCCTCCCCCGTTCATGCTCTGTCTCTCTCTGTCCCAAAAATAAATAAACGTTGAAAAAAAAATTATAAACAAAAAATGTTTACTTATTTATTTTGAGAGAGAGAGAGAGAGCACAAGAGCACACACGTGGGGGAGGAGCAGAGAGAGAGGGAGAGAGAGTCCCAGACTAACAGCACGGGACCAAGACCTGGGGCTCTAATCCACAAACCGTCAGATCATGACCTGAGCCGAAATCAAGAGTCAGATGCTTAACCGACTGAGCCACCGAGGTGCCCTTTACATGTTTTCAAAACCCAGATGGGGGCGCCTGGGTGGCTCAGTCGGTTAAGCGTCCGACTTCAGCTCAGGTCATGATCTCGCGGTCCGTGAGTTCGAGCCCCGCGTGGGGCTCTGTGCTGACCGCTCAGAGCCTGGAGCCTGTTTCCGATTCTGTGTCTCCCTCTCTCTCTGCCCCTCCCCCATTCATGCTCTGTCTCTCTCTGTCTCAAAAATAAATAAACGTTAAAAAAAAATTAAAAATAAATAAAAATAAAAAATAAAATCCAGATGAACTTTGCATTCTAATAATCACATATCTGGGTTTGATTTAGCATAAAAGAAATTTCCCCTCAAATTGTTGGAAGAAATATGCCCTCCAAGAAGATGTGTCCTGTTCACCCTGGAAAACCACCAAGCATCCCCAAGTACATATGATCCAAGCTGGTAATCATCTAGAAATAATTCTAGTGGAGCCTTGAAGGGAGAACAGCCCCTACCCATCCTTTGCTACCCTCACCCCATCTTCACCCCAGTGAGGAAGAGCTCTGGAATAAAGACACCTAAGTGAGCCTTAAGTCATAAGGGGTATGAAGTTTTGAAAAGGAAAAAAAAGGCTAAAAGTTATAGCTTTCTGCATCACTCTTTTTTCAGACATTTCTTTTAAATCATTTCACTGCTCTCTTTCTTTCCATGTGCTTGGCAAGGTGGGAGGTATAAACTCTCCTTGCTCCCTAGAGGAGAGAACCTACAATGAGCATATAACTCAATTTTCCCAGCACCATCCTGGTTATGACTATGTTGTCCTGGCGGTATTATTCATGCTCCCTCTCCATTTGTATAGTATATGGTCACTCCAACGGATGCCTTCCCCACTCTCCCTCCCACTTAAAAGGACAAGCAGGAACCACTCTGAACAAGTCATAAACAACATGATGTAAATCTTCTTCCAGTCCAATTTCAACCCACCAAGGAAAAGGAGTCCTTATGACTCAGATGAGTTGTCCATTTGATCCATTGAGAAAAATCATAAGAGCATTTGGGGTCCAAACCTTGGTTTTAGCAGTGACATTTCCTTTGTCTAATACATTTCTGCAATTAGGAAATCGATAATTACCATGGGTTGCTCATTGAGGATTGGAGGTTCAGGATCCAAGCCATCATGGCACAAATTACAATAATAATATTTATAGGAACAAGACAAAAGAAGCGACCAGGATGGTGAGGGTGAATTGAGTTAATTAGTAAAAGCATTTAAAAAGAAAATGTAATAGGGGCGCCTGGTGGCTCAGTCGGTTGAGCGTCCGACTTCAGCTCAGGTCATGATCTCACGGTCTGTGAGTTCGAGTCCCGCATCGGGCTCTGTGCTGACAGCTCAGAGACTGGAGCCTGTTTCAGATTCTGTGTCTCCCTCTCTCTCTGCCCCTTCCCCCACTCATGCTCTGTCTCTCTCTCTCTCTCAAAAGTAAATAAACATTTAAAAAAATTAAAAAAAATAAAATGTAATAAATGTCATATATTCAGTCAGAGATGCCACATGAATTTGAATAATCAGCCCTTTCAATGACCTGGCATTTGAAGGCATGAAAAAGAAAACCGTTATCCCATGAATGTACCAAAAAAGATTGCTGGGGTAGTAATTATGGTGGCCACTGTGGGAAGCATAATAGACCAATGGTCCCAGCTGCTGCCCTCTGAGATCCATCACCACATTTGTTCTGAGGCCGTGCTTTCTGTGGCTGCTCCCAGCCATGACTAAGCACAGCAGGGCTACTAAGGGCAGGCCCGTTCCTGAAAGACCTCTGATGCGACTCCCAGTTAGCCTTGCCAGAACTTCCTCAGAATTGAAATCTTAAGGCCTTTCTTCCTCATCTTCTCTCCCTCTCTTCTTCACAGGGATCAGTCCTGCATGGGGGTCGACAGCTCTCCCAGCGTCCTCCAGCTCCCTCCCCTTTTCTCTCACAAGGTTTTCCTCAACAGGTCTCTTCAGGTCTCATCTCATTTTAGCATCTGCCTCTCAGACGACCTGAATTAACAAAGTGATCCAGGCAGGAACTAGTTGAGGGATAGCGAGAATTAAGCCTTTTAATGCACTTAAGATCATTCGATCTAATACCAAGAAGCAGGGTAATGGGTGATCATAAAAGAAGAAGTTTGAGGAGTTTAATACTTAAAAGGGAACTTTCCCAGAATAACCAAATCATGATAGAAGTGGCTACGACAGTGGGGGTGGAGGTGAGAATACTCAGGGTCAGAAGTTATTCATTTGCATATCTGACGCTACATTAGATCCAAAGGCCTGTAGGAGATCTTTTTGATGTAGAACTAGGGAAATGTTGACAACATTGTTTCTTGCCATCTAGAAGAAACCAATCTATGGTGAAAGAGAAGAAAGGCAACACAGAGAGGGAAGCAAGAGCTTGAGGGGGATCCTTGAGGGAGATTTTGACCTCTTATTTCAATTTTTGAGGAAGTCCGTCTGCATCCTGATAGCTCTCATGGGGGGTTGATTGTTCAACGTTTCTCATTTCACCTAAACTAGTTCAAGATGGGTTTAGTCACTTGTCACCAACAGAGATGTGACTCACACAACAGAGAAATTTTATTTTGTTTTCTCTGAAAAACACTTGTTGTTGTATAGTATAAAAATATCCAAGGCCACATTACTCATAACAGCAAAAATAAATAAAATGATAACAACTCAGACATCTACCAATGGTAGAATAAGTTGTAGCAAGATCATCCAATGGAATATTATTCAGCAATAACCATGAATAAAACCACAGCTACACATGTCAATAATGATAAGCCTCAAAATAAAATATTGAGAAACTAGTAAGTTCCAGAAGAATTCACACTATAAGATTCCAGTTACATCAAGTTCAAAAACAAGTACAACTAAACCATGTATATTACATAGGAATACAAACACAAATGGCAAAACTAACGAAAAGCAGGTAATGGTTTATGCAAAATTTAGGATTGTGGTTACTTCTAGAGGTAAGAGGGGGATGTGACTGGAGAGGACACACAGGGACATCTAAGGACTGAAAAAGCTGTATTTCTTAAACTGAGACATGTATATAGGATATTTGTTTTCTAATTCTATGCATATATATTTAATTCACTTACATACAATTTTATACATATATTTAAATTTTTAAAGTAGGCTTCATGCCCAGCCTGGGGCCCAACATGGGGATTGAACTCAGGACCCTGAGATCAAGACCTGAGCTGAGATCAAGAGTCAGACACAACAAACTGAGCCACCCAGGTGCCCCTACATATGATAATTTTAAAACAAAAATAATTATTACAATAGCTACTATTATTTTATATAATTAAATAAGACTACAGATGTTTAGCAATAGTGTCTAGCATAGAGTAAGCTCTCAATAAATGAGAAGAGCCATAATGAGATGCAGATATTTGTACCACTTAGAAGAAAATACCAAAAAGTATGTCTTCATCTGTGTACACACCGCTGTGTTCCAAGATGCCTGAAAAATCTGTTAGAACCACAGCCCCATCAGAGATTGAAACTTGATGGTTTTCAACTTTTACTCATCTAAGTGATAGTACCAGAAGAGATTCTCAGATTCACAGCCACAGACAAGAACGTACTTGGTTAATATCAGACACTCGGTGGATATCCAAAGTAATGAATATAAAGTGTTTAGTTACCTGATATCACATAATTAGCCCAACACTGAAGGAAAAAATAATATCTGCATCTTAGTAGAGAAAATAAGAAACAATGGATCAAGTGTCAGCTTCGATCTATTCTAACCGGGGTCTCTTCGCAAAATAAGAGAATTGTGGAATTAGTCACGTACCCTGACCATCATTTTATCTAGCCGCTTATTTTACGACTGAAGAAGGAAAAGCTGAGGGAGGTTATTTGGATTCTTCAAGGTCAACAGTGACTTTGTGGTAGAGTCAGGACTAGAACAGAAGTTGGGATGGAAGCTGCAGAAAATGTCCTGCTATCGGTGTTCACAGACCAAAAAGAACAGAAGAAGAGACTAGAAGGAAAAGTGAGCGAGATCAGGTATGGACGGTCCAGCACCCCATCCCTTTCAAAGGAGCATAAGAGCTGGAATCCACTGAAGCTTGCAGAGGATATAGGCTCACCACTTTACTTTTTTTTTTTTTAATTTATTTTTGAGACAGAGAGAGACAGAGCATGAATGGGGGAGGGGCAGAGAGAGAGGGAGACACAGAATCCGAAGCAGGCTCCAGGCTCTGAGCCATCAGCCCAGAGCCCGAGGCGGGGCTCGAACTCACGGACCATGAGATCGTGACCTGAGCTGAAGTCGGACGCTTAACTGACTGAGACACCCAGGCGCCCCACCACTTTACTTTTTGAGTAGCACCTCTGAATGAACTCTACTGGAGACAAGTTCCTGGGAAGAAGCCACACTCAGCTAATTCTCATAGCAGAAAATATTTCACAGGCCAATTTCAGAGAAATTTCCTTTTTGTAATGTTTATTTATTGGGGGGGGGGGGGCGGGCAGGGCAGAGAGAGAGGGAGAGAGAATCCCAATCAGGCTCTGCAGCTATCAGCGCAAAGCCTGACGCGGGGCTCGAACTCCCAAACTGTGAGATCACGACGTGAGCCAAAATCAAGAGTCCAACGCTGACTTAACCGACTGAGTCACCTAGGCGCCCCTCAGAGAAATTTCTATCGCAACCTCACTCTCATCTCTAGCATCTGCATCTAATGCACTTGATGAGCATACAGTACAATACTTGTTATTAACTATTTTATTTTTCTCTTAAATCATGTTTATCCCTAGCCAGTTACCAATCTAAGGCTAAGTTCACAATTATTTCTTCAATAAGTACTCACAGGGATAAAGGATAAAGGCTCTGTACTAGGCACTAGAAATCTAATGCAAAGTGTTTAATCAAACTCCATTTACTGTGTCCAATCACAGGAGACAGTGATTTATTCAGAAGAACATACCAAGCAGAAGTAACTCGATGCGGACAATTCCCCTCAACCTTTTTGTCACAAGACAATTAAATAAGAGCTCATAAAGAAACTTGGCTTGCTTCAAAATCTTATCATCTTCAGCCCAGCTGATAGGGAAAGTAGGTCTTATGGCTGAACTCTTGAACCAGGAAAGGATCAGTCCAAAGTTTCTGTCAGGTGACGTGACCTGCAAAACTATTTCCATTCCTTGGCTTATCTTTACGACCGAAAAATGATTGCCTCTTATTTGCTTTATATGCTGGAAAATGTGGTTGAATTGCTGAAGCTGTCCCAAGCTAGAAGTTTCCTTCTGGGAAAAAAGAAAAGTCATCCCCTAAATGCAAGTTTTAATTAATGAAAAAGTAGCCTAGATTATCAAACTATGCCTTTTTTTTTTTGGTCTGATGTTTAGTGGTTTGGGAGTTTGTTTTTTTAACAAGCAAAAGACCTGTAAAAAGGAACCAGACCCTTCTCTAATTTTTATACTCTAATCTGTTGCCACTTCACAGTGTTTGTAGTAGCTCATAACAAGAAAGTATGACCTCATCAGTTATTCACTCACTGCCATTCAGCAATTTAATGAGTTTCATTGGAAATTCCCATTTTAGAGGAAATTTCTCAATTGTAAAATAACTCTTTTTTGTTATTTACAAATGAAAAAGTTGAATTGTAATGAAAGCATAGTGGATGATTTCTCTAAAGGAGTAATTCAGGGCGCAAAGCCAAGTTTAAGCCTCTCTGTTCATTAAAGAAAGCTAGATCTAAGATCCTAAACCAGGACTGTGACCAAACTGTGTGAGCATCTAGTTGGCTCTACGCACTGGTATAGTTTAACCAGCTTATAACTTCAGAGACTGACAGCAAAAGGAGAAGTTAACAACTATCTATTGAATGACCAAGCAATGTGCATAGACAGTGTTCAAACAATTAGCGTAATACTCTCTTCCCAAGTGATATATTGCCTGAAACACTGGGTTAAATGGGGCACCCTCTGTATCTAACAGCAGCAGTCAGTGGACAAAAGCTGTTGATCAAATGTCAACCTCCATAGTCCACTGGGAGAGGCAATAATTTATTCAAAATGTAGCATCAGAATAAAGTTACCTTTCAAAAAATAATCCTTTTATATGGAAAACAGAGAAAGAAACAGACAGAAGGCACAAACAAGTAGATAACCATGAATAAGTCTATCAGACAAGGTCACAGCATTTTTTTTTTTTTTTTTTTTTTTTAGAGAGAGAGAAAGAAAGGAGAGGGGAAGGAGCAGAGAGGGAGGGAGAGAGAGAATGCCAAGCAGGCTCTGCACTGTCAGCACAGAGCCAGACACAGGGCTTGAACCCACAAACTGAGATCATGCCCTGAGCTGAAACCAAGAGTTGGACACAACAAACTGAGCCACCAAGGTGCCCCAATTGTTTTCATCTCAGAAATTATTCCAGTTTAAATAAAATAATTTGAAAAAATATTTTCATCGTCAGAAAAACTAGGTTTGGGGGTTGTGTGTTGGTTTATTCCTTGTTTTAGGTAACTTTCCTATCAAGGGCCAGTTTGTGCCTCAGATTTTGACCCAGCAATAGATTAAAGTCCCTTATCAGAGATATGGAATGCTGTATCCAATGACACATATCCTTTCTCTGTCCTTTAAAGCACATATAGTCCCTCCAAAGGAACTTCACCATGAAACTACATGACACAATCAATAAGGACCTCCGATGGAGACCAACCCCTCACCCGCCCTACCCCCCGCTGCCTGAAGACCATATCATTGCCCCAGTCAGTCATCCTTTACGTGAACCAGTAAATTGCATGTGTAGCTCCAGCACTGGATGAAGGAAGCAAGGACAACATAAAGCAGCCTTTGGTCATCCTCCCAAGGCCCCTGATGTGGAAGGAACAATCGCCTGGTACACAAAAACGATCATTGTAATCCCCAGTACGAGGGCTTGGGGTGTGGGAAAGGAAGGGCGGCCCGGAATTTGAAAGCTAGAATAGCAAGGTAAGAGATCTGAGAGCTTCAAGAGGAGTCTGTGTTGTTTGTTTTTAGTCTAGACTGAGAGCGCAAGGACTTAGGAAATATGCGTTAAGTTAGAAGACACCCTGGGGTTGTTTTCTTTCTCCACTCGGAACCCTGAGTAATTGTGCACAGGCCAGTGCCTGCGCCCAAGCTGACTAACAGCTACAGCAATTCCCTCCCTTTCTCTCCACATCCAATCAGGAATCAAGAATGACTGCCACTCACTTCTTAGGACCTCCTCCACCTTTCCCACACTATGTGTGTCTGCAATATATCAGAAATCTCCATATTTCTCACCTGATTAGAGCCCCTGATCCATAAACGAGCCTGCTTTTTAAAGAGCAGGTTTAACCAGAGGACTGCCCAGTTTAAAAATTCTTCAGTGGCTCCAAGTAGCCAAAATCCGAACTGGCCTCCTATACAGGCCTGTCAAAACAATTACCTTGGTTCATATCCTGTCTTTGCTATTTGCCAATCTGGGAAATTTTCTTAAACTCTTTGATCCTCAGTTTCATCATCTATAAAATAGGGTAACAATAGTCATTCTTCATAGGTTTGTTGTGAAGATCAATGAGACACTCCTTTTAAAAAGCTTTGCGCTGCTCAACTTGGGGCACCTGAGTGGCTCAGTCCGTTAAGCCTCCGACCTCGGCTCAGGTCATGATCTCACGGTTGGTGAGTTCAAGCCCCACGTAGGGCTCTGTGCTGACAGCTCAGAGCCTGGAGCCTGCTTTGGATTCTGTGTCTCTCTCGCTCTCTGCCCCTCTCCCACTCACTCTGTCTCTCAAAAATAAATGTTAAAAAAGATTTTTTTAAAGACCTTAGCACTGCCTAGTGTTCAGTCACTTGACTATCATTGCTATTATTATTTTACCAACTTACTATTCGCTACAAAAGCCCTCCCCACGTTGGCCCTTCCTCCTCTCCAGCTATCTATCTTGTTACTGGCCGATCTGTAATCCCAGGTTTTGTATCCGAAGGACCCACTTCGTGCCAGCCCCCAAAGCCACTCCATGAGATAAGTACTGGCATCCTCATTTTACAGAGAAGGAAACTGAGACTCAAAAAAGTTAAGCAGGGCCCCTGGGCGGCTTAGTCAGTTAAGGGTCCAACTCAGTTTCGGCTCAGGTCATGATCTCATAGTTCGTGAGTTCCAGCACCCCCCCGCCCTACCCCCCCCCGCCCCGCCCCGCGCTGTCAGCACAGAGCCTGCTTGGGATTCTCTGTCTCCCTCGCTCTCTGCCCCTCCCCTGCTTGCTCTCAAAATAAATAAATAAACTTTAAAAAAAAGTTAAGCAACTTGGCCAAAGTAACCCAGCTACTAAGTGGTGGAGTCCATAGATGAAATCAAAGTCCATCACACTCCAAATCTGTTTTTTTAATGACTACTTTCTGCTGCATTTATCCCACCTTATTTCCCCTAAAGTTGCTGAAACAATTTTCTGGCCCTGCATGCTTTTCCAGAACCTCACCACTTCTCCATCAACAGGTGGAATCTATGTCATCTCTCCTTGAACCGGGGCAGCACCCTTTGGTTGCCTCCGCTGAGTCTGGCACAAGTTAAGCTATGTGATTTTCAAGTCTAGGTCATAAAAGGAAATGAAGCCAGGGCACCGGGCGGTTCAGTCGGTTAAGCCTCCGACTTCAGTTGAGGTCGTGATCTTATGGTTCATGGGTTTGAGCCCCATGTTGGGCTCTGTGCTGACAGCTCAGAGCCTGGAGCCTACTTCAGATTCTGTGTCTCCCTCTCTCTCTGTCCCTCCCAACTCATACTCTATCTCTCTCTCTTTCTCAAAAATAAGTAAAAAACATTAAAAAAAAAAAGGAAATGAAATGAAGTTTCCGTCTGGCAATCTCTTTTAGAGCATGCACCTTTGGAGGCCTAAGCTGCCATTCAGAAGTTCAACTACCTGAAGCTGCCATGCTTGAGAGACCATGAGAAGAGATCACATAAAGATAGAAATGCTTGGGGAGCCCCAGCCATCAGCCATCTTTCGAGCACCTCCAGCAGTCACTGCACAGAATGGAAAGGAGTCGTCTTCCCCAAGTCCTGCCCAAATTGCAGATTTGTGAACTAAATCAATGATCATGATGACTGAAGCCACTAAGTTTTGGAGTGTTTTGTCACACACTAATAGAAAACCAGATCACCCACACAAACCTCCAACACTATTTAATCACTTTCATTTCCCCTGACAAACACATCTCTCATGGCCCTCTTCACGGGAGCAATTGCTTCTGCCTACAAATCACTACCAGCCCAGGATGCCTCAGCCAGCGCACACACATCCTCATTTAAAGAGTTACTTGGCTTTCAAGAGTCATTGTAGGTATTGTCATTTTAGTCATCTTTCCCAAATTTGGAAGTGAGTGGTTAAGGACCCAAACTGCTAGTCAAAATGTCTAGACTTAAAATTTTTTTGTTCACCGCTTCCAACCTGCAGGACTTAATGTCTCCAAAACCCCTGTGCCTACAAAAGGGAATAATAACAAAACCCTATTTTGGTATTATAGCGATTCATTTGTAGCTCCCAGCAAAGTTCCTGCTATTTAATAAGAGTTCAATATACAGGGCGCCTGGGTGGCTCAGTCAGTTAAGCGTCTGACTTCAGCTCAGGTCATGATCTCACGGTTCATGGGTTCAAGCCCCCCATCAGGCTCCACACTGTGGAGCTTGGGATTCTCCTTCTCCCTCTCTCTCTGTCCCTTCCCCACTCGTGTTTTCTCTCTCTCTCAAAACTAAATAAACTTAAACAAAAAAGTTCAATACATGTTGCTGTAATTAGAGCACTAATTATATTGCATTGCAATTATCTATGTTTTTGTTTGTTTCCTCTTCTGAACAAGAAGAATGCCTGGCACCTAAGATATGCAAAAAACATTTTTGCTAAATATATAAACAAATGAATGAACAAAGAAACAAACAAAGGAAGGTGAACAGGTATGTGTGCTCTAGCCTCCTTTCAACTCCTCAGATCTAGTGTGTAAGAGGGTAAAATGACAGAGATCTCCACTCCTATGGGAAGCAGTTCTAGCCATTATTTCTGAGACTCCCACACACCCAAAGCCAAGGGAGCATCCTCACTTGGCCAGGACAACCTTTTTGCTTCTGACACTCCAAACCAGATGCCAGGACTATAAGGAAAACCAGTGCCAAAATGTGAGATGGCCTCCAAATGCAGATTCTCTTTCCTCGTCTATTTTATAGCCTGCCATCAAGACGCCTGACCTTGCCAAGTAAAACCCAGTTAATCTTTTACAATGTCAGTCTCCTTTACGGACTCCACGATATGGCAACGCCATATGGTGGCGATGCTGTAAAAGGGACTCTGCTCTTTCCTGAAAGCAGGTTTATGCTGCACTTAGCAAATAATGCGCCTCTTGCCTCATGCATGATATTTCCCCACTGATTTCTGCTCAATCTAAAGAAATTGAGAGAAATTATTAAACAGCAGCATAACTTTCATTAATAAGGTGAGAAACCTACACTTAATTTTCACTTAATTTTCATTTTCACCGTAGAATTTACATATATGTAGATACATAAAATTCTCATTATAACAGTTAACAAGCTACGGATACGTTGGCTGAGCTCCAATAACTGCCGTTGCAAGTCTATGCCTTCCCCAAGTACCAATGTCATTCTAGTACGCCTTAATTTCAAGATCCAGAAAACCCCAATGCACCAGTGGGGCACCTCCAGCCTTGGCATAAAAGTAAAAGTTTAAATATTTATTAAATGAGTAAAATTCCGGGTGTTGGCTGTCTATAGTCATAAATTGCTTTAAAAGCAAATATGGACTTTGTCTTACTGTTGTTATTATTGTAGATTCTATGCTTTTTGTAAGTTAAATCATTTCTGCATTCTTCTCTGAAAGGAGTTGTCTGAAGGCTGCAGAATGCTGAGAGTTAGAAAGATTTCTGAGGCGTGGCACCACATTCTCTGATTGGGCAGCTGCTCTCGAACGATGTGGGCCTTTTGCTGTTGACTCACCAGAGGGCAGCAGCTTTGCAGCTTGATGTCAGCACACAAGAATGTCAGACACTTCTCTTTGCCAGCCACCCCCCCCCCACCCAGCCCCCAGGAGTAGCCCAGAATTAAGCAAAGCTGTTTGGGTTAGCTTCTGACTAGCCTCCTGGTTGGGTTTCTCGCTGCCCTGGTTACTATGCTCTAGCAAAGAAAATCCCCACCAGATCTCTGCAGGGGAACAAGAAACGTTTCCAGCTATGTGTCTCTGGGGATACCAATATAATTGCCCGAGGAAGGTTTGGATATTTGGGGGAATGGGTATATTTGGGGGCCTGGGTATGGTTTTCTGGGTGCCCCTTTCCAACACACACACACAGACACACACACACACACAGACACACACACACACACACACACACACACACACACACACACACACACACACTTATCTTCCCTAGAAAGAAAACAATACAGAAAGAACCTTGCAAACAAGCACTAGCAAAATTTCTAGATTCTAAATGGATTATGCATTGCTTGTACTCCTGGTATTTGATCTGTTTCAATCTCCCCCACATTTCTCACTTTCCCAACTGAAGCCTCAGATCTAGTTCTAGCCTAGCTGGGATATCCCTGAGGTCCTTTCTACCCTACCAGTCTGTGTTCGCATGAAATTAGACAACAAAGAGCTTTCGGAAAGGATCAGTTTCTTGATGATGCCCATGGGACCCAGCAGAGTTGTCTGCCCCACAGTAACTAGTCCCAGCTCCTGAGTTCCTAGTTTTATATGTGACCTAGTTTTACATCTCCTGTCCCACCATCTCCCCATTTAACAGAGAAAAGAGTCTTGGTTCTAAGTTAATTAACATGTTCATATTTGCTGTTTTTAGATGGTTCTTGTGGTTTTAGGCAACTGAAAGCAGTAAGCAGACAGTACAGTGCATACCCACTTAAAGTAATTGTGGCCAAGGTCAATTAAACCAGTATAGTTAAGCCAAGGTGAAATTGATGGGTCACAGCAACTAAGTCTGTCCTAATTCAACTTGCAAAAAGCGTGGGGATTCCAGAGCTTAAGGCTGTTTGATTCCCTTGATGCACTGATACTTGAGGCAAAATCATTCTCTGTGATCTCACCCTCATTCCACTTCTTTAACCTGAAGGATGGCACCAGCCTCAACTCCCCATTCCACTTAAATGTCCTCCAGGATTCTCCAGTTTGCTTATTGCAGTGAACTAAATTGTGGCCCCTTAAAAAGACATGTCCATGCCTAATGCCTAGAACCTGGGAATATGACCTTATTTGGAAAAAGTTAAGGATCTGGAGATGAGATCATTCTGGATGATACGAGTGGGCCCTGAATCCAATGGAAAATGTCCTTATAAGAAACACCCAGAGGAGAGACATGGAGGGGGCCTGGGGGAGAGGACAAAGCCATATAAAGATGGAGGGAGAAGTGGAGTGATACAGTCACAAGCTAAGAAACTCCTGAAGCCACCAAAAGCCAGAAGAGGTGAGGAATGGGTCCTCCTCTAGAGCCTCTGTGGGGAGCACAGCTCTTGCCAATGTTTTGATTTTGGATTTCCTACCTCCAGAATTGTGAAGACCTTTCTGTTGGGTACTTAGTTACAGCAGCCATAGAAAACAAATACAGTTATAAACTCAAATACCTTACAGGAATCATACAAGCAATGAAATGAGCAAGCAGTCCAGATAGGGAAATCGTGGTTTTAGCATCTCATATAATTTTTCATTAACTAAAATTGATCATCTCAAGGCAGGGAAACAACAGGAAGTACAAGTGGTCTTTAGCAAAACTGAGAACAAATATCCTAGCCAAAAGTAGTATCTATAACCCAGACCCACCTAATTGTTACCATATGAAAACATAAGCCCAGCATGGCCACATCTTCCCATTTTTATTGGATTTTTATTTTAAATCTTTTGTATATTTTTTTTTGAGAGAGAGAGTGATCCAGAGCATGAGCAGGGAAAGGGAAGAGGAAGAGGGAGAGAGAGATTTTTTTTAAGTTCATTTATTTATTTTGAGAGAGAGAGAGAGAGCATGAGCAGAGGAGGGGCAGAGAGAGAGGGAGAGAGAGTCCCAAGCAGGCTCTGAGCTGTTAGCGCAGAGTCCGATATAGGCCTCAATCTCACAAACTGTGAGATTTTTATGACCTGAGCTGAGACCAAGAGTTGGGTATTCAACTGATTGAGCTACTCAGGCACCCATAAATCTCCTACATTTTAAGTGTTGGTTCACAAACCAAATAGGCAAACTGCACTCTGCAGGCCCAACCAAGTATGTTTGAGGACTGAAGTATGACCACAAGTGGCCAGCTGCAGGGAGCACTTTGACTCTTATAACAGTATTTAAAGTGTGTGCTACCAATAGTTCATGATAAAACTAAGACTAGGGCCTTGTTTTTCTCCTCCTCAACCTGGTCTGCCAACCCACACCACTTACATTCAAAATCTTTCCCATCGTTGGTGTAGGCAGAGAGAAATATTCTGTTGAACCCTAAGATAGTATATCTCCTTCCTCCTTTTAGGCCTTCTAGGCCTTGTGTCTTAGTTTCTATATGGTAACTTAATTTGGACTCTGACCACTTAGAATCTAGAAGTCGTGTGCGTGCGTGTGTGTGTGTGTGTGTGTGTGTGTGTGTGTTTGCATGTGTGTCTTGAAGAGGATTACAGATAGGTACCCTGCATTATGAGTGATTACTTTAGAAGGAAAAATAAAATAAAATTATTCACTAGGGAGAAGTAAAATTCAAAGGCCATTTTTCTCTGCTTATTTTATCCCATAATATTAAAATATATTTTTACTAAAAGGATTGGTATTTAGGTCAGATAAAACTGAAGATACAAAACTCAGACATAACTTGATATTGACACAGCCTCTGTATTTACTTTATTAAATGTTGCTATTTCTTTGATCATTTATCGAATCTCTAGAGCTACCCATTTCCCAATTCAGACAGTAGGTGTCCTACAGAGCACTATAAAGTAAGCCATGGTTCAACTAGATTGAATTTTTCAGTCTGTCCATAAAGGTGAGTAGGAAGATAGTTATGAGCTTTGAAAGTACCACAAAAATGAATGCAAGACAAAGATTGATATTGTAGGGGCACTTGGGTGACTTAGTAGGTCAAGCATCAACTCTTGATTTCGACTCAGGTAGTGATCTCACTGTCGGGAGATCGTGGGTTCGTGCCCCGTTGGGCTCTGTGCTAAGTGAAGCCTGCTTGAGAGTCTCTCCCTCTGCCCCTCCCCCATTCATGTTTTCTCTCTCTCAAAATAAATAAATAAACTTAAGAAAATATTTATATTATAACTCTTGGTTGAGTCTGTAATTAGGAAAGAAAGTTGTATATAATCAATATTCATAATTGATCCCTATGTTCTTATGGAAATATTCTAAAAATAAATAGGACAGACTTTTGAAGGGTCCCTCTAAAAAATTTAAAAGATTTTCAGAAATAGAAAGAGAAATGAGTTTCCCTACTGGTGGAGAATTTTCCTTTGTCAAATTAAAGTGAAGGATGCAAAGATTTCTAACAACTCAATAAGAAGACAACCCAATTTTAAAATGGGAAAAAGATTTAAATAGGCATTTCACCAAAGAAGATGTATAAACGGTTTATAAGCACCTCAAAATGTGTTGAACATCACGAGTCATTAGTGAAAGGCACATCAAACCCATAATAAGGTACCACCTCGACCCACTAGGATCAAATCTGTCACCAAGACAATGAAAAGTGTTGGTAAGGATAAGGAGAGGCAGGAACCCTCCTTAATTCCTTGTTGATAAGGATATACAGAGATGTAGCTACTTTGGGAAACAGTTTGACAGTTTCATGTAGAGTTAAATATTAATTTCCATACAACATAGCAATTCTCGTCCTAGATGTCTCCTAAGGAGAAATGAAAAAATGCTTCTACATGAAAACTTGAACATGATGCTCCTAACAGCATTATTAATAATAGTCAAAAAGTGGAAACAGCTGAAATGTCCATTAACTGATGAATGTATACACAAAATGTTGTATGTCCATGCAATAGCATGTTATTCAACCATAAAAAAGAATGAAATGCTGATATATATATATGAATATATATATATGAAACATTATACTAAGTAAAAAAAACAGACACAAAACACCACGTATTATATGATTTTATTTATATGAATTGTCCAAAAAAGATAGTCATAAAAATAGACAGTTGACTAGTGGTTGCCTGTGCCTGGGGTGAGGACAGGAATAACGGGAATGGGGTATCTTATTGGGATGATGAAAATGTTCTAAAAATATTGTAGTTATGGTCACACAGCTCAGTAAGTTTATTAGAAGTTTATTAGAAGTCACCGGATTGTGCACTTAAAATGGGTGAATTTATGGTATGTGAGTTAAATTTCAATAAATCTGTTTTAAAAAGTTAGAGAATCATTAAAAGACTAAAACCTGACATCTAAAAATTTTCTCTTTTATCCTACAACGAATCTGTCAACAAATTTGTCAATAATTCCTACCAAACACCTCTTATTTTTTCTTATCATTTTTGTATTAGTTTATTTATTTATTTTGAGAGAGAGAGAGAGAAAGTGCAAGCCAGGGAGGGGCAGAGAGAGAGGGAGAGGGAGAATCCCAAGCAAGCTCCACACTGTCAGGACAGAGCCCAATGCGGGGCTCAAACCCACCAGTCATGAGATCAGGACCTGAGGCGAAATCAGAAATCAGACACTCAACTGACTGAGCCACCCAGAGCCCCATTTTTATCATTTTACGTATTTCTTTTTTTAAGTTTATTTATTTATTTTGAAAGAGAGAGAGCGTGCGTGTGAGCAGGGGAAGGGCGGGGGGGGGGGTGGGGAGAGAGAGAGAGAGAGAGAGAGAGAGAGAGAGAGAGAATCCCAAGTAGGCTCCACACTGTCAGCACAGAGCCCAACTCAGGGCTTGAGCCCATGAACATAATCATGACCTGAGCTGAAATCAAGAGTCCGACACTTAACCGACTGAGCCACCCAGGCACCCCTCATTCTACATAGTTCAAAATATAACATGTACAAAATAGAACACAAAGAAAAAATTTTCTTCCACTATTTTCCCTCAGCCCCCAAATGCCCTTTCTTGGAAGCAATCATTGTTATTCGTTTCTTGTGTGTCTTTCTAGAAATATTTTATGCATCTCTAGAAATATATATGTATGTGTATTCTACCCCCAACACAGACACATACACACACACACACATACACACACACACACACACACACACACACACACACACACACACTCTTTCCCACAGCTTGCAGCATATTATACATAGTGTTCTACACATTTCTTTTTTTTTACTTAATCAATAATCTAAATTTCAGAATCTAAACATATGAATCTAAATATTACTCAAATCTTTTCCATCTTTACTGTCCCACTTTGCTTGGACCCACTGTATTTTACTTATTTTGAGATGCCATCAGTTATAAAACACACTGGTATTTGGGGACCATTAAGAGAGAAAAAAATGCT
The DNA here is from genome assembly GCF_027475565.1 of Acinonyx jubatus. NCBI lineage: Eukaryota > Metazoa > Chordata > Mammalia > Carnivora > Felidae > Acinonyx > Acinonyx jubatus. The sequence goes on from NC_069391.1 coordinate 47,475,046, forward strand.
GCCAATTAAATTATGACATAAAATTGATTGTAAGATACATCTCAGTTTCGGGGAAAAAAACCCATAATGTTAACAAGTGCATATATATACACAAACATGTAAATAATAAAATATCATATTACAACATTGTTTAGCATCAGACATTGACCCTGGCCCCTTCTCAATTCATACTCTCCTGCCAGAATAATTTTTCTAAGCTCTAAGTTTAATCTTTTCATTTATTTCTCTGCTAAAAATCATTTATGGCTTCCCATTGCTACAGGATGAAGTCCAAATAACTCAGTGTTACAAATGTCAGTGTTACAAGACCCTTCCCTTTCCTGGCTTCATTTCTTTGCATGCTCTAGACAGGCCCAACTATTGACTCTTCCTCAAAAATGTAGCATTCTTTCAAAATTTTGTGCTCTTGTACATGTTGTCCTCTCTCGCCTAGAATACACTTGACCCTAACTGGGAGGACCTAGCTAAATACCATTTGTCCTCCAAGACTCATCTCCGGGAAAATCGCCATGAACTTCCCCAGTTCAATTAAATGTCCTTTTTGTACTGCCACCCTCGCTGTGCTTAATTCCATCCAGAGCACTCCCTGCCCAGTATCAGGATTTTTTGCTTCCTTGTCTGTCTTCACCACTCTTATTTTTCTCACATCACCAGGGATTGCCACAGTGCCTAGTCCATGGTGAGCATTCAATAAATATTTATTGAATGAATGTGTACTTTAGCCCCTGGAAGTAATCAACACATCTGCAATAAGGGAGGTGTGGTCAGCTTATTATAGGGGAAAGTGCACACTGTATCTGAAGTCAGAGGATGCTGGTTACAGGCTCTGAACACTTCCTTTTTTTAATGTGTATTTATTTTTTTTAATGTTTTAGTTATTTATTTTGAGAGAGACACCATGCAAGCAGGGAAGGAGCAGAAGAGAAGGAGAGAGAGAGAGAGAGAGAGAGAGGGAATCCCTAGCAGGCTCCACATTGACAATGCGGAGCCTGACATGGGGCTCAATCCCACAAACTGTGAGAATCTGAGCTGAAGTCAAGAGTCAGATGCTTAACCAACTGCAGGCTCTGACACTTCTTTTTTTTTTTTAATGTTTATTTATTTTTGAGAGAGAGAGAGACAGCGTAAGCAGGAGAGGGACAGAGAGAGAGGGAGACACAGAATCTGAAGCAGGTTCCAGGCTCTGGGCTGTCAGCACAGAGCCTGACGCGGGGCTCGAAATCACGAGCTGCGAGATCATGATCTGAGCCGAAGTCGGACACTTAACCAACTGAGCCACTCAGGCACGCCTCTGACACTACTAACTCTCTGATCTTGGTTTGATGAGACTTGGTCTCATCATCTAAAAATATGAACAGTAACTACCAGCCTAGAAGGGAAGTGACTGGCATGGAGTGGGTGCTCTAAAGACAGCAGCTTTTATTAGAGTGACGGGAACATCCTATGCCGCAGATTTTGTTTACCCTGAAAGCAGACATACCACGGACATGTGTTGTACTACCAAATGGACTTTGTTTTCCCGTTTTTATTTTGTATCAGTTGAAAAAGAAAGTAACGCCTTTTGACAGACTTGAAAAGAGGACACATAACCATGTTTCAGAAATCAAGATGACAAAAAGACACACAGCCAATTCTTGCTCCCAACTTTACCCCAGCTCCAGTAGGTAATCACCTGTAACCGTTTTTTGTTTGTTTTTATTGTGAGAGAGACCACATGAGCAGGAGGAGATAGGCAGAGAGAGAGAGGGGGGATCTTTAAAAAAAAAAAGTTTATTTATTTATTTTGAGAGAGAGAGAGAGAGAGAGAGCAGGGGAGGGGCACAGAGGGAATCCCAAACAGGCTCTGCACTGTGCAGAGCCAGATGTGGGGCTTGATTTCATGAACAGTGAGATTACGACCCGAGCTAAAATCAAGAGTCGGAGGCTTAACCAAGCCACCCAGGTGCCTCAAGAGAGAAAGAGAGAGAGAGAGAGCCATCTAGAGAGAGAATCTTAAGCAGGCTCCAAGCTCATCCCGGAGCCTGATTCGGGACTTGATCCCACAGTCCTGGGATCATGACCTGAGCTGAAATCTCAACCGACTGAGCCACCCAGGCATTCCCACCTTTAACAGTTTTTTTTTTAAATCCTGCTCATGTTTATTCATAAGACAAATACAAGCACATATAAATAAATACATATTATTCCCCCCTTTTTCTTACACAACGTGTGCCATGTTATATATATATACGCTATTCTATATGTTGCTCTTTCCGCTTAATATCTAAAGGAATTCTGTGACCTTCTAAGTTTGCCCTGCAAAATTCCAATCAAGTAGACAGGTCATGGAAAGGGGTATCTTATTTATCGCTTTTGCATCCTGGCTCTAAACTATAAGCAAAAGTTAAAGGCTTGACTCACAGCTTCAACCACAAAGTAACTATATGACTAAAACAAGGAGCCGTTTGCCTGCCTGTCGCGCCAAGCCACAGGCAAAGAAACCCCAGCCCGGCTGAAAAGGTACAAAGAACGCTGCAAACAGCACTGGAAGGCAGGCTAGTCAGTCTTTAGCACCTACTATTGCCTACCTGGTTTTCATCAAGTAAATGATAAGAGCCTTCACCTTTAAAGGAAATGATTATTTTCAGAATTGTAAATAGCTTCCATTTGGGGGCTGTGACTCAGAACAAGATCTGCATTTTTTTTTTTTTTCTGAGAGCTGGTAGCCTCTAGCCTACCAGCCTAGCTGGTAGGACAAGGGGATGTTTCGGGCTCTACAAATACCTCTTATTCTTTCAGTTCTGTTGATCACATAAATGATAAAGGTACACGTACAAGAATATTAAAACATTTGGCAAAATGAGGATATTAGAATAACAGACCTTTCTTTCACTGGCAAGTTTAGTTATGGCTCAGATTGCCCACATCCCCTCTGCCTTCTGATTTCTTTCTCAGGCATCCATCACCTGAGTTGGTGACCCAAAGTCCCAAACTCTCCTCCAAATGGCCCCAGTTTAATCACTATGCCCCCCACTCCAAGTCTCTGACTGCCCACTGCCCTTCCAGAAGTGCTCCACATGAGCAAACAGACTAGTTAGAAGTCAGCACACACAACAGATTCTCTGTCTCATACACAGCAAACCACGTCACTCTGACCCCATTTGTCATGTATACGCACTGCAGGGAATTTAGCAGGAAGATTAAAGATGAGCTTGGAAGAGGACAGAAACTTCCTGACGTCTCAAAGGGATTGTGTCTGACCCATAAGCCCAGCAAGTGGGAACCCAGGTCACCTGTCTACACCGTTCAGACCGCAAACACTGCAAATCCAGCAGGCAAAGAAAAATAAGTGCAGGAAGCTATGGGAGTCAGCAGCAAAGGCATCGAATCCAACACAGTGACACGGAAGGATGGAGGGTTATTAGGGCAATAAGGTGAAGCCTCTTAGCAGCTGATTTCTCCAGAAACCGTAAGATATTGGCACAATATACTTACTATTAATGTTTGAGCCAGAGCAGTAGGAAAGTCTGAGGAATGAGCTGGGAATGGCCAGGTGGAGAAGGGCAGAGGGAACAAAACACACAAAAGCACTAAGGCTCTAAGTCTGGAAATAACAAGGCATTTGAATACCTCTAGACAGTTCCATGTGAATGCAGACAGAATACCCGGAAGCCAAGGCCAGCATCATGGTGAGAGACGAAATGAGGCTAGAGAAACGGCCAGCTGGTGAAGGATTCTGTGAGGCCATGCTCAGGATCTTGGATTTTAACTTGAAGGCACTACTGGGAGCCACTATAGGATTTTAATCAGAGAATAACAAGATCAGATTTAAGTTGTGGGAAGGTCAATCATAGCATATAGATCACGGATTTGAGTGCTGTGTCCACAGCACCTACTATTCGACTGTCCAAGCTAAGCTGTAACCTCAATGAAAGCAGGGAGTATATCTGCTGTCTCGTTATATCTCTGGTACCTGATACAATGCCTAGCACACTGCTGGTCATGAATGAATGAATGGACGGTGGGATCCAGTCTCATTCGTCTTTGTGTCCCTAATGCTTATGTAGTGATTAGCACCATGGAGGTATTTGATAAAGATCTGTTGAATAAATAAATAAATACTAACTTCTGCCTCATTCTCTCCCAACGCTCCCCTAAAACAAAAAAAAATTGTATAATTTACCCAAATTCCCTATATTGTTTGCCTCTTGTATGCTGTTCCCTCTGGAATTCCCTATGCCTCTTTCCTTTCTATCCTCTGAGTTGCACTTATGCCTCAATACTCGGCTCACATTTTACCCACTTGGGGGTCAGCCCCTAACCACTATGCTGACCCACACAGGATTCCTTCTGACCTACTTACTCCTTGGTTCTGGTTATATACTTTCTCATTTGTATAGTTTTTGTTGCATTCATCACATTTGTAGTATAATTTACTTATGTGTGGCTTTAGATTTTGAGTGTCTAGAGGACTGTCTCATTTTGCTTCCTTAACACCCCTCCCAGCTTAGGTCTTGACCACAAGAGACATTCAAGCAATGTCTTTCTGAAATTTAATTGTATATTATTTGAAGCTCTTCATTTTTCATCACTTCTGAAATTGATTCGCTTCAGGGTTTACCGTCCAGTGTGTTAAGCAACTCTTCCTTTTCATATCCTAAAGTCACCTCAGGCTACCTTCAGCAAGGGCTTTGGGAGTTGGTGAATAATTCTGTGTCCACAGAACCTATCACCCTTGTGATTTCCTCTCTGTCCTCTCTCCTTTCATGTCTGAAGATTGAAGAGTCCAAAGTCAGATGAGGTAGCCCCTTAATTATCGTTTTTTAAAAAACATTTGCCTTTCGGACACCATCTTTATCCAAACTATCCTATAGGAAACTTACAGAAGCCAAAACCACAGTATTCAAGGAGTAAACACATCGCACAAATGAAAGGTAATGCATTTTGTCTCATTTACCACATTTTTCCCCAGTGCATGATCATGATTGTAGGTTTTTGAAGGAAAAGCTATAGATCAAATCAAAGTAGTGGCAATAATCTCTGTCTCCTTTTCGTAAACAAGAGCTCAACTCCCAGTGCAGCCCCCCCTCACCCCCACCACGTCTCTTTCCCTGATTACCATTATGGCCACCAACCACTATATACAAGGATTTCTTCCAACCCTGGTTACCAAGCATTGTGTTCAGCAAGATGGAGTGTGCAACTTACTCCTTCCAACTAGAATAGATGAAAAAGGGTGCCTGGGTGACTCAGTAGGTTAAACATCTGACTCTAGATTTCATCTCAGGTCACGATCTCATGGTTTGTGGGTTTGGGCCCCGCATCAGGTCCCACACTGAGAGCACGGAACCTGCTTGGGATTCTCTCTCCTCCCCCCTCTCTCTCTGCCCCTCCCCAATTGCTCTGTCTTTCAAAATAAATAAATAAACTTAATTTAAAAAAAATTAGAATAGATGAAAACAACTAGAAACAACTGTCAGTTTTCTCTAAAATTAATCATTTTCCATTTTGCCATTTCCATTTCTAATTCCTGCTCTCAAGGTTTAATAATAATTATTATTGTATTATTTAATAATCATAATACTTGTAGAATGCCAGATTTATGTCGGGCACTATTCTAAGTGATTGGTATTGTATACATATAGTTATTTAATCCTCATGAAATCCAGATGAAATTCATACCATTATTATCTCTATTTTACAAATGAAGAAACCAGGGCACAGAGAAATTGGGTAATTTGTCGATAACACATATTCCAAATCTAATATGTGGCAGAGTGGAGATTTTCACCTATGCACTCTGACTCTTGGCCTAGAGCTGGGGTTTGGTGGAGAGAAAGGGGTAGGGAAAGCAGACAGTTTTATCTGAGCCTTTGCGCTATTAGCAGTGACGTTGGGTGAATATGCAAACTTGCTGAGCCTCAGTTTTGATGCCTGTAATGTGAAGACAGAAATAGACATTTCAGGGGCACCTGGGTGGCTCAGTCAGTTAAGCGTCTGACTTCAGCTCAGGTCACGATCTCACACTCTGTGAGTTCAAGCCCCACGTCAGGCCCTGTGCTGACAGCTCAGAGCCTGGAGCCTGCTTTGGATTCTGTGTCTCCCTCTCTCTCTGCCCTCTGCTCATGCTCTGTCTCTCTCACTTTCAAAAATGAATAAATGTTAAAAAAAAAATTAAAAAAAAAAAGAAATAGACATTTCAACAGTTTGTTGAGAGTAGTAAATATAAACACACATGTAAAATACCCGGTTGACTGAAAGTACTTCACAAATGTCACGTCTCTTTCTCCTTCACCCAATTAGTTCTCTATTTTTACATTGTCACAAGCATTTGAGAGCCACCGCCAGAAACCACATGGTTTACAGCCCAGTCCTGTCCTATACCAGCTGTGTGAACTAAAGCCCCCATTTCCTCTACTGTAAACTGGCAATCGTAAAACCCATTGTAAGATTAAGTGAGATCGTGTTTGAAAGGCTATTAGCACAATGCCTGGCATATGGTAAATGCTCAATAAATGACAGAAGCTATAATGATGGTGATGATAAAGAAGAGGAGGGGATTATGAAGGACTAAGGCAATGATGTTTTCAGCTCCATTCTCCCTTCCCCCCTAAAAAAACCTGCCATCTGCCCTCCAGGGCTATAAGAAAAAGAAAAGCGTGCCACCGTTACTTCCTGGAAGGGGGGAAATTACTTGAAGCCCCAGTGACCACACTCAAACACAGTAGTCCCAACCTTCTAGTGCATAAAATCATCTGGGACATTTATTAAAATTGCAGAAAGCACAAGTTCTGGTCAACAGAAAAATGATGTGGGCCAGAGAACCGGAGATCTACACTTTGAACCAGCTCTCAGGTGATTGCTTTGGTAGCCCTGGGATCACACTAAAATCACTGCCTTGGGATTAAATCAGCACATTTACTGCCTTGAACCAAGATTATTTCTAAGAATCTAAATGGGACTTTCAGTGAGATTTAAGACTGACTGTTGTTTGAAGGGGATTATTTATTAGGAAATATTCATTACTACTGACCAATTCAAAGTATTGTTCAACTATCGGACAGTTTAATTCTTGAGAATAAAATAAATAAATAGACACTCCTTTGACAAATATATGTGTACTCAAGTACATGTGAGTATTGATCTCAGGACTTTGAAGTATCCATAAAAGAACTGCCAGTCTATGTTCATTATCTCATACAACCTAGTCTTAAATTTCAGCCTGCTAGCCTATAGATGGTTTCACCCAAATTTACCTACTGTTACAGAAAGGATAATGAATTTGTGCATTGTGTAATCCTAAAAGGGCTTTATTGTTTTATTCAAACTTTATTCCTCGTACACTCATCAAGAATGTTTCCATGCGGGGACACCTGGGTGGCTCAGTTGGTTAAGTGTCCAACTGCAGCTCAGGTCATGATCTCATGATTCGTGGCTTCCATCCCTGCGTCAGGCTCTGCACTGACAGCTTGGAGCCTTCTTTGGATTCTCTGTCTCTCTTTCTCTCTCTGTCCCTCCCCGGAGCATGCATGCGTGCACGCTCTCTCTCTCAAATAAACATTTAAAAAAGTATATAAAAAAAGAATATTTCAATGCACTTCATTAAGTTCACACAATGAACAGCTTCAATATTGGTAAAGAAAATGTATGCATGGATAGTGCCACTTATTAGATTAAGAAGTTGAGGGGGACAAGTTTCCATTTCCACAGGCCAAAAAAAGTCAACATAATGAATTAATTGTCATCAAATGATTCTGTGCCTGAATCACTAGACTTTGTCTGCCATCAATTAAATTTAGTCTATCTCTATTGGTTTAGAAAAAAGAACTCTTAAAGATAAAAAAACAAAATTTTCATATTTCACTTATGGCCATGAAATATTATTATTATGGCTTCCACAGTATTATTAAGAAGTTAAATCTAAAGTCCTTCCAGGGACAAATTTAAGCTCACAACCCAGTAAGGAAGATAAATTCATCTTTACTGATCTTAAAAAAATTTGACACATTTGATAACTTTTCATTATTTCTGGCCAAGCCTTAAGTAAACCAAAAAATACAGGAAATCTGAGAGGTGGTTCTTAATATAAACCAAGGAACTTCACTCAGAGATAATGAACGCCTCGCCTTTTGTAAGGTTTTTCTAGTATTTTTCAAACATTTGTTAAGCAAAGAATTAAATCAGGTGCATATCACCAATTCCAGATCTCCTTTTCAACATCACTTTGATCAACTATTTTTAATCCAAACATTTCTTGTAACATTTGGGAGTAAAATGTTTTAATTTAGCCGTTTACAAATGTTTAAAATTAATCATTGGCTCAATTTCATACCAATTTAAAGAATAAAATTTTAAGAAGCTTAGTTTATGATTTTAAAAATTTTAGGGGCACTGGGTGGCTCAGTCGGTTAAGCGTCCCACTTTGGCTCGGGTCATGATCTCACAGTTGGTGGGTTTGAGCCCTGCATCTGGCTCTGTGCTGACAGCTCAGAGCCTGGAACCTGCTTATGATTCTGTGTCTCCTTCTCTCTCTGCCCTCCCCACTCATGCTGTCTCTCTCTCTCTCTCTCTCTCTCTCATAAATAAGTAAACTTAAAAAATTTTTTTTTAATTTCATAGCCCATTAACATTTGTTTCAAAAACTAGTTGGGGTCTTATTACATCTGTAATGTCTTAGCCCTACAGTTGAATGTTTTTAATATTATCTTTTAAAATTAGAGGTTAAAAGCATCTATTTCAACTTGCTATTTATCCTATCCCTTTTAAGGGAAAAATTATTTGTCTAAAAAAAAGTTGGAGGGTGTTTTTAAAGACTAATGGACCATCACAAATTAGAATCACGTGATATCTTTGCTCGGTTGACAATGTAAGAAGCAGGTGTCTATCGGGTTTCTCTTTGGTTTGACAAGCAGGTGTGCGGTATGCTGCTGTTGCTGATCCATTCAGACACCCAAGTTCAGACAATGGCAATCCAAAGCTCCTAGTCATTTTTGTTTATTCTAGCTAAGGAACGCCTGTGAACTCCATCCAGTCTGGGGAGTCTGCCTGCTCAGGGACAATTTTACTGGGTACATTCAGTGGTGTTTCAAAGTTTACAAGGATGAATATATATATATATATATATATATATATATATATATATATATATATGGTTGACTGGTTTTCTTTTTATAGAGCCTGACCTCATCTCTTGAAGCCTCCTGGAAGGCAGTATCAGTGTAATCTATGTCTATTCAAAGTAGATGTTGAGGGGAAAGTAATTCTCCAGTTTAGTGTATTTAAATTAACCTACTACTCTTACTCATGTACAGACATTCTAAAACCATGTTTTGCACTCAACCACAGTTTGCACTGAACTGAATCCCACGGTAAGCTCTAAAAGAACACATATAAAATATAAAGAATGCTGCTTCTTGGCCTAGGGTCCTTGGGCCGTCTGATCCTATGTAAAAATTCTGTGTGTGTGTAATTGTGCATTTTCCTGAGTAGAAGAGCCACAGTTTTCCAGAAATTCTCAATAGGGCACATGATTGCAAAAACTCTCTGACATGGAGAGAATAATAAATGATTGCTTGTCCTTGCTTTACTACCAAGTATAATAAAACATAGCAACATTGGATTCTTATGCCCCTTCATAATCGCATCAATAAAAGGCTGATTCTTAGGCCTTTCTCCTCTCCTCAGGGTTACCCTGAACCTCACTCCAGTAAGAATTTCTCAGGAGGCCAGGCCCTTTTGAGGGCTCTCTGGAGGGTCAGTTCCAGGGACAGAGCACTGGTGGAACACCAGATGACTTTAAATGGCACAGGCATGGCAATTAGATAAATTCAGATGGCTACCAAATGTCTCCCTTGACCTTCTCTTTTAGTTCTTCCTGTGATGGCAAAGAAATAGTCCAGTTGATGTTAGGATTATTTTTACCACCTCTAGAACACTCCCTAGTCTCTCTTTTCAACAGAGAGAGCAAGCCTCAGGCTCAGTCTTCAAAGGCATATATATGTGGCAAGAATTTCATAACATCTCTTTACTCATGGCATTTCTTTTTATAATTACCTTCTCTTTAAGGCAAATAATATTGGTTTTCAATTTACAGCTAGTGAGAAAATTTATTTTTTAAATGAATGTATCTAATTGGAAAAAGGGAAGACAACATCATAAAAATAAATGATAGAAATTTGGAAAACACTAGACCCAACAGCTGCTAATCAAGTCATGCTTTTAATTTTTGAGATTGTCTTTTTGTTTTTTAATGTTTGTATTTTTTTAATGTTTCTATTTTATTTTTGAGAGAGGGAGGGACATAGTGCAAGCAGGCAGGGGCAGAGAGGGAGAAACAGAATCCAAAGCAGGCTCCAGGCTCTGAGCTGTCAGCACAGAGCCTGAGACCGGGCTGGAACGCGTGAACCGTGAGATAATGATCTGAGCTGAAGTCGACACTTAACCGACTGAGCCACCCAGGCACCCCAAAACCGACTGTCTTTTGGAAAACTCAAACTAGTTAGGACAAATGTTATAGCCAACCATAGAAATTTCTATTAACCATCTCTGAAAAATAAGTGCAAATGGTGAGGGATGTCTTTAATATTAATCAGTTAGGATGTTTTCCAATGCTTGTAATAGAAAACACAACTAAGGTGCACCTGTGTGGCTCAGCTGGTTAGGCGTCTGACTTCAGTTCAGGTCATGATCTCGTGGTCCATGAGGTCAAGCCCTGCATCCGGCTCAGCGCTGACCGTCAGAGCCTGGAGCCTGGTTCGGATTCTGTGTCTCCTTCTCTTTCTGCCCTTCCCCCACTCATGCTCTGTCTCTCTCTGTCTCTCAAAAATAAATAAACATTTAAAGAGAAAGAAAGAAAGAAAGAAAGAAAGAAAGAAAGAAAGAGAGAAAGAGAGAAAGAGAGAAAGAGAGAAAGAGAGAAAGAGAGAAAGAGAGAAAGAGAGAAAGAGAGAAAGAGAGGAAGGAAGGAAGGAAGGAAGGAAGGAAGGAAGGAAGGAAGGAAGGAAGGAAGGAAGGAAGGAAACACAACTAAAAGTTACCTTAACCAGTAAGGACTGTCTCCTAATAGTTTCAGAGAAGATTCAGTCAGTGACTCAGAGACATCATCAAAACCCAGGTTCTCCGCCATTCTTAGCATGTAGTTTTGTCTTCAGATTTATTACCTCATGATCTCAAGACAGCTTCCAAGACACCAACTCCTCATCTAACAATGACCAGATTCAGGAAAGTGTGAACCACTGTCTTCTGGCCCTTTCAAGAGCAAAGGAAACTTACTCAAAAGTTTCCCAAGTTTTCCTTCACATTTCATTAGCAAGGCTGTACCTCATGCCTATATCTAAATAACATCACCAAAAAAAAAGAAACTACCAGTTGGGCCTTAGTCCAATCCCCATTTGCCCACCAGAGGGACTACTGAAGATACCAGGTCTAATAACAGAACAATACTGGGGTTCTCTTGCCAAGGAAGTATGAAGGGAATGGCTGTTGGGTAGGCAATCTACATTGTTTGCCATGAGCTTGCATTATTAATACAAGATTTTAACAAGTCTGAGGGGTGCAAAAAGGTTAAAAATAGAAGGTTAAAAGTAGAAGACGGTAGTTTTTTTTTCAGGGTCCATATAGAGTAAACTCTCAAAAAAATAATAATCTTAGGGGGGTTAAAAAACATTGATTAACCAATAATCCTTTTCCCCTATCCCAACCCCTCAGATATTGTGAGCAGGAAAAAGATACGCAAGGGCAATCCCACCTCAGTAAAAAAGTGGTTACTGTTGTTCTTGTTAAGAATTTGATCTATTTTTTAAGGCTGCACAATAGTTATCATGGGGAAAAGATAAGATCATTATTGGACTTTGTTAGACCCTTTCATTTTTAAAAGAAATTCCCTTACATGTGGAATCTGTCAACGGGCATCTTTATGTCACCCATGCATAGAACGTATAAATATTTAATCTGCCCTGACAGGTAATTTTAGTGATAGTAAATGAAGTAGGATATAAACCTCCAATTCACCGCTCTCAGGTTATTTGTGTTATAAATGCTTTCTAAGCATAATTCTTGGCTTTATTTCCCACCCTAGAATGAATGGAATTAAAGAAATGGCTGAATTAGGATCTGGACGGAGCCATGAGAAGACAGGAAAGGCCATTCGACAAATATTGAGATATTGCTTGAGCATGTAAGGGATATCAGGTTCTTTGCATTTATTCTGACTCAATAATAACTCTTCAAGACAGACAATTTTGTCCAATTTTAAAGATGTAAAATTGAGGACCAAAGAAAGGGAGTCATTTGCTAGAGTTTACAGAGCTAGTAAAGAGTGGAACAAAGATTTGAATGCAAGGTCTTTCTGAATTCAAATCCCATATTATTTCCATTGAACTATCCTGCATTTGTACAGCCCAATACCAAAGGACAAATTCAAGAGGTTATAAAGTGGGTTCAAAACAACAAGTTAAAAGATGTAGAGAAATAGAAAACCAAAAGTCAAGAACAAATCTAGACAACAAATAGACATTTAACACCTACTGTATGCCAACTGGACTAGAAAAGAGACTGGAAAACCTCTCTAGACATGGTGGGGGAAGGGAGGGAGTCAAGAATCAATAATGACTCTAAGATACTCTGAGATCTAAAGGGAGGGGCTTTTTATATGTTCCTTGGTGTGGGGCCAGAACAGGGAGTAGGTGTGGCTGGGACTTAGGGATAAACAGGCACACCTGGGGAATAAGGAATGTACTTTGCAGGGTGGGGTTGGGGGAAACCTACTTTATGGTAAGGTTGCCTTTTCACCGCTAGGTAAAATTTCCCTTACTTTACACTTCTATGGATCTGGGGGCAAAGTCTAGCTACCTAACTCTAAATTAACTGACAGACTTTTTCTCCTTGATCACGGACGGCCCCAATATTTCCATGGTTTATACATTGGTAGAAGTTATTTTTATCATAAATTTTAGTAATTACAGTTCATCAGGAATTATTAAAGCTATGATAGTATTACCATATTTGAGATCCCTCCGGGAAAATGATTTTAGCATTTCTTTTGCTCACATAACAAAAAGTGGGGCATTGTTGCCTGAGTTGTCATTTGAGTGTCAGTATTATCCAGATATCTGTCACTTAGATTAAATATCATTATCACAGTTGTCAGTCAAAATAATACCACATAGTTTCAGCCATATGACTCATTTGTAGAAAAGAATGCAATTTCTTTTAGTGTATCAATTTTAACCTGCCAATCTTCATAATGGACTGCATATTTTTCATTAGCCTCTTTCATACTTATCAGTGCTACCAAGAAGACTTGGCAGATATCTGTATTTATCCAAACCTAAGGAAAAACAATGCTAGTGCTAGGACATATTTTCAACTTGGGCTTACCAAAAGCCGATCTAGTTTCAACCCAAAGCGGGATATACCCCGTGCCCTGAAAAGCAAGTTGGGAAAATCCCAGGGGGCCAGACCATGCAACAAAATTTCCCAGCAGCAAACCAATGCCACACTCCTACTCACCCCCTTTCACTCTCTGAAAGTGCAGAAAATGTAGACTACTCCACATGCTCTTGGTCAAAGGTCAGAAGGTACTTTGAACAGTCTAATCCTGCCGATCTGTGGGAAGTGTACATAAATTCATCTTACTAAATATAATTTAGTAAGCATCTCATTTCTTGAAAACCATTAAACTCATTTTTCTAAATGAATTGTTCAGTATTTAAACATACTTTGGAATTAGCATGCAAAAGTTACTGGTGGTAGATTGTATTGCTTCTTTTACAAAGATAATATGAAGACTGTCTGCCTGATCAAAAGCTCTGAGCCTGGAGTCAGAAAGTCTTGGGTTCAAGTCCTGATTCAACCATTTGGTCAAGTTACAAAACCTCCCTTGATCTTTGCATCTAACACATAAAGATAATAAATTTTATTTCAACAAGTTGTTGGTTTGACCCCAGTGAGATGGTACAAATAAGTGGTTATAATAGTGGATGGCCCTTAAGGACTATAAAGAAATGGTAACAAATTTAAAAAGCAGTAGACTCAGTCAAGAGTCAGAAAGGAAATGCAGGGGCGCCTAGGTGGCTTGCGTCGGTAAGCATCCAACTCTTGGCTGCGGCTCAGGTCATGATCTCATGGTTCATGGGTTTGAGCCCCATGTCTGGCTCTGTACTGGCAGTGCAAAGCCTGCTTGGGATTCTCTCTCCCCCTTCTCTCTCTCTGCCCCTACTCCACTCATGCCCTCTCTCTCTCTCTTTCTCTCAAAATAAGTAAACTTAGAAAAAAAATTTTTTTAAAGAAAGGAAATACATTTAAGATATAGAGTGATTATCTGACTATTGAGAGAAAATTGAAGGTTTGGGTATTTTAAAAATTCCATGTAAAATATAGAGCAACCACTCTCCAAATACCAAATGATCGCCACATCTTAATCTGCAGCTTTGACCTCTACTCCAAGCTTTAGACTCTGATATCCAACTTCCCACAGGTCCTTCAAGACTACCGTTATTTCCTAACTTAGCAGAGGGTACCCATAATTCACTCAGTCACATAATTCAGAAACCTGGCTGTTATCCTAAAATCCTCCCTCTCATGTTCCACCCCAAACATCTAGATCAAGGTCAATAGAGCTGTGGTTCTTGAACCTGGCAGAGTTTCAGAACTAGGGTGTTTTGTAAAAATACCAAGTCTACCCCAGAGATTCTGGTTCAGAAGGCCCGAGGTATGTCGTGGGAATCTGCATTCAAAAATAAATAAACAGGGGCGCCTAGGTGGCTCAGTCAATAGAGCATATGGCTCTTGATCTCAAGGTTGTGAGTTCAAGCCCCACATCAGGGGTAGAGTTTACTTGAATGAATGAATGAATGAATGAATGAATGAACAGACAAACAAGGAAACAAGACTTCACAGAGAATCTGATGTTCATGGAGATTTAGGAGCCACTGCTATAGTGTACCTACTAACCAGGTCTCATTTCTGTACCTTCCTCACATCCTTACTATAGCTGTTTTACTACAGACCCTCATGTCTCTCCTGAATACTGAAATTACTCTATTAGTGGTCATCTTGCATCCAGTACCCCTGGCCCTTGCCACATTCAATCTATCCTTCTCAGTGCTGCAAGATTTATTTATCTGCACCTAAGCTTTAGAGAAGAACAAACCCTTGCATTACTAATTAACAGGCCTATAATCTTGAGCAAGTAATGCATCTCCCTAAGACTCCATTTTCTCATCAGAAAAATGAGGATGATACTAATACCTATTAAAGGAGATTAGGGGCTCCTGGGCGGCTCAGTCAGTTAAGTGTCCAACTCTTGCTTTCAGCTCAGGTCATGATCTCACAGTTTGTGGGTTCGAGCCCTATATCAGGCTCTGCACTGACAGCATGGAGCCTGCTTGGGATTCTCTCCGTCCCTCTTTCTCTGCCTCTCCCTGGCTTATTCTCTCTCTCTCTCTCTCAAAAAATACATAAACATAATTTAATTTTTTTTTAAATGAAGAAGATTAAATGAATTAAATATGTAAAGTTCTTAGTACAGGGACTGGCATATAGCAAGCTGTTACGATTATTATCATCATCGTTGTTCTGACATAAGTCTAATTATGTAATTTCTGTTTCATGTCCCTCTCCTGCTTACAAGCCTCTTCTTCAGTGAGCAAATCCCACACTTAGAACTTCTGGATTCCAATTCCCTTTCTCCAACCTGGACTTTAAATTATAAGCAGTCAGGAAGCATCCTATGATATTGCACGTCTTTCCAGATTTCCTCCCGTGGCTCACTCCCATGCCTGGATTATGTGGTTCAGCCAAATGGGAAGATCTAGTCTGTGATTTGGATCTTCCCCTGCTCAGGTCTGACTCCTCCAACTACCAGCTAACCAGAGTGAAGTATCCTGACTCCAAATGAAGTTAATGAGCACAATACTCTATATGGTTTGTACAGCACCATATTTACCACAGATCCATGGTATACATAATTATACACTCTTATCCAAACATGAAGTTCTGAGTGATTCCTGCCTTAGCCAATAGCTAAAGTTTAAGCTCAGGTAGAAGTAAACATGGATGTAAAAAAGGTAGAAGCTCAGGTAAAGGGGACCAGGGGAGAGATGTCATTTTCCGGGGGTGGGTGGGTCTTGTGGTCAGATCAGCAAGAGTGCCGTTATTCTTTATTGAAAGTGAAACATCTCGATTTCAGGAAGGTACATTGTGGTTGAAGCTGTACCCCCAGCCTGTGACTGGGGGGTATCGAAAGGGCAAAGGGAAGCAGAGTGAAGCCCTCAGGAAGAGAGATTAGTACAACACACACAAAAGGTAATGACGATGGTAATGATAGCTGACTTTTATGGAGTATCCATTATGGATTTGATGCTATGTTAATTCTTTCACAAACATTTTCTCCAACTGTCACAATAACCGTACAAGAGGTTGAGTGCCAGATGGAAAAACTGAGTCTCAGAGGAGGTGAGAGACTTGTCCAAGATTACACAACTAGTAAAAAAAAAAGCCCACCCCCAACCCCACCCCACCTCCCACAGGAGCCCAGTCATAAAAACACTTGAAGGAGACATTTTAGTTCACTGAGCACAGGCATGTGCCAGGGGCCCTTGTGAATCAATTTGCATGCTGTGCTCAGAATAGCAATTAGTGCCTATTTCTTTCATCCCTAGGATTCCCCCCGCTTTTCTTTATTTCAAGTTTTTATTTAAACTCTAGTTAGTTAACATATATGGTAAACTTGGTTTCAGGTGTAGAATTTAGTGACTCATCGCTTACATATAACACCCAGTGCTCGTCACAAGTGCCCTCCTTAATGCCCATCACCCATTTAGCCCATCCTTTGCCCATCGCCTTCCATCAACCCTCAGTTTGTTCTCTGTAGTTAAAAGTCTTTTATGGTTTGCTACCCTCTCTTTCTCTTTTTTCTTCTTCTTCCCCTATGTTCATCTGTTTTGTTTTATTTTTTTCCTTAAGCTCAACATATGAGTTTGGTTCAAGCCAGACGGGGCCAAGCCTGGTGGTGGCAGGTGAGGTTGGAGCAGAGAATGACTTCACTATTTCAAGTCCCAACTCTAGGTTGGCAATACAGTCTCAGACACTGGCTTACACAACACTATCCTTTTAAATCACACAAGAGGTCACTCATAAATCCACTAGATTCTGCCCATTATATACAAGTAAATAATCTCCCTGAGAATCAATTCTGGAGAATTAATCCAGGACATTCAAACATGGCCTTACTTATAACCTCCCCCCGCCCCGCCCCCACAAAAGAAAGAAAAAAAGAAAACAAAAGAAAAAAACCCAACAATACAAGGACGAATAAGTAATTTTTGGCATAAATCTACAAAACGGCCATTAAAACCTACATGAAAAAATGTTCATGACAACTTTGAAACAGACGTAGGGTATAAGCTAAAGTTTAAAAAGGAGTCAAATCGTATCTACCATATGGACATAATTACGTTTTTGTTCAAAGCATAGGAAACAAAACAACAACAAAAAGAATGAACCACAGTCAGAAGGGAGGGGTTGATCCTAGGCAGTGGGAGCATTTTTATTTTTCTGCTTGTTGACATTTTATATTTTTAATGAGCATAGGTTAATTCTCAACTAAATTAAATCCTCAATTAAAAAAAAAACCACTGTATTTAAAAGTGTATATATATATATATACATATATAGTGTATATATATATATACATATATAGTGTATATATATATATATGTATATGTACATAAAAGTGTATATATATATATACATATATATATGTATATATATACATATATATATATATATATATACTTTTAAATACAGTGGTTTTTTTTTAATTGAGGATTATATTGAGGATTATAATTGAGGATATATATACACACACACACACACACACACACACACACACACACACGTGTGTGTGTGTGTGTGTGTGTGTGTGTGTGTGTGTGTGTGTATATATATATATATAAAGAACTAACCTCCTGGAAAGTCCTAGTGCATTTTGGAATTGTTTCTGAGTCTGGCTTGGCCCACCCTCCTATTTTTGTCGTCATGTAGCCATGATCCCATGACCCAATAGCCCGGTGGCCTGTGGTAATCAAAGCTATTAAGTAACTTCCCTGAAGTTTTGAGGGTTTTGCCATTTTCTCCTGTACCTTATAAAGAGCCGTCAACAGGTTTTTGGCTTCATAAACTATCAGAAATCAGTCTTCCCCTCAGCAGTCCATTTTCACAGAGTGATGTGGTGAAAACACAGGACCACACAAGCAAGGACTGGTTTCAATTGTCAAACATCCCCTGTTGTGTTTGGTTTCTTTCTTCTCCCTGATGGGCTCCACTAGAACTCATCTGTAAACTGCTGCTCGTGAAAGATTCCACAATCCAAATAGGGCCACCCCCCACCACAGTGTATTCAGAACAGAAGTAGCCAGGTCACAAGCTTGCATCAACCAGTGATACCTAAGGATCCTTACCTAAGAGGAAACAGATGCCAGCTCAGTCACAGTGAACACAAAAATATCAAAGGACTCTTGTTACAATGTTCCAGTGGTCGGTACATACTTTTCAAGTTCTGTTCTAAAATATCTTGGCAGCCATTTTACTCCAGGGATCCAGACAGGGGAAAGTCTGTTCTTGCATCATTACCAACAGCTTGGGGAAAGCCCAGCCCCTTCACACACAAACAGGGCTGGCTGCATTTGACTGCACAAAGCCAGCCAAACTGGGACTCCTTAATATCTCATACCTTCTGTGATTATTCACTCAACACTACCTCTGAGATTTAGTGAAGAGCACAAAATACTACCACACTTTCAGACTGTAATACTACCACACTTTCAGAGGTACACCTAGTTTTTTTTTTTTTCCTACCTCCCGTCAGCCCTGCTTTGGTAAACAGGCAGATTCAGTCAAATTCATTTCTGTAAAACAGTGCTGCTCCATATGACTGTACTGAAACCACATTAAAGGTCTCAACTGAGGGCTATCTGGATTACTAGAAAGACACTTCAAGAAACATAAAATCTCAAAACAGTGTGACGAGTGCAATATGAAGCCAGATGAACCCAAGAAGATGAAGAAGGAAAAAGCTGTAACGGTAGAGGAGGGACAGGGACATCTAAGGGGAATATAGATCGATGGATGATAAAGAAGTCAAGAGAAGAGAAAAAATAACAAACCTGGAACAAATTTCTATTCTCAAAAAAAAAAAAAAAGCACCTCAATTAAAAAAAAATGTTTTTTAACATTTATTTATTATTGAGAGACAGAGAGAGACAGAGCATGAGCATGGGAGGGGCAGAGAGAGGAGGAGACACAGAATCTGAAGCAGGTTCCAGGCTCTGAGCTGTCAGCACAGAGCCCCACGCGGGGCTCAAACCCACCAATCGCCAGATCACGACCTGAGCCGAAGTCGGACACTTAACCGACTGAGCCACCCAGGCGCCCCAGAAGCACCTCAATTTTACTTCACTTTGGGTCTGCATCTGGGAGTATAAGTGGCACTGAGGGGCCCCAAACCTTCCAACAGGACTAAATTCACTTCTCCACAAATCGTTTCCTCACCCTCTCTCAGCCTTCCTCTCTCTTCCACCTTCCAGTGAAATTAAATGATCTCGCACATTTTACGTTTCGCATTGACTTCTTTTTAATTTTGACAAATGAATCAGAACTGAGGAAAATAAAGTTAAAATATGAAACAAGCCCAATCAGAAAAATATTTTCCAGAGATTGACAACTGCCTTGGTGGACCCCGCCTTCCCTAAGGTTTCCCTAGCTCTTGTTGGGGAGCCAAACAAACTCAATAAAAATGGACACTGTGATAGTCTTCATCCTATCAGACTATGAGGAAACCCAAAAGAAGGGTATACATGGCTCCTCTTCCCTTAAGGAAATGAGAATTTCAAAATTCTACATACATAAGCCCCAGCTAAGATTTTAAAGGATCTCAGAGAGCTGTTTTACAGTGAGAAAATGTATATTCTTGTGATAATGAAGAAAATGTGGAAGGAGGATCGGTGGTTTAAAAAAAAAAAAATCTTCAGATACCATAAGAATTTTTTACTCAAAATGTAGTCCATGGGAGCTTGCTCATGTAAAATCTTGGACATTACCCCAGATCTACTGAATCAGAATTTGCATTTTAGTAAGAGCTACAGCGTAGACATGTGTTCATTAAAGTTTTGAGAGGTACTTACCTAAAACCCTTCACCCCCTGACACCCTGTTCAAACTGAATACAATGTGGTTTAAAAATGTTGGATGGGGTAAAAAGAAATCGAACTGCCTCAAATGGTATAGAGGCAAGATCAGCTTTCTTTTCTTATCAAAAAAAAAAAAAAGGTGAAACATTTCAAAAAGTAAAACAAAATTAAACAAGTACAGGAAGAAGGAAAATGGGGGTTTCAGTTACTGATAAGCTTGATATGAAGCAACAGACTGTGGTTTCAAAAAAATTGAAAAGCAAGCAAATAACAAAAGCAAGAGGCTGCATTAATAGACGCGTGGTATCTAGATCAGGAAGATGACCGCCCTACTGTGCCTCACACTTATCAAATCTTATCTTAAGTACATTCATCTCAAGCCATCATAATGAAGGATAATACAAACAAGAACATGTTCAGGAGAGAGGGTCCAGAGTAATGAAATTGAAGTCATGACACGGGATGGTGGTGGGGATTTTTTCGGAGGAACTGGAGTTGTTAAACCCAGTTACAAAAAGATTTGGTAAGGAGCGCCTGGGTGGCTCAGTCAGTTGGGCATCCCACTTCGGCTCAGGGCATGATCTCACAGCTTGTGAGTTCAAGCCCTGCATCGAGCTCTGTGCTGACAGCTCAGAGCCTGGAATAAATAAAACATTTAAAACATTAAAAAAAAAAAAAAGATTTGGGGAAAAGGGTTATAAGAGAATGTCATGGGGAAAGCACATGCTTGGTCTGTGGACAAGCAATCAAGAACCATTGGTTAAGATATTTGAGGACCATTCAAACCCCATAAATCCATTATTTATGGCCCTCAATGAAACTTTCAAAGTATCTTCTGCAAAAACCAACAAGGTAGAGGAACAGGTGCCATTCTCCTTGAATTACAGGAGAGGAAAACATGATTAATGACGGATCTTGATCTAGAATGAGGTTTTCTGAGCTTTGTCCAATTTGTTTTCATACATATGGTTTCTTATGACATTCCTACCTTGGTCATCATTACAGAAGAAAAGGGGCTAAAAGTGACCCCAAAAAATCATTTTTTTTTCTCCTATCCTATGGTCCAATCTGGTTGTCACGGCCTCATGGAGTACTGAGCACCTGAAACATAGCTAAGTGGAACTGAAGAAATAAAATTTTATTTTCATTTAACTTAAGTTAATTGAAATAATAAATATAATTATTTATATTAAACTAATATTCAATTCAGTTATTGGAAAACTAAGTATATTTGAAACATTTTAGATATATGTCTACTTTTTCAACCGCATATGTTATAAAATTTAAACATTATTTCCAGTGACAATTTAACATCTTAATTAACATATGCTATAAGTGGAAAATACACTGCCAATATCAAATTATTTCATGAAAAAAATGAAAACTATTTCAGCATTTTGTATATTAATTACACATTAAAATATTTTAGATATATTGAGTTAAATAATAATATTATTAAAATTAATTTCCTATTTCTTTTTATTTTTGTAATATGTTTATTAAAAATGACAAGTGTGGGGGCGCCTGGGTGGCTCAGTCGGTTAAGCATCTGACTTTGGCTCAGGTCATGATCTTGCGATTCATGAGTTCGAGCCCCGCATCAGGCTCTGTGCTGACAGCTCAGAGCCTGGAGCCGGTTTCAGATTCTGTGTCTCCCTCTCTCTCTGCCCCTCCCCTGCTCATGCTCTGTCTCTCTCTGTCTCAAAAATAAATAAAAACATTAAAAAAAAAATGACAAATGTAGGGGCGCCTGGGTGGCTCAATCGGTTAAGTGTCCAACTTTGGCTCAGGTCATGATCTCACAGTTCGTGGGTTCAAGCCCCACATCGGGCTCTGGGCTGACAACTCAGAGCCTAGAGCCTGCTAAGGATTCTGTCTCTCTCTCTCTCTCTCTCTGCCCCTCCCCCATTCATGCTCTGTCTCTCTCTGTCTCAAAAAAATAAACGTTTAAAATAGTTTTTTTAAAGGATAAATGTGGCTCAGTTTATATTTCTATTAGACATCCCTGTTCTACGTTACTCTGAAAGAGCATATTATTTGTCTTTCTTTGTTCATGTTCAAAAAAGAACTCAAACCCCTCCAAGCTGAGGTTGCCAGTAGTTGACTTTTCTATCAAGCATACCTTAAGAAGGAAATATAGGGGCACCCGGGCGGCTCAGTCAGTTAAGTGTCTGACTTTGGCTCAGGTCATGATCTCACGGTCCATGGGTTCTAGCCCCACATCTGGCTCTGTGCTGACAGCTCAGAGACTCGAGCCTGTTTTGGATTCTGTGTCTTCCTCTCTCTCTGCCCCTCCCCTGCTCACACTTGTCTCTCTCTCTCAAAAATAACTAAGCATTAAACAAAAATAATTTTTAAAAAAGGAGGAAAGATAAAGAAGGAAATATAGGGGCACCTGGGTGGCTCAGTCGGTTAAGTGTCTGACTCTTAATCTTGGCTCAGGTCATAATCTTGAGGTCCACATGCGTCCGGCTCTGCACTGATGGTGTGGAGTTTGTTTGGTGTTCTCTCTCTCCCTCTTGCTCTGCCCTTACCCCACTCATGCTCTCTCTCTCTCTCTCAAAATAAATACATAGATTTTTTAAAAAGAAGAAAAGATAAAAACTGCCAAGAAGAGCAAGATCCCCGGCATTGCTCTCTCCTCGTGTACCCTCCAGAGTTAAGCAGAGCCTCATTCTTAGAAACAGTTTCCCTGCTGGAAGACACTCCCAAACAGAGAAATGGGACACTTCTGGAACATGTTAAATACAGGAAGAAATTCCTTCTCTTTTCTGCTTTTGTTTCAGACGCGTGGCCATCCCTCAGGTGGTTGCCCTATTTTGCTATTGCCCTAGTTGCCTTTGGTGGGACTGGTCACAGAGAAGACTGTTACCCTGTTCCTTCTGTCCTTCACAGGAAAAGAGGTACATACCAAACTGCATACACTCGAAAGCCTGTGTCAGAAATGAAATTACAGATAGCCTGGCCCTTCCCATCTCTCTCAAATTAATGAAGAGCTCAAAATTTGCATTCATGGTTTAAGAAATGAGAGTAGAATACATCATTTCTTCCCTCTTCTTCTTCGCCTGGCTAGCTCCTGCTAGTCAACTGAGGCTTCTCTCTTTCAGGAAACCTTCACAAATCCAACTGTTAAGTCAAAATGTCCTTTTCTCTATTTCAGTCATTTCCTGTGCCTCCTCCTTTCATATTCTTCACCACTCTCTAGGTTAAAGGTCCTCTAGAACCTGCTGAGGTGTGTTTCCCCATGATTGCCTGACATTCTCAAGGTAAAGGCCAACCTGCAAAGGACATCTTGACTCTGGAGTCTAACTAGTTTGTGGGCCTGGAAAGAAGCAAGGAGCTAGCCTAGGGTCTACTACAGTGCTTAGCTAACCTCACCCATTCACATGCCACCTTCATGTTTTCTGCCACACCTGAGATCCTCCAGAGCTCTTTTAATGTTTGTCTTTAAATCAACACACACTTGTAATGTAAATAAATGCATTTAAAGAAGAATTAGGTGTGCCCAGGTGGCTCAGTCCATGAAGCATCCAACTCTTGATTTTGGCTCAGGTTATGAGCCCAGGGTCATGGGATTGAACCCCACATCAGGCTCCATGCTAATTGTGGAGCCTGCTTGGGGTTCTCTCTCTCTCTCTCTCTCTCTCTCTCTCTCTCTCTCCCCCCCCTCTCCTCTGCTTGTGCTCTCTCTCTCTCTCTCTCTGCCCCCCTCCTCTGCTTGTGCTCTCTCTCTCTCTCTCTAAAATAAAAAATAAAAATTTTAAAATGAAGAAGAATTAAAGACATTACAGAAACTTTATATCATTGCATCAATGGAAATGAATGTTTTTCCTATGCATTAAAAATACATAACAATCAAGGGGTACCTGAGTGGCTTAGTCAGTTCACCTTCTGGCTTCGGCTCAGATCATGGTCTCGTGTTCGTGGGTTCAAGCCCCACATCGGGCTTTGTGCTGCCAGCTTGGAGCCCGGAGCCTCCTTTGAATTCTGGGTCTCCCTCTCTCTCTGCCCCTCCCCTGCTCACGCTCTGTCTCTGTCTCTAATAAAATAAAACGTTAAAAAAATATTTTTAACTATATAACAATCAAAATAAAAGATTTATCCATGTAGTATCTAAAATCCTCTCTTTTACCACCAACAGTGTGCCCATGAAATGGAGGAACAATGGTCTAGAATGTCAGTGGCAGACCAGATGAAAGTCTAATGTGCGGACTGGAGCCTATGAAATTTCATGGTGAACTGATCCATATGGTTTAGGAGACCAGATAACGCTTTCTCTGAGCCACGGCCCACAGAGAGTGCAGATCCTCTCTCTGAACTCAGAGCTGAGGATGGTGGGGGAGGTGGGGGGCGGGAAATAGGGAAGCACAGATATCCAGTAAAGCCCAAGAAAAGCAAAAACGATCCCCCAAACTCATTCCCCACCCCACTCCACTGCCAGCTTCCAGCTTCCAGCTTCCAGCTTCCAGCTTCCAGCAGTGGTATCTGCCTGAGCAACATATTAAGAGTCTTGGGATGGATGAAGACTTTACTGGGGAGGCAAAAGGAAACAAGTATATGAAGTCTGAGGTTTAGACTTCGAGTGTGCTGTGTATCCCAAAGTGACCAGGTAGGTTTCTCAAGTGCTTTACGCAAACCTCCCTCCCCAACCTCTTTCATCAAAGATCATATCTAGTGATAATTTCAAAATCCCCTTTAAACCAGGTTCTGCAGACAAAATCAATTCGGCTTGACTTTTTCTTCTAAGTCTTCTTTCTTCTTTGGGACTACTGTTTTTATCAGTATCATATAGTTGCTCTTTGGCCAAGCATACGAGATGAAACAAAACTCCTCCTTTTGGAAATAGGATCTTAAAATTCTAAAACCTCAAATTTTATTAAAATCCCCTAGTTGTGTATAATGACTTTAGATCTAGACCACAGTTTAGTTTTACATACATTGTCTTATTTCAGTCAACTCTCAAGTTGAAACAGAAAGAATGTGTTTTTTAAAAAGCTAAATTAAATAAACAAATTTAAAAAAATGTTTAATGCTTATTTATTTTTGAGGGGCAGGGGGCAAAGAGAGAGGGAGACAAAGAATCCAAAGCAGGCTCCAGGCTCTGAGCTATCAACACAGATCTCACGATCCATGAGATCATGACCAGAGCTGAGGGTGGACAGTTTAACTGACTGAGCCACCCAGGTGCCCCAAACATAAATTTTATATAATATATCTATAGGCAGTTAAGATGGTAAAGAGAGCTTCTGGTAGCTGAATGGGTAAGCGACAGTTTCCTTTATACCAAACAAAACTAAGGGGCTGCAAACAGGTTATTTTAGAGGCAGGTTTCCAAGAAATGTCAATCACTCTCAGTTAACAGAAAGTTACACCCATATATTCTTAGAAATCTCTCAGTTCTCTCCTCACTACAGAGTGCTATGGTAATTTTCCTCTTTGAGGTGGTGTATATTAAATACACGTGGCTTGATCCGAAAATGTTAGGGGATTTTTGCAGTTTCCCAGCTTAGATGCACAGATACTATTAGAAATATTTAAAAAAAAAAAAAAGAAATATTTAGCAGAAGAAAGTAAAGGCTTGACACATGTCCCAAATAATCTTTTGAATAGTTAAAATATTGTCCTAAAAATTAATAGTTCCTTAGAAGGAAACAATTATTTTCTTGGTAGAAAAAAATAAGTTGACAATAGTTATCAATTTTCAACGGTATAGTGGAAACATTTGACAAATACAGCTTTTCTGGAACCCTTTTATAAAGTACAAAGGCAGTGTTAGCCTCACAGAAATTAATAAACAGAGAAAAGATGGGGCGCCTGGGTGGCTCAGCTGGTTAAGCGTCCGACTTCGGCTCAGGTCATGATCTCACGGTTTGTGAGTTCCAGCCCCGCGTCAGGCTCTGTGCTGACAGCTCAGAGCCTGGGGCCTGCTTCGGATTCTGTGTCTCCCTCTCTCTCTGCCCCTCCCCTGCTTGTGCCCTGTCTCTCTCTGTCTCTCAAAAATGAATAAATGTAAAAAAATTTTTTTTAAATAATAAATAAAATAAAATAGAGAAAAGAATTATTTTAATAAGTGGTAGAGGCCAATGGATATAAAATAATGTGTATTGTGTAAAAAAAAAAGGAAAGGTATATAACCATATTAATTTTTAAGGTTAATTGTACCATATTAACATGAACTTTCACATTCATGTTTTCTATCACAAAGACTTTAATATTCACTATCTCCTTTTAGTTTCTATAAAATAGGATTGCAATATTATGTTCAACTTAGCTATGAAGATATAGAAATCTAGAGAGGTTAAATAACATTCATAGAGTTACAAAGCACAGTAGTAAGTTAAGCTGGGACAACCTGGGACTTTTATCCTCTGGCCAAGTGAAATTATCAAACTGTGGTTTGTCTTCATTCTGTATATTGACCTTACAAGTTAGGCTGTCTTGTGCGCCTGTCATTTTCTTTCTTTGGAACCTAATAATTCACTTGACCACAGTTCAAACGAAACCCCACTCATACACTATTATCTAATAACATTTATTTAGGCTCTGTGCTGGGCAATCCCTTGAGAGAGATACAATTATTCCCATTTTACTGATGACAAAACTAAGGCTTAAAGAATTTACATCACGTGTGCAGGGTCACACTGGCCAACGTGGTTAGAGAGGAGACAGCACCTGGCTCCAGCAAGCTGCCCAGCCGGCGTCTTTGCCCCTTCCCCAGACTCAGGTGGAGCTGCAGAACTCCGGGTCACTGTGCAGCTGACAGAACTGTTTGTGGACAGGCTAAGAAACGGACTACAAGCTAAAAAATTACTTGGGTGAATCACATTAATTGCTATATGACAAAAAAAAATTATCCAAAAGAGTTCATCAACCAATTAAGTGCTTATACTATCATACAAAGAAAAATGTTAGTAAATTGTTCCCAAACTTGGAGACAACCACTCTTAAAGGACCCAGAGGTGGGTTTCCTGGGTGGTTCAGTCGCTTAAGCGTCTGACTTCGGCTCAGGTCATGATCTCACGGTTTGTGAGTTTGAGCCCCACGTCCGGCTTTGGGCTGACAGCTAAGAGCCTGGAGCCTGCTTCGGATTCTGTGTGTGTGTCTCTCTCTGCCCCTCCCCTGCTCATGCTCTGTCTCTCTCTCTCTCTCTCTCAATAACAAATAAACGTTAAAAAAAAATTTTTTTTAAAGGACCCAAAGGTATCCACAGTGATAGGTATGGTGCTGATCTTCTAAAGACTTATGATTCAACCCCGATTCTGTTTCAGCCGGAAATGTATTTCCAACCTGCCTGTGTTCCTCAGGACTCTGCTCTATGCCTCCCTCTGAGTGCCGACAACAGCCTCACTTCCCCTACTGATGCACAGAGTCAAGCCGAGCCCTCTCTCTAACCCTGCTCTTGTTTGGGATCACACATTCCCTGGATTGTTTGGGGCTACAAACAATATCAAATTGCATCTGAGAATACAAAAGTATGTAAGTAATACTGACTAGAAATAACTACTCTCTTTTGCAACCCCTAGCCCATGATCAGTGTTCAGTAAATATTTGTGGCATTGAACCCAATAATATCAAAAATAATCCAGAAGGAAGGTTAGCCCAGAATATGTAGGAATATGGAAGATCCACCATGGGTAATTGAACATTGAGTGTACTTCTTCTTCAAATCATAGAAATGGAAGAGGAATTAAAGATAATTACATCCCATGAGCAACTCAGGCCCAGAGATACACCCAAGGTCACAATGATGATTAGTGGCAAATAGACCATGAAGCGATGCTCTTTCTGCAATGTTGTCACTTGGAAATGTCATTTTAAAACTAAACTCAGTCACACTCTCAAATATGTGGTTCCCTCAAAACAGATCTCTAGATACATGTATATTTAGGTCTTCACAAGCATATGCTTTTTAAATGCTGGATATTCCTAAATCTGGCCTCTGAGTCAAGAGACCTCAGTTTTAGTCTCAGTTTTTGACTAACCACTTGATAATGAGTCACTTTAGCGTACTGAAAATTAGTCTCCTGAACTGTAAATTAAGAGGCCAAATATATCTATTAGGTTGCAAATGACCAAAAATATATACATGCATATAATTTATATGTACATATATATGTACATATATACATATATATTATATATATATGTATCAAACTGACTTCAGCAAAAAATGCAAACTGACTTATCTCTTGTAACTGAAGAATTTAGAAATGCACCTGTTTCAGGTGTGGCTTAATCCGGCGGCTTGAATAACGTCACCAGGATCTAATTTTCTCCCATCTCTCTCTTATGTTCCTATAAACTGGCTCTGCTTTCAGGCCCCGTGTGTCACAAGATGGCTGTCAGCTACTCTAGGCCTATATGCTCCCAACTCAAGTCCTTTGGGTCAGGCAAAGTCAACAACTACACTGGACAAAATACCTTTTAGGTCACTTACATGTGCATTGATTTCTGGTTCTGTGAGCTTCTGTTAATGTCTATCTTAGGGTATAAGAATAAGTTAACTGTTTGGAGGAAACTTAGACTCCTACTGCCATTGCCGTGACAAATAACAGGCACTTCATCATGTGCCCCATGCTTTAGTTCTGCCCGACTGTAGCTTCTTCCCTGTACTCTGTCGTCACAGGTCCCTCTGCCCTTGTACACAGTCTTCCCTCTGTCTTAGATGCCTTGATTCTTCCTTATGTCTCCGAAAAGTGTTTATACCCACTGCACCAAACTTTTCCCTGGGAAATCTTCCCTGATTACAGCCCTCCCCTCAAGTGAAACTGACCACTCGATTGTACTTAAACCTTCTCACTTACCTTGAAGGGCATGCATATCATATTGTATAGTGTTCACATGTTTGCATATCTTCTCCAAGGATTATTGGCATTTGAAAGGCAGGAACATCCTTATTCAACTTTACATCCTCAGGACCACATGCAATGCCTGAAACATAGCAATCATTTGATAAACATTAATGATTCAATCAATGAATCAATGAACTTTAGTTCCTCCAAACTAGAACATTACTGACTCCCATTTTGTCCCTAAAACATACAATTATGCTCTAAAACCCCACCTTTCAGGTTCTTTGAATGAACCACACTTTCTCAAATCCAAGTTTGTGCATACTGTCGTATCTGCCTAGAATATCCTTCTCCCACTCCCTGCCTGATTCCCCAGTGTCACCTAATCAAATTTTCTTTTCCTTCAGCTCACAGTTCCTCAGGAATACCTCCCGTGATCTCTTGAATTCAATTACACCCCCGTGCATCCTGAACTTTTCCTTCCCTGACCCTTTTCACACCTACAGTTATTTGTTCAATGTTTGCCTTCCTTGACTGACTATAAGGTCCATGAGGGCCGGGACCCTACTGTCTTCACAGCTGTGAACAGGAAAACAGGACTGTGGAGTAGTCTGATTCAGTTTGGGAAGAATGAAGAAAAGGAGAATAGAAACAGATTCTGGACACTTGCCCATCTCCACTGACTCCTTTTACGTTCTTCATCTGGACCCCAACATACAACCAGCTTTTGGACTTGTGTTTTATAGCTGAATATGGAACATTAAAGCCTGTGTCTTCTTATTTAAGATTTATAAGACATTTTAGGCTCCTTTCTCGGTAGATCATTGTAGTCTTTCAAAAAACAATCCAATCAATAAGTATTATGGAACTCCTGTGGCCAGCACGGAGAACTCTGTGGCCAGAGATGCTTTAGCCTGCCTTCGTATCTCACGTCTCTACATCCTTCCTAGACACGTGGCTGCTTGTGTGTGTGTTCATCCTTTTCAGTTTCTTTTTATTTTCGTTTTAAAATTTTTTAACTTTATTTTTGAGAGAGAGAGACAGAGAGAGTGAGTGGGGAAGGGGCAGAGAGCGCGGGAGAGAGAGAATCTCAAGCAGGTTCCACACTGTCAGCACAGAGCCCGGTGTGGGTCCAAACTCACAGACGGTGAGATCGTGAACCGGAGCCGAAACCAAGCATCAGACACGTAACCAACTGAGCTACCCAGGCGCCCCTTTTTCAGTTTCTTTTTAAATCGGCACTCTGTGATGACAGGAACACACTTCGGTGGTGCGTTAGGTGAGAAAGTTGAGATACTTGCTTACATGACTCAACCCAGCTCATGTTTTCTCTGAAGCTTCATTTATTCCCTCCCTCATTCTGACCACACCGTTTTGGCAACACCACTAAGTACTGAAGATGGCAATGATTAAGTCCAGTCTCCTAAATAAAAGATGCACTATACATCTGTCTGTTTATAGTAAGAAAAATCCATGCTACGATCTGTCTGAACATAACAGCCTGTACCATTCCACAAGGAACACTCATGCTAAATTTTCCCTGACTTACAAAAAAAAGGAGGATTCAAAAATTCTGTGCATCCTTGGAAACTGGGATCAGCTTTCTTCCAAAGCTGATTCTAGAGAAGGAGACTCTAACAAAAATCCTCACCTCCCAAATCCCTATGCTTTGAGGGGAACGCCCCAGGCAGTTTGGAGTGACGTGATAAAGGATAAGCATAGAGTTTGGGGAATTCTCAAGAAGCCAGAAGAGCAGCATTACCAAGGCAGAAAATGTAAATTGAACGAGAATTTTAAACACATTAATGTTTACGTAGTAAATGTCAACTCTTCGCCACCCAGATGGTGCTGTAAAGGAAGTCAGGGGAGATTCAAATGGATAAAATCAGAATTTCTGGAGAGAAGTCAACATGAGCGATCTGAGAAAGAAGGCACTGGGAGGTCACCAGCCTTCCAGGGGAGGATTCAAAGCCTCAGACAAAATCAGTGACAGTTCAAAGAACTTCTGTCTCTAGGCGATTCTCCAAGGCAGTTTCTACCTGAAGGCCCAAAATGGCCCTTATTCCGGAATGAAGAGGCAGGGGTACGAGCCCACCCAGCATAGAATACATCCATCACATAATGTTGTAAGCTAAGAGAGAAAAGGGAACATATAACCGAGTTTTCTTCTCTCGAGACGAAATCACATTTTACTAAAAATAATCTGGGCACTTCTTCCTCGTTTACCAAGCGTGTTGTATCGCGCTGCACGATAGAGATAGGTGCACCCCATTACTCTCAGGCATGTGGTTTCTGCAGAAAAACAGTCTCCATGTCCCAGGCCGTGAAAGGAAAACAAAATCACCATCTGTAGGAAAGTGATGACAGAACAAAGCTAATGAACCTGCTTGGAAATTACCCTTTAAAAAGTCTATTCCACCACAGAAGCTGCCTTTCCCCTTCCAAGAATATCCAACATCTAAAAACTCGAGTACAGTCTCAGTTCAATTTCAAAGGGAGCTAGGAAATACTCAGAAAGGAATGCCTTTCTCTTGGTTAGAATCAAAGCTGCCTCTCTCCGTGAAAGATTTTAGACAGTTTCAAACTGCAATTCTCAGAGTCTAGCACCACTTTCCTGTGGATGTCTTCTGTCAACTCATCCAGGGGAACCTGGCAATCTTGGCTTAAGGCATGCCAGTCAGCTCAGCTCTGCAAATGAGCCAGGAGCTGGAGGCGTTCTTAAGCCTGGAGCAAGGAACTTGGTGGGTGGTCTAGAAGGAAATCCAGGCTTTGTAACAGAAAGATACAGAGATGGAGCTTCTGGCCATGAGAAGCTGCTGAGGGAGACCAACTCCAGGGAAAGATGCCAGTCCACATCAAGACTACATAATCACCGAAGAGAATCAGCCCAGGTGCCAGCCCAACGCTATAAATAAAGAATCTTGGCTTTATCAACGGGAAGCTCTTATTATCCTAGGGAATATGTTACACATACACAGATGAGCACACAGAGAAATACATCAAAGGTGTGGGTAACAATAAAACTTAACATACATCTAGCAATTACAGTTTTTAAAGTGCTTTTCCACAAATGACTTCACTGAATCTTCTCAGCTCCAGGGATGGAAGAAAGGCAGATATTTTATTATCCTTATCGCTGTGGCCGCCTTTCGGCTTTATCATGAGGCTAGAGATGAGATGTTAAGTGGAAACTATCTTGCATGTGGCCACTCATCACATCATGAGACCACCCCAGGGATAAGAGGCCTGATCCCTCCACCCTGCACACAGGAGACAGACCATGCTCACATCCTTCATGACCCCAGTTCCCACACAGTGAGCCCACCCACACATGACTGGGCCAGATCCCACCTCAGACCTTCAGACATCTTTGTCACCAAATGACTCACTCCGTCTTTGGAATATCTGTGGTCAATTAATTTCAATCAAGGTTTCCACTCCTATAATCCTCCTATGCCAGAAGAAGGCTAGTTTACCTCCCCTGTTCTTAACCCCTTAATTTCTGTACTTCCTCCCTCTGGCTTCTCTCTTCAAACCACTATGCCTTCGGGAATCTCCTTACTTTATGTAAAAGGAAAAAAAAAAAACTTAAAAGCAAAGCATCTCCCCACATTATGCTATGTATTTCACCTCCCATAGAACTAAGGGTAGGAGTGACAAGCTATGAGCTCTTTGATCTACTTTAGAACCACCAGAGTTCCACTCAGGTATCCATGCCATCTGATTATACTACCATGTACAATTCTACGTTTCTATCATCTGCTGACCTTCTGGTTACATTCGTTAGGACAGGACACTCCTCTTTCCTCCTCAACCCCACTCCTGCCCACATCTAGAAAACTTCAGTATGTCTGCGGGCAATCCACCCAACACCTTCAATCAACTGTTCCTTGACCTCAAATACACAATAACAAATCTCGCTTTCACTCAGCTTAGACTCCCCCACACTGCCAGGGAAACATCCTGAACTTTGTCATCACCAAGAATGGCTCCACACCCAAAATCTTAACTGCAAACATTGCATTCTCTGACCCAGATGCCTTTCAGGATCCTCCCTTGCACACACCTAGTCCTCAAACTCACTGAGTCCTTCAGTTCCTGAGTCTTAATTTCCCCCACAGTCTCTCAGCCTTCCTCTAAAGAAACTACAAACAGTTGGGCATATGAACCACTCACCACCAGTGTCCTCAAATCCATACATGTATCTCCCTGTATTGCATTTATCGGGCCAACTCCCAACATAGGGTCAATGTCATCCTGGTACCTCAAAGCAGAACACTCCTGAAGAAAATGTTATAACCACTCAGATTATGGTCATGACAAACATATGGCATCTGATTTTAGAACTTCAACACATCTCCTCAATCCTTTCACTTGATCAACTGTCCTTCCTACTTTCCTTGGCCATTATTTGAAACCTAAGTATCTCTATTGAGGACCTCTATCAGAGCCTGCCTCCCTACTCTAAGCAAACAACATAATCGTTTTCTTCACTGATAGAAAAAGGATGTCCAGAAATGTAAGAGGAAAATTGTGGTATCGTAAGAGCAAACTTGCTTTGAAGAATCTTCTACCCTGTCTATGAGGCTATTAAAGAGAAAATTTCTCAACCCTCACCCTAGGCTCTCTTGTCTCCTCATTTTCAGAAGTATATATCATCTACTACTATAGCTCCAATTATCTCCTTTATGCAAAGGACTCTGAAGTCTCTATTAATCAGTCCAGACCTCTGTCCTAGATATCATTAAAACTTCATGGGGCGCCTGGGTGGTTCAGTCGGTTAAGCGTCTGACTTCGGCTCAGGTCACGATCCCGCGGTTCATGGGTTTGAGCCCCACATTGGGCTCTGTGCTGGCAGCTCAGAGCCTGGAGCCTGCTTCGGATTCTGTGTCTCCCTCTCTCTCTGCCCCTCCCCCACTCATGGGTCTCTCTGTCTCAGAAATAAACATAAAAAATTTTTAAAAATAAATAAATAAACATTTTTTAATTTTTTTTGAAATTAAATAATAAAATAAAACTTCAACTCAAAATTTCCACTTATATATCTATCAACAAAGCACCTCAGATCCTCATGTCCAAAATTGACATTTGACATCTTTCTCTGTATGTCCATCTCTCTGTGTGGTTCTCTCTCTCTCTCTCTGTCTCACACACACACACACACACACACACACACACACATCATTTCTCTTATCTCCTCCTGAATAAAAGGCATCACCACCCAGTTGCCTGAGATAGAAACCTGGTAGTCATCCTGCCTCCTCCCTCTGCCTCACCCAATTCATCAACAATTTCTACTAATATTATCTCCTGCCTTCCCTCAAATCCAATTACTTCCCCCTGTTCAAATAATGAACGACAACCTAGTTCAAATAAGGAAACTAGAGCTGAAAGAGAGGTTAAGACATTGCACAATGTCACACAATTAGTATGACAAAGGCACCTCAGACTCCCATCTGCTTCCAAAACCCTTGCTTGAAACTAGAGAATACTGTCTCACTTGGGGGAACTCTCAGAGCCAAAGATATCTCCAAGAAATACATATTAGACTATTTCAACCACAAGATGGTCCAGATCCCAAGTGAAGAAGGCACTGGGGGGTAATCAGCTTTGCAGGGAAGCACTTAGAGCCTCAAACAAAACCAATAGTTCAGAGAACTTCTGTGTTCAGATTTTCCTTGGGGTAGTTTCTACAGAAAGACCAAAAAATGGGCCTGTGACCAGAAGGAAGAGATAGGGGTACAAACTGATGCTGAATAAAAAAAGCCATTGATGTGACCATGGATGAGCATGTGTCATGAATGAGAATAATCCTTTGTTTTTTAAGTTACTGAGATTTTGAGGTTCTTGTTACCACAGCATAACCTGGCTTATCTTGACTGATTCAATATCTTTCTGTTTTCATTCATGCTTGTGTGGTACTCTCACTATCAAATCCAAAAAGAAACAAATATTTGAAAGGGCTGCAAAGAATGGTTCTCTCCGGGAAATAATAATAATAATTCTAATAATTCTTTTTGTTTTCCTGTTCAGTTCATGTTTCTCCCTAGTTTCTCTCTTTATACTTCTGATGTCAGTGAAGGTGACCATCGGAGAGACTGAGAAGGGGAGAAAATGAAATGAACGACAATTTTTGGGCAGCCCTCCCAGATAAAATTACATAAGAATACACCTTGAGTCCTATGGAAGGTAGATAAATAGGATCGATTCATTAAACTACACCACCTTTCTAGGGCTCTATTCTTTATGTCTTCTTGAGTGTAGTCAGCCAAAATATTCTATGAACTAGAAGCTGCAACGACTTTTGTTCAGTGGCGCAGTGTTCTAAATTACTTTCGGTTACAAACATGGGCTTTGGAGTCCAGCAGAAATAAGTTCACATCTTGGTTCTCTGCCACTTCCCATCTGTGTGACCTTAAGCGGGTCAAAAATGAAGGCAATGACAGTATCCACCCCAGAGGGCCACTGTGAGGTTTAAACCAGCAGTGAATACAGTGTTTATTACAGTGCATGGCAAGGTTGAATAGATGCTGTTGAGTCCTACTAGCAGTAGGAATACTATTATTTTTATCGTTACTGTCATTTTCACTATTATGACAGATACATGAAGACATGTATTTGTGTACCTAATCCACAGCAGCTTGGTCTGAAAGGCGAGAGAATGTGAAAACTCTTTTGGAAGATGTGAAAAACAGATTGCAACGTGCGTGCAAACTGAAGAAAACAAGTCTCTTCTGGACAACTTGGGAGTTAATTTCTGGAAAGGAATCAAGAGACGATCTCCAGAAAATCAATTTTTTTAATTTAATATTTATTTTTGTCTCAACAATTCATGTGCATTTGGAGGCAAATCTTACCACCATGAGGCTTATAACAAAAACCAACAGCCACTTGTGTGGGGTGGGGTAGAAGTGAATTCACAATATGTGTTATTAAATGGTAAGGCCATATGTCGAGTGACTCCAACTTCGGGGGACCCTAAGCAACTAGGTGGATGGCAAGCCCATTAACTAAGATGGGAAAGACTGGTGGAAGAGGAGGATTTCCAGCAGGAAAGCAGAGGAGGTTGGGTGGAAGCTAAGAATCAAGAGTTCTAATCCGGGCCTACAAATTATCACAGTGGAGATGTCCAGCAGACAATTTGATATATAGCCTAGAGGTCAGGGCATGGGTCAAGGGAGAGTTATGGATCTAGAGGCCACTGGCATGTAGATGTTAAATATTTAGTATTTAAATGATAGCAAGTTAGGAGAAGAGAGCTAAAAATGGGATGCTGAAGCCATTCAATACGTAGAGCTCAGGCTGAGGAAGAACAGCCAGGAAAGGTGACTGAGAAGCAGTGGTAAGACTAGTGAAGAGCCAGGGGGGAGCCATGGTTCTGCAGTAAACAGTGGTTCAAGGAGGGTGGCACGCTCAACTGTGTGCATGAGACTCAGTACTCATGATATAAACCCAGCCACCCTCACTTCCCTGCCCCTACCCTGCTTGGCAATAGTCATAGTTCCCTTCAACTTTCTCACAGCTGCACTTTGGCTCTTATTATTCTCTTGCATTGGAATGCCTCCTCATCTGCCAAGATTCTATCCTCATGACCCAGCAAGAATGCCATGACCTTGGTAATGCATATCTTGACTCCACTAATAAAATAGGACCTCTTCCCCCATTATATCCCATAGCGTGTTGTATACCATATTTTATTTTGCCTTGTGCTATATTTATATGTAGTCTCTCTTCATCCTTCCTGTACCCAGTTGTACTATAGTGGAGGCCCCCAAACCCTCATAACATAGCAGAATGTTTGGTATACACAAGGTGCTCAATGAAGATTTTCTTTTTTTTAAGTTTATTTATTTACTTTAAGAGAGAGATTCGGGGGGTGGGAGGGCCAGAGAAAGAGGGAGAGAGAGAATCCCAAGCAGCCTCATCATGGGCCTCGCAGGGCTCCATCCCATGAACTGTGAGATCATGACCTGAGTCTAAACCAAGAGTTGGATGCTTAACCAACTGAGCCATCCAGGTGACCCTCAGTGAAGATTTGCAATGAGTCAAATCCAAAAATACCTAACTCACGTCTGGAGAAGTATCTACAAAGGACAAAATCTTTTATGACTTTAGATTTCTGTTTTCCAGCACATGCATCATTTGCACTCAAGCCCAGGAATTATTTACACATTTTCCTGTTCCTCTATAGGATAATGGTGGGAGTGATCATTCTTGGGAAACAACTTTTTTTTTAATATCTTTCTTTTTTTTCAGACTATGTGACTGAAAGCTCTTGCCACAGGCCTTGGTTATGTATCTCCTGAGCTAATGGCTATTTTAAAACCCATTTCGGTTTCTTCCAGATCTCAGGTCTGAAAATAGAATAACAAATCGCAAAAGTCTCATGGATGAAACAACCTTTGTGATCCC
Source organism: Acinonyx jubatus (assembly GCF_027475565.1). NCBI lineage: Eukaryota > Metazoa > Chordata > Mammalia > Carnivora > Felidae > Acinonyx > Acinonyx jubatus. The sequence continues at coordinate 47,512,417 of NC_069391.1, forward strand.
TGAGCTTCACACTAAAAACTAGAAAGATTATACTAATCCAAGCCTTGGGTTAAAAGTCAGGCAGAAGTTCTTGAATGTTCTTGCTTCAAACATCAACATGTACTTGTATTCTCTCACACTGGGGAGGAAGAGTGTGGTAGAAAGAAATCCTCTGGAAGGTAGCTCTGGTCAAGAGTTGAAGGAAGAAGAGAGAGAGAGAAAAAAAACAGGTTATCAATGGTAAACACAGAATCAAAGCTTTATGAACCAAACAGAATTTCCACAGGCCTAACTATTAATGAGAATTATCTGCTCAGCTGCTATGTACAACATGCTGTAAAAATGGCTGGGGTTTATGGCAAGAATGTTAAATATTATGATTTCCTTTACCCCCTCTTCTATTGTGTACTAGGTTGTACCTCAACTGTCTTCCAAACTAACCGCTCTTTTGTGGTCAATGACAATTCAGAAACACAGATCCTTAAACTTCAGCTAAAAATTCCAGGTCTTTACAGATCTTTGAAGATACACAAATAGCCTAGTGATTAAGGATATACATCCTTTTTAAATTATATTCCAGACCCACGACATATGAACTATGTGATCATCCAAATTGGTTGTCTGTGTTAAGATTCCTACCTCCCGTGCTTACAGACTCACGTGTTCAGAATCGGAAAAATTTCTGAGAGTACAAGGTGACACTTATTGCCAATGCCCAGTAGTAGACTGCGTAAGTATAAATAATCAAACTCAACTCCCTTTGCTTGCTAACATTTTCTCACAAGACTAAAAAGTTCAGTAACCTCCTTTTCTTAATGGTGGCGCCACTTCAACCACACTCTGGAAGGTATTGGTTTCCTTAAGTACAATGTGGAACCATCAGAATAAAAGGGCAGCATGAGGGAAAACGACAGTATGGGGCTTTGTGGCCTATCAATTTAGTTGCTCATAAGAGAATCTGGGAGGGGGAAACCCCCAAAAGATTAGTCACTTCATTTTGTGTTGCAGAGCTCAATTCAGGTTAACAAAGCATTTGCCAACAAAGGAGATGGGAGAATGGCAGTATTCACTTGCTCCGGACTGAATAAACAAATGTGGGATTTGTGGGCTGACTAATGTCCTGGGATAAACCAGGCAGTCAGCCAAATTCTAGGAGTTTTGATGAAAAGACAGCAAGCCCACACTTTTCTTCTTGGAAAGTGCTCCATGGGAGTATTGATGTCCACCAGGCAGCCTGAGCCCTCAGCTCGCCTTAAAAGTTTTGCCCATGTTCAGCCACAGGGAATTCTCAATGCCTCCGTAATCAAAGACCTAGATCAAGTGATAGAAGCTGCATTCCTTCTTCTTGGAAAGTGTTAAAAATGCCCTTCATCTCCTTTTAGAAATGTGTTATCACTGTCCCTTTTTAAATACTACATTACCCGGAAATTATACAGGTAGGCCACTAAAAGGTGACTCTGGTTCTATCTGGTTCCACTCATTCATTCATTTCATTCATTGGGCACTTTCCATATGCTCTGGATGCCATCTAAGTCTCTGAGGATAAAGTAATGACTGAATCAGACCACAGTTAATGCCCTCGGGAAGCCCCCAGACAACCTTGAAATCTTTAAGAGCAATGGAAAAATAATAAAGCCTTATAATTTTATTTTTGGTTGGAGGAAAGTGTTAAAATTTGCAATTATTTTTATTGGGAAAGGCAATAAATCCTTCAATTAAAGACACACAACATAAATTTGTAGGGATGTCAGAAATTAGAATAAGGGCTTGCCCTTTATTTCTACCATGTTATTAGGACCATATAACCATGGTCTAGACTAAAGTTGATTTTATTACACACTGCAGCTCCTGAAATGTCAAGGATTAAGTTTCACGGGCTCTTAACTAAAGAAAAACTTCCCAGCAGCAGCTGATACAGCCTCCTTTAAATCTATAAATCTGGCTTATCTACCCAGATCAGAAACATATATGGTACCCGCATGGAATGATTCAGTGTGAGCATAATATACACTAGGGGGAGAGAGTTCACTGTGGTAACTGACAGAGAGCATCTTAAGAGTCTCACAAAAGTCTCCAAACTTCCTCGAAATTTCAAGTCTTCAGTGGTATTTACCTGCATCAGAACTTTCATACTTCTGTTATGAAGACTAATCTTCAGACTTATTAATGCTCCAGAGTGACAGCAGGAGGCTGCCAAATGACAAATGTAGAGAATTTGTTTTAGGAGGCATTATGTGTAACTGCATTTAGGAGAAAACTAGATTAGCAAAGATTTTAGGCAGATTCTTTCACACACACACACACACACACACACACAACCTGGCAAGGAATCTTGACGAAGTCATCAAACCGATACCAAGTTTAACATACTTACATTAGTCTTATAAACACAATTCGGCAAAAATGACGGTATTGCAAAACCAAGGTTTGGAAAAGGAGGGTAACTCCTCCTTACCTACTATGAAGGCAGGAGGGAGAGTTGAAAGGGCAAGCTAAAGACAAACTGGGAAAGAGCTATTGCAGGCTTAAAAACTGGGAAGGAACACCGGAGACTGGGGTTGGATGATAAGGAGGCAGCAGAAACCACCCACAAAAACTCTGACCAGCGGCTCAGTGTGAGCCTTGAAGGAACAAGATGACGCCTAACAGCCCACAAACCAGAGGAAGGCCTGCACAGGAAGTGGAGAGGAAAGGTGCAGAGCTATGGACTCCCGCACAGGATGAAGCCAGTCCATGTGAGGTTCGAGAAAACCAAGAAGGCAATACAAGCATCAGAGTGCTTCCTTATGTCATTAACTCAGGACCACATCCTGATTTCACACAACATGGGACCATAAGAAAGCCATACAAACTGGGGTCATTTTTGAAAACATGTCACAGACAATCAGCACCCCCTTGGAGTACTTTGCTGGCTGGATCCCACTGAGGTGAGCGATTTGACGGGAAGCGTCCAGTTTCCCAGAAAAATGAGACAAACAGCTTGACTTGACAAGTAGCATGAAGTAGCATAAAGAGCTTCCCCAGACAGTGCCAGAGAATTTGGTGCCAAAAGCCTGAGGTGGTTATTAGAAAATGGTTACCGCCCCTGATTGGCTGACTACAGCCTCTTCATCACCAGAAAAAAGCCACGGCAGAATCCAGCCAAAGCAATCACCGCTCCCTTGGGAAGCATTCGCTGTTCACCGTGAGCTCTTGCTAACATCCCTGCTGTTTGCAAAGTGGCGAGACAGGGCAGTGACAGCAATTCCTGTCGTCAGTTAAGGAGAGATTGCCCAGTGGGATTTTAACTTTTAATTGGATTTCAGCCACGCTGTTTCCTTTGGTTACTTATCAGCTGGGAATCCTGTGGCGCCAAATTCAAGTGCAGTTCCCTTCCACAGTCTTCAGAGCAGTATGGAGGAAGAAAAATTGCCAAGGGGTCAGAACACCCCAGCTCTATCCCTAATCAGCTGCAAGGCCTTTGGCTCAGTCAAGTTGCTTCTTCTCTGTGCCCCCTATTCCTTTAGTTATAAAATAGGAAATATAAAACCCACCTCACAGGGGTGCCTGGGTGGCTCGGTCGGTTAAGCATCCAACTTCGGCTCAGGTCACGATCTCGCAGTCCGTGAGTTCGAGCCCCGCGTTGGGCTCTCTGCTGACAGCTCAGAGCCTCGAGCCTGTTTTGGATTCTGTGTCTCCCTCTCTCTCTGCCCGTCCCCTGTTCATGCTCTGTCTCTCTCTGTCTCAAAAATAAATAAATGTTAAAAAAATTTAAAAAAATAAATTAAATTAAAAAATATAAAAAATAAAACCCACCTCACATGCTTATAAAATCGGAGAGAACAGATGAGCAAAAGGTTACAGAAGGTATAGCATATAAACTTACATATGTGTGTATGTGTGTGTGTACATACAACTTTTTCAAAAATATTTTTATTTATTTTTGAGAGAGAGAGAGAGAGAGAGAGAGAGAGCACGAGGTGGGGAGGGGCAGAGAGACAGGGAGACACAGAATCTGAAGCAGGCTCCAGGCTCTGAGCTGTCAGCACAGGGCTGACATGGGGTTCGAACTCGTGAACTGCAAGATCATGACCTGAGCTGGAGCCAGACGCTTAACTGACTGAGCCACCCAGGCGTCCCTGTATGTACAACTTTTTTAATGTTTTCCAATTGCATGAAAGAGAAGTGTAGATTGACCAAGCACCTGAGTAAATTAAGTGATACAGTAAAACCTTGGATTGCAAGTAACTTGTTCTGTGAGTGTTCCACAAGACGAACAAACATGTCTAATAAATTTTAACTTGATAAATGAGTGATATCTTGCAATACGAGTAGTATGTGACGCCGACAGTCACATGATCACAACTGAGCCAATGGTTCTTCTCTCTCTCTCTCTCTCTCTCTCTCTCTCCCTCCTGCTGAGGGATTGTGGGTGATTGTCAATGCAATGTCACATTTCTGTGAAATCCTCAAAAGGAGGCAAAAGCAAGTGTCATTGGATAGGTTCCTTGTTAAAGTTGCATGAAAAGAGAAAGATTCCATTGAGCCAATAGATAGCAGTGATTCCGTTAATGATAGTGAAAGTCGTCCTACATAATAACCCTCTTCTCTCGTCTCCCTCACACCAGCCACGAAGGTTTTCAAAGGTAAGTGCAGGTTAATTTGCTTATTTTTCTTTATATTTTGTATTTTTTATTATTTTATATTACATTACAGTGATCATTTTTATATGAATATTTTTGGGTTGTGAAGGAATCACCTGAGTTTCCATCATTTCTTATGGGGAAATTCGCTATGATATACAAGTGCTTTGGATTGCAAGCATGTTTCCAGAACAAATTCTGCTCACAAACCAAAGTGTTACCGTACAGACAATCTAGGTATTTTAGAACAAACATGCCACCCTTGGTTTTAGGGGAAAAGACAGTTGTCTAAATTGTTCAGACCATTTTTCTTCTCTAAGTCTTTGTCATGGAGTCTACAGAAGACTGACTTTCGTGATTGCGAAGAGGTCAGAAACCAAGTATTATGAGGGAAAAGCAGGAAGAGCAACTGATTATTAAATGTTTACTACATGCTGGCCAATCTGTGAGGTCCTTTACAGATATTATTTCACTTCGTCTTCATTACAATCCCGTGAAATACGTATTATTTAATAACATTATACAGCCTAAGCTTATGAGCAAATGTATCATCTGAACTGATATTGAAATTAAAATCTGTCTCACTCTGGGGCTTCATCTGAATTAGAGCCATTCTAGCTCCCCATGAAGGAAACTATGTTTCTCTTTTGTCTCTGCTTGAGGCTTTGGCATTTTTTTAATTTTAATGCTTGATTTATTTTTGAGAGAGAGACAGAGACAGAATGCAAGCAGGGGAGGGGCAGAGAGGTGGGGAGACACAGACTTTGAAGTAGGCTCCAGGCTCTGAGCTGTCAGCCCAGAGCCCGACGTGGGGCTCGAACCCATGAACCATGAGATCTTGACCTGAGCCGAGGTTGGACGCTCAACCTACTGAGCCACTCAGGTGCCCTGAGGCTTTGGCATTTTGCCTTGCTATTAAATGTTGGACCATGTGCTCCAGCTGGTCTGTGGGTCAGTCCCTATGTGGCCATTCACGAAAGAGCAGACAGTTACTGGAGGGTGACGTGGGGGAGCGGTGTGAAAGAAAAGCTCCCAAAGGAGGAGACAAAGAAGCTTCGTGAGTAAAGCACCTATGGGACCCAGTTCTGAAGGGCAGCATTTCTTGGGTAAATGCCCAAGGAATTTTCTTACATTCTCTTACAGGAATTCTCTTACATTTTCTTACAGGAAGAAATTTTCTTACATTCTCTGGTCATTCCACTTAGATAAAAACTACCCTTCAGATGTAGCAATGAGCTGTTTTGTAAATTTATCCAATTAGGATTAATGTCTAAAAAGTTGTTTCCTCTCTCCACCCACTCCATCAGGTGGTTGTTTTGGGGTTAGATACGTTCCAAATAGGCATATAATTTTTGTCATAAAAAGAAGTATTGACTCAGGAAAGTGTCTAATATGCTTCACCAGAATGCTCTAACCCTAGAAGAACTTCACAGCATATTAGCTTAGTTAGAAAGTATTTAGAAACACCAATTGGGATGATTTAAACAATAGCATTTTAAAAGTGGAGTAATAGTAATATCTGAAGAGCTGATATTTGTTGAGCCTTCACACAATGAAAAGCACAGTATTACACCTCTTACCCACATTATTTCTTTTGGCTTTTGCAATATCCCTATGAAACAAGCACTGTTAGGATTCTCATTTTCAAATAAGATTAAGTTTGTCATCAATATTTCTCATTGTCAAAATGCTCACCAAAGTGACAAAGGAGGGTAGAGTTGAGGCTAAAGCAATGGAACATTTTCACATATCCACCCCTTCCAGCCTCCCCACTTTTCCAGTGTTCTCCCAAATATCTTATTCCGTCACCCAAGGCAGTCCAAAAATCCATTCATTTGTCCTACTGCTTTGCTGAAATGGATTGCTGACTCAGTATATTTCATGAAATTATCCCCAAAAGAGCCAAAAACAAAACAAAACAAACACAGAAAAACCTTAAAAGAAGCAAGTAAAGACAATTAACTGAAAAGGACTTGACAATGAACCATTACTCCAAGAAAAGGGTATATGCAATTTATGACATTGATTGTGAAACCTAATAATCCAATGGAGAATCCTAATGACCAGACTTGCCCCATAAGCAGTCTTTTTCAAGCAATTCAATAAAATTATTCCACTGGAGTTATACAAAAGACAAGTAAAAAAAGAGATTCTGTTGAGAAATGCAGGATCAGGAGAGTTAGGCCAATATGATGAGCCAATATGGTATGTGTCCTTTGGCCGACTCCCTCACCCGTTAGGGCCTGACCCAGCTGAGAGATTTCCTACCAGCATCAACCTTAGAGGTACACAACCTGGGGCAGTGAGGTTAGTACAGAAAGACATTTACAGGATGATAGTGACAAGCTAATTGTTGATGAAATCCAGCTCTAAACTATACCCAGTAATCTACATCATCCTTGGGTTTCCAACATAATATTTGTTCATCTAGCATCTAAGCACAGAAAAGCTGTATCTCAAAATCTCCTTAAAGGGAAAATATTTAGGAGGAAGTTATATAGCAGGACCCTGTTTCTTTTCCACTGTTGTTGTTACTAATTGGCTATGTTTTATAATATACTTTCTTTGATGAAGACAGTATGAATCATAAAATGATATAAGGAATTTTGTACGATTTAACCTGAGCTATAAGAATCATAATAAATAATAATTATGATACATTTTAGCATCTGTAATGCAGTGGGTACAGCTGTTCTAGATGCTCTGCTCACTTCATACTTGCACTTGGCTAATCCATCACACGTGGTAAGTGCTGCAGCTCATCAGTTCTTGGAAGCATGGACTTGCAACAGTGGTGAAAGACTGTCTCTCTGATGCCAGAGTCAAAGTTAAACCTCAGAAATAACTGCTTCTTTCTCACCAATTCACCAGCAGCCAAATTTTTCCCTCTAAAACTTGTGAGAATGAAATACTTATAGCAGCATATAAATGAATGCAAACATTCAGCGTCTCCTTTATATATGGTTGCTGCAACCAAAGACATATACATAACTGTAGAGATTGTGCAAAACTTTAGCACAGAAAAAAAATAAGGAAAAGAGAAGAAAAGGGAAGAGAAGAGGGAAAGGAGGGGATGGGAGCTTGGGCAAAAAAAAAAGGAGATAAAAAGACTCTTTTCTCTCCCAGTTCGTTTTATGTTTACTTGTGTGATAAATTTACCTGCATTGCTTACATTTTATCTGTATGATAACTCTGGAGGTAATGTGAATCACCTTCATTTCTCAGAAGAAGAAATTGGTGCTCAAAATAGTGACATAGGCCACACCAGTGAAAAGTGTCAATTCCAGGATTTGATCCTAGGTTGCTATGATTTTTAAAATACCCACTCTCTTTCATTGTATCTCATTACCTCTCTTCCCAAGGGAAACCTCCTTTAATGCAGCTTTCCATTATTTAGGTGCTGATAACATATCTGAAGCCAATAAGACAGAAGTCTTTTCCTTGATCTCTACATCTGAACAAGAATGAGGTTTATTCTTCTTCTCAGCAAAAGAGAAACTGGATGTAGGAGAAAGAAGAGGCAGATGTTAATCCTGTGATTTGGCTTTGACCCAAACATAGCAGGTATTTCCTAATCCCCCTTCCTAGACACCTTTATCACCATGGACAGTGTATGGAGTGGAGAAATACATCGAACATGATATACCTGTACTTGATAAATAGAATACAATAGCTCTACCTTTTCATTGAGTACAGATGTCTACTTGAAACCTAAGCACCACATCTTCCTACATTTTTCCTCCTCTTGAAGCAGCTATCTATACAGAGTCAAGTCTGCAAGACAACCTTGGGAGTTCCTTGAAGGGCAGGCAGTCTAGGGGTTTAAAAGTACATGGGCTTTCATATCATATCTGGGTTCAAATCCTGGATCCATCATTGATGTGGCCTTGGAAGCACCAATTGATTTTACTTCTCTGATCTTTCTGTGGTTCCTCAGTCTCTTAAATGGGGATAGTATCTTATGGAGTTGCTATTAAAATTAAACAAAATGATGTGCATAAAATTCCTAGCATGGTGCTTAAGACATAATAAGAGTCAGTACATTTTTCTTGAATTATTGCTCTGATCCGGCTCAATAAAACTCTACTTTGAGGTAGCTCTAAGGGAATCATTCTGATGGCTCCTATTTGCTACAGGGAAATTTGTCTGGAAGAAAAGAAGCTGTTCAAAGAAGCTGAGAACTTTCTCAAGAAACCTGAGCTATTGAAGTTGTCCCAAATTTGTTTCCTAAGTTCTAAGGCCAGGGAAAACAAAATTTCAGTCTATTAAATATGTAATATTTAATCTAGTCTATAAATTCATGTTAGGTCCAATTTGTGACACTGTAGTATAGCACTGGATTATTGCATGTATATATAAAATATTGTTAAATGAATGTGCATGGTGATTTATGAAGATTTTAAAGAGCTTGGACCACAATTTTGAGGAATTTACATCATGATAGAACTTCATACTGTTGTATCTTCACTTTTATAACATATTGTTAAGTCTATACGGCTTATTTAACACCAAGATCTTGGTGAAGAATATAACCTCCAAGAATGACTTCAGACTTTAAACGAACTACTTTCTGACCTACACTGTGACAAAGAGGCTGTGCATTTTACTACATCTTCCATCAAAACCACAGCTACCCCCAGAACCCAACAATTACTGCTCCCCAAACCTATTCCACTTATTAAGGATTGACAGGTGAAAAAAAATGATTGACTAATGTAATGAAGCTAAGTTATCTGTACATTTGCTGAGACAGTACAAGCTAGAGAGGTTATAGCAGTGACTCTGGGTGAGACCACCAGAAGGTTTAAATCCCACCCCACCACTAATTTAGCAGGGTGGAGCTGAATGAATTCAACTCTCTAAGCCTCCATTTCTACACCTACAAAATCTAAACAAATTCAAAATGGTGATGAGGTCATTCAATTAGATTAGATATTTTGATCAGTGTTTCATCTAATATAGAAGAAATGCTCCATACAATAGCTACCCAACGCCAGAATACAGACCATTCATTTTCACTTTATAAATCTACCCATGTTTCCTTTCTCCCTTTTTAAAAATCTACATATTTTTCCTTTCGCTTTTAGTCCTACAGTGTTATTTGGGTTTGTGAAACCCACTTAAATCTTTTGTGGAAGGAGATCAGGTATTAAGAGAAAAGCATGCACAGGTAAATAAATAATATTGAAAATAGTATTTAAGTATAAAAATAATATTACAAATATAAAAATAATATTTTTTTCTAGTTCTTTCATCAAAGAACAACTCTCTGAGTATTGAGTTTGTGAAATGTATGTGCAGTGGGGATCATCTGGCACTTTCTACCTTGAATACAAGTGCTCTTCTCAGGAAAGGACCAGGAGGGTTGTGTGAGGACACTAACCAAATATACTCAGGCACCTTTGGCCTTCAAACCTCTTTTCCCAGACAAGATAAAAAATGTGGGCGCAACATTTCCACTCTAACTGACTCATTTGGCAGAAAAAGATGTCCGGATGCCAGGAGGAATCGGAAGGGGGGAAAAAAAACTGGCGGAGGAAAAAGGTGCCGGAAGGAGGGGGAGGTAGATGAACCGTGTCACATTTCATCAAGCTATAAAAACACCCATCTTGAGAATTAAAAAGGAGGATGCATTGACCTTCACAGATAAAAATAGGGCCCTGGAAATAGGCTGATTCTTAAAGTATACCTCACACCAAAAAGTGTTAACCATCAAAGTGTTTTTGTAACAAATCACTATGCTGCAATTCAGTTATCTACAGGATAATAACAAAGACTATGTGAACCGACATGGGAAAGCCACTGGTAAAACCTCCAAAACATTCATGTTCAAATATACTAACAAATCCAAAGCTGCACTTTGATTAGACTGCTGTGAAAAATGATCACAGTACGGTTACACATATGTCCAGAATCATCATATTGTATATATTAATTGTGTGCAGTTTTTGTATACCTATATGTCAAGAAACCTTGAGGGAAAAAAGAAAAATAATCAGAGTAATTGTTTGGTAATTTAATTATGTGAAATCACTAGCATAGTTTAATCTTTTTCTAAGCATCTTATAATTCTAGCTAATTTGTTCCATAATAATCGATCCAGATCAATCGATCTTACAATTGAGGTAAGATGTAAATTGATCTGGACCAATTTTCTTACAGCTCCTGTCATTTATGTAGATGTCCAATTAAAATATTTAATCAACATAGTCCATGCACCTTAGGGTTTTCATCTTTTTAGGTCTGGCCATTCTCAAATGGAGTCTATGCCCAGAATACATAAACGTGACAAGGGACAGCATACTCTTCCAGCTATTTGAGTCTCAAATACACTGTCTGACACTTTTACAGGGAAGATGAGTAATGGAATGCTAAATGAGGTTTAAGTACCTAGAAAGTTTATGTCAAAGAAGAATGAAAAGGCAGGTTTATGGGGTATATCATACCTTTTAGGTAGTTGAAAAATGATTACTCAATACCAAGGAAGTACATGGCACACTGACAAAATTGCAGGGCGGGAAACAAACATGGTTTGTCCTCAGAGCCATCATATATGGTTCAGAGCCACCAAAATTCAGGCATGCAAATAAAAACAAGTGCATGTCGTGGGCTTTATGATGAAAATATTAGTTATGAAAACACAAGGAAATTTTTCAGAATCATTGCTGTTTCAACCTTTTTCTCTCTGTAAAGGGAGGGAGCTGTCTTTGGTCCTGTAGGTCTCTTCCAGCATTAATACTTTGAGATAATATGTTTATAAAAATATTTATTTCACTATTTTTTAGCAGAGACCTAGGAGAACTTTGTCTTTAATAAGTTAGGCTCTTATGCCAAAGAGCGCAAAGGCTTTTGAACAAATGCCACGGTTCAGCAGGACAAAGATATTCTTGCTGATTAGCAACTAGAGAAACAGAATACCAAAAACTAAAGAAAAGAAAATGTGTTTTAATCAGATTTCTCTCACTTGATCCTGCATCCTTAGAATGGGTACAATTACACTAACATGCTTTTTTGGGGATTATTATTTTTTTTAATTAATAAATCTATTTGAGGGGCGCCTGGGTGGCTCAGTCGGTTAAGCGTCCGACTTCAGCTCAGGTCACGATCTCACAGTCCGTGAGCTCGAGCCCCGCGTCAGGCTCTGGGCTGATGGCTCAGAGCCTGGAGCCTGCTTCCGATTCTGTGTCTCCCTCTCTCTCTGCCCCTCCCCCGTTCATGCTCTGTCTCTCTCTGTCTCAAAAATAAATAAAAACATTAAAATAAATAAATAAATATATTTGATTAAAAAGTTTTTCAATCTGCCACCATCACGCTCTAATTTACATGAAATAATCAAATGTGAAATCTCAGTCAAGTAAAGAAAAGAACAAAAACTAAAACGTTATGGCACATGTTAGTTACAGCTGCCCTAAGTACGATGAAAGTTCACTTCTACTCTTACCTCTTTCTTGCTCTTTTGCCTCACATTTCTGTTATCTGCATGCCTGCAAGAGAGCAAAGATTAAATAAGATAAAATTAAATGACACATGTAAAGCCTTCAGTAAATACTAGCTTTGTGACCATTGCCTATGACTATTATCATTACTTATGCATTTTATTTTTTCCGCCATTCTTCACTCTCAAAGGTGGCCCTACTTTTGTAAAGCTTCCCAAAGTATATGTGTTGTGAGAGCACTTGAGAATATTTGGGGATGCATACAGACAATACATATATAATTTAATAATCTTATATTTACATTAAAGTATATTTGAAAATTATATACCCAGCACATCAACCTGGTGATTTTAAAGATACTATTTTTTAATGTTCATTTATTTTTTGGAGAGAGAGAGAATGTGTGTAAGAGCAGGGGAAGGGCAGAAAGAGGGATAGTGAGAACCCCAAGCCAACTCCACACAGTCAGTGCAGAGCCCGACATGGAACTTGATCCCGTGAACCATGAGATCATGACCTGAGCCAAAATCAAGAGCCGGAGGCTTAACCGACTGAGCCACCCAGGCGCCCTAAAAGATACTACTATTAAATAAATTTAATTAAGCTGAAATCGTAGTATATTTACAGAGTCATAACAGCATAGGTGGTATGTGAATATAGCAAAAATTATGAAGATGGTATGTGAACAGCTGAAGTTTGGGAAGCAATTAACTAAAGCACCAAATATTTGCTTTCACAGTCTAAGGAGCAGAGGAGTAGTGTCACATTTTGAAAGAGGCAAATGTTTTACCTCCTAAATTATAAGTTACTTAAGGGGAAATTCAGTCTCCACCTAGGTGAGTAGTAATATGTGCTCAACAACTGAATGCTGCATAGATTTGAAGATCATTGAAACTGTATGTATGTGTATGTGTGTGTGCATATAATGGCAAAGTGGCTATTGGACACAGTGGAGTCAGGGTACAACAGGGAGGGTGGGGTTTACTCTGAACTCACAATGACAGATGAGCTGGTCTTCATTTTATGTGTTGAAATCTATAAATACATTTCTATGCTATATTTCCAAAGAACATTTGTGCTCTTTCTGCTTTTTAAAGACAGAAATAAAGATTTAGATTACTGAGCTCTGTCAATAGTAAAATTTCCCACTGACTATTATAATTATTCATTTATAAGTTCTAGAAGGCAGGAAATGTCTGGCTCACTATTGTATTTCTAGAGCCCAAGACAGTGCCTGACACGTTATAGGTTTTCACTAAATATTTGTTGAATGAATGAATTTATAAATGAATGCTTTAGTCTCCAGAAGCAGAAGAAGGAGTTTGGGGGAGGAAATAAGAAAGAGAACTTTTGAGACCCAAAGTCAAGCCATTTATTTCATAGCCTCTTCTGCATACCAAGCCCAGCAATGAGACAGCCAAGCGGTGATCTCACCTGCAGAACCTGCTGGGCCAGTCCAGTGAGCAAGTGAGGTGAGTCCTTACCACTCATGTGTCAAACACAGTCAACCTGGCTAATAGATTCTCAGAAGTACACTGTGATTGCTCTCTCTATCCAAATTGGCCCTGGTGCACTGCATCTAATTATCCACCATGGAATTTGGCCAGTACAATGAGATTATGGTATATTGAGAAATTTGAACTTTAACCACACATAAATAAAAGCACAGGGATCAGGGCCACTCCTTATTACTTCTGTGTGATTCTCAAAACAACAAAAAATTTTTTTTTCAAAAAGAAAAAAAGTTGCTTAGGAGTCTGTGAGTTTTCAACTAGAGGGAAATATAAGTCACATTGATTCAACTTTTAATGTAAACTCTCTTTCAAATGCTTTTAAAATAATTTAAATTTATTGAATAATAACATCTGGAATCTAAATAAAACTCAGTACCCTGTGTTGATCTTCAAAAAAAAAAAAACTCGTTAGATGCAGAGAAAGATACAAAATAAGTAAAATACAGTCCCCGGTGCTGACTTTTTCAGTCAGATTTCAACTGAAGTAGTTCAAAGCCCTAAGAAAATGTTCTCCTTTATCTCTCAGCAATAGATGCAGGAAGGTTAATTCTTTCCAATTTACAGTAGAAGGTCACCATGCACATTATCACATGTCCATAGAGTCTTAATGTTCCTTTTTAAGCAAATTTTCCCGGGAAAGAAAAATGGTCTCAGGGTTATATGCTATGTGGTATTCTCAAGCTTTCTGGGTACAGCTGGGCAAAGTCCTCTCTATAAGCAAACCAGAGGCTGATCAGAGTTTTCTTCACTTTAAAAAATGGCTTACAGTAGGATCCCAACAGCTAGACAATTTCCACAGCACATTACACTTTTGCCCACAAGTCTTCACAATCATGCCTACTGAAGAGGGTCAGGTACACGTGTAACATTTATTCTCCTCACCATCTCAGAACTGACCTGTTGCCTTTAATCTTCTCTCATTTCCTTTCCTCCTCCAAATATATCCCTTTTTTCTTGCACTGAAGGACACCACTTTGCAACATGCCTTCTTATCTCTGTCTTATGTCTTATGCCATCAACGTCTCTGGTACATTTGTTTTCTGTTTTCATGGGAAATTCTGCCTTGACAGAGAGCTGTTTAATGGGAGAGAGGGAGTGGTATAAAACCACAGGAGCGACTAGAAAAGTCACAGAGAGCAAAGCTGATTTTACTGGCAGTGAGAAATGATAGATAGAATGCTGGATGGAAATCAGAAAACCTAGGTTTTGGTTCTGGCACCAACGATTACTTTGTGGCCTTGGAATTTAGGGAACTTCTTGAGAATTTCAGTTTCCTCATCTACACAATTGGCATGCTCATTTGGAACGCCTGGGTGGCTCATTCGGTTAAGCATCTGACTCTTGATCTCAGCTCAGGTCTTGATCTCAGGCTCATGAGTTCAAGCTCCACGTTGGACCCCATGCTGGGTGTAGAGCCTACTTAAATACACACACACACACACACACACACACACACACACACACACTCACATATATAATAATTAGCCTGCTCTTCACGGCCCTGTCTACCTAACAGAATTGACAATAAAATTTAAGCAGACTGCAGGAGCTTTATGCTGCATTAATTTATAAACTGTATGTCTCTGTAGCACATGAGATGTGGTGGTTGATGATGTTAGACACCCAGATGCAAAGGAGGCACTCATGCACACCAACTGTCCCCAGTCTCATGTCTACTCTTGCTTGGACTGGACTAACTTGGGAAAATTTTGCAGTTCATTCCTGAGGGTA
This sequence comes from Acinonyx jubatus, assembly GCF_027475565.1. Lineage (NCBI taxonomy): Eukaryota > Metazoa > Chordata > Mammalia > Carnivora > Felidae > Acinonyx > Acinonyx jubatus. The sequence continues at coordinate 47,527,699 of NC_069391.1, forward strand.
CAAGAAATTCATACATATGAACATTCCTACCATCTTTAGATCTAGTCCAGAGAGTTAGCTTCATAAAGCTTCTCCCAAGCCTGCTTTATGGACCTGGTGCTGACCATGACCTCCTTTCAACCTATAAGTACTGTCCACACCCCCAGCTGCAGTCTGGCTCTTGTGAGCATCTGGACTAGACAAGAACTGAGTAGGGCGATGGCTCTGGTATTAGACTAGCTTCGGTTCAGACACTGGCTCTATAATGAAGTAGCTTTGACACCTTAAACTTGTTATTTAATTTCTCTGAGACTCCATTTCCTAACTTGTATGGAGAAGACACTAATAGCTACATTGTAAAGAGATGGAACAAATAAAAAACAATAAAGCTTTATTAGAGCCCAAGAGCTAAAAGTAATAGACATCACAAATATGGATAATTAGAATTGTCCAGATATTTAAGCTGTAGGCTTTTATTTTTTTTAATGTTTTTTTATTTAAATGTTTCTTTTTTTTTAACGTTTATTTATTTTTGAGACAGAGAGAGACAGAGAATGAACAGGGGAGGGGCAGAGAGAGAGGGAGACACAGAATCTGAAACAGGCTCCAGGCTCTGAGCCGTCAGCACAGAGCCCGATGCGGGGCTCGAACTCAAGGCTGGTGAGATCATGACCTGAGCCGAAGTCGGATGCCTAACCGACCAAGCCACCCAGGCGCCCCTGTAGGCTTTTAAAAATAAAAGATTTCTGGGGCACCTGGGTGGCTCAGTCAGTTGAGCATCTGACTTCAGCTCAGGTCATGATCTCACTGTTCATGAGTTGGAGCCCCACAACAGGATCTGTGCTGACAGCTCAGAGCCTGGAGCCTGCTTCAGATTCTGTGTCTCCCTCTCTCTCTCAAAAGGTGGTTGAGGGCCCCCACTCACACTCTGTCTCTCTCTCTCTCTCTCTCAAAACTAAATAAACATTAATAAAAAAATCTTTTAATAAAAGATTTTAAAGATTGCAATTAAAATAAGACACATTTGTGCCTTCTTTGAGCTCAGAGCTCTTGAATAGATTATCAAATCTGCACTGGTACAGTAATTAAGCCTAACAAGTACTTAATTACTTTTTAATAATTAAATAAGTAAATAATTGAATGAATGAGTTGAGTGAGTGAGTGAACGAATAAATGAATGAATGAATTCTACTGAAGTTGTTTGGAGAAATGTTCAATTTCACATCTCTCCTCTAGGTGGCGAACTGAAACTTCCTACGGTGTATTGTGTTTCCTGTGTCTTCCACAATTGACATGAAAATTGTACTAAAAAAATCTATGATTTAATGTCTGTCATGGTGTAGAAGTAAGAAACCATTAGTGTATTTTTTCCCAAAGTTATCTCTTTATTGTTACATCTTTATGCTTCTCGTCAAGAAAAAATTGTTTATAGAAAGTCATTAAGAAATATGATTGTGTAAGTACTCTAAAGAAACTGAATTGTGCAAGAGACTTTTCAAAGCACTTCTGCAAGCTTGCTGTGAGTTCTTTCCATTTCGTGGTGTACTCTTACGAAAACACTGTTTTGTCCAAAGTTTTTTATTTTCCTAGGGTGTTCATTCTCCTCTAAATCTGGGGAAGAATAAAAATAATTCTCCTAGCAATGACTTTTTTTAAACTAAGTGTCAAATATGCATTTTTTTCTTCTAGATTCACTGTGACGTGACAGTGACAGATAAAATTAAATAAGAGCTGAATGCATTATCCTGTAAATTGAGTAGAGAAGAACAATCAAATGAGATAAATCAGTCCAAATACATTGCTTTAATTTTCCTTCAAGTCAGGATATGAGTTCCCTGAATGATTTAAATAATGTCCCCCAATCCCACTTCCCTTTGCGATGACATAGTCTATATTTTCTTATACAGGAAATATGACTCGAAAATATCTTAGAGTGCCATGAAAGCTGAAGGACAAAGCTAAAATCCACCTAAGAGCACACCAAACAGGATCAACAAGAATCGAAGATGCCTGTCCTGTTTCAAAAGCAAGGGGAGGAGGTGAGTAAAAGGAACAATGACATGTTATAGCCCAAGAGCTAAAATTAAATGCATGTAAACAATTCTTGTTGGAACTAGAAGCCAAACCAGGTAAAGAGTTCTTTCTTGCCAAAACATGCCAGGAGAAGAGTCACCTAGCATTGAGACATGGCTACTGACAGAAATGAGGTTAATACTGGCCGATCACAGGGGATTCTGAACTTGCATGGCAGCTCTTAAAAGGTGGCATATACCTAAAGCCCGTATTTCTTTTTTATCCTATCCAAAAAGCTGAAAGCCACTTTGTTCAGATACCGGAATCTGAGTGAGAATTGTAGCTTATGTGTAAATATTTCTCCAACACACATTTCTTAAGCAACAACTCTGAGCCAGGCCCTTGAATAATGCAGAGATGAATAAGGCATGGTCCCTGCCCTCAGACATGTACACACATAATTATATGAGATTAATCAAGGGAGAGGGAGAGAAAAAAAAGGAGCTAAGGCCAAACTGGTATGTTGATGTGAGAGTATGGAAGGTCCCATTCCACGGTTAGGTTAGTGGCAACTTGTCTGACCAGAATCCAAACATAGCAGTAGTTTTTGTGAATTTCTAGTTAAACCCATCCTTCTGGGACTTTGATGCAGCTAAAGCTATGGAAACAGACCTGGAAATAGGGAGATAGAAGCACCTAAAAAAACCTTTCCAAAGGCATCACAGGCTTGTTTCATAAGATCATTCCCAAAGGTGTGCAAGAAGCCAGAGGAGTTACAGAAGAAAACACCATCCATTTAATCAGCATATTATTCCTAACTTTGTCATGAGCATGCAACCCTAAACCTTTCTAAGTAAACTAAGTATAACCATTAATAGAGGAGTATAAATAAATCATAGAATATCGCATATAGTAATTTTAAGAGAATGATGTGGCTCTAGAATAGAAATGTCTCCATATGTACAAAAATGAAAGAAAACAGCCAGGGGGAGACAATTTGGGCTATAAACTTGCCTTGCGACTTGATATAATTTAGTCTTTTTCTGAAGGTTAAGTAAAAGCAGAAAATGACACAAATATCTTAATAAAGTATGAAATATGATGTATTCTTTACTTATCACTATTATGTTATGCTTCCAGAATCATGATGATTTAAAATGAATTTTGTATTTAAAATGTTTTTGGTGTTTGGACTGTTATTTTACCTACAAAAAACACATTTTGTCTTGAAATGCAGTGTGTGAAGATTTTTAATACCATCCCTAAATATTACTATGTTGTTTTTGGCCCTTTCTCTATAGCCACTTTTGCAAGCTAACACATATTTAAAGTCTTTAGTCCAAATAGCCCATGCACACTTCAATTTCAATTCAAAGAGAGAAAAGTAAATTTTGACCTAACTTGTATTATTAATTTGATCCTATCCCCATATCAGCCCAAGGCAGATCTGTTATCATTTGTCTTTCCTCCTCATTACAAGAAAAGAAAAAGAAAAGGAGAAAAGTTGGAAAGCGGCTCAGTAAAAGAAAGAAAGGACTGACCACCCCTTCCGATAGCAGGAACTGAAAGTTGTCTGTTACCTGTAACCCTTCGGTTTATGGTAAGACAATAACCCAGGCCCTGTGGCTTCTGCTTTACTGCGATTGTTCCATCTTTTCCCTTAGTGAAAAATTCTCTTTGAGTAAGTTCTCTTCAATGACTCAGGCCCTCTAGATATGGTAATAGTTTCCTCCCCTAGGGAAAATTTTGAATACAAAAGCCAGAGTCTTCCTTCTTTGAGCCAAACTCCCCTCTAGAAATGAGGCAGAACATCACAGAAAGAAAGCTCCTGTGGCCTGCTGAGGATGCGGGGCACAGCCCCACAGCTCCAATCAGCCAGTGACCTTTCACAAGAAGACAAACACACAGAGAAGCACCGCCACATTGGTGCCAGCGTTACACAAGCACAGCAGGTGCATCCACGCCCTTCTGGTGCCACAGCCTGAGGTGGACACACCCAGCCTCTCCCACTCATGGGGCCACCCGGGCTTGTCTGAATTCAAATCAGTAGAAGCTCATTGCCATGGGGATATAGGTGAGATCTAGGTTTGATGCCAATCAACATATGCATGATTGCCCAACAAGGAAAATAAAGAAGTAAAGCAAACATAGGCACCCATATCTATACAATTCTTTTAAAAAGGACTTGAAGTACAAAAGCTAAAACCAAGAGAGAATGGTATTAGCTCAGTAAGTATGAAATAGCACCAACACTCTCTAAAACAATTTTCTAATCGCAGCAGAACAATCTTCAATGATGAACCAGCAAAACACAGTTTCCACTGCCTTCAATAGCACTTTTTGGTTTACTATAAATACATTAGTTAGACTACACGACCAGCCAAAAAACCTACAAGAAATTAAAATAATAGTGTTGTAATGATGATGATAATAACTACAGTTACCATTTATTAAACACTTATTAGGTGCCAGTGTGCTATATTTTAGCTACATAGCTTAATCTTTGTAACAGTCTTAGAAGTAGATTTTATTATCCCTATACAGATAATGAAACTCTATCACATCTAAAATAAATATCTTTTCCCAAAATACCCAGCTAAAGTGAAAGTGCCATAATCAAACTCCAGTTGAATTTTTTTCACTATACCAGGGGTCAGCAGACTATGACCCTTGTGTCATATCCGTCTTGCTGCTTGCTTTGGTAAATAAAGTTGCATGGAATTCAGACATTCTCTTCCATTTATGTATCATCTGTGGCTGTTTTGGTGTTGTAACAGCAGAGTTAAGTAGTTGTGACAGAAACCATATGGCTCACAAAAGCTAAACAATTTACTATCAGGCCCTTTAGAGAAAAACTTGGCCAACCTCTGCTCTTCGGTGTGCCATTAAGAATTTTTTAAATGTTGAGGCGCCTGGGTGGCTCAGTCGGTTAAGGGTCCAACTTCAGCTCAGGTCATGATCTCACTGTTTGTGAGTTCGGGCCCCACAGTGGCCTCTGTGCTGACAGCTCAGAGCCTGCAGCCTGCTTCAGATCTGTGTCTCCCTCTCTCTCTGCCCCTCCCCTGATCGCACTCTGTCTATCTCTCTGTCTCAAAAATAAATAAACATAAAAAAAATTTTTTTGAAAAAGAATTTTTAAAATGTTGACAATAAAAAATATTTCCTGAGAATTATGAAATTCTAAGAAGCAGGTGTTCACTGCAATTAATTATTAATTTCTTTGTGAACAGCTACCCCAAGACATTCTGCGTCTGCATACAGCTTTCTTCCACTCCCTAAAAACTCCATTAGGGAAAGAGTATTGGAAAACAAGAATCTAAATTTCACTGACTAATTCATTCATGTCCTCCCAGTCCTGCCTCCAGCTTCTCCTCAGCTCACCTTCTCACAGGACATCCCATCCAACTACGTACCTAAAAGAAAAGGAGAGAGAAGAACACAATGAAAAAGTGTTGTTATAGCTTCATGGAACTTCTATTTCATTTTCAGACCCTGCTCACATGCCACAAGGGACATTTGAAGGAAACATGACAAATATCAGGGTTTACTTAGTTTAGGTTTGTCAGATTGATATAAACCTGAGTGGATGAATAATATAATTTTAACATGGAAGACACATCAGATAGTAACTAATTGAGATGATTTAGTTTATCAACTAAAACCAAACAGCAACAAAAGCAACAAAAAACAAGAACCCGGCAAAGCTGAGTGACTGATTTCTTGCAGGTTAAAGAGGTAGCAACAGAGAAGAGGCTTCTTATCCATTCTACCATACATTCAACAGGATCCAGTTTAAGGCCACAACTGTAGCTTATTCATCTGGTTCCATATATACATTGAGTTCAAGTCCTTTATCAAGGCCACACCTTTAATGGAAAGGTGAATCAAGCCAATTCAGGTTCAAATCCTGTTTTGGTCACTTACTACTTATATAAACTTAGGAAAGTCAGTAAACCAGTTTAAGCCTCAGTTTTATAGACGTAAAATACGGTTCATTGTTGCTGAGTGTAAAGAAGAGAAAATGGGACAGCCAGTGCCTGACAAAGTATCGAGCACATTGTAGGCACTTTCTCAATACATGGCAAATGCTAGTATTGTTCTCAAACGACAAGTAAAACTGCATCACCTCAGTCTTTTATTGGACCACGGTCAGTAGGTATTAACTGGACAAAAAGGCACCTCACGGTCAGTAGGTATTAGTTGGACAAAAAAGCACCTCACGGCTCAGGTATAGATGATAACCTGCTGGCCATATACTATAGAGGTATTTTCACTCTGAGGGAAATTCAGAATTTTCACCTGAGAAAGCTAAATGTTAATTTTCTAATCAAGTCCTGTACCACTTGCACATAATTGTTACTATGTTATGATTTATGGACAGCCCTGTTTTTAATTATGAGGTTTTTATTGGAGAGACAGGTTTCGGGGTGAGTCTGCCATCTGACTTGCCAGCACTTGTTAAAAGTTTTCATAGTGTGACTCATTTATGTGTGTGTGTGTGTGTGTGTGTGTGTGTGTGTGTGTGTGTGTATTTAGGAGTGTTATTATTAAATGTTGCTGGCATATAGTAAGAAATTTGTGATTCAAATTTGTCCATGTATACCTCCCCACCACCTACTCTATCCCTTCACATGCCCCACCCCTCCCCCATTTATCAAGGCTAGTTTCAGATTATTTTCAAGGTTTCATACAGATAACCTTACCTGCAATGGTCCTTGCCTAATTCTCTTTAGCTATTTGTGCATGTGAAATAGAAGCAAAGACTGCCCAAGAGTGAAAATCTTTTCAGGTCGTGTGGTGGATGGAAAAACTGGAGAGTATCAGTAAGACAGTGTAAAGCATGAACGTTATTTCTTTATGCTCTATGTTTTTAATTCTGTAGGTACCTGCAGGAAAAACCATCTTCACATCAAAGTCAGTGAGAGGTACTGGTAGATCAGTGCTATAAATTGCCTCCAAAGGAAAAGACAGAGAACATGAGTATACAAAGCCTATAAAAGAATCAAGACATTGCCACAAGTAGAAATGGAATGAATAGCACTGAATCAACTCCATGGGGATTCAATAAAACCAACAGCCAAACCTTCGTTAGGTAACTCCTACATACGCACTAGGTAGCCTACATATGGAGCTTGGCACAGAGCATCGTGGAAAGATATAAATGATAACATTTTGCAGATGCAGGACTTTTATTTTGTGTTGCTACTGACTTTAAGTTTCCAACTCCTCTGTTAATTAAAAGTATGAAAGGGGTGCCTGGGTAGCTCAGTGGGTTAAGCATGTGACTCTTGGTTTCAGCTCAAGTCATGATCTCACAGTTCATGGGTTCGAGCTCCGCGTCAGGCTCTGCACTGACAGTGCAGAGCTTGCTGAGGATCCTCTCTCTCCCTTTCTCCCTCTGTTCCTCCCCTACTCGCTCTCTATCCCTCTCTCTCTCTCTCCTCTCTCTCTCTCTCCCAAAATAAATAAATAAACATTTAAAAATTTTTGAAGTGTGAAAGAGTAGGAGGAATGAAGGGAAAGAGAGAAGGGAAGAAAGAATAGAAAAATGAGAGAAAGAAAAAGTGTCTCCAGTGTTAGATATCACAGTTCATCAGAACTGCAAACACTTGGGGTCCATGCACAGCAGTGATAACTTGGTTCCACTTCCACTGAATCACTTCTGGAAATGAGTCCTGAAGACTCGTGTTATATACTGCTGAATAACAGATTAACCCACTCCCCAAAAATGAGTAGCTTAAAACGCCTGTGGTCAGGGCTCTGGAGATGACTTAACTGGGTCTTCTGCTTCACAATCTCCCACAAGACTGCAGGCAAGGTGTCCATCAAGGCTGGATCTCATCCAAAGGCTCACTTATGGAAGGATCTGCTTCCCAACTAACACATGGGATTGTCGGCACGATTCATTTCCTTGAGGGATGTTGAACTGAGGGCTTCAGTTCCCTGCTGTCCTTGGGTCTTCTCTCCTAGGGCAGGAGAGCCTCCCTCCTGTGGCAGCTCACTTTATCAAAATCAGTGAGAGAGAGAGAGAGAGACAGAGACAGAGACAGAGACTTCTAGCAAGACAGAAGTCACAATCTTTTGCAAACTAAGCAAGGAAGTGACACCCCTCTAAGTTGCCATATTATATTAGTTAGAGAGCAATTTCACAAGTGGAGGGGATTACACAAGACACGAATGCTAGAAGGGAAGATAATCAGGGGCTATCTTAGAGGCTGCCTGCCACAACTTGGCAATCTACTCCCCTCTCCTTTGTTTACGAATTTTTTTCTGTCTTATCTCTATTCAGATTACCACAAAACTCCAAAACAGTCAGGTCTAAAAGGATAAAAGTTTATTTTGATTCTAAATTTGCATTCCTTGGAAGAGTTGGTAGTACAGAAGCAGTAGGTTGAGGAGGAGAAAACACGAGTACCAGGCCCAGTTCCGGAAATATACTGGCTATAAGATTTTATCCATGAATCTGATTTTCTGACTTGTTCATCTTTGAAATGGGCACAATTACGTTTTCTCTGCTCATCTCGCATAATGATTACGAGGACCAAGAAATATCCTGTGTGTGAGTGTTTTCCAAAACACAGTAACGTAGGGCAAGAGGTACTTCCCGTGACTATAGGTGGTATACGGACTGGAGGTGGAACTTTTTTAAGGTATTTGTTTTTCGAGTGCATTAGAAAAATATAGCTCACACAGCAAATCCATGATTTTATAGCTAATGTTGTTTAAATGGGACTTCAATAAAGTTGGGAAAAAGGTGAGTCAATTTGAAGAAAACTATTAACAAAATAATGATAGATGGTCTAAGAATGGGGCAAACATTATGAAGGTGATATACAAATAACTGCATAAAATGTAAAATGCTCCACAAATGCATCCAATCTTGTGCATTGACTAATGCTCCATGATTCTGGTTTAAGAAGGAAACTAGATACATTCTTTACTGCCAGCAGAGTAACCCTAAATACAATGGTGAAAGAGATGACCACATGAAAATCCAATCCCAAGTGCTTTGCCTACAAAGAATCCTTCCCATGTTATTAATAAAACATTTATATCATTTGTTCCCTGATGCATTTTCTTTCCTAGCAATGTATTAATAATAATTCGAGTTTATTAGGAGCTTACTGTATGCTAACATCTATATATATACATTGTATATATATACATTGTATATATATAATGTGTGTGTGTGTATATATATATATATATATATATATATATATATTTCCAATTAATACTTCTCCTATGAGGAAGGTTGTGTTATAGCTTATAAATAAGGAAACTGAAGCCTAAAGAGGTTAAATAACTTGGCCAAAATCACTCAGCTGGAAAGTTAACAGAGCTAGAATTTAAACTCAGTTTTACCTAACTCCAAAGCCCATGTTAATGTTACTCCACCAGTAAAGTTTAAAAGGACTGAACTTCTCACTATGCCCATACTTCACCCTTTTCTACTTCTTACACTTTAACATTTGTGCATTGCAAAATTTTTTTCTGGAGCATGGGAAAATACGTCCACACCAGAGCATTCAAAACAAGGTCAGAGAATGAGTCACCTTGTGCCAAACACCCAGACACTAAACACACACTAAACAGAATAAGAGAACCAACTACCTACTGGCCCAAACTCTCACCCCACTCATTCCCAGGGGCAGAGGAGCAAACAAAAAGATAAGGAAGAGCTCCTTCCCAGGCAGAGATGTGTCACTCACCACTTCCGGTATGACCTCCCAGCCAAGGACAATGCTATACACAAAGAAGAAGTGCATGGACTCTAAACACCCAGTGAGCTGTTTAACTGCACAGTCTCTCCTCAAAAGAAGACAATACCTCACTTTTGCTTTTTTCCAAGTGACATGTAAGTTTTGGCTGAAACCATGTATTCCAGGTGATGAGGGTAACTGAAATGTTTAATTCTCTTTCAAGAAGAGCTTTGAGCTTTACATCTTTAGATCTAGAAAAATAGACTTAAAAAATCTATTTTGAGAAAACTGATTGCTAGGGTTATAGCTCACTAAGCAGTAAGTATGATTCAATAGAATTGCAGAGAGTGAAATGGTCCCATATAGGAAATATTACTTTCTATACTCAGAGTATCTACTATCCATGTTGTAACAAAAAGCAACTTTTTGCTCATTTGAATCATGGAATATTAACATTACAATGCATTTATATTGATTATGTTTTTCCTAACTCTTTAATTTGTTTTGAAACTTTCATTTCAACACTGCCTAGGTTTGTAACCACATTAAATACAACTTGAGACTAGGGTGTCAACACTAAAATCCTAAAGCCGCCATCATAATGATACTAAATTTTGGCTTATGATAATCTTTCTAAACTTTCATTTCAACTATGCCTTGGTTTATAACCATATCTAGTTTTTCAGCATTGAATTATGAGTATGCATTTAGTATGGGAATGGCAAAATTAAAAATCTAAATGTAATGTGCCTTATTTTAGTACCAAAGCCTAGTTCTTGAAACTTTTATTTTAACTCTGCAAAGGTTTCTCTGAGATGAACAATCACTTTGCAATCAGTTTATGATTGTTAAGGAAATGGTTTTATCATTGATTCATTCACATAACAAAAATTATTTTAGAAGTCTCAATGTAATATGGGTATTGATTTCTTATAAGCCAGACCTTGTATGTTTGATGATGTAGTATAAAAATATGAAGCACTCTTTTAAGTGATATGTCTATAATGTGATTAACTTTACAACAGAAATGGCCACCCATGCTACAATGTAAGAGCCATGAAGACAGGTGTCTTTTACTGTTTTGTCACTGATGTATCTTAAGGGTCTAGAAGAATGCCTGGCACATAACAGGTGTTCAAAAAATATTTGCTGAGTGGCTAGCCGATGAATGGAATAATCAACACAACGGGAATGATAGTTATAGTGCATTAAAATACATCAATTAAGTTCAAATCCACAAGTTTACAATAATTCAAAAATCATCAGTCACCTTTGTAAGATGCTGAAGCTCAAATCATTATTTTTAAAACTTATAAGTAAATTTGAAAATAAAGTACTCAGCCTGTCTTTTGTATATGTACCTGAGGGCAAACAGGTAGATAACAAAGAAAGCTTTCTCTTTACAGAAATTTTTCAGCTAGTAAATGAAGAAGGGATGGTTGAATTAGAATGCCACCATTTTGCAAGCCCTAAGGAAATAATATATTATAGAAATAATTCTCAAGAGCTGCTATAATCATAGACAAAGAAGCAGATTATATGCCTTTTGGTAGAAGTTTATAATACTTATAAAGTATTTTTGCCAAAATATCAAACCTGAATCACATCCAGACTCTAGAGCTAAATAATAAATTACAAAAAATACAGGTGACCGAGAAAAATGTTAAATGCCACCATGAAGAAGCATTCTGCAAAGTTCAGACTACAGAAAACTACAGAACTAGCAATCCAATTCCTGCAACAAATAAATTGAAAAGAATAAAAGGAATAAAGAAGAGAATCTACAGATTAAAAGAGACACAAGTTGGGGTGCCCGACTGGCTCAGTCAGTCAGTTAGAGCATGAGACTTTTGATCTCTGGGTTGTGAGTTTGACCCCATGTTGGGTGTAGAGATTATTTAAAAATAAAATCTTGGGGTTCCTGGGTGGCTCAGTCAGTTAAGCATCCAACCCTTAATTTCACCTCAGGTCATGATGTCACTATTCAAGAGATCATGAGATCAAGCCCTGCATCAGGGTCTGCACTGACAGCACAGAGCCTGCTTGGGATTCTCTCTCTCTCTCTCTCTCTCTCTCTCTCTCTCTCTCTCTGCCCTTCCCACCCCCCTCTCAAAATAAATAAATAAACATTTTAAAAAATAAAATAATTAAGAAATAAATAAAAAATAAACAGAGATAAAAGAGACTGGTATCAATATCAACAAATTTCAATGTGTTGATATTATTTTCATCCTTATTCAAATAAATAAATTATTAGCAAAAATGATATGTGTAAAAACTGGGAAAGATTCCATTATTGACTGAATTGTGTCTCTCCAAAATTCACATGTTAAATCTTTAACCCCCACTATCTCAGACTGTGACTATACTGGAAGATAGGGCATTTAAAGAAGTGATTAAGTTAAAATGAGACTTTTGGGGTAGGTTCTAATCCAATCCGACTGGTGTCTTTATAAGAAGAGGGAATTTGGATACACAAGAGATTACCAGGAGCTTACATGCACACAGGATGCCTATGTGAAAAGGCAGCAGGAATGTGACCACCTGCAAGGCAAGGAGACAGGCCTCAGGAGAAACCAAAACTGTGAGAAACCAAAACCAAAATAAATTTCTATTGTTTAAGCCAACTAGTCTGTGGTACTTTTCTATGGCAGCCTTGGAAAATTCATACAGATGCTAAAATATCCACTGTTCAATAAAAGTTAAGAAATATATATGGGAATATAGAAAGAGATACCCTATGAATTCTGAAACATACATCTCAACTGATGAAATGGAGAGAATCAAGCCTCCTGATGGGAGGTGGGTCATATATAGTTTGAAAAAGTCCCCAAAATGATTTTGAATTCCCTCTCTCTCCACTTAGAAACCATGGATCCAACCATATGCAAAGTTATGTCATTATCTCTCTTGGTCATTCAACCGATTCTATTCACACCTTCACAGTGAGTTCATATACAGTTTCACCAACTAGAATATAAACATTGTCACTAGACATTTGCATTATTTATTATTTTGAAACTGATTCTGTTTATTCATTCCCTTCTATTTACCTCCGAAATTCTATGTCAGTTTACCATTTACTTCCTCTCTTTTCTCACTTATAAACTATCCACCCTATTAAATGGCATAGCTGTGACAATTCTAAGTTTCAGCTGCCCACTATGTTCCCATCCACTTCATCTCTTAAATGTGTTTAAAGCATTAACAATAGGTTGTGTTTCATCCTAGAGAGAGCTAGGTTTCAGGGAGAGGTAAAATGTTTCATTATCTCACCCTATTGTCCAAGACAAATGTGCTATTGTATTACGTGTGAAATGTCATCTTTGAAGTCTATTAAGGGTGTGCTGTGAGGTGAGCCATCTGGAAAACACAATATAGACTGGAAAATAATTATAATCCAGTTAATTGCATTTTTTCCCCAGTTAAGCCTACCATGACAGCTGCTAAAAACACTATGTAGTGTTATGGATAGAGGCACTGAAGCCACACAGGTCAGACCCTACCTCCAAAAATGCTTAGCTAGTATGCAAGTTACTTTCTCTGAATCTTTGGTCTTGTCTGTAAAATTGAGAAACTAATGCATTTTGCATAGGGGTGTTACAAGAGTTAAATGAAATAATTCTTGTAAAGCACTTGGAACAGGGTAGACATTGAGGTGTGATCTCTCTTCTTTTAAATATAGAGGATATTTAATGTTCTTTACATAGAGAATATTAGATAATCCAGTAGTATTTGGAAACCAGATCGAGCAGTTCATTGTAAAGATGTTTCGTAAAGAAGCTCATTGAGTTTCCATGTGGCTTTCTTTGAATTTCAGGAGAGAAAAAGGGTTTGAAAGATCATGTGTGAAGCTTTCTCAGCGATTCTCAGTCTGGAGTGGGGTAGGACCACCCACACACGCTTACTAGGAAAGCGCTGTCCGTGGTGCTAGCAATCGTATGTAACGCTGGCAACATTTCCCCCGCCCAAATTCTTTTCCTGTCAACTTACGTGGTGAATCTCTCACATTAGCTGCCTCGCTGAAGATTCTTACTCATTCCGCTAACTGGCTTTTTCCCTATCTTGCCACTCTTTATCTATGTCCCCTACAACTAAAAACAATTTTCTCCAATCTCTTTATCAACTCCAAATAGTTTTTATTTTTCAGACACTTTGGCCATGCTTACCACTTAAGAAGGTGGCTCAAAAATTGGTTCATGCTATCTTTTTCTACCCTTTTTGTTGAGTTTCAGAGAAACCCAAAGCTCAAAGCTAGAACACAAGAAACAATTAATGATGCATTCTCTAAAGGCTCTTCATCTGGCAACGCCTCTAGGAAATCCCCTGCATCTCCATCTTGAGTCAAGTTCCCCCCTTCTTACTCCCAAAATATCCTATAGGTACATCCACAGTAAAGTTATCACGTTAAATTGAAACTCTCTATTAGTTTTGAGTGCCACCAGGGAGACTTTCTTAAAATCTAGCACCCATATCTTACTCAGTTGTGGACTCCTAGAATATAGGACATCCTGGAGCTAAATTTCGTTGAACTAATTTAATTACTGGGCCCATTAGAAGAAATATCTGAACAACACTCCTTTAAAAGCAACCTGCCTTGTTACCTTTCGCTGTGCACTAAATTTCAGGGTAGCCAGGCTATTCTGATGAAGATACTATGATGAAGATATTCTGATAAAGACATTTGCTACTGCATCCACCTATATGAGTCTGATGACTCAGCCCCTCAGAGTGACTAACAAAAAACTCTGACTTCCCACTGTCCATATTTCCTCTTCCCTCTCCCATTCTACCTACATATCTGCAATCCCCAGTACACTGTGGGTGGGGACTGGCCCCAAAGACTGGAGAAAAAAAAGCTCATCTATTCTTTTCATCCAGAAATAGACTTCTATTCCTCTGGCCAGGCCAAGGAATGGAGCCACCATCAACAAATAAAAGGAATTTTCTTTTTCCGGTAAGTGTGGAGGTTCAAATAAGAGGAAAAGATAGGAAAATTAAGAAAGAAAACTAAGAGATGGAGGTTAGATAAGAGAGAGAAAAAATGGTTATTAATGCTGCCTTCCTTCCCTTCCCTATCCAGGTGGATTTCGACTCTGTCTCAATCAGTAGATCTCCATCCCTAACCACCACTTCCATGGGCTCCCCTAACTTTAAAGAGCTCTTCTTTAGTCTACAACGGACTGGGGGGAAGGGAGTCCAAGCTAAGGAATGCTAGAAGAAACATGTGAAACAAACTCATTTGTGAGTAAGCAAGCAATTGCCTTCCCTTAAAAACTGCCTTCCTCTGCACTATGAACCAATAAATGATCTTGTAAATGAGAACTGTTCCATGTTAAGAGAATGTAATGTGGTTCCTCACCAAAACTTTCACACAACAGATACATAACTTGTGGTTCTCTTCCTATTTCAATCAAACATCAGCTGTAATTTCTTAAATCTTCAGAGCAATGCATGTGTTAATTCAAACTCACCTAGGAAGATTGGGAAGAAAAGAAAAGCAACTGGCCTTTAAATCTTCAGAAGAGGATTTAATGACAGGTTCAGCCTGTTTAACGACAGGCCCAGCACCACACCCCTGTTTTATTATGTTTCATTATTACTGCATAAATTTCCTTTATTACTCAGGATAAATAAAAATCAAATACTTGCGAAGTGGGTTTAAATAGGTAAGCGTGCAAACAAAAATAATACTGTTCAAATATCATGAAACTGGAATTTCAGATTCTTAAAATATATATTTATATTTTTTAAATGTCTCACGTGCACCAGTTTGCCATTGTCAATCTCAAACTAGGTTTGTTTTTTAGAGCTGTGTGTGTATCTATTATTCAAAGATGAAAAGAATAAAAATCACATTCAAAACAGGATTCTCAGGATTTTTCACTGTAACTGATTTTTTGACTGATTCAAATAGGAAGACACACCCAAAAGAAAATTGCTAAGGTTGATGCAAGATGAAAAGCTAGTGAAGTTCAAGTACTGCCTGGGGGTGAATTTAACCTGCATGACAGGTGCAAAGCTGTCACTTTCAGAAATCTTGGGAGAGACAGAGTTACTTTAAATGCCTTTCTCTCAGCCAGCCATTCAATTATACAAGGAGCGACTAACGTCCCCAAAGTGAAAGCAGCTGGCACGGGACTGAGGAATAGAAATCCTCTGCTCCGCCTGCTGGAGGAAGGGGATTAGGAGCTGAGTGCATGGATTCAACTTTTCCAAACCTTAGTTAAGGCCTTGCAGGACACTCGGCGAGCAGGACAACAGGCTCTGCGCGCTTCGTGTCTGGCGCATGCGTCCCAGCAGAGTCTGGGCTGGCTTCCCAACACCGCCCTCCTCCCGCGCCCCGCCCCTACTTCGTCGGCTGTAACGTCATCCGAGGGCCGGGCCTCGCAGCCTGCAAAGTGGGGACTTGCCCGGCCCGGCCAGACGGACAGGGGGCGGAGCCTAAGGGGGTGGGGAATACCCTGTCCGGCCGCCCAGCTGGAAACGGACTCATTCCCTTGCAGGCTCTCTAGCTAGCCGGACCATTGCGACCAAGCGAGGCGCTTTTTCCCGGGAGCGAGCTGGGAAAAGCCCGGTTTAGCCACGAGTGGCTCGGCCATTGCACGGGCCGCCTAAGCCACAGGAGGACGGTGAAAGAGAGCTGAAGCTAACCTGAGCTCTCCCACGTAGGGGTGAGCGCGCCAGGGCGAGGTGGGGAAGAAGGGAGGAGTGTGGCGAAGCTCACAGCCAGTGGTGGATTATCCGGGCCAGTCTGCGTCTGTGGACTGCGAAATGCGCGAGGAGGACAAGGGCATGCTCCGTGGTGGCGGCGACGGCGCGGGCCTGGCCAACGCCTCCGCGCGGGGGCAAGTGGACACTGTGCAGCAGCTCTTGGAAGCCGGTGCGGATCCCAACGGAGTCAACCGCTTCGGGAGGCGCCCAATCCAGGTAGCTGGGGCCCTGGGGCCTCGCCGGCAGGGGGCGCAGGAGTGCAGGGGAGCGGCCTCCGTGGGACGCGACTGGGACCGAGATCTTCACCGACGTCCCTTTTTCTCTCTTCCTGGAGGTGTGGAGCCTAGGTGTAAAACAGGTTCTCCCGCCCCAAGATCCTAAAGAACGGGATTGGAAAAAAAACATTACTTCAGTTTGGTTTTCTTTTTAGTGGTGGAAAAAATGTCAATAGTCTCTCTTCCGTCTCATGATCACAGATACAACGGATAGATTCAATTGGGAAGAAAAGGAGAGGTTATTTGGGGAGAAAAACTTTTGTCTTGTCTGTCTTTAAACAAATATCTATCAACTTTCAATGATAATTAAATTACAAGTTACACAGTCCGGATTAAATTTGAGAAATCATGCAGAATCACATTACATGAAAAAATTCACCGTGAACTTCTAGGTTGTGATATAAAATTCTTTGTATTTTTTCCTCATAGAGCCAAACTGAATACAAAGAGATGAGCCAGGATTCCTCGATCACAGTATTTAATTCCTTTTATGTTAGACGTGACTCTTGAATATTACATAAAAAAATGCTTTTATGGATTTTTGCTTAATTATCATACACAATGATTGGATTACAAAAGCATGCTTATAGCAACTGTTAGGTCCTTTTTAAATGTCAGAGGTTCTACATGAATAATTAGCCTCTTCATTGATAAAGTTCTTTTGTTCAATATGTTTATTAATCTCGCTTTAATGAGTACATATGTATTTTTTCATTCCTTTAAAATCCAATATCTTGTGCTTTATGGTTGACTATAATAGTCACAATTAGTATTCATCTCAATGTCACATTCTAGAACCAAACTATTATTAAGGAGTCTTGTTAACTGTATAGATTTTTAAAGGAAATACGTGTCCATTCCTTTTGCATTCTTGGAAAAGTGTTCTAAGAAGCAGCAAAAATCTTGTAAAGTAGTTCTTAGACTTCAAATAATATTAACAATTGTAAAAAGATTTTAATTATAGTTTTAATTCACCATTTTCTGAGATAACAAAAAACACTTTTTTCCTTCTATGTATGAAATACCTTACATTAATAGTGATAATGATAACATATGGTTTTTAAGGGAGGAAATGGATGCTTCTAATATGCATGAAACAAAAAAGTAGTATGCTTTCAGTTACATGGTACATTTTAAAATACATGAACTGGCAAGAACAAGTAACTCCGTTTTGGATATTTAATTATCAAAAACTTTTATTGTTAATTACAAGAAAGTAAATGCTTGCATAATGTACATATACACAAATGGCTGCTACAGGATTACTGCTCTAAAACATCTTTTTTCTAAGTTATGCATTGCTCTGATTTGACTAACATCCAAGCTCTTTTTTATATAGCAAATTATTTACCATCTAACATTATAAAATCCTATTACATTATAAAATCCTGTACAATGTAAATACAGTGTTTATTTTACATGCTTATGTTACATTAAATATATTACCCTTTAAACTTCATCCCTTACCTGTAACATCAACTTAAAAATATTAAAACTGGCAAATCATTTGTTAAAAAAAAAAACTTGTTTTCATCATCTTATTTTCTTTTTCCCCTCCATCTCCAATTTGACCCAAATTATCAGACCATATTCAGTTTATGACAACAGACATGCAGGCCAGTGAAAAGTAAAAACTCTGACAGGGGATTACTATGAGAACTAAACAACCTATTTCTCCTCTAAAGCATGACTCTAACTCTTAAAAATATCAGCTGACTGCCTAATAAATATTTGTAGAGGTGGATTATGGCTGAGGTAGGAAAGACATCAAGGGAAATAATTTAAGACTTTAAAGGCTTTTAAACTTAACTCTGCCCATAAATCATTTAACAAACTAGATTCCCATGTTCCAACGAAAATCGAGATTTTTTCTTTTTCTGCACAACGAGGATTAGTGCTTTATTATCAGCTCTTTCTTGTCTCCCCTTGTTTGGAGAATGAAATGGAACTCAAGCAGGGCTGAGTAAAGTGTAAAACGGGACGGGGGGGGGGGGGGGGTGGGGGGCGGTGAGTGCATCAGCCAATGAAGCGTAACCAGACGGTCTCGAGGCTCCTAGCCCCTTTGCGTTAGTGAGAAACTTCATGAATAGGTATTTCTCTGAAATGGTTCTACCTCTGGTGGCCAGGCCTGCGTGTCGCTGCTCCCGCTGCCGCCCTGACCACTCTGCTCTCTCCGACAGGTCATGATGATGGGCAGCGCCCGCGTGGCCGAGCTGCTGCTGCTCCATGGCGCGGACCCCAACTGCGCGGATCCCGCCACCCTCACCCGACCTGTGCACGACGCCGCCCGGGAGGGGTTCCTGGACACGCTGGTGGTGCTGCACCGAGCCGGGGCGCGGCTGGATGTGCGCGATGCCTGGGGCCGCCTGCCCGTGGACCTGGCTGAGGAGCGGGGCCACCGCGATGTCGCCCGGTACCTGCGCGCAGCCGCGGGAGATTGATGGCCGGTCCAGCCAGCCGCCCACCAGGACATTTCTTTTCTCCCCTGTGCCCCACGCCCAACTTAGTTCAAGGAAGGCTACGAACATGGAGCGGCGCAAAGCCTGAAAGCCTTCCAGGAGCCTTGACTCACCGTGGGGGAGGAGAAGCAGACCGTGAATAAAATTTTTTTTTCCTTTTTCTTTTTCTCTGGATCCGGTCCTCACGCTCACCGTGAAGCAAGCGGACTTCCCAGAGATTTAGGAGCTGACCGTGAAGCCCCCCGGTGTTGTTGACTTTTCAGGCTTTTCTGGCAAAAAAGTGGCCTGTAGAGTCTCTAATGACCCGAGGTGCCTGCGAAACTTCACAGGAAAGACGCTGGTGGCAAGAGGGGCAGGCGGCGGCCACTGGCATGTGAGTGGGGGGGCGGGTGATCCGTTCGCCCCTCTGACCTTAAGGGAGCGCCCCGGAAGCCCCTACTGTAAGGCGTTGGGCCCCCGGAGGCTGGAGGGGAAACCGGAAGGCCGAGGAGACGGAGGACACGAGGAGGACCGCAGACCTGGGCGCCACCAGGTGCCCAAGGCTTTCCACGCTGTGTGTTGCGCTGCAAAGCACTCACCTGCGAAGCGCTGCTTCCCGGAAGCCCCGCAGACATGCGCCGAGCTCCACCGCCAGGGACCGGAGGACGCGAGAGCACCGTGAATTTTCCCACAGGTTCGAAAATCCCTGAGCCAAGATGACTCAGAACGGCTCTCAGAAGAGGGCTGTAGCCTGCCGTGTGTTCCTCAGAGGAGGGAAGACTCTTTGGGAGTTCCAGAAGTCAGCGATCCGGATGAAGTGGTGGATTGCAGGGAGGGCAACCGCGTCCATTAACCATTTGCTTCATCTGTGTACGACGGGATACACCCCCCCCCCCGGAAGTCGGAAAAGATTTGGAGATGTTTTTAACTTTCGGGGTGTTCTTAACTTACCGGGGAGGCTTTAAGGAAGAAAGTAACTCCGTGGTAAAGAAGTGAAGAACTGCAGCTTTTAAATGAAACCTTGGCACGCTGCCAAAGCCTAGACCCATTTATCCATAACCTATTTATTTCTTGAAGTTTTCTGACCGGTTCCTTTACTAGAGTGTCTCGGGGGTCAAACTATGAAATATTCCAAATGTCTTTTAGAAAACCGATGCACCCACCCAGTAAATTATCACGGGGTATTTCCCAGAGGGCTGCTGAAAGAGTAAACTGGGTATCAAACTGTTGAAAATGTATGATGATGGCTCACGGAATGTCTTAATGTCCGCTGAACAAACTAAAGGGGCACTGCTTTTGGGATTTAATTTCCAGTGCTGCTTGATTCATTACAGCATTGGAACAACTGATCCTTCAATACTTTAATAAAGAAAAAAAAAGCAATAGATTGGACTCCAAGGTCTGGCTAATTTGTTTTAAAAATGTATGATCATGGATTTACCACTAACTCCTGAGAAATGTTAAAGACTCAAAGACGGTCATTTCCCTCACTCTTTGTAATGATTATTGATAAATGATACCAACAACAATTCATTAAAAAAAAAAAAAAAACCCTGCTACCCATACTAGGAAAAGATTTATACATGGTGTGTGTGTATGAGAGAAAAAAAGGAAAAAAAATACTAACTTGGGAGACCAAAGGAAGGGGTTTCTTTGAACTGACTAAAAAATCTTTACTTCCCCATCAATTCTTTATGCCTCAGATGAATATATTACTGGGGAAAGGTAGTTGAGAATCAGAGCATTTCTTACTGGAAATAGTATGTAAGCACTTATCGACACATACCTTAGGCCAGACATGCTTTAAAATACATTTGTGAATTTAATACTTAAACCTGAGAGATAGGTACCATTTCCCAGATGAGAACAAGACAGAGAAATATTGATTATTTTTATAATAGGGTATAATTTTTCCAATGTTCAAGACATTGCCACTCTACCAAAAGAAAAGTAGAATTAGTGATCTGAAAAAGAACAGAAATCATCAAAAGAAGCACTTCTATGGACTGCCTTCTGAAGAAAATGCAAAAGTCAGTGTCATCTAAAATACAAAAGGTCTGGGGCTCCCAGCTGGCTCAGCTGGTAAAGCATGTGACTTAATCTAGAGGTCCTGAATTCGAGCCCCACACTGTAGGGATTACTTAAATGCAAAGACTACTTAAGTAAGTAATTAAATAAATATCTTAAAAATACAAGAGATCTGCTTTCATGTATATGTCAGCAGCTAATCATAACCAAATTCTGACATACAGTACTTACTAAGTTTTCATTACTAACAACCTATTGAGTTCTTTTGTGAAAACCTGAATAATTTTTGGCTTGGTATAATTTCACAGTGTCCAATTACTAAGCTACAAATAGATATGGACATGGAGATCATAGATGACAGAACGTATGTAAGAAAATAAAAATTTTGTTTAAAATTTGTTCAATGTTTATTGTTGAGAGAGGGAGACAGAGTGCAAGCTGGGGAGGGACAAAGAGAGAGGGAGACACAGAATCCGGAGCAGGCTCCAGGCTCTGAGCTGTCAGCACAGAGCCTAACGCAGGGCTGGAACTCACAAACTGTGAGATCATGAACTGAGCCGAAAATCAGGTGCTTAACCAACTGAGCTACCCAGGCACCCCTAAAATTTTAATTTTAAAAATTAGTTGGAGCAAGAACAGTTTTTCACAAAACTTTCCATGATCTTTTCCTGTTCTATTTATAATGCCAGGGAAGCAGGAGAAGATGAAGGAAAGAGAAGTTAGGGCCTGACTGGAAAATAGAAGACCAGGGTCCCAGTATTGGTTCTTCAACTACATGATGTACTGAGTCATATAACTTTGATGAGCCTCAATTTCCCTCATCTTTAAAAGGTGGGAATTGGACCAGATTACTCCTAAGTTCCCTACCATCACTAAAGTTTTACCCTTTACAAACTTGTCTCACACCTGACTGTAGTGGTGTCTTATATTTTATTAGTAATAATTGTGCCATAGTATGAATCCAGGAAGGATTACGTAGAAGAATAGAGAGGAACAACATGTTTTAAAATTCTGGAGCCCTGGGAAGGAAAAAACTCTTTATAAGCACCACCTCCACCAGTTAGTTGAAAAACGACACGACAAATTTGTGAGAAGTAGGAACAGAAAGGATGCTTTGCAAAATCAATAGTTTAGCATTAAGGTCTTTCTCACTTCATTTTACTTCTCATTTTTCCTGTTGCTGTTTGCATTTCTCTTATGCCACCTGGAGTCACTAGACGGATTGGTTTCTTAAAGTGAGATAAGCAAGTCGACCCAATAGATTTATAAAGTAATGCTGAAGTAGGTAGACAAACTAATACAAATGTTCTGAAAGAAAAAGCAGTTTTAAAGGGAGCATATAAGAAGGGATTCTGACCTAGAATGGGGTGGTGTAGGAGTTAGAACCAAGAGAAAAAGTTGGGCTGGAGTACCTAGCGGGCTTAGTGGGTAGAGTATGCGAGTCTTTATTTGAGGGTCTTGATCTTGGTGTTGTGAGTTCAAGCCCAACTCTTTGTTGGACTGTAGAGCTTAGTTTAGAAGAAAAAAAGAGAGAGAAAGAGAGAAGGTTGGGGATATCAAAGTGCAAAGGGAAGAAAATGCTAAAATACATAGTCAACAGGAGATAAGTAACTCTGTAAACAGGTGTCATGGATTTTACAGACCCATTTCTAAGTGTCTGTACTTTCTCATTTGTTTCTACTGGAATCCTTAAATTTTGTCTGGGTGGTAGCAGAAACCATCTGGTTAGGGAAGACCTTCTGTATCACCTAAATATGTACATGTCAGCCTCAGAGTTCGTGTCAGTACTCTGTCAGGAGGACAGAGAAGAGGAAAGCAACAAAAGAAAAACGAGGAGCAGCTTGGTGGTGTTTTGTGGAAGGAGGGTCAATAACTCAACAGAATTCATCAAATCAAACCAAAACAAACTTATATGGTCTACATATTTATGGGATTTGTGAAATATTCTCAGGCCTAAAATAATTCGAATCTGCTCATTCCCTACTACCCTGATTTTCTATAAAACTTTCTCAAGTTCAGCTACTACAAATGGGATAGCTCCTTTCTTGCCTCTTGAATCCCCCACTCAGAAGATTTTAAGATCACTCCTTGCATAAGGAAAAAAATTACTTTTAGATATGGTAACTTTTATATATCACTTATGTTTATAATTTATATTTAATTATACAATTATGTATAATATAGGTATAATGTATACTATATGTAGTTATCTAATTTATATATTTATAATCCCATTACTAATTTTACCACAAATTTCCTTCAAAACCAGTGCAGCTAATGAAATACTATGTAACTAGCATGGAAATACTATGTAACTAGCATAGTACATCAAAACTGAGCAACCAACTCTGATTTACTCATTTGAAGTTTGAAATAAATATAAACCAAAGATTTTACTGGGGAAAAAAAAAAACATTAGAGATGTGTGAAGATAACGTGCTATCTCACAGCCATCTACATTACAGTGAAAGTTTACAAAGGAACCCCAAACACCTATGAATCCCCTTCCCACTCAGAGGCCCCCCTTCCCCACCCACATCCCTCCATGAGACCTTCAGTACCTGTGGGTATGAGTTGCTGAGCTTTACCACCTTTCCTAGGGCACAGAAGAACCCTTTATCCCTGTACCCCCTCCCAACATGTCACCTAGAGTTATAAATACTAACCTTGCCTAAAATATTTTGTCATCTTCTACTACTCTCTATTGTCTGGATTGCCTTTGATAGAGTTATCACGTAAGGATCTATTCAATATTGCAGGAGCCTTTTATCTGCTTAAATCCCACCATAAACAAAAGAACTTACTATCATCCTTTCTAGGGAAAAATTGAATGATACTTCATTTTACATTCACCTTAGGTATTTATTCTATCTTTACAATGATAGTGCTATCCCCAGCAGTCATTTGCGACCAACATATAAGGATACAGTTCTCTATCTTGGCTCCATATGAGAATCACCTGTATAGAGAGATGTTCTAGAATTTAGATTTATTGACCAACATCCAGTCTAAAGAATTAGAATCCCTAGGTTTGAGGCTCCAAGTGTCTCTGGTGGTTACTTTAAAATTCTTGTTCATGATAAACTTTCAAACAGTACAGAAAATAAACAAAATTAAGTGAAAATCTCCTAAAACCTCGCTACCCCTCCCCATTCTCACTACCCAGGGGTAACCATGATTTTTAAAAATTTTTAACTGACCTTCCAGAAATATAGGTACATATAATTGTAAACACCTGTCCCCGATAATCACACTTGGAAAACGTAAATGGGATCATACTATTCTACAACTTGTTTTCTCTGATTAGTAATAGATCTTTGACAACTTTCCCTATCAGGACACAGAGATACACTTCATTTTTTTATGGCTGTATAGTATTGTGATTTAAAATGTTTTTTAACGTTTATTCACTTTTGAGCGGGAGAGAGAGACAGAGCGTGAGCATGGGAGGGGCAGAGAGAGAGGGAAACACAGAATCTGAGCTGTCAGCACACAGCCCATTGTGGGGCTCAAACCCACAAATAGTGAGACCATGACTTGAGCTGAAGTCCCAGACTGAGCCACCGAGGCATCCTACGAATAGTATTGTGTTTTATGGATGAAACCCAGTTTTAAAAAGAAACCTATTGATAAACAAATTATCTCCTTTTTCCTTTCTTGATTTTTTTTGTGCTACTACCTATGATGCTATAAAGAATCTTTTTTGCATCCTTAAGTGAATTATCTGCAGAAACTTATAGAGAGAAATTCATAGGGTTAAGAATACATCTCTCTTTCTCTCTCACACACACGCACACAAAGTGTGTGTGCATACATGTGTCGTATGTAAAACCTTTCCATACTTACATATACATATATATATTATGTGTATGTATATCTTCAATATTAAATGAGTGTGTATATATGCACACCTATAATTATGTATTTTTTCATACTTGTATGAGTTATAGGAGTGGGACTGCATATCTTTATATATGTATATAAACATGTCTGTATATATAAAAATACAAATAATATCATAAATACAAATATATGCATGCATGCATAACATACACCTCTTTCCATACATGTATATTACATATAGCATATATATATTTCCATACTTATATTTATGTATGTGTGTATCTTTGCATACGTACATGAGTTATGGGAGAGGAAGTGCTAAGCCAAAGGGATACATATGCATGTTCAATTTTTATAAATACTATAAAGTTGCCTTCCAAAACAATACACCAAGTTACAATAGTGTGTGTGATTGTTTCCTGACAACTTTACCAACACTACCATTCCTTTTTTTATTTTTGCCACATCCATAGATACTGGTCATTATTTCTGTTATCCTTCTTCACTAATGAGTAAAACTGAGTATCTTTCCATATATTTTTCTGCCCATTTGACCATTTGTATATGCTCTACTATAAACAACCCATTGTACTCTTTGCTCATTTTTCTACAAGTTTATCTTTTCATATATGTATTTACTTACATATTCTAAAAGTTACTCTTTTGTCATAGATGTTCAGATGATAGTTTTTAAATCTTGCTTATGGTGACTTTGGTCTTATACCTTTGGGGTTTTCAGTTTGAACATGTGCAATATTAGAGAAGTTTCTCATGGAATTCTCATCATCAAGAGTTACCAGAGGGAAGAAACTAGTATCCTGGGACATCATGGGAGGAGACGGGCAGGTGGTACAACATAAGTTAAGTAAAATGCTCTCTTCTATCTCTGTCCGTGGGATGAACTTTCTGATCCAAAATAGAAAATCCTTTGCCTCCGTTCGAAAACTCAGAGAGAGCTGAGAGATCAGTTTTTTAGGCCAAAGGAAGAGAGCAATGAAAAGAAATCACATTCAGTGATTCTGCACAAATGACCCACTGATAGCTCACTCCCTACTGACACCAGCCTTTAGTACAACAGAAAGAGCACGAGGCTTGTAATCTAAAGACCTCCTTGATGATTACAGCCCTTACACTTGCTGGCCATAGACTGTCCAAGATTTGAGCCTCTCCGGGCCTGTTTTCTCACCTGTAAAGTAGAAGTAGAAATCCCAAATTCAAAGGGCCACTGTGAGGATATAATAAGTAATACATGTGAAAGTGTGTACACATAATAGTACCCAGTTCTTAAGGATGCATTTTTTAAAGATCACATAGCCAAAAGCCATTTGGGATTCCAAAAGTCTTTGTAATGCCACAAATTAGTTGTTTTGCTAAAGATTCAGCTTCATAATTATATTTTGCTTAGTCTACTATTAAAATTGCATAGAATTCCCCCTGCATACCACAACGTACAAAACACAGGTGTTCGGCAGCAGGGGAAAACCAAGATGGAATTGAAGTTTAAATGTTAAAATTTATATTCATTGGACACAGAGCTTACTGTAGAATGACCTTAATGCTCTTACTCAAATGGCATCCCTCTGAAGTGGGCAACTTCCCTTACCCCAGACCAAGTTTGGGTGGAGATGAAATGGCTATACGTTAAGCTATACAGACCGCATCAATACAGACAGATTCCTTAATTTAAACTTGTCTGGAAAACTGAGGCTCAGTAAACCCCTCAGACATAATGGGATAATGTGATGGCTAATTAGGTGTCAACTTGGCTAGGGTAGAGTACCTAGATGTCTTCTCAAACACCAGTCAAGATGTTGCTGCAAAGGCATTTTTTAGGTATGATTAACATTTAAATCCAAAGACTTTGGGGTGGGGGAGCAGATTATCCTCCACAATGCATGTGGGCCTCACCAAGGCCGTAAGTGAAAAGACAGGTTTTCGGAAGAAAAAGGAATTCTGTCTTCAGGCTGTCTTTTGACTCAAAACTGCCTCCTCTGTTCTTCCCTGCATCTCCAACCTCATCTACGTGTCTTGCAGATTTCAGACTTGCCAGCCCCTATAATCAAGTAAGCCAGTTCCTTACAATAAATCACACACAGAAACACATGCACACGTGTCCTATCGGTTCCATTTCTCTGAAGAACCCTAATAATTTCAAGAGACGTGCCTTACAGGTCTTCTTGACCTCACCCACTATGGTTTACTGCCACAGCTAATCCCCCCTTCCTGGAAACCCTTCACTCTACCACTTGTCCAGGGTTCTTCTAGAATACCATACTGGATATTACACTGTTCTCTAATGGTGTGCAAAGTCGCTTCCCTAAGATGGACTGAACTTCAAATTCAGTATCCCTCTTCTACATGATTTTTGTATTGTTATTATTACTATCATTAGCATCATTGGTGACAGCTTAGGGAGAATCTCCCAGGGAGGTGGTGTTTGAGTTTCGACTGGCTTTGAGGATTTGATGATCAAACTATATTCAATATACCCAAGGACAAATGGAAATTATTACTCTTAATAATTACATTAATAGTAAAAGTAATGTATACGTGAAAAAAAACTAATACCTTCCTGGAATTGGGCAGCATTTTCCCTCCAGGATGCTTTCTCTACCCACCCTCTAATGTGCCCCTCCTCTATTGGCCATAAAATGAAATCCCCTCATTATAATCCATCTCACCCATGAAGGGTCTGGGGGGGGGGGCGGGTCATGGGTGCAAGTGTAAGACAGAACAGAATCTGGCTCCCATGGAGTTTACCTACCACTGTAAGAGACAAACCACAAACAAGTAAACAATCACATAGGATAATTTCTGTATGCTAAATGCTATGCAGGGAGGAAAAAAAAAAAAAAAACCACCACCACATCAACATGGTGATAAGATGGGGCCTGAAAGAGGAAGAGTCTGTGAGCAGGGAAACTTGAGAAGAGATCTGAAGGAGAAAGAGCTAGCCTCGTGAAGACCGAGAAAGAGAATTCAGTCTAGTCGGAGAAGTAGCACGTAGCCCCAGCACGGAACACAGTGCTCAGTAAATTGAGTGAATCCTACAGGTTCCGGGAGAGGTGCGTTTGTGAAGACCTAGACATTTAGAATAGCTACTTAAGACTGGTACCTCAGTCTCGCTTCTTCTAACAGGCCTGGTCGGCGGCTCGGTCTCGGGATGAGGGGAGGGATGGAGAACGGGAAGACATCTGCCGCCAGACCCGGCCTCTCGGTACACTGCTTGGGCAAGGCAAGCCTCGCTTTCTCCACGTAGTGAGGGGCTTGGCACCTGATCTGTAAGGCTCTGTCAGCTCTCACGCTGTGGGTCCTCTTCGGCAGCTAAGCCACCACCCCGGGCACATAGAAGAAACCACCGCGCGGCGGGCCACCTTTAGGGTTCCGCGAAGGCTGGGCCTAGTCCCACATCCTCTGTTACACGCGCGGCCGGCCAGGCCGCGCCTCCAGCCCGAGAGGCTGTAGATCGATCGCTACTGACTACAGGCCCTGGAGGTTGGGGAACCGGGTCAGCGCCACCCGCCTGAAAGCTGCGTCCTGGGCTGGACTTCCCGCCTTTGGGGAGCCAGCGAGCCGGCGTCCGAGCTCCATCCAGCCCCGGAGCGGGGACCTGCCCTGCTGCGCTCTGGAACTGGGCTCCGTGTCCTTAGGCCGCCTCCGTATCCTCGACTCACCCCTCCTTTATGCTGCCGCTTCCTTTCCTTCCCCCGCTTTTCCTGTGCTGAGTGGACCACGGAGGGGAAGGGGGAGGGAGGGTGGCCGGCAATAAAAGATCAGTGGTGTGGAAGAAACCGGAGGGCAGGGGAAGGAAGCCGGGAGCGCCGGAGAGCGGACAGCGACCGCGCTGAGGAGTCGGGCAGCGAAAGCCGAGGGTGTCGGAGCGCCGGGAGGGAGGAGAGGGAGGAGGGCTCTCCGCCGGGAATCACTGACCGCGAGGAAACCGGGAAAAGCGGGGAGCAGCCCCTGGGGGGGAGGGGAGTGCCGCGGGCGGAGGAAAGAGGAAGAAGCGTTCAGATGTTGCGCCGCTTCTCGAAGGTTAAAACCGAAAATAAAAACTGCCGGGCTTCTCCGCCCAGTCCCGCGCTCTCGGCGACGCTGGAGCACAGAGGGGAAGAGGTACCCCGACCCAGCAAGGAAGCCGGGGTTGGGGTTCGGCTCCACCTACCTGCTGGGGCGCCAGGCCCGCTGCTCCGGCGGCGCCAGCGCCACTCAGTGTCCACATGTCGCGTCGGCTGCAGGCAGCGGTTTCCTTTAATTTCGCTCGTTTCCCAAATCTAGAAGTGGAGCGTAGCGCCATTTCTTTCAAAACTGACATCCAGCCTCCTGAGTGGCTGATCGAGCGCTGAGATGACCTTGCTTTTCCTTTCTTTTTCCTCTTTTAAATAATCCGGTTTGGAGGAGTGGAAGATCTCTAGCGAGGAGCGCGAAGAATAAAAGAAGTGGGGGGGGGGGGCAGGGGAACTGGGGCGCGAGCGAGCAGGACTGGAAGCTGCCGCATGGCAACGCGGCGGTTCCTGCTTACGGCCGTGTCAGGTGACAAATGTTGCGAGGGGGCGGGGGCCTGGAGATGCGTTCTGGCGACAGGCCCTTGAGCTGTCACTGCGTGGGGCGCCCGCGCGGATCGGGCGGGAAAGAAGTCGTGGGGGAAGGGAGGAGAACCTTGGGTGCTAGCGGCCCGCGCGCGCGCAGCACTCCGAGCTTCTCCGCCGGCCTTTCCCGCGCGCGCCGGGCGCAGAACGGTTCTGAGACCTGGGGAGGTCGGGGGCGCGCGAGCGCGCGCAGGGAACGCGGGGGCGCGCCTGCGGGGCGGGGATGGGCGGGGGGCGGTGCGTGGGTCTCAGTCTGAGATCGGGGGGCGGGCGCGGCGCTACCTACCTCTGGTGCCAAAGGGCGGCGCAGCGGCCTCGGAGCACAGCGGTGGTGGCGGCTGCTGAAGTATGGTGCGCGCGTTTTTGATCACAGTGCGGATTCGGCGTGCTGGTGGCCCTCCACGAGTGAGGGCTTTTGTTGTGCGGATCGCGCGGCCAGCGGGTGAGTGGGCAGCTCCGGGTGTGCGGGCCGCTGCGGCCCTGGTGCTAAAGCTAGTGAGGAGCCGTCGCAGAGCGCAGCAGCCGCATCCTAGAAGAGCAGGTAAGAAAGGCCTCGAAAAGTCCCGGGCGCAGTCGGCCTTTGGAAGACTTTGTTTGGTATGATTTAATACAGATAAACCATCTTCTAGACCAGGATAGAAGGAGGAGGTTTCTAGGGGTGGAACCTCTTTCCCGGTTCGGGTTACAGTTGCTTAGAGGTGTGGTGCTCCCAATGTATTGAGCCCGGGGCTCCTTTCACACACCTCCTCAATCCGGTGAAACTCTGGGAGGAACCGGGAGATCCCAAACCCACCTTAGAAGTCAGTCACTCCTGAATTTCCTGGGTGAGAGCCAGTAAACACTCGCGCGCGCACACACATGCAAACACACACACACACACACACGCACACGCACACACTCTGTGAAGGTGTATTTCTAGGGCACTTTATTTCGCCCTGGAGGAAAATATTACCAAAGGTCTTAGTTTTAAGGGGGCCACCTGTTGTCTCCTCTGCCAGGTCAACTCTCTCTCCTTACAGTAGTGGGGGATGTTAGAGGTTGGGGGCTGGCACGTGGTTTGACTTCCCGAAATAGTAACACTGATCGGAGAAGCAAACATTTACTTTTGCAGTCTATAGAGAGAGTTGGGCTTGCGTAGTGAGGCGCAGACTTCTTATTTGAAATCTTGACAGATTCAAACTGCTCCGAATGATGCTTAGCATCAAATGTTTAGCAAAAAATAGACCTACAGTGGTGAGTCTGAGAAATCACTATTAATCATACTTTAATCCTCTCAGGCCACAATGAACACTTGTTTAAAAATGAGGCCTACTTCTTGAAAAACAAAATCCTGGGTAGTTTTGTCATCAAAACAGGCAAATCTTTACACGGTGTAATTTCCTATGACCAGAATAATTGAAAAATACACATTGCTACAATATACAGAATCCTAATTAGAACTTGGATAATAAATCTAAAAGCAATTTAATGAGACTTAATTTTTGTGACCTTACACAAGTAAGGCATCCATTTCCACCAATAGACGTTTTAAAAAAACAAATGCGGGGGGAGGGGGAATTTTTTTCTCCCCAACGTTAATAGGCCTTTAACACGTACATATAAAACTGTTAAACTATAGGTGTTTAGTTAGGTACCTCCATTTCTAATGCCAAAAATTTACAAGCAGGGGCGCATGGCTGGCTCAGTCCGTAGAGCAAGCACCTCTTGATCTCCGGATTCTAAGTCCGAGCCCCACTTTGGGTGTAGAGATTACTTAAAAATAAAATCTTAAAAAAAACTTACAATGTATAGAGTAAATACACATTTTCTTTTTCATATAATTATGAAAGTTCAGTATTTTTAAAGAATTAGTAAGAGCTTGTAAAAGATTTCATGGCATGTTGCTGGACTTAACTTTCCTTCATTTTAAAACATTAACAAGACCCTGTTTGTTTTATGGTGCTTTATTCTGGCCAGCAAATGTTTAGCCATCATATATTTTTGAATATCAGAGTGGTTACTATTACTCTCTACTTAAAGCTATTTTATTTAAAGTGTTAGGTTGCTTCTGGAAATCTATAGTAACAAAGTAGAAAGTTTTAATCTGTGTATTATGATTATGTGTTTTCTATTTTAGGAATACACAATGTAATAGTGCAATTAACTTTAAAGACATATTTTATATATTTTATGAAATGTTAAAAATACAAAAATGGTAGTTCTTTGAAAGTAGCCATTTATTCCTTGTTATTTAGGTATAAATCAATTTTCAGGAATAATATGTAAAGTTATTTAAAAATGTATTGACTATTTGAAAAGCCCAATTTTTAGTAAATATCTGAAGGCAGAACACATGACTTAGGTAGAATAGACTATTTCTTAAATATATGCGCAATTCTCCAACTTCATTTTTTAAGTTATACACATATATAAACTTCTGGAAGTATTAATTATAAATGACATATAATTATATAGTTCACATAAATATATATTATGCCTATGGTTATATTGATTTAAGAACGTATATAGAATGGATGGTAATTATGTTGGAACCCATACAATTTCTTAAGAGCCACAATGCTTAAAAAAAATTCTTGTATGAATTACTTAATATTATTAATATAAGTATAGAAGGTGTTATTTTTTGTTTTTAAAGTTTCTGCAACTATGTTCATTATGACTTTTTATTTTTATATGACTGGAAAATGTATATAATAAAATTCCACATTACTAGTTTCTTATTCACACATGCCTGATGAATTACATTAATTGATTTGTTGTTATTTCTACCTTGGTGTGTTCACAAAAAAGTCATATTTATATAACAGTAAGTGTTTATTTGTTTGCTGCTATTTGGGAACCCTTAGGATTTTTTATCCCCTTTGACAGAATAGCATTCTCTCAAGGTAAGCTCTATACAGTTAGCATAAACCATAATTTGCAATGCGTACATGATCCCCAGGTTGTATTATGTAAAGAAACAATAACACTTAACCAAACTCAATATTTATTTACTTCTTTGGGGTCTCTTGAATTCTAAAAAGTCCATTGTCATCCTCAGGTAGCAAGGACATAACCTTGTCTACGTCCATAATATTTTATATGTCTGTTAATACATGTTAGTTCATCGCTAGTAACTACCATGGTAGGGTTAATCTAAACCATTTTCCCAACATGTGAGTGACCCCTGTTAGTAAAATGATCCAAATCATCTCAAAAATACTTTCTTAGCTGAACATTTGATCCAGTATTTTTATTCTTCACAATTTTTCTTCCTTTTTGAGAAGCATAACAATCTCACTCATCCCCTCCACACTAAAACTCCTTGGGCCAGAGAATCCTTCTGTCTGCTGCAAAATCTAACCTGATTTAAAAAAAAGTTGTGATGCTTTATTTCTACAGTTTAAATTATGTAAACAATGGATATTCTTTCACTTTATAAATATAAAATTATAGTTATTTACTAACTTTTTAAAAAAGCTACAATTCTCTAAATTCTCATTGTCACATAATGATAGCTATTAATGCACTTCTTAAACCCCTCACTGGCAAGGATATTTTTACTGTAGGTATGAAGAACTTTTAAAATATCCATACATTTTTGGGGGCACCTGGTTGGCTCAGTCCACAGAGCATGTGACTTGCAAGTTCAAGCCCCATGTTGGGCATAGAGCTGACTTAAAAAAAATTTTTTTTTTAATCAGAAAAAACATCCATACATTTGTATTCTCTGTGTGGGCATCATCCAATGAAAGAAAGATTCTGACAAAGGTTAATACAGACAAATAGTAGCAAGAAATTGAAAATTGCCTTACATTCTAGCAACAAGATGTTAAATTGTGGTACAAAACTATGCTCTGGAATAATGGTCTGGAATATTCTGCACTCTGGAATACTAGATAATCATCGTGTCTTTGAAGAATATTTAGTAGAATGTGAAATGATTACATTATAAAGTTAGGTGATTTTTCAAGATTCAAAACAGTAAACAATTCTTATTCTCATTTTTCCTCCTTTCCTCTCTCTGGACACACACATACACTCTGTTTTTGTACAAAAATTTTTATAGTGTTTTCCTCAGGATGAGGGGATTGGGATTGGTGATCTTTAATTTCTTCGTTATACTTTTGAGTTTTTCAAGAAGTTATGACCATCACCAGTAAATACATATAAATATATATATATATATATATATATATATATATATATATATATATGGTCATTTTCAAATCCTGAAATGATCGTGCATTAAGGATGAACTGAGAGCTTGCTTAGCCTTAGATTGTTGGGGGGGGGGGCTGGGCAGTGAGGAAACTGACTTGTGCAAGGATCATAAATAACAAGGTTCTGGTAAGGTCTGGAGAAAGCACGAGAGAGTTGTGACTTCAGACCAATGCTCGCTGTGCCTATTCACAACCTAGTTCGTTTTTACATAGACTATAAACGCATAGCTATGTCTATTTCCAAAGAGCTTGGGTATTAGGCCTCTGGTCACATAACTTGCCCCCTTCTAGGAATCCCTCTCCCTAGTCCTCTCCGGACGATTTCAAACTGGAGCTCACCGCCTCCCACAGCCTGGCTGGGGTTGCAAAGGTCCTCCCCCAGGACCACAGAGAGAGTCTACCGTAGGAAGCGAGACTCAAAGCTGCACCGACCTAGCCTCCCCCACCTCCTAGCTGCGACCACCCTCCTCGACCCCATCTCCCCACCCTCTCAATTTCTAGAGACGCTGCGGATCCCAGAGATTTAACTGGCAGCTGGGGTAGGACCCCGTAGCAAGAGTTTAGAGGCATAGCCCACTGATCATCCCACTCCGCGAATGCACCCCTTCTGTTGTTAACCGCCCCGGGCCTCGCCCCACACCCCAACTGTTTCCTCGGGTAAGATGTGATCTGCGTTAACAGTGACTGATGCCTAGAGCGGGATTGGGGCCCAACTAGGTGGAGGACGAAGTGGGGGCCTCTCGGATTCAGGAGGGGTGCAAGGAATGACGAGGAGGTCTCTTGGTCATCTCCCCAGCTTGGAACTGGCCAGGCCTTTTTTCTGGAGGGGTGGAGCGGAATGGGTCAGGTTCATTCGAGGAAAGTGTCCAAAACTCGGTAGCCAATCCCTTCCGCGCCAGTTGGCCACCAGCGAGTGTTGAAAGGCCTTCTTCTCTTTGTTCCTCTTTCTGGGGTACAAGACGGAATGGAGGATGGAATAAGAAGTTTTTCCAGTGATGAAGAATTTGCCTCAAATTGTTCTCTCAACTGTTTTCTTCCCATACTGCAGCTTTCCTTGTGTTTGAACACTTCCCCTACGTTAAAACATTCATTTATTAGAATGAAAAAAAAAATCACTGAGCGTTAAAATAAGATCAATTTCTATGACAGTAAGCCAACCAATGGAGATAACCTTGGGAATAAATAAAGGCTTTGTTCAGTAGGGGAAGGAAGGTCTCTTTGTAAGGCTCTCCCCCATCCTAGAAAATGCCCAACTTGGGACC
This sequence comes from Acinonyx jubatus, assembly GCF_027475565.1. Taxonomy (NCBI): domain Eukaryota; kingdom Metazoa; phylum Chordata; class Mammalia; order Carnivora; family Felidae; genus Acinonyx; species Acinonyx jubatus. The sequence goes on from NC_069391.1 coordinate 47,562,745, forward strand.
TGCACTGGTTTACCATATTCTAAGCCATGCTATGTCGGTGTGTATTCAGCAAAACTACGTATATTGACAATTGTTGCACTTGCTAAGTGTCAGCATTTATATTTTAAAGAAGGGAAAATTGAAGACAATCTCTGCTTATCAGTGCAGTTATTTATTTCAGGAGCCCTAGAATAATGGCTGCAACTGGGCAGACCTACATAATCATAAAGAAGTAATAGAAGGGAAAAAACTAAACCGTCAACTACAAGACTTAAAGTTCCAGTGCCTCAGAGTCCTTTGAAAAATAATAAGTTGATTTTTATTTTTTATATTGTAAGTAACATAATGGCTTTGTTCATGATAATATAAAAATTCTATCACAAATGACTTTTTAATTCTTCTTCAACAAGATCTCCCTTTTTCCTTCACCTCAAAAAAAAAACAAAACTCAATTTATTTAAATGGTTTCAAAGCCAGTAGGAAGAAAGGTTTTGTAGAGTTTCAGAACTATATGAGCAAAGATATGTAGTCTCTTAAACAAACTGAAACTAATAAAATTGTGCAATCAGAGTGGTATAAACAAATATGCCTTTACTTTCTTAATTTAAGCATGAGAGTAATGAGAAGTCGAAGAACTGAGGCAAAGGTTATCAGCAACATCATTACCTGGACTACTGTTTAAAAATACACATTTCTGGGCTTCCTCACAGAAAATCTAATTCAGCATACTTGCTGCAGGTGCCAAGAATCTGCATTTTATTTTATTTTATTCCAAGAATCTGCATTTTAAATAAGCACTTGGAGGGGATTCTGTTACAGGTGGATTTCTGCAACATCATTTGGCACATATGACCAATGTTGCTTTTTAACTAATCTTATGTTTGCTTTTTTATTTTTAAGTCAAGGCCCAGGCTTTTAGGTAAGATTTAGATTTTAGAATCAGTCATGCTTTGGGCCCCAGGAGAGTCTGAATAATCAGTGGAGGAGCTATTTTACTAAGCAAAGGAAAACTCTTTATTATTATGTGATCCTTCATCTAAATTGACAAAGATGATCTCTTAGATCCCAGATTTTTACTATCAGAACATATTTTGGGGGGAAGGATATAACATGATATACTTGTGTGTTAAAGCTCGTAGCACCAAACAGAAAATTTCCACAGAAAACATTTGTGATATCTTTTTGAAACACTATACAAACTTAACTCCTGCTTACATAGGATGAATGGTTCTAGATAGATAGATAGATAGATAGATCGATAAGAGGTTTCTTTCATTTCATTTTATTATCCAAACCAGAAACGAGCCTGGTAAACATGACCATCTAAAATTACGTAAGAGAGGAAAAACAAAACAAAGAAGTGTTTTACAGGTTTAAATTATATTTATTAATAAAGGCAAAATTGCAATAAAATGTAGCCATAAGAGAATAAAGCATTTATGGACAAAACGATGGGACTTTGTATCTCTCTAAAAGCACACTGACACACAATATATATACATATATATATATATATACACACATATATATATAATATAAGCTAAAAAAAAATAATTAGCCATTATAAGAAAAATTAAAATATTATGCCTTCCAAATTACAATTTTTCTGCCTTTAAAGTACAATTTGTCTAATGTTATACCTACTTTGCAGATGTATTAAGGAAGCTTATGTTTTGCTTTCTTTTCTTTTCTTTTTTTATGAGTGCCACCATTTTCTTGCTCTGAATCTCCGAGGCTGCCAGATCATCTGACTCAGCAACTGTACAGTTTTTTCACCCAATTTAAAGAAACAGCAGCCATCCAAAGAACAATGAGTCCTCCCAGTTGCAAATCTTTCTCACCTGTAGAATAAGTACCAAATTTTAACTTTGAAACAATTGTTAAATGTCCATACAACATGGGGCACTTGGAACTCATTCAGTTTACATGCTGAATAATTGAAGTGTAATATATTTTGTGTAATATATGATTTTTAAAAGAAGCTTATTGAAACTTTGTTCCAAAAGCACAGGGTCAAGTTTGCTTTCTCTTTTCCTTCAAAATAATTACAAGGACCTTAACAGTAATAGTGCACATCAACTCACAGCATCTCATTTAATTGTCACATTGTCTGTTTTAGAGATTTTATTTTCTCATTTTATAGACTGGAGACTGAGGTTCAGATAAGATGTTGCATGGTCTGCCAAAATTCACCAGTAATTCATATATAATTGAACTAGGTGTGCTGCTTGCCTCAAGTGCCCTGACGAACCACTTTATAATTTCCAGTTATATATATATATATATATATATATATATATATATATATATATCCATATATCACCTATCTTTATATCTATCTATATCTATTTCTATTTCTATGTCTATATCTATATCTGTATTGTTTCAGTTCTATCTCTTCTAGTTCATTGTTGCTTCATAAGTTGCTTAACTCCCTTGGATCTCTGTTTTACTCAGCATCAGCCACATGTGTTCCAATTAATATACATTGATCAGGTGAATGGAAAAGTTCTGAAAAACAAGTCAGTATAATAATAACTGAAGTGTCCTTATGGGCTCAAAAAGCCATTGCAGCTCATAATAAAACAAGGAGATTAATTTCTTTCAGAATTTGTTTCTTGCCCAGAGTAAAATTAATCCAAACCCCCCTTGTAAATTAAGTGTAAATTACTTATTCCTACTTTGATTCAAGAGCCATAAGTGGGAAACCTATGCACAAGCATAAGAATCACTTAGAGCACAAAGTAGAAAAGTAACTTTCTTGGAATACATTACTTGTGATTAGATTGTTTCCTTTACTTACTAGCTATGTAATATTAGGACTAAGCATTTGAAACATTTTCTAGTCTGTAAGCATGAGACAGTAGCCTATTATATTCATCTAATAAAAACTCCATAAAATAGTCTATGTAAAGATATACTGTAAATTTTAATTTGGCATACATTTTTCAGTTGTTGTTAAAGTGCCAAATTAAACTATGCCCTTAAAAGCACATTAGTTTACTTTTGCAGTTAAATGCCTACTTAATTTGACCTTAATTATTCAGACTAGCTGAAAATTCCTGAACTCCATGTTAAAATACATACATATCATAATAAAAATGTATTTATCAATTCAAATCCCTGCCACCTTCCAAGTGTGATGTCAAATCAGTGTAAATTTGCCTACTTTTTTAACCCACGTTTACACAGAAGCCCTGTATGATGTCCTTTACAGAATGACTCTGAACTCTAGTATTCATAATCATGATGTCAATATTAAATATTCATTAACCTCTATTTTCTAAGATGAAAAATCAAATTACTTTTAGAAAGCTGAAAAAAAGTTACTGACTTGCCTTCAATTTATCAAAAAACTCAGTAACCCAGAATAATCATTTCTGGAGGGAACACTGAAGTAGTAGACTCTTAATTCCTCCAGAATGGTTGCCATGGTCTGAATATCTGAATCAATAGTTTTGGCACAGAATTTTGTAAAAAAAATTTTAGTATAAAAAGTTGTGTGTGGGGGCGCCTGGGTGGCTCAGTCTGTTGGGTGTCCGACTTCAGCTCAGGTCATGATCTCACGGTCCATGAGTTCAAGCCCCGCATCGGGCTCTGTGCTGACAGCTCAGAGCCTGGAGCCTGCTTCAGATTCTGTGTCTCCCTCTCTCTCTGCCCCTCCCCTGCTCATACTCTGTCTCTCTCTGTCTCAAAAATAAATAAAAACATTTAAAAAAAATAAAAAATAATAAAAAGTTGTGTGTGTATGAGAGAGAGAGAATTCAAGGAAACAGGACTAGAAACATTAAAGTCATCCTAAAAATCTTCAGAATCTCTGCCTTGGAAGGTGGCTTGCAATTTATTAGGATATTTACGTTTATTAGGATATCAGAAAAAATAAAATGTATTATTTACATTTATTTACAAAAATATGAAATATATTATGTAAACTTCCTTAAGGCAAAATTGACTTAGGTGTATAAAATTGTTGCAGAGTAAGCATAAAATGTATTGTTATCATTGCCTTTTTAAAAATGATGTATGGCAGTTATCATCTTAACCATAAGAAAAACTATATAAAGCTATACCTTCAACCCAGAGACTCAAAAGAAAACATGAATGGAGATGTTATATCTGTGAACAAAAGGTACTAAACATGAATAAGAAGCATTTCCTCATTTATTCAGAGTTGACACATATCATTATGAAGTTGATTCCTTCCAGAGAAGTTTAATCACATATTAGGTGAAGAATGTGACTTGAGGAAAAGCAGTCCAAAACAAGAACTATTTTTAAAGGTCTTTTATAATATCAGATGATAATTTGGTTTCAGAAGTCCAGGAAAAGCCAAAAAAAAAAAAAAATTGAACATAACAGTAAGACCACAGAGTCCCAACAAGGCAGGCTACTCTTAAAGGGTAATTGTGGGGAGGAGGGCAATCATTTCTCCATTTGAAGAGGAAAGCTTCAACTTAGATGATTACCCTGAAATTAGAGTATCCTATGTCACTGTTAACCCAATCAACCATGAACATTCAACCCCTACCCCCAAGAGTAAAAACTTATTTCTCTGTGAGTTTCAATAGTTTCTTTGCATTCTAATAGCACATACATGCATCAGCAGCATAAGCAAAAATGGAATATTTCCCCCCCTTTTTTTTTTTTGCCATCAAAAACAGACATTTATTTTCTCACAGTTCTGGAGGCTGGAAGTTCAAGATCAAGATGCCAGCCAGCAGCATTGGTTTCCTGTGAGGACTCTCTCCTAGTCTTGCAGACAGGCACCTTCTTGCTGCCTCTTCACATGGTCTTTTCCTCTGACCTTGGTATCTCTCTTATAAGGACATGGGTGATACAGGATCAAGGAGCCACTCTAATTGCCTTAGATTAACTAAATTACTGTTTTGAAAGCCCTATCTCCCAAGTAGTTTACATGGATTAGGGTCTGCCCATATGACCTCATTTTACCTTAATTCTCCATAGAGGCCCTATCTCCAAATTCATTAGATTCTATAATAACTTCCTTTAATTTTAGATAGCATGTCTCATCAAAATATACTGATAACTGCCATCTTCAGGGATTCCAGTTGCTTTATAGTTATCCATAAATAACCTGGATTTCAGGTGCCCACACCTCCACTACCCCTGCCTTTGGGTGAATAAGAAAAACTTGATTCAAAACCAGTTCTACCACCCATTAAGATCCAAAGGTTGTGCTGTGATCCTGGGATTGTCCATGGCTAATGTGCTTGTGGGCTCCTCCCCACTGATGATCACACTCATGGGTGCTGCCTCTATTTCACCCCCCTTAACCAGACCGTTAATTCAGCTCCTTCGGGGATCTTCACAAAACCCCATAATGAGCTTCCTCACTTTATTTAAGAGTTGGGGCCGGTGGGGCGCCTGCATGGCTCAGTCAGTTAAGTGTCTGACTTGGCTCAGGTCATGATCTCGAGGTTCTGGAGTTTGAACCCCGCATTGGGCTCTGTGCTGACAGTGCAGAGCCTGCTTGGGATTCCCTCTCTCTCTCTCTCTCTCTCTCTCTCTCTCTCTCTGTGTGTCTCTCTGCCCTTCCCCTGTTTGTGCACTCATGTGTGCTCTGTCTCTCTCAAAAGAAATAAACTTAAAAAAAAAAAAAGAGTTGGGGCTGGAGCCAGAGCCATGGAGAGGCATTCTTCTCACACCCCTCTTCTCAACACCACCACCAGTTTCCCTCACTTTCTTTTCTTTCCTCTTCCCTCTTATGATTATGACAAATGCCTCTCCTTATCACATGCAGAGCAGTTTACTAATAACTTCTCTAGCTTGATGATACTCTTGGGTCTTACCCTCTGCCCCAAATGGTTTGTTAAAGTATTTCTTCTCCCAAATATATTCAGAGCTCTCTCTAAGAGGAATGCTGGTGAATATGATTTTCTCTCCCTAATTATGTATACAGAAATCAGCTCCTACTTCTGATCCAGCCCCCGTGTTCATCCTATATATCCATAACCTTGTGTTGGGGCATCCCCCTGAATGCCTTCCTGTAATAGGGTAGGACACCAGGAAGGCTGCTTGCCTGGTGCAGCTACAGCTGGACAGGGATCAGCAACATAGTTGTGCAAAGTGATGCCACGTGCACTACAAGTCTTTATTTCAGTGAGATGCAACACTCCTCCCGTGCAAAAGCTCAGCAGTTTCCCCATGTGCAATTCTCGTTACCCGCCAGGCAAATTTGTGGCTGTAGACAGACTCTTTAAACCTGACTCTTCCAGACTTCTGAGTTTTCTCAGCTCACAGTGTTCCTGCAGCAAGGAATTCTCTCTTGCCACAGAGAAAAAAATTCTCTGAATATTTGTGTCTCATGTAGTTCAGCAGATCACAAAGGATAAACAGGCACACTCTCTTTGTTTATATTTTTTTAATTTATTCATTTTTGAAAGGCAGAGAGAGACAGAGTGCAAACGGGGGAGGGGCAGAGAGAGAGGGAGACACAGAAACAGAAGCGGGCTCCAGGCTGTCAGCACAGAGCCCGACACGGGGCTCGAACTCACGGACCGAGAGATCATGACCTGAGCCGAAGTCGGCTGCTCAACCGACTGGGCCACCCAGGCGCCCCATCTTTGAATTTGGCTTCAGAAGTGTGTCCATCAATCCAAGTGATCCTGGCTGCCAGAGACCTCAGAATTCATCAGCCTAGGACCCAATTCCTCCTGTTAAGGCTCTTGATGTTTTCTTTCTTTCATGTCCCTTCTGTCATGTTCCTTAGTCCCCAGTCCTCTTCAATTACACACTCCCATTAGGACTCAAATACCAGATGGTATCCCATTATTTGACAATAACTCCCCAAATGAGAGTAAAGATACTGACTCAGTGTGAGGGCACTCAAACTGTCCAACATTTTCAACTCCTGTAAGCTTTCTGCAGTGCAGGAACACCCCTTATGGAATCGACATGTGCACACAGTGAGTCCTGCAAGGATGTCACCATCCTTGTCAGAAGCCACCAAGTCCTAAGTTTCTGTTACTCTAGTCTTTGAAATAAGAGATTGTAACATCTCAGTTTTTCCCACTCTAAGCCACTGAGTCAGCCATTTTTGGTAGTTCTCAGAACTTCTTGCCAAGAAAATACATCTACTCCCTGGCCAAGCATCCCCCTGGGTCTGTTTGCAAAAGTTGTTCTATTGGGTACAATATTTGAGTACCACTGCATTTCCATTATACCTGCCTCATTATCTTACAGGAATGTGTCTGTCCTTTGTTTGGAAATGTGCTGATTGTGGAGCCTGGTAAACCTCAGGCTGAAAACAGGAGTTTATGAGCTGTCCTCCAGTTCCTGTCTGCCCTCTCCTGTGGCCACAACCCCAAAAGATCAGTCACTGAAACATGTTTTGGTGTTAACTCTGAAATTCTGCTTTTTAAGAGCATACCATAATGAAACCTTGGAAATAGCATGCAGAGTTTCACCTCGTCATACCCCTGAAGATCACATGCTCTAATTCAACTTAAAGGGACACTAATCATACTCAGCAGTCAGGCAGAGAGGCTTGTAGTTGGAGATGACACTATCATTTGTACAGGATGTAAAAATGAAGGACCATGAATTTTATATCATTAACTGAAGAGCAGTAGTGTTAAACCTCTATAGTTATCTTCAGTGAATACATTTCAGAGACATCTTCACAAATGGGCCTTGTGTGTGACTGCACCAGCCTATAGATCCTAGAACAAAGGCAAGGCTCTACGCTGTCCTCTTCAAGGTGCACGGGCTAGCTCATCATTAAGTTAAAAGCTTAACTTAAATCTGAATTTCTTCCTCTGAGTAGAAATAAGACATGTGGGGATTCTAGGCTCCTGGGAGGATAGTGTGCCTGGAAGAGGGGTGTCTAGAGCCTCATGCCATGTTTCTGAACCACTGAGACAGAGGACAGGGAGGAAGCCCTGCAGCCCTGGGATGTAGGTAAGGTCTCCATACAACCTCCAGAACTCTGCACTCTAGCCTATCAGCACCCCCACCAGGACCTGGCGCCATCTTGTTCCTGATTTCATCCCCATGTCCTCTGTACGTTCTACATTTACCAGTCCCATATGTTATCCCTACACACCAAACTTGGCCCAATGTGTTGGCCCACAGAGGTAAATCACTCAACAACTCACTCTGCAATGCTACCCAGCTGACTGGTCTGCAACCCCAGGTCAGCATGGAAAGTAGCACTTCTAAGGATTTACACAGAAGATCATAAAGAACCATTTGAGTGACTTATTAGCAAAAAAAAAAAAAAAAAAAAAAAGGTAGGGTAAAGGATATGGATGGGGAGGGAATAGGCATGAACTGGAAGGAAAATTCAGCCCTGTGATCACAAACAACATGATGCCAGGGTCAAAGGCATCAATCAGAGAGAGTCATGATGATCCATCTTTGCTTCCATATGAGTGGGTGAGAAGACAGGGTAGGGCATTAGGGATAGAAGGACTGGGCAAGGAGTAAGTGATGCCCAAGGTTTAATAGTTTGGGAGTTCTGCTAATTATGCCAACATGCAAACTTATCACCTGAAAAATAGTAAAGCTACTTTTGAAGCTTAGAGTCACAGAATCTCCCTGGTATGCAATTTAGTGTTCCTGGGGGGAAAGGTTAGGAGTCACTAGTGGAAATAAAGCAAGGCATTAGCCAATGATGTAGCATGATGTGCACACACACTCAGCTGAAAAGGCCCTGTCTCCAGAGGTGGGGAAGGAGTGACAATACCAGTAGGAATTTTAGATACCAATGTGCCCGGGTTGGGGAAGAACCTGGGGCAAACAGGCCTTTTAAGATAGGTTTTACTTGGGAACCTTGTCTCACTTTGTGATAAGCTTCTGTAGGTATAAGGGGCTCAACTCAGGATAGTGGGGGCTTCCACTAAATTCCTATATGCCTCACAGCTCAATTGGCTCTTCGTTTCATGCTTCATTTTCTTAGTTTGGTATATATGCTTTTCTTTTCACTACTTTCTTGAGGTCGATTTTGCATACAATAGACTATGTATATTTAAAGTATACAATTTGATGTGTTCACAGAAGTTTGCAATATACATACATACACACGCACACAAAGTCAAGATACCAAGCGTTCTTATCATTTCCAAAGTTTCCATTTTCCACCCAAAGTTCGTGTTTAGCAATGAAGAGGGCAACATGTGTTTGAAAGGAGAAAATCTGTCCCATCAGGAGGAAAAAGAAGAAGGTTGGGAATAGAGGTTTAGAGGAGGTAAACTTTATAATCCCTCAGTTTTGCCTGTAGTTTCCCCATTGTACCTGGTATTTGAACTGCACACCAGGAGTGGTGGTGGGTGGCAATGAATGCAGAGAAAACTTTGAACAATGACATACTTCATTGTTACTTTCCATGATTTAATGAAGGTTTTTGTGTAAGTTCTTATGTTTTACACAGCCAACTTTATTACAAAGAAGCTTTGTTTTCCAGACATTACAATTCAAAGACAAAATTAATCACACCTTTTGGAAGGGAGTTTGCTTGTTCAAACCGCAGATACCAGCTAGAATGTATAGTAATGAACAAAAAAATACCCCAGAGGAAATTGACTTTGATGGCCTAAATGATTAACATGATAGTAAATGCCATGTCTATTCTCCAAAAAAGTAAATTCTATTTATTGAGCCTACTGTGTGCTTAGATTTTTATATATCTGACATTCTTTATTCTTTATAAAAACCCTATAAGGTAAGCTTTATTTTCCCCACCTTGAGAGGTGGGGAAATGTAGACTCAGAAAGTTTCCATAATTTCTTCAATCCCACAGAGCTAGTTAAATGAGGGATCAGGTCTATCAGGCTTTCCAGACTGGGATTGTCCCATTACCATGCTGCATTTGTGTCTCCTCCAAGATTAGGAAGGACATGGTTGACAATGTCACCAACCACACCTGTCCAAGTCAGAGTAAACAGCCGTAAACATAGAAAGATTATGGAGAGACGATTGGTTCAAAACCCTCAGCAAATATTTATTAACTGTGTAACCATGGCAATATATCACCCCTCCATTTTCTCATCTATAAGTCGGGGGGGGTAGCTTTTTGAAAAGCAATTTTGCAGTATGTGTCAAGAGCCTTATACTTTGTGAAAAACTACAATGCTATTTATTGTAGCAATTGGAAACACCTTAAATATCTGACAACAGGGCATCATTAAGTAAACTGTAACATTGTTTCAGTGGAATGAGGTGCAGCTGTTAAAAGTAGTGTTTATAAAGTGATTTTTGGGGAGAATTTATAGAAATGTTTTAATGATAAGTGAGAGAAAAATCTTATTTCAGAATTCTGTTATATCCACGAGAACTAAGCAAGGAAAAAGAAAGGATGTATTTCAAAATGTTAACAGTCATTGCTTCTCTGCAGTGTCATTTTCCATTTTCTTTATGCATCTCATTCCTTAAAAATTTTTTTACACATGTGAACTATAATCCGGAAAAAAGCGTTCAAAAATAATAGAGTTAAGTGACTCTGAAAGGACCTTAAGATCCAAATTTCTGTCATTATGCGTGGTTTTAACCAACAGTACGTCACTGAGAAACACAGTACTTCCAGAAAGTGGAGATCCTGACACCTTGGTCAGGATCTGCCACCTGCTTCTCAATTCTCAAAGAAAAAAGAGCAATGCTGAGTTGTCCCCCATGTTCTGTACAAATCAGCCAACCAGGAAACGCACCAGGGAGAGGGTGGACTTCTCAGACAGAACTGCTGACACAGTTAGCAGTTTGAAGTCCATCTCCTTGTGCATGTTGTTCCTGAAACACTCTGGGCTTCTGTTTTGGTCTATGAAGGAAGGATGATACTGTCCACCCCACAGGACAGCTGTGGGATTAGACATGACGTATGTAAAGCTGCTTAATATTTGTCACATAGTTGGGGTTCAATAAATGGTAGCCATTATGATTTTCTTGGCAATTTTGAATGAATTTCCTATTCTTTATTTATGTCTGTTTATCCCTCCTCTAATTATATACCTTATTACTTATTTTGTTCTTTAGGATGAGGCTAATTCTCAGTATCTCTACAGGTAAAAAAATTGTACACGTGCACACAAATACATACTCTAGATAGATATAGATAGATACATAGATAGATGTACACACACACACACACACACACACACACACACACACACACACACTGTGCTAACATTTTAGTTTTCTCAACTGGCCAAATAGCTGCAAATAGATAAATACAAGTAATACACCTCAGAAACTTCTCCATATACAAAAGCAGACATTTACAGTTGAATTTGGGAATGATGGTTTTCATGAGCTGCAAAGATTCCTCATTTCATAAGAACCCACTCTATAAATACGTTATAGTAAGCTCCTTACATAGATTTAAAATCATATTTGTTTTGCACAAAATTTAGAAATGATATCTGCTATATAACAAATAATGCACTTCTAAATTTTTCTCAAAATGATCTTGGGAAGATGATAGCGACTGCGGATTCTGTGCCCAGTTAATACTTTGGAAACTAAAATTGGAAAATTGTGACTTACCTATAATAATGCATCAAGTTTATAATAAGTGAAGGCATTTTGAGTTTCATGTTCCTTGCCAAAGTCCTGTCTGAACAAGAAGAGAAAATTTACAGTAATTCCTAGTGAACAGAGATGTCATAGGGTCCCTAAAAGAGCACCTTACCTATAGCAGGCACTCAGCAATTGTGCTATACTGAATTTGATTAGAGAATATTGAGAGGGAGAAGGAAACATCCTCCACCTTGAATTTTCCATAGAGCTAATCCTCCATCCTTTTTCAGCAAACTTGTTCAGAGGTCTGCTCTGTTTTCTCAGGGATCTCCCTTTCATGTTAAAGGTATTTTCTTCTTGTGGGAAAGTAAATAAAGGGAAACCTTGTCTTTAATTTTGCCATTTTTCACCTAAGGAAGTCCTTCTTTCCCATTTAAAATACACAGATTGGACACTGAACCCTCAGAATTCTTACCCGGGGGCACTTTAATGGAGGAGCATGTTTCTTGGATCAACAATAATCTTTTGAGGCACAGTCATTAATATACTTGCTTTGTAGATGGGGATATTTAAGCAGAATAAAGTATGACTTGTTCAAGGTGATTGGTGGCAGAGGTAGGCTCTCTTTTCCTTACAGTATTAACTTCTAAATGAAAAGGGGCACATGAAATTATTCTCCCATTGTCTTTGTCTTTGAATAATCCTCTATTGCACCCAGCATTCAATCCTAGAGCCCATCCATTCAGGCTTAACCCAACTATGTCCAGAAGCTCTATTACAAAGCATAGCTTCCTCTGATAAGCTATTTCCTAAGAAACTCTCCTTAATTATGGGATCCTCTCCACACCCTGAAACATCTTTTCCCTGGTAACACAGGTCTGGGATGTCAGTTATCAGAATTCATTTTCCTTCTTCTATACTATTAATACAGACTCCCCTCAAGAGCCCATCCCATTTCAAAACCACCTCCCTCCTTCAGAGAAGCAAGCATGTTGACTAGGACTCTCTCTTGACTAGGACCCTTCCTTTTTTGGACCCACAGCTTAAAGCCAAGCAGCTGACATACAGTCTGTATTCAGTTACTCTTTGTCAAAGATATGAATGATGGTTTTCAGAAAGGTAACTCTTATTTGCCTAGTAAAGTTATTATGTTTAATTAATTAGAATGGCTAAAGTATGCACATAGTACAAAATTCAAACATTACAAGTTGCAGAACGTGAAAAAGAAAGTCTCATGTCCATCACAGTTCCTCATTTCCTCTCCCAACAGTTAACAGACTTTTCTATATCTTTCCAGAGATATTCTATGTATATTTTATTTTTAACCTCAAACTATATTTTGAACAATTGTTTAATAACAATGCTAATATTGAATATGGTAAAGATATATATGCTTTTAAAAATAGCTTTTATGTGTATCTCACTTGATATCATAACCTCATGAAGTATAACAAATAGAGCAAGATAGATCTCATTTTAAAGATATGGACATTGAAGCTAAAAATAGTCTCAAAGGAGTTCATAGTCAAACAGCAGTTCACTAGATACATCAGGACTGTCATTCGGTTCCATTTCAGAGCGATTTCTCCAACACCTTTTATTTTCCCAATAAAATGTTTTCATATGATACATTTGTACACAATTCATATCAATCTTGCCAATCCTGCAGTGCCTTGTTAGAATCAGAACCTAATTTCAGAATACTACCTTCTTAATTATCTTTCTATTTCCTTCTGCTGATGTGTTAAATTAATAGTCACATCTAGAATTACTGTTCTTTGATTTGTAGGTTTACTGGGGTAGCACCATTGCAAGACTTTCTTTAATTTAAATAAAATAGTCAGATGCTCCTGCAATGTCATGGTCTCTTATTCTAGCTGGGTTCTCCAGGCTGATGAAATGCTTCTCTAAGTCCTACTCAGCCCATCCCTTTCTCCTAGTAACAGATATTCTAAATCTTAACCACTCTCACTTCCTTTTTTTAAATATAAATTTTTATTTAAATTCCAGTTAACATACAGTGTTTTATTAGTTTCAGATGTACAATTTAGTGATTCATCACTTACATACAAGTGCCCTCCTTAATCCCCATCACCTATTTAACCCATCCTCCACCCAGGTCTCCTCTGGTTTTGTTCTCTATAGTTAAGAGTCTGTTTCTTGGTTTTTCTCTTTCTTTTTTCCCCCCATGATCATTTGTTTTGTTTCTTAAATTGTACACATGAGTGAGATAACAATGGTATTTGTATTTATCCGATTGACTTATTCTGCTTAGAATAATACTCTTAGTTCCATCCACATTGTTGCAAATGGCAAGATTTTATTCCTTTTGATGGCTGAGTAATATTCCATTATATATATTCCAGTATAAATTCCGTTATATATATGTGTGTGTGTGGTGTGTGTGTGTGGTGTGTGTGGTGGTGTGTGTGTGTACCACACACACACCACCACACACACCACACACACACACCACACACACACACACCACACACACACACACACACACACACACACACACACACACACACACCACATCTTTATCCATTCATCGGTCGATGGACATTTGGACTCTTTCCATAATTGGCTATAGTAGATAATATTGTTATAAACATCAGGGTGCATGTATCCCTTCGAATTAGTATTTTTTGTATTCTTTGGGTAAACACCTAGTAGTACAATTGCTGGATCATAGAGTAATTCTATGTTTAACTTTTTGAGAAACCTCCATACTGTTCTCCAGAGTGGCTCCACCAGCTTGCATTCCCACCAGCAGTGTAAGAGGGCTTCCCTTTCTCTGCATCCTCACCAACACCTGTTGTTTCTTAATTTTAGCCATTCTGACAGGTGTGAGTTGATATCTCATTGTAGTTTGGATTTGTAGTTCCTTGATGATGATTGATGTTGAGCATCTTTTCATGTGTCTGTTGGCCATCTGTATATCTTCTTTGGAAAAAAATGTCCATTCATGTATTCTGTGCATTTTAAGTGAATTATTTGGTTTTGAGGTGTTGAGTTTTGTAAGTTCTTTATATATTTTGGATACTAAGCCTTTATCAGATATGGCATTCACTCTCACTTCCTAATCCACCATCTTATCCTCACTGCAAACAAGCCAGCCACTTTGTTCATGAAAGGAAGTGCTTCAACTTCCTCCCTGCCTTAACCTTTTCTTCTTTCTCAAATCTAGCTGTGCCTCCTGCGTCCAAATTTATGACTGCTCTCTGTGCCTTGTATTCCATTTCTTCCTGACTTTTTAAGGACCTCTGGTTCTCAGAAATACCTTCTCTTGCCTGGGTCCTCGACTTCCCTTTTTCTCTTCTAGCTGTCCTTCTCTTCACCTGGCACCTTTCCTTGTGTGTGCTCAAGCCTCCCAGCCCTGCCTCCCTTCACCCTACATTGCTGTGAACTGTGACCGCTAAGCTGGGAAAGAATAGTCACTCCGGGTTTTCCAGCTGACAGTCTGAGCAGCCCTTCCCCGCCTCCTCTGAAGGCTCTTCTTCAGGGAGTTTATTTCTCCAGCTTCTCACCATACATCCCAGTGAATTATTTTCAGTGTTCTTGAACTTCTATGCCTTTTCACACGCTCTCACCTTTGCTTGGAACATCTTGCTCCTCCTTTTACGTCTTTAAGCTCTTGCACCATTCTCCAAAGCCAGAGTCAGCTTTCAGCATCCGTGCAGCCTGGGCCTGAGCCACCAGAAGTTTCGTTCCTTTTTCACTTTCCTGTGTCATCCTCTGCTTCCTTTTGCTTCCACACACATTACATGTAATGCCACATTTAATATCTACAGCAGCTCTTTGAGGCATCTGTATCTCACTTATACAGATGAGAAAACAGACCCAGATGCATTAAGTAACTTTTTTCAAAGTTATAGGAGCATTAAATGAAAAGTACAGGTTTGAACCCAGGCAGTCCTACTCTAGAACCATTATGTGTAAACCCCCCCACCACCTCCATGCTCCACCATTAGCCTCTTAAGTTTGTCAAATGAATGAACAAGTCTTTTTCTTTTTGTTTTTTTTTTTAACATTTATTCATTTTTGAGAGACAGAGAGAGACAAAGCATGAGTTGGGGAGGGGCAGAGAGAGGGAGACACAGAATTTGAAGCAGGCTTCAGGCTCTAAGCTGTCAGCACAGAGCCTGATGCGGGGCTCGAACCCATGAACCTGTGAGATCATGACCAGAGCCAAAGTCAGACACTTAACCGACTGAGCCACCCAGGCTCCCCATGAGTCTTTTTCTTAAAAAATGGATCAAAATTAAACAAGTTTAAATTTCATAGCGTAGATTTTCAAAACTGCCAAGGCAACACAGACCTAAATAAGGCCATGATATTCTCAAGGAAGAAGAAAAGTAATTTTGGGAATGATAATAACAATATGTAACAGCACCTGCATGGCTCAGTGGGTTAAATGTCTGATTCTTGATTTCGGCTCAGGTCATGATCTCACTGTTGGTGAGTTCAAGCCCCACATGGGACTCTTCACTCTCAGCATGGAGCCTGCTTGGGATTCTCTCTCTCCCTCTCTCTCTCTCTCTGCCCCTCTGCTGCTCCCTCACTCTCAAAATAAATAAACTTTAAAAAAAGATAATAATATTATGTAATAAGTTTAGGATTAAAAAAGCTCTTTGGTGTGTATCATCTCATTTTATCAGCTTATGAAATATATTACAATTCCATTTTACACGTGGGCTGAGGCTGGAATAACCAGCACCAGGTTATATTTTATGTCTTCTGAAGTACTGGCCTTCAGGTATTTACTGATATGGAAGAGTAAATTGAGAGTATGTAGGCTCTTTAAAAGAAAAACTAGGAGAGTTTTACACTATTATTAACTACTTACTTATGCAAGATTTCTAATGGAGTAGGGGATCAATTTCTAGAACAAAAGAGCCACACCCAGGGATGCCATAATCTTTTGGGAGCTCCACTGCAAGTGTCAGAGTTAGGATATACCTGTCTAAAAAAAAGTCAACCTCCATGTCTGTATACAATTCATTAGTGGATGTTTTAATATGGTTCCTTTACCCATTTCCTTAAACAACAGTCCAGTATATTGCATAATTTAATGAGTTCTTTTTAAAACTTTTTTTAATGTTTATTTAGTTGAGAGAGAGAGAGAGAGAGAGAGAGAGAGACATAGCTCAGGTGGGGGAGGGCCAGAGAGAGAGGGAGATACAGAATCTGAAACAGGCTCCAGGCTCTGAGCTGTCAGCACAGAACCCGATGTGGGGCTTGAACTTGAGAATGGCGAGATCGTGACCTGAGCCAAAGTCAGACACTTAACCAACTGAGCCACCCAGGAGTCCTTTAATGAGTTTGATGTAGGAATCCATAGGTGAGTTTCAGAAGAATTTCTGAATTCCCTAAAAGTTATATTCAGAAATACATGTGCAAATGAACTCACTAGTTTATATTTTTAAATTTATTTATTTTGAGACACACAGAGAGAGCATGAGTGGGGTAGGGGGCAGAGAGAGAGGGAGAATTTTAAGCAGGCTCCACAGAGTCAGCCCAGAACCCAGTGTGGGGCTAGAACTCACAAGACTGTAAGATCATGACCTGAGCCAACATCAAGAATCAGACGCTTAAGTGACTGAGCCACCCAGTCACCCCATGAACACACTAGTTTAAAAAAGTATTGCATATTTTATTTTATTTTATTTTATTTACCTTTTATTTATTTTTGAGAGAGAGAGCAAGTAGGGAAAAGGCAGAGAGAGGGGGGGACACAGAATCCAAAGCAGGCTCCACGCTCTGAGCTGTCAGCACAGAGCCCAATGCAGGGCTCGAAGCCACAAACCGTGAGATCATGACCTGAGCTGAAGTCAGACACTTAACCAACTGAGCCACCCAGGCGCCCCGCATACTTTATTTTTTGAGGAGAGGGTCTATAGCCTTCAACAGATTCTCAAAGGCCTACTTCCCCTGTGCCAAGATTAAGAAGCATTTTTTTTTTTTTTTTTTTTGGTGATGGAAGCTAATTTTGATACTGGTGTAACAGCCAGATACATTATAAGGGAAATCTGTTCCCCATTCCCATTACCACGACTACTATTTTCCCCTTCCCTATCATACAATACCTTCAGTCACATTAAAAGAATATTATGTCCTGTTTTTGTTTTGTTTTTTAGAACTTTATGTTCTTAGCCACAGTTTGAATTTTCCACACCAATATTACTGAGATAATTGATAGGTGCCTAGAAGAAAATATAGGAAGCACAGTAATGCATTTTTATAACAGATTTTAACATTCCATAAGTGTTTTAACTGGCATCACTTTATTTTTTTAAGTAATCTCTAAGCCCAATGTGGGACTCAAACTCATGACCCAGAGATCAATACTCACATACTCTACTATCTGAACCAGCCAGATGCTCCTTAATTGGCATTCATATTTTGCCTGAGCTAACAGAAACTGAAAGTATTCTGGGAGCTTCAGGAAAAGTCACCTATGGATTGAAACATAAGTAGAACTGGAATCAAGTAGAGCTGGATTATCTATTAGGGATATTAAGCATGTGCTTTAAGGCATCAGCAAAGCCTGAGCAATCTTTTAAAAATAATATATATTGCAAAATATATTAGCCACAGGAAAAAGTAACAACCACAGGTAAAATTAGAACCTCACTGGATTTTCTTTTGCTTGCTATTTCTCAGTTGTTCAACTGTTTATTAAATTTGTGGGTGGTGGAGGGTATCCATTATCTTTTCAGTGAGTAAGGTCTGCTTGGCCTTCCCTTTTATATAATATTGATAATTCTATCCAAAGCATTTTATTCTCTGTGCCTCACAACAAGATTGTAAAAGAATCCTCAAAATGGAAAATTTAAGAGCTAAGTATTATTAGCTTAAGATGTGCTGCACTGTTCTAAATGCTTATATGTTCAGCAATTCATTTAAAATTCACAACAGCCTTATGAAGTAGGGACTACTCTTAGCCTCCCATTTATAACTAGCATAATTGTAAGGTTTTTTTTTTTTTTTTTCTAGTAGGAAGGAGGGGCGGGGGCGGGAGAGGAGCGGCCCCGGGACATTGCGGGACCCTGGTCTCTGAATCACTAAGCAACTCTGCTTCTAGAGCTCTCTGAGCACTTTTTAAGGTCTAGGAGTAATTATTTATTTAGAACAGAGTCTAGCAGCCCAATGACTCCCTTGCCAGTTTCCTATCTGCTTGTTGGCAGAAATCTCCATCATCCCTATTAAATAGACCTCATCTTCTCTGAGCCAACCCTTATTCAAGGCACTAGTCCCGGGCATTGCACAAGTCTTGGAAAAAAGGATTTGCTGTCGACATCCATTTTACACGTGTGTATGTAGTGAGGACAGGCTGCTGGCCGGGCGGCCGACTCTCCGAAATGAATGTTTGAGCTAGGATTTCTGGCATAATGGGCCCAGCACGCAAAAACCAGGTGTTGAGTGGTGAAGGGGTTAGAGTCATCTAAAACTAGGAAGCCTCCGGCAGCCTGGGGAGGGGGCCGGATACAGTTAAACCCGGTCCGACTAGGCTAGGGTCATGATCTCACAGTTCGTGGGTTCGAGCCTCCTTCGGATTCTGTGTCTCCCTCTTTCTCTGCCCCTCCCCCCCTCAAAAATAAACAAACATTTTTTGAAACTTAAAAAAAATTAAAGTAGGTAAGCCACGCAGTGCTACCAGGGATACCAGTGCTGGGCAGGGCTCTTACTGCCAGAAGAGTTAGATGTTTCTTCTGATTAAAAGAGGAAGCAGTACTTTGCCTGAGACATCAAACAGCCTGGTTCGAACTTGGCAGTTAGGAATCCTGTGCGGCTTTCAAATGCGAGGTGGTAGTACAGGGGAGGAAGGGAAACAGGGGAGAAGTACCGCTTTAATCGCGTGAACTCGCTCGGAGACCGCGTGCCTCCGCTGGGGGCGGGGGGAGTGCAGCACCGAGAGGAGGGCGGGGGGGGGGGTAGCAGGGGAGGAGCCCCGGGCTCCCTCCCCCCCCAGGGCCGCGTCCCGCTCCTAGCTCCCGTCCCCCCGGCCAGCCGCAGACCCGTTGACAGCGGAGGCCCCGCGCGGGGCGACTCCACCGGGTGTCACATTCGCAGCGAGTTCAGGGCGGACGGCGCGCCCCTGGAGAGAGACTCCTGCAGGAGGAGGGGAAGGGCAGAGTCTGGGGGCCGCTTCCGCCGGCCGGGGAGGAGAGAGGAGGGGCGGGCTGATCACGAGAGGCCGGGGCGGGCCGCTGGCGACCGACAGCCCCAGAAGAAGGGAGGGAACGGAGCAGCGAGCGCTGGAGAGCAGCATGGAGCCTTTGGCCGACAGGCTCGCGACCGCGGCTGCACGGGGTCGGGCCGAAGAGGTGCGGGCGCTGCTCGCGGCGGGGGCGCAGCCCAATGCGCCGAACCGCCTGGGTCGGAGCCCGATTCAGGTGGGTGAGCCGGCCTGCCAGCCGCGGGAGAAGGGGGTGGCGGGCGCCTTTGGAGCACAAGGTTTGCAAGAGAGTTGGTACCGGTGAGCGTTGCGATTCTCGGGTAAGGGGAGACTTCCTGGTGAGTTCTCTGGTGGAGTTTGGAGCGGGAGCCCACCCCTCGTCCAAGTCCTGGGGGCTTAGGAAGCCGCGGGAGGAATGAGGAGAACTTTGGGGTGCAGATCTGTATAATGTGTTGAAGATCGGGGCAGGGGTGTTAATATAGTCCGAGGTATGTTTTTTATCAGATATACAGTTACGAACGCTTGGGGGTAAAAGCAAGATTTTAAAGAAATGTAAGATTTGTTGGGCCCACTTAGCTCGGAATTCACAGGCACCTGAAGGGAGCTGACCATCTTCCTTGCTGGGGGGGGGGGGGGTGTTGCAGTGGAAACCTTCTGCTGTTTTTGTTGAATAAATATCAACTGAAATTATTCAGAAGCAACTATATATTGTGTTTATTTTTTTTAACCGAATAAAGAAAATATATGCTTGTTGTAAGAATTTAGAAAATACAGACATATATGAAGAAAAACGTTAGTGTGACCTTGCCTGAAATGTTGTCAATTTAGTTACTCTTTTGCGGGTATCTCCTATTTTGTTATTTTTAACTTTATTTGTTATAGATTAACTTATTTGGGACAGAGTTTTAAATTCCTCATTGTTCAAAAAGGTTGTTTCTCCCCTTCTCCAGTTTGGGGGTGGGGGTGGGGTTGGGGGGAAGAGGTATTTGTCGTTTTTGTTTGCCTTCACTAACTTCCAAAATCCAGGCTAAAACAAAATGAAACAAAACAAAAAAACGATTTCTTTCTGGCAGTCACCACCCTAGTTTTATTTCCAGTGTCGACAGTGATTTCTAATTCTGAAAAATAAATGTATATGAAAGAAAGGTTCGCACAAACTCCAGCGAAACGAGACAAAGGAAAGTAACTTGTACTTGCAATTTCACAGATTTCATGAGTCCATCTTCCTTTCTTGAAACTATGCTACGTCGAACAAATTTTACACATTTTAAAATACAGATATAAAAATAGGGGCGCCTGGGAGGCTCAGTCGGTTAAGCCTCCTCTCGATTTTGGCTCAGGTCATAATCTTAGAGCTCTTGAGTTGAGCCCTGCATCCGGAGCCTAGACCCTACTTCCAATTCTGTGTCTCCCTCTCTCTCTGCCCCTACCCCGTGCTCTCTCTCTCTTTCTCAAAAATAAATAACATTAAAAATCTTTTAATAAAAATAAAATAAAATACAGATATGAAAGTAAAACCAAAATGCCTTAAAACTTGAGATTATTTGGGATTTGTAGTGTGGAGAGATTTTGAGAGTAGAGAGGTTTTGTGATAGTAGAAGAAAAGCATGAATCCTTTAAAAATAATGCATGCATGATTCCTAATTTGATATCTCGAAAATTTTATCTGAAGACTGAATTGGCCTTGAAGTTCTGGAATATGTTAGAAGAGACTCCATTTGTTTAAATACAAAAAGAAAAAATAATTAGATAGTTTTAGCGATTTTTTAAATAGGGAGGCTAAAAACATAGAGAAAAGGGGGCATGATTTTGGTTTAGAACCCTAACCAAACTTGTGTTTAATATAAAACTATTTAGTTTATAGAAAATTTTAACTACTTCATTGAACTCCATGTCTTATCAAATGGATTTAACACTCTACAAATATTCATTTAATTGATTCTTTTTCTTTTTGCTTTGGATTGCTATTTAGATTTAAATATTTAAATGTTAGGTTTCCTTTCATACTTTAACATGATGAAAACACTTAAAAGCAATTAAATGATGAAGCACTTCATTGGATAAACAGAACGTTTCATCTGTTATATTTTCACTTACATCATATACAGACATGGAGGTTGATGTCTTCTAAGAACAGGTTTTAGACATGTGTTTCCTAGCTCTGGCACTTGCACGAGAGCTCCCAAAAGATTCTGGCATACTTGGGTGTGGCCCCCTTGTTCTGGTAGTTGACCCTTTAATCTATTAGAAGTCTTGTGTAAATAAGCAGTTAACAGTGTGAGAGCTTTTCCAGTTTTTCTTCTAAAAACAGTGCATTGTTCTAATGCACTGCAAGGGTTTTTTTTTTTTTTCCTTTTCGTAGCTGTAATTTGATTCACTTACATATTCTCTCTTTTTCCAAATCAGTTTCACTTTCTCTAGGACAAGAATCAACCACCACAGTAGAACTTATTATGGTTCCTTGGTCTAGAGAAATTAAATAATTCATGTTTAATACACAATGTAACTAAAAATAAGTAATTCCTCCTTCTAAGTCACTGTTGTCTAGCTAATATAATCAAATAATGGTTACCCTAAAAAATAATTATCTATCACTGCCATCCATCATGCAACACTCAAATTATAAGGTTGCTGTGATTGTGGATACTATTTAAAAATTCCTCTTTGGTGATGACTTTGTTTCAAAGATGATTTATGAAGCAAATGACGGGAGCACCTCCTATTTAATGAACTCTCAGAGTGTGAACTTGGAAAGTTGCTTAGTTTCCTATTTCTGCTGTAACAAATTGCCACAAACTTAGTGGCTCAAACTAACATAAATTTATTATCTTCTAGTTCTGGATATCTAAATGGATATCTAGATATCTAGATATCTAAAATGGATCCATAGGGCTGCATTCCTTTTGGAAGTTCCAGGGGAGAATCTGTTTCCTTGCCTTTTGCAACTTCTAATGACCATCAACATTCCTTGGCTCATGGCCCCTGCATCTTTTCTCTGACCTCCATTCTTAGATCTTTTCTCTGTGACCTTCTTTAAAGGAAACTTATGATTACCTTGGGCCCACCCTGACAATCCAGGTTAATCTCCCTCAAAATTCTTAACTTAATCACATCTGAAGTCTCTTGCCATGTCAGGTAATATATTCACAGCTTTCAAGTGGACATCTTTGGGAGGCATTATTTAGCTTATCACAGGAAGGAATTTGGGGGCTGGTTAGGCAAGCCTCATTTTATACTTAAAGAAAGTGAATTTCAATATTCCGGGAGGCTTAAGTATAGATTAAAAGTTTTATAAGAATTAAAGGTTAGTTGTTTTCATTTTAGCTTTTTAACGATTATCTGTACTTGGATATACAGCAGAAAACCATATAAAATCTCTGGGCCTTACATAACTGTACCAAAACGAGGGGGGAAATACAGGAGATCAGGCTGTTGTTAAGCCAGTTTTGTCCCTCACCATTTTGCTGTTGTCTGTGCATCTGGCAGTGTTGTGTGTGTGGCTGGAAACCCACAGAAGTTTGGAGAATCTAATGGAATTCAATGTGTACAGAAAGATGGAATGAGTATACTGGAGAACTAGCTAAGAGAGTTGGTAACTGAATGCAAATAGAGAGTAACTAGACACCAGTTGCTTGTACTGGAGTCTGCGCGGGGAGGAGGCTTCACAAAGAGTTTCTCTAAATGAATCTTGCCCCTTCCACCTGTCACCGCCCTGACCACTCTGCTCTCTCCGACAGGTCATGATGATGGGCAGCGCCCGCGTGGCCGAGCTGCTGCTGCTCCATGGCGCGGACCCCAACTGCGCGGATCCCGCCACCCTCACCCGACCTGTGCACGACGCCGCCCGGGAGGGGTTCCTGGACACGCTGGTGGTGCTGCACCGAGCCGGGGCGCGGCTGGATGTGCGCGATGCCTGGGGCCGCCTGCCCGTGGACCTGGCTGAGGAGCGGGGCCACCGCGACATAGTCCGGTACCTTCGCGCAGCCACGGGGGGCACCGGCAGTGGTAGCCACACCGGTACAGACGGTGCAGAAGGTGTCGCAGGTGAGGTGGAAGATTTGAGTTGGACCCCGAAGAGCTTCAGCATTCCACTGCACTCCTTTTTCAGAAAAGAAAGCTGGCGCCGGGAGAGCAGGATCTTGGGTCCCTTGTCAGCTCTCACACTGCCATCCTGTATAACAACCCCAAGTGTCCAATCTCGCTGCCTGGCCAGGGCTATGGACAGGCAATAGCCTAGAAGGATTTCTGCACTTTAAAACCCATCCCATAAACCGTGCCCCTATCCTCCGCCCCAAATACTCACCCTCCCCACAGCTCAAGGACTTGACTAAGGAGCATTGATGACTCAGGATGCTAGAGGTCTAGTAGCCCCAGTTCCTCCAAACTAGCTGGCAACCGCATCCATTCAACTGCTCTGTGTCCACATTAGCATGGGTAGCTGGACCAGCCCTGCTATTTCTACAACCATTTGCACGTGGCATCATCTGACAGAAATCTATCACTCCCAGCTCTATTGCAAAACTCAACTAAATCTGACCCTCAGCTCTGTGCGGTGTTGTTTTCCAGAGCTGTCCAAGGGAGAGAGACCTCTCCAACCCTGGCAGTCTGCATATGGGGATTTGATGCACTCTGAGAAACAGAGACCCTCTCTTAAGCTTTTCTTTCTCAAGCCTTTTTTTCTTTGCGAGAGAGATCACTGAGAGGGAGATGGCTATACAGTCCACCTTGCCTTCTCCTACAACCACAAGCCTTCTCTCGTGGCCCTGTTTCTCCACCTCCACTCCAGCCTGCCTGAAGCACAATTTTCCTGATTTTTTTTCCTGAAGGGAGAACCATTATATATACATGACATTAACACGATTATTTAAGGTAAACCATGACTTTGAAGATACTGAGATCTACTCTATTTTGGCTCAGAATTGGGGCAATAGACCCTCTGGGCCTTAGGGGGACCTAGGAGGACAGAGAGGAGAGGCTCCCTCTGGGTCCTAGACCGGTGATGCAGCGAGTGATGTGACTTTGACAAGAAGCAAGAAGATCTCTTTTAGCCTGCCCACCCTCTCCTCCCATTGAAGCTTGTATCCGGACACAGCGTAGGACAAGGGACCAATCATAGGGCTGCTGAGCGGCCCTGAAGAGAAGGATTAGGTGATTGAATCGAGTCACAGACAAATACATATTGTAACCCTTTATAAGCAAAACTAAGAGATTTGACCAAGCACACAAGTCCCTCCCTCTCTCCCTGCCTCCCTTCTCTTTATCCTACTACACGACCTCCATTTTAGACGGGGCACAAAAATGAATGAGACGAAACAGGAGACTTGCCCTCATAGAGCTTATATTCTGGGAAACAGACTTTAAACAATATATTTTCAGAGTTAGTTTGTAAAACCAATTTAGTTGTAAATAGGGAGACAGGATTAGAGTGCTCAGAGAGCCTGATGAGAAGAGATTAGCCACTGGAGGCAGAGACACATTCAAGTCGCAAAGACTGTGGCAGGAATGAATGTGGCGGGTTAGGAGGACAGAAGGCGGGCACTGGAGCGCGCACACAAGGAGATCAGGGAGGAGGGCAAAGGCCAGATAATGTACCAGCTTGTAGGTCAGAGAAAGGATGTTGAGTCGAAACGTGGATTTTGAGAAACTTTAGGATGCCATTAATGGGTTTGGGAGAGGAAGCCTAGGAAGAAAGATGACAGGGCTGGAACTGAAGTTTCTAGATTGCCCAGCCGCTCCTAAGCCTCAGACGCCCTCTGCTTACCCGTGTTCGCCGAATAGCCTGCAGACGCGCCAAGAGCGAGGCGGTATTTTCACGTCCTGCGCTAGGCGCTGTGCGCGGCACGTCCGCAGCACGCGTTATATACCGGGATTTTCCTGTTGCAAGCCTGCGAGGCGGAGTGACCGCGCGCTCTCTGCCCTCGCCTGGCGGGACCGGAGCTGCCGGCGAGCCCGAGCAGCCAGCCGCGCAGTGGACGCGATGCGATATCAGAGAGGCTGAGGAGTGCACCTGCTGGCAGGGTCTAGCCTTGGTGGACCCTATGCGGAGGGTTGGTGGATATTGAGAGGAGGTGTGCATTCCAGGGAAGCCGTTTGAGAATCTTGTCCATAAATGTCTGAATACTAGGTGGGAGATTACGAGAGAGGAGGGATCGGTCGCGCATTCTTGACTTCTGGTTTCTAATGTCTTTTTCTCTTTCTACCGCCTGCAGACAGCCGGACTTAAAGAATCATTGAGATCTGAAGACACCTCAATATGGTTTTGATCTTCCGTCACCCAAGAGAAATAACCCCATCCCACCCAACTCTTCCCTGCTTTCTTAGTTGCCATATATCAAATAGCGCTTTTTAAATCTGCCTTCCCCTTCCCCTTCCCCTAAATTTACATTTGTATTTCCATTTATACATTGTTATAAAAGCTAAAAAGCAACACTGTTTCTGCCTTTTTATTATTGGGTTAGAGTTTTCTGGAGCAAGTTCTTAGGCCCTGAAAACACATCTATGTGGGCACTTCCTCTTTCCAGCCTGGCACCTCAAAGGGCACTGTTGTTTTTACAGACCCTTGTGAACTAAAGATACCAAACTTAAACGGGTTACATGGCCTTTCCTGTGTCCAGCAGCCATTAAGTGGCAGTGCCAAAGCTCACTTTTTAAAAAGTGTTTTGTTTACTCATTTATTCAGTCAACATTTACTGAGTACATATTATGGCATCTTGCCATGGGTATGGGAAATGGAGACAGATATCAATTAATGAACCCACAAACGCATGACTAGAAATTTTTATGCCGATTTTATTGACTAGAAGGTAGTATTGTTTCCAAAAGATAAATGTACACTGCAGTAAGAGTATATAGCATGGATTGTAAGACATCTGAATTTCAGATGATAAAATGTCAAGAGCTGGGTCTTAAGATCAATGAAATGGGATAAAAAAGTGATGAACAGAAACTCCAGGGAGACCTCAGATTGACAGACTCACGGCTGGCCTTCCCCTACTCACCTGGCTGCAGGAGTTGAGCCCCTCAAGGTTTGGGGCATTTTGCCCAAATCTTCAAAGCAAGCACGTGACTGAGCCAGCAAAGTGTGGTCTACAACCACAGAGCCTGGTTCTACAGTCTGCTGGGGGCCTGACTGAGCTGCCCCCAACCATGCCCAGTGCAGCTTCCTGCAACCCTCCCACAGTGGTTCCAGAGGGCTGTGAAGTAGCCACTGACCGCCACTCAAACCAAAAGCAGCTCCAGCTTCTCTGCCATGGCAGGAGGAGGAATGTGGCTTCAACTTCAGCAGAGGCCAGGAGGCCATGCTGCCTCCTCTGCAGTAGAGGTATCATACCTTCATTACTTATTTTTTTGAGGTGCAATTCATATAAAATTAATAATTTTATGTACATTTTAATGTTTACTTAAGAGAAAGAAAAAGCATGCACGAAGAGAGAAGGGAGAGAAGCAGAGAGAGAGAGAGAGAGAGAGGATCCCAAACAGGCTCCATACTGAGTGTGGGGCTCCACATGGGCCTGGATCCCACCCCCTCCAGATCAAGACCTGAGCTGACATCAAGAGTTGGATGCTCAACTGACCGAGCCACCAAGGTGCCCCAAAATTAACAAATTTAAACCGTACAATTTGGTGTCATTTAGTCAACTCACAATGTTGTGCAGCCATCACCATTTATCTAGTTCAGAAACGTTTCCATCACCTCCAAAGGAAACCCTTGTATCTATTAGGCATACTCATTAAATACTCCCTGTTCCCAGGCCCTGACAACCACTAATCTCCTTTTGTCTATGGATTTACCTATTTTGGACATTTCATGTAAGTGGAAGCATACAATATGTTGCCTTTTGTGCCTGGTTTCTTTCATTTAGCATAAGTGTTTGCAGTTCATGCATGTTGTAGCACATACCAGTACTTCATTCCTTTTTATAGCTGAATAGTATCCCACTGCTTACGCCATCTCATAATGAATGTTTGGGTTGTTTCCACCTTTTAGCTATAGCAAACAGTGCTATATTCACATGTAAGTATTTGTTCAAATACTTGTTTTCAATTATTTTGGGTATATACCTAGGAGTGGAATTGTTGGATCATAGAATTCTGTTTACCTTTTTGAGGAACTGACAAACTGTTTCCACAGTAGCTGCACCATTAAACATTCCCACAACAATATACAAGGGTTCCAATATCTCCATACCCTCAATAACACTTGTTATTTTGGGATTTTTTAGAAGCCATCTAGTGGGTATGAAGTGGTATCTAATTGTAGATTTCATTTGCATTTCCTTAATGACTACAGATGTTGAACATTTTTTCATGTGTTTATTGGCGATTTGCATATTTTCTTAGGAGAAATGTCTATTCAAGTCCTTTGCCCATTTTTAAATTGAGTTTTTAAATTTTTGTTAAGTTCTAGGAGTTCTTTGTATATTATGGATACTAGACCTTTATCAAATATATCACTCATAAATATTTTCTCATTGTGTGCTGACACTTTCTTGTGTCTTTTGATGCACAAAAGACTTTAATTTTGATTAAGTGTAATCAATCTTGTTTTTCTTTTGTTGTGCTTTTAGTGCCATGTCTAGGAATCCATGGACAAATCCAAGGTCATAAAGATTTACCTCTATGTTTTCTTCTATGACTTTTACAGCTTTGTATCTTGCATCTAGGTCTTTGATCCATTTTTGGTTTTTGTTTGTTTTGTTTTCTTAGAGTCTTTTTTTTTTTTTTTCTGCATAGGATATAAGGTAGGGCTCTAACTTCATTTTTTCATGTGGGTATCCAATCGTCCCAGCATCATTTGTTAAAGCAGCTGTTCTTCGCTAATTGAATGATCTGGGATCCGTGTCAAAAATCAATTGACTATACAGATACTAGTTTATTTCTAGACTCTCAATTCTATTCCATTGAGATATACATCTATCTTTATGTCAATTCTACACTATTTTGATTACTGTAACTTTGTGGTTACTATGTTTTGAAATTGGGAAATGTGAATACTCTTTTTTCTTTTTCAAAACAATTTTAATCTGTTTTAAGCTTGTGTCTGGGGTCCCTCGCAATTCCATATACATTTATGGATCAGCTTTTCCATTTCTACCAAAAAAAAAAAAAAAGGCCACTGGGATTTTCATGGGGACTCCATTGTATATGTAGATCATTTTGGGTCCTACTGCCACCCTGAGAATATTAAGTCTTCTAATTCATAAACAAAGAATGTCTTTCCATTAATTTAGTCTTTAATTATAGCATTTAAACAAAATTTCCAGTGCACAAGTATTGCATGTATTCAGTTAAATTTAGTCCTATTTTATTATTTTTGAATATACAAAAAACTGAATTTTTTCTTAATTTTTTTGGTCATTACTAGTGTATAGAAATACAAGTGATTTTGGTATATTAGTCTTTTATTGAAGCTTCACTAAATTTATTAGCCCTAATAAAAGTGAATTAAAAATCTCCAGGATTTCCTATATGTGAGATTATATCATCTGCAAAGAGGAATAGTTTTACTTGTTTCTTTCCAATTTGGATGCCTCATTCCTTCTTTTTTTTTTTTTTCTGTGCCTAATCGTTCAGGTTAAACTTTTCAGCACAATGTTGCTTATACCATTTTGAATAGAAGAAGCAGAAGCTGGCATTCTTTTCTTGTGCCTGATATCAGCAGGAAATCTTTTGGTCTTTCACCATTGATTATGATTATGATGTTAGTGGTAATTTTTTCATAAGTGCCATTAATCAGATTGAAGAAGTTCTGTTCATTCCTACTTTGTTGAATGTTTTATCATGAAAAAGTGTTGGATTTTGTCAAATTCTTTTTCTGCATCAACAGATTGTATGTTTTCCTTGATTCTATTAATATGATATATTACACTGATCCATTTTTGTATGTGGAACCCCTTGCATTCCTGAGATAAATGTCACTTGATCATGGTGGTTTGCAAGGATTTTCTTGAGGATTTTTTTTTTCATCTTTGACTTAATTTCTTGTATGTCTTTGCCTGGTTTTGGCATCAGGATAACGTTGGCCCCATGGAATGAGTTAGGAAGTGTTCACCATTCTAAGAAGAGAGAAGGACTGGTGTTAATTTTTCTTTAAACATTTGATACAATGCACTAGTGAAGCCATCTGCTCCTGGGCTTTTGTCAGGAGGTTTTTGACTACTGATTCAATTTATTTACTTGTTATAAGTCTATTTACATTTTCTTTTTTTCCCTTGAGTCAGTTTTGGTAGGTTATGTGTTTCCAGGGAATTTGTCTATTTTACTTAGGCTTGTCAGCATACATAATTCAGTTTTATAATCCCTTTTGTTCCTTTGATGTCGCTAGTAATGTCCCCATTATGCTGTGTTTAAGTCATCTTTTTCTTGATCAAGAGTTCAGTTGGTTGCTGTAAACCTGTGACTACTTTCCAGCGTTCCCACAAAGTCAATTCTGACGCTTATCTTCTTGACGTTTCTTTTTAGGGATGGGCTCTTGGAGCTTCCTACCCTGTTATTTGCACCGATGCACTTCTACTTTTTGTTTTCTATTAGAGTAGAATGGCCAACTGCCTCTGAAACGCGAAGTTCCTTCCCCCATACATCCCGCCTGACTGGGATTCGGTTCCCCACTCCTGGCCTTCCCACCATCTGGGTATCTGTTCTCCACCATTTCTTTGAACCTCTCTAGCTCTAACACTAAGCTATGTCCCTCCAAATGTTTTCCACTCTCCCTCCTCCTCACGCTCCCCACCAGCACCACCCAAACCCCCCCTCTCCTTCTGATTGTAGGAGCTCGCCCTTCATTGCTTAACCCTCCCGCGCGCGCGCACGCGCACAACACACACACACACACACACACACACACACACACACACACACACACACACGTGTCACTCTCTTACCCTTAGCCAGCAGGCTCCGCTGTGGTAAGGGCGCCTCAGAGACTGCACTGGCGCCGACTCGAAGGCCCCAGAGCCTCTCTCTGACAGGACGGCGCTTCCCTCCGGGGCTCCCCGCGGGGGAGCCCCGGGCTCGCGGAGGCTCCACGTGAGCGCTCCCCCCACGCCGAGCGCGCGCACGCCTGCCCGCCAGCGCCTTCGCGGAGGGATCTGGGAGTGAAGCGCCGGGCCGGGCGCGGGTCGCACAGGTGCTTCGGCCGGACGCGAAACGGCTTTCAGTGGTTAGAAAGAGTAAGGGAGAAAGAGAAAAGGGAGGGTGCGAGAACGGGAGCGGAAGAAGAGAGAGGGAGGGGTATCATCAAGACGGTCCGAGTGCGGCGAGGGGGTAGGACAGCCGCTCAGCTCCGCGACAGGGGTTTTCCCTTGGTAACGGACCAAACGACCGAGTCAAGCAGCCGTGGGCTGTATGGTGGTGAGGGGTAGGGAATAACGATAAAAAATAGAAAAGGCGCCGCCAGACTGCAGCATTTTCAAGCGTGGGTTGGAGCGCAGCCCAGGTCCCGCGAACTGGGAACCGGGAAGGCGGTAGTGGACGCTGCCGCGTCTCGAGACGGAAAGCGGCCGTGAGCCTCCCTGGGCCCCGCTCACCCCCGGGCCGGCCGTCGGGAAGGGCTTGCACCCCACCTCTTGCACCTCCTGTCAGGCCTCGCATACGTGGTTTAGGCAACAGCGTTCAAGTAATAAGCAAATAAGCATATATATTTTTAAGTGAATATTATTATGACCTCACTTTTTTCCGGAGTTGAGCTGCTTTGAATTGTCTTGAAACGGTTTAGTAGTTTTCTGAATTCTCAAGTGTCTTTTCATCAGATAGCGGACGCAGTAATTCGGTGTTGCCGCAGCCCTAGCCGTCGATAAAAGGACTTTTTCGAGAGGCTGCAGCCAAGGAACGAGACTGAGAAAGTCGCTCTTAAACGTTTTCTGTCTACCGACTACTCTCTGAGATTAAGTTCTCTTTAAAGTATTTCTGAACATTTTGAGAATAATCAGCTCCTAACCTTTGTCTCCATTTAGATGGATGATGTAGCTGCCCCACTTCCTACTTGCACTCTTGTTTACTGGAAAAATGCATGGGAGATCTGTGGAGGCGGTAAAGCGAGGAGTTCTGACTCTGTAAGTAAGCTTACCATTCCCTAATTCATTCAATCAATAATCACTGAGCACTTCTTGTATGCCAGGCACTGTGCTAGGCAATAGAAGTAAAGGGCTCATCATCCCGAAAGAAAAAAAAAATAACAAAACAGGAGGTACTGTAGGTGTTCTTAAATCTTCCCATGTTTTGTTCTAGTTATCTCCTGAGGGAGTCCTTCCTTTCCACGGCAGGGGGAGAACAATATTAACTGACTAAAACCATACCTGTTCCCCAACAAAGCCAGTCTTTCTTGATTCGGTAAAGAGCACCAAAAATATTTTTTTAATTTTTTTAACGTTTATTTATTTTTGAGACAGAGAGAGACAGAGCATGAATGGGGGGGGGGGGTCAGAGAGAGAGAGGGAGACACAGAATCTGAAACAGGCTCCAGGCTCTGAGCTGTCAGCACAGAGCCCCATGCGGGGCTTGAACTCACGAACTGGGAGATCATGACCTGAGCCGAAGTCGGACGCTTAACCGACTGAGCCACCCAGGCGCCCCAAAAATATTTTTTAATAAGAGAACAATTCACCATATTAGCCCACCTAGAAGAAGCTGGTGATGGTATTTTTTCTTTATTGGAGGTGAGGAGGGAGAAAGGGAGAGAGAGAAATAGTGTTCCTCTCATTATAAATCATTTAATGGAATGATTTTTGTTGTTGTCAATGACTCACGTGTGAAAACTGTTGCTATAGATGAAATTTGAAGTTAGCAATCTGGGAAGTAAATCTTGAGTCCTTCTACCTACCAGCTTCTAAAGTAACCAAGTCTGATAAATTGCTACATGATTTTAAAGCTGTTTTAACATGTAAAAAAAAATGTATTGGTTGCCATACTCTTAAGCTTTAGATAGGAACAGCAAGGCAAAATAGGTTTGGTTTTTACAAATCAAGGAATCTCTATAGATAGGAAGCTGAGAAAATGACTTTGCAGGAAGCTAAACAATAATCAAATAAAATGTTTCCCTAAGGACCCTTGAGATGAGATTGATGAGAGGAGGGAAGAGAGAAATGGGGAATGTCTCTCTTTTTGACAGAAAAAGTCCCTGAAGTAAATAGTTCTTAGAAAGGGACACTTGTCCACTGGGTCCACCGTGGAACCAGAGGTACCATCAGAAAGTGAGCCAGGGTTGTGAGGGGCCAGTCAGCTCCAAAGCAGAGTTATCTTTTATAGGAAGAGCAGAGTTAATAATTTCCATGTCTGTCTTATATGAAGTAGATCAATCATGTAGAAACCAAAAGAGAAGGGAATTGATTTCACAGTTTCAGTTAGAAGGTAGTACCGTTACAGGAAACCAACCCCTGAACAAGGCTAAAAAAACCTAAATTTGGGTGACGAGTGTATGTAAATAAGACCAATTTTCCTTTTTCCTTTTCTTTTCCTCTTGTACAAAGTGTTTCCATAATGTTGAAAAGGGCGTGGATAAATATTGCTGAGGGGAATAAAATTACATAAAATCCACAGAGAAAAATTAGCAATATCGATGAAAAATTTAAAGGGACATCTCTTCGATTAATTCCACCTCTAGAAACGATTCTGCAGATATATTTGCACATGTGCAAAATGGCCCATGTGTAAGAATAGTAACTGTAGTTTTGTAATGACACAAGAGATGAGACTATTTCAATGGCTATAAATGGAGAGGGATCAATTAAATTATGAGGCTTCCCTAAAATTAATAATATATAGCTATTAAACAATGCAGCAGATCTGGCAAAAATATAGTGATTTTCAAGATACGTTGTTGAGGGGAAAAAAGGGTATAGGATAATGTGTGTAAAATAATTCAACTTAAATTTTAAAAATATTTGTGTATACATAGAATATTTCTGGAAAGACATGCAAAATGTTGTTGACTGTTGCCTTAAGGGAAGGATGTAGGTATCCGAGGGCTGTGTGGAGGGAAATTTATTTTGTACAGAACACAATTTGCTACCAGTTTTAAAAACAAGTGTTTGAACTATGTAATACAAATAAATAACTAATAACATAAGCCAAGCACTGGTAGCAGGAAGTTTTTCTAGAACTTACCACATTCTATTTCGTAAGAATTCTGCAACTGTCAAAATTGCATTAACAGGAAGAGAAAAAAGAAACCATCAGGATAAGTGATTCAGTTAGGCCTTATCTAAGCCTTAGTTTCCTCATTTGTAAAATGGGTACAAGGGTAACTATTTTGCAGAGTTGTTGTCTGGATTAGACATAAAGTCTATGAATTATTATAATAGTAGTACACACACACACACACACACACACACACACACACACACTCCTCTGACTCAGGCCTTCAGTTTCCCCAGTGTAATTCCCAGAAAAAGATCAAGCTGGGCCTGAAACAGGAAGAATTTTTTTTCTCACCAGCACAGGATTTAGCACTAGTAGTAAGTCCCATCCCCTTGGATTTCATTTACTAAATGGGAAAATGGATCCCGGGATACCATGATGACCAAGACAAAACTCTGTGCTTTCAACAGTATTATGCAGTTTATACATAAGTGGATTTGCATTCAAATAATAGAGAACAAAACTAGTATTTCCCTTTGCTGTTACTCTTCTCCCCGGAGATTAATTGCTGATATCGTCGTAAAGGTGAGGGAGATCCTTTATGACTTATGGTTTTGTTTGATGCATTTGGTTCTCCCCTTCATTAGCATCATAAAGTATACACTGGCTAAAATATCAATATGTCTTAGAGGTTTTTCGCAGGTCATAAAGATTCTTCCCTATTCTTTTAAACTGCTGCAGGTAGCCTAGTGTATGGATAAATGTGCCATTTATTTAATCATTTATCTGTTGATGGACATTTAAGTTTTCAATTTTTACTAGTATAAAATGCCCAAAAGAGCATGGTTATACATATATCTGTTTCATATATTCAAACCCATATTTTTTTCTTTCTTTTTTTTCCTCTGAGGCTATTAATCTTGGTTATAAACATTACAAATGTTGTCTGCCAGCTTGTTGCTTGTATTATTACTTTGTATATGGTATCATTCAACCTACAGAATTAAATTTTTTGATGGAAATAAATGTACCAACCATTATTTTAAAAAGATGTTTTTCTTACAAGTTTGTTTTCTTGTTTAAGGTCTTTTACACACCCAAGATTATATGCACATATTCTCCTATATATTCTGTTAGTATTTGAAATTTACATATTTTATCAACCTGGAATTTATTTTCAGTGTATGTCAAGTTGTAGTAGGCAGTATAGTGCTCCTCCACACAAGATGTCCGTGTCCCAATCTCCAGAACCTGTGAATATGTTAGGATACAGTATGCAAAATGAAATTAAGGTTGGAAATGAAATTAAGGTTGGAGATGAAACTAAGGTGGTAATCAGCAGACCTTGTGATGATGTATTAGTTTCCTATTGCTGCTATGACAAACCACCATAAATTTAGTAACTTTAAAACAACACAAATTTCTCCTGAAAGTCAGAAGTCTTCTTCTGAAAGTCAGAAGGCCAAATGAAATAAGTTTCACTGGGCTGGAGTGAAAATGTAGGGCTGATTCTTTCTGGAGGCTCTGAGGGGAAAGTCTGATACCTTCTTTTTTTCATCTTGTAGTGGCCACTTGTATTCCTCGACATGCAGCCCTCTCTTCTACCTTCAAAGCCTGTCTCTCTAATCTCTGCTTCTGTCATCATATCTCCTTCACCTTCCTGTTGTCAGATCTCTGTCACACTTATAAGGACACTTGTGATTACATTTAGGGCTCATCCAGATAATCCAGGATAATTTCCTCATTTCAAGATCCTTAATTATATATGCAAAGTCCCTTTTCCATATAAAGTAACAATCATAGGTTCCAGGAACTCAGGCCCAGATATTTTGGGGGACATTATTCAGTCTGCCATATATAGAGTGATTATTTTGGATTATCCAGATGGGCCCAAAGTATCACAATTCTTATAAATAAAAGAGGGAGGCAGAACAAAGAGAACCTGAGACATAGCATTGTGAAAAAGACACAGCCTGATGTTGCTGGCTTTCAAGATAGAAGGAGGGTGTAATAAACCAAGGAATGTGGGTGACCTCTAGAGAGGGGAAAAGGCAAGAAACAATTATCCCCTAGTGCCTCCATAGCCATATTAACACATTAATTCTAACCCAGTAAGACCCATCTTAGAAGTTTTTTTAAAAAACCTTAATTTTAGTAAGAACATTTAACATGAAATTTACCCTCTTAAAATTTTAAGTATACAATACAGTATTGTTAACTATAGGTATAATGTTGTACAGCAGATCTCTAGAACTTATTCATCTTGCTTAACTGAAACTTTATGGATATTGATTAATAACTTACATTTTCAGGGTACTTGGGTGGCTTGGTTGGGTGTCCAACTTTGGCTCAGGTCATTATGCCATGGCTCATGGGTTTGAGCTCTGCATCGGGCTCTATGCTAACAGCTCAGAACCTGGAGCCTGCTTTGGATTCTGTGTCTCCCTGTGTCTCTGCCCCTCCCCACTCACGCTCTGTCTCTCAAAACTGAAAAAAAATTACAAATTTTTAAAAAAATAATAATTCACATTTTCCCCTTTCTCCAGCCCCTGGAAACCACATTACATATTTTGATTCTATGAATTTGACTTTTTTAGATACCTCATGTAAGTGAAATCATGCAATTTTTCTTTCTGTGACTGGTTCATTCCACTTAGCATAATGTCTTCAAGGTTCATCCATGTTGTTGCATATGACAGAATTTTCTTCTTTTTTAAGGCTTTTCTTTATTTCTTTATTCATTATTTCTTTATTCATCTGTCGATGAACATTTATGTTGTTTTCACATCTTGGCAATTGTGAATGGTTCTGTAATGAACATGGGAATGCTAATATTTTTTTAAGATTCTCTTTCAATTTTTTTGGATAAATATCCAGAAGTGGGATTGCTGGATCATATTTTTATTTAAAATTTTAATCTCCATTCTGTTTACCATAGTGGTTACACAATTTTGCATTCCCACCAGCAGTGCACAAGGGTTCCAATTTCTCTATATCCTCACCAACATTTGTAGGTTTTTTGTTTTTTTTGTTTTTATAATAGCCATTCTTAAAAATGTGAAGTGATATTTTATTGTTTTTTGATTTGCATTCCCTAATAATTAGTGATATTGGAGCATTTTTCATATAGCCGATAGCTATTTATTTATATTTCTTTTTTTGAGAAATGTCTGTTAACTCCTTAGCTCATTTTTAAATCAGGTATTGGTTTTTTTGCTATTGAGCTGTAGGAGTTCCTTATATATTTTGGATATTAACCCCTTACCAGATATATGGTTTGCACATATTTTCTCACATTCCACAATTTCCCTTTTCACTCTGCTAATTGTTTTCATTGCTGTACAGAAGCTTTTTAGTTTGATGCAGTCCCACTTGACTGCGATGCCTTTAGCTTTGTTCTTTCTCAAGATGGTTTGGCTATTCTGTGTCCTTTGGGATTCTATATGAATTTTAGGATTTTTTTTCTGTTTCTGAAAAAAAAAAAAGCCATAGGATTTTGATAGGGAATGCTTTGAAATGGTAGGTCACTTTGTGGACCTTTTATCCACTGTGTGGATATTTTAATAATATTAGTTCTTCCAATCCATGAACATAGGATGTCTTTCCATTAATTTATGTCTTCTTTAATGTCATTTATCAACTTTTTAAAGTAGTCTCCATGCCCAGTGTGGGGCTTAAACTAATGACCCTGAGATCAAGGGCCGTATGCTCTACTGGCTGAGCCAGCCAGGCACCCCTCATTTATTGAAGTTTTGAAGCATTCGGTATACAAGTCTTTCACCTCATTAGTTAAGTTTATTTCAAAGCATTTTGTTATGTTTAATGCTATTGCAAATGGGACTTTTATTTCTGCATAGTTCATTGTTAGTGTATAGAAACACAATTGATTTTCTATATTGACTTTGTATTATAACACTTTACTGAATTAATGTATTAGTTCTTACAGGTTTTTTTTAAGTCTTTAGAGTTTTCCACATGTAAGATTATACCATTTGTGGAGATAATTTTACTTCTTCCTTTCTAATTTGGTTGCCTTTTACTTTATTTTCTTGTCTAATTGCAATGGCTAGGACTTCCAGTACTACATTGAACTGAAGTGGAAAGAATAGGCATCCCTGCTGATTTTTCAGTTTCAAGAACAGCTTTCCATTTTTCACTGTTCAGTATGATGTTAATTGCAGGCTTTTCATATATGGTCATTATTATGTTAGGGTAATTTCTTTCAGTTCCTACTTTATTGACCGTTTTATCATGAAAGGATGTTGAATTTTGTCAAATGTTTTGTCTGTTATCTATTGAAATAATTACTGTGGATAGTGTTTTTGTTACTAATTTAATCTTTTATTGTAGATCTGTTCAGATTATCTTCTGCTTGAGTCATTTTAGAAATTTGTGTGTTTCCAGGACTTCGCCTACTTTATTTAGGCTATCTAATTTGCTCATACAATTGCTCATAGTATCCTTTTATAATCCTTTTTCTTTTTTTTTTTTTAATTTTTTTTTTTTTTACGTTTATTTTTGAGACAGAGAGAGACAGAGCATGAACAGGGGAGGGGCAGACAGAGAGGGAGACACAGAACTGGAAGCAGGCTCCAGACTCTGAGCCATCAGCCCAGAGCCCGACGCGGGGCTCGAACTCACGGTCTGTGAGATCGTGACCTGAGCTGAAGTCGGATGCTTAACCGACGGAGCCACCCAGGCGCCCCAATCCTTTTTATTTCTATAAGAAGAGTAGGAGTGTCTCATCTTTCATTTCTAATTCCAGCAGTTTGAATGCCATCTCTTTTGTCTTTGTTAATCAAGCTAAAGTTTTATCAATTTTGTTGCTCTTTAAGAAAATAAGCTTTTTAATTGATTTTCTATATTTTTAAATTTTGTTTTATTAATTTCCACTCTGATCTGCTATTTACTTTCTTCTTCTTGCTTTAGGTTTATTTTGCTCTTCTTTTTCCAGTATTTTAAAGTGGAAAGTTAGGTTTTTGGTTTGGGATGTTTCTTTTCTTTTTGAAATGTTTCTGTGAACACTGCTTTTGCTACATCCCTTAAGTTTTGGTGTGTGTCTCCATTTTTATTCATCTCAACTTTGAGATGTTTTTGAGATTTTTAAAGTTCCCTTTTGATTTTTTCTTTGACCCATTGATTATTTAGAAGTGTGTTGTTTGATATCTTATGTTTCTGAATTTTTCAGTTTCCTGTCTGTGGTTGATTCCTAATGTTGAAAAACATATCTTTATATCATTTCTATCCTTTTAATTTTTTAATGATTTCTATTCTGTATACTTTATTAAAACAATCCTTTAATTATTTCTACTATACTTTAAATTCGTTGAGTTTTGTATTATGGTCTATGATCTATTCTGGAGAATAGCTCATATACACTTGGGAAGAGTATGTATTCTGTTCCTGTTTTGAGGACCATTGTATAAATGGTTGATTTATAGTGTTGCCCAAATCCTCTATTTCCTTGTTGATCTTCTGGCTAGTTTAATTGTTCTATCTATTATTGGAAGTGGGGTATTGAAATCTTAAACTATTATTAAGTTCTTATTATTAAACTATTATTAAGTTCTTTATTTTAATTCCAGTACAGTTAACATACAATGTTATATTAGTTTCAGGTATACAAATAGTGATTCAACAATTCTATACATTACTCAGTGCTCATCATGGTAAGTGTACTCTATTCCCCTTCACTTGTTCCACCTATCTCTCCAGAACATTTTTAGTGTTTATTTGTTTTTGGGAGAGAGAGACAGAGCATGAGCAGGGGAAGGGCAGAGAGAGAGGGAGACACAGAACTCAAAGTGGGCTCCAGGCCCCGCACTGTCAGCACAGCCTGACGCAGGGCACGAACTTACGAACCGTGAGATCATGACCAGAGCTGAAGTCGGATGCTCAACTGCCTGAGCCACCCAGAAGCCCCGTTTAGAACCTTTTTAATGTCTGCTTTTTCTGATGTTATAGCCACTCCAGCTTATTTGTTGCTCTTTGCATAATGCACCGCTTTCCGTTCATTTACTTCAAGTCTTTGTATTTTGAATCTAAAATGTGTCTCCCGTAGACAGCATAGAGTGGATCTTTAATGCACTGACAATCTCCGCCTTTTAATCAAATTATTTAATATAGTCACATTTAATGTTATTGATATATTTGGATTTATATCTGCCATTTTCTTTATGTTTTTGTATGTCTTACATCTTTTTAGTTCCTTTATTTCTTCTTTACTGCTCTCTTTTGCATTAAACTAATATTATCTGATGTACCATTTTAATTTTTAATAGTCTTTTATACTATATTTTTTTCAATTTTTATTTAAATTACAGTTAGTTAACATGTAGTATAATATTAATTTCAGGTGTATAATATAGTGATTCATCACTTCCATACAATCCCTGGTGCTCATCATATACTATATATTTTTTGAGTAAGTTTCTTACTGATTGCTCTAGGCTTACGATACACATCTTATCAGAATCAGCTTTATATTTATATTTATATTAATATTAATTTAATTCCAGTGAGATTTAGAAACATTACTGGTAAATAGCTCCATTCCCTTTCCTCTGTTTTCTGTTATTATTGGTATACATATTATATCTGTACGTTACAAACCCAATGCATGATTATAATTATATAATACTATGTCTTTTAGACTAGTTAAGAGAAGAAAGGAGAGCAAGTACATATTTATAGCTTTTCTTATATTAACCTTCTTATTTATAATTTCTGATTCTCTTTATTTATTCTTGCAGAATCAAGTCACCATTTGGCATTATTTCCTTAGCCGAATATAACTCCCCCCCATACCTTTTGTGCTGTTATTAGCAAACGTATTACATTTGTATGTATCATAGGTCCAAGAATACATTACATACATATTGATTTATACAGTTGCTTTTTAAATTGGGTAGGAGAAGAAAGGAGAAAAATGGATTTATGTTGTCTTTTTTATGACATAATTATCATTACCAGTGCTCTTTGTTTTTTAATAAGAATTTAATTACCATTGGGGGTCACTTACTTTCAGTCTGACTAACTTCCTTTAGAATTTCTTATAAGGAGGGTCTGCTAACAACAGATTCTCTTTGTTCATCTGGGAATATCTTTCATTTACTTTTGTTTTTTAAAGATAGATTTGCTGAATATAGGATTCTTGGTTAACAGTTTCTTACTTTGAGCACTTCAAATATATTATCCCATCGTTTCCTGGTCTCCATTGTTTCTGCTGCAGATGTCATATTTTAATAATTTTGAGGTTCCCTTGAAAATGAGTCATTTTCTTACTCCTGTCAATTTTCTCCCTGTGTTTTGTTCTTTCAGAATTTTTTTAAGTTTATTTATTTTGAGAGAGAGAGAGAGAGAGAGCACGTACGAGCAGGGGAGGAGCAGAGAGAGAGGGAGAGAGATGGTGAGAGAGAGGGTGACAGTTTCCTCACTATCAATGCAGAGCTCAATGCAGGGCTCAGACTCACAAACCATGAGATCATGACCTGAGCCAAAATCAAGAATCAATGCTTAACCCACTGAGCCATCCAGGCACCCATGGTTCTTTCAGAATTTTTACTATGTTTTTATTTGTGGAACTTTGTGTTTTCCTACCTGGAGTTTGTTGAGCTACCTATATGTGTAGATTATTGTTTTTCAGTAAATTTGAGATGTTGTTCATCCATTATTTCTTCAAATATTGCTGCGCTTAATAGTGTCCATATTTCTCTGAAGCTCTGTTCATTTTTCTTCATTCGTTTCTCTCTCTGCTCTTCAGGTTGCATAATCTCTATTATCTTTATTCACATTTGCTAATTATTTCTCTTTTTAAATTTTTATTTATTTTGCGAGAGCATGAATGGGTTAGGGGTAGAGAGAGAGGGAGTGAGATTTCCAAGCAGGCTCGGTGCTGTCAGCTCAGAGCCTGGTGCAGAGGCTTCAGCTCAGGAACCATGAGGTCATGACCTGAGCAGAGTCAAGAGTTGGACACTCAACTGACTAAGCCGCCCAGGGCCCCACTACTAATTATTTCTTAATCAC
Organism: Acinonyx jubatus; assembly: GCF_027475565.1. NCBI lineage: Eukaryota > Metazoa > Chordata > Mammalia > Carnivora > Felidae > Acinonyx > Acinonyx jubatus. Next base: position 47,604,473 of record NC_069391.1, read on the forward strand.
ATCTACTGTTGAGCCTCTTCAATGAAGTTTTCACTTTAGTCATTGTACTTTTCTAGTCTAGAATTTCCATTTGATTCTTTTTTATAATTCCTGTCTCTTTATTGATATTCTGTATTTGCTGAACATGTTCTTCATTCCTTTTTAACTCTTTAGTCATGACTCCCTTTAGTTCTTTGAACATGTTTATAATGACTACTCTGAAGACTTTGTTAAATTTGACATCTGGTTACTCTGCAGGCAGTTAGGCACTTTCTGTTGTCTGCCTTTTTTTTTCCCCCCAGGGTGCGGGTCATACTTTCCTGTTTCCTTGCATGACTAATCATTTTTGTTGGAATCTGGACATTTTAGATAATATATTTTGGCAACTCTGGGTACTGGTGCCTCCCCTCTTGTTGTTTGCTTGTTTATTTGTTTAGTAACATTATTTTAATAGAGTCTGTTTCTCCCTTGCACTGATAAGCTTCTGATATTGCTCTTCAGGGAGCATATCCTTGGGTTATATGCACAGTCACCCTGGGTTAATGATGGTTTTTTTCAAGGTTCTCTTTGGTTGTCTCTTTTCCTGATCATACCCAGTTGTTAAACTCTAATTGCTGGGTGATTTCTTTATGGCTTTCAATCAGTACCCTGGGGCATAAATTGCTCATCAACTAAACCAAAGAAATTCAGACTCCTTTGAAGGGATAGTTCTGGAAGGCAGTTATTAATATTTGTTCTGACCCTAGACAGTTTCCTGTAGCTATGTTCTTCCAGGTTCTCTCCTGCACACTAGCTGGCTCACAATTTAACTTATATGTCCAATGATTCTACCAATAGCATCCCAATTGCCCTTCAGTACTTCTTCCACTAGTAGTGAGAGTAGTTTTAGGGGGCACCTTTAGCTTAAACTTCTCCACACTCTCTTGCAAATAAAGTCATTTCCTTTAGGAAAAGCTTTATTGCCTACTCTCCCTCCAGGAAAAGTCTTGGAGTTATGGCTATGGACCTGGAAGCGAGGACAATGGCAAGCTTCTCTCTCAATGACATTCCCAGTTTAGGAGCTGAGTGCTCAGTGGTGGTGGTTAGGGGTGGGGTGGGCAGTATCTTCTGCTTTTTGTTTTTGTTTTGTTTTGTTTTGGGTTTTTTTGCTTGATTCTCCCAGCATGTAGTCAACAGACTGGTGGAAAGATGATTGGGGTCCCAATATTCTCAGCAACACCACACCCAGGGTAGAGCTCCTTAGGGACTGGGTAGAAGAAAAACTCCACCTCTATGCTTGCCTATAACTTAGCCTCAGTAGCAGATCGGTGGGGGAAAGATGAAAAATACTGACTTCCTGCCCCTCCTGGGATGATAGCTTTCTAACTGGGAACTAGGGGAGATGAAACTGTGCTCTTGCCTGAGCCAGCCTAGAGTGAAGTTTCCATCTTGCTGAATTGGGAGGAAGGGGAAGCAGATTTCTCAGTTCAAATACCACAGACTTTCATGGTTCTTCACACATTTTAATAAATTCTCTTGAATGTGTGTTTATTCAGATGTGTGTACTTAACCATACTGAGCAATTTTAGCTGGTTGTTTTAAAATTGTTTTCACTGGGTTTGCTGGTGACTGAGTCTACGGAGTTCCTCAGGCTGTCATGCTGAGAGTCTGAGGAATGCTACCCATCTTTATTTCCTCTTTCTGGAACATGTATTCTCTTCAGTAAGATTTACATTGGAACTTCTGCCATGCTTTACATTTCAAGCTGTCATATTTTCCATCTCTTTATTTCTGTTATATTCTTTTCTGTGTAAGCTCTACACCCAATGTGAGGCTAGAATTCAACTCATAACCCCGAGATCAGGAGTCACATGCTATACCAACTGAGCCAACCAGGCGCCCCTATTTCTCTGTACATTCTGAGTTTATTTTCTTTAGTTCATAATCCATCTAACCAATTTTCTCTCCAACTCTGTCTAATATTCTGAGTTACTCTTGAATTTTTAATTTTATTTGAGTAATTTCATTTTGATTTTAATTCAGTTTTATTGAATTTTATTTTAATTTTATTTATTAAAATTTTATATTTTAAATTTTCTTTAGTACTATTTAGTTCTTTTAAAAATCTGCCTGGTATTTTAAGATAGGGTCTCATTGATTTCGTGTATTTTCTCCTCCTATGGCTTTGTTTCTAATCATTTATCCAATATGTATTTCATAGTATATATCTGATCCATTCTTAAATTCTAAGGAATTTCTGTTTCTTGTTTACTAAGCTTTTTTGCCATGAATGACTTAAATTTTATGAAATGCTCTTTCTGTATATATATTAAGATATTTTTAATCTTAAACAGGGAGGCTGTCACCTTACATTTCATGTGTTTAAATGGAGGTAACTTTGAATCAGAATATCATTTTTTTGCAACCCAATTTAAATTAATGGATAGATGGGTCATCTGGGTGGCTCAGTTGGTTGAGCTGTCCAACTGGACTCTTGATTTCAGCTCAGGTCATGATCTCAAGGTCATGGGATTGAGCCCCATGTCCGGCTCTGCACTAAGCAGTGGAGCCTGCTTACGATTCTCTTTCTCTTCCTATCTATCTTCTCTCTCTCCCTCTCTCCTTCTGCACCTCTTCCCTCCTCACACACTCTAAAAAAATTTTTAAAATAAATTAATGGGTAGAGGCATTAAAAGCTGATGGCTACTAACATCCAAGAGAGATGAGACATTATGTGCCTCCTGATGAAAGAACATACCACCTCCTCTGAAGTAGCCTTGAGAAAAAAATCTATCTAGATTCAACTAATCAACTTAGAGGAAATCAGAAGACCAAGGATTATGTTAAACTACACTATGGAGATGCAGTTAATAGAATCTGGATTATATGAAACTCTCCAGGACAAACAACTGGCTTTCCTCACCAAGTAAACTGTAAGGAGAGAGAGCAGGAGAGAACACATGAAAGATGGGGAGGGAAAGGGAAAGCAAAAGAGCCAGCAAGAATGGGAGAGTGAACTCAGAGATTAAAAGAAACATAAAATACATATAAACCAATTGCTATGTGTGGAATTTAACTGGATCCTGATTCAAGTAAAGAATATGTTAAAAAAAAAAAAAGTGGCATTCAGGAGATATGTGAAGTTTTGAATATTCATTGCATATTTGATGTCACTAAGGAATTTTAATTTATTTTCAAATGTGTGCCAATGGCATTGTGCCTGTCTTAAAAATAGTGATCTTTTAGATGTAACATTGAAATACTCATGGTTGAAATTATATAATGTATGTAAAATGCTTCAAAATAACATGTGAGGAGTATAGTATAGAAGAAACATATAGGCTATGAGATGATAATTCTTGAAGCCAGGTAATAGATAAAGGTTCATTACTATTCTTTGTATTCTCTTATACATTTGGAATTGACTTTGCTATTACTTACTGCTTTAACCTTGTAATCTTGATTCTTACAGGGAAGGAATTTTGCTAAAGTGAGGTCAAAAAGAGCAGTTAACAAATGCATCATCACATTCCGATGTGTAGACTTTTTAAACCTGAATCATCTGTAAAGCTGAGGGCATCGTTTGAAAACACTGACAATTTCCTGTTAATTTTCCCTAAATGAAATCATCAAATGCATTTGTTTTTATTCTGAAAAAAATGTCCTTTGCTACAAAATACTTATGGAATCAAGCACACATCTCTTTTTTCGGTTCTGAAACACTTAAAATATTTCAGTGTCTGTACTTTTTCAAAAATCATTTTTTCAGGACCCTATTGATATCACAAGCTGTTCAGTTTTTGAGTGTTCAGTTTAAACTACTGATTGAGGCAAAACCAACAACTTTTTATTAGTTGCTCATTAAATGTAATAAGACATGGGCACCTTGGGAATGGCACCTAAATCAATCCATAATTTATAGAAACCTACAGTCTCCTTGGGAAGACAGATTACATGACAAGATGAACAAGAGAAATGTGTAAAAATAATTGTCAAGGCAACAGAATAAATTATATATATGTATTTTTTGTCAACTCAGAATTCAGTACCCAGAATTCCTAATTCCCTCCATCGTAAGTATTTTTTAACTGTATTAAACCTTGATTCACCCCCACCTCTGCTGAGATAACAAGGGGATATAAATGGGCAAAATAGAATGGGTAAAGGGCTCTAGTAACGTTAATTAAGGCACCAACATACTATCCCTTCTTGAAAAACATGGACTTTTGGTTTCTGCCATGCCAGGACACTATGATCTTTATCCTGAATTGAACTGTTACAAGGAGCCAGACTCTAGTCCTAGGGAGAAGTGCTTTGAAATGGAAGTGGAAGCATCACTAAAATTTCAATAGGCAGAAGCATAATGGGTTTATACATTTCACAAATATATATAGTAATGCTTATGTGTCAGTCACTATGCTAACTGGACAATCAGGCAATTTAATACAGTGTGAACAGGGTGTTTGGGGAACACAAAAGAAGGACAGCCAGCCAAGTGAGGCAGATGAAAGAGGGTGGTGGTGGAGCAGTCAGGTGGAGAGATAACAAAGGGCAGAAGTAAGAGGGGGTCCATCCTGCTTGGACCAGAAGTCTAAGAGCTGCTCTGATATGCCGGCCATTAGACACATGTGGCTGTCGAACACTTGAAATAAACTTACTTGACTGAGAAACAATTTGTAATTTTAGCACGTAACTTAAATTTAAAAACTGATAGGTTTCTTTTTTTTTTTTACTTTTATTATTTTTTTTCAGTATATGAAATTTATTGTCAAATTGCTTTCCATACAACACCCAGTGCTCATCCCCAAAGGTGCCCTCCTCAATACCCATCATCCACCCTCCCCTCCCTCCCACCCCCCATCAACCCTGTTAAAAACTGATGTTTCAATATACTTGCAATGAGTATGTGGATCTACTTTTTCATAGTAAAATTTATAAAATTTAATAACAGATCAAATTACTTCTAATGAAAGTTTAGCATCTGATTTGAGATATGCTGGTAAGTGTAAAATACACATCTGATTCCAAAGATTTAGTATTTGCAAAAGATGTGTAAAATTTTTTGACTTTTCACTACTGATTACATGTTGACATATTTTGGATAGAGTAAGTAAATATATTATTATAATTAATTGGCTTTTAAAAAATGTGGCTCCTAGATTTAAAATTACATATTGGCTCACATTATATTTCTAGGGATAGCACTAGTCTGTAGTGCTGTCAGGTGTGGGAGATAGAAGAGGCTGGAGTAAGCCAGAATATGTCAGGACATGCAGGGCTTTGCAAATTGTGATAATCAATAAGAAGCTGTACATTCAAAATAGTATTGGCTTGAAAGCCTACCAAGTGCCACTTCCTGGTCCCTTGGGATATCTATCAGTGAACAAGATTTCTGCCTTCACAGTGTGTACATTTCTAGGGAATGGGAGTGGAAGTTATCAAAAATCAAACAAGCAAACACAAATAAATATTAGATTTGTTGGGAGGTGTTAATAGCTTATGAAAGAAAAAAATTGAGTCATGTGGGAATGGGCAGGAGGGCAGGGGCTGTGGAGTGAGAATCATTGCCCTCCATTAAAATAGGATGTTGGGTTGATGCACTGTGATTTTTGAGCAGAGATTGGAAGGTGATAGAGTGAACCACGTGGTTATCTAGAAGTTTTTCAAGTATTAGGAATATAAAGCAAATACTCTCGTATTAAAGGCAGGAGAGGGCCTGATCTGCTCCAGGAAAAGCAAGGCCGGTGGTACAGAGGATGGTAGTTAGGAAGTCAGAGATGAGGGACATGTGCAGATTCCATGAGGACTCGTGGACTATTGTGAGGATTTGGGCTCTTATTCTGAGTGAAAGAGAGTTTGAGCAAAGGAATGACTCATGTTTTACAAGGATCATTCTGGATCCTGGGTTGCTGTATGGGACTAGAGAAGAAGAAAAGAGGACCAGTTAGAGCACCCAGGTGAGAGGTGAGTGGCTCAGACCAGGGTAGAGGTAGTAGCTGTTGTGAGGGTGTCAGTTTCTGGATATATTTTGGATGGTAGAATGAATAAACATCTTCCTGGTGTGAATGTGGGTTTTGAAGAGTCCAGGATAACTCCATGATTTTGGTCTGAGGGACCAGAGCCATAAAACTGCCAACTACCAAGAGATGGCAGAGATTTGGTGGCAGTGAGGGTGGGGGTGGAGATGGGAAACAGTCACTGAGGAATGAGTGAAGATAGAGAAGTCCAAGAATTGAGCCCTGGGGCAGGGAACATTAAAAGATCTGAGAGAACAGCAGGAATCAGAAAAGAAGATTGAGTAGCAACCATTGAGGTAGAAGGAAAACTGACTGTAGCATCCTTGGAAGCCATGTGAGGAATATTTATCAAGGAGGAGGGACAGATGAAATCTATCAAATGCGGCTGATAGAAAAAGAAAGATGAAATCTTAGAACTGACTGATTTAGTAAGGAGGTGACCTTGAAAATGGTGGTAGTGGTGGTGCTGAAAGTAGAGTGCTGGAAAAGCTAGATTGGAGTGAGCTGAAGAAAGGAGGAATTGGAGACAGAATAGATCTTTGGGGGTTATATTCCAATGAAAGGCAAAGCAGTAAGACAAACAGCATACTGGATTGTGGCCAAGAATTCTTTTTTAATGGGAGAAAGTAACAGCATTATTTGTGTGCAGAGAGAAATGATGCAAAGAGGGAACATTTGAGCATGGAGAGATGGGCAACCACTAGAGTGAGGTCTTTGACCAGGTCAGAATTACACAGGAATGATCAGATTTTCATATATGCAAATATTCACTGAACTTGTGCCAAGCACAAGGAACTGAGGATTCCAGTGAAAAAGACACAGTTCCTGCTTTTATGTAGGTTTATCAAAGAGTGAGGGAGATAGGGAAGTCCTTAACTGAATGATAGCCCTTTATATATTGGAAATTCTCAAAGTTTTCCCTTCAATGGTTAGAAATTCTCAATTCCTTTAACCACTACTTATGTGGCATGGTCTTCCCAATCCTCACACCTTCCTAAACTGGTGCTTTTTAGATGGTCAGTGTTCTCCTAAAAATGTTGTGCCCAGAACTGTGTTCCAGACATGATTTAACAGAATTCAATGTCAAACTAAGAGATTATTTTATTTTACAAAGCCAGGTCTCCTCTAGAGTCCACTCCTTAAAAGGTATCAATTTAAGGGGCACCTGGGTGATTCAGTGGGTTAAAGTATCCAACTCTTGATTTTGGCTCAAGTCATGACCTCACAGTTTGGGAGTTTAAGTCCTGCACTGGGGTTTCAGACTGACCGTGTGGAGCCTGCTTAGGATTCTCCACCCCCCCCCCCCCCGCCCCTCCTGCACATGCTTTCTCTCAAAATAAATAAACTTTTTTTTAAAGGTATCAATTTAAGAGAGTAGATGCTTACAGTAAAAAGCTCAAACAGTGCAGAAAGACATGAAGTACACAGTAGATCTCTGGATTCATACCTCAGAGGTTATCACCAAGCTTCTTACCAGAAACTTTCTATGAACATAAAGCATAAATACACTATCCACACATCCAGTATTTTTCTGACTTCCACTTGTAACAGACATCATTCCATTCTGGTGCATAAAGATACACATCATTTATTTGAGCTGATGTATCTTATTTAGATGCCCCCACTCCTTTGAGAATTTTAGCCATTCCTAAGCTTTTGCCTACTATAAACAACTCCAGAATGCACTCAGGCTAACTTGCAAAACATGTCAGGTTTCAAATATAACCCTGGTATTCCACCCTTCTCCTTTTTTGGTTAACACTCTACATATGAAGGATTCTGGTTTATCCACAAAATCATGAAAAACAATGCAAAACAATGCATTATCAATAAAATTTTTAAGTAGATGCAAATGCACAAATCAGTAACTCGGCACTCTTCCAGAGGGTTAAGTCACTATGCTACAACTTTTCCATTATGCCCATAACCTTCACTAGGGAAACTGAAAAGTATTTCAAAACTGACCAATGTGTTCCCTTAATTTTGTAGCTAAAAAAAAAAAAAAAGCGAAAGATCATGTAAAAAGCATCCCAGGAAGAAAGTCTACATAGTCCTTAAGAATAAGGTATCAGCTGGGGCACGTGGGTGGCTCATGTGGTTAAGCATCTGACTTTTGATCTCAACTCAGGTCATGATCTCATTGTTCCTGAGTTTCAGCCCTGCGTCTGCCTCTGCGCTTATGGCTAGGAGCCTGCTTGGGATTCTAGCTCTACCTCTCTGCCCCTCTCCTGCTCATGCATGTGCGTGCTATTTCTCAAAATAAGTAAACTTTAATTTTTTTAATGTTTATTTTTTGAGAGAGAGAGAGAGAGCGCGCGAGCAGGGGAAGGGCAGAGAGAGAGAGAGAGAGGGAGACAGAGGATCTGAAGCAGGCTCCAGGCTCCAGCTGTCTGCACAGAGCCCTATGTGAAGCTTGAATCCCTGAAACCATGAGATCATGACCTAAGCTGAAGTCGGACGCTTAACCAATGGAGCCACCCAGGTGCCCCAAAATAAATAAACTTAAAATGCCCCCGCTTTGCTCATGCTCTTTCTCAAAAATAAACATTAAAAAAATGAAAAAAAAAAAAAAGACTGACTGATGGGTAACAACAAAAAGACAGGAGTATATGCCAAATGAGAACTCTGAAAATGAGGTTGCTAGAAAAGGCTACTGAATCAAGAAAAGTACCTAAGTCATTGGGGGAAAACTGTGCTTTCTGAAGGCAGCAAGAAAAATGCCGTTTTTGCCTTGATATCCTCAGACTTCTAAGAATGAAGGAAAGGAAGGTATAGTATTACAGAGTAGTGAATCAGGGTTTACAGACCCAGACAACCCTGGGTTCAGATTCATTAGGCCATCTGTGCATCTCTAATGCGCAACCAGAGTTGAATCATTGTATTGGAGAATGTGAGAGTCATAATCACATGTAACCCAAACAGCTCCATGTTTTAATGCTGGGGGTAACTGGTTTATTTTATTGTTTATAATTAGCAGATTATCTTGAAGCCAATCTCCTAGACACAAACACATGGACTTTACAGACTCTTTAAACAGGATACATCACTAAAGGATCCAGTAACAGCCCACAGTGAAAAGTAATAATTCTGAGGAAAAAAAAAAGATTTCCCTGTGACAGAACAAAACACATTCCTATAAAATTAACAAAAAGCAGTGTAAGAAGCAAGCTTCTATTTTATGAAAAAATCTAAACCACTAACTCATGTAAAATAATTCATCAACTCAAAAAGTAGAAACAAAGATCAAATATTAATTTTAAAAATACCTGACACACTATAATGTGTGTATATAGTCTCTTACATGGTTTAAGACTATCTGAGTATTAAACACCCAGTTTTTCTCAAGTTGTGGCAAGCCCAAATATCGTTCTGACTGTACAGTCACTCATGAAGATCGAACTCAAACAGAACTCTTCTTAGAATTACCATCTTAAATTTTGTATCATTACACCTGTAATTTTTTCAAGAACTGGGTCTTTTTTATTTTTAAGACAGCTTTACCATTTGATTATATTCACTGTAGAAAAATGTGAAGACACAGAAAAATATAAAGAAAATTAAAATTGTTTCCCTCCCCCAAATATGGTAACAAAAGATTATAATATATTCATTTCTAGTCTTTTTATACATCAATGCAGAATTTAAAGACAAAATTAGCAATGTAAAATGCTTACGCATATCCTTTTGTCATTTCATATTACAGAGCAGTCATTTCTTTAGGACATTAAATATGTGAAAACATGATCTTTACTTGGCTGCTTCACAATCTAATTAGAGCTAGGTCATAATTTACCTCCAACTGTTGGATATTCAGATTGTTTTGTATATTTGTTATTATAACTAAAACTATATTAGATATCCTTCTTTATACATAATTCTTTGTATCTCTGATATTTTTATAAAGATAAAGTCCTAGGACTAGAGTAGCCAGCACAAAGGGTGTAAGTATTTTTAAAACTTTTTAAAACTGTAGGAATTTTACCAAACTGCCCTCCAGAAAGACTGTATGAATTTACAGTTACACCAATAAATAGTCTAGGAATTCCAGTTCTTCATATTTCCTTGGTAACATAGGAAGCTGGATGTTATCTCCTACCCTGTATTATTACAAACTTACTGGGGGAAGGGCAAATGGGGTCTTGTCTTTTTAAGAATTTTTCCACGTGTTTAACTGGTGATTTGCTTTCCTTCTGTTTTCTGAAGCAGTCCAAGCCTTCTAGAAGGCATTTCTGATATGTGCATGTCTTGTCATGTTCTTCCTTAGCAGGCAGGGGCATGAGAGCTGCATGTCTTTCCATGTTTTTTCCATTAACTAGGCAGAAATTTCCCAAATGACTGGAATTAGAAAGTCTTCTGGTCTTCTAGGCAGCCATGCTCTTTTAATGTCTTGGTAATAAAACAGAAAACTGGGCTGTATTCTAAAAGGAAGAAAGCAGGCATAGATTACAGTTAACCAAGCACTTGCTGTAGGTAGTGATTCTTAGGATCAGGATAACCACCTGGAGTACTTATTACAAACCAGATTTTAATTTTAATGTTTATTTTTGAGAGAGAGAGAGAGCACGAGAAGGGGAGGCCAAGAGAAGGAGACGGTCTGAAACAGGCTCCAGCTCTGAGCTATCAGCACAGGGCCCAACACAGGGCTTGAACTGACCTCAAGACGGTGACCTGAGCCAAAGTCGGATGCTTAACCGACTGAGCCACCCAGGTGCCCCAAACCAGATTTTGATTTCAGAGAGTGAGGACTCATGGTGTACACTCCTCAGAAAATTCTCATGTTCACCAAAGCTTAAAAACAACCAACCACAGGTGGGACTTGGGACATAGCTCATAACTCTTTGTTCCTCTGTCTCTCTCTCCTTTCCTGTAAAGTGTGTTTATTTCAAGAAGGTTGTTCAGATTCTCTCAGATCTCTATTCCCTTTCACATCCACTAGGACACATTTTATGCACCAACCTCCAGCCTCGATTAATTTAACGCAATCTCTGTCATTCACCTTATCCCACTGGAAAAAATCCTTGAAATTTTAACATACTGGTATCTCCAAACATAATAGGATCTTCTTTATCACAGCGAGTCTTATATATCTTTATAAACCACAGCTGGACACACAACGGGTACTAAGTGTTTCTGAAATGCATGAGTGAATGTATGATACACATTTCAGTGTACAGAGGTCTGAACATGCTACCCCAGAAAACCCCAAAAGAATAAGCGGTTATTAGTAGGGTGTCCCTTAATGTGACAGAATGGAGGTCATGATTCTTAGTTTTGTCTAGAGCAGCAATTCTTCATTTTCTTCAGAATCTGATGATCAATTTCTTTCCTGAGAATCTGATGAAAGCTACACCTATTAACCCTCTTTAAAAATGCATATATACAGAAATACACTATTTTTACATACTTTTCAGAAGTTTCTCAGAAGGAAAGGAACACATGAATTTCTACCATTCAAGCATGTTTTACTTAAAAATGAGGCTGAAATAATTTATTGCTTGGGAAATTATCTTCAAATTCAAAAGACCATGGTCAAAATACGGTCAGTTGGAAAACCTAAAAAAAAAAACAACCCATCATATTTTGCAGGTGACATTAGCCTCAGCAGCTGCAAAAGTATGAGTCATATTTCCCACAATCAATAGTGTGCTTGTTTAGACAAGCTAACGTTATGCTGCTCCTACTGCACTGCACTCAGGAAAATATAACGGTTTCTGGTTATAACACTCCCTATTCTTAGAAATTATTGTTTCCCTTTCCTTCTTAATTATAGTAAGGGTTGCCTGTATTCAATTATGATGGGGGAAAAGGGCTATCGTTTACTCACTTAAGAACATGTATCTCCTAGGTATACAGGTTGAAACCAACACATGTATTTCCTGTCCCTTATGGACTTGAAGTCTAGTGGGAAAACAGAATACAAATTCCAATATTCTTGACTTTGCCAGTCCTTAAGGCTGACAGACACCTTGTTATAGGGTGTGCTGCAGCCTGCTATATCAGTTTGCAAGAACCAGCTCTGTGTATCTATCAGTGGCTTTGTGTGGACAGCTTGAAGTCAGCTGTGCTGGAGCATTTATACCATGCAGTCAGCATCCACTCCAAATCATGGTTCCTCCAAGCCCAGCAGTTGTCCATCACTGACCACCACACGGTGTCTTCATCACACTGAAATCGTGGCTCTCATTCCAGGGCTCCTTGGTAGTAGCAGTTCAGGTAGGGAGGGCTTTTACCAACTTTTCAAATCCTCTCTTAACTACCTGTCATAAGATCCAAGAGTACAGGTGTGTTCTAGGCCTTAGAACATGCTAGTTACCTTCTCTGGATAGTAGGGGAATATAATATCCAATCCATTTGAGGCAATTCCTTATCCAATGGGGTTAATCATCAGAGTCACAAAATGTCCAAATAAAAATCATGAGTCTCTGAGTTTAGCAGTCTGTTTAAATTATATTCTGGGAATTACTACTAGAGTTGAAAAGCTACCAATCTACAACCCATCCCATGTTTATCGTTAATCACTGTCTTAATTTGACACAACATCAGCCCTAGGTAGGCATTCTTTGGCACCGTTTTGGTATTGCTATCTTAGTGTTTTGGCTTTAAATTTTGCATGGATCTGCCAAACAGCAAATAGCTTTGTCAACAATGTAAGCCATGTGCACAATAAGCACAATCAATCTTCTTTAAAGCATGACAATGTTAAGAATCTGGTGGACTAGATAATAAAACTCTCACCACCTCGACTTTCAACAGTCTTGCATTATTAGCCAAAACATAAAACTACTCAATTTTAGTATGATAGTAAAGAGCATGAAAACTTGTAGAGAACTTCTAGACTAGTATAAAATACACGACGGGCTAAATCAAGGTGAAGTGAAAATAAGAGAAAAAGGCAGCTGAAGGTCTATGGAAGGGTCGCTTGAAGATGGCTAAGGATACTTACCTTCAGGTTCTGGAGGGTTTCTGACCATTCCATGGACCCTATCTGAGGTATGGTAGTGAGGAGTAAACTTTTGGCTTTATTGGCATTTTCTTTCAGGGTCTTTAAGACCCGGTCCACTGAAACCTAGAGAAACAACAGCACAGGGTGTTACTAGCAATTTATAATTCCACTGCTTTTCGCAGACCATTTTCCCGAGTTTCTACCTCATCTGTGAAGTCAGTTTACTCCAATTCCAATCCCCTGAGCACCAGCTCTGCATTTTTCAAGGCAGTCTTGCTTCCAGGGGGAAGGTCTTGGAGAAACCTAATGACATCTCTGAAAAGCACCACTGGTTCTCAATATAATGCCTGAGAAACCATCTCAGAAGTATGTGTTAGCATGGTCTAGAAAGATGTGGCTAATTCTCCTCACATCCACAGTAAAATGGATCCCAGTCTTAAAACCATTGCTACACTGGCTAACCAATCAGAAGATGAACATATTTCTCTTAAAAAAAATTTTTTTTTTAATAGAACTACCCTATGATCCAGCAATTGCACTATCAGGTATTTATCCAAGGGATACATGCTGTTTCGAAGGGGCACATGCCCCCCAATGTTTATAGCAGCACTATCAACAATAGCCAAAGTATGGAAAGAGCCCAAATGTCCATTGATGGATGAATGGATAAAGAAGATGTGGAATATATATACAATGGAGTATTTATTACTCGGCAATCAAAAAGAATGAAATCTTGCCATTTGCAACTATGAGGATGGAACTAGAGGGTATTATGTTAAATTAGTCAGAGAAAGATAAATATCATAGGACTTCACTCATACGAGGACTTTAAGACACAGAAGAGATGAACACAAGGGAAGCAAAAATAATATAAAAACAGGGAGGGGGATAAAACATAAGAGACTCTTGAATATGGAGAACAAAGAAAAAAAAGAGGGTTACTGGAGGGGTTATGGAAGGCAGGATGGGCTAAATGGGTAAGGGGCTTTAAGGAATCTACTCCTGAAATCACTGTTACACTATATGCTAACTAACTTGGATGTAAATTTAAAAAAAAAATCTTTTTTAATGTTTATTCATTTTTTGAGAGAGAGCGAGCGCATGAATGGGGGAGGGGTAGAGAGCAAGGGAGACACAGAATCTGAAGTAGACTCCAGGCTGTCAGCAGAGGGCCTGATGCAGGCACTCGAACCCACGAACTGCGAGATCATGACCTGAGCCTAAGTCTGACATTTAACAGACTGAGCCACCCAGATGCTCCAGCACGTTTCCCTTTAGAGACGTCTTCAAGACGAATCAGTCTCATCATTTTTATAGCTCCCAATGAATTAATGGATGAGCTGCTAATATCACAGAAACAACAACAAAAAAATCCCAAACCAAACAAATAGTCCACTTTAATGAGCTTCCTGATGGGAAAACTAAACACTACATCTGACACCTGAACTGGATCGAAAAATCTTTAGAACCAGCTGTCAATTTACAGAAAATAATACAGCGGACAGAGAAATCTTTCAAACTACCCCAAGGAGATGATTTCCGTGATCCAGATGGTGGGAAACTCTATGGGTCAAATGACCTGGTTTCTTTTCAGAACACTTGGAAGTAAAAAACTGTGGTGTTAGAGATCACTAGAAACGTGAACTCTGCCTCGATAGGTTAAGGAATTATTGTTGGAAAGTGATGATAATGTATGTTGTTAGGTGTCTATGGATAAAATTATGGATCAGAGTATAGATGAAATATGGTTGGCCATTAAGTTGGTATGTTCATAGATGAAGCTGGGTGTTGATTTATAAAACCTCATACTATTATCTACTTTTGTATATGACTGAAATTGCTTCATAAGGAAGTTGAAAATTGTGAATGTAAAATGGATAATTAGAGGTGGAATATTTGTCACACCTCACTATACTTCAGAACGGATCTGAGGTTCAGGGACACAAGGACTATAATACTTTTCTACTTATTTCCTGGAGTTTATATAAAGTCCAAATCCCTCCCACAAACACTGAGGTGTGTTTTGGAAAAAAATGATGAGCACCGTTCACTGCGGGGATACGAAGCAGTGATGGGCTGGGTGCTGCCAGGTACATGGAGAGGCATACTTTAAGCAGAGTCTTCCAGGGCAGGCTCATGAAGCACCCAAGGGATTTACCTTATATTTGCTTTTTTTTTCCTTACACTTTTCCTTTTGACTGATATTTCTATATAGACTCTGACCTCTCTTTTCTTTGTTCCTAATGTTGGGTTCTACCCAAAATGCCCACTCTACTAACCTCCTCATAATAAAATCTAACCCTCTGTTTAAAGTTTATTATTTATTTTTGAGAAAGAGCAAGTAAGAGCTAGAGCAAGGGAGGGGCAGAGAGGGGGAGAAAGAGAGGATACCAAACAGGCTCTGCAAAGCCCAATGTGGGGTTCAATCTTATGACCATGAGATCACGACCTGAGCCGAAGTCAGAGGCTTAACCGACTGAGCCACCCAGGCGCCCCTCTAAATCCTCTGTTTAATGTCTAGCTCAAATGTCAAGTTTTCTTCACACTTCTGCACCCCCCTCCGTCATAGCTGCCATCCGATGACCACCCCTGCATAGGAGCTAGCACTATGGTACTTGCTCAACATGTATCATTTGGTTTAATTCTCCCAGAAATCCTGCAAGGTCAAAACTATATACACCTCCCCCCCCCCTCACTTTTGGCTCCATCCCACAGAAGAGTAAATGGATCAAATAACCTGCCCCATCTTACAAGTAAATGGAGCAACAGGAATTTGACAGCGGGTTTAGGCAACTCCCAGATCTTCACACCACGCCAGGCTGCACATCTGGTCTAAAGCACAGTGACACACATGGCTGGTTGATGATGCGAACTTCATCTATGCTTTTCTTGTGGCATTCAGCGTTATCTGCCTTCATGCCTTACCACTTACACCCAGCTTAGTTTCTCTGCTTTCAACTCAAGCGACTCCAACTGACTGCTTTCCAAACCTCATGTATTAAAGGAAAGCACCATTTGCTCTGCAGAGGAGACCGATGTTACCAGACTGAGCAGAAAGCCACAGGCAGGAAGCAATCTGCTCTTGGGGAGTGGCAGGGGCTGGAGCCTCCTGCTAATTGGAGGCAGCTTCTCAACACCGCAAGTCTGAGCTGTCCCTTAGGTGACCAGAGCTGCCAAGTCAGAGATTATGCTGTGTCAGGATCTGGAAGTCTCTTACACACCAAGCTACTGATGCAAAACAAGGAACCTGTGTTCAAGTATAACCCAAACTCCATATACACAGATGGACAGACAGCAAGAATATCTTACTCGGTTTTGTATGAAAATGGACGGTGAAACAAGCAGTTCTGACGTAGTGGGAAGGGTCACCTTGGAGAAGATGTCAGCTCCCCTACGTGTGCTCAGAACAGCCAGCCCTGTACTCGTTCTTTACTTCAAAACTCCTTGACTGTACTTTTGTCCCTTTCTCTATTTTAGTCTATGTGCTGCTGAAGCGAGCACTCCCTTTCTCTTTTAAAATGAGATAGAGGACAAGACATATGATCCAGTTTCTTCAAGTAAAATCCAAGGAGTGAAAAGACAGGGGAATATTAGATTGAAAGAGATATAAGAGTTGTATCATTCCAGGGGCGCCTGGGTGGCTCAGTTGGTTAAGTGTCTGACTCTTGATTTCAGCTCAGCACATGATCTCACGGTTGTGAGATCGAACCCCGTGTTGGGCTCTGTGCTGAGTGTGGAGTCTACTTAAGATTCTCTCTCCCTCTCCCTTTGCCCTTCCTGCACAAGCTTACATCCTCTCTCTCAAAACAAAACAAAACAAAACAAAGCAAAACAAAACAAAAAAAGGTATATCATTCAAATGCAATGTATGGGTTATAAGGGACCCTGATGTGAATGGTTGTAGAAGATTAGAAGGAAAATGTCAACAGTCTAGATATTTGATTACACTAGGAATTCATATCAGTATTTTGGGGGTACAATAATGGTATTGTGGTTACTTTGTTATTTTATTTAAAAAAATAAAAGAGACTCCTTTTGGAAAAATATTTACTCAAAATAATGAGGGCAGGGGAGAGAGAAGTGGGTAGGGGTATATTTATATGACCCAAGACTGGCCATAGGAAAGGTGGGTGATGGGTTACTGGGAGTTCATTATACTAGACTCTCTACTTTTGTAGCTGTTTGAAGTTTTCCACAATGAGAATATTTATTTTGGAAGCCTGACTGAAGTGGTCGAGTGTCTTCAGATACCAGTTGGACCTTGCCGTCTTTCCTGCCCAGAACTCCTTACTAATCTCCCCGCTGAAATCCTTATATAGTCTACATGGCGCTGCCTGCCTCCCTCCCTCCTCTCCATTCCACCCACGCATGCCTGCCTTTCCCGCCGCACATACACCAGAAAGGCTTCCCAGACTTCAAATGCTTGGTTGAGTCAACTGGATATGTACTTCTCACCATACTATTTCTTTATAAGCCTGAGCTTTCTTACATTGGTCTGCTTAACCTCTGTAGTTCCTCCCTAAGCCCCCCAAAAACTCAGAATGTTAGACCCTTACAGGCTTGACTGTCTGCTGTCATATTCCTACACCAAACATCATCCATCCAGTCATGGCAGGTTAAACAGATATGAACACAGAGTCCTCTTACCAGGAAGAGGTAATAGGTCTTTCCCTTTGAAAACAAACAACCCGTAGCGCAGGATAAGGAAATTACAACCAAAACACACTTTCACCTTTAAAATAAGGCCCAAGTCTCGGGGTGCCTGGGTGTCTCAGTTGGGTAAGCGTCTGACTTCCGCTGAGGTCATGATCTCATGGTTCGTGGGTTTGAGCTCTGGGTCGGGCTCTGTGCTGACTGTTCAGAGCCTGGAGCCTGCTTCAGATTCTGTGTCTCCCTCTCTTTCTGTCCCTCCCCTGCTTGTATTCTCTCTCTCTCTCAAAAATAAACATTAAAAAAATAAAAAATAAGGCGCAAGTCTCAAAATGAATTCCCCCTGCACCTACATGTCTACAATGTACTGTTTACTGTTGATCCTTGGAAAGAAGTGTCTTGTTCTTCTCTCTGGAGACCTATTTTGTATCTTCCAATGAGAACTATAAAGAAAATATTTGACCATATATAAAAAGCTGACTTTAAGACCTGGTAGAAAGGTGGTTTCTGGAACTAATACAGTAGAAACAAATGGTTAAGGCACTCTCTCAATGGCTCTCGTGGCACCCGGAAACCCAGGCGGTATATATTCAGAAGCAAATTCCACCTACCGCTTCCTCATGCTCCTTCCAGCAATCATAATCTGTCGCCATGGCGATACTTGCGTAGCAAATTCCAGCCTCCTTAGCAAGAACCACCTCGGGAACCGTGGTCATGTTGATAACATCCGCCCCCCAGGTGCGGAACATGAAGCTTTCTGCCCGGGAGCTAAAGCGAGGTCCCTCAATTGTGACCATTGTCCCTTTTGAGTGGCACCGGAGCCCTAACTTTTTAGCAGTCTCTATGAGGACCTAGAAAACACACAGAGTCACAAACTCAAAACATACAAATGTAAGTAACAGTTTAATATTGTTTTTTTTTCCCCCAATGTTGAACAAGTTAATTACTTAAGTATTTTTCTATAAATGGCTAGTACCTGGAGGCCCTCAGACAGAGCCTGGGAGATCACGGAAATGTGTTTCCTGGATCCTCACCTTCCTTACATAATCCTGTTCCCCCAGCGCCTTGCACATATGGCTTACAGCAATAAAAGCAAACAGTGAGCTTTTTCTATACACTAGGCATTTCTTTTTATACTTTAATTTCATTTATTTCTTAACAGCTTGAAGAGACTAAGCTGGGTTGTGAATATGGATTTGAGTCTGAGCTCTTCACCCCAGAGGCTGAGCTAAGGTTCTGATTCTAGTCACATCTCAAAGACATGCTAGGAACAGTTTCCAAGCTCCTGAAAGGTCTTTCATACACAATCTAAAGACCATTGTAAAAGCTTTTCTTGGCTAGAAGATGATTTCTTCATAATCTCTTTTGCCTGTTGCCTCTCCCACAAATATACCGAAACAGAATGAGGCTGTGCAGGTTTTTTCTCTCTAGGGATAAATTTATCATGGCATCTCTTTCAATGGTAAGGCTATGCATGGATTTTAAAAACATTATTTTTTTTTAACATTTATTTATTTTTGAGACAGAGAGAGACAGAGCATGAATGGGGGAGGGTCAGAGAGAGGGAGACACAGAATCTGAAACAGGCTCCAGGCTCTGAGCTGTCAGCAGAGCCCCACGCGGGGCTCAAACCCACGGACCGCGAGATCATGACCTGAGCCGAAGTCGGACGCTTAATTGACTGAGCCACTCAGGCGCCCCTAAAAACATTATTTAAAAGCCTGATCAGTTTTTCCAGTATCTAATTAATAATGCACATCTAACCTTCAGGTTATTAATTTCTAGCCTGTGCTTCAACATTCCTTTTTAATTAAAAACAAAAATGAAGTCCTAAAAAAAAAAATTAAGTCTTTTAAACTTAACTGTTAACCTACTTAGGCACTGCCAGAAATTCACTTAATCTTTGTATGTTGTTTTCTCATCTGTAAAATGGTAATTAAGATTGTATTATAGAAGTGTTGTGCAGGTTAAAGGAGCTAAGGAATATACATCACAGAACTGTGTTGGGCATATTGTAAACACTGTGTAAAAAGCCAAACCGGTCTTCTAACAATTGCTAATTTTGGCACCTTCTACACACGTTTGCCAAATAATTGACAAAGGTTCCTGGGGTGCTTTAAATATAAAATGGAGAGACTCAATGTCAATAAAGTCTCCAATTTAGGCCAAAGTATGTCTAGCCTGCATGTGTCGGAACCACATAAGCAAATTAACCTATTTCTTAAATAATTTTGGCAACTCCAAATTTAGAAGCGTGACAAGTCATAGGACAGTGAACAGTTGATGTTATATCATGTTTATTTATCCCAGATTATGTTGAAAATAAGAATATGCTTAATAAAAACTTTTCCCTAGAGTACAGGTTATAAATTCAAAGGCCTAAATCACTCCTCTTTCCCCTACCTACCCCCGCCACCCCCAAATTAAGAATATACCCAGCCTAGGGGTGCCTGGGTGGCTCTGTTGGTTGAGCATCCAACTTCGGCTCAGGTCATGATCTCCCAGTTCATGAATTCAAGCCCTGCATCAGGCTCTGTGCTGACAGCTCAGAGACTGGAGGCTGCTTCAGATTCTGTTTTTCTCTCTCTCTCTCTGTCCCTCCTCCGCTGGTGCTCTGTGTCTCTCTCAAAAATGAATGAACATTTAAAAAATTGTTTTTAAAAGATATAGCCAGCCCAGTCCTGTCTTCATTAAATGTCTTTTAAAATCCTGAATACCTAAGCTGTATGTCTGGCCAAACTTGAGCACCTCTAGAGATGAGTGAAGGAATAACACAACCACTTGGTACATTGGATTATGGCGTGTTAAGTTCTCACGTCACTCTGGGAGGTGGGTGCATGATGGTGAGGAGGAAGAAGAGAAGGCTTCTTTGGGTGTGGGCCAGCTACAGTGACAGACCCCGGGGTCTCGTCACTTTGCACCCCCCACAAGAACAGAGAACTCCAACACTATGTACCAGAGATACAAACCACAGGCTGACTGAGAGATCTCTGGGTCTGAGGTCAAGATGCTTTCATTTACATGTTTTGAGCAATCATGATGGAATTCCTGAACCTACCACCATCCTTCAAATATTATCAGCAATATTAGATCACCAAGCTAAATATATTTTATGTGTTAGAACTTCCAAAGACTGTGTCTTCAGATTACCTCCTAAAACGACATGAAGTGAAAATATTTTGGGGGTAGAAGTGACATGGGACAAAAGATAAACACTACAAAAGGATATTATTCTGTGACGAGTATTTTTTCCACCCACGTCCTAGTGAGCCAATTCACCTACCCAAGGGAAATCACTAGTTTTTTGGGTCAGTTTTCCAAAAAGACTATTTGCATGTAAATATTTTCATATTTACCTCTTTATATATAACACAAGTGGTAGAGCAGTACAACCATTGTTCACACCTTGTTTGCCACTTGACAATTCACCTTGACAATCCTTCCTCATCAGTACATGAAAAGTCATGTGAATGTTCAAAGTTAAAGTAATAATTACCAAGGGGCAGCACCATCTACTCTTTACATTTCTGGACAATATTTACAAATCTCTCAGAGTATGTAGGAATAAAGTTATATTCCAAAGGCTTCTTTTTCTTTTTCTTTTTTTTTTTTTAGTTAGAGAACACGCACAAGAGGAGGGGGGTGGGAATGGGGAGAGGGAGAGAGTGGGAGAGAGGGAGAGAGAGAATATCCCAAGCAGGCTCAACATTCAGTGTGGAGCCTAACGTGGGGGCTCCATCCCACAACCCTGGGATCATGACCTGAGTTGAAATGAAGAATTGGACGCTCACCTGCCTGAACCACCTAGGCACCCCTTTCCCATTTTCTTAAACTGCCTTTCCTAGCACTCTAAATGTTGGGGGGGTCCCTTGACTTGGCTAGACCAATAACTGCTGAGTTAATGTGGTCTCAAGGGAGGCCAAACTCTGTTACTGGAAACTATCATCAAGCCACCACATTTGCATGAGTTCTGAAGACATCATTAGTATTTCCCTTACCCTACCTCTACTCCTAGTACTGTAAATCAGTGTTTTCTCTGTGGGACAAGATCTCAAGCATATCTCTCCCTAGTCTATTTCTTCCCAAGCTGCCCCCATTTGGAAATGGATGACAATTTTATATACATCTAATTAACCCTGGGAAACAAATTCATTATGTGGACAGATCTGTGTTTCAGAGGGAAGACTAGCACCAACATTTTGATATATTCTGCTAACTACCCAGAAACATATACATCCAAATACAAAAATACAAACTTAACCTTCCATTTTTTTAAAACAAATAAAAAATTACTTTCACAGAAATCAGAGGGAACCAACAAGCAGTGGTATATCTGAAATGGCTTCCCTGCCCCCTGATCCCCCGCAACTCCTGGTTTAAGATTCTAGAATTTTGAGATCACAGTGAGGTTAAGATGCCCTTGCTATTAACCACAAGGAACCTATTTTTACACAATTATGCAGGGTTGAACATAAAAGTTCTTCTACTTTCCATATGTAGGTGTTGAAATTATCTGAATGAGTGGCATGGTTAGGTACTTCCACTGGCATTTGTAGGGCTAACCCCGTAGTTCTGAGAGTTTACTATAATCCTGGAAAGGAGGCTGGACAGTAATAGCCAAACTCATCTTAAAAGTCAATGATGCCAATCTGACAATTTACAGATTATCACTAATAACTTAATTCATAAAAGCAGGTCCCACTCATTGGATGTCTCATAACAGGTATAGTTCAAAGCACTTTATGAGTAATAACCTATCTATCCCTCACACATTTCTATGAGGTACAGGTTATCATTATCTTCATTTTTCAAATGGGGAAACTGAGGCTCAGAGGCATTAAGTAACTTGTCCAACAAAACACAGCTAAGCAGAAGAGCAGAGGTTTGATCCAAGAACCAAGGTAATCTTGTTCTAGACTATACATCCTTGACTAATATGCTGTCCTACACTAAATTATTTAAAAGGTATTCTGGGCCACCAGGGTGGTTCAGTCAGTTAAGTATCCGACTCATGGTTTCAGCTCAGGTCATGATCTCATGGTTCATGGGATCATGCCCTGAGTCGGGCTCCATGCGGACAGCTCAGGGCCTGCTTGGGATTCTCTCTCTCCCTCTTTCTGCGCCTTCCCTGCTTGTGAGCACATGCACCCTCTCTCTCAAAATAAATAAATTTAAAAAAAGGTTTTCTGACAGCAAAATCAAGTCCTATAAAAAGTAGCTTGCAACTTTGAGTGATTCAGCTTATAAATGACTAAGAGGCATTACTGACACAGAGAAACTCTTCGTGAAACCTTGCCCAAGAAGCAAGCTTGAGAGGTGGAAGAGGGACCATGTGCTTAGCCAATTAGTCTAACTCTAGATGCCACCCCAAGCCCTTACAACTTATTTTAGCACACCTTCTAGAAAGACTACAAACCTCTCTCGTTTTGGGGCAGAACGGCTCAGCCATGGGAATATGGCATACTCCTCTGGCACAGGAATGACTTCCATCATAGAAGGTCTGAGGCCTTATGGTGGTCCTATAAAATAAAGTGAAAAAAATTTTTTTTTAAAAGCCATCACTCCATCCTCTGGAGGCTGGTGAATCAACTTTATCTAGGTCAGCATCTTGGTGCCTGCTCCAGAATCAATAGCTCTGGATATGGTGAAGGCAACTATTGGAAAAGCCACTCTGGAATGGTATTTGGCTTTTTTGGCTCTGGGTTGGTGGCAAAATGCTTCCCACCAGGTCTGGTGACTATGACAGGACAACCAAAGTGGACTGTAGGCACAGCTCAACTTTGGGCTTGGGAGGCTGGATGAACCACTTAAGAAGTCACTATAAAATTCCCAATCATTGTAGATGTAGAGGACTGTACAGTGAACCCCATATATATCCATCACCTGGATTCAACAATTCAAATGTTGTCAAGCTTGCCTCATCTGTTAGCTTTTCTATGATTGCAAATCTCAGACTTTGTCATTTTACCCCTCATTAGATGGACCAAAATATGTGTACTTTTCACTGCAATGTCATTATCACATCTGATTAAAATTAATTCCTCAGCACCAACTAATACACAGACCACATGCAAATTTCCTTGATGCCCTCAAAAATGTCCTTTTTTTTTTTTTTAAGCAAATGCTTTTTTAGTTTCAAGTTCCAGATGAGGTCCTAAACTTGCATTTGATTGACCTGTCTCTAATGAAAGTAATTTCTGCCCTCTACCCCCAATCTTATTTTTTCATGCCTTTGGCCCACTGAAAAAGCAGCCATTTGTCCTGCTCCACTTTTGGGAATCTCTTTGCCACCCCATTTAGCTTGTTGCTCTACCCATCATAATTAGTTCTGAACTCTCTTAGTTCAACTTTTTGGTAAAACATTTTTGAATCCACAAAGAAGAGGTTAAAATTAACCCAGAGCCAGAGCCAAATCACCCTGCAATTTTCACCCGAAGTTTTCAGAATAAAGCACTTTCTATGTCCTTTATATTGTTCTCAACTTGAACTCATGAGTAATACAGGAAAGAGACTCTTCATCTTTCCTACAGAGGGGAGGGCTGGAGAGGGCCAGACCAAGGGAAAACAGGGGAAGGTAGATCACTTAATGTCTACTTCCGGGGACGGGAGAGAAGGAAAACGGCATGGAGAATATACTGGTTCAGTTTATACAGCTGGTGGGTCCGCCTACCAAAATTAATCTGTTACTTTCATCCTGTCACATACCAAACAGGGACACTAGCTGGCACCAAAGTCACCTGGCTCAGTAAGGAGGCTTCCGTGCTTTGCAGGGATGAAAACCTAGCTTGTACTCCTCCCAACCTTTTGTCATGTGTCTCAGGGGAAGGCTAAGTTAACCCCAAAGCAATTCCAGATGGGGTTGAAGAACAGGTCAAATGACTGTTCCAGCCCATATAAACAGAGGCTTTTCTCTTTTTGTAAAACTAACCAATAAAATGGTGCCACGTACTCCAGCTCTGGCTTGGTATCTGCCTTCCATGAGTCAAGTATTAGCAATATCCCCATTTACAACCATGATCGAGTACAAAAACAGGGCCACAAAAACCTCTAGCAGCTATACCCCAATGTCCACGCAATAGAACCCACACCGTATCTCTGTCCCTCTCTCCTCTATTTCTACCCTTTCTTTGCCTAATCACTCCTCTCTGTTCTGAACTTCTATCTTAAGACAAAACATGTATTAGTTATGCTTTATGTTATGTCATATACATGTGATATTATTAACTGTAGTTTTCATTTCCTCTGTCAAGTGGAAGATTTTACACTTTTCACTTTATTTATTTTTAAAAAAAATTTTTTTTTAACCTTTATTTATTTTTGAGACAGAGAGAGACAGAGCATGAACGGGGGAGGGGCAGAGAGAGAGGGAGACCCAGAATCTGAAACAGGCTCCAGGCTCTGAGCCATCAGCACAGAGCCCGACTCGGGGCTGGAACTCACGGACCATGAGATCATGACCTGAGCCGAAGTCAGACGCTCAACCGACTGAGCCACCCAGGCGCCCCTTACATTTTTCACTTTAAATAAAGCTCTTTAACCACTAGCTATATGGCTTAGAGCAAACTGCCGTATCTTTTTGATCTTCCATTTCCAATCATAAAATGTATTTTATCCACCCATTTATACAGGTATTATGAGGATTAAGTCAATCAAGATGTCCAGACAAATGCCAGCAGCTCAGAAGTGAGGTCTGGGCTGGAGATAGAACAGAGAGCCAGCACCAAGGAGAAGCTGTGGTTGAGGCTGGAGCCTCAGATCACTCAAGCCTGCAGGGGCAAGTGAAGGGGACAGCCCTGAGGAGGAAATGAAGACTTTAATACTAATATTTCCAATGGTTTCAGGGCTAGACTGTCGAGATCCAGCAAAGGAAGGAGCAAATGAGAAATACCTTGCTTCACACAGCCTGCCCACCTATCCGTGGTGTTTCATATAACTTAAGTGTCAGTACATTCAATGAAACATTTAATGACCTAAACTTCAATTGCTATAAATAGCAATACTCCTGTCCAGCATAAAATAAGGCATGATTAATGTTGAAGGAAATGCTGACCAAGGGCAATGGGAGTTTACAATCATAGGGGACAAGAATGGAGTCATTTTCTTTGATAAGTACAGTAAAGTATATAAATGTATTTTCTTTATGATTTTCTTTTTTTAAATGTTTTTATTTATTTATTTTTGAGAGAGAGAGAGAGAGAGAGAGAGAGAATGCGCACGCACGCGACAGAGAATCCTAAGCAGGCTCCACGCTATAAGCACATGGAGCTTACGCTTGTAAACTGTGAGATCATGACCTGAGCCACAATCAAGAGTCAGATCCTCAACAGACTAAGCCACCCAGGCGCCCCTTCCTTAGAATTTTCTTAATGACACCTTCTTTTCTGTAGCTTACTTTATGGTAAGACTATAGTACATAATACATATACCAGATAAAATTCACGTTAAATGACTGTTATCAAAGGCTTCTGGTCAACAGTAGACTATTAGTAGTTAAGTTTTGGGGAGGTTAAAAATTATACATGGGCTTTCAACTCAACAGGAGTCAGCACTCCTAGCCCCCATGTTGTTTAAGGGTCAACTGTAATTTGTTACAGCATCAACAGGACACTAATACATATGCTCACATGGTTTAAGATACAGTCAACTGAGTTCTGGTTTCTGCAAGTAATAAAGAAATGACGCTGAAGGCTGTCCCAACTCTTGCTACAGTTAGCAAACCTTCCCAGCTAGGCAAGAGGACTATCATTTCACTTCCCCACTAGCTTAGGACCCCACCTGGCAGAAAGACTCTTGAAGTGACTGATCTGGCTGGCTTTACCGCTTACTCAATAACTCTATGCCTCTAGGAAAGTCAATCTGATGTCTATGCACCTCAGTTTTTATCTGTTTTCTCATATTCAGAATGAGAAGTAAGTAATACCACCTGCCTTCCAAGGTTGATGTGAAGACTGAATGAGACACATGAAGCAAGTGCTCAGCACTAGCAACTACTGTTCAGGGAAAATCTACTTCTGTACTTGCCACGTGCCAACCTCAGAGCCTGATGTGTGTGTGGACCTCAAGGCAAAGGTGCACAAAAAACTGTGTGAGGCTATCAAACCCGGATACATGCTAAGAGACGTTACGTGTACATACAAACAAAAAACTGCCCATGGTAGAGTGAAGGAGGCAAAATTGTGTTGTGTACTGGCAAGAAAAATGACTTCAAGACTGCCAAGGAGAGAACACTGGGCACTTTCACACACAGAATAGGGAAAAGCCTAGAAAAAGACGGACTGGTAGGTTGTTTCTGAATCAAGACTCTTAAATCAGCCATAAGACAGTCATTTGTTAATAATTTTCCTTTGAAGAAATGCTGAGTTGCAAACAACTTGTCCTACGGCAGAAGCAAACCTAACTGCACATCTCTGAGGAGGCACATGTGCCCAACAGGCCTCAGCATGCAGGAACATGAGTCAATTAATATACTGGCAAAGCAGGGCCAACGACTACTCATAAGGAGCATGGCTTTGGGGAAATGATTCCACCCACATCACTTCAAAGATATCCAAACAATAATGTGCATGGGCAGAGACAAACTCAGTTTCTGAGAAACCAAAATGAAACAAAAAAACCTCCCAGTCCCTCTTTTCATTACAGCCTGGGCTCTGAGGGAAAGTGGAGGTGTTCTATGTAGGTCTGTCACAGCCACCTTGACGCCCAGAAGCTGTGCTAGCAATTTATCCTACAGGGATGTTCACACAAATACAAAGATAACTGGACACACCAATGTTAACTGAACCAGTTAATACAAACAGGAAACTGAAAACAATTTCTCACTTAGAAGGCAACTTAAATAAATCACATACCCAACAATGGAAGAGCGTATAGCTGTTAGGAAGAACGTGATATATCTGACTACAGGTATGGAAAGCTAAGAGAGATGGTGGTGAAAAGGGAAAACCGCATGTTGTGAACTGGAATAGAATAAAAAGAAAAACTTCTTTTTCTAGAATTCCTACAGTCATACAAACGTATTTTCTTTGTGTTAAAGAATATATAAATGTATATAATATGGACTCACAAAATGTTTGATTTAGTTAACAATATCTCTTTTTTTTTAGTTAATGGTACATCTCGACGATTTTTCTAGATCAGGACATAAAAATCTATTTGTTTAAAGTGCTAAATAGAAAGCCACAGATAGGCCAGTATATTTATTATACAAAAAATGGGTAATTAAAAAGGGTACAACCAGTATCTCTGCATGAGCTACCTTATACACAGTTCTCAAAAAACCAAGAAAAGGAACTGTTTCGGTCAAAGGCCACACACTTTTGAAGTTTAATAGATCTTACCAAACTGCTTTTCAAAGGGCTGTAGCAAGGCATACACCCACTGGAAACATAGGAGGGTGTCACTTTCTACCATATGCTCTCCTCTACCATTTTCATTTTATTCCGTTACAAATATACATTACTCTTTAAACGCTTTAAAACACAAGACTGTTGGATAGCATTTTAGTTTTAGCACATATTACAACACCAGAGACAATTTAAATTAAATATCTGAAAAGTATACAAACAGGCGAAGATGGCAAAAAAAAAAAAAAAAAAAGGGCCAAGTCACCAACTGATTAAATCAGAAGGGTTGTTTATATCCTAGGAAACATGCATAGTTTTAAGATCAACAGGATTAAGAATGAGCCTTCTCAATTTCTAGGAGTATATATGTGTGTAGGTGTACACACACATATTTGTGAACAGCATTGTCATGAGCACGTTTATAAGTGAAGGATCAAATCCTAGAAGACTTGGGTCAAGGGTTCTCCTCTGGAAAAGAAAGGTAGGGCACATGGGGAAAGGAAGATAGTATTTAAAACTGCAGTGGGTAGAAGTAGAGGAAATTCTGATGTGAATGGCAACAAATTAGGCCACGACGGAGTCTGCTCTATTAATCAGAAGAAACCGAAACCTTCTAAATTTGGACAAAGGTCATTAAGATCCCACTATTGCTCTGATCTAATGAGTGCTTATGGTGCTACAGAAAAGGAGAAAACCCAATGATGTTTATATCCCAATGAGGAGGCAATACTGCTCAATAAATAGCTAACAGTTTCCCTTCTTATTCTGGACTTTTCATGAGGTCTTGCTAAACAGAGGATGCAGAGCAGTAGCCAAGAACAAAATCTCGACTCCGACACAGGTGGTGAGTAACAATCTCTTTGGGTCTCAGTTTTCTCATCTGTACGAGATGCTTTCCAGTGCTGTGATAATTAGCAGTACTAGGAACATGTTACGACTACAAAAGCAGCTTTGTTTTGCTGTAAAGTATCATGGACACCACTCCAGGTCAATGTATGTAGCTTTACAAGATCCTGTTTGCAACTTCACGACATTCCACGGGATGGCTGTCAACCATTGCTTTAGGCTGCTCACTCAGGAAACAATATACATATATCTTGGTATGTGTCTAGAAAAATTTGCTGCTTTTATTCTTAGGACTGCAAACTGCAAAAGGGAAAGGCTGGTTGGAAAGACATGCATACTTTAAACCTTAATAAGAAGTCAGACTGCCTTTTTTTTTTTTAATTTTATTTTTTTTAACGTTTACTTATTTTTGAGACAGAGAGAGACAGAGCATGAACGGGGGAGGGTCAGAGAGAGGGAGACACAGAATCTGAAACAGGCTCCAGGCTCTGAGCTGTCAGCACAGAGCCCGACGCGGGGCTCGAACTCACGGACCGCGAGATCATGACCTGAGCCAAAGTCGGACGCTTAACCGACCGAGCCACCCAGGCGCCCCCAGACTGCCTTTTAAGAAGAGTTCTAACAATCTCTACCAGCAATAACTATGTGAGTTAATTATCCAGGACTTAACAGCACCTGACATGTGGGAGGAGCTTAATATTTTATTTCACTTCAGAATTACACAGAAATAACTTCATGTTTACAATCATTTATAAACATTAATAACTCACCGGGGAGAGGGAAATGGGCAGGGATACTAAGCACAAAGGCAATGGAAGAAACTACCACAAAGGTGACCAGATATATGTCAAAGATCATTGGCATCGATGACAAAAGGAACTAGGAAAAAATTACATCAAATTACAGGAAGAGCTGAGGTCTTCTACAAGAGCTTTTTTTTTTTTTTTTAATTTTATTTATTTCTTTAAATTTACATCCAAGTTAGTTAGCATATAGTGCAATAATGATTTCAGGAGTAGATTCCAATGATTCATCCCCTATGTATAACACCCAGTGCTCATCCCAACAAGTGTCATCCTTAATGCCCCTTGCCCATTTAGCCCATTCCCTGACCCACAACCCCTCTGGCAACCTTCAGTTTGTTCTCTGTATATAACAGTCTCTTTGTCCCCCTCCCTATTTTTACATTATTTTTGCTTCCCTTCCCTTATGTTCATCTGTTCTGTATCTTAAATTCCACATATGAGCGGAATCATATGATATTTGTCTATGACTTCACTTAGCATAATACCCTCTAGTTCGATCCATGTAACTGCAAACGGCAAGATTTCATTCTTTTTGACTGCTGAGGAATACTCCATTGTACATATATACCACTTCTTCTTTATCCATTCATCTGTCAAAGGACATTTGGGCTCTCTTCATACTTTGGCTATTGTCGAAAGTGCTGCTATAAACATTGGGGGCACATGTGGCCCCTTCAAAATAGCACAACTGTATCCTTTGGATAAATACCTAGTAGTGTAATGCTGGGTCATAGGGTAGTTCTATCTTTAATTTTTTTTTTTTTTAAATTTTTTTTAACATTTGAGAGACAGAGAGAGAGCATGAGCATGGGAGGGGCAGAGAGAGGAGGAGACACAGAATCTGAAGGAGGTTCTGGGCTCTGAGCTGTCAGCACAGAGCCCGACGCGGGGCTAGAACTCACAGACAGCGAGATCATGACCTGAGCCGAAGTCAGACACTTAACCGACTGAGCCACCCAGGCGCCCCTATCTTTAATTTTTTGAGGAACATCCTTACTCTTTTCCAGAGGCTGTACCAGTTTGCATTCCCACCAGCAGTACAAAAGGGTTCCTATTTCTCCAGGTCCTCGCCAACATGTGTTGTTGCCTGAGTTGTTAATATTAGCCATTCTGACTGGTGTGAGGTGGTATCTCATTGTAGTTTTAATTTGTATTTCCTTGATGATGAGTGATGTTGAGCATTTTTTCATGTGTCTCTTAGCCATCTGGATATCTTCTTTGGAAAAGTGTCTATTCATGTCTTTTGCCCATTTCTTCACTGGATTATTTCTTGGGTGTTGAGTTGGGATAAATTCTTTGGAGATTTTGGATACTAACCCTTTATCTGATATGTCATTTGTAAATATCTTCTCCCATTCCCTTGGTTGCCTTTTAGTTTTGCTGATTGTTTCCTTCCCTGTGCAGAAGCTTTCTATCTTGATGAGGTCCCAATAGTTCATTTTTGCTTTTGTTCCCCTTGCCTCCAGAGACGTGTTAAGTAAGAAGTTGCTGCAGCTAAGGTCAGAGGTTTTTGCCTGCTTTCTTCAAGGATTTTGATGGCTTCCTGTCTTACGTTTAGGTCTTTCATCCATTTTGAGTTAATTTTTGTGTATGGTGTAAGAAAGTGGTCCAGGTTCATTTTTCTACATGTCACTGTCCAGTTTTCCCAGCACCACTTGCTGAAGAGACTGTCTACATTCCACTGAATATTCTTTCTGCTTTGTCAAAGATTAGGTGGCCATACACATCCGTGGGTCCACTTCTGCGTTCTCTATTCTGTTCTATTGATCTGAGTGTCTGTTTTTGTGCCAGTACCATACTGTCTTGATGATTACAGCTTTGTGATACATCTTGAAGTGCGGGATTGTGATGCCTCCAGCTTTGGTTTTCAGGATTGCTTTGGTTATTCAGGGACTTTTCTGGTTCCATACAAATTTTAAGATTGTTCTAGCTCTGTGAAGAATGCTAGTGTTATTTTGATAGCAATTGTGTTAAATATGTAGATTGCTTTGGATACTATTGATATTTTAACACTATTTGTTCTTCCAATCCATAAGCCTGGAATATTTTTCCATTTTTTTGTGTCTTCAATTACTTTCATAAGCTTGCTATATTCTTCAGTGTATAGACTTTTTACCTCCTTGGTTAGGTTTATTTCTAGGTAGTTTATGGGTTTTGGTGCAATTGTAAATGGGATTGATTCCTTGATTTCTTTTTGTTGCTTCATTATTGATGTATAGAAATGAAACCAATTTCTGTGCATTGATTTTATATCCTGTGACTGCTGAATTCATGGATCAGTTCTAGCAGTTTTTGGTGGAATCTTTTGGGTTTTCCACATAGAGTATCATGTTGTCTGCAAAGAGTGAGAGTTTGACTTCCTCCTTGCTGTATCAGATGCCTTTTATTCTTTTGTGTTGTCTGATTGTTGAGGCTAGGACTTCCAAATACTATATGTTGAAGAACAGTGGTGAGAGTGGACATATCTGTCCTTCCCTGACCTTAGGGGGAAAGTGCTCAGTTTTTCCCCATTGAGAATGATATTAGTGGTGGGTCTTTCATATATGGCTTTTAAGATCTTGAGGTATGATCCCTTTATCCCTACCTTCCTGAGGTATTTTATCAAGAAAGGATGCTACACTTTGTCAAATGCTTTCTCTGCATCTATTGAGAGGATTATATTGTTCTTGTCCTTTTATTGATAGGATATATCACATTGCTTGTTTTGCAGATATTGAAACAGCCCTGCATCTCAGGTATAAATCCCACTTGCTCATGATGAGTAATTTTTTTAATGTATTGTTGGATCCGGTTGGCTAGTATCTTGTTGAGGATTTTTGCATCCATGTTTATCAGGGAAATTAGTCTGTAGTTCTACTTTTTAGTGGAGTCTTTGTTTGGTTTTGGAATCAAGGTAATGATGGCTTCATAGAATGAGTTTGGAAGTTTTCCTTCCATTTCTATTTTGTGGAACAACTTCAAAAAAATAGGTGTTAACTCTTCTTTAAATGTTTGGGAGAATTCCCCTGGAAAGACGTGGACTCTTGTTTTTGGAAAACTTTTGATTACTAATTTGATTTCTTTACTGGTTATGGGTCTTTTCAAATTTTCTATTTCTTCTTGTTTCAGTTTTGGTAGCTTATGTTTCTAGGAATTTGTCCATTTCTTCCACATTGCCCAATTTCTTGATGTGTAATTGCTCATAATATTCTCTTATTGTTTGTATTTCTGCAGTGTTGGTTGTGATATCTCCTCTTTCATTCTTGATTTCATTTATTTGGGTCCTTTTTTCTTTTTGATCAAAGTGGCTAGGGGGTTATCAATTTTTTTAATTCTCTCAAAGAACCAGCTCCTGGTTTCACTGACCTGTTCTACGGTTTCTTTTGGTTTTGTTAGCATTGATTTCTGTTCTAATCTTTATTATTTCCCATCTTCTGCTGGTTTGGGGTTTTATTAGCTGTTCTTTTTCCAGCTCTTCAAGGTTTAAGGTTAACTTGTGTATCTGACACCCTTCTTCCTTCTTTAGGAAGGCCTGGATTGCTTCCTGGATATACTTCCCTCTTATGACTGCCTTTGCTGCATCCCACAGGTTTTGAGTTGTGGTGTTATCATTTTCATTGGCTTCCATGTACTTTTTAATTTCCTTTTTAACTTCTTGGTTAGCCCATT
Source organism: Acinonyx jubatus (assembly GCF_027475565.1). Taxonomy (NCBI): domain Eukaryota; kingdom Metazoa; phylum Chordata; class Mammalia; order Carnivora; family Felidae; genus Acinonyx; species Acinonyx jubatus. The sequence continues at coordinate 47,637,684 of NC_069391.1, forward strand.
CATTCTTTACTAGGATGTTCTTTAGTCTCCAAGTATTTGTTGTCTTCCAGATTTTTTCTTGTGGTTGATTTCAAGTTTCATAGTGTTGCGGTCTAAAATATGCATGGTATGATCTCAGTCTTTTTGTACTTGTTGAGAGCTGATTTGTGTTCCAATATGTGATATATTCTGGAGAATACGTGAGAAGAATGTATATTCTGCTGCTTCAGGATGAAATGTTCTGAATAATATCTGCTAAGTCCATCTGGTCCAGTGTGTCATTCAAAGCTGTTGCTTCCTTGCTGATTTTCTGTTTAGGTGATCTGTCCATTGCTGCAAGTAGGGTATTGAAGTCCCCTACTATTATGGTATTATTATCAATGAGTTTCTGTATGTTTGTGATTAACTGATTTATAAATTTGGGGGCTCCAACATTTGGAGCATAAATGTTTACAATGGTTAGATCTTCTTGGTGGATAGACTCCTTAATCATGATCAAATGCCCTTCTTTATCTCATTAGTCTTCATTTTAAAATCTAGACTGTCTGATATAAGTATGGCTACTATGGCTTTCTTTTGGCAACCATTAGCATGATAGATGATTCTCCATCCCCTTACTTTCAATCTGCAGGTGTCTTTAGGTCTAAAATGGGTTGCTTATAAACAACATATAGATGGATTTTCTTTTCTCATCCATTCTGTTACCCTATGTCTTTTGATTGGAGCATTTAGTCCATTGATATTTAGAGTGAGTACTGAAAGATATGAATTTATTGCCATTATGTTGCCTGTAGAGTTGGGAGTTTCTGGTGGTGATCTCAGGTCATTTCTAGTCTTTGTTGCTTTTTTGTTTTGTTTTGTTTCATCTTTTCTCCCCTCAGAGAGTTCCCCCCTAAAATTTCTTACAGGGCCGGTTTAGTGGTCACAAACTCCTTTAGTTTTTGTTTGGGAATTTTTTTTATCTCTCCTTCTATTTTGAATGACAGCCTTGATGGATAAAGAATTCTTGGCTACATATTTTTCTGATTCAGCACAATAAATATATCCTGCCACTCCTTTATGGCCTGCCAAGTTCTGTAGATAGGTCTGTTGCAAATCTGATCTGTCTTCCCTTGTTGGTTAAGGACTCTTTTTCCCTTGCTGCTTTCATGATTCTTTCCTTGTCTTTGTATTTTGTGAATTTGACTATGATATGCCTTGTTGATGATTGGGTTTTGTTGAATCTAAAGGGGGTTCTCTGTGCTTCCTGGATTTGGATGTCTGTGTCTTTCCCCAGGTTAGTAAAGTTTTCTGCTATGATTTGCTCACAAAAGCCTTCTACCCCTTTTTCTCTCTCTTCATCTTCTAGTACCCCTATGATTCAGAAGTTACTCCTTTTTAATGAGTCACTGAGTTCTCTAATTCTTATATCATGCTCTTTTGCCTTAGTTTCCCTCTTTTGTTCTGCTTCATTATTCTACATAAATTCGTCTTCTATATCGCTGATACGCTGTTTTGCTTCATTCATCCTTGCCCTTGTGACATCAATGCGAGATTGCATCTCAGTTATAGCATTTCTAATTTTGTCCTGACTAGATTTTACTTCTTTTGTCTCTGCAGAAAGGGATTCTATGCTTTTTTCAACCCTAGCTAGTATTCTTATTATTATGATTCTAAATTCTGGTTCAGACATCTTGCTTGTATCTGTGCTGATTAAGTCCCTGACTGTCATTTCTTCCTGGTCTTTCTTTTGGGGTGAATTTTGTCATTTTGGAGGAAGAAAAGGAATTAATAAAATAAAAATTGAAAAATTAAAAGCACCACAAAATCAAATAAAGAACTGAAGATCCTAGGTGTGTTTTGGTCTAGTTGTTGAAAGAAGCTGGACAGAATAGAGAAAAAAGGGAGGAAAAGAAAAAAAAAGAAAAAAGGAAAACGTTTGAAAATTTAAAAACATAAATACAATAAAAAAGAATAAAATGGAATGACGAAGTAAAATAGAACTAAAAAATTTACAAAAAAGTATAGTAGAAAAAATTAAAGAAAAATTTTTATTAATATGGAAAATAAAAATAAGTTTTTCTCTTTATGTATTCAAGAATAAGAGAAGAAAAAAAAATTCAACAGATGGACCACAGAATGAAATATGACTGGAATTATGTCCAGTTTCTCTTGGAAGTCAAACTATGAAGCACTTTATGGTCTTAAACTAAGCAGGCAGAGACGTGTGGTGTTCCTCTAGAGCACAGTTGGCACAGTTGGATGGGGCTTGGTATAATGGCTCTGTTCTCCACTAGATGGTGCTGAGTTTACCAGGGTGGATCATTTGTGGTGCATGCACAGGAAGGGTGAAAATGGTGTCACCCAGCTACCCAGTCTCTAGTATCAGAACTCTGTGTTCTCCCCAACAGGCAATCAAGCGCCCCTCCTTTGTCTCCAGCTTTCGTCCACTCCCCTCTTCTACACTGTCCTTGACCAAGCCATCAGCCTGCCAGGCGGCACCTCCCTCCTGAGCTTTATCTCAGATGTAGCTGTGTTTCCAAACCCCTCACTTCTGAGGGCCCTGTGGCTTTGACCCACTCCAATCCTCTGGGGGAGGGTCTCACTGAGCAATGGCCAGGTGCCAGCCTGCCCCAGAAAAAGTTCAGATGGTGTAGCAGCAGCATTCCAGGGATTATGGTAAATCACAACACACATCTGGTGCCAGGCTTCACCTTTAACATCCTTGTTCCAACACCAGCAAATGTGGCTGTCCTCCGGGGTCCACTGGGACCTTTGCCTGCGGGGAGGCCGCACAACCTCTACCAAATGTCCTCTCAGCAGGGGAACCACTTCTCCCCATGTGGCCTGAGGACCCCTCAGACCCTGCTGTCTGCTCCTAGGAATTCACCTTTCCCACTAGAGCTCCAACAGGTATCAAGCTGTGGAGTTTCAGACTCTGCACTCCCCTGTTTATAGTGTCTTAACGGTATTTAAACCCTCTTCTTTGTATTTTCTCCTTTCTCCCTTTCTTGTTAAGCCCCTTAGAGGTGTTTCCACTCTTTCCCTTTCTCTCCAGCTGCTTTAGGGGGAGTGCTTTTCCTGTTTTCTCTCCCCCACCCCAGTCTCCATCATCTCTCCGCAAGCAAAATCAGCTCTCTACCCTCTACGGCTTCTCTCTCCCCTAGTTCACTTCTGCGTGCCATGTAACTGCCAAGTTCTGTGCTTCAAGTTGTGCAGCCTGTTGTGTTAATCCTCAGATCAGTTTTTAGGTGTGCAAAATAGTTTGGTGTTGATCTAGCTGCATTTCAGGGATGAGAGAGGCAAAAAAACCTTCCATGCTGCTCCGCCATCTTGGCCCCTCCCAAACAAAGAGCTTATTAGGACATTCCTTCTCCCCAGGCTGTATTGTTAACTCAGCCCTGTGGGTCTGAGCTGGTACTAATCACCACTGTGTGACAACCCTAAGCGAGTGCTCCCAGAGAGTAGTGGATGCTTTGTTTCCAGCACTTTTCTGATCATGTCTTTGTTTCTGTTCTATTTTCTGGAAGTAGTCTGGAAACCAGCTTTGCAGGAGACACACTGGAGAGAAGGAGGGATGTGAGGGAAGTGGTTGACAGAGAACAGAGGGTGGTTCAAAGCACACACAGGTATGACCTGAGGATGGACTCTCTATGCAGGGGTGACCCAGAGCCATGGCACTGACTGCCAGGTTGAGGCAGCACCATGGGTATGATCAACTTAGGAATTTTCCAAGCAGGGAAGGAAGAGCTGAGGTGGGGTGAGAGTGTGGGGTTAGAAGACATCCAAGGGGGGTAATTTAATCTTGAATTACAAAGTGTGAGGTATCTCTGGGACCCTGTCCTGTATCTAGTGGCCAGTGGGATCTGAAGGGGGAAGGCGCAGCTGGGAAGTCTGTGTGGGAAGGGTGGGTGAGGTCACAGGCTCTGGATGCTAACTGGACTTCAAACTCCATGGGTCCCACTTACTAGAGAGTAATGACCAGTATCTTTGAGTTTTAAATCTCTTCAACCATAGACTGAGAAAATTACACTTGTACATGGTGAAGAGGATTAAGGGATTTGTGGCACTTGGTAATAACCCCCAAATTGGGAGCTTATCAACATTTTTAATAAGATAAGGGCTATGAAGCGAGGCAGTAATAAGAGAACTAGGTTGCGGAGCAGAATGAGGAAACTCATTCTGGGAATGAGGGAACATGGGTATAGCTGCCCCTGCTTCCTGGACAGGTGGGCAGAAAGATGGTAAAGGCTGGGCACACAAGTAACTGGTGAGAGGGAGGGGGAAGGAACATGGTAAGTTATGCCTAATAGCTTCTGTTTTTTCATAAAGAAGTAATACTCTCAACTAAGAGTGAAGGAGAGGGGCAGGAAGCAGTCAGGGTTTGAAACAGCTGCTCACGGGCATGGAAAAAGGGCTAAGGGAGGGCTTCCTGTGCAATCCTTTACCAGAAGCCCCATTAGTACCGATAAAAATCCACGCCATGCCCCAAAAGTTCAAAGACTGGTGATATAATGGACAGCATAGTACACCTCAACCTCCGGGTCAGTCCTTGGCAGGGGCCTGTTCAAACAGTATTACACCATGACCTCAAGGGGGGAAGCCCAGGGCTTTGGGAGGGGGAAATAAACTGACATAATCCCTTACCACTGTGTTTACAGCGGGACTTTCCTGATGAGTAAGCAAGCAAGCATCACAGCCACATTACTCAAACCTTTCCCTGACGTAGTGAAAAAAGAACGCTAGGAAGAGGGAAGCTATCAACTCAAGAACCAATCCAGCACCCTCATTTTGCAGATGAGGACACTCAGTGACAAAAGAGTTTGGGGGCAAAGCCAGGGAACAATTCTGGACGTTCTCACTTCTAAGCTGGGGCTTCTCCCACTGCATTCTCCACCAGAACCTAACTGGGGGCCTCAAACATAACAGGCTAACATGTTAACAGCATTTTGCAGAAAACATCTGGCAGTAGGAATCACACCCTCTTTTTCATCTCAAATTTTTTATTGTATTTTTCTTATTGTTTAAAAAAAAAAGTCCTTATCTGCATAACATTCCTGATAAAAGCCACTATTAGAAAGTAAGAATCTCATCTTTGTCCTTCACAGATGTTTGCTAGCCCCAGCTCGAGATAGTTCCGATAGCTATAGCAGTTTAATGGGTCCTACTAATCTGCATCTTAAAAAACAAACAAACAAAAAAAAAAACCAAACAAAACTTAATAGAACGTGGGTATCTTTCCAAATAGCGTACCCACATATAGAGAATTCAATTCCTTTCAGTAACTATCAGGATTGATGGTGAAGAGAAGAAGAGTAATGTATGGAACTACTGGAATCCTCTACCCATGTGTACCAGGCACGACATGGAGAGTCAGTAGTTCGGGGTGACAGGTATACGCTATACACACAAGGGTTTGCATCACAGAAGAACCCCCAAATTATGAATCTCAGAGCATCTCCCTTGTGAGATCCTTTTAAAGTATAAACAGCCTCTCAACAGTCTCTTAAGACAGACAGAAAGATCAAATTCCTTCCCTAGTTCAAAGCAATGACCATGGAATGACCATCAAGGAGTGAAACAAGTCCCATTCTTAACCATGTTTTATCCCGAACTGTCAAATGACCTGTGGCTCTGACAACAAGAACCTCCATCAAGGTAGAAGAAATGGATCAATCAAACCCAGTTCCATCAGAAGGCATGAGGCACTGAAAAAACTTACTATGGACGAACCTCCTACAAGTTCTCAGTACTTGTAGAACGCCATTTGTAACTGGTTTGTGAAAAGCGTTGTGCCTGAAGCCCAGGACCCAGGGCAAGGGAAGAGTGAAGAAACCTGTCACCGTGTAGGAAGAATAGGAAAATGACAAAACCAACACATTCTTCTGGTATTTAAATTCTAGATCATCCATTCTGCTTTCCACAGCTGCCCTAATCATAAGCACAAGATATTATTTTCACTTTAAATATTTGCTAAGACATTTCTTTGCATGTCTGAGAAAGAGATGCATGACTGCACACACCCCAAAAATACTTGGAGCCACTCCCCTCCCCACCTGTCTGCTGTCCTGCTCTCTCCATGTCAGCCACACCCAGGATTCCCCTTCTCTCAGGCCCAGGCTTTCAACTTTTCACAGGCTGGAACACAGCTGGAGAGAAAAAAATTACTTTCAGAAGACAATGAGCTTGGGGCACCTGGGTGGCTCGGTCAGTTAAGCGTCCAACTCTTGGTTTCAGCTCAGGTCACGATCTCACAGCTTGTGAGTTCGACCCCCACACGGGGCTCTGCGGTGACAGTGTGGAGCCTGCTTGGGATTCTCTCTCTGCCCTTCCCTAACTCATGCATCTCTCTCAAAATAAATAAATAAACTTAAAAAAAAAAAAAAGAGGACAATGAGCTTATTTTCTTAAAAGAGCTTCTAGTCCATCATACTCCTTTAAGGGTGTATTCCATTTTTAGGGTAGAAATCTAACATTTTAAAAACCACCATAAAATCAGAGCCTGCTGTCACTCTTAACGTTAATGGCCTCTAAGGTAGGCTTGGCTGATAAGCCAGGCTGGTGGTGGTTTTCTCTATGCTGGGCACTTTTTCTATGGACGGCAGAGAAAATGACATGTTTTAGTTCTGCCATCTATTAAGTAAGAATAGCCACACTACTCCTTCCTGATTCTTTATCACAAGTTTCTGTTGGGGATATTAAAAAAATCCCACTTAATCCTCTGATGACCACTTTAGGACAAGGATATTTTTTCTAAGATAATGTGCCGACAAAGTGACAGCAGTAAGCAAAAATATGTTTCTAGATCAGTCCCTGTAGAAGAATCCATATGTAGTGCAGAGAGAAAGAGCCTAAGCAATGTGGGGCTCAACGTGGATTTAAGAGAGGGCAACGGGCTGCTGATCTGGCTGAGGATAAACAGAGCCAAGAGAAAACCTCATAATCCAGGGCTCCTGTCCCCGTGGCTATCACCCACTGGGTGGCTTTGCAGAATGTTGCAATTTTGTCACCCAAGCTGAGGCTGGGTTGGTGGCTACGGGAACCTCAAGCTACAAACAGCACAGCCGCTCGCTCACCATTCTGTGTCTGAGGTCATCACCCAGAGAACGCATCAGGTGCCTGCCTGAACACACCAAGGTTTACCTTAAATACACGAAGGCCATTACTCATAAAGCAAAAAGTACCGATTCTCCTCTCCTATGACAGGAACCTACTCACAGTGACTCAGGTACGTACCCGAGCTTGGTAAACTGGCCCAGCTAGTGGCAGCATTATTCAGAAACACTGTCCAATAGCAGTATAATACAAGCCACTTAGTCATTTTACGTTTTCTAACACATTAAAAAAAAGTAAAAGAAATAAGTAAAATTAGCTTTAGTATCTTATCTAGCCCAATAAATCCAAAATGTCATCATTGCGATATGTCATCAACATAAAACTTCAGATTTCTTCTAAATGATATTCCCTTAAGAGAAAGTCTCTTCTATTGTTACCAAATAATGTTAACTACAGACCCACCCAACCAACATGCCACAAGCACAATAATGGCACCCAAGTACTGGGAAGGTAGTACGTGCTGGATAAAAGGCACTTGCTAGACTCTGAATTTCCAAGGTAAGAGCAAGGAGTCAGGTTATCCACACTTCACATACAAGAAAACAGGTATCAGAAGGTGTTAAGGTTACACAGCTAAGGAGTGCTACGACGGAATGAAACCACATAGAAGGGCAACGCTTGTTCTCTTTCTCTTCTCCATCACCCCAACTGCTTTCTTGAAAGAGCCAGTATGGGAAACATCTACATTTGCTATATGTGAGGAAAATATCTGGCAAACACCACAGTTACACCATCTAAGTAACAAATTAATCCAAGGCTTAATGCCCAAGTCAGACATTTCTTTCCAGCACCGTCTATGATACTTAATAAATTTGGATCAGTCTGAATACGGAGTTTTATACTCTGCTATACTTTTTTTTTTAAGTAGGCCCCACACCCAATGTGGGACTTGAACTCACCACCCTGAAGTCAAGAGTCCCATGCTCTCTACTGACTGAGCTAGTCAGGCATCCCATGTACTCTGCTTTATTAAACACAAGCATATTACAGCCATTTTCTCAAGTCATTACCTCCAAGCACAGGGACTCTTGACAACCATAGAGATTTTGATCAAGAATTCCAACCTCTCTCTTCCTTCGAACGATCACGTTCATGCAATTGCTAAACAATACTGACTGGCTGGTTCAGTCGGTTAAGTGTCCGACTCTAGATTGCAACTCAGGTCATGATCTCACAGTTTGTGATATCGAGCCCCGTGTCCAGCTCTGCGCTGACAGTGGAGCCTGCTTGAGATTCTCTCTCCCTCTCTGCCCCTCCCCTATTCATGCACTCACGCTCTTGCGCTCTCTCTCAAAATAAAGAAAAGAAACTTTAAATACTGACGGAGCAACTACAGGCCATGCACGGTTTTGAGTATTAGGGATAAAAGTGGCAGATAGGGTCTTTACCCTCACATGGCCTATATTCTAGAGGGAAAGATGAATAATAAACATATGGTGTCAGGTGCTGAAAAAATGATAGGAAAAATGATACATGAAGGTCATGTAATGATTTTCGTCTACCCCCATTATTTGTTAGGTGGAGCCACATGAAACTGCTGATATTCAACCATTTCTGACCTAGAGAATGGTCAATTTCATGTAGTTCAACCTAACAGTTTCACTCCATCAGGGAATAATCAAGAATGCTTCTGATGGACTCTAACTAGAACAGATCCCTGGCAGGCAGAAGACACAGAGAACCAGACTGAATAAACTTTCCTTGCATAGAAGAGGTATGAGAGGTGTCTGGGTGTAGTAAACTCAGACAGAGCAGATGGGAAGGGAGTGATAGACACAGGTCATGGTCTGGGGACTCCAGGAGGAGCCACCAAGTGGCTTCCACTCTGCTACTTCTCCCCATCATTGACTCAAGGTGCAGAGCACAGCTACCTGTCTGCATCCAAAACACCTTGGGAGGTGGTTCTTTTCACCACGAATTGTAGGGGGGCAGGGTGCAGCAGGCAGGAATCCCTAGGAGACCACCCATTCTCCCTTGTGACCTCTTTAACTATTTCTAAGTCCAGAAAAAGCCCAGGAGCTTGGCAGTCTATTACTACTGAATTTTTTTGGTAAAGGACAGTTATAAATTACTTGTGCAATTAAATACAAAGAAGTCCGTAGTTCCTGAACCAACTGATCAATCTTAACACCGTGTAAAGACAAGCAGATATCACGTGCCTGCTGGTACAACGCGGAAGGGAGGGTTGTTGCCAAGAATTTGAACCTGGTTCTTATCAGGCCTCCAGAGCTACCCACTGGTCTACAACAAACACAGGACACAGGGGAACACCCTAAGTGACACTTAAGGATGTAGTCAGTAAAATCCAGATGGGGGACACTACAGAATAACAAGAAAAAGGAAAAAAGGAGGTGGATGAAACATTATTAGCTCATGCATATATGAGTGGACCCCCCCTCTGGACCCGTATTTGAACAAACCAACTTAACAAAAGTCTCTAAGATGGTAGAGAAGAGGGGAGCACTGTCTAGACTGCTAATACTAAGGAAATATTAAGTGATTTGCTTGTTTCTAACAGAGTCCTTATCTTTTCAAGTTCCAGGCTGTAATGAACTGATATATGGCAAAGCTGGGAACTGGTAACTGGAGAGATTCTTATTCTGTTTTGCAGATGTTTAAAACTCCCACAATGAAAAGCTTAGAGCAAGTCTGTGGGCCTGCCCTCCGCATCTCTCCCAGGTACCCACCAAATGTCCATTTGAGCTGGGAATGATCTTACATGAGCCTAAAGCATCTTCAATGATCTGCTCACCTGTCGATGAACTGATCGATAATGACGATATCACCAGGTTGAATCTCTTCCCTCAAAGAACCGCAAGCTGTGGTCACTATGACATGTGTACAGCCCTCCTCCTTCAGAGCCCAGATGTTCGCCTGGTAGTTGACTTTGGAAGGCATGATGCTGTGCTGTCTCCCATGCCTGTGGGAAGAATACAGCAGATGAGTGAGCAGGGCACTCGAATACTGTTAGAATAGAAGCAGTATTTCATAGAGTTAAAATTATTCTGGGCTGCTTGAAAAACTACCAATACTACATGGAATGTTCCACCACAGAAAGGTAAAGTGTCAAGTCCAGTGTCCTTTACATGTGGTAATACAGAGGTAAGCTTTCAAGGAAGTAACCGAGCATACACAAATCTCTTTCTAGAATGACGATTAAGTTTGAGCTTTGGAGTAAAACTGCCTGGGTCCAAATCCTAGCATTGCCATTTACTACTGGGGTGATCTCATCACAGCCACTCAGCTCTCTCAGCCCAGTTTTTTTTCATCTGTAAAATGGATATTACCTGCACCATAGATTCCACAGATTGTTATTAAATATCCCTTGTATCATCCCATATTTATATTAAAAAAAAAACTTTAATCTTTACCAACAGAATTATGTAAAACATCAAAATGCTCTGTATATACTGTCAGACTTATCAGGGAATAGCTTATCAGGGTTTTTATCCTGAGTTGACAGATGACTTCTCAGAAGGTAGAGGTTCATGAATGCCCAGAAAGTATATGCATTTTCCTAAGACTGGTCTTCAAAACACTAAAAAGATTTTCAAAAGAAAATCAAAAACCAAAAGTAGGCAAGAGGGGTGGGTGGCTCAGTCAGTTAAGTGTCTGATTTCGGGTCAGGTCATGATCTCATGGTCCATGAGTTCGAGCCCCACATAGGGGCTCTGTGCTGACAGCTCTGAGCCTGGAGCCTGCTTCGGATTCTGTGTCTCCCTTCTCTGCCCCTCCCCTGCTTTCTCTCTGTCTCTCTCTCTCTCTCAAAAATGAATAAACATTAAAAAAAAAAAAGCAGTTAGGAAACACTGCACTAGACATGCACGAGGGTGGCTTAGTTGGTAAGCATACAACTCTTGATCTCAGGGTTGTGAGTTCGAGCCCATGTTGGGTGTAGGGATTACTCAAAAGTAAAATCTTCAGGGGTGCCTAGGTGGCTCAGTCCTTAAGCATCTGACTTCGGCTCAGGTCATGACTCACGGTTCTTGAGTTCGAGCCCCACATCAGGTGAGCTTGAGCCCCGCTCAAGCCCCGCTTTGGGTGAGCCTTGCTTCTCTCTCTCTCTCTTTCTCTGCCCCTAGCTCACTCGTGCCCTCTCACTCTCAAATTAAAAAAAAAAAAAGTTTTTTTAAGTAAAATGAAATAAAATCTTAAAAAAAAAAAAAGAAACACTACATTAGAGGGACAAATAGTTCACGGTCCAACACAATTCAGTTCAATTGGCAGTAGTATAAAAGCCTCACCATGGGGCCACACCACTAGCTGTTTTCTCTTAGAGCCTGGAAAAAATTAATCAATCCTCCCACAATGACCACAGACCAACAAAGAATTTTGCCTGAAATCAACCCATGTAACCATCTAAACCTAAATTTAGTTTTACTGAATTCAGCAAAGTCACTTCTGTTTTAAAAATGTGGTGTGGCAGACAGGGGCACCTGGGTGGCTCAATCAGTTGGGCGTCCGACTTCAGCTCACGTCATGATCTCATGGTTTGTGAGTTTGAGCCCCGCATTGGGCTGGCTGTGTGCTGAGAGCTCACAGCCTGGAGCCTGTTTTGGATTCTGTGTCTGTCTGTCTGTCTCTCTCTCTCTGCCCCTCCCTGGCTCTCAAGGTCTCTCTCTCAAAAATAAATAAACATTAAAAATATTTTTTTTTAAAAAGGGGTGTGGCAAACAGACTCTAGGGTGATCCCCATTTTCACGCTCCACCTAATTCCCTCCTCCCTCCACTGCAGGTGGATGTGAGATTTGCTTCCAGCCAATGGGCTACACCAGAGGTGTTGGGGTCACTCTCCTGACTAGGTTTCACCTGGCCAGCATGTACTAGAGCACCCCCTCCTTCTGGCCTTGAGGAAGCAGGTTGCTATCCTATGACCTACGCCCCCGGAACTGAATTCTGCCAACAAGCACTTAAGCCTGAATGAGGACCCGGAGCTCCAAATGTTGAGAACAAGTGCTGAGTGTACCTTGTGTGACCTTGTGTGACCCTGAACACAGGAGTCAGCTAAGCTGCACCCACACTCCTGGGGCTCAGAAAGTGTGTATTGTTTTAAGCTGCTAAATTTGTGCTAATTTGTTCTACAGCAACAGAAAACTAATCTATGTAGTCTAATTTCCAACCATGTGATAAAAATGATTTGCCCCCTCTGTAATAGTGGAATAGTCCCAGCCTGGTCAAGAAAACAGTGTGGATACCAAAGGGAACCCACTCCCCGCAAACCTAGAACTCTTACTACACCAGGGGTCGTGAATGAAGCAGTCTGCCTTATTAGAAGAAAAACAATGGGGGTGGCTGGGTGACTCAGTCAGTTGAGCAACTAACTCTTTTGATTTCAGCTCAGGTCATGATCCCACGGTTGTGGGATCAAGTCCTGCGTCAGGCTCAAAGCTGAGCATGGAGCCTGCTTGAGATATTCTCTCTCTCTCTCTCTCTCTCTCTCTCTCTCTCTCTCTCTCTCTCCGTCCCTCCCTCCCTCCGCCCCTCTCCCCTGCTTACAAATACACTCTTACTCTCTAAAATAAATTTTTTAAAAAAGAAGAGAAACAACGGACATGAGAAAGCCTCTCTCCTCTTGAAGTTAGAACTGAAACCAGAAGCTTCAATTTTTGTCGGACTTGCTGTACTGCTCATTAATTACTCTAACCACTTGCCTAGTCTAAGGGGGGTGGGGTGAGATCTCTGTTCTCCAGAGTCCAGATAATTTACCCCAAAACCATAAGTAGTAAATAAAGGTGACCGAGAGGCTCTGGCTCCACCAGCACATAAAAACTCAATCCTGTGTCATTACTCTCTCCAGAATTCAGGTCAAATTTAAATCTTCCTTTGGTACCAACATTCAAAAAGCTTAGAATATCTTACCTTGCAAGGAGGACGCAGTCCACATTCTTTATCTTCCCCAAAATTAAGGCATCAGAAGGCTGAACATAATGAAAAATGGTTACAACCCAGTGACGTGGATACACTCATATATAAACAATTTAAAAACTGCCACTTCCATTGTTCAACCACAAAAGGATTCATGAGAACTTGGAAGATATGCTTTTAAAGAAGTACAAGAGTCTATATTTGATTAACTTAGTCACTAATACTGAGCCTTCTACAAGCACAGAAAGTCACAGGACCTGGAGAGCTGCCTTGGGTGCATGGGGTAGACCGCACTTAGCAAGAACTATTTGTAGCCAAGCGCCCCGGGGATTCTGATGTCACTTACACTGATCAAAGAGAGATGTGTCAAGGGTATTGGGCGGGTACAAGAACAGGTGCAGAAAGGAGTTCGCTGTCACAGAATTTAAGGACTCTGCACTGGAACAGTTTGCCATGTTAACCAGGTCTAAGATGGTCATGGGACGACCTGAGATAATGGAGAGGAAGGTCCCGACAACTTGAAGGGGGCGGGGGGGGGGGGTGTTAAGAAAACAGGAGACCGTGAAGTAAGCCAAGGCAAAAGCAGGACTTAGAGAACACAAGGTCAATCTATAGCCTTGGATGAAAAGGAGAACTGGGTTGAGACTGCCAGATGCAGGGATCTTACAGGACCAGGAGAACCATCGAGTTTGGAAGCAGCACTATGGAATTAGAAGGTAGACACCTCATCCTAGCTGGATGACACAAGAGCTGGAAGAACAAATAGCCTCCATGCAACAGAAAAGGAGTGTTTTATTTCCAGTTTAGTTATGCTATTGTGTTCTGCATCCTCAGGAAATCCCCCCTTTGGGCCAGGGCTTACTGAGAAGAGGCCACTTTGCATTATTTGCTACCGTGTGTCATCAGTCTGTCTCCAAAATTAGTATGGAAGACACACAGGCCCCAATTAGAAGCTGATTTGAATGCAGAGGTCTGAAGAAGTGCAGTTGCGGTCTCTGAAATGAGTATCTGGCTTCTAGAGATAAAAATTGAGAAGTTGTGTGTGCACGTTCAAAAGCCATGTTCTCAATCCTGTGAAGTCCAAGGCACTCTTAGGGACACGGTCTCAGCTGGCAGAGCCCAATGACAGGAATACTGGCCCCTCTCAGCCGGGGGCAGAGAGCCCTGTGCTGCCACGACAAAAGCAATTTAAAAAAAGTTCTTTTTAACTTAAAAACCAAGCCAGCAAGAAGAAAGGAAGAGGCCGGTATGTCTCTGCTAACTGGATATGAACCTTGCCAAATGGAGTATCCACGTATTTTTCTGTTCGTCCTTCCAAGATCTCAGGATCATCCAGGCCTGTTCCACCAATTATTCCAATCTAAAGGAGACAATAAGAAAACGACATATTTGGTCATTTTTCATTGTAAACAAACCATTATTTCATGCAAGTTCATTTATTCATACATATATGCTCTTCACCATTCCTGCTAAGTCCTAGTTATTTTTAAAAAACTGAACATCACAGGGTGGCCTGGGTGGCTCAGTCGGTTGAGCATCTGACTTCCGCCCAGGTCATGATCTCACGGTCTGTGAGTTCGAGCCCCGCGTCAGGCTCTGTGCTGACAGCTCAGAGCCTGGAGAGTGTTTCAGATTCTGTGTCTCCCGCTCTCTATGATCCTCCCCCGTTCATGCTCTGTCTCTTTCTGTCTCAAAAATAAATAAACATTAAAAAAAAAACTTAAAAAAAAAAAAACTGAACATCACAGAAAAACAATCACTCATTCAATACACATTTGACAGCCTTCTATATTCCAGAAATAACCAATGCAGGGGACATATTTTGGACTATATGACATTTGTTTCTGACTATGGAAATAACAAAGGTAGCATAGAAAGATACTTTAACTAGCTTAAGTTAGAAAAGCAAATCTAAAAATGAGGCATGTGGTTCTAACCAATCTTGTTTTCTCTACTAAATGGGTTATGGAGTAAGGGATGCTCAAAAGACGGCCAGGACAGAAAATATTCTGTATCCCCATCCAGTAATGATTTCTCCTCATTATGCCATTTGATAAAGAAACAAGAAAGATTTTCTTTCCTAGGCCACTGAAATCATAGAGCTGTAACAGATCATGATAGAAGAGTCTGAAAAAGCATAAAAAGTTAGCTTCATGTATATTTATAAAATCAAACTATCCTTCATATATATGTAAATATAAATAAGTAATGCAAGTTCTAAATTAAAAAAAAATTTTTTTTTAAGTTTTTTGTTTTAACGTTTATTTATTATTGAGAGAGAGAGACAGAGCATGAGCATGGGAGGGGCAGAGAGAGGGGAAGACACAGAATCCGAAGGAGGCTCCAGGCCCCGAACTGTTAGCATAGAGCCCAATGCGGGGCTCAAACCTCAATACTGGCGAGATCATGACCTGAGCCGAAGTTGGACGCTTAACTGACTGAGCCACCCAGGCGCCCCTAAAATTTTTTTAATGTTTATTTATTTTTGAGAGAGAAAGAGCGAGAGGGGGAGGGACAGAAAGAGGGAGATACAGAATCCAAAGGAGGCTCTAGGCTCTGAGCTGTCAGCACAGAGCCCAATGAGGGGCTCGAACTTGTAAACTGTGAGATCATGACCTGAGCCGAAGTCAGACGCTTAACTGACTGGGCCACCCAGGCACCCCAACAAGTTCTAAATTTTTTAAGTTCAAGTGTTGTATTGCATTTTCCAGAGATGAACTTATTAGTCCTTGTCTCCAGGTGCTAATCGGAGTTACAGGAACCTGATACTGCAATTCCAGAGTTAATTTAATTTGATGACTAAGAAACACAAACAAGAATAATTACAAAGACAACTAAATGTTAACTGAACAGTTAACTAAAACTTCAATGACTGAAATCATTCAGGTTTCCTGGGCTGACAGTTCCTCAAAGAGAAACAGGATTTAAATTACTGATGACAGGTTAGAGAGAGGACACTTTACTAGAAACTGAATGGAAAGTGACCTGCACGTTTTCCTTTTTTTCAACAAAAAGCTTTAAATCTATTGTCACTGGAGTAAAATTTCTACTAAATGAAAGAAAGCAGCTCCTTGAGAAAAAATTCCAGAGTTAAGAATTAACTGAACATCTGAGTGATTTTCAGATCAAGTGACACAAGTTGACTTCTATTTAATATGCGGGAAAATGGCCACCTCTCTGGCCCGCGGTTTTCTGGAAGGAAAACCAAACAGAATAAAACAACACAGGTAATTTAGTGAGATTTTACTGAAGAACTGCTAGTTACAGTATCCAGACCTTTGAAAATATCCCCCCAACGTCCTCAAGTGGCTAAACCAGTTTTTGAAGTTGGTGCCACCTTGTGGTATGTTAAAACCACAGCAGGTTACACATGCGATGCCGACCCCACATTTCTCTCGTACCTTGCTACCACGTAAGACAAAACCCACATTGCAGTTTTGAAATCAACAGAAATGTTCATTTAAGTCAGTCCATTTAAACCATGCCAATTTTGATAGAAAAATAAGTTTTTAAATTCGGTTTTATATAATCTTAACCCTTCCTTTCGCTGGGCCAGGGCCTCTCACATCCGGATTCAATACTGGATTCTCAGACTTGTACATACAAGACAACACAGACTTTGTTGTGAAACCACCTCGGTTTGGGGGAAGCTAGCCCAGCCTCGCAGCAGCGATGAAGAAATGCCAACCAGGGATCCTGCTGAAGTTTGGAGCCCCTGGGCCCGCTGTCAGCAGCCCCAAGCTTCAGTCCACAGCACCCTGGCTGCATGACTGCATTCGGTAGCTGGTAACTCAGCCCTCAGAGAGGAACACGTAGTTTCACTGGGCATGAAAGCAAGAGCTGCTACCGCTCCCCAGAAGGTTGGAACAGGGTCTCGGGCACTGGAATTATCTATAGGTGAACACATCCAGTCATCTAACCGGCTCCAACTGTTCATGGAAAACCACATCTCAAAAGGGATACAGAACACATGTAGCAAACTGCGTACTGCCATATCGGGGAAATAGACCTCTAACCATTTTTCTGCTGAGGAGGCAGGCCAGCA
The DNA here is from genome assembly GCF_027475565.1 of Acinonyx jubatus. Taxonomy (NCBI): domain Eukaryota; kingdom Metazoa; phylum Chordata; class Mammalia; order Carnivora; family Felidae; genus Acinonyx; species Acinonyx jubatus. The sequence continues at coordinate 47,654,668 of NC_069391.1, forward strand.
GTGCCAGAATGGGGCAATGTTGCCACCTGCTGGCTCCACAGCAAAGTACAACTAGGAGGGAACTCTCTCAAGCAGCCATGGCCTAAATGGGTGTCACGTGGAGCCTCTCAATTCAACAGTCCATCTAGTACCTGCCTTGGTAATGCCTTAGTGATGAAGTAATTGTGTCTGAGTACTTACAAGTCACAGGCATTAGGCTGAGTGTTTCAGATGCCTTACCTCAACTGATCTTCACAACCACCCTGCAAGACAGGCCCCACAGTGTCACAGTCACTTTACCAAAGACAAAAAAAAAAAAAAAAAGCATCAGATTAAGAAACTTGTACAAGAAGTAAGGAGCAAAGCTGGAATAGGAACCTAGGTCTTTCACGCTCAACTACAACGATGTACTACTACCTTCCAATATCCCCTGGAGTCCTTTACAGCCTCATACCGTACTGGGAAAGTTTTTCTGTCTCCATGTATTAAGGAAACTGATGTCCAGAGAGGTCAAATTCTGGACCGGGGTCACAGAGCAAACAGAAATAATGACTCTGGCATCTACGCAAACACCTAAGAAGGGAGGGGACTCTCCATCAGTGACTTCATCCACACTCAGGAAGCAACGACAGGACCTTACCAGGCCTTCTGGGTCAGAAGCATCAGCCCTCCATCCAGAAAACCCTAGACTGCTAGAAATAAATATGTTTGGAGACAAGGATGGAATTCCTAGGTCACTTTACACCAGATAAAGTTCTAAAATAGAGAACCCCCCCCCGCCCCAACCTGGTCAATCATGGTCACTGCCAAATTATAACAGCTACTGGTTCATTCCATACTTTCCCACTGACAGACCACCGAGTCAACTTCCTTCAAAAGAGAAGAGAGTTTGACTTCCTGAGAGTGCAAAAGCATTTTATCTAAATGTTGGCTTACCTGGCCAGAATGGTTATTTCCAGCAATGCTAAAAGGGCTCACACTAACCCCCTATCCTGTGTCCTTTTCCCCTGGTACCTAGACCTAGGAGATTTCACATATCCCACTCGGTTTCAAGAACCACTCACCATCACTTTGAGGCCCAGATACACTACCTGAAGGAACCTAGCACTCCACGATGGATTCTCAAAACACCGTAACCCCAAGCAGTTGAGACTAGCTCATGCCAGAGAGGTGGGCTTCCTCTGAGCGCTTCAAGCTCACGAGGAGGCAAGAAGGCCAGAGCTCAAGCTGGCAGCAATCCCTGATCTGAGCATTTCAGTCCTGCAGCCCCAGCTGCCACTGACCTATTTGGCAAGCACAAGAGACAAAAGTTCTCCTTTAATTGAGCCAACCTGGCTTTGAGCCTCCCAGGGCCTTGCAAAATCCCAGAAGCCCAGCTGTATGGGGACAGAGTGGCCAAATGTCTCAGTCTGGGTGGCCTGTTGAAAACCTGCAATACGGTCCAGATAGCTGGTGGCTCCATCTCAGACAAGATGCCCTTCTCTGTAAGCCACCCTTGTAGGTGATGGTTATGGGCTGAACTGGTTCCCCCCAAATCCGTATTTTGAAGCACTAATATCTAATATCTCAGAATGCAACTCTTTTTGGAAATAGGATCTTTGTTGAGGTAATTAAAGTTAAATGAAGTCACAGGAAGGGCCCTAATCCACTATGACTGGTATCCCTATAAAACAAGATTAGGAACACAAACACACAGAGGGAAGACCGTGTGAGGCACAGGAAGCTGGCTGACTGCAAGCCGAGGAGAGGCCTCAGAAGCAACCAACCGTGCCGACACCTGGATCTTGGCCTCCCAGCCTCCAGACAATGAATAAATGTCTGTTGCCTAAGTAACAGTTTGCGGTACTTTGCTACGGTGGCACTGGGAAACTAATCTGGTCATGTGATATTCTGATCAAAGATAACCTTGGGGCTCAGAACATCCGTAGCTTTACTTAACCAACCACCCCTTGCAAAGTCAGGATATTTATTCTAATGGGTAGACACCCCCCTTGAAGATATAATTTACCTCCTGAAATGGCCAATTTTTTTTTCTTTTTTGAGAAGGATTTTCCTCAATGCTAATTGTATTCTGTAGAGCCTTCCTTCCCTTGTGGCACAGCAGCAGGAATGTTCCCGGTGTTCCTCCTGGGTCAGCTCCCGGATACGAGAATCCTGCGGGGAACTTTCAATACTGAAGCTCAGGTCCAAGATTCCAGAGACTCTGATTAACCGGGCAAGGCAAGGTTTGTGTTCTTAAAGCTCCTCAGGTAGTTCTAATGTGCAGCCAGAAATGAGCACCCCCACCCTATGGCCCAGACCACGAATTGCCAAAATCTGGACTAGCTGAGGCTAAATAAATAACGCTCCTGAAAGAGAGCCTGTCTGTGTCCTAAGCCCCAGAACCTGTGAATGTTACCTTACTGGATTAAGTTACAAATCTCGAGACAGGGAGATTATCCTGGATTATCGGGGTAGGCCCTAAATGCCCTTATAAGACGGTCAAATGGGAAAGAAGGTGACGTGATCTGGGGCCATGAGCCAAGGAACACTGGTGATCTCTAGATGCTGGAAAAGCAAGGGACCGGACTCTCCCTTGGATCTTCCAAGAGGAGCCACTCTACTGACACTCCCATTTTAGCCCAGTTAGGACTCATTCTTGCACTTCTAATCTCCAGAACTGCGAGAAAATACATCTGCATTGTTTTAAGCCATCCAGTCTGTGTAACGGTTATAGCAGCCATGGGAAACTAAAACACCAAGAAGCGTCTGAAGGGCTTGTTAAGAGTGCAGAAACCTGGCCTTTTCAAAGCTCCCTGGGTCAGCAGCAATCACACTCTAGTGGGCTTCTGAATACACTGAGGCTCTTTAAAACCAAGATTGCTGGACCCCCCAACCCCCAGAGGTTCTGATTCAGCAGGCCTGGGGTAGGCCTGATAACATGCATTTCTAACAAATCCCCAAGGTGGGTGCAGATGCATCATCCACTTTGAAAACGATTGCTTTAGATGTTTCTGAGGCACAGACTAGAATACCATGATCATGGGGCACCTGGTGGTTCAGTCGGTTAAGCGTCCTGACTTAGGCTCAGGTCATGATCTCGCAGTTCAAGGGTTCGAGCCCCGCGTTGGGCTCTGTGCTGACAGCTCAGAGCCTGGAGCCTGCTTTAGATTCTGTGTCTCCCTCCCTCTCTCTCTCTCTCTGCCCCCTCCCCTGCTCACGCTTTCTCTCTCTCAAAAATAAATAAACATTAAAAAAAAATTTAAAAAATAGAATACCATGATCACAATCACAATTAGGGATTAGAGTCCATTGGACACAAAAATTTATATCACCTGTTTGCTCATCGGTACTGAAAAGGAGATCCTTAATCTATAGAATGATGAGAATCAAGTGAAATAATGCATTAATATCTGTCACCGTTTCTTTTTTTTTTTCAAAGTTTATTTATTTTTGACAGAGAGAGAGAGAGAGCCAGGGAGGGCAGAGAGAGAGGGAGACACAGAATCCGAAGCAGGCTCCAGACTCTGAGCTGTCAGCACAGAGCCCGATGCAGGGGTCGAACTCACAGATCGTGAGATCATGACCTGGGCCGAAGTCGGATGCTTAACCGACTGAGCCACCCAGGCGCCCCTGTCACCGTTTCTGTATATCTTCCCACTTCCAGCAAAAACAAAACAAAAATGAACATCCCTCGAAGCAACAAGCAACAACAAAAAGCCCCCTATTGCTTGGTCTTTCTCTGCTGGTCGGAATGCAAACTGGGCTGCTCCCGCATCTCCTCACCAGGTAGTCTCTGCCTCAGGGATCTGGCCCAGGTCCCTCAACCCAGCGTGTACTGGCTCTCCTGGGAGTGTCGGGAAACCCATGGGGACACTTCTGGCTGCCACAACAAGGGGGCAGGAGCGCCACTGGCATTTTGTGGGGAGGCGTCCAGGACGCACTATATGCCTGGCAATGCTCAGGGCGGCCCTACAAGCATCCCGTCCAAAAGGCCACTGTGACCCCAGGCAAAAAATGAAGGCTCCCTGGCCTCTAGCTTCCAGTTGGGGCCTGGTTTTGGAGAGTCGCTCAAGGACTCTCAGTATGAAGGCCTCTGCCAGCCACACTCAGGCAGCCACAAGGAGAGCTCAAAAGGCCCATTCATCACAGTCTAGACTCCGTGACTTGCCTGTCTCTCTCCATACCATTTTGTTGACAGCTCACTGCACACTTATGATGGAACCGTATTTCCTCCTTGTGATAACAACCGTGATTAATAAGGCTTATTTTTAATCCCCCAGAGCAGCTGCCTGGGGGAACCATAGCCAGCTGAAAGAGCCCTTTAGAATGTTCTGTCTGGGTGCCAAAAACCAGTTTAGCCCTCTGCATGGTCATACGTACCACCTGCTCGTGACTGATGTTGGAGGATGATGTCTCCCTGAGGTCCTCCCAGACAACAGCTATCCTTAATAACATGGGAGAGTAGCCAGTGGGCACGGGCAGGGGGGTGCAGGCCGCATGATCTCTCTACTCACACAATAAAACAGGACATGTCGTATTTCGGAACTGCCTCACATCTAGTTGGGGGCACACCGGGCTCTGGGCCCAATTCTATCACTATCTAGGTCCAGCTGTATAGTCCTGGACACCTTAGTCGACCTTTCCAGGCCTCAGCTTTATGTCCACAAAAAGGGTCTGTGTGGCTATGTGGTCTTAAGAAATGTTCCAGCTCTACATTTCACAATCTGGGGACAGGGTATGGTTTTTAGAGCCCATTTTGCTCTGCACGCTGGCCCTTTTGTCTCCTGCATAGGACGTAGCCTCAGCAGTCTGAGGGATTTGGCGTTGCCATCATGGTTTCTCAAAGCACAGCAGTCACCTTTCTAAGCTCAAAGAGCAATCAGCCAGCAGGCCTAGCACTATTTGTCCCTCTTAATTTTATATTCAGCAGCTCGCCAAGACCAAAGATATACGTCATTCAGTATTTACATCAGGGCTCTAGTCAATGCCCGTTCTGCACTTAAGTGTACTGCACTAATTTCACAGGGATTGTGTGACTGGAGAATGTCAAACAAGACTGAAGGGAGGCTGTTTCCATAACCATCCCTCTCTGCTCCTAATGTCACTTTAAGTGTACTCCTATAAGGGAAAGGTGATCACTTCCGCTGCTTAGCCACTGAAAGCTGTCATCTAATAAGACCTAGCAAAATAATTGTTGGAGAAAAGACCTGTAAAATTTATTTCAGCTCCCTCACTAATAAGCACTAACATCTAATAAGTTTCAACCATATGCTAGACAGATTAATTGTCACCATCCCAGCAAACCCTGCAGGAAAATCCCCACTTAAAAGACGGGCACCTAAGGAACTCACCTACTTTGCTCATAAGCGTAGTAAACATTTTCTGCTTGTCCTCTGCTACTGACAAGGGAGAGGCCTTCTACAAATATTTGTTAAACGCAAGATTCTTTTCAAAATGTCAAAGCTGAGTTTCATGTCTGAGTATGAATGCAACACTCTCTACCCTACCCCTTCTCATTCTAAGTGTCTCATTAAGAGCTGCAAGGGCTAATAAACTCATCACTCTGGCTGAATACACACCGCAGAGATTTGCCTTCTCCCAAAAGAAGTGAACACAAAGGCAGGAATCAGGAGATAACCGAAGAGGGATCTATCCCAGACCTTCCTATCCCATCCGCCAAGAATTTCTAAAGTCAAACAAATTTACTGAGTTCTTAACCAATCATAAACAACCTAGAAGAGATCTGAAGTTTCATCATCAATATTTCCATTGCTCTGTAATTCTACACTCTCTCCCTAGACTACAACCAGGATGTATTTTAAAAGCCCCAGGGAAGCTCGAGGCACCCTTCAGAACTCGGGCCCTCCTCTGGCCAAAGCTTCCACCGAACAAAGATCCCTTGTATGGAGGAGACCTGTGAGGTCCGAGGGTACAAGGAAACCGATCTCTAACTGTTTCAAGGTTGCAAACAAAGCAGCTTAAAGCCAGAGGCCTCCAAACAGGGAGCGGCCCGGTACTCCATTTCGGTGAGGTCAAAAAGTCTCAGAATTCCCCAAGCATTGCGCTGCAGGGAAAACTTCAGGACAGAAAAGCCCTACGTTTGAAAGCATAAGAAAAAAACCGGAAGCTCGCACAAGTTCAAGCACCCAGTTCTTCCACGTGGGCCGCGGGCAGCGAGCGGAGTTGGAGCGGAAGCGTGAGTACTGCCGGCACCGGGGGCGGGTCTCAGCAGTTGTGGGCGCCCACACTGCTAGTCCAGCAGCTGCCCGCCGGAAAGGAGTGGAGCTGGGGAAGCGTTTTGGGGTGGGGGGGGAGTGTGGGGAGCAAGCGCAGCCTCCGCCCACCGCCCTTCTCCACTTGCCCACTCCTGGCGCGGCGCAGGTGCCTCTGAGCCCAAGGTGTGGGGGGAGAGGAGCGAGACTGCAAGCATTCTCTCTCCCCCAGCCCACGCCGCTGGGCCAGCGCCTCCGGGGCCGGGCCCCAGACCCTGCCAGCCGTGGCTGGGGCGCACAGGCCCGGCGCGTGGCCCGAAGGCGCGGTCCCCCACCCACCCAGCGGGAGCAGGGCGGACTGCAGCCGCCGAGACGGCTCATCTCACCTTCACCGCCGCGGGGGTGGCACCTGAGGCCATATCTGCGCGGGGAAGCGGCTGCGGTGGCGGACGCGCTGAGTCCGGAGCCGACCGAGTTATAGTGGTGGCACCGCGCGGAGCAGTGCGGAGTCCCGGGGGAGGCCCTGGCTCCTCCTCTTCCTCCCCGAGACAGCTGGATTGGCTGCTGGGGTGGGAATCGCCCCCGCCACCCCCCTCCTCAATTGGAGGTTCTCGCGTCCGGTCCTTTTGGCAGACCTTTCCGGTTCTCCGCGGTTTCTTTCTCACCCCAGTTCTAAGTAAGGGGTTCACAGTTATGATAATAATAATGGAGACCGTTAGTTGAGCCGTTGCACTGCCCCAGATTCTGTGCCTTTGCCCTTTAATCAGATCTGTTACCTTTCGCAAGATCCCTACGAGGAAGAGCGCCACTCCCTGCTCTGCCCACTGGTAGCTGCAACCTCGGCCTCCTCTGTAAAATCAGGCTGGTCCGTGTTCCAGAAGTTCTCGCGGGAGGGAGACTCCTCTGGAGGAAACTGGCTGTTCACAGACATTCTGCCCAACTGCTAACACCCGGCTGTCGAGACTTGCTCTTCCTACTCTCGCGACCCAATCGGGGGTGTGCTCCTGTCCCTGAATTCCTAAAGGACCGAGTAGGGATGAGGTTGACGCAAGACTCCGAGGTAACAGAAAGGAAATAAACAGAGTAACCGGCTACAGGATGACCTTTCTGATGTGCATACTATACTCATCTTAAATTTGAGGGGAGCCTTTTGAGGAGATGAGACACTGCCAACCCCCAGTTTGGCTTGATGCAGACCAAGGCCATCTTTAACCTCTCCCACCCCAGCCAATGTCCAATACACCGAGATTCGGAATCCAGACTCACGGTCTTCATTGTTCGACACCGACTGATCACTCCCGCATCCTCCTGCTGCATGCCCCCCTCCCCAACCATCTCCAAGGCAGAGCACCAGCCCTCCACTGGGATAATCCTTTCCTTTCAAAGTCCCCATCCCTTCCCTGCTTGCTGGGATAATCTAGTTGAACCTCCCTTGATGGATTAAACTCTCCTAAACTAAATGCTGGGTGGCAGTAATGTTCTGAGATACAAAAATACTGCACATAAACCTAGGGGTTGGGAGGATGGCTGTGAAAGAATACACTTTCCTCTTTCTCTACAGCAGCAAAGCACTGAAACAAGACACAAGTACACTTTCATTTAAAATATCACTGTGGGGGTGCTGCCCATGTAAGATGTTTACTGAAATAGTAAAGACTTCCACTCTTTGTTACTTTTTGCTCCAGGTCTACCCTTTCTTACAATGTAAAGGTTGTTTGTTTATTTTAAGTTATAAAATGAAATGGCTAAAGAATAAATGTAGAAGACGGGGGTGTTCCTTTGAAAAGGCAGAAGGCTGGGAGTCCCTCAAAGATGTAGTTTTCTGGGAGTCTGCTGATTTCTCTACTGGGGAGCAGGAAGCCCAGTGATCAGAAGGGAACCATTGTGGGAAGGAAGATACCCTGGGTATGATTGCTTTGTAATTGGGGGATCTTGACCAACTTCTGTGCTTTAATGTGACCAGCAAGTCCAGTTTCTGTTCTGTGCTGCCTCTCTGCCCAAAGTTAGACCCTGTGAATAGAATGGATCCTGTAAGCATTAGAAGACTCTCAGAGAAGGAGTTGGAAACTTGGAAGGGGTTAAACTGGACTTCTGGACTTTTGTACTGTAACTTGCAGGTCAGGGCTCAAACGTGCTCTTTTTAAAAAATTTTTAATTTTATTTATATTTTTAAAAATGTACATCCAAATTAGCATACAGTGCAACAATGATTTCAGGAGTAGATTCCTTAGTGCCCCTTACCCATTTAGCCCACCCCCCTCCCACAACCCCTCCAGTAACCCTCTGTTTGTTCTCCATATTTATGAGTCTCTTCTGTTTTGTCCCCCTCCCTGTTTTTATATTATTTTTGTTTCCCTTCCCTATGTTCATCTGTTTTGTCTCCTCATATGAGTGAAGTCATATGGTATTTGTCTTTCTCTGACTAATTTCACTTAGCATGATAGCCTCCAGTTCCATCCACGTAGTTGCAAATGGCAAAATTTCATTCTTTTTGATTGCCAAGTAATACTCCATTGTATACATATATACCACATCTTCTGTATCCATTCATCCATTGATGGACATTGGGCTCTTTCCAGACTTTGGCTATTGTTGATAGTGCTGCTATAAACATTGGGGTGCATGTGTCCCTTCAAAACAGCACACCTGTATCCCTTGGATAAATACCTAGTAATGCAATTGCTGGGTGGTAGGGTAGTTCTATTTTTCGTTTTTCGAGGAACCTCCATACTGTTTTCCAGAGTGGCTGCACCAGCTTGCATTCCCACCAGCAGTGCAAAAGAGATCCTCTTTGTCCACATCCTCGCCAACATCTTCAAACATGTGCTCTTGAACATGTGATGTCCGTGAAGGGAAAATTGTCCCAAATCTGGTCTGGGTTTTTGAGTGATATAATTCACAAACCATCAATAGGAGGAAATTAGCACTTCTAGACAAAATGTAAGCAATTTTCTAACCTCTTGTAGGAAACCAGGCACTTCCCCCGCCACCCCCCCCCAGCTGATTGTCATGCACTATTTATGTGTGTGTGTGTGTGTGTGGCATGTAGTTCAAGACAAATGGACCCACCTTCCAAGGGGACTGTATTAGTTTTTATCACGATGCATTATGAGAAAAAAGCAGGCAAATACTGAGAAGGATTGGACTGGCAAACTCTAGGTGATTTGAACTCACAGCAGCCACTATAGGGTTCTCTTAATATAAAAATCCAATTTTAGAAGAATGTGTCAAAATAAGTTTTCCGATAATTAAAAACACAATATTCAAATGAATATATAGTCCGCCTGTGTCAGAGATGTACTTAGTCTCTAAAAAATCTCTTAGTCGTTAGTAAAGGATCTAGTGGAGTGGCAAAGCTGATTCAAAGGAGGAGAGTAAGAAGCTGAAACAGCAGAAAATAGTATGTTAGAAGATGGCAAAATTAGATACAAAACTGTTTTTGCAAAACAATAAAACTGTAGCCTTTGGAGTTTTCTTATCTACCAACAATCCTATTTGCAGCTTTGCCAAAAAAAAAAAAAAAAGTAACTTATCAACCATAACAAACAAGAAATCTACCACCTGAGTCTAAACACTTATCAATAAGAAACAATAAAACAAAGCTACAGCCCCTTAGGTAAGGTCTGCAAACCTTACCTATTAAGAGGCAAAAATCAAGGAGTATGTGAAGCTTGAAAATGTAGACAATGTCTAATTGAATGAGCATGGCTATATTCCAGTACAACTTTATGGACACTAGAATTTGAATTTTATATAGTGTTTACATATGACAAACTATAACTCTTCTTTAGAGTTTTTCATCTCCCACTTAAGATTATAAAAACCATTCTTAGTTTGAATCTATGTAAAAACAGGTAGAGAGCTGGTTTGGCTAAGGGTGAGGGCCATTGTTTGCCATTCACCCCTGGAAGCAGATGACCCTTGGGCAGACTTGTTGGATAATGACTTCATGTGTCTTTGAAAAGACAGTAACCTTTTTGGCTTATTTCCAAGTTTTAGATAATTTTTTTTTCTTAGTAAGCCCTCAAATCAACAGAGGGCAACATTTTTAATAGTTAGTGGTCTCTCTTTTTGATTGGTATGGGGAATTAACAAGAGGTATCTCAAGAGTCTGTATATGAAAATAACATCTTGCTCTATCCTTCTGTTCTTGCCCTATAAATTCTCTCTGTTCACCTGTACACCTGTTTTTTTCTAAGAAATTCTAAAGAAGTACCCAGGACACCTTGTAACAATTCTGATTATGACACTGTACAGGTATTTCAATAGCTTCTTCTTTTTTCGGGTAATCCCTCATACATACCTTCCCAACTTCCAGCTCCCAGCCAACAACATACTGAGAGGGTGTTGCTAATAGCTGTCCATATCACATCTTGAGCATGACCTGAGCCCAAATCAAGAGTTGGATGCTTAACTGACTGAGCCACTCAGGTGCCCCTACAAATACTTGTTTAAATATTATTTTTTTCCTAAGGATAAATTTCTAGGAGTGGGGCTGGAGAATCTAAAGGAATGAACATTTTGCAAGCACCCAATAGGGTCCGATTATCTTACAGAAAGCTACCACCAAGAAAGCTTGCACTACTGGGAAGAAAATGAAATTGTTTCCCACATACTCACCAATAATAAGCATTATATTTATAAATATAAATCCATTTTATGGTTAATTTGTATTTAACTCCTTGTACATCTGAGCTTTTTCTCATATATTATTAGCCATTCACATTTCAAGTGTTTTGTCTTGATCCATATCCTGAATTAAAAAATATATTAAATAGATACATGTATAAATACTTTCTTTATAAACCCCAATTTTATGTCCTAATTCTACAGAAATAGTCAGCTATACTTTCTAACTTGAACTAAAAACAAAACTCGCTATCTGAAAGGACATTTATTGAAAAAATACCTACATGTCGATTATATTACAGTTACATGTGAATTACATTTAACAATTTAATCTCCTAAAAAAATCTATAAGATAGAAATTATTATTCCCACTTTAGAAAGAGGAAAACTCAGGATTAAGGAATGTCAGGTCAATTTCCATCTTCTACAAGGATGAGATATTGGGACATGACAAGATTTACATATACGTATATATGATGATATACATGTGCATACATATATATACATATGATGCATACACATATACATGTTTATATGTATACATATATGATGATGGGGCTAGGCTTTTCAACTTTCAACATTCAAATTCCTTAGTGTGTCTTCTTAAAATGGTGAAATTTGACTTCATACCTACTTGAAAAACCTGAATGTTCTCTGATGCTTCTTAATTTTTTTTTACCAAGTGATATACTTCAGACTAGTGAGTTTGCAATACAGGGATGGGGAGCTTGATAAGTAGGACTTGGGGAGGAGAGTGATGATCAGAGGAAAGGAGTGCCAAGTCACTTCTTGAGTCTGTCTTAGTGTCATTGGCTCCTAAGAGAAAGGTTTTGTAGGTTGGACATGCCCAGATCTAAGCAATAAACTAGTGACCAAATCACTTGATCCTTAACTTTAATTGTGGTAATTTACAATTCAAATGGCAAGACTCCACAGTTTTCACAAAATGTTGACAGAGTGCTTTACATAAATATTTGGTTTTCCAATCACAACCAAGTTGATTGCCCTTTGTGTTGGCACCACCCTGGGGCTGTTGCATTAAATTGGTTGAGAGCCCAAACTCTTCAGTGGTGACAATGAATTTTTGACAACATTAATCAGCTAATCAGATTTCGTAAGAAATAATCTGGAGTAGGATTAGCCATGATTAACTTTCTTCCTGGGACAAATTTAAAGAATGCCATATGAGCCTTTGTGATTAGCTGGTTATAAATTAGAAATAGCTCAGTGGTTCTTACAACTATTCATGGCGCATACATAAGTTTTCTGATGGGATGGATATATAAAATTGGGAAATATCTGAGTGTAAAAGAAATTGCTGTTATTGAAATCTTTGCATTTCCTTTCTGGCCTGACAATAGTAAGCTGTGAGTAAAAAAAGAAAAGTAAAGAAAAGAAAAGAAAAGAGAAAAAGCCAACCCCAAAACAAAAAAGTTGATTTGCTATATTTCCGAGTATTATAGGTAATTCTATAAGTATATAAATAATTCCATCTAAAAAATATTTGAGTTATTGGACATGCTTTGCTTATAGGTATCTTAAATGTGTCTTGTTAGAAATGTGAAATGCTTCAATATAAAATGAAATATGTAAAATTTTTGAAAAATTTAAAATATTTAATTGAATCTAATGACAAAAGAGAGCTGAGGAAAATTATTCTGTTCAATATAGAAATGTTACCAATAATAGTTAATACAATAATCAGTAAAAAAGTGAAGATATTTCTCATTGTACCCAATGTAAAAATAAGACAATTTGTAAACTGAATGTAATTACTGAAGGAATACTTACAACTTGTTTTTTATTTTGTGGCCTTAATAAATTGAATATTAATGTTAAAACCAAATAGTTTAAAACACTTCTTTATATATATGCAGAGCTCTCTATTCCATCTGACTCCAGAATATTAAACATAAAAACAAAGCCCTCACATTGATTATTCCACCAAGAGTGGAAACCGACTAGACTGAAGAGCAAAAGGAATGGTCTGGAAGTGAGGAAGAGACAAGAGATACCTCCATCCTGAAGTTTGGAAGTGAAAGGAGGCGACACTGAAACACGATAAGAGGAGAGGAAGTCAATGTTGGTTTTCTTCCCCTTTAACGATGAAAGAGTTTTGAATACATTTGTAAGCAGAGGGGAAGAAGTTCACACAGAAGGAAAAATGGAAGATACTGATAGAGAGGGATGACTAATGGGGCAGGATCTCAGAGTTTCTCAGAGGGATGGGATCAGAAGTACTGATGAAGAGAATGGTCCTGTATCAGAGGAAGGAGCTGTGGGTCTGGAAAAAGGAGGTAAGAATGGGAGCTCGAGATAAACTTAATAGAAGGTTCCTGATGGCCTAATATTCTCAACAAAGTGAGAGATGAGGTTGCAAAATGGCTTTGAAGATAAATGGCATACTTTTGGCATGGTTGTGGGACTATGTCAGATTAAGGACCATAAATTTGAAATGGTACCAATCTACAATGGTGTATAATTTTCCCTCGAAGCCCTCTGTTGTCTGACTTGCTAGCGTCTCAAGGAATGGGCGGAATTGGGAAGGTGAGTTTATATCATCAGTCATGGGAGTCCAACCTTCTAGGGAGCAGAGGCCAAGAAGGAGCTGGGTGATGGTAAAAGGAACTGAAGATCGCAAAAAAAGGCTCGGCGCAGTGGTGGTAGGATGAAGGGGTGTGAAAGATGGAAGGAGGGGAGGTCCTGAAGGGAGATACTGAAGCTCAAGGTTTTAGAAAAATAGTCACCCCAGGTTATGGCAAGGTCCAAAAAGTGTACAGCTAAATCAGATCATTAGATAGGACAGAAGATATTGTCTGTGTGCATGGTCTGAGATCATACTGTATCTCCATGGTCTATAACAGAACTTGGGGAAAGGGGAAGGCAGGGAGCCAGGATCCAACTGCTGGAGGAACTGGCAAGAGAGAACTACAAGGCTGGTCAGAGACCTCAATATAGTATTAGTTTTTATAGACATCAGGAAGCAAACCAATCTGGAGTTGGCAGTTGAGGGACTGGCAGTCCCATGATACATGAGGAACGCTAGAACATTTGGCCTCTCCTGGAGAAAGTTGTGGAGGGAAATGGTTGACTAGGCTTCAATAAAGGCAAGGAGGTGGAAAGAGTGATCGAGAAGGAGGGTGAGGTTGTAGGGGAGCTTATTAATAATTAAACAGTCATTTCACGGAGTGCAGTGGAAAATGTATTTATAAAGTGCTGAGGGAAAATGCGAGAGAGGAGTTCTTAATCAGACTGGTAGCTCAGGAAGAATCAGGAAAAACTTCCCAGAGGTGGTGATATGTGATGGGGCTCCTAAAAGACAGCCCCTAGTTAGCTACGTAAAGTGGGGAGGTAGTTGCCAAGTTTCAAGCCAATGGACGATATTTCATGGAGAAATGGCACTCCTGTGGTATTGCCATAGGTTCCAAGCGGCTGAATTGAAGAGTAAGTGATTGGCCATCGCTGAGGTAGCTTGTGATCAAACTGAAATTATCGCTTTATGGCCAAATGGAGCAAAGGTTAGTAAAAGGAAGCACGGTGTTGCTGAGAATTCCACAGGCCTCCCCAGAGATCTTATACCAGATGCAATATTTTATTCTACATCATCTGACAAGATATTTCAGAATTCAATTAAAACATTAGTTTGTGTGTTCGAGCCCCAAATCTGGCTCTGTGCTGCCAGCTCAGAGCCTGGAGCCCGCTTCACATTCTGTGTCTCCCTGTCTCTCTGCCGCTCCCCCACTCAAGCTCTGTCTCTCTGTCTCAAAAATAAACATTAAAAAAAAGTTTTATGCTTAAAATGGACTTAAAGTAAAAAGGAAACAAATGGCTATCCTCCTGCTGCTGACATGACTGGATTACACTCTGTTCACCGTCCTGCCCACTCTCTCCTCCCCTCCTTCTCCTTGCCTGTCCTCCCTTTCTGCCCCCTTCCCTTCTCTTCCCCACTCTTCCTCAGACTATTATTAAGGCAAACATCACTGATTTGATACAACTGAATGTATGGACTCTAGGGACATTATTTTAATTAATTAATTAATTAATTAATTTAGAGAGAGAGGAAGAGAGAGAGTACAAGCAGGCGAGGGACAGCGAGAGAAAGGGAGAGAATCCCAAGCAGACTCGGCTCAGTCAAGGCAGAGCCTGAAGCGGGGCTCAACCCCACCAACTGTGAGATAATTACCCGAGCTGAAATGAAGAGTCAGACGCTTCACCGACCGAGCCACCCAGGCGCCCCTCTAGGGGCATTTTAAAACAGATTTTCATGTCATTTTACCTTGGAATTCTTCATTTTGCTTTCCTTGTCTCAGTCAGGTTTTCTTTCCTTGTCTCAGTCACCTTGTACAGCATGGTTCATAGGTAGGTAGTACGCTTGTATTCATTCATTGAGTAAATAACCGAGTGAACAACTACGTGAATAAATAAAAGCAGGAACAAACACATTTTGTTTTTAGTTTTCGCAAGAATGAAAGCTCAGGTATGCTAAGAAACTTGAACAGCAGGGGGCAGCAAAACTTAGCCTTTTTTTTTTTTTTCTTTTTTAACCTTGCCAGTCAATATTGTCTAACATTTGTCGCACTCACTTTGTACGGGAAAGAGAGACACACACAGATACACACAGAGGTGTCATCATTTAAAGGTCAACTTTAAAGTCACAAATGTACCCACAAATAGGTTGGCGTATGCTTTTTCACAGTCCTTTCAAGGACCCCAAACTGTTCATACAGAGTTAAATACCAATGGCCAGCAGATGGCAGTACTTTTCATGGGTCAGGATTACGAAACAAGACCTTGAGGAAAAAAATAAAGCATACAGAGGGCATGAAATCTTTATTTTAAAAACTATAGAAGTAAAGTCAGTATGAAATAGAAGTTTAAGTCTTATAGGTCTCAAATGTCTTGATGAAAGGTAGAATT
Organism: Acinonyx jubatus; assembly: GCF_027475565.1. Taxonomy (NCBI): domain Eukaryota; kingdom Metazoa; phylum Chordata; class Mammalia; order Carnivora; family Felidae; genus Acinonyx; species Acinonyx jubatus. Next base: position 47,670,387 of record NC_069391.1, read on the forward strand.
TTAACCGTAGGTGCATTGTTGGTTTTGAAGCAAGGTGATAACGAAAACGTTTTAAAATGTCAAGTTTGAGACTGACAAAAGGTAAGCTGTAATTGATGGCAATCATTTGGATTTCACTGTGTACTTTTAGAATGTTCCTTTATCAGATTTTTCAGTGATCAATTCACAGATGTTAGCCAAGGGAGAGACACTTGCACACCTACACAAAGCTTTTAGATTACTGATTAATAGCAGTAAATGACTTCCTGCGTTGTCCTTGGCTACAGTATTTAAGTGTCAACAGAGTACTCAGAGTGTCTTACGTATTATCAGGTCTTCACCTTTTTTAAACATTTAACTACTTTAGTTGGCTTTTAATAATCAGATTAAAAGTAGGAACAATGTCTGTAGTTGGAGTACTTGAACTGCAAAGGAAATGGCAGATCCCCTGGCTTTGAGAGTGACTGCACTTGCCCAGACACTGCACACAGGACCTGAGACTTCCATCGGGGTGAAGGAGCAGAGACCCGTCTAGCACTCGGCTTCTTTTTAGATCTTCTATCCTTAGCCACGCAGATAAACAATAACTGCTTGGAGGGGCATAAAAAGCATTCTGTTGCATTTCTGCATATAATGAAAAGTCCCCTTGTGGCTCTTTGCGATTCCACATGAAGCCCAACTTGGATTTTACTACAATAACAAAGAGCACTAGAAAAAAACAGAAGGGCATATTTGCTTAAATTGTTGTTTGCACCAAAAGAAACTCCCTAATGGGGTTATCGCTGGGTCAGGCCGCACTCTGTTTTTCACCAAGGCTGAATCAAGGGAAAATGAATTCAGAAAGCTAGGCGGGTTTAGATTCTTTGAACACCGCTGTTTTAATAACGTTTTGCCTTCTTGGCAAAACAGGCTCTGAGCTCTTCTATTTGATTAGCAACTGAAAGATACATCAAAAGGGATTAGGAATTCTGAAGAATGGTCAATTACCCAGGAAATGACCCTTAGATTTAATTTTGTTTCCAAAGAGTAACGGTACTCCACGTGGGAGGAACTATGATCTAGAAAAGTGGCCTCTGATCCTAGACTATTTGGTGTTGAATATTGTCACATTCTGTGCCTCAGTTTCCTTAGCTGTAAAATGAAGAGAATAGCTGGTGGGGTGAGAGTTCGAGTTAGTACTTGTAAAGCACTAGGAATGCAGTGAGAACTATGTGTGTTAATGATGATAATGGTGTACCCAGCACTCATGAAGTGCTGAGAAAATAAATGGGTAAGACAACAATCTGACTGCCGCACCAGGACACGGGCTGGTCTGGGTATCATGGGCTGGAGACAAGAAGGAAACTGTGCTACTGAGTTATGCCCAGCTCTGTGAAACTGAGTTGCAACTTCTGAGTTACATCCAATAGTCACTGAACAAATGTAGGAAACCCATTAGGTGCGAGGTTCTTGCTAATTCTACTCTGCTTTTAGGGAGTCTATTGCTGTTGTAAATACTTGGAGGAAGGGGACACTTGAATGAATAAGACACAAATTTTGGCCTTCAAGTAGGTTATAACCTGGTAGAGAAAATCAATCTGCAAGTACATGACTGTAATTCAGAGCAGAGTGACAGGCCCAGAAGCAGCAGCAATGAATTCTGACTTGTGGGTAGGTTCAAACAATCAAGTCTTTGAAAGGAAGGAACTAAGAGTACATTTTCCCCCAAAATTTTCTGTGAGAATACCCTTGAAATCATTCCTAGAAAAGAGATACTAATAGAATCTTACATCTGGACAGGAGAAGCTAGAGGTGAATACATTCTAACCTTCGACTTTACAAAGAAATTAAATCCTAGCAAAACTCTCATAGCTTGAAAGAAGCAAATTTTCATTCCTGTGCCAAGCAGGAGACACTCATTCATTTCACTTCATGATCATTTAAAAGAAAAACAAACACACTGACGAAAGAAAATGCATTTTCAGCTGTTAAAACTGATGGCTGTGAAATCCTCTCTATACCTTTGAACAAATTAAGTTATATATTTTACACCAAATCACACTTTTTTTTATAAAATATCTTCCACCTCAATGAATCTTTTCTTTATGCCCTTTCTAAAGAGACTTACTTTTTAAAAAATAAGTTTAAGATGCAATTTTTAAGGGAAGTCTCAACCAGCATCAAATAATATATGCCATGCATATTATGTATACATTTCTCTCTCAACACAGCAAGGCCTCTTTAAATACATATACATAAAAGTTTTTCATATATATAAAAATTTGCCCCTCAGTATAGCATTAAAGGTAGTTAACGTAATCAAGTGTTTTGCCCTCTGTAGGGAAAAAAAAAAAAAAGATTCTCCATTAGGAGAATCTTAAAATGGTTCACAAACAAGCCCCAGAGTAGATTTTAATCACTGTTTTTCCCTCATCTGGCCACTAGGAGGGAGCAAGACCCATAGTTGAAATGACTTATGCAGAGTTGAGAAGCATTAGCAAAGCTTAGACCCTGGCTGGTGACATCATCCCATCCCAGAAGCCACATTGTCTAACTGCTGGTCACTCATGCAGAAGGTATTTCTGGAGTCTCACCTTGAAGTGGATTTGCTTGGTAGTTGGGAAAGTAGGAAGGATAAATCAGTGACTTCCTCCTACCTACTGAACAACTTGCTGAACATGTTGTGCACTGTCCAGGTAACCGAGATGAGAATCTGAGGGGAAAAAAATCAGCAAAGTTCAAACAGCTGCAAGCACTCCCAGAGAATAAAAGCGATTTCTCCCCCAAAGGTAATTGAGTGGAGCTTATTTTAGCTGAAAATTAATCTTATGTCTTTATTGTTTCCTTCTTCTTCTGTTTCAGATCCCTTTCGTTATTGCCTAAGACTTGTAGGAAAAATCCCTGAAACATTTAAACCTTAATATATTAAAAGTAAATAATAATAATAACGACAATAATAATACTGATTCATATTGAATGAGCTGGAGAAGAGGACTAGTTTCGAGTGATGAATCCACACTTTGAATCTGCTGAAAATTCACCGCATCCTGCATGTCTCACACTATGCAAGAGGAATCACTGGATTATGCCACTCAAAAGGAATCTAAACTGTATGTGTGCAGGATGGCACTCAGATTTACCTTTGGTTGTTGGGTGAAAGCAAAAAGAGAATGCTATGACATCTGGCAAAAAAGGCTCAAGGCAGAATTTCCTGCAGGATTTTATTCATGATAAGTGAAAAAAAAATTACCGACTGTTGTAATGCTTTTTTTTTTTTCCTAGCCTGTTCCTCTGCATTTCTTCACACAGGAAACATGATTTTCTATCATTTAATTGCTCTCCTTTCTCCAGCATGGAACCATTCACCTGTAATGGAGTGCAGTGTTTAAAGTAAATGCGAACACACGAACGTAATTTTTACCCCAGCATGCACAGGGGAGCTGATTGTTCCAGAAAGCAGAGAGCCAGCTATATTAACTCTCCCTGGATCAAGCTGTAGTGGACAGAGACTGGGCTTTTGGGAATGATAGGAAGAATGGAGCCCTTGTTTTCCCAGCTTCTTTTAAATACATAATAATTAAAGAGTGAGAGAAATCTCCATGGAGTTTGGCAAAGAGCTAAAGACATCTGCCTTCTTCTATACCTTTAGCTTTCTCTAGGTGGAAAAGTTTATGGAAAATTCCTTCTCTGTTAATCGTAGAAGCAATGTCTCAACCATAGTATAGGACAGCTTGAAAAAGAAGAATAATTCATAGTTTTGTCATCCTGAGGCCAGATTCTCAAGTTGAATTCTGACCACGTCCCTTTGTAGCAGACTGACCTTGGAAAAAGTTATTAAGCCTCTTTTGCTTCAATTTCCTCACCCATAAGATGGAGATATTGATAGTACTCACTTAATTGAGCAGTTTGAGGATTATGTTAGATAAAATATATATAAAACACTTAGAACAGTGCTTGGCACCAAGAAGTGTTTTGTAAATATTAGTCACTATTATTATTAATTTTGAAATAATTATATTAAAAATATTCATCCTTTTTAATCTTGGTCCAAATTCTACATATTTTTTAAAAAGTGTTTATTTATTTATTTTTAAAGTTTATTTCTTTATTTTTACAGAGACAGAGACAGCATGAGTAGGGGAGGGGCAGAGAGAGAGGCACACAAAATCTGGAGCAGGCTCCAGGTTCTGAGCTGTCAGCATAGAGCCTGACATGGGGCTGTAGCTCATGAACTGTTGAGATCATGACCTGAGCCAAACTTGGACGCTTGACCAAGTGAGCCACCCAGTCGCCCCTAAAATAACGATATTTTTAATATAACTCTCCAAAATGGTTGCCCTAAATTACAATATTGCAAATACTGTATGAATGCTTTGTATCACATCTTCACTAGATGTGGATTGTTATTAATCCAGTTTGGCTCATTTGATAGGATTAAACTAATATTTTTATTGTTATCTTCTGTTTATTTTTTTAGGATTTATATCTCTTACTATGTGGTCATTGCTTGTATCCTTTGAACACTTAACTATTGGGATTACTTTTCTCTTCTTTTCTTTTCTTTTTTTAAAGAGAGAGAATGCAAATAGGGGAGAGGGGTAGAGGGAGGAGAGAGACAGAGAAAGAGAGAGAGAGAGAATCCTAAACAGGCTGTATGCTCAGTGCAGAGTAGGACATGGGGCTCAATCCCATGACCCTGGGATCATGACCTGAGCAGAAATCAAAAGTCAGATACCCAACCGACTGAGCCACTTAGGCACGCTGGGATTATTTTTCTTATATGCTTGAATATGGACATTAATCCTTTTCTTCACATTTAATGAGAAACAATTTCCTTTTATTATTGTTTTGTGATTTGCATATTTGCCATTTCATAAAGTTTTGTATATTTGAATATTTTCCTTTGAATCTTTCTAAAATTAAAAAAAAATTATTTATTTTTGAGAGAGAGAAACACACACATACACAGCATGAGCAGGGAAGGGCCAGAAAGAGAGAGGGAGACAGAATCCAAAGCAGACTCCAAGCTCTGAGCTGTCAGCATAGAGCTCAATGCAGGGCTCGAACTCATGAACCACGAAATCATGACCTGAGCTGAAGTTGGACGCTTAACTGACTGAGCCACTCAGGCGCCCCTCCTTTGAATCTTTTTTTATTGCATCTGAGTTGCATCAAGATAGAATTATCTTGTTCTTCTATTTTTCTTCTTTTTTTTCCCCCTCACACATAAATTCTTTGGGATTTATTTTGACATACAGCATAAGAAAGATTTTTAAAACAATGATATTCTAGGGACACGTGGGTGGCTCAGTTGGTTGAGCATCCAACCCTTGACTTTGCCTCAGGTCATGATCCCAGGGTCGTGGGATCAAACCCCACCATGGGCTCCACGCTCAGCTTAAGATTCTCTCTCTCTTTCTCTTTCCCTATTCCCCTCTCTCCCCGCTCACTTTCTCTTTCTCTCTCTCTGAAAAAAAAGAAAGAAAAAAATAACATTCTAGTAAATTACCACATTATATTAAACAGCTAGTATTTGTATTTCTGAGATACAATATTACAAGTAAGGGAGAAATACAACAGGATTCTACAAGAAGCTGAGAACAGATAGCTGATTCTTTGAGTAGAGTCTCTTTGCTTTTGCTTTGTGTTAGCTTGTCCTGATTCCAGCCACAAACTCCAAACAAAGGGAGAAACCGGTGCCCCAAATACAGCAAAAAGTTTAGTACTAAAGACCATGTTGAGGACTCACTGTCTCTTTGGCTTGGCTGATCTACTTTATCTTCTCTTTTCATAAAATTAATCTTAAGTGCACACACTGCTCATGCTCCTGAATTAAGGGATGCTTAATGTACTTAGTGCAAGCTAGAAATATTGATTTCTTAATGTAATACTTAAACACATATATCATGACACCAATTCCTGGCAGAAACTACTTTAATTCTTTTAATGAGTAAAAAAATAAAAGTGCTGTTTGTGGTTAGAAATATAAGTGTATTGGGGCGACTGGGTGGCTCGGTCAGTTAAACATCTGACTCTTGACATCAGCTCAGGTCATGATCTCAGCGTTCGTGAGTTCAAGCGCCGCGGTGGGCTCTGTGCTGACAGCATGGAACCTGCTTGGGATTCTCTGTCTCTCTCTCTCTCTCTTTTTCTCTCTCTCTGCCCTTTCCCTGCTCACTCTCTCTCTCTCAAAAAATAAATAAACAAACTTAAAAAAACAAGTAAGTGTACTTAGCAAGAGGTCCAGTTTGGTAAGGTTACAAACCAGAAATTCTAACAAAATATTGTGTCTCACTTGATTACTTGACTCTAGACACAGAAAGACCTGGTCTTTTTGGCTTTTTAAACATTTCATTTCAGTACATCAAACATTTATTAAGTACCTCTTCTGTACTAGGCACTATTCTAAGGTGCTGGAGGTAAAAAGATAAATAAGAAAAAGATCTTGCTGGGGCAATTTAAAGCCTACTTGTAGACAGGCATGTAAACAGATCATTGCAATATAATTCAAGTCCTGAGATTCAGAGCATTTAGCTGTTTATGTCAAAGGTTTTAAGGGAGGTCGATACTTTACCCTTTGTAGGATTATTCTCCTACCTGGTTTTATTTTAAGTTTATTTATTTTTGAGAGAATGAGGGAGAGAAAGAGAGAGAAGCTCAGGGGAGGAGCAGAGAGAGAGAGAGAGAGTGAGCAAGAGAGAATCCCAAGCAGGTTCCCAGCTATTAGATGCTTAACTGACTGGGTCACCCAGACGCCACTCTCCCACCCTCTTTGACGCTGTCTCCAGTTCAACATAAAAGGCTTTAGAGACACACAACCTTCCTTCCACAACTCCACCAACCTAGTTCCTCCACCTGTTTCGTCATCACCTACTTACTACCTTAGCCCCCTATCCCAGGAAGGAAGCTGTACTCAGAATTCATTTCCGCCTTTCCCTAAGAGGCCATGGGACTAATCCTCATGTCTCACACTCTCATTGGCCTTAGTCATCACAAGTCCAAGCCTCTCAGGTCAACACAGGCACTCCAGTCCATACGTTGCTGCGCAGTGCATTATTTGAGCCACCCTCCCGTTCCTTCCCAAACTGCAGTCCTTTCCAGTGTGGCCTTTGGAACTCAGAGCTTGAATAGCAACACCTCTTTTACCTTCACGCTCTTCTCTGAATCCTCTTCCCAGACTCTCTTCTGAATACCTTCACGTTCTTGCTCTCAGACCTGGATCTGCCCCCTGCATCCTGCTTACCGGCAGCCCTTCCAATTGGTGGCTGTGTTTGCTTCCCCGTCCCACATTTCTGGATCCTAGAGGTGAGAATAGGAAAACAGGTGCTCTCCTTGTTTCTCATCAGTGCTTCTTTTTCAGAAACCCCTGCTGCCTTGAGGTGACACGAGACTGCTTTCATCTCCTATCCGCCCAGTCATTCGCTTCAGGCATGGCAGATTTGAGCAACCAGCTCACTACATTTCCTTCTGTTACTGCTCCTGATATCATTCTTGGTGACTTCAACACTTATATAGATGGTTGGTCTTCAAATTTACCTACACATTTGCATCACAGGATGATGTTTTTCAAGATTACCTGGGCCCACCTCCCCAAACCCTAGAGAGGCTGATTTAATTGGTCAAGATAAAATCCAGGCATTGGGTAGTTTTTTCTCAACTCGTAGGTTGATCTGGACATGCGGGCAGGATTCAGAACCCCTTTACTTGGGAGATCAAGTCCAATTCCTTAATCTCACTCCCAACATCTCCCCTCCACCCACCTCCCCATCATGCTCACTTGTTCCCACAATGATAGCCTAGATCTTGTTATTATCAGCAAGCTCCAAAATCTTGTTTTCCGTCACCCCACTTTGTGATCTCCACTGTGATATCACTCAAAAATGACACCATTCCGGTAGATCAGGGATCCACCCCATGACCTCTTCCCTGTCCAATTCTCTCCTCTTGGCTCACTTCTTTCCTTACCCAGCTTAGATTTCATAGAGTGTCACCACAACGTCCTTAGACACACCCTCAACTCTTTTGTCTGCCTCTATTTCCATTGTACCGTTCCTGACAAAACCCAAACCCTGGTGATAATTCAACCCTGCCTATCCCACACCTGCATTTTAGCAGCCAGATGGATGGGACGTGAGGAAAGACATTTGCTTTACATGCATTGCCACAGATCTCAACTGGGGGCCCAGAACCGCAGGAGAGTACTGCTGGAATTCTCTGTTCAGTTTCCTGTTCCCTTTTTCAGACGACTGTTCTAGATCGTCTCTCTTTTCCAACCTCCAATGCTTCCTCCCGGTCACCACCCTCAGCTTATAATTAACAACAACAACAAAAAAACAAGCAGATGAGAATTGCTTCCTTTCCCCCGTCCCAAATCTACCAGCCTCCTTTTGCCACACCCTCATGCAATGTCTTCCCTTTGGTCACAAAGGATGAGCAGCTCCTGCTCTCTCTAAGGTCAGTCTCTCCACCCTGAGCCCGTCCCTGGCACTTCCACTCTTCTGTCTCACTGGATATCAGCATGCAATTAGACTTTTCATCTCAGCAAAGTAGAGGCAAGCCTTTCCTAGACTTACTCCCACATTGACTCAGCTTCTGGGCAAGACTTAACAGACTTTACTGTGTTTGCTGTTGCACTGTCTCACCTCGCGCAGCGCGTTGACTAGCTTCAGCGGGGATTTGCCCTCACTACTCTGAAATTGCTCTGTGAAAATCACCAGCAATCTCCATGTTGCTAAAAGCAGCAGTTTTCTCCTGCTTTTTATGGTCTTTAAATTTGAGTATGGTTGACACACCGCAGTACGTTAGGTGCACAACATAGTGGTTCGACTTCTCTCTACGTCAGGCTGTGATCACAAGTATAGCTACCCTCTGTCGCCACACAGCACTAGTATAGTATCATTGACTCTATTCCCTGTGCTGTGCCTTTTATTCCCGTGACTTGCTCAATCCATAACTGGAAGCTTGGATCTCCGGTTCCCCTTCTCCCATGTTGCCCACCCCTACCCCTCCCGTCTGGCAACCGCTAGCAGCCAATTTTCTTTTTTTAAATTTTTTTTTAACGTTTATTTATTTTTGAGACAGAGAGAGACAGAGCATGAATGGGGGAGGGCCAGAGAGAGAGGGACACACAGAATCCGAAACAGGCTCCAGGCTCCGAGCTGTCAGCACAGAGCCCGACGCGGGCTCGAACTCAAGGATCAGGAGATCGTGACCTGAGCCGAAGTCAGCCGCTCAACCGACTGAGCCACCCAGGCGCCCCTAGCAGCCAATTTTCAATCTCCATGTTCTGCAACCTCGCGGCAGACTGAGCACAGATATCCCCTCGGAAGCACGGTCTTGTGGGTCCTCCCTGCACACCTGCACATACTCTCCTGGGTATCCTCCCACCTCACCTCTTTTGCTTCCCAGTTCCGGCTGCAAGCTCTTGGTCCCGCCCTCCTCATGGGCTCCCTAGCTGATTCCATCCAGGTGCGTGGCTTTAAATAGCATCCAGTGAGAATCCCGTTCCCTCCTGCCCCCGAAGCTTCAGGTTTGAATACCATCTACTGGATACTTCCATTTGTATGTCTAAAAAGCATAACACGTTAAAACCAAAATTATTAATTTTCTTTCGTCTCAAATCCGCCCTTTGCACGGATTCTCTTTTTTAGTATAGGGCATCACCATTGCCTGAATCACACAGTCAAATGTGTAGGTGTCATCCCAAATCTTCACACACTTTACTTCTCTTCCTCCAAGTGTTGTCAGCGGCACCTTCAAAACATGACGTTGAATCTGACAGTTCTCACCACATCCACCTCTCTTATTTTGGTCCAAGGGAGTCTTACACCTGACTGTGGTATTAATTAAATTCCTAACTCATCTTCCTATTTTTGCTCCTGCTTTTTACCAACTGGTTCTCCACACAGCAGCAGAATATGTTTCTGGAACATAAATTTGTCTGATGAAGCCGCTTAAAACTATCCTGTGTTTGCCACTCCACTGTGAGCAAGGTAAATCCTTGCGGGGTCTGACAAGGCCCTCTGTGACCTGCCTTCTGAATCACCTTCCTGACCTCTTTACCAGTAACCCTTGCTCGGTCTGCTTAAGTCAAACGGTCTGGCATTGCTTTCTGGAATGCACTAAGCTTGCTCTTTCAGGTCGTTCATTTTGTTATTCTGCAGTATGTAGTATGCAGAATGCAGTATGCAGTATGTGGAATGTACTTTTGTTCATTTTGCAGAGAATGCTGCGCCCCTGTATCTTCACACCTGCTCAGTTTCTCATTTCATAGAAATGAATGCTTCTGTGAGTAGCAATACCTAGACCTCCTTGTCTTCCTTCTCTTACTTTCCTTTATATCCTCCATATTACTGATCACTACCTGAATTCAAATATTTATGTTTACTTTTTTTTATTATGTGTTTCTCTTGCTAGAATAAGCCTCTTGAGGGTCGAAATCTTACCTGTCTTATTTAGAGTGGCATCCCCAATGTGTGGAAACACAGCCTGGGATCTGGGAGATTCTCAAGAAGCATTTGTTTGACGAATGAATGGAAGGCGTAAATCATCACTAAAACAGACTTAAATATTTATGCCAAGAGGTTACTATATTGATATTACTTTATTACTCATTAAAAACAAATAACTACTCGTGCGTTTCTGTACCGCCTAAACCCATCTCGCCTACTTTTAAATAACATTGCAGCCACCATACTTTGAATAGCACTATTATCTAACTTGCGAACTGAACATATGACCTCTGCTGACCCTGGCTGGTTCAACCAGGGGTGGGTCCCTGGCTAAAGAACTACCGATCTACTGCGTGATTACTGACCAGCTAGTTAGCCTGGTTTGCAAACCTGATCAAAAGCATTACTACTTAGGTTGAAACCTGCTGCCGGGTAGCATAAAGTGATTGCCAGCAAATCATTGCTGTCTGGTTTATAATGTTAGAAAATGTAGAATACCTTGAATGTCTAATATTAGAGGACTGGGTACTTACGCAGTATAGAATGTTATACAGTCATTAAAATGATACAAATAAAAACCTTTGAAAGATGCTTACTATATATGGTGTATCGTTGAGTGAAAGAAGCAGGGAGCAAAGCGGTTTATGCTGTATGACTTCAATTTTGTTAATCTCTCCCATCTCTCTCTCTTTCTCCCTATATATATATATGTATATATATATACACACACACACACACCTTTACATCCATCTATCTATCTGTCTAATCTATCTTTCTATCTATATCTTCACAAGAAAAAGAAAAAAAATATACCAAATATTTAATAGGGCTTCCCTTTTCCTGGATGGTGCCAATGAAGATTATGGGAATATCCTCATTATGTATGATTTTATTTTTGTCTTTATAGTTTTATGAACTTTTTCAAATTAAAGTAATTATGATAAAAAGCCACATTACTTAGAAACATTTCCACAAAAAGAACACACTGAGATTTAGTGCATTGTTTGAAACTATATATTTTTTGCATTATATATAAAACTATAGGAATAAGATATTATATATAGCTCTGTGTTACTTAGTATTTATGTCACCTACCAGGTTAGGATATATTGCATATATTGTGTTTTACACACATACACACACATATAACTTCATAGAATAGTGAATTCCCTGATTTGATGATAATTCCTTTAAATGACTGCCAAGCATTTGGTTTTTATTCTAAAGAGAGTACAATAAATAAAAATAAGTCTGAGTATAATTATATCCTTATATGAGAATGAAAAAGTTAAAGTCCAGTTGTTTAAAGATTGCACTGTGGGATAATGAGAGCTTTATTTTAACATTATTATTCATTTCATAAATTCCAATATATCCTTGGTAGATGATAATGACCTCGTCTTTAACCCCTAAATGCTACATGCATGCAAAGTAGGAAATTGAGCTATTACATAGTAAATCTCAAAGAGTAGTTTATTATAATTCAAATATTAAGGCCTAGGACTGAAAATGATTTGAAATAACAGTTTAAAGACAATACAGAAATGAGTAATACAAATGCATTTTGTTGAAAAATAAAATTAATGGGCTTGGTTTGTACTTAATTAGGAAGTCTTTCTCCTTGTTTAAAATTCAGATTTAGTCATTACTTCTTTTATCTGTTGATTTGACAAGTATTTATAGAGCATCTACTGTGCCAAGTGCTAAGAATACAGTGGTGAAAAAGAGATGAACCATATCTTCTTGAAATAGACTGTGCATTAGTCAACTGGTTGCACAATTTATCAGTGAGTCATAAGTATGATACATATTAGGGAGTTGAAGTGGGGCTGAACATTAAGTTTGAGGTGAAGTATAGGATCTCAAGGGATCCTTTCTTCCAAAGAAGTGTTTAAAGCTTCTAAACCCTATTTACCTAAAGCACCTGGCCAGGGGGTGAAATCTGTTTTTCTTTGTAGCCTAGATGAAAACTGATTGTACAATTAGTCACTGACATGCTTGAAATTCCGTGCTTACATTATCCACAAGATATACCACAGGAATGAGAGCAAAGCAGACATTTACCAACCCCCAGGTGGTGTGCTTCTAATACCACCCCCCCACCCCCACCATGTTATGGTCCCAAATTGTTATTTGTCTTATGACAAATGGTCAAATGTCCACTGATCATTCTGAACCAATAAACACATTTCTGTGGTAGATGCTGGATAATAGGACAGGGAGAGGGGGCGAGAGTAAGGACAAATGATAAGAACGTCAGCTCCCTTTTTCTTTTTTAATTTTTTAAACGTTTATTTATTATTTTTGAGAGACAGAGAGAGACAGAGCATGAGCGGGGGAGAGGTAGAGAGAGAGAAAAAGTGAGGTACAGAATCTAAAGCAGGCTCCAGGCTCTGAGCTGTCAGCATAGAGCCCGATGCGGGCTCGAACCCACAAGCCGTGAGATCATGACCTGAGCCGAAGCCGGATGCTTAATGGACTGAGCCATCCAGGTGCCCCAGTTCCCCCTTTTTTGATCCCTACTACATGCCACGTTCTATGCCTGATCCTCATAAGAAGTCTGCAGCACAGATACTATCATAACTTAATGATGAGAAAACTTGGGTCAAGAAACACAAGAAACACAGAAGATACTATCATAACTTAACGATGAGAAAACTTGGGTCAAGAAACGCAGAAGGAATCATTCAGGGATACTTACCAATTACACAGTAGATCTATGATTAAAATTCAGGTCTTTCAAACTCTAGAGCTAGAGTTGTTTTTAAATACTTCTGTGCTAGCAGCAGAATATCTACACAGGGAGGAAAAAGGAGAGTAACCGTAGAAGTTGTGGATCTTTTGTAATTATTCAAAAAATGCAAGAATTAGGGATGCTAGCAAATAAAATGTATAACTTTATAACTGCCGGATTTGCTTTATTGCTATTCTCACTGCAGTTTGCTTTATTTTTTTTTCCAAATATTTATTTATTTATTTATTTATTTATTTATTGGGAAAGCACAAGTGGGGTAGGGGGAACGAGAGGGGGACAGAAGATCTGAAGGGGTCTCTGCACTGACAGGCTGGCAGCAGCAAGCCTGATGGGGGGCTCGAACTTAATGAACAGTAAGATCATGACCTAAGCCAAAGTCAGATGCTCAACCAACTGAGCCACCCAGGTGCCCCCAGTTTGCTTTTTTTTTTTAAGTTTACTTATTTATTTTGAGAGAGAGGGAAGTGGGGGAGGGAGAGAGAGACAGAGAGAGAGAGAGAATCCCAAGCGGGATCTGAGCTATCAGGGCAAAGCTCGACGTGGGGCTCAAACTCACAGACTGGGAGATCATGACCCGCACCGAAATCAAGAATTGGTCGCTCCACTGACTGAGCCACCCAGACGCCCCACTGGATGTTTGCTTTTTTAACCCTCCTCTACTCCAGTCTTGCTAGAAAATGTTTCCCCAGGAAGTTCAACATATCCTATACATATGGATCATTGTGGTTGACTGAATTTTGGGTCTCAATTCTTTATCGTCTCATGACAGATTTATATCATTCCTTCCCTTGCCTTGCTCCCATATGAATGAAGTGTGTTTTTCCTACTCTTCAACTTTGGGCCTGGACATGTAAGCTGCTTTGGTGATGCAATGATGGTGACAAAAGCAGAGACCAGAAACATACCTGAATGGTTCTGCCTGCCCTCTTGTACTCCAGTTTCCCCCATGAGAAGAACATGCTCTACCTGGAGAGCTGTTTCCCTGCCATCCCAGCCCCCTCACACAGACACTTAGAATAGACTTCAACTGAACCTACAGCTGGGAACCAAAGCCAGCCAGCCCACAGCCCGGAAAAGAGGCTAGGTTAGCCAGACCACATCTTCTGCAAGTGTAAGAATAAACGCTTATTGCTGTAAGCCACCGAGTTTAGGGATCATTTGTTATGCAGCAGTATTGTGCCTCTAGTTGACTGAGATAGCCATCATGTGCACATAAAATTACTAGAGGTGCATAAGAAGAAAGATATTCTTCCTAATCTTAATTCTTTCTGAGTCAACAAGACAGAAAGTCAGAAATGAAGGGCCATGACTAAGGGACTTGAATATGTGGCCCGAGCACATGTGAGAACTGTTCTTGCATGTTGATTTGCATGACCAGGGGAGAGCTAGCAGGTGAAGGGTGAAGGAGAGCCCCACCAGTGTGAGAGCAGCTCCCCAGCCAGACTCTTAAGCTTAGCTGCAGGAGCCAAGCGAATGCTGTTAGAGGGAGAAATAGGATAAGGGACAAAGGATTAAAGCAATTGTCTCAGCTCTTAGCTCTGCAGCCTTACAAATGAAACTAATAAATTGCCAAACTGTACTTGTTGTGTTACTAGCTGACTTCATAATAGTAACCACCTCTCGTTTCCCTAGAGAATGATATTTTAAGCCAACTAGGGCTTAAGGCCTCATTAGATATATTGGCGTATACTTTGCTCATGAAGTAAGCTGTAGATTAAAGTCACTGGAACAAAATACCAAAAATGAAGGTGCTTGAGGCGATTTTAGTCTCAGTATAGATTATCGCCTGGTGAAGGATTTACCACAGAAACATGTTATTCAGACGTATGCAGGTGAGGATTTACAGTAATATTTAGTAAAAACAGGCACGGGGCTTATCATGAAATAAGCTCATGTGATGTGTCCGACACGCCTAAGGAACTTGGCACAAATACTAAAGCTCCACTACGTGATGCCAAAGTCACTAATATGAGGTGGTTCACCTCAAGAGACACAACTATTTGATTTATACACAGACCAAAAAAAAAAAAATCACCTTAGCTCAGTTAAAAACATCCACATGCTGGTCCCAGTTTTGAGCCATTTTCTGATAGATGTCTTTGTTTGGCTAACTCCTTTTTACTGACTTTGTTTGTTTGTTTTAGTTCTTGGACTTCTCGCATGGAAAATAGTACTAGAACTGACAGGATGCTTTTGCCACTTGAGTTATATGGAATATGCATCCCGTGATGGTGAGATGAAGAAGATTTTCCAGACACATTCCTTTATTCTGTGCGGACCAATTTTCTAGTTTTTAAAACCCTGTGTTATATGACACTTGCATGTAGTCAACCAGTCATTCACATCCATTTTTAGGGAGGGTTGGCAGAAAGAATAATATCATTAAAGAAAACAAACAGAAGTTTCACGTTTTGTCTTCTTCATGGTCCAAATGGTGAGGGTCTCTTACAACAAAGTATTTCTGTTTTGAGGTAATGAGTGCCCCTCGGTTGGGACTCAAAATTTCTCATCTAAAATTCAGGGGAATAATAGTATCTCCTTGTAATGAGTTTCCTATTGTTCCTATAGCAAAGTAGCACAAACTCAGTGGCTTGAAACAACACACATTGACTTTTCAGTTTTGTGGGTCAGAGGCCTGATGTGGGTCTCGCTGGATTAAAATCAAGATGTTGGCAGGACTGTGTTCTTTCTGGAGATCCTAGGGGAGAATCAGGTTTTTGGCCTTTTCCAGCTTCTAGAGGCTGCCCACACTCTTTGGTTTGTGGCCCCCTTGCCTTCTCAAAGCCAGCAAGAGCCCACTGAATCTTACTCACATTGCATCACTCTGGCACTGACTTCTTCCATATTCAAGAACTCTTGCGATTACTTTAGGCCCACTCAGATAATCCAGGATAATCTCCCTATTTTTTTTTTTTTTGAGAGACAGCAAGCATGCATGAGAGCAAGGGAGGGGCAAATAGAAAGAAAGAGAGAGAGAGAGAGAGAGAGAGAGAGAGAGAGAGAGAGAATCCCAAGCAGGCTGCATACCCAGCATGGAGCCCAACGGGGGGTTAGATTTCATGACCATGAGATCATGACCTGAACTGAAATCGAGAATCAGTCGCTTAAATGACTAAGCTACCCAAGAGCCCCCAAATCTCCTTATTTTTAAAGTCAGATGATTAGCAGCCTTAATTTCACCTGTTACCTTGCTTCTCTTTTGCATTGTAACATAACATTCATAGGTTGGTGGGATTAATGTGTGGACATCTTTTGGAAACCCCTATTTCGCCTTCCACACTCTTGTATGTTTGTGAGGATTAAGTGAGATCATACACATGTAAATCTGACCCATACGGCATACTCAATAAATGCTTTAGCTAACGTTATTATTGTTACTTTGTAAAGGCAAAGTGTCAGATATGTTACCTCTGATTGAAGGCTCACCAATCACAAACACTACCACACTTCAACATACAGGTAAATATTCATGGGGACTGGATTTTGAAAACTCCAAACCTTCAGCAGGCTTTGTCTCTAGGCATTTGGGACCTCAATGTCTGCCTGGTGCATAAAGTATAGAATCAGGTAACTGGGAAATGCTAGTTTTTCAGAACATGCCCTTCATTGATAGTATGGGCACCATAGACATGCAGAACACCCCACTTTTCAATGCCCATAAGGACCAAAAAGTAAACTGGTATTCAATCTAGGTTGATGTTTAAGAGCCATGGGAGACAAGAATAATTTTCCAAGTCCTATTAGTGTGGCCTTAAGTGGATTATTTGCTTTGGATCAGGGCCCCTGCCAATGGGTACAGAGGGTAGGGTTTACTCACACTGAAAAGCATCTTGATGACTGGGGTTCAGCCCCAGGCCTAACTGGGTAAATGGGATACACAATAGGCAACTAAAGTTCAAGTTCAGTACTGAACCATAGAATGGAACAAGCCAGTTGCTAAGCAAAGAAAGCCGCCTGGTGGGATCACCTTAGTACGCTGATTACTCTGTTTAGGTAAACAAGACTCATTCTAGATTGGATCAGTGGATGAGTCTGAAGCTGCAAATGCTTAACTGCTTTGGCTGGATTTGGTTGCCGATTGCAGGCCATAGCTAGTCAAACCTGGGAATGACAGTGGCATTAGATTCATGAAGTTTAACATTAGCCGTTCATTTAGCAAATAGCGACTGAACTCTGTGTATAATACGTGTGCATATCTAAGGAAAAAGTAGTGGGAAGAATGAGTGCAGGCCTCATTTATAGACAGAATTGTATTTAAGTTCTGCTGCTAAAAGTGACAAGGTTCATGACCTAGAACAGTTGCAAAGTAAGCCTAAGGTTCTTCATCTATAACGTTACACACAAACAAGGTTGTATGGATTAAATGACATCACATGCTAAAGGACCCAGAATGGCCTAGCACATTGGAGAAATGCAATAAATGATACAAGTATACTGATTTGACAATTGAGGAGAAAGTTCTTTTTTTTTCTTTTCCAACTACTTTAACCAGGAGCCAAGACTTTGTCCTCATGGACAGGAGAGCACCTTTTGCAGAGCTTTTGACAAGCTGTACAAAGCGAGCCTCCAATTCCAAGGATTCTCTGCACCTGTCTCTAAAGCAAACTCAAAATATAGCACTTGTATTTATCCTGTTTGGAATTCCCTGAGCTTTTTGAGTCTTTGGATTACTGTGTTTAAATGTTTTTTAATGTTTATTTATTTTTGAGAGAGAGAGACAGACAGAGACAGAGAGAGACAGAGCATGAGTGGGGGAGGGGCAGTGAAAGGGAGACAGAGACTCTGAAGCAGGCTCCAGGCTCTGAGCTGTCAGCACAGAGCCTGACGTGGAGCTTGAACCCACAAACCGCAAGATCGTGACCTGAGTCAAAGTCAGATGCTTAAGCACTGGGCCACCCAGGTGCCTCTGGATTACAGTGTTTAAATACATTTGGAAAAATGTTCAACTATTATGTCTGTAAAGAAACATACACATTTTTTAACCCATTGTTTTCTGCTTAAGTTCTAATTACACATGTTAGACTGTTTAATACTGTCCTAAAGATTATGGAAGCTTTGTTTCAATTTTTTCAACCTTTTCTCTCTGTGTGTGCTGAAGTTTGTATGATTTTTATCAGGCAGTCTTCATAATTATTGATCCTCTTTTGTGCTATTTGCAATCTACTTGATAGTCCCATCCAACAAATTTTTTATTTCAGATATTGAATTTAAATTCTAGAATTTCCATTTTTGCGTTTGTTCTTTTCAGTTTACAAATCTCTCCTGGAATTTCTCTTCTCTTCACCTCCTGAAGCCATATTTGGAATATGTACTAAGATTATTTTACAATTTTTTATGGATCAACATTGGAGGTCTATTTCTTTTTTTTTTTTTTTTAACGTTTATTTATCTTTGAGACAGAGACAGAGCATGAACAGGGGAGGGGCAGAGAGAGAGGGAGACACAGAATCTGAAACAGGCTCCAGGCTCTGAGCTGTCAGCACAGAGCCCGACGCGGGGCTCGAACTCACGGACCGCGAGATCATGACCTGAGCCAAAGTCGGACGCTTAACTGACGGAGCCACCCAGGCGCCCCAGGTCTATTTCTATTAATAGATTTTTCTCTTGACTTTGAGACACACTCGACTGTTTCTTTACATTACTAGTAATTTATAATGGCGTATGGGACATTATGGATGACACATTGTAGAGACTCTGGATTATTATATATTCCTTTAAAGCGTGAGTTGCAAAATTTTGCTGTCAAGGGGCAGGTAATAAGTGATTTAGAGCTTGTGGGTCACCTGTTATTTTTGTTGTTTCTTCCTCTTCCTCTTCTCTTTCTCCTGCCTCTGCATCTGTCTCCTCTTCTTCAATGCTTTAAGAATATAAACATCATTCTTATCTTGAGGGCCATACAAAAACAGGCCATAGGCTGTAGTTTGCTAACCCTTGCTCTAAGTAGAATTAAGTTTTCTTTAAACAGACAGTTAGGGGCGCCTGGGTGGCTTGGTCGGTTAAGCATCCAACTTCGGCTCAGGTCATGATCTCAGGGTCCGTGAGTTCGAGCCCTGCGTCGGGCTCTGTGCTGACGGCCCAGAGCCTGGAGCCTGTTTCAGATTCTGTGTCTCCCTCTCTCTCTGCCCCTCCTCTGTTCATGCTCTGTCTCTCTCAGTCTCAAAAATAAATAAACGTTAAAAAAATTTTTTTTAAACAGTTGAATTACAGGCAGATCATTTTGAACTTGTTGGGTTTGCTTTTGCAATTTACTAAGTCAGGTCTATTTCAGTTTTGTCCTTAGTTCAAGAGAAAATCCCTTAGTCTTGGAATGTAGTCTTTACTTTCAACGTATGACCCTTCTGGAATTTCAGTGGAAAACCCCAGATATTCACCCATCCCTGCTAATATGATTGGACTTGAACTCTAAACCGCTTCTCTGCAGCTTTCTCGGCATCTCTTCCTCATACACATGCAGCCAAGGATTTGAGGGGATATTTACACGCAACTTTTAAGCCTCCCTTTCTGCAGCTTCATCTTTTCTGGGAGGCAAATCCTTAATTTGACTTCCCAGGCCAGTAAGACTGCAGATTTTTTTTTTTTTTTTTTTTTTTTTGAGCTCCATATGTCAAACACCACTGAGATCACAGAGAAGGCGTCAGGGGAAACACTGTATAAACCCAGTGATTCCCTCATTTCAAAGGTCAAATCACCTCCAGTTTCTACCTGCTTTTGGTCACTCTCCAGTATCTTTCAGTTGTTGCTTTTCGAATATTTCGTGCAGGGTTTACAACTGTTTTCTGAAGACTAGTTAATCTGGGACAAGATGTACAAGGTCATAACGTTTGAAATTTCATTAAAACCTTTCAAAGAGAATAAAAGTTATAGATTCAAAGGAGCAAAAGAAAGGTGATGAAGGAGTTTAGACAGGGTGTGACCTGCACTGGTCTATGTTTCAAACAGATCTCCCTGGTGGAAGTGTGGATGATGGGTTAGAAAGAAAAGCAAGACCTCAATGTAGGGAATCCAGTTAGGAAAATATTGCAGTAATTCAGGTGAGTGACATCCATGGCTGGAGGTGGTTCCAGAGAATGAAAAATGGGTTTGAGCAACATATAGGAAATTCAATCGGCTGAAATCAGAGACTGAGTAGATGTCAGGGGTAAGGCCTAGCATGCTTCCCAGATTTTTATTTTGGTGGCTAGCGGCAGGAGCATACTATCACTGAGACAGGAAACAGAGAGGGATAAACAAATTCAGGGACAGAGGAGGTGCGGAGTTTGTTATTTTTGTCACATGTACACATCCAGGATAGGCTTTCAAGTCCTTACTCGTTAAAAATTTGCTATAAGTATTTTTTAGGAAAAAAAAAGACACTTAGAAAGCTCATATTTTAAAATGATATATTGATTACTAGAACTTTGAATTCATTATGTGTCCCTCTAGTACTATTGGGTTTCTAGAATGTATTCCCAGCATATTGATACTGAGCAGGACAGAATTCCATTTATTTTCAGTAATTTTTAAATTTCCTTCCACCTTCTACCACATTCATTATACTTCTGATAGGAACCCTTGGTATGTGGCTGTCTTCCAATACCTTTTCTCATCAATAATTTCTGTGGCTATAGAACACATAATGAATATTTTAAAAGAATCACATGTATATTGAAAATGCCCCATGCCACGAACAGGTCAATATTCTGTATTCTTTTAGTAATCCTTTACAATGGAATCTAATTACAGGATCCATTAAGATTTTGCTTGTTCCAATTATTGCTACATAAAGAATATATTAAATTCTTCATAACTCTTAAGAGAATAGATAATGCCATATAGAAAATATGCTTTATTGCTGTGTAATTCATACTACTTTGCATCAAAGTTTTCCCAATCGGTACTTTCTCAAATTATGCTAAGTAGATCTCTATTTACACACATATATTTTATAGTGTTAAAAGTGTGAACATTGGATTTCTTCCCACATGTGGGGGTGTAGCTGGCTGGTTTGAATGAAAATCGCTGTTTCACAGATGGTGCTGTGGATTTAACATAGAACTAAGGATGACTTCAAAAATTAAATTGAATGAGTAGGAGACTCTTACAGAACTGTTGAACAAGACTCGGAATCACACTATTTTTAGCCTTTGACAAAAAACAGCTCTGTGCTTAAATTCCTGGAATCGTCTTTTTGAGCTCAGCAACAGCCTCACTTTCAAGCTATTATCTTGGTTCTTCTTTATTCACTTCCCGGCTTCCTTCTTCCTTCTCCTTCACCCTTCCCTTCCAATTAATCAATGTGACTTTCTAAAAATCTCCTGACTCCATCCATGTCTCTCTCTTGACTCTGCCGCTATTGTAGTCCAAGTTACCATCACCTTTCATAGCCTTTTACCTGGTCTCCTGCATCCTGACTCACCCCTAATCTGTTGGCCACAGTGACATTTTTTTTCTAAATGAAGAATTCCTTTGGGGCACCTGCATGGCATCTGACTCTTGATCTCAGCTCAGTTTTGTTTTTTAATTTTTTAATGTTCACTTATTTATTTTTGAGAGAGAGAAAGAGAGAGAGGGCGCATACACACAAGTGGGGGAGCAGCAGAGAGAGACACACAGAGAATGTGAAGCAGGCTCCAGGCTCCAAGCTGTCAGCGCAGAGCCCGACACAGGGCTCGAACCCACAAGCTGTGAGATCATGACCTGAGCCGAAGTTGGACGCTTAACCAACTGAGCCACCTGGCATCCCTCAGCTCAGTCTTGAGCTCAGCTTAGGTCTTGATCTCAGGGTCTTGAGTTCAAGCCCTGCATTGGGCTCTGCACTGGGTGTCAAGCCTACTTAAAAAAAATAATGAAATTAAAATAAAATAAAATAAAATAAAATAAAATAGAATAATAAAATAAAATTCCTTCAATGGTTTCTATATTCTTTAGGGAAAAACAAATCCTTAACATGATTTGCAATTTTCTGTCTCTCATTCCTGGGTGTCAGCTTTACCTTGAGACCACTCTGCTCTTTCCCTCTGAATTTCAGCCACTTTGAATTTCTGTGGGTTCCATGTTGGCACTGTGTTTTCATTTGTAGAAACAAATGAATGCTTTGGCGAATGTTCCAAACATCCTTCTACGCCTACTCCTTCTTTTCCTAACTCCAACCCCTCCCCCGACCCTTCAGGTATCTTTTTAAGTAGCACTTTCTCAAGAAGGGCTTTTCTTGACTTCTCCTTGACACTATAATACCCTGAATATCCTCTGTCATAACACATATCAAACTTTGTCATAACCTCTTGGTTAGTTAGCTGCCTTGATTCTTTTTCTCAAATGTTTGTTTATTTTAGAGAGAGACTGTGAGCAGGGGAGAGGCAGACAGAGAGGAGGACAGATGATCCAAAGCAGGCTCCAGGCTGACAGCAGAGAGCCCGATGTAGGGCTCGAACTCACCAACCATTAGATCATGACCTGGATTCTATACTGCAAACTCCATGGGAACTGGGACAATGTCTCACTGGTTCTTGTTGCCTGGTATTTAGTAGATTCCCAATAAATATTTGTACAAAAAATTGTTTTGTCTGTTCTAAAACTTCTTAAAGAAAACAACGAACTTTTTACTATTCTACTAAGGTTAAAACCTTAAAGTCAGGAATTAGACCCTTAGGTTTAACTTGAACCCCATTTGTACCAATTTCAGACTTTTCTGAATTCCTCTGCCTTCCGTGAAAAAAGAGAAGCTTTCTGACATCCGACTATCGTTATCTCTTTTAATTCTATCTAAAAAAGGCTTAGAAATTTGGGGAATGTTTGTCAAGTAAGTTGGAGCATGTAGACTATTTTCCTCATTGGAAGGTTAATCAGCATCTTTGAAAAATGTCCATTGAGGACGATGAGCTGGTTAAAAAGCCAAGTCATGGTAGGCTAGTCTGAGATCCACACCAAAAGTGTGTCTTACAATGTTATACGTTAAAGATATCTCAATAAAGCTGTGGAAAACAAGAGTGTCTTAGTAATAATCAAAAAGTGATCCCATTTGGAATCCAACACTAACGGAAACTTTGAGGACAGCAGTTGAAGGAGAGCCGGGCCTGTTCTTCTCTAAGCCACAATGGAGTCCTCACACGGTGACTCAGGCAAGAAGGCTAGAGCATTTGATATTAGTCGCATAAAAGGTTGTAT
Source organism: Acinonyx jubatus (assembly GCF_027475565.1). Classification (NCBI taxonomy): domain Eukaryota; kingdom Metazoa; phylum Chordata; class Mammalia; order Carnivora; family Felidae; genus Acinonyx; species Acinonyx jubatus. The sequence continues at coordinate 47,693,694 of NC_069391.1, forward strand.
CTACTTCTTGCAATGGAGACATATAGAAGAGCACTTCAGAACAGAAATAGAAACAGCAGGAGCAATAGAAATGTGGTTGACGGAGTTCACATGGCTAGGACGGAAAGCCTGCATTAGCAGCTCTGAATTTAGAGCAGTTACAAAAGTGCATAGAAACTCTGTACCTTTAGAGTACTGTCCTGTTAGCAGCAAGTGACCGGTCTGGCATACAGAAGCACGGGGATGTAGAAAAAAATCAAGAAGGATTAAAAATATAAACTTAGTATGAGAGAGAGGCAACTCCAGCCTGGGACTGACACCTTATCTCTACTGTGGCCACCTCTGCTTAAGAACATCACCTATAGCCTCGTGTTTGCGGCAGTTATGTTTTTGTTATTTATAATTTGTTATATATTTGTATGCTTGAGAAAATCTTAAAACAATTTCAAGACTCTATCAGAAGATCTCCAGTTATCTGCAAGAAAATTTGAAACTCCGGCCCTGGGGTGCCTGGGTGGCGCCGTCGGTTAAGTGTCTGACTTCAGCCAGGTCACGATCTCGCCTCCGTGAGTTTGAGCCCCGCGTCGGGCTCTGGGCTGATGGCTCAGAGCCTGGAGCCTGTTTCCGATTCTGTGTCTCCCTCTCTCTCTGCCCCTCCCCTGTTCATGCTCTGTCTCTCTCTGTCCCAAAAATAAATAAAAAACGTTGAAAAAAAAATTAAAAAAAAAAAAAAAAAAAAAGAAACTCCGGCCCTTAAATGATTGTGTTCACATCTAGATATTTTTGAAACCAGTTTTCTTTCAGGTGTTTGTATTTAATTAATTAATTAATTAAAAATTTATTTACTTATTTTGAGGGAGAGAGAGTGCAAATGGGGAAGGGGCAGAGAGAGAGAGAGAGAGAGAGAGAGAGAGAGAACCCTAAGCAGACTCTGTGCTGTCAGCACAGAGCCCAAAGAGGGGCTCAAACTGATACACCATGAGACCATGACCTGAGCTGAGATCAAGAGTCAGATGCCCAACCAACTGAGCCACCCAGGTGTCCCCAAATGTTTGTATATAAATTGATAGTATTTCAAATACTTCACATAAATGAATAAGTTTAGCATCTGCATTTTGAAACAATTTCCAGTAAAAAGGAAAATGAAAACAGATCTTGAAAACTGGCCATGAATATAAACCTCAGAGCAGTAGCCATCTTCCCGCTCTCTCCTCTCTCTACCACTATTCCCTTATTCCTGCACCATCTTTCTTTCTTTTTTTTTAATTTTTTAAAAATATTTATTTATTTTTGAGACAGAGGGAGACAGAGCATGAACGGGGGAGGGTCAGAAGGAGAGGGAGACACAGAATCCGAAGCAGGCTCCAGGCTCTGAGCTGTCAGCACAGAGCCCGACGCGGGGCACGAACTCACAGACTGTGAGATCATGGCCTGAGCTGAAGTCGGACGCTCAACCGACTGAGCCACCCAGGCTCCCCATGTTTCATCAATATTTTATAGTTTCCAGTGTATCTGAAAACATCTTTCTTTGGCTAAATTTATTCCTGATAGTTCGTTGCCTCCATTGCTATTGTGGATGGGATTGTTTCCATAAAGTCTCTTTTGGATAGATTGATGTTAGTGTTTGGAAATGCAACTGATTTTTGTATGTTGATTTTGTGTTCTGGAACTTCGCTGAATTTATTCATTAGTTTTAACCGTCTTTTACTATAGCTTTAGGATTTTCAACATGTAAGATTACGTTATGTGCACATAGAGACAATTTTACTTTTTCCTTTCCAGTTTGGATCCCTTTTATTTCTTTTTTCTTGCTTAATTGCTGAGCTGATTGCTCAGGATAAGTCTATACTGAGTAGATGTGATGGCAGTGGGCAACTTTGTTTTGATCCTGATCTTAGAGAAAATACTTTCAACTTTTCACCATTGAGTATGATGTGACCTGTGGGTGTGTCACAGACAGATTTGATTATGTTTAGGTACATTTTGTCTACACCCACGTTGGTGAGAGTGTTTATTCTCAAAGGTGTTGTTTTTGTCAAATGCTCTTTCTGCATCTATTGAGATGTTTATATGATTTTTATCCTTTATGATGTTAATGTGGTATATCACACTTATTGATTTGTATATGTTGAATCATTCTTGATATCCAGGGAAATAATCCAACTTCATCACGGTAAATGATCCTTTTAACGTGAAGTTGAATTCGGGTTGCCAGTATTTTATCGAGGAGTTTTGCATTTTTGTCCATCAGGGATATTGGCATTATCATTTTCTTTTCTTTTAAAAAAAATTTTTTTTTCATTTTATTTACTTTAGAGAGAGAGAGAGTGCAAGCTGGGGAGAGGGGCAGAGAGAGAGAAAGAGAGAGAGAGAGAGAGAGAGAGAGAGAGAGGGAAGACATTGTAAGCAGAGCCTGAGACCTGTAAGAGATCCCATGACCCTGAACTGAAATCAACAGTTGGTTGCTCAACCAACTGAACCACCCAGTCGCTCCTAAGTTTCTTTTATTGTAGGGTCCTTGCTTGGCTGTGGTAGCATGGTAATGCTGGCCTCATTAAATGAACTGAGAAGTGTTCCTTCCTCTTCAATATTTTGGAAGAGTTTGAGAACGATTAGTATTAATTTTTCTTGAAATGCTTCGTGGAATTCACTAGAGAAGCCATCCAGTTCTGGACTTTTGTTTGTTGAGAGGTTTTTGATTACTGAGTCAATCACTTAGTAGCAATTGCTCTGTTCAGATTTTCTATATCTCTTTCTTCAAAATTCAGTCTTGGTAGGTTGTGTGCTTCTAGGAATTTGCTCATGTCTTCTAGGTTGTCCATTTTGTTGATGTGTAATTGTTAATTGTGATTTCTTATGATTTTTTGTATTTCTGTGGTATCAGTTGTAATGTCTCCTCTTTCATTTCTAATTTGAGTCTTCTGGGTTTTTTTCTTAGTCTAGTTAAAGATTTATTAATTTCATTTATCTTTTCAAAAAAACAGCTCTCAGTTTTATTAATCTTTTCTATTGTCTCTCTAGACTTTATTTATTTCTGTTCTGATGTTTATTACATCCTTTTCCCACTAACTTTAGCTTAGTTTGTTGATCTTTTTCTAGTTTCTTCGGACATAAAGTTAGGTTGTTTATTTAAAATCTTTCTTTTTCCTTAAAGTAGGCATTTATTGCTACAAACCTCCTTCTTAGAACTGCTTTCGCTGCATCCAGAAGTTTTGGTATATGGCATTTCCACTTTAATTTGTCTCGAGACATTTTTTGACCTCTCTTTTGATTTCTTCTTTGACCCATTGGTTGTTCGAGAATGTGCTGTTCTGGGGCACCTGGGTGGCTTGGTCGGTGGGGAGTCCAACTCTTGGTTTCAGCTCAGGTCATGATCTCATGGTTCATGAGATCCATGCTGACGTGGAGCCTGCTTGGGATTCTCTCTCTCCTCCTCCTTTTGTCCCTCCCTCCGTTCACGCCCTCTCTCTCTCTCAAAAAGTGAATAAAAAATGTTTTTTAAAAAGTTAAAAAAAAAGAACGTGTTGTTCCATCTCACATAACAGTAAAACCTTGGATTGCGAGTAACTTGTTCTGCGAGTGTTCCGCAAGACAAGCAAATTTTTCTTTTCACTTAATAAACGAACGATGTCTTGCAAGATGCGTAGTACATGACACCAAACATCACATGACCACAGATGAGCCAATGGTTCTTTCCTCTTTCTTTCTTTCTCTCTCTCTCTCTCTCTCTCTCTCTCTCTCTGCAGGATTGTGAGTGATTGTCTCCCGTGCTCAGATGCTCAGTCTCAGGCTGTGGTGTTTGGAAGATTCCAGTGATTTTTCAGAAGGTTGGAAGGTGCCCACAACCGGCTCTAGTGTATTTTTTGTCACTTCAGAGCACCTATGGACAGTCCTTTGCTTTTTTATACAAGAGTAAGCTTAGGAATGTTTTGCTTGGTTCTAGGTCAGGCTGTCTGCAGATATAGACCCCTTTCTCTGCTGCCTTATTGCCAGTTACGTTAAATACAGTATATGGCAAGAGTTTATTAATACTGTACTATAGTCAACATCTGTTAGTGACAGTGAAAGTCATCCTACACAATAACCCTCCTCTCTCTTATCTCCCTCACACCAGCCACGAAGGTTTACAACGGTAAGTGCAGGGTAATTTATTTTTCTTTATATTTTGTATTTTCTTTATTATTTTGTATTATATTACAGTATTATCATCATTTTTATATGAATATTTTTGGGTTGTGGAATGAACCACCTGAGTTTCCATTATTTCTTATGGGGAAACTCACTTTGATATACAAGCGCTTTGGATTATAAGCATGTTTCCGGAACGAATTCTGCTCACACACCAAAGTTTTACTGTATTTGTTAATTTCCAGTTTTCTTCTTACTGCTTTATGATTTCAGACATCATGGTTGGAAAAGATACTTGAAATGATTTTAATCTTCTTAAATTTGTAAAGACTTATTTTGTGGCCTAATATATGATTTATCCGAGAGAATATTCCATTTATCTCAAGAATGTGTGCTTGAGAAGAGTGTGTATTCTATTGCTGTTGGATGGCACGTGCTGTAGATGTTTTTTAGGCCCATTTGGTCTAAAGCATAGGTTAAGTCCAGTGTTTCCTTACTGATCTTCTATCTAAATGATCTATCCATTGTTGATAGTGGGGTATTGAAGTTCCTTTCTATTACTGTATTGCTGTCTATTTCTCCTTTCAGATCGGCTTTGCATATTTGTATATTTTGTATATTCGCTTTGTGTATTTATGTACTTTAAGGTGGGTTGCATATATATTTACAAAATTATTTCCTGTTAATGAATTGGCTCTCTTATCATTATGTAATGACCTTCTTTGTCTTTTACTATAGTTTTTGGCTTCAAATCTCTTCTTCTGATATAAATACAGCTGCCTTTGTTCTCCTTTGGTCTCCATTTTTATGGGATATTTTTTCCATCCCTTGTTTAGAGAATTTTGATTGGAGAATTTTGTCCATGACATCTAAAGTAATTATTGATAGGTAAAAACTTATGAATTCCTGCTTCCCAGTCATTTTATGTGTTTGATGTCACAATTTACATCTTTTTATATTGTGCATCCATTAACAAATTATTATAGTTATTTTTGCTACTTTTTTTCTTTAATCTTTATACTAGAGTTATATGTGATTTAAACACCACTATTGCAATATTAATGTATTTTGAATTTGACTACATTAGGTATAATTGTCTTTGTCAATGAGTTTTATACTTTTATATGATTTTATGGTACCAGTTAGAACCCCTTCTTTTCAGTTTGAAGAACTTCCTTTTTTTGGTTCATCCTTTCACCAATTATGAGTGCCAACTGCCTATGGCGTCCCAGAAACCATTCCTTTGCTCAGTAATTACTCATTCATTCACTCACTAGTTCCTTGAACAAATATTTATTGAGCACCTACTATATATGAGGGACTGTACTGAAGGGAAGGGGCACGATGACTAGAAAGATGAATAATACCATGTTGTACAGAGAAAGAAACATAAACAAATATTGACAACATGTTGTGACAAGAGGAATAACTGGAGTAGTGATTGACTATGGACTTGAGAGTGGGTAAACCAGATTCTGATGGGGTGGGAGTAGGGCAGGGGAACTGAGGGTATTTCAAATTACACTCTTATCCTGGAAGTTTCAACCCCACAGGAGACAGGCATTGTGCCCTAACCCTAACCCTGACATTCCTTTCTCGGATAGAATCCCACTGAGCTGCCATCACTAACAGGATCATGCTAGATCCCTGGGGTGCTGAAGCACAAAGAAGGTTGAGGCGACACTGAATTAAGAGGATATACAAACTGCTATGGGACACTAAGGGGATCCTGGAGGACTTCATGAAGAAGGTGGTATTTTTGCTGCATTTTGAAGAAGAAGAAACTTGCCAATTTAAAGGAGATATTCCAGGCAAAGGATACAATGTGCAAAGGCTGGAAACAGAAGAGAGGAGAATTGTTTCTATTGAGGAAACATCAAAGATTTGTATAATGGTAGAATAGATGGCGTGTGTGTGTGTGTGTGTGTGTGTGTATGTGTGTGTGTGTAAATGGGCTGGACATAGTTGGAACTGTTTTTGATGAATGGGGTGTGGTCCACTGGAAAGTTTTCACCCTGTTTTTTAGAGAATGAGTATTAATTGTCTCCACACTCAACACCTTCTCCATAGTCAAATTAAGATTTCAGGAAGAGACTGGATTATTATTACATTTCTGTGACCTCTCTCCTGCCCCTATCTCTTCTTTTCTAGACAACTGAATTTGCAGATTTGATATGAACCAGTGGCTGAAAAAAATTCCTTCTGTCAACTGGTTTATCTTGTTACTGACATGAATAATCAGATTCAATTGGATTAAACAAGCTGTAACACACTGTCAAAATCCATTAGCTATATAAGAGCTTCCAGCCATAAAGAACTCTTTCTGTATATCTTAGAGTTTTCCTCATGAAAGGAAAAACTTGAACTAAAGGAAACCATGTGTGTCATTTACAAGCTCTGAGTGCCCAAGGGTCTTCTCATTGGCTCTCTGGTTTAATTTTTTTTTTCTTTTCTTTTTTTCTGAAAATTAGGAACAATCTCATAATATCCTATATTTTATATTATAATGTCATACATTATATATGGCTGTTTTCTTGGCAAGATTGAAAACCTGGATATATCAAACTTTGCATGCTATCCAGATTTTCAAAAGGGAAAAAAATGAGGAGGTGTAACCAAAACCAAGGTGGAGGGAATTGATTCTACCTTCTGAGAGATTATTTTACCCACTTCCGGAACCACTGTTGTGTTTTCCCTGACTCAATGGTACCATACAGCTCCTACCTTCACATGCCTGCCAGTTTCCTATAGATACACAGGTAGAGAGGTTAGCTACTGTAATTGACAAGATGCCAACATCAGAGATGGAAAACTTTGACAGAGCGACACAGAAACTTAAATGAGTTGCAAATGGACGCACACTAAATAATCCCGGTGCCACTTCCCACTGATCATTCTCCTTTCAAGAAAATACAATTGCAGGCAAATGCAATACCTGATGCCATCTATGTAATAGTTTTATTAAAATGTCATGAGAACAGAGATTACTTATGACTGTCTTTGCAGGCATTTGCAATATACATGTTGTCCTGCTGAAATGATCAGATCAAACCAGACATACAAGACGAAAGATAAACCCACACCACTATTTCCTCTTCTCTTTCGGAACCATCTCAGTCCTATGATGATCCTGGGTTGAAGTAAACAAAACGAAAACAGGACGAAAAAAATGGAGGCATTTTAATGCCTCTTGTGGATTCATTTTCACAAAGTCCTAGAGCGCAATGTTATAAATAACATTTGTACCTCAAGCACCTTGGATCCCCTGTGCCTCGGACAGATTTTATTTTTGGTGAAGTTTAGGCAGGAGGAGGTGAGCTCCAGTCTTAACTGAATCCTCTTGTATTGGAGATTTAGCGAAATCTTTCAAGCTTAATCTTGACCTTTGTTCAGAAAATAAATGGTTGATCTCCCACGGCAAGCTCTAAGAGTACAGTTTGCAAGATGCGCCACCAAGGACCCTCAAACACTAGTCACGCCTTCCTTGTGAGAACATACCTTGAGAAGCACTTGATGTAAAGGGGACATTGGTTGCTGGTAGCCCTCCTTATTCCAAACTGTGGCATGGAAGCAAGATTAAGGCCTGCTAAGAGGGCTAAGAAGTCTCCCCGTAGCTGACACGGACATGCCCCACCCATGTGTTCCACCATCAAGGGACTTGCTGCCTGGCTATGAGAATTTTTACTAGCTAAAGACCTCCAGCCATCTCCTTTACGACCCATCTCAGCTTCCACACTGAGGGCATGCCTTTCTTGGAGGGCTCTAGAAGATCACTAAGCCAGCTGGAGAAGACTAAGGTTATGTGCTTCTCAGTATAGCTCTGACCAATAATCAATCAAGGTAGGGTAGCCTTTCCACCACGCTTAAGATGACGTTAACGAGCAAATCTTGTGTGGAGCTCGCCTTTGGCTTGGCTGACCTCACTGGCTGCAATGAGTCTGAAGGCTATCCCTGCTCAATCCTGCCTTCTTTCCTTTTATTTTATTCTCCCCAAACCTTTCACATTCCTCATTACATTTCAAGGTCTGCTTCCCAGGAAAACCAACCCCAATACTGCCTCGAAATAATCATGTATATTAATGGATATTAAAGCTATAAAGTCTATGGGGCGCCTGAGTGGCTCTGTTAATTGAGCACCTGACTCTTGATTTTGGCTCAGATCATGATCTCATGGTTCGTGGGTTCGAGCCCTGCATCGGGGTCTGTGCTGACAGTGTAGAGCCTGCTTTGGATTCTCTCTCTCTCTCTCTCTCTCTCTCTCTCTCCTCCCTCTCTCTCTCTCCCTCTCTCTCTCCCTCCCCCACTTGTGCTCTCTCTGTCTCAAAATAAATAAATCAACTTAGGAAAAAAGCTATAAAGTCTAAATATAAAAACAGAAAGGAGTAAATTCTGCCAGCGAGCAGAAAGTGTGCATGAAATTTCTAATCCAGGGGCACCTGGGTGGCTCTGTCGGTTGAGCATCCGACTTTGGCTCAGGTCATGATCTCGCGGTCTGTGAGTTCGAGCCCCACGTCCGGCTCTGTGCTGACAGCTCGGAGCCTGGAGCCTGCTTCGGATTCTGTGTCTCCCTCTCTCTCTGCCCCTCCCTGCTCGTGCTCTGCCTCTCTCTCTGTCAATAATAAATAAACATTAAAAAACATAAATAAATAAACTAAAAAAAAATTTCTAATCCATATAAAGAGAAGGTCATCAAAGAATGTTCATTGTACAAAAGGGTTAACCATAAGCTCTTATTAAATATCAAGAATGTATTCAAAATTACCCCCCAAAATAATTTTTTAAAAATTTAGAAAATATAACTGCTGAGAAAATTAACAGTTTTTTATTGTATGATTGCCAGAATAATAACAAAAAGAGCTGTCTTTTTTTGTGGATGTCCTATATGCCAGGTATTATGGTTGTTACTTTACATGTATTTTCCTTAAACTTTTTCTTTTCTTTTCTTTTCTTTTTTGCTCAGCAGCTTTTCCCCCTAATTTTATCGAGAGACAGTTATCTTATTTAACCTTCACAATAACCCCATGTTATTTTCCCTTATTTATAGGTGAAGAAACCAAGGTTTAGAAAGTAAGTAAATTGCCAAAGATCCTGCAGAGGCAGGATTCGAGAGAAGGACACTCAGGTTCTTGGCCACTGCTCTACAATAGCAGCTCGTACACACGCCAAGGCCATACAGTTGCTGGGTTATGTACTTTACATGCACAATTTTGTTTATCCTTATAACAGCCCCTGAAGGCAGGTACAATTATTATTCACGTCTGACACGTAAAATTATTGAGGCCGAGTGAATTTGTGTGATTCGAAAAGGTGAAACCTAACAGGCAGAATAATTGGGATTTAGAACGAAGGCAATCTGATTTCAGGGTTTATCACTCTGCTATGATGCTTCCATCAGGTGTAAACACAGTTTGCCCTTGACCTGCACTAATCCAACTTACATAGATTCACAGTAAAGAGTACTACTAGTTTGGGGCACCTGGGTGACTCAGTCTGTTAAGTGTCCAACTCTTGATTTCAGCTCAGGTCATGAATCTTACGGTTTGTGGGATTGAGCCCTGAGTCAGGCTTTGTGTTGACAGCATGGATCCTGCTTGGGATTCTCTCTCTCCCTGTCCCTCTGTCCCTTCCCCACTTATGCACGTGTGCATTCTCTCTCTCTCTCTCTGCCTTTCTGAAAATAAATAATAATAAAAAAGAATTACCAGTTATATCCAAGTCAAAGCCATCACAGGACTCAGTGTCAGTTTTGCTAAAGGACATACTGTACTTCTTAAACTTTAGTCTCTACTTAGTGTTGACATGGCACGATCCTATTAATCAACATCATTTGCCTATTAAACTTGTCCTTTGCTTTTATAGATATTGAAGTTGATTATGTGGTAAGCCCCAGAAAGTTGTGCATGCTTTGATGTGCTTAGAGACTTTCCAGGTGTTCAAATAAGAAATGACAGACTGGTCTTAACTTTCCACTGAAATGTTTAACCAGGATAGTCTTAGGGTCTGAGCCTTTCCTCTTCGGGATGTGACAGGAAAGAGTAGACAGACTGTCTACCTACCTGCTGTTGCTCCACACACCAATTTCATGCCCCTGGGCCATTCTTCAAGCTGTTCCCTCCCACCAGAATTCCCTTAACTTCCTTCCCTACCTGCCCCAATCCTTTTAATACTTAAGACTTGGGCTCAACCCTCACTCTGCGAAAACTCCCCAACCCATTACCTCTGCACAACCACCAACCATATCCTTTGAGAGAACGAATGACTTCCGTGTTCCCCATTTTCGAGTCTTCCATCACCGACATGGTATACGCACATCCTAGACTGTTAGTTCTTTGAAGACATGGACCATCTATTTTAATGATTCTTGAACTTGTTGTTCCTAGCATAGCGTCCAGCACATACAGGTAACCAGTTGTTAAGCATAAGAGGGCTATTAGTTATCTAACCAGATTCCACGGGGCTGAAATTTCCAGAAGTGTCAGGAACAATTCGCTAATCCACAAATCGTGAATAACCCTGTCTGGAACAGTGGAAGGCAGGGACCATGTTCATCTTATTTCACAACAGCACATCTGGCATGTGGCATGTTGCCTGGCGTGTGGTAAGTTCTCTGTTTATTATACAGTTGCTGAACCAACATTGTGAGTCCATTATTCCAGTATACAGTCCTACTGTATATTATTACCATGAAAATGCCAATGCCCTTAGTTTAAAAACTGTATTCCCATGCCAAAAAAAAAATTAATAATAACAACAGGGGAGAGGGGAAGAAACCCTTAGTAAAAACAGGCAGTTGGTGACTTGCTCCACCAATATACTGAAAAATTTCTTCTTTCATGGGTGCCTGCGTGGCTCGGTTGATTAAGCATCTGACTCTTGATTTCAGCTCGGGTCATGATCTCACAGTTCGCGAGCCCAACAGAGGGCTCCATACTGACAGCGCTGAGCCTTCTTGGGGATCCTCTCTCTCTCCCTCTCCGCCCTTCCTGATCTCCGTCTCTCAAAATAAATTAATAAACTTAAAAACTATTTTTAAAAAATTTCTTTTAGGTGCCCCGTGATAGAATTCAACAACAATCAAGACTCCCGTGACTTTACCACAATTTATTGTCTCTCGTGTATTAAAACTAGTGGTTAAACAGGATTCTGGTAAATCACATCTTTATGTGAGCAGCGAAGAGTTCTATGAGCTAATGGGCCAGGTGTCCTGCATCTAATTCAAATGCCTCTCCTTTTTTGGCAGACCTTCAACCACTGCTTTTGTCTAACATGATTTGGCCAGCCTTTCCGCACCTGTGGGGAGACCTTTAATGCTTTTGAACACAAATACAGCCCTTCGCACCCAGACCCACCCACCCCCTCAGCCACCCATCTTTCCCCAGCCTGAGCTTCACAAAGGACTTGATGCTTCATTTATAGTCACACTTCCATTGTCCCCTGAGGGTCTTTGTATATTCTTCAATGAACTCAATGCCATGTCGTTGTTGAACAAATAGACCGTGAGTCGGCCAGCAAGAGCAGATGATAATAGTGTGTTTAAAATAAGAATGAGGGGAGGGCCAGAGAGAAAATAAGAAAGGTAGGAATTTGCCAGAAGTCTGCTCAAGGAAATAGAAGTTTTTGTGATTGTGTCCATTTCGATGGACGCCCCCCATTTCATGGGGCGCCCGGGTGGCTCAGTCGGTTGAGCGACCCACTTCGGCTCAGGTCATGATCTCACAGTTTGTGAGTTTGAGCCCCATGTCGGGCTCTGTGCTGACAGCTCAGAGCCTGGAGCCTGCTTCTGATTCTGTCTCCCTCTATCTCTGCGCACCCCCCCCCCAACTCATGCTCTGTCTCTCTCTGTCTCAGAAATAAATAAACATTAAAAAAAAAAGAACAGGATTTAACCCCCAAGAAAACACAAAGTGTATCCCTTCATAAAGAAATTTCCTACATGAATGTTTATTGTTGCATTACTCCCAAGAGCCAAAAGGTGGAAATGACCCAAGGGTCCATCACGTGATAAATAAACAAAATGTTTATATTGGTATATTCACATAATACTAATTTCACATACATTCGTATAATGGAATAAAATGGGATGCATTACTGATACATGTTTCAGTGATGAATCTTGAAAACATGCTAAGTGAAAAAAGCCAGTCACAAAAAACCACACATTATGTGATTCTATTTATATGAAATGTCCAGAACGGGCAAACTGTAGAGAGTAAATTAGTACTAGGGGGTAGCAGGTGATAGGGTGTTGAAGGCTAAAGGATACACGGTGTCTTTTTGACACGGATTGAAAACGGTTTAAAACTGCTGTGGTGATGGTTGATGATTTAGTATATTTGGGAATTTACCAAAATCCATTGACATGGACACTTTAAATGGGTGAACTGTGGGGTGTATTATTTTGCTAAGGCTACAGTAGCAAAGTACCATAGATTGGGTGGATGAGACACCAGAAGTGTATTTTCTTACAGTTCTGAAGTCTAGGACTCCAAGATCAAGGTGTTAGGGCTATGAAGGAAGGAGATGCTCCAGGCGTCTCTCTTCAACTTGCAGATGACTATCTTGTCCCTGTGTCCTCACATATTCTACTCTTTGTGTACGTCTGTGTCCACATCTCCTCCTCTTATATGGACACTAGTAATTGGATTACAGCCCACTCTAATGACCTCATTTTAATTTAATTATCTTGATACAGACCCTATCTCCAAATATGGTCACATTCTGAGATATTGGAGATTGAGAATTTAATATAGGTCTTTTGAGGAAATACGATCCAGTCCATAACCTATGGTGTGTGAATTTTATCTCAATAAAATTGGGCTTTTTTTTAAGTTTACTTATTTATTTTGAGAGGGAGAGAGTGAGTGCGCTCACACAAGTGGGGGAGGGGCAGAGAGAAGGAGAGACAGAATCTCAAGCAGGCTCCACACCATCAGCGCGGAGCCTGATGTGGGGCTTGAACTCACAAACTGTGAGATCGTGATCTGAGCCAAGATCAAGAGTCAGATGCTTAACTGGCTGAGGCACCCAGGCACCCCTCAATATATGTGTTTACAAAAGAAGATTTCCCCCCGGACACTGGACCTGCTTCTCAGATAGAGTTGATCTGGGTAGAGGAAGTTAAATGAGAAACACTCCTGTTTGCCACAGGGCAGTCCTTTGCTCTTCTGTGACTGATCTGGACTCACGCCACCCCTACGTCCACAAGTGTGAAACTACAGGAATATAGTAGGAAAAAACCAAAGGTCACAAAATGAGGCTCATCATTTGAGTCCAATAACCAACACGTTTTATTTAGCCCGCATAGTGTTTTCACAATTTTTGAATTTGTATCTTTAAATTCAAGGTATGCACATACTATAGTTTGCTACAGTCCTCACCATCCCCTGTTGTCTGACACACGGCATGCTTCGTGCATTCGCCGACTGCTTGAACAGTTTTGAGCTTGAGGCCTTGGGAACAAACACGTGAACTGGACACAACATCTCTTGGCACATCTAACACATAGCATTATAAAAAAATAGGTTTCACAACTTCCTGATTAAAAGCCACAATGCGGAAGGGCACTTACGTGACAGCTTGGGTTCAAATCTACTGTTTAGGCTATGTTTTGCTGGACTGTGCACAGCAGTTATAAACGTAGGCAAAATATAAATCTGTAACGAATTCAGTTATCAAGGGAGTGTTGGGTCGGTGAAGGTTTCAGACGTAAGCAAATAATTTTCACTTAAAACTTAAATCTAAAGTTCCTTAAAATATATACATCCTTTCAAGACATCTTCTTAGCTTAGTAAATCATAATATAGGCAAGGAGTCTAGGACTCTTATGATACAGCTACATATATGTGAATATAGCACATGTTCCATGATTTCCTCCCATTTCACATGATAAAGACTTATCAGGGTTAGTTTTCACAAGTGTTTTTCAAAGCTAAGAGTGCATTGTCTGGAAGGCTTGTTAAAACAGATTTCTGGACTCCCATCTCCAGAGTTTCTGATTCAATCGATAGGTTTGGGGTGAAGTCCGAGAATCTGCATTTTTAATAAGTTTCCACGTGATGCTGCTGGCCCAGGAACCACACTTTGAGAATCACTGGTCTCAAAGAGTGTGAGGCTGTCTCTCCATTTCAGCTTAAACGTGGCCTTACCCTAATTGTTAAAAGTTTGGAAAATTCTGGGAAATGAGTCTAACTGACCAGTTTGTGAGCACCCAACACTCCAATCAGTGAGGCGGGGTGGAGGGATAGAGTCTATTTGTAGAAAGACACAGGGAAGACACGCCAAGCAGGCTAACACAATGTCCATGCTCTGAGTAGGGGGACAATAGAGTTTTAAAGGAAATTGTCTCTTGAGAATTATAGAATCATCTGCTTATTTTCTTTACAATATTGTACTTTGAGATGATCAGATTCAATGACTTGAACAGATAATTAGTATTCAGTAGACCTTTGTGTTTGGAATCATGAATTAGCAAACAAAATACAGACAGATCATATTTGTGAAATATACGATGCCCCGATGGTTCATAAAAACGAGGGGAAAAATGGGAAATACATAATAATGGGCATTCATTTGTTCTGAGAAGCCAGGACTTATTTTATGATAAAGTATCTTTTTGTCAACTTGAGCTAATCTCAAAATTACGTTTCTTCAAAAACGTGGCCGTGCCCACTGAGGTTTTGTTTCTGCATTTACCGAAAATGCTGACAGTAATCATCGTTCCTGTTAAATCTTACTTTTCACATAGGTGCTTTGTACATGTTAATTAATTTGAGCCTTACAGCAACCCTATCTGATTTTATTATCCATTATTATCCATTACAGAAATGAGGCTTAGTGTTTTAATCACTTCCCCGTGGTCACAATTCCGCAGTCTGATTTGCTCTAGGGCCTTGTACTTTTCCTCTTTCAAAACTTCTTCCACATGATTCCAAAAGTGCTGTATCAGCTATTCATGAACACAAGAAAGCAAAATGGTAATTCTTGAAGCTCCCAGAGATTTTATTTGCTTGTAAATCAAATTAAATATTGGAATTGTTTTTGGGAAGTGTCCTCTCACGGTCGGGGAAAAAGGAATCTAATTTATATATTTTCTTATTTGCCCAGTGTTTTTAAACCAACTTTTTGTTGCCTTGCCCAAATTTTGAAAGCAAAAGAGTGCTAAGGATGAGGGGAAGAAAGAAAAATACACTCTGAAAAAAAAGATACGACCAAAATTTTACAACAGGATAAACTTACTTTGTTTTAAGTCTTCAACTTTAGACGATTCTGCTGTGTTATTTCATTTAAGCTCGCACATCCAAGTTTGCATTTTCTCTTTCAAAGCTCCCGATTGTAGATGAGGTAAAAGCCCACGTTGTTTTCTTAAGGCTCAGAAAACTCAGTAGCAGTCTCCCTGCAAGACTCAACCACAGGCTGATGGAGGGTGATGTCAACTCCCAATTAACTTGACAGGAATAGTATTTACTATTATGAAATTTAAATGTGTGCAGACCATATCCTGTCCTTTCAATGATACACCCTGGTAGTTAATTCATGCGGATTTATGAAAGACGTAAGAAAATAGCCACCTATTAGCCTACTTTTGCATGGCTGCCTAAACGTGTAAATCTATCTTCTTGTACCTGGCTTGGTTTCTTGTGCCAGGTTATTCTACTTACACGTGAGGAGCCCAGCCTTCCAGTTGTCCAGTCCAAGAACGCATGACTCCTCTCATTCTGTCACTCTACATCTTATGCATCAGCATTAGCTGCAAACTATATTCGAAATCTGGCCGTTTCTCATCACTTCCACTGCTTTAACCCTGGCCCAAGCCACCAACTTCTCTCATTTGGAACACTGCAAGGACCTGCTCCCTGGATTCTCTGCAATCAATTCCAACACAGCAGCCAGACTGATTCTAACAGAGTGATCATACAACATATATTTTTAAAAGACCTCTTAGCATGCTCAGAATCTTCCAATGGTTTCTCATCACTACCAGGGTCAAAGCCTTCCTGGTTTGCAACAGCCTGCACTTGCTTCTCTTCCCCTCTGAGCTCATCTGTCTGCTCCAGCAACACTGCCCCAGCCCCTGATCTCCATGCGACCTCAACCTCACCTTCCGGTCCTCGCTCAAATGTTGACTTTCTTCTGTAAAGTCTTCTTTGACTATCTTATTTAAAATTGACACCTGCCTGCTTCCCGACACCCCGTCTTCCTAATTTATTTCTATTGCTATCATCACTTCACATACTTTGTACCTTTAATGTACTTATCTTTTAGTATCCATCTCCTGCCTCTGGAATGTAGGCTCCAGGAGCGCAGCGATTTTGTGCGTTCACGTTCACTGTCGTATCTACCGTGCTTCCAAGAGTGCTGGATATATAGCAGATTCTCCACAAATACTTGTGAAATCGAATGCTTTCCGGACAAAAGTCACTTCCACCTGCAGTTAAGATACCTCAAAGTGAATATTTATTTTGGGTCAAAGCCAGAGATGACAACCGTCTTCCTCCCTTCTCCTCCCTACTAGGCGGGAAATTTGACAGGATGCAATATGATAGGGTAAGGCCCAGCATGGTATGCAGTGTTTCATAGCAGGGAATACTTTTTGGAGGAACTATCAGTCCAAATGCACACTTTTGCCCATCTCTGCAATTCACTGGTGAGGTGGAGAGTTGAGTTGATGACTCTAATTAGGATCATAAAAAATAGAAAGCTTAGCATTTAAAAGGACTGAGCCATATCCCTGCCTTTGGGGAGGTTTTTTTTTCTTTTTTTTTTCCCACTAAGCAAGTCAACCGGCCACTTATGCCATTTATTTCTAGGTGAGGTTAAACCCCCGGGTATATCTAATCCAGATTTAGAAGAGCCAAGAAGGAGCAATGCCCGACAAGACAGTGGCCTGTGAGTAAAGTAGCACCGTGATCTCCCTAGGTAGAGATCTGCATGTTAGTTTCATGGGAACACTTGGGCTGTGAAATCTCCACTCCCACCTTCCGAGGTCCTGAGCTGCCAGAGCTGTGGCCAACGGTGGCTAAGTGCCAGGCTTCTTGGCCTTGTAAGTTGTCACAATCACTAAATAGGCTCTTTTTTCTTTTAAAAGAGGTATGAGTTTTGCGCTTCATAACCCCTAACACACACGCCAAACAGCTTAAGAAATTGTGCTGAATCAGAAGCAACACAGGCTGCCAATTCACACATGCCAAGGGTTTCTTAGCACCACTCAAAGTTTGCTTTGACTACCAAAGCCTATGATGGTAGGTCTGAGTTTCCAGCAGGTCTGGAATGAAGGATCTGGCAGAAAGTTTTATGTCTTTTTTTTCTTCCCTTGACAAATTTCCCCCTACATTTTCCTGACTCTCCTGATACCCATTATGTCATGCCCCATCATGTTAGGCCAAGCAACATCCCACAATGTGGTGGAAAACAATTTTAAGAAAACTAGGGAGTTAGGTGTCTGTGCACAGCTTGCTTTGAGCCTCAAATAAATTAGCTGCTGAGTACATGGTTTGTATGGTCATGGGGGCTAACACCTGAGATTTTCGCAGTGGTCACTCCATAGGGCTATTAATTTAGTAGTGAAGCAAGGCATTAAGTCAAATTGATGTGGTATTGATGAAATATACACAGGCCAGAAGCTAGAACTATGGAAAAGACAAGCAGAGGTTAGAAAGAATCATGTGTATCTCTCTCTCTCTCTCTCTCTTTCTCTCTCTTTCTCTCTGGAAGAGTGGCAGAACCAGTGGAAAATCCTTAATATAAATACGTTTTCCAAGGGCTATATTTCCATGGATTTTAATATATAATCTTTAACTTTTACTAATTATAAATACAACTGCACAAAGTAGAGTTCTTGAAATAAAGGTAGGAATAATCTCAGGTTTTGGTAATTGTTTGTTAAGTATTTTGTCTCATCAACCTTCCCTGTCCCCCCGATCCTGAACCCCATCATCTACCTTCTCTGCCCTGCTCTTTGCCTGTGTTTCCTTGCTAAAACTCTGGCTGATACGATATTTGGTCTCAAGAGTAACCTCAGGAAACAGACCCTCTGGAGAGAATTGTGAAACTAGGGTTGTTCTCGTATTTTAAGAACACACGAATGACCTCCTTATTCAGGTAGAAATTGAACCTTGGTAATGGGTGACATGTAGTGGTGTCATGATTCTTGAAATTATCACTGATGATGGCAGGAGATGGTGAGCTGCTGGGACACAAAATTGTGAGTGATAAAACAGAGGTTACATCTGATAGCCATGCAACTTTGGTGATTACAAAGATTATAGCATGTGTTAACTGCATCTGATTTTGTTAGAGAGCTTATAAAAAAAAAACCATAAGCTTATAGCCTTGACCTCCCAACTCAAAGCAAAAGTGAAGGACAAGAAAGTTTCTATAATGGTAGCGATATGGCTATGTATGAGCTCAGCAACATGGAATTCACATCACCAAGGCTCTTGTGACTGTGACCATTGCTGTAGCACAGAGGCCAACAGTGAGACCCTGATATGTCATTATTCCTAGGGAAAATACCTGGTCGCCTGGAGAAGGCAGAGGTATGTGCTTATGGAATAGATACGTGTTCTGGATTCAAATTTGCTTTCCATTCTCACAATGCCCTGCCAAGACCACCATTCTTATCTGGCAGATAGGAATGTTGTTGTTTTTATTGGAATTCTTTAAAAATTCAGTATAATGAACATACAGTTCATTTCAGGTGTACAATATAGCGATTCAGTGATTCCATACATTACTCACTGCTCATCACCATAAGTATACTCTTAAATCCCTTCACCTATTTCACCCATCCCCCTACCCATCTTCCCTCTGGTAACCATCAGTTTGTTCTCTAGAGTAAGAGTGTTTCTTGGTTTGTCTTCTTTTCTTGGTTCATTTGCTTTTTTTCTTAAATTCCACATATGAGTGAAATCATCTGGTGTTTGTCTTTCTCTGACTGACTTATTTCACTTAGCACCATGTCCTCTAGTTTCCTTCGTGTTGTTGCAAATGGCAAGGTTTTATTTTTTATGGCTGAATAATATTCTATTGCATTTTTATACCACATCTTCTGTATCCATTCATCTATGGTTGGATACTTGGATTGTTTCCATATTTTGACTATTGTGAATTACATTGCAACAAACATAGGGGTGCATATATGTCTTTGAATTGGTGTTTTTGTATTATTTGGGTAAATACTCAGTAGTGGAGTCACTGAATCCTATGGTAATTCTATTTTTAATTTTTTTGAGGAACCTCCATACTGTTTTCCACAGTGAATACACTGGTTTGCATTCCCACCAACAGTGCGTGAGGGTTTCTTTTTAGAGCAGGGGTTTTCAAAAAGCTTTTTTTGTAGGGTCTCCCTCCTATCAAGGAATAGTCTCTTACATTCTTTTACAGTCTGAAGTAGAAAGCTTTAATCTGTACCTGAGCATTGCACTTTAAAAGAATTAATTAGAATGTAAGCATCATACTATAAAAAGGATCTTGGTGTCTCTTCAGTTGAGTTCAGATCATTAAATAAGAGAGAGAACAACTCAAGACTAAAATATTAGAAACGATTGTTGAGTAAGAGCCAATCAGAAAGTAAGACAGGCAAATATGAAATGATACAAACCAAAATAGATAAATCACATAAAAAATTGTTGCTTTCGGGGCGCCTGGGTGGTTCAGTCGGTTAAGCGTCCGACTTCAGCTCAGGTCGCAATCTCGTGATCTCGCCGTCGGTGAATTCGAGCCCTGCGTCGGGCTCTGGGCTGATGGCTCAGAGCCTGGAGCCTGCTTCCGATTCTGTGTCTCCCTCTCTCTCTGCTCCTCCCCCGTTCATGCTCTGTCTCTCTCTGTCTCAAAAATAAATAAACGTTAAAAGAAACATTTTAAAAAAAATTGTGGCTTTCACTTTACCAGATAGGATGCTAAAACAGTCATCTGCTCTGTTTAATTCTGGATACCTAGCGGATTCTTCAAGTGTACCAGACTCCACAAACAATTCTCTGAAGGTCTCAGGCTAAAGGAAGAAAGGAGAAGATAAAGATGGGATTAGGGTGGGCAAAGGAAGGGGAAGACCTCTTGGCAGGCCCGTGATATGCCAGAAACCATCTTGTTTAGTTCATCTTGTAGGTGGTCCAGGCATGGGGCTTGTGATCTTTTCAATGCTTGTTGTACTAGACACTATTTGTCCTGCCCAGATGTGTCCCTCCCCAATCCCTTTCATCAGCACTGTGCTCCCGTCCCCCAGCCTCTGTATCTTTTGCTGCAAAAAACTACGTTATCTGTCAGAGGACTGTCCTTGGGGCACATCAGCTGCTTTATCAGTAAGGCAAGGGCCTGGGAATATTCCCATCCAGTGACTGACTGATGTGAGGGTACAAAAGCCTGGCTCCCTAGCTTCCAAGGTTAGGATAAACCCTACTGTGTGATTTATGTTCCAGAGGTCCCCACAGGATCAAGCTGAGGCTGGGGCTTCATTGGAAATCACCCCCTTGTTTGGCTTCTTCCTCTACCGTGTCTTCTCCCCACCCCCTTCTCCCAACTCCTGGAAGCACTTCCGTAATAAACCACCTATGGTGAATCCTCATCTCGGGTTCTGTTTCTGGGGGGTGTGAACCAAGAAAACTAACAGAAATGTCTGAAAGCTAAAAACAAATGAACACGAAGACAAGAAAACTACTAAATTGAAATAAATAAATATATGTTTGTGTATAACACATACACAAACACATAAAACTGCCAAAGGAAATAAATTCCCACAAAATTTGATAGTGTATCAATGAGTGCTTTGCCACTGAATTTAGTGGACATGATTCTATATAATGTCCTTAGTCTATACTGTGAATCTATCTTAATATATTGACTTCTTCAAATGTCATCTTCAAAGACAAGAGGGCCCTAGGCATGCCTGATTTCAGAAGCTGGTGAGGACGGCACTACCTTTTACCCACCCAAATCACTTCCTAGCAAGAATTTTGTTCAGGAAGCAATCGCCTCTCTGGGTGGACACCACAGATTTTTTTTTCTGAAGAAAAGTCCTTCTCCTAGCAAATGAGATAAACCTAGTAGGACTTGCAGTTGTCCGAGGTCTACTGAAGAGGAAAGGAAAAGCCCTCCATTTTACAATTCTAGAACAAAGGCAGAGAGTAGAGATGCAAATACCCCTCAGTAGCGTGTAGACTGACAGTCACACCAAAGTGCAAATTGCAGTTTAACCCATCAATTTGGGTAGACAACCCGCGTCAGATCCTTCCCACTTTCATTGGAGTTGAGGCCAAGTTTGCCAGGCGCATTGAAGGCAGTTGGGTCCTTGGAGAAGCGGTGGTGGGAAGGAGCGTAACAAAAAGGTCCTCAGAGGGAGGCTCTGGGACATAAAACAAACTCAAGACAATTACGTTCGAGCACAATTTAGCTTTTCTTCAATTGAGTGGTGACAAAGAAAGTGTATTTTAGAAACTACCTCCAAGGAGATTCAACGTTACTTCCAAAGTAATTCAGTATGATGAAAGATCACCGCAGCTTTCTCCTGTTTCCTCATTTAGGTCTTATTTTGTTAGAATAATGGTGTTTGGTTAGTTTTTTGTAGAGATCCTTTTAGCAAGATGCTCAGTCAGAACCTCAATTAAATATTAATGGTAATAATATTCATCCGCTTAATGCTTCAGGCATCCCAGCTTGTGCGAGCTTTCTCTAGGGAACAATACTCAATTTGTGGTTGTTCACATGTGGTCTCCAAATTCTTTTCATTGGTCTTTGCGCTGGGAAAAGACTGAGGCCCAACATTTCTGCAGGTATTACAGAGTATACATGAATGCTGATGGGTTGCTAGGGATTTTCTTCTCTTGCAAAGAACAGAAGCACATGGGACACATTGTACTGATTGCCGATGTGAGCTTTTTTAATATTATGAAAAACACTCTTTTCAGACTTTCTTGAAATAGACCCATTCTCCAGCCAATCCTCTTTGCATCAGCCACTTGAGGATCATACTCCCTTTGCTCTATCTTCTCCTTATCCCGTAGATCTCGTTATCCCGTAGATGTTCCAAGGCTTCTCACTCCATGAAACGATGGGTTTCGGTGCTTCAGGGGAAGAGTGTCAGAACATTATCCCCAGTAGAACACAGCGAGTTTATTAAGCTTTGTCAAATTACAGTTTAGTTTGCCTCTACAACTTGAAAATAAGCTCAAAGGCTAGGCTTTGTCAAGGAAAACAAAAGAGGTCAAAAATTTCTTTAGCGTATCCAAGCTGGACTCTGGTAAACTCACCTTATTTTTCTCCCATAGCACAGACAGGATGTCCCTTCTATCTGGGATCCCAGGCCTGAAGCTTGCTGAATAAAGAGTAGATGTGACGAGGGGCAGGGCCTCTCAAACTATCTGTGAGGAAACTTTTTAAAAGTTTCCAAGATACGTTGCACCTATAATTTTGTAAGATATAACAGAATGAGTTCGGAGAAAAATCAAACAGTAAAACAAAGGCATATAACATAAAAGCCCTACATTTTGATTAGATTCAACAGACATAACATTACTGTGCCAGATTGCCCTAAGTATATCCCAAAATTTACCCTCAATTTCTGTGTATTTTGTGGTGAGCCAGTGATGGCCCATGGCTTGGCATCAGTTTGAATAGCATGGGTATAGAGGAATTGGAAAGCCAGAAATTTACTCTGTGGCTGACTAGATTTGAGAGAGGAGAGAGAAGCACAGTGAGAAGACAGAATCTAAGGCTCTTGTGTTCTTCCTATACCTCAGCCCCCTACAGCGGCTTTGCAGAATTCTGTTCTACTGGTACCCACTTCCATCATGGCCAAGGGCAATGACGTATCTAATGGGCAGAATGTAGCAAAGGAGGCAGACGAGGAACTCAAGAGGTGCCGGCATGCCCCTTGGCCAATGCTGAAGGAAGCTGAATCGTGGGCAAGGAATCAACCTTAGGCCCCTGAGGTAAGGCATCGAGTGTCTGTGTAAGGCTGTGGGTTAGGTAGCCGCTGCCAAGATATGGATGCAAAACATGCCAGGGTCTTATGGGGGGTCTACACACGCGAGGCCAAGTCGCTCAAGGACAGTCGGGTGTGTATACTGAGAGAGCAGATTCCAAACTTCAGCAGCAGATGCCCGCAAGCTCAGGAATGGGACCAGTCACACCTGGTGGTTCCCAAGAGCCACCAGACTGCAGCTCAGAGCAGCCATTCCTCAGTAAAGAACAGGAGAGAACAACACGAAGTATGAATCTCCACATCCAGGACCTTCTTGGAGAGGGGCTGGGTAGGGACAGAGTGTTTTCTCTTCACATCTGGGATGCGAGGTTTAAAACCGCAGCCACTACTCCTGAGGAATGTGCATATCTGTGGATGGGAAGAATGAGCCCTTGGTACATGAACACCCTGTGCTCATCCTGACATCTGTCTTTGAAAAAATGTAGAGACAATAACGTTACCCATAGCTGTATCATTTCTGGGATAGGCATGCTCAGCAGAAAGAGTTCCAATGATCTAACCTCACTATAATTCATTTTCTTTAAGAATGTCTGAAAATGACTGTAAAATGCATCATCTGCCTCCAGTCCAGTCATTTGGCCTTTCCTCATGCCATTCATCCAGAGCTTTCCTATAGATGGTGACTACACTTAATCATGGTGAGCAATATAACATTGTATGTCAACTATACTTCCATAACAAAAAGTTTTTTTATTTTTTTTATTAAAAAAAAATTTTTTTTCAACGTTTATTTATTTTTGGGACAGAGAGAGACAGAACATGAACGGTGGAGGGGCAGAGAGAGAGGGAGACACAGAATCGGAAACAGGCTCCAGGCTCCGAGCCATCAGCCCAGAGCCCGACGCGGGGCTCGAACTCCCGGACCGCGAGATCGTGACCTGGCTGAAGTCGGACGCTTAACTGACTGCGCCACCCAGGCGCCCCATAACAAAAAATTTATAAGAAGAAAATATATTGACAAAAGTAAGAAAAGGATGCTTCCAATTCTCAAGGCTTTGTAGGCTCTTTGATGACATGGTGAAAACCTCACCTTGAAATAGATAAGAAAAGTATTACTAAAGGGACCAATTTCTAGATTTAGTAAATGCAGTTCCTAATGAATCACACATCTCTCCCAACCCCCAGGGGATGAGACGGGGACACATCTGCTTTCACTTGTTAATTTATCTCAAGATTGTTTTTTCTAACATAATCATTTATTAAAATAGTGTGGAAAAGTTACATGAGAGACTCTCTAAAACATTATTTGATACCTAGAACCTAGAGAAATTATAATCTCTGAATAAATTATTTTTTAAAGAAATCTGTGATCTGTTTCTTTTTTTTAATGTTTATTTATTTTTCAGAGAGAGAGAGAGAATGGTGGGGAGGGGCAGGGAGAGAGGGAGATACAGAATCCGAAACAGGCTTCGGGCTCTGAGCTGACAGCACAGAGCCCCGACGCAGGGCTCGAACCAAAGAACTGCGAGATCATGACCTGAGCCAAAGTCGGACCCTTGACCAACTGAGCCACCCAGACGTTTCAAGAAAAGATTGATAAACCAGAGGGAAAAGCAATTTTCTGCTGTCTGGACTGACTTGGATATAGCCAAGTAACTGCTCAAACATCATGACAGACAATATTTGAAAAGACCTTCTAGCACGGTGTATCTCAAACTTCAATGTACAAAAGCACTTGATTCAATAGCCCTAAGTGGAGCCCAAGATTCTGCATTACTACAAGCTCCTGGTTGATACTCATGCTGTTGATCCAGGAGCTATACTTTCAGTGGCAGGGCGTAGAGAAGTGTCTGAGCTTTCTATAATGCAGAGCAACTTCTCAGGTTTCTGAAGTAAAAAATTGACCAGTGGGGTCAGGGTCCTTAATACAAAAAGTTCTTACATAGAGTAGGGGAGACACTTCATTTCCTAATCTGTCAATGTTGGCATATTTCATGGAGACCTTCCTGAAGGAGGAAGGGTTGAATTCTCACTCCCTACCGCTGTATTTCATCTGCATTCCGCATCGGCCTAAAATCAATTCTACTGATTTTCTCCACTGGCAGGATTAACGTCCCGTTCCATTTCCAATCTAGGAATCTAGGTGATCACAGGAAAGCAGTTAATTCGAATAGGTCCGATTCCACAATTTTAATGCCTCTTCGTGCAGGAAGTTGGCTGTCCTAGGGATCTATGCCTCACTGACAGATCTTGGATAGAACACTGACTACTTTCAATTTTTCCAAATGTGTGTTCTATGACTCATGAGGCCCACTAGTCTATTTTATTGTTTTAATTTTTTTAATTTATTTTTTTGAGAGAGTGAGACAGAGCATGGGCGGGGGAGGGACACACACACACACACACAGAATCTGAAACAGGCTCCAGTCTCTGAGCTGTCAGCACACAGCCTGATGTGGGGCTTGAACTCGGAAGCCTTGAGATCATGACCTGAGCTGGAGTCAGACACTCAACCAACTGAGTCACCCAGGCACCCCTACCACTAGTTTATTTTAAATCGGGGTAATATTGCTTGCCATAGTGTTCGGTATTGTTTTTTCACACTTCTTCTTTTCTCAGCATTTCAAATACACGTTGCCATAAATCGTAAAACGATGGCTCAGTATGATTTATCAGTTCATTCATTCACTTATGCATTCATTTATTCCTATGTATTAGGTTGTTGAAGGTAGAAATTGGTAAGAAACGGTTCATGCTCTTGAGGATTAAATTTCAGCCAAATGTAACTGAACACCATACATTTTTTGGTTTAAAAACCCCACGTTTATTTTTCTCACAGACACCTGAAAGTGTCCAGTTGCTAGCATTGGCTCCACATCTTTAGAGACCAGAACAGGGTTCTTTACAACTCTCTTGGTCTTTTCTGCAGGTTACCTAGTATCTGTTGCAGAAATAGCTCTAGTAATTGTGTTCAGATTCCAGTGAGGAAGACGGAAAAAGAGGGTAACGTGTGTTCCAGAGAAACAAAGTTGTCAGAACCTTGCACTTGACTTCTGTTTCCGTTTCATTGACCAGACCTGGGTCACATGACCCAGTCTCAGCTTCAAAAAAGACTGCCTTTTTCGTTTGTTTCGTTTGCTTTGTTTTAGGCTGAGCGCATTGAAATCTCCAACGAAATCGTGAATGTTAAGATGAAGTGGACAATGGATGTTAGGCAGTCATTTTGTTGTGTCTAGTCAAGGAACTTAAAGTCCACAGGGTATATATTAATGATTCTACCCAATTTTCCTTGTCTGTTTAATTTTTTAATGTTTATTTATTTGTCTTGAGAGAGAGGGAGATCATGAGCAGGGAAGGGGCAGAGAGAGAGAAGGAGAGAGAGAATCCCATGCAGGCTCCTCACTGACAGCATAGAGCCCAACACGGGGCTTGATCTTGGGAACCGTGAGACCATGACCTTATAAAAGACAAAGATTACCACAGTTGAGGTGGAGTGAGTGTCGGGGATGGTTGGTGGTGTGTGGCAGGGATGTTTTTATTCAAACCTGAAACACTTGAACATACAGAGATTGGCAAGTGAGGGAGAGAGGATGTTTGCGCTTCAGTCAGAGAATAGCGTGAGCAAACATCCTAAGCAAAGGAAGAGTAGGATTTGTATGAGAAACCATGGGCTATTGAATTTTTCAGGAGTGAAGAATGTATTAAGTGGAAGAATCAGAGATAATTTATACCTGTTTCTATCTCAGGAGATCTTTTCTGTGTCCCCAAGGCGTCAGGATGCCTTTGCTCTGCCTTGTCGCCGTTATCTTTGTGCGTATTTCCATGATAGCCGTGCAACTAGAATAATGGCTGAAAAGGCTGATGGGGCAAGATTTTTCAAACTGCAGGTTATACTTTGAAATCATTTTATTTGTCTATTTTTTAATAGTTAATATTCATTTAGATTCACCCATCTATTTATTCTTTCTCGTGCTCTTCATTTCTTTTTGTACAATTAACCTTCCATCTGGGATCATTTTCCTTTTGCTTGAAGAATTCCATTAAATATCTCTATAGTAGCAACAAAATTCTCTCAGTTTTTTGCTTCTCTAAAAGCATCTTCAGGGGCGCCTGGGTGGCTCAGAAGGTTGGGCGTCTGACTTTGGCTTTGGTCATGATCTTGCAGTTGACGAGTTCGAGCCCCGCGTTGGGCTCTGTGCTGACAGCTCAGAGCCTGGAGCCTGCTTCCGATTCTGTGTCTCCCTCTCTTTTTGCCTCTCCCCTGCTCATGCTCTGTCTCTCTGTGTCTCAAAAATAAAGATAAACATTAAAAAAAATTTTAAAGCATTTTCACTTTGTCTTCATTTATTGATTTATTTCCATTGTTTATTTTTGCTCTTGGCTTCACCCATTTGATTCTTTGTAAATGTGTGCCTATTAATTTTGGATTGAATGTTGGAAACTATGAAAAATTGTAGGAGATGTTAATTTACTCCAAATAAATTTTAATTTTCTTTTGGTAGAAAGAGAGAATACCAGCAAAATACTTTGATTCAGTTAGGGACTGAACTGATTTGAAGTTCTATCTCAGGATTTGTAAAAAACGGTATAATTTGTATTTACTCCTAGGTCCTAAGATCTTAAGGATATTAAAGGAAATCTTGGAGTATTTACCAAGGTCCACTCCTTAACA
This sequence comes from Acinonyx jubatus, assembly GCF_027475565.1. Lineage (NCBI taxonomy): Eukaryota > Metazoa > Chordata > Mammalia > Carnivora > Felidae > Acinonyx > Acinonyx jubatus. The sequence goes on from NC_069391.1 coordinate 47,721,386, forward strand.
GGCGACAAACTCCAATTTTCATCTCTCTATCACCAATGCACAGTTTAGGGCTTGGCAACTGTTTTAGGGGTAAAATGCATGCAGAATACTAATCTCATTTTTCTTCAGAATATTTGTCTTTCAAGCAATGACTGACTTTGCAGTCCTAACTCTAGTTTTGTTTTTTGTTGTTGTTGTTGTTGTTGTTGTTGTTTTTTAATCTCTCAGCCCAGGGAGACAGCCACATACTTTAGAATACTACTTTCTCTGGCATTGGTACCCCTGAGCTGTGAATTAGCAAATGCCCAAGAGGAAAAAGTAGCAGCAAATAGGATTACAGCAAGCACTTTTCTTCTCCTTGCAGCTTCTATTTCTGACTGCTTTGGCTGTTCTTAATATTTTTAAACCCAGAATGAAGTTTTGGCTGCCAACTAATTATAAATGTGAGTGGATGAGCTACATACATTTCGGAGGGCTAGAGAAGCAGGAAATCTGCTAGGCTTGTTGACGTAAAACCCCACAGCATTTGGTATCTCGCGCTTGTACACTTTTGAGATGTTCTGATCAGGAAAATATTTTCTCTACCATTGGACAACATTTCTAATGTATATGGAGGCATTTCCCATACAACCAGAAGGGAGGAAAAATTCCTTGCCTTAATTGTTTTCTACTACTCTTTCATTTTTAAAAAGTAATAAATAGGGGCGCCTGGGTGGCTCAGTCGGTTAAGCGTCCCACTTCGGCTCAGGTCATGATCTCGCGGTTTGTGAGTTCGAGCCCCACGTCGAGCTCTCTGCTGACAGCTCAGAGCCTGGAGCCTGCTTCGGATTCTGTCTCCCTCTCTCTCTGCCCCGCCCCCCATGCTCTGTCTCTCTCTCTCTCAAAACTAAACTAAAAACTTTAAAAAAAAAGTAATAAATATTGTGAAATTCTATTTAAAACAAAAATGAGGATAAAAAAGCAAAACACAATTATGATAAATAAGGAAACAATTCTTCAATTTGGGCTATGTTTTTTTCTTTTTCCTTTTTAAAGATTTTTTAATGTGTATTTACTTTTGAGAGAGAGAGAGAGAGGGAGAGAGAAAGTGCACAAAGTGGGGAAGGGCAGAAAGAGAGGGGGACAGAGGAGCCAAAGCAGGCTGTGTGCAGACAGCAGAGAGCTGGATGTGGGGCTTGAACTCAGGAACTGTGAGATCATGACCTGATCTGAAGTTAGCAGCTCAACCAACTGAACCACCCAGGTACCCCTTTTCTTTTTCCTTTTTAAATGTATTCCTATTGTTTTTGGTGTCCTCACTTCATTATAAAAGGTAAGAGTTCTTACTGATTTTCAAAGCTAAGAATTTCAGAGTTATTTTATGAAACTTCCGAGACTTTCATCAATTTAGCTAGCACATTAAATTTGTAATTTATTTTCAGAGTATGTTTTGCTATGAGCTGTTTAAACTTTTGCACAATTTTGGGGGATCACTTTTCCATGTTAGTAGCATTTTATTTTGATCCCAAGATTAGTACTATAGCTCCAAACATATAGGAACACAAATTTAGTTGGCCTCATTTAAAAGTCAGTGCTTTCTTGAAAAGGTTTCATTGTTTTTATAAACTATCTGAAATGAAGATAATAATTGTTTAATTCAGCCTTGTCATTTGCTATAAACACCAACTGCTATAATTGTAGGCATTCCCACATGGGGGATTTTTACCAACTGCTAGAAAAATATTTTAAAAGGAGAACAAAACAACCTGGAAGTATGAAACAAAAGCATACGATGCCTATAAAATACAAGCCATCTGTAGCTCACAATTTATATTTGTTTCTGTATGATAACTTTGGATTTTAGTTTCTCTTTTATTGTATCAAAAATATATTTAAAAGCAGGAGAGCCAGGGTAATACGCAGTAGCAATTGTGTATTATAAATAATGAATTTTTAGAAAAGGAGTAAAGAATATTTTCAAATTTGACTAATTTATCTCAAAGGAATTCTCTACTATTATATTCCCTACTGGTATGTAACAATAATATGACACAGACGTACATCTTCAATATACATTTTACATTTGGCTAATACAGAGTCCTACCTTAAGAAATATAATGGTCTCAGGGCGCCTAGGTGGCTCAGTCGGCTGAGCGTCCGACTTCGGCTCAGGTCATGATCTCATGGTTTGTGAGTTCGAGCCCCGCGTCGGGCTCCGTGCTGACAGCTCAGAGCCTGGAACCTGCTTTGGATTCCGTGTCTCCCTCTCTGTCCCTCCCCTGCTCACGCTCTGTCTCTCTCTGTCTCAAAAATAAATAAAACATTAAAAAACAAAAATTTTTTTGAAGAAATATAATGGTCTCAGGGCACCTGGGTGGCTCAGTCAATTGAGCATCCTACTTCGGCTCAGGCAATCTTGTAGTTCGTGAGATCGAGCCCCGCATCAGGCTCTGTGTTGACGGCTCAGAGCCTGGAGCCTGCTTCGGATTCTGTGCCTCCCTCTCTCTGCTCCTCCCACACTTGCACACACTCTCTCTCTCAAAAATAAATCAACATTAAGAAAAAAAAAAAGAAATATAACAGTCTCTTCTCAGCATATCCATTACATACTCTTATTTCTCCTCCTTTGAATCTTTTCCCACTGAACTCCTTATTCAGTGAGTGATCCTACCCAGCTCCTCCTTGACTTGCATTGTCTTACCTCTCCCAACATACCACCCACCAAATCCTGTTAGTCCACCTGGGGAATGCTCTCTGCTTCTCCCTGTCCACGCTGCTACTCCCTTAGCATGGCCATCGTTATCTCTTCTTACAATAACTTCCGCTGCCTTCCACCTTTTCTTGGCCCCCAGTCTTGACCTCCTCTTCTCAGTTCTCCAGCTGCACCTCTGTCAGCTTTTTATTTCATTTCATTTCATTTCATTTCATTTCATTTTTTTGAGAGAGAGAGAGAGTGAGTGAGTAGGGAAGGCACAGAGAGAGGAGAGAGAATCCCAAGGAGGCTCCACACTGTCAACGCAGAGCCACCAATTGTGAGATCATGACCTGAACAGAAACCAAGAGTCAGACACTTAACCGACTGAGCCACCCGGGCACCCCCAACCCCAGCCAGCCTTTCAAATGCAAGTGCAAACCACTTCTTCTTTAAACACTTCTGGTGGCTCCCACTCGAATCTGTGTCACCCCAGATGGCACATTAGTGTCCTTACAGTTACTAGAGAGCTCACTTCCTCTCTCTCTCTCTCTCTCTCTCTCTGTTACCCACCGTGTGAAGATTCAGCAAGAACTCAGCAACCCCGAAGAGGGCTCTCACCAGAACCCTACCATGCTACATCATGATCTTGGACTTCCAGCCTCCAACACTGTAAGAAATTAAGTCCCATTGTTGATAAGCTCCCCAGTTTGTGGTATTTTGGTATAACAACCTGAACTAAGACAGAAATTGGTACCATGAGGGGCACCTGGGTGGCTCAGTCAGTTAAGTGTCAGACTCTTGGTTTCGGCTCAGGTCATGATTTCACAGTTTGTGGGTTCGAGTCCTATATTGGGCTCTGTGCTACTGGCACAAAGCCTGCTTGGGATTCTCTCTCCCTCTCTCTCTGCCCCTCCCTTGCTGTCTCAAAAAAAAAAAAGATGGTACCAAGAAGTGAGGGGCTGCTGTAACAAATGCCTAGGAATGTGGAAGTGGTTTTTGAACCCGGTAGATAAGTAGAGACTAGAAGGGTTTTAACGATTGGGAAAAAACCTGCATTGCTGCGAGTGGACCACGAAGGCTGTTTTTCGGTGAGATCTCAGGAAAAAAAAAAAAAAGAGGAGTGTTGTCGGCAAAGCCTCAGTCTTCTTAGAGAATGCACATGTGTCATGAACAGAATGGTGGTAGAAGCAGGGGTGGTAAAGACTATTCTGATGAGGTCTCAGATGCAAATGAGGAACTTTTGATTGGCAAATGGAGGAAAAGGGATCCTTGTCATACACTGGTAAAGAACTTGGCCAAATTACGTTCGTATTCTAGTGTTTTGTGGGAGGTAGGACTTGTGAGCGATGAAATCGGATATTTAGCTGAAGAGATTTCCAAGCAAAGTGTTGAAGATGTGGCTTGCCTCTTTCTGACGGCCTATAGTAAAATTTGAGGAGAGAGAAATTAACCCGAAGATGAAATTATTAAGCAGAAAGGAACTGGAAATTTAAGATTTGGAAAATTCTCATCCTATCCATATTGCAGAAAATGAGAAGATGTGTTCAGAAGGGGACACTGAGGGTGTGTATGGCCAAGCATTACTTTGATAAGGGATGGGGGCACGAAGCCCAGACCTAATTAGCTACCCCAGCAGGAAAACTGCCAGTTTAAACTACAGAGGAAAGAGATAGGAGGTCATGAAGGACTTCTTACATTTTATAGGACAGGACTATAGAGCTATCTGACTGCAAACGTGTGTGCTAATCTTCAAGACAAGGGAAGAATGAATTCAGAGATCATGATGGCTGCCTTCCTGGTTTCAAAATGGGGCACCATTGCCCCACTTTCAACAAGCCAGACAAACTCCTGCCCAAAGAGGGACCTCCCAGAGCTCTGGGACCAACCCCTGCCCGGCAGAGCCTCAGGGGCAAGACCCCTGCCCCCCGTGGGTCCAGAACGTGGGGTATCTGTCCCAGTGGGTCCTGGAGAACAGAGCTCATGAAGTTTGCCTGGCTGGGTTTTGTACTTACTGGGACCTGTCACTTCTTCCTTCTTTCCTATTTCTACCTTTTAGAAGGGAATGTCTGTCTTATGCCTGTTCGGCCATGATATTTTGGAAGCATCCACCTTGTCTTGTCTTACAGGTTCACAGTTGGAGAGGAATTTTGCCTCAGAACAAATCTTACCTTGAGTCTCACCCATGTCTGATTTACTAGTTATAGATGGCCTATGATTATTCGAACAAGGAAGGTGGACCCACACCTAGGAAACTAGAATATGATAGAAAGAACTCCAGCGTTCTAGTCAACCACATACACCCTATATATCTGTAGTCTACCATTTGTATCGGAGGGATTCTAGGAAAGCCACTGCTGCTTTCTAGAGCCTATTTTCCCCCTCTGCATTATGAGGGTGGTATTAATTACCAAAGCATATTCCATGGAATACAGATCCCAAAGAGTGTTTAGGAAAAAATTTCCCTGAGCACATACATTTGGAAAATGCTGTGTTATTTAACCCTCTAAGAACTAACAACTCTACTAGCTCATTAAGGGCTCTCAGAATTCCTACAGTAAAGCAATCCTTTTCTGCTGAATGCCGAAAAATAACCTGTATAGCATGCTTTTGAAAACACCAGACCAGGTCATCTTTAACCTCAACTGTAATTTTCTATAGACATGCGTCTGGGTGCAGGGCAGTGGAACATTATTGAGAGAGTGCAAAAATTTTCGCTCATGTTCCCTTAGCATAAAAATGACAGTTGGGAGAAGTGTTAAGTTGGGGCATTGCTACATACTTCACAGAAGGATCATGAGTGGTGACCATGCACAAGACCTCATTAAAAACAGGGCAATGTACTCATATTGGCAGGTGGGTGGCAAGATGGAGGAAGAAGGGTGACAAATTTCCCAGAGTTAAACTAGTCATCAAAAGAGCTACAAGCCAGGGGTGCCTGGGTGGCTCAGTCGGTTAAGCGTCCAACTTCAGCACAGGTCATGATCTCGCGGTTTGTGAGTTCGAGCCCCACGTCAAGCTCTGTGCTGACAGCTCAGAGCTTGGAGCCTGCTTCGGATTCTGTGTCTCCCCCTCTCTCTGCCCCTTCCCTGCTCTGCTCTGTGTCTATCTGTCTCTCAATAATAAGTATTTTTAAAAATTAAAAAAAGAAATCTACAAGCCATAAGAAATGTCATGGGCTCACACTTTGGAAGGTCCCCTGTGGTTTCTGAAACCTGGGCATTGATCTAACTCCAAGAGATATCTGGGTGAGGCAGAAGTGAGAAAATGAGTTTTATTGGAAGGGATAAGAAGAGATGAAGAGAATGTCGTCAGTTCTTTCAGCTAGGGTAAAAAAGATTTGAAGCTATGCAAGCATGCAAACTTGTACACAGTATTAATTGTCATCATTGAATTTCAATTCCCAAATGGGCTGATGGCTCTCTGTCCAAAGACCAAAGTTAGGGTAGACAAACACTGCTAAAGACCATTTAACGTACCCTCTCTATGAAATATATTTTGTTCTATTTCTTTCAGTCTCATTTATAAAGACAAATTTTAGACATAACCAAAAGAAAAGAAGAGAGTATAATAGCCCCCTGATGTCCATGAACCTTCCCGAGGATAAAATAAAAGCACATAATGAAAGTATAATGTGAATCTGGCCAGTATCTGTAGTGGATCAAACAATCTCTGAGGTCCCCTTCAGATCGAACATTCGGAGGCTGAAAAGCCTCATGATCTGCTATCTGCACGCTGGGGGCCCAGGAATTGGTAGAATTCATTCCAAGCCTGAAGGGCTGAGAACCAGAGGAACTGATGGTGTACATTCCAGTCCAAAGGGACAAAAAGATGTCCCAGCTCAAGCAAAAAGGTGGTAAGGGAACAAATCCTTCTCTGCTCTGTTTTTTGTTCTATTCAGGCCCTCCTGGACAGGATAATGCCTACTCACACAGGGAAAGCAAGCTACTTTCCTGAGTCTACTGATTCAAATGCTAATCTCTTTCAGAAACACCCACACAGACCCCTAGAAATAACCAGCTATCTGGGCATCTCTTGACCCAATCAAGTGGACACATAAATTTAATCATTACAGACGTTGTCCTGAGAGAAAAATGGCATGTCTTTTGAGCCCCCAAAATAAGTGAAGCACAACCCTACTCTTTTTCAGATTATTGTTGCTCTTGGCCTTTTAGAAAGTGACAAAACTAAATTACTGAATATTTGCTGCAAAAAATAACTTTGGGGGAAGCCTACACTATTGTTCCATATCACTGTCACTAATGATATTCGCATCCACCTACAACAACATTTCTATCCTTCACTTACCTGACTCCTTTGAAACTGTCAGTCCTAAATACAAGTAATTCTGCCATGAATGTTGAGGGATATCGTCATTCACGTTAATGAACAAGACAAACGTGAAGTAATGAAGATGTAGGTCAGAACCTCACTCATTAATCATTACTGGTGTTGGTGACTTCTTTGCTGAGGCAGATAATAGATTTTGAATACTGATGGAGTACTTCCTTAATTTTTTGTGTTATTGACAATGTATCTGCCACAGGCCTGACACGTTTTTAGTATAGTCTGTTACCAACACTCTCTCCATTGCATCCTTAAGTGTAGACAGCCTACAAAACAATCAATCAAGCCCTCATGCACAGCATTTGTCCATTTTCAGGGTGGAAATACTCTTACCCTGACTCATTTCAAGCTACCAACATGAGGTCACTGAACAGAGTTGGAAAGAGATGCGCAGTGCCTCACCATTATGATGGTATTGCCACGATATGGATACAATAGATGTCATAGCTTCAGAAGCGTAGATACTAAGAAATACAGTAAATATTTAGAAAGCAATTACTTTTGAAACCTTACGTTCATTTAAACGTTACATATTTAATTGTAAGTTAATATAATTTATTTTTTTAGTAATGGCCCTGTTTAGAGTAGAAAAGTGGTTGCCAGGGGCTGGGGGATGGGGACATAGGAAGAGGTTGGTAAAAAGGTATTATAAACTTCCAGTTGTAAGATGAATGAGGTGTGAGGATCAAATATATAACACGGTGACTGTAGTTGATAACACTGTATTTTGAAATTGAAATTCACTAAGAGAAGTTAAATTTTCTCACCAAAAAAAAATATGTGAGCTGATGGATATATTGATTTTTTTTTTTTTTTTTTAGTGTTTATTTTCTTTTGAGAGAGACAGAGACAGAGCATGAGCCAGGGAGGGGCAGAGAGGGACAGAGACACAGAATCCCAAGCTGGCTCCAGGCTGTGAGCTGTCAGCACAGAGCCCAATGCGGGTCTTGAACTCACAACTGCGAGATTACGACCTGAGCCAAAGTCAGATGCTTAACCAACTGAGCCACTCAGGTGCCCCACATGATGGATATATTACTAACTGGATGCAGGGAGGAAATCCTTCTGCAATGGGTCCAGACAGAAAGTCATGACATTGCATACTTTAAATACCTTGCAATCTTATTTGTCAATTATACCTCAGTAAAGCTGAAAAAAAATGTATTTGTTGGTGTTGTTTTTAAACAAAGTGTTTAAAACCTGGCTCTTAAAATTCGTGAAAATTTATCCCTTGACTCTCACAAGCCAGTATGAGCTGGCCTGAGCACACTACTGGGCCCTTCCCTTTACCTATTTTCCTCTGACCAGTTTCAAATCACTTTCCCAGTTCAAGCCCTACCCCACCCCACCCCCCTTTTTCTTTTCACATTTGAGGAAAATAAGGTACTTCACGTTGCTTCCAAGATCGCCACCCTCCCCACCCTATCATTGTTTCTGAAACTTTATTTCCTTTGACACTAAATCTTCAAGACTTTGATAAAATCATTTGGGGAAATAATGTGTTCCCCTTTGGGAAGCGATCTTGCATATTTAACACACTAAATGCTGTGAGAAGTCCAGCAGTAACTGGACTATGGAATACAATTTGCTGTATTTACAGCTGAGGGTATCCAAATATAGAAACATTCCCAGGGCTTTGAATTCTTTCCTCTATACCAGCCAGGGGAAGTTCATTCTGGTTATATCCTTACACCGGTGATAAATGCTTTGAGGCATCGATAATAACAATACTTGTTTTGTCCTCACCTTGTGCCAGGCACTGTTGTAAGGGACTTACAAAGATTAACTCATTAAATCTTCACAGAACTCCTTAAGGTAGGAACTGTGGTTATTGCTATATTACATGTGAGAAAATTGAAACAGAGATAGATTAAGTAAACTACCCAAGGTCATTCAGCTAGCAAGTGTCAGAGTTTGGAATCAAACCTAATAAAATGTCTCCAGAGTTCATGCTCTGAAACATCACCCTATACTGCCCTTCTGAACAATTTCAGTACAACTTGAATTTTAAAGTTCATTTTAAATTCTTCCTTTTGATGGAATTTCAAGGCTTCTTATTTGTATGTCAGGGTTTTAGCCCCTTTACATAGGAACTAAGTTTGGAAAAGCTGCACATGGGAGCTATTAACAATGGGCAAAGTACTTAGAACAAAATACAGAGTATTTATTGCTGTGCATTTAAAATGTTTAATGATATTTGGGGTTTAATATTTAATTTTGGATAAAGTAAGATGCATTTAATGTAAAAACATCATCATCATCAATAGTTGGGTGATTACTATGAGACAGGAGTTGTGACAGGCCACTAGTATGTTGTCTCAATGAAGGTAGTGGCTTGTCTGGCCAGTTCCCTGCTAAATACTGAGCACTGATATCATGCCTGGCATACAGAGGACATATAATCCACAATATACATGTCTTATTTCCTCTAATCCTCAATACTCTCCTAAAGAAAGTATTATTAACATCACTGCAGATGAGAAAACTTAAGATATTTGCCCAATGTTACCTAATTGGTTAAGTCAGCCAGGATTCAAAACCAGGTCATCCGATTTCAGAATTTCTGCTATTAATGAATACATCATGCAGCCATAAATCTATAAAGCAAGATATAAATATAACGAGAAACAGTATAACAAAGTCTTTTATAAGCAGAGTACCGTGACAGTGGCTTAAATGCAGCATTCGGTGATTGTTTAACAAGAATTCTTCAAAGTGTAAGTGGTCACTTAGATAAATCTCTTTGTAATTCGACAAGCATCTTGTCCTTCTACTCTGGAAAATGTTAGAGGCTATGAAAAGAGTTTTTTAATCTTAATAGACTCAGCAAACACAGATGAGATCAGGTAATTTTTGATGGGCAGGAATTTAAAGTAGTTATCTGCCCAGTTTGTGTGTTCCCGTGACTCATTGAAATGTACATATTTGATATTCACTAATGATATTTGCTGCATCTTCCCACTGCAGGTGAAATCTTCAAGGCTCCACCTTACTATTTTGTTCTTGTGCATTTTGCATGAGCTCAGAGTGTAGTTAAATTAAGTGGCTACTATTAAATTTCTCAAGTATGGCTCTTTATCCACACCCATTCATTTCACCTGTACCCACTTAAAAAGATAATGAATGGATTTGGTGTGCTCACTGTGACAGCTTAATTATCTTAAAGACAAGCATATTTTAAACTTATGATGAAAGTAAATTCCTCTGATAAGAACGTTCTAAATCCATTTTTACTAGAAATAGTTATAAGGGAGAAGTGTAACATGGGTGACTTCAAGGAGATGATGGATTAGAGGGGAAAAGAGGTGAAAAAAGTCAAGGGTGTAGAAACACAAAATGGTGATTACTATGATATACGTTGATTTGACAGAATAATAGAATCACCGATCTCAAGAGTTGGAAGGGATCTCAAAGGACAGCTGGAGCAGTGCCCAACCTCCAGGCGGGTATATTATCCTCATTTCACAGATGTGGCAAGGAGGCTCGGAAAGGTTACATAATCTGCCCGAGGCCAATAGCTAATACGTGGCAGGGAAGGCACTAGAAGTAGGTATTGTAGTTTCTCTTGAATTGCCTTCTCTCTTAAACTAGGCTGAAAGCCTTTGGTGCTTTATTATTTGGAAGTAAAAAATATCTTTCCCTTGAAAGACCCCCAGGAATCAGCTACAGGGAGACTCCCAGATGGTTCTCCGGGGAAGACTTTTTACATTTAAGATGTAGAAAACCCCCAATAGAAATATGGTAAGACAGAAAAAGCCTGTAAGATTAGCCCAGGAAGAGTTTTTCAGGTGTAATGAGCCCATCCTTGGACGTCTCAGGAAAGATGGAGTACTAATAGGCAGGAGGGAAACGCAATAAACCCACTAAGCACAACAAACCAAATAACCACGTGGCTGTTGGTTTAGAGCTAAATATAAACAAAGCAGCAGATGGGTAGGAATACTGATACACGAAAGTGCAAAGCACTTGGAACCCCCAGGTTTAATTCACATGACTATTACATAGAATATTATTAAGAGTTTGTATTCAAAGGCCCCCCTAGATCTCAGTTAAGATTCAGGAAGTGTGTATTTGACAAACATCCTAGGTGATTCTAATGCAGGTAGTCACTGATTTCACTTGAAGAACTTTTGTGAACTAGAATGGTGCTTCTCAAATTCCAATATGATTACAAATCACTCAGGCAGGAAGTTAAGCGCAGATTCTGATTCAGTATATCGGTGAGTGAAGTCGAAGATTCTGTTTATCTAACAAGCTCCCAGGAGATACCTATGCTGCTGGTTCACAGAGCACATTTTGAATACCAAAGAACAAGAATACTGATATGTAATCAAGTAATGATGTAACTGTTTAACAGAAGAGATTAATGGCGGGGCGCCTGGCTGGCTCAGTTGGTAGAGCATGTGACTGTTGATCTTGGGGTCATGCGTTTGAGCCCCAAGTTGGGTGTAGAGCTTACTAAAAAATAGAAAGATTGATGGCAATTTAATAGATGGATAAAAAAAATATTTGTCTACTATGAAAATTATTTTCCTTTAACATATCTGTGTATCTGGTGAAAAAGGAAGATCATGAAAGAAATGCTGATAGTACTAAGTTTTTGTTGATATTTAACTGGTAGTAGTAAAATTAAAAAAAAAAAATCCGAGCTCTAATCTGACTCTGATACCAGCTGTGTGAAACCTCCATCAGTAAGAGAAAAAAACAATATGCAGGTAACATTTTAAAAAGATTTCATGGGGCGCCTGGGTGGCTCAATAGGTTAAGGGTCTGATTTCGGCTCAGCTCATAATCTCACAGTTCATGAGTTTGAGCCCCATGTCAGGCTCTGTGCTGACAGCTCCGAAGCATGGAGCCTGCTTCGGGTTCTGTGTCTCTGTCTCTCTCTGCCCCTCCCTGACTCACTATCTGTCTCTCTCAACAATTAATACATGTTAAGGAAAAAAAAGATCACAATTTATAAGCTCCAGTATACCTAAACTTGCACAGTAACAAGACATCAATACCAGCTGCTAATGATGGGCTGTGTCATTTCTGGCAAGAGATCTTTATCTTTTTCTCTCCACTCCTAAACCCATATGAGTGCAACGGAATAAAAGTCATGTTACTCCAGTTTATTAAAAATACTCAAATTATTATTGTTAGTAATGTAACCTAAATAAAGCTGAGCCTCCCTGTGGCTCTTCCTCTGCATGGAATCACATTCAGAGAAACATCAGCATTCTAAATAATTGGGGAACAATTTAATCTCCACTTCTCTAGAAAATGCCCCCCCAAAAGCTACATTTATGAAGCACAGGAAATATCCTTAAAATAAACCCTTTTTCCTTATCTCTATTACTATCAATTTTTCCAAAACATCCACAGAAGCTCCTGTCTCCCCTCTCATCTTCTCCTCAAAGGCTCTCATAAACCCACTCTGATTAACTTCTTATCTCTCGCTTCCCTGAAGCCTGGCTCAGTTTTTTATCATGTAGATTAACTCTGTTTCTCTTTCTTCTATTAATTTTTAAATTCCCTCTTTACCCTCATTCTGTAAGACAATGGGGCAGGGGTTCCAAAAGCTGACTCAGTGAGGGAGAAGCCTTTCTCTTTAGAAGTGGGGGCAGAGGGAAAGGGAGGGAACAATTTTATAAATCTTATAGCTTAATTTTTTTGATTCTTGTCATAGTAACAAATTATTTGCCATGTACCTCCCAAGTGATCTTGACACATTGCTTGAGAACTTATGCTGTATTCCATCACCATGTAAATTTTCTATGACTCTGAGGCCATGTGAAAAAACTAATGTTAAGTAGATTTATATTCCACCCAGGTAATTTCCAATATTCTTAAGGGGAATTGTTAGTTTCCCAATCTATTGGTTTGCTCGTCACTCCCTCTTCCCCCCAAAATCTAAGGACAACTTTTATTTATTTACTTTTTAATTGTTTTTAGTTTATTCATTTTTTGAGAGAGAGGGAGAGACAGAGCACGAGCAGGGGAGGGGCAGAGAGAGAGAGGGAAACACAGAATCTGAAGCAGACTCCAGGTTCTGAGCTGTAAGCGCAAAGCCTGACGTGGGGCTCGAACTCACACATGAACCACCAGATCATGACCTGAGCCGAAGTCAGCCAGCCACTTAACCGACTGAGCCACCCAGGCGCCCCTCTAAGAACAACTTTTAAAACATGCCTCATTTTAATTCACTTTGAACAAAGACATAGTATACAAAACTTTTATTTTGTGAAAAAGGGCTCAATATTTCAAGGATATTTTTAGTCAGGAGGAAGAGTGATTTTTCTGGTTTGGAGCAGACACTACACATCACTTTGGTAATAGCAGCTGTTGGGACTTAGATCAGAATAGTATTATGAATTTTGAAGTCATTAGTTATCTTTTTGATAAGTGGGATTATTACTGCTATGCTGTCGATAATTTAACTCGATTATAAAGATGATGCATAGTTTAACATGAATAGACAAAACAGAAACCGTTACTCAAAGATTCACTTAAAATTTCAAAGGACTAGCCAATCTAATCAATGACACACCATCCAATCTAATCAATGATACACGTCCTCTATATGAAAGGTACAGAAATTGACTAACAGACATGAGGGATGAACCAGAAATTGTTGACTATTTTCAAATGCCAGTTCAAAGACTGTATGCTAGTCTGAGGTTTTGATAAGAAAGTCATCCTGGCTATAACACGTGCTTGGCAGACTTTTGATACAAAAGACTATTTTTAAGTGCTTGGAGTCAAGTAAATTGAGCACATTTCCAGTAATTCTAGAGATCTGGATCCTCTGACATTCTGACCACTCAATCTAGATCAGCTAAAAGCCAATGCTTAACAGTAGTTCTTTTCCAAAATAATTTCAATTTTGGAAGCATAGGTAAAAGTTTTAAGGTGATTTGATTCTAAAGTAGATTTTTATTTATCCAAGCAAGGAAAACACCCAGTGCACCTTTGTTTAAGAACTCCGATTAGGTCCACATTTTGGAGTCATAGTGTTTGAAAGGTGTGTGCTGACATAGTTATTGTATCTACACTATGAGCAGAATCTGTTGGTTACATTGGCAGTTTTGATCTGGGCTTAATCTAGATTTCCTGGATATAATTCCCATAAGAACACATGAATGTGTATATTCATTTGATAGACACAGTAGCTCAGTTTTCTAAGAGACATTCACAGGGAGACAAATGCGAAACAAGAGAGCTCTGGCAGACAAAGGCAGTTGATGCATAATCCTCCCTGAGCTACTGAGAGACCTGTGCTTTTGAGCCAGATTTTAACCCTCCCACTTCCGGTTTGCTTCTCCTGCTTCTTCCGGAACAGCAGTCATAATCCCCACCATAAGGAAAGAGATTATTATAAACTCCCTGTTGGAGCATGTATGGAGCCATTGGAAAGCAAATAAGCAGAGGAAAGGGCAAAAATTAAGGTCGTAGGTGCCTGTGATGGTTAATTTTGGGTCAATTTGGCTAGGCCATGGTACTCAGATATTCGGTCTAGATCTTTCTGTGAACGTATGTTTTAGATGAGATTAATATTTAAATCAGTAGACTGAGTAAAAAGATTAACCTCCATAATGTGAGTGGGCCTCATCCAATCAGTTGAAGGGTTTAACAGAAAAAGACTGACCACCTGGGAAGAAGAGGTGATTCTGCCAACCAAACCATCTTTGAACTCAAACTACAACTCTTCCCTGGGTCTCCAGCCTAGAGTCTGCTCTGCAGATTTTGGACTTGCCAGCCTCCATAATCACATGAGCTAATTCCTTAAAGTACATCCCCCCGTCCCCACATACATATATAGAGAAACTTTGGATAGAAAGTCTACTTAGTAATCATTTTTCTAAGTTTATTTATTTATTTTGACAGAAGGAGGGTGAGTGAGAGAGAGAGAGCACACATGCGCACGAGTCGGGGAGGGGCAGAGAGAGAATCCCAAGCAGGCTCCAAGCCATCAGTGGGAAGCCCGACGCAGGGCTCAAACTCACGAACTGTGAGATCATGACCTGAGCCGACATCAAGAGTCAGACGCTCAACTGACTGAGCCACCCAGGTGCCCCGAGAAAGCCTATTTTAAAATGCTTAAATATATAAAGGCAGCACACACACACACACACACACACACACACACACACACACATCCTGTTGGTCTGTTTCTCTGGAGAACCCTGACTAATACAGTACTGATAGAAAAATCTAAGTTACAAAAATGAAAGACTCATATAGTTAATATATCACTGCAATAAAACTAGCTAGGCCAGAATAAATCCTCAATCCTGGCTGCTATCCTGGGAAGTATGAAAAATATGTTGATGCCTGGGCCCCTGGCCCAAGATTGTAACTTAATAGATCTGGGTAGGATCCAGGCATCAGTATATTTAAAGAGCTCCCCATTTCCCTAAGTAATTCTAATCTATGCCAACGTGCTAGAACCCTGAAATAGAAGAATGGTAATACCTTAGGCTATTCATAAAAAAATATATAGAAAAATACACACCACTTGTATTTTTGTAACTAAATGTTCTACATAATACCATTCATTAATTTACTCATTTAAAAATATTAAGCAGAGATTATGTACTAGACTCGGGGCTAGGGTTTGAATGGCAAAAAGTTCAGTAAAACTAGGTGTCTGGCTTTTAGGTGGGATAGACAGATACTAAAACAACCTACAACAAGCATGAGCTAAGTTTACCTTTTAAGCAAATATTTACTGAGCACTTATTGGGTGCTGGAACTATATATATGGGATTTTTAAAATATCCTTACAATAACCCTCTAAGAGAAACATTATCCCACAGTTAGTAAATGATAGAATTAAGCTCTGAACCCAGGCAATCTGACTTTGGCATCTGTGCTCTTAATCAATACACTACAATCCCAGAAACCAAGATATCCTCAAGAAAGTTTAGCAGAGAAAGCCATTAGTACGTTCCACAAAGAACACAGAAATAACTCTTAGAATGGCACCTTCATGTACTCCCACAATGTTAGAACACTGAACAGGGTATCTGAGAACCCCAAAAAGCCCTGTAATATTTGTGGCATCTCTATGCTAAGCCCCCAAAAAATAAAGTTGAGCTTTATGAAGGCACACAGTATGAAGCTTTGTGGATTGTACGATATAAAAGTTGCAGAAGACCTTGGAGGTAACTTAACCTAAGTGTCTCAGTTTCATATGTGGAGACTGATGTTCAAAGTTGTTGAGTTAATTAAGACTACCCAATGAGTTAGCAGCAGAGGTGGGAGAAGAATTCAGATCTCACTCTTGGTTTTATTCTTGCCACAAGCTCACGTTCCTGTGGCTGGTCCCCTAGTACATTTGGTACATGACAACCCACCTCCCTCATTGGTTCAATCAGTCTGATTCCTGGAAATTTCAAATTAAGACAAACGGAGAGAAGTTTTTTCCCCTTTGTGTGTGTGTGTGTGGGGGGGGGGAGGGGGTAGTTGGAAGCCGTCTTCGTAAAATATAAGCATTGAAGCTGCAGTCTGGGAATTTTCCACAACAGGGAAACTTCGAGTCATACCAGCTGCTGTAAAAGATAAATCCCCAAATCTCAGTAGCTTAATGAAATGGAATAGAACTAAACAGGATAGGGGCATCTGGGTGGCTCAGTCGGTTAAGTGTCCGACTTCGCCTCAGGTCATGATCTAACAGTTCGTGGGTTCGAGCCCTGCACTGGGCTCTGTGCTGAACGCTTGTTCAGAGCCTGGAGGCTGCTTCGGATTCTGCGTCTCCTTCTCTCTCTGCCCCTCCTCCGCTCGTGCTCTGCCTCACTCTGTCTCTCAAAAATAAATAAGTGTAAAAAAAAAAAAACTTTAAAAAAAGAACGAAACAGGATAGAACTTCATTTCTCAGTCACATCAAGTCCACGGTGGTTGGGTGGAGGGGATGAGAGCAAGAGGGATGGGCACCAAGCTCCTTTTATCTTGTGGCTTCCACCTTCCTCCAGGGTCTCAGTCTTCTACATTCTGCCAGCAGATGGAGAGAGAGAATAAATAGAGAATTGCATAGGCGTTTCCTATGGGCCACGCTTTGAAGTGGAAGCCAGAAGTGAGCTCCGCGGCCACACCTAATGGGAGGTCGAGTCCCGCTGTGCCTCCGAAGAAAAGAAAATGAATTTGCTGAGCAACCAGCCAGTGTCTGCCATACAAAGGAAACCAGTCCATGGAGAACAAGAGGAACGAGCAGATGGACTGAGAAAGAGAGATGAAGGAGAGAGAAAAATTTTAGGGCTTTCCAGATTTTGCTACCGGTCCCTTTCTGAGACCCCACCGCATCCCTGCGGCTGGATAGGCGAGACATCCGGCATCCCCATCATTCCCCGATTCTGCTGAAGCTAGCTGATGTCTGCTTCTGTCGTTGACGTCCAAAACAACCCTAACAAATGTTCACACTCAGAAGGATTGTAACAACTTGTACAAAACATATGCCTTCAAAATCGCACCCCCATCTCCAACAGTGTACTGAGTTTCACTTCCTTATATCCATTTCCATAATGGCATTAGCAGCCTGGAGATTAGTATTTACAATTGTACTAAAGCCCTTCATACAGATGCTGCAGCTGAAGTCAGCCGTAAAAAAAAAAAAAAAAAAAAAAAAAAAAAAAAAAAAGCAAACCAAGACAGCGCGAGCAAGCTGCGCCGGAAAGAGTTGATTATTATATCACACGCATTGATTTATAGGCTCAGTTTGCCTTTACCTAAATGTCTAGTTATTTAACAGCTGTTATGAATCAGCCGGATAGAGGATTAAGAAGAGGTGGGGGTGGGGGGAAAGTAGGTGAAAAAATGCTTTAATCTTTTGCTACAATAGAGGAACAAGTTGAGTCAGGTCCCATCTAGTAATTTTGGCTCTCTGAGGCTTCTTAAAGGGGAGCGTTGTTCGGCTGGGAGGTGAACAGCTTAGCGTAAGACCACCGGCCAGCGTTCGCATTAACCCTGTCAACGAGCGAGCGAGCCACGCAGCGTATGCGTGAGAAAACAAGAGAGCGATAAACGTGGGGGAGTGGCCAGCTGGGTCAAAACAGTTCCAACTGGGCTTTGGCCTTAAGTAGACGACTTACTCTAGAAGTTTGGGTGAGAACGCGAGGATTTAATAAGATGTAATACAAGGTGACACATAGGTTGCCAGACAGAAATCGAGACAGCATTCGGTGGGGGTGGCTCCTTAGCCGATTGTGTTCCGTCTTGACGTCAGGCTTGGACGAGAGTCAGGACGGATTTGCCGAGTGCAGGTATCTCTTGGCAAGAATTTCTTTTACTCAGGAGCTTTGTGAAGGCAAAAAGGCACTTGCTGGGGATGTCTGAAACCCTCCTCTGAGATGAGACAGAGGTAAAAATTACTCTGTGTTCTGCACGCTAGGGGGGTACATCAGCTGGGGGCTGAGGTGGCTATCTCCTCTTCGTCCTCCTCCTCATCCTCCTCGTCCTCGTCCTCCTCGGCACTAAGGATGATTCTTACAGTCCACCCAGGGAAAGAGATGCTGTGTAAGGTCCTCTTCTGTGTACCAACTTGCTCTTGCCTTACTCACTTTGGTCTGTGCTCAGATGTTTGTCTTGCTCGAACCTTGGCCTAAAGCATTCAACTTACCCAAAGTACAATGTCTTGATTGTTTCCTGCTTGGTTTCCAGTAAGTTTTGCCTCTCTTTAAAATGCTCTGCACGTTCGTTGCTCTAGCTTTTTTACCTGAACTTGGACACAACCCTCCCCTCTTCCTCCCTCCTACCCCACGCGCTGGCAATGGTTTTGTTCCATTTGGAGGCCAAAAAAATGGTTTCTGTACCGACTCATCTACCCCCTCCCCACTCCCAGTCCCTGCCGCGTATCAGAAGCTCTGCGCCTGCCATTTTATCACTTTATGGTAAACGTTGAGCAGGATGGGGTTTAAAAACAATTTTTTTTTAATGTTTATTTCTTTTTGAGAGAGATAGAGACAGAATGCGAGTGGGTTAGGGGCAGAGAGAGAGGGAGACACAGAATCCGAAGCAGGTTCCAGGCTCTGAGCTGTCAGCACAGAGCCTGACACGGGGCTCAAACTCATGAGCTGTGAGATCGTGACCTGAGCCGAATTCGGACGTTCAACCGACTGAGTCACCCAGGTGCCCCAAGCGGGATAGGGTTTTAGAAAAGAACACCAGCACTACCACTACTGAAATTATCACCAGTGCCTACATCCACTGCATTTCGTAAGTTTCTTTACAGCCACCTGATGAAAATATTTGCTAACATGTTCCTATATGAATGATCCCAGTGAAAACACCAAACACCCAGACCTGAGAAGGGGGTGATTGTTTGCTTTGCCCAGAAGCACACAGCAGGTGGTACACACTTCTTCTCACGCTGCCTCCACATCGAGACACAGAAAAAGAGAAAACTTTCGGTCTGAGGGGGTACCCCAGGCCCTGAGTCTTTGAGTGAAAAAGTGTTGTTGCAAGAGCAATATGAACTACACCTGCACCTTCAATTAGTTTGTTCTCTAGCCCCAGGGCCTTTGTACAGGCTGTTTGAGCAAGATACAAACATTGGAGCACCGACCAAATTGGAGCAAGTCAGGGCACAGAAATGCTCCTCCTCACTTCATGCTGGTTAAATCTCAGCACGTTCAAATCCTTTTCTGACCTCCTGACTTGGCCGATACCACAATTACGTCCTCTCGGAGCTCCATGTACCTCTCCTGCATAGCCCTATGACTCTCGTAATTATTTGTGCTATACTCTTCGATTATGGTTTATCGCTTTCATGAGACTGTCAGCCCTATCAGAGCAGGGACTATGGTTGTGCTCTTGGATCCCCCATTATAGCACTGTGCTAAGCCTCCCGGAGGAGCTCAAGAAGTGTTTGTGAAACGAATGCATAACCAGTTGCTTTTGGATCCATGATATGAGGTTACTACTAAGTCCTAGAATCCAGAAAGCAAATAATCATAGAGACATGCAGTCAAGCATACTGCATCTGCTAAGATGTTCACGATGTGAATAAACAGGAAAAGGGCGCAGCCCAAAGATATTTCTCACCTGATGTTTCGTCAAAACGTGATCCCAGGTAAAGGAAGGGTAGAGGCTGGAGTGAATTGAGAATGATTTTCCAAAGCAAGCCCCGGCGGCAGGCAGTCCTGCTGAAACCAGAGGACTACACCCCCAGCCCCCCTCCAGCCTCTGACGTCTATGAAACCCGTGACAAGGCCTTTATTAGGCACCAAGACGTTTCTTCTCTTCCCAAAGTGTCTGTGTTTTTATAGAGCTAGCTGTCCCGATTGTTTTGTGTTGTTCATGCCCCTAAAAAGCGATTTGGAAATTGAATTTCTGACAGACTACCTTCTAAATCCACCAGGAAGAGTGCTTCTTAACTTGGGATTCATGCCAAAACATCACAGTCTATTTCATAAGATTAGGTCCAAAATGTGGTTTATGTGTCAATGTGTGGGTTTTTTTGAAAGAGAAATTTGGATGGGGCACCTGGGTGGTTCAGTCGGTTAAGCGGCCGACTTCAGCTCAGGTCATGATCTCGCGGTCCGTGAGTTGGAGCCCCGCGTCGGGCTCTGTGCTGACAGCTTAGAGCCTGGAGCCTGTTTCAGATTCTGTGTCTCCCTCTCTCTGACCCTCCCCTGTTCATGCTCTGTCTCTCTCTGTCTCAAAAATAAAACGTTAAAAAAAATTAAAAAAAAAAAAAGAGAAATTTGGAGTTTCTCATAAGATCTTAAGGGAGTTGATAAGTTCAAAGAGTTTTAAAATCCTATTTAAGGGAACACATTGAAAATCTTAGCAAGTTCCCTTGTAAAGCAAAGATTAATTTCTCTATTATATCTGTACCTAGTTAGTGCTGGCATATTATTTCTATATAAATTTATTTTTATAGTCTTAACTTATCAGTATATTATTTATTAGTATTTTATTTTGTACAAAGTGATTAGAATCATTTCTATATGGCATAATTTATCAGCATATTCATGGCTCTGTGGAACTTATATATACAGGGAAATAAAATAAGTCAGCATTTTTTTGCAAAGAAATTCTTAAAAATTTACATTTATGTTTATTAGCAGTTATTTGTTATTGTTATTATTATTACCATCATAACTTAGACCACAGATGATTGGAAATTGAAAACTAGAGTAACTGCTAAGATTTTTTTCAGTAATTAGTACATAAGAGCTATTTTGACTGATTAAAAACTGAAGTAGAACAGTCAGCCTGTGTGATAATCTCATAATACTTTCTAAGCATGCACTTAAGATAATGAGGAAAAAGTGACAATTTTAGTAAGCTTTTTTTGTTGTTTTCTGGTCTGACCTAAAACACATGGACTTATACCAAAAATTTTTAGCAGCATGCCAGGGCTAAGTGAGGAACGTGGCATATATTCCCAGACCAGCAATGTTTACTCCACGTTAAGTAAAATATTCTCCTATTAAAACATATCCCAATGTATTGATGAGCAAATTCTGCATTAATTTTTAATATAGATCATAACTTCAAAGCAATTTTAGTCTCCAGTGAGTCGTTTCTCTTTTATCATCCTCACTTCAGGATCCTGATGAACCTTTGGACACAATATTGGCTGTTAATAACACTCTATACAGAATGTTTTTAAAAAGAAGCACTTTTTCTTATGGCTCACAATGCACAATTAACTTTCTCTAAACATAACTCCTTTTCCTTGTTTGTACATGGAATTCTAGATGAGTGTCATTTTCATGCAATTTTATAGTAATAGATATTTCTAGATTTTTCATATTGATTTCTTGTCCCACACAACTGTTGTCCTACACAACTTGTCCTACACAAGTGTTGATAAGGAAAATGGGGTAGGGATTTTAATTTGTGATCCACATTCAATGCATTCATGCGTTGATCAATGCATTCATGCATTCATGCATTGATCAATGCATTCATGTATTCATGCATTCATGCATTAATCAATGCATTCATGCATTCAATCATTCATGCATTGATAGACATTCTCTCCCCTACATAATTAGAAGAAGTAATCCTCTTTCTCTCCAACATCTAACCTTTGAATACCTTTCTCCTTTTCCACATAAAAGACCATAATCCATCAATAATAGTAAAAATGAAAATGGCTACCATCGATTTAGAATTTACTATGTTTTATGTGCTAAGCTTTTCCATATACATATTTCATTAAGTCCTCACAACCACCTTTTCTAGGGGATGTAATTTTACCTGATAAATGAGGAAACTGAGAGAATGAACTCAAGGGATTTTCCCCAAATGACACAGTTATGGCCAAGAAATTGGGTCTTAAATTCAGCTCTGACACCAAACTCTTTTGATCACTATCTTCTCATCCTATCAATTGTGTGTCTTCAATGTGTCATAGGGAAATTTTTTCTAGAAACCAGCCTGCATGGTATCTTTACACATTATCTTCTTTGTTGGTGGCACTAGGAAAGCAAGAAGTGGGGAATTCTTCAACAAGGAAAACAATATTGTGTTGCACCTGGAATAAGGTAGGTTGACCAGGAAGTGTAGTAGAGGAAGTGGATGCTGGAAGGCAGTACCAACACGTGTAAAGGCACAGAAGGGAAAGTAGGAGTTTGGTGTGCCTGGAGTATAAGGTACATGAGAGAGAAGAAAAAACTGAGGATGAGCTGGATATTTCACCGAAAGTCATAATATCTCTGTAATCATTCTCTCATGACCACGGATACAACTATTAGCTTCAATTAAATTTAACTTGACTTCATTATTTGAAACTGATGACCTTGTTGAACTCAACCTGCTGCCATGCTAACATGTTAAAATATAAGGAAACTAATTAAAAATGTGATGTACTTTGAAATTTCTCATCAACGTAAAATCAGGAAAAGACTGTGAAAAGTAGTCAAATGAAGTATTTTAAAATAAGTTTATCTACTCTCCGCAATAACATACCTAGAAGACAATGGACAGTGGGATCCAATTTGTGTTTGTTGTGTCATCTACTGTGCAGTGGCTAAATGTGAGACCAGCTGAGGGAAAAGGTTGACTCTAGGTTTTGCAGAATTTTCCATCGGAAACAGCTGATTAAAATAAGAAGTGATTGTGTGTGGGGGGGTGGGCTGAACGGGTAAGGGGCACTAAGGAATCTACTCCTGAAATCATTGTTGCACTATATGCTAACTAATTTGGATGTAAATTTAAAATAATAAAAAATAAAATCAGAAAAGAAAGAATGCATGTAAAAATAAAACGTCATCAACATTATATATGCATATACATAAACATGTATAAAAAGGCAAAAATAAAATAAAATAAAATAAAACAAAACAAAATAAAATAAAATAAGAAGTGATCAGGGCGCCTAGGTGTCTCAGTCAGTTGAGCAGCCAACTTTTGGTTTCCGTTTAGGTCAGGATTTCACGGTTTGCGGGTTCAAGCCCCACATTGGGCTCTGTGCTGACAGTCTGCTTGGGATTCTCTCTCTCCCTCTCTCTCTCTGCCCCTCCTCTGCTCATGCTCTCTCTGTCTCTCTTAAATACACAAACTTAAAGAAAAAAGAAGTCATCACATTTGGATTAATTTAACATCAACTGGACTACAATCTTACATACCACCCAGAATATGCCATATTTTATTCAAGTCTAGTTGGTATCCAAACTGGGGCAAAATAGTCAATTAAAAATAATGCCCCCAATTCAACATGGTGGTGAACTTATTGAATGAACAAACGAGTAGGAAACAAATTTGTTAAGAAATGGTAACTTGTGTCTAGAGACACTATAGACAGGGAGAAGGACATCAACTACAGATATGGTAGGAAGCAGCAGTTGTCAATACTGGCTGCATCTGGGAAGCTTTTCCACAAGCATTAAGAAAATGAAAAGTAAAGCAAGTCTGGAAGAAAGTGTTTGCAACACAAAAGACTTTTATCCAGAATATTTAAAAAAAAACCCTGCAATAAATAAATAACAAAGAGATGAAAAACCCAATCTTAGTGCTCAACATCACTCATCATCAGGGAAATACAAATCAAAACCACAATGAGATACCACCTCACACTTGTAATAATGACTAAAATTCACAACTAGGGAAATAACAGATGTTGGGGAGCATGTGGGAAAAGGGGATCCCTTTTGCACTGTTGATGGGAACACAAACTGGTGGGAAAACAGTATGGAAGTTCCTCAAAATCTTAAAAATAGAACTACCCTATGACCCAGCAAGTATTTATCCAAAGGATACAAAAATGCTGATTCAAAGGGGCACACACTCCCCAATGTTTATAGCAGCTCTACCAATAATAGCCAGTTTATGGAAAGAGCCCAAATTTCCATCAACTGATGAATGGATAAAGAAGATGTATTCCATTGTGTGTGTATACACACACACACACACACACACACACACACACATATATACAAGATTTCGCTCTTTTTCATTGCCGAGTAGTATTCCTTACATATATAAGGAAAACTATATATACGATTATATATATAAGAAATACTACTCGGCAATGAAAAAGAACGAAATCTTGTTATTTGCAACGTGGATAGAACTAGAGTGTATTATGCTAAGTAAAATAAGTCAGTCAGAGAGAGACATATGTCATATGAATTCACTCATACGTGGAATTTAAGAAACAAAACAGGTAAACATAGGGAAGGGAAAGAAAAATAAGATAAAAACAGAGAGGGAGGCAAAGCATAAGAGACTTTTCAATACAGAGAACAAAGGGTTGCTGGAGGGGAGATGAAGGGAGATGGGTTAAACGGGTGATGGGCATGAAGAGGGGCCCTTTTAGGGATAAGCACTAGGTATCATATGTAAGGGATGAATTACTAGATTCTACTCCTGAAATCGAAACTACACTGTATGTTAACTAACTTGAATTTAAATTAAAAATAAAATAAAATAAAATGAAATGAAATAAAATAAAATACTTCTACATAAAAAACTAAAATCAAGGAAGCTGAAATTTTCAAAAAACAAGACACAGCCCAATCTTAGAGGAATATGCAAAAAATGAGATATTGCACAAGAGTGAATGGATGAATAGTTAATAAGCACAAGAAAAGATAAATTCAAACTAAAATCACAATGATACCATTTTGTACCAGCTACATGGCAGAAATTAAAGAGCAGTGTGTCGGTCAATAAAAGAATTTGGAGCAACGGGATTCCTCATGCATTTCTGGTGAGACTGTAACATGATACAACCATTTGTAACATGAACCTTATAATACTAAGCCTTCATATATTTTATGATCTAGCAGTTCTGGTCCTTGATATATGCCCAAGAGAAATGGGTACGTGTGCTCACAGAAAGACATGCGCAAGAAAGTTTACAGCAATTTACTCAGTATAGCCCTAAACTGGAAACAATAAAAATTCCCATGAATGGAAAATGCATATACAAATAGTGACATGTTCATCCAGTGGAATGTTACTCAATAGAAAAGAATGAGCAAGAATGCAACTATACAGGTGAATCTCAATTACCAAAATGAAAGAAGCAGACACAAGAGAGTATACACGTGCCATTTATATGAAGTTCAAAGATAGGCAAAACTAATCTACGGTGAAAAAAATGAGAACCATGATTGTTTATGAAGGAAGAAGGTTCCCTGGAAGGGAAGTCATAAAGCTTTCTTTTTTTAATTTTATTTATTTTTTTAAACGTTTATTTATTTTTGAGACAGAGAGAGACAGAGTGCAAGTGGGGGAGGGGCAGAGAGAGAGAGGGAAACACAGATTCTGAAACAGGCTCCAGGCTCTGAGCTGTCAGCACAGAGCCGGACGCGGGGCTCGAACCCACGAACCGTGAGATCATGACCTGAGCCAAAGTCGGACGCTTAACCAACTGAGCCACCCAGGTGCCCCCAGCTTTCTGTGTTGATGAAAACATTTTGTATCTTGGTTGGGGTGGTACTTCCGAAAATACATTTGTGTACACCCCAAACTCACTGATTTATATTGATCTGCATGTTTCATTCTGTGTTAATTACTTCAGTTAAAAAAAATCTAGCCCCCTAAAATTCATATTGAAGTCTTAACATCCAGCATGATTGTACGAGGAGGGGATAAAGACTAAATGAGGCCGTAAGAGTAGGGCCCTAATCTTATAGGGCTGGTGCCCTAATAGGAAGAGCCACCGGAACTCACTCTCTCGACCATGTGAGGACACAGTGAGAAGGTGGCCTTCTACAAGCCAGGGACAGAACTCTCATCAGACAATGAGTTATCGGAAACTGGCACCTTGATGTTGGACTTCTCAGCCTCCAGAATTGTGACACCATAAATTTCTGTTGTTTAAACCATCTAGTCTATGGTATTTTCTGATGGCAGCCTAAGCAGACTGATGCAATTGCCATGCTTCGAAATGAAGACTTAAATTGCCACATCAGCAAACAAAAGCATTGCTAGCTATATTTGATTTCATATATCATGTTAGAGCCCTCACATTTCTACTCACTAAATAAGTGAATTTGATTTTGCATTGTAACCTAGGTTTTGATTCAACAACTTACTCTATTTTCTAAGTGTTGATGACTCAGAAGATTTTAACTGAGTAATAAAGCACATTTTAAATATGCTCATATGTGGCCAGCATTTAAAATTCAGCTGCATTCACAGGTGTTTTACTGAACTCAAATGGCCTTTCCTGAATTCAATAGAAACACATTCCAGATTATAAGACAACAGTGATTCGATAGTTAAATATAATTTCAATGGTAACTGCACAAACCAAAGAGGTTTCCTCCTTGAAAGAAAATTAATTTTTGTGGACGTTGAAAGTTTGGCTTCACTTTTCAATGTAGAACAAACTGATATCTATCAAAACCCCATCTTTATTTTCCCTCAATAGATATTAATTAAAATTGGGACTTATGGTGTAGTTAGTTTCTTTGCTTGAATAGTTTTTTAGTGTCAACAGAATCTTCCAATTTTCAGGACTGAGTCAATATAAATTAATGATACAGCCATAATTAGCAGTAGATACACTTCAACGGAAAAATCATGGTTTTGTATTATTGGCTTAGATGAAAAAAGTTTGCATTGCTATCAACTTCCAGCTAGAGGATCTCTCTAACATTTCATCAGTGTCAAAATTGAGTTAGAAAAGCAATAGTATTATTTAAAAATCAGTATGATTTCATCTTTTTTTCAAAAGGGCCTCAAATTTTCAAGGAGCATAAAGAGCCCTTAAAACATTGCATTCTGATGGAACAGAAACCTTAAGGTCACTTTTCAGCTGAAAGTTAAAACAATGTTTGGAGTTTAATTTTTACTTCATTAATTGGTTAATGAAGTCTGTATCTTTTATTTATTTCAAAGATTTTCTTTGTAAGTAATCTCTACACCCAATGTGAGGCTCGAACTCACAACCCTGAGGTCAAGTGTAGCACTCTCTATCCACTGAGCCAGCCGGGCGCCCCTTGTCTATATCTTTTAAATTGAGTATGTTGTATATGCAAGATACCACCCTCAGTGGTTTAGAAAAAAATGAAGGACAAAGTAGACAGTCTAGTGAGCGTGTAATGTGGGGAAATAAAACATATACACGAATAGCCAGAATATTATTTGATGATTTAGACAGAATTTTGTGAGTTCAGAGAAAGAAGGGATTCCTTTCAGGTGGGAGAATCAGGGAAGATTTCTTAAATGGAAAAGAGAGAATTTGAGCATAGCATTTTGACTTGATTATAATTTAGACATGTCATTTCATGGAGAGCAATTGAAGGTGCTCATTGCCAGTGACCTTTCCCTACAAGTACCTTCACACATCAGCTCTTCTGGGCCTTGTCATCCTCTGCACAGACAGCCTACCGCTGAAATACCTTAAAATCTAATATTCTGTCTTCCCATATAATCTCCAGTTCACCGAGTGAGCTTCTGCCTTCGTTTTCATCACTGCTTTGCTGTCATTGGTATCTCCAGGTGTTGGGGCATCTGGGTGGTTCAGTTGGTTGAGTGGCCAACATCAGCTCAAGTCATGATCTCACCGCTTGTGAGTTCCAGCCCCACGTCGGGCTCTGTGCTGACAGCTCAGAGCCTGGAGCCTGCTTCAGATTCTGTGTCTCCCTCTCTCCCTTCCCCTCCCCTGCTCGTGCTCTGTCTGTCTCTCTCCCTCAAAAATAAATAAACATTAAATACACTAAATGGAACAACTTTGGAACTGAATGACTCAAAGTCTAAGCTCAACCACCTATCGCTGGAAGCCTCTGCTAGGTTACTTTTTTTTTTTTTTTAATTTTTTTTTTTCAACGTTTATTTATTTTTGGGACAGAGAGAGACAGAGCATGAATGGGGGAGGGGCAGAGAGAGAGGGAGACACAGAATCGGAAACAGGCTCCAGGCTCTGAGCCATCAGCCCAGAGCCTGACGCGGGGCTCGAACCCACTGACCGCGAGATCGTGACCTGGCTGAAGTCCGACGCTCAATCGACTGCGCCACCCAGGCGCCCCGCTAGGTTACTTATTTATTCTGATCCTTGGCCTCCTCGATTTAAAAGTGGTGTTACTGACCGTTCCGATATGACAGGCCAATTGAGCATGTCCAAGTAGATAACATAGAAGAAGATCACGCCACAGTAGCTGGGTTAAATAACAGTGTTAGCTCTCTTGCGTTAAAACTTTTATTGCTGTTTATCCCGGAATCAATGCTAGGGATTACCACATTTATTTTTTCAGCCATTCCCCTCTTCTTGGCCAGACCACCTTTTCAACTGCTGATCCAACTTCTCCCCTTGTGTTCCAGCAATGGCTAGTATTCATTCAGTCAACCAACAGTATTTATTGAGCGTTGGCTATGCCCTGTAAATCAAGTAGTCTAGGGGAGGTGCAGACATAAAACAGGCAATATCGTATCGTATGATCCATGCGACAATAGGGTAACTTTATGGGAGGGGGATAATTAACCAGTCTTGGGAACGGGGATCAGGGTCTCTAACTTTAACCCCATTCTGGCCCCTACCACACCCCTGGAACATGTTAGGTGCTTAATAAACATGTGTTGCCCTAAGTGGCATCCAAACTGGAATTTAAGGATGAACATGTATTATGAAGGGATTCAGAGACTAAGGGATTCAAAGACTAAGAACCGTATAAAGTTTTTGAAGTCGCGTGGGACCATGGAGTATACGTGTGAGCAGACGAGATAGGTGCCATTCCTGGCTGGCCCTGAGCATAGTACCCTGGTGTGGTGTGCGTGGAATTTCAGTAAGACTCAAAGCAAGTAGAAGGTAAGTGTATTATATCTATGACTATGTAAGCTTTCTTTTCAAACCAGAATTTCCTCTGCGTGCAAAAAAAAAAAAAAAAAAAAATGGCAATGGTAGTCAAAGAAGCTCAAAAGAACCAAGGAACCTATCACATGCTTCCACACTCATGTTATTCCCGGGTATTAGCCCACCTGTAGTATACTAACATAGAAGAAAAGGGAAAGGTAGGGAAACCCATCGTTCCTTTTCTTGAAAGTCCTCCGTTACTTATCAGTAAGCTGAAGAGAGAGAGTGTTGGTAGAATGTGTGTGTATTGAGGAGTAACATGAAACAGCTGAGTTCTTTTGGGGGCAATATTTTCACTGTTCTGGTAAGAAGGAAGTATGTAGGCATGGTCAAGTTAAATATTACCGTATTTACACTTCAAAGGTGTATTGCTCACTATAGAGATGAATTGCAAAATTCATGCTAATAATTTAAATTAATTTTTCTTTACTTAGAACAACAGTAAATAGGGGCGCCTGGGTGGCTCAGTTGGTAAAGCGTCCGACTTCGGCTCAGGTCATGATCTTGCGGTTTGGGAGTTCAGGTCCCACGTCAGGCTCTGTGCTGACAGCTCGGAGCCTGGAGCCCGCTTCAGATTCTGTGTCTCCCCCTCTCTCTACTCCTCCCATGCTCATGCTCTGTCTCTGTCTCTCAATAATAAATAAATGTTAAGAAAAAAAAAGGAACAACAGTAAATAACAAATAAAAGCAGCATAGCACGTGGAGAGAGAGACTCAGAGGGAAAAAAAATAACACCGTATGTTTTAGTACCTTCAGTGGCACTTTTTCCTTTCTTTTGAAAGGAAAGGCACCGGGCCCTGCAAATTATGTAGCTAACCCTGCCCTCCGCTAATAAATAAATGGCCAAGCCACAAGTGGATCCTAAGTTTTCTGCATCTAAACGACGCACCAAACCACACTTCTTTCTGCGACACTCACTGCACAGTGTTAGGTCAAGGAAGTCTGCGTGCCATTCACTATTTCCGACGCAGTGGAAATGCCTCTTTGAGGGAAGAAACCACCCAAGTTACCTGTTCATGACCGAGACATTCACTGCCAGCTTATTGCTCCATTCCTCCAGAGCTTTCCACAGGACCTTTGTTGCTATGAAATCACAGATCAACTTCTCCTTCTGCCCAATCCTGCTTGCTTCACTCGGGTCTCACAGGCATGACTCCCAAGGAAACCCCCAAGAAACTGCCAGCACAGAAAGTGCTGTCTCTGAGTCTCTTTGTCATGAGGGCCAACCTAGGACATCGTGTTGGACACTGGATTTTAACAAATGTATCTTGCATTTTTCCAATCAACATTGTACAGTGTGTACATTCACTATATGTTTAGTTCTCTGCCTTACTTTTGCTGTAGTCATAGCTGTATTACCTTTACTTTTCTCCACGCTGATGAAATTCTGTTATTTTAATGTTTTACCCTGCGGAGACCAGTTCTGTATGCCTGCTGTCAGAGCTCTCACTAAAAGCAGAGAAACTGCAATTCCTAAGCAAGCCATGAACTATTAGATCTATTCCAGAGTGAAGTTCTTACTCTTGTAAGCATTTTCCTCTCTCCAGGGGAGAAGTATCAAAGCCAATCCTTTAGGGTTGGATCAGTTATCTTCCTGCATGATTTCAAAGAATTTACTAAACGGTCATGTCTCTTTTTCACCTGTTTTGGAGTTAGATTTACTTTGAAGTGTTAAACATGAGCTTTAAATGACTATCCTTTAATGCAGACTGATTAAGGCACAGGTTAGCTATAAAAATCATTCTTACTCATGTTCTTTTAATTAAAAAAAAACAAAAAACCACTAAATGCCTAAATGTCCCAGGCACAAGTTGGTACTGCCCCAGAGCACGTTTGCTGTATACAATGGTATTTCTTGTGAGTAAGTGTACATTCTGTAACTCATTTCAGAAGCATTTGGCTGACTCAACCCTAACTTTTGGAAGATAAAAATATAATAGCTTCTGAGTCCAGCTCATTGGTAAATATATTTTATAAAGAAGAGAGAACTGTCCATATAGAGGCCATTTGATCATTTTTTTAAGCCTTGTAGACTTCCCCAGAGTCCAGATATATTCCTAGGTATTGGTAATTAGCAGAGGGCAAGTAGAACACAAAATTAAAGAGCCAGCATCCAGTTAGCTAAACTGGAATTTAAAAAAAGAAAACCGAACACACAAGACTTGAAATGTAAAAAATTATCAGTCAAAAAATAAAGACATAAAAAGTTGGCATCCTTTATTTTGTTTGACAATGGACGGCACCCTTTCTCTTTCTCCCCTCTCCTGGCTCACCTCCACCACACGTGGACATGGGCGCACAGCTAAACTCTATTCCTCAATGGCATCTGTCAAAAAAGCTGAACTCTGGGTACAGAAGCAAACACACAAAAACAAGCAAGCCCGCCTCATATCGAAAGGCAGCTCTGATTGTCCAAAGCGAAACCAGAACGATTGTTTATAACATGCTGAGCCCCAGCCCTCCTGTCTTCCTGAGAGCACGGTTGGCAGAGACCTGGATGTTAATTGTGGTGCTGAGACCATCATTCTTGTCACACGTGAGCACATGTGGCTGGGGACCCTTTGTAGAGCAAAGAGACGCTCAGCCAAGACAGGAGCCCCGAGACCCAGAGTCACTCTATCCAGACTTGGCTAGGAAGAGACCAACGCAGCTCCAAGAGAATTCCATCTGCTTTAGTAAGTTAGCTACCAGGTTAACCCTTCAGTTATAGAGGTACAAAACAGAAAGCCGCCCCTTTGGATACCAGTAGAGCAGGCCAGGGGTGAGAAGATGGGGGAGGAGAGGGTGTGGGCACCACAGAGCCTTGGAACCACACTGGGGGCAGCTGCTTCTCGGTGTTGGTGCCAGAAGGTGGTAATCAATGAACATCTAGCGTTGCCGAACCTTATATTTTTTTCTAAAGTTATTAGAAATCAGAATGTTTATCTACAATATCCTACCTTTTAAATGTTAGCGGATACTTCTTTCTTTTGAAACCAGTGGGCGGACTAACAGAACACATCTGCCAAGTGTTCACCATAGCCCGGGTCTCTGACCTCCTTCCCACGCTGACCTCCTCCCCATAGCTTCTACTCTCCCCCCTCCCTTGCTCCCACCTGCCCTCTCACCCCCTCTGTCTGGCTCTTCCTTGATTGTGCAATGCGCTCTCCAGTCTCAAGGGCTTTGCACTAGCACTTTCCTCCCCTGGAAGACCCGTGTCCTAAACAGCTCGCAGGGTCACCTCCTTTGGATCTTGTTTCAAATGCCAGCTTCCCAGTGAGACCTACCCATTTGGAACCACACTCTCTTCCCACACTCCACACTTCTCTTTGCTGTCTGATTTTACTAAAAAGCACTATTATCATCTAACAAATGTATTTTTTATTTGATTTTTTTCCCCCATTTCTTCCCACAGTGGAATGTAAACTTCGTCAAGGCAGAGATTTTGGGTTATTTTCCTCATGGCTATATCCCCAGTGCCTAGAACAGAGTCTGGCACATAGTAGAAACTTGATAAATGTTTCTTGAATGAATTAATGTGCAGATGGATACATGTGCAGGCCATCTTTGCTTGTGGTCCAGGCTTCCAACTTGTTACTCCTGATTTATACTGGAAATCTCATGGTATAACCCAAAGAAAGGAGACATGAGAAGTTTGGGCAGTGAACATCTAAACTCTTTCTTTTCTTTTCTTTTTTAAGTTTACTTATTTACTTATTTTGAGAGAGAGAGAAAGAGAGTGAGTGAGTAGGGGAGGGGCAGAGGGAGAAGGAGAGAGAGAATCCCAAGCAGACTCCACACTGGCAGCACAGATCCCCATGTGGGGCTCAAACTCACAAACCGCTAGCTCGTGACCTGAGATCACGTGACATGATCATGAAACCAAGAGTCAGATGCTTAACTGACTGAGCCACCCCGGTGCCCCTCTAAACTCTTATTTTCTAAGAAAGTCAAGTAATCAAATGGCATCATCCACAATGTCACAGAGCATTTCTGTCAATTCTAGTACCTTTCACCTGCAAAAGTAAAGCATATCCAGCCAACGCCAAATTGACTAATCCCTTGATATTTTATTTGCCCCATTTTGATTAGATGCTTACCCAACAATGACAAAGTTTAGAGTTTAACCTACTCAGAATAGGTCACCTTGCCCACAGTGTTGAGCTTCAAGCGAGTAGTCTCTAAAATTAAGCATAGTTCCTTTCCTGTTTGGAAAATGAAAACGAAAATAAAATAAATATAAAGGAGACAGGAGGGAATAAAGATGAAGTCTGATCTTTGTGAAGGTAGGAACTTAGTTCACAGAAATGATATTTTCTCTCAATGTCTTACTTTCCCTCTTTACTCCAGCCTATATGATTCAAAATTTGGTTGATATTGTTAAGAACTCAGCTCATTTCTATCTTTCTCTCCTTATACTTTCTGCACAGAAGTACAGACAAAGCCAACTAAATGAAAGAGCGAAATTCAGGTTGTATGTTTTGTTTATATTCTCCGATCTAAAAACAGAAGGCTTCCACCCAAACATGATCAGTATCCATAATGGGATGAAAGGCATAGGGAGAGATACATACATGTTTAATTAATATTACACCAGAGATGCCTTGACCTTGAAATATTTTTAATAGTAGCAAATGAGCAAAATTACTTTATGACAGGGTAAAACATTTTGTAGCTCCTTACCACAGAAGTAGTACACAATGAAGATACAAGAAACTCGAAAAAGTTGAACTCCTGAAGGAAGTGCCAGGAACTTTCACTGGGTATCTCAGCTGCTTGCAGAGCCCACATGGGTGAGTTCAGGAGGGCCCTCAGAAGTCACTGGCAAAACCTAGGTCCTCCTATCTGCCAAAGACCATGTGCCTCTGGCAACACCAGAGCAATAATGGTGCCTCCTCTTTCACCTTCCAAATCTCATGCAAGCAACTTCCGTTGGAAGACCTTAAGCCAAAGGATGGGTCTAGGAAATGTAGTCTTCAGCCTTCAGGGCCCCGCTTCCAGGGGGGCATAGATCCATTCAGACAGGGCCAGATGGATCCAAGGCGACCAAGGATTTGAATTTTCTGTTCTTATGCAAAGACCAGGCATTCTTGGAACCATCAACGGGTTTAACAACCGTTCCTTACATCATTTTTATTCTCTAAGTAAGACAATCACACAAATGCTTGGGAATTCACGTTTCACTAACATTAATTGATTCCTTTTAAAAGTTAATTCTTCCAAAGGGTCTTGCTGTATGGGGACACTTCTCAATCGGCATTCTCCCCCCAAGAATGGGGGCCTTGGGGACGGGTGTTGGAAATAAAGAAAGAACTAGTTTATTTACATGAGGCAGACTGAAAATTTTACCAGACCAGACCAAATTCATCTTAGTAAAATTTATATCGCAACGTAGACCAGCAATTTCCTCTCCCGCAACTCTAAAGCCTTCCTGTTGTGTGACTCAGTTTCCTACACTAAACGGCTATTGCCACAGTAGTCGGGGGAAGGAAATGCTTGCTCACCTTTGCTGTGTTTAGAATCAGCACTCCACATCAAAGAGGTGACTCATTCCATCCACTTGCCAGCCCTGAACTTGCTTCCTACCTCCCACTACCCCTTGCTGGCTGTGCTGTTCTTGGCTGGAGAGACCTTCCACTAGCAAGTCCAGGTTTGTGGAGTCTGGCACGCTCACCTCCCTGAATGACGAGGCTTCCTGATGTGGGTTGCTCTGCAGGTTGGGGCACGAAGGTGACCACCAATTTGCCTGACCTGTGGTTCAAGGTGTGTGATTCAAAACCAAGAAGCCGGGCTCTTACCTCTGCCTTCTCAAACAGCACAGAGGGAAATGGGATTGTTTTTATTTCCCGACTCCTGTTAACAGTAAACAGGTAACCCGAAAAGGTATAGGTACCTATTTTCATGGGTTTTAGAGAAACATGCTGCTGCTAGAAATCCCAGAAGCCATCAGGTTCATTTTGTTGAGCTCAGCAGTGTTTGTTATAACATGGGGCAGATGGTGAGTGCTCAGAAGGTATTTATTCCTGGTGGGTATGCTTCTGTCTGAATGGAAGCCATCTTAGGGTAATAACCTTGCCTTCGAGATTGTTAGAGAGGGAGAATCTGGACTTCCTTTAATAAAATCCGCCGCTGGATTCAATGTCTAGGACAGTGTGGATATGGAAAAATAAAGTGTTTTATAATTTATAGAGATGGGTTTGAAATGAGGAATTCTGGGCAAATCCCTTAAGTTGTTTTCAAATACATATAACACGGTGCTAAAGGAATTTCCAGTCAGATCGGCCTGTGCCGGAGTCTCAGCAGACCACTTACAATTGCTGATCTACTTTTCTAATTTTCCGTTTCCTCATGTAATAAATAGGATAATAGTAAAATTGTCTTCTTAAGCTTTTTTGAAAGGATTAAATACGATAACGCGATCAATGTTCTAAACGCAAAGCCTAGGACACATTAGCATTCAATATATTCTCTTCTCTGAAACTGTGTCCTCATTTGGAAAATGGGAAGAATGAAACATGCCATACTCTGCTGCAAAGGGATATTACAGATCAGATGAAGTTAATATGGAGAAAGTGCTTCCCAAGTGTGATTTACCCGTGTTCTCTAACTCCCTCTTGACAATGAGCCCGTTCCTTTTTTTCCAGCGTCTGCATATAGGCTAGCTGCTGTTATCTTTTGGCACGATCCTAGGCAATTTACACATATATGTAACAGACCAGCACTCAGAAGGCTCACAGCACAGGATTACTTCCATTAATAGTGAGTATGGCCATCCACATGTGTGTAAGGACCCTTATCCTCAGATATTTTGCCTTTGAATGTTCACATTGCCAGCTTTCTCTTCTGCTAGGATATTTAGGGGAACTGAGATTTACCATGGTTATGTGGCTCAATCGATGCTGGGATGGTCCCAGGACTGACACTTATTAAAACCAGATCCTTCCAGGACTGGATTGGCAGAAGGACGACCTGCCTGTGCTAGAGCAGAGCTCCTCTCACCCCACCTTTTCCTTCAGGCAGCCAGTTAGCCTTTTCTAGCCTGCCCTGCTTGATAAAAAATGCCCTGGGATATTTGGAGAAGAGTTGGTGTGAATGGGTTTATATATCATCCAGATTGCCTCATCATTACTCATAGTCAATTGGAAAATTTCCAACCTTTTCTACTTGATCTTAGCTACCTAAGGGATTTGAACTGACATCTGCTATCAAAATCCATCTGGAGAGAGAATATATGAGTATTAGATCTCATTTAACAAACATTAAGTTGGAACCATCGGTAACAAGGGTGTGGTGTGAAGGAGAAGAAAGTCCCGGCTTCAGAAAAAGATTGACTGAAATTCAAATCTCAGCTGTGCCACCACCGTCTGTATGCCCCCGGACATGTTAATTTCAGAGCATCACTTACTGATCTATAAAGTAAAATGTAATATCTCTTTATAATGTTGTGAGGAGTAATAAAGATTTTTGCACATAAGACTCCCTAGCAGTAGTAAGTGTTCAATAAGTGGCAGCTATTATTAATATTACTTTCTTAGTAGTCTGACTCTTCTAGTGAAAGGAAATGTTCAGAGAAATTGATCAACTCTGCTTCAGATGCCCCTATCACATAAGGTTACTGTATCAAATAGGGAAAATGGGTGGGCAAATATAAAGTTACTGTGGTTATTCAGAGAAAAGTCACTTGAGGTCCAAGAAACCCTGAGGGCTATACCAAATAGAGTGACCTCTTTTTCTTTGTTAAAATATAGGACAAGAAGACAAGAAAGGAATTGAGATTCATAACTGAGATTCGTTTTTTACATACTTCTTGGATTGGTCCATTTCTACCATGGGTAACTATAACATTTCTATAAGAAATTTTGTTTGGTGGTGTTTATTTATGTCTATCTGTGTGTGCATGTGTGTGTGGGCACGTTAAAGATTTTTATCTGGCTGAATAATTTTCTTTTTATTGATTCTTAAAGAAGGATTCAGACACAGAAGGGAAGAAGAACAAAGGTAGATTTTACTCTTAATATGTTACTAAAAAAATTGTAGGGAAATCGACTAAAGCAACAGGGGAAAAATGAAGCTAAAAATATCTTGACATCATTAATTGGATGTATTTACACATTACACTCAAGATCTACAAGTCTTAGGAAATTGCTCACATTAATACCAAGTAATTCAATCTATTCTTCATCTCTGAGCAATGATTAACCGTTGTAAAAATTGGATTTATTTACTAATCTGGAAAAACCCACACTTATTTGGAGGACATTTATTCTCAGTAAGCTCTCTTAATTAAAATTCCAGCACTGGAATTGGCTGTGGCAACATAGGCAATGTGACAAAGAGGTTAATATATTACCTGGGTAATTTGGTCAGTAAAGATAGCTGATGTAGGCATGTAGGTAAGTCCTCCAAGTTTTGTGGTAAGCTTTATTTCCCTGCCTTGTCTGGGTAATTGCATCAAATTTCCACACTGCTTGGCTGTATAGACAAGAAGATTTTTAGCAAATGCGCAAAGGGTTGAGAAAGCCTGGCTTGCATAATTGGTATTCTGCGTTTAAAACATCTTTCTATGAATGCTTAACCGAATAATTTGCCTGAACTTGCCTTTTGGAGTTGCTCAATGTGGGCTGATATTTGCCATCGTGACTATGGCACTTGGGGAGCCTACGTAGAAACATATATCCTCCTTAAATCTCTTCCTTTCCTCCCTCCCTGTCTTCCTTTCTTGTTTCCTTCCTTCCTTTTTTTCTTTTTCTTCTTCCAACTCTTTTTCATAAAATCATATAATGCTGGAATTTGGTGGAACTATAGCAACTGTAACTACTCTGTATCTCTCAAAATGTGTTAATTCCCATACCACGTTCATGGATTTTTCGTATATAATTATTTAACTTTTAAAAAATAGATTCTTCTTTTTAAAACAACTTACTTTTTCAGATGCACTTTTATTTATTTTTTTAAAGTTTTATTTATTTATTTGAGACAGACTGAGACAGTACGAGTTGGGGAGGAGCAGAGAGAGAGGGAGGGAGAGAGTCTTACGTTGCCGGCACAGAGCCTGACGCGGGGCTGGAGCTCACAAAACCGTGAGATCATGACCTGAGTGGAAACTAAGAGTCAGACGCTTAACCAACAGAGCCACCCAGATGCCCCTCAGATGCACTCTTAAAAACTATAGTCAAGAATAATAGATTTAGGGGCACCTGGGTGGCTCAGTCGGTTAGGCGTCTGACTTCAGCTCAGGTCATGATCTCAGAGTTCGTGGGTTCAAGCCCTGCGTCGGGCTCTGTGCTGAACCTCAGAGCCTGGAACCTGCTTCGGATTCTGTGTCTCCTTCTCTCTTTGTTCCTCCTTTGCTCATGCTCTCTCTCTCTCAAAAATAAATAAAGATTAAAAAAATTTAAAAAAAAAGAGTAATAGATTTAGTATGCTGATTATTTTTTCCTGATAAAAAAGTAAAAGAGACAAACAATTAGAGACATTTTGTACAGGTACAACCTAAAATCGTATCATTTAGCTTTGGGAAACACTGTTCTAGCCTGGCCTTCAAATGAGAGAGCTGAGACCCAGAGAATTACAGTGATGTTTTCTAGAGGCGGTTAGGAGCGGACCTAATAGTTGAAATCATGCTTCTGGACTCTTTAATCCAGACCTTTCCTCCTACACTTCACTGACTTACAGTGTTAGTTACTTTAAGGCAGGGCTGTAAGAATCGCTAACAGAGTATAGAAAAGCCATCAATAGCCAAACCATGAAACAGCCGTCTTCCTATTTGTTGGCCCTTCAATAATTCTTCGATCACCAAGAGGTCACAGATGATTCGAGACGGTAGTTCTCAAACAAGAGTACTCATGTAGGGGTTTACAAGGATTCCAAGGACCCGGGTAGTGCGAAAGATCTTTCCAGAGCCATGCTTTTCCTGTGAATTCTTCCCCAAAAAAGGGTCTGGGGTTAAGGCATCACTGTTCATAACTGCTCCTTTGCCACCTTCCACAAGAAAGTCACACTTGTCATTTACAGCTTGCCCCTGGAGTGTCGTCAGCACATCAGCACTGACACCAAACTCAAACGCATGGACTCCTGAAAACACCATAGCCTGCTGGCACAGGTGTGGAAGGGTGCAAGAATCTCATGTTTGGGTGACAAATCACAGGTGGTCTCCCATTCTTGGCTTTCCTCAAAAATGAAGAAGGCTTAAACAAATTTTCAGCCAATAGATCTTTAAAAATGATTTTGCACGATGGACGCATATGTAAGCTGACATAGGAGTTGTTCTTTTAAAAGTTTTTTTTTTAACGTTTATTTACTTTTGAGACAGAGAGAGACAGAGCATGAATGGGGGAGAGTCAGAGAGAGAGAGGGAGACACAGAATCTGAAACAGGCTCCAGGCTCTGAGCTGTCAGCCCAGAGCCCGACGCGGGGCTCAAACTCACGAACCGTGAGATCATGACCTGAGCCAAAGTCAGACGCTTAACCGACTGGGCCACCCAGGCGCCCCAACGTAGGAGTTGTTTAAAGTTGTTTACAGATCCAAGAATTAAGTGTTAATACTAACCCCCTAACTCATTCTGATACTAGGTAGTAAGTAATAACCGTATACAGACCTGTGGGGAAAGGAAATTTGGATGGATCCATCTTCTTAATAGATACACATCCAAAATGAGATATTTTTTTACACATTACTTTTTATTACTTTTATTTCAATATATATTTATCAATATTTTAATATATTATTAAATATATACTTATATTAAATATACTTCAATAATAGAACCTATTTTGTCAGCTTGGTTACTAGTAGTAATTGTCATATTACTCAGGAGAAATTTTGAACATTTACAACCTATTTGGGTATTAAAATATAAATTTAGCTTATATTTTTGTTGCAAAGTATAATAAGGTCTTTAACAGAAGACTTTAACGAGTAAAGTTATGTGACTAGAGTAAAACTCAGTGAGAAAGGGAAATGAAAAAACAAGTTCAGTAAATAAAAGGAAGATTTAACATTTCTAATTGTTCAGAACCACTTATGATTGCTATTTTTTTAATTTTTTTAATGTTTATTTAATTTTGAGAGAGAGCGAGAGACAGAGTATGAGTGGTGGAGGGGAAGAGAGAGAGGGAGACACAGAATCCGAAGCAGGCTCCAGGCTCCTAGCTGTCAGCACAGAGCCCCACATGCGGCCCGAACCCATGAACCGTGAGATCGTGACCTGAGCCGAAGTTGGACACTTAACCAACCGAGCCACCCAGGCGTCCCTGTGATTGCTATTTTTTTAAATGGGGATGACAGGGGATCGAGTCACTTTGGTATTTATATTCCACGGGATGCATTTTAAAATTGTGTAACAGTTTTATTTTAAAAGATTAATACTTAAAATAAGTCGGAGAGTCCATAATTTGTGTTATTTACATTTTGGAGAAATTTTAGATGTCACCTTAACGTTTTGCAAAGTGTTGCAGAGATTTCCCAACTCCTTTCTGAGTACACAAACAGGAAGCTTGAAGACCATTGCTGTCAGAGTTGGAATCGGTTGCCCAGCTGCAGAATGCTTCATGGAGAATCTTCTGCCTCCGACTGGATTCCCAGGAATGAAAACGGTAACCAAAGTTTACCAAAGGAGTATACTTGTGTCCAGTTGCTGCCAGGACTCCTGGGGCCGGCTTTCAGATATCCAGGACCCATGGGAGCCTGGATGCTCTCGGCTTTGGTGCCTACTAGATTAGCATCTGTGGGAAACTCCAAAACCTGATAGAAGTTGCATTGGTCGTAAAGAAATCTTCTCTAGCAACCCCCCCCCCCATACCACTGTAGAATGCAACTTCTGTATTTACCAGATAAAATAAAAATGGTTCTTTTTCACATTCTTACAAAAGTTCCAAAATTCCCATGTAGATAACAGGAATAGAAATCACTTGAATCAAAAAAGAGCGGCATGCATTAAAAACGTGTGTGCATATATGTAAAACAAATGTGCACTTTTTTAAAAATGTGTAACTGTGCTATTGTTCGGTGATGAAAATTTTGAGGTTGAATTTAGGGGTGAAGTTCACGCTGAAGTTGTCTTTAAAGAGGGTTCCTGCAGACCATAGCTCCTCACTCTAGTAACGTATGTATGTAGTTCTTCTATCCCAGGAAAATACAAATTATTTACTCTCCATTCCAGCAACATCTTATGTTTCACATTACCAACAGCTTATAATTAGAGGGTATCCATGAAGTTTCCTTTCATTTTCTTTTCTAATTTCTATGCTGTTTTGTAAGAAATAAAAGAAAAAGAGAAAAAAGGCAAAATTTCCCCCATATATTTACAATGGACTTTTAAATAACTACAAAAGTATACAAGTCACTAGAAATGACCTTGATCAAATTAATAATTTTCAATCAAGACTTCATAAGCATCTCAACACAATCGCAGGGTGGAGGCAGCCGTTGGCTTTAACTTCAAAGTATTAGGAAATGGAGATTTTATTCTGTTCTATTAACTCTTGATTATATTCGAAAGTGGCTGACCTCTCTTTCCCCAATAACATTTGTCTTCATCTCAGGAGAAACAAAACAAAAAATAGTGAAACATAGCACGTTCACACAGAGTCCTTCTACACAGCTAAGAATCTGAAAATGAATCCACCGTCAGTGCTAATACACTGCTCTGTAATGTCCTCTTATCCTCAGTAATCACAATTTTGCTTTATGTCACTCATATTCCACTCCAAAATGCTGCAAAGGAGCCATGGAAACTATTATCATCAGGGAAAAATACTTCCATTTAAGAAAATTTGCTTCTGTGCTAGACTTGACTAAGAAGGGATTTATTATAAACACCACATAGCTCGGAAAATCAGAAACCTGAAAATCTTCCAAACAATTAGGAAAAGACATTATTCTTAAATATGAATTGCTTTTTCAAACTGAAATAACTCTTCAAATAATGTCGGTAAAGAAAATCGCCAGACAATTTCCGGTTGTTTCACTTACATTTTTTTTAATGATTTTTTTTTTTTTTTAATGAATCCAACATTTGTACTGGCATCACAATGGTGAAATACCACAAGATTTGTCCTGACCCATTTGGGGGGAAGAAAAAAAAAAAGCCCAGGGTTCATCCAAAGAATATAAGAGGATGATTTGACAGAGTAAATGGATAAGTAGGGTGACATATTTTGGATTTAATCGTGGGTGGGTATAGCAGGGTATTCAGGTCATTTGCTGAAGAGAAAGGAAATGATGAGTTACACCTCGCCTTTTTGATAAAAATCGTGCAGCACTTTATGCTTCATTCACTGTTTAGTAAGTTTAGCTATGATGTTTACAATAACTGTGTTCCAAGTTGATTAAGGATTAATCACAACTGACTAAGCAAGTGCTCATGAAACAGAGAGAATAAGTCATAATTATTACTCTCGTGCATATCCTAACAATATTCACAAG
This sequence comes from Acinonyx jubatus, assembly GCF_027475565.1. Taxonomy (NCBI): domain Eukaryota; kingdom Metazoa; phylum Chordata; class Mammalia; order Carnivora; family Felidae; genus Acinonyx; species Acinonyx jubatus. The sequence continues at coordinate 47,764,023 of NC_069391.1, forward strand.
GATTTAGAGGCTCGAATTTGTACCCTCTACAGCTAGTTGGACCTTACCTTTTCTGAAAGATTAACTTGAGGCGTATAGGGAAACTGAAAGTGCAGAAAATATTTATTTAAGAGCCTTTCACGTGTTGTCTGGCACTCTGGTAAGTTTTCACACAGGTTAAGAAAGCTGTATTCCCCAAATATGTCAGGGAGAGCCGCTTTCCCTACCTCATACACATGTCCAGACCTAAGTCCCCTCAGAGCTTTGCGTGGAAGTTTCGGTCTGAGGTGAAAGCCCTTGTCCTAGGTGAATAGGGAGGAAAAGCAAGAGCTCTGTGCCTGACCTGTCCCTCTCTCTCCACATCTGGCCTGGAACAGAAGTGCCTGGCCCCCTTGGATGGCCAGGTAGAATCTTCTAAACTTTCTGCAGGTTTAGGCAAGCCTGGTCTTCAGCCCATGGTTTGGCAAGCTGCGGGACAGGAGAATGTAAGAAATCGAGCTCGTTTCCTTGGCAATGAAAGACTGTCTTTGAACACGAACAGGAGGTAGTTGACAGTCATTGGGACATTTTTAAGATGTAAACTGAACATCTGTTTCAATATCTGTTTAAGTTTCATCAATAAAAATTTACAATCTCTAGCCTACAATATCTAGCAAGGAAAAGAAGAAACCAATCATTTCCTCTTTACATTTTGCTATTTCGGGCTAGATTTCCAACATCTTTGAGCAAAATGTTTTGTTGTTTCAAATATCATAAAATAAATGTCGCTTAGCTCCACAGTTTTGGAATAACTGAAGAGTGACCCTGAGATACATTCTGAATACACAGTGGAATGTACGAGAACATTTGCATGTAAAACTTGCAGCCCAAAGCATACAGATATGTGAGTTTTCTGTCAGGTCTCTTGATGACTCCAAACTCCTAAAAGAAATGGATTTACCAATAATGGAAAAAGGGGAAAGAAACAAAAATCACCTTTTCTAAAACAGTAACAATCACAACAACTCCTAAGACTTATTGGTTTGGCCACAAGCTGTTTCACTTTCGAAGCCAAGACTCGAGTAGCAATGAAGGAGAAAACCCAACTCCTTTAGAAACTGAAATCAAAGGTTGACAAAAAAGGGTTTTTTAAACCTACAAATATAAAGCTCACATTCCACTTTTCTTCCATCACGTTTTTGGGGAGTTCTATAATTGTCACATTTGTGTCTCATATATTGAAAATGTGAATGATACTAAGTATCACATGATATTTAGCAAATGTCCGCGTAAGGATTTTCCAAAAGGGTGGTTGCCTCCCAAGTTCAGTTAGTTTTATGTTCAGCATTCACACACTTTTTAGTGTAGAAACAACTGTCCATTTGCCTGGAGCGTTGTTGCTCATGGTCACCCCTCGTTGGAAATGAATGTTCTACCTGGTTCACTCTTTCTGCCTTTCATTCCATCTTCCCACCCAGTGATTGCGTGAGAAATACTTGGACAAGTCTAATACTTTCAATCAAAATACAAAGCGCTATACTACAAGCAACAAAGTGAAATAAAAATAAATTATTTCTAAAAGTTCTGTTATTTGCCAATTAAAAGAAGTGTGTTGGATTTGAAACCTCATGATGAGCAAGGTTTTTACCTAGTAATTTAAATAATAGGTGTGTTTATTATTATATTGTATAATTTTATTTTATTTTATTCATTTTATTTTTTTCAATATATGAAATTTATTGTCAAAATGGTTTCCATACTAATTTTATTTTATTTTTAAGGTCAAGCCCCCATGCATGTAAAATTACAAGGACTGGAGACAAGACACATCAAAAATCATCTGGTGACACCCCTTCCCTGTACAGATGAGCAAACTGAAGCTGAAAGAGCTGGCTTGGTTTTGTAAAGGGGCATGAGTTTTGGACTCAAACAGAACCAGGCTTGAATTCTGTTTTAGCACCTGTGTGAACTTGGGTAAGTTACTTCAACTTTCTAAGCTTTGGTGTCCTCCTTTGTGGAATGGGGATAAGAATACTCACCTTCTAGGAATGCTATGACTTCCTATGAATCCTATGTAGCGATGGTTAAATTAAAATTGTGTATTTGGATGCCTGATGAGCAGTAGACACTGAGTACTTCTTGGTCCTCTTCCCTTTTAAGACGGTCGAGTAACTAAGTGACAGAAACCTGCTCCAGATTTCAAACAAAGCTGACTTCTATTTTGTGTTATTTCTATCACTATCTCTATTTTATCTCTATTCTATCACTATTTCTATCTTGCTAATGAGTCCCCAAGGAAGCTTCAGCTTCTGGAATTGAAATCCCTCACCCCACCCCATTCACTACTTTTGCCAATGGATGAGACACCTTTATCGAAGGCTGTATCCACTATAGTTTGTCCAAGCAGAGACAGAAGATGCAGAGATCATTTCCCAATTACTCACTTACCAGTTGCCAATGGGCTAAACCAAGGGCAAACATGACTGGATCATCAATGACGGTTTATCCATCACTAAGTGATATATTCTGGAGTTAATAGCCAAACTTTCATTATGGACCCTGTTATCCCAGAGGTCTTCAACTCATGCCACTTTAAGGACATGTCCGCAAAAGATTCCCCTCACCCCACGTTTCTGATTCCAGCTAACCCCCCTTTCCCTTCTCCACCAGATAATTTGGAGGCTACATTTACTTACCTTTTTAAAATCATAATTCATGTATAGGTAATCTATTCCTATCTACTCTTCTAATGGTTCTTTTTATAGGCCTCTCAGAACTGTTTCCTTAGAATAAAAATCTCTCAATCCTCGATTGTTTTTTGGTTCCCTTCCAGTGTCTCTGTGCACAGAAACATCTTTTATCTTGTTACTCTAACCCAGAAGTCAGAAAACTATGGGCCTACAGGTTGAATCCAGCCTTTGCTTACCTGTGTATGACTAATGAGAACAGTCTTAATGGTCTTAATATTCAGGCTGAAATTCTTTGCCAGGGAGGAGGAATTGCATTTGGATCCCACACTGACTACAGGAGACATTCATTTGAATCTTATGAAATCCAATATTTTTCATTCAGTCCAGTGGCTATTATCCAAAGTTCACCTCTAGGGCCTTTGCCTGAAGCTCCACCTATTTTCTTCATATTCTAGAACAAAATAAAATTCACAGCAGCTAACTTTAAGTCTAATTATCTATTGGATAAACAAGGAAATCCTTCTTATTTTTAGCTATTGAGTTTAATAAATATGCCCCCTCTTAAATAAAAGTTATACACAATAAGAAAAAATATATAAACGGAAAATAAGCAGTAGAGAAGAGGAGAATGAAGACATGAACCATAAAAGTTAGCATAATAGCCATGATTACCTTTAAAATTAAACCCTGTTGCCATGGCAGCTAAGACAAAAAGGGAATCATTCAGAAGTTGCATATTAGCACAGTACATCAAAATTCATTTAAGAGCTATCAAATAAGCTGACGTTATAAAGTTTGTCAGAAGAGAAAACATAAGAGAATATCTTTGTGGTTCAAAGATGCAGAAAATATCACCTATAAAAAAAGTAAATAGATATCATCAAAATTACAAATTGCTCAAGACCATTAAGAAAATGAAAAAAGCACACACTTGCAGAAGTATTCACATTACATATATCAGTCAAAAGATTTATGATCATAATATATAAAGAACTCACACTGCTCAATAATAAAAAGCCAAACAGTCTAAAATGTCTGAAGTGGGTAAAAAAACCTTGAACACAAGGAAGATGCATGAATGGCCATGACATACATGAAAAGGTGCTCAACATTCTTAGTCATCAGGGAATGGAAATTAAAATCGCAATGAGATACCATTGCCTACCCACCAGAGTGACTGAAATTTTAAAAACTGGTAACACAAAATGTTGGAGAGGATTAGAGGCTCTCCTATGTGTGTAAAAAGATACGGCCACTCGGAAAACATTCAATATGCCTACCCTTTGATCTTCCAAAAGACTTGGACAGGAATGTTCATATTAATTTTACTTAAATAACCCCAAACTGGAATCAACCAACATATTCATCAGGAGGAGGACCGATAAACAAATTATAGTATAGTCATTCACTGGAAAGTTCCTCATAATGAAAAGAAGCATGGGTCAATATGCATGATAAATCTGAAAAACATTATGCCTAACAAAGCAGAAGACACAAAAGAGTTTATACTACATGTTTCTATTTGCATGAAGTTTTAGAACAAGAAAACTAATTTTGGGTTCACTAAATCAATATTTTTCCCTGACGGGAGGGAAGGGTGGGAGGTTAACTGGGAAGGAGCATGTGGGAACTTTCTGAAGTGATAGGGGTATGAGTTACATGGGTGGGTGCATTTGTCAAAATTCATCAAACTGTACGCTTAAGAGTCATGCGTTTCATGCTATGTAATTAGAAAAGAGACAAAGTTTTTCCTTAGTTACTCAATTGCTGAAATAAACAATGCTCTCGACTACAGTTTGAAAGCAAATCATGGAGCAGATTTTATACGTCTGAGGCGCCACAGAGGTCCTACGTACCCCGACTAAGACATCTTTTTGTTTTCGTAATCTCTAGACATGTGATCTCAATTACATTTCTCCCTGTTTGACCACTGGTAGCCTTTTGTGGCTATGGACCAACAGCATCTGCATCCTCTGGGAGCTTGTTAGATAGAAGTGTAAATTCTCAGGGCCCCAGAATCCTTGGGCTGGGGTCCAGGAATGTACGCTTCACAAGCCCCCCAAGTGATTGTGATGCACGTTGCAGGATGAGAAGTTCGCTGTATTATAATCTGACACGGTGAATTAGGAAGAAGTTCTCTCAGGCAGCAGCAGACCTCCAGGAAGGTGTTTCGGCCTGGAGTGCCGAGTGACACGCAAGCCCTTGATGGGGAAGAACCATCTGGGAGCCAGCTGGCAGCCCGGGTATTCTGGGCACAGGGGCTCCACTGTGTGGCTGCCAGAGCCTCCCTCTTGGACAGGCACCAAGGCCGGCCAAGAAACAAATGCCATTTCTTCCACTTCCTTTTTCTTCTCTTTCCCGACCTAGTGGCACTGCTGACCTGCCCGCCAGATTTAATTACAGCCTGGGAGAGAAGAGCTCGTGTTTGGATTTGGTTCCCTAAGGAAAAAATGACTTCCTTCAGCTGATGGGAGATACGCACTCAGAAGGGCAGAGGGACTGCATGGCAGGGAAGCCGAAATGATGGTTTTCTCTGTGAGAGCTTCCAGCTAGCCTCGAGGATAAGCAGAAAACAGAATGAGAAATCACCAAGGCATGTAGTTCACCTTGCCAGGATTTATGGCACAGCCCGGAATATTTGGAGGAGGCCTGGAAACCCGCTCGTGTCCTGCACCAGCCCACACATGCACTTGGACGGTTGTTGTGTCCTTACCCCATGGTGGTTAGCAACATATAAAATCTTTGTGTTATCTATACCAGGAGGATGTAGCAGGGCGTGTTCCTTCTGATAAAAGAGACTCTTACGTGGTTTCCAAAAAGGTTGTGTTTCAGGTAACCGGAACAAATCACTGTCACATAGTTCGTAAAGAAAGTCAAGAGAGATACAAGTAAGCATATTTCCCTAAAATAACTGACCTCTCACTCAGCAGGCAAGGAAAAAGATCAAGTTTCTGCTTTAAAGAGGTTCAAATGGAATACAAATTTATTTATCAATACGCTTCTCTTCATTAAATACTTTTCAATACACAATTCTGTGTGTTTATGCACACTTTCATATCACAAAACGTACTGGAGAGACCCCTGAAAAGATATTTGAACACCCGTGTTTGTTGTAGCATTGTTCACAACAGCCAGCTGCTAGAAGGAACCCAGATGTCCATCGAGGGATGAACGGACAAGGAAAAAATGGCACGAACCTATTGTAGAATATTCTTCAGCCTTAAAAATGAAGGAAATTTTGCTCTATGCTACAACATGGACGCAACTTGAAGACATGATACTAAGTGAAATAAGCCAGTCACAAAAAGACAAATACCTTTGGAATTCACTAACCCGAGGTATGTAAAGTAGTCAAACTTGTAGAAACAGAAGGTAAGATGATGGTTGTCAGGTGCTGGAGGGAAGGGAAACATTGTTCAATGGGTATAGACTTTGAGTTTTTAAGATAAAAGGTTCTAGAGATCTGTGGTACAACAATGTGAATTTATATAACGCTACTGTACTGTATACTTAAAAATGGTTAAGATGGTAGTCTTTATGTGGTTTTAAATTTATTTTTAAAAAAAATTTTTTAATGTTTATTTATTTTTCAGAGAGAGAGAGGGAGAAACAGAGGGCGAGCAGGGGCAGAGAGAGAGGGAGACACAGAATCCGAAGCAGGCTCCAGGCTCTGAGCTGTCAGCCCAGAGCCAGATGTGGGACTTGAACTCACGATCGCGAGATTATTACCTGCGCCTAAGTCGGACGCCCAACCGACTGAGCCACCTAGGTGCCCCTATGTTATGTGCTTTTAATCTCAATTTAAAAAATGTGTTCTTAAGAAATTCCATCTTTCTCTTCATTTGGAAAAGGTTTCTATCACACAGAGAATTACAATGAGGCATGAAAAGCTAGTATTTTCACATACTCTTCTCCATGTTTACGATGAAAGAACCCAACGAAATGAGCTTAATTTTTGAACGGAAAATTAACTAGAACCCAAAGACACAAGCAGTGAAAATCTCCTCGAAGTTCAGTTTGGTCTCTGCCATCGCTAGGAAAGAAAATGCTCATTTCCCACAATCCTGTCCAGACTGGAAACCAGCTTGGATGAGTGACCTGTTATGATAAGAAAAAGTGTCTGGTTACACCTCTCACAAAACGTCAATCTTCTTTCAACACAACAAGCATCACTTTTGACAGTCCTTCTCCAGAGAAGACAGAGGCCCTTACAAATTTGCTATCTCTCAATCGACCCCATTCTCTGCGTTAGAGGTTAGAGGTCCAGAGGTTATAGAGCTGATGTGAATCTTTTGATGCTGTCCGGAGGGAGAACCCAGCCTTACCTGGAGAGAAGCGCTATGGGAGAATTTACTGCTTTTGAATATTTTGGATAATTTGTTATTGTTCCCTATAGAAACACAATGGGACAACTGGTAGAGCGGGAAAACTCTTGGCTACGACATTAGAAGTCATTAGTTGCAGATCTTCTCCCTCATTTTCTAGGCCTGAATGAAGCATATAAAATGCTTGAGTTTTCATGTCCTTATTCCATAAAGTAGGTCATCGCAAGATCCAGCACCACTTTTGGATCCTGCACTTTTTTTAAAAAAAAATTTTTTTTAACGTTTTATTTATTTTTGAGACAGAGAGAGACAGAGCATGAATGGGGGAGGGGCAGAGAGAGAGGGAGACACAGAATCGGAAGCAGGCTCCAGGCTCTGAGCCATCAGCCCAGAGCCCGATGCGGGGCTCGAAATCACGGACCGCGAGATCGTGACCTGAGCTGAAGTCGGCCGCTTAACCAACTGAGCCACTCAGGCGCCCCTGGATCCTGCACTTTGAAGGTTTCTCCTGAAGTTGTGTCCTCCCCTGACAGCTAAGAGTCAGGAGGACCAAGGGAGTCTGAGCCCATTAAGACCCTATGCATCCCTCTTCTAGACTTCTGGACCATGGTCTCTTCCACAGCTCTCCAGAATCCTCTGTCTCAAATGGGCACAGCCCTACTCTAGGGCTACATAAACACGCTCCCCAGTTTTCCCGAAAGGGGTGCTGTGATGTTATTGGACCCTTTAGGCCTAAGAAGTGATCAAGTGGAGTCTATTTGCATGGGGTGTGGACAGACCTTAGACATGTGGATGTGTCCACATCCAAGTTTCAAGCCCTTGCGCTGTAACATTGAGCAGGGAATGAGAAAGAAAGGGGACAGAACATGAACTGGGAGTTTCCATTTGCATTTGCCCCTGGGGCTTCACAAATGCGACGGGCAGTTTCTCTTTTTATAGGGTTCATTACAAAATCAGGTACTGAACGGCCATATTTTGTCAGACATCATGATAGACTCCATTAACAGAGAGATAAGGAAGATTATGCTTTAGAAATGGTCACAGTCCAGAGGAGAGGTCTATATTATCAACACAATAGATAAAATCCCCACCCTGTCCTTACCTCAGCAGCTCAAATGACAATCGACACCAGAGCCTGTCACATCCCTGGAACAAATGTCAATTAAGATCATGTTGGGTGGCCAAAGAATTCCATAGGAGGATTCTGCATACAAATGAACGTCACTTTGTGTACATGACATAGGGCGCGTTTGTGTTCCTCATTCAGTATGGGGGTGATGACAAAGAGGTCAAAAGTCACCAGTCCTGACGTCAGAAAGGCAGGGTTTGAACCTCTCTTCTATCCACTATTTTTGTGACTTACGACTAATAACTTACCTAAACTCAGTTTCTTAATTTGTAAAATGGAGACTAAAGCTCTCTTTTTCCCATGGAAAATGGAATTTCTGTGAGGATTATTAAAAGTAACATTTGTAAAGTACTTAACACAGGATCGGATATTTTGTAAGCATTCAGTAAAGGAGAGCCATTATTATTTTTAAAACCTGAGGAATTCAGCTGGACTTATGTCTCATTTCTTCATATGTGTATCTAGTTTGAATAACTCCAGTTTGCGTTTTCCAAGAGTCAGTGCAAAACAAACATTTAAGCTAAAGAAGCAGCTTCAAGCTTTTGATGTTCCTGCTTGATATGAAACAATCTCTGTAGGTAGAGATTGAGTCTTACCTGTGTTTTGTTTTCATACCTGATAGGATCCCTGGCATTAGATATTTTGGTTGAATGAATAAATGAATTCAAAAGAGAGGAAAAGCACTTTTTTGAAAGTATATTCAATGTCTGTGACCACCTATATTCAACTGGAAACTAGGTGGTAATTGGAAGTTCTCTGAAGGCAAATGAGGCAGGAACTTTACCCTCACCTCCCAAACTCTATACTTGTTAATAAAACCACAGCAATATACATCCTTAGCTGATCACTTCTTAGCTGACTCTCCTGCACTGTGAATGCTGGTGAGGAAATTGGCGATAAAATCATTTCTGTGTATTGACTGGCTTTACATATTCAGCATCCATGGAGTTAATGAGAATCCTCTAAGAAATAGCATTTAACTGCAATATCAGTGGCATATTGATTCAAAATATGACTAGATGACATACTTCTCACATTTTCTGAGACATAACATTGACACAAAAGACACCAAGATCAACAAAAAGCAAAGCCTCTTTCAAGGGGTTGTTGTTTTTCCCTTCCCACTTCCTATGGGAACATTTCACTGAAAATATATTTAGAACAATGGGAAAAACATAATCCAATGTTCAAAATTTCTATGCATAAAAATCCCTTGAATGATATATTTCAGATATGTTAAAAATCAGATTTTTTTTTTTTTTACACCCAGCTTGGTTTGGTATGAAACTCTTGGGTCTGACTTTTATTTCTTTGAGAGAAATGTAATTGTCACACTGTGATCTTTCGGAGTTGATATTTACACAGAGGAATCTGAAGATAACCTGATTTTAGCTCTTTTGACAGTGAGTTGCAATAAGTGTTTATTTCCCTGTTTAGATGCTTGTAGATTTTAGACAGTTGAAAATTTTTCACAATCTGTGCTGGCTTTTTGGTTTTTTGGGTATTATTTTTCACTGGATTAGTCTGTGATGTAAATGAATGTGCAGGGAACGTGAGTCAAAGCTGGAGGCCAGACAATGTATACGTACAGGAACAAGCTTGGGGAGGGGCCCACAGGTAGGGGAGGTTTTTTTTTTTAATTTTTTTAATGTTTTATTCATTTTTAAGATAGAGAGAGACAGAGCATAAGTGGGGATGGGGCAGAGAGAGAGGAAGACACAGAATCTGAATCAGGCTCCAGGCTCTGAGCTGTCAGCACAGAGCCTGACGCGGGGCTCGAACTCACAAACTGTGAGATCATGACCTGGGCCAAAGGCGGACACTCAACTGACTGAGCCACCTGGGCGCCCCTAGGGGAGGTACTCACTGTATTTCATTTTGTATGGGGGCTGGTACAAAGTAGTGGTGTAAATTCTAAGCTGTGACATGCTCTGAGACGAGAGCGAGAGGACCTGTGGCCACCAGGAAAATGACTGGGAACTGAGACCCCCGGAGAATCCCCCCATAGACAGGAGTCAGCAGGATGCAGCCGGGGTGGAGCAGTGAATGTGAGTCTTAGGCCAGTGAGCATTGACCTGTAAGGAAGCCTCGGTGGCGGCCTCTAGGCCCCAGTAATGGTTGGTGTCTGAAGAGTACTTGAATCCTATTCCCTGGGAGGTCTGGGTGGATATAAGAAATATGTGGAAGGCAGGGCAGATTTGTATTAACATAAAAGTATAAGTTCGCTGAAACCAATGCCCTAAAAATTTTAGGTTTGTAGCCCCAGAATAATGCCAAACCCTATTGATTAGCAAGCGGGGCGGGGGGGGGGGGGGTGCCCAGACCTCAGTGGTGCAACGTCAGCAAACGGCCAAGAGAAGAGGTGGGAAGAAGCTGATGAAAATCTTAGAGGGAGGAGTGGAACAATGTGTCCGATTTTAATTGCTGCTTAGGCACAGGGTGCTGTGCTAGTATCTTTATGTGCCTTAACGCCTAATCAATCCTCACAACCCTTGTGTCAGATGAGGGTCATCATCCCATTTTCGGGGTTGAAAATAGGTTTGTTCGAGGTTAAACACTTGTGCAAATGTCGTGGCCCGGTACATGCTTATTTCTTGTCATTTACTGCTCTTGCTAAGGATATTTTCAGTTTCGGATAGTTTCATTCCATTTCAGTGGATTTCTCTAGAAGAGATACAGCGGTCTCCTTATTTTGCCTTCTTCATAGATGTCTCCAGCAGACTTCTTTTCTGCAGTGTGTATAGTGAGGTCAGTCTAACCATCTAGAACAGCTGATCTAGGCCCTTAGTGTGCATAAGAAACACCCGGGGAGCATGTTAAAATTACAGACTCCATAGCGTTTCCCTAAGTTCCGGTAGGTCTGGGATGGAATCAAGGGGTCCACATTTTAAACAAGCACCAGGGGCGCCTGGGTGGCTCAGTCAGTTAAGCGGCCGACTTCGGCTCAGGTCATGATCTCGCGGTCCGTGATTTCGAGCCCCGCGTCGGGCTCTGTGCTGACAGCTCGGAGCCTGGAGCCTGTTTCAGATTCTGTGTCTCCCTCTCTCTGACCCTCCCCTGTTCATGCTCTGTCTCTCCCTGTCTCAAAAATAAATAAAAAGTTAAAAAAAAATTTTAAACAAGCACCAGACTTGAATTCAGATGCAAATTGTCTACAGATTATGCATTGAGACAGACGATAGTAAAACAGTATAGATCTGGAGTCGCATTCATCTCCACATTTAGCCTGTTCCTCCAGCACCGCTTTTATTGCAAAATCAAAGAAGCAGTAAGTAGAAGAAGCTGCAGGTAGGGGAGGAAGTGAAGGAAGAGTGGAAAAGCTGGTGAGATGTAGGTCAAGGAAGAGCCACGGGATGCTCTTACACAATGTGGCTTTGACTGGCAAATACTGGATTACAAGGTCAAAGCCAGAACGGTCTGGAACCTCTCCAAGCAGAACAGATAAACCCACAGGCCAACTTTAACAGGAAATATCTGCTAGCAAATTTAATATTTTGTATTTTTAAAAATAATTCTGGGGCAAAGGTTAATCATTTATTAGCGTACATAAAAACCTGGAGGTTTATTAGGGATTTCCTTATGTTAAAATAGTGAGTAATATTGGGCTCGTGTCAGAAAAGAATATAGATACACCATGAAATATTTATTTACTCTCAGAGTGTTTTATTTGACAATAGAAATGGGTGGCTAAGGCTCATATATTTTCTGATAGTAATTTCTTGTCTCCAGATACAAACCCCAAATTTTTTAGGGAGGACACTTTTTACTTCATGGAGCCGCCCACAGTTTGCTTAATGTAAGAAACGAATTCCTGAAAACTTGCTAGAAAATGGACTTCTAGAAATGTGATCATATTGAAATCTTGCCATTTATAGGAATTCTATAAAAATCTTTCTGTGGGAAAGAAAAAAGTAGCACTCACTAATTGATCCATCTTGGCAAATCTGGAATTAATTATGTCTCTATATTTTAATGCAGATTTGGGCAGCATTTGGAATCGTGCAGAATGAATAAGGATACATAAAAAGTGCTTTTGAGTAAAGAATTTGAAAGCAAGGGAAAAGATGGAAAATTATATTTGAATAAACCTAAAAATAAGCAATCTTCACTTATTAAGCAAACTTAACTTATAAATCTATATTTACAGTAAGAGGAAAACTACTGTAAGTTATAACAGCAAAGTATAAAAATCAGGACAATAACCAATTTTATAACCTGTTTCTCATGACAGAGCATCCTGTTATCTGAAGACTAGGACAGTTCCACCAAAAAATACAGTGGAGACTGCCAGGTGTCAAATTAATGAAAGACTTTATCAAAGAAGGTGAGTTTGGTGCATCTGGTTTCTCTTTCATGGAAATTGGCAAAACATCACTGGTCCTAATCCTACAAATGTAGATGTTTAAAACAGGTTGAGGCAGCAACATTTTACAGGCCAGCATGAAAAGAAAAACAATCACAGGAATGATATAATTACAGGGTAATAAAAACATAAACACCATTATTGCATTAATCTTATATTTGGGTTTTCTTCCATGGTTGGCTTAGCAGCTTATAAGTGCAAGGTTTTGATTACAAAATCAGTTAGATATTTTGCCATATTATCCATCTTAAGACACACACACACACACATTGGATTTGATCATTTTCATAGGAGTTTGGCGTAATTTGCCATCGAAAAGAGTAGAGAATTTAGAAGGATTTTTACCAAACCTAGAGAGAAAGAAAGAGAAGTAGCAGCCACTTTTGATTTCTTAGATGCTTCCAAATTAATACATTATCAGGAATAACTGTTCCTTTATATTGACCTCCCGAGGCCATCAATACGCTCTTTCTTGGACTTCGATTAAAGTAGAGGCTTGTTGACAGACAACTGTGTTATCTTGGCGAATGACTTAAACCCTGCAAGATTCAGTTTCTTCGCTTGTAAAATCAAGGTGTCATGGCTACTTCAGAAGGTTGTTCTAGAGAGAAAAGGTAATGCCGAGGGGCTATACACAGTGCAAAGCTCAATAAATGATGGCTATCATTTTAACACTGGAAAAGAAAGCCAGAGTCAGTAAGAGTTGCCTCATTCTGATCCTCTTATGCAGCCCCTAGTGAATGTGGTTGAGAGCCAGCTCTTCACAGGAAAGTTGGCTTGCAAATCCATGACATCAACAACAGTAACAAAATGAGCTTAATCGTTGGATACCAATTGGAACTATGATTCCTACTGGGGAGGTGTTAGCTAGTGTGTGTGTGTGTGTGTGTGTGTGTGTGTGTGGTGTTGTTGCTGTTGTTGTTGCTGTGTGTTTAGAGCACTGGGTGTTGTATGTAAGCAATGTACCACGGGAATCTACCCCAAAAACCAAGAGCACATTTTACGCGCTGTATGTTAGACAATTTGACAATAAATTATATATTTTTAAAAAATTTTTTTTAATGTTTATTTATTTTTGAGACAGAGAGACAGAGCATGAACAGGGGAGGGTCAGAGAGAGAGGAAGACACAGAATCTGAAACAGGCTCCAGGCTCCGAGCTGTCAGCACAGAGCCCGACGCGGGGCTCGAACTCACGGACCGCGAGATCACGACCTGAGCCGAAGTTGGCCGCTTAACCTACTGAGCCACCCAGGCGCCCCAATAAATTATATTTTTTAAATAAATAAATAGAATAGAATAGGCATTTTATTAAAAATTAAATCAAATTCTTAAAAGAATTCATAGACAACATTTTTTGTAACTGAGGGCACTAGTAAATCTTGAGAGGCTGCACAGCAGCAACCACATGCTTCTGGGGTTCAAATGTGTCCAGGTTGTGGGATGGACCAGCCTTTCTAACGTCCCTTATCTGCAGATATAGTCACACAGGGCAGTCCCAGCCGTTAGCCTCCGGCCCTGCTCTCCTTTCAGAAATCCATTTCGCCTCAGATGGGTGAGTTGATTTGTTCTCATTGTGGTAGGGATACAGATCAACTTTACTCCTGGAAAAATTATATGTTAAAAAAGTAATCTCAGGGGCACCTGGGTGGCGCAGTCAGTTAAGCGTCCGACTTCAGCCAGGTCATGATCTCGCAGTCCGTGGGTTCGAGCCCCGCGTTGCGCTCTGGGCTGATGGCTCAGAGCCTGGAGCCTGTTTCCGATTCTGTGTCTCCTTCTCTCTCTGCCCCTCCCCCGTTCATGCTCTGTCTCTCTCTGTCCCAAAAATAAATAAAAACGTTGAAAAAAAAATTTAAAAAAAAAGTAATCTCACGTTTAAATATGTTTGGAAAAGGTGGACGATCAGAACCTCACTTCTGGATATTCATAGTCTATAGTAGCATATGGAAGGCTGTGACATGTCCTGTTTAACTCAGTTTTCCCAAACTGTTTGCACACTTAAATTTTTCCTGTAACTTCATTTGATACCCTGCATTGTCCTGCAAAATACACTTTGGGAAACAGTGATTTAGAGACTCAACTATCTGGCCATCGCAGAGGCTACACTGTTTTAATGCAAAGATATTACTATACCAACACGGCACTTTGACAACATCTTAAATTTTTACTCATTTGAGTATTTTGCCATACATTCTCATTTTACCCAATCGCTTTCCTTTCTGTAAAGGCACCTAAAGGAGTGGAACACAGTGAGTTCCCTTATCTGGCTTCTGTCTGTTTCCTCCGCATTTTATGTCCCACGCGTTGAGTTTTAGTATCTCAAATCTCCCAGAGATTAGATCCGAGCAGGGAAAAAGACGTCTTAGAAACAAGAGAACGGGAACAGTATGATATTTTGAAATTTATATGTTTACAAACATGAGTTTATCCATCAGGCATAAAGGAGCACCAATCCTCCATGTACACAGCCCCCAAATGATGTGCTGTGCATCGTACTCCAAGATAACCTGAGTGTGAAGAGTGTAGATACTCATCCTTCAGGTTCTGAACAGGTAGAGAATCCATAAATAGCAAGGCTGTCTGAAGATTCCTAATTCACCCTAATAAAATCAAATTTTATAGTGAATGTGAAGAAGGTGTATATTACTGCTTCTCAGAAACAGCATGCTGAATGTTGCCACTTGCATTATTTAGAAGCCTCTTACAGTTTGCTAATGGATGTGGATCTAGCTGATGAAGACATTCTGTTTCCAGCCCCCTTCAAAATGGAATACTGTACTCATTACTACAGTGTAACAATAATCACATTATTATTGGGCTAGGTAGAGGCAAATTGTCCTCCCTGGGGGTACGATGTAAAGGACATTCTATAGAAGTTAGTACGTGGGATAAGAACTGCCAGCCTAAATATCAATTTTCATATGGTGTCAATTATCTAAAATGGTCTCAATAGAAAGCTAAAGAATCCTGGTGCAGGGGGAAAATATCCAAAGGCAAATCTAAAGGGTAATAAACACAAGGAGATCAAACAAACTGACAGGAGATATTGTTTGAGCTATTGGCAATTTCCCCCCCTTAGACTTCTGGTTTCCAACCACAGTCTACCTCATCAGAGCAAAGGGCAAAGAAATTCCAGTGGAATTAACTCATAATATTTCTGAGCACAAGAGGTTCTTGAAACAAATCTCCAGTATAAGCTATGTGTTCACTGAACAATATATTAATATATCTTTTAGTATGTAGTTCAGGTAGTTTCCAAGCTGGTTCATTTAAGGAATAGTGTCCACAATCTCACATCCCAATCTGGTGGCTGAAAGAAAGAAACATTCAGCTATAGAGAGACCAAAATGCACATATATATATGACTTTTGTGCTTGTATTTGGAAACAAACGTTTTCCTTTGAGAAAATAATTTCACCTCTCAATTTTTGCATCTGTGAGGTGATAAAATCGTATTAATAATATTTAAAATTCTTTACATTTTAATTTGTGTAATATAACAATTTTTTCTATTGTTTTTCTCTATTAGAAAAGTAGCTATTCCCAAAGACCACTACAGACCGGTTGTGTTGAAACCTTCTGGTGAGCTTTGTGAAAATACAGAATCTTAGGCTTTGCCCCAGAGATTCTGATTTAGTAGGTCTGGGGTGGGCTTCAGGGTCATGCATTTTTTTGAAGCGATACTGATATTCATCTTAACCTGTGGCCATGCTTGAGAACCACTGACCTAGACTTACAGCAGCCGGGAGTAAAATCAATATTTCCCATTTGGAGCAAATCACTTGGAATGTTTCAATTGCTAGTAACAGAGAACTTGTCAATTTGATTTATACAATAAAGGAAATTCCTCATCTCAAATAACTGGAAGCTTAGAAGTTGGGCCTGTTCCATGATTTGGTTCCCCTTTTGTCTGATCTGGCAGCTCTGACTGGCTCTGTGAGATGTTTTCAACCTCAGACTTTAAGCAAGTCTCTTTGTCTCCTGCATTTCTTTTGGAAGCAAGAACTCTTTCCCCAAAGCTTTCCTACAGCCTTGCTTTGCGTTTTCTTGGCGAGAATCGGATCACACACTCATTCATAAGCTGATTATTAACAAAGATCATGGTTCTCCCTCTTGGTTGAACATTGGAATCACTGGGAAAACTTTAAAAATTAGAGTATCTGGGTCCAGCCCCCAGAGTTTGTGATTTAATTGGTCCGGGGTGTGGTCAAGGCACCTAAAGTTCAACAAGTTTCCCAGATGACGCTAATGGGCGGCCAAATTTGAAAACCACTGTCTTAGATGAATCATCCGGAGATGGAACACTGCTGGGGAGTCAACTGCCATGACCACTAAAATCCTTTAGAATCCCTTAGACAAAAAGTGCTTCTACTTTATATCAGTGTTACGATCACTAGAAGCCTTACGGACGTACCCAGGGTAAGACCAACCAGGAAGTGCCATACACACGCGTTCTTTGATTCTTAGTCTAATGTGCTTCCTACCCCAGCACACCTGCTTCTGCGTCTAGAGCCAGCGATGGGAAGGAAGACAGCCATGCGGGAAGCATTGCAACTCATCTTGGTGACTCCAACACCATCTACATCCAAATGATTTCAACTAGAACTTGGCTGTAGCCACTAAGGCTATAGCAAAGTAAAGTATTAAACAAAGTAAGGAAGTATTAAGGAAGTATTAAGCAAAGTAAATAGATACAACAAAAATGAGTCACATCATAGGGTGGCAAAAGGTAGATTAAAAAACCATGGAAAATTTTCACTTTTGCCATAATATACCATGATATCATCACAATAAGAGCACGTTCTTTGACATGCCTGGATACAAATTCTTTCAGGAAATCTCTTCTAGAAAAATCTCTTGTTGGTGAAACTTGACAGGCTCCATAAGAGACAGGAGATCTCAGCAAACAGGGGAGAGAAACAGTAGATCTTTTACATGGTCTTTAAAATACATACGTTCCAAAAATAGTCATAGAATTTAACAAACTGGCTTTTAACCAAGAGAAAACTATCCTGGGTTATCTACAGGCCTGAGATTACCAAGTGGATTTCCCTAACTACACATTCACAGTATGTTTACAACTTTGAATTTTTTCAGCATGTATTTTACAACCATTCACATTTCGTAAATGTAAATGAAAATACCTTTCTTGGCCTATTAGATGGTGCAACCTTTGTTTGGGTCTCATTGTAGACAATTATAATCAAAACGTTGAAAAATCTCCCTCTCAGGTTCCAAAGAAAAAAACAATATAAAAAAGTTTTAATTCCTCAGGCTAGAATGATTTCAGCAAAAGAGCTATGATTAAAGTTTAGGAGATTAGGAAGAAAAGAAAAAGGGTAGCTATAAACAAATTCACTTATTAATAAAATCCTTATATTAAATCTAGGAGGTATCCCCTTAAAACTTGAGTAGGCACGATTTGCGGCCTTCAAATCAAATACTGTTATATAGCTTATATAAAAATTAGACTTTTTGTTACCTTGAAGAGTAGATAAGTTGAACATATGGTTTTGAGAAGATGTTAGGTAAATTCCTTAATGATTATCATTCACTACCAGTCATTACAGAGTATTAAAGATTTATCATTATGAGAGACGTCTATTCTTTCCAAAATGTATACTGTTATTGCTAGAACCAAAAGTCTTGACTGGTGTGGTGTGGCTTTCTTATCCTTATATTCTAAGGTACTCACTCTTGCTGCCCCCTTGATAGCCTTGTTCCCCGGAAAGGAAACCATCCACCTCATGCTCATTCGACAAGTTATGAACATTAATGGACCATCAACCACGAGCTAGAGGCTGTATTAGACTTTGGCAATATTTAGATTAGAAATACAGATCCCAACATGAAGCACTTTTTAATCCAGTGGGCGCAACAGTTGAGAAACCACGTATGGCAACTCAGTGTGTTATACATCGTGACAAAGGTAAGCATGGAATGCTGTGGAAACACAAGCAGAGAGTTACCCAAATGAGCTGGAAGGAGGGGTGGGGTAGAGAAGGCAGGACTTTTTGGAGGATATAATGCCTACATAGGAATCAGACAGGCAGAGAAAGAAGAAACAGACATATCAGTATCATGAGAAAATATATGTAGGAGATAAACAAGTAGCTATGTTTAGCAGCCATAAAAGGTTACAGAGAGACTTGGTGAGAGGGCTGAACAGAGGGGTTAGACAGGGGTCATGTCACAGAAGCCAGTTAAGTCCCAACATTTTAGCCTGAAGATAGTATCTTGAGCTTTTTTCATCAGATTTTATAAGTTTCCCCACTTATTACGATAAAGGAACCAAATAGTTTGAGAGACGTTATAGTAAAGGGAAAGATGCCCTACTTGTGCAAAATCATAGCAATCTGCTTAATGTAGAAAGTAAGGCAGAAGTGATCGAATAGACAGACACCTTTAATTGCGCACCTACTGTGTGACAGGCAGTGTATTATGTGCCTTGCACACATTATTTCTAATGCTCATAATAACTCTGCAAGTCAAGTATTATTATTATTTTACAGGTGATACAACTGACGCTCAGAGACATTGACGGGTCTACATGGACCCGGCTGCTTCTGGTGAGATGCAAAACAGGACTTACCAAATTGTACCATAAAGAAATACAGCAGGATTTTTTGTTCACGGTTCATTCCTGAGATAAAAAAGAAACAGTGTATAAGACTGTATTTCCTCAAGAATCAGTGACCAAAGCACAGCCCAAATACCCATCTTTCGGCAAATTAGTACATGAGTCATCTTTACCCCCCTTTCCCAGGCTAGAAGCCAAAAACAACTTCTCATCATTTTAAACTGAGGAGGGTGTCGATTTGAAATTAAACTCTGCCCACATCAGTTAACTGCATGTACGTTCAGCGTCTCCTAACTCGCTAGTACATTACAATCAGAATCTTCTCGTCACTATAAACGGGGCAAATACCTTTGTTATATAGTCATAAAGCTTTGTTCTACTAACATCTTTATAGCAGATCCGTGGACAAGTGACCTAATGTTCCCCCAGGACTTTTCTTGAAAGGTTATTGTTGATTAAATGAGAAAATCTGCTCAAAGCCCATTACCATTGTGTTGGAAACATGATAAATCTGTGATATATGACAGCTATTGTTGCTGAGAACCAATCAAGACGTCTCTGTCTTGTACTACCTCCCTCCAGCCCCACCAACGTGCACAGGGAGATGTTTAAGAATCAGAGTTCCATTTTAGGACAGAAGCCCTCGATATGTCCCCTGGGGTATAGGTTGAAAGAATGAAGGGATCACCCCCACAGTTTGGGTCCATAAAGATAGAAAAATCTTTTAATAAACCAGACAATAAATTATCAGTGCTTACGCTATAGATACAGCCTTCACTATCATCTCCAATAATCAGTAAATCATCTCTTTGGTTAAGAAAAGTAGTTGACCCTGAGCTTTATTTCCAAATGAGGAATCTACAACACACAGATGTTATGTCATATATTCAAGGACTTACAGCCAGAAGAGGTTGGAATTGAATTCACACCTCTTGATTGTAGGTCATTGGCTAATCCTCCTAAAATAGGTATCTGCGATAATCATTCACTTGCCCACATCTTTCTTGATTCTCTAGTACTTGTTGAATATAATTCAATATTTTAAAACTGGCATTCAAAGCCCTTTACGGTGCAGCCCCAAGCTCTCTTTCCAGGATTGTCTACAACCACTCTGTCAAGCAAACAGAACCCGGCCAAACTCAACTGTTGCCATTCTCCAGATAAGCCCCACATTGCAACATTCTGAGCCTTTTCCCATTCAGTTCTCTCTTCTTGCGGTGCACTTGAATCTTCCTTACCTATCCAACTCATACTTGTTTTCCAAGTGTCGGCCCAAATGTCACCTTCTACAAAAAAAAAACCGACTGGGTATACCTCACTGGAAGTGACCTAAATCAAAGGATCTAATTTCCCATACCTGACTTCTCTGTGCTGCTCTTTCTGTGTTAAGTCTAGTTTTATGTTTAAGTCGCCATGTACTTCTCTTTACCCCTTTAATTGTAAGCTTCTTGTAGTTAGAGGCTACGTTTAAATCTTCTCTGCACGTCGATAAACTGAAACAGTCCTACACATTATAGATATTTTTAAAAAATGTGCTGCGAGTGAATGAAAGACTGAACGCATGCAGACTCAGATCTCCGCGTGCTTGTCTAAGTTACTGATAAAAAGTATAAGTCCCCAGGGAAGATGTACTGATGTAAAGAGACAGGTTTCTATCTCGTATTACGTATTCAAATATCTCCGTGCCACGGCACAGTGGAAGGACATTGTGCCACTTGCGTGCGGTCGAGAAAGATGTGAGTGCAGTCAGTTTATCAGGGCGCTGTTGGGAAAAACAGCTGTCCGTAGTTGATTCACATTCCCTTAGTTTTTACCTAATGTCTTTTCTACTCCGGGGTGCCATCTAGGATTCCACCTTATACTTCTTCATGTCTTCATGAAATTAGTAGGAAGTGTATTTTCCCCTTGTTTCCTGAAAGACTTTCTATCCGATTGGTATATTATCTACACTTTAAATATGTGAAAAAGTCAAAATGTGAAGTGATTTGGGACTGCAATTCTCTCGGTGAGATTTTAAAGTGTATATTCAGTTGCAGGACACTTTGGATTTTCTGGTTCTTCTTGCGAGAGGTTTCTTTTCTTTTTTTTTTTTTTTTTTAACTGAGGCATAGTTGACGTGCAATGTTATATTAGTTTCAAGTGGACAGCACAGTGATTGGGCAATTCTATATATTACACAACGCTCACCAGGTGTAGTCACCAACTGTCATCACACAAAGTTATTACAATATTATTGACCATAATCCTTATGTCATCCTTTTCATCCTTGCGGTTTATTTTATAACATGAAGTTTGTACCTCTTAATCCCTTTCACCTATTTTGCCCATGCCCGTTAGAGTTTTGCTAAATTGCACTTTTTCAGTTATTTGCTCATTTCATCTAAATCGTCATTTTGGTTTCATGTACGTAATATCCATTTTTGCTTTTTGTGTTTTGTTTTTATTTCTGTAGCATCTATAGTGACATAACCTATTTATTTTTTTCATTTATTATTTTGTATTTTCTTTTCTTAATCAGTCCTGCTAGGTCTTATCAATTTTATTAATCTTTATTCAAAGAGTTTACTGTAAAATTATTTTCTCTGCGATACACTTCTTTCTATTCCTTGGTTTTTATTTTTTCTCATATCTTTACTACTTATTTCCTTTTACATTTTTGGCTGATTTGCTGTTCTTTTCTAGCTTCCTGAGGTGGAAATGGAGGTAATTTTCAGCCTTTTTCCTATTCTGATATGCATTGATGTCTATTAATTTACCATTAAGCTGCTTAGCAAACCTGTAAGTTTTAATAAGTTGTGCCTTCATTATAATTTAGATCAAAATACTCCCCAATACAGTTGACCCTTAAGCAACACTGGTTTCAACTGCATGGGTCCACTTAAACATGGATTGTGTTTTCAATACAGTACAGTACTATAAATGTATTTTCTCTTTCTTATTATTTTCTTAACAACATTTTCTTTTAACTAACTTTGCTGTAAGAATATAGCATACAATACATATAACATACAAAATACGTGTTAATTGACAGTTCACATTATCAGTAAGGCTTCCAGCCAACAGCAGGCTATTAGTAGTTAACTTTTTGCAGAGTCAAAAGTTTGATTCAAATTTCTGTCTGTGTAGAGGGCTGGTGCCCCTAACTCATGTGTGTTGAAGGGTCAACGGCATTTTGAAACACAAGAGTACTTTTTAAAACTCCATGAATTAAGAGAAATCTTTCTTGCCTTCCAAGTTACTTTCCAACATTAATTTTCTGACACCATTTGGGGTCCTCCACTTCTGCTCAATTCTGACATTAACTACACAAAGTTAGCCCGGTCCCCACAAGTTAAAGGCTCAGTTCCATAAGACTGTCCCACTTCAGGTGGTAGCCTGACGTCTTGAGTGTCCTCAATTCACCTGCATTTGTGCTCGGCCAGCTACGATTTCAGGGCTTCCCATAATACCCGTGGCTATGATAGTTTGCTAGGATGACTCACAGAGCTCATGAAAGCACTACGCTTCTAATTATTGTTTTATTATAAAGGATACAAATAAACAGCCACTCACAGAGGCACACGGGGCAGGATTAGAAATGTCCCAGTTGCAGGAGCTTCTGTCCCCATGGAGTCAAGATGCAGCCACCCTTTAGGTATATCAATATATTCACCACCCAGGAAGGTCCCTTGAGCCTTGTGTTCAGAATCTTTAATCAAGGTAACATTACGCAGTCATGTTGGATTAAGTCATTGGCTATACAGTTGACCTCTACCCACAGTCCTCTTTCTGTCCCTAGAAGTCAGAGTGTGGGGCTGAAAGTTCTCACTAATCAGGTACTTAGTTTTTCCAAGATAGCCAGCTCATCCCTTGGTACTATCTAAGGGCTCACTGTGAGTCACCTCCCTAGCATAAACTCGGGACTAATCAAAAGTGAGTCATTATGAAAAACAAAAGACACTCCTATTGGGACATTCCAAGGGTTTTTGACTATGCCATAAACCAGGAACGAAAAAGAGATCAGATACACCCTTTATTATATTTTACAAGTAGTTGGGGATTTTCTAGTGATCTTAGGATTTTTCCTAGCTTATTTCCACTGTGTTTAGAGAACATGTTGTGAATGATTTCAATTATCTAAAATTTGTTTGACTCAGAATATGACTGATTCTGATTAACACTCAATATGCACATGGAAAGAATGTGGTCTCTACAGTAGTCGGGTTTGCTCTATAAACGTAAAGAAGGTCAAGTTTGTTAACAATTGTTTGTTAATTTACTGATTTTTGTGTGGCAGTTTCTAACAGCTATTAGAAAAGATATGACTCTCACTTACGAGTGTGGAATTATGTATTTCTCCTTCTAGTTCTCAGAATTTTTGCTTTATACATACAGTGAAGCTATATCATTGGGGCATATGACTTCAGAATTCTAGCGTTTCCCCGGCACATCGATGCCTTCATCATAATGAAATGTTCTTTCTAATAGTGCTTCTTGCCCGAAAGTCTGTTTTGCTTGATGTTATTATAGTGACGCCAGATTTTTTTTTTCTTTTCATCAGTTTTATTGAGGAAGCTGCTACCACCAGCATAACATAGAACAGTTCAATTATCCTAAAAATTTTCCTAGTGGCGATTTTCAGTTAACCCTCATCCCCTCAATGCCGACCCCTGGCAACAACTGATGTGTTTCTGTCACTATAGTTTTCCTTTTCCTGTTTTATCTGAGTGAAATAATATGATAGGCAGTCTTAGTGTCTCCTTTTGTCTCATTAAGCCTGCTGCATTTAAGATCCACCCATATTGTTGTAGTTATCAGTAAGTCATTCCTTTAGAAGTAATATCTTATTGTATTCATGGCCCAAATTGTCCCACATTTGACCAGAAGCTCTTTCAGATGGCTTCTGTGTCATTCTGACATGTCCTCATCATTCTTTGATCACTTCCTTGCTTTCTGGCACAAGATGTCCTAGGGGTCATCTTACACCCAGCTCTAGATTTTAACCTAAAACTTAACCTTAAATTTTAACTTAATATTTTTGCCTTAGAGAGTTTTTTTTTTTAACCACACAAATTACATGCATTCAGGACTAAATACGTTGAGAGTCAAAGATGGCCTTGAAATCTCAGAGGAGGTTTTCTTGTTTTGTTTTGTTTTGTTTTATTTTGTTTTGTTTTGTTTTTCACCTCTACCCAGAGTTTAGAATATGACATTTTCCTCTGCTATTTGCCTCTCTGTGGAGACTTTTATTTAGTTTAAGCCTTATATTCCAAGTGGCCAGCATGTACTGATAGGTGCTTAGCAAATGACTGTCTGGAAAAAAAAAGAGGGAGATCCTGATTTATAGCCTATGTGGATTTCTGTGATGTAAAAACTCTTGCCATAGCTGGTTTCAAGCCACCAACACGAAGTAAACCAACTTGAAAAATTCCTGAAAACTTAACAACTGACCTTTGCAAGCAAGTACAAGCCTCGCTGTGCTTGGTTTTTTGTGCATAAGACTGAAGCAATCGATCCGGCACAACCCGTGGCTTAGATCACAGTCCTCTCTATACTAACTTCGTTGTGGGGAAATTTTGGTCACAGAGCTCTATATGAGTCCTTAAGGCATGTGGCAATTTCACAGTTAATTTTCCTTCATGATCTGGTGTGTTCTGCCTTGTTCTAAGGCTCAGAGAAGACTTATCTCCTTCCATTCTCTTCCACTGATTTAAAAGTGTGTCTGCACCTGTATGTGTGTGTACCTGTGTGTGTATGTATATGTTTGCATTCCCAAGCCCCACCCACAGCATTAGAGGTTTTGTATCTGGAGGATTTCAGGATCTTTCGTCTGTCATATTACCAGAAATGGATACCTCTTATGTCTTCGTTACAAGATGTTAGTTAATCCAGCAAAATCCTAATCACATTTCTCAGGCAATAATCTCAATAGACTTTATCTACCAACTGAATGCACTGTAATATTTACCAAACATGCTTTGTTTCTTGTGCATTAACAACTGTTTTTTCAAATAGTGGAAAATATTTGCATTTAGCATCATACCCAGAATAAAAGTGCTTCACAATATCAACCATTATTATTCAGGAATGAATTTACTATGTACATAATAAGCTGTGCATACTATTTGAAAGAGTGTTTTTCAGACTTCCCCTTTGGAGCCCTGATAATTCCATCCGTTTGTTTAAGGGACCCTGCAAGAGACAAAGAGGACTGGATAAGGGGTCTATTCCAGCTCTCAACTTGTATTACAATTATACTAATGGACTTCAGGATAAGGTTTTGTTCGAAAACCAGTTGCGTGGGTATTAAAAGTTTGCAAAGCCTTTTTCATCTCATTTGCCAACTCTAGAGGCTGAAAGATATAGCTCCTAACAGAAATTAGGGCATATTATAAAGACATGGAGTTCCTTAAGTGGGTCTGTGTTTATTCAGGCTGCGTGTGCTCACTTGTACAAACCCCTCCTACCAGAAAGTATTATGACAGGAAGAGCTGGTGAATATTGGAGCTCATGTAGTGAAAATATTCCTGGGTCCTTAGAATGCTTGGAACTTTTTCGTATGGCCGCTGCAGACAATTTGCTGCCCTACAAATCTTTTTAAAATCAGCGGAGAAGCATTTTTAACATCTCATTTTCCATGTTGACCTTCTTTGGAGTTTCTGTCAAACAGAGAAATCATCAAAGAGATGATAACATGAAAAGAAACCCTTCGCAGGAGAGCAAGGGAGAAAAGAGAAATCTACAAACAACCTCGCCTGCTCCTAGAAAGTGAAACTCTGACTAAGCTCCTTTCAAAAGCGTAGATAGCTGTTATTTGCCTCTGAAGTACCTACCGAAGTTTTTTCTTTTTTCTTTTTTTCTTTTTTTTTGGCTTGTTTTCCAAGATTTCAGCATTTGATGTTTTACGTGCAGTCAAGTGCACAATTTAAAAATGGGATTTGGAGGTAGTGAGTCCAACAAGAGCCTGGCAATTTTGTCTCCCTCAGGACATCTGGGGGCTCCCTATGGTCTTACATAATCGGGACACGATTTAAAACATCACTCACTGCTCAACCTCTCTACACTGTCTCTTACTTATACCAACCGATCCAGGATTTTACAGTGCTTTTCTTTTTTTTCTTTCAAGTGTCTGGTACAGTTAACATGCTGTTTATTCCGAACTTAAGTCTCTTCAGTTATTCAGTCCTCTTAGCTCAACAGAGCAAGGGAAATTATACAGCAGAGGTCAAACCCACTTGGGGAAAGAGAACTAAATATACATGTATGTGAGTTTGTAATGACTAGCTTTGATGCATTTATGCTTGTTAAAAAGAAGGGGGGATGGAGAGCTACTGTCATCATCCGAAAAGTGGAAAGTGATTTTCTTCCCCTTGCAGTGCTGTTATTGGTCGGTGGCTAACCTCCCCGACACCTCTAAGTGCCAAAAACAGAGCCGTGGGAAGAATGATAGCCTTGGCCCTCTCCCTTTCCTCCAGCCCTTGTGTTAGTCAGGACTCTCCAGAGAAATAGAACCCATAGGGGATGGATACACACACACACACACACACACACACATATATCCATATATATATATATATATATATGATAAAGAAGCCCTTAACCTTGTATAACTCTGCCAGCATAAACCTTCTTTGTTCAAAAGAAACAATTAGGAAAAGAGACAATTTTATTTCTAAAGTAAGTCACTATTCATTAAAAAAGTAAAGACATTGAAAAATAGCATCCTTTGCAAGTATGTCTCTAAATAACCTTCCAGGCTCACTTTTATTTTTTTTTTTAATTTTTTTTTAACGTTTATTTATTTTTGAGACACAGAGAGACAGAGCATGAACGGGGGAGGGGCAGAGAGAGAGGGAGACACAGAATCGGAAACAGGCTCCAGGCTCCGAGCCATCAGCCCAGAGCCTGACGCGGGGCTGGAACTCACGGACCGCGAGATCGTGACCTGGCTGAAGTCGGACGCTTAACTGACTGCGCCACCCAGGCGCCCCAAGGCTCACTTTTAGAGGTTATTTTGTTCTATTTTTAAAAGCACAGAATTGGAATACAATCCATTTGACCTTAGAAACCCAGGTCTCACACTGGTTTTTGTCTTTCATACCTTTGTATTTCCCACATTTCCTTTGTGGATATCTAAGTCAAAAGAGGATTAAATGAATTAATTAGATGTAAAACCATTAGAAGTCCTTGGAGCACATCTGGCACATGATAAGTGCCCAATATGAAGTGCGTCTCTGACATTACTTTTTTAAATTACTGCAATAACCCTATAAGGCAAATATGAGTAAAATCCCCACTTTATAGACAAGAAAACCAAGGCTCAGGAAGAGTAAGTGAGTTCCCAAGAGCACACAAATAGTAAATGGAAGAGGCAGTGATCAAATCCAGGTAGCCTGACCCCAAAGCCTACACTCAACATTAGGCTTTACACTTTCCCTGGGCTCGGTAACCTCCCATACAAGAGACAGAGGGTACTTAGCCTACTCAGAGGCTCTGAGTAGCCACTATATACACTGATAAATACAAACAGATGAAATTGCTACTTGATAAATGCCAGTTGTTTGCTGGGATTGCCCATTTAAAGCGCAGCTTTATACATACCACACTTGTACGGAATCTTTATGTCTGTGTCTATGTTCCCTCTTGTGGTGTAAAAGTCCCTCAACCTGACTTGTAGTAATAACAATGAGGCCATTCAAATTAACCCTTTCATACAATGGAATAGCAAACAACAGGAAAACGAACAAATGCAGGCATTCATAGACGTATGGATGAATTGCTCAAACATAGATTGAGTAAATGAAGCCAGGCACAAAATAATACATACTGCCTGATTCTATTTATTGTGTTTAGGGATGCATGTTTCGATGAAACGCAGTGAAGAAAAGCAAGAACTCGTGTACCAGAAAGTCATGGTTGTGAGTCTCTTCAGGGAAGAAGGAAGAGGTCATGGTTGGGAAGGGGTCCAGGAGGGGTTTCTAGAGACTGGTAATTTTCTATTTCTCGATCTGGGTGGTGGCTATACGGTTGTTTGTTTTATAATAGTTTATGAAGCTGACACTAAAGTTTTCTCTATGTGTGTGATGTTTAACAATAAAAATGTTTGGAAAGAAAAGTCAGGAAACTGTTATAGATAGTAAGCCTTGAAGACCTATACAAAAGCAATGACATCACCGCTATGCATTGATGAATGATTTGAAAGTATAAATTAAGGTTTTCTCGGTTGTGGTTGGGTAACAGGACCTCCATTCTTAGAGTCTCATTCACTCATTCAGCATCATTTGCTGAACACCTGTTATGTGCCAGGCTCTGTAGGTGATGAGGGTACTACAGGGGACAAAAATAACAAATCCCCAATTTTATGAAGCTTACAGTTCACCAGGGCTTCAGAAGGACCCATAACCTACAAGATTCCTACGTGATTCTTAATATGAAAACAACTGGTCTATGTGCTAAACTTTCTTTAAATACTTCCAAGCCGATGCTTATGGAAAGACTCATTTGAATGAAGTTAGAATTCAAAGAAATTTGGTTCCTAACACATCACAGAAAATCCAAAGCATTTTTACATCAATTGAAATTCTCCAGCCAATATGGGTCAAAAGCACATCCTGGCAATTCTGATTTATTTTCTAATTGTCCTTCAAGACTTCAGTTACCACCTCCTTCTGTCGTTAATCTTTTCAGCTTTAAAATTATTCCGCCCCCACCATTCTCATCTTGTGCAGTTTTTTTTTTCACTATAGCATAAATGGGACATGTTAAGCCCGGGATTCTTTAAAGATATAGTCAAGAAACTTCCACGGCTTTATTTTAATTCCCTCTCTATGACAGCTTGAGTAGCTAAAATTTCATTCAGGGGATCCAAGAGCTTCTTGAATACCAAGCAGTACTCCTCATCTCTAATGAAGAAATCTAAATGACATTAAAGCAAAGAAGACAACAAGAATATCAACAAAAGCCCACGAAGATCTAAGGCACTTCATTTAAAAATCTCTCATTTCCTTTAAAGAACCAAAATGATAAAAATGATAGAGCTGAATGTAACCTGTAGATACCAAGCCCCAACTCCCATTAAAGAGAGAAAGGCACTGACAGAGAACGGAGAGATGATCTCAAATGTGGTCATCCTGCTAAGATAAATAAATTAAACTTCATTCATTGATTCATTCATTCATTGTATCAGGTACTATTCTAGGCTCTCAGGCTATTGCTGTAAACAAAACAAAACACCTCTGACCTGATGATGCTTACATTCTAGTGTGTATGTGTAGATGGTTAAGTGGAAGGCAGATAATACATAAATTTAAAAGTAGGTTAGGTGATCTTAGTAACAAAAAGCATGAGAGGTTGCCTGGGGACAAGAGTTGTGATGTGGGAGAGTTTCAAATGAACATAAGAGTACTTTTTGGAGCGATGGAGATGTTCTATATCTTGATTATGGTGATGATTACATGCATGTGTGCATTTGTCAAAACCCACTCAGGGTGCATAAACATCTGGTATGTTGGTGCTTGTAAAAATGTTTCAAAGTAGGCTAGGGAACTAGAAAATAATAATGGCTATAGAGAAAAATAAAGCAGGCTATGGGGGTAGAAGGTCTGGGTAGAGATGAGGTTTGAAGTTTCACAGGGGATGGTTAAGGAAGCCCTCAAGGACAAAGTGAAAACTTGACTTAAAAACTTGGGGGCACCTGGGTGGCTCAGTTGGTTAAGCACCCGACTTCTGCTCAGGTCATGCTCTCACAGTTCACGAGTTCGAGCCCCGCGTGGGGCTCTGTGCTGACAGCTCAGAGCCTGGAGCCTGCTTCGGATTCTGTGTCTCCCTCTCTCTCTACCCCTCCCCCACTTGCGCTCTGTCTCTCTCTCTCTGTCTCAAAAACAAATAAAAACATTAAAAAAAAAAAAAAAAGCTTGGAAGAAGCAAGAGAGTGAGCTGGGATGGCTTTGAGGGAAGAGCATTCCAGACCAGGGATTTTCAGATTTGCACGAGGCAAGCAAGGTCAGCAGGCAGAGCGTGTACTTGGTCGTTTTTTAGAATCTAAGTTATAAAATGGATGTATTAATTCTCTCTTATCAATAATTTTGAAGTTTAGATGAGATCATGGGTTTCATCACGGATGTGACATTTGGCGTGTAGAAATTTCAATCTCAAAATTACCAGTTGCTTATTTAGTGCCTAAGAGATATCAAATACTGAGTGCACAACTATAAATAAACACTGCTTGATGACATGAAGGAATTTAGAATAGTGTTATGGAGACAATGGTAAGGGGATCATTTTAAAATGTGGCGTTTTCTATACTAAATTTTTGGTGCTAAAGGAATTAGGGAGAGTAAATAATGTGACCACATTTTAAGGGAAGAAATGAAAATACAGAGATATTAGTGGATGCAGCAAGGGTGGTTGGCATAAGTTTGAACCCTTTCTTTTTTTAAATGTTTTTAAATTTTTTAATGTTTATTTATTTTGAGAGAGAGAGAGAGAGAGAGCATGCGAGCAAGGAAAGGGCAGAAGAAAGGGAGAGAGAGAGAGAGTCTCCAGCAGATTCCACACTGTCAGCGTAGAGCCCAGTGTGAGGCTTGAACCCACAAACCATGAGATCACGACCTGAGCCGAAACCAAGAGTCAGACGCTTAATCGACTAAGCCACCCAGGCGCCCCTGAACCCGGACCTTCTGCTATGCTTGCTATGCTATGCTTGCATG
Source organism: Acinonyx jubatus (assembly GCF_027475565.1). NCBI lineage: Eukaryota > Metazoa > Chordata > Mammalia > Carnivora > Felidae > Acinonyx > Acinonyx jubatus. Next base: position 47,794,754 of record NC_069391.1, read on the forward strand.
AAAACACTCCAAAATAATGAATAAGCCACTGGGACAGCCTAGTGAATAAGTGAAGACGTCACAGGGATGAAAGGGACAGCACAGGGAATGTCGTCAGCGGTATTGTAATGACGTTGTGTGGCGGCAGATGGTAGCTGTGAACAGATGGTGAGCACAGCATAACGCATAGAGTTGTCAAGTCACTATGCTCTACGCCCGAAACTAATGTAACATCGTGTATCCACGCTATTTCATTTCTTATATGTGTATATTTAATTTTTAAAGTTTATTTATTTGTTTTGGGAGAGAGAGAGTGAGCACGAGTGCGGTAGGGGTAGAGAGAGAGGGAGAGAGAATTCCAAGCAGGTCTCATGCTGTCAGTACAGAGCCCGATATGGGGCTTGAACTCACGAACCGTGAGGTCATGACCTGAGCCGAGATCAAGAGTCAGACGCTTACCAGCCTGAGCCAGCCAGGCGCCTCTGTATCCACTATATTTCCATTAAAAAACCCGAAAACACTCCAATCTAGTACTCTCTCAGGTTAACAGTGCGGAGGAGTGAGACCTAGGGCAAAGTTCATTGCTTTTCACTGCTGATGCTCCCATTTTGCCCATTGCTCTGCACAGCGAGGCTGAGCAGAGAAGACAGAGACCTGATCCTCTAGCACCTGTGCCTGAGGGTGCTGGATACAGCTGTCAGGATGGGGGGGGGGGCGGTGGGGTGGGAAATAATCCCAGTTGCCACTTGTCCTTTTACACCTCTTTTCCCATTTGATCCTTAAAACAGTCTTGCTAACCTAGCAGAAATCGTTAGTTCCATTTTACATATAAGAACAAATGCTTAAAGAATGTAAGTGCTTTGCCCCAGGTCATATGGCTAGGAAGTGGGAGAGACCAAAAGGAAGCCCAGATTTCTATCTCTAACTCTATTATTCTTTCGGCAATCTTATTTAGGTAGGATACTGGGGCTGTCAGGTATTGGTTCTCCTGAAAGTAAAATGGAGGAGGAGGAGGGGAGTGGGCCACGCGATGTCTGTGCCTTCACACGCGTGCACCTGCTCCGTTTCCTGCACACCGACCCCAACATGTTTAAAAAAAAAACCCCTTAAATAACAAAAATGTTTTATTTTAGAGCAGTGTTAGATTTACAGAATTACCGCATAGACAGTACAGAGAGTTCTCATGTGCCCCAGACTCAATTTCCCCTATTATTAACCTCTCATCTCCAATGGTACATTTGTCACAATTAATGAGCTAGTATTGACACGTTTTATTAGCTAAAGTCTATATTTTATCTAAATGTCCTCATTGTTTTACCCTAATATATGTTTCTTCTGTTCCAGGTTCCCATGCAGGAAACCACGTTGGATTTAATAATCAGGTCTCCTTAGGCTACTCTTGGCTTTGACAGTTTCTCAGACTCTCCTTATTTTTGATGACCTTGACAGTTTTGAGAGGCACTGGTCAAGCATTTCATAGAACCCCCTTGAATTGTGATTTGACTGATGTTTTTCTCGTGATTGGATTGGGGTTGTGTGTTTTGGGAAGAAAGGCCACATAGGTGAAGTACCATTGTAACCGTATCATATCAAGGGCACATGCTGTCGGGATGCCTTACCACTGTTGATGCTAACCTTGATCATAAACAAACCCCAAAAAACTTGATACATATTCTCTTTCTCTGTCTCTCTTTCTGTTTTTCCTCTCTTCTCTAATAGGATGAGGAATAATGGCAAAGAAATATTTTGCAAAGGTTTTTTTAAAAAACTGGGTCAGAAAATTGCAAAGAAGGACATAATTTATGTAGATCTATGCACACAAGTTGACAGAATTATGACTAGAGAAAATAATTTCTGTATTTTACCTTGAGTATACCTCACATTTACTTTCTTGACCCCGCCCCTCTACCCCCCCCCCCCCCCCGCCACCGCTGGACTAAACCATGTCAAGGAACTGAAAGTAAATTGAAAAACGTAAGAAGTAAGAGGAAAATGAACTTTTTGTTGAAATCTGGAGATTATTAGGATAATTACATGTCATTCGGTAAGATCAGAATGGAATTGATCCTGTCCTCAGAGTTAGCCAAGGGCTTTTCCACTCAACCTTATAAATTCTGTTCAGTCAATTTGATGCACCTATTTCCTTTTTTCCATTAAAAATTTACTTCTATGGAAACTCCAATTTAATATTGATTTTTCTATTTGTAATGAAACTTGACTGAGGCTTTCTAAATAAGGAAAAAGAACAGGCTGAAACTAAGCCTGTTTTGTACTATTTATGTGTCATTTTTTAATATGAAATTTATTGTCAAATCGGTTTCCATACAACACCCAGGGCTCATCCCAACAGGTGCCCTCCTCAATACCCATCACCCACCCCCCATCAACCCTCAGTTTGTTCTCAGTTTTTAAGAGTCTCTTATGCTTTGGCTCCCTCCCTCTTTAACCTCTTTTTTTTTTTTCTTCTCCTCCCCCATGGTCTTCTGTTAGTTTCTCAGGATCCACATAAGAGTGAAAACATATGGTATCTGTCTTTCTCTATATGACTTATTTCTATTTATGTGTCATTTATAATGGATTTGGAAATCAGAGGGCTCCCCACATACTACAAACATATATTTACGTTGCATTGTGACCTTTGAATGGTCATAACCCTAAAGTTGTCATTTTGGCGGGAGGCAAGACAAATACACGAATATTAATATAAGAACACAACTGTAGGGGCGCCTGGGTGGCTCAGTTGATTAAGCGTCCGACTTCAGCTCAGGCCATGATCTCGGGGTCCATGAGTTCGAGCCCCACATAGGGCTCTGTGCTGACAACTCAGAGCCTGGACCCTGTTTCCGATTCTGTGTCTCCCCCTCTCTCTGCCCCTAATGAGTTGAAGATGTGAAGTACTCATCTGTGAGGTGAGGAATTTCTGTCTATAAAATGAAGGATCGTATCAAATGATCTCCAAGATCTCTTCCTGCTTCAACATTCTTTGATTCTAGAGCATCATTTCTAAACATCCAACCGCAAAATCATAAACCACTCACAAAACCTCTTTCTACAAAGATTTCTATAAAGAAAATGGAAATTCCCTGTTAATCACTGAATTCAATTAATCACTGAATTAATAGCAGAATACTTTCCTTATATTGATGTTACCAAAGTGATAGTGAATAATATTGGGCTTGTGCCTGTGAAGGTAGATAGCTAGGTTTTTGAAAGAAATGCTTTAATTAGCATATGGTTATTCCCATTCAAAATCAAAATCAAATAAAAACCCAATCTACCGATTTCTTTTTGTGAGCTAGTTTGGTTGTTTGCATTATTTGAAAATTTGAGCACTCATGCAAAATTACCTTTGAGTGTACCATTTCCCTTGCAACTAATAGAAATTCATAGACTATTCCAAGATGGGAACATTCATAGTTAGTCATTCAAGAGAATAGAGTTGTGCATACCTGTGCATCATAGAAAAACACCCACACATACAAAGGCTGCATTTTTACCTAGACCTGAAAGGAGAAAATATAAGTAGAATGCCTTCTTACCACCTCCACCCTAACCACACCTTCCTGCCCTGAGCTTATTACCCAAACCTGGCTATCCCCCAATGTTTGCCTCTTTGAAATTTAAAAAAGATGTTGAGGGAAAAGGTGAGTGAAAGAATAAGGTCAGGAAGAGAAATTGGTGAAAAATAGATAAAGAGCAGGAAATTCTGGTGGGTGTGGCTTTGTGAAGTGAATTGCTGTCTTTTGGAAATGTAAGAAAGCAATTAAGGCTGTAAAAATAACTAGGATGTGGCTCATTCTTATATTTCTTCTGTTATGCTCAGAAACTAGATGAACATCAAACAATTCAATTGAATTAGCCAAGTGGGGGTTATCTTAATGACTTCAAATAAATTTTTTAAATTATCTTTATTATTATTATGATTATTTAGTGTTTATTCATTCTTGAGACAGAGAGAGACAGAGTGTGAGCTGGGGAAGGGCAGAGAGAGAGAGAGAGATACAGAATCCGAAGCAGGATCCAGGCTCCGAGCTGTCAGCACAGAGCCTGACTCAGGGTTCCAACCCAGGAGCCCTAACTAAGATCATGACCTGAACCGAAGTCAGACACTTAACTGACTGAGCCACCCAGGTGCCCCCGAATAAATTTTTATCTCTTCAGCGACTAATGGTAGTTCCAGAAATTGGATCAAATTCTTGCTTTGATCATTTGGCTTGTACCTCTTGAAAGAGATAACTGATTCAATTTAATTCTCTTGTCTTTATGCCTCCCAGATGGTGCCTGATCACTTCCACAGTGATTCTCTTGGAACTCTCTTAACTCTTCCTTCCTTCTCTCTGTCTCTTTGGACTTTTAAGTTAGCTGAGCCTTTTCAGCTCTTGCATCTATTGAAGCCAGGCAGCCTGCTGAGTCCTGTAAAGGAGCAGATAAATTCAAAGACAGAACCCCAGAAAAACTGATAAAAAGGAAGGGAAGAGAGATAAGCACTTCTGACAGGATGTAGCCAATCAGGACTCCAACCATCTGATAATGCTGTGTAGATAGGGCAGAGGCAGATGCTAATTGGGCCCCTGGGAGGTAGCGAAATGTGCCCAGAGACTCTAAGTTCCAAAGGTGATCAAGCTGGGTGAGAATTCCACACGCCTGGCTAGGGCCAACCCAGTTGCTGCTGTGATATGAAGACCAAGATTCGTTGGTCTGGATGGGCAACCTGTAAAGAATATGCAAAGCAAAAATTTGACCCAATTATTTGGCTTCTGTCCCTTTTAAGCCGACTGACCACGGAAATTAAATGCTCAAAACTATTGTCGGTTTGTTACTGTATCTCTCGATACAAAGTTGGTTCATTTCTTCCTTTTTCATCCTGAAAAGAAAAGAAAAGCTTAGGCAAGGAAGAACGTGTAGCTTGCAGAAAGTGCACAGTCCTAGGGCGTTTATGATTAATAATCAAGCTGCAATTTGTGCAAGAAGAAAGGGGGCCATCTATTACATTAGCACGTACAAACAGTTTGCTTTATTAAATCTGAGCTGAGCCAAAATGCTTGTCATTCAACAGTAGCATTGTCAGCACTGCAGAAGTAAAAAAGTGAAAATTTGACCAGCGTCAGCATTGATTCACTCAGTTCTCATGCGGTGACTAATTAATGAGGAGTATATCCCTCGCGAACAATCAGAGTTAAAGAGAAACCATTGCATGTGAAAATATCTTAATTGAAAGTGGTTGGAAAGGACTTGGATTGAATTTAATTACAACAAACATTTATTGAGCATTTACATAGGTAACAAATTGTAATGGCAACAGGCATCCTAAGGTAAATGATACCTTTGTTCAAGTAGTTTATGAATGATACAGTCACATACATTACCACAACGTGAGGTATTGAAATAAAGGTTAGATGGAGGTCCATCATGGTGAGTCAGGAGATCGCCAGCCCCGGGCCACGAATAGATCTGGCTTTGAAGTCATGTCCCCGCCAGTTATCACCAGTGTTACACCAGACAAGTTACTTCATCTCTCTGAACTGCAATGTACTCATCTGTAAAATGGGGATCATAAATGTTGTCTATGGTTATAAAGATCAAATTGGGTAGTAGACTTTATATTATATATATTATTTACTTATTCCCTCCATTCTTCCCAGGATTAGGAAAGAACAAGACTAATTTCCGTAAGACGAATCAGAGAAAGTATCACCGAGGGAGCTGTGGAACTTTAACATCTCTGGTGAGATGATTTCATTTGCGGAATAGAACGAGTGGAAGAATCGATTTGCTGGAGTACATACATGTTTGGGCAGTGTTGAACGGTCCAGTGTGACCAAATCAGAGAGCACAGGGAGAAGGTGTGGAACCCAGAGCACCGGGGACTAATTGACAATAAAACTAAAAAACAGGAAAAATCACTTTTACAAGGCAATGTTGAAAAGGTAAAGGAACCCCATTTGACATAAGTTTCAGAAAGTTATTTTTGAGCGGCTGTATGAAGGTTGACCGGCTGCAAACATTTAGAAGACTACCAAATAGCTTTCTAAGTGATGATAATGACATCAGTTCAGGCCATAATGGTAAGAATAGATATGATGAAGCGGGTATAAGAAAGGATTCTATGGGAGCGTTGGCAAAACAAGGTAAAAGCTCCTTTCTTTGGGGACCCAAAACTTGGAAGACGTAGACCCACCTCGTGAAAATTGTTTCCTTTTTTTCAGGATGCGAGATTAATAATACTATTGTCTGTTAGAACAGTTGGCTGTCATTTTTTCATGAAATAGCTCTAAGGTCATGATACCCTTTCCATTAAATATTTGCCTGTCTACACTGTAAGAGGTTTGATAATATATTTAAGTTCAATGCTTGCAGTTCTTCGGTTTAGGAGGACAGTGGTCTCAGATTAGTATGTGTCAGATTCAATTGGAGGGCTTGTTAAAACACACTGCTGCATGTCCAGAATTCCTGTCTGATTCAGTAGGTCTGGGGTAGCACCCAAGATTTTACTGATCTAGAGACTACACTTTGAGAACCACTAATATATATATGTGTGTGTGTGTGTGTGTGTGTGTGTGTATACATATGTATATATATATGTGTGTGTGTATATATATACATATATATATATATATGATATATCATATATATGACTTGACCCTTTGATTAAGACCTTGTGGGTTTTACCTAGATGAGGGCTAATGGCGTTAGTACATTGGGAAGACTGGAAAAGTATTTCCATCTCTATTCTGAGAAAAATAATCAAGGAATTAGCCCATTCTTTTCCTCTTGCTAGAGCAGTAGCCTGAAAATTCCCTTTAGAGTTTCAGTGTCAGGTTTTGGTTACTGAGTTCCGCCATCTGCCCCAATCATGAATAAGCCATATTAAGTTCAGGCTTAGGACCAGTTAGAAGTTTCCATACTGAAGCAGAGAGCTAAAAGCCATGTAGGTAATATCCAATTCTTTGTGGGTATTGCATTGACAGGAGATAACATTTCATGTGAGATTCTTTAACTGGACTCTGTTTCTTGGTACAGTGTAATTTCTATCATGTTGCGAAGAATGTAAGAGAATGGTTTAGCCACACACATACACATACAAATGGAGTTGTCCCTAATTTGCCAGTACTTAAAACATCTGAACCTAGCGCATGAGGTAGAATTACGTATAGAAATGACCGCAGGGTTTTAATTTGGATGACTTGTGGACAAAACCAACAACAAGATGGCCCGAAGAGGATGAGTAGGTTCTGGCAGAAGATGAGGTTAAATTTAACTTGTAACAGAGGCTTCCAAGTGGAGACTTTCCACATACAATATGGGTTTGGTGCTTAGGTGTTTATCTGTATAAAAATAACACTTACGCCTATGGGATTGATAGATTTGCCTAGAGGGGATCATGAAGAAGAGAGAAGGCATAGGAATCTTTTCTTGATTTGCTAAGGAAAACATACGCTATTTAATTTTTTTCTGAAAATAACCATAGGAAGTGTTTGGGTAACTCAAAGTATGAAAAACTTTATTGTTAAGGCAACACTTTGGGCATTTAAGGGCCATCTCAATGCTTTGGAATTCTTCAATGTAAGTCAATATGGATATTTTGCCATAAAATGCCCCTTGGAGTTAATATCAGAGAAAAAAAATTGGACTAGTAAACTGATCCCTATTGGGCTATTTCTTACCACATGTATTTTCATGTTCTTTGTAAGCTAATAGAACATTAAACCTAAAATCATTCACTTTCTGGTCAACTGAATATTTTTCAAACTTTTAAAACTATTAATAAGACCTCAAACTATTGGATCGAGTCTGTAGTGACATCCAAATTACGTTATTAGGAAAAATAACAGGGATTTTCCTACATTTTCAACCTACATACCATGAAAAGAATCATAGAATACAAAAGCTGAAGTATGCCATAAGGATGACTCAATCTAGCATTTTACAGGTTAGAAAATGTAGACCCCCCCCAAGTAGTTATTTAACTTACTGAAGATGATCTCGGAAAGAAAGAAAGAAAGAAAGAAAGAAAGAAAGAAAGAAAGATCTAAGTAAAGATCACCCAAGTCTCCTGACTCACTGACCGCCACCCCCCCCCCCGCAAAGCATCTCCCTATATGTAGGGATTCGTCTTTAAGCAGGCACACTTTCTTTCCTATTTCTCTTTAAGGCTTAAAAAGAAAACCCTAATCCAGAAACAATATAAATGAAGCATCCTCAGGAACCATCTACATAAATAAGTGAAATTTGGGAAGGGGGGAACCCCAATATTTTAAGTTGAAAAATGGGCAAAGCCAATTAAAACTGTGACAGAAGAAAAATCTTTCTAGTTGATACTTTCATTTCCACCCTTAAAAATCCTTAGACTGCTCCTATACATGATGCCAGTTTATACACGAAAGCCAAAAAAGTATTATTTTGCTAACGGTGATGCCAGACTGATTGGACTTTACTGGCTTCATGTAGATGCAACTCTAGGCTATACACACACAAACATGCACACACACGAACACACACAATTTTTCCCCTCTCTGTCTCTTCTAGAATGAGTTCCTTAAGAAGGCCAGGGAAGACCACAGAACCAAATCATTGTATTTCTATCACCTGCTGAGATACCCCACATTAAAAAAAAAAAAGCTTCTTTAAATGCCCCATTCAGTTGAAGAGCCCCAAGTGAGTCACCTTTGGATGGTGGCCCTCTGGTGTTGTGGATGGGGGTTGGCTTCCTGAACAAGTCTCGGATTCTGCTGATAAAAATCGCTTCTGTGAGCCATTCAACAGCCCTACCTCTCTGTAGAGCCACCAGGAGCAGGGTGGGCATGATGGAGCTTGTGTTAGGCTATTGGAGGGTAGACAGCCCTTTCCTTCTTCTTTCCTTGTCCATCAGAGCAGTTTTCTCCTCAGTGTCTTCTGGTTTCACTTAATTATAATTTGTCATAGGAAGTTCAAAAGGCATTTCCTCCAACAACTATATCCCTTTTTTCTAAGAGCCTCTCTTTTTTTTATTTGAGAGAGAGAGAGAGAAGCAGAAGGTGGGAGAGAGAGAGAAAAAGAGAGAGGATCCGAAGCAGGCTCCACGCTGAGCTCAGGGATCATGCCCTGAACTGAAATCAAGAGTCTCGTGTTGAACCAACCAAGCCACCCAGGCCCCCCATCTCTTTCATTTTTAAGGAATAACCGATACTTGAACAATGTAGGTGGCACCATCAAATTCTTAGATGATGAATATATCCAAAGAAAATCCCATTCCAGGATTTTCAGTAAAATAAACAAAATTAAGTAGTCTTTTTTTAAAGAATAATTTTTACAAATTCTTATGTCTGTTCTTTAAATCCAAGGATGACATATTCAAGGACATTTTATCTGTGGCTCCACTAATAGAAGGCAAAACTAGAGTTGTTGTGTGCATAAAATTTAAATGCTGTCTTCCCAAGCGGAATTCTTCATGGATGTCTTTTCCCCAAGAGCCCCCGGTCCTCTGGAGCTGGCCCCTTTGGAGTCTTTAGACCAGCCTGTTTCTTTCAGTATAATGTCTTCTAGATTTACAAACATGGAAGGACTCTAAGGACTGGTTTTTTACTACATTTGAGACCAGGTCATAAAATACAAACATGAGTCATCGTGCCATCGCTGCTTGTTCAAGGAAGCATCAGCATCAATGTCAATTTGAGTGAAATGGAAAAAAAAGGCAGGGTCACCCCACAGCCTAAATCTACTGTTCAAAGTGCTGAATCATGACCAGTTGCACCCTCTTAAATCCTGTGTAGTTGGCTGCTGGCCAGTGCCCCATCATGCTTGCTCAGCCCTGGACCATCTAGTCCTCAGGACTCTACACACAGGAACTTGAGCCTTGGGTTTCCAGGGAGGCTCTATAACTGAGTCATTCCCTATAGGTGAATACAGCCTTTTATTTTTCAACACAGAGACAGGGAAAACCCATACAGGGCTATGAGCACACTCTCGGCTAACTCCTCACTCCACATGCGTGTGAAAACTCGCGTGTCGGTGCTGGCCCCATAGCTTATGGGCAGACACTCCCTCTGAACTCCCTTTGAAGGCCGGAGGAAATACCTTCCTCCCTTTTGTCCTTCTGGTCTCTTCTCCTTACTACCATCTGGTCCAAAGCCAGCCAATTCATCTAAGCCAACGACAAGGAGTTAACTCCTCTGTGTAAAACAATTTTCCCTGTGACTCATGGTTCTTGATGAGGTCTCACGCTTGCCAACTGTAACATTAGTGCAAGTCCCAAATTAGCGCAAGTCTGCTAAATGTCCTAGGATCCGAGAGGCAAACACCACTTTATAAATAATGCAATAGCTTCTGCTCTGGATAGCTCATCCCTTCTTTAAGCACAACTGTAGAGGCATTGCAAATAGACTATCTAACAAACTGGTTTTTTTTTTTTTGCAGTTTATTTATTTATTTTGAGAGAGGGAGAGAGAGAGCAAGTGGGGTGGGGCAGAGAAAGGAGAGAGAGAATCCCAAGCAGAGCCCACGCTGTCGGAGTGGGGCCTGACATGCGGCTCCAACTACGAACCGTGAGATCATGACCTGAGCTGAAATCAAGAGTGAGATCCTTAACCAACTGAGCCAACCAGGCACCCCAGCTAACAAACTTTTAAAACGATTTCCAGAGAAATCACGTGCGTAAATTCAACTGTAAAAGCAGTATAAAATGTACTTTTAGATTGAACAGACTTATTGCTTGAGCCATCCATGTGGCTTATGTGCCTTTTAATTTCTTCCAGCTGCACCACACTTACGTTTCCTACTGTTTCCTTTGTATAATCTGTGATAAGCTGTTGTTCTAGTTTATCTCCGGCTGCCTCTCATCTTAGGCCTCTGATATTTTGCATCTGCAAAGCACTTCAGAGTTTACAAAGACCTTCACTGATGTATTCCTATTCATCTTTAATCCTACAACCTATGAGGTCTGCAGCCCTACATCCCCGTTGCCCAGTTGAGGAAACTGGATGTTCAAGAGCCTCAGTGATTTGTTATGTCACACTGGCAGCAAATGACAGGACTGTGTCCGGAACCTTGGATTTCGAACACCAAGTTCATTTTTAAACCAGGCGATCCCTGTTGCCCAGCATGCCACCAGCTTTTCTGCCTTAAAGCCTTTTGCACACACCAAATTTACCCTTGCTGTTTTAGCCTCTACCTCCTATCCGGCCCACAGATGCTCCAAGGTTCCAAAGTGTTTGGGAGAGGATTGTGCTGTGCCATGAAACTCTCCGATTCTTCACAAATTAAGGCTGAGGTGGGGGCTACGTGGCTCTCAGGAGAGATGCGGAGGTGTGACCTGAATAGATTGACCTTGGTCAATGTAACCTGTCTCCACATGGCGCGGTCATCTCTGCAATGTAGCCAGGCCGTCTGATATGCCCAACAGCAAAGGGCACTCCTTTAAGGCATGCCTTTTATGAAAATCTTTTGTTTTCTTTCTTTTTTTCTTTGTTTCTTTGGTTTTTTCTTGCCTTTTTTTTCTTTTCTTTTTTTCTTTATTTTTCCTTCCTACCTTCCTTCCTTTCTCCCATCTTCTTTTTCTTTTTTCTTTCTTTCTTTTTCTTTCTTTTCTTTCTCTCTTCTCTCTTTTTTTGTCCTTCATTATGTTTCTTTCCTTTTTTTCCTTCTTTCTTTTCTTCTTTTTCCAATATAGGGATGCCTAGTGTGGTTAATCTTTAGAGATGGCCCCAAACAATGTTTGTGTTTCCTACCCATGAATATAGGCTGGTCCTATGAAGAAAGTGATATGCTGAGACTTCTAAGCCCAGGCATTAAGAAGACTTGGAAGCTTTTGCTTCCTTCTTTTTGGAGATATAATCCATTGTGTATAAATCCAAGTTACCCTGATGGAAAGAGAGGCCATATGGTGAGGTCCTGGACGACGAAAGGATTTGAACAAGCAACAAGGAGCCAACCACGAGATCCTATCTGCAGCCCATTGGCCTCATGAAAGACCTCAAATGAGACCAGTAGAGGAATCACCCAAGCAGGACCTAGCCAACCCAGAGAATCATGAAATAAAATAAAAATTGGTTGTTGTTTTAAGCCACTAGATTTTTGAATGGTTTGTTATGCAGCATAATTGGCCATCTACCCCTAGTCTGAACCTTCAGTAACCTTTAGCAAGTTCTTGAAACAACTGGGCTCAAACAGGCCAGTTTGGAACAGAGATGGGGGACCTGAAGGGCAGACAATAGATAGTAGATGGTGGTCAGCAGATAGGAGAAGGAGAGTTTATGCCAAAGATGGAATAAAAACCCAGGAAATGGAAATACAGAGGAAGGAAAAGCAATGTTTCTTAGGAACTTGAATTTAGTTCTATGTAACTCTGAATCTCTCTTGTATCCCAGGCTTTGTTTAAAATAGAGGAAACTGCTAAAAAAAATTTTTTTTTAATTTAAAAAAAAAGGGGGCTGTCTAGGTGGCTCTGTCCATTAAGTGTCCGACTTCGGCTCAGGTCATGATCTCACGGTTCGCGAGTTTGAGCCCCACATTGGGCTCTATGCTGAGGGCTCAGTGCCTGGAGCCTGTTTCAGATTCTTTGTCTCCCTCTCTCTCTGCCCTTCCCCTACTCATGCTTGCTCTCTCTCTCTCTCTCTCTCAAAAATAAATAAACATTAAAAACAAATTTTTTTTAAATAGAGGAAAATGCTGCTCATTACATGGTTTGCCTAGGCTTGACACTTCAAGAAGTGCATCTATTTCCTCTTTTTGTGGTCATTCCTGGATTCAAGAATTAAGGAGACTCAATGAAGAAAACCCACCAGGGCTCCTGCGTGGCTCAGTCAGTTAAGCGTCTGACTCTTGGTTTCGGCTCAGGTCACGATCTCACGGTTCGTGGGTTGGAGTCCGGCATGGAGTCCTGAATGGAGCCCCACATCCGCAGTGTAGAGCCTGCTTGGGATTCTCTCTCTGCCCCTTCCCTGCTTTCCCTGTCTCTCTCATTCTCTCTCTCTCTCTCTCCCTCTGAGAATAAACAAACTTTTCCAAAAATGGAGAAAACTCACCGAGTCATACTTTTGGGGGGTTGGACCAGGCAAATAATCATCTGAAGCCATTGGATCTTTGTATTTCTAGAAAGGAGTACATTGTTTGGAACCTTGGAGGCATTTGAGACTTTCTTTTTTCTTTTCCTTTTTTTTTTCCAATTTAACTGACTCGGGGCTCTGACAGACCCCTGAGTGACTAGGGTGCAGGCAAAGAGATTGGTTCTGGGCCCTGTCTTCTATCCACAGGAGAAAAACTGCATCATTATTGGCTATTTATCCTTGGAGTGTCTGTCTATCTAGAATGGCCACAAAGCCTTGGATAAAACTAAGACATTTGGAAGAAACATGTAAGTTAAAACTAGCTCAAAGTCACTTGCTTCTTCTATTTATTTATTTGGTCTGAGATGATTCCCACATTCACTTACCATATGGCATTAAATCATTCTGGTCCTTGAGTTATTATTACATGATTCAAAGAGTATAATTTGCAGAATTGCCAGCCCAGGCTGCACTCTGTCCCACACCAAAAAAAGACCACAAGGAGGGGAGAAGAAAAATGACTGTTTCCTGGTAGCCCATATTTACGCAATTTTCTCCCACCACAGATTGTTTTGGCAGTCTAGACAGAGTCTTGTAAAATCCTTCCCTGATGTCATCCACATCCTTCCTTGATAAGTTCAAAATGCGTCCCGAGCAAGCATGGCTCCTCTAGCAATGTCACACAAATAATGAGTGCACAGCCACCGGGAGAGGCCTTGGACTCTGGTAATTTCCCCATGAAGGAACGGACTGATGAGCTGGCCCCCAGATTATGTAAATATGTGGCCGACAATGCGGCCGCCCGAAGGGGAGCAAGAAACACACATATGGACGGTGCGTGTTTTAACAGAACCTTGTGGAAAACAAAACAGAGTCGAGAGAAGTAGGCTAGATTCAGGGAAAGAAACATGGAGGAAGTTATGTTCTTAGTAAAACCAGGGACACACTCTGAAATTAATACTTCCGTAAGAGACAACTTACAGTTGTATATCAAAGAGAACACACTGGGGCTTATTTCTGTCATTTTTGCAGAGGAAAGGTGGTTCCAGGTTAGGATTTGAAATTCAGGTTCGAAGAAGAAATTTATTTTTATCATTTTCTTTCTTTATCAGCGGAGTAATAAGTCACACACACCACCACCTGTACAAATAGGACAGAGGATACAAATGTTGTTCTTCTCTAATAGAAGATAAAATTCCCAAGACACATTCACACAATGATCGGACCTATAGCCTCATTGAAAATCAATTCCAGTTGGTTAGAAAAAAACTTTTTTGAGTCAGAACACATAGGGACAGACACAGCCCCTACTCATCATTTGAAAATTTTCTGTGTGCTAAATTTTTATTTTTACCTGATTATATTCTTCTGGCCTTCGGGGGAATTGAAAGAAAAATGCTTCTCACACGGCACTTTTAATATTCTCTTCAATCTGGTTAAATTCTTCAAAACAAATGAAGTGGTATAAAAAGGAATGTTCAATTTCATTCTCACATTGTCCCCGCAGTTGGTGATTTCAGAATGGCAGGAAATACTTAGATGTATGTGTTTTTTTTGCCTACATCCCGACACGTTTATCAGCTCCTCAGCCTTCTTCTCTCCATCCGCTTCTTGAATGATTTCCTTCAGGTCCTCTGTTTCACTCCTTGCTGGGCTGTTTCAGGATCGATCTAAGTGTGCTTTGGTGCAGCCCCCCCTGGTAACTAAAACACAGACATGATCTTGTTCTTTCCTAACTCAAAGCCATTTGGTGGCCTCTAAACACCCTATCATGCCTTCCCAGCAGCCTCTGCCTGCCAATGCCCCTACCTGGCCTCTGCTGGAGCCACATCTTCTACCATCACCTAGACCTCTGGGTCCTTTCAAGTTTCCAATGCTTGGCCAATTCCTGCCCCTCCTTCAAGAATGTACCATGCTTCCTCTGCCTGGCAGGTTACTACTCATTCTTTAAGAAACAAACCTTGTGCCAATCTTGTCATCAGTCCGTGTGGTCCTGCTGGGACACCTTTAATTGGCCAATGCTAGTTGCACATTCCACAACTGACATCACCTGAAAAGAAGCCTTTGTCACCCTTACACCGGTCATTGCCTCTGACTGAACCCACTACGAGTATGTGTTTCAAGCTCATCTCTCCCAACTCTGTGCCTTCCCAGTCTCTGACCTCCACTCCTTCCCTCAGAGACATTTGCCTCTCTGACTTTTTTTAAATTTATTTTTATTGAAATGTAATTGACATATAATATCGTGTAAATTTAAGATGTAAGATGCACTGATTTGATACATTTATATATTGCAATATGATTGCCACTGTAGCATTAGCTAACACTCTATCACCTTCGTGTAGCTATCGTTTCATTTTTGTGGTGGGAACATTTCAGATCTTCTCATGCTTATTGCATCGTTAGTCCCGGTAACCAATCAATGGACATGATGCAAGTGTCTATCAAGGGATGAATGGATAAACCTATATGTAAACCTATATAAAAATATATGCCCGCAATGGAATATTAGAGAAAGAAGGAAATCCTGAATTTTGCAGCCACATGGATGAAACTTAAGGGGATTATGCGAAGTAAAATAAGTCAGGCACAGAAAGACAAATACAGTATATTATATGGCATCCCGTATAGGTGGAATCTAAAAAAGCCTAACTGGTAAAAACAGAATAGACGGTGGTCATCGGGCGCTGGAGGGTCGGGTGAGGGGATTGGGGAGATGGTGTTTAAGGGCACAAACCTGCAACAAGTAGATGAATAATTCCTGGAGATCTACTGACAGAGTAGTGATTTTAGACAATACTGTATTATAAACTTCAAAGTCGCTAAGAGACAAGATCTGACTCTGATGTTAGTCCATTTATGTCCTCTGTTTTGAATATCCCACTCTCAGTTGTGGGGCTTAATATTTTATTAGACTTACTAGGTTGGCACACTGGGTTGTTTACCTCAGCCCCTGCCAACAAGGGATGTGTTAAAATTCTGTGCTCCATTCTTCTCCAGGAGATCATCTTATATTTATCTTTATGCTTTTACCCAGCAGTAAGCTCTTAAAAAGCAATCGTAGTATTTTACTCGTTTTGGTATCCTCAGAGCATAATATAATGCAGTGTTTGTTGAATGAGTGGGTGTGATTCTCCGATTTCTTACCTATACATTTCATTTTATCCACCTGCTTTATCAAATTGCTTAGAATATACTGGGCCCCTGACAAATATTTTTGGATTAAATAAATAAGGTTGTTCATTTCTATACTGTTTGACTTGTTATAATGAAGCGAAAAACAAACAAACAAAAAACTAAAGACATTTTCAAAAACAAGGAAATATGGTGGTTATGTCCTTCTAAGTTTAGCATTGTGGACTCACTGTGGAGACTAAATTGGGAATACCTCCTTAATTAAAAATTTGTGAATATGTGGGGAAAAGTCCTGAAGTAATGTCCATGACAAATAAGAGAGGCCTCCCAAACAGGTGCAGCAGAGAAGCAATATCGAAAAGCAATGGTTTCCAAACTCTTTATTTAAATGTATTTGAAAATGATTTAATAATAGTTTGAAGAAAAGTAACAGTAATTTATTTTTTAGTTAATTTTTTCCCTTTGGGGGGAATATCTTTTTTTAAAAATTTTTTTAAGTTTATTTTTGAAAAAGAGACAGAGTGCAAGTGGGGGAGGGGCAGAGCGAGAGGGAGACACAGAATCTGAAGCAGGCTCCAGGCTCTGAGCTGTCAGCACAGAGCCCAATGTGGGTCTCAAACTCATGAACCGTGTGATCATGACATAAACTGAAGTCGGATGCTTAACCGACGGAGCCATCCAGGCGGCCCTTGAGGGGAAATTTCTTTAATCAAGATGTTGAACCATTGATGGAGCAAACTGACGTGAGCTGTACAAGTCATGAGGAAGTGACTTTTACAGACACTCCTGTGATGTGAGGAAGCAATCGATGGCTGTCCGCAAGAAGCTGTCCGCAAGATGCTGCCTCCAGCAAATGTGGCTGCAGGATGGCAGGAAGCAGACGGAGTAGAAGTGAGCACCGCCTTCGGGCTCTGCCCTTACAAGCTGTGTGACCCTGAACAGTTCATGCAACCTTAATTCTTCCTTTGTAAATAAAGGGAGGTGACCATCAAGGACCTTGCTGAATTCTTGTGAGAAATAATTTAGATACGTACAAAATGCCAAACACATGCTTGGATTATTGTAGGTGCCATATACAACCATTATTTTAAATTCGATTTGACCATAAACTCCTGAGGGGCAGTGCGAGTGCTTGGCACTGTCGCTAATCACTGAATATTAATTGAATGAATGGGGCGCCTGGGTGGCTCAGTCGGTTAAGCGTCCGACTTCAACTCAGGTCACGATCTCGCGGTCCGTGAGTTCGAGCCCCGCGTCGGGCTCTGGGCTGATGGCTCAGAGCCTGGAGCCTGCTTCCGAGTCTGTGTCTCCCTCTCTCTCTGCCCCTCCCCCGTTCATGCTCTGTCTCTCTCTGTCTCAAAAATAAATAAACGTTAATTAAAAAAATATATATTAATTGAATGAATGAATGAATACTAAACACTCAATTCTAGGGATGAGGGGGCTGACCACTTCTGTCAGGAAGGGAGCTGCTAAATCAGGAGGAGCAAGAATCAGGAATGCTGAGAATAATAACTTATTTTTAAAAGATATGGGTCCCCAGTAATATTAGTCATGGGTATATCATAAATATCTACGATAAATAACACATCTAAAAACCATTAGGGTAGCTGGTTGACTGGTCTTTCTCCGATTTGCTTATCCGATTTGCAATAATTAAAACTATTGCCATCATTAGCTCACTCACCTAAGATAAACTAACTGCTTACGATATGTCAAGGGCTGTACAGATATGATCATTAACCATACTTTGAGAGAAGGAAGCCTCCTTACGGCACAATTCCATAAGAGGACTGGCTATCCAGCTTAACATTCCCTGGGCCCCCGTGTCTTAAAATAATGAGGTCGTGTCTTTGGGAGGATTCCCACCACTGAAAGGAAAAAAAAGTAATGAGGAAGTGTCTGTACATCATTCAATTTCACTTATAATTTGGGAAAGATAAAATAAAACAGCAAGATCTCCTTTTTGCCCATTTGTTGCAAGGCTTGAAGAGCATGAGAATAGCAGCTGTTGGCCCTCACCTGGGGGGGGGGGGTGTGGCGCTCACACATTGCTGGCACAGGGGTAACTTAACACTACCCTGCAAACCGACTTAAAGAACATACAGAAAAATTGAGGATGTGTTTATCCTGCGACCCAGCAGTTCCATTTGGGTATATTTCTTTAAAACCAGAAGCAAAAAACTCCCAATCTATACACACAAAGAGATACGTTCATTGAGACACTTTTGTATCAGAAACAACAACAACAACAACAACAACAACAACTGGCTACACCCTGAATGCTTAGCGGTAGGTCAGAAAATAAGTAAATTGTGCTATGTTTATAAAATGGTCTAGACCAATTAAAATTATCATGGATGTATCTAAAAATGATGAGGATGAGGGAAAAGGAATTACAAAATTGTATATTGACTTGTGTAAAAGCACAAATAAAATAATAGTGTATCGATACCACTCTATACGTGTGACAGGATTAAAACTGATCTGGAAGCTTGTGACTCTTGATCTGGGGGTTGCGAGTTCAAGCCCCACATTCAGTAGACAGCCTACTTAAAAAGAAATAGAGATTTAGATTTATCTGTCAGTTTCTATTTCTTAAGAAACACTGGCAGCAACTCCTGGCCCCCAAAGAGGACACTTACCTTGTCCATGGAACCTTCTATGACTCCCCAAGCAGACGTGATAGCTCATCCACCTTATCAAACCCTATTGAAAAGAATTGTTTGCAGGTCTGTTTTCATGCTAAACTGATTTCCCCCATGTCAGGGAGTCTATATTATTCATTTCTGTACCTCTTGAGTAGCACAGTAGAAGACCCCAAATGGGCGTTCAATAAATATTTGAGGAGTTAAAATAAAGCTTAATGTGCGAGGGGAAAGTCCAAGAAAGCACTTGTTTAGAGCCAAATAGGAATGATCTCCAGGATTAACTGTTGTTTGCAGTTATCTATGGTCTTTACTATTCTTCACTAAGGTAGCTAATGGAGTCATCATTACCCATAAGACCCATCATTAACCATAAGACTCTCTTCTAATCAAAGAATGCAGGAAAACAGCTTTTCCAAGAGGAAATACTAAAAATATGAATATCATAGTTGCGGAAAGACCTCAGTGGTCATAAACTACTATGAGAAATTCTTCTAAAATCCCCCCATAAAAGAAATCATGTATGAAGTTGTTCTCTAAAGACATATAGAGCCTTACAAAATTAGTGGACACATACTATGTGCCAAATATGCTCCTTATGACCCTGCTTTAATTATGCCTCTTATACTCATTATAAGCATAGGAGGTAAGTATTATATGGCACCCATTTCACAGATGAAAACACTGAGGCACAGAGGCTGTGGAACTTGTCAATGTCATAGGACTAGGAACCAGTAATTTGAATCCAGTCAGTTTGGGGGCGTCTTTGTAGCTCAGTTGGCTGAGGGTCCGACTCTTGATTTCAGCTCAGGTCATGACCCCGGGGTCGCAGGATCGGGCCCCCCGTTGGGTCCCACAATGGGCTCCCCCCACACTGAGTGTAGAGCCTGCTTAAAATTCTCCCTCTATCTCCCTCTGCTCCTCTCCCCCACCCCCTCTCTCTCTTTCTCTCTAAGATAAAATTTAAAAAAGAATCCAGTCAGTTAGGCTCCAGAGACTAAACCCCTAGTTTCTGTGTTTTACTACTTCTCAGTACTGTGATTACTTTATGTTGTCAAGATTCCATTGTTTTGTGTTTCATGAAATTTATTACTGGATATTCACTTGCTTTATACAAGTATCATTTCTTAAAATATGAAAATAGTTCCATCATGGTTGGTAAGCAGGCACTGCCCTGAGGTTCCTGAGTAACATTTCAATATTCTAGTCCTCTTGGCCCACCTCTGGGATTTCAACAATCCCCTCTGTGAAACACACACACACACACACACACACACACACACAGAGGAGTAACATCGGGAGTCACTCTGACCTCTGCTCCAGATCTATGGACCCCGTGACGTTGATGGGCTGGCATCCATGTAATTCAGCTTGCTCAATATGGTGACTGCCATCCCTAAACATAGAGTCCACTTAGCACCCTCAGGATACAGGTAGTGGTAAGGTAGCCAGGGAGAGGTTCGGTGAGCTCCTTAACAATTAGAGACTCACAAATCCCCGTCAGTCTTCAGGCGTTTGCTGCCTGCGGACAGGGCATGGCTCTGCCCTTGAGAGAAGTGAGTTTGCCTCTCAGCTCCATCGGTCACTCATTATATGGCCTTGGGCAAATGACTTAACCTTGCAGAAACTCAGCTTTTCACTGAGGGATGATGCTCATCTTTCATGGGCTATATGAGAATTAAATAATAAAAAACACACGAAGTGCTTAATTTAGCGTTTGGCTCATAGCTGTTAATATCAGAAGATATTAACGGTGCCAGACGTTATTGTTCTTACGTAAAATAGGCATGGTAGTTGACAGTTAATAATCAATTGAGAAAAGCAAAGCTATCAGAAACACGCCTGATACATAATAAACTCAAAATATACGTGCTGGTTATTAGTTTGCCATAAGTCAATTCTATTTAAAGTTTGTAAGTCATGTATATCTATATAGCTTTATATATCTATATATACACATACATATATAGATATATATAATAGGCCTATTTTAAACTTTTTTTCTCTTAAAAGAATTTTTTCTAGGTTGAAACTCTGTGAAAAACTTCTGTATAAATAGGCGTATTTTTGCCACCTTTGTATAAGGATTCAAACCCTAATATAGCTGATATAGCAGCTTGACGTTTATGCCTTCAGTTTGAAAGCCTGATGAGACCATTTTCTGCTTAGGAAAAGCCAACCTCAACATCTCCCTGATGAGATCGGTCGCAAACATGTTTTAGTATTTTGTTTCAATACTTTGAGGCAGCGGTGAGTGGATTCTAATTTTGAGAGAAAATTACCCAAAAAGAAGAGGGGGGACAAAACCACATTAGTTTACATTTTATTTTCAATTGATTTTGACAAAAAGGAAATGAATGTTCAAGTGGAAACTCAGGATGGGATCCTCAGGGAGAATGTTTATTTTCTTTCTGGAACATGGGAGCGGAGAGTTTTAAGGAGTGGGATAGAGAGATGAGGGAGGTCCTCCTGTGCATTCCCACAAAGGAGATGAAATCCCACCGAAACTTCAGTTGCCATGAGCAACCAATGGAAACACTGACACTGAGAGAAAGGGTTTCTGGTTTGAAAATGATGTTTTTATTACGTATCATCTGAAAATATTGAATGAAGAGTCAGATCGTTGATGCTGGTCCTGCCTCTGCGGATGGTCAGAGCTGTGGCCTCAGGTAATGTGTTTAACCTCACTGCCTCCCAGAACCATTATGTGTAATGTTTGTGGGTTGGACGTGGTATTTTTTAATCTCCATTTTAAGCTCCTCTAAATTTAAGTTTCGAGTAAGCAAATGTAGAAGGTAACCAATGCCTAAAACATTTCTAACCCTGCACACGCTGGCCATCAAGACGAACACACGGCTTAATTCAATTAACTCACAATTGTGAGACACCTATGTACTTTATAGAGACAAAATGCAGCGATATAGATATAAAAGACAATATAGATATAAAAAAACAAAGAGAAATGATGTCTTCTCCAGGAGCTCCCAGTGCTGTCTCCAGATGATCTACAACACTGCGAGATTAAACACGGCAAAAGATACTGCGAGGGATGAGGGTCGGAGACAATCTGGGAAGTCCCTGAATGGAATTTTAAGGACAAATGTTGAGCATGTCAGCTATTCTTTTTTTTAAAAGTTTACTTATTTATTTTTAAGAAACAGAGAGAGTGTGTGTGAGTGGGGCAGGGGCAGAGAGACAGGGGGACAGAGGACCTGAAGCGTGCTCTACTCAGAAAGCCAGATGTGGGGCTCAAACTCACGAACTGCGAGATCACGACCAGAGCCAAAGGCAGACGCTTAACCAACTGAGCCACCCAGGTGCCCCATAGCATGTCAGCCATGCTACAATCCATAAGCTTCACACATAAATGAACCAGCCGTCTCTCTCAGTTGATGGTCTCGTACGTGTCTGTGTGAAGGGGCCCCTTTGGAAACAAGGCATCCCTTTGGGTGTGCGATGGGCATTTAAGTATTGCTGCTGCTCAGCAAGTAGTTTGGAGCTCTCTTCAGGCAATTCCGGCAAGGCCGTATTTATAACATTTTGTAAACAGCAGGACAAGCCTCCCACTGCCACGCTAAGCCTTGCCTGTATAGGACTCAGTTCCTGTCTGCTCCCACCAAGCAAGAACACGGCAGACCCGTGCTATTTTCAGCCAGCGACACCTCTTAGATGAGTTACCAAGCAAGCCAGGACATAAATTTCAGAGGAACACAAGACAGCAAACAATTCTTATGTGGCGTTCTGTAAAGAGCCAAAATTGCTCTAAGGACTCTACCAATGTCGCTTAAAATTTCCAGGGGCCGTTGTTTCTCGCACCCCAGAGAGCTGATCGATCCCCTCTTAACAGCAGCCAGCTTTTTCAATCCAAACTGTGGCCATTAACATCGGTCTCAGGTAATTAAAAACAACAGGCTGCTTAAAAGATGGATTTTCCTTTCAAGCAGTTGTTTGTTCTATTCTGGCAGAAAATTGGAATCCCAGAGGGATATATTACAACCTGTCTCCTCCCAAGTAGGAGACGGTTAATAATAACAGACACCACCACTTCTGGAGTCCTTTTCTGAGCCAGGCTCTTTCACAGACATTTGTTAGCTAAATCCTCTTGGTTATCAGCAATGGTGGGTATTATTTTCCTGGGAACCCGAGGCTCAGAGACATTAAATAACCCCACGGCAAGAATATGGCAGAAAGACATGAAAATATTTGTCTAACCAGGATTCATCCTACATGCTGGCAGGCTTCTTAAAGTAAAATCTGTGGGAATGGGGGCTGCGAATCCAAGTTCATCACGGAGACCCTCTCTTTTCTCTACAGAGGAGTCACCTATGATCAGTTACCTATGACTCTGAGGAGTCACCTATGATCAGTTACCTCCGAGCTGCAGTTGGGAAGAAACGTGGGCCAGATGAGAACGATACTTTGACACAGCAGGAAAATATTTGGACATTCGTCTTGTATTTCGTTAATCTTACCTTTGTCACTACTCATATTTACCTATGAGTCGTGTCCCTAGGGATACCCTCAATTATGAGTGAATATTCTAGCAAAGGTGGCCATCAAGTACTTTTTTCCATTGCTCTTAATGTTAAAGCGGATGTATGTTCTGATAGAAGGAAAAAAGTTTGGATTCTGGACATAGCCAAATGAAACTTTAAGGTTATAGCACACCTTTGAAGAGCCTACTCAAAAATATTTTCTCGTTTAAAATGAAATACAATCTTGATAAATAAATAAGATCCCAGAGGGATGTACAAAGATATCCACAAAGCAAAATCAATGCTATGTCCACTATGAGCACTGTATTAGGAGTTCTGGTTTCATATTACATTTTCTGCAGTGTCAGCAATAAAGATTCAATCATTTTACTAGTCTCAAACATCTCAATGCTTTCAAATTTATATGAATTCTTAATTACTTTTCTCAGCCTATTGCTTCAAAATTACACTGCTTGATCTCATTGGATATTTTCCCCAGGAACACCTGTGAGCTCCTTTTATTTTTTTTTTCCTTATATATATTTAATTATATTCTGTCTTTTCCCTAGTGCACATCAGGAGGTTTACAATGGGTATATATCAAAAGTGTCACAAGTTAAAAGTGGCATAAAGGAAATAAAACCAGAGACAAGGATTCAACAGAAATAGAATAAAAAGTGCTTATGTTCGTGACCCACATGTACGCTGGAGTAGGGAATAAAATAAGGAGGCACTTTGGCAGTAGGTTTGCCAGCAGCTAAGTGAAAAAAATGTGGTCGGTTATACAGTTCAGAGTCCGTAAGGTAAAAACAGACTGACTGCTCAGAAGAATTACATCTGTTCTTGGTGGTGAAATCGGGCAAGAATTTCTCCCAGGAGTGTCGTAAAGAAGACGAGGTATGATGTGGAAAATACATTTCTGACAACAAAGAGGCAGAGGCTCTTTCTTATAAAGACACCCAATCTAGACCGATGGGATCCTGTTGAGGGTCAGCTTGCTAAAAAGAGAATTTCAGAGATTTTTAAGTTAGCTACAGTTTTTGGTTTGTTTGTTTGTTTTATTTTATTTTATTTTATTTTATTTTATTTTATTTTATTTTTTATTTTATGTTTTTGAGAAGAAGGCGGGGGGGAGGGGGAAGCCCAGAAAATTAAGGGTGGAAAGTTTGATCCTCCCTTGGCAATGAAGACTCAAGCCAGTGTTTTCTAGTTAAGCTCAAATCTGAAAGCTTTTAGGCGCCATGCAAGGGTTTGTTTACAATTAATTACCTATTGGTTGATGTGGTCAGGACAAAGGTGGCTTTTGATACATGTAGAGTGATCCATCAATGGACGTCTGCAGCACACTGTTAGACATAATGTTGGTTAAATATAGCATATCTGAAATGGGCGCTCTTAGCTCATCGTTAGAGACAGAGCAGTGGGAGGTTAGCGTTTCTCACCCTTCTATATTCTGTTTTCATTGCTGGGACCAGGTGCCTGCAAACCTCCGTTCTCCTTCCCCAGCTCTGACAACAGGAAGCCCCAGAGGGACATGGAAAGGCTGGAGGAGGAGGAAGGGACCGGCTCCTCCCTGTGTGTTTACTGCTCCTGTAACGGATTCTCCACCTCGAAGCAGCAGCTGGTTCCATAGACACATTTGGTTCCAGTTTGTAAATGTCCCCCCTTCCTAGACCCAGCCTTCACCCCCTCGGAGGTACCAGCATGAGCGTGCTGGTGCTACCTCCTCAGACACATGAGTCTAAGAGCTATGAGGGTCCCCCTTGGACTCCTGAGACACCAGCACCAGTCACACAGTCTTCTCCTCAGAGGTTTGGGTCTTAGAGGGCCCTTCCTCTAAGTTGCTAACTTCTAATAATCCCAACCTGGACCTTCAGTGGGGGAGCTCCTTCCTGCAGCCATCACTTTTGAAATACCCCAGCTCTCCTTTTCTGCCTTTGCAGTTCTCAAAACCAGAGTAATAAGATTTCATGGGTCTGTTTTCTGTTTCCAGGAATCTTGCTGGCACAGTGGTAAATACAAGATGGCTTCAGGGCACCCCCAAATTTCCATAAATTGAGGAGTTGGTGTTCCCTTAGAATAAATGTATAGTGTATTTCATTAATACCTTAAGTTCCTGATTTCTTACGTGTACTAGCAAAGGCATTATCTAGAAAATAACCTGTCTCTGGACATCTTTGAAGTAATAGCAATTTGGGGCGTCTGGGGGGCTCAGTCAGTTAAGCATTCGACTTCGGCTCAGATCATGATCTCATGCCCGACTGGCATCGGGCTCTGTGCTGACAGCTGGGAGCCTGGAACTTGCTTTGAATTCTGCGTCTCCCTCTCTCTCTGCCCCTCCCATGCTCTCTGTCTCTCTGTCTCTCAAAAATCAACATTAAAAAAAATTTTTTTGAAGTCGTAGCAATTTATATGATCAAGGTTGTAATACCCACCAGGTAGGCACCAGATTGGTGAGTGCCCATTTTGTACTTCCTGCTAGATTTTTTTAGATTGGCCAGATATCTATGGTTACATTTTTATATTCTGATTATAAATGATTTGTATGCACTTCAGGAAAGTGGGGAAAAAATGGAAAAGCATAACGTGAAAAGTTTTAATTATTTGTAGTCCCACAATACTTGTTTATGTTATCGTTATATGTATGTATGTTATGTATATTTATATGTATTCAGTAGGCTTCTTATTATACACATTTTTATAACCTACTTTTTCATTCAATCACCCATTTATTTTTTTAAAAATATTCTTAATTCATTGCATCTTTTTAGATGAAAGATTGACATAAAATTAAGTCCCCAAAAGAAAAAGACGCCGGCCTAATCTTGAATATATAGTATTATTAGTTTGCATTTGTTTTTAATTCAGAGGTCTCCTAAAGAACAGGAAGAAAGGGTGAAGCTCTGAGACAGGGAAGGTAGATAGACTCCAACACGTGTGCCCACAGCATTGGCTGCATAGTTCCCTGCCCTCCCATGACAAGGCTCCCAGTGGGACATCAGCTACTGGGATCTCTTAGCAGTCTTCAGTGGCTATGGTGGCATGAGTCATGTGTCTGCTAACCACACCCTGAGGCACGTTACTGGATCTTGCAAAGTGGAGTCTTTTTCATTCACCATTAATTGTCGCCAGAGAACTCTGCTCAACTGAAGACTTCATTCATTCATCTAATCACAAACGCACAGTGTGTTTCAGTTATCTATCGCTACACGACAAACCACAACAAATCTTAATAGCATAAAACAATACCCATTTTATTATGCTCATAATTCTCTGGGTCAAATATTCAGGCTGGGCACAGAGACGATAGCTCATCTCTGCTCTGGGATGTTTGGGGTCTCAGCTAGAGGCTAGAATGGCTCCACTGGGGGTTTATGCTGTCATCTGAGCTCCTCGGTTCTTCTCCACAGGGCGTCTGCCAGGATCCAATGTGGGCAGACGGCTCCCCGGACTGAGATAACAGGAACAGATAAGAATCTCTCTCTCTCCTGGCAGTTTCTCTAGGTGGTTAGCCTGGGCGTCCTTATAGCATGGCAGTCCCAGGATGAGCAACCTTCTCTCAGGGTGACTGACTCACCCTGATTAAGCATTCCAACAGTGCACAGTGGGAGCCTCAAGACTTCTTATGACCTAGCCTCAAAATTCACACAGCATCATTTCTGTCACATTCTATTGGTTACACAGGGCCAGTCACCTTTTGGTGAGGAGATCGAAGTTGGGAGTTGAAGTTCTTCAAGAACCCTCTGTTGAGGGATAGTTACCACATACTATTTTGTAGATCAGTAGGCTTTTGCACTTGAATCACCTTCACTGACACTCACTGTGCTCCATGCAGTGGAAGTCTGGGATTCTCATCATTGAAAGCAGGAGACGGAAAAGGGGATCCAGTGGTTTTCCAAGCCAATAGATCATTTACTGCTGGTAACTCCGTGCTTGGGAGTATTTTTCTCAGAGAGTATGAATAACACTTTGGAGTCTAAGTCACAGGGCGCGAAGCAGAAGCAAGCATTTGGGTATTGGAAAGGGAAGGTATTGGAGAGGAACGTGCACGGAAGAGAGAGTGCAGTTAACTACCAAATGTTGAATAACAGAACACCAACAGAGGGAGAAGTGTGGCATTTTGGGGCAAAATCTTTGAACACAGTTTGTAATAGTGTCCTTTTTCAGAGAATTCTTACATGAGTCAAGGCGAAGGAACATTAAAGAAAGCCTACCAGCGCAGACATCTAGTAAAGGTTTGTTAGTTCTATTTTATAAATGAAGAAGAAGGCACATTAAGTGACTTGCCCTAACATACATAGCTAGTTAAGTAGCAGAGCCCAGATGACAGCTCAGATTATGTAACTAGAAGTCTGTGCTCTCTTTAGCTGTGTCATGAGATCTTCTACATCAGACACCATACACTGAACAGTTAGAGTTCTCGGTTATAAACACAGAAACTTGGGGCGCCTGGGTGGCTCAGTCGGTCCAGCATCAGACTGTTGGTTTCAGCTCAGGTCATGGTCTCACAGTTTGTGAGTTCGAGCCCTGCATCAGGCTCCACACTGGTAGCTTGGAGCCTGCTCGGTATCCTCTCCCCCTCTCTCTTCCCCTCCCCTGCTGGCACTGTCTCTCTCTCTCTCTCAAAAGAAATAAATAAACTTTAAAAATAAATAAACATAAAAACTTGCTTTGGCTAGTGTGAACAGAAATGAAATTTAATGGAAGGCTATCAAGTAGCTTACTGTGTGGACAGGAACCCTGAAGGATTTATGTCAGAAAATACTAACTGAGACAGTCATGGTCAAGCCAAAGGAAGAGACTGGCGAGGGCACTGGCGTTAGCACTTGCAGCCTGGACCCTCGTGGCGAGCAACAGCTATTGCCACTGCTGTTCTATTAATGTCACCGATCACAATGCTAGTGAGTATCGGGGAGCCTTTATGTCATCTGTCAGGATCCCAAGTCCCAGGTGGGAGCATCTGATTAGTCACATGCTCTAGCTGTCAAGTGGTTGTTTAAAAAAGAAACACCTAGGCCTGTGTGCCTACCTCTCACGAAGCACATACAGTGGCCTTCACCAAAATGAAATGTGGCTGTGATTGCTGGCTAGCCAGAAATAAACAAGGGTTTGCTCTATGCATTTTAACCTGCAGTGACCACACTTTGGAGTTCCAGATAAAGCACACCATTCTCACTGGAAACTGATGGTTCGAGGCAAGGATGCTAGGAGTGCCCCGCCAAGCCCAGGATATTTGTTAGTGTGGTCCACATTCTGAGGCCTATTCTCTGCCCTCTGCAGCTAGTAAATGAAACAAAGGAAAAAAGAGAGGAGGGAAAAGCTTGCTGTAGGCTAGGACTTGTCCCTGCGCCCGTGACAGCAATGCCTGTGTTTACTTATCAGCGTAGAACAATCAGAAAAGATGATGGTGGCAAAGTTGAAATTACATCAGCCCTTTTTGAGGCCGAGCTGACGACAGGATGATCTGAGTAAGAACTGTATTTCTTAGAACAACATGCAAGAAGGACTTTCAATGAATTCCCCGCAAGACACCCTTAGCAGAGTATGAGTCTGATGTGTGCAGTCTAGCAAGTAATTCTTTGTAGACTATAAGAGAAGGCTCGGAATGGGATGGGGGCAGAGCTCAGGACAATAGTGTTAGGGGGTTTGGGATTGAATCAGGGGAAGGGAGTAAGTATATATTGATTTGTTTTATAAATCCAATAGGGAAACTCAAGAAGGGCATTTATAAGAAAGGGATTTCTTATAAATTAAGAAATTAAGTTGAGAGATGCATTACTCAGCAGAGACCATGAGTGAATCTGGCTAAAAGAGAGGTAAAAACAAACTCAGATGATGAAGCTTTTGTTGGCAGAGAGAAGTTAGATTTGGCATTGAACTAAAGGGATATGGTGAAAAGAGTAGAATGAATGACTGGATCAGTTGCCAGGGGAGGAGAAAGACTAGAACAAGGAGCCAGTTATGGAATACATACAAGAGGGTGAAATAGGAAAATAAATTCTTCAACGTTGAAAAGACTGCCTGGCCCATCCATTCTGGGTGGGATCAAGTCCTTAAAAAAAGCAAACCAGTCTGAAAGCAAGCATTTTAAATTTATTGTCTTACGCCAGTCAAAGCCTCATCCCTATTTTACAGATGGGCAACTTGAGGTTGAAAGATGTTGAACTATTTCTACCAAAAATACCTCTTTAGCAGTGAGCTAGCTGCGATTTAAGCCCAAATCCGTGTGATTCAAAAGCCCAGGCTCTTTTCACTTTACGATGACTCTCGAATTCAGAAAATTTAAAGCCAGAGGTTATCTGCTCTTGCATTTATTTCCAATCTAAGCATTAAGTAGAAGAAAGAGGCTGTCTTTGAGATTCTTAGTAAATTTTAAAGGAAATAGAGAAAATATGAGCGCTTCTCGGTGAGAGAGAAGTAGAATGGGAAAGACGGGCAAGTCCACTCCCTGCAATTCCCCTTCCCCCCACATATACGTGATCTTTTCTGATTTCAGGACATTTTTTGATTCCTCATCTAATGCTCATATGGGAGAGACAGATGGCTACCCTCCAAAGATTTATTTTGTGCTCCCTTTCTTGGTGTAGTGTTGCTGTTGGGACAAAGTTGCCCCTCCGGGGACTACTCATTCCAGCCCCCCTTTCATCTAAACAGAGCCATGGAATTAATTTCAGGCTAAGGCCATTAGGAGACAGGTGTGCCTTTTTTCACCATCCGTCCTTCCCTCTCTTCTAGCTCGACAGTATCACCCAGAAGGACCTTGAAAGTCACTTGTCGAAGACAGCAGACCCTCTCTCAGCTTGGCTTCTGAATAAACTACCACTCTCTCAGCTTCTTCCTCTCTCCAAACATGAAGATCAGTATTAGACTATTACCTGAGTAAGAATGTTTTATTTTGTGTTAAGCCATTGATATTTTGGGGTTTATTCCTTACAGCAGCTGGCATTCCCTGAACCAACACAATTGAATTAAGGTATTCAGTCTCTTTAGTGGTCTTGCTTCTTTCTTTCTTGTTTCACTTTTGATGCTCTCAGTTAGGATTTGCTGAGTTATTTGAAGTCAATTCATAAATCTGAGATGTTGTGGCTCTTAGCTCACTTTTCCATGGCAGAATTGGTTCATTTGTTACTCATTGAGCAAGCATTTAATAAACATGTATCTTGTGCTACACGTTAAGTGCCGTATGGACTATGAGTAAAATTTTTTTAAATGTCCTTTTAGATGTAACACAGTCACGTAACTATAAGGATATTAAGGCAACGTTGCTCATAATACCAAAAGAAAGGAAAATATATAAATGGTTAAGACTAGAACAATGGATAATATCATCTATGGTGTATTTGTCTAACAAAACACTAAGAATTATGTTTAAGGGGAACTGAGTTTGAACTTTACTCAGTAGAGACTTGGAGATTGTTGAAACTTTTTGGGGATGTGAAATGATCAAACTGTACTTCAAGGAGAGTAATCAGTATGTAGGGTCAATTGAATTAGTAAGAGAATCATGGATGAGATGACCAATTGGTCTTGGTATTTGCTCTCACCTCCTTTTATCAGCGAGAGAACTACAGAGTATTAGCTGATCAAATAGCATCCCAGCTAACATCAATATATCCTAGCCTCCCTTGAGATAGATGTCACCAGGCAACTGAGTTCTGGCCAAGAGTTGCTTTTACAGAAGAGAAGACTGGACTGTCTCTCCTCTCTTTCTTATGTACCTCCCACTAGGATATCTTGGCCAGACAGTGGGAGTCAACCCATTGGCAGGGTGAGCTGCCTTCATATCTACGTCTGTTGTTTCAGTGACCATCAGATATTATGTTGAGAAAGACAGAGCAGAACAGGTAGAACACAGAGGCCACTAATTGTGAGCTCTCAAGCACAAAATGTGTGCTTGAGCTGCAACTAAGCTGCAAGGTCCTAACATGGTTGTGCCTTTTCTCTGCCTGGGTGCTCTTGACCTTCCCTGGGTCTCTTACAACGTCCTGCAGGCATTCTCTCATGGACGGGATCTTTTTTCAAATGAACACATAGCCAGTTTTCTTTGAGGCTCGTTAGAAATTATGAGCCCCAATGTTGGGAAGTCGGAATACTTAGAAGGAAAGCCTTTCACAAATCCTCTCTTGCTCTCTACTCTTTTAGCTTTTTTATAGCCTCATGTGAGTGAGGAAGCTCAAAAGTTGTGTCAAAAGTTTACAGATATGATAGGTTCCTCTCTCAACTCACAATGAAATATAGCATCTATTATCTTGTCTTGGCTAAAACAGAGACAAGACAAACTCCATTTTAACACACAACCCCACAGATACTAGAAAGCCCAAAGCTAGAGAAAGCACACAAAAAAATCACGAGATTTTCTTAAAGGTTTTCATTTGTATAAAAAAGTGTACCCTACAGGAGAGAGATACAGCCAGACTTCAGGAATAGAAAGGAACTTGGTGCTAGGAAGTCAGGAAGCAGTGATACTTGCTCTGGAATCTGAGTTACTGGTTCCTGCTTCTCTCTGACCTTTATCCTTTTCTTTCAGTGTATCCTCTTTTTCTGCTATTCACTCCACCTGATTGAAATGGAATGTCTCAGAACTCTAGTTTTTACATATTCTATGTCCAAGGAATTAATCTAGAAGGAATTCAAACTTCTCAGTACTAACTCCAAATTCCTAAAAGACAGAATGTGATTGGCACAGCTTTGATCAGCGTCCAATAAACTTTGGACATGGGGACAGGCAATGACCACAACTTCCTGAAACTCATCCTATGAGTGAAGGATTGAAGGTCATGGGTCATGTTGAGCTGGTTCCCCAAATACCTTCTTCATAGAGCGGCAATACATTGTGGGAAATTGAAAGATATTGTGGAGAGAGAATCAATAGGCCTTGGAAGTCAATTGGATGTAAAGGGAGAGGAAAAGAGCCAAACATATTGAAGGTAGAGTCACAATAATCAGAGGAGAGCAGGGCCATTGATTCAAATAGGGGACAAAAATGAAGGGTAATGGTTCTGTTTGGGAAATTGAGATTCTGATGTGACATCTGAATGGGAGTTAGTAACGTGGGCTAGAATTCAGAAGAGAGCTAAGAGTTGGAGATAGTAATTTTTTCATTCATTTAATTGAAGAATTGATCCTAAGTACGTTCTCTGTGGCAAGTGCTCTTTTAGACGTTGGGGTTATAGCAATGAAGAGACAAGTGGTCCTAACCCAGGTAATTGTGTCCTCCATGGTTTTATGAATAGGCTTAAGAAACTATGAACCTCTTCAAATAATGAAAAAATTCATATGGGCTATGGAATGAATGTTTGTGCCCTCCCCCCCCACATTCATATGTTGAAATACTAATCCTTAATGTAATTTTATTAGGAAGTGGGATCTTTATGAGGGGATTAATTCATGAGTGTGCAGCTCTCATAAATGGAAATAGTGCCCTTATAAAAGAGAACATTTCTGCCCTTTCCACCAAGTGATGACTCCGTGAAGACAGTGGTCTATGAACAAGGAAGCAGGTCCCCATCAGACACAGAATGTGCCAACACCTTGAGGTTGAACTGTGAGCCTCCTAAACTGTGGGAAATAAGTGTTTGCTGTTTAAGCTACCCAGTACGTTTTTTGTTTTTTGTTTTTTGTTTTCATTATAACAGCCCAAATGGACTAGGACAATATGCATATGCTTAAGTGTATTCTTCTGGGGGGAAAAGTCCCTGGCTTTTAACAGAATCTCCAAAGGGTACATGACCCCAAAGAAGTGAAAGATTACAAGTACAAAGCTGTATTTAGGCATTAAAAGAAAATACATGGAAAGAACTAGTTCAATGCCTTGATTGACATCAACGTAGACGGTACGAGAGAAGGCAGAGAAGCCAGAAAAGAAGCAGACAACCTAACAGAATAAGATTTTGAAACATTACCTAACGTTATTGAATTTTTCCTTCTTGCCAATTCCTTTTATGCACAGTTGACTATAAACCCCGAGGCTGAGGCTTAATGTGTTAAGAAAACAAAGAATAAAGGGGTGGGGGAGGTGGATCTCAGCAAGAAAGAGAGATTATTCTTTTTGAGTTCCAAAAGAAGTTCTTGAAAGCCAATGATAGAGACACTGTCTTTGAAAGAGAAAGACTGTTGTTGTTGTTTTTTTTTAACTCTCCACCCCCTAACACACAGCTAAGAGTCTGGTGGACTCAGAATACTTTCTTCTTTAAACTACAGAATCTGTGAGAACTTATGATCACTGAAGAGCAGGTTTGCACCGTAGAAAGAAAAGTAGGAATCCTTTCTGGGATGAAGAAAGAGGAGGTCTGGAGAGGAATAGGGAAGGAGGGCAAGAGAGTTTGGATACTAGTGTGAGCTCTTATCTCAGGGTCAAAATCTCAGGGAGAGATAGAGATGCCCAGATGAGTTTGGAGATTGAAAAACAAGGGAATGTAAGCTCGTCTTTCAAACCCTGGAAGGAGATAGATTTCCCAAGGGTCTTCTGTCAATATGGAGTAGCCAGAAAAAGGTGGAAATTTTTTTCTGGACAAGTCTAGGCAGAGTGTGGATTGCGATAGCCCCTCCCCACTCTCTCCAACCACTTCTCAATCTCTTCGGATTTCTTTGAGATATAGAAGAGATCCTAAAACATTGTGTGTGTCTTGTGAAGCATCAAAAGAGCTGGCAGCTAAAAAAAAAAAAAAAAAAAGAGCTGGCAGCTGAGAAGTAGGCTTTCTGAAAGGGGTTACCACAAAAGATAACAGGTCAAAGGCCAGGAGAGCTGTTAGCAGAAGCTGAAGTGTGGCCAGCCACACCATGAATGAAAGGAAGACATGAGTAACTCTGAAAGGGTCACAGTGCCAAGTATTATGAGGTAGGGGTGAGTCAGCAGAAGCAGACCACCAAGTTTCCAGAAGCAGTCACCATGCACTTGCAGAGCAAGAGAACAGGAATGTCATCAAAGGAAAATTCCAGCAAAAACTCTCTCTCCCAAATGAGAAGCAAAGATAAGCCCCTCTGAGCTTAGATCAGTCTGGGGAGAAGGAAAAGAGAATGCAGAAGGCAGGAATCAAAGAGATTTGTGCTTTAAAAACAGAAAACCCTCAAAAAAACCCCAAAAAACTAAAAAGACAGAAAACCCTCAAAGATCATGATCTGATAAATTCAAGTTTTTCCCCATTAATGAACATGAAAGTGACTAGGTGTGGTTTGAATGAAATAAAATGTCAACTTTGTTTAAGGTACATGGTATATAAAATTTATACCCGTGCCATAGAAGTTAAATCAGGAAAGTCAGGCATCAGAGAATCTGGTAGAAGAGGGTTTCAAGAGAGAGCACATGTTCAGGTCCATCAAATCCCAAGAAGATTGAACAAAGTTTTGTACCTTGGTGACAGCAGAAGGGAGACTGCAAGTAAGGACTGAGTACATGGTGAACAGAGAAAGTGAGTGTTTCAAGAAAGATTAGCAATTAACAAAAAGCAATAGCAAAATTCTTGCAGCCTCTGCTTTCTTATCTGGGAAGTAAAGAGAAACAGAACCTAAAGATATAGAGCTGGTATCAGAACTAATGAAGCGTAAAAACGTGTCAGACATAACAGATACTTTACAAATACTAGCTCTCTAGCTTACATTCTAACCTTTCTTCTTTCCCTTCTGGGAATGGAAGAAATCAGCATCCTTACGATATTCCTATGTCTGTTTGAGCATTATTCTCACCCTCAGCCTTATTTTTATGAAGAAGTAATGCATACCCACACATGATACGGTAGGGCTAAGGGGAGTCTTAGAACACATCATTTGAACTTAAGAAATTAGAAGTTTAGCTAAATGAAGCGAGGCCTCCATAATAACATGAATAAATAGGAGAGCCAGGATGAGAACCAGCTTGATTGTTTTCCAGTCCAATGCTCTTCTATTTAGTGTCTGATCATTTTCTCAATGGTCATGCTTGCCGTATTAGTCCAATCTTCAACTTGTTACAAAGGCCAGCATGACCAAGATCCCACGTCTCTTCCACGTTGTTTAAAGTGTTGGATTTAATCGACACTCAAGCTATGCCCCTGTCTCAAGTCACCCTTACCTGCATGGCAGAGCAGTCCGTGTGGCTTGATTTGAGCAGCTCTTCATGAAACATTGATCACTACCCTGTGATTCGTTTAATCTGGCATCAGGAAATCCCGTCAAAGCTAAAGAGGGAACATCAGAGACCATCTTGAGTGCACGTAAGGTATTTGGCACCACTAAAAAAATAAAGCAAACTGGGAAATAAGAAAACTACATCTTTGCCATAGAGCCACCTCCATAAGTCTCTTCCACTTTTTTTTTTTTCCCAAAAGAAGACATTTGTAACTAGAGCAACCGATGGAGTCTCCAGTTTCCGCTGAGATGACAGGTTTTCACAATTAGTCCTGGGCTTAAGCTAAATTCCAATCATTAGGATCTCTGGGCACTGGGCTACGGAGAAGCCCAAATGCCTCATCTCTTTTTGGAACAGGGAACTAGAGCTATTAGGCACGGGTAGCTCTAAAAATAAATTAAGATAAAGACAAGCTAAGAAAGATCAGACTTCATTCCTCTTTCATTCTCGTGAACATTCATGGTGGTTATTATTTAAGATGGCTGAATGTTCTTAAAAGTGTGGAATTTCCCCTCTTTTAACTCTGCGGACCTAATAGATGAGGTAGCTAATAGCAGTCAAAATAATTGTGTTTAGCTGATGGGAGGTGCCGGCTGCAGACTGGAAGGAGGAGGGAGAGAGATCAGGGTATTTCTTCCCCAGGCTCCCACCGTTTCATGCTGCGGTTTTGGTGTGACTGCCATGGGTTTGTTTGGCTGGGTGTTGTTCACTTTAAACTATTTGGGATCTTCGAATTTTGACTGTATCTCTTTAGAAATTTTTCTACTCCTCTCTGCCCTGCTGTGGGTCTTGGAAAACTGACCTCTGTAGACTATGTCACTTGAATGCCATTGCCTCTTGTCTTCCAGTTAGGTTCAGTCAATGAGGGGATACCAGGAGGAGACCCAGGCAGTGCTGTTTCTTCCTTGTTCCCTCCCTTTGGTGCTATGGTGATAGCATCCTTCCTCCATGATAACAGCTCTAGTCAGACAGTCCCTCTTCTACGGCTCCAGTTCTCTTAGGCTCCCATAACACTACTTCCTCTCCATTGGAATGCCTTCTCAATGTTGCTTGTTGAATTTCTTAATGTCTCCTCCTACTCTTATGTCTACCCCTCTGTAAATAATCCTTTTATTAAATCATTTCAGTTAAAACAGCTGAGAGGAAGTCTCTTTCTACTGCGATCCTGAGTGACACATCTGGGAATGGAAGACATAGTCAAAATACTACACCCCATCCTACATGAGATTTGAGAGAAGAGACCTTCAGAGGGAAGAATGAGAGGCAGCATCTGGGAAAAATGGGATAGTCGATCCCTGGGACAGGGAGAAGTGCTGGGAAAAAGAAAGTGATAAGCTTGAGCATATAAATCGACTAGACTAAGAAATATCTCTCAGCATATTACACTGGCAGTCATGGATTTATGGGCCATTTTTTGGTGCCCGGAATCCAAAGTCTTACTGAACCCTTGGAACATGACACTTCCACATCCTATAACAAAGCTCACTCTCTTATTCCTTCTCGTCGCTATCTCCTTTTCAACCTCAGGTCTGGGCTTTGATTATCACCTACTCAGTGAGGCTATTCAGACCATGCTATCTTATTAGTTAGTCCCTCCTCATTGTTCTAGATATCAGCTCATTGCTTGTGTCCTTTACAAGGTTTATACATAAGTTTATAACAACTTGTAATTATTTTATGTGCTCATTCATTCTTTTCGTCAATTGTTCCCAACAGAATGTAAGTTTCTTGAGGATAGAGACTATGTCTGACTTGTTCAACATTATATCCCTAGAGTCTAGAGTAGAGCCTCGAAGATGAAATACAACTAGTAAATATTCGTTAAATTAGTGAATGGACGGATGAATGAATGGATTGATGAATGAGAGAGAGAGACTGGTGGCATGCATGCTATGTTTTTACCTTTACCCCAGCTAATTGTAACAGGCTATATAAGCCATTAGTTTCCAAATCACTATGTTCCAAAAACTCATTCTGCAAATACAGGGAGTAATAGCTGGAAATGCCTGAGCTAAGGACCTAGTTAGAAGAATGTCTAAAGAACAGTAAAATGAACATAGACTTTGGAACCGAAAGCCCTGGTGTAAATTGCAAGTCCCCTAGTCAGTAGCTATTTGACCTTGGCC
The DNA here is from genome assembly GCF_027475565.1 of Acinonyx jubatus. Classification (NCBI taxonomy): domain Eukaryota; kingdom Metazoa; phylum Chordata; class Mammalia; order Carnivora; family Felidae; genus Acinonyx; species Acinonyx jubatus. The sequence goes on from NC_069391.1 coordinate 47,832,239, forward strand.
AAGTCATTTATTATTTCTGAGCCTCAGTTTCTTCATCCATACATGGAGATAATAATTCTAACTTGTCTGATTGATAGGCAACATACTTGGCATTAATGGCAATACAATTACTCTTCAAAAAAATATGGTTGCTTATAGGGCGCCTGGGTGGTTCAGTCAGTTAAGCATCTGACTCTTGATTTTCACCCAGATCATGATCTGAAGGTTGTAAGATCGAGCCCTGCATCAGGCTCCACGCTGAACATGGAGATTCTCTCTCTCTCACTCTCTCTGCCCCTCTCCCACTCAATAGATAGATAGATGGATGGACAGATAGATAGATAGATACGGTTGTTTACATTTTCATCAGCCAACAGTCTTGTCTGTCTTCTCACAGTTGTATTTATCTGCCTATAATAGTGCCTGACATTTCAGATGTTTGAAAGATGTTTGCTGAATGAATGTTACATTTGTGCTTTAAGAACAGTAATTAAAATAGATACGATGTATGCAGATATTCTGATGAGCGCTTTATGTACATCACCTTATTTAACATCTGCACAAAGCACACACTACTATCTTTTCCCATTTTATGAATAAAAAAGATGAATGTTAGAAAGAAAAACATATGTTACTAAATAAAGAATCTAAATGCCTCCCTGCCCCATCTCATCAACTCCAACCCCTGTTGTGTAGGACAGGTCCCAGTAGCTTAGCACACCCTTTTCAGAAGATTCCAAACCGTGACCTTAGTGCTTTTCAATTGGATTAGAACTTCTCTGAGGATTTTCAGAGGTCCTAAATCTAATCTGTTCTATATTGCATTTTCAAGGCCATTTAGTGCAATTATGCATCTTCATTCCAAACCTGCATAACATGTAAGAGCTTTGAACAATAATGTAGCCACTAAAAGAGTACGTCTGCAGGATGCATAAATTATTAACTTTACTTATAATGCATTAAAAATGTATTAAAACGAGACGCTCCTGATACCTCATTTTGGTGGCCCAGCTACATCTTGCTACATAATCAGCATAATTAAAGAGGATGGAACATGGAGTTAGATAAAACTGGACCTGTAGCCTGGCTCCTCCACATATTTAACAAGTGATCTTGACCATGGGTCTTAGGTCCCCCGAGCCCTAGATTCTGATCTGGAAAATAGAGTTCATAACGCCAATGTCACCCAGCAGCTGTTAAGTATTAAACAGATCATCCACATAAAGCAATTTGTGAGCAGCTCATGGAAATGTCCAATTGTCTTTGCTTTCATATTTTTTTAACCTGTGATCTTAACAATTAAGTCAATATTATATATTTGCTATTTTTCACGTGTATTTTTATTTTGTCTTCGAGGTCAAGGTAAAGTACTTTAATGAAGCAGTTTTGGAGAAAGGACCGCTGCCAGTTTTTATTGTGTCTTTTCTTCAACAAATGATAAAACTCAGCCTTCAGATTTACCCAGCAGATTTTTGTGAACAGAACATTCACTAAAATATATGCATGAAATGATTAAAATCTTTGGTATTTGTGTTTCAACATACTATGTGTAAATAAAAACTTCTCAAATCTGCTAAAATCTTTCCAGAATTTAGAGGATTTGGTATTTTTTTTTTTCGAGAGAGACAGCATGTGAGCAGGGAAGAAGCAGAGAGAGAGAGAGAGAGGCACACACAGAATGGGAAGCAGGCTCCAGGCTCCGAGCTGTCAGCACAAAGCCCGATGCAGGGCTCGAACTCACAAACCGTGAGATCATGACCTGAGCCGAAGTGGGACGCTCAACCCACTGAGCCACCCAGGTGCCCTGGGTTGTTTTTCTTTTTTATTTTAAGGCCAGGGGTGGAGGATTACATTATGTAAAACAACAGGAAATGATTCGGATCGAAGCAATTTCTGATGCCTCAGGTTCAGGACTTCTCATCATCAGAAGGTGTTTCCTTTGTTGAGTCGTTTCTTCGAATATATATTAAGCATCAATTATGTATGGTGCTCTGTGCAAGGCACTGAGATGAACAGTTCATATTATCAGGGCATCCCTAATCTGGAAGGGAGAGAAAACATGTATTTGAGTAGCCATAACGCAAACTTAACTTTACTAAGCACCACGGGATGTAGAGGTAGAGTATTCTGAGATATAAACGAAGGAGTAATTGTTTTCCATTGAGGAGAGACGGAAGAGCCTTTAAATATTTGGTAAATTGACAGGGCGCCTGGGTGACTCAGTCGGTTAAGTGTCTGACTTTGGCTCAGGTCATGATCTCACGGTTTGTGAGTTCAAGCCCAGCGTCAGGCTCTATGCTGTCAGTTCAGAGCCTGGAGCCTGCTTCGGATTCTGTGTCTCCTTCTCTCTCTCCCCCTCCCCCACTCATGCTCTGTCTCTCTATCAAAAAAATGAATAAACGTTAAAAGTTTTGTTTTTTTTAATGTTTGGTAAATTGTAAAGAAACTGCTCAGGAGATGTTGCTATTAGGTCAGACTCTGGAAATGCACTGGTCACCTAGAGTCTCAATCATGAAGACAGAGAACTTTTATTTTTAACTATTTAAAAAATTTATCTATTTATTTTGAGAAAGACAGAGAGAACATGAGCAGGAAGAGGCAGAGAGAGACAGACAGAGAATCCCCGGCAGGCTCCACACTGTCAGCGCGGAGCCCAGTTCAGGGCTCGAACTCACAAACCGTGAGATCATGACCTGAGCCGAAGTGGGACGCTCAACCCACTGAGCCAGCCAGGCGCCCCATGAAGACAGAGAACTTTAAGAAAGTCTCACAGGTTCTAAGGATGCTGTCTGTTCACAGTTGGTGCAGACGAGCGCCTCCATGCACGACCATCCTCAGCCGTGGCACAAGTAAGTCGTGCTGCCTTCTTGTCATTTACTTTTCTGACTTCCTGGCTAGCTGATGAACTCCTAGGGAGCAGAGACCTTGCCTTTCTCTTCTGGAGAAACCAGGAACGAAGAATGGATTTGAACGTTGCATCTGCAGTTTAAGTTCTTCACAGCCAGAGTGTGGGGCTTTGGCAACGATTGGGCACTTAAGTCACACAGGCAGGAGGCTGGGGCTGGACCACTTCCAGAACAGGCCAGGGTTGGCTGGGCCACGGTGGCACACTAAGCCCCAGGGAAGGTAAGACTCAGCCTTGCGCAGTGAAGAAAGCAAGCCCCATTCTTCTCTCCCAGCCCTGGCTTGAGGTTAGTGTTAGGAGCATGAGGCTTGAAGTTAGGCGTGCAGGTAAGGGCTAATTCTGAAATTATCTGAAATTCTAAAGAGGCAAGCAGATAATTCTCTGAAAACAATGTAGAAGGAGGGTGCCTGGGTGGCTCAGTCGGTGAAGAGTCCAGCTCTTGATTTTGGCCGAGGTCGTAATCTCATGGCTTCGTGGGTTTGCGCTCCAGTCGGGCTCCGTGCTGGCAGAGTAGAGTCTGCTTGGGATTCTCTCTCTCCTCTCTCTCTGCTCCTCCCCCATTTGCGCTATCTTTGTCTCTCTCAAAATAAATAAATAAGCTTAAAATAATAATAATATTATAAAAATAATATAGAAGAGTTAATTTGGGGGAAAGTCTGGGCTCATTTCTGTCTCTTGACAGGTAAGATATTGACAAAAACATCACTGGCCACCTAGCTGCGTGCTGTAAGAATTCAGAGTCTAAAAAATTTCTAGCCCTGGGGACAATGTTATCTTTTCCTTTTCACTGTAAATATATTTTTAAACACAATTAGTGGACCCAATGCACAATACTGTCTAGGATACAAAAAAAAAAAAAAGTTCATAAAAGAGATCAATGCAACACGCTGTATACTCAAGGGCAGAGATTTATCCAAGTTAAGTGCCTCTCAAATTAAGATTCTTGGACTGCCTGCATCAGCATCACCTCGCAAGTGGAGTAAAGTGCAGATTCATCATCCCCAGCTCAGACTTAATCAGGATCTTTGGAAAAGGGTCTGGGAATCTGCATTTTCAACACACCCACAAATGACTCAGGTGTCCACTAAAATGTATGAATCACTGCCCGCCTTTATGAATCATGGAGGGCCTCTCTTCGTGTTTGAAGTTTAAGCTACTAAACTCATATTTTCTAAGGCCTCCTTCTGTTCTCAGCCTGGAGCAAGGAGCTTGAGGAAGTGGAGGCAAGGCTGAAGGACGAAATTGGTATCAAAGTTCGTGCACACAGGGGTGCTGGAGTCATTTAACAGGTCAAACACGAGGCTCAGGACAAGCTGGAGATCATAGTTCTGGCAGACGAATAGTTAAAAAGAGGAGGCTGCAGGTGCCAAATGGCTTAAAAATCCAAGTATGTGGCTAAAAATCCAAGTCAAACATGAGGAATCAGCCTGCAAGAATTAAAGAGGGCCAGGTGAGTCAGGGAAGCGGAAGACCAGATCTGGGACAGCAACAACACAGAGGATCCAACTGCACAAGGCTAACGTTTTCCTCAGCCATCGGGCCAGACTGAGACTCGTAAACAATGAAGACGTAGGTGAAGTAGAAAATTAGAATACATGGTAATACACAGCCGTTATTTCCCTGCCAAGAAACAACATCCTGTGTGTCAGCTATATTCAGGGGGAAAAGAAAGGTATTAGAAGACAAGAACAACAACGATATCGAGTTTGAGTGCCCCAGTGCTGCATGATTGCTTGGCCAGTAATAATAAACTTTTATTGGATATATCTATGGACCAGGCACGGTTTTACACATCTTACAGGTATTAATTCATGTAATCCTCACAACCACCCTATGAAATTGTTACTGTTTCAAATGTCTGTTCTACCGATGGGAGAAATGCTCTGAAGAGAGATAAGCCACTTGCTTAAGGCCATTGAGCCTCCAAGGGCAAAGTCAGGATTTAAACCCAAGCAGCGTAGATCCAGAATCTGAATTCTTCACGACTATTTCACGCTGTCCGCTGGAGAGTAGATACGTGTATGGATTTGACACACAAAAAGAAACAACTCTCAGTTGCAATGGACTATTGACGTGGCCATTATGGTTGCTGTTACGATGCGTACACAATCAGGAAGGGAATTTATTTTTTTTGTTAACGTTTATTTTACTTTTAAGACAGAGACAGAGCATGAACGGGGGAGGGGCAGAGAGAGAGGGAGACACAGAATCGGAAGCAAGCTCCAGGCTCCGAGCCATCAGCCCAGAGCCCGACGCGGGGCTCGAACTCACGGACCGTGAGATCGTGACCTGGGCTGAAGTCGGAGGCCCAACCGACTGAGCCACCCAAGGCGCCCCAGGAAGGGAATTTAGAAGTTCTCAGTACAGCACCGCAGACCATGAATCCTTAAAATGCATGCAGTGTCCCGTGTACAAATGTCGACATTTGACATCAACAAGCATCAGAGCTGTGGTATGATGTGGTTTTCACAAAAAGCAATGCCAACATAATTTTCTTGGTAAGAAGGTAACCAAAGAACTTCCAGAGACCCAACTGTGTGTGTGCGCGTATGTGTGTCTGTAATTGACCTTGAACTTTTTTGTTCTGCCTGCGTTCTTCTTTCCTTCATTCATTTTTGGCTCTGGTTATGTGGACTTGTTCAAACATTTTTTTTTCAAATGTACTTGTGCACGTGCACAGAAGAAGCTATTCCTTTTATCTCACGTCTCTAGAGTTTGTCTTTCTATTTGAGACACACCATGGTCACTGGGAAAGGGAGAAACAAAGAAAGCAAGCCCAGGTTAATTTAAGAAAGTCTCATGAGTATAAAACAAAATGAAGCTACCTTCAGACTGAATGAAAAATAAATGAAACAGAAGAACATTTCCTAAAGGTTTTTATCATGCCTTTATGATATCCAGAGTTTTATTTGCATTTGTAGATCATTTTTTCCTCTTATTGTCCAGCATTCAAGGAGGTCCCTGGTAAAGTCTAACCTTTCAAAATGCACTGACAATTTCTGGTGGCTGGTCCATCATGACCTGTAACTAGAAGCTATTCTCTTATCCCTCATGCATAGTTGAAACCCCTTATAAAACAGCAGCAACTGAAACCACAGACACACACGGTCCAAATAACGAAATAAAATATACTTCTGGCGTATTTGGTACATTATGGTAAATATACTAATGTGGTAAGAAGGAACCAAGATATACTTAATCGGATCAAAGATATTCTTAGAGATCTCTTCCTATGACCTTCTGCAAAACGAAAGAAAACAAAAACCAATGCTCTGAACATGATGGGAAGTCTTCTCATAATGTTAGCAAGTAAACAATGTAGGCTGGCTTAGTTTTTAAAAATTTAGTTCCTCCGGGGTGCCTGGGGGCTTAGTCGGTTAAGCATCTGCCTCGTGATTTCTGCTCAAGTCCTGATCTCACAGTTCGTGAGATGGAGGCCCACATGGGGCTCTGCACTGACAGCTCAGAGACTCCTTGGATTCTCTCTCTCCTCTCTCTCTCTCTGCCTTCCCGTTTGCTCATGAGTGCACGCTCTCTCTCTCTCATCTCATCTCTCTCTCTCTCTCTGTCTCAAAATAAATAAATGAACATTAAAAAATACTAAAAACATAAAATAAAATTTAGTTCCTCCAACATTTTTTCAACCTTTCCTAGCCTTCACTTTATTTTTACTCTTAACTGTTAAAAACACCTGTCAATATTACAAATTACGAATTGTGAGGGAAAGATGTGAATTAGAGGGAAGAATAATCAGCACTACTTTTAGATTTTTCAGAAAGAAGTTGCAACTAAGAGAACAAAGGGAGAAAGGTCAAAATAAATATTTAATAAACTACAGAAAGCAAAAATATATGTGTGAATCAAATTACAGCTACTCTTTAGAACATGTCAAAAAGCAGTTTCAAGTTACATAGCATTCTTTCTAGATCATTTGGAGTCATTTTTCCCTCAGACGTAGTCACTGTGCCAAATTCTGATTGTAACACGCAATTCTATTTACACCTGTATTACACATTACATGTGTGTATGTTGCAAGTTATACGAGGGAGCAAAATCAGTGGGGGTAGGAAGTGATAATGGTTCCTGCCTTGACGCACAAAGAGGTTATTACCTTAAAGATGTGACCAGGGTGGTTGGTAATATTATTTGTGCAAATGTTTACTTTGGTTTTTAGTTATAACAGGACAATGATCCAGCAAATACCTAACAAAGGGCATGGACTGCCCACGCTTAGAAAATGCCAGGGCAAAAGATTTCTATCATTTTATGGGTTGCTTTCTCAAATGTCCTTCAACCTGGCCTTGAGAAAAAAACACATTTGCTCGGGGCAGTGATGGAGTACTTTGCAGAAGATTCAGAAAACATACAAATTAATCAAAACACATCTAGATCACTCTAAGATTTTTTTCCTTTTTCTTTTCCTTGTTTTTCCTTTCTTTTTGTCTCCTCTTTTCTTTTTCCTTTTCCTTTCTTTTCTGTTTTGTTCCTCACTTTTTTTTCTTCTTCATTTTCCTATTCTGCCTGACCTCCTAAATATCAAGACTTATAAACGAGCTTTTTACTAATGATAGTCTATGCATCAGATAGCACAAACAGCTTCCAGAATGGTCATGTACACTGCGGGGAGGGGAGCCAGAGGGCCTAAAGCATAATGGTAATGAAAGCACAGCTACAGTTCACTTAAGATGTAGCTTTTAATTGAATAGTGATGATATCTTTTGGAAGTATCAAACACTCACCTTATGTGTAAGTGGTTAATTTCTTCAGGAAGAAAGAAACTCCACTGAAATTATTTCATGTGTCTGAGTCAGGTCTACTTTGGGAAATAATGAACAAAAATGTTCTGAAATCTATTTGACCCAAGGTTCTGGAGAAAGATTAGGAATGCACAAATTAAGAGAAACGAAAACCAGGTCTCTATTTATTTTATAAGTACTCTTCAAATTAAAATTTTATCCTAGTTTGAGAAAATAATTCCCCCTTTTTAAAAAAGATTCAGTGGCCTGTATGTTGGCAATTAGCATTTTGTAGATCATAAAACATAGGTTCTTATTCTATTAAGTAAAATAAATCAGGTTGGTGACAGATAATCTCCTCTCTTGCCATTCTTCTCTAAAATGTAATTTCTCAGTTTTGCAAAGCTTTAAGAATAGACATCTTGAAAATAGAAAGTAGTCATGCAAGAAAACATGTGAATCTCGAGACCATTAACAAATTCATAAGAGTTTATTTTACTTACTATTAAAAGCAGTGTTGTTCCAAGAAACTTGATGTTATGAATATTTCACAGGGTTACGTGGTCAATAATTTGCCCTCCCTGTGCAAGAAAGATGAGTCAGCAATTCTTCTGGGACCAAATGGTTTACTCTTGTTATTTGTATTTTCTTTTTTGGAATATCTTGTCAGCATCATACACAAGTAAACCATTTCTTCTGGCAATAAATAGTACCACGGTGTGCTATCACAAGCCGTCTCTATACTTAGTTGACTTAACACATACATTATTTTCCCTGATTCTTCTGGATTATCACATGGTACACTTGCAGAGATGATCTCACCCGTACCTCAGTGCCAAGCGGTCAGTGTGATTATTTCTTGTTTCCAGGGAAATCTGGGGTTAGAGCAGCACCCAACATCTCCCAGGTGCTGGCTCGAGGCTCAGTATGTTACATACACTTTGGTGCTTAGTTTGACAGAAGCATTGCAGTAAGAGCATTTGTATCCCCATTTTACAGATGGGAAAATAGGTTTAGAGTGATGTGATTCCAAAATCCTTCCTAAGGAAAACTGGGCTAAAAATAGAATTTGAACAAAAGTCGAAACAAATAATAAGTTAACATCCTTTGATGGTGATTGAGAAGTTACCACCATGTACCAGAGACGAAAGAATCATATGAATCTTATTAATTTCTTCTCTGTTTGATGAAACACACACACATGCATGCACACACACACACGAAAGTATTAAAGCAAGTCTTGGAATTCAGTCTTTGCAGGTCCCAACTCATACCCTCAATTATATTTTTAAATCCTTAGTTTTATTAGAGAAATAAGACTCTTCCTGACTTACTTCTAACTGCATTTGAAAGGATTTATATAAGATTTATTTAGAGTGAAGACCATGAAAGCTTCTTTTTCACTTGACTTTTTTTTTTAACTCATGTCAAACTGAAAGAGAAAGTAAATCAGGTAAGAAAACCTCTGTATTTTTTTTTTTTTTTACTATAGTAGCACTTAAATGCTATGCATAAAGATTGGGATGCATTTTTTAAAGATTTATCTGTATTTTTTAATTACAAAAAACTATTTTTTTAATAATGTTTATTTATTTTTGAGAGAGAGAGAGAGACAGAGTGCAAGTGGGGGAGGGGCAGAGAAAGCGGGAGACAGAATCTGAAGCAGGCTCCAGGCTCTGAGTTGTCAGCACAGAGCCTGTTGTGGGGCTTGAACTCACCAACTGCGAGATCATGACCTGAGCTGAAGTCGGACATTCAACCAACTGAACCACCAAGGCACCCCATCGCAAAAACGATTTAAAGTTCCAAATAGATTGAGATGAATACTTATAAGTGTTATGGCAAATTGGGGATTTAAATTCTTATGTGAAAAAGGATTACACAAATTTCTAAGAAAAGCAGTAAGACCGCCATGCACACATACATAGAAAAAGGATAATTACATTTTACACGAAAGGAAACATCAGTGAGTTGAACATTCTTATGTCTTTAACATTGCTGGTAATTAAAAATGAAAATTAAAAGAATAGTTCAATTCTATTTTCTCCTATTAATCAGCATGTTTTTTTTCTTAAGAATTCATAATGTAAATAGAAGTGCAAATTGAAATTAGCCAAAAATGTTGTGAAACAATTTGTAAATATTTATCAAAGGAGCCTTAAATATGCTTCTAGTGTTCTAACTCTGAAATGCAAGCAAATATTTAAATATAAATATATACTTTTATATGTAAAAAAAAAAACAAAAACCAGAAACCTTAAATGTCCTTGAGCAAGAAGCACATATGAAGACCATTTTTTTTTAACTTTTTTTTAACGTTTATTTATTTTTGAGACAGAGAGAGACGGAGCATGAACGGGGGAGGGTCAGAGAGAGGGGGACACAGAATCTGAAACAGGCTCCAGGCTCTGAGCTGTCAGCACAGAGCCTGATGCAGGGCTCGAACTCACGGACCGCGAGATCATGACCTGAGCCGAAGTCGGCCGCTTAACCGACTGAGCCACCCAGGCGCCCCAGAAGACCATTTAATGACATTGGAAACTAAATTCTTGTGACTTAATAATAGTAAGAAAAAAAAAAGGTTATAATATTACATTACAGTTTGAGCTCAAGCATAGAAAGTACAGAGAATTATATTGAGATATATAAATAGCAGTGACAACAGTGGTTATCTCTGTATTATTATTCTATTGGTTTTGCTATAGTTTTCTGTATTTATAAGTTTATTTCTATAATTTGAAAAAATGATAGAAGAAAAGAGGGAAAAACAGGAGCGCCTGGGTGGCTCAATCGGTTGAGCATCTGACTTTGGCTCAGATCGTGATCTCGCGGTCTGTGGGTTTGAGCCCCACGTCGGGCTCTGTGCTGACAGCTCAGAGCCTGGAGCCTGCTTCGGATTCTGTGTCTCCTTCTCTCTCTGCCCCTCCCCCACTTGTGCTCTGTCTCTCTCTGTCTCTCAAAAAATAAATAAATGTAAAAAAAAATTTTAACATATATAGGCTGAGTAAGATGCAGAATGAGTGGAGGAATTTAATCCTGGACATCTCCATTGACCTGAGATTCCTTCGCAGGCCGTCTAGGGTCAAAAATCCAACCCAAACCAGGTATTGGTTTTGTCAACCACAGGGTCTATGTAACATAACACCATGACACGGTAACGGTCCAAACAAATGCACTCTCGGGATGCATGAGTCCAATGTCCAGAACAAAGGAGGCGGGTGGCTCAGTCCGCTCTGAACTCACCAGACCCTGTCTGGAGCGTGTGGTTAGTGCTGTGCACCACATCTGAAGCAGAATGGTAAATAACTGGAGTCTGGCCAGAAGAGGGTGGCCACAATGGTAAAATGTCTGGAAATCCTATGACTTCTCAGCTTAAAATTATCTCCTGGTTTCTTATTACTCTCAGAATAAAGTCCAGAACGCTGCCTCATCTTCTAAGATTTTTCTCCTCTCCTCACAAAGTTCTAGTCACACACTTCCATCCGTCTGGTGCATCCAGCTCTCCCCACGTCAGATCTATGGCGGGTTCTACTTCCCCAGCCCAGGATGACTCTGCCTTCCTCCCCCTCCACCCCGGCCCTGTCTCCTCCACAAACATACTTTCTTGCCTGGCCAATTCTTGCCCTTTTTTCAGATCTCCCATCAAACAGTTCTTTTCTCAGGAATACTTTCTGACCACCCACCTAGGAAGAATGCCCATTACATACTTTTATTTTACCCTACAGTTGCTTTTGGTTAATTACCTTTCTTCCGTCTCTATTTCTTGCAAGGTAGCAAACTCTGTGAGGACAGTGCTGTGTGTCTTAGTTCATCTGGGCTGCTCTAACCAAAATACCATAGACTGGGTGGCTTAGAAACAACAGAATAAAATCTCAGAAATAAATAAACAACTCGTTTCTTAAGCTATGGAGACTAGGAAGTCCAAGATCAAGGTGCTTAAAGATTCGGTGTCTGGTGAGAACCCCTTTCCTGGTTGGAACATAGCTAATCTCCTTGCTGTGTCTCCACGTGGCTGAAAGGCTGAGAGAGCTCTCTGGACTCTCTCTTTTGGGGGCACTAATTCCATTCATGAGGGCTCCACCCTCATGATCTAATCACCTCACAGAGTCCCCATCTCCTAAGACTGTCAACATTGGCGGTTAGGACTTCAACATATGAACTTCAAGGGGAACACAAACATTCAGTATATAGCATAATATATTCCCAGGATTTAGTACAGTGCCTTCGGGTATTCACTGAATGAATGAATGAGTGAATAAATTCATTCACTCATTCATTCATTCATTCATTCATTCATTCTGTGAAGCCCATCTGTCTATATGTCTTTATGGCTACCCTCTACTTTCACATCTCAATGTCTCCTTCATGCTTAGAAAAGGGGATTATTAGTTTGAAAAAAGAGAAAACAAGTAGGAGAGAAGGGGATACGATAGCTTCCCATCACACGGACGTTCTGTGCATCTCTATAGAGAACTAAGACTAGTTACAGTTCGAAAATCATAAGGAAGAACTTCTTAAAAATTAAATTAGCACCCTGTGTGGTAATGAATTCCATTTTATGAAGTGCGTGCTAGTCTCATTTGAATGTAAGCGTGGGCTGGAGTTGTTGTAAAAGAGATTCCTATATTAGCTGGTTTGATTTGATGACTTTTAGGATCACTTAAAAGTATATAATACTGGGGGTGCCTGAGTGGCTCATTCAGTTGAGTGTCAGACTCTTGATTTCAGCTCAGGTTATAATCCCAGGGTTTTGGGATTGAGCCCTGCATCAGGCTCTGCACTAAGCATGGAGCAGATTAAAACTCCCTCTCTCTCTCTCTCTCTCTCTCCTTCTGCCCCACTGCCCAACTTCCATGCTCTCTCCCTCTCTCTCTCTAAAATAAAAAAGTTTTGAAAGTATGTGATTCTGTAACCTAGCAATCTCTTTGGATGCAGAGCACTACAGAAGAGAAGATTTAAGACAAAATGGGGCATGAAGCTAAACAAAGAAAAGCTTGGGGAAGAAAAGGAAATGTAACACTGTCTTAAAACGTTTGATCTCAATCATTTCAAACCTTCTCTGAGAATGAGGTTGGCAGGCCTCCCAGAGAAACCAAAACAAAGCAACCTAACAGGGCATCACAAGTGAAAGGGGACCTAAGCTGGGAGATGAGAAAGCCCAGCCTTTAGACTCACAGAGGAGGGAGAGAGGGGGTGTCAAAGGCAGGCTTTCTCTTCAGGGTCCTTTTCAATTCCCTTAAAGGCACACCTCGGAAACGAACATTCTCTGTAGAGAGAAGGCACTTCCCCAAATCCAGAAGTCTGGGCATGAAAGACCATGGCTAAAGAAAGGTGATGAAAATGTCAGTGCAACTTCTTTCGGGTCTTCACTATCCTTAACCCAAACGTGAGGCATCATTCTGGAATGAGCAAGGCCTGCTCAACAAACCCAGCTTTTATCATCTCCTTTGTATTTGCTTAGTCACAACTGAGAAATCGTCCAATGGCCTTCTGACTCTCGAATCAAAAGAATGAAAGTTGTTGTGGAAGGAAAAGCCAACTTCCATTTGGTTTGAGAGAAAGACCCACAAGATGCCTCTGCCTGAGGTGTGAAAGATGAAAATGAAGCTATACTGTGTGACCTTGCCTCAGGTGGTAACTTTTCCCTACTACAGTGTGGAGACTCCTCATGAAGATGAGCACAATTTTTTTTAAATTTTGACATGACTGCTGCTAAAAATATTTAATACGTACTGTGTGCTGTGTTTCAGGCAATGTGCTGAGTGATTTGTATATGTTATCTCCAGAGTTCTAAGAACAGTCTAGAAGCAGATGCAATTATAGTCCCTGTATGTGGAAACTATGTGCTCTCTATTACAATAAGAATTGAAAACGTGTGATACTATCCAAATCAGGAAACATACTATTACATTTATTTTAACTTTATTATTAACAGCTTTAACATACTACAAAGTCCTTTATAATAAAGTCCTACATATCAGTCACCCCACATTTTACCATATTTCCTTCACTATTTTCTCTTTGCCCATTATTTTAAAGGAAGCCTCAGATACTACAAACTTTAGCCTCTAAATGTTTCAGTATGCATCTCTAAAAATTAAAGACATTTCCTTACATACTATTATCACTTTTAAAGAACAATTTTTTAAACATCTCATACCCAGTCTATATTCAGATTTCCCAGATTGTCTCCAATTTTGCCATTGTTTTTTCATAATTGTAACATTAAATTCCTCGTGACGATGATAATAGGTTGTAAGAAAACTTGCTTCTACAGACAAAGCAGATGTGGGAGGGATTTGGAAGCAGAGTGAAGTGGGATCAATACCTACTTGACCTGGGTTTACCCCAGGCATTCTGGGAGCTTACCCTAAGTCATCAACGCTACTCCCAGGCCCCACCTGGATCTGAGCTTAAATTAAAACTTGAAGGTTAAGTGCATGGACTCTGGAATCTTTTATTACTTATTAGCTGGGCAACCTTGGACAAGCTCATCTCTCTGCACCTTAGTTTCATTATGGGTAAAAGAGGAATATGAATAGTATCTTCCTTATAGAGTTATTAAATGAAATAACACGAGTTAAATGACACGGAACAGTGTCAGGTATTTAAGTCCTCACTAAATGTCAGCCATTGTCATCGTGGTCATCATCATCATTATGGTTACCCTGATAGTGACTGGCTTCAGGGTAAAAATTGATCCTGTCATTGTTCAAGATACAGGAACGATAGAAATCAAGAATTAGGATAATGGCTGGATTTCAGTGACCTTATACAATTCTTTCTCCAAATTCCTTTTTTTATGTTGTCAAATGGTCCTTTCCATGAGAAGTTCTTTTAAAGCCACCTGCTTAGCGCTGGTGAAAATAAACCCCCAAGTAACCTACTGCCCTGAGCTAGTGTCCAGCCCCTTTGCACGGCTGCCTCCAATCCAGCATCCACCACTGGCCTCTGCAGAGGAGGAAACTTCTGGCCCTTTCTAAGCCAAGGTCCTCATGTACCTCATAACGCCCACCTTGCTCCCTTAGCTCTCCTAACTTGTCTAGACCACCAACCTCAAGTCTCATTTCCTATCACTTTCTGGCCTTTTCTTTTCACCCACCCACCAGTTCACGTTCTCTCATTTGAACTTGGACCACCCTCTTTTTTTTTTTTTTTAATTTTTTTTTTAACATTTTATTTATTTTTGAGACAGAGAGAGAGAGCGCATGAACAGGGGAGGGTCAGAGAAAGAGGGAGACACAGAATCCGAAACAGGCTCCAGGCTCGGAGCTGTCAGCACAGAGCCCAACGCGGGGCTCGAACCCACGGACCACGAGATCATGACCTGAGCCGAAGTCGGACGCTCAACCGACTGAGCCACCCAGGCGCCCCTGGGCCACCCTCTTTTTATTTGTCTTTACTGTGTCTCAGCAAAGACAAGTCATTCAACAAGCCACACAGAGAATAACCTACTCAGTGGTAGGCACTATGGTGAGCACTGAGAATACAGATCTCATGGAGCTCAGGATCTAATGGATCTCAGAGAAGCTCTCCATGATCTTCCAGCTTCTAAAGGAAGGTTTGCAATTACAGATATGGACTCCAGTTCTGCAGAATTCCTGTAAAAACCAATTACTCCTCTTTCCTCTCAACACCTATCTCTGAGCCCTTCTTGGTTGTGCTGTCATAAAAGTACTTTGCCAAATTGGACCATAGTCCACATTTTTAGCAAATGCAAAATTGAAGGCAATCCAAGATGACGCTCCATAAAAAGAAGAACAGAGAACTAAACCTACTTACTGTGCAAGTCTCAGAGAAGATTCCTGGGAAATCAACCACCAGCTCTTTGGATGTAACTGGTCTCCAACATCCCCAGGTGCCTCCCCTGAAGGTTTTAGAGCCGTCACAGTCCAATTTCTCCTTCCTCCAGCTCAAGAAGATGGCTTCATTTACCTCTCCTGTGCACTTTTTTTTTTTTTTTTTAATATTCAAGAGTAAAATGTGAAACGCACTGATTGAGATTACACATAAGAAGCCTTGGTCAATTCCTGATATCGTGAGGCACCAACCTCAAAAGAATGATTCGGGGCGCCTGAGTGGCTCAGTACATAAAGTGTCCGACTTCGGCTCAGGTCATGATCTTCCAGTCCCTGAGTTCTGAGCTGTCAGCATGGAGCCTGGAGCCTGCTTCAGATTCTGTCTCTCTCTCTCTCTCTCTCTCTCTCTCTCTGCCCCTCCCCGACTTGCATCTCTCTCTCTCTTTCAAAAATAATAAATAAACATTTTTTAAAAAAGGAGAAAAACGATTCAGAGTCATTGAGCAGGGATCCAGCAGAAGTACTAAGAATGAAGAGAGAACACAAGTGCAGAGCCTGAAGAGTCCTATGGGGGTGGGGGGGGGGGGCGCGGCAACAGGGGGCTGGCCAAGTAAATGGCAATAGCTCACATGGCATCAATCAAAGGTCTTAGATCCCAAGAATGGTCTGGTTGGAGCCAGTGGTATGAATTCTGTCCCCAGTATATACATACTTTTTTTTTTTTTTTCTTAATTTAAATTTAAAACTCAGGTCAGGCAGACTATGTTGACTTAAGGGCCTGGCCTTGGAACAGACAGCCTATGTTTGTGTCCCTTTCTAGCCAGTGGCTGCAAATCAGCTGCTTAAGTATGCATGCCTCCGTTTCCTCATCTGAGACTGGGCCTAACAGTTGTGCCTACCGCACAGAGTTGTTGTGAGGCTTACTTGTTGTGAATCAGCACAGGTAAAGCTCTTAGCTATGGCAAGGGCCCATTAATTTGTTCTTAAAATCTAACAGGATATAAGTTTGCCATCTGTGGCCGTATTTTTCCATCAAGGAGAAAGTCATTCTTGAGTAGGAAAGAATAAAGCGAACCTCTGGACAGAGATAGAAGGAGAGGGAAAGAAGAAAGTCTCCATTTGAGCATTTGAGTCCTTGACCCTCGTTATCACGGAGGTTCCTTCTACCCCTGCCCGTGCAATTTGCTGACGCGAAACAATACACTCTTCGTTTTTCTTAGGATACATTTTGTTGGGTTTCTGAACACAGGTGCAAAGCCTTAAGAGTCTTGTCGTGGGGCAGAGAGGAGGTCCAAGGAACAGGAGGCTGGCCAAAAGCCGAAGAATTCTGACTGATAAACTTACTTTGTGACAGACACAGGGCTAAGCTTTAACTAAATACTACATCTTATGGTTCTCAAACAAGTCTAATATAGGCCGGGAAAGTACAACTCAGAACTGTGCTCTATTGTTAACCTATTAGAGAGGCAGCAAAGGGTAGTGGTCAGAGGACATTCTGGGGACAGAGGAACTGGACTAAAATTCTGGCTTTATTTCTTACTAGCTGGACAGCCTTGAGCTACTTACTTAACCCCTATGGGACTTCATTTCCTCATCTATAAAGAGGAGATATTAATAGGCCCATCTTCATAGCATAAATGTGAACATTTAATGACCATTCTACATAAAGCACTCAGCACATACTGAGAACTCTGTATTAACTATTATTATCAGAGAAGCCTTTCCTAATACCGTTTATAAAACTTTCTGTCATTCTCTGACCCCTTAGCCAGCTTTATTTTTCCTCTCTGATTCATCCCCCTTGATATCATAAATGTCTATCCATTTGTAGTTACTCTCCCTTAACCAGAATAGAAGTTTCTGTTTGCTACTTATCCCCAGGATGTAAAAAAGTGGCTGAGAGATAGAGAAAGTACCCAATAGCCATCTGGCAAGTGAGTAAATGAACTTGTCAAGGTCCGATAGCTAATTAGAGTTGAGTTGAACAGGATTCCAGCTCGGGGCTGTTTGGCTACAAGTTAAGCACTGTCTACCATAACATAAACTGAAATTTCCAAATTTGTAGGTTATTAACATGTGAGGTGTATCATTTTAAGCACAAAAATACTGCAACTAGAAACAGTATGGTGGACACTGAGCCGGGAGACATGGGGTCTTACCAGTTTCTAGCTCTGTGACCGTGGTAACTCATTGCATTTCATCAGTCTTTATTTTTCTCATTTGTAAAATGAGGAGATTAAATAAAATTATTTCTATGATTTCCTCAGTCCAATTTTCTCTGATTCTATTCCAAATAATTAAGGAAGCCAAGTTCATTGGCAAATAGTTTTATACCATGGTATAGTTTTGGATTCAAAGCATTTCTCTCTGTACTTTTTCCTTCTACAGTGAATAAAGAGAAAAGTTAGAAAAGAAATTACAAAGAGAATTTTGTAGCAGCTAGCAATCTAATTGTGCTGTGACCTACATTGATTTTTTTTCTCCTTGAAATCATCCTTTAAAATCTAAGCTATTCCAGAGAAATCACTCTTTGCATATTTGGCTGTGATGACAGGGGCCCAATAGTAAATAAGCGTTATCACTGGTGACAGAAAGAAGTGTCTGGGAACAAAGCCAAGTGGAAATCTAACCCACATTGGCTCCCAAAGGCCACTAGTCTTCTTTGATTGCTCACTTCACTAAACTCCTCTGACCCTCGAGATCTTTAACAAAAAAGAAAACTGTCAACCATTGTTTACCTAGGTTAAGTGTGTCCCCCACCTAGAAATGAAGTAAGTTATTGAAGTTATTGAGGGGTCCTAGCTTATATTTCTGCGTTCTTAACCAGTGCTGAGTACAGAGTAGTGATGTCAGACGCCCAGTGAGTAATTAATTACCAATGGATTGTTCTCATCTGTGGGATTCCATTTGGTCTACCAATTGAGCACGCATTCTATCTACTTCCCTCTGAACTTTGTTCTGTTTCCTTCTCCTTCACCTTTTACCTTATGTAAAGTTGGCTAAGGAAAGTTCCTTACTCTTGTCTTGACCATCCTCTTTTATGTTCCTCAGGAATAGTCCACTTCTGTTGATGGCAGTGCCGTGCTAGCTCCTGACTTTCTAATTCTGATTTGCTGAAGGAAAACAATTTTATTTTCCAGATTTCGGGAGGAGAGGTGGCTTGAGTGTTGTTGGTGGCAAAGACATAAATGCTGAGCAGCATAACGTGAAACGCAACACTAGTTAAGCAGATTTGCTTCGAAGTCCCATTTCCAGGTGCCCCTCAGGCTTTCTTCTGTTCTCTTACTTTGTCATTGAAAAGCTAGGCAATCCTCTCATATCTACAAACAAAGCAGGCGAAAGTACACATGCGTACAAATAGGAAGACATGTTTTGACTACATATGATAAAAGTTATGCCAGAATAGTAGAAAAGAAAATGGAAAAACATCCCCGATGATGAGAGCTGTTGGAATCTTGGATAATTTCCAAAAGATTTAAACATGAAGAAATAGAGACAAATGACATTATCTATAGAGCAATCCCATTTTGGTAAGGGTTTAGCTTTTGGATAGCCTGATTGGACCCTTTCCATCTCCAATTGTCCATGATTAGAGGATTCGAACTCTTTCACACTGAGCTTGTACTGTAAATGTGGCTTAAAAGATTTTATTTAAAATAAACTGACAAGGCAAAAATTATGGGAAGAACAGATTTCTGAGAAGGCACTCAGCTAGCAAACCAGCAGTCATGTGCCAGTACAGGAAAAGAATGATGTCATATCATTTAGCAAGCTGTACTTTCCTGAATGCCAAAGATAGCAATATCTTAACAAGTAAGGAATGTATCGAGTTGGTTAACTGATATTGTCAGTGATTTAATATAATTTGAGCAAAGCTTTGACATACTAATTCCAAGATACTGGATAAAAAGTTACAAAAAAAATCACTAAATTCATTCTATATCATAATTACTTCATTTTTTATTGCTCAGATGCACTTAAATAAAATGAGAAAATTAAAACTACTTTGGTTAGGAGAATTTGATTTCAGAAACTCACTTTTTCTTTGCATATTTAACTATGGGCCAAGGCAGAAAATTGTTCCTATAGAAAATGCATATAATTTAATCAGTGTATACCCACCTTTCTCCTTGATTCTTTTGGAAGCATGATGGGTATTTATACATAATCGAATTAGTATACATCAATTTCAAGAGCTTAAATATAAGAAAAAAGGAAATGCTATGACAAACTAGTGGATACTCTCAGCCCCTTTGCTTTGCCTCTCTTGGTGGTTATCTGTTGTTGTTTTTTCTAAAACTAGAAATCGCCCCCAAATATCTCTAGATTCCATTATATAGCCCACTTTACATTTATAAATCCAAGTAAATCACTTTTGAATCTACCTTATTTTTCAGGTTGCACTTACTGAAGTTTTTAAACTTCCAAAAGTTTACAATATAAAGAAAAATATCTTTCCATCTTAAAAACTACAATAAAAGCTGGTTTACCTGGTACCTGGCAATTTGCACTTATTTAGCGTTCTGTTAACCAGAACTCATTAACAACACTTACAGCCGGCCGAGCAGGGTACCGAAACATTCAGCCGTCCTGATGACACCTCCATGGTATTTAGCATTTGAAAAGAGATAACAAACAATGGTTAAAATAAACACATCATTCTTTTTTTTTTTTTTTTGAAAACTGGTGACTTCTACATATTATAATAATTATTACCATCCTTGTATACTTATTCCTGACTTTACCCACAATAGCATTTTTTTGGTCCTTTCTCAAGTTTCATGAATTCTGGAATTCAGAGAACGAGTCCATACCCTTTGTTGTTTCATAACTATCAGTCATCTTGCTGATTCTACTATCCTCTCCTCTCATTGTCTTAGATCTTTTTACACCAGAGTGAAAACTGTATGCCTATTATATAAACTGTATGCCTGTATACCCCCTGTTGTCTCTCTCTCTCTCTCTCTCTCTCACTCACACACACACACACATTTTAAAAATACTCTCTCATTCTCATAAAAGTTTTCATTTTCTGTTTTTCCTCTATATCCTGCTTTCATTTCCTGTTCTGTTTCATGTTACATTCTTATTCTGTGTTAAGAGGGATCTGTAGAAGGGAAAAGGTGAACAAACTATCCACCGGAGAAAACAGAAAATAAATGTGCTCTGCGAGGACAGTCCCATTTTTAACAAGAGCAAATACTTATATGCATGTCCATAGATCGAGTTTCAGTTCTTAAGGAAAAGTAGCAGCAGACAGACAAAATGGAGTCAAGTCAAAATGGGGTGGTACATACATCTGTCTGGGGGTGTATTGTTTTGGATGAAACTGCCTAGATTGCTTCCAACTCACATTAGACAATAAAGTTCATTCTGATGTTAGAAATTCAACAGGCATACAATGAATTATCCCAGCCGTGGCATGTGTTTTATACATGTTGGAACCCATTTCAACTACAAGGTCAATTCAGGTAAACAGGGTCCAGTGACGTAATAGTTATATGGTAAATTGTTTATGTGTATATTCCATTTCAATTTTTTTCTTATGTTGATATGTTCAATTAGTGGTGATGTAAGATGGTCCTGAGTGTTGATTTCAGAGACTTTAAGGAAATGTGATTAACTTTTGTTAACAAAGATGAACTTGTCAGTAGTTCCTGGAACCTGGAGCCTTCTGAGCTCCAACGCCGACTTTGCCACTTCCTCTGTGTCATCTTAACCAAGCTAGTTAAGCTAGTTAAGCCTAGCTTCTCCATGGTAATAGGGACTGTGATTCCACCTTAAAGCATTATAGTGAGGGTCAGATGTGAGTGGATATTGAACTTTGCCTGGGGGAAACCATTCAGTGATTAGTTTTTCTTCTTCAAACCAGCCAGAGACACAGTGGAATAAATTTCAATGTGTACATCAGATGATAAAAACAGATTTTTTTAAGGGATCATCATTATATTTTATATAAGCAATAACCATGCCTTCATAACTTTGGAGTAAAAAGGATACAGACAAATTCATTTTCTTTTTCATCAGGAATGAAAGACACTCTTATGTACTGTTAGTTTTCTTTTTTTGACTTAAAAACCAATTTTTCGGGGCGCCTGGGTGGCTCAGTCGGTTAAGCGTCCAACTTTGGCTCAGTTCACGATCTCACGGTTTGTGCGTTCAAGCCCCTCTTAGGGCTCTGTGCTGACAGCTCAGAGCCTGGACCCGGCTTCGGATTCTGTGTCTCCTCTCTGTCCCTCCCCCACGCGTGCTCTATCTCTCTCTCTCTTTCCATATTCAAAATAAATAAACACTAAAAAAAAAAAAAAAAATTAGAATAAAAATCTTGCTCCTGGCCCTATCCGCAGGGCCCAGCATAATGCCCAGTATATGGTAAGCACTCAGAAAAAAAGGTTATTGAATATAGGACTGACGCACATGTAGCATGCACTGGGATGACTAGGTTTGTTAAACCCTGATGTAGTTCTGTACTAGACGTAAACAGCCAGTACCCCGTGGCCCATCCCATGCCCCTTCTGCATCCCTGGCCTCTTTCCTGGGGACATCTTCCCGTCCCTTCATTCAGCAATTAGGGGGGTAAGTCCCGACAGATGGGGGAGCTTTCTAGCCTCCAGAGCTCTGGCCACCTTCAGCCCTGGTTGGCTGGCGCTCATGTTAGACTAGTCGGGATATATTTTTAGTATTACCTTCGATGAAAGCGATCGTCTGTGTGTTGATTTCACAAAATCCGCCAGCCCTGATGCAACAGAAGGCGGGGAACATGCCGTATTCTGAGGAGCAGAAGAGAGTAGAGTGGGGGAGACATGAAAACCAACCGAGGGAAGGTAAGAGGGGTAGGAAAGATGGAGGAGCAACAGGAGGAAAAGGTGACATCGGTGGATCACCACCTGCAGGGACTTGTTCCATGCGACCACCTTTCACATGTGCATTCCACCAATTCTGTCTTCCCAGGATGGTGAGTGAAAGCTCTTTGACGAGTACGTGGTACATGTCTAGAACCAGGACCATGATTACGGTGTTTGCTGTGCTGACACCATTGTCTGACACAATATCGTGCTGGACGTTTTCTTTCTTTTGCCCTTTGTGCTGGCTTATTTTGGGTAAAATAGCACCAGTCAGATTCATATCCAACCCAGGTGAAATCCTGTTACGATGTACTCCACGGGTGGCGTCTGCATCGCCTCATTGTGTTGGGATTCCATTGTATTAGATGTCGTTGAAAATCTGGTACTTGGGAATCCTTTGGTGTTTTGACGAAAGGGTATTACGTAGTGTAATTTAGAAAGCATTCAAGAACCATTGCTGAATGTGTGAATTGCTTTTGTTTGGATTAGAGCTCAGTTTTGCAAACTGTGCCCTGCTAAATTCCAGAAGAGTGAAAGTGGGTTTGGTGGCCAAAAATGTTTGGGAAACACAATGCATGTTAGAATATTAAAGGTTCTGAGAAGTCATGTATTAAAAAAAAAAAAAAAAAGCTTAACTTTTTTAAACTCCAGGTTTCTCAAATTTAATTGACTATCTTCCTCTCTCTCTCTCTGCCTGTCTCTCTCTCTTTTGGTCTCTCTCTCTTTCTCTCAATTTTTTCCTGAAACTCCTAATGTGGGATACCAAGTTTTAGAAATGGGAAATGCTGGGTCAGGGTATTCATTCTTGCATTTATAGGGCACCTGCCATGTGTTTGGAAACGGGCCAGGCTGCCAAAACAAAGACAAATAATGCACACTGCTTGTTCCTGAAAGGCTAGCCGAGGAGATGTGATGCAAATCATATTACAGAGTCGTTTTGTTTTATTTTTTAACTGTGAGAAAACAGAAGACCAAGCAACCGAACAGAAAAGAACAGAGGTTAAGACCATATCTGGGAAAGCTTCCCTGGTGAGAAGGTCTCACTGTAAGAATATGTTCATGCGAATGTCAGGTACTAGAGATTTATAAAATAGCCAACGGGGTAGGGGGGAAGACCCTCTCAAACATCCTCAATTAAAACCATTTAAGGGGCACCTGGGTGGCTCAGTTGGTTAAACATCTGACTCTTGATTTCAGCTCAGGTCACGATCTCACAGTTTGTAGCTTCGAGCCCCGCATCAGGCTCTGTGCTAACACTGCAGAGCCTGCTTGGGATTCTCATTCTCTCTCTCTTATGCGTGCGTGCTCTCTCTCTTTCTCAAATAAATAAATAAACATTAAAAAAAATTTAAGATATATCCTAACAACATAAATTCCTCCTACCTCAGGACATTGGGTATGCCAACATGTCTCCCTGAAGACAGCTAGCTCTCATTTCAGATAGTTTCATGGAGGGTGAGTAGTGGCCATAAAGGTAATTGCATTTTGTTTTCTTTAACACACGTATACACTAATGATTTCGGTCTTAATTGGTATCTGCTTAGATCCTAGCTCTCTTGCCATGGCTGGACAGGGATTTAAGGAATGTGCCAGGTTTCCCTGGCTGTGGACTTGTTTTTTCTTGCATCCAACATGCATACTGGCATGGCCTTTATTAACTAGTTATTTAGTGGATGGGGAGTGGGAGTGGGTTGGAATCCTTGATGTGGTTCCAAACATTGCTGGCTTTCTCAGCCTTAAAACCAACAGCCCAAAGACATCTGAATGTCTTTGATGCATTCTACATAGCACCTAACACAGTAGGTGTGCAGCCCCACCATTATAGACCAATGTAAGGGAAATAGAATGTTCTATTTTATTTATTTTATTATTCTCTCTCTCTAATAAAGGAAGGTGGTTTACCCTCCACTCTGCTAATTAATTCACATGTATTATTTTGTTTAATTTTTATCAATACTATATGAGGTAGATATTACAGTAGTTTCATCATTTTCACTGGGGTGCAAACTGAGGAACAAAGCTGTTGGGCATTTATCCACAGTAAGAGGCAGAGTGAGGAGTAAAACGGGAGATTCTTTTCATTCTGAAGCCTAAATACACTTCTACTGCACCCACTTAGAGCGTCAGAATAAGGGGAAGACTAAAATGTAATATTTACTACCCTAAAATAATTGCAATAATGCTAAGCTGATGACAGTAGTCCTTATTTTAGATAGAATGTACTGTGCCTTCTTTTCCCAACGGAGAGAAAAGTTACTTAGGTTTTTCAAAATGGTTCAAAACAGAGTCCATTATTCCTTCACTTCTTTCTTCTTTTCTAATAAATACATTCCTTGTAGGAATTAGTCCAGTTCTTTTTTTTTTTAATGTTTATTTATGTATTCTGAGAGAAAGAGAGAGAGCCTTTGTGTGAGCTGGGGAGGGACAGAGAGGAAAAAAGAGAATCCCAAGCAGGCTCCCAGCTGCCAGCGCAGAGCTTGATACGGGGCTTGATCCCATGAACAGTGAGATCATGACCTGAGCTGAAATCAAGAGTCAGATGCTTAACCGACTGAGCCACCCAGATGCCCCCAATTCTCTTTAGTAAATAAGGAAAGGATGGCTAGAATTTAGGGTATACTCAGAACTCTTTGATGGTTGCCCTGTCACTCTTGGGAGAGACACACAAATTAAGAGACAGGATTTCCAGAAGTGTTAGCTAGTTTAAGATGATTCTTAAGTATTTCTTCCACTTTAGAAATAGTTTCACAACTGAAAATACCTTGTCTAGAATAATGGCTGATGGAAAGGCAAAGCACTAGTCCTAAGGTTTTTTAAGCATACTGATGATATGCTACAGATAATTAAACAGAAAGAATGAAAGGTAAATTCAAATAGGCAATGTTTTCAAGTGATATTAAAAAAAAACAACAACTTGACATCAGAGGAAAAACCCAATGAAATAGGATTTAGAGGAAGGTAAGATATATCAGTCGTTCTTAAACGGTTAGGGGCAGATCCTCTGTGAATTTGATGAACACTAAGAACTCTCTTTTTGGAAAAATTGAAATCTACAGTCACATTTTATATTCAGTAGGTTTCTCAGCCTCTGACACTCACCTACTGACCCCACTAGGAGGCTTTGATGTGGTGTTAAAGATATTGAAAAAAGAAAAGAAAAGAAAAGAAAATTGCCCAGGATGAAGAAGGGCAAAAAACATGATTTCTCAAGGTACCCCGTGTCTCTATTAATCTACGATTCCAGTGGCCCAGTTTTTAAATGTTCCTCTAAAATCCTCACCCTGAGAGTCATGCTTCCTATTTGAGACCTTAACAAAAATTTCAGGAGTATTAGTGACCTGAAGATTTCTGCCTTTTCTCCAGCAAGAAAAGCCAAGAGACCCAAACCACAGAACAGGAAATGTTTATGTCAACCATGCATTTCTCTAATGCTCATGCTAAAGTGTTTCCCAAATGTTAGTACACACCCACATCAACTGGTATCTTCTTAAAACACAGATTCTGATTCAGAAGACCTGGGGTAGGATCCAGGATCCTGCATTTCTAACAAATTTCCAGATGACGCTGATACTGTCAGTCTGGGGAACGAACTGAGTAGCAAGACTCTAGAAGTGGGTCCATATACACCGCTACCGCAGAGCACTTCAGAACAGCTCCTCCCACTGTTTGCTCATATATCCTAGAGCTACTTCATCTCACCACGCAGAGCCTAAACCTACTCGAAGAGGAAGATATCACCGGGGCGTTCGGTAAGAGAGTCAACTGACTTTTTTCCTTAGAAGAAGATTCCGTGATCTGAGTTTTGCATTACATATAGTTCTCTATCTACTTTGGTGGCGCTTACCATGTTGGTGTGTCTCTGTAAGATCTCAGGTGGATTACAATTCATGTCTGTGAATGGCTTATCTTTTTAAGTTAGAGCAAATTTAAGATTATCCCTTTAAAAACGTTGTTTTCGCTTGCTTTCAAGAGAGGAGCAAGAGACGGAATCGGAGTTAGCAAGTACTGAGAATTAGGCTGTCAAAACCTGATAATTGATGCCAAGCCCACAGATACACCCGTATCATCCACGTGTGGGTTGGAGAACCACTGTTCTTCCTTATACACACCACTGCCATCTTTTGATTCTTCAAAATATGGCTGAGTCGAAGACGAATAAGGCCGCTGATCGGAAAGATTTATTTCCGAGCCAAAGATTAACTTTCTATGTGTTAGCAACTCATGAAATTTTTTTTTAGCTGCTGGTGTCATTGATTGCATTTTCAATGAAGAGAAGTTTCATGACAGTTCCTAAAATGGAGGTCGAACAGGCAATGCTGAAAATTTATGAACACTGATTTAGCATTTAAAAATTGCATGTATACCTAATGACAATTATACAAGCCAAGAATATGTCATTTGGTGTTTAAGGGAATGAAAACCATGTCTTTCTATAAATATTCTCATAAAACACCATATAAAGAATGAAATTGGACATGGCTTTTTTCATATTCAGCTTCTTTCAATAATATAAATGTTTCTTTCACTGTTTCTACTTTATAGAAATTAGGTAAAATGAAGTATGTCTTTTGATTACTTGTTTGGAGAGACTAATGCCACCATGCAAAATAACATTCCATACTCAACATGGAACAAAAGATACAATGTCACAAAACATTTTCAGCTTGCTCCTATTTTAGCTACAAAATTTACTTTAAAAAGCGTGGCAATGTTTCTTTTAAAAATATTCATTTTCTTCTTTCTACATGCACGAAAATGATTCTTTCCCACCTCTCTCCACAGTTAGAACTCTTATTCAGAAAATAGCAGGCATGAGATTACAGCCAGCAAAAAATGTCTACCAATGAAAGCTAACTAAAGGGTTAAAAATTGTGTAAGGACAAATGGAAAATCACAAGTAATTTTTAAATTACTTCAATATTATATTTTCTTATTTATTTCCATTTTTATTCTTAATTATGAAACATTTCAAAACGTCAGAGATCTGTATACCCACCATTGAGGTTTTTAAAAATTTTTTTATGTTTATTTATTTTTGAGAGACAGCATGAGTCAGGGAGGGGCAGAGAGAGAGGGAGACACAGAATCTGAAGCTGGCTCCAGACTCTGAGCTGATAGCAGAGAGCTTGAGGTGGGGCTCAAACCCATGCACCATGAGATCATGACCTGAGCTGAAGTCAGATGCTTAACCGACTGAGCCACCCAGGTGTCCCTCTCACCATTTAGTTTCAACCAACATGAACATTTTGTATAGATATCTACTCTGTTGTCTTTTTTAAAAAATATTTTTTAATGTTTTTATTTATTTTTGAGAGAGAGCAAGCAGGGGAGGGGCAGAGAGAGAGGGAGACATAGAATCCGAGGCAGGCTCCAGGCTCCAAGCTGTCAGCACACAGCCTGACACGGGGCTCGAACCCACGAACCGTGAGATCATGACCTGAGCTGAAGTCGGACACTTAACCAACTGAGCCACCGAGGAGCCCCTGTTCTGTTGTCTTTAAAAAAAAAAAAAGTTTATTTATTTTGAGAGGGGGAAGGGAGAGAGAGAGAGGGACAGAGAGAATCCCAGGCAGGCTCTGCGCTCTCAGCCTGAAGCCCTGCGCTGGGCTGTATTCACGAACTGCGAAATCATGACGTGAGCCGAAATCAAGAGTTGGAGGCTTAACCCACTGACCCATCTAGGTGCCTCTGTTGTCTTTTTAGAAAGATTTTTCTTCAGTAAAAAGAAAACATTAAAAGCTTTGTCATTGTTGTCAGAGGGGTGAACCACTTCAACTGAAATTATCTGCTAACTTCCTTTTAAAACTTTTAAAGGTTGACAGAGAGGCCTCTAAAAGAAATTCTTTCCCCATGATTCTTGTACCGTGTCAATGTTCAAAAATAATACCAATAGTAATCACTAGAATTTGGGTTTGCTTATAGGGGATATTTTTTCCTAAATAAATTAATTAAAAATGGAATAGAAAGTACATTTTGTAGACTTTCTGTTAATGATGTGTTTCATAATTATTGTAAAAATATATTTTTAAAAGATATCTTAATTCGTCTACTCCCATATGTCCTATACTTGATTTGTGTGAGGAGGTGAGGGGTAGGTGTGTGTGAAATATACTTATGGGTATGGATAACTTTGTGTTAACTTTTAAAAAACCTTAAATGAGGTAAAGATTCTATTCCACCCTCTTTTGAAAGTCCCTGATAGTCAGCAGATTTGGAAAGATGTGATAAGTAACACAGAACAGTTTTAAATACAAAAATTATTAATAACTGAAACAATAAATTAACTTTTGTAAGTAATATATTTAGAGATTATTTACATGGTGGGTGAAAATACGGCCTTGGTGCTCATCTTTAGGTACATCTAGAAACTAAATCACAGTTCATCTTTCCCTTGCTGGTAAACATTAAAGTGGCAATTCCCAAATTTCAGACAATGCTGTAATTATTATGGAGTAAACTGTGAACAAAATGTTTTATGTGATGTACCCTGGGCCAGCTCTTTTGATATAAAATTGAAGATGTTTACGTGTTTTGCCGTGTGGGCCATTCATGGCTATGTTCTATTAACTCTGGGTTTACTGTGTGATATTATGTGTATTTGTCTTGGGGCAAACAGCTTGTTTGTCTCAAATCAAAGTCTAAAAGATAATTCTTTCTCTTTCTATGGGCTTAAAATAGTTTTTGTTTGGATTGATATTTACTGTTTGCGGTGAATTATCCCTCTGTTGGCTCTTTTCTATTCATTATAATATATAATTTTGGTTAAGCAATTGTATAATCTTTTCTATACCATTATTCTGGACTTCTGTATAAAAGTTGAAAAATGTTTTCCACAAACAAAATGCTTATGCTTGCATATTCAATATCTTTCCTATTGGACTTTGGACACAGTCTTGTGTAATGGAACTCATTTGTTATGAAACCTTTTTTTTTCTTTTTACATATTTTGTTTAAAACAGCTGTTTGAGTGTAATAATACTATATTTTCCATGATAAAGTTAGAGTAGTATTTTTTCACTTCAAAGAATGCCAAAAGCTTTTTTGAGTTTTCTTCAAACGGGTTTCGCTAACCATACATATATTTATAAATATATCTACATATTTTATATGTATATTTAAGAACACTTAGCTCTAAGTTTCATAGTCTTTACATCTTATGGCACATTTTTCATGATTTGTAAAATATTTTTTTTCCTTTACACTGGACTAAACATTTTGAAAACTCATTTTTCAAAAGTATCAGGAATATTTTAATAGCAATAACCTTGTTAATTTTTGTTGCTTATTTCCTGGTCAAGATAGTCAAGCTGGCTTGAGATTTCTCAGTTCTTTAAAAGAGAGTTCTTTAATTCAACCTGTTTTAAGCTGAAGCGTACGTGACTTTCTATGACTCTGTTTACATAACAGTAGTAATCATTAAATACGACTGACTTCATAACTCAAAACATACACTTAAGTGTAGGAAATGATAAGTGGTACATAAACATTTCATTCAACTGTATTTTATACAGGAAATGTAAAACTTGAATCTTTCATACAGTCCTTCTCTCAAATGCTCATGCAAATACAATTTACGTAATACACCAACTGCATTGGATTTATATAGGTAGAAGAAAAGGAGCCTGAGAAAAGGAGCCTTTAGGAAATACCAATTCATTGGGAAACATCTGATGAATATTTTTCATTGTGCTTGAATGAATGATTTTTTACATAGAGACATATTCCACCATCAATAAATACCACTATGAATTTTGCTACGCCACGCCCCCCTCACCCCCCGTGGAATTTTTCCTTGCGGTAGTTAGACCGATCTTGGCCAAAAGCAAATACATTCCCACACGGAAACACAACTACCCTCTACCCGCACCCACACCCCGCCACCCAGGTGCAAGGCGCCACGCTGGGCTCTCGGAGGATACAGATAAGGAGGACCGCCAGAATTTCTGGCTAGGTCACGTGGTGCGACCACCCTGCCAAGTACCTTTCGGTATTTACTTGAAAACTTCAGAGACGAGCAACTTATTGTAGCCTCTGCCTTCAACGAATTTAAGCCCAAGTGGAAAGGATTAGGAATGCATACATCTCTCTGCTCGTACCGAACAGGAGTCCACACAGCAAAATAAAAACTAACGTGTTTAGAGATGGCCCACCGCATTTCACAAAGCGCTCCCACCCAAAGGACGGGCCGGTAGAAAGGTTCAGAGAGCCCTGGCTCTCCAAAACAGGGCGAAATCAAATCTGGGCCGCGGGTGAGCACCTGGAAAAAATTCGTGGTGGAGATGGCATCTGAGAAAGGCCTCGAAGCACCTACAGGGCTGCGAATGCCGGCGCGGTCACCCCAGATGAAAGGATCCCCTACCTCGCTCTAAAGCCAGTTAAACCGCGGGGCCCACGCTACCGGGCACGATTTTAGAAGCCCCCCTCCAAATGCAAGGGTCCGACCTAGGAGGCACTTCCGCTGTGCAGTTTGCTAAGTTTGGATTCCGAGAGTGCATGGGGGAGTCTACGGCTCACGCAGGTGGGACCCTCTCTCCGCCTTAGCTTAGACGCTATGCGAGACGCTCCCGCCCGCCAAAGGCTGCGGTGGCCACAGAGGCTGCCGTGACTGCCGCTTCCCCCACCAAATTCTGGCGCTCAGGAGGCGCGCTGCAGTGGAGAGACCTGAGTCCCGCCCCAGCCCGAAGGAGAAGGCGCAGCGCCTCCGCTCGCGCTCCCGGGTCGGGGAGCCTCTTTCCTCCCCCTTTTTCCCCGCGGCGGCGGCGGCGGCTGCGGCGGAGGCAGCGGAGAGGGGAGGGGGGGAGCGGGCGAGGGGCGGAGACAGGGAGGAGCCGCGACCGCCGCGGCCCCGCGGCGGCAGGTGTGGATGGGCGCGGCGGAGGTGCGGAGGAGACTGAGGTGCGGGGATGTCCACTCCCGCCTGCGCTCGCCCGGGGCCCGGGCTTGGGGGCGGGGAGCGCCTCCCCGGAGGAGCTCCGAGAGCTGCTTCGACCTGCGCACAACTTGGGGCGCGGCCCGGGCGCGCAGGTTCCACGTCCGGCGCCGGGAGGAGAAAGGCGCGCGTCCCCGGCCGCGGCGCCCGCGTGGACCCCAACGGTGAGGCGGCGGCCGGGGGGCGGCCGGGGGGCGGCCGGGGCTGGAGGGTGGGCGGCGCCTCCGCCCTCCGCGTCGACCGGCGGGTAAGCGAGGAACGCGCAGGCAGCGGGGCGGGGGCGCGTCCCTCGCCGAGTTAGGGGGGCCTCGGGGCCCGGCGCTCGGCAGACTTCGCCGCGGGCCCCCGGGCGAGGATGCTGCGGCCGAGTCTGGCGCATCCCGGGCCACGGCGGCCCTGGCTCTGCGCAGAACCTTCTCCACCTCCTGCCCAAATAGCAGGTTGTTTCCCTAGCCTGACCTCGGAAGTCGCAGGTCCGCTCTCTTCCTCTAAACGGCGAAGGAGGAACTGTGTGTGTCCGGGAGCGCGTTGAGGGCGAGCGCTTTCAACCAGCGATGTTTGATGAGAGCCCGTTCCCGAGTTAAAATGCCTGTCACTTTGCAACTTCTCTGCTCTCTCCCCTCTTCGAGGGAGAAGTCAGGCGACTTTTAAATCCCCACCTGGTAGAATTAGAGTTTATTTGCGCCGTATACAGGTAGGAAAATGATGCTCCGTAAAATCCTGGTTTTTCCAACAGCGTTTCACTTAAAAGAGCCTCCCATCCTGCAGCGAGACAATGGCAGTCGTGAAACACACAACAGAAGTGTTCACCTAGCGCCGCGTTGGCAGGGGAGAAGTTAAGGAAAACTTAAGCATAAGCGACCCCTGAATAGGCTTCTTGCGGGACCGTTTTGTTCCGGTGCAAGTGGTGTTAGGACTGGAAATGACAGCTCAAGACCTACGCTTGGTTTGGAGCTGAGGCTGGGGCCCGACACCCCTCACCGCCCCGGGACTCTCGAATTGGGCCTTTTTGCTTCCTTCACTGAAATCATGGCAGCTTTGAAGTGAAATGAGGAAAATGATCCTCCTTTTTGCCCTGGAGTTTATTACCTCTGCATTAAAATGTGTCTCTCGGGCAGAAATGTAAACAATCTTCTATTTTATACTTTGTTTTAAAGACCTTTGAATCGGTTAAAAAAAAAAGGATTTAAAATGGACAGCCAAATTTAGGTTTGTTTGTTGTGGAGTTTTGTGTTTGAGGGAGGGAGTGACTTTTAAGTTATTTTTCAAGGCTAATATTGATTACTTTTCATTGTTTGCAGATGTTAATCCCTCAGTGAAGGCATTTTAAGGAATAAATGAAAAAATAACAGTGGGTTAAGCCCACTCATAAGAACTGTAGCCTGCCCCCCTCCTTTTTTTCTTAACCTGTGACAGAGCCTCATGAAAATCGAGCTTGGGATGTAAAAAACATCTTAAGTTGAATTTTAGGCCTCCAAATGAAAAATGTTCATTTGTGTTAATCCAGTAGAATTCTCAGACTTTATGGAATTGTCAGCTTACGATGTTTATTTTTTTATTTATATCATATTAGGACTTTACATGTGGATATTTCTTCGGTAATTGGCAGATGTGGGGAAAAGTCAGAAGGCCCTTTAAAAGATACAGACTTATTCTCTGGGTGAAATTTTATAGTTCTGAAAAGCACGTATCAGAGACAAAGCTCTTAACTGATAACATTGACTGTTCTCTTTTTGAAATTTTAAATGGATTAAGAAGGGAGGTTTTATACTTCATACTTGGGCATAGTTTTTGAAAATGCAAGTGGAAAAAAGTTAAGAATATCATTTTTGTACAATGTAATAACTAGACAGCTATTCTAGAGGCTATAAAAATGCTTGAGGAAATAAAATAAAAAGGTAGCATAAAACTATGTATTATACTGTTAGAATTTTAAGGAGAATGCATACTTGTAAGTCTCAAATACTCAAGTGAGCGGTATTAAAGTGGATCAAATAGAAGAATTTTCTTGCATATCATTTTTTCTCAGATTAAAAAAATATGTATTTATTTTGGTTTGTCTTAAAATTGAAGTTATAGTTAAATTTTGTTGGTGCCTATATGGGATAATACAAAGGTTGGTAAGATGTCTTTTGCTTGGCACATTGACATTTAGTGACAGGTATCCTTAAATTTTTCATAGAGTTGCTACAGTTTTTCTTCACTTGATGTATTTGGGTAGTTTTAGCATACAAACACCATAGGGTCTCTTAACAAACTTACATTGTAAAAAAGCAATAGATTAAATCTCTGATTATTAACATTTCAAGGATGGAAACCTACTTTCAAATAAAAATGCCTTTTTGAGGACATTTTAGAATACATATAAGGGTATGATTCTGGGAGACTGTTTTTGATAGTTCTTTTCCTATTCTTTGAAATCATAAAGTAAATTAACAAAAGAATCAATAATTATGTGTTAACAGTTTCTTGATGTATTTAACAGACTGTTTCCTTAATAGGAATCTCCCAAGTGTTTCAGAAATTTGTGTAAGAGCAAGAAAGTTTATTTTCTGTTCAGATGTATTTCTGTAGACTAGGAAGAAAAAAGTTTATGAATTTAGAGTAGGCCAGTCTTAAATAATAAGAAACAATGAAATTTGATCTTTGTATTGTAAAATGTGTTTTCACTGAGGACTTTTAAACTGTGTCCTGTCTTTAAACACATTAGTATAGAAAGTAAATCAGATATTTCATTGGCAAAATATTAGTGCCCTAATGCTTTGATAATGATTATTGAGACTTTTTCCCCCCACATCTTATATAAGCAGTGGGGTCCAGAAAATTATCAAAATAATTTTGGATAAGATTGAGATGAAGTGAAAAAAATCCACGCATGATTATGGTATATATGTGTGTTGTTTTGCAACAGTGAAAGAGTGAAAAAGAAGAGTTTAGGATCAAAATTTATCCACGTTAGTCAGATTCCCTAGCATTTTCTACTTTATTGTGTAATTGACTTTTTAGCTAATATGTAGTTATTCCGTGTTTTAATACAGCAGACATCAGAAAAAAATAAATCTCATTTGAGAATCTATAATCTTGGCTTTATCAAATATACAGACTACTCTATATTGTCTACCTATCAACATTCAAGCTATTCAACATTTGAGACAATTTACAAACTAAATATATTATAAATGTTAATTAAAGAAGTAATTTTCATTTTAAGAGAATTCCTTC
This sequence comes from Acinonyx jubatus, assembly GCF_027475565.1. Classification (NCBI taxonomy): domain Eukaryota; kingdom Metazoa; phylum Chordata; class Mammalia; order Carnivora; family Felidae; genus Acinonyx; species Acinonyx jubatus. The sequence goes on from NC_069391.1 coordinate 47,866,654, forward strand.
TGAGGGGTTATTTTTAACATTACAGATAGCACTATCCTTTGAGTAAAATAAGAATTAATTACAAATTATACTTTTAGCAAAGGGAAAATGCAATTTTTATTGGCCTTGGGGGCATGTATGCTAAGTAGTTTGTGGCCCAGTTTCCATTTCTGTATCTGTGCTGCCTCTGACCACGGATTGGGTTCTGCGGGAGGAAAGACTGTGAGGAGAAAGTTAATAAAAAAGCTACATGAGTTGATCATAGTTCTGCTCAGAAACCTATGTCCACCTGAATTCAGAACCAGAAGAGAAATTCTGACAGTCTGTTTCCCCAGCCCTTTTACATCGATTTCTGAGAGTTAGCAGTGGCAGAGAAGAGTTGTTGTCTCTGCCATTTGCAAAGCCGACTGCTTGATCCACAGCAAATCAAACCCAGGAAATCTTTCAGTCTTGTCCATTTCAGTTCCACTTCCTTGCCAGGGGCATAACAGCTGAAGTTAAAAGACTTATACCCAAATGGGAAAATTAGTGCCATTTGTGTAGAGGCAGTAGCCTTATTCAAACTGCTTTCAACCTAATTGGAAAAAAAAAAAGACAGACTATGACTTGATTAGAAGTCCTCTGGGGTGGGTAGCACGTAGGAGACTATGGCTCAAGAATGCTTTTAGGTTTTTCACTTATTTTGAATTAGTTATAGTTTGCATTGTATTCTCAGGTTTGTGTGTGTCTGTGTCAGTGTGTCAGTGTCCTTTTCTTCAGCTTCTATGATTTGGAATAGGCAAAAAGTACCAAAATGGTAAACTTTAAAGTGACCAAGATGGCATCGGGTTGGTCATGTAAAAGTTCTTCCACTACCCCAGCACGTCTATAACAGAGGTAATGCCCCGCTGGATTTACTTCCGTGTATTGTAAATTTAGGGGTTTTTTTTTTTGTTTGTTTGTTTGTTTTTTTGCTTAGAAGTAATCTCAGTTTTGAGAAGGGGAGCAGAGAAGGAAAAGAACTTTGCCTAAAAACCAGTGCCATCCGACAACCGATGTCTTCAATTAGCTCTGTCAAATTTCGGGTGAACTTTGGCCCTGTTAGTAAATTGGATATGTATTAAAGAAGATTTTTAACAAATCAGCTCAGAAAGGCCTGCTCCAGAAACTTGTGGTATGTGTGCTTTTGCAATTAATCTAAATGTAACATGTAAGACCAATATTATTATACATATGAGGTGAAATTGTTTTGGAGTCCAAATGTAGGAAAGGATTCAGTCCCCAAAAAAGCCAAACTGATAAGATCTTACTAAAATCACCTGAGATTTTTGACTTACAGCGCACACCCAAGTGGAAATTCAAGTCATAAAATCATTATTGAATAGCCCCATGGAATAATTCTTTTCTTTCATTAAACCTGACCTTTTACCTGTTATCTCCACTTCATTAAGTTAATTTAAAAAAAGTCTCAGATAAGAAACAGTAGGCTCAAGGAATAAAGTGTGAGAGCTCTGTGGTAAAATCTACCTATAGTGCATGAAGTCTTTTAAAATTAGGATTTAAGTGGCTTTTAACTAGAGTGGCTTTTTAGGTAACTAACTGGTAATATTGTCACTTGACATTTCCTTTTCATATTCTGTGCCATAACTCAAAACTGATTTCCTTTTTATGGGTAAGAGTGGAACTATAATAAATCAAAAACAAAACAAACAACTTACAGCTTATAGTCTGATTTTAATATAGAACACTGCTGCATATTTGCTAGCACCTGAAAAGATTCTAGGTTGCTTCATTATTTATTTTTGTTTTTGGAATGGGGATTAGGATTTTTTTTTTTTAATGAAAAGAGTAACATTAATATCCCTTTTAGATGACTATCCATATGCATATTAACTGTTAGTTGTGACAAACAGTAGTTTGAATTATAGTTCTAAGTAAAAAAATTACAAGTTAGTACCTGGACTGATGTCTGTCTGGTAAGTTACATTCTTAGTGCTCGTAATAATTAAACAGTTGAAATTTTATCATATTTTACTGTCTGAAAAATTTTCCAGATTCATATAAAAGGGGAAGATATAATAAGACATCTTAATCTTGTTAAATTTTAAGGTAGATTAACCAAAAGGTATTTTCTTTCAGTGATTTGTGTTGTTTCAGCCAAGGGTACTAAAAATACCTTTATAGACAAAAGAATATATGAAAAGAAATATAAAACAAAAGACTAACAAACTGGGTTTATTTTTTTTAAAGAAACTAAATTTTATAATTTTTATTCTTGGTGCCTATAGTTTTTCAAATTCTGGAGAAATGGCAATAAATCATACAAAATGACAAAGATGATCAAAAGATTTAACAAAATTTAGTTTCCCTTCAAAATAAGTGTATTTAGTAGTTGGAAAAAGCTAATGTTCTGTGTTTCCTTTGGTTAATTAGCACATTTTCACAAATAAACCAATGAAATCATAAAGCCAATTATGTATCAATTAAGAATAATTTGAAAAGCAGATTTGTTTGAAAAGTAAATCTTCCTTCTGAAGGTGGAGTTCATTGTACTAATCATAAGTGTCAGTGAAATTTTCTTTTGCAAAATATATTGAAGTAGAAATGATAAGACGACTGCATATTTCAGAATAATAGATAAATTACTATGTGTCAGTTCTACTCGCTAACCTAAAAACATGATTTATATTAGGAATATTAAAATATAAATGGAATAGCAGAATTTATTATTGTCCACTTGTAATTTCAGAACACCTGTCCAAATATTATCTAGAACCAGCACAGAATGATTGTCCTAAATTTCTGGAGTTTTGACTTTGTCAAGATCTTTTTTCAAAAGCAAATATTAAAATAAAATGTGTCCAACTCTCCTAACCGCCAGAACAATAATAATGATAATTATCACTCTATTGATTATTTTCTGTGTGCCTGTGCTTTACCACATGCGTTGTTTGTATTACCTCCGATGATCTTTGCAGTAACCTCACAGTCTTGGCACCATGATTGGTCCTGTTTTATAGACAAGAAAACTGTGGCCTGGCAAGATTAAAGGGATCAAACAGCTAGGAAATAGTGTGGCTCCCAGACTCAAACCTAAGTTTTGCCTGTTCCCACCTCTCTATACTTGCTTACTTTACTATACTTCACAGTAATTGAGCAGAATATTTGGGGATCTCGTCTAACAAGCTGTTTGGGAGTCTTTTGTCCTCAGTTATTGCACATCTTTTTCTTTGATTTTTAGAACTATCTCCAAGTCTTTCATGCCCAAGTCTGGCAAAAGGCATAGATGATACAGGTAATAATGTTTGTGCCCCAAAGAAACAGGTAGTGTCTTTAAGATACCGAGCCTGATAATTCGGAACGGATTGGAAATTTTCTCTGGAGATCTTTCCAAAAGACTCATGTAGACAATTTTTTTGTTGTGTGTTTCTGGAACCGTGACACTGGAATTGGAATCCAGATTTACACCCAACCCGCAGTAGGTGTTCAGATATTTTTTAAAACAAGGAATGAATAAAACGATAGCATTTCTTTGCCTGTGAAAGTTCTAATACACACTGTGTGTTCAAGGGTAGTACCGAGGGCGGGTATCTTACCACTGACTGTGGAACCTTGGACAAGTTACTGCACCCTCTTGAACCTCAGTTTCCTCTTTTGTGAAATGAAAATAACTACATCTTCCTCAGTAAGTTGTGAAGATTAAATAAATAATTGCCTTTTCTTTGTTCTCACACCTGACCTTTTATGTGGGTATAAAGCCTGTTGGGGTAGTGAGGATTGAAGGGAAATTGTCAGAGCAAGCCATAATGAAGCCATGAGTTGAGATAGGAGTTCGTGTAACTAAACCCACCAGAGAAAGAGTCAAGGCCAAGGAAGAAGATGAAGGTGGTGCTTTACTGGTTCTGGAGTAAGGGTACAAGCCCAGACAGAGAATAGCAGAGGAAGGGGCCTGTATTCCCTTGCTGAATCCCTAGTGTTGACCGTGGCTTTAGACAAGTTGCCTGGGCTGTTGATGTGTAAACTGAGAGCACACTTCAGGGCTACCTAAGAGTTGCTTGAGCATGGTCCATCTTACAGCTCTGCCTACAAAGTTTTAAGTGTCTGCTGTCACTGTACCTCCTCTAGGGGACTTAAGGGAACTCCGTGTAGGAAGATGTTAGCGTTGCAGACATACAGCCTCACCTTTCAGATCCAGGTTAGCACTTCTTGGACCTGAACCTTCTCCTTATCACTATCCTCCCTTCTCCTCTCCCCCCAAACTCTTTCACTGCTCTCTCTGATGGCAAAGGAGGCAGGCGGCAGTTTTTATTTTGTAGAGGTTAAAGACCCTACAGTGCTATGCAGGATAATAGCAAAGGCTCCTTTCAGGGCTAACATTTTACAGCTTTTGAAGTCCTGTGTAGGTACACAGTGAAAGAGCAAAAGCAGAAGGCTAAAGAGGCAACCGAGTCAGTTTGCAGGCTGGACAAAACCAGGATTAAAATGCAGAGAAATAGAAGGAACTTTAATAGCAAAGAGAGACACACACACACACACACACACACACACACACACACACACACACCACACAGAGTTAAGATGGGTGCAAAGGTCAAAGCATAAATGTTAAGGACAAAATTAGACAAATTTACATGAGAAGAAAATGAAACTGTAAAAAACAAATTTCATAATGGAAAAATGACTTTTAAATAGCAAAAGCAATTAAAGCTTAAGGTTTTTTCCATCATAGTTCCTCTTTTGAGGCCCATTGGAACAGAGTAGTTATATTCCAGGAAAGCAATTTTATGTGTATGGGGAAAGAGGTTAAGAGGAAGGTGATAGAGAACAACATTCTGGGACACCACCAAATCCAAATCTAAGGATTTTGAAAGGGAGGTATTTGACAAAAGAGTATTCTAAAGTTACTTGAAAATAGGAAGCCTTTCGCTCTTTTTTGTGCCTGAAATGGAAAGCAAGGACTACACAGATTGAAAGTCGCCTGAAATTTAAAGCATTTAAAGAAAAAAAAAGCAAAAGAATTTGTCATCAGAAATGTTTCCAAAAAACTCATTGGAATCAAAGGGCTAATAAAATAGAAACAACATGATAACTAGAAAAGAACTATAGCAAATTCTGCATTCTGTTTGGGTCAGAGGGACCCGATATAATTGCTGGAACCTGTGGCATTCTAGAAAATGACACTAGTTTATGCAGAGTCGTGTGTGAGAGTTAACAGGGAGATATGAGCTAACACTGCTTACCAGTTACCAGGGCCTGCTCAGTCTCACAGTAACGAAGTTAAGTAGGTTGCTGTGGATAGAAGACTCTTAACATTTCACTTTTTTTGTCTTCCCTGACCCCAACATTATAGGTGCCTCACAGGAATTATCGACTAGGTGTAGACTTTAGTATGGGAAGCTCTGTGTTTGAGGCCCAGCTGAGCACTTAACTTCTGGTCATGTGACATGGGCACATCTTCTAAAAGCTCTCCACCTCACTTTCCACATTTGTTAAATGAGATTATTAATGTTAATCTAGTACCTTCCTCACAGGGCTGTTGGGAGAATCAAATGAGCTTTACATATGTGGAAGTATTTTGTAAGCATACCTGAATGTTTTTAGTGACAGGGGAGAGATCGTTTTGGAACTACTTCCAAAGAGAAGAAGAAATTAAAGAATGCAATGAATTCATTTTTTTGTTCTCTTCAGTCACCAAAGCTCTTGAGTCTTTATGACCTCACCTAAATATAGAACTTCCTAATCTGTTGTCCATGGATCACAAGTGACCCACAGAGAGAGTTCAGGGGATCATGAACTTGGATGCAAAAAAAAAAATGTGTTTGCATTCTATTTGTGCTAACCACTAATTGGAATTTAGCATTTCCTTCAATTTTGAGTGGAGGCAACAAGTTGCAGTAGTATTTTAGCAGGACCTGTGATTTTATCACTGCTAAAAATTACAAGTAATTTATATTACATTACAGTTGTTGCTGACATCTAGAAATACTGTCTACGGGTGACCCAGCTTTGACATAACGTTAGTTACAAGACATCTGCTAGATCTTGTTATTTAATGTTAAGAATCCCATGTATGACTATACTATATGTGCATTTTAATATTTAGATATTTCAATGTAATTGGTTTCCTTTGTAACCTAGTATGCTGTATTTTATGCATTTCATGTGAGAAGGGGTCCATAGATGCAAAAACTTTTTTGAAGTTTTTATTCTGACAGAGGGCCTACCGGCTTTACCAGATACTGATATTAAAAGGATTACTGGTACAGTAGCTACTCACATAGCCACATCTGATAGTGTACTCCATGGTGAGAAAATCCAGTTATTCAAGTTAAAATAGCTTAACGTTACAATATAACGAAACGGTGCCCTGGACAATACGAGGCACAGATCTCTTCATCTGGTGTCACCTCTCTCATGCATGGTGGATTCAGGCCAGACTCTGCAGTGCACTCAGAGGGGTGAAGATCACAGGGCATGACAAGCCACATACGTACTCTCCAGTTTAGATGTCTCCTAACATCTGTAGGTGATGTCTAAACAATAGAATAAGAACGTTATTATTCTTATTCCATAAGGATGGAATAAGAATGTGCAGCTAGAAACCCAAACAAGAAGATAAATGTTTACATTTCATTTTTAAATTTTATTTTGTGCTTTTGCAATTGTCCATTTGACATAAAAAAATGGCAATAATTAAGATTACTCTGCTCCCATGGTCTTTGTTTAAATGTCAGAATACTCATGGAATGCCTAATATAGTTGCATCTTCCTCCTCAAATAGAGTTTTAGTTTCCTGAGATGGCAATCCTGTCTTGTCATATTTTCTGCTGATTTTATTTAGCACCTAATAAGAGATAATAAGTTATACTGGTGTATACTTTGAATGGTTAAGACCTTTTTTTATTGTATCTGTATTTTTCCCTGCCAGCTCTGTTTTCTGCTTAAAAAATTAGGCTGCATTTGCCTATTCATCTTGATTTCTTGTATTGGATATTTGAGCTTCTTCAAAAACAAGAATTTGATAGACATGATCGTCCTGGGTTTGTCACAGCTCTTGATTTTGACTATGATGTCTCTGTCATCTGATATTACATGACTTTGAGATCTACTAGTGATGCTCATTGTGCAGGCATATCAGCAAATCAGAAGGGCCCAAAATTCTCTTCTGTGTTGATGATCACTGAGGCCCAGAAAAGTCATGGGACTTACCCAGGATTCAGAATGGGTAAGTGGTAGACTCATGTAATAAATCCTGTCTGTAGATTCTCAACCCATCACCCTATCACCACGCTGGCCTGTCCCTAAACTGTGCTCGATCCTGTAAGATTCTGGGTAAGACTCTTGAATTGGTTAGTTTTGAAAATTCCGCATGTCATATATTTTTACCTTTTAAAGATTCTGAGAAGTTCTGCAGTGAACAAACTTGGCTGATGTTAATCTACTATTTTCTAAGTTTACTTGACCACAGAATCCCTTTTCTCCCCCTCCACCCACCCAAATCTACCTAGTAAGGGATAATACTTTGGGAAATACTACCCTGCACAGTGGTAAGCTTTGGGGGTGGTGGTGGTGATGGTGATAACAGCGTTTACTGAACACGTACTACTGTGTCAGAGGCACTGTTCTGAGTGCTATATAATTAATCACTTAACCCTCCCAACCACCGAGTGAAGCAGGTATTCTGCCCGTTGCCATTTTGCACATGAGGAGACTGAAGCCAGAGAGGCAGCTGGAAGTGAAGTGTTTATATCACTTAGGCGGTTGCTTCGCGCTATAAACCAGGGTTTCTCAACCTTGTCACCACTGACATTTTGACCCTCTGATTTGTCCTGTGCAGGGAGGCTTCCCTATGCGTTACAGAGTGTTTAGCAGCAACATCCTTGGCTTGTACCAACTTGTGTCAACCAAAAATGTCTACAGACATTTGCCAAATGTCCTCTAAATTGCTCCCAGTTGAAAACAACTGCTGTAAACTTACAGCAGAAATGTGCTTTCCCAGCCAACCTTCTTAGTTGCTTTTACAGCGACTCATCATCACGATTGGGCAAATTACACCTTGCAGGTTCTGTGATGGTGTCAGGTTGTGCATACTTGCATGGGGGAGGATGCAAGTTGAAATGGACCCATGCTGCTCTCTTCCACTCCCTTTCTGTACACTGCTTCTGGTAAGAGAGAGCCAAGAGGCCAATGTTTTGTGTGCAACTTCTTATAATTGCCCTGTATACACACCCAATTCATATATTGTTTCCATTTTACACTTCCCCTTGGACTTGACCCCCACAGACACACAGACACACACACACACACACACACACACACACACACACACACACACACACAGAGTCTTGTTTTTTCTCTGTGTAGTAGAGGACTTAACACATTTGAATTACTCTACAGTAAGAATTTATGTCTGAGCCAAGATTGACTGCCAAGGAAAACATACCAACAATGAATAACACCCAGATTTCATGAAGAAAAAGTCAGGTTATATGATGAAGTATGCTACAAAGGTATTGGGTTTTATTTTTGCAATGTGATAACCTGTTAAATTCACACACTACAAATGGACTCGAGGCTTCTGGTCATTGTTTCTTTGTAATTTAATGCACCATTTTTTGGGAGCAGCCGAGGATTAATAAAAACAACAGTGAAATACCTGGGTTTAAATCCTGGCTCTGCCAAACATTTACTAATCGAGTGACCTCACCTCGTCTTTTCTAAGGGTTGGGTTAATAATATGAAACATATTTTTGAAAGGTTGAAAGGAGAGAATATATGCCCAGTATCCAGCCCTGGTCCTTCCAGTACCAGTTTTTCAAGGAACTGTACCATGGTTTGAACTTCATGATCCTTTTCAGCAATTCTTTAAGTGTAAACGATGGTCTTTGAAAGTAACAGATATTATGAAGCAGACGAGTGCAGGTAACTCTTGTTATAAGATGGGCTCGGACGGCATTACCCCAAACCTTTGTATCCTGGAAAGCTTTACATTTAAAGACAGCAACAAAGCAAAGGAAGGGAGCGAAAGGATTCACAGAGGAATTTTAGGAGCCAAAGTTTATCCTCTACCCTTGGTGACCATTTGCTGGTCCAACCTTTCATTGGATATTTGAGTGTCTATTGTGTCCTGGACACTAAACAGGCACGAGGGATACAAAGAGTGCAAGTAACAAAAATAACCAGTCTATCCCTGCACCTGTCCCTTTGGAACTTAGATAGCGACCATGCCATGTCTTTGTCCCAATTCCAACTGACAGTCGCTGCCTACAATGCTAGTTTCACAAGGGTCCTTAGGGTTGGCCGAACTCATCAGAAAGAATGCTGCGATCCATCAATACTGTCTGCCTTGGACAAGAGATAAAGGCAGCCACTACCCAGGATTTGACAGTCCTCCCCCAGTGTGGGTCTGACCCATTAGTGTGTGATGACACCAGTTATGTGGATCACCATGAGCATTGTTGAAGAAAGGAAATAGAAAAACAGCAGAGTGTGTTTGCATGTAAGAATGATAATTATAGCTTTGTAAAACTTTTGTTTTAGTTATATACATATTGGGTAATAAGTCATGATATAAAATGGATTTCCTATAATGGGTCCTGTAACAGATGTGATTCTGGTGGTTCGATGAGCTCCTGCTCTTTCTCTACATCCACACTTTTTGTTTTCTGAGACTACATTGATCGTTTGTGCCTGATTAATGAAAACCAGAGCAATTCATACATTCTAGGAGTCATTCTTCAACACATGATACATTTATCCTTTGAGTCTGCTTTCATTAGGGTTTTTATATTTTCTCTGGGGTCATTGACAGTTTTATTTATAGTCAGTTCTGAGGGGAGAGGTAGAAGGAGCCACGTCGTTAGAAGCACAGGCACTAGGGTGAAGCTTGCTTTATAATACAGACCATGCCGGGGGCACCTGGGTAGCTCAGTTGGTTGAGTGTCCAACTTCAGCTCAGGTCACAATCTTGTCATTTGTGAGTTCGAGTCCCTGTCGGGCTCTTTGCTGACGGCTTGGAGCCTGGAGCCTGCTTCGGATTCTGTGTCTCCCTCTATCTGCTTCTCCCCTGCTCATGCTCTGTCTCTCTCTCTGAAAAATAAATAAACGTTAAAAAATTAAAAAAAATATATATAGACCATGCCACTTTAGAGCTGGGTGACCTAGAGAAGCTACTGAAAACTTGGATTTTGTGACCATCACACATGTTCATTTTTACATACACACTCACACAGAAGATCTTGATTCAGAATTCTCTGGTTACTCCTTAGAGCAATGTAGATACATGCTCTCCTGTTGTGTGGGCAGCTTGTCATATCACACGGCAAGATTTTGTAGAAACAGCATCCAAGTGAAACACGGGAAGTAAAAATGCTGCTACGTGTCGTGTTTTGAGAGCATGTCCACCATGAATGATTAGGAGAAACCAACACCATTTTAGTACTTGATCCAACAGCTGATGGTCCTGCTTAATTCCAAAAGTCACAAGAGAAATGAAGCTGTAATAAGAGAAGTGTCCATAGAAGGAGAAGACTATTTGGGAACCATGAGGAAAGAGGATAGGGAACAAGAGGGTAAGAAGCAGGATAATAGGAAGTGAGGGCAATCTGGCCATGACATCTGTCACCCCATTGATCGCCAGTGTTGATTCGGCTGATCTGGCTGGCTAGGTGGATGTCCCCTTCCTCCCTCACCACTTCACGTGTGTCCCTCCTGATGTCGCATGCTCAGTTGAAGAGGACGACCTTCCCCGATAGAAGAGGATCGGTCTTCGGTCAAGGGTATACGAGTAGCTGTGCTCCCCTGCTAGAACCTCCAAACAAGCTCTCAAGGTCCATTTGTAGGAGAATGTAGGATAGGCAAGCTTCTAAGACTCCACAAACACACCCAAATGTCTTTCTTAAAAAAAAAAAAAAAGGATAATAGGAAAGACAACACTTTGCCTCTATTCTGAATCTGTGTTTCAGGCATAAAGGGGTCATTTAAAAGTCCTGCAGTGATGCTATATAATTAGAGAAAACCCTGAGGCATGGCTTGCCTGACTGTTCCTTAGATAAGAATTAGATATTTTAAACATGCTTTTTCTTTCAATGTGTATTTATTTATTTTGAGAGGAAGGTGCACAGAGAGAGAGAGTGAGAGAATCCCAAGCAGACTTCTTGGTGTCAGCACAGAGCCGGATGCGGGGCTTGATCTCACGAACTGTGAGATCATGACCTGAAGCAAAATCAAGAGTCAGACACCTTACCAACTGAGCCACCCAGGCGCTCCTAAACATGTGTTAAAACATGATAAAATGAAAGCACCTTGAGTTTGGAGGAAGACAGAACTGGGTTGGAATCCTTGGCCAATCACTTCACCTCTTGGAACTTCATTTGTGTCTCAGGTGAAATCGCATCTCACAGGGCAATGATCAAGATTAACTGAGAGCTTGTATGTAAAATCCCTAACACGTGATGAATGGCCACCAAAAATTCTCCCCAATCTCCTACCCTACTGGAGAAAGATCTGGAGTGTATTATTTAAAACGTAAGCAATCTCCACATGAACACATGTGAAAGCATTATGGACAAGATCAGTGTCTGAGCGCATACAGTAAAACTTTCTCAAAGGATCTTTAATTGAAAAATAATTAAGTTTCACGCTTTACCTGTGTACTTGTGGCTACTGGCTTTGCCTTGGTGCCAGGAACAGAGGGGAAAGAGTGCACCAAGGCCACCCCTTACACCTACTGGCTTACTCGCCATTGCATTTCATACCATAAGCCGAATAAACAAATGGTGCATCATACACATTTAATGTGAATTTGGTATTCCTTGTAGGTTAAGAGGTCTCACAGACAACTTGTTTTTACATCTCCGAATTGGTCAGGTAAGGCAATTAGACCAGTCAATCTAGTCATCTAAGCCTTCCCATCTTAAGATTCTGTGATTCTCCATCCATTTGAATTGTGATTCACAGTATCTCTGCTATTTTTTCTTCTAGTTTAGTGTCTTGAAGACATTTCAGCTTTCTCTTGGCCTGGGCAGTAACTGTACCTATGATTAGAACATTAGCCAAAGTGACTGTTCTTTCCTGAGTCTTCCAACGCCTACCTCCTAAAAGCCCTTGTTTGTATATCACAATATTTGCTCAACGCAGAACTTCCTTTTCAAGAAGAAATTCACAAAGTGCCAAGTGACAAGCCGTATTTGCACGTGAGCACAAACGGATGGTGTATCTGTCAAAACCAGGTACCTGTTACGCGTGCACTGTATAAAAATTCCTGGAAAAAAATGCATCCCAGTGCCCAGAGCGGGCACTTTTAAAAGTGAGCATTGACTTGGCTTACTGAGAAGGACCAACCCAGAGCCAGCTGTGCTCACCCAGGCAAAATATGCTCCACCATGATTTCTCTCACCGTTCCAAGAGTTCTCTGCCCTCCTCTATCCATGAATGACTTTGGTGGGTGTTTTCTTTTCTGCTGGCTCCTTTGTAATTGGCATTAATGTGTCCGACCACTCATGGCTTTATTGGACTTTTTATATGGAAATGTTCTGCTTTGTTAGGAGTTCAAAAGATGTAGGAATACTGACTTTATGGGAAGGTTTTGAAATTGCCACCCTGCAAACTATAGAATAGTTCGTCACCACAGTTAAAATTCTAACAGGTACTGCTTGAGGAAGTTAACAAATGTTATTCTGGTGACACAAGTCAGCTTTTGCATCATTTTCCTGGATTTAGGAATACATTAATTTCAAATCTGCACTGTTCCAAATTATTGAAATTTATTAATTAGCTTAATTTTCCTTTTAAGATTTACTAGTTCAGAAGCATGATCTTTAATTGAGACGTTTTGAAATTATTAGAGATTCACTGGCAAAATACTGCAATTATGAGCCCTAAAGGAGTAGATACTCTCTAAAATTTACTCATTTAGACAGCTCTGTTCTGCCCTTGTACTCTTAATATTATGTATCTCAGATCATTACAAGCAATGTATTTTTCACTGAATTCTTGAACACTTGGTTATAATTTTAGGAAATGCCTGCTAGGTACAGACAAAGGCTAATTAAATGCTAATATGTGAAAATCAATGTTGTTTTTTAAATCGACCTGAGAATTTAAGATGTTTCAATTTACTTTAAAGAAGGTGGTCCTTCTTTAAAATCTTTAAAAAATTTTTTGACACTCATCATCAAAGCGAGAGAAACTTTAAGCATTTAAGTTTTCTGCTTTTGCCAGTATCATTTTATGCTAATCAAGTTAGTAGTTGGAAGACTGTCAAGGGTTTGACAAGCTGAATGCAATGAGCCATTTTCTCCAATAGCCAAGCCTCCCCCCCCCCCAATAGTTTTCTAGAGGCAAGAGTTTTCTGGTGTGTTCAGACTCCACAGTGTTTCCCACTTCTGCAAATGCCTTGGACCTTCATAGACAGCCACCATGGACTCACTTAATTAATGTAATACACACACACACACACACACACACACACACACACGGCTGTATGCAAGTGTGAAGGCTTAATATGCAGACATAATGGCAGGCGGGTGGACATCTGACCTCAGTTTCACCACAGTTTATAATTTCCTACAAGGAAATCGTTGGGTTGCTAGATTTTTAGACAGGTTCTCACTACTGGATCCTCTCTCTAGACGTGTGCTTTTTGAGAGATGATGTTCTTAAAAGCCTTTTAAAATGTTAATAACTATGGAATTAATCAAATTCCTCCAGGTAGTTGCAATCATGATGTTTGACAATTTGATAGATAGAATAAACAGGCTGATTTCCACTGCGTGGTGATTTGGGATAGTGCAGATGCACTGCTGAGGCTGAGTGGAGGGTGTCTGTGCAGAGGATATAATCCACCTCTGCTGGTTTGGTAGTTACGAGAATCGAGGCCATGATCACAGGGTCTTCAGAATCAGAGTTGGGACTTAAAGCTGGTCAGTGTCCTTCTCATGGCATTTTGATGCACGGCTTTGATACACCATAGTGCTTTCAAGTGTGCTTAGTGTCTGAAAGTTGTGGAGAGCAAACTGTGGTGTGAAAAGTACATTTTTTTTGGCCTGACTTTGCATTAACTTAAAAGAGAATACAGACTACATGCTTTTATGTGCAGTGCCTCCTGATTTGGGGGGATGTGGAAGTGTGGATTAAAACAGTAAGAAAGAGGGGTGCCTGGGTGGCTCAGTTAGTTGAGTGTCCCAACTCTTGATTTCATGACCCCGTATGATATCATGACCCCAGGGTTATGGGATCCAGCCCTGTGTCAGGCTCCACGCCAGGCATGGAGCCTGCTTAAGATTCTCTCTCTCTCTCTCTCTCTCTCTCTCTCTCTCTCTCTCTCTCTCTCTCTCCCTCTCTCTCTCTCTCTCCCCCCCTTCCCCTCCCTCCCTCCCTTCCTCTCTCCCTCTCTGCCCCTCATCCATGTTCTCTCTAAATAAATAAGTAATAAAGATAACACAAAAAAATTGTAGAAGGGTAGGTCTCTGTGACTTTATTTTTTAAATAATTATTACTCTCGCCACACTTTATCTTCAAAGTACTTGGCAGATACTAATTAACTTTTTAAAACTTTAAAGGAACTCCAGTAAGCTTGCTTTTTCATGGAGAATATCCCATTGAAGTCAGGTGGTCTAGGATTGAACTATAATTGAGCTATAATAGAATTATTAAAAGATTCTTAATGGGGATGCCTGGGCTTCAAAGAACGGAGATCTAAGTAGAGTAAAGTAGCACACATCTAAGAAAGTAATTTGGTTTATGCTGAAGAAAAACTAAATTTGTCTTGGCCAAATAAATTCATGCCCAAATAAAATCCCTTAATAGTGAGAAATGGACTGGGTTTAATTTGATTTCTGCACTATTCAGGAGGCTGTAGATTGCCACTTGGTCTGATATCTACATTAAATACTCACAGATTTTGGTCCATGTAGGCATTTATTAAAGAATTGTTTTCCATATTGAGAAGTGGCAAAAAATTAATAAGCCCAGAATTAACCCATTCTAAACAAAACGAGTGACCTAAAATTGTGAGCATTGAAAAATACTTTCAAAACAACGAGTACAAGTATTTATCAATAGTTTTGACAAACTCTATCAGATCCAGAGTTCAGAACCTCCTGTAGTTTTAACATAATTTAATTCCTATATTGAACTTCTGAAAGATTTGCTTTTATTAAAGGTTTCTCTTTTAAGGTGATTATTCCAATATGGCACACATTATTTCCTGATTAGTTGCTCCCCAAACTATTTACATTTATGACATGTTCCATTCCTTCCTGCCCCCTACATACACACACCACAGACAGGTATCAGCAGAGAGTTAATATTTAACTCTTGTGGCCATGAGGAAGTACTCTGGTGGGTAAATCCAAAACCCTGGACACCAGCAGTTCATCATAATCCTTTCCATGTAATGAGAGCAACTGATAGGATATAATATGTATTTTAAGAGATTCCACATAAACAGAAGAATAATATTAACTACCCATGGAGGTGTAGTTCCTGGGATAGCTAAAGTAGCCCTTACCTACCTGAGCCTCAGTTTTTCTTATTTGTAATATGGTTGCAGTTTAAAACACAAAACAGGGGCACCTGGGTGGCTCAGTTGGTTAAGTGTCCGACTTCGGCTCAGGTTCGTGAGTTTGAGCCCTGCACTGGGCTCTGTGCTGACAGCTCAGAGCCTGGAGCCCGCTTCAGAGTCTGTCTCCCTTTCTCTCTCTCCCTCCCCCGCTCGTGTGCTCGCACACTGTCTTTCTCTGTCTCTCTCCAAAATAAACATTAAGAAAAAAAAAAAAAAACTAGCACAGTCCTTGTCATACAGTGTGTTTTTCATAAGTGCGCACTCCCTGCCCTCAAAGTCAAGGTTCTTACAAGTTTCTATTTTCGGAGAAAGCGGAGCTAATTCTGTTAGGTCTTGGCTGCTTCATGCGTGAGATCATTTGCATGGACTTTTTCTCTCTTAGCAAAGTTCTATCCTGTCTTACCTGGTTTTTCCACAGTCTTCAGAAGCCTGCTCAGTCTTTAGTTCCTCCGTGAAACTTTTTATGACTTCCTTCCAGACAAAATTCATCTATCTTTTCCCCGTGTTTTAGAATCTTTAGATATTTCTGTTCTTGTCTGTATCATAATGATGTGTTAGTTTTTAATCTTTCCACCCTCTCCACTTGGTTGTTAGCCCATCAGTGCTGAACTGCATTGGGCTTGTCTCTTTTTTATTCCCTGGTATATAAGGATTAAGCAATAAATCTTTGTTGAGATTAGGTGAAAATGCTCACCACAAACACTAAAAGGTCTTTAAGATTCATTTTAAATGTAACGACTTTTTTTTACTGTGCCCCATTTAAAAAAATAATGTTATCTTATTTTTGCTGAAAAAATTAAATCAATATTATTGCAGGAATTTTGGAAAACACATTTTTATTTACTTAAAAAAATTTTTATGTTTATTTATTTTTGAGAGAGAGAGGGAGACACAGAATCGGAAGCAGGCTCCAGACTCCAAGCTGTCAGCCTGGAGCCTGATGTGGGGCTTGAACTCAGGAACCATGAGATCATAACCTGAGCCGAAGTCAGGTGCTTAACCGACTGAGGCACCCAAGTGCCCCAAAAACATACACATTTTTAAAAGAAGAAAATTAAAATCGCTTATTATTTTACTACTCAGAAATTGAACAATTTTAACACTTTGATATGTTTCTTCAGTCTTTTTTACTTAAGGATATAAATACATGTCTAGGTATGTATTGAAACAAAGTGGGGATGCTATGCTATTTTGTAACTGCTTTTTGCCAAGTAGTTTGTAATTATCTTCACAGATTTGCAAATATTCTTCTAAAACACAGACCGACTACAAATTATTATTGATGATACAAAATTTTTCCAGTTTGTTTGTTTGCAGCTATACTAAAATACTGAAATATTTCTATACTGATTGGAAACTAGACATCACCCCAGGTGCCCTCAGTGTCCTCCCTCCAGCCCTCTTCCTGGACTCCTGATGATCCAGCAGTTAGTGGGTTTCAACTTAGCAGAGTAACAGGCCTCTAGGACATAGGTGGCATTTATTCTGATTAGTCCTGACTATGGTATATCTCTTCAAACTAGTTAATGACACCCCTGAATCTTTGCATACGTCTCTCGTTATTTTTTTTATTTAAGTAATCCCTACACCTGACATGGGGCTCAAACTCATAACCCTGCGATCAAGAGCCACGTGCTCTTCCAACTGAACCAACCAGGTGCCCCATGTCTCTTGGCCAACAAATACGTGTCAGGAACCCGTCAGGGATCAGGAAACAGATCACTCAAATTAGGATGATTTGTATAGGGTTCGGTAAAAGAACTGTTCACAAGGGAGAGGACAGAGTAGGAGCCGAACTCCTAAGCGCAGAGACAGTTTGCACCCTGGGCATGCAGGAGTGGGTAGGCGTGGTTACAGGGACCTGCCAGAGAGACACCTTGAGAGGGGCTGTGACTTTCCGCTGAGCTCCCACGGGGAGCAAACCCAGGGAGTACACACTCCCAATTTCCTTCTCATCCTTCCCTCACATCTCCTGTCAGAACCTCTCAATACTGGCCCCAACAGGAGTCAAAGGACAGGGGAGTCTGTTTATACAGCCCTTTATAGGTCAGCTTCCCGGGTGAAGAAGGGTAGGGAGTTCATTTGGAGTGGTAAACCTAGAAGAGAGTTGGCACACGTATAGCCTCTTCATTCCATATGAAGGTCTGTCGCCAGAAAAAATATTTTAGGGCGTCAGGTGTAGGCTATAATGTGGATGTGAGCCGATTGTATTTACAGTAAATCTGAATGGACCCAAAGGGAGTGCAGCGTCCATTCTCTTGTGTCCACAGATAGAGTCTTCTCCAGATACTACCAGTTTACCATGGAGCTTCGTTTTTCCTCCACTCAACACTCACCAGCTTGTTAATAATAATAAGCGTATCATGCTGTGACCGCCTGTCTCAAAGCCTCTTACCTGCGATTCTCTACCCTGGCTGCACATGATAATCCTGTGAGGAGCTTTTATAAACATACCGGTGCTCAGGCCCTATCTGGAGATTCTGGTTTCTTCACCGTGCTGCAAGGGTTCAGGCATCCGTAGTTTTAAAAAGTTCAGAGGATTCTAGTGAACGGCAAGGACTGAGGACTTCTGCTCTGCTGGAGGCTCAGTAGATGTTAAAATTCCCAGGAGGGACAGGAGTTTGCTCCCGCCTCTGGCATCAGCTTGCCCGCCCACCGTCTATACCCATCCCTCTGGTCACTGATCACGAAGTTGGCAGGAAATGAAAAGTCAGCTTCTGATCTGGAGGAAGATTGGAGTATGAGTCTCTGGCCTGGAAATTGGGACTAAAGTGCTCATAATTTTACTGCTTTTAAGAAATTTTGTAAATCAGGGGTGCCTGGGTGGCTCAGTTGGTTAAGCGTGTGACTTTGGCTCGGGTCATGATCTAGTGGTCTGTGAGTTTGAGCCCCGCGTGGGCTCTGTGCTGACAGCTCAGAGCCTGGAGCCTGCTTTGGATTCTCTCTCTCTGCCGCTCCCCCACTTATGCTCTGTCTTACTTTGTCTCTCAGAAATAAATAAATGTTAAAAAAAAAAAAAAGAAATTTTGTAAATCAGAAATAAACTGAGTAATAAAACTAGTAAGAAGCAAATATCTGTGCTTATAAGAAAGAGTTCTGTTTTCCCAAGATTCATTCATTGATATCCCGTCATACACCTTAAGTGGTTATTTTTTGCATATATGAAATATAAATGTTGTTTTTAACATTCAGGTTTTGGGGGAAAGTATACATTTTAAGTAGAGGTGGTCATATTTTTAATGTTTCCAAATGAGTCAGGAGAATTATGTTACGAGGTAAATTTTTAGTAGCATTTCTAGACATAATTTCAAGCAATACTATTTCTAAAAATCTACATTCCTCCCTTGTAATAAATATTGTGAAGGTTTAAATGTAAGACAGTAATCTATTATTGAAGATATTTACATTATCTGTTACCTACTGTTTTAAATGAAGAGCAGTGAGTTGTATTTTTTTGGTTTGCATTTTCTTTTTGCCAACATTCTTAAAAAATCCAAACACCCTCGGTTCTATCCTAACCATTCCATTGTGTTTGGAAAGCGCCTTGTCGCCTATTTGCTTTTTCCAAGTATAACCTGGGCCAGTTTTTCATTCCAGGTCTATAAAAAGTCATCATCCTTGCAGTAGCAGATACTTTGCAATATAGTAAGTGGGACAGTTTGCACTTTCTTCTGGATATCAACATGATAGATACAAAGTTGAACCTAGTTAAAATATTCTCCATTCCTTTTTACGTATTGTTTCTTGCTAAAAGTCCAACACAAGTTATGACTCTAGAAAACTAACTGCAAATTAATAAGGAAAGGATTTTTCTTATATCTCTGTCTTAAAAGTGTAGCTTGTGTTTGTCTTAAAATGCCATGTCCTAATTAAATCCATTAATGGCTGTCATCAAGAATTGAAATTATTTTGATTGTGTGCTTCTTGCATTTCAGAGTGAATGTTCTCAGGCTGACATTAGTAATCAACACATGGGGCTTTTAGTAAAAGATAATTCCTGTCAATACAAGTAGAAATATAATTAAAAATATGTAAATGGAGGGGCGCCTGGGTGGCTCAGTTGGTTAGGAGCCAACTTCAGCTCAGGTTATGATCTCATGGTTTGGGAATTCGAGCTCCGTATTGGGCTCTGTACTGATGGCTCAGAGCCTGGAGCCTGCTTTGGATTCTCTGTCTCCCTCTCTCTCTGCCCCTCCCCTGCTCACACTCTGTCTCTCTGTCTCTCTGTCTCTTTGTCTCTCTCTCTCTCTCTCTCTCTCTCTCTCAAAAATAAACATTAAAAAATTTTTTAAAAAGGATATGTAAATGGATCTTCACTGTAAGAAAAAATAAACATATTTGTAGTCACCTAGTCCTATGAAAAACAAAAGTCCCCAGGGCAGGGGCTTTCTCACCATGAGGTGAGGCATTCAGTGGCCCAGGGGGCATTCAGTGCACTGCCAAATTCATTACTGATTAGACTTGCCTCCTCTTCACCTAAGTTGGACTTGTGTCTTTTCACCTCCAGGTTTTCTTTCAGTCTCCTTGTTTCTGCTCTTCTGCTTCTTGGTTTTATTTGGGATTCTTACAGGCATTTACTGGGGAAATGATTTATATGCTTTAAGAAGTATTTCCAGAGTGCTTTGAATTGTTTAGCAGAAGTATCTTAAAATGCACACATTTACTCCCTTTCTTGTTTAACATATATTAATATTTATCTTTTCTTGGTGGGTATTAAAATTCAAGAATTTGAGCTCTAGACAGGACTTCGGTGATACATTTAGTGAAAGGGTAGCCCAACTGATAAAAGTACAAAGGAAACACATGGTAAGTGTTTTGTTTTTAAACAAAGCAGAACTCCTGAATCAGATTTGATTTATAAAGTATCAATTCTGCACATTCTCTATAAAGAGAATAAAATGGGAATGATGATGCTTACCTTGCAGGGCTGTGGGGAAGATTGGAAATAATCCGATAACATATATAAAAGCCTAAAGTAGAAGCAAGTGACAGCCACTGTTCTCTCCGGCAGACTGTCTACCGCTCCACCCTTAACCCCAGGTAGCTTGTGCACGATGACCTTGACTCCAGTCTCCTTGAAGTGGTCAGGCCATATTCCTTCCTAAAGCCTCCTTCTGGATTCTAGATCTTCTCGGAGCCTTATAGTCTCTGGATCAGAAAACTGCCCTGTCATCATTAGTTGCTCAAGGCATTAGATTTTAATTAGGGCAAAAGCCTACAGACATTGAGCCCAGTTGGCCAATGTGCCTTCATCAGCAGCACCAAAATTACCTGCAAGGGAGAATTTGAAAAGCAAAAACCAAACACACAGCCTCCAGTAAATACAACTTAGCATGCCTCAGTCTGTTCCTTGGTTGGAATTGGGCATTTGTCATCATCGTCATTGGTCATCATTATCACCGTCGTCATCATGGCACTGCCTGAGCAGAGCTTTGAAGATGAATTCTGCTTTCCCAGGTAGAGCAAGGGGCATGTTAGGAGGGCGTTATAGACAGGAAACAACACTTGCAAAGGGCTGGGGACTTTGCCTCCTAAGAGAATGCCACTTCAGGTGACGGAAATACTTGGGAGCCCTTGGTTTTTGGAGTACTTGGGAGATTTCCCCTACCATGTGTGCTTTATGTCTGAAAAGTGGTATTTGACTCACAGGTAACCGTCTAGTCTGATAATAAAAATGTTTGGTTTAAAAAACTTTTAAGTTTATTTATCTTGAGAGAGAGAGAGCAGGGGAGGGACAGAGAGAGAGAGAGAGAGAGAGAGAGAGAGAGAGAGAATCCCAAGCAGGCTTCGCACCGGCAGCATGGAAGCCTGACCTGAGGCTCGAACTCACGAATGGTGAGATCATGACCTAAGCCGAAACCAAGAGTTGGATGCTTAACTGACTGATCCACCCAAACACTCCAAAATGTTTTATGTTTTAATTGTATGTTTAGACAGTACTCCAAAGATTATTGACAAATAAGAAAATGGAGTCATTTATAGTTTTGCTGTGAATCAACATGGTGGATCATTCCTTTGAGTTCAGAATGCTTCCTTTGGGATGGATCCTTTTGGAATCATGAAGCAGAATGATCATGTAGAGGAATATTTGAGGGGCAGGAGAAAAGGTATGAACAAACTACAGCTGGGCCTGCGTCTGGCATGGGATGGATATGGTGAGGAGGTAAATCTAGCCCCAGAGGGAGAGCCATGTTGATAAGTAGAAAATAAGGCTGGTGAGACTGGAAGTTAGTATGGGGGCACAGATGGTGCAGAGCTCAGGGACAATATGCTGAATTTTGACTCTGACATTTACTGGCAGTGTAATTATAAATTCACCACTTAACCTTTCTGAGGTTTAGTTTCCTCTTGTATAAAATGGAGATAATTTTCCTCAACAGCTCTTCAGTGTGGAGTTAGGATTTAATAACAAAATAGATGTAAAGTGTTTGACACTTAATATATTCTAAATTCATCCTCCCTTTGGTTTAGGCTTTGGAGGATCTAGAATACGAATTCGGTGGAAAACTCCATCATTACCAACACTTTTTAAAACATGCACTGAACCGGATCTTTAAGGGTGGTGGCTCTCCAGTGGTGAAAGGGGTACCCGTGTGCTTGGCTGGGCTTTGGAGCCACCATAGATTGCTGACAAGTCACTCAACTCCTCCTGTGATTCACAGTAGCACCACATTCTCCACATTTCACACATGAAAGTATCGCTCACCCACCATCGGAGTGCTTCGGTCTCTTTCCAGAAGTGTTGACAAGTTTGCACACATCTGTCCCCAGTCTCTCACAACCCTGGCCCCTGTAAGGCCAACAGCACACATTTTTTAGGTGACTAGCTATGATTGGAGTGACAGTCCATGGCCAGGAAGTCCAGAGAAAGAAGAATGACTCATAAATCAAATCATGACCCTATTGCAGAATAAACATTTCAGTTTAATAAAGCACATATTTTAAGGGCTTGATTAAGGGCTAAAATCTGTAGGAAAAGATGCCAGTCATCCATCCAAGCCAATGCTTTTACACTGACATAGACCATAATGTGGCAGCTGTAAGCAATCTTCAAAAAGATAATTGAATCATAACCTTAAACAATTGGATTTTTAAAAAGTAATGGCATTACGTGAAAATCTAGGAATATGGAGTTTGATGAGCATAAGGGAGCAAAATAAGAGTTCATATTTCACGTGAGTGAAATGTTCTAAAGTCTAGTTTAATCTTCACGTCCATAGATAATTTGTTAAGGAGGAAAGGATTCATCCTTAGTCTCTAAAACTGATTTTACACTCTTTTCCGTCTTAAGCTTAATTTCCTTTCAAGGTTTAACACAGCTCAAGAAGTCTTCGTGGTGGAGCTGTATTTTGCCCTCTTACAAAGATTCAGCACAGCCCTCATTCAGACCACTTCAGCCCCATAAGGCAAATGAACTTTTCCGGTGTCACAGGGTACAATTCAGTGTTCAAGGAACATCAATCTGCAAGTAAATTGATGCCACAGATTCTTTAAATTGAAGTTCCAGGTGGTGGCTTTAGATGAGGATTAACTCAAGATCTCTCTAATCAGGAGTCTACATTTTTAAAATATTTGTCTCTTCCCAACTTCCCTGTATCAGTGAAAGTCTCTGCCCATCCAGGAGCACAGATCAGCAAACTTTTTTCTTTTTTCTTGGTTCCTCCATTTCCTTAGGCCCTCAAGTCCTCGAGCAAGATTTTTTTGTTCTGCCTCTCAAATATATCTTGAATCTGTGTGCTTTTTCTTCTCAACCAAACTGACACCCTCTCTGCCTGGACAGCCTTGG
Organism: Acinonyx jubatus; assembly: GCF_027475565.1. Taxonomy (NCBI): domain Eukaryota; kingdom Metazoa; phylum Chordata; class Mammalia; order Carnivora; family Felidae; genus Acinonyx; species Acinonyx jubatus. The sequence continues at coordinate 47,889,963 of NC_069391.1, forward strand.
TGGCTCCTAGTTGGTCTCTGTGCATCTGCTCCAGCCCCTTCCATCTGTTCACCACTAGAGAACAGTCCTGTCTAAACACAAAGCGATAACAATTGTTGAAACTTAAAACACACACACTCACATCTCACACACACGCGCACACACACACACGCACACACGTCTTATGTTGCTGCCTTATAGCCCTCTGGTGGCTTCCCATTCTTGGTAAAATAAACCAAATCTTATTCTTTTTTCATTCAACGGATACTGATTGGCCTTTCTGCTAAAAGCCTTTTTCATCACACTGTGTCCTGGGGATGAGCGATAAATCAGTCTTGTCTCCAACCCTCAGGGAGCTCACAATTGAGCAAAACAGTACTTGATCAAAGTTTACTTGTGTGTTCACAAATATTCACAGAAATCCTGTAATTTACCAGCATAGTTGCAGAATGAACTTAGGTAACAGTTGACTGTGTTATGCCTCTTAGTGAAATGGATGGCTTGAACAAACATAGCCTACGCTGCTCTAAGGATACTTTTGACCCAGTCAGCCTAAATCCGGGGCACATAGTCTTAATGATTACACTTATGCCAGTCATCTTTCTACAGTAATGCTGCATAGCAAACAACCGGAAAACCCAAAGGAGTTCATCGCTGTTTATCTGCTTACACATTGGAGTGGTCAGCTAAGCAGCTCTGTTCATCTAGGTTGGGCTTACTCACACGTCAGGGTTGGCTGGCTGTCAGCTGACCAACACTGGCCTTGGCTGGGATGCCCAGGGAGACTTTGCTGTGCCATATGTGTCTTATTTTTCAGTAGAGTAGCCTGGATATGTTCTCATAGTGACGGCTAAGGTTCAAGAGAGAGCAGATAACCCTGGTCTCACAAGTGCTTTTGAAGTTCTGCTTGCATCATATCTTGCTAACATCACAAGTTGACTAAAGTGAATGACGCCGCTAACTCCAGAGCCAGAATGGGTACGTCAAAGCTATGTGGCCAGGAGCAGATTCAGGGAGAAGTGAGGTCGTAATTGTAATCCATCACAATGCCATGCTTTCGCTTATACTTTGTAACTTGATCGTAGGACTTACCAAATTAAGTGGAAATACAGAATTTCTTCAATGCCCAACTTGGGAAACCCACTATGGACAGAGATCCAGTCTTCAGCACAATGCTTGGCATCAAATAGATGCCCAACAGACGTCAAACTAGCAGAATTATTAGCAGGCTGGTGACTTTGGACTGTTTATTTGAGGTAATTAAACGTACTCAGCCTCAGCTTGATCATTTGTAAATAAGGGATAATAATACCAACTGCAACCACTCTTCTGAGGATTAAATAGGGAGGGAAATGTAAAAGTACATTCTGTTTGCTCAAAAGAGAAAGGTGCTACTCTCCCCTCTTCCCACCTTCCTTTCTCATTAGGAAAATAGTAGAGGACTTAATCTTAGCCTGTTTTAGGCCAAGAGTTTATAGGATAGAGATTCACCTATTGAAAATATCTTTCAGGGGCACCTGGGTGGCTCAGTCGGTTAAGCGTCTGACTTTGGCTCAGGTCATGATCTCACGGTTCATGGGTTCGAGCCCCACCTTGGGTTCTGTGCTGACAGCTCAGAGCCTGGAGCCTGTTTCAGACTCTCTGTTTCCCTCTCTCTCTGCCCCTCCCCCACTCACGCACTGTCTCTGTCTCAAAAAGAAATAAACATTAAAAAATATATATATATATATCTTCCATATCTTCTAACTAACAAATACTTTTGTATAATGCCCATACCCTAAAAAATTTAGGTCCCCATGAAGGCTTAAAGCTATGAACCCATTTGCTGTTTGTCTTAAGTTCCTATAATAAAGAGGCAGGTGTCTTCTTTCTCATTCCCATAGGGAACATATGCAAAGAGGAAAAAGGAGCTTAGAATGGGGAGAGGAGTGTAATTTTGGGTAGTGGGGCTATTTGAGGGAGAACAAGTCTGGTAGGTACCACAGTATATGTCAGGGGCAGGGGGCAAAAGGGGGGGGGGTTGCGGTGCACCGGACAGACAAAGGGGAGTATGAGGCCTTCCAGCAGGAGTGATGGGGTCACTAGAGAGAACAAGGAATAAAAAACTAACCCTTGTTGCCAGTTCCTCTTTGCTTTAGTGGTTGTAGTTTAGGGGTTGTTTCTGATGCCTGATCTAGATATTCAATTGTGCTTCATTAAAATTCCTAAATTAAAAAATACATAATTTCACTTTATATTTAGTTATATATATTTATTTTATTTATATTTTTATATTTAGTTTTTACATATAGTTATATATTTAATTATATGTTGCTATGTGTAAATTAACATATGTAAGTTATATACAAATGAAAATAAATTAACATCTATAACTTGACTCCTTTCTCTTATAACCCCCCAGATGTAAGGCAAATACACATCTGGCTTCTATCAGTTAGTGAGTAGCTTTTAAGCACATCCTGTCAAATTGTCTGTTCCCAAAAGCAATACCAACACATTCAGTGGATGTTATTTTTTCCCCACAGTTATGTTCTTGATTGGACCACAAATTTTTCCATAATACTGTAGTTGAAAAATAGGACATTCTAGCTCTTTATACGTAATCAGCCTCCTACCTCCAGCGTGTTTTAAAAAAACTTTTTTTTTAATAAGGCATTAACTAAATTGAATTCCAGCTCTGGAAAAAACACATTGAGTATTAGTTACATTATTTTTTTAGTTGCCGTGATTGAGTTGTTCTCATTCTTTGTGTCTGTGTAGTAATTGGGGCTGATATAGTCAACTACTTCCTGTCCCCCACATGTCTAGGACATACTGGATTTTCTGTCAGGATGGTTTTAAGCCAGTTATTCACAAAATGAAATCAGATTATTGATTTTTAATGAATTTAAAGTTAGTTAAAATACTTTGAAAAATTCTGGACTTGAACTTTATTTTGTTAATTGTACCCTTAAAGGTTTGAGATGTGGGGAGCCTGGGTGGCTCCGTTGGTTGAGCATCTGACTTCAGCTCAGGTCACAATCTCACGGTCCGTGAGTTTGAGCCCTGCATCGGGCTCTGGGCTGATGGCTCAGAGCCTGGAGCCTGCTTCCGATTCTGTGTCTCCCTCTCTCTCTGCCCCTCCCCCGTTCATGCTCTGTCTCTCTCTGTCTCAAAAATAAATAAACGTTAAAAAAAAAATTAAAAAGGTTTGAGATGCTTTTTAAAAATTTAAAATTTTTCTCTTAGGAAAAAATTATAGGGCCACCTGAGTGGCTCAACCAGTTAAGTGTCTGACTTCAGCTCAGGTCATGACCTCATGGTTTGTGGGTTCAAGCCCCGCGTCGGGCTCTGTGCTGACAGTTCAGAGCCTGAAGTCTGCTTCGGATTCTGTGCCTCCCACTCTCTCTCTGTCTCTCCCTTGCTCACACTCTGTCTCTCTCTCTTTCAAAAATAAGTAAACATTAAAAAAAATTTTTTTTAATTATAAATAGGCCCTGTGATCTCCAGGACATTTTACTGAGTGTTTTTCAAAATTTAACTGCTAAAGGCTGTAATTAGGCACCCATAATATTTTTCTGGTTTCCAGCTGTAACATAATTCATAGATGGGTTGTATTTTTGCAGATTTGTCTGAGGTGTATGTAGTGAGGAGGTGCATTTTACCAGTGACCTGTGAGAAGCCACTAGATACATCAAAGAAATCGATGGAAAGAACCCAAGTTTCAACATCTTTAATAGAGGAATGGTATGGTCTTCTAGACTTTCCAATTATACATTGAGAAATTATTTGATAACTTACAAAGTAGGTTTCTTCCTTTTTAAAAATGTGTAAGTAAATAGGAAGAGGAATGTAGTACATCCTATCTTTGATCCCTTCAGTGATCCGCATAATGAAATAGCCCATATAACCTCTCAGGGATCTGTTGGATCTGCTGGATCTGACTGGTAAATGAGATCATTGCTAGCATATAGTTTTCTTTTGCAGAATGAGCCTTAAAAAAATCACAGGAAATTATTGTTTTCAAATATGTAGTATATACCTTCTAAAATGATATAACCAGATCTCCCTCTCAATTATGAATATTAGAAATACAAGAACATGAATTTTGGGGAGAAATTTGATTCAATTCAATCTTCTTGATTCAGTGATTTTTTAAACCTGTATTTGTAATCTATATTGTGTTTGCCTTTAATTTTGATCCAGTGTTCCATACCTGATGAGCCAAAAATTCCTAAATACCTTTACATTAATAAATCATGTTATCAAGTTGAACTGTATTCTGGGAAGTCAATTAGTGCCTCTTCCACCAGTCACCTTACCCCAGCACAAGTTTTTACAGGGTCTTGTGCAATACAATCCTTATTTCCTCCTCTCCTCCCACAAGAAATATACACCACCTTGGCATGCGTGTAAGTGAATGACTGTGTGTGTATAAACCTAGTTCCAGACTTAGGAGAAACACTGAACTTTTGCTTCTGGTAAATACAATTGATAATTAGCCATGTTTGTGCTTCCTTCTAATCTGTACCTTGATAATGCTACATGACTAAATGTTTTATACTTCATAGGTAGATCTTAGACTCATTTTGGGGGTAAATACCATTTATCAGTATTCTTATTGGAGACATTTAAAGAAGAAAACGAGTAGAATTTATAATACTGTCATCTGTTTATTTTTACTATTTAAAATAATAAATCACTCTTGTATCCTTCAAGAAAAATGTGTATACTTCAGAACGTGTGTGTGTGTGTGTATACATACTTTCATACTTACAGTTGACCCTTAAACAATGTGGGGTTTGCAGGTGCCGACCATCCCCCCCACCACCCATGTAGTCGACTATGCATATAACTTTTGATTCCCCCAGAACTTAACTGCTAATAGCCTACTGTTGACTGGAAGCATTACCAATAACATAAAAAGTCAAGACATACTTTGTATATGTAGGGGTGCCTGGGTGGCTCAGCTGATGGACATGCAACTCTTGATCTCAAGATTATGTGTTTGAGCTCCATGTTGGGTGTAGAGATGGCTTAAAAATAAAATCTTTAAAAAAAAAGACATATTTTGCGTACTTTCTTCTTACAATAAAGTATGCTAGAGAAGAGGAAATGTTATTAAGAAAATTATAAGGAATGGACTTTGATCCTAGTAATATAATTATGGATATGTCTCTTCAGGCAAGACAAAAGCAAAAAAATAAACTATTAGAACTACACCAAAATAAAAAGCTTTTGCACATCAAAGGAAACAATCTACAAAACAAAGGCAACTTAGAGGATGGGAGAAGATATTTACAAATGATCTATCCAACAAGGAGTTAATATCCGAAATATATGAAGAACTTCTACAACTCAACACCAAAAAAACACAAAGCAGTCAAAAAATCTGATTAAAAAATGGGCAGAGGACCTAAATAGACATTTTTCCAGAGAAGACATACAGATGGCCAATCAATACGTGAAAAGATGTTCAACATCACTAATCAGGGAAATGCAAATCAAAACTGCAATGAGATATCACCTCATACCAACCAGATTGACTAGTATCAAAATAATAAGAAATAATGAGTGTTGGCAAGGATGTGGACAAAAGGGAACCCTTGTGCACTGTTGCTGGGAATGTAAATTGATGAAGCCACTGTGGAAGACTGGATGGAAGTTCCTCAAAAAGTTAAATATAGAAATTCCGTATGATTCAGTAATTCCACCACTGGGTATTTACCCGAAGAAAATGAAAACACGAATTCAAAAAGAAATAAGCACCCCTGTGTTTATTGCAGAATTGTTTACAATAGCCAAGATACGAAAGCAACCCAAGTGTACATCAGTAGATGAGTAAAGAAGTTGTTGTATATACTTATGATGGAATATTACTCAGACATAAAAAAAAACGAGATCTTGACATTTGTGACAACATGGATAGACCTAGAGGGTATTAGGCCAAGTGAAATAAATCAGAGAAAAATGAATACCATATGATTCTACTTATATCTGAAATATAAACAACAAATGAACAAACAAGAAAACACAAACCAGACTCTTCAATACAGAGAACAAACTTGTGGTTGCCAAAGCAGATAGATAGATGGATCTAAGGGTTTAAGAGGTATAAACTTCCAGCTGTAAAATATATAAGGCACAGAGATGAAAAGTACAGCATAGGGAATATATATAGTCAGCGATACAGGAATAGTGTTTTATAGTGACAAATAGTGACTACACTTACCGTGGTAAGCATTGAGTAACGTATAGAATCGTCAGATCAATATGTTGTATGCCTGAGACAAATATAAAATTGTATCTTAATTGTGCTTCAACTTAAAATTTGTTTAAAGAAAGTCATAAGGCAGAGAACATACATTCACAGTACTATAATGTATATACTGCAAAAAAATTGCATATAAGTGGACCCTGGCAAGTCAAGCCCATATTGTTCAGCAGTCACCTGTACACAGAACTGCTCCTACGCAGTGTCATTATTCTTACGCCTTAAGCTTTAGTAAGGATGATAAAATAGCCTGTGTGAGATCATATCACCACTGAGAGTCATAATTTAGCCAGTATCAATCATACTGATAGGCATTCAGGTTATTTCCAGTTCTTTGGCTATTTAAAAACAGTGTTGCAGCGAACATCCTTGGCAAATATGACTTCCTTGGCAAATATAACTTCGTGGTGCTTTTGCAAATGTACTAGGAATAAGTTCCTAGCTGCGAATCGTTGGCTCAAAAGAGCACGATTTTTAAGGGCACACGGAACAGTGAACCACACCCTGCAGGATGGCAGTTTGTTATTCTTTTAAGTACATCTGAGTGACAGAAACTGACCAATAGAGTGATTAGAGTAAAAATTAAACTGTACTAAGAATCACTGGGATGTACAGTGCCCTGTAAATATGGTGGTAATAGCCTGTAATTATCTCCCATCAACTTTCGACTTTACGGGCTTGAAATTTATGTCAGAAATTTTCCCTCGTCGTTTCACGAGGGGTGAGTTAACATTCTCAGGGTTCATTTTAGATCAAAGGCCACAAACAAAGAAACTAGCCACAACCTTCCTGTGCTTAACTACTTCTTCAAAATTGACCACTCTAAGAAGACTGTTGTGATGTTCAGAAATAAACTTGCATTTTTAATTAATGAGTATGTTTTCCTTCCCTCAGGTGGAAGGGAAGATTTTGGAAAAGTAAACCACCGAAGAAGCATGGTATTGTTCCTGTAACTTAGAACTGGAGAGGAGGCAAGATGCTGGCATAGCTGTTGACCTGAGAACCTGCTATGCCAACATATTGCCATCTCTCTTGTCTGACCGCAGCCATGGCCACCGTGTGCCACTCCTCACGTATTGCTACGGATGTGTACCTTTCCTTGGAGATGTGGGTTTCCATGACCTGGCCCTGCTCACCTCTCTGACCTCTCTTCTGCCAGTGTTCCATGTCGCTCCCTTTTAGCCATACTGGCCTTTCCGGGTGTTCCTGCCTCTTAGCGTGCCTGCCTCTCTCATCATTTGGGTCTCACGGAGGGCATGAACTCCTCAGAGAAACCTTCCTTGACCGCACCATCTAAAATAGCTGTCACATATCCCACGTGCCCTGCACCCCTGTACTCTGCTTTATTTTTGCAAAATATTGGTTCACTCCCTGGAACATACTCATTGATTTAAGTACCTTTATCCCTTGCATGAGAATGTGAGCTCCTCGAGGGGTAGGGACCTTCTTTGTCTTGTTCAACCACTGTACCCCTGGAGCCTGACACACAGTAGACCCTCAGGACATGCTGTTGAAACCCCACCCCGATTTTTATGGTGCAAGAGAGAGGTCACATCATAATATTTTCCCCTTTACAAATGACGGGTGAAACTGTGACTAACAGCATGTAGTATTGTTACAATACTACAAGTAACAAGTACCAATATGAAGAAGTAAACTATTTAGTTCTGGACCTGCAAACCTCACTCCTTAAATAGTCTATATATGTATATGGTATCATTGGGTCCACAGTTTCATGGAAGTCGGCATATCATAATGAGAAAAGCCTGGGCTTCAAAATAAAACCTCTGTGAGACTCTCACACTGGAGTTGCCTGTCTGTGTGTTCTTGGACATATCATTTGACCTTTGAGCCATGTTTCTCTCAATTGTAAAATGAGGATAATAACACTAATCCCAAAGGCTTCTTGAGACTAAGAGCTAAGATCTTTTAGCCAAATGATTCTTACTTCACGTCTGAAAAGTTAGTGCCTATAAAATTCCTGATGCGCGTTTAAGAGTAGGCACCCAACAAGTTTTAATTAGTTTACTACCAAGGGAAAAAAAGTTAATTTTTCTTTAGTTAGACACAGGTAATCTGGCAGAAGTCTGTGGAGTGCTATGCCGGAACTATAGCATATGTGGAATTCCATGTTAAGACACAAGAGCTCTTGAGAGACCAAGGAGTTAATTGTCCAAGTATCTCAAATTCTTCTCCTCTCCTGGTTAGTTCTCACTCCTCTACCTTCCTTTATTCCTGGAGTTCCTGGTCTTTGGATCTATTTTTTTTTTTAATTGTTTTTCTCCCCCCTCCTTCCCCCCCTTTGGATCTCTTTTAAAAGCAACTTTTATAGATTCAATTGATAGAGTGAGAATATTTAATAAATACGATTTATTCTTATTTTTAAGCATTGAAGTTTTAGCAAAATGTTTTATTTTTCATAATTGAATTTTTATTTTAATTTTTGTGCCTTTTCAAGAAATAAAATAACTATTAGTACCCTTGGCTCTCATCATTTATTGCTACTCATGGAATTATAAGTCTGACACTCAGAAAGTGTTCACTATGCCTTTAGGTCAAGCCTCTGAGAGTATATTAATCTGAGCTATGAATTTAACAAAAGCATGTAGCATGAAAGTATGGCAATTTTAGTCCATAAGTTTTATAAGCATTCTGTTTAAAGACATCATTTAAAACTCAATGTGATAATTATGTACCTTGAGCAATATTACAGTTCTTTTCTGGTCTGAAGTATCTACAGATTTATTGTTTCCATCTTGATGGTTTGTGTATTCACTACCTTGCTTTGTTCTTTCAATTCTTGAAGAAATAAGCACACAGAGCACCAGCCCTGAGGGTCACTGCCTGCACAATAGCTGTCGCTGAAATTTGATATCCGCAGTGTCTTATTCATTCTTTGTCTTCCTAGTAAAAGCAATGGTGCAGAATGAAGGGACTAGGACATGCTGCTTATTTTAAGAACTATTGTTATTTTGGGGCACCTGGATGGTTCAGTCAGTTAGGCATCCGACTCTTGATTTCGGCTCAGATCATGATTCACTGTTCGTGGGATCGAGCCCTACATCGGGCTCTGCGCTGAGTGTGGAGCCTGCTTGGGATTCTCTCTGTCCCTCTCTCTCTGCCTGTCCCCCCCCCCACTCTCTCTCTCTCAAAATAAATAAACTTTTAAAATTTTCATTAAAAACATAACTGTTGTTATTTAATAGTTTTTTGTTGTTGTTGTTTTTACCTGCAATTTTGTTCTAAACTGGTTTCATGAGCTTGTTTGGACTTCTTTCCGCTTTTTTCAGAGTTCCATTTAACCTCACCTACATCAATTAACAGAGATATCCACAGCCCCTTGACCTCAGTTCAAGGTGAGCTCGACCCAAGTGTGGAAATGAACACAGAGCTCACGTCAGTCAATCCTCCTCACGTTTTACTGTCATTTGCTAAATACCTGAACCTGCTCTTTTGATTTCAAGTGGTCCTGGGGGTGGAGAGTACTTAGGACATAGGAAGAGCAGAGCAGCAGACTAAGAAATTACTATTCGAATACAGTAAAACCTTGGCTTGTGAGCATAAACCGTCCCAGAAACATGCTTGTAATCCAAAGCCCTTGTACATCAAAGTGAATTTCCCCATAAGAAATAATGGAAACTCAGATGATTCATTCCCCAACCCTAAAATATTCATGTAAAAATGCTTACACTACTGTAATATAATACAAAATAATTTTCTAAAAGTACAAAAAATAAAGAAAAATAAACTAACCTGCATTTACCCTTGAAAATCTTCGTGGCTGGTGTGAGAGGGACCAGAGAGAGGAAGGTTACTGTCTGGAACGACTTTCACTATCACTAATGGAATCCCTGCTATCTATTGACTCAATGGAGTCTTCTTCTTTTCGTGGAACTTTAACAAGGAACCTATCCAATGACACTTGCTTTTGCCTCCTTCTGAGGATTTCGCAGAAATGTGACATTGCATTGTCGTCAAACAGATTCATCGCTCGTACCGTTACAGCCTTATTCCTGTGGTGCTTTTCTACAAAATTCTGCAATGTTTCCTGCATTTTACACATCTCCCTAATCTCATTTGAAGTGAGGGATTCCTCCACCCTTTTTCTCCTCCTCTGCAGACGAGTTGCTGATGTAGACTTATAAAATCTTGTGATTTTAGCTACTCGCATACCTTGTTCATACTTCTCGATGGTTTCCTTCTTAACTTCCACCATAATCATCTCCTTCTTACCGCCTTAACTTTCAACCTTTTTGCTGCATGGGGGCAATTGTATATGCTCGCACGGATGTTGACTACAGTACAGTATTAATAAACTCTTGTCATATTTAGTGTAACTGGCAATAAGGCAGCAGAGAAAAGGGTTTATATATGCAGGCAGCCTGACCTAAAATGAAGCAAAGCATTCCTAAGCTAACTTTTCTATGGAAAAGCAAAGGACTGTCCACAGGTGCTCTGAAGTGACAAAAAATACACCAGTGTCAGTTGTGGGCACCTTCCAAGCTTCTGAAAAATCACTGATTTCTGCCAAACACCATGACCTGAGACCGGGCAACCACGCATGGGAGACGGTCACCCACAATCCCGCAGAGAGAGAACCATTAGCTCAGTTGTGATCATGTGATGTTCAGCATCGCGTACTGTTCCTACTGCAAGACATCGCTCATTTATCAAGTTAAAATTTATTAGAAATGTTTGCTTGACTTGCAGAACAAGTTACTCGCATTCCAAGGTTTTACTGTTATATCCAGTAATTTCTGGGGTTTTCAACTTCAGCGTTCATTATCAGCTGCCTAGAGAGCTTGTGAAGAAATGCAGATCCCAAACTAACCCCTTAGACATTCTGATTTAATGGGTCTTGACTGAGACTGAAGGATCTTCACTAACAAGCATCTTGATAGTTTGACAACGTACTACACTTTGAGAACACCTGTCTTCAATCTCACGTCACAGGGCAAATTTTTTAACATCTCATACAGTTCTCAAGATGGAATTCGGACATGGTCTTGGAAGCAGCCTGCTTTCTACTCTAGCTGTGCTTAACGGAAAACTGGAACAGCATTTTGTAATTGTGTTTTCTTTTTACTCTGGGGTTTCTTACATAAACAGCCCATATCAATGCACACTGGAGCACCATAGGCTGCCCATGTGCTTCTGTGGAGTTGTTTTTAATTCAATCATCTTTTCTCCGCTGGCTCACGTTACAATTTCTAAGATGTTGTCTTTTCTTTTCTGATTGACTTGATATTGACCCAAATCCTTTCCCTCTCAATATACATACTTGTTTAGAATTTATGTCAAATTGTAAGTGATCTATGAACTCCTCGAGGCTAGAGACCAAGTCTAATTACGCAGAAGGGGAATTTTCAACACTTATAGGACTGCAATGGTGGCAAATCTTTCCATAAACTAAAGGGTCACATCTTAATTGATCTGTTTCTGAAGTTTAGATTTTTATGGATTTTTAAAAATTGGGACTTCTCTTCCTTTGTGAGACAGTGTAGTAAAAACAGCTTCAGAATGAAATGCAAAAACAAAACCATCTAGGCTCTACTCCCAGACCTGTCATTTTCTAACACCGTACATGAATTTGGGCAGAGCATTTAATCTGTCATCCTATTTGGAAGTAATAGCAAGAGAGACTATATGATAAATTAGAAAGAAAAAAGGGGAAAGCAAAAATATAGCTGTGAAAACATCATGCAGGCAAACTGGAAGGGACTCTACAAGAAGAAAATAGTTGGGAGATCTTGACTAGTCATTAATTTTATTTTAAAATGTTTATAGTCTTTTATTGGTTTGTGTTGTTATTGTATAATTTAAATATGAGTAAAAAATACTGAGTTCTGGTTAAAAGGCAGAACTTTGTTCTCATCCAGCATGAACCATTCATTTGCTGGCTAATCCCAGTCAAAAGAGAAGAAATGTGATATTTTAGTGTTATCTGGAGGAAAGGTCCGGCTTCTCTTACGCTGTTTAAAGTCCAGAAATAGCTTCTAGGCCTTCAAATAATGATAATGATTCTGTAACTCCTATACCTTTTTTCTATCTCATTTGGCTTATGAGATTCAAATTAGGTAAGGTACATGACACTGCTTTGAAAGCGGTTAGAAGTTATACAAAGTCCTTGGATACTGTTTATTAAGTCCTTCCAACCCTCCCTGGCTCCCTTCACCCCTACAAAAGTTTACTTTTGAAGTGATTGAAAGTATTTTATTCTAAACTGGCTATAAAGTTTCAATTCATAGGATTGTAGTCATTTACCCTTATATTTATAGCAGCTAAATGGACAGGAGCTTGTATGTTAGGGCCCATCATCTTTTAGTTCTGTCATCTGGGAACACAGAAGCAAAAAAGTGGGGGCCTGGAGCTTCCACTGAAGGGGAGTACTTATTCCATCAGCATGCAGTTCGAACCCATATTCAAACCAGAAGACTATTATTTGTAGTTTTGCTGAAACTAACATAATGTGTTTATTCCCATATAAATATTTTGTGTACTTATTTAATGTGTGCTAGAAAAATACACATTATAGTTTACTTTTGAAAGGAAATTTGTTATGGGGCGCCTGGGTGGCTCAGTCGGTTAAGTGTCAGACTTTGGCTAAGGTCATGACCTTGTGCTTTGTGGGTCGAGCCCCAGGTCAGGCTCTGTGCTCACATCTCAGAGCCTGGAGCCTGCTTCAGATTCTGTGTCTCCCGCTCTCTCTGCCCTCCCTGGCTTGTGCTCTGTCTCTGTCTCTCAAAAATACATATACGTTTAAAAGAATAAATTTGTTGTAATATTTTAGAAGTTAATCAACCTAAATAAAATGTTAAGGAATTTAAGATAGTCAAACTTTGGGAAACAGGAGTTTGGGTGAGCAAGATCTTGTTGTGGGAGAAGGAAGGAGAGCTCTGTGGAATGTGATAGATGTTTCCTAAAGTTTTTCCAATGTACAGTTCAAATTGAGAAGTTCATGTATTATTATTCTTGGATGCAGAACATTTTTGTTTTCATAAAGTGACAATGAGTGGGCTTTACCTGTGCATTGCATATATGATCATATATTTAGTTGCTGTGGAGAATTACTAGTATTTCCCTAATATAAAGACCTTGCTGTCATATGTCTTTGAAAGCAAAGCCCAGTTGGCAAATGAGAAAGTGTATTCATTCATAAGTTGATAAGCCAATCTGAGCAAGTATTTGAGGATAGATGTGTGGCCTTTTGTGGCGGTAAGAGGGCTCTCAGTGCCGAACTGTGGCACTTTCCATTGACAGAGCAGGAACGTAATCTGTATATGGCAACAAAAGCAGACACCTTTTCTTAAATAGTCTAGAGAACCTTCAAAGTCTCATAGCAGAGAATAACAGTGGGAGATTTGCCTTATAGCGCCTCTACAATGCCATGAGAAATGCAAATTAGAAACATGTCAGCAAAGACAATTTGCTAAATTTGAAATTCAAAATCTGAAAGTCCCGAAAGATCTGTGCAGAGGGGAGTCATCAAGCGTGCATGGGGAAACAAAACTGGGATGGTATTACAGGAAGATGATGTAGTTAGTTACTGGGAAGCAGGCCACCCTCGTAGTTTGCATACATATCTAAGTGCTTAACTTTCCAGAAAAAATGAGTGATTTGACTTGCTGATTCCAAATTCATTACCTCATCATTAAGGTAATTTCCAGGAGAGCACTCCTGGAAATTGGGTGACCAAAAATAACTGCTCGTATTTCCTGATCTGCCTTTTCACTTGCAAACCTTTCCTGATTTCTGAAACTGTACTGGACTTTGAAGACTCGTCAAAAAAAAAAATTAGGTTGTGTATTGCTGGATTGTGGAGGTGGGGAGGGAGTGGCGAAGGAGGAAAAGAGAAGGAGAAAGATCATCTTGGGCAGATCAAGATCTAATACGGAAAGAAAGACCAGCACTTGAGAATGAAGAAAAGGTTTTTACCTTTCCTGTTTTTACAAAGGAAACAAATGTAACTAGTGACAAGGCCACAAAGTGAAAAAGGAGAGAAACCCCACCTTGTACAATACAAATGCTTATAGAGTCTTTCAATGAATACTTTTTCTAAATTTAATACATTCAAAATAATTGTACAGTGCTTACGATTATTTTGAATCACATGACTCTTACTTGCATTGTTACAGCATAAAAGCTTTGTCAGTTTTTTGAGAACTACCGAAGTCCTTTACCCAACTTTCTCTGTCATGGCTTAGTTTTTTTTCAGTTATTTATTCATCATACCGTATTTATTAGGTGCGTGCCATGTTCCAGGAACAGTACCTTCCTGTGGCTTGCAGTCTAAGAAAAGAGATAAGCCATTGTAAGTGTGATTATGACTGGGAAGTACTTTTGTGTGTGTGGAAACATAACAAGGCAATCTAATTTAGGCAGGAAATGGTGAAGGAAAACCATTCCAAAGAAGATGTGTTTTAAGTTTACTTAGGTCCTCCTAAGAGTGTTTTGTCGGAGGGAGAGTACCTGTCTTACTTCTTTGTATATCGTCATGATACCCAGGACAACACCTTGCACATGCATCTGATGATATCTGTCATGATAATTATCAAGTGTTGTTTGATATACAAAGTACTTCAAAGGGATTGGCTTTTATTAACTTGAATTCACACACACGCGCGCGCACACACACACACACACACACACACACACACACACACACGTATGAAATGCTGCAGTTCCTTTTCCTTAGTGAGGACTCCTTTCCCAGCATAAACTCTTCAGAAGGGCCTTACTATAAAAGCTGCTATGATTAAACTCTGATTTCAAGGATCAGAGTCTTGCCCCACTTACCTCTGGAAGAAGGGTCCAGTGTAAGACTTCATGGCTGGAACTAAAAGATGTCAAGAACTAAAACAGCTCTGAGGAAAGCCTCTCTCCACCTGTCACTCCCTGTGTATCTATTGCTCGTTGGTTCCCTACTCCCTTCTGAGAGGCAACTCCATTTTCTTCTTCGGGTCAACTTTGTATTTTTACTCATTTTTCTCTTTCTCAGAGCCTTGGCTTAGAAGGGGCTCTTAAAAGTACCACCACCCACTTCTGTGGACTCAGTCTCTGTCTCATCTTCACCCCTCACATTTAACTTCTCCATGTATTCCAGCTCAAATTACCAACATTGAGAAGCTGACGACCCAGCTGTCCTGTGCCAAACCATGTCGTAGGGTTCTACCACGGGCAGTCCTTAGGTCTTGTGCCACCTCTGGTCCAGTCACCTTCTAGCCTGCTACAAAACATGGTTGCCTAGGTCATAGGACAAGGGTCCCTCTTTGTAAAGAGTGTGAGCAGGGTTTACCTAAGCTCACCAAATGTCATCACTGAATATCTACATACACTTACAAATTCAGAATTATTTTCCTACTCTCATATATCCTGATCAAACACTAAAGTAATTGTGTTG
Organism: Acinonyx jubatus; assembly: GCF_027475565.1. Taxonomy (NCBI): domain Eukaryota; kingdom Metazoa; phylum Chordata; class Mammalia; order Carnivora; family Felidae; genus Acinonyx; species Acinonyx jubatus. The sequence continues at coordinate 47,905,595 of NC_069391.1, forward strand.
GTTAAAAACCATAACCCCAATTCTTATTTGTCGCTTCTGTTTCTCCTCTTTTTCATGATGTGCTTTGTTCTTCAAAGCATTCATTTATAGGACTTTCTCACACACACATAAGATTTAAAGTATGCTGATGTTCCCAGAAAGGATTAAACCTTAGAGATTCCTTGTCTCTCCTCTTCCTCATCATTTCATAATAGAGCCCACGTAAGTTCCCAGTTTTTGGTGTTTGCCCTCTCTTTTTCCATCCCTTATCTTACTGCTTCCAAGAATTTTGGATAAACTCTGGAGAATACGTGAGGCTGGGTCTCCTCATTTCATGTTCTACTTCAGCCCTGGTTCTTTTGACATTTACCCCACAAATGAATTTGATGTCCAGTGATTTGCTGAGTTAGAGAATCATGAGAAAAAAGAAGGACTTTCTAGATTCAAGGAATCAAGTCTGATATCTTGTTTAATTTCCCAGATCTTTCACCTTTAATTCTGAAGTTATGTAATCCAGAATATCTCCGTGAAAGACATTATGACCATAGCACAAATAGCCCACATTTCCAATTTAATCTTAGGGTTTTCCTTGGGTGCTCTTGAAAACATCCTTTTTGGTGGTAGCCAGAATCAGAGTAAAGCATTTCTTTATTTTGGCCTTCTTTAATTTTTTTAAACATGAATGGACGAGTTTTTAAAAATAGTAATAAGTCAGTGTGCTGATTTGCAGTCTTCCCTGGCATTTCTCTTGCCTTTAGCTAATCTTTGTTGTTGTTGTTTTTTATTTTTAAATTGACATCCAAGTTAGTTAGCATATAGTGCAACAATGATTTCAGGAGTAGATTCCTTAATGCCCTTTACCCATTTAGCCCATCCCCCTTCCCACAAACCCCTCCAGTAACCCTCTGTTTGTTCTCCATACTTAAGAGTCTCTTATGTTTTGTCCCCTTGTTTTTGTATTATTTTTGCTTCCCTTCCCTTGTGTTCATCTGTTTCATATTAAAGTCTTCATATGAGTGAAGTCATGATATTTGTCTTTCTCTGACTGACTAATTTTGCTTAGCAAAATATCCTCTAGTTCCATCCACGCAGTTACAAATGGCAAGACTTCATGCTTTTTGATTGCCCAGTAATAATCCATTGTATATATATACCACATTTTCTTTATCCATTCATCCATCGATGGACATTTGGGCTCTTTCCATACTTTGGCTATTGTTGATAGCCCTGCTATAAACATGGGGGTGTGTGTGCCCCTTCGAAACAGCATGTATCCCTTGGATAAATACCTACTGGTGCAATTGCTGGGTTGTAGGGTAGTTCTATTTTTAATTTTTTGAGGAACCTCCATACTGTTTTCCAGAGTGCCTGAACCAGTTTGCATTCCCACCAGCAGTACAAAAGACATCCTCTTTCTCCACATCCTCGCCAACATTTGTCGTTGCCTGAGTTGTTAATGTTAGCCATTCTGACAGGTGTGAGGTGGTATCTCGGTGTGGTTTTGATTTGTATTTCCCTGATGATGAGTGATGTTGAGCATCTTTCCATGTGTCGGTTGGCCATCTGGATGTCTTCTTTGGAGAAGTGTCTATTCATGCCTTTTGCCCATTTCTTCACTGGATTATTTGTTTTTTTGGGTGTTGAGTTTTAGCTAACCTTTGTAATTCCCTGTTAATGTGTTTTGGTATGTAGGTTTGTTCTCCACCTCTTCTTACAGGAAAATTACAAGAGAATCTAAAAGCTAACAACATGTTCTTTCTCTCTGAAAGGACAAGAGGAGTGATCATTTGGAAAAGATGTAACATTCAAAACCTATCTTTAGGAATCACATGAGGAATCTCTAGGTTTCACTGCTAGTTTTGATAGGTACTCAGTAAATACTTGTAAAAATGACTAACGATTTCCATTATTAAATAAATGAAGTTTCTGATCTTTTCAAACCCTCGTAGTCTAGATTTTAAAGGAGTAACAAGTCCTTAAAGATCAAGTTTCCTTTTGGAGGAACATAAAGAGTAATTCATGAAGGCGCTGCCTTCCAGAGAAGTCTCAAAATTAACTGTGTCGCGCTTGCTGAAACTTTATCCTTTGTAAAGACTGACAAAGATATCCACATTGCCTTACATGCAGTGACCCACTTTTCCACAGACCATATGCAGAGTTCCCATTTTTGTTTGGGGCCCATAAACACACCTGGATTCCTTTCTCTTTATTTCTTTAAGCTTAAATTTGCTTATCTACCAATAGATCAATGGTCTTAGTCTATCGTTTTCTAACATCTTTAAAGGACAAAACATCTAGGAGTCATGATGTTATTAAAAGAACACCATGAATTACTGCTATGACTATTTTAATTGTATGCTATGAGCAAATCAGATGCCATTTTGAGAAGTCAAGGTAAATCATTGCCACATGAGTGGTTTAAGACCAATTTATGAGGAAAATGCTTACAATTTAGAAAGTGCTACCATTAACTTATTTGTATATGAATTGGGAAATGCTTGCTAGTATTTGATTTTAACAGCAGATCATCTAGCTTCAACTTGCAAAACCTTTGTTCCACTGAGTCTGAGAACCAATGGTCTTCACTATTAAACTCTTAATAAAATGAAAAATAACATGTCAGTCTAATATAAAATCTGATGTAAATTTTTGAGAGTCAGAAAATTTATCACTGCTTTTTTTATTTAAAAAACTTAGTTGTGCCTGTACTTATATCTCAATAACTTACAAAATGTTTTGTTTCTATTGCCTGTCTTTTAATGCCCTCCGCTTTCTACCATTCTCCTTCCCCACCATATATCTATGCACTTTTTCTGTTCACATCAGTGTGTGATCTTTTTTTTTTTAATGTTGATTTATTTTTGAGAGAGAGAGAGACCAAGCACAAGCAGGAGAGGGGCAGAGAGAGAGGGAGACACAGAATGTGAAGCAGGCTCCAGGCTCTGAGCTGTCAGCACAGAGCCCTATGCAGGGCTTGAACCCATGAACCATGAGACCATGACCTGAGCCAAAGTCGGACACTCAACTGATTGACTCACCCAGGCACCCCCAGTATGTGATCTTCTAATTATGGCTAAATAGACATGAACTACAGACAGAAAAGTTCAATTTTGCTGAAGTCTAAAATTAAGCATTATAGTTCATACTTTTCTTTAATAAGAAATCACTGTCCTTAAATTTCTGGGATGGTAATGTGAACATACAGAGGATACGGCCAGGAGCTACTATTCAAAATCGCACATTTTTTTTAAAGCCCACCTGATGAATATAAAATGATCTCCTTGGTCTCTGAAATGCCAACAAATAATCTCAAAGACTTACAGTACTACAATGCTTTGTATTCATCACTCAATCCCAAACAACAGCTGACTGGCAACGTTTCATAGTGTCCATTTTCCCCCTCCTATGATATAAGGTGTTTTCTTTTAAAGTGTTCTTTTCTGGGGCTCCTGGGTGGCTCAGTTGGTTAAGTGTCCAACTTCAGCTCAGATCATGATCTCACGGCTCGTGAGTTAGCGCCCCATGTGGGGCTCTGTGCTGACAGCTTGGAGCCTGGAGCCTGCTTCAGATTCTGTCTCTCCCTCGCTCTCTGCCCCTCCCCTGTTCTCTCTCTCTCTCTCTCTCAAAAATAAATAATAAACATTAAAAAATTGTTTTAATGTTCTTTTCTTCTCTGTACATAAAGCTCATGCCTGCTGATGTTTCAAAAAGAAAAACCATTCTGAGGGCCTCAGAAACTGATTTAATGAAACCGTCTTGAAAGTGTCATTACACCACCGGCCAGGCAGGCCGTTCATTTCAGGATGATCTTAATCTTGTTCTGACCTTCAGGAAGGGTGAGATGAATAGGAAGAGGCTCAGTTTATATTCCCAACGCTAATGAATGGCTTCATTATGTGACCTGACTGTATCTGCTGCAAAGTCATAGTGACAAAGAGAACATTTGTTCCTGTGTCTAAAGACTTCTTTTAAAAAACCTTTATTCCTACCCCCAAAAAGGAGAACTGTCACCACACAGGACACTTATCAGAGACACTGCCATCCTTCCAGCGTGCTCCACCCGTGCCCCAGTTGCTGCCTGTTGTTAGTGTGTGTCCATTTCCAAGCCGTCTTCTCTTGAATTTCAATAGGGGCCACTCTGGGCAGCTGTCTCCCAGTTTTCTATCTTTAGAATGACTCTCTTCATCTTGCATTCACACATGACCCAAGGAATATAACACACAGATTGGGTTTCCTGGCTTCCCAGGTTAGTCGGAGTGAAGTTTGACACTGATAGATGGGGTCAAACTAAGGTACCCTCAGGAAGTTGAGCATGCAGATAAATTGACTCACTGTTAATAAGTGTAATTATGTTCAAAAAAATTGAAATTGAATTTAAGTCTGTTAAATACTCCTCCCTTTTTGAGCTCCAGGCATAGGTGTTTACTCGTTATAAAGAACTTTACAGGGGCGCCTGGGTGGCTTAGTCGGTTGAGCAACCGACTTCGGCTCAGGTCATGATCTCATGGTTTGTGAGTTCGATCCCCGCATCAGGCTCTGTGCTGACAGCTCAGAGCCTGGAGCCTGCTTCACATTCTGTGTCTCCTTCTCTCTCTGCCCCTCCCCCTCTCATGCTCTATCTCTCTGTGTCTCGGAAATAAATAAACGTTAAAAAAAAAATAAAAAAAAAAAGAACTTTACAAATCTACTGCACCTTTAATAAGATTTTTTTTAAGCAGTGATACCTTGTCTTAGTTTTTAGTTTATTTATTTATTTAGAAGAACATCTTATTTATTTGAGGCAATAATTCTTATCTCAGGCCACAAGAGTATCTTTATCTGGAACTGAGGTGAACTTGGATTCCTGGCATGGCAGTCCATAGATCACATGATATTCTCCCATCTCACTGATCTTTTGATAATACTTCAGTCTAAGAGTTTCCTGGAAACTTCCCACTAGTGGGAAGGCTTTTAGGCCATAGCCTTCCCGCTAGGGATCCCTCTGGTCCTAGTTGTTCACTGTGTCAAGAGAAATATGTGACCAGGTAGTCAGACTAAGTTACTCAGCAAACTCATCAATCCCTGGACCAGCTCAGGCTGGTTCATATCCTTGTTCATATCTGCTTTCTGGTCGTTACACAGGTAGCAGTATTGATTTTAGACAACCGTGTCACTTGATAATTGCTTAGAGCCTTGAAAAATGTCTGCTAGAGTAAGAAGGCAAAGGGCAAAGTTTATAGCTCTTTACTATTTTATAGACTTTTGATTTATTTTTCTCTTTGCTCTGCCAAGGACTGAAGCCAGTTGAGTTCTTCTCAAAACTCAGAGAATAACGAATTCCAAATGTGACAGAGCCCCATGTGGTTACAGTGGCTTCTCTGGTGTTTGTCTCTTTTGGTCTATCAAATGTTTCTTCAGGAAAGGAAGAAGTGACAAATCTAACCTGAGAGAGTTGACACCAGGGACCAGTGGTTTGGAACCTTAGCTCAGTTCCCGTATCAGGAAGATTTCATGTCAAATAAAATAAATAGGAATTGGAGGGGGACAAAAAGGACTCCAGAAGGACAGCAAACTAATTTTAAATTACTAATACTAGGCAATTTATATATGTTACTTTATTTAATCCTTGTAACTAGTCTATGGTGTTACTGTTACATACCTACTTTACCAAAATGGCGGCTTACTGCAGTTGACTGGCTCTCCAAGTACTGTGCAGCTCGTGTGCTATTTCAGAGCCAGGACTATCTCAGCGTAAGACACGGACTCTTTCAAATACATTTTGTTCCAAGGAAACAAGACAGCATTCATTACAACAATGTGAAGTTGACTGGCACGTTTCCTAAAATACATATTTTGGCAGATCTTTTTCTGTAATGATTTCCACGTAGAATCCCTGTTAACTTTTTCGGGTCAAAAGAGCAGCATCCATTAAGACATTGTATACTATTCTGGAAGAAATATGTTTGCTCACATTATCTGGTGCATTAGATTTAGATGCGGCAAAAGTTTGGTGCAAAAGGATCCAGGACCTCTTGGCACCCAGGACCACTCCCTTAAACACACACACACACACACACACACACACACACACACAGAGAGAGAGAGAGAGAGAGAGAGAGAGAGAGAGAGAGAACAGAGCTTTTCCTGAGCCTTGTTCAGACCTTTCAATCATTGATTTTTATGTACTTTCTTAAGCCCAGGTAAGAATTTCAGGGTTCTCCCCTACTAGCGATTGAAAAACAGTTATGTCTCTGTGTGCCAAGTGGATGATAAATAACTTCTCACATGTTATCTCAATAATTGGTATATATTGTTATGTATCAGGCTATCTTTCTATCCCGATTTTACAGATGAGGCAATAAATTCAAAGCTGTAGAGGTTTGTACAAGTTCACCTAGCTAAATGACAGAGCTAGAATATAAGCCTGTGTCTGTCTTGATCCTCAAATTGTTCTCTTCCTTGTGACATGTTTACATTTGCCCTTCTACCCACAAAACCTCTCCTTGGATGATATTTCTACTTTTGTTGTTAGCTGTGGGTTTTTTTTTTTTTTTTGAAGGCACTGTAAAATGAGAAGCACCAAGGGAACATGATAATACCTTAGAGTCACGTGGAGCTTGGTTTTAATTCTGCTTATGACCTAACCATTTTGCTGTGTCTTTGTTTTGGGTTATTAATCCCATCTAGTGACATTTTCAGATATTGTGTTTTTCAGGTCTTGAGTGTCTCTTTGGTTCAGTTTTTTGTTCTGTTTTCCATTTCCCTTCTCATTGTATTTATGTTCATTTTCCCTGTGGATCTTATTTAGAGTAGCTGCTTTAATATCTCTGCTAATTCCATCATCTCTCAGTCCATTTCTGTTGACTCATTTTTTTCCCTGAATACGGGAAACACATTTTCCTATATCCTTATAGGTTTAATAGTTTATATTGAATGTCAGACATTGCAGTTTTATGTTTTAGAGTGCTGGATTTTGTTTTATTTTTTTTAAAGAATTTTGGGTTTTGTTCTGTAGGCAGTCATTGGTTGTAGATTAGTTGGTTTTTTTCCGATCTTGTTCTTAAGCTCTTTCAAGACAGGTCTTGATTAGGCTTTACTTTAGGACTAATTTAGCCTTATATTTAAGAGTGACTTTTTGGGGGTTCTTCATTGAATGCCCTATGGATTCAAGAATGTCTCTCCTAGGTAGCTGGTGGGACTTGGAATGATTTCCAACCCTGAATGTATTCTTTGGCTTCAAGCCCCATGATGTTTGTTTTCTTCCTCTGAACGTTATACTTGTTGAGCCTTACTGGGCTTCACCTGATGTGTGCACAGGTCAGTATTCACCAAGGACTCAAGAGTACCCCTCTGAAAATTTCTGGAACTCTCTCTCCATAACGAGCTCCCTCCTTTTGGGTGCTCTGCTCTGCAAGTTCTGGTTGTTTTTGGCCTCCCCAAACTCTAATCTCTGTTTCTTCAACTCAGAGAGATTGTCTAGGGAGGATCCTCCTTCCTGGAGCCCAGTCTAGAAATTGCCTCCAATTAGAAAGCCTCATTTGCTTCCCATCTCTCAGGAACGACAGTCTTCCGCTGCCTTTCATCCAGTGACTACAAATAGCTGTTGCCTATATTTTGTCTAGTTTTCTAGCTGTTTACTCTGGGAGGTTAATTCTTGACCTGTAAGTCCCTCATGATCAGAAGTGAAAGTCCCTGTGGTTGGAAATGTTATTTAACTTCTCTAAATCACAGGTGGTTTTTTTTTTCTTTTCATTTTAAAGTGGAGATAATAAGACCTACCTCTCAAGCCTATTATAAAGATTATAAATAATATCAATATGTACTCTTAGTACTGCACAACATTTGGATTTAATATGTCCGTGTCTTGGTTTCCTTATTTGTGCGATGGGAGCTGTAAGAGCACTTAAATCATAGAACAATGAAATGAATTCATATTTAGAGTTTGCCAAAAGTAATGCCTTACACATAGAGTTGTAGGTGTTAGTTAAATAAAAATTTTATTTAATTTTCATCCAAGTTAGTTAGCATGTAGTGCAATAATGGTAGTTAAATAAAAATTTTAGACAATCATGGGGGTGTTGTCTGCTACTAGAAAGAAAATTCTACCACTAACCAACAGTAAACATACTTGGAGTTCGGAGGACATGCAAACAATTTCTTAACTTTTCCCACTGAGATGCTTTTCAGTTTATACAGACCATCTTTCATGGTTGTACAGGGTTCCATCTCTCTCTTCTGCCCTTCATTTTCCCTCTGTCTTAAACTTCTTGTCCCCTCCCTCCCCAATTACCCAGTTCACTCCTGGCTGCGTGATGAAATATTCTCAAAATCATGATGCCCATATTTGCCTGCATCTTTGAAGAGCTTTGGTGTATCTTTTCCTGTTGATCTCCGAAAAGCTTAGGTCTTTTAATTTTGTCAGAAAGGATCCTGTGTAGCAAAAATCTTTCTCTTGTTATCTGGACCACTTCTTATGACTTTGATATTTTGATGTGCTAAGAGTCTCTGTTGCTTTACAATATTTTACCGAAGAATCCTGCTGAGGGTTGGGGGTGAGGGGAAGAAAAGAGGAGGTGATAAATTACAAATACATAAAGCTTTACAAGAAGGATTTCATATGCAGTATATATTAAGTAAGTGGATATTGCCATGTGAGTGGATACACAAGTAGCATTGTTATCTAACCAAGTATAAATATGAAGACTAGAGAAAATAGGAAGTCAATTGTGAAGTATGATCAGAGGGGTGTAGGTGGACTATATTGCCCCTGAACTTGATCATTTAGGTATAATCCAGACTCGCCTGTAATCAGTTCCAGAATTCAACACTTCCACCGCTCTCTTTCTCGTATCTTAGAGTCCCTTGTTTCATTGTCATTCAGTTGAATACCACCTGGCGAAGTCCCAATCCTGGATGGACTGTGGACCTTCTCTGCTTCTGTTCAAAGCAAGGTAAATTGATGTCATTATTACCTTAGGGGTGACTAAGCAGCTATGCACTATATACCTGGTGACTAACCAGGTATATTAGTCAAGTAATACATGCATATACATTAAATATGAAATATATATATGTGAATATAATTTTATATTGACACCTAGTCTTTCTTCCATCCTTCCTGCTAAAGACCAAGCCTGCCATGAGTTCCATCTCTTTCTCCTCTCTCCACTGGCCTCATCTAGTCAACAGGTTGCCATTACCACCTCAAAAACCAAAATAAAATATCAAAGCCCTCCAAGATTGAATATTGAATATTATTGCTTTCTTTTGGTTTTTCTCCTCCATGTAGTGATCAAACTTTTGTTGGCATCACCTACATTGTTTTTTCCATTTCATCTTAAAAGCAGTGAAATCTGGCTCCCACCCAGACTGCTCTGTTGAAAATTCTGTTTACGAAAGTCACTAATGACTTCCATGTCATTAACACCAATGTCTGCTTTCAAGTACTTTCTTTGCTTATCCACTCAGCAGCATGGGACACTGTTAGGCTACCCTTCTTTCTTGAAAGCCGCTTTCCCTTCTACTGATCCAGACACTCTATTTCCCTTTGTGGTATCCTCGTCCACTCATTCCTTAGATCCTGGTGTGCCTCAGGGGGTGATCTTAGGCTACCTGGTTTTCTTGTTCTGTATATGGAAGTTCTACAGCCAGGCAGTCTATAAGTAGAAAGAGAAGATGCTCCCAACTGATCTTGTTCTGATCTACTTTTCTGTCATGCTATACAATTTGATTATACTTCACTGTTTTTCCCTTCTCACCCTACCTAATCCAGTTAAGCTTCATTCCTGGGATCTTTATCACTGGCCCACTGAACAGGCCTAAACAGTGATAAGAAGATAATAAGCAATTAATAAAAATTTGTTGACTGAATTAATGTCATGAGGACCACTACATGTTGTCTAAGTGCTTTTAGAGCATGCACCCTCTTGATCCTTCTTTCTTTGGATTAATTGACATTTACTGGAAAAAAAAAAAAACACTGATGGAAGATAGGCTTCATCTTATTTTCAGCTGTGACTGATTAATAGGGGACTGAGCGGGGACTGAGCTTGGGAGAGCTATGTTGAATGTACTTGTCCGGGGATCAATGCAAGAGAGTGTTTCAATCTATTGATACTGTCATACCTCATACAAATAACATACTAATATCATTTATTGAGTGTGGAGCAACTGCCAAACACTGTGATAAGCACATTGTTTCAACCAGAAGTCACAACAGCTGCATGAGATACTGTTGTTACCCTTGTCTTTACATTGATGTAATGGAGACGCAGAGATGTTAATCGCTTGGTTAAGAGCACACAGCAAACAGATAGTAAAGCTGGGCTGTCACACTTTAGAGCCCATGAGCTTAAGCATCATGCTATACTCATAATGCAGAGTGGTGGCCTTTTCTTTCCCTGTATTTTTGCCATTCTTGGCCTCAATTAAACTGTGAAGAGGGGCCAAAAAAACAGCATAGGAGATGATAGTATGGAGAAAGAAGGGTACTCTGCCCTATGAGGCCTCAGTGATCACATCTCAAAAATGAATAATTTCACTAAAAAAATACATGCACATGCAAACACACACTTTTCCCCCCTTTTGGACTAGTCACAAAAATTGCCAATATAAGAGAGAGAATCTTGGTTTTGAAACATTTCAGAGTAACTGCCTGTCTGATGCCCCAATATTCTCACGAACTTTAACGTGTATTTCCTATAAGCAGGAACATTTCTCCTGCATAACCATAATGTCATCATCAAAACTACGAAATTAACATCATTACATTAGAAGAATGTAATACTCAGCCTTCATGTTTAGATTTGTCCAGTTGTACCAGTAATATCCTTAATAGCAAATGGACACTGTTGAGAATCACAGTGTGTTCAGCTGGCATATTCTTTAGTCTCACGGAACCTCTAGCAATCTGCCAATTACAGTTCAGGTTTCCTGCTCCCACCCTGTTTCCCACAATGGTTTCTGCTCATGAGCCTCTGCTTCAGTAAACTGTTAGTCCCTGGATTCTCCGGCCTCTCTCTCTCCAATTTGGGGGGCATTGGTTTGCCCTGTGTCTTCCTCTGTCTTATGGATCCAAAAAGAGTGATTGATTTTTCAGTGTGTTTAGCTTTTTACGTAATAGGACAGAGTGATGCCTTGTAAGCTCCTCATTTGCAGAACTGGAAACCGGAGGTCCCTTTAGTCTCCTTTAATCTGAAACGTTTCCTTGGTCTTTCTTTGACTTTCACAGCCTTGAACTGTTACAGGGCAATTATTTTGTAGAATGTTCCTCAATTTTGGTTTAGGTGATATTTCCTCATGATTAAATCCAAGTTATTTACATTGGTGGGAATAGCGCAGAAGGGATGTTGTTATTTTGATCTGCATCTTATGAGATGGTGCATGATTTCAATTTGTCCCATTACTGATGGGGCTCACTTTGATCCTCTGAGTAGGTATGGCATCTAGGCATTTTGATGTGGCTGCCTGGCTATTCCTCTATTTAACTCATTAACACTAGTAAGTATTTACGTAAGCTTTATGAACTATATGAGGTATATATATTTAATGTTTGTTTATTTTTGTGAGAGAGAGAGGGAGAGCACACATGTGAGTGGGGAGGAGCAGAGAAAGGGAGGGACAGAGGATCCAAAGTGGGCTCTGTAATGACAGCAGAGAGCCCAATGCAAGGCTCGAACTCACAAACCGTGAAATCACGACATGAGCAGAAATTAGTTGTTTAACCTACTGAGTCATCCAGGCGCCCCCGTTGAGGTAATAGATACATTAATTAGCTCGACTATAGTGATCATTTCACAATGTACATGTATACCAAAATATCACATTATTTACCTTAAATATATACAACTTTTATAAATAAACGGAGAATAAAGTTGTTGAGTAATTTCTATGGCTGTACTTTGAAACTTTCTCCATAAGAACTTTGCCTTCCTCCATAAGTCACTCGCCTTAGGCTATGGCTCTTTTCAGAAACTGTACCCCCACAGATACTCTACTCTTCTCAGGCTCCAACACCCCATGCTAGGTCAGCTGTCCATATGGAGGCTCGCCTCATCCTCTTTGAGCCCTGGCATCCCTCTGAACTACCATGCATCCCCACCTCTTCTGGCACAATTCTTACCTTTTTTTCTGCCCAAATAGTGGTTTTAGGACTGGATTTTTCAGAAGAGGTATACGAAGCAGAGAGATTATATGTCATTTAAGATCACTTCTAAGTAACAGCATCCGATGGCAGATAAATTCATATGGTTAAATTTTTGTAAATAGATACTCAGAAAAAAGGGGGCAGAGGTGTGTTGAGATCATTGTGACAAATGACCATGCCCAAAATAATCACTGAGTCCAGGGAAAGTGAGGTAGTGAGTAGCCTGGATGAGGGCTAGATGTATCAGATGGGGACTCTGGCCAGAAGCACAAGACCCAAGAGCATGCAGAGAAGTCAGGTTGTGCTGACCAACAGCCCTTAGAAAAGGGAGAAGTGATGTCTGTGGATGGTCAGGAAGCAACAAGTGTCCATTAAAGCGATCGAGGCAGGAAAAGGGAAAGACTTCACAATACTAACCAGCAAGTGTCTTCATATGACTTAGAGTAATTAATGATCTTATGCATTATGGGAACTATTCATTTTGTCAAAGTAATAATGTGTTGCTGACCACACATTATTAGACCACTAGGTGCCATGAACTTTTGGATTTCTCTTGCCAACAGTGCAAGATGATACCAGGCTCTAAGGAATTGATGTTATGCTGCCATCTTTTGGTTAAATGTAAAATGCTTTTCTTACAGGGGCGCCTGGGTGGCTCAGTTGGTTAAGTGTTCTGGACTTCAGCTCAGGTCATGATCTCACGGTTAGTGGGCTCAAGCCCTGCAGCGGGTTCTATGCTGACAGCTTGGAGCCTGGAGCCTGCTTCAGATTCTGTGTCTCCTTCTCTCTCTGCCCCTCCCCTGCTTCTGCTCTGTCTCTATCCCCCAAAAATAAATAAACATTAAAAAAAATTTAATGCCTTTCTTACTAATGAGCTATTGTGGTATGTTTTGAACACAGAGAGGTCATCACGAGGTTGTTTTTTTTTTTTGCAGCATCAATGTTTTTTAGATTGACAATAATGTTAAATAAATTCGTGGGAAAAAAGGTGAATAGATAAAAATGTATATTTGAGCAAATTTAAAAACCACTTACAAAGTCCATTCTAGTGGAAGATAGATTGCCACTGTTAGTTTATTCTATTTTTTCTTTCTTTTTTAAAATTTTCTTTATGTTTATTTATTTTTGAGACAGAGAGAGACAGAGCATGAACGGGGGAGGGTCAGAGAGAGGAAGACACAGAATCTGAAGCAGGCTCCAGGCTCCAAGCTGTCAGCACAGAGCCTGACGTGGGGCTCAAACTCATGGACTGTGAGATCATGACCTGAGCCAAAGTTGGATGCTTAACCCACTGAGCCACCCAGGCGCCCCTATTCTATTTTTTTTCAAAGACTTTGTCTTAATCAGTGATACTTAAGACTTAGCACTTTTTTTTCATTGTCATACTTTTCCACTGTTTTTCTCTCAAGTATTATAAGCTGGCAGTAGATTCCCTTAATACCATCCTTAGATTTAGACGAAAGGGACCCACACACTAGGCTTTGCCATTTCATGGGCTTCATATGTCGTTCGTGACCCTCTACATGCACATGCATGTGTATAGGCACACACTCAAGTGCATGTACACATGCACATGCACACACACGACTCTTTTTTTTTTAATGTTTTTTACTTATGTTTGAGAAAGAAAGAGACAGAACGTGAGTGGGGGAGGGGCAGAGAGAGAGGGAGACACAGAATCCGAAGCAGGCTCCAGGCTCTGACCTGTCAGCACAGAGCCCGACACGGGGCTCAAACTCACGAACCGCGAGATCACGACCTGAGCCGAAGTCAGACGCTTAACCAACTGAGCCACCCACGTGCCCTGCACACACAACTTTTTGTTAAGAATACCTAGTGTCCATGTCACTTAGAATCTCAAGACTGGGGAAAGAATACTCAGGAAGGAATCGGCCTCGGTGCTTGGGTGGCTCAGTGGGCTGAGCGTCAGACTTTGGCTCAGGTCATGATCTCACCGTTCCTGAGTTCCAGCTCCACGTCAGGCTCACTGCCGTCAACCTTTCAGCGTAGAACCCACTTTGGATCCTCTGTCCCCCTCTCACTGACCCTCCCCTGCTTGTGCTCTCCCCAAAATAAATAAATATTTTTTAAAAAGGAATGGGCCAACTATCCCCAGGGTGGACACAGGGCTGGGAACATCTCCTGCTTCCATCAGCCAGAGTGCAAAGACTTCCTAGTACAGGGAACAGTGAGTAGAGTCCTTATAAGGATGGTCCCTTGGTAGTGAGATGACATTACCCTAGACTACAAAGTCTGCTCCATCCATGCTACCAAAGTTTAAAAACAAGCCCCAAACAAATCAAACAGATTCCAAGTAATTCAACTATGTCCTAAAACAAAGCCCGGCGTATATGTAGGGCTTAACAAATCCAGTACCCATGATGTAGAACTTAGAATGTTCTGAATCCAGCCAAAAGCCATCAGGCATACAAAGAAACAGGAAAATAGGACCCATAAGCAGTAGAAAAGATAATCATGAAACAAGGCCCAGAAATGACACAAATGACAGAATTAGCAGAGAAGGAAGCTTAAACACCTATCATAAATAAACCACATAAGCTCAGGAAGATAGGAGAAAAGATGAACATGATGAGGAAAGAAATGAAAGATATCAAAAAGGAACAAAAAAACTTCTAGAGATGAGAAATATACTACCTAAAGTGATAAATATACTAGATGGGATTAACATTCAGATAAGATAAAGCAGAAGAAATTATCACTGAACCTGAAGACATCGCCATAGAAATGATCAAAAATAAAAGAGAAAAAGCTAAACGAACAAAGCATCAGTGGCCTGTATGATCATACTGGATGGTCTGATATATCTGTACTTAAAGTCCCAGAAGGAGATAAAAAATGTTGAAAAAAATAAGGCCTGAAACTTTTCCCAATTTAATTAAAATTATCAGGGCGCCTGGGTGGCTCAGTTGGTTAAGCGCCCAACTTCAGCTCAGGTCATGATCTCGCGGTTCGTGAGTTTGAGCCCTGCATCGGGCTCTGTGCTGACAGCTCAGAGCCTAGAGCCTGCTTTGGATCTGTGTCTCTCTGTCTCTGCCTCCTCCCTGCTCATGCTCTGTGTCTCCCTCTCAAAAATAAGTAAATTTAAAAGAATTATAAACTCACAGATTCAAAAAGCTTAGGAAACTCGTAATAGAAGATACAAGAAGAAAATTGCATCAAGGCGCATTATCATCAAATTGCTGAAATATAATGGTACAGAGAAAACCTTAAAAGCAGTTGGGGAAAGAGAAGACATATTATGCAAAAGAAATAAAATTAAGATGACAGCAGTCTTCTCTTCAGAAATCGTGCAAGCCAAAAGACAATGGAACAACATCTTTACAGTACTGAGGGAAAAACTATCTCAACTTAGAATTCTATACTCAGCAAAAACGTATGTTCAAACTGAAGGCAAAATGCTTTTTCAGACAAACAAAAAGCCAAGAGAATTTGTCACCAGCAGAACTGAGATACAAGAATTATTAAAGGATTTAAGAATAATAATAGTTATTCAAGAAAAATGATAGCAAATAGAAATTTAGATCTACTGAAAGGAAATGAACAGCACCAGAAATGGTATGTTGGTAAATGTATGATAATGAGTAAATATAGAAGAAAGGTTTCCTCATTTAAAAAATCTCTTTAAAATATATAATTGACTATTTAAAATAAATATAGTATCAATGTTTGTGGGGTTTAAAACACATGAAAATGTATAACAACTAGAGCACAAAGGATGAGTGGATGGAGAAGAGTATATTGTGATATCCTTTAAGTCTGTGTAATATTATTTGAAAGTAAATTGTAATATGCTAAATAAAGATATATATTTTAATATTTTTTAAGTTTTTAAATCTATTTTGAGAAAGAGAGAAAGCACACGAGCATGGGAGGGGCAGAGAGAGAGGGAGAGAGAATCCCAAGCAGGCTCCACACTATCAGCACAAAGTCCCACATGGTGCTCGATCCCACAAACTGACCATGACCTGAGCTGAAATCAAGAGTCAGATGCTTTTAACCAACTGAGCCACCCAGGCACCCCAAAGACATATATTTTACACCCTAGAGAAACTACTATAAAAATAAAGTGGTATAGCTAATAAACCAATAGTGGAGATAAAATGGAATCATGTTTTGTAATCAATCCAAAAGAAGGAAAAAAACCATATGAACAATTAGAAAACAAATAGCAACATGGTTAGATATTACCCTGCTATATGACATTAATCATACTTACATACTCACATAAATGTAAATGTGACAAAAATATATAGCCGTGCATAAGACAGAACAAGAAAAGTGTTTTTAAAAAGGTATACAATGCTGTGAGGATCCAGAAGACAGATTATAGCTTCGTAAAAGAAATCTACATCCTAAAGAAGTAACCTTTAGTCCTTACACAGACACATATTAGAGGTGAAGGAGGTAATACCATGGGTGATATTTCTGAGAGAGAAGACACACACACACACACACCTCTGCTAGGTGTATTAAGGAAATAGTGAGTCATTAACTTTATCTGGAATTCAGTTTCCCTTACCTTATATTTGGAGCAACAGTGGGAGATAAGATTGGTAAGGTAGATTGAAGGCATATTTGGGAGGACTTAAAATGTGGAACTGGGTATTTGTAATTCAAGAGGCATTATTAATGTAAAGAGAGTAGCTTTGGTTTACCATAGTTAGCGGTACCCTAGGGAATGTACATCAGCCAACTGCCCAACCTTTTCACATATAACTTTATCATTTGTAATGATTACATGGCGTTTAATTATATGGATATACCAACATTTATTTAACCATTTCCCTATTATTGGACCTATAAGCCATTTCTAATATTCTGCAGTTGTAATAACATTATAATGACCTTCTTTTGCTAATTTTTTTCTCATTCACATTACTTTCATAGGTTAGAAACTTAGATATTGAACTACTTTAGTAAGATATAAAACAATTTGGGATGCCTGGGTGCCTCAGTCTATTGAGTGTCCGACTCTTGGTTTCTGCTCAGGTCATGATTTCATGGTTTGGGAGTTGGAGCCCCATGTCAGGCTCTGTGCTGACAGTGAGGAGCCTGCTTGGGATTCTCTCTCTGCTCCTCACCTGCTCTCTCTCTCGCTCTCTCTCAAAAACAAATAATGAATAAACATTAAAAAACAATTTTAGATTGCTCATACATATTTTAAGGTTAATTTGCTCAAGCATTTGCACAAATTTACAGTTCTACTTGAGTTTTTAAATTTAGTAGTCTGTATAGATTTTAATTCCCTGCCCCCGCCCCGTCCAAGCACACTATAGGTGCTGCTAAGCCTCTGATAAATATTACTCCATGAAAGAGTACTCCTTTAAAAAAATACTCTCAATAAAAGAACTTTAATAAGCTTGACTAAATATTTAGAAAGCATATTGTGTTGAGTGAAACTTTGTATCTAATACATAATAAGAGTAATAGAAAATCATATTGGGTGACTAGTCTGTAATTATCCAAGGAACACATACAATGAAACAAGTTCTTTTGGTTACTTCGTTAAACAGCCAACACAATGGGGAAAGTGGAGGAAATGTCCCATAAACACTATGAAAAGGGAACCAGAAAACCCAGTATGTAATCTCGGAGTAATGACAGCATCAGAAAACAAAACCAACAAAAGAGAACACCTTCCAGAACAATCTGAGCTGCATGAAAGGCAAACATTCACTAAAGCTGGAGCTTTCCTAACTAAGTCTGCCCAGAGATAAGTGGCATACTTGACCTTCACCATGATTAACAAGCATTTCTTTGAAATTGTGTCGGTGCTGTTGGCCTCTTCTACTATCTTCTCCCTAGAGTTGAAACTGGCTCTCTTCCAACAAAGAGTAAACAGAGAGAGTTTAAAACTCTTGAGTACATTGCAAAGCTCATCAATTCAGCAGTGTCTGCCACACAGGAAAAACTTCCTGCTTCCCCAGCGGTCCGTGAACCTTCGCCAGTACCAGAAAGGACAAGCACTGGCCATTCTTCACGAGATGCTTCAGCAGATCTTCAACCTCTTCAGGGCAAATACTTCTTCAGATGGTTGGGAGGAAAGCCACGTGGAGAAGTTCCTCACTGAGCTTCATCAACAGCTGGAATACCTAGAAGAACTCACAGGCCCGGAAGCAGAGCAGGACAGCTGCATCTTGGGGAGTGAGAACGTTAGGTTACAGATTAAAATGTACTTCCAAAGGATCCATGATTACCTGGAAAGCCAAGAGTACAGCAGCTGTGCCTGGACCATTGTTCGAGTAGAAATCAACCGGTGTCTCTTCTTTGCACTCCAGCTGATAAGAAAGATAAGCAAACGAGGAATGCATTCCTTGAAGAATGTGGAGCATGAGCCAAGGGCAGACTTTAGAAGCATAGGGTAGGTGGAGGGGCGGGAGGACTCTTCCAGAGACTATTTCTTCTTGTCATTAATTGCTTTGGTTTCGTGTGTGTAGATATATGTATATTTACCTGTCCTTTAAGACCATGCATAGTGACTACAATGGTCTTTGTTTTGTAATGTCACTTTGTATTTTCCATTCATCTTAAATTTTCATGAGATAAAATAGATTCATCAGTATTTCATACTTGGTTCTTCAAATGGGTTTATTTTCCTCAAAGTAAATGAGGTATGTCTCCACCGAACTAATTTCTTAACTTACCACATCCATTCCAATGATTTCTTTGCCAGAAATTGGTAGAAACATTAAGAAGTACAAGGAATAGTGTGCATTGCCAGACTTGAAAATGTCAATACACACTGAATATCTGTTACAGGTGACACAATAGAAATATGGCCAAAGGTCATGAACAGCAGATTGCAGAGGGAAAACAGATGCATGAAAACAGGTTCAACCTCACTTATAATGATAAAAAATACAAATTAAAAGTGAACAGCATGCGATTCATAACAGCCGAGGGCCCACACTTTTGTGGAGATTTTGGAGAGGGATGCTCCTATAATTTGCCAGAGCACTGGAAATTGGTAGGCTCGCTGTAGAGGCAATATATTGATATCTGTTACAATTACCATCTTTGAGCCATAAACTTGAAATTGACCTTATAAAAATGCTTGCATATGTGTCTGATGGCGTGCATACAATACTGTTCACTGCAGCATTATTTATAATATCAAAAGACAGGAAACCACTCAAATTCTTTTAGTTCGAGACAGTTGAAGTATAGTCACACAAAGGAACACCACCCAGCTGGAGAACAGAGTGAGGATGCTCTTCCTGTACTGAAAGAAAAAAGTAAAAAAATAGGCAAGATGCAGAACAGTGTGTATAAAATGCTGTATTTGACATTAAAATGTAAAACAAGGGGCGCCTGGGTGGCTCACTCGGTTAGGCCGACTTTGGCTCAGGTCATGATCTTGCGGTTCGTGAGTTCGAGCCCCACGTCGGGCTCTGTGCTGACAGCTCGGAGCCTGGAGCCTGCTTCGGATTCTGTGTCTCCCTCTCTGTCTGCCCCTCCCCTGCTCGCACTCTGTCTCTGTCTGTCTCTCAGAAGTAAATAAACATTAAAAAAATTTTTTTTAATAAAATGTAAAACAAATTTTCTATCTGACCTAACTTGTGCATGAACAAATAAAGAATATATAAGAATGAATTACAATGATAACTTGTGTTTTGGGGAAACGAGACTAGGGGAAGAAGCAGGGGGAGGGAGGTTTTCCAGCATATTTTTGTATTTTTAATCGTGTGAACATTACAAATTAAAACAATAAATGAAAATGTACCTAACAAGTCAGAGTTCTTAGAAATACGCATGACGGAGTCTTGCTGGCAAAAGGAAGTGTTAGTTGAAGGGTAGAAGAAACAGGACTGCTCCAGCCTTCCCCTGGAGGGGAGGGGAGTGGCCAGGAGGAGGTGGAGGGCTGCACAGAAGGGCACTCGTGCCAACCAAGGGAGGGGGTTTCCACTCATGAGAGCTGCTAGGGATGAAGGGATTCCAGCTCTTCCAGCCGGGAGCTTCCCGAAACCATGATGGAACAAATGCGGGGCCAGAGAAACTGACGTTCAGTTGAGGCTCGGTGGCTTTCCCACGGCCACAGTGACCTTCACCCAATGTAAGAAGCAGAGCCATGGTCCAAAATTCTGGGGCTAATTCTGCCACTTTACGTCATGCTCTGTTTTTGACTCATTGTACAATTCGAGATGAAATCTATCACTTAATGTGAAAACTTGCTGAAGAACAAAACACATTTCATTTCGGTTTAATTAGTGTTAGTAAGTGTATTCGTTGTTGGCCTGTGCTTTCGGATTTGGCTTCAGAGGAAGGAGGATGAGCTGAAGAGGCTCCTGAGTCTGAGGCAGGGCCAACTGCCAGAGAGGAAAAGGGCAGAGAAGCAGAGGCAGTCTTGGTCAACGTCACCTTTCAACCCCTGTGTACCTTCAAGTTCACCTAGAGGTAGGGAGGTGGAGAGAGGAGAGGCATTTACCACACTTGACTGCAAATACAGGTCATTTGCTTCACATGGTGAGTAGAATTTTTGTTTTCTTTAAACCAGGAAGTTTTCAGAAGCAAATCCTTCATTTAACGCATTATTCGATCCTCAAGTTAACCTAGCAAGATAGTTTCTATATTACATTCTTTTCTGAAATGAGAATAACAAGACTTTAAAGGTGAAGTAACTTGCTCAAAGTAATGTAGCAAGTCACGGAGCCAGTATATGCCAGGGCAGAGATTTTCCACCAGATCTGCCTGACTCAGAAGAGTGCACTCTGTTCTAGACCCCACAAACCCGAACGGCATTGTGCAAGATCTCTGCGAAATAATAACGATAACAAGCATGACAACAATTTGCTCCTGGCTTTCCTTATTCAAGTTCACAGACTGTCCGCAGTCTTGAATTAGAGAAAGAACATTTTCTCCCCCTGGATATTTCTTTCCTAAGAACTGAAGAGAACAGAATGGAGAAGAGGCCAAGTAGAAATTTACAGCAGTTAATATGTACTCCTATCTAGAAGCTGAAAGCAATACTGTACATGCTAATGTTTCCCCAAACATTCAGCTTTATTAGGTTGACATCCTACTTGTATTACTGTCTTAACTGCTTCATACAAAATAAAAATTGCTTGCTTTTAAATATGGGTGCTCTCTTAAAATTTTAAAACCAGAGTTCTAAACTTGGAGATACTGAGGAAGATACATATTTTATTTTTTGTGTGTGAGCTTTTATTTATTTTTTATTTTTATTTTTTAAATATGAAATTTATTGTCAAATTGGTTCCCATACAACACCCAGTGCTCCTCCCAACAGGTGCCCTCCTCAATACCCATCACCCACCCTCCCCTCTCTCCCACCCCCCATCAACCCTCAGTTTGTTCTCAGTTTTTTTTCTTTTTCTTCAATATATGAAATTTATTGTCAAATTGGTTTCCATACGACACCCAGTGCACCAAAAGGTGCCCTCCTCAATACCCATCATCCACCCTCCCTTCCCTCCCACCCTCCATCAACCCTCAGCTTGTTCTCAGTTTTTAAGAGTCTCTTATGCTTTGGATCTCTTCCACTCTAACCTCTTTTTTTTTTTTTCCTTCCCCTCCCCCATGGGTTTCTGTTAAGTTTCTCAAGATCCACATAAGAGTGAAACCATATGGTATCTGTCTTTCTCTGTATGGCTTATTTCACTTAGCATCACACTCTCCAGTTCCATCCATGTTGCTACAAAGGGCCAGATTTCATTCTTTCTCATTGCCACGTAGGACTCCATTGTATATATAAACCACAATTTCTTTATCCATTCATCAGTTGATGGACCTTTAGGCTCTTTCCATAATCTGGCTATTGTTGAGAGTGCTGCTATAAACATTGGGGTACAAGTGCCCCTATGCATCAGCACTCGTGTATCCCTTGGGTAAATTCTTAGCAGTGCTATTGCTGGGTCATAGGGTAGATCTATTTTTAATTTTTTGAGGAACCTCTGCACTGTTTTCCAGAGCGGCTGCACCAGTTTGCATTCCCACCAACAGTGCAAGAGGGTTCCCGTTTCTCCACATCCTCGCCAGCATCTATAGGCTTCTGGTTTGTTCATTTTAGCCACTCTTTCTGGCACAAGGTGGTATCTCAGTGTGGTTTTGATTTGTATTTCCCTGATGAGGAGCGACGTTGAGCATCTTTTCATGTGCCTGTTGGCCATCTGGATGTCGTCTTTAGAGAAGTGCCTATTCATGTTTTCTGCCCATTTCTTCACTGGATTATTTGTTTTTCGGGTGTGGAGTTTGGTGAGCTCTTTATAGATTTTGGATACTAGCCCTTTGTCTGATATGTCATTTGCAAATATCTTTTCCCATTCCGTTGGTTGCCTTTTAGTTTGGTTGATTGTTTCCTTTGCAGTGCAGAAGCTTTTTATCTTCATGAGGTCCCAATAGTTCATTTTTGCTCTTAATTCCCTTGCCTTTGGGGACGTGTCAAGTAAGAAATTTGTGCGGCTGAGGTCAGAGAGGTCTTTTCCTGCTTTTTCCTCTAGGGTTTTGATGGTTTCCTGTCTCACATTCAGGTCCTTTATCCATTTTGAGTTTGTTTTTGTGAATGGTGTGAGAAAGTGGTCTAGTTTCAACCTTCTGCATGTTGCTGTCCAGTTCTCCCAGCACCATTTGTTAAAGAGACTGTCTTTTTTCCATTGGATGTTCTTTCCTGCTTTGTCAAAGATTAGTTGGCCATACGTTTGTGGGTCTAGTTCTGGGGTTTCTATTCTATGCCATTGGTCTATGTGTCTGTTTTTGTGCCAATACCATGCTGTCTTGATGATGACAGCTTTGTAGTAGAGGCTAAAGTCTGGGATTGTGATGCCTCCTGCTTTGGTCTTCTTCTTCAAAATTACTTTGGCTATTTGGGGCCTTTTGTGGTTCCATACAAATTTTAGGATTGCTTGTTCTAGCTTCGAGAAGAATGCTGGTGCAATTTTGATTGGGATTGAATGTGTAGATAGCTTTGGGTAGTATTGACATTTTAACAGTATTTATTCTTCCAATCCATGAGCATGGAATGTTTTTCCATTTCTTTATATCTTCTTCAATTTCCTTCATAAGCTTTCTATAGTTTTCAGCATACAGATCTTTTACATCTTTGGTTAGGTTTATTCCTAGGTATTTTATGCTTCTTGGTGCAATTGTGAATGGGATCAGTTTCTTTATTTGTCTTTCTGTTGCTTCATTATTAGTGTATAAGAATGCAACTGATTTCTGTACATTGATTTTGAAGAGACAAGGTTGGGGGCTCAGAGTAAAGATAAGCTCATTTGTACTCATAGGCTGGGTCATCTGAGTTATCCTTGTCACATATACATGTATGAGCTAAATAGATTATTAAATCAAAAAGCAGGTTACAAAATAACTAGTACCATCATAATTTCTATAAATAAAAATGCTTGTAAAATGTCTGAAAAGAATTGCGCTAAAATGTTCACAGCAGTACTATCTGGGTAATAGAATTTCCATTCTCATATTTTTGAATATTATTTTCTTTTATTAAACTTTATTTATTTTGAGAGAGGGAGCACATATGAGCAGGAGAGGGGCAGAGGGAGAGGGGGAGAGAGAGAATCCCAAGCAGGCTCCACACAGTCAGCCCAGAGCCCAACGTGGGACTTGAACTCACAAACCGTGAGATCATGACCTGAGCTGAAGTCGGATGCCCCACTGACTGCACCACCCAGGCTCCCCTAAATATGGCTTCTTGTAGAGATTTGGCTCAAGATACTTATCACCTGCACTAAATGAAGCCCCATCTCCAGTGTGTATCAGAGTCATCTGGAGGGCTTGTTAAAATACAGGGGGCATGGCTTCACCCCAGTGTTTCTGATCCACTAAGTCTTACAGTGGGGACTGAGTATTTGCATTTCTAACAATTTCTAGATGATTTTGATGCTTTTGGTCCTCGGACTCCACATTACAGCCCATGCCTCTGTTTCTTGATAGCCTTGGTAGACTGTTAACAGCTGAAGACATGGTCTCTTTGAGGTTACTGATCTCATATTTTCCCACAATACCTAGAGAGAAGTGAGCCTCTCAGGTGGGAGATAGTTGGTAAGGATAGTTTTTTTTTTTCTTTTTTCTATCACTGCCTTTTCACAGCAACAGATTCAATGGTCTTTCTCCTTCTTAAAGAAGCTGGATGTAAAGACTCTAATACGCCAGGTGACAGTAACTGTCTCTTCAGGAAGATGATCCAACCCAAGTTTTGTTTCTGTAACCGTGTGTGTTCCTCATGCCTATGATCGTGTGACATCAAAACTGCAACCATAACAATATCCGATTGGATGAAGATTATGGTGTGAACACAGGGAAATCAAACTTGTGAAAGACAGAGGATTCCAAGGTGGAAGATGGCAGACTGTTCAGTAATCTCTTCTGTTGAGAAATGTAGATGTTTGGTAAATACAGAGACTTGGGAGTCATTCTTGGAATTGCCTTTGGCTGAAATGAGTCATTTAGCCCCAGTTTTCTCCCCTCTATCCAAGGACTGGATGTGGAGGGATAAAGGCTCAGACCCCTCACTCCACCCCTGAAGGGTCATTGCAGTCTCAGAGCCCCTTCCTCCACCCGGGTTTTGACCAAAGCCACACTGTGACTGCACAGCAGCTCGGGTTTTCCTCCGTTCCTCGTCCTGCCTGCTCTTCTCACATGCGTTGAGCCCGTAGCACTCCCTACTAAACTCCTCACATGGCACTTTTTGTCTCAGAGTCTGCTTTCTAAGCACCTGACCTCCGAAAGCATAACACACAGACCTTCTATCTGGGGCCACAGAAAACCCAAACTCACATTCTATTGCCTTGGCCGTGTACAGATTCGCTTCCTAATATGTGCTAATATCTCATTCTTGCTCTTTATGACTCCTTAAAATTTTTCACAGAAAGCCCTCAGAGTCCAATCTGTCTAAATCTATCTGCCCCTCCAGAGCACAACTTTTATCACGTCCCAGACCACACTGTACAATGATGGGTTAGTACTCTCTCAACTAAGGTATGACCTACTTCATGGTGGGGAAATGGCTTCTGAACTCTTTGCCTAGCACACTCCTGAACACATAAAGGGACAATCTAAATACTGAATGAGTAAGGCAATTTAAAGTGCAGCATTAACAGAGCGGGGGGGGGGGGGGGGGAGGGGGGCACCAGGGTGGCTCAGTTGGTTGAGTGTCTGACTCTTGATTTTGGCTCAGGTCATGACCCCAGGGTCACGGGATGGAGCCCTTCATCAGGCTCTGTGCTCAGTGCAGGGCCTGCTTGGGATTATCTCTGTCTCTCCCTCTGCCCCTCTCCCCTGCTTGTGTGTGCTCTCTCTCTCTCAAATAAAAGTAAATAAATAAATTTTTTTAAATGCAGCATTAACTAAGAGAGAGAAAGAGAGAGATAAGTACCATATCGTCATGGCCAGTTATACACGTAAGGAGACACTCTACCTACAGATGAGGAAGTCTTGTTTATGTGTCTGCTAAGAGGTTATATTCTTACTTTTGTTTTTCAGTTTCTCTACTCTTCCGGGATGGACAACTTGGGTAAGCGACTTCGTGCACTAAAAAATGAAGTATCTTTCTTTCTCTAATGACAGGGTGGTTTTTATCCTTGTATGGTAAGAGCACAATAAGACATGACATGTAGGACAGAAGTGCCAGTGGGAGCCCCTCTCCCAACTAATTGTTCTGCTCACCTGAGAAAAATCCTTTCCTGAACCCGCTCTTCATGGCCCTTCAGTCGCTGTCTGCCGGTGACCATTAGTCACACTTTCAACCGCCGAGTAATATAGATACCACTGACACCAACTTGAGTGTTTCCTATTTTTGGTGCAGTTTAAGAAACACTGAATATAGCAGATATACATAAAACAATACATGAAAATAGTGTAAATGGCTCACTTTTATAGTTGTATGGAGTGTAGCACTCCTCCCATTGTTGTATTCAAAAAGCACTTGTCTTGTTACTGTCCAAAGTGGGTGAATTAGCTTTCCACCCACTATTAGTAGAGATTTGATGGAAAATGTCCTTATTTCTTTGGCTTGTACACTTGAAATATTATGGGTAAGCAGAAGATAGCCAGCATGTGGTATCTAGAGACAAGTAGCCAGAGTCACATTACAGTGATGCAGGGAAATGATCATAACACAAAAATGGTTCCATGGTTTTACCTTCAATGCGAGTAGAATCCATCTTCTTGGAAGTATAGAAACCTGGTCAGACACGTTTTAGTCACTGAAGGTGGAGATGTGTACCTGTTGGGAAGGGTGGAGCAAGGTTTGAGGAGAACAAAGAACAAGGTTACCCTTGACCCATAAATCATGTGACTTTTTCTACATAAGAGATCTAAGTGTGCCTTGTTGTAGTGAAATTTATTCCAAGTTTCCGTATTCGCCTTGTAATAAATAAAATATTTCCCTGGGAGAGACTTTAATTATTCCAAATAACAGAAATTCATTCGGGCTCATGCCAGATGAACAAAGCGGTTATCAATGTGGATAAAAATACTTATGATCAAAAGGGAGTTAGTTTGAGAGCGCTAAAAATTGGATTCTTAGCTGGTATATTATTCGGTATAGTGGAATTTGTGTAGTAACAGCTCCTCATTTATTCTCATTCCTTGGGAGGAAGGAAAGATGCTCAATGGAACTGGGAAGAAAATAAGCATATTTCCAGAGCAAATTATGGGATTACACGAGAAATACCTTGAAGGACCCATTTGTGCCTACTGAGGGTTGGGGGAGAAAGAGGATGCATTCTCTGTGGGTGGGTGGGTTTCAGGAACTGAAATAAATAAACCAACAAAATTGTCCTCAAAATCCCTCTGGCTGGGCGGATTTCTTTTTTTTTTTTTTTTTTAACGTCTATTTATTTTTGAGACAGAGAGAGACAGGGCATGAACAGGGGAGGGGGCAGAGAGAGGGAGACACAGAATCCGAAACAGGCTCCAGGCTCTGAGCTGTCAGCACAGAGCCCGACACGGGGCTCGAACTCACCGACCGTGAGATCATGACCTGAGCCCAAGTCGGACGCTCACCGACCGAGCCACCCAGGCGCCCCTGCTGGGCGGATTTCTACCATGAGTTGAAATTAGAAGGGCAAAGAGAGGTGTTCGGATATTTCAGGGTTTCAGCCGTAGCCTTCTACAGGGAGATTGTCTCAGAAGATACACAATCAAGGGTCCTGTACAGAAAGGATGTTAGAGATCTCCCCAGCAGATTCATCTCTAAGTTCTAGACGCAAAGTTCCTTGGACCACTTGGGCCCATATCTGAGGCCTTAGACATCAAAAACTACATGCGCGTTATACACACATGGGTAGAGGGCTCAGTTCTGGAGGAAAGATTTCTTTCCCTAAAGCATCTCTCTCAGGTAGCTGTATGCAACAAATGCCTGACATATTAAAAATAAACGAATACAACAAGAACAATAAAACACCAACTGTCCTTCTCTTTCACATCATTTAGATACAGCATTTTCGGGTGAGGCCAAGGGTGATCCTGGTGTCATCATCATGGCTTTATCAGAACTGACTTTCTATTCCCAAGCTGGGTAATGAGAATTGGACCAGGTTGTGAATTAACTTTCTTCTTCCTCAGAATGGGTTCTTCTTAGGATGTTCCTTGTCATCTAATGTAAATGTGAGCCCACTCTAAGACCCCTGACGTAAACGCCTGCTGGTGTGAATCCAAAGGCAGTGCTATTTTAGGCTCAAATTAGGTATCTTCCCTACTTAAGAAAAAATGTAAAATATAATACAGTATGTACATATGTTGAGGCAATTCAGATGATGAAACAAATGCTGGATATACATCCAATAAACTGTGAAACTCAGACCCAATAAAAACATGTTTTTCGAGAGATGGATACACCCCTACCTGGGTCCTAACTCTGCTCCAGCCCCACTTGCTTCCTGGGCGGGGTTCAGACTTGAGGGTAGAATTTGGACAGGAAGGGGATCTTAACACTTCTGTACCAAATGAGAATTTTGCTTCTGTCACTCCCAGAGAATAGGAGGGACCTTCCGAGTCCCTCAGTAGCTGATGGAAGAGAGCCAGGCACTGACAAAAGACCAAGCCATCGTATCCTTCACGTGAGGTGCCAGCAGGTTTTCAGCCTCGCGGCACAGAGGATCTCCTGTTATTTGGGACGAGACCCGGATGGAGCAACTCCTCCCTGGGCTTCATCAGCAGGTGGCCGTAGTAGGGGCGGGAGAGGAGAAAAAAGAAGTTCCCCTCCTGAGCAGTGAGGCACTAACAGTGGGAATTAAGAGAATTTCCCAGGGAATAAGCCTCTCTGTTGAAAGCAAAAGAATACAGCCCCTGGCCTGGGAGGATGTCAGGGTGAAATCAGCAGGTGCTATCTTTCCATGAAAAAACCTGCTGAAAAGTTAAGAGAATAAGGAAAATTGAGGAAACGAAGAAGGCGACGCAGCGTCTCTCCATGTGGAAATGTTGAACATATCCGGTGCCCACACAAGCGATATGGTTTGGTAGCCCCTGGGTTGAAAAGTGATACTTACTAATGCTAACTCAGAGGATCTAACACTCAGAGGATCTGTTCTCAAGAGCAGAGATCGAGCCACAGAAACTGGGGCCCATGCTACGTCCTCTGAACACAAGGGAACCAAGATGTTGCTATCTTTCCTCAAGCATCCTGAGCAGTGCCATTCCATGGTGCCTGTGGGTCAGAATCATCAGGAGACCCCCTACACCCTCCTCCCTCATCAACTCTTAAGTCCTGATTTGGTTTTGTATTTAAATATATTATACAAGCGATCGTCACACGCATTGAAATATTCATAGGAGCAAAACAAAAAGCAAATGCATGTGTATTCACAGCTTCTTCCTCTCAGGTACCCTGTAAGGAAGATTGTGCCTCTGTCTGCTTGGTCTGGGGGTCTTTTGTCATGCTCCATTATATGCATATATAAAAGTGTAGAAAGTGATGCAGAAGTGGAATGATCTCCAGAAAACAATAGAAAGCAATTTTTATAATATATAGGAAGAAAATAATTGTGAGATGGATAGAAGAATGGATCCAGCAGAGCAGGGGCAGGGATCAGAAAAAAGGCAAACATTCCATGTAGTTAGAGACGATTTGAGGAGAGATCCCCTCTTCAAATTTAGATTTAGAAAGAGAGGTAAAAGGAGAATCCTAAGGGGTTCCACGGTGCAAAGGCTGGGGGAATAGGGTGCATGAGCAGAATCCAGATGGAAGAGCCTGGGAAGGAGTTACGCTTTCCGATAATAATTTGAATTGAATTTTCATATATCTTGGCAAAAAAGGGTATTTTTTTTTTTTGTGGACACATATGTAACCTCTACTTAAAAACAATTTTAGAAATTGGAATTTTTAAAGTTGAAACTGGAACAAAAACAAATGCAATTGCTTTACGATCCCTGGCAGATACGTATAAATGAGGACTGATAATAGAATAATGGTTGTTTTCGAAATAAATAAGGAAAGGTTGACTGATTCAATTAACGTTGTTGGGAAAATAGCCTCTTTGGGACCAAAAAAAAAAATGAGATTTCTAATCTCCCATAATACGCAAAATGAAATTTGATGTTTAAGGGATAAAAGGAAATGAGCAGGTTGGCTGTAAAGGGAGATCATCTGGGTTTCGATAGCAGCTTTGACAAACAGGGCTCTGTGGCCAGGAGCATGTCACTGCCTCTCTAAGACCACCCAGCTGTTACGTGAGTACAATAAAAGTTGCTAAGTCACTGAACGGTTATGGATATAAATATATGAAAGGAAAAAAAAAACCCTGTTAAATACGAGGGAAAAAACCATGTATGTAAAAAGCGTTAGGGGTGCCCTGGTGGCTCAGTCAGGTAGGCTTCTGACTCTTGATTTCGGCTCACGTCATGATCTCACAGTTGTGAGATCAAGCCCCACATTGGGGTCCGTGCTGGGTGTGGAGCCCCCTTAAGATTCTCTCTCTCCCTCTGCCCCTCCTTGGCTCAAATTAAAAAAATAATGAAATCAAAATAAAATTTGAAAATATTTTTTAATCTTCAGATGGGAAAGTTCTTCTGAGTGATGTGAAAACCCAAGGCCAGAAGAGAAAAGAGCAACACATTTTAATATGTGATTTTTTTTAAGTCGGCCCGATAGAGAACTATCAAGAAATTTAAAGATGTACGAAAAAAAATCTTGAAACATATGATTGATGCTAACATTTTCAATATAAAAAGGACTCAGAAAAGTTTAACAACTCAGTGCCAATTACAAAAACAGAGCTACAAGTAGATAATATACATATATCAAAAAACCAGCCTCCCTGGCGATCATTTATATAAATAAAAAATCCGATAAACAAGATGGTTTGGTGATGATTGGGGTAAGAGCACATACCTATACACAGTAGAGGCGTATAATTCTCAAACATGGGCGATTAATTTGGTAAAATCTACCGAAATTTTTGAACCACTGAACCCAGAAAATGCAGTTCTAGATATTTATATTACAGAACTACACCTGTCCAAATGTGTGCCCAATTTTTTATTGCAGCATTATTTATATAAAAGATGATTGCTCTCATCTGATGTACATCGATCTTATTCTGATATTGCTTCTTATTTAAACTATTCCTTTGGTCATAGCCACAAAAGAAAGATGGGAATATGTTCAGACAAGCTGAGATTTTAGGAAACACTACAAAATAGCACATGTGTTTATAGCCACATCCATCCTAAGTGAGAAAATGCTTCGTATAGGAGAACAACCTGCAGAAAGAATAGCCATAATAATGTGCTATTATAAAGGATTAGATAAATAAACAATGGGCCCTCCATTTTATAGAATACTGTAATAGCCATTAAATTCACTTGGGTAAAGAATATTCACCTGCATCCAGACTCATGTTAAATAGGAATAGATTGTTCTGAATTTTTGCCAGTAGTTTGTTAGCCTTAAAAAATAAAACTGTTAGGGGCACCTGGGTGGCTCAGTCGGTTGGGCGTCCCACTTCAGCTCAGGTCACGATCTCGCGGTTCGTGAGTTCGAGCCCCGCATCAGACTCTGGGCTGATGGCTCGGAGCCTGGAGCCTGCTTCCGATTCTGTGTCTCCCTCTCTCTCTGCCCCTTCCCCGTTCATGCTCTGTCTCTCTCTGTCTCAAAAATAAATAAAACGTTAAAAAAAATTTTTTTAAAATAAAACTGCTAAATTTTTGCCAGCAATCGATGGGTTTGTTTGGGAATAGCACAGAATTGCAATCAGGCACAGCAAGGTATAGCAAAACAGTAGACAAGTTCGGAAAAAAAAAGAGGAAATGTTCTTTTATAGAGAAAAGTGGGAGAGTGGGGTTGCTGGGGAGGGTAGCTGTTATAAACAAAAAGTCCATTGGAGTAAACTAGGAGGTCAAAGTATAGTGGCTTCCCATTGGCTGAATTGTGACTGTCTCTCACTGGCTGGACTATTGCCAATAGTAAAGTAATATTGGCTCGCAAGGCCCATGTCTTCCGGTTGGATTCGCAACTGACTTTGATTGGTAGGGCTGGCAAGGCAGGAGTGTTCCCCCTGCCCAACCTCCTGACTCCATTTTATTGAGGTTTCTTTTTATTAATTTTCACAAGTTGGTTTGAAAACCCATGTTACTGATCACATTATTGATTGTGATAACTAGCTTATAAACAATGTGTACTAAAATGTTCCAACTGTCATTTTATTTAAATAGCAAATATATTTATGGGAATCTAGAATAAATAAATAATGCAAAACAAAGGGGAAAGGCAGGCTTTAAAATGATGATGTCAGCCTAACACCAGTTCTGTGTTGTTATGTACTGTCTAATCTGACTGCATCACACCATCCAATATAATTGGCTTTTAAGGGAATTGGGGGTAATTTTTCCCATCCTGATTTTAATAACTTTATCACCTGGTATCACTTTGCTAAGAAGTAAGAAGCATATTTGAATGGCTGAATGCTGGTAAAAACAAAAGACAACAACAATGACAACAACAACAAAGCATTAGCTGTGGTCGTTAAGGATGAACATAGCCTGGTGCTACGTTAATTAACCAGATGCAGTAAGACGTATGAATACCTAGAATTACTTTGTTTTTTATTGACACACTGAGCAGCCTCTCTAGTGACTGATACTATTCTGTCCTCTAGTGGTTCGAATTGAAAATCCCTGCCTACATACATTCCGGGAAAATTGCTATCAGGTGGAAACTTTGTGAAATTCTCCCCTTAAAAGGAAAACAAACCAAAAATGAAAAACAGCCTGGAAAACTTGATGTATATACATCATCAAATAATCAGAGCGGAAATAACTTGATCTCACTGTAATTCAGATTTCCATTGTTTTGCCCATTACGTCATTCAAAAGTTTTCAGAACTACAACATTTCAACTCGATTTTAAGCATTCACAACCAACGGTGGAATTCAATAGAGTCTTCTCCATGCCATTTTCTAAAGAGTACCATATCTTCAAGCCTTAAGAAAGTAACATTTTTCAAAGGCAGGAAAAAGGAACCATGTAACATACCCAAACACAAATAAAGCTGACAAAGTCTTAGTATTCTAAGTACTTTTTGTACACTATTTCCTTGAAGACTCTAGGATCTTTGCCACTTTAGCTCAGTAGGTTTCATCTAGTTCACACACACACACACACACACACACACACACACAAGCACACATGTGTGAATGACACAGAATAGATTCTGGATCAGTGAACCCAGATTCTCCCAGTGCTCCACACGTTTCAGCCAAGGTTATTTGTTGACCATCTGCACAGTCAGATGGCCATGACTACATCCCCTATTCTCCAGCACCTTCTTTCTGCAGGTTGTTCTCCTATACGAAGCATTTTCTCACTTAGGATGGATGTGGCTAAAAACACGTGTGCTATTTTGTAGTGCTTCCTAAAATCTCAGCTTGTCTGAACATATTTCCATCTTTCTTTTGTGGATATGACCAAAGGAATAGTTTAAATAAGAAGCAATATCAGAATAAGATCGATGTACATCAGATGAGAGCTCCCCAGGTCTGTGACTCAGGCTGTGCTGTTTTATTATGCATAGTCTCCTTTTCTAGCTCTTGTCTCTAAAAGCATATGCAACTGTTTACTGGGCCATGTTCCCAAAACTGTTACAATAAAAACGGGGTCTTATCATTCTTTGACTTATTTCAGCCAAAATCCAGTCAACAGCTTTGGGAGTATGGACAAGGAGGCTGGGGAGAAGGAAAGTATAATCACTATTGACTCATCTACTTTATCTTATTACATGGGGAAAGTGTAAGACTCAGAAATCAAAATATTCTTTAAATCAAAATTCAGTCATCAACCAGAAATTTGCTCTGTGTGAATTTTAATTTAAAAAAGTCAGCATTGGGGCGCCTGGGTGGCTCAGTCGGTTAAGCGTCCAACTTCAGCTCAGGTCACGATCTCGCGGTCCGTGAGTTCGAGCCCTGCATCAAGCTCTGGGCTGAGGGCTCAGAGCCTGGAGCCTGCTTCCGATTCTGTGTCTCCCTCTCTCTCTGCCCCTCCCCCATTCATGCTCTGTCTCTCTCTGTCCCCAAAATAAATAAACATTAAAAATAAATAAATAAATAAATAAATAAATAAGTCAGCATTAACTCATAATTTACAATCCTTGCAAATTTTACTTCTCCACCAGGCTTAAAGTTTACCCCATTTTTTTCTGTCATCCCCTCTGCCTACATGCATACACCTTCTTTGAGCTAATAATTACAAATGTACCTCAAGAAATATCTTACATTCTGTATGTATCAACACCAACCTTGGAAGGTCACCTTGTTTTAGTTCAAGGAAAAAGATAAACATAGGGTTCTTCACCCTTGGGTGCTGGATCTCCTGCCCAGGGCACAGGTGAGCACGCCCAGCATGCCCTTGGTCTCCTGGATCCATTCTTCCTACCTCTTCGCCCAAAATGTTCCCTCCTGTCCAGTATAAAAGCCCAGTGGTTTGCTTTAGCCCCGTTCCAGTTCTGCTTCCCTTTCTATACAATATATCATCCTTAGCACACAGGGAAAACAATCAATCACACAAATGCAGGATTTTCTTTAGAAAGAGTCCCTGAGATAAGAAATACAGTGAATGAATTTTCCCCTGTTAGTAATTTGTTTCTGTTGCTGTCTAATAAGCTTTTTTCCCCTTTGTATTTTTTTATGTGCATGTGTTTTGTTTTTTGTATTTTGTTTTTGTTTTTGTTTTTTTTGAGAGAGAGAGAGAGAGCACGTGCACAAGCGGGGAAGGGGCAAGAGAGAGGAAGACACAGAATCCCAAGCAGGCTCCAGGCTCTGAGCTGTCAGCATAGAACCTGACGCGGGGCTTGAACTCATGAGCTGTGAGATCATGACCTGAGCCAAAGTCAGATGCTTAACCAACAGAACCAGTGAGGTGCCCCCTCTTTCAATAAATCTTTTACCTCTGCATGATTTTGGTCATTTGGAAATTATTGGTTCACTGAATTATATCGTCCATCCAAATGTTGACACATTTCATTTTATAATTTTTAATGTTTTTTTTTTTTTGAGAGAGACAGAGACAGGAGCGACAGCAACGCAAGATGGCAGCCACCACGGGCTCGGGAGTAAAAGTCCCTCGCAACTTTCGACTGTTGGAAGAACTGGAAGAAGGCCAGAAAGGAGTAGGAGATGGCACAGTTAGCTGGGGTCTAGAAGATGACGAAGACATGACACTTACAAGATGGACAGGGATGATAATTGGGCCTCCGAGAACAATTTATGAAAACCAAATATACAGCCTTAAAATAGAATGTGGACCTAAATACCCAGAAGCACCCCCCTTTGTAAGATTTGTAACAAAAATTAATATTAATGGAGTGGTGGACCCAAGAGCCATATCAGTGCTAGCAAAATGGCAGAATTCATATAGCATCAAAGTCGTCCTGCAAGAGCTCCGGCACCTAATGATGTCTAAAGAAAACATGAAACTCCCTCAGCAGGGGCGCCTGGGTGGCGCAGTCGGTTAAGCGTCCGACTTCAGCCAGGTCACGATCTCGCGGTCCGTGAGTTCGAGCCCCGCGTCAGGCTCTGGGCTGATGGCTTGGAGCCTGGAGCCTGTTTCCGGTTCTGTGTCTCCCTCTCTCTCTGCCCCTCCCCCGTTCATGCTCTGTCTCTCTCTGTCCCAAAAATAAATAAAAACGTTGAAAAAAAAATTAAAAAAAAAAAAAAGAAACTCCCTCAGCCGCCCGAAGGACAGTGTTACAGCAATTAATCAAAAAGAAAAACCACAGGCCCTCCCCCTACCCCCCTCCCATTCGATTTAAGCAGTCTTCATTTTCCACAGTAGTAAGTTTTCTAGATACGTCTTGTAGACCTCAAAGTACTGGAAAGGAAGCTCCCATTCAAAGGCAATTTATCTTAAGATACTGGAAACGATACTAATTTTTTTGTCCATCTAAAATATATAAGTTGTGCTATAACAAATCATCCTGTCAAGTGTAACCACTGTCCACATAGTTGAACTTCGGGGATCAAGAAAGTATATTTAAATTGATTCCCATCATAACTGGTGGGGCACATCTAACTCAACTGTGAAAAGACACATCACACAATCACCTTGCTGCTGATAACATGGCCTGGGGTCTCTGCCTTCCCCCTTTCTCCTCCCCCTGCCTCCCTGCCTGCCTCCCTCCCTCCCTCCTTCCCTCCCTGCAACAGCCCTTCAGCTTGGGTTGGCTTGCTAGAGTAGGTGTGAAGGTTTCAGGTCACAGCCTGTGGGACTACTGCTGGGTGTGTGTGGGTGCTCCAGCTGCACCCCTGCTTTTTTTAAGTCTTAAATGATGCCCCCCACCACACCCCCCACCAAGCCATTGTCCCTTCTTAACTTTCCACCACCACCCTTGGCCGAAGCATAGATTGTAACCCCCTCTGCTCCCCTCTGAAATTGGCCTTTGGTGAGGAATTCAGGGCTCTCCCCATATCTTCTCCCCCACCTTAATTGAGGGGTGCTGCTTTTTCCTTCCTCCTGCTCAACTCCCTTTTTGTACCATCACCACCCAACACTTTCCACCGTACTTCCTTGCTTTGGCCAGAAGCCATCAGGTAACGTTGGAAAGAGTCTCTGACTTCCCTCGTTTAGTTTTGGAACCACATTTACTCACTCTCCACCAGCCTGGGAATGAATATTGGGTCCCCAGCCCTGCCACCCTCTGCTGTCATCATCAGCTGATGCGGTTTTTTAGCTCAGGTTCTGATAAAGTGAAAAGAACAGTCACCAGGGGTACTCACACCTGCCAGCTCTCAAAGTTCTTGGTGGTTAAACTTGGAGAAGGCCACAGAAGACACTTGTAAGCACACACGATCCCTCTGAATGAATTTTCTTTTCCTGTAATTGCTTTTGCTTTTAAAAATTGAAAAAGTTTTACACAGGGTTCTCATGTGGTCATCTTGCAATCCATTTGGGTCTAGTTTGGAATGTGGCAACTGGAACAAAAAGAACCTTGAATTCGGGTGCACACTTTGGTTTTGGTGCTGCTGTTTCTCACGGTCCTCAGCAGGGACTGAAAAAGAACTCGGTGTGCACAGCGGATCCCCGAAATTGGCGGGCTTGGCTTCCTGGCAAATTGCTGCGTTTTTCCACTTTTCTGTTCAGGACCACTAAATGCTGAGATGTGGATGCATACCGAAATAAAAGCGATTCATTGTGTTCTAAAAAAAAAAAAGAGAGAGAGAGACAGAGACAGAGTGCAAGTGGGGGAGGGGCAGAGAGAGAGGGAGACACAGAATCTGAAGCAGGTTCCAGGCTCTGAGCTGTCAGCCCCGAGCCCGACACGGGGCTCAAAGCCACAAACCATGAGACCATTACGTGAGCAGAAGTCGGACACTTAACCAACTGAGCCACCCAGGCACCCCTGTGCATGTTATTATAACTAATTACTTACTGCAAATAAATCAAGAGTATCAGGATCTTGGCAAGAGTGGCAGTGATTAGGCACTGTAGATGAACTGACATGCCTTTGAAGGCCACTACTTGTAGATGCTGAAGATACTCTGGGAGATTTTTCTAGTAGTCGGCACATGTTCTCTGAGTTTTCAAAGCATGAAGGGAGGCCGGTCTGTGTGCTATATCTTTGGTGCTACATCTTTGGAGCTTCTCAAGTGGTGGTGACATTCTTGGAGTTGTCAAAATATCTATTTATTTTATTTATTTTAGAGAGAGAGAGAGAGAGAGAGAGAGAAGGGGAGAGGGGCGGGGGGAAGAGAGAGAGAGAGAGAGGGAGGGAGGGAGTGAGAGAGAGAGAGAGAGAGAAAGAGAACCTCAAGCTGGCTCCACACTCAGCACGGAGCCCGACACCGGGCTTGATCCCAAGACCCTGGGATTATGACCTGAGCAGAAATCAAGAGTCAGATGCTCAACTGACTGAGCCACCCAAGAGCCCCAATCTATTTTTGCCTTTAAGTGAGTTCAATCCTCATCTTCAAATAGAGACAATAATAGACTTAAAGCTTTCTTAGAGCTAGAATATTTTGATCTAGAGTTTCTGTCAGGTCCCCGGAGACTCTCCCTCCTCCCAGGAACTTAATGCGTCTATGGGTCCTGAACAAAAATGACTCACTGAGATTTGACCCCAGAATCAGTCTGGGAAATACAGGTATTTCCTGTTTCTAGTGTAGGTCTCTCCTAGAAAAAAACATCTCCTCTCTTCAGTGTGTGTTTGCATCGGCTTAGATATAGAAATTGAGCACATCGCTTTTGATCACTTTTGAGAAATTCCATGTGTTTTTACAGAACAAAGTTGTTATACATTATAATGAGAATATTGTTCTATAAAATATAAATAACATGCGCAAGCTAAAACCCATAAAAATAAATTTAAACCTGTCAGACTGATCGCTGAACAGAATTCCTATTTCTCTGATTAAGGCCACTATTGTTGATTCCAAGCTTCCGTTTGCAGTTTTTTGAGCAACTTCTAAAATGCATGACCACCTGGACTTGTACGAATCATTTGTTGTTGTTTTACGAGAGCTTACTTCTCTTCCTTTTTCCCTTAGTTTGTTTTTTTTTTACCAGTTTGTTAATGAAGAGGAAGCACCTGCTGATTTCCACTGTGACAATTTCTTACACACAGAGATGGTAACCCATGTTTCCCTCGAAGTAATACCTTATTTCTCTCCCCCCACTTCACAAACAAGCGTGTAAAGATAATTTCTATACATGGTATCCCTAATTCTCGTTCTTGTGTTTTCTCTTCCACCTACTCCTATCTGGCCTCTGCCCCATTAATTCCACTAAAGCAAAACCATGCTAAGGCCACCAGCCCCATCTGTTTGCAGGTCCATGGGGACAGTTCATCCACACCTGCCCTACAAAGCACCACCCTGACCCGTATTCCCTTCATGGTCAAGTCTTGTCCCCATGTGTCCTTCCAACTGCACTGGCCACTCTGCCTCAATGCCCTTCCCAGACTCTCCTCTGCCTGACCTTTAAACATTGAAGGTCTGCAAGACTACAACTCATTGTCCATTCTACTTATACGTGACCACATTCATTCCCATGCCTCGTTCCCAGATACTCAGTAAGGAATCCCAAACTGACACCTCCCTCATGGCATTTTTGTAAATTCCAGACCCACATTCCCAACTGCAGGTAAGACTTCAGCACTCACGTGTCTCCCAGGCGCCTTAGAAAGGATATCTAATATCACTCTTCCTTGCCAACATCCTTTGTACCTAAAGCTTCTTGTGTAAGAACATCATTTTCCTTGGCTTCCCTTTGTAATTTTTAACATAATTGAAATAAAATAAACATTAGTACTGTTTTTTATGTCTCTTTCCCTATAAGGCTGAGTTTCAACACAGCAGAAACTGTATGTGCTTTATTGACCTCTAGATTTTGTTTTTCATTTTTTAAAAAGATTTTACTTCTTTCAAATATAATTTATTGTCAAATTGGCTAACATACAGCGTGTAAAGTGTGCTCTTGGTCTCCGGGGTAGATTCCCGTGGTTCATCACTTACATACAACACCCAGTGCTCATCCCATCAAGCGCCCTCCTCGATGCCCATCACCCATTTCCCCCTCTTCCCCACCCCCACCCCCATCAACCCTCAGAATGTTCTCTGCATTTAGGGTCCCTTTTGGTTTGCCTGCCTCCCTTTCTGTTTGTAACTATTTTCCCCCTTTCCTTCCCCCATGGTCTTCTGTTAAGTTTCTCAAGATCGACATATGAGTGAAAACATGATATCTGTCCTTCTCTGAGTGACTTATTTCACTCAGCATAATACCTTCCAATTCCATCCATGTTGGTGCAAATGGCATGACTTCATTCTTTCTCATTGTCAAGTAGTATTCCATCATATATATATATATACATATATATATACATATATATATATATGTATATATATATATATACCGCATTTTCTTTATCCATTCATCTGCTGATGGACATTTAGGCTTTTCCCGTAATTTGGCTTTTTAAGTAATATCTACACCTCCAATTTATAAACCGGAAATCAAGAGTTGCACGCCTTACAGACTAAGCCAGCCAGGCGCCCCTTTCATTTTTTAAAAAGTGAGGTCCATGCCCAACGTGGAGCTTGAGCTCACAACCCTGAGATCAAGAGTTGCAGCTCTACTGACTGAGCCATCCAGGCACCCCAGGTGACCTCTAGTTCCTTGACCACAATTACACATTTGTCATTTAGATACTCCCGTTTTGACATATACTCTGAATGGAATGAATGAGTAAATAAATTTTACCATCTGTTCCTCAATATCATTTACAATGATGTGGATTTTGATTTTAGAACAAACATTCGAGAAGTTCTCTTTGATAAGTATGTAACATATAAAGCAAAATGCAAATTTAATAACACGGAAAGGTAAATATGTTTTGTAAATTTTAATGCAACTTAAAGATGAACATTTCACTGTATATAACCTCTGAATTCTATAAATACGATAGATGCAAGAAGGAATACATATAAATACATAAATAAATAAATAAATAAATAAATAAATAAATAACTTTTTTAAAAAAGGGAAACCAAGCAACAGAGAAGTCATCTCTTAGAGACTAACAATCCTGAAGCTGAATTTTTTAAAGCATCTTCTTCATACTATTCACAAAATATTTGTTGAGTTAAATTCAATGAATTCTCTACTAAAGCAGGAATGAGTCTCTTGAAGTGAGCAGGCATAGTGCAGGGGTGATGTGGCACGTCAGGCAGTGAGAATCACTTCAAGGTGACCCCAGGTCTCCATCCTTGATGGCCAAGCTGTCTTGCAAGGTCGCCGAGGAGGACAAGGCTCTCATGATTTCCAGCCTGACAATTTCCCAGGCGCAGTCACTGTATCCCTCGTCCTCCAGGTAGACGCGGATGTCCTGGAAGTACCTCTTGATGGCCAGGGCAGGGCCGTGCATCCCCGGGGCGCGCTCTCCCTCGCCCGTGGCCTGCAGCAAGCAGGCGTCCAGGGCTTCCAGCTGCCGGTGGAGGCCAGAGCGGAGTCCGTGCAGCGGCGCGGGGCTCCAGGCCGCCGAGGAGCGCTCCGTGTGCAACAGGTTGAAGGTCTGCTGGAGCAGCTCCCGCAGGACGGCGGCGGCGGCCTGGGCCTCCCGGAGCTGGCCGCCCTCCAGCATCTCCCGGGGGAAGCGGAAGTCTTTTCTGGCCCGCAGGCACAAGAAAGGGGACAGTCTCCGCATCTGGCCCAGGAGCACCAAGTTGTCCCTGCTAACCTGCGCGTGGCTCCCAGGCAGGGCACAGCCCAGAGAGCCTCCAGGGCGGCAGGTGAGCAGCGCCAAGGCGGTCAGCAGAGGGCGCAGGAGAGCCATGGGGAAGCCGAGGGGGCTGCTGGCAGGGCTGAGCTGGGCGGCTGGGGGACCTCGGGGCCCAGGTTCTCTGAGGACCAACTCGAAGCATGGCTCTTAAATAGGGAACGCGGACAATTTCATTTTCTGAACATCCTCGCCACTTCTACTTCCTTTTTTTTGTTTTCATTTATGCATTCTCCTTATTGTGTAAGAAGATGTCATCAATCTAAAATACTACGTTGGCAATGGAAGCTTTATTTCCCAATAAACTTCTGATATGTCCATCCCAATGGACACTTATCAACCAAACGAGAAACGTCTTTGTCCTAAAGACTGGAGTGATGTAGGCATGTAGGTACTCATGCACACACCTGCTCACATATATGTTTTCATATATGAACATTGCTCTTTGTATTAGAAAGAAACTTTGGCCTTGATCGTGGACGAGGTTTTTACCCTCTTTACTTCATACAGAGACAGGATCCTTCATTCCTATGGGTTTTTGTATCTTGCTAGGTTCTGACCAGACGATGTATGGTAAATAAGCTGTTTAGAACCAGGACTGGGTTTTAATTACTGTTGTATTCACATGAGAGGCTTGTGGTGATAAGTGAATGAGTTTCTTGGATGTTTCTCTTCATTCTAGAAATAATTGATGCAGGTCCATGCAGTTATGCTTCACTGGAGCCTCAGG
The DNA here is from genome assembly GCF_027475565.1 of Acinonyx jubatus. Taxonomy (NCBI): domain Eukaryota; kingdom Metazoa; phylum Chordata; class Mammalia; order Carnivora; family Felidae; genus Acinonyx; species Acinonyx jubatus. Next base: position 47,947,122 of record NC_069391.1, read on the forward strand.
GTCAAGACTAATAATACAGACACTATCCTTCTGCCATTTTGTAACCCGTCTACAGTGCTCCTCAGGCTGTGCCAGTGTCCCCAGCAGGAAGCCCGGTTCTGGTCTGGGACATGTAGCTGTGAAGATTCTAATCCCAGATCATTTTATTTTCTCAGCAACCCCTCACTCGCAAGGTTGTTATCCCCTCTACTAACATGTTCCTCTGGAGTGACTGAGTGTCCTCAACCCAGCCTCTCCTGGACTCACTCCCTGAGGGCAGGCTCACCTTGTCCTGAGGACATTAGAATTCCCCTGCTGTGGAGGCGCTGGTTTCTTTGTCAGCAAAAGAGTTAATGCCCCTTATTCCTTCCCTCCACCCCTGGAGTGTTTGTGTGAGGGACCCTAGCTCTCAGTGTTGACCTCCTCCTCTCCTGAGCAGGTATCAAAGTGTCAACAGCTCTCAGATGCCAAGGGCAAAAGTTTGTTTCCTCTAAGGAGGGGAGTGGCCCAACTGTAATCATTTCACCTTTAGTAAGCAAATACTTTTATTTTGCCACCATAGCTTTTATTGTTCAATCTTTTACTTCAATCATTGAACACTAGTTAGACTCAAAACTTCTGAGCTGGGCTCAGGGGACTCACTGATGATGTCTCTCAGTGGAATCTTTCAGCACAGAAACTAGCGATTCTCAGGTGTTCATTCAGTCTAGGTATTTCTGTTTAGTTTCTTAGTCTGTTCCTCCCTCTCATGCTCAGAATGAAGGGGGTGAGGCCGAGGCTGTTATGTCAGAGAGAAATGTCTTTTTTCCTTTATTTATTCGTGATCTTTCATTTTAAAATAAATGAAGATAACAACAAAAAGAATTCTAATAACTTAGTTTTTACACAGTGGTGACATAGTCTGTCTTCCTCCTCCTGCGTCGTGTTCTACATCATCCTGAGGTTAATACAAAGGGAAGTTAAAGAAAGGCCAAGGGGCTGCCCCATTTTTCTCTATCATTTTCAGAACATCAGTTGTGTTGTTTCCCATTTCAACTTTCCTAGAAAGCAAAACATGACAGTTCTGCATGGGCAAAAACAAACAAACAAACAAACAAACACCTCACAAAGGTTAAGTCCAAATGTCACGAAAGTGAAAGAAGTGACCTTTCTGCTGACAAAATGTAAGTGAGCACGATTCGGTGCAGCAGAACCGGGGACTGGGAGTTCTGGCAGAGAGAACGAAGGCCACCCTGAGTTCCCCCAAATCAGCAAAAGAGCTGTGTCAGCCAGAGGCTCAGAGAAGACCAACTCCTGGATCCATGGATGGCCCTCAGCTCTGCAAGACCAGCCACCTGATTTTACTTTCACTTAATCCACATATGATCAGCTCTGAGGAGAGACGACAGGGGTCGCATCAACCAGCTCACAAGAGACTGGCAAGCAGACCCCACCTGCTAACCCCGTGTGGAAGGATCAGGATCGCAGATATTTGCCTTGCCCGAGCACGCTACCTCGTTAAGAAAGCCACTCACTCAATGGCAGTATTGCCCTGAGAAAGGGAATTGGATGGTCCTAAAAGATTCTGTTCTTCATCTGCATAATAATAAGGATGATGATGTTTTATGATGATAACACCGGGGTTGATTGGATGCTAACTATTCTAAGATCTTTGAAATTATGAATTCAGTCTTCTCAATGGACCCGTTGGGATCACAGTCGTTTATACAACGGTTTAGAGAGAATATACATCTGGAGGAATAAATTATCCTGATGGGAGGAAAGATCCAAGGTCAAAACCGTAAGGAGAATTGAGATAATGACTTGTCTGGAAGCACCTCTTAAGGGAATGAAGGATAGAAATGGACATTGGAATTCAGAACCAGGAAAGGCTAGGGCATGAAATCAGTATGGCAGGGAGGGTAGGGTGATCAAGGATTCCAAATTCCACTTCAGGTGCCAAAGGGTTGTTGTCTATGTTTTGGATGGCAACAGGGGCTGTGGTATGAGTCACCTAAATGGACTGACTTGACATTCTAAGGACAAGTTGACAAAATCCCTTTTAAATAGTCATAAGGCTATTTTTCTGCCAGTTGAGACAGAAGTTTGCATCTGGCACTGGAGTAGCCCCCCCTCCCTTCCAATACCCTGCAGGCTGCTGTGATGTCATTGCCACCCCTGCTGGGGACACTGCTATTGGCCACGTCCACACAGGAGAAGTCTGTGCTCCCAATGTCCACTTGAATCTTCTCAGGGTCCAGAACTGAAGAATCTGGAGAGCCTGGCCTCAATGCTGCCCTTTGGTGTTGTTCCACCCCCTGAGGACATGTCACTGATCCCACGGACCCTTTTACATTTCTCTTCTCCTTCCATGTTCCCCAGTGGCTGCGGACTTTCGACACCTTTACGTTTTCAGATGTGCAGCTGTGGTTTTTTGAAGAAACGAGCCTCCTGCACCTGTAATCAGAACGGAGTCATGCCCAAACACAGGCACGGATGAGCACCTGGGTGTAGATGTGTGGGCAGGGTTCCCGAGTTTTGTGTTTCTGTGCTGGACTGGGCATCTGGGGGCCTTGACCTCCGCAGCCCAGCAATCAGCCGGCAGAGGGTGGAGCTATGGCCCGATGCACACTCTGACTTCTGAAGCTGGAGAACGTTGGCTGCTTCCGCTGCTGCTGCAAGTGATCTTGCCAAGCCCATCAGTGGGCACCTGGCAACAGGCCCTGCCTCCTCCGTGTCCCCTGTCAGGTTAGCAGAAGTGCCTGGGGATGGAAAGTTGGCAGGTGGGGCTCAATCCCCTGGCCAGCGCCTCTGGCCCTGCAGCTAAGTTCTCCAAAACTTTTGAATATTTAATATTTTGAATATTTGAGTCCTTTAAGTCGTAGCTTCAAGGGACAATTTCAGGAAGAAGTCGAATTTCTGCATGCATCCCAAACCCTTCCCCCAGTTTTGGTCGCTGCCCCAGTAGCACATGGCCACCAGGGGGCGGTCTTCCCTGAAAGGAGCTTCGTTCTCCCACCCTTCAACGGGATCCCGCTTTCTGTTTCCTTTTAGCCTCAGTTGCTATTACATCACATTCAATGGAAATTAAAAGAAAGTCTCTCTTGCAGGTGTTTCTGCAAAACCTAGACGTTTCATTTGGTTTTTGCTTTCTACTTGTGATGTGCTGCTCTTAAGGGAAACTTTAAGCTGAGACCCCAACGGAACAGAAATAGGCTGACAGGTCAAGGGAGTGAGCGACCACGGTGTGTGGGAACTTCCCTCTGGGACAGGGAGGAAACCCATAGGGCAGGGGAAAGTGTCCTGGAATGCTGGGGGAGGGGCAGGTGCCAGAATATTAAAGAAACATCATGTTCTTCTGAACTTCCACCTAGATGTTTATTCTCGACGCTCAGATATTAACACAAGCCACCGTTTCATCACTGAATATAAATACGACACTTTTTCGAAATGAGGAATGAATCAGTCAGCCATCTCTAGAATTCACGATAGAATTCTGGTTTTTTAGGCTGCCTCCTTTGAAGGTCAGTTAGTGCAAGGAAGGACAGGAAAGCTTGCTAAGAATTGTGTAGAAAGAGACAAACACTATTCTCATATATAGCTGTCTGAAGAAAACTAGGAAAATACAGGCCATGTTTTTAGTCATTACTCTCAAGAAGATGCAATGCTCGGTGCCTTTCATGTGCATGACTTCATGCATAATATTCTACTATCATAAGGTTTTTTTTAATGTTTATTTATTTTTGAGAGAGAAAGAGAGACAGAGTGTGAACAGGGGAGGGGAAGAGAGAGGGAGGGAGACACAGAATCCGAAGCAGGTTCCAGGCTCTGAGCTGTCAGCACAGAGCCCAACGTGAGGCTCGAACTCACACACCGCGAGATCATGACCTGAGCTGAAGTCAGACTCTTAACCAACTGAGCCACCCAGGCGCCCCCATAATATTCCACTATAATTACGCCTGAATTATATACGACGCTCTTGTGCTCTATGGATTTTCCTTCTTCGTGTTGTATTTTCAGCTGATTTTAACTAAATTTTTCTTTGCCTTAAGCATTAACAAAGAGAATGCCTGACCCAGCTTCCCACTTTCATTTTAAGAAAATCTGTCTGTCTTTATGTCCATAATAATTTTGCTATTTTGGGATCCACCAATGATTGTGGTAGTTACAAAATTAGGGAAAATTACCGGTGAGTAACATAAGAGCCTTGCTGATATACAAGGTAGTAATAACTAAGGATAAACCATTGAAAGTAATTAAGTAAATCATGAATCAAAATAAATGCAATATTAAACACATTAACATGCCAGTGCATCGATTTCATGAAATCACCCAGAGGAAACCATATGGCATAAAAGGCACAATGACGCACAGAAAAACTACCCCACAACATTTTCCAGATCCCACGCTGTCTTCTCCACTTCAGAGGCACTAACTTCTCTTATTAAGGCTTCCATCCACTCCGGTGTGGTTTCTGCTTATTAATTCCACCAAGCCAGCTCTCATGAAGGTCACCGATGGTATCTATTTTTCTGACGTAGCAGGCAATTAAATCCACATCGTCCATGAATCCACTGACACTCTTCTAAGCATAATGTGTTTCCTCAAATACGCTCCTCACCATCCTCTCTTGTTATCCTTCTACTGAATGGTCAGTATACTTGTGTATCCTTTGTGTCTCTTCTCTCTCCTCCCTTGAATGCTTGAGGATCCTTAGAATCCAGTTTATGTCTTTTTCTCACACTACACTGTCTCCCCCCATGTCCACCTCTGTTTCTGGCTTCCCATTGTCACATATGGACCGCTAGGCATGGCGTTACTTGTAAAATGCAAGCTCACTTGTCCTCTAACAATGGTAATTTGCACTCTGATGTCTCCCAGTCAACTGTAGAGATGGGCAGCTTTTATTTTTATTTCTTGACATACTTCGTTCTAGCACCAGGTGAGAGAATTCACTTATTTGCCTTCTTCATTATAACATTAAGTATGATTATTGTTTTTATTATTTTTAATGTTTATTTATTTATTTTGAGAGAGAGAGAGAAAGCATGAGCAGGGGAGGGGCACAGAGAGAGGGAGACAAAGGATCCCAAGCAGGCTCCATGCTTCCAGCCCAGAGCCCGACACGGGGTTTCATCTCACAAACCGTGAGATCATGACCTGAGCCCAAATCAAGAGTCAGATGTTTAACTGACTGAGCGACCCAGGTGCTCCTGGTTATTGTTTTTAGATCTATCCCTAGAAAAATGAAAGATAAAGACATTAGAAACTCTATCTGTGGGACGCCTTGGTGGCTCAGTCCCTTAAGCGTCCGACTTTGGCTCAGGTCATGATCTCACAGTTTGCGAATTTTAGCCCCACGTCGGGCTCTGTGCTGACAGCTCGGAGCCTGGAGCCTGCTACGGATTCCGTATCTCCTCTCTCTGCCCCTCCCAGACTTGTGCTCTGTCTCTGACTCTCCAAAATAAATAAATGTTAAAAAAAATTAAAACAAAAAAAAAGAAACTGTATTTGTTAGGTCCTATATCCTCGGGGCAAAGTACAACTTGTCTTATAGGAAGTCAGTTGCTACTTCTGATGTTAACATAATATAATAGGTAAATGCATTTTGCCATCCGTTTTTTTTAATGTTTATTTTTTTTTTTTGAAGGAGAGAGAGACAGAGTGTGAGTGGAGGAGGGGAGAGAGAGAGAGAGACACAGATTCTGAAGCAGGCTCCAGGCTCCCAGCTATCAGCACAGAGCCCGACACAGGACTCAAACTCACAAACCGCGAGATCATGACCTGAGCCAAAGTTGGACGCTCAACTGACTGAGCCACCCAGACACCCTTTGCCATCCATTTTTAAATCAAGTTACAAAATTAGGCCTGGATTTCTTTTTAAACACACTTCCTATAGTAAAATTGAATAAACAAAAAACAAACACTAAATTGACAAAATATAAACAATACATTTTATTATATTATCACAATGTAAATGTGCACATATTATATGAAAAAATTTGATCTTACAAATAGTTAAATAGATAAATAGATAAATAGACATCAGCATGGTCATTGATAAGTGGCTAGTGCTTGTAGAGTTGACATGATGTCATTTAATACTCCTGAAAACATTGGACAAATTGATTCCATTCATGTCACAGCAGAATGGAGAAATGAGAGTCTTTGACATGGCAGGACAGGTGGAAAGTGTGGTGTGATGAGTCAGTGAGAATCATTTCCATGTTGAACAGGTCTCATTTCTCGCTCCTTAATCTTTTCTGCAAGGCTGTTGATGAATAATACAAGGATCTCATGATTTCTGCTCTGACGATCTCCCAGGCACAAGGGCTGTATTTCTTCTCTTGCAGGTAGAGGGAGAGTCTTTGGAAGTAGTTCCTCAGGATGGAGTCCTCGTTCGTGAGGGGATCCTCTCCCTCCCCCGCCTCCTGCATGACACAGGCTTCCAGGCGGGTCAGCTGCCGATCAAGTCCCGTGCAGAATTCCTCCAGGAGGGTGGTGTTCCAAGCAGCAGACGAGGACGCCTCTGTGCAGAAGAAGTGGAAGATCTTCTGGTTCGTCACGTGCACCACAGAGAGGGCTTGGGCCCTGTGGGACTGGTCTCCACCAAACACGTCCTGGGGGAAGGCGAAATCATTTCTGTCCTTCTGGCAGGAGCTGGCAGGGAGTCTCCTCATTTGTCCCAGGAGCGTCAAGGCCCTCTTGTTCAGCAGGCCGTGGGTCTGAGGCAGGTCACAGCCCAGAGAGCAGACGGAGTTGCAGCCCAGCGCCACCAGGGCCACCAAGAAGGAAGAGGGCAGCGCCATTGGGGATCTTGCAGATGCTGTTGGCCTGGCTGGGGTGGGCGACTCTGTGACCCGTGGCTCTAGGTTCTCTGAACATCTTCCCTTGTGCGTGTGGCTTAAGTAGGGAACATAGTAGTTTTCACTTTCTGAACGTTGTCCTTACTTTCTACTTCTGTTTTTGCTTTCTTTTATGCACCTTCTACTTGGGTTTAGAGCATGGGTTCCACAACCTTTTTTTTTTCATCATTACCTCTTGCCTCCAGAGTTTTGTACCTATTTATCTAACTGAACCTTCTAAGAAAATTTAATAACACAGATACACATTATGTGTAATTATGTACTGTATATTTAACTGTACTTTATCCATAAAATATAAAAAAGGAAATATAAAGTTTACTCTATTTATCCAATGCAGGGTTAAGAATTACTAAAAATTTTTAAAAGTCAAAATTTAAAGCCATTGATGCTTAAGTATGGACCTAAATTTGATTTTTTAAATGTTTGCTTATTTATTTATTTATTTATTTATTTTTTAATATGAAATTTATTGTCAAATTGGTTTCCATACAACACCCAATGCTCATCCCAATTGGTGCCCTCCTCGATACCCATCACCCACCCTTCCCTCCCTCCCACCCCCCATCAACCCACAGTTTATTCTCAGTTTTTAAGAGTCTCTTATGATTTGCCTCCCTCCCTCTCTAACTTTTTTTTCCCCTTCCCCTCCCCCATGGTCTTCTGTTAAGTTTCTCATGATCCCATAAGAGTGAAAACACATGATATCTGTCTTTCTCTGTATGACTTATTTCACTTAGCATAATACTCTCCAGTTCCATCCACGTTGCTACAAATGGCCAGATTTCATTCTTTCTCATTGCCAAGTAGTATTCCATTGTGTATATAAACCAAAACTTTATCCATTCATCAGTTGATGGACATTTAGGCTCTTTCCATAATCTGGCTACTGTTGAAAGTGCTGCTATAAACATTGGGGTACAAGTGCCCCTATGCATCAGTACTCCTGTATCCCTTGGGTAAATTCTTGGCAGTGCTATTGCTGGGTCATAGGGTAGGTCTATTTTTAATTTTTTGAGGAACCTCCACACTGTTTTCCAGAGTGGCTGCACCACTTTGCATTCCCACCAACAGTGTAAGAGGGTTCCCGTTTCTCCACATCCTCGCCAGCATCTATAGGCTCCTGGTTTGTTCATTTTAGCCACTCTGCTGGTGTGAGGTGATATCTCAGTGTGGTTTTGATTTGTATTTCCCTGATGAGGAGCAACGCTGAGCATCTTTTCATGTGCCTGTTGGCCATCAGGATGTCTTCCTTAGAGAAGTGTCTATTCATGTTTCTGCCCATTTCTTCACTGGATTATTTGTTTTTTGGGTGTGGAGTTTGGTGAGTTCGTTATAGATTTTGGATACTAGCCCTTTGTCCGATATGTCATTTGCAAAAATCTTTTCCCATTCCTTGGTTGCCTTTTAGTTTTGGTGATTGTTTCCTTTGCAGTGCTGAAGGTTTTTCTCTTCATGAGGTCCCAATAGTTCATTTTTTGCTTTTAATTCTCTTGCCTTTGGGGATGTGTCAAGTAAGAAGTTGCTGTGGCTGAGGTCAGAGAGGTTTTTTCCCTGCTTTCTCCTCTAGGGTTTTGATAGTTTCCTGTCTCACATTCAGGTCTTTCATCCATTTTGAGCTTATTTTTGTGAATGGTGTGAGAAAGTGGTCTAGTTTCAACCTGCTGCATGTTGCTGTCCAGTTCTCCCAGCACCATTTGTTAAGGAGACTGTCTTTTTTCCATTGGATATTCTTTCCTGCTTTGTCAAAGATTAGCTGGCCATACATTTGTGGGTCCAATTCTGGAGTCTCTATTCTATTCCAGACCTAAATTTAATTTGTGACTTATAACTTATTTACTTATATAGATTTTATATAAAGTACATAAGTAAATTAAAATTTCTATAAAGACATACCTATTTCAATGTACTTAAATATTTAAAATAATTCCAAATTGCTAAAAGCAACAAAAAATTTTAATTATTCACTTAAATTATTCCCTGATTTATTTTCAGTGTACTGAATGTTAATGTTGCCTCATGACAAAATAATTTTTTTCAGTTTATTTATTTATTTGGGAGAGCACAAGCAGAAGAGGGGCAGAGAGAAGGAGAGACAAAATCCAAAGCAGGCTCCACGCCATCAGCACAGAGCCCGACATGGGACTCAAACTCATAAACCATGAGATCATGACCTAAGCCGAGATGAAGAGTCAGACGCTTAACCGACTGAGCCACCCAGGCGCCCTAACAAAATAATTTCTAACTTAACCTGCTGCTACATACTCTTGAAGATATTGTCACAATATTTTTCTGTTTCCAACTAGATAATTGCTGATGTGTTGAATGAGTTTTGTAGAATTAAATCATAAAATATAATATATTTGTATTTAATTCCCAAAGCCCACATCACATCGAGGCTCAGACAAAAGCAACATGCACAAGACAGCCAATAGCAGCTCACAAGTGAGCAAAGGCCACCCATCCCAGAATGACTTTGAGATCCAAGAAACAATGGAGAGAAACTCCTCCAGTCACAGAGACGGGTTAGCCCCAGGTTGTCACACTGATCGTGCAGATGTTTTGTGTATATTCCACAAATCCAATGTCCGTGCTTCTCGTATGATACCCAAGAAAATCCAATGAGAGAAAATAAATATTAAGGAATAATGTTTTGTTAGACTGGCCCAATGTTGAGCTTTGGAGTGCCACAGACCACGGCAATATTTCAGGCTGGTTCACAACCCTAGGAACTTACTGTTATACCCTTGGAAGCAATTGTAACAACTATCCCACCTGGTGTGGCAATGCTGATAATGGGGGAGACTATTCATATACAGAACCGGGGAGTATGTGAAGTCTCGATATCTTGCACTCAATTTTGCTGTGAAGCTAACGGCTCTTGGGGGCTCAGTTGGTTGATCATCTGACTTCAGCTCAGGTCATGATCTCACGATTCATGAGTTCAAGCCCCACATCAGACTCTCTGCTGTCAGCACAGAGCCTGCTTCAGATCCTCTGTCCCCAGTCTCTCTCTGCCCCTCCCTTATGTGCTCACTCTCTCTCTCAAAAAAAAAAAAAAAAAAAAAAAAAAAAGAGAACACTTGTGTTTTTTCAAAACTATATCCCAGGTAAGGAAATTGGCTTATTATGTTATTGGAGTCAGTTCTTTCCAGGAAAGAGCCATTTTTCTCTGTAGAAAATATTCCTGCCTGGGAACAGACTTCTGTAGACCACAAGCCAGGTCTCCAGACCCGGTCACTATCTTTGTCCATCTTGGCCAGTAGGTGGCACTCTTCCTTTGTAAATATTTTAACAGACCCCTGGCTAAAATGATCCTGCTTTCCCTTTCCTTTTTCCCTACAGCTAGTGACATCATTGCAGGAGGAACATTCCCTCATGGCCAAAACTAGTCACGAGAAGAAAAAGAAGAGAACAAGAACTCTCCTATGAGAGGTTCCAAAAACCTAGAACTTTCACACAACTCTTGATTTCAGTTAGTGACTTTTGTACTTGGCCGGAAACCACAGCGGAAAAGGAAGCAGCTGTGTGAATGGGCAGGGCAGGTTCAGGAGGAGAGACTGAGGAGAGCAGAGCTCGCTGGGGGTTTCTACACTGGGGCAGAAGGAAACACTGTGAGATGCACGTGAAGAATGAGATCTGGGGAAGCGGGAGGAAAGGGGAACGTGCTAGTGTCAGAATACATAGTGCACGTGTATATACATAGTATCTATGTGTGCATAGTATATTAGTATGTATATAATTACATTGATGAGCCACTTGTTCCCAATTCTGTTTTTTTAGACTCTCAGCATTTTGCAGTCAGTTACAGAGAGAGGGCTAGGAGAAGTTACTTATGCTCTTACAGACCTCTATGAATAAATAAGAACATGATGGTAAGCCTTCATTCAGTGGAAAATACTCCGCTAAGCGCTTCTAAATGTTCTAACGTGACCACCCTGCTAAGGGACACAGGAAAGTTAGAGGGGCTTGCAGTTGTGTCTTTCCTGTCCCCCGAGTGGAAGAGGAGAGAGGGCTGGACTTCCCTTCCCCCGGTGGGGGCAGGGGGAGGCTCTAGGAAAATCATTTCCCTGCAGAGCAGGCCTTTGTTGAGGGGAACAGAAGACCGAGAGGATTCCCAGCCAGTGATTTCTCTTTCCTTTCCTCTGCTGGAAGCACCAGGAGTTTGTTTTCTCATCTTCACAGTGAGAACCTGGTGAAGGTTTCTCCCGAGGTAACACTCACAAAAGCGTGTGGCCCCCAAAGACAGGATACCTTGCAGTTTTTCGATCTCAAGCTCATCCATATGGACCTGCCAGTAATTCTTCCATTTCAGCTTCAGTGTTTCTACCAATACGAGCTTCAGCTGTGCTTTAAACTCTTGCATTTCTGCTCCCAGTCATCCAGGGTCTCTGTCTGCATCCCCCTCTTTCTGCAGAGCTAAGGGCGGCAGCTGGCACCTCGACCCCAATTCTCTGATGGATCTAAGAAGAGTTGTTGCTTTTCAGTTTGTTTGGCACTTGTGTTGTAGTTGATGGAAGGTCAAGGCTGACGACCAGCCCAGCTGATTACATGTTGGATGGGAACCAGAACGTCCGCCAATACATGAATACGTATGTCACATCGTTAGAGGTACAGTGTCTCCCAGGGAAAGAGGCCCGAGAGATAATCACTGAAGAAGAACATTGGAGCACACTTTTGAACAATTTAACTCGATACATTCTAAGACGAAAGCAGAAATAAAGTCAGTGAAATGACTAAATACCTGGGAATGTGACTTCATGTATTAAAGAGAATCATTTTGGGGTCTCCTTCCTTCCTCCTTACTAATTGTTACAAATTTGAATATGCAGACAACGATCACGTGATTTGCACTCCGGCATCTTTCTAGAGGCACAATCACTCCATTGCTTCTCTTGAGACTGAGATGAAGTCCCCGGATGGAACTTTTGTCCTCTAGTGAAAGGTTCTTGCAGGAGTGTCCGGGTGTGTGCATTTGAGGCAGGTGTCCCGGGTTCCGGCTGTCCCTGGAGCCCCGTGCAGTTTGTCCAGCAGGATCGGGTTCCAGGCAGCAGATGGCACTTTGTGAGGAACTTGGAAGGTCTGCCGGAGCAGCTTCTGGGGACAGAGGTGGCCTGGGCCTCCTGCAACCGGCAGCCACCCACCCTCTCCCCGGGGGAGATGCCCCTCAGTCAGGAGAACTGGGACGTCCTCCTGATCTGTGTCAGAAGCAGTAGGTCTTCCTATGAAGCCGCCCATGGCCGGGAGGCAGGTCAGAGCCCAGAAAGGAGATGCGGCCACAGGGATCCAGCAGGAGGCCTGCAGAGGGGGTGCGCGCTGGGCACCTGAGGGGTCTGGTGGCCTGGGTGACGAGCAAGGGGGGCGTCTTGGGCCCTAGTTCCTCTCAAGTTCTTTCTCACGTGTCTTTTAATACAAAACCGTTTTCATTTTCTGAATGTTCCTGTATACGTTTTATTCTTCTTAAGTTTGTTTCCTTTCTTTATGTAAGCCTTAGATTAGAGTAGATTAGATTAGGAAACATTAACCCTATGAATTATTCATTTCACTATTTCATTGAAGTTTAATTTGCCCCAGTACTTCAAATGTTTCAGCGTAAAGGGATCCAAAGCTCTCAAATGACGGAAATCTTTTGTGTTACGATCAAAAGTAGGTAGGTGTTGTTCTCCTTGCTCAGGACATACTTTTACCTCCGAGCCTGAGCTCTGTTGTTGTGATTTTTATTTTTTGCGCATCAGTCAAGGTGCCTGGTCCCTTTGGGTCAGCGTGCCCATAGCCCTGTGTGTGACACCTGGCTCCCCTCGCTCACTCTCTCTTTCTCTGTAACTGGCCGCCAGGAGTCAGCTCATCATAGTTCCAGCTTTGAGCAAAATTTTATTGGAGGGTGGCTGCTTTTGTCCCCCAAATAATCAACTGTCCACGACCCAAGCTTGTTTCTGTGACCAATTCCTTCTCTTTCTGTCAGGTGCTCAAGAGTCAGATTTTTCCATAGCTTCCAGGGGACACAAACGTTCTGCACTTCATGTGTGTAGGGGGCACTGGTGTGGGTAAACTATCCTTTTTTTTTTTTTTGTAACCATAAATAGCAACAGGAATTTTATTTTGCTAAATGTTGATTTTTATGTGGATGTCAGTCTATTAACCTGTGGAGTCCTTCTCATGCTCTCAGTTTCTGAGGCCGCAAGGGACTCAGTGTTGATTTTCCTGCCGCTGGAGGCTTGCACTGAAGTAACTAATAAGGGTTCCTGGGTTAGTGAGTCAGTTCTTTTCTCCTGAGCTATTTGGTTCATCGTGATCCATCTCACAGCCAAGATGTGGGGCAGGGAGGCCACATACTAGAGAAACTAACCCCTTTCTTTACTAGCTTGGAGTTTTTTTAATTGTATATGTTCTTTTTAATTTAGTAATTTTATAGGCACGGGTGGACTTCTCTTCTGAGTTCCTTTCTACTTCATCTTGAGGTCAGTACCAAAAGAGGGAAACAAGAATGCAAACAGGAAGGGCCCCTACCATTATTTCCCATCAGTTTTGATACAGCATCTTTTTCTTTCTCCACTCAGCTTTCCTAGAAAGCTGTCACGGCATTGGGATGCACCGAGGCACCAGGAAATCAAAGGCAAATCTGACCGTGACGGCCGTGGAAACACTAGGGTGGCTCCCAGGTGAGGGGAAGCCAGCGGGAGCCCTTGGCTTCTGCTACCACCTTCCACCTGCTCACTGTGGTGCCTGCTTGCGAATTCCACCCAGCCCTCGCTAAGGTCAGTTCCATCTGCTTCCCCACATACTGGATGGTTTCCGTCCACAGAACAGCTTCCTGACCTTCCGCATAGTACGCATCAAAATGATAATAGATTATCACGGTAAGGAATGAAAGGTGCCATGCTTTAAAATAAGCACAACATTAAGCATATGAACATGATTTGCCAATACATCCTGTCCATGTATCTGTCCAGAGACACACATAGCGCAAAACGGAGAACTCTGCATGAAAAAAAAAAAAAAAAAAAACCTTCACGTAATTCCCAATCCCCATTCTATTCTCCTGTTGCATTTCAGCAGGCACATCTCTCACAACTATTTGCTCCTTATACCTGAACTTCTCTTCTCTTATTCACGCATTCCCTCCCACCCTCCAATATGGTTTCTGTGACTTCTTCCAAACCAGCTCTCACCAAAGCTTCAATGCCCCCTTCATCCCAGTGCGGCGGGCACTTTACCTCCACATTTTACAATGATGCAATTCTTTGAAGCCATTTCAGTCCTTGAAATAGACTTTTACCGATATTCTCTTTTACCCTACTACCTCATGGCCATTCTGTCTCTGTTTCTGTTGTGGCTCTTTTCTCCCTTTACCATCTGAAGTTTCGAGGAATCGATCTGAAGTTCTTTGCTCATGCTCTCCTCTTCCCGTGTGACCGCTTCTGTTTTAAGGCTTTCAGTTAATGGAGTTGCTTGTAAATTGCAGACTCAAATATCCATTTTCCAAAGAATATTCGCACTTGGAAGTCCACCAGTCAATTATAGGAGATATCTACGGCTTTGGTTTCTGTTTCCTGGCATGCTTTCCTGCAGATTCTGCTGAGAGAACTCCATTTTTCCCCTTCTCCTCATTATACCGTTTAATATAACTGATGTAAATTCAGTGTGATTATTGTCTTTAGGTTGCTTTCTCCACAAAAATCACTGGTGCAAAAGCAGAACTGGATTTGTTATGTCCACCCCATCCTGACAGCCGCATACAGACTGGCTTAGAGAAAGTCTATTTTTAATGTATAACGTGAATAACTAATGAGTAAGTGAATTGCACAATCCATTCTTTCATCAGAGTTGTTTCTTTTTAAATAATAAACAGGGGCGCCTGGGTGGCTCAGTCGGTTGAGGGGCCGACTTCGGCTCAGGTCACGATCTCGCGGTCTGTGAGTTCGAGCCCCACGTCGGGCTCTGTGCTGACAGCTCAGAGCCTGGAGCCTGTTTCGGATTCTGTGTCTCCCTCTCTCTGACCCTCCCCCATTTCATGCTCTATCTCTCTCTGTCTCAAAAATAAATAAACGTTAAAAAAAAATAATAAAGAAAGACAAGAATTTTTCTATAGAAAATATTTAATAAAGAAAAGAATAAATTGAATAAATATAAAGAATATATTTTTTCTCTTAACCACAAAGTGAAAGTACACTTAATATTATTCAAATATAATTTAAATCTTGTAAATAGTTAAGTAAATAAATAAATTGTGAAATAGATACATAAATAGATCAGCAAGGTCATCGGAAAGTGACTAGTGCTTGTAGAGTTGACATGATGTACTTAATACTCCTGAAACTATGGACAGATTGATGCCATTCATGTCACAGCAGAATGGAGAAATGAGAGTCTTTGACATGGCAGAACACGTGGATAGTGTGATACGATTAGTCAGGGAGAATCATTTCCATGTTGAACAGGTCTCATTTCTCGCTCCTTAATCTTTTCTGCAAGGCTGTTGATGAATAATACAAGGATCTCATGATTTCTGCTCTGACGATCTCCCAGGCACAAGGGCTGTATTTCTTCTCTTGCAGGTAGAGGGAGAGTCTTTGGAAGTAGTTCCTCAGGATGGAGTCCTCGTTCGTGAGGGGAGCCTCTCCCTCCCCCGCCTCCTGCACGACACAGGCTTCCAGGCGGGTCAGCTGCCGATCAAGTCCCGTGCAGAATTCCTCCAGGAGGGTGGTGTTCCAAGCAGCAGACGAGGACGCCTCTGTGCAGAAGAAGTGGAAGATCTTCTGGTTCGTCACGTGCACCACAGAGAGGGCTTGGGCCTTGTGGGACTGGTCTCCACCAAACACGTCCTGGGGGAAGGCGAAGTCATTTCTGTCCTTCTGGCAGGAGCTGGCAGGGAGTCTCCTCATTTGTCCCAGGAGCGTCAAGGCCCTCCTGTTCAGCAGGCCGTGGGTCTGAGGCAGGTCACAGCCCAGAGAGCAGACGGAGTTGCAGCCCAGCGCCACCAGGGCCACCAAGAAGGAACAGGGCAGCGCCATTGGGGATCTTGCAGATGCTGTTGGCCTGGCTGGGGTGGGCCTGTGACCCGTGGCTCTAGGTTCTCTGAACATCTTCCCTTGTGCGCACCTCCTAAATGGGAACACATGAGTACCATTTTCTGAATCTCCTCTTACTTCCTACTTTTGTTTTCTGGTTTTCATTTTACATTCTCCAAATGGGTTTAGAGCAGTGCTTCTCAACCGTTTTATTTAATTATTGCCCCCTTTCCCCTGACCCCTGAGCCCTTTTAGATTTTTTTTGCTAATTGAACCCCTCATGAAATTTTAATGACACAGTTATACTCTATATCTATTTATGTACTCTCTCTCTATCTATCCTTTATACATGGAAAAAGAGAGTGCCAAACTTCTTTTTTTATCCAAGGCAGGGTTAAAATTGATAAAAATTTTAAGCTAAACGTAAATTTAAAGTTATTAACATTTTATTTATCTCTATAGCTAAGTTTGCAGAGCAAAGTTTAACATATTTACGTGTATAAATAGTAATGTATTAAGTTACATATTCAAATTAATAATTATACAAAGACAATAATAATATACATGTAATGATATACTTAAAACGATTTTAAGAACTTCTAAAAACAATTGAAAAATTACAGTATTGTCTTAACATGTATTTTTAGGTCTTGACTTTTAATTTTGCTTCATATCAAAAAACAATTTTTAATTTCACTAGCAGCTAGATATTCATCAAGATATTCTCAACATCGATTTCTTTTCAGCAATGGACATAATTATAAATGAGTTGAATAACTTTAGTAGAATTAAATGATCAAATAGAAACTACTTGCATTTAGTTTTAGAGCCCAGTTCACGCTAAGGCTCCAACGTAAGCACCGTGGCGTCTTCTAAGTAAGGGAAGCCCACCTCTCCCAACACAGCTTTGAAATCTAGCAAATGATGGAGGGAGAGTCCTCTGGTGATCCATCTACTGGATGTAAGTTTTATTGCTCTTAACATGCATACATTTTGTATAACGTCCATGAACTCAGCATCAATACTTCACATGAGATACCCAAGAAACACCGAGAAGATACAAGGTGATGAGATAATAAATCCTAAGGAATAAGATTTGGTTGAATAGGGTTGATTTGAAGAGCAACGAACCATTGTAATACGTAAGATTTGTTCACTCCCCAAGAGCTAATTTTTGCACCGTTTGTAATGATATGGCCTACGAAAATAGGCAAGTAAGAAAACGTATTCACAGGCGCCTGGGTGGCTCAGTTGGTTAAGCGTCTGACTCTTGGTTTCAGCGCAGGTCATGATCTCACATTTTGTGAGTTTGAGCCCCTCGTCGGGCTCTGCGCTGACAGTGCAGAGCCTGCTTGGGACTCTCTCTTTCTCCCTGTCTCTCTATTCCTCCCCGCTTGTGCTCCCTCTCTCTCTCAAAAGAGATAATCTTAAAAAACATATATATTCAATTTGAATTTTCTTTTATATTTGCATTTAATTTCAAATTTCCCAGAGGACTTTCAGAAGTCCCAAACCAGATCTATTCTTAAAAAAAAAGAAAAGAAAAGAAAAGAAAGTTGTTTGTCCTAAATTCAGAAGTTTGTAAATATTGATTATTATCATGTGAAGAACCTTCTCTGAGCTCCCATCCTTAACTCTTTGGATTTTGCATAGGAAGTTACCCGGCCTAAGCCCTCCATAGACCAACTCTTTAAATGGAAGCTGTGTACCCATCTTGGACACACCAGCCCTTAGTCACGGACTCTGTTACATTCATTCTGTTGTCCTCAGCACCGGGCCCTGAATACCGGCTCAGTAAGTCACTTTTACTGCAGGCGTCTCACTGATTTTCCCCTCCTACCAGAAGGCATTCGTGAATGACCATGCTAGTTTGCTTCATCAGGGCCATAGGTGCTGAGCAAGATTGTAGAGACAATGGCTGAAATTTCTGCTCTAGTCTCCTGCTACCCACGTGGCCTACTGAGATTATTGCTGAAGCCACTGGGATTTTATTTGCTTTCCTGCACACAGGGCTCTGGGACTCAGGCTGCCAAAACAGCACTATTTTCAGCCTTTGCCCAGCACGAGGAAGAACCCCCAGGTGTGGCCTCATCTCAAATCGCCCCTCAACGTGGTCATCACAGAAAACTAACCAGCCTGGCGTCCTGCACAGAACAACACATCGAAACTCCAACTCTCCCGGACCCCAGAGCTCACAGTCACCTGACCCTTGATCCCCGGACTTGGTGGTCCGAAGCGCCAACGATCAAGCCTTCACCCTGAGTTTCTCTGGAGACAACTCAGAAAGAACATGAACCATTAGCTGCATGCTCCTATCTCCGTCTATTTCTTTGGGAGAGTACGCTCCGTTTCAGTTTGATACGTAGAATTCGGGGAGGGCAGGGTGGGTAATAATCAGAGCTTCCCTTCCCGTCAGAAAGCAAGGCTTTGGCTTCCTAATTCTAGGCGCCCTGTCCTTGCCTGCCAACCTGCCTCCTCACTCTTGTCACTCGGCACGGCTGTGTTCTATCTTCTAAATGGTGGGCATGGAGCCTTTAAGGAGCCGCTATGGTCAGACTGTTTGGATGTTATCTGTTGAAGTCCTAACTCCAAAGTAATGGATTAGGTGGTGGGGCCTTTGGAAGGTAGTGCAAGAACAAGAGTATAGCCCTCATGATGGAATTGGGGCCTTTATAAGAGACACCCCACTCTTGGATTTCCAGCCTGTAGAACTGTGACCGATAAATTACTGCTTTTTTAAAAAATTTTTTTAATATTTATATTTTGAGAGAGAAAGAGACACAGACAGGGGTGAGTGGGAGAGAGACTGAGAGAGAGGGAGACACAGAATCTGAAGCAGGCTCCAGGCTCTGAGCTGTCAGCGCAGAGCCCGACACGGGGCTCAAACTCACAAACCACGAGATCATGACCTGAGCCAAAGTCAGACGCCCAACTGGCTCAGCCACCCAAGCACCCCAATAAATTACTGCTTTGTACAAGCTACCCAGGGTATGCTATTTTTTTAAGGCAGCCCAAACAGATTGAGCCCTGACCTGCTCTGTTTTCTCCTTAGAATACCTCCCTCCAGGGGTCTGTAAAATACTTAAGGGGAGAGACATCATCTTAGCCGGCTGTTTTTCTAGGCACCCAGTCTGGTCCACATCATTTCCAGAGCACAATCAATATTCATGAGGAAAACAAGCATGGTAATTAAGGGAGAAAGAATATTACCAACAGAGGCTACAGAGATATGAATCATGTGATTTGCAAGGACAATAGATCTGAAGATCTTATATGAATTCCTCACGGTCCTACAGGGAACTTATAATGGAATAGCCTGTGAGGCATTTAAAAACAAAACAATACAAGAAGAAGAAGACGAAGCAGAAGAAGAAGAAGAGAAGAATGAAAGAAATAAAAGAAAGAAAGAAAGAAAGAAAGAAAGAAAGAAAGAAAGAGAAATAAACATTTCTGTGTGTGGAAATTTCCTTCAAGTTTGTATTTTCAGTATTTAGAATATTAAGACGAGAATCACGGGCCTGGTCATCAATGGAAGACTCACTCTCCTCTTTTATTTCAGGGAGCCTCAAGTACCTGCAAGGAGCTACCTCATCATACCTTGCTCACCTCCCTCACATAATGATAACTGAATTTTACAAAGTGTTCCAAGACCTCATCTCCACACTTTCCAACATCGGCCTCTGGCAATCGATTGCAATGCTTCTTTCAGTGGATCAATGATGCTGTCAAGTCTAAAGAGTGACATCCATTGGACTGAATCTCCCCCCGGTTTAAACTGTGGAGTCAGACTTTGGGTCAGTCGTTTTGAGCTTTGCAAGAAAAAGTGTGCTGCCAACATACTGGCTATTGTTCCCCTTGAGAAAAGCATCAGTACAGGGGTGCCTTAGTGGCTCAGTCGGTTAAGCAGCTGACTTCGGCTCAGGGCATGATCTTGCAGTCCGTGAGTTCGAGCCCTGCATCAGGCTCTGTGCTGACAGCTCGGAGCCTGGAGCCTGGTTTAGATTCTGTGTCTCCTTGTCTCTGACCCTCCCCCATTCGTGCTCTGTCTCTCTCTGTCTCAAAAATAAGTAAACGTAAAGAAAAAAAAAACATCAGTACAAATAATGTAACAGTGAAAACTCACTTTCACTGAACTCCTCTCTTCCACAGTCACCAGAGTAGAGTCTGTTTCCCAGTGGACGCACTTGATATTGACACTTAGGCAGCCCATGAGAATACATTCGGACCAGACAAATGGTGGTGGAAGTGATACTGTCCTGTGGGGTCTAGCCTTGACCCTTGAAAACCTCCCATGTGATCTTCCATATTGTTTCCCTTTACAACTAACTGGAATAGACTCAAGCATCTCACACCCATTTGGAGTCCTGTGCTGAATATGGTCAAGTCACAGAATGGAAGGGCCTCGTGTCCTTGAGTCACTGTTTGAAGATGAGCCAACCAGAAGAGACATCTGAGCAGGAACTCCTGCACGGTTCTCTTCTAGTTTTCTATAGATCTGGTACAACAGCTGGCATTCACTTACTGACAAATGTCTTTCAGAAAATACTATCCCCAAACACCTCTCCACTTAAAATTTGGACTTTACATTTTGGAAATCGCAAATACGCCCCAAACCTTGATCAGATTTTAAAATTACATCACAAGATCATTTACTTGTGGAAATAGATCATGCTCTTCTCCTAAACATGTCTTCTATACTTTTTTTTTTTAAGTTCATGATTTTGGAGACCCTAGGTGGCTCAGTGGATGAAGCCTCCCACTCTTGGTCTCAGCTCAGGTCATGGTATCAGACTTGACTTCCAGGTCCCCCTCTGGCTCCGTGTGGGCAGGGCAGAGCTTACCTGAGATTCTCTCTCTCTCCTATTCTCTGTGCCCCTCCCCTGCTCCCGCTGTCTCTGTCTCTCTCAAAATAAATAGATAAACTTAATTTTTTTTTTAAGTTCACGGTTTTGGTTTCAGATATTTCTCACCTGCTACCCAGGTAGAGCGACTGTGTGTCTTTTCCTTCATATACAGATGGATGCTTTAGAAATACTTCTAGGCCACAATTCCCAAACACGGGCCGGGTTGTCTTCTTCCGGGGGCTCCAGGTGTTCCAGGCTGCGATCCAGGCTAGACAGGAGGGTAAGGAGGTGGGCGTCGCCCCTAGCAGCGCGGCTGTCGTCCGTGCTGAAGAGGCTGAGATCTGCTGGAGCATCTGATGGTGGAAACAGGTGGTTTGTGCCTCCTGCGCTTGGGCGATACAGCCTCTTTCCCAAGGAAGTCTGAAACAGGAGGTTCTGTCATTCAGGCATGTGTGAGAGGGGCTCCTTTTCAACTGTCTCAAAAGTAGGAGGATGTCCCTGTTTCTTGGGCTCTGGAGCCAAGGCAGGTCTCCAGCAAGGGAGCAGGCAGGGATGCTGCAGAGCAAGGCCAACCACAGATCTGGGCCATTGACGATTTCGGTGGTTCTCCAGGCGGCCGGCAGGTGGCGCTCGGCCGTCCTTTTCGGAAGTGGCTTTAGGGCAAAGAAGCTGTGACTTTGAAACAGAGGGGAGCGTCGGGGCAGCTTCTGGGCAGCTTCGGGGGACTCCAGGCTGAGCCCTTCCAAGAGCGCCAGGGCAAAGCGAGGGCTGAGGCGCTCTCGGCGCCAACTGTGTGCTGCTTTTATAGTCCCCGCAAAGCCCTGCTTCTCCCCGCCCTTAGCGCCTGGCGGGCACCTCCTCTGTGCTTCCTCCGCCAGGAACATCCTCCACGGGGAGGGAGGCGTGGACCTTGAGTTTTCTGGGCTCCCTGTGTCCCGAACTCTCCTTTTGCGCCGAGAGTGCAGCCGGGCCATTTTTTGCAACAATCGTTTCCTAAACGAACTGGAGGCTCCGAACCCACGTGAGCGCGTTGAATCGCCCTGTCAGCCTAGGGTAGCGTGTGAGCCTGAGTCCGCGGCCGAGACCGGCTGGGACAGGATTGGGGGCTAAGAGGGTACGGAGGACAGGGCCGGAAGGCAGGAAGATGGGAGGGTGGGAGGAGGGGGCAATGGAGAGACGGGATGAGCGGACAGTGGGACGTTAGCGCGATGGGACGACGGGGTGATCAGGCGTCGGAATCAAGGGACGACGGGACTGTGGGACGATGGGACGATGGGACGATGGGGTGATGGGACGATGGGCGTTGGGACGATGGGACGATGGGCGATGGACCGAAGGAACGATGGGCGATGGGGCGATGGGACGATGGGGCGATGGGCGTTGGGACGATGGGCGATGGACGGAAGGAACGATGGGCGATGGGGCGATGGGCGATGGGACGATGGGGCGATGGGACGATGGGACGATGGGCGATGGCGATGGGGCTTTGGGACGATGGGGCAATGGGACAATGGGACGATGGGGCGATGGGGCTTTGGGACGATGGGGCAATGGGACGATGGGACGATGGGGCGATGGGACGATGGGCGATGGCGATGGGGCTTTGGGACGATGGGACGAAGGGAAGATGGGACGATGGAGCGATGGGGCGATGGAACGATGGGACGATGGGGCGATGGAAAGTTGGGACGATGGGACGATGGGCAATGGACGATGGGGCTTTGGGACGATGGGACGATGGGACGATGGGACGATGGGAAGATGGGACGAAGGGACGATGGGGCGATGGGACGGTGGGGCGATGGGAACATGGGACGATGGGGCGATGGGACGATGGGGCGATGGAAAGTTGGGGCGATGGGGCTTTGGGACGATGGGAGGATGGGACGATGGGAAGATGGGACGAAGGGACGATGGGGCGATGGAGCGATGGGACGATGGGACGGTGGAGCGATGGGGCGATAGGACGGTGGGATGGTGCGGCGGTGGGGCGATAGGACGGTGGGATGGTGCGGCGGCGGTGGGGCGATGGGAACATGGGACGATGGGGCGATGGGACGATGGGACGATGGGACGGTGGGACGATGGGGCGATGGGACGATGGGCGATGGCGATGGGGCTTTGGGACGATGGGACAATGGGAGGATGGGACGATGGGAAGATGGACGAAGGGACGATGGGAAGATGGAGCCATGGGACGGTGGGGCGGTGGGATGGTGCGGCGGTGGGGCGATGGGAACATGGGACGATGGGGCGATGGGACGGCGGGACGATGGGACGATGGGGCTATGGGACGATGGGCGATGGGAACATGGGACGATGGGGAGATGGGGCGATGGGATGATGGGGCGATGGGACGGTGGGACGGTGCGGCGGTGGGGCGATGGGAACATGGGACGATGGGGAGATGGGGCGATGGAAAGTTGGGACGATGGGCAATTTTGCGATGGGGCTTTGGGACGATGGGAGGATGGGACGATGGGAAGATGGGACGATGGGACGGTGGAGCGATGGGGCGGTGGGATGGTGCGGCGGTGGGGCGATGGGAACATGGGACGATGGGGCGATGGGGCGATGGAAAGTTGGGACGATGGGCAATGGGGGCTTTGGGACGATGGGACGATGGGAAGATGAGAACATGGGGCGATGGAACGGTGGGCGGTGGGGTGATGGGACGGTGGGATGATGGGGCGATGGGACGATGGGCGATGGCGATGGGGCGATGGGACTATGGGCGATGGCGATGGGGCTTTGGGATGATGGGGCGATGGGACGATGGGACGATGGGAAGATGGGACGAAGGGACGATGGAGGGATGGGACGGTGGAGCGGTGGGACGGTGCGGCGGTGGGGCGATGGGAACATGGGACGATGGGCCCATGGGAGGATGGGCGATGGGACAATGGAGCGATGGGACGATGGGACGATGGACGGTGGAGCGATGGGACGATGGGACGATGGGACGATGGGGCGATGAGACACGCCTGGACCAAAGCACGGATACAGTCGTGGGAGAAAGTCGCGCGCCGCCAGAATCTGGATGCTCTCTGTGAGGAAGTCGGGCGCCCAGTAGCATTCTGCTGACTTCTAGCAACAGTGGCCAGCCTCGGAATCAAGGGACGACGGGACTGTGGGACGATGGGACGATGAGACGATGGGACGATGGGCGATGGGGCTATGGGACGATGGGGCGATGGGGCGATGGGACGATGGGGCGGTGAGACGGTGGGACGATGGGCAATGGGGCTTTGGGACGATGGGGCGACGGGGCGATGGAATGATAGGATGATGGGCGATGGGATGGTGGGGCGATGGGAAGATGGGGCAATGGGACTATGGGATGATGGGAGATGGGGCGATGGGGCGATGGGAGGTGCCTGGACCAAAGCACGGATATAGTCGTGGGAGCCAGTCGCGCGCCGCCAGCATCTGGATGCTCTCTGTCAGAAGTCGGGCGCCCAGTAGCTTTCTGCTGACTTCTGGCAACATTGGCCAGCGTCGGAATCAAGGGACGACGGGACTGTGGGACGATTGGGCGATGGAGCGATGGGGCGATGGGACGATGGGACTATGGGGCGATGGGACTATGGGGCGATGGGGCGATGGGACGATGGGGCGATGGGGCGATGGGACGCTCCTGGACCAAAGCGCTGATACAGTCGTGGGAGCCAGTCCCGTGCCGCCAGCATCTGGATGCTCTTTGTGAGGAAGTGTGGCGCCCACTAGCGTTCTGCTGACTTCTAAGCAACATTGGCCACCTGGAAGTCGGTGCGCAGGCGTGAACAGATTGCACTTTGCAAAAGAGGAATTGAGAATCTCGCACAGCACTGTCGTCAACTGGGTCACCATGACGTATTTGATAGTAAATATTACATTAAAATATTAGACATAAGATATTAAACATTCTCATATTAAGATATTCAACCGCTATTTTCGTGAACTTTTTGCAGTGGGATTGAATGCATATTTACCGCAAAACCACAATTGAATATAACTTTACTCTTCCACCATTGATGGAAACAAACTCAATATAGTGGAGATTACTTCTTCTTTTCAGTTGGTAGAACTGTCCGTTTGACAATTTCTTGTGTCTCCCTGACAAATTTCATGTCATTTTTATTTAACTCCTGGTTAATGAAACATCTCTCCCAGTATTCCAACTGGACTCTATGGTTAAAGAGGAAGGGTGGTGTTGTGCACAAGCATTCAGCACATTTAGCAGGTGAGATCTTTGTATTTTCTTTGGCAAGAAATTCCTAGACTGAATGGAATTTGCCAAAATTTCATATGCACTGTGGCTCCTTTGAAGACTCAGGAACTTGCACGTGCAAGGTCAGTTCTCCTCTGTATTTAACATGTTGATATTTTGTACCTCATGGATGTTCTGCATTAGCTTACATTTTAAAGTATTGCATTAAGGTATTTATCTTGATTACTTAGATTTGGTGCCTCTTTAAATTTAGTACTGAATGTCCCATTTCTCATCACCCTCTCCTTCATAATTTTTAAAACTGGTTTCCTCGTTTCTACAAATGTTGTCTTCTCCACTGTGCCTTCAAAACTATCACCGGAAGTGGTCTGAAGGTGAGTGAGACTGAGGGAAGGATCTCTGACCGCTTTATACTATTCACAGAGCAGCCATTTCTGTCAGACAACTTTCAAGAGGCTGGTTCCCCGCAAAGACCTTCTTTGCGCTGTGAGATCTCTCTCCTTTATGTTCCAGGTACTGACCCCAGAGGGGAAACTTGGGCTCTGCTCCTTCACAGTCCTGCAGACACTGCCCTCTCCAGGAGTGTCAAGGGTGAGGGGAGGGGCTCCCCATGCACACCCCTGAGGGTGTTAAGGGAGATGCACTGAAAGCTTGAGCTGGTTTGGGTGAGTGTGGACTCTACCCAGCATTGGATGTCCTACTAGCCCTGCAGGCAGCGACCATTTACTGCGGTCAGGTGGACTCTCATCTACTATGATTCAGCCTAAAATTTGCAAACTTTATCTCATTTAGTCTTTACACTTTCCTGTGTGACCACTACTAATGTTGTCTCCACTTCTTTTTGAGGAGGAGATGAAAATCCGGTGTCATTTATCCTCCGGAGCCACAGGTGTCTTCAAAAGTGGGGCTTTCTGGCGCCCTCCAGTCCCTCCTCTTCCTCAGCTCTTAGTACGTGCCCTTAACTGCACTGACTGTGCTGGTGCCTCATTAATCTGAACCATGTCTTTAATGTCTGCCTTCCTTGTTCCCTGGAGGGCAGTCACCATCCCTGTCTTGCCTTCTGTGAGTCCACATGGCCACACACTGCCTTCCGCGTGTTGTGCAGGCGGCACCTTCTGGGGAACAGGATGCAGAGAACTCTGTAAGTTAACCCTTGAAGTTCACCTTTATGCCTCTGTTATCTTCAGACTGTGTCAGAATATATGAGCCATGTCTCCTGTAAAGAAATAGGGGAGAATTCAAACTTAATGGAGAGCCCCTTACAAGGGAAATGCAGAGGGTTGGGGCAAGTTGTCTTCGAGTGCATTGGGAGGAGTGGAAGAATGGTACCTGGATCAAACCACTGAGCGTTCTTTTTAGAATTGAAAAACAGACATGGATGGAGAGTCGGGTTTTTACTTCAACCTGGGGTCTCATTTAGGTGAACGTATCCTATTGGACTGAGACTTCTATGATGTCCATGAGTGTGTTTGATCTGCAGCGTCACAATACAAAGGAAGTGTTGAGGTCATGACATTGTCTGAAGCCCCGACAAAAGTGGAAAGAAGATCGGGATAAGAACCGAGGCGGCAGTCCCGGCCTAATGAAGAACCTCATGTGCAAGAAGGTGTTCAGAGCAGCTGGGTAAAGTCTCCCCCGGGTGGACTTGTGCGTCATCACGCCCGCCTGGGGCCTGCCAGCCTCTTCATGATGACACTGGA
Organism: Acinonyx jubatus; assembly: GCF_027475565.1. Taxonomy (NCBI): domain Eukaryota; kingdom Metazoa; phylum Chordata; class Mammalia; order Carnivora; family Felidae; genus Acinonyx; species Acinonyx jubatus. The sequence goes on from NC_069391.1 coordinate 47,973,705, forward strand.
GACGATGCTCTCCAGCTCTGTCAGCACCCTCCGCGGCGACCTGGCCCAGAACCGTGGCCTGCCCACGCTGGAGACCGTCACAGTTCTGCAGTATGTGGGGAGGATCGTCCTTGCCGTCGTGCCTGAAGGACCGAGAACATTTTCAGGTTTCCCCAGAAGCAGGTGCGTGGCAGCCGGTTCCAAAGAGCGCAGGCCACCTCTGTCTTCAGGAGATGATGATCCAACTTCACGACGATCCAGCACGAACCACGGAAAGTGCTCACTGGACTCGATGAGAAGGTGGACGACCCGGTGACCAGTTCGGTGCAGGAGATGGGGAAGGAAAAGACCCTCCCGAGCAACGAGGACGCCAGCCTGCCTGTGGGGAGCTAGTTGCAAAGAATCAGTCTTCTCTGGCAAGAAAGTACATAGCTGCCCTGCCGGGGACGTTGTCAGACTGGAAATTCAGAAGTGGAAATCAAGAAGTGCTTTCCCTGTATTAATAAGCTCATCAGAACACCCGGCAAGTTGGAGAGGAGACTCGGACTCAACCTTCCACAACTGAGCTTGGGAGTTAAGATGGCAGAGGTTGACCTTAGCTTGTCTAGTCCCTCAAACACAGCTAGATAGTTATTACATCATTCTGAACACCAAAGAAATCAACTGGAGGTCTGAATGACAAAGACTGCAAGACTATATATAGAAAAGGGACCACCTTTTGGAAGGCAGGAGGGGAGGAGGCTTTACTGGGAGAGCTATTGCCCTGGGCCTGGCCGGTGGGGAGGGAGCTGGCTTAAGGAGGCTATCACCAAGTAGTATAAGCAAAATCCGACCTTTTAGCAGTTCACTACCTTGGGGGAAGAACATGGCTTACAGGTACTCAAGCAGTGAATAGGGGCAGAATCCCAGGAATGACAGCATGGTCTCAGGATCCCTTGCCTCGCAGAAAACGGGGTCTTGCCAACCATCCACAATTGAGTCTCATCAACGCCTAAGTGGCTTCCACTTGTGAATAGTCACCCAATTCAAAGATGTTTTTTCTTCCTTCAGCTGTAAACTGTGTTCAGTCATTTTGACAGTTTCATTTTTTCAATAATACGGGGACTCTACTTTGGAATGGATAGACACTACATTTTTACATGTTTAAGAATTATAATTTATGCATTTATCCACAGCAAGTGTTGTATTTACAAAATGTACTTGTCATATTATTGTATGACCGGTTTTGTCTTCTGTGTTCATTTGCTTCAGGGATATGAAATCTAGCTGCAACGTTACGTCTTACTCATAATGAGATCCAAGTGTGCTTAAATGCTTAAGGTGTCTTTAAATCCAAAGGGAACATAAACAGTTTGACTCATTTCATGGATTCATAAAGAAATATTTTGAAGTATTTCAGTAATTCACTTGTGTTGGTGAATGTGTTGGGAAATAAAACGAAAATATTATTTTCTTTAGTGAAACACTGTGGTAGAGAAGGCTAACCATAAGGAGTAAGTAATTACGTAGGAATCCTTTCTACAATGATGAAGGAGGTGCAGTGGACACTCTGACAGATTATAGCAGCTGGAGCTGGTCCACTGGACTTAAAAGTTTCTTGGAGTGGGGCGCCTGGGTGGCGCAGTCGGTTAAGCGTCCGACTTCAGCCAGGTCACGATCTCACGGTCCGGGAGTTCGAGCCCTGCGTCAGGCTCTGGGCTGATGGCTCAGAGCCTGGAGCCTGTTTCCGATTCTGTGTCTCCCTCTCTCTCTGCCCCTCCCCTGTTCATGCTCTGTCTCTCTCTGTCCCAAAAATAAATAAACGTTGAAAAAAAAATTTTAAAGTTTCTTGGAGAAATCATGTCTAATGATTGTTGATTCCATTTCAGCGATTGCATGAACTAGACACCAAAGTGAAAGATATTACAGAATCTTGGAATTTCACTTTCAACAACTAAGTAGTGAATACATCTTCTATCCGTGGGCGCTGCGGTGGGTGCCCCATACAACGAAATAGTGGACACACCGCCTGCTGTCACAGAGCTTCCAGTCTGGTGGTTCTGGGTCATTGAGCTTTCAAGCAATGTCATTCTGTGGCCAGGACAGGGAACGGACAGGACGCTGGGAGCACAAAGGAGCATGAAAGGGGCACAAACTCTACAAGCAGCATCTGCCAAGCTGGCATCCAAGGATCTGTAGGAGTTCGCCAAATAAATGCATCATGGTCAATTCTGAACATGATCAGTGGAGATATTGTAGGAGCGCAGATAGAAATAAGAGTTTGGAGATGATGACTAATGCTGGTGATACGATTCTGGGCAGAGACACGCACCTGGAAGTCATATCTCAGAGATGACACTCGGAACTGTTTGGGAGGTTGAGTCTGTATGTGCAGAGGAAGGAGTGTGGCACCCAGCATGGAATTTTGAGGAACACCCAGATGCCCCAAGATGAGAGAAAATAGTCAACAGAGGAAAGAGTGGAGCAGGAGCAGAAAGGCAGAAGACAGTAGAGACACAGAAGCCACATGGAGGTCAGACTTGAAAGTGGAGGCGTGGCCAAAGGGCTCAGATGTTTGGAAATGGCAGCCAGGGCTGACTGACAGCAATCTCTGACCTCAGTAAGATGCGGTTCAGTGTCAACCTGGGCCGAGCAGTTTCAGGAGAACAGGGAGGCTGAAGCCACATTACAGTGAGGGCAGGACGACCTGACCGCGAAGTGGGAACAGACACCGCAGAGAACTTCAAATAGTCTGGGTATGAACAGAATGACAGAAGCAAGATAATATCTACAGGTGGTTGTAGGGCTGGGATGAAGAAGATGAAAATGAGGCACATCTGATGCTCACTTTTTTTACGTGCAAAGGAAAATACTGTCAGGAGAGAGGAGAGGTCACTGATAAAGTATAAGCATCTTACTAGAGCCTTCTCTGCTGTGCGTCAAGGAAATCTGTCCAAAGCTAAGCCTTCTGGAACTGTCCCTCTGTTTGGGGTCACAGAGGTTTTGCACCCAGGGGAAGGGCACCATGGTGAGGCTTGGGATGAGGGAGAGCGATGCTCTCTCATCAAGCGGGGGAAGGTGGAAAAGGGAGTAGGGCCTTTATCAGTAACCCGACTCTGGGCTCAAACTCATGAACTGTGAGATCACAACCCAAGTGAAAGTTGGGCACCCAACTGACTGAATCACCCGGGCACCCTGGACTTAGGTTTTAAGAATAAAGAGACTCAACAAGTTGTCTTTGATAAGAATTTATTAAGACAAAATGCATAGTTAATAAAATGAAAAGGTGAATACGTTTTATAAATTTTAACACAATGTAAAGACAAAAACCTTTATATGGAAATATAAATATAAATTAGTCAAAAGAATGAATAAATAAATAAATAATAAACAATAAATAAATAACATCAGGGCAATCATCTCTTAAGGACTGATGATCCTGAAGCCGGAATTTTTTTTTTTTTTTTACATATTCTTGCTTAATACTACTCACAAACTATTTGTGGAATTAAAGTCAATAAATTCTGTAATGAAGGCTGCAGTGAGAGTCTCTTGAAGTGAGCAGACATAGTGCAGGGGTGATGTGGCACGTCAGGCAGTGAGAATCACTTCAAGGTGACCCCAGGTCTCCATCCTTGATGGCCAAGCTGTCTTGCAAGGTCGCCGAGGAGGACAAGGCTCTCATGATTTCCAGCCTGACAATTTCCCAGGCGCAGTCACTGTATCCCTCGTCCTCCAGGTAGACGCGGATGTCCTGGAAGTACCTCTTGATGGCCAGGGCAGGGCCGTGCATCCCCGGGGCGCGCTCTCCCTCGCCCGTGGCCTGCAGCAAGCAGGCGTCCAGGGCTTCCAGCTGCCGGTGGAGGCCAGAGCGGAGTCCGTGCAGCGGCGCGGGGCTCCAGGCCGCCGAGGAGCGCTCCGTGTGCAACAGGTTGAAGGTCTGCTGGAGCAGCTCCCGCAGGACGGCGGCGGCGGCCTGGGCCTCCTGGAGCTGGCCGCCCTCCAGCATCTCCCGGGGGAAGCGGAAGTCTTTTCTGGCCCGCAGGCACAAGAAAGGGGACAGTCTCCGCATCTGGCCCAGGAGCACCAAGTTGTACCTGCTAACCTGCGCGTGGCTCCCAGGCAGGGCACAGCCCAGAGAGCCTCCAGGGCGGCAGGTGAGCAGCGCCAGGGCGGTCAGCAGAGGGCGCAGGAGAGCCATGGGGAAGCCGAGGGGGCTGCTGGCCGGGCTGAGCTGGGCGGCTGGGGGCCCTCGGGGCCCAGGTTCTCTGAGGACCAACTCGAAGCATGGCTCTTAAATAGGGAATGCAGACATTTTCATTGTCTGAACATTTCCCTCCACTTTTACTTCCCTTTTTTGTTTTCATTTATGCATTCGCCATGTTGTCTAAGAAGATGTCATCATTCTAAGTGAATAATTGTACGACGGAAGTTTATTTTCCCAGGAGACTTCCCATGTGTCCATCCCAATGGATTCTTATCAAATGAGAATCATCCTTGTCGTAAAGACTGAAGTGAGTAGGTATGTAAACACACAGAGACACACTCACTCACTTTGATTGTTTTAACTGTCTAGGAACAAAATTTTAGCTCCTTTTTTTTCCTTACTCTCTACACAGGAAGGCTAGTTCCTTCAGTCCTTCGGGTTTCTATATTTGTTTAGGGATTCACCAGACCATCTTTGGCAATTAAGCTCCTTGGAACCAAGGACTACCTTTTATTTCCCGTTCGGATCACAGCAGAGGTTGATGGTTATTAATGAATGAGCTTCTCTGATGTTTCACTTCCTTCTGGAACCTCAGTCAGGTTTGAGGCTATGCTTCACTGGGACCACAAAGTCAGGACTAACATATATTTTTTCCTCCACAGTTTGTTTGTTTCTGTTTGTTTGTTTGTTTGTTTGTTTTCCCAGGGGCCTATAGTTCTCCTCAGGCTGTCCCAGTACCCCCAGAAGGAAGCCTGGTTCTTTTAAGGTGCTTGTGCTATGATGATTGTAATTCCAAGATGATCTTATTTTCCCAGCAACACTTTACAGACGACGTAGTTATCACTTCTAGCAACAGTTTTCCTCTGGAGGGATTGAGTGACGTCAACCCAACCTGTCCTGGATTCACTCCCTGAGGGCAGGCTCACCTTGTCCTGAGGACATTAGAATTCCCCTGCTGTGGGGGTGCTGGTTTCTCTGTTAGCAAAACAGTTAATGCTCCTAGATCCTTGTTCTTGCTCCTGGAGTGTTTGTGTGAGGGACCCAATTCTCAGGGGCGACCCCTTCCTTTCCTGACCACGTATCAAAAGGGTTAACAGCCCTTTCAGAGGCTGAAGGCAAAAGTTTGTTTTGTCTAAGTAGGGGAGTGACCCAGTTGTAATCATTTTGTAACCCAACTAAGGTGAGTCTGCTCCTTGGTGAGTTCCAGCTAGACTACACCAGGTGGGGATGTCACACACAGGAAACTGTATTTGCATGAAGTAAGGAGAAACACTTCCAAAGCCGTGACTCCCCAGCAGGGGTGAGCGGGTGCTTTTTATTTAAGGTTTATGATGAATGTTTAGGGGAGCTTTGTCATCATGTGTAAAGGGGGGGTGACTTAGAAAACCTACCTATGCAGGCATCCCGTGTTACATTAATGAAGCTCGTGCTCCTCCTGGGACGGGGACTTTAACATTATAATGAAGCAGAGGTGAAGGTCAGACTAGGGGAAGGGACTACAGGCAAGCTCAGAGAACCAGTATAAACTGGATGGGGTCTTGGACTCCTTATGTCGGGCGAGGAAAACAGGGTCTTGCTTACTTTGGAGACAGCGCTAGGAGTTGTACCCCGGATTAGGTCTTCTGATACGGTTATTTCCTTATTTCCATGCCGGGTAGAGACTATTTCGCACTCCCTTTGTTCCCTTAAAGTGCGTTAACTACTGAGGTTTTCCCATTCCTTTGCCATTCTGACACCTCCCTGGAAGGGTGCTTGGGGAAGTAGAACCAGTGGGGCCGAGTTCACGGAAAATCGGAGAAATCGCTGGGGCCTGAAACGATTTCTCTTGTGTCCTGAAAGCTGTATCTTGTCTTTCTTTATCTGGGGCTCCCTTACTCTTTCTGCCAACAATTTCACCTTTTAGTAAGCACATGCTTTGGACGTTGCCACTGCAGCTTTTATGGTTCAGTCTCTTACTGAAATCACCAAAAACGTGTTGCGCTCAATGGTGACATCTCCTGGTAGAAGCTAATATTACAGGAAATAGTGAACTTCCGTTGTTCATTCAGTCTGCAGGATTCTATGGCGTTTCCTTTTTGTTCATCTCTCTCATGCTGAGAATGCAGGGGGGCGGGTGAGGGATAGACTAGTAAGTCAGGGAGAAATAGCCTTCTTCTTCTTACCCATTTGTGATTTTTCATGTAAAAATGTTATACGTTTCTTTTCAGGCACTGGCCTATGGGCGAGGTTTGTCTTCCTGCTTCTCCAGTATGTATGTTCTACGTCATCCTGAGGTTAACACAAAGGGAAGTGAAAGCAAGGAAATGGGCTGCACGGTTTTTCTCTCTAATGTTCAAGACTCGAGAGGTTTTTGTTTCTCATTTCAACCTTCCTAGAAAGCAAAACTCGACAGTTGTGCGGGCGTAAAGACAACAAACATAAGTCTGAATGTCATGAAAATGAAAAGGGGAAGTGACCTTTGCGCTGACAGAAAAGCAAAGTGTAAGTCGGGAAAATTCGATGCAAGAGAACTGGGGGCTGGGGGCCATGGCAGAGGGAAGACTGCAGACCAGCACTCAAGGATACAAGGGCCTGAAGGTGGCTGCTTCTGCCAAAGGCTCAAACAAGAACCACTCGTATGCTGTTCTTCCGGGTGAAAGGACCGTACTCAGCTTTGCAAGACCAGCCGCCTGATTTTGCTTTCACTTAATGGGCATGTGAGGAGCTCTAAGGAGAGGAGGAGAGACTCCTCCTCTAAGGAGGAGTCGCCAACGTGCTCCTAAGAAAACTAGCACCCAGAACCCACGTTGTGCTAAGGAGCCCCCTCTGCAGGAACAGTGGTTATTGGCCTTGCTTGAGCATTCTACTTAGTTGATAACTCCACTCTTGGATTCTTTGGGTGTAGATGTGAGGGCAGGGTTCCCTGTATTTAGTGTGTTGCTCTGTGCGACCGGATGCCTGAGGTCCTTGAGCAATGCAGGGTAGGAATCGGCTGGCAGGGAGGGTGGAGGTGTGGCCATGTTCACATTCTGGCTCCTGACGCTGGAAAACCTTGGCTGCTTCCAGCTGCTGCTGCATGGTGATCTCTCACAGCCCATCCGTGAGCACCTGGGCGCCGAGCCCTGCCATCCCCCAGTCCCCTCTCAGGTTGACCAGAAGCCCCTGTGGACGGAAAGTCAGCACCACTCGGGGACGCATGTAATTAACTAACTTTCGCCTATGGACCTTGTACCTCTCATCTCCATTCATTCACCTCCAAGCCCAGGATAGTGAGCTCTATTGCATTACGGACTTCCAAAATTATGGTGTTTCATGATTATGGCATTTAATAACTTCAGCATTGCACCCGGTCCACTCTTTTTGTCTGCTAATGTGCCCTGTCTACAGGCTAAGCAAGCATGGCTACCTCCCGGCTCCTAGCCGCCACTCATAGAAGCACCTTTGAAGATCTATCCCTTTCCTCTAGAATAGCTCCTCGGGAGCGTGCAAGGTAGCTGTGGGGCAAGAAAATACCTTATCAAGTCATGAGTCCTTGGCATCTAGCCCAGTGGCTACCATTGGAGGCTCTCAAAACAATATACGTTAAGAGAATAATCGTGCTGATCGTAAACACAGAAAGAATAATACCAACACATAATATATATCATTGATTTGAGAGAATAATATAAAAATGACCAAAAGACACAATGTGAATTATGGTTCAAGGGAGGTTATAAAAGAGTTTTGAAAGTGTTTTTTTTTAAAAAAGAACAACCACCACCATTTAATGGATTATAAAAATATTTTCTCTGTATTTGTAAGATGTAGAATATCAGATTGAGAAACAAACTCCTGGTTATTATTGGAGTACTCAGTCTCCATTTTTCTCTTTGCCTTTTCAGTAAGTACCTGGAAAGAACTGTCAACTGCTTTTTCCAGCCTGGCAAACAGTGACATAATTGATTAAAATCGGTTGAGTATAACATCATGTCCTGATTGTTTCCTACAGGGATTATTAACTAAGGGAAGAGTGCACTTCAGTTTTCTTTCTGACAACTTCCTAGTCCTTCATATGGGGAATGATGCCCTGGAAGAATCTCTGGACACCAATATCCCCATAGGACAGGGCTGAAGGATTTCTATATTCAGCCTTTCCTCCAGTAGTTCCTGGTTTGGTGGTTAAGGCTAAAGGGTAGATTTCTCCAGGAGGATCTTCCTCTAAACTAGCTGTGTCTCCATACTGAGCCGACTGAATATATGCTGGAGAATCTGATAGCAGAAACACAGATCTTATGCCGTCTGGATTTTGATGATATCTCTACTTTCCTCAGGAAACTTGAATTGGATTCTGGCATTCCAGCCTAATTTATAGGCATTGCTTTTCAGATGCCTGAAAAGAATTCAGGTGTCCTTATTTTCCAGGCTTTGGCTCCAAAATCATAGCGAACCAAAGGAACAGACTCAGCTACCGCTGACCATCACCATTGCAGTCTGCAGAGACCAGGAGTGGAGAATTTCTCAGCTTCACCTGGACCACAGTGAAACTGCAGGTCGCCAGCTCTTAAACAGCGCGCGCCAGGCCCCCTCGCTACGCCCCAACGGCCAGAAGGGAGCGCTCGAACTCAACGTAACGACCCAACCGGCATCTCCCACCAGCGGAACCTGCCAGGGCGTCAAACGCCGGGTCCCGCGGAAACCGCAGCTTCGCAGGCAGCGGGGGGCCCCTCCCGGGAGAGGCGCCGCGGGAATCCGGGACAGGGTGGGGCCGCGAGGACAGCGAGCAGACCCCTCCCTTGTCGGGCCTGACCGCCGAGGGGGAGCTGAGCCGCACTTCGCACCGAGCCTTTAATGTTCATGGTCGGCCCCTGCGTGGATCCTCTCCTTTGTCGAGCAGTGTTTCAGCCAGAGCGGTTTACAAAGGGCTCATTTCCTCGGGATGCGGGGCAGGACTGAAAGTGCACTTCGTGGGGTATGTTTGCAGATCCAGGATTGTTTCTGGGGGAGAAGGACGGGAGGTCAGGGAAAGGCGGTACGCATCTACAGTCTGGACACGAATCAATATGTATGATTTTATTGAAATGTAAAGGTTACTTTTTCCTGCAACGTTAAACTGTTGGAAAAATATTGAAAAGTAGGTGTATTAAAACTCGGGTTATTTTAACGTTTAATATTTTATGTATACCAAACCCAGAATTTATCATTTCCTGGGCTTCGGTGAAAGCAAACTCATGAATCATTTTCAGAACTAACTATTTGGCTCAATTTATCTTCATTTGAGAGAGTTGCAGTCTGAGAGAATTTAACGTTAGTACTGAAACGGTATTGGAGAAATAGCATACACATGTTTAATTTACATTAAATCTTTTCTCCATCTTTCCCTAATTCATTTCCACATTCCAGGTGACATTCTTTTCCCACAGTTTGAAAATATGATTTTATGGCAGGCCATTATTTTGATAATCTTTTCTTCGGCTGAAAACAGTGATAACTGTCTTGTTGGCACATTTTTAGGCTCGGTCTGCATTTTGACTAAATCAAAATTTTCATCAAGTGCTTCTCTATGTATTGAGACATACACTTCACTATCAGAGGTAAGTAAGCAAATCATACTCCTTTCTGGCAGTGTCATGTGAATAGTGTTCGGGATATTTAGCAAGTAAATGAACTTCAGTTTCTTTGACAAAAAAATGGGTAGACCAAATGGAATTTGTCAAAATCGAATTTTGCTGCCCCCTTCACCCAACTTGTACAACTCTCAGGCTTTTGTAATTCAAGGCCAGATCTTGTCTTTATTTAAAATTTTGATATTTTGTTCATCAAGGATTTTTTGTCATTAACTTTTGTTGTTAAGAATGTTGCCTTGAAATATTTCTTCACTACTAAGTCATTTGACACCCCCTTTCAGGTTGTGTGTGAGGCAAGTTCCTAACTCACCCAAACCGAATGGCCACACTGGAAAGAGTTTTTGATGTGAAGCGTTGTGATTTTCCTTGGCTGAAAATTATGTCTGAAAATCAGAGAACATCCCCTTTCCCATCTCCCTCATTTTATATTTACATATAAATATATATATATATATATTTTTTTTTCTTACAAGTTGTCTTTGTCTTTTTACCATTGTTTTACCTGTACCTTAAAGATTATCACCACAGGTGGCCTGAAACTAAGTGAAGATGCCGGAAGAGATTATTTATGTCAGCTACTTACGCGTTTCACAGAGTAGCTGTAATTTGCCAGACATCTTGCTGAGGTTCGGGTTCTCCAGAAAGAGCTTCAAATGTGCTCTGCTGTAACAACGTAGGCTGGGCTTTGCTGCTTCACTAGGGAACCTCTAGTGCCCAGGGCTCCTGCAGGCAGCCCTGGGCACTAGAGGTTCCCATTTGGGAAGTGGGACTCCCCTGTTCATTAAACTTAACAACAACCATGGAATTGTCCAATAGTCGAACTATGTCGCACCCAAAATACAAAATTAGGTCCATCTGTGTGAACCGCCATAGAAAGATTGCCGGGATTGTTCTGCAGAACTCCATGTTATATAGAAGCTATATAGTGATGCCTTTGGTATACGCTTATACAAGCGGATCCAAAAAATACATTGGTTCTTGAGTACCAGCTAAATGCTAAGCACTTAATGCTGTTGATCGAGCAGCGAGTCCTGGTTGTGCAAGGCGATAATAAACAACTGAGCCAAAAGTCATAACATAGACTAAAGGAGTATGCCTGGGGAAAGAAAGGCAACTTTCCCAGCTGGAAAGTTCAACGGATTCACCTTGAGAAACCTTTTTCACTATAACAGGAAAGGAGGAGAGGAGGGGTGGGGTACACATTTTTTTTTTTTTTTTTTTTTAGTTTGGCGAAGAGAAATTCTCTTCTGGTGGCTTCTGCTTCCTGTGTGAAGTGGCATGTGATGCATGTGTTGAGGTTGGGGGAATAGAAGTTTGTCAAAGTGGAGAACGTTGGAAATAGTTAAGGACAGGAGACTTGACCATGGAACAGTGATACCAGGTCCCTGGAGCAGGGAGCAATGTCGGTCTTGTTCACTCATGTCTCTTAAATGCACTGAGAAGGAACTTAGACAAACAGGTGGGATGAATGGAAGTCCGAACTCCAGGTAGTAGTGGAGATGTCCCTTAGCTGGAGACTGTAGGACTGTGGTGGCACAATATACTTGCCTGGGTGATCTTATCTAGCGAGTCTCAGCCAGATCAGGTGCGGGGAGACGCAGAGGGTTTGGCCTTTTGCCTGACAGGAATGATGAATCAAGAAGGAGGTGAGGGTGTTTAGAATGTTGCTTCAGTCATGGTCCATGAAGTCTATTCGTTGGCCAGGGCCTCCATAGCAAGTACTACCATGGACTGGGGGGCTTAAACAACAGAAATTTGTTATCTTGCAGTTCTGGAGACTAGAAGTCCAAGATCAAGGTGTGGGCAGATTAGGTTTCCTCTGAGGCCTCTCTCCTTGGCTTGTAGACAGCTCCCTTCTTGCCGTGTCCTCACTTGACCTTTTCTGTGTCTCTACACCTTCTTATAAGGACACCGGTCATATTGGGTTAATGCCCACCCTGAGGGCTTCATTTTAGCTTAATCACCTCTTTAAAGACCTTCTCTCCAAGTGCAGTTCCATTCTGAGATACTGGGGGGTTGGTACCTAAATATGTGAATTTTGCGGGGCCGGCGGTGGACACAACTCAGCCTATAACATCTACCATGGATGAAGAGAGAACAAAGGCCAGAGGTTGCTGATGGACACCTGTAAGAGCCAGCACACTGTCGTTTCCTGACTAATTGGCCTATGAAGGGCAATTTGGAAAAAGCAAAGGCAGAGGTCAGAGAGTGGGATTCTAGACTGGATGATTCTAGTACTTCACAACGTAGAGCAGCCCCCAGTGAAAAGCAAAGAGCTGTGAGTCAGAAGCGGCTTGTTATGGGACCCACGGCCAGTCCTTCAGCACGTGAAGCCACTACCTCACCTTGGGGGAGTAGTGTTTGCCCTTGGGAACATAAGGAGGGTCACTCCTGAGGGTCACCCCCTCCCTGAGTTCTCTAGCCCTGGGTTTTCTACCGATGTGGTTACTCATCCTGTCTGAAATTCACATTAGGAGAAGCAATTTTAAAACTTAATGTTCACCATTTTAATTATGTAACGAAAAGCAGACGTGAATCTTCCCAGGCTTCAGCTGCCGTGTAAGTGTGCACCTGCCTGGAGGAGATAAGGGCTGCTTCTCTAGGCCTGGATGAGGGAGCCAAGGCAGGTGAAGAGACTGGAGGAGAGCCGGGATGAGCTACATTGACCCCACCCTCTTCTCTCCTCCAGGTGGAAATGGCACAAAGGGTGGCTCCAGCCGCTCTTCTCTTATTTCATGGGGACTCCTCCTCCTTGGTGACTCCACTTTTTGGTGGCTCTTCTTTTTTCAGCAGTGACTCCACTCGGCCCTGTAGCGGCATTGACCCCGACCATGTGGATGGCTGTGGAGAGACCTTTGGAATGTTTGGCCACGTTGGCTTCAGCGGGCTGAATTGTGGTCCCAGGTGAGCCCAGAACACCCGCATCCTTGTCACAAATTGCAGAACCTGCCTGTGGTTCAGGTGCGGTGTAGGTCCTGAAGAAGATACCCCATGACTCTACCAAGCATGCAACGATCACCAATTATTCGCATTGAGCACACGATCCTGCACAGTGTCATCAAGAATGGCTGTAAGAAAGGACTTACCCATAAAGGGGTCTGGCAGGCATTGCTTTTGTGCTCAAAGACACCCTCCCCCTCTACACCACCTGCTCCACGCGCAAGAAAACATGTGCACACACTTGCCGAGATGGCACCAAGTTCAGGTCACCTCGTCGGTGTTCTAGGCAGCCACCAGCAGGTGGAGCCTGAGTCAGGTACTGGGGGAGAAGAGCAAGGAATGGGAGTGGCCTGATTCGTGGTGATAGAGACCTTCTCCTTCCTTCCCACCTGTCTGTGTCCCTCCTTTTCACCCACTCAACCCTTGACCCTTCCTCACGCTCTCCTCACTTCGCTACAGGTGCTGTGCGTCTGCCGTCTGCCGTGTGAACATTCCTGTCACTGATGACCTGGCGACCCATTTGCCCTGCTTTGGTGTTGTTGAGCCCGGGCAACGCCTCAGGGGGACCAAATGGCAGGGAGAATTGACTTTTGAGTTCAAAGTTTGTTTCAAAACAGATGGGTCTTGCGGACAATGCCCACCTCTGAGTAGCACCCGTTGTCGTCTCAGGCCTGAGCACATCCATCTCAGCACCTAGTTTGCAGTACTGACCCCCTTCGTTGCTGGGCTGCCTGGTGGGCAGGAGAGGGGGTGACCTGTGTCATGGCTCACTGTTCATGTCCCTAATTTTGCATCCAGTTCCTTTCCAGTGGCTTAGAGAGTGACATGCGTGTTACTGGAAGACGTGTCCGTTTCTTTCCCGAACCTGTAAACAGTGTTTTCTCTTTTCCCTCCCGGCTTTGCTGAGCCAATTTTATCAGCTGCCCTGCCTGCAGCTACCTCCCCATCAGGAGGGAAAAGTGGAGAACACATCCTGCTTTAGCAACCCCAACACGCCCGTGGTCCACGCTTCCCGACAGACCACCACCACCAGCAGCACTTTACCAGAACAGAGCCCCAAGTTCTGCGTCCCCTACTGGCCCCAGGGCACGTCCCGTGGGGGTGGGGGGCCAGCGGTATGCTTTCACCGAGGCTGAGAAATGAGTCGCAGTGCCCACTTCTGCAGCTGTCATCTGGAAGGGAATGGGATCTTGGGCGCAGGTGGAAACTGTGCCCCACCATAGATTCATGGTCCTAGATGTTTCCCCCTCACCCTCTGAACTCAAGGCTTCACTACAGCAATTTTGAGTTCCACAGGTGGGGTGTAGGAGTTACAGTCCCTGCTCTCCACTGGGGCCAGCTCAACACCTTTGCAAGCGGTTCGTGCTAAACTTGTGTGCAGTCCTAAACTGGCCTCATCTCTGTCCTGAATATTTGGATGATACTTGACCCCAGCTTCCTGGAGGGAGCGCTAGATCTTGACTGCCCTTGTGTTAGTTAGTGACAGGAGATTTGCCAGGTACCCAGGCAGATAATGTAGGAAGATGAGAATTGGTGGATGGTGGAGAGCAAGGCCCAGGGGTGCAGGGCAGGGACTCTCTATGAACCCAGGCTCTAGAAGGGGTGACTTATGGGCCCTTGATCTGTCCTGAGAGCCCACAACCACCTTGGGAGAAGGGATTGTGCCATTTACTTGGTGCTGTGGGCGTACAATCTCACACAATCTAGCTCTTCTGGGTATGCTTAACATGTCCAGGAAAGTGTGTATATAAATCTTGTGCGATTCCTGTGACCAAAACAAAGCTGTCAACTTTGAACACATACGTGGAATCCCAGAGAATGTCCACCATGTCTTTAAGGTGAGGTACACAGGGTTATGGAGATACAGGTATTCGATGTTTCACCTTCTACCCCTCAGAAAAAATGTTGAGCACACACCTCCAATGTTTATTTTTATTTATAATGTATATATTATAGTTATAAGATACTATGCATATTATAAAGTGTATGTTTGTAATAGAGATTTTAAGATGGATAAGAATCTATGATAAAATATTTTTTTAATGTTTATTTTTGACAGCACAAGCAGGGGAGGGGCAGAGAGAGAGGGAGACACAGAATCGGAAGCAGTCTCCAGGCTCTGAACTGTCCACACAGAGCCCGATGCGGGACTTGAACCCATAAACTGTGAGATCATGACCTGAGTCAAAGTCAGATACTTAAACAACTTAGCCACCGAGGAGTCCCTGTGATAAAACATTTTTAAATTATATTTTTATTATTAAAGGGACATCATGATTTGTCCTCAAAAAATACACATAATATGCCCCTAGGACAATGTGACAATCTGCATCAATATGCAGGGTAATTACAGGAATATAATGATATTTCATAGAATCCAAGTAAAGGTTAAACAGTAAAACTTGAGAAGAGGTAAGAACTACATAAACTCTAACAACCTCAGAACATTGTCATTAATGTGACTTAGCTCCTAAGTCTAAGGTTCTGGCTTTCTTGAGTCAATTTTTTTTTCATTAGAGAGTGCTTTTTTTTTTTAATTAGGTGAGCAGGGGAGAGAGGTGGGGGGGGGGGGGGAGACAGAGAGAGAGAGAGAATCTTAAGTAGGGTCCACACTCAGCATGGAGCCTAATCCCATGATGCTGGGGTCATGACCTAAGCCAAAATCAAGAGTTGGACACTCAACCAAATGAGCCACCCAGACACCCATTGAGTCAAATTTTTAAAGAATAGCTATCTGATTGGCAACAGCAATATAGCTTCCAGATCCTGACGTCATAGCTGAAGGGCAGTTCTAGAAGGGCTGTGAAAACAGATAATGTGGCTACTCCATCCCACCCTTGGCTTCCCAATATCCACATCTTTCCCATTCCCTCTATTTCAACGATGCCCAATTCAGCGATCCCATCTGTAACTGTAATGCCCTCAATCAGAGACAACTATCACATCCATAAATTGCTACTAATAAACATCATAGGGCCACTGTTCCCCAAGTGTACTTTGCCCAGCACAGTCCTGTTGTGCCTTTTTGCAACTTGTGGACCAGGATGAAAATTTGAGTATGACCATCCAAAAGAAGCAAAAGGAAGAGAAAAAAACTTTTATAAGAAGGAATAATAAAGTAAAAGGGTAGTTTTTCCATTTTTTGTACAATCAAGAAGAACAAATATCTTCTAGAGACTGAAGAGCTAATTGCTGCAAGTGGTAAGGAGGCAGTGATTGGGTGGTAGAATATTCTTTTCTTCCCATCACATTCTTTTTACTTATTCAGCTCCTCAGTCGGCCTTGTTTGTGTGGTCGTATATATATATATTTTTTCATCACAAGATTCCTTTTAATGGTGTTAGGTGGCCCACTCTCACATCCAGTGCATTTAAACTGCTCAGCTTTTCTTTAATTATGAAACATGTTTTCATTATAAAAAATGTTTAACAGTATGTAAATAGTGGAAGACTGCCACCAAACTCCCTGTATAAAACACTATAAATAATTTGACATATATCTTTGTAGATCCATATTCTATACATATACATATATGTCAAGATTCAGCTTTTTTTCCCCCTCAAGTTAACATACGATGTAGTCTTGGCCTCAGGAAGAGAACCCAGGAGGCTACCCCCTTGTGCGCATCCCAACAAGTGCCCTCCTTAATGCCCATCACCCATTTACCCCACCCGCATCAATTCTGTTTGTTCCCTGTATTTAAGAGTCTCTTACGGTTTGCCTCCCTCTCTGTTTTTATCTTATTTTTCCTTCCTTTCCCCTATGATCATCTGTTAAGTTTTTTAAATTCCACATATGAGTGAAATCATATACTTGTCTTTCTCTGACTTATTTTTCTTAGCATAATATACTCTAGTTCCATCTATGTTGTTGCAAATGGTGAGATTTCATATGTGTGTGTGTGTGTGTGTGTGTGTGTGTGTGTACAGTAGTGTAATATATAGGGCAGAAGACTATGTGGAGTTTTTCTTCTCGGGGACTGTTCTGGTCTATGCAGACAACCATTTCTGAATATTGTATACCATGTTTTCCATAGGTCCCGGTAAGGCTGATGGAGGCTAGGGGCCTGATTCTACAAACCTATGAGAAGTCTTAGAGGGGCCCCTCACATGGCCATCTGGCCTTCCTTTGCCATAGGTGAAGGTGTAGGGAAAGAGCTATCTAGTTTAGGGACTGAATTTCTTGTGATAATCTCTTCTCTCTGACCTGCTTGGGGGGTTCTTCCCAGGGACTCTGCAACCTTGGCGTGGAGTTTGTCCTTGAAACACAGGTAACTGAAGAGGGGAAAATGGACGTGGGAAGTGTAGGTCAAGTGAGGGGGTAGTGTTGAAAGACATGATGGGGAGTAGGTTCTGGTAGCCTTGCATTCTCTGTGTCAAAAGTAAAAGGCAAGTGGTGGGGTCAGAATGATCCTTGAATATTATGGGATCCGGTGATAAATGGATTTGGAGGAAGAAAGGCACCCCTTGGTGGTGGTGATAAAATGGAAAGTGAGAGGTAAAATGGTCCAGTGGGCAGGGAGGGGTCAGAGATAAAGAGATCAGAGTAACACCCCAGTGGATCCCAAAGAGAACAGTCTTCCCCAGGTCCCACATGGGAAAGAATGCCTGCTTCCTTGGTGGCTGTAACTGCTCCAGAAAAGTAGCTTCAAAAAGGAACTTGTACAGGTCCCTGCAGGAGATGGGAGGTTCAGAGTGCATCTGGGAGCAGAATGGGGACAGGTCAGGGTGCTACACAGCCCTTTACTGAGAAGGCCATCCTTGTCTAGACTCTCCTCAGTTTCTCTACTTTCGCAGATTAACATGTTCGATGTGAGAATAGTGTGATAAATGAGCTCTCTGACCAGTCATCCATACTCCCTCCAGGGAGTGTTTAGATATTATTTATTCACATCAACGAAGATAACCCAGTCATCTGATGCAGCCAGTGTGATTTGAAACCTATTTTCCTTAACTGTTATTTGGTCTTGGTATATTCTTCAGTCATTGAATGCATGCATTCTAGGTGTTTTATCTTTGTTTTTTGTTTTTTGAGAGGGAGAGTGTGAGCAGAGGAGGGGCAGAGAGAGGGAGAGAAAGAATCCCAAGCAGGCTCTGCGCTGCCAACCCAGAGCCCGAGGCGGGGCTTGAACTCATGAAGCAGGAGTTCACGACCTGAGCCAAAACCAAGAGTTGGACACTCAACCAACTGAGCCACCCAGGCACCCTACTAGGTGTTTTATCTTAATCACAAGGTTCTGTGTTTCACTCA
The DNA here is from genome assembly GCF_027475565.1 of Acinonyx jubatus. NCBI lineage: Eukaryota > Metazoa > Chordata > Mammalia > Carnivora > Felidae > Acinonyx > Acinonyx jubatus. Next base: position 47,991,642 of record NC_069391.1, read on the forward strand.
TAGCAACGTACTTTTCGCTTGGGGAATCTACCAAGAAACAGATTTAATGCAAGGACAAACAGAATGTTTCAGTGCGTTTTAATTAGGTGCTGTCATAGTGAACAGCAGGTAACAGTCATGAGAGTCATTCGTCAATACCCACTCTGAGATGAATCAAGTAAAGTCCTCTCCTTCAAGGGGCTCTCGTCTTCCAGGAACAGGACACAACAAAAGAGGAATATAGGGTAATTAGTGCCGTAAAAACAGCCATGCAGCAACCGTAGACATTCAGCGTTGTGAGTTAAGAACTCTGCCAAGGGATTAGTCTTCAGGGTTCAGTGAAGATGTGATAATTAGCTGGGCTTTTCACCAGGGGTGACTAGGAAGTTTCCAGACAAACATGGAGCAGGACTGCTCTCTTTTACTACTGTGTCAGAGTTAGAAAGGGATGTTGCAATCCTGATGCAAAGTTTTGATGAATAGATTTTCCTAATTATAAAGTCAAGAGATCTGGTATGAAAAATGAATTTGTGAAACTGGGAATTTACTATTAACTGAGAAATTTAATGCACCATCAAATATGAGATTGTCCTCAAAATACCTTTGCAGTTTTTACCCTCAGATTTTCAGGCCGTACCCACCTCCTAGTGTCAGACAGTACGAGGAGCGGGTCATTAATCAGGAGCCCTGAGTTTGCACACCAGGTTGGAGAAAGGAAACATTTTGCACCCTCTTGCTCTCACTATAGCTGCCTCAGGCCCAAAAGTGCCAGGCCCTGCTTAAAGGTGAAGACTCCTCTTCTGTAATGAAAGCTATGGCATGAGGCTTATTCCTAATATGAGGATCAATTTCTGCTAGGAAAGAGCCTCTTATCAGTTCCAGAGGAAAATTCCCCCAAAGAGGCACATCTACACAGACCAGAAAAGCCTGCCCTCCACAGACTTGGTGTCTGGCCCTGTCGTACTTGGCCATCGCGGGCTTTTCCTGCCAGAGCTTTATTAGCCCACACAGTGACTGTATCCTGCTTTCTGTTTCCTTTGAACTACATGGGCTGGCTGCCCTCATTCTTCAAACGTATTCGACATAAAAAAGGATGACTTCTCTTACATATGTTTTTTTACAAATTCTGGAAATATCATTCAACTATTTCTTTGTGTTCATCTGGGAAACGTTTCAGCCAGAAACCACAACAGAATAGGGAGCTGCTGTACTGAAAGGGCAGTGTGAAGAAAGGAAGCGCAGGAGGAGGGCTCCCTGGTAATTGACCAGCCGAATGAAGGAAACTTGTGTGAAAATGGAGGTAAGGGAATAATAGATCGAGAAAAAGAGGGAGAGGTATCAGGTGCTGGAATCAGCAAAAGAATCAGGTACATCTTCCCCATCCTGGGCTAGGAGCCTCCTCCCAATTTCAGATACTGATGTAAGACGCTGACTGTGCTGACTGCACAGAAATCAAACACGTCTTTGATGCGATGCCCGCTTATTTTCTTCAGGTTTATTGCTAGAACTCAGCTGACTTGTCAGCTATCAAGAGCGAGATGGCATAGTTTCAAACCAGTTTATAGGAAAAGACACGTAATGGAGAAAATGAAGAAAATAGCTACCACTTATTAAGTGCTAACCCCAAGGAAGGGGTGGCTAAGAGCCTTTAAATGTACTTATGTCAGCTCTACAAATATTTTTTACTCCATTTTCCATTTGAGAAAACCACAACTTGGGAAGCTGAGTCGTTTCTGAGCAGAAGGGGTGTTCCATGCAGAACCCTGCATAGAATCTGCAAGTTGAATCTCCCCTAGTGAGTTATGGGTGATTCTTTACGTTGGATTTCTGGTTTTTTAATCGATTTTTTTACTTGAAAAATTATTCTTTTTTTCCTTGGGCTTCTCTTTTTAGTGGTTACATTTGTACTTTCTGATGCTTTAATCTATTCTTTGTTCCCTACCTTAGATTTTTGTGAAAGAGAAATTCTCTAATACAGCTTCATTTGCCCATCTGGTGAAGGAAGTTTCTCAGAATTTTATATTCACTGCAGGATGGTTATGGTAACATAAAATTTCATGATTTTTATAAGGCCCATGCTGACCTCTGTAGAACAATTCAGAAGCTAATCAGGAACGATAACCAAGCAAAAATATCGAAGAATAGAACAGGAAACATTTTTACATATCTAGCTTTACCAGACAAGGAATTGGATTATAATACAGTTACAACACATGTAAACATGGTGACAGTAAGGGAACTCAGGTGGCCAGAACAATGAAGAAAACAATCCCAGATATGGTCATATTATCAGTAGTAATTAAGTTTAGAATTAGATGTTAATACAGAAGAAAAGAGCTTTCCAGTAAATGGTAATGGGATAAATGCCTGGCACTCTAGACACAAATTGATTTAGATGCTCATCTCAAATCATAGATAAAAATAAACAAACTTCTAATGGAATATAGAAAAAAATGTGAAGGGGTGCACCTGGGTGGCTCAGTTGGTTGAGCATCTGACCCTTGATTTCAGCTCAGGTCATGATCTCAAGGTTCCTGAGTTCGCCTCGCATCGGGCTCCACAAGGATGGGGCAGAGCCTGCTTGGGATTCTCTCTCTTCCCTCTCTCTCTGCCTCTCTCTCTTCTCTGACCCTCCCCCACTTGTGCACACGTGTGGTCTCTCCCAAAATAAATAGACTTCAAAAAAAAAAAAAGAAGAAAGAAATGTGAAGTATTTAAAACATAAATGGGAACTGATAATTCATAAGATCTATGGGGGAATGAGGACGGAGAGTACTGGTGTTCTACACATTCAACACACCAGCACTCAGAGAAAATATAAAGAAAATGGGCTGTTATTTGTAAATATGAAACTGACAAAGAGGTACATCATAGGACTGTAGCCACAATCTGCATGAGGTTTATACCCACTTTTCAGAAGTAAGGATATATAAAAACAAAATTCATCAGGACAGTACAAAACTAGTTAATGTCGTAAAATGAAACCCAAATAAAGAGAACTAAAACTAGCAAACAAAGCAAATGAAAGAACATTCTAGCCCACAAGTATATAAACATGATTGAACAGTGATGCCTGACATTTTAGCCTATTAAATAAGCAATTATTTAAAAGAAATAAAATATTGATTTTATACGCTTGGTGCCACTACACCCATTCCTGGAACTCTATCCCCCAAAATGTTTGTAAAAAGGTTGCACCAGATTTTGAAAAATTTTTAATTTATCTTTATATTATCCCAATTTTTTTCCTTTCAGGTCCTTCCCTATTTCTCTTCTTTCCTTCACAGATAAACCTTCTCAAGAAAAGTTTCTATCCACTCTGTCTCCAATACCTCTTATCTTATTTACTCTCAGTCAATACACTCTGATCTGGATTCTGGGGCACGAATTCTGCCAAACCTCACTTTCCCTGAAGACAAGACATCACCTTTTGACATATCTCTTGCCTTAAACACCTCTAATCACCCTTGTCTCCTGCTTGTCCTCCTATTGTGCTGCCTCCATTCCAGTGTCGTTCTCAGGCTCCTTATTCTTTTCCCCCATGAAATTGTGAAGGTCCCTACGGTTCAATTTGTGGTAGGCTTTCTATTTTCTATGTCTAAAAGACCTCATTCATTCCTTAGCATTTAGGGACCAGGTATACTTCAGCTCCCAAGTTAACATTTCTAGCCATAGCACTCTGCAAATTCTAGAACTGTGCAACACATATCAGGGCTTAGTATTTTTGCATCCTCCAGTTTCTGGTGATAGATGCTACTTTTCTTTTGCTTTCTGTGTTAGTCTATAATGTAGTTGAAATTAATTAGCTGATTGCTTAAGACTTTCATGTTTCCTTCCAACAAAAAGGAAAAGTTCCAAGAGGGATGGCACTTGGTTTTCTTTATTCAGCTTTTTATCTTGAAGGCAGGCATAGCGCCTATGATTTAGAGACTTAAGTATTACATGTAGTTTGGATGAAATGAATGGATGAACTGTACCTTTAATTAAGCTACAAAAACAGTCTTGGTATTTATTTATTAAAAATAAACCAATACAAAAAGATTTGAAAGTAAAACTTTAAACAGAACAAAGAGAATAATTTAAAAATATAAAGGTGACCACTGTATAACTAGTATAATGTACAGGTGAGCATAACAGCATACAAGCAAAAATATTGAAAACAATAAATAAAATAGGTAAATACATGAATAAAGTCATTTATGATGGGCTGGTGCCTCCTATGAACTGGGTGTTTTGACTTTATAGTTGTTTAATACTATCAATAAATGTGACACATTTGATTTATTTCATGATGAAATCTTTCAAAATGACTAAACATGTGGGAGTATGATGAAGTGTATCTGTCCATAGTAATTGTTTTTACTAAATGTTCATTTATGTATTTTGAGGTGGGGGGAGTGCATGTGAGATCTGGGGAGGGGCAGAGAGAAAGAGAATCCCAAGCAGGCTCTGTGCTGTCAGCAGACAACCGGACACAGGGATTGATCTCATGAACCTTAAGATCATGACCTAAGCTGAAATCAAGAGTCTTGACGCTTATCCAATTGAGCCACCCAAGCACCTCATACTAATTGTTTTATTAAGAGCACAGGTCTGGGACACCTGGGTGGCACAGTTGGTTAAGAGACCCACTCTTGATTTCAGCTCAGGTCATGATCCCAGGGTCATGGAATCGAGCCCCACATTGGGTTCTGCACTGTGTGTGGAGCCTGCTTAAAGATTCTTTCCCTCTCCCTGTGCCCCTCTACCCTACTAGCTCTCTCCTCTTTCTCTAAATAAATAAATAAATAAACAAACAAATAAAAGAGCATAGGTCTGTTTCCTTAGCTCTTAATCATTCTTGCAAACTTGATAAGAGATCTCATCATTTCTTGCTCTGACAACTGTCAAAATAGTAGCTCTATTCTTCCTTTTTCAGATAGAGACTGATTCCTTGGAAGTCCTTCTTCACAGCCAGTATGGAGTCTTCATTGCTCAGGGGAGTCTTTCTATCGCCAACTCCTGCACCAAGCAGGTTTCCAAGTCTTCCCAATGCTGATGAAGTCCAGTAAAGAATACTTTCAGGTCAGTCTCAATCCAACCAACCTCATATGCTGAACATGTTTAAGATATGCTGGAGCATCTGGTGGAGGCCACTGGCAGTCTGAACCTTCTGGAACTTGCTGCCATCTACTGAAACCAAAGAAAACGATTGGAACCAGCTAACTCTCCATCAGTAGGGGATTGGTTAAATAATTTATGATACAACCATTTATAGGGAAACAATATAAAGTTCTCTAGTTACAAATATGGGAAGATCTCCAAGTGAAAAAAAAGTAGGTGCAGAACAGTGACTACAGTTTGCTATCTTTTACATGAAAATAGAGTATAATAAAATGTTATATTCTTACTAGTTTGCATATGCATAAAGAAACTAGACAGATTTAAGACATGAATCCCTTCAGACTGTGGAAAGTGTTGGAAAAAATTGTGTCACAATGTACATTTATTCACATGCCGAAATTTAAGTTTACCACGAAAGAAATTCAAGCTAATAAAAATATTCATAAAGGGAAAAATAGAGGGGAAATGCACAAACATTGCTGGTGACCACATTTTGGGAACATTTTTATATGTCTTGAGTCCCATCTTTAGGATTTATCCAAAAACGGGGGAAAGTTTTGTGCCTAGATTTTAGAAGTTTATTAGAGACTATACAAGAAGTTATATATATTCAGGAACAAATAATGGGCAAAGGAAACTATAGTATGTATATTCATTGGAAAGTTGTATAGCCACGTAAAGATGTGTGAGCGGGAAACAATTACTGATGATGGAATTGCATTTTGAGGACAAAATTTAGGCTACGTTATTCACATAGCGGGGTCACAGTTTGGTTACTGGGAGACGCACGATGTATATTTCAAGTGATTAGTAATCTGAAAATATGAACCCAAGTTATAATTGAGGTGTTATGTTGTGCCGGATAGAAATCACAGCTAACGTGCTTTATTGAGGCACAGTGTTAAGCATCTTCCTCCTCCGCCCTCTCTACTGCCCCATTTCTTTTCAATTCATACAAAAGCCGCGTTTCATTGTTATTCCAAAGGCAGAAGCCAGGAAGTACAAATCTTAAAGAAAAAGTACGAATTGAGGAGGAGAGCTCGGAGACCGCGACACGTTTATACCACACGCGCAGCGTAACATACGGTCACCCGTTCCGGCCCATTGAATCCCACCCACGCAGCGACCCAGAGAGGCCCCGCTCGCGGCCACACCACACCCCTCCTCCTCCCCAACCCCCGCCCTTTGCGTCTCCCCCGTCCTTCCTCCCCATCCCCCATACGTCCGCCCACTGACGAGGTCGGACGGCTGCGCAGCCGCAGTAGCTAACGCGGCCGCTCCTAGCCCTGGGGATCCTGGGACGAGGCCTTTCCGGAAGGAGCGGCTCGGCGTCCGGGGCTAGGCCCTTGTTCCAGGCCCGGGCTCAAGCCAGGCCCTCGTTCCAGGCCCTCGTCCTAACACAGCTCTCCGTAGCCGCCGCGACGCTCTGGTGACAGCGGAGGGCGCCGCGGGCCGCTCGCTGAGGTGGCCGGCCTCGCCGCCAAGCGAGCCGCAGTACGTGGCGGCGCCTCCCCCTTGGCCCGGAGCGGAACTGCTGGAGGAGCGGCAGCGCAGGCCGGACGGACCAGGTGAACCGGGTCACTTAACAGCTTTCTGGTGATGAATCATCTGCATGACGGTCAGATTTGAGGTCCACAGCCCTTTGTGGTCCTGCTATCGGACAGTTTTCAGTGGATGACTGACTGGTGTGATCTGAGGGGTGCCGCAGGGACTGCTTGCCCTTGATAAGGAAAGCGAGCTCCCCGGCTCTTTGGACGGCCTCGTTTCCTTGAAAGCTTTCAGATTATAACTTCTTTCTCCGGCACAGATCTGTGCAAAAGGAAGGCTTTCACACATGAAAGTGTCTCTTGGTAACGGCGAAATGGGCGTCTCCGCCCATTTGCAGCCTTGCAAGGCAGGAACCACACGTTTTTTTACCAGCAATACTCACAGTTCGGTGGTATTGCAAGGCTTTGATCAGCTTAGAATAGAAGGATTGCTTTGCGATGTGACACTGGTACCGGGTGATGGAGATGAAATCTTCCCCGTTCACAGAGCTATGATGGCGTCTGCTAGCGATTATTTCAAGGCTATGTTCACGGGTGGAATGAAAGAACAAGATCTAATGTGCATTAAGCTTCATGGGGTGAACAAGGTTGGTCTGAAGAAAATAATTGATTTTATTTATACTGCAAAACTTTCTCTTAATATGGACAATCTTCAGGACACGCTTGAAGCTGCCAGCTTTTTACAAATCTTACCTGTTTTGGACTTCTGTAAAGTATTTCTTATTTCGGGAGTCTCTTTAGATAACTGTGTTGAAGTTGGACGAATTGCTAACACCTACAATCTCATAGAAGTGGATAAGTATGTCAATAATTTCATCCTGAAGAATTTTCCTGCGTTATTGAGTACTGGAGAGTTTCTAAAACTCCCTTTTGAACGGCTTGCCTTTGTGCTTTCCAGTAATAGTCTTAAGCACTGTACTGAACTTGAGCTCTTCAAGGCTGCCTGTCGCTGGCTAAGGTTGGAAGACCCTCGGATGGATTATGCTGCAAAATTGATGAAGAATATTCGATTTCCATTGATGACACCACAGGATCTCATCAATTACGTGCAGACAGTAGATTTCATGAGAACAGACAATACCTGTGTGAATTTGCTTTTAGAAGCTAGCAATTACCAAATGATGCCATACATGCAGCCAGTGATGCAGTCAGATAGAACTGCCATTCGATCTGACTCGACGCACTTGGTCACATTAGGAGGAGTTTTGAGGCAGCAGCTGGTTGTCAGTAAAGAACTGCGGATGTATGACGAAAGGGCACAAGAATGGAGATCTTTAGCCCCCATGGATGCTCCTCGTTACCAGCATGGTATTGCTGTCATTGGAAACTTTCTTTATGTAGTTGGTGGTCAAAGTAATTATGACACGAAAGGAAAGACTGCTGTCGATACAGTTTTCAGATTTGATCCTCGGTATAACAAATGGATGCAGGTTGCATCTTTAAATGAAAAGCGCACATTCTTCCACTTGAGTGCTCTCAAGGGACATTTATATGCTGTTGGTGGGCGCAGTGCAGCTGGTGAGCTGGCCACAGTAGAATGTTACAACCCAAGGATGAATGAGTGGAGCTATGTTGCAAAGATGAGTGAACCGCACTATGGCCATGCCGGAACAGTGTATGGAGGCTTAATGTATATTTCAGGAGGAATTACTCATGACACTTTCCAAAATGAGCTTATGTGTTTTGACCCAGATACAGACAAATGGGCACAGAAGGCTCCAATGACTACAGTCAGAGGTCTGCACTGCATGTGTACAGTTGGAGACAAGCTCTATGTCATTGGTGGCAATCACTTCAGAGGAACAAGCGATTATGATGATGTTCTAAGCTGTGAATACTATTCACCAACCCTGGACCAGTGGACTCCAATTGCTGCTATGTTAAGAGGTCAAAGTGATGTTGGAGTTGCCGTCTTTGAAAATAAAATCTATGTTGTAGGTGGATATTCTTGGAATAATCGTTGTATGGTAGAAATTGTCCAGAAATATGACCCAGAGAAGGATGAGTGGCATAAAGTTTTTGACCTTCCAGAGTCTCTTGGTGGCATTCGAGCTTGTACTCTCACAGTTTTTCCACCTGAGGAAAACCCTGGGTCACCTTCTAGAGAATCACCTCTTTCAGCACCTTCAGATCATTCTTAGGACTAAAATGTAATACCTTTACAGCGCATCATGGATGATCTCACACTTCCCCTTCAGTTGTTATCTTCTTACAGCGATTGGTACAGTTAATTAGATAAGTGGTAACTGATGTTATTTGTATTGTTTGGCTTAGTGTGTTTATCATATGGTTAACAAATGTATTCTGAAAATGTATTCAACATAGCCAGCTGTTTTAACGGATGTAAGAAGATAGGTAGCGAACTGTTTTAGATGTCTTTGTGGTGTTGTGTAAGTCAAATTGTAGGTGATCGTAGTAAATGTGTAACTGTGTTCATTATGCTTCAAAGTGGAGAGTTTTCATCTTTGACTTCAAAACATCAAAGGGAGGCTGCCTGCTCTAACCTAAAATTTAAAAAGGTCGCCAAATATTATTACCTACGTCCCTTTTTTCATATAGTTTTTGACATCGTTGCCAATTCACCAGATCGTGTGAGTGCATTCAGAATATGTGAAGTTTCTTAGAAATAAACAGTAAAGCCCTAAGTCAGGGTTTTGTATTTCTCTCTGGAGAGGGAAAGGGAGAGAGAAAATATAAGGTCGTGTGCGCGCACACACACATACATACTGTGTATATACATTCGTATGTCCACACACAGGCACATCTAATTTTTAAATTGATATTTCATCTGTAGGGAAATTGTTTTTAAATTAATTTTTTGTTCTACCTAGCAGCTATTTATATTCAAATGGGAATTCAGTACCAGAGAATAGGTGTCTGTAGAGGCATACTAAATTGAGACAGATAAGGGCTACAACAGATTAAATTGACCACCAAATTTGTCATTTGACTAAATTGTCACTTCAGATGAAACTTCTTTTACTTCTTCTGCTTGTGAATTCTGTGGAGTTGCTTTTATACAGGTTATTTAGCAAAGTTCAGGTTTCTGAGAATTGGTTTAGCTGAGTAAATGTAAGCTGTGCTATTTTCTACCTTTTTATTCGGTAAAACTTACATGAAGACAGCTGAGAAAGGAATATGCTGAACAAAACTGTAGGGTTTTAAGTTCGGTTTCCCAACTTAGTCATTCTAACATGATCATTTGATTTGGGGTGGTTGCTCCAGCTTTGTGTGATCTGCCTCAAGGCTGTGATTTGAGCAGGAGAGATACAGTCAGTTCTGTGTCGAATCAGAATAATGTCCTTTTGGCTATGTCTAAAGAACAGGACCAACTTCAGATTCCCTAAGAAGCCAGCTACAGAAAGCTTAGGACTCTGCTGTCTTTCAGGCAGTACTAAAGTCGATGTTCAGTCTTTAAAATACCAAGGGCATCCCTCCTGGTTGCTAATCACATGGGGAGATCCTAGTGAGACTTTTTCAGCAAAAGGAGTCCTCTTTATGTAGTGAGTGATTCTGGAGAGGTACTTTCCTAGAATAATTGCCTACCTGACGAAAAAATTTACATATGTACTTTGACATACATATGAATATGTATATCCCTACACTTGGGAAGTTGTCATAGTATAAACCAGGAACAATCTTTTTATTGACAATCCCATAATAAAACTCAGGAACCAAGACAAGAGGAATTGGCTTCCAGGGATCTGAACCTTACTGCCCATACAAGTGTTGATTCATTTTAATGCTTTTTATGATTTCTGCATTGGCAGAAAATTTCATACTTTCTATGTTTTTTTAAATGACTAATTTTTTATTACTAAAAGTAGCACATTGAGTACATTTAGAAAATAGAAAAAGTAGAAATTGATGTAAACTTTGTGCATTGAATAAGCAAGAAATGGCATCCCAATCATTTCTTTATTAATAAGGTTAAATATTTGTGTGGTTTCTTTTGAGTAGCTGTGTTTCCTGTGTTTGAATGTTCATGTCTTTTACCCTTTTGATGATACCTATTGGAGTTGCTTTGTTTTTTCATACCAAGTTATAGGCTCTCTATATAATAAATGTAATTTAACTGGCATTTGCTTGCATCGATTTCATTTTCTCAATCTATTACAGTTTTACAAAGGCAGGGCCATTTAGTTAATTTTTGAGGTAAAATTTGTCCATCCTTTTGCATTTTGACCTTTTAGGGATAATTCTGCTATAGTTCCTTTATTATTATTTTTTTTAATTTATGTTTATTTTTTAAGTAGGCTTCACACCCAGCCTGGGGCTTGAACTCACAACCCAGAGATTAAGCGTTGCGTACTCTACCAACTGAGCCAGCCAGGCATCCCTCCTTTATTTTTTACCTAGTATTGATGTATGACTCTTTTGGCGCCAATTCTGACAGGCTGAGATGGTATTGCCCTGTTTGCCTTCTAAAAGCACAAGCTTTTCTCTTTGCCTTGTTGAAAAAAGGTTTCTGCCTTCTGTTACATTTGACTCTGTTGCTTTGTAATTAGCTAAATGTTGCCTAACTGCTCCCCCTATATCCCCTGCCTGCAGCCTCACACACTCCACCTCTCATCCTTTCACTTTATAATTTTCTGCAGTTGACCTCTCTCTTGGCAATCATAAAATAGCTGACTGATGCTATTCAAATACTAGTAATTACATCCGGAATTCCTTGCTTATAAAGAAAACTTCAGTAGCTTTGAAATGATTGGAGCTGATTTTTTTTTTTACAGAAAAGATGAAAAAAGGATAAACTCCAAGTACATTAAACATTTCTTAACATTTCTTATTTTCATTTTTCTAAGTTTAAAAATTATATTTTTCTGATTATAGAAGTATTATAGAAGCATTATAGAAAGTATAGGAAAATAAAAGTGAAAAGTATAAGTTATCAATGATTCCATATGTCAATGGTAATTTCTGTTAATATTGGGTATATTGTGCATATACACATGTACAGACATCAAATATTTTTCAAATCTGCCAGACCCTAACCTAAAATCTGGATGGTAAGAGGAAATAAATTCAACTTTCAAAGACACATGCTGCTATCATGACTTTCTCTCCAGGTTTTACAAAATGTGTATAAAATAGTAAATAATGTGCTTTTTTCCTAATTATCAAATACATGTGCATTAAGAAAAACATTCTATTTTTACTCAGGCAAATCCATACTTGTATTTTTCCCTTCTTGTCAACAGAATTCCTGTAGTTTACCTGCAAACCAAACACATTCAATCATGTTCAAATTTTTCTGGTTTGTAATTAAAATTACCTGGTTTTGATTATAAAGACCCAACTATGCTCCTGCAGAACATTTCATTCAAAACTACAGAAATCTGTGAAAAGCAGTGAAACCAATGTCCTATCCCCAGCTCACCCGTTTAATTAATTGAAAGACCCTGGGATAAGTAAGCTCTCAAAGCTTGAGTTTCCCCTTTAGTATGTGAAATTAGGGTGGGTGTTAATAATTGTATCTCTATCAAAATTATAAGTAGAAAATGTTACAAAGTGATTAGCATAAGATGTGCACAGAGAAGCATTTAGTAAACGATAGTGGGTATAATAAAATTGGCATCATTTTGCATCACAATTTTTTACTTCAGTTTTAATGATTAAAAAAAATTTTTTTTAACGTTTATTTTTGAGACAGAGAGAGACAGGGCATGAATGGGGGAGGGGCAGAGAGAGAGGGAGACACAGAATCTGAAACAGGCTCCAGGCTCTGAGCTGTCAGCACAGGGCCCGACGTGGGGCTCGAACTCACGGACCATGAGACCATGACCTGAGCCAAAGTCAGCCGCTTAACCGACTGAGCCACCCAGGTGCCCCTTATCTTACTGATTTTTATAGGTTATTTTCTTAGAAAGTATTAAATGCCTGTACAATTTTCCACTCAACGAATGTACCTTCATATATTTTCCATTTCCCAGTAAGTGTATATTTAAATATCTACCTTATGTTTTCACCATTATAAATTGAGCAAGATTTTATATTCCTACATAAAATTTTGTCCATGTCTGACTCTGATAAATTCTGAAGAAGTAAAACCTCAGTCAAATAGTTTAGGTTCCTGAAAAATATTTCCAAGGATGCGCCAATGTGCATTTTCCAGCAGAATGTGTTTAGTGATTATTTCAAAGGAAATCTTTGCAGTTCTAGTTACCTTCCTGGTTTGGGTTTATATGTTTTCAATTACTGACAACACTGAATTTTTTGCTTATTGAGCAGGTGCATTCTTGTGAGTCATTTTTTCCTGTCTTTTGCTTTAAATGTCCTATCTGCTACAAAGACTTTTTTTTTTTTCTTAATTGGTGGGGGCAGGTCTACTCAACTTTTCAAAGTGAGCTATATAATCAACATGCTAGTTCAGGTTCACATTATGATTTGATAATATGTATATGCTGTGATAAGGTCACCACAATAGGTGTAATTAACATTCATCACCACACAGAGTTACCGATTTTTTTTTCCTGAAATGAGAACTTTTGAAGATTTACTTTCTTAGCAACTTTCGTGTACACAGCAGTATTAACTATAGTCACTTGCTGTGCATTACATCTGCAGGGCTCATTTATCTTATAACTAGAAATCTGAACCCTCTGACCACCTTCACCCATTCAATTTGACACAGCCAAATATGTCCATCTTTTTTGCATTTTGAACTCTCAGTGATAATTTGGCTGTTTTTTTGTTTTGTTTTGTTTTACATAGTACTGATGTCACATTTCTTGCCCTTTATCCTATTGCTTTATCAGTGCTAATTCTTAACTTGCTAAGGTGGCATTTACTGCTTATCTTCTGTTCAGATAGCTTTTCTTTCTGATTGAAATGAAGATGAATTTTTAAAACAAATTTATAAAAATCCTTTTATGTTAATATTAGTCTCTAATTACAGTATTTCCCCATCTTTTTTCTTTGAGTATATGTCTTAACATGCAAGGTTTTTTGGGGTTTTTTTGTAATGTGGTGAAATTACTTTTTCCTTTGTCATTTTTAAATGTTTTCTTGCATATTTTCCCTCCATGATATGGTACAATTATCCCAGTATTTTATATTATTATGAATATGATTTTTTATTAGACTTCTGGCATGAAATCTAATGTATGTTTTCAAATTGTTATCCAATTGTCCCATCACCACTTTTTGAATAATTTTCACTTTCTCACTGAATTTTTAGGCTTTTTAAAATCGTATAATAAAATCTTATATGGGTCATTTAGGGTCTCTTTCTTCAGTTCCAATGACCTTTTATTCAAATTGTCTTTGGTATATAGATTGCTGTTTTGAATGAGATTTTGTTTTCATCTTGTATTCCAGACTTTATTGCAGTTATAGTGGGAAATACATAGTTGAAGCATGCTGGTTTTCTGTCATCATTACTGTCATTGATTCTTAAGTTTTTGGATGAAATGTTACTCTCATTGATTTGTAACAGATTTTTGGGTTGATTCTCTAGTGTTTCCACCTTAGATAATTATGTTATCTGCAGAGTATAAAAAACCTTGTTTCATATTATCTGTCTCATAACTAAAAACATTAGTTTATGCTTCCAGCACAATTATAGTAGTGACACAAGGCATTGTGTCTTGCAGGTGATTTTAATAGAGGTAATTATAGTTTGATAATTTATTTGTTAAAGAGAGACATTCTTGATTTTGCTCATTAAATGTAAGTGCACACAGTGCAGAACTGTTGAAGTTGAGTTCCTTAACCAAGAATAGGTTAGTTCCTCTATTTGCTTGCTAACAGTCCCCACTTTCTAGGGACTGATATTATTCTGCCATCTACTGGTTGAAAGTAAAAGTCCTCGTTTTAAATTTTTTTTTTTTTTAACGTTTATTTATTTTTGAGACAGAGAGAGACAGAGCATGAACAGGAAAGGGTCAGAGAGAGGGAGACACAGAATCCGAAACAGGCTCCAGGCTGTGAGCTGTCAGCACAGAGCCCGACGCGGGGCTCGAACTCACAGACCGTGAGACCATGACCTGAGCCGAAGTCGGCCGCTTAACCGACTGAGCCACCCAGGCGCCCCAAAAGTCCTCGTTTTAGATAGATTGCAGAAAATGTATCTCCTTAAAGACAAACGACAACAGCAAGACCCCAGTAATGACAAAAGCCATGAGAAATTTTGGTAGCATATGGGAAACTTCAAGGCTTCACATCATACTCATTACATAATTAAATATACAAAACCTATGGTAACTTTTGGTGGATACAGTGGGACAGTTATCAAAGAGAATGTATTTTTTGACATCACATAAAAATATACATGTAAATTGCTTTGATCATTATTTTATTGATAAATTCATATAATTATGACTATTATCAAAGGTTTGCAACATTTTGTCTAAGCAACCACATTCACTACTGCATGCCCTTTTTCGGGTGGGCGGGGGAGTACACTCCCCATTCTTCTTAAATTTTTTTTTAGCAGAGAGCCTTATCATGAAGACACTTACACAGTAAATCTTTTCAACAGCAGAAAGGATATAATATGCAATAATCCAGGTATAAGTAAATCTGATAAACATACTATTCTAAGAGCTTTTTATATGGGCTTGCCCATGTGGATTCCAGGGATCAGGTCACTGCTCTAGCCACACAGCTTTCATTCAGCCTAAACAGCAACATATGTACACAGGCACACACACGTGTAATACAGATATCCAAATTCTTTAGCGTACCATCCATGGGCTTTCTTTGAGAAAGCGTGTTTCTTGGCTATGGGAATGGTAAGAGTGGCATAACTCCCCATTTTCTAATTCTCCAAAACATTGTCTCAGATTAAAATATCCTCCTACATTCATACATTAAGCATTCTTTTCCTCGGGAGGGATATGACTGAAAACAGGTGACTTCTTACTAAGACCGGTCCTGAATGACAAACAAGTCGCTGGCTGGAGGTTCTCTTTAAAGAAAAAATCATTAAGACAACTGATGATTCTGGGCCACAATAGCACTTCCCTGGAGTAGTTATTACACTTCCGTGATGTCGCAGGACCAAGCTGTTCTATTTGAAGAAATGGGCAGTTTCTGAAAACTTCATCATAGAAATGTTGAGGATGCTTTTGGGGAGATGACCACAGATGGTGGTATTAGGCACAAGAAACATGTACAACCTGCGACTGCTCAGCTCCATGCCTGCATAGAAAGAGTGATTGATTTCCCTCTAGTCCACATTTCTGTATAACTGCCCCACTGCTGGCTTTCAGGAGACCAGAGTCAGAGAAAAATCTCAGCAATAACGTAACTCCGTAACAGCCTTGTCCACCCCCTCGGAATGACTTCACACCCCAGACCTAACCTATACCATAGTCCCAATAATTCTATTCTACCCGAATTGGGCATTCGAGCCGTAAAAACTGCTTTTATTAATATTGAGGACATGGTACTGAGAAGCACTGTCCTCTCACATCATAGACGAGTATCTATTTGTCTGATATCATATATCTGATTATCGTCTTTTTGAAGTTTCTGAGCCACATGGCCACTTTGACCCAACAGACCAGCAACCCAATTTCCAACTCACCTGCAAAGCTTCGTATAGTGGGTTTTCATACACTACATTCCACATTTATCCTGGCATTATAGTTTCCAAGGAAAGAGGAATCCTGGGTATCCTTCTCAGACCTGTTGGCAAAGGAATGTGGCCAATAAGACACAACCCTCTCAGCTTTTAAGTGAGTTTTACTTTCCTACCAGTGACTACCCCAGCTCCACTGTGTTCCTAGAACATCCAGGATAAAACCAGTACATACTAGCTCAAGCACTTGGGTCCAGCGCTGATATTCTTTTCCCTGATTCCCTTAGAATCATGTAGCCCAAGCTGAAACCCTGTAAGAATCCCCTTTCTATCCCTTCCTACTGAACCTTGTGATTCTTCATGGTGAATGCTCTCACAGCAGAAGTTAAGAAATCTGACCTGGGTTGACTATAGATCTGTTGCTGTTGGTCTACACCTGCTGTGCCTCATTACAACTCCAGAAAAGGAAGGAGTGTGAGAGTAACCCAAGAGAGAACCAGCACAATCTTCAGCCCCATCTATGCTGTTAGTGGTCAGAGAGAAGATAATTCAGGGCTCATTTGGGGGTGGGGGGAGGAAGCTGGCAGATGTCCCCTTTACTTTATACACATTTTTAACTATTGTTAAAATATCTGAAAGATTTTAGAAGAAAAAAAAAACCTTTCTTCTAATGTGAAAAGAAAAAAAATGAGGATGGGGGAAACCCATAACAGAGAAAGCTATAACCTTATGTATTTTATATGAATGTTATAGATAATACATATAACATTCTCATAGCTATCGTGTAGATATTTTGAATGTTAAAAAAATTTAGTGATGTGATCACATCGTGCACCACAATCCCTTGAAATGAGAAGAGCACGATTGGAAACATTGCTTTTGAAGACCTCCTGGAAGATTACAAGCAGATTTGATTGGCTCGGATTCCAAGAGCAGAAAACACACGACCCGCGAGGTGAGTATGACGAAGTCGCTACAGAGCAAGAGAAATCACGGGGAGACTGAGACAGACTGTGTGTCTTCCAGAGATGACCCCCCACAGCATCTCCCAGCCCACATGTGTCTTGAGAACATTGCCATTTCTCGAAAAGTTGAATCCAATTCACCTCCCCTTAAATATGGGAAGGTTTGGAAATTGTTTACAAAAAGATTCGTTAGAAATAGTGTTGTGTGACTTCAAGATTGGAATTAAATCAGAGTTTGTCAATCCTGACACTCCTAATGCTTGTGGCCAGATACGTCTTTGTTGTGGGGACTGTCCTGTGCCCTGTGGGGATATTTACCACCATCCCTGGCCTATACCCACTAGCTGCCAGCAGCGGTCCTCATCAGTTGTGACAACCAAAAACGTCTCCAGACATTGCCAAAAGTCCCCTGGGGGACAGAATCATTCCCACTGAGAATCACTGGGCTAGGTCATAAAAGGTGATACAGCTTTGTCACTGGGTCACTCACTTTTGAGCCCTTGGTCCCCATGTAAACGGTGCAACCGTAGTGACTCCACCGATCTGTCAGAACAAAACAGGCCTCCGGGAGAGGTGGCGAGCCATCCAGTGGGGTGTGTTCCAAGCTGCGGCCCCAGACATTGGGAGGGACATTCCTTCTGTACCCTATACAAATCCCTGACTCACAGCACATGTGAGAGTAAGACAACTGTTATTTAGGATAATACTTTCTTTTAATAAGGGAGAGCATTCTTCCTTTTCTTTTTCTTTTTCTTTTTTTTTTTTAATGTTTATTTTTGAGACAGACACAGCGCGAGTGGGAGAGGGGCAGAGAGAGAGGGAGACACAGAACCTAAAGCCGACTCCGGGCTCCGAGCTGTCAGCACAGAGCCCAACGCAGGGCCGAACTCATGAACTGTGAGGTCATGACCTGAGCTGAAGTCAGATGCTTAACTGACTTATTATCCAAGGGGATAATACATTTTAAGGTAATTTGTTTCAAAGCTATAGTAATGGGGATATTTTGTACAGGCGTGGAGTGATACAAATTATAAATAAATAACAAACCCTGTTTATCAGATCAGACTAAGAGACTGTAAAATCTTTTTTTTTCAATGTTTATTTATTTTTCAACAGAGAGAGACAGAGCATGAGCAGGGGAGGGGCAGAGAGAGAGGGAGACGCAGAATCCAAAGCAGGCTCCAGGCTCTGAGCTGTCAGCACAGAGCCCGATGCGGGGCTTGAACTCAGAGACCGTGAGATCATGACCTGAGCTGAAGTCAGACACTTAACCGACGGAGCCACCCAGGCGCCCCGAGACTGTAAAATCTTTTAACACTTAAGGAAGATCTAAGGCACCTTACAGATTTTCAAACAGACATAAGGTCCCTAAGGATCACAAGGGAGTGCCTCACAGATTCTTGCCATTCAGCAAGAAGATTCCGAGAGACCAAATTATTGTGTCACAGAAGCCCTGTGGGAATCCCAAAGTGGAAAAGCATGGATTTGGAGAGATTTGTGGGTGTACCTATCGTCCAATGACACTCGTTATCAATTGAAACACAGCCAACCCACTAAATGTTCAAAGTCATAGATCAGTGTAGACTGAAAGTAAGAGATAACCTGAAATAAAGAGGCCATTGGAGTCCCAAACTTTTCCAGAAAGCAAGCAGGTTGGGAAGACTATGCAGCAGCTACACGAACTGCTTCTTGTGGGAAAGGAAGGACAAGTTAAAAGGCAGAACTAAGAAGTGCAGAGGAGAAAGGTGAGCCACGGAGAGCAATGCCCAGGGAGCTGGCCTGCCCTAACGGATATCAGATTTACAACAGACCAGGGACTGCTGTGTGCTTTCTGCGCTCCCTCATTTTGAAGGGGAGTGTCGGTGATGTCGGCACATAACCTCTCTGTTTGGATTGTAGGTCTTCACATTGAGAAGAAGGACACTCACTGAGCAGGGCTGCGGAAACGGTCTTGCTCACGATTATGTCAGTTGCACATGATGGAGGCACAGAAAAAGAGAATGGATAGAGAATAAATATTACAGGGGTGCTTGGGTGGCTCTGTCGGTTGAGCGTCCGACTTCAGCTCGGGTCATGATCTCACAGCTTGCGAGTTCGAGCCCCGTGTCAGACTCTGTGCTGACAGTTCAGAGCCTGGTGCCTGCTTTGGATTCTGTGCCTCTCTCTGCCCCTCCCCTGCTCACACTGTCTCTCTCTCTCTGTCCTTCTCAAAAATAAGTAAATATTTAAAAAATGTAAAGAAATAAAATAAATATTGACATAAGTAGTTAGGGGCAGGGAATCTGCCTTGGAACTCACGTAACCCCACTAGCTCAGTGTCTCATCCCTTTCTTTCCCTAGGTGATCTATTGGCCAACCTTTTGGCCGGGTGCCTCCCAAGGTTAGGGGAGGGGAGGGAGCCTCGCAGGCCTAGGCTAGAAGAGGTTTCAACACACTAGGGAACTGCAGGAGCGTTGGCTGCAGGCTCAGTCTTTGCCCAGAGAAATGTGACCCGGTGGGGAGAAAATTACTCTGGAGATTCGAAAACTCCCAGCCCATGACCTATCAGAGCACAGTCCTGAAATGACCCGAGGTCTGCTGGTTGCCAGGGGAGGGTGCCGGGTCCTTGGGGGTCCTCAAAATTCTATGCTCGATGCCTCGCTCCATCCTCTCTGCACGTGCAGTCTCAACCTCCCAAATAGCCCCGAGTGTCACCTCTAGGATTATGACTTCTGCATGTAGGTCTTTTTTTTTTTTTTTTTTAAGTTTACTTAGTTATTTTGATAGAGATAGAGTGAGCAGGGGTGGGGGGCAGAGAGAGAGAGGGAGAGAGAGAATCCCAAGCAGGCACCACACTGTCAGCGTGAAGCCTGTTGCAGGCCTTGAACTCATGAACCATGAGGTCACGAGCTGAGCTGAAACCAAGAGTCAGGCGCTTAATGGACTGAGCCACCCAGCTGCCCCATCCATGTGTATGCCTTTACCCAGAGTCCTATCACCAAACGTTAGAACCATATTTCTACCTGCTGCCCTAGAACGTCTCCACTCAACAGGTCCAACATGGAACATCTGTTTTCAAACTTTCTTGCCCTTAAGATCTGGTCTTCTTCCTGTGTTCCTCTTCTGTGTGAGTAGATTCATCCTTCTGCTACCAGAGATAGGGACACAGACATCATCCTTGATTCCTCGACTTCCTCAAAGCCCATACCCAAGAAACCTCATACTATCATTTGAGCACTTATAATATCACCTATCATATTGACGGCTACCCATCTTCTATATAACAACCTTCCACATTAGGGGATAGTCTACCTTACGAATCTTGTGTCTTCAGGTTGTGGGGTTTTGTTTTTTATTTTTTTTTAAGCAATCTCTATGCCCAGTGTGGGGCTTGAACTCAGGACCCTGAGACCAAGAGTCGCATGCTCCACCAACTGAACCAGGCAGGTGCCCCTCAGTTGTGGTTGTTTTCTTTTTAAATTTTTTTAACGTTTTATTTATTTTTGAGACAGAGAGAGACAAAGCATGAACGGGGGAGGGTCAGAGAGAGGGAGACACAGAATCTGAAACAGGCTCCAGGCTCTGAGCTGTCAGCACAGAGCCTGACGCGGGGCTCGAACTCACGGACCGCAAGATCATGACCTGAGCCGAAGTCGGCCGCTTAACTGACTGAGCCACCCAGGCACCCCAGTTGTGGTTGTTTTAAGATACATCCACAAACTGCCTCATATTCTTCCTTGTCCCTTCCCTTGACTATATACTGGATGTTGTGACTCCCCTGTAATGCATACACGACATATGGCTGAAATGATTCTGGAAACTTCTAAGGCTATGCCACAAAACCATTTACTGCCTCTTCCACTCCTCTCTTCTTTTATCACTCGCTCTAGTTGAAGCCAGCTGCCACGTTGAGCAGACAGCCTAGACCACCATGGGGAGGCCCATGTGGCTGTGATGAGGAACTTCCACGTCCTTCCTGCCTATGTCCATACAAGCGACCCACGGTAGAAGCAGATTCTCCGTCTCAATGAAGCCGTCAGGTGACTTCAGGCCAGTTGATATCTTGACCACATGGGAGACCCTGAGACCACTGAATCTGCTTTCCAATTCCTGATTCACAAAAAGTGGTAAAAAACTATTGTTGTTTAATAACTAATTATGCATCAACGGAAAACTAAATTAACAATGTAGAAGACGCAATTGACATCTCCAGTCTCCTTTGCAGATAGAACATGGGCACTTGAATACAGCTGCCAATCAGAAGCAATGTGTGACATGTTAATCCTAAAGTGAAAAGCGAAAAGATTCAGGCTCCGTGTGGAAATTCCACGTTTTCTAGCTGAGGTGACGGTTTCCCATGGTGGCAAGTTCAAGTTTCTGGCAAGGAAATGGCACGATCAAATGGCCATTCCTTCCAGTTCTTACCAAAGTCGGCAAAGGTGTGAATGG
The DNA here is from genome assembly GCF_027475565.1 of Acinonyx jubatus. Lineage (NCBI taxonomy): Eukaryota > Metazoa > Chordata > Mammalia > Carnivora > Felidae > Acinonyx > Acinonyx jubatus. The sequence continues at coordinate 48,013,190 of NC_069391.1, forward strand.
AATTAATAAAACTATTTATGCTCCTTTTGCATTTCAAGGCAGATTAAAGGCGTATGGACATTTTGTATCTCTTTACAGGTATGGGTAAGACCCAAACATTAAAATACAGATTTAACTACCCCCAGAAAGCAATATAAACAGAAAGCAAAGCTTACCATATTATAATATAAATGATAACATTTGCAAAAATAGAAATTATTATAGGATATTAAATTCTCATTACTCAGCTTAAAATGCAATTCCTTTTCCCAAAAGTATAGTTTCTTATTATTAATACATCATGTGCTGCAAACGACTCACCACATTTTAAAACTGACCCAGACAAAAAATATTTCTGTGAATATTTATAAAATTGAAGCCACACAGAAATAGATGAGACTCAATTGCAGAAGGTTGAACTGAGTCTCCTCTCCAACTTGCCGGGTGTTCTGATGAGCTTATTAATACAGGGAAAGCACTTCTTGATTTCCACTTCTGAATTTCCAGTCTGACAACGTCCCCGGCAGGGCAGCTATGTACTTTCTTGCCAGAGAAGACTGATTCTTTGCAACTAGCTCCCCACAGGCAGGCTGGCGTCCTCGTTGCTCGGGAGGGTCTTTTCCTTCCCCATCTCCTGCACCGAACTGGTCACCGGGTCGTCCACCTTCTCATCGAGTCCAGTGAGCACTTTCCGTGGTTCGTGCTGGATCGTCGTGAAGTTGGATCATCATCTCCTGAAGACAGAGGTGGCCTGCGCTCTTTGGAACCGGCTGCCACGCACCTGCTTCTGGGGAAACCTGAAAATGTTCTCGGTCCTTCAGGCACGACGGCAAGGACGATCCTCCCCACATACTGCAGAACTGTGACGGTCTCCAGCGTGGGCAGGCCACGGTTCTGGGCCAGGTCGCCGCGGAGGGTGCTGACAGAGCTGGAGAGCATCGTCTCCAGTGTCATCATGAAGAGGCTGGCAGGCCCCAGGCGGGCGTGATGACGCACAAGTCCACCCGGGGGAGACTTTACCCAGCTGCTCTGAACACCTTCTTGCACATGAGGTTCTTCATTAGGCCGGGACTGCCGCCTCGGTTCTTATCCCGATCTTCTTTCCACTTTTGTCGGGGCTTCAGACAATGTCATGACCTCAACACTTCCTTTGTATTGTGACGCTGCAGATCAAACACACTCATGGACATCATAGAAGTCTCAGTCCAATAGGATACGTTCACCTAAATGAGACCCCAGGTTGAAGTAAAAACCCGACTCTCCATCCATGTCTGTTTTTCAATTCTAAAAAGAACGCTCAGTGGTTTGATCCAGGTACCATTCTTCCACTCCTCCCAATGCACTCGAAGACAACTTGCCCCAACCCTCTGCATTTCCCTTGTAAGGGGCTCTCCATTAAGTTTGAATTCTCCCCTATTTCTTTACAGGAGACATGGCTCATATATTCTGACACAGTCTGAAGATAACAGAGGCATAAAGGTGAACTTCAAGGGTTAACTTACAGAGTTCTCTGCATCCTGTTCCCCAGAAGGTGCCGCCTGCACAACACGCGGAAGGCAGTGTGTGGCCATGTGGACTCACAGAAGGCAAGACAGGGATGGTGACTGCCCTCCAGGGAACAAGGAAGGCAGACATTAAAGACATGGTTCAGATTAATGAGGCACCAGCACAGTCAGTGCAGTTAAGGGCACGTACTAAGAGCTGAGGAAGAGGAGGGACTGGAGGGCGCCAGAAAGCCCCACTTTTGAAGACACCTGTGGCTCCGGAGGATAAATGACACCGGATTTTCATCTCCTCCTCAAAAAGAAGTGGAGACAACATTAGTAGTGGTCACACAGGAAAGTGTAAAGACTAAATGAGATAAAGTTTGCAAATTTTAGGCTGAATCATAGTAGATGAGAGTCCACCTGACCGCAGTAAATGGTCGCTGCCTGCAGGGCTAGTAGGACATCCAATGCTGGGTAGAGTCCACACTCACCCAAACCAGCTCAAGCTTTCAGTGCATCTCCCTTAACACCCTCAGGGGTGTGCATGGGGAGCCCCTCCCCTCACCCTTGACACTCCTGGAGAGGGCAGTGTCTGCAGGACTGTGAAGGAGCAGAGCCCAAGTTTCCCCTCTGGGGTCAGTACCTGGAACATAAAGGAGAGAGATCTCACAGCGCAAAGAAGGTCTTTGCGGGGAACCAGCCTCTTGAAAGTTGTCTGACAGAAATGGCTGCTCTGTGAATAGTATAAAGCGGTCAGAGATCCTTCCCTCAGTCTCACTCACCTTCAGACCACTTCCGGTGATAGTTTTGAAGGCACAGTGGAGAAGACAACATTTGTAGAAACGAGGAAACCAGTTTTAAAAATTATGAAGGAGAGGGTGATGAGAAATGGGACATTCAGTACTAAATTTAAAGAGGCACCAAATCTAAGTAATCAAGATAAATACCTTAATGCAATACTTTAAAATGTAAGCTAATGCAGAACATCCATGAGGTACAAAATATCAACATGTTAAATACAGAGGAGAACTGACCTTGCACGTGCAAGTTCCTGAGTCTTCAAAGGAGCCACAGTGCATATGAAATTTTGGCAAATTCCATTCAGTCTAGGAATTTCTTGCCAAAGAAAATACAAAGATCTCACCTGCTAAATGTGCTGAATGCTTGTGCACAACACCACTCTTTAACCATAGAGTCCAGTTGGAATACTGGGAGAGATGTTTCATTAACCAGGAGTTAAATAAAAATGACATGAAATTTGTCAGGGAGACACAAGAAATTGTCAAACGGACAGTTCTACCAACTGAAAAGAAGAAGTAATCTCCACTATATTGAGTTTGTTTCCATCAATGGTGGAAGAGTAAAGTTATATTCAATTGTGGTTTTGCGGTAAATATGCATTCAATCCCACTGCAAAAAGTTCACGAAAATAGCGGTTGAATATCTTAATATGAGAATGTTTAGTATCTTATGTCTAATATTTTAATGTAATATTTACTATCAAATACGTCATGGTGACCCAGTTGACGACAGTGCTGTGCGAGATTCTCAATTCCTCTTTTGCAAAGTGCAATCTGTTCACGCCTGCGCACCGACTTCCAGGTGGCCAATGTTGCTTAGAAGTCAGCAGAACGCTAGTGGGCGCCACACTTCCTCACAAAGAGCATCCAGATGCTGGCGGCACGGGACTGGCTCCCACGACTGTATCAGCGCTTTGGTCCAGGAGCGTCCCATCGCCCCATCGCCCCATCGTCCCATCGCCCCATCGCCCCATAGTCCCATCGCCCCATAGTCCCATCGTCCCATCGCCCCATCGCTCCATCGCCCAATCGTCCCACAGTCCCGTCGTCCCTTGATTCCGACGCTGGCCAATGTTGCCAGAAGTCAGCAGAAAGCTACTGGGCGCCCGACTTCTGACAGAGAGCATCCAGATGCTGGCGGCGCGCGACTGGCTCCCACGACTATATCCGTGCTTTGGTCCAGGCACCTCCCATCGCCCCATCGCCCCATCTCCCATCATCCCATAGTCCCATTGCCCCATCTTCCCATCGCCCCACCATCCCATCGCCCATCATCCTATCATTCCATCGCCCCGTCGCCCCATCGTCCCAAAGCCCCATTGCCCATCGTCCCACCGTCTCACCGCCCCATCGTCCCATCGCCCCATCGCCCCATCGTCCCATAGCCCCATCGCCCATCGTCCCATCGTCTCATCGTCCCATCGTCCCACAGTCCCGTCGTCCCTTGATTCCGAGGCTGGCCACTGTTGCTAGAAGTCAGCAGAATGCTACTGGGCGCCCGACTTCCTCACAGAGAGCATCCAGATTCTGGCGGCGCGCGACTTTCTCCCACGACTGTATCCGTGCTTTGGTCCAGGCGTGTCTCATCGCCCCATCGTCCCATCGTCCCATCGTCCCATCGCTCCACCGTCCCATCGTCCCATCGTCCCATCGCTCCATTGTCCCATCGCCCATCCTCCCATGGGCCCATCCTCCCATGTTCCCATCGCCCCACCGCCGCACCGTCCCACCGCTCCACCGTCCCATCCCTCCATCGTCCCTTCGTCCCATCTTCCCATCGTCCCATCCTCCCATCGCCCCATCATCCCAAAGCCCCATCGCCATCGCCCATAGTCCCATCGCCCCATCGCCATCGCCCATCGTCCCATCGCCCCATCATCCCACCGTCCCATCACCCCACCGCCCACCGTTCCATCGCCCCATGTTCTCATCTTCCCATCGTCCCATCGTCCCAAAGCCCCATTGCCCATCGTCCCAACTTTCCATCGCCCCATCGCCCCATCGTCCCATGTTCCCATCGCCCCACCGCCGCACCATCCCACCGCCCCATCGCTCCACCGTCCCATCGTCCCATCTTCCCATCGTCCCATCCTCCCATCGTCCCAAAGCCCCATCGCAAAATTGCCCATCGTCCCAACTTTCCATCGCCCCATCTCCCCATCGTCCCATGTTCCCATCGCCCCACCGCCGCACCGTCCCACCGTCCCATCGCCCCATCATCCCATCGCCCCATCTCCCCATCGTCCCATGTTCCCATCGCCCATCGTCCCATAGCCCCATCGTCCCATCGTCCCGCCGTCCCATCGCCCCATCGTCCCATGTTCCCATCGCCCCACCGCCGCACCATCCCACCGCCCCACCGTCCCATGGCTCCATCTTCCCATCGTCCCTTCGTCCATCTTCCCATCGTCCCATCCTCCCATTGTCCCATCGTCCCAAAGCCCCATCGCCATCGCCCATCGTCCCATCGCCCCATCGTCCCACCGTCCCATCGTCCCATCGTCCCATCGCCCCATCGTCCCATGTTCCCATCGCCCCACCGCCGCCGCACCATCCCACCGTCCTATCGCCCCACCGCCGCACCATCCCACCGTCCTATCGCCCCATCGCTCCACCGTCCCATCGTCCCATCGCTCCATCGCCCCATCGTCCCTTCGTCCCATCTTCCCATCGTCCCATCCTCCCATCGTCCCAAAGCCCCATCGCCCCAACTTTCCATCGCCCCATCGTCCCATCGCCCCATCGTCCCATGTTCCCATCGCCCCACCGTCCCATCGCCCCATCGTCCCTTCGTCCCATCTTCCCATCGTCCCATCGTCCCATCGTCCCATCGTCCCAAAGCCCCATCGTCCATTGCCCATCGTCCCATCGTCCCAACTTTCCATCGCCCCATCGTCCCATCGTTCCATCGCCCCATCGCTCCATCGTCCCATCTTCCCTTCGTCCCATCGTCCCAAAGCCCCATCGCCATCGCCCATCGTCCCATCGCCCCATCGTCCCATCGTCCCATTGCCCCATCGTCCCAAAGCCCCATCGCCCCATCGTCCCATTGTCCCATTGCCCCATCGTCCCAAAGCCCCATCGCCATCGCCCATCGTCCCATCGTCCCATCGCCCCATCGTCCCATCGCCCATCGCCCCATCGCCCATCGTTCCTTCCGTCCATCGCCCATCGCCCCATCGTCCCATCGCCCCATCGCCCCATCGCCCATCGTTCCTTCGGTCCATCGCCCATCGTCCCATCGTCCCAACGCCCATCGTCCCATCACCCCATCGTCCCATCGTCCCATCGTCCCACAGTCCCGTCGTCCCTTGATTCCGACGCCTGATCACCCCGTCGTCCCATCGCGCTAACGTCCCACTGTCCGCTCATCCCGTCTCTCCATTGCCCCCTCCTCCCACCCTCCCATCTTCCTGCCTTCCGGCCCTGTCCTCCGTACCCTCTTAGCCCCCAATCCTGTCCCAGCCGGTCTCGGCCGCGGACTCAGGCTCACAGGCTACCCTAGGCTGACAGGGCGATTCAACGCGCTCACGTGGGTTCGGAGCCTCCAGTTCGTTTAGGAAACGATTGTTGCAAAAAATGGCCCGGCTGCACTCTCGGCGCAAAAGGAGAGTTCGGGACACAGGGAGCCCAGAAAACTCAAGGTCCACGCCTCCCTCCCCGTGGAGGATGTTCCTGGCGGAGGAAGCACAGAGGAGGTGCCCGCCAGGCGCTAAGGGCGGGGAGAAGCAGGGCTTTGCGGGGACTATAAAAGCAGCACACAGTTGGCGCCGAGAGCGCCTCAGCCCTCGCTTTGCCCTGGCGCTCTTGGAAGGGCTCAGCCTGGAGTCCCCCGAAGCTGCCCAGAAGCTGCCCCGACGCTCCCCTGTTTCAAAGTCACAGCTTCTTTGCCCTAAAGCCACTTCCGAAAAGGACGGCCGAGCGCCACCTGCCGGCCGCCTGGAGAACCACCGAAATCGTCAATGGCCCAGATCTGTGGTTGGCCTTGCTCTGCAGCATCCCTGCCTGCTCCCTTGCTGGAGACCTGCCTTGGCTCCAGAGCCCAAGAAACAGGGACATCCTCCTACTTTTGAGACAGTTGAAAAGGAGCCCCTCTCACACATGCCTGAATGACAGAACCTCCTGTTTCAGACTTCCTTGGGAAAGAGGCTGTATCGCCCAAGCGCAGGAGGCACAAACCACCTGTTTCCACCATCAGATGCTCCAGCAGATCTCAGCCTCTTCAGCACGGACGACAGCCGCGCTGCTAGGGGCGACGCCCACCTCCTTACCCTCCTGTCTAGCCTGGATCGCAGCCTGGAACACCTGGAGCCCCCGGAAGAAGACAACCCGGCCCGTGTTTGGGAATTGTGGCCTAGAAGTATTTCTAAAGCATCCATCTGTATATGAAGGAAAAGACACACAGTCGCTCTACCTGGGTAGCAGGTGAGAAATATCTGAAACCAAAACCGTGAACTTAAAAAAAAAATTAAGTTTATCTATTTATTTTGAGAGAGACAGAGACAGCGGGAGCAGGGGAGGGGCACAGAGAATAGGAGAGAGAGAGAATCTCAGGTAAGCTCTGCCCTGCCCACACGGAGCCAGAGGGGGACCTGGAAGTCAAGTCTGATACCATGACCTGAGCTGAGACCAAGAGTGGGAGGCTTCATCCACTGAGCCACCTAGGGTCTCCAAAATCATGAACTTAAAAAAAAAAAGTATAGAAGACATGTTTAGGAGAAGAGCATGATCTATTTCCACAAGTAAATGATCTTGTGATGTAATTTTAAAATCTGATCAAGGTTTGGGGCGTATTTGCGATTTCCAAAATGTAAAGTCCAAATTTTAAGTGGAGAGGTGTTTGGGGATAGTATTTTCTGAAAGACATTTGTCAGTAAGTGAATGCCAGCTGTTGTACCAGATCTATAGAAAACTAGAAGAGAACCGTGCAGGAGTTCCTGCTCAGATGTCTCTTCTGGTTGGCTCATCTTCAAACAGTGACTCAAGGACATGAGGCCCTTCCATTCTGTGACTTGACCATATTCAGCACAGGACTCCAAATGGGTGTGAGATGCTTGAGTCTATTCCAGTTAGTTGTAAAGGGAAACAATATGGAAGATCACATGGGAGGTTTTCAAGGGTCAAGGCTAGACCCCACAGGACAGTATCACTTCCACCACCATTTGTCTGGTCCGAATGTATTCTCATGGGCTGCCTAAGTGTCAATATCAAGTGCGTCCACTGGGAAACAGACTCTACTCTGGTGACTGTGGAAGAGAGGAGTTCAGTGAAAGTGAGTTTTCACTGTTACATTATTTGTACTGATGTTTTTTTTTTCTTTACGTTTACTTATTTTTGAGACAGAGAGAGACAGAGCACGAATGGGGGAGGGTCAGAGACAAGGAGACACAGAATCTAAAACAGGCTCCAGGCTCCGAGCTGTCAGCACAGAGCCTGATGCAGGGCTCGAACTCATGGACTGCAAGATCATGCCCTGAGCTGAAGTCAGCTGCTTAACCGACTGAGCCACTAAGGCACCCCTGTACTGATGCTTTTCTCAAGGGGAACAATAGCCAGTATGTTGGCAGCACACTTTTTCTTGCAAAGCTCAAAACGACTGACCCAAAGTCTGACTCCACAGTTTAAACCGGGGGGAGATTCAGTCCAATGGATGTCACTCTTTAGACTTGACAGCATCATTGATCCACTGAAAGAAGCATTGCAATCGATTGCCAGAGGCCGATGTTGGAAAGTGTGGAGATGAGGTCTTGGAACACTTTGTAAAATTCAGTTATCATTATGTGAGGGAGGTGAGCAAGGTATGATGAGGTAGCTCCTTGCAGGTACTTGAGGCTCCCTGAAATAAAAGAGGAGAGTGAGTCTTCCATTGATGACCAGGCCCGTGATTCTCGTCTTAATATTCTAAATACTGAAAATACAAACTTGAAGGAAATTTCCACACACAGAAATGTTTATTTCTTTCTTTCTTTCTTTCTTTCTTTCTTTTATTTCTTTCATTCTTCTCTTCTTCTTCTTCTGCTTCGTCTTCTTCTTCTTGTATTGTTTTGTTTTTAAATGCCTCACAGGCTATTCCATTATAAGTTCCCTGTAGGACCGTGAGGAATTCATATAAGATCTTCAGATCTATTGTCCTTGCAAATCACATGATTCATATCTCTGTAGCCTCTGTTGGTAATATTCTTTCTCCCTTAATTACCATGCTTGTTTTCCTCATGAATATTGATTGTGCTCTGGAAATGATGTGGACCAGACTGGGTGCCTAGAAAAACAACCGGCTAAGATGATGTCTCTCCCCTTAAGTATTTTACAGACCCCTGGAGGGAGGTATTCTAAGGAGAAAACAGAGCAGGTCAGGGCTCAATCTGTTTGGGCTGCCTTAAAAAAATAGCATACCCTGGGTAGCTTGTACAAAGCAGTAATTTATTGGGGTGCTTGGGTGGCTGAGCCAGTTGGGCGTCTGACTTTGGCTCAGGTCATGATCTCGTGGTTTGTGAGTTTGAGCCCCGTGTCGGGCTCTGCGCTGACAGCTCAGAGCCTGGAGCCTGCTTCAGATTCTGTGTCTCCCTCTCTCTCAGTCTCTCTCCCACTCACCCCTGTCTGTGTCTCTTTCTCTCTCAAAATATAAATATTAAAAAAATTTTTTAAAAAAGCAGTAATTTATCGGTCACAGTTCTACAGGCTGGAAATCCAAGAGTGGGGTGTCTCTTATAAAGGCCCCAATTCCATCATGAGGGCTATACTCTTGTTCTTGCACTACCTTCCAAAGGCCCCACCACCTAATCCATTACTTTGGAGTTAGGACTTCAACAGATAACATCCAAACAGTCTGACCATAGCGGCTCCTTAAAGGCTCCATGCCCACCATTTAGAAGATAGAACACAGCCGTGCCGAGTGACAAGAGTGAGGAGGCAGGTTGGCAGGCAAGGACAGGGCGCCTAGAATTAGGAAGCCAAAGCCTTGCTTTCTGACGGGAAGGGAAGCTCTGATTATTACCCACCCTGCCCTCCCCGAATTCTACGTATCAAACTGAAACGGAGCGTACTCTCCCAAAGAAATAGACGGAGATAGGAGCATGCAGCTAATGGTTCATGTTCTTTCTGAGTTGTCTCCAGAGAAACTCAGGGTGAAGGCTTGATCGTTGGCGCTTCGGACCACCAAGTCCGGGGATCAAGGGTCAGGTGACTGTGAGCTCTGGGGTCCGGGAGAGTTGGAGTTTCGATGTGTTGTTCTGTGCAGGACGCCAGGCTGGTTAGTTTTCTGTGATGACCACGTTGAGGGGCGATTTGAGATGAGGCCACACCTGGGGGTTCTTCCTCGTGCTGGGCAAAGGCTGAAAATAGTGCTGTTTTGGCAGCCTGAGTCCCAGAGCCCTGTGTGCAGGAAAGCAAATAAAATCCCAGTGGCTTCAGCAATAATCTCAGTAGGCCACGTGGGTAGCAGGAGACTAGAGCAGAAATTTCAGCCATTGTCTCTACAATCTTGCTCAGCACCTATGGCCCTGATGAAGCAAACTAGCATGGTCATTCACGAATGCCTTCTGGTAGGAGGGGAAAATCAGTGAGACGCCTGCAGTAAAAGTGACTTACTGAGCCGGTATTCAGGGCCCGGTGCTGAGGACAACAGAATGAATGTAACAGAGTCCGTGACTAAGGGCTGGTGTGTCCAAGATGGGTACACAGCTTCCATTTAAAGAGTTGGTCTATGGAGGGCTTAGGCCGGGTAACTTCCTATGCAAAATCCAAAGAGTTAAGGATGGGAGCTCAGAGAAGGTTCTTCACATGATAATAATCAATATTTACAAACTTCTGAATTTAGGACAAACAACTTTCTTTTCTTTTCTTTTCTTTTTTTTTAAGAATAGATCTGGTTTGGGACTTCTGAAAGTCCTCTGGGAAATTTGAAATTAAATGCAAATATAAAAGAAAATTCAAATTGAATATATATGTTTTTTAAGATTATCTCTTTTGAGAGAGAGAGGGAGCACAAGCGGGGAGGAATAGAGAGACAGGGAGAAAGAGAGAGTCCCAAGCAGGCTCTGCACTGTCAGCGCAGAGCCCGACGAGGGGCTCAAACTCACAAAATGTGAGATCATGACCTGCGCTGAAACCAAGAGTCAGACGCTTAACCAACTGAGCCACCCAGGCGCCTGTGAATACGTTTTCTTACTTGCCTATTTTCGTAGGCCATATCATTACAAACGGTGCAAAAATTAGCTCTTGGGGAGTGAACAAATCTTACGTATTACAATGGTTCGTTGCTCTTCAAATCAACCCTATTCAACCAAATCTTATTCCTTAGGATTTATTATCTCATCACCTTGTATCTTCTCGGTGTTTCTTGGGTATCTCATGTGAAGTATTGATGCTGAGTTCATGGACGTTATACAAAATGTATGCATGTTAAGAGCAATAAAACTTACATCCAGTAGATGGATCACCAGAGGACTCTCCCTCCATCATTTGCTAGATTTCAAAGCTGTGTTGGGAGAGGTGGGCTTCCCTTACTTAGAAGACGCCACGGTGCTTACGTTGGAGCCTTAGCGTGAACTGGGCTCTAAAACTAAATGCAAGTAGTTTCTATTTGATCATTTAATTCTACTAAAGTTATTCAACTCATTTATAATTATGTCCATTGCTGAAAAGAAATCGATGTTGAGAATATCTTGATGAATATCTAGCTGCTAGTGAAATTAAAAATTGTTTTTTGATATGAAGCAAAATTAAAAGTCAAGACCTAAAAATACATGTTAAGACAATACTGTAATTTTTCAATTGTTTTTAGAAGTTCTTAAAATCGTTTTAAGTATATCATTACATGTATATTATTATTGTCTTTGTATAATTATTAATTTGAATATGTAACTTAATACATTACTATTTATACACGTAAATATGTTAAACTTTGCTCTGCAAACTTAGCTATAGAGATAAATAAAATGTTAATAACTTTAAATTTACGTTTAGCTTAAAATTTTTATCAATTTTAACCCTGCCTTGGATAAAAAAAGAAGTTTGGCACTCTCTTTTTCCATGTATAAAGGATAGATAGAGAGAGAGTACATAAATAGATATAGAGTATAACTGTGTCATTAAAATTTCATGAGGGGTTCAATTAGCAAAAAAAATCTAAAAGGGCTCAGGGGTCAGGGGAAAGGGGGCAATAATTAAATAAAACGGTTGAGAAGCACTGCTCTAAACCCATTTGGAGAATGTAAAATGAAAACCAGAAAACAAAAGTAGGAAGTAAGAGGAGATTCAGAAAATGGTACTCATGTGTTCCCATTTAGGAGGTGCGCACAAGGGAAGATGTTCAGAGAACCTAGAGCCACGGGTCACAGGCCCACCCCAGCCAGGCCAACAGCATCTGCAAGATCCCCAATGGCGCTGCCCTGTTCCTTCTTGGTGGCCCTGGTGGCGCTGGGCTGCAACTCCGTCTGCTCTCTGGGCTGTGACCTGCCTCAGACCCACGGCCTGCTGAACAGGAGGGCCTTGACGCTCCTGGGACAAATGAGGAGACTCCCTGCCAGCTCCTGCCAGAAGGACAGAAATGACTTCGCCTTCCCCCAGGACGTGTTTGGTGGAGACCAGTCCCACAAGGCCCAAGCCCTCTCTGTGGTGCACGTGACGAACCAGAAGATCTTCCACTTCTTCTGCACAGAGGCGTCCTCGTCTGCTGCTTGGAACACCACCCTCCTGGAGGAATTCTGCACGGGACTTGATCGGCAGCTGACCCGCCTGGAAGCCTGTGTCGTGCAGGAGGCGGGGGAGGGAGAGGCTCCCCTCACGAACGAGGACTCCATCCTGAGGAACTACTTCCAAAGACTCTCCCTCTACCTGCAAGAGAAGAAATACAGCCCTTGTGCCTGGGAGATCGTCAGAGCAGAAATCATGAGATCCTTGTATTATTCATCAACAGCCTTGCAGAAAAGATTAAGGAGCGAGAAATGAGACCTGTTCAACATGGAAATGATTCTCCCTGACTAATCGTATCACACTATCCACGTGTTCTGCCATGTCAAAGACTCTCATTTCTCCATTCTGCTGTGACATGAATGGCATCAATCTGTCCATAGTTTCAGGAGTATTAAGTACATCATGTCAACTCTGCAAGCACTAGTCACTTTCCGATGACCTTGCTGATCTATTTATGTATCTATTTCACAATTTATTTATTTACTTAACTATTTACAAGATTTAAATTATATTTGAATAATATTAAGTGTACTTTCACTTTGTGGTTAAGAGAAAAAATATATTCTTTATATTTATTCAATTTATTCTTTTCTTTATTAAATATTTTCTATAGAAAAATTCTTGTCTTTCTTTATTATTTTTTTTAACGTTTATTTATTTTTGAGACAGAGAGAGATAGAGCATGAAATGGGGGAGGGTCAGAGAGAGGGAGACACAGAATCCGAAACAGGCTCCAGGCTCTGAGCTGTCAGCACAGAGCCCGACGTGGGGCTCGAACTCACAGACCGCGAGATCATGACCTGAGCCGTAGTCGGCCCCTCAACCGACTGAGCCACCCAGGCGCCCCTGTTTATTATTTAAAAAGAAACAACTCTGATGAAAGAATGGATTGTGCAATTCACTTACTCATTAGTTATTCACGTTATACATTAAAAATAGACTTTCTCTAAGCCAGTCTGTATGCGGCTGTCAGGATGGGGTGGACATAACAAATCCAGTTCTGCTTTTGCACCAGTGATTTTTGTGGAGAAAGCAACCTAAAGACAATAATCACACTGAATTTACATCAGTTATATTAAATGGTATAATGAGGAGAAGGGGAAAAATGGAGTTCTCTCAGCAGAATCTGCAGGAAAGCATGCCAGGAAACAGAAACCAAAGCCGTAGATATCTCCTATAATTGACTGGTGGACTTCCAAGTGCGAATATTCTTTGGAAAATGGATATTTGAGTCTGCAATTTACAAGCAACTCCATTAACTGAAAGCCTTAAAACAGAAGCGGTCACACGGGAAGAGGAGAGCATGAGCAAAGAACTTCAGATCGATTCCTCGAAACTTCAGATGGTAAAGGGAGAAAAGAGCCACAACAGAAACAGAGACAGAATGGCCATGAGGTAGTAGGGTAAAAGAGAATATCGGTAAAAGTCTATTTCAAGGACTGAAATGGCTTCAAAGAATTGCATCATTGTAAAATGTGGAGGTAAAGTGCCCGCCGCACTGGGATGAAGGGGGCATTGAAGCTTTGGTGAGAGCTGGTTTGGAAGAAGTCACAGAAACCATATTGGAGGGTGGGAGGGAATGCGTGAATAAGAGAAGAGAAGTTCAGGTATAAGGAGCAAATAGTTGTGAGAGATGTGCCTGCTGAAATGCAACAGGAGAATAGAATGGGGATTGGGAATTACGTGAAGGTTTTTTTTTTTTTTTTTTTTTTCATGCAGAGTTCTCCGTTTTGCGCTATGTGTGTCTCTGGACAGATACATGGATAGGATGTATTGGCAAATCATGTTCATATGCTTAATGTTGTGCTTATTTTAAAGCATGGCACCTTTCATTCCTTACCGTGATAATCTATTATCATTTTGATGCGTACTATGCGGAAGGTCAGGAAGCTGTTCTGTGGACGGAAACCATCCAGTATGTGGGGAAGCAGATGGAACTGACCTTAGCGAGGGCTGGGTGGAATTCGCAAGCAGGCACCACAGTGAGCAGGTGGAAGGTGGTAGCAGAAGCCAAGGGCTCCCGCTGGCTTCCCCTCACCTGGGAGCCACCCTAGTGTTTCCACGGCCGTCACGGTCAGATTTGCCTTTGATTTCCTGGTGCCTCGGTGCATCCCAATGCCGTGACAGCTTTCTAGGAAAGCTGAGTGGAGAAAGAAAAAGATGCTGTATCAAAACTGATGGGAAACAATGGTAGGGGCCCTTCCTGTTTGCATTCTTGTTTCCCTCTTTTGGTACTGACCTCAAGATGAAGTAGAAAGGAACTCAGAAGAGAAGTCCACCCGTGCCTATAAAATTACTAAATTAAAAAGAACATATACAATTAAAAAAACTCCAAGCTAGTAAAGAAAGGGGTTAGTTTCTCTAGTATGTGGCCTCCCTGCCCCACATCTTGGCTGTGAGATGGATCACGATGAACCAAATAGCTCAGGAGAAAAGAACTGACTCACTAACCCAGGAACCCTTATTAGTTACTTCAGTGCAAGCCTCCAGCGGCAGGAAAATCAACACTGAGTCCCTTGCGGCCTCAGAAACTGAGAGCATGAGAAGGACTCCACAGGTTAATAGACTGACATCCACATAAAAATCAACATTTAGCAAAATAAAATTCCTGTTGCTATTTATGGTTACAAAAAAAAAAAAAAAAGGATAGTTTACCCACACCAGTGCCCCCTACACACATGAAGTGCAGAACGTTTGTGTCCCCTGGAAGCTATGGAAAAATCTGACTCTTGAGCACCTGACAGAAAGAGAAGGAATTGGTCACAGAAACAAGCTTGGGTCGTGGACAGTTGATTATTTGGGGGACAAAAGCAGCCACCCTCCAATAAAATTTTGCTCAAAGCTGGAACTATGATGAGCTGACTCCTGGCGGCCAGTTACAGAGAAAGAGAGAGTGAGCGAGGGGAGCCAGGTGTCACACACAGGGCTATGGGCACGCTGACCCAAAGGGACCAGGCACCTTGACTGATGCGCAAAAAATAAAAATCACAACAACAGAGCTCAGGCTCGGAGGTAAAAGTATGTCCTGAGCAAGGAGAACAACACCTACCTACTTTTGATCGTAACACAAAAGATTTCCGTCATTTGAGAGCTTTGGATCCCTTTACGCTGAAACATTTGAAGTACTGGGGCAAATTAAACTTCAATGAAATAGTGAAATGAATAATTCATAGGGTTAATGTTTCCTAATCTAATCTACTCTAATCTAAGGCTTACATAAAGAAAGGAAACAAACTTAAGAAGAATAAAACGTATACAGGAACATTCAGAAAATGAAAACGGTTTTGTATTAAAAGACACGTGAGAAAGAACTTGAGAGGAACTAGGGCCCAAGACGCCCCCCTTGCTCGTCACCCAGGCCACCAGACCCCTCAGGTGCCCAGCGCGCACCCCCTCTGCAGGCCTCCTGCTGGATCCCTGTGGCCGCATCTCCTTTCTGGGCTCTGACCTGCCTCCCGGCCATGGGCGGCTTCATAGGAAGACCTACTGCTTCTGACACAGATCAGGAGGACGTCCCAGTTCTCCTGACTGAGGGGCATCTCCCCCGGGGAGAGGGTGGGTGGCTGCCGGTTGCAGGAGGCCCAGGCCACCTCTGTCCCCAGAAGCTGCTCCGGCAGACCTTCCAAGTTCCTCACAAAGTGCCATCTGCTGCCTGGAACCCGATCCTGCTGGACAAACTGCACGGGGCTCCAGGGACAGCCGGAACCCGGGACACCTGCCTCAAATGCACACACCCGGACACTCCTGCAAGAACCTTTCACTAGAGGACAAAAGTTCCATCCGGGGACTTCATCTCAGTCTCAAGAGAAGCAATGGAGTGATTGTGCCTCTAGAAAGATGCCGGAGTGCAAATCACGTGATCGTTGTCTGCATATTCAAATTTGTAACAATTAGTAAGGAGGAAGGAAGGAGACCCCAAAATGATTCTCTTTAATACATGAAGTCACATTCCCAGGTATTTAGTCATTTCACTGACTTTATTTCTGCTTTCGTCTTAGAATGTATCGAGTTAAATTGTTCAAAAGTGTGCTCCAATGTTCTTCTTCAGTGATTATCTCTCGGGCCTCTTTCCCTGGGAGACACTGTACCTCTAACGATGTGACATACGTATTCATGTATTGGCGGACGTTCTGGTTCCCATCCAACATGTAATCAGCTGGGCTGGTCGTCAGCCTTGACCTTCCATCAACTACAACACAAGTGCCAAACAAACTGAAAAGCAACAACTCTTCTTAGATCCATCAGAGAATTGGGGTCGAGGTGCCAGCTGCCGCCCTTAGCTCTGCAGAAAGAGGGGGATGCAGACAGAGACCCTGGATGACTGGGAGCAGAAATGCAAGAGTTTAAAGCACAGCTGAAGCTCGTATTGGTAGAAACACTGAAGCTGAAATGGAAGAATTACTGGCAGGTCCATATGGATGAGCTTGAGATCGAAAAACTGCAAGGTATCCTGTCTTTGGGGGCCACACGCTTTTGTGAGTGTTACCTCGGGAGAAACCTTCACCAGGTTCTCACTGTGAAGATGAGAAAACAAACTCCTGGTGCTTCCAGCAGAGGAAAGGAAAGAGAAATCACTGGCTGGGAATCCTCTCGGTCTTCTGTTCCCCTCAACAAAGGCCTGCTCTGCAGGGAAATGATTTTCCTAGAGCCTCCCCCCGCCCCCACCGGGGGAAGGGAAGTCCAGCCCTCTCTCCTCTTCCACTCGGGGGACAGGAAAGACACAACTGCAAGCCCCTCTAACTTTCCTGTGTCCCTTAGCAGGGTGGTCACGTTAGAACATTTAGAAGCGCTTAGCGGAGTATTTTCCACTGAATGAAGGCTTACCATCATGTTCTTATTTATTCATAGAGGTCTGTAAGAGCATAAGTAACTTCTCCTAGCCCTCTCTCTGTAACTGACTGCAAAATGCTGAGAGTCTAAAAAAACAGAATTGGGAACAAGTGGCTCATCAATGTAATTATATACATACTAATATACTATGCACACATAGATACTATGTATATACACGTGCACTATGTATTCTGACACTAGCACGTTCCCCTTTCCTCCCGCTTCCCCAGATCTCATTCTTCACGTGCATCTCACAGTGTTTCCTTCTGCCCCAGTGTAGAAACCCCCAGCGAGCTCTGCTCTCCTCAGTCTCTCCTCCTGAACCTGCCCTGCCCATTCACACAGCTGCTTCCTTTTCCGCTGTGGTTTCCGGCCAAGTACAAAAGTCACTAACTGAAATCAAGAGTTGTGTGAAAGTTCTAGGTTTTTGGAACCTCTCATAGGAGAGTTCTTGTTCTCTTCTTTTTCTTCTCGTGACTAGTTTTGGCCATGAGGGAATGTTCCTCCTGCAATGATGTCACTAGCTGTAGGGAAAAAGGAAAGGGAAAGCAGGATCATTTTAGCCAGGGGTCTGTTAAAATATTTACAAAGGAAGAGTGCCACCTACTGGCCAAGATGGACAAAGACAGTGACCGGATCTGGAGACCTGGCTTGTGGTCTACAGAAGTCTGTTCCCAGGCAGGAATATTTTCTACAGAGAAAAATGACTCTTTCCTGGAAAGAACTGACTCCAATAACATAATAAGCCAATTTCCTTACCTGGGATATAGTTTTGAAAAAACACAAGTGTTCTCTTTTTTTTTTTTTTTTTTTTTTTTGAGAGAGAGAGTGAGCACATAAGGGAGGGGCAGAGAGAGACTGGGGACAGAGGATCTGAAGCAGGCTCTGTGCTGACAGCAGAGAGTCTGATGTGGGGCTTGAACTCATGAATCGTGAGATCATGACCTGAGCTGAAGTCAGATGATCAACCAACTGAGCCCCCAAGAGCCGTTAGCTTCACAGCAAAATTGAGTGCAAGATATCGAGACTTCACATACTCCCCGGTTCTGTATATGAATAGTCTCCCCCATTATCAGCATTGCCACACCAGGTGGGATAGTTGTTACAATTGCTTCCAAGGGTATAACAGTAAGTTCCTAGGGTTGTGAACCAGCCTGAAATATTGCCGTGGTCTGTGGCACTCCAAAGCTCAACATTGGGCCAGTCTAACAAAACATTATTCCTTAATATTTATTTTCTCTCATTGGATTTTCTTGGGTATCATACGAGAAGCACGGACATTGGATTTGTGGAATATACACAAAACATCTGCACGATCAGTGTGACAACCTGGGGCTAACCCGTCTCTGTGACTGGAGGAGTTTCTCTCCATTGTTTCTTGGATCTCAAAGTCATTCTGGGATGGGTGGCCTTTGCTCACTTGTGAGCTGCTATTGGCTGTCTTGTGCATGTTGCTTTTGTCTGAGCCTCGATGTGATGTGGGCTTTGGGAATTAAATACAAATATATTATATTTTATGATTTAATTCTACAAAACTCATTCAACACATCAGCAATTATCTAGTTGGAAACAGAAAAATATTGTGACAATATCTTCAAGAGTATGTAGCAGCAGGTTAAGTTAGAAATTATTTTGTTAGGGCGCCTGGGTGGCTCAGTCGGTTAAGCGTCTGACTCTTCATCTCGGCTTAGGTCATGATCTCATGGTTTATGAGTTTGAGTCCCATGTCGGGCTCTGTGCTGATGGCGTGGAGCCTGCTTTGGATTTTGTCTCTCCTTCTCTCTGCCCCTCTTCTGCTTGTGCTCTCCCAAATAAATAAATAAACTGAAAAAAATTATTTTGTCATGAGGCAACATTAACATTCAGTACACTGAAAATAAATCAGGGAATAATTTAAGTGAATAATTAAATTTTTTTGTTGCTTTTAGCAATTTGGAATTATTTTAAATATTTAAGTACATTGAAATAGGTATGTCTTTATAGAAATTTTAATTTACTTATGTACTTTATATAAAATCTATATAAGTAAATAAGTTATAAGTCACAAATTAAATTTAGGTCTGGAATAGAATAGAGACTCCAGAATTGGACCCACAAATGTATGGCCAGCTAATCTTTGACAAAGCAGGAAAGAATATCCAATGGAAAAAAGACAGTCTCCTTAACAAATGGTGCTGGGAGAACTGGACAGCAACATGCAGCAGGTTGAAACTAGACCACTTTCTCACACCATTCACAAAAATAAGCTCAAAATGGATGAAAGACCTGAATGTGAGACAGGAAACTATCAAAACCCTAGAGGAGAAAGCAGGGAAAAAACCTCTCTGACCTCAGCCACAGCAACTTCTTACTTGACACATCCCCAAAGGCAAGAGAATTAAAAGCAAAAAATGAACTATTGGGACCTCATGAAGAGAAAAACCTTCAGCACTGCAAAGGAAACAATCACCAAAACTAAAAGGCAACCAAGGAATGGGAAAAGATTTTTGCAAATGACATATCGGACAAAGGGCTAGTATCCAAAATCTATAACGAACTCACCAAACTCCACACCCAAAAAACAAATAATCCAGTGAAGAAATGGGCAGAAACATGAATAGACACTTCTCTAAGGAAGACATCCTGATGGCCAACAGGCACATGAAAAGATGCTCAGCGTCGCTCCTCATCAGGGAAATACAAATCAAAACCACACTGAGATATCACCTCACGCCAGCAGAGTGGCTAAAATGAACAAACCAGGAGCCTATAGATGCTGGCGAGGATGTGGAGAAACGGGAACCCTCTTACACTGTTGGTGGGAATGCAAAGTGGTGCAGCCACTCTGGAAAACAGTGTGGAGGTTCCTCAAAAAATTAAAAATAGACCTACCCTATGACCCAGCAATAGCACTGCCAAGAATTCACCCAAGGGATACAGGAGTACTGATGCATAGGGGCACTTGTACCCCAATGTTTATAGCAGCACTTTCAACAATAGCCAGATTATGGAAAGAGCCTAAATGTCCATCAACTGATGAATGGATAAAGTTTTGGTTTATATACACAATGGAATACTACTTGGCAATGAGAAAGAATGAAATCTGGCCATTTGTAGCAACGTGGATGGAACTGGAGAGTATTATGCTAAGTGAAATAAGTCATACAGAGAAAGACAGATATCATGTGTTTTCACTCTTATGGGATCATGAGAAACTTAACAGAAGACCATGGGGGAGGGGAAGGGGAAAAAAAAAGTTAGAGAGGGAGGGAGGCAAATCATAAGAGACTCTTAAAAACTGAGAATAAACTGTGGGTTGATGGGGGGTGGGAGGGAGGGAAGGGTGGGTGATGGGTATCGAGGAGGGCACCAATTGGGATGAGCATTGGGTGTTGTATGGAAACCAATTTGACAATAAATTTCATATTAAAAATATAAATAAATAAATAAGCAAACATTAAAAAAAATCAAATTTAGGTCCATACTTAAGCATCAATGGCTTTAAATTTTGACTTTTAAACATTTTTAGTAATTCTTAACCCTGCATTGGATAAATAGAATAAACTTTATATTTCCTTTTTTATATTTTATGGATAAAGTACAGTTAAATATACAGTACATAATTACACATAATGTGTATCTGTGTTATTAAATTTTCTTAGAAGGTTCAGTTAGATAAATAGGTACAAAACTCTGGAGGCAAGAGGTAATGATGAAAAAAAAAGGTTGTGGAACCCATGCTCTAAACCCAAGTAGAAGGTGCATAAAGGAAAGCAAAAACAGAAGTAGAAAGTAAGGACAACGTTCAGAAAGTGAAAACTCCTATGTTCCCTACTTAAGCCACACGCACAAGGGAAGATGTTCAGAGAACCTAGAGCCACGGGTCACAGAGTCGCCCACCCCAGCCAGGCCAACAGCATCTGCAAGATCCCCAATGGCGCTGCCCTCTTCCTTCTTGGTGGCCCTGGTGGCGCTGGGCTGCAACTCCGTCTGCTCTCTGGGCTGTGACCTGCATCAGACCCACGGCCTGCTGAACAAGAGGGCCTTGACGCTCCTGGGACAAATGAGGAGACTCCCTGCCAGCTCCTGCCAGAAGGACAGAAATGACTTCGCCTTCCCCCAGGAGGTGTTTGGTGGAGACCAGTCCCACAGGGCCCAAGCCCTCTCTGTGGTGCACGTGACGAACCAGAAGATCTTCCACTTCTTCTGCACAGAGGCGTCCTCGTCTGCTGCTTGGAACACCACCCTCCTGGAGGAATTCTGCATGGGACTTGATCGGCAGCTGACCCGCCTGGAAGCCTGTGTCATGCAGGAGGCGGGGGAGGGAGAGGATCCCCTCACGAACGAGGACTCCATCCTGAGGAACTACTTCCAAAGACTCTCCCTCTACCTGCAAGAGAAGAAATACAGCCCTTGTGCCTGGGAGATCGTCAGAGCAGAAATCATGAGATCCTTGTATTATTCATCAACAGCCTTGCAGAAAAGATTAAGGAGCGAGAAATGAGACCTGTTCAACATGGAAATGATTCTCACTGACTAATCATACCACACTTTCCACCTGTTCTGCCATGTCAAGGACTCATTTCTGCTGTAGTCGTGACATGAAATGAAATAACTTGTCAAATGTTTTAGGAGTAATAAGCAACATCATGTCACTTCTACGAGCACAAGCCACTTCCCGATAACCGTGCTGATATCCTTTTATCTATTTAAGTGTTTATTTATTTATTTAAATATTTATGAGATTTAAATTTTTTCAAGTAATATGATGTGTACCCTTATGTTTTGGTAATATAATAAAATATATTCTTTATATTTAAGCAGTGTATCGTTTTTTTATTTCACGTTTACTGTAGGAAGTGTTTATAAAGAGTAACATCAGGTCTAATGGTGCAACTTGATGGAAAACCGGATGAGAGGATTCATTTACCCATCAGATTCTATTAAAATCAGAGGTAACAACTGTCTTCCTCTAAGACAAGTTGTTCATTGCCCTTACGACATGGGATATAACAAATACAGTTCCTGCTGTCTTTACCTTTGATTTTTGTAGGGATAGAATCCTAAAAGCCATCATCATACTTAATATTATAATGAAGCAGGGAGAGAAGTGAATTCTCTCAACTAATGGTAGAATGAAGAATGTCAGGAAATAAAAATAAAAGCTGTCAGTCTCGTCTACATTGACTGATACACATGGAAGTGCCAATGCCCATTGTCAGTGGATAGGCGAGCTTAGATTTTTTAAAAAATGCCATAGAACAGGTCCATACATGGCAACAGGAAGCCAGAAACAGAGGTGGTCATGGGGCACGACAGTGTAGTGTGACCGAAAGAGTTACACTTGATTCTAAGGCACAGCAGGGGAGAGAAGAACCACAAAGGATACACAGGTATACTGACCATTCAGTAGAAGGATAACAAGAGAGGATGCTGAGTGTATTTAAGGAAATACACGTGCTTAGAAGAATGTCAGTGGATTCATGGAAGATGTGGGTCTAACTGCCTGCTACGACAGAAAAATGGATACCATCGTGAACTTCATGAGAGTTCGTTTGATGGAATTACTAAGCAGGAAACCACACTGGAATTCCTGAAAGCCTCAATAAGAAAAGTTAGCGTCTCTGAAGTGAAAAAGAATACAGCGTGGGATCTGGAAAATAACGTGGGGCAGTTTTTCTGTGCATCATTCTGCCTTTTATGCCATATATCTATTTCTCAGTGATTTCATGGAAGTGATGTGCTGGCAAATCATACTAATGTGTCTAGTATTATATTTATTTTGAATCACAGCTCATTTAATTAGTTACAATTTTTATCCTGTCTTGATTATTATTACTTTGTACATCAGCAAGCTGCTCATCTTTAAGAACCGACTGGGCAGGAATAGATAATTAATTCAGTCCTTCACCAACATATCTATTACCACTGAGAAAACAATACTCCCTAGAATTACTGGTTTTATTAATTAAGTTACTTCACTGATCGTTATGATACTGGCTTGCTGCGGCAGCCTTGTAGCACGTTTCACTTTCTAGGGGAGTTTGATACGATAAGAATTCTTTCACGTTACTCGCTGGTAATTTCTGCTAATTTTTTGAATATCACCATCTTTGGTGGGTCCCCAAATAACACAATTATTACATAAAGACTGACAGTCTTTTGGGGCACCTGGGTGCTCAATTAAGTGTCCAACTTTTGTTTTCAGCTGAAGTCATGAACTCAAGACTCCTTAGATGGGCCAGGTGTTGGGCTCCAGGCTGACAGCAGAGAGCCTGCTTGACATTCTCTCTCTTCTCTCTGCCCCTCCCCCATCCGTGCTCATATTCTCTCTCTCTCAAAATAAATAAGTAAACTTAAAAAAAAAAAAAGACTAGCAGACTTCCTTCACATGAGAGTGCGAAGCTGGGTTAGGCATTGTCTTCATATTTAAGGCAACAAAAAATTGTTTAAAATCAGCTGTAACCACAACATGAATAATGGAAATCCATAGAGCAAATGTGAGTTGTGTATAATTCAGGAACAGAAACAGAGCTAAGAATTATAACAGAATATTGTGAATACTAACTAAAGTCATGCACTTGAATGGCACCAAGCAACGCATCTTCCATAGAGTAACGACCAAAAGTATGGTTCATATTTTCTTATTTTTCTTCAGACGGCTATATGTGAGAATAGTGTTTGTCTCTTTCAACAAAATTCTTAGCAACTGTGTGTCCTACCTTTCACTAACTGACCTTCAAAGGAGGCAGCATAAGAAAACAGCATTTTGTGGTGAATTCTGGAGAAGGCTGACTGATTCACTCCTTATTTCAAACAAGTGTCTTATTTATATTCAATTAGGAAATAGTGGCTTGTATTAATATCTGAGAGTTGAGAATAAGTATCTAGATGGATGTACAGGGGCACCTGGGTGGCTCAGTCAATTGAGCATCTGACTTTGGCTCTGGTCATGATCTCGCGTTCGTGAGTTCGAACCCCACATCCAGCTCTGTGCTGACAGCTCAGAGCCTGGAGCCTGCTTCGGATTCTCTGGAGCTTGTTTCAGATTCTGTGTCTCCCTCTCTCTCTGGCCCTTCCTTACTCGTGCTCTGTCTCTCTCTCAGAAATTTAAAAAAATAAATAAAAAAAAAACTTAGATGGAAGTACAGAAAAACATGATGTTTCTTTAATATTGTGGCACCTGCACCTCTCCCCTCAGCATTCCAGGACACATTCCCCTGTCCTAATAGTTTCTAGTTTCCTCCCTGTCCCAGAAGGAAGTCCCCACACACCCTGTCACTCACTCCCTTCAACTGTCAGCCTCTTCACACAGCAACTTTCTGGTCTGTTGTGGTCTCAGCTTAAACGTTTCCCTAAAGAGCAGCATGTCACAAGTAGAAACTAAAACTCAAATGAAATCCCTAAGTTTTGCAGAAACATCTTCAAGAAAGGCTTTTTATTTACTACCGTCAAATGTGATGTAATAGCACTTGTGGCTAAAAAGACAGAAAGGAGGATCCGGTTGAAGGGTGGGCTAACGAAGCTCCTCCCAGAGAAGACCACCCCCTGGTGGCCACGTGCAGCAAGGGCAGCGACCAAGACTGGAGGGCTGGCTTGGGATCCCTGCAGAAATCCCGCCACTTCTTGAGGATGCCCCCTCAAGCTGCAAAAAGCTACCAGCTGGCAACCACAGATTCTAACGCTGTCTATGACAAGGACTGAGTATTGCCCTGAAACTCTCTATAGCCATATTCGGTTTCAATCCCAGAGGTATTAAGTGTTAAATACTCGAAAGTGTTGGAGAACCGAGTCTCAGGGTGGGAGGCACGGGCGGGCGAAGGGAGTGATCACCATCCGCCAGCTCTCTCCTTTGAGCCTCAGGCCAAAGCAGCTATTTTCCTGATTTGGGGGAATTCAGTGTGGCCTTCATTCTTCCCTCTGCCAGAGCTCCGGGCCCCCAGTTTGCTGCACCGATTGTGTTAACCAGCCCTTTGCTTTTTTGCCAGCAGACAAGTCACTTCCCTTTTTTCATTTTCATGACATTCAGACCTATATTTTCTTTTGCCCAACACAATTGTTGTGTTTTGCTTTCTAGGAGAGTTGAAATGAGAAACAAAAAAACAAAAACCTGATATCTTGGAAATATAGAGAAAAATGGTGCAGCCCCTCATTCTTTTGCTTGCCTTTGTATTAACCTGCGGATGATATAAAACATGATGCAGGAAGAGCAAGACAGACTATGTCCAGTAAACCACTGCGTAAAAACTAAGTCATTAAACTTCTTTTTGTTGTTGTTTTTTAAATTTAAAATGAAATAACACGAGTAAGTAAAGGAGAGAAGGCTGTTTCTCCCCGACATAATAGCCGGGGCCTCACCCCCTGCATTCTGACCCTCAGACAGATGAACAGACTAAGAAGCCAAAGAGAAATACCCAGACTGAATGAACAGTGGAGAGTTGCTAGTTTCTGTGCTGGAAGCTTCCACTGAGAGGCATCATCAATGAGACCCCCGAGCCCAGCTCAGAAATGTTGAGTCTAACTAGTGCTCAATAGTTGAAGTAAAAGATTGAACAATAAAAGCTGTGGTGGCAAAATGAC
The DNA here is from genome assembly GCF_027475565.1 of Acinonyx jubatus. Taxonomy (NCBI): domain Eukaryota; kingdom Metazoa; phylum Chordata; class Mammalia; order Carnivora; family Felidae; genus Acinonyx; species Acinonyx jubatus. The sequence continues at coordinate 48,038,538 of NC_069391.1, forward strand.
AAGTATGTGCTTACTGAAGGTGAAATGATTACAGTTGGGCTATTCCCCTACTTTTGTCTCAAAAGTTGAGACAAATTTTGCCCTAAGCATCTGAGGGCTGTTGACACTTTGATACCTGCTCAGGGGAGGAGGAGGTCAGCGCTGAGAGCTTAGTCCCTCACAAAAACACTCCAGGGACAAGGGCAAGGATCTAGGGGTAATAGCTGTTTTGCTAACAAAGAAACCAGCCCCTCCACAGCAGAGGAATTCTAATGTCCTCAGGACAAGGCGAGCCTGCCCTCAGGGAGTGAGTCCAGGAGAGGCTGGGTTGAGGACACTCAGTCACTCCAGAGGAACATGTTAGTAGAGGGGATAACAACCTTGCGAGTGAGGGGTTGCTGAGAAAATAAAATGATCTGGGATTAGAATCTTCACAGCTACATGTCCCAGACCAGAACCGGGCTTCCTGCTGGGGACACTGGCACAGCCTGAGGAGCACTGTAGACGGGTTACAAAATGGCAGAAGGATAGTGTCTGTATTATTAGTCTTGACCCTGAGGCTCCAGTGAAGCATAACTGCATGGACCTGCATCAATTATTTCTAGAATGAAGAGAAACATCCAAGAAACTCATTCACTTATCACCACAAGCCTCTCATGTGAATACAACAGTAATTAAAACCCAGTCCTGGTTCTAAACAGCTTATTTACCATACATCGTCTGGTCAGAACCTAGCAAGATACAAAAACCCATAGGAATGAAGGATCCTGTCTCTGTATGAAGTAAAGAGGGTAAAAACCTAGTCCACGATCAAGGCCAAAGTTTCTTTCTAATACAAAGAGCAATGTTCATATATGAAAACATATACGTGAGCAGGTGTGTGTATGAGTACCTACATGCCTACATCACTCCAGTCTTTAGGACAAAGACGTTTCTCGTTTGGTTGATAAGTGTCCATTGGGATGGACATATCAGAAGTTTATTGGGAAATAAAGCTTCCATTGCCAACGTAGTATTTTAGATTGATGACATCTTCTTACACAATAAGGAGAATGCATAAATGAAAACAAAAAAAAGGAAGTAGAAGTGGAGAGGATGTTCAGAAAATGAAATTGTCCGCGTTCCCTATTTAAGAGCCATGCTTCGAGTTGGTCCTCAGAGAACCTGGGCCCCGAGGTCCCCCAGCCGCCCAGCTCAGCCCTGCCAGCAGCCCCCTCGGCTTCCCCATGGCTCTCCTGCGCCCTCTGCTGACCGCCCTGGCGCTGCTCACCTGCCGCCCTGGAGGCTCTCTGGGCTGTGCCCTGCCTGGGAGCCACGCGCAGGTTAGCAGGGACAACTTGGTGCTCCTGGGCCAGATGCGGAGACTGTCCCCTTTCTTGTGCCTGCGGGCCAGAAAAGACTTCCGCTTCCCCCGGGAGATGCTGGAGGGCGGCCAGCTCCGGGAGGCCCAGGCCGCCGCCGCCGTCCTGCGGGAGCTGCTCCAGCAGACCTTCAACCTGTTGCACACGGAGCGCTCCTCGGCGGCCTGGAGCCCCGCGCCGCTGCACGGACTCCGCTCTGGCCTCCACCGGCAGCTGGAAGCCCTGGACGCCTGCTTGCTGCAGGCCACGGGCGAGGGAGAGCGCGCCCCGGGGATGCACGGCCCTGCCCTGGCCATCAAGAGGTACTTCCAGGACATCCGCGTCTACCTGGAGGACGAGGGATACAGTGACTGCGCCTGGGAAATTGTCAGGCTGGAAATCATGAGAGCCTTGTCCTCCTCGGCGACCTTGCAAGACAGCTTGGCCATCAAGGATGGAGACCTGGGGTCACCTTGAAGTGATTCTCACTGCCTGACGTGCCACATCACCCTGCACGATGTCTGCTCACCTCAAGAGACTCTCACTGCAGCCTTCATTACAGAATTTATTGACTTTAATTCCACAAATAGTTTGTGAGTAGTATTAAGCAAGAATATGTAAAAAAAAAAAAAAAAATCCGGCTTCAGGATCATCAGTCCTTAAGAGATGATTGCCCTGATGTTATTTATTTATTGTTTATTATTTATTTATTTATTTATTTATTCATTCTTTTGACTAATTTATATTTATATTTCCATATAAAGGTTTTTGTCTTTACATTGTGTTAAAATTTATAAAACGTATTCACCTTTTCATTTTATTAACTATGCATTTTGTCTTAATAAATTCTTATCAAAGACAACTTGTTGAGTCTCTTTATTCTTAAAACCTAAGTCCAGGGTGCCCGGGTGATTCAGTCAGTTGGGTGCCCAACTTTCACTTGGGTTGTGATCTCACAGTTCATGAGTTTGAGCCCAGAGTCGGGTTACTGATAAAGGCCCTACTCCCTTTTCCACCTTCCCCCGCTTGATGAGAGAGCATCGCTCTCCCTCATCCCAAGCCTCACCATGGTGCCCTTCCCCTGGGTGCAAAACCTCTGTGACCCCAAACAGAGGGACAGTTCCAGAAGGCTTAGCTTTGGACAGATTTCCTTGACGCACAGCAGAGAAGGCTCTAGTAAGATGCTTATACTTTATCAGTGACCTCTCCTCTCTCCTGACAGTATTTTCCTTTCCACGTAAAAAAAGTGAGCATCAGATGTGCCTCATTTTCATCTTCTTCATCCCAGCCCTACAACCGCCTGTAGATATTATCTTGCTTCTGTCATTCTGTTCATACCCAGACTATTTGAAGTTCTCTGCGGTGTCTGTTCCCACTTCGCGGTCAGGTCGTCCTGCCCTCACTGTAATGTGGCTTCAGCCTCCCTGTTCTCCTGAAACTGCTCGGCCCAGGTTGACACTGAACCGCATCTTACTGAGGTCAGAGATTGCTGTCAGTCAGCCCTGGCTGCCATTTCCAAACATCTGAGCCCTTTGGCCACGCCTCCACTTTCAAGTCTGACCTCCATGTGGCTTCTGTGTCTCTACTGTCTTCTGCCTTTCTGCTCCTGCTCCACTCTTTCCTCTGTTGACTATTTTCTCTCATCTTGGGGCATCTGGGTGTTCCTCAAAATTCCATGCTGGGTGCCACACTCCTTCCTCTGCACATACAGACTCAACCTCCCAAACAGTTCCGAGTGTCATCTCTGAGATATGACTTCCAGGTGCGTGTCTCTGCCCAGAATCGTATCACCAGCATTAGTCATCATCTCCAAACTCTTATTTCTATCTGCGCTCCTACAATATCTCCACTGATCATGTTCAGAATTGACCATGATGCATTTATTTGGCGAACTCCTACAGATCCTTGGATGCCAGCTTGGCAGATGCTGCTTGTAGAGTTTGTGCCCCTTTCATGCTCCTTTGTGCTCCCAGCGTCCTGTCCGTTCCCTGTCCTGGCCACAGAATGACATTGCTTGAAAGCTCAATGACCCAGAACCACCAGACTGGAAGCTCTGTGACAGCAGGCGGTGTGTCCACTATTTCGTTGTATGGGGCACCCACCGCAGCGCCCACGGGTAGAAGATGTATTCACTACTTAGTTGTTGAAAGTGAAATTCCAAGATTCTGTAATATCTTTCACTTTGGTGTCTAGTTCATGCAATCGCTGAAATGGAATCAACAATCATCAGACATGATTTCTCCAAGAAACTTTAAGTCCAATGGACCAGCTCCAGCTGCTCCAATCTGTCAGAGTGTCTGCTGCATCTCCTTCGTTGTTCTAGAAAGGACTCCTACATAATTACTTATCCCTTCAGGTTGGGGGAAGAGGAGAGACTACAAGGCAGTAGAAAACCCCATTTTTTAAAGAAATCTGTGGCGTCAGCACATAAATGACACCAGATTGTCATTTCTTCCTTTAAAAAATGGTGACAATATTAGTAGTGGTCACACAGGAAATTATAAGGATTAAATGAAATAAAGTTTGCAAATTTTAGACTGAATCATAGTAGATGAGAGTCCACCTGACCGCAGTAAATGGTCGCTGCCTGCAGGGCTAGTAGGACATCCAATACTGGGTAGAGTCCACACTCAGCCAAACCAGCTCAAGCTTTCAGTGCAGCTCCCTTAACACCCTCAGGGGTGTGCATGGGGAGCTCCTCCCCCCACCGAGAACACTCCAGGAGGGGGCAGTGTCTGCAGGACTGGGAAGGAGCAGAGCCCAAGTTTCCCCTCTGGGGTCAGTACCTGGAACACAAAGGATAGAGATCTCACAGCACAAGGAAAGTCTTTGCAGGGAACCAGCATCTTGAAAGTTGTCTGCCAGAAATGGCTGTTCTATGAATAGTATAAGAGTGGTCAGAGCTCCTTCCCTCAGGCTCACTCATATTCAGACATCTTCTGGTGATATTTTTTTTAATTTTTTAATTTTTAATTTTTAATAATTACATCCAAATTAGTAAGCATATAGTGCAACAATGATTTTAGGAGTAGATTCCTTAGTGCTCTTACCCATTTAGCCCATCCCCCCCTCCCACAACCCCCCCAGCCACCCTCAGTTTGTTCCCATATTTATGGATCTCTTCTGTTTTGTCCCCTCCCGATTTTTGTCTTTCTCTGACTGACTAATTTCACTTAGCATAAAGCCTCCAGTTCCATCCATGTAGTTGCAAATCGCAAGATTTCATTCTTTTTCAATGCCGAGTAATACTCCATTGTATGTGTGTGTGTATATATATATATATATCACATCTTCTTTATCCATTCATCCATCGATGGACATTTGGGCTCTTTCCATACTTTGGCTATTGTTGATAGTGCTGCTATAAACATGGGGGTGCATGTGCCCTTTCAAAACAGTATACCTGTATCCCTTGCATAAATCCCTAGTCGTGCAATTGCTGGGTCGTAGGGTAGTTCTATTTTTAGTTTTTTGACGAACCTCCATACTGTTTTCCAGAGTGGCTGCACCAGCTTGCATTCCCACCAACAATGCAAAAGAGATCCTCTTTCTCTACATCCTCGCCAACATCTGTTGTTGCCTGAGTTGTTTATGTTAGCCATTCTGACAGGTGTGAGGTGGTATCTCATTGTGGTTTTGATTTGTATTTCCCTGATGATGAGTGATGTTGAGCATTTTCTCATGTGTCGGTTGGCCATCTGGATGTCTTCCTTGGAGAAGTGTCTATTCAAGTCTTTTGCCCATTTCTTCACTGGATTATTTGTTTTTTGGGCATTGAGTTTGATAAGTTCTTTATAGATTTTGGATACTAACCCTTTATCTGGTATGTCATTTGCAAGTATCTTCTCCCATTCTGTCAGTTGCCTTTTAGTTTTGCTGATTGTTTCCTTCGCTGTGCACTAGGTTTTATTTTGATGAGGTCCCAGTAATTCATTTTTGCTTTTGTTTCCCTTGCCTCCAGAGACGTGTTGAGTAAGAAGTTGCTGCGGCCAAGATTACAGAGGTTTTTGCCTGCTTTCTCCTCAAGGATTTTGATGGCTTCCTGTCTTACATTTAGGTCTTTCATCCATTTTGAGTTTATTTTTGTGTATGGTGTAAGAAAGTGGTCCAGGTTCATTCTTCTGCATGTTGCTCTCCAGTTTTCCCAGCACCACTTGCTAAGAGACTGTCTTTATATCATTGGATATTCTTTCCTTCTTTGTCAAAGATTAGTTGTCCATACGTTTGTGGGTCCATTTCTGTTCCACTGATCCCAGTGTCTGTTCTTGTGCCAGTACCACACTATCAGGATGATTACAGCTTTGTAGTATAGCTTGAAGTCTGGGATTGTGATGCCTCCTGCTTTGGTTTTCTTTTTCAAGATCGCTTTGGCTATTTGGGCTCTTTTCTGGTTCCATACACATTTTAGGATTATTTGTTCTAGCTCTGTGAAGAATGCTGGTGTTACTTTGATAGGGATTGCATTGAATATGTAGATTGCTTTGGGTAGTATCGACATGTTAACAATATTTGTTCTTCCTATCCAGGAGCATGGAATCTTTACCCATTTTTTTTGTCTTCTTCAATTTCTTTCATAAGCTTTCTATAGTTTTCAGTGTATAAATTTTTCACCTCTTTGGTTAGATTTATTCCTAGGTATTTTATGTGTGGTTTTTTTTTTTTTTTTTTTGTGCAACTATAAATGGGATCAATTCCTTGATTTCTCTTTCTGTCACTTCATTGTTGGTATATAGGAATGCAACTGATTTCTGTGCATTGATTTTACCTGCCACTTTGCTGAATTCATGAATCAGTTCTAGCAGTTTTTTGGTGGAATCTTTGGGGTTTTCCATATAGGGTATCATGTCATCTGTGAAGAGTGAAAGTTTGACCTCCTCCAGGCCAATTCGGATGCCTTTGTGTTGTCTGATTGCAGAGGCTAAAGCTTCCCAATACTGTGTTGAATAACAGTGGCAAGAGTGGACATCCCTGTCCTGTTCCTGACCTTAGGGGGAAAGCTCTCAGTTTTTCCCCATTGCGGATGATATTAGCATTGGGTCTTTCGTATATGGCTTTTATGATTTTGAGGTATGATCCTTCTACCCCTACTTTCTTGAGGGTTTTTATCAAGAAAGGATGCTTTATTTTGTCAAATGCTTTCTCTGCATCTATTGAGAGGATCATATGGTTCTTGTCCTTTCTTTTATTGAAGTGATGAATCACATTGATTGTTTTGTGGGTATCGAACCAGCCCTGCATCTCAGGTATAAATCCCACTTGGTCATGGTGAATAATTTTTTTAATGTATTATTGGAGCCGGTTGGCTAATATCTTGTGGATTTTTGCACCCATGTTCATCAGGGAAATTGGTATATAGCTCTCCTTTTTAGTGGGTCTCTGTCTGGTTTTGGAATTAAGGTAATGCTGGCTTCATAGAAAGAGTTTGGAAGTTTTCCTTCCATTTCTATTTTTTGGAACAGATTCAAGAGAATAGGTGTTAACTCTTCTTTAAATGTTTGGTAGAATTCCCCTGGAAAGCCATCTGGCCCTGGACTCTTTTTTTTTTTTTTTTTTTTTTTTGTCAGATTTTTGATTACTAATTCGATTTCTTTACTGGTTATGGGTCTGTTCAAATTTTCTATTTCTTCCTGTTTCAGTTTTGGTAGTGTATATGTTTCTAGGAATTTGTCCATTTCTTCCAGATTACCCATTTTATTGGCATATAATTGCTCATAATATTCTCTTACTATTGTTTTTATTTCTGCTGTGTTGGTTGTGATCTCTCCTCTTTCATTCTGGATTTTGTTTGTTTGGGTCCTTTCTTTTTTCTTTTTGATCAAACAGGCTAGAGATTTGTCAATTTTGTTAATTCTTTCAAAGAACCAGCTTCTGGTTTCCTTGATCTGTTCTACTGGTTTTTTGGTTTTGATAGCATTGATTTCTGCTCTAATCTTTATTATTTCCTGTCTTCTGCTGGTTTGGGGTTTTATTTGCTGTTCTTTTTCCAGCTCTTTGAGGTGTTAAGTTTAGGTTGTGAATCTGTGATCTTTCTTCCTTCTTTAGGAAGTCCTAGATTGCTATACACTTTCCTCTTATGACTGCCTTTGTTGCGTCCCAGAGGTTTTGGGTTGTGGTGTTATCATTTTCTTTGGCTTCCATATACTTTTTAATTTCCTCTTTAACTGCTTGTTTAGCCCATTCATTTTTTAATAGTATGTTCTTTAGTCTCCAAGTATTTGTTACCTTTCCAAATTTTTTCTTGTGGTTGATTTCAAGTTTCATATGCATGGTATGATCTCGATCGTTTTGTATTTGTTGAGGGCTGATTTGTGTTCCAGTATGTGGTCTATTCTGAAGAATGTTCCATGTGCACTGGAGAAGAATGTATATTCCGCTGCTTTAGGATGAAATGTTCTGAATATATCTGTTAAGTCCATCTGGTCCAGTGTGTCATTTAAAGCCATTGTTTCCTTGTTGATTTTTTGATCAGATGATCTGTCCATTGCTGTGAGTGGGGTGTTGAAGTCTCCTACTATTATGGTATTACTATCAATGAGTTTCTTTATATTTGTGATTAATTGACTTATATATTTGGGTTCTGCCACATTTGGTGCATAAATGTTTAAAATTGTTAGGTCTTCTTGCTGGATAGACCCCTTGATTATGATATAATGCCCTTGTTCATCTCTTGATATAGTCTTCATTTTAAAGTCTAGATTGTCTGATGTAAATATGGCTACTCCGGCTTTCTTTTGTTGACCATTAGCATGATAGATGGTTCTCCATCCCCTTACTTTCAATCTGAAGGTGTCTTTAGGTCTAAGTGGGTCTCTTGTAAACAACATATAGATGGATCTTGTTTTCTTATCCATTCTGTTACCCCATGTCCTTTGATTGGAGCATTGAGTCCATTGATGTTTAGAGTGAGTACTGAAAGATATGAATTTATTGGCATTATGATGCTTGTAGAGTTGGAGTTTCTGGTGATGTTCTCTGGTCCTTTCTAATCTTTGTTGCTTTTGAGATATATATATATATATATATATATATATATATATATATATATACCTTTTGGTGTATATATATATATCTATATATCTTTTGGTGTGTATATATATCTATCTATCTATATATCTTTTGGTATATATATATATATATATATATATATATATATTTATTTCATCTTTTTTCCCCTCAGTGAGTCCCCCTTAAAATTTCTTGCAGGGCTGGTTTAGTGGTCACAAACTCCTTTAATTTTTGTTTGTCTGGGAAACTTTTTCCCTCTCCTTCTATTTTGAATGACAGCCTTGCTGGATAAAAAATTCTTGGCTGCATATTTTTCTGTTTCAGCACACTGAATATATCTTGCCACTCCTTTCTGTCCTGCCAAGTTTCTGTGGATAGGGCTGCTGCAAACCTGATCTGTCTTCCTTGTATGTTAGGGACTTTTTCTCTCTTGCTGTTTCACGATTCTCTCCTTGCCTGAGTATTTTGTGAATTTGACTATGATATGCTTTTTTGATGGTCAGTTTTTGTTGAATCTAATCTGAGTCCTCTGTGCTTCCTGGATTTTGATGTCTACGTGTTTCCCCAGGTTAGGAAAGTTTTCTGCTCTGATTTGCTCACATAATCCTTCTACCCCTATTTCTCTCTCTTCCTCTTCCGGGACCCCTATGATTTTGATGTTGTTCCTTTTTAATGAGTCACTGGTTTCTCTAATTCTTAAATCGTGCTCTTTTGCTTAATCTCCCTCGTTTTTTCGGTGTCAGTATTCTCTATAACTTTGTCCTCTATATCACTGATTCTCTGTTCTGCCTCATCCATCCTTGCTGCCGTGGCATCCATCCGTGATTGCAGCTCAGTTATAGCATTTTTAATTTCATTCCAGCTATTTTGTTACTTCTTTTATAGAAGGGATTCTAATCTATTTTCAACTCCAGCTAGTATTCTTATTATTGTGATTCTAAATCTGGTTCAGACATCTTGCTTGTATCTGTGTTGGTTAAATCCCTGGCTGTCGTTTCTTTGTGCTCTTTCTTTTGGGGTGAATTCCTTCATTGTGTCATTTTGAAGGGAGAAAAGAAATTAATGAGGTAAAAACATTGAAATTAAAAAAATTAAAATTAAAAAAATAGTAAATTTAAAAATTAAAAACATACACACACACAAATCGAATAGATGATACTAGATCCTAGGTGTGTTTTGGTCTGGGTGTTGAAAGTGGTTTGACAGATTAGAGAAAAAAAGGGGGGGCAGAAAAAGAAAAAAAAAGGAAATCATTTGAGAATTTGAAAAAATGAATACACTAAAGTAGACTAAAATGAGATGATGGGGGTAAAATAGAATTTGAAAAAATATACACAAAATTAAAGAATACAGTAGAAAAAATTAAAGAAAAATATTTTTAATAAAAATTAAATATTATATGATTTTTCTTCTTATGTATTCAAGAAAAAAGAAAAGAAATGAAAAAGAGAAAAAAGATAAAAAAGAAAAAAGAAAAAAAAGAAATCGTTTGAGTATTTGAAAAAGTGAATACACTGTAGTAGACTAAAATAAAATGATGGAAGTAAAATAGAATTTGAATAAATTTACATAAAAGCAAAAATATATTAAAAAATTAAATTAAAGTATTTTTAATAAAAATTGAAAGTAAAAATGAAGTTTTTCTCTTTCTGCATTCAAGAAAAAGAAAAGAAACAAAACAGAGAAAAAAAGAAAAAGAAAGAAAAAAAGGAAATTGAAAATTTGAAAAGGTGAATACACTGAAGAAGACTAAAATAAAATGATGGAAGTAAAATAGAATTTGAAAAAATTTACACAGAAGTAAAAAAATATAATAATAAAAATCAAAGAAAAATATTTTTAATAAAAATTGAAAACAAAAATGAATTTTTTCTCTTTCTGTATTCAAGAAAAAGAAGTGTAAAAGAGAAAAAGAAAAAAAGAAAGAAAGAAAATTGAATAAATCAACCTGCTAACAGATTGAGGTAGGACTGAAATTACTTCGTTTTCCCCTAGGAGTCAGTCCGTGTAGCTCTTTATAGTCCATAAAGCAAGCCAGCGGTGAGACTTGTGTTCTTGAAGAGCAAAGTTGGCCCAGTTGGGCGGGGATCAGTGTAACAGCTCCGCTCTCCACTAGATGGCGCGGCTAGCCTACTGGGGTGGATTATTGCGACGCTCATAGGTGCGTATGCGCATGCGCAGGACTGGTGAAAATGGAGCCACCCAGCTACCCAGTGTGTCCTCCCTGATTAGCGATCTCCCACCTGTTCTCTGCCTTCAGCTCTCGTCCACTCCCCGGTTTTTCACTGTCCGTGACCAGGCCCCAGGCAGTACCTCTCTCCCGAGTTTTGTCTCAGATGAGGCTGTTTTCCCTGGCCCCTTACTTGTGAAGGACTGCGGCTTTGACCTGTTCCGCCCCTCTGCAGGAGGGTCTCATCGACCAATGGCTGAATGTCGGCTGCACCCAGGAACGCTTGCTGGACCCTGCTGCTGCCGGTGCCCTGAGACTACGGCCAGGTGCCAGCCTATCCCAGAAAAAGTTCGCGAGATAGTGTAGCAGCAGCGTTTCAGGGATTATGGAAAATCACAACACACATCTGGCACCAGGCTTCACCCTAAACGACCTTGTTCTAGCACCAGAGAATGTGGCCGTTTTCTGCAGTCTGCTGGGACCAAGTGGCTTCAACAGTCTCTACCAAATGTCCTTCCAGCAGTGGAACCGCTTTTCTCCGTGTGGCCCAAGAACCTCCCAGACCCCACTCTGTTCCTGGGGATTCGCCCTTCTCACCAGAGCACTGCCAGGTATGGAGCTGCAGAGTTTCAGACTCTGCACTCCCCCTGTTTATAGAGTCTTAATGGAATTTAAACCCTCTCCTGTCTCCTTTCTCCCTTTTTAGTTTGGTCCCTGCAGCTGTTTCCAACTTTCCACTTTCTCTCCAACTGCTTTTGGGGAGGGGTGCTTTTCCCGTATTCTCCCCCCCTCCCCAGTCTCGGTCCTCTCTCTGCCCCCAAAAGTGGTTCCCTACACTTCGCAGCTTCTCGCTTCCCAAATTCACCTCTCCGCGCCCGCGTACCTGCTGAATTCTGTGGTTCAGGTTGTGCAGATTGTTGTGTTAATCCTCAGATCAGTTTTCTAGGTGTGTAGGATGGTTTGATGTTGGTCTGGCTGTATCTCATGGACACAAGACACACAAAAAACTTCCATGCTGTTCCGCCATCTTGACTCCTCCCCCTCTTGTGATATTTTTAGAGGCACAGTGGAGAAGACAAAATTCAAAGAAACCAGGAAGACAGTTTTAGAAATTATGAAGGAGAGGGTGATGAGAAATAGGACACTCAAAGATTTTTACCCATTGACTCTCACAACCCTAATTCAAAACCTATCTCTTGGGTTAGTATTAGGATAAAGTAAGTGAGTACTTCCCTCAAGCACAGAATTAAAGAAGGTACCAAATGTAAAGAATCCATATAAATAATATCTAAATCAATGTTAAACCATGTATACTAATGCAAAACCTTCATGAAGTACAAACACCAAAAATTTAAATAAAGGCAAGAAATCAGCCTGCACTTGAAAGTTCCTGAGAGTCTTCAAAGGAAGAAGCAGGATGCATAGGAAATTTGGGCAAATTCCATCCAGTCTTTCAAGTTCTTACAAAGAAAATGAAAAAATTGATCTGCTAAATGCCCTTAATGCTTGCAGACAACTCTTTAACCATAGAGTCAAGGTGAGGTCCTATGAAAGACGCTTCCCTAACCAAACGTTAAATACAAATTATTTAACACTGTCATGGGGACACAAAAGATCATCAAACATACAGTTCTGCCAACTGGAAGAAGTAAAGGAGTAATCTTCACTGTATTATTGAGTTTGGTCCATCAGCGGTAGCAAACTAAGGTTATGTCCAAGTGTTGTTTTAATGTAAATAAAGTATAGCTTCAATCCTATTGAAAAAGCTCCCTAAAATATTGAGTTTGAGTATTTAGGGAGTTTGAGCTCCCTAAAATATTGTTTGAGTATTTTTATTGTGAAGAAGTTTTGGTATTTATGTGTGACATTTTAACTTATTATGCACTGTCAACTATTTCATGGTGACCAAGTAGATGACAGTGCTGAGTGAGTTTCGCTATTACTCTTTTGCAAAGTGCAATCATACTCCCTCCTTCCCATAGGCAAACGGTGCTAGTAGTCAGCCGAGGGCTAGTGGGCACAAGACTCCCTCACAGAGAGGATCCAGAGGATATGGACTCCAGACTTGCTGTGTCCACCAGGTCCTCGATGTGGCCCAGGCGAATGCTGTCATCCCTTCCACCCTCCGCTGTAGCCCAATCGTCCCACCCTCCTGTCTCCTATCCTCCCATTGCTTCATTGTCCCATTGCCCTATGGTCTCTAGTCCTGTCGTCCTGTCGCCCCTTCGCCCCAAGGATGCACCTCTCCGTTGCCCCAGCACCCTTTGGCCCCATCTCACATTGTCCCATCTCCCCATTACTCGTGTGCTTTCCTCCCATTGTCCCATCACCTCATCACCCTCCCATCATCCCGTCCCCCAGTCGCCCCATCCTCCCACTGTCCTGTCATCTCTCGCCCCCACCAGTGCCCCATCATTTCAGTGGCCCATCATCCCATCGCCTTATCATCCCATCCTCCATTCATCCTGTCCTCCAGGTACCCTATCTTCCCAACGTTCCTTCATCTCACCCCTCCACCAGCACCCCATAGTTACAGTGGCCCATGGACCCATCAGTCCATCCCTTCCGTTGTCCTGTCATCCCGTTGCCCAATCGTGCCATCATACCGTGGTCCCTCTGTCTTTTTGCCCATGTCCCACAGTCCCATCACCCCATCGCTACATGTGCACCTACATGTGTAGCTGTATGTTTCCCATCTTGCTATTATTTTCTTTGTTCCTATGGCTCTCTGTGCCTTTCTTTCTTAATTTCCTGCCTCCTTGGATGAGTCAATGGTTTTTCAATGGTTCCATTTTATCTCCATCATGGACTCTGAGTTATTCTTTTTAATTTTAGTTTCCTTTATACCCTTTACCATATATTATTTCAAATTATCACACTCGACCGTTTCTGTAGCTTTCCCTATATTGTTGTAAGACCCTTAACCTAGCATGCTTCATTTGTCATCATCCCACCTGTGGCTCTGTGTGTATGGCCCCTGTGACTTACCTCTTACCGCTATACGTGTTTTAAATGTTTTAAATGGACACAATTTTCTTATTTTTGTATTAGACAATTCAATACTTACTATTCTGTATACCTCAAAATTTCCATCTAGTATGATTTTCTCCTTTGCTTCAAGAGTATCTTTTAACCATTCTTACAGTACAAGTCTTACCATGAATTCTCTCAGCTCCTATATTTCTGGAAAAGTCTTTATTTACCTTTAATTTGAAGGATTTTTTTGGCTGAATTGAAAAGTGCAAGTTAAAAAGTTTTATTCCCTCAGCCTTTATATATGCCATTTAACTGATACTGACTTTGCATAATTTCTGTTGAGAAATCCAAAGGTAGTTTTCTTTTCTTTCATCAAATATGTAACCGCTTTAATATTTTTGCTTTACCAATTTTTCTCAGCAATTTTATGATGATGTGCTTTGCGCTGGTTGTGCTTGTGTGTGTGTGTGTGTGCGTGTGTGTGCGCACGCGCTGCTTAGAGTTTATTGAGGTTCTTGGAGCCAAGGTTGGTGTTTTCATCTAATTCACAAAATTTCCTGCCATCATCTCTTCCAGTGTTTAGTGGGCCTTTCTCACTCTTATGGCCCTGGAAGAATCTGAGACCCTCATTTCATTCCATGCTCCTGTTGGACACATTCTACTCTTGTGCATTTAAGGATCCTGATCTTTACATCTCTACCTCATTTATCCTTCTCTAAAGTGCATGTGGGTTTTTATTTATGTCTTCCATTTCTATCCTTTAGGAAGCCTTCAGGAAGAAAGACATGTTTCTTGTTGAACTCAAGGAGATGTTGTTCTTTGCCTCGACATCACAGACAGTTTTCCAGTTGTTTCTCCTAAGAACACATATTCAGACCTTCTTGATACATCGTGACTGAAACCGCACTCTGTTCCCTTTTCAAATCGAATCTTACACCAATTATGTATTCCATCATGATTTCATTTTCCTCTCCCATATAATAAGAGAGTTGACATTGATCTCTGCCTGGATTGGCAGGTAATCATTGTGGAACCATTTCTGGACAGTTGATCCCACCAGTTGAACATCAGATATATACTTTATCCTAAACTTAACTGTCACTGATAACACAACCATTTTGGATATCATGTGTTTTACCAGTCTTGTCCCCAATTTTCTTCCTTGTTACATTGCATTTTCTGTACTTATGAATACCTCTTACTTTTTCATAGACAATGTTATGTCTGGACTTCTTCTCTACTGTTCCTTTATTTTTGATTAAATGAAGATTTGATGTTTAGGGAGAGCAATGATTTCAGAAAAATCATAACTTCTTAGACATCATTAAGTAATGAATTTGCAATGGATATGATAGCCAGGGATGCTTCTGTCATAAAATGAAAACATGAAAGGTAATCAGAAAATTTCTGTTCTCCAATATCTAATGAGCAAAGTTAAAAAGCAAGAGCATCATCAATAAAAGCCAGAATCAAGAAAGGGTATAATTTGGGGATTCAAATGTATGAGAATTTTATAATAAGAATTGTTAGCGAGATTTATGACTGTGATAAAGGATTATGTACTGCATGTAGATTTTACCCAGGAATTTAGATGTTTGATCTTGAATAGTTCACTTAACCCCTCTGGATCTCAGTCTCCCCATAATAAAGTAGGTTGGAAATGTTCCTAGAATTGTATTAAATAATCTAGAATATTTCAAAGTACTTAACAGAATGTCTTCCACTGAGTGAGGACTTAACAGGTGCTGACAAGTTTCTTATTTTTTCATATGCATCTACAAGAGGATAGTGAATTGATAGCCTTGTCTCTGTTACTCACTAAAGAATGCTGATAGTCTAAACACACAGAATTGGGAACATGTGAATCTCACTTGTATGTAATTGTGTACATGATAATATAATGTACACATTATACATTCTGATACCTAGCGCATTCCTTCTTCCACTTTGTTTCCCTGGACCCTATTCTTTCACTCCCATATCATAATATTTCCTTCAGCCCAAGAGTAGGAACCACCCCGCCTGCCCACCCCCCCTTCCCCCCCCCCCCCCCCCCGCAGTGAGCTCTGCTCTCTACATTCACTCCTCACTAACCTGTCCTGTCCATTCATAGAGCTGCTTCCTCTTCCGTTGTGGTTTCTGTCTGGCAATTTTACTTCCAAGTACAAAGCCACCAACCGAAACCAATAGCCGTGTGAAAGTTCTAGGTTTTTTGCAGACTCTCCTAGGAGAGGCCTTGTTTTCTTCTTTTTCTCCTGGTGGCTATTTTTGGACATGAGGGGATGTCCCTGCTACAATGATGTAATGGTGGCAATAGGGGAAAAGGAAAGAGAAAGGATCATTTTACTCTGTGGCCTGTCATGATATTTACAAAGGAAGAGTGCCACCTACAGGCCTAAGAAGGACAAAGATAGTGACCAAGTCTGGAGATCTGGCTTGTGTTCTAAGTGCAAATCTGCAGATTTTTCTCAAGAGCAAAAAAGTCTCCTATCTGGAAAGAACTGACTCTAATAGTATAATAGGTCAATTTCTGTAGTTTTTATATATTTTTGAAAAAAGACATACTTTTCTTAGAGAGTTGGTAGCTTCACAGCAAAATTGACTACAAGATAAGGAGATTTTTCACATACTCCCTAGTTCTGTATTTGCATAATCTCCCCTATCATCAACATTCCCTCACCAGATGGAACAGTGGTTACAATTGCTTCCAACCTTGGGGCACCTGGGTGGCTCAGTCAGTTGAGTGTCTGACTTTGGCTCAGGTCATGATCTTGTGGTCTGATCTGTGAGTCTGAGCCCCACATCGGGCTCTCTGCTGACAGCTCAGAGCCTGGACCCTGCTTCAGATTCTGTCTCCCTCTCTCTCTGCCCCTCCCCCACTCATACTCTGTTTCTCTCTCTCTCTCTCTCTCTCTCAAAAATAAACATTTAAAAAATTAAAAAAAAATAATTGCTTCCAACCGTGTAACTGTTAGCTCTTAAGGTTGTGAACGTGTCTTAAATATTTCAATGATCTGTGGCACTCCAAAGCTCAACCTTGGAGCAGTCCAACAAAACCTTATTCCTTAGTATTTATTCTCTCATTGTTTTTCATGAGTATCACACAAGAAGCATTGACATTGATATCGTGGAAGTGTCATGTGATACTTCATGTGATATTGTGTCAGTGTGTCAAACGTCGGGATAACGGGGCTCCGTGATTGGAGGAGTCTATCTCCATTGATTTCTGGGTCTCAAGGTCATCTTGGGAGAGGTGGCCTTTGCTTACCTGTGAGCTGTCATTGGCTGTCTTGTGGACGTTGCTTGTATCTGAGCCTCAATATTATACAGGCTCTGGGAATTAAATAGAAGTAGATCATATTTTATAATTTAATTCTACAAAACCTACCAAAACTTCAATAATTATATCTAGTACTAAACAGAAAAAAAATATTTTGACAGTGCCTTCAAGAGTATCTGGAGGCAGGTGCAGTTAAAACTTATATTCTCATCAACACAGCATTAAAATCCAGGACACTAAAAACAAATGTCAAGTAAATAAGATATTTTTACAATTGCTGTTAGCAATTTGGAATTATTTTAAATATTTGAATACATTGAAATCATTAATATCTCTTTTTAGAAATTGATAATTTGCATATTTGGTTTACATTTTATAATTAATATAAGTAAATACATTATAAGTTACTCATCACATTTAGTTATACATTTAAGCATCAATGGATTTAAAATTTAGCCTGTAGTTTAAAATTTTTAGTCATTATTATCCCTGTACTTATAAAGAATAAAAAGAGTAACTTTACACTCTCTTTTGTATGTACAAAACTCAGATATAAATAGAGTATAAACTATATATAGAGAGTATAAACTATATATATTATATATATAATATATATATATAATATATTATATATATATGGTATCTGCGCTATTAATATCTTGGATGGTTCAATAAAAAAAGAAAAAGACTCTGGACACATGGACCAATAATGAAAATAACATATATGGTTGGAAACAGTGCTCTAAACCCGTGTAGAAAGTACATAAAGGAAATCAAAAACAGAAGTGGAAAGTAAGGGCAACCTTCAGAAAGTGAAAACTACTATGTTCCCTACTTAAGCCACACGCACAAGGGAAGATGTTCAGAGAACCTAGAGCCACGGGTCACAGAGTCGCCCACCCCAGCCAGGCCAACAGCATCTGCAAGATCCCCAATGGCGCTGCCCTCTTCCTTCTTGGTGGCCCTGGTGGCGCTGGGCTGCAACTCCGTCTGCTCTCTGGGCTGTGACCTGCCTCAGACCCACGGCCTGCTGAACAGGAGGGCCTTGACGCTCCTGGGACAAATGAGGAGACTGCCTGCCAGCTCCTGCCAGAAGGACAGAAATGACTTCGCCTTCCCCCAGGAGGTGTTTGGTGGAGACCAGTCCCACAGGGCCCAAGCCCTCTCTGTGGTGCACGTGACGAACCAGAAGATCTTCCACTTCTTCTGCACAGAGGCGTCCTCGTCTGCTGCTTGGAACACCACCCTCCTGGAGGAATTCTGCATGGGACTTGATCGGCAGCTGACCCACCTGGAAGCCTGTGTCATGCAGGAGGCGGGGGAGGGAGAGGCTCCCCTCACGAACGAGGACTCCATCCTGAGGAGCTACTTCCAAAGACTCTCCCTCTACCTGCAAGAGAAGAAATACAGCCCTTGTGCCTGGGAGATCGTCAGAGAAGAAATCATGAGATCCTTGTATTATTCATCAATAGCCTTGCAGAAAAGATTAAGGAGCGAGAAATGAGACCTATTCAACATGGAAATGATTCTCACTGACTAATAATACACACTTTCCACGTGTTCTGCCATGTCAAAGACTCTGATTTCTGCTGTAATGGCGACAAGAATGTAGTCAATTTGTCAAATGTTTTCAAGGAGTATTAAGTAACATCATGCCTACTCTACAATCACTAGTTGCTTACAGATGACCATGCTGATGTCTATTTATCTATTTATATATTTATTTACTTAACTATGTATAATGTATAAGTTATTTCAAGTAATACTATGTGTACCTTTATGTTGCAGTAATATAATAAAATGAATTCTTAATATTTAGTAAGCATATCTTTTTTTATTTCACTTTTACTGCAGGAAGTGTTTGTAAAAAGTAACCAAGCCTAATGGTGCGACTTGATTGAAAAATGGACAACAAAATTCATTTACCCATCAGATTCTATTAAAATCAGAGGTAACAACTGACTTCCTCTAAGGCAAGTTGTTCGTCGCCCTTAGGACATGGGACACAGTAAATACAGTTCCTGCTGTCTTTATCTTCGATTTTCATAGGGACAGAAATCCAAAAACAATAATCATGCTTAATATTACATTGAAGAAGGGAAAGAAGTGAATTCATTCAACTGATGCTACAGTGAGGAATGTCAGGAATAAAAGTGAAAGCTGTCAGTCTCCTCTACAGTTGACTGGTCGACCTGGAAGTGCCCATACCCGTTGTAGTGGATAGGTGAGCTTGTATTTTACAAAGAACGCCGTGGCTAGAGGTCCATTCTAGTCCTGGGAAGCCAGAAACAGAGGTGGTCATGGGGTGAGACAGTGTAGTGTGACAAAAAGACTTCTGTTGATTCTAAGAAAAAGCAGGGGAGAGAAGAGCCACAAAGGATAGGCAGGTATACTGGCCAGGAGAACTGGTTTGGTGGAATTAATAAGTAGAAACCACACTGGAGAATGTGGTAACATAAATAAGAGAAGTTAGTTCCTCTGAAGTGGAGAAGAATATAGTGTGGGTTCTCAGAAAATAATGTGGGTTAGTTTTTCTGTGCAGGGTTTTCCCTTTTGTGCCATATGTTTTTCGTGAGTGATTTCATGGATTTAATGTACCAGTAAATCGTATTAATGGATTTAGTATTATATTTCTTTTGAGTCATGACTTACTGAATTACTTAAATTGTTTATCCTTTCTTGGTTATTACTACCTTGTGTATCAGCAAGGTGATCAACCTTAAGAATTCACTAGGCAAGAAGAGATAATTAATGTAATCCTTCATCAAAATATCTATTACCACTGATACAATAATATTTCCTGGAATTATTGGCTTTATTAACTAATTTGCTTACCTTTCGTATTGTGACAGTGGTTTACTACAGCCACTTTATAGCACGTTTCACCTTCTAGGAGAATTTGATATGATAAGAATTCTTTAACGGTACTCACTGGTAATTTCTCCCAGTTTTACGAACATTACAATCTTTGGTAGATCCCAAAATAACACAATTATCATGGACACGAAGACTGACAGACTTTTGGGGCACCTGGGGATGCTCGATTAAGCGTCCAACTCTAGTTTTCAATTCAAGTCATGAGCTCAAGGTTTATGAGATGAGCCAGGTGTTGGGCTCTATGCTGACAGCATGGAGCCTGCTTGACATTTTCTCTCTCCCTCTCTCTACCCCTCTCCAACTCATGCTTGTGCGCTCTCTCTCTCTCTCTCAAACTAAATAAATAAACTTTAAAAAAAAAGGACTAACAGACTTTCTTCACATGAGAGTGGGAAGCTGGGTCAGGCATTGTGTTTCTTAGTATTTAAGGCAATGAAAAAAACTGGTTAAAATCAGCTGAAAACACAACATGAATAACAGAAATCCATAGAGAAAATGTGAGTTGTGTATAATTCAGGAGTGAAAAAAAACATTTAACAAACAGAATGTTCTAAATAATAACTGAACTCAGGCACTTGAAAGGCACCAAGCATCACATCTTCCATAGAGTAACAATTGAAAACATGGTTCGTATGTCCTTATTTTTCTTCATGCAGTGGCTATAAATGAGAATAGTGTTTGTCTCTTTCTGCAAAATTCTTACTGTGTGTCCTACCTTTCAGTAACTGACCTTCAAAGGAGGCAGCCTAAATAAACAGAAATCTGTCATGAATTCTAGATAAGGCTGACTGATTCATTCCTCATTTCAAAGAAGTGTCTTATTTATATTTAATGAGGAAAGGTGGCTTGTATTAATATCTGAGTTTCAAGAATAAGTATCTAGATGGGAGTACAGAAGAATATAATGTTTCATTAATTTTCTGGCACCTGCCCCACCCCCAGCATTACAGGATACATTCCCCTGTCCTAATCGTTTCTTCCCTGTCCCAGAAGGAAGTCCCCACACACCCTGTCACTCACTCCCTTCAACTGTCAGCCTCTTCACACAGCAACTTTCTGGTCTGTTGTGGTCTCAGCTTAAACGTTTCCCTAAAGAGCAGCATGTCACAAGTAGAAACTAAAACTCAAATGAAATCCCTAAGTTTTGCAGAAACATCTTCAAGAAAGGCTTTTTATTTACTACCGTCAAATGTGATGTAATAGCACTTGTGGCTAAAAAGACAGAAAGGAGGATCCGGTTGAAGGGTGGGCTAACGAAGCTCCTCCCAGAGAAGACCACCCCCTGGTGGCCACGTGCAGCAAGGGCAGCGACCAAGACTGGAGGGCTGGCTTGGGATCCCTGCAGAAATCCCGCCACTTCTTGAGGATGCCCCCTCAAGCTGCAAAAAGCTACCAGCTGGCAACCACAGATTCTAACGCTGTCTATGACAAGGACTGAGTATTGCCTTGAAACTCTCTATAGCCATATTCGGTTTCAATCCCAGAGGTATTAAGTGTTAAATACTCGAAAGTGTTGGAGAACCGAGTCTCAGGGTGGGAGGCACGGGCGGGCGAAGGGAGTGATCACCATCCGCCAGCTCTCTCCTTTGAGCCTCAGGCCAAAGCAGCTATTTTCCTGATTTGGGGGAATTCAGTGTGGCCTTCATTCTTCCCTCTGCCAGAGCTCCGGGCCCCCAGTTTGCTGCACCGATTGTGTTAACCAGCCCTTTGCTTTTTTGCCAGCAGACAAGTCACTTCCCTTTTTTCATTTTCATGACATTCAGACCTATATTTTCTTTTGCCCAACACAATTGTTGTGTTTTGCTTTCTAGGAGAGTTGAAATGAGAAACAAAAAAACAAAAACCTGATATCTTGGAAATATAGAGAAAAATGGTGCAGCCCCTCATTCTTTTGCTTGCCTTTGTATTAACCTGCGGATGATATAAAACATGATGCAGGAAGAGCAAGACAGACTATGTCCAGTAAACCACTGCGTAAAAACTAAGTCATTAAACTTCTTTTTGTTGTTGTTTTTTAAATTTAAAATGAAATAACACGAGTAAGTAAAGGAGAGAAGGCTGTTTCTCCCCGACATAATAGCCGGGGCCTCACCCCCTGCATTCTGACCCTCAGACAGATGAACAGACTAAGAAGCCAAAGAGAAATACCCAGACTGAATGAACAGTGGAGAGTTGCTAGTTTCTGTGCTGGAAGCTTCCACTGAGAGGCATCATCAATGAGACCCCCGAGCCCAGCTCAGAAATGTTGAGTCTAACTAGTGCTCAATAGTTGAAGTAAAAGATTGAACAATAAAAGCTGTGGTGGCAAAATGACAAGTATGTGCTTACTGAAGGTGAAATGATTACAGTTGGGCTATTCCCCTACTTTTGTCTCAAAAGTTGAGACAAATTTTGCCCTAAGCATCTGAGGGCTGTTGACACTTTGATACCTGCTCAGGGGAGGAGGAGGTCAGCGCTGAGAGCTTAGTCCCTCACAAAAACACTCCAGGGACAAGGGCAAGGATCTAGGGGTAATAGCTGTTTTGCTAACAAAGAAACCAGCCCCTCCACAGCAGAGGAATTCTAATGTCCTCAGGACAAGGCGAGCCTGCCCTCAGGGAGTGAGTCCAGGAGAGGCTGGGTTGAGGACACTCAGTCACTCCAGAGGAACATGTTAGTAGAGGGGATAACAACCTTGCGAGTGAGGGGTTGCTGAGAAAATAAAATGATCTGGGATTAGAATCTTCACAGCTACATGTCCCAGACCAGAACCGGGCTTCCTGCTGGGGACACTGGCACAGCCTGAGGAGCACTGTAGACGGGTTACAAAATGGCAGAAGGATAGTGTCTGTATTATTAGTCTTGACCCTGAGGCTCCAGTGAAGCATAACTGCATGGACCTGCATCAATTATTTCTAGAATGAAGAGAAACATCCAAGAAACTCATTCACTTATCACCACAAGCCTCTCATGTGAATACAACAGTAATTAAAACCCAGTCCTGGTTCTAAACAGCTTATTTACCATACATCGTCTGGTCAGAACCTAGCAAGATACAAAAACCCATAGGATTGAAGGATCCTGTCTCTGTATGAAGTAAAGAGGGTAAAAACCTAGTCCACGATCAAGGCCAAAGTTTCTTTCTAACACAAAGAGCAATGTTCATATATGAAAACATATACGTGAACAGGTGTGTGTATGAGTACCTACATGCCTACATCACTCCAGTCTTTAGGACAAAGACGTTTCTCGTTTGGTTGATAAGTGTCCATTGGGATGGACATATCAGAAGTTTATTGGGAAATAAAGCTTCCATTGCCAACGTAGTATTTTAGATTGATGACATCTTCTTACACAATAAGGAGAATGCATAAATGAAAACAAAAAAAAGGAAGTAGAAGTGGAGAGGATGTTCAGAAAATGAAATTGTCCGCGTTCCCTATTTAAGAGCCATGCTTCGAGTTGGTCCTCAGAGAACCTGGGCCCCGAGGTCCCCCAGCCGCCCAGCTCAGCCCTGCCAGCAGCCCCCTCGGCTTCCCCATGGCTCTCCTGCGCCCTCTGCTGACCGCCCTGGCGCTGCTCACCTGCCGCCCTGGAGGCTCTCTGGGCTGTGCCCTGCCTGGGAGCCACGCGCAGGTTAGCAGGGACAACTTGGTGCTCCTGGGCCAGATGCGGAGACTGTCCCCTTTCTTGTGCCTGCGGGCCAGAAAAGACTTCCGCTTCCCCCGGGAGATGCTGGAGGGCGGCCAGCTCCAGGAGGCCCAGGCCGCCGCCGCCGTCCTGCGGGAGCTGCTCCAGCAGACCTTCAACCTGTTGCACACGGAGCGCTCCTCGGCGGCCTGGAGCCCCGCGCCGCTGCACGGACTCCGCTCTGGCCTCCACCGGCAGCTGGAAGCCCTGGACGCCTGCTTGCTGCAGGCCACGGGCGAGGGAGAGCGCGCCCCGGGGATGCACGGCCCTGCCCTGGCCATCAAGAGGTACTTCCAGGACATCCGCGTCTACCTGGAGGACGAGGGATACAGTGACTGCGCCTGGGAAATTGTCAGGCTGGAAATCATGAGAGCCTTGTCCTCCTCGGCGACCTTGCAAGACAGCTTGGCCATCAAGGATGGAGACCTGGGGTCACCTTGAAGTGATTCTCACTGCCTGACGTGCCACATCACCCTGCACGATGTCTGCTCACCTCAAGAGACTCTCACTGCAGCCTTCATCACAAAATTTATTGACTTTAATTCCACAAATAGTTTGTGAGTAGTATTAAGCAAGAATATGTAAAAAAAAAAAAAAAAATTCCGGCTTCAGGATCATCAGTCCTTAAGAGATGATTGCCCTGATGTTATTTATTTATTGTTATTTATTTATTCTTGTAGCTTACCCTATTTATATTTATATTTTGATATAAAAGATATTTCCCTTACACTGTATTAAAATTGATAAATCATATTCACCTTTTCATTTTATTAAATATGCATTTTGTCTTACTAAATTCTTATCAAAGACAATTTCTTGAGTCTCTTTATTCTTAAACCCTAAATCCAAATCTTGGTTGTTCTAAACCAAATGGAAGAATGGATGGTAGTATTCATCTACACTCTCATCCTTTCAGTTCATGTCATATGTAAACAGGACATCAAGACGGCAGATGCAGAATCACCTTCACAAAGCACAGCCGAGTAAATCGAACATGGCAACTTCTGTGTCAAAAGTTTTAGTCTCACAGGGAAAGAGGCATTAAAAGAGGATAAATATTTTTAAATTTTTAATTATATTAAAAAACACAAAATGATGTAAAGGAAAATGTTATTCTTACATAGAAGCTTTAAATACAATAATTTTGAGACGGGGGAAGATGGATACTCTTTCTAGAGCACTTGGGAAATACATAATTGCAGAAGTCTTTCTGGCTGTTGGGCATAGGGGTCAGCAATGAACAACAAATGCTATGCGGGGGTGGTATTAATTTGAGATTCTTTATTACATAATTGGGAATGAGCACATGGGAATGGATGTGGTAATTTTTGTCTTTTATTTGAGAGAGAGAGAGAGAGAGAGAGAGAGAGAGAATCTTATGTGGGCTCCATGCTCAGTGTGGAGCCTGATGCGAGGCTTGTTCCCATGACCCTGGGATCATGACCTAAGCCAAAATCAAGAGTCGGATCCTCAAGCAACTGAGCCACCCAGCACCCCTGGATATGGTCACTCTTTTTTTTTTTAAGGTTAAACTTTGATTTAGAAAGGCTGAAACAATTGTATGTTAATTGCAACAGCTAGGTTGTACAAAAATATGACTTGAAAATTCGCTTTTGATATCCTTGAAGAACTGGATTCCCATTACATACATGCCTTATTCTCTCTTCAGACCTCTGATTTCAGACTGGAGCTGAGCAGAGAAATGGCTGAGGGTCCCTCAAATCATTCTTGGGCTCCAGACAAGGTGCTGGGCCTCTAAGGAAATAAGCAGGTTATGGGTAAACCATACCTGTTAACTCTGGAGGCTTTTGGGTAGCATAGAAGAACAAACTACTCCATCCTTAACTCTTTCCAGGAGTTCGACCCAGCGTACGTCAGTGGGCATCATAAGCTAGGTGAACGTATCACCATCAGGACAACCGGTATTCACCCTGGGAGGCAGCTGGATTCCTCCAGCTTGGTGAGGATGCTCACGTAATGCCTAGTTTGCAGGGATAGATCTTGTCCCATCCTCCAACCTGTGAGGTCTTTTGAACTGAACCACATTCTAACAAGTCGGCTCTCTTTCCGCTCTTTAGTGTTCCAGTGTGCACCTGAACCCGAGTGCCATGAAAAAATTAGCTGGATATGGTCACTTCTAAGTAGAGTGGGCAATGAGAAGAGACCTAAATGTAGTCCTGCAGACCCTCAGCATTTGGAGGTCAAGCAGAGGATAGTCTGCCAGGGGCACAGAGGTGGCGTGGCCAGTCCAGCTGGAAGGACACATGGGGACGATAACACATGGGGGGAGAGACCCCCACAGGGAAGAAGGGTCAGAGTGGTGCTCGCAGGGTAGGTGCAGACGAACTGCCCAGGGGGTCTGAAAACAGACGCCATAGGTGACCTTAGCATGATCTGGTTTAGTGGAATTAATGAGGCAGAAACCAGATGGGTGTAGGTTGAAGAGGAAACACAAGAAGAGGAATTACTGGCACTGTGTATAGGAAATTATTTTGGGAAGCTTGTTTGTGAAGTGGAGACAGAAATAAGGTGGGACTTTGAGGAAAATGTGGGTCCGGCGGTTATGAAGAGTTTGGGCTCCCCCTTCTGGCGGTTGGGGCGCAGCGAGGGGGCCTTGGAGGCTCTGCGGATTGCTGTCCACGCGTGTTTCACTACGGCCTGCGGAATCACAGAAGGCAGTGACATAATCTATTCGCTAATGGTGCTGGTGATGCTTTGTGCCAGCCCCCCTGAATCTGAATGTTGTGAAAAACAGGAAATCATGCTTTTGAGATATCTGAAAATGATAGCTTCTCAGTCACGCCAGAATAACAGGACCTGGGTGGTTTTTTTTTTTTTTTTTTTTGGTTTTTTTCACCACAAAATAGATATCAACAGCCAGAAGGCACAAGCCACCTGTTTCTGCCATCAGATTCTCAAGCTGTCCCACAAAGACTACAATACAGATCTTCAACCTGTTTACACAGAAAACTACAGCAGGCTTGGAGTGGATCTGCTGGTTACATTACTCCCGAGGACGTCTGGAACAACAGCAGAAAACGAAAGTAGAAATTCTTCTGGTTTGTGCTTACTTGAAGGTACCTAAAAGCACTCTCAAGGAATCAGCAACTGTCTAAAGAGCAAGGAATGTAGCTGCTGAGCCTTGGAGGTTTTTAGAGGGATGGCTGAAGTGTGCTTTTCCCTCTTTAATACATTCCAAAAACAATCAGGAAATGAGAAAATTATTTTCATGACTCTCTAATCACTGTATTTTTGTTTGTCAAATGAAAGAAAGCAATCTGCACTGGTTTTCTGCACCAGCTATAAAAGATCTGAAATCAGGGGCACCTGGGTGGCTCGGTTGGTTAAGCATCAGACTGTGGCTCAGGTCATGATCTCGCGGTCTGTGAGTTCGAGCCCCACGTCCGGCTCTGTGCTGACAGCTCGGAGCCTGGAGCCTGCTTCGGATTCTGTGTGTCTCCCTCTCTCTCTCTCTCTGCCTCTCCCCTGCCTGCACTCTGTCTCTACCAAAAATAAACATTAAAAAAATAATAAGAGATCTGAGATCAAAACTATATTTTAGGTATAAAGTCTCCAAAAAATGTTCAGAAAAGTAAATGATCTGTTTCTTTAAAAAATAACCTGTGTTAATACATTTTTCATTTATCTTTTCAAATTTTTAGAGGGTATTTTTTGTCCCTAGAATCTGAAATATAACGTATCATGGAAAACCTTCTTTACATTATTTTGTTACAGACCTCTGTGAAGATAATGTTAGGTGTTCAAACAGATACAAATGAAAATATCAGTATTTTGAACATAACACATGTTTATCTTCCCTTCATGTAACACTTCAATGCAAGTATTACTGAACAAATGACTCTTCTGGTAGGTTCTCCCTCAAACAGTGACTCAGGGATCCAGCTACCTTCTATTTAGTGCCTTCAATATGTGACTTTAAATATGGCTGTGGTGTTTGGGCTTCTTCCACTTAGTTGTAAAAAGAAGAAGTACCATTGATCACATGGGCATATTTTCAAAGGCCAGATCTGCACAGAGCATATGTAACTTCCACCCACATTCAGTTGGCCAGGATTCATTCACATGGCCACATCTAACTGTAAAGAGACTGGGAGAGGGAGTGTAATTTTGTCACCAGTGGGGAAAAGGTACAAGTTTAATTTACTATTTACTATTTACTAAATTTACTATTAATTTTTAAACTATGTGCACTAATGCTGTTCTTTAGAAGAAATGGCCAATTTTCTTGCTTTTGCATCCAAAAAATGCTGAGTGCAGATCTGATTCCACAAATGAAAACCAGGCAAGAGAACTAACAGAAGAAGGCATGGGTGTTTGTATTATTGGCCCTTTAAAAGGGAGATTCACAGGGATTCCCAAGGGCATAGGTTAAAGTTGAAACACACAGCTTCTGGATTGGAAGTTCTTTTTTTTTTTTTTACATTTATTTATTTTTGAGAGACAGAGCGTGAGCAGGGGAGGGGCAAAGAGAGGGAGACACAGAATCTGAAGCAGGCTTCAGGCTCCGAGCTGTCAGCACAGAGCCTGATGCGGGGCTCGAACCCACGAACCGTGAGATCATGACCTGAGCCGAAGTCGGACAACCAACCAACTGAGCCACCCAGGCACCCCTGGATTGGAAGTTCTTTTGAGGTCCCTCTTACAAATCAGTCCCCATTCAAACTCTCTCCTGGCTTGTAAGACTCTGGCAGATTACTTCTGGCCTGTTGTTAACTACTATAAAATTTGGGATTGCAAGTAACTTGTTCTGGGAGTGTTCCATAAGACAAGCAAACATTTCTAATAAATTTTAACTTGATAAACAAGCACTGTCTTGCAATAAAAGTGGTACGTGACGCCGAATGTCACGTGATCACAACTGAGCCAATGGTTCATGAAATTCACTTTGATATATGAGTGCTTTGGATTACAAGCAGGTTTCCAGAATGAATTATGCTCACAAATTTTTACTGTACTTGGAAGCTTTAGGCTGAGAGATCTTATCCATTTACCTCTGCTCCCTGGGCAATGTATAGAGGGTAGAAGGAGTTGATCAGGATGTACTAGCCGCCCTCACTGCCAATGGTGCTTCAACTTGAAAATATCCCCATTAGGCAGCTAGAGGAGCACATACTACAGACATCTCCACATCCCCAGATATCTGGGTGCACATTCAGCAATGTTCTGGGAAAAGCTGGACTATGTGAACCCAGACAACGACACTCAGAACTCAAGAATTGTGCCAAGTAGGAGTAACTCTATAAGGAATGAATGGTAGCATGCCTGCTTCTCTCCTTTATCTTCCAGAAAATCTGTTCATTGTCAATAATGTAGCATAACATAATTAGAGTGGTTGGAATTTTTTTTTAATTTTTAATGTTTATTTATTTTTGAGACAGAGAGAAACAGAGCATGAACGGGGGAGGGTCAGAGAGAGAGGGAGACACAATCCAAAACAGGGTCCAGGCTCCAAGCTGTCAGCACAGAGCCTGACATGGGGCTCGAACTCATGGAGTGTGAGATCATGACCTGAGCCGAAGTCAGACGCCTAACCAACTGAGCCACCCAGGCACCTCTAGAGTGGTTGGAATTTTCAGTTAGACTATCTTGGGTTCGAATCTTCATTGCTTGGTAACTGTGTGGCCTTGGATAAATTATTTAATATTTCTAAAGTTCATTGTCCTCATTGAAAAGTGTGAACAATAAAAAATGATAAATCTGCATTATTATAGAATAGTTGATATTATACACTTTATGATCAGACAAATTTACAATCAGTTGAAAAATGGGAATAACAATTTGGACCCTTTGAGGTGTCCTTTGTTGGTGTCACCAGTATTCCTGCTCTGGTCCTCCAAAGGAAATTTAGGCACTTTAGTCTCCCAAGGGGCTTTAGGGACTGAAAAAGGTTGATGGTGATTTTTGCCAGTATTCTTAACCTCAGAGCTGTGATTGTGTTCTTTAGTTCTTTTTTTTTTAATTTTTTTAATGTCTATTTATTTTTGAGAGAGAGAGAGAGACAGAGTATAAGTGGGGGAGGGGCAGAGAGAGAGGGAGACACAGAATCTGAAGCAGGCTCTAGGCTCCGAGCTGTCAGCACAGAGCCCAACACGGGGCTCGAACCCATGAACTGTGAGATCATGACCTGAGCTGAAGTGCGACGCTTAACCCACTGAGTCACTCGGGCACCCCTGTGTTCTTTAGTTTCTAAAATTCATCAGTCTGTCCTGCCCATGTCTTGCCCATAAACAAGAGTGTCTATGAGGCAACCATGTGTCAGGCATGGAGAAACCCTCACTACAACTATGTGTAGGAGTTGTTACTGATGAGAAAATACAGACTTAGGTTAAATAATTCTCCTTACAGTTCAAATGGTTCAAAATACTACCTGAAATTGAATCCAGGTCTTTCTGACTTTAAAATTAGCATAATCTTGCCCATTTTTCTGAGACAGAAAGCACAGTTAGAAGCCAATCTCCTAGACTGTAGCTGACATAGACAGCATGTTTGAACACAGGCATCTTGTTCAATGTGAGCTGCAGCCTTGGAGTCACGACAGGGATGGATCCAAAGTTTAGAACCACTGACTGTCCTTGACATGGGTGTTACTGTGCCTGGTTCTTCCAGTTTATCATCACTCATTAATATGCTCCAGGTGTGGCAAAATAAAAGCCTAATGATGCCTCTCCTCTTGATGTCACTAAGAGGGCCAAAAGCATCACCACTGCACAATCTTCCAAGCTAGATGGATCACTGTGTCCCCACTCTGCATCCCCCTTATGCAAGTCCCATCTGAAACAGAAGTCTGATAAAATCTTTAAATGAATCTGAAAGGGCAAGTTACTCATTCATCATACTCCGCTCCTTCCAGCCTCAGAAAGACAAATTCTTAGCTTAGGACAGACAAAGATGGCCATCTAGGTAGAGGGCTGTATGGCATTCTCACCATATGAGGATCCTTTGGGGGAAGTATGTTCAGCTGCCACACAAAATGTCAGCAAACCATTCCGTTGTGAGTTTCTCAGCCCCCTGGGATCCCATATCTACTACCTAATCGTAAAACCCACTCATTCTTGGGCAGCATTTTGCAAAGTTTTCTCTCACCCAGAATCTCACTGGAGCTGCTATGAGGAATGATTTTCAGATCGAAGTGCGAAGTGATATCTTCAAGGACACTCATCCAGGCTGTGGCGAGTGGCAGAGATAGGACTCACAGCCAGTTCTGAATGTATAACTAGTGTTCTTTTTGCCATATTGAATCTGTCTAAGCTACACCTTGTCACCAGTCACACGAGATTGATGAAAACCCTCAACAGTAATACGGCTTTCGAAGAAACTTTTATTTTTCAGTCTATTTCTTTTTTAAAAGTGAGCAAGCTCATTGATGCTTATCCCGGTGGCTTAGTATCAGAAAGAAGAGAGTTCAGCACAGTCAGAAAATGAGGAAGAGAAAGAAAAATGTATCTGGCCATTTATGCACCATCTACAAGGTAACTAATATTACTTCCTAAATTGCCCTGTCAATTTGTGGAAACAGGGATGCTGTCAAGTCCATGTATAAATGAATAAAGCAGAAGCCCAAGAAATGAAGTGACCCATCCAGTGCACAGCAAGTGGAGCTAGGAGTTGAGCCCAGGTGTGCTGATGGAGACTCTTAATACCTGGCAGAACTGAGTTAATGTCATGCTTCCTCCCCTCCCAGATGACTGTGGCAATCAGGAGAGGTCAAGTGCCCACAAATCACGCTTGCCTTGCTCCCTCTCTACCTCATGCCCCAACCCCCTTCTCCTTCTCCTCCTACAGCATTTATCTAGATAACGAGCAAATCTTCTGTCACCAGCATGAGTACATTCGAGACCCCAACGATTCCCCCTCAGTTATACTGAGATATAACTGACATATAACATTGTTTCAGTTTACAGTATACAAGATAATGATTTGACATGTGTTTATATCGTGAAATGATTACTAAATTTAACTAACATCCACCACCTTATATGGTTACAATTTTTTTTCTTCTGATGAGTACTTTTAAGATCTACTCTCTAAGCAACTTTTAAATATATGATAGAGTATTGGTAACTATAGTCATCATGCTGTGCATTCCATTCCCAGAACTGATTATCTTCTAACTAGACGTTTGTGCCTTTTGGCCACCTTCACCACCCCTTACCCATCCCCGCCCCTGCCTCTGGCATCCACCAATCTGTTGCATACTTTTATGCCCTTCATCTGTATTTACTCATTTCACACACTAATCCTTGAAAAATACCATTATTGTCCCCCACATTAAAGATGAGGAAACTAGAGAACATAGTGTTTATGTCATTTACAAAAGTTCTACTAACAGTGGATAGCAGAGCTGGGATTCAACCCTCAAACTCTGGCTCCAGAAACACGTTCCTTAACCACTAAAATACATCGTGCAAACCATCAGGACAAGTCCGGGCAGAGTCCAAAACAATAAAATGAGATGTTTTGAAGAATAACCACTAACTTCCCCATAGGACCTTGCATATGTTTTCCCACACACTCTTCCAATGTATATTTCCTCACATGCAGCAAGGAACTCTGAGGGGGGGGGGGTGCAGTGTGAGGTTCTGAGATGAGAAGGGTTTTGCCCAAGAGCTACAGCTGGTGAGAAGAGTCAAATGTGATCTCAGGACAGATTAAGGCCTATTATTTTCTTATCCATTTCACAGAGGACAATAGTAAATAGAGGCCAGGATTAAATGTGTAATAGTATCCCACCTCAAGTGAGCCCAGCTAAGCATGTTGCAGGTGTTTGGTGTTTAAAATGTAAGAAGTTCTAGAAATGCCTTCTCTTTGTACTGAATGTAAAGAGCCTAAATGTCCAACAACTGATGAGTGGATAAGGAAGACGCGGAATGTATACACAATGGGATACTACTCAGCGATCGAAAAGAATGAAATCTTGCCATGTGCAACAACATGGATGGAACCAGAGTGTATGATGCTGAATAAAATCAGTCAGGCAGAGAATGATAAATATCATACGATTTCACTCATATGTGGAATTTAAGAAACACAACAGATGAACCTAGGGGAAGGGAAGGAAAAATGAGATAAAACCAGAGAGGGAGGCAAACCATAAGAGACTCTTAAATACAGAGAACAAACTGGGGGTTGCTATAGGGGAGGTGGTGGTGGGGGGATGGGTTTAATGGGCATTAAGTAGGGCACTTGTTAGGATAAGCACTGGGTGTTACATGTAAGTGATGAATCACTAGGTTCTCCTTCTGAAACCAATACTACACTGTGTGTTAACTAACTTGAATTTAAATAAATAAATTAAAAATAAAATAAAATAAAATAAAATAAAATAAAATAAAATAAAATAAAAGTAACTGTTCATAACCAGTCTTGGAATCTCGCTTCCAGGAAGTTTACTTCTAAATATCTTTTATTTTTAATGTTTATTTATTTTTTAGAGAGAGAGCGTGAACAGGGGAGGAGCATAGAGAGAAGGAGACACAGAATCCAAACCAGGCTACAGGCTCTAAACTGTCAGCACAGAGCCGGACGGGGGGCTCGAACTCACAAACCGCCAGATCATGACATGAGCCGAAGTCAGACACTTAACCGACTGAGCCACCCAGGCGCCCCAAGAATGGATCTACTTTAAATTCTTTTTAAAAAAAGTTTTCTGTCAAATACTTTAGGACAGATTTGTATAAACACTGTACCAAGGAAATATCCAGGTGACGAACAAAAATGTGAGAAGATGCTTGACGTCATTAGTCATCTGGAAAATACCATTTTACACACTTAAACACCACGACACATTGATGAAAATAGTTAGAATTAAAAAGACTGACCATACGGAATGTTGGAGAGGATGTGGAGCAAATGGAACTCTCCGTCACTACTCACAAGGAAGTCCATTTTGGAAGAGAGTTTGGCATTTCCTTGAAAAGGTAAACGTATACTTCCATGTGATTCGGCTATTCCATTCCTAGATATTTACCTAAGAAAAATGACAACAGACAGACAAAAATGTTACTTTGCTTTCTCGAATTTCTCTCATCTCCCCTCTTCACAATCCTATAGGAAAAGCAATTCCTGACCAGGGGCGGCTGGCACTCTAATGGATTCGCCTTGAACCTCAGTCCTCCCACCTTCTTGTGCCTTATGTCTATCCCATGTTTTGAGTCATTTCCACATTCATCTGATTTCCATCCAGTAAAAAAATAAAAACAATAGTGCTTGGAATAGAAGTGTATTTACTAAAATTAAAAAAAACGCGGTGGCCAAGTGCATGGCATAAAAGTAAGTGCTCAAAGATTGTCATACAAAGTTCTAGACCATAATCTCTCATTTCTTTGCCAACATATGTCATTACTCTGGCTCCGGTCGATAAAAGACTGCCTCTTACACATTTTGTCATATCTGTAATACTTGACATTCTTTGAGAATTAACACCTGCTTCTCCCTTCTCTTAGCGCTAGGAGAATATTTTGAATTTATGGATTCAAGCTCTAAACGGATCTGCCAAGACAGAGAAGACTAGGGCTGGAGGTTTAGGGTAGTTCATTACAAAGTCTAATTGTTGGTCAGATACACTTGCTGCAGGGGAAAAAAGAAAACATGTAATTAGTGAAAAGAAAGTTTGTGTGTGGTGTGGTGTAAAGGCAACTTCCCCAGCAGACCCAGGTTATTAGATTTATTATTATTATTATTATTATTATTAAATCTCTTATTTAAAACTTAAACTTCTGTGGGTCTCAGGTGATTTATCTACTTGATGTTGGCTGCATATGAGAAAATAGGAGGCATGGTCCAATTGCTCTCTGAAGTTATTTCTCTATCTGGGATCCTATGAGAAAGGTCTAGAAGAAATATGTTTTTGGGCAGGCAGAGGGTACCCCTCTGTTCCTATTTGCTCTTCAGCTCCCCTGAAAAGGAAAATTGAACTATGTGTAGTAATACCAACCTTAGGATAGTCAAAGGATACAAGGTATCCTACAAGGTAGGGCCTTAAAAAGCTTCACATCCTTGGAGATCATTCTTCACCTGGGACGGCTGGAGTTCTAATGGATTCCCCATGAATCTCAGTCCCACCTTCTCATGCCTTATGTCTATCCCCTGTTTTGAATTGTGTCCACATTCATCTGATTTTTGTCAAACTGCCTCTCACCTGACTGCTTTCTTGCGACCTTCCCCTTCAAGTCTGATGGGTAGCTGGAAGGTCACCTCTCAGTGACTCCAGGGGTCCCAGTTCATGGTCTTCCTCCTTCAGCACTTCACAGAGACCCAGGAATCAGCCATCCTGGTCCTGGCCCAGAATCCCATGGCCAGCTTGCTTGAATAGGGTATCAGGAACTTAGCTCCAAGGGATGGAGATGAAATTTGGCTTCTTATAGTCCAAACACTTAGAATGATCCTCTGATTATTCCAGGAAGGTTGTTGGGAAAAGTCTGTCTGGGAAAAGTCACTTTTCTCTCGGCTCATCATAAACTAATCACCTCTCTGAATCTTCCTCCACAATGAATTTATTTTCTGGCTCAGCAAACTGTTGTTCACTCTGTCCTTTGCCATCCACCCTAACCACCAGCACTCTGGCTGCCACTCCCAGAGAGTGGATCCTGATCACGTTGCGCCACGCAGACAGTGCTCATTGTCATGTGATCATGCCATAGCTCGTATGATTCTACCTGAAGAAAAATGTCAAGTGAGCATCTGCTTTTACTGAATGTTTTCCATGAAATAAATTATTGATGTGTGTAGCAAAGAAAGTTCCTGATGGTGGAGGTGGGGGGAGAAAATTTGCATAGCAGAACTCTGGGATCCTTTGAGAAAACAGGAACCAAAAGCCCAACCCCATTCATCCCCAGATTCAGTTATTAAAACTTGGTAATTGTCTTAGTGTGGTGCTTGAGACAAGGCACGTCAGCCCAAGGATGGCAAGAAGTCTTACAAACAAAACTGTTAATGAGATACAAATGTCTCTTTTTGGTTTAAATTAGCCTACTTATACACATATGCCAATTATATGTACAAACTTACTTTGGAGTAAGAAGAGGATGATGTAGGTCTAAAAACGTACATTTCACATTACTAGGATCATTATGAATTAGAATTTATTTTGCTTCACTTATACATCTGTGTCTTTGTTTTCAAATGGGCAGGACATCAAAGTGTTCTTTCTTTTATTTCTAATTTCCTGTGCCTTCTTCCCAGCAGGAGGTCCTGGAAGGGAGCGGTGGTCTCTGAGTCGGTATTTGACCTACATGCAGTAGATGGCAGTATAACACCAAACTTCCACACCTTTAGTTCTGGACGCATCAGTCAATAGGCCAAACAAGACTCCAGAGCTGAGGGCTTGGACCACAGAGAAGGAATGTCGTCTAAAATCTTTATTCTCTCTTTGTTTTAGCTTGATCCAGTCCAGCATTGCATAATAAATTACCAAAGAGAAGCCATTGAAGGCCTACAGGAAGAAATGAAGATCATAGAGTAAGGAAGTAACCCCTGCTGCTTATACTCTAGACTCAGACTAACTTGCTTCTTCTCCCTTTTTGGGTAAAGGTTGGAGGGAGCCATCAAAAAGGCATAGCCTATAGGGCACTCATGTACATCTTTCAATTGTTTCCTTTTCTTTCTTTTTTTTAATGTTTTTATTTATTTTGAGAGAGAAACCACGAGCAGGGGAGGGGCAGAGAGAGAAAGGAAGAGGGAGACTCCCAAGCAGGCTCCCCAAGTCAGTGCCGAGACCGCCGTGGGGCTTGAACTCCTAAACCATGAGATCGTGACCTGAGCCAAAATCAAGAGTCCGATGCTTGACAGACTGAGCCACCCAGGCACCCCTTGGTCATTTTCTTAACTGAATGTGTCTTACCGTAGTTTCAGTCTGAATCTTGGAAAACATGTCAGAAATATAATGACTGAGAATGGCAACAATATTATCCTCATTCAAAAGATTTTGCGGGACACCTGGGTGACTCAGTTGGTTAAGCATCTGGCTCTTGATTTCGGCTTAGGTCAGGATCTCACAGTTTGTGAGTTTGAGCTCCACATCAGGTTGACAGCACGGAGCCTGCTTGGGATTCTCTCTCTCCTTCTCTCTCTGCTCCTCCCCTGCTCGTGCACACACACATACTGTCTCAAAAATAAATAAATAAACTTAAAAAAGAAGATTTTGCATTCTAGGATGACAACTGCCTTCAGAGCCAATTTACAAAGTAGCAAGTTGGCGTCTGGGTTGCTAAGTTGATTGAATGTCTGACTCTTGATTTCAGCTCAGGCCATGATCCCAGGGTTGTGGGGTTGAGCCCCACATCAGGTTCCACACTAAGGATGGAACCTGCTTAAGATTCTCTCTATCCTTCTGCCCCTCTCCCCTGCTCACGCACGCTCTCTCGCTCGATCTAAAATTTAAAAAAAAGTTTTGGGGTGCCTGGCTGGCTCAATCAGTTAAGAATCCGACTCTTGAGCTTAGAGTCATGATCTCAAGGTTCATGGATCAAGCCCTGCATTGGGCTGTGCACTGACAGTGCAGAGCCTACTTGGGATTTTCTCTCTGCCCCTCTTCCACTCACATGTTCTCTCTCCCTCTCTAAATAAATAAATAAATAAATAAATAAATAAATAAATAAAGTTTAAAAATAGATTTAAAAAAACAAGGGGCGCCTGGGTGGCTCAGTCGGTTAAGCGGCCGACTTCGGCTCAGGTCATGATCTCACTGTCCGGGAGTTCGAGCCCCGCGTCGGGCTCTGTGCTGACCGCTCAGAGCCTGGAGCCTGTTTCAGATTCTGTGTCTCCCTATCGCTGACCCTCCCCCGTTCATGCTCTGTCTCCCTCTGTCTCAAAAATAAAATAAACGTTAAAAAAAAAATTTTTAAAAATAGATTTAAAAAAACAAAGTAGCAAGAATATCAAAGTCATTGACCTTCAGTCATATGCTTCATCTTAAAATGTTTAATGCAAGCTGATTACCACCTCATTGACCACATGACCCTAAGAACTTCCAGTGGTTACATTTAGAATACAGGTGTTTATTTCACAAACTACATCCAAGTTAATACCATCCTCAGAGCATTCAAAATTAAATATTTTTGTTTTCTAAAACAAGAAGTAAGTTTCCATTCACTAACTTTTTAGACCTTCTTATCTGTTTATGTATAAGCATGAATTCCCATGCATATATATTTATATGATGTCTCTTATGTGCAATTATTATGACTAAAAGCAATAGTCCCTGTAAGAACTGGGAGTAAATAATAAAAGCAGTTAAAATTAATCTTAAATTAAAATTTAAAAAATTATATTTAAAGCATTGTGCAATGTTTCACTCAAAAATTAAGGGACATTTTAAATTGTTTTGAAAAATAATATTGTCCTTAATAACAATTGGGGAGCTGGAGGAGTATGACAAGTTTCAAAAAAATAAAAGTCACATGAAAAATAAGGCATAAGTCAATACATTTGAGAACCAAATACATAATGGTCAAGATTAGAAGTATAAACTGCTTAAACTTCCTTTTTAAAAGAAAAAAAAAAATCATTGATTGGTTTAAAGCACCAAGCTCATTATTAGTTTGCATAGGGGGAAAAGCCTAAAATCAAGTTATACTACATGTTTGGTACCAAAACAGTATTATAAGAAAAGATGGGCAAAGACGGAGCAAGAAAACACAATGGAGGAAAGTATTTAGAGGCGGCAATATTAATACGAATGAGATATTAATAATGATTAATATCAATATTGATCTCCATGAGAATTGAATGAATTAAATTTGAGAAAGAAGATCACTATACCTAGGAAACAAATAGAATCTATAATTAAAAAGCTATGGAGCTAAAATTCAAATAATATAAAACATTAAGCAAAAGTTTTTAGCAGTATATACAAATGTGAACAGAAACATGATGGTCGCATTGAAATGTTAGCACGTTGTCTATAAAATAATGTAGAAAAATAATAAGGACAAGAAGATTTAAAAGTAAATTATTGGTTAAGACTCTCGAGCACTATAACTTCTTTCAAATACTTATAAATCATTCACAAAAATCATCATATATTAAACTACAAAGAAGGACACCTGGGTGGCTCAGACGGTTAAGCATACGCCTTTGGCTCAAGTCATGATCTCACGGTTTGTGAGTTCAAGCCCTGCATTGGGCTCTGTGCTGACAGCTCAGAGCCTGGATCTGCTTCACATTCTGTCTCCCACTCTCTCTGCCCCTCCCCTGCTCACGCTTTGTCTGTCTCTCTGTCTCAAAAAAAAAAAAAAAAAAAAAAAATTACCCACTGAGGTCAACTCACAGCCTAAACAAACATATGAATTGAAAACAGACCCACCTCACATATTAAAGTCAAAAAAAAATTCTAAATAACATTAACACACTGTATAAAGAATACGAGCTAGCATTTATTGAATGTTCACTCTCTGCATCAGGGACAGAGCTAAACACATTACAGGAAGTATTTTTATCTTCTCAACAACGCTGTCAAGCTCTTAAACAATAA
Organism: Acinonyx jubatus; assembly: GCF_027475565.1. Classification (NCBI taxonomy): domain Eukaryota; kingdom Metazoa; phylum Chordata; class Mammalia; order Carnivora; family Felidae; genus Acinonyx; species Acinonyx jubatus. The sequence goes on from NC_069391.1 coordinate 48,077,324, forward strand.
ACAATACCTTATTCTCTACTGCATAACCTTAGATAATAATATTTATTGAGCACCTACTGTGTGCAAGAGCAGCAGATAATAGAAGCTATTAAGCAGCAGAACTATGATTCAGAGCCAACCAGTATTTTCCCAATTCTATATGCTGTCCAATGTGACATCACATTAATAATCTAATTCATCATGATTAAGAAGAATATCATGGAAATATAGAGACAATTTTATACTAGAAAATATATTTATATAATGTGTTATTTATCACACCAGAGCTTGTTAAGTGGTAGTTTCTTAAGGATTAGTTGCAATGTGGAGTCTAAAACTAAAACAATAAAGTTTAAAAAGCCTGTTACAAAAAACCCATCAATCTGACTTGCTCTTTGAATAGATCTCTTTCACCCAGGCATAATTTTGTAATATATGCATCATTTTCATTTTCCAAATGAAAATATCTGTTGACTAAGATATTCTGACATTACAAATCTATATATATTTCAATTATTATAACCAAGTAATTTATTTGTTAATATCACCATTGTTGTCATCACAAAAGTCTTTTAAGTATTGAAAAGTTGTCAAGTTTGCAGTGATAGGTTTTCCAAAATTTTAATTTTCTTTTTTTTTTAAGTTTACTTATTTATTTTGAGAGAGAGAGAGAGAGAGAGAGAGAGAATCCCAAGTAGGCTGCACGTTGTCAGCACAGAGCCAGACATGGTGCTTGAAGTCACAAACCATGAGATCATGACCCAAGCCAAAATCCAGAGCCAGATGTTCATCCGACTGAGCCACCCAGCTGCCCCCCCCAATTTTAATTTTCTATTGAAAGCTCAAATGTTATCATTGGAAACTAATGTTTTTCTTTAAGTAACAAATTCACTTTGTAAGTATCTTGAGAAAGTGTTTGTCAAATGCCTGAGTCTGAGTAACCATGCTTTGTCTGTCTGTCATTCTTTCAAGTGAAAACGGATTCTGCGAAGAGTGGCTAGTTTAGCTCACAACTCTAACAATCATATAAATGGTTTTCCTCAAAACGATCATCTTGCATGCAGCAGAAGTGCTTGTCACTCAGAATATTAAAAGACTATCACAGAGAATATTCAAAAGATGTGTACTCACAAGTCAAGATTTAATAATTATTATTATTAATTATTAATAAAATTAATAATATTTTTATTCCATCAAGGACATTAAGTGAAACTGGCTTTATTTGTTGCTCCAAGTATATTACAGTGAAAAATATAATAATTACTGGTACATTTTGGTGACACTGCCTTGATTGACACTTGGGCATTAGCAGTTTTATTCACTGTTGGTGTTACACCATTAGTGCAAATTATTAATGCGGTAAACAAAGCAAATAATGATGTTATTACCAAAGTATTTTTGATTTCCTGGATCCCCTTAAAGTATCTTGGGGACCTCTAGGGGCCCACAGGCCACACTTTAAAAAATTTTTTTTAATGTTTATTTCTTTTTGAGAGAGAGAGAGAGGCAGAGTGTGAGCTGGGGAGGGGTAGACAGAGAAGGAGACGCAGGGTCTGAAGCAGGCTCCAGGATCTGAGCTGTCAGCACAGAGCCTGATGTGGGGCTCGAACTCACAAACCGTGAGATCACGACCTGAGCCCAAGTCGGACGCGTAACCGAGTGAGCCACCCAGGTTTCCCAGGCCACAGACCACACTTTGAGAACTGCAAGTCTAATGAATTTCCTTGCACCTGCTCTGGTCAGGTTACTCTCTTGCTTTAAATCCTGAAGTCACTTTCCTTGGTTCCTAAGATAAAGTCTAACATCTTTAACATAGTCTATTGTTGGACTTCTTTTCATTTCTCCAGCGTCATGACAAGCCATACTTTCCATCTGTTGGTACAGTCCAACTACTCTGGTGTTTTGCGCTCTTTCTGAAGTACCAGCCCCTTTCCTGCTACAGGGCCACTCCCTCCCTATGCAGCTCCTTTAACTTCCCTGTGATATTTTGCCCTCCATGTGATACTTACCAAACACCTGCTCATCTTTCCAGCCTCATACTTCATATTACTTCCCTGAGGAAAACTGAAGGTAGTATAAGTGAGCTACCCATGAAACTCACTGCCAGAACATCTTTTCTTTCTGTGTAGCCCAGATCCCAAATGTAAATACCTAATTACATTACAACTACTTCTTTATTTATTTTTAATTTTTTTTAACATTTATTTATTTTTGAGAGGTGACAGAACATGAGCAGGGGAGGGGCAGAGAGAGAGGGAGACACAGAATCCGAAGCAGGCTCCAGGCTCCAAGCTATCAGCACAGAGCCTGATGTGGGGCTTGAACTCACAAACCATGAGATTATGACCTGAGCCGAAGTCGGGTGCTTAACCGACTGAGCCACCCAGGTGCCTCACAACTACTTCTTTAATGGCTATGTCCTTCGCTCTAATGTAAGTTCCAGAAGGACAGACACTACATACCCATAATCAAGACTCTATCCCCAAGGCCAATAAATGAATGAATGAAGTGCACCACATATTTTTATGTTTAGTGTGCAGAATTAGAACCTCAGAGAAATTAAAAAAAAGAGGAAAGAAATGTCTTAAACTTAATAAGTAAAAAAACCTCACATTTTTATTGAAGATGAAAATGTAAAAGTACTTCTATATAAAAATAGAACATACGAGTGCAAATTCCATAAAAGTGAATAATAAATTAATATAAGTAAATATATACATAAACATTTTATAAAATGAGGTTCAGCCCCAGGGCACCAGTTACATTTTCTCCAATTCTGAAACTAGCTGGGCATAGACGTGCTTAACATTACTGATAAAAATACACCAACTATGATTCGAATTATTTTATAACTGAAGCAAAAAATAACAGTTTTGGAAATAAATGAACAATTAAAAGTCTGAGCTAGGACATTAGTCACTGAAAACTAGGTTCCTGTTAATTCCCGAGTCTTCTTACGAGCTTGTAAATGAAGAGAAAGCGACTCCTGATTTCCAGCCTGACAATTTCCCAGGCGCAGTCACTGTATCCCTCGTCCTCCAGGTAGACGTGGATGTCCTGGAAGTACCTCTTGATGGCCAGGGCAGGGCCGTGCATCCCCGGGGCGCGCTCTCCCTCGCCCGTGGCCTGCAGCAAGCAGGCGTCCAGGGCTTCCAGCTGCCGGTGGAGGCCAGAGCGGAGTCCGTGCAGCGGCGCGGGGCTCCAGGCCGCCGAGGAGCGCTCCGTGTGCAACAGGTTGAAGGTCTGCTGGAGCAGCTCCCGCAGGACAGCGGCGGCCTGGGCCTTCCGGAACTCCCCGCCCTCCAGCTGCTCCCCGGGGGAATTTGAAGTCAGTCCTGTACTTCAGACGGGAAAGAGAGATCCTCACCACTTGGTTGAGAGCTGTGAAGCTCTCCTGCTTTCCCAAGTCAAAGCTCTGAGGCAGGTCACAGCTAATGGAGGTCAGAGGGTGGGACAAGATCAACACTAGTGCCATCAGTAAAGAAATTGAAAAAGCCATTGGTAAGTTTCAAGACGTCCTTCTGGTTGAGATGGGAGATGATGAGCTTTTGTCCAGCTTCTCTGAAAATCCTCCATCTATGTGTCTCTTAAATATTGAGCATAAGAGTTTTCATTTTCTAAATTTCCCACAGAATTTTGTTCTTCTCCATTTTGGGCTTTCCTTTCTTTTGAAGGGTCTGAAGTTGACATCAGTTTCAACTCTTTCTGTATTGTTACAATTGAAGAAAAACTTATTCACTAAAAAAGTAGAAGTTCTAAGTCAATGGAATGTTTATTATCGTAATAAAAACCAACTTTGAACTAATGATAGAGCTATCTGGATCTTTCTTCCTGATGTTAAGAACAACTTCTAAGGAAGCTTTACTAAGGCTTTCTTTTAAAATCTTCTTTCTCCCCTCTCCTCCAGATGGCCCTCTTAGAAGTATTGGTCAGGTGTGAAAGATAACCTGATTTGCATATGCATGGATGTCACCCTATTCTGTGCTGCAAAATACGTAGTTTGTCAAATTTGGTGTTATTTACTCTGCTTCACTGAGAAGACTACTGAGCATTTCTTCTGTGCCAATTATTACCGTAAGCTCAAGCTATACTAACATGATTAAACCTCCAGTCTTGCCCACAAGAGTAAAGAGTAACCATTGCTACCTTAGAGGTGTTCAAGTTGTTAGAAAGTGTGTTTGCTGCTTTGTGGCAGGCCTCTTTGTGTTAGCCCAGACCATTGTCTTAGCTCTGGAGGAGTCATGGTTAAACAGTCCTTGTTGTTCTTTGCTATTTTGGCATAATTATAAAATCGTTGCCTTTCATTTGTATTTGTCTTTTCTCTTTATGAAAGCTGTCCTAGTGCTTTTCTATTTCCACTCTGAGGTTTGTTGGGAAACAAGGAAGGGAAAATGTAAGAGAAAAGAAGAGATGACATTTCCTCTATGATTTTCAAAACATCAGAACTTCCCTCTCTCTCTTAACATTCCTAGAGAGTAAAAGGAAGCAGTCATAAAAACGTAATGCACAAAAGACAAATGGAAAGTAAATGCTGAAAATGAAAGGGAAAAAAAAGTGACATCTTCTCTGTCCAAATGACAAAATGTCACTAAACCTCTGCAAGGGATTAAGAGCTCTATAGAATGGCAGGTTTCAAACAAGTCTGTGTGAGATTGTTTCCCTGCAGAAAGGTCCTCAAGGAGGACAGCTGACTTTTTTTAAGGTGGGCGGTTACCTAAAGGGCTAGTTTTCGGCTTTGCTGAATCCGCAAATCTGTCTATCCCTCTATCTATCTATCTGTCTATCACCTATCTACATTTTTCTCTATCGACAGAGGTGATCAGATTCCAAGGATTTAGTTGTACCAACTCACCCTCAAGAGACTGGGTTATAGATCAGACAGCCATTTTATTAATGTGTGAGAGGTCAGTTATTACCTGGAAGCTGATAGATGTTAGTGACTGGGACAGGGCACTCCCTGTCATGTGAACACCTGCTAGATGAACACAGAAGAGATGACATTAGAAATAAAAGTGTTTATTAGTGAGCTGAGAAGGAAGAGAAGCCGATCACTTCAGGGAAAACTTGCATCCAGTTCCCATAGTTGGATGGGTTAGTTTTCTCCGTTGTGATAACGGCTGACGGCTGTTGAGTACTTATTTTGCCCAGGCATTGTTACAGGTACATGACATCATCCCACCTTCACAGCAACCCAGTGAAATCGATATGATTATTATTTCCATATGACAGAGGAGAAAAACAAGAAGCCCAAGGTCACACACACACAGGCTGGAACTATGATAGGAATCCAGGCAGTCTGGCCCCAGAGTCCACTCTCCTAGCCACTAGATGGGGCCTTCTCTGATCTTCTTCCTATCTTCCTATCTTAGATTAATACTTAGCAAGTTTTTTCTCTCCAGCTGCCATTCTTAGTCACCAAAAAGCACCATTCGCTTATTCCAGAGACACTGCAATACCCTTGAAGAGGATACAGCTTTCTTTTCACTTGCTAGATTCCAGTCTTGTCTTTCAAATGGTGTGTTTTGTTGATCTCTACTGGATCTTTGAAACTCCCTGCTCCCATCTGACGTATTTTCAGAAATCATCCAGATTAAAGAATCCATTTAAGTCCATCAACTGATGAATGGATAAAGAAATTGTGGTTTATATACACAATGGAGTACTACATGGCAATGAGAAAGAACGAAATATGGCCCTTTGTAGCAACGTGGATGGAACTGGAGAGTGTGATGCTAAGTGAAATAAGCCATACAGAGAAAGACAGATACCATATGGTTTCACTCTTATGTGGATCCTGAGAAACTTAACAGAAACCCATGGGGGAGGGGAAGGAAAAAAAAAAAAAAGAGGTTAGAGTGGGAGAGAGCCAAAGCATAAGAGACTGTTAAAAACTGAGAACAAACTGAGGGTTGATGGGGGGTGGGAGGGAGGGGAGGGTGGGTGATGGGTATTGAGGAGGGCACCTTTTGGGAGGAGCACTGGGTGTTGTATGGAAACCAATTTGACAATAAATTTCATATATTGAAAAAAAATAATAATACAATAAAATAAAAAGGTAAAAAAAAAAGAATCCATTTAAGATGCATCTCACTTTAGTTGGTCTTAAACTCACGGGAGATTTTGTTTAGAAAACAATATTGCAGAATAAAAGTTATTCTTACTATCTCTGTTTTCGGAAGACTGTTGTTTTCTGACACAGCCCACAAATTTAAGGCCTACTCGTATTTGGAACATGTAGTCCTTTTTGTATTTGTTATGGGACAGAAAACTCTCTGTGTGCCTCCTCTGTGACACTCAAGATACACATTACTGCCCTCAGGGAGGTTATAGTCTATCAGGGCAGTCAGATGGTAAACAAATAGTTAAATTGATTACTTAATCACAAGCATAGAGAATGTAGCCAAAAGAGAATGCTTAAAGTTAAGGAGTAATGTGGAGGCAGAACAGTGCAGCAGCGAAGTACCACTCATGTAGCAAATTGTGTCTTTTAGCAAGTTAAGTAACTTCTCTGAGTTTTTGGTTTCCTTATCTGCAAAATGCTAATAATTACAGTAATTCCCTCTTAGGAAAGTTGTGAAGATAAAATGAAATAATGTTTGCAAAACACTTTGCTGAGAACCTACATATAATTGGAATTAATACTGCTGCCATTAATATTATTAAAAATAATCTATATATTACAGATTCAATGAACAGATATCATGATATGCTTTGTTGGGTTTCTTTTAGATTAAAAAAAAATTTTTTTTACACTTATTTATTTTTGATAGAGCACAAATGGGGGAGGGGCAGAGAGAGAGGGAGACACAGAATCCGAAGCAGGCTCCAGGCTCCGAGCTGTCAGCACAGAGCCCAATGTGGGGCTCGAACTCACAAACCGTGAGATCATGACCTGAGCCGAAGTCAGACACTTAACTGACTGAGCCACCCAGGCGCCCCTAGATTTTATTTTTTTAATTTTTATTTTTTTAATGTTTACTTATTTTTGAGAGAGAGCGCGTGCAAGTGGGGCAGGGGCAGAGAGCTAGAGGGACAGAGGATCCAAGTGGACTTTGTGGGAACAGCAGGGAGCTAGATGCAGGGCTGGAACTGAACTCAGGAACCATGAGATCATGACCTGAGCTGAAGTCAGATGCTCAAACGACTGAGCCACCTAGGTTTCCCTAGATTTTATGTTTTTAAGTAATCTCTATACCCAACATGGGACACCAACTTACAACCCTGAGATCAAGAGTCACACACTCTACTGACTGAGCTAGCCAGGCGCCCCATCATGATAAGCTTTGAATACCATTACAGCCCCATTAGCCCTGAGTACGTGATAGGATATCACTTGTCGAGGGAATATCTAAGGATATGAGGCTGTCTGAATTACCACACAATGATTAAGGCAAAGTTTTTACTATGAAAGGTTGTACTCGGTAGAGAACCAAGAGACTCACACACTTGAATGCAAACTTGAAACTTTTAGGGAAACGAGCACCTAGCAAAGTGCTTGGCAGGCCATTTTGACAAATGATATCTGCAATACTGTTTTCCAAACAGTATCTTCCATGAGTTTTCAGATGAAACTCAAGTGATATCTTTGAGGCATATATACAACTGAAAAGCTTTAAAGAAGGCAGAAAAGTGTAAACAAGGAGAAAAGTAAGAAAAATTTAAATCTCCTGTTTTAATAGCTTTTTTATATTTCTTGTTGACTTAGAAAGACCATCATTTCTTGCATAAATATTTCTCCCTTTTCTGACTTTGTCTAGGCTTTTCTCCCCAAGAACAATCTGGGTGGTATGAAAAATATGTTATAATGCTGTGTAGATACTGCACTGGCACATGTGGTTGGAGTCCCCCATCTAGGCACTCATGTCAATAAATGTACATTTTTTACTGATTTTGTAAAAAAAAAAAAAAGTAGAAAAGGAAAAGACCGGGCAAAAATGGAAAAACCCAGAAAATGAAAGTTTCTATGTTCATGATTTAAAAGGCACTCATCACCCAAAGTTCTTAGAACTTTCTGAGACTTCCTCTTCAGGCAGTCCTGCAGAATCCCACCCTCCAGCTGCCTCATGGCTCTCTCAATCTCTGTGCTGTTGGCTCTGGTGATGCTGTGCTCCAGCCCTGCCTACTCTCTGGACTGTGACCTGCGTCCGAGCAATCCAGAAACCTTCACACTTTTGAGTCAAATGGAGAGAGTCTCCATTCTGTCCTGTCTGAAGGACAGGACTGACTTCAACTTTCCTCAGATACTTGTGGCTGGGAACCAGCTTGAGAAGACACAAGTGACAGCTATCGTGCATGAGATGCTCCAGCAGATCTTCAACCTCTTCAGCAAAAGCGACTCCTTTGTGGCTTGGGATGAGACGCTTCTGGACAGATTCCTTGTTGGACTTTACCAACAGCTGGATGACCTGGAGACGTGTTTGAGGGAGGAAATGAACATGGAACAGCTACCCCTGGGAAGTGAGAACTCCAGACTGGCTGTGAAGAGATACTTCCAAGGAATCAGTCTCTATCTTAAAGAGAAAGAATACAGCCACTGTGCCTGGGAGGTTGTCAGGGTAGAAATCAGAAGATGCTTGCTCATCATTAACAAGCTCACAGGGACATTCAGGAAATAAAAAGGATGCTGAGTCTGAAAACAGTTCACCTGGCCAACTAAATGGCTATTTTCTAGGACTCAGAGTGCAATCTTCATCTCTAATTTTATGCCATATGAAAAGTGAATAATAGCAAATGTGTGAGATTATTTAAAATCATAGTAAATGTTATAAGTTGCAGTAAGCTGTTTAGAACAGAGAAATGCACAATTCATTTGCTTATAGCTTAAAATCTTTTGTATTTTTTATTTATTTAAATTATTTGAAATATTCGTGCTACTCATACTATTTAAGTATTTATTGTTCACAGACCACCTGTTTAGTGTTATGCTGTGTATTAGACTATTATTTATTTTTAAGTCATGGGAAATAAAAGCAATTTTTAAAAATCGATTGTGCTTGCACACATTTTTTAAAAATAAAAACCTAACCTAAAGCCTGATCTCACAAAATAAACCTATGGAAGTTTCCCGAATGCAAAGGGAATGGGGGTAGCCCAACACAGACAGTGGAAAAGCCAATGCTAACACTCATATGGAATTGCAAGTGACTTCAAATTGCTGAAAAAATCTTGAAAAATAAAAGCAAAGTTGGAAAACTCACATTCCTGATTTCAAAACATACTATAAACTACAGTTATGGAAACAGCGTGTACTGGCATAAAGGTAGACATATAGATCAATAGAGTAGAATTGAGAATCCGGAAATAAACCTATACATCTATGGTCACTTGATCTTTGACAAGGGTATTAGGACCAATTAATGAGGAAAGAATAATATCTTCAAAGCTAGATCTACAAAACTCTTAGAGAAAAAGCTAAATCTTGAATGACATTACATTTGCCAATGATTTCTTAGATAAGACACTAAAAGCATAAGTAACAAAAGAAAAACATACCTACATTGAACTTCATCAAATTAAAACTTGTGCAGCAAAGGACACTATCAAGAAAGTGAAAAGGCATTCTTCAGAATGAAAGAAAATATTTGCAAATTGTATATCTAATAAGAGTCTAGTGTGCAGAATATATAAAGAACTCTTATAACTGAATAATAAAAAGGCAAAAAACCTTAATAAAAAATGGACAAAGGACTTGAATAGAAATTGTTTTTCAAATAAGATTAAAAAAGGGTCAACAATAATATAAAAAGATGTTCAGTATCATTAGTCATTAGAGAAATGCAAATCAGAACCACAGTGAGATACCATTTCGTACTTACTAAGACGGTTATCATAAAAAAATGGAAAATAACAAGTGTTGGTGAATTCAGAGACATCATAACCTTTATACATTGTTGGTGAGAATGTAAAATGTTTCAGGTTCTGTGGAAAACAGTTTAGTGGTTCTTCAAAAAGTGAAACATACAATTACCAGATGGTCCAGTAATTTCACTTCTAGATATGGATCACAAGAGAATTGAAAATGAATATTCAAGCAAATGTTTGCACACGTATGTTCTCAACAGCACAATTCATGATAGAAAAAAGTGGAAACAGCCCATTGGTGGATGAATGGATAAACTGTAGTATATTCATGCCATGGAATACTGTTCGGCCATAAAAAGGAATGAAATTGTACTGATATACTTGCTGCAATGGTAAGGAACCTCGAAAACATTATGCAAAGTGGTAGAAGCCAGACGCAAAAGATCACTAATTGTATGATTCCATTTATATGAAATATAAATCCATAGGGACAGAAAGCAGACTGTGGTTGTCAGGGGCTGAAAAGGAAGAGGGTGTGAGGAGAGACAATTGCTTAATGTGTATGAAGTTTCCATTTGGGGTGATGAAAAAGTTCTGGAAATGGATTGCACAACATGGTGAAGGTACTGAGTACCACTGAATTGTACACTTTAAATCATCTAGAGAGAGGATCTTTTCTTCTTTTAAGCATTTCCCATGTTCATGTCTTCCCCAAAGACCGTGAGTTCCGCAAGGACAAGGAAATACTAGACCCTTTCACCCAAGTCAGCTAGTCCAGAACTTTGCACAGAGGAACCTTTACATGATTGCTGAGTAATTGATCCTTTAGAGGAGTGATTATGACTTCTTTCAGAGTGTCTCATCCCATTTACAGGGCAGTGCGGAGAGATCATAAAGAGGGTTAATAAGAGTAAAAAATTAAACCCATATATAGAGTAGTTGTGTTGAAAGAGTAATTAGTTTTTATGAATGCTGCATTATTTCATATTAACTCTAGTGTGCTAGTCTTGTCTTTTCCTTTGGGTTTCTTGCAAAGAGGAACCCTTCGTAGCATCTCCCATGGTTTACTGCAGGTCTTAGGGAAGTTGCCTAAATCTTCCGTGGCTTAATTTTCACAGTGTATTGTGGGATTCATAATAATACCTACCACAGAGACTTATGAGATTAAATGAGTAATGGGTACAAAATGCCAGGCACATAGGAATCATATAGAAGTGAGATATTGTTACTATCATTTGTTTAAAAAGTTTATTTATTTTGAGAGAGAGAGAGAAAGAGAGCGAGCACAAGTGGGGGAGGGGCAGAGAGAGAGAGGGAGAGAGAGAATCCCAAGCAGGCTATCAGCACAGAACTCATGAGATCGTGACCTGAGCCAAAACCAGGAGTCGGATGTTTAACTGACTGAGCCACTCAGGTGCCCCTGTTACTATCGTTTTTTTACTAACGTGCACACTATAGTTACTCAGTAAATAATTACTCATCTCTGAGTTTGTTGTGGTAATTATTTAAAGAAATTCAGGGGCACTTGGGTGGCTTAGTCAGTTAAGCGTCTGACTTCAGCTCAGGTCATGATCTCACAGGTAATGAGTTCAAGCCCCTGTTGGTCTCTGTGCTCACAGCTCAGAGCCTGGAGCCTGCTTCAGATTCTCTCTCTCCCTCTCTCTTCCTCTCCTCTGTTCTCGCTCTGTCTCTCTCTCTCTCAAAAATAAATAAACGTTAAAAAACAAAAAAGAAATTCAGATGCCTCTTGATCTTTGGCTAACGTCTCTACATTTCAGGAGCTGAGGAGAAAGAATTGGTCAAAAATACAGAGAAGCTGCCAGGGAACTTACCTCAAAAACCAAAGTACAAAACTTGAGGGGATAAAAGGGTGTTAAAAGTCTTGCATCCATAACAATGGCAGCAAAACCCAAACCTAATTTTAAAATAGGCAAAGGATTTTGGAGAGACATTTCTCCAAAGAAGATACACAAATGGCCAATAAGGATATGAAACTATGCTCAACATCACTGATCATTAGGCAAATGCAAATCAAAACCACAACGAGATGCTACTTCACGCTTGTTAGAATGGTAACTACAAAAAAAAAAAGTGTTGACAAGAGTATAGAGAAATTGGAACCCTTATACACTGTTGGTGAGAAGGCAGAATGGTACAGTCGCTATTGAAAAAAGTATGATGGTTCCCTAAAAAATTAAAAATAGAATTGCCATATGATCCAGCAAATCCAGCAATTCCACTTCTGGGTATACCCTCAAAAGAAGTGAAATGCAGATTCTCAGATATTTGTACACTCATGGTCATAGCAGCACTATTCACAATAGCCAAAAGATAGAAGCAACCCAAGTGCCCACTAATAGGTAAATGGATAAATAAGATGTGGTCTATCAAGACAGTGGAATGTTATTCAGTTTTAAAAAGGAAAGGAATCTGACACATGCTACAAGATGAATGAACATTTAAGACATTATACTATACATTATATATACTATACATAATATGTTATAGTTTACTATGTATATATACACATATATACATATATACGTTGTATATACTATACATTATATATTATAGTTTACTATATACATATATACATTATATATACTATATATAGTATAGTATATATATAGTATACTATACTATATACACACACACACACACACATATACATACATATATATTATAGTATACTATACATTATACCTGAGCTGTGCTGACACCTCAGAGGCTGACAGGGGCTCGAACTCACGAACCGTGAGATCATGATCTGAGCTGAAGTCAGACACATTATACTAAATTAAATAAGCCAGTCACAGAAAAGATAAATACTGTATGATTTCAATTATATGCAGTACCTAGAGTAGTCACATTCCTAGATACAGAAAGTGGAGTGGTGGTTGCCAGGGGCTTAGGCGAGGGGAGAATGGGAGGTTGTTTTTTAATGAGTATAGAGTTTTCAGTTTTGCAAGATGAAAAGAGTTCAGGAGGTTGGTTGTGCAACACTGTGAATATACTACAAGCTTAAAAATGGCTAAGATGGTAAATTTTATGCCTTTGCATTTTACCACAATTAAAATTAAAAGAAAACATTTTAAGTCTTGCATAGACAACCTAAACTCATATCAGTGTGGGTAAAGGCATGGGATTTTTTCAGTCTAAACTAGTGTTTAAAAAAATTTTTTTAGGGGCGCCTGGGTGGCTCAGTCGGTTAAGCGGCCGACGTCGGCTCAGGTCACGATCTCGCACTCTGTGAGTTCGAGCCCCGCATCGGGCTCTGTGCTGACAGCTCAGAGCCTGGAGCCTGTTTCAGATTCTGTGTCTCCCTCTCTCTCTGACCCTCCCCCGTTCATGCTCTGTCTCTCCCTGTCTCAAAAATAAATAAACGTTAAAAAAAAAATTAAAAAAAATTTTTTTTAATGTTTTATTTATTTTTAAGACAGAGAGAGACAGAGCATGAGTGGGGATGGGGCAGAGAGAGAGGGAGACACAGAATCTGAAGCAGGCTCCAGACTCTGAACTGTCAGCACAGAGCCCGACGTGGGGCTTGAACCCACAGACCGTGAGATCATGACCCAAGCTGAAGTTAGACGCTCAACCGACTGAGCCACCCAGGCGCCCCTAAACTAGTGTTTAAATTCTGGCTTCCGTCTAATTCACTGTATGACTTTGGGAAATATACTGAACCTTTTTGAGCAGCCTCAGTTTTCTCCTCTACAAAATGGGAAGAATTATACCTTCCTCGCGGCATTGCTGAATTGATTAAGTGAGATAGGGTATGCAGTAAAAAACAATACTTGGCCCATGAAATGGAGAGTTATTATTGTTGTTATTCAAACCAAGAGGAGTCTATTGAATTTGTCAATCAGGTCTCTGGTGATCAGGAAGAGGGTAATGTCAGTAACAAGTTAGTAGTAGACTGAGCCCTATTCAGTAGTGAGAAAAATGAAGGCAGTAGTTAAGAAAGTTGTTTTCATCATGGATAAATACAGGAAAAATATCTAACTGAGGGCCTCATGGAAATGTCTCAGGTTATGGGCTCTCCTCCTTCCCTCCTTGCTCTGACCTACATAGCCTCTTTCATATTAACGCTTATCAGGGGTTACCTTGTACTGTTAATGAATATTTTATTTTCAAAATCTACTACCAGGGAGAAAAATATTCAAGGGTAAGTATTCCTGGTCTCTTCTCCCCCCCCCACCCCCCCCACCCCCGTAAGGAGATGACCTGCGTGTGTCTCTTGACTCTCAGTGTTGGGTTCCTTGGAGTTAAGGATGAAGATGCTCACCTGAAGTGACTCACAGAAGGGAAAAAAAAGTCTTGCTGTTTGGAAGGAGGCAAGGAGAGCAGGATGGTCTGCAGTTTGCAAAGACAGGTGAGAGTGATATGAGGATGACCAGCTGTCGTGGTAACTGTGACTTTAAAGGAGATTTCTTTCTTTTTTTTTCTTTAATTTACAACCAAGTTAGTTGCATATAGTGCAACAATGATTTCAGGAGTAGATTCCTTAGTGCCCCTTACCCGTTCAGCCCAACCCCCCTCCTACAACCCTTCCAGGAACCCTCTGTTTATTCTCTATATTTAAGAGTCTCTTATGTTTTGTCCTCCTCCCTGTTTTTATATTATTTTTGTTTCCCTTCCCTTATGTTCATCTGTTCTGTATCTTAAAGTCCTCATATGAGTGAAGTCCTATGATATTTGTCTTTTTCTGACAGACTAATTTCGCTTAGCATAATACCCTCCAGTTCCATCTATGTAGTTGCAAATGGCAAGATTTCATTCTTTTTGATTGCCGAGTAATACTCCATTGTGTGTGTGTGTGTGTGTGTGTGTGTGTGTGTGTGTATATGCCACATTTTCTTTATCCAATCATCCATCGATGGACATTTGGACTCTTTCCATACTTTGGCTATTGTTCATAGTGCTGCTGTAAATATTGGGGTGCATGTGTCCCTTCGAAACAGCACACCTGTATCCCGTAGATAAATGCCTAGTAATGCAATTGCTGGGTCACAGGGTAGTTCTATTTTTAGTTTTTTGAGGAACCTCCATACTGTTTTCCAGAGTGACTGCACCAACTTACATTCCCACCAACAATGCAAAAGATATCCTCTTTCTCCACATCCTCGCCAACATCTATTGTTGCCTGAGTTGTTAATGTTAGCCATTCTGACAGGTGTAAGGTGGTGTCTCATTGTGGTGTTGATTCGTATTTCCCTGATGATGAGTGATATGGAACATTTTTTCATGTGTCGGTTGGCCATCTGGATGTCTTCCTTGGAGAAGTGTCTATTCATGTCTTTTGCCCATTTCTTCACTGGATTATTTGTTTTTTGGGTGTTGATAAGTTCTTTATAGATTTTAGATACTAACCTTTTATCTGATATGTATTTGCAAGTATCTTCTCCCATTCTGTCGGTTGCCTTTTAGTTTTGCTGATTGTTTCCTTCACTGTGCAGACGTTTTTTATTTTGATGAGGTCCCAGTAGTTCATTTTTCCTTTTGTTTCCCTTGCCTCCGGAGATGTGTTGAGTAAGAAGTTGCTGCGGCCAAGATCAAAGAGGTTTTTGCCTGCTTTCTCCTCAAGGATTTTGATGGCTTCCTGTCTTACATTTAGGTCTTTCATTCATTTTGAGTTTATTTTTGTGTATGGTGTAAGAAAGTTGTCCAGGTTCATTCTTCTGCATGTTGCTTCCAGTTTTCCCAGACCACTTGCTGAAGAGACTGTCTTTATGTCACTGGATATTCTTTCCTGCTTTATCAAGGATTAGTTGTCCATACGTTTGTGGGTCCATGTCTGGGTTCTCTATTCTGCTCCATTGACCTGAGTGTCTGTTTTTGTGCCAGTACCATACTGTCTGGATGATTACAGCTTTGTAGTATAGTTTGAAGTCTGGGACTGTGATGCCTCCTGCTCTGGTTTTCTTTTTCAAGATTGCTTTGGCTATTTGGGGTCTTTTGTGGTTCCATATAAATCTTAGGATTGTTTGTTCTACCTCTGTGAATAACGCTGGTGTTATTTTGATAGGGATTGCATTGAATATGTAGATTGCTTTAGGTAGTATCGACATGTTAACAATATTTGTTCTTCTTATGCAGGAGCATGGCATCTTTACCCATTTTTTTTGTGTCTTCTTCAACTTCTTTCATAAGCTTTCTATAGTTTTCAGTGTATAGATTTTTCGCCTCTTTGGTTAGATTTATTCCTAGGTATTTTATGGGCTTTGGTGCAATTGTAAATAGGAGCGATTCCTTGATTTCTCTTTCTGTCACTTCATTGTTGGTGTATAGGAATGCAACCGATTTCTGTGCATTGATTTTATATCCTGCAACTTTGCTAAATTCATGAATCAGTTCTAGCAGTTTTTTGGTGGAATCTGTGGGGTTTTCCCCCACATGATAGAGTATCATGTCATCTGTGAAGACTGAAAGTTTGACCTCCTCCTGACCGATTCGGATGCCTTTTATTTCTTTGTGTTGTCTGATTGCAGAGGCTAAGACTTCCAATACTATGTTGAATAACAGTGGTGAGAGTGGAAATCCTTATCTTGTTCCTGACCTCAGGGGGAAAGCTCTCAGTTTTTCCCCATTGAGGACGATATTAGCATTGGGTCGTTCATATATGGCTTTTATGATCCCGAGGTATGATCTTTCTATCCCTACTTTCTTGAGGGTTTTTATCAAGAAGCGATGTTGTATTTTGTCAAATGCTTTCTCTGCATCTATTGAGAGGATCATATGGTTCTTTTCTTTTCTTTTCTTTTCTTTTATTGAAGTGATGAATCACATTGATTGTTTTGTGGATATTGAACCAGCCCTGCATCCCAGGTATAAATCCCACTTGGTCGTAGTGAATAATTTTTTTAATGTACTGTTGGATCTGGTTGGCTAATATCTTGTTGAGGATTTTTGCATCCATGTTCATCATGGATGAACTTGGTCTGTAGTTCTCCTTTTTAGTGGGGTCTCTGTCTGGTTTTGGAATCAAGGTAATGCTGGCTTCATAGAAAGAGTTTGGAAGTTTTCCTTCCATTTCTATTTTTTGGAACAGATTCAAGAGAATAGGTGTTAACTCTTCCTTAAATGTTTGGTAGAATTCCCCTGGAAAGCCATCTGGCCCTGGACTCTTTTTTTTTTTTTTGTCAGATTTTTTATTACTAATTCGATTTCTTTACTGGTTATGGGTCTGTTCAAATTTTCTATTTCTTCCTGTTTCAGTTTTGGTAGTGTATATGTTTCTAGGAATTTGTCCATTTCTTCCAGATTGCCCATCTTATTGGCATATAGTTGCTCATAATATTCTCATATTATTGTTTTTATTTCTGTTGTATTGGTTGTGATCTCTCCTCTTTCATTCTGGATTTTGTTTGTTTGGGTCCTTTCCTTTTTCTTTTTGATCAAACTGGCTAGTGGTTTGTCAATGTTGTTAATTCTTTCAAAGAACAAGATTCTGGTTTCCTTGATCTGTTCTACTGTTTTGTTTGTTTGTTTGTTTGGTTTCGAAAGCATTAATTTCTGCTCTAATCTTTATTATTTCCTGTCTTCTGCTGGTTTGGGGTTTTAATTGCTGTTCTTTTTCCAGCTCTTTAAGGAGTAAGGTTACATTGTGTATCTGAGATCTTTATTCCTTCTTTTAGGAAGGCCTAGATTGCTATTTACTTTCCTCTTATGACCACCTTTCCTGCATCCCAGAGTTTTCGGGTTGTGGTTTTATCATTTTCATTGGCATCCATGTACTTTTTAATTTCCTCTTTAAGTTCTTGATTAGCCCATTCATTCTTTAGTAGGATGTTCTTTAGTCTCCATGTGTTTGTTACCTTTCCAAATTTTTTCTTGTGGTTGATTTCAAGTTTCATAGCGTTGTGGTCTGAAAATATGCATGTATGATCTCGATCTTTTTGTACTTGTTGAGGGCTGATTCGTGTCCCAGTATGTGGTCTATTCTGGAGAACATTCCATGTGCACTGGAAAAGAATGTATATTCTGCTGCTTTAGGATGAAATGTTCTGAATATGTCTGTTAAGTCCATTTGGTCCAGTGCATCATTCAAAACCATTGTTTCCTTGTTGACTTTTTGATTAGATGATCTGCCTATTGCTGTGAGTGGGGTGTTGAAGTCCCCTACTATTATGGTATTACTATAAATGAGTTTCTTTTTTTTTTAATTTTTTTAACGTTTATTCATTTTTGAAAGGCAGGGACAGAGTACGAGTGGGGAAGGGGCTGAGAGAGAGACACACACATAATCCTACAGCTGAGCTGTCAGCACAAAGCCTGATGTGGGGCCTGAACTCACAAACCATGAGATCATGACCTGAGCCAAAGTCGGAAGCTTAACTGACTGAGCCATCCAGGTGCCCCAATGAGTTTCCTTATGTTTGTGATTAATTGATTTATATATTTGGGTTCTTCCACATTTGGCACATAAATATTTACAATTGTTAGGTCTTCCTGGTGGATAGACCCCTTGATTATAATATAATGCCCTTATTCATCTCTTGATATAGTCTTTATTTTAAAGTCTAGATTGTCTGATATAAGTATGGCTACTCCAGCTTTCTTTTGTTGACCATTAGCATGATAGATGGTTCTCCATCCCCTTACTTACAATCTGAAGGTGCCTTTAGGTCTAAAGTGGGTCTCTTGTAAACAGCATATAGATGGATCTTGTTTTCTTATCCATTCTGGTACCCTATGTCCTTTGATTGGAGCATTGAGTCCATTGACGTTTAGAGTGAGTACTGAAAGATATGAATTTATTGCCATTATGATGCTTGTAGAGTTGGAGTTTCTGCTGGTGTTCTCTGGTCCTTTCTAGTCTTTGTTGCTTTTGGTCTTTATTTATTTGTTTTTTTTTTCCCATCTTTTCTCCTCTCAGAGAGTCCCCCTTAAAATTTCTTGCATGGCTGGTTTAGTGGTCACAAACTTGTTTAATTTTTGTTTGTCTGGGAAATTTTTTTTATCTCTCCTTCTCTTTTGAATGACAGCCTTGCTGGATAAAGAATTCTTGCTTGCATATTTTTCTGATTCAGCACATTGAGTATATCCTTCCACTCCTTTCTGGCCTGCCAAGTTTCTGTGGATAGGTCTGCTGCAAACCTGATCTGTCTTCCCTTGTAGGTTAAGGACTTTTTTCCCTTGCTGCTTTCATGATTCTCCTTGCCTGAGTATTTTGTTAATTTGACTACGATATGCCTTGTTGATGGTTGGTTTTTGTTGAATCTAATGGGAGTCCTCTGTGCTTCCTGGATTTTGATGCCTGTGTCTTTCCCCAGATTAGGAAAGTTTTCTGCTATGATTTGCTCACATAACCCTTCTAACCCTATATCTCTCTCTTCCTCTTCTGGGACCCCTATGATTCTGATTTTGTTCCTTTTTAATGAGTTACTCATTTCTCTAATTCTTAAATCGTGCTCTTTTGCCTCAGTCTCCCCCCCTTTTTTTTCTGCTTCATTATTCTCCATAAGTTTGTCCTCTATATCACTGATTCTCTGTTCTGCCTCATCAATCCTTGCCGCCATGGTATCCATCCATGATTGCAGCTCAGTTATTGCATTTTTTATTTCATCTGGACTACCTTTTGCTTCTTTTATCTTCGCAGAAAGGGATTCTAATCTATTTTCGACTCCAGCTAGTATTCTTATTATCGTGATTCTAAATTCTGGTTCACACATCTTGCTTGTATCTGTGTTGGTTAAGTCCCTGGCTGTCATTTCTTCCTGCTCTTTCTGTTGGGGTGAATTCATTTATTTCATCATTTTGAAGGGAGAAAAGGAACTAATGAGGTAAAAAATAATAAAATTTAAAAATTATTAAAATTAAAAAATTAAAAACAAACACACATGCAAAAAACAACAACAACAAATAAATGATGCTAGATCCTAGGTGTGTTTTGGTCTGGGTGTTGAAAGGCGCTTGATTAGATTAGAGAAAAAGGGGAAAGGAAAAAAAAGGAAATCGTTTGAAAATGTGAAAAAGTGAATACACTGAAGTAGAATAAAATGAAATGATGGAAGTAAATTAGAATTTGAAAAAAATTCCACAAAACTAAAAATATACTAAAAAAATTTAAAGAAAAAATTTTTAATAAAAACTGAAAATAGAAATGAATTTTTTCTCTTCCTGCATTCAGGAAAAAGAAAATAAATGAAAAAGAGAAAAAAGAAAAAAAAGAAAATTGAATAGATGGACCAGCAGACTGACTGAAATACGACTAAAATTACTTTGTTTTCCCCTAGAATCAAACTATGAAGCTCTTTATAGTCCATAAACTAAGCAGGCAGAGAGACTCATGTTCCTGAAGAGCAAGGTTGGCCCACTTGGGCGGGGATTAGTGTAATGGCTCCGTTCTCCACTAGATGGCGCTGCTTACCTTACTGGGGTGGTTTGTTGTGGCGCTTGTCGGTGCCTATGCGCATGCACGGGAGCAGTGAAAATGGCGTCACCCAGCTACCCGGTCTCTAGTATCGGAACTCTGCTCTCCCCGACCAGCAATTGTGCACCTGTCCTTTTTCTTCAGCTTCCTTCCACTCTCTGCTATTACACAGTCTGTGACCAAGCCCCAGGCAGCACTTCCCTCCCGAGTGTTGTCTCAGATGCGGCTGTTTTTTCTGTCCCCTTATTTCTGAGGGACTGCGGCTTTGACCTGTTCCACCCCTCTGCAGGAGGGTCTCACCGAGCAATGGCCAGGTGCCGGCCACACCCAGGAATGTTCGCGGGACTGTGCTGCTGACAGCTACCAGAGACCGCGTCCGGGTGCCAGCCCGCCCCAGAAAAAGTTCTCGAGATAGTGTGGCAGCAGCGTTTCAGGGATTATGGCAAATCACGACACGCATCTGGCACCAGGCTTCATCCTTAATGACCTTGTTCCAGCACCAGCGAATGTGGTTGTTCACTGGGGCCTTGCCTTTGGGGGACCAACACGGCCTCTACCAGTTGTCCTCGCAGCAGGGGAACCGCCTCGCCCTGTGTGGCCTGAAGAACCCCAGACCTCGCTCTGTTCCTGGGGATTCGCCCTTCTCACCAGAGCACCTCCAGGTAACAAGCTTTGGAGTTTCAGACTCTGCACTCTCTTTTTATATAATCTTAATGGAATTTAAACCCTCTCCTTTCTCCCTTTTTAGTTCAGTCCCTGCGGCTGTTTCCACTTTTCCACTTTCTCTCCAGCTGCTTTTGAAGGGGGGGTGCTTTCCCGTTTTCTCCCCCTCCCCAACGTCTCCGTCCTCTCTCCTCACTCCGAAGTGGCTCCTTGACCTCCGTGGCTTCTCTCTCTCCGCCAGTTCACCTCTCTGTGCCGCGTACCTGCTGGATTCTGTGGTTCAGGTTGTGCAGATTGTTGTGTTAATCCTCAGATCAGTTTTCTCGATTAGCCGGATGGTTTAGTGTTGTTCTGGCTGTATTTCATGGACGGGAGACACACACAAAAAAACTTGCGTGCTGTTCCACCATCTTGGCTCCTCCCCCTAAGGGAGAATTCTTAAATTTATTTATATTTACAAAATACACATGGATTTATTGTCATTGTTAAGTTTTCAAACAATTCATATAAGGAAAAAGTCCACCTTTCACCTCTTGACCCCAGCCCAACCCCACACTGCTAATAATTTAATGTGTATCCTTCTAGACATTGTCCTATGTATTAAGGAAATCTGCACATACAGAAATATTCAGTGTAAATACATCAATATTATTATTCCATATATATCAATCTCTAATTTGTCTTTTTTTACTTAGTAATAGATCTTAGAGATATTTCTCTCTTTGTACATACAAATCTACATTATTTTAAATTTTGTATTAGTGTATAAATTGAATTCATTCCTAATCCATACATCAATAAGAACTTTAGATGGAACTTGACTGTAAAATGTATCAAGAAGAAATCATTTACATGAAAATCTGAGAAAGGAAGAAATATACAGGTCAGCTTGACTTCTCAAATATCAAATGATCTTCTAAGGCTATAGAAATTGAAACCAAGTGGTGTCCTATTCGATCAAGAAAACAGAATGGGGTTGCTTGGGTGGCTCAGTCAATTTAGCGTCAGACTCTTGATTTCAGATAAGGTCATGATCTCACTCACAGTTTGTGGGATCCAGCCCCTCATCAGGTGCTGATAGCTCAGAACCTGCTTGGGAGTCTCTCTCTCCCTCTCTCTCTGCCCCTACCCCACTTATGCTCTCTCTCTCAAAATAAATAAAATTTTTAAAAGGAAACAGAATAAAAGTTGAGGATAAGACAATTGAATTTAGTGGAACTTTCAAGCCAGTGGGAAAAGTGGGTGTTAGCTAAGCCATTTAAAAATAGCATGATCCCTCTATCATATTCTTAGAGTTCTCAGTGCTGCTTTAGGCCTAAGTATATAATCAAAACTGGAGAGGGGGACACAAATATAAGCTAGATATAGCCATGTGACACAATTCTAAACATGAGATTTGGGGGAAGTCTGCTGGGCAATTCTAATAAGAATTTCAGCCTTTATTCCTTTCTTTCTGCTAGGGATGCTCTTGTAAGTCTTTGATGTTTGCAGTCAGTGTACCCGACCTATGACTATGAGCAAGAGACCAAGAGAGGGAGAGAGATGACAGTTCAGCACACTCACAGCTTTAAGCTGCTGATCTAACCCTGCAACCATCACCCTGTAGACTTTAAATTGACATAAGATAAGCACCCACCTTCATTATTTTGCCTCTAATAACTGAGTTACCTGTTAACTTACAACAAAAAGAATTCCTAACAGATATAATAATATTGATCAGATTTAAGCTCCTTCTTCAAGCTTCAGTAGGCTAAGGTATAGCTTTTTAATTAATGCAGGGGTTCTGAGACACCTATTAAGACTAGTGTTTGGTTTTTCTCCTTGTTGCATAATAATGCAGTGAATTCCACAAACAGTTTTCTTTTGAACTATCATTAATGTCCCGGATAAACTCCAGTTGTTTGTTGATAAATACTTTTGGTCTGATCTCCTAATGTTTAACGTGGTATTTTTATCTTCACGTTTATAAGTAAGAATGTCATATGGTTTTTTCCTTCTGATTTTCTTTTCTAGGTTATAAGAGCCGTATAAAATGAACTGATTAGCTTTCCATCTTTTCCCATACTTTCTTACAACGGGAACTCAATATGATTTACTGAATAGTTTCATGATATGGTTTCCCACTTTGCTGTTTCTTCAAGACACTTCCCTGAAGACCTGTATTGCTTTCTAAAGACTTTTGATGATAGATTTCTATTTCTTTTGGATGCAATACCATGCTGAAAAGAGCTTAAGAAGTAGTAAGAAGATCCTCACGCAGTGGGGCTATCCTTGTCTAAAATAACATTTAAGTTTTATCAAAAGGAATAGTACTGTATTTTGAATTTTGTTTTTCTTCCTTTGTTCACCTTGCCTAGCAATGCGCTCATGCATGTAACAGGGGCTTGAATTCTTGTCAAGACAACTTATTACATGAACTCTCAGCAAATAGCATTGAGATAGCCTCCTGGAGCTTGACAACCAGAAGCTCATCAAAGCACATATTCCAGGCACAGTATTTATTTAATAAACAATATTTAAGTCCCTACCATGGGCTGGAAACTGTGCTAATGACTGGGCATACAATGCTCAGATTCAAAAAGTCTAATCTTCTGGAAGAGACAGAAAAAAAAAATAAACCATCAAGTACAGAACAGAATGATATGTTCTACTGGAAGAGCTGTATTTGCAAAGAGCCATAAGCGGGGGGGGGGGGGGGGATTTGTGAAGTGGAGAGAGATAATCAAATAATTGGTACTTTAAGACTGCTAGATAGAGATGGAAAGACATTTAAAGAATTGGACAATGGGAGAAGAGCCAGAGATGTGCAGGGATTTGGAAGCAAGAGCTAGTCAAGGAGTTGGCAAAATTGGACATTTTATAAAAATAAGAAATCAGAGCTAGGAACAAAATCAAGTTTCCCTCCCTACAAGGGGTCTGGAAATGAGGATGGGAAAGTTACACTAGACCTTCAACGTCCCTGCTAAAACTTTGAGACCAGGATGTTATTGTTAAATTTCTTAACAGTCTAGGAAAAGAGGACCCCTGTGCCCAGTTTCCTTATCTGTAAAATTAAGATAACCATTGTACCACCTCCTAAAACTGGGGTGAGGATTAATTGCTTTAATTTATATAATTTAGTCAGAATGGCACTTGGCAGGGGTGCCTGGGTGGCTCCGTCGGTTAAGCATCTGACTGGCTGAGGTCACGATGTCAAGGATGGTGAGTTTGAGTCCTGAGTCAGGCTCCATGCTGGAGCTCAGAGCCTGGAGCCTGTTTTGGACTCTGTGTTTCCCTCTCTTTCTCTGCCCCACCCCTGCTTGTGCTCTGTCTCTCTGTCCTCAAAAATGAATAAACGTTAAAAAAAATTTTTGTTTTTTTAAATGAATGGCACCTGGCGCTTTGTAAGTGCTCCTTACATGTCAACCGTTTGAATCTGGTTAGATTATTCCCTGATGTTCCAGGTTTGTGGGCGGGAAGAAGAGGCAGTTCCAAGAGAGATGCCCAGGAGCACGTGCAGTGTCAGCTCAACCACTTGCACAGGGGACGAGAAATAGCCATTCACGGGGGTGGCCGGGCCAAATGGATCTCGGCCAGGAATCCGACTTGCGACACACACCAGCTGTCTCCAAGCACACACCTTTCCCGGCCGCGCTCCCCGCTGTGAATCTCCCTTGCATTCACGATCTAGAAGTTTCCACCAGCAGAATCCTGTGCTCCGTGAAGTTTCCACGCACTGAACTAAGACAAGCCTCTGGGCCAGAGGGAAGTCCCAGCCTGCTTTTTCAAATTCAATTTGACCACTTGCATTTCAGTTTCCTTTTCGTTTGTTGCATCAGACTCATTGTTATTTTCTGCATTCCCCCCGGTTTGCTATGCAATGGCTGATGATGAAATAAAACTAAATTTAGCTGTTAAGTCTTAACTACTTAGAAGGTTTTGCTTTGGGCTGTTTCCCTTTAAAGAAGACCCAGAAACTGCTGCAGCCACCGGAAACGTCCAAGGAGCGAAGACAGCTAGCCACTCCCACGGTCAGCGGAGGGAAAGGAGTTTATGCTGACTCAGCTGCTATTGTAAAAGTGTTGCCCATTTAATTCTCTTCTCAAGCCCCGCTGGGCCTGGCTCAGGCCACCCCTAAGAGGGGTCGTGAGAAAAAGAAATCCGGCTCAGAGCGTTGCCTGGCATTTGAAGGGAAACGTGAAGCCAGGCTTGATGCAGACTGGCGTCTGTGTCTCTGGGGGCCGGTCTGCGGTCGTGAGCAGCAGTGGCAGTCCCGGCAGCAAGCGCGGGGAGACCCTGGGTGGGCGGCCTGGTGTGTGTCTCTCGGCCACCGGCCTGTCGACGGGAGCATTCCGAGGGTGGCAGGGGGATGCACAGTGCAGGACCCTCTGGCGGTGTGTGCGTGTTGGAGCAGGGCTGCGGGTAGCGCGAGGTAGGCAGGACCTTCAGCAAAGTGTCTTTGTCCCAGGGGATTCCAGGGGACCAGGAGGGAAACCGAGGAATGAGTCTAGTCAAAGGCCTGTGACAAGACACCCAGGATGTGGGAAAGGGAAAAGGAGAGAGAAGATCCTGAAACCAGGGCCACTTAGATCTTGGCTGCGCGTTCCGCTTCGCCACACCGGGTCAGTAGCCCGAGGGTAATTGACCTCGGCAGCTGCTGGCTTGTAGTTACAGGGAAACCCCAATCCCAGAGGGCAGAATCAGCCTCCGGGGCTGAGTGAGGGCAAGAATACGGCGGCGGGTGACAGACTCTCCCCTCACCCCGAAAACAGGCTTTTGCACTGTGGTTCCAGAGATTCTCAGGAGCTCTTCTGCTCCCCAAGCAAAATTTCTCCAGTGAAAGGGAAACTTTTGGTGAGATTACCACTCGTTTATTGTTGTAGAGAATACTCTTTTCTAACCAAGTTCTTCCTCGTTTCCTGTGTCTTCCTTACCTCCCATCGTCCTCCTTTGTCAATGGCTTCGCCCCGAGTGGAACCTCCCACCACAGTTGTTACCTAAGTTCAGGGGGAAAAATCACATTTGTGTGATGTGAATAGAACAACCGATAAAAAAGATTAATGTTATTATTAACCCATAATACTCATCTTCAATTAGCCACCCAATGGGTTCTTGTAAATATCAACATCAGCTATTTTTAAATGTTTTGGTCACAAGACCCACCTATACTCTTAAAAAATATTGAGACCCCCAGAGAGATTGCATTTGTGTGGGTTACATTTATTGGTTCTTACTGATATGTACCATGGGAGAAATTAAAACTGAAAAAGTTTTAAATATTCATTCTTTTTAAAATGGGAAAAATAAGCCTATTAAATCTTAACATAAAAAATATTTTTATGAAAATACACTTGCCAAGGCAAAAAGAAATAAAGAATGTATTTTAAGGTTTTGCATATCGAATGTCTGGCTTCGTAGCAGGCAACTGGATTCTCGTATCTACTGTGCATTCAATCTGCTGTAATACGTTGTTTGTTTCAGTCTTTGGAGGAAATCCAGTCTCAAACAGATATGTGCTTGGAAAATGGAGAACCTCAAAGAATGCTAAAAGAGTCTCCGGGAACCTTGAGGTGCCCAGATTACCCTCTGAGAACCACTCATATACGTCATCATCACAGAAGGTTGAAAGGATACTTACTGCCCACAGTGAGTTTGAATTACTGTTCATCTGGCTATTTCCAATTCTGCTTATTTTCATTATAGTTTAGAAAAACAAGCAGGATTGGAAAACACTACACTCATGTGGTCGACATTGCTCAGGATTATCAGCTAAAAGGTTTAGGTAAGAGTATGTGTTCATTCACACCTTTGATTCTTGTTTACTAACCATCTTTCATTGTGAAATACAACAATCATATACAAAAATGCACCAATGATGAATAAACATTTTAATGGATAATTAAGGCAAATACTCACATAGCCACCAGCCAACAAAAGTAATCAAATTTCACAGCATTCCAGAAGCCCCACCACCATTACCATCCAGTGTGCCCCTCGTGGATATAACTCCAACCCTCTGTACTAAAGGGAACCAGTATCCTGAATTTTATGGTAACCATATCCTTGCTTTGCTTTATAATTTTACTTTGAATCACCCAGTCCAGTTTTGCCTGTTTTTAAACTTACATAAATGGACTATGTATTCTTTTGAGTTTAGTTTTTTCATTTATCATTATGTTTGTGAGATCTAGCCTTGTTTATACATATAATTGTGGTTCTTCGTTTTTCTTGTTATTTATGGTCCTATTACATGCATAGACTATGACATATTTATCCATACAACTTTTATGGGGTATTTGGGATGTTTCTCATTTGGGACTATTATGTATAGTGTCGCAATGAATATTTTTGTGCATATATTCTGATGTATATCTGTATGATTTTTTCCCCCAGGATAATTCCTGAAAGTAGACTTACTGGGTCATAGGCCATGCATATTTTCACCTTTGCTAGATAAGGCCATAATGTTTCCCAAAGTAGCTGGACAAATTTACACACTCAACAGTAGTGGATGAGAGTCTTTTTTATTCATATTGTCCTCACACTTGACATTTCTAGTCCTCTAATTATTTTACACACATCCGATGTATTTGTTTCTCCAAAAATTTGAAAAATCAATAAAAAAACCTCTTAGACATAATTTTTACAAAGTTGTCCAGGTACAAAGTCAAAATTAATAACTTTCACATATATGTGTGTGTATGTGTATTTATATATATGAAAATGTAATGAGTTAGTCCCATTCAAGATTAGAAAATGTAATGAAAGAATCATTTCATTCATAATTATAACAATAAGAAAGCATAAAACATTGGAGTAGGAAAGAATATGCAAGATATAATCAAGCCAACAGTAAAACTTTATTGAAAGACGTTTTAAAAATAGCTCAATGAAATGACAAGATTCACCATTTTTCTTTTTGAAGTGGTTAATAATTATTCAATAAATGTAGGTGTGTTTCTCAAGCGGAGGCTGGCATTGGCGGCCTATTTAGAGTCTGATTTCCCTTCCTAATGATGTTGCCCAGCCCACCACATGCTAAAGTGTCCCTTGCTCATCTACAAAATGAGCCAATGAGAGAAGCTGCTTAATCTTCACTGGTGATCAAAGTGAAAACAACCAGTCTCAATTTAAGAGACAAAACTATGTAATGCTTTTCACTGGTTCCTGGCCAAAGAGGAGGATAACTTTCCCTGTCAATGTTATGTTTAAAAAAAAATTTTTTTTTTAATGTCCAGTTATTTTTGAGAGAGAGAGAGAGACACATACAGAGTGTGAGCGGGGGAGGGACAGAGAGAGGGAGACACAGAATCCGAAGCAGGCTCCAGGCTCTGAGCTGTCAGTACAGAGCCCAAAGTGGAGCTCGAACTCACGAACTGCAAGATCATGACCTGAGCTGAAGTCCAGTGCTTAACTGACTGAGCCACCCAGGCACCCCGGTTTTATTTTTTTAATTCAAGTCATACTTTATTCAGATTTCCTAATTATTTTTTTTTTTTACCTAATGTTCTTTTTCTGTTCGAGGATCTCATTCAGAATGCCACCTCACATTTAATTGTCACATCCCCTTAGATTCCTCTTGGCTGCGACAATTTCTCAGTGGTGGACTTTTTATGATATTGTCAGTGGCATCATTTTTTTTTAGTGTCATTTCCCAATTTTTTCTTGCTAGTATAAAAAGAGGTGATTGATTTTCAATATTGATCCTGTGCTCAGTCTCCTTGCTAATTTCACTTTTTAATTCTCATTGTTTATCTGTAGAGTCTTTTGTATTTTGTTGTAGATAATGAAGTAAAATATCTGAGATAGCCAGAGATTTGAACAGGCACCTCACAAAGAAAATATTCCAGTGGTCAATAAACGTAGGAAAATGTGCTGAACCTTATTAATGACCAGGGGACACAAATTAAAACTGTAATGAGATATCACTACACACCACGAGAATGGCTAAAATTAAAAAGACTGGTGACACCGAGTATTGGCAAGAGTGTGATGCAAACGTTCCTTCCAAACACAGCGAGAATGTAAATTGGTGCAAACATTTGGGAAATATGCTGGATATTGTCTGTTAAAAATATGCATATTCTGTGACCCGGTTACTTCATCCTATGCATATACCCAAAGAAATACGTACAAATGCGCCTCAAAAGATACATACAAGGGTTTTCATAGCAGAATTCATTATGATGACAAAAAATCAAGAAGAAAAATACCTGAATGCTCATCCAGTAGTGAAAAGGATAAAACACTGGGGCATTTCTAAGTAGATACAACACATTCATGCAAATCAAGGAACTGTAAATGCACAAACAACATTGGTGAATCTCACGGACATACTACTAAGTGGAAGAAGCCATTTATGCAAAGTTTAAAAACAGGCAGAATATAGGGAGTTCAAAGGCACAGTGACACTGTGGCAGGAGAGTGAAATAATGATTGCAAGGAGACAGACGGGGGTTTCTGTCCTGTGGATGATGCTTATGCCTTCACTTAAGTTTGTGTTTACAAAGGTGGGCAGAAGGTTTTATTTTATAATAATTTCTTGAGCTGTATACTTAAGATGCATGCATGATTTTCTATGTAAAACATGTAAACTTTTTTGTTCAAAAGGAGAAATGGGGAATTCTCCCTTTTATCTGTCAATATTCTCCCTTACTATCACCTTTGCTGCCCCTTCCAGGTTATCACCGAAAAGGGGTTTTGGGTGTTGATTTTGGCTCTGCCACTGTTCAGACACTTGTGAATAACTTTTCATCTTGTCCAATTTATCGTTTTTTATGAAGCCTTTCCCTTGAAACAATAGTTGAAGAGATGATAAGACAACTGTAATTTTGCTTTCTGGATACATATTCGTCCTGCATAGATAATGAATTGCATCAAAAAAGAGGAAGAACCACTTCCTGTGAGTTTATAGAAAAGCAACTTCAAATCATCAAATGATGACTCCAGATGGCAAGCCTGTTCAAGTTTTATTTTCTAAATGTCACTCTGCCTGTCTGGAAAACCTCATTAACCAGAAGAAACTGGTGCAGGGGCAGGAAGTAGTTGTCTGCACCACAGAAAGCTGGTGGGAGAAAATGTGTGCAGAAAGCGATCTCCACAGGGACCCCTGGGTGGCTCAGTCGGTTAAGCATCCAACTCTTCATTTCGGCTCAGGTCATGATCTCATGGTCATGACCTCACGGTTGTGAGATCAAGCCCCGAGCCCCATGGTGAGTATGGAGGCTGCTTGGGATTCTCTCTCTCTCTCTCTCTCTCTCTCTCTCTCTCTCTCTCTCTCTCAGGGCTGGGGCATTAATCCTGGTAATGCAGGTATACATGAGGCTACTCTAAGACATAGATATCCCTGATAGAGA
Source organism: Acinonyx jubatus (assembly GCF_027475565.1). NCBI lineage: Eukaryota > Metazoa > Chordata > Mammalia > Carnivora > Felidae > Acinonyx > Acinonyx jubatus. The sequence goes on from NC_069391.1 coordinate 48,107,474, forward strand.
CAAGTTCTATGAATTTTTCTGTTTACTGTGATAAAACTCAAATAAATTAGAAGAATGAAACTAAAATAAGAGACAGTGTCTTACAAAGGAGGAGACTTTAACGCATGCATAGATAGACTCCTGCTGTGACTTTTGCCAGATCCTCTGGAGAGGGGGTAGAGGAGAAATTTCACGAAGGAGACTAGAAGAGTGGACTACGGAGCACCTCACGAATACAACAGCGAGAACTGGGAAGTGGACACAGGGAAGAAACGAGAAAAAAAGAATTCCCTTTTCATTACCCTGCATCCCTCCCTTCTGTTCCAATCCCCGAGCTATGCTTTTATCTCCAACCTCCATAGCCACCAGAGCCTCCTGGCAAGGCTTCTTCCTGTCTCTCCCCACTCTAGTTCACCTCCAATATTTCTGCCTACTCTTCTGCCCAGGGCAAAGAGCTCCAGTCTCCCCTCTGACCCAAAGATCTCTTGACTTAAGTAAGTACAAATGCTACACTCTGGCATTCAAGAGCCTCCACAATACATCGTGAGTTCATTTTTCCACGTTCAGTCCCCTTGACTCCTAGCACTTAGCCTGTCCACAACCTGACTCTCCTTCTATTTGCTCCTTACAAATTTGTCCATTCTCCTGGCCCTGTTCATGCTGCCCCTCCATCTGGGGCATTGAGCACTCAAAGAGTCCAAACGGTGCTGTATGATGAATGTAAAAATATGCATCATATTTTGAAGACAGCCTAGAAGAGCAGAATGTAACTATCTCATTAATAACTATATTGATTACATGTTAAAATGATACTGTTTGGTTATATTATGTTAAACAAACACACCATTAAACTTAACTTTCCCCTTTTTAATGTTTCTTTTTATCCTTTTAATGTAGCTAACTAGAAAATTTTAAATTGCGTAAGTGGCTCCCACTGTATTGCTATTGGACAGCATTGATCTAGAATGCCCTCTACCATATCACCTTCACCACGACCATCACCTTTCCAGGCACACCGTTTGCCTCCTTATCCTCCATCAGCTGTAATCCCTTTGTCCTTTGAGAGCCACCATTGCCACCATGGTTGGCACCCTGTACCACCCTGAAGGCACTAGCTGTTGTCTACTCCATATTCTATGTGTGGTACACAGAAAGAGCACAGGTTTGAATGCAGTCCACTCATTTGATTATCTTTGTGTATCCTGCATATATTACTTAGCCTCTTTGTACCCCAATTTCCTCCTCTGTAAAATGGGAGTAGTGATAACCCATCTCAAATGTTTACTGTGAGGGGACACCTGGGTGGCTCAGTCGGTTGAGCGACCAACTCTTGGTTTTGGCTCAGGTCATGATCTCGCGGTTTGTGAGTTCGAGCCCTACATCGGGCTCCATACTGGCAGTGTGAGAGTCTCTCTCTACCCCTCCCTCTGCTCCTCCCCTGCTCGCACACACACACACTCTCTCTCTCAAAATAAATAAACTTTATTTTATTTTTTAATAAAGTTATTTATTTATTTTGAGAGAGACAGAGACAGCGTGAGTTGGGGAGGAGCAGAGAGAGGGAGAGAGAGAGAATCCCAAGCAGGCTCTGTGCTGTCAGCACAGAGCCCGATGGGAGGCTGGAACCCACGAAACCGTGGGATCATGCCCTGAGCCGAAACCAAGAGTCGGACACTCAACCGACTGAGCCACCCAGGCACCCCTAAATTCATAAACTGAAAAAAAAAGTTTAGTGTGAGAATTTCCCAGAGAAGGACGCCTAGAACTGCTCAATTTGTGGTAACTAATACTATGGCCACTATTGCCACCATTATTGATTTTAGATTATGGACTCTCTTATCAGAGATGATTGGAGGCTATTGGATGTGGGCAGGATGAAGAGGCCCTCTGCCATACCTGAGGAGCTCAGCTCTGGCCAAGCTCCAAGTCACCCTGGAGGAGTAGGCCCCAGTGACCAGACTCCTTGGATGACCTCCATTTGCTGAATGCAAGGACCCATCTCTAGGTTGACTCACCTCTGTGACTCCTTGCATTGGCCTTTGTGGTATGAGCCTTGGATGATTCCAGGCACCCCTATTCTGGCCATTTTTGAAGAAACAATCTTCCTCGTTCTCCAAATATTTGCAGAAATTTATATTTCCATTGAGTGTATATCAGAGTAACCATTTCCCCAAGGCCTTTGCAAGTCTTACTGGTGAAAAATGATTACCTCGTTAGTAGTTTGACACATTTCTTAGTAATAGTGAGCAGATTTTCATTTCTTTTATTGGCCCTTTAAATGTCCTCTCCTGATATCTGGCTGTTTACAAACTTCTCTAGTTGATAGGTTTCTATTAATTTTAAGGGCTGTTTGTATGTGAAGAAAATTATCCCTTTTTCTCATTGCGTATTGTAACAATGTCTTTAACTTTGACTTTTTTTGTCATTCTGAAATTTATAACTTATTTCTAGCCATATTTATCAACTACCCCTATATAGTTTAACATATATATGTATATGTACGTATGTATATATATACATATATAGGGGCGCCTGAGTGGCTCAGTCAGCTAAGTGTCTGACTTCAGCTCAGGACATGAGCTCGTGGTCCGTGAGTTTGAGCCCCACATCAGGTGCTGTGTTGACGGCTCAGAGCCTGGAGCTTGCTTTGGATTCTGTGTCTCTGTCTCTCTGCCCCTCCCCTGCCCTCACTCTGTCTCTCTCTCTATCTCTCTCAAAAATAAATACATGTTAAAAAATTATATATATACACACACATGTATTATCACTGAGAAAAGTCTTCCTTACTCCAATATTTTTTTTAAAAATACCCAAGTTTTCTAGATTTTGGTCATTTTACCTTATAATCTGTTTCATATAATGTTATATAGTCTATACCATATGGTACCATTTTTGATTTTCTGAAAATAATTCCCTTTGGCCAATATACTATTTTTTATCTACTGTTGCTAACATTTTCCCCCAGATTAAAGTTTTTCACCAGTGCCAGATTTCCCCTAAACTTCTTGTATCTTGAGACTCTATCTTATTCAACAAAATTGAGACTGTTTTCTTTTATTTCTAATTATTGCCTACATATGTTACTTTATTTCTGAGTTTGTCTAATTCTGATTTATGGTGTTTTATCTCATTTCTTAATATTTTAAACTCCTTTGGTAACATGAGGTTAAAATTTTTATCTGTTTTGTGTGCATGCATATTCCTGGTATATTTTCATTATCTACAGAGATATTATTTACTCCTCATTCACTTTTTTCTATTAATCACCTTGTATGAATCTCAATCTTAATGCATTCTGTTGTGCCATTTTATAGGAGTTTACTTTCCCTAAACTTCTAGAAGAAATGGTTTGGTAGTTTCTCTAACTTCACAGAGCTCCCTCTTCTGTTGCTTTTGTGAAGTGTTCAAAAATGGCCGCTTGTTCTGAGTTGTGCGATCCCAAGCTGGTCTGGTTTTCTCTTTCCTTGCCTCTGTTGTTTCTTTCCTGCTCAAATTTGATTCTACTTCTAGCAGCTTCTCCTCCACGTAGGGTCCTTTCCCAAAGGGGAGCTGTACCCGGTTGGTTTGAAAACAACTTGTATTCTAGACTATTCCAGCGCCTTTCGGAATTTACTGAGGCCTCTCACACTTACCGGCTATTGATTTGGTCAAAATCCCTGTTTCAACTGTTGTTCTCAGATCAGCCTGGATGGCTTTCCAGTAAACACCTCTTGGCTATTTTAAGGTTCTCGAGTCCATTGCTTTTCTGTGCTTTCTCCCACACAGACAGTGTTACCAGACAGGTTCCGTGGAATTTGGTGGTTTGTCCTCATTGGCTTGCATTCTGTGGTCCGTGTCAACAAGTTTTGTGTCAAATGGGATTTTGGTTTCTATCTAGTAGCAGCGCCTGGTTTTGCAGGGGGACTAGGGGAAATTCAGAGCTATACTGCCACCTTGGCCATCTTCCCCGGAATCTTGTCTCCATATTTTTGGATTGTCCGCTACATCTTCTCAACTCCCCATACTCCTATTTGAATGAATATCACTAGGGTCTTTCCTATTCCCCCAACTTAGAAGGAAAGATAAATTGCTTCCTCTCCACCCCATTTAGAAGGGATTGCACCAACACTGTTCAAGCACAAGTAATTTTCTTAGGAACACCTCAGATATCACCATTAGATACTCCCTCCTGGGGAGAGCTGATTACATACAGCCAACTAAGAAGAAAGAATAGGACTAGGGGAATATTTGGGAGATGTGTGGAGCATATTGTAAAGATCAGAAGACAGGAAATGTATTGATGATGGGAAACCTGGCGCTCACAGTTGCTGCTGGCTCATAAATCCACATTTACGCGGCTACTTCCAGCCTCTACCTCAATTTGTTACAATAGAAGTAACGTCCCGGTACATTAAGCATATATAGAAATCACCATAGTCAACAGAACTGATGCTGCTATCTGAAAAATGATGGAGGATTTCTTCAAGCATTTGAATCGGGTGCTGTCAGGAAATGAGAGAGTTCACATAAATGAATTCGTTCTCCACCACTAGCTCCATAGTCTAAAATTTTCGTTAAGTCTCCTAACTGTTCTGCTTGTATCCATTCTGTGCTCCCTCCATTACTTATTGCTTACTGTAGGCAATTTTCCCCCCAAATCTAATCAAGTTATTCCACTTTGCCTAAAACCTTTCCATGGCTTCTATTGCTCTACACACACACACACACACACACACACACACACACACACAAACTTCTTAGCCAAACCCTGTGCTATCTGGCTCCCACCTGCCCTTTGACCTCATCTCAGGCCATTCTCTGGCCATTCTCTGACTTGAAGGTCACATTTGCCTTTGGTCAAGTTCTTTACCCTTTGGCTTTTGGTCAAGTTCTTCCCACCACAGGGCCTTTGCACATGTAGTTCCATCTGATCTTCCTTTTGATTTCAGCTTCATGGTCACTATCACAGGACAGTCTTCTCTGACCTCTCCTACTACATATGTCCCCATGTCATAGGAACTCCTGGTACTACAAGCCTTTCCTCTGCAACATTGTCATCATTGTATTTTACTTCTGTGTAATTCTTTGATTAATGTTCTTCTCCCCTAGTAAACTGTACAATCCATGAAAGTGAGGATTACAATCTGTAGCAGCTCAGATGAGTTCTTTGCACTCAGTGAGGTTTTGGTAAATTCAGGTTGAAAGATAAGGCAAGGTTTTCTGAAAACTTAAAAGTTACTAACTTTAAATGTAAAAATTATTACAAATTATTTTTGTATTAAAATCTTTAGAAATGTACATATGCCTTCCTGCTTACATAAGCAGGATATAAAAATATTAATTTAATTTTTAATGATTCTTTTATTAAAATCTCTTACTATATTCTAGCAAAAAGAAAATGGCCTTAAAAATATTGACGTAGAACCATATGTTTCTACAGTAACATCCTCTGATTGCTTGATTTTTTTCCCTCCCATTTTCCTTCTAGACCTGTTTATAAATTGTTGTTTGTGTGAGAATGGAAAATCAGATGTTTAGATTTATTAGAAGAATATACAAAATAAGAATAAATTGGCCCTCGATAATGATTACAAAAGACCCTATAAGGGGAGCCACAAACTTTTATGCATGGCTTGTATAACATTCATTTTGTCTGTTTAGAGATATTGCTTAATCCTTAGTTTTCAGTTATATTCTGGATATAAAACAATAAATAAGGTTAGGGGCACCTGGGTGGCTCAGTCAGTTGAGTGTCCAGTTTTGGCTCAGATCATGATTCTCACGGTTTGTGAGTTCAAGCCCTGTGTCAGGCTCTGTGCTGACAGCTCAGAGCCTGGAGCCTGCTTGGGACTCTGTGTCTCCCTCTCTCTCTGCCCCTCCCCTGCTCACACTCTGTCTCTCAAAAATAAATAGACATAAAAAAATAGTAAATAAGGTTAATAAAGCTACGTGGTGTCTTGCTGTGTACGCTTAAGGCCCTACAAAAATATTCAGATCAACTTAGTTTTCACGCTATTCTATTTTACAGAGGTGAAAAAAAAAGGTAGGTGTCTTTTTTTAAATGATAAACATATATTTACTGTTTTGTGATAGTGTAATTGGGAGTTGAACTTAATTCTTAGGAAAAAGAAAACTCTCATACAAAGACCCCCCCCCCCCAAAAAAAAAACCCATCTCATAAAACTAAAAAAGAAAAATAAAAAATCTTTGCCAAATGAAAGAACCCTGTAATGGTAGAGTTCGGAATGATTGAGCTTATTTTTTTCCCTTAGTAACTGAGAATTCATTGAAATTATACAAAACATTAGAAATCCTCACAGTTTGTATATCTTATTCCTAATCTATGGAGTTTAAAGAAAAAGAGTTGTGGAGACTGCTATTAACTTAAATGACATAGGAAAACTGAAAGGGAGAACAGAAAGTGGGAAATTCCTATGAAATAGAAAGGGGACCATCCTGTATAAATAGGCCATACTCATGGAAGAAGGGCATTCACACTGCAAACTCTCGAAGTCTTTGCTTCAGCACCTAGACAGTAGCAGGCAAGACTTCCTATTTTCATCATGACCGGCAGGCGCATCCTCCAAATCGCTCTCTTGGTGTGTTTCTTCACCACTGCGCATTCCGTGAGCTACAAGCTGCTTGGATTCCAACTAAGAAGCAGCAGTTTGGAGTGTCAGGAGCTCCTGGTGAACTTGAACAGAACCTCTAAATATTGCCTCAAGGACAGGATGAACTTCGAGGTCCCTGAGGAGATTAAAAAATCACAGCGGTTCCAGAAGGAGGAAGCCATATTGGTCATCAACGAGATGTTCCAGAAGATCTTTAATATTTTCAGTAGAAGCACCTCTAGCACGGGATGGAATGAGACCACTGTTGAGAACCTCCTTGCGACACTCCACTGGCAGAAGGAACACCTGGAAACGATCCTGGAGGAAATCATGGAGGAGGAAAACTTCACCTGGGACAATACGACCCTTCTGCACCTGAAGAAATACTACTTAAGGATCGTGCGGTACCTGAAGGCCAAGGAGTACAGCATCTGTGCCTGGACAGTAGTCCACGCAGAAATCCTCAGGAACTTTTTCTTCCTTGAGAGACTTATAGATTATCTCCAAAACTGAAGCTCTCCCAGCCTGTACCTCTGGGAATGGACGATGCTGGCAATGGTTTCAGGGATTCTTCAACTCACAGAGACTCTGTAAGTGACTGGCAGCTAATGTACTCCATGTGAAAGAACAAAGACTTTAAATTGTTTTATTAATATATGCATTAAGTTATTTTTCTATTTATTTAAAATTTTCCCCGGAAAATAAATTTTTTTATGAACAAAAGTCAAAGGAGCAGTTTTCCTTTCAACTTGAATTTGAAATTACAGAGCACCTGTTAGAGGTTCTTTGTAAAATGCGCCCACAAAACAGCATAGGTTCTGGCCTCTGCCTTCGAGGAATGTGAAATCCAAGGAAGCCATGTGGAACATGTAAGAGTATAGATGCTGGGGGGGGTGGAGTGGACCTTTCAGGAGAATAAATGTGGCCTCAGCTTCTTCAGGATTAAAATGGAAGAGGCAGGTAAGTGGCTCTGGAATTAGAACAGGGGGCTCAGGGGCACCCGGGTGGCTCAGTCGGTTAAACAACTGACTTCGGCTCAGGTCATGATCTCACAGTTTGTGAGTTTGAGCCCCGCATCGGGCTCTGTGCTGACAGCTCAGAGCCTGGAGCCTGTTTCAGATTCTGTTGTCTCCTCTCTCTCTGCCCCTCCCCCCACTTGTGCTCTGTCTCTCTCTGTCTCTCGAAAATAAATAAATGTAAAAAAACAAAATTAGAACAGGGGGCTCTCCTGCTTCTCCTCTGCTTCTAATCTGTGCCTCCAGGCTCTCTGACCCTGAAGTTAGAATTTGACTGGCTATCAGGGTAGCTAGAGGGATATTTCAGCTCTCATGTTTGCCCTAAACTCATTCCTGTTATATGCAGGATGCTCTGCTTGCCCCCCTCCCCAGCCCTGCAGGATTTTAAAATATTTATGTGCCCCTCTAAGCTAAGGATGGGAAGTCGCAGCCATTTCTGTGACACTGTTAAAGTAGCAGTCCTTTTATTGTACTCCTCCTGGACAACTAAGATGTACGGGTGTCTAGGGGCGCCTGGGTGGCTCTGTCAGTTGAGTGTCTGACTTCGGCTCAGGTTACGATCTCACGGTTTGTGAGTTCGAGCCCCACGTCGAGCTCTGTGCTGACAGCTTGGAGCCTGGAGCCTGCTTTGGATTCTGTGTCTCCCTCTCTCTCTGCCTCTCCCCTGCTTGTGCGCGCGCTCTCTCTCTCTCTCTCTCTCTGTCTCTCAAAAATAAACTCAAAAAAAAAAAAAAAAAGATGTACGGTGTCTTAGTGGAGCTGGGGTCTCTGTCTGCTTCCAGGGCTCAAACACCATAGGGAGAAAGAACTCTGCTTTATACCTCTGCTATCTGGCTAGGTTTTCTCCCCATTTTGTCAGAAAAGCAAGTTGGCTCCTCATCTCCCCTCCCCCTGCTGTTCATACAGAATTCCAGGACTCCCCTATCTGCTTTTCCTGATGCTCTGTGTCTCTGAAGCCACACATTCCTTGAAGCCAAAGCCAAGTCAGGTACGGCAGATTGAGTCATTTCTGTCAGGTGAAAAACCCAGAAGCATGGGGGAAAGGGAAATTCAGGGGGGAGGGGACAGAGAGCTCACTAACTTTTCTCAGGGCTTACACCGAGAAAATAAAGTTTTCCTACGAGCTCTTTGGGCACCTAGCCAGCACGTGCCAGTTAGCTGACTTTCTGTCTTTGTGCCGAACCCCCTTGGGGACTTTAGATGCCTCTGTTCCTGTCATTCCCAACTCCGTCTAGGCGATGCACCCCCTTATGTATATAATCGGATTTAGTCTCCTCACAAGCACCCCTCGGGTGGGCACAATTACATTATTACAGTTTTACAGGTCCAGAAACAAATTCTCAGGTTTAGTTAAGTGCCCCAAGGTCACACAGCTAATGCATGGAGGTTTTAAAAAGTACAAAGGGAAGAATCCTAGAAGACTTGGTTTGTATCTAGGCATTTTCACCTAGAGCAGTACAGAAGTCTGAGTTCCCTTTAAGGGAGTCAGCCTTGAGGACAAGCAATCCGTCAAGAGTTTCAGAGAAGACACTAGAGGACAGTGCAGACAATGAACTTGGGGCTCCCTCTTCTGACTCAAGGCCAGTAACACACCGGCTGTGGAACCAAGAAGTGCTATTACGTCCCTTGTGGATCTGCTGCTGCTTTGTCTCGAGAGACCTTCCCTCTCGCCAAAACTCCTCACACTCCACCATGCCACACCCCAGCTCTGCCAAAAGCCTTCCACAGACGTACTTTCTTTTGCCAGGGAGTCAAAGACTGATGGGCAGTGGCTGGAAGAGCTGAGAGGCTGCTCACGAAGTCTCTGTCGGCAATGGGCACCAACCTCCCATCATCTCCTCTGGGCTGGGTTTATCAAAGAAGGCTCAGTCGTACGCTCTTGTCTGCCGCCTTCTAAACTGGCCCAGAAACCAAGAGTCTGGGGCAGCCCTGGAAAGGTCTGTTCTGTGTTTGTGCTGGGAGCCCAGAAGGACAGAGGAAAGGCATCTTCTGCAGAATTATAAATGCCTATGCCACCGCTGAGAATGTCAGCCCATCCAAAATACCAAAAGTATGCCCATCACCAGGAGAGAATAAATGATGATCAACCTTAATTCCAGTAAGAATGAGGGAGGGTGGCCCCAAAGCACATGTGTGAGTGTGTGCACATGCTAAACAGATAGTTACATAGAAGGAGTAAAGTTATTATTTTAGCTGGTACCAGAATACCTCAAAGGAGAGCGCTCATTCAGAAAAATATTGCTGCGCCTCTTGAGATTGTGTGTAACAGCAATAGCGTGTTTCCGTGCGTCTGTTTCTGGTGAGGAGAAAGAGAAAAGCCCATCAGATAGTCTCAAGCCACCCAGGCGTCCCGGGAGGTGGGCAGTTTTATCTTGCTCCTTTTTTTTTTTTTTAACTTTTTTTTTAAGTTTTATTTATTTTTGAGAGAGAGAGAGAGAGAGACAGAGCATGAGGTGGGGAGGAACAGAGAGAGAGGGAGACCCAGAATCAGACGCAGGCTCCAGGCTCTGAGCTGTCAGCACAGAGCCCAACAGGGGGCTTAAACTCATGAACCATGAGATCATGACCTGAGCTGAAGTCCGAAACTTAACCGACTGAGCCACCCAGGCGCCCCAGTTTTATCTCTTAAGCGGTTAGAAGGCCCTGGCAAGCATTTGGGTCGCATATAAATGCATAAACACTGCCCAACCATATGGACATGTAGATACGTGGTAACAGCATATGCCTGTATGGTATTTTGGGCAGCTGACAAAGCTGTTATTTAGGCGCTTTGGGTGTCAGTAGGCACATTCAGCTACGCAGATACATCTGATACAGGGACTTGTTCAGAAAATACCCTTAAGAAATGAAAAGAATAAGCCACAGACTGGGAGAAGGTGTTTGCAAATCACATATCTGATAAAGGACTTGTATCCAGAATATATTTTTTTTTTCAAATATTTTTAAAAAATACTCTCAGGGGCGCCTGGGTGGCTCAGTTGGTTAAATGTCCAACTCTTGATTTCGGCACAGCGGTGAGATCAAACCCTGGTGTTGGACTCCACGCTGGACGTGGAGGCTGCTTAAGATTCTCTGTCTCCCTCTCCCTCTGCCCACCTCTCCCCACCTCTCAAAAAAAAAAAAACCTCTCAAAACTCACCAATAAAAAAATAATCAACCCCGAAAAAATGGGTGATACATTTGAATGGATACTACACCAAGAGTTAGGTGAATAATTCAGCAAATATGTACATAGAACTACTGAAGCCCTCGTCATGGAATTTTTTTTTGCGGTTTAGGCCAGATAATGAATGTGAAATGGTTTTCAATTGCAAACAAGTCCACTCCACCGTGAGGACCTATCTTAGCCACAGCCCTTTTGGAGGAAAGTCATCCCAGTCAGCTTTTAAATTGTTTTTTTTTAAATTATTATGTTTATTTATTTTGAGACGGAGAGAGAGAGGCAGAGAGACAGAACATGAGCAGGGGAGGGGCAGAGAGAGAGGGAGACACAGAATCTGAAGCAGCCTCCAGGCTCCGAGCTGTCAGCATAGAGCCCGATGCGGGGCTTGAAATCACGAGCCACGAGATCATGACCTGAACCGAAGTTGGATGCTCAACTGGTTAGCCACCCAGATACCCCTAGAATAGTTAGTTTAAAATAATAAACTCTGAGATTGGACTACAGTTGCCTGCATGGAAGTATACTCTCCTAAGTTAGTAGGACCAAGTTAATCACTTAACTTGTGAATTAACTTGATGAAGCCCATGTGTTCACATCAATTACCACCAAATCAGTGGTAATTTGACTTCAGTTGACATTGTTTCAAAATCCTGCTTTGTTTTATAATACCATGTAGGGTGTTCTTAGGGAACCCAAAATGCATTATTTAAATTTTATCTCTGGACAAGTAATCTAGGAATAAGAAAAAAATGGAGCTCACTTCAAAAGACCCTTTTAAGAAGATGAAAAGACATGTCACAGACTGGTAGAATATATTTGCAAGTCACGTATCTGTCAAAGGGCTTATATCAATTCATAAAGAACACTCAAAACTCAGTAATAACATAACTACTCAATAAAGACGAACAAAAGATTTGAACGCACGCTTCGCCAAACATGGCACACAGATGGCTAATCGATGATCAACATCATTAGTGTTTGAGGAAATGCACATTAGAACCACAATGAGGTACCACTACATGCTTATTAGAAGGGCTAAAATTAAAAAGACTGACTATATCAAATTTTTGCAAGGATGGGCAACAACTGGAACCCTCACATGCTGCTGGTGGAAATAAAACATGGTACAACCACTTTGGAAAATCGTTTTGCAGTGTTTAAAAAGGTAAACATACACCCGCCATATGACCCAGCCATTGGGCTCAGTTGTTTACCCAAGAGAAAGTGTTTCCATGCACAGACTTGTATATGAATGTTGGTAGGAGGGAGGAATTACAAAGGGATACAAGGAAGCTTTTGGGAGGACACGGATATGCTCACAATCTTGATTGTGGTCATGGTCTCAGCGGTCTGCACGTATGTCAAAACTTACCAGTTTTCACTTCAAACGTGTTCAGTTTATTGTATGTCGATTGTCTTTCACGAAAGCCCTTTATTGTGTTTGTTTATTAATTCATTTTAAAAAAACAAGTGAAATGGAGCCAAAGCACATCTCGTGTCCCTTTGTCAGAATCGACATCCGTTGTTCGATGTCCCAAGATCTCTCAGTAAGACTCCAAGATAGGACTAAATCAACAGGCTCTCGGACAAAAAATTATCTTAGACTCTAAGTTTGTCATTGTCAGCACTTGGATCGTTAGAGGTTTTTATGTCACATTCACACATATTTTAAAAGGTTGCCCAAGAAATTGATCCGTAGCTTCACATTTTAAACCCTGAAAAAAAGCTCAGAGCACTTGATACGTTGCAGAGCTGCACCATGTGCAATGCCAGTCACAGAAAACCAAGTCCAGCGCTCAAGAAAACTATTTGTCTCTCTCCCTCTCTTCTTGTCTTGTGGTAAAATACACACGACATAGAATTTACCATTTCCACCACTTCTAAGTGTACACTTCTGTGGCGTTAAGTACATTCCGTATATTTGTGAAACCATCACCACCATCCATTTGCAGAACTTCTTTTTTTTAATCTTCCCCAACTGAACTGTACTCATTAAACATTAACTTCTCGTTTTCTCTTCCCACCGGCCCCTGGCACCCACCCTCCTACTTTCTGACTCTATGTACTTCGTACGAGTGGAATCGTAGAATATTTGTCCTTTTGTGACTGGCCTATTTCACTGAGCATAGTGTCTCCAACTTTCATTCATGGCGTAACAGGTCAGAACTTCCCTCCTTTTGAAGGCTGAGTAACATTCCATTGTGTGTATTTGTCCCATTTTAGTTGCCTGTTCATCCGCTGATGGATGCTTGAGTTGCTTCCGTCTTTTGGCTGCCATGGATAAACACCTGCTGGAGACCCAACTTTCCCTTCTTTTAGGTATACAGCCCAGAAGTGGAATTGTTGGGTCATATGTTAAATTTAATATAATTAATTTATTGAGGAATCATCAAAGCAACTTAAAAAAATTTTTTTTTCATTCTGTTTAATATACATAGAGAGAGAGTAAACTGGGGAGCGGGGTAGAGGGAGAAAGAGAGAGAATGTCAAGCAGGCTCCTCACTGGATCCTACAACCCCAGGATCATGACCTGAGCGGAAACCAAGAGTCAGATGCCCAACCAACTGAGCCACCTAGGTGCCCCACAACTATTTCTAAGTTATGTCTTCATAGTGCAAACAAACATTTACAGTAATAACATAATACAAACACAATAACAGCCACATTTCTTTTTTTTTTAATGTTTATTCATTTTTGAGAGAGAGACAGACAGACAGAGTGCAAGTGGGAGAGGGGCAAAGACAGAGGAAGACACATAATCCAAAGCAGGCTCCAGGTTCTGAGCTGTCAGCACAGAGCCTGATGCAGGGCTCGAACCCACGAACCATGAGATCAAGACCTGAGCCAAAGCTGGACGCTTAACCGACTGAGCCACCCAGGCGCCCCAACAGCCACATTTCTCAAAGACATATGTTTTTCATGGGACTCCCTCCGCTGTGTTATAAGTATATACCATCTTACTTAATTCTTCTGAGAACCCTAGGAGGAAAGCATTATTGTCCCCTTTCTATACATAAGAAAACCAAGGTTCAGTAAGGTTAAATAACTTGCCCATGTCTACAGTGTGTAAAAGAGAGAGAGAGAGAGAGAGAGAGAGAGAGAGAGAGAGAGAGAGATTTGGAACCAGAGATCATACTCTTAACTACCTGTAATCATCTACTACCTCCCAAAATGTTATTTTTATCCAAGCCCACAGCACTGATCTTGTGATTTAGAGAGGGAACGAGAAGCTCTACCGCCCAATGGCTCCAGCTCCTGGCTTTGCTGCAAGTGCCCACGAGGACCTTCTGCCCTCCTGGCTGCTGTTTTTCTCCCTTCCACGCCCAGAGGAAGACTCCCTTCTCTTCCTTCAGAGGAAGACTCTCTCCCTCTCTTTCTCTACGCAGATTACTAGGAAATTCCCACTCACTCCCTCACCAGACTACACAAAATATCTTCTTTTAAGTTTGTTGGAGCAATTGTCTGAACCGTGAGTCATAGTTTTCCCTGGCAAGGCTGACTACAGTTATCCCCCGGAGCGGCTGCAAGTCTCCGAACACAGTTTCCTTTTCAAGTCTGGCATCAGCCGCTTTCATTATCTCATAGGAACACTTAAGAACCTGTGTTGTTTAATGGAAACACACAACAAATTTCTCTTCCCTTTCACTTTTTAATGTCTTGCTTTTCTCTCTCTCTCTCTCTCTCCCTCCCTCCCCCCCTCCCCACTGAAAACCCACAGGTCAGGCAAATAGTCTTCAAAGAAGAAAGTGACTTGTTAATCCAGGAATGCATTGGAAATGTGTGAATTTGAAAGTCCAACTTTTTTTTTTTTTAAGTTTCTTATACCCAAGAGGTAAAGGCACAGGACATGGAGTTATACAAACCCTAGAGCTAATGTGGGTTCTGCCACTTTCTAACCGTATGGTCCGGAGCAATATATGTAAATTGGAGATCATCATACCTTGAACTCTTGAGGAATAAATGTAATCACAGGATGTATGCCTTGGTCCAGCACTGGGCCTTGCCTATGAAAATGCTCATTTTTTCCTTTAATTAAAAGTGAATAAAAATTATAGAAATTTGTCACATAAAATTAGGTGGACTCCTAGAGTACTCTTCCCAAAATCTTATACAAAAAACAAGTCCTTAATAAATAGATAGTTGATAGCCATAGGCTCTGATAATGGGATCCAACTTCATTTTTACACATCATATTTATGGATATTAGGAAAGAATACTCAGCATCTATGATTACAATGTATAAATAAGACTTCTCTAAAATTCCAATTTCAACATTTGTATTAGTGGCTTCTGGAAAGTGACGTAAGAAGCAAAACCAATTGTTTCACAAACCTTTGAAATGTCCGGGAAAAAGATGGGCAAAACAAACAGACTGTGAGGAAGGGTGAACAGAAAGAAAAATCGGTCTTTGTTGATCTCCTATGATGTGCCTGAGCTGAGCTCAGCTTTTCACATAGTACATTGGGCATCCTTTGTCGCCTGCCCAGCATTGAGCACCACCAGCGGCTGTGGGAGTGAGCATCTGACCCAGGCTGGGCAGCTGACAGCACTGGTTTCTCTATGGCCACCATGACTGGGCAGAGGGTGGGGGAAGAGGGTCTCTATCTGCAGTAGTGGGTGCTTGGTCCAGTCTAAGCCTCTGGACGCCTCTTCCAGCTACACAGCTTATCCTCTGCACACCTTTAGGTGGTGCTCTTCTCTGGTGATCCTCACATGTCCCATATTGGAAGAAATGCTTAAAAACAAAGCCAACTAGGGGCGCCTGGGTGGCTCAGTCGGTTGAGTGTCCGACTTCAGATCAGGTCATGATCTCGCGGTTTGTGAGTTCGAACCCCGAGTCGGGCTCTGTGCTGACAGCTCGGAGCCTGGAGCCTGCTTCGGATTCTGTGTCTCCTTCTCTGCCCCTCCCCCACTTGTGCTCTGTCTCTGTCTATCAAAAATAAATAAATGTTAAAAAAAATATGAAGCCAACTAGGGGCACCTGGGTGGCTCTGTCAATTGAGTGTCGACTTCAGCTCAGGTCATGATCTCACAGTTTGTGGGTTCGAGACCTGCATCAGGCTGTGCACTGACAGTGCAGAGCCTGCTTGGGATTCTCTCTCTCTCTGCCTGTCTATATGCCCCTCCCCCATTTGAGTGCGCTCTCTCTCTCTCTCTCTCTCTCTCAAAGGAAATAAATAAAACTAATAAAAATAAAAATAAAAATAGAGCCAACTCAAAGGACAGCAGAAGGGAAAGACAGAGAAAGCCACATACCTTAAAATGTTGTTTCAGCCATGCTTGAAGGTTTGTGTCCTAAAATGTTTAACCAATCTGAGCTTTGAAAAAGAGTTAGAGGGGACTGGAAAAATAAACTAGAAATTCACCCAACCACTTATCAACCTCTCTTGCCTTTGGAAGCAACCCATCCTTGTTCCTTCATCCTAAAGTTTAGGAAGGATGCTCCGGATAGGTCTGCCCAATAGAAGCGTGGAAAGGCACTCGAAGCCCTTGCCTGACTGGCCCTTTTCTTGCTCTTCCAGTGTAAGCTGATGTCTATGCACTAATCAAGATCAATGATATATGAGGCCTCCTACAACCTTGCCACTAAATGCTTTAAATTGAGGTTCAGTGAAATCTCTATAGAAAGATAGCCAGGCCTTCAGAGTTAAACCGTCCTCTCATTTCTAGTGAAAAGTTGTGTCTTCTTGGAGACACATAGCTTTGTTTGTCCTTTGATGCAATTCAACAAACATTTCTTAAATGTGCAATGCACGTCAGACACTGTGCGAAGCACTGAACTTACGTAGACAAGGGAGATACAGACATTATACTCAAGAAATTCATTTTCAAGGGAAACAAACAGATAAGTGTATAGCTAAAAATGATAGTATGATGATAAATTTCATTCTAACATAGTGGACGTTATACAGAAGCCCAGATGAGGGTACAAACTGTTCTGTCTGACGGGATCTGAGCAGCCTCCACAGAGAAAGTATCTGCGCTTGGATGTGGAGCGATAGTGACATTTTAAAATGAAAAGAATGGGGCGCCCGGGTGGCTCAGTCAGTTAAGAGTCCAACTCTTGATTTCGCCTCAGGTCATGATCTCACGGTTCGTGGGATGGAGCCTAATGTTGGGCTCTGCACTGACAGAGTGGAGCCTGCTTGGGATTCTCTCTCTCTTTCTCTCTCTCTTTCTCTCTCTGCCCCTCCCCTGCTCATATGTTCCCTCTCTCTCTCTCTCTCTCTCAAAATAAATAAACATTAAAAAAAATAAAATGAAAAGAGTGGGAGAGAGTGCATTTCATAAAAAAAAAAAAAAAAGCACTCTGAACAATAGAACTGGAGTCACGAGGACACATAGCCTGTTCAAGGAATGTCACGAAGTACAGCACAAGTAGATGGCAGGTTCCGGGGAAGAGTGGAAAGGAAAAGAAGCTGGAATTGAAGTTGGGGTAGGTGCTGAGGGCCTGGAGAGCCAGGTTTTTAAGGAAAGGCGTGGCCTGGGCAGATGTCTTAGAGACAGGAACTGATCACAGCAGGAAGGGATGGACTAGAGCAGGGGGAGACCAGAGCTCAAGAGGCTTTGAGGGTCTGAGCATGAGGGGACAGCAGCCTGAGCCAGGACTGAGGATGGGTCAGTTTACAGACACACGTCATGCAGATTCAGTTCCGTATAAATCCCTCAGCCTTAATATGCTCTTTTCTCTTCATATTTACTACTTCCCTCCAATTTTGCCATTACTGCAGGGACAGATTTTTTTGAAAGGTCTGAAATTAACAATCCTCAATCAGACTGAGAAGCAATGGTTGCTGTCATTAATGAACCATCCCTGCAGCCCCAGACGCTCTTCCCATAAGGCCAATGAGGAGGCTCTAAAGCACGGACCATGCACAACCGGCTGCGTATAAGAAATCACTTGAAGAGATTAACATCCTCTATGTCCATGCACGGTATAAACCCGTTTCCGTACGAGACAGAATATTGCTCCTATCTGCTTGCATTGCAACTGCATTTCCTGGGAATACCCCGAAAGCTTTACTATTCGTTGGTGGGTATTACCAAGGTGGGTATTGCCAACCGACCGGGCTTGTGTCCCGCTCTCTGGCTAATCCAGCAAGGCCAGGACAGTTCCATGTAATGTTGCTTCTCTCACCTGCCGATGACGGTCTCTTAACCCTGGTGAAAGTCAGACTTAGGTAGCAGGATCCGTCACAGAGGATCACAACCTGGGAGGCTTAGAACAACAGAAATTTACTGTCTCACATTCTGAAGGCTCGAAGTCTGCAAACAGGTGTCAGCAGAGCTGGTTCATTCAGAAAACTGTCAGGAAGAGTCTGTCCTATGTCTCTCTCCTAACTTCTGGTGGTTTCCCGGAATCTTTGGCATTCCTTGACTTCTGCTGCGTCACCCTGATCTCTGTCTTCATCCACACATGGTGTTTTCTGTGTGTGTGTGTGTGTGTGTGTGTGTGTGCGCATGTGTGTGTGTCTGTGTCCAAATTTCCACTTTTTATAAGGACACCAGTCAAGTTGGATTAGAGCCCCACCTTATTCCAGTATGACTTCATCTTAACCCGTTATATCTGCAGCAACCCTATTTCCAAATAAGGTCACATTCTGGGTTGCAGGGGGTTAAGACCTCAACATAGAAATTTGAGGGGGACACAATTCAATACATAACACAGGGGAAGACGAGATATCTCTTTCTCTTCTCTCCTAGGTTCTACTTTATGCCGGGTGGGGAAAAGTTTAGCAACTCTTCTGTCTTTTGCCCTGAAAGAGAGTCCCCTTTCTCTACCAGCAGCAGGGAGCTGGGGCACAGACTTCATGTTTCCTGGAAGTGTTGCTATGAAGTCAAAATGAAAACCAGTCAACTATAATGCCGTTGACATCGTCACAGGCTGTTAAAATTGCCCTTTCCAATATATTTGCTGTAAATTTTATAAATAGTGTAAAGGACAACAAGATATTTGGTGAATTAGCTTCAACTGGCCTCTGTTGGGTGTGCGGGTATCTCTGCCTCTGTTGAGGAAGGGGAACCACATGTAGGGACAACATTTAATATTAGCTTCTTCACCTCTTAGGCTACAGTTTGAGCTCTCCTAAAATCCCATGTAGCTGAATCTCAAGGATTAATCTACACATCCCACCCCTGAACCGGTAAATGTGGTCTGCGTGAGAGATTCAACTTCTCTCTATTTACTTAGCTTTGCTCTTATTTCTTATGGGCCTAATAATATTGAACTTCTTAAGCCAAGAGTGCTCAGACTTTCTGGGCTAAATTATAAAACTTTCTGTGACAATCAACAAAGATTTCATTCTTTTTTTTTTTAATATTTATTTATTTTTGAGAGAGAGACAGAGTGTGAGTGGGGGAGGGCAGAGAGAGGGAGACACAGAATCCAAAGCAGGCTCCAGGCTCTGAGCTGTCAGCACAGAGCCCAGACGCGGGGCTCGAACTCACAAACCTTGAGATCATGACCTGAGCCAGAGTTGGATGCTCAACCAACTGAGCCACCCAGGCTCCCTAAGTATGCATATCTTTATGTGCATGTGTTTGGATTCTTTACCTGAAAGCAACCTTTGAAAAGCCTTAGAGAGAATGACTATGAATCACATGAATGATAGAAGATATCACAACCAAAGTGAAGAAAAGGCAGACACGGAGTTGAAGTGGGATCAAAATCGAACTTTATTTGCTTTGTAATTTTACCATCAAGAAGTGAGGAAATCTAAGCTTCCTTTTTTCTCAGTTTCCCTTTCTGTCAAATGGGAAATTTACCTGCCTTAAATTTATTTTAGAGGGACACATTTTTTTGTGAAAAATGCAGACAACTATTTGTGCTTTGAATCTCATTAGCTCTGAAAAGGAACCACAAGTCACTGACTCCATGTTTTAAAAATAATAAAAGTCCAAAATTAGTAAAAGAAGTAGGCATTTAAAAAAAAGAAATAGGCATCGAACACAAAATAACAGAACTTTCAGGCTATTATTCAGGATATTCAAATATTTAGCAACTGGTAGGATAGCAGAGGGCAACAGAAAGCAATTGCCAAAGGCTTTAAAAGTGTGTATTCCTTTTGATTCAGCAATTCTGTTTCTAGAAATTTATCCCAAGGAAATAATTAGACAAATTTTGAAAAAATGCTTATACAAAGATGTCTATTGGTGCAGACTTTGTAATACCCAACATTTGGGAGTAAAATATAAACTTGCAACCATAGAAAATTAATTAAATTATGCTACAGCCTGAAAATGAAATACTATGTAGTCATTAAAAACGATGACACTATACCAGCAAATAATCCTTTGTCAATAAGCAAACCACTCATACAGTTGTATTTATGTAGGCAAAAATATTTGCTCCCAGAGAATAATATTTTAGTGTGATGCCTTTTTAAAAATGAGACAAGCATTTCAGTGATACTACTGAAATGTTACCTTTTTAACATGTAAGACCATTTAAATATGTTTTTCAGTTTTATTTTATATGTGCTGGGTAGGAGCATTTCAGCTCATAAAGAGTATTTCAGCCGGTTAGAAGAAATTTAATATTTGGGAAAGATTCTTTTGGACTAAAATTAATGTTAAAGCCATTTTAGTACACACTGAGGAATATTAAGTCAAGTTAAGAGTATGAATGATCCTAGTGCACTGAGTAACTTCTATCCTGCGGACACACTAAGCAGATGAACTTATAAGATATGTTCCATATTGACTCACTTGGTTATAAATACAAAGGGGTCACATCACAGTTAAAACATTTATAATCCCTAAATATATTAAGAGATGAATTTAAATAAAATGTAGTAGCAAAAAAAAAAAATAAGATTATGCTAGATCTATATGCATTGATTTACAAAGTTCCATAGCCAACATACTGTTAAGTGACAAGGATACATTTTAAAACAATATACATAAGGGGCACCTGGGTGGCTCAGTCGGTTGAGCATCTGACTTCAGCTCAGGTCATGATCTCATGGTGTGTGAGTTCGAGCCCCGCATCAGGCTCTGTGCGGATGGCTCGGAGCCTGGAGCCTACTTCGGGTTCTGTGTCTCCCTCTTTCTCTGCCCTCCCCTGCTTGTGCTGCTTGGATTGAGATGTGGGGCTCAATCCCACAACCCTCTCTCTCTCTCTCTCTAAAATAAACCTTAACAAAATTTTTAAAAATAAAACAATATACCTACTATAATCCCATTTTTGTGCAAGAATATATTTACATATGCGTACAATAACGCCTGGAATTGCGTAGAGCATAAATTGTAAATGAAACAGTAGAATGAGCATCTCTGAGTGACAGACTTGTGGATAGGTTTATTTTCTTCTTTGTACTTTTTCTGAATGTTTAATACATTCAGCGGCAGGAAATGGCTTTTCTTAACCATTTAACAATAATAAAGTGATCTTAATTTTAAAGAGGAAAATACATTGTATCCTATCTCATCACCACCCTAAGGAGTCATTTGCCTTAGTTGTACCTTAACATTCCATAGGCTACACTGTGTCCCCGATAATGAAATAACAAGGAACATGAAAGTAAGCACTACTTGATACAGTTCTAAGCCCCCATTTCGTTTCTGAGAATCACATAATGGTATTATTTTGTACCCTTATGTAATTTTAAAACATAATTACCCACTCACAAGCTTTTATCGTGAAAAGAAAATGCACTAGACTGGGGTTTAGGAGACTTGAATACTTCTCTCTCCTCAGTCACTAGCTAGTGGGCAGATTTCCCAGTAGGACTTCTCAGAGCCCTGTGGGGATTTCAGAGGCTTGAGCCTACCGGAATTTTAGTTCTGTCTCTCAAGGATTTTCAATATCATCTGGTACCCATCTCTTTTTAAGATTATAATCGCACATAAAGAATTTTTCCTGGTCGATTTTAATATACCTGAAGCTAAAGGTCTGGATTGGACATACCTATATTTGAATCTATATTTGAATCCTTATATTTATAAGGCAACACCTGTATGTTGTGTGACCTTGGGCACATTTCTTAACTTTTCAGAGGTTCAGCTTCATTACTTCAAAAATGAACAAAGGAAACAATTTATCTCTTTAAGATTTAAGATATGAGATATTCTATCTAAATTCCTGGCACAATTCCTGATACACAGAAGTGCTAGACAAATGTTAGCTCTCGTTATCATTGGCTACATCGATTACATACCTCTACTCAAACCCAGACTAATCCCTAAACCTTAGGATAAGAAAATATGTAAGACTGAAAAGAGGCAAACTGAAGTTTTCCTTAGCATACTTTTTTTTTTTGAGACAAAGAGAGAGAGAGAGAGAGAGAGAGAGAGGGAGAGAATCTTAAGCAGGCTCCCTCTTCAGTGTGGAGCCAGATGTGGGACTCAATCCCACAACCCTGGGATCATGACCTGAGCTGAAATTGAGTCGGCTGCTCAACTCAGCTGCTAAACCGACTGAGCCACCCAGGCACTTTAGTGTATGTTTTCATTAGCATACATCTATGTGTCCATATTGTTCATGTTAATGACACACAGAAATGAAGGAATCAATGGAAAAAAGAGAAATGATTTTATGATAAGAATTTCCTGGGTACTGTTAAAGGAATTTGCAATTTATAAGCACTTGAGAATCACCTTTTCTTATTATTAGTAAAAACAATTTGTCTTAAAATGTTTACCAGCAACCACAACTTAGAATGTTCTACTGAAATCAGCTCATCTCATAAGAGTAGTTAGACAATTGAGGCACCTGGGTGGCTCAGTAGGTTAAGCATCCAACTCCGGTTCAGGTCATGATCTCACGGTCCATGGGTTCAAGCCTTGCATTGGGCTCTGTGTTGACAGCTCAGAGCTTGGAGCCTGATTCAGATTCTGCATCTCCCTCTCTCTCTGCCCCTTCCCCTCTCTCTCTCTCTCTCTCTCTCTTTCTCTCAAAAATAAACATTAAAAAAAATTTAAAGAGTAAACAATGATCTAATTAAAGTGTTTATTTCCATAGATTCTTTATCCGTTTCCTCAAAAAATTGCACTTGAACAGTTTTAATACTCATACTAAGATTGCCTATGATTTTAGATAAACATTTTCTTAAAGCAGCACTTGAAAGTGCTCTTGTAATTGAACTCCCAAATTTTGAATTTCAAATAGAGAGCGGAGGATTTAGCAAACACGTGACGAAGAGTCGTGTTTTCATGTCCTTTCATTTTGGCAGGAACTCTTGTTTCAGTTGAAAACTTTCCCTTACCGTTACAGAAACCCAGAGGGCAATCATGAGTTAAGACCTGGAAAATAAAACTGAGAGCAAAGCCTGGAATAACATGTGGTTGTCATTTCCAAGGCCACAGACAGGGGAAGTGGTTTTCCACTGCTGGCTACACAAAGCCAAGCGCATGTCCCGCATTAACATGGAGGGCAGACAGTAAAAATACAAAGAGATGGCAGTTCACCTTTTTCCTTCATGGGCAGGTGTTGACTTGCCCAGCAGTTAGAGCTGCTTGGTTGAGGATCTGGATGTCATTTTAAATTTGAGGCAAAGTTTTTCTATTTATATCTGTGGCCTCTCACAACCACTCTGAACGATAGGGCATCTTACTCAATCTGGCTCCCCTGCCATAAAGATAAAACTTAGTGGGTTGTGGGACTTCCCCAAGACCACAGTTAGAAGTCTGATTGGAAATCACTATCTCTGAATTTTCAGTCTTACCAATTATTCTATCTGGTCCTGCCTAAAAAGAAGAAAGAGAGAGAGAGAGAGAGAAAAGAAGGAGGAAAGAAGGAATGAAGGAAGGGAGGAGGGAAGAAGGAAGGAAGGAAGGAAGGAAGGAAGGAAGGAAGGAAGGAAGGAAAAGAAGAAGAATAAAGTGGTGTTTTTGTTTCAAAAATTTACGATACCAGGTTGTAAAAACAGTATTAACTTGTAGACATAACTATATCATTCTTCTAGTCTCCTTTACAGCTTGTGATCACCTGTCTTGTTTAATCTCCGTCCATCTACCCAGACTTATATCCTGCTCAACCTACGCTCAAGCAAAAGGATGCATACCTAAGGTGTCGTAATGTTTATATGGGAAGGACAACTCATCTTCCCCCCTATCTCATGGCAGACATGGCTGGCTGATTACAGTACTTTTTTCACTCAGCCCAGATGAAGCCTCAGAATCCTCCTCACTCCAGAAGACTAACACCAATTGATTTGGATTGAAGCGTCTTCAACTCCAGCCAGTTTAGAGCACAATCCTTCAATTCTGCAGCATCGTCACCCACGAACATTGCCTCTGCTAGTTGTGCGATCCTCGGTACACTTAATCCTACTGAAATTCACTTTCCTCGCCCCTGAAACGAGTGTCATATAATTACCCCGCATCAAGGCTCTAATAAGACAGCGTGTGTAAAAGCACTCTGCCAACATACAGAATGACTGCTATTACCTCTAGCTTTATACAATGGTTAGTTTTATTCCACTCGTTTTAATTGTTCCCATCATAACTGGCTCTCTCCCTCAGGAAATTCTGGCCTGCCTTACACACCGTAGCGCATCACTAGCACATAACTTGTTCTCCATAAGCATTAGTCTTCTGGAGACTAGTTCTTAGTCTCCACAACAGACTCCACCTGTTCCTGCCTCACTCCTGCTCACCCACCAACTATTAATGTCCACAGGGTTTTCACCTACAATCTGCCCCAGTTAAATAAATTGCAAAACATAGCATCTCAGAGGATTTAAAAACAATTATCTCAACTGGTTTCACGAGTCTGTGGCCTTCTTCCCGCACAGACGGAAAACCCTGGAAAGAAGTATGTCAGTGGCAGGGGCATCCAGGCCTTCCCCTCCCTAAGACAATGAGGACGGCGATGCTGCTGATGGCGATGGCAATAAACACCGAACATTTCCCATGTGCCAGTCATTGATCATTAACCTTTATAACAGTCACATGTGATAATATTGTTATCTTCACTGTAGATATCAGGAAATTGGCATAGAGAGGCTAGACAACTTTCCAAAGCCATGCAACTGTGAAGCTGTTGAATTAGCATCCTCCAGAGAAACAGAACCCATAGGAAATAGATAGAGAGGTAGATAGAGATGAGATTTATTATAGGATTGGCTGATGCAATTATGGAGGCTAACAAGTCCTATGGCCTGGCCTCTGCCAGCTGGAGAACCAGGAAAGCTCGTGATATAATTCAGCCTGAGTCCAAAAGCCTGTGAATGAGAGTGGGGAAAGGTTAGGAGGGATGCTGATGATATACTGAATCCAAAAACTTGAGAATCAAGAGCATCGGCCCTCCTCCAAGAGCAGGAGAAGATGGATGTCTCAGCTCCAGCAGAGAAAGAGAATTTAGCCTTCTTCTGCTTCTTTGTTCTACTCAGGCCATCAATGGATTAGATGAGGCCCATGCACACTGGTGAGGGATCTTCTTTACTCAATTTACTGATTCAGATGCTAACCTCTTCCGAAGATCCTTTGCCAGACACGCCCAGAAATAATGTTTTACCAACTATCTGGGTGTCTCTTAACCCACTCAAACTGACACATAACCATCACGGTAAAAGCCATGCCATTATTAAGCAAGGATTTAAACCCAAGCAGGCTGGTTCTAGAACTTATATTCCTATCTCAACGCATTCCTGCTTGGTTTACCCTGGCCCTTCTCTATGGATGTGTGGAGGTTGTGTCAAACAGGATAGGTTCTCTCAGGATGGTGTGATGATGGAGCCAGACCCTCTTCTTTCCTTGGCCCCTTCCGGCATCTACAGAACCCGACGGGCACTGCCCAGGTGCTGCCTGATCACCCTGCCCGAGGCCGTACACCTAGAGCATGGGCTGGGCTTTTAAATATCTCATAACATCTTTTTTGATAGCTATAGAAATATAAAGGCATATGCCAAAGTATAAGTAAATTAACTAAGCGTGGCAAGTCAAATGCAAAGGCAAATGGAGACAGCAGAACAAACAGGATAAAGGCAGATTCTGGCTGATTGGGTAAAAGGCCAAAAACTTCTAAAGTGCCAGCTAATCCGTTCAGAAATTAGTTCAGAGGAAGACCAATATTTAAATCCACATAATCCTTTCACAATGTAGATATGTATCAAATTATCGTGCTGCATATTTTAAATATCTTACAACTTTATGTATTGATTATACCTCAATAGAGCTGAAAAAAATCAATAAATATGGATTAACCAAAATTTGGTATACTCCTCTTGTGCTCCACAAAGTGATTTCTAAAAGCAACTAAAATCTTGCAATGTGGCTTACAATAAAATAATGAGAAAGAAAAATTAATAAAAAGTAGGCCAAGGAAAGAAAAATATGCCAGTTATTGGGCTAATACATTTAATAACATTTTTAAGCTTTTTGCTCAAAAAATTCAAAATGGATCTTTAAAAGGATCCTTATGAGTTAAAAAAAAAACTTGTCATTTAATTCAATCCATTATTCAACTATTTCGACAAATATCTGTTGATGTGCTCTCCACAAATAAATAGAGACGTTTTTAGATAAATAAACTAAGGTTTTGCCACTAACAAATCCTAACTAGAATAGCTGCTAAAGCATATGACTGAGTTGAGTATAAAGTGGTTCTTAGGTGGAAGCTCTGTTCTGAGTTAATAAATGATGGTCAAGTCAAAAATAATTTAAATCCATATAAACCAGATAACTCAGCAATTATACTTGTAAAAGTCACCCTTGACCATTAGGTGGTCACTTACACTTTTTATTTGTTTTATTTTTAATTTTTTAAAAATGTTTACTTAGTTTTGAGATGGAGAGAGAGAGAGAGAGAGAGAGAGAGAGAGCATGAGCAGGGGAGAGGCAGACACAGAATCCAAAGCAGGCTCGGGGCTCTGAGCTAGCAGCACAGAGCTTGCTGTGGGACTCAAACTCATGGACTGTGAGATCCTAACCTGGGCCCACGTCAGACGCTTAACTGACTGAGCCCCCCAGGTGCCTGTCACTTACATTTTTGATATGAGAGGCACTAGGGCTTACATGATGCCTCAAAATATTTTTCCAGTTTTACAAAACTGGAAATTCTTCCAGTAAAGAATCATTCCTGTGAACCAGAAGGGTTTTCTTGCCTTCAAGCAATTATTTCTGGACTTATCTCTAGGCGCTGAACAGTGTTCCACTGTTCCACCTGTGGATCTCTCCATGACTTTCCAACATGGACCATTCCATGCCTTCGTTAATGCCTTTGTCTCTCTACCTGGACAGTGTCTCCAACTTGTCTCCTGTTGGACCAACAATTCTCTAAGATGCCTAAGTCTTTTCACTACTTTCCCTATTCTAAGACACATGAGTCCTTCTAGAATTTTCTGAAGACTTTTATTGTAACTCATCGCACTATATTATATCGTGGCTATCATCACACTACTAGAGTTCTTTGTTGCCTTCATGGTCTTTTTGTAATGTCTGGATATGAGCATCTTAAAGGCAGGGGTCCTAGCTTCTTTTCTTTGTCATTTCTATATCCCTAGTGTCTAACACAGTGTCCTACACATGGCCCATCTTCAATAAAATTAGAAGGAGGAGTGGGGACTGTTAGCAGCTTTAGAATCTTTATAGTTCACAGCACTATAGGATCATGGCAGCCAGCTGTGAGCAGTGCTTGATAATCCTGAGAGCAGCTAACATTCTTGGAACACCAAGAGGGCACTGGACACTGTCCTAAGCACTCTACTCGAATAGGCAAAGAACTGAGGCCGAGAGAGCTAAATTAGCTGCCTAAGGTGGTCGGGGTTAAATCTGATCCAAACCAAGGCAGACTGGCTTCAGTATTGGCACTCTCCATCACTCTGTTTTTCTGCTTAAGGAGGAAAAGAGGAATACCATAAGTAGAAAGGAGGTGAGTGCAATTAAATGGGGGGAGATAGGAGACAAAAACATATTTCACACATTCCACAATTCCGGTTTTGCCAGAAGGAAAAAAAAACCTAACAAAAGTCTCACCGTACATAACATGTTAGAAGGACTTTGAAATACAAGTTTGTGATAAAGTCCAATTAGCTAAAACAAAGCCTTGAGAACCATCCCAAATATCTAAACAAGCATTTTACCCAGAGAGAGTCATCCTTGATTGAAACAAGGACAAACAACATTACTAAAGGAAGGAAAGCCATGATGAGCCATGCGCAGAAAATTTAAACTAAGGCAAAAACATTCGCGGCTTTGTTTCCACTTAACTGATTGCTGGTCACATAGGAGATAGTTCATAGCTACCACAGTTCTAAAACTGGACGTGTGTATCGCCGTGCAAAGACACTGCAGAGTTTTGTTTATTATTGAAAAGTAGTAAACAACAGGCGGAAAAGACCACGAGAAAAGAGGGGGACCCTGAAATATTGTGCAAAAACGAGGCTCCCACAGATATAAAAATTCAGCGATACAGAATCTGTGCAGCCAGAGGCGATCCACAGCCGGGCTCTCTCCGGAGAGGGAGTCACCCTGCAAAGGAACCCACCATGACCAGCCGGAGCTTGCCGAGCTGGGCTTTGATGCTACTTCTTTCCAGTACTGCCTGCTCTCTGGACTGTCACTTTCAACGGAGGGGCATCTGGGAGATTGTACAACATTTAGAGAACCTTGGAGGAAAATTTCCCCTGAGATGTTTGAAGGACAGAAGCAACTTCAGATTCCTCCAGGTTGCAAAAATCGACCAGCTTCCGGAGGAAACTGCTTTCCTGGCCATTGGAGAAATGCTGCGACAGGTCTTCAACACTTTCAGCCTGAATGTCTCCCAATCGTTGTGGAATGAAAGCCGTTTAGAGAGACTCCTAAGTGGACTGTATCAGCAAACGGAGAAGACAGGGGTATGCCTGGAGCAGGACTCTGGGCAGGAGGATCATTCATCCTCGCAAAGGGAGGGTACCAGACTTGCAATAAAGAATTATTTCCAAGGCATCCGTGACTATTTGCAAGGCCAAAAGTATAGCCACTGTGCCTGGGAGGTCATCCGTGTGGAAATCCGAAGGTGTTTTCTCTTCATTGAACAGCTGACAAGAAGACATCGGGACCAAGAAATAGGTCACTTACATAACTAACGTGGAACTGATCACTAGTATCATTTTAGATGTCTCCTCAAACCAACGTGGTATTTCTAAGCAGTTTTTTATTTATTCTTTTTGTAACTTAGGATAATATTGTCAGTCAGTTTTCTGGATGGATAAAACCATGCTTATCATTTGCAAATTATTAGTTTAATGGATTTGTTTATTAAAGTTGAGGAAACATTTGTTATTAAAATAGTAATACTATATTTGATGACTTATATATAAAATATCATTTTAAAATTAAATGATTCTTTTATTTCGTTTTTACAATCAAATCTTCTAAATTCAGTCTTCTTGTAACTTTGCTCAAATGGTCATCCTCAGACTGCTTCACTTGACAGAGTTTAACCTATCTTTAGGATCATTTCACAATGCAGAAGGACCATCAACCAATACAGAAGATTGTGGCAGTGATGAAAAATTTGGCAATTTCAGTTCTCAGTAAGTCCTGACCTGGAGCGAGAGCAGGAACATGTCTTTTGCCCTAGCCATCATCCCAGGCTTGGGCGTACCTATCCTCTATTTTAGATGTTATCTGAGATTTCATAAGAGAATGAGAACAAAGAAAATCATGGAGATAATGACGATAGTGAATATGAAAAAGCGAGGGAAAGGAAGAAAGGTGGGGCAGGAATTTCTGAGGTGCACTCTAACCATGTCTCCTCATACTCACCAGTGTGGAAAACCCTGGAGGATGGTCGCTCCCCATTCTCAGACTTCCATTCTTCCACTCAAGCCCATCACTGGTCAATCATCCATCATTGATGTCTATTCATTCAGTGTTGTCTTCCAGTCTACGTGAAGCTCGGGGCCACGTTCTCAATCTCACAATTTAGGCAGGGAAACTTGCATATGGACACGCAGAGGAGAGGTCCATGTGAACATGGAGGCAGAGACCGGAGTGATGCATCCATAAGTCAAGAAATGTTAAGCATTGCTAGGGGTCAGCAGAAGCTAGGAAGAAGGCAAGGAAGGATCCTCCCCTACAGTCCTCAGAGAGAATAGAGTCCTGCCAATACCTTGATTTTGGAGTTTTAGCTCCTAGAACTGGAAGGGAATAAGTTCCTGTCGGTTTAAGCCACCTAATTCGTGATACATTGTTTTGGCAGCCCTCTCTCACTACACGGAGAGAGAAGATGCATCTTCCTGATCTTGAATTTGAGTGCAGAGAAAAACAGAGTTTCTCAGGAAAGCCCACTACTCAGAGATGGTACCCATGGGAGTAATCGACTGGTTTTTGTGGTCTCCTAGTGCTTCCGCCTTTCAAATGTTCCTGTTGTTAAATTGAGAGTTAACACCTCTCCCGTGTACACATCAAAAGCTGTGTGCTGCCTCAGAAACATCTCGTGGCGCTTTTTAAAGGCTTTGCCTCTCTCTGCTCCTTCCCTGCTCTCTCTTGCTCTCTCAAAAATAAATAAACCTAAAAAATATTTTGAATACCGTATATACACATATAAAAACATGTTAAATATAATGTGAACCTTAAAACTCCTACAAAAAAATACGTTTCAAGCCATTTCAAGAAAGGACTTTTGCATTATTTACCAACTTAAGATTTTTTTAAAACCCTAATAAAACCTAATCAACGAAAACAAATTTGTTTAAGAAACAAGTTTATTTTAATAGGGACAATCTTTATCCCATTATAGCTTCCGTCAGGATAAGGACATGTTAGACAAGGAAACCTGTTAGACAAGGAAAGAGTTAACATTCCGATTCTTATTAATTAGAAGCAAAAATATTTTAGCACCAAAGTGGATGTATCATATCTTGTAAATTATGTATTTTAATAAAAAAATTATTGAATTTCAGCTGTAATAGTGTGCCAGGCACTGTGCCAAGTGTGTCTGTATATGCGCACAGACACGCACATACACATGCATACACACACGCGCACACACACGCACACACACACACACAACCCTACACAAAATCTAATTTATTTCCCACCACAATGCTGAGAAATTAGAACTATTACTTTATAGATGAGGAAAACTAGAGCTTACAAGGATGAGTTCTTAACCCAAAAGGTCTCTTTGGTAGTAACTGTAACTCAACTATTGTGTTCATATTATTTTTTGAAATGATATTTAACATACTTTAGACAATGCATCATTGTAGCTTAGTTATGATTTTAAAGATTTTTCTCTTCAGTTCGTCACCCATTAATATTACCATCTTTTCAAATATACTCTGACATGGGTGCCTGGGTGGCTCAGTGGGGTTGAGTATCTGACTTTGGCTCAGGTCATGATCTCACAGTCTGTGAGTTCAAGCCCCACATGGGGCTCTGTGCTGACAGCTCACAGCCTGGAGCCTGCTTCGGATTCTGTATCTCCCTCTCTTTCTGCCCCTAACCCCCTTGCATTCTGTCTCTGTCTCTCTCAAAAAATAAATAAACATTAAAAAAAATTTTTTAAATAAATAAATGTTAAAAAAAATTCTGACATTGTGAGGATTGTATCCAGCAGACCTTCAGCAATACCCAAACAGGACTATTGTGTGTAGTTTCCCATTTACACACAAAGGGCAGATCCGATCAGCATGATAAGCCTCCTTAGAGGCTGACATACCTCCAGGAGCTAAGCATCTGCAGCCCTGCCTGCACTCCCAAGTCCTGGAGGAAGGGACAGTTCAGGTTTGTACTTTAAAGAGGTCACACACATCTTGAAGATGAAATCAATCACATTTGGGTGTAGCTCTCAAATCACCAAAGTCAAAAATGTTAAATGTCTAATCATCAAAGATCTCCAACGCAGTATGTTTTGGGAAGGGCTAACAATTTTCCTATCAAAATATTTCTGATGCTCAAAGAAATTGTTTTTATTTTTCTTTTGAGAGAGAAAGAGAGAGAGGGAAAGATAAGAGAGAGAGAGAGAAAGAGAGACAGGATCCCAAGCAGTCTCCATGCTCCTGACGTGGGGCTCAATCCCATGACCCTGGGATCATGACCTGAGTCAAAATCAAGAGTCAGATGCTCAACTGACTGAGCCACCCAGGCGCCCCTAAAGAAAGTTTTCAACACATTTGTTCTCTGAGAGAGAAGGAACTTTAGCTTAGGAAGAGCGGAGATGTAAATGTGAAAACCTTTCCCTCTCCTGCTCAAGATAGTATTGTGCCTCCATTTGTTAAATAAATTCAACCACTTATTCCCCACGGCACTCTTCCCCTGGGTCTTGAAATGTACACAATCTCCCAAATGTAGAGAAAAACCTCCCTTGATAGTGATATCCACGATCTTCCTGGAATAGGATTCTTTACCGTCCCCAAGGAGTCGTTAGAGGATTACCTGCCAATATCCTTAATGGCAGCTATTTCAAGTGACATTGAACACCATTTCACCAGTACCTACTCCTCTCCTGGCATCGTGCCAGGTTGGGGGTGGGGCGGGGAGCTCGTGCAAAGATTCCTGTGTTCAGAAAGCTCAAAGTGTGAAGAAGAGGAAGACATACAAATAAGTTATGGTAAAGGGTCAAGCCTGAAATGAAAAAGAAGATCCAAAGAGGGGGGAAAGAGACAGGATAGAGCCAGAGAACATCAGTGGGCCACAGAGGGTTTAAAGAGCGGGAAGTGGTTAACAACGTCAAGGGAAGGAGAAAACCAGGGAAGACAGGGTCTGAAAGACAAGCCAACTTGGCTGTGAATGGAAAGGGAGAGATAAGGCAACAGCTGGGGCGAAAGCACAGTCAAGGGAGAGGAGTCTATTAGCTGTGTCTTTATGTGCCTTGAGGGTGATAGATTCAATTTCTTTAATATGACAGCTGCCCCGGAAAATGTGATGGTGATCAATGGATATCTGAACAGCTTCAGATGTAATTAAATTAAGTTGGAGGGGAAAACATATCCCCTGGCACGCAGGCTCTAGTTTTAGATTAGCGTAAGGACTAGCCGGCATTCTGTTTGTTTAGTAAATACCACCTTCTCGAGTTCTGAAGCAAAATTTTAAATTCAGCATCTGAAAAGCAATTTTGCATGCAAAGGCAGTTTTTCAATCCCTTGAGTTGGCCTGAGTTGAAATCTTAGGTTTATGGCATGTTGGCAGTGTTCATCCTGAGTAAGTTGCTTGAATTAGCTGTATCCCAGTTTCCCCATCTACAAGATAGAGATATGAATATCATACCCATCGTGGCTTTGCTGGAGGAGCAAGTGAGTTAATTCACATAGGTGTTCAGAATAGAGACTAGCAATTCAACCATCAGTATGTTTAGCTCTTCTCATATCTATCCTCATAAATAGCCTCATTATTGTAACTGTTAATATCATGATTTGGTCTTGTTTTGGTCTAGTTCTCAGAAACATAAGGCAACTTACTTCATTTCACAGACGAAGCAAAATGGCTGCATGTGAGTAAATTATTTTCTTTGAGTCTTACTCCTAGAAAGAATTAGAGCAAAGCTCTCAAACCAAACCTTCACTCATACAAACCTTAGTCTCTGTTTAATATGAATAAAATTTTATACCAAGGGCATCACAATGCCAAGACAGTCTGAAAAAATACACACACACGTATGTATATAGGCTCAAGCCTTCTACGTTATCACACCTGCCCACAAGGCCCACAAAAGTTAGATGAAATCCAATTGTATTACAACAAAAAATAATAACAATAAAAGAAATTAAAAGGCAGAAATATTGAAACATAGTGTAACATCCAAATTGATGTCATTCATCGTCAGCCCCACACTCTATGTAGCCTTGAGAGAACTATGCTGAGTATGAACAAAATTGCAAAATAATACCAAGATTTTATGCAAAAAACACACCGACGAAGCCATTGTTGTGATTTTCCATTTTACAGAAGAGTCGCAACACTCTGACCCATCCTTGTAACGCCAACACTTACACCCTGCGTGGCACAAAGATGGCCTGTGACACGGGCCAATTTGTTGAATTGAATGGAAAGCAAGTTAAAGAGTTGAAAATAATCTAAACTCCTCTCTGAAAATTGGCAGAAGTATTATAACCATTACAATACAGTGGAACAATTACAATACAATACAATTGCAATTACAATTACAATACAAACAAGTGGAAACATTCAGCAGATTTATCATCTGTAGCAATGGAGGTGATAATTCTGAACAAGAGATCAAAACAAAAATCAGTCATGTTAAGTATTGGAAGGCACCAAATGAGGGCAATTTGGGGAGTAGATTTTTCATGCTGTACGTAAACTAAAATTAGACAGGAACGACTTAAGTTTCCCGAGGTCAACTGGACCACAAAAGGAAGGGAGAATGAAGTGGGAAAGGAACAACACTCATACGGAGCAGGTGCTAAACAAAATATGGTAGCAGTTCGTTCATTCATTTGTTCATTCATACTGTCAGGTCCCCCTAATTTCAAGAGATCTTAAAGGCATCAGTGTAGATAGCATAATATAACATGTTTTATCTATAACCATGACTAAGTTCTTGGTAAAGGGTTAAATTGTCTTTAAAGTTTGATTTTAAAAGTCAGGAAAGTAAGAATTATATTTCACAACAATTTCTAGCAAAAATCTTTGCTTTTTTTTCGATTCCTGTGATGGAAGATTAAGTGTTGGTCATGTAGAAAACTAGCCTGTATAACTGATTCTGGTTCTGCCTGTGATGGAATCATTAGTATCCCACCATAATCATAAACTCGACAAAATACATCAATCAACTGTTTCCAGCACTGGACAAGAGACAACGTGCAGCTGTGATCCTTGAGAGAAGAACCGGCAAAATGAGGTACATATGCACATCTGCTTTCTGCCTGGGGGCACTTCCCCAAACTGTGGCACCAGGAAGTCAATCCCAAATCGAGAGCAGTAGTCTTGTTGGGCAGAGAAAACAGAGAACAGGGTTCAAGGCTGCTGACGTGGTTGCAACTGCGCTATAAGAAATTGGAACAAAGAGAGCTGTGTGCAGTGACAGCTCCAGATGTTTGCGGAGGCATCCCCTTGTGTCTTTTTTGCCAGGGCAGGGCTCTGCGATGCCTGGCTACTAAGAGCCATGTGCCAAATAGAAATTCCAGAGCTTTCCCAACAAAGAAACATGTCAGAGTTCCAGCCACCCAGAGTAGAAAGATTTCACTAAATACCATGGTCACAAGAAAGGTCATGTCCTAGTAGGGCTATTCTAACCCTCCAGTCTTGACTACAGTAGACTTTAAAATAAAAAGATAAAGTCTTAAAAGCAATCATAGAGAAAAGATGCATAACATACAGGAAACAACAAGGATTACTGATGGCATCTCATCAAAACAATGTAAGCCAGAAGGTTATGGAAGGATATTTTTATTTATTTTTTAATGTTTATTTATTTTTTGAGAGAGAGAGAGAGAGACAGAGACAGAGTGTGAGCAGGGGAGAGGCAGAGAGAGAGAGGGAGACACAGAATCCAAAGCAGGCTCCAGGCTCTGAGCTGTCAGCACAGAGCCCGACGTGGGGCTCAAACCTGCAAGCCCCGACTGACATCATGACCTGAGCCGAAGTCAGACGCCCAACTGACTGAGCCACCCGGGCGCCCCTGGAAGGATATTTTTAAAGTGATGAAAGAAAAGAAGCAGCAGTAACAACCTATTAACCAGGGATTCTGTATATAGTAAAAATATCTTTTAAAAATAAGGTGAAATAGAGACAAAAACAGAGAATTCATTGTTATAAGCACTATATTACAGGAAATATTTTTTAATGTTCTTAAGGACAAAGAAAAATGATATTAAACAACAATAAGAATCATTGTGAGGGAATATAGAATTGCAAAATGGTAAATATATAGAAATATAAATTAAAATTTATTTAGATGATAATTGACTCTAACATACACACAATGGAACTTATTGCGGGATTTATCACATGTGTAGAAGTAAAATGTATGATAGAACAGAAATGGCAGAAATAACGGGAGAGGAAAAATGGAAGAATTGTGTTTAAAGTTTCTTACAATATACGTGATGTGGTATAATATGAATCCAACGTAGGTTATAATAAGTTAAGGATGCATATGATAATTCTTAAGCAACCACTAAAATGTAAAATAAAAATAAATGCAAAAAGTCAATAAAGCAGATGAGATGAAATCCCCAAAATTGTTTGGTAATTCCAAAAATGTTAGGCAAGGAGAAAAAAAGATTAAGCAAGGTCAACGAGAAAACAGAAAAGATGGCACATATTAACCCAACTATAGCAATAATTGCATTAAGTGTAAACTAAATAATTAAAAGGCAGAGATTTAAAAAAAAAAGGGGGGGTTGCGGTGGTTGCCTGGGTGGTTCAGTGGGTTAAGCGTCCAACTTCAGCTCAGGTCATCATCTCACGACTGGTGAGTTCCAGCCTCAAATCGTGCTCTATGCTGACAGCTAAGAGCCTGGAGCCTGCTTTGGATTCTGTGTCTCCCTCTCTCTCTGACCCTCCCCTGCTCGTGCTCTCTCTCTCTCTCTCTCTCTCAAGAATAAATAAACATTAAAGATTAAAAATAAAAAAGGCAGAGATTGTCAGACCAGGCAAAAAAAATAAGACTCAACTACATGCTGTTTACAAAAGACATACTTTAAATATAAAGAAAAAGATAGGCTGAAAGGAAAAGGATAGAAAAAGATATATCATGCAGACACTTATAAGAAAGCTCGTGTAACTATACTGTTATCAAAGTAGACTTCAAACTTCACAAAATATTAGCAAATGAATCCGTTATAAAGGATGATACATCATGACCTAGTGATGACATATCACTAATCTTAATACAAGGTTAGTTCATCACATTAATAAATATAATTTTTATCTATTGGCATTGTTTTCATATATTTTGCCGTAAGAAACATTTTTCTATAATTCTGTCTTGGTTGAACAGCTCTTCCTAACACCTAGGTTGTCTAAATAATCATCTAAATTGTATAAGTTGTTTCTATGACTTTTTTCTTTACACATAATTCTTTTTTTTTTTAATACATGAAATTTATTGTCAAATTGGTTTCCATACAACACCCAGTGCTCATCCCAAAAGGTGCCCTCCTCAATACCCATCACCCACCCTCCCCTCCCTCCCACCCCCCCATCAACCCTCAACACATAATTCTTTAATCCACTGGGAATTTACTTTTCTATGTGGTGTGTGATAGGGTTCCAACTTTATTTCCCTCTAGATGGATTATCCTGGTGTGTCAGCCATTTATTGAATTAGTGATCCTTTTCTCATTGAATTGAAATTTCAACTTGGTCAAACATTAAGTTCCTCTACATGTTGAAATCCATTTCTGGGATCTTGATTGTGTTCCATTGTGCAGTTTGTTTTTTCCTCCACCAATACAATGTCTTATGACGTATTTTATTGCCCGCTAATGCAAATCCTTCTCACTATTCCTCTTTTTAATTAATTTCTTAGCTATTCTTAAATATTTATTTCTCTATATGGAGTTTAAGAATATTTTATTCAATTAAAAAAAAACTCAAGGTGCCTGGGTGGTGCAGTCAGTTGAGCGACCAACTTTGGCTCAGGTCGTCATCTCACTGTTGGTGAGTTCCAGCCCCGCATCAGGCTCCCTGCTCTCAGCACCAAGCCTGCTTTGAATCCTGTTGCCCTCTCTCTCTGCCCCTCCCCTACTTGTGCTCTCTCTCAAAAACCAAAACAAAACTCTCCTTATGATTTTAATTGGAATTACCTTTCATTTATAGATCAATTTGGGAAAATTTAAACTTGGGGACTACTAAGGAGTCCACCTAAGAACATGATCTATTTTTCCATTTGTATTATTTTTTAATATCCTACAATAAGATTTCATAACTTCCTTTTTTTTTTAATTTTTTTTAACATTTATTTATTTTTGAGACAGAGAGACACAGAGCATGAACGGGGGAGGGCCAGAGAGAGAGGGAGTCACAGAATCCGAAACAGGCTTCAGGCTCTGAGCAGTCAGCACAGAGCCCGACGTGGGGCTTGAACCCATGGACAGTGAGATCGTGACCTGAGCCAAAGTCGGACGCTTAACCGACTGAGCCACCCAGGCGCCCCACATAACTTCTTTCTTAAAGAATCTGTATCTTTCTTCCTTATTTCTAGAGATCTTTAGCTTTGCTACTATTGTAAATGGATTTATAATTGTATCTTCTTTTTTAACTGATTATTAGTTTTATAGAGAAAGAATTTATAAATCTTTTTTAAAAGTCTATTTCTTTATTTTGGGAAAGAGAGAGAGAGCACAAGCAGGGGAGGGGCAGAGAGAGTGGGAGAGAGAGAATCCCAAGCAGGCTCCATGCTGTCACTACAGAGCCCAATGCAGGGTTTGAACTTATGAACCGTGAGATCATGACCTGAGTCGAAATCAAGAATCCGATGCTTAGCCAACTGAGCCCCCCAGGTTGCCCTATAAATCTTTTTAAAGTTAAGGTTCATATCTGGCCTTTTGGAAATACGGGATGAGATCAGCCAGCCCTATAAAGGCAAGCTTGAGCTCCCAAGATCGTCAGGATGAATCAGGACCAGTCGTAAACTTTGTTGTACATCTCTGCCTCCTGGTGGCACCCTACCTAGCTCTGATTTGGGCACCTCTTTGCAGTTTTTTTTTTTTTCTTCCTTGACTGAATTCCATTTGTCATCTGTTCGGTGCCATCCGTGCCTCTAGGTCTCAGGGGCTGGGGGCCAGCACATGCCTGGATTTGTCCCATTTTACAGGCAGCCTAACAGACACCAGTCCGTCAATCTCAAGCTATATGGAATAAGACTTTTAGAACAGCAATATAAAACAACTAACCATCTCCACAGGAGTCTTCAAAGTTATGTATGCAGTAAAGATTATTCGCAATGAGCAAATAAGAAATCGTTATAAACTTTAAGAGGGGCCATTTAAACGCGGTTATATCGGGCTAATAAACCTTACAATTAACAGACTAAATCTCAATGCAGGGTTAGCCTTAGCAACAATGTTAAGTAGAAATTTTATCTTCCTTTGACCCTGTTTCTAATGTGCTAATAATACAATGTAGCCACTCTGTCTTCCCCTGCTGCTGCAACCTACAAAGATCCCATCCTTGCCTGCCCTCAATACCCTTAGGAGACTAGGAAATCAGACTTTTCTGCCTACACAATTCAGTCAACACAAGCACACCTGGCCTATGACACCTCTCTATTTCTGCTTCCTGCATCTGTCTGCCAGTCCTTATTCAGAGAACCAACCCTTTCACGAATGAGGTTAGCCCTGACTTTTTGAGCTGGCCCCTAACAGAACTCCCCACTTCTACATTTATTTATTTTTTGAGAGACAGAGAGAGACAGAGCACAAGTTGGGGAGGGGCAGAGAGAGAAGGAGACACAGAATCTGAAGCAGGCTCCAGGCTCTGAGCTGAGCACAGAGCCCAGACGCGGGACTCGAACTCACGAACCTTGAGATCATGACCTAAGCCGAAGTCAGATGCTTAACCGACTGAGCCACCCAGGTGCCCCCAGAACTCCCCACATCTGAATCTGCCTCTGCTCCTCCCCTCAGCAGCCCCCACCCCCACTTCACCCATCCACTTCCTGTCTATGACTCTTTCCCAGTACAGAACATGTGTTGAATATTCTTGCTGGAGGTCTAGCTCCTGAATTTCATTTAGGATAATTCCTTTGTCTACCATAGCTTGATCCCTCTCCACCCATCAAAACCACCACACCCTCCTTCCCAGCCACACACACCTGTTCTGTCTTCCACAGGCTTCTACCAGATTAGAACAAGTCATGTGCTGGGCTTGCAGAACCCTGGCCTCACTCTCATCTGAAGCTTGATAGTGATCTCATTTGATCCTCATGTGGGATGCGGCAGGCTAAGGTCTGTAATACGACTTTCACCCTGGAAATAAAGGAACTGAGGCTCAGAGAGGCATTATTACTTGTCCAACATCACACAGAAGTAAAATCTAGACTTGAACACTGGTCTTCTGACTGAAAATTCCTTGCTTCCTGAAACTCTTTCTTCCTGTTTCTGAGCAGAGTTAAAATAAAAATGGCCATTTAAAAATACCTTGAGGGGCGCCTAGGTGGCTCAGTCGATTGAGCGTCCGACTTCGGCTCAGGTCATGATATCATGGTCTGTGAGTTCGAGCCCCACATCGGATTCTGGGCTGACAGCTCAGAGCCTGGAGCCTGCTTGGGATTCTGTTTCTGTCTCTCTCTGCCTCTCCCCTGCTCACACTCTCTCTCTCAAAAATAAATGAATGTAAAAAAAAATTTTTTAATGTTTATTCATTTTTGAAAGAGACAGAGCAAGCAGGGGAGGGGCAGAGAGAGAGGGAGTCACAGAATCGGAAGCAGGCTCCAGGCTCTGAGATGTCAGCACAGAGCCCGATGCGGGGCTCAAACTCATGAACCTCAAGATCATGACCTGAGCCGAAGTTGGACGCTCAACCAACTGAGCCACTCAAGTGCCCCCAAAATAAATAACTGTTAAAAAAATTTTTTTTTAAATACCTTGAGGATGTAGACCATGTTTTTTGTCTTTAAATTTATTCTCTCTCCCAAACACCCAGTAAGGGTCCACTTAGCACAAGGTCATGCACATTATTTTTGATAAACAGTAATTCTTGGAAAGTATAAACAAACAGCAGAATAAAAATATAAAACTGATGCGTGAAGGAGGAAGTACGAACATTAACATCACTTACAACTGATGGCTTTCCTAGAAACAACTTGTATAGAGAAAGCATGTGTGAGATATGGAAAAACTCATGGAGCTATAGAATATTAGAACCAGATCATAAAGATATTCATGATCTTTTTACCTAATTCCCCTCAATTTACAGAGTAGCCAACATTGAGAAGGCGATATGAAATAAAGCAATCTGAGGAATAAGCCCTTTTTCTTTGTTCTTCAGAAACTGATTATTCAAGGAAGGAATCTGTCATTTTTCTTTTGGGACCAGCATTTCCTACCATTATTCAGCGATATAAATGCACAATAGGAACTATGTGCATCTCTTTAAGCATCCAGTAAAATTCAATAACTTTTAGTTAAGTTAATGTTTAAGTGTTTAGATTGTTTCTTTTAACTTTATCCCTTTTGTTTTGTACTTTCCGTATTCAAAAAAAGATTACAAAAGACATTGCGTTTTGCTTCTTGACTGTGTATCGTACAACCACGAAGTTTTAAATTCTTAAAGCCTACGAAATTAGAAAATCTCTTACCTTAGAACACCAAAAAGCAACCCTGCCTTTAAAAGTGATTTAAATGCTAATGATTAAAATTTTATTTAATGAGATCAATACAAAAGTTATCTTTTTATAACGATTTAT
This sequence comes from Acinonyx jubatus, assembly GCF_027475565.1. Taxonomy (NCBI): domain Eukaryota; kingdom Metazoa; phylum Chordata; class Mammalia; order Carnivora; family Felidae; genus Acinonyx; species Acinonyx jubatus. The sequence continues at coordinate 48,148,466 of NC_069391.1, forward strand.
ATCTGCCACCCAAATAATGTTTTCATCGTTGCAAAATTAAACCTTATCTCAAAAATTATCATATTAAGTTGGTTTGCTATGGGTGACTCCTGTAAGTAGTTTATAAAGTGAATTGATCTAAGAAAAGCAATCTTCAGTAATTATAGACAATGGTGTGGAAGCAAAAATATATAGAAATGAAAACTGCATGTGAATTTAAAAAAAACCTTAACTGTAAATAACAGGGATAATAGTTCTGAAATATACTAACGGGATTTTCTCTTTTGCATTCCTTTGTATGTGACCTTCTTCTTAGCCTGCCAGAGGCATCCTTTTGCCTCGGGAGATTTGGGGCTGATCGTAGAAGACTGCCATGGGATAGACCTAATCTCAGCCTTTCTCTATCTAAGTGGCCTTTTCGGTTTCTAGTGAGGCAAGGGTTTTGAGAGTCACACTTTGTCAGGAGGAAAAAGAATTCCTCGGTTCCCCAAAGACTCCTTTCATGATAGCAAAACTTGGAGAGCTGTGGGTTGAGCTGTACTATAAGCCACAGGGAAAAAAAGCCTAGTATATGACAATAAATGAAGACAACCTGCCTAGGGAATTAGTGGGGAGATTTGCAGGATGGGAGGGGAGAGAGATCCTTTAAAAAGGAAGCTACAGGATGTGTGGGTGGCTCAGTCGCTTAAGCCTCTGACTTTGGATCAGGTCATGATCTCACGGGTCAAGGTACGAGCCCCACGTCGGGCTCTGTGCTGACGCTCAGAGCCTGGAGCCTGTTTCAGATTCTGTGTCTCCCTTTCTCTCTGCCCCTCCCCCTGCTCGCACTCTGTCTCTCAAAAATAAATAATAAACATTTTTTTAATTTTTAAAAATATACATAGCAAAAGTCCATTTCACTCTTCCCCCACTCCCTGCCCAGGCACAAACCAAACCACCAAGCAGGGCAGGGACCTGGGGAGGACAGAAGGTGCCTGGGTTGCAAAATTTAAGGTGGTGCTCCCTTTCAGGCAGACAATGCTGACAGGGTGCACTTGCTTAAATTTTGCCCCCTGGGTGCTTGCTAGCCTCGTCTAGTCCCAGCCCTGCTACAAGGATGGTCATAGGAACATCCTGAGTGACACGGAAGAATCAGAGCCATGGGCTTAGTCCCACTTTCTCAGGCAGATGCTGGAAAACCTGTGGGCTCCGAAAGTAGCGGTACATTTAGCACAGAGCCATGTCCAGCAGGCATCCTGTGGGAAAGATGCCTGCACAGATAGCCCGAAATAATGTGATACCTCACAGCTTCCTCCAAAAGTTTACGCAGGACTCCTGTGAAAATTGATAAGAGGAAATCTCAGAGCGGAGTTGGGAGGCTGGCAGGGGAACTCTCACGCCCTCCCACTTGCAACCCGAAGGGAGAGACATATCTTGCAGGTGGATACCTTGAGTATACCAGCAGGAGCAAGAAAGGCTGTCCTCCCCCCTAGCAACCGCCCAGCCAATGAGAGACAGGCACAACTCAGCCAATGAAAAGCCACTACACTCCCAACTCCCGGTTTCCTCCAGTGGACTTTTGGTTTATAACAGCTTCCCAGGGTCCCCCTTTCCTGTGGAAAAGAGCCTTCCCCTCCTTTGTTTGGGGCACTTACCTATCGTTTTGCCATAGCTTGCTCTTCCTGGGTTGCAATTCTCTGCCATTCCCCGCCCCCCCCCCCAAAAAAACTCACTTTTGCAAGCGAGGTAACTGGCTATTTTATTTTTTAAAGTTAACGTTACTCGGTGATTGGAAGTGGGATCCAGAAAAGACCCTCAACGACTCTGAGGCTGGCGAGCAAACAGGTGCGGGTACCCACGGAACCGACTGGGCTCACTGCTTTCTCTCCCACCCTGGTGTTTGAGGGTTAATTTTCTCCTCGATTTCGAGCCAGACGCTCTCCAGGCCTTCTTGGGGATGTGTTTTAAGGCCTTGGGTTTTCTTTTCTAGGATAACTCATTTGGTCTTCAGTCTGACTGCTTTTTGGGGCCAGACCATTCCTGTCAGAACTGCTGGCCTTCGGTCAGACTTCGGTTTGGAACTGGACTGTTCCTGTAAGAACTAAGCTGGCCTTTGCCCTGATTCCTTCTGGAACCAGGCAATTTCTGTTGCACTCCCCTGTTTAGGAACTTTTGTCTTTGCTGTAGAGAAGAACCTGTAAGAAATGGGATTCCAGCCATCAAAATGCTTTGATGTTGCTGCCCCTGCGACTGGGACTCTGGCCAGTTTTTTCTTAATTTTTTAATGTTTATTTGAGCGGGAGTTGGGGAGGGAGGGGCAGTGAGAGAGGGAGGCACAGAATCGGAGTCAAGCTCCAGCCTCAGAGCTGTAGAGCCAGTCTCGGGGCTTGAACCCAGGAATGATGAGATCATGAACTGGGCCCAAGTCAGACGCTTAACCAATTGAGCCACCCAGGCCCCCCTGGCCGGTTTTGTGTTTAAAAACTATAGCCCATGAGTGTGCGTATTTTATAACCAAGTGGACTGATTTAGCCAATTAGAACTTCAATGGCCATTAAGGGGAATTTTGATCTCCCCAAGCTTGTTTTACTCAAGATTAAATTAGAAAGCCATGACTCCAAAACAAACCAAAACCTGAACGGGATCTCCATTTTAATATTTGTTTATTTATTTGTGACAGAGTGCAAGTGCAGGAGGGACAGCGAGAGGAGGGCAGAAGCTCTGAAGCAGGCTCTGCACTGACAAGCTGACAGCAGCCAGCCCCATGTGGGGCTTGAACTCACAAGCTGTGAGATCATGACCTGAGCCCAAGTCCCCCGCTCAACAGACTGAGCCACCCAGGTGCTCCTGGGCTGCTATTTTAAAAGGGTACCTTGAGGCTTCCGCATGGGTTGAGGATTCTAAGCTTGCCTCTGCAAAGTACTATTTCTAAATTAACTGAGGCAAACAGTTGAAAAGAGTCAAAATGGTTTCTGAGGCCTTTTTCTCCTCTCCCATCTTCTTTGTCTGCAAACAGGGGGCAGCCACCTGGGTTCAGGACCCCGATCCCTGTGCCATTTTTCTGTCTTTGCCGAACTTCCCATTTCCTCCCTTCCCCCCCCTCCCCACTTGCTCCTCTCCTGGACCTAGGAAAACCTGCCTCTTTAAAATTCAGTCTGCTAAGGATCTAAACAAAACTCAAGTTTCTTATGTTACCTGGACTAAGGCTGAATTGTGAACCATATTTCATGAGTTTCCTATAGTAACAGACGACTCCCATAGGTTTGCTGAAGAATTTAGCATAGTTATTCAGACTTACCAATCTGGTTTCTCAGATTTATATCAATTAGCCCGCATGCTTGCTGGTGAGGACTAGGCCAAACATTGGATGAAACTGGTCAGAAGGGAACATTCTGAAGGGAATTTAGAGAGGCAAACTCCTAACTTTTTTTTTTTGTAAGTAATCTCTACTCCCAATGTGGGGCTCAAATTTACGACCTCAAGATCAAGAGTCGCATGCCAGCCAGGCACCCCCAAACCCCTAAGTTTTGACAAGATGCTGCATCATGGGCTGGAAAGCTCCCCCAAGCAGTTGCAGTAGCTTTTCCCCTGCCTGCTGATTGGAACAAAATTCAGGCTTGCACACAAAAGCCTGATGAGTTTGTTCATGACTGTTATAATCAATCCAAACTGTCTTTTTAAAGAATATTCTGGTCTTTAGGGCACCTGGTGGCTCAGTTGGTTAAGCGTCCGACTTCGGCTCAGGTTGTGATCTCGCGGTCCGTGAGTTTGAGCCCCGCGTCAGGCTCTTTGCTGACAGCTCAAAGCCTGGAGCCTGCTTCAGACTCTGTGTCTCCCTGTCTCTCTGCCCCTCTCCCACTCGTGCGCTCTCTGTCTCTCTCAAAAATAAATGTGTGTGTGTGTACAAGCCTGAATATATACACATGTATAGCATTTAACTCGATGTTTATGAACAGGTTGAATGGGGATCTTTCCCTTTAGCTGAAGGGACCCCAGGATGTTTCTCTTTTAGCTAAAACAACCCCTCCAGATTTAGTTAATTTGTCAAACCTGCTCACTTGCATCCTAGATGAGTCACCTAACAGAAAGACTGCTCAAATTCTCAATTTTCAACTCCAGCAAGTAAAGTCTCCTAAACAAAGTTCAAATCCTGGAGTTTCTGCTGTTATTGCAAAGAGCCAGGGCATTGGAACGAGCAGACTGTTACAAACTGAAGTGCTCCAGGCGCCCGCGGCCCTCTAGGCCATCCTTCCAGTGTCCTCCTAATTCCCAGTCGTGGGGTTCCGAGGAACTACAGGTGCTCTTCCTAATCCTCACTCTTCATCTGCTCAGAGAAGCTACTCTCTAGGTTGGGCATGAATCTCTCTCTGTCGATACTGACACCAGAGCTATGCTCTCTGTGCTAAACCCCATTGCTGTAAAGCAGCCCCTGCCTGGAGTACCAGAACAGTTACGGTGGGGGCCTGCAATGAACCTTGAGAGGCCCCTGTCTCTGAACCTACTCCCCTTTGGCCTAAGTCCTTTGAGAGATCCACGCTTTTTCTCCTTAGTTCCTCTGACCCTACTCGTTTATTGGGCTGAGATTTCTTGGAAAAGTAGCATGCCTGAATTCCTTTCTCCCAAAAGGGGGAAATAATTCTAGATTTTGACAGTAGTAATCAAAATAGCCAACCAGGGAAATTAAATGACACTTGGACATCTTCTATTCATTTTTGTTGGATCAACTACCTTCCTCTTTATGGCCAAAATCCTCGCCTGATATTGGCAGATTCCGAATATATCCCTCACAATGTCTTCCCATAATTAATCAATGCACTGTCAGTAAAAAAGCCCTTCAAGGCATCAAGCCCATAATAGAAGATTGCAAGTGTTAGGACCTCATTATCTCCTGCACTGGTCCCTGCGTTACCTCTACCGTACCTATGAGAAAGCTCAATGACTGACGATGGAGGTTGTCCAGGACCTCTGAGCAATAAATAACATCATCCCTCGGCACCCTGTTATTCCCAACCCCCATCCATTAGGAACATCCATTTGCATTGAATTTTCACTGTAATTGACCTATGCAGTGCCTTTTTTTAGTATTCCAGTTGATCAGGAGAGTCAATATCTTTTTGCTTTAACTTGCTGACAGGTTACCTTTTGAATCCCATGACAATTTACAGGAAACTCCTTAAACATATGCAGATTTTTCATGGTTTACTGGTGGTTTTTATTTAAAGAATAAAAATGGAAAAATGTCATGCTGGGTATGCTACTGCAGTGCCTTTTGAAGTCATTGAAACAGCACCTTTACATTTACAATTCAGCCCAAGAGACTGGATTATATACACACCACTACTTGAACTTGTACTTTAGTCAAAGGTAAAACCACAGACATTTATACCAATAGTTGGTATGCCTTTGGGGCAGCTCATGACTTTGGAATGTTATGGAAACAATGAGGTGTCCTTCCCTCCAATGGGAATAAATTTAAAATGGCTCCTATGTCTAAAATATGTTAGGTGCCATGCTTTTGTCTACTGCTCTGGCCACTAAAGTTCCTGGGCATTCCAGACTTAACTCCCAGGAGGCCACGGTAATCCACCTCACTGATATTTCTGCCAAGAATGTTGCTCTCAAGGAAACCAACAGCTAGATCTCTGTCATGGTTCAGAGGGATGCTCTCTCAAATGATAATTTGGAAAAATTGACAAGAGATACCCAACAATGGGGTTAGTCACATGTACTGAGAGACTCAGTTGGCAAACTTTGTAGAGACCCTCCAAATACCTTGGCCTAAAACATTACCGTTGGTCTTCTAAATCTCACATCTATTCTTTGGGAACTCCTAGACTCTCAGCCTTTGAGATAATTACAGGATGTCCAATACACTTGGTCCCTGCTTCCTTTGGCCCATAGTTGATAAAAGGAAATAGACTTCAAGCGTGTAAAGGCTAATTGCTTCTATTAAAAATAACCATGCTTTGTCAGAGTAATCTACTGGGAGGCCATGACCTTAAGTATCCCATCCAGTAACCTGGAGATTTCATCTATTGAAAAAGACCCTTCCAGAAAGACTCTTCTGCCTCACTGGAAAGCCTGTTATCAGGAACTGCTAACTAAACTTTGTGCTGGGGAATAGACTCTTAGATTCATGTGACTTAACTAAAGAAAACAGCAAATCCTGGCTGGACCTGCCCAGCATCTGGTGACCCGAAAGTAAAGAATTCCTGGCATTGAAGCAGATGACCTCTCCTGAGACACTTTCTGAAGATGTCTGGGCCAGACCTGTACACCTTTTTCTCACTGTTGCTTTTTCTCTTTCGTAGAAAGACAATGCTCCTGTCTACATTTCCCAAGCCCTTGTGAGAGGAAGGAACCTCTTTTGTTTGTGGCCTTTTGGAAGTAGCCTCATCACGATCCCAGGACAAATTAACTTTCCATTTGCTTCTTCTGAAGGGTTAGAAGTTTCCAAATTCAGGGGCGCCTGGGTGGCTCAGTCGGTTAAGCGTCCAACTCTTGACTTCAGCTGAGGTCATGATCTCACAGTTCGTGGGTTTGAGCCCTACATCGGGCTCTGCACTGATGGCTCAGAGCCCGCTTGGGATTCTCTGTCTTCCTCTCTCTCTCTGCCTCTACCCCGCTTTCACATTCTCTCTCTCCCTCCAAATAAATAAACTTAAAAATTAAAAAAAAAAAAAAAACCACAAAAAACAAGAAGTTTCCAAATTCACAAAAGTCTTCTTTAATCTGAACTATTCACTGGCTTTGAATTCTTCTCCAGACTGATGTTCTCTGAATTTACAAACTTTCAGGCTGTATTACCAATAACACACTTCAGTGCAAACCCTTCTTTTGAGCTAACCACATGGCATTAAAATGTCTTTGAAGTTGTGCTGTCTTGGAAAAAGTTTATCAGCTATCATTTCATGTTTATACCTAGCTGTATCTTCCCAAATGTACTCACTTAATCCTTTCAGTACGCTCTTGCAGGATTCACTATTTTGCTTTCATGGTCGCTTTCAGTAGAGATTCCCAGACGGCACACATGACTTCAGGTTTGCTTTCATAGGAAAACCTTTCTCCCCTAAGTCAGAGTAAGTGCCAATAAATATTTCAGTTGGCTACTTGCAGACCTAGAGGCCTAGTTTAGAACCGTCATACAATTTGGAATTGCTGTTACTTCTGTCTCCTATAATTATTTTAACGTTTGTATTTTGTTGCCTGTCGAACTTCTTAAGAATGTATCCGATAAGGTGATGCTGGCTCAAGGCCTTGAGATTTCCAACAGTTACGACCTTAGGAAGATTTTAGGTGGGATAACCTGAGAGTTTCTCCCTCCTAACCTTCCTTGTTAACTCAGATGTGGCCTTAAGTGCTTTCTAGCTGCTACGCACTTTCCCTCTTGGTGTAGGACAGGCCACCCAGGAGAGGTCCCTCCTGGGACTGCGGGACAAAACCACTACATATGGAAAACCTGACTCTTAATCAGCAATGCTTTATTTGTTTTTTAAAAAGGTTTTATTGTTTTGAGAGAGCACAAGCAGGGGAGGGGCAGAGAGAGAGGGAGGGAGGATCCAAAGTGGGCTCTGCGCTGACAGCAGCTAGCCCCATGTGGGGCTTGAGCTCATGAACCACGAGATCATGACCTGAGCCGAAATCGGACGCTCAACTGATTGAGCCGCCAGGTGCCCGACAATCAGCAATCCTTTTAAAGAAAGAGCTTGATCAAAAGGGGGGAAATGTGACAGTTAATAAAGGAAATCTCATTCAGAATGGAGTCAGGAGGCCAGCAGGGGAAGCTTCCATGCGCTACCACTCATGGTCAGTAGCAAACCCAACAGGAAGACACAGACCTTGCATATGGATACTGCTTTACCATCCCAGCAGGAGGAAGAAAGTCTTTACTCCTTCCTTGGCAACATCCCAGCCAATGCTATCTGTCACAACTCAGCCAATGAGAAGCCATTATATACTTCAAACTCCCAGTTTACTCCAATGGACTTTTTGTTTATAACAGCTTTTCCAACTCCCCCCTTTCCTCTGTAAAAGAGCATCCCCCTCCTTTGTTTGGCAGACTTGCCTATGGTTCTGCTTGCTTTTCCTGGATTATATTCTTTGCTGGTCCCAAATGAAACTACTTTGCTGGTAATACAACTGGTGGTATTTTTTTTTAAGTTTTTAAAAAACGTTTTTATTTTTGAGAGAGGGAGAGAGAGAGTGTGTGTGTGAGGAGGGGAGGGACAGAGAGAGAGAGAGGATCCGAGGTGAGCTCTGCACTGACAGCAGAGAGCCCCGTGCAGGGCTCAGACTCACGAACTATGAGATCATGACCTGAGTTGAAGTCGGTCACCCAATCAACTGAGCCACCCAGGCGCCCCTTAGCAGTATTAGTTTTTAAGGTTAACACCCCTCCGGAGGGTGAGGGAATGAGGAGAGGATGGGAGGATCAGTAGAGGCCTTGGGGATAGAAAAGGAGGCTATTAAGGCAAGGGCAGAAGACAGGAGGCAATGGGGTGAGGGAGTGGTCTGTGATCAGTGGCAGATGCGATCATCTTGCCATCAGTAGATTCAGTGAGGACACAGCCCTTCCACAGGGCTTGCAAGGTAGGCAACCCAAGGACCTGTGTGCATGGGTGACACCCAGTGTTCACCACCTTGTGTGAACTTCCCCATTCACCAAGGTGCCTTGGGGAGGACAGTAACTCAGAGACCGAAAGGAGGATTTTGAGTTCCTATTAATTGGCCAATTTTACTTTGTGTCGTTTTTCCTTATAATCAGTGGGGTGCAGGCTCACAAACAAGAATAAATCAGTCATTCAAAGCAAACAAGCAAGACGACGTTTCTCTTCATAAGTTAGTGTGTTAAATCTTGGCTTTGTTGAAGTGTAACTGACCTAAAATAAGTGGCATAAATTTAAACTTGTAAGCTTTTAAAAAAAAAAAAAATGTTGATTTGTTTTTCAGAGAGAGCATGAGCAGGGGAGGGGCAGAGAGAGGGGGAACAGAGGATCTGAAACAGGCTCCTCAGTGACAGTGGTGAGCCCGATGCGGGACTCAAACTCATGAACCACGAGATCATGACCTGAGCTGCAGTCAGATGCTCAACTGAGTGAGCCACTCAGGCACCCCTCAATTTGCAAGTTTTAAGGGAAGTATACATCTGTGAAACAATCACCACCATCAAGACCATGAACATAGTCGTCATTCCTGCCCCTTGGCTGTCCCTCCCTTCTACCCCACCCCTCCCTCCTCCATTTTCAGGCAACTGCTGATACGCTTTCTGCCACCATGGATTAGTTTCCATTTTCTAGAATTCTGTGTAAATGGAATAGCACAGTATGTACTCTTTTTCTCCTGGCTCCTTATATTCAACATAATTATTTTGCTTTATCCATGTTGTTTCTTGTATCAGCGGTCCATTCCTTTTTTTTAATTGCTGAATGGGATTCTATTGTATGGGTTCGCCACGATTTGCTTATCCATTCATCTGCGGTTGGCCATTTGGGCTGTTTCCAGCTTTTGGTTATTACGAACAAAGCGGTGTGAGAGTCCCAGTTGGTACAACTGGAAGAAGGGGTACGCTTCTTCACCAACACTTGATATGGTGAGCCTTTTTTCATTTTATCCATTCTCATAGCTGTGTAGTGATATGTTACGGTGTTTTACGTTTGCATTTCCCTAATGACTAATGATGTTGAGCATCTTCTCATGATCTTGCCATCTGGCTATCTTCTTTGGTGAAGTGTGTGCTCAAATCTTTTGACTGTTTTGGTTTTTTTTTGGATTTTTTGTTTTAAGTTTTAAGTAGACTTACATTTTGACTCTTTCATATAATAAAAAGAGAATCAGGACTTGTGAACAAATAGTGAACAATCATATGAAACAACTTAATATAGCACAGTGGTTAAGAATTCACTGGAGACAGACTAAATCTAATGAAATCTAAGTTCCAACATTTACTAGCTGTGTTGATCTTGGACAAGATCTGACCTTTTTTCCTCACCTATAAAATTGGGTAGGAATAGTTACCATCTCATAGCATCGCTCTGAGGATTAAATGAGATATGTGGAGAAGGAGAGTGTCCATGGCTTAAAAAACAAATTTAAAAAATGGCTCCTGTGTAATTGAATGAGTCAGTTACACACTTGAATGTATTTTCCTTGGAATAGGACCGGAGAGAGATTGGAGAATGATGATGCAACCAGGCAAGTATCCCAGTCCAGGGTTTGATCTTTTGAATGGAGTAGTAAGGGTCAAAGTCATTTAAAGGAAGGATGGTTAAAGTTCCAGCAGAGAAGTACAAGCAATGCTTTGGAACATCTGGAGAAGAGTGATAATAGAGGCTAAGTACAAGCAAAAATTACGAGGGATGATGATTATGACTCATGCCTAAGATTAGGTAATGGGGCAAATATGTCTGAAACTTTGCACAGGGCTATGGAAAGAGATCTCAACCTAGCTTTCACTAGCTTTGGGGTGCCTATGAAATAAAAAGATTAGACCACATAATCTCTAGGGTTTTATTTGGGTCTAGCAGCCTGTGGAATTTCCAATCTAACATGAGACTGGGCGTGGGAAGAAGGGGGAGATTGTGATCCCTGAAAATTTTAGATGGTTGAAATAAAAAAGAAATCTCAAAGTTATCAGAGTATAACTGGTTCCTTACAGAGCCACTTGGGGCTGATGGAAGCAAGAGTGGCCAATGGGACACTTTCCCAGAATCTCTGCTCTCAGTGAACATTGCATGTCGTATTGGCATTTTATAATGCCTGAGTCTCTCAGTTGGTAGAGCATCTGATTCTTGATTTTGGCTCAGGTCATGCTCTCAGGATTCATGAGTTTGAGCTTCGTGTCCTTCTCTCTCCCTCTCTCTGCCCCACCACTGTGCTTTTGTGTGCATTCTCTCTCTCTCAAAATAAATAAACTTTAAAAGATAAAATGAGATTTGCAAGGAATAGGAGGGAAAAAAACACAAATAACAACGGATGGATGGTTAAGTGTCCAAAGTCAGGATGTTCAACCATTGGACTTAACTTCTCTGAAGATTATTGTGAAATAGTATATTTTATCACTTTTTAGGTATGGTTAAAAAAACAAACCTTAAGTCAGTCTGTTACTGCTATGACATATATTTCAAGGCTTTAGTCTCCCAATTAGTCAGGGATGAAAACACATTTAAACCTTTGCCCAAGAAAAACAAAACTGACGTGTTCAAATAATGTCAAAATTCCTTCAAAAGACAATAGATTAACTTGGAGTTATTTGAACTATCTTGGCCTCTGACATCTGTACAAGTAGATAATTGAAAGTCTACTGTACATATTTAAAAAATGCAACTATTTCTGAAAGTTTGTTTTATATTGGTTACAATTTTAGGAGAGGAGAACTCATACCAGGTTTCATCCATTCATTCAAGACATTTATGGACACCCATCATGGCATGCACTCTACAAGGTACTTGTATACATTTTATATATTTTATACATTTTCTTATTTAGTTGCAACAATTGTGTACTTGGGAAAAAGAAACTATTTAGAGAAGTTAAAACTCGTCAACTGCTTACTGTTAGTTAAGAGGTGTAGCCCTCTGGGAATCTGGAATCTAGTGGGGTAGGCAGGTATCAAACTGAAAAAAGGTAAGTACCATCATAGACCTCTACTGGCCCCGTGTGGCTCCTTGAGGAAGCCCTGAGAAGGGCTTTAGAATTTTGGCAGGTAAGTATTGGTCTGTGAGAAGGCGTGGAGGCAGAAGAGAAATTCAAAGTAGAGGAGAAAAGTTCCACCGAGGCACAATGGCCGAGAATACCTGGTGTGGTCATGGAATGGCAAGCGTTGCTGTAATGGGGGGGGTGGCAGGGGGAAGGGACAGAGAAGGTTCGCACTAGACAGGCTTGTAGGCAAGACGACATATTGTTGCCAGGTGAGCTGGGGAGATCTCTGGGCCCTGAAGCTCCCTCGCCCATCCTGTCTCCCCTTAGTCTCATCACAAGAAAAGAATTCAAGGAGGACCAGACATCGGTTGAGCAGTGCAAATGAAGAGTGTACTAGGGAGAGTCCACTCTTGAGAGGTGAGACCAGGCGAGCTCAACGGACAGCCGTGCCCTGGGTTCGGGTTGCTACCTTTTATTGACAGGTGTTAACTCGGGGCAGGAAGATTTATTACTTGGGGAGAGGATTTGGGGGGGAGCAGAGTTTCCTGCCATTTCTCCCTTACTTGGCCAGAGTCTCCTGCCTTCTAGCTGTAGGAGTTAACGAGGAACCAGCGAGGGATTTTGACCAGGAGAATAGCTGGTACAGGGCTGTGTTTTAATACTTCCGGTAGTCTTCAACTAACGTATGGTAGTCTGGGTAGAAGGAGGAGGCAGGAAGTCTGCTGGAAGCTCTTCTGGTCAAGCTGGCAGAAGCTGAGGAGGACTTGCCAAAGGAAAGGGAGCATTTTACTCCCCACCCCAAGGGTTCTCTTGTGAGTTCTCTTCTGTGTTTATTCCTTGGAAAACAAGGTACAGTTCCCTAACTGATGGGAAGAAGATTTTTGTTTGTTTACTTTGTTCTTTGGCAAGTAAAAAGGGAGCTTTTTGTGTGTCTTTTTTATTCAGGTTCTGGGTCATGAGGAATGGAAGTAGAATACGAGTGGTCAGTAAGGCATCTGGAAAGGATGGAATCCGTAGAATTTGATTGGATGGGGAGACTTCATGATGACTCCCAAATTTTAAACATCAGTGGCGAGGAAAATGGGGGTTTCCCTGTGGGAACTAAGACAGTGATTTGAGGAGAAGGACAGTATGCTTAAACGGGCCCAGTGGGAACTTGCAGTAGGCTCTTCGTGCAGAAATATCCAGAAGCTGTTGAAAAGCCAGAGCTGGTATTAATAAAAAAAGAAAAAAAAAAAAGTAGGGGCTGGAGATAATGCAGTTGGCTGTTGTCTGCGTGCAGATAAAGTGGCGAGTGGTGAATGTCTGTGCGGAGGGATAACACGGTGGCAATGGACAAGATGGCCCAGGGCAGAACTTTGAGAAACCAGAGCAGGAGAAGGAGGAGGGGACCCATCTAGGGAGAAAGAGAGGACCCGAGGTGAGAGAAGTAGAACATACTGAGGTGTTGAGGTAGTGGGAGGGGATGGGAAGTTGGTAAATGCAGGAGGCTGGTGGAGGAGGGGGGAGGAGGATGTAGGCGCAGGGGCTGTGTTTGGTGATAAAGGGTCACTTCCTCTGGGCAGTCTCTTTGTCCCACTCCAGGCCATCCAGGACTGTCTTCCTCTTCCCCAGGCTTGGCCTGCGCCTCGGTGACAGGTTGGCCACCAGTGTTTGCTTGTGTGTCCGTTTGCCCTTTAGATCAAATGCTCTCAAAGAGCAAGGTCTGTGTAGAGTTGTCTACGCGGTGAGTATAGGACGAAGGCTCAGGAAATTAAGGCCACTCCCTGAGAGCAGTTTCAGGAGCGCATTGAGAAGGAAAGTCAAAGTGTAGGGTGTTCGGAAACAGGAAGATGGTAAGAAATGAAAGAAACGTCTGATTTAGAAGACAGGGCAGGCAGGCAGTTATGAGCAAAGAGGAGAGAGAAAGCAAATCACCAAGAAAGAAACAGAATAAAATGTCTAATTCTAGAGTAGGAGAGAGTTGCCTATGTTTCTAAACTGTGGCGTGAGCCAGTGGAAGGGAGTGGATAAGGATGCAACAAGAGACCATGGTCATGCCAGTAATGCCACATGGAGTGATTTGGAGAGGGACCGGTAAATGCAGGGGAGAGATGAACCTCTGGCAGAGGGCAGGGGTGGGTGAAAGTGCAGAGAAACCTAGCTGTCAGAGGTGGGCTATGAGGTGAGGGGTCATAATGAACTGTGAGGAAGGAACCTATGGCCTCATGAAAACATACTCCGGCCTTGAAGTTCTAATACCGCCCTTTATCGGCCACGTGGACTGTGACTTAACATTTTTTCCGAGCCTCAACCTTCCTGTAGGTAAAATGGGGGTACTAGCTTCCAGCTCCAAAAATCAGATGTTGTCGTCCCACTTACTGGCAAGTGCTTTCTTGGCTTGTTGTTTGCTTGGGTTTTAAATTTATTTGGGGAGGTTTCCCTTAGACGGTAGAGACACTGGAAGGCGGTCTGGAGGTGATCAGCAAAGCAGGAGGCTGGCTTTCTGAGCATGGAGCGACACAAAGATGCCATAAGCCCGAGGGCTCAGGAGATTTTCTGGGGGCTGGGCACAGGATAGGAAGAAAGACTCAACGTGAATAAGAGGATTTGCAAACATCTGCGAACACCCGGGGGAAGATTAGAGGGCAAGGATGCCCCTTCCTGGAGCCATCAGGCCCCTTGGCTGAAGAGAAGGTGTTAGGGAGATCGTGCCCACAGCTGACGGGCTCTCACAGGTGAGGGTAATAAGAGAGGCAGGCGCCCACCTGGGACCGGTGCAGCCTTTGGCATTTGGGCGGGAGGCCCCATTAATTTCCACGCAGCTGCAACGAAGGGTCCATCCAAAGATTAGCAAGGCCTGGCAGGCGCTGCGCGAACCCCGTGGGTGCGCTCGGGCCGCCGCCAGGCCCGCCCAAGCTCGCGCGCGTACCGCGCCCCGGCCAGGCACTCGCGGGACAGCGCGCTCTAGCCACTGCGGGAACTTCAGGAACTTGACTTTCATCTTTGGCCCAAAGCAAGACCTTAGGGTTTGGTGGTTTTTTTTTTTTTTTTTTTTTTTTTGTAAATTGCTGAGTGTGGCGAGGCCCCGCCTTTCCGGGCCGGGCTTTGGCCGCCGGGCCGCCCCTCCCGGGCGGGCGCGCCTTCCCTGACCGCGCTGGAGGGCCTGGCGGCGGCCCGTGACACCCATGGCGCTGCCCGCCTGGCTGCAGCCCAGGTAGGGCGCTCGGCCGCGGCGGGAGGCGAGGAGGGCGGGGGAAGGGGCCCCAGGGGCGGGGTTCCATCCCCCCGCGTCCCCCCGGCAGCGCGGCGCTGCGCGGCCCAGCGCCCCGCACGCCCTGGAGCTCTGGACGGGCATTAGCTGGTTGGGTGCTTTCTTCTCTCCCCCCTCCGCCCACCCGGAGTCCTTTCCTTACTTTCTCAGACCCAGCGTTGCGGGGAGGTTTTTAGGTCTACCTGCTGCAGAAACACCTATCGCACGTGTAGATTCCAGGGCCCAGTTCCGGAGAAACTGGTTCAGTGGTACTGGGGGTAGAGCCTGGGGAATGTGAGTGTTTACCCAACACTCCAGGTGATTCTTTTGCAGCTTCAAGAAGGGATCCTTCTTCCCCACCCCCTCCTCATCTGTTGGATGCCTGTCGGCAAGCTACACTGTATATGCTTCCCAGCCTATTTGCTCTCTTTCTCAGAGATTTCACACCTCCGACGAGGAGAGATCCTTGTCTATACAGGCAGGGCCACTCCCATCACCCTTCTGAACCCCCGGGCACACTTCAAACAATGCTCTGCCTAACTACCTCAAACTGTATCTGTCAATCATCCCTTAGTCATCTCCCCAGCAACCCATTTTTAAACTCAGCTTGACTTCCCTTTTCTGGCCGGAGCCACTAAACTGCTTTCTATGTGTGTCTGGCGAAGGGAACGATCTGCCCTTGCAGATACAATAGGCAGTAGCGGGGTGCTGACCCCCATCACGTAATACATTCAAAAGTCGGGTATGGCCAACTACTGAATGATCCGCCCTTTGGAAATGCCACCATCACCACTCCCCCTCTCGTAACCCTAAACCAGTCATCTCAGGTTTTGCACTGAGCAGGCCCAGCTACAGCAACACGTGGGGCACACCAAGCCCTCACCATCCTTTTTTTTTTTTCCTCCTCTCCCCCAAATATTCAGAGCCATCTTTGCAACACTTCCTTTTATTCCTTCGTGAGAGCAAGGTTAGAACTTCCTCAAAGCTAAAGTGAATTTTGAAACAGAACCATATTTGGCTTTAAGCAAACCAAAGACACTCCTTTTAGCAGATAATGCATGCTATGGGGCGGTTCACAATCTGCTGTGCATTACAGAGGCAACTAAATTAAAGACTGCTCTGGAATAGTTTTCTTTTGCTCAGGTGGGCCAATAGGCTAGTTAAGAAATGTGTGTATAATGCTGAAAGGATGATGAAGGAAGTGTTTAATGGTATTTTCCTGTATCTATAGGTATAGAAAGAACACCTATCTTTTCATCTACTACCTAATCCAGTTCTGTGGCCACTCATGGATATTTACCAATATGACAGTCCGATTCTTTTCATTTGGAGAAGGTAAAACTCCAAAACAGTTTTGGATTTTTAACTTTGAATCCTTGTTTTCACCCAGTCCTTCTTATATTAATATTTTAACTTCTGTGAACTTCACCTAATAGCCTTCACTGCTCTGAAATTTAGTAACCACATTTTTCAGTAACCTTGCTTCCTATTGCAGAAACCAAGCCTTTTTGGAGAAGGGGGCAGGTAAGATGAGGGAAAGGGATTTGGCTTCCCTCTGACTAGGCAATTCACCCTGAAAACACAGACATGCCATTGGGGCATGCCATTTCACTCTTCCTTTTTGGTTCCGCAGCAAACCTTAGTGGATTTGAGGGGGCTTGAGGAAATCTATAAATTCCAGTATAACATTTTGTGCAGGGAAATCAGGAATTCACCAAATTCTTCCCTTGTTTTCTTATCCCCCAGGTTTAAGGTAACTGGAGACTACTAATAAGTGAGAGACAAACTTTACAGTCACCAGGGTTCTCTTTGGTCCCCTTCAGGAGTAATGTGTCCCTAAATAAATGACACATCTTCTAGATGACTCGCCATCTATATGGGAGTTGGTATTAATGGTTTAAGTTGTAAGTTTCCTCCAGTTTTCTCAAAAGTAAAGGTTTTGACTAGCGCTTCAATTTGTAAAAAATGAATCACTAAGTGGCTGTCAAAATAACATTCTGTTCACGCTCCATCCCCACGTGGGTAAGTGTCATCACAGTGTACAAATGTTGGGTGACTTGACCGTTTGAGCAACTGCTGGATTCAGCTAAAAGCAAACACCTAGAATATACCCCGGGGAAAGTCCTGCTGTGCTCATCAATTCAGACTTGTGTATCATAAGGAAATTTAATTCTGGGGTTACCAAACCTGTTTTATGTTGCTTTTTTCTTTTTAATTTTTTTTTAATGTTTATTTTTGAGACAGAGACAGAGCATGAGCATGGGAGGGGCAGAGAGAGAGGGAGACACAGAATCCGAAGCAGGCTCCAGGCTCTGAGCTGCCAGCACAGAGCCCGATGCGGGGCTCGAACTCATGAGCCGCAAGATCATGACCTGAGCCAAAGTCGGACGCTCACCCGATGGAGCCACCCAGGCACCCCGATGTTGCCGTTTTCTTACTGTAAATCTGTAGTTAAAGTCTTGCCTTCAGCGGCCTCCAAAGATACAGCCTAAGGCTTGAATTTCATCTATGAATGTTGGGAGTCTTCAAGCAGAGGAAAAGCCAAGCAGTGGGCAATGAACTCTTTCTTATCCTGCCTGGCCCTTCCAGTGGGAAAAATTGCTTTAGTCAGCAGTGTGTTTATTTCTTAATTATTATCCTGCTGTTGTAATTATAGAAGCTACTTATTAAAGACACACAACCATTCATATGGAAAGCAGACTGAAAACAACCAAGTGGGGGTTCAGTACAATTCCTGAGTCCGTGTATAAATTATAGTAAGTAGCTTAATAGCAATCTAATCACCTGAATGGTAACACCTGCTACCTTTCCTGTCCCGGAGCTGTGTGACTGATAATGCTGTGTTGTAGCCAGTGCAGGGCAGCGGATGAGAGCATGAGGCTGTCTGCCTCAGCCATCATCTGTGAAATGGGGATGTTGATAATAGTGTTCACCTCATGGAGCCGTTGAGCAGCCCTCAGTGCTCGATAGATTACCGTCATGTGAATGATCACGGGACAGTAAAGGCCCAAAAGTCCTCCCTAGGTGTTTCTTAACACAGCGGGATTTCATTTTAGATTTTAAACCAACAGATTTATCCTATTTAGAGGAAGGGTTGTTTTCCCTCTTATTTCAGTTCTCTCCAAACACAGCAAGGGCTCTCAGCAACTCCAGAAATCCCCACCAGAGGCCCAAGTTCTAACAAAGATCCAGAAAGCACCAACCAAGTATGTATAGGATGCAAACGCTAGATACACGTTATTTAATATCACATTATTAATGCCTTTTCCATAAAGCTTCTCTGAAATATTTTTCTCATCTTTGTCATTTTCTTGTCCATGGAAACATTGTGAATACGCCAGCTTCTTTAATAAGCTTACCTCTAACCTGTTCACATTTGATACAGTCTAGATTCTACCAGGTTGCTTTTATGCAGGAATTGCTTTACAATATAGGGAATAAATACTATAGCTTTGGCCATGATCCTTCTTTTGCAGATTTTTACTTCTGTTTTTGGAAGAGGAACAATTAAGATGTATTATGATATGAAGTGCTTTCTTTGGTTGCATAGTATTCCTTTTTTTTATTTTAGAATGTGTGTGAGCAAGAGCGAGCATGGCAGAGAGAGAGAAGTTTTTTTTAATGTTTTTATTTTTGGAGACAGAATGAGTGCGCATGACCAAGGGAGGGGCAGAGAGAGAGAGAGAGAGAATCTGCAGCAGGCTCCAGGCTCTGAGCTCTCAGCACAGAGCCCGACGTGGGGCTCGAACCACGAATCGCGAGATCGTGACCTGAGCCGAAGTTGGACAAATGACTGAGCCACCCAGATGCCTGAAGAGAGAATCTTCAGCAGACGCCATGCTCAGCGCAAAGCCCGATGCGGGGCTGAATCCCAGAACCCTGGGATCGTGACCTGAGCCGAAATCAAGAGTTCGCGCTCAAGTGACTGAGCCACGCAGGCACCCTGGTTGCATAGTATTCTTAGCAATTTAGTAGCTGTTTAGGAAATTTCTCACCTGTGCAATGATTTTTATTTCAAAGTGCTACATAGGTTTGGGTTATGACCTAGTTTTTACTTACTGTATCTGTGTTTAATTCCCTGACGCAGATTCCATGGTTGACACTTTTTATGCTATCGGTCTTGTGATGCGCGTTTGCCAATCCATTTCCCTCTTGGAGTTGCTGCACATATGTGTCGGCATTGAACTAAACCATCTCCTTCCTAGGTTTCTGCAGGTAGGTGGTGGTTTTATTTATTTATTTTTTAGCCATGTTATTGACTGTAATCTCTATGCTGTACTTTTCATTCCTGTGACTTATTTGATAACCGGAAGTTTGAACCTCTTAATCTTCTGTATTTATTTCACCCATCCCCCCAACCAGCTCTCCTCTAGTAGCCATCAGTTAGCTCTCTGTATTTTAGAGTCTGTTTGGGGTTGGTTTTGTTTTGTTTTTTTTTTTTTTGGTTCATTTGTTTTTTAGGTGCCGTCTGTAAGTCAAATGATGTGGTATTGTGTTTCTCTCTCTGACTGACTTAGAATAATACCCACTAGCTCCATCCATGGTCTTGCAAATGGCAAGATCTCATTCTTTTTCATGGCTACTATTCCTGTGTGTGTGTGTGTGTGTGTGTGTGTGTGGTGTGGACCACATTTTCTTTATCCATTTGTCTATGGATGGACACTTGGATTGCTTTCATATCTTAACTATTGGAAATAATGCTGCAATAAACATAGGGGTGCATATATGTTTCAAATTAGTGTTTTTGTTTTCTTTGGGTAAATACCCAGTAGTGGAGTTACTGAGTCATATGTTATTTCTAGTTTCAATTTTTTAAGGAACCTCCATACTGTTTTCCATCGTGGCTGCACTAATTTATATTCCCAGCAACCGTTCCCCTTTCTCCACATCCTTGCCCACACGTGTTATTTCTTGTCTCTTTGACTCTAGCCATTCTGCCAGGTGTGAGGTGGTTTAAGAAAGAGGTCCAGTTTCATTCTTTTGCATGCAGCTGTCTCATTTTCTCAACACCATTTTTTGAAGAGACTGTCTTTTCCCCATTGGATACCCTTGCCTCCTTTGTCTACGATTAATTGACCATATAATCATGGGTTTATTTCTGGGCTCCCTATTCTGTTCCACTGCCGGGTGTGTCTGTTTTGGTTCCAGTTCCATACTGTTTTGATTACTCCAGCTTTGTTGTATATCTTGAAATCTGAGATTGTAATACCTCCACTGTGTTGTTCTTCCTCAAGACTACTTTGTCTGTTCGAGGTCTTTTGTGGTTCCATACAAATTTTAGGATTACTGTTTCTGGTTCTGTGAAAATGCTCATGGTAGTTTATAGGGTTTGCGCTGAATCTGTGCTTTGGGTAGTTGGGACATTTTAATGATACTGATTCTTCCAATCCATGAGCATGGTTCTGCAGGGTGGTTTTAATCACATTATCAGTCTTACAGAATCTGTTTTATACTTTGTACTGTTTCCGCCTCCCTTGACTTAAAGCTAGCAGTTAAAAAGCAAACCCCTGCAAACTTGCAACCCAAGTCACTAATACGAATTCTATAAAAAAAACCCAACAAAACAAAACAGAACAAAAACCCCCACCTCATGCTAAGACCCTACGTGGTTAGAAGAGCCATTTGGAAACATTCAGGACAATGACGCTGTTGGTCTGTGCAACCCTTTAGTGATCCTGTCTTAGGGACAGATTTCCCAGCCACTTCCCATGCTCACTGTGCCACCACCCTGGGCAGTGTAGGACAGAGGAGAGTCCTAGGATTGGAGTCATTCAGACTTGGGTTGACACCTGGTTCCTCTGCCTTTCATTGTGGGATCATATCCACAGTCATTGAGCTGTTGAAAAAGACACCACACAAAATATCTGGCAAAGCGTAAATGATCCAAACAGAAAAAACAAGTGTCCTTCATCCATATCAAAAGAATAGAATACTTAGCCCTTTCTTGTTCTTTCTGCCACTTTTACTGAATACAAATGGAAAGGAGAGATATATGTTTATCTAGTATAGCATCTAATCATAGACTTGGGAATCCTACAGACCTGGATTCAAATCCCACTTCTAGCTCTTACTAGTTGTTATAATTTGTTTTTTCTTATGCCAAGTTTTTATTTAACTTCCAGTTAGCTAACATATAGTGTAATAGTAGTTTCAGGAGTAGAAACTAGTCGTATGGATTTAAACAGAAATTGTTGGGGCGCCTGGGTGGCTCAGTCGGTTAAGTGTCCAACTTCGGCTCGGGTCATGATCTCACAGTTCGTGGGCTCGAGCCCTGCGTCGGGCTCTGTGCTGACAGCTCAGAGCCTGGAGCCTGCTTTGGATTCTGTGTCTCCCTCTCACTGCCCCTCCCCCCGCTCGCACTCTGTCTCTCTCTCTCTCAAAAACAAACAAACAAAAAACATAAAAATTGTTCTGAACCAATTGTTGAGAACCAATTGTTCTGAATCATTTTCTCAAGTGATGTGAAAGTAACTTGTATCTCTTGGAGTAATGGAAAAAAACAGGTGAGATAATTTCCTAGCACTTAGAATAGAATATCTGGGAGCTATTGCCATTTGTTCAGCTATTTTTTGTTTCCTCTACTGTATCTTTAGCTCTAGATGGCCAGGTTCCTTTTTAAAGGCCGGTGGAAGGGAAGGTGAGAAATTCACGGGTGGAGATCCAGTATAGGAAATTATTGCTGGTAAGGTGAGAGAGAGAAAAAAAAATACCATGAAAGCTTAAAAGATGGAAATAGGACTGTAATCCTAAAGAGGCTGTTAAGAACTCAGCATTATAAGTTTATGGGAGATTTTAAATTTTACTTATTAAATAAAAGTAGAGAAATAGTGTTCATTAAGATGAAGACATTTTAAGTGTTGAAATATCAAATGTAAAATAAAAGTCAGGATAATATTTAGAGCCTTGACTCCTAATAACAGAGTAGGCAGCTAGCCAAGACCTAGATGGACTTCCCTTAAATGTATTTCCTTACAAAATAAAAGGGAGTACATGTCTGTCCCAAAAGCAGCATATTTGGGAACAAGAGTGATTGATGTTTATTATACGTTAACTAACACAATGTTTATAGTTCCAACATTCCATCATGCTATTTTTAGAGAACAGAATTAACCATCCAGGTTGAATGCAAGTTGTAGTCTATCATGGAATTATTTTACCTGGAGGATGACCAAGCTCGTTGAAAGTCTAAGTCATGTTTTCTTTTGGCATACTTTCTTTTGGTATTCTTTGGTGTATATTTTTGGGACTTTTTACTTTCTTAGGCTAAATTGGCTAATATCAGTTTCATGGTGAAACAGCACTTTCAAAATTAAGAGTAATGTTATTTTAGTTATTGACATCATAAGGCATGCAAGTGAGACACGGGATAAGTAGACTTGTAAGAAAGAAAACAGAGCACCTTAATTGTGCCTAGAAAATGTGCACCTTTTTTACGATTTCCAAAATTATGTAGGCTTGCCTAGTTATAGAAATTATTATGCAGCTTAGAAACCTGATGTCTTGGAGTTCCAGAAATTCCAGACTATTTCAATGTGCTTGTATTCACTATTAATCTAATGTGATCTAATTATAGAACTATGGTCAGTGTAATCAAACTATATCCTGGTTTGGTAATTTAAAAAAAAAAAGGCAAATCTACATTGAATCTTTTTATTCAGAGTGATTTGCAGTGTCTGCTGTTCATGGGGCTCAAATGATTTTTAAGTCTTTTTTGTTGGGAGGGATGACAAGTGAGGGATTTACCACATGAGGGAAGACAGCTACCATTTTCATCCTGGGCTACTATTAATTCTTGTTGTGATTGTTAGCCTTCCTCTTTTTATCTCTTTCAGATTTTATCTGTCCTCTATTTGTGGTATTCATTTACTGTCTTTTCTATAGTTTTCCAAATAGACCTGGTGTTGGAAAAAGCTTTGAAAATCCGTCTCATCATATTCAAAGTTTCATTTTCAACCCCCTTCCTTCATTTGAGCTCTGCAGACAATTAGAAGAATTCCCTCATTATGAGATGACTCGGGAGGCCCCTGCTTTAAAATAACCAAACAAAACTCTAAGGTTGTGTAATCATTCTTGGTTTTCCTGTTTCCCCATTTTTAAGTGAAGAAACTGTAGTTAAGATTGTGGCTAAGCTTCTTTCCACAGTTAGCCTAGCTGATTGCATATGGCATCTTGAAAAATGCATTGGCGTGCAACTGCTTTCAGTGGGCTGAAAAACACGTCCACAAATTTGTGATGTCACTTTGCCGTTACCTTTGCGAGACTAAGTTACGACTGAATTATCTTTTTGGGAAACTGGTCTTCCAAAATCTCAAGATAAGTGATTTCATAAAGCAATAGGAAAGTTTAACTAACTGAACCATGTATCAAATGATTGCGGTGGGTTTATAGAAGGTGTGTTTGTGTTCCGTGTTTTGTTCTGTGCATTTCTGGATGTTGTATACACACGTATTTATTTTGATAGGGAAAAGCCATTATGAATTTCTAAAAGCCATTATGAATCACACACAATTGCAAAAGGGGAGGAAACCCATTGACAATAAGACTAAAATAATTTAATGGAATAAAATTTTTTATGTATTTTCAAAATACACAATATACATTGAATACAGTAAACAGTAATAAATTTTATATATTTAAAAAAACACACTTTAGGAGTAAAAGGCAAACCTATGACATAAATCGTTGCTTAAAGACATCCTTTTTGGAAATAATTACATGTCAATTAAAATTATATAGAGAAGGGGCTCCTGGGTGGCTCAGTCGGTTGAACGTCCAACTTTGGCCCACGTCATGATCTCACAGTTCGTGAGTTTGAGCCCCATGTCAGGCTCTGTGCTGACAGCTCAGAGCCTGGAGCCTGCTTTGGATTCTTTGTCTCCCTCTCTCTTTGCCCCTACCCTGCTTGTGCTGTGTCTCTGTCTCTCAAACATAAATATTAAAAAAAAGTTATATAGAGAAATATAGTAAACTTTTAATTTTATAATAAATACAATATATATAAAACATATAAATATGCTTTTAATTTATAAAATGG
Source organism: Acinonyx jubatus (assembly GCF_027475565.1). Lineage (NCBI taxonomy): Eukaryota > Metazoa > Chordata > Mammalia > Carnivora > Felidae > Acinonyx > Acinonyx jubatus. The sequence goes on from NC_069391.1 coordinate 48,172,327, forward strand.
GAAAATAAAAAAGGTCCAAAAGAAACACAACTATTTTAACACATGATAATATAAGTGAATATAAAACTAGGCGTTACTCCTCTCCAACCCCTTCCTCCCAAAAGAGTCCCCATGTTTAGCTTGGTAAAAATAAATAAATAAATAAATTAAATTAAATTTAAAAAGTTGAATTGAGAAATTCATTTATTTCAATAGAGGTAATCAAAATAGCTTGGTTTTCATAGTGTGGAAACACTACCAACCCTGAAATACTGATTTTGAAGGACTTTGTTCTGACTTTGTTCAGAAGCCTGAGAAAGAGGTTTTTATTGATCCTCCTGGATGTCTCAACTCCAGGAGAGGGGAAAATCTCCACAAAACTAACCTTTGTATCAGGACATTAGACTGATATACCTTTAGGAAATCCTCAGAGTAATCCAATTTACTCCTTTGTGTTTTGAGAAATGCTTGAAATTCAAAGACTTCATATAAAATCGAATTAAAAAGTCTAAACTCTGCATTCTTCCTTTGCATTGCAATAAACACTGCTGCACATGTATTCATTTTACAAAACTAAAAATCTATAAATCAAAACACCAGGAAATTCCTGAAATTCCTGTGCCTACAAAACTTCCATTTGTGAACCTAAATTGCAAAAACCATTGTTACATTTACTAATAATCCCCTCCCATTCCTGATAAGGGCAAGCAAGCATCTGCTGGTCAAAAATCCCTCCAAGGATCTCACACAGTCTTAGATTCTGAGAACAAACATGAAGGAAATGCCAACAGAGTATTGTAACGTAAACCCTTTTCAGAAGACCGCCAAGTTGCACCCTGATTTCTTTTTAGCTGTGTGGCAGGTACGTTTTTGCATTGCTGGATTAAATAATCTGGTTTTCCATGAAATCACAGAGATTTTCTCTCCACTTTTGAGTTGAGATCAGGTTTACGTTGTTGGAGATAAAACTGTCCTGGAGACTGTCAGGCTGACCTTCTCAATGTTGAATCCTCCTGGGAATGAATGGCACAATTCACTCTGTAGGTAGGATTTTAGGTTTTTCCTTTTTTTTTTTTTTTTTTTTTGTGTTTGATCCATGCAGTTCTTCAGTGTGATCATTAAAAAACTATATTTGTAGTATAATTTTAAAGATGCTGAGATTCGCCTTTTTTATTCACTGATAGTCTTTAAAAAAAAAAAAATTATTTATTTTGAGGGAGGAGGGGCAGCATGTGAGAGAATCCCAAGCAGGCTCTGTGCTGTCAGTGCAGAGCCCAATGTGGGGATCGATCCCACAAACTGTGAGATCATGACCTGAGCTGAAATCAAGAGTTGGACGCTTAACTGACTGAGCCATGCAGGCGCCCTTTCACTGATAGCCTTAATGTACTAATCACTACATTAAATTATATTTATTTTATTAATAATAGCTTACATTTATTTAGGACTTTTTTAAAAAAATTTTTTTTTAACATGTATTTATTTTTGAGACAGAGAGAGACAGAGCATAAACGGGGAGGGTCAGAGAGAGAGGGAGGCACAGAATCCGAAACAGGCTCCAGGCTCTGAGCTGTCAGCACACAGCCCGACGCGGGGCTCGAACTCACGGACCGTGAGATCATGACCTGAGCCGAAGTCAGATGCTCAACTGACTGAGCCACCCAGGCGCCCCAATTTAGGACTTTTTATGTGCCAAATAGTTTTCTAAGTCCATGTGCATTAACTAATTTAATCTTCACAATAACCTTATACTAAATATTTACTATATAATATTAATACTAATTATTATTTCCAGTGTAATTACTTAACACAGAAGTTAAATAAATGACTGAAGGCCACATAAATTGTGGATGGTGGAGTGAAAATTTGGATTTAGGCTATTTGTCTTGAATTCTCAACTCTTCTAAATGTGCTTATTGTATATCTTACCAAGTAGGATATAAATACCCTGAGGGCTGGGCCTTGGTCTTATTCATGGCTAGATCTCCCAGGATCCAGAACAGTGCACTTAATAAGTATGATGAATGATGAATAAACAAAAATATATATAAATAAAATTGTGTCAACGTTTGTGGCTTACAGAAGAAAGTAATTGATGGTTTTGAACACGTTAAAGATCTGCTTCTAAGGTTCTTGACAGAAATTCATAGGATGGAAATAGTTTGGGTTATTTAGTAAAATAATAGTCTTTGAGGCTAATTTTTATTTCTTTTTTAAATGAAGTATAATTAACATACAGTGTTGGGGCGCGTGGACGGCTCCCGTCGGTTAAGCGTCCGACTCTTGGTTTCAGCTCAGGTCGTGATCTCACGGTTCGTGAGTTCAAGCCCCACATTGGGCTCCGTGCTGACAGCATGGAGCCTGCCTGGGATTCTCTCTCTCCCTCTCTCTCTCTCTGCCCCTCCTCTGCTCTGTCTCTCAAAATAAATAAACTTAAAAAAATAAAAAACGTAGTGTTATATTTCAGATGTACAGTATGATTCCACAGTTCTGTACTCAGTGTTCATCACTCTTAATCCCCTTCATCTCTTTCACCCATCACCCCACTCACCTCCCCTTTGGCAACCACCAGTTTGTTTTCTGTATTCGAGTCTGTTTTTTTTGTTTCTCTTTTTTTTCTTCATTTGTTTCTTAAATTCCACATTTGAGTGAAATTATATGGTGTTTGTCTTTCTCTCTCTGACTTATTTCACTTAGCATTGTATCTTCTGGGTCCATCCATGTTGTTGCACATGGCAAGATTTTGTCCTGTTTAATGGCTGAGTAATATTCCATTATATACGTGTACACACACACACACACACACACACACACCATCTCTTCTTTATCCATCTATGGATGCACACTTGAGTTGTTTCCATATCTTGGCTATTGTCAGTAATGCTACTATAAACATAGGGGTGTGTATATCTTTTCGAATTAGTGTTTTCATTTTCTTTGGGTAAATGGAATTCCAGTGGAATTACTGGATCATATGGTATTTCTATTTTGAATTTTTAAGGAACCTCCATACTGTTTTCCACAGTGACTGCACCACAGGCATTTTCACCAACAGTGTACCGATGCTCCTTTTTCTCCACAGCCTCACCAATACTTGGTATTTCCTGTGTTTTTGATTTTAGTCATTCTGACTGATTGATATCTCCTTGTGGGTTTGATTTGCATTTCCCTAATGATTAGGTTAGGGATGTTGAGCATCTTCTCATGTGTCTGTTGGCCATCTGGATATCTTCTTTGGAAAAATGTCTATTTGGGTCCCCTGCTTGTTTTTAATCAGATTATTTGGTGTATTTTTGGTGTTGTATAAGTTATTTATATATTTTGGATATTAATGCCTTATAGGATATAGCATTTGCAAATATCTTCACCCATTGAGTAGGTTACCTTTTTGCTGATGGTTTCCTCCCCTATGCAAAAGTCTTTTATTCTGGTGTAGTCTCAATAGTTTAATTTTACTTTTGTTTCTCTTGCCAGAGTAGACCTATCTAGAAAAACATCTCTATAGCTGATGTCAAAGCAATTATCACCTATGTTTTTTTCTAGGATTTTTATGGCCTCAGGTCTCACGTTTAGGTCTTTGACCCATTTTGAGTTTATTTTTGTGTATGGTGCAAAAAAGTGGTCCAGTTTAATTCTTTTGCATGTAGGTATCTCATCTTCCCAGTACCATTTGTTGAAGAGACTGTCTTTTCCCCACGGTGTCCTCTTGCCTACTTTGTCTTAGATTAGTTGACCAGAGATGTGTGGGTATATTTCCAGGCTCAACTGTTCTGTTGATCTATATCTCTGTCGTTTGTGTCCGTACCATACTGTTTTGACTAATACAGCTTTGTCATGTATATTGAAATCAGGGAATGTGATACCTCCATCTTTGTTCTTCTTTCTCAATATTGCTTTCTCTGTTTGAGGTCTTTTGTGGTTCCATACAAATTTTCGGATCGTTGGGGCACCTGGTTGGCTCGGTTGAACATCTGACTCTTGATTTCAGCTCAGATTATGATCCCCGGGTCATGGGATCAAGCCCCACATGGGCTTCATGCTGAGTGTGGAGCCTGCTTAAGGTTCTCTCTCCCTCTGCCACACTTGTGTGCTCTCTCAAATTAAAAAAACAAATTAGGATTATTCTAGTTCTGTGAAAAATGTTGTTGGCATTTTGATAGGGGTTTCATTAGATCTGTAGATTGCTTTGGGTGGTGTGGACATTCTAACAATACTGGTTCTAATCAGTAAGCGTGGAATACCGTTCCATTTATGTGTCATCTTCAATTTCTTATAGTTTTACCTTTATCTCCTTGATTACATTTATTCCTAGATGTTTTGTTATTTTTGGTGCAATTGTAAACATGATTGTTCTCTTTTTTTTTTTTTTAACGTTTTATTTATTTTTGAGACAGGGAGAGAAAGAGCATGAACAGGGGAGGGTCAGAGAGAGGGAGACACAGAATCCGAAACAGGCTCCAGGCTCTGAGCCGTAAGCACACAGCCTGACGCGGGGCTCGAACTCACGGACTGCGAGATCATGACCTGAGCCGAAGTCGGCCTCTTAACCGACCGAGCCACCCAGGCGCCCCAACATGATTGTTCTCTTAATTTCTTTTTCTGCTACTTTTAATTCTAGAAATTCTCTCTATAGAGGGAATAGTTCATAACTAAAGCTGCCATTTATAAAGTCACAGCTTAGTTTTAGTCACTGCTTAACTTGGAATTTAGGATTCCTAAATAGAACATAAAAATGCAAAGTATTTTTATTTTATAGTCACCATACTTTTTTGAGTATACCACATTATGACAATGTTTCATTTGGCTTAAGTTACTGGTTGTTTTTTTTTTTTTTTTTTTTTTTAATGGTGCTTTTATTCTACCTGGTTTGAGCTATGCTAAACATTAAAAAACCATTAGTAATTAGTCATGTTCTCTTAGGATTTGTTTAAAATGATGAAGTGCTAAGTTCTCACAGGTGTAAAGCTCCAAATAACTGGCCAAATTATTATACATAAAGGCAAGTAATAAATTTAAAAAGTCTGGTCTTCAAAAGTGTTTTGGTGTTGATTTAGAATATCAAGGAGGTTCTTGTTTTAAGTTTAACTTTTTAAAAGAGGCTTTTTTTAAAAAAAATTTTTTTAACGTTTATTTATTTTTGAGACAGAGAGAGACAGAGCATGAACAGGGGAGGGGCAGAGAGAAAGGGAGACACAGAATCTGAAATGGGCTTCAGGCTCTGAGCTGTCAGCACAGAGCCCGACGCGGGGCTCGAACTCACGGACCGTGAGATCATGACCTGAGCCGAAGTCAGATGCTTAACCGACTGAGCCACCCAGGCGCCCCTAAAAGAGGCTTTTGAGGGGCACCTGGTGGCTCGGTTGGTTAAGCATTCGACTTCAGCTCAGGTCATGATCTTACAGTTAGTGAGTTCCAGCCCCCCATGGGCTCTGTGCTGACAGCTCAGAGCCTGGAGCCTGCTTCGAATTCTGTGTCTCTCTCTCTCTCTGCCCCTCCCAGGCTTGTGCTCTGTCTGTCTGTCTAAAAAATAAACAAACATTAAAAAAAAAATTTGAAAAGAGGCTTTTTGAAAGAATAGACTATAACCTGGATATTAGGCATGAGGATAGCCCATGAAATGACAAGGGGGAAAATGTCTTTGTGTGAACGAGGGATTTAGAGTCACGTCGTCTAGATTTTTATCCCAGATCTGTAGGCAAGTCACTTTCACTTTGTAAGATGCAAGGCCCTTTATAAAAGGAAGAAAAAAATTAAAACACTTATTTCTTAGAGTCATTGTGGAGATTAAATGAGGTATGGTGTATGTTTGGAACCTTACACGAATTAACTGGTAAATATTGGCTGTTCTCAATTTAAGAATAGCTCCAACTAGATTCTCCCAGTGTATTGTCATCGAATGGTCAAGTTAGAGTTGAAGAACCATCAGATAATTTAATTGACGTTGTAAGAGGTGTCTTCACATATTCCATATGTATGTATGTGGTTGTGGGGTTTTGGGGCATGTTGATTGCCAATTTCTATGCAATTGGGATTGCATCAGTAACAAGTGGTGATTCTCAACAGGGTGAATTCTATTGTCCAGTAACATTCTCTGTTTTAGGAGATTTCCCCCTCTGTACTCATCAGTTAAGGGGCAGTCTGACATCATGGATAGCTTACAACTCCGGAAACCAAAAAGCTCGGGATCTATATGTTTCTAGGTCTGCCACCAGGGCAAGTCACTTCTCTGGTTCTCCAGTTTTTTATTTGTAAAAAAGGTAGGATTGGGCTAGAGTGGACCCTAGAGATCCATCTTACCAAGAGGTATTTAGGTCTTTTCTTTCTGTAGTGAGCCATAGAATTAGGAATATGTGTTGTTATGTACGCATTCATGTGTATATATCTTCTGAGATTTTTATCAGAAATTAGATGATTTTCCTAATTAGCAGGCACTGACCAAACGGAAGATTAGGTGGTTCCTAAGTACTTATTTGCTCCTCAGATGTTCGCCTAAAATCTTTTATCTGAAGGCTGCCGGGTGTCATTGACAGCAAGCTTGGATCATTTGGTAATTATAATTGCAGTTAAGTATACTTCTTTATGTAAATATAAATTAAGAAACTAGGGCATTGTAAAGAAAGACTAACAAAATAAATACAGCTGTGTAGATAGCTTCTCTAGATGGACTAACGTATGAATCATATGCAATTCCCTTAGCCAAGCAGAGACCCTCTTGACTCAGTGCTGCGGTCATAAACATGCTGATAGAGCATGTGGGCCCAGTGTTGGCAAATCTTGGATTTCTCTGCAGTAGGTGATTTTCCAGGATTAACAAGCCTATGATTCTAAGTCACAGATTATTCCTAGATCTGCCTCAAAAATAAAGACAGCTATTGAAAAATATAAAGCAATCCTCCTTCTTTAAATCACTACTATGCTCCTTCAATCTCCAGTACATTTTCCTTTTACCACTGAAAGCAAAGTAAAATGTTCTCTTAAAAAAAAGAAAAAGAAAAAGAAAAAAAAATGCAGCCTATACAGGGGGTATTAATGTAAGAAGTCACGTTATATTTAGATTGGGGAAGAAGAATGTGTGTTTTGAGGTCAGTAATTGGAGCTCAGCCATAAGTGTGTGAATTCTCAATGATTTGAAAATGCTTACTGACTTGGAAAAAAATGTGTATGTTGAATTCTTTTCATTTTCCACTGGCTTTTAAAGGTTAGGATTGTATTACTTCTCTTCCCCCTTAAAAAAATGCTACGATGACTTAGATGAAATCGAAATTTCTGGGCCCATTATTCAAAACCCTTCACAACCCAGCCCCAACACCTCTTTTATTTTATCTCCTATTATTCCCTTCTCTACACTTTCCTCCAACTGTAGCCTCCAGGGGTTCTCATTACTCCCCAGTACACCTGCATTTTCACACCTCTGCCTCTTTGCTTAGTCTGCTCCCCTGACCTAGGATGCCCTTTCTCTTACTCAGTCTACCTGACAAACTCCCGTCCCTTCTCCCAGATCCCTCTGAAGTGTTACCTGTCTTCATGAGTCTCTCTGGATCCTTTCCCGAAGCAGGTGTCTCCCTCACCTGTGCTCCGTCCCTTCTCCCAGATCCCTCTGAAGTGTTACCTGTCTTCATGAGTCTCTCTGGATCCTTTCCCGAAGCAGGTGTCTCCCTCACCTGTGCTCCCATACAGAGCACTTTAAACGACACCATTATTCACACCGTGTCAGAATTCTGTCCTCACATTCTCCTACCACTGCTTCCCTCCGGAGCAAGGACCATGCTTTCTGCCGAAGCGAATAACAACATGTGTGCCTTTCTTGCAGGGGGAGAGCTATCCCGATTCAGATAAAGTACAGGTTTTCTTTTCTTTTCATTCGTTATATATAATTTGGAGAATACAAAATGCAAAAAACAAAAAGGAGGAAATGAAATGGACCTCTAACCCTACTCCCTCAGAGGTTAACAGTTTAGTATACCTATTTCCAGTGAAAGCATACTTTTAAGAGGGACTGGGGTGTTTAAAATTAGAAAATTACCTACATGCTTACCAGATGATCCTAATTCTTGACTTTGCTGTTTCTTTGTTAGCTCACAGAGAGAATAATCATCCTCTTTGTGGTGATCACCAGTCAAGAGGAAGTCCAAGAGAAATACGTGGTGTGTGTTTTATTCATCTTTTGGAATCTATTGGATATGGTTAGGTAAGGAGGCAAAATAATCTCTTAAAACAAAGCCAAGTTGCTTTTCTACAATGCAACCAGTAATAGCCGCCTACGTTTGGTTACTGTGAATGAGAGAGAAAAACATAACCCCTTTGCAAATTATTTTATCTTGATATGGAAATGTATTTTTAGCGCTTTCCATAATGGGCATATCAGAGATAATGAAAACCTTCTGCGGTATTACAAGAGCAAATCAGCGCATTCAGGTTTCCAGCAGAAAACTTGGCAAAACACCAGTTTGGAATAAACCTCACAGCTGTTTGCTAATGAAAGGCATTCCTTGCAATTGCTCTGGTCCATGTGACTCTAACAAGCAAAGCAAGACTTTTATCGTATCCCAGTCAGGATTTCCAAAGTTGCTTTCTGTGAGTTCCAGAATATTTTAAATACAGGACCTCATCTCTCTGGGGGGAAAAAATGCACCTCCACATGCATTTATTTTTTTATTGAAGTATAATTAACGCACAATGTTATATTAGTTTCAGGTGTACAACATAGTGATTGGACAGTTCTATACATTACTCGTGCGGTGCTCACCGGGATAAGTGCAGTCACCGTCCGTCACCATACAATATTATCATAGTATTATCGGCTATATTCCCTGTGCTGTACTTTTCGTCTCCAGGATACATTTTGAATACATTTCCACTGGGTTTGAATGACTTCTCGAAGTTATTTTATGGATTCCTTGGGAATCCTTGAACCTCAGGTTAAGAATCTTTTCCTCTAGATGATCTTCAGTTTCCTTCTATGTCGAAAACTTCTCAGAGATGGGTCTAGTCTTACCTTTACCAGCAGTGGGGTGAACAGTCCCCTTTGCCCAGAGGCTCATCTTGGGGAGGTGTCCTAACTGCGACTTCAGCTTTCACAATTGAGACCTGCCTCTCCCACTTGCAAGGTCTGGATGTGGTTAGGTAACAAACGAGCCATAGCATTTTAGCTGAGGTTATGTAAATTCTTTGTTTATTATATTGTCAGTAACCTCGCTGAGTTAAAATATTTCTAAATAATAGGTTGAGCCCCTAGAGTGAGTTAGAATGAACTATTCTGTTGAATTCTTTGTGGATATAATTTGTGTAAGGTATTTCTCATTTTTAACTGATAGTTTTGTAGAGTCGGGGCAAATTCCATGGACTTCTGTAGCCCATGACTTTGCGTTCCTGAGACCAGGAGCCCCGTCTGGGACTGTGACTTTCTGATGTCTTGTTCTCTGTTGTGCCCGAATTTCTCAGTGCCTGTTCAGTCTCAGATGAGCTCGGTTAGACCCATTAGAGAACAAAATGACTTAGCATCGGGAGCAGCATCATGATGTCCGGAAGGACTTTTTAACACAGAAGATCTTAGGATGAATCTCACCTCCACTACTTGCTATATAATCTTGGACAAATCACTGAGCCTTTAAAAACAAATAACAGAATTAAGATAATTCATGTACCTTAACATTCACCCTTTTAAAATATAAAATTTGGGGGTTTTAGGGTATTCAAAGATGTGTATAACTATCATCACTAATTCGAGGACACTTTCATTGCATTCAAAAGAAACCCCAAGCCTGTTAGCAGTAAAGTCCCCATTTGCTCCTCCTCTCAGCCCCTGGTAACCACTAACATACTCTATGTATGAATTTGCTGGCATTTCATATGAATGGAATCATATGGTATGTAGCCGTTTGTGACTGGCTTCCTTCACTTAGCATAATGTTTTCAAGGTTTATCCATGTTATAACACATACCAGTATTTCCTCTTTATGGCTGAATAATACTCCATTATATCGATATACCACTTTTTATCCTTTCTCTAGTTGATGGACCTACTTTTTGGTTATGAGGAATACTGCTATAAACATCCATGTACAAGCTTTTGTGTGCACAAAGACTTTCATTTCTCCTAACTTAGAAGTGAAATCCCTGAGCACCTAACTAACCTTTCTCTATGAAGTTGGGGAGGAATTATCTTCCCAGCTTACCCTAGAATGACGTTTTTGTAAATGCAAGGACTAGAAATTTGCCCAACCTAATAAAGGCATCTATAGAAAATCTGCATCCAAGTGATTGTTAATGTTGAAAAATGGATGCTTTCCTCCTACACCCAGGAATGAGACAAGGATGTCCACTCTTGCCACTTGTGTTCAACATTATACTGGAAGTTCCAGCCAAGTTCTGGCAATTGGGCAAGAAAATTATGTGAAAGGCAATCATATGAGGAAGGAGTGTAGTCTCTATTGGCAGGTGATATGATTTTGTACATAAATCATAAGGAATCCACTAAAAATATTAGAACTAGTAAACTGGTAAAGGCCGTAGAATACAAAACCAACATACAAAAGTCAATTGTATTCTATACACTTGTAATGGCCTATCCTAAAATAAAATTAAGAAAAACCGTTTCATTTATAAAAGCATCAAAAAAAAAAAGTACTTAGGCATAAATTTAGCAAAAGATGTGTAGAACTGGTCCCTTGAAAACTATAAACTATTGTTGGGAGAAATTTAAAAATATCTAAATAAATACAAAGATAACCTGTGTTTATGGGCTGAAGACTTAATGTTAGGACTGCAAAACTCTGCAAACTGATCTACACATTCGGTGCAATCCTTATCAGAATCCCAGCTGGCTGCTTGGAGAAAATTGTGAAGCTGATCTTAAAACTCGTGTGGAAATTCAAGGAACTTAGAATAGCCGCAGCAATCTTGAAGAGGAAGAACATGGTTGGACGACTCACACTTCTCAGTTTGAAAACTTCCTACAAAGCAATAATAATCAAGAATGTGATCCTGGCATAAGGATATACCATAGAATAGACTTGTTAGTCCAGAGATTAAACTCTCACGTTTATAGTAAATTGATTTTTGACAAGGTTACCAAGACCATTGTTGGAGGGCAAAAAGTCTTTTTAACAAATGGTGCTGGGACAACCAGATGTCCACCTGAATGGACCCTTACCTCCCACAATACACAACAATTAACTCAAAATGGATCAAAACACTGAATGTAAGATCTAAAACTATAAAACTCTGAGACAAACACGTAGGGGTAAACCTTCATGGTTTTGGATTTGATAGTGGATTCTCAGACACCAAAAACACAAGCAGTGAAAGAAAAAAGATACATTGGACTTCATCAAAAGTGGCTTTAAACATATGAGAAGATGCTTATCTACTCTTGTACTAAAAAGGAAAATAGGGCGCCTAGGTGGCTCAGTCAGCTGAGCGTCCGACTTCAGCTCAGGTCATGATCTCGTGGTTCGTGAGTTCGAGCCCCGCGTTGGGCTCTGTGCTGACAGCTCAGAGCCTGGAGCCTGCTTTGGATTCTGTGACTCCCTCTCTCTCTCTCTGCCCCTCCCCTGCTCACGCTCTGTCTCTCCCTCTCTCTTAAAAATAAACAAAAAAATTTTTTTAAGAAAAATAGATGCTATTTTTCACTTAGATTGGTAAAAATCAAGTTTGATAACCTGCCATGTTTAATGAAGGCTCACGCTGTTGGTGTATAATATCTGTACCCATAGATAAGCAAATGCAAAACTATTTAAGAGATACATAAGAAACTGGCATTGGTCACTGCCTCTGAGGAATGGAATTGGGGTCTTAGAAGGGGAGAAAGATTTCGTTTTCTCCGTGTTTTCAGTGTCAGATTTCTTGGGTTTTTGTTTGTTGGTTGGTTGGTTTTGTTTTTTTTGCTATAGTATGCATTGCCTATTCCAGTAGTTCTCAAAGTATAAACAGATACCTGACCAGTGACACCAGCATCACCTGGAACTTGTTTATAATACAACTTCACAGGCTCTACCTCACATTCCCTAAATGAGACACTCTGGGGAGAGGGCCTAGCAATTTGTGCTTTGCCAAGACCTCTGGGTGATTCTGATGTATGCTTAAGCTTGAGAATCACTGCCCAGTTGGAGAAACAAAAAGATGTGTGCTATTTCATCTATTACATCACGAAGGCAGGTATAAAACCACCTACTGCACCCAAAATGAGATTCTAAGGTCAGTTCTTTTAATTGATCATACGACAAGGCAAAGGGATGCCAAACACGGATTTAGAAGTCACACCTTTATTTTAAAAATTCATTCCCTAGATATTTACGAGTCTGTCCGTCTTAAAACACTTAGCCATGTGCTCCATAAAATGGGCTTAGCTTCTGAGTGGAATTGAAGTCACTGATCAGGGAAGCTTGTAATTGTAATTCACTGAGGGAAAGGAGTTACCTTTTTCTTTGTTCACTTCCATAATTATCCATGATCCACCCCCCGAGACAAACCAGGCTGACACGGTTCCCTTCCCCTTATTATTAGTTTTTTAACCTCTTCTCCTGCATAAATGCTAGGAAGTAAAGTTTGGACTTTGCGCTTTCCAGTTGTATTTCTGTGTTCAATTACAGTGTAAGCTATTTTCTTCCCTTGTTATTTCCCAGACATCAGCAGGAAATGATGTTGATGAGCTCCTTGTCTCCTTTTAGGTACACTTACAGCATGTTGTCAGTCATAGGAATATCCTATGCTGTCTTGACCTGGCTCAGTCAAACGCTGTGGATGCCGATTTATCCTTTGTGTGTTCTCGCTGAAGGTAAGCAGAGTGACTTTGCAGTGTTGCGTACTGACAAAGCAATCTAGTTATAATGGCTCACTAAACTTTTTGATGATTAAATTACTATTTTTGCTACCGCTGACGGCTGACCCAGTGTATCATTCCTGGCACACTTCCCTTGATGCAAAAAAGCCGAGCATTAAGAAACAAAGTTGGAGGGGGCAGCAGCTTTGCTCAGTAGACAAAATATTGGGTGAGGAATGAAGACATCTGAGTACAGGCCCTTAAGTTCATTAACTTGTTATATGAGTTGTAACCTTTCAGTGTACTCATCCAAAAGGGGTTTAACATTTAGTGACTCAGTGGTTATGTTTAATGCATAGAAATCCAGTTCCCTCTGGCGGGACTATCTTTCCTACTTAACTGTCTCCCATGCATCACACTCTGCCAGGAATAGACTCTACCTTTATTTTCATTTCATTTCATTTCATTTCATTTCATTTCATTTCATTTCATTATTTCATTTCATTATTTCATTTCATTTCATTTCCTTCCTTCCTTTCATTTAATATAATTTATTGTCAAATTGGTTTCCATTCAACACCCAGTGCTCATCCCAACAAGTTCCCTCCTACCTGCTCATCACCCACTTTCCCCTCGCCCCCACCCCCCACCTATAGTTTGTTCTCAGTCCTTAAGAGTCTCTTATGGTTTGCCTCCCTCACTCTCTGTAACTTTTTTTTCTCCCCTTCCCCCCCCCCCCCCATGGTCTTCTGTTAAGTTTCTCAAGATCCACATATGAGTGAAAACATATGGTATCTGTCTTTCTCGGCCTGGCTTATTTCACTTAGCATAATACCCTCCAGTTCCGTCCACATTGCTGCAAATGGCCAGATTTCATTCTTTCTCATTGCTGAGTAGTATTCCATTGTATATATAAACCGCATCTTCTTTATCCATTCGTCAGTTGATGGACATTTAGGCTCTTTCCATAGTTTGGCTGTTGTTGAAAGACTCTACCTTTAGATCAGTCATCAGTTTCTCAGGGAAGCCTTCCTCAACTTTCTCAACTCAGTCAGTCCTATCCCCCACCCCCCAGTACAGAATCATGAATCTGTCTTTTATAAGACCTACCTCGGGTGTAATTAGACATTTGTGTGATTCTTTGATTAGTGCCTATTTTCTGTCTAACCTCTGATATCCTTGGGGATATGAGGTTGTCTGTGTTTCCTTGCTTTCTTTCTCTTACATACCCAATATACATGCTCAACAAACACTGAATGAATTACTGAATACAATATAAAGTAAGCTAGTTACTTAGCTTAAATGTAAAACTAAAACTTAAATAATTAATCTGCCTGCAAAAAGCTTGAGGATATTAGGGGAATATATACTTCCTTCTGTAATGGATTTGGCAGACTGGTAGGGAGCTTTCTGAAACAGACATTAAGAATTTTGAAAACAGAAGGCATAAACAAATTAAGAAAGCATATTGAGATAATTGAGGGAAAATATACAGAAATAAATTTAACGTAAAATGGTGACATTGGTGATAATCTTAAAGGGTATACATTATACCCACATGTTTTCTACTTGCCAATGACCAGAGAAAGTTTATATTATAATAAATCACAATAGGTAGAACTTTAAAATGTGTTTTGCTTTCAAAAGAATTACTAATTTTTAGAAAAAACTATGCCAAGAGACTCTAGAGAATACTCCTGAAAATTGTAAAACAAAACAAAACTGAATTACTTATTTCTTTGAGAATGGAGTCCTTCACTCATGGAAACATTTATTAAGTACATTCCTTTGTTGTATCATATGAAAACTACCATAAAGAATATACAAAGGACTAAAGTAGAAATATGACTGATATTTTCCTAAACATAAAGGATGAATAGCTGTATAGAAAGCTTTTTCATTCTTGTTATTTGGTAATGTTAAGTCTTCTCCTTTCTGGGAAATCCATGTTCCTGTATGTTTGCCATAAAACCTGTTTCTTTTATTGAAATTAGATTCATAAACTTACTGCAATTAAAAAGCAAAGTGTATGCAGAAAGAATCCTGGAAGCATATGTGACAAAATATCAATAATGACTCTGGGGGGCACAGAATATAGGTAACTGTAGTTTTATCTTTATGTATTTCTATAGATTTCAAATGCCTCAAAGTATAAAAATACGTAGTTAAGACAATCTACCTGACTTTTGATAACTCTAATATTTTTTAGTAATCTTTTTTTAGTTGCCCCTACAATGATATAAAAGACAAAGACCAAGTTCTTTAGATAACCAAATCAGCCGTTGATACTGATAAAATGCTGGAGACTCAGGTGCAGCAAGTGGAAATCTTAGATGGCACGTATTGCTGTCAACTGCAGATCCTGGGTCCATGACCCTCATTGTGCTCAGGCTTCTCTAACAGCTTTGGTTGCCTGACATTTCCTTGGTCTTAAAATTAAAAAAAAAATTTTTTTTAATGTTTATTTTGTTTTTGAGAGACAGTGAGAGAGAGTGAGAGAGAGAGAGAGAACGTGAGCAGGCAAGGGGCAGACAGAGAGGGAGACACAGCATCATCCAAAGCAGGCCCCGGGCTCTGAGCTATTAGCACACAGCCCCACGTGGGCTCGAACTCATGAACTGCGAGATCATGACCTGAACCGAAGTTGGACACTTAACCAAGTGAGCCACCCAGGCGCCCCCAAAATCCTTTTATTGAAAAGTAATTTTAGACTCACGAGAAGTTACAAAAATTGTGCGTTGTTCCCATGTACCCTTCACCCACTTATCCTAATAACATCTTAACATAACCATAGGACATTATTATTTCATGAAATGTCATAAAATAATCTATATGTGAGATATAATTTCATAGAACCTTCTTCTCTTTATTGAAGTATAACAGACAATGCTGTATTAGTTTCAGGTATACAACATATTGATTCAACAATTCCATACATTACTCATTGCTTCCCACAGTAAGTGTAGTCACCAGCTGTCACTCTACAGTATTACAATATTTTTGACTATGACACCCTATGCTGTACTTTTCATTTGTCTTACTCATTTTATAACTGGAAGTTTGTACTTCTTAATCCCCTTTGTCTATTTAGCCCATCCCCCCGCCCCCAACCACCTCCCTAACTGGCAACCGCAAGTTGGTTCTCTATATTTAAGTCTATTTCTTGTTTATCTTTTGTATTCCACATATAAATGAAAGTATATGGTATTTGTCTTTCTCTGTGTATTTCACTTAGCATACCCTATCTGATTGATAAGTTCTTTGTGTATTTTGCATATCAAACCCTTGTCAGATATTTCACTTTCAAATATCTTCTCCCATTCACTAGGTTGCCTTTTTGTTTTGTCAATGCTTTCCTTTGCTGCACAAAAGCTTTTTATCTGGGGGCGCCTGGGTGGTTCCGTTGGTTAAGCAGCTCTTGATTTAGGCCCAGGTCATGATCTCACAGTACATGAGATGGAGCCCTTGCTTGGGATTCTCTCTCCCCCTCTCTCTATGCTCCTTCCCTCCTCTCAAAATAAAATGAACAAACAATTAAAAAAAAAAAATTTAAAAAGCTTTTTATTTTGATGTAGTCCCAATGATTTAATTTTGGTTTCATTTCCCTTGCCTAAGGAGACATATCTGTAAATATGTTGCTAAGGGTGATGGCCAAATTACTGCTTATGTTTTCTTGCAGGAGTTTTATGGTTTCACGATTCACAGTTAGGTCTCTAATCCATTTTGAGTTTATTTTTGTGTACAGTGTAAGAAAGGGGCCAGTTTCAATCTTTTGCATATAGCTGTCCCATTTTCCCAGACCATTTATTGAAAAAAACTGTCTTTTCCCCATTGTAAATTCTTGCCTTTGTCATTGATTAATTGGCTATATATGCATGGGTTTATTTCTGGGTTCTCTATCTTGTTCCATTGACCTGTGTATCTGTTTTAATACCATACTGTTTTGATTACTACAGCTTTGTTGCCTATCTTGAAATCTGGAATTAGTGTACCTCCGGCTGTGTTGTTCTTTCTCAAGATTTCTTTGTCAATTCAAGGTATTTTGTGGTTCTATACAAATTTTAGGATTATCTGTTCTAGTTCTATGAAAAATGCTATTGGTGTTTTTATAGGGATTGCATTGAATCTGTAGTTTGCTTTGTGTACTTTGGATCTTTTAATGATATTTTTCCAATCCATGAGCATGTTTGTGTCATCTTCAGTTTCTTTCATCAATGTCTTACAGTTTTCAGAGTGTAGGTCTTTCACTTCTTTGGTTAAGTTTATTCCTAGGTATTTTATTCTTTTTGGTGCAACTGTACATGGTTAGTAGTGTATAGAAGAAATGGAACAGATTTCTCTGTTACTTTTGTATCTTGCAAATTTACTGAATTTATCAATTCTAATAGTTTTTCAGTAGAGTCTGTAGGATTTTCTGTATATAGTGTACCATGTCATCTGCAAATAATCTTGGTTAACTTCTTCCTTGGCAATTTGGAAACCTCTTTTTTCTTTTTCTTGTCTGATTGCTGCAGCTAAGACTTCCAGTACTCTGTTGAATAAAAGTGGTGAGAGTGGACATCCTTGTCTTGTTACTGATCTTAGAGAAAAAGCTTTTTTTTCACCATTGAGTATGATGTTAGTTGTGGGTTTTTCATAGGTGGCTTTATGGTATGTTTCCTCTAAACCCATTTTATTGAGAGTTTTTATCATGAATGGATGTTGTATTTTGTCAAATGCTTTTTCTGCATCCTTTGAAATGGTCCAGCGAGTTTTCTGTTTCATCTTGTTAATGTGATATAACATGTTGAGTGATTTGCAAATATTGAATCACTCTTGCATCCCTGGAAAATCCCACTTGTTTGCAGTGAATGATCTTTTTAATGTATTGCTGTATGCAGTTTGCTAATATTTTATTGAGGATTTTTGCACTATGTTCATCAGAGATAACTGGCTATAGTTTTATTTTTTAAACAGTCTTTGGTTTTGCAATCAGGCCTTGTAGAATGAATTTGGAAGTTTTCCATCATCTTCTATTTTTTTGAGAAGACTTAAACACTTCTTTAAATGTTTGGTAGAATTCATCTGTGAAGCCATCTGGTCCCAGACTTTTGTCTGTTGGGAGATTTTGATTACTGATTCACTTTCATTACTAATAGTAATTTGCCTGTTCAAATTTTCTATTCCTTCCTGAATCACTTTTGGGAGATTGTATATTTCTAGGAATTTATCTGTTTCTTCTAGATTGCCCAATTTGTTGGCATGTAATTTTTCATTCTATTCTCTTACAATCCTTTGTATCTCTGTGGTATCAGTTGTTATTTCTTTTCCTTCATTTTTTACTTTAGTCCTCTTTTCTGATGAATCTGGCTAAAGGCCATCAATTTTGCTTATCATTTCAAAGGGCAGCTCTTGGTTTGATTGATCTCTTCTGTCATTTTTTTAGTTTACTTTTTTCTGCCATAATCTTTATTATTTCCTTCCTTCTACTTTCTAGTAGCTTTGGGCTTTGTTCTTTTCCTGGCTCCCTTAGGTGTAAGGTTAGGTTGTTTGAAAGTTATTCTTGTTTCTTGAGATAGGCCCGTATTGCTATAAACTTCTCTTGTAGAACTGCTTTTGCCATGGCCCAAAGATTTTGGACTGCAGTGTTTCCATCTTCATTTGTCTTCCTGTATTTTTTGATTTCCTCTTTGATTTCTTTGTTGACCCATTTGTTGTTTAATAGCATGTTGTGTAGCCTTCCTTTATTTGTGTTCTTTCCAAAATTTTTCTTGTAATTGATTTCTAGTTTCATACTGTTGTGGTTGGGAAAAAATGCTTGCTATGACTTCAATCTTCTTAACATTTTTGAGGCTTGTTTTGTGGCCTAACATTTGATCTGTCCTGCAGAATGCTTCAGGTGCACTTAAAAAGAATGCATATTCTGTTTTTTAATGGAATGTTCTGTAGGTATCTGTTAGGGTCGTCTAGTTTAATGTGTCATTCACAGCCACTATCTCCTTGTTGATTTCCTGTCTGGATGACTGTCCATTGATGCATGTGGGGTGTTAAAGTCCTCTCTTATTGTATTACTCTCAGTTTCTCGTTTTATGCCTGTTAATTGCTTTATGTAATTAGATGGTTCTTTGTTGGGTGAATAGATGTTTACAATTGTTATACCCTCTTGGACTGATCACTTCATCATTATGTAGTACCTTTGTCTCTTGCTACAGTCTTTGTTTTAAAGTCTATTTTGTCTAATATAAGTATTGCTACCCTGTTTCCTGCCCCATTTGCCTTGTATAGGTTTTTCCATATCTTCACTTTCAGTCTGTATGTGTATTTAGGTCTGAAGTGAGTCTCCTGTAGGCAGAAATGGATGGGTCTTGGTTTTGGTTTTTTGGTTTGTTTTTTAAATCCTTTCAGTCACCCTATAGGTGCAGTTAGTTCACTTACATTTAAAGTAATTGTTAATAGATATGGACCTATTGCCATTTTATTCATCGTTAACAACAAATTGGTTGTTTTCAGAATTCTGTTCCTTCTCTTGTTCTCTTCCTTTGTGGTTTGATGGCTTGCTTTTGTGTCACATTTGGATTCCTTTCTCTTTATTTTTTTGTGTATCTATTGTAGGTTTTTGATTTGTGGTTGCCATTGGGTTCAAATAGAACATCTTATGTGTGTAATGGTCTGTATTAAGTTGATGGTCACCTAAGTTTGAACACATTCTAAAAGGTTTTACTTCCCCCTCCATGTCTTATATAAACGATGTCATATTTTACATATTTCCTTTTTGTGTATCACTTAAATTTTATAGATATAATTGATTTCACTACTTTTGTGTTTAAACCTCCATGCTGGCTTTATAATTGGTTAGTCTACCACCTTTACGGTATGTTTGCTTTTTACCTGTGAAACTTTTCCTTTTATAATTTTCTTCTAGTTATGTCCTAGAAGCAGTTTTTGCTGCTTTAAAAATTCACTCTATATCACTACTTTTTGCCATATCAATTATTATGGTTGAATAATAATTGGTGTGGACGTCCTTGGATTCATCTTTTTGAGGCTTTATGTGCTTCCTGAAGCTGGATGTCTCTTTTCTTTCCCAGATTAGGGAAGTTTTCAGTTATTTCTTCAAATAATTTTTCTACTCCCTTTCTCTCTCTCTCTCTTCTGGGATCCCTTTAATGCAAATATTGTTACTCTCGATAATGCTGAGTTCCCTTATCGGATGTCATTTTTTTCCTTCCTGCTCTTCAGCTTGATTGCTTTCCATTATGCTGTCTTCCAGATTGTTGTGTTCTTCTGCATCCTCTAATCTGCTCTGGATTCCTTCTGGTGGAGTTACTTCGTTTTTTGAATTCTTCAGCTCTAACTGGTTCTTTTGTATATTTTCTCTTTGTTGGAGTTCTCATTGAGATCTGAGATCATCTACTCTTTTCTCACACCCAGCGATTATCTTTATGACCATTACTTGGAACTCGTTATCAGGCACATCGGTTACCTGTTTCATTTAGCTCTTTTACTGTGATTTTGTTCTTTCCTTTGGGCCATATTCCTCTGTCTCCTCATTTTGTCTGTGTATCAGTGAGTCAGCATCTCCTGGTCTTTTTTTTTTTTTAATGTTTATTTTTGAAAGAGAGAGTGCGAGCACGTGAGCATGAGCGGGGAAGGGGCAGAGGCAGATGGAGACACAGAATCTGACACAGGCTCCAGGCTCTGAGCTAGCAGCACAGAACCTGACGTGGGGCTCAAACTCACAAGCTGTGAGATCATGACCTGAGCCAAAGTCAAACGCTTAACCGACTGAGCCACCCAGGTGTCCCTGCATCTCCTGGTCTTGAAAATAGTGGCCTTATGTTGAAGAGATCCTGTGGCGTCCTGTAGCACAACTCCCCCTTGGTCTTCAAAATCAGGAATGTCCCCTGTGCGGGTTGCCTATGCCCTACTGTTATGGCTGAGCTGCAGTTGCCTTTGGTGCAGCCAGCTGCTATGACCCACTTTGCCTGCTTTGGGCACACGGGGCAGGGTTTGATCCCTATGGTATTGAGAGGGCTGTTTGAAGCTTCTGTAACTAGTTGGTGGGTAGACCAACAAGTGGAATTACTGGATAGTACAGTGCTCCTATATTTAATTTTTGAGAGACCTCCATACTATTTTCCACACTGGCTGCACCTGTTTATATTCCTAGTAACAGTGTAAGAGGGTTCCCCTTTCTCTACAGCCTTGCCAACACTTGTTATTTCTTTTCTTTTCTTTTTTCTTTTTCTTTTTGTACTAGCCACCCTGGGAGGTGTGAGGTGATATCTCATGATTTTGACTTGCATTTCTGTGATGATTAGTGATGCTGAGCATCTGTATGTCTTCTCTAGAGAAATGTATGTTCATGTCTTCATGTTTTTGCATTGCATTGTGTTTTTGGTATTGAGTTGTAGAAGTTCTTCATGTATTTTGGATATTAATGCCATGTAAGATACATACCTTGCATTCTCCCATTCAGTAGGGTGCCTTTCTGTTTTGTGAATGGTTCCTTTCACTGTGCAAAATTTCATTTTGGTGTAGTCCCAATTTTGCTTTTGTTGTCCTTGTCTGAGGAGACCTACCCCTAAATATGTTCCTAAGGGAAATATCCAAGAGTATAATGCCTATGTTTTCTTCTAGGAGTTTTGTGGTTTCAGGTTTCACATTTAGGTCTTTTATCCATTTCGAGTTTATTCTTGTCTATAATAAGGGGTCCAGTTTCATTCTTTTGAATGTGGCTGTTCAGCTTTCCCAGCATCATGTATTGAAGTGACTGCCTTTTTCCCATTGTAAATTCTTGCCTCCTTTGTCATAGATTGACCATATAAGCATGGTTTATTTATTGGCTCTCTACCCTCTTCCATTAATTTTCGTGTCTATTTTTGTGCCAGTACTATACTGTTTTGATCATATCGGGTTTGTTGTATACCTTGGAATATGCAGTTGTGATACCCCCAGCTGTGTTCTTTCTCAAGATTGCTTTGGCTATTCAAGGTCTTTTGTGGTTTCATATAAACTCCAGGATGACTTATTCTAGTTCCATGAAAAATGCTATTGGTATTTTGATAGGGATTATACTGTATCTGTAATTTGCTTTGGGTAGTATGTACTTTTTTTTTTTATGTTTATTTATTTTTAGAAAGAGAGAGTAAGCGGGAGGGAGAGAATCCCAAGCAGGCTCTGCACCGTCAGTGCAAGCCTGATGCAGGACCTGAATTCACAAATTGCGAGATCATGACCTGAGCTGATGTCAGACACTTACCCGACGAAGCCACCCAGGCGCCTTGGGTACTGTGGACATTTTAATGATAATTCTTCTAGTCCACGAGCTTGGTGTATCTTTCCATTTGTTTGTGTTGTCTTCAGTCTCTTCCTTCAGTGTCTTAACAGTTTTCAGAGTATAGATGTTTCACCTCCTTGGCTTATTTTGTTTGGTGCAACTGTTAATGGGATTGTTGTTTTCTGAATTTTTCTTTCTGCTACTTTATTAGTATATAGAAATGCAGCTGATTTCCATGTGTTAATTTTGTAACCTGCAACTTTCCTGAATTCGTTTGTTACTTCTGTTTTTTTGGTGACATCTTTAGGATTTTTATGTACAGTGTCATGTCTTGTGCATGTCTTCCTTTCCAATTTGGGTGCCTCTTAGTTCCTTTTCTTGTCTGATGTGGCTAGGACTTCTAGTACTTTGTTGAATAAAGTGACAAGAGTGGACAGCTTGACTTGTTCCTGATCCTAGAGGGAAAGCTCTTAGTTTATCACTATGATTTTAGCTTTGGGTTTTTAATACATAGCCTTTATTATGTTGAGGAATATTTTCTCTAAACCCACTTTGTTGCATTTTTATCATGAACAGATGTTTTGTCAAGTGCTTTTTCGTCATCTATTGATTGTGATTTTTATCTTTTGTTGATATGGTGTATCACATTGACTGCACATATTGGACCATCCTAGCATCCCCATAGTCAATCCCCCTTAATTGTGGTAAATGGTCCTTTTCACGTATTGTTGAATATGTTCTGCTAATTTGTTGAGGATTTTTGCATCTATGTTCATTAGGGATAATGGCTTGTATTTAGAGGGAGGGTGGTGGGAGGGGGTAGTCTCTTTGCTTTTGATGTAAAGGTAAAGCTGGGCTCATAGAATGTATTTGGAAGCTTCCCTTCCTATTTTTTTTAGAATTGATTGATGTGAATAGGTATAAACTCTTCTTTAAATGTTTGTTAAAATTCACCTGTGAATCCAGTTGCTCCTGGACTTCTGTTTGGGAAGTTTGTAAAGTATAGATTCAAGGTTGTTTCTAATAATGGGTCTATTCAGATTTTCTATTTTTTCCTGATTCGATTTTGGAAATGTGTTGTGTTTCTAGGAATTTATTTCTTCTAAGTTGCCTAATTTGTTGCATCGAAATTTTCGTAGTAGTCTTGTAATCTTTTGTATTTCTGTGGGTCAGTTTTTATTTCTACTGTTTTCCGATTTTAGTTTAGTCTCCTTTTTTCTTGAGGAGCTTGGCTAAAGGTTTATTAATTTTATCTTTTCAAGGAACCAGCTCTTGGTTTCATTGATATTTTCTTTTTTTAAGTCTCTATTTCATTCATCCCTGGTCTGATCTTTATGATTTCCTTCCTTCTTCTAACCTTGTATCCTGCTGAATTTTAAGGCTCCCAAAGATTAGCCCCACTGGATTTCAAGGCCACATGTCATAGGGACTCGTTCTCACAGCAGTCTCCCAGTGCCAGGGCGCTCTGAGGTGGTTCCTTACTTCCTTGCGCTTCCAGGCTTGTGGTGTCCCCTCCGTTTGTGGTTAGTCTCACTAGGGTTTTGGTTTCCAACCACATCTCCACCCCTCCTACCCTTTTCCATGTGGCCTTCTCTCTCAATTCACTGTGGAAGGTCTGTCCTGTGTTCAGGACGTTTTCAGAGTTGTGCAGATGTAGCTGTTACTTTGGCGTGTCCATGGGTTGAGCTGAACTCAGGCTCCTCCTACTTCACCATCTGCTCCCTCTCTGAACCTCCATCTCTTTATCTGACCCCAGCCTCGTCCCTCAAACTTCTTTAGGTCACCATTTCTCCCAGAGTTGCTCAGAAGTCTTTATAAGTTCTACTAGTGGGTGGGGAGGAAGGAGGAGCTATTCGAAGGCCAGTTAAGCTGAGGAGATGTTGAGTGAAACCAGTTTCTTTGTTGCAGAGCTTTTCAGAATCTCTACTGCACTGATAGGCGTTTTGAAACTCCAAGGAGAGCAACCGTATGCCACATTTTTCGGATTCCTCAAACTATCCATCCATCCCTATTAGTGGCTAAGGAGACAAGTATTGGGGGATACCACTTTAAGAAACATTGTAAACTATTTCTCTGTGGGCATAACCAAGTGTAAAATGAACAACAACAAAAAAATTCAAGTCGCACTGTTGTCATGGTCTTGCCAGTTTAGTCGTTCACATTTCTTTGTTAAACTGTAGCTTTAGCTGTGGGATTCAGCAGTGGTCACAACCGTCATTATAAAATTCAAAATATCCATACACACACACACACACCCACCCATCCCTGTAGCAATATGAGAGGAAACTCACAATTCTTTCTTTCTTCTTTAAACAGCATTTGCCATCTATCAGTCGCTGCCTTATTTCGAATCATCTGGCACATACTCCACGAAGCTGCCTTTCGACTTAGCCATCTATTTCCCATACGTGCTGAAAATGTATCTCATGATGCTCTTTATAGGTAAGTGGCTTTTGTTTTTGCATTCTTCCTGTGCTTTCTGGTTTGTGCTGCTATCTACCTTAGCAGAAAGGTCTGCAAACACGGGAGAGGCAGAAAAGGAAGCCCGGCATGATGGACTAGATCTTGTTAGTAAAGCACCTCGAAGTTATAATGCTTTTTGCAGGACATCACAAGCTCAGATATATCAGTGTTTCACCGTATAAACACGAACAGTTTCCGTAGCAGGTAACATACCTGCAGTTGTAGGAAATGTAGAAGTTTGACCATGGAGGGGCGCCTGAGTGGCTCAGTCAAACATCGGACTTTGGTTCAGGTCATGATCTGACGGTTTGTGAGTTCGAGTCCCGCGTCGGGCTCTGTGCTGACACCTCAGAGCCTGGAGCCTGCTTCGGATTCTGTGTCTCCTGCTCTCTCTCTGCCACTCCCCGGCTCATGCTCTGTCTCTCAAAAATGAATGAACATTAAAAAAAAAAAAAAGTTTGACCATGGACATAGTGATCTACAGAGAAAACACAGATGTCAAACGAAGCAAGCTTGGCCATTCTGGTTTTCCCATTTATATCGATTTTGTTTCCTGTTTGTTTGGTTTTATGTGCTAGCATTTCCCCAGCAGGCAAGTGGGAGTAGGTGCTAAAAACACAAGAAAAATGTGTGGGACAAACACTTGGAGTTGAGAAAATTTAACTGGCAGAGGACTTCCACGATTACGTTTCACTCTCTGCAGCTCTAACCTTCCCCAACCCCCAAGAGAGTTGTTACCTTCCGGAGGTAATCATTATCAGACCTGTAAGAACAACGCATCAAAGAGAAGACAGATGCGACGCTTGCGGGGTGGTAGAGAGAGCTACTCTAGGGAAAGGCAGAAACGAATCCCTTGCCACAAACCGAATGGGACAGCAGAGTATGCTTTCCTTCCCTTTCTGCAGAAGATCTGGACCCTGGGTTAAGTGTTCCTTCTTTGGGTCTCCCTTGCAAGTGTCTTGTCCTTCGACTCCACGTGGCACTCTGACTGTATTTTAAAACCACGGTTCTTTCCAGGGAAACGCTTGGTAAACCTTACTTACTTCTGCCCCTCCCTTCTCCATGTTAGGTATGTATTTTACCTACAGTCACCTTTACTCAGAAAGAAGAGACGTCCTCCAAGGCTTTCCCGTTAAAAAGAAGAAAGTGTGAAGCACGGCGCTCTGATGTGACAAGAGAAAACCCAGGCTTGTGGATTCGCTGCAGTAAACGGCACCGTGGCGGAAAAACACGTGGTACTTGACAAAAAAACCCACGATGGGATTGCTCTCCTCAAACTTGAGACGTATCACGGCAGTCTCTTATCCTCGCATGTTTTCAAAACACGTATTCTGTGCAAGCTACTTCACCAAAGCTGTGGGTTTTATACAAGTTAAATTTACATCGTGGGAAGCCTGGTTATTTTCCTGTAAGGTTAACGAGACATAGGAGAGGGACTGGGATAGACTTAGTTGAATTGAGAAACCAAAGGTGTTAGCGGGAATTGTATCTGTTAACATCTCTCTACATTTTTCACTTCGGAGTTCCCAAATAGCAAGTCTGCAGGAGGGCATCGATGTGAAATATGTTTTGCAGTTGTCCAGGAAAAAACTGTACAGACAGATGCCCCGCCATCGCCACGGTTCACACCATTTTACACATTAGACACGCTTAGGAAATGACACGTGTTCCAAACCCTGGAAGAATATTCACTAATATTACACAAGGTACTTGGACTTTGATCCTTAAAAGAGGACCCTGATGAAACAGAATAGATCTTAGATAAATATACAAATAATGCCCCATATTTCTTTCCTGAAAAAAATAATGAGGCCATATCCATACCTTGTAGGGACATAAAAGGTACAAAACTATAATAATTTTGAAGGAAACAAGGCAACTAAGAACTAGTGATGTTTCAGATTACTGAATTATTATTGCTAATTACTATGTCATCACTTAGAGTTTTGAAAACTTTTCTTTTGAAGATCTAAAATATTTGTGAATAATTGACTAATAGCATCATCTCTGTAACACTGGTATATCATTCACTTTTCTTGAAAGAATTCTAGAATCTTCTGATCCAGTAGCCATAGAAAAAGGGAATAAACATTTTGTGACATAAAAACCAGGTAGTAAAAACATAGTTACAAAAAAATTGGTCATCTCATTTCCACTAAATAAAACATTTAAAAAGTTGAGTGTTAATAAAGATAATTGCCATCTTTACAAATTTAGTATCCTATTTGGAATCTCAAAATAAGTATAAAAACGATCCTTTTAAAAATCTAGATTTTGTTTCTAATGTTGCTTATTTTAAAAAATTTACTGAAAGCTCTAGCGCAGGAAGAGAACAGAATCCCTCTGCAAACTTTGGGTGATTCAGTGTAGCTTCCTCTCAATTAAGATCACTGAAATACTATTTACATCTAGAATCACTGAAGAGCAGAGTTGTAACAATTACAGAAACTACATTTTGTTATTAAATACTACTTTAATTTCTAAACCAAATGACCTTAAGAACCTGCATACTTCTTAAAATAGAAGACTGACAAAGAAACACAAGGAAATTTAGAATTATGGATTGACAATTTCAGGTCTGCAACAGTTGAAACCAAAATCCATGACTCCTTTGGTGACCCAGTCACAGTTGTTCTTGTGGTTGGTTGCCTGTATCCATAATTGAGAGAAATACTAAATTTCGTTAGAGATTAGTAAAAATAAGGATGTAATTTTTCCTTCGCCACGTTAAGAAACCCAGCCAGTAAACATCTACCTAGTTGATTGGATATGACCCAGAATGCAAAGTTGATTTCTTTGGCTATTTTAACTGTGTGTCCATCAAATCTCTATTTCATTTTGTTCAGTGTTGTCAAATGCTCAGTTTCCCAAATCTAATACATATAGATGAAACAGGAAACTATTAGATATTTTAAAAGCATAACACATGACTTTTAAGATGACCTTTCTTTGGAGTTTTCAATGCCAAGTAACCCCAGCTAAGGTGTACTAAGTAATCAACAGCACTGGGACCTCCGGAGCGGGTGGGGGATAAAACTGCTCTGAACGAAAATGCTGCAGAGCTTATTTCATCACTGAGCAGAAGTCTGCCTGAAAAACATCACGTACACACTGTAATATCATCAAAGTCCCTGGGCCTTTTCTTTATCAAAGTAGTGCATGAAAAGCAGTAACACTTCTTCCAAACATATCCATTCAGTATTAATGCATTTTCTTTTCCTCACTTTTCACCACTCTTACCCTTGTCTGACGTTTTTCTTCAGTAAACAGATTGTTAGTAAAAGGAGTTGATTCTTAGTTGCCGCAAACGCATCTACATTCATTCAAGAAACAACGTGGGGTGCCTTGCACACTGTAGGCATAAAATTATAAAACCTTTATCAGGCTTCCTGCAAACACATTTGTTACTAAAGAATAAACCGCATCTTCCTGGAGTCCCTAAAAGAAGTTAACCCTTTTGTTTTAGTATATACCTTATTCTGCCTACCTTGAGCAAGCAAATTTCGAAAGAATATGCATTTCTTTCGAAAGATGATATAGCTATAACATCAATATCCAAAATGTTTCTGCAAAGAATCTTATGTTTATATACAAAGAAAACAGTCACGTTTCATTGTGCTAAAGTATTAAAGTGATTTAAAATTAAAATGTGCTAAAAATTATCTCCCCTTCCCCCAACATCGTCCTCTCCTTTATTTTTGCTTTGTAGACATTACGTTGTTTTTCCTTTGTTCGGGTAACTTTTACTTTCTATTTCTGGGCCTGATTGCTGTGCTAACTTTGATATGGCCCTTTTTACCAGGGTACCTTTTCAGAGTATGTTTCAGGGAGCAACAGTCCCAGAACTAACCAGGGAACCACCTAGAAGGCAGATTCCAGGGTGCCCCTGGGAGCCAGGAACCTGCATTTTGCCAGGCTCCTCAGATGCACCTCTGGCACACTAGAGTTTGAGTCCAAAGAATTTCAGCTTTGGACAGAAAACTGCTAATAAGAACTTCAAAAAAAGCCACCATGCCATGTAGTTCTGTTTTTACAACCAAGATGATGACATTCATTTATGTTTAAAGGTGCTACCCGGGAATTCATTTATCTCTGGTAAGGGTGGCTAGAGTTGAAAAATCTCATCTTAGAAAGGGGAACTGTCAATTCCATCTGAAAATCAATTAGTAAGAACATGTCTTGATTCATCAAACGTAGGTGCCTACCGTGTGCTTTGTGGTATTCAGCTGAGCCACGGGATCCAGTGAGAATGTGGCCTGGAAGTAAGAGCGGTGGGTAGGATTTGAAATCCAGCTCTAATGTTTACCAACTGAATGCCCCTGAGTTCGTTTCCTGCCCTGGCCAACACATGAAGTATGGTAAATTAAACCTTTTTAAAATATAAGCGGCTACACAGAAGTAGGAAATTTGTCACATGCTTTCCTGGATGCTTTAAACTTATAAGATGGTTCGCTGATTTACATTTTCTGAATCTAAGTTCCATGAAGGCAGGAATATCCTGTCTTACTTTGTCCCCCAGGACCTTATATGGTGCCACATAGTACTCATAATTGTGCAGCTCTGACTTTATAGATTGCTACCAATACATCCAGAAAGAGACATTTTAAGAAATGTATCAATTAGGTGATGTTTCAATTATATTTGATTCGTCCCAACACTTCATGTTTAGAAGACACACGAAGTTTTTTAAAATTTACGTTAGTACCCTTTCTTAATGGGCTACTTGCTTTTAGAATGTTTTAAGGAGAACAATTTGTTAAATTTCTATGATCTTCCCAAGTCCCAGTGTACATACGGTCAAGCATTAGAGCTATTTTAGTGAAACCTATAAGTGGTAACATTTCTATTACATCTGAGAATTTATAAAGCATATTTTTGTATTTGATCCTTACAACTACTTTGTGAGGGAAGTTACTCCTTGTATTCAAGAAATAAAACCAAAGTCAGGGAATCATCACTGTCACTCTTAGTTTCATATCCAATAATTTAGCTGGAAATTATTTCATACGTCCCTTATGTTTGACAAGAATCAAATGATCTTCAACAAGTTACATGCATATTCACAACTTCGTAATTACTATATCTTATCTATCATACATTAAAAAAAAAAAAAATGAGACCTTAGTGTTTCCAGGATCAGAATTAAGTATTTCCTTTGAGAAAATACAAAAACACATTACCTCATCCAGGACCAACGTGACGATGATACACATTTACACATGAAGATGACGCCGTGAGGTGTTTTCTCCAATGGGAGGAGGAAGGATGTGAATTATTGCAGCCCCATTCCGTCCCTGGGTCCCATCTGAAATGCCTGCGGCCAGGAATGGGCTTGTGGGGTGGAGATACGGACTCACCAGACACCTAGCCTACAACTCTGGCTTTAGCGAAGGCCACAACGTCCAAACCAAATGATCCGACTTCCCTTCTAAAACAGCAATTTACAAAAATGTTTACTGAAAGTTTAAAACGGCTTATTTCAGAGTTACCGAGTTACTTCAAGATAGCAGCAGAGTTCCTAACAAAGTCTTACTATAATCACAATATCGTTATCTTTGGTTGAAATCATGTAGTAGAAATTCGGGCGGTCAACTTCAAAAAAGGTTAAGAACCCTGTAGTTAGTTACCATGGAGTCATTACATTACAAATAAAAAAAGATAATTTTAGGCACTTGCATGGATGCCAACATCTGCTTGGAATGCACACTTTTCAAATCAAGAGAGTGTTTGGATATTTCTGAGACACATAATAAAGCTTTCACCCCACACATTAATTTGTTAGGATATTCCAACATGCTATTTGTCTTGGCAACTTGTGATTTCGAAACCCAACAGAAGATAACTTGGAATATTTCCTTTTGTATATAGTTTGGAACATCTGGTCTGAGAAGGCAGAGACTTCTGATTTCTAGAGAACAACGCGAGCCATCCTGAGGGAATAGCCGCCTTCTGACCTGAGGTCACACAGGTGACCAACAGAGTGTGCTCATTCCAGTGGCCTTAGATCTTGTGATTTTAGAACCTTCAGATTTTCAAATTTAGAATCTTACATCTTAGACCCTTCAGAGGGTACCGTGAATCGGAAAATCCCACAAATCTGCAGCTCAAGGCTGCTGAAAACAAAACGGGGGTGGAGTGGGGTGGCGAGGGAAGAACGGATACAGATTTTATTTCTCCCATTTTGTACTCTTCTGTTCCCCA
Organism: Acinonyx jubatus; assembly: GCF_027475565.1. Taxonomy (NCBI): domain Eukaryota; kingdom Metazoa; phylum Chordata; class Mammalia; order Carnivora; family Felidae; genus Acinonyx; species Acinonyx jubatus. The sequence continues at coordinate 48,202,989 of NC_069391.1, forward strand.
AGGGCCCGAGCAGGGGACAAAGTCTGGGATCAAAAGGGCAGCCTGGATTTAGAAGACCGGGTTGATTCTTCCTTCCCTCTCCTCCCACACCAGCAAGGTCTGCCTGCCGATTCAGGGCAGAAATGCAGACACCCTCAGTGTCCACTTCCTCTCGCTGTTCTGGACTGCCACCCACGTTTGCAAGCTGGCCCAGGAATTCAAAGTCCCTTAACCCACAAAAACCCATTCCTTTACAACTCCTAACTTCCCAATTCCAGCAGCCTATCAACATGAGGTAGTATCTTTTTTTTTTTTTTGTAGTTGACAATGTTGTATTAGTTTCAGGTGTACAATATCGATGTTTGACCCTTCCATACATTACCCAACGTGCACTCCCGTTGAGTGTGGTTACCATCTGTCACCATTATTTCAGTATTATTGACCGTATTCCCTGTGCTTAAGGGTTATTTCGTTTCTCTGATTACAGCAATCGATATTAAGCATGAACGAGATTCAATCCTTGGTAGGAGCTTTCATCTTTTAAAGAAAATTTTTTTTAATGCTTTATTTTTGAGAGAGAAACAGAGCATGAGCGGGGAAGGGGCAGAGAGAGAGAGGGAGACACAATCCGAACCAGGCTCCAGGCTCTGAGCTGACAGCACAGAGCCCGACGCGGGGCTCGAGCTCACAGACCACGAGATCATGACCTGAGCTGAAATCAAGAGTCAGACGCCCCGACCGACGGAGCCACCCAGGCGCCCCAGGAGTTTTCATCTTAAAGTGGATGCTGATGCCCTGATACGGTAGAATGAGCCCTGGATCTAGGGTTTTAGGGCCCTGCTAATCTATATATAGCTCTGCCTCTCATTAGATGTATTTGCTCCATTTCAAAATAGAAATGCCTCTTCACACTATTGTTGTAGGAGTGAAATAAGATCATACAAGTGGAGGTTCTAGTGAACTTACAGTATGGCACCTAACAACAAATATTAGATGAATTTCAGTCTCTGGTAGGAAGTATAAGAAAGTGTGCAGGGGGAAGGCAAGAGAGGCTAGCTTCTCATGTAAAACTTTCAGCTTCTGCCCTCAAATTCATTTCCCTCCAGCCCAGCCTCTAAGGAAATAGTAAACACGAAATATCGGCAACGCAGGTGAATACTACCCGAGGGCCCATCTCGCCTTCCCGTTTTCTGAAAGCATCTCGGCACCTTATTGAGGTTCGGCAAAAAGAAAGAAGAACGTGAATTACGAAGTGAACCACAGATAACCGGAACCTGCAATCACAAATCCATATATTTGGAAACTAAACTCGTGGAGTTATTTTTAACCTGAGCGGGAGGGAGGTTGACTGGGTGATGACATGAACGCACAGTATGTCAAACAGGAAGACTAAAAGTTCCCGGGTGCTTGTAAAGAACCGGGCACTGATATGGCATGGTACACATAAAGGTATATCACCACTCCGGGGGGCACAACGTTCATCCCCAGTGATCCCACGTATGTATCCATCAGAACATACATATGATTGGTTAAAGGCGGCTTTGATTAATGCCCGCATGAAGGAAAAATTATTAGCAAGCAGATCACAATGGAAATGCTGACTGATTCTCAAGCCCTCGAGTAAAACGCCGCCCTCGAGGACATTGTCGCATAACTTCATTTATTTGTCATTAGGCCACCAGCCACCCTGCTTAATTAAGGTAGAGATTTGTACTTAAAAAAATTGTTCAAAAATATATATTTTTAAAATGTTTATTTCTTTGGGGGTGGAGAGAGAGCACACACACACAAGTGGGGGAGGGGCAGAGAGAGAGAGAGAGAGAGAGAGAGAATCCCAAGCAGGCTCTGTGCTATCAGTGTAGAGTCCAACCAACATAGGACCTGATCCCACGAACTGTTAAGATCATGACCTGAGCTGAAATCAAGAGTCAGAGGCCCAACTGACTGAGACGCCCCTCAAAAAGATTTCTATCCAACATTCCCTCATCTTTCTCCTGGAGGAAACCCGGTTTAGGTGTGACCCAGGCCCAGTAGATTAGGGTACCCCACGTCCCACGTCCATGTTGTTCGGGGACTCACATGTGATCCAAGCCCAACCAGAGTCCTCTCCATGCTGCTCCTGTCATACCTATGGGCAAGGACACCTTTCCTTCCCTTTGTGGTTGCGGGCAGCCGTCTTAACAACTGTGTGGAGTGATCACGCGCCCTAATGGCATTGTTTGCCTCACCGAGCGCAGCTGACTGAACCTGATCGGATCTGCTCTAGAACTTCTTGGTTTGTGAGCCCCTGTTTTCTTCTTTGGCCGGAGCTTTTTTGGATTCGGTAACTTTCAGACTGCATTCAAGAGACCCAAGCGTAAGAAAATTATAGCCACCACTAACGAATCTGAGTTAGCTAATGTTCCACACGCACCAGGCTTATTATTGATAGGCGGCAAGACTGTTTTCTCAATAAGAAAACTTGAAGTCAACGAATATCCTCCAGAGACTTCGAGGGAAATCGATGGTGATGTCACTGTCACCACTATAAGTTTGGTTTTGCTAGCAAAAGCTTCCCCATGCCTTAAAACAAAGAAGTCACAGGCACAACATTCACAGGATTATTTTACTAGAATTTACGGGGGAGAGGATGATGTTGTCCAATTTGCACAGAGTAAATCTTCAGGTTGAACTCCTGCCAAATACAGGAAAATTCAAGTTCTTGTTTCAGTCTCAACTGGCCTGGGTACGGAAGCAATGCCCGCTTCTCCTGGTACGCGTGAGTCAAACTGTCGGTTATGTCTCCACCTTTTCGTGACCCTTAACTCTCTGCATCAAGGCTCAGCGACCCCAGACACGAATTCTGGAAAAACTTCTTCCATTTCTATGGTTTTCCTCATCCATCTGAGGATGTTGCCGGCTGTCACAGAACTTCACCAACCATACGCTCTGGTCCATACGGCTTTCTTCTTAAACTCTGGGAGAATTCTCAAGGACAGCAGGGTGGCTAAGGGGACAAAAAAAGTGAAGTGTGCTGTTGCATGTGGTGAAATGCATCCAAAAAGGTCATTTGCTTACTTATTTTTAACTGTTTGTTTATTTGAGAGAAGGCACGTGTGTGAGCAGAAGAGGGGAAGAGAGAGGGGGTGGAGGGAGAGAATCCCAAGCAGGCTCCAGGCTCAGTGCAGAGCCTGACACAGAGCTCGATCTCACAACCTCAAGGTCACAACCTGAGCCAATATCAAGAGTCGGACGCTTAACTGACTGAGCCACCCCGGTGCCCCTGAAAAGGTCATTTAGATAAAAAAATGTGTCAGAACAGAACTTGGCTTTTTCTTACTTGGCTAAATCTTTAAGACTAAGCAAGCCTTAGGCAGAATTTTAATAGGAGAAAGCCTTTAATAAAAGCTGGGGAAAAGGTTGTTTTTTTTTTAATTGTTATTTGTTATTCTGGAACCAGTTAACAGGAAATTCTGCAGATTTAACCAAAACTGACTTCTGGGATGCCACTGTTTTGTTTTTGTTTTTTCTTTATCTCATGATGATTACAGAGGTGTGTTCCCTTTGTAAAAAACCTGCTTATGATTTGTACACTTTTCTACATGAATATGATTTTTCCATTACATGTTCAGTTAAAAGGTAAAAGACAGAAATAAAATACTGGTCCTGTGATGAAGTTATTAGGTTCATGTGCTCAATGGAACAAGCCTGACTGTACTAATCTGTATGTGACTATGTACCCACAAGTCTATACCTTTTCTTATTTGTCATGGGTCCCTCAGGGATCAATTCCAAGTAGGAAAGTTCTATGTAATTCCTCTAGGTAACTTACTATAGATCTTATTTTAGGATATTAATATAAATATATTGAGATATTATTTAAAATATAATAGTATGAGGCTTATTATAGATCTTATTTTGGGATATTAACATAAATATATTGAGCTGTTATTTAAAATATAATAGTGTGAGGAAATGTAGGTAAGCCAGAGTTACACAATTCTTGTGTGTGACTCTAATAAGCCCTTGACTATATAATCAAGTGAACATATACTTCTTCCTTGACCCAAATAACTATTTGCCTCATCCATATCAAGGTGTTTGTTATCTTCATGACCTAAAACAGTGTATGTTTGGAGGAGCCAATGGTATTAGGGACCCATGGTCATTAAGCATGAGTTTAAACTCCTTGAGGCAAACAAATGGAGCAAATCCTAGCAAGTCTCTAGGGACGGATCGAGTGAACGTATGTCGGACCACTGCCCTTATTCTCAGTGAAGTTCTGTGGTTGATCACAATCTTCTTCCTATACATGCCCTCTGCCTATGCTGGGGATAGGGAGAAGGATCAGAACCAAGAGATTAGGGAATTCTTACTTGTTTGGCAACCAAGAAATTATACCCTACTTAGAGAAAAGGACGGTCATACTATGACCATTATCAGGCTGGACAGATAAGATTATCACAAGTGTAGGCCGACAGGTGGTTTTCCCAAGATGAGACCTTCTAGTGCAATATCTTACAGCATGTCAGAGGCCATATCAACAGCAGCCATTGGTTGGACCAGACCCCTGAGTCCTAAGACACAGATGACAATACAAGGTATTTCAGGCCACAGAACCAACACCCAAAAGACTTCTCAGATTTGAGTAAAATAATACACATAATTTTCACATGAAGATATTCTGTATTTGTGGTTCCTATAGTCCATAGTTTAACAAATCAATAGAGAAGTATAAAAAACACAAAAACCTATTTAAATGCCTGAAAGTGTAGGAAATGTTCAATTCCCTTGGCATAGCTACACTATGCAGCTATTGTAAATACTATTAATGAAGCCAATATAGGAATAGGTTAAAATGCTTTAAAAGATGATTTTTAAATAAAAAAGGCAGTGTGCTCAAAGTGTCTATGTGTATTTTTCAGTTGCTTATGATTATAAACATGTTAGAACAACACTCATACGCAGAGAGGGCGAAAACTTCTTAGGAAAAAATATCAAAATCGCCATTGGGCAATGGGACTCTGGATTCCTCGTTGCTCTTTTCTGCATTTTCTAAAATTAATTAAAGTGATCTTTTGCCATTAGAATAAAACATTTAAAAGCTATTTAAATAAAAGTTAAATTTAAAGGCATGGAGCTCTTTTTAAATCCACTTTCTAATTCAAAATGCCACATGACGACAGCTCCAGATTACTTTTCTAAACTGAGTTCAGATGAGCCTTTCAGGGACCAATATATACTAGGATGTGGTTTCTGCAGCAAAGACAACCATGGATGGCTTTCATCTATGCTGGGCATGTAGTATGGAAGTAATACCTTTCAAAAGATCCCTGGATTTGGCTGAGAGGCCTTCTTTGGGGCTTTCCATGATGCTGAAGAGCCAGTCAATGAACTAGGGTGAAAAGAAAAGAGCAGGATCAGTGAAGACAGTCCCACTAATAGCAAGAGGCCAGTTGGGGCCCTTTGGCCTGCATACATGCATATCAGTGCAGGAGCTCTGAGGTAAATACTGACCTGAGCCGGAGGAGTGGAGAGGAGAAGGGGACCAGGCATAAGAGACGGAGAAGTTGGACAGAGCCACCATTTAGTCCAATGGCCCAGCAAAGTCAAATCTCCTTCCCCTGCTAAACATCCTGAGATCTACTATAGATTTTTAACTGTGAGGTAAACACGGGTCCAGAGGTCTCTTGTGTGCCATGAACTTTCTCTCTCATCACTCTGAGAGCACCAGAGAGGTTAAGAACCTTGCCCAAGTCCACTCCCAATGAACAGCAGAATCCAGACTTGAACCCAACTGCACCTGACTTCAGAGCCTCACGTTCCTTCTCTGCATCATGCTGCCTGATTCCGCGTGCATCTAGGCCCAGACTCGTAGGGCGGGTGGTAAATAGGGAAACACATCAGACAGAAGCCTCTGTTTCTAACATAAGACATTCTGTAGATGAGAACAATTTGTGCCCAAATGGATACAAAACATGATGTTGAAATCTAAGAGAAAGGCGTAAAATAATTTACTAGATAGAGCCAAATGTGTTAACTGCAAATAAATCCTGCAAATGAGGTAGAAACTCAGACTACTCACGAGTTTGACTGATTTCCCAGGGTAAAGACAAAATTGGTTTTGAATTAGATACAAGGTAATTTCATTAATGACTGAACGTTGTCAATCTTGACTCATGAAAAACACATACATTAGTCACGGGTACCGGGTATTTTAACTCTGGACATAGAAACTGGTTTGAAGAAAGAGTAAAACCGAAAGAAAATATTCCTAATTCTCTGCTTTAATTAAATTTTTTTTCTCCTTCTTCTTCTCAATTTTGTTTTTTAATATCCTACTGGTAAGTAAATAAATCAAGCACTACACATACATAATAGATGCAAGATGTCTACATTGTAGTCCAAAGTGATGATGGTGTCCGGGGCCAGAAAAAACATGAGGGGATTCCACACTTAAAAATTTGTTTTGATTTAAAATTAAATGGAAAACATAACATTTGGGATAATACTAATGCTTAAGAAAACAAAGGCATTTTAATTGAGATGCTCAGCGGAGTTGCGCACGGCTAACCTGTGGGTCCGTAGTTCAGAAATATTTTTAAAGACTAACGTTCAGATTTTTAACAGTAAGCTACAGAAAGTTGGCTTTAAGCTTTCAACTTCGCAGAAATCCAGTTTTCATTAAATGGGATTCAAAGAAGAATCTTTCAATCAACTGTATTAAAGACAGTTCAGAGCCATTTCATGAGAAGCACAGGAAGCATGGTATTTTCAGATGCTCCACACGACGGCTAAGAGCCCGGGGTAACTCGACATTAAAAACCAAATGGTGCTTCCTACAGTCTGATTTTCCTGGGGGCAAGGGTGATGACCTTTTCAAATTTCCCCATGTCACCTAGCACAGGCCAGGAGCATGACGGGCCCCTGGAATGTGGCTGTAGGATGGCATGAGCTATGAGGAACCTTAAATATGCTACAAGAACACGGACACTCCAGATTCCCGTTTCCCCGACCCAACCCCCAGGCATGGTTGGTCATTCCCTCCATTATCCACCACCACTGTATTCTCCTTACGCAATCTTGCAGCCTTGAACTTGCCTTCCCGTCTGTCCTCCCTCTGACATTCTGAACGCTCAGGGACTTACTCATCCCGTCACCCCCAGGATCAAGAACACATGTGCCTTTAATAACGGAAGGCAAGTATAAGCTCCTCTTTCTGCCTCACCTCCAACTGTAAGCAAGTTATTGCTGTTATCTTTGTTGCTGTTTTTAGCCAGCAGTTAGCCTCACTCTCTGAGGCGGAGTATGAAAACCCGTGGTGTGATGCCCATTTCACTTTAACTCCCAACCTCAGTTCTACTGTAGAAATTGCTAAGGAGAAAATGGCCATCAGGGCGGGCGGCTGCGAACCTCACCTTCTGGGTCTGTTCCTTCCATGGCTCTTTCTGCAGCAGAACAGGCATGCTACTGGGAAGGAGAGTGAGAGTCTCCTGCAGAGTGACCCTGTGCATTGGACTCCTGCCAAGGAAGCTCGAAGCTGACCCAGCTGGGCCATTTTCCTGATGCCATGGCAACCAACTGGCACTAAGGCCAAGGAGGAGAGGGGCCGCATGGTCTGCCCATGCAACCACTGCGATTGCAAATATCAGCAACAAGAAGTCCAAAGCCTACGAAGGAAATAGACACAAGGTTAGGTCACACGTTTTAACAATTTAAAGTAACACATGTACACATACACAGCCCCTATCATGACGCAGTGTTACCTTCCCCTTTACCCCAGAAGAGGAACCAGACTGAACGGCAAACTCCATTTCCACACTTAATAAACAGACATTCTAGGACTTTGGAAGGTTTTAGGGATCTTCTTTTTTAAGACAAACAGTTTCATTATTATTGCTCTACTAATGCAGGGGAACGTTATTTAATTCCTCATCATATTGAGATCCAGACACTCCTCTGTTTTGGGGTTTCCAAAGAGACTAAAGAATTCATTAGGAGGGATACGGAAAGGGATATTTAGATTTGTTGTTACGTAGCCCCAACTGAGTTTTAGAAAAACATATAGTCTGATTCTATTTTGAACAACAAATGACTCTCCACATGTATCTTATTTTTCTGTTCTTGATATTTAAATATTTGAGTGGCAAACACTTGATTTTGTTCCATGAATGCTGAAAATATAAGCATTAAGACAAAATAAAAACAAGCATTCTTGGCGGGAGTCACAACAAATCATTAGGCATTTTTTAAAACATATTTTTGAGTATTAGCAGGCATGAAATGAAATACACTCCCCAAACTCTCGATCCTGACCTACATCTATAATCCCAAGGTTTTTTTTTTTTTTTTTTTCTTTTCAATTTTACTTCCAGGGTAGTTAACATTCAGTGTTCTATTAGTTTCAGGTGTGCAATATAGTGACTCAACACTTCCGTGTATTACTCGGTGCTTTTCAAGCTAAGTGTACTCTTGAATCCCATACACCTATTTCACCCATTCCCCGGCCCATCTCCCCTCTGGTAACCATGTGTTTGTTGTCTATAGTTAAGAGTCTGGTTTTTTTGTTTGCTTCTTTCCCGCCCCTGCTTTGTTTTGTTTCTTAAATTCCACATATGAGTGAAATCATATGGTGTTTGTCTTTCTCTGACTGGCTTATTTTGCTTGGCACTGTACTCTCTAGATCCATCCATGTTGTTGCAAATGGCAAGATTTCATTTTTTCTTATGGCTGAATAATATTCCATTGTGTGTGTGTGTGTGTATGTATGTATGTGCATATGTATGTGTATATATTTATGTGTATATGTATACATATATATGTACACGTACATACACACACACACACCACACCTTCTTTATCCATTCATCTACTGATGGACACGTGGGCTGCTTCCATACTTTGGCTATTGCAAATAATGCTTCAGTGAACACAGGAGCACTTATATCCCTTTAAATTAGTATTTTTGTATTCTTTGGGTAAATACCCAGTGATGTGATTGTGATTACTGGATCATAGGGCAGTTCTATTTTTAATTTTTTGAGGAACCTCCACACCATCTTCCACAGTGGCTGTACCAGTGTGCATTCCCATCAACAGTGAAAGGATTCTCCGTATCCTCACCAACATCTGTTGTTTCTGGAGGTTTTGATTTCAGCCATTCTGACAGGAATGAGGTGATATCACCTTGTGGGTTTCATTTTCATATCTCTGATGATGACTGATACTGAGAATCTTTTTATGGGTCCGTTGGCCATCCGGATGTCTTCTTTGGAGAAATGTCTCTTTTATGTTTTCTGTCCATTTTTTAATTGGATTGTTTGGGGGTTTTTGATGCTGAGCTGTAGAAGTTCTCTATATATTTTGGATACTAACCTCTTGTGGACTAGGTCATTTATAGATATCTTCTCCCATTAAGTAGGTTGATGATTAGTTTTTGTTAATTGTTTCCTTTGCTGTGCAGAAGCTTTTTATTTTGATGTAGTCCCAATAGTTTATTTTTGCTTTTGTTTCCCTTGCCTCTGGAGACATATCTAGAAAGATGTTGCTATGGCTACTATGAGAGAAATTACTGCCTGCGCTCTCTTGTAGGATTTTAATGGTTTCAGGTCTCACATTTAGGTCCTCAATCCATTTTGAGTTTATTTTTGTGTATGATATAAGAAAGCGGACCAGTTTCATTCTTTCGCATATTGTTGTCCAGTTTTCCCAATACCGTTTGTTGACGACACTTTTTCCCATTGCATATTCTTGCCTCCTTTGTTGAAGATTGACTGACCATATAATTGTGGGTTTATTTCTGGGCTGTCTGTTCCATTCCATTGATCTATGTGTCTGTTTTTGTGCCAATACCATACTGTTCTGTAATTATAGCTTTGTAATGTAACTTGAAGTCTGAAATTGTGATATCTCTGTGATATCTTTTGTGGTTCCATAAAAATTTTAGGATTGTTTGTTCTAGTTCTGTGAAAAATGCTGTTGGTATTTTGAGAGGGATTGCATTAAATCTGTAGATTGCTTTGGGTAGTATGGACATTTTAAAAACATTTGTTCTTACAATCCATGCACATGGACTGTCTTTCCATTTCTTTTTATCATTTTCATTTTTTTCATCAATGTTTTATAGTTTTCAGATTACAAGTCTTTCAGTTCCTTGGTTAAGTTTATTCCTAGGTATTTTATTATCATTGGTGCAATTGCAAATGGGATTGTTTCTTAATTTCTCTTTCTGCTGCTTCATTATCAGTGTATAAAAATGTAACAGGTTTTTGTATTGATTTTGTATCCTGCAACTTTACTGAATTCACTTACCAGTTCTAGCAGTTTTTGGATGGAGTCTTTTGGGTATTGTATATACAGTATCATGTCATCTACAAAATGTGAAAGTTTGACTTCTTCCTTACTGATCTGGATGCCTTTTATTTTTTTGCTGACTGCTGTGGCTCTCAGTTTTTCCCCACTGAGTATGATGTTAGCTGTGGGTTTTTTATATGTGGCTTTCTTATGTCAAGGTATGTTCCCTCTGAACCCATTTCGCTCTGAATCCATTTTGTTGAGTTTTTTTTTTTTTTTTTTAATCATGAATGGATGTTGTATTTTGTCAAATGCTTTTAGGCATCTATTGAAAGGATCATAAGGTTTTTATCCTTTCTCTTATTGACGTCTTGTACCATGTTGTTTGATTTGCAAATACTGAACCACCCTTCCTTCACAGGAATGAATCCCACTTGACTGTGGTGAATGAATTTTTTTTAATGTATTGTTGGATTCAGTTTGCTAATATTTTGTTGAGAATTTTTATATCTATGCGTATCAGAGATATGCAAAGTTTCTACTGAAAAATCTGCTGATAGCCTTCTGGGGTTTCTCTTGCACATAATTGTCTTCTTTTCCCTTGCTGCTTTTAAAATTCTCTCTTAATCGCTACCTTTTGCCATTTTGATTACTTTGTGTCTTGGTGTGGACCTCCTTGGATTGATTTTGTTGGGAGCGCTTTGTGCTTCCTGTATCTGAATTTCTGTTTCCTTCTCCAGATTCGCAAAGATTTCAGCTATTTAAAAACAAAATTTTTTTTAATGTTTATTTATTTTTGAGAGAGAGAGACAGTGCACGAGCAGGGGAGGGAGGGGCAGAGAGAGAGGGAGACACAGAATCTGAAGCAGACTCTGGACTGTTAGCACCGAGCCCGATGTGAGGCTTGAACCCACGAACTGTGAGATCATGACTTGAGCTGAAGTCGGATGCTCTACCGACTGAGCCACCCAGGTGCCCCAGCTATTATTTCTTCAAATAAAGTTTCTTCCCCCTTTTCTCTCTTCTTCTGGGATCCCTATAATGCAAAAGTTATTACACTTGATGGAGTCACTGAGTTCCCGAAGTCTGTTCCCATTTTGCCGAATTTTTTTCTTCTCTCCTGCTCAGCTTGATTACTTTCCATTACTCTTTCCTCCAGGTTGTGGACTCATTCTTGTACTGCCTCTCTAGTCTGCTATTTATTCCATCCAGTGTATTTTTAATTTATCATGTTCATCATCTGTGATTGGTTCTTCTTTATCTCTTTATCAAGGGTGTCACTGGGGCGCCTGGGTGGCTCAGTCGGTTAAGCGGCTGACTTCGGCTCAAGTCATGATCTCACAGTTTGTGAGTTCGAGACCCGCATCGGGCTCTGTGCTGACAGCTCAGAGCCTGGAGCCTGCTTCAGATTCTGTGTCTCCCCCTCTCTCTACCCTTCCCCTGCCCATGTTCTGTGTCTCTCGATAATAATAAATAAACATTAAAAACAATTTTTTTAAAAAAGGGTGTCACTGATGTCGTCCACTCTTCTTTAAAGGCCAGTGAGTATAATCATTACTTTAAATTCTCTATCTGGCATATTTATCTGTTTCACTTAGGACTCTTGCTGTGGTTCTTATTCTTTCAGTTGAGACGCATTCTTCAGTCTCCTCATTTTGTCTGACTCTCTGTGTCTGTTTGTGTATGTTAGGAAAGTCAGCGATGTCTCCTGCTCTTGAAAGTAGTGGCCTTATGAAGAAGAGGTCCTGTACACTCTGCAGGGCAGTTTTCCCCATTTACCGGAACCTGGTGCTTCCGAGGAATCTCCTATGTGTGTTGTGTGCACCCTGCTGTTGTCCCTTGACTGCTTTTTCCTTCAGCCCAGTCGTCTTCGGTGGGTCTCTTTGCCTGTCACTGGCAGCGTTTGGTCCCTGTAGTGTCTGTGGGCCAGTCCCGTGCTGCTTTGGGCTTCAGTTGAGTCAGACTAGGCATTTGCCAGAGATGCAGGGGCACCAAACTGCAGAGCACTTTCCCTGTGTCTTCCGTCCCCCGAGAAGCTTCTTTGGTTGACGTGCAGGGCCAGCAATCAGACCAGTCGTCTGCCCCCAGCCCATAGGTGGGGCAACAAGCTGACTGGCGTGTGTGGCTATCTTTCTCGCTCTCTCTCCAAGGCAGGAGTCGCTTTGGAGTGGCGCTGCTCCCTGTCAGGGCCGCTTGCACACTTCCAGGCGGGTGGCTTCGTTTTGAGTGGGCTCTGGCCAAGAGCTTACTGGAGGAGGTGGATCTGCAACGGGCTCGGGAGGGCGATGCGCAAAGCCCCCCCAAGACGTGTGCGCCAGGGTGAGGGGACATGCCACCGCATCTGGGGCCACAGTGGCCGGGCACGGTCTGCAAAGCGTTCAGGGGTAGGGCGTGCAGTTGGACCCAAATGCGCTCAGGTTTGCTGCGAAAGGAGACCTACCGCCACCACGGGGTCAGCCCGTGCGGATCTGCAAAGAGCGGGTGGGCGGGCCACCCAGTTTCAGCAAAGTGCGTGCCCAGCTTCCACGGGAGGGTACCTGCCGCCGCCACCGCTGCCAAGGCCCCGCAAAGCGTGGGTCGACAAAGTTTGAGCAGGTCTGGGGAAGGGGATCCGCAGCACTGGAACTGGAGCAAGCCCAGCTGGGGGGGGGGGGGGGGGGGAGGGGCGGGTCGGAGCTGATCCACGAAGCCTGGGGCGGCAGGGGCGGGCGCAGCGTAAGCAAGTTAGACAGCGACTGCGGGTGCCAAACTGGTTCCTACAGGTGGCTCTGTGTTCACGCTGGGGAAGGAGATGGTGTCTACCTCTCCTTCGTTCCTGGAGGAGTCACCCCGTGGACACTACCCCTCCGGACATGGACATGCTCTGAGAGGAGTAAATAACTCTCCTTCCCTTATGCCCCAAGCAGTTTTCAAATTGCTGCCTCTATGCGGTACCTCCAGAGGCCGTTTGTTGTGCTGTCTCCTTAACGGCAGGGACTCGGTTTCCTCTGAGCGGCCAGGCTCTCCCAGAACCCCACCTGCTGATTTTTATTTTTTATTTTTAAAAAAAATTTTTTAACGTTTATTTATATCTGAGACAGAGAGAGAGCATGAACAGGGGAGGGTCAGAGAGAGGGAGACACAGAATCTGAAACAGGCTCCAGGCCCTGAGCGGTCAGCACAGAGCCCGACGCGGGGCTCAAACTCACGGACCGCGAGATCATGACCTGAGCCGAAGTCGGACACTTAACCGACCAAGCCACCCAGGTGCCCCCCACCTGCTGATTTTTAAAGTCCCAAACTTTAAGTCCTGCTGGTTGGAAGAACTCACAAAATTAGCCCCCTCCAAACTCACAAGATCAGCCCCCTTCTAGTTTTCAAATGTTACGGGGGTTCATCTTCCCCACGTGGGCTCCCTCCACGCCTATGGTCTGTTTAGGCCCCCACCCCCGTCTCTGCCCCTCCTTCCTTCTTCAGCGTGGCCTCTTCTCTAGATTTAGTTGAGGAGTCTGTTCTGTCAGCCTTTGGGTCATTTCCCGGACTATCGACACTGATGTGAGTGTTCTCCAGTGTCCGTGGGATAAGGTGAGCTTAGGGTCCTCCTATTCTGCCATTTTCTCAGACTATATATCTCCACAAGCATTCCAAACCATCTGTCTAGGATCCATCCATCTAGAGTTGAGACTAATCTAAACACTCACAGACATGGTGAGAACAAGGGCCTCCTCCGACTTGTGATTTAAACGACACTCCTGTTTATCTGTATTTTCTAGGTTTTAAACAATTTTCTTTAAATAAACAAATAAAAAAGATGTTTGTAAGAAAACAGAACGTTGGCAAAACCTTAGGAGATCAGAAGGAATAGAAGACAGATTCTGCTCGGTAAACACAAAGCTTAAGAAGTCTTCTTTACTTCCTTAAAATTCATAATCTCACTGATTACAATTTCAAGCCTATACCCAACTCTTCTACAAAGCTCGTCAGCATTTCAAACAACATCCCAACTTATACAAATGCCACTCACACCGTCAGCGGGATACCTGTGAATGAGTCATGCCTACAGAAAAAAAAAAAAATCTACTAAAAAATGCACAGTGGGCAGCAAAGTCAAGAAAATAAGCAGAGTGGAAAGTGTTGTCTTCCTTTTATGCATTAACCTTTTCTATTTTCATTTACCTACTATCAATGGTTGTGAATCTTTTTTGGGTCACACTTCATATTACAGGTGTGCTGAAAGTCCTCTCACGCATGTTAAGCATCGGCGCGAACACAGATTACTTGCATACGCTTCAGGAACCTCTTCACACCAGGTGTTTGAAGACATTCTCTGGGCGGGTACAAATGTACCCCCCCTCCTTGGTGGGGTCAAGGCCAAGGGCACAGAACCCTGGGTTCCCTCATCAGCTAGTGTCCTCTGTGTTCTGCCTGTTGAGGAACTTTTTCTGTTGAAAATATTTTTTGAAGGGCAGCCCTAGCAGTCTTTGGGAGCCAGGCAAGCACATCCATTTCCTTGTGACATCGGAGAGTTATCACCATCATTTCCCAAAAATAAAAAGAATGGGGGGGGGGAGGGGAGGGCGTGGAAAGCAAGCAAGTAGCAACCTTTTTTTTTTTTGTCTTTGGGGAGAGCAAACATAAGTTGTACATTTTAAGAAAGCCCCAGGTCACGCCTCTAGATTGTACCTCGTCAAGAGCCACGTTCTGAACAGAGGTAGACTGGTATGCAAGGTTTCTGATGTAACCCATCAGTTCCAAGAGCCATTCCATTCTCTTCAACACGCCTGAAACAGAAAAGGATGTTTTGGTACCAGACCACGGTTTTCCTATGAAATGTAAGACCCATCAGTAATAGCCATCATAACTAAAGCATAACACCCAGTGAGGATTCCAGGAAACGGTTTCAAATCCTCTTGCAATACGTGAGACCTGTGATTTTGGGTGAGAGTTCTTTGACGCTCTGCGTGTCAGAGGGACCGTATTTGTGTCTTTCTTTTCAAAAGGTAATCTGTTCTTCAAAACTGCGCCCCCACTAGTGATAAAATGCACTTATTGGAGTTTCTCTCTCAGCATTAAACACACAAGGAGAAATCTGGCATGCCAACAAGTCAGTAATATTGACTGTTGTTTTTATAGGTCTTCCTTTAACTTAGATGTTCCCATTTTATGCCCAAATCCCGGAGAAAGCCTATCCCAAAGACATAAAAAGAAAAATAAAAGCCAGCTATTATACAGTAACTGGGGGACAAACACCAGCATAAATACTGATTTTTTTTTTCCTTTTTTATTTTTTAAAAAGGAGAATTCCCAGCACAGTAAAGATTACTTAGGAAGGCTGTCGAATTTAAGTGAGGAAAAGGAGAACAGGAATTAAATGGGAAGGCCAGCTACTTAGACCCAAAGGCCCTATCAAATTGAGTTCAGTTCACTTTGCGTATCCTCGTGTTTCACTGGGAACACCTAGTAGATTTCTTCTTGATAAATGCACTTTTGATTTAGGGTAAAAAATCTAGCTTTCCATCACAGGGTCATTTTTCACTGGGCAGACACTAATGCGGATAGGAGACAACCATCTCGATTGCCAAAGAGAACAAATCAAAATTTCCTGTACCATCTCACAAAGGCCACTACAATTCTGCCTGCCGGTTTTCACTCACAACCTTGAAGATACAAGATGATGAGGAAAATACAGAAGATACAGAACCAGAAGTTGCCTAGGGGCACTCGGGTTTCCAGGTCCTACCTGATCTACCGAAGCCGGGTGTCATTCAGAAAAGAACGTAGACGTCACGCAACGTGACCAAAGGTGAAGGAGGAGAAATGGGGGAGCTGCCCTTTCAGATGACTATTAAAGTATAAATGTCTACGACGGTCTAAAAGTTCTACCATCTGATTCACTAGCAGAGAGAACTTCAGGCCTAGAGCTTTGGGCTTGAGGATGCAGTTAGGGCGCCCAGATTTTATCCCTCTCACCCTTGAGAAGTTCTCTTTTAGAATAACGATGTAATTTTGTTGTGGCTGTTTTCTTTTTTTTTTTTTTTTTTTTTTACTTGTTTGGTAAATAACCACCCAAGAGCCATTCTCAAGAAAACATGAGGCAGAATCAATTGACATCCTGTTTGGGTCATGGAAGCAGGCAGAATCAACCTGATAAACTTGTTGATATCCTCGAGGGCCTGGAGGGCTAAAGACAATATGAAAGTCACCAGCGGAATCCATTTCTATCTCCGAGGTGGGGGTTGGGAGCTGGAACAGGTCTTTCCACTTAAGGTGCTCTTCTTTGGGGGGGGGGGGGGTAACAAGAGCTCTCCTGTGTCAAGAAGCATTAACCTAGTTTTGAAGTGGAGGAAATAATTATAGCTCAAAGGGGAAGGCAGGCAGGCAGATCTTTCGGTTTCTGCTGTTCGCCCCGGGCTGGCCTTACCTGTGTTGGCATGGCTCACAATCCGGGCTTGGTATAAACCGTGCAGTACCATCCAAGCTAGTGTGTCTTTTTCACGGTGCTGAATAGCAACGCTGAGTATATCAGTCAAGCCCGTCAAGGGGAATCGTCCTTGAGAGACCAAGTACAGTCTGACAAAGGCAGCCTTTTCTACGCTGCTCTGCAAAAAAGCAAACTGTTCTGTTACTATTAAATTAGCTGAAGTCATTATGAAACCTCGAGGCAAGGGCAAAGCAGAAAGGGTGAGTTTAAAGTGGGTTATTATTCCGAATGCTAAAACTGTTCGTTTCCTGCAGCGTGTGACCTATCTGCCTCGTGTGCTAAATTTTAAAGTGTACGTACAGACGGAAGGTTGTAATGTCACCTCCCGTTTTCTCATAAAAACCGTAAGTGATTTCAGGGGTTGATCGGTGGTGATATTTTGTAAGAACACACAAATAATAATAACGACAACTAACAAACACAGTACTTACGTGCCAGGCACCATTAACGTGTATTCACTCAGCAGGTCACAAAGTGCGGTACCCAGACCTCTGAGGGACCCCAAGACCCTTTTAAAGGGTCTGTGGGGTCAAACTATATTCACACTAGTGCCCAAACTCCAGTGACAGTCGCTGTAATTTGTCGCTGCTACTTGCAACTTTTTAAAAACCAAGTTTTATTTAAAATGCTCTTGTAAACAATGACAATTATTAGTTTCATCACACCTTTGCCCTTGAGTACACATCTTTTTAATAGCCTGTATAAAACAGGAAGTCCGCAGAGGGGCTTTCTGCGGCATACCCAAGTAGGAGGGTTGTCTCCAGGGAGAAAAAATGTGAGTTTGCGCTGTGAACTCAAAACGGCCAGTTTTTTATGGAACACCACTGACCTGCAAGGACGAAGGATGGACAAACTATGGTTATTCAGACTGAGTATTTAACAGACTATTGTCGTTGTTGTTTTCAATCGAAGAAAGTGGGCCTGTCGCTTCGAGGAAATACTTGGCAGTATTTGTTGCCAATGATAAAACCTGAGCTTTCACGTGAAAATCTGATTTTTGGAAAATCTGTATTTGCTACGATGAGTTGGCAGCTTCACAATGCATAAAAGGCTTTTCTGAGGATTTTAACCAACGTGATGTTTTGATACGGAATAATGAAATGGATCAACGTGTGGAGGACTTTCAAGACTCAGTGATTCGGTATTTTCCAAGTGATTTTGTAATATCGTACGTTGGGGAGAAGACCCACAGTGCAAGACAGACCGATGGAGTTTAATATAGCAGAGTATGTCAAGTTCACTGACATGAATTCACATTCTACACCCTGCAACTACCCCGAAGAAAACACGGTTTGTTGAGTTTTGTTGCAACATCAATAACAACAACAACAACAAATCCATAATTATCTGTAACTATTGACACACTGTTCCCTTTTCTACCGACATTATTTCTATGAGGCTACATTTCCCCCCCATACTTCACCAAAACAACATCGCAACAGATTAAGTGAAGCAGCAGCCAGAAGTCAACATTAAAGAAATTTCGACGAGAGGCCAGATGGAGGAAACAAATCGGCAAAAAATGTAAAACAATGTCACTTTTTCATTTTGTTTTGTTTTCAAAAATTCTTATTTATACTGAGATGCAATGGACTTACTGAAAGAGAGGACCCATTTAAATCAAAGCCCTTTGGAATCCTCAACAACTTTTAAGACACTGAAGTACTCCTGAGACCAGCAAGTTCGAGAAGCCCTGTATTGACCATTTAATTTTCACACCACCCGATGCAGACTACCATCATCCTTCCCTTCGGAAGCACAGAGGTTAAGTAACTTGCTCAGTTAAGGTCACGTGGCTACACTGGCAGAGTGAGAAGTGAAACCAGGAGGTCTGAGCTCTTCACCATTGCCTTATTCTAACCTCCATTCCTTCCAGAAATGAGTAAAAAGCACGGACCTCGGTAAAACACACTTTTGGGGACCTCAGAACACTATTGAATAATAGAACTTATTTTCGCTAGAACGTGAAAATGTTCTAACTGGTACTTTAAGAACCCGGGTGAGTACCACAGCAACCTTTGGCTCTAGGTACCGCGAAGTAAATTACATGCATTGCTTCCAACTATATTACACGAATATAATAACAGGATGTAATAGATTACACGAATGTGATAATTAGGATAATGAATAATTACTGAGTGCTCGCCTCGGGTCAGGTATGTTTCCAAGAACTTAACATGGATTAAGTCATTGTAACTCTCAAACCAACTCTAGGAGGTAGGTGCTATTATCTTTCTTTCGTAGATGCGGAAACTGAGGCAGGTTATGAAACGTGACCAAGGTCACACTGCTAGTAAATTACAGAGCTGATTTCAAACCCGACCGGTGAGGCTCTATAGTTCCTTCTCTCACGCGTTTCCTCATAGTGTTCGTCCTTGCTTCAACTCATCTCCAAAACCTGATATTCCAAATGGTCTAGCAGGGGTTCTCAAACCTCAGGATGCAGCACAATCACCTGGAGGGACTGTTGAACCACACTCCTGGGCCCCACCTCTGACTCAGCAGACCTGAAGTGGGACTCTAGAATTTTCATTTCCAGTCAGCTCCCAGGCTTATGCTGCTGGGTCCAAGGGACCCCATTTTGAGAATCAGTGCTACACGATGCAGAAATTCAAGGATTCAACTGAACCTGCCATCTTGAGCGAAATAAATGGTAAGAGGTCCACCAGCTGGATAAGGGCCTATAATTCTCTAGACCTTTGCTATTACCTGGTATGCAGGGTTGCCATTGGAATAAGTATGTCCATTGGGATATACTTATACTAAAAAAAAAAAAAAAATCATTGTTTACAGGCAATTCAAATCTAATAAGACATCTATCATGCTAACTAAATGTGGCAACTTTATTGGTATGTTACTCACTCATCCTTTGGGTGTGGGTACCAGGAGCACTTGTTCATTAGCTGTGTCCGTGCTAACGGTGCTTGTTTTTCAATTAGCCACCTTTCTTCATTACAAAAGGATAAGTACCAGGTGAGAGAAAATAAATTTAAAGATAAGACTACTTCATGGTTTCCGCGCACCGCAAGCTTTTCAGCCAGAATATTCCCATGCTTCTGGATTTGGTATTGAAGACGTTGCCCTGCGCTTACGTTTGCCCACAGGTGACACTAAAATGTTCTTGACAAAGTGGGATTAGGTAGGTTAAAAAGCCATTCATCTATCTATCCATCTGTTCCATGAGGCTGAGCATGAGACCCCACAGTGAAGCAGGGATAGTTTCCTGAAATTATCCAGTAAGAAAGAAGAGGCAAAAGTAGCTTCAATCAAAAAGGATAAACCATCTCTTCAACTGTAAGTCCCGCTTCAATAATGGAAATAAATACAGAGATATGTTATTACCTCAGTAATCTGGGCAACTCGATTGGCTTCATCATCTGTCATTTCTGAGAGGCATTTTGCTACGCTGATATATAGCTCTAGATCATTTCTCTGGTAAGGAAAAATCACAAGCAGGTCAAAATACAACGTAAGATAACAGATATATTCTCAATGTTCCGACAAATTATTAGATTTGCTTATCTCCATGAACAGCAGTCTCTGAGATTTTAATCAAACCAGAACATATGGCCAGTTTTTGGCACTAAAAAAACCCATCTTTCCGGGGCACCTGGCTGGCTCAGTCAGTAGACCACATGACACTTGACCTAGGGTCTTGAGTTCAAGCCCCACGTTGCGCATAGAGCTTACTTTAAAACAGCAGCAATGACACAATCTTTCCTATTATTTTGTTTGGCTGTACTTTTTCTCCTTATCAGAATCCATCATTCCACACAGATTTTTAACTTCTTCGTAAAGCTGCAAAGAAGTTAAATAATTCAGAAATATATTGCGTCACTTGATAGAAGTCATATATTGGACAACATGCTCAGAGATTCTCCAGGTCTAACGCGTAAGGGTTTCTGTGCTTGTTCGTCTCCGACGGGCATCTGGTAAAAGGCCTGGCCGCATATTTCCTGGTGTAGCACTGGTTAACCCGTTTCTAAGCTTGCTCAAAACGTTGGTTCTAAATATTCAACCTCAATTTAGATCTTGGAAGCAAACACATTCTTAGTGCAAAATGCGGTTATTTTCTTCCTAGCCTTCCCACCACATTCTTAAAACATACACCTCCCTGCTTTGCCAAAAGGGCTTAAAAAAAATCCCAAACATAAATGGTCAGGAATGTAAATATTTTTGTTCCTCACCCGAATCTTCTTTGGCAGAAGGTCAAAAATCTTCCCGGTGGCTTCGCAGAGCAGACTCCAGAGGTGGTGGGCAGGGCTGGGCAGTTTCATGGCCTGACTCAGGCCCTGTAAGGCACTCATGCATAACTCGGGATTGGGAAGTGGGGAAGCCGTTTTAAACACCGCCACCATTAAGTTTTCAACAAAACCCGCCATCTGTTCGTCTGAGATGTGTTTTATCCACAGAGGTGTAGAAACCAGGAGGTATTTCTTGACGTTCAACTGGAAGCAAACCAAAAGAGGTCAGGAAGAAACGGGCCAAGTCTGGGCTTGCAGGGTTTAAAACCTCAAGGTCACCCCTGTGTTTGAGGGCACATTGAGAGATGAAAGGTTCAAGGTTACTTCCCTGCCCCTCATTTCCCCCCAGCTTCACGGTCCAGTGGGCCACCGCTGCCTGCGATTGTGGCCACTGCAGTGACCTGTGGTCCGGGGCAACTTGTGTATATACGGTATCTGCCAATCCATCTGGGAACCACTCAGCTTAAGCCCGGGATTGTTTTGGGGAGGGGAACAAAATGCTAACTTTTGAAAGTACTTGACAGTTGCTATTTAGTCTTAAAAGGTCACATTCTCTGGCAAAAAAAAAAAAAAAATAATAATAATAATAAAATAAATCCTGGACATGAAAGCCTCATCTGCAGGAAATCGACTGGCCAGAGTATCTGATATTATTAATTTCTTCTTCTAGGAAGCATAAGGAGATAAGGAGAACTGGCATGCTAGAACCATTTTTGACCAAAGAGGAGCAGCAGCTGAACACGTAGAACTGACCGTGGCATGCTGCAGGTCATGAGGGCCGGAAAGGCGCATGGTTAAAAAGAGCTCTGTGTCAGAGACGTTAAGAGAGGAGGCTTCAAAAATTCTTCGAAACGGGCGGAGCATGCGGCCTGTCCCGGCCCTGGGGGCTGAGGGCGGGCGCCGACCGGACACGGAGCACCTGCTCCGTTCCGCTATCGGCGCGTAAATCCACAGACAAACATGAATGCATAACAACAGAAAATGGCATTGGAACAGTGGGAATCAGCAGTTTTGCACAGGACACTTTGTGAGATGCTGTTTACCGTCGCGTGCCTGAAGTGGGACAAGATTGAACAAGAAGAGTTTGGTGCTTTGAAAAGTGTGCAAGCTGCTAGTGAACTCTATTCTCTATCAGGACAAGTAACTGAAATTGATGAAGCTTTTGCAGAAAATACAGGACTTGTCAACAAATCTTGGTATGAAGATGGTTGGCTGATCAAGATAACACTCAGTAATCCTTCAGAACTGGGTGAATTAATGAGCGAAGAAGCATATGAGAAATACAGAACACCTACTGAGGAGTGAAAATGGAACCCCTAAATAAACCAGTATGAAACAATTTAATCTGGCATAGTTGTCCTAAATTAGTGCTGCAGAGAGGATTTAAAATAGCAACTTTTAGCAATACCAGTGCAAAAAGAAACTACTTGCAACAATGTTAATGAAAGAAAACACCCTTAACTTTCTGATGATTGCAGATAAACACAATATGTATCTTTTTTGCAACACCCTATGATTTTTAGGCGAGGCTCCAGTTATAATATGGAGAATCCTGAAATTATCTGTGGTTAAAAACTAGTTCCAAAGATTATGTAATTCAAAGATAACATTGTCATCTTAAGCCTTTGGGAACTGTTATTTAAATTTTTTTTTTATGTTTGCTTATGTTTGAGGGAGAGAGAGACACACAGAGTGTGAGCAAAGGAGGGGCAGAGAGAGGGAGACACAGAATCTGAAGCAGGCTCTAGGCTCCGAGCTGTCAGCACAGAGCCTTAGGTGGGGCTCAAACTCACCCCAGGCTCATGAGATCATGACCTGAGCCAAAGCCAGACGCTTAACCAACGGATCCACCGAGGCGCCCTCCGATCGTTTTTTTAAAAAGACAAGGTATATAATTAAGAAAATGAATTCACCAACTTAATTTGTTAATTAACAACGATGTTAAGAAAAGTCCATTCTCAAAGACAAATGCAAAAAAGTAACACAGATCTGAAAGAGAAGTAGAAGGATAACTGAATTCTAGAAAGATTTTTGAGGTAAACGAAACAGGCTGTTCAAGTTCTACCTGGTTCAAAAGGAAAGGGGAGTTAATAGAACAGTGTCTGAGACACGGCCTTTGGAGTCAGCCAGACTCACTCCCAGATATTAGCTACATAAACTTTGTTTGATCCCAATTTGCCTCAGTTTGTCAACCTGTAAACTGGAAACAATAAAATCTACTTCTCACAAGTGGAATAAGCTGGGCACAAAAGACTTCATATTGTATGATTCCACTCTAAAGAATTTCTAAAGTTTACATGAAATTTAAGTTTATATGAAAGTTGTTTAAAAAAGGAAAAATTAGAGGGGCACCTAGGTGGCTCAGTGGGTTAAGGGTCCAACTCTTGATTTTGGCTCAGGTCATGATCCCACAGTCGTAAGAGCCCGACATCAGGCTCTGCACTGGGTGTGAAGCCTGCTTGGGATTTTCTCTCTCTCTTTCTCTCTGTCTCTGTCTCTCTCTCTCTCTCCCCCCCACCCCCCTTCCCCCATTCATGCGCTCTCCTTCTTCCTTTAAAAAAAAAAGAAAAAAAGGGAAAAATTATAGAGACTAAAAGCAGATCAGCAGTAGCCTGGGTCTGAGACTGGGAGCGGGGATTGTCTCCAGGTTGGCACGACGGAACTTTCTGGGGGTGATGGAAATATTATCGGTGATGGATAAAAATGTACAAATGTACCAGAACCCATCAAACTGTACATTTAAAATAGCCATATGTTATGCAATATAAATTCTAACTCAAAGTTGTATAAAAAACACTGGTGTGTCAGGGTCGAAGACAGATTCAGTCTGATGTCAGGAAGCGCTGAGTGCTTACAAGTCGCAGGTACGTGGCCACTACTCAGTAATGGCGGCTACACGGGACGTGCTTGGAGCAGACAGCTCATGACAGCTGCTGACGCAAAGGATGCAGACCTCAGTCATGTCTCCCTTCAGTGGAAGAGAATTAGAATACGAAGCGGAGCTTAAAAGAAAAAAAGTACCCAACAGGAACTGAAGGTAAAAGACTGAGGAACTAATACAAGAGCTTGGCAAAATTCTCAAAGAACTAAAGCCTCCGGAATAGAAGAGTAACAATGATGAGGTCATTTAACTTACGATCAATTGGTAAACCTCTAAGGGATCATGGAGTGTGGTTTTTCTTGTCCCACCTTAGAATATACTCAAAATTATACAATTTATACTAATTGCTTTTCTTTAAGCCATCTTGTCCCATTCTTCCTACTTACCCTTGGCCTATACCCTGGAAGGTGCTGGCTCCCTCTTTCTGTCGTAGATATCAGGCTAGGTCACTTCTTCCTCAGCGCTTTGTTCAAGCCCAACACGCTGGCAAAGATGTTTCTACACCCTCCCACCTACGTGCCCCGTGTCTCTAACTTGATGCTTGATGAGATCCTACCAAGCCTTCAAGGCTCACCTGAATTGCTGTCTTTTCTGTGAAAGGGAGGGATCATATTGGATTTGCCTGTTTCTTAATACCTCCTAAATATCAGGGGCACCAGGGTGGCTCAGTTGGTTGAGCATCCAACTTTGGTTCAGGTCACGATCTTGTGGTTCATGAGTTCGAGCCCCGCATCGGGCTCTCTGCCATCAGCACAGAGCTCGCTTTGGATTCTCTGTTCCCCCTGCCCCTCCCCTACTCACATGCACATGCTCACTCTCTCTCTCTCTCAAAAAGAAACAAACAAAACCAAAACCAATGAATATCATTTATATGATATTGTATACCATATAAATAAACCTAGGCTCTCATAACTCCATCACTTTCTAGCTGGAGGATCCTGAGAAAGGAACTTTCGTATCTCTGACCATATTTTCCTTTTTCATAATCAAGGGGAGCTGAAAGCATGAATGTCGACGGCTGGGGCAGAGTTCTGTGTCACAATCTTCCCATCTGCTGGCCAGCTATTGCCAAGCCACCAATTTTTACAAAATCACATCTGGCCACTCTTTGACTTGAGAACATACGCCCAGATGAACGTTAATCTTTCCCCAAAGAACCAGATCCTCCTGTTGCCCAATACCCTTAATTGCTACATACACTCAGACTATGGATCAGTGGTGGCATCACCCACAGTCCCAACAGCGCAGCTGCATTCTGGGATGATTGCGCCTGCGTCACCATAATTTCCAGGCACAGCTGCTGTATTTCTTCTCCTGAAAGAGAAGAAGAGAGTATTGGTAACACAGCTCCTTCTCGTATTCCTTTTCAGGCTTCCATGTCTTAAATCAAAGCCTCTGCTTGTGTGACATCTACAAGTAACAGAACGTGAGTAAACCGAAAGGTATTTCAAGTGACCTTTTCATTGTGAGTCAAAGAATGTGCCCACAGGCAGCAGCAGGTTAAGCCTTGGAACTGGCAAGGGCCATGATCTAGCTTGGGAAATTTCTCTTCCGGTGTCCCAAGAAACCTAAATAATCAAGGGGCGCCTGCCTGGGTGGTTTAGTCGGTTAAGCATCTGACTTCGGCTCAGGTCATGATCTCATGGTTTGTGGGTTCGAGCCCCACGTCGGGCTCTGTGCTGACAGCTCAGCGCCTGGAGCCTGCTTCGGATTCTGTGTCTCCTTCTCCATCTGCCCCTGCCCCGCTCGTGCTCTCTCTCTCTCTCTCTCTAAATAAATAAATAAATAAATAAATAAATATAAAAAAAAAAGAAAACTAAATAATCAAATACCATGAAAAATTTGAGAAAACACGAGCTAAAACGCTTTGCCTCTGTTTTCCTCTCCTTCTACCTTGCATTCAGTTCATAGAAAAATCCGTTTAGGTCTGGAAGGACTTAAAAATGTTGCCACATTCCCCAGTGATCGAGTCCTTTTAGTAGCCTGATCCCCATCAGCACACGTATTTTCCCAACCCCTTTTCTTCTTTTTTCTAAGGATTTTTACTAAAACATAAACATTTTTAATACAGCATACAAAAGTAGGGGGAGGCTCAGGAGAACACAATTTTTTTTTTTTTAATTTTTGAGAGACAGAGAGAGACAGAGCAGGGAAGGGGCAGAGAGAGGGAGACACAGAATCTGAAACAGGCTCCAGGCTCTGAGCTGTCAGCACAGAGCCTGACGTGGGGCTCGAACTCACAAACTGCGAGATCCTGACCTGAGCTGAAATCGGATGCTCAATCGACTGAGCCACCCAGGCGCCCCAGGAGAACAAAATTTTTAATGAAATCTCCAGAAACACGGTATCGGTGATGTCATATCTTACACAGGTATTAGGTTCAACTGAAAGCATTTAAGTGAAAAACTGTACAGAGTCAGAATCATCTTTGAGCAACCTCTCAGCTGCATATAAATTATGGTTTATGAGGCGTTTTGTATATCATGAGCACCGTACTGTAAACAATAGTAGGCAAACACACACACACACACATACACACACACACGATATTATAGCATTGTTAAAAAATTGTCCCCCCCCCCCCCCCCCGACCAATGCCACTTTTTCTTGAGATCGGGGCTGGTGGGGGGGGGGGGGGATGTACATGGGATTAAATGTGCATATACTAACTCCACAAAAGAGGTTGCTGGGGTGTGCATTCCCTCTGCCTCTCATCACAAAGAATCTGTGGTAGACAGAACAACGGCCCTCAAAGATGCCTACATCCTAATCCCTGGAACCTGGGAACATGTTACCTTGCTTGGCAAAGGAGCTTCTCAGATGTGATTGGGAATAAGGACGAGAGATGGGGAGGTTGCCCTGGACCGTGCAAAGGGACCCATGAATCACACGAGTCTTTGATGCGGAAAACCCTTCCTGGTTGTAGAGCACCGGAAAGGGGACAGCGTGAAAAGGCTTCGGCCCTCCCACGCGGGCTCTGCAGATGAAGCACGGGAGATGGCAAGCCAAGGCACGTGGGCAGCCTCTAGAAGCGCGAAAGAAATGGATTCTCCCTGTCTCACTCTGTTCGGACTGCTATCCCAATACATCACAGACTCGGTGGTTTATAAACCACAGAAACTGATTTCTCACAGCCCTGGCAGCTGGCAGCCCAAGATCAGGGTGCCAGCATGGGGGGCTCGGGCGGGACCGCTTTCCTGGCTGCCGACGGCCAGTTCTAGCCATGTCCTCGCACCGTGGAAGGGGCAAGGGAGCGCGGTGGGGCCTCTTTTATAAAGGGCGACAATCCCGTTCACGAGGGCTCCACAGTCACAAGCTGATCACCTCCCCAAGCGCCACCTCCCAATAGCATCACACCGGGGATCAGGATGTCGACACGTGAGTTTCGGGGGGACGAAATCGCTCAGGCCGTAGCGCTCCCCAGGGCATCCAGGGAAGGATGCTGTTCTGCCGATACTTTGATTTTGGCCCGGCGGGAGCCACGCTGGCCCTCGGACCCACAGAACTCCAAGCCGATACATCTGTACAGCTTCAAGCAGCTTCAGGCTGCCAGGTCTGTTACCACAGCAACAGAGAACAAATCCACCCTCCCCCGGGGGGGGGGGGGCTTCCTTGAATCCCAGAGCTCCGAAAACGCGGTCCGATGACCATCAAACCGGGCTCTCTCTACGACCTGTGCCACGCGGCCCAGCAACGGGCCCGCCTCCGTCCAGTCTCGTTTCGGTGCGTGCGTGTGGCCCGTGTCATCGGAACTCCTCCCCCTCGGCCTCAGCCACCTATAAAGTGACTCAGGGAAAGGAGCCCAGATGGTCACCCAAGCCGATGGACCTCACGATCGCAAAGGTCTCTCCGGCCGCCGTCACTCGCGACCCAGAATCTATTTTTCTCTTCAGGTCACGTCCTAAAAGCGGAGTCCGAAGGCCTGAAAACACTTGATATTTACCGAAGTTTAGCCTCATGAGTGGCGAGAGGAGCGCGGCCCAGCTCACGGGGGGGAACTGGTAGCTCTCTCCAACAGCTGCGATGGGTTTCATCACGACTTTGAGAAGGGAAGGAGGCACAGACTCAGGACCTGCAACAGAAAGGGAAACACTAGTAAAACGCTTCGGCAGCATCATGAGAGGCGGAAATGCCAGCTTTCCTTTTCTTCCAGTGCCAAAGGATTTGGGATCACATGTTCAACTATGGTCGGTCCTTCAGTTCTGTGCTCTCAGTCTCAACCCCCTCCGTTACAAAACCCTGCTTCCTCTGCTCTTCTCCTCCTCACTTGCCTCTGGTTTTTCCCTCTTGTCTGGACAGAAATGGTCCACGTCACTACTTGACTGTCCTCCATACGCTCTTTGTCTTTTCATCCAGCTTTCTAACAAGAGTCACTCATCCACGTTGCTGCGCCATTACTCACTCCCCAATCTACTTCCAGAAGAGGAGGTCATTGCCGCCTCGTCAGGCATAGTCCCTTCTAGTGACCGTGAAGTCCTTCCATCCCTGTGGCCCACAGTGGTCGTGCTGTGTACTATGTGACTTGCTGCTTTCACTCTCCAGCCTGTGCCACGGCTGACAGCTCCAGAGGGAAGTGCCTTCCGTAACAGCTAATCCATAGGCTAACCAGCTATCTATGGCATGGGGCTATGGCTTTAACATACTCTTCTTTTGTTCCCCCAGGTGCGGGTTAATTTGCAACTGAAATGATGAGACACTAGAGCAGGTATGAGTGGAGCCACAAGGCACAGTCAGGGTTTGAGGAGCCATGAAGGGCCATGTAAGAGTGAAGTCTGAAGGAAGCCGGAAATGATGTGTATAAAGGTAAAAGAGCAAGGAGAAAAGCAAAAGCAGCCGGATCAACATATGTAGCAGAAGGGAAATCAGCATCAGCAGCAAGAGAAGCAGACTGAGTAAAAGGAAAAGCATCAGTAGGAGAAGGAAAATCAGGGGTAGAATCAGGAGATAAGCAGCAGAATCAGCAGACAGTGAAAGAGGGGAAGCAAAGGTGGGGCAGAGTCAGCAAAAGGCACAACAGCTGCAGAAAGGAGAAGCACGGGAGAAAGGAGAAGCACGGGAGAAAGGAGAAGCACGGGAGAAAGGAGAAGCACGGGAGAAAGGAGAAGCACGGGAGAAAGGAGAAGCTGAGGCAGACAAGGCAGCAGAATCAGCAGGCACTGAAGACGGGGAAGCAGAAGCGGGGCAGAGTCAGCAAAAGGCACAACAGCTGGAGAAAGGAGAAGCACGGGAGAAAGGAGAAGCACGGGAGAAAGGAGAAGCATGGGAGAAAGGAGAAGCAGAGCTGAGGCAGGCAAGGCAGCAGAATCAGTAGGCACTTACGACGGGGAAGCAGAAGCGGGGCAGAGTCAGCAAAAGGCACAACAGCTGGAGAAAGGAGAAGCACGGGAGAAAGGAGAAGCACGGGAGAAAGGAGAAGCACGGGAGAAAGGAGAAGCACGGGAGAAAGGAGAAGCACGGGAGAAAGGAGAAGCACGGGAGAAAGGAGAAGCTGAGGCAGACAAGGCAGCAGAACCAGCAGGCACTTAAGACGGGGAAGCAGAAGCGGGGCAGAGTCAGCAAAAGGCACAACAGCTGGAGAAAGGAGAAGCAAGGGAAAAGGGAGAAGCTGAGGCAGACAAGGCAGCAGAATCAGCAGGTACTGAACACGGGGGAAGCAGACGTGGGTGCAGAATCAGCAAAAGGACAAACACCATAAAAAGGAGAAGCACAGGAGCAGTAGTAGCTGAGGCAGAAAAGACAGCAGAATCAGGAGAGACTGGACAGAGGGAAACAGAAGCTGGGCAAAGTCTGTAAAAGGACAAACAGCTGCAGAAAGGAGAAGCACAGAGAAAGAGGAGAAGCAGAACCAGCAGATGCTGCATATGGGGAAGGAGAAGCAGAGGTAGAGTTTTTCTAGAGAGGATACAAAAATGACCAATGAAAATATGAAAAGATGCTCAACATCACTTAGCATTAGAGAGATGCAAATCAAACCACATATCACTTCACTCACATCCATTAGGATGGCTATTTTTTTTTTTAAAAGAAAAAGGAAAGAAAGGGGAGGTGGGTTGGGGGGATGGGTATTAAGGAGGGCACTTGTTGTGATGAGCACTGGGTGATGTATGAAAGTGATGAATCAATGAATCCTACTCCTGAAACCCATACTACACTATATATTAACTAACTTGAATTTAAATAACATCTTGGAAGTTATTTAACACTCCACAATTGTTGGTGAAGATGTGGAGAGATTGGAACCGCTGTGTACTGTTGGTGAGATTATAAAATGGTAGAACGGCTATGGAAAACAGTATGATGGCTCCTCGAAAAATCAAAAATAGAATTCTGGGTCTCTACTCCAAAGAACTGAAAGCAGGATCTTGAAGAGATGTTTTTACACCAGTGTTCACAGTAGTACTATTCACAACAGCCAAGAAGTAGAAGCAACCCAAATATCAATCAATGGGTAAATGGATAAGCAAAATGTGCTTATGTGTCCATAAGCAAAATACATAATGTGTACATATGTGTGTATATACATATATATGTATCTACACATACAGTAAAACCTTAGTTTGCAAGCATAGTCCATTCAGGAAACATGCTTATAATCCAAAGTACGTGTATATCAAAGTGAATTTCAAGAATCACTGTCTCAGTTGGGATCATGTGATTTTCAGCGTCACGTACTACTCATATGGCAAGACATTGCTTGTTTATCAAGTGGAAATTTCTAAGAAATGTTTGCTCATCTTGTGGAACACTCACAATCTGTATACCATATATATACAAATTAGTTTCAACATTAAAAAGTAAGGAAATCCTGTCAGACATTATAGCATAAATGAATCTTGAAGACACTATGCTAAGTGAAATAGCTCAGTCACAACAAAACAAATACCGTATGATTCCATTTATATCAGGTACCTAAGTAGTCAATGTTAATAGAAACAGAAAATAGGGTGGCTCAGTCAGTTAAGTGTCTGACTCTTGGTTTAGACTCAGGTCATGACCTCGTGGTTCGTGAGTTCGAGCCCCGCATCGGGCTCCACCCTGACAGTGCAAAACCTGCTTGGGATTCTCTCTCTCTCTCTCTCTCTCTCTCTCTCAAAATAAATCAATAAACTTAAAAAAAAAAAACAACCCCAAACCAGGAAATAGAATGGTGTCTACCAGAGATTATGGGGAGGGAGAAAGGGTATTATTTAATGGGTATAGAATTTCAGTTCTGCATGATGAAAAAGATTGGTTTCACAATAATGTGAATAAACATAACACTATTGAACATATGCTTTAAAAAAAATTATACATTAAAAAAAATTAATAACCTTCCAAAATGGATCGTATCAAGCCCAGGTGGGTTCACCGAATTATACCAACTATTTAAGGAAGAAATTACACTAATTCTTCCGTATACTAATTATACTAATCTCTCTTTCAGAAAACAGAAGCACAGGGAATACTCCTAACTTATTCTGAGGATAGCATTGCCCTAATACTAAACTAGACCAAGATAAAACAAGAAACCTCCAGACCGATATCTCTCATGAACACAGATGCAGAAATCCTTAACAAAATATTAGCAACATAAATCTAACAATGTATAAAGAGAATTATAAACTATGACCAAGTGAGGTTTATTCCAGATATGCAAGGCTGGCTCAACATTAAAAAATCGACTGATATAACCCATCACATCAGTAATCGCTAACAAAGAAAATCACACAAACAATATCAATAGATGCAGAAAAAGCATCTGACAAAATCCAACACCCATTCATGATAAAAAACTCTCAGCAAACTAGGAATAGAGTAGAGCTTCCCCAAAAAACTCTAGGCTGACATCATACTTCATAGTTAAAAATAGAAGCTTTTTTCACTAAGATCAGAAACAAGTCAAGATGTCTCCTCTCATCACTCCTTTCCAATATTATATTAAAAGTGCTAGCTTATGCAAGAAGATAAGGAAAGGAAATAAAAGTTATACAGACTGGAAAGGAAGATGGAAATACCTAAAATCAGAAATAAAAGTGAAGACATTTCTACCTACCTTGTAGAAACAAAAAGAATTATAAACAGGAAACTATGAGAAACTGTGTGCCAGCAAATTAGATAATCTAGATGAAACAGACAAAATCCTAGAAACACACAAGTTACTAAAACTGATTCGAGAAAAAACAGAAAATGCAAACAGTCCTATGACCAGGAAAGAGATAGAAATAAAAAGCTCCTGGGTGCCTGAGTGGCTCAGTCGGTTAGGCATCTGACTTCAGCTCAGGTCATGATCTCGTGGTTTGTGAGTTCGAGCCCCGCATCGGGCTCTGTGCTGACAGCTCAGAGCCTGGAGCCTGCTTCCGATTCTGTGTCTCCCTCTCTCTCGACCTCTCCCCTGCTCTCTCTCTCTCTCAAAAATGAATACACGTTAAAAAAAGAAAAGAAAAAGAAACAAAAAGCCCCAACAAAGAAAAGTCTAGGACCAGATGATTTCACTGGTGAATTCTACCAAACACTTAAAGAATTACCATCAATCCTCAATTCCTTCCCAAGAAAAGCAGGAGAGGAGGGAATATAGTTAATTCTTGAATAACACAGGGGTTAGAGGTGCTAACGCTTTTGCAGCCAAAAATCCACATATAATTTCTGGCCTCCTCCCCAAATTTAACTACGAATAGCTTACTGTTGATGGAAAGTCTTACCAATAACATGAACAGTTGATTAATACATATTTTGTATATTAAGCTAGAGAAAAGAACATGTTAAGAAAATTACGGAAAAGAGAAAATACACTTACAGTACTGTACTGTATTTAATGAAAAAAATCTGCATATAAGTAGACATGTGCAGTGCAAACCCGTGTTGTTCAAAGGTCAACTGCAATTTTTTTCAAGTTTATTTATTTATTTTGAGAGAGAGAGAGAGTGTGTGTGTGTGTGTGGGGGGGGGGGGAACAAGGGGCAGAGAGAGAATCCCAAGCAGGCTCCTCACTGGCAGTGCAGGGCCCAACATGAGGCTTGAACCCACGAACTGTGAGATTGTGACCCGAGCTGAAATCAAGACTCAGATGCTCAACTGAGCCACCTACGCGCTCCTCAACTGCACGTAACTCATTCTATGAGACCAGCCTTAACCTAACACCAAAGGCAAAGAAACCACAACAAACATTTAACAAAAAAAAAAAAAAGAAACACAAAAAACCCAAAAACTACAGATGAGTATTTGTTATGAATATAGATGTGAAAACTCTCACTATCACACTGGCAAACTGAATCCAACGGTATATTAAAAGGATTATTCATAATGACCACACAAGATTTATGCTAAGAATGCAAGTGTCATTCAACATAAGAAAATAAATCAATGCAATTTACCACATTAATAGAATGAAGGGGGGAAAACACATGATAATCTCAACTGACACAGAAAGCTTTTGATAAAGTCCAACAGCTTTTCATGATAAAAATACTCCAAAAGTTAGGAATAGGATGGAATCATCTTAACGTGATAAAGGGCATTCGTAAAAAATACACAGTGAACATTATATTCAACGGTAAAAGACTAAAAGCTTTTCCTTTACAATAGAGAACAAGACCAGAATGCCCACGTTCACCACTTTGTATTGCACATTCTGGCCAGAGCCATTAGGAAAGAAAAAGAAATAAAAGGCATACAAATTGGAAAGAAGTAAAACTACCTGTATTTACAGATGACATGATTCTACGTATAGAAAACAGTTCAGTAAAGTTGCTGGGGGTAAAATCAACACACAAAATTTAGTTGTGTTTCTGTATCTCAGGAATGAATAATCCAAAAAGGAAATTAAGAAACAATTCCACTTGCAATGGTGTCCAAAAGAATAAAATACCTAGGATTAAATTTAACTGAGGTTGGAGCGCCTGGGTGGCTCAGTCGGTTGAGTGTCCGACTTTGGCTCAGGTCACAATCTCGCGGTCCATGAGTTCGAGCCCTGCGTCGGGCTCTGGGCTGATGGCTCAGAGCCTGGAGCCTGCTTCCGATTCTGTGTCTCCCTCTCTCTCTGACCCCCCCCCCCCCGTTCATGCTCTGTCTCTCTCTGTCTCAAAAATAAATAAACGTTAAAAAAAATTTAAAAAAAAATTTAACTGAGGTGAAAGACACATACACCGAACAATACAAACATTGCAGAAAGAAATTAAAAATATACATAAGGGGAAAGATACCTTAGGTTCATGGACTGGAATACGTAATACTATCCAAAGGTATCTACAGATTTGGCATAATCCCTACCAAATTTCAATGGCTCTTTTTTTTTTTTTTTTTTTTTGCAGAAATGGAAAAGTTGGTCCTCAAATTCACATTGAATTGTTAAGGGACTCCTAACAGCCAAAACAATCTTGAAAAAGAAAAATCTGAAGAACTCATACATACCAATTTCAAAATTTACTACAGAGCTACAATAATCAAAACAGCATCAAAGGATATTATTGACAAAGTGAAAAGACAACCTAACACAACAAAATATTTCCAAGTTACACATCTGATAAGGGTCTAATATCCAGAATATACAAAGAACTTTTACAACTCAAAAACCAGGGGTGCCTGGGTGGCTCAGTTGGTTAAACCTCAGCTTCGGCTCAGGTCATGACCTCGCAGTTCGTGGGTTCGAGCCCCACCTCGGGCTCTGTGTGGACAGCTCGGAGCCTGGAGCCTGCTTTGGATTCTGTGTCTCCCTCTCTCTGCCCCTTCCCCGCTCATGCTCTGTCTCTCGCCGTCTCTCAAAAATGAATAAACGTTAGAAAAAATTAAAAAAAAAAAACAACTCCAAAACAAAAAGAGAACCTAATTTTTAAAATGGTCCAAAGACTTGAAGAGATGCTACAAATGGCTAACAAGTACTGGAAAAGATGCTCCCGCACCATTAGGTATTCGGGAAATTCAAATCAAAACCAAATGGTATCGCTTCACACTCAACAGGAGGAAAATGATGATGATGATGGAGAAGGGCGAGTTCTGGCAAGGATGTAGAGAAATTGGAACCCTCATACATTGCTGGTAGGCATATAAAAAGGTGCGGTCACTGCAGAAACACAGTTTTGCAGATTCTTGAAAAATTACACAGAATTACTGTATGACCTAAAAATTCCTCTTGTAGATACCCCAAATAACTTAAAACAGGTGTTCAAACACTGACTTGTACACAAGTCTTCATAGCAGCACCACTCATAAAAGCCAAAAGGCAGAAACAATCCAAATGTCCATCAACTGATGAACGGATTAAAAAACAAAGCAAAAACAATGCATATCCATAGAATGGACTATTATTCAGCCATAAAGAGCAGTGAAATACTGATGCTTACCACTACACGGATGAACCCTGAAGACGTTATGCAAAGTGAAAGAATGCAGCCACAAAGGGCCGTACAGCATATGGTCTCATTTAAATAAAACTTATGGGACAGGCACATCCATAGGGACAGAACGTAGATTAGGGGTAGCTGGAGGCTGGGGGAAACGGGGAATGATGGGGGACCAACTGCTCAACGGGTACAAGATTTCCTTTTGGGGTGATGAAAATGTTCTAGAACCAGATAGCGGTGACGGTGGCACAACGCTAAGAATCATTAAATGCCACGCAATTGTAGACTTCAAAGCGGTTAGAACTGTCAATTCTGTTCTGTTTTACAAAAAAAAAAATAAATAAAAAAAAATAAAAGAACAAAGCCCAAGAAGCATAGAAATAGATGAAGCAGTCTGGAGAGAAAAAAACGCAGAATCCATGACAGAGATTGACACTGTGCAGCCCCTGAAAGGAAGAGTGACAAAAAGGCTCAGCGCCTGCTATCCGTGTTGGCTCCCGGTCCTCGTGCCACTTGAACTGTCCTTGCAAAGATTTCGATTGCTCTCTAAATGCCATATGCAAGGACACTTCTTCCAATCTTTCATGTCATACTTTCCCACATACAACTGTATCATGCCCTCGTTCTTGAAATAAATGCTTCCCTACGCTTCTGGGTTTCTCTTGGCTGAGTCTCGCTGCCTGCCTCCACTTGACTCTCACAGTTTCACATACTATTCGTATATTGACCAAGTAAAGCCACACTTACAACCCAGGCCTTTCCTGATGTTGGACACTCTTATTTCCAGCTAGAGCCATTTCAACAATCAGCATGTTTTCTCAGGCTAGCCACCAATTAATCTACCCCCGGACCCAAGCCTCTGCCAAGTTAGAAATGTAAAACTAGAAGTGTACCTCCCAGTGATGTTTCTCTCCCCTCCAACGGACACGGTTTGGCTTTTTGAAAAGGTTAAAGTTCAATACTCTCCTAAGCTGTGTTACCAGTAACTGAAGCTTTATTTCTATTCCATCTTTTTTTTTATTTTTATTTTTTTTTCAACGTTTTTTTATTTTTTATTTTTGGGACAGAGAGAGACAGAGCATGAACGGGGGAGGGGCAGAGAGATGGAGACACAGAATCGGAAGCAGGCTCCAGGCTCTGAGCCATCAGCCCAGAGCCCGACGCGGGGCTCGAACTCACGGACCGCGAGATCGTGACCTGGCTGAAGTCGGACGCTTAACCGACTGCGCCACCCAGGCGCCCCGTCTATTCCATCTTAAGATGGAATATGAGGAGTGCAGGGAGTCAGGGAATGTGCCACTGGTATTACAAAGAGAATTTCTAACAAATAAATACATACATACATAGATAAATAGATAAATAAAGTAAACATATTCATAAAAAAATTCATTCATTCAATCACTGAGTATCTAGCAGGTACCAGGCACTGTTCCAGACAGTGAAGAGAGTATTCAACACGACAGAGTAGATTCCTTCACTAGTGGAGCTTATATTCAAGTAAGAGGATAGATAGACAAGGCAAAATCAGGTATGATCAAAATAAAAACGCTGTGATAGGAATCAACTGGTTGGCTATTTACATAACTGTCTACTGATTACACACAGCGGGTGACTGTCCCTATACAATATAGGCAGCAAATTGGAGTCTTTGATTTCACACACCCCCAGAAAAATTTAAGCCACATTTTTGGGGTAATTTTGGTGTGTGAATCTTAGAAATGGCTTGATGGGTTGGCAGACGGTACAGTAAGTATCTGTGCATAGAACTGCTTTTCTCTCCTATTAAGGACATGAATCCAAATCTATTTTGGAAATCATTAATTCACAAGCAGATTCCTTTACATTTTTTCTCAGATCAAGAGTTTTCAAAATTACATAAGATGTTATTCCAGGTCCTTCTACAGAATTCACTACAGAAATTTTGCAGTTTCCAGAGGATCTAGGGAATCAGGGAAGGCATTCACCCTGTCCTCTAATACTAGCACCCAGTGTGAAATATGACCATTTTCTCACACACACACACACACGCACGCGCGCACACTCACACACACGCACCATGTTTTATTGTTTAGACAACGAGCTCTCCCTTGACAGGAGAACAGAGCCTGCGTTAATAATGGCACTTTACTATCCATTTTGCATGTTGCTTCCGTATTGACCTGATACACAGCAAGTGTCAGAGACAAGAAGAACCTGTAACATGGAACCCAGGGCTGAAAATCAAGTAAGTGCTATGACACAATAAATCTTCCGCTTTTAAAAGGGCAAAGCATCGCTACTGAGTAGCATAACCAGAATCACACAAAATTTTCCGCTGTATTTACAGGGAACTAATTCTGACATGACTGGAATGAAAGGAATTATAGTAACTGTTAGGAATGGAGGAAACACTTGGCAGTTTCGCTCGTGCGGGGGGAGGTATGGAAAGAGAGGGAGTCCCACGATGGGAGAAGAGAGTCACGTGGTCCCTTCCCCGGAGATCTTCAGCGTCGGACACAGGAACCCAAAGCCAAGTGACGGGAATGATTAGCTCCCTCCTTGCAGTGCTTTGTCTTTTAGGCAAGTGCCTTAGATAAAAGGAAAGTGTGGAATGCTTTATAGACAATGGCTTTGGAACTGAGAAGGCCTAACAGTACTTGTTAATGGGATCCAGATGTTTGAAAATCCAGATACAAACTTGCTTTAAATCTCTCATCCAGTTGACAGCCTCAAAGGACCTTGATATAAATGGCATATCCGAACATAATGCATTACAACAGGACCCATTATCACACATACTTTGGCTACACAGGGGATCACATCTCAATGCCACGACGCACATGTGTAAACCCTCCAGTGCAAGTCTGGTAGTAAGTAGTAGGCTGACAGCCAGTTGCTTGTCTCTTGCCCACCACAAGAGACAGTTTGTGTAGTGTGGGCATGACTTCGCTTTCTCCATCTTCAGTGCTGTTTAAAAGCAACTTAGCGTGGAATTATCCAACACACACACACACACACACACACACACGCACGCACACTCAGAGCTGCAGATCAACAAGTGTTTGAACACTAGTAAATGCCAAGTACTGTGTTCTAAGCATTGAGGATAAAACACGGATGTTCCTCCTGCCCTTGAGGAAATTACAGTCTAATGGGAAAGACAGACTTGAAACAAAGAACCACAAATAATGAAGAAAATAATGGCTCAGACGTAAAGAACTACGAACAACATATCAGAAAGTGTAACCTAAGAAACCTAAACCAGTCTGGAAATGTCACAAATCCCCCCTCTTCCCCCACTGAAGAAAGGATGTTTAAACCAAGATGGAAAGGATGACAAGGATTTTTCCAGATGAAAGTCCTTAGGAAACAACGACAGAGATATTTACAGCATGGCTTATTTGTGGAGACGAGGAGATGCTTGGTCCCTTGCCAGAAACGACTCTAAAATCAAAATGGTAGTTGGAAACAGGTGATAATTCTGATCGGTCAGTCAGATACTAAGAGTTGGGAGGATGTTGTGAACAGTACTTTCACGACGTTCAGAGTTATCAGGAACAAAAACGTCCCTGGGCCCCTTAGCCCCAGGAAGGCCACCAAGCAGGGTGGCCACCCAGTGGCAATCAGGACCTGAGAGAGAAAGGCGACTTCCACAGGGCTCTGGCCCAGCGGGAACGGCAGATTGTCTTCAAACAGGGGCCTCCAAAAATGAGCAGATATATGGAGAATAACGGAACCAGGCTTCTTACTACCGTCCGAGAAGAAAGTTACAAATACGCAAAGAGGGAAAAGGAGAATGAATGTGTGATGTTAACTGGAATTGGAGATATTATGAATTCATGACTTTCAATATATATAGCTCTAGAAATGTATATAGACATGAGAGACAGAGCAAGAGAGAGAGAGAGAGAGTCTATTTCCTAACTGTCCACTGAAAGAGCCTGAGAGCAGGGATTTCTCTAGTACCAAGGAGAATTTGTGCCCAGATCTTTGCTTCTAAGTATTGTTCCCGGCGTGCCTGAGCGGCACAGGGAACCACTGTGGGTGGTTCGAGCCCATGAGCATTGGGATCTGTGCTGATGGTGCGGAGCCTGCTTGGGTTTCCGTCTCCCTCTCTCTCCGCCCCTTCCCTGTTTGCTCTCTCTGTCTCAAAAATAAACAAGCAAACAAAAAAATAAATAAGTAACATTCCCCACTGAAAGGAACCTGACCTACCCGGCTATTACGGGACTGAAGACGAAAAAAGATGAGCCTAGAATGTCTTGTGCCACAACCAACCGAAGTCCTCACGGAATGATGGGGCCATGTCAAAAGGACACAAAGCCAATGTAAAGAGGCTCTCACTATGGAACAATATGAAGGATGAAATAATGAATAATTGAGTAACAAATAATTACACGAAGTAAAATTTTAGTAGTCCATACTAAGAGAGAGTGAGAGAGAGGGAGGGACATGGCAGCTCTTCCTTATAGAATGCCTACTGAAAAACATAAATGGAATGAGGGAATTTTAAGAATCACCTTTTGGCAGGGGTGCCTGGGTGGCTCTGTCAGTTGAGTGTCTGACTTCGGCTCAGGTCATGATCTCACAGTTCGTGAGTCGGAGCCCCACGTCAGGCTCTATACTGACAGCTCAGAGCCTGGAGCCTGCTTCGGATTCTGTGTCTCCCTCTCTCTCTGCCCCTCCCCTGCTCACATGCTGTTTCTCTCTCTCAAAAAAAAGGATTAAAAAAAAAATTAAAAAAGAATCACCTTGTGGCAAACATCATAGGAATGATTGAGGCAAGAAAACATTCATGGACAATGAAACTCATGGGCAAAAGCAGGATGAAAAACCGGATAATCCTAAAGTCTCAAAACAGCTCCACAAAGAATATTTACTGATGATAAAGGGAAAGGAGAACTTACTAGTGGAGAGGCCTGGAACATAGCACCTTAGCCAAGAGATCAAAATCAACATCCCCAGCGCAGAAAGATACCATGTGCCCCCTGGTGGGATGCCGTGAGAGGGGCAATGCTCCGCGTCTGTGATATTCCTGCCAAGGATGACTGACCTACCCTCACATGAGCAACCGCAGGCAAACCGGCAGATCCAAACAGCCGAGTGTTCTATAAAATAACTGGCTGCTGGGGCACCTGGCGGCTCAGTCGTTTAAGCAGCCGGCTTCCGCTCAGGTCACGATCTCACAGTTTGTGAGTTTGAGCCCCACATCAGGCTCTGTGCTGCCAGCTCAGAACCTGGAGCCTGCTTCCGATTCTGTGTCTCCCTCTCTCTCTGCCCCTCTGCCGCTCTCACTCTGTCTCTGTCTCAGAAATAAACCTTAAAAAATTAAAAACTTTATAAAATAAATAAATTAAATAAAAAAATTAAATAAAATCACTGGCTGCTAATCTTAAAATACTTTCAAGTCTTGAAAGGCAAACGATGACTGGAGAAGTGTTCTAGATTGAAGGAGACTGGAGGTGGGACAGACTAAGTGCAGTGTGATATTCCGGATTAAACTCTTTTTCTGCTAAAGACATCGCTTGGACAGTTGCTGAAACTTGAATAGGGTTCTCTGGCAGTTTTCACTTTTTTGTAAGTTTGGAATTACTTTAAAACAAAAAGAAAAAAAGGTACAAATTTTGGGGGCGCCTGGCTGGCTCCATCAGTAGAGCATGTGACTCTTGATCTGAGGGTTGTGAGTTCCAGCCCCACAGTGGGTGTAGAGCTTACTTTAAAGAAAAAGAAAAAAGTACACATTTAAAAAAATAAGTGTTCTAAAATTTAATTAAAACGTAAACCTTGGGGGCACCTGGGTGGCTCAGTTGGTTAAGCGTCTGATTCCTGATCTTGACTTAGGTCATGATTTCACGATTTGTGAGATCAAGCCCTGCATCTGGCTCTGCGCTTATAGCGTGGAGCCTGCTTGGGATTCTCTCCCCCTCCCTCTGTCTCATTAAAAAAAAAATAATAAACTTAAAAAAAATAAACTTCTTGGACAGTAAATATATGCAAAAATGTTCATTCCTTCTGGAAATGAAAGGTTAATTAAAGCAGTGTCAAGGTATGATTTTATACCTGATGGATTTTTTATTGTAATCATGTTTATCTATATATTGGTTTGCTTTGTAATATGATAGCTAGAAAGGGTTTCCTCTTTATTTTTTATTTTTTTTAATTGTTTTCTTACGTTTTTATATTTGAGAGAGAGACAGAGGGCGAGTAGGGGAGGGGCAGAGAGACAGACACAGAATCCGACGCAGGCTCCAGGCGCCGAACTGTCAGCACAGAGCCCGACGCGGGGCTCGAACTCACGAACCGTGAGATCATGACCTGAGCCAAAGTCGGATGCATACCTGGCTGAGCCACGCAGGCACCCCTTTATTTTGTTTTCTAAGCACTGTTACATAAAGTGACTCATAAACTCATAATGTTTATCAAAACTCTATAAAGATTCAATTATTCTCTCCACTTTACAGAAGTAATTGAGGCTTAGGGACGTAAGCAGCTTGTCTGAAATTACACAGTAAAGCAGTGTGTGAGCCCTGGCAGCCTGACCCCCATGCCTTTAACCTCTGTTGTGATCGCCTGCTTTGCACATGCGTCCAGGGCTGAGGTACCCAAACCTGGCACAACCCTTTTGAAGAACAAAGAAGCCAAGGAAAACCTTTATGCAGAAGAGCGACATAAAGATGTTCTCCATAATGGCAATTTTTCAGATGACCAATAGATAAATGGCTAAAATAATTATGATCCATCAACTCGATCGAATCCTCTACAGTCATTTAAAAGTGGTAATTATGGAGATATATGAAACGCAGGGAAATGTCAATAATAGAAGTTAAAAGATTCAAAGCATACGTACACTGGGAAGTATGCAAAAATTACGTGTGCATAAAAACAAATTAAAAAGTAAAATTCAAAAATGATAATAGTGGTTAGAAAGTCATGGGGCAATTGGTGACGTTTTTCCTTCCAAATATTTTTGATGGTGTTTACAATCAAAAATAGCAATCAAACACTCCCAAAACACATCCTAGGAACAAATGCAGGGATTCTTTTCACATCTTCTCGCAAGCTTCTTTCTGGAGGAGAGAGGTGGTGACTTTGTCCATTTACATGAGAAGTCAGTAAATTTTTAAAAAATTAGAAGGCAAGAAAATAATATACATGTTATGATTCAATATCACATAATGCACACACATCTAGATGGACGTAAGGTAGAATATCTATTGTGGCTATCTCTGGGTGGTGAGATTATAGGAGATTCTTTTTTCTTCCTTATACCATTTTTGAACTTAGTGTTATATACAAGTATTCATTTTTAATAATACTTGTTAAAAGATCTGTACAGGTAAACTATCACGAAACTAAAATGCTTTAACACACTCTCGGTAATCAACTCCGTAATTTCATCAGAAAAACAGGACAGCTTTCCCATATTGTTTATTCTACACCCAGAGTTTACTAATCCTGCTTTTGACTAGACTCATCATATAATTACATCTTCTGCTGGTTCAAAATTATATATCTGATGGTTATATATCTTCTGCTGGTTCAAAATGATCAACTGAGAATATGTCTATCTACAGTTCATTTAAGAACCCCGTACTTTGCACATAGATCACTGACCAATGAATTCCTATCAAGAAGGAAATGCCAGGGGCGCCTGGGTGGCTCAGCTGGTCAAGTGTCTGACTTCAGCTCAGGTCATGATCTCACAGTTTGTGAGTTCGAGCCCCCCCCCACTGGACTCTCTTCTGGCAGCTCAGAGCCTGGAACCTGCTTCGAATCCTATGTCTCTCTCTCTCTCTCTGCCCCTCCCCTCTCACACTCTGTCTCTCTCTCTCTCAAAAATAACTAAACATTTAAAAAAATTAAAAAAAAAAGGAAATGCCATTCATCTTGACTTTATTAAAAGGATTTAAATAACTTTCCGCAAATAATACTTCTTAATGTGAACTTTAAAGCCTAACAGAACAATACAGGCTTAGAAAGCTGGTCGAATTCCCCAGGAAGAGAATGATAAGAAAAATAATCCTAAATTATTAGGTAGAAATATGTGGTGTTAGTAGCAAAAATGAATCATTACTTTTCTTAAGTACTTCTAATATATTTTAAGTGTTTTATCAAAGAAACAGATACAATCTTGGTGAAATCTGAACATGGCTAGGAGACTGAGAAAAAGCAAAGATCAGAAGTCAGGAAAAAAAATGAATAGAAAAGTAGCAAAAATCAGAGTCAAAATTTAGAGTCCCTTAAGGGGAAAAAAATAATTCCATGATAGGATGAATTAGATTCTGAGTAAATTTTAAACCTAGCATAGTTAAGAAATGTCTGTAGGAATAAATAATACATAATAATGATCATGACATCTGCTATGAGGGTGTCAGGGCTATTAGGGAAGAAAGGAGAATGTTACAGGGCAGAAAAAAAACAAAAACAAAAAAACAGTTACATTCGAAACTATTAACTGAAGCTCTGAAAAACTAGAAGCACTTTGTAGTTTTGGTTTTCAAATTTAGGCCTGTATGAAGGAATGGATGTTATCAACATCTCGTGTGTACTATCACATGAATATTAAAGTGAGGATCCAAGGTGAGAAAAGCCCTGAGCATTAGAAAACAGATTAATAGG
The DNA here is from genome assembly GCF_027475565.1 of Acinonyx jubatus. Taxonomy (NCBI): domain Eukaryota; kingdom Metazoa; phylum Chordata; class Mammalia; order Carnivora; family Felidae; genus Acinonyx; species Acinonyx jubatus. The sequence goes on from NC_069391.1 coordinate 48,246,738, forward strand.
GGCGCCTGCGTGGCTCAGTCGGTTAAACAACTGACTTTGGCTCAGGTCATGATCTCATAGTTCGTGGGTTTGAGCCCCGCGTCAGGCTCTGTGCTGACAGCTCAGAGCCTGGAGCCTGCTTCAGATTCTGTGTCTCCCTCTCTCTCTGCCCCTCCCTCGCTCGCATTCTGTCTCTCTCAAGAATAAGTAAACATTAAAAGAAAAGGGAGAAAAGCCTTCAAAAAAAAAAAAAAAAGAAGAATGAAAACAGATGAATATATTCATTATCTCAAATTTGATTGGCTAAAATTGATGGTCCCCAATCTCATCCTGGCATAAGTGTGGATCAGGGATAACTCATCACATTTTTCTTCCTCTCAGGAGTTATTAAATAGCATACAGAGACAATGAAGCCAGGCCATCCCTAAAGTCTCCTCTCTCCGGCCTGTGCCACGCATGATTTTTATTCTCTAAAGCCATTTCTTCCTCAAAAGAGCTCACCAAAGTCGTCATCCTTCCTATCAGCAGCCCCACTGGGCTCTAGTGAGTGACATCCAGACATTTAAACTCAAAAGCTGCTTCAGAAGGGAGTTATTAAAATTCAAATGAGCTGGGCATATTGAAGAAGAAAACACTCGTTTGCATGCACACCTCCGCATTTGGCCACCCCATTTAGACCCATAGAGCAGGGTCTGGTTTTGTTTTTGTAAATGGGCTTCGGAGGCGGAGGTCAGCCTCCCACGGCCCCCACTCCTCTGGGGTCATCGTTAGTAATGTGTAAGGCTGAATAGATTTTCCTCTGAATCTAGTCAGCAAACCTGACAAGAAGGCAGCCCTCTCCCACAACCTGAAAATGCCCAAAATCTGATTGGTAGCATGGCATTTTTAATACTTCATTTATCTGTCTGAAAATAGCTTTCAGCAAGATTGCAAATCACATCACTGATGCCAGTTCCACCTGATTTTTCAATTTTAGAGCAGAATATTTCCTGTTGTGCCTTGACTGTGTAACACAGAAATGTTATGTTTGACCAAGAATTTCCCACAGGATTCAGAGAAAATTCATGTCTGCTAAGAAATATGGATCTGGGGAGTCAACATGACATTTTATTCACTAGAAAAGGAGTATCTGTCATTTTATCTTAAGAGTTTTTATTTTATTTCTCATGGAAATATCTCACATCATCGTCATTTAAAATTTTTATAAGATACCAGGGAGCAAACTAAGAAAAATGAGCCAAAATATGTATTCCAAAAATTATTCTAGCCATGGAAATTTAGACGCTCCTTTAGTAAGAATTCAATTTCTTACTAATGAAGACATGTCTATTATGAGATCTAATATAAAGAGACTTAGTTTATGACGATATAAACAGTGAACTCTACATTACGCATAATATATTACATGACTATATCCAAATATATTACGTACAACAACGACATAACTATTTATCTATTTTTCATAAGGGTATACAAAAGCAGTTAGACTAACTCATGACCCTAAAATAATAGTACAATCTCTTGAACTCGAGGAAGCAAAGGAATTTATCTCTGAACTATGAAGCCAGTTGAAATCTGGCAACTCCTGGGATTACTGTACCCGGTGGGAAATCAGACGACATGACCTTTAATGTCCTTTCCAACAGTAAGATTTTACTCTTCCTTGACCTTCATTAATCAAACTTGCTTTCTCCAGATTTCTTCATTTGAATTTAAAAACTTTATTTTCCCCTAAAATTGGAATGGTTTTGCCCAGAATGACCTAACCAGGCCAGGCAAAAGAGAAAGTAGCAAATGGTATCAATGAAAGAATATTACATCAATGAAACGGTTTCCTAAGCCGAGATATTTTCTAGTGAGATACATTTTCTCTCACAGCATTGAAGAGTATGTGTATCAGTAAAGAGCATTTATTTTTAAGACTTATATGGCATTATTCTGACTTCAGTCAAAAACAGAAGGCACTTGGAGCGCCTCAGTGGGTTAGGTGTCTGACTCTTGATTATGGCTCAGGTCTTGTTCTCATGGTTTGTGAGATCAAACCCCACGATGGGCTCTGTGCTGACAGAGTGTAGCTTGTTTGGGATTCCCTCTCTCTCTCCCTCTCTGTCCCTCCCCTACTCGTTCTCTCTTAAAATAAATGAAATAAACATTTTTTAAAAAGCCACTCAATCTCTGTCTTCAGGTTGCTTGTGCTCTAATGTGGGTGGCAGCAATAAAGGACCACAATGGGACAAGGCACCTGGGTGGTTCAGCCGGTTAAACATCCAACTCTTGATTTGGGCTCAGGTCTTTGCGGGATCCAGCCCTACACTGGGCTCCACGCTGACGGCACAGAGCCTGCTTGGGATTCTCTCTCCCCCCCCTTTCTCTGTCCCTCCCCCATGCGCATGCACACTCCTTCTCTCCAAATAAATACACGTTAAAAAAAAAAATCACAAAAGAACAAATGTTTGCGGAGAAAAAGAACACACGCTAAAATGAGGAACTAGAGCCAGTGATCCCAACAACAAAGACTGATCATTCAAGGTTCAGGGAGAAGGCGTACTTCCTAGTCAGGTCCCAGGTGTGTTTCCTCTTTTATGGTCACACCCGTTCGAAATCGACAAGAAAAGAAATGTACATTCATATTTTTGAAAAAGCCAAATGAAAGTTTAAGGTCTTCACAGATTCCCTGCTCCCCCCCGCCCCCACAACCCCCAAGGTCAAATACGATTACACAGAGTGTATGTTTACATACCACCTTAGCGGAGTTGGTCTCCTGGTCATTTCTGTTGCAAAGATGGTCTCGCAGAGGAAAATAGCCACTCCTTCAGATTTGTTATTAATTCTACAGAAGCAGGCTCAGGGCACACAAACCCACTGCGTAGAAAGAGTGATAAAATTCGAGAACCATGCTCACTTGCCTTTTTTTCCTCCTGTAATGAAGAAGCCAATGGCTGCTCTAATAAAACTGCTCTCGGGCAAATAGCTATAGTCGGTAGGAACTGTGGAGACAGAAAATGATCAAATTAACCAGTGAACTCGGTGGGACTAATGAAGGAAAGATAATGATCTCATGCTGCCATATCAACCTAGAGATAAAGCGGAGATGTTTATGCCATTAATCTCAGCACAATACTCTGTGGTTGCAACTAATTCTATTAGATTAAGTGACTGGCCTTGAAGTAATCACTTAGGCTATGCAAGCCAATCTAAACTGGGTGGTAAACCTAATAGAGACTGAAAAATCACAGGGGATGAAAACTTTACTGATGCGGTTAAAAAAAAAAAAAAAAAAAAATCCTTTCCAGGGGCGCCCGGGTGGCTCAGTCAGTTGAGCGTCCACCTTCAGCTCAGGTCATGATCTCACGGTTCATGAGCTCAAGCCCCGTGCTGGGCTCGATGCTGTCAGCACAGCGCCCATTTCAGATCCTCTGTCTCCCTCTCTCGCTGCCCCTCCTGCACTTCCATTCTCTCTCAAAAATGAAGAAACATTAAAATATATATATATTTTCCACATGTTCACATCAATGAGCCCCGTCCAGTTAGCCTCAGCGTCAGCAAGGAGTCTGCTGGGCTTCGAGGCTGAGACTGCCATGCTAGGAGCAACTTCAGGACATTCAGAATCAGATATATGAACCATGGAAATACAACCATCAGTAATAACAGCGGCCCGTCTCTTACTTCATAAAGCAGGGACCTCTAAGTGACCAACACGTGCGAATAACCAGATGTGGCTGCTGACCTGGAATAGTGAAGCAGTGACTTTTATGCTGGTTGAGTCTGGGGAGTTTCCTAGATTCTTTTCCTCCCCATCCCCCATAATTGTTTCATGAGATGGTTTTCACCGCAACAAATGGCTCGACTGGAAAATTCCAACAGGAACATGCCGCTGTACTTTTCCAGACACACAGTCATTTCGTTTCAAAGAACCCGGGTAGAAGATGATTCACTGCCACCTGACTTGAGTATATGTGGGCCAGAGCACGTAACCCATAACGTAACAATTAAAAGTCTATGTAAAAAAGCAAGCGCCTGACGGAAACTTGCTATTTTACCAGGGCATTATGAGAACACTGCCCTTCAAAACCAGCATTACCTAAGGTTTCCACTATGACTAAGTTTTTGGTTTTTTTTTTTTCTTTTTTCCCCATTTAACATGACAGCTTCCGGCTGTCTCGAGTTCATTACATTGGGAGCGCTGCAGAACCATGTCCTATTTCTATAGCTAAGGAGTGATTGAAAGCGAGGGAAACAGTAATTACAGTGCTACATGTTCATGGTGATGCTGTCCGCAGACTACCTGTCAGGGGATACGCGAAACTAGGTTTCAATGAGAAATCTTTGGTAGCTAAACCTCTCTGGCCTGGGTCCAAGAGAGCCAGGGGGTCAAAATTCTATAAAGAGCAAAGAGCAGATTTAGGTCCCCGTGTAGTGCAGTGATGCCTTCCTCGGAAAACCTCCAAGTGCAAACATACATTAGGCAGGTGAGAACTGCAAATATTTTTTTACTGCTTTTCTCCAAAAAATGGAAATAGAAAAGGAAAAAAAAAAAACTCTTGTTATGTTAAGAGCTAGGATTTCAATTTCAAGGCCAAGTTCATACACACCTTTGAATGTACTTACCCCACTATTTTCTTAAAAACAGGGGCCAGAAGAAATCCAGTCATATATGAAGAGGCTTTCAGTGAAACTGGAGTATTACGCAAAGTGTAACTCCATAAAGCAAAAATAAAAAGAACTCTCTTCCAAGCCTCAAGGACCCGGTGCCTACTCCCTAGATTTGTCACCACGCTAACGCCACTTGGAAGTCACGTAATCTTTCTAAGCCTCAGCTTGCTTTGTGAAATACGGGGTTAGGCTGAATGTCTAATCTCCTCTCTGAGGGAGGCAGAGAGGAAGAAGGACGAAAGCCTGGGCTGGGGAAGCCAAGCGATGGCAGGTCAGCTGTGTCTACAACTTACGGCCACGTGATCCTGAGCAAGCCAGGAAGCCTCTCCCCAGAGCATTCTCTCCTGATGTAAAATAGGGATGGTAACAGCCACCACTTACGGTGGCTGCAAAGATTAATGCTCTTAACAAAGTACATGGCCTCCAGTCAGCAATCCCTCCTTCCAGCTCCAGTGTTCTAAGAGTCCAGCCTTACCGGAGGTCCTACTTTGACTCGAGGACAGAGTAGACAGATGAAGATGGCCCAGAAGCCAGAGCGCATTTGACTGAAGACCGATCACTCCAGACACGCTGATGACCTATGGATGGAAACGTGACAGTGCAATGATGGGGCAAGATCCAAACTCCACTTAATAAAAGGTCACTCATAGAAAGTCGTTTATCTTTAACGAGGTGGTAGCTTGTCTGGTAATGACAAGCTCTATGACAAGTTGTAAGGTCACATGCATAGTCTTCTAAACCCTGGACATACAGCTGATCAACAACTATTGCTGAATTAACGAATCAATCAGTCAAACATGATAGGAGGTAGCATTGGTGGTCTCAGGTTTCACCGAGTCAGCTGGTCTCAAAGGAATATTTTTAAAAAGGAAAAAAAGTCCCGAGAGTGGGGAAAAAAAAAAAAAAGGTGTTAGTTATTTAAGAATAAAATACCTTTAAGGATGGAAGGAGATGTTATTTTGTCCTCTAAGTAATGTTCTATTACTGCTTTATCACTCATCATAAGGATTTTATTCAGTAAGAGTTTTCATTTATCGGTTTTTCTCCCAAGTGGAGCAACTTAAGTTTCAGCATAATTCTTTTCTTGAGAATTGTATTCGTACATTGAGAGAGTTTCTTCTGTTTAGAGATTTATGTTTGCTTTAAACATTTTTTTTTGAATGTTTCTTTATTTTTGGAGGAGAGAGAGACAAGAGCGTGAGTGGGGAGGGGCAGAGAGAGAGGAAAACACAGAATCCAAAGCAGGCTCCAGGCTCCGAGCTGTCAGCACAGGGACCGACGCGGGGCTCGAACTCATGAACCGCGAGATCGTGACCTGCGCCGAAGTCGGACGCTCAACCGACCGAGCCATCCAGGCGCCCCAGATTTATGGTTGCTTTTAAAAGCACGAATCACTAAAACTTGTTTATGTGGTAGGTGTGATAATCAGCTGTATTTTACAATAATGAGAAAAAGTATGCTAAATGAAAAGACTACTTGAAAAGGCCATCTACAAAGTTCTATATGTACTAAGAATGCCAATTATGCAAAGGAACTAAGAATTCTTGAAAAGATTTATGACCAATTTTTACAAACACTTGCTTCGAGTTGTGAGGACCATCAGTGATATTTTTTTCAGCTTCTTTCATTTTGTACTTTCACATTCGAGGCAATGAAATTAGTACATTTTTAAAAGTAAAAATCTTAAAATATAAAATCATTTCTCAGCCGATGAACAGACTCGTTCTCTAGCCAAGAATGCGGACAATGATTTACCCAAATAGTTTTATCAGTTACATGTGAACTAGTGCCTCTTGACCATTCTACTTCGACACGGGCCCTTCCTTTGGTCACCCTCCATTTTACTTTGTCCTTAGGACCTAACACTCCTTGCAGGGTCAGGTTTTAAGTTTTAAAGGAAACCAATGCCAACTCAAGTTAGATCAAACATGACCGCTTTTTCTCCAGAGGCAGTGGGTGTTTGTTGGCAAACGCAGGGGCATAAGCCACTCTCAAACGCTGCTTGGACTCAGTGTGAATGACCAGAGATCTCCCCATGTTTCAAGCAAAAGTCTGTATCATCAGAAAAAGGCAATAAAAGGGAGTATCCATTTTCCCATCCACGGATTTTAAATCCCTCTACTCACCTGAGTTACAGTTTTAATGACTTCATTAAGTCTGGCTTGAAAATGAGAGGTCTGGATGGCTTCTGCCTTCAGCTGAAAGAAAAAGAAATACCCACTCCAACATTCCCCAAAAAGTAAACGATGGTATTCGCAGTGTATGAGCTATCATCTTCTAAGCTATGCTATAATTTGCCATTGCGTCTTTACATCTCAAAAACAAAAGCTATGGGCTCCTTGAGGGGAGGGCCCAAGCTGTACTCATCATCGATTTCCTGGAACCAGTTCCGTAGCACTCACTTAACACACCTTCACTGTACGGACACGGGTGCTCCTTAGAATTACTTGTTAACTGAAACATACATGTGTCCACTGTGGACTTAATATACTAGATAGAAACTTAAACATCACAGATACAAAATGGAGTTTCTTATGGATGACTTAAATTTCTGACGATCTGGTCACTTTTCTCGAGCAGGGAACTTTGTGGAAAGTACATAAGCTAAGTTTAGTTCCTCTACACCGGATACAAAAAGGGAACAAATTTCTAACAACGAATTCTTAACCCAGAGTGATTTTCTATACATCAAGGCACTGAAAAGCCCAGTACAACCATTACTGTGACCATGTATTCTGTCCTTAGCATACTGAGATACTGGGCATGCTCCTCTTGCCGTGGCTATGTACACATTCAGATTCTTCCCTTCTTTTGTTGTTTTTACCTGCATTACATCCCCTTCAGAGCCCACCAAGGCCACCATGCCATGAAGAGCTGCAAGGCAGAGCATTGTCGGAGTGCCCTGGAAACAAAGCATCGGATATGTCAAGAGGCAAACGGTCCTTGGGTTTGAATTCTAAAAAAACCTTTTCTATCACAGAGAAATACGGGTCAAAATGGTACTAAATTTGTAGGGTCAACATAACCCGTATCCCTAAACCAAAAACGGCAGCAGACTTGAATAAAGTAATAGGTTGAAGTTATTAGATCACAGGCGGCTTCTTGTTGGTTTTTATTTTTCAAAACCCCAATGCGCCTTTAAAATGAAAACACTGAGAAAGTAGCCTCTTAAAAAAAAAAAAAAAAAGCTGTCATAGTTGACAGGATAGATCATTTATAAGGGATTAAAAGTTCCTGCATCTCTTTTGTTTGAAATTGCCTATTCTTTTACTGTTGGGCTGTGTACCTCAGCAGCACCTAAAGTGGCCTAATAAAATAGCTCTTTTTTCCTTTTTAAAAATATAAAATAACATGCAGGACGTGACCTCCTACCTCTGTCAGAACAATTCTGATCCAGGCAGGCAGCAGCCGGTGGCCCAAGTCCTCTGCTTTTCCGTGTCCACACACAGACAATCCATGAACCAGGTTTCCTAACGCTAGGGCAAAACCTGACGTCTGCATAAGCAAGGGAAAAACAAAGGGTAAGGAAACAGAAGAAGAATGGAACGGATCAGGAACTCGATAGACCGCAACCAAGCACTTCTAGGGGCTCCCTTTCCTACTGACACCTTCTCCTGCCATCTGAAAATCAGAGATTTGCAGATTTTTTTTTAAATCAAGACTTCTGGTTTGCAACAGAAACTGCAGTCTCACTAGGGAATTCAGCTGCAGTGAATGGTTTCTTTTAGGAAAGTAAGACCGGACTGTTACGAGACTTGACTCAAATGATCCAAATTTTCAGAAGGAATTAGGGTGAAAATACCAAGGTAGATCATGCAAGCCAAGTCAACTCCCAAACAAGAGGAGAGAAAGTCCCGAAACGAGTACAGCATACGCAAACCTCCACGTTTTGGCGTTGCAAGACCTATTCTGGATTTAAGTGCGCAGTCATACGACCGTAAAACAGTAACAAAGCAATATTAGCTAATAACCAGCAAATCCTGCAATAATTCACAATGGCCAAAATCGAGACCATGGGAAACCTATAAAAATCCAAATGGGGAAGGAGCATTTTTTTTCAATTTAACTGTCGTAAAATATACATAACATAAAATTTACTGTCTTAACCACTTTTCGGTGTAAGTTCAGTGGCATTAAACATATTCACACTGTTGTGCCACTGTCACCACCATCCATTGCCAGAACTCGTTCATCCTGCAAACTCCAACGTTATATCCCTTAAATAAGAACATCCTATTCTCCCTCTCCAAGCCCCCGGCGACTACCTTTCTTCTTTCTGTCTCAGTGCTTTTGACTACTCGAAGTATCTCATGCAAGTGGAATCACACAGTATTTTTCTTTTTGTGATTGGCCCATTTCACTTAGCATAATGTCCTCAAGATTCGCCCACACCGTGGCATGTGTTCGAACCTCCTTCCTTTTGAAGGCTGAATAATATTTCAGAGGGAACATTTTAAGGGTATTTAATTTAATTGGCAGGTTTGTTTGTTTTGTTTTTTTTAATGTTTGTTTTTGAGACAGAGAGCAGAGAACAAGTGGGGGAGGGGCAGAGAGAGGGAGACAGAGGATCCAAAGCAGGCTCTAGGCTCTGATCTGTCAGCACAGAGTCCAACACGTGGCTTGAGCCCACGGACTGTGAGATCATGACCTAAGCCGAGGTTGGAAGCTCAACTGACTGAGGTACCCAGATGCCCCTTTAATTTGCAGGTATTTAAACTGTCACATGCGTATCCGGTCATGAACAGGGGTTCTCTGCTTTGAATTTGCTGAGGTTTCATGTTATCAGAGTCCTCTGTGTATTTATATCTTTACAAATTGTTATCGCTAGCCTTACCTTCCCCTAGCCACATGTTTTAAGATTTTATAAATATAGAACAATACATGGGGAGAGAGAAAAGTCTTTCATACCCAAAGAACATAGAACATAAGGAGAGAAAAAAAGACACTTCTGACTGTTGGCTAGAGCAGTGACAAGAGAGAAGAGTTAGAAGTTCTTTAGTTCTGGGCACACACAAAAAAAGCCCCACTACAGTCCAATTCTGAGTTAGTCAAAATTAGGACTCAGCAGCAACAGGAGACCCCAAGAGAGTTGTAATCACGGCACGCATTCCAACCTGTTGGTTGTTTTCTACCAACAGCTGAAGCTTGTTCATGATATCTTCAGCCTCAGTAGCCTCAATGATTCCGGCACTGAATGCTGATGTGCATACACAGCTGAGGGTATAGGCAAGGACCTAGACGAAAAGACAGCGGAAAATGTTTCTTCATGAGTGCAAACAAAAGAACACAATTCGGCTGACACCGATGTTTTGCCAAACTTCTCCCCGGGATAAGGACTGGATTCAAGGACACCAACCATAGACCGGGCACCGTTCCGCTGCCCAATTCACGTGTCCCAACAACGTTAGGAGGTGGGTGTCATGATTCCTGCTTTACAGGTACGGACTTTGAGGCTCAACTACATACAGCTTGCAACTGACAGAGGCGAGATTCAAACCCAGGTCTTTGGACTCAAAACCAAAAAGTTCCATCATGATCTCATGGGAGGACACAGCATGAATCAACAGCAGAGGCAGATTTTTATCCCCAGTGAATGCTAGTTTCTAATAGCCATGTGCTCTGATCCAAGGCCAAGCAGGAGAGGAAATTCAAAGAAGTTAAAACCCTGCTGCATTGGGGCGCCTGGGTGGCTCAGTCGGTTAAGCGTCCGACTTCGGCTCAGGTCATAATCTCACGCTCTGTGAGTTCCAGCCCCGCGTCGGGCTCTGTGCTGACAGCTCAGAGCCTGGAGCCCGCTTCAGATTCTGTGTCTCCCTCTCTCTCTGGCCCTCCCCCGTTCATGCTCTCTCTCTGTCTCAAAACTAAATAAACGTTAAAAAAAAAAAAAATTAAAAAAAAAGACAACCTTGCTGCATTAAGACTGTCTTTTAGGAGGAGTGGGGCATAATGGACCAGGCACATGGATTTTAGGGTCACATAAATTGTGTAAAATAGAGGTAATACTACTTCCCACAGAGCACCGGGGTGCTAATTTAATAAATCAATGAATAGATAAGTAAACGAATATATGAATTAATTATAAGTAAAAAAGCATGCTGGGAGTCGAGAGCACGCACACTCAGGTGTATGTCCCCAGTCGACCATTTCCGGGCTAAGTAACTTGGGGCAGGTCACTCGATCTACGTGAGCCTCAAGTTTTGCACATCACGGTTCATCATCCCCTCCCTGCTGCCTCCCACTTTCCTCTTGAAGCCCTCCTTTACAAAGATGCTGTTAAGGCCCGGTGGAAAGGTTCAACTCCCAACCGTGGTCGGTACGGCGTGAAGAAAGGAAGCCGTTTCCAAGGTAGAGGTTGGATAATAAAACATCAGAGGTGGGGAAAGACAAAACTGCCTGCTCAAGCCTTACGAATCGAAACATCAAGGCAGGCCGACGCAGCAGCTGTAAAAAACCTTGCCTTCCTTTCACTAATCACGTCGCCCCTTGGTGGCAAAGTTTCCTCCGTGGGCTTACAAAAAAATACGTGCTTTCAGCCCGTGTTCTGCCACTGCTTTCAAAATGGAAATGCGGTGCCTGTGTTGGAACAAAACTGCGACCCTCCGTGCCCCAAAGAAATTCACCGATTCGACAAGTCCCCTTGGGGAAAGCGAAGGGGCCGAGCAGGGAAACACAGCAGCCATTATGTAATTCATCAATGGCTCCCGGGCAGGCCTGGAGAAAATAGAATCAGCTCTAATGAGACAGAGAATCCGGCCAGGCCAAAAGGTCGTCCCCGGGTCCTCCCAAAGAAGAACACAAGGCGGTTCAGCTTCACCTGGGCACCGAGACACGCGCCTCGGACGGTCGCTCGGAACGCGGGCGACTCGCGCAAGCTGCGTCACACAGGCGGCAGTTGTGCGTAGCTTTGCGCCGCGACAGAAAAATCTTTTCGTGAAGTGTGGTAAAGGGAATTGCCTCAATGATTTTTCATGCTGGCTGACACGACGAAAGGGGGAAAAAAAAAAAATCAAATGCCTTTTTGCTCTGCAGTTTCTTAGGCTTCTTCCGGGCCATCTTTTATAGTCACATTTGGCTGGAGCGTAATTCTAAATATCTCCATTTAACCTTCCTGCGGAAATCGGAAATCGCAGCTCTTCTTAGAAAAGTGCCTTCTGGCGATGCTGACTTAGGTTTTTGCATTCACTAAAGGCTCTTATCTTCTATGCCACATTTAAGTCTGAGTTGATTTAAACAGCTGCACAATTTGAAACCTTAGGATCTAACATAGGTTGTTTGCCACTCAGATTTTTCTCTTTATCCTGGCCTGAAACTGAGGAAGAATTTAATTTCAGGGTGACCAAAACACGAGAAGTAGAAAATAAGCAGCAACAGGAAAACAAAAAACAAAGAGAAGAAAGCCGTCACTTCCGGCTCCTTACCTCCTGAAATGTTCTGCTTTGGCTCCCACTGTCATCCAGGTAGGTAGACAGCTTCCGAAGCGATGCTGCCACATGAACTCGAGACTCCATTCGGCTGCTGTGGCTCATGAGGGACAGAACAAGTCCAACTCCCAATATACAGCCCGTGCTTGGATGCAAAGAAAAACCAAAAAAAACCCCCCAAAAAAACAAAAAAAAAAACCCCACAAAAAACGAGGTGTTAAAAATCACCAGAAACCCACATCACCACTCTTCACTTATCATGCGAGTTTATACTGCTCTTCAGCCTGAGGTGAGATGGCTGGCTTCTAGATCCGCTGCCTGGGATATAAGTGTGCCCCATGAACCACGACAGGTGCACCCACCGCCCCCCTCAAAAGGAAAACTATATATTCAAACAAGTGTCCGTGGCCCGCGTTAGTGCTGTGTACCCACTGGAGAAGAACAAACGAAAACATGAAATAGGTTTCACTTAAACGCTAGGGTGAGGTAGGAAGACGAATAAAAAGTCAGGTGAAAGCTGCTCTACGTCTACCCTTAGAGAAATGCCATGGTCCTCTGCACCCTCCCTCTACGTCCACATATTGAGTGCACCATGATTAACTGCATGGGAGAGAAGACTCCGTCTCAGGATGTGAGCTGAGGACATCTAATAATGGGGCAGGGGGCGGGGGGGGGGGGGGACGCATTGCAAGGCATGATGATGAGCAACTAAGTGCTTCATGTTTCCTAGTCAACATCCACAAGTGGAATTTCGTCCTTAAACTATGTATTTGTCTGTGCACAATGACATTAGTCCTCTTCTCCCCTCTGATCCCTCGGAGTACCGCTGGGTCAGAAGAGAAAATGGACAAATGACAGGCTTGTCAAAAGTTGCCCCATGTGACAATTCAATTGGGATCTTGGGCTTTGTGCCCCAATTCTCGTGAAAGAACACATATCCATTTGAAGGAAAAAAACAAAAACTGTTCTCCCGGAAAACTTCTGGTTAGGATGATAAGATCATGCAGCTGGAGGGCGATTTTCTACTTAAGAAGAAAAAAAAAAAAGGTTTGGGTCATCATTGTGTTCTGAACTGAGGAGATGCCGAGTGTCTCAGAAATCATCCCGATTCTGGTTTGGCTTGCCTCGCACGGTATCTGCTGCTTAGGACGACGTTCCAGGGCACATCTCCAGTAACATGTTTCACTGCCCGTATGCTCTGTCAGTTTGCTCTCATATAGTAACTATACTATATAGTATATGTATATACTATATATACCTCTCTCTATATATAAACACTATATATAAACACCTCTTGCAAACGAAGCATCCACATCTGATAAAAAGACACCCAAGAGGAGAGAGACGCTGCAGGATTTGTTCAAGGCCATATGGAGAGTTTCCAGCAGATGACGGCCAGAAGACAGAGGTTTCGGACTCCCAGCCTTCTGTTCCATCTGCCCAATCCCAGGCCCCTCTCAGTGCCCCGTATGATGCCTGGATGAAATTGCCTATGAGAAGGCACCCTATCTAGAGCACGTTATTCCAGGTTCTATGGCATTAACTATCTGGCATTAGGAAATCCTTTGCAAAGAAGCTACTGCAGTAATAATCCATCATGACTCAGGCAGAAGTGCTGTTACAGCTTACATGAACTTAACAACTAGCTCAACTAGCATAATGCACTGCCAACCAGTTAAATCAGCATCTAACATCTGAACGCTGCGTGCTTTTGAGACAAATCATGTTTCTGAAAGAGGAAAGGCACTCTTCATTAGTATGGATTTATAGTCCTTGTTTCTATTTAGGATCGACAGGGAAGTTTTTTTTTTTTTTCTTTTGTGTGTGTGTGTGGGGGGGGGGGGCTATCTTTCTATACCGATGCATGTAAAAATTTGACCAAATTAGAATCAAAGATAGAGTTAGACAAAATGTGATTAAGGGACACCTGGGTGGCTCAGTCAGTTGAGCGTCTGACTTCGGCTCAGGTCACGATCCCCTGGTTCATGAGTTCGAGCCCCGTGTCAGGCTCTGTGCTGACAGCTCAGAGCCTGGAGCCTGCTTCAGATTCTTTATCCCTTGCTCTCGCTCTGTCTCTCTCTCAAAAATAAACAAACATTGAAAAAATTATAAAAAACTAAATAGCAGGTATCTAAGTCTTGCTTTTGGCTATTCTGGGCATGCCAAAAACCTTTATCCTCTGGACTGAATGAAGTTCCTCTTCATCCCGAAGCATACGGGCACAAAGGCTTAGAAAAAGACATCCTGGTTTCTAGCTCACATTTACCTAAATATTATCACAGCATAATTATTCTTGGGCAAGGTTATCATTAATGATTCTATCCATTGCTACAATGGTCGATGCCTGTTGTCATGTGTGAATCCATAATCTAACTATGTATATCAGTGTGCCAATATAAATATGCTACAGTGTATGCATCTATTGACCTCCTAAACTCCTTCTACTCTCTCATTTTTCCAGCATGCACCAGGAAGGCAGTCCTAAAGCTTTACGCCCGATGTTTTCTTCTGATTTCCAAATTATCCATATTTTAATGAGCTTATTTTTTGTCCTAAGTCTTAAAGATTCTTCTAGGTGCTTAGGTCAGCATTTCTACACATTTACCTCATTTTAGCTTCCCTTTGATATGTTTGCCAGCTCTAAACCAAGAATGACTTGGGCAGAGATAGCTTTCGCAGCTTTCTCTCCAATGAAAACAAAAAGGAGTTCCACAGTGGTGCCTCAGACAGATAAAATAAAAATATATTATAATATTAGGTGTTAATTTCAGGTTTTGGAATTAATAACATGAATCTCTAAGAATACTAACAAACGATAAAGAGAATTTAAGTTGTAAAATCATATGCCCTATTATGTCCTGACTGACTTGAATCTCTTGTTCAAGCATACTAAAATATCACTGGCAAAAAGAAAATCTACAACTTAAAAGCTGTGCAATTCTGCTATGGGTGTTGCTATACCAAATGAGATATAAAGATTATCATGACACATTTTTTCTAAAATTAACCAGATGAATCTTCAATTCCTTACTTTATTGTGGGCACTCCTGCAGATTGAGAACGAGGCCATCTAATAATTAGTTCTAATAACAGTTAACATTTGTATAGCGCTTTGCCCTTTACAAAGTGCTATACAAATGTTATCGTATTTGTAAAAGCTCAATAGTAATTAACCAATGCTCAGGTCATTGATGCATGGCAAGACTGCTTAAGGCTGGGAGGACTGCAATGGCACAGTAATTACCACTAGATGGCAGCAAAATGTAAGCGATTGGGCCACGAACACCGACCAGACCAGGTGCAGGGTTCTCTCAGCAGGGACGTGTCCATTAAATCAAGGAAGCGTGGTGAATTTGCTCTGGGTGAATTCTGTCACTTGAGGTAGCACGCTCCCAGATCTATTAACTACCCCCTGGTAATGCTTCCACTATTTCACTTGAGAGAGGACCGCCCTAGACTCCTGAATCTCATTAGACAGGGGAATACTTTATGCCTGGGCCTAGTTAGAATCTCTCTCTCTCTCTCTCTCTCTCTCTCTCTCTCTCTAATAGTGAGACACACCCACATGTTTAAAAAAAAAATAGTAACTACCATACTATCAGGTGTCAAATCGCTTTCTTTCTACTGAAATGTGTTCTCCACACAGAACTAGGCAAGACAGAAAAATGGCTTTGAAGTCCAACATATAGGCTTCTCCCCCAGCTCTGCTACTTACTGTGTGACCTTGAACCAGTCTATTTGAGACTCATTTTCTTAATCTATAAACGAAAGTGATGAGTATTCCTGTTTTTGTATCAACGTTTAGACTGTCACTGGGGCTTCATTACAGGAGAAACGGGTGTGAAAATGCCTAGCTACCTAAGCACTAACAGCCACAGAGCATCAGGAATGACAAAATACTAAACTTCTTTAACTGTAGGAAGAACAGGAGTTTGGAGAAGATAGAGGGAGAAGTTCTTGAAGGATCTGGGCTTTTAACTGAACTCTCTGAAAAACAAGCAAGACTTCACTGAAGGACAGGAAACTTCTGATGGCTCTATTCTATTTAATTCCGCAGCATTAATCCCTATCTAGGCCCATCCTTCCCTCTCTCAAACATGGTTCATCATTAAGGAGGTAAGAATCATGAAAGAAGAATGAAATAAGAATCTTATCAATATAAAAAGTTAACTTTAAAGTTAAATACACTTAGACATAGGAGGTTTTTATAAGCATAAATACCCATACTGTGGACAATTCAGTTATCTCTATGGTTCCCCTCGCATTGAAACAAACTTCCTGCAGATTAGTGGAGATAACATGTGAAAGTCGTTCCTGATTGTTCCAACTGGCTGAAAGCCTGCAACATGTTAATGCATAAATGTGTACCCAATTTTATAATACCCTGAGCTACAGCCATGATGGATACCTGTGGGAAAAGGTAGGACTGGGGTGGGAGGTGGGCGTGGGGAGAGAAATGTATCTTACTCCTTGGTTGTAAAAGGCAACACCACCAATACATGGATTGGACTCAAAAATACCAATTCCTCATCAGACCCGGCAACAGTTAGATGGCCCTATCCCTTCCATTAAATCATTTTTGACATTCAAGAGACTTCAATCATGTCCCCAAACTCTCTTTTCCCATATTCAAAGTCACGCTCTTAAAACATCTCATTTCATCTCTAACATGTTTCGTGATAAACTGGGTGGGTGTCAACGATTCTTATCTAATCTCAGCCTGCATTTCAGAGAAGACCCTACAACTACCACCTACAAAGTGAAGAGTTCATGGTCTACGCATAATGAAATATGCGATATGGGCAGTTACTTCTAGTTACTCTTTTGTTAGTCTGCACTTAACAGGCTAGATGATACGAATGTCACGCCAGATCACAAGTTCCTAAAGGGCCACCAATGTAAACACTCGTATCTAAACAGTGCCCATAACAGCAAAAAAGTAAATGAGTTCATAAACTGGAGGTTAGTGCTTACACTTTGTTGAGTTTTTTAATAATAATGAACCTCAGAGGATCTAAACCTGAGGTTCCAAAACATACGGAAGTCCAAAAAGATAGAATGTAGGTCCTCAAGTGTGTCAATGTTTCAGAAAGCCTAATAAAACTGTACCTTCTCCCACACAAACACAGACTAATTAAAACATTAAATGTCTCACTAAACGAGTACGGTTAGTTAGCCTTAGTTTTTTGAGGTTTTTTTGTGGGGGGGGGATTTTAGTTTTATGTAATCTCTACACCCAACACGGGGCTCAAACTCACAACCCTGAGATCAAGAGTTGCCTGCTCTATTGACTGAGCCAGCCAGGCACAAGGTATTGTTTACTAAGTATTCTGTTTTGGTTTTGGTCACCCTTCACAAATTTTAAGATATTTAATAGACAAAATCTTTAAAAAGCATGAGATCTGGGGCGAGACAAGGAGAACCTATTGACACAGAGGAGGTTGGGACCCCCTGATATAACCTATGTTTTGCTTCCATTTTGATTCCTCAGTCATTGGGTTTCACAAGGGAGATCTAAATCATGGGTCAAAGGCTCCCTTCACCCAATCAAATTCAACCATTCAAATTTCCAATCAAATTTCAACCATTTAAAAAGGTTAAGTCATGCACATAAGTCTCCAGATACATGCTCCATATGATAACGACAAGACAGAACTAAGGTATTAGTAACTTAACGACAGCCATGAAGTGACGTGCATTGCTCTGTATTGAAGCAAACTATTGCTGAAACATGGTTTTTAGAAACAAGTAAGCTTTAAATTTTTTTTTAATGTTTATTTATTTTTGAGACAGAGAGAGACAGAGCATGAGCATGGTAGGCGCAGAGAGAGAGGGAGACACAGAATCCGAAGCAGGCTCCAGGCTCTGAGCTGTCAGCACAGAGCCCGATGCGGGGCTCGAACTCACGAACCGCGAGATCATGACCTGAGCCAAAGTCGGACGCTTAACTGACTGAGCCACCCAGGCACCCCAGAAACAAGTAAGCTTTAATTACAGGTTTTTGATAATTACTGAAAAACTCTTTGTGAACGAATTCGAGATCAAGTCCTATGAATACTTCACGATATAATGCAAAATTCATGGCAGAGGAAGATTTGATGCCTAAATATCAGAGAGGAAAGGAAATCAACATACTTATATTCAAGACTAGCATCAAAGCAGCAATTTTCCAGGGCATCCAAAGACTTCATCAGAAGGAGGTTCATCTGTTGGCCAGATATATCACTAGGCAAAGCAAGAGGAAAAACTGAATTACTGAAAATAATTCACATGTCCAAAATACCATTTAATATTTTCCTCTTAATATTTTAGTGAAAATACATTTTGTTAAAAAAAATAAAAGTCACAATATTGATGACTCACATATACTTATTTTGCAAACAGAGAATTTAATTATTGAGTTTCTGTACAGTAGCATCACTTGTAAACCAATAAACTCAAAAATGACTACTTTTGTATTTCCTCAGCCCATTCACATTTTAAATCACTGAAAAAGACCAAAATCGGAATTCCAAAAACATTTTCAAGAAGGCCAAGGTGATTTTCTTCGGAATATTTGACAACCCACTAAACTGATATTATCAATAATCATTCCAAATCTCTTTTCTTGCGAAGACCGTTACTTCTGATTTCATGTCTCAATTGGGAAGGCTGGTAAGCTCTACTCCTTTTTTCAAAGGCGGGGAGGGGAACCCCAGTCGTTTATTTTCCCTGCCTTTATACAGTAATTGATGTGGTTTTGCAATGGTCTTGGTGAGGGCTATGACTTCTGTAGTAAAACAAAACTTAGAAGGTCATTCTATGGCTGTTTTCTCAGGCAGAGTTGTGGGTTTCATCACCAACACTTTTTTTATCAAGGGGTTTCTAAGATGTCACTTCTGCTGCCCCCTCGGACCACGCTAAGAGGAATGCGGCCCCAGGAATGCCAAACAGCCAGAGAGCACTTTAAATAAGGTCTTCCCAAACCAAAAATATAGTACTTTTGCCTGAGGTGAAGGATTGCATTTTGCAGCGAGAACACGCACGCGCATGCGCGCGCGCGCGCACACACACACACACACACACACACACACACACACACACAGTTTTAATAGCTTTGACTAAATAAGTCCTTATTACAGCTGTTCTCTGGAGTAAAATATACTTAACTATCCTAAACAAATGCTAAAGAGATCCTACCGGTATCCTCTGGGAGTTATGACAGCAGCAAGCTTTGGAATAATATGCTTTTCTGAATAAATTCTAGACTGGAATTTAAATTCAGGTGACTTTCTCCTAAGCCTTAGCTAAAAATGGATGGCCATGATTCTCTTCTACAGGGTGATTTTTCATACTTGAGACCAACATACTGTCCTAATCCTGTTCCCCTGAGGGGTCATACTGGGCAACTTATTTGATGGCACTGGCTATTCAGGGCCAACAGCTCTCAAAATGCTTACTTTAATTTTAGAAAAATGGAAACTTCCTCCGAAAACGTCATTATCTGGTGACACCGTCATTATCTAGTAAAATATTTCTTGGCACCAAAAGTAAACACTTCAGGTTCCTCTCCTCCAGAAAATTAGGAAGGTGGGAACCATGAATAATTATACCACTGGCTACAGTGTAAACACACTGACCAAAGGATGAAGCGCGCCATCCAGACAGATTATGAGAGCAAAGTGAAAATTTGCACTTATTCTGAGGGCCTTTGGCCTTGGAAAGCGCTTCCTGGTGTCCTTCCCCAGGCTGTCCAGCACGTGCAAAGCCACGTAAGACAGAGAGGGGTAGAAGGCGATCTAGGAACCGGTTTCTCAAGGTAGCATGATTAAATTAACCACACATGCGAGCTTGTCAAGCCCTAAACCCAGCAGCATCTCATCCTAAACTAATGAAGAAAGGAGCCAGAGCCAAGATGGGATGAAATGAGTTGCCTGGAATTAAACTGCCATGGCTCATTTTTAGTTGTAAAACATGTTGCTTGAAAGATACTGAAGAAAGAGCATGAACACAGATGGTGAAGAAACTGCCATTTGTAGCATTGTAGCAAAGGGAAAAAAAAAATCACTTTCAAGTTTTAAGCCTTTCAAAAATATGTTGTGTTCTGTCGCACACACAAGATATGTAACAGTCAATTCACATGCAAAGGGCAGCTTTTTGTTCATGTCCAGAACCAGGCCTATAAATAATAACGCTGGTGAACAGAACAGAATGAACATTCTAGAAACGTTTCATTTATGATCACAAAGACTAAGCCAATCTTCCCAATCCTCTGACAGATGTTTCTAAGAGCTGAAAATGATCATCTGAAATCTAGTATTTCCCTAGATCAATAGCAGTTCTAAAGGTTTCACATAATGGTGTTTGCACAAAGCTATGTAAATTACAAATGCAAACTTAACCGCTGGTTTCGAACTGAAATCTAAATATAGCGTCATGTCATCCAGTTTACCCACACTGGCACCGTTTCTTGGCTTTGGACAGACCGTTAATTTCTGCCAACCAGGGAAGTTTAAGGACATCGAACATCTCAACAGGATGCCTCTTCCGACTACCCTATTTCCAGTGCAGGAAAATGGGGCCGAATTCCGAGCCAGCGACATCTAAATATTCATGATATTCAAATATTCATGTTGTACCACACTACAATCAATCTGGATATATAAAATTCTAAGATTTGTTATAAAATAAAGAAGAAATATAATGAACAACACAACCAAAGTAGATTTATGCACGAGACAACTTTTCCATCTAGTGGAATTTTCCACTTGGGTCTTTGCTATTCTGTTAGGTCCATTCAAGGGTAAAGCTAGCAGTCCAAGATTGACCAAACTCAGTAAAGCACGCAGTATAATATGCACAGATTAAGACTCTTTAAGGATTACAAAAATGTAGCCAAGGCACAGGATAAAAGCAATATTTAAAACTGGGTACACGCAGTTCTCAGGTGACTCAGGTAATTCCCAGCACCTCAGGCATAAGGGATACTCCAATCTTCGTCTCCCATTTTACAGTGATCCCAGTAAAGGATCAGCAATTATTTTCACCCTCATGAACCAGGAAAAAGAGCAGCTTTTTCATTTTTAGCACCAGAAGATCACACTTTTCCTCATATCTAGTACCTGGGTGTATCCTGGGCTCTCATCTAAGGACGGAATGATTTTCAAGCAATCGTCACCTTAGTAAGAGCAGCCCTAAAAACACATTCATGTCTTCGCGATGGCGTTGGAGGCAAGCCAGGTTCCCTCACAAAGGAGAAGAAAGGCCCAACTTGCCCATGTCAAAAAGTTTGGCGAGCACACGCGGCTCAGAGAGCGCGTGCGTGTGCACGGGTGCACGTGGGCCACGTCCTTTGCCTACATCACAAAGAGGAAAAGGAGGAACACGCGAACAAACCGTACCTGAGTTTCTCCTCACACAAGCGGGACAGAAACATCCCCAAAGCAAGGCCCATGTGGATTTGCACGGCTTGAGACTCATCAGCTCTTGGTTTCCCAGGTAACCTGGCAGTCAGCATGTTGAGGATTTCCTCAACCTTCTCTTTGCAAGAGATAATGAAAACTTGCACGAGGAGAGACAAAGCCGTGGCGGCAGCCGAGCGGGCAATGGCACTGGCTGTGTTTTCACCAGAATAGGATTTCTAGGACATGCCAAAGAAAGAAAACAGGGGTTGGCCTTTTGTTTAAAACATGAAGGAAGCATACCTATCACAGAGCACGAAACGCAGCAATATCAGCTTCTCTTAGATCCTCTCCTGCCGATGAAAAAAATGCAATTAAAAAAAAAATTCTATTTCTGGGCTTGTCTGTAGGTTACCTTGTCACTCTTCCTTACTGAAACGATTTTCCACTGAAACAAGCAGCTGATTAACAATATCCTTTTAAGTATGGGGAAAAAAAAATCTTAAGTGTCTTCTCTTAAAGGGTGTGAACTCCCTCACTATAAAGCCAGAAAAAAATGTCAGTGTTTTGAAAGCCCACATGCGTATATAATAAAGAACCCAAAGTGAAGTTACCCAAGCTTGGAGAAGCCAGCAAGCCACATTATAAATGTGTACAGAGCTAGTTTTCTAGGAGAGAAAGAAAGAGTGTGCGTGCGCACACGCTGCAGGACTGGAGGGGAGAGGGGGGTGCAGGGGGGGGGGCAGGAGTGGGGAGTGGTTAAAGTTTAGTATGAAGGAATAAATGTAAGTTCAGCACAGGGATCTATTGGCAGATCTCCCAAAATTTTTGGTGGGAACGCTTCCCAGTAGATGGATTATTTCCTACAGGGGGTTAATTCCTTTTAATTAAAAAGGAAGTTGAAATCCTAAAAGCCTCTGGTTACAAAGCAATAACCAGCTATTCAAAATGAAATGGGGAGCTCTATATGCGCCTTCCTATATGTAATTATGGGAAAAGAAATGAATAACAGCCCTGATAAAATGACAGGGCAGCTGAATATGAACAGCTTTTCCAAGAATCCCATGCTAGGGAGCTCCAACAGACGTTAAATACACTTATAAATACGTCTCGAGTGGGGAAGAAAGCCCATTTATCACTCGGCACTGTCATCTACTTCAACTTTTCAGACACACCATAAAGGCTGTGCTGTCCCTTGCAGTCAAAGCACGTTGAAAGGTGTTTTTAATTCTGCACCCATTTGCTAAGCTTTAGCACTTTTTAAGGATAAAAATCACACACGTGCTAAGGTATTCTTTCAGCTAACATGGTACAATCGTAATGACAATACTATTCAAAATGACCCAGCTGCTAGAACACTGAAAATAAAGAAAGTGACTTTCAAATCAGGGCTTTGAAGAAGCACAAGAATGCAAAAAGCACAAAGGTAAGAGGCAACCCTGAGCTGGCTACGAAAGAGATTACTTTTATTGGTTTGCAAGAACTAAGCAGTGTTATTAGAAATCTCAGAGAATACCCTGTCCTGGTGAATATCAGAACCAGACAGCTACTGCAAAGACCTCTATATAATCAGTTTTTCATCCATCATTAAAGAAGAACACGTCTGACAGAAAACAAACTATCACAAAGAAATTACTTCTTTGAGTAAAGTCTACTTTCCAGTTTAATTCTACGTTATCTAGAAGTCATTTTTTTTGGTCCCCAAGTATAGTTTAAAATTCTAGTTCTAGACCCTGAGCCCCAGATGAATACGTACCAGGTCCTCCCAAAAGGAGGACACAGAGGCACAGAGAATGTTGTAGAGAGAAGACCTAAGGCAGTGGAGTTTCAGGCTAAAATCACGATCTTAGCAACAGTTCATGACCTGTGCTATATTTTTATTTGAATCAACTATAATCCTCCGCCGCTCAGCTGATTGTCCCATGATCACTATAATTCCCTAAGCACTGGAGACTGATAAGGCAGAACCAGAATAATTCCATGCAGATTCCAGAAATAAAGCATGCACTAGAGCCAGTGAAGGGAAAAGAAAACCTCAACAAAAGAGTTGTATTTTCAGTTTCAAAATCTTAGGCTATTAGCAAGAAGAAAAAGAGTGACTCTTAAGTAACAGGTACTTTTTTTTATGATCAACAACAATATTGCTCTGTACATGAAGAGTATTTCACAGTTTTCAGGACATTTTCCCACAAATGACATCATGTGATCCTCACCAATCTTTTATGAAGTTGGCAAAGCATTAGTTTTTACCTTCATTTTACAGGTAAGGAAAACAAAATGGTGGGTGAAGTATCAGGTCAACTTTCACAAAACTAGTAAAGGGTGGAGCTGAGGCTAAAATCACTACTGATAATACTGTTCAATTGCCTGGTTTACACACAAGGAAACAAAGGTCCTAAGAGATTAAGTGAACTGCCCACGGTCACATATCCTGAAATTTAAAAAAAACCATGACTAGGGGCGTCTTAGCTCTTGACTCTGACTACACATGGGAATAATCCAGAGACCTTTCAAAAGACTGATAACGCCCAAGACCTATCCCTAAGCAATTAAATTAGAGGAGGCCTACAGGTCAGTATTTATTTTTTCTGGATACATCTATCTATCTATCTATCTATAGAGAGAGATAAGATATAGATGTCTATCTAGATGTCTATAGGCATATATAGACATAGATACATATATAGACATATATAGATACACATATACATATATATATATATATATATATAAAGTGTGTACATATGCACACATACACATGCGCACACACTTAAAACTTCCCCAGGTGATTTTAACATACGGCTAAGACTGAGAATAATTACCCCACAGCATAGCTTTCACGTGAACAACTAATAGGAGACAACTCAACCCTTGGGTTTTCCATCTTTTTTTTTTTTATTATTATTTCTCTTATTCTCAGACTTACATAATAAAATGAGGAGAAGATTTGTCCTCTGGGTTGGTGATGGCTATCCACAATGACCAGGAGAGTATCAGACACCATGGAAACCCACTCTTTCATTGAAAGGAAATTAGGATGAACCTGTAAATGAAGAAAAAAACCATAAAATGGTAATGGAAAAAAAGAAAAAACCTAAACATTGTTTCTAGATCCAGGGTACAACCCCCTTCTGTTATTAAAGAGTAAAATGCTCTTCTCAAAAAGTAAGCTTCACTGGCCAGGACTTTGGGAGGCAGATAAGTATTTGACAAATACACATCTTTGACCTGTGCCCCAACAGGAGTACGATTTACCTTTTGTTCAAGGCAAGCAGAGGTGAGAGTCTGGGGGCTGCAAAACAGACCATATCTGAGAGCTCTCCCTGTGCTTGCCTGTGTTTAGTGAGGGTGATGGGGGGGGGGGGGGGTGAAAAAGATGTGCAGAGAAAAGAAATTCACAATGTCTCATTTCGATGACTTGCCATTTCACAAGGGAGGCACTGAAGCAGCCTTATGAAATTTTCATCACTATCTTTAGCATTTCTGCTTACTATCACCATATATTTATCATTTTGAATCATCACAACAATTGCCTAGCTAATTAGGTATGAAAGCATGAATGATCCTTCAGTTGGGAAAAGAGGAGGAAAGAGAATGCAAAAAAACGAAAACCAAAACCAAAACCACAACAAAATCCAACTTATTATAAAGAGAACTTGGTTTTCAAAATCATTCATGACCATGGATGTCAAAAGCATTCATTAACTCACATGCTGATGACACTCAGGTGGTACAAATGATAAAGGTCAATGCGGTGTTAAGTATCCTTGAAATTAATTCCTTGACTCAAAGAAGGCCTTCTTCCTAAGACCTTTAGTTGTTAGTCATATGCAGCTTTGAACAGAGTTTGAAAACTTCAATTTTAATCAGATAAGGAGGTCTTGAGTTTGTACTGAGGAATAGCCAAAGACAAGGCCATCAAGAATAAAAGCAAAGCCCCATCTTTGGCTTCTGTGGCTTCTCGATGTTTCGTCTAATATGTGTTACAGCACAGAACAAAGGGCGGGGGGAGTAAAGAAGACGACGACTGCCTGAAACTCCACCTCTGAGCTAGAACCCTGGTTACTACTGGGGCAAACTGCCAGCACAACTGCCCCAAACAAGGGATCCTAGAAAGGCACATTCACTTTTTAGGTCGTAAGATTCTACTTAGAATGTTGTCTTTGCTAAAGTACTCCATGGCTCTTTCAAGGATATAAAACATTTCCTCTCGTAAAAAGTTTCGTCTTAAAAATTAAAAAAAAAAAAAAAAAAGTTTCGTCTTTCTCATCATTAAAATAAGATTCTGGATTTAAATTTTCGTACGGTAACTACCCTTTTATCCTTCATGCAATAATTCCTTGGCCTCTTTGCCTTCCCCACGTGAAATGTACATTTGTAGCTTTTGCCACCCAGCAAAAGCACCTATGCTCTTGTTCAGTGGTGACAGCACCTTTGGAGAATCCCCTCCTCCGTGATCTGAAGCCTGGTTAAATGCTAGATGAAGCTACCCATCTGACCTGCCCAAGGTGTGGGTATGAGACCCAGGGGACCCTAAACCTTAAGTGACCATCCCAGTGCGGGTAGTCTGCTGAGATGGTTCTGTTATCAGTTCCTGTGCCTGATGTCCTTCCCCAAACCCAGTTTTCAGCTGTGCCTTCAATTCCACGGGCTTCCAGATTCCACATCCTTCTGGTTCCTTTTTTACTTAGATGAGAGTTGGTTCCCTTGCTTGCGACCAAAAACCTCCACCATGAAAGAGGAGTACAGATGGCCCACGAGACAGACACGCTGAGGGAACAGAGACAGGCTGAGTAACATTGAACAAAGTCTAGTTTTTGCAGCAAGAAGTCAGATGATGGTTACTATTGCTGGGAGCTTAGTATCTACTAGCTGCTGGGCTCTACATACATTAATTCCTTGAATCCTCGCAAGAGTCCTTGCTGGTAAGTATCGTTATCCCCATTTCACAGATGGGGGACCAGGCTTTGAAAGGGGGAAGTTACCGAAAATAGGCCGCAGAGCTAGAAAGTGCAAGTACTGGGATTTAAATAGAGGACTCTCCTATTCCAAAGCCTCTGCTTTTTAACCACTTGGCTATATTGTCTCCAGATAGTGCAAGCTACTAGATAATGGGGCTTAAAAGAAGAATAAATCCATGCCTTTTTATTTTGACAGATATGAATTATCTGTAAAAGCACATTGGAAATGAACATTGGCCAGCTCGCCACATGTTTAATTAAGAAATAAACGCCTTGCAAAAATGAATAGGCACTTTGTCATTGACATCTACAATTAAAATGCAAAGTACGATTTTTTTTCAGTCGGTAAACACTGCTTATTTATCATTTTTTTTGACAGCATTGTTCACTTTCAGTAAGCCTAGTTAACCTCCCAAGATTGGTTACCACTGATGCAATCACAGAAAGACAACCCCCGTTGCATAAAATTGGTACCTTCGAATGGAAATGACCACTTAACTGTGATGGAGAAAGGAAAACAGAAAAGCAGCAAGGGAAAGTGTCGTAGGAGACCCTCAAGCTCACAGTGTAAAGGCCCCTCGAGTAGCATAACTTGGTGCTGTTGCAAAGCATAGACTCTAACCTCGTAAATTCAGGGCCAGGCTCAAAGACACTGCTCACTTTTCAAACGCCGCCCAACTGGTTCAAGTCACCCTTAACTCACCTCCGGGACCCCCTCAGAGTCGGAGGAGAGGCTGGCTTCGTGTCTGGATACGACGACAGCAAGGCTGCTTAAGGCTAACAGCGCGTTGCCCTTGACCACTGGGCTCTCCCTGTTTAAAAAAAAAAAAAAAAAAAAAAAATTCCAAGAGAGGATTTGGGGGCATTAACTGAGAGAAGAGAAGGAGTTATTACAGAGAAGGCAGATGAGGTCAAAAACACCTCTATTCCTTGCCCGAGCTTCACCAGCGCGCGTCTGCTTGTTCCCTGAGGCCTGTGGCTTTTTTTTCCTTCTCCGGACACTCGTGCTGAGTTTTCACTCTCCTCATACACATATATGCTCATTGTGCTTGTTTTGCAACCTACAGACCTGAGCACATGTATCTGAGTTCTTTCCTTCTGAAATTTTTATTTCATTATTTGACACTGCATTTCCTAAGCTGTCACCTTCTGTGTCATCTCTGGCCCACAGAACTCTATCGATTTGTTCTGAAAACACAAGCAAGGGCAGTTGCGTGAATTAGAGCAGTAGAATGGAATTGGCCTCTGGCTTTTCTAAGGCACTGGTGTGTGGAAACAGCTTCTAGGGAGCCACTCGGATAGCGTCCTTCACCAGCCACCTGCCATGCTGGCAGCTTCTGGCAGTCATCATATTATCCTCCCCTTCTTCCCCTTGATATGCCAAAGCCAGCAACCTTCAAGTTAGTTTGGAATAGAGACCCTAGATAAGACGCAAAGATGGCCTGTTTTTATTTTATTTTGATTTCTTTAATGCTCATTTATTTTTGAGAGACAGAGATAGCACGAGCAGGGAAGGGGCAGAGAGAGAGGGAGACAGACTCTGAAGCAGGCTCCAGGCTCTGAGCCGTTGGCACAGAGCCCGACGCGGGGCTCGAACTCATGAACTCTGAGACCATGACCTGAGCCAAAGTCAGATGCTTAACTGACTGAGCCACCCAGATGCCCCAAAGCCTGTTTTTAAATTATCTGGATTGACAGTTGTCTTTTCTCATTATCCAAATGGTGTTTTCTTTTTAATATTAGCAACAAAATCTTATTTTTTTTTAATTTTTTTAAAAAAAAATTTTTTTTTCAACGTTTTTTATTTTTGGGACAGAGAGAGACAGAGCATGAACAGGGGAGGGGCAGAGAGAGAGGGAGACACAGAATCGGAAACAGGCTCCAGGCTCTGAGCCATCAGCCCAGAGCCCGACGCGGGGCTCGAACTCACGGACCGCGAGATCGTGACCTGGCTGAAGTCGGACACTTAACCGACTGCGCCACCCAGGCGCCCCAACAAAATCATAAATTTGACTTTTTTTCTTAATTCTAGTTATGTATTTTGAGAGAGAGAGAGAGAGAGAGAGAGAGAGAGAGAGAGCAGGGTAGGAGAAGAAAGAGGGGGGAGAGAGAGAATTCCAAGCAGGCCCCACGCCATCAGCAACAGAGCTTGACGCAAGGCTCAAACTCACAAATCGTGATATCATGACCTGAGCTGAAATCGAGAGTCGGAGGCTCAACTGACTGAGCCACTCAGGCGACCCTTGACTTCTGAAGTTAGTATCAAGAAACCTGAACCTTTTATTTTTTTAAGTTTATTTATTTTGAGGGGGGGGGGGGGACCCAAACAGGCTCCACACTGTCAGCACAGAGCCTGACAATGGGCTTGATCTCACAAACCATGAAATCATGACCTGAGCCAGAGTCAAGAGCTTAACTGACTGAGCCACCCAGGTGCCCCAAGAAACCTGAACCTTCCAAAATATACTTACCATTTGAAAATGAATGTTTAGCATTATTCCATAATTCCAAGGTGATTCTATAGAATAAAATCTTAAATGGACACTGATGCGATACTCTTGGCTTGCCACCTGTGTCATAACAGAAGTCAGGCAAGAGGGCACCCGTACCATCACACTTCAGTTCTGGCCTGGTTGTGGACTCCCATACAGACAAAATGTTTCCTAAAAACTGGACTTGAGACTTGAACGTGAATCTGTGTGTCCATCCGAGAATGGCTCCTGTCCAAGAACGACCCCAGCATAGGAACGGAACAGGTATGTTAGATGAGGAAGACTTTCGGCCCCGCTCCCCTTGCGAGCCGAGGACCTCCAGACCCAGGCCACAGGCATGACTAAGCATGTGAGCTAGTGGGCATTAAAAGGTTAGTATTCACACATGTTCTTGCATTTTTGCTTCCGTCTGGTAAGAATGGGACTCAGCTCCTCCATCGTCCTACACATCTAATCCCTCCTGCCTTCTCGTTCTCCCACCTTGGGGTGGTTAAACTCAGTGAAAGCTTGCTCTGCCCAGTGGGTCATTTGGTTCACTCATCCTTAATTTCTTCCACTATGAGGCCTGCTGTAAGTGGATAAGAGCACAACATTTACATCAGGGGATGGGATGGAGGGAGAAAACAGAAGGAAGGCTTGAAGGCTAAGCAGATGCCTTCAACCCAGGTTTTGCTAGAGTTTTGCAGTGAGGATTACTGGGAACTCAGATAGCTAATAATAAAACACCAGAAAGCCAGGCAAGGTCTGGGTATTCCTGGGTGCCCAAGCCATAACATTACATTAAAAAAAAAAAAATGAAATCTTTTATTTCTAACATTATCTCTTTCCTTTAGCTGAGAATATCCTGAAGCCTGTCCTGCTACAAAATGGCCATGAATCCCTAAATGAAAAAAAAAAAAAAAGTTTTAAATTCTCAGTGTCAAGACTTCGATCCCCAGTGGTTATCACCATAGAGAAAAGCTCGGATGGTCCCCAGGAATAGGATATCAAATCTTTTTAAAACAAGGGTATTATTAGACAAGATGACACGAAAAGCACTCTTATAACTCTGAAATTCTGAGAGAGCATTATTTAACTTCAGTTCCAAAACCGTGCCCAACATGGTTTTGTTTCAGAAGTCTTATTGGCCTTGACATTCCTGAACATGTATTGTCCTTGTAAAATGGAGAAAAATGTTATTTAAAGCCACTAGTAATGAGACCTTCGGTTGCGGACTAAATGTGTATTCGGACATTAATCTTTGAATAGAAAAACGTATTTCTCGGTCCACATAATGCATGCTCAGACCACGCTGTACATTTCACAAAGGTACTGTGACCAGTTTCTCTTGGTCATCTCTGCATTCCCTACTTGCTGCACGCAGCGACTTCTGGAAAGGAGACAATACGGATTTCGTGAAACAAATTCGTGGAGGAGCTGGCCAGGTAAACATCTACAACCAGTTTAGCAAATACTCATCAGCTTGTTGATCAAATAACTATCCCCCCCAACCCACCCCACCCCCCGCCCCGCCCCAGTCGGGCAGTAGTAACTAATTTGCATAATAACATGTCAGCATCAGTACAGTATTTATCTAGGCAACACCACTAGCATTTTAATTAAACTGTCCTCTGGAACAAACTGATGCCATTAACCTAATTAAAAAGCACAGGGAAGGATGAGCTACAAGGATGCTTTCTTTGGGACAAAGTATTACATTACATATTAGTAAAGTGACCCAGTCCTTTGGGGATTTTCATCTTCGGGTTCAAATCTATTTAATTAACAACAATGAAAATGAACTTACATCAATCATCAGGTTTTATCTGTTCTCTGATTCTCCTTTAGCCCTATCCTTGATGCTTTAAAACTGCTCTTAAGTGAGCAAATCAGTCTAATCCTGTGACTGGTGTTTTACTTCCTGCATTTAACTTATACGGCTCAGAACAAAGTAAGTCTTACAATGGCCCAAACCAGCCTGTGGCGGCCATGGTCCAAAGAAGGCTAAGCTGGCAGCAGGTGGTGGTGGGGTCTTCACATGGTTGGAGGAAGCCAGGGGGAAAAAGAGAGAGACGCAGAGTGATTCTTTTTCCCCCCTGCTCTATCATTAATCTCTCAGCCTTTGAACCTGACTTGCTGTCATACCTACTATTGTCGGCATTGCTTTAATAAGATAAGGTCTATAAAATACTTTGAAATTTTTGATGAAAAGGTAACACTATGAGAACATGAATTATTTTTACTCCGTGCCACTGAGAATGTGAAGACACTCTTCGTAGGCATTTCATGAAACGATGCCTGGCAAATCGGAAGATTAAAATCTTGTTGAAATAAAATTTTAGAATGGAAAATGCACAAGCTACTAGAGAGGCAAAATGATAGCTTGTTTTAATAGAGAGCTGCTAGATTCTTCAGCGTTCCACGGCTTTTTTCCCCCCTGCAAATGTCAGAGCACGGTTTTTACCAGGATATAAGTAGATTACATAATAGAACAAACTATGAAAGGTAAGGGCTGAAGACAGTCCCCCCCTCCCCGCCCCGCCCCAGCACACCCTCCCCTCCAACAGGCAGCTGAGCGCTCCGCTCCCCCACTGTGTCTGCAATTCACCAAACTAGATAAGCAGACACAAATGAGTCCCTATCGAAGCCTCTCTGTACTTTAGTTTTCATTTTGTCAACAGATATGTCAACAGATATTTCCCAGTGCCTCCCACAGAAGTGGGTGCAGGGGAGGATTACCACTTCTATTTCCCTTTATTCAGAAGGCATTAGGCTGAGTGGTGATGGTGTACTGTGATTAAGGCAAAACCTATTTAGCCACAGAAAGTTCTGGAACACGATAGGGATAAACTATATTGAAATGAATTATGTCTAGATAATATGGACACATGAAATCCCGTAGGTCAAAGGTCTATCTATGTTATTTGGTGGATAAGAAGAAAGGCAGCAGCTAAAGGTGATGGTGGAAGGGAGAAGCGGACATAACTGACGTGTAACTTACTGCCAGAAACAATTACTCAGCTTGTTAGCAAAGGAACCCGAAGAGATTGTTCAAGCAAGTTCATTAGGGTATAATTTTCTGTTGAGAGTTGGCTTAAGATAAATAAAAAGCCTCAAGGTAGTAATACTCGTTATTTTTGTTAAAACAACCATAAGGATATGATTGAAACTGCCTTTTTAATGGGTCATCACATTCATTTTTAGCATTTAAAAATCCGGTTTTTAGGAGAGCCCGGGTGGTTCAGTCAGTTGAGCATCCGGCTTAGGCTCAGGTCCTGGTCTCACAGTTCGTGAGTTCGAGCCCCGCATCACAGCCGGCTTCTGATCCTCTGTCCCCCTCTCTCTTCGCCCTTCCCTTGCTTGCGCGCTCTCTCTCAAAGATAAATAAAAACATTTAAAAATTCAATTTTTAGATATCCTGGACCCCATAACACAAAGAGAATGAAAGGGAGTACTACTGTGATTTATTTCCTGGCTCACAATTGAGATTTAATAACCCATTTGTAGAACCTACATAATTCACATTAGCAAGGAATTCTCTTTCAAACCACAACACCCCCCCTTCCCCACCCCAAACTAAATGAGAATCCTTTAAATCTAAGTCAAAGCACAGGGCATTTTGTTAGGTGTACGACAAGGGCGCGACCCCAGCGACTCTTGATGTGGAAGTCATGTTTGTATTGATTCCTCCGTATTCTCACAAAAAGACATTAACTTAAGAATTAACTTAACATGAGAGAGGATGACAATTGATTTTTTCTTTTTTTTTTTTTTTTTTTAAATAACTGAAGAGTCCTTTAACGTTCTTAAAGTTAGGACGTACTCTAAAGGGAGAAACTGTATGCACCCGCCAGGAAAAAAAAAAATGTTCATAGAAAATTTTGGGTAAGAGAATGAATGGATCTTACTTCACAGCCGTCTTGGTGATCTCATCAGTCAACATGTCTCGGACCCTGCAGTAAAGGTTGGAAATAGGTGCAAGAGTTTATGTTAGAATAAGAGCCCAATCTTTTTGCTTATCCATCAGTTAATAAGACCCTCTGGCAATGACCCCAGGCCCTAAAACTGTATGTGTGGAATTATAGTGTAAGGTGAAAACACTATAATATGAGCTTTATTTCAAAGAGTTTCCTCTGCCTATTCCTTACGTCACTTATCCGAGGCGGGGAAGAAGGTACCTGTAGACACACAGTGTTGTGATGATGTCATCTCTTAAACTGAATGGTGGCTCTGCTAACATTCTTTATATTATATTCTTAGGTGAGGCCTTTGGGAGGTCCTGCGGGTGGACCCCTCATGTATGGGGTTAGTGCCCGTAAGAAGAGACACAGAATGCTTGCTTTCTCTCTCTGCTCCCCAACATGTGAAGACACAAGGAGAAGGGGGACTGCCCGCAAACAAGAAAGCAGGCCCTCACCGGCACAAGACCTCTGATCTCGATTTCTCAGCCTCTAGAAGTGTGAGAAGTAAGTTTCTGTCGTTTAAGTCAGCCATCCAGTCTATGTATTTTAGTTACAGCAGCCCAAACTGATTAAGATATTCTCTCTTTTTATGCAGAAGAGCTCACTAAAACAGCAATTTACTATTTCCAAGTTGTAGATAATGGAATAGTTGCTATGTACGTATGTAAAATAAAATTTTAAATGTTGGTTACAAAATCACTCCGAAGTTGAAAGAAAATGATTCCACTTGTGGATCTGAAGATTGTATACTCAATTCAAATATTCAGAAAAATTTTTTTAATATAAAAGCCCTGAGATATAGAAAAGAACACCCATTGTGATCGCCAATATTTACATTTTGAAGAAGCAACCACAGATAATTTCACTATATAGAGTTTCATAAACTCAAAATTTTTATAAATACTATAAAATTTCCACAAATATTGGTGGAAATATTGGTGCAGCCTCCCAGCACCCTCTGACACAACTGATTGCTCCTTTCTTGAAATATTTTATTCCCTCGGTGTTCAAGATTCCATTCTCTCTTGGTTTTCTTCCTCCATCACCGTTCACTAATTTTTCGTGTGCTTTGTCGGTTCCCTCTTCATCTACCCCACGTCTAAATGTTGAAGTGTTCTGAAGCTCTTCCCTCTGACCTTTTCTCTATCACTACTCATTCCTTAGGTGATCTTATCCAGCAATCAGGATTTTAAATACAGCTGATATGCTGATCATTCCAAATTTCTATTTCTAGCCCTGATCTCACCCCCTAACTCTAGACTCATATCATCAACAACATATCTGATTATCTCCAAAGTGGAGGTTTAATTATGTATCTGAGGCTTAGCAAGTTCCAAACCTGATTCTTCCCCTACACAGACCTGCTTTTCTATCATTGTCTGCATCTTAGTAAAGGGGAAGTCCATACTTTTCGTTATTCATGGTCAAAATCTTGGAGCTATCCTTGACATTCACCTATCACTTTCTTCCTTCTGTCTCTATCTATTTTGGAGAATATAGTCAATATGCGACTATACATTCACCAAATTATCATTTTTAGAAGATGAAAGTCAAACTTTATGCAAAAGATCATCACAAAGAGGAAGTGAAATCCAAAGTCTTAACCTCTAATTTTAAATTCAATGTCATAATGTTTTAAGCTGTGTTGCTATTTTTAAAATAAATCTAGAAAATGTCACTTAGAATAGAATTATGTAAATATGCACACATGCACACGGAGCTCCTGCTTTTCTACATACACCAATTATCAGTAAATAAATCTAAATTCAAGCAAGCTTTGAATAGATTTTTAGATTAAAGAAACCCGTGGCTGCAGGTAAAGCAATTTAGATTCTGGGCACTTTACCTAGATTTAGGCTGCTGCCACATTAATCTGACAAGGTTTTCTTCCTAACCCATGTAACAATTTAAATTGCTTTTAATGTTCCAGCACTTACACATTTCTAGATAATACAGTGGGAATTCACCAGGGGATGTCTGCCAAAGAAATTAAAGCCCTGACGTGGTAAAGTTGCTCCTAATAATGAAGATGTCTTGGGGAGGGGGGGGGAGCATGGGAGCAGAGGGGTATTCCTCGACTAAATGTGAATTAGGAAGACAGTGGATTGAGTGGGGAAAACAGAATCTTTCACTTGAAAGCATATAAAATAATCAGTTATGGGGGGGGGTGGTGAAGGGAAAAGCAAACCATTTCCACGCTGCTGTACAAAACAATTTAAAGAATAATTAAGATTTATGAATAAAACTCTACTTGTGATAGCCAGGGAGAGGGTGGAAAATCCACCTATCAGATTTTTGGCCTCTCCCCCTTCGGGCAGGTAGGTAAGTGACGATTCTCCGCACACGCCTTTAAAGTGGCCACGTTCTCCCTCATCGTTCATTCCCAGCAGAACAGCATCCCCTTACCAGAGCCAGGCTGTGCCTTTTTTGTACTGCACCTCCTCGGGTCCTTCTTTCCCATGTTTCAACTGCAAATCCAGTTCTCCTATTCTGCCCTGCAGGACACACAGCATCAATCAGCATGCAGACCCCGCGGCCAAAATGACCCTGAAATTTCTTTGTAAGACACTGAGAACACACGTAGCCTTTCTCAGTTGGCCTTCGGTGTTCCTAATAAAACGTTAGATTATAAACAAGGATGTGTGAGGAGAGAGAATTCTATCACTGCTTTGGTATTTCAGCGCTCACCAAAGAAGTTTATCCTGGAGAAGCTGTGGGTTTGGGACATTTAGTGCACAGCACTCCATTTGGGAAGATCTATTAAAAGCAGATTTGAATTCCAAAGGTCCTGTTAAAAAAAAAAAATCCCCTTTCTCATAATGTTCTGTGTCCTCAGCGGATAATTTGAACTGACACCATACCAAGACTGGGGTCTGAGCACCAGTATTATAACAGAATGGTAGAAAAGGAGGGTAATCACATGACACGTAAGAGTCAGGTAATCTACAGGGGCGCCTGGGTAGCTCAGTTGGTTAACTGTCCAACTTCGTCTCAGGCCATGATCTCACAGTCCGTGGGCTCGAACCCCGCATCGGGCTCTGTGCTGACCATGCAGAGCCTGGAGGCTGCTTCGGATTCTGTGTCTCCCTCCTCTCTCTGCCCCTCCCCTGTTCGCGCTCCGTCTCTGTCTCTCAAAAATAAATAAAAATGTTAAACAAATAATTTTTTTTTAAAGATTCAGGTAATCTATAACCAAAGCTATTCTTAAACATCTGC
The DNA here is from genome assembly GCF_027475565.1 of Acinonyx jubatus. Lineage (NCBI taxonomy): Eukaryota > Metazoa > Chordata > Mammalia > Carnivora > Felidae > Acinonyx > Acinonyx jubatus. Next base: position 48,282,781 of record NC_069391.1, read on the forward strand.
GCGTTACATTTTTATTTCTTGAACTTATAAAAATTGGTATGTTCAGCTTCTACACATAATAAAAATGTAGCTACTCTTACCCCTTTAAGACCAAGACCTCCAGATAGTTATTATTCTATTTTCTTTTACACTCAGGATCATTTTGATCAGCTTCTTTCCCCTCTAGTCTATCAACAATTACATTATTTAAATATACTGAAAATACTGGTTTATTGATGAGCCCTACATTGGACGAGAACTTCCTGTGCTTTGTGTTACTGAGTGACAGCTCCCACGCCATTTTCAAAAGTGGTCGTACAGCTTGCGTTCTCACCAGCAGCAAATAAAAGTTGTAGCTACTCCACATTCTCACCAACAACTGGAATTGTCAGGCTTTGAATTGTTCCCATTCAGGCAGGTGTGAAACGGTGTTCATTGTGGTTTTAATCTTCACTTCACCGTTTACCAAGGAGATGTGAAAACCTTTGCATACGTTCGTAGATTTTTAGATTTCCTCTTGGGTCCATTTTTCTATTGGTTGTCTTTTTCTTACTGATTTTAGAGTTCTAAGGTATGTTTCACAGAAGAAAAGTGCATATCCATATATACATACCCTAGAGGGAGAAGCAATACAGCTTGACGAGTAAAGGAGGTAGGCTCTGGAATCAGAATGCCTTGATCTAAAGCCATGTCTACCTGCTTGCTGTATACATTCGGGCAAGTAACTTCACCTCTCTAAACTTCAATTTCCGCATTTGTAAAATGTAGCTAACAACTATCTCGTGGCATTAGAGCATGTTAAATAACGTGCAAAAGTGTCTCTTTCGAATAACTACCATTACCAGGTTTGTTGTTAACAACAACCAAAAAAATCCCACCTCCCTTTATCATCGTCTTACGAAATGATCTTTCATGAATATACATAAACTCTGTTACCACCAGTGCGTGAGCTCACCGAAGGCAAGGACTGTTTGTCAGTCTCAGGGGTCCTTGTACTTAGCACAATATTGATATTGGCCTCCCAGGGGGATAAGCAAAATAGAAAATCGTATTTATTGCCTGTCTCTGCTAGTTATGCTTCTTAAATTAGCCTCTTTACTCCTAGGAACATTTACTGGCCACAGCGCTTTTCCAAAAAAGATAAGCAGTAGGAAAGGAAAAGGCTAAAATCTGCTTAGAAATAAACTAAAAAACAAAAGAGCTTTGCAGTATCTGCACAGCCTATTGAAAAGACCTGCTTTTCTCTATCTCCGTAGCCATAACCCACTACACCATCGACTATAACTAAGTAAACTTCGTATTTCTTCTTCCAAAGTCTCTTGCTTCTCTCAACCCCCTCTTCTGGAAGGTCCTTCTCACCCTTTCCACCCAGTCCATGTTATGCTGTTTATTCAGAAGCACTTTGCCCCCTAAGTCTCTGCCTGTCGGTCACTGAGGTGCAGAGGTGAGAGAGCCTCTCTGTCACCTCTGCTTCTGTGGTTAAGGGGCAAAACCACTCACCGGGGGGAGAAGACACTGAAATGATCACCTGAATTGAGATTTCGGGATTGCCTGTACATGCCGATTATTTATCGATCCTTCTTGGTTTTTTTTTTTTTTTTTTTTTTTAATCTTCAGCCTATGTAACCAAGAGCTTGCTGATTACAGTGAGTAATTTCACCTAGCTCCAAACCTACACATTAGAAACAAACATCTCTTACCCACGGTCAGAGAGAAATCTACCCGGGTCACCATTCCTGACCCTCGTTTTGATTTTCGATTATTTCACAGTTAGCTGACCAACTCAGGAAGCAAAAGTCTGCAGTCGGCCTGCTTTAGAATTCCTCTCTCTAGTCTGAGGTCATATTCACGAGAGCCCTTTATACAAAGGCTGGAGACCTTAACCAACTCAGCGTCCCACAGGGCATCAAGGGAAAGATGGCTTTAGAGGCCTCCTTCCCAAAACGGACTCTGAACTGTCAATCGCTTGTGTCTACCTATGTTTCCCGACCATAGTGATGTCGTGTGGACCATACTGATACGCTTAAAATGCAAAATCTGACGTTCTCATGGAAAAAAATTAGACGAGGCTGGACGCCGATGCCCATGCAGAAGCCACCTGTGGTGTCCAAATCTCAAACTTACCCCCATCACAATCAAACCCCCAGGAAATAAGGTAGAATGTATCTTCTGGCATATCTCTTAGGCTTAACTGAGTAAAACATGCGCCTCCTCTAAATGATCCTCTGGTTTAATGCTACAAAATATGTTGAGCACCAGATGGAAGTAACTGTAACTCTTGTACAGAAGAAGTACCTCCAGGGCAGAAATTCTTGATATAGACCGGGAGTCTGGCACGGTTGCTCTAATTCTAAGATACTATAGATTCTGTTGAAGTGTGGGGGCCTGTTTCAAAAAACTCAAACACTTAATATGCATCCGTGTGCATGTTGCCTAAAAAGCTTCCCTGTACCTTCAAATCAAACTGAAAAACTTAAAGCCTATACTTTCAGTTTCATTTCTTTGGTCACCTGTTCTCAGTGGAACTGGACGTAACCAGAAATGCAAAGTAGAAGGATCTTTTTTAATTAAAAAAAAAAACTGTTTTAACGTTTATTTATTATTGAGAGACAGAAAGAGAGAGACAGAGCATGAGCAGGGGAGGGGCAGAGAGGAGACACAGAATCCGAAGCAGGCTCCAGGCTCCAGGCTCGAACTCATAAACTGCGAGATCATGACCTGAGCTGAGGTCGGACGCTTAACCGACTGAGCCACCCAGGCACCCCTAAAGTAGAAGGATTTTAAATGATAAACAAGCAGAGAGGCACGCTATCACCCACCACAGGAGAAAGGCAGGATAACTGACGTGCATCCCTAAAAATACTCAGCTGGCTTTTCATGCATAGCCCTATCCTTTAAAATATTACACCAATTTGCATTATTTGTTGTTGCAACTAATGACAGTGCCAGGGAAAGTGCATGCTGCAGTGGAAAAGGCTGAGGCTCGGGGGTCACAGATAAATCCTCGTGTAAGTTTCAGTTCCTTCTCAGGGGCCCAGTGGTTTCTGCCTATGGGGTTTGTACCACTGCCTTGCTTTCCCAGCTAACCCTGCTTTTTCACCTGTAATCCCATCATACATGGGGTTAACAGCACCCACTTCAAAGGGTTTCTGTAAAGATTCATTGAAATAACATGTTAAGTGTTGGACACACACTAGTGACTCAATAAATGGTAGCTCTTATTATAAGAAAAAACCGTTTTCTTTTTTTAAATCAACTGTAAGTCATCTGCATGAGTTATACCATAATCCTGTTCGATTTAGCCTTCCTTATGCCGAGAGCTAAATAAAATTCTCAGTTCATTCTGCGGGAGGAGGAGTTATTCTTGCCTTCTTTCTCTGGGCGCCCGTAGGACTTTGCACATCCTCTGTTAAAGCCTCAGAGATGTTGTACCAACATTGCTGATGGACATGTCAATCTCCCACACTGGCCTGGGAGCTCACTGATAGGAAGGAACGCTTTATTCTCCTTGGTACCCCACGCACCCCGCACAGGGCCTGGCCAAAGGTGCGCCACAAATGTTTACTGAAGGAAAACACTGCAAAATTGCGTAGAGAAAAGGCGATGGGAGAAAAAGTGCCTACTCTGGCCCGCACTCTCACTCTTCTTGAATAAAAACTATAACTGGTTTCAGGGTGTGTATGAGTAACACACAATCCTTCACTCACACACCTACTCAAAACTGAGTGCCCAGATGCCACCCAGAACAAAAGAGGCGTGGAAGCCGAGCCGAAGGAGATAGTGGTTCTAAAAGAACATCTTTAAAATGTGGACTCCAGGGGCGCCTGGGTGGCTCAGTCGGTTAAGCGTCCGACTTCAGCTCAGGTCACGATCTCGCGGTCCGTGAGTTTGAGCCCCGCGTCGGGCTCTGGGCTGATGGCTCAGAGCCTGGAGCCTGCTTCCAATTCTGTGTCTTCCTCTCTCTCCGCCCCTCCCCTGTTCATGCGCCCTCTCTGTCTCAAAAATAAATAAACGTTAAAAAAATAAGAATAATAAAATGTGGACTCCAGTGTAATTTGGGGAACCATCTAAAACACTGCTGCTCAGTGTAGCTGACAGAGTAACTATGTTGAAATTACCTGACAGCTTGTTCAGGTTCCTGGTCCCCTCCTCAGTTCTGATGAATCAGAACTTCTGAAGATGCATCACTGTTTCATATATCTTAGACTCAATAAAATATGTTGCAAATTTTCAATTTGAGAACACCCATGCTAAAATGCTTAATCATTCCTTCCCCATGTCCTTCCCACTCTTCCCCTCTCCATCTTTAAAAAATAATTTTTGGGGGGGCGCCTGGGTGGCTCAGTCGGTTGAGCTTCTGACTTCAGCTCAGGTCATGATCTCGTGGTCTGTGAGTTCAAGCCCCGCATTGGGCTCTGTGCTAATAGCTCAGAGCCTGGAGCCTGCTTCAGATTCTGTGTCTCCCTCTCTCTCTCTCTGCCCCTCCCCTGCTCACGCTCTGTCTCTCTCTATCTGAAAATAAATAAACATTAAAAAAAATTTTTTTTTAATAAAATTTATTTATTTTCAGAGAGACAGAGACAGAGTGTGAGCAGGGGAGGGGCAGAGAGAGAGGGAGACACAAATCCGAAGCAGGTTCCAGGCTCTGAGCTGTCAGCACAGAGCCCGAAGCGCGGCTCGAACCCACGGACTGTGAGATCATGACCTGAGCTGAAGTAGGACGCTTAACCGACTGAGCCACCCAGGCGCCCCGAAATAAATAAAATCTTTAAAAGGGTCAGGGGGTCTAAGATAGCACAGTGGAGGGGCATGTAATCCAGTTTTGGAGGGGTGGGCCTCATAGATGCCATCTTAGATAAAATGATCTAAAGAATAAGTAGAAATCAGGTGGGCATTGAGGGAATGGCAGTTCCTGTTACAGAAGGAACAGTGTGTAAAAGTGAAGAGGTTAGGGTAGACGTGCTGGGTTTGGGAAACAAAGAGGTTTAGCAGGCTGAAACTCCAAATTCAGGGGAAGGGTTAAGAGATAAGACTGGAGTTGTAAACGAGGCCAGCCCAAGGAGGCACAGGAACAAGGGAGACAATGAACTCCGTCTGGGACACACTTACGTCAAGGTGCTATGGGACAGCCACGGGGGTCACCTGGGCCATCTAGGAGATCTCCGAAAGCAGCAGGATGGAGGAGAGGAGCACCAAGAGGGAGCTCCGGACAGGCCACAGGGGGAAGACATCAAAATTTAAGCCTGACGTGCAGCTGGGGGCCCGAGGGGCTCAGTCGGTGAAGTGTGTGTGACTCTTGACTTTGGCTCGGGCCATGAGCTCACGGTTCATGAGATGGAGCCCCCATCGGGCTCCGTGCTGAGTGTGGGGTCTGCTTGGGATTCTCTCTCTCTCCCTCTCCCCCACTTGCTTTCTGTCTCCCTCTCTCAAAGTCAACATTTGAAAAAACTAAGTGCCATTATGCACATAACTCACATTCTTTTACGAGCAAAAATAAGCACTGCATTGTCCTAAGGGCTTTTATATTAAATACGTGTTGGCAGTGAAATGTGAGATACAAAGGAGACACTCGCTATGGCAAAGGATCCTACGGTCCCCTTACCTGTAAAATGGCATGGTAGGCTCGACTCATATACGCAAGCCAGGCCTGTGGCAGGAAAATCGCACGGTGCCACTCAGAAAGCTGGATGTGAACCTGCGGGGGAAAAACACACCGCCACGTAAGTTAGACTATGCAGTATGAAAGCAGAATGAAATTCTTCTCTTCCCCTTATTTAAATGATTTAGATCCTAAAAACAAACCGAATGAGTCTAGGATCAGAACCACAAATAAAATCTTTTGGCTACTTTCAAAGGAGAAGGGTTTCGAGCCCTGTAAAGACAAAATAAAAGAAGCCTGGAATTTTCTAAATTAAAGCAAGGAGAATTCTACAACAGTAACAAGTCAGGACGCATGCGTAATACAAACGTGTCCCTGAAAGTTAGGGGGAAACCCTGCGAAGCTTCTTGCCAGCGTCAGGAAACCAGGTATCGTCTAGCCAATCCCCCCACCCCCCGACCATTTTCAATGAAAATAAATATTGCTCACATCCCGGATTTCCAATAGGACAGTTTCGGAAGTAATGACCTGAAAGGGGCGACGGAAACATCATGCGTAGAAACCACGACAGCAAGAGGTGCAAACGGACAAGTGCACGGGGCAAACGGGCACACCGCTAGACCGGCACCCTTTCATCAGGGTGGGTGAACAAGAGAAAGAGGGTATGTGCCAACACCGAAGCCTGGTTTCTGAAGAGAGGCCCAGACAAAACATCGGGTTTTCATAGTTATTTCTGTTTCTCCCCATTAGTACAAGGCTATCTTGCAACAAATCTTCCCAAGGCCTGCTTCTGTTAAAGGAAGATCGCTCAAGAACAACAGTCAGCGTGCATCGCGTTTCACATTTCCTGTAGCTCATCTCATCCAAACCCAAACACCTGAAACGTCAGCATGGGTCCCACGACCAAAGACGATGACAAACAACCAGGCAGACAAGTGTCCACAGAATTGCCCCAGAATCATGATAACTGGGAGTGTGTTAAGGAGATTTTGCTGTATTAGAGGAATTAATTTTCTCAAGGGCTTTGTGATAGGGAAGCAAAGAGCCTCTCTGAATACAGCTCGTCCCCAGGGCCTCTGGTATTTTCTGTAATCCCAGTCTTAGTGCGGGCCTACTATACACAAGCTACTACGAAAGGGCTCTGAGGATTATCTTTTGTTTTTTTTTTAATTTTTTTTTAATGTTTATTCATTTTTGAGGCAGGGCATGAGTGGGGGAAAGGGAGAGAGAGAGAGAGAGAGAGAGAGAGAGAGAGACAGCATCTGAAGCAGGCTCTAGGCTCTGAGCTGTCAGCCAAGAGCCTGACGCAGGGCTCAAACTCACAGACCACGACATCTATCATGACCTGAGTGGAGGTCGGACACTTAACCGACGGAGCCACCCAGGTGCCCCAAGGCTAGGATTATCAACCGATCTATGTCTGCAGAGATCTTTCTAGCGGGAGACTCAAAAATGGGCACAGTCAGGTTATAAGGCCAAAGTATGAGGAACCCACGAGAATGAGAAGAACAAAGAACATTAACTCTGTCTGCTGTCACTTCTCATTCCACCACGGTTTAAAAAAAATTCTTTTTGATATTCAGACAGTATGAAAAAGGTACAACATGAAATGAAGTTTAAAAAAAATGGTAAAGACAGGTTTCTTCTTTTTCTGATTAAGTACTCACTGCATCGAGTAGGGTAGGGGGAGCCGGGTCACTATGTCCACAAAAATCCTTGAAGGGGCAGGCCCAGGGATTCTTGCTCCCTCTCTCGTTATCCAGGAAGGAGACTACAACCTAGGTGGCATTTCCAGCTGGAGAGGCATTAATCAGTCCTTGGCCCTGCTCTCTCGTTTCCAAAACGTGGGGAATTTTCCTATCGATCCCATTTCCGTTTCATAAAGTACATTAACTATCAAGTCCTATTTTGAGACCCGGATTTAACAGAGAGAACGCTCAAACACCGCAACCAAAACTTTTTTCTCTTCTCTCAGAGCCTCAAAATAGTTCAGTATTTTCCTGCCAAAGAATCCATGGACATCACTGCACTACTGGGAATATCCACGGTCTCAGCAAATTGCCAAAAAGAGCACTGGATGTTTCTGGAAGGACAATGGTCGCAACTGCTTCTCAAACCTGAGTTAAAAAAGGAAAGTATTATGGGACAAAATGTGAAGGAAAATGAGCAAATCAAACGTTGAGCTTCTAAGGGCAAAAGCATTCATGCCCGGAAACCTGTTTAAAAGGAGGTTAGAAACTGAAGGTGAAAGCCAGTACTCCAGCTGCCACTCCAACCACATCTGAAGGTGGGTGCGGGGACACAGCAGAAAGCGTGAGCCCACACCCCAGCCTGAACTACCCATGTTTTATGAGATTATACGTAGTCTCGGGGTTCTCTGGAGTCAGCCGTGAATAAATCTCCTTAAAAATGCACTCTCTTGCTCTTTCCCTTACTCAAGAGAAACTTAGGGAAACAGTTTAAAGTGAGTCGTGCTCTTACACGCCGGTCGTGTCACACGCAAAAGAGACTTCCTTGACCATTTTTAACAAAAACACATTTTAGGAGGCTACTCTAATTCAGTGTATAGCCACCCAGGTAGGTTATTGACGCTCGGCTGAAAAATACAATTAGCATTTCTAAAGTATGAAAAGTATGTCTAATTTGCTATACTTTGAGAAGTCTCTGAAGGAAATCCAATCGACAAAATTAACCGCAAATCATGAACTTGCAACCTCATCATGCGGCGGATGGTAAAGCAGGGCTCTCAACCACCGTGCGCCAAGTTGCAGTGGATGTGAAATTTACTTTTGCTTTAACTACGTATACCCGTGCAATGACAGGTGTCTGATGGGACTGTTGACACGAGCAGGTTCTATGATCTGGGGATGACTAAGAGTTTCTAGGTGGAAGAGGTAGTAAGTATAATGAAACGTTACGCTTGTGCCTAAAAAGAGACCACGTTAGAGAAACAGACACAAGTAGGGAACGGGGGAGGACACTGGGGTGAGGGCAGGGACGGGAGCACATTACAGGACTAAATATAAATCGGGTTGTCAGGGTAGACCTCGCTGAGAAGGTGAAGCCTGAATGAAGACCTGAATGCAATGAAGATACAAACACCCAGATAAGGCGGCGCCTACTCGGTGGGCTCAGCATTTGACTCAATTTTGGCTTGAGTCATGATCCCAGGGTCATGGGATCGAGCCCCGTGTCAGACTCTGTGCTAAGCATGGACCCTGCTTATGACTCTCTCACTCTCTCTCTCTCATGCTCTTTCTCTCTCTTAAAAAAAAAAAAAAAGGAAAAACCCAGGTAAGTGTTGATGGGAATGTAAAACAGTTCAGTTATTATGGAAAACAGGTCATTCCTCCAAAAAGTCAAACATAGAATTACCCTTTGACCCAGCAATTCCAATCCTATGTATATACCCAAAAGAATCGAAACCATGTACTCAAACAAACACTGCACACGAATGTGCATGACAGCACTTTCACAATTGGCCAAAAGGTGGAAAGAACCCACACGTTCAATGAATGAATGAATGAATGAATGAAATATATCTACAATGGAATATTCAGCCATAAAAAGGAATGGCATACAGATGCACGCTAGAACGTAGATGAACTGTGAAAACATTTACGTGAAAGAGAAAGAAGCCAGACACAAAGGTCGCATGCTATATGATTCTATTTATATGATATATCCAGAGTAGGTCATCCCTACAGACAGAAAGCAAATTAGTGGTTGTCAGGGGAGGGGAAGAGAGAGGGGAAGGGAAGAAGGGAGGGAGAAATGGGAAGTGAGAGTTTGATGCACACAGGGTCTCACTGGAGGGGGATGAAAATGTTCTGGAACTAGCTAGAGGTGATGGTTTGCACACTGTGACTACACTAAATACCAATGCGTTAAGCTTTGAAGGTGTTAGTTTTACGTTATGTGAATTTTACCTCGATTGAAAACACAAACACACAAGGTAAGGCAAAATTCCTACGGCAAGCCCATGGCTAACCTGTCCGAGGAACACATAGAAGGCCAGTATAACCAACCAACCAACCAACCATCACAGACAGAGTGAGAGAGAGAGAAGGTCGGCAAATTAACAGGGCACTCAGGGAATGCAGGGAAGTGACTTCGAGGTCACGTTCTAGGACTTGTGTTAGTATTCTTAGGAAAGGGGGAGCCATTACAAGGTTTTGGGAAGAATGACATGACATAGTGAATAGTGTAGAAGATCGTGGTGACTGCTACGTTGAGAACAGACTGTAGGGGGCAAAGGTCAGAGCAGAGACACATCCCCGCAGGCTACTGCAACCATCCGGGTACGAGAGAACCGTGGCTCAGAGGTGCGTCCGCAACCTGCAGGATACAACCTTTCGAATATTTACCTATATATAATTCTTCCACTCACCCCAAATGCTCAGTAAAATGCCAAGACATAAAACAGAAAATAGGTAAGACTTGTCTCAGTGAAGTGAGGAGGAAGGCTTGGGAGGCTTGGGGGGCTTGGTGTTCAGCCCTCTTGCTCATTAGATGCGACTGGTAAAGGTCCCTGAGATGCCTGAAAACACAGCTTTAACTAGAAGGACATAAAATAGATCAGTGGTTGTCAGGAGAAGGTGGGGAGGAAAGGGACTGACTACCAAGGAGCATGGGGGAATTTTTAGGGTGACAGAACTGCTCTTCTTTTGACTGTGGTACCGGTTCCATGAACATGTGCACTTGTAAAAATCCATACAACTGTGTACTAAGAGATGAGAAATCTACCGTATGTATATTATGCCTCAACACACACGCAAGATTAAAGATACATAGTTTGAAAGTCGCTACTTTCAGATTGTAGTACTTCTCAAACCCTCTCCTCCCATCATCTATGACACTCTGTACACTTGCCATCAGCATTGCAAATCCACTCTTCCTTTTACCGTTCGTGTTTCTATCAATACCACCCGCCAATATCCCAGTGACCCAGTCACCCAGGTTGGGAACTTCTGACTTATCCCGGACTTCCTTCTTGCCCCCAACTCAACCGTCAACTCCACCACTGAAATGTTTCTTCTATTTTCCCTTACCTTCTGCTTCACTGCCTTTTTCCTAATTCCTGCCCAGAGTACTGAGGCCCCTAACTGATCTCCCAACAGCCGAAAATCTTTCTTCCTTCTAATACATCCTAAACGGTGCTGCTACTCTTACATTAACTCGGAACTTCTTTTCCCAAACCTTTGATGGTTCATTAAAGAATACGGTCCCAACTCTTCTGTACTAGGTTCAAAGCCTTTTAGAATCAAAAGCCCACCATTTACTTTAAGAAATAATTTGTTCTCATGTAAGAACTCTGCTGGCCAAGATCCCCAACCAATTTCCCCAGATGATTTCCTGGTCTTCTCTTTCATTTAACCTGCATCCTGGCTGAATTGAGTTATAAACCAATTCCCAAGTCAGTCCTATACTCTACAGGACTACTTCTAGGGCCTGGGATGTCCTGTCCTTCTCTCATCTCTACTCCCTGAAATAATTTCTTCCATCTCTATGCTTCCAGGATGCTACCAACCTCTCCTATAACATTCGACCGATTCCATGTTAGATTATTTCCGTATGCACCTTACCCTCAAACAATCCTAAGGGCAGAGATCACGTCCTGTTCCTCTCGGAATCCCTCCCACGGACCCATAAGAGTGTCTTGTGTTCAAGTAAGTACCTGCTGAGTTTAATCAGATTTAATGCACAGTATTGGCTTTAAGACACAATTCTGTCATGAGAAAACTATATGACCATAAACAAGTCATCACAGAAAATCATGAAGTTCAACTTTCAATCCCTCTGGAAACACGGTGTTAGAACACGTTTTTTTAGCAGACACAGCTAAATTCAAACACAAGTTGTTGAGGACACAGTTCTAAAAGCATGTCCAAAATGTTCTGGCCAGGAAAGGTTTAATTCCAGCTGAAAACACAGTGAGTGACAAAGCAAAATTTTAAAGCGGGTATTAGGAGCAGAGAGAGAGGGAGACAGAGAATCCCAAGCAGGCTCCACACTGTCAGCTCAGTGCAAAGCCCAATGTGGGACTCGAACTCATGAAGCATGAGGCCATGACCCGAGCCGAAACCAAGAGGCAGATGCTTAACCAACTGAATCCACCCAGGCGCCCCAAGAAAACATCCATTTTAACAGACTTTCATTACATACTATAAATCAAGGAAGACAGATGCTGGTGAGGTTGTCAGATGGCCAAAGTAGAAGGAAATAAGGTAGGGTAACATGTACGAATTTACCGATAAACTAGGTGCTTGCTATTGATTTTAAAACCTTAATTTCACAAAGTAAGGCCTTTCCATGTTCCCCAGATGTATATATATTATTATCAAAAGAATAAAAGTATTTAACTTCAGTTGCTACAAAGACATGCCAACACTGAGCCACTACATTTAGTCTGTGATGTGCACACACTCCTCCCACATTTCTTCTCCTCCCAGAAGAAAAACCATTTGTACTTAGTGTTCGAGACCCCAAAAGCCACTCAATGTCCCATTGTTTATATAGGAGATATAATAGCCTTCAATTTTCTGTCAATAGTAATCTTGTTTGCACAAAAATAATTTTGTTATTCCTGTCTCCTGACAAATGGTGACTGGAGGACAAGAAGGGAGGGCTTGTAGAGGACACATTTTTAAAGTAAAATGACACTCGTTTCTTTCTGGGTGCTTTCTGGACATTTCAAAGTCTGACTCCCCCCCTTCCCTCCTTCATCCTCTCTCTCTTCCACAGCCTATCTCTCTCTCCCCGCTGCCCCCCCCCATCAGTATAACATTAGCTTGAAAGCTGACAATTCAGTCACATCTCAAGCAACCATTTACTTACTCTGTTATTTAATAGGAGGGGGGAAAACCCAGTTACCATAACAACTCACATCACATGGCAACTATGGAGTCTCTAAAATACAGCAAACCATACTTTTCACAGTGTTTTCTAAGGGGAATGTGTAATAAGCACAGATACCACTTCTCCCAATGATTATTCCGAATTTCTATCTAATTGCTTCATATTGCATGAATGTTACTGCTACTCCGTATTCTTCATACGAAATATGTTTTTAAGTAAGAAGGAACTGAAAGAAAAAGGCAAATATATTACTTGTAGTTCAAACAATGGGGTATAGCCCACCTATGTCCGGGCATCTGGGGGGGGGGGGGGTGGGGGAAATCCATAGAAGGCCGAAGAAAAGCAAGATTAATATCTAGAGGAAAAAGAATCAAATGATGATCAATGAGAAAGGAAGAGAGGAAGGAAGGAAGGAAGGAAGGAAGGAAGGAAGGAAGGAGAGAAAGGGCGAGAAAGAGGGAGAGGGAGAGAGAGAACGAAAGATTCATTTCATTCAGAGTAGTGCTACCAAGGAGTCCAGATAAGGTTTCTCTGAAATAAAAACGAAAAAAGAGCTCATTACCTAATGCAGAGGCAGAAATATGGTCGGGTGGCAGCAGCAAGATTGGGAGAATTTGCCTGTGTCCAAAGATGGAGGAAATAATGAAGCAAGACTGCCATTCCCATCCAGGGACAAACCACCATCATCCAATTTAGGGGACAGTGTCATGTCAGAGTTAGAAATGCCAAAGGATGACAAGGCAGGCAGCAAGTTTCAGGGAAGGAAACTGTCATTCACCTTCAGCTTCCTCATCAACAGGAATCAAGTTCGTCTCAGGATGAGAACGTGTAGTTTAAATCAGAGCAGAAGTGGGGCGCCTGGATGGCTCAGTCGGTTAAGCACCCGACTTCAGCTCAGGTCATGATCTCGCGGTCTGTGAGTTCGAGCCCCGCGTCGGGCTCTGTGCTGACAGCTCGGAGCTTGGAGCCTGTTTCAGATTCTGTGTCTCTCTCTCTCTGACCCTCCCCCGTTCATGCTCTGTCTCTCTCTGTCTCAAAAATAAATAAACGTTAAAAAAAAAAAATTTAAATCAGAGCAGAAGAGGACAGTCACCTGAGCTTGGAGAAGCCCTACGAGGTCTGGAATGACCCCTGGTTATCCCCTGTTCAAAGGAACGGAGAGAGAGAGGGTCACTTCAGGTTTAGAAAGATCTAAACAGGATGATGATGACACGGAACTCCTCCCGGATGTCAGGTCAAACTCAAATCAGACTCACGTATCTGAGAGTCTTCCAAAAGTATCATGGGAGAGTTTCACTGTAAGAAGAGTCAATTAAAAAAAAAATTTTTTTTAAGTTTTCAAAAAGAAGACAATACAATAATCTCCAAAAGAATTAATCACAGGTTAAATCAGTAGTTCATAGTTAGTTTTCCACAAAATGAAAAGTTCCTTGGTTTACTAAACCTAGTTTTTGGGAAATATTGACAATTACGAGAAGCAAAATACACGTTGGAACATGAAGAGCAGAGCATTTGGGACATTTGGGACATTCAGAACAAAGTTCCTCCACCTGTTATACACATCCACCCACCCACAGTTACAGGCATTAAGAAGGCCATAGCATATCCTACAAGTATACGTCATCTGTGGGAGGAAGACAAGGCTACCTCTATCTACTCATATAAATGAAAAGTGACATAAAACAGTGCATAAGAGCTATTCAAATTATAATAATGTCATTTCTGGAAGCCCTCAATAATCGTTAGATTCACCATCATGTTAATTACAACATTCTGGAAAAAGGAAACCATCATACCACGCGCACATACGAAGTCTAAGGCGCATCCATGTTTCAAAAGGATTAAAATCATCAAGTCAACAAATGTCTACTATGTGCCAGGAATACTGGGCACGCTGGAACTACAGGCAACCAAAACCAACTTCCTGATTTTATAAACTTTACACGTCACAGAAGGGGACGGACCCCAAGCTTCAGGATTAGTGGGAATGGATGGATAGATTGAGCGAAGAGCCTCATATATCAAATAAATTGAATTCACAGTTAGAAACATTCCTAAAGACAACTCCAGTTTCCAAATTTTCACTGGAAAATTCTATCAAGTATTTAAGGAAAAATTATTTCTTAGGACAGCATTACACAGTAACACATCAGGCAGAGATAATACAAGGAAACTACAGAACAATATCCTTCATGAGCACAGATGCAAAATTCCTTAACAAAATGTAATTAATAAATCAAATTCAGCAATGTGCAAATAGGATAATACACTACGATTACATGGAGTTTTTCCTAGGAATGAAGATTTGGTTCACTTAGACAAATCAAAATAATTTGTCATATCAACAAGTTCAAAAACTATACAGTCCTATGAATAGATCTAGAAAAAAACCCATGTGACACAATTCAACATCGATTCGTGACAAAAACTTTCAGCAATTTAGGAATATAAAGAAACTTTGTCAATCTGATAAAGGATATCTACAAAATCTTTATACTAAAATAAGGTAAATATAACATATTCAATGTTAAGACACTGAATGTTTTCCCACAAAACTGTGTATGAGATAAGAATATATGCCCTTACTACTCCAGTTCAACACTGCTGGAGGGCCCCAGGCAAAAAGACAAGAAAAAGAAATGAAAGGCACACCAATAAGGGGGAAAAAAAAAAAAATTAAGACCATCTCTACACACAATGTTACCATGAAAAACAAAAAGCTACAAAAAAGTAACAAGAATATATAAGTAGGTTTAGTAAAGTCATAGAAAAGTATCCATTATATGTTTATATACTAGCAAGGAGCGGTTGGAAATTAAGACCAATAAAAAAAACACTTTGAGGCACTAGCATCAAAATACTTAGGGACACACAATACTCATTAAATTTAACAAAATACGCACAAGATTTGTAGTAAAACACTGACCTAAAATAATCGAAAGCTATACCCTGTGCATGAGTTCAAAGACTCAATATTAGTAAGCTGTCAATTCTCTCCCAAATTTATCTACACAGATTCAATACCTCTCTAACCAAAATTACAGCTGACGCTTTTTTTGTTTTTTGTGGTTTCTCAAAGCTGATTTAAAATTTACATGGAAAGGCAAAAGGCTTAAGACAGTCAAATTTTAAAACAACAAAATTGGAGGACTCATATTGCTTGATTTCAAGACTTCTTATACAGCAACACTAATTAAGCCGTATGGTTTTGATTTAAAGCACACACATATAGATCAATGGGAAAAAATTGAGTGCAGAAATAGACCCACACATATGGACAAATGATTTTCCACAAAGGTGCCTTGGTGAAGAAAGAGTGGTACATTCAAAAAATACAACCCATACCTTGTGAAAAGTTAAGTTACACAGTCGTAGGCTGAAATGTAAACTGTAAGACTTCTGTACGTAAACACAGGAGATCATCAAGTGACTAATGGATAAACTATATATAGTATGTCCCTACAATGGAATATTATTAGGCCATAAAAAGAAATAAAGTACTGATACGTGTGACCGCAAGTACAAACTTTGAAAACATTACGCTAAGTGAAAGAAGTCAGACAAAAAAGACCACATATTGCATGATTCCATTTACATGAAATGTTCAAAATAGGCAGATCTATCAAGACAGAAAGTGTATGAGTGGTTGCTAGAGGCTAGGGAGAGAGGAAAATGGAGAGTGGCTGCTGATAGGTACAGAATTTCTTTTTGGTATGATGAAAAAACAGAAAATCTTTGAGGCTTTGGGTTGGAGAGAAAGCAAGAACATAAATAGAAAAACTTGATAAACTGGAATTCGTTAAAGCTAACAATTTGCTCTTTAAAAGACACTGCCAAGGAAATAAAAAGACAAGTATACAGATTCAGTATAAAAAATTTTTTTTGCAAAACACATTTCTAAGAAAAGAATTTATGCCAGAATATATAAGGAACTCTCATTTGAAAACAATAACCTGGTTTTAAAAAAAAAATAGGTAAAACAACACAATGCTTCATGGAAGATATGAATGGCAAAAAATGCATGAAAACATGCTCAACATCAATAGTCATTAAGGAAACACAAAACCACAAAGAGAAACCACTATCCATGTATGAGAACGGCTAGCTTTTAAGAACCTGGTCATACTGCGCATGGGCAAAGAGGCAGGGCACCCGGGACTCCCTTCCATTGCTGGCGGGGACTCAAAATGGGACAGTCACCAGGAAAAGTTTGCTAGTTTCTTATATTCACTTACCAGATGGCTTAGCAAGCCCAAGCCTACGTCTTTATTTACTCAAAAAGACATGAAAACAGATGTCCACACGTACACCTTACGAGAACTGCTTATAGCAGCTTCAGTCATAATTGCCAAAAGCTGGAAACAACCCAAGGGTCCATCAACGGCTGAATAAACCAACTGAAACTCTCACGACAGACTTTTTTTTTTTTTTTTTTTTAAATAAAAAGACCCAGAAGCAGTGATGAGAAACCCAAGGCAAGTCTGAAGGAACTTCAGCTGTAATAATACCAAAAGGACTGCAACAAAGCAAATACTAGAGTCATCTTGGGAGGATCCAAAGGCATTTTTTTAAATGTTCTCTGCTTAACCTGGGACTAGGGAGCGTAGTTCAAGGACCACCCTGAGTCACACTGCTGGGATCAGTTTCCAGGCTCCTCCACTTACTAGTTCTGTGATGTCGAGCACAATAGCTGTACCAACCTCACAGTGTCAATGTAGAGATTAAAGGAATTTATATATAGGGGTGCCTGGGTGGCTCAGTCACTTAAGCGTCTGACTTTGACTCAGGTCATGGTTTCATGGTTTGTGAGTTCGAGCCCCACATCAAGCTCTGTGCTGACAGCTCAGAGCCTGGAGCCTGCTTCCCATTCTGTATCTCCCTCTCTCTCTGCCCCTCCCCTGCTCACACTCTGTCTCTCTCTCAAAAAAGAATACACATTTAAAAAAAAAAGGGGGGGGCTCCTGGGTGGCGCAGTCGGTTAAGCGTCCGACTTCAGCCAGGTCACGATCTCGCGGTCCGTGAGTTCGAGCCCCGTGTCAGGCTCTGGGCTGATGGCTCGGAGCCTGAAGCCTGTTTCCGACTCTGTGTCTCCCTCTCTCTCTGCCCCTCCCCCGTTCATGCTCTGTCTCTCTCTGTCCCAAAAATAAATAAAAAACGTTGAAAAAAAATTAAAAAAAAAAAAGGAATTTATATTTATATATATAAATTGCCACACACACACACACACACACACACACACACACGGCAATTTTTAAAATGCCTGAGCTGGTTATTAGCTATTATTATTTCAATTATTATTCTGATTAACCAGATCTTAAAACTCTTATTTGTTGTTGCCTAGTTTGAGAAAATGGATGATTCATTCTCTATCTCTGCCTTTTTTTTTTTTTTAATGAATTACAATAGGATGAATTCAAACAAAAATCCCACCACAGGTTTGACAAAATTCTATCCAATATATCTTCTAACTGACTTGTAAAATAATGATTTCTCGGGGCTCCTGGATGGCTCAGTCAGTTAAGTGTCCAACTCTCGATTCTGGCTCACGTCATGATCTCACAGCTTGTGAGTTTGAGCCCCGCACTGGGCTTTACGCTGACAGTGTGGATCCTGCTTGAGATTCTCTCTGCCTCTCTCTCTCTCTCTCTGCCCCTTCCCTGCTTGAGTGCACATGCTCTCTCTCTCTCTCTCTCTCAAAATAAATAAACAAATGAATAAATAAATAAAATAATAAATATGAAAATAAATAAAATATTTTCTCATCTCTTTGAAATTTTCTAGGCGTCTACAAGACAAGCAACAAGCATTTTAATCCAAATATTTTCTCTGTTCATATCCAAGCCACACCCCATAAATTCTGATGCCATTTGCTGAATTTACTAGATTGCCTTCTGCTATTCCCTGTGTTAACAATTTTTATTGTTTCTGTTCTGATGGTGACTTTTAAAGTCAGCTTTCCATTAATACTTAACACTGTGGTTATCCTTCAATCTCCTAGGTGCACAGCGTAAAAATACAAAAAGGTACCAAACTCTACCTTCTCCATAGCCAAGTAATAAGATGTCAGGGAAAACAAATTTAGAAATCACCTACGTTCTCTCTTTCATGAAATTAAACCTCTTTTCTTCCCGGATCTTCATTCCCTCCTCAGTTAAGTGAAGACACTGAATTAGACTAAAAAGGCTTTGAACCAAGTATTTACATAATTTCAACTCTAATTGAATATATGAAAGAACACGGTTGCATAGGATAAATATAGGTCTCTAAAAACTGGCTATGCTAACTGGTAGGATGCAGAATATAATCCGACGAAACTCTGTGATGCCAAGATATATAAATTATGCACCAAAATGAGATTTAGTACAAACATCCAGTAGGAGCTCTAATTAATTTGACATCAAACTATTACATGCTTCACAATTTTTATCTTCATTTATAACTGACTGATGTTAACCTATCATGTCTTAATTATATAAAATAAGCCTCTTTGCTATATTTTGTTATTCATTTATATATTTTAATTTATACACACCCGAACAAGTAACTGTCATAAAACGTGCAAAGATAACACCAAAGTACACACTGCCCATGTGCTCTCTAGCCTCCCTCTTCCCTCTGGTGTTGTTATGATCTGCAATGGTCAGACTTTATATAAATCGTCTCATGGCATCACATAACTTTATTCTAAAAGGGTAGCCTAGGGGCGCCGGGTTGGCTCGATCTGTTAAACGTCCAACTCTTGATTTCAGCTCAGGCCACGATCTCACGGTTTGTGAGACTGAGCCCTGCATCAGGTTCCGTGCTGACAGCGTGAGGCCTGCTTGGGATGCTCTCTCTCTGTCTCTCTGCCCCTCTCTGGCTCACACTCTTTCCCTCTCTCTTGAAATAAATAAACTTTAAAATTAAATTTAATTTAATTAAAAAATAAAAGGGTAGCCTAAAAAAAATAGAATAAACACTAAAACCAAAGGGTTTTTCTCCCCCCTTAAACACTTTTATTTGCTGTTCATTCCCAAAATTCACACCATACATAAACACTGGTGCCCTACATACTTGCAAAGGATTCAAATTAGGAAATAGTCAAGATTATTTCTTTAAACAATAAACTTATTATAGCATTTATTCTGAACAATAAGAGTTTAACAACAATGAAATAAACCAAATTTGTACGTACCACTCCCTAAAAACAAGGCTGGGCAATGGGAGAAGCGTGCTAGTTTCTTTCAGAAACACATCCAAGTATTTTAGTAGTGAATCGGGTCAACTATGGTGATTGCCTTAAAAAATTTTTTTAATGTTTTATTATTTATTTTTGAGAGAGAGAGAGAGAGAGAGAGAGAGAGAGAGAGAGAGAGAAAGCATGAATGGAGGAGGAGCAGAGAGAGAGAGTGAGACACAGAATCCAAAGCAGGCTCCAGGCTCCGAGCTGTCAGCACAGAGCCCCATGTGGGGCTAGAACCCACAAGCCGTGAGATCATGACCTGAGCCTAAGTTGGACGCTTAACCGACTGAGCCACCCCGTCGGTTGCCTTTAAAAGCAACTTACGTTAATCATGATAAAGAGAAAAATTATTTCCAAACACACATTAAATTACAGGTAAGGCAAGGCACCTACCTCATGCACAAGAGCAAGCGAGGTCTGCTTGAAACTTCGCCCTCTACTGGCCATCAGTCGATTCAATGGTTTGCCTTCTTTACTCTGGTACGTTGAAATATCGTAACAAAATAACATACCACCTGAAAAAAAAAAAAAACTTATAAAAACACTTCTTATGGGAAAAATTCATTAATCATATTCTCAATAATCCGTATTCACTCAACCTGGATAGAGGTATTTAGAAATGAAAAGAATTTACTAAGCAAATTATGATTTTTGACTATTGGTGTCTAAGGAAAGAAAAAACAGAAGAGATACAAGACGTCAGCGGTTACTATACTCAAACTATCACTTATTTACAAGCCTTATTCGTTTGTAAATAAGTGAAGAAATTTACAATTCGCACCTTATTTTAATCTCTAGAAGTAACCATTCACGAAGTTTAAGTTTTTAAGAATAAATTCCAATGAAAGAGAAATGCTTGCACCAATACCAATCCTCGGGACCTCCTGATAACAGGGGTCCCTTTCGTTTACACCCACAAGTGGACAAGTTTTCTTTCATCCCTACACTCACCGTGTATTCACCCTCCCCTTCTCCCTGCTTCCTCCTCCTCCTCTAACCCTTCCTGTCCTCCCCACTTGGGTTAACTAAGTTCTTGAATTGAACTCCCAGTTCTGCCTGGCCCCCAGTCTCAACTGAAAAGCAAAGACAGGCAGCCAAATGCTAGACTATGAGTGAGTAGTCTTGGAAGCTCTCTGGGGGTAACTCTGAGCCAATGAGAAGACACACTCAAGAACTAAGATAATTTAAAACACAAAGATCATTGCATTTTTAAACCTCTCTTATTGAAGGATAATATACAACACGGGAAAAGTGCACATTGAGCATACAGCTCAATGAACTCCCATGAACAACATATGATCAGCATCCAGATGAAGAAACAAAACATTATCAAAATCCCAGAAGCCTTGGGGCGCCTGGGTGGTTCAGTCGGTTAAGCGTCCGACTTCAGCTCAGGTCGTGATCTCGCGGTTTGTGAGTTCGAGCCCCGCGTCAGGCTCTGTGCTGACAGCTCGGAGGCTGGAGCCTGTTTCAGATTCTGTGTCTCCCTCTCTCTCTGACCCTCCCCCCACTCATGTTCTGTCTCTGTCTCAAAAATAAATAAACGTTAAAAAAAATTTTTTTTTTAATCCCAGAAGCCTTTCTCATGTCTCCTGCTGGTCACATCCACCCCCACCCCAACGGTTACAACCTTCTAATGACGATTTTGCCTACTTTGGTACTTTATATAAATGGAATTAGACTGTATATATGCTTTTATATCTGGCTTCCTTCACTCAAATAATCATTGCGAGAATCAGCCACAATAGTGGCAGTTGCAGAATGCTCATTCTTGTTGCGGAGTAATATTCCATCATGTGAATGTAACACAACTGATTTATCCATTTTACTGCCAGTAGGCAAGGAGATAGCTTCCAGGTTGAGGGCTACTCAAAGAATGCTCCTGTGGACCTTAGAGCATGTCTTTGGTGATTTCATCTCGGTTTATCCCTGAGACTGAAATAACTAGGTAAAATAGGATCTGAACTGGTTCAGAACCAGTTTTCCAAAGTGGTTGCACTAACTTACATTCCCAGCAGCAGTTCTGGGTGCTCCACATATTAACCGATACTTTTCATTTTCCATCTCTTTTCACCTTAGCCATCCTGCTAATGGTATCTTATTGTGGTATGAATTTGGATTTCTCTGATAAGGAAGTTAACTATCTACTCGTATGTTCACTGGACATCTGAATTTCTTCTTTTGGAAGATGTGTTCAAGTCTTTCTCCCGTTTTTCCCCCCATTTATTGAGTGACTTTCTTGTTGATTTGCAAAAGATTCTCGATATCATCTAAATTGAGTCCTTCATCACAAATATGTATCGTAAATACCTTCTTTGCATTCCGCGGCCGGCTTTTTCACACTCTTAAAGGTAGATTTTGGTTAACACATGATCTTGATTTTAATATAATTCATTACTATTTTTATAACTTGAGACTTTAATTATAGGATCATTTGTTGAAAAGATCATCCCTTTTCTTCATAGCATTGCAGTGCCCCTTTGTAATAAATCTGGTGACCTTGACACGTGGGTTTGTTTCTGGATGCTCTATATTCTTCATTGGTAAATCTGTCTATCCTTGCAACAATGCTGCACTCTCAATTTTTTTTTAATTTTATTTAAAAAATTTTGTTTTAATGTTTACATATTTTTGAGAAAGCGACCGAGTGTGAGTGGGGGAGAGGCAGAGAGACACGGGGAGACACAGAATCCGAAGCTGGTTCCAGGCTCCGAGCTGTCAGCACGGAGCCCAACACGGGGCTCAAACTCACGGACTGCGAGATCACGACCTGAGCCGAAGTCAGATACTCTACTGACTGAGCCACCAGGCACTCCACTCTCTCAACTACTGTGGCTTTATAAGAGGCCTTGATATCTGGTATTATATATCCTCCTACTTTCTTGCTATTCTTCAAGATTACTTTGGCTATTTTTGGTCTTCTGCATTTCCACACAAATTTTAGAATCAGCTTGTCAATTTCCAAGATCTTAAGTGGGATATTGCTTGGGACTGGATTGAATCTATTAATTTGAAGAGAACTCACATTTTTACAACTTTGTGTCTTCTAGTCCATAAACATTGTGTATCACTTCATTTACTAGGATTTCTTTAAGTTTTCTCCATAATATTTCGTAGCTTCCAGTGCAAAGGTTTTACACACTCCGCTAAATTTATCCTAGGTAATTAATATTTTTCAGTGCTATTATAAATGGTACAGTTTTAAAATTTTGTTATGGTATATGAAAATATATAATTGATTTGTATGTTGACCTTTGTATGTAATGCAGTAACCCTGCTGAATTCATTTATTAATCCTCTTTTTTTCAAGTTTTTATTTAATTTATTCTGAGAAAGAGCATAAGCAGGGGAAGGGCAGAAGGGCGGGGGGGAGAGAGAGAAAGAGAGGGAGAGCGAGAGCGAGAGCAAGAGGGAGAGGGAGAGGGAGAGGGAGAGCGAGAGCGAGAGCGAGAGCGAGAGCGAGAGCGAGAGCGAGAGCAGAGAGAATCTGAAGCAGGCTCTACACTGTCAGCACAGAGCCTGACACGAGGTTTGAGCTCATGAACTACAGACCTGAGCTGAAACCAAGGGTCAGACACTCAACCGACTGAGCCACCCAGGCCCCCCATTTATTAATCCTAATTAGTCGGTAGATTATTTTGGATTTTCTATGTACTACACAGTCATCTGCAAATAATGACTATTTAATTAAATAATCACAAATGCCTATTTTTATTTTTTTTAAACTAAGCTTTATGCCCCCCATGGGACTTAAACTCACAACCATGATATCAAGAGTTACATGCTCTACTGAGTCAGCCAGGCACCCACTAATGACTATTTTAATGTCTAATTTGTCATCTGCAAATACTTACTGTATTATTTCTTCCTTTCTAATGCTTATGACTTTTATTTCTTTTTCTTGGCTTATTACATTAGCTACAGTCTTTATTAAAATACTAAATAATAGGGGCGCCTGGGTGGCTCAGTCGATTAAGTGTCCAACTTTGACTCAGGTCATGATCTCACGGTTCTTGGGTTCGAGCCCCACATTGGGGTCTGTGTTGACAGCTCGGAGCCTGAAGCCTGCTGTGGATTTTGTGTCTCCCTCTCTCTGCCTCTTACCTGCTCATACTCCGTCTGTCTGTCTGTCTCTCTCTCTCAAAAGTAAATAAACATTTAAAAATAAAAAAAAAATACTAAGTAATAGTGCTTATTTAAAAAATTTTTTAATCTTTATTTTTGAGAGAGAGAGAGAGCGCATGAGTGGGGAAGGGGCAGAGAGAGAGGGAGACACAGAATCCAAAGCAGGCTCCAGGCTCCGAGCTGTCAGCACAGAGCCTGACATGGGGCTCGAACTCATAGGACTGCGAGATCATGACCTGAGCCAAGGTTGGAAGCTGAACCAACTGAGCCACCAGGCGTCCCTAAATAATAGTGCTTATAACAAACATCCCTATCTTTTTCCCAATCTCAAGGAGTACAAGTTTCAATCTTTCAGTATTAAGTACAAAAACAACATTGTAGCTGTTCTTTATTAGAAGTTTAAAAATTTCCCTTCCAGAGGTGCCTGGGTGCCTCAGTTGGTTAAGTGTCTCTGGGGTTTAGTCTCACACTTGGTGAGTTCGAGCCCTGTCTCGAGCTCTGCACTGACAGCGTGGAACCTACTTGGGATTCTCTGTCTCCGTCTCTCTCTGCTCCTCCCCCCCTTTTGCTTTCTCTCTCTCTCAAAATACATAAAGATTTTTAAAAATGTTCCCTTCCATTCATAGTTTAACGACAGTCTTTTTTGTATCATGAATGGGAATAAAGCTTTTCAAAGGTGTTTTCTACATCTATTGAGATTATCTGAGGATTGTTCTGCCTTTTTCTATTAATGTACTGGATTATACTGATTTTCAAACATTGACTTAACCCCACTTAATTGTTATATATTACCCTCTAAGTATTCAATTCAGTTTTCTAACATATTTTGGGGTATTTTTGCAACTATGTTCAATGGGAGAGGTTGGTTTACAGGTTTATAATATTCCCTTCTGGCACTTGGTATTAAGATTATTCTGACTGCATCAACAGTGTTCCCTTTTTCCATTCTGTTAGAATTCATGAAAGATGATTATTACTTCCTCCTTGATTTTTGTGTAAGAATTAAGCAAGGAAGCCATCTGCACTTAGAGTTTTCTTTGTAGGAAAGTTTTTACGGATTTAATTTCTTTAATACATATCGAACGATTCAGATAGTCTATTTCTCCTTCTGTTTTACAAAATTTTATATTTTGATGAATTTCTACATCCTGTCCCAACTGTGAAACTCATTGGCTAAAAGTTCTTTATAATATTCTTTTATGATCTTTTTGAACGCTGTAGGGTCTGAAGAGGCGTCTCCTTTGTTGTTCCTGATTAGAGGTAATCCATATTTCTCTATTTTCTTGTGTGGACTTACAATGGCTTTATCAATTTTATTAAAGTTTTCAAAGATTCGATTTTTGGCAGTGATTTTCATTATATGTGTTCTATTGTTTTTATTCTTATCTTTATTATTCCTTTCCTTAGGCTTATTTTGGTTATTCTTGAAATGGAAGCTTAAATCATGATTGTCTTCCTGTCTTATTTTTTTAACATATGCACTAAAGAAACAAATTTCCATGTCATGCTGCTTTAGCTACATCCCACAGGTCATGTGGCTCATCCCACAGGTCAATAAGCCATGTGGCTTATTTTCATTATGATTCAGTTAAAAATATTTTCTGATTTCCATTTTTATTTTCTCTTTGATCCATGGATTATTTATAAGTATATTGTTCAATTTTGAGGCTACTGGAGACATTCAAGCTATCTTTTTATTTATTTTTAGCTCAATTCCACCAACATCAGAAGACAGGCTCTAAATAACTTCAATGTTTTGAAATTTCTTGAAGTTTATGTCTGTCATATGGTCACTTTGGTAAGTTTCCCAAGTACTGTTAAGCAACATAAGAATCCTATCACTGTAAGTTACAATGCTTTTCATGTCAATTAAGTAAAGTTTGTTCATAGTCTTATTCAGATATTTTGTAAATTTACTGATTTTTTTTTGTCTGCTCTTTCATCAAGCTATTTAAAATAGGTTTTAAAGTGTCCTACTTCTATTGTAGGTTTGTCCTCTTTTAAAATTTAAATTCCAGTTAGCTAACATACAGTGTAATACTACTTTCAGGTGTACGATGTGGTGATTCAACACTTGGATGCAATACCCGGTGTTCATCACAAGTGCCCTCCTTAATTCCCATCACCCATATAACCCATTCCCCCACCCACTTCCCTTCTGGTAGGTGTGCCTATTTGAACTTTTAGCTTTGCTAATTTCTTTCGTATATTTTGAAATTATGTCATTTTGTGTACCCCGATTAGAACTGTGATATTTTCTTAACCGAGTGACCTCTTTATCTCCATGAACTGTCCCCTTCATTTCAAAGTTTCTTCCGTTTTCGTGCATCCAGGACTTTTTTGTCATATACTGGACAGTATACAAAGGAACCACAGGAAAATCTAAGTGATATTTTTTAATCAGAGAGGAGCTGTCCTCCCCTGTCAGACAGATACAGTGAAGGACTGATCATGAAATTGCATCAGAGATTGAACAGGATTAGGCTTGATTATAGCTTTGGTAACTCCCGGTCTACCTGAGAGTCCCCGTTCCTAGGGAGCACCTCCCCCAAGACTTTCATCTGACAGCCTACTCAGTCTCTTCAATACGGAAAGCTTACGAGAGATTCAGATGTGTCACAGGTTTTTGGCTCACCTCTTTCATTCCCATCCCATCAAGCTTCAAAATTTGACAAATATCGTGACGGAGAAATAGACTATGTGTCGAAGGCCTGCAAGTCTCCAGTTTTGCCACTCAGGCACCGCGTGAATGACAAGATCTCTGTTGGTTTCTCTGCCTCCTGCACCAGCCTCTTGTCAAGGTCAAGCCTGAATTTCAGCCTCCAGCTGAGGCAAAACAAGTTAAGTGCACCCAGGTGAAAAGAGCTGTAGATCATCATTATCAATTCACTGCTTGTGTGCTTTGTTTTCTGTCCCGTTCTCCCTGCTCTTCTTTGTTTCCTAAGGCTGGAGATTGCATTTTGCCTCTTAGAAGCGCCAGCTTTAACTTTCAGCGCAAACTCGAAATTCAGCCAGATAGCTTATTAGATGGCTTATTCAGCTTATCAGCTTATGAGCCAGAGTCTTCGGAGAACCAAAACCAGAAACAGAATCTCAATCAATATATTATATAAGAATTATATAAGAATTGGGTCACAAGATTATGGGGGCTAAGAAGTCCCATAATCTTGTTGTCTGCAAGCTGGAGAGACCCAGGAAAGATGGTAGGGTAATTCAGAGATGGATGTCCTAGCTAAGGAAAGAGTAAGTTCACCCCTTTACTAGTCTTCTGTTCTCTTCAGGCCATCAATGAATTGGGATGTTGCCCACCCACACTGGGTGAGGGTAAACTTCTTTATTCAGTCTACTGAGTCAAATGTTAGCCTCTTCTAGGGGCGCCTGGGTGGCTCAGTCGGTTAAGCATCTGACTTTGGCTCAGGTCACGATCTCGCGGTCCGTGGGTTCAAGCCCCGCGTCGGGCTCTGTGCTGACAGCTCAGAGCCTGGAGCCTGTTTCAGATTCTGTGTCTCCCTCTTTCTCTGACCCTCCCCTGTTCATGCTCTCTCTCTCTGTCTCAAAAATGAGTAAACGTTAAAAAAAAAAAAATTCAGATGTTAGCCTCTTCTAGAACGACACTCACAGACATCCAGGAATAATGTTTTACCAGCTACCTGGATATCACTTAGCCCAGTCAAGTTGACATAGAAAATTAACCATCACATCACTCTAGACCCATGCCACCACTAAAAGCTCCACTAGTTTCTCTGTACTCCAACAGACCTCTTCCTAGGCCAAGCCCCAGTCCTAGCCCAAAACCAAAATCACTGTCTATCTTCCACAGGGCAGTGGGGGGCACAGTTCTAAAATGTTCTTTCTCTCCGTTCTGTGATTTTAATCTACTTATCTCTGCCTCAATAATTCTCCAGTGCCTTTACAATGTGGTTTATCTTTGCCATTTTATCCAGTTGTGTCTAAATGTTAGCAGCAGCAGCACTCTGCCATGACCCATCACATCCTTCTTGAAAGTGGAAGTTAAATCATGATATTAAAAACCTATACCTTGGGTCTATCCAACAAGAAGATTTAATTATGGTAAATATTTATGCCCCCAACTTGACACCACCCAAATATATAAATCAATTAGTCACAAACATAAAAAAAAACTCATTGATAATAATACCATAATAGTAGGGGACTTTCGCACCCCACTTACAGCAATGATCTCTCAGCAGAAAATCAACAAGGAAACAATGGCTTTAAATGACACATTGGATTCAATGGACTTAACAAACATATTCGGAACATTTCATCCTAAAGCAGCAGAATACACATTCTTCTCAAGTGCCCATGGGAACATTCTCCAGAGTAGATCACATACTGGGTCACAAATCAGCCCCTCAATAAGTACAAAGAGATCAATATCATACCATGCATATTTTCAGATCAAAACGCTAGGACACCTGAAATCAACCACAAGAAAGTCCACAAATACTTGAAGACTAAAGAACATCCTACTAAAGAATGAATGGGTTAACCAAGAAGTCAAAGAGGAAATTAAAAAGTACATGGAAGCCAATGAAAATGAAAACACGACACTCAAACCTTTAGGATACAGCAAAGGCAGTCGTAAGAGGGAAGTATATAGCAATCTTAAAGAAGAAAGAAAGGTCTCCAATACACAACCTAATCTTACACCTAAAGGAGCTGGAAAAAGAACAGTAAATAAAGCCTAAAACCAGCAGAGGAAGAGAAATAATAAAGATTAGAGCAGAAATCAATGATGTCGAAATCCAAAAACAGTAGAACAGATCAACAAAACTAGAAGCTGGTTCTTAGAAAGAATCAATAAAATTGATAAACCCCTAGCCAGATTTATCAACAAGAAAAAGGAGAGGACCCAAATAAATTAAATCATAAATGAAAGAGGAGAGATCACAACCAACACCACAGAAATACAAACAATAATAACAACAGTATGGAGATTCCTCGAAAAATTAGAAATAGAACTACTCTATGACCCAGCAATTGCACTGCTGAGTATTTATACAAAGGATACAAAAGTGCTGATTCAAAGGGGCACAGGCACCCCAATGTTTACAGCAGCATTATCAACAATGGCCAAATCATGGAAAGAGCCTAAAAGTCCATTGACTGATGAATGCATAAAGAAGGTGTGGTGTATATGTACAATGGGATATGACGTGGCAATCAAAAGAATGAGACCTTGTCATTTGCAACAAAAGTGGATGGAACTAGACTGTATTATACTAAGCAAAATAAGTCAGCCAGAGAGACAAATACCTTATGATTTCACTCATATGTGGTATTTAAGAAACAAAACAGATGAACACAGGGAAGGGAAGAAAAAATAAGAAAAAATACAGAGAGGGAGGCAAACCATAAGTGACTCTTAAATACAGGGAACAAACGGAGGGTTGCTGGAGCGGTGCTGGGTGGGGGGATGGGCTAAATGGGTGATGGGCACTAAAGGGGACACTTGTCGGGATGAGCACTGGGTGTTATATGTAAGTGGTGAATCACTAGATTCTACTCCTGAACCTATCATAACACTTTATGTTAACTAACTTGGATTTAAATTTTAAAAACTAAATTAAGAATTAATTAATTGATTAAAATACAATTAAGAACGCTTCCTAATTAAAACCAAACCCTCTACCTTGATATTATGTAGTGCACTCACCTGCAAGGCCAGGTTTCAAACCCGGTTGCTTGTTTGTTTCATACATTTTCAATATAAAATTGGGGATTCCTGCTACGGTCTTTCCTTGGTCTGAGCGAACACCTCCTTTTAATGCAGAGTGATATACTCCACGGGGCATATTCACCATTTCTTGCTTCACAAGAGATGTAAAAAATTCCTCCAAAGCTGAAAGAGGTGAAAGATCAAAAGTAAACATAGTATGTTAGGAGAGCATCATTCACTCTTAACTCATATATAGTTATTTTCATGCATACTTGCACACCCACACACACAGCCGTATTTCAGACCAAACTTCACACAGTGAAAGGGAACTCTTGATTCCCATCCTTTGTTTAGTCTTCCCAAATTATAACATGGCACCCAGTTACTCAAGCTTAAAACCTTCATCATTCTCAATTCCTCTCTTTCTCACACTTGGTATACGTAAATCCACGAGCAAGCCCTTGCACATCTACCTGCAGAAATATATCCTGGCTCCATCATCCATTTCTCTCCATTTTCACCGCTGCTTGCCTACAAAACAGGTTTGTACTCAAGTGTTATTTCCCTAAGGGCCACTAGAGGTTGCCCAATGCAGAAACAAAAACAACGAACACATCTAAGCTAAACAAATGGTAGGCATGGAAAACAAAATGGAAAACCACTGCCTGTGCCTCTCGTAGGAACAAAAAAGAAGGGTCCACCTAACTAAACAGGAATTTCATTCTTAATAGATCTCAAAGTCCTCTTTAAATGACTGGGATTAAACTGAAGGTGCTCACTAGAGCATCTATTATGCGCCCAGTTCCATTACTCCTACATAGAACCTTCCTAGAGGTGACCACCCTTCTCCACTGAAAGCCCAGAGAACGCCTGTGTGGGATGTTTTCCATTTACCCCTCCAGACCGGCCCTCTGCCCTCTCAACCTTGCTCTGTGAGTTGGGAGACAACCTTTATCGACTACATCCGCAGGGCTCCCTTGTCCTCCGGCTTTTAGTTGGCTTTCTCCAACGGGAGACACTCGCCAAAGATCAGAGGTTGGAAGCAGAGTGAGGTCAGGGCATGTGTCCTCAGACACCCTCCTGCAGGACTGTTACAAGTGGCCTGCAACCCTCTTCTGCAGCCCCCGGCTCCCCTGAGGCAGCACTATGCACGACACAGACGCTCTCCCCGATTCTCCAGACTGCTATGTCCCCTTCCTTACCTCTTCAGGCTGGGGGACATTAACCACTCGGGGATAACACACCATTGCTTGTGAATTTCCTTCAAACCCGACCACACAGCTGTAAATGGTGCCTGTATGAAACCCTCAAGGACTCCAACTGAATGTGCCTCTTCTGCCAAGCCCCTGGCTAATACATCATCCACATGAAAGAGACGCACGACATCCAGTCACAGGCCACATACCCCAATTCCTGCATAGGCGTGCACAGGTGGGACTGCTTCACCCTGGGGGTGAGTACAGATGACTCAGAATGTAGCTAAAGATCATGTTTATGAGGACAGAGGAGCTATGGCAGGAGAAGGTAATTTCACACTTTCTCAGAAGGGAATCTATTTTGGCAAAAGCTCATCCGTGTCAGGAGGTAAGTACACATCTGCGTGCAGACTAACTCAGGAACCAAACTCTGTCTCCTTGTCAAGCTCTTCAGAGAACTAAGGACTCTCAAATTAACTCAAGCCCCCACAATGAGTTTAAATGAGGGTAGGACACCATGAGTATGACCAATGTATAGAGCACCATCTTCCCTGGCCAGGAAGCTAGGAACTACGATTTCTTTTCTACTGCTTCTGAGCCTTGCCCTGTCCCTCCAGATGATCAGGTGAGAATTTAAAAGAGCTGAAAATTCTGTAGAACACGGGTTGTTAAATATAAATTTTTAAAACACCCCCCAGTGTCCTTTAATAGGTGAGGGGACAAACTGTGGAACATCCTACAATGGAGTACTACTCAGCAATTGAAAGAAATTGACATAGGCAAGTATTTGCATAAACATCAAAGTCATTATGCTGTGTGTAAAAAAAATTTCTTTAACTGAAAAGTGTATATACTATATGGGGGGGGGGGAACTAGTGACATCCTAAGTCTATAGTGTTTTTTTGTTTTATTTTTTAAAGAGAGCGTGAGCAGGGGAGGGGGAAAAGAGGGAGGGAGGGGGAAAAGAGGGAGAGGGAGGGGGGGAGAGAGGGAGAGGGAGGGAAAAAGAGAGGGAGAGGGAGGGAAAAAGAGAGAGAGAGTGAGAGAGAGAGAGAGAGAGGGAGAATCTTCAGCAGGCTGCAGGCTCAGTGCAGAGCCCGACACGGGGCTCGATCCCATAGTCCTGGGATCATGACCCGAGCCGAAATCAAGAGTTGGACGCTGAACCGACTGAACCCCCCAGGAGCCCCTAACAGGTCTATGGTTTAAATAATTGCTTTGTACCAATGTGAATTTCCTGGTTTTAATAATGAACCAAAGTATGTGAGAGGTTATCCCGCTGGGTACGTTACAGTGTACCTGCAACTTCTTTTAAGTCATTTAAGTTTATTTCAAAATAAAAAACAAAATAAAATACCAGTAACATCCCTATTTAAAAGGCGGCAAACTACTGGATTCCTCTGCAGCTGCTTTTGTGTTTACTTGAAAAGACATCAGGGAAGAAAAGGACCAGGGTTCACTCATGCTCAGTGCAATTTGGTTTTCTGGCTGCTGTAACTAGAGACCTCGTGTGTATTACCCACCCTGTGCCTTTTAGGGCGTATGTTCCTAAGGCTGGTGCTTTCTCCTGGTTCTTTTTTGAGTTCTCCAGTAAATGCAGGGAAAGGGAGGCCCAGAAAAATAAAGAACTTTGCCCCACGGCGACACGGTTTGCCAGACCCCGGCAGTTTCCAGAGCACCCCCACGTGATGCTACTGAATTTTCTCCAACAGACATACTTGCTGAACTCAAATCCTCCCCTTCTTTCTCAGGGAAAGGCACTCGTAACGATCAAGTACGAACAATGTAGAAGAGCCAGTTAATGGCCACCACACCCTGAGAGGACAGAAGCAACAGCACACCTTGGCCACACCATCTCCTTTCTCCACCACACGCCTGGGGGGACTGGATAACATCATTTAAAAAGCCCAAAAGGACTAGGACTTCTACCTCTACGGCAATTTGGGATAACTGAAGGCTTTTTTTCCTTCCTGGGACTCACTATTAAAACCGCAAAGGGATCCTAGACTCTCCAGGGCCGTGAGCTGGGAAACGGGGAAGAACAGAAACCGGGAACAGGAACGAGTCCTTAAGGCTCTTTTCTGGACATCGAGAGAAAAGGAAATGTGAACTCTTTGTCTAAGTTGTTCCATTTCAGTTTTCTCTCATGAAAGGAGGCAGGGATTTGGGACAGAATTGTCTAGAAATAAATAGTATGCATGTGCCTGAATTCCTCAGGAAATCTCCATGGGGGTAAAGCCAAGGGGGAGAAAAAATCCCCTATTATAGGATATGGCGATTATGATTGACAAGATGACATTTCTGGTGTGGGCTGATCTTAATTTTCAGAAGCTGACCTTTTCACATCCACGTACATTCAAGGTAGAATTGGGACAGAACAAGGTAATCGGTGCCTGCTTGGAAAAATGTTGGTTAATACTGAGTTAGAATAATTAGATATAATTAGAATAATTTTTTTAAATGTCACGGCCCTATAAGCTTTTTATCAAAACTGAATGATCATACAATTTAATCCATTAATTTATAGCTTTCAAATATTGATACCATCTTCGGAATAATTCTAAAGAAAGAATAAATTCGTAACGAAAGTACCCAGGAAATCTCTGTAGATTCTAACAATCTTTTCATTTAGCTTATAGAATAAAGAACCGTTATTTGAGCCAGTGACTTAAAGTCCCACTGCAAATTTGTCTCGTTGAATATGGCTTTTGAAATGGATTTTAATTTCTCACTGAAAATGGTGGTTTCAACTGTTTTTCCAGTGCAATTTTATTCGACTCTAACGTTTTTCCGTGTGTTCGGAACACCATCACCACCTCAAGCCGTCCCTATAAAAGAGACACCTTTTGCCTTTCAGATGGAAAGGAAGCTACAATTAAAGTAAACTATATATACACATCGGAAAAGAACACCATCGGATAGGTAGAAACACTGACAAATGCTGGCTTCCCTGCCAATGAATAGGAGTCACCTGGAAAAACCAAAGGAGCAGTAAGTGACAATAGTTTGAGATAGCAAGAGCCAGGGATGGAAAGATCCAGATCCTTTTCATCACCCTCATCATCTTCATCTTCTTCTAGTTCATCAGGAATAGGGATTTCCGGTCTTATCTGAAACGACAGAGAAGGCAATAGTAGAACGTCACATAAAATCTTTTCTTTTTCCCTTTTATGCGAAGACTTAAAGACTGAGTTAGACTCATCGCTCTGTAATGTCAAAAGACCATTAAAAATTAATTTTAAAATATCTGTTCATTTTCAGATTAACTAAACGGTAAATTCTACCTTATGAGAGACAATCCCAGACCCATGTAAAGAACCAGTGGTAATATACTAAGAAAATTACCATAAGCCAGCATAAGCAATGATTATTATAGAGCACTAATAAAATTTTACACCCTCTGACAGTAAAATGCAAACAACTGACACATTCAATATATTGAACTTCTATGGTTTGTAATTAAATATTTGCCTTGTCGGAATACTTTTTTTTTTTTTTTTTTTTTTTTAAATTTGTGATTCTGGCCATATCTCTGTGGCAAAGCTTAAAATCTTCCAGTAGAATATATAGTAGAGATCGGAAAAGGATAGAATGCTTTAGTTGACTTTTTCTTAGACTCGGCAGTTTGTTGCTATAGAATATAAAAACACTAAAGTCTGTAATTGGTAGCTATACTTTATCGTGTCTAATTTGCAATTTGAAGATTTTTGTGGTTGCTCTGTGATTAGTTAGGTTCGTTTGAACCAAAAATTTAAAAATGGAAAAAGATTACCGTTATTGTATCTTCTACAAAATACAACTGTCAAGCAATTAATTAAATTTTTAATACTTTCAATGACACACCATCATAATGCCCACATGGAGATAATTAAGCATTAGGGGAGGAAATCAAAATATATAAAAGTGGTTGGCTATAACCATAAAGTGCCAGAACCCAGTCATTACCATTAGCCTGTCTCCCGGAGTTATTTTTAGAAATAATTAACAATTCCTGCAGACTGCCTTCTTCATAGGTCCCCAAAGCACTGTTCCATTTAGGAACTGCACTGAGTCAGGATTCTTGCAGGGGGATGAAAGAAAACAGAAAGGAAATGCTTCTCTTAAGTATAATAACCTCAACTCCAATGAAGCCTTTCAACCATAACTAGTGTTCTCTTCACTAGTGAAGGAATAAAAGCAACCTGCCTAGACGAGCACTTTGCAAGACGAGATTTAATTCTGATTCACTACGGAGTACCCAATTCTCAGAGGACCAAGCCAGCCATAATTACAGAGATAACAATAATGTTCGCTCCACATAGGGCACAATGGCGTTTGTTGATATCAGTGCAAACTGGAGAAAACCCTGGCACATTTGCAACCCTTTTGGCTCTCACAAGCGGGGTTTTCCAAGTGTCTCTGGTCTGTCTACATACTTTGAGCTTGCCAGGTTTAGTATCATCAGGAGTTCTTTTGGAGATTCTAACCAGTCCTAGTCGTCTACAAAGATCCAAAAAAGGAGTTGGTTCTGGGTCTGTCTGCCTTGCCTGTCCCTTTTACACATCATAGTACAAACTGAAAATGATACTTGAACGGCACCCTGGGGGAAACAGACAGCAATGCTTATAGCTGGAGACTGCAAGGGTAACACCAGCTACCACCCCAGTTATCAAAGCACCGGGAAGCTCGGACACACACCATATCCACAGGTGGCGGGAGGTTTGGGGAGGTGGAACACAGAGGTGACCACTTCAATTAACATGAAAATTCAGAGGGATGGTGAGGAGAGAGAGAAAGCAGAACGCTCCTGCTCTGCTGGTGGGCATGTAAAATGGTGCAGGCAGCCCCTTTGACAAACAGTTGGCAGGTTCTCAGAAAGTTAAAGAAGGGCTACCCCATGGCCCAGCAATTCTACTCCTCAGTATGCAAGGAGAGAAATGAAAACGTACGATCACACAAAAACTTGCACACGAATGTGAACGCGTTGTTCGAAACGGCCAAAAAATGGAAGCAGCTCAAAGGTCCGTGAACGGGTAAATGCATAAACAACGTGTGGCGTATCCACACAATGGAATATTCTTCAGTTGTAAAAGGGTATGAAGTACAGATACGTGCTGGAGAGGAATGAACCTTGAAAATATGCTAAGTGAGGGAAGCCAGTCACAAAAGACCACATACTTACTGCGTAATTTCATTATAGAAAAGGTTCAGGCTAGGCAAATTTAGAGACAGAAAGTAGATTAATGGGTGCTCAGGGCTGCAGGAGTGGAAAGGAGTGATGGGGATTGACTACTAATAAAATGTCCTAAAATTAGATTGTGGTTGCTCTGTGATTCCTTGCACAGTTCTTTAAATATAGCAAACCCACCGAATTGTACACTTTAAATGGGTGAATTATATGGGATGCAAATTATATGGGATGCTCAATAAAGCTGTTGAGAAAGAGGAAGAAGGCGAGGAGGAAGGCACGCAAGCTAGAAGAAGGACGTGGAGAAGAAAGGGGAAGGGGGCGGGAGGTAGGATAGAGTAAGAGGATGCAGAAGCAGGAAGCTGTCACCACCTTCAGAGGGATTTGGACTGGTGTATGAATTATGGCAAACAACCAAATGCTTCCAATTCCAGAATTACTTAATGTAAAAGGGACACGATTATTTCTGCGCACATTTTAGCCTATCCAGTCTTTCTGATCAGTCCACCTAAATTACTTACAATGAGTCACAGGACCCAGAGCATCGATATCTCTTAGACACGCTGAAGAGAGACAGACCTACTAGGTTGGAGATAAAAAAAATAACAATCTGTCTTATGTTGTCTAATTTTACATCCACATAACTGGATGCCTCTATTAATGTATCTGCCATGTGGTAAAGAGCATATGTCTGTATCTTACATATGCATATATTTTAATAAAGAAACTACAGACGTACTGTAATTTAAGAATAGCTGATATATTCTGCCTACTTACAACGGTATGATTTGTTTCTTCAAAGGTGAGTTAATTCTGAACAAATTAGCACTTATTGTTGGACCTTGGTTCCATCTCATTTCCATCCTCCTCCGCTCACCTCTTAAAGAAGTACTTGTCCCAGCTTCCCTGTGCAAGACCCAGGCTTTTCTCTTACTTTGTGTGTAACTACTGAATTGCGATGAATGGGCGGACAACTAAGAAAAGTCAAGAGAAGTCATCTAAAAGAATACCTGTAAAATTATCACATTTGGTAATTATATGACAGTAGCTACTAAAAACACCCAGGAAAACCACATATATATTTAAAACACACACACATGCACACACAACTACACCCTTCCAATTATCGCTAAGCTTTGTTGAAGAAACTTAAATGGAGAGCCAAATATTAAATGATAAATTACTTTTAGAATCTGCTTCAAATTGAATATTGGAAAGCTTATACTACAAAATGCCTCACTATGGGTTCTGAGCCAGATAACCTTTTAACCACCTTTCCTGTGTATAACCCATGAAAATCTAAGAGTTTGTGCATAAACACAGGATTTTATTTAGAACATGTCAAGTATCCGCATATATTTATTTAAAAAGGGAAACAGCTTCCGATGAACACAGTGACATTCACTTAAATCAAAGCCAAACAGGTTACACCACATTAATACCAACCCAGGATGCATAATGAATTCTCTTCCATTACTCACTTCGAAAATTAACTCCAGAAATCAAGAACACAATCTATCTTAAGATTCTTTAATTAAAAAAAAAAAAAAAAAAACTTAATTTTTGAACAGCAAAATAGTTTTTAATGGACCCAAGTCAGAGATGAGAGTCAGTCTTCTGCCTAAATGTTTATCCATTACTGATTGTTTTACCAGAATAACAATTCTCTATATTTTTGTTTATTTTTGTTTGCTTTGTTTTATTGGGTTGGGGGGACACTAAAGAAGGCCAAAGAGAAGAATAAATAGTTCAACAGAAGAAAGAAATACAAACTAAAAACCAAAAATCATTTCTGTCTATTTCTTAACGTTGGAATCAACAAGGCCTCAAAGAAGCCCCTGAAACTTTTTGACCAACTTTAGATTTGCATGTTTCAAGTGATCAACAATGATATTTTTACAAACCAACGAAACATAATGGATTCACTTAACATTCCCAGCTTAGACTATGGCCTCGGGCTTAGCGTATGTCCAATAAATAATTGCTAAACCGATGCAAGTATCATCCCACAGATGATAATAATCATAATCCCACAGAACTTCCTAATAACAACCTAATGACAAGAAGAGGAGTTCATGGATTTGATATTCAAACCCCTACCTCACGTGGGATCTCGTTAAACTCCAGGGCTCATAGACATGTTCCAATCCTACCTTAGGTGGACTGTTTCATTCAACCCAAACTGATGTCTGCCACTCTCCCAACGCCTTTTGTTCTATCCATCTGTGAGCTTTCAACAAGTTTCATGGTTTAAATGGAGGTATCAATGAACAAGAAATCTTTCTTTAGTAAATTTAGAGAAAGGCAATACAGTACTTACAAGAGTAGCTACATTATATAAGAAAGTAGTCCTGTTGCTAAGGATACAGTGTATCTTTTTGTTGTTGATTTTTACTTGAAATTTACAGCACTCTCATTTAAAAGATTCTTTCCCAAGTTTTCACAGAGAGAATGTGGATGTACTTTCACTGGAAAGGTAGAGGTACCCTTCAGTTTTCTGAATAAGTCAAATTGCCCGTCGTGCAGAGTGACTAATCTCTGTCAACAAGGAAGAAACAGAAGTCCCTACCTGGAAGGGACTCTTCAAACCACTGAAAATATGTTTTTATAGAAGAGCCTCAGTTTCACATCACTGCTATCATCTAAAAAACAGAGGTAGGGACGTGACTCAGTTGTATCCTTAGCCTTTCGGGGTTTGTTTGGGATATAAACACATTGAATACCTAAGAACTAAAAGTCCAGAAAGTGGTCAAACAGCCGAACTGAAAATCAGTAATCAACGAAAGGAAGAAGAATGCATTGTGCAGTCTTAGAAGCAATAATTCTCCATGAGGAGGCAGGTCGTCTATATCAGAAACTGGGGGTCAAAGACAGACTCTTTCAAATCACTTATATCCCCTCCTCTTAAGCCTAGTTGAGAATATCCACTACAGTCAACACTGTTACTTCAGGGAGTAGGTCATATCCCAGAAGGGGGTTAGGGTAGAAAAAAGGTTGAGAAGCACGGCAGAAAAAGGATAAATGTTAGACATTTCCTTTATAGTTCTTCACACTCTAATGGTGAAAACCCAAGCATATATAGAAACCCCGACTCTAAGTATACCACTACCCTTTACATTGGAAGGTATAAAGAGCTATTTACGTGTCCTCAGCTATCAGAGGACATTGAACAGTTAGATTAAGAAAGTATCTAATAGAGATGCCTGAGTGTCTCAGTCAGTTAAGCGTCAGACTCTTGATAATGTCTCAGGTCATGATCACATGGTCATGAGACTGAGCCCTGTGTTGCACTCTGCACTGAGTGTGAAGCCTGCTTGGGACTCTCCCTCTCTCCCCCCACCCCACCCCACCCTCGCCTCCGCCCCTCCCTGCCGTGGGCACATGTGCGCACTCTCTAAATAAATAAGAAAGTATCTAATATTTGACTAAGCGTAGCCCTTAACTGAATCTAAACTCTAATATCAGAAACTGAACATAATGCTAAAGTAGGAAAAGATATAAACATATCAATACCTAAAGACGTAGAGACTAAACAGCTAGGAATATGTGGGAGTTATTTAATCAAAGCTACTATTCCAAAGCTACTACTCCAAATTTCATGAATAATAGCTAAAAGTAAAGGTAATTATGATGCTGTAATCTAAATTAGCAATTGCTTATTAAAATAATAATAATAATAATAAAAAGTATCTTTCCAGATGTTGTACCCAATTTACTGGTAGGCAGTAATTGCATACAAAATTTACATGTAGCTTTTTTACCTTTACCTTTTCCTTTTTTAAACTTTTTTGTTTTCTTTCTTTAGGCGTTTACATGTTTATGTGTTTATTTATTTTAAATATAACTTACCATCAAGTTAGCTAACATACAGTGTATATAATACAGTGTGCCCTTGTCTTTGGGGATTCATCACTTAACATACAACACCCAGTGCTCATCCCAACAAGAGACCTCCAGTGCAATCTGAAGTTCATCTTTTTTAATTTTATGAGTCACAGAACACTTTTTCTTAAGTCTTCCCATTTGGGATAGCCACACGACAAACTGGCCCATCTGTCTTTGCATCGTCAACGTGAGAAATCCTGCCTTAGTTAGGATTTGATTTTACAAGAGGCTTTCAACAATCCCTCCAATTCAATTCAATAAACACAAGTTTGCCTTGTTCCTACTGGCAACTAACCTCTATACAAACTCAGTCCCAAGGAAAAAGTCAACCCATTTTAATGCCTTAGGATCCTAAGACATTTGTACCAAAACTTCTTGAGCCATTTGACCTAAGGACTGATTCTGGGTAACATCAGACGTAACTTCTTCTAACACAATGTCTGCTTTACGCTCTAGAGGCATTCAATAAACATTCATACGTATTTAAATTAGCAGTAACATTAAATGTGAGATCCATACACTTAGGTCCTTAACATAACCTAGTAACTTAAACCTGGTCATATTAAGTAGATATTAGAAAAGGTTGTATGTTTTCAATCTAAAAACTAAGAGGGACACCCGGCTGGCTTAGGCATGCGATTCTTGGTCTTGGGGTCGTGAGCTGAAGCACCACGTTAAGCATAGAGCTTCAAAGAAATTAAAATACGTATATATGTACATGCATATACATATACATATAAACTAAGATAATGTCACACAATGTGTTAACTCTTAGAAGAGTGATCCTTTCTTCATCCAGTTCCCTGGGACTAACCTATGTATCATTTCACGCTAAATGAATTAAAATAGCAGATTTTTCACATGCATCTCAATTTTGTATCACAAATAAGGATCTCTGGCTGCACAGGCTGCCTAAACTTTAGTCTATGCAGGCCATGCTTGGATGTGAACTCCAGGAAGTTCACACTAACTGGGCAAAATGGTTCCTACGGTGACACAGATCCTCCGGGGTAAGCCAGGGGCACCGGCATGCAGTTACCTACAGAGACTTCGTCAACACCGTATGTGCCTTCCATCTGCTTCCAAGAGATTTAAGTTCATTATCTGTGGGGTCTAAGACCTCTCCAGTCTTTTACAGATTAGACAAATTAATATATGTAAGTTCTCATTCTTTATAGACAACATATCTAGAGTTACGTATGCGTCAGCTAAAAATCTTCAAAGAGAGGAAATACAAATACAGTTATGAACCCCAGCAGTCAAGAGATACCACTGGGAAAGCAGAAAGGCCTACCTCTTCGGGCAGATGAAGAACGGTGTGCTCTCCCGCGCTAAAATGTGACAGAGATTTATAGGCAGCGTTTGCTACAATTGATTCCTAGATGGGGTACCAGTAAGAGAAACAAAAGAAACAATATATATTACACATCACCTCTGGAAGAAGAACAAAATTCCCACGCCAACCTCAAAGTGCTATAGTCAGGGCTTTGGAAATCGTATTCATGGCTTGCTTACTAGGTCCCACTAAAAAGAGAGAGAAATCAGCACTCGGTAGAGAGATCAGAAGCACTGTGTTTTTATCCCAGTTCGGACATTAAACATCAATTCACTCCAAATCGCTCAGGTCCCCATCAGGTGGCATGGTTTACTGAAGCAGTATATGGATTTAAAGTCCGATCCGTTGGAATTAGGTTCTGATTCTCCAGCTACTAAAAAGTTAGCCCATG
This sequence comes from Acinonyx jubatus, assembly GCF_027475565.1. Classification (NCBI taxonomy): domain Eukaryota; kingdom Metazoa; phylum Chordata; class Mammalia; order Carnivora; family Felidae; genus Acinonyx; species Acinonyx jubatus. The sequence continues at coordinate 48,324,222 of NC_069391.1, forward strand.
GGAATTTAAGCTCATACACTCATGAGTGTAGTATAACGTCACCAACAGACACCCTCTTCTTTGTACTCCTTGATTGGAAATGACATCTAAAAAATGAACTGGACTTTTTGTTTGTTTGATATGCTCGTTGTTGAGGGACAGGCAAAGCAGCAAAGGGGAAGGGCCATTAAAAAAATGACGCAATGGCACCAGTCTCTCTTTACATCTGTCAGCTTCACCAGGTAACAAGTGTCTTTTATGACAAAAATGCATTAATGGGCATAAACTGGAAAGAATTTCTAGGGGTGCCTGGGTGGCTCGGTCGGTTAGGCGTCCGATTCTTGGTTTCGGCTCAGGTCATGATCTCACAGTTTGTGAGTTCAAGTTCCACGTTGGGCTCGGCACTGGCAGTGCAGAAGCCTGCTTGGGATTCTCCCTCTCTCCCTCCCTCTCTCTCTCTCTGCCCCTCCCCTGCTCATGCTCACGCGCTCTCTCTCTCAAAAGAAATAAATTATTAAAAAAATAAAAAAGAAAAGAATTTAAAAAACCTAAACTTACTAATGTCAGAATTCTTTTAAGATCAAGAAGCCGTCATTTCAAATTAGTTATATTTTTTTTATTCAAACAGTCTTGTTTCACAGTTCTTTCCCACCTGGGTTGCGTTTCACTGACACCCTTGTGATAGTACCTTGTTTTGAGTGTGGGTCCAGAGGAAGCTGAGGACTTGGACTTTAAAATTCTGAAAAATCAATAAACATCACAACAAACTTTTAAGTCGAAGGCAAAACCGACAACCATCTAAAGCAGCAAACGGTGCAAATTAAATCACTTTCAAAATGATGCCGCTCGTGATAGACTTCATCTGTATTTACCCATCATTCAGAAAATGAAAATGCTCAGAAACAGACTCATCATGGAAACATATGGACATTTCAAACACAGTGAGATGTTAGGGTTACTAAATTGAGAAAACTGACCATTTTCTGCGGACCTCTCAAGTCCTACCTAGTACGAATGTCACTCCTCTTTCATGCCACTGTCCCCAGGAGACAGTTCTCCCGTCTCCAAGTGACCATATGGCCCATGGCACACTTCAGCCTCCGGTTTGATTATCTGTGTATGTGGCTAACTCCCTAGTAGATTTACACTCCTTAGGGCAGTGACTGACTTTTTCATTTCCAAAGCCTATACTATAAAGCCCAGGTCCTCAAATGACAAATATTTAATAAGTAACTGAGCTTAAAAAGCCATTTCTTTTCCAAGGCCCACAGTCTTCATCGTTTCAATCACATCTAACTTCTTGTCCTTATAAATCACAGAAGGTTCTTCTATAACTCCTTGTCTTTGTATATTCTATTTCTTAGACTTCAATACGAAGCAATATTTTTTTTTTTTTATTCTACAAGAACCTAGTCTTATAGCACCAACTAAATAAGGTTTACTTCAATCCCTCCTAGAATGCTGGCCCCTTCCACACCATACTCTCATAGCCCTTTGATTAAGTGCACTCACCCATCAAATGTTCTTATTATTGGCACAAAAACAGACATTCAGATCAGTGGAACAGAATAGAGAACCCAGAAATGGACCCACAAACGTATGGCCAGCTAATCTTTGACAAAGCAGAAAAGAATACCCAATGGAATCAAGACAGTGTCTTCAGCCAACAGTGCTGGGAAAACTGGACGGCAACATGCAGAAAAATGAACCCGGACCACTTTCTTACACCAGACGCAAAAATAAACTCAAAATGGATGAAAGACCTAAATGTAAGACAGGAAGCCATCACAATCCTAGAGGAGAAAGCGGGCAAAAACCTCTTTGACCTCAGTCTCAGCAACTTCTTACTAAACACGTCTCTGGAGGCAAGGGAAACAAAAGCAAAAATGAACTATTGGGACCTCATCAAGACAAAAAGCTTCTGCACAGCAAAGGAAACAGTTAGTAAAACTAAAAGGCAACCGTAAGAATGGGAGAAGATATTTGCAAATGACGTATTAGATAAAAATCTCCAAAGAACTTATCCCAACTCAACATCCAAAAAAACAAATAATCCAGTGAAGAAATGGGCAAAAGACATGAAGAGACACTTCTCCAAAGAATACATCCAGATTGCTAACAGACACATGAAAAGATGCTCAACATCACTCATCATCAGGGAAATACAAATTAAAACCACAATGAGATACAACCTTATACCCGTCAGAATGGCTAACATTAACAACTTAGGCAACAACAGATGTTAGCGAGGATGCGGAGAAAGAGGATGTCTTTTGCACTGCTGGTCAGAATGCAAGCTGGTGCAGCCACTCTGGAAAACAGTATGGAGGCTCCTCAAAAAACTAAAAATAGAACTACCCTACCATCCAGCAATTGCACTACTAGGTATTTATCCAAGGGATACCAGTGTGCTATCGCAAAGGGGCACATGCACCCCAATGTTTATAGCAGCTCTATCGACAATAGCCAAAGTCTGGAAAGAGCCCAAATGTCCATCGATGCTTGAATGGATAAATAAGATGTGTGTGTGTGTATATGATATATACGTATATATATATATACGTATATATCATATACATATATGTATATATCATATACATATATATACGTATATATCATATACATATATATCATATATATCGTATATATCATATATATACGTATATATCATATACACATATATATATACACACATATATATATATATACGTATATATCATATACACACACACACACACGTTCATTCAAAAAGAATGAAATTTTGCCATTTGCAACTACGTGGATGGAACTAGAGGGTATTAATGCTAAGTGGAATTAGAGAAAGACAAATCTATGATTTCACTCATATGTGGAATTTAAGATACAAAACAGATGAACATAAGGGAAGGGAAGCAAAAATAATATAAAAGCAAGGAGGGGGACAAAACATGAGACTCTTAAATACAGAGAACAAACTGAGGGTTGCCAGAGGGGTTATGGGAGGAGGGATGGGCTAAATGGGTAAGGGGCATTAAGAAAGACACTTGTTGGAATGAGCACTGGGTGTTATACATAGGGGATGAATCATTGGAATCTACTCCTGAAATTATCATTGCACTATATGCTAACTAAGTTGGATGTAAATTAAAAATACAATAAAAAAACTTTTAAATGTTATTATAATTATTGTTGCTTACGTCTACCTCTTTTGCCAACCTTTGAGCTCTTGGAAGGCAAGGACTGGGGCGCGCCCGGGTGGCTCAGTGGGTTAAGTGTCTGACTTCTCCTCAGGTCATGATCTCACAGTTCGTGAGTTTGAGCCCCGCGTCAGGCTCTCCGCTGCCAGCGCAGAGCCCGCTTCAGATCCTCTGTTTCCCTCTCTGTCTCTCTCAAAAATAAATAAACACTTAAAAAAAAAAAAAAGGAAGGCAAGGACTGACAACGTGGTGTAATGGGAAAGTACAGATTATGGAGCTAAAAGTTACAGGTTTAGACACCAGCCTTCATTTAGAAACTACAATGTTCGTCAAGTTACTTGCCTAGCATGTGGCAGGTACTTAATAAACATTTAATGAATGGATGAACCTCTTCAAATCTCAGATCCTTTAGCTATAAAATGAAAAATAATACCTTCCTGTGAGACATTATAACAAATTGGTATAAATTAATGGGAAAGGTGCTGGGAATATAATAAACACTTAAAAAGAATATCTAGAATATGTATTAGTGTCTGTAAAGCCTAGCACAGTTTTAATAAATATATCCTGAGTCAATGAATGGATACACAAGCACTTTGCAAAGCAATTCAGAAAATATACTAATGGAAGCATCGTGTCTATTTTCAACAAGCTTATACTTTAATGGGAAAAATAACATATGCACAAACACACATATCTGTAGTATAAAATAGAAATAAATGTTCTTAAAGGTGCCTGGGTGGCTCAGTCGGTTGAGCTTCTGGCTTCGGCTCTGTCATGATTCTGCGGTTTGTGAGTTCAAGCCCTACATAGGGCTCTGAGCTGACAGCTCAGAGCCTGGAACCTGCTTGAGATTCGGTGTCTCCCTCTCTTTCTGCCCCTCCCCTGCTCTTTCTCAAAATAAATAAATGTTTTTTAAAAGAGAAATGCTCTTAGAATAGTATAAAGAATCAAGTCTCTAGCAATAGATTCCCACTTGCACAAAAATTCTCAAAGAATGGGATGAATTCAACCAATTACGTATCGTCTAAAATCGATTTTAAAATTAGAGATGGGAAAAAAAAGCAATTCTGACAGAAAACAATGTGCACGAAGGAAATGAAATGGAAAAGTTTGGAGGCAGGAAAAAAAAAAAAACATTACCAGTGGTTTAATTTTCCTAGAGTGCAGGGGGCAGAAAAATAGAGTGAGGCCAGATTCTAAAAGACCTGATTAGGTATTTACTGGTTACGTAAAAAGGGGTTGGACTCCATTGTAGGCAAACACAAGACACTGCAGTGACTGGGAACAGCAACGACCTAAGAAATGCTTTGGGAAAATTATACCCAAACTCTAAGCAGGTAACAGAGAACCCGTTATCTAGATACATATAGGGAGAGAGGCAAAGAGGGAGGGAGAAAGGAAGGCAACGGACGGTGAGAGAAGAGAAGATGAGGGAAAAGAGGGGGACGGGGAGAGACAGAGAGAGAGCAAGACAGACAGATCAAGACAAATGGACAGAGGTCTCCTTCTACATGTCTTTATTTCTGCTTCCAAGTGGATATGGTCACTGAAGGGCTTTCTCTTACTGGGAGGAAACTGATGGATGGAATGGCCTCAAAGCAATCTATCTGAGCAACAAGGAACCTCATTAAGATATGCATGAAGATTGGGGCGCCTGGGTAGCTCCATCAGTTAAGCGTCCGACTTTGACTCCGGTCATGATCTTGCGGCTTCTGAGTTCGAGCCCCGCGTCGGGCTCTGGGCTGACCGCTCAGAGCCCGGAGCCTGATTCAGATTCAGTGTCACCCTCTCTCTGCCCCTCCCCTGCTAGCACTCTCTCTCTCTCTCTCTCAAAAATAAATAAACATTAAAAGAATTAAAAAAAAAAAAAAAGATAAGCATGAAGATACACCAGAATAAGACACCACTGGAAAAGAATGTACGTTCAAAAAAGAAAAAAAATCAAGTCCCGCCTCCCCACAACAGAAAACTGACAGCCACTGGTAAGCAAAGAGAAGAAACCAGCACAAAAGCCAGTTCCTAAATTAACCTGTAATAAAATCTGAATAACTCAAAGTACAAGCAATACAAAGGTATATGAGCTCAGTCCTTGAAAACAGAAAATGAATATACACAACATGTCCTTACTTTGGCTTTTAGTCTTAGCTCTGTGTTACTAGCCCAACAGACTTTCTGACAGCGTAAGTATATGTATCATAACGGTCGCCATAAAAAAGACGGTTGGTGAACTACATACTCTAGAGTCTCAAATTGATTCTTTTTTTTTTAATACCCTGAAACAAAAACCCAAATGTGAGAATAAACTCACAGTCCCCTATATTGGTTCAATCATGCATGAACTATTTACTGAATATATGTTATGTGCCAGGCGCTATGCTAGGTATTGTATCTTCAGGAAGGACAAGTTTGATTTCATCCGCTGTGCAGCACTAAGAATTATTGGAAGAAGTATTATCTTATAATCCTGCCTTCTCACATAATCTAAAGCATTTAAGAGACTATTATTGGATTCTTACGGGGGAGGTAGTTTATCAAAGTCTCTGAAGAACTAAATCAAACTAAAAGTTCACGAAGACTTCAAGTGAAAATCAATTGCTCCTCTTTAATGGAAAAAGGGAAAAGGTGAGCATGAGCGGCGATATGGCGACAAAAGTCGAGACATAAATGAATTCGCCACTCTCTCATTTGACTCATTTCAAGAAGAGATAATACAGAAAATGTTAAGCAGAATATATGAATCTTCTAGCAAAGCATCTTCCACCAAGTGTTTCGGGTCACTACAATGACAAATACTGAGCAGCTCATAAAATTATTTTCCTCTCGGGGCGGTGGGGTGGCTCAGTTAGTTAAGTGTCCGCTTTCAGCTCAGGTCATGATCTCACAGTCCGTGAGTTTGAGCCCCGTGTCAGGCTCTGTGCTGACAGCTCAGAGCCTGGAGCCTGTTTCAGATTCTGTGTCTCCCTCTCTCTCTGCCCCTCCCCTGCTCATGCTCTGTCTCTATCTCAAAAATAAATAAAAACATTAAAAAAAATTAATTAAAAAAATCATTTTCCTCTCCTAAGACAGTCTGATTTTTCAATCATCCTCACTATTCATAGACGTTCATAGGAAATGTGAGCTAACATGTAAAAATCAAATCTATGACAAATGTAGAAGCAAAACACAAATGACAGTATGTCTGTACTATGGGAGACTTCTGCCCTGCCTTATTAAAGTCTTTGTGACATTTTTTACAAGTAAAAACACCAACAAAATGAATTTCAACTTTTGGCCTCAGGAATTCTATTACTTTAGAAACACCATTTTTAACACGCTTTTTAAAATCTTGACTATCTTCTCCTAATAAAAACTTGCTATCCTTTAGGTAAATAAGCCTTAAAAAGACAGAATTGATAGGATGGATATTCTCCTACTCCACGAAGATTTCACGTTCTCAGAACAAAATGTGGTAAAGGAGTTTTGGCAAAGGTTACGAATATCTTCTTCCGTAAGTTATCATAAGGCCCACGTCTTTCCAAGGTAGAAACAGATAAGTTATCGAGCTCCAAGTGCATACCTCATATTCAGCTGTATTGACTGTCAAGGAAGGAACCAGAGAGAACAGTTCACTGAGGGTCTTCAAAATGAGAGGTCTCGTGTCACAGCTGAGCTTCGGGGAGAGAGCATTCCACGTGGAGCGAATGCAAACAACCTGGGAAGCAAATAAAAAAGTCAACACCCAACCAAATCCCAACGGACAGGAGGCCACTAGTAAAGAGGAGTTGCTTTATTATGAGGAAACTAGGAAAGAACAAGAAGAGTATTCCCGGAAGTTAAGATTTGATAAGGTAATCACTCCTCAAAAGAACTTTTTTATTTACTTATTTTAATTTTTATGTTTTCAAAAGAACTTATTTAAACCAAGGTAAACAACTGTTGAAGAAGACGCAGCCTGACTCACACGATGGCTTCTTTACTACTTTATTTTGGTGAATCAAGGAAATAAAACTCACACACGCGTGCACATGCGTAGACACACACACACACACACACACACACACACACCAGATTAGCCATATACATTGTTGAAGAATCATTGCCTGAAACAAAGAAGGGTAAGCCAATGTTAGAACAGTTTTAATTTTTTTTTTTCAACGTTTATTTATTTTTGGGACAGAGAGAGACAGAGCATGAACGGGGGAGGGGCAGAGAGAGAGGGAGACACAGAATCGGAAACAGGCTCCAGGCTCTGAGCCATCAGCCCAGAGCCTGACGCGGGTTCGAACTCCCGGACCGCGAGATCGTGACCTGGCTGAAGTCGGACGCTTAACCGACTGCGCCACCCAGGCGCCCCAAGAACAGTTTTAAAAGACAGGTAGGTATCCACAGTGTTTGTGGTTTTTCAGTCCTGCTGAAACTGCATCACCACTCCGAAAATTGAGATGTTAACAGATATAAATCGAACACACTCAAGTCATCTTGCAAACATTTAAAGGAGTCTGGAGAATAAGTGTATTACTTAAAATAATAATGGGGGGGGGGCGCCTGGGTGGTTTGGTCGGTTAAGTGCCTGACTCTTGATTTTAGCTCAGGTCATAATCTCCCCGTTCGTGAGTTCAAACCCCTCACTGTCAATGCACAGCCTGTTAGGGAGTTGCCCTCTCTCCTTCTCTCTCTCTGCCCCTCCCCTGCTTGTTCTTTCTCTCTCTCTCTCTCCCTAATTCATAAATAAACTTTAAAATAATAATTGGGGGTTCCTAGATGGCTCAGTTAGTAGAGCAAGCAACTCTGGATCTCAGGGTGATAAGTTAAAGCCCCATGCTGGGCACAGAGCTTACTTTAAAATATATATATAAATATATCGACAGATTGGTAGATAAATTACTTTAAACCTTGGTTTTCAAAGTCTCTACAGATTTTTTTAAGAGACTGTTAAATGATAAAATAAAACTACAGCTCTGGGATGCCTGGGTGGCTCAGTCAGTTAAGTGTCTGACTATTGATCTCAGCTCTGGTCTTATCTTAGGGCTGTGAGTTCAAGCCCTGCGATGGGCTCTGAGCTGGGCGTGAAGTCTCTTTACAAAGAAAACAAAACAAAACAACAACAGCAACAACACCCCACCACCCAACAAAAATGTTATTTTTAACTTGACCCAATTTTCTAAATCAAGTGTTCTTAGTTCATTTCAGTATCGTTCATTTCAGTATCTCGTTTTCTGGATATTCAAATGTCTCTTAAGTTCGATCCCAACTACAACAGACGATTTCTTCACGTACAGATATTTTATTAAAATTTTAAAACTCAGGCAGGGAGAGTGCCAACACAGATCAATTAGATAGAGTTTAACGAGGATTAATCTTTCTCAAATACTCCCATCTCTTCTCTGAAGCTTCAATTAACACACAATTTATCTCCATCTATAAACATACATTGTTTAGGAAAAACTACATAAGGTAGTAAGTGAAAAGATGTCAAAGATAAATGAATATACTTAAGGACACAGATTAAGGAGAAGCTTAAAGAGGAGACGGCGAAGAATATCTCAGAACAGCTGGAGTTGACGCTTTTGCTCTTATTTTCTTCTTTCCACGAAAGAGCAGAAAAGTGGTCTTTGGCTTGGGGTCCACTACAAATTTGGATCCCATTAACATATACTAAGGGGGCACCTTGGAGGCTCAGTTGGTTGAGCGTCAGTTTGTGATCTCGAAGTTTGTGAGTTCGAGCCCCACAGAGAAGCATAAAGTACTAAGAGGAACAATGGAATATAAAACACAATCGAACATTTCAAAGAACTTAGCCCCTATTGGAAAGGAAGAGAAACGTATGCAATTCTAAATTATCAGGAAACAAAAGGTGTATGGTTAGAACCTAAACTGTCTTCAACAGAAAAGAGTTTCAGGAGGCACCGGGGAGTAAAGCTTTGCCTGGTGGTAGGGGTCATCAGAGAGAACATCGAGAGCCAGGAAGCCGTGAGATGGGACTTGAGGAAGGAATGGGCAGAAATCAGGCAGACACTCCTAGAGGAAGTGGAAAGCATTAAGTCAGAACACAAAACACAAAGCCAGTGCCCAAAGTACCGGTGAGGAAAGACTGGCACATCAGAGAGTCCCTAGGATACCAAAACAGTTTCAATCAGAATCAAAAAAGAAAAGGAATCCTCCAGGGGTTTCTGAGTTGGGGAACAATCAAAATTAAAATGCCAGGGGCACCTGGGTGGCTCAGTTGGCTGAATGTCCAACTCTTGATTTCAGCTCAGGTCATGATCCCAGGGTCATGGGATCGAGCCCTGCATCAGGCTCTGCACTGAACGTGGGGCCTGCTTAAAGATTCTCTCTCTGTCGCCCCCCCCCCCCCCCCCGTAAAAACTGAAATGCTACTTTTGAAAGATTCTTCTGGTAGTCTCATAGCCAAAGTCAAAGCAGTCACCCAAACTAATTCCTATTTCTCACTGGTCCCTATCACATACAGAGCCTCAAACGTTTTCCAAAAACCCCATGCTCACTAATTGTACTCACTAATTGTCTATGCTTTCTCTTCACTTTAAACTCCTGTCCGATTCCAACTGAGGTGTTTCAAGACCCAGTTCAAAGCCCCGTTCCACAATTAAGTTTTCTTACAATTCAAGCCCTCCTTTTATCCCTTTCCTTTCCTCCACCTTCCAACTCTTAAAACTCTGTACCACCCAATTTAGCATTTAATTATATACTGTCTAGTATTATTCACTATTTTCGTGAATGTAAGTTGTCTCCTCAAGTAGATATTAAGTTCTCTGAAGACAATGATCATGTCTTTTGATTCTCCTTCCCCACTCACCGCGCATGATAATAAGTATATATCAGATTATCAGTCCTTATTAACGACTCATGGTCCTGGAACCTGAGGAGTACTAAATGTGAGATGGAGAATAAAAGAACGCAAAGAACTAGGAGGATGAATTGGGAAGGGACAGGTTTTGCACCTAAAGAACCGAGTGAATAAAAAGCAAGATGTAAAAAAGGAGGGAAAAGCGGACGAAAAAGCGTATCTGTAGGAGATGAGGAGTTCCGTGTGGGAGATGTTTGCTGTGAGTTGACGGAAAGACATCCAGAGAGAAATATCCTGCAAGCAAGAGGAAAGGAAAGTACTATAACTCAGATGTGAGGTTGGTCGACAATAGCTTTGTCGTTTGAATATTTCTACAAATCAAAATACGCCAAGCCAACTACGGCCGCACAGATGCTCTGATGCACCCTGCCCACCAGCAGAGACGACGTCTGGCCACCAAGTACAGAAGTACAAAAAGGGCCTTGCCCTTTCCACGGGTGGTGGGTGGGGAGGAAGGCTATATCCTCCAAGTATTGTCAAGGGCTCACAGAACTTTTTTAAAGAAGTCTTCCGCCTAGAAAGTTTGAAAGCTAATGCCTGAAATGGTACTGGACATATGGAAAATATTTCAGAACCCCAGCCACGAACTGTGGCCTTAAACATAAGCAAAGGATACCTGCAGGGAATACTTGTAAATCCGGCTTGCTCCCATACATAATCGGAAACAGGGCAGCCTCTAGTAAAGAAGGCTGCTTTCTCTGACCTTCCCAACTCTGGGCTATTCTTGACACCACATCTCAGAGATCTTCTGACCCTGAGAGCACCTTAGATTTAATCTGTTACCATCTTGCTACGTGCCTCTCGTGGAACCCCGTGGATCTGACCCACACTACCCATTTGACTTGTACAATCTGTCAAATTACATCAGGTTCGTCAGTTTACTGGCTTGTTCTGCCTCTACTATGCATCACCCAATGACTTGTCTGTTTTCAGAAAGCAGACTGACTTCTGGCTCTAGCAATGGGATAGGCCACACCTGAAATGACTGATAATGAAGGAAATTCTGCTACATACAGCTGAGCTGAAGAGGAAAAAAAAGGGGCAGGAGAGGTTGGTGTTAATTACCCAGTGCCTGAAACAAGAAGGGAAATAACTACACTGAGGTATTTTAAGAAAGTTGTCAGTTTCCATAACCTAATAGCTTGTGTTTTGAAGTCCACATGGAAAGAGGAGCTACTACCTTTAGCCTACAGGAGGCAGGGAGTTGGAACAGAGCACCCTTGAAGGGCCGCACCCTTAGTGTAACAGCTGGACTGAAAACCAACAAGCTGAGACATTAACATAAAAAATGGCAGTGACGTGGGGGCACCTGGATCACTTCAAGGGCTATTCCTCCAACACATAACCCAAATGGTTCACACGGAAAAATGAAGTAAAATACGCTCCTCTAAAAAAGGAGTTTGGAAAACTATAACGATACAGTCCGACATGAAAGAACTTTTTAAAGCAACAAACAGCAGGGCTAAAAATCCCAAAACCTTCAGGTAGCAAAATGGAAATACAGAAGTACTTGAAAGAATTAAAGATTTCAGACAGGGCATTTAATTCCCAGTAAAAGAGTATGGCATGATGGGGGTGTCTGAGTCACTCAGTCGGTTAAGCATCCAACTCTTGGTTTTAGCTCAAGTCATGATCTCACCATTTGTGAGATCGAGCTCCACATGGGGTTCTGTGCGGACAGCGTGGAGCCTGCTTGGGATTCTCCCTCTCTCTTCCTCTCTCCCTGCTCCTCCCCTGCTCTCTGTCTCTCAAAACGAATAAATAAACTTAAAAAAAAAAAAAAAAGAGAGTATGGCATGATGGAAAAGAAGAGGCAAGTTTGGAAAAGAGCCAATCTTCAGAATCAAAGCACGTCATCATTGAAATTATTGGCCCAACAGATAAGAAGTTGTCCTAAATACTCACCAGAGAGATCAGAGTTACAAAATATAAAAAGAAATTTCAAAATCGGGTTGTATCAAAAGAGGTGGCCTTCCTTATGTTTATCAAGAGTTCCTAAAGGAGTTTAATTTTAGAATGGCCCTTGGAGAAGTGGTTGATTCCAGGACTAGACTAAGAAAATGTAACATAAGTCTGGAGCATCTTATGATGCCAAAAGTAGGGATGTGTTCAAAAAAGGATGTCAACTTGTTGAAGGGGCCTAAGAGCCAATTTTAAAGTGTTCCCAATGGCCAAATAAATATCTCCGGAGTCTACAGAGGCATAGATAGATAAATAAATAAGCAAATAAAAAAGAAGGCACAGCTCTTCCTTAGAGAAAAATTCCAATTAATAAACGCAGAAGCAACGAAAGAAAGAAATCATCACCATTAGACAGACACCACAGGAATAACTGTCACAGGCAAGAGCTGCTGGTGGATAAGATTAGTGGACAAAAGTGTGAGGACAAACAGGACAACTGGATGGTCTCAAAGTATCTCCTCCAAGAAATGTGTTAATTACAAAAGAAAAAAACCAGCAACCGTGATGTAGAAAAACCCAGGATGTATCACATTCACCGAATATTGAGTAGTGAAGGTTAATATCACCTGTAATGACACATACCAACATCATGTACTCCTGATATGATACGGTGAGAAACACTACTTCTGGAGTATCCTTGCCAAAAAATGCACAAGCTCAGTCTAATCATGAGGGAAGACCATGTACACCCAAATCGAAGGACATGTTACAAAATACCTAACCAGGATTCTTTAAAAATGTCGGCGTTGGGCGCCTGGGTGACTCAGTGGGTTAAGCATCCAGGTCTGGATTTCAGCTCGGGTCATGAGATCGAGCGCCATGTTGGGCTCTGCGCGGAGAGCCCAGAGACTGCTTGGGATTCTCTCTCTCCCTCCCTGCCCCTCCCCCACTCACATACACACTCTCTCAAAAATAAATACATAAGTAAAGTGTCAGCATCAAGAATGCTGAGGAGACCGAGAAACTGGCACAGACTGGATGAGCTAGGTAACGTGACACAAGTGCCACATGAGATCCTAGAATGGATCCTGGAACAAAAAAAAAGGACATTAGTGGGAAAACTGCGAAGCCCGAATAAAGTCTGCAGTCCGGTTAATGGCACTGCACCAACGTTAATTTCTTAGTTTTGGTGGCTGTGCTATAGTAATGAACGTAGGATGTTAACACTAGGGAAAGCAGAGTGAAAAGTATACACGAGCTCTTTGTACTAGTTTTCTTTTTTGTTGTTGTTTCTAACAGCTTTTTTGAGATATAATTCACATACGATTCACCACCTGTGTACAATTCGATGGTTTTCAGAATACTCCCAAAGTTCAGTTTGCCTTTTCTAGATCTTTTCTATAAAGGGGATCATGCAATATGTGGTCTTTCATTATTGGCTTCTTTCAAATTAGCAAATTGCTTTTAAGGTTCATCTACATCATAGCATGTACTGGTACTTGTTCTTTTTATCACTAAATACGATTCCATTCTATGTATATACCTCTCTGCACTATTTTTTGAAACCTTTTGAAAGTTATTTATTTTTTACTTATTTTTTTGAGAGGAGAGTGAGCGAGCAGGGGAGGGGAAAAAAGAGAGAGAAAGAGAGAGAATCCCAAGCAGTCTCTGTGCTGGCAGAGCCCAATGTGGGGCTCGATCTCATGAACCGTGAGATCTTGACCTGAGTGCAAGTCAAGGGTTGGATGTTTAACCTACTGAGCCACCCGGGTGCCCCTGAAAGTTATTTCAAAATAAAAGTTTAAAAATAGGAATAGAGAGAGAGAGAAAAAAAAGAACTACTTAAAGAAATAATGGCGAAGAAATCCCAAAGTCAATGAAAGACATTAATTCTCTAAGCCCTCAGCAAGAAAAATAAGTTTCCATTCACATACATTATAAGATGGCTATTTAGCACCAAAGGCAAAGAGATAATGTTCAAAGCCAAATGGGAAAAAAAAGAGAATATCAAAAAATAGAGACTATCTGCAAAGGACCAATTTAGAGTAACAGCAGACCTCAAAATTAACAAGACCAGGGACCATGCAATAACATCTTAAAGGTGCTGAGGAAACTATCAGCCTACAACACTAAATCCGCCATTCACTAGTAAGGGCAAAACAAACAAGAATAGATAAAGTAGATGGAACACCTAGGTATTATGGACATAGAGCATATGAATATTTATGGACAAATTACTGTGAACATCTTGCTTAGTTCATCTATGAGTTTTGGAGAATATACCCATTCTAAGTGCTTACGTTATGCATATTTTATTGCCGACTGTGTTTCTCGGGGAGAATGATATTTTTGCCATGTCATGCGTCCATGAGAATCTTAGCAACACTACTCAGCACAGATTAAGAAGACTCTGGGCAGTGTGGTCCACTCGAAAGAGCACACGATTAGAGTTCAAAAGCCCCAGGCTCTCCCATTTGGTAGCTGTGTGACTACGGCAAAGTCATTAATCTCCTTCAATCTGTTTCCCCAGCTGCAAAACGGAAATAATACTAGAAACACCTGCTCTGCGTATAGCACAAGGTTAGCAGTAAAGGCAATGTTGAGACAATTGTATGCAAACGTGCTTTGTACGCTGTAAAAGATGGTTACTGCTGTTATAGCTGAAGGAAGAAATAACGATTCCTCGTGCCTTAGGAATGACTTTGTTCCTTCACAGAGGAACATCAGATAGCTATCTTCTAATTTTACTTCCAAAAGCTATTTCTAGAAATTCCTGGGAACAGCCTACTCCTTTTGTCCCGATGCTTTTTTCCAACAGAGGGAAAGCTTTACATATATGTATGTACGTACGTATGTGTGTGTGTGTGTGTGTGTGTGTGTGTGTGTGTGTGTGTATACGTATATACATATATATATATATATATATATATATAGGCAATGAAAACTGCCTTATTTGCCCTTTTCATAATGAAGGTAAAAGAAACTGTCTTCACAATTAAAGGACTCAGGTCATCATCATGCACTGAAGTCCTCTTAAGCTAATTCAGCACCCACAATTCATAAAACAGGATGCTTCTGTTACGAAAATGCAATAACAGGGGATAACAGGGAGTTTAAGCAGACACAATCAATGGAGCAGAAACAATGAGAAAAATAACATTCTTTCTTACCCTAATAATATGGGGTTAAAGGTTAGAAGCATAAGAAAATGACTAGCCCAGGTTTATTTAGGCAATTTTGCAGTCTGTCAATGCCTGAGACTAGTTTATTATCAAGGCAGTGTCCTAGAAAATAAGTGAGGTATATACTAACTTGCCTTTTTAAAAGTCCTTTATAATCTAAAGGGCAGTAATTCCAATGATTTCCTATGACAATTGCTCAATTTCTGTCCTGTTCAGGGCAAATAATGTAGCAACACGTATCTAAATCCCAAACTGTGGCTCAGCAAATGTAAAATATTTGTACTTGACGTGGTAAGGTTGCCCTCCTGTTAACAGTCCTTAACCTCTCCAGGCCATCTCCAAAAGAAGCGCGCCAGAGACCTTTCAAATTATTCTGTATTTCGGAGAAAGAGTTGGGCGGTTTAGAGCGCAGACCTGTCATTCTAGTATCTGAACAGGAGGGGCTTAGAATTGTGTGAGCCACACAAGTAACAACAGAGAGGCATTTATCAAACAGACTGATCTAGACTCTCCCTCCAAGGGACTCGCTTCTCAATGGCCAGGGATTTTAGGTTTCTCTTTTATTTCCCCCTGTGAGAAGTCGCAGCTTCCCTGAGATACTGCCCTATAGAGAATAGTCTCTTCCGATGCAAACTCCATTGATTTCTCTGCAGGAACAGAAAGAATGACACAAAGAGCTCCCCGCAGGGACGTTCACTTTTCAATTTTGCTAGATTCTGTCCGGATTAATTATCTATTTCATGTTGGGCATTCTTCTGGCATGAACTAGCAAACGCACAGTAAGAATGTGTCAGAAATATTCTCTGACAACAAAATGATTAGTTCTCTCTTCCCCTCCACATAACCAGAGGGAATTTTTTTTTTTAAAGGTCAGTTCCTTCCACTGTTCAGGAGAAATGGAGGTTAGAGTTCAAGGTAGTAAAGAAAAATAATAGGAATTCGATCAAAATAGCTTAAAATCCAACAAAAAAACACAAGAAACAAAAAACCAAAACCCAAATTGTTAAAAAAGCTGTTCAGCAGACACGAATCTGAAAGCAAGGCAAACGCAGTATCTTAGCAGCAAAAGTAAAATATCGCCCACCTACATTTTATTTTTTTATTATTTATTTATCTTAATGCTTATTTTTGAAAGACAGGCTGAGCGCGAGTAGGGGAGGGGCAGGGAGAGAAGGAGACACAGAATCCCCAAGCAGGCTCCAGGCTCTGATCTGTCAGCACAGAGCCCGAAGTTGGGCTCGAACTCACCAGCTGTGAGATCATGACCTGAGCTTAACTGACTGAGCCACCCAGGCGCCCCATCACCCACCTAAATTTTTAAAAGGGCTAAAGTGGGAGGGGGGGAGCGGCTGGGGCTCAGTCAGTTGACTATCAACTTTGACTTCAGTCATGATCTTGCAATTCGTGGGTTCAAGCCCCTGCATTGGGTTCTGTGCTGACAGCTAGGAGCCTGGAGACTGCTTGGGATTCTGTATCTCCCTCTCTCTCCGCCCCTCCCCCTGCTCATGCTCCCTGTCTCCCTCCCTCCCTCCCACCCACCCTCTCTTTCTCCCCCCAAAATAAAAATAAACTTTTAAAAGTTTTAAAACAAAAATAAATAAGGGCTAAAGGGATCAATATGGGTGTACTGTGTAGAGCTTGAGAAGTCATTTAGTGCCATTTCACATTGAAAAATCAACAACGTGCTACGCATCAAAAATAATTGATGGATTAAGCAGTCAGTACAGAGGCTCTAAAAACATTTTCCAGAACAATTTTAAGCAGCACACATGAAACGTTTGGGAATACCTATTGAGTTTAGTCCCCTTTACAATGATGGAGTTCCACGAAGACATCTGAGTAACCGACGCTGCCGTTACTGAAACACGACCGAACTACATGTTCACTGAAAATGATTCTTCTATCTTCCTCCACCCCCCTCTATGTATCCAGAGATTTGCGGATAATACAACTGACAAGTTCTTTGTCGATAACAATCGTGAACATCAGTCTTGCGTGCCTGAATTAAACAGATTCGTCTACAACTTCCTAAGAACAAGGAAGAAACATACCTCAGACCCCTTTCCGAAGAAACAACCAACCTCCTGTTTAATAAAAACTAAAGGCAGGGGCACCTGGATGGCTCAGTTGGTTAAGTGTCCAACTGCGTCTCAGGTCATGATCTTGCAGTCCATGGGTTCGAGCCCGCGTCGCGCTCTGCGCCGACAGCTCAGAGCCTGGAGCCTGCTTCAGATTCTGTGTCTCCCTCTCTCCCTGCCCCTCCCCAACTCACACCCTGTCTTTCTGTCTCTCTCAAAAATAAACAAACATATACAAAAATTTTTAAAAATAAAAAGGTAGAGACTCAACGTTACCCCACCCCAACCTCTTTTCAAACCTAATTTGTCCATTTGCATCAGAAATGTGAGCGCACTAAATAATAAAAAGATACAAAAAAAAAAACACAACACTTCTCACAGTGTGGTTTACAACATGAACAATCAAAACAAGAGAGTGAATAATTTGAGTATCCTACAACAGGAAATTTACTACGTTACAGCCACATGTTCATTCAATTCGATGTGAGAAGTAGACACATGACTTGGTGCCCACAGTGAACTACTACATGAAGAAACGGATTAAAAAAGAATATATAATACATCCCTTTAACATAGTATGATCTCTTTTTTGTTAGATACATATCACTGAGGTTTAGAGGTGATTTTTAAAATCGTTTCCTCAGTTACAACTTATTTATGACTTTCCTACTACGTACATATAATACCTGAGTATTATTTTAAAGGAAATACATAGCCATTTTATGGATTTGAGCCTTAATCATTTTTCCATAGTTAACATTAATATGATTCTTCCATTTCCCTATAGTTTACATAAAGAAAAAAAAAAACATCTGGGGCTCCTGGACAGCTCAGTCGCTTAAGCTTCCGACTTTGGCTCAGGTCATGGTCTCACCGTTCGTGAGTTCGAGCCCCACATCGGGCTCTCTGCTCAGCGCAGAGCCCACTTTGTATCCTCTGCCCCCCCCCATGCCCTTCCCCCGCCTTTTGAAGATAAATAAGCTTAAAAAAAAAAAAGATTTATTTTCCTATGACACCTAAAATTAGTGTGTTTTTAAAATGATATTTGGCTAAGTGATCATTCTTTGGTTGAAAACTAACATTCATGTTTCTTCTTTCCACACCCCTCAATTAACATTTTCCAGGGACACTTGAAAGCCTCCTATCTTCTTATCCTACAGAATGAAGCCAAACGTCTTCCACCACACGTGGGAAACCTAATATAATTCCAAACATTTTCTTAAACACCCTCGCTGCCAGGCATGATTATCGCTCCTCCTCCCGCAAAGCATAAGCCAGGAATTAACACCTATTCCCGCCACATCAGCTAAAAGTGTGGCTGGTGATAACTGTACAATCCATAAACACCTGCCAGGAAAATAATACTGCACAAAGCTGGAAAACTTCTGAGCGGACGGACTAGGGTCTCAAAGCTATTGACCCTATTGGCTATTATTTATAGCCAGTGGCACCTTCAGAGTTTAGATTTAACAGGCTGCAACGGGGATGAGCCTTGAAAACATTAAGCTGCGTGAAAGAAGCCAGTCACGAAACACCGCATATTATATGACCCCATGTATACAACACGGAAAGCAGGCAAACCTAGAGAGACTATCAGCCAACTCCAGGTTCGAACCTTGCCTCTGCCACTAACGGGCTGCATGAACTTCAGTTTCCTTATCTGCAAACTGAAGGACAGTATTGCTATTAAGTCAGGATTTGCCAGAGAAACAGAACCAGCAGGAGATGATGGATGGATGGATGGATGGACGGACGGACGGACAGGTGGACAGACAGGGAGAGAGACAGGAAACAACGTGCTGTCAAGCACGCTGCAGAACCAGGAAAGCTAGTGTTATAATTCAGTCCAAGTCCATGGGTCTGAGAACTAGGGAGCCAGTGGTATAAGTCTCAGAGTCCGAAGGCCCGAGCACCAGGAGCTCCCTCGTCCAAGCACGGAAGACAGCTGTCCCAGGTTAAGAAGAGAATTTGCCCTGGGGCGCCTGGGTGGCTCAGAGGGTTAAGCTTCTGATTTCCGCTCAGGTTATGCATCTCACAGTTTGTGAGTTCAAGGCCCTCATCGGGCTGACAGTGCAGAGCCTGCTTCAGATCCTCTTGTCTCCTCTCTGTGCGCCCCTCCTCCCTCCAAAATAAACAAACATTAAAAAACAAAAAAAAAGAACGAGAGAAAGAAAGAAAGAAAGAAAGAAAGAAAGAAAGAAAGAAAGAAAGAAAAAGAAAGAAAGAAAGAAAGAAAATTTTGCCCTTTCTTCACCTTTTTGGTCCACTCCCAGCCCTCCATGGGCTGGACACTGCCTCCTCACAGATCAGTGACGGAGGATCTCGGTTCTCAGTCTGATTCAAATGCTAATCTTTACCAGAAACACTCTCCCAGTTATCTGAGCATCCCATAGGTCAGTCAAGTTAACACATAAATTTAGTCATCACAGCATTAATACCAACCTCACAAGGTTACTAGGAAGATGTCTGTAAAAAGACATAAGAGTGGCTGTAAAAAGACCTGAGTGGCTCAGTGGGTTAAGTGTCCGACTTCGGCTCAGGTCATGATCTCGTGGTTTATGGGTTCGAGCCCTGCGTCAGGCTCTGTGCTGACAGCTCAGAGCCTGGAGCCTACTTCAGATTCTGTGTCTGCCTCTCTCTGACTCTCCCTCATTCATGTTCTTTCTCTGTCTCAAAAATAAATAAACATTAAAAAAAAATTTTTTTTAAATAATAAACATTTAAAAAAATTAAAAAAAAAAAAAGACGTAAGATAGTTCCTGGCGAGGCATAAGCGCTCAACTAATGTTCACTTTTGGCATCAGCATTAAGATTACGTTCTGCTTTTAACTTGGGTAGTTTTCCAAAGATGGACCAGACATTCGACCCCCATCCATTTTCAGCACTTGCGTGGCGACCACTCTGCTTCCGACTTTAACCAGCCCTCTTCTGGGTCTGACGGGGATGGGAACACAGGGGGTTCGTGTGGCCTCGGCTTCGTCCACCTGAGCTGGCTGTGCGTACCATCACACTCCCATCGTACTGTTTGGACAATGCTCCCAGGCAAAGAAGAAGTAACGGTACTTCAAAAGCTCTCCTTTCTCCTTCACGCTCTTTTCCCCTCGCTCTTTCATAGCGGACGTCTGGCTGCTAGAGTCGGGGGCTGAAGCTAACACAGTCCCATGAGAGGAAAAGAGGAACCTCAGCAAGCTGACTGCGTCCACCGAGGTTGGCTTTACCTTTCCGATGACTCTATGCAGCCTAACCTCCAGGCTGGGGGCAGAAGGCAGGGCTGGGCGGAGCCTCCCTGGGAGAGTGTGTATGCATTTCTCCGCAGTGGCTGCTGAGTTTCAATCCTCAGAAACCTGGTGCAACCACAGATATCTAGATGCGGTACATGGGGCTGTGAGGAGAGCACCCAACACAATCACTGAACGGCCACATCCTCGCCTGGTGTCCCAGTAGGTAACCCAGACGTGTCTACATGAGTGTAGAAGGTTTCGAGGCCTTCACATTACTCCTTACCACAACTTCCCACCCTAGGCTACGAGAAAGTAAATGTCAACGTAAAGCTTTTCTTGCAGTAAAAATAATAATAATACTAATGTGTTAGATTTCCTTGTGTTTCCTCATTTGCTACAAGGTGTCATATCCTTTATTCTCAGCTGTCACCAAATCCTCAGTAATGCCTATTAACCCACGTTAGCAGATGTAAAAGGCTCACTTTGATATGTAAGAATAAAGAATTAAGTTACAATGGTCAATCGTGTTTTCCAAAATAAATGAAGACATGTATGAAAACTTCGTATCCTGTGCAGAAAAAAGTATAGGTAAATCAACACTCCCACTTAATGCAGGTAGGAGTTCAAAAGGGAGAAATATTTATGGATGGTCATTTATACCCTTGGGTCAGCGATTCCATTTGTAAAAACTTATTCTAAGGACTTTAAACACTAGAGATATGTACTAAGGTTTAGATCTAAGGACAATCATCATAGCCCTCTAGATGATAGTAAAAAGTGAGAAACAAACAAAATACCCATCAATAAAAGGTTGGAAAAGTGTCATACATGCAATGTACAATGAAATACTATTTAGCCACTAACATTTATATACATGGGGTGCCCGGGTGGTTCAGTCAGCTAAGCATCTGACTCTTGATTTTGGCTCAGGTCATGATCTCACAGTTCATGGGTTCGAGCCCCACATCGGGCTCTGTGCTGACAACGTGGGGCCTGCTTGGGATTCTCTCTCTCCCCTTTGCTCCCTCATG
The DNA here is from genome assembly GCF_027475565.1 of Acinonyx jubatus. Lineage (NCBI taxonomy): Eukaryota > Metazoa > Chordata > Mammalia > Carnivora > Felidae > Acinonyx > Acinonyx jubatus. The sequence goes on from NC_069391.1 coordinate 48,345,638, forward strand.
CTCTTGCGCATGCTCTCTCTCTCTCAAAATAAATAAACATAAAATAAAATAAAATAAAATAAACATAAAATAAAATAAAATAAAATAGTGTATACATATTGCCAGAAAGAGATGTATGCAATATATTCAGAGGAAAAAAATCAGATCATATTAAACAGTATGCTCAATACACTCTCATTTTTAAAAATATCTATAGATATACAACCCATCTAGAAAGAAAAAGGTGCAAAATTATATAGCAAATTGTTTACATTAGATTTATCTCTGGATAGTGACATCATATGCATTTTTTGGTTACACATTTTATGTATCCATATTTTCTGATTAAAAAAAATTTTTTTTTAAGATTTCTTTATTTTTGAGAGAGAGAGAAAGAGAGACAGAGTGCAAGCAGGGAAGGGGCAGAGAGAGGGAGACACAGAATCTGAAGCAGGTTCCAGGCTCTGAGCTGGCAGCACAGAGCCCAATGGGGGGCTCGAACTCATGAACCGTGAGATCATGACCTGAGGCGAAGTCAGATGCCTAACTAACTGAGCCACCCAGGCGCCCCCATATTTTCTGATTTTTGAATAAACATGCCATGCAATAAAAAAAATACTTTAAAACCTCAATATACATATTTCAAAAAGTAAAAATTCGTGGAGAGAGTGGAATATAAAATGTGAAATCATAAACTTTCCTGGACAATTAGAATGTCTCACAAACGAACTGGCACCAAATCTACTAGGCCAACTCCTCTGTTCACAACTAGGACTAGAAAGAAATACAGAGAGCTTATTACATCCCCAAAGTAGCTCACAGGAACACAACCATGGAAACCAATATTCACAGCAAGTTATCACGTTCAAATATAGAGGGATGCTTTGGGACAAGGAGAGAAGAAGCCGAGGGGTAAAGAAATTTCATAAAGGAGGAACAGAAACCCATCATTTAACTTCACGATGAACCGGGAAAGGCCTCACTAACAACAACAAAAGTTTTACTAGCATTCTTAGGTTACCTCAAATTCACTCAGCTTGTTCCAAAGCAATGTATAGTCCTGCTTTGTAGAATTCATCACAACTGCAAACAGGAGGTGGACCACGAATGGTTAAACTGCCCGTGTGCTCGGGGGCCCCCGACCTAAGAGGAGAGTTTCCTGAGGGTATGAACTAGGTCTGTCCTTTACATCATTCTGTCTCTAGCATCTAACAGTGCCTTGTGCACAGTAGGCACACAAATTTTAGTTGAATAAACAAACATGAATGAATGAATAGAAACAAAAACAGGGTATCCTTTCCTCCACAGGGCTGGCTCAGAAAGCAAACTGTCTTGCTTGGCTCAAGGATGTATGTCACTTGTAACCAGAATCAAGTCCCTCTTTAACACTGTTCTGCAACTGCTGACTCTAAACCCTAGCCACTTCTAAGTGGTTCTTGAGTTTTCTATGGCTAAAAGGAAATGCTCTTGCTTGCTAAATCTCTAAGCCATTCTCCTTCAGCCTTTTTATTTATCAAGTGGCAGTTGGCTACGTCTTCCCCGCCTTTGGGGTAGGAGGGGACAAGGGGGTAGGGATGGGAAGATGAGTGAGAAGAATTGATTACGTTATAGGACAAAATACAGAATAAAAGGCAAGGAATTACCCTTGCATTTAAATCCCAACTCTGCCCTGTGGATCCATATGCCCTTGCAAAAATTACTTATACTCATGGGTCTTAGCTCCTTCACATATAAAATAAGGACAAGACCACCAACCTCACGGAGACGGTGTAATAATGAAATGAAATAAAGTGTGTTACCCTTAGTGCTGTGCCTTGACCGCAACAGGCACTCAATAAATGGCACAGTTGTTTTCTTTGTCTTTGTGGTTATTACATAATGCTATTTGCTCCTAAATTACTCATTTAAAGGCAATTCCTCTAAGTGAATGCTATATCCCAGTTTCTTTAAGTCAAGTCCTTGTTCTTGCAACGCATTTCCAAAAACCACATATAACAAAAAACCTGAGAAAAGGGATCGTCCTTAACAGACCTCTTCATAAAGATGGCGTGTGATGGCACCTTTGAAAGACATCTTAGTATATGTTACACTGGAGCAACCTCTAATCCAGTGCCCTATAGACATGCCTGTTTGTATATCTCTACTGGTTAAAAAAAAAAAAAAAAAAAGAGAAATAGAAAGAAAAAGAAAAATTAGCATACCAGCATATATGCACATTTATTCACATGTTATATACATGAACTCTAAGAAGGAAAATATTAGGCAAAGTTAATTTGAAACAGTTGTTCTTAATAAAAGAAAAATGTAGGGCCGCCCGGGTGGCTCAGTCAGTTAAGCATCTGACTTCGGCTCAGGTCATGATCTCATGGCTCGTGAGTTCGAGCCCTGTCTCAGGCTCTGTGCTGACAGCTCAGAACCTGGAGCCTGCTTTGGATTCTGTGTCTCCCTCCTTCTCTGCCCCTCCCCTGCACATGCCCTTTCTCTCTCTCTCTTTCTTTCTCTCTCTCTCAAAACTAAATAAGCATTAGAAAAAAATGTAAAACATCTTTAAGTTCAATGAATTTGAACCTCTATGTAATACAGATTTTTTTCAGAGACACTTCCAATCTCCGTACAAAATACTGTAAGTAACTCAGGAAACAACAGATGTTAGCAAGGATGTGAATTCAATTTATCTCTGGAGAGTGACATCATCCTCTTGTGCACTGTTGGTGGGAATGCAAACTGGTATAGCCACTCTGGAAAACAGTGTGGAAGTTCCTCAAAAAATTAAAAATAGAATTACCCTACAACTCAGCAATTGCACTACTAGGAATTTATCCAAAGGATACAAAAATGCAGATTAGAAGGGGCACATACACCCCAATGTTTATAGCAGTGCTATCAACAATAGCCAAATTATGGAAAGAGCCCAAATTTCCATCAACTAGTGAATAGACGAAGAAGATGTGGTATATATATATATATATATATATATATATATATATATACATACACACATACATACACACACACATACACACAATGGAATACTATTCAGTGATGAAAAAGAAAGAAGTCTTGCCATTTGCAACAATGTGCATCGAAGTGGAAGGTATTATGCTAAGAGAAATAAGTCAGAGAAAGATATAATATGATTTCACTCATATGTGGAATCTGAGAAACTTAACAGATAATCATAGGGGAAGGGAAGGAAAAATAAGATAAAAACAGGGAGGCAAACCATAAGAAACAATTAAATACAGAAAACAAACTGAGGGTTGATGGGAGTGGATTCGTGGTGGGTGGGAGATGGGGAAAATGCGTGATGGGCATTGAGGAGGGCACTGCTGGGATGAGCACTGGGTGTTGTATGTAAGTGATGAATCACAAGAATCTACTTTTTTTTTTTTAACGTTTATTTATTTTTGAGACAGAGACAGAGCATGAACAGGGGAGGGTCAGAGAGAGGGAGACACAGAATCCGAAACAGGCTCCAGGCTCTGAGCTGTCAGCACAGAGCCCAATGCGGGGCTCAAACTCACAGACCGTGAGATCATGACCTGAGCCGAAGTCGGACGCTCAACCGACTGAGCCACCCAGGCGCCCCCACAAGAATCTACTCTTGAACTATACTGTATGTTAGCTAATTTGACAATTAAAAAACAAAACAACTTTTCCAAAGCAGAAAAAAAAATACTGTAAATAATATTATCTGCCAGCAAGCACATGAAAAAACAACACCATTAAATCACTAGGAAACTACAATCAAAACTACAGTGAGATACTTCATATCCAATAGAATGACTACAATAAAAAAAGACGATTAACAAATGTCGATGAGGATATGGAAAAATGGAAGCTCTCATACATTGCTGAGAAGAATGCAAAATGGTGCAACCACTTGGGAGAACACTTTGGCAGTTCCATGAAAAATTAAAAAGAGTAAGCATATGACCCAGAAATCCCATTCCAAAGTATCCATCCAGAGAACGGAAAACGTAAGTCCATGCAAAAACCTGTGTACAAATCTTCAAAGCCGTATTCAAAATAGCCACAAAGTAGAAATAATGCAAATGTCCATCCTTTGATGAATGGATGAATAAAGTTTGCTGTAGCCATGCAGTGGAATATTACTCAGCCACAAAAAGGAGTGAAGTTTTGGTTATGCTTGAAATGTTGTGCTTGAAAATGTTGTGCTAGGTGAAAGAGGCCAGACACAAAAGGTTCTATATTGCATGATTCCACTTACAAGAAAAGTCCAGACTAGGCAAGTCTGTAAAGAAACAAAGTGGTTGCCAGGGACTGTGCTTTTCCCACAGGCAATTGAGAGTGACTACTAATTGGCACAGTTTCTTTGAGAGATTGTACTCATTTCCTGTGGCTGCTGTAACGAATCACCACAAATTTAGCGGCCTAAAATGACAGAAACGTATTATCTTACCGTTCTGAAAGCCAGAGCTCAAAGAAGTCTGACAAAGCTAAAAATCAAGCCATTGATTTCCTTCCTTCTGGGGCTTCTGGAGGAGAAGCTATTTCCTTGCCTGTTCTAGTTTCTGGAAGCTGCCTGTATTCCTTGGATCGGGATGTCCTCGTCATATCACATTACCTTTGGTCCCTCTGCTTCACATCACATTCTTTCTCCTTGTCTCCTTCTTACAGGGACAGGTGTGGTTAAATTTAAGGCACCACCCAGATAATCTGGCATAATCTACCCATCTCAAGATCCTTAACTTATTAATCAGATATTCAGAGTCCTCTTTATTACACAAGGTTATAGTCATAGGTTCCAGAGATTAGGACCTGAATATCTTTGGAGGCCATTATGCAGCCTACCACAGGAATGATTTTGAAATGTTCTAGAGTATGGTAATGGCAGTCGATGCACAACTTTGTGAATATACTAAAAATCGCTGAATTATACACCTTAACGGTCAACTTTATGGATGTGGATTGTATCTCAATAAGGCTGTTATTTCATTTATTTCCTTAAAAAGACACTGTTGTCAGAAAATGATAGCAATTAAATTGTTTAAAAAAAAAGACAAATGACTTGTGTGTAGTTGTGCTTAGGCATTACAAAGGGAATAAAGAAATTCCATAAAGTCATGGTTAACAGTGCTTCAGATAAACTTTTCAACAACCCAGACCCAGAATCATCATGTCCAATAAAATAACACAACTACATATATATACATACATACGTGTATGTATATATGTATGTATATACATGTATATATATACACACACACACATATATAGGACATGTATATATATGTGCGTAGATGTGTAAATATACGTCCTATATATATATACACACACACGTATATATACATATGTGTGTATATGTATATATATATATATATATATATATATATATATAGGACATATATATATACATATACACACATATATATATACACATATGTGTGTATATGTATATATATAGAACATATATATACACATATACACACATATGTATAGTATATACACACACATTCCACACACATATAAATATATGCAAAATGACTACATACATTTGTATATATGTATGCATGTATGCATATATATCTCCTATAAATTCACTTAGCTGATATGCATAAACTGTAATGGACTGCCATATTGTAACAGAGGAGAGATGATGCTACTCTGTGATGATGAAGCCATTCTTCATTGTGGAACTCTCCCTCTTCCTTTAGAATACCTGGCTACTTTAGGTGACACATGGTCATCTGATGAGAAGTATAAGAAACCCATTAATCTACATATTAAATATTATTAAAGCTCACTTTCTCTTTTTGAGATAAAAGATAAATAAGAAACATTCTAGTATCTTCTTCCTATACCTCACGGGTAGGCTTGCACGCAATCCACTTGAGAGTTTGCTGCTCTTGCCACTGGTCCCAAACATCACTGCACGTCATCGCACTGGGGAAGTCATTAAAAACCAACCAACCAACCAACCAAACAAAAAACAGCTTTCGCTTCATCTCTAGAGATTCTGATTTAGTAGCTCAGACTTCCCACAAACTTTTGAAAACTCTACATACTAAAAACTATCACCACTCATTTTTCTGTGAAGTCCTTAACTTTCATAAAGTAGCTAAGCCAAACAAGTGCAAGCGAAGGAAATATACCCCAACTGAAGTTTTAAGTATAATATAATGAAACAAGGTCAATGATACTCTTTTATTTGACCTGTATTTCGACCATGTCAAACCAAAGTCATTTCATGTCAATTTGCTTAAGTAAGTTACTTTGTCAAATGACCACTTACGTAAGTAGAGGCAATGTGGCATGGCTCTGAAGCAGAAAGAATGGTACCCCTGAGACTATCTTATCCATTCATGCTGAATTAGAACCTAGGTCAATACATTCCAACTTGCTATCGTGAGAAAAATTAAGCCAAGCTTTTCATAACGGTCAAAAGCCAGACCACGTGACTTGTAGTACAAACTCATGGAAATCATAAAAGTAATATATACTCAAAACACGAAAAAAAGCTTTAGAATGACATCCAACTAACAGTACCACCCACAAACGAACAAATCTTTTACTGTAAAGAGTCTCCCAAACTTAAAACTAAAGAATTACAACAGAATGCATATATTACCTCTTCTAAATACAACTTCCAGAATTGCAGGCGTGTTAGAGACGTATGGAGTAATTCTGTACCATTGTGGAGACTTATCAAATTCTGACTGTCGTAATTCCAAATATTTCCTAAGCAAGTTAACCACCTTTCACCAATACGTGATTTTAGTCATCCAATCAAGGTGAAGTCTAATACGGAACCGGTGTTTCCAGAAATGAGCCTCTTGGCGATATGTTATCTTAGGCAATGAGAGGGTGAGATACTTCTGTTTTTATCCGTATGTTTACATGGCACAGAGATGAGTTTAAGCACCACAGATAATAATCCCATTTTTGATCAAAGTTTAATTCTGGGTCACTTAAGGGTAACACTGAATAAAATCTTTTTCAAAACAAACCTTTTAAGTTCTTGGAAGGCACCCAAATGATGCTTTCAGTAAGATCTCAAACATCCATAAAGCCTTTCAGACATTAACGCTATTTGATCTACTACCCTGATTCAGTAATTCCCTCTCTACACCCCATGTCCCCATTTACCCCCCAAAGGAAAACTCACCCCTTGTATAAGCTTAAACCAATATATTTTACTCATTGGAATGGTGGAATGGTACCCAGCCAGCATCATTTTAGTCACATCATTATTTCCAGCTCAGTGGCATTTATTCAGATGAGCACAATTCGCAACCACTGAGCCCAGCTCTTCTGATGTTAACTGGCATCACTGAAACCCTCCCAGTGTCCAACTTGTTTGATCTTTTAAAGAATGCCCTGGGTTTGTGACCGAGAGCCGGAAACTCACGGCTGGATACCCCGAACAGCGTTCATGTTCAGTCACAGACTACTCACATCAGTTAATAATCCTCAGAGACCATGATTCCAGTACGAGAGAGAAAACTTTTCACACCCAAATTCTTTACGCACAAAAATAAACAGAAAATTGGATTAGGATAATGTAGAGGGGGGCCAGGGGAGCTCCTAAATGTGGTAACTTCCTTCAGACGTTGAAATCACAAGTTTTTCAAAGTATTTTTAGAAGATCATAGCATTAAAGGGCAGACAGCAGAGGAAAGGGGGCTGAAGTATAAAAGCAAAAACAAGGGAGGTGGGTGGGGCCCTGGGAGAACTGGGTGATGGGGACTAAAGGGAACACTTCTGAGGAGCCCTGAGTCTGCACAGAACCGTTGAATCATTATATTGTACACCCGAAACTAATAGAACACTGTATGTTCACTACGCTGGGATTACAATAAAAACTTAATAAAAAAAAAAAAAAAAAGGAAAAGAAAAACAGGATGTTAAAGTCCAAGACCTCAAATTTCAATTTTCCTTATTATAAGTTTTGATATAGTGCTCAATGTGAAATGATCTCCAAATACTTCTTAAAAGCAAAAAAGAGAGAGAGAGAGAAAGAATAGTGGGAAGCTTAAGTCTTTTCTAGTTAAAGAAAAAAACGCCAATATTTTTATTCCCCCCCCCCCATTTCACACATCCGTGGGTGCCGAATAGTATTCCACCGTACAAAAATATAAATAAATAACACAGTTAAATTTTTATTTTGAAAATGAAAAACCATACTGAAAAATCTACTTACGGGGTGACCAAGTAAATGTTATAATATCCCACAAATGTTTAATAAAAGGCAAGTTCCTGCTGTCCTTTTAAAGTTAAAAATAAGGCCAAACTACAACCACAAGTGCAAAGGGTCATTGTGCAGGATATAAAAAGCTCAGCATGGAAATAGATTCAACAAATGTACAAAAAGCGTTTTCATGCCCAGAAAGAACTGAAGGCATCAAAAAACATGCCCCAACTACAAACAACGCAGAGCTCGGTTCAAAAAGACCAGCAAATTCCTTCCCTAATGCACGGCAAATTAAACTTAATCAAATCCTCTGCAAGGTTGAACAGGCAATCCACCTTTAAATGTCCCCACAAACAAAACGTAAGAACAACAAAAGCGGTTCCAGGGTATAATAAATACTGAATCCACAGTAGGCGACAGAATCCTTACTGTACACAGCTGAGAAAACCTGCCGTGGGACAATGGATCACATTTCCATATTAAATTATATTTATCACGCTGAAAAATGCTTCAACAAAATACAGGATTTCTATTGGCCACTTCTGTACCACACTCACTCCCTAAAACCTTTCAAACCTGCTGAGTCCCATTGAAAATCGTTCCCACCCCATGGTGCTCCGAAGGAGCCGTTAGACAAAGAGCTGGGATGATGAGAGAGGGCAGGACAACTACCTTCCCCCGTGATTTCAGAAAATAAATCAATAAAAGAGGATAGAATAGCCAAAACATAACCTTGGCATAGGGTATTTCCGGGAAAATCACTGCTGTGACAAATGGCCTGAAGTGAACTCTTCCAGCGGTCAAGAATCCCCAGGAAAGGCCCCTCCCCTCCTTATCTATTGCTGAATTGTACAATACTCCGCTTTGAAAATACGACACCCTCTTGGAGCTGGGCGAGATGAAAGAGCTTTTCTTCATGATCCTGCAACGCCTATTAATTTTTGCTACAACAGACTCACAGCTGATTAAGAAAACAGAGGGCTAGCACTGCCTCACATTCCCATCTCAAGACTCGAGAGAGAAAATGTTAAAAGTGAAGGAGTCCTCCTTTTCAGGACAATGTATTGATTTTCATTGCCGCACACACTGTAGCAGTTGCCCCCCCCCCCCCCCCCCCCGCTCCCCAACTGCAGGCAATTTGTTTAGACTGGAAGTTATTTTCCTCTTTGAAACAGCGGCAATGCTAGGAGATTCCGATGCACGTACTGGATTATCTTCCAAAAATATTATGACTTATTCACCACCTCGCCGAGCACAGGTTTAGAAATCAGTGGCTTATGTCACAAAACAAACTGTCCCAAAGTATAACTCACACTTGTATCACAACTGGGAAAGCAACATGATCGAATGGGAAATGCACAAGACTTACAGTCAAACCGCATTCAAATCTCCATGTTACCACCCATTTCTGTGTCAATTTAGACGCTACTTAGACTCTCTACCCTCATCAGCAAATATCACCTATAGTATAAGGTTATTACGGAGTTTAATAATGGATGTCAAATGCCATTTATGGTAACTAGCATTAAAAAATATAGCTTTTATAGCTTTGTTTTATTAAAGTATAACATACTACAAAAAGTACAGACCTTAATTGTAGAATTCAATGAACTCTGGCAGATGTATACAGTTAAAACCACCGCCCCAATCAAGATGGACAGACCATGGAAATAGAATGTGAACCACATATTCAATTTTAAATCTCCGAGGAACCACAGGAGACAGATGAAATTAACTTGAATATATTTTATTTAACCCAATATACCCCAAATATTATCATTTCAATATACACTGATTTTTAAAATATTAGCAATGTGGTATTTTTTTTTCATAAGGCTTCGATGGGCCGTGTATTTTACATTTACAGCATATCATAATCTGAATGAGGCATATTTCAAGGGCTTACTAGTCATATGTAGCTAATAGCTACCGTATTACCAGTGCGGATATGAACTACAGTCCAGGAATGTCCTTAGTCCCCTTTCTCTATCCTCCACTTCCCCACCCCAAATCAACCACTGTGCTGACTTCTGTCCCCATAGAATAATTTTGCTTATTCTTGAATTTCATAAAAATGCAACGTGACTGGCTTTGTGACTGGCTTCTTTCACCGAACATGTTCTCAAGATTCATCCGTGTTGTCCCAAGAAGCAGGGTACATTCCTTTTTATTACTGCATAGCATCGCACTGTACAAATATGTCACAATCTGTTCACCCGTCGACCAGCTGATGACCATTTGGGTTGTTTCCAAATACATTACCATTAATAAACCTGAAATGAACATTCTTGTACAGTGGAAATGCTGGATCATAAAGTAGGTTTATGTTCATCTTTACCAAAAAACTGCTGAATACTCTTCCTCAGTGGTTGCATCATTTTATATTCCTGACAACAACGTAGGAGATACTCACACCTTCTCTAATATCGGGTATTGTCAGTCTTTTTAATCTTAGTGATTGCAGTGGGGTATATGTTTCCAGATGACCAACAAGGTTGACCTTTTTCCATGGTGACCAGCCGATCATAGTGGTTTGGACAGATGAAAGGAGAGTTGTTACAAAGACAAACTGAGATCGCTTATATGAAATTACTTGTAATATGAAAATAAGGGACACCCTTGGGGTGCCTGGGTGGCTCAGTCGGCTGGGCGTCCGACTTCGGCTCAGGTCACAATCTCACAGTTCGTGGCTTCGAGTCCCGAGTCGGGCTCTGTGCTGACAGCTCGGAGCCTGGAGCCTGCTTTGGATTCTGTGTCTCCCTCTCTCTCTGTTCTTCCCCTGCTTGCACTCTGTCTTTCTCTCTCAAAAATAAATAAAGATTCAAAAAAATTAAAATAAAATAAAATAAAATAAAATAAAATAAAATAAAATAAAATAAAATAAGGGACATCCTTGCAAGGACTACCTGAGTCAGGCAGGTCATGTAAATCCAGAAGCCAAGGAACAGTAGCAAATTAGAGCACATGCTCATCTAAAGGAAGTTGCTACGTGCTACTTAGCACCAAGTGGTCATTGCCATGTGGTAAAGCAGGCCAGGTACTTCAAGATGTTCCTGTATTATCAAGAAAGAGTAGATAGCCGTCTTTTTCTTTTTCTTTTTCAAGATTTTTCTTTTTAATGTTTATTTATTCTTGACACAGAGACAGAGAGACAGGCATGAGTGGGGGAGGGGCAGAGAGAGAGGGAGACACAGAATCCGAAGCAGGCTCCAGGCTCTGAGTGGTCGGCACAGAGCCCGACACGGGGCTCGAACTCACAGATCGTGAGATCATGACCTGAGCCGAAGTCGGACGCTCAACCGACTGAGCCACCCAGGTGCCCCTCTTTTTCAAGATTTTATTTTTAAGTAATCTTCACACCCAACATGGGGTTTGAACTCACGACCCAGAGATGTAGAGCTACACGTTCCACCGACTGAGCCAGCCAGGTGCTTCTCTTTTTCATTAACATTAGAATTTAAGATATTAATCCCAGGATAATCAAACAAAAGAGGCCCTAAGTTTTCAAGCTCTAATTTATAGAAATGTTGGTTTTTATGAAGACAAACATCCTTAGTATGGTAAACATTACACCATTCAGGATTGTTATTAATTACTGGTCAAACAGTAATTAAAGGACACCTAGTGAGACAAGGGTTGGCAATGTCCCAAAAGCAGATGACAAAATCATTTTGAGCAGCAAGGCAACAATGCCCCAAAGAAAGTTCAAAAGAAACAACTGGCCAGGGCGGCCCTTCTTTCCTAGCAACGCTCCTCTGTGACCAAATGTTCTTATGTTCTCATTCTTAAAGGACTATCCACATCATGTGCATTTTTGAAGAATGTAGGTAACAGCTAATAATGCTCCAGTGGCCATGGCTACCTAGAAGTCTCTGCATTATTTGGGGAGAAGAGAAGAAAGATGTTGGTAAAACAGTACAGCTTCTTTGGAAAACAGTCTGGCCATCACTCACCCGGTTCAACATAGAGTTATATGATCCAGCAAATGCACTCTTAGATAGACAGCCAAGAAAAATGAAACATATGTCCACACAAGACCATGCATATGAATGTTCATAGCAACATGATTCATAATAGCCAAAAAAATGGGAAAAACCCAAATGTCCACCCCCTAATGAATGGATAAATAAATCGTGGTATTACCCAGCTATAAAAAATATTGTAGGGGTGTCTACAGTCAGTTCATTAAGCATCCCACTCTTGATTTCAGCTCAGGTCATCATCTCATAGTTCATGAGATCAAACCCCATGTCGGGCTCTGTGCTGACAGCATGGAGCCTGCTGGGGATTCTCTCTTTCTCTTTCTTTCTATGTCTCTCTCTGCCCCTCCCCTGCTCATGTTCTCTCTCTCTCTCTCTCAAAATAAGTAAACATTTTTTAACATTGCAAAACAAATAATATATTGATACATGCCACAGCATAGATGAACCTTGAAAGCATTATGCTAATGAAAAGCCAGTGACAAAAGGCCACCTATTATATGGCACCTTTTATATGAAATGTCAAGAAAAGGGAAATTTATAGAGACAGAGATATGGAGATATGTGTACTGAACACAGTGTTCTCTCCTCCTAGACTGTGACTAGGAGGCCCAAAATGGCTCATAAATCTTTATACCCAGAGAGCCTTGAACATCCTGGCTTAAATTGTCAATATTTTTATTTTAAGGTTAAAGCTTTTTGTTTTCTGCCTAAGGAATCCTTGCCTAAAGTTTTCTGTGGTGGCCACAGGGTTTGAGGGGGAAGCCACACCATGACCTCTTCCCTTTCTCTCCTCCCTTCTACTTGAACTTCTTCTGGAAAAGGCAGCAAACTGCATGAGATTAGGAGACGAATGGACCCCTTTTATAACTACAACCCATAAATCTATAAAGTAAAACAAGGACTGTTTTGTTTTATATATATATGGGCCACCTGGGTGGCTCAGGTGGTTAAGCGTCCCACTTCAGCTCAGGTCATGATCTCACTGTTGGTGAGTTCACGCCCCACGTCTGGCTCTATGCTGACAGCTCAGAGCCTACTTTGGTTTCTCTGTCTCCCTCTCCCTCTGCTTTGTGCTCTCTCTCTCTCTCTCAAAAATAAATGTTTAAAAATATATACATCAAAGCCAAAAAATGCTGAAGTTTGGATTTAATATGATCTCAACAAGATGAATTTCAAAAGCACTCATAACAATACACAAATGATATAAAACTAAAACTAAAATATACTTAACTCTTCATAACGTCTACTTAAACATCTATATTGAATTAAATCACCACTCTGCCTCCTTTATTAATAATTCTCCAAAGCCCTAAAGCTAAATGTACATAGGCAAACTCACTACGGGGAAACAATGTAGATTTTTCGTCTCCTTAATGACAACTTGTCATTTTAGGACATAAGGGATTATGGGCTCCTGGTAGCAAGCAGAATGTTCATGACGAAAGAAATGCTACGCTGAAGTTAATGAGGTAGTGACACAACTGAACTGTTCTCCCTGGTAACAAATAATACTGGCAGAAACTTGGGTACAAATTGCAACACTCTTCCTCTTTCTCATGCCCAGGTAAACATGGAAAGTTACTACAACAATAAGTGAACTATTTAATAAGATCATAAAAATATCCTTAAAATTCTAAAATATTTATTCTAAGAACATAATCCAAAAGAAAGTTAAAACTTTACCTCTGTCATGACTTCCTAGACTATTAACTACAAAGCGGGGAAAGTGGGAAGCAACTAAAAACCCAATCAAAAATGAATCATTTGATTACTGATGATACTTTTGCTCAATGGGATTAAGTCATTACAATATGTAGCAACATCGAAAATATTCCTAGCCATGGGGCGCCTGGGTGGCTCAGCCAGTTCAGTGTCTGACTCTTGATTTTGGCTCAGGTCATGATCTCATGGTTGTGACACTGAGCCCCACATAGAGTTCTGTGCTAGGCATGAACCCTGCTTAAGATTCTCTCTCCCTCCCCCTGGCCCTCTCACCTCATGAGCACTTGTGCTCTCTCTCTAAAAAAAAAAAAAAAAAAAAACAGTAAAATGTAGAGAAGGTAGAAAAAATATATTTGTAAAGAAAATACAATGGAAAGGAATACGAACAAAATGAAAACGCTTTTGTGACAAGTTTTTCATTTTTTCATTATTCAAAGTAAATGTGATGCTCTAAAAACCAAATGTCTACAGAGTGATATAAAAACACTGCAGCGCATCTTTCAAGCTTATCATCTAATTTTTAATCAGTAAAAACACTACAATTTATCTCAAAATATCTTTTTCATTAGGATCTTTAGGCAAAGCCTAAGTTATGTAAAAATCTCGTGCAGTAAACCAATCACAAAGGAAACGGAGAAGACGTGTGGGAAATGAGTACAAATATCACACTCATAAAAAGATTTCTTGAATAATATCACACCATAACAAGGTCAACTGAACACAAACATGACTAATAAAAACACATAGTGGTAGTTTGTGAATTATCTCTCAACAAAGCTAGGGGTTTTTTTTAAAGGTGATTAAGATGTAGACTTTGAATTCAGACAGATCTGGGGGCGCCTGGGTGGCTTAGTAGGTTAAATACCAGACTTCAGCTCAGGTCATGACCTCACAGTTTGTGGGTTTGAGCCCCGCATCGGGCTCTGCTGATGGCTCACAGCCTGGAGCCTGCTTCGGATTCTGCGTCTCCCTCTCTCTCTCTGCCCCTCCCCCACTTGTGCTCTGTCTCTCTCAAAAATAAATAAACATTCAAAAAATTTTAAATTAAAACAAATGAATTCAGACAGATCTGGGTTTGAATCTTGGCTCTATCAAGCGTTAACTTAATGACCTCTGGCAATTAATTTAACCACTGTCAGCCTCCCAGAAGAAAACAGTACCTTGCACTCAGAAGGCTTTTTTTTTTTTTGAGTAAGATTAAATGAGATAATAAATAGAATGTAGTATATAACGGTTACTATACAGAAAACACTCAGTAAATCAGTCTATGTTTACTAATACTATTATTAAAACATCTCTGATAGTTGTACATAAACCAAAATGAAAACATTCTGCTAATTTCATTAAAAACAAAGAAAACGTAATATGTAGACAGAGCAGTAAAATGGAACATATGGGTCTTCCTCTAATGTTTCATATGGTTTGATAAGCTCCCTTTGTAGCAAAAGGTCCATAAAAAAGCTCGTGATTTCCCAGTCTCCTTTACTTTGAAGCACAAGAACATTTACTAATCATTCCTATAGGAACAAAATGCAACTTGGCTGACAAGGCAAGTTAAATGCTATAAAGAAGAAAATAGTCGGGGCGCCTGGGTGGCGCAGTCGGTTAAGCGTCCGACTTCAGCTCAGGTCACGATCTCGCGGTCCGTGAGTTCGAGCCCCGCGTCAGGCTCTGGGCTGATGGCTCAGAGCCTGGAGCCTGTTTCCGATTCTGTGTCTCCCTCTCTCTCTGCCCCTCCCCCGTTCATGCTCTGTCTCTCTCTGTCCCAAAAATAAATAAACGTTGACAAAAAAAAAAAAAGAAAATAGTCAAAGGATCAGAATAGACATTTCTCCAACAAGACATATAAGTGGCCAAGAAACATAAGAAAAGCTTAGTATCATCCGACAAATGCAAATCAAAGCCTTAAACGAGATCCCACTTCGCATGCACTAGGATGGCTACAGTTAGAAAAAAGGAAAAAGGGGTGGTGCCTGGGTGGCTCAGTCACTTGAGCATCTGACTTCAGCTCAGGTCATGATCTCACAGTTCAGGAGCTCAAGCTCCACATCAGGCTCTCTGCTGTCAGAGTGAAGCCAGCTTCAGATCCTCTGTCCCCCCTCTCTCTCTGCCCCTCTCCCACTTGCATGCATGCACGTAAGCGTGCTCTCTCTGAAAAACAAACATTAAAGAAACGAAAGAAAGAAAAAAAGGGGGAAAAAAGGCAGCTAAGAAGAAGTGTTGCCGAGGAAGCAGCGAAATTAGAACCTTCATACACTGCTGGTGGGAATGCAACATGGCACAGCCATTTTGGAAAACAGTCTGGCAGTTTCTTAAACAGTTAAACATAGAGTGAGCATGGGACCCAGCACTTCCATTCTTGGGTGTGTACCTCGCCAACAGGAACACATAGGTCTATGCCAAAATCTGTACACGAATGTTCACGGCAGCGTTATTCATAGACCAAAAAAAAAAAAAAAAAAAAAAAAAAGGAAACCGTTCATTGACTGATAAATGGGTAAAATGTAGAGCAGCCATACAGAATATTACCCAGCCACAGAAATAAATGATGTACTGATACATGTTATAACATTGACGATGCCTGGGATTCTCCCTCTCTGCCTCTCTCTCTCCCTCTTCCTCTCTCCCCTTGCAGGCACTCTGACTCGCTCTCAAAATAAGTAACAATACACTTTAAAAAAGAAAAAGGAAATTAAGGCAAATGGGGATGGAATGGGGCAAAAAGTGATGAGATGAGAAACCTGAATGGAAAAAAATATGAAAAAGATAATGCAAAAATATTAATTTTCCTTTTAAAATGGCAAACCCTCAGCTTGAAGGCAGAGGAAGATTCTTCTTTCAAGCTCATATTTTTCAAAGGAAGGAAGCCTCAAACTAACAAGAGTGTCAGACTCAGAGCGAGTCTTAGATCTACTTTCCTTCTCTTTCATTTATGAGCCATGTGAACCTTGTAAAGTTACTCGAATTACCAGAGCCACTGTTTCTTCAAAATAAAATGAATTCCCCGGGGCACCTGGGCGGCTCAAGCTGGTAGAGCATCGGCTCTTGATTTCAGCTCAGGTCATGATCCCAGGGTCCTGGAATTGAGCCCCCTATCTGGCTCTAGCACTGAGCTTGAAGCCTGCTTGAGATTCTCTCTGTCTCTTTCTCTCTCTGCCCCGCTCCCCTGCTCGCTCACTCTGTTTAAAAAAAGAAAAAAAAAGAATGAATCCCCACATCACAAAATGTCCAAATTCACATTAGGTACCCAAGAAATGGTAGCTGTAACTTTCACATAGTTCCGTGTACAAAAACAAACAGCAAACAAAAACCATGTGTGAAGTCCTAAATCAATAACCAATAGTGTTAAGAAAAGAGTACGTTTCTTCTCCAGTTCCCGAATGGAAACTACAGTGTTGTCTTTGTAATTAACCAAGATTCCTAGAATTTCCCCTTTCTAATTGTTTAGTAAAGCAGCACAGAAGAACCCCATATTGGAACCACAATCTTCACCTTGACAGAGCTGACATTTACATGGAATCCGTCCTTTCAATCTCTCACTGGAGACCATGATAAATGATTAAGCAGCAGTTGTTGCAGGCTTAATCTCACCCTCCAGGACAAATGAATTTCATGACTGTGACTCCAAACCTGAGGCGTTCCCTGTCAACCTTCAGAAAAAGAGCTCTGCTTCCTATACAAAGGCAAGGATGGGAAAGCCCAACGAAATCCAATTTGGGATGGTTTTCCAAATGAGGTACTTTCCAAAAGATAGGGTTGTTCAGTGTTACTCTCTTTTCCCCACTGGTTTCTAAAATTTCACTGTTTTAGGCTTTCTACATTCCTAATTATATTTGACAGTCAAGGATCTAAAAAGCAGTGGATAGACAAATTACTACCAAATGCTACTGGGAAATAGATTTAGAACGATGCTGAATATTTTCATTCTTGAAACGCTTGGCAACCATCGATGTTTCACACATGATATCAATTAGAAGACAGAATAAATGGCCTCACAGAACGCATGCTGGCTTCTGTGGATAGCATGCTGGCAGGAAAAAAAAAAAAAAGGAGAAAAAGCTAGGCCAAACTTAGTGGATGTGGCCTGGTGAGAGCCACCAAACTGAGTATATTTTTGCAACTTTAACACACATCGCAGGACATAACAGCAGCAGCTTCACAAATAATGAACACATACCAAAAAAGCTTGGAAAGGCTTAAACAAAACCCAAAGATATATTAATTACCATCAAGGCTCGTCAAAGGGAAACAGATTATTTCTACTTATTTAAATGAACATAGAGCTATTCATTACCAAACATTTTTTTTTTAAGAGCATATTTCTGTTGCCAAAATTAACTGTGATGCAGTCAGTTTGAACAAATTCCACAACTTGGGACACTTGTACTATCCATGAGGAAAAGATGGTAAATAACACTATTTACCTCTAGCAAATATCAATAAAATAGTGGAGTTGTCCCCCAGACAAGAAAGATGAAAAATAAGGGATGAGATGGGCCACCTGGGTGGCTCAGTCGGTTAAGCGTCCGACTCTTGATTTTGGCTCAAGTCATGATCTCACAATTCATGAGTTCCAACCCCATGCTGGCAGTGGGGAGCCTGCTTGGGGTTCGTTCTCTCTCTCTCTCTCTCCCTCCCTCCCTCCCCTGCTCTTTCTCAAAATAAATAAATAACCTTTAAAAAAAGAAAAGAAGGAAATGAAAATAAGTATTCTTTTTTGTTTTGAGTGAGAGAGAGGGAGAGCAGGGGAGGGGCAGGGAGAGAAAGGAAGAGAGAGAGAATCCTAGGCAGGTGCCACATCCCCAGCCCAGAGCCCAATTCAGGGCTTGAACTCACAAACTATGAGATCGTGACATTAATCAAGGGTCAGACACAACCAACAGAGCCACCCAGGTGCCCCAGAAAATATTCTTTGTAGTAAATGAAGTTAATGGATTGGGGCTGTTGTTTTATGATTTATTCTCACAGAAAGGATTAAAAGAGGTTAGCGTGCCTTTGTTAGAAAGACACGTAGGATTTCTTCTTTCATTTGCAACATGGCAGTTGAAGTGTTTTAAAAGCAAGTTTTTGATAAAAATATCATGTGGGATTTGGATTTCATAACATGAAAAGAAACAGAAGGGGAAGGGGTGAGACACAATGGAAAAGTGATGTGCCTTTAACCAAGCAGAGGAAAAAGTATTAAGGTATCAAAGTAAGACACAAGCCTCCTTAATTAAAATACCTAGACATGATGTCTCCATTCCTCCACAAGACAGTGGAATGTGAGAAGCAAAGAAGCTGCTGTAGGCTGAACATTCGTATCCTCTCCAAAATTCATATATTGAAATCGTAATTCTCAAGGCGATAGTTTTAGGAGCTAGGATCTTCAGGGGATGACTAGGTCATGAGGGTAGAGCCTTCGTGACTGGGATTGATGCCCATATAAAGAGACTCTGGAGAGCTATCCTTCCCTTTCAGCATGTGAGGTTATGGCAAGAAGAAAGCTATCCATCAAGATAGTGGTCCACGAACCAAGAAGCAGGCTCTTACCAGACAGTGAATCTGGATCTCAAACTTACCAGCCTCCAGACCATGAGAAATAAATGTGTGTTAATAAGCTACCCAGTTTAAGTTATTTGTGTTACGACAACCTGAATGGATGTACACAGTATATGGTACTACGGGTAGAAGTTTGGATCAGGGGAATAGATTTCAACCATCTCAAATTATCTCCTGTAAGTATAGAAAGAGGCAACAAGAGCTTCAGCACTGAAAGGACAGGATCCCATTTGCAGGAAGAAGTCAAGTCACTATCATACATGAGCTGTAGAGAAAAGATTAAACAAGAAACAAATGACTTTGAACCTCCTTGATGGCATGGACTATATCAAACTGTGTACCAACCTTTCAGGAGCAAGCTCAACATTTAAAGAGCACCCGTATGGGTAGACATTATACCAGGTATGTTTTGTGTGGTGTGTGTGTGTGTGTGTGTGTGTTGAGTAATCTTTTATCGTCATTTGAAGAAACAGAGGCTCAGAGGTTAAGTAAACTAACCAAAGGACACGTAACTAGTAACTGGTATATATACCAGGTACAGTCCCATGACTGCTCCAAAACGAAAATGCTTCCTACCACATCAGGCAACATTTTTCCTATCTCCAGTACTTCCTCAAGTTAATGATATCTTAGAGAAACGGAATGAGAAAACTAACGCCACACACTGAGCATTTCTTATGAGTTAATAAGCATCTATAGACAACAGAGCTGTTGAATGGGTGGAGAACACAATGGAATTACAGCCCCAGTCAGACAAAATTACCATTCGTTAGAGGGAAAAAGTTAATTTCGGAAATGAGCTGATTTCTGTTCGGAAAAAATAATGAAAAGGAAATACTCCCAAAATGGTAACAGTGATCACCATTCAGAGGTAAACGTATACAATTCTCTCTTCTCTCAAAGCTTCTACTGAAAACACATTTCAAAATAACGTTTAGAATTATTTATTACGAAAGTAATATAATTATTAAAGTGACACTTTGCAATTCCGGATGACTAACTGACACAGTAAAGAACAAAAGTCCTTGGTCATGTATAGTAGTCCCCTGCTGTAATATGAAACCCTTAACAACTCTGTCAACTACTGGGCATGTGGTCTAAAAGCATTGCCCTTAGCACGCATTGGTTTCTAAACAGTGACAGTGCTCGCTCTCTGCTAAAATAAGTGTTTATCCAAGAGAAAATTACTTTTAGGAGCGCCTGGGTGGCTCTGTTGGTTAACCGTCCGCCTTCGGCTCAGGTCGTGATCTCACGGTTTGTGAGTTCAAGCCCCTGTCGGGCTCTGTGCTGACAGCTCAGAGCCTAGAGCCTGATTTAGATTCTGTCTCCTCTTCCCTCTGTCCCTGCTCACTTTGCTCTCTCCCAAAAACAAATAAACGTAAAAACATTAAAAAAAGGAAAAAAGAAAGAAAATGAGTTTATTCTCATACCAAAATCCTGAGTGAACAACCTCCCTCCAAGGACTATTTTCCTCATTTATAAAATGATGTTATAACCCCTCTATTGCAGAATTAATGAGGAACATAAATGGAAAGTACTTTGCACAAGAACCTGGCGTATAAACACTCAATACAGTCACTGCCTGTATTATTGAATCATTATATTCATTATCATATCAACCATAATTGCCATAAGCTAAGAGAATTCCACCTAGTCTCAGTCACTAAAAGACTACAATTGTGTAAGTATGTTCACTGTGCGAAAACTTTGGTTCGGTTGATAAATGATCACTGACATAATTACCGCATTTCTCCAAAACGGTTAAGGATTCTCTCTGCTGTGTTGTGATTGGGGGAGTGGTATAAAATTCAGGAAACGATTTGGAGGCTCAAGTCTAACATCAATCCATCCTACCCAAACTGATCACCAGGAAAGAAACAATCCTTGGCCAGTCTTCGGGCCAACCATCGTTTTTGCTGGCTATAACACTCCCGCTGGCTTATGCCAATCCCTTCTCCTCTGCTTCTTAAGCCTCTCTGATCACCAAACTAAGAAGCAAATAGACTCAAGAGCTCCAAGAGCCTAACTTTCCCTTCTATGTTACCAACGACGACAAGTAAGAACAGGGAACGGCATACAGTGGTTTTCTTTAGCCTCTGGAGCATGTCCACAGAACCCAACATTTCAAGACTCCCCTCCAGAAAGGATTTCTAACGTAGAAGGTCTTGCTTCCCTTCCCCAACAAGAATCCCTGGGAGTGACTATTCCAGCGCTTAGTTACTCGACTCTGAACTTGCAGCCTGGTAACTCGTACGCCTCGTAAAACATTTTCTGCAAAACTATCCAAAACAGTGTTGAAAAGCCTACCTCAGCTTGGCAGAGGGCATGAAGACCTTGTAGCACCAAGGCTGCTGGAGTGGCTTGGTCAGGTTTGGTGCACTCATTCAACACCTGGGAAATGGCTGCCAACATGTCTGCTCCATGCTGATAGGGCCTGTGAGAAACGATCGTTCAGAAACCAGATTAAAGTCGAAGAGCGCAGGCGCACTCCCAGGACATCTGTCTGAACAGAGAGCGTTTGTGCTTTTCTTTACGCTTGTGCCCACTGAACGCTGACCCTCCAATACGAATGCATGTTTTCGTCAAAGATTCGCATCGTCGTCGTTACTGCTGTAACCGGAGACTCATTTCTGATACAGAAATGTTATCCAAAAAAGAGGACCCGTGCTAACAAATGTTACTCTTCCCTAAGCCGTACATCCTATTGTCTGAATTGACACAAACTCAAGTCTCCAGTAATGGTGAAAAGAACTGACTGACCTCATTGAGATTATCAGTAAAAGATAGAGCTATTTCCTGCCTGCCCCTTGCTCTGGTTATCAGCCACTGACTACAAAAGCAGGGATTGCGTATCAGAAGGTCATTTATGACAGTAGCGAAACTAAGGGGGTTACACCTATCACAATAATGATGCTGATGCTGAGGACGATGATAAAAATAATGATATGAATCGTAACTGACCAAACACCTATCTCATGCCAGGCACTCTGCTGGATTCACGCACTCAGGCTCCTCCTCTCCTCTCCTCTATTCCACATGTCATGTGCTGTCCCCAAAAGGATTTTAACTCCCCAGAGAAATGCTCAGGCCCATCTTTGGCTTTCCCGGTCACCCCTGAATGACGTAATAGTTTTCTCTAATGAAATACCAACTGATAAAACTGCCTGGCTGGATTCTACGGTTCCATTGTCTGGCAAACGGAAATGATTTTCCAAAACTGGAAAGATCTGACAGATCTTGAGGTGGCAACTGAAAGGAACACTGAATATATTCAATAGACTCTGACCTGGGCTGATATTTAACTTTTACTGAACCTCAACTTTAAGTGTGTAAAATTAAAATGTTGGCTAATGGGGTGCCTGGGTGGCTCACTCGGTTAAGCATTCAACTCTTGATTTCGGCTCAGGTCATGATGTCACGGTTCATGAGTTCAAGTCCCATGTCGGGCTCCATACTGATGTTATAGAATCTGCTTGGGATTCTCTCTCTCTCTCTCTCTCTCTCTCTCTCTCTCTCTCTCTCTCTCTCTGCCCCTCCTAGCTTGCATTCTCTCTCTCTCTCAAAAAAAAAAAATAAAATAAAAATGGTGGCTAATAATTCCTTCATCTCTAAAATTTTTTCCATGCCGGTACCTCAAGAGAATCCAAACTCTCAGGTCTTGGGTTATATGTGTGTGACTTGTAGAGTGAGGTTATGTTTGGGTGGCCAAGAGACTGAAGCTTAGAAAAGAAGCAGAACTGCTGAGGTTTAGATCCATGCTGATCCGAGATTTATTTGAAACCGGAATCATCCACGTTACCGCTTCAGGATTAATCCATAATCGACAAGAGCAGAGTCACTTTCCTAAGACCCTCACATCTTCCTATACTCTAGAGCATACATGGGGATTCAATAATAGGCCTCCCTTGTAATAATTCCTAGTAATTAATTCTATGAGATGAGTCACAAATAAGGCCTTCCCTATTAAAACTCTTTATAACAATCGGGCATAACATGGGGAAAATATAAGAACGAACAGTTTGACTTTACTCCACTGTTTAGGTTTTAGAAATTTGTTGTATACAAAAAAAAAAAAAAGAAAAAGAAAAAAAAAAAGAAAACATAACATCACATTTTTATTATAATATTATTATCCAGAAAAGGATCTGAATTTCCTATAAATCAAGATACGAGGCTAGTACTGAGATAGACATGCTTGTTTCTTGAAGTCATTATCCAATATTATTAAGTTTTATAATTAGAAAACTTGACCTGAAAATTAACTTATTCTTACTCAAATACCCTCTGCCTATCTTTCCTGGCTTCTCACTTGCAATAAAAGAATTAGGTGCAAAATAATACACCATGATATACATTCCCAAGAGTTAAGCACAGCTTACCTTTGTTTACATATGTCTCTTATCGATGCTGCTTTAGCGATGAGTTTCTCCCACTGGACTTCCTTGCCCACAGACAGAGAAGGCACGTCAGACATGGCCATGAAACGCTGCAGTTCAGGATATACACGATCCTAAGAAGGCAATTTCACAAAAAAGGTAATCTTCCAACTTGAGTTGAATAATCACTTTACACAGCATTTTTACCTCCAAATCTCACATTTGCATCGCTAATTACAATGCATTTCTTCTCATCAGCAGAGAACAATGCTTTTGTGATTGCTGGGGATTTTCTTAGAGACCCATGCACGCCTCATTTCATAAGACAAGAAAAAGGTGGCTGAATCTCAACCCTAATTACAAAGGCTCTAATCGTTTATAATCACACTGCTATTACTTTTTCCACACAGATGGAAAAATCAATTTCAGAATTCAAGGAAAAAAGTTTATTTTCTATTTTCAATTTCTCTTTGAGAGCCAATCACAACTGACTGCCTTACAGATCAAAAGCATCCCGCTGAACCAAACTTTCTCAATGCAATCACGGACGTGCCTCCTTAACACGACTGTATCAAAGCTTTGTCACGCGTACTGAAAAACTCATTTGCTTCGGCGAAAGGAACATGTTTGATATGCAAGTGTTTTATCAGAGCTCACCTGCTTTTCCCACAAAGATGTCAACAAGCGCACAGTGACAGCTCTTAGGTGTGGCGTAGTTCCAAGAAGTTGGATCACTCGTAGAATTTGTCCTATGCACACCTAGAAAATATTGAAGAAATTATGGTTTCACAAATGTAAATGCAGATAATCCTGAGGTTACCACAATAATGTGAAAACCCCTTGTTATAAAATAAGGACTGAAATGGAAGCTAACTATAATATTACCCATCTTTCTGAGAGGTGGGTCATAGTTTTAGGGAGGAGCTAGCTAGCAATCCTTGGGCATAAAAACCTAATCTCAGACAACAGCCAATGGGAAAACTTGGCTATGAAATCATTTCAAAGAATTCATTCTTTAATTTTTTTTTTTTTTTTAACAGTTACTCATCTTTGAGAGACAGAGAAAGACAGAGCATGAGCGGGGAAGGGGCAGAGAGAGGGAGACACAGAATCCGAAGTAGGCTCCAGGCTCCGAGCCGTCAGCACAGAGCCCGACGTGGAGCTCGAACTCACCAACTGCGAGATCATGGCCTGAGCCGAAGTCGGGCGCTCCACTGACTGAGCCACCCAGGTGCCCCCAAAGAATTCATTCTTAAATACTATAATAAATACTTTGGGCCCAACAAGGAAAATAGTGGTCATGGCAAAATTAAGAGCTCAAAATTTCACGATACCAAACAAACTTCAATGTAGTATTCATGCCTCACTTTCTCTTTTTAAATTTATTATTTACTTTTGAGAAAGACAGAGAGAATGCAAGCAGGGGAGGGGCAGAGAGAGAGAGGGAGAATCCCAAGCAGGCTCCACGCTGTTAGCACAGAGCCCGACGTGGGGCTTGAAGTCACAAAACTGAGATCACGACCTGAACCAAAATCAAGAGTTGGATGCTTAACCAACTGAGCCACCCAGACGCCCCTCATGCCTCACTCTCTTTTTGCCCCCGAGTAAATTGGTTAAATACAAACCTTGTGAACACCAAGTGTAGGCAAAGTATACAAGATATCATTATATAATACAGGTTCCAGTGGTCTTCCCAATTTGAACATCAAAACTGGAATCAGATTTGGTACCTAAAATGAATTTAAAGAACATATTTGTTATGCCTTCTAAAATAAATCAATCTCAAAAGCAATCATTATTGAGGCTTTCTTCAAAAGAATAATGGGAATATATATAAATTTCAAGACTTAACGTTAGCTAGCCATTTATCATTAATGCAATTTCACAGTACCACTAATACTCTATTTCTTTTGTAATTAGCCACCAAATACCAATCAAAAATGTTTTTCTTAAACAACTATGACATTACCTCTCAGCAATACAAAAGTAGTTAAAATATATCCTGCCCCAAAGAAGTTTACAGTTCTAATGAGAAGCTGACACTTAGGATATGTACACAAAAAATAACTGTAGAGTGAAATATGTTATTCCAATATGAAATAAGTAAAATTAGTTGTACGGTAAGGGAGGGTTAATGGCAAAAACTTCCCTGCAGGTCTCCATTTCAATCCCTATGATAAAATAAGAAGAACAATTCATTTGTGGATGAAAAGACGTGATATTGTTAAGATGGTGATATTTTCCAAATAGGTCTGCAGATGCCACATAATCCCCATCAAAATCCTAGCTGACTTCTTTGCCAAAATTGAAAAGTGGATCCTAAAATTCATGGGGAAAAGCAAGGGATCCCAAATAGCCAAACAATCTTGAAAAAGAATCAAGTTTGAGGACTCAAACTTCACAATTTCAAAGCTTACTACAAAGCCACAGTAATCCAAAGAGTGTGGCACTGTTACAACAACAAGAAATATAGATCAATGAAACAGAACTCTGAGTCCAAGAATAAATCCTTACATTCACGTCCAGTTGATTTTTGATAAATATTCCAAAAAACCTACAATGGAGAAAGAAGAGTTTCTTTGAAAAATGACACTGGATTTCAACAACTGGATAGCCACATACAAAAGAGTGAATCTGGGTCCTTTCCTTACACAACACATAAAAATTAACTCCAAGTAAATTTCAGACCTAAGTGTCAGTGCTAACACTACCAAACTCTTGAAGAAAATATAGTAGTAAATCTTTGTGACCTTGGGTTAGGCAAAGCCTTTTTAGATGGGACACCAAAAGTGAGTGCAACAAAAGAAAAAAAAATGCATTTCACCAGCTTAAAAATATCTGTCCTTCAAAGGGCACCACAGAGGGGGGAAAAAAAATCACAGAATGGGGGAATTTTTGTTTTTTACAAATCATCCATCGAATAAGATATTTGTATCCAGAATATATAAAGAATTCTTCTAATTCTATAATAAAAGGACAAATAACCCAAGTCTAAAAGAGCAAAGGATCCAAAGAAGATAAGCAAAGGGCAAGAAAGAAAGACAGGGATACTCAACCATCATTAGCCATGACATAACTGCAAATCAAAAGCAGGATGATATACCCCTTAACATCCAATAGGATCTATAAAAAAAAGACAATATCAAATGTTGGCAAGGATGTGGAGAAATGTGGACCATCATGCACTGCTGGTAGGAATATCAAATGGTGAACCCCCTTCAGAAAACAGACTGGCAGTTTATCAAATGGTTAAACAGAATTACCAGATGATCTACAATTCTACTTCTAGGATCTATCTACCCAAGAGAAATGAAAACATTTCCACACAAAAAACCTGTACAGGAATGTTCAGAGCAACATAATTCACAACAGCCAAACAGTGGAAACAACCCAAGGGTCCGTAAACTGATGAATGGATAAATAAAATGTAGCATAGGGGCATCTGGATGGCGCTGGCTGAGCATCTGACTCTTGACTTCAGCTCAGGTCATGATCCCAGGGTCCCAGGAGCGAGCCCCATGTTAGGATCCGTGCTGAGCATGAAGCCTGCTTAACATTCTCTCTCTTTCTCCCCCTCTGCCCCTCTTCCCTGCTTGTGCTCTATTAAAAAAAAAAAATGTAGTATAGCCCTACAATGGGAATATTATTCAGCCATAAAAAGGAAAAGGAACCAACAGGGATGAACTTTGAAAACATCACGTCAAGTGAAAGAAGCCAATCATAAGAGACCACATAGTAAATGATTCCATTTATATGACATATCTAGAACAGGCAAATCTATAGAGACAGAAAGTAATTGCATGAGATTGGAAAGTTGTAGAGGGAAATGGGGAGTGATTGCTAAGGGGTACAAGGTTTCTTTGGGGGATGATGAAACTGTTCTCAAAGTATTTGTAATTATGTTTGCACAACTCTGTGAATATACTAAAAATCACTGAACTGTACACTTTGCATGAATTACATAGCATATATAACACAAAGCATGTGAATTATATCTCAATAAAACTATGAGCCTATCGATGGCACACTTTAGTACCAAAACGAATTATTTTCCTTCCAGTGCATTTCAGTTTTGTTGCCCAGAATGTTACATGTCCTCTATCTGCTATAATCTTAGAAAGTCTGTTTCTTCTAAGCTTAAGAAAACATCTACTTTAATTCACTTTCAAGACAGAAGAAAAATTCTCCAAACCCTACTAACCAAAAAGTAACAGTTGAACATTAATTCATTAATGACCTTGACCATGATATACCATGGCAGCATTTGGAGCTACACATTAAAAGGGCCACAGGCTCACAGCACATAGCCAGAATTGATGTTTTTAACAAGTGCTGGGACTCTGTTAAAACAGAAGTTCTATCACCCTATATTGAGCAAATGAACGGAGACAAATTTTTGAATTGGCTTCTTATTCCCCATTTTAATTAAAACCAAAAGGTTATCTTAGATTGCATTACACAAGTCTCAATTACCCCTTCTGGTAAGATTTCTACCAAGACACGTTGACAGATTCTTAGTTCTGGGAAGGCAATCAGTACATTTACTGACATTTTATAAAATAGTGTATTTAGCCGTATGGCTTCCAAACAACTGGTTTAATTATATTGTCAGAAAAGAAATAAAGTACTCTATTTATGTTAAAGAGTACAGTTTTTTTTTTGTTTGTTTTTTTTTATGAGCCCCAGACTTAAAAAGTATGTATGGGTGTTTTTTTTGTTTTTGTTTTGTTTTGTTGTTTTGTTTTTGCTGAGTTCAGGAATGAAAAAAACCTACGTGGGACACTTTTACTGTAAATAATCTTAAATTCATGCCTTCAACAGTTCCAAGGCTATTACAGCCCAAATTATATCCTCAAAAGTAAATGGGAAAAACAAAATAGGTATTATTTCATTAAGAAAACAGATGCAGATATAGACGTGTGGAAAATTTTTTTTTTTTGCATAAAGTATGTACCATTGTTTTCCCAATGAAATAACATATGTGTATTGATTGATTTGAGATGTAATTATGAGCTCTTGATCCCTCTGCTCTTGATCATTCTACTCTCTGCAGGCAGAAAACACAATGAATGCTCTGACTTTAAGTTTAAAATAAGCTGGGGGCAGCTGGGTGGCTCAGCTGGTTGAGTGTCAGACTTCAGCTCATGTCACGATCTCACCATTTGTGAGTTCGAGCCCCGCATCAGGCTCTGTGCTGACAGCTCAGAGCCTGGAGCCTGCTTCAGATTCTGTGTTTCCCTCTCTCTCTCTGCCCCGCACCACCACCCGCCCCCCAGCTCTGTCTCTCTTTGTCTCTCAAAAATAAACATTAAAAAAATTTTTTTAATTAAAAAAATAAAATTAAATAAGTAAATAAATAAATAAGTAAAATAAGCTGGAAAGTGTCCTCTAATTCACAGTCTCAAGATCTTCTGGTTTTAGAAAATACTAAGCTTTTGCTTCCCTCTTTCAGAATTCAAGTCACTGATGAACAACTGATTGAGAATGATGGGATTATTAAGGAGCTCCATAAGACTATCAGCAGATTCGTCAACAGAAATCTTATAGGCCATAAGGGGATGCAGGATAATATATTTAAAGTGCTCAAAGAAAAAAAAAAAAAAAAACAGACAACCAGGAATACTATGTCCAGCAAAACTTTCCTTGAAAAACGAAAGAGAAATAAAAACGTTTTCAAATAAACAAAAGCTGAGAGAATTCACCCATCAGACCTGCCTTTAAAGAAACTCTAAAGGTAGTCCTTCAAGATGAAACCAAAGGACCTTACACAGCAACACAAAAGCATATGAACATATAAAGCTCACTTTAAAGGTAAACAAATAGAAGAATACACAATACTATAATACTATGATGATACTGCGTAAATCACTCTCAATTCTGGTATGGAAGTTAAAAGACAAATGCATAAATAACTATATAAAAATA
This sequence comes from Acinonyx jubatus, assembly GCF_027475565.1. Classification (NCBI taxonomy): domain Eukaryota; kingdom Metazoa; phylum Chordata; class Mammalia; order Carnivora; family Felidae; genus Acinonyx; species Acinonyx jubatus. Next base: position 48,375,319 of record NC_069391.1, read on the forward strand.
CGTTAATGGATACACAATATAAAAAGATGTAATTTGTTGACAACAATAACAAAGTGTGGGGGAAATAAAAAAGTAGAGTTTCTGTATGCCAATGAAGTTATGTTGTTACCAGCTTATAATACACCACTACAGCTGTGTTTTCTATAAGCCCCACGGTAACCACAAAGAAAATACCTAGGGAAGATACACAAAAGATAATGAGTAAGGAATCAAAGCACTTCACTACAAAAAAAATAAATAAATCAATGAAACACAAAGTAAGATAGCAATAGAGGAAAAGAGGGCAAAAAAGCTGTTAAGACTGACAGACAATAGAGTGCCCGGGTGGTTCAGTCAGTTAAGTGTCCAACTTTAGCTCAGGTCATGATCTCATGGTTCATGGGTTCAAGCCCCATACCAGGCTACGTGCTGACAGCTCAGAGCCTGGAGCCGGCTTCCGATTCTGTGTCTCCCTCTCTCTTTCTGACCCTCCCTTGCTCATGCTCTGTCTCTGTCTCTCTATCTGCCCCTTCCCTGGTTGCACTCTTTCTCAAAAAGAGATAAATGTTAAAAAAAAAAAAAATTTTTTTTAAAAAAAAGACTGACAGAAAATAATGAACAAAGCGCCAATATTAAGTCCTTCTCTATTTGTAATCACTTTAAATGTAACTGGATGAACCTCTGTAATCAATATACAGAGTGGCTGGCAGGATGAAAACCATGATACAAATATATGCTGACTACAAGAGATTCTTGTCACATTTAAGGATACACGTAGGTTAAAAAGGAAAGGATGAAAGAAGATGTTCCATGCAAATGGTAAGCAAAAGAGAGCAAGGACAGCCATATACTTCTATGATACAACACAGCCTTTAAGTCAGAAACCATCACACGAGACAAAAACATTATCATAAAATTTTTTTAATGTTTATTTATTTTTGAGAGAACGAGTAAGACAGAGAGTGAGCGGGGATGGGCCAGAGAGAGGGAGACCCAGAATCGGAAGCAGGCTCCAGGCTCTGAGCCCTCAGCCCAGAGCCCGACACAGGGCTCGAACTCACGGACCGCGAGATCGTGACCTGAGCTGAAGTCGGACGCCCAACCGACTGAGCCACCCAGGCACCCCTGACAAAGTCATTATTATAATAAAAAGGGTCAATTCACCAGGAAGATAGACAACTATAAATACATAAGCAGCCAGCATCAGAGCAATATATGTAAGCCCAAATACATGAAGCAAACATTTACAGAACTAAAGGGGGAGTATTCTCCAGAATAGATCACATACTAGGTCACAAAATAACTCTTACATTTAAGAAGACTGAAATGATACCAATTATCTTTTCTGACCACAATGGAATGAAACTACGAGTCAACAACAGTAAGAAAACAAAAAAATGCACAAATACAAGGAAACTAAAAACCACACTCTGGAACAACCAATAAGTCAAAGAAGGAATCTAAAAGGAAATTAGAAAATATTTTGAGGGGTGCCTGGGTGGCTCAGTAGGTTAAGTGTCCGACGCGTGGTTTTGGCTCAGATCATCATCTCACAGTTTCAGGAGTTCGAGCCCCACATCAAGCTCTGTACCAGCAGCATGGAGCCTGCTTGAGATTGTCTCTCTCCCTTTGCCCCTCCCCTGTTCTCCCACCCACCTCCAAAATTAACTAATTAAATTAAAAAGAAAAGAGATCTCAAACTAACTTTATCCCTCAAGGAACTAGAAAAAGAATAAGCTAAAACAGAGTTAGCAGAAGGAAGGGAATAATAAAGATTAAAGCAGAAATAAATGAAATAAGGAATAGAGAAGTCGGAAAAAAACAAAATTAAGAGTTGGGATTTTAAAAGATCCGTAAAACTGACAACACTTTATCTAGAGTAAGAAAAAAAAAAGAGAAAAGACTCAAAATCAGAAATGAAAGAGGAGACATTACAATGGGAGTCACAAAAATAAAAAAGGATATGAGACAATTATGTACACTTATACAACAATAAATGGAATAACCTAGAAGAAATGGATAAATTCATAGAAACATACAACTTACAAAGACGGAATCATGAATAGAGAATGGGAACAGACAGGTAATGAAGAAGGAGATTGAATCAGTAATCAAAAACCCAGAAAAAGCCCAAGAGCTGATGGCTTCACAGGTGATTTCCACCAAACATTTAAGTAAGAATTAACACCAATCTTTCTTAAACTTTTCCCCGATAATTGAAGAGGTGGGAATACTTCCAAATTCCTTTTATGAGACCCTATCATTATCAGACCAAAACCAAAGACACTACAAAGAAAAGAAAACTACAGGCCAGTATCCCTTATGAACCTGGATGCAAAAATCCTCAAAAAAAAAAAAAAAAAAAAAAAAAAACAAACCAAAAAACAACAAAAAAAACCCAGCAAACAGAATTCCACAGAATCCTTTAAAAAGATCACATACGGTGACCAAGTGGGATTTATCTCTGGGATGCAGGAATGGTTCCATACACAAAATCAATCATGTTACAAACTACATAACAGAATGAAGGGGGAAAAAAAAATTACATGATCACCTCAATAGACAGAAAAAAAAAAAAACATATGGCAAAACTCAACACACTTTCATGATAAAAGCATTCCTTAACTAGGGATGGAAGGAAATTACCTCAAAACAATAAAAGCTCCATCTAAAAAGTCCACAGCTACCAGCACAGTCAACAATAAAAAACCAAAAGCTTTTCCTCTAAGACCAGGAACAAAGAAAGGGTGCCTACTCTTGCCATTTCTATTCAAAACAGTACTAAAAGTACTAGCCAAAGCCATTAGGCAGGGGAAAAAAAGAAAAAAGAAAGAAAGATCACCCAAAACAGAAAGAAAGAAGTAAGATTATCTTTGTTGGCAGATGACATGACATTACATGCAGAAAACCCTGAGGACTGCACCAAAAACAAGATAGTTAAAACTAATAAATGAATTCAGGAAAGTTGCCAGATACCAAATGAACATTAAAAAAAAACCTCAGGAGCACCTGGGTGGCTCAGTTGGTTAAGCATCTAACTTCAGCTCAGGTCATGATCTCATGGTTCATGAGTTCAAGCCCCATACCAGGTTCTGTGCTGACAGTGTGGAGCCTGCCTGGTATTCTCTCTCTCTCACTCTCTCTGTCCCTCCCCACTTGTTATTTCTCTCTCTCTCTCTCAAAATAAATAAATAAACTTAAAAAAAATCAGATGTGTTTTCATACAGTAATAACAAATAATCCAAGAAGGAAATTAAGAAAACTATCTCGGGGCACCTGGGTGGCTCAGTCAGTTAAGCGTCCGACTTTGGCTCAGGTCATGATCTCACAGTTCGTGGGTTCGAGCCCCGCGTCAGGCTCTGTGCTGACAGCTCAGAGCCTGGAGCCTGCTTCTGATTCTGTGTCTCGCTCTCTCTCTGCCCCTCCCCTGCTCACGCTCTGTTCTCTGTCTCTCAAAAAATAAATAAATGTAAAAAATAAGAAAACTATCTCATTTACAATAGCATCAAAAAAATAAGATACTTAGGAATAAATTCAACTAACAAAGTGAAAGACTTATATACTGAAAACTGCAAAGCATTGCTTAAGTTAAAAGAAGACACAAATAAGTGGAAAAACATCTTGTGTTTATAGACTGAAAGAACTGATATTGTTAAAATGTATGTACTACCCAAAGCAATCTACAGATTCAGTACAATCTCTATCAAAATCCCAATGGCATTTTTTGCACAATAGAAAAAACAACCCTAAAAATCAATGGGCCCTGAATAACCAAAACAATCTTGAGAAAGAAAAACAAAACTGGGTGCCTTTCACTTCCCGACCTCAACACATATTACAAAGCTACAGTAATCACAACAGTGTGATGCAAGGACAAATAGGCCAATGGAAAAGAAGAGAAAGCTCAGAAATAATTCATGCATACGTGACCAATTAATTTATTACAAAGAAGCCAAGAGAATACAATGGAGAAAGGACGGCCTCTAGAATAAACGGTGCGGGGACAACAGAATATCTGCATGAAAAAGGACACTGGACCCTTATCTTACACCGTACACAAAAACCAACTCAAAATGAATGGAAGACGGAAACAGAAGCCCTGAAACCATAAAATTCCTAAAAGAAAACATACGGGAAAAACTTTGTAACATTGGTCTTGGCAATGTTTTCTTGGATAGGACACCTAAAGTACAGGCAACAGAGGCAAAAACAGACAAGTGCGCCTACTTCAAACCAAAGCGCTTCCGTGCAGGAGAGGAAACAATCAACATAGTTTAAACAACAAAAACAACAAAAAACAATCTACAGAATGGCAGAAAATACTTATAAACTCCATATCTGAAAAGAGGTTAATATCCAAAATACATTCCAAATGACCAAAAAAAAAAAAAAAAAAAAACCCAAAATAACTCAATTAAAAATTGAGCCAAGTTGTTGAACAGACATTTTCCAAAGACGTACAAACAGCCACAGGTAGAGGGAAAGATGCTCAACATCACGCATCATCAGGGAAATTCAAATCAAAACCATAATGAGCTACCACCTTACATCTGCTAGGACGGGCATTATCGATAAAACAGAAAACACGTGTTGGTGAGGCTATGGAAAACCTGGAACCCTCATGCACTATTGGTGGAATCTAAAATGGTGCAGCCGCTACGAAACACAGCACGAAGGTTCCTCAAAAAAATTAAAAACAAAACTTACATAGGACGATCCAGCCGTTACACTCCTGGGAATTTCAAAACAAGTACTAGTCTCTTTTAAATATACCGACAGGGGGCGCCTGGGTGGCTCGGTCGGTTGAGCATCCGACTTCAGCTCACGTCATGATCTCTCCCTGTTCGCGGGTTCAAGCCCCACATTGGGCTTGCTGCTGTCAGTGTGGAGCCTGCTTCAGATCTTCTGCCCCCTCTCACTCTGCCCCTCCCCCACTCGTACTCTCTAAAATAAACATACAGTAAGAAATAAAATAAAATAAAATAAAATAAAATAAAATAAAATAAAATAAAATATACTGACAAAATAATATTAACTGCACAGTTGCTGTTAGGTAACTTCTAAACCAATAGTCTTTCTATTGAAACACAAACAAACTTTTCTCTAATATTCTACGGACTATAAGACTAATTGTGGGGCACCTGGGTGGCTCAGTCAGTTGAGCATCCAACTTCGGCCCATTTCATGATCTCACAGTTCGTGAGTTCGAGCCCTGTGTCGGGCTCTGTGCTGACAGCTCAGAGTCTGGAGCCTGCTTCGGATTCTGTGTCTCCCTTTCTCTTTCTCTCTCTCTCTCTGTCTCTCTCTCTCTCTGCCCCTCCCTGACTCGTTCTCTCTCTCTCTCTCAAAGATAAATAAATGTAAACTTTAAAAAAAAGTGTCTAATTGCTTGCCTTCCTTTATTTGACACTGTTAGTATTTATAATGAAACACGCACAGGGATTGTCTTTTAATATTTCAAAGAACTGCAGTATTTCAAAAGAATTGAAATAGGGATCTGGAAGGGGTATTTGCACTCCCATGTTGACTGCAGCACTGTTCACAATAGTCAAGAGATGGAAACAACCTAAATATCCATCGACAGATGAAAAGGTAAAGAAAATGTGGCACATACATACAATGAAGTATTATTCAGCCCTAAAAGAAAGGAAATCCTGTCATACACTACAGCACGGATGCATCTTGAATATATTATCTTGAAACAAACATCTTGAAACAAGCCAGTCACAGACAAACAAATACTGCGTGACTCCACATTTATATCAGGTATCCAAAGTAGACAGACAGCCTTCCAAGAAGAAAGTAGACTGGTGATTGCCAGGGAGAGGGGGAATAGGGAGTTGCTATTTAATGGGTATAGAGATTCAGTGTCTTCCAAGATCAAAGTCTGTACAAGATGCTGTACTGCAACCCCCAACAATTTGATAAGAAGGTATATTTCGTGTTATGTGTTTTTTACACCCCAATCTTAAAAAAGAATCAAGGGGTTGTTTTTTTGTTTTTTGTTTTATGAGTCAGGAGAGTCGTTGTCAAGTTCATTTAGTTAAACAACGTTACTTTGTAGATGATGGAAGTGAGGTCCAGAGGGACCCAGTTAGTGACTGGGGTCTGTGCCTCAGTTCACCCCTCCACTTTACTTGGCAGAGTGAAAGCAATCAGAGATTCCAGGCCATCTATAACAGGATAAAAAGCTATCACGTAAGACTTCTCCCTGTAATTAGAGAAAACATACAGGACAAAACAAGCAGGAGAGACATACGCCAGCATCTCCTTGGAGTCAATCATACGAAGAACAGAATATAAAAATTAACTCTGGACGCCATGAAAAATGTTCACATTGGCCACACTGTATGAGGGTACACAGAAAGCAATGGTCTCCCAGAAAATTCTATCATGAAATCATGAGTAGCGCTAGCTGCTTATAAATTATGAGATAAAAAGTGCTTTGTTATTCATCATAGTCGTCGGATGGGGGGATATACAATTAACATTCACAACTATCGCTCTTTTTAAGGGGACAGAGGTACTATATAAAAAATATAGTAATAAATTAATATCAACAGAAATAAAGATAGCAGCGAAAAGAAGCAATTTAAGACACAGTCATCTAATGGATGATGCAAAAATCCAAAGCATTATCGGGTTTTCTTTAACTTTTCAGGCTTAGGTTTTAACAAAATTGGATGGGAGCTACACAGGTATATTCCTAGTTCATATTTTATTTATACCCTTAGGTTAGATAAATGCTGAACCATCTTTGCGTAAGACTTTCTCCCGTAGAAAAAATGGAAGTAAATTTTATGTACACAAGTTACTTGCCATTTAGAAAACAGTGGGAAGAAAACAGTATGTGTTAAGTCAGAAATAAAAGAAATGCATTTTTATACAAAGAATGAATAGACTTGAATGGTACATACAAAGAGAAGCAAAAATGCATTCCTTAGTAATTTGAACACTGAAACCTTACAAAATTATTTATTCTACAAAAGAAGGGCATAATGTACTATTAGTCCTTTGAACATTAGCTAATTCCACTTTCCTCACTTACTTCCTCACATAACTACTTACGGTTTCTGCTTATTATTTAAGTAATACATTGGAACGCAGTCCACTGATGAAGTGCTGAAAAGCTAATCATTTCCTTCACTTACAAGGAAGCTGCAGGCAGGTGGCAACATCAAAGAAATGTAAACACTACAATTTTATTCTTCTGTGGCTCAAATTATATTTGTATCATAACATAATTAAATAAGTGGTTTAGGGTTTGGCGATTTCAACTTTGAGAGTCAAACAAGGTCAAGGGAAGAAAGAGCTCTAGAACAACGAAGGCTCCTACCAGGGAATCTTCCATGTTGCTATTCACTCTAGCCTTATTCCAGTCCAGCCTGAGCGTCTGATCTATAGCGACTCTTCTAGGGGCACCTGGGTGGCTCAGTTGGTTGAACGTCTGACTTCGGTTCAGGTCATGATCTCACGGTTCACAGGTTTGAGCTCCACATCGGGCTCTGTGCTGACAGCTCGGAGCCTGGAGCCTGCTTCATTCAGATCTTGTGTCTCCCCTCCCTTGCTTGCATTCTCCCTCCCTTGCTTGCATTCTCTCTCTGCCCCTCCCTTGCTTGCATTCTCCCTCCATCTCTCTCTCTCTCTCAAAAATAAACGTTAAAAAAAAAATTTATAGTGACTCCTCTATCAGCTAACATCTACTAAACACTCACTATGAACAGCGTCCTAAACACTTTATAGAAAATCACTATCATCACCTTGTTTTAAATGACAAAAGCGAAACTCATAAAGGACAAGTAATTTGCCCTAGCTAACAGAGCTGGTACATACTGGAGTTAGGAATGGACCAAAGCAATTGAACCCCAAAGCCCATATACTTGGCACTCTGCCCTGCCAAAGACAGGGGTGACATCTTCTTGACCTTTGTCTCTCGGGTTCCCAGGATAACATAAATGCTTTCAGAACTACTGCTAATTTCTTTGCTCTGATTCCATTCAGCAAGATGGATCTTGTAATAATGTTACAGCTATTTGATGCGGTCAACAATTACTAAAAACATACCACTTGCAAAGCAAAGTCCTTGAGGATGGTACTCTAACCAAATTAACACAGAATGAGAAAATTTACCTACTAGGTCAATGTTACCAGGATATCAAAATGTTACCAAGACATCCATCCGAATTTGAGGTAAGAAGTTCCAGTATATAGGAAATCAGGTCAACAACACAGGAGCTCCACGAATGGAAAAACAGGAGAAACATCACTACACTAGAAGATAAAGTCAAGTATCAAATCCCTTGACAAGTTTAAAACCCTGGAAGCAAAGAACCATGATCTTTCTCTACCTCAACTTGACTTCCAGGTTAGTCTCCTTAGCCATCTGAACCTTCATTACCTCTCAGAGTCAGAGGTAACTTACATTTTTAGAAAAAATGGTATAAGAAACCTTAAATTATAAAGTAATGGTTAGCCATATAATTAATATGCAACCCCCAGTGGGAAAAAGAAGTATAACCAACCTTAAGTTTTTTGATTGCTAACATTTTGACACTTGCTATAAATGATAAGTACAACGACTGAATTCCTGTAAGCATAAAATTTGCTTCCTGAACAAAAGTAGGTTTTACATTTCTACCACAATGACATCTAAATCTTTGGTGGTCAGACCGGCAGGACACAAGTTAAAAGTCAATGTCTTATAAATATAATGTGTGTATTTTTCCTTCCAATTAGGTGCAGTCAATTTCTACTACTGTGTCTGTCACTGGCAATGTGTTCTACATCAGAGTTGGAAGGAGAAGTCTGAATGTCCTCTAATAGTGGGATACAATTAAATATAGCTCAGCTAGGTAACCAATTATGTAATAAAAATAGAGTCAATGCTTTTGAATGTATTAAAATAGTAAACTGCTCAAAGAACCCAGAGCTATGACAGGTCGATTTATTGGAATATGAAAGACGATGCCAGACTGACAATGGTAAATGTGAAGCCAATCCATTCTACATTTGAGAAAAAAAGATTAAATGGCCAACATGAGTTGGCTGTATATAAAGTATGACTCCAATCTTCACTCTTTTTCAATGACAAAAGAAATCCTTTGAAGATTAAGTAAGTGGTAAATATCTTAATACTATGCATTTTACAAGGTCCTAATTCAGTCTCAAATAAAAGACTGACCATTAAATAGGGTCTACATGAATAATGGTAAACAAATGACCTTATTAGAATGCTATATTGGCCAAGAAGATTAACACCCAGGATGAAGTGAAATTAATGAAAGCAGCCAGTAACATAAAAAAGGATTGATTTAAATTTCTTGCAACAGTGAATAAGAAGACTGATTCCTCTGCTTGGAGTAGATGGTGTACCATTAAGGAATGAAAGAAAACAGATTTAGAAAACTCCTATCGTGCATGCTCTCTGCACTGAGGAAAATCATTAGACTACAAAGATAAAATGAATGTTAGTAAGCAGACACTGACAGTGACATTCATGACAGAAGCAGACGGTGCAAACCAAGAGTTAAAACATTAATCCATGAATGATAGAAAAACTAGTTAATGAGGAGCAAGAATCCTAACCTATTACCATGCAAGAAAAAAATTCCAGACGGATTCAAGAATTTAAATCAAAGAGAAGTGTCTTTTAAGAAACCAGAATGGCATGTGAATATTTACATGTTCTCTAGAAAGAACTCAGGAAGCATTAAAACAATGAGCGACTTGCGTAAAGATGGAGACAATTTAAGAAAAAGAATATTTAAAAAATTTCAAAAAGCTGTTCAATTTAAAGGCATGTTGGCATAACAAAATATTCAGTAAGTTGAAAGATAAGGGTAAGGAAATCTCCCAAGAAGTAGAGTAAAAAATAGAGAGAAGGAAATAAAAAAAGAAAGATAAGAAAATTTTAAGATCAGTATAGGAATTCAGGGTCCAAATAAGAGAATTTCCAGAAAGAAAAATAAGGTCAGCAGAAAGGGAAAGTAATGGCAATAGAATAAAAAAAAAATTTCCAGAATTAAAGAAACTGCATTTCCAGATTAAAAAGAGCTACCAATTATCCAGCCCAAGAGATGAAAAGGGAAAGAGCCCAAAAGTCCACTGACTGATGAATGTATAAAGATGTGGTACCCATACACAAGGGAATATTACTTGGCGATAAAAAAGAACGAAAACTTGCCATTTGCAACTATGTGGATGGAGCCAGAGTGTATTATGCTAAGTGAAGTCAGTCAGTCATAGAAAGACAAATACCATATGATTTCATTCATGTGTAATTTCAGAAACAAAACTGATGAACGGGGCAGGGTGGGGCAGTGCAGGGAAAAGAGGCAAACCAGGAAATAGACTCTTAACTATAGAGAACAAACTGAGGGGTTACTGGAGGTAGGGGGCTCAGGTCACAAACCAGGAAATAGACTCTTAACTATAGAGAACAAACTGAGGGGTTACTGGGAGATGGGCTAAATGGGTGATGGGCATTAAAGAGGACACTTGTTGGGATGAGTACTGGGTGTTGTATGTAAGTGATGAATCACTAAATTCTATACCTAAAACTAATATTACACTGTATGTTAACTGGAATTTATTTATTTTTCAATATATGAAATTTATTGTCAAATTGGTTTCCATACAACACCCAGTGCTCCTCCCAAAAGGTGCCCTCCTCAATACCCATCACCCACCCTCCCCTCCCTCCCACCCCCCATCAACCCTGTTTGTTCTCAGTTTTTAACAGTCTCTTATGTTTTGGCTCTCTCCCACTCTAACCTCTTTTTTTTTTTTTTCCCTTCCCCTCCCCCATGGGTTTCTGTTAAGTTTCTCAGGATCCACATAAGAGTGAAACCATATGGTATCTGTCTTTCTCTGTATGGCTTATTTCACTTAGCACCACACTCTCCAGTTCCATCCACGTTGCTACAAAAGGCCCTATTTCATTCTTTCTCATTGCCACGTAGTATTCCATTGTGTATATAAACCACAATTTCTTTATCCATTCATCAGTTGATGGACATTTAGGCTCTTTCCATAATCTGGCTATTGTTGAGAGTGCTGCTATAAACATTGGGGTACAAGTGCCCCTATGCATCAGTACTCCTGTATCCCTTGGGTAAATTCCTAGCTTAACTGGAATTTAAATAAAAACTTGAAGGAAAAAAAAAAGGAATATATATTCACATCAAAGCACGTCATCATGAAATTTCAGGGCATCGGGGCCAAGAGAAGATCTTAAAGGCTTCCTAAAAGGAAAAATAAAAACAAACACTAGGTTCACATAAACATACTCAGAAATTCAATAAGTAGAATAACTTTGAATTTCTCCGTCCCAACACTGCAAGCTATGGAAACAACGGAAGAGAACAAATAAGATTGTGGGGGAAAAAATGATTTCTAGCCCAGAATTCCACATCTAGCCAAACTAACCCAATACCTGCCACACAGTAAAGCATTAATAGTTAGCTATTAAACACACACACACACACACACACACGCACGATTATCAACCAATTATTTCACATTCTAAAGAATGCATGCTCTCTAAATAAATAAATAAATAAATAAATAAACAAACTTAAAAATAAACTTAAAAAAAATACATATAAAAAACGTAGGGGCTCAGGTCACAATCTCAAAGTTCAGGAGATCAAGCCCCACATCGGCCTCCGCATTGCCAGTATAGAGCCTGTCTGGGCATCTCTCGCTCTCCCTCTCTAACCCTCACTTCCTCCCTCTCTCAAAATAAACACATAAACGTAAAAAAATACATATGAAAGACTACAAAAATTCTTAAGATACAAATTCCTTTCCCACAAAGTATAGGCAAAACACATAAATCTAAAAGAAAATGAAACAAATCTAGCACCAAAGTAACTTGAAAACCCACGATCAACTTCTAAAACTAAAAATAAGATCCAGAGGTGCCTGGGTGGCTCGGTCGCTTGAGCGACCAACTCTTGATTTCAGCTCAGGTCGTGATCTCCTGGTTCATGAGTTCGAGCCCCACATTGGGCTCTGTGCTGTTAACGCAAAGCCTGCTGGGGATTCTCTCCCTCTCCCTCTCTCAAAAATAAATAAACAAGAAACTAAAAATAAGATCCTATTCTCACATACTGAAGTTTAAAATATTTTGGGGTGCTTGGGTGGCTCAGTCAGTTAAGCATTCGACTTCAGCTCAGGTCATGATCTCAGAATTCGTGAGTTCAAGCCCCACGTCGGGCTCTGTGCTGACAGCTCAGAGCCTGGAGCCTGTTTCGGATTCTGTGTCTCCCTCTCTCTTTGACCCTCCCCTGCTCATGCTCTGTCTCTCTCTGTCTCAAAAATAAATAAATAAAATAAAATAAAATATTTTAAATTATAAATTTAATGTAAACATACAGTGAAACAGATATTTTCATGTAATTCTGAAAGAGTAAAATGTGATACAATGTTCCTAAAATGAAAATTTCCAAACTTCATTTAAAAAGTTCAGTTCTGATCTAAGATTTGCTTCAAAAGCACATTACAGGGGCTCCTGGGTGGCTCAGTCGGTTAAGTGTCCGACTTCAGCTCAGGTCGTGATCTCGCGGTTGGTGAGTTCGAGCCCCATGTCAGGCTCTGGGCTGATGGCTCAGAGCCTGGAGCCTGCTTCCGATTCTGTGTCTCCCTCTCTCTCTGTCCCTCCCCTGCTCATGCTCTGTCTCAGAAATAAATAAAACATTAAAAAAAATTTTTTTTAATATTGAAAAAAAAAGCACATTACAGAGCTCAGGACTGTTGAGTAGAAGGTATAGAAGATACAGCTCAACTATGCAATGACTGTTGAGATTAAGGGATGTGTGTGTCAAGTTTATTCTCTCCACTTTTGAATATAAAGTTTTTCATAATAAAAGGTTAAAAATTTCCTAACCTTATATTCTCTCTATATTTTTTAAACAAATGAGAAATTCAATAACATTTATTTCCCCAGATATACATAAACATACGTATGACAGCATGTATTATTTTTATGTCAGAGTAAATCAACTAATAAAGCAAAACAAAAAGTTCCATATTAAAAACCACTAATAGAGTGTACAATACACATGCACGACATGTTCCAGGAAAAAAAAATACTATAAACAGGATTTTTTGTTATAACTACCAAAAAAAAAAAAAAAAAAACCACTAAAAACAAAAGAGGGGGAGGGGGCAAAGAGAAACAAAATTCTGTGTTCTGCACTACTGAAAAACTGAAGACAGACAACAGATATCTTGAAATATTTTTTAAAAATTGTGTGTGTTTATTCATTTTTGAAAGACAGAGACAGAGCGCAAGCAGGGGTGGGGGCAGAGAGAGAGGGGGACACAGAATCGGAAGCGGGCTCCAGGCTCTGAGCTGTCAGCACGGAGCCCGACGCGGGGCTCAAACTCACGGGCCGTGAGATCGTGACCTGAGCTGAAGCCGGATGCTCACCTGACTGAGCCACCCAGGCGCCCCAATATCTTGAAATATTTAAAGGGCTAATATATAAATGACAAATCAGACTTGTTTTATGTAATCCTGCAGCCCAAATCGGACGGCATATTTGGATTTAATAAGGAAAAGGGATTTTTTTTTTAATTTTTAAAGAACAGAGTGGGCTGCCCCAAGAGGAACTAAGTTTTCTTTAACTAAAGGTACCTAACAAGAGAATGAGAATCCCCTACTTAGAAGATGTTTAATGGATATGTTTAAATATAAAAAGAGAGAGTAGGAAGGAACATTGTAACAACTGGTTTTGGACCTGCTACTTAAAAAATAAGTCACAATCCAGATTAATACAAATTGAAGTAAATTTTTATGCACAAAAGAGTTACCACTGCAGGCCTGAGATTGCCATCCTTAAAAGACTTCATTGCAAAGTCAGCCTTTGGGTGGGATCCTGGAAAGTGGATTTTCTAAGGGTTCCCACCATTCTTTACTGATAGGGCTATGCCTAAATGATCCGTACAAAAACAGTGTCTAAAACATGGTGCCTAACCAGCACCCAATAAAAACCTTGGGCACAGAGTCTCTAACGAGTTTCCCTACTAGACAACACTACGTATGTTGTCCCAATTCAGGGCAAGTGCAGCCTGTGTGAGTCCCCTGGGAGACGACGCTTGGAAGCTGGCACCTAGTTTCCCCTGAACTTCACCCAATGATTCTTTTCCCTTCCTCATTTTGCTTGTTACCCGTTTGCTGTAATAAATCACAGTCATGGTTGCAACTATATCCTGAGTCCTGTGGGTCCTTCTAGCAAATCACGGAACCTGGGTGTAGGGCTGGTGACCCCTGAGCCAGAATCATCTTACTTATATTTTGCTTTAAAAAAAAAAAAGAAAGAAAGGAAAAGAACACTAGCAATTAAAAAAAAAGTTATATAGATTTTTTAAAAGAACTTCTAGAGTATTTCTAATATCAACAGTAACAGTAAACTTTCCTACGAGCTGTATAGCTAACAAAAATACTGAAGGCCAACTCCACAGTGGATGTCGTGTTAGGCTTTAAGGATACGTCTAAGAAAAGTCAGCCCCTGCTCTCCAGGAGTTCACGGTCTACTTAAGAAACTAATAGAATCTCAATCATCATTGACTGAATAAGCCAAAGTCAACTTTGAAGATACAAAGTATAGAAAATAGTTTCTATAGACAGAAATTAAGATATAAGAACAAGAAAACAATTCAAAACAGTCTTTGATAAGTGCAAACTACTAACCATGACTGCTTTTCATTTTTCAGAGGAAGGGCGAGATTCTAGAGTTGGGCTGCCCAATAGAGTAGCCACTAGCCATACGTGGCTATTTTTTTCTTTAATGGTTACTTTTGAGAGAGAGAGAGTGAGCGAGCACGAGCAGAGAAGGGAGAAGCAGAGGAAGGGAGAGGGAGAGAGAGGGAGAGAGAGAGATAGAGAGAGACAGACAGAGAGAGAGAGAGAGAGAGAGAGAGAAACCCAAGCAGACTCCACACTGTCAGCACAGAGCCCAACGAGGGGCTTGAACTCACAAACCGTGAGCTCGTGACCTGAGCCGAAGTCAAGAATCAGACGCTCAACCAACTGAGCCACCCAGGCACCCCACATGTGGCTATTTAAACTTGAATGTAAACTAATTAAAATCAAATAAAACTAAAACTCCAGTTCCTCAGTCACATTAGCCAAATTCCAAGTGTTTGATAGTCACCTCCGGCTAGTGGCTACCATATCACACAGCACAAATTATAGAACGTTTCAGAAAGTTCTACAGGACCAGGCATGCCTCTGATGGTTGCTACACATTATCTGTAATGGCAACAATAACAAAACAGGGACAGCTGAAACATCTGGCGATGGGGGAAACAGCTACACACATTAAGCTGTGGCTAAACTGTGGAACACGAGCGTCCTTTAAAAATCATCAAGTAGAACTGTGTAAACTATCGTGGAAAAATGGCTCCATCGTACTGACGAGAAAAAGAGACAAACTGCAAAGGAACATTTATAAAACATAATGTTTTGTGTGTGGAAAGGCTCACTGGAGGAAGCAGACTGAGGGCAGACTTCTTTCCCAAAAAGACCCCAAGAGGCACCTGGATGACCCCTTGGTTAAGCATCCACCTGGGATCTAGGCTCCTGGGATCGAGTCCCACCTCCAGCTCCATTCTGAGTGCAGAGCCTGCTTAAGATTCTCTCTCCCTCTCCTCTTCTCTCTTCCCCGCCCCCACTCAGGCTCTCTCTGTCTCTCAAAAAAAAAGACACTTGATGTCAGGGAACAAAGTCTGATCATGCTTCTCCCCTACCTTCTTACTCAGCTTGTTTTTCAAGGTACATCTAGTCCTTCCTCTTGCGCCCTGAACGTTGTATGTGTTTCTCTGTTTTCAAACTGATAGTTCAACTATTTAGGAACTCACCGCGAAAAATACGGTTTTATAGCCATGAAAAATATTTAAGGCTAATAGAGTAATCGGCCTTTTCTGGGCAAAGAATATTCTAAGTGCTGTTTGTCACTGGAGCTCTGTGCACACCTTCATTTCCGTGCACTTTGAGGAACAGTCACTTCTCATAACTGATGCCCACGCCAGCCTGTGAATGCCTCACAGGCATCCACCCTATTCCTATTCTTTCTACCATTAGTGCCAAAAACACATATAGCCAATACTCAGTAAACATGAGTGGAATGCAACTCGAGATGAGCACTTAAAATGGGGTAGTCTAAATTGAGATGTATTGGAAGGCAAAAATACGCACCAGATTTGGAAGGTTTTCTAAAAATATATATCCATAAATTTTTATGTTGATTATATACTGAAATAATATTTCAGATTTATGGAGTTAAATAAAATTTGTTTTTAAAATTCACTTCATCAGGGCGCCTGGGTGGCTCAATTGGTTAAGCGCTCAACTTCAGCCCAGGTCGTGGATCTCACCGTCCGTGAGTTCGAGCCCCGCATCAAGTTCTGTGCTGACAGGTCAGAGCCTGGAGCCTGCTTCTGATTCTGTGTCTCCCTCTCTCTCTCTCTCTCTCTCTGCCCCTCCCCCCCCACTCACGCTCTGTCTCTCTCTCAAAAACAAACTTTTAAAAAAGTCAAATTAATTTCATCTATTTATTTTCATTTTTTTAATGTAGCTACTAGAAAATTTAAACTTAGATATGTGGTTCCTGTTATATTTCTATTGAACAGCACTACTGTTTATCCCCTTAATGCACCTTAATATAGTCCTCCCCCCCCACACACACATACAGGCACACACAGAAAACAGTTAATGGCTCTCTTTTCATGTACTTGGGAAATAAAGTATAACAATAAGCCCCAGATGGGCAAAGAACATGTCTATTTGTTAAACAGCCTAGCACTGCTCCTTGAACATAAGGCAGTAGGTAAATAATTGTGAAATGAATAAAAGAGGCTATAAAAGTCAACCACAATTTTAATAATATATAACTTTTATCGAGCACTGATTATAAACCAGGAACTATATTCTGCATGATCTCATTTAATCTACATGATGAATTTAATGAGGCAGGTTCTTCTACGCTTATTTAAAAAAAAATTTTTTTTAAGTTTATTTATTCATTTCAAGAGAGACAGAGCGAGCGGGGGAGGGGCACAGAGAGACTCCCACGCGGTCTGTGCAGAGCCCGATGCGGGCTCGAACTCATGAAACACGAGATCATGACATGAGTTAAAACCAAGAGTCAGATGCTTAACTGACTAAGCCACCCAGGCGCCCTGTACTATTCTTATTTTAAAGAGGAGAAAACACAGACACAGAATTATAACAGAATCTCTAGTATACTTTGCAATGTTACAAGAAATGAAACAATTCTGCTGAGATGGTTTATACGGGAGGTTTACACAACTTGAAGTAAAAAATACTGAATGCCTTCCATCACATGGTATTATACTAGGTGCTGTGACATCAGGAGGAATCACAGGTTAATACTAGCAAAATATAAACAAGGTATAGGCTAAATCCTATTACAAATAAATCCCACTACAATTATCCCATATCCTACCAAAATATTAACAAGCTTGACTAATGGCTAATAATCCAGCCACACAAAATTCTTGTTGGATTTAGACAATACCTTGGAATTCACTGTAAAAACTAGTGTTCATCTGACACTTTACAATGTTGTTCATGCACAGAATCTTGTAATCCTTGCAACACCCCTGATAGATAGTTATTATTAGAGGGTGGGTGGGATCTTACAAGTACTTAGACGCATTATCTGATCCGGGTATGTCCCTTATCAGGCTTTAATTTATATTCTGTGCTTGTTTTATGGCTACTGTCCAGGATTGGGGCGGGGGAGGGAGGAGGGGTGGGAGTTTTAGGCAGGCCACCTACAAAATTAGTTTTGGGTTCCAGATTCCTATCATCTTTAGAAATAACAGCCTTGGGCCGAGCGAGGCAGGAAGAAAGTGTAATTAAAACTTCCAAAGAGGCTTAAAGAGGCAAGTTCCAACAACTTCTCACTTTTGGCAGGGGGCAAAAAAGCACTCGAATTTAAAATAAGTCTTCATAGAGAATCACTTAACTAGCGTCAGTAGGAACTAAGTCATCCTTATTGAGCCCCTTTTGGAAAACCTACTTATTAGGGCTCAAATCTTGGTCCACCTTGAAAAAAATGAAGCAAGATTCAGTACACGCTAAATGGTCAACTTAATTTTTAATGGGTAAATGACACGGCGAGAATAGTTCAGGTACTTGCAAATGCTAAACGTCTGGGTATGTCTTCGTCGGCTTTTGAACAGTTTCAAAGAGCAGACGTGAGGATTCATTAGCTCTTCGCACATATGAACCTGCTCCAAAGGCAGCCAAGAGAGTTGCCTAGCAACAGTGCATTTTGTATCTCCCATCAGCCCCAAAGATGCTGCAGCAGCGGCAGCTAGGTCAAGCCTCTCATTAGCAACCTGACAAAGGGTTTCTATCTCCCGTTTTACAAAATTATTTTTATTTCCAGGTGAAGCTCAAATATCAATGTATTACTCCTACTGACAACATACTCCCTTTCCTCTCTTTCTCCTCCTTACCAAGCCCCATTTCAACAGCTAGGTTTTAATGAACCTAGCAGAGTACCTGTAACAAAGGCAGGGAAATCCAACAGAATCCATACGCTTATTCACATACTGTGACAGTTCCACACCTTTTCGGCAACCAAGTAAGGAAGTTTTAGAAGAAAGAAGGAAAAACAAAGACACTGAAATCAAATCACGGGAAGAGGAAAGAGACAGGACGTCAAAACTGAAGAAAAAAATTACCCAAATTATTTGCAATGCCCTTGATTTCTTATCTCTTTTCCCTTCCATAAAAGCTGATCTCAACCTTATAGCAAAACAGCAAAAAGCTAGAAAGTTCCGGAGTGGTAATTCCAGAGTGGATTGACAGTTTATAATGAATGTAATCCATTGGAAAGACATGCTGGTTCCCTATTTATTTATTTATTTATTTATTTATTTATTTATTTATTTTTGGCTCCCAATTTAATAACGGTGTTATAAAGCCTCACCTCAGGTCAATAGCTATTCATTCCCTTCTGAAAATATTTCTTAAAATATTTACCACTCAGCATGGTTGCCATGCAGAACTAAAATATATACTCACATAATCTTCCTTATATACACTCGGAGATCCTTAAAAGAAAATAAACAAAATAAGCAGACTTCTCATTTCATGCATTTTCAAGTGCTTAATCCAGATTTTGACATAAACCACACGCACCCTTGGTCTCTGAGCTTTCGTGCTATCATCAATTTCCCTAAGGAAAAGATTACAGAATGTGTGTGACATGTTACGAAAGATAAAGTGTGATACTAACAGACCCAGATTAAGAATGGTGTAATGAGGAACATTTAAAGGCTATCATCATCACACCAAGTCAAAACAAGTAAATGTTTTAAGTGATCTGAAAGGAACAATGTGATTTTTTTTTTCCCCGAGGCCCCTCCCTCTTTTTTAAATGTACAAACAGCAAAGAATGGATCCTTAGGAGGATTTCCCAGAAGGGTGTCATTTACCACTAAAATATTTCATTCCAGCAGTTGAAAGACCATAAAAGGGTGAATGTCCTCCAGAGCCCCTAATAACGGTAATAGATCTTGTGTTACTATTCACAAGTGACCTCTCAGTCAGGCGATTTAATTTTTCCCCCTGCAGTATGGTTGGCTTCACACACAGTGTAATAACAGTTTTTGCACAACAAGACAATTCATCCGATTAGAAGGACTGTATTAAGTCTTTCGTGAACAGCATGTGTCACACAGCTTCAGCGAGGGTTTGATTTAAGACAACCTAATATATGCATGCATGGTTCTTGATTTTTCCACTGGTTTAAAAAAGATTCCTGGACTTTCTTCAGCAATTTTTGCAGACCATTGCCTGAATCCTCCCCGGCTTCAAAGAATAACTAAGAACTCATCAAATGCTCACGGAGCACTTTAAAACAGGTACCGACATTTTTTTCACCAGGCGACAGAAATGTGCGTAAGGCTCCTCGTTCCTACGTGGGTTAAATGAAATTCCACTCATGTCTCAGAGGAGGGAGACATGAAAAGGGACAGAATGGGCATAACTGGTTACTGCAATTACTTGTATGCATCACAACACTGCAGCAATTCATCATTAATTATGAAGACAATATGACATTACCGAGAGAAGCGTCAGATAAAGTGAACTCGAGGCCCTCCCTTTGGAAACCTCAGCAAAGCACAAAAAAATTAATAAAAACTGGAAACCAAAGCAAAAGGTGTGAAATGAACCCACCATCTGACAAGCCCTACTTCAAGAAACGGTTTGGCATCATGCAAAGCCCACAGAAGCCTAAACCTAAGGCATCTCTCTACATATTTCTTACTGCCTTGCTGAGGAGATTAAGAAGGTTGAATCCAGAATCTCTGCAGGGAAAGGCTATAGTTGTAGCCAGGGCACTGGATTCAGGAGCACCTGGCTCCCGGGATCCAAGCAGACCGGGTGTGGCCACTCACCACTGGCAAAATCCAAAGAGACCAGTGGTGGGGGAATGAGAAAGGAATTTATTTCAGTGAGGCCAACACAGGGAAGACTTAAGTCTCAAAGGCAATCTCCAAAGTGCTGAAAACGACTTCCAGGTTTGTAGAAGGAAAATGGGGGGCGGTGGTCAGCGGGTACGGGCGGGTGGGGGGTGAAGGTTAGGTCAATCACTGTCTTGGGGTCAATCAGGGATGGGGTCTTGATGGCTCAGGGCAGTCCTTATTGCTTGAGGGGGTAATTTCGGTTCCTATCGGGGAATGTTTTGCCAGCAGTGGCCTTTCCCCGAGTGAAGAGGTCAGCTGGAAAGAACTTAATAGATTAGAAAGGTTGAGGTCAACATGGAGGTAGCTGAAGTCCTCTTTCACAGTGACAGTTGGAGGACTTCTCAGGGGTTCCCTTGACTGACTCCCTTTAGTCGATGGGTCAGAACTTGGCAACAGGACTAAGCGTGTCTTTACAGCTCACATGCCCCCAAGGGACTCTTAAGCGGCTCCTTGGCAAGCAGCCTAAACCTGCAAGATTAAGTTCTCTTTAGACTTGATTCAGGTGAGAGGCTCTCTTCCGGTTTGATTGTCCCCCCGCGCTGTAGGAATCCGGGTTCTTTCCAAAGTGTGCACAGCTCCTAAATAAACCTGTAGGACGAGATGAGACAAGCCCACCGCTGCTCCCCTGCCCGCGCCGCCCACACTCTGTCCACGGGAAAGGCGCACACACCTTTTGCTCCGGCAAATTCTAGGCACGCAGGCCAGTCCCCACATTTCCCACACTCTCCCTTTTCACTTCCGGGATCACAACTGCTGGCTGGCCCATCCCTCTCTGTTCGAGTTTGGATTCGGGGGCCAGTCACCGTAGACATCTGCCCGCCCCAACTGCAAGGCGCCCACGTAGTTGGATGGGAGTGTCACGGGGCTCCAGGCAGAGAGGGCTGGCAGTTGTAGGACCCAGCACTCCAGCAACTTGCTGCAAGAATCCCCCCTCTTCTCTTCACCTATCCTGTCCCGTCCTAACTTCCAGATCCCTCAGCCCGAGTGAGGCGTTAAAACCTGTGGTAGCCCTTGGACACCTAAGTTTATTCCTGCTGCGCTCCAAGTTCTCCAGGGTGTCCGCTCTCAAAATCTCAAAATTTTGGTATTTCAAGGTCCCCACCAGAGCTTCTAACATCCTGTCCATATACCTTTATCTCCTCTATATCTGATTACCCCAATACTTTAAATAAACTCTCATCTCCCGCCTGACCGCACGGCTCTCAGGATCTGGTTTCCAAAAACGTGCCCAGTATCCACTCTGGAAAGTTTCCCGCACCCTGTACCTCCCAGATTAATACAGTACTGTTTGCAATCTTCTCCCCTCCCGTGACCTGCCACACATTTGCGTCTCTCTGCCTAGAATGCCTTCCCTCTCCCCTGCATCAGGGAAACCTGTGGTCCTCTGCAGATATGTCCCAGGGACACTTACATACCTCCACAATGACAATTACCATCCTGCACTGAACAGCAAATTTTAATACCCCTGTCAACACACTAAGCTCTATGATTTCTGAAAACAAAGACTGTATGCTTTCACCTTAGTATTACCAGAACCTGCCATATAGGAGGTTTGTGCATGCGCGCTCTCTCTCTCTCTCTATATATATATATATATGGCAAGGGGTGGGGGAAGGATGATGAAACAAATGTCTTGAAAATGCTGAATCAAATGAGACCTAATAAAAATGAGGTATCTACAGTATTTCAAGCTGAATGAGAATTCCATGATAATTCCACTTAACACAGATCAAGATGCACCATTAAAAACTGAATACAATTTGACAACTAAATACACCTAAGTGGAGGAAAATGCCACCAGCATAATTATCACTAATAACAATTCAGACTACTGGTGACAATGAACGTAGGAAAGAGTGGATTAGAGAAAAATGTTAAAGAAACAAAATTCGATTACTTTCATGTACATACTGTAACAAACTAATTAGCCAAGAGTTGCCAAGTATCAGTCCCTGCTGATATGTCTTAATGAATAGATAATGTGATCATTTTAAATTGGCACATCCATTGTACTAATGCAAATGAGCAAGCCCAAACTGTCTAAAAACAATAGCTTCAAAATCACATTATGTTTCAACTCAGCCTGTATCTAATTACCCTGAACCCTAAATTAATAGGATTTCATTTAATAAGATGGCATTGTAATCTAACCTAACCTAAATTCTATCCCTGGACCCCACACTGTTCCTTTTATTAGTCTGGGTAACACATGAAAATATTGGAAACGCGGGTTTTTTTCGGGTTCGACTAGGATGGGTACATACACCTGATGTATTTTTGTGTTAATTCAATCAGGCAACAAAGCAGGTATCGGAGCCCAGGAACTGTCCAAGGTCATGAGGAGGCACGAAAAAGTAAGACCATTTCCCTTAAGGAATTCCTTTCGGAATTCTAAATCTAATCGTAATCTATTCAAAATTTCCTTTGAAAGCCGCTGACACTCAAGATAACTATAGGACACTTAAACACGCTCATCTGTGCTTACTCATATTCATTCATCTTTAGCCCTGTTTAACTCTGATATGATAAATTCAGGTTACATATATTTTTATAAGCTCATTTTCTCCAGATGTGTGTGGGGGGGGGGAGGTTGGGGGTTAGAAATGCAGATTGTCTCAAATGCAGATGTAATCCCACTACCACAAAAATGCTACTGAACAAGGATAACAGGACACAAGGTCTCTGAAAGTGCAATCAACACGCCAAAGCCTGACCTACAGAAATCATCCTAAGTCACTCCTTAACTACCTGTCTGGCTCCCCTGAGTTTGTAACCATGTCTACTCATTTGAAATAAACAGACTTAGGAATACCCAATTGCATTCCATAACTGTCCTGACAACTTGCCAATGAGTCTATTATGCTATCTATCATGAAAAGCTCAAAACTGTCACTGGTGGGGTAGAAGTCTAGTGTGCCAGGGTGGCTCAGTTAACCATCCGACTTTGGCTCAGGTCATGATCTCGCGGTTCAGTTCGTGGGTTTGAGCCCCGCATTGGGCTCTGTGCTGACAGCTCAGAGCCTGAAGCCTGCTTCGGATTCTGTGTCTCCCTTTCTCTCTGCCACTCCTCCACTCCCTCCCTCCCTCTCTCTCCCTCTCTCTCTCAAAAATAAGCATTAAAAATGAAAAAAAAAAAAAGAAGAAGAACTACAATGTGCTGTAAAGACAAAGGGACAGAATAAGTCTCAAGCCTGGTAAGGGAAGTTAACACACCTGCCCTACTTTAAGAATTCTAGAATAGGGGCGCCTGGGTGGCTCAGTCAGTTAAGCGGCCGACTTCGGCTCAGGTCATGATCCCGCAGTCCGTGAGTTCGAGCCCCGCGTCAGGCTCTGTGCTGACAGCTCAGAGTCTGGAGCCTGTTTCAGATTCTGTGTCTCCCTCTCTCTGACCCTCCCCTGTTCATGCTCTGTCTCTCCCTGTCTCAAAAATAAATAAAACATTAAAAAAAAAAAAAGAATTCTAGAATAAACCTTTCCCACCAAATCCACCAAATCCTGGCCCATCCATTCAAATACAGCTATCAGACAGTAGCTACAATTGTAACTGAGTGTCAGTGACTTTCTTTCACTCCCCAAAAACAAAAAAATCACTTCTGAGATACAAGATACATATTTTTTGATGCTTTTATTTTATTTTTGAGAGAGAAAGAGAGAGCAGGTGCACAAGAGTGGGAGGGGCAGATATAGAGAGAAACAGAATCCAAAGCAGGCTCCAGGCTATGAGCTGTCGGCACAGAGCCTGATGCAGAACTCGAACCCACGAACTGTGATATCATGACCTGAGCTGAAGTTGGACGCTTAACCAACTGAGCCACACAGGCACCCCTGAAATATAAGATATATTACTGCTAGGGAATCTATGGTTCACAAAATAAAAACTACTCCAACACCTCCAGAAATTTATTTATTTCACTGTTTGAGCAACAAAGATACTCAAGGAGGATGACATAAATGTCATATATAAAAAGTAGTGCTTTATGGGGGTGCCTGGGTGGTTCAGTTGGTTAAGCGTCCGACTTCGGCTCCGGTCATGATCTCACGGTTCGTGGTTTGAGCCCAGCATTGGGCTCTGTACAGACAGCTCAGAGCCTGGAGCCTGCTTGGGATTCTGTCTCCCTCTTTCTCTGCCCCTCCCCACTAGTATTCTATCTGTCTGTCTGTCTGTCTCTCTCTCCCTCTCTCTCTCAAAAATAAAAATAAACATTAATAAAAGAAAGTTGTGCTTTGTATGTAATAAAAACAGGCAACATAAGCTTCTTCTAGGTCATTTCAAAGATTCTTTTTAACTTGTATTTGTCCTGCAAGACTTAGCTTGTGAATCACCTACTTCAGGCAATCTTCCTATTATGACTTAGCTGCCCCTTTCAGGGCTCCTACAACACCCTGTGCTTCCCCACATTATACCATTATACCCACAGAGGGTATTGATTATATGTTGCTACCTTCCGTACGCAGTGTCTCTCTCTCTCAATAATGGTCTTTGTAGCCCAAGTTCCAACTACAATGTGTGTCCCACCTGAATGTGAGACAGGAAACCATCAAAACCCTAGAGGAGAAAGCAGGAAAAAAACCTCTGACCTCAGCCGCAGCAATTTCTTACTCGACGCATCTCCAAAGGCAAGGGAATTAAAAGCAAAAAATGAACTATTGGGACCTCATCAACATAAATAGCTTCTGCACTGCAAAGGAAACAAGCAACAAAACTAAAAGGCAACCGATGGAATGGGAAAAGAAATTTGCAAATGACATATTGGATAAAGGGCTAGGATCCAAAAATCTATAAAGAACTCACCAAACTCCCCACCCGAAAAACAAATAATCCAGTGAAGAAATGGGTAGAAGACACTTTTCTAAAGAAGACATCCAGACAGCTAACAGACACATGAAAAGATGCTCAACATCACTCCTCATCAGGGAAATACAAATCAAAACCACACTCAGATATCACCTCACGCTGGTCAGAGTGGCTAAAATGAACAAATCAGAAGACTATAGACGCTGGAGAGGATGTGGAGAAACGGGAACCCTCTTGCACTGTTGGTGGGAATGCAAACTGGTGCAGCTGCTCTGGAAAACAGTGGGGAGGTTCCTCAAAATATTAAAAATAGATATATACCCTACGACCCAGCAATAGCCCTGCTAGGGATTTACCCAAGGGATACACGAGTGCTGATGCATAGGGGTGCTTGTACCCCAATGTTTATAGCAGCACTTTCAGCAATAACCAAATTATGGAAAGAGCCTGGGTGTGCATCAACTGACGAATAGATAAAGAAGATGTGGTTTATATACACAATGGAATACTACTTGGCAATGAGAAAGAATGAAATCAGGCCATTTGTAGCAACGTGGATGGAACTGGAGAGTGTTATGCTAAGTGAAATAAGTCATACAGAGAAAGACAGATACCATATGTTTTCACTCATATGTGGATCCTCAGAAACTTAACAAAGACCATGGGGGAGGGGAAGGGGGGATAAAAAAAAAGTTATGGAGAGGGAAGGAGGCAAACCATAAGAGACTCTTAAATATGGAGAACAAACTGAGGGTTGATGGGGGTGGGGGAGAGGGAAAAGTGGGTGATGGGCATTGAGGAGGGCACCTGTTGAGACGAGCACTGGGCGTTGTTTGGAAACCAATTTGACAATAAATTATATTTAAAAAAATAATAATAAAATAAAATGTGTGTCAAAGAAGTCTTCCAAGAGTATTTACTGAATAACTGATTCTGTCATCTCTCAAGATCCTGAATTAACGATGTATCTTACTGGGGCACCTGGTGGCTCAGTTGGTTAAATGTTCAACTCTGATCTCAGCTCAGGTCTTGATCTCAGGGTCATGAGTACGAGCCCCACATTGGGCTCCACACTGGGTATGGAGCCTACATAACAAAAAACAAACAAACAAACAAACAAAATATATATATGTGTGTGTGTGTGTGTATACACACATATATATGTATATATATGTATGTATATGTGTATATATATACATACACATATATATATCTTATCAAATAATTTAAATGTTTCAAACCTAACCAATGTATAATTTTCTTCAAATTCATAAACATTTTTCAAAATAAAAGAACAACCTAATTTTGTTCACTAATATTCCTGACTTTGATTAGATTTCAGAATCTCCCAGTTATGATCAAAAGTACATAAAAGCACTAAACCCAATTGCAACCATCCTTGCTGATTTGCTGATTCACTTGAATATTCCCACTCTCTCCTCCGATAGGAGCTTTCAGGAGTTAGGACTGTGCATAGGTGTTCCATTTAGGTATAAATATCTGGCTAAATGCGACTTACCTATTCATGGAAGGGCCAATGGAAGCTAGAATAGAGACAAAAATAATCACACTAGACTGAAGATCTGGCAAGATTTCAAACAAAGGTTGAGGTTCTTATCTTAGCATTTAATCCTCTCTACAGCTGAGTAGGCCAATCTTAAAAATGTAAAGTTAGGGGCACTTGGGTGGCTCAGTTGGTTGGGCGTCCAACTTCAGCTCAGGTCATGATCTCATGGTTTGTGAGTTCGAGCCCTACGTTAGGCTCTGTGCTGACAGAGCCTGCTTTGGATTCTGTGTCTCCCTCTCTCTCTGCCCCTCCCCACTCATGCTCTGTATCTCTCTCCTTCAGATATAAACAAACATTAAAAACATTAAACAAAAAATGCAAAGTTAATAAACCTTGTTTACTTTTTTCTTAACATTATTTATTTATTTTTGAGAGAGAGAGAGAGAGAGATCAAGAGAATGAGTGGGGGAGGGGCAGAGAGAGAGGGAGAGAGACAATGTCAAGCAGGCTCCATGCTGTCAGCAGAGAGCCCGATGCAGGGCTCGAACTCACAAACCATGAGATCATGACCTGAGCTGAAACCAAGAGTCCGACACTTAACCAACTGAGCCACTCAGGCGCCCCAACCTTGTTTAACTCTTTCAAAAAAAATTTTAGTAGTTTGAGTAAAAGTTGTATAGAGACAGTATAAAACACCAGGTAACAGCACAGACTCTGGAACTATATGTACTGGGTTCAAATCCTGACTTTGCCAATTACTAGCTGTGTGATTTGGGGGAAATTAATCAAACTCTGTGCCTCAGTTCCTAAACAGTGGTGGCGGCAAATTCACAGAGCTGTTGGTAAGTTATTTAATATAGGCAAATAAAGTGATTAAAATAATGACTGCCATATAATAAGTATATGTAAATGTTAGCTATTTTCATTAGCTATTACTTTGAGAAGATAGTTTACCTTCTAATGAGTAGACTATATTTAAAACTATTTATTTAGCACTGCAATACTAAGAATAGAAGAATTCATTCCATAGTATCAGCCAGGTTATCAAAAGGTCTAGGACTGATTTATTCAGCAGAACTCAGACTTCAATCAAGCTGGCAAATGGGACAAGCACTTCACTTTTGGACCTTGGGCACTAGACAGGAAATTGATTAATTGAATACCTTTTTGCAGTGAATCTATGGTAATGAATCAGAACCCATACACCAATTAAAGGTAATTAACGGAAAAAACAAAACTAAAGGTCTTGCAATCATAAGGTCATTAAATTTCAATCAAGGATAAATATTTATAATGTGAATTCCACATCTAAAGCATCATACCAGAAGCCACTGTCTGCTATAATTATAAAACTTTGCCAAAACACAGTGTCTGTATATTTCTAGTATTGCGAGTTATAGTTTCTATGCTGCTTATAAATTATATCTTTCCCATGTACTGCCATTTTTTTTTAATTTATTGGGTTTTTAAAAAGAAAATCAACTGGTTTTGTTCATTGATGTTGTATCTATCCACTGTCTTAAACTCTCGTATCCACTCTAAAAGCAGCAGCTTTTTTTTTTTTGTCCTTCAAAGCTTTCATTTATTTTTTTTCAATATATGAAGTTTATCGTCAAATTGGTTTCCAAACAACGCCCAGTGCTCATCCCAAAAGGTGCCCTCCTCAATACCCATCACCCACCCTCCCTTCCCTCCCACCCCCCATCAACCCTCAGTTTGTTCTCAGTTTTTAAGAGTCTCTTATGCTTTGGCTCTCTCCCACTCTATCCTCTAAAAGCAGCAGCTTTAAGTATAATCTCTTGCATTTTCTAAGGAGCATTGGCTTCTTCCTTTATAGTACATACGTAAGTTTTCTTTCTTTTTCTTGAATGAACAATGAGCAGAATCTCCAGAAAAATAGTAAAACTAACATCAGACATACTTCTGATTCTTAACTTAGATGAAACAGCTTCTAAATAAAAACTGACTTGGAATTCTACCTAGGTCAGTATAAAATACCCTCTGTCCTGTGTGAGAATCTTTACCTTGGATTCTGTATTATCTACTTGGATGATAATTTTCTAGCTTCTTAATGATCTACCCGGCTTTTAATTTTCACCTTTTCCTTTTTAAAAAAAAAATTTTAAGTAAGCTCCACACCCAGTGTGAAATCCAACATGGGACTTGAACTCATGACTGTGAGATCAAGAGTTGGACACTTAACCAGTTGAGCTACCCAGGTGCCCTTTAACCATCTATTTTCAACTTGTGTCACTGTTTCAAGGTTTATCTCTTAGAGTCTATGAATCTTTCTTTTGATAAGGTAATTTAATTGACTCAATGATAACTGGTGTATTTGGAATTCTGTTGTGTGACTTAGAAATTATAAATCACTAATTGTTACCAATAAGAGCTTAAGTACATATTTCAAGTTATTTTTCTACTAACATCAAGAACTATTCGGTTCCCCCCAAAAACCACCCTTAGCACATTCTCAACTTTTCACACTATCACATTCCCACTTTCAGCCCTTACCACGTTTTAAAGCTCAGACTTTAGTTCCAGGTAGTTATTTTTTCATACTCTACATAATTATTCTAAATTAGCCATAAGGCTTACTGGATATTTTGATCACCATTCAACATTTCTTCTCTGTGCTTTCCCGGATTCATATTCAGTTTTGCTGGAGCATGTCCTTGAGGGGTTTTCTCCCCACCCCCTAATAAAATCAGTAAGCAAGAAATGTTCTTGAATTCTTACACATCTGAAAAAAGTCTTTATTACCATCAGTAATAAAAGGTAGAATAAGGGCAGGGGGGGGGGGGGGGGGCGCCTGGGTGACTCAGTCGGTTAAGCACCGGACTCTTGGTTTCAGCTCAGGTCATGATCTTGCAGTTTCATGAGTTTGAGCCCTGCATCGGGCTGTGCACTCATGGTGCGGAGCCTGCTTGGGATTCTCTCTCTCTCTCTCTGCCCCTCCCCTACTCAACACTGTCTCTGTCTCTCTCAAAATAAATAAACTTGAAAAAAGAAAAAAAAATGTAGATGAAGGAGGACAAATAATCCAGGTGCAGAGTGACTTTCCCCAAGAAACTGGAAGGTGATATTCCCAGTTTGTTGGGTATTCCAACACCCAGTGTGCTGCTGGTAAGAAGTCAAAGATCAGACTTACTAGGTTTTTCTTTGCCCACCATTCTGCTCTAAAAATCTCTTATGACTTTCTCTTTATCCTTTAAATTCTGGGGACAAATTTAGGTATTGATCTATTCTTACATATGCTGTTGGGCTTTCAGAAGGTCCTAACAATCTATATCCTTGTGTCTTTTTTTTTTTTTTTTTTAAGCTCAGGAAATAGTGTTTTGTCACGTTTTAAGTTTCTCCCCTTCATTTTCTGTTCCCTCCAACAAGAATTTCAATAGAAAGATGTTAGAGCTCCCAAAACTGACCCTCAATGTCTTAACTTTTTTTCTTTTCTATTTTGGGCTCTATATTCTGAAATGTTTACTTGAATAGTCTGTAAATCACTAATCCTGTCTCCACTTATGTACTGTGGCAATCACATTTTTAATTTCTAAAAATCTCTTGTCATTGAATTTCTTCTTTGTCACAGCAGTATTTTTGTATAGAATAGCTTTACAATACCTCATAAGACTTCAATTGTTTTTGCATGATCTTCTGCTCCCTGAGTTCTCTTTCTTCTGGAAACAGATTCTTTGGTCAGTTATGCTATTAAATTTTCTCAAAGTCTGATGAGCCTTTATTTTCCATTTATATATATATATATATATTTATATTCATATATATATTTATATTCATATATATATATTTATATTCATATATATATATTTATATTCATATATATATTTATATTCATATATATATATATAAATATATATATATAAATATATATATATATATATATATATATATATATATATATATATATATATATATATGAATCAATGCTAAGTTGCTTGTAGGGAACTTGCATGGGTTGCTGCCATAGATGTAAAGCAATGTTTCCTTAAATAAGACTCTCCTCTTATTTGAAGGGTTGACTCCAGAAGAGCTAAAGAATGAATGGTAGGGGGTGTCTGGGTGGCTCGGTCAGTTAAGCAGCCAACTCGTGATTTCAGCTTGTGATCTTACAGTGCGTGAGTTCAAGCCCCTGCATCGGGCTCTGTGCTGACAGCGCGGAGTCTGCTTGGGATTCTCTCACTCTCTCCATCTCTCTGCCCCTCCCCTGCTTGTGTGCTTGCTCTCTCTCTCTCTCTCTCTCTCTCTCTCTCTCTCTCTTTCTCTCTCAAAATCAGTAAGCAAGTAAGTAAATTAATAAAGCAGGGGCAGGGGGTGGAGAATGAATGGTAGAGGATGTCAACTGGAAACTTCACTTTAAGAGTGGCCAGGAGGGGCGCCTGGGTGGTTTGGTCGGTTAAGCGTCCGACTTCAGCTCAGGTCATGATCTCGCAGTCCGTGAGTTCGAGCCCCGCGTCGGTCTCTGTGCTGACAGCTCAGAGACTGGAGCCTGTTTCAGATTCTGTGTCTCCCTCTCTCTCTGCCCCTCCCCTGTTCATGCTCTGTCTCTCTCTGTCTCAAAAATAAATAAATGTTAAAAAAAAAAAATTTTAAAGAGTGGCCACGAAACAAGTAGGTGGGAGGCCAATCCCACCTTCTCCCTTCCCAATCCATTCATTAAAATGAGAATTTTTTTATTCTGGCAATAGTGGGCTTCGGTGAGTTTTCCCCTTGAGGAGAATTCCTCATGCCTGTTTTGAAATTCAAAGGTGCCACAAAATCCGATCCTCCTCTGAGTCCTTCACCGACACCTAGGCTATCTCAAGCAGGTAGTTCCTTTAGGGGGAGTTTCGCAGGGAGAAAGAACTACTCCCATCCAGTATTTAACTGGGGGCAGAAAGATTCCAACTACGCCAAATGCAGTACAGGGCCCCAACCTCATCACACTCCAACCTCCCTCCTCGCTGAGCCTCAGAGCTCACATATGACAAGTGTTTTTGCTTCACTATATTAGAACTGGTGACTATCGCCTTGAAACTGAACAGAAAATCCCAAACAATCCCTTCAGTGAGAATCTTAAGCGGTTTATAATCTACAGACTCCTCAAAAGAAATTCTGCCCAATATGAACACTTAGGGAAAGCAAGAAATTGATATAGAACTCCTTGCTGAGTAAAAATTCTAGGCTTGGTGGGGAAAAAAAACAAAAACCAGAAAGATTTCAAAGGGTTCAAATGCCAGTTAAAAACATGTTTATTCCACAGATATCGAAGTGGGGTTTATAAAGAAAAAATAAGCATATTAGCACAGCATGGAATAGATACCTGACCTTGGATTTTGGTCTGTGTTTCTCTTTGTCTAATTGTTTCATGTTGACAGGCTCAGCCCAATTTTGCTCTGGGCGTAATCGATGCTATGGCTACAAGGGAATAGTAGTACCGCACTTCTTATCTGTAAAGCTCTTTATTAAAAGTATTGTACATTCCAGCTTCTTTTTGCTGATGTGAAGAACACAGAAAGCAGACTGACTTCAGGGGGTAGCAATTCATAGAACTCAGCGACAATAGAACAGAGTGCAAAGTGTCCAAAGATTCTTTGTGCAAGTTCTTTTATGGAATATATTTTCTCCTTTTCTCACAGCAGTAACTTACAGACCATTAAATTTCACACATTTCCTATTCATTTTCCATGTTAAAATATGGCTTATGACCCAGAGTAGAACTATCACAGGATTCTGCCCTGAAAGTCAGGTTTTTTACTGTTTGATAATGTGGCACTTTTAAAAGACCAGCAAGTCATGGGCCATGAACCTGGCCACGTAAGTGATTTCAAATGGCTCAAAAGTGTGTACACTTATACACATGGAAAAAATTAAGCCCTGAACACATTACAAAGGATAAGATTAAATTATCGAAGAGTGCCAACTGTTCCCATTAAGCAAGACCTTTAACTAGGTTTAACAACCAAAATGTGAAAATAAAATAAAATTAAATAAATAAATAAATAAATAAATGCCCAGCTCTAGCTATCTCCACTTCAAAACAAGAGAAAAGCAAAGCAAGCACAAGGGCTCGGGAGAGGCAGGGAGCTTCACAAAACGTAATCTGTTGAGCTCCTCGATGAAGGTAGGTTTTAAGGAAGGGATGTGGAGTTTTCTCAAGCCAAGGTTCATAAACATTTCCTTTTTTGGCATATGCTATCAGTCAGAAAGAAGTTGATATACTTTACACGTAGTATTTAGAGTTATTCTCCATTGAAGTTGAGACACTAAGCTAGAAGACTGCATTCTAAACCATCTTGGCCATGGTTCATTCTACACCATCTAAAAACTATTCATCTTTGTGGCTCATGTTCAATTCAGATTCCTATGTCATCTTGCCATAAACTCTTCATATACACAGAAACACAGGAAGAGGGGCGCCTGGCTAAGCGGCTGACTTTGGCTCAGGTCATGATCTCACAGTTCGTGAGTTGGAGCCTCACGTCAGGGTCTGTGCTGAGAGCTCAGAGCCTGCTTCAGATTCTGTGTCTCCCTCTCTGTCCCTCCCTCGCTCACGCTCTCTCTCTCAAAAATAAACAAGCATTTAAAAAAAAAAAAAAAAAGGAAACATAGGGAGAAAACACATTTTCTCAAGTTTTGAAACTACTAAGTAGCACCTGGGTGGCTCAGTCAACTTCAGCTCAGCTCATGATCTCACAGTTGGTGAGTTCGAGTCCCACATCAGGTGAGCTCTAGTCCCACTTTGGGTGAGCCCTGCTTCTCTCTTTCTCTCTCCCTCTCTGCCCTCACTCACTTGTGTCCTCTCTAAAATTAAATTATATTAAATTAAATTAAGTTAAATTAAATTAAATTAAATTAAATTAAATTAAATTCAACCACTAACAGTAGCCTTGATTTCCAAAAGAGGCTATCATCTTTTGTCAGGTGTCCTCCCTCCATATATTTAGAAGATCTACTGTGAAGGACCTAATAATTCCATTAAGACTTTTGTAGAATCATACTGCTTTGTGGGAAAATAGCTTCCTCTAACACCTCTATCAACATCAGATGGAGAATCTCCATTCCATCAACTATAGAGAAGCTATAATTAATATCTAATATAATAATTACATCTTCTATATTTAATATATATTAGTATAATTACATAATCTAGTATGTTAAATATGTATAGTACAAGAAAATATAGCAAATATTATAATAAGTAGCTAATAATATAGCTAAGCTAATAGGAAAGATTTTAAGAATTGAATAGCAGCCTTTTCTTCTCAGGGGACAAGGGGGTCAGAAAAACATCTTAGGGGGTTGGTTGGGGGAGTCCCAGGTAAACATACGGCATTTACCTGAAGCTGCCTTGTTGATTTATTAACCTCTTCTTAAGGAAGTTCTATCAGTCTGAGACATTTCCAAACTGTCCATAGTCATGGTATACACAGGCTGGCCAATCATCGGCTAAGGGTTCAAAATAAGATTTGATATTGCCCTTTTTAAAAGCTGTAATGATCAGGGCAGCTGGGCGGCTCAGTCAATTGAGTATCTGACTATTGACTTTGGCTCAGGTCAATACTCATGGGATCAAGCCCCACGACTTAGCATGGAGCCTGCTTAAGATTCTCTTTCTCCCAGACAAATATCACATGACTTCACTCATATGAGGACTTTAAGAGACAAAACAGATGAACATAAGGAAAGGGAAACAAAAATAATATAAAAACAAGGAGGGGGACAGAGCAGAAGAAACTCAAATATGGAGGACAAACAGAGGGTTACTGGAGGGGTTGTGGCGGGGGGGGGGGGGGGGGAACTCAGTGGATAAGGGGCATTAAGGAATCTACTCCTGAAATCATTGTTGCACTAGATGCTAACTAATTTGGATGTAAATTTAAAAAAATAAAATTAAAAAATAAATAAGTAAAAAGAAATAAAATTTATTGTACAAAGGAAAAAAAAAAAAGATTCTCTTTCTCCCTGTGTCCCTCTCCCCCTGCTCATACTCTCATTGTCTCTCTAAAAAATAAATAAAAATAAATAAAAATAAAAGCTGTAAAGCTCAGAAAATGTCCTCATTTAGGCCTACAGTCTACATCATCCCTTAATTAACTCGGTAAAGTCCGTTTTTAACATTCACTACCAATGATTTCACACCAGATGAAACCAGGTCCTGAACAAACCATAGGGGTAGTAAATAGCTCGGTGAAGAGGAAAGAATAAGGCCAACTGGACGTTACTGTACATGAGCCATGAAGCCATGTGCTTTAATTCTCATTCAGGCATCCCTCAAGGCAGCCTGCGTGACTTATATCAAAACGTATGAAAATAACATTACTCAGTATCAGACAAGCAGGAGCTATTATATAAACATAACCAAAAAGCACACAAATCTATCAACTTCTATTTCCAGAAAAAAACACTAATTTAAGAAATAGACGGCACTCTCATTTATTATAAGCATAGGCCATGATACAAAAACCTCTCTCTAAACTAAATTGACGCGTTTAAAACCTTCAAGACTTCCACGGAAATTTACACAGGATGCTCATTCTTGGATATCTCCCCAGAACATTCCCTCCGAGAAGGTAAAAGACACTTAACTTTTACCCAGTGCTGCCTGACCTGAGCTTGTGTCTTCTGCACATTAAATCTCATGAGTAAGAGATATTTCTCTGGGTAAGAAAACTGTTAGGATTAGTAACTACTGACAGCACTTCTAGATGTGGGGGTGGGGGAGGGGGAAGAGTTGCCTATTTTTTTCAAGTGTCGATTTATTGTTGTGTCTTTGGGTAACTATTTTAACATCGTCATCTGCGTCTAGTTAACTCTAAAATAGTACTGACAGAGTCAACTTCCCTTCACACCACTTAACTCCACTAGTCTTCCATGGCCCTAAAGCTATAAATCCCAATGGAAAATGCATGACCCAGGGGAACCGGGTGAGAGACAAGGATGAAAACTCACTGAGGAGGAAGAGGCATCAAAACGCATGATTAGTAAGAAGTAACATCATCACTTTTTTCAAAAAGCCCATTTTCTGTGTGGGGATGGGGTAAATGGGTGATGGGCGTTAAGGAGGGCACTTTTTGGGATTAGCGCTGGGTGTCATATGTAAGAGATGAATCACTGGGTTCTACTCCTGAAGCCAAGACCACACTGTATGTCGACTAACTTGAATTTAAATTAAAATCATCATCATCGTCATGTGTTAACTAAATGAATATTACTCACAAACCAAGATAGGTACTTACATGAGGCATAAGGCATGCAGTGTCTGCTTAATAAATGTCTGATGGGGGCGCCTGGGTGGCTCAGTCGGTTAAGCGGCCGACTTCAGCTCAGGTCATGATCTCACGGTCCGTGGGTTTGAGCCCCATGTCGGGCTCTGTGCTGACAGCTCAGAGCCTGGAGCCTGTTTCAGATTCTGTGTCTCCCTCTCTCTCTGACCCTCCCCCATTCATGCTCTGTCTCTCTCTGTCTCAAAAATAAATAAACGTTAAAAAAAAAAATTTTTTTAAATAAATGTCTGATGCATGCAAAAGCAAAAGCCCGTTTTCTTAGCATTATGAACACTCACATCACATTACTAGTAGATACTGACTTGTACTACCATTCACGGGCACTAAAAATAACTTCAGTTGATACTTTATAATGATAATAACAAGCATACCAAAACATACTTCGTCACGTTCAAGCTTTTCAAATGCTTTCTCTCACGAGAGCTTACAGTAGGATTCTTTCAGCCAATTAAGATGTCACACAAAGTCGATCTTCAGCAAGCATACTGCACCTCAACGAATTCTACCACAGTGGTTAAGTGACCACCAAAACAGAGGTGAAAGACAGCCTCGAAATTCCTGCTCTTACCTACCTATTTACTTAGCTTCCCCTTAGTAGTAGTCTCAGACTTTTCTGTAGTATAAACTGCCCCATGAATTTGAGCCAATGACTGCTTAAACATAATATAGCTTCTTCCTCTATGGTGAGAACAGATAAACACCACATAAAAATTCATAAGCTTCAGGCAGACTTGTCAACTCAGTGAACGAAAGAGAAACAACCCACCAATAACAGATTACAATCATAACTCGTTTCGACTGAGTCTATTCCAAATATCTGCTCACAATTAGAAAACTTGCTCTTTCCAAATATTCGGTCCTCTCTTTTTGGCTACTTTACCCGTAACCCGAGTCCCATGAAAGGATATGAAATGGTCACTTCAAAAGAAGAAGTGAGGAAACACAACACTATCTCCTAGTTCAAGGATGATCCTTTTCACAAAAACTCCACTTCTAAGTTCTTCTTAATGACACTGCCTTTGCTTATGCATGAAGCTGAGGAACTATTTAAGCACTGCACCCTACTATTCATCGTAACGGCACAATTACACTCGTTGTTTCTCACTTCTTTCCAAACTACCCAAGAGATCGTCAACAGAAGTGGAACATACCAACTTCGATTTCGACCACTGCTTCTTAAACGTTTATTGAAAAAGATAAACAAACCTGATGGTCACGTTAGTACTTCCCCACCTTTTCTATTTCGTGGCACACGTGGAAAATCAGGCTTATAAGGAGTGTGGGGTAAATTCCTGAAACCCCAGGGGGTCAGAGGCTACCAGCCAAGCCAGCACCCTGAGCTTAGACTACTACACGGCCGCCCGAGAGCTCAGAGGGGTGAGGACTTTGACATACCTGAAACGCCCTCACACCAGTTCAGAGCTCCCACAACACCGGCTGAGACGTTCACCGCTACATTTTTGGCCTATTTAGCATATCCCCACTTTCATTGCCAGGAAACTGTTTTTCTTTTGGGGGATCATCCCACCCTCAATCCACATGATCACGATGGCATTCAGGATTGACCCTTCACCCACTTGCATTCTACTTAGGATGGCCAATTAAAGTGCCCCATTATCCTGCCACAATGGTGGATTCAGTATGGGCACACGACCCAATGAGGTCAATCCAAACACCTCTACGTCTCTCTCTTCCTTTTGGGCTATGAATATAAGGTTATAAGGCTTCGGGCTTCCAGCCAATTCACAGAGGAAACAAAGAAACTCTACCATGGGTATACTGTCTAGGTCATGCTTTTTCTAAATTCTGGAGCTAATAAAAACTATTTTAAGACAGACGTGTCGCCATTACTTATAACCAAAAATGTCACCCTAGAATTTCAAAGACCCAAGCATTTCCTGATAATCAACACAGAATTTGATGTAATATATGTTTTACATCAGTGGCATACACAGGTCAGGTAACCTACCACAGGACTTCTTTAGATAGTCTCCAGGCATTATCTGTGCATTAACTATTATAAAGATATTATCTTATAAGGTGTCAGCACTGAAACAACACATCTATTAGAAGCACAATCGCTACAGCATGTAAAGGGAGAAATAAAGTAGGAAGCAAATTGAAATGACTCACATTATGCACACACCAGGACACAAAGGTACTTTGAGACCATCACAAATCCACTTGGAAACATCAGACCACAAGAGGTCTAGTCCGAAGGAAAACTTTTTATAGATAGATCAATGGTTCCTCACCTGACTAAAAAGAATGAGCATAACAAGCTGGGAATAAAAAGAATCCAAATACATTCACTTCGTATCTTAATCACTTTTATCCTGTCTCTATCAACTGAATTTTGTCCTGTAGGAAACACACATTTTCCATAAAGAGATGAACTTTTTCTTCACCATGTTTAAAAAGAAGCATCAGCACAGATACTAATAAACAGAATAATAAAAATACCATGCCTATATGGTTAGGAAGCCTTTCCCTTCAAAGGAAATTAGTTCTTGAGAGTCTATCCAATGGGAAGAAGTTAGATTACTTTACCAAGGATAAGGTTAGTTACAAAAGGTGGACGGGGGGCGGGGGGAGTCGTATTAATGTCTAAGACTAGACAATGCTGCTGGTTACGCTCCAAGATCTGTGCAGATAGGAAGAATCCCACCATGTTGATCATTATCATAGATAGCAAGAACTATTTTTTAGCTTATTAAGGGACTGAATCAAGACAGAATCAAATTGCCAGAAGTCAAAAAGAGATCGATGCCTACTGCATAGGTACCTTTATCCTAAATTGATTAATCTGCATCCACTTTAAAAGATCAATATTAGAACTAAGGGATATTCATCTGGGAACAGGCCGCAAGAGTTAACAAAAGTGTTGCAGATTAGCCAATCTACCAAAAAACA
Source organism: Acinonyx jubatus (assembly GCF_027475565.1). Taxonomy (NCBI): domain Eukaryota; kingdom Metazoa; phylum Chordata; class Mammalia; order Carnivora; family Felidae; genus Acinonyx; species Acinonyx jubatus. Next base: position 48,414,308 of record NC_069391.1, read on the forward strand.
ATAATACCACAATAGCATCACGTGTAGATTTCAGTGTCAAGTGTGTTTTCATGAAGGAAACGCGTGCATCGTTAAGCATACATCAACTCAGTGTAAGGACAAAAATGAACAAATTGAGAAGATAAAGATAGCCCACCATCCTAAACAAAGGAATCAACCCATAATTTAAAACTTTGATAAGAATCATCCACGAACTAAGAAAAATTGACAATTCCAACAGTTAAGCTTTACTCCTATTACTGTCCCATTATTTTCTTACTTTACCTGAGAGGAATCTGCTTGGGCCAATTCTGCAGTGACCTTCAGTATTTGGCGAAGATTTTGTCCTTGATCTTCAACAAGGAGGTGAGCCAACAAAAGAAAAACATGCGCAGGGATTACTGTGGTTATAGGGAGCAAGGACTCTATGGAAAACAACCAGTCACTTGCAGCAGACTTTTCTCTCATTACTTCGAGGATCCTCCAGGCTGTAAATATTGATCCATACATGCCGGTTATGGGGAACACAAGCTTGTAGGAGAGCTGAAAAAAACAAAAACAAAAACAAAAACAAAAAAAAGGCATGAATAAGTGAAGTAAGTGTGCTTGTCAGAAATATATTCATTTATTTTTATACTTCCATCGTAAGAAATCAATCCTTCCAACAAAATACGAAATTTTCGATTCCTGCCAAAAACTTCTCAGCATGTAACTAAGCTAAGAGGATTACGCAAAAAGAACAGTTGTTAGATGGAACTCTAGGACAGATTCTTTCAACTTTTCCTCCTGTTTACCATTCACTCCCAGCTAAGGCAGGGAAAAAAAAAAAGGGATCCCATACACAAGATCCAGAGGCAACAGAATTTGAAGAGAACTCACTATCACTAAAAAAGTATTTGCCAGTGAGAGGGAAGATTCAAAGGGGAAAAAAAAGTCACTGTATCTGCCCAGCTCCAGCTTTGGTAAGAGGCAACCCTGGGCAGGTGGCAGACTTAGACTGAGGACAGTTCATTTTGGTAACAAAACAGTATGTTGATAGATAGGAACAGAGTTAGTTCAGCTGGAACCGAAGAATACGAATAACTGTGAATAGCTCCTACAATAAGAAATGACAGCTCTAGAGTGAAATGATACCCAAAGAAGATGGTATGCTGAAGTCAACCTGAGAAATGGCTCCTCACAGAAAGGAAGTAGAGCAGTCAGGGACAGAGAATAGACAGAACTCGGCCAGCGTGAGCAATGCGCAAAATGGCTAAGGAGAAGCCACAGACATTAAAGAAGCATTACAGATTGCCTGCTAATGAAATAATTCAATTCACTTAGAATGTGATGAAACAAATTCGAAGGATCTAGAATCTACCTGTCCAGTTATTAGAAACTGATTTATATGGTAACAACTAAAAGGATGGGAAGTAAAAATTAAGCTTTATAGAAGTTTTTTTTTTTCCTCTTTCCTTTTTTTTTTTTTCTTTTTCCTTTAAAGTGAACTCATGACCCGGAAATTGAGTCACATGTTCTTCTGACTGAAGAACGTCAGAAGGTGACCTGACTGAAGGTGCCATCCAGGCACCTCTGAAATTTTTTAAATAATGGCTTTATTGGGACGCCTGGGTGGCTCAGTCGGTTAAGTGTCCAACTCTTGATTTCAGCTTAGGTCATGATCTCACGGTCATGAGATCAAGCTCCACATTGGGCTTTGTACTGGGCATGGAACCTGCTTAAGATTCTCTCTCTCCCTCTCCCTCTGCCCCTCCCCCACTCACGCTCTCTCTCTCAAAACATAAAAGTTTAGGGGCGCCTGGGTGGCTCAGTCGGTTGAGCGTCCGACTTCGGCTCAGGTCATGATCTCGCGGTTCATGAGTTGGAGCCCCGCATCGGGCTCTGTGCTGACAGCTCAGAGCCTGGAGCCTGCTTCGAATCTGTGTCTCCCTCTCTCTCTCTGCTCCTCCCCTGCTCATGCTCTGTCTCTCTCGCTCTCCTTCAAAAATAAATTTAAACACACTTAAAAAAAAAAAATAAAGTTTAAAATTCAGTGAATTTTCGGGGCGCCTGGGTGGCTCAGTCAGTTGAGCATCTGACTTCAGCTCAGGTCACGATCTCACAGTCCGTGAGTTCGAGCCCTGCGTCGGGCTCTGGGCTGACGGCTCAGAGCCTGAAGCCTGCTTCCGATTCTGTGTCTCCTTCTCTCTCTGCCCCTCCCCCGTTCATGCTCTGTCTCTCTCTGTCTCTAAAATAAATAAACGTTAAAAAAAAAAATTAAATTCAGCGAATTTTCATAATTCATGGAGTAGTGGAACAATCACCACAACTAATTTTCCTCACCCAAAAGGAAACCCCACACCCATTAACAGTCACTCCTCATTCCCCCAACACCACCCTCATAGCCCCTGGCAATCCACTAATTAATTTATTTTGTTTCTATTCTGGCTATTTCATATAATAGGAACCACACAATATGTGTTTTCTGGTGGCTGGCTCCTTTCACATAGCATCTTTTCCAGGTTCCTCCAGGCTGTAACTTGTGTCAATACCTCATTTCTTTCCGTGGGCAAATAATATTCCATTGTATGGATGTACCATGTTTTTATCCACTCATCAATCAATGGACATGGGGTGGTTATCACTTTTTGGCTATTACGAAGAATGCTGCTATCAATAGTCCTGTAAAAGTTTTTGTGAGGACGTAGGTGTTCAATTATCTCAGGTATATGCTTTAGAGCAGAGACAACATTTGAAAGTAAACCCCACTGTAAAAACAAATCAAGAAGCTATCTTTATGGCTACGAAAAGATCTGATATGAAAATATAAGATGCAGATAATGTGCCTGGAATGCTATCAATTATTTTTTTTTAACGGGGGGGGGGGGGACTGTATATCTGTATTTGCTTGTGTATGCAAAGAAAAGTAGGAGGCCAATACAAAAGAAATTAATACCCACTAATCATTACCTGTTTGATGAGAGGCTGGGAACTAAACCAGAATCAAGGGTAAGAAGGAAGCTTTTCACTGTATATGATTTTGTAATTTTGGAACCACTTTAATGTGCTACAATTTTTAAAAATTAAATTTGTAAAATTAAATATTTACATTTACTATAGCTCTCTCTCAAAATACTTCCCCTAACCAAAGATGGAATTCATAAAAGATTAGAATCAAAGTTTTTTCTTTGAATTTTTTTTTTTTTTACATTTTGTTTTATATTTCAGAGACAGACAGACAGAGCATGAGCGGGGGAGGGGCAGAGAGAGAGAGGGAGACACAGAATCCAAAGCAGGACCCTGGCTCCGAGCCATCAGCACAGAGCACGACGCGGGGCTCAAACCCACCAACCGCGAGATCGTGACCTGAGCCGAAGTCCGATGCTCAACCGACTGAGCCACTCAGGCGCCCCTAGAGTCCAATTCTTTCGATAAATGACAAACAGCATTGGACCGGAGATTTAAAAGCCAGGACTTTAGCACAGCCATGCCAGCTACTGTCTCTTCCACAATCTCTGAGCCTTACTTGGCTCATTCGTAAAATGGAAGTAATGACTACCTTCCTGCCAAGATCTCTGAGGTAGATGATGACACAGTAAAGCACCTAGCACAGTATCTCAAGTTGCAAATACAGGGAAATATTATCACTGTCATCTTTAGGAGAGAAAAATAAAGCCGGTAGAGAGGAGTATAAAAGAAAATAATCGGAAATCACCATGAACCATAAATTGAGTCGCAAGCGGCAACGTTACACAGACATGTAAGAGTAAACATATGGAAACAGAAAAGCGATCCTGCTTTACTAGAAGTATTAAGTTGATGTTTAGGCTCTGTGTTTTGTCTGTTTGTTTGCCTAAAGGTTAGAACAGCAGGCAAAAAGCACAATGTTGAATGAGACATCACAGAACAGGCTCTGTGTCCCAGTGAGTGACAGCTGCCCCTGGCACAGGCCCAGAGCAAGGATGCAACTCAGGGTTTTCTCGAAAGTACCAGCCACCAAATCGTGGCCCCACAGCCTGGAGAAGGGTCTGTGAAAGTGCTGGCCGGCACTTTGTTTTAGAGGAGAAAGCAGGTGTTTAAAAATAAAAGAGGCTTATGTTCGGTGAATGACATCTCAGTAAAAAATAAAGAAGAACCCATAAGAAAACAAAATCTAAATGAATATTAAATGGTTGTAAAGCATCTTTCACAGATATTAGTTGAGAACCTTCATTCTAAAAAGCTTGTAATAAAAACGTTCAAGTCTGTTAAGTATTAACAATAAGACAGACATCTGATAGTACTTCTTTGTCTAAAGGGGTCTGCAGAAGAAATTGTGAATTCAGTGAATATAGATTTTCATTAATTTTGAAGAATAACCCTCATCTGCAATAGTCTCTGAAATAGGCTTAACCCAAATGGAGCCAGGATTTTATCAGAAGGGGGAACACAGAAACTCCAATCGGGAGTCCCTTAAAAGAAGGACAGGTTTTCTGAAGAGAGGATTTCATCACTCACCAGACCAGAAGCAGACGACCGGACTAGACATGGCTTCAAGGGGCTCTTTCTGCTCTATATCTCTATGAAGAATCCAGTCAAGAGTGGAGAGCTTTGGGAGGGCTACTTATCACCAAAGGAAAATCCACACCAACCTCAGTATCCATGTTAGTCAGAGGCAATGTTAGATGTACAAGATCAACGACTTACTAATTCCTTTTCAGTGCCAACCAAAGCTTTTAAGAAACCAGTTTATTTTAATGTACTAGGACTTAGTGCTTGCCTATAAATCTCAAACTCTGTTCTATTTACTCCCAAGTTCAGCACAAAAGATTATAAATTACCATGCCAACAACAAAAAATCAAAGCGGAGGCAAAAGGATGTAGGCTCTACAGTTAAATAGTTAAAAATCTGGATCTCAGGGCGCCTGGGTGGCTCAGTTGGTTGAGCGTCTGACTTCGGCTCAGGTCATGATCTCACAGTTCGTGGGTTTGAGCCCCACATCAGGCTCTGTGCTGACAGCTCAGAGCCTAGGGCCTGCTTCAGATTCTGCGTCTTCCTCTCTCTCTGCCCTCTCCCCTGCTCGCCCTCCATCTCTCTCCAAAATAAATAAACATTAAAACAAGTAAAAAAATGATTTTAAACACATTAGAATTTATAACTAGTGTCTGATATTTTTTTTTAACCCAGAAAAGCACAAAGGTAGTTTTAAATATCACATTTAATAGCCTAAGAGACAGGATCCTGTTTCCCACACACCACTAAAAAACAGTACAAGCTTACTAGATTATGTGAATCTTTAAAAATAAGATGAGTGGCTGTTCTGATATCTTACATTTTTTAATTCTCAAAAATTAGAAGTTAAAATGTGCTCAATTTCACGGTTATCAACCCTTCAGAAATGGATAGGTTAATACAGAATCACATGGTACAAGATATTTACCCTTGTTTTCATTCATCAGAAGAATTGGGCTTTTGAAGAATTGCTCTAAGGGCGCCTGAGTGGCTCAGTCGGTTAAGCGTCCGACTTCAGCTCAGGTCATGATCTCACGGCTGGTGAGTTCGAGCCCTGAGTCGGGCTCTGTACTGTCAGCTCGGAGCCTGGAGCCTGCTTCAGATTCTATGTCTCCTTCTCTCTCTGCCCCTCCCCCACTTGTGCTCTGTCTCTCTCTCTCTCAAAAATAAATAAATGTAAAAAAAAAATGTTTTTTCAAGAACTGCTCTAGTTCTAAAGCAAACGTGCTAAGTCAGAGACACCCATCTAAAAATAATAAAAAAACAACATCTGTGGTTTTGTACAAAGGTCTTTTTGTGAGAGAGAGAGAGAAAGAGTGTGTGCGTGCACACAGGTGCAATTGGAGGCGGGGCAGAGGAGGTGGGAGACAGACTCTTAAGTAGGCTCCATGCTCAGCAGAGTCCAATGTGGGGTTCAACCCCACGAGCCTGACCTGAGCCAAAATCAAGAGTCAGATGCTCAACTGACTAAGCCAGCCAGGAGCCCCAGGTCTTTCTGTAATATGTAAAGATAATAAAAAGATCTGTATCCTTATCAGAAGCACACATTCCTCACTGAATAGAAATTTACTGAATGTCTATCATGTGGTAAACAAGGTGTTAGGTATTGAGGATACCAAGATATATCGGCAACATCCTAGCTTATTTAAGTATGTGGAAAATAGAGTATTCAATTAACAGCCGGCTAAAGTATTTTTGAATGCTCTTTCTACGATCAGCTGAAAAAGATAAAGCAAAAAAAACACTGGTGTGGAAAAATACAAAAAGTTCAACATCTGTTGCAATTTCGATTTTAATGTGCTTAGAAAATAAAGGTGAAGTGTGAAAAGGGTCACGATTCTTTCCCTCGATGAGCTCACGGCATAGCTGGAGATACAAATACATAGCCCCCTAAGTTAAGACACAGCACAAGTGAGTAATGTTGTAAGTGCTGGGGACGCAGAGGAGAGGGTAATGAATTCGGACTCCAGGAGGCCGAGTCTTGAAGAATGAGTAGGTCAGGCAAAGGAGACAAAAGAGCATTATGTGCAAAAGCAAAGATTCAGGGAGAGACTCAGAGACATTGCATCCTGTTAAATTTATAGGTATGCTTGGAATATAAAGGCCTGGACAGGTGCAGAAGAAAAGCCATCAGTAAACCGTGGCTTACATTTTTAAAAAATGGTGATCGTAACTACGCCGAGCGTCCACAAAGCAGCACATTATCATCGGGAGAATGTTTATAGCCCTAATGGTCTTCCTTCCTCCTCCCTCTTCACCAGCTGCTGGAGACAGAGTCCAGCTGTTAGTGTTAATGAATACGATTCCCACACACCTAGGCGAATAGTCAACTGAGCACCCGTGTATTCTGGTCAGAGTGATTCTCAAAACATATCACTTGTGAGCTAAAAGAACAGAACTCTTAGACGTAAGTATAGCCTGCCCTGCCCCCATCCAGAATACAATTATTGTTCTGTACCAGCCAATCAGGCGGGAAAGTAAAAGGCTATTAGAAAACCTGGGCGGGGCACCTGGGTGGCTCAGTAGGTTAAGCATCTGACTTCTGCTCAGGTCATAATCTCACTCCTCGTGAGTTGGAGCCCCGTGCTGGGCTCTGTGCTGACAGCTCGGGGCCTGGAGCCTGCTTCCGATTCTGTGTCTCCTTCTCTCCCTGCACCTCTCCTGCTCACTCTCCGTCTGTCTTTCTCGCTCTCATCTCTCTCAAAAACAAATAAATATTTTAAAAATTACATATACGATTTAACTATCAGCAACAACAACACAATAAAAACATTTTTAAAAAGTAATTTAAAAAAAAAAAAAAAGAAGAGAAGAAGAAGAAAGAAAACCCAGGCCGCACTTGTATTAGAGTGGGCACGAGAACTTCCTTCCCTCTTATTTTTTTAAAATATTTTTTAATGTTTATTTATTTTTGAGAGAGAGAGAGAGAGAGAGAGAGAGAGAGAAAACACTAATGGGGAGGGGCAAAGGGGCAGGGGGACAGAGGATTCAAAGTGGGCTGTCCACTGACAGCAGTGAGCCCCATGCAGGGCTTGAACTCACAAACGTCGCGATCGTGACCTGAGCTGAAGTCGGACACTTAACTGACTGAGCCCAAGAACTTCCTTCTCTCATTGCAAGTGAATTACCTATGTCAAGTTTTAAAGTTCTGGACAAACAATTAGGAATTCGGATGCTGCAGTATGCAGCCAATTTGCCTATGGGCTAGTTTTTGCTGTGCCCTCAAGCAAGGAATCACAGTGCCCGGATTTTTGCTGCTAGAACATGTAACAACACGTGATTCCAGGTTTCCCTGCTTTCTCGGATGAAACAACATGTGTGGCGGTCGCCTGCATTTATGTAATGTCACTCTCCACGGAGACAGAAGATGTTTCACCTGTTTTACTTCTTTAATCCTCATTCAATCCCCAGAAAATCGGTAGTTGGGAAATAATCCCACATTTTACTGAAGGCAAAACTCAAATACCAAAAGAGAAAAGGTCTAACAAATGCAGGCCCAGAAGCCAGCCACTAACCAGATGTTGACAATACGTTTACGTTATCGTAACAGAGACGGTGAGATTGACAAAGCAGAATGAGGTATGCCTAGCAGGCAGGAATACGGATGGAGTGGGACAGACCCGCAGTCTTCCGACTGAAGGCCGCAGCGTGGGGGCACACACAGGAGACATCGGGAGCCATTAAGCCAAGGAAAATGGCAGAAGGTGTCACATTTTAAAAAATGAAGTCCTAGCTCTTGCAGATGCCAGAACTTCCAGGCGTTTGAGATTCCCAGCCTTGGATTGTCCCAGATGCAGCAACACGCTGTCCTTATTAAACAGTACGACAAGAAAGGAGGATTCCTTGCTCAAATGTGTTGGAGAAGCACTAGGTTAAATTGAACTAGTTCCTTTTCTGCAGGATTTCTCAGGACCTTGAACTACTCATGTAGCCGGGAAATTCAAAGAGGGAAAAAAAAAATTATACGGCACTTCCAAAATTGATTTTACCCTCCCCATTCACAGTCCAGAGGAATATACTAATAGCTACACCACTGCCTGACAGAATGGTAACGTTCAAGGTGTTCACACCCAAACAGATACTTCATCGGGATGTGAGATTACCTGAGCAAACCTAAGTCCCACACTGCCACCTTACTTAAGAGAAACAAAGCTGAACTCATTACCTTCTGGCGGTCGTCTCTGCAGGATTCCTGCTGTACTATTTCCAAAAGGTTTACAGCCAACTGCTGCCTAGAGGGACCTTCTTCGTCTGTGGACATACAGTCTTCCAAGGCAGTAGAAGACAGGATCTGCAGAAGGGGCATCACCAGCACCAAGGAGGCCTTTGGGATTTTCTGACCCTCAGCAAAAGAGACGAGCTTCAGAGCTATTCATCAAAACAACAATTCACAGTTAAGAAATTACTACCACAATCCGACAAAATGCTATCTTGTTTAAGAGTGATATGCAAAAAGTTTCCTTACCCCTTTACAATTGGGTCAGACACATAACTAAGATGACAAATCTTATCCTTTTAGAAATCGGAGGAACGTAAAAACGAACTATTATCGAAAACAAGCGGTGAATGTAGGTAACTGGTAATGAAGACACTCTTAGAGAAAATACATACCACAGAGTATAAACCAACTCTTTAAGTAAATACGAATTTCTTTAAAGTACAGCTCAACTATTGCCCTTGTACGGTCAGGTCCTTCTACTGTCCTCAGCGGAGCCAGAGACCAGAGTTCCTGATCAGTGGGTTCTAAGACCGATGTGCATGCTTCCCTGACAAACCCAGGTGAGAATTATATTGAGATGCTGAAGCGGGGATGTCCTTCACTGTAACTGCTAAAAAGCTGATCAGGAAAAATCTCAAAGTCCATCACCAGCAACCAACAGACTCATTCTTATAAATGATGTTTTAAAATGGACACTCGGCTTACACATCAGAAACACGCACGAATGGGTAACAAATTAGTTACGTGTATAATCTCCCCTAGACCATTAACATAATGAGTTAAGGCCTAAATATCTATTTCTTCACAATCATTAGATGAACACTAATTTACAGAAAGATGTCATTCATAGGATTCAGAGCTAGAGTACCAAAGTAATCATCTGAATTACCCATCGCAGCAAAAAAAAAAAAAAAAAAAAAAAAAATTCTACAAGCCTTAAGTCAGGTCAAGGAGTTGCCAATATTTTCTTTCGATCAGAAGTCAAACCTGGGCCGCACCTGTGTGGCGGCCGTGACGCACAGCCGCCGGCCCGGGGGGCTCGTTCCTCCGGTTACTGGGGTTGGTCTCGGCCACGATCGCCGCCGGGGACCTGACTCCGCTGCACTGCCACTTGGGCGCCTTCTGCAAATGTCATCGCCAGCCCAGCTTCCAGGGTCTGGAGCGTGACCTGACCCAGCACTTGGCCGGGGCGCCGGCGGTGAAGGCACCGGAGGTCTTCGCGCAGGACCCAGCCCCCAACCAAGCCACTGGTCCTCTCCCTGCAGGGCTGGACAGGCACTGGCAAGTCCTGTGTCCGCTCCCTGCTGGCGCACTACCTTCTTCCGGGGTGGCCTCTGCAGCCCTGTCACGTGCACCACTTTTCCCTGCCATCCACTTCCCCCATCCCAGCCCCATGGAACACCACAAGAAGGATCTTAAGAGCTGGGTCCAGGGGAATCTCGCTGCATGCAGCCACTCCCCCTTCCTCCTCGACGAGATGGACAACCTGCTCCCCACCTCTTCAGTCCATTACTCTTGACCCCTTGCTCTGGCACCATGCTCTCAACCCTCCATTCCACACCCTGTGTCCCAGTGTCGTGAAGACAAGCTGAGACTTCTCAGTCTCCATGAACAGAGGGACTCAAGCTGCCACGTGGGCCTGGTTTTTAAAGTGTTCAATTTTCTAAGAGAACAAATACAATAAACTTAGCCATGGGACCGGGGTGGGGGGGTGGGGGGTGGAGGGCAGGGAAGAAGTCAAACCTAAACATGGTATGAAGTCCAAACACCTGCTACTCTAACTCTACTAATTGACCTTTTCTGCCTAGGTATCAGGGGGGTTTTTCCCCCATTAAGTTTTAAGCATCTGGAACGCTTCACAAATTCGCATACATCCTTGCACAGGACTGCAAATCTTCTCTGTATCGTTCCAAGCCAGCCATGAGTCTTAATCCAAGATTCTCTCTGAGAGATTAGGAAAATCCATCACCTCTTATAAAACAGGAAATGCATAGAGTTCTATCTTCCTTGTTATAAATCTTCCAGGCAGTTTTAGAGGTCGCTATTTACAATCAAGGCGAGTGTTTAATAATGAAGCAGCATAAACTTTGTATTACTGCTGTGCATTTAGCAAATTCGAAATCATCATCCTCTTGGTGCTCCTGTTTGAACTCACTCTTGCCCAATAGACAAACAACACATCTTCCCTACTTTGCAACATAACATCCCGGATGATAGAAATGCTCGAAAACAAGATCGCACGGCTGGTTACACAACTCTGTAAAGTCATTAAAAAAAAAAAAAAAAAAAAAAAAAAAAGCTACTTTACACTTAAAAACGGGGAACTTTATGATAAATAAACTGTACCGCAAGAAAGCTGCTAAAAAAGAAAGAAAAGAAAAGAAAAGAAAAGAGAAGTATGGCTGTCTAAAGTGCTAGCGTTGGCAAATTATACCCGCGGGAGGATGCCACGTGCACCACCAGAAGAACAACATCAACCAAAAAGGCAAAAGCAGTTCAGAAAGAGCCTCAGGAGGGCCTAAACAAGGCCAACAGACAAACAGCGTGGGAAGCCAAGGGTCCCCTCCACTTGCTAGAGCCATGGTCAAGACAGATTGTAAACAGACCAACTGACCCTCAAAATCGTGATGAATTAAAATGCCCACCATGAAGCTCCCCGTCGGGGTTTACCTCAAGCACTTGAAAATGACGGTGGGGACAGGTCCACAGATCACGGCACCAAGCAACATAATCTAGTCGGATCCTACATGACTACACGGATCGTATTAGACCGAGTAAAGCAAGGTGACATTAGCATAAAAGCTTCGTTTTAAAGGTATGACATCCTTGCCAATCTGTCAGCCCTAGCGACTGGATTCTTTACCATATTCTTAAAAGGAACATTTTTAAACTCCCCTCCCACCCCCCCTTTAACCTCATCCCTCACCCTCGTTTCAAATCAATCCTGGATAGTCAGAAGAATGTTATCTTTCATTTGTTTCCAGCTAGGTTGATACAGTGACTATAAATTAAATCGTGTTCCGGGTCGCAACGGTTTTAAATAGGAAAGGTATATAGAATTTAAAAAATGAATACAAATGCTATTTGTACCTTTCTTTTGTTTCAGGCGTTTTATGCTATTGACTTTCAATCTGATGTACACTGTGAATAAGTTGAGATGCCCTTCAAAATATTTACCAATGTCATTGCTACAGGATGTAGATTATAACGTCCTAACGCACAGCTGAGATAACTGATAATATACCAGCTGAGATAACTGGTATATTATGGCATAAGGAGCCTTGCAGAAAACACCTTGCTGGGGGCGCCTGGGTGGCTCAGTCGGTTAAGCATCCAACTTAGGCTCAGGTCATGACCTCACGGTTTATGGGTTCGTGCCCCACATCGGGCTCTGTGCCGACAGCTCAGAGCCTGGAGCCTGCTTCGGATTCTGTGTCTTCCTCCCTCCCTCTCTTCCCCTCCCCCACTCACGCTCTCTTTCAAAAGTAAATAAACATTAAAAAAAAAAATTACCAAAAAAACCCCCACCTTGTTGGGTAATAAAAACAAAGTTCTACTTTGTTCCTTAATTAGGAAAATTCTAGAATGGAAACTCAAAGTATATAGGACTTTACAGCACAACCTAATACATAGTTCAAGTGAGTCCTGCTACCACTCATGTTACATTTACGATTTACTCTTGTGAGAGTATTTTTATTTACCCAGACTTAAGATCGGCTTCTGCTGACTTGCTGGAGTCTGTAGAAGCAATAAAGCTATTCCAATTATGACCAGTTCAACAGGAAAATCCTAAAAGAAAAACAAGAGTGGAATTAAAGAAGTTACCAGAGCCATGCTTTATTAACACGTATCCAGGAAGAGTACATAAAACATGAGAGATCTTAAACCTATTGTACAACATTATTTTTTTTTAATTTTGTATTTTATTTTTTTTATTTTTTTTTTTTTTCAATATATGAAGTTTATTGTCAAATTGGTTCCCATACAACACCCAGTGCTCATCCCAAAAGGTGCCCTCAATTGTACAACGTTATTTACAGTAAGCCTGCTCTCCTACAGGAAGGATGGTGACTGCCGTGGCAGTGACACGTGAATTCAAAACATTATCGCACCTGGCTGAAGAGCCTAGGCTATACCCCAAATCACTTTAAAGCAGAAAACTCTGTAACACAACAGACTGACAAGTCTTCAAAACCAATTTTTCAAACCACTGAAAACCTACGTGAAATACTACGAGATACTTCATTTCTGCAAAGTAGCTCAACTAATCCAGACTATACAACTTAGGTAAAGAACTACACTTACCAAATTTTAGTAACTCGTGGTATTTTTATAAAAGAAACAATAGTACCCAGGGAGGCAGAAATTATTTTTACATGAGAGTAATCTATTAAGCACATTTAAATGTAGCAAAGCAATAACCATAGAAACTGAAAAATATTTTCATCAAGTATATAAATGAAATGAAAAAGAAGAATGTGAACATCAAGTTCTAATAAATAAATTGCAAAAAACATAAGATATTATTTGAGCTTTCTAAATAAAGAAAACATTAACGTATTCTGGAACTAAAGAAGAAAGGTCCAGGCTTTTGCTTAAATTTTCCTGAAGTTACTTCATTTCTGAAATTTTACAGAAACACCTGCCGAGCAGAAGAGTCTAGGAACTGTGAAGACAGGCAAGGGAAAAAAAAAGGAAACAAGAGCTAGAACCAAGTGTTAAGAAAACACTTGGAGAAAACAAATTAGTCTGACAAATTCAAAGTTATAATCTTGGAAATACTCTCAACTCCGGCACCGTATATAATAAATAAACATCCGCATCTCTGTTATACCATTTAAAAAGTGAAAATAAACTGCACACTCTTCCAAAGTGCTTATTTATGGACTTCTCAAAACCAGCAAAGAAAGAAAAATTGTGAATTGTTTTAAAGGAATATTTTCTCATGTGTGTCTTTGGGCCTATACCTGCTCACTGTTTTGAAATACAGTTGAGAACAATGAAGCAATGGCTATCTACTTGAGGACAATCAATGCATTTTGAAACCAATATGCTTACTGTATATACTGTCATACTATTCTTTGCCATTATCTTTTCGTCAGTTTCATTTCAAATTCTGCACGTCCACTTATTTTTTATTTTTTTATTTTTAGAGAGCATGCACAAGCAGGGGAAAGGTGCAGAGAGAGAGAGAGAGAGAGAGAGAGAGAGAGAATCTTAAGCAGGCTCCATCCACACCCAGTGCAGAACCTGACATGGAGCCTGATCCCAAGAACCTGGGATGATCACCTGAGCTGAAATCCAGAGTCGGATGCTCAAGCAAGTGAACCACCCAGGTGCCCCTCCGTGCCCAGTTTAAAAAAGAAAAAGCAGGGGCTCCTGGGTGGCTCAGTCAGTTGAGCGTCCGACTTTGGCTCAGGTCATGATCTCACAGTTTGTGGGTTCGAGCCCCACGTCAGGCTCTGTGCTGACAGCTCAGGGCCTGGAGCCTGCTTTGGATTCTGTGTCTCCCTCTCTCTCTTCCCCACCTCTACTCTCACTTTGTCTCGCTCTATCTCTCAAAAATCAATAAATGTAAAAAAAAAAAAAAAACATTTGACAAAACTCAACAATCATTTATCATAAAAAAAACCTTCAACAAAGTGAGTAGAGAGGGAACATACTCTAAAATAATCAAGGATATATATGACAAACCCACATCTCACATCATACTCAATGGTGAAAGTTAAAAGCTTTCCCTTTAAGACCAGGAACAAGACAAGGATGCCCACTCTCACCCCATTATTCAACGTAGTATGGGAAATCCTAGCCACAGCAATGAGGCAAGCAAAAGAGATAAAAGACATCCAAATTAGAAAGAAAACTGTCACATTTGCCGATGACATATACTACATACAGAAAACCCCAAAGCCTCCACTGAAAAACTATTAAAATAAATGAATTCAGTAAAGTTGTGGGATACAAAAATCAACACACAGAAATCTGTTGCATTTCTATACACTAATACTAAACTATCAGAAAGAGAAATTAAGAGAACAATCCCATATACAACTGTTATCAAAAAAGAAAAAAATACACAGGAATAAATTTAACCAAGGAAGTAAAAGACCTGTACTCTGACAACAATAAGGGACTAATGAAAGAAACTGAAAAGGACGCAAATAAATGGAAAGATATTCATTCCATGTTCATGGGCTAGAAGAATTATTGTTACAACGTTCATACTTCCCAGAACAATCTAAAGATTCAAAACAATCCCTATCAAAATACCAATAGAATTTTTCACCAAACTAGAACAAATAATCCTAAAATTTGTGTGGAACCACAGAAGGACCTCAAACAGCCAAGGCAATGTCGCAAAAGAACAACAAAGCTGGAGGTATCACACTCCCAGGTTCCAAATTATACTGCAAGTTTACAGTAATCAAAACGGTATGGTACTTACACAAAAACAGACACACAGATCAATGGAACAGAACAGGGAGCCTGGAAATAAACCGACACTCCTATGGATGATTAATCTTCGACAAAAAAGGCAAGAATATACAATGGGGAAAGGACAGTCTCTCAAATGGTGCTGGGAAAAACTACACAGCTACCCGCAAAAGAATGAAACTGGACCACTGTCTTACATCATACACTAAAAAACTAAAAATGGATTCAAGCCTTACTATAACACTTAAAATTATAAAATTCCTGGAAGAAAACATAGGCAGTAAGCAATCAGAAGTTGGTATTAGCAGTATTGTTTTGGGTGTTTCCTGAGGCAAGGACAACAAAAGCAAAAAACAAGCCGATGAGACTGCATCAAAATAAAAAGCCTTTGCACAGCAAAGGAAAGGAAATCATTGACAAAATGAAAAAGCAATCTACGGGACGGGAGATCATTCGCTAATGATCTATCTGATGAGGGGTTAACATCCAAAATGTAAGAAGAACTGTGTTTTTACATATTTTCTATATCTTACCTAGAAATATTATGTGTCATAAACAGCAGATGTTATATATCTAATAGGTATGGTTATATATATTTATACATCTAAATAGGGCTTTGATCTATAACGATTATCCTGTTATATACAACATACAGTAGAGATAACAGATTTTATGTAATAAAGATAAAATATTGATCTTTATAAAATAGAGATATTCTATTACTATAGAATATATACCACATATTACTATTACACATATCAATATATATTATAGAACACAAACACATCGTTGACAAATTGACAAATTTGCCTTCCTTGGCTCCCACTTCCTTCTAAAATCTACATCCCCTTTCTGTTTCCTACCTATCACTTACTCCTTTATTCTAATTTGGTTCCATCACTCCAAACTGCTTCCTCTAATGCAAACAATAAACTTCTACTCACTGCATCCTAACAGTACTTTCCATACCTTATTTTAAATACTCTCAGCATGACAATGTTGGCCATTCACCTTTTCGAAATAGGAGCTATTCCTTCCCTTGATTTTCAGGTCCTCAGTCTCTTCTGTTTAACATGTAATCCTTCTAGCCATCCGCTCTCCCCATTTTCAGTACACTCTAGCCCCTGGAGTTCCATGAAAACCCACGCAATGCAATCCCATGGCTAAAACTCCCACCCCGAAGTAGATGTCTACAAAGCTACACCTTTCGCTTAAAAGCTTCTATCCTGAATTTCAAAACCACATACCCAACTATCTATGATTCATATATACCTCACACCAAGTCTCCCTAAAACCAAGATTTGTCATCTTCCCTCCAACATCTGCTGCCATCCCTCCAAGTGAATGGCGCCATCCAGATGCCCAAAAGAGAAAGCTGAGACTCTTGTCAAGGAACTTCTCCTTTGCCATCTAATCAGTCACAAAGCCCTACTGACTTCATCTCCCACATCTCTCTTTTCCTACTCTCTTGCTCTCCATCTTCTACTCTTTCCTACTCTCTTCTCCTAATCAGCCCCTTGCTATGGACAGAAATGTTGCCCCGCCACACAAATAAACATGCTGAAGTCCTAACTACCAATGCGACTACATTTGGAGTGCAGAATTAAAGTTAAATGAGGTCATAAGGGTGGGGCCCTCATCCAGTAAGAATAGTGTTCTTTTAACAAGAAGGAATGGCTCACTCTTGCTCTCTCCCCACCCTGTGAGAACGCAGCAAGGAGGCAGCTATCTACACGCCAGGAAGAGATTCCTCACCAGAATCCAGTCAGCCAGCACCCTGGCCTGGGACTTCCTGGTCTCCAGAAGCATGAACAACGAATTTGTGTCGTTCAAGCCACCCATCCCGTGGTAGTTTGTTACAGCCACCCCAACGGTCTAAGACGTGGCTCCTCATTGCCTGCCCCAGTAGTGTTGCCCTGCTCTAAAAACCTCCTCCACTGTCCCACCACAATGATCTTCCACACCCGAAAACAGGAGGGCACCTCCATGCAGAAAGGTTGCAATAGCACGCCTCGCTTAGAAGATAAAGTGTAAATTCATTCGTGTGGCACAGAAGACCTTTCGTGGTAGGCCCAGCCTCCTCCCCTACATCTTGATCGGTCAACGGTACCTTGTTGACACCTTGTTTTCTGAAAAGGTCACGCCTGCCCAGCTTGCTCATGTTTCTGTGTTCGGGCACATGCTGTTCCACAGCTGGAATGCCTCCCCAACACCTGTTTTGTATCAGGCAAACCCCTCTTCAGACTTCCTCAAATCTGAACTCAAGGCCCTGCTTCCCTTAATTTGTACTCCCACTGCACTTTCCAGATCCTCCCAGAAAAGCATTTAATTTACTGTCCTCCAATTATTTGCGTTATTTATTTGCACGTTTGTAAGTCTCTTGGGGTCACAGACTGTACCTTCTCTTGTATGTATTCTACAGGGTCGAGCATGTAATAGGTGCTCAGTACTTGTGTTGTAACAAAATGCTACAGGGGTAGACCCTTAACTGGTGCTCCAAATTTAGTGACTCGTTTTTATAACAGATGACAGCAGTAGCACATTAATAGTATGATCTAATGGTATTTGATCAAAACACCTTTGATATGCAATGAAGTAAAAGAATACACTCACCCTGCTTTGAAAGTCCCACTTAAGGGACAACAGGGATATTAAAATTTCGTACTATCCTTACCTCCTTCAGAAGTTCAACGCTGTGCTCTAAAAGGTGAATTAACGAGGAGCATTCCCCAGTTATCTTTAAGCTGACTTCACAGACACACAAGAGCTGAAGGGTCAGCTGGCTAAGCTGAATTTTCCAGAAAATGGGATGACGCAGAAGGCTTAAATATACTTCTTCAATAAACGTCATCACTTCTGTTGTCTGGACCAAATCTTTTACCTGTTTAAAAAACAAAGTAATTATATGATATTAAAACAATATACAAAACCAAAGGGTAATTGTAAACTACACAGGAAGCTTTAACAATATTCTTCTCCAAATGTATGAAGACTTCCAAGAAATGAAGAAATGTACAAAACTCAAAGAGGATTAAACCATGGATCAACTCCGCCTTTTTCTGTCACTAGCCAAAATACAATTTGCTACTGTTTTCATTGCTGCTGGCTGGTCCAACTTCTTTTCTTTTCTTTTCCTAACTTCTCTGAGTGCAGATTTTTTTTTTTTTTAAAGACAAATTACATGACACTGCCAACATGTTGAAGGAAATTAATTAAAGCTGGTTTTGAGTTCCCAAATGAACTCTCCTTTCTACAATTCCAACATAGTTACCTGGAAGAAATGGGTTGGCATGTTAGTCTATGTACTACTAAGCCCTTCACCTGGAGGTTATTTGCTCAGACCACCTTAACTGAGGGCATCATTTCCACACTTGGCAGATGCAATGGAAGACCATGTTCAAAGGGTAGGATGTCTACTCAACAGGCTAATGTATTAGATAGGAAGGACTTGGGTGCTCTTGAAAATCCCAATTCAGTTCAAACCCAGCTGTTCCGATCAAAATTCTGGAGTTGGTATTAAGGATATGGTCCTACTCACAGACACATTGGCATTTCCCAGAGATTCCAAACAATGAACCACCTGCTTCAATCCGAAGCCTCATGTCTGTTAAATTCATCAAGAGGAAAGCCTACAGCTGACCAGCTGTACCTTTCACCAGTTGTTACCACCATAATAACCCAAAATGACTTTAAGTTATACCAAGAGAAAAATCAATGGCTAGCAAACAAAAGAAAAAAGATATTAAAAGATCAAGGGAGATAGAAAATACTAAGTTATAAAAAATAAATGTGAACAGTCCAACAGCTAAATTATTTTGCTCTTTTGCAAATATACAATGAGAAAGGAAAAAGGCCACCAAGAAAATGGATTTAAAACAAAGCCTCAAGTTTATTGGACAATGTATTTCCTTCAGTGTATTTTTTTGTGCATACTTGAAATTTTCCATAATAAAAAAATTGGGGGACAACCTCAGCAAGTTAGCATCAAAGGCTCTCTAACCTGTAATATCACCAAAATTTGTAACAATATTTATGAAGTAATGTTCTTTCTTGATGTAGCAATAGGTCATGTACGATAGACAACATGTGCGATGACAAGAGTCACAATTAAAAAGAATGAATCAAAGTCTTGGACAAAGTCAACAGTGATGTTTAAGGCAGGTAAATCCAAAAAAAAAAAAAAGACAATTCCACAAATACAACATGGAAGAACAATTGGTGTAAAAAGAAAACAGGATTTCCTTGACTATGATTTCAGCCATCAGTGGCATGGCTTTCTCTAAAATAATTTTTCTTTTAATTAATGAGATACTACTCAAGTGCACAGTATGGGTCACACCACAAGTACAGGAGTATATTCAGCTCTAAAAAGAACATTTCATAGTGATACATTCTGAGCCGTGATAAGCTAAAGAATTCCTGGCAACGGACAGGGAAAAGTCTGGAAACATTGGTAAAGAAAGTGATGAAGGAAAGAAAGGAGGGGAGGATGAAAAGGAAGAAAGGGAAAGAAAAGAGAAACAGACAACATAAAACAGGATGTAGATGGGGTCTTTTTAAAGCCTACTTTGCTCTGTTCTACGAAGAAGGGAGACTAACGGGTAAAATCTTAGGAAAATGCAGGTCAATTAGAAGTACTTGAAGAAAAAGGTTGCCTTGCAAAATCGCATGCTTCTGTTCACTAAAATATTTCATTAGTCATGGGATGGTTATCTCAGAGAACTGAAGAAACACCTGGGAAAACGCCTCAGTGGGAAAACGCATGACATCGCCACTAAGATCCCTCCAGATGTGGAGATTCTTCATATTCTAAGAAAGCCGATTTGTAACATGATGAAATGTATTTATGTCGTTAGCTCCATTAGTTCAAAATGATGTATCCCTTTTTTGTTCACCTGTCATGATTCTATTAAACAAGCCACAGACTGCCAGAAATGTTCCACAGAGCTCACTGCTAGAAGTTATTTAGGCTTGTCAATAATCGGTTCGTAAGGATGAATGCAAACATTCATCAAAGAACCCCGAACAGTTTCAGGCAAGCATGCGGTGGCAAAGTGCACCCCGGTTCAAGATGTTCTGCCTACACACTGCTTTATTGCCCACACAAAACAAAAGCTTTGGAAAAAGCCACAGGAGAATTCGTTTTAATTAACGTTTCTCTGCCTTGATTACAGCAAAGCCTATTTATGAGTCGCAAAGGAAAGATTCACTCGAGTCACTCTTTGGGAGCACAAACTTAAAACCGGTCATCTGTGACCTCAAGTGATCGCTCTGAAAAAATATTCACAGATTCCCTCCATCAGCTAAGCAACATGGGGCTCAGAGTCTAGGCAAAAGACAAACCTCGATGATAACATGGGATGGCCTGATAAATTAACTCACAACACTAATATCTCAACACACGGGCAACTGGTATTTTTTTTTTTTTTTTTGATCTGTGGTTATAGGGGCGCCTGGGTGGCTCAGTCAGTTAAGCATCTGCCTTAGCATCTCATTTCTTCAGCTCAGGTCATGATTTCATGGTTGTGAGATCAAGCCCCACATCTCACTCTTCACTGAGTGTGGAGCCTGCTGAAGATTCTCCCTTTCTCGGGGCGCCTGGGTGGCTGAGGAAGTTCAGCATCCGACTTTGGGTCAGGTCATGATCTCACGGGTCACAAGTTCGAGCTCCCTGTCAGGCTCTGTGCTGACAGCGCAGAGCCTGGAGCCTGCTTCGGATTCTGGGTCTCCCTCTGTCACTGGTCCTCTGCTCATGCTCTGCCTTTCTCTCGAAAATAAAAATAAACATTAACCAAAAATGTTTTTTTAATTTTTTTTTTCAAGATCCTCTCTTCCTCTCCCTCTGCCCCTCTCCCGCTCCTGCTTGCTCGCTCTCAAAAAAAGAAAAAAATTAAAAATTTTTAAGAATTAAAAAATTTTTCCAATCTGCAGTTACGGAGACATTAGCTCATATTTCTCCCTTGAACTTCCTAGGCATTGGATCCATACCTGTTAGACATTTTTTTTTTTAATTTTTTTTTTTTTTTAACTTTTTTCTATTCAGTTTTTGAGAGATGGAGAGAGACAGAGCATGAGTGGGGGAGGGGCAGAGAGAGAGGGAGACACAGAATCCGAAGCAGGCTCCAGGCTCCGAGCTGTCAGCTCAGAACCTGATGCGGGGCTCGAACTTATGAACTGTGACATCATGACCTGAGCTGAAGTCAGACGCCTAACCGACTGAGCCACCCAGGCGCCCTTGGACATCTTTTATCCATCTACTTCGAAATAAAAGAATATATATACTTGTCTTAACTCCCTTACTAGACTGTGGGCTTCTCATGAGCAGAGCAAGAAGCATCAGGGTCACCGCGTATGTCATAGGGAGACACGTGGAAACTGGAATCTAGCCAGCACTCAGCTGGTCAAGCCCTGCATCCTCAAGGCTGTATCTTCCCCAAGACAAACCTTTTTTCTAACTTGTACAGAGGTCTTTTTTTTTTCCTTGTAACTTTTTTAGTGTCTAGCACAAGGAGAAACTCAACTCAAAACTCTCTTCCCCTGGGAAGTCTTTCTTAAACAAAAAGTGTTCATTCTTACTAATCCTAAAATGGATTATGTTGATTTATATCTTTTTTTTACTTGATTTTATTTATTTTAATGTTTATTTATTTTTGAGGGGGGGAGGGGTGCAGTACGAGCACAGAAGGGGCAGAGAGAGAGGAAAACACAGAATCCAAAGCAGGCTCCAGGCTCTGAGCTATAGCACAGAGCCCAACACGGGGCTTGAACTCATGAACCATGAGATTGTGACCTGAGCCGAAGTCAGATACTTAACGGTATGAGGTACCCAGGAGCCCCTAAACTTTATTTTTAATGCTTATTTTTGAGAGAGAGAGAGAAAGAGAGAGAGAAAGAGAGAGAGAAAGAGAGAGAGAAAGAGAGAGAGAAAGAGAGAGAGAGAAAGAGAGAGAGAAAGAGAGAGAGAAAGAGTGAAAGAGAGAGAGAGAGAGAGTGAAAGAGAGAGAGAGAGAGAGTGAAAGAGAGAGAGAGAGAGAGTGAAAGAGAGAGAGAGAGAGAGTGAAAGAGAGAGAGTGAAAGAGAGAGAGAGTGAAAGAGAGAGAGAGTGAAAGAGAGAGAGAGTGAAAGAGAGAGAGAGTGAAAGAGAGAGAGAGTGAAAGAGAGAGAGAGTGAAAGAGAGAGAGAGTGAAAGAGAGAGAGAGTGAAAGAGAGAGAGAGTGAAAGAGAGAGAGAGTGAAAGAGAGAGAGAGTGAAAGAGAGAGAGAGTGAAAGAGAGAGAGAGTGAAAGAGAGAGAGAGTGAAAGAGAGAGAGAGAGAGTGAAAGAGAGAGAACATGCATGCACGTGAACAGGAGAGAGGCAGAGAGAGGGGACAGCAGCAAGCCCGATGCAAAGCTTGAACTCACAAACTGCGAGGTCATGACATGAGCTGAAGTTGGGCACTTAACCAACTGAGCCGCCCAGGCATCCCGATTTATATTTCTGTGAAGCTAGTTAACATGATATGTATTAATGTTAAATCTAGAGTTGGTCCCTTCATCATCTCCAAAAGCCTGCAAGCGTAAGAACCCAGATCACATGGGTTCTTACTTCATGTATGTTGACAATGACCAACAACACTTGCTGATGCTGACGTTGTGTAAGTAAAGGAGGACAAGAAGGCCTTACCTGCAGACATGGAACCATGTCACAGCACAGTTGAAGTATCTGTTGTTCCAATGTTGATGGCTGTTCTGTGTCACCAGGAACCCGGGGCTGAAGTAAGACTTTCAGCAGGGTTAGTCGGAGTTTAGCATATTCTTCTAACTGAGATGGTTCACAATACAGATACCACAGAAATGGTGCCATTATTTGGATGCATGAGACTTCTGACCTGCAAGCCATGTAACGCATCAGCCAGTCACCAAGTTAAACTAAGTACCAAGCCATAATCGTCAAACATCAATTTATAGTTCACGAAAAGCTACAATACCATCAAGTGTAACTTTTTCTCGTGATTCCACCATTGCACCGTGACCTACCTGGATCCGTGCCAAGCAGTTCTTCGTGTCACTTCATGACAACACCTAGAGACCATAAGCCTGATACCCAGCACTGAAAGGATCTCTACTTGCATACTAGAATAGCATCTACATCTGCAGGACCAGTCTTTGATGAAGAGCAACCTGAAAACCTTTTTGGAATTACAGACATCAGGATCCACTCTCCAGGAATAGGACACAGGCATGCATTTTTGGAAAAACTCTACCGGTGAAGTCATATGTAACACAAAACCATACAGACAACCCAAGATTATAACAACGGTTAACATTTACTTGTCCAATTGTTAACACATGCGGTGCAAGTTACTGCACTTTACGCCTTTCAACTCATTTCTTCTTCACCAAAACGCTATGAAATTATGCCATGACGCGGAGGCAGAAACAAAGCAGAAAGAAGTAAAGTAATTTTCCAAGTCCTGCCTCTTAAGCTCTTCCCACTCAAAGGAAGAAGCCTTGGGGCACTTGGCGGTTCAATCGGTTGAGGGTCCAACTCCTGATTTCGGTTCAGGTCATGATCCCAGGGTTGTGAGATCGAGCCCCACATCAGGCTCCACAATGGGAATGGAACCTGCTTAAGATTCTCTCCCTACCTCCCTCTGCCCTGCTCTCCGACTCATGCTCGCTCTCTCTTTCTCTCTTAAAGAAGAAGGAAGGAAGAAGGAAGAAGGAAGAAGGAAGAAGGAAGAAGGAAGAAGGAAGAAGGAAGAAGGAAGAAGGAAGAAGGAAGAAGGAAGAAGGAAGAAGAAAGAAGAAAGAAGAAAGAAGAAAGAAGAAAGAAGAAAGAAGAAAGAAGAAAGAAAGAGGAAGAAAAAGAAGGAAGAAAAAGAAGAAGGAGCAAGAAGAAGGAGCAAGAAGAAGGAGCAAGAAGAAGGAGCAAGAAGAAGGAGCAAGAAGAAGGAGCAAGAAGAAGGAGCAAGAAGAAGAAGCAAGAAGAAGAAGCAAGAAGAAGAAGCAAGAAGAAGAAGCAAGAAGAAGAAGCAAGAAGAAGAAAGAAGAAGAAAGAAGAAAGAAGAAGAAAGAAGAAGAAAGAAGAAGAAAGAAGAAGAAAGAAGAAAAAAGACAAAGAAAAAAAAGAAAAAGAAAAAGAAAAGAGGAGGAAGGCTTTACAAATTTTTTCCTATCTATTTAGATTTCTATATATCCCAGTAACTCCACATCCAAAGTCACTAAAATGCCAGAAGCACCTTCCACATATAAAAATTTGCTCAGGTTAGTAACCAGCTTAAAACAGTGTGCCCCCACTTAAGAGAAAGTATTTAGCCCAATTTGCAAGCCCTCCATAATTTAGCCTCTGCTGGTCTTTCCAGCCTCATTTCTTGCCACCTCCACCCCCCCCTCCACTCTCCTTGAGCCAAACTAAGTGTCTTTCAGGTGTCAATCAAGTTATCTAAGCTTTCTTCTCACGTGCCGTTCCCTCTCACGTTCTCCTCTTTCTTCCTTCCGTGTTCCTTCTTCTGCTAATTCCTATCATTTTCTGGCTCTCTCCTTTCAAATGACTCCCGGAGTCACACCTAGCCAGGGCAGATCCCCATTTTGTGCTTCAACAGGACAAGGACTTCATTTGTCATTATTTACTTAGCATCTCTATCCCCTGGCAGACTGCAAGCCAAAGGACAGCATGGATTTCTGTTTACTGCTGTATCACCAATGACTACATCCTAGGCCTCCAAAGCGATCACTAAATTAATCGATTCACTTACTCTAAGTCATACTTTTACAATCAGCAGGCATCCGATATCATAATTGCATTTTCACGTTTCATATTACACATAAGGAATTATTACAGTAATTTGCCAAGTTCTGCCTCTTAGGCTCTTCCCACTCAAATGGGTGGCTCAATCAGCTAAGTGTCTGACTCTTGTTTCAGCTCAGGTCACGATTTCAGGGTCGTGGGATCGAGCTTCATAGTCAGGCTCCCAGCCGAACATGGAACCTGCTTAAGATTCTCTGTCCCTCGGGGCGCCTGGGTGGTTCAGTCAGTTGAGCGTCCAACTTCAACTCAGGTTATGGTCTCGCAGTTCACAAGTTCGAGCCCCGCATTGGGGTCTGCAAACAGCTCAGAGCCCAGAGCCTGCTTCTGAGTCTGTGTTTCCGCCCCCCCTCTCTCGCCCCCTCCCCCGCTCATGCTCTGTCTCTGTTTCTCAAAAATAAATAAATGTTAAATAAATAAAAAGATGGTCTCTCCCTCTCCCACTTCCCTCTCCACTGCTCTCTCTCCCCTCTAAAATTTAAACAGAAAATGTTTACAAATGGAGCTAACTGTGCCTGTATCTACACACAAGTCTTTTCTATTTATGTTCAGAGGGAGAAGTAGTGGGAAAAAAACTTGGAATGAAAGTCAAAAACCTGAGGCTTTAGGCCCATCTCAATCTCTAACCAACCATCTGACCCTTCAGCAAGTCATGTGAAGGAATTTCTCATTCCTTCATCTGAGAAATTATACATAAGACTAGATAACCTTAAAGTATCCAGGCCTAAAGACTATGACACTGTTGACGATTTATCCAATTCTCAGTTCCATGAAGGTGAAGTCTTACCACACAGGCCTTCTATAAATGAAAGCAGAATTTAATTAGAAAATAATGCCCCGGGGTGCCTGGGTGGTTCAGTCAGTTAAGCGTCTGACTTCGGCTCAGGTCACGGATCTCACAGTTGGTGGGTTCGAGCCCCACATTGGGCTCTGTACTGACAGCTCGGAGCCTGGAGCCTGCTTCAGATTCTGTGTCTCCCTCCCTCTCTCTGCCCATCCCCCACTCATGCTCTGTCTCTCAAAAATAAATACCTGTAAAAAAATAAAAAATAAAAAATAAAATAATGCCCCACAAAAATCTAGCATGAAGATATAGTGTCATTTTAGGACATCTACATACTATTAAAAATGAACTCAGACAGTCAACAATTCCTAAGACAGAAAGAGCTAGAATACAAGCTGCCTTCACAACATTTTGCCTTCTTCCCATAGTTGTGAATCACTAGACTTTCTCAGTAAATTAATCACCAACATTCTTTCATTACCTTCCAAACAACAACTAAAGTTACTAAGTACTAAGGGACTAAGTTAACTTGCTCTAAAATTAAATCTCAGGAAACTAATAGACTGTTGAAAAATGCAACCAGAATTATCAATTTCCTCCTGCAAAGAAAAATCCCACAGTGTATAAGCAGAAAGGAGACAACTGAAATTATTCGTGGCAAATAGACTTAATTTAGAACTTCCTAAAGGCTCTAGATGGCATAATCTAAGATCTGAGAATTTAAATGAAAAGAAGCTTATCAGTGAATAAACCAAAGTTAATTAATAATCTTTTTTTACCTTATGAATATCTGGACAAATTTCATTAAAATAACTATTTCCAAATCCCAATATAATACTCCTTTGAAATGAAAATAACCAAAAGGTAATTACATGTTGACTAAAGATTTAGACATTTTTTTTTTTTTTAAGTTTATTTATTTTGCGAGGGAGCACAAGTGGGTGAGGGGCAGGGAGAGAGATAGTATCAGTAATCCTGCCCACAGCCCAACGCAGGGCTCAATCTCACAAACCATGAGATTAAGACCTGGGCTGAAACCAAGAGTCTGAAACTTAACCAACTGAGCCACCCAGGCACCCTGGAGATGTATTCTTAAGGATTACCCTAAAACCAAGCTTAATAATAAACTTGGCACATCAGGAGTATCTTTTATAAAACATCCTAATCTATTTAATAACAGCAAGAAATTTCATTTTAAAAATGTGTTGATCATGAAAAGATACTCAACCTCACTCATCATCAGGGAAATACAAATCAAAACTACAATCAGATACCACCTTGCACCTGTCACAATGGCTAACATCAACAACCCAGGCAACCACAGATGTTGGTGAGGATGCGGAGAAAGAGGATCTCTCTTGCATTGTTGGTGGGAATGCAAACTGGTGCAGCCACTCTGGAAAGCAGCATGGAGCCTCCTCAAGAAATGAAAAATAGAACTACCCTACAATCCAGCAATGGCAGTTATTAGGTATTTATCCAAAGGATACAAAAATACGGATTCAAAGGGGTACATGCACCCCAATGTTTATAGCAGCATTATCAACAATAACCAAATGAGATGATAATATAAGCCAGTACAGTATGGATGGAAGAAAGGGGGGTGGTTCTGAGGACCATTAGAATGCCCTGGTGAAGCTAAACTAACCTCCTGTGTAGCTGTATTACTTGATCCCAATTGGCAGGCTTCTTCCTTTTTGTTTTTTTTCTTTTTTCTTTTGTCTGTTTGTTTGTTTTTGAGAGAGAGAGATGGAGTGTGAGCCGGGGAGGGCAGAGAGAAAGGGAGACACAGACTCCGAAGCAGGCTTCAAGCTCCAAGCTGTCAGGACCGAGCCTAGTATGGGGCTCGAACCCACGAACCATGAGATCATCACCTGAGCCGAAGTTGGATGCTTAACCAGCTAAGCCACCCAGGCACCCCCAAACTGGTAGGTTTCTAATGGAGAAAGAACTCACTAGCCAATTTCCAGGGGGTAAAAAAATCTATCTTTTATATTCATTGTGTATAGTCATTTACCAAATACTTCTAATCAACTTTCCTACCTAACCAATGCTTATTAACTTTGTTAATAATCTTTTCTTATATTCAATATTTCAACTATCAATTAAATCTAGATTTTTTTCTCTTACTCTTAAAAAGAAAATGGAAAACTATACTCTAAGACATCTCTTTCAGAGAAAACAACATAAAG
The DNA here is from genome assembly GCF_027475565.1 of Acinonyx jubatus. NCBI lineage: Eukaryota > Metazoa > Chordata > Mammalia > Carnivora > Felidae > Acinonyx > Acinonyx jubatus. Next base: position 48,442,176 of record NC_069391.1, read on the forward strand.
CAGCTTTAAAAACAAACACACAAAAAGCTCTACAATGAGCATATGCCATTCCATCTTCCTCATTTATTTTATTTTACGTTACCTTTCAGGACATCGCTGGAAAAAAGCCGTCAGCTGCTGCAAAAGTACTGGCCAGCAATCAGGTCTATGTTCAAGCACAGTGATCAAAGGCTGAGGACGATTTCTGAAAAGCACAGAAAGTCACATTGGAAAGCTGTCGTTTTTCGGACTACAAATTCGCAGTATTCAAATATAATGCAACAAAAAGCCAATACCCTCTGGAAACTTTTTTCCAGGATTCCTAATTGTCACAAAACAATCATTGGCTGCAGAGCTGGGTCATTAGAACTAACATTTTTTTTTTTTCCTTTATCTGTTTTGCAGAAAAGAGAATCGACTCTGAAGTCTTAGGGACCCGAGATTTGAGAATTAACTCTGCCATACATGAACTCTGGGCAAGCTCTTGAATATCCATCCCTTGCTTCCTTCATTCCTCGAAGTCCCAGGCCACCTTCTCCTCCTTTTTCCAAACCTGGAAGGTTCCCTTTCCTCTAACGCTGCCCCAACTTGTAAGCACTATCTCCCTCTCAGTTCCCGCTTGTCCCCATTCTTCTCAGTGTATGGCTCCATTCCTCCAGCATATTTAAGCTAAAAAGAAAACATTTCTCCCATCTCAAAACCAACTATCCAAACTGAAAATTCTTAAAATTTCTATTGAACAAGAATGAGTATTTTTGGTTTGAGCTATATCCATTAAGATACCTAAAGAGACTGGGGCGCCTGGGTGGCTCAGTCACTTAAGCGTCCAACTTCGGCTCAGGTCACGATCTCACATTTAGTGAGTCGAGCCCTGCATCAGGCTCTGTGCTGACAGCTTGGAGCCCGGAGCCTGCTTTGGATTCTGTGTCTCCCTCTCTCTCTGTCCATCCCCTGCTTACACTGTCTCTCTCTCAAAAACAAATAAACATTAAAAACAATTTTTTTTTTTTTTTTTTAAGATATCTAAAGAGACTCTAAAACATAAGATCTGCAGCACGTGGGTGGCTCAGTCAATTAAGCGTCTGACCCTTGATTTCAGCTCAGGTCATGATGTCGCAGTTCATGAGTTCAAGCCCTACTTTGGAATTCCCTCTCTCTCCGCACCTTCCCTGCTCTCTCAAAATAAATAAACTTTAAAAAAATTTTAAGAAATAAAATGTAAGATCTGAAATCTGAAGGATTCTTAAGTAATGAGGTTAAAAAGAAAATCCACAAACAGGTTATTTTAAATGTTCAAAAACTCTATTAGAAATTGTAAATTCATTAGCTTTTTAAACTATGACGTACTATACAGAGCTTTTAAATTATCATTGATATAGCTTTTTCCTCCAAAAAAAAATTTTTAATAAATTTATTACAAAAAAAGCAACCCTTGTTTCATATAAAAGGAATCCTATACATAATATTCTTTAATCTCAAACTTTAACTCTACAACGTATCTCTAGCAATATTTAAGACACCATCAAACCATCAATTAAACCCAAATGACTTCTTTTTTTTTTTTTTTTTTTTAAGACTGCCTTCTTGGTGATTCTCAACATGTGGTCACCTTACCAGCAAATATCAACATCACCTGGGAACTTAGTAGAAATGTAAATGAATTCTCAGGCCCCAGCCCCGACCTCATAAATAGCCCTCCAGACAACTGTGATGCCCTGCTAGAAAGCAGGGCTTCTCAACCCTGGCTGCATGTTAGATTCATCTGTGGAGCTCTTTTAAAAACACCAAGGGGCGCCTGGGTGGCTCAGTCAGTCAAGTGTCTGACTTCGGCTCAGGTCATGATCTCACAGTTAAGGAGTCTGAGCCCCATATCAGGCTTTGCGCTGACGGTGCGGAGCCTGCTTGTGATTCTCTCTCTGCCCTCCCCAATCAGGCTCTCTCTCTCTCTCTCACAATAAAATATATACACATATATATATATTATAAAAAATAATAGAAAATAAAAAAACACCGATACCTAAGCCTCAATTATTTGGGGTTGCTAGGAATGGAGCACATGTATTAGTAATTTTTAAGAACTCTTTCAGAAATTCTAACATGTTGCCAGGGCGGAGAACCACTACAGGGCGGGGGGGGGGTGGGAAACCACAACAGAAGAGGGAGGTTAAGAGTCAGGAAGTGTTCTCATTTTTCTCTCTCTTAAAGAGATAAGTATGGCAGGCCAGTCACATCAAAACGCTCATGTTAAGCACGTTAACACGGTTTCTGCATGTTATAACACCATCTATTTTCTCATCACCCTCACCTAATCTATCATGCACTAACTTCACACGCTGGCAGCCTCCTGTTTGTTAAAGCACAGGCTATTTCTGACTGATCAGATTACTGCCATTGCTAAGGGATCGCTCCAACGTTTTCTGCCAGCGCTCAGAAATCATAGCAAAATCCTACTTCCAAATTCCAAACTCTCTGGCACTTAAACCTATCCAGAATTGCTTCTACTCTAGTTGCCGCAGATATTAATGAACAAATGTTACCAATCCTGAAAGTCTCCTAGGAATGTCAGATCGGCCGAACTTCTAAGAGCCGGAGTTCAGTAGGTCACGTTCGTGAACATGAATACAAAGGAAAGAAGAGAACCTGCAAATCTTAGGTAGGGGTTTTTCTCCCGCTAAGCATCATACTGAAGTGAGGCGCATCCTATATGACCATCCATTAATCCTCCATTTAATGGTGGTATTGACGACTATTTAAGAAGACGATTCAACAAGTTACCACACCACTGTGTATTACCACATACGTGTGGGATCATAGAGCACTTACGTGCTTATACGTCATCCCTGCCTCCTTCTGACTCCTCATCCCACAAAAAACTTGAGTATCTATCTCCTTTTTTTTTTTTCCTATCTACTATTTAAGTTTTGTCCAAATTAAAACAGGTCAATTGAAATAAGAGGTAGTAATTCTAATTTTTTTTTTTTAACATTTATTTTTGAGAGAGAGAGAGACAGACAGACAGACAGAATGTGAGCAGGGGAGGGGCAGAGAGAGAGAGGGAGACAAAGAATCCGAAGCAGGCTCCGGGCTCCGAGCTGTCAGCACAGAGACTGATGCGGAGCTTGAACTCACAGACCGTGAGATCACGACCTGAGCCAAAGTCAGACGCGTCACCGACTGAGTCACCCAGGCACCCCAAAAGGTAGTAATTTTAAAGCAGGATCAGAAATAATGCACATAGAACCAACCACTAAAATTTAACTTTTACTTCACTGGGATAGTGGGAACCACTCTAGCCTTTTTGCATGAAGCTGAAGGCTTATCTTGCTAGCCGCTGGATTCAGCGATTCTATGTAGTATCTCTGACTTTTACACTAAAGATGAGATGAAGTAGAATATAGAATAGGGATTATCCAGATTAATTACTGATTTAGACATCTGGATAATTAAATTTTCTACAGAATTGATTATGTCAGATCCAAGTGCAAATATTGCAGAGAATAATATGCAATATTGATTCCAAGAAGCTCTCTTGAGGAAGAAGGGAAGCCCAAAATAAGAACATTGAATCTTACTAGTGATTAACATTTGATTATAATATTATACTCTTCCCATTGAATACAATGAACCTAAAATCAATTATAATTGCCAAAATTTTGTTTTAATACTTTGAGCATAATGAAGCCAAGAGCTAAATTCTCCCTTGTGAATCATCAAATTGGTAAGTGAATACAAATATATAAAGCTTTATGCTTAATTGAGTGAATGCATTTTGCAATTCAATATACATTATGGTGCAACTGCCATGCATGAAGTTTTCCCACTCTTTGCACTACTGCTCCTTGAGGTCAGATGATTCTTGGGGGGGGGGGGGGGGTTGTCCAATGCACTGAAGGATATTTAAAAGCATTCCTGGACTCATCCACTGGATGCTAATAGCATTCAATATAGTTGTGGCAATCAAAAACGTCTCCAGACATTACCAAATGTCCCCTGGGGAGCACAACTGTCCCTGGTTAAGAAGCACTGCAGTACGTAAAATGACAAGCACTATCAGAGGCACAAAACCGATTAAACCATGGTACCATCCCAGAGCCACTGCAAAAGGCTAGGATTCCACCTTCACCTTCGTTACGCTGAACCAAAATCAATCGATCGTACTCAAAATTTCAGATTTCTTATGGAAATACACCGATCAAATTTTAACATTGGAGCACAAGAGTTAACACAATACAGTAGAAAGAAACTCAAAAATGTCTGCTGGAAAGCTAATGGAAAAGTAGTCCTTTCCAAAATATAGAATTAGGTTCCAACATAAATGGTATTAAATAATATACACACTAATTTGAGTAGGATAGAAAATAGTTATTTTCCTATTTAAGATACTATAATTAGGGCATTGAAAATGTCACAAGGCTAAGTATAATTCACTCCACTCCTGATGCATTCCAGGATTATTAAATTCGTGGATTACTCAAGATTTTTCTTTCTTTCTCTCAATTCACTGCTCGTTAGCCATGCCACTTCCTTCAAGTACATCCGGCTGAGAAAGGTCAAGGTAAATGGAAGGATCGGCAACTTAAACAAGTCACCTCTGCTCTTCATTAGGAGCACTTTTGATCAAAAAGAGAATGTGGTACAGAAAAACACCAAGCAAGACCTGGGTTATGCCTTAAAATTTCAATGATCCCCAAACCAGCTACTCAAGTTATAAAGCGTTAAGTTGCCTATAACAATGGACTCAAAATGATAAATGGGTTGACCATACAACCAAACTGATCACTTGTGAAATTAATAGTGGCAGACAATGGTCTGAAGAACAAACACCCACGTGGGACACGGTCATCATTTTCATTTATACAAGCAGTGCGTCCATATCATCATCACAATCCTATCTCAGAAAAGACTAGGAGTGGAGAGGGGAGGGGAAACAGGAAAGGGAAAAGCAATGAACTAAAAGGGTCGAGCTCCAAATTTACATTCTGGCTCTGTAACAAACCGTGGGATTTCAGGCATGAGAATTAACCTCTTTTGGGCAAAGTTTCTTCATTTGGAAAATGAGGACATCAGACTGAGTACCTTCCGGTGCTAGAGGTAGAGAACTCAAGCCACCCATTAAAGCCCTAACCTTCACACTGCTCCAGACTTGAGGTAGAACCAAACCCTGTCAAGGCAGAAAGCAGCACGGATGGCTCTCAACTGTTAATAATTCTAGGCCGAGCTTATAGGACTCTAAGGCCAACATCTCATAAAATCCAAGCCTCAAAAAAGAGGTCTCCCATTTTTAATCTCAAAGAGATAAATCATACCAGATTTTTTTATTTCAGAGAGAAGTGCTTGTGTCCAGAAGGAGTACAAATTTTTAAGTCAGAATTTTCTAACTCCTGAGACATCCAATAGATTCTCCCTTCCTCTTAAAAGAGAATAGCACTGTTTTTCTAAAGATTACAAATCAATACAAACCGGGCGACCTGGTCACCTTTCACCGGCCTGTAAGGGCCTCTTCTCTCCCCCTCACTGTGTGGTTTTTGTTTCTGCCCCAGATGAACCCATCTGTTGTACAGTCTTTGACACTTTCCCATCTCAGGATTTATACATGTTTAACTGCCATTGTAAGTAAAGCATCTAACACAGCACCTAGCACACCGAATACTCCATAAACGGGGTACCGCTGTGATGATCACGCGGGTAGGTTTCTATCTTAAACCAGAGCAACAGCTGCTTGAACGCTGAATCGGTCTTAGTCTTGTTAGGTTTCCCTTTCGGTGCCAAGGCACGGCTACAGTAAATGTAACACACACACACACACACACACACACACACACACACACACACTTTCCCCAAAGCACCTTTTAAAAACTCTTTCACCGGATCCTGAAAAACCAACTTATCATAGGGCCTCTAGTACGTGGTTTCAAAGTCCACATTGTTCAAAGAAAAAAAAGCCCAGAGGAAGCACGCAGAGTTGGTACCTAATACTTCGGCGCTCCCCACCCTTTAATAATATTGTCAACAGCACAGAGCAGTACGCGCATCTTAACAGAATGGAGTGGGGGAAGGAACGAATGATAAATTCATGGTTCCACTAGACTAGCGCGGCGGCAATGACAGAATAAGGTATGTAACTAGATTCACCTCCCCAAGTATAAATACATCAATCTTAATAGAAAAGAGGGAGTAAAAAAAAATTAGTCTTGTGGTAGGCAAATCAAAAAAGCAAAAGTTATTTGTAACCTTTGGGTCACCTCAACCTTTCTGCTCCATCTCTGAATACACAAAAGCTATGATTTGATTTACATCATAAATTCAGCGATAGACACAGATTGCCTTTTCTGTGTGAGGAAACAATGCCTGCAGTCACCATGCATTTTCATGTATGCAGCTGTAACCCTGGCACTTTCAGAAGCATAGCATAGCACTTACTACATCAGATATGCATTTTAAAAGCATTTCTCTACCTGCTCTGAATTTTGATTTGAAAGTGCTGGGTAGAAGCCAAAAAGGGATTTACCAAAAAAAAAAAAAAAAAAAAACAAAACAAAACAAAAAAACAAAAAAACACCACTCTGCAGATTTTAAGACTTGCATAACAGAAATTTAAGATCCCACAATGCATACTACTATAAAAAAAGAAAAATTAAACAATAATTGTGAATTATCCTATAGTCTTGTGCTTTAAGACAAACGTATTTTTCCTTTCCACATAGCTCCCAGAAGAAGATTTTTAGATCAAAAAGTATTTTAATTCTGACATAGTCACTAATGTCGACGAATTTGACTATTTACTTTGGGTCCATAATGCAAACAGGGAGAGTATAAGATTTCTTTGAAATCTTTTTTTTTTTTTTTGCAGGATCCCTTTTTTTTTTTTTTTTTTTTTTAATGTTTATTATTTTTGAGAGAGAGATAGAGAGAGACAAAGCCAGCAGGGGAGAGGCAGACAGAGAGGAGACACAGAATCTGAAGCAGGCTCCAGGCTCTGAGATGTCAGCACACAGCCTGAGGCAGGGCTCGAACTCACAAGCTATGAGATCGTGACCTGAGCTGAAGTCAGATGCTCAACCAACTGAGCCGAAGTCGGACGCTCAACCAACTGAGCCGAAGTCGGACGCTCAACCAATTGAGCCGAAGTCGGACGCTCAACCAACTGAGCCGAAGTCGGACGCTCAACCAACTGAGCCGAAGTCGGACGCTCAACCAACTGAGCCACCCAGGTGCCCCCAGGATCCCTATTTTGAGAGGCAGGGTATTAATGCAAAGGTGTCTACAAACATCGGAAGTTTAGAACTATTTTTAAGTACAAGGTAATGGCTGTGGGGCAACCAGTACTCAGGGTTCCAAAACTTCTATTATTAAGTTACATGCCATGATTGCAAAAAATATGTACAAATAAAAATAAAATTACATTCAATTTAAACACTAGAGACAAGATAAATAGGCTAAGACAAATATTACATTTTATGCCCTTGAAGACATTTATCATCAAATTACTATAGCAATGTTTAAATTAAACATCCACGTTTAGAAGACTTTAAAAGCATATTCTAGTGGCAATTGCTAACTGGAAGACTGTACAATACGTATAGCTTATTCTTTAGGTCTGATTCTAAATCCCAAGTGTAAACCCCAGGTGATTAGAACCATGAACTGTGAACAAAGACTTCCCTGGGTGGGAAAAAGGAGAGAAAAGAGGAAATGAAAACAGAAGCAAAACACGCAGCTCAACAGAAAGAATCAAACTGCAAAGAGCCAGATGGCCCTCGGAAAGTTATTGGCTCTGCTTTCCCGGTTACTGCCCTTGCTTAGTTCTTATCATTAACTCTGCTGGGCTTTCTCAGAGTCAGATCTGACACTGATAATTCCTTCTTACCCATATTCTTTTTCATAATTTTTCTATAAAAATGTCCATCTATCCATTAAAGCAAGAATTCACAATCCCTTTGAAATGATACACAAAATTTTGAGGACTCGTGTGTGTGTGTGTACATTTTCTATGGAGGGACCAAAACTTTTCTGGGGTTCTCAAAGAAGGTCCTGATCAACCCCTCACCTCCAAAACCTGGTAAATACCAGTGAATTACAGTATATCTAAAGTAATTGTTGCAATTCAGGCTTGTTAAATTGCCGCTTTCAAAAAAAAAACAAAAACAAAAAAAAACTACAAAGTAAAATACTACTTACTCCCTCCCCCAAAGAAAGGTTATATATGATGTGCCCAAAAATGGTAACTCCCCAAGTACTGAAGTTTCTGTAACTTCAGCAAAATTTAAATATATTAATGTGTTCTAATGGTTCCAATCCCTTACGGCAGCTTGACTATGTAGTACAGACGATTTAATAATGGTGTCATGCTTATTTTATGCTAAATAAAACCAAACGTCTACATCTCAGGGGACCCCTTTAGATAACATGTTGAATTATTGAAATAATCAGCTTCCCCAAAAGCAAAATGCTCACTTTGACCAAAAAAAAAAAAAAAACCTAAGGATTTAGATGGTCAAGTTTTTAAAGTATTACAGGATTCTAAGCGACCTCATTAATAAAATGTAAATGTAACAAGAAAATTTACAAAAAAATGCAAACAATAGCTACTCTTTTTAATTTTTTCCTTTAGTGTCTCAAGTTTTAATTCTAATTAGTTAACGCACAGTGCAATATTAGTTTCAGGAGTAGAATTTAGGGATTCATCCTTACATATAACAATAACTACTTCTTTTTCAAACGTTTATTTTGAGTAAGCCAAGTACGCATGCAGGTGTGCACATGGGGAAGGACAAAGAGAGGGAGAGGGAGAATCCCAAGCAGACTCCCCACCGTCAGCACAGAGCCCAACACGGGGTTCAAGGGGTTCAATCTCACAAACTGTGAGATCATGAGCTGAGCCAAAATCAAAAGTTGGACACTTAACCAGTTGAGCCACCCAAGCGCCCCTCTTTTTTTATTTTATTTCATTTCATTTCATTTCAGAGAGAGAGAGAGAGAGAGAGAGCGCTAGCCAAGGAGAGGGATGGAGGGGGAGAGAGAGACCATCTTAAGCAGGTTATGTGCTCAACACAGAGTCTGACATGGGGCTCGATCCCATGACTCTAGGATCATGATCTGAACCAAAAACAATTGGATGCTCAGCCAACTGAGCCACCCCGGCTCCCCTAACCTCTCCCTGATTTTAGAAAAATCCACAGGTGTCATGTAAAATATAGTGCCAATATAATCATAATAACTTGAGTATTACAGAGAAAGTAAGTTCAAATCCGAATCTCACTTATTACCTCAACACACCTGGCTGACGATGTCCATTTTAAAGATGAAGACATGGAAGGAAAGAAAGGTGTATCTTTTTCTAATGTGACCTTGAAATACCAGGATGTTGTTTGGTTATTTTAGCTATTTGCCAGGGATTCGCAAAGCTATTTCCACATCAGGAAATTTTGTGAACTATGTCGATTCTAGGCACCCACACTGGCTGACATCCAAGCTTTCTAAATCGGTATCTATAGACACAGGGTTTCAGAATCTATAGATTAAGTGCATTTCCAGGAATCCCTACTATTTCCATCTCTCCGTTGCCACTAGCAAATCTGAAAGGAGTGGTAGGCTAGGGAAATCACCACTTTGAAATCATCACGATGAAAATTAGTTGGGAGGCTGTGGGCTTAATGAGGAGCAGGATAGCTGCTTGATTCCAAGAGTCCTCCCCAGAGATTGCTTATTAGTTACAAGAGGAAAATGATTAACAGAAACAAGACCTCACCTTGACTGGGTAACCAAAATTAAAATCACCACTGAGGGGTGCCTCGCTGGCTTAGTTAGTAGAGCATGTGACTCTTGATCTTACGGTCATGACTTCGAGCCCAGGCTGGGGGTAAAGTGTACTTAAAAAAAAAAAAAATTATCCAGTGATGGAGAAGATGGACATCCGTGCTTCCAGGTATGATATCCTGGTAAGGACACGGCATCACTTTTATGCCATTCCAAAATGTCAAGGTCATAAAAGACAAAGAGAGGAAGAGAAATGGTTCCAGACTTCAAAAGACTAAAAAGATAGGACAACTAAGGGGACCATGTGATCCTCAACTAAATCCTACACACTAAAAAAGGAAAAAGGTAGAAAAGAACGTTATTAAGAGAGAGGACAAAACTGGAATATGGACTATAAATTACTCTCTCGATGTTCAATTTTCTCAAGTTGATAACGGTTCTCTGGCTATATAAAAGAATATCCTTGTTCTTAGAAAATACACAGTATTGAATACATACAATCTACTCACAAATGTTTTTAAAAATTGTATCGACAGGGGCTTATCGGTTAAGCATCCAGCTTTGGCTCAGGTCATGATCTCACGGCTCATTAGGTTCAAACCCCACACTGGGCTCTCTGCTGTCAGCACAGAGCCTGCTTCAGATCCTCTGTCCTCTCTCTCTCTCTCTGCCTACCCCCACCCCACCCCCCACCTCATTCTTTCTCGGTCTTTCTCATATAGAAAGATAAAGCAAATGGGGCAAAGTATAAAAACACTCACAGGGTAAATGGTGTAAGGGAGTCCTTTGTACCATTCGTGCAACCCTTCTGGAACTTTAAAATTATTTCAAATAATTTAAAAAATTTTTTAATTTTTAAAAATAATTGAAACAATTTCAATTTCTTTAAAAAGAAAGACCTCCGATAACTCCCCACTACGCTTTAACTAAAACCCAAAGTCTATGCCACGGTCCTGTGTTCTTGGCCACGCCCCCTGTCCCGGGCCTCTATCTCGGCCTCCCAGTCTCTCCAACACGAAGCTCCAGCCCTGCACCTCCCCGTTAGCAGCTCCAGGGCACCAGCCCTTTTCCACAGCAGCATGCAGGCACGTGCTTCCACCCAGATCTGGAACATCCTTCCTGTGTCCTTCCCACGGCGGACTCCACTGCGTTCTTCAAAACGGATAGCAAACGCAGAAGGGGTTCAATGCTAAGAAAGAGCTAGTCAGCCAAACTAAAACTGGAGCTACATTTTGAGGTCCACAACCACCAACCGGTCTTGGCGCATTCCGCGTGGGAATTTCCCTTGGGACTCTCTCGCGCTTTCTATTTGACTGCCTTAAGGGACAAATGTGTTTGCCTTAAGAGATAAGTGAAAAAGATCAATATGAATTCAGAAGTACTTCAGCCCTTAGGACACACGTCTTCACTTTCTTAAAATTAACTCTCCATCTAAATAAACGACAGAACACCGTCCAAACAGATGAACAAATACACATCTAGAGTGCATAACTAATCCACTCAGGGTACAACCATCCATGACTATTGGCCTAATCACCCATTTCAGAGCACACAATCTGCCAAACCATTTAATATTCCCTGATTTCAGAAAGTACAGCTTGATGTTGATCAGACTGAACCTTTCCACAAATAAGATTCTTAACATTTGCTATTTGTGCATGTCGGCCACTGTCTGGCACATCAGAATGGTGCCGGAATTCTGGAACAAGCAGTCACTGCTCATGAATTCACAGCTATTTCCTCACTTCGGCTAAAGGAAGAGAGATCTTGAAAAGATTGCCATAATATGAATATGCAGAGGAAAAACTACATGCAGAAGCACATGGTAAAATTGCAAGAGGGAAAAACATGGCTTATTACAAAGCCACGGAGAAAATGAGCCTCAATAATTTAGGAACCATAAAGATTTAGTTTAGTTCTTCTTCCTTCCGACTGACATGCCCACTACATCTCAGTTCTCTGCCACACTTCCTCTATGGTCGTTATTGGAGAACATTTAAATAACTTACATCGAGGTATGTTACAGAAATGTGGAGTTCAAACTAACCAAAAGGAAATCCAGACTGAACAAAAGGGGGAAAAGAAAAATAAGCCTCAACTAAAGGACACATAGCAGTTTAAAAAAAAAAAAAGGTAATTAAAAAATTGTTCACAGGGGCACCTGCGTGGCTCAGTCAGTTAAGCATCCGACTCTTGATTTCAGCTCAGGTCACGATCTCACAATTTGTGAGTTGGAACCCCAAATGGGTTCTTTGCTTTCAGCAGCACCTGCCTGGGATTCTCTCTCTCTCTCTCTCTCTGTCTTTCTGCCCCTCCCCTAGTCTCTCCCTCTTTCTCAAAATAAATAAATACACTTAAAAAAATAAAAAATAAAAAAACTGGGGCGCCTGGGTGGCTCGGTAGGTTAAAGTAGGCGTCCAACTTTGGCGCAGGTCATGATCTCACAGTCCAGGAGTTCGAGCCCCGCCTCGGGCTCTGTGCTGACAGCTCAGAGCCTGGAGCCTGCTTTGGATTCTGTGTCTCCCTCTCTCTGCTCCTCCCCTGCTTGCGCTCTGTCTCTCTCTCTCTTTCTCAAAAATAAATAAACGTTAAAAAAAAAAGTTAACTGTTAAAAAAATAAAAAAACTTGTTCACAAGGAAAGAAGAGCTTCTCAAGTTTCTGAAAACTGGTAAGTGCCTAAAACAGAGGCTGCACACCTGTTTGCACTTGGACTCCATCCTGTGAACAGATGTGTTTTGTCTGCCTACCCTGTATTTTTAAAATTTTGAATTGTTTTCCGGCATTCGGTGGTCAGGAATTTCAGAGAAAATATTCTTAACGTTGAAACATCTGAAGGTCTAGCAGCAATGAACCCCTACTGCCTCGTGTCAACAACTGGCCAGTTCTCCACCCTTACCAGCACGTTGGAAACCATCTAGGAAGCTCTAAAATCACACCAGTGCCTGAGGCCAACGCTCCAGTCATTCTAGCAAAAAAAGCCCAGGCACCTGTATATTTAGAAGCCCCTCAGAGGCTCTACTGGGCAACCAGAGCGGAGGCTCGTGGAGCCGGAGTTTCACACGTAGCCTCTGCGAAACATAAATGTGCTGTGTTGTGCTTCCAGCTACCCCCATCCTAAAAATCATTTACTGAAACCACACTTAAACATCCCCATTTAATCTTGTTGAAGGCACAAGACTAAAGAAGGGTCCGGCTCAGCGATACGAACTTTACTAGCCACATACCCTCTAGTCTAATGGATCTCAAAGCATGGTCAGTACACCGCCGGTCTATCCAAATCTTAAAATGCACGTTTCCAGCCATGTTCCAAACAAACAGATCAAAAACGCTGAGGATGAAGGCGCCTGGGTGGCTCAGTCGGTTAAGCGTCCGGCTTCGGCTCGGGTCATGATCTCACAGTTTGTGAGTTCCAGTCCTACACTGGGCTCTGTGCTGACAGCTCAGGGCCTGGAGCCTGCTTCGGATTCTGTGCGTGTGTCTCTCACTCTGCCCCTCCCCTGCTCGTGCTCGGTCTCTCTCTGCCTCTCAAAAATAAATAAACGGTAAAAAAACAAACAAACAAAAAAAACCCTCTGAGGATGAGCTCCTCATACACTACAAACACTGCAAATAAGTATTGCTTTACAAGAGGGTGCGGAGGGCTCTCTTCCCCTCCTGCTCCAAACAAGCATCATCTGACCATGAGGAACACTAACTTGCTAGGGCCACAGAATTATTTCTTTGAATAGAGTGGTGGAGTTTAAATCTCTTACATCCCCTCTCGCATGTGTACTTCACTTGCTTTCACTGGCCTGCTTTTCCTTTAGAAATGCTCTCTGGTTCTGCTCTCGACCTCTCTATTGTCCTTGGTGGACATGGCAAGATGAACTTGGTGCCTTGGTGCTTAGGAGGAAACGGACTTTTTGCCTCCCAAGCAGGGAACAGAGGCAAGGAGACAGGACTAAGCCACTCAATATCCCCTCTGGTTTGCCCCCAAGGGGCTCCTTGCAGCTCATATGTGGTACCTTTAAGCTCCCAGGGGCTCAAGCAATAGTTCTCAAATTTGACCCACAGGTGACCTATATCCAGATCACTGAGCAGCTGGGTAAACACGCCGATTCCCAAGTCTCCTGCAGAACCTACTGAATACTCATCTCCAGCAAGGGCTTGAGAAGCGGTCCTGTTAACAAGCTCCCCGGGCGCTTCTTAGGCACAGAAAGTTTGAGAACCGCTGAGCTCCAGGTTCAACAAAAGAGAATACCCTCTCTAGAGCGCCTTCGAGAAACTCATAGGAACCAGGGGAAGCCGCTGGCTCATGCTGCGGGGGCTCCCGCCCCGCTCTCTTCACTTCCATACTGGCACAACTTGTGCAATTCAGCACCGACCCATTTAAAATAACCGCAGACTCTGTTTTTGCTAGAATTCAAATTAATCTGCTATTAGGACAAGGAGAAGTGAGAAACGCGTAAACTCCAAAGCTGTAGGCTAGCAGAGTCCTTAATACCATCACAACGCAGATCAGTTTCATTCCCAGAAAGCTTACAATTATTTGTCCTACAACTTCCATTTTAAATTAATCTTCCAGCGTAACCAGGGAACGCCTCTCTCAGTGGAGCTCTGGGCTCCGGGTAGCCCTTCTATGCTTTCGTACACAGCTCATCAGCCGCCTCTCCAAAGCGGAATGATATTGCTCACCACCGTGTGGCAAAGAAGGCTCTAAAACAGCATGACAATTTTATGCTTGACTCAGGTAAAATCATAGCTCTCTTGAGGGGAATCTGCTCTTCAGACTCACCTCTCCTCTGTTCCTGCTATCCTCAATCCCCCCTGGAGGAACTTAAGGCTCTTATACACTCGATTACACTCTACTGATTTATAGTGCCAAACAGCCATTCACACAAGGGCTCTCCATAAACATTACTGGATTATGCCAACTCAGGTGATTGATTCTGGACCTCTTAATGTGCCGCCCCTCTAAAGACACAACTTATGTATCCAGTATGATCTGAGCTCTTCACACGAGGCTCCCCATCCTCACCTTCCACCGACTGACTTGAAAACAAGACCGTAAGTTAGAAGAACCAACTAGAGGGGATGATAAATTATAAAGCGGGGCAACAGGTGAAACATTACAGATGACTGAAGGTCTGGCAATCACACACAGCAAGGACAATCAGTACGAAAAGGAGAATAACTCTTTGGATGATAGAAAATTTGCTTTTACCATCCTCTGAACCAGAGCTTCTTAAACTTTAAGGTGCCTACGGATGACCTGGAAAATCTACCTGGAACGAGGGTGCTGATCCAGGTAGGCTGAAACAGAGTAAGAGATCTCAGCCTCCTAACAAGCTCCCAGGTACCACTAACACCGCTTCTGATCAAGCGCTGTTTATATAGTATAGCAGTGGAAGGCAGCATCGGCATCACCTGGGAGCTTGTTACACGACAATCCCGAGCCCATCCCAGACCTAAAGAAAAAGAATCCTGCAGCACCTGAGTGGCTCAGGCAATTGGGCGTCTGACTTCGGCTCAGGTCATGATCTCTCAGTTCATGAATTCAAGCCCCATGTTGGGCTCTGTGCTGACAGCTCAGAGCCTGGAGCCTGCTTCAGGTTCTCTCTCTCTCTCTCTCTCTCTCTCTCTCTCTCTCTCTCTCTCAAAAATAAATACATATTTTTAAAAATTACAAAAAAAAGAAAAAGAACCCTTTAATCAACAAGGTCCCAGGCACTTAGCATGCACATTAGAGGAGGGCATGAGCACTGGGTGTTACCTGTAAGTGATGAATCACTAAATTCTACTCCTAAAATCAGTATTACACTCTATGTTAACTAACTGGGATTTCAATAAAATTTTAAGTTTTTACAAACATAAAAGAAAATGCACATCAGAGCAAGCTGACATACCGTCTTATACTCACTGTGAATCAGAATCATGTGGGATCTTTTTAAAAAAATCCAAATGCCTAGGCCTTACAGCAGAGATTCTGATTCAGCTGATCCAGGGCATTTGATTAGTCCTAGGTTTGTTTGTTTTTAAGCACACCCAGGTCGTTCTAATAAGCAGTCAGTGCTGAAAACCACCGAATTAAAAATACGACACTGGGAGGGTGTCTGGGTGCCTCGGTCAGTTGAGTATCCGAGATGAATACTCAACTCGGGATGAATTTCACGGGATGAAGCCCCAAATTGGGCTTTGGGCTGATAGCCAGAGCCTGCTTGGGATTCTCTCTCTCTCTCCCGCTCTCTGCCCCTCCTGCCCACTCTCTTGCTTGCTCTCTCAAAATAAACAAACATTAAAAAAGATATATCCCCCTGGGAGGAGGGAAATATTGAGTGACTCCTAATGGGTGAGGAATGTGGGAGGATATGAAAACATCTTAAAAGTAATTATGGCAAGGTTGCATAATTCTATGAATACACTAAAAACTGTTGAATTGTATACTTTAAATGGGTCAATCCTTTGGTATGTGAATTATATCTCAATAAAACTATTACATAAAAATTTAAAACTTGAATGACTTTCCTATTTTAAAATAAATAGCTCCCAATGAACAACAATGAAATGGAATTATTTTCCATCCTAGAAGAGTGGTCCAAGAATTTGAACTTCTTTAAACACACACACACACAGAGATGTTTATATGACTCATCTAGAAATATTTAAAATCTGCTCATCTTCGTCTTAGGTTCAATTCTGGTTATGTAATGGATGAAAGAGAAACCAGAAATGAAAACATTGTTATCTCACAGAGCACCACTATGTTAAAAAAAAAAAAAAGAAAAGAAAAAAATCATATTTATCAATTTGAAAAAGTTTACACACCCCAAGTTTCCAGAGTATTTTCAAAAAAACAATTTTCCTTTTGCTTCCCCAATTTAAAAATAAATTAATTTATGAATTAACTCATAAGTTAGCAATGAATTCACTAATTCATTGTACTACATTCTTCCAAATTTTCTGTATGTTTGAAGATATTCAAAAAACATGTCAAGAAGAAAATACATAAAATGAAAATCTGACCTTGTTAGAAAACTGGCTTAAGAAACTCTCAATAACGTACTCACAAAAATCAAAAAGATCATAAGTAGCACTAAAATTTCAGAAAAGATCATTGTAATACAGGAGACACTTTTGGCTTATTATCAAAAGCAAAGTACCAGAAGTATATGTAACAGGTTTCAGTTGGTATTTTGGAGACTCTCATAGCTTCTGATAGCTGTGAGGTCAAATGCTCAAAACTACAGGTGCTATATGCTCAAGCCAATGACGGTTCATTAGCACCTGACTTATTTTCCCTGTTGAATCACCATGTAAGCCATTTGCCCCCCCAGAACCACTGCCCTTGTTTATGGTCCCATGTTCTCATTCTTCTGAAACAGGCATATTCCAGATGCATAACTGAACAGAGTTCCTGGGGCCCTCTATTCACTAAGAGACGCTCTCCTAAGAAATGGCTTTCTGGGACCTTCAATGCAACGGTTAGGGTCACCTTCACAAGTAAGTATGATGCCGTCCCTTGTCCAAACTCCTCAATAAAATCCAATGTATTTCACTGTAATTGTTACTACCTTCTATGTTGCTATGTTCTTTTTAACACGGTTCTACCATGTTACATTATATACAGGACAAAGGAAAGGCAAATCAGTGCCCCTAACTACCAACCTTGCCCTGGGTATTAACCTTTAAATGGCCTATTCCTTTTTAGAGTGAGGAAGTTTACCCTCCTACCTAACCCAAACTCCTCCTGCTTTATGTACATTCACTCAATCAACTCTACAGTTTTCACAGTATTGGGAAGATGGTTACAATTTTCCAGAGCAGAAAGAATTTTGGGTAACAGATTGCAATTCCAAGGAAGCAACCCTGAAACCCACAATGGTGACGTCGGCATGTTCTCAACTCTGCCTCAATCTTACGCATCTTTGAAATACTAACTTCCTGAGAGGTCAAGACCCACAATCACTGCCGAATTAAATAACTAGTTCTTAACAGATTAGCATATCTGTTCATAATTTAGTTAACAAGTCGCACACATTTTGAAGAAAGAAAAAAAGGCATACCTTATAGTATATAAATTCCGAATATTCTTCTCCCCACCTTGTCCTTCCTTTAGAGCTTGAATTTGTAATAACTTCATAATGGCTTTTAGCAAGCCATGTGTATTCCTGTAAAGAAACATAACAACGTGTTAAATGCCAGAGATATAAAGTGAATATTCTAATCAGGCTCTTAACCCTACCATTTTTAAATAATTGAACACTTGCCACCCACACTAAACAGAAACCACCCACACGTACCCACCTCTTTCTACAGCACAGCCAAGAGGCCTAGAAGTCGACAGCTCTCAGGCAACATATTTAAAAGAGAACTGGAGCCAAAGAATCAAACCACCAGCCTCTCAATCACCTCCCTACACACCCTTGGTGGGGGGGGGGGGGGGGGTGTGGGTACCAATCAGGAAAAAATAAACATCAGCCCACATAATTGCAGGCAGTGACCACATCAGTTACCCACGCTGAATAATTAAGTCCTTCATTTATAAATATTAGTAGACCATGGATAATAACCAGACATATGAAATGGATTAGCCACTCAAAAAAATGGGCCAGGGGACCATTCGGGGCAAATAACCCCCAATAAAATAAAATTAATGGGAGTGGGGAATAAAATCTTAAATTTTTCCTTTACTCTCTAAGAGGTAGGAGGATAATATATCAAAAAAAAAAAAAAAGAGAGAGAGACAGAGACAGAGAAAGAGAAAAATAGAATAGCCTGCCCTTTTTATTTTTTTCTTGTTATTAATTTTTTTTAAATTGTGAAATGTGATCTTTTCCAGCTTTATTGAGGTAAAATTGACAAATACAATTATAGTATATTTCAAGTATACAATGTGATATGTGCATACATTAACTTGATCATGCAATCATTTCATAATTAACACATCCACCAACTCACATACTTTTTTTCTGATGAAAATACTAAAGACCTACTCTCAGCAATTTCAAGTATACAATACGTTATTGTTAACTGTAGTCAACATGCTATACATTAGATTATCAGAACTTACTGGAGTTTGTATCCTCTGACTAACCTCTCCCCATTTCTCCCACCCAGATGCTGGCAACCACCAGTCTACTCTTTCTGTAAGTTTGGCTTTTTTTTTTTTTTTTTTTTTTAAGTAGGTTCCACACCCAGTGCGGAGGCCAACAGGTAGGGGCTTGAATTCACGATCAAGACTGAGCTGAGATCAAGAGTCAGACACCTAACCGACTGAGCCACCCAGGCGCCCCCTTTTTTTTTTTTCCTTTTAAGATTCCACATACTAAGTGTTACCTAGTTCAGTATTTGTCTTTCTCTGGGTTAATACGTAGCATAATACCCTCCAGGTTCATCCATTTTGTTACAAATTAGCCTGCCCTTTTAAAATAAGGTTTTCTTGGGGAATAAAAAAGAAATCTTAGAAATAAAAAAATAATTGCTTGTTAAATGGGGGGGGGAACAGTATTTTTTAAATCATGGTTGTTAATATTTATGGAGCATCCACTGTAAGCTAAGTATATTCCTAAGTGCTTAACATGTATTATGTAATTTACTATCCAGAATATGGTAGGTTACAAGTCACTGTTAACTTTATCTTTAGGCTAGGGCAAGACTTGGACTTAATTCATTGGTATCATTTGGGGCAATTATGTGAGGTGTTATTTAGTGTACTCTTTTATGACATTTAAAGTTTTCCAGCTGACAAGAGGTTTGTCCACACTGTCCAATACATCAGCCGATAGCCACATGTGGCTCCTGACCACTTGTAATGTGGCTCATCCAAACTGAGACGTGCTATGTGTATAAAAGACACACTGTGTTTTAAAAATTTAGGAGACAAAAAGAATATAAAATATCATGTGTAATTTTTTATATTGACCGTACATTGAAATAATATTTTCGATATATGGGGCACATACTATGTCATTAAAATTAACATCACCTGTTTCCTTTTACTTTTTAATGCAGCTATGAGAAAATTTTGAATTGCATATGTGGCTCACAATTGTGGCTCACATTTCCTTATTTAATAATTTGCTTTCGATGTGACTGGAGTTCTAGAGAAGACAGATAACAGCCCTATGATTTTTTTTATTGATAATATAGTTAACATACAGTATTATATTAGTTTCAGGTCTACAATATAATGATTCAACAATCCTATATACTTCTCAGTGCTCATCAAGATAAATGTACTCTTAGTCCCTTAAAGGATTTCACCCATCCCCCCCACCCACCTTCCCTCTAGGAACCATCAGTATGTTCTCTGTATTTAAGAGTCTATGTTTTTTTTGTTCAGCTTTTTTTCTTTCTTCACTTGTTTCTTAAATCCCACATATGAGTGAAATCATGTGGTATTTGTCTTTCTCTAACTTATTTCACTTAGCATTATATACCCTCTAGGTCCATCCATGTTGCTGTAAATGACAAGATTTCCATCTTTTTTACAGATGAGAAATATTCAGGGTGTGTGTTTTATTATATCTTCTTTATCCATTCATCTATGGGATGGACACATGGGTTGTTTCCATATCTTGGCTTTTGTAAATAATACTGCAATAAACACAGGGTGCAGATATCTTTGCTAATTAGTGCCTTCATTTTCTTTCAGTAAATACCCAGTGGTGAAATTACTGGGTCATATGGTAATTGTTTTTAATTTTTGAGGAAACTCCATACACACCTATGATTTTTAACCAATTTGGGTCACCCATCCCTAAAAGCAGTAGAATCCCAGAGAAAAGCACATACATCATATATATGCATTTAATTCACAGAAAACTAAGGCTAATAAATGAACTCCAGGTTTTTTTAAAGTTTATTTTCTTGAGAGAGAGAGACAGAGTGTGAGTGGGCGAGGGACTGAGAGAGAGGGAGACACAGAATCCAAAGCAGACTCCAGGCTCCAAGCTGTCAGCACACAGCCCAACGAGGGACTAGAACTCACAAACCATGAGATCATAACCTGAGCCAAAGTCAGACGCTTAACTAACTGAGCCACCCAGGTGCCTCTGAACTCCGGTTTTCTAACCTTTAAGTTAAATCTTGTTTGGTCTTATTTGTGGATCCAGACTTTACTGTGTGGAAAATTAAGTCTGTACTATATTTTAAGCAAGCATGTAGCATGAATAGATTGTAAGTTTTGAAAAATAATGGCGTCAAATAACAGATGCATTCAAACAGTAAATTCAATTGAGTAATTATTTAAATTATTCAAATATTTCAAGTGGCCTGAGAGAGATGGTTTCAGATTAATTTTTATTTAAATTCTGGCTTTAATTCTAATTAGCTAGGGAATGTTGGGCAAGACTTGTAACACCTAGAAACCACAACATCCTCATCCATACAATCTAGAATCATAAGCCCATCTCTTGTGTTGTTACAAAGAATAAATGAGAGTATGTCAGTAAAGCACCCGGTTGTTTTTTCAATAAATTGTGGTAATCTAGTACTTGTAACCGTACCATAAAGATTGTAATGTTTTTCCCCCTTTACAGAGGAGGCTATACAAACCCAAGGGTCAGAGTTCATAAATGCTCAAGCCTAGAATATGCCTAAAACTAACTACAAACCCAAACCTACCCTAAATCCTAGTATTTTCCATCTGTCCTCATAAAGACAGCCATTGTTTTCTGTATCTGAGGTCTTGTCTTCAGCCATTGTTACTCTGTCTCTGAGATCTGCTCTTAAAAAACTGTGTTTTTGGGGCGCCTGGCTGTCTCAGTCAGAAGAGTGTGCAAATCTTGATCTCAGAGTTGTGAGTTTGAGCCCCACACTGGGTATAAAGATTACTTAAATAAATTTCTTAAAAAACTGAAAAATACAACTAAATTACAGGGTGCCTGGGTGGCTCAGTAGGTTAAGCGTCTGACTCTTCATTTCGGCTCAGGTCAGGATCTCATAGTTAGTGAGTTTGAGCCCCATATGGGGCTCCAGAGCCTGCCTGGAATTCTCTCCCCCTCTCTCTCTGCCCCTACCTTACTCATGCTCGCTCGCTTGCTCTCGCTCTCTCACACTAAACTTCAATTTTTTTAAACGAAATTTCTATTGAATTCTATGATTGCAGAAAGAGGTTACAATAATCGCTTCATTAGTGCTGAAAATCAAAATGGTGAAATAGTAGAAAACAATAACCACTAGAGAAGCAAAAATCAAAAACAGGATAGAAAATTTTTTCATTGAATTTATATCTCCAAATTAAAAAGGCCACCAAGTGCTAGACAAGATTCCTGAAAAAATTAATTGCTGACATTTCTCAAATCCAAAGACAAAAGGAAAATCCTATAAACTCAGATTTTATAAAATAAAACATATAAAATAAAGACCACTAGACTGACATCATGTCTAATTTCACATCAGCATTCTCATCTGCAACAGGGATTGAAGAAATATATATGGAATTCTAAGGAAAGGGTTTATATAACTTAATAAGTCTAAACACCCCCCCCCCAAAAAAATAAGAGTAATTCATTAAGACAAAAGAAATACTTTCAGACATAATATTCTGACATTTTTCTTAACGAAGTTCTCTAGTTAAAAGATAACCCAGGGGTACCTGGGTGGCTCAGTCAGTTAAGCGTCCAACCCTTGAATTTGGCTCAGGTCATGATCTCACAGTTGGTGGGATTGAGCCCTGCATTCATGCTGACAGCATGGATTCTCTCTCTCTCTGCCCCTCCCCAACTCGTGCTCTCTTCTTGCTCTCTGTCTCTCAAAATACATGAACATGAAAAAAAATTTTTTTAAGATAACGAATGATGATTGTGCAATTTTGTAAATATGCCCAAAACGACTGAGTTATATGCACTTTCAAAGGACAATATTCTAATACATGAATAATATCTCAGTAAGGTTCTTATTTTAAATTAAAAAAAGAAAAGAAAAAGATAAAGGATTAAAAAAACTGAAGAAACAGAAAGAGATATATGACAAAGAACTGGTCAGGATGAATACCAAAAGAATGTATAGCCAAGTCTTCAACATTTTTCAAATGTGACAAAGAACAAACAGAAAAAGACAATCTATAACTAAAATTCCAGGTAGTTTTAGCAAAGTGAGTGGGGAGGGTTTTCAGGTGAGAAAAAAAACATTAAGAGACAATATGAGATGAAATATTTACAAACCTATAAGACACACAAAGCGTTAACATCCAAAAAACAAGAAAAGCAATGAAAGCAGCCTAACCATATAACAGAAAGATGAGTGAAGAATAGAGATATGCAAGTCACAGAAAAGTAAGGTTCAAAATATCCAGGATTGATGAGTGAATGGGAGAAAAAGCACTTTCAGGTTGAGCATTCGTTGGTTCAATGTTTTTTAAGGCTATTCTTTTTAGTAATCTCTACACCCAATATGGGCTCGCTCTCACTACGCTGAGGTCAAGACTCAAGACTCACATGCTCTTCCGACTGAGCCAGCCAGATGCCCCTGCTGGTTCAGTCTTTATGGAGAACAAATCGGCAGCATCCGTGAATTTTTAAATCCATAAAAAAAAATTTTTAAGTACATACCCGCTTTCCCATGAATTCCACTTCTAAGAACCCCTCATATAGAATTACCCTTATATATACTCAAAAGAAGATTTTATACTGCATTTGTTATCTTAAAAAATGGAAGAGGGGCGCCTGGGTGGCTCAGTCGGTTGAGCGGCCGACTTCGGCTCAGGTCATGATCTCGCGGTCCGTGAGTTCGAGCCCCACGTCAGGCTCTGTGCTGACAGCTCAGAGCCTGGAGCCTACTTCAGATTCTGTGTCTCCCTCTCTCTGACCCTCCCCTGTTCATACTCTGTCTCTCCCTGTCTCAAAAATAAATAAAACGTTAAAAAAAAATTTTTTTTTAAATGGAAGAAGAGGGTCGCCTGGGTGGCTCAGTCAATTAAGTGTCGGACTTCGGCTCAGGTCATGATCCCACAGTTTGTGGGTTCAAGCCCCGCATCGGGCTTTGGACAGGAAGCTAGGAGCCTGGAGTTTGCTTCAGTTTCTGTGTCTCCCCTTCTCTCTCTCTGCCCCTCCCTGCTCATTCTCTATCTCTGTCTCTCTCAAAAAAAATCAACAAACGTTAAAAATAAATTTTAAAAAATGGAAGAAGAAAAACACGTTTGTCAATAGAGAAATATTTCAAATACGATATGTTCACAATCTAGAATACTCTTTAGCCGTTAACAAAGCTGCAAACAGACCTATGGAAAGATGTCCAATACCTATTAAGTAGGGAAATGCAAGTTTTAGAACAATACGCGTATGAAAGGAGTATCCCATTTTATAACGCTTATGGAGTGTATGTGCTTATAAAATATCTTTGATACAGGTCTAGAAATGGGGCTCCAATTTCAGAGCAATTAGTTGGTCCCTGATTGCATGTGCCTGGACTTGATTGCACAGCATCACCCTGGCTTCTTCTATATTCCAGAGTGAACCAAGTTAAGATCTGGTAGAACCTGTGAGACACCCACCAGACACCTACTCTGAGCCCCGTCACTTCCCAGTTTTTACCAGAGCCCAAAAAGGAAGTGATTTTTCTTTTATGTTTGTTTGTCTGTTTATTTTGAGAGAGAGAGAGAGCGCGCACGCATTCGGGGGAGGGAGGGGCAGAGAGAGAGGGAGAGAGAATCGCTAGCAAATCCCGCAACATCAGTGCAGAGCCCGACGCAGGGCTCGATCTCACGAACCATGAGATCACAACCTGAACCGAAATCAAGAGTCGGATGCTTAACCCACTGAGCCACCCAGGTGCCCCGAGAAAGTGAATTTTTAAAAAAGAAGAAAAGAAGGGCACCTGGGTGGCTCAGTCTGTTAAGCATCTGACTTCGGCTCAGGTCATGATCTCACAGTTCGTGGGTTCAAGCCCCACGTCGGGCTCTGCGCTGACAGCCCAGAGCTGGGAGCCTGCTTCAGATTCTCTGTCTCCCTCCCTCTCTCTGCCCCTCCCCCACTCACACTCGGTCTCTCTCTCTCTCTCTCTCAAATATAAGTAAACATTTAAAAAATTTCTTTAAAAGAAGAAAAGAGAAGATGACAAAAAGGAAACGTTTACTGCTTACTACTTTCACCGCCTGCAAGTGCCATTGTTTGAGTTTTCAAAGTACGCACTACCTTTATTTTTTTATTCGTGAAAAAGGGGATGGGGAGATTTAGAATCTCAAGATGAAGCTGGGCCACTGAACACAAACAGGAGATGAAATCTGATCTAGGTGGATAGTATGAGCGGAAATTTAAATAAACAATGAAATAACCACGGGGTCCTTTATTTAGGACTTCTCTTTCGCCAGTTTGGCACAGACATGAAAACATGTTAATATGAAAAAGCAGACTTCCAAGAGACGTTTGCAGGACCTGGAATTAGCCCGTAGGTAGACAAGCAGGCTGCCTGTGTTTGAGGTACACAGGTACGCAGAAGAGTTCCTTAACGAATCAAAGTGAAGGCTTTAATAAGGGCAGAAAAGATCTGGTTACCTATTCTGCCGAACATTCAGGGCATAACGTGTCACCTGATATTCCCGCTCCGGTACTGGAATGTGCCTCAAATTCAACATGTTTAAAACCTAATTCTTGCTCCTTCCACACACCTTGTCTTTTGATGTTCCCTATCTACCTGTTAGGCGAGCCAGAAATCAAGGAGTCACCTTTGACATACCCCTTCCGGGCACCCTCCATAGTTGGATGGAAGGTGGCTACCCATCTTGCTTGACTGCAGAAGTGACCTCTAAAAGTAATTTCTAGTTCTCTAACTACATGATTTTTACACATGCACGTTGAAATTATTGTATCAGATAACTTCCTTACGAAAATCTGTCATTAAGGGGCGCCTGGGTGGCTCAGTCAGGTAAGTGTCCAACTCTTGATTTGGGCTCAGGTCATGATCTCACGGTCCATGAAATGGAGCCCCACGTGGGATTCTGCACAGACAGCACGGAGCCTGCTTGGAATTCTCTCTCCCTCTCTCTCTGCAACCCCTCCCTTTCTCTCTCACACTCTGCCCTTCCCCAGAAGGGAGGCTGGTGGGTTTTGTTGGAGTTGTTTGTTTGTTTGTTTCTTTTTTAATACATCTTAATCCATGTAACTGCAACATTAAAACCAACTTAAGATTCCTGATAGAATAAGTTAAAGTAAGGGGCGCCTGGGTGGCTTGGGCAGCTCAGTTGCTTAAGTGTCTGACTTCAACTCAGGTCATGATCTTGTGGTCCGTGGGTTCGAGCCCCACATCAGGCTCTGTGCTGACAGCTCAGAGCCTGGAGCCTGCTTCAGATTCTGTGTCTCCCTCTTTCTCTGCCCCTCCTCTGCTCATGCTCTCTCTCTCTCAAAAATAAATAACCATAAAAATTTTTTTAACTTAAAAAAAGAAAAAGAATACAGTAAAAGATAAGTACTCAGCACGGTAAACAGAGATGTACCTACTATATTGAAGACTGCCCACCATGCAGCTAAATTCACCACACTGCACATGAACTCCTATGAGAACCTTCGGAATATTAGATGGTTCCTGCGACTTAAGATCAGAGCGGCCACAGGAAGTCCCCTTTGGAAGATGCTATTTTCTTTCACTCCCTTCCCTCTTAATTCATTTGTTGTATATGAAAATCATTAAGTGGCAGTGGGACTTCTGAAACTTACATTTCTCTCCCCCCACCTTCCCCCTCCCTCAGTGCTTCCAAAGAATGGGTCTAAAACAGACTCAAAAACAGGGAAAAGATAATAAGGTCTCAAAAACTGATGTTAAAAAAAAGAGGGAATTAAACCGAAATACTTCAGTTAAGTCTAAACCCATGAGCATATTATAATTCTTTATAAAATAAAACCTAATTGATCAACCACTGAAGGATGTTATTAAAAGCTGAGTATTTTGAAGTTTGGCAAATGTATTTGAGAAAGAACCCACTCTATATCCTGCCTTTCCTATACGAGCTGTACTGCTGGGTAACCAAATAATGGATATGGGGAAGATTCTCTTTACTGCAATATTTTAGGTAACTAGTGAAGAAAAAATGATAGAATTTCAACCATGTTGAAACTCCAAATGAATTAATGGATCTAACCACTCAGCATCAACAGCTAACATTTCCAAAAAAGAAAACAGTCAGATATTATTTCCCTCTTGACTAAAGAACATATTATCGTCTATGAGAAGTCTTCTCTCCCCTAACACCCCTTCCAATAACAACAAAAACTGAACATAAATCTTATCAAATTTCTAAAGCAAACTTTCATTTTGGAAATACAGAGAAATAAGTGAAAGCACACCACGGGCATGCATGCAGCAAAGTCCAAGAAAAAAAAAAAAAGAGAGCGATAAAGAGAGCGCCAGAGATAGGTAGATGTAAGGGGGACAGTATGTAGATGTAAAAAGATGTAAAAGGCATAACAAATTCTTATTTGGATGGTCATTCAAACAAATCATAAAAAAAAATATGAGGCAACTTGAAATCTGAACACTGTACATTTAAAAAATCATAGTAGGGGCGCCTGGGTGGCGCAGTCGGTTAAGCGTCCGACTTCAGCCAGGTCACGATCTCGTGGTCCGTGAGTTCGAGCCCCGCGTCAGGCTCTGGGCTGATGGCTCAGAGCCTGGAGCCTGTTTCCGATTCTGTGTCTCCCTCTCTCTCTCTGCCCCTCCCCCGTTCATGCTCTGTCTCTCTCTGTCCCAAAAATAAATAAAACGTTGAAAAAAAATTTTTTAAAAAATCAAAGTATACACAGGGGCGTCTGGGTGGCTCGGTTGGTCAGGCGTCCGACTTCAGCTCAGGTCATGATCTCATGGTTCGTGTGGGTTCGAGCCCCACGTCAGGCTCTGTGCTGACAGCTCAGGGTCTGGAGCCTGTTTTGGATTCTTTCTGCCCCTCCCCTGCTCTCTCTCTCAAAAATAAAATCAAAATTAAAAAAAAAAAATTATACACACACACACACACACACACACACACACACACGTATATCCAGCTATACTGATGACAGTACTGTTGTTTTTTAAAAGGAAATATACAGTTAAATAGCCACAGAAGAAATTATATAGTGTCCGGGATTTCCTTCCAAGCATGGCAGGGGGTTGGTTATGGAGGGAGCAGGATGTTTTAAGAGGCTGTTGGGATGAGTGACAGAACATGAGGGTTCATAATACTGTTCTACCTATTTTTGAAATCGTCTATTAAAAAAGTTTTTAGAGTCAGAGGAAAAGTTCTTCTTTCTAACACCAACTTTGTCCAAAAATTTCTTGGTAACTTTTTGGGTCACACTGTAAGCTAGTTTCCTTCCCTCCCTCCCCACTGGCCATCAAGGCAGTGGTTGTTTCTACCATTGCTACTGTTTGGAGAGCTAATATATAATTTCAAATGAATAGTCCAGAGGATGATGATAACGGAAAAGATGGTGGCATCTCACCATCACAATAACACAAGTATGTTAGCTTTGACAATGATTCTCTATTGACTCAGTGTTTCCTCTCTCTATCCCTGTCAGCGCAATACCGATCTAACATCAGTCACTCATACTTAAGCACAGCTGAGCTGAGGGGCTGAAAGATACCTATTTCCAACGTCATGGCTTTCCCTCAATTCAGTTCTGCTGCAGAAGAGTCCTCGGAAATAGTGTTCCAGTCCCCTCTGTTTGGGGAATTGCCACTCCTTCCCCATTCGTGTGGTTACTGTATATGGAACCTAGTACACATATGTTCACATAATGAAGACACACAGCCTGCTGAAGGTTAAATTGTGTCTCCCAGAAGGACACATTCAAGTCCTATCCCCTGGTACCTGTGAATGTGACTATATTTGGAAACAGGGTCTCCGCAGATATAATCAAGATCCGGAGATCAGATGATTCTGGGTGGGCCTTAAATTCAATGGTTGGTGTCCTTTTAAGAAAAAGGAGAGGGAGAGCAGAGATAGGAGAGACAGACACACGGAGGAGGAGGCCTTAAAAAGACAGAGGCAGAGACTGGAGTTATACAGCCACCAGCCGAGGAACGCCAAAGGTTGCAACAGCCACCAGAAGCTAAGAGAGAGAAAGGGAACACATACTCCCAGCCTCCAGAAGGACCCAATCCTGCAGACTCCCTTGCTTTGGGACTTCTAGCCTCCAGAATTGTGAAATGACACATTTACGTTACTTAAAGCCACCAAGTTTGTGGTCATTTGTAACAGCGGCCTTAGGAAACTAATATATAGCCCCCGGCAGACCTGACTGGTCCAGAGGGAACATCTCATGCACACTGGTCCTTGGAAATCTGTAACTGTGGCCAACCTCAGTCTGGCTGCCTCTTATACGTAAGAAATATTAACCCAGGAGCAGGTTGTGCCCTGTAGATTAGAGGCAGAGAAACTCGGTCTGCAGTAAAGGGGGAGAAACACACAGCCTGTATTCAATTCACTTTGAGGCTTGGCTGCATCCCTGTTCTTGGGTCTTATGGGACACTCTTTTACTAAAAAAAAAAAAAAAAAAAAAAGATAGAAGTCACCCTTTTATGCTCAAATTAGTTCAAGTGGTTTTCTGTAACTTGTAGCCCAAAGAGTCCTAACATACTCAGTAACCTGCTTCTAAAAGTCCTTCAGTAAAGGCCAGCTGGATCAAGCTCTTCCTTGGGAAGGTGCCAGAAAAAGCTGAATTGACTGAAGAACGCTCTAAGCAAGAGCAACAGAAACTTCTGGCCTGAGCTACAAGCACAGTGGTAAGAGGCAATGCACAAGAGGAACCTCAATTTTCAATGGCATGAGAGCCAAGACCCAGATCCTATAATGAGAGGGGTGTGTGGGTCAGCAATGGTGTTGAGTATTACAAAGAAATAAATAAGACAGAAAGGAAAACATTTTTGGTCAAGCTGTACAAACTACAGTAATTAAAACCACCCGCGAAAATTGCTTCTCTCTAGGTAAATATCTCTCTAGGTAAATACAGCACAATTACTAGTGTGCATATGAATAGCATACATCAGGTTTCCTCTGTTTGGGGTTGATTTGATTACAACATTAAACACTGCTCATGTGTGCTCAGTCGCCTTTGGGAAATACCTCAAGTACGCTTGGTTCTTTGCTTTTGAAATATTCCAAATATGAGGTACAAGGAAGTAGCCATACTAATTTTTTGACCAGGGATGAGAATAACAAGGGTCTGGGTCGAAACGAATGGCCCAAATTATCTCTGAAGGGGGCATCCGTGGGCACATCGGGAACAAATGGTACACATGTGGCCAAGTCCCTTTTTTTAACCAGAAAGGATAATTGGTCAGCCTTAAGCACAGTAAGTCACCAGCAAATAAGAGAACACTAAACATTAGATTAATGATCAAATCATTTTCTAAATTTGTTACAAAATTATATGAGAAAAGAGAGACAGAGAGACAGAGAGAGAGAGACAAAGAAGACCAGGAAGAAAGGAAGGAAATCAAAAACAGTTCTGGGGAACCCATGCTTGAATAAATAACAAAAAAAAAAAAAAAAAAATGTAAGAATATAATGCTATTGACTTTTTGCTCGGGGAACTCATTTGTCTTCTCATTACCAGAAAACATCCTGATTCCTTATGAAGCCTTTTCCCACTATAAAAGTAACATGTGTTACAGTAGTTGCTTTTCTTAAATCACCTAGAAACATCTTAGCACAAACATATGACTCTTACAATGGAAGATTTGTGACAAAGCCTTCAACCAGATCAAGGAACTTGAAAAGAAATAGGGCAGAATGTCCTACATGAGAAAAGTAACTGGAATCACTTTTCTGGTTATGAGCTGCAAGCTGAGAGAGGTTTGGGGATTTTAGGGAAAGAAAAAGGATTGGAAAGAAGAAAAGGAAAACATCTGGAAACAAGCTGAGCTGCTCACAGGAATATTTAAGGGACAAGATGGGGAAACAGACATGGTCTAGTGATTCTGTCACTCTCAGATAAGAGCTAAATGAGCAATGATATCCATGGAGATAGAAGCCTGAAACCATCTCAAATTCAAGAGAAATACTCTGATGCCCCAACTACAGATGAAAGCACAGATGACTGTACCCCTTAAACCCTGGGGAACCTCATAAAGTCCTCCTTCCTTGTTTCTTCTTCTCCTGCCAAATAAAATAAAAACAAAGACGCTAAATAGTACGGAAACGCTTCAATAACACAAGAGATGAATACCGTGTGTCCTCAGTTGCTAGCTATTTCCTACAAAAGCACAAGACAATTAAGTTTCCCAAGGAACAGAGTCATCAATAAAAGAGAAGACCCTGAGAGACAAGAATTTCTCTCATTAAATTACCCTCAATACTCCCAATAGTTCTCAGAATCATTTCTAACCAATTTGGACCTTCATCAATCCATGATCAAAGACTCACTGAATCCATCACCTTTACTCAGGACCACCGTGGGCATTTTTAATACTCTATGCAAAATTTCACTGAAAAAGTAGACTTTGCTTTCGGGATCTCAGAAAACAGACTTTCATCTCTCATACCTTAGCACACTTTATTTTCCCGAAATGCATAAACTGCAGGTGTCTGCCCATTTAAAAGCACAAAAGGCACATAAATCAAAGGCTAGCCTAGTTTATCTAGAGCATAACCATCCTACCAAACACATTTTTAAAAGAAGGAAGGGGTTGGGGAAGCAGTTGAACTGAAATTACGGGCTGTCGTGACATCTCAATATCAAAAACTGAATACCTGGTTCCACAGGAGAATACAGTTTTTATGCACAGTCCCGTTACCAAGCAACTATGACAATGGCTGCATGAGCTTTCTAGAAGCGAGTGCAGTTAAGGGAGGAAGGGAGGGACCTAAGAACAGAAAAATGGGAAAACTCCTTGCTTTGAGAATCTTTATCTCAGGATAAATTCAATGTAAAAACAAAAACAAACAAACCCTAAAACAATCGAAACTGAAAACAAGCAGTGCCTTAAGAGACAAGAAAAGCACACGCTACCATGTATCATTCACTTTAATTTCAGTTTTGTTTAATTTCAAAATTCACATCTAACTGGTGATAATGATTTCCTTACTACGCTTCCTTTGTGGTCCCCCTTCTTTCCTTCACCCTCGCTAGGGAATAATTTTTTTTCCAAATTTCCTTACTGATTAAAAGAACATTTTAGACCTCTTAAATCCATTTCTTTGTTTACAGAAGCTATAAAAACTAGTTTAGTTTACAAGTGTTTCATGTTGCCTCAGCTTTGAACCGAGAACACTCTTAGACATCAAACTATTCCTTTGAAGGAAACAGTCTCTCAAATAGAGCCAGACGCTTTCCCAGCCACTCCCTAAAATTTAGACAACCAGAGTTTGACAAACGTCAAGTCTTTTTCAAAGTTAGACTATACAATGGAGCAGGCTCTAGACCAATGTTTCTCAAATTGCAGGTTGAACTGGTGGAGGGAGCAGGGAGGGTTTCCATACATGTTCCAAGAGAATTTTACAGACTAGTCTCGCAAAGGGCCCAGGAGCAGGTTAGAAGGCGGGGAGCGATGACCTCACTGACTTTTCCTTCCATCTTTCCTTGCAGATTTCAACATTCACTGCAATGCTGAGAAAGCTCCAGAAGCTACATTCTCTAAAATATCTATTCGATAGAAGGCTGCTTCTTACTCTGCCTCACTTACTCCCTCTCTCAATCTCTCTCTCAGTTCCTAAAGGCTGCCAGCCTAGCTAGTAGGGAAAAAGAAAAGAGAACATTGTAGAATTATTGTTCTACATCAAAGCTGAGCAATTACTGAGGGGCACTGTTCCCAGGGTGCCTGTACGTTCTGACAAACCTCTATTTAAGAAGAGAAATCCAGAAACAAGTAGACAGTTAAATACCGGAAACTGAAGATCCAAAATGTCTCAGCCAAGAAGCACAGGGAAATGACAAAGTCATTCCTGCTTTGAGATCCCAAAGATAAAGATGGTGGCGTTTTTTAGGTTTGGGTATGTTTGTTTGTTTGTTATTTCCAGTTTTGTACTGTTGTGGTCAGTAAAGACGCAGGACAGGATTTTAATCTTTCATTCACTGCGATTTGTTTTGTGGCCTAACATGGCATCTACTCAGGAAAATGTTCCATGTGCACTTGAAAAGAATGTGTATTCCACGGTTTTTGGATGGAATGTTCTAGATACATCCGTTAGGTCCGTTTGGTGCAATGTGTCATTTAAAACCACTGTTTCCCTTGTTGATTTTCTGTCTGGACGACCTGTCCAATGTTATAAGTGGGGTGTTACAGTCCTTTATGTCTATTAATAGTTGCTTTATATATTTAGGTGCTGCCATGTTGGGTGCATAAATATTTATAATTGTTACATCCTCCTGCTGGATTGTCTCCTTTATCATTATATAGTGTTCGTCTCTGTTTCTCGTTATAGTCTTTATTTTAAAGTCTATTTTGTGCCATATAAGTACCAGTGCCCCAGTTTTCTTTTGCTTCCATTTGCACAGCAAAAAGATGGTTTTCTGTGTCAGAAAATTCCTGGAACAGCATTTGAAGGCAGAGGCTGTTTCGGTCTCCTGTTTTTAATTAAATTAAATTTAATTTCTTAAATTTGCTTCCCATTTTGTTGTTTTTTTTTCTTAAGACATAAACAATGCAAAGTATAGTCTTTGTAATCACTACAAACCACAAAGCTCTGCTACTTGAAATAAATGAAAAAATTCTTGAAAAACAATTATTATCTCTACTGGCAACAATGAAAAAAAAATAGCACTTATATAATACATTTCATCACCAAATTGATTCCAAAATTAAATCGGTTAGCTTCAGGGTCTACCCTGTTCACTTCTCTTTGTGGCTGATAAGTTAGACAGGAACATTCTCAGATAAGAAACTTTGAAGAAAAAAAATGTTTCCCCAGGATCTTTCAACTGTTAAGATTCCTAAATTTGCTTACTGTAAAATGCAAGGCTTTCTTCCATATCTTGACCATATTTCCCAAGACCCTTGAAAATTAATGGACACCTTTATGTATAAGATTACTCACTGAAGCATTGCCTGTAATTGCAAAAATAATAATAATAATAATTGACAACAATGGGGAATTGGTAAATTATGGCACATGCATACAATGGAATACTATGCAGCTGGAAAAATTAGAAAGCACTTTATTTTTGTTAAAGAATCATCTCCAGGGGCACCTGGGTGGCTCAGTCGGTTAAGCGGCCAACTTTGGTGCAGGTCATGATCTTGCAGTTCGTGAGTTCAAGCCCTGCACTGGGCTCTGTGCTGACAGCTCAGAGCCTGGAGCCTGCTTCGGATTCTGTGTCTCCCTCTCCCTCAGCCCCTCTCCCACTCGCACTCTGTCTCTCTTAAAAATGAATAAACATTAAAAAAAAAAATGATCTCCAGGGGCACCTGGCTGGCTCAGTCAGTAAAGCATGCAACTCTTGATCTCAGGGTTGTAAGTTCAAGCCCCGTGCTGGGTGAAGAGATCACTTATAAACATAATCTTAATAGAAAAAAAAAAAAAAGGTATAATCTAACCTGCTCTAATTCTCCCTTATGTAAACAGAGACATCACTCTGGCCCCTTAGCTGCTAGTAACTTACTTTTGAATATAAACAGTACAACTACACAGTGCAAGCAGATTTTATGTTTATGAATTTTAAGGCTCTTGAAAACTACTTAGGGGGAAACAAATACCATTACCTGCATCTGAAAAAAAGCATAAGGCAAAATCTATGTGGCTTAAGATCAACGAGTAAGTTAAAAGAGAGACACATTAAAACTTAAAAAAAAAAAAAAATCCTGATGTTTTATTTATTTTTGAGAGAGTGCAAGCAAGGGAGGAGCAGAGAGAGAGGGAGACAGAGGATCAGAAGCGGGCTCTGTGCTGAGAGCAGAGAGCCCAACGTGTGGCTTGAACTCACAAACCGGGAGAACATGACCTGAGCCCAAGTCGAATGCTCAACCGACTGAGCCACCCAGGTACCCCAAAACTTGACGTTTTAAAAGTCTCCTCAAAACTCCTTTTTTAGGGGCACCTGGGGGGGGTCAGTCGGTTAAGCGTCCGACTTCGGCTCAGGTCATGATCTTGCGGTCCGTGAGTTCGAGCCCCGCATCGGGCTCTGTGCTGACAGCTCGGAGCCTGGAGCCTGCTTCCGATTCTGTGTCTCCCTCTCTCTCTGCCCCTCCCCTGCTCATGCTCTGTCCCTCTCTGTCTCAAAAATAAATGAAAACATTAAAAAAAGTTTTTTAACTCCTTTTTGAAGGGTATGTGTAGGTGCGCGTGTGTGAGCATTCACACGAGGAAAAAGATAGAAAATCATTACATTTTTAGCCACGATCAAATTCTTACTTATTCAGAAATATATGATCATCTAATAACTGTCAAAACATGTGCTAAGCATAAAAATACAGGTTTAAAAATATATATACTACGAAAGAACAAGTAGCCCAGCTGGGAAGAGAGGAGGTATCTAGGCAGGAGAAGGGACGCCTGGACTGAACCTTGAGGCATGAAGGGCATGATATCAGAAGGAAAATGGGAAGAAACCTTCCCATCCATGCAGAAGCTCAAGAACAGGGAATAGGGAAGGCCTGTGTGTGGCCGGAGAGGAGTGCTCGCGGCAGGACACGCAGGCTGAACAGAAGGCTGGCCCTAGTTTGGGCAAGGGCATGTAGAGCACTCGGAAGAGTTTGGACTTCTAACTACAGGCGGCACGCTATAAAGAAAAAGAAAGAAGGAAAGATAAAGAAGGAAAAATCAAGGCTCCAAAAAGATACCAAGAGAGGATCGAAGGGAACAAAGTAAGATTTGTGAAGCAAAGTTAAAGGGCCAGAGGTTACTCAGCCTTCCCATCGGAGGACAACAGGGAGAACAAGCAGCCCCACAGAGAGGGAGGGGAGAGGCTGGGTAAGAACTAAGAGAAGGGAGCAGACGCCCCAGTGATTTAAAGTAGGCAGAACTGAAGACATCCAGATGAAGATCATTTCTTGAAGCAAAGAGGGGCATCTCATTTTCAGGGAATGTGCCACGAGAGACGCTCACTTCCATGATGTGGTTCCAACACGGTCCTGTTTGACCACCTCAGAACGCTGTATGTCCCTTTCAATACTTTCGACTCCATTATTGTCAGTCTATAAATATATAGTCACACTAGGGGCACCTGGGTGGCTCAGTCAGCTAAGCATCTGACTCCTGACTTCGGCTCTGGTCATGATCTCACGGTTCATGAGTTCAAGTCCCGGGCCAGGCTCTGCGGCTAACGGTGTGGAGCCTGATTGGGATTCTCTCTCCACCTCTCTCCGCTCCTCCCCTGCTTGCACCTGTGCATGTGCTGGTGCACACGTTGGGGCTCTCTCTCGCTCTCTCCCCCAAAATAAATAAATAAACTTAAAAAAATAAATAAATAAATACAGTCAGAGCAGAAATTCAAAACACCAAACATGCTTTACTTGAGATAATCAGAGGAAACACATCTAAATCACAAAATACTTTTTTTAAAAATTCGTGCTGTTATTTCTTTTTCAGGTTTTATTTATATTTTTAGTAATCTCTACCCCCGATGTGGGGCTTGAATTCATGACCCCAAGATCAAGAGTTGCATGCTCTTACAACTGAGCCGGCCAGGTGCCCCAGTGCTATTATTTTCTAATTCACATACTAAAGCCAAAGTCTGACCAAATATTACCAGTAATATATAAACTTTACCACCGTGGGAGTAGTATTGCTTATGGGCAACCTACTTGCTTAGTGTAAGTCAAGAATTTGCACTGCACTCGGGAATTATAAACTACTTAGCTATTTTCTTCATTTAAGAAAAAAAAAAAAAAAGAGCAGTGACAGGGCACCTGGGTGGCTCAGTCAATTAAGCGTCCAACTTCGGCTTGGGTCATGATCTCACAATCCATGATTTCTTTTTTTTTTTTTAATGTTTTTTTTTTTTTTAACATTTATTTATTTTTGAGACAGAGAGAGAGAGACAGAGCATGAACGGGGGAGGAGCAGAGACAGAGGGAGACACAGAATCGGAAGCAGGCTCCAGGCTCTGAGCCGTCAGCCCAGAGCCCGACGCGGGGCTCGAACTCCCGGGCCGCGAAATCGTGACCTGAGCTGAAGTCGGACGCTCAACCGACTGAGCCACCCAGGTGCCCCTCACAATCCATGATTTCAAGCCTCACGCCAGGCTCTCTGCTGTCAGCACAGAGCCCACTTCAGATCCTCTGCCCCCCTCTCTTTATGCCCCTCCCCTGCTCATGCTCTCTCTCTCTCTCTCTCAAAAAGTAACATTAAAAAAAATTTTTTTAAAGCAATGACACATTTAAGCAGAGACCTGAAACTTACAGACAGCAACTGACCACAAATTCCACAACTACAGAGTTTAAATCAGTGCCTACGAAATATCAACGGCATGACATTTGAAGGGAAAGAAAATCAACTGGCAAGTAGGGTGAAGGTGGACCTTTAATGGCAAATTCGTGAATCTGTTTTCTAAAAATGTAAGTGTTTCGCTGATCAAACGGGAAGGAAAGACGACCTGGTCGACGGAATCAGGTTGAGTATCCCATTGAGCACATAGCTGAACTCTGCGTGATCCTGGGCGACGAGTGCCACCAGAGCCTCGCAGCAGGCCGTTCGAACCACCGCATTATCACCGCAACACTTCTCCCACAGCAAGTTCAAAGCCGGAGTCTGAAATCAAACCAGTGATTAGAAGACACTTGCAACGAGCGCCAAAAGCATACAGAATCCCCCGCGCCGTTCGTCGAATTTGTTCCCAGCAGGCTACCTTCCCTCGACAAAGACGGTGCTCTTGTCCCACCATTTGTAGAATAAACTCAAGTCAGCTCCCCAGGAGAGATGATGGGTGCGTTCGGAGAGAGCAGCTCGCTCTCATCTGGTGCAAACTAAGGCGGCTGCACTCAGCCGTATGGGTTGGGGCTGAGCAACACGACGAACCCAACAGGAGATCAAAACTAAGACTGGACTCTGGCGCCGGGCTCTAACCAATCCCTCTGACCAGCCACCATCCATGTCAGTCCAGCAGTTAGTCTGCGCTGCGCTCCAGATCATACCTATGCTTCAAGCCCTACATGCGGTAACATTTTCAGAACGTGTTTCCGCTCTCCTACCACCAGACTCTACCACCTCCATGCACCCCACCCCGCCCCAACGATGTCCCTGCCCCAACTTACTCAAGTCTAACGTGGGCCCAGAGGGAAGGCAGTGAGGTAAAACAGGATACCCGCAAGTTGCCCCACCCACGGCGACCAACAGAAGCCGAGAAGACCGTTTTGGTCAGGAAAGAAATGGACTTTTTGCCCCCCCACGCTATGAACCTGTCATCTTTGACAGAAAAGCACCAGAAGGGCACAGGAGTCAATGTAAGTGCTTTATTTTGAAAAATCCTATAAAAGCAGAGACTCTAGCTTTCACAACTTTCTCAGGAACCCACGACCCAACAACCCCCAGGGGGTTCACTACTCGTGATGAATCCACGTTTGAATGTATGATGGGTTAAGCCCATTTAGAGTTACGTGCGGTTTGAGGTGCTGTTTTTGTCTTTTAATGAATCCAGATCCTCAGCTCCCACAGAATAACTCAAAGAATGAAAATCAACATCATATTGTGCCCACTTTCCCACTGTGGCTGGCTTTGGGAGCCTTTTCAGTCTTAGGATCCCACTCTAACAGCAGGAAAGAAATATTTATATTTCTTTAATAGTCACAGCAGGAAAGAAATATTTATATTCCATTTCTTTTATTCAGAAGGAAATTTTATTCGCCTGTACAGCCAGTACCAAAGGGTTCTAAATGTCATTACTCCATTAGAAGCCAGAAAAACGAAATCAGTGAATAAAAAACCATCGCCTCAGGTAATACTATGCCCTCGTGGAAGTAAGCATTCATTTATTAACAGAAGAGAAAACAGTTAGTTACAGGCATCTGACATTCAATAAATCCTGGCCGTTTAAGTAAAACCACTAGATCATCTCAGAGTACATAATGCGATTATCGGCAGGATTAAGATCAGGGTTCTCAGGAAACCTAATTTGTAGGACTACACACAAATGCCAGACAAATGCCAATTAGAGAAGTTTGCCTCTATGCTTATTTCGACATGGCAGCGGAAGCTATGGAGAGGGGTAACCTGGAATAGCTGATCAAACGCAAGGTGGTGGGGGGTGGGGAGAAAGCCACGTGCGAGAAAGTAAATCAACGGATTTCAGTTGTGAGAAACATTGTCCTATTTCCATCACTGGTATTTTCCACGGAGTTTACCTTAGAGCACCTACTTAAGTGGAGTTTCCAACCGTCAGGTCGAAATACACACCAGGTGACCAAAACCCAAGTGCTATATAGCTCGGTATAAGCTCAGCATGGCTTCCTCTCTCAGCATTCCCCTGTCCTATGCATGGTTCGGACATGCATCCTTCAGCTCCAAGTACGGATGCCCGACCTTTCCCACGCAGAACTCCTTTTTGGGCCACCATAAAGTACAAGAAATCGCCCACATCCAAATTGATCCCCTCTATATTCACTTGCTCTGATAAATGAATATAGGGCAAATGAGGCAAATGAGGGCAAAAATATGCCCTCAGAGGTAATCCTACCAGCATTCTCCAAGGCCATGTCTACTCTCATTTCACCCGGGGTTATTTTTCCCTAACAGTCACCAGACTACTCCCCTTCACCCCCCCACCCCCACTCCATATCTCATTCCCGGAGTCTGTCGTAACAAATTTTTTAATTGTCAAGCATTTGGAAGAAGAACATGGCGAACCAAAAAAAAAAACCACCAAGGCAAGGAACGTCTCATTTCTACAGTGACCTGAACTCCGGGAGAAACGAAAAAAGTGCGTATGTGCGGCTGGCAGCAGTATCCACATAGAACTCAAGCACGAGGTTGAATACAGACCTGGTCTGTGGATTGGTGGATCTTTTCTGAAAAACCACTTTCCTTTAGGACGGCAGCAATGAGATGACCCACAGCCTTAAAAATAAATAAATAAATAAATAAATAAATAAATAATCAGTAAATACATTGTGTGAGAGGTTCTCTCCAATTAGTGCCTTTGAAGGTAACTCATATCGATACTAGCTGATAGGAACACGCGTGCGCCAGGCAGGCAAATCCCATTCGTTTGAGCGCGTGATCTGCGCAAGGCACTGAATTAGGCAATTCTACGGGCATGATTTCTTATCTTCATAACAACTCTCAAGGGAAGCCTTTTGATCCCAATAAGCAGACTACAGTTCACAGATGTTAAGAAAATTGCCAAGTTCTCAGTTCACATTGCTGTCACTTAG
This sequence comes from Acinonyx jubatus, assembly GCF_027475565.1. Classification (NCBI taxonomy): domain Eukaryota; kingdom Metazoa; phylum Chordata; class Mammalia; order Carnivora; family Felidae; genus Acinonyx; species Acinonyx jubatus. Next base: position 48,482,107 of record NC_069391.1, read on the forward strand.
TATTAAAAGGTCACGCGAGATCGCTTAAACCAGGAGACAAATGAGAAACTCCACAGCTTTTGAAATCATTTTTGCATCTACATGAAATCCATCGTGCTTCATCATGTCCTTAACGAAGATGGAGAAAACTCCTCCCCCTCTTGATGACCGTGACCCACGCCGCCGATCTGAGCCAACAGGTCTCCCCTCCCCCCCCCCCCCCCCAACCGCAGCCGCCGTTCTCTCCCGCTTAGGCTCCGTGATTTAATTTCTTTCTTATTTTTCTCAGAGGTTTCAGCCCTTTAATAAGCTTTTGGCCTCATGAATCTCTGAAACTTTCCCATATCCTACTTTGGTCAAAAAGCCCGAAATTAAATCTAAGACTTTTATAGGAGGAATGATGACTTAAGTACATAAATATCATTCTTTCCTACCACCGCAACTCCATTGTAGTTCTTTGGCCCCACCCAGCACCGCCGTCTTAGAGCTGGGGGCTGGCAGCAAGGACAGCCACCCTGTGCACAGGCTGGGAAATACCTTTCCAACTCCAGCCAAGTGTTGACCCTGCACTTGGACCAACATATGATACAACTGTGAATCCCTGTCAGCCTTGCACTCACTTAAGTCTCCGGAAAAGCGCGCAGAAAAACACAGCACCCACTCCTTTGTTTCTTTTCTGTATTTCACACATCGGAAATCCTTTAAGACCTCAGCGCATGATGGTCTCAGTTTTGCAATATAAATCACTCATTTACATGAATATTAAGTTTAAGATCAATTAACTGTCTCTTACCTCCCAGTGAAAGGAATAGTAACAAGAACTGAAGACCAGTGAACAGTTTTGGTGCCCATTTACAAAATATACCATATTTCATTGACTGTAACTGGCCATCAACTGCAAGATGCACCATTATTTTATGAACCACTAAGGAAAAAAGGCTGCCAATTAAACCTATGTAATATAATGCACCTCATAATGTAGAATTGTGATTTTCTATTAACGGAAGAGCCCTTTCAGACTCATTTAGAAAATCGTGGCGAAGTTCACAATTGTGCAAGCCACACCAACTATGTAACAACTGCTGCCATGAATTACTAGATGCAACCCATTTTCAAAGACGTTAAAATGTGAAAAGATGTGTGTGAATCAATGAAATATGGTGCTAACACTGAGCAGTGGTTACAAAAGAACAATAAGAAGTATTCACAGAGAACAGGGCACAATTGCAAGACCCAAATAAAATGAATGTGAAACACAACAGAGACCAAAAAAAAAAAAAATTAAATTAAATTAAAAAAAAAAAAAAAGCCACCGTTCACATTTAGAAAAGACTAGAAGAATATCAGCTTCCTGACAAACATTCCCCCACTGCCCACCAGGTTCAGCTTCTTCCTCTTGCCTGTCTATGTATCTTTCCAACAAATCAGAGAACAGAGGCTAAATTGATTTTGAAGTAACAAAATTTTAAAGTACAAAGTAGGGATAAATGACCCTATACTGCTACGTAAGTTTTGCATAATAGAATAGAGACATCCTTGGTGAAACAAGACATGTGCACTTTGCAGTTAATGTAACGGTAACACACACAGGCGGTTCTCGGTTATTTATGCTAATGAAGGGACTGCAGGCACAGAGAAACAAAAAACTGTGGACGGGATCCTCCACGCCTTCATCTTCCTCTTCATGGTAAGGACCTGTGCTGCACAGGATAGGATTCCAACCCAGTCAGGTAGAAGGGAATCTTGCATAAGGAGTGTTCTACTCCTCATGGAAGGGTTCCCCACTACCCAGCTAAGTCAATTCCCACAGCAGGCATCTCCGGAGTTAAGTGTCGAAAGCAGCCCAGACGCTGGGTGTCTTCCAGTCTTCGGGCAGGCTTCTGCTGGCCCCTTGGCTTTGCTCTCACAAGAAAAAACAGTAAGCTATTATGGTATCTTGACTAACCAGAATGCTTCTGGTTAGGGGAAGGCTGACCAGAAAACCACTTTTGTTTTAGCCCTAATAACTGAAAAGCTCTCTAAAATACATTGTCACCATCCCGTGCCTACGTTAGTACGTACATCAAGTTTGTTCCTCCAAGTGACTTACTTACTGAACGTCACTACCTATCAAAATCTCTTATTCTTAATTGCCGTCCAGGGGTAAAATATACCATTTCAAATCTTTATCTCTCATACTCTGTAGATGCATAGCCATTTGCTTCTATTCCCAAAAATTAATTATAGACTAAAATAAATAGATAGATAGATAGATAGATAGATAGATAGATAGATAATACAGATTCAAGGGCCTCCTAGTTAATCCAAGTTTTATTAGGTCTAATAAGAAAAGTATGAAATAAATAGAAGCTGAGATTGGTCAGTTTCAAATATTTACCCTCCTACATCACACGCAAATTTTTATTTTATTCCATTATTTTATTTTTTTAATGTTTATTTTTGAGAGCGAGAGAGAGAGAGAGAGAGACAGAGTGTGAGTGGGGGAAGGGCAGAAAGAGAGAGACACAGAATCCGAAGCAGGCTCCAGGCTCCAAGCTGTCAGCACAGAGCCCAAAGCAGGGCTTGAACCCACAAACTGCAAGATCATGACCTGAACCGAAGTCAGACACTCAACCGACTGAACCACCCAGGTGCCCCCCTCATTTTCTTTTTTTAACGTAATCTCTACATCCAACGTGGGGTCTGAACTCATGACCCCGAGATCAAGAGTCACGTGCTCCACCAACGGAGTCAGCCAGGCGCCCCTCAATATAAATTTTCAAATTAACTTACGTAAAAGTTAATAAAATAAGAATTATCCCTACTTATGGAGTAAAATATTTAATGTTAAAAAGATAAAGTTCTATCAACAATCCACCAGCAAGGTTCAGTTGTTACCATGAAGCAAAAATAATTAAATAAATAAAAATTACCTGTGATTGGATAAGAGAATTTGGAAATTCAAACCTTTTCCTGATATCATCTGACATTTTTTATTCTCTCAGATTCTCTTACAGGTATACATGCAGACTCTGTAATCAAAACAAAAGAATACTTGTTAGTCCAGAAAAGGAGTTCAAAGCAATTACTCCTCACATAACATGAAAGCAATTCGTTTCAAAGACAACAATGGAAATAAAGCATAGGGCTCTGCAGAGTAATTGTTGCCATACAATCATACCAACGACTTCAGTCCACAAATGCCACGATTATAAGTAAACAATAATGCTCAACCGCTCTTGGTTTTTCCCATTAAAGCTAATCCTGAAACAGATTAATTCGCGCTATGAAAACAAACACACAAACAAACAAAAACTCCAAAAGCGCGAGCCCAAATAACATGACTTTAAAAGCTCAACCACATGTTTAAAATAGAAACTCTTTCATGGATCAAAACTTCCAAGGGAGAAAGACTCGAACTTCCCCAAAACTGTTTAAACTGTACCACAAGCTTTCATTTAAGCACTAATCCAACCGCTAGTGACAAGTGTAATGCCTAAGTGAGCTTTTCGCAGGAAGTATAGAAATGACCCAGAAACTCACACAATGAAACAGATTGCTCGTCTGCTAAAAGAGCAAGCAATTAGCACCAACTTTTAATATTTACATCACACCTCTCATTCCTACTGGGCTGTCAAAAAAAAAAAAAAAAAAAGGAAAAAGGAAAGAAGGGAGAGGAGAAGAGAGGAGAGGAGAGAAAAGAAAAAGACAAAATAGTTTTCAAGCATACAAAAAAAGATGCAGGAGGGCAAGGTGGTGAAACTACTGACAGGATTTCCTAAGGATCTCAATTTATCCAGTCCATGCAGCACTAAACCCACCAAATTACACTACTTTGAAAAATAAATTGCTTTAGCTCACCTATTTATTACAATATAACTAAAAATAATAATTAAAAATTAAAAAAAAAAAATTTTAATGCAGGTACTCCAGATTACCTTATAAAAATAACAGGCCATCAAACCAAGCTCTGCTGGTCTCACAAACGTCGGCGCCTTGTGTTGAACCCGTGGCTGTAACTACTTTCGTCCCCTTTTTCCAAGGCTAAATTCTCTGAAGCAATCGTTTATCCTAGCCTTCTTCTTCAACATCTAGGTCCAACTTAACTCCCTTGAATTAGACGTTTCACAGCGCTGAAACAGCTTATTCTCAGACTGCAAATTATGCCCCCTATCAAAATCTATCCATTAGTTTCACTCAGCTCAAAATTTCTTCAACTTCCAGATGTGTCTGTCTCCTCTTTCTTGGAATTTTCTGCTCGTTTGAATTCTGTAAGATATCAGAACAGAATTCCCCAAAGTGTGTCCCTGAGAAATACAGGATATGCCAAGAGGGTAAAAAAAAAAAAAAAAGGATTTTGTAGGGGTGCCTGGCTCAGGCGTTTAAGTGAGGGGTTAAGCATCCGACTCAGTTTCAGCTCAGGTTGTGATCTCACAGGTTCATGAGATCGAGCCCCATGTTGGGCTCTGAGCTGACGGTGTGGAGCCCGCCTGGGATTCTCTCTCCCTCTCCCTGCCTCTCCCCGACCTGTCTCCCTCTCTCTCAAAATAAATAAATTTTGAAAAGATTTTGTAAGGAACATATATTCCCACCTTGGATTTTCATTCACTCATGTAACAAGTACTTATTAGGTGACTGTCTATTTGGTGTCAGGCACTGTTTTGGGTGCTTTGGTGACCACAGGAAACAAAACAGACAAAAATCCCTATACTCACGGAGCTTAGAATATTACAGAAATACTTTCTATTTTAAATATGGCAGTCAGAGAGCACCTGGGTGGTTCAGTGGGTTAAGCCTCCAACTTCAGCTCAGGTCATGATCTCAGGGTTAAGGAGCCCGAGCCCCACGTCTGGCTCTGTGCTGACAGCTCGGAGCCTGGAGCCTGCTTCGGATTCTGTGTGTGTGTCTCTCTCTGCCCCTCCCCTGCTCATGCGCTGTCTTTCTCTCCTTCAAAAATAAATAACATTAAAAAAATTTTTTTAATTAAAAAAATAAAAAATAAATATGGTAGTCAGGGCCAGTCTCATCTAGAGAGTCTGACATTCGTGAGTAACGCATACAGATGTCTGGGGGAAGAGTGTCACAGGCACAGTAAACAGTGAGTGCAAAAGCCCAAAGCCCATAAAGTGCTTAAGGTTCGGTCTAGAAAGAGCAAAGAAAGGAGTCAGGAGTGGATGACGGCAGAAGAGAACGGGAAATCAGAAAGCCAATGAGAAGACAGATCATAAGAGGTCTGGTAGATCACCAGTAGGACAGATGTATCTATCCTGAGTGAAACAGGAAGCTACTACAGGGAAAAAGTGGTTAGATTTTAACAGAATCACTTAAAAGAAGAAATGCTCAGATTCGAGATATAATTGAAGGGAGGGCAATGTGGTTGCGGCTAATGATTGCATGAGAGTATAGAGGAAAGGTTCAGAGATGACTCCAAAGTTTTTGATCTGAGCACCTTTAATTTTAATCTCCATTTCTTTGGGCATTTTATACATTAAACCAAACAATTTAGGGCGCCTGGGTGGCTCAATCATTAAGCATCGGACTTCAGCTCACGTCATGATCTCACGGTTGGTGAGTTCGAGCCCCGCATCGGGTGAGCACGAGCCCTGCTTTGGGTGAGCCCCATTCTCTCTCTTTCTTTGACCCTTGCTCATTTGCATGCTCTCTCTCTCTCTCTCCCCCTCTCTTTACCCTTCATGGGATTCTCTCTCTCCTCTCGCTCTCTCTCTGCTCCTCACTCACTTGCACCCTCTCCCTCTCTCAAAAGAAAAAAAAACCAAAATTTAGGGCAAAAAATGTATACATCACTTACCATGACATTTTTTTTTTACTAAAGGAAAAGATGGAGTCCCCATCAACTGACATAGGGAAACAAGTTTTGTGGGCAAAGACTGGTAGTTTCATTCTGAACAGGTAAGTTTCAGGTGTCTAACAGACATACAAATGGAGATGGTGGGTAGAAAATTGGATACATGAATCTATAACTGGAGAGACAGATCTTAGTTGAAGGTATAAATGATGATACACATTAATTATAGAATCTCGGAATTTCTAAAGCAAGAAGGCTGATAAACTTTGCTTCACCCAGAGCTTACCAAACTTATCTGATCATGGCACCCTTTTTTCTAGAAATATCCATTAACAATCTATACAGCCAGCCTTTCTTTCCTGGGATAAACACTGGGAAACTCTGCTCCACGGACTCCTGCTCCTCAGTCCACTGTACTTCCTGTGTCCCATCTTCCTGCTCCCAAGCTCCTTGTGCTCTCTTCCTTCCTGGAAACTCCCAGAGCCCAGTCATGTAGCTAAATACTTCCCTGCCTTCTCTTACAAAGATAGCAACTGGAAAAAAATAAAATAAAATAAAATAAAATAAAATAAAATAAAATAAAATAAAATAAAATAAAATAAAAAAAAAATAATAATAATAATAATAATAATAATAATAAAGCCAGAGACGGGCACCTGGGTGGCTCAGTCGGTTCAGTGTCCAACTTTGGCTCAGGTCACGAACTCACGGATCGTGAGTTCGAGCCCTGCGTCGAGCTCTGTGCTGACAGCTCAGAGCCTGGAGCCTGCTTTGGATCCTGTGTCTCCTTCTCTCTCTGTTGCTCCCCCACTTTCTCTCTCTCTCTCAAAAATAAAGCTTAAAAAAAATTAAAATAAATAAATAAATAAAAGCAAGCAAGCAAGCAAGCTAGAGACTAGAGAGCTCAAAAAGAAAGTACATGTTTTACTCACAAAAACATTTATCATGAGGTGCCTTCGTGGTTTCGATGGTTGAGCATCTGATTGTGGCTCAGGTCATGATCTCATGGTTTGTGAGTTCAAGCCCCGCATCAGGCTCTCTGCTGTCAGCACGGAGCCTGCCTCGGATCCTCTGTTTCCTTCTCTCTCTGCCCCTCCCTGCTCTCTCTCTCTCTCTCTCAAAAATAAATAAACGTTGAAAAAAAAAAAGTTTACCATTTCGGTCCCACGTTTCTCAGTTTCCCTCTCTCGAGTTTCTTTGCTACCATCCTCTACATCCACTCAATCAGAGTCGGTTTCCTCCCTCCCAGCACCTCACAGCCTGCCTCTCCTTCCCGTTTCTACCCTCCTCGCCTCAGTTCCTCACGCTAGGCTTCCTTCACTAACTGCGTGGTCTCGGGATCTCCACGCACGATCGCATCCCTTACGCTGCTGTCAGATTCACTGTCCTACGACGTGATTTCCATCACATCATTTCCCTGCGAAGAATTCAGAGCGGGGGTCTCACTAGCCTGTCAGACTCAATGCAGATTCGGATTCTGAGCTTTGAACATTGTATTTTTTTTTTCAACGTTTTTATTTATTTTTGGGACAGAGAGAGACAGAGCATGAACGGGGGAGGGGCAGAGAGAGAGGGAGACACAGAATCGGAAACAGGCTCCAGGCTCCGAGCCATCAGCCCAGAGCCCGACGCGGGGCTCGAACTCCCTGACCGCGAGATCGTGACCTGGCTGAAGTCGGACACTTAACCGACTGCGCCACCCAGGCGCCCCGGATTCTGAGCTTTGAAGACCTCCATCAACCATTTCTCCTGGTCACCTTCATCCTCCCTGCTGTCTGATTCCGATCTGGCCACAACACTTCTCAAATTAGTCCCACGTGCTCATTCCTAAGGAATTTTCCTTACGCTGTTCTTGCCTGCATAAAATACCCTTCTCTATGTTCCCTCTATTTAAAGATGAAATTTCTTTCATAGCACATCTTTTTCTGTCAAGCCTCTCCCCAGTAGCCACGTCTTATAATAGTCACCTTGTTTTATATTCTTGCAGTATTTGGGCTGACGAACACCATCATGTGACTAATTGCATTAGGATTGGAAATGTTCTTTTCTAAAGGGTCAGGTAGTGGGGCGCCTGCGTGGCCCAGTTGGTTGAGCGTCCAGCATCAGCTCAGTTCACGATCTCACCGTCTGCGAGTTCAAACCCCGCATCTGTCGCTGTCAGCGCAGAACCCAGTTCAGACCTTCTGTCTCCCTCTCTCCCTGTCCCTCCTCCACTCACACTCTCACTCTCAAAAATAAAGAAAACATTATAAAGATACATAAATATAAGGGTCAGATAGCAACTACTCACATCTGCCATTGTAGCCTGAAAGCAGCCATATCGACCAGAGTTGTGCTATGATAAAATTTTATTTACAAAAACAGGAGGACAGTGGGCCACAGTTTGCTGACTCCTGGCTTAAATAATGACAATTTTTTTAATTAATTTATAAAATTTACTGACACAATTGCTAAAATTGACATTCAGATTTGGCCCTGTGCTCCCAGGCACAAGTAAATATACAAATAAGGTAACTTACACACCTTTTATTGTGTAAAAGATGGGCAGGAAAGTACCTTTTATCAAAGAAAACAATCTTTTTCATACTTCTAACCTCAAGGAAGTTTGTCAGATGAGGCTTTATCTGGGGAGTACAGAGTGATATAATAAGCAACACTGCCAATAACGTAAGCTAAAGGGAATTTTATATTACTTCTTTCTTAAAGAAAACCCTGGATAAAACCATCGGGATAACACACCATGTGATTCAGCAAAACAGACCCAGCTAATGGAATCCAAGTGCAGTTTTCTGACGCTCCAACACGGTAGAAAGTACACCTTAGACTCTCCAGAGCAGCAGACACTTAGAAACGTATCACAGAATAGACTTACCCACGTGTCAACAGCCATAGAGCTAACTAGAAGAAAATGTGTGGTTACCCTCTCTGATCCAGGCCCCGAATGGTGAAATTCCAAAATGCTTTGGGGACCGATGAGCGGCTGGTAAGGCTAATAGCTTCTTATGCAGTGAAAAAGCCAACCCTTACAGAAAGAATGACTCTGTGTGCAGGAGGCAGGCCGACAGAGTAAAAGAGGGCCGTTTCATCAAGATTACCTAAGTACAGATGACGAAGAGCTAAAGTTTACAAAAGAAGCCCTAACACTCGTGTGACACGCGAGAGAATGAACACATTTTTAAAATCTATGGCAACGGGATCCTTCCTAATAAACAACTGCCAGCCATTCTAAAACCCACTACCCAAGCTGCATTATGATTTGATATCATCCTTGATTTGCTATCCTTGGGCTGCAAGCTCCAAGGGTCTTTCATCTGCCAGAGACTTGGATTTCAAGGTTAATCACAACCATGTGGCCTTTCCGGGTATCAGAACATCATATCTATCCTCTTAGGGAATTCCAAAAAACAAGAGTACATAATGCTTGCTTTAGCACTGGTAGTCTAGCTTGGGTCCTACTTTTAATCTCAACTTCCCTTGGGCATTTAATACGTTAAGGAAAACAATTTATATATTACGTCTTACCGGGACACTCTTTACTAAAAGGAAACCACTCACGATATGCTCCATAAACCACATGTGACAAAAAAAGGGTTTGCTTTTAAAAGATTTATCTCCAACCTGTCATTGTGCCTTTTGGCCCTAAATCTAAATCAGAAAGTGAATTTTTAATAAGGCCTTCAAGTTCCAAGTGAATCAAAGCATTTGCTTAACTTAAGCAATTATCACCTGATCTGCCACGGTGTTCCAGCAGCATCAGAAGACTTCCAAGAAAATATATCGATAGGGGCACCTGGGTCGGTTGAACATCCAACTGTGGCTCGGGTCATGATCTCACGGTTCGTGAGTTTACGTGTGAGCCCTACATCGGGCTCTGCGCTGACAGCTCGGCACCTGGAGCCTGTGTCTCCCTCTCTCTCTGCCCGTCCCTAGCTCGCACTCTGGCTCCCTCTCTCTCTCTCTCTCTCAAATAAATATAGTTTTTTTAAAGTATAAAAAAATTAGAAAAGAAATCTATCAACTGCATTCTAGAGGTAATAAAGGAGCAGCAGGTAGACAAAGCGCTTTAGGTTTTCAAGTTTCTCCATAGTTTCTCTAGGATACGAACATATACAACCATCTATCACGCAAAGGTGTTGAGCGTCCAACTTCAAATGGCATGCACAATCTGGAAAATGAAAGATCTAATTATATTCACACTTGCTACGGGAATCCGGCAGAGGGATTATGTAGGGTGGTTGGGAACAGGATGCGGGGGCTGGAGGGATCTGGTGATCACAGAGAAAGACAACTTTGAGCACTCTTCACTACCAAATTCCTTTATGGGAAGGACTCACGGCGGCAATGTAGGTCAAATCAGGGCTACTGAAAGTACACTCCTGAAGCCAGTTTACGTTAGCAGACTGATAAAAATATATACTTCGTTCACATTAAAGGGACCCTGTGCTTCAGAAACGCAAAATCTAGGAGGACTTTCCAAGTCTTTAGCGACTATTCCAACTCTCAGTTATGTATGTATTGTTTCTTTCTCCCTCAAATGAAGCTACAGAACTGTCACCCTGGGGATTTAAACCATATATGTGACCCTTTTTTGTTACTCTTAACAGCACAGACAAAAGCTGATGGCACCAGCAATATATTTGAGCCGCTCTCACAAGTTTGTCAAGACTGTGGCTCAGGGGTATACTCCAATCCCTCCTAATTGCTTTGCCCTGCTTTTTTTTTTTTTCAACGTTTATTTATTTTTTTTGGGACAGAGAGAGACAGAGCATGAACGGGGGGAGGAGCAGAGAGAGAGGAAGACACAGAATCGGAAACAGGCTCCAGGCTCTGAGCCATCAGCCCAGAACCTGACGCGGGGCTCGAACTCCCGGACCGCGAGATCGTGACCTGGCTGAAGTCGGACGCTTAACCGACTGCGCCACCCAGGCGCCCCTGCCCTGCTTTTTAAAGAAGGAAAAAAAAAAACTGTCTGTACTTTTCACCCTAGCACCTTGCTTTGCAATCCACTATTGAGGTCTACTGCCTTCATAGCTTCTCATCTACCACTTGTTGGTCCCTAACTGCTTTTACACATGCTGTCTAGAATCTGGCCTTGGGATTGTATTTTGTCACCCAGTATTAAACCCTGATACTTCCTAGAGAGTCAACCCTAGCTTCAGCTCTTGCTTCAAAAGCTTTGAAATCCAACTGCCACCTGCCGCCTCAAATCAACAGGACAGAGCACCTGCGTGGCTCAGTCAGTTAAGCATCCAACTCTTGATTTCAGCTCAGGTCACGATCTCATGGTTCGTGAGTTCAAGCCCCACATGGGGCTCTGGGCTGACAGTGAGGCGCCTGCTTGGGATTCTCTCCCTCACCATCTCTCATTGCCTCTCTCCCTCTCTCAAAATAAATAAACTTAAAAAAAAAATAGAAACAAACAGGATGGAAAGAACCCAGATCCCTAAATGACAGCACAGAGCAGAACTATATACCTGAAACTCCAACTATTACATGAGAAAGAAAGAATCTTCTACTTTGTTTGAACCATCGCATTTGGGGATCTCTTTGTTACAGTAGGTCGTACTTCCTTAATAACATGGTAGACCTGAGACCAGCTCCCTTCCTTACTTCTTTTTCCCCAGAGAAATGAAGAAACTGAACGTCAAAGAGGTTAAGCAACTTGCCAAAAAGGCTGATCAGGCTGGCGATTCAGGTGAGAAGGGAGGGCGGGTGCTCCCTTTGTGGCTCAGTGCATCCCTGGACCATCAGTACCACGAGGCATGACTGGCACGTTCCGGTCATGGCTGCATGAGGCCCCAGGAATTTCAGGGTCTGTAATTCAAGTGCCGAGCAAATGTAGGTGGCTACGGCTTCTGATGATCTCACCGGTTACAATTTACGAAAATACATCAAACAGCAATCAAATCCCTGCCTTTACAATTTAGTTCTTTCTCCGTTTATATCACATGCTACTTACTCACAGATTTTGAAGTAAGAGTCTAAAATAAGACCAAAGGCAGGAAATTCCAAGTTAGAACTGATTGCTGTCCAGGAGAACCAGGCATTAAAGTAAAACACAAAACCACTTCCTTGAAGAATGCCTGATTTTGTTACATTTTCCCTAATTATTCCTGAGTAATCTTTTTTTTAAGTGTCATATCTGTGTAGGCATTTATGTGCCAAATATATAAGAGAATAAAGATTAAAAAGTTATTTTTTAAAAACCTAAAGATTTTTTTTTTTTTTAAATCTAAAGGCTTGGGGCGCCTGGGTGGCTCAGTCAGTTAGTTAAGCATCGACTTCGGCTCAGGTCATCTCACAGTCTGCAAGTTCAAGCCCCACGTCGGGTTCTGTGCTGACAGCTCAGAGCCTCGAGCCTGCTTCCAACTCTGTGTCTCCCTCTCTCTCTCTGCCCCTCCCCCACTCACACTCTTCTCTCTCTCTCTCTCTCAAAAATAATAAATAAACATTTAAAAAAATTTAATCTAAAGGCTTCTCGGCCTTTTGGCTAAGATCAAATGTAAAAAATCTAAAGATATACTTACCTGGAATTTTTACAGTATCCAATCTAAGCCTTCAAAGTCTTCAAATTAGCTCTTTTATGAGATGATTTTTTCTATTACAATTTTGAAATTTTTTGCTCCACCAAAAGAATACTCAAATTGCTCAGTGCGTTTTTGAGATAAATATTTCATGTTGATACAAAATCATCTTTACAGTATATTTATAATAAAAACTGATACCCAATCATTTTAAAGATCTTCCAAATAAAGGTCTAATCTGAACAGCTAAAATCTCCACTTTTATAATTTTACTTCAAATACTATTCAGTTAACTAGAATTTGGTAAAGCACCACAGAATATATTTTCTAAGTATTTTACTTGTATTTCCTCCCCTCAAAAATGACTCTGTGGGGTGCCTGCCGGCTCAGTCAGAAAAGCAGGAGACTCTTGATTTCAGGAACCTGAGTTTGAGCCCATGTTGGGTGTCAAGATCACTTAAATAAATAAAACTTAAAATAAATGACCCTAATTCTGTGCACTGGTTCTCTAAAATAATTTACTTCTCAGCAAATATTAATATAGTATAAGCTGAAGTATTTAGGGGGTAATGATAGGACATTAAGGATTTTCTATAAAATATTCCACTTACCCTGGGGGAAGGGGGGTAGGGATAGATTAAAACAAGAATGTCTATCTAAATGCTCATAATAGAGGAGTACATTTGAGTTCATAATACTATTCTATTTTTGCGTATGTTTGAAAACTTCCATAATAACAAGTTTTTTAGGTCTTCCACCATATAAGGACACAGAGAGAAGTTGCTGCCTATGACCCAAGAGGAAGGTCCCATCATGCCGGCATCCTAATCTCAGACAGTCAGCCTCCGGAACTGTGAGAATTAAATTTCTGTGGTTTCTTTAAAAAAAAAAAAAAAAAAAAAAAAAAAAAAAAAATTTTAAAACCTCACATAGGGGGTTCTTACTAAGGGCCAAGCAATATTCTATAAACTTCACCTACATTAACTCATTTAACCCTCCAATAACCCTATGAGATAAGTACTCATTTTGCAGATGAAGAAACCGAGGCACAGAAAAGTTAGATCGGTTTTTTTCAAGGTCGTAAAGTAAGCTGAAATTCAAATCCAGATTGTCTGAGCACAGGTGGATGTGGAAAAGCCTGGAAAATATACATTATGGGTGATTTTTGGTTTTGCCTGTTCCTATTTTCTAATTTTTTCACAAGACCATGTGTTTTTGCAATTTTGAATAGTTACCAAAATATTCAGATACTAACACATGCTTTAGAAACAAAGATAGGACTTTCTGAAACCAAATTACAAATCCATCATTAACAGGTGTGATGCAGTGAGCAACAAACTAGGAAAATTTGAGAAATGATAAAAGATTCCTTTGTTAGCCGGGGCACCTGGGTGGCTCAGTCGGTTAAGCGTCCGACTTCGTTTCAGATCATGATCTCGCAGTTTGTGGGTTCGAGCCCCGCATCAGGCTCTGTGCTGACAGCTCAGGAGCTGCTTAAGATTCTGTCTCCCTCTCTCTCTCTGCCCCTCCTCTACTCAGGCTCTGTCTCTCTCTCTCTCTCTCCCCAAAATAAATAAAACTGTTTTAAAAAATGTTTTTGAAAAGATTCCTTTGTTAGCCATTTTACCAACACTTTATGGAAATAGTAATATTGAAACAGGTCAATGTAATTTAACTAGATAGATGCAATTACCTTTAAACCATGCAAAAACTTCTTCCATTTTTAAGGAGAAACATAACCATTAAAATTTTCCCATTTAGACTCCCGGGTAAAGTTTACACCAAAATAAAAGCTCTCACTCTTGAAAAGAATTGTGTAGACTGATTACAAGTTAAAAAGCAACATTTTTCTTGATTGCTGCAAAGTGACCATTCAACCTCAGTTCTTATTTTCCATGAAGGCCAAATTACTAAATTCATGTAGGATGCAATAGTTACAGTTTAGTTATTTTAACCTGCATTCTTAGTGCTAGTGAAAGCTGAAGATCAAATAAGCACAAGAATTTTAGAGGAAGATAGAAAATTTCCCCACTGTTAACTAAGTCAATGTAGCCTGAAATAAAGTAAATATGGCACTGGGGGCACCTGGCTGGCTCAGTCAGTAGAGCATACAACTTCTGAGTTGAGGTCATGAGTTCGAGCCCCACACCGGGTGTAGAGATTACTTAAAAATTTTTTTGGAAGTATTATTTATTTATTTTGAGAGACACACAGCGCGAGTGGGGAAGGAGCCGAGAGAGAGGGCAAGAGAATCCCAAGCAGGCTCCGCACTACCCGCACAGAGCCCAACGCGGGGCACAAACCCACGAAACCACAAGATCAGGACCTGAACTGAAACCAAGAGTTGGACACCCAACCAACTGAGCCACCCAGGTGCCCCAGAGGGTAAATAAAACTTTAAAAAGATAATAATGCACTGGGAAGCAACATCCTTCACAGCTTTATCACAATCTCAAATGGTCATCATTCACTTATTTCTGCTGCTTCTTTCTACCCCCGCAATGGATGGCAAACTCTTGCAGGAAGGGACCTGGTCTCTCTTTTTGACCACTGTGACCCCAGCATATAACAAGTACCTGTTTAATACAGATTCACTCAGGGGCGCCTGGGTGGCTCAGCTGGTTGAGCAGCTGACTTCAGCTCAGGTCATAATCTCGTGGTTCATGGGTTCAAGCCCTGCATCAGGCTCTGTGCTGACAGCTCAGAGCCTGGAGTCTGTTGCAAATTCTGTGTCTCCCTCTCTCTCTCTCTCTCTCTCTGCCCCGCCCCTACTCATGCTCCATCTCTCTCTGTCTCAAAATAAATCAAAACATTCAAAAAAAAAATTTTTTTTTAAACTGATCCTATTGGGTCTGCACAGTAACTCTGAGGTAGATATTATTAACTCCCACTTCCCACATGAGAAAACGACATCTCAGAGAGGAAGTAACTTGCCTGAGGTTATACAGTGGTATTAATAGCCAGGATATTGAGTTTTACCATGTGCCAGGCAGGCACTGTCGAAGCCCTTTATGTGTCTTCTCTCATCCGATATTCAAAATAACCACATGACAGGACTACTATTATTATCCACATTTTCATATGAAAAACCAAGTGAGGCAAAGAGAGGTCAAAATTAATTGCCTAATTATGTAAGAAGCTGAGCACAAATATGAACCGTGCAATCTGTCTCCGAAGTCCACGTTCTTAACCGCTACCCTACAAAGGACAACTGATGCAGAGTTTTTTTTCAAATTAAGATAATGCATTAAAGCACTTTACTCACAACGAGGCACATAACGAACACTTTCAAAATGTTGGCTATTATTATTCTTAGTCTGAATCCAACACCTTGTTTTTTCTACTACATCTTGCTGCATCCCAGAGAATCTAGCATCTCTTTAAAACAAAACAAAACAAAACAAAAAACCTGTTCCCAAAGTAGTTCATCAGCACATGCAAACAGCTATGTATCTTTGTATATATTGCAATCCACCCTGGGTGTGGCAATTGCTTTAAAATAAAATCATTTTGGGGGCGCCTGGGTGGCTCAGTCGGTTGAGCGTCCGACTTCTGCTCAGGTCATGATCTCACGGTCTGTGAGTTCGAGCCCCGCGTCGGGCTCTGTGCTGACAGCTCAGAGCCTGGAGCCTGTTTCAGATTCTGTGTCTCCCTCTCTCTCTGCCCCTCCCCTGTTCATGCTCTGTCTCTCTCTGTCTCAAAAATAAATAAACATTAAAAAATTTAAAAATAAATAAATAAATAAAATAAAATAAAATCTTTTTTTTAATGTCTATTTATTATTTGGAGAGAGAGACACAGTGTGAGCATGGGAGAAGCAGAGAGAAAGGGAGACACAGAATCCAAAGCAGGCTCCAGGCCCTGAACACAGTGCCTGACGCGGGGCTTGAACTCACAAACTGTGAGGTCGTGACCTGAGCCAAAGTCGGACACTCAACCAACTGAGTCACCCAGGCACCCAAAAATAAAACCTTTTGGGGCGCCTGGGTGGCTTGGTCAGTTAAGCGTCCGACTTCGGCTCAGGTCATGATCTCACGGTCCGTGAGTTCAAGCCCCACGTAGGGCTCTGTGCTGACTGCTCAGAGCCTGGAGCCTGTTTCAGATTCTGTGTCTTCCTCTCTCTCTGCCCCTCCCCTGTTCATGCTCTGTCTCTGTCTCAAAAATAAATAAAAATAAAAATAAATAAATAAATAAATAAATAAAATCTTTTATTAATTTTTTTTTTTTTTTTTTTTTTTTTAGAGAGAGAGAGAGAGAGAGAGCACACGCAAACAGGGGTGGGGGCAGAGGGAGAGAGAATCTAAAGCAGGCTCCACACTGTGTGTGAAGCCTGACATAGGGGTCAATTCCACGATCCTGGGATGGTCACCTGAGCTGAAATCAGGAGTCGGGATGCCCAACCAATTGAGCCACCCAGGAGCCCTCAAAAAAAATCTTTAAAAAAACCGGAGGCATCCCATGCAGAGCACAAAACACAAAAACGATCAATATAAACCGACCCTCATCCTGTATATTTCTTGATTTTACATTTTCATTTCATCACTGACCATTCAGTTCAAGTCCAGTGAGCATCTAACAAAAACAAAGATTGGCTACTCTTGTCATGGCAATGAGTGTGTGGATCTTTCATTAGGTCCATGCAAATTCTTTTTTTTTTTTAATGTTTATTTATTTTTGAGAGACAAAGCATGAGCAGGGGAGGAGCAGAGAGAGAGAGGGAGACACAGAATCCAAAGCAGGCTCCGGGCTCCAAGCTCCGAGCTGTCAGCACAGAGCCCAATGTAGGGCTCAAACCCACGAACTGTGAGATCATGACCTGCACCGAAGTCGACGCTTAACCGACTAAGCCGCCCAGGCGCCCTGGTCCATGCAGATTCTTACCAGTGATATCAAAACTTCCATATTTACACTTCCCTTTTGTTTTTTGGTTTTTTTTAGCAAGCACAAGACAGTTTATTAAAAAACCATTTTCCATTTTTAAATAAATAGGTAAATATTCGTTGAAACAGATGAAAGCAATCCTTTGCCCAAACACTACCCCACAGGCACAGACGGCCACACTTCTGCAAAGGAATGCTTGGCTGGCAGGTGGCCCCATCATGTGACAGTTCAAAACACAGCTCCGTGAGACAGAGAAATTTCCGTATGGATGAGGTCATTTGTAAGAACACAGAGTTTGCAACCATGGTGGAATGTTCGGGAAGAAATGTCCAGAAGAAAAAGACCACACGGAAGCCACGCCACGTCCCTTCTCACTTCCCGCGGCCGTCTCAGAAAACAGGGTGAGGACTACATCACCTTCCAGGCAAGGACAAGAAGAGGCTGAGATGCAGAGCTGGTCTCAGGCAATTTCTAACGTCCCTTCCAGCCCTGTGAGGACTGTAATCCGTCCTCAAGATGGAGAAGACCTTCTCGTTCTGAAGGGGCTAGCTGCCATGGGATCGCAGCTGTCCCTGCTCAGACACTGGCGAAGAAGGCTGTCGAACAGGAAGGGCTCCTCTCTGACCAAGCCTGCTGCATTATTCCCCTGGACTTTTCTAGTATTCTTGAGAGAAACAGCTGTGTCTTGCTCACCACTGCTGGGCCTGGGGTGCAATGGGCAGTTAGTAAAGTGGTTTTCGACTTGCTGTGTTTAGCACAGTAGCTAATACACAATACGCTCCAAAAAAAAAAAGAAAAAAATGTTAGAATCAGAATTCTGTTGTTTATTTTGCTTTCAGATCAACTTTCCAAAACAGAAAGTGAGAAATACAGAAGGATCTGTATCTTTCTCACGAATTAGACTCACGAAACGAAGACCAAAATAAATTAATAAGAGCCAGAAGTAGAAAAACATATTTGTGAACAGTTTTCTTCTTCTTCTTTTTTTTAAGTTTGTTTATTTTGAGAGAGAGTGTGTGGGTGGGTGGGGCAGGGGCAGAGAGAGAGGGGGAGAGAGAGAGAGAGAGAGAGAGAGAATCCCAAGCACGCTCTGAGCGCTCAGCTCAGAGCCCGACGCAGGCCTCGATCACGAATCCTGAGATCATGACCTGAACCGAAATCAAGAGTCGGACAGACGCTCAACCGTCTCAGCCACCCAGGCGCCCCTAAACGACTTTATCTCCGAATTAACACAGCAACCGGAAGTCACTTACCAACACATTTAGGGTTTGAAAATAATTCACTCTCCTTAGCCACATCCCTTCCCTGGCTTTTTTTTTTCCACTGAGCAAATAACTTTTGTAGAGATAGTATCACGATGAACCAAGTCCAAATCCTAAATCAGCAGAACCCAGATTAGTGATATTTTATTACACTGTTATTCATTTTGATACATTTTCTTAAATAAAAAAAAAAGGTCAAAGAACACATGCAAAAGCTCACAAGACTGGTTCTTCACTGTTTCCAGCTGAATCTAACAGAGCTGGAAAATGGGTCTTTGTTACTTGAATACATCATAAGTTTTACTTGAATGCTTCAGTCGACAGCTATTGTCTGTTATAGCCACGTCCTTAGTCTGCTATGTATTACAACCCTTTAGAAACCCACAGTATCACCTCTGCGTATTTCCCACTGGGGGTAAAAGGCGCTTTAAGCACGTAACTACCCAAAGAAGTAACATTTACTAATTTTCTATTCCACAGCTGGCATTATTCACGGCTGTTTTTATTTGTAGGGTGCTTAATAAGCAGATACCAGTTAACCTTCACAACCATCCCGAGCAGAAGACCTTTAGTAAATCATTTCACATTGGCCTGGAGACACGAAGCCCCATATGCAAAAATTAGAAGAGGCTCCTGGAAAAAAAAAAAAAACACGCCGATGTCCAGTTGGCAGAATACGGTATGTAGAATGTCCCTGATAGTTCATTTCAAGATCATATTTAGGGGCTCCTGGCTGACTAGTCGGTAGCACATATGACTCTGGCTCTCTGGGTTGTAAGTTCGAGCCCCACGTTGACGTAGAGATTACTTAAAAATAAAACCTTTACCAAACAAGTTATACTTAAAGAAGAGGAGGAAGAGCAGTTGGAGGAGCAGGAAGAGGAACATGTATCTCCTCATGGGAATTTTTAGGGGGTGGGGGGGAGGAAGGGGCAAGAGGGAAAGAGAGAATCTCAAGCTGGGTCCACCCTCAGCACTGAGCCCGATGCAGAGCCTGATCCCACGACCCTGGGACCGTGACCTGAGCTGAAATCAAGAGTCAGACGCTCGATCCACGGAGCCACCCGGCATCCCCAGCATTTCTTTTTTCTCAAGTTTACAAATTTTCAAACCGATACATGCAATTTTTATAGGTACAGTTTCTAGGAAACTTTTCAACACCGTGGGGGAAATAGATGACCGACTAGATGAACAGCAGCAGCAGCTCTACAGACCGGCAAACTCACAATAAAGCCACTGTTCAAAGAGCGTCATTTCAACCTCAAAGACCATTTCTGCCTCTCGGCCCAAATGCAGACACTAGGAGATCGCTCCCAACCTGGCTTCCCTCCGAACTGACGCACAGGTCTTCAAAGCCGCAGAAATAAGGCAGAACCAGCCTGGTGCCCGGGACCACAAGAGACTCCCCAAGGCCCACCCACCCAACTGAATCCCACAGGGAACTTGGCACAATAAAGCTGAAAGTCTAAGGTAGGTCAAAATGAGCCCACTTTGTTATGGGAGTGGGCAGTCAAGGTGCTATTGACTGAGCATTTGATCTGATGTTTGGCACTTCTTGGCTACCTCCCCCAGGGTGGCATGTAGGTCTTCAAGTCCCATTCACTCCCCATTTCAAAAGTATAAGAATACAAAGAATACAAAAGGGGGAGTCGCCTAGGCGGCTCAGCCTCAGACTCTGGATGTCCGCTCAGGTCTCGATCTCACAGTTTGTGAGATCAGGCTCAGCATTTGGCTCCGTACTAACAGTGCAGAGCCTACTTGGGATTCTCTCTCCCTCTCTCACTGCCTCTCCCCCATGTGCACCCGCTCTCCCTCTCTCTCAAAATAAGTATTAAAACGCCAGAAAAGGATACGATAGGGTTAAACAGGACCATCTTCGGCGTAAAGTTATTCATTGATCTAAAAGATAAGCTATGGAATATGCAGATAAAATACTGATTAGGTATGAAAAATACATTTACAAAATTTTAATCGTATAAGGAAATGCTTATGGTAGAGAGAAAGAAAGAAAGAAAGAAAGAAAGAAAGAAAGAAAGAAAGAAAGAAAGAAAAGAAAAGAAAAGAAAAGAAAAGAAAGAAAGAAAGAAAAAGGGGCGCCTGGATGGCTCAGTCAGTTAAGTGGCCGACTTCGGCTCAGGTCATGATCTCACAGTTCATGAGTTCGAGCCCAGTGCCAGGCTCTCTGTGCTGACAGCTCAGAGCCTGGAGCCTGCTTTGGGTTCTGTGTCTCCCTCGCTCTCTGCCTCTCTCTCTCTCTCTCTCAAAAAGTGAGTAAACATTTAAAAATTTTTTTTTAAAAAGAAAGAAATTTTTGCAAACAATCATGAACATAACCAAGTTTAAAGTATATATATATAAAGTATATATATAAAGGATTAAGGAAAAAAGTGAATATGCAAAAATGTTAACAAGTACCCTTCTGGATAATAAGATGACAGGTGATTACCACCTATCATATTCCTCCTGGTATTTGCTACATTTAATTCCCCACCTCCCCTGTAATTGGCATACATTGCTTTTTTTACACTAAATAAAAATCACTAATTCTCTTCAAATAAAACCATAAGGTCAGTTTTGGGGTCTCGATAAAAAAAAATAGTGATCTCGGGGTTCATGACTGGCTCAGTCGGTGGAGTGTGCAACTCTTGATCTCAGGGCTGTGGGTTTGAGCCCCACACTGGGTGTAGAGATAACTTTACAAAAATAAAATAAAATCTTTAAAAAAAAGTGGTAATGTTATCGATTCACTTGAAACCACAGTCCTTTATCACTGTCTGCAAGAGGCAGTTTCACCACAGCACACAAGATAAAAAAGTCTCACTTGATCCAATTACACTGCTTATTAAGAGCTATTTAATGAGAAAGTCACACCTTTGAGTTATTAGAAGCTCTAATGGTCCTGCAGAGTTCCAAACAAGTAAGCTAACAGAATTACCTTGGATTCTAAGTTGTTTGCCAGCAAATGAATCCATCTGTCCCTGAAAAAAATTAAATGTTCCTCCAGTGTGTTCAACTTTCTCCAATCTCATGTTAATCAAGTAAGTTAGCCTCAGGTGAGAGAGTAGGTATTTTTTCACCACGCTACTGTATAATAATGGACATGATATCCAAGGAAATGCACATAACTTCTCATGTACCATGTGAGGAGTCCGGACACATGCAAACGCCCAGGATTCCATCAGCACAATCAACGTGATAGACATGCAACACCTTCCGTGTCTTATATCCTTGTGGTTGGGTATGGTTGTTAAAGACAACCTAACATGAGATCTACTCTATCGGATTTGGGGGGGGCGCCTGGGGGCGCTCAGTCAGTTGAGCGTACGACTCTTGGTTTTGGCCCAGGTCACGATCCCGGGGCGGCGGGAGCGTGGAGATTGCTGGGGATTCTCACTCTCTCCCTCTGCCCCTCTCCCCTCTCCTGCTCTCTAAAAAAATATATATAAGTCAAAAGTCAAAATAAAATAATCTGTAAAAAAAAAATTTTTCTTTTGAAGTTCACAATACCATATTGTTAACTACTGGCACTGTGTTTCAACAGTAGCTCTCTAACACTTATTCGTCTAGCCTATAACTGAAACTTTATAAAAGCTAGGTTCTTTCAATTGCTAAAATTACAGTACAAAGAGTTTATTTCCTTTTAATTTTCCAAATGCATATACAACATAACACCTCAAAACAACTACATCATCAATAGATAAATTTTAGGACAGTCCATTCATTCATTCACCCATTTACTGGCAGAGAGAGGGAGATGGAGAGAGGAAGAGAGAGGGCGAGCCAAGGAAGGTCACAGAGAAAGAATCCCAAGCAGGCCCCACACTGTCAGTGCAGAGTCCGTCACGGGGCTCTAACTCACAAACGGGGAGATCATGGCCTGAGCCGAAAGCAAGAGCCACTTACCCCACCGAGCCACCCAGGCGCCCCTTTAGGGCAGTCTTATATGTTTGGGCATCTGTCAAAGGATAAAGAAAGGCCTTTCTGGGAGAGTGACATTTGGACAGAGACCAGAAGGAAGTAATGAACATTCCAGACAGAAGGAACACGAAGCACAAACCTTGAGGTGGAGACATGCTTAGCAGGTTTAGGGAAGACCGAAGACACCAACGTGGTTGGTCCACATGAACAAATTGGGCAGTGGGAGAGCAAAGAGTGACCAGGGGCCCAGATCTTGTAAGTCCCTGCAGGCTGCCATGAGCTTTGGGGTTCCTCAGTGAGACAGAAGAGTCCTACAGGGTTTGGGACAGGAGGATGTCAGACTCGACTGTCATTTCTAAAAAATCATTCTGGCTTCTCTGAAGAAGTAAACCATAAACAGGCAAGGATGGAAAAAAGAAGAGACCATGAGGAGGTTCCAGCAATAATCCGGGGAGAGAAACCACATTGCCTCGGAGAACAGCAGTAGCAACGGGGAGAAGAGGTCAGACTTTCCATATATTTTGACAAAATGTGCAAACGGATTGGATGTGGAAGGTAAGAAGAGGAAAGGAGGACACCAAAGGTTTCAGGTCAGACAACCGAAAGAGGCAGTCGTCTGCTGCAATGCAGAAGACTAAAGGTAGGCTTTTGGTACCAAACTATTTTCGGGCCTGGGTATCTCTTTGGTGTTTTATGGAAAAGCCCTTGGAACAGATTCTGGCTCTTACCCGAGGAAATCCGTGGCTTCCTCTTGCAAGTACTTTTGTGATCTGTTTTTTTTTCAGAGGTCTGCTTAGCCAGAATGTTCTTCCACATCCAGGCTCTTTGTTCTTTGGAAGAGGGTCATATTCTCAAATCAATGGCACGGAATACCTGAACTTTAGTCACCGAATAGCAGCCTCTTCACTTTGAGATATAAATCCTAGCATTTTTGCCAAATGATTACCACCCTCGTATTACTGCCACCTCCAGCCTGTCCCATAGTTACCATTTCCCATCAGCATTTTTAAAATTTTTCTTAAATGTCTATTTATTCTTCACAGAAAGACAGCGAGCAGGGGAGGGTCAGAGAGAGGGAGGCAAAGAATCCAAAGCAGGCTCCAGGCTCTGAGCTGTCAGCACAGAGCCCGAAGCGGGGCTCGAACTCACGAACTGTGAGATCATGCCCTGAGCCAAAGTCGGATGCTTAACCGACTGAGCCACCCAGGCGCCCCCCCATCAGCATTTTTTAAAACAGTTGATCACTTTCTGCTTCTTGAAACACCTTCTTCCCTTAATGATCAAAGATGCCACAATTCCTGGTTTTTCTTTCACCTGATGCCCCTTTTCTTTTCCCTTCCTGGTTCTTTCTTATCTCTCTGACCTCTTAATATTGGAGTGCTCCTGGGCTCAGTGTTAGACCTCACGGTCCCTCAATCATATCATTCAGTCTTTAATACTGGTAACAGTCAGCTGCAAAATTTATATTTTTAGCCTGAACCTCGTTCCTTGAAATCCAGACTCTGTGTATCCAGATACGTACACAGTGTTTCTATTTGAATGACTAATAGAAAGCTCAAACTCAAGTCCTGATTTCTTCCCTATACTTGCTTCATCTGTGGTCTTCCCCATCTCTGTTAATGGAAACTCCTTCTTTTCTATGACTCAGGGAAAAAACCTGGGTGTCATCCTTGACGCTTCACTTTCTCTTACATTCTGCACATATGTCTAGAATCTTCTCACTACTTCTCATTACCTACCATTCTCACTCTAGTGTAAGCCCCCCATTGTCCGTCCTTGATGTTCTAAGAGCCTCTATATTGGTTAGCGATTACAACCCACTTCTGAAATTTAGTGAGGCAAAGCAACCATCACTTATTAGTTTATGATTCTGGGGTTGGCAATTTGGGTTGGGTTTGAAGAAGAGAGGGGGTACTTCTTTTGCGAGTCTTGTCTAGGCTCACTCACGTGGCAAACGGGGACCGGTAGGTTTGGAGGCTTCCGCTGGGATGGCTTGTCTCTCCTACATGTGTTACAGCAAGCTATTCCATGCTTCTTA
The DNA here is from genome assembly GCF_027475565.1 of Acinonyx jubatus. Taxonomy (NCBI): domain Eukaryota; kingdom Metazoa; phylum Chordata; class Mammalia; order Carnivora; family Felidae; genus Acinonyx; species Acinonyx jubatus. Next base: position 48,506,494 of record NC_069391.1, read on the forward strand.
ACGTGGTGGTCTAATGGAAGCAAGGCAAGAGGAAGCTACGTGGCCTTGAGACTAAGAAATCCCACTTCCCCTGCTGCTGATTAAAGCAGTCACAGAAAGTCCAGATTCAAGGGGATGGAGAAATGGATTACCTCTTCCTGAGGGAAGCAACAAAGTCACTTTGTAAAGAAATGTGCATATAGGAAATGGGTAGAACGTGGGGCATTTTTCGCAACCTACTGTGGTCTTCTAATTGCTCTATTCTGTCTTTGCCCACTGAAATACTGTCAGCAGAGCAGCCAGAGTGATTATTATTATTTTATATATTTTTATTATATATTTAATTACATATATTATTATGTATTTATTATTATATATAATTATATATTTAACTACATATATATATATTTAAACATATATATATATATATACATATAAACTTTATTTATTTATTTTGAGAGAGGGGGGCAGAGAGAGGGAGACAGAGAATCTCAAGCAGGCTCCACACTCTCAGAGTAGAGCCTGATGTGGGGCTCAAACTCATAAACTGTGATATCATGACCTGAGCAGAGATCAAGAATCAGATGTTCAACCAACTGAGCCACCTAGGCACTCCCAGAATGATTATTTTTCCAAAAAAAGTTTTTTTACTGTTTATTGATTTTCGGGGGCGGGGAGGGGGGGGTGGTGGGAGACACAGAATCTGAAGTGGGATCCAGGCTCCAAACTGTCAGCACAGAGCCCGACACAGGGCTCGAACCCACAAACCATGAGATCATGACCTGAGCTGAAGTCAGACACTTAACCAACTGAGCCACCCAGGCACCCCATAGAGTGATTATTTTTAAAATACTTACTAGATTTCTCTTCTGTTAATATGTGTCACTTTCGCAATATGTGTCACTGATAACTCAGTAAAGTTGGGGCAGAAATGCTGATAGGTCAGGTAAGAGGTGAGGATTGAAAGAGAGACCTTTGGATTTAGCAAAATGAAAATCAGAGTCACTTTGAGGAGAGCAAATTGTTTCAGAGTGTGAGGGAAGCCAGATTACAGTGGGTTTGAGGAAGAAAGAGAAGAAAGTAAATGGACACATAAGTTTCACCATAAAGGGGGAAAAAGAAATTATGCGGCAGCATAAGGGGGAAATGGGATGAAGACAGGTATTTTTTTTAAGGATTTAGTTTAAAAAAAATTTTTTTTTAAGATTTTGTTTTCCGGAGGGGTGCCCGGGTGGCTCAGTTGGTTGGACATGGCAACAGCACTCTTGATTTCGGCTCGGATCATGATCCCAGGGTCATGGGATCGAGCCCCACATCCAGCCCTGCACTAAGGGCGGAGCCTGCTCAGGATTCTCTCTCTTTCTCCTTCTGCACCTCCTCCCCCACCTCTCCAAAATAAAATAAAAATTTTAGTTTAAGTGTTTATTTAAGTAATCTCTATACCCCATGCGGGCCTCAAACTCACAACCCCCGCATCAAAAGTTGCATGCTCCTGACTCAGCCAGCCAGCCACCCCTTTAAAGACTTTGTTTTAGGATTTTGTTTTTAAGTAATCTCTACACCCAATGTGGGGGCTCGAACTTACAACCCCGAGATCAAGAGCCACGTGCTCCACCGACTGAGCCAGCCAGGCACCCTGAAAAGGTAATTGTTTTAAGATAAGAGAAACAGGATGTTAACATACTGAAGGGAATAATCCAGCAATGAGGGAAAAAAGCAATTTTGCAGGAGAGAAATTGGAGCCAAACCTCTGAAGAGGTAAAACGAACAGGATCTTATGCATGAGTGAGGAACTGTCCTGAGAAACACAGACTGCTCAACGGGCCTCGAGGCCCTAAGATAACAGGAGGGAAATCAGAGGTAGATACATGTATGCCCGCCTCCCAAATCCATGGCAGTCGTCATTAGTATCGAGGCATTTTTTACACCAGAACGAACCTAAAATGGGCAACATAACCTTCCAGGCGTCCTAACAATACCGGAGAACTGGCACGTGCGATGAAAAGCGTGTTGGAAGTCAAGACAAATGCTTCAAAGCCAGACAAACGCTTCAGAAAAACAGGGTCAGCCTCCCTCACACCCAACGCTTCCTAACCTGCCTTCCTCTCCAGTAAACAGTCCTCGCTTTTTAGACTCTGATTCCATGGTTAACAAGTTCTGTTATTAGATGTTCAACATCTTCATTAGATGCTCCCCTTACTTCTTTTTAAAGTTTATTTTGAGGGGCGCCTGGGTGGCTCAGCCGGTTGAGCGAACGACTTCGGCTCAGGTCATGATCTCACAGTCTGTGAGTTTGAGCCCCGTGTAGGGCTCTGTGCTGACAGCTCGTAGCCTGGAGCCTGCTTCGGATTCTGTGTCTCCCTTTCTCCCTGCCCCTTCTCCACTCATGCTCTCTCTCTCAAAAATAAAACAAGAATATTAAAAAAATTAAATATACAGTTTATTTAAAGAGAGGGTTGGGAGAGAGAGCGCACTCTCTCGCTCGCTCTCCCTCTCTCTCTCTTCCTCTCAAGACGAAGCACGAGCAGGGGAGGAGCAGAGAGAGAGAGTGAGAATCCCAAGCAGACTCCACAGGCAACACGGAGATGTTCCCCCTACTTCTTAGGCCGAATGGAAACTACACTTTCCTTCTTTGGTGGCCATTTCGGTGAAAGTTAATCATTCTGCCAAGCTCCAAGGCCCAGAAGAAGCCTGACCTTTTAGTCTCATACCTGTGAGGTCAAGCCATCCAAGTATCTTCATGTCCCATATATACTAATCACTACTATAGGCGATCTTAAAACTCAGAAACTATAGTCCGGCTCTCCACCCTGGGTACCATGGTCTTCTGGGGCCCATTTCTCAGTCAGTGATTCATCCAATACACCAGTCTCATTATTCTTGAATATCTCCATATCACCTCCATTTCAGCCATCTACACCCCTGGCCAATTCCTACATTCTATCAGCACCCTAAAATCTTAAACTCCAATATTCTTCTCTGATTCCAGAGTACTTCTATCAGCTATCTTCCTTATACCCTATATACCTTATACATGCGGACCTCACCCAGACTTCTAATCCCTTGAACCAATATTTTCTATCAATCTCTCAGCCTCCTCTTGGCTTGGTCACGACCTCGACGCAGTCTAAACCTCATGTTTCAACACTTCTACCATTGTCTTACTAATACTTTGAGCTCCCTTGCATTCCTACCATAGGTAGATAACAAAATCCAAATACTGGTTCATTCCAACTATACATAACGTCTGGTTCTATTGAATTTTGCTACAGAAAGTTATACAATTATATGAACTAGGAACATTGCAAACTAATCATTCTTGCCTATCTGGTAGACCTTCCTAAAACCTCTAGACAGCACTCTTCCATCCTCCGTGGTATTTCACAGTTGTCCATTCTCTCCTTCTGAAATCCTCGATGCCCTTGCCTTCTAGAGCTCCATGTTCCTTCTCATTCTTTTTCACTGGATCATCTTCCTTATACGGTGGTACTTCCCAGAGTTTCTTTTTTGCTTGCTTCTTTCTTATCCTACAAACTCTCTTAGGTATCTACATCTATCCGCACACTGTTTTAACTATCACCTATATATTGATAACATCTTCATCGCTATGTTGCCTAAAACCACCTCCTCCTTCCCAGACCAGTACTGCCAACTGCCCACAGAACAGCATCAAATGTGTGACCTAAAGGCATATCCAAGACTGATCTTAGTTTCTTGATAATCCTCATGTGATTCCTACCTTGGGAAGCCATAAACCTAGGAGGCATCCTTGACTCCATCCACCTTTTCCTCATCCCACACATCAAACTAGACACCGCTTTCATCATCTTAATAGATCTTGGGTCCATCCTAGTCTCTCAAGCCCCCCTGCATCATTTGGAGCTCTATCACACTGCTCTTTCACCAACGGGCCTTGCTCCACTACCATTCATTCCTCGCCTTGCCACATGAAACTGATCTTAACTTTCTTCAACTTAAAATCTCTTACCCATTCAGGACACATGCACCCCCATGTTTATAGCAGCACGACCAACAATAGCCAAAGTATGGAAAGAGCCCAAATGTCCATCGATGGATGAATGGATAAAGAAGATGTGGTATAGATATACAATGGAGGATTACTCGGCAGTCAAAAAGCATGAAATCTTGCCATTTGCAACTATGTGGATGGAACTGGAGGGTATTACGCTAAGTGAGATTAGTCAGTCAGAGAAAGACACAAGTCATATGACTTCACTCATATGAGGACTTTAAGAGACAAAACAGATGAACACAAGGGGAGGGAAACAAAAATAATATAGAAACAGGGAGGGGGACAAAACAGAAGGGACTCATAATTATGGAGAACAAACTGAGGGTTGCTGGAGGGGTTGTGGGAGGGCGGGTGGGCTACATGGGCGAGGGGCACTAAGGAATCTACTCCTGAAATCATTGATGCACTAGATGCTAACTAATTTGGATGTCAATTTAAAAAATTTAAAATAAATTTTAAAAAATCTCTTACCCATTGGATCACCACAGCCTCAAGGATAAAGGTCAAAATGTTTAAAACGGTAGGGAAGAGGGCTTTTCATTATATGCTCTTTGTTTATATATTAAACCTCATTTCTCTATCCACCCCTTAATACGTGAAGAGTCTATGTTTTGTCTCTCATCTGTCAGTCTGTTCTCACCTCTCCCTTGGGCCCAGAATGTTTATCCTCCGTCCTCACCAACTAATTTCTACTTGCTTTCAAAATTCAGTTCAAGCAAACAAGCCTCCAGAAAGCCTTCTCTGAAGCTCCTGAAATCTCATATTCAGTTTCCCCCCTCTGCCCTCCAGTATGCTATACATGCATCTAATTGTAATATTCTTCTCTGTAGTTTGGCCCTCTCTGTGGCTTCCACACAATACTTTTCAAGTTCTTTGAAGGAAAGTTAGGGACCCGGGACCAGAGCAGATACTCTTTGTTGAACTGGAAAAAAACAAACAAACAAACAAAAAAAACGACCCCGAGAGTCACATGCTCTACCAACTGAGCCAGCCAGGCACCCCAAATAAATACAGTATCTTTAATATCAATGACTCTAAAAATTCCATTTACTTAAATGTTTCAACAATACCAAACTTTTTTTTATTTTTTTTTAAGTTCTTTTATTTATTTTGAGAGAGAACACCGAGCACATGAGAGGGGGAGGGGCAGAGAGCGAGGGAGAGAATCCTCAACAGGCTCTGCGCGGTCAGTGCAGAGCCCAATGTGGGGCTCAAACCCACAAACTGCGGATCACGACCTGAGCTGAAGTCAAGACGGACTGAGCCACCCAGGCACCCCAACAATGCAAAACTTTAATAAAAAGTTTCTGCCACTCCCTCCATGTGTCCTAATATCATAAACTAACACCTGAAGTTTTGATTATATAAACCAACCTGTTCAATGATCATTAAATAAAGTAAAAGATACAGTAAATTCTGAAAGCAGCTAGGCCAAAGAAAAAGGTTTTAAAGAGAGAAAAGAAAAGTACACCGTGGCCGTGAGAAAACCTGGTAACAGGGGTGCCTGGGTGGCTCAGTCAGTTAAGGGTCAGGCTTAGGCTCAAGTCATGATCTCACGGTTCATGAGTTCGAGCCCCCCATAGGGCTCTGTGCTGACAGCTCAGAGGCTGGAACCTGCTTTGGATTCTGTGTCTCCCTCTCTCTCTGCCCCTCCCCCACTCACACTCTGTCTCTTTCAAAAATAAACATCTTTTAATGGTTTTAAAAAATTTAATAAAAAAAAAAACCTGGTAACAAAACTAGAGTTACAACATTCACAATTATGACGTTTGTTCAACATGTTTATCAGCCAAATTAGCAAGCCTTCATTTATTTAACCAAAAACAGATTAAAGGATAGAATCTAATGCACTGAAAAGAACTGAAATCTTCAGTTCAGAACCTTGGATGGAATGCTTCATTGGTCTCCAGGCAAAGGAAAAGACAAATCTCTAAATAAATAATAACAGCTGACTATCTATGCAGTTCAGATTCTCAAATTCCTTGGGCCTAAAGAAGTATTTTCCCTATCACGAACAACAGAAAATTGCACAATATTTAATATCAAATTTTTTGAACATCTTCAAAATATATAAAACTAAAGTAACTCAGTCTAATTGAATAAAAGCCAATATAAATTTAGCAAAATTTAAAAATCATAACTGCAATGTTATTACTTCCAATAGGACTTGAAATAGGATAAAAATTATGAGACCAGGAGTGCGTAGGGGGCCCAATTTATAAAAACAACAACATTCAATCTATTGTTTGAAACTAGATGGGATCTTCCATATTGCTTGAAAGTTTGTTTTAAATAACTTAATTTTTTTTAACATTTTTATTTATTTTTGAGAGACAGAGCACGAGTGGGGGAGGGGCAGAGAGAGAGGGAGACACAGAATCAGAAACAGGTTCTAGGCTCTGAGCTGTCAGAGTCTGACGCTGGGCTCAAACTCACAAACCATGAGATCGTGACTTGTGCCCAAGTTGGATGCTCAACTCACTGGGCCACCCAAGCGCCCCTTGTTTCAAATAATGTAAATGGGAGGGGTGCCTGGCTCAGTTGGTTGATTTCAGCTCAGGTCATGCTCCCAGCGTTGTGGGATCGAGCCCCACATGGTGAAGCCCACTTAAGATTCTCTCTCTCCCCCTTCTGCCCCTCTCCCTTGCTCCCTTTCTCCCCTGCCCCTCTCTCTCTCTCTCTCTCTCTCTCTCTCTCTCTATATATATATATATATATATATAATAAAATAAAAATGTTTTAAAATAATCTTTCAAATGTTTTAAAAATGTTTTAAAATAATAAATGGGAGAAAAACTGATGAACATCCCTTGTCCTATCAGCTGAGCAAATCTCACTTCCTATCATGTAGAGATAGTATATACTACCTTCATCCAACTTATCATGAATTGCAAATCACAAACTTACACTTACATAACTATACTATATTTTATTATACTACTCATCTTTAGACCTGTAGTACTTTTTTTTTGTTTGTTTGTTTATTTTTGAAAGAAGAGAGAGCACGAGCAGGGGAAGGGCAGAGAGAGATGGGGGGGGACAGAGGATCCAAAGCAGGCTCTAGGCTGCCAGCAGAGAACCCAATGTGGGGCTTGAACTCACGAACCATGAGATCATGACCTGAGCTGAAGTCAGACACTAAACCAACTGAGCCACACAGACGCCCCTAGATCTGTAGTACTTCTTCAAAAATATATAATACAGGGGCAATTGGGGGGCTCAGTCAGTTCAGCATCCGACTCTTGGTTTCGGCTCAGGTAACCATCTCATGCTTTGTGGGTTCGAGCCCCATGTGGGGCTCTGTGCTGATGGTGTAGAGCATGCTTGGGATTCCATCTCCCTCTCTGTCTCTGTCCCTCCCCCACTCACGTGCACATGTACTCTCTGTTTCTCAAAAGTAAATAAACATTAAAAAAGTAAAAATAAAAAAATAAAAATAAATTTAAAATGTACAATATAGATTTCACATCTTCTAAAGAAGCATGTATTGCCCAGATGTACCGTGATCAAAGTTGAAATTACCACTCTAGGTTTCTTTTTTAGGAACCATAAACAGATGTCCATTGATAGATGAATGGATAAAGAGGATATGGTACATTTTATTTACACACACCAGAATATTACTCAACCATAAAAAAAGAATGAAATCCTGTCATGTGCAAAAATATGGATGGACCTAAAGTGTTTTATGCCAAGGGAAATAAGTCAGAAAAAAGACATCGTCTGATTTCACTTATATGTGCAATCTGAAAAACAAAATAAATGAACAAAACAGAAACAGAGTCATAGATACAGTAAACAAACTGTTACCAAGGAGGAGAATGGGGGGGGGGGGGGAGGGAGTGCACAAAATAGGTGAAGGGGTTTAAGAAGTACAAACTTCCAGTTATAAAATCAGTAAGTCATGGGGATGTAATGTACATCATAGGGAACATAGTCAATAATATTGTAAGACCTTTGCACGGTGACAGATGATAACTAGACTCACGGGAATTTCATAATGTATAAAAATATCAAATCACTATGATATACATCTGACACTAATAGGATACCATATGCCAATTATACTTCAATTTTTAAAAAATCAAGTTTTGATACAGACTCACCAGTAATCCTGACACTAGTATTTCCTTACACTTCTTCCAAATATAGTTATATTTGTATTTTTCATTGTGTTTTTTTCTGCTCAAATTTTAAACTAGAAAAGTCTCCACTTGGATTTTTTTTCCCTCAGTTCTTGCATTTCTCCTCAATCTTCCCATCTTGATCTGGTCCATTTCTAGAACTAGAAAGTTCTAGAAATTTTGCAAAAGCAAAACTCTGAAAAGTTGTATTTCCTTAAACTTTCCAAATCCCTAATAGTGACATAAACAATTTAATTCACATAATGGCTTGTGAATAACATCCAAAAAATATCACAAGGCTATGAATATCATGTCTCAGAACTATTTTAGAAATCATTTTTTCACCTGCAAGAAGGCCAAACAATTTACCTGTAAGTCCCATTAACCAATCAGCAAATAAAAAACTATTGTTCTATCTCTGTGGGCATTTTTATTCTCAAACTAATGATTTATTTACCTTTGGGTTATCAATTCTCAAGTGGAAGCAGCAATCAATTGAATTCCAATAAATTTCAGCTTGATAAAATACACGTTAACACAGAGATGACATTGATAGATGTTAACCAGGTGATGGTAACTACCTAACATTTAACCAAGTAAGCAAATAACCAAGGCAGACCTTGGTTTTAGCTACCACTAATCTACCGCTGCAACTCAAAGTACTTTGAAAATTGCATACTTATCCAGTTGTCTTTATATCATACCTTTAAGCATAACATTAAGAATCTCCTGATTATTACATTTCAAAATTTAGATGAGTCATAGTGCTTTGTATGCAGGAATTGAATGTGAACCAAAATTGTAAATGTGCACCTGCTTGCTAATCAAAAAGTAAATGTGGGCAGATTCAGAAAGATTAAAGCATATAACCATAAAATACATTCTGTGTTTTAAAAATGGTCACTTCCCAACCATTAACACGGTTCAGTAAACATGTCGATGCCCCTCCTCTCCTTGAACATTTCAAAATTACAGAATACTTCTAATTCCATCCCCTCACTTTACACACAGGCACCTAAAACCTAGGGTCTTTCATAGTACAGTAAGCAATATTACAGCACCTCTAGCCATCATGGCCCGAGGCTTCCTAGAGGTGAAAGTAAGAAAAACTGAATGAGGTCTCAGAAGAGCTCTATCTTACCATATAGAATCATGAGCTTCTGTACCTAAATCTGGAACCTGAAACTGAACCATCAACATCAACAAAAAAAAAAACCTACATCTCAAATCTAGACAATAAAAGTGGCAGATACAATGGGGGAAAGGCAGGGAATGCCATGTTAGTTTCTGACACAAGACCCTAACCATTAAGGAATTCATCAAAAAAAAAAAAAAAAATTGTCAAATGGATGAATGAACGATTGCATGATACTGGATAGGATGACTTCACTGATTGCAGAAGCACCAATTTCAGGAACTAAACTGAAGGATCACGATGATGCCATAGCTGAAATTAAAACTCATGGTGCAACACACAACTCGTACGTGCAACACAACGGCAAGTCTCTGCAAATCTCCGCATAGGTGTTGTAGGCATTTCAAAACATACATATACATATATATGTTATTATTATTTTTTTTTTTTTTTTAGGTAATTCCAGCAAGGGAAGACAAGAGCCTGAGAATCAGGAGGTCTGAAAACAGGCCCTGCTCACCCATAAGCCTTTGCATTGAAGTGGACTGGATCTGAATGAGTCACTGGTAATGAGGAGACCGTCCCCGTCCCCTCCAGGCCCCCCACCTCCCGGCCAGAAAGGAAACGACCCAGAATCCCCTGCACTGCCTTCAACTGGGGAACCGGTCAGGGAAGAGTGGAAGAACTGCAACCTGCTGCAGGTTAAGTATGCAAGGATAGCGCTGATCGGTTTCCGAGTCAAGATCCTGCTGAGCCCCCACCGCAAGCACCAGAGCCGGCCCCACCCAGGCATCGCGGAGCTCTCTAACGCAGAAGGCCTAGTCGTCCAGGAGTTCAGAGCCCAGACAGGAAAGGACGAGGACAAACGGCAGAACCTGTCCCATTCCTGGCCACCCACGCCCTGGTGCGGCCCTGCCGCCACATGCTCCACTGCCCCATCTCCCAGCACAGCCCCAGGCCTGCAGGGCCTAAGCCGCCCTCCACGCCAAGCTGAGACAGGCCACAGGCGAGTGCGATCCTGCGGCCTCTGAGCAGGGGGCAGCGGCCCGCAGCCGGCCGCCTGCCACCCCGCATCGCTTACCTCCCTTCTGCCACAAGCTCAGCCCCGCGCCGGCTGCCTGACGTGGCCCACCCCGCCGCCTCGAACGTCTGGGGGCGGGGGCTACGGGGAGAGAACCAATGGACTGCAGACTGCGAGCGCCTGCCGCGCCTCCTCCGGCTCCGGCCCGCCCCTCCCCGCTACGTCGCACGCATGCCCAAGGCCAAGGCCGCGCACTGCGGCTGGCGGGCGGCGTGGGCGGCTGGGTACTTCTCTGCGGGAGCCCGCGGGCCGGAAGAGCCGCGCCGGCAGGTGGGGGGCGTGGGGTGGCACCGCAGCGGGGATTAGCCTACGAGACAGCAGATGAAAGGAACTCGCCTGGAGATGCCACTGCAGCGTGTCCGGGTAGTCCTGTTGGCAGCCTGCCCCTATGCAGCTTTTGACGATGCAAAGCAGCTTTGGAGATTGTGTTTCTCAGGAACAAAAAATAATCCCGAGAGCATGAAGGATTCAGAAAATTTATGCAAGCAGCCGACTTGTCACGTCGTTCTTCCCCCTGTAGCTGCTGCCTCGTATTTTTACTTCCTTGGCCGACACCGAGCACTGCCGCTCTCAGTGCTACACTGGTACATCCACCTGTTGGATAGTCCCATAGGACGTTATAGCCTGGGTATTTCTGCTCGGTTACTCGGGGGAGAGCAGGCACGCCTAATTGTTACTATTTTTGTCTAATAATTACTGAATGTCCACCTGTGCGTGAACAGTCGTTTTCATAGAAGACTAAATGCCGCACACAGTAGAACAGAAGCTGAAGGAGGCAGCAGAAAGAAAAAAAAAAGGTTATGAAGGAAGAATTCTAGTTGTGGAAAAATTATACACAAGAGTTAAGACAAGTTGCTCTAGAGAACCTGACTTACCCAGCAGTTTCCAAACTACCTTCAGAAGTAGGTATGTATATAGGGGCACCTGGGTGGTGGCTCAGTGGGTTCAGCGACTGACTTAGGTCATGATCTCGCAGTTGGTGAGATTGAGCCCTGCCTCCAGCTCCTCCTTGGCAGCACTGAGCCTGTTCACTCGAGTTCTCTCTCTCTCTCTCTCTCTCTCTCTCTCGTTTAGAACATTTTTTTTAAGAAGGTATATATAGAAGTGGGGAGCTTTTTAAAAAATACCAGTACCGGGGTCCCATCACTAGAAATTGTCTATTTAATAGCTCTGCTCTGAGTCCTTGGCATTGGTACTCTTAAGCTTCCAAAGTCATTTTATGCTGACAAGCACAAAATCATTTGTAGGAAGGATTTGGTTCCCTGTACCCCACTTTAGAAAAGTAATTCTATACCACAGGCCATTTCAGTTCTCTCGTGCATTCTGGAAGAATATATCTGAATTAATTTTGAAACTACTAATATATTCAATCTCTGTTATCCACTGAGAGAGGTAGTTGTATAAGGTTTATCATTGCCTTCTTGGTTTTACAGAATTTGATATGGTAACCTTGAAAATAAACTGGCAGTTATTTTACCAGCCGAAGATGGGTTTGTTCAGGAATAGCAGCGAATTGCAATCCAGGACATGCAAGCTACAGCAAAACCATAGGCAAGTCCAACAAACAAAGGAGAGGAATATTATTTTATGGAGAAGAAGAATGAAATCCATGAAATCCAATGAAAATCCATTGGAGAAAAGCAAGCGTTCAGGGTGATGCTGGTTTCTCATTGGCTGAGTTGCAGGGGTAGTTCATTTCTTATAGGAAGTGCAAGGTGCATCCTTTCCTGGTTGGGGCCTGTAATTGACCATTCTTTCCTGTCTAGGATTCTTCTGTTGGGTCTGTAATTGACATTGAGTGGTATGGCTTTTGCTACCAGTCTCCTCTTCAAGTATCCCAAGTCCACTCTACTGAGGTTTTCCTTAATTAATTTTCACAGTTGTTATTTTCCTTCAGTCTTAATAATTCCAAATGCATCAACATTTCTTTAAGACCATTTTAATTTTAATTACCCACCCCCCCTCCGTTTAAGCCATTTTAACTCTTTTATTTTTTTAATTTTTTTTTAATGTTTATTTATTCTTGAGAGAGAAAGAGAGACTGAGTGTGAGCGGTGGAGGGGCAGAGAGAGACAGAGACACAGAACCCAAAGCAGGCTCCAGGCTCCAAGCTGTCAGCACAGAGCCCAACGCAGGGCTCATACTCATGAACTGTGACATCATGACCTGAGCCAAAGTAGGACACTTAACCGACCGAGCCACCCAGGCGCCCCTAAGCCATTTTAATTGTTTTTTTTAAATTCTTCTATTCCCTTGGGTTGCCTGGGTGGCACATTCAGAAGAGCATGTGACTCTTAATCTCAGGGTCATGAGTTCGAGCCCCACATTAGGTGAAGAGATTATTTAAATAAAACTTAAAAAAAAATTCTATTCCCATGTTTCTTGAGACGCATTAGTCAAAGTTATAAGTGAATATTAACTATGTGAACAGCACTGTTCTAAGTAAATCACCTCATTTAATCTGCAAAACAACTTATGAAACCAATAGAGTTATTACCTACATTTTATAAATAAGGAATGGTAGGCACAGAATGGGGAGCATCTTGACCAAGAACATGCACCTACTTAGTGGCAAAACCAAAGTTGGAATCCAGGCACTCTGACTCTCAAACAGATGTACTGTCTCTGCTGTAGAAAGGCTGGCCTTTAGGAGTACATGAGGAAATGCCCTTTAAAAAAAATTTTTTTTAATGTTTGTTTATTTTTGAGAGACAGACTCTGAAGCAAGCTTCAGGCTTTGAGCTATCAGCACACAGCCCCATGCAGGGCTCAAACTCCTGAACTGTGAGATCATGACCGGAGCCAAAGTCGGACGCCCAACTGACTGAGCCATCCAGGTGCCCCAGCAAATGCCCTTTTAAAGAGTGATGTAAGTCAGGGCACCTGGGGGGCTCAGTCAGTTGAGTGACTTCGGCTCCGGTCACGATCTCACGGTTCGTGGGTTCGAGCCCCACATCAGGCTCGCTGCTGTCAGCCTGTCAGCTCAGAGCCCACTTGGGATCCTCTGTCCCCCTCTCTCTGCCCCTCCCCTGCGTGTGCTCTCCCAAACAACAAATAAGTAAATACTAAAATAAAAAAAATAAAGAGTGATATAAGTTAGTATGTGATTTTTCCCTTTTTCTTTAAATGTTTTTAATGTTTTATTATTTATTCTTGAGAGAGAGAGAGTACAAGCAGGAGAGAGACAGAGAGAGAGAGGGAGACACAGAATTCGAAACAGGCTCCAGGTTCCAAGCTGTCAGCACAGAGACCAGCTCAGGGCTTGAATTCACAAACCTCGAGATCATGACCTGAGCCGAAGTCAAATGCTTAACTGACTGAGCCACCCAGGCACCCCCACTTTATTTATTTATTTTTTTTAAGTAAGCTCTATGCCCAATATGGGGCTTAAACTCACGACCCTAAGATGAAGAGACGCAGGCTCTACCGACTGAGCCAGCCGGGGGCCCCTATGATTTTTCACTTTTGAAAATTGAGATTCAGGGGCACCTGGGGGGCTCCGTCCATTAAGAGTCTGACTTTTGATTTTGGCTCAGGTCATGATCTCATATGCATGGGGCTCTGCACTGAAAGTGCAGAGCCTGCTTGGGATTCTCTCTCTCTCTCTCTCTCTCTCTCTCTCTCTTCCTCTTCCTCTCTCTGCCCCTACCCCGCTTGTGTGCACACATGCGTTTTCTCTCTCTCTCTCTCTCTCAGAAGCTGCTAGTCCATGACAAAGTTTTCGCTGACAAGTGCTGAAGTGAAAACTAAATAAGGGCAATGTATTGAGTTTTCCTAAAAATAAATGTATTCAATTTATTTTTTTTTATTTTTTTTATGTTTTTATTTATTTTTGAAGGAGAGAGAGAGACAGAGCATGAGCGGGGCAGGAACAGAGAGAGAGGGAGACACAGAATTCAAGGCAGGCTCCAGGCTCTAAGCTGTCAGCACAGAGCCCAATGCGGGGCTCAAACTCACGAACTGTGAGAGCGTGACCTGAGCTGAAGTCGGACACGTAACCAACTGAGCCACCCCGGCGCCCCTAAATGTATTCAATTTAAAGAACAGTACTTTTTCTGAAATTATGTTTCGGTGGTGGTGGTGGTCGTGTTAAAAATTTTCTCTCTTGTATGGAATGATAATAGTCATTGATAATAGTCATGATAATAGTAGGTTATAGTTTGGAGTTTGGGGTTTTGTTTTTTTTTTAAGTTTATTTATTTTGAGAGAAGAGAGAGCTAGCGAGCAGGGAGGGCCAGGCTGAGAGAGAGAGAGAGAGAGAGAGAGAGAGAATATCCCAAGCAGGGTCCGCATTGTCAGTGCGGAGCCTGATGCAGGGCTCGACCTCACAAATCGTGAGATGATGGCCTGAGCCGAAACCGTGAATCGGACGCTTAATCTACTGAGCCACCCTGGCACCCCGAGTTTGGGGTTTTTTAAATGATCTTAATGTTGGGTCTCAAAATTTTTTGATGTTTTACTGATTTAGCTTAACCCAGTTAATTCACCGAGAGGGAAACTAAGATTCCAGTGGAGCAAAGTCCCGTTCTCTTTGTACTGCATACCCACAGGAAAGGCCCATTTTGAGCGCGGGGCTAGAAATTTTTTTAAGTGATAATAACAAACTTCAAAAGAAATCAGGGTCAAGGTTAGACAACAAAGATTAGAACTGGTTCTGATAGGCCAGCTGTGTCGTTAGCCGGGAGGAAAAGGCTCCTGCCTGCTTAATTAATCAGATTAGCTAAGTAGATTGGTTTCCTTCTGCGCTGAAAGCAAAGAATGGGGCCTGAGGGAATACAGCTACTATATGCAGTTACATTTTGATTGAGGTAAGACCTAGGAAGGTCAGCTTGATGGAGTAGGGCGCACCCACGTCTGATACGGAAATTTGGAGCCCTCCGCAAGTGTTTCCCTGACAGTCAGCCTGGGGAGATTTTTCGAGAAAGGGCCGGAAGAGGGAGGCCTCTCTGGGGAGCCATGAGAGGAGAAGCCACTTCATTCGTATTACCTGCAGAGGTTGAGCTAGATTTAATACTAAAAGAGCCAGGACCAGATGGAATTGTCAACTGAAGGATGAAAACACGCTTCAAATCTGTATATTATTTTCTGGATAGGCTGAGATGGCAAATGCAAATGAACTCTTTGCCTTTTAAGTATTCGCGACAAACCACTGTCTTTAAGAGGTAAGCAGGCAGACAGCATTTCTGTTAACCTTCGTGTATTATTTCCCCTGAAGTAGTGAGGCAGTTAGTTCTCTATTATACCAGACCCTTTAGATAAGTACACTTTTTGAAGTCAGTATAGAAGGGCCTATTGACTTTAACAACAACAAAAGAAAGAGAGTAAGAAAAATGTGTCCACTCCCAAATCATTAACTGAACTGAAAAGAATATGCTAACAAAGAAAGACACTGTAGTCTGAATCCTGTACTGTAAGGGAAGGTCACGTCACCCACAGCATCAGGAGAGGCACAAAGCCTTGAACTCAGGCCCAAGCATGCTGGGCTAGCTTAACACACCCACACATTCACCAGCGGGCACGAGACTGGGGGAGAAATTCAGAACTGAGTCACACAGCTCCATTGTGGACACATTAACAGAAAGCAATCTTATTAGCTTTAATTGGATGTGAGTGAATGGCTCCCGATAGTTTCCCATTTCTTTCAGAGTAAGAGCCAAAGTCCTTACAAAGGCCAACGAGTCTATACACGATTTGCCTCTCCTGCACTGTCTATTTCCATACACATACACACACACACACACACACACACACACACGCACAACCAGTCCTGCCTTTGACCTTGCCTTCCACACTCCTCACCAGCTCACTTGACTCCAGTCTCCCTCCCCCCCCCCCCCCCCACCCTTGCAGGACCTTCTGGACTCATTCCCTTGTATCACAAAAGTCAGCCAAGATGTTACCTTCTGGGTAAGGCCCCCTCTATCAGTCTGGGTCCCAGCAGGAAACAGCACAATCAAATTAGGAAAACTGGAGGAGACTTCAGTAAGAGCCTAGAAACAAAGGTATGGTCAGGGAATAAAGAGATTACAAGAGAGACTTCGTAATAGGGGGGCCCCCCAAATCACCCCTGAGCCTAAAAGGGCAAGGGGAGGAGGAGTTACCAAACAGTGACGAGGCTGTCTACAAAGACTACCTGACCACCTGGGATCATAGATCAAGGAACACAGCCAATCCACAGTGACCCAACAGGAACAGAGCCCAGGAATTAATACCTTAACCTCCCTTGTTCGAATTTCTCCTTCTGGATCTTCTGAAGCAAAGGAAGTTCATGGAGCTCATACAGGTCAGCCTTCCGGGGGACGGCGAAGGGGCACAAAGAAGATGTCTGGCACGTTCACCTTGATCACCCGTAACAGCTTCTGCTGTGTAACAAACCACCCCAGAATCTAGTGACTTAAAATCACAAACGTTTATTTCTTCTCAGAGTCTTGTAGGTCGCCCAGGCAGTTCTTGTGATAGAGGCTGGCTTTGCCGGTCCCTCCTGAAACTACTTCTATATCTACAGTCAACTGGCAGCTTGGCTGGTCTAGGATGGCCTCATTCACGTGCCTGGTGGTTTGTTCAATGTCACCGGGGGCAGTAGAGATGATGTGGCCAGGTATTTCTACTGACTGTCACCAATCACTTTTCTTACTCATCAGACATTATTGTTAGATTAGGCAGTTAGGTTCTCATAGGATACCTGGAGGCCCACAGAGAGGAAGTCCTGGCCAGCTATTGAAAAAAGTCAGAGACCTGTTCTGGGAGCCCTCCACAAGAAGCCAGATCAAACTAGACAGGCCCAAGATGACTGACAAAGTAGGCCAGAAACCTGACCAAACGAGGAAGAAAAGGCACACAACGCTTCCAAGAAATACCCACCCCAAGTAATTAATATTCCACCCCCTTGTTAACAACTGTCAATAAAAGATAGAAACCCAAACCCCAGGGCACAGCACAAACTCACCCACAGTCAGGCTGCACACGCTCCATGGCTCCTTCTCTCTCCTTCTTTCTCATATTCTCTTTCTCCCTCACCCCTTTCCCCCTCCTTCTCTGCCTCCCTTTCTCTCACCCACCCACTTTCACATATCCAGAGAATACTTTCACTTAAATTTTCCCACTTGTGTCGCTTGTCCCCTATGTTGTGTGTCTGCCCTTGAATTCCTTCTTGTGACGAGATCAAGAACCTTTGGTGACACCTTTGGGGTGGGCTGGGTTGAGGCCTCAGGACCCAGGCTCTCCCCGATTCACCTGGCAAAACTATCAAATCCTTGCTAATATCAAGACACATTATTTCAATGGAATTCCCATGTTAAAACAATCCCAATTTTTATTTGATTCAGTAATGTTCCCGGCCCCAGGGGATAGAACATGATTGATCAAAACCAGAGGTCAACAAATTTTTTTTTCTATAATGAGCCAGAAAGTAAATATCTTAGATTCGTGAGGCAAGAGGCAAAATTAAAGACATTGCATAGAAACTTGAGTAACAAGAAAGAAAAACAATTTCAACAAAATTCTTATGAAATCTAAAATATAATAATTGAGCGCAATAATTCCTCTTTAAGTTTATTTATTCTGAGAGAGAAAGAGATCAGAGGGAGGGGCAGAGAGAGAGGAGAGAGGGAATCCCAAGCAGACTCTACGCTCAACACAGAGACCTGGGGCTCGATCCCGTAAAGGTGAGATCACAACCTGACCTGATATCAAGAGTCTGACGCTCAACTAACTGAGCCACCCAGGCGTCCCTGAGTACAATCATTTCTCATACAGGTCTACTAACGACAAGAACAGAATTCTTTGCTAGGGGATAATAGTTCATTTAACTGGAGTTCAGAGTTAATACTCTATCATCAAAATCAATTGCACACATTCATCCATTAAGGCTCATCTATGAGATATTATGCATTTCATCTTTGAGAATGTCATTTCACACAGATGCGTATGGCCAAATACTTACATCAACCTATGAGAGTATGATTTTACTTGCGCATATTTATCACTTGGAAGTAATTTACAAAATCCTATTAGACCCTTCTCTTGATATTTGCCGATTACCATGTCATTATAGTGCAGATTAATCACCTCCAACTGAAGACCCTCAACTGCAAAGGTAAATGGATTTTGAAATATGGAAAATTCCCCTTTGCATTGAGATCCAAAAATGCTTTTGGAACCACAGTTGGAGCTTACAGAATACATCCTCTGCAAATTTTTGTGGAAATGGAGATCCTGATTTAAAAAAAAAACAAAACTTTGGGGCGCCTGGGTGGCTCAGTCGGTTGAGCGTCCGATTCGGCTCAGGTCATGATCTCACGGTTCCTGAGTTCGAGCCCCACATCGGGCTCTGTGCTGCTAGCTCAGAGCCTGGAGCCTGCTTTGGATTCTGTGTCTCCCTCCCTCTGCCCCTCCCCTGCTCATAACCTGTCTCTCTCTCTCTGTCAAAAATAAATAAATGTTAAAAAAAAATTTTAAAAACTTTGACAGCACAGGAAGTATATTAAACAGCTTGACATTACTTGTGTTTCAAACAACATTAATTGTTGTTAAAATGACTTAGCACAGTATAACTTTTACATAAAAGTACTGTTTGCCTTGTCATTTTATATATATTTTTAATTTTTTTTAATGTTTAGTTTTGAAGGAGAGAGAGACAGAGCACGAGTCGGGGAGGGGAAGAGAGAGAGAGGAAGACACAGAATCCGAAGCAGGCTCCAGGCTCTGAGCTGTCAGCACAGAGCCCGTCGCGGGGCTTGAACTCACAAGTCTTGAGATCATGACCTGAGCCCAAGTCGGACGCTTAACTGACTGAGCCACCCAGGCTCCCTGCCTTGTAATTTCATGTTGAGAAACATGATCAAGTCCACAGCTAAAGCTAAATTTTCAAAGCCATTCAGTGTTCAATAAAAGTGATTGAAGGAAGTTCTCATTCCAAAAAATTTCGGGCTCCAGACTGAGTTCAAAAACCACAATAAAACTTTACCCCTGCTAAGCCATCAAACTGCTTGTGGGTTCAGGTAAGTCAAGATATTCAGCTTCTGTTTTTGACAACAGTTCATGGGACTGATGATCGTTCCTTCCATCAGAGTACATGAAGTTCACCTGGGAGGCGACTGGTTCAAAAGCAGAAAAATTCAAAAGCTTTCTGCCAATTACCCACTGAGGAACAGCACAATGATAAACTATAGGCTTTAAATACCTACATTTTCACAAGCATTATATATTTGTTCAAATAAGCCTTTTTTGCTCTCTCTCTATATATATTCTTTTTAAGTTTATTTATTTATTTTGAGAGAGAGAGACTGCAGAGGGGCAGAGAGAGAGGGAGAGACAGAGAATCCCAAGCAGGCTTCGCACCGGCAGCATGGAGCCTGGCTCGGGTTTTGAACACACAGACCTTCAGATCATGACCCGAGCCAAAACCAAGAATCAAATGCCTAACCTACTGAGCCGCCCAGGCGCCCCCACATGTATTTTTATCACCATCCATTGTAAATCATCTTAACAGATTCCGCTTCGGCTTGTACCGAATTAAAGTTTTCTCAATTTCTTTGAAAACATACTCACCTAGAGTTGTTTCATGCAGAAAATTCATACAGGTCACTTCTTCTGTCGCTTGAAACTTGGTATTGACTCCTTGAATAAATAACAACTGATCAGTGCTAGGAACGTCTGTCGGTTCATCAAAAGCTAAGGAAAACCACTCAAAACCATTTACTTTGTTTTTTAATTAACGATTGATGGTGCCCCCAGTGTCCTCGACTGTTTAAGCAACTGTGTTCACTGAAAGGCTAATGGTCTTAAACAAGAATATTTTCCGCAGAAACATGTCTTTAGCTGCGGCAATCAAACATGATTTAATTAACTCGCCATCAGTACCCAGCTTTCCTGGCTCGATTAACAGATGAATTACTAGAAACGTACTTTGGTTGCACTTTTTCCATTGTGGTATATATTTTAAGTTTATTTATGTACTTGGGGAGAGAGAGATACAGAGAGAGAGCACAAGCGGGGGAGGGGCAGAGAGAGAGAGAGAGAGAGAAGGTAAGAGACAATTCCAAGCAGGCTCTGCACTCGAACCCACGAACCATAAGATCATGACCTGAGCCGAAACCGGGAGTACGACACTTAACCGGCGGAGCCACCCAGGTGCCCCTCATTTTTATCTTTGTAAAGAAATTCTGCTGATGAAATACTGCATCTTAAAATACACTTTTCTTACCCTTGCTTTCCTAGGAGTTTGGAATAGTGTGAGAATCCTGGGAATGTTAATGTATATTATAACCACAGGTACAATGCACACTTTGCCATCTAGTTTGGTAACAGAGCGACCCACACTCCATTGTGCCTTCAAAGCGTGAGGTGAAAGGAGAGTGGTGTCACCAAAATGTCAACGCAGGCGACCCCAGCTTCTGTTCCCCCACAAAAATCAACAATTAGCTATCCATTAACAAAAACAGTTCCAGGAGAGCTCTGACATCCACTTAAGAAACGTCAGCCCCACAGCAGAGCAAAACACCCAAGAATAACTGCGCAAGAGGGAAGACAGCTCGGCTGTGCCTGCCTCGTCCCATCCCCCAAGCTGCCACTGCTCCCTGCCGAGAGGGAATTTCCCAATTAGGAAGCGCTCCCCTCACCAGGAAAGGAAGAGCAGAGTGAGCCAGCAGCTTTCTCAGCCTTTTGGGACAGGGCACAAATGTCCTACTTCGGTTTCACTCAACCCAGCCCACAAAGCTGAGACATGCAGAGATGGCTGGGGACAAAGAAGAAAAGCAGGGGCCAGCCGCAGCAGCCGCTCAGCTGAAGCAACTGCAGTTCAAAGTGACCTGCTTTGCAGACAAACTCAGCAGATTCCAGTACTGAACAATCCAGCAGCCACCGCAGCGTCATCAGAGCCCTGCAGATTTCACCTTGATTTCGCCCCAGAGGTATTCATGTTCACTGACGCCAGTCGCCTGAGTCCCTCCCTGCTCCCTTCCCCACCCCCCATGCCCTCCAGAGCCAGGGAACTGCGCTGATGCCTGTCACCAGACTCCAGACACCACCCCCCACCAGGGGAAGACTGTGCAGCCACAGAAGAGCATACCGATATGGCCAGGGCCCCCCCCCCAGCTGCCAGTGATTCCACGCTTGGCCCCGGACCCTTGCTGCCTCCCTGGCCCCGCACCTGCACTTGTATTTGTAACTCGCCTTTGCCACTGCGTGGGCACCTACAGCTGACCCTGGCAGTCAAGTGGGTGCACACCCTAGGCTCCAGCCACCACTGCTGCCTGTCCTGGTCACTAGAGACACAATATACCAAAACATATGAGATATAACAAAAGCATGTCCAAGAGGGAAGTTGATAGCAAATGTCTACATCAAGAAAAAAAGGAAGGGTGTGCCTGGCTGGCCTCAGTCAGTAGGGCTGGGGGACTCTTGATCTCAGGGTTGTGGGTTCAAGCCCCACCTTGGGTGCAGAGATTAGTTAAAAATAAAATCTTCAAAAAAAAGAAAGATGCCAAATAAACAATTTTATACCTCAAAGAACAAGAATAAACTCAGCCCAAAATTAACAGAAGGAAGGAAATAAAGATCAGAGCAGAAATTAAGGAAAACAACAACAAAAACAAGAAGAAAAGTAATTTAAAAGATTAATGAAATTAAGAACTGATTTTTAAGGAGCACCTGGCTGGCTCAGTCAGTGGAGCATGGGACTCTTTTTTTTTTTTTTTTTAATGTCTTGTAGTCTTTTATCTTGAAAGTATACATACACTTATAAATATATGCACATCTATTTTTAAAGTCAAATAGAATTGGGGCGTCTGGGTGGCTCAGTTGGTTGAGCATCTGACTTCGGCCCAAGTCATGATCTCACGGTCTGTGAGTTCAAGCCCCACGTAGGGCTCTGTGCTGACAGCTCAGAGTCTGGAGCCTGCTTCAGATTCTGTGTTTCCCTCTCTCTCTGCCTCTCCCCACTCATGCTCTGTCTCTCTCTCTCTCTCTCTCTTTCAAATATAAATAAACATAAAAAAAAAAATTTAAAGTCAAATAGAATAACATTAAATGTAGTTTTTTCAGTTTTATATTTTTTGTTTTTTTAGTGTTTATTTTGAGAGAGAGAGAAAGAGAGAGCACAGGCAAGGGAAGGGGCAGAAAGAGAGAGGGAGAGAGAGAATCCCAAGCAGGCCCTGCACTGTCAGCTCAGAACCCAATGCAGGGCTCGAACTCACAAAAGTGAGATAATGACCTGAGTCGAAGTCGAGTTGGATGCTTAACTGACTGAGCCATCCAGGTGTCTCCAGTTTTATATTTTAAAGTAATTTCAGACTAACAAAAAGTTTTGGAGCATGGGACTCTTAATCTCAGGGTTATGAGTTCAAGCCCCACACTGAGTGTGAAGTCTACTTAACATTAAAGGAAAAAAATTTAAGAATTGATTTTTTAAAATGATTTAAAAAATTGACAAATATTTAGCTAGACTAGGAAAAAAAGAAGACTCAAAGAAATAAGATCAGAAATAAAAGAGAAGACATTACAATCTATACCACAGATTTACAAGAGACTGTAAGAGACTACTATGGCAATTATGTACCAACAAATTGGATCACCTAAATGAACAGAAAAATTCCCCAAATTCCTAAAATTCCTAAAATGATTCAAGAATGAATCATTAAGACATACAAGACCTGAACAAGCCAATAATAATGAGTAAGGAGGCTGAATCAATGATCAAAAACCTTCTGGAGCCAACCTCCTGGGTGGCTCAGTTGGTTAAGTGTCCAACTCTTGATTTCAGCTCAGGTCATGATTTCACCATTCATGGGATTGAGCCCCACATCAGGCTCTGCACTGACAGCATGGAGCCTGCTTGGCATTTTCTCTCTCCCTGTCTGTCCCTACCCCACTTGCACACAAACACTGTTTCACTCTCTCTAAATATAAAGTAAGTAAATGGGGTTTTTTTTTTTAATTTTTTTAATGTTTATTACTGAGAGACAGAGAGAGAGAGAGACAGAGCATGAGCATGGGAGGGGCAGAGACAGGAGGAGACACAGAATCTGAAGCAGGCTCCAGGTGCTGAGCTGTCAGCACAGAGCCCGATGCGGGGCTCGAACTCACAGACTGCGAGATCATGACCTGAGCCAAAGTCGGACGCTCAACAGACTGAGCCACCCAGGTGCCCCAATAAGTAAATATTTTTTAAAACAAAATTATAGTAATGGTAAAAAAACGTCTCAAAAAAGAAAAGCCCAGGACCACTGGTTTCACTGATGAATTCTACCAAACATTTAAACTAAAATTAACGACATTTTTTTCTCAAACTCTTTCCAAAATTTAAAAAATGAGGAACACTAACAAACTAATTTTATGAGGCCAGCATTACCATGAAAACAAAACCAAATAAAGATGCTACAAGAAAACTATAGACTAATATCCCCGATAAATATAAATGCAAAACTTCTCAACAAAATATTACAAAACTGAATTCAACCGCACATTAAAAGAATTTTACACCATGATCAAGCTGGATTTATCCTTGAGACGCAAGGATGGCTCAATGTATGCAAATCAATGAATGTAATATGGCACAGTAATAGAATGAATGATAAAAGTCGTTTAATCAGCTCAACAAATGCAGAAAAAGCATTCGACAAAATACAACAACGTTTTCATTTGACAAAAAACAACAATCTTTCATGATAAAAATGCTCAACAATTTGAATATAGAAGGAACATACCTCAATATAATAAAAGCCATGTGTGACAAGCTCAGAGAAATGTTGGAAGCTTTGCCTACAAGATCAGAAGTAAGACAGAGGTGCCCGCTCTCACTCTATTCAACACAATACCAGGAATCATACTCAGAGCAATGAGGCAAGAAAAAGAAAGGCATCCAAATCATAAAGAAAGAAGAAAAACTGTCTCTGCAGATGATGTGATCTTATATACAAAAAATTCCAATGTTTCTACCAATAAACCATTAAAACTAATCAATGAATTCAGTGAATTTACAGGATATAAAGTCAACATATGAACATAGGAGTCTGTGGTATTTCCTCGTAGCGGACTGAAACAGACAAAGACACAGGGGCAGGGGCACCTGGGTGGTGCAGTCTGTTGAGCGTCCAACTCTTGATTTTGGCTCAGGTCATGATCTTGGGGTTGTGAGATTGAGCCCTATGTCTGGCTCTGCCCTGGCCTGCTTGAGATGCTCTCTCTCCCCGTCCTTCTGCCTCCCCTGCAAACAAACAACCAAATACATAAATAAATAAAATTCTAAAAAATGAGGACATTTTTAGGCAGAGTCAGGGATAGTGGTGCTTGTGATTTATGTAGCATAATACTCCCATCATGGTCCACATCACACTTTGCACATGATGTCACCACACATGAGTTCGAAAGACACGTGTGCAGTCAGCTCTCTGGAGCCCATGCGAGGCAGGTGCCGCACCCTATAGCGCTAACTATGGTTTAGGGGTCTGTGTACGTTGTTATTTTTGAGGGCGGGGGGAGGACAGGCACATCGCATCTTCAAGGGTTGGCTGTACTGGGGAGCAATGGAGGAAATTCTTTGCTCCCTTCCTTCCCTGTGGGGAACCCATCTATTCACTCCGGCATCTAACTTGTCTTTCTTCTCTCTGCTTTTTTTCTTTTCTTTCTTTTCTTCCCCTCCGCCTCTTCTATATCTCATTACATGTTGCCGCACTGAACTACTTCTGTAAGAGAATGGTGCTTCTCTTACAAAGAGGGCTGATAGGTGGTCAGTTGAACAGTCACCCTACCCATGAATTCAGAGATTTGCTCTCCTGCTGTGCACGCGGAGGTGCTCAGAGACTGTTGGGTCTACCTAAGGGGAGGCTCATCCGGCTGCTTCCAGACCTGGAGCACATTTAAAAAAAAATTTTTTTTAATGTTTACTTATTTATTTTTGAAAGAGAGAAAGCATAAGCAGGGGAGGGGCAGAGAGAGAGGGAGAGAGAATCGGAAGCAGGCTCCAGGCTCTGAGCTGTCAGCACAGAGCCCGACACGAGGCTCAAACCCACAAATCGTGAGATCATGACCTGAGCCAAAGTCAGGTGCTTAACCAACTGAGCCACCCAGGCGCCCCTGGAGCCATCCTTATAGCCTGGGGATTTTAGAAGACTGGTACAGATCTTCCATATAATGATGGGACAAGTGAGGATTTGCTTTCACCAATATTAAAGTGTATTTCATTCTTTATAATTAAAAAAAAATTCTTAATGTTTATTTATTTTTGAGGGAGAGAGAGAGAGAGAGAGAAACAGAGTATGAGCTGGAGAGGGGCAGAGAGAAGAGGGAGACACAGAATCAGAAACAGGCTCCAGGTTCTGAGCTGTTAGCTAAGAGCCCAACGCAGGGCTCGAACTCATAGACCGCAAGATCATGACCTGAGCTGAAGTTAGACACTTAACCAACTAAGCCACCCAGGTGCCCCAAGTATATTTCATTCTTAACGGCTCTTTCCTCTTTAAGACTTATCTTCCTTGAAATTTGTCACCAAGAATTCAGATGTGTGGCTTTTTGTATCTATCTAATTTGTCCTCATGTGTATTTTAAGATAAGACTAGGGTTCTAATTGGCCTGACACCTTTGTAAGGTTGTTTAGTGTCCATGATACAATGTATCATATATATTATAACCATGATATAATAATTTCATTGCCCTCTAGCAGAAGCTCAGAAAAGTACTGAAAAATAAGTTTGACAATATATCTGCCTAAAAAAAAAAGAAAAGAAAAGAAAAAAAGAAAGAAAATATATTTACCTAAGGAGGGAATGCCCTTTATATAATCAGAATCCCTTGTTAGTTAGTATTTACTAGTTGGGATTTCTAAGGTTTTGAATAATAATTATTTTCTGTTATCAAGTTACTAAAGTTGCTAGAGTTATGATTTTATTAATACCAGAAGACAATCCCAAAACCAATCAATCATTCCAGAGTGCCTACTATGGGCACAGGGGTTAAAAGCTCAGACTTTGGGATCAGAGAAATATTGGTGCCAATCTCAGAGGCTAACCAACTATGAGACCTTGGGCAAATTGCTCTAACTCTCTAAGTGTCATTGTCCTTATCTGTAAAATAGGAATTATAATATTATCTCATGAGGTTGCTTAAAGATTAAATGAGATCATTCATATAAAACCCTTAGCCAGGGGCACCTGGGTGGCTCAGTCAGTTGAGCAGTTGAGCAATTGAGTGTCCAACTCTTGATTTCAGCTCAGGTCATGATCCCAGGGTCATAGAATCAAGTCCCAAGTTGGGCTCCATGCTGAGTGTGGAGCCTGCTTGGAATTTCTCTCTCTCTCTCTCTCTCTCCCTCTCTCTCTTTCTGTCTCCCTCTCCCCCCCCCCCCAACTCTGTCTCTAAAATAAATAAAATGGAAAAAAAACAACCTTAGCCAGCTTCCAAATTTTATATGTCCGTCCATTTCACCACCAAATGTAAACACTTACTATGTACCCGGCCTTGGGTCCATCATAAGAGTTAACTAAACACTGGTTATTATTGTTGCTGTTAAGCTCTCCCTATGTGTTTAAAATTATTTTTTTTACTTTTTTAAATGTTTACTTATTTTAAAGAGAGAGAGATACACAGTACGAGTGGAGGAGGGACAGAGAGAGGGAGACACAGAATCTGAAGCAGGCTCCAGGCTCCGAGCCATCAGCACAGAGCCTGATGCAGGGCTTGAACCCATGAACTGTGAGATCATGACCTGAGCCGAAGTCGGACACTTAACCAACTGAGCCACCCAGGCACCCCTCTGCCTATGTGTTTAATACACACCATAGGTTGATAAGGTACATAAGAAACCCATGATGCCAATCATAGGGTTTGCAAGATTTTAAAATGACTTTTAACTTTATTTTCTAACACTTTTACAGCTCTCCACAATTCCTTAAAGATCAACTATTTCATTTGAAAATATCCCAGAACCAGAGCATATGACCTGTGTAGTCACAGAGAACCTCACTCTCAGGAAGTCCTTGTGTTTAGTTTAATGCTCTGCTCTTGCTTTCTTGAAATTCTCAAGAATTTGTCAAGGGGGCTCTTCCTTTGTATTTGTTTTTTTTCACCGGGCCTTAAAAATTATGTAGCCAGTGCTGCCCAGGATATAATGTTTCTGGGCCCTAGAATCCAGAATTCATTTAGAACAACTAAGTATTCTCCAGCTACTTCTCAGGCTCGGTTCCCTTTGCTATTTTGGTCTTTGTTGCTTTGATTATAAGGAACAGAATCTGCTAAAACCAGCTCAGTTAAAGGAAGGGTTAATGTAAGGAATTAGCTATCAAAATTTAAGGAGGCTCTTGCACTCAGGTGTTCATTCTGCCCTTGTATGAACCTGAGAGCGAATGCCTCCCTAAATATTGGACCCTAAAGGCCCTGCTTGCCTTACCCTAGTTTGGCCCTGCTGTGGTCCTTGATGGAGCACAAGACCCAAGAAAGAAGATACCAGGGAATTAATAAATATCCAAGAGCAGGGAATCAAAAATTCTCTCTTTTGGGGCACCTGGGTGGCTCAGTCGGTTAAGTGTCCGACTTTGGCTCAAGTCATGATCTCGTGGCTGGTTCATGAGTTCGAGCCCCGCATCTGGCTCTCTGCTGTCAGCTCAGAACCTGGAGCCTGTTTTGGATTCTGTGTCTCCCTCTCTCTCTACCCCTCCCCTGCTCTGCCTCTGTCTCTGTCTCTGTCCCTCTCTCTCAAAAATAAATAGAAACATTAAAACAAATTTTTTTTAAGTCTCTTTCATCCTCCGATCTCCAACAGGACTTCTCATTGGCTGAGTCCAAATGGAAATTAAAAAGTAAGGAATCCTTTTTGACGCACCCCAAAGAGGTCAACCCAGCCCAACTGGGAGACCAAGAAAGGCAAACAGAGACAACCCAGCACAGGCTGGGAACAGAACAGACAGACGGTAAAATTTATCTAGTGTCATTACCACTACTTACGCTATGTATTTTAGTCCAGTCCAGAAACACGAAATTACTTTTGAGCCTTGTTACTTCATTCCTATTCACAAAAACAAAACAGAACAGAACAAAACTTTTTTATTTATTTATTTTTTTTTTAAAGGTTTGTCCAGATGAGTCAGGATTCAACCTCCTGACAAGGCTAATACTCAGCGTAGGCCAGCTTGTATGTGGAAGGTGACCTCCTCAGAGACAGCCATTTAACTGGCTTCTGACAGCTTCAATTATGACTAATGGATCTATTCACTGGCCATCATGCCCTGTAATCACACCAGTTAGGATTTTTACAACCTTTATAGCCTACCCTAATATCTCTCCTTTTCCTCCCTCCGTATTTTTTAAATATAGATGTTGCTTTATGTCAGAACATAAAAAATAGAAATATGAAAGCAATAGTTAGCTGTTAG
Organism: Acinonyx jubatus; assembly: GCF_027475565.1. Lineage (NCBI taxonomy): Eukaryota > Metazoa > Chordata > Mammalia > Carnivora > Felidae > Acinonyx > Acinonyx jubatus. The sequence continues at coordinate 48,535,208 of NC_069391.1, forward strand.
TAATTACGTGTCACCAGGAGTATTTTCTTGCACAGCATAATAATGCTAGCAGATAATGCAATTTTGTTTGTATCCATGCACATTTATAAAATGTTTCCTTTTGGTTCACATTTCCATCTGAATGGGTTGAGCGGATGCCCTGCGCCTGGCTTCTCTTTTTTTGTATCTAGTTGTTAAAATGAAGTCATCAAAGTAAATTAAAAAAAATAAAAGTAACAAATATGAGGGGAAAAAATAAATAAAATAAAATGAAGTCGTCAAAGGTCAGATAATTCTGGGATTATTTTTTTCTTCTCATGATTACATGCTTTAATATTCAGTAATGAAGTCTGAAATAGAAGAAAACAAAGGGAACTTTGTCATTACAATTAACGTTTAATTCTAAAAAAATTCTAAAGATAGGCACAAATAAAAATGGATTTCTTCTCTACTACGCTAAGTAAGGAAGTGGATTTATTTACATAAAATACACAATTAAGTTCCATTTCACTCTGAAATTGGAGAGACTTGTCTCTCCCAGGAAGAGTTACAGAAGGAAAGGTACACTCCCTCTTTCCTATCTAAATCCGCTTAAACCTTTTTAGTGGCATCTATAAGCAACTGAAAAATATTTACAATGTAGCCCCACTACTGTTGTCTATATCAGAACGATGTTTTTAATAAATACAATTAAGAAAGAACTCTTTTTTTTATTAGGAAGATGGGTAGTCTGGTTTTTATTCTGGTGTGATTGCTATTGTTGTTTGGGGGGGGGGGGGTTGATTTATTTATTCTTTGGAAGTCCAAGGTTTTCCTCACGTAGGTTTTCCACCGCCGGACTCTGAAGAAGTACTTTCTATCACAACAGTGACCATGTGCAAAAGGTCTTCGGTTGTCAGTTGTAAAGCACCTAAAACATACTCAGAATTTCTGTAGTGGTTTCCTAGGTGATTCCTTTTTGTCCTCACCGGGATGTTCCTGGATCTCAGGCTAACATCGTGGAATTAGAATGAAAGATTCCATTGTCAGGGAAGTGGCCAAAGGGTGAGATTAATTTTGATGGGGCTAAGACACAGAAGATGAGCCATTTATTGGGTGCTTTTTCTTTTACCAATTTAAATTCTCAATTATAAAATTATATAGCACACATTTAGTTTCTCCCTTCTGGGTTAATAAATATGGAGACCATTCTTTAACCGTAAGCGCCGATCCATGAGAATTACGTAAAACAATTGCAATCTCAAGTGAACAAGTGAATCACTTTTGGATATAGCACGTGTCCATTTCACATAAACATGTTTTGGGGGACTATACAGGGTGGACAAAGAAAGAGAAACTGATCAGTTGTAGATTAAGTGGATTTAGATGTAATTATTAGTGGCTGCAGAGAACCGTGCTGGAAACATCTACCACATTTGCCTAAATATAAAGCGACCTCACATTTAAATCAACGCCCTATTTTCTTAATGAGAAGATGCAAAAGTAGTGGTGGGGCGGGGGGCACAGGGGTGCGGCAGCACCTGGCTTCAAGGGTCCCAAACAGACTGGGTTAGGCCACTTGCCACCGACAAAATCCAAAGACAGAGCGGTGGGGACACAAGAAAGGAATTTATATCAGCGAGGCAACACCTGGAAGACAGCCTCTCAAAGGCTGTCTCCAAAGTGCTGAAAATACTTCCAAGTTCACGTAAAGAAAATGTGGGACAAAGGTCTGTGGGAACAGGCAGGTTGGTGGGTACCTGCGTGTGAGCAGGAAACATCTTTAAGTTGATGTCTCCGTCTTGTCTTGGAGTTCTTGGCGGGCAGGGGCTTGATGACCCAGGGAAGTCCTTATTGGTTGAGGGGGTAATTTCGGTTCCCATCGGGGATGCTTTGCCCCCAGGGTCTTTTGCCTGAGTTTAGAGATAAACTGGAAAGATAATAAAAATTAGAAAGTTTGAGGTCAAAATGGAGGTAAGTCCTTTTTCAGGGGAATATTTTTTTTTTTGTTTTTTGTTTTGCCAACTGGAATACGTACTATTTTAGAAACATTGATGAAATAGTCAAAAAATTTAAATTTTTACACACACATATTTACAATATGATATCTGATGTTATTTTATTTATATATATTCATATATAAGTTCATTACAATTTTATTCAAATTCTTCACGGGTATCTCCCACATTGGTATTTTATCTCTTTTTAAAGATTTTATTTATGTTTTATTTATTTCACCTATTATTAATATTTTTTTATTTGAGAGAGAAAGAGAACACAAGCAGGGGAGAAGCAGAAGGGGGGGGGGGGTAGAGAATCTCAAGTAGGCTCCATAGTGAGTGTGGAGCCCAACACAGGGCTAGATCCCATGACCCTGGGATCATGACCTGAGCTGAAATCAAGAGTCTGATGCTCAACCAACTGAGTCACCCAGGCACTCCTAGATTTTATTTACTTTTTAAAAGTAGTCTTTACACCTAATGTGAAGCTTGAACTCACAACCCTGAGACCAAGAGTTGCACATGCTATCAACTGAACCAGCCAGGTACCCCTCCAACATCCGTATTTTTGTCATCCTAGAACAACATTTTAAATCATAATAATTTTCTAGCACAGTATCTTTACTTTCATCTAAGTTGCTTAAGACTAAGAATTTACTCAATCTGTATATGAGCTCCAACTGGAAATTTTATTCTAACCCATCAGTACTTAAGTAAGATTAAGCCAGTTATTTGTATTCAAACCATATGTAATATTCATGACCTCACCAGATAACCACTTAATAGCTTAATAACACAGGTAAATAATTTAAACAGTCACATAGTAAGTAGTACAGGATTTTGAACAACAACAAAAATAGTAGTCTTATGATCTAACTTTCCTTACCTCTGATTCCAGATCTCTAGTGGCCACCATGTTCAAGTCTGTTAGGTTTTTTCCTCCTAGTATTTATCTTCCAAGTCCTAAATAGGTTATACTAGTATTTCCCGATTTTCCAAAAAAACATTTTAGATAATATCTGTGGACTTCTTACTTTGAAAGATGAGGATTAATCTCATATATTAATCTCCTCCTGCAAACTCTCTCCCTCTCTCTCTCTCTCTCTCTGTGTCTCTATCTTTTCAATGTCATTATATTCCAATTTGGAGTTAAATCAATATTCAGTATTTATATTATTCCATTTTTATTACATTATTTACAACTGAATCTATATATAATATACCTTGTGTACTATAACAACATTTTCATTATTATGCAATTTCTAAATTTTTCCTGGCACTAATGATTGCTCATTTATTTTCATTTGCTCACCTTTCTATGTATCTATTACAAATTCATCCTCAAGCTGTCAAAGAAAATTGTAAATCTTTGTTTAGTATCTCCAAACACATCAGGTAATCTATGTTTCATTTTTATAGGGACAAATCCCTCCTGAATCTCTTTGTCTTCCTGATTGGTCTCTATCTGTGCTATACAGTGTCCTCCTGAGACCTACTGCCATTACCTATCATTATCATCACCACCACCACCACCATCATCATCATCAAAATTCCCTTTACTTGTTTCTTCTGGTGGATCATCTTTTTTCTTGTTCCCACAACTTTCTCAGCTTACATTCTCACTAGCTTCCTAAGAATGAAAGGTGGGGAGTAAATTTTTTGAGATCTTGCATTCTGAACATATTACATATTCTTTTCTTATATTGACTGATAGTTTAGCTAGGTATAGAAAGTTTGGGGTCTACATATAGGCTGATCAATTTCTGCTTCTGTATTTTCATTAAAAAAAATTTTTTTAAATGTTTATTTGAGAGACTGAGTGTGAGTGGGGGAGGGGCAGAGGAAGATGGAGACACAGAATCCAAAGCAGGCTCTAGGCTCTGAACTTCCAGCACAGAGCCTGACAAGGGGCTGGAACCCGTAAACTGCAAGATCATGACCTGAGCCAAAGTTGGCCACTTAACCAACTGAGCCACCCAGGCGCCCCCTCCCTGTATTTTCATTTTTAAAAAGGAGAGTCTTCTTTAAAAAGAAGAGTCTTTTTTATTCTTTCAATATTTTTATAATATCCTATTAATATTTTATGAATACAGTACTTTATCTCTCTGAAATGTTTCTTTTTTGCATAATTGCTTTTGTTTTATCATTCTCCCTAACTGTCTCTGTTTTCTCAGTTATTTATTTTCTTCTGTTTTTGTTTGTTCCAATGTAGAACTGCCTCTAACTTCTGAATAATTCTGGAGTTTTCTGTCTTTGGGGAGGTTTCCTTCTTTTTTGTCTTATCCACTTAAGTATCAGCTTTCTCAGTTTCATTCTGTTATGTCAAATACTATTCACCCATTTTTAAGCTCTCAAAATGTTAGTGATATCTCTGATCTGTTGTCTTCACCTCTTTCGTTCCTTGTCCTTATGGTTTTATACCATTTTATTCCTTTACTACCATTTTCCATTGGTGTTTTCTGGAAGTGGCAGAGAGAAATTCATGTCTTTGCTCCATCAAATTTAGTTGGGAACCTGTATTTCTTTTTAAGGGGATCTTAAAATAAAGCCTGCTTCAGGGGTACCTGGGTAGCTCAGTCAGTTGAACGTTGGACTTCAGCTCAGGTCATGATCTTACAGTTTGTGAGTTCAAGCCCCATGTCAGGCTTGCTGCTATCAGCACAGAGCCCACTTCATATCCTCTATCTCCTCTCTTTGTCCCTCCCCAACTTGCACTCTCTCAAAAATTAATAAAACTTTTTTTTTTTTAGTCTGTTTTAATGACAAACAGTGCTTTCAGTTTGAGGTCATACCCTCCCTTACCAGGAATAATGACTATAGTTAACCTAGTTAAGTTTCTTAGTCTTCTTGTTCCCCCCTCTTTTTTAAGTTTATTCTATTACTGACTTCTTTAAGCATCACAAACTAGCATTTACTGAAGTCACATCAAACCAAGGGCTCTTCAAAAAATGTGCTTTGTAACTCAAGTAACATGATTGAGGAATTAATTACATAATACGAGAAACTTTATAAAAATTTAAATATAGAACAATTCCTTTTAATCCGAAAGAGAATTTGGGGGACAAAATTTCATTTTATTGGTGGCATCTATTTAATTTTAAAATAATATATTTCAATTGTATTCTAGATAATGACAGATTAAGACCTGGGAAAAGCAAATGTAAAAGAGATTTGTTTCCTTCCAGAACCACTATTTCTTTCTCCTGCTTCAGCTTGTATTTTCACACTTTTTACCAGCATACTAACTCATTTTCTTTCTTTTACTCTCATATTTATGGAACCAATCAATTGTATACACATAACATAAACATATACACACTTATTTGATCTTCTCCTGACACAACATAGAGCACAATTCTGAGGAAGTACCTTGACTATACCACTCCCCTTACATTCTCCAATTAGATAAAGAGACAACTTAGTTGATTCTACATTACCAAAAGATACAGGAACACCTGGGGGGCTCAGTTGCTTAAGCATCCGACTTCAGCTCAGGTCATGATCCTGTGGTTCGTGAGTTTGAGCCCCCCATTGGGCTCTGTGCTGACTGCTCAGATGCTGGAACCTGCTTCAGATTGTGTCTCCCTTTCTCCTTGCCCTTCCTCTGCTCATACTCTGTTTCTGTCTCTCTCTCTCTCAAAACTAGACATTAAAAAAAAAATTTTAAAAAGATACAGAATTGGGCTCTGTTGATTTGAACCAATGTGAGTCAGTGCAATATTAAAAAAAGATTTTTTTTACATTTATTTATTTTTGAGAGACAGAGAGAGACAGAGCACAAGTGGGGGAGGGGCAGAGAGAGAAGGAGACACAGAATCCGAAGCAGGCTCCAGGCTCCGAGCTGTCAGCGCAGAGCCCGACGCGGGGCTTGAACTCACAAACCGTGAGATCATGACCTGAGCTGAAGTCGGATGCTTAATGGACTAAGCCACCCAGGCACCCCTGAGTCGGTACAATATTAATCATAACTTCCCAGAAACAAAAACGTAGGTGTGCCTGGGCTCAATCGGTTAACCATCTGATTGTTTATCTTGGCTCAGGTTTATCTCATGGTTTGTGAGATCGAGCCCCAAACTTGAGCTCTGTTCTGACAGCATGGAGCCTGCTTAGGATTCTCTCCTCTCCCTCTCCTTCTGCCCCTCCCCTGCTTGTGCACAAGTGCCTGTGCATGCTCAATCTTAAAATAAACTTTAAAAAAATGTAAAAGTTCGGTGTTTATATTTTTTGCTACCATACTCTCTCATCACTATCATAGTCTTCTATAAGACTGAGAGGAAAACTGTGCAATCATCCTAGGCTCTTAGATCTCTTGGGAATTAATCATACTTAGTCTTCACAAAACTAAGTTTTCTTTCTTCTTTAACAGTCTCTAAGCCAGTAATTCAAGGGATACTATCAGGGTGCCTGGGTGGCTCAGTTGTTAGGGACTGAAACTGTTGATTTCAGACCTGGTCATGATCTCATGGTTTGTGAGATCGAGCCCTGTGTTGGGCTCTGCACTGACAGCCTAGAGCCCGCTTGGGGTTCTCTCTCCTCTCTCTCTGCGCCTCTCTTGCTTGTGCTCTCTCCCTCTCTCAAGATAAATAAACTTTGACATAAATAAAGACGTTAAAAAAAAAAAAACCTTTAATAATCACTATGCCTACCTAATCTAATAGAATACTTCACACTGAGTTAGTCTTCTGGGCCTTATCACTTTCCTTTTGTAATTCACTCAACTAACATTGTCACCAGTTCATACTTCATAAAGCAGAACATGAGTTTTATCATTTCTCTGCTTTAAAAAAACTGCAGTATTCTCTATTGTGTATTGTATCATGTAAAATCTTCTCACCTTGTTATTTTGAAAAATTGCTTTTGGGATGCCTGGCTGTCTCAGTTGGTAGAGCATGAAACTCTTGATCTTGGGGCGGGCGTTTGAGCCCCGTGTTGAGGGCAGACTTTACTTAAACAATAAATAAATAAATAAATAAATAATAAATAAATAAATTACTCCCCCGCCCCCCCCCAAATAGCTTTAGGGGTATCTGGGTGGCTCAGTCAGTTAAGCGTCTGACTTCAGTTCATGATCTCTCAGTTTGTGAGTTCGAGCCCTGCATCGGGCTCTGTACTGACAGCTCAGAGCCTGGAGCCTGCTTCAGACTCTGTGTCTCCCTCTCTCTCTGCCCCTCCCCGGCTCGTGCTCTGTCTCTCTCTCAAAAATGAATAAAAATATTTTTAAAAATTAAAAAGAATAGCTTTAGTAAAGTAGATTTGACATACAATAAACAGTGTATACCTAAAGTGTGCACAACTTAATAAGCTTCAACATATGAACCCACCATCGTGACAAAGATATTATCTTGGTATTTAAAGCTCTATAGTAGGGGCATCTGACTGCCTCACTTGGTAGAGCTTGTGACTCTTGAGGTGTGAGTTCAAGCCCCACATTGGGTGTAGAGATAACTTAAAAATCTTAAATAAAAGAGAAATTAAGCTTCATACTATATAATCTCTTCTTTATGGAATTTGTCTCTCAGTGCCTGTTTATTTGCCTTATTCTTCTTGAATATATTATAAAGTCTTTAGAAAGAGGGAGTATTGCCTGTCTATAGAATGCTCTAAGTGCTTGATAAATGATACCCACTCAAAAAGAGGAACTGTTAGGGTGCCTGGGTGGCTCAGTCAGTTAAGCGTTCGACTTCAGCTCAGGTCATGATCTCATAGTTTGTGAGTTCGAGCCTCGCATCGGGCTCTGTGGTAACAGCTCGGAGCCTGGAGCTGCTTTGGATTCTGTGTCTCCCTCTCTCTCTGCCCCTCCCCAGCTTGCTCTCTCTCTCAAAAATAAGTAAACATTAAAAAAAATTTTTTTTTTAAAGAGTAACTGTTTTTCTCCTGAGACCAATATTGCACTGTATGTTGGCTAACTAAAATGGAAAAAAATAAAAAGAATAACTGTTTTTATGGAGGCCTGATCTTCTGAATCTTTAAATCGAGTCAGCACTAGTTGAACTATTATAACTTTTAACTTCCTTTAGTAAAATAGATATTTCTATGGCCATGGTAGATGTCAGATCACTTGGTAAATATCATATCACAAATCGATATGAATTTAATACTATAAATTCTTTTTTATTTATCTATAGGACCAGAAGTACCAAAGGAACTTTTACTTATTTATTTATTTTAGTTATCTCTCTATACCCAAATGGGTCTTGAACTCATGAACCCAAGATTGCGTGGTCTTCCGAATGAGCCAGCCAGGCGCCCCTAAAAGAACTGTTAGAAAGGAAAACATACTTATGAAGAATTTAAATTACATTTTCTGCAGAATCTTGAGGAGAAAAACAAGGTTTAATATCTTATTTCATTAATAATTAATAATAAAAACAATGATACTATTTTCACTGTTTCAGAAACACTTTGAAATTTATTGTGTCATCTGACCTCATTAAGATAAAGGACAACACAAAATAGGTAACTATGAAATTTTTTTAAGCACATCATCCACAACGGATTTGCTTTGTGACATTAATGAAAATTAGGGAAATTTTTTAAGGAACATCATCCACAACGGATTTTCTTTATGACATTAATGAAAATTAGAAAGATATGTAATTCCTGTATGTTTATTTTCTAGTATGAAGCTTGGGGGGAAATACTATGCAAAGTACATTTTGTAAGGATACTTGAGATGATTTTTCACAGAAAATGTATTTTAGGAAAATAGAAAACACAGAAGGCTGAATGGAAAATTTTTCAGAAAATGCTGATAACTAAAGCAGCCTCAGATTTGAGGTTACACATTGCTCTCCTCAAACCACAAGTTTAGAGGCATTCTGGTGATATTATTCAAACACTGACTGGCCTGTGAGTTCTCTGAACACAGGGACTGAGTCTTAGAATAGTTCCTGACACATAGCATTTAATAATTTTTTTTTTTTATTAAATGATTAGGGACATGATGGATGAGAGATTTCAAACTGAGGGGTCAATTTAGTGTGTATGTCTGTGTGATAAGTAAGGTATACTGTTGGTATATTTCATTAAGTAAAAGAGTTCCTTTTCATTTACTTTCATTTGTAAAGCAGCCATTGTTCTAACAACAACAACAAAAAAACCCTTTTGTTACATGGTCATTTATTTATTTTTTGCTGAGAACAAGATAGATTCTACATGCTAGTAGTATCGCTACTATAAAAGGTTACGTTGAGGATGTTGGGGATGTAACGTACAAGATGGTCACCACAGTTAACAATACTGCATTGCATATTTGAAAGGGGCTAAGAGAGTAGATCCTAAGAGGCCTTATCACAAAAAACCAATTTCCGTAACTATGTATGGGGTCAGATGTTAACTAGACTTATTGCGGTAATCATTTTGTAATATATACAAATATTGATCATGTTGTACACCTGAAACTAATATTAAGTAACATCGGGGGCAGGGAGGTTATGTTGAAATACATTAGACTCAACACAACTGGTTACAAAGAATTTTCTCTGATGTTAATTATTCCTTTATGCGGAAACTTCTTGGCTTTGCTGTTAAGTGTGATTCCTGTTGGAAATAAAATCGTTAGAGTGTTACAAACACGTGTGATTCACAGATAATTATCTCCAAGAGCTGACTATGAGGTGCTCAGGGTGCAAGAGGTTTATAAGGGAGAAACGCCCGTCAAAGGTGGGGGAGGAAGCGGAAATGACCCCAAAGCTAGCCTGACAAAACCTCCACTCAACCTGTCTGGGAACCCAGGAGCTAGAACTGCCCTTCAGAGTTGTTCCTTGTAGGGCTTTGGTTGCCTCTGATTTCATTCTCCTCTGCATCATATTTATTGGATGACTTAGCCTCCCTACCTCTCAGAGAAGACGAAGAACTTCTGGCTCTGCTCTGTCCTCTTCCAGCTGCCATTGTCAGGCTCCCCAGCTGTGCTCTTACTGGCACTCCTCTAGTCCCTTCAAACACATCCCTGCTGTGGAATTTTCTCTGTCTTCCCCCTTCTGCTGATTCACCTCCCAAGGTCTACGAACATGTTCAACCACTTTATTTTATATACAACCTTTCTTGTCATGTGTCCCTCTAGTTTCTGCCGAACTCTCTCTTTCCTAGTCTTTTCAGCCATGATTCTTCACTTTTAGTTCAACCCGCTCTTTTTCTGGCTTACTTCTCAAATCACTATACTCAAATCACTGACTCTCTCTCTCTCAAAACATTAAAAAAATTGAAAAAAAAAAAGGGGGGGACACCTGGGTGGCTCAGTTGGTTGAGTGTCCAACTTTGGCTCAGGTCATGATCTCACGGTTCGTGAGTTCGAGCCCCACGTCAGGCTCTGTGCTGACAGCTTGGAGCCTGGAGCCTGCTTAGGATTCTGTGTCTCCCTCTCTCTCTGCCCCTCCCCTGCTCATGCTCTGTCCCTCTGTCTCTCTATCTCAAAAATAAACATCAAAAAAAAAAATTTTTTTTTAAATCACTGACTTCTGACCCTTCTCCCCCAAAACTCCACTGAAATGATCTTTGCTGGGGCTGTCAATTACCTCCTGCTTTTCACATCCCACGAACACTTTTCTGCCTCTGTTACTTGACATCTCTGTGACATTGACCAGTATTGACCACATTGTCTTCCCCTGGTCTTCCTTCTATCATTCTGAACAAACTGCTGCTTTAGATTTTTTCTTCTAACCCCCTACATATTAATATTTTATCAGATTTTATCCTTACCTCTTTATTTCTAATTCTATAGGGACCTTCTCCACAAGGGATCTCAATATCCTTCCCTGATTTTAACTACCCACTGTACGAAAAGGCAAATAATCCACTTGTCAAGATACACACTCTAAAACCAGACTGCCAGCGTTCATAGCTGGGCTATACTGCTTCCTGGCAGAGAATAACCTTGGGCAATCGCCCTCTGCCTTCATCTTTAAAATGAGCATAATAATAGTATCTACAACATGGTGTCATTGTAAGGATATGTGGGTTAATATATCTAAAGTGTTTGGAACATCGCCTGGCCCAGGCATGAGAAACCCATTCCGTGCTTTCAAAATGTATGGCTTATAGCCTATCACACCTGCGTCGTTGGAGCATGGACTTTTGCAGATGAATTCGAACCACTGCATTGCAACCAAGTTGTCTCATTCAGCTTTAAATTCAAGACCAATTGTTTCAACTAATTCAGGGAACAGTCTGACGCCTAAAGAAAGAAAGCCTTACTGGAAAAAGCTTCATGTGGCTCTGGACCCACAAAGGGATTAATTTGGGGACCTCCACAGCCCTGAGAAATCTACTCCTCGCTTACCGGTATCCTTAGTAACCAGAAACCCACAGGTCAGACACAATTTTACCCCAGTCCGAGCAAGTGCCCAATTTGATTCAGACACAGTAATCTTCGAGGTCTTTATTTCTTGTAAAAGTAGCTATGTTTCACTGCCTTGTGATCACTCAGAGATTTAGCCAGGGTGAACTTTCACAGCATTTATTTTGTTACCGGTACGAGTTGTTCTCGTACTGCTCCGTTGTTTTCAGGTACAGGACATGTCACTTTTCTTTATTTTTCTTTTTTCTTTATTTAAAACAAATTTTTTAGTGTTTATTTATTTATTTTTGAGAGAAAGAGAGAGCACAATCGGGAGAGGGGCAGAGAGAGAGGAAGATCAGGGAATCCCAAGCAGGCAACATGCTGTCAGCGTAGAGCCCGACGCGGGGCTCAAACCCACAAACTGTGAGATCATGACCTGAGCTAAAATCAAGAGTCCGACCCTCAGCCAACTGAGCCACCCAGGCGCCTGTAAGAAGACCAGTTCTGGGGCACCTGGGTAGCTCAGTCGGTTAAGCGTCCGACTTCGACTCGGGTCACGATCTCGCGCTCCGTGAGTTCGAGCCCCACGTGGGGCTCTGGGCTGATGATGGCTTGGAGCCTGGAGCCTGCTTCCGATTCTGTGTCTCCCTCTCTCTGCCCCTCCCCCGTTCATGCTCTGTCTCTCTCTGTCTCAAAAATAAATACACGTTAAAAAAAGTTAAAAAAAAAAAAAAAGAAGACCAGTTCTGAGGGCCAATCCCAGTCTTTTCCTAGAAGGGCAAAATCCACAGGTCTAAAGGAGTGGAGACAATTACCTTTCCTTTTTTTTTTTGCTAATGAGACTGGATCCAGAAAAAGGGAAGAGACAAGACTTAAAGCAAACCTCTGTTGCACTTTCTGAAGTTGAGTTCACAGTTGGTTTACTATCAGAAGGTATAATTTTTTAAGAAAGCAAACTTTTTCTTTAAAGAAATATCTCCCTGTGGCACCTGGGTGGCTCATTTGGTTAAGCATCTGACTCTTGATCTAGGCTCAGGTCATGATCTCACAGTTTGTGAGTTTGAGCCCCACATCAGGCTCTGTGCTGACAGTGCAGAACCTGCTTGGAATTCTCTCTTCCCTCTCTCCGCCCCCATCCCTCTCTCTCTCTCTCTCTCTCTCTCTCTCAAAATAAATAAATAAACTTAAAAAAATAATAAAGAGGGGCAGCTGGGTGGCTCAGTCAGTTGAGTGTCTGGTCTGACTTTGGCTCAGGTCATGATCTCACGGTTCGTGGGTTTGAGCCCCTTGTTGAGCTCTGTGCTGACAGCTTGGAGCCTGGAGCCTGCTTCAGATTCTGTATCTCCCTCTCTCTCTGCCCCTCTCCCACTCATGCTCTGTCTCTCAAAAATGAATAAACATTAAAAAAAATTTTTTTTAATAATGAAGATATCCCATTCTGACTGTATCTTAACATAACCTTTTTTCATAAACCTTCTGACCATCGCCATGCCTCTTATACTTAAAGAGATTACTTGCTCATTCCTTATTATTTGTGTGCTTTTCATAGAGCCCTTCTCCAGACAGCGAGCTCCCTAATAACTGAAAGCTAGTTTGCTTCCTGCCCTATCATAGCCCCAGTGCTAGCACAGTATTTAGTGATAGCCCATACTCTTTAATATATTTTGACTAAAATGCATTAAGTATTGGGGCACCCGGGTGGCTCGGTTGGTGGAGCTTCCGACTTCGGTTCTGGTCATGATCTCATGGTTCAGAGTTCAAGACTGCATTGGGCTTGCTGCTGTCAGTGTGGAGCCTGCTTCGGATCCTCTGTCCCCTTCTCTCTCTGCCCCTCCCCTGCTCACATTCTCTCTCTTAAAAATAAATAAAAAAATGCATTAAGTATTGAAGTCGAGCTCAAATATTCTGGTCAAATGATGAAGGAAGGAGGAAAGCAAGCAATCAGCCCAACAGGTAAACCATCAGAATAAAAGTAAACTTTCCAAAGTTTCCTAAAATTCATGTATTGAAAGTAATAGTGAATGTAAAATAATACTGTGCCTCAATAAGCTTAATTCTCTTCTCTGTAGATGATTGTTTCTCAGCTACAGGTTCAAATAACCAGAGCACTGCAAATTTAAATAAAAGATTTTCTTCAAAAGCAACATTTTACTGCTAATAGAGCCAGATCTAGAGCCTGGCCTCGTCGTCTGTATTTTAGCCCTTTGGTGCACACATCATTACTGTAATAATTTATTAAATGCTATCACTAATAAATAGATTAATGAATGTCCTTGATAGAACATAAGAAATATATAGTGCCTATTTCATTTCACCAATAATAATAGTAATACCCTGGATATGAAATGGTGCAGACATATGTCAAACGGATGATAACTCGGGCACCTGGGTGGCTCAGTTGGTTGGGCGTCCGACTTCGGCTCAGGTCATGATCTCGCGGTCCGTGAGTTCGAGCCCTGCATCGGGCTCTGGGCTGACGGCTCGGAGCCTGGAGCCTGCTTCGGATTCTGGGTCTCCCTCTCTCTCTGCCCCTCCCCCGCTCATGCTTTGTCTCCCTCTGTTTTTCAAAAATAAATAAATGTAAAAAAAAATGTTTTTTTAAATGGATGCTAACTCATATATGTAAAATGGTGGTGGGGAGTGCCTGGATGGGCTTTTCACGTATTCTCAGAGCTCAGAGCTGAAAACAAAGGACACATTAGGTCAAAGAAGGGCCAACGAGAGGACCAGCTCTGTCCACACAAGATTTGCCGAGGGCCAGGCATGTTTTGGGAGAGAAACGGAACTGTGGAGCCGTGGCCGTGCCTTCCCCCTTCCATGTCCTCACCTTGGTGGACCTGGGATGGATGTTCCAGGCCAGATATTGCTAGAACAAGAAGAAAACAACCAGAGGGAGAGAGACGTAGAGCTGAGAGCAGGAGAATCAGAAGGACAGCCTGCTTTCGCCCCATTTGAAAACCCATTACTTAAATAATAGTTCCAGCTGTGCAGTGTAATACTATTGTGTCGTTAAGAAGACAAGGCAGTTTTATGTGGCCCAAGGTAGGATAGGCTCCAAGACCCATTAAGTGTGTGTGTGTGTGTGTGTGTGTGTAGAACAGCATGTGGAACAATGTAGGTAACATGCTATAATTTCCATAAAAAATGAAACGTGTTTATATACCTATATGCTTGCATACACATAGAATGTATCTGGAAGAATATTTAAAACTTGGGAACCTTGGGGGCAGTAGACAACGCGGGGCTTCTGGGTGATGCCACACAGGCGATTCACCCAAGGCATCGATTATGTAGGACCTTGCTATTCAAAGTGTGGTCCACAGAACAGCCACACCAGCATCACCTGGGAGCCTGCTAGAAATGCAGAGCTCAGCTCCCACCCCAGACAGAGGGAATCACAATCTCCATTGAACGACGACCTCCAGCTGTTTATTATTGCATGAAACTCTGAGAACTACTGATCTAGAAGACAAAGACTGGAGACCCCTAGAATTGTGCAGTGTATCACCGGCACAAGCCAGAGCGAAGGAAGGCCCCAGGTGCAAGGGGTGGAAAGAAGTCTCTTTACTGCAGAGCCCTTATGGGACCCTGGACATTTTGAGTCACGGGGTAGAAAAGATTTCTAGATATTGAAAAATAAAGTGAGCAGGACTTTACATCCCAAAGGGGATGGTTTTAATAATTGAGGGGCGCCTGGGTGACTCAGTCGGTGAAGCGTCTGACTTCAGCTCAGGTCACGATCTCAAAGTTCGTGAGTTCAAGCCCCACGTCAGGCTCTGTGCTGACAGCGCGGAGCCTGGAGCCTGCTTTAGATTCTGTGTCTCTCTCTCTCTGCCCTTCCTCTCCTCCTGCTCTCTCTCTCTCTCAAAAATAAATAAACTTTAAAAAACTTTTTTTAAATAAAAAAATAGGGGCGCTGGGTGACTCAGTCGGTTAAGCGTCCCACTTCGGCTCAGGTCATGATGTCACGGTTTATGGATTCAAGCCCTGCATCCGGCTCTGTGCTGACAGCTCGGAGCCTGGAGCCTGCTTCAGATTCTGTATCTTCCCTCTCTCTCTGCTCCTCCCCTGCTCACGCTATGTCTCTGTTTCTCTCTCAAAAATAAATTAATGTTAACAAAAATTGAAAACAACGGGGCACCTGTGTGGCTCAGTCAGTTAGGTCTCTGACTTTGGCTCAGGTCATGACCTCATGGTCGTGAGTTTGAGCGCCATGTTGGGCTCCCTGCTGACAAAGTGGACCTTGCTTGGGATTCTCTCTCTCTCTCCCTCTCTCTCTGCCCGTCCCCCACTCGGGCTTACTCTCTCCCCCACCCCAAAAAAACTATAAAAAAATTAAAAATCATACTAAATAAAACCATTGAAAGTGACCGAAAGTGATGGGTATGAAATCATATATCATTGCGGAAATTCGCTGTCCGTGACAAAGAGCAGTTCAACTTAGCACAGGGAAGGCAGATGTTGGAAAACAGAACTGTAACGGGCTGTTTATATTTCGGAGGCATGACTTAGCAGTCACGCCGGGACATTAGTTTAGTTTAACAGCTTTTGAAGATAAACGAATTCGGTATTTGCAGCAGCTGGGAAAGAGTTCCCCACCCCCCCACCCCCCCCCACCCCCATGAGAGACTAATGCTTAACGTGTGCTTTCTGTTCTACCTTTCTGTTGTGTCTCCCCTCCTGCTCCCTGGGACTCTTTCCCTGCACTGTCACCTCTGAGTTAGCACTGAGTTGACATTTTGCTCCAGGGGAGCCTCAGAATTATTTTGTCACTTCCACAGTCAGCAAGTACTACCGTGTAAATGACAAATGGGGAGGCACGTTTCACAATTTTGCTCACGCTTTAGAATTGGTCGTATATTTGCAGGCCACGTAGAGGCCGAAGGGGTGCACAGCAGGAAAAGCTAGTCTCTACCTCTGTTTCCCAGCCATGCCCCTTCCTTTTCTAGAGGCAGGCGGTACAAAGAGCTTCTGGCTATCTTTCTGGAGACAACCCGTACACATAAAGACAATTCACATTTATTTTTTCCCTCCTGTTTTGGCGCAAAGGACAGCGACCTCTGCCCACCGGAGCTTGAGTTTTCTGAGCGACACGGGATCAGAGAGCTCATTCCCTATCATGTAAAGAACATCTTTGCACCTGCTGTATCCCCTACAGGGATGTGTCATTGTGTACACCCTCTGCCGAATAATCTTTTGGTTTGACAAACAATGCTACGATGAGTCATCCATTTCATACATCGTTTCATACCTTAGATCTTTGCTGATAGGATGATTGAGAAATGATCTTCCCGTGATGTTTTCACGTGCGTTTCTGTTTTTGGGAATAAGATTGAGCAGGCATCATTTCTTATGTTTGTGGGTCATTTGCCCAGGATCTTACTATCTGGAACCCGTGGGCAAAACACCCTCTTTTCTTGGGGATAATGGAAATATGAGAGCGAGGGCAAAAGACAGAGGAATGTACAGCTGAGGGTCAAGCGACAGAGAGAGTCTCTGAAAGACGCAATGGTGTTTCAGCCCATGGATCCTGTCATCCCTGATAACAGCCCTGTCTCCTCTTCCTGAAACTTAATGCTCATCTCTTAATTCTGTGAGTTTCTTCAATGTCCTTCCAATGATTTCTACTGCTTCCCTCCTTTTTTTTTTTTTTGTAGTAACAAAAGAATTAAGATGAATAGGTAGAAGTCAGATTGTAATTGGTTTAAAAATGAATGATATAAAACACCTCAGGATAACCATAATAAGAAATGGACAGGAACGATATAAATAAAACTACAAAATTTTACTGAAGAACATAAAAGAAGACTTGAATAAATGGGAAGTCCTACCATGTTCCTAGGTAACAATGACTAGTATAAAGATGCCAGTTTTTTTCAAATTAATTTATAGGTTTAATGCAACTCCAATCAAAATCCAAATAGGAATATCTTTTGGAGCTTGAAACGGTAATTCTAAAGTTGATTAGCTAGAAAAAATAGAGAAGAGCCAAGACATTTATTTTTTTGTAATTTTTTTTAATGTTTATTTCTTTTTGAGAGAGAAAGAGATACAGAGTGTGAGCAGGAGAGGGGCAGAGAGAGAGGGAGACACAAAATCTGAAGCAGACTGAAGCAGTGCTGACAGCCCAGAGCCCAACGCAGGGCTTGAACTGAGAGATCATGACCTGAGCCGAACTCGGACGCTTAACAGACTGAGCCACCCAGGCGCCCCAAGAAATTTTTTTAAAAAAAGAAAATTGATGAGGGCAACAAGAAGTTCCTACTCAGTGCCCTCCCCACCTCAAAGTATTTAATAAAGGTGCCTCTGTAACTGTCTCTGCTGCTCAAAGTAACCCTGATCTCGGAGCACAGTTGATCGGTCCATGAATATTCTCCCTTTTGCTTAAAGTAACTTTAATAAATTTGTTAGTTGTAACTAGAAGGCTCGATACAAGGATATGCACCACAACGTGTCAAAAGATAATAAAGCAACTCATGAAACAGAGGGCTACTCGTATAAACTTATAAGCATGTCTTTGGAACAGAATAAATAGCCATAAATAGATACTATGACTTACAAAAATGATGTAAATGATAAAGTTGGGGGTCTCCTGGGTGGCTCAGTCGGTTAAGCGTCTGACTTCGGCTGAGTCATGATCTCGCAATTTATGAGTTCGAGCCCCGCATCGGGCTCTGTGCTGACAGCTTGAAGCCTGGAGCCTGCTTCAGATTCTGTGTCTCTCCATCTCTCGGCCCCTCCCCTGCTCATGCTCTGTGTCTCTCTGTCTCTCAATAATAAATGAATGTTAAAAAAATTTTTTTAAATAATAAAGTTGGCATCACAATGTAATATGTAAAAGAAAAGTTATTCAATATATTGGGTGGCTGTGATGAGCTAAATCGTCACCTTACCACAGATATTTTAAAAAATTCCAGATGTTACATGTGAAGAGTGTTCAAAGGAAGAGAAACAAACAAATATCAAAACATGTGCCTGAAATATAATCAATGTTTGCCAAAGTGCTGGTTAAAAAGTTAAAAGAATATTTAGCAGACTATTTACTCGTTCTCAAGCTAAGGGGAAAATGGTCTACGCATGAATCAATTGGTAAACAAAAGAATCAAAAATCAAAGATTTGACTACATGAGCAATTTAAAAGAAACTGTCAAAAATTGAAAAGTAAATCACAAAGGGAAAGTATCTGACAAAAAGTAAGTAGTAGTTAAAATCAATCATGAAAACACTGAAATTTCAGTGGGAAAAGGTACAATGACAATGTATAGACAAATCTCAGAAGTGAAAATATAAAGTGAAAATTCGCCATTGGTAGTTACAAAATAAGACATCAATGACATATCATCATATTCTATAAAAAAAAAAAACGAAGACTCTAAAATTTATAAAGTTTGAGACCGATGAAGTTGTTTCAAAAATAAGCCCAATCACGGGTGCCTGGCTGGCTCAGTCAGTAGAGTGTGAAACTCTTGATCTTGGGGTTGTGAGTTTGAGCTCCATGTTGGGTTAAGTAAAAGGTTACTTAAAAACTTAAAACAAATCTTGGGGCACCTGGGTGGCTCAGCCGGTTGAGCGTCCGACTTTGGCTCAGGTCATGATCTTGCGTTCTGTGAGTTCCAGCCCCACGTCGGGCTCTGTGCTGACAGCTCTGGAGCCTGGAGCCTGTTTCAGATTCTGTGTCTCCCTCTCTCTCTGCCCCTCCCACACTCATGCCCTGTCTCTCTCTCTCTGTCAAAAATAAATAAATATTAAAAAAAATTTTTTTTAATAAAAAAAAAAAAAATCTTAAAAAAAAGAAAAAAAGCCCAGGGGCACCTGGGTGGCTTAGTCAGTTAAGCATCCAACTCTTGATTTCGGTTCAGGTCACGATCTCACAGCTCATGAGATGGAGCCCCGTGTTGAGCTCTGGACTGACAGCATGGAGCCCACTTGGGAGTCTCTCACTCCTCTCTCTCTGCCCCTCCTCTGCTCACACAGTCTGTCTCAAAATAAATAAATAAACTGAAAAAAAAAAAAGCCCAATTACGTGCTCCTGTTGAGGGTCCAAACGGGTACAGTAAAACCCTAGATTGCAAGTAACTTGTTCTGCGAGTGTTCCACGAGATTAGCAAACATTTCTAATTAATTTTAAGTTGATAAACGAGTGATGTCTTGCAATACGAGTTGTGCCTGACGCAGAACCTCACGTGATCACAACTGAGCCAACGGTTCTCTCTCTCTCTCTCTCTCTCTCTCTCTGGGATTATGGGCGATTATCTCCCATGCTCGGATGCTTGGTCTCAGGCCGCAGTATTTGGCAGAAATCAGTGATTTTTCAGAATGTTGGAAGGTGCCCACAACTGGTGCTAGTGTATTTTTTGTCACTTCAAAGCTCCTGTGGACAGTCCTTTGCTTTTCCATAAAAGAGTAAGCTTGGGAATGCTTTGCTTCATTCTAGATCAGGCTGCCTGCAGATATAGACCCTTTCCTCTGCTGCCTTATTGCCATTTACATTCAATACAGTCTATGACAAGTGTTTATTAATACCGTACTGTAGTCAACATCCGTGCGAGTGTATACAATGGCCCCCATGCAGAAAGATTCCTTTGAGCCAATAGAGAGCAGAGATTCCATGATAGTGAAAGTCGTCCTGCACAATAACCCTCCTCTCTCTTGCCTCTGTCACACCCGCCATGAAGGTAAGTGCAGGTCAATTTGTTTATTTCTCCTTATATTTTGTATTTTCTTTTTTCTTTTTGTATTATAGTACAGTATCGTGACCTTTTTTCTATGACTATTTTGGGGTTGTGGAATGAATCATCCGAGTTTTCATTATGTCCTCCGGGGAAATTCGCTTTGATATACAAGTGCTTTGGATTACAAGCACATTTCTGGGACGAATTATGCTCTCAAACCAAGGTTTTACTGTATATATATTTTTGAAAGTAATTGGCAAGATATACCAAGAAGTTTATAAAAAGTCCATATTCTTTATCCCAAATCCCCTTTCTAGTAACCCAGCCTACTATGATTATTAAAAGCACAAAATGTAGGTCTTGCCTTCAAAAATGTAAATATGTATGAAAGCATAAAGCTGACAGCCAGGGGGAAAGGGGAAGGAGGAAAAGAGAGGAGTGGCTTTGAGCTCTTGGTTCCAGTTCCTGAAGGAACAGCCCTGTTTCCTTCAGAATATGTGAACTAACTCAGGACCCTTCCATTGAATTCTTCCCTTACCCCCTCGCCTCCCTGGTTTCTGTTCCCTGCATAAGAAGACTATTGACTAACTTAACTACTTTGGCAGAAATGGATATCGCTTCTTTCTGCTAGATTAATATACCATATAATTTTTGGTAAGAGTACTGATTGCTTTGAGTCATGATAACTGATTTTAGTCCACATTTAAATAGTTTGAAATTAAAATGGATCCAATATTGGCACCTCCCATAGTGTCTACCTAAACCCGATGTTAGATTAACAAAACCCCTCATGGATGAGAATCCTGGGTGAGATTTTTAACAAAGACAAAGCAATGTTTACTAAACCGAGTAGAATAGAAGCAAAAATTGGGGAAAAAAAAAATGGGCCCCCTGGGAGGCTCAGTCGGTTAAGCATCTGACTTCGGCTCAGATCATGATCTCCTGGTTCTTGAGTTCAAGCCCCGTGTAAGGCACTGTGCTGACAGTTCAGAGCCTGGAGCCTCCTTCAGATTCTGTGTCTCCCTTTCTCTCTCTCTCTCTGCCCCTCCCCCCTCACGCTCTATCTCTCTCTGTCTCTCAAAAATGAATAAACATTAAAACATTTTTTTTTTAGGGGCACCTGGGTGGCATCCAACTTCAGCTTGGGTCATGGTCTCGCTGTTTGTGAGTTCGAGCCCCACATTGGGCTCTGTGCTGACAGCTTAGGCTGTGTGCTGACAGCTCGGAGCCTGGAGCCTGCTTCAGATTCTGTGTCTCCCCCACTCTTCCTCTCCCCCACTTTCTCTCTCTTTCTCTCTCAAAAATAAACATTAAAAAAATTTTTTTAATTGGAAGAAAATTACTGGATTTAGTTCTAATAAGAGAGATAAGATTGATTCCTGGGGACACTGTCAGTAAGTGATTAAGTAACACTTAACAAAAAAAAAAAAAATGAGGGGGCACCTGGGTGGCTCAGTCCGTTCAGGATTGGACTCTTGATTTCAGCTCAGGTCATGATTTTATGGTTTGTGAGTTCAAGCCCCACATTGGGCTCTGTACCAGCAGTGCAGAACCTACTTGGAATTCTTTCTCTTTCTCTCTCTCTCTCTCTCTCTGCCCCTCCCCTGCTCTATCTCTCAAAATAAATAAACTTAAAACAAACAAACAAACAATGAAATTGAGTATCCCAAAGGGATGCTCTTGAATCCATCTCTTGCTTGATGGATCAAAACCTTTGACACAGTTGACTGGTTGACCACCCCTTTCTTGGCTTTTGCCTCAGCCTTCACAATTCCACATTTTCCTGGCTCTTCTCACTTTTGCCCTTCTCCCTTGGGTTAAGAAATAGTTGGGTTAGTTCAAGTAAAGGCTAGAGTCCTGTAACAAGAGATGGAAATTACTTAAACAAGGTAATTATTTCTCACGTAATAATTTTGCATATGTGCTCCAGGAATAATATGGAGGACCAGGGATTTTGAGAACCCATTATCCTTTTAACTTATGACATCTATTTGGATATGGCGCTCATCCATGTGGTCTAAGTTACTTTACTACCATATATGCCCTCGAGTTCATGGAAATGGGGGACATGCTTCTTTCCTATGGCTAGAAGTTGCAAACATCATATCTGCAAAATGTCAGAGAGCAAAACCCAGTCATGTGACCACAATTAACTCCAAAGGAGGCTGGGACATAGTCTCTATTTGGAGAACCATGTACCCAGCCAAACCTGTGTTAAATAGGAAGATAGCACTCTCTAACACACATTCTAATTTTTTTTAGCCCAGTTTTCTCTTCTGAAGCTCAAAACTGACGAGTAAACCGTTGAATAAATATGAGTTGTATATATGGTACATGTATCTTTTAAATTGAGATATAACGTACATGCAGTAAAGTACGTGAAGTACAGGAATATACGTGGTAAACCTTAATGAATCTTACATATGTACATACCTATTTAACCTCCATCTAGATTAAGACACCCTTCAAAGTTCTCTGTGTCTTTTTCCAGTCAAGCCTTATTTCTCTCGCTTAGATAATTATATCAGCTTTCTTAAGGGTTGCATCTATTGCAGTAAATTCACCGATGATCTTTCAATTTCTGTGTGTGTGTGTGTGTGTGTGTGTGTGTGTATACATACACCCCCCCCCCCCCCCCGCCAGCCTCTGGAACTTTATTTCACCCATCCCTATCCTCCCTTTCCTCTTTTTCCTCTGCTAACCCTGCTATAATTCAGATCTCAGGGTTTGTTTGTTTTTTTCCTTTTAAGATTTTATTTTTAAGTAATCTCTACACCCAACATGGGGTTTGAATTCACAACCCTGAGATCAAGAGTTGATTGCTCTACTGACTGAGCCACCAGGTGCCACTCAGATCTCAGTTTAGACATCATTCTTTGTCAAGAGGCCCTATTAGTTGCTGCTATGGATTTGCCTAAATAATTTTGTTATAGTTATCTAAGCTCGGGAAAAGGAGAAAGAAAATTCCTGGTGAATATGCTTTTCTTTGGAATACACAGTTTTGGGGCAATGAATTAGAGATCACATTTTACTGGTCAATGAGAGCTGGGCACGAAAATATTTTCATTTCTTATATTAAACATTGCTCCTGTAAATTAGCTATAGCAGCAAATCAGAAATATTGTAGCCTTAGCTCCTCTGAGTGGTTCTTAGGAGTGAATAAACTATTGTGAGGTAAGCTCATAATTCTTTTTAACCAATTTCAAATAAATGACACACAGTAAAGTAGACACATCCTAGTAAAGTGTATAATTTGATGAGTTTTGACAACTGTATACATCTGGGCAACTAATACCCCAGTTGAAATGTCAAATTTTTCCATTACCCCAGAGACTTCCTTTATGCCTCTTTAGTCAGTCTTTCCATGAAGCAGCCACTGTTGTGATTTCTATCACAATCCATTCGTCTTACATGTTCTTGAAGGGCATATAAGTAGAATCATATACTTTTACATGTTTGGCTTCTTTTGCCCAATCTATGTTTTTTTTAAATATATTAAAAAATTTGTTTAATGTTTATTTTATTTTTGAGAGAGAGAGAGAGAGAGACAGAGTGCAAGTAAGGGAGGGGCAGAGAGAGAGGGAGACACAGAATCTGAAGCAAGCTCCAGGCTCTGAGCTGTCAGCACAGAGCCGGAGGTGGGGCTTGAACTCATGAACTGCAAGATCATGACCTGAGCCCAAGTCAGAGGCTAAACCCACTAAGCCACCCAAGTGCCCCTTAATATATATATTTTGTAAGTTTATTTATTTTTGACAGAGAGAAGGAGAAACACGAGCAGGGGAGGGGCAGAGAGAGAGGGAGGCACAGAATCCAAAGCAGACTCCAGGCTCTGGGCTGTCAGCACAGAGCCTGATGGGGGGGGCTCAAACTCATGAACCATGAGAACATGACCTGAGCCGAAGTCAGACGTTTAACAGACTGAGCCACCCAGGGACCCGCTTAATTCATGTTTTGGAGATTCATCCATGTTGTTGCATACGTGAGTAATTCGTTCTTTTTTTTTTTTTTTTTTAACCAACCAGTATTCCAATGTAGTGTATATATTTCAACTGGTTTATCCATTTTATCAGGTCTCATGTTGATGGACTTAGGGATTGTTTGCTGTTTATGGCTATTTTGAATATTCTTACGGAAGTCTTTCTATAAATGTATATTTTCATAACTCAACTTTAATAAAAATCCAGTAGTTGAAGAGCGGGATCATAGAATAGGTGTATTTTTATCTTTGTTGTAAACTGCTAACCCGTTTTTGAAAGTGTTGGTAGTACTTTGCACACCGAGTAGAAATGATCGCAAGTTCTAGTTCCTCCACATCCACAGTCAAATCTGATGTTGTCGGTCTTTTTTTTTTTTTTAAGTTTATTTATTTTGAGAGAGACGGCACAAGCGGGGAAAGGGCAGAAAGAGAGAGACAGAGCATCCAAGCGGGTTCGGCACTGCCAGCGGTAGAGCCCAATGCAGGGCTCGAACTCAGGCACCGTGAGATCACAACCTGAGCCAAAACTGAGAGTTGGACCCTTAACCGACTGAACCACCCAGGCGCCCCAGTGTTGTCAGTCTTTTTGATGTTTGCCATTTTAGAAGTGTGAAATGATGTTCTCGCTGTAGTGTTAATTTGCGTTGCCTAAAAATGTTGAACACCTTTTCTAGTTTTCTCTTCCGGAATCCTTAGGCTGTGGCATTTGTTCGCCTCCTTACAAAATGGCTGCTGGGGCTCTAGCTGTCACTGAATTGTAGGCAGAAGGAAGAACAGAAGATCCAGGTCCTGAAGTCATGCCTCTTTTGTGACTTTCTCAGAAACCTCATCCAGTGGTTTACATCTTAATGGAAAGAGTTATGTCACACGGTCACTTTGATCTGCATGGAATGCTGGGAAATGTACTTTTTTTTTTAAGTTTATTTATTTGCTTTGAGAGAGAGAGAGAGAGAGCAAGCTGGGGAGGGGCAGAGAGAGGGGGAGAGAGGGAATCCTAGGCTCTTCACTGCCAGCACGGAGCCAACTCGGGGCTCAAAATCCTGAACCGTGAGATCATGACCTGAGCTGAAATCCAGAGTCGGATACTTAAGCGACTGAGCCACCCAGGCGCCTGTGGGAAATGTACTTTTTAAAGTTGGGGTTTTGGGTATCTATTGCTGTGTAACAAACCAACACAAAACTCAGTGGCTTAAAATAAAAACATGTTTTTTTGTTTTTTGTTTTGTTTTGTTTTGTTTTCCACAAATATGCCATTTGGGCAAAGCTTAACAGAAACAGCCTATTGCTCTGCATTTGACACCAATGTAGCAGCAGGTGATCCTGGCTGTGAGCCAAGAAGACTCACACGGTTGAACCTGTGGTTAGAACACCTACACATGACCTTTTCATGTGGCTGCTTGGCGTCCCACACCATGGTAGCTGAGTCCCAAGGGTGAGGGTCCCAAGAGAGACCCAGTGGAAACCATATTGTCTTTTATGACCTAGGCCTAGAAGTCATATATCCCTTGTGCTGTGGTACTCTTCACTGTGACAAACACAAAGACTGGGCCACGTTAAAGGGGAGAGGAATAGATTTCACTTCTTGGTGTAGGGGGAGCACGTGGGATCAAAATATTAGTGTGGCCATTTGAGGAAAATATAATCTCCTACAATTGGGCATGCTGCCTGCCCCCAACTAAAGTGAGGTTCTCTTAGCAGGAAAGACATTGGCAAAGCGAGTTTCTGTCACGTTCCTTATACATATCACATTATAATTTTTTGCTTTGCCACTAGACAGCAATAATCTCCATGAGGGCAGTAGCCAGATTTGTCTGTCTTGCCAATTATTAACTCTTCATGGTCTACGAGGGGAAAAAAGCCATTTAAGAAATATTTGTCAATGAATGATTATTAAACCAAATAAAACTACATAGAAAATATCAGTTTTATTTTTAAATGTTTATTTATTTGAGAGAGAGAGTGAGAGTGTGCTTGGGTGGGGGAGGGGCAGAGAGAGAGGGAGAGAGAGAATTCCAAGCAGTCTCCATCGTGGAGCTCAATCCCACAATCCCATGAGATCATGAACCGTAAGATCATGAATTGAGCCAAAAGAAAAAATCAAGATGCTTATCTCACTGAGTCACCCTGGTTCCCCAACCATTGGATTCTTGATCAGCTCAGATCTTGATCTCAGGGTTGTGAGTTCAAGCTCCATGTTGGGCTCTGCAATGGGCATGAAGCTTACTTACAAAAACAAAACAAAACAAAATACTACCTCCCCCATTAGAGGTAGAAATATAATTAGAAATCTGTGCATATGGGGCGCCTGGGTGGCTCAGTCAGTTTAGCGTCTGACTTTGGCTCAGGTCATGATCTCACAGTTTGTGGGTTCAAGCCCCGCGTCGGGCTCTCTGCTGACAGCTCGGAGCCTGGAGCCTGCTTCAGATTCTGTGTCTTCCTCTCTCTCAAAAAGGCCCTATTGGCACTCTGTCTCTCTCTCTCTCTCTCAAAAATAAATAAACATTAAAAAATAAGATAATGCATGGGATGCCTGGGTGGCTCATTTGGTTGGGCATCTGACTTTAGCTCAGGTCATGATCTCATTCAAAAATGAATAAACATTAAAAAGAAAGAGAGAGAGAGAAAGAGAGATAAAGAGTGCTCAGGGAGGAGATCAGGGATTACTAGCCAACCTCCATGATTTTTGTATATATTTTAAAAAATTGGTTTAGAACACCCAACCATTGACCATTATTTGCTATTTGGAGGGACATCTTGGAAACTGCCACTTCCCTAATCCTTCCTGGATCACTACTGAGGTCAAGAACTTCTTCATTAGGTAAGCTTTCTCTTCTTCATCCTTAAATACCTTGTTGGGTCAAGTGACTTAAAATTTTTCTGACTTATTTCCTTTGATAAGCTTTAATCTTTTCCATTGTTTTTATTAGTTTTGTAATCCTTTCCAGGGGATCTTCAGCTTTTTTTCTTCTTGTGGTCCATTTAATAAGTAGTTTACTATTAACAAAATAACAAGTAGTTTCCCATTAATCTTGTCTTCTCATGGCACATTCCTTAAGACCATGTGACAAACATTCTCATCCCGCAATCCTTTTAATATGCAAATCTGATCCTGGGACTCCACAGCTCACACTGTGTCAGTGGCTCTCCATCAGCGCAGAGGAAGGTAAACTCCTTGGGGGGGGGGGGGCAGCAGGGGGAGGTGCAGAGAGAAAAAAGAGAGAGTCTCAAGCAGGCTCCATGCTCAGCCCGGAGCCTGACAGGGGCTCAACATGGGGCTTATCTCATGACCACAAGATCATGACTTGAGCCCAAATCAAGAGTCAGGTGCTTAACAGACTGACCCATAGCAGGCGCCCCAGATAGTAAACTTTTTGACATACAAGGCCCATTCCTAGACTTGGCTCCTCATCTGTTTTCACTCTTCTTCCCTCAGGCTATTGAGCTCTCTCAGGTCCCAGTCCCCACCCCCCCCCCCCCCCATGTCTTTCCAGACTGAGGAAAGCCTTATCTGTTAAGTGTTTCCTCCCAAGGTCCCTCCCCCTTCCCAATGTGATAAGCTCTTACTCATACTTCAGTCTCATCTCAAGCATTAACTCCTTGTTCACCCTTTTCCTGAACTCCTTTTACAGATTGGGTATGTTTCCTTTGTCTTGGGCTTAAGGCTATTTTTTTTTTTAATTGTCTTCATAGCTCTCAGTTTTGTACACAATCTAGTTAGAAGAAGCCAAACACAATAGTTTTTAAATTGGCATTCATTATTCTGTCCTCTCCCCATATCTTTTTGTAGGAGTACAGAGGTACCAGGAGGGAGTAAGGCATCCTACTCCTTTTTTGGCTCTTTCTGTAGATGGTTTTGGCCGAAGAAGGAAAGACAAGTGGAGAGGGGGGATGTTCCTCTTCTTGGAATGTCTTCTGAAAGAGTTCATCCACTCAGCAGAGTGCAGGATTGACTTAGAAGGTAATAGCTGAAGTTTGGACTCATGCTCTGTAGATACACTTCCTATTTTCACTTGCATCCTTCACCAGGTGAAAGAGATTTTAGGGTATCTTTCTCCATCTGCCCAGGGGACAACGCATTCACTTTGTCTGTCCTCTGGTCCCCCTGAGGACAGCGGTTCTTTTTTTTAGGTGGTGTGGTCACCGTAAGGCTGGATGATGATTGAAAGGAAAAGGCCAACAGACACAGAGACAAAAGGAAGTTTCCTTAATAGCTATGGATAGAGACAATTACAGAAACAGTCAGACAAAGCAGGAAATAACACAGGGTGCTCCCAGTTAGATTTACAAATTCTCCATAGTGCCCAGTTGTGAAGCATGAGACATCTCCTTTGCCATTCTGAGAGGGAATTTCCCAATCTTCCCTCTAGAGACTCTGTACTTGCCATATCTGTTCTGCAAACCGGGACAGTGAGTCACCCTAGACCTTGACTACATACTGGGTGTGTGACCTTCCCTGATTTAACCATTCAGGGCTTCAGATTGCTCAAGCCTAGGATGGAGATAATACTACTGGCTTTAGTTAGGATCTGTAAAGTGCTTATAAGGGTGGCTGGCATATATGAGTGTTTGTTGAATTAAAATATTAGGGAAGACAGGGGGACCTGGGTGGCTCAGTTGGTTAAGCGTCTGACTTCAGCTCAGGGCATGATCTCATGGTTCGTGGTTTCTAGCCCCCATGTAGGGCTCTGTGCGGGCAGCTCAGAGCCTGGAGCCTGCTTCAGATTCTGTGTCTCCCTCTCTTTGCCCTTCCCTTCTTGTACTCTGTCTCTCTCTCTCTCTCTCAAAAGTAAATAAACATTAAAAAAAAATTTTTTTTTAATTAAGGAATAAATTTTTCCCTGGGCATAATCTCAGTGTCCAAGCAATATTTGTATTTTCTGCCATTATCTCAGGGATTTACAAAAGTAATTTTCTCATTCATCTACACATTTACATGCACACATAGAAAAATTGGGTTTTTACCATCTAATTTTCACATTTGGCCGTATGTACTAAAAACAACACCACTGTAGTAATGCTGAATGGCAAAATGGTATGAAGTGACGTGAGTAGTAAAGGAGGTCCTTCTATTGTGAAGAATGTCCTCCAAACCCCTGACCGTCTTTTTCTGCTCTTATGCTACTTTTTTAAAAATGTTTTTCTTTCTTTTTAATGTTTATTTATTTTTGAGAGAGACAGAGACAGAGCATGAGCGGGGGAGGGCAGAGAGAGAGAGGGAGACACAGAATCTGAAGCAGGCTCCAGGCTCTGAGCTGTCAGCACAGAGCCCGACGTGGGCTTGAGCTCACAAACCATGAGATCATGAGATCATGAGATCATGAGATCACCAACCTGAGCCGAAGTCAGACGCTTAACCCTCTGAGCCACCCCTGCTCTTACGCTACTTTGATCAAATCTCCGTTATAACTAATATAATGGTATCTGCCAATTCAACATCCATGAAATTTCTTTAATGTTTATTTATTTTCGAGAGAGAGAGGGAGTGTATGAGCAGGGGAAGGGCAGAGAGAGAAGGAGACAGAGGATCCAAAGGGGGTTCTGCGCTGACAGCAGTGGGCCTAATGTGGGGCTCAAACTCACCGACTGTGAGATCATGACCTGAGCCAAAGTCAGAGGCTTAACCGACTGAGCCACCCAGGTGTCCCTTAAATGCCAACTTTTTAAAAAAGCCCCCCCCCACCGAATGCCATTATAATAATTACTGCATTGTACTAGAATTGTATGCCTATTATCACACGAGAGAGGATAAGCAAGGGATGGGTTGGGGAGAGCCTATGCTGTAACTGACAGCCAGGAGGGAGAAGGGGACTTGGGCCAGTGGCTTTTGACATCTGCACCCTTCCACCACAAATGATGGGCCAGTGAGTGTCAGATCCCTGCCTGTGAGATCCGCCCCTCTTCCTCCACTAGAGGCGCTGAGAGGAGTTCATTCCCATATTCTACGAAAATGAAAAGAGAGTCAGATTGCAGATTTTTCTCCCCACCAACAGCTTTTTGACTAAAAACTCCCCTCCTTTAAAATACTGGTTAAAAGTTTTGAAGCTTTAACCCTTGGAGTTCAAATCTAGAGGAGTGTTCTTGGCAAGGGGTGCACGCAAACTTCAGTGTTTAAGAATAACAAGGCCTTGGGGCGCCTGCGTGGCTCAGTCAGTTAGGTGTCTGACTCTTGATTTTGGCTCGGGGCATCATCTCCTGGTTTGTGAGATCGAGCCCCACGTCGAGCTCTGTGCTGACGGAGCCTGCTTGGGGTTCTCTCTCGGCCCCTGCCCCACTCCCAGGTGCATTCTTTCAAATAAATATACTTAAAAAAAAAAGAATAACAAGATCCTTTTTTTTTTTTTGTACCCTATGAAAAGGACGCATAGATCCTCCCACGCTTAAAAACCCTCCTTTTCTTCTCCTATAGGCTGCTCTCTGCAGCGAGGCAGCCCAGCACCTGGAGCCTACTCCCCTTTCCTTCTCTCCACTACTCTTTCTTTCTTTCTTTCAAGTCTTTTTTTTTTAAAGTTTATTTATTTTGAGAGAGAGAGAGAGAGACAGAGTGAGCAGGGGAGGTGCAGAGAGAGGGAGAGGGAATCCCAAGCAGGTCCCACACTGTCAGCACAGAGTGGCAGAGCCCAACGCGGGGCTTGAACCCATGAACCACGAGATCACGACGCGAGCGGAAACCAAGAGTCAGACGCTTAACTGACTGAGCCACCCAGGTGCGCTCTGTTACTCTTTCAAACGTGGGGGCATCTGTTCCTATGCCACTCTTGCTGCACACCCGAACTCTTTATTATATAAACTGACCTGTTTTCCTCAAGTGTCATCTCCTTGTAAAAATATTCTTCTGGGGGCGCCTGGGTGGCTCAGTCGGTTAAGCGTCCGACTTAGGCTCAGGTCATGATCTCAGGGTCCATGGGTTCGAGCCCCGCGTCGGGCTCTGTGCTGACAGCTCAGAGCCTGGAGCCTGCTTCAGATTCTGTGTCTCCCTCTCTCTCTCTCACCCTCCCCCGTTCATGCTCTGTCTCTGTCTGTCTCAAAAATAAATAAACATTAAAAAAAATTAAAAAAAATATTCTTCTGTGCTGAATCTCTGCTGTCCTTCCAATTTCCCAGGACCATGGTGGCCACAGAGCACTTGTCATGCGGCTGCTCCGAAGTAAGATATACCGCAAGCATATATGCGCTGAATTTCAAAGACTTAGTATGAAAAAAGAATGCTAAATATCTCATGAATAATTTTTATATTGATTGCATATTGAAACGATGATATTTTGGATGTATTAGGCGACATGAAATACAGTGTGAAAATTAATTTCAGTTGTCCCTTTTTCCTTTTAAAAAAATGTGGCCACTAGAACATTTAAAATTACATACTGACTCACATTACCTTTCTATTGGACAGTATGGCCCCACATCAGGGGTTAGCAAACTTTTTCTGTAAAGGGCCAGATGGAAAATATTTTAGGCTTTGTGAGCCATACGGCCTCTGTCACAGCTACTCCATTCTGCCCTTATAGGACAAAAAAGCAAAACTAAAGAGCTTTGCTGTGTTCCAATAAAACTTTATTTATAGGCACCAAAAATTGAATTCCAAATAACTTTTGCATATCGTAAAATGTCATTTTTACTTAAGTATTTTAAAATAGACAAGTTTTGGGGGCATCTGGGTGGCTCGGTCAGTTAAGCTTCTGACTCTTGATTTCAGTTCAGGTCATGATCTCATCGTTTTGTGGGTTCAAGCCCCGTGTTGGACTCTGGGCTGACAGTGCAGAGCCTGCTTGGGATTCTCTCTCTCTCTCTCTCTCTCTCTCTCTCTCTCTCTCTCCCTCCTTCTGCCCCCTCCCCTGCTTCTGCGTGTACACACACACACACACACACTCTCTCTCTCTCTGTCTCTCTCTTCAAAAAAAAAAAAAAAGAAAGAAAAAAAGAAAAGTACATATATTCACTGAAAGAAAAAACGCCAATGTGAACTGATGTGGGGGTTTTAAAAATACTACCCTTGTGGCACCTGGGGGGCTCAGCTGGTTGAGCATGTGACTTAGGCCAAGGTCATGATCTCACATCTCATGAGTTTGAGCTCCACATCGGGCTCTGTGCTGACAGCTCAGAGCCTGACCTGCTTCAGATTCTTTGTCTCCCTCTCTCTCTCTCCCGCTCATGCTCTGTCACTCTCTCAAAAATAAATAAACATTAAAAAAACTACTACTTTTATCTTTAACATTTACTTTAGGACCTTACATGTATATATATTTATTTATAGATTAGGTAAGCTTCATGCCCAGCACGGGGCTTGAACTCATGACCCTGAGATCAAGACCCTGAGATCAAGATCTGAGCTGAGATTAAGAGTTGGACACTTAATTTAAATATACTTTATACTATTAGGTTAATGAAAGATTTTTTTTTCTATTGCTACAATAGAATAAAATGTCTCAAATTTGTTATTTTAGGAAAGTCTGCTGTTCCTGAACTCTGCCAGTTGGAGACAACTTCTTGATGTCAAAGAACTTCCTTTTTGAACAAATGTGCTTGGCTCAGTATTTCTTATGCTCCCCAGTTTTGCCAAGCGGGCTTGCTTTTATACCCAAAAGTTAAATCATTTTATCTTTGACATTAAGGAGTACTTTAGCCAATTTACATTTAGGTCAACACTTTTAAAAGGAAAAAAGTCTGTGAAGATTGATTCAATAGTGTTTTATAACATTTTATATGTATATTCATATGAGTTCCATGAACTCTTGACTCCACAACATGTGAAATTAAATAATGAAACCTCGGCAATTACCTTCAGACTTAATTTTTCTAAGTTTTTACCCATGGAGCACAAAGCAGCTTTTCAAAATGACCGATATGATCAAATACTAAGGAGGAAGAGACGAAGTAAAAGACAGCTGTGATGAAACGAGGACCAGGAAGGTTCTTATCTATTCCAACTGGAAGAATGAAGTCAACCCTGATGATATTTGTTCCTCAGCACAGAATTCGGTGCAATGATAAATGCCTTTGTTTCTTGGGGCGCCTGGGTGGCTCAGTCGGTGAAGTGTCCGACTTCAGCTCAGGTCATGATCTCACAGTTTGTGAGTTCAAGCCCCAAACTGGGCTCTGTGCTGACAGCAGCACCTGCCTGGGATTCTCTCTCTCTCTGCTCCTCCCCTACTCTCTCCGTCTTTCTCAGAATAAATAAATAAACTTAAAAAAAATAAAAAAAATTAAAAAATTGGGGTGCCTGGGTGGCTCAATTGGTTAAGCGTCTGGCTCTTGATCTCAGCTCAGGTCATGATCTCATGGTTCGTGAGTTCCAGCCCCGCCTCGGGCTTTGTGCTGACAGCTCAGAACCTGGAGCCTGTTTTAGATTCTGTGTCTCCCTTTCTCTCTGCCTCTCCCCTGCTCGCGCTCTCTTTCTCTCTTAAAAATAAACATTAAAAAACTTTTTAAAAACGTCTGTTTCCCCATTTTCACGTTGTCATGAAATTCTAACCATGTCCATGTTATTCATATTGTTTCTTGTTATTTAACAAAAAGACTTATTCCAGGAAATATATCATCTCAAAGACCTTAAAAACTTAAGTTTTTCAACATTATCTTTTAGCACATTTTCTTATTTCTCCACATAATTCTAAGTATTTCTTTCTGTGCCTTCTCTTTTTCTTATATTTATTTCTCTCCCCTTTAACCAGTATCTCTCCAGCTGAATTGTCTTTCTGTTGAATTCTATCTCAAGTTGTAAAATGTAATTCTGTGCTTTAACATATAATAGGTGTACAATAAATATTTGCTAAATAAATCTATAATGTTAGGGAAACTGGTTATTTTCTGTTTCATATTCTTTATTTTTTTTCTCTTTTTTTTTCAATATATTAAATTTATTGTCAAATTGGTTTCCATACAACACCCAGTGCTCCTCCCAAAAGGTGCCCTCCTCAATACCCATCACCCACCTTCCCCTCCCTCCCACCCCCATCAACCCTCAGTTTGTTCTCAGTTTTTAACAGTCTCCTATGCTTTGGCTCTCTCCCACTCTAACCTCTTTTTTTTTTTTTTTTCCTTCCCCTCCCCCATGGGTTTCTGTTAAGTTTCTCAGGATCCACATAAGAGTGAAACCATATGGTATCGGTCTTTCTCTGTATGGCTTATTTCACTTAGCACCACACTCTCCAGTTCCATCCACGTTGCTACAAAAGGCCATATTTCATTCTTTCTCATTGCCACGTAGTATTCCATTGTGTATATAAACCACAATTTCTTTATCCATTCATCAATTGATGGACATTTAGGCTGTTTCCAAAATTTGGCTATTGTTGAGAGTGCTGCTATAAACATTGGGGTACAAGCTGTGTCATATTCTTTAAATGTATTTCCATTAATAGTTTTACAGATGAGTGAATGTAGGAACAGAAGCAGTTTCCTACACTACAATGGTAATTGGCAGTTTTACTTTTAATTAGGATTAGAGGAATCATGACTTCTTCCTATTCTTCTCAAAAATAAAACAACAAAATTCAAAGCCTTGAGTGTCTAGCTAAAAAATCTGTACCACCTTGGTGAATCAAGGAAGACAAAATGGTTTGGGTTATTTTATGTCGTGACCTGGAAACTCTCTTTACAGCTTTTTCCTGCCATTTGCAAAGGATCACTATCTTAAGGCTCGACTTAGGTTTTGGGTTACGGTCAGACCATTGCCATTAGCCCTCTGATCAAAATGTTGAACGTATAGTGGGACCAGTGCACAGTTTTTATTTTGTTTTTTAACATTTATTTATTTTTGAAAGAAAGAGCACAAGTGGGGGAGGGGCAGAGAGAGAGGGAGACACAGCATCTGAAGCAGGTTCCAGGCTCTGAGCTGTCAGCAGAG
The DNA here is from genome assembly GCF_027475565.1 of Acinonyx jubatus. Classification (NCBI taxonomy): domain Eukaryota; kingdom Metazoa; phylum Chordata; class Mammalia; order Carnivora; family Felidae; genus Acinonyx; species Acinonyx jubatus. The sequence continues at coordinate 48,569,937 of NC_069391.1, forward strand.
AGCCCGTCCCAGGGCTCAAACACGAACTGTGAGATCATGACCTGAGCTAAAGTCAGAAGCTCAACTGACTGAGCCATCCAGGTGTCCCACAGGTACACAATTTTAAATATAGGTTTGTATAAGAGAATTCAAGGTTTTGACTGAAGGAAAGGTTAAGAGGTCTGACATCTCCAAAAGACACTTTGGGGGCCTTTTGTTTATAGGGTAACCACAGTTTGGGTAACAACTACATTGTAACAACTCCTTAATTAAGAAAGTTCATGGACAGGGGCATCTGGGTGGCTCAATTGGTTAAGTGTCTGGCTCTTGATCTCAGCTCAGGTCATGATCTCATGGTTTGTGGGCTCCAGCCCCCAGACAGATGCTGTACCAACAGCGAGGATCCTGCTTGGGATTCTCTCTCTCCCTCCCTCTCTCTCTGCCCCTCCCCAGCTCATTCTTGAGTACATGCACGCACTCTCTCTCTCTCTCCTCAGAATAAATAAATAAACTTAAAAAAAAAAGATTTAAGAAACTACGTGGACTGTGTTATATACAATTATAGCTATCACACTGGAGTTAGTGAATAAATATCAAAACCTGCCTGTAAAAGCTTAGCCTTCTAAAAAAATGTTTATCTTATTTTAATGTTGTTGTTGTTGTTGTTTTAACATTTATTTATTTTTGAGAGACAGGGGAGACAGAGCATGAGCAGAGGAGGGACAGAGAGAGGGGGACACAGAATCCAAAGCAGGCTCCAGGCTCTGAGCTATTTGCACAGAGCTGGACATGGGGCTCAAACTCACAAACTGAGAGATCATGACCTGAGCCGAAGTTGGACGCTTAACTGACTGAGCCACCCAGACACCCCTAACTGTTATTTATTTATTATTTTGAAAGAGAAAGAGAGCGAGAAGAAGTGATTGCAAGTGGGGGGAGGGGTAGAGGGAGAGGGAGAGAGAGACAGAGAGAGAGAGAGAGTCCCAAATAGGCTCCATGCTTTCAGATCAGAGCCGGAGGAAGGGCTCAATCCCGTGAACCGTGGGATCATGACCCGAGTGGAATCAAGAGTTGGACTCATAGCTAACTGAGCCACCGAGGCACCCCAAGCTTTGCCTTTTCAGCAAAAGAATTTTTCCACAGTATAAATGTTACATTTATAATTTCCATACATTTCATTTTGTGCTCTAGTTTAGATATTTTTGTCTTTACAGTGGTTTGAATTTATTTTATTTGTTCTTTATTCAGGTCTGATTTTTTTTTCCCCACTGATTTTACTCATTGACCTTCTCTATCCCTGACCACTGTTTTAAGGAATGAGCGGTGCCTTTGTGCTATTCTCTTTCAAGTTTGGAAAGGAAACACAGAGCCCTCTCCCTTGTTCCTATTTTGTCTGCTCTTACACATTCCTCTCTCTGGTACACGTAGGCAAAAAGAAAAAAAAATCCCCATAAAGATTCTGGCCCTAAAATGAGAACCTGAAGAACAATCTGTTAATCCATTATTCAAAACTGCTGGCCAGCCTTTAGGTTTTGCATTGGCAGTACTTGATCAGGAAAAGGTCCTATTCCTGATTCTGAGAAGTGCTAACCTGACAGGTGTCAGATGTAGGTGACCTTTTAAAAAAATATTAACTGAGAACAAAAGCATTAGAGGGTTCCTAAATGAGCCAAGGCTACTCAACCAGCTGCCCTTGAGCAATAAAAAAGGAAAGTCAGTGCATTATACACAGGGTCAGTGATAAAAGCCATGAAAAAAAAATCTTTCTAAGTTAGACAATGCTGATATTGGCGGTCCGTGAATGCTAGTAAAACACACACACACACACACACACACACACACGCGCGCGCGCGCACACACACACACACTTCTTTTTGAGAAATGCTTAATGGGGCACAATTAAGCGGTCTGTAGAATTGAATGACCTTTAAATTGCTGTAATCTCATGAGGGAAACCTTTCACACACAGCATCTACTCTTGAAAGAACATTCACATGAAAATATTGTCACTAATTCAGCAGAGCATGCCAAACCCATGTCCTGTGTCTTGCTCCCTTTTGGAGTCCTTCATTGCCTGTGGAAAGCTGAGGTCACCAAAGAGGCTGACCTCAAACATGTCAGTCAACCAAAAGCCATCAAGCTATTATAATTCAGAAGCAAATATAGTGGTGAGTAGAAAGGAAAAAACATAAAGTGTCAAGTGGCCAAACAAAGAATCTAATTTTCTATCTTTACTTTCAAATAAAATCCTTTAGATTATAACATCTCTTCCCCTTTTCCTTACTTTTATCCTTGGTAAGCGTTTTTTCTTTTCTGGAGACAAAAAAAAAATACTTTTGAAGAAACGTATGAACTATGACTTCAGAAATTAGTTCTGAATCTTGAAGATCATTTTTCCCCTAAAATTCATATTAAAAAAAGAAAAAAAACCTACAGAAAAGGCAGTACAATGATCACCTCAATTCATTAGCATATCCACTGAATTTAACTTTGATCCTATAGTACCAGCATTATACAGTACATATTCATATTTCCCCGGTTGTTCCAGAAATTTCCTTAGCCTGTTTTTTATTTATATTTGTTTTTGGATCTAGAATTCAGGAGCGCCTGGCTGGCTCAGTCGGTAGAACACACAACTCTTGATCTCACGGTTGTAAGTATGGGTCCCATGTTGAGTGCAGAGATTATTTAAAAATAGGATCCAGTTAACTATTAAGCATTGTATTTAGTTGGCATATTCTCTAGTTGTCTTTATGTATTTTTTAAAATATTTATTTATTTTTGAGGGAGAGAGAGAGAGAAGGAAGGAGGGAGGGGCAGAGAGAGAGAGGGAGAGAAAGAATTCGCCAACAGGGAGGGGCCCGATGGGGGACTCTTCTCAGGAACCATGAGATCTTGACCTGAGCCAAAACAAAGAGGCCCACACTTAACTGACTGAGGCACCCAGGCGCCTCTTTTTAGTTGTCTTTATGTTTTCTTACATTTAGTGGTGGTGAGGGATCTCTCAGGATATTGACTTTTTCAAGAATCCAGGCTAATGGGGTGGGGTGCTTGCCTGACCCAGTAGAGCATGTGACTCTTGATCCGAGGGTCAAGAGTTCAAGCCCCACGTTCAAGCCCCTAAAGCTTACTTAAAAAAAAAAAAATCTGTAAGCTCATGTAAATTAATGCATGAATTATTTGGGGCACCTGGTTGGCTCAGCCCGTAGAACACAAAACTCTTGATCTTGGGGTCCTGAGTTCAAGCCCCACATTGGGTGTGGAGATCACTTAAAAACAAACAAACAAGAAGCCAGGCCAGTTATCTTGTAAAATGTCCTGCACGATCTTGATGTGTCTGATTTCTTCCTCACAGATTCAAACACTTTTGGCAGAAATAACACATCCGTGAGGGGTTCCTGGCTGACTCATTTGGAGGAACATGAGATTCTTGATCTTGCAGTCATGAATTTGAGCCCCATGTTGGGTGCAGAGATTACTTAAAAATAAAATCTTAAAAATATATGTATCTGTGATGTTAGATGTTAGATGCATTTTATCATATCACATCAACAGGCACATGATGTCAGCTCTTCCTATTATTGGCGATGTTACGTTTGGCCACTTGGTTAAAAGGTGTCTACCAGATTTCTTCATTGTGAAGATCCTTGTCTCCCTTTGTAATTAATATGCAATCTGTGGAATAATACCATGAGGCATTGTATCATTGCGAATAATGTATTTTTCAAAAATTTTCACTTCAAACTTTCAGCATATGTTGATAAGCCTTGACTAAATCTATTCCAGCCTTGGTGTCTACAAAAGGATACTTATTTTTCTAATTCTAACATTCCCTTTATATATATTAACTAGCTAGTATTTTTCTGTACACAGAACCTTTTGTTTTTACCAGCTCCTTGTTTTTTAAGTATCTTTGTGAACTCACAGATTCTTTTTGAGACCATTCGGAGCCCTTGAAAATGAAATTTTGATTTGGAAGTACTTTTAGTACTTGTTTGTGACCTTAGTAAATAATTTCAGTCATGTTTTTAAAGTAAGAATTACTGCCAATGTTAGGATTAAATCTTTTTCCTTTTAAATCTTTCTTTTTTCTTAAACAGAGATACAAATAAATAACAAGAGTTTATTGTTGTATGTTTAATAACATCTTTATTTGTTGTAACAACTTATTAACTCTAAGGCAATAATGAAGTGCCTTGACATAAATGACAGCGTTAGAGGCATCCCTATCTGTATCCTGATTTCAAAGGACCAAGCACAGTGGCTGACCTTCAGTGGATAGCCAAAAGAAGTTAATAGAATGCATTGAATTAATGATAAAGTCAAAATGTCAAAGTCATGAAACATAAGGCAAAAGACTGAAATAATATATATTGAAGTTCTAATTGTATAGAAATAGGTAAATTTCATTTGCTACTCTTAAGTGATTTTTAAAATTTATTTGTATTTATTATGTGTTGTTATTTTTTAAATGTTTATGTATTTTGAGAGAGAGCTAGCACGAGTGGGGGCGGGGCAGAGGGAAAGGGACAGAGAGAGTCCCAAGCAGGCTCTACGCCATCAGCACAGAGCCCAGTGTGGAGCTTGGTCCCACAAACTGCAAGATCATAACCTGAGCCGAAATCAGACACTTAACAGACTGAGCTACCCAGGGGCCCCTTTTATTTTTTAAAAAATCTTTGTTTGTTTGTTTATTTATTTATTTATTTATTTATTTAGAGCTGGGGAGAGGGACAGAGGGAGAGAGAGAATCTTAAGCAGGCTTCATGCTCAGCACAGAGCCCAACGCGGGGCTGGCTCCCACTACTCTGGGATCATGACTTGAGCCAAAATCAAGAGTTGGATGCTCAACCTACTGAGCCACCTAGGTGCCCCCATAAGTGATTTTTAATTCCCTACTACAACTTGAAGTTTTCCCTACATTGCTACCACTACATTTGAGAAGACAATATTTTACTAACTTTTCCTTATCTGATTTCATAGAGAATACATAATAGAATTGTAATTAACAATAGCCTCTAGGAGTTCTTTTGATTCAGCACACGGGTAAATGAATGTTCTTTTTTAAAAAAATGAATATTCCTTCTTCCCTATCAATTTGTATTCCTTCCTAGATCAATAGTTCGTTTTTTTTTTTTTTTTTTTTTGTAAAGCATTCTACTCCTGGGATGACAAATTGTTTAATAACAGCGAGAAAGTGGGTCTAAAAGAGGTTGGATGGACTAGTATATCTGCTTTCCTGCGAGAAAAAGCTATGAATGGAAACTGGCAATTAGATACAGTTACGTGCATTTTGTACAGTTAAAAAAAAACTGACTCTAACATAAATTAACATAAAAAAACCCCTACATATAAATTGTGTCATTATAGATTAGCTACAAAGTGGATAATATAATCATGGATTATTCAGAGCTGACTGTAAATAGTTTAACCCAACTGGGATACTTGATCCTACCAGAAGGTGGTAAATCACTCACTTCTTAGAGACTTAGTACTATTTTGAAACCACTGTCAGACCATTTAATACATGGAAGGGAATAATTTCTTCTTCCTAAGTTTCTTTTGCAGTTTTAATTGAAGTTTGGCCTGTCAGTTCATAAACCTCATATGTTATTTTTCCTTTTTATTGACTAAGACAAAGTATAGTTTATGGTTTTAGGACAAAGTGATTATTTTAACTCTCCATTCATAATACGTGAATGGGAGAAGTGAAATCATATAGGAAAACAGACTTTCCACTGAAAATCAAGAAGGTCAAATCATTATGTGAAAAGAGTTAGGGAGTTAAGCAGTAGCCTTTGAGAGATGCCGGGGATACATAAAGATATACCAAAATAATCGACTTTTTAGATTGGTTTACAGAAAGTACTTTCAATTTAACATGTATTTTACCCATAAATATTCCACTGGGGTTCTTGTATATATTAGGAAGATGTTTTCAATCACACTATATCAACTGACCTTCAATATTTATCTTGTTTCGTATTGTTGGTCTTACATAACATCCTTGATTAATTTTCAGGCCTTGAGGTGCTATTTTTTGAATTACGAATACAGCCTACTAAATTAATAAATTATTACTGTGGAGGCACTCTTGTCTTCTGAATGTATAAGTGCATTGCTTAAATTACTCTCAGGGAATAATTTACACATGAAGAGGCTCTGGGTGTTAAAAAAGCTTTGTGTATTTCTTATCACTAGAAATAGTCCTAGACTAGGTGCTTGAACGGATATCAAAGCAATTGTTTTTTCAAAGCAGTAATGGTTCGTACTATTCTGGGGTTCCCAATACACTGTCCTAGAATCATGAATTAAATATAATGTTAAAAATGTAACATTTTGAACCAAAAATTTCCATAAGATACAGGGATACTGTCTCAGCTGAGAAAATATGCTCATGATCTTGAAAAGGCTTAGTAAGCTTTCTTTCATTGTGAATCTTGTCTTAAAAGAGCCGCAATAAGGTGCACATAGAAAACACTTCAGATCAAGGAAAAGGAAATTAGGACTTGGCTGCTGTTGCAAAAAGATATCACCGCCTCTCCCGCCTTACTTAAGTATTAACCGGTGGAATTGAGGGCAATGACTCCTGGCTTCTAATCTTGTGCTACTATTTTTCTTGCCCTTCGGATGCTCATGTCAAAGTTGTATGTGGCTTGCTTATGTGTGACACATAGCTCTATCCCAGATTTAGGTACTAAGAAATTAAAAAAAAAAAAAAAGGTTTTGGTGACACAGAGTACACAGAGTACACAGAAAAAAGTGCACTATTACAAAAAAAAATCCTTCATTATTCTGAGTCTAATATTTATCAGATATCTGGTTAGTGTGTGTCCCATTTATCTATTTTCCCGCCGATGCGTCTTCTTCCCTTTGCCCCCAGATCTGTACAGCAAAGGATGAGCAATGGTTACTTTTTATTGATTTGATTATTTGAGCTTACGAGTAAATAATTATCACAACAAATAAACAGATAAAATCCTATTAAGAAGCAACAACTGCTCCTTAACACTCTAATTACTCTAAAGGACCTCTTGGGGGTGCCTGGGTGGCTGTCGGTTAAGCGTCTGACTTCGGCTCAGGTCATGATCCGGTGGTTCATGCGTGAGTTCAAGCCCCCCTGTCGGGCTCTGTGCTGACAGCTCAAAGTCTGGAGCCTGCTTCAGATTCTGTGTCTCCCTCTCTCTCTGCCCCTCACCCTCTCAACTCTCTCTCTCTCTCTCTCTCGGTCTCTCAAAAATAAATAAACATTAACAAAAAACATTTTTAAAGGACCTCTTTATATTGTGCCAGAAACATCCAAACTGGCCTCAACCTCCACACTAAACAAAGCTAATGTAAATAAAGTGCTGGAGCCCAAATGATGGTCCAAGAGTTACAGTGAGGGTGGTGGTTGTGACCAGGAATTAAAATCTATCCCAGACACTGTCCTTTTTTATTCTTCATCAAGCATTTTCTCGGAACATTTATTTATTTTGAGAGAAAGAGGGAGAGCGCTCAGAGTCTGAGCAGGGGAGGGGCAGAGAGAAAGAGGGGAAAGAGAGAATCCCAAGCAGGCTCCATGCTGTCAACACAGAGCCCCACTGGGGGCTGGATCCCACCCCTGGTAAGATCATGACCTGAGCCGAAATCAAGAGTCTGAAACTCACGTGACTGAGCTACCCAGGTGCCCCTCAAGCATATTTGAAATGACAGTGTCAATTGCTTTTCTTTTCTGCTCCTCAAAACTAACCCCACAGAGTTTCGTGTTGTGCTATATATTACAGTATGAATTTTGGTAAGATAGTTGCTTTTTGCATAGATAGGTGGCTTTATCCCTAAGCATTTCCATGAAAACAAACTTGGGGGGGAGGGGAGGAATATTTAGTACTAAAGATTTCTGTCTGAAAACTTACTTGCAAAATATTTTCTATAATCGCATTGTCAAGTATTCAAAAGACTTCTCACATTTGTACCTCATGTGAAGTGCAAAGATCTCCAGATATGCTAGACAAAAATTAATCTGATGTTATTCCTGTTTTGATTGATTTTAATTGATAGCCAGCTTGTTAGAACAGGTTATACACAATACATTGAAAGACTGGCATAAATTCCTTTGCCCAAAAGTTGAATCTAGAGTATTCAGGATTGTGTTTTCTTTCTTTTTCTCCTCCTGGTCTTTTTGTTGTAAAGAGGTCACGTAAGGACGTTGGTGGAAGGGCTCCATGCGCCATCTACTGACCAAATCTATATTTTCAGTGTCTAGAGAATGAAATTTATCCCTACATTCGGTGTTTAAAGCAGTCTTTGGGATAGGAGGGGTAATGGGAAAAGACCCTCTTTGACTCTATGGCTTATTGGTGACTCCTGGAATAATATTAATTCAATGAACACATAGTTCAAGAAAGAGATATCAGCCCCTCAGCGCAAAGACAAGTTACAGAGAGAATCACAAGAAAGTCCGCTGGCACTGGAAGAAATAAGCCAAGCTCTAAGGCCAACTCCAACTTACAACTAGATTGTTGTTTTTCACCTGTGTGTTGAGCTACACTCACTGCCCAATGGTTGCTGCCTTACAGGAAATGGCTTTTGACTAATGGCACATCCAGATAAACATCAGTTCCCAACCTGATAATTCTGAAGGACTTCTCTGTAATTTAATTATTTCATCAAAAATTTAATAATGCATAGCAAGTAGGTCCTCCCTTCACCTAGATCCTAACACACAGCTTGTCCCTGTCTATGTAAACTGAGTCCTGATACACACACACCTACACATACACGCATACAAGATGATAGGCATCTATGTACCTGTGGGTCAGTTGAGAAATCTAAACCCTTGGATTTGGATCAAAATGTTTCTCCCCTCGGTCAATCGTTCTCTCCACTCTATCCTAAATCCAAAAGAAGGGTGGTAGGAATCGGGGCCCTCAAACCAAAGTTTCCTGGGTTGTAACTGGGGAGAGGTCAGAGCATCAGTTTTAGTAGTTCAACCCACTGGAGTTGGAAGGTTGGATTGAAAATTAAAGTTGGCCTGAAGTGCTCGGATCTGATTCGGGTTCTCTTCCTGTCAGAAGGTGGGAGCACTGAAAGCTACCCACCACGGCTCCAGATGCCCCAGGTAACCTCCTTCCCTATTCCGTTCCCGCTCTCTTTATTCCAAGAGCTGAGACAACTCGCTTTCGTGGTTTAAAGAAAGAAAAGAAGAAAAAAGCCAGAAAGTTGAGGGAGAAGGACGAACAAGAGGCACATAAAGAGGGAAGGCAGGGCGAAGGGAAAAGAAAGAATCAGAAAGAAGTCGGGAGACCAGGGAACTTGGGGAAAGAAAGAAGACAAAGACGGCGAGAAAGGAATGAGGGCTAGGAAGATGCAAGGATTTTTTTTCAACGAACCGGAGTTACACCCATCTTTCACTTTCAAGTCGATCTTCTAGATCTTATCCGTTTCCTTAGTGAAGGTCGTCCGCATTGCTAAAGGAAGCTAGTCAGTCCTCCTCCCCCCGCCCCACGCGTGGCTGCGCTGCTGTATCCCCAGCCACTGAGACCCAATCCATCCCGAGTGGGAACGTCTGCAGGAGGGCGACTCTGGGAACACTCTTGCGACTGGTTGTCACCCGGGAGCCTAACCGGATTAATACCCAGAGTTGGATTACGCTGGCTGTCACCAATACGCCTAAAGATTATAATCCAATTTATGCACATTACAGCCAGTATTAACTTTATCTGCTATTTTAAGACTCCCAGTTGCCCCGCGTGTCCTCAGAGGACAATCCTCCGCGTTCTGATGCCACCCACCAGGCTGTCCGGCGGAGAAACCTCCCGAAGAAAACAACTCCAAGCCTGGTTCCTGAGGGTCTGCAGCCGGTACTCCCAGGTGTTTTACCTTCACCTGGGCACCGCTGCGCGATGCCTCCCAGCCGGGGATTACCAAAGCGGGAGGAGTTCCCTTGGAGGGAAATAGCATTTTTGTTCATTTCATTTTTGAATTTTCGGTGGCGGTGGCAGAAGGGCGGGGAGTGGGAGTGGTGGACGGGTGCCTGTGAGTGTGGATGGGGAAGGGGGCCAGGGGATTGTTGCCGGTTTTAACAGTCTCAGCGACTGCTTTTTGATGTTTGTTTGCAGAGTGGCACTTCTCTCGCTCTTTCCTTAAATAAATTTGTTTGGGCGTGAGTTCTTGACTTCCCAGCACAAAACCACAAAAAGACGGGGTGGAAAGTAAAAGAAAGCCCCCTCCCTCCCCCGAGCGTGCTAACGCCGAAGACTTGATTTAACACCCCTTCTCCGGCTGCTGGGGGCTCTAGGCAGTGGCTACATTCCAGCAGTTTTAATCCGTTTTTTATTGTAGGGCGGGAGGAGTTTACACAGGGCTGGGATGGCTCCCCAGCTGGCTGCTCTCCCCACTCTAGCGCCCCCTCCCCGTCCTTTGCTCCACCCCCCTCCGGTAGGAACCTGTTACTTTAAGCCGGGCGTTCCAGTGTGGCGGTGCGGGCCGCCGGGTTTCGGGAGGTGGCCGGTGATTGGCTCTTTCGAGCTCCCCCTGGTTTGCTCGCTCGGCCTCCCCGCGCGCTCCGCCCCGCCCTCGCGCCCTCCCTCCGCCCCGTAAGGCTCGGAGCCCCGGTGTAAAGCGCCACGGCGCATGCTCCGGAATCTCATCCTCTGGCCCTGGAGCTGCTGCTGCTGCTGCTGCTGCTTTTGCTTTTGGGGCTGAGTTTAATAAGCGAGCGAGCGAGCAAGCGAACGCGGGGGGAAAAAGGCAGAGAATGTCCGCCATCTACCCTCCGCTCCTGGGCGCGCTCTCATTCATAGCAGCCTCTTCATGAATTACAGCTGAGGGGGGCGGGGGAGGGGGGTACCACACAACACCCCAGCAAACCTCCGGGCCCCCAGGCATGGCTAGCTCGGTAAGTACATGCAAAAAAAAATAATAAAAGACCCCCCCTTCCCCGCCTTTCCTCCCTCGCCCTGCCCCGCCGCCGCCGCCGCAGCCCAGACAGCGCCAGCGCTCCGCGGTTCCAATTAGAGAAAGGTTGGTACGGCTTGCAGGGAGCTGCCGCCTCTCCCTCAGCCTCCGCTCCCCTCCCTCCCTCCACCCCGCCCCCCCCCCCCGGCGCGCGCACACACACACACACACACACACACACACACACTCACACACTAACACACTCGCCCCTCCACCCCCCCCCCCCCGCGCCTCCCTCTCTCCTCGCCTCTCTTTGCAATCGCAAGAAGCGCACTCTCGCTCACACGCGCGCACTCACACACACACTCACACGGTGGAAGGAGGCGAATAATAACTCAGCCATATTTCAGCCGCCGCCGCCGCCGGGAGCCGCGGGCACAGTCCGGGGACGCGGCGAGCAGCCTCGGCGGCCGCTACGATGGTGCGTTCTCCGCGGCGCGCGTGTGTGAGCCGGAGTGTGAGGGCTGACAGCGGCGGGGCCGCACGCAACTTTGCCCCCGCGCCGGGCTGTGCGCAGTCGAGCCTCGGCGGCTGTCCGCCCGCCTCCCTGCCTTTCCGAATTTTATTTTTTGGGGGAGGTGGGAGCTACTTTGGGGCCACTTTGGCTCTTGGAAGTGTGTTGCGGGGGCTCTGTTAGGCTGGCCTCGCCGATCGCGTGGGGCTTTTCGCTGGGGGGTGCGGGGTGCCCTAAGTTATGGATGCCTCGGCGTGTTTTCCTGCGGGCGTGTGTGTGTGTGACGACGTCTCATTTTTGTTGTGCACGAACCCAGTGCTAAGAGCACGGGAGTTTGTGCCCATCAGCAGAGGCTGCCTGTAGTTTCCATTCCGCCTGGCACAGCGCTCCACACGCACGCACACACACACGTACACAAAGACTTCCTCGGCGTGTGCCTGTCGCCGCGGCACTTTCAGGGAGGGGGCTCGCCAGAACCCCCCCTCGGGGTCCCGGCTACCTCCCTTCCCACGCCGGGAAACCGCCCCGGCATCGCCTCTTAATTGTCTTCTAATTTGTTTCCGATGCATTTGTTGTCGTGCTTGTAGTGGCTTGAGTGAGCTCTCCCTCTTCCCCCCGACCCCCGGACCCCCTTCCCGATTGGGGGTAACATTCCGTTACAATCCCTGTCGGCGTGGATGCTGGGCGCCGGGCGGGCCGGGTGGGGTGTATCTGGGGGTGTAGAGTGTGCGCGCCCACGCGCGTGAAACGTGGATGCAGAGGGCACCGCCGTTTCCTTTTATGTGCGTTTCAAGAAGGAGGAAAAAAAATGTCAGGCGCAATGTTCAGTGTCGAACGGTCGCCTTCCTGTTGTTCACGGCTGTCTCTCCTCCCCCTGCCCGCAGTGTGCCGTGCAGGTGAAGCTGGAGCTGGGGCACCGCGCCCAGGTGAGGAAAAAACCCACCGTGGAGGGCTTCACCCACGACTGGATGGTGTTCGTGCGCGGCCCGGAGCACAGTAACATACAGCACTTTGTGGAGAAAGTCGTCTTCCACTTGCATGAAAGCTTTCCTAGGCCAAAAAGAGGTAGGGCTCGAATACAAAAGGAGCTTGATCAAAAAATGTCTTTGCTCGCGGAGGAAACAATCGCTTGGCCCGGGCGGTCCCCCCTGCCCCTCTCCCCGCCCCCCGTCCCCCCCCCACCCCCCCAGCGTCGCGCTCGCCGGCGTCGCCTCGGGACCTGGGTGCGCGGCGCCGCGCTGGCCAGGTCCGGGCTCTCGCCCGCGCGCGCGCCACTTCGGCTTCGGGAAAGTCGCCGCAGAGAAAGGACCGTCAGGTGTCGAGTGTTTATTCATCCCAAGCCAGCCCTCACCGGTCCTCTGGGGTTAGCCGCGGGTTCTGTGGGAAGGTGCAATTAGTTGTTGGGTTTGGAGGCGTCGGGGGGTGGGGCTGGAGGGAACAGACAGCTTGCGCCTTTTTTTTTCCTAGAGAAATTGAAATTTACCTGTGTTATTAGCAGGGAATGCGTGGGATGTAGTTATTGTTCCGTTTTGGGAAGTCGCCTCTCCTCAGGGTCTCCTCTGCCTTCCTCTCTGTCAATTAGGCGGGAGGTGCCCGTTGTCACTGATTTTTCCTTTCGTGGGTTAATCACCCCCCGCCTCGCACCGTCAGCATTTTAATATTTAGTCGGCGGAGGGGCGGGGGGCTTACTCGTCCCTAGCCCCCAGTGGCACTTGACTGCTCATTGGATTTTTGAGCAGCGTGCCGAAGTCTCTGCCCGATGTGATCTGCGGGGAGGAGGGTCCCTGCAAAGGTCGAAGCTAAGTTTCAGAGGAACGATGTTTGTCCTGCCTTCTTCCTCACTTCTTCCCCACCTTGGTTTTTAGCCTTGGTCTCTAGTTTGCATATCCTGCCCAGCCTCTCGGGTCCCAAACACTTTCCATACAGGGCAGGACAGTTTTGAAAAAAGAAAAAAGAAAAAAACAAAACACTGGAGTGTTATTTTGAAAGAAAATTTAAAGAGGGTTTGAGAAATCCTGGTGTCTATTCCCTTCAGCCTCCGGAAAGCTACTGTCTGGTTGTTTTAGTTGGATTAGTGGAGGTAACAGTACAAATACAATAAGGTGCTTTGTTTGTGAGCAGGTTTATTTATCTAACTCAACACAATGGTTAGTAGTTATCTTCCATTTGATCCGTAATCTTTATTGGCATCTAGAACTCCTGCAGTTTCTTAGAGTAACATCATAATAAATCCATTCTGCTTAGAGCTCCTGGAAATTATTGAACATTGAGGAGCTGAATAAAGAAAGGAGCAATGCTGTGTGCCTCCGAGGTGGCAGAGGTTTGTGTTGATGCTTATTTTTTGTTTCCATAGCTCATGCAATGGGTTGTAGGACTGTATGTTTTGCCTTTAGTGGTTTGTTTTATAGCTCCTCCTGAAAACTTGAGCAGTCGAATTTGTTGGGCTTTGCTGATGGTTAACAAATGAATCCAGCTTCTAATAGAAGGGTAAGACTATGCATGGCCTAGAGGAAATAACATTTAGATTTTGTTAGCATGTTAGATCAAAATACAGCCAGAGATAATTTTCCTTCATATTTCCTCAACACTGTAATTAGGATGAGCGTCGTCAAGTTTCTGTCACTGTTTGAGGTTGGGTGTGATGCTTCTTGGAATCTCGCTCTCCCTTTTCCATGTATGTATAGAGCCACTGCAGAGGAGTTGAAACAAAAGAAACCACCTTGTAAGATCCCTGGTAGCCACCATTAGGACTCCTTGGCTGCCACACACTTTGAGAGGGAATACATTTAACCAAAAAAGCAGTGTTTAGTATATTAGGGAAACTACGTCAGTTGGCAGAAGATGTAGCTCTGAAGATAACTTTGTTTAGGCTCCTTGGCAATCAACAAATTGGCATTATGAAATTAAAGATGACCAACCTCCCCGTATTTCACCACTGTTTCCCTGCTTCAGTGTGTGAGTGGGGATGCTCCCCTTTATTTCCCATCCTGAATGATTTTCGGTCCAGCCTGAGGGAGCATGAGGGTTCTGGCCCTGCACAGCCCACACCTGGGAGTTGTTGCTAGGCGTGGTAAGCCGCTTGCTAACACTGATGTCTCAGACGTCTCTAGCGAGAGATGCCTGCTTGCCGGTTGGGCTCTTCGGTTTTTATTTTCAACTGCGGAGTTTCTTTATGTGGTCTATAAGCCATTGTTTTAAAATGTTTATTTTTGGATTTTTATTTGTATGTGTGCTTCCCATGATGTGACAAGTCCTGGGAAAAATGCCAGCTTACATAGCCCAGGAGAGACCTTGTCATACTGTAATTACACATGATTCAGATTGTAAGAGAAGGTTTCTCTGTTCATTGGGAATACTTAGTTGTAAATTCAAGTAACACCAAACATACCACTTGATCCTGGAACTTATTTTTTGGCTTATAACGCCTTTCAAAATGATAAGAATAAATAAATACAGAACAAGAATGCCAGACATGGCTAAGTCTACTCCTGTACCTTTTAAGGTGCTGTATTTGCTGTCTTATAGATCTGTAAGTGAGAAATTGGAAATGGAAGACATTGCAAAAATGGCTTTGTGAAAAATCTGAGTTGCAAGGTATTCAAAAGAAATGCACATACTCCAAACTGTAAATGGCTATTAATAATGGCAAGGTAAATCACTTTCAGTATATACATTAGTTGATAAACGGAAGTGGACCTTAGCACTGAGGATGAACTGCTCAGCCACGAAGATGGATGAGTCCTTAGTTTGGTAAATCTTTGGTTTGGAAAAGCAAATTGATTTTCAGGTTGATTTCCTTTATTCCACAGTAATAGTATGAGAACTTGTAGAGGAAGAAATTAGAGTATTTCAACTTGTTGCCTGATGAGAATTACATGTACCGTTTCAGAATTGAGCTAATTGTACTTGAATTCATGTGGGTTTTCTCTGTCCCAAAGATGGGTTGGAGACTTGCAATTTAAAATTACTAGCACTGAGTCCTAGAAGAGAGATTTTGATGAAATGGTGAAGCCTGGAATATCCATTAGCTGTTACAGAATAGGCAGGTCAGAGTCTAATGCATTTTAAAACTATCCACTTGTAAAAAAAAAAAAAAAAAAAAGACTATATCTTATTTATTAGTACCAAAGATTTGTAATAGTCTGATATGACTGAAATGAATAGTCACATTCAAAACATTTCATTTAAAATATTAATGTTTTCATTTTCAATATGATGGGAATTTGAGTGAACTTTCTTTCCAATTACAGCCATCCTTACTATTGCAGTCTGTTCCATTGACATTTATGATATGAAATCTGTTGCTTATTATTTTATGTAAGCTAATTTGGCCACTGGTATGGTTTGATGGCTTTTTATTTGTAGCCCTAGTCCTTTGAGTGGGCAGATAAAGCATAATAAATCCCCACTTACAACTTTGATTTAAATGTTTGAGCCCAGCTTTACTGTGTAGTTCTGATTTGTGTTAAACAGTCTTCTGAAATAATTTGGATAACTTTTTATCAGGGTACCTAAAATTTGAGGCCGAACTAGCTGAAGATATTGCATGCACCTGGTGTGTTTCCTCTTCTTAGGTATTTCAAAGGTTTCAGAAAAAAAAAAAAAACCAACAACAACAGATGGATGACTATACTGATAATATTCAGTGAGTGTTAGAAGATTTGGGTAGAGTTCTGTATGGAATTAAGATGACTGGTGAGAGCAGTTCTACTACTTGGCATTTTGAAGCAACATACAGCATAATTTTCCAAGGCACTTAAAAGCTGAATTATTGGAGGCAATCTCCTATGCTGTTAGTGGGAATATAAATTGGGCAGGGACATTTTGGAGGGCATTTGGCAACATCTATTAAGGTTTTAGATGTTTATACCCTTTGACCCAGCAATTTTACTTCCAGGGATTTTCCAACAGATACAGCTTTGCAACTGCACAAAGATACAGTGTATTTCTTGTGACTTTTTAAACAGCAGAAATTGGGAAGCAAGCCAATTAGGGGACCCCAGCTGGGTTCACTTAAATGATGGGGATTATCAAAAGGGGTAAATATGTTTGTAGATGCAGGAAGATCTTCAAGAGATATTAAGTGAAATAAGTCAAGTTGCTAGATCACTGTGATCCCATTTAAAAAATATGCTTATAGAACTAAAAAGGGTATGTGTGTATGTGTATAAATAAATTTTGGATGAGTGGGAACCCAGCTCTTACGGTGTTGGCAGGGATGGGAGGTTGTTTTTGTAGCATTTGATTTTTTTTTTTTTTGAAAAGTTAATTCCATATATTTAAAACATTCCAGTGAGCACTCATTACTTTTTAAGACTAAAAGACAAAGAGTAAAGACCCAGTGTAGAACTATCTTGGGTAGATATTGCTGCTCCGTGGTGAGGAGTTTGGGTTAGGAATTACAGCCTTGTATTCAAATGCTGGCTTTAGAGCCCTCTTGTGTGCTCTTGAGCAAGTCATTTCTGTGTGTGTTTTCTCACTTGTGTTCTCATTTGTGTTCCTGGAACGATGGAAGAAGAGGACCATAACCTCCTAAATTGAGGAGTAAATATGAATCAGCTGTTTTCCAGTTTATTGGTCTTCGGACCTCTTCAGACTCTTCAAAATTGATTCCAGAGAGCTTTTTCCATGGACTTGTGTCCATTAATATTTACTCCATTAGAAATCAAACCTGAGACATTTAAAAAGTTATTTATTAATTTGTTGAAAGATAACAGTAATCAACCCATTATACGTCAGCATATAAATAGCATTTTAATGAAAATGAGTATTTTCCAAAAATGGGAGTGAGAAGTGTGGCATTCTTCTACTTTCTGTGTGTACAAATCTTTTCACTGTTGTGAAATAACTGGCTCAGCTTGTGTGTCTCTGCATTCAGTCTGTTGTGTTCTCACACTTCATGGAGCCCCTGGAAGACTGAAGCACACTCGTGAGAGCATGGGGGAAAGAGGCAAAAATGTCTTAGAGTTGTGGTGAGAATAGCCAATCCCTGGAAGAGGTTTTGGGGATCCTGGGGTCTCCAGAATACACTCAGAGAACCGCTGGTATCAGATATTCAATGTAGAACCTGGCACAGATGAGCTGCCCCATTAATATGTGGAAGCTGATGTTTTAAAGCCACAGTTGATGTTGCTAATAAAAACATTTAATGGAAGGAAGAAAGATCAGTCTTCCAAAGTACTGGCATGGTTACGTTCCATTGTAGCAATTATCCAGTGATTTTTTTCAGAAAAGGAGAATCCAAACTTGGCTGTCAGGGGATGCATTTTATAGTTAATATCACTGTCCAGTTTATGGCATATTATTTGTATAACGCAGAAGCTTTTGTATCTCTTATTTTAGGTGACCTCCTGTAGGACTGTCTCTGTGAGGTAGGACAGGGCAGGGGTAACAGTCAGTCTCATAATTTTACTTTAAAGATTCCTTGTTCTTTGCTCTTGGTTCTTTGAAGTTTCCTTCCAGTGGTCTTCCCTGGGCCAACCTTAGCCCTTTCGTTCTTTTTCTGGTCATCTATTACAGATGATTCCTACTACTTAACACAGCTTTTACAGTTCTGAGACGTGGAACTTCTTCTTTTTTTTTTTTTTAAATCTCTCGGTGACTTAAGTCCTCAAAAGAGAACTTGGAAAGCTTAGATACTTGGGAGGGGAGGAGCTATACACAGTTGCACCAATGACTTAGTTAAGGATTCTGTGTATTACTGAACTTCAGACTTTAACCTTTATTAAATTTTGATCTCTGAAACATAATGTTTCACACTGTCCTGTTGGAGATAATAGAAAATTCTATAATTGTTTTCCCTTGGCTTTTATACTTTCCTTGATTTTAGGTTTTACTCCTCAAACAAGAAGCCACCATGTAGAAAGAGAAATTCTTTTGTCTCAGTAATACAAGTTAATATTCTTTCAAAACATTTTGTTTTGTGTGTGTGGCCAGAGTGTTTTTAGTTCATCCTCTTCCTCATAACATAGATTTTAACGCTTTAATCTTTGATTCTCTTATATTTTGTGGTTCTCTTTATTCTTGTTTATAGGGCTATATTCATATTTGAGAATATAATTTGTCTGAAAAGAGTCCATTGATACTACAGATAATTCATACATTTTTTTTTAAACTTACAGATAATGTAGAAGATGAGAAATTACATTGCACCATCGTACTATACAGCTTTTATGAAGAACCCATGTATTTTTTTACATGCAGTTGAAAATGCTGTTATTTTTAAAATTTATAGATATGTGTTCATTATAGAAAAATCAAACCATAGATACATTAAAAAGTCACTGAGAATTCTTTACAGACAGCCATAATTAATATTTTAGTAAATATCTTCATATATATACATACACACATATAAATATTAACCATAAATTAACATTAATTCACTCAACAGGTGTTTTTTTAGAGCTCCTATATGGCTAGATCACTTCTAGGAGCTGGGGATACAGCACAAATGAACATTCCTACCCTCATGGTATATGGTGAAATACCATCTTTTTAAAGCTGAATTTTATGGTATTACATTGAATACACATTTGTCATAACTTTATGTGGACATTGTTCTTAGTGTTAATTTGTTATGAATAATGCTATGCTGAACACCTTTGACATATTCATTTTTATAGTTTCGCCTATAATTTCTTGGTGTTAGATTTCCAGAAGGGAGATAGTTGAGACAAGGTACACAGGATTTTGATTGATTGATTGATTGATTTAAAGGTACATAGATTTTAAATTTTGTTGTGCATTACCAAACTTCCTTCCAAAATGATTGTACCAATTTATCCTTCCCCAGGGGTTGGGAGACTTCTCCTTTCCCCACATGGTTACTAGTACTGGGAATTAAGTTTTGTTTTTTAATCTTTGCCAGTTTGTGGATGAAGCAATACTTTACTTTTATTTGCATTTATTTGGTTAGCAATGCTACATAGCTCTCTGTGTGTATATATTTACTATTGGTCACTTATGGTATGCCTCTTTTGTGCCCTTTTTGTATTTCTCAAAAAAAAAGAAAAAGTACAAGAAAATACAAAGGAAAGAATGATATAACAAACATTCAAATCCCCACTACCAAGAATAAATAAATGTTTACATTTTATCCTATTTGATTCTTTGTTTTGATTTTAGAGAATTAGGTATTATAGATGCAGCAAAAGTTTTTAAGTGCTTCTGAATCCTTTTTTTCTAACTTTTTAGCCTTCCATTCTATTGATGCACATTTGCACATTTATCTTGATGCAGGTAATAGTACGTTGTGTTTTAAAAATCTCCACCGAAAGTATCATAGCGGGTGAATCATTTTTTTAAATTGACATGTAATTTGTATACCATAAAATTTACCCTTTGAAAGTATAAAATCCAGTGGCTTTTGGTATATTCACAAGGTTGTGCAACAGTGGCCACTATTAAATTCCAGAACATTTTCATGAGTGAATAATTTTGTGTCGTGCCATTTTCCCCCTCGACATTTTTGAACCTTACTACATTTCGTGTGTAGAGAGCAAATTCATTACCTTTAGGTCCTTATGTTTAGTATTTTATGGCAGGAACAGGTTGTATGCTTACTTTTCTGGTCCCCTGTTAAGGAATATAGAGGTCACTTTCTGTTCTGTGCAGTGAACATCTTTGAATGTGTTACCTTTTACAAATGAACAAGGTTTTGAATATAGGCCTAGAATTTGAGGTGTGCGTGTGTTTTCATTTGTATTAGATGTTGTCAGATTGCTCTACAAAGTAGTCGTGACAGTTTATACTCTGTCAGGGGCGGAGTACTGTTTTCTCTACAGCTTTGCCAACATTGATTATTTTCAGATCTCTTATTTTTATATTTTATATTTAGTTGAAATATGGTATCTTTTGTTTTCATTTGCATCTCTCTGATTTCTAATGGAGTTGAACATTTTCTATATGTTTATTGACCATTTGGATTTCCTCTTTATTGACTTTTAAAAACATCCTTTGTCTTTTTAAAAAAAGAAACTATTGGGATCTTTTGTCTTTTTCTTATCTGTAGGATGTTAGTCCTTTGTTGTTTGCGTTGAAAATATCTTGTCCCATTTTCGTTTCTTTTTCTTGTAGTCTGATGTGTGGTATCTCTTTGTCATACACAAGTTTTTAATTTTGTCAAATTGATCTATTTTGTTTTGTTTTCCTGTGTGGTTTTGGGGTTTTGTTTAAGAATATAATTTGTGGGCATGGTAATGTGCTTAACCGGCAGACTTCATACGTGCAGGACACAGGGAAAGGATTGGGGGAGACGTAAGAGAAAAAGGGGGTCCCTGCCTTCGATATGCTTTTGTCTTCTGGAGCTGGAAAGGACCCTTGAGATTCTTCATCTTTGTTTATCTTCTTGTTTTACTTTTAACCAGAAGCCTAGAAACGTGAAGTGATATTGCATGTAGATACAATGAGTCACAAATGTGCTGGTGTAAAGATAGCTAGTAATAAATGTGGTAAACGTTTACTTTTAAAATGGTGAATACTTATTCACTTATATTCGCAGACAAATGTTCAGCAATAATTACTTTTGTAGACAGACCTAGGATTTAATTAAGTGGTGGTAACCTTGGTAGATGCTGTTTAAAAGGGAAAAGTTCTATAGCTTCTTTAAGGTAAAATCACATTTATTTTGTGGATTAATTTAAGATTTCCCTTTGAGATTAAATCATTAGGAAAAATTGTTACTGAATGGTAGGTATCTCCTGATAATCTGCCGCCTCCCCAGCCCCCCACCTCCCTGCCATGGTAGGATTGCAATGCCATGAAGGATCCAGAACATTGTTTTAAGAAATACTGTTGTATGATGTAATCCTTTTAACTTAAATGTGATAAGTTTGCAGTGATTAAGGTTTGAAGAAGGCTATTATCATTGAATTTCTAAAAAGATAAGGGTAGTATTTGGGTGTGATTTAGTTGGTATGTAGTAGTTAACAGTTAACTTTTTGGATAAAATCAGTGCATCATCATTTTTTTTAAAGAAAATGATGGCTTATCTTGAACTCATTCTGAGGCCTGTTTATTTAAAATCATGTTCCTAAGTGATTATAAAGATGATCAGTTGAATTTAATTAGAGTTATTACCCATGTTAGAAGATTGATATTTTCTGAGCCAAATAAATTTTAAAATATTTAATTTTGCCAAAAGCAGATTTTTTTGCTTTGTTTCTTTCCAGCAGAAATCATTAGTTACTTATTTTCCCATCAATACCAGGCCAAATGCTGTGTGTATGTATTGATTTTAAGAAGCAAAATACACATTAACCATTTCCTAAAATATTAGTAAGAGCAGTAACCTACAGAGTAGGGAGAGTTACTTGCCTCTTAATGTATCTAGATATAAATTCAGTCTGCATAATGCCTGTAATCTTTGCAGATAGGTTTTATGCCCT
Source organism: Acinonyx jubatus (assembly GCF_027475565.1). Lineage (NCBI taxonomy): Eukaryota > Metazoa > Chordata > Mammalia > Carnivora > Felidae > Acinonyx > Acinonyx jubatus. The sequence goes on from NC_069391.1 coordinate 48,591,696, forward strand.
ACTTCTTCCCTCTCCCTCCGAGGGTAGTATTGGGGGAGATTAGTATCAGATTATTCTAGGTACCTATTTATTTTGATAAACACTTAGAATATTTTGGATGTTTAAAAACAAGGTTCATTTGGACTCCTATTATCCATACCTTTTACCCCAAATACTTCATTATTATGAGTTGCTGAGAACTGAAAGGTTTCTTTGCGTTGAAGAAATACTCTTCTATTAGACAAAAATTTTTCCTTTGTTTGATTTCTTTCCCTGTTCCTGTATTATAAGCAACTGTTGTGTGGTGACTCAGTGACAAATAGTTTAGGCTGTTGGGATTTGGTTGCTCTTGGTGGGATGGATTATTCAAAATGTTGACATAGCTCCAGATTTTCTTATCAGAGATGCTTGTTGTATGACTTTGTACCTATGCCCAGAAATAGTAACGAGCAGTAGGAAGTTACTTTCTCATCATATGAACACTGAGCAGAAGCATGTGTTAGGTCCTGAGTCAGTCCCCACTGGCCTCTCCTTGGATATGTATCTATTGTTCCTCCTATGTTGCATTAGTTACACATCAGATGAGATGAGACCTATATTCTCTCTGTGGGTAGTACTCATAGCTTTGATCAATGCAGTCTAGACATTGGAAGTTTTTGACAACAATGTAGATTTGCAAGTCGGAGTTTTAGAATCCTGACTTTAACTTCCACTCCCCTAAGTGGTAAATTATTACTCAGTGTTCTGAAACTCGTTTCTTCTGTACCTCTAATAATTGACTTTGTGTAAACAGAGCCACCACTTGAATTTAGCAGGAAACATTGTGTTAGCTTAGAATCACATTTTCTAGAATGAGCTTTAGCCTATGTTCTAGGCAAAAATGAATTTTTCTCCTTTCCTGTCTTTTCTCCCTTATTCTTTTTTTTTTTTTTTTCCCACCGACTTTGGATGCTTTTTAAAAAGCTAGACACAAATTTGAGAGACTTGGCCAGGTCTATCACTGTTTTTACTACTTAATCCATGAAATACAACTAGCCTTTTAGCTTTAAAAATAGGAGTCAAATGTATTCCAGTAACTTGTAGAGCGGTATTTAGCAATGCAGCAGGGAAGGCTCTGGCCTGGACCCTAGAAGGGATGTGTTTGGATTGAATAAGCTCTGTGGGCTCTTCTAGCTCTGAAATATTATTTTTCCTTAGTTTTTTGTCTTGTTTTGTTTTGTTTTAAAGGATAAGCTAGGAGCATATCATGGATCTAGTGTTTTCTTAACAAAATAAGTGCCATTTATGAGATATCACCAGTGTATTGGCTATCATGCTAGACAATAGGTATGTTCTGATGTATTAAATTTCTTTTCATAAATGTGGTAGTTTGGAGAATGATTTTTTTTTTTTTTTGAAAAAAGAAAATGTTGACATGAACTTGACTATATTGGAATTTTACCTTTTTTAATGGTGAGTGAGCAGTGCAGTGGGTATAAGACTTGCCTGCAATAACAGGGAAGTAGGGTAATTGGATAATTCGCCAAATAGGTGATTATGTTTTCATTATGAAAAGTTACGTTCTGGTAATATTGGTGCCATTTATACCAGCCATCGACACTGCTTGTAGGTTGGAACATTCAAGAACTCAAGACACCCTATGTTTATTGGAAACTTCTTCCGCAAATAATGGCTCTTGATCAGGTAGGAAGGCCATTGGGTTTTCCATGAAAGTTGGCCGATTATTTTTTTTCTTCCCTATAATGTAGGCCAGAGCTTGAAATTTTGTCAATTTGTTTTCCTGAAGCATTATGTTTCAGATAAGTACCTGTGTTTCTGTTGTCAACAGAATAATTGGGGACTTGGACTTATGTTATCATGTAAATAGGTTAAAAGAGAAAGTACGGTATATCAAATATTTGATCACTCACCATACCTTCAGGGTTTTGTGTTTAATAATTCAGATGCTTAATTGAAGTTGTCTTGAAAAGCAATTACCTTTCCACTCTTTCCTTGTAACTTGCTGCTTAACTTTTAAGGAAAAAAAAAAAAAGGAAAGAAATTTCTATTTATTCCAGCTTGTTAAAAGGAATTGTTGAATGATGCTAGAGCCAAGGATTTAATTATACGAATATAAAAAAATACACAAATGCAGACGGTTTAAAGAGAGCAGCAAATAAATGAGAATTATGTTGTAAAGTCTATTCAGCTGGGAGTTAGTGCTACTTGACATAGTGTCTTTCTGTAGAGACTCTTTTTTGGGGATGGGGTGGGGTATTTTCATCATTGATTTTAGTATTTGATTCAGTCCATTTTCTTTATATCAGAATGGCCAGAATTATTCATTACTCACACTTTGAGAATTGTATGAGAGATAAAAGTACGTGAATGAAATGAAGGGGAGAAAATGCTATAGCAAAATGTTCATAGAAGTTATCTCTGGGAGATGGGGTATCGGGAAATTAAAAAAAAATGTCAAATTGGCTTTATTCAAAGATTCAGCACCCCATCTAGCAAATAGAAAGGAGCTCTCAGGAAATTCTTGTGAAATTTGTTGGATTTTTCAAGCTTTCTTGAATGATACATGTTATGTGAATATAAAACTAGATATTTAAGTGTACATATGGACATGTTTACAATAAGCTTTTTAGTTTTGTTTTTTTTAAAAGTAATGTCATTGAGAACATAAAAATGTCTTTCCCAAGGGACATTTTCATGTTTTGTTATTTGAAATTTTAGTCACCTTGTCATTTTGAGTGTTTTCCTTTAATAGCTCTATAATATATGCACAAATGTTTCATAAGTTGATTGTAAGCTTTAAAGAGAAACGTGTAAATAATACTCGTACCTTTCTCAACAGTGTTGCTCTGTTGAAGTTTGTAAAATTAATCAGATTAACCTCATTTATAAGTACATGATTCGTATAAGATATTCTTTGTAACAGAAAGGCAACCATGCTTAATATTTCAGTAGAGTATACATTTTTGGAGTACTAAGGAATGTTTTGAAAAGTTTTGATTTTTTTTTTCCCTGTGGAGTTTTGATAAGTATAACTTTGTTAACTAATACATTTATCTTGATGTGTAGTATTAGGACATTTTCCAGGGCCTCAATCTGACTTTAATAACGGACAGCAAACAAAAGGACTCTCATCATGTTTAGATGTATGGTAATAGTGTTAGAGATAAATAGGACCTATAATTGGAAATACAGATCCATTTCCAGTTTGTGTCTTTGTATATAGTTTGGAAGTTAAACTTACGTTGAATTGGGAGAAATAAAAAGTACCCAAACGACTACCAAAACAAAGGCAAAACAAATGTTTGGGGCAGGGAAATTGATGCATTTTTGAATTGATGCAAAAGTTCATAAACACAGACAATATTTTAGTATGAAGACCGTCTTAATTGTGTTTCATGCATAAACTACAAAAATAACCAGAAGTTTTACAAAATGAAAATTAAAATGTAATTTCCTGTTTTGAATACACGACAGATAGATTAATATGAACATTCCTTAAACACAACTAAAAGAAATGATTTCTGCCAAATGACAAGAGTTAATTCTAGTAGTCTTAAAGGTCTCTTTACAATCCAAAATTTTTTCTGATTCAGTCCATGATATTATGGTCTGTGGAAAACATGTTTACATTTTTAACATTAAAAAAAATAGCGATTGAAAGTGCTATGCTCAAATGCATAGCAGGACTACATGGCAAATAAAAATAAGTCTGTTTTCCCTTTGGTATTAGATGCTTTTATAAAATTCATAAATGACAGATTAACTCCACCTTCGATGTAAAACACAAGACTTGACATTTGTGATCAGAGCATTTCTTTACTAGCTGCTGGAATAGAATTGCCACGTTAAGTTCCATTTGCTAGCATTTGGAGTAACGTTTTTCATGGGCTTAATTCAGTTCTGCTGATAAATTTTTATTTAACTATTTCTGTTCCTTTGGAGAGAGCTCTAAATGGGATTCCTAATAGTCTGGATTCTTTTCTTCAGGATTAACAAATGTATGAAGATGAGGAAAATCTACTCTTTGGCACCATGATTACAACTCACAGTATTTGTTTCTATTTTTATTATTAAGTTAATTTGCAAGTATAGAAAATCACGTATTTGTTTTAAAATCTAGTCTCGCTAAATACTCAAGGGACCACGCTAAAGACTGGCGCGTTTGAGCAGTATGAAGCCTTGGTTTTGAATATTGCAACTTGTTAGAAATTCCAAATTTGGTACCAAATTAAATATACTCCTAGAATTTTATTATAGTACAGACAAAGCTATGGTAGAACAAGATAATGTATAAATGGCCCTTATTTGGAGCATATTTTGCAGTGAAAGGGGAACTGAAGGACAAGGTGTTCTCTACTTGTAGACTTGTAAAGGCCTCAGAGTTTTCTTTATGTTATTGTAGAAAGACATTATTTTTGCTTTGGCGTGCTTAAAACTAAAGGGCAAATGATCCAAAAGAATAATCTTGAAATTCAATAGCAAGAAAACTACTTGACATTGTGGGCTAGAGGCCAGCAAACGTGTTGCTTTCATTGAATGCGTGGGAAATGGGGCAGGCCTGGAATTTAAAGAGACAGGGTGCAGTACGCTAGAAAAGAAAAGCCCTCCTGTATGATTTGCTTAGTGGGAGAAAAAAAAAAATAGACTTACAGTTTTCTCTAAAGGATCTTTATTGGATCAACTATTTAAGACACTGAGTGAATTTTTTCCTAACTCTGCCTCCCATCTCCCTTAGCCCTCTTCTCTTGTCTGAAATTGGTGCCGGGTAAATTTGTTTATAACAGAGGAGAAGCAGCTTTTCAAATAAAAGTACTTTGTAGCCTGTTCAAATGGAGTATAATGTAATTCTCCCTGAAATTGAGCACTTATTACTTTGTTTATGTAGCTGTTTAAAAAGGGAGGGAGGGTATGATGATGTGTGTGTGTGTGTGGGGGGGCACCTACAGGAACCTCTGCTTTAGAAAAAAATTTTTTTTCTGAGTTTTACTCCCCCATCCACTCATGAATCCCCCTTAACCCCTCCCCCACCTCCCACAATCCCTCAATAAAATAGTATTTAAAAGACTTGAATAACCAGTCCTATGTACCAGCTTCTTGCTTGAGGCAATAATGTTGTACTATTTTCAATGGGTGGTCCTGAATCTCCATGGGAGATTTTACAGGCACTGGGCTCCAAGACCCACTAAGTGTATTATTTTGAACATAACCAGTTACATTCCCGAGCCATAGAGAATATACAGAGATAATTTTACATTATTGAAGTCCCATAGTTAATTACTTACAACTCAATTTATTTAATTTTATTTGAGGAATTTATGGTTTAAATCTCTAGAAGTGACACATAATATTAACCCAGGATTTGAGGTTTCCTTTTTAAAACAAGTAAGCCATTCATACATCTGTCAATTCAGGAATACCCATTGGCATGCATATTTTAATTCATAGGTGCTTTTTGTTGCTTTTAATTTTTCTCCTTTAGGAAACAAACACCTAGCAGTCACTTCCAAATGTTAGAGTGTCGAAGTCCTATTTCTCTTACCTGAGATACTGTAAAATGATGGGATCTGTTGTAATAAAAAAAATATATCGGTAAATTTATGGTTAGTATCTTTTGCTTGTGGCATGTAGCCTAAATATATACCACCCTGAAATTTAACTAAAATTGCGTTGGGCCAAACCTTTGTGGAAACAGGACTGGAATTACAAATTAAATACTGGATTGAGATTGCCCTTTAGGGGAAAAAAATTGTTCTTGAGGAAAACTTACTTAAATAAAATTTAAGTAAATAAATATTTACTTATACATTGTAAATATTGAAATGGGGAGTGTTGCAGTCATGTGCATTCCTACATAACTTAGTTTAAAGTGATTTTGGAATTTCTTCCCAGTGTGAACCTATGGTTATTCACCAGAGTGATAACATAACTTTGTTGGGTCATTGATTTGATTTACTTTCTTGCCCTTATTTATGTTCTTGAGAAAATTAATTTGTGAAGAACGTTGGCTTTGTATTTAGAATACGTATATATAACTCCTGTGGTAGCTCTTTTCCATAGGCTAAGTAGAGAAGAGTTTAAGAGCAGGTACCTCAGATGTATTGGTAAAAGCCAGATGATGATATTTATGACGGGCCACTGGTTTTGTTTGTTTTAAATAATGTTAAGTAGTTTTAGGTGGAAGATTCTCATCTTTGAAGAACTGAATTTGTTCCTTGTACAAAAATTACTATATGCTTGTTTGAGTTCATGTGTAAAATGGTGTGAATTCTGTAGTTTTCTTCACTGATAGAATCAAAGATCTGGCTCACCAGTTTATGGCAGTGACGAAAATGTTTACCTTTTCTTTTTTTGTCTTTCTTTTCTCTTCCTTCCTTCCTTCCTTCCTTCCTTCCTTCCTTCCTTCCTTGGGACTAGTGCTTGAATTGCTAAAAAGTTTTCCAGTAGTTTTTATAAGTGAGTTTAAAGAAGTGATAGCCATCTGAAGTTTGTCTTGTGTAGCCAGTATTTAAGAGTTATTAAGATTGTCTCCACATGAAAAAGAAACCGCTCTCACGGTTATACATGCGAATATAAGTTAAAGGTTGGTAAAAATTAGCTTGTCAAGTAAACTTTCTGACTGAGGAATAATTTTGTTTTCATTATCCGTTCCCTTGGCTGAAAATGAAATAGAAACGATCTGGTTACTAAAGACCAGTGCTGTATTGGATCACTTCCTTGAGCTTTTGCTATGATCGTTCAAGGCAAAGTTAGACAGCTGCTGTAGATTTGGCCAGTGGCCTCACAAAAGACGTTGTTTAACCCTGTTAGTTTCAGACACTATCATTGCTACTTTGCAGATGTACTTGCTGTGTTAGATGGGAGCCTCTGTGATTGTGGTTTGAACTGCTGATTTAGAAGAAGGTGGTATGGCAGAAAATGAGTGATTTTAGCACTCCATTAACGGTACAGTTTCATGTCTTGGGATATGACCCATCTCAGCGGTTTTGCTTCTGTTGAGACAGAATTAAAAACTTCAGCTTAGACTTCTCAGTTAGACTTTGGATCTTTGTACCCCCAGATGGTTAGGGAGTTGTGAAGCTCGTGAAAAGTTGTGAAAACTGAGTTTGAATTAGAATCTATGACAATTGGATCTTTAAATGTCCTTTTGGGGACTTGAGGTCCAGAGGAAAGACCCAGTCATTGACTTTAAACTCTCATTTTGGGTGTCAAAGTACCACAGTGCCACCCACTCCTGAAATTGATGTCGTAATGTTAAAAATCCTAACGATATTGGGTTCTTTTTGTATAACGTGTTTGCATTGTTGCCATAGGTTTAAAGGGCAGGGAGATCCTTTATTGTTAAGGCTGAAGAAGGCAAGATTTTGAAACCTACTGCTACGTGATTAAACCAGTGTGTTTGCCCCGAGGCTGCAGTCATTCACTCTGAATTCATAGTCTCAAATTTGGGATTCTTTCTCTGTTTGAAAATAATACTTATTAAAATTTTTAAGACTCCCTTTGCCACCTCACGTGAAAGCTACTGAGGCAAATTATCAGGGTTAAGATTGTCGTGCAATCAAGACTGAAGATACATTTCAGTATTTTAAAGAGAAAGTTCACAGCCATTTGACATAAAATTTTACTGGGCTTTTCGTTAATCTGAAATAACTGGTCTATAAGTACTTTATCAGTGAAAACTGCTCAGCATGTAAAATGAGGAGAAGAGCACAAAGGCTTCCTGCAAATTAAGGGCACAATGAACACTAACGGACTTTCCAGCCATCTCCAGCTGTGAGATTATTATAGTTTTTGCAAACCCTTTTCTCTCAAAACTAAATCAAGAATGGTAGAGTCCTGATAAAAAGAAGTGTAGAAAAGCCTAACTAATCCTTAGATGAGTTACTTCAAACGTGCCAAAATAGAATAAAATCAGTTAATAGCGTAGATTAAAGGTTACTTTTAATGCATTTTTATCACTCATGTCGAGAATTTTGTTGTATGTTGATGCATTTGTCCTTGGTTTAAAAAAAAAAAAACCCAGAAGAAAAAAATCTAGTTAAATTGGAGAGATTACATAATCACGTTGTTATGAGGAAATTTAGTACTAATGTTAGGTGCCAGATTTGACCCAAGAGATAAAAAGCTGTGCACTTGAGGTCGGAGCTGCAAACAGGTGGCTCCAATTTTGAGTGGTAAATTTTCGGGTTCCAATGGGAGGGCTCATCGGTGTACTTCTGAGAGTTGATTTGTTGTGTAGATTAAAAACAAACAAACACCCAATATGACTCTTGTGTCTTTGGATACATATGTGCAAGTTGTTCCTCGGATAAGATCACAGAAGAGTGCTAAAATCAGATCTGGATCGATGATTTACAAGTGCTTGATTCTTACAGGTGGTAAAGAGAAGAGTCTGACTTCTGGGTGCAAGGGTAGTCTTCCCCTTTTATGCATGTATCTGGGATCTTTCATGTACCGAGGAGACCACATCATCTATACTTTTAATTCAGAATCACGCTTGCCAATTTCTTAATTTGCAGTATATCTTTTTGGCCTTCCTGGCATACTATGATAGAGCTGTCAAGAGTATTGGGTTGAGGAAAAACTGGTTTGGCATGCTGCCACTGGTAAGAAGTTTTAAAAGTAACTCGTCTTTCTCTTTTTAGGTGCAGGCATATGGATATTGGGGTGGGTGTGTGTCAACCTTAGTGAAGCTTTGTCATAAGAACCTGGGCAGTGGGAGATTTTACAATCCTGTCACATTTGCCACTCTTCTAAGATACCAAACTGTAAGTTTCCCTAGTGGGAATTAGCAGTTATCTCCTTGTGATAGATGTATTGCTTTTACTGTGGCTTAACTGGAAATAGCCTGACTGGTGTACCTCAAGCGCATGTGTGTGCTATACGTAGGTCAGGTGCTTTCATGGGTGTGCATACACTGATTTTTCCTAAGCCGTGTGAGAATTAAGCCCTATTAGTTTATAGTCAAAACCTACAGTTGCCCATATATAAATTTCCTGTTTGATATTCTGACCCAATTTAACCCTATACAAAGCTTCTAGCTTGAATGAGTCTTGCGATGTTGAATAACTGCTATACCGTACGGTTATTTATGTGCTCAAGAAGCTGAACTTTTGTTCCATCCCAGTAAGTTCCCAAGGGATACGTTATTCTAGTAAATCAGAAAATTTCTCTGAAAGCCAAGTACTTCTTAATTTTTGGAGGCTTGAAAATGGGGAACATAGCCATATGCACGAGGGGGAAGAAATTCTAGTTGACCCACATCTAAAGTGCAGTTCAAAGTACTTGGACGTCTTAAATTCTCTTGGGGGGAAGAAACCCCACCACAATGCTGCCAAATTGTTTTACTTCTGTAGTTATGTCTTTGTGTGTTTATAGGAGTAGGAACATTTTATCTTCTGTGTTTCTGTTGAGGTTGTTTTTCAGCAGTGTCCCAAGAAAAGTCCTGGAGGCTGGCTTTGAAGCCCTGTGGACAAGCTGGATTTCAAAGAGCCAGAGGAATTCGGCAGTAATTGTTTTATGGCTGGCCAGAAATCAGACCTATTTGTATAGGTAGCACACAAAATAGCTGTGATTTGACAATTTGGTGCTATTTATACCTACCATAAAAAGAGAAAAGAAAAAGTTAAAGGGGTATTTTGGAAACAGGAACTAAGCTGTAAATGCAAATTGCCTCGCCATTTTCTCAAAAGAACAAAAAAAGGAAAGGGTTAGGAAGTTTTTATTGAAGGTACATAATTGAGGATCTGTCTGCTTTCAAGACATTTAATATTGTGCTCACACTGAAACTACACTTCTTTCTGTTTGTAGTTTTTTTTGTTTTGTTTTGTTTTTGTTTGTTTTTGTTTCCTATTCCCATCTGAATAAAGTTATTTTTGTGGAGCAAAAGGAATTCTCTGGAGAGGGGGGACAGTGAAAATCACAAAGTTTCCAACTCTATCTTAATAGACCTTTCAAATTTCATCTTACTGTTTTTATTTAGCTTTGGATAAGAACCATCTGTTGCCAGAGCGAATTTTTTCTTTCCAAATAAGTTATATTTCAACAAGTAGTCATAGGTTGTTTACTGAGGTGGTGGGTGAGGATTCCTGGCATTTAGGAAATATACAGAAGGAAATTTTCACAGCTCTTCTTAATGTGTCTGCTAGAGAGGTCTTTTTGAATGCAAAGTGTCTAAACTGTTACTCTCACCTAGAGTGTATTCCGGGCTCAAGGTGGGCGGTGTATTTCGGTTTGTCTGTACTTCAGGGAGCAACCCAAAGTGAAGTTTGACTGTTTCCAGAATGTCATTCAGACCTTTTGAGGTTGTCAAATGCTTCATTGTTTTGCCTTGAAACCCCCAGCCCCAGCGCAGGCAGAGTCTGGGGCAGCGGGCAGAGGAAAAGCAAACACTTCTATGATTGACTACGGGTTTTTTTTTTTTTTTTTTTTTTTTTTAAAGAAACCCTAGAAATGCCTTAGGGACCCCTGGGGCTTTGTCACAATTTAAAACTATTTTACCATTGAAGGCATTTTGGTGCTGTGGATCGGGACTGTATTAATTTGCTTTGGTTTTCATTTTTCTTTCATTGGATTGTGATCCTCCAGTAGTAAGTAGAGTGTTCTTTGTCACGTGTACCTTAATTTCCGGTGGGGGTGGGGGAGAGGTGCTAAAGTTTTGATTGGATGAAGAGAATTTACTGAGAGTAGGAGAAAAGAAGGGGAAAACTGGTTTGGGGGCAGTTTTGTCTTTCTTCAAATGAAGCGTTAAATAAAGTATGTGAAGAGAAGGAAGTGTCTGGGTAAAGATTTAAAATACACCTGAAACGAATAAGATAGTGTACGTCAATTAATTATGTTTCCATAAAAAAGTTAAAGAAAGAAAGCATGTCCTCAAAAAATGAAGAAAAACAAAAAAAAGGCGGGGGGAGGGGGAATCTCCTAAAAGCTGGAAATGCATTTGGATTTCAAGATGGATTCCCTCAGGGAAATAGGCTAAAGGACTCTGTAGAGAAGAACATTCTGGATTGCTGTTACTCATCGTTGGTATGAAAACTTAGGTGGGGGGAAGGTAAGGATATAGGTAGTTACAGACCATCTTTGTTGGTTGAGAATATATAGCAGGGATAGGGCTGGATAATGAAGGGTTCTTCTAAGGTAGTAATCTTTTATTCAGCCAACACTCAGCACTGCTATGTGCCAAGAATTGCTCTAAACATTGAGGATAACAGCAGGAATAGAAGTAATTTTTGTCTTAGAGAAGTGCATCAGGCTTGTGAAAAAACCCCTCAAAAACAAACAACCCCCCCCCCCAAGATAAGTTCCTTTATGAACGTATGAAAACAAATCTATGGAAACAAAGTTCTGAGTGATTAGTTCTGCCTGTATCAAAATTTGAACTAACGTTTTTTTTTTGTTTGTTTTTGTTTTAATAATTGCAAGTGAAAAGTCTAATAAAAATGAGAATGTGTGGATTAAAAAAATTATCCTCTTTCAAGGATGGATTTTCATTTCTCTGATTTTCCTTCCATAAGACTACATATGATATTTTTAGAGTTTCTGAACTCTCTAGATGAGCATCATAGAATACAGGGTTATATAGCTGAAAAGGTGTAGGAAAGCAATTTGTAGTTACTGACCATTTAATTCCGTACTCTGTTATTCACATTTTACAGATGTGGATCCAAGACTCAAGATTTAGTAACTTGCCCAAGGTCCATATGGCTTGAGTGCAGTGACCATATGTCCTGTTTCCTGGGGATTGTCCCAGTTTATGCCTGTTTTTGAGTGACACAACTAAGATTGAATCTCAGGCCTTTTTGACTCCAACTCATAACCTCTTCACTGTTTCACTGTTTATACTATACTCATGTCTCTATTTCCCGATTGGTCTAAGTGAGAAGGATTCTGAGGCATACGCCTGGCAAAGTACAGTACTCAGTACTTATTTGGTGGTGTTTATCACGAGTGATGGAGAGAAATGGGGTGGCTTTCATGTGTGTGTTTCTTGTTTCTTTCTTTCTTTCTTTTTTTTTTTTACATCTTGTTACTTAAATGTTTTAGAATGTAATTTCATTTTCCTTCAGAAATTATAAAGGCATTTGAGAACTCTGTCTTAGGATCATAGTAGTAAATATATATCACTCATCATTGCATGGTACTAATCAAGGAAATTCTGGTGATTTGAGTTTTCTGGATAAACGGAAATTTGGTACATTTCTTGATCACTGAACATGTTGCTTTTCCCTGTAATTTTTGTTTTTCTTTCCCCACCTAATCAGAAGCCTAGGGCAGCAGAATAGGGTTTGAGGAAAGTAACTCTAATTTGGAAAAGAAAATTGGAAACTTATGTTCTGATTTGCCCAGTTTGGTTAGCTTTTCCACAACGTTTGCTGGACAAATACTGGATACATCACTTTTATTTGGTTCCATTTAAATGGCTCAGCATTTCAGAAAAGACACAGTTTTAGAGGTGTGCTGACTATCAGGTAGTTCAGCTAAAACGGATTTAACTTACTAATTTAACATAAAATAAATTTAGTTTACTAATTGGTTCTGGTGAAGAACTTTGTTCTGTGTCATTTCTCATATATGCTGTGTCAGTTTCCATCAGGAGAGGTTATGATCTGTTCACGCTTCACTGTGGCCGTAGTCTTCTTCACTTGAAGAAGGACTGATGTCAGCTGTTAGTCTTTGGATCAAATACAGGAGTAGAAGCAAAACTAAAGCCATTTTTAAGAACTTTTAGATTAGGTGATGTTAGGTTGGGCTGGAAATGCTCCACGTTGCTCGTCCTAGCCCTCTCCCGGATTTCCACATCTGTTCAGCAATATGACTGCTCTGCCCTTGAAAAGCTCCGAGACTTACTTGTATGTGGGGTTGGTAAGGCGAGATGGGCTTAGAAGCAGATAAATCTCAGTACAACTTAATTAAGAATTACAGTTGATGGGGGTGCCTGGGTGGCTTAGTCGGTTGAGTGTCCGGCTCAGGTCATGATCTCACAGTTTGTGGGTTTGAGCCCCGCATCGGGCTCTGTGCTGACAGCTTAGAGCCTGGAGCCTGCTTCCGATTCTGTGTCTCCCTCTCTCTGCGCTCCTCCCCCGCTCATGCTCTGTCTCTCTCTCTCTCTCCCTCAAAAACAAATAAAAACATTAAAAAAAAATTAAAAGAATTATAGTTGATGTAAGAATGGAGTTTTATGGAAGCATAACAGGGCAAGTTAAGATTGAAGACGAGCACAGTTAGATGTGTGCTGATGTAGCAAATGTTTGAAACTGCATCTCTCTTCATATTTTGTATCTTTTTTGTTTCATACAGCATTTTATGTTGTTTAGGGTCTCCCCCCACCCCCCCCCCCCCCGACTACTTATGACCGTACTTGAACAATGCAGTGAAATTCTTCTTTAGCTCAAGCTGTTGTGAAGCCAAAAATAGATCTGGGCTGAGATTGGACTTTGTGGTACAAATTGTGGTTTGTAGGTTGTGGTTGTTATTGTTCCAACAGATAACTGTAATTTAAAAATTATTTAGGAGTCAGGCAAATGTTGCTGAGACAAAAGAGGACCTGGATGATTTTTAAATGGTGCAATAAGCCGATGTCTAAGTTCAAAGGACTGTTGGGAATGAAATTGTTTTCGTTGAAAAATAATAATAGTAAACCTATGGAATAGTAGGATTGGGGACTGCAGTCACGCAGGAACCTTACTTGTGCCCCTGCCCCCGCACCCCTGGCTCCCCATTTGTTTCGCTGTCCTTTCTCTGGAAATTTAAAAGCATCAAATAGGTTTCAGATGAAGAAAAACCAAAGATAGTAATAACAAGACTTAAGCTCTGCAGTCACTTTGGTCAGGGGCAGTTCAGGAGTACTGTGTTCAAAGAGCCTTACCTGTGTTCAAAGAAGTGTGGAAGAGTCTAGTAATAAACATGGAAAGAGTAAGTAACCTCATTTGCATTGCTCAGAAGTTGATGGCTTTCTGAGACCCTCCCCTTTTTTTTAAGTTTATTGTTTTATTTTCAGAGACGGTGCAAGCTGGGGAGGGGCAGAGAGAGAGAGTCCCAAGGAGGTTCCACACTGTCAGTGCAGAGCCTGATGTAGGGCTCGAACTCAGAAACCGAGAGATCATGACCCCAGCTGAAATCAAGAGTCAGACGCTTCACTGATTGAGCCCCCTGGGTGCCCCTGAGACTTTTAGTTAAGAAATGTATGAAGGCAAATCTGTTGCAGAAGAAAGCTTATTAAATGTTTTTTTTTTTTTTTTTTTTAAATCTGTTATCTATACAAATCACTAGAGGGACAAGTAGGATCTATTTCTGCTCTAAGACTGCTTGTTCCTTATGGACAGGATTTTTTTTTTTTTTAATCACTGTATCACTCACACATTTGCACATAAGAAGTGTTCAATAAACATTGTATAGTAAGATACCTTTGTAAAGCTCTTGATATATAAAAATACTTAAGGTATATAAAAATACTTAATAGCTGGTATGTGAGATCTATCTATGTGTCAGAGTAATGAGGACTCTATGAGAATTACCAAATCACAGGTCACCCTGTGAGTTGGAGTACTACCCATACTATCCTTGTAATAAACAGATTCATCAGGGTTGTAGGATACAAGGTCAATATACAAAAATCACTAGTATTCTGTGTACTTGTAATGAACAATCTGAGAATGAAATTAAGAAAACAACTCCACTTATAGCACCAAAAGAGTAAAATACTTAGAAATTCATTTAACAGAAGAAGTGTAAAACTTATGCTCTGAAATTAGAAAACATTGTTGAAAGAAATTAAAGAATATTGAAATGAATGGAAAAAATATCCCATGTTTATCAATTAGAAGGCTTGACATGGTTGAGATGGTGATAAGCCCCAAATTGAAGCTAAGGTTCAGTGCAGTCCCCGTCAGTATCCTACCTGGTGTCCTTGTAGAAAGTGAAAGCTGGTTTAAAATTCATGTGGAATTGCAGTGGATCCAGGATAGCCAAAACTGTTGAAAAAAGAGCAGAAAAGTTGGACTCATGCTTCCCAGTTTCAAAACTTACTACAAATCAATATTCATCGAGACAGTGTGGTGCTGACATAAGGATAGATGTATATATCAGTGGTATAAAATTGAGAGTTCAGAAATAAACCCATGTGTCTTTGGTCAGCAAGAGTGCCAAGACCATTTAATAATGAAAGAAAAGTCTTTTCAATAAATGGTCCTCGGAGAACTGGATATCCACATGCAAAAGAACTGGATATCCACATGGACCCTTACCTCGTACCATTTATGAAATTTAACTCAAAATTGGTCAAAGACCTAAGTATAAGAGCTGTAACCATAAAACCCTTAGGAGAAAGCATAGGGGTTAATCTTCATGACCTTAGATTTGGCAGACAATGGATTCTTAGACAAAACACGAATAACATGAGCAACAAAAGAAAAAATAGGTAATTTGGATTTTATAAAAATTAAGAACTTGTGCTTCAAATGACATGAAAGCAAAAAGACAACTCGCAGTCTGGGAGAACATACACTACTTTCAAGTCATAGAGCTGATAAAGGCTTGTATCTAGAAATACATACACAGATAACTCAAGAATATGAAAAACAATCCAGTTAAGAGTGGGCAAAAGATGTGAATAGACATTCCTTCAAAAAAAAAAAAAAAAAAGAGAGAAGCAAATGGCCAATAAGTATGTGAAAAAATGCCCAACATGGTTAGTTATCAGGGAAATGCAAATCAAAATTGCAGGGAGATATCCTATTATATCCAGTAGGATGACTATAATAAAAAATACTGGTGAGGATGGCGAGCAGTCAGAACCCGCACACACGGCTGGAGGGAAGGTAAAATGGTGCATCCATTTAGAAAACAGTTTCACAGTTCCTCAGTTAAACATGGAGTTACCATACAACCTAGCAGCCCTACTCCTCGGTATCTACTTAAGAGAAACGAAAACATGTCCACACAAAAGCTTGCACATGAGTGTTTATAGCAGCATTATTCATGCAGCCAAAAGGTGGAGACAACCCATATATCTATCAAATACTGAATGGATAAGCAAAATGTAGGGTATTCATAAAATGGAATATTATTTGGCTATGAAAAGGAATGAAATATTGATATGTGCTCCAACATGGATGGACCTTGAAAACACCATGCTAAGTGAAAAAAGCTAGTCACAGACCTCATATGATTCTCTTTACATTAAGTGTCCAGAATAGGGACATCTATAGAAAAGAGAAATTAGGTTAGTGGTTGCTTAGGGCTGGGGAGTTTTGGGGGAAAGAGAAGGTGATAACCAAAGGGTAGGGGTCTTTCTTTCTTTCTTTCTTTCTTTCTTTCTTTCTTTCTTTCTTTCTTTCTTTCTTTCTTTCTTTCAAGATGCTGACAGTGTTCTCAAGTTGAGTATGGTGATGGTTGCACATATCTGAATATACTGAAAATCATTAAATGGCACATTGTAAATAGATGAAAAAATATATGGTATATGAATTACCTCAGCAAAGCTGTTACTTTTTTTTTTTTAAAGCTTGCCTAACTTTCATTAACAAAAATGTTGACACAAAACATTATCTTCATGTTTATTATACAGTTGGGAACTAAATTAAACTTTGATGGCATGCCTTCTCTCTGAAAGGAGGCACATGTCAACATGGTAGGGTTTTTCATTGCCCCAGTACGATTTACTAAAGGAGCATTGTTTCCTAGGTTGAACAAGACCTAGGTAAAAAAATATATATACCTAGTTGCTTTTGTTATTTTGTTCCGGTTTTGTGTATGTATTCGTTTTTTTTTTTTTTCCCCCATGCATCAAAAATACAGCTCTTGGGGCGCCTGGGTGGCTGAGTCGGTTAAGCTTTCAACTTCAGCTCAGGTCACAATCTTGTGGTTTGTGAGTTCGAGCCCCACGTTGGGTTCCGTGCTGACAGCTCAGAGCCTGGAGCCTCCTTCGGATTTTCTACCTCCCTCTCTCTCTGACTCTCTCTGCTCATGCTCTGTCTCTCTGTCTCTCAAAAATAAACGTTAAAAAGTTAAAAACAAAAAAAAGCTCTTAGTTGATGGGAAGTACTACCAATTCACTGAAAGCTTACCGCGTGTATGTCCTATTCTGATTTTAATGTGTAATTTAGTAAATTTCACAATAATTCCAGAAAGTAATTATAGTAACCCCAAGTTTAAAGATGGGGAAATTTAGGCACAATTAAGTAACATAGTCAAAGTGAAATAGTAGGTAAGTGACAGAATATGATAGTGGGTAGCAGCAATGCTTTGTAGTGTTCTGGGCCAGGCATATCTTGCCTTTTACAAGAAGTTTCTGGCAGTATGTGTTTAAAATAACTTTTTGTAAGTGAAACCATAGTTTCAGTGTTCTAAAGGAGCCTGTTATTTTGAATGAAAACTGCAAATGAATCCATTCCTTTTTATCATCTTGACAATTGTGACATCTTAAATCAGGACACTCCTGTGCATATGATTGAATGTAGTAATTTTCCTGGTAATTCTGTTGATTTGGGGTAGGTTTAAAGCTGTACAGGCTTCATTTGGCAAACTTTTATTGAGGACTTATTTTTTTGTAGTAAAGAGGAAGTGCTGTAAGAAAGTCCATAGGAGGTGATCCTTGATGTAGAATTAGCTGGTGATAAAAGCTTATAAAATAGTTTTCCCTGAAGCCTGTCCTTAATTTAAGCTTGTAAATTATGTTGCCTTTCATGTGTAGGTTTTGTATATACCCTATAGCTGCCCTGCCCCAAACAATAGCCACTGGACACATGGGGCTATTGACATTTAAATAAATTAATCACAATAAAATAAAATAAAATAAAATTCCGTAGTCATTAGCCATATTTCAAGTGCTAATAGTTGTGTGCTAACCATGTTGGACAGGGCTGGGCTAGAGAAATGGCAATGTATCCCCAGGATTTTTATAGTGGAATTTAGATGGTGTATGTGCTTTTGTGGGGAATGGGAAGTACAGGAAAAGGATCTAATGGGGCTTTTAATATACAATTACATGTTACTTTTTTTTTTTTTAATAGGATGAAAAACACAAATAAGTTTTATCTGACATGGAAGCTTTCGTAAGGAAATGACCCAAAGAAACAGACTTGTATATTTTTATGCTAGGTTTGATGAAGAGTGGCTGGTTGTGGAGGAATGGGACAGGTTAAGGAGTGTGAGGTAATTTTAGTAAACCGGAAGAATTTTAACAAGTCCTGTTCGTTAGAATTCTTCTTGGTGTCCCTTTGTCTTCAGAGATAAGGATGCTCCTTTACTCCGGGTTTGGGGAGGGCACCTCTCACATAAGGATTTATGACTTTTCACATTTTCATTAGGTACTTTGTTGCCTGTTCCATGTTTTTTTTTAAGTTTATTTATTTTGAGGGAGAGAGACAGTGCAAGCAGGGAAGAGGGGCAGCGAGAGGGAGAGAGAATCCCAAGCAGTTTTCATGCTCAGCACGGAGCCACATGTAGGGCTCGATCCCATGACTCCGGGATCATGAGCTGAGCTGACATCAAGAGTCGGATGCCCAGCCAACTGAGCCTCCCAGGCACCCTTGTTCCATTTTTAAATAACACTTCTTCTCCTTTTTTTTTTTTTAACTGCCCTCCCCCCCCCCCCCCCCCCCGCAGTGTTGTTAATCAAGTGCATCTAGGCTGCTGTGTAGATTACCAGTTTTTTATAAAAGGATATAACTCAGGAGCAGCTGGATGAAAGAAATGCATGGGGCAAGGTATGGGGAAGGAATGTGGGGCTTCTATACCCTTTCTGAATTCACCATTCCCCGGAATCTTCACATTTTCATCAGTGTGGAGAACTCTGTGTGTTATATTTTTCAAAACCTTGGAGGATCTTCACAATTTCCTTCCCAAACTAAAAAATATGGGAAACTGTAATGTTGATAAAGAGTACTTTATTAATTATACTGCATGTTAAATGAAATTATGTGCTGTAAAATAATGTCTTACCTCTGCTTCCCCCCCCCCCATATGCTCATAAGAACGTAGTGATAATAAATTCATTAAATGCAAAAGGAAATATGAAGGTTTTGGGAGTATACTCTTAACTAACATTTAATTTTGACGATATAAAGAAATATATGTTGAGAGAATAATGTGGCACATGTTCATAAGCCACCATTCATTAACATATAGCTGTATTTGGTTGTGTGTGGATCACTTTATTTTATTAAAAATTTTATTTTAATGTTTATTCAGTTTTGAGAGTCACAGAGAGCGTGATTGGTGGAGGGGCAGAGAGAGAGGGAGATACAGAATCTGAAGCAGGCTCCAAGCTCTGAGCTGTCAGCACAGAGCCTGATGCAGGGCTTGAACTCACTGACTGAGAGATCATGACCTGAGCTGAAGTTGGCCGCTTAACCTACTGAGCCACCCAGGCGTCCATTGTGTGTAGATCATTTAAAAATGACTTGCAGTCACCACACCTGACCTTTAATGTTTACAGCACACATCTTCTAAGAATCAGGATGTTTTCTACCTAGTAATGTTATCATTATTGCATGAGAAAGGAGTGACCCATTTGTCTCCAATATCATATCATGTCAGGCCTATATAAAAATCCAGTTATCTTCCAAATCTCTCCCCCCCCCCAAACCAAGATCCCTCAAGTTTTATGCAAGTCTTTAGCCTTAAGCAATCTCCACAACTTGTATTTTTGACTTTCATGAAATAACCCCTTCAACTTTATTTTGAAGAATTTCAAACCTACAATAAAGTTGAAAAAATGGTACAAGGAATGCTTAGATTCATCAATTGTGAATGCTTTGCTTCAAGTGCTTTATCTCTTTATTTTTATATCTTCCAATTACTTGAAAGTAGGTTGCAGATAGCATGGCCTCTTATCCCTAAAAACTTAGCAATGTATCTCCTAAGGACAGTCATATTCTCCTACAAACCACAAAACTATTGATCACATCTAAGATTTAAAACTAGCCTTAAGGTGTTGTCTTTTCAGTATCTTGGAATCAAGGACATTTACCCTATTTCCACCCGTCCCCCCCCCCCCCCATCCACACTGACAGTTTTAAAGAAACTAGGCCAGTTGTGTTCTAGAACTTACAACAATCTGGACTTGTCTGATTTCCTCATGGAGTCTTTATATTCATTCATTCATTTTGAAAGAGAGCAGCAGCAGGGGAGAAGCAGAGAGGGAGGGAGAGAGACAGAGTCCCAAGCAGACTCTGTGCTGTCAGCGCAGTACCCTATGTGGGGCTCCATCTCACAGACTGTGACATCATGACCTGAGCTGAAATCAAGAGTCCAGTGCTCAACCGACTAAGCCACCTAGGCACGCCCCCGTCATGGCATCATTTTACCTGAATTCTCCATCCTCCTTATTTCTTGTGAGTTGGAGTTAGATCTATAAGCTTTGTTTAATTTAGGTTAAGGATTTTTAGCGAGAAACTTGCAAGGTACTTGTATTTCTCATCAGGAGGTACCTAGTGGCTGATTTTCCCCTCTACTAGTGATTCTGAGTTTTATCACTTGGTGGAAGTGGCAAGTCTGTTGTAAAGGTAACACTTTCCCCCTTGTAATTACAGAGTGGCCATTGTGATGATACTTTGTATCTTTCACATGCTCTGTTCTGTAATGGTCTTCCATGTAATGGTTTTAGTGTCTATTGACCATCCTTTGCAGATGAACCTGAATTAGCTATTTAATTGGGATTGCATACTGGTGATTTCCTTATGAGTTCAGGAGCACTTGTGCTTTAAAGGATGGATATAGGATCTATTCCATTCCTCCCTCCCTCCATTTTTATCCATTAATATATGGTTTTTTGAAACAGTTTGTATCATGGCAAATGCTTTCTGGTTTTATGGCTAATTTAGTGAAAATGTGTTATATAAATATAAATTTCTGCGTGTAACCTAATATCTCCAATAATTTTTAAATCTTGAGATCTGATGGGGGAGGGGAGTTCTAGGTGGCGAGGAAACTGATTTTGGTCAAATGTTTATGTCTCTTTTAATTTACAGTGCCTGTATTTCTTGATTTTAAATACGCCTGTGGCTTCTGAACAGTCTTGTTGTTTCAGAAGAAATTCCTGCTTCTGTAGATTTAGCTACAGTTCAGGAAAATTTTGAGTTTTTATTAAGTTCTGGGCATGGACATCAAGAATGCCATCATGCACTTAACAGCTTTGGAAGCAAGTGTTGGAATGTAACTGTATAAACTTTTTTTTTTCCTTTGCCTTCTCTTTCATTGCTTCTTTGGTTTTATCATTGGGGATGGGTGTGAAAGCAGCTTGTCTGAAATTTTGTTGCCGTTAGGGCTCGAGTGAAAATTCCCAGGATAGTTTTAGAGCTGATTCTTGATCTTGGAATTATGGAACAGACCTCCTAGTAATCCTCTGGCCAGAGTGAACATGGATTCGAGGAGGGGTGTAGCTAGTCCTGTGTGTAGTGGGTATTTCTCTTTCTCCCTTTTCTCTTGCTTATGAGTTTTAAAGAGTTTTTCAAACTTTTCGAAGTAATAGTACTTTAAATAAAAAAAAAAATAGTCCATTGGGCTGAATTACATCCTCCCCCCATTCTCTGTTGCAGTACTAATCCTCAGTACCTCAGATTTGACTGTATTTGTAGCAGTTTTTAGAGAGGTAACTAAAGGGGTGACTGGGTGGCTCAGTCGGTTTTAAGCGTCTGCCTTTGGCTTAGGTCGTGAACTCGTAGTTTGTGGGTTCGAGCCCCACATCGGGCTCTGGGCTGACAGCTCAGAGCCTGGAGCCTGTTTTGGATTCTGTGTCTCCCTCTCTCTCTGTCCCTCCCCGCGCTCGCTCTCTCTCTCTCTCTCTCTCTCTCTCTCTCTCTCTCTCTCACACACACACACACACACACACACACACACACACACAAATTAAAAAATTTAAAGAGGTTATTAAAATTAAATGTGGTGATTGGGCTAGGCCCTAATCCAGTATGATGGTTCTCCTAAGAAGAAATTAGGAGACAGGCATTGGGAGAAAAGACCATGTGAAGGCACAAGAAGATGACCATCTGGGAGCCAAGGAGAAAGAGGCCTCAGAAGAGGTGAGCCCTGCTGACACCTTGATCTTTGACTTCTGGTCTCCAGAACTGTGAGAAGAGAAGTCTCCTGTTTGAGCCACCCTGTCTGTGGTATTTTGCTATAGCAGCCTGAGCAGACCAATATACCATATGATCTAGCAATCATGCTAAGTATTTATACACGCAGTTAAGTAAATGAGTCCGGGTTGTATCTAAAGCCACATAAAAGACAGGGAAAGGGCAATGCGGATCAGGAATAACCACGTGCTAGGGGTGAACAAAGATGGATGGTGAGCTTAGAAGTCCAATTTCCCACGTTTCCTTTTATGTTGTTGAGATATGTGATTGGAATAGGTAAAATGCCCACCTCTGAGTTTGCTCGGTTTTCTCTCGAGCATAGGTTTTTATCGGTTTCACTTGGGAATGAAAGTATGTTAAATAAGATCAATAGCTCGTCGATTCCTCTTCATTTGGTTTCTTTAGCATCTCTTAAAAAATGCTCTCCCTTGCTTTTCCATTTGGGAACTCATTTTCTTTTAGTTTAATCCTCCTTTGAAACCAACCTTCGTATTTAATACATAGCCAGTCACAGATTCCTGTGAATATTCCTTGCTTAGACATCTGTGTCTTAAAATCCCCTTTCTGTGAAGAATTTCATATACAAGATACTCACTAAAGTGTGATTCCACGGTTTGGCCATATATTAATTTTCAGATGTTTCCCAAACATTTCATGATTCCATGCCATTGAAGAAGCCGTCCTGCTCAGTCAGGAATGCCCTTGGTGCCTTACCCATAGCCAGTTCCCTTTTTATGGTTGTTAGCACTCACAGGCTGTTTTTAAATGTTTATAAATTTGTCCTGTGGCCAGCATGAGTCCTCCCATAGCAGCATTTGCTGGATACCCCTGTCGGATCACCACCTGCAATGCAATCATGTTCAAAATGCTGCTTCCTAGACACTATCCCAGGCCTCTTGGCTGAGAACCTTTTGAGAGTGAAATCTGGGAACCTGCATTTTCTTTATTATTATTAGTTTTTAAAATATTTATTTAAGTAATCTCTATACCCACTGTGGGGCTCAGACTCAATGACCCTGAGATCAGAGGTCACGGGTTTTTCCCACTGAGCCAGCCAGGAACCCCAGGCACCTGCATTTTAAACAAGTTCCCTGGTGATTCTAAGTTGGAGAGCCTCTACTGTAGAGTAGGAGCAGAGACTTAACTCCTCTTCCCTGGTGTCCCGGCCCCTAGTCC
The DNA here is from genome assembly GCF_027475565.1 of Acinonyx jubatus. Lineage (NCBI taxonomy): Eukaryota > Metazoa > Chordata > Mammalia > Carnivora > Felidae > Acinonyx > Acinonyx jubatus. The sequence continues at coordinate 48,614,921 of NC_069391.1, forward strand.
TTTAGGTAGAACAGTAAACTAGATTAAAAAAATAGAATCCGTATGTTCAGAATGCTGCTGAATTTACTAAAATGCCATCATTATTTGAAAGTAATACGGATGTGAAAACCAAAGTTTTACAAACTTCCTAAAACTCGAGCCTTTAAAACGTTGATACTGTTATTTATTACTCTGGAACAGATAGACTTTTGGGAGGTTAGGATGGCAGAAAGTGAAGGGACTCTTTCTACTTAGTACTAACAGAAAAGGAATTCTTCCTATTTCCTAGGAAGGCATGCTTGCCATTTTCATCCGTCCTGGCTTCCAGGATGTCTAGAAGCTTGGAGGGAGTAGTTGCCCATTAAAAGGACATAACTGCAGCTCTGGAGACTTACTAAGTTAGATTGGTCGGGGGAGGTCCTCCCTACTTGCTGGATGGGATGTTGCCTGATTCATGAATCCATGAATCATTTAATAAAACCAATTAGACATTTAAAAAAAAAAAAAGAAAGGAAGAATGCATGGTGAAGGGAAAGGTAGAAGAAAGTACCCCAACTTCTGATAACTGGCTTAGGTGACTTAAGGATTTTTTCTTCCTTTTATTGCTTAAAATGGGGATTTTTCTTTATGTCTAATAATTGAAGCATTATTGTTTTATTGCAAAGTGGAAAGCACGTAGGCTCCTTTTTCCTGGAGAATAGAGTTCTGGATTTGAATGTGGCTCTGCTGTGTGTTAAAGGCCATGTAGTGGAGAAGTTTCCCTAATCTCCAAGAACTTGCCTTCTTATCTGTAAAATGAGGATAGACAGATTAGCTTTCCCCAACTTCACTCAGAATAACGATAATAGGATTGAGTGAAAAAGAGATTATGTATGAGAGTGTGTTGTAAATGATAAAAAGCTAGTAAATCAGTGGCTTAAAAAGTTATTACTATCTGCCATTACCAAAAGAATTAAGTTTTGAGTAAACAGTCTGATTTACGGTGATTATAGCTTAACAATTTACCCATGAAAGAAAATCATTTCTATCTGTTTTGTGTCTTGCTGCTTTTTAAAAAAAAGTTCCCCTTGCAGATATGAACCTATTGGAAAATCATTTTCTCCACTTATTTGTTGGAAATATTCAATAATTAAAATATGAACTTTTGTTTAAAAAAATCTAAGAGAAAACTAGCCATATTATCATTTTAAACTGCAGAATCCTGCCTTTTATTTTGTTCTTGATGTTTTAGCAAAGAATTTGCTGGCTACTACCTAGTAAGTTTGAAGAAAATTATCCATCAGATTTACTGCTCAGGAAAGAATCATGCTTTTTGGTTTAAAGATTGTAGGTTTCATTTCAAACTTAAAAAAAAATCAAAATAAAGGATGTAGAAGGTAGGTAAGGACAAAGTATTATACCACAAATAGTTCTTTCTGATTCTCTTTTATTTTTGCTTTTTTCTTCTCCCCAGCCCCAGCCCCTTTGAGGGATGGGTAACTATCCCTGACCCCCAGTCCTAACCAGTAAGTCCTATTGCTTCTCTACCTTCTGTCCCTTCCTTCCTCTCCTTTCTTGGAAAGCAAGAAGTGAAAAAAAAATCTCTTTGAGGCTTATTAGGGGCTTTAAATTTGAATTTGATTTGTGACCTGTCATAGTTTGAATAATTTGCTTCCATGGTGTTTTGCTTATCTCAGCTTCCCAGCTGCATGCACAACTTCTGTCTCCTCTCTTTCTTGGCAGGTTGGGTTATTTTTGAGGAGTAGAACCAGTTGTCTCCTCACCCTTCACCCCCAGTGATTTCCAGGGAGATTGGGGTCAAACATCTCCATTCCTAATCTCTTTTTCCCATCACTGACTAGCCATGACTTCCTGAACAGGGCAGTACCTGTTCGTACTGTATTCATTCTTTTTAAAAAGACTTTGTGATTTCCAAGTCAGCAGCCAGTGAGGAAACAGTAATGGATGCAGGTCTCTAACCAGTCAATCCAGGAAAAACGAGGCTGACCATTGGTGATTTCCTTCCCTTCTCCAATTGTGCATCTGTCCATTTAATGTTTCTGTCTTGCGTGTACTGAAGAAGTCTGATACGTTAGTACCAGAGGGGGTCCAATCTTCTGCATTTCTAACAGGCAGTCAGGTGCTCCCATTCATGGGTGCCCATTGGACTACACTTGGGTAAACATACTTTTAGTATAGTGAAGAGTATTTTGTAGATACCTCACCACAGAAAACATGCAGATGGCAGATAAGCACATGAAAAGATGTTCAATATCACATCATCAGGCAATTACAAATTAAAATAATATGAGCTACCACTACATACCTATTAGAGTGGTTAATATCTAAAACGCTGACGACACCAAATGCTGGCAAGGTTGTGGAGCCACAGGAACTCTCATTCACTGCTGGTACAGAATGATACAGTCACTTTGAAAGAGAGTTTGGCAATTTCTTGCGAAGTTAAGTATGCTCTTTCTATGGACCGCTCTTTCGGTTTCGATGCTCTTTCGGTTATGGACCGAATGTGTACTCCTCAAATTCATATGTTGGGCCCCCACCCCCCAATGTGACTGTATTTGGAGGTAGAGCCTTTACGGAGGTAAGCAAAGTTAAATGAGGTCTTAAGGATGGGGCCCCAATTAGTAATAGTGTCTTTATAAGAAAAGATTGGAGCAGGAGAGAGATCAGTTTCCTCTCCCTCAGTCCTGTGAGGACCTACTGAGAAGGTTGTCATCTATAAACCAGGAAGAGAAACCCAAATCAGCAGGCATGTTGATCTTGGACTTCTCAGCCTCCACAACTGTGAGAAATACATTTCTGTTGTTTTAGCCACCCAGTCTATAGTATTTTGTTATAGCAGATTAATACACCATCTGATCCAGCATTTGTGTGCCTAAGTATTTACTCAAATCAGTTGAAAACTTATCCACACAAATATCTACACACGAATGTTCATAATAGCCTAATTTGTACTTGCCAAAAATTGGAAGCAGCCAAGGTGTCCTTCACTAAGTGAATGGATAAAATAAACTGGTCCATCCATACAGTGGAATTTTATTCAGCAATAAAGAGAAATGAGCTATCAAACCACAAAAAAATATGGAAGAGCCTTAAATGCATATTGCTAAGTGAAAGAAGCCAGTCTGAAAAGACCGTATTGTATAATTCCAACTATATGACATTCTGGAATAGGTTAAACTATAGAGACAGTAAAAAAGATCAGTGGTTGCCAGGGGTTTTGTGGAGAAGGACAGAAGGAAGGATGAATAGGTAGAACATGGGATTTTTAGGGCAGTGGAACCATCCTGTATGATACTGTGATGGTGGATACAAGACCCGATGCGTTGTCCAAACCCACAGAATTATACAACACAAAGAGTGGACCCTAGTGTAACTATGGATGTTAGTTAGTAACAATGTATCGGTTTTGGTGCATCAATTGTAACGAATGATCCACCCCAATTCAAGATGTTAATAATCGGGAAACAGAGCAGGGGTGGGGGGAAGTGAGGCAGAGTGAGGGGAATATATGGGAACTCTGCACTTCCTGCTTACTTTTTCTGTAAACCTAAAACTGCTCTAAAAACGCGGCTTATTCATTTTGACAAAGGGTATTTTGCATTCACCCTCGTTTTACAGAGAAAGAACATGAAATTAAGATAATAAAAACATTCAAAAAAGTTTTTTCATGGCACTTGAATTGAGCATCGGATGCAGGCTTTGTTCCATTTTAAAAATAGAAAAAGGAAGAGAAAAAGAAAAAAATGGAAGAGAAGAGAAAAACATACCTTCAAACTAGAGGGAGTGGTGCTCTTCTTAAGTAATGATAGAGACCCTCAGATGCCTTTTTGTTGTCTGTTATTTAGAGAAAGAGCCAAAAGTGATAGTATTTCTCTTACCAAACTGAAGGCTTAGACCTGTGAAGAAAGGTTGGATGTGAAATATTTTCCTGGTAGAATTGCAATAGCGTTTCCCGGTCATTGAGTATATGGGAAATCAGTTTAAGGTGCTTCATTGATTGAGGATGGAGTCATCCTCAGTATCTTTCATTGGCTGCCAGGGGCCTTAACAGCCTGAATTTTAATCAGCTGTTCTTTTCCCGATCCCTGGTTTGACCCACGTGTTGGGGGTGGGTGGCACATTGTGTTCACATTGGGAGTCAGCCACCCCAAGAGTTAAAGGCGAGTTGCATAGTCTCTTTTGTTCCCTCCCCCCCACCCCAGATTCTAAATGAATTTCTAGTATGAGTTAGAGAAGTCTTATTTAGGTTGCCCTTTTAATCATTAAAGTGGTCCCTCAGAACTCCTAATTTAATGAAAAGATAAAAATGTTTTGTAATTAGTAGATCAAAGCACTACTGTGGCTCCTGTTTACATTGTCAGTATGTAAATGATACTTCTGAAGGGAGAGAAATGAATTTGTTTAACACCTCTTTAATTTTGTTTATGTAATTCCTTTGCTTAAAAATCCCACCCCCCCCCCCCATCCCTCCAGCTTCAAGTGGATAATGCTAAGGTAAACATGAACTTACCCCTCTCACTTTAGTATCGAAGAACCCCAGGAACAACCGTGTTCCTGTCCTAATTGTTGAGGTTTATTATATTTAAGTCAGAGATGGAGTTCATCCCTGCATTATGACAAAGCATGATCTTGAAAGGTTCATTCATCAACCCTAAGTCATAGAAGAATCCATTGATAATCTGAACTTAAAGAAGCACCAAAAAGCAACGGATATATCCATGGTAATCTTGAATTAGAATTTGGCATTATTGGGGCGCCTGGCCGGCTCAGTCGGTAGAGCATTCAACTCTTGATCTTGGGGTTTATAGGCTCAAGTGCCAAGTTGGGTGTAGAGATTACTTAAAAGCAAAATCTTGAAGAATTTGGCATTCATTATCTTTCTGTATGAATTAACACAGCGTAGCTTAGTTTGCACTGCTTGTTGGGAATATATTGTATATTTAAAAACAAAACCTGTTGACAGAAGCTGTTCTCTTTGGGTGGTTAGACAGGTTAGCCTTGTGTGAATTGTTGCAGGTTCAGTCCAGTCCCTCACCCTGGAGGGTGGGGTACTCTTTCTCTCTAAGGCAATGTGCTCTGATGTGATTAGAATGCTGGGTCTAATACAGTAACTGTATTTTATTTATTTATTTTTTATGGTAACCTTTAAATACAAAAGGAACCTTGACTGCATGATTTCAAAACTCGACCTAGGCATGTTTGGGAAGAGGGTGCATAATGGAAACATTGGTGAGCCTGCCCATCTGAAAGGAAAATGACTTTATGTTACAAATCATTCCATCCCTGATTGCTTTTTGGTTTGCAGCTTTGATCTTCTCTAGGACTAGCCATTATATACAGAGTGTGGGTTCTGGATAAAATTGCTCAAAGCAAATGGATTAAAAAGCTGTCCCAGAGAGCCTAAGAGCGTATTTTACGAAAGCTCTCAGCTTTACAGTGGTGGGTCGCAATTTGGATTTATTCAGGATGAACAAGGGTAGGAGCGTGTCTAGGGAAGGGTATTTATCAAGAAATTTGTTCTAAGTCACAAGCTGAGCTTAAAGAAAACTTACGCTATTATTCTTCTCTACTGTCTAGTTACAGCAGTGGATTTGGCTTTAGTGAATTTCCATAAATGGAGAGAAGGGATTTGCCCTTTTTGTTTGTTTGGTTTAAGGAATTATTACATTCTCACAGAGAAGAAGGGGAGCTAAGAGGTGGGTAGCATTTGTCTTTGTGACCATTAGCAAGGCGGTAATTGTGTGCACATCAGTGACTAAGATGGGTAGACTTTTTCTACTGTGAGACAGTGGTAACTAAGCCAGAGCTCCTGGGTCTTGCTAAGGTGGCAACAAGTTCAGGGCTTTATTTGGGCCTCATTAGTAGGACTGGAATATTGCTCCCTATTTACCCCACACAAGTCTGATGAGATTTAATTAGTTGTACTTACAAAAAGCTACCTGGGGCCTTCATGTAAGGTCTGAATTCACCTAGTACCTGCCCCTCCGCTAAGGAAAACAAAACAAAACAAAACAACCAGCTTTTCTTCTTCCCTCCCGAGGCATTCCACACTGACCTCTCTGGGTCACCAGGCTAGAGACATGACTCACATTTATGCTGGTGCCGCGTCCTGTCTAGTCTTTCCTACGTGTCCCTAAGCTGGTTTTGGACTTAGCAGTGAATAAAAAGGGTAGGGTTAGAAGAAGGAGCTCTTTCCCTCTAACCACAAGACTACATTTCCTCATACCTTTCATACTTTGCTTGTTTCATAGAAAATTAACTTTGTGTATGCTTGTGGTGGCTCTTGTCAGCTTGCTGCTAAGCTTCTTTAAAAAAAGATTTATTTATATTTGCTCATTCATAGGCCAGGGTTATTGTGAGCAAATTATTTGGGTACTTAGCAGTCTCATTTGGAGAGATGCTTTTTAGGTTTCCTTATGGTTCTTTATGGAAGCGTATTTCCTCTTGTTTCTCTAGGATGCTAATTTGACTCACCTCTTTTCTTAACCCCGCTTTCAAAAACTGTTAAATGCTTTACATCCCTTAAGGTAGCACTGCCCAATAGAAGTCTAAAGCAAACCATAGTTGTACTTTTAAGTTTTCTGGTAGCTGTCTTTGAAAAAATATAAAGGAACAGCTAAAGTTGACTTTAACAATATAATTTGTTTAGCCTCAACTATTATCTTGCATAGTATCTCACACTGATTGCAGTTTGTAATGAATATAATCAGTATAAACAATCACTAAATGATTCTTTTTTCTTTGTGTTTGTGTGTGTAAAATCTATGTGTTTAGATTTCACAGAACACACAGTTAAAAAAGTGGATTCATACACTTGAATTTGGCCAAATGTATTTCAGTTTTCTGGTAATGGATTAGTTGTACTCAAGGAATTTAAGTTAGGTAAAATGAAATAAAACCTGCAGTCCCTTGGTTGCACTAGCCCCCCCTTGAGATGTGCAGTAGTCAACATGTGATGGTGACAGCTGTATTCGTGTTGTTTACATGTCATTTTTTCTTTGACAGGTTTCCCATTTTCAGATAAAGAATCTAAGGCCCAGATTACTCATCAGTCACCTTTTTTCATCCTGCTTCCGTCATATTTAGAACAAACCTTAATTCAGAGTGATTCAAAAATTTTGAAATCCTCCTTTGTGCCAGATAGGACCAGGGAAGGGATGATTTATCTAGATTTCTTTTTAACTCATTCAGGATTCTTAAATTCCTATCTAGTGAAGGTCAGTGGGAGAGTCTAGAGCAGACTCCATATCTTCCAAATTGTCGTCTGTCTCTTCTGTTAGGCTAGATTCTATTACTTCCCTTTGCTATGGATTATCTCCTGTTACTGGTAATTAAAAGGAATCCTTTTCTTTGTAGCGGTACGTAGGTGTGGATTCACCTGTTGAAAACAGACCACTCTAGCCAGTTTTAGTAGGAAGGGATTTAATGAGGAAATTAAGTCCTTAATATATCTTGGAGGCGTGGGAAGAGCAGGCTCTGGGTTGAATTTCTAGGAATGATTCCCAGAATAACATTACAGAACTGGCTAGCCAAGGAAACTGCTACCTATGCTGTAATCAGGGTGCTGAACAGTCAGGCAGCCTCCCATTATTACAGCAGCCAGGTCAGGACCCCATAGCCTGGCTGGCAGCAAAGTGTGGGTGTTGGGTGTTGACTTTTCCTTCACCTTTCAAGCTGGGGACTGAATGCCAGGACTTTAGCTTTAGAAGCACAGCCTCACCTAACAGTGTTACTGCTGCCTTGTAGATCTGTTGTGGCTGTTTGCGTAGAAGCTCAGGCAGTGTAGCCTTCTCTTAATGTCCCCTGTTGTGTGATAAGGGGGCTGGAAAACACATGAATGAACAAGTCTGCAGTCGCTGTCTGAGTGGTTCACCAGCCTACTGATGTGGAAGTCAGAGATGGGCCAAGGTGAATCTCAGTTGAACCTGGGGCTCTTTATCTAGCTGAGATAATGAATACCACAGAGATGTTGAGAAAGGTACATGCGCTGAGGGAACAGGTGCTATGAAAGTTGGTCTTCTCTCTCTCTCTCTCTCTCTCTCTCTCTTATGTGTGTATGTTCTTCTCTTGAGGGCATTTCTCCAGTTTAGTAACTTCTGGAAAGATAACAAATGGTGATGTTCCTGGATCAAACTTGATGATTTTGTATTTTGAAAGATCTGAGAGTTCAACTCTCCATGAATATATCAGTATTGCTTAAATATTTAGGTTAGTCTTCTAGCTTACTTTATGATTTTTGTTTTCTTTTTAATTTTAATTTAACATTTATTTATTTTTGAGAGAGAGAGAGAGCATGGAGAGGGGAGGGTCAGAGAAAGAGGGAGACACAGAATCTAAAACAGGCTCCAGGCTCTGAGCTGTCAGCACAGAGCCCGATGCGGGGCTCGAACCCACGGATCTCAAGACCATGACCTGAGCCGAAGTCGGACGCTTAACCGACTGAGCCACCCAGGCACCCCTATTTTATGAGGTTTTTGTGTCTGAACATGTAGGGCCTTGAAAATATGGGGGAGAGGAGATTACATGGAAAATTTTGCCCCACTGTTGTTCTCACTGGGATTATTAAATGTATCAAATATGGGAATAAAGCACTGCAAAGAGCAGTATGTAATTTTGGAAGAGGGGTAGAAAGTTATGTTTCTCGGGACTGTTGTGGGTCAAGATAGTAGACGTTGGGCAATGTGGCAGAATTAATCCTGGTTGAAAATATACTACTTTATACCACAGTGACTTCTCACAGAACTGTTGTTCTTCAAAAGGTTTTTAAGTCAAATGACTTGAAAATTCCGACACTGGAATTAGGTTCAGTGGAACCCAACTCATCATGTTTTCATTGTATCTCTACATGTTGAGTGTGTTTCCTCATGAGCGTAAAGCAGTGACTCTCAAGAAGTGGTCCCCAGAGCAGTATTATCACCAGGGAGCATGTTAGAAATGCAGATTCTTGGACCCAATGGGAGACCTATTGAATCAGAGAGCCTGGGGGCGGTGTTCAGCACCCCCACAATCTGCATTTTAACAAATCCTCTAGAAGATGTTGATTTTCTTTTTCTTCCTTTTTTTTTTTGAGTTTGTTTATTTTTAGAGAGAGAGAGAGAGAGAGAGAGAGAGCGAGCGAGAGCGAGCACGTGGAAGCACGAGCAAGGGAGGGGCAGGGAAAGAGAAAAAGACAGAGTCCCAAGCAGGCTCTGCTCTGTCAGTGTGGAGCCCGATGAGGGGCTTGAATCCATGAACCAAACCTTGAGATCATGACCTGAACCAAAATCAAGAGTTGATGCTTAACCGACTGAGCCACTCAGGTACCCCTTGATTTTCAAGTGTGAGAACACAGACATGAAATGATTCGATGTTCTTTTTTTTCTTTAATTTAAAATAAATTTATCTTAATGTTTGTTTATTTTTGAGAGAGAGAGAGAGAGAAGAGAGAGAGACAGACTGTGAGTGGGGGAGGGGCAGAGAGAGAGGGAGACTCAGAACCTGAAGCAGGCTCCAGGCTCTAGGCTTCAAGCTGTCAGCACAGAGCCCAAAAAGGGGCTTGAACTCACCAACTCTGAGATCACGACCTGAGCCAAAGAAGGACGATTAACGGCAGAGCACCCAGGCGCCCCAATTCAATATTCTTTAAAGGGATTACCCATCCACCAAGGCTTCCTATCCCAGAAAAGGCAACAAAAATTTGTCCTTTCGCAAGTAACAATCTCTCAATTTCAGTTTCTCATCTGTAAAATGGGAAAATTTGTAGTTTTGGGTTTTGATAATGGTTTAAGTGAGGTAGATGATTAGCGTTGTATGCATGGAACAGTTCAATAATTAACTACTCTTAGTATTATTGTTATTATGTCCCAGTTTTTCAGAAACATTTTTGGAGGGAGCAACTTGATTCCATTCTACCAAGGGGAGACTTAAGGTGGACACACACTCAATCTGCTTGGTTTTGTTCTCTTAAATTGTGTTGGATTCTGTAACTCGTATTTCAGATAACATTTAGCTTATTGTAGCTTTATTCTGTCCGCTTACAAATTAACCTAGGGGCGCCTGGGTGGCTCATTCGGTTGAGTGTCTGCCGCTTGGTTTTGGCTCCTGTTGTGATCTCACGGTTTGTGAGATCGAGCCCCACGTTGGGCTCCACGCTGTTATCATGGAGCCTGCTTGGGATTCTCTCTCTCCTTCCCCCTCTGCATCCCCTCCTTGTCTCAAAAATAATAAACAAACTTAAAAAAATTAACCTCATTTGAATTCCTTTTAATTTGTTTTCCGTTTATTTTCATTTTAGTGGTGCTACTTGTATGGTATCTTAGTGGATTTTAAAAGACCTTCTTGTGATAGTTGTATTCTGACCTAGTTTTCAAACTGGGCGTGTGATGTGAAAAGGTCAAGTGAACAAACCAAACTGTTTCTTTAGGTTGCTTTAGGCAGTAGCCTCCTAGGCACAACTCTATGTATGCAAATGTATAACTTTTTAAAGGAGAGACTGTGTCCGAAGGATAGAGAAAACACTCTGAGCAAGGAGAGGCTTTCTTCTTTATTTCACATAATAAAAAGTTAGGGCAGAATTTTTTATTGTTCCTGCAACAAGTGGAATGAGAAGTCTGGAAGTTACAAGCTCACCTGCGTTCATAAGACTTAAGTAAAATATTGATTTCTTTGTAGAGTCAAATAGCACTCTATGAAAATAGGTCTTTGCTAGAGGGTAATGTGCATGTGTGCATGAGTGGTGGTCCTTGCTTTTGTTCGTGTGACTGAGCCACTGTGTTTCTATGCTACACAGACATGCCTTCTATTTTCAGTGAGTAGTTTTACTCCTAGTTTCTTTGTATGAAATACAGTCTAGCAATTGTGTAGTTAGTTTACAAAGTCTGTGTATGACTCATCTTGAGGCTATGGCTTTTTCAAGTTACACTTAAAGGTCAGAGTCTATTTAGTCCTTAAGCCTGCCTTTTCTAAGTGGGAAGTGAGAGTCAAAAGGAGTAAAAGATATGGAATTTGTTGGGCCTGGATTCAGACCAGTAGTTTTTTTTCCCCCCCTCTTATTTTGAGGGATGCTTTTTAAAGGAGAACAATCAGTATTGCTAAGAATTCCCAGATTTGCCAACTAATTTGATACGTAATCTTTTTTTTTTTTTTTTTTTTTTTTTTTTTTTAGCCAGTATTGTCTGTTACAGTGGGCCTTTGCAGTTTAATTTTTGTTTAAATGTTTGTTAGCTGTGTCACACTGACAAAAACAACAAACTAAAAAATTCTTAAGGGTTCGGAATCCCTTTCCCCCCACATGTCATAAAAATACATACATCTAAATGTGTTTTGTTTTCATAGACATTCCAAAGATCTTATTTAAATAAAAATAGTTTGAAGTAATAAGCTTGAAAAATTGATAAAGCTGTGATGGATGTGGAAGAAATAATTTTCATGTTTGTTCGAAAACGTAGTGTATGGGCATTGTTAGTTTTGGTTTTTATTTGAATTGAACATTAGTGAATAATGCGATACAAAAATTGAAAAAAACAAACAAACCAAAATACTCTGAGTCCTAGATTGCTTTTTATTACTACCAAGCTGGTAGGGCTGATGGGAGAAAATTAAGATTCTATGACTTGATTCTTTGGAATTCTTCCTGTTGTCACTGTATAAACAAATAAAACAATCTCGGACGGCTCACAGAGTTTTTGTCCCTTGGACAGATACAGTGTCCTGGCGTTTTTCATATTCTATTATCAAAGCCAAGGTCTAGAATTTTAAGTGGGAAGTTGGCTCTGAGATAATCAAATGCCAAACAAAGCCCATCTGAAAGTGCAATAAAGTAAAATTATAGTATTGCAAAATAAGAGAGTTCCTGAACTAAATCCCCACAATTTGCGGATCTTCTCTATAAAGATGTTATTGTGTGAGGAGAGGAGAGGGGAGATCGTTTGCCCCCCGCTCCCCCCAGGGGGCATGACTTTGATCCACAAATGGGGAGCTGAGGGCTCATTTTCCCTCTGGGGCTCCTCAAAGGGGGAAGAATGCCTGCTGGTACCGACCACAGTACCTTATCTGGTGATGAAGCCTTTCCTGAGTTTCTGTGCTGTGTCTGATAGCCGAACACTGGGTTAGGTGCTTTGCATATAAATAGGTATCCTGAGGTCCACAAGTGGGGACCAAAAGTGAAATTGGAAGTGGCTAAGTGATGACACGCCTAAGGTCATGGAACTTGCTAAGTAGTGTCTTCACATTTCTTTAGGAAACCGGACATTCTGAATACTGAGGACGCCACTGAATTTTCCATAGTGCCTGTCTGAAGTTTTTTTGTTTGTTTTAATTTTTAAAATGTTTTGTTTATATTTATTTTTGGGGGAGAGAGAGAGAGAGAGAGCAAGGGAGGAAGGAGCAGAGAGAGAAGGAGACACAGAATCCAAAGCAGGCTCCAGGCTCTGAGCTGTCAGTACAGAGTTGGACGTGGGGCTCAAACTCAAGAACCATGAGATCATGACCTGAGCCAAAGTTGGACGCTTAACTGACTGAGCACCCAGGCGCCCCTGCTGAAGTTTTATTGTAGGGTAATAATCATTGGCTTGTGTATTTTTCGTAGTATCTAAGCACAGTTTCGAATATGTTGTAGCGACTCCTTTGTGTCGTCTTTCTAATACCTCTTGGACTCCGAATATCTTGGTGACTATTTTGTTTTGCTGATAATAATTTGGGAGTGGAGACGCTTAGGGTTGGAGTGAGCCTATTTTTCAAGGAATGATATTGTGTTATGGTGTGTGCAGTAGCCTATGGAGGCTTTTTGAGTCTAAAAACGGGTCTTTGTTTATTAGTAGGTATCATGAGCAAGTTACCTGACTTCTCCAAGGTTCACGTTTTGTAAGATGGGAATGATCATAGTTCCTTTAGAGCGTTTGCGGATAGCACAGCGTGAGGCACGTAAACACTCTGCTGTGCTTGACCTCATGGTAGTTTATGGGACTTTCGTTCTTCTGGATGTATTCCTTTTACAACCATTTCTTCCACCTTGGTCTTGAGGATGGACAGGAGGAGTGTACATGTTACCCTTCCATACGGTTAGGTTGGAATTCCAGGCTCTGGACTGTTTTACTTCTGGGATTTTTTTTTCAAGTTTATTTACTTATTTTAGAGGGGAAAGAGAGAGAGAGAGAGGGAGAGAGAAAGAGAGGGAATGAATAGGGGAGTGGTAGAGAGAGAGGGAGAGAGAGTCCCAGTCAGGCTCCAAGCTCTTCACTGAGCCTGACGTGGGGCTCAATCCCACGACTGTGAGTGAGATCATCATCTGAGCTGAACTCAAGAGTCGGACGCTTAACCGACTGAGCCACCCAGGCGCCCCACTTCTGGGATTTTTTAAACTAGATTAATTTTTCTCTTTCTTCTTGGGAGTTTCCTCTCCTATTTTGCCCTCAGACATCCTGAAGACAAAGATGTGATTCTTACATTCTTGGTTGGAATATCCACTCCAACCCCACTCTATTTAAACTCTGAATCTCAATATCTTCATTTCTGAAACGTGGATAATACTTGTACTTCCTCTCGGGGTTATTACAAAGATTAGAGGAGAGTACAGTCAAGTTATTTGTACGTAGCAAGCAAGGGCTCAATCAACGTTAGCTAAAAGGGAAAATAAACCTTTTTAAACAGATGATATTGCCCTTCAGGAAAAAGAATTAACTTAACTTTCTATTGGGATATTTTGTCAGATTCTTTTCTTTCTATACTTGTTACATCCTCACATGAAACTTTGTTTATGTGGATTTGGGTGTGTGTGTGTGTGTGTGTGTGTGTGTGCGCGCGCGCGCGCGCGCGCCTCAGGGCACAGTAGTTTTCTCTCAAATTTGGGTCTTGCTTGGTGTGCTGGGACAGAAATGGCTCCTAAAGGCATCCAGGTAATAGCGTCCTTTTGCTCCAGAAATGTTCTAGCCGTCATCATCATGTTAATAGTAAATATTTACTTTCTGAGCACAGAAGAGATACTGTTTTTGTTGAAAAGATCACAGAAGAAAATAAAATTATCCACAGTCCCTTCACCGAGGGATCGTTCGCATTAGCATTTTATTGTGTATACTCTTACACCTCCCTTTTGACTTTTCTTATGGAAATATAAAGATACTCAGAAAGATAGAGATAATAGTATAATAAACGCTTATGTGTTTACTACTCAGCCTTAATTACTAATTCACTGTGTCATCAGTACCATCACCCTGGCCTCCTTTCTCCACGTCTCTGCAACTGATTTTTTCTTGAAGTCAGTCCCAGATGGCTTATCATTTAACCCATAAATATCTCTGTGGCATATGCTTTTAAAAATTATCTATCACACTTTCTAATGCGCTCCCCACCCTCCACCCCAACACAGTCACCTGTTTTACTTTCGAGTATATTCTTTATTTTTGGTCACTGTGTTTTAATTCTTCTTAGTTTAGTGATGCCATCAGTTGATTTTTTGTTAATCTGGGATTGTTGAGTCGTTACAGAACTGGGCCTCCAGTCAACACCTTATTTGTCTCTGAAGGCAGCTCCGGGTGGGGATGGAGGTAGGAACTTTTGGTGGGTGGGATGTGAGCGTGGGAAGAGTTCTTGAAACGTTGGTCTTTTTCTTTTCTTCTCTATAGAGAGTGAAGGGCTGTTTGCGTTCAGAGCTAGAAGCCTGGTGTTAGTCTATGTAGCCATTCTTGGCTAAAGGGAATACTTGCTTGGTTCGTGTACAAGCCAATTTGTTAATTTCAAAATATATGTTACTGTTGGACATTTACCCAATGTCTTGGTCACTGTGCCCATTCTATAAATCTGGATAACGATGATATTGTGGTCAGGGCTATTTTATTGACCAAGTTGTGGAATGTTTCTTGTGCCAAATGAATTTTTGAAGTTCTGCCTTTTGGAACCCTGGCAAGGAAAAGGTGAACTGGTAAAGATGAACTGAGCTAATTCTCATTTCAAAGCCCAAATCTGAAGATTTGCTAAAATGGACTTTGGTACAGAATAGTTTCCTATGCCGTTTTATGTTTAAGCTCATTCTGGTTTGGGGTGGCTATCGGTTGGTGACTTTGATAATTTGAGATTACAACTGGCAAGGCTAATAACTTTCTAAAAAGTTAAGGAAGGTTAAAGGGTTTGTTTGTACTGTTAAATTGGGCCATGTCTTAATCGGCTAAACCATTTATGTTAAAGGTTTTTACTGAGGATAGTCCTACTTCCAGCTCTTCTTTTGGTTATGGAAACCCAGAAGATTAGATGCTTGGAGAAAAGAGACCCACCCTAATTTTAAGGCTTTCAGGATTATGTTTTGACATCAAAATAGCTTTTTCTTGGCCTTTGAGTCATAACATTTTCTCTTGGTCTTTTGGGTTTATCTGAAATTCCTATCCCCCCCACCCCCCCAAGAGTTCACACGTTTTCAAACACAGTTCAGAAGCAGTTTGTAACCCATGGATGTCCTGTTCCTAAGAGAGGCTGATGCCTTGAGAGCACTATAGGCCGAACTAGGTGGTGCCTCTAAGACAGGAGGACCACCCTTAAGATTAGGGACAAAACAGCCTTCCAGAATCCTGAATTGAGCTCCTTGGGTCAGTTGACTTGGGTGTTTTCCACAAAAGACAGATGTGTTTGCTGTGCCCTGGTATCCCTGTGTTGGCCAACTGTTGCTCATTTGATGTGCCCGCTGGAACTGTAGGTTCCAATGCTGTGTGTTCCTTTCCCCCTTCCAAATCTCCCATGTGTGTGGACACAGGCACGGGTAAGGATGCCTGTATCTGTTTCCTCTTGCCTCTGGAGCCCCGTGAAGAAGGCACCCGCTCTTCTGTTGCTTTTCACTCTTTGATCATTGATTGATTAAGTATTTAATTGAGCACCTTTATGGACCAGCAGTGTACCAGGTGCTGGATACAGAGGTGAGTAAGTTCTTGCTTCCATGGAGTCCATAGTCTGTTAGATATGACAGATCTGTGAACCAATAAGCATGTACATGTTTAAATATAGAAACTGGACTGGAAGGAGATGTAGCAAATGGCTAGCAGGGGTGGGAGGGAGGAGAGGTCCCTGTTTTTATTGTATGCCCCTAGGTGAGTTTGCACTTGTTATAGGCATGTCTTGTTCATGCAATTATAGTACAGAGAAGACTCATTATGATAGGTTTAAGAAGCATACAGAAATATGGTGGGGTACTGCTAAGTTCCATGGAGAGGGAGGAGGGACCAAGGAATATTTTTTAAAAGATTTTTTTCTCCCCTCAGTGGGAAGAGGGAAAGTGGGAGGGAGGAGGCTTTTCGTGCAGAGGGAATAGAATGTGCCCAAGGTTGACAAAGCAGCTCATTTTGTCTGGAGTTTGAGTAGTGGTGAGCTTATAACCAGGTCTCTGGACGCCACAGCTTTTCTTTCCTGGGGAGTAGAGAGGTAACGTGCGATTGTATTTTCTTTGGGGATTTGGAATATATTTGCTTCCATACATTGTAAATACATTTAATGTTTTTGAAAAGATGCCATTTTTGGTGATTAGGCTTCCAGTGAACCTGAGTAAGATTTTTAAACCCCTGATTGTAGGTGAGCTGCAGAACTAAACGACAGCTAACTTAGTTTCAGTGAGAATGTGCCATTAAGTTGAAGGATGGCTAGCAGTGTATATCACATTGTGAGGGGTGGGGGTGGTCTTTATGGCAGTCATCCTATGAAGAAAGTGAACGAACAGTTAGGTTCTTGGGTCGACTGGGGCACCCTGGAAACTTTCCCTTTTGGGCACTGAATTGGTAAGTTAATTCTTTTTTTTAAAAAAAAATTTTTTTTTTTTACATTTATTTATTTCTGAGAGACAGAGAAAGATAGAGCATAAGTGGGTGAGGGGCAGAGAGGGAGGGAGACACAGAATCCCGAAGCAGGCTCCAGGCTCCGAGCTGTCGGCACAGAGCACGACACGGGGCTCGAAGTCACAAACTGCGATATCATGACCTGAGCCGAAGTCGGACGCTTAACCGACGGAGCCACCCCAGTGCCCCTGGTAAGTTAATTCTTAATACTTGTGCCCCGCCAAGGGCACAGTTGCATTACTGCTAACTGGGTTTTGTTGTTGTTTTGTTTTGTTTTGTTTTGCTTTCCTTTCCTTCATCCCTCCTCAGCTCATGAGCCCAAAGTTTTCTAAGTGTAGCTGATAACCCAGTGGAACCTAAGCTTGATCACTCTACAGTTTGACCAGCAACACACTTACAGAAGATAATCTTGTCAATTGGAAACACATGCTTAGGGAGACATCCGTTTATTTCTCCAATTGATGGGAGAAGACTAAATACCAAGAAGAACACATGATCAGGCAATAACCAGAGATCTGACCTAATTTATGTAGAGTAAAACACTTCATTGAGTCTGTACATATCAATACTGTAGCTGTATCATTTCTGCAATTTTCAGAGTGTTTTCATTCTTTAACTTTTCATAGATAAATAAATGGTAGGCACATAAGCTGAGTTTTTATGTAGAAAGCAGTCATAGTAAGTGCTACATGTACTGTGTGGTATTTTTCCCCCTTCCTACAAAACATTTGCCTTTTGGAAGAATGGGTGGCTCAAGGGATTAGTGATGGGGAAGTGGAGGCTTTCACATTGGTTCAGATTTGACCTTGGTCAGTGATGCTTGAAAATCAGCACTATTTAATAGGCATTAAGAGAGCCCACTTTTTGATCCACTTCCAGTGGATAAATATCCATAGTTCTTTAATGCCATAGTTGCGGAACTAATTGGCAGAATTAAATGATTTAAGAACTTTCCTCCCCTTTTGCCCTCAGAAAATAGTTGGTTGTTGTTTAAATCAGAATCTTGGAGGCGGCATGAGTCATTTCTGACGACTGGAGACTAGCTAGTTTTGCAGCTCTTACTGTATTGGGAAATTTATGTGCTGTGCAGCGCTCTCAGTGGGGGGAATGGGGGAGTAAAGCTGTTTTTCCCTTCAATTTGCAATTTCCCCAAACTTGGGACTGCTCGTCTGACCTTAGACACTTAAAAAAATACACTGGGGTCATTCATTGCTCAGGGTACATTCTGCTTTCTCCATGATCAAATAAAGAGCATGTATGTGCGATCTCTTTTCTTTCTGCTTGTTCTTCCTCCTTTGAAAGAATTTTAGGGCATAATGCTTTTTCTGACACCCTCCTTCTGATTGATGCTGAGGATGTTTGAGGGTGGTTCCAGTGAAGTTAGTAGTGTTTTATGTGTGGAGCCCAGTAATTGCCAGTCATGATTGTGCAGTATTTATAGAGCTTCGAGGGAAGGGTGAGTGTTTGGTGGTGACAATTACCTGCTAATTTGTTTGCTGAAAGATGGGCCCATATATTTAGAATGATGACAGATCAGAATATTTGGCTCAGTGTCTCAGTCAGTGCTGCATTTTTCAAAACAGGAGAACTCCAACATGCCACTGCAAAAATGTTGTGCTGCACATGGATTTTCTTTTTTAATTTTTAATGTTTTGCTGAATGAATTTTCGTCCTGGCTAGGTTCTTGTATTAATTAATTTATTTCAAAGAGTCATCTTTTGTTGTATCCTAACTTGGATGATGAGAACTTCTGGCTGATTCCTTTTCTTCTTTTGTAGGTTCGGTTTGTCATGCATGCAACTCGCATTCCTTTTTCTTATTGCGGTGTTGACCATCAACATCTTTACCACATAAAGGAGGTCAAGTACAGAAATCTATAGGTCCGGCTACCCTTTGTTCTCTCTGTCTGTAGCCAAGAGGTGTGGACAAGGCCTTCACTAAAGGGGAAAGGGAGAAAAACAATGGGCTGTCTAAATCCAGCTGACAAGCTTTAGGTTGTGGGAGGAATTAAAAGTGCCCATCAGGAAGGCGGAAACGCAGTGGTTACTCTTGACTAGGTAGAGATGTTGCGTATTCTGGACGTCCCTATGGACTTTTATTGGGCTATTTTGCCCCAGCTCATAGAAAGAATCTGCAAACGTGTGCAGAGTGGCTTATTTGAATAAACTGTCAACCAGGAGAAAAGAAAAGGAAAAGGCTGTCTTCAACTATTAGCTGCCAAATAAATATGTGATGCCACCCCCCACCCCCGGAGGGACTTGGCTCAGGGACAGCAAGATTAGATAGTGAATGGATAAAAGGTGTTCCTCACTGCAGTTCACTTCTAGATAGAAAGTGATCTCAAAGACAAAAAAAAAGTGTAAGGATGTTTGGAAAGAAACAGATCAGATTCCAGCTAAACCCATTAATGCTGTTCCTCGGTGACATGTTACTGGTTTTCCCAGAACTGTACTTGTAAGCCGTATGTTTTGAAGGTATTTACATTTGGAGGTGATCATAGCTGAAGAGATAAAGTTTCTCTCTTGAATCCTGCTTAGTTTGTTTCTTGGAAATGTTCCCCAGCCTGCTAGGCACCTCCAACAGGCTGCTGTCCTCTTCAGCCCGTCCTTGGGGTCTGGGCTATTGTGGCAGCATGGTTCTGAGCTGCGTTCGGTGGCAGTGGGATGGAGTGTCCCTGGAAGGTGTTTCGTTGGGTACAGTGTAAGTAAAATAAAGACAAAATGGCAGGCATGCTGCTGTGACCCAGTGATTTGGAGATCCCACGACTCTCACTAGTCAGAACTCAAAGCCCAGCCCTTCAGAGGAGACCGTGCTGGTGCTCCGTCACCTGTTTTATCACATCAAGTGTGAGGGAAATGCTTTCCTAATTCCAGTCCCACCAAGTGGAAAGATGGGCCCGCTGAAGCTGTTGTTTTTCAGAATAATGCCTTCTCTTAGGAAACCAAAATTAGTAATTCTTTCTCTGCAATTATCCTCTAAATTACCCTTTCTATGTAAAATTACCTTTGTATCTAGGAAGTGATCCTTTCCCCCTTAAAAATATTTGCGCTTTTTTTTCTTGTCACTCTTCGTTGGCGTTTTCTTTTATTACGTTTCTGGATCTTGCTGGTGCTACGAGCCGTTGGTTGGCTGTCCTCATTAAATCCTGTTACAGTGTCATACATCAGATTTTAAATTCTCTTACTGCTTCAGAGGTAGAAAGTACTACCTTTTTTGTGGGGGAGGTCTCAATTATTTTTAAGCTTTAATTTTGTGATGGGGGCCAGTGGCAGTAATAAATCTAAGGCGGGCGGCAACGTTCAACCAGATTTCACATCACTTAGTTTGATTTGCCTTGTTATATTTTTGCAGTTAGTTCAGTGTAGCCTCCGAGGAAGAGATACACAGGTGATGAAACTGGTTTTATTCTGGAAACGACAGTCATTTAGTCTAAGGACATAGGCCTCTTTACTAACACTACTTCCTGTACTGTGTTGCAAATGTGACATGGCTTTGAATATCTCCTCAGCAATAAATGATTAGATAAAGCACAAAAAACATTACACGTACAATATTTACGGAAGATACTGAAACCGTCCGTGTCTGAGGTTACGCTTAGTATTCTTCCCATCTTTCAGCAGCGCTCTTCCATACTTCTTGTCTCTAATCCCCACCCCGTCAACGAACAAACAAACAAATACACAAACATAAAACAGAACTCTCAATTCTTCAGAAAGATCAGAGAGAGTTAATTATAGTGATACGCAACGACTAGGACAGTCGTAGCTGTTGGTCTGGCCCAAAGCCTACAGAAGGTTCTTATTTCATAAGCAGAGATAATTTGTTTTTCTCTGTGTGCCATATGGTTTTGCAACTGCAGAGATCAAACAGATTTGTGGATGTAAACTTCAGTTCTGTACTTAAAAAATTTTTGAGTCGTGTGGAGATTTTCATAATGCGCTTGAATCATTGATGCCAACCAGGTCTGTTGGAGTCAAGGATCCCTCGTCAGTTCTCTAAGCAACTGTGCCTGGTGGCTTTTATTTGCCTTGGACTTTAGAGACGATTTTGGAAAGGAAACTTGGAACACAAATTGTCAACTGGAATGCAGTGATTATTTGTTTTTTTTTTTTAATAAAGACGATGATTAAAACCAGGAATCATTAACATAGAAGAATAATAGTTCTGAGGCTGCCCAGGTGGTCTCTGGAAAGGGCTGGAGTTTTCTCTTAATCAGCAAACTTTAATTACACTATTTTTTTTTTTTTTTTTTGAGATTGTTTTGGGGGTAGTCTTCAGAAATAAGAATTTGAATTTCTTGATTCCTATATGTGTGTGTGTGTGTGTGTGTATATATATATATATATTTTTTTTTTAAGGGAGAATGGTATAGGTGTGCCAGTGGTTTCCCTTTTGTTTTAATTTTTTTTTTAATTTATTTTGAGAGAGAGGGAAGGAGAGAGAGAATCCTAAGCAGGCTCTGAAATGTCAGTGCAGAGCCTGATGCAGGACTCAGTCTCCCGAACCATGAGATCATGACCTGAGCCGAAACCAAGAGTTGGACTCCCAACCGACTGAGTCACCCAGGCACCCCAATTCCCTCTGGTCTTTGATGACTCCATATATGTGCTCTGTCCTGTTGGTCACAAGGAGTTAAATTTTTTGTCTAGCGTTGGGTTTATCTAAAGTAGATGCATATTCCCTGGTCCCTTTGTTTTCTAGTTATTAAATTTGACAGTTCACCAAATTATCTAAACTGTCTCCCATTTATAGACTTTTTTTTTTTTTTTAATAAAGCAGTTTTCATAAGTGGAGTTAAAATCTGGAGGGCAGAGCAGGGACTGGAACTCAGCTCTGTAGATGTAAAATTTGATAGATTGTAAGATTATCCTTTCTGTTTGAAATGTTCTCTCCTGTTACACTCCTCCTCCCCCAACTCTGCAAATCTTAAGTAAACTGTTATTCCCCAAGGAAAGCCTTTACCACTCTCAGATCTGTGTTCTTACTTTATTAGGTTTTCTGGGCACACCCTTTCTTTGGTGCGGCAGCCACCACATCTGTAATAATTCTTTAATTTTGGTTAACCTGGCTCTCCTGCTATGTATCTGACTGCAGAAAACAGGAACTGTTTCTGTCCTGTTTTCTGCTCTGTTCCCAGCTCTTGGCTCATAATGTATGCTCAGTAAATATTTGTTGAATAAGTGACAGTATAGTTGGTATAAATCATGTTTACTTAGGATGTACATAAATATAACTTTTTCCCCTTTGCTAATTTTCATATAGAGCATCTTCCAAAATAGCAGTTGTGGCTTTTTTTTTTTTTTTAATGACTCCATACCTTCTGCTTGCACGTATTCAGACAGATCTGGTGCCTGGGTATCCAGATGTTATTTTTTTTAATTTATTTTTTTACTTTGCCTTGTGCATGGCAGCTATTATTTTGCCATTTCCCAGGCTTATAATTCCAGAACCCACAGCAGGAATAAGCAGACAGCAATGAATTTTGTATAAATCTTACAATATGTTTCATGTTTGTTGGCGCAGAGAACAAGACCTGAGATTTCTTGGAAAGTACAGGACCATAGAGAGAGAGCTCAGAGAAATCCTGTCACCTAACCCTCCCTCATTTCATGTCTGACGTAACCAAGGGCGCGGGGAGTTTACCTGGCCTTGCCCAAAGTAAAATGACTAGTTAGGTTGGCTGCTATGTGAGTAGTGTTACAGACCTGGTCCCTCTACTCCAGGCTGGTATTCTTTCTGCTACAAAACTTTTGTGTTTAGCGGGAAGTCGGTTTTTCTGTTTACAACTTCTTCAGTAGGTTAGTGCATATCAAACATTCATCAGTGACTACTCCATAAATATGTATTTTATACTCCCTCAGGCAGTGGTAATAACAGGTCTCCGACGTTTGATAGCGCGGAGTACTTTATCCCTCATAAATCAGGTGGAGGAGACACTCGGATCGAAGTATGCACCGTGGTGCATTTCACAGGTACAAAGTGATTTGGCAAAAGGCTGTGCAGTAGGCCGTGTCACCATGCCTCTGTGCCACTCCTGTAGTAGGAGGCCTTGAAATAGATTTCTCCCGTCAAACAAACCCAGCAATTTACCTGGAGGGGCAAGTCAGATAAATGAAGGTGGAATGACAAAACAAAGGGAACTGTACTTTCACCCTATCAGAGCGCTTCTTCCTGTACCCTCTCCGATGCAGAAACCCCCTCGTAGCCATCCTTCCATAAACACAGCTTGGAAACTGGAATGTCAACTTGAACATCACATACTCGGACCCGCTAGTCAGAGCTTGGTTTATTTTATGTTGCTTTTTAATAACACAAGTTGGAAGGCTTCTTCTGTCTTTTAAAAGTATCCAAACATACATTTTCAAGGAGTAGGATCGGATGTCTTTATTTGCCTGCTTTAAGGAACACATATATTCCAAAATAATTGCATTTATGTCAATATTTTAAAATGGAATCATATTGTAAATAAAGTATAATAACTGTATTTTCATAGAAAATGATTTAGCAGAGATACCAATTAGGGAGACATCTGTGCCCAGACATCCCAGATGCCACATCTGTGTGAAGCCCCCTTTTTCTGCTTGGGGGACCCTGGCCTTAAAGGGGGGGCCTCAGGACAGGATAAGCCCCCACCCCCACCCCCGTGCATCCGTTCCCCCCTCACCCTTGAGCCTTGTAGAGGGAAGACAAGCAGTGGTCATATTACCTGAGCCAGGCCAGCCGAGACCCTTCACCAGGACTGAGCATCTGAGCTATGAGAAAGATGCTCTTCCTTTCTCTGCAAGGTGTAAAGTTTCTGACCCAGAGCACTTTGCAGTCAGAATTTTAGCCTTGCAGACACAGAGTTCACCAATGTAAATGACGCCAACATGTCTAAGTTTCTCAGAATGGGCAAAGTGTGTGTGAATTGCATTCACTAAGTGATATTCCAGGGATGTGTTTCAGGCAATGGTAGTAAAACTAGAGTGTACTCAAGGCTTCCCTGGGCGCTTGTGTAAAAATGCAGATTCTTTGAGTCCTACGCCAGATGGAGCCAGACCCGCTAGGGATTCCAGAATCTGTATTTCATACAAACATCTCATTTAATTCTAATATTCCTGGGTGCTGTTGAATTGATGAGGTGGCCGAGGATGTTGGTTAGCATTAGGTGCAAGTTAAGTTTAGATCTATTGCAATTACAAAGTTAGGTTCGTTGCAGTTAGGTTTTTAGAGGTGCTTCCTCAAAGCCAAATGCAGGGCCACATTGATTGTGGCAAATTCTTTGTTAAAGAGAAAGTGATTTTTGGAGGATGGGTAAGGATGTTGTTGTGGTCAGTAAAATCGGCTGTTGTGTAGCCACACAACCTGCCAGCCCATGTTGTCCAGGGCCTCTCCTGTAGTCCTTTCTTTGGCTTCCTTCCCACAGACTTCTTTTCTTTTTATATCCAGTCATTGGCCAGAGTGATCCGAGAGGGGCAGGCAGTGGGATCGCCGTCGATTTCCTTACTTATAGTGTCCATCCACGCTCTCTTTTGGTTCTGTTTGGTCACAAATACAGATTATCCCTCTCCCCCAATTATTTCCCATGTATTGTCCCTTGATGCAAGATAATGGAAAAAAACCCCAAGGGTAGAAAATACGACTTCTAGGAGTTTTTCCTCAGGGCTTTCTCTGTGTCTTGCTGTAGAATTTTTCTGTCTTTGAAACATAAAGGCTAAGGCCATGAGGAAGGGCCAAGGTGGGATTATTTGTTATTTATGATACCCTTGCGAGTATCTCTTTTTCTTAACATGAGTTGACTTACGTAGAGTTTTTATAGACCCTGTTGTATTTGCGTTAGCCATTTTTCTCCGAGTGGGAACAAATGTGGTGGGTAGGTATTCTTGCCCATTCTTTCCAACTAAATAGACCTGGCCTGGGTAATGGGACACAGTTATGTATAAAGATGGATGCTTGAGCCTCTGTAATAAAAATCCGTACCAGGGTGTGATTAAGGGAGTTGTAGTAATAATTGTGGTGCTAATACTGATAATGTAGCAAAAACTGTGTGTCGAGAAGTGTTTTAAGGCTTTTAAAAGCGCTTTAACTCGTTCAATTTTTATGAAACCCCAAACAGGTAAGGGTGACGATAATCCCCATTTTATAGATAAGAAAACTGGGCAACAGAGAGATTAAATAACTGGCTTAAGTTTGCAAATGGCAGAGCCAGAATTTGAAGCCAGGTTACCTGTCATCAGATTCCATGTTGTCAACCCCACTATGCCATTCTGCCCTCTTACCAAATTAGCAGTTCACAGCACCTGACCAAAAGCCGGTCTTTTTTTTTCTTTCTCCCCCTTAAATCAATCATTCGATTAATTAAAATTATTTATTTACTTATTTAAACTGGAAGTTAGTTAACATACAGTGTAGTATTGGTTTCAGGACTGTAACTTAGTGGTTCATCACTTACATATAACACCTGGTGCTCATCCTAACGTGTACCCTCCTTAACGCCCATCACATATTTAACGCCCTCCCATCCCCAAGTAACCCTCTGTTTGTTCTCTGCACTTAAGAGTTTCTTCTGGTTTGCCTCCCTCTCTGTTTTTATCTCATTTTTCCTTCTCTCCCCCTATAGTCATCTGTAGTGTTTCTTACATTTCACGTATGAGTGAAATCATATATTTGTCTTTCTCTGACTGATTTTGCTTAGCATAATATACTGTAGTTCTACCCACGTTGTTGCAAATGGCAAGATTTCATTCTTTTTGATCGCCGAGTAGTATTCCACGTGTATATTCCATGTATATACACACACACACCACATTGTCTTCACGCATTCATCAGTTGGTGGACATTTGGGTTCTTTTAAATTGTTTATTTATTTTTAGGGAGTACACAAGTGGGGAGAGGGACAGAGAGAGAGAGAGAGACGGGGAGAGGGAGGGAGGGAGCAAGGGAGGGGATCTCAATCAGGCTCCACGCTCAGCACAGAGCCTGACACAGGGCTCTATCCCATGACCCTGGGATCATGAGCTGAGCTGAAATCAAGAGTCAGACTTTCAACCAACTGAGCCACTCAGGTGCCCTCAAAAGCTGGTCTTCAACAGAAGAATGGTGGAGTTTGGAGGAGGGCTGTATCTATCTTCCTGGCCCTCTGAACAGGGCCTAGGAGGTGGAAAGGAAAGTGCAAAGTATGGGGAGGGGGTGATGGCCCTGAGACTCCACCTGCAGACAAACCGAGGAGCTGTTGTTAGTTAAAGGCTGGAAAAGGAGCTGGAGCATTGCTCTGATCGAGAGCCATTGGATGGAGGCTGACCGCTACCAGAGTAGCTCTGTGGCCTTTACATCTTATGTCTAAACTTTCATAAGTCTAGCTTTTTTCAAAAGACATGATTTCAGGCATGTTGTGGAAGTTCCCTTTTAAAAATAAAACCTTTGGGAATGCAAGCTGGTGCAGCCACTCTGGAAAACAGTATGGAGGTTCCTCAAAAAACTAAAAAATAGAACTACCCTACGACCCAGCAATTGCACTACTAGGGGTTTATCCACGGGATATAGGTGTGCTGTTTCGAAGGGACACATGCACCCCCATGTTTATAGCAGCACGAGCAACAATAGCCAAAGTATGGAAGGAGCCCAAATGTCCATCGATGGATGAATGGATAAAGAAAATGTGGTATAGATATACAATGGAGTATTTATTACTTGGCAATGAAAAAGAATGAAATCTTGCCATTTGCAACTACGTGGATGAACTGGAGGGTATTATGCTAACTGAAATTAGTCAGAGAAAGACAAAAATCATATGACTTCACTCATATGAGGACTTTAAGAGACAAAACAGATGAACATAAGGGAAGAGAAACAAAAATAATACAAAAACAGGGAGGGGGACAAAACAGAAGAGACGCATAGATATGGAGAACAAACTGAGGATTGCTGGAGGGGTTGTGGGAGGGGGGATGGGCTACATGGGTAAGGGGCACTAAGGAATCTACTCCTGAAATCATTGTTGCACTATATGCTAACTAATTTGGATGTAAATTTAAAAAAAAATAAAAAAATTAAATAAAAAAAATTAAAAATAAAAATAAAAGTTTAACGCGGTACTCCTTAATATAGTCGATGAAAATCTAACATTTATACCAGCCACCATTCATTAAATAAAGCCAAGAAGCTCTTTAACTGGAAACCCATCTT
Source organism: Acinonyx jubatus (assembly GCF_027475565.1). Lineage (NCBI taxonomy): Eukaryota > Metazoa > Chordata > Mammalia > Carnivora > Felidae > Acinonyx > Acinonyx jubatus. Next base: position 48,641,851 of record NC_069391.1, read on the forward strand.
TCTCTGTTAACCTTGAACTTTTTAAAAATCCTGTTTCTCCCCTAGGTATTATTCTAATATAATGCATGTTCATGTTTCAGAGGTTTTCATTGATTATCACATCGTACCTTTATAATAAAAATGTATAAAAAGTTAAAAATGTCTTGTGCCTGCAAGGATTACTCAATCCACAAGTAATTGCTTAAACACTTCAATTAGTAGTAGAACAGAATTGATCAAAATAAAATAACATGGTTATAGTGCTGATTCTGATAAGTGATTAATAAAAAGAAAAAGTAAAAATGTATCTCTTTAAAAATTTCTTACATGTATATGGGTCCTTTTTTCTTCCCTTATGCATTTTTTCGTAGGTAGTAAACGATTAGGCATCACTTCTATTTTCCATTTTTCTCTTTTATAGATAGCAGGCACTGAAAAAGCTTGTTCCCAAAAACAAAACAGAAAGGAGTATTATAGCAAGGACAGCCAATTCCTTGGACACTTACTGAAGTTACATGGTAAAACTCACACCATGAGCTGTCATCAAAAATTATTTTTAATGATCGGCTGATGGCTCAAAGATTGTATGTTCTCTGTTTGCAGAGATCTGACTTGCAAAAGCATTTGCTTCCTTGCTTTTAGATGTTTTTATTTCTTAACACTTTTTTTTTTTTTTTTTTTTTTTTTTGCACCCAAACCAGTTTGTTTCTAGTGGTTCTCTTGTTTGGTGCCCTCGAGGTATAATGCCTAGTGAGATGTGGGTGTGGCTGACAAGTTGTTCTCTAGAGAAAGTAAGAAAAGGGCACTTGGGAAAGAGAAGGCGATATTCTCAGACATACCATTTTTAGGAAAAGGGGACATGAGGAAGTTGAAGATGGAGAAATCGATCTCTTCCCTTTAGAGCAGTTTTCGCATACCCTAAAGGGTATATATACATTGCCCAGTTTGAAGACCATTGCTGTAGGATGTAGTGTGCTAGTGAGATTTTAAGTTTTATATTTCTCCAGTTCTGTGTGTTCAGGAATTCAATGCTTGCTTCTTAAAACGTAGCTTGAGGGATTATATACATCCAAACTTGCACTGAAAATGGATTTTTAAAGCCAAGATACTGTTTGCAGCATGAAAATGAACAGGAGAATCCAGTTTAAGGTTAGGTTAAGAAGATGATTTGTGGGGTCAGTTAGATGACCTTCAGGAGGAGGCTAGTGCTGGAGGCTGGTCTGGCGGGGCATGGGGGAGGGGAGGTGATGGCTGTGGCCTCCACCTCAAGCTTTGTTCTTCAGTTCCACAAAACACTTCTAGGTTAACACGAGCTGACTACTTGGTCTGACTCTAGTTAGTTTGGTGGTTAAGGAAGGAGTAACTAAAATATATGCTTTTATCTTAGACATTTTAACCGACTATGTAAATGTTCTCCATTATCCCGAGAAAGGCAATTTTTTCATTAAATGTTGGTCCACCGGTTGCAGTGCCGAGTGGTTTGTCTTGTATTAATCACACCTGATCCACCATCCAGTCTAAAAGTAGAGCAAGAAGCTCTATGATCTGAAGCTCTGTAATCTGAGGTTAGAATCTTTTCAGATTAAAATTATTTTTTCCTTCCAGTCTTAAATTCTCTTTCCACAGTTGATTGAGCAGATATTGATTTCGATGCTTCCCTTCATTGAATATTTACAAAGTGTTTGCTTCAGTTTTTTTTTTTTTTTAAAGATTTTATTTTTAAGTAATCTCTACACCTGATGTGGGCTCGAACTCACCCTGAGTTCAGGAGTCACGTGCTCTCTCAACTGAGCCAGCCAGTCAGCCCTGCTTCAGGTTTTTAAAAGTGGTATTTTTCACTCTCTTTTCATTGGTTTGCAGGACAAAAAATTAAATAATTACAATTAAAAGTCCACATGGCCCAAACTGTCTCTTCCCTAAAAAACAAAACAGAACAAATCAAACCAGATTTGGAACAAAACAGAATGCCTTTTGGTAAATCTATTATTATGGGAGAGGTACTTAGTAGCTGTAAGCATCTACTATTTGGAGGGCATCACCCAGGTATTCTAGTGGGAAACTAGGTATCCTTATCAGAGTGAGGGAAGTGAAGTCAGCTAAGAACTTAAAATGTGTATAATTAGCTTTGTTTTGCTGAAGTCTGTTTCATTGAGCATTTTGTCCAATAAATAAGAATCTTTTTCTCGGGGCACCTGGGTGGCTCAGTTGGTTAAGTATCCAACTTTGGCTCAGGTCATGATCTCACGGTTCATGAGTTCGTGTCGGGCTCTGTGCTGACAGCTCAGAGCCTGCAGCCTGCTTCAGATTTTGTGTCCCCCTCTCTCTCTGCCCCTCCCCGACTCACCCTCTGTGTGTCTCTCAAAAATAAATAAACATTAAAAAAAAAAGCATCTTTTTCTCATTGGATTTCTTTCTTATTGCATGTAATAATGTCTCTTGTGATGTTCCATGACATATTTTATTCATATCACCTGTTTTTGGTGTATAGTAATTTTTAAAAGTTTTTATTTATTCATTTTTGAGAGAGTGCCAACGCGTGCAGGTTGGGGAGGGGCAGAGAGGGAGACAGGGGATCTGGAGCCAGCTCTGAGCAGACAGCAGAGAGCCCGATGCGGGCCTCAAACCCACGAACCGAATCGTGTGATCATGACCTGAGCCAAAGGCAGATGCTTAACCGACTGAGCCAGCCAGATGCCCTGATGTACAGTAATTTTTAAAATGAGTTTTTTAAATTTTTTTTTTAAATTAAAAAAAAATTTTTTTTTTAATGAGTTTTAAGGAGTGACAGGAGCTTGAAAGTGGGACTCAGTTGTTATGATTGTACGAGAAGCTTTCTTTCCTCTTCCAGAAATGAGTAACAGAACTTGTAACAACTTGTGTTGGTTTATATTCTGCTGGGCTCTGAGTTTCCTTAAATAATAGGGAACAGAGGTCTTTAAAAAATTGTGAACTGAGTTTTTTTTTTTTTTTTTTAAAGGTGAAATGAGAGCAGTACTGTACAGGAAATTAAATTTTGGGGTAAGGAAGTAAAATTGGTCTGATTGAAATCATTAATGTCTCTTTAATGAGGGATCATATGAAAAATGTTAGGCAGAAAGTGTGATGCCAGTTAAAAATCATAAATATGAAATTTATTTAGTTTGAACAAACAATACTTGGAACTGAACAGAGAGGAAAAGGAAAATTTATGTGGAAGGAATTAGTTGTCATTCTCCAGGGTAGGGTAAGCTGCTGGACCATTGCAATTGATTTGCTTTTCTCTGAAGAGAAATACTTGATTTAGAGATTTGTGGTATCAGTTTCTAAAAATTTCCACCAATTAGTATTTAGTATTCTCAGGACATTTTCTTTTACCAGCAGTGGTGTGACTGTATTTACGTATTGTAAATTTAAAAGATACTGTTTGCTTCCTGTCTTCTAGATCTGTAAGATGAGAGTGTTTAAAAGGTCCAATAACTTGACCAGGTTCAATGAGAACGTCCCAGTGAATGCTAGCATTAATATTTGGAGCCGCGTTTTCCATCCCAGGTGAGGGATAAACCTCACTTTAGTGGGGAAGGAAGAAAATGAACAGGATCGATATAGGGGAAAATGTTGATGCTAAGCGCTAGTGGCTGGCCCTGGTCGATGCTCTGTACGTGTTGCCCGAGTGAGCGTTATGGATGAATCGAGATCACCTGGAATTGGTGAGCTCCGTGAGTAGAGGAATTCTGTTGGACTCCTTATGTTCAGAGCGCCTAACATCATGCCTGGCCTATGGCGCTGGGTCATCCTTTGTTATGATGAAGTTACGTTCAGTCATGGGAACTGCCGCCTCCTTGTAGACATGAACATACGCTCTTCTGAGGCCTTTAGAAGAAGAAATAGTCAAAATGGCAGCCTTCTTTTTTTTTTTCTTTCCCCTTTTAGGAATCCTTTTTTTCTGGAGTTATTCTTAGTGTTGAGAATCGAGGGCTTTTTTTGTTTTAAGTGGCATTTAAAACTTCTCTGAGACTCATGAGGTGAAAGTATAAAGTGTGACCATAAAACAAGGACTTACTTCTGGATTCTGACCTCTGGTGGTGAAGAAAAACACCCATTACTCATAATAAGAGGTCAGATGTTCAGATTTTCTTTGGTACTTTCTGGATGTCCAATAAAAGGGAATCTTCACAGAATATTTCTGTGTGTGTTCTTCAGTTTTTGTTTGATTAAAAAAAATCCTCTATTTTTCACCTTGCAGCTTTTTAATAAACTTACAATAATAACATTTAGAACGTATGTTTATAAGTCTCATGACTGAAACTGGTTTTGTCTTGGGGACCTTGCCAGGTGAGAAAAGGTAGATTAGATTCTCTGTGAGGTTTTTATATCTAATGCAGTCTTGCATTTGACTTCTTAAAAAAAATTTTTTTTTTTTAACATTTATTTGTTTTTGAGAGACAGAGAGCATGAGCAGGGGAGGGACAGAGAGAGAGGGAGACACAGAATCTGAAGCAGGCTCCAGGCTCTGAGCTGTCAGCACAGAGCCCAACACAGGGCTCGAACCCAGGAACTGTGATGTGAGATCATGATCTGAGCTGAAGGTGGATGATCAGCCAACTGAGCCACCCAGGCGCCTGCATTTGACTTCTTAAACTTTGTTGAAACTCCTCAAATAAGTGTAAGGTTTATTTGGATAACAGTTGCATTGTCACCGATTATACATTGGAAAGTGTTACCTGTAAACAGTGCCAACAAGGTGGGCAATTTGGGGTCCTTAAAAACAGCACCTTATCAGAAACTCAATGCTTATCCTTACTGTTGCACCAGTCAGTGGGCTTGAAGGTTCTGTTCTCATCCCTTTCACTCTCAACATCTCTATTTTCCCTCTTTTTTTTTTTTTTTTTTTTTTTTTAACCTCCCCCAAAACTGGAGCCAGAGATGTTCTAGCAGCTAGAGCCTAGCTGCTGGTGATTCTGGCTATAATGAGGTGGTTGCAATGTAAAGATTACCCTGCTTCACTTGAGTGATGTCGGCCTCAATTATAAAGAAGAAAAAAAATTTTTGGAGGTTGGTAGCTTAGGAAATTAGGAGGATAATTTTTATTTTGAAAAGGCAGCACTTGTTGCCTGGCATCTGAACTCTATGCTGGATCTCCTGGGTGGTCTTCTGCAACTTGCTTAACCTTATTTTTCCTGTGTTAAATAGGATTAAGAATGTTTCCTTTTCTAGAGTGTTGTAAGAAGGCTCTGGTATGACTGTAAAGTTCTTTGCAAACAAGGCTCCAACTAAGAAAGAAAAATCTTAAGACATCTTTGCTTCTGTTGCTTACTGTCCTCCTCCGACAATGCTTCTAAGATTTGATCAGAGTTCTATAAAAGGAACGTAGTTACAGTGTGTCAGGAAAAAAAGCATGAGAAATAAGTAATCCATAAACTTTACAGTCATAAGGGGATCCGGGTGGGTGGATCTGATGACTTGGCAACCGGGAGGGAAGCAAGTGTAATTGTTGATTTTATCAGAGCAGGTTTGTGTGTTTGTACATGCACACAGGGGGATGGGGATTGAATGTATACTTAACAATCGATGTTAATTTAAGGAGGTTACAAAAGTGCTTCATAAATCCTAGGCGATATTACTGTGTCCACAGGGTATGATAGTAATGCTCAGTAAAAATAATAGCAGATTCTGGCAAAATAGATGTTGTCATAAGTATGTGGTTTGCTTCCTTTCATAGAATTCGTGTTTTGGGTCCTTCAGGTAGTTTGTATTGTCACTGGGAGTGTATGAAACTTGATTTTGGCATAATTAACCCTGCGTTGAATACTGAAGTCAGAAACTGTGTCATCTTGGTCACTAAGCAAGTTTTTTTCCTCTGTGTTTCTGGAATTTCAGCACTTGGGGCTTTGAAGGTTGTTTTGGGTTTGTTTTTGAACTGAAATGTCATGGCGAAGTCTGGTTGTTAAATTCATAACCAACCTGGAGAATTTACAGGATGCAAAGTATTTGGTAGATTCATTTAATTAGAAGATATATCTTCTGGACTTTTCCCAGGGAATGCAGCTCCATGTAATAATTTACCAAAAGGGAATTGAAAAAAGGAAATATGCCCTTTGGGAATAGGAGGTTGAGGGGGGTAGGTGAGCAGCATGCTTTAAAAGCAGTCTTTGCTCTGTAGAATACATGATTTAAAGAGTCACATGGGCCACGGAAAGCAGCTCAGGCAGTTATCCAGTATGGGAATACATTAGAAATTAGACACCAGGTACGTTAATCTTCTTGGGGAGCCTGAAAATAAATTCAAGGGTTGGGGATGTCCCTTCTATTTTATCCTGTCTGCTGGCTGCTGAGGCCGTTTGAAAATGTTAGCTAAGATGTTGGTTTATGTTTCTTTACCTGTTACATTTTCATGATGAGTATTTTTTTCCTCAACAGAATTAGTCATTTAGAGAAGACTTTTAAACAGATTAATCAAGCTTTAACATATTAAACAAATGGTACATGAAAGAATATATGCGGTTAAACAAATGGCACCAAGGAAGAAATCTAAGTGGAGGAAAAGAGTTAGGTAACAAGAGAAGCAGGATGGAAAGCCATGGCTAAATATGCATCTCTGATTTAAGAAAAGCTGCACGCCTATGGCCTTTTTTCTCTTTCTTCCATGTGGGTGCCTCGTTATTATGTATAAGCCACCTCCCTCATAAGGTACTTTGAACTTAAGGGGCAAGTCAGAGTAGTGAAACTTGAAAGAGTCAGTTGGCAGTTTATTTTCAGTCCCGATACACAGGATTGGAACTGTTGTCTAAAGTGGAATTGAGATTTTGAATTGTAGGTAAGATTTCAATGCATGCTCTATGTCTCCATTATTGAAAGTGGTTTGTAGTTAAGTGATGTTGGGAGCAAGTCCCTGGTTCGCAGGTCCCTGGTTCGCAGGTCCTATAGATCACCGGTAAGCCACAGGATTTCTGTTGGCATCAGCATTCAGGTGTATGAAATCTCTGGAGTGTGTGTGGGGGGGTGGAGTTTAGAGTAATGAGGGCAGTGGAGTAGGAATTCCCTCATTTGGTTGTACTGACAACATTCTGGAACCAGATCTCCCATCTGTGTGTGCTAGGAAGAGAGACAGTGGTCTCGGGAAGGATCGTTGGGCATCTTTGGTGGGCAAGGGTGGGAAGTTGTTTCACCTACGTCTGTTTCTGTCAGGGTGGAATTCAAAGTTCTGAGGAGTTAGCGGTCTTAAAATTTTTCTCACACCAGCCAAGGTGAATTCAATAGCTCTGGCTGTACATCGCATGGTTAAAGCATGTATGGAGCCAGGCTGTTTGGGTTCACATCTCAAGTGTTCTGCCCGTCACCTGTGTGACCCGTGTTCATTAACTGCTCTTTCCTTATCTTCAAAATGGGGATCGTAAAGTATTTATAGAGTTATTGTGCAGATTAAACAATATATGTAAAATATATGAAATATACACTTAGAACAATCACTGGCACAGGGTAAGAGACACATGTGGTAGCTATTATTATTATTAGTGCTGTTATTACTGGGGACTATTTAAGAGTTAGTCATTGTTGCTGTTATAAATCACATTGGGTTGGTAACAGCGATGATTTTCTTTGTAGACAAAGCAAAGCCCGTTGTCACTTTTGAGTCCAGTGTTTTGGTCCACACGCTTTATAGCTACTTGCCGTTTTTCTTTCTGAAGTTTCCATGGAACCTCCCATAATTTCTTGCTGATTTGAGTAGTTAATGCCCTGTCAAATGAAGGCAGTATTCATAACACCTTGTTTAATTTTAATATTTTTTTGTTCATGTCGTTGAGTAAAATGAGTGTGTTGGTCAATTTGAGCAGAATGAAGTTACCAAAAATGATGATGTTGTCCACGAGCACCTTCCAAAGGCGTGTCGGCGGATGGCTTTCTCCCTTTGCCACTGTTTGCTGCCCTGGGATCAGCCTGTTGCCCAGAGCCATCAGGAAAGATTCCACCCGAGACAGGGGATGGCTTTTTTTTTGTTTTGTTTTGTTTTTAATGAGTTTTTTTGAGAGGACCATCCAAATAGACGTTAGGGCAATTTCACATAATTAGGGCAAGCATATTTTACCGCTGGTGTTTCCAACAACTAGTTATTACAATTAAAATCCATTTACTGTAAGTATACCAATGGGATGTCACATCTAATCTGCATTTAGCATCTCCCTGGATAACTCACAGATTTTTCATGTACTGTTTTTCAAAGTTCAAATGCTGACTTCTTTCCAGGAAGCAAAAACACCTTTCTTGGGGAGGAGGGGCTGCTTGGTTAATCTCCGTTTATACCAACTAGATGCCATCGGAGCAATCATAAGTGCATGCTGCAGAACTAGAGGAGAATGGAGACCAGTAGGAGAGATGTCTTTTCACGTCCTTGTTGGATGTGCCGTCCGGTGTGGTGGCCATCAGCCCCGTGTGACTTTTCAGCACTTGAAATGTGGCTAGACTGAAGAACTGAATTTTAAACCCTATTTAATTTTAATTAAATTGAGATTTAAGTCAGAGACTAGATTTTACTATTGGAAAGTTAAAAGTGTGTTTGGAACAACTTGGGTATGTGAATCTACTTTTGTAACTGTAAACTTTTGAACTCTAGATACTTGTCAAGTAGTTGCAATGAAAATTCAGCATCTGAATTGAAATGTGTTATAAGTATAAAATATACGCTAGATTCCAAAGACTTAGCATGGATAAAAGAATATAAAGTATCTCAATAATTTTTTTATACTAGTTACACTGGAAACATTTTAGATGTTGGGTTAAATGAAATATAATGAATATTAATTTCACCAGTATCTTTACTAAAATGTGGCTACTAGAAAACTTTAAGTTACATATGAGGCCTGTGTTCTGTTTCTCTTGAGTGGCACTGTGTTAGGCGGTCTTCCCCTAATCTGTGTCTTTGGAAGCTTTTTGATATACTTGTATGTTCCTGTGTGTTGGGAGATCATGTTCTGGAAGAGTTCACAAGAAATAAAAATCATCTGGATATAAAAGGACCAGTTAAATATTTATTGAATATGAAAAACCATCTCAAACGTCTCCGTTTTATAATTTCAAATGAGTGTTTTATAAGTAGATTTGCTGTTGAGTCTGATTTAAATCTAGTGGGGTTAAAAAGGCATGACTCAAATATGAGGTCGTTAAACGAGACTTTATGTCTCGGTTCTATATTCCTTTGTATAGTCCTGTTTTTTGGCCACAAAATTCACCCTCCCAACAGCACAGTACAATATTGTCAACCACATGTACATTGTTGTGCAACAGATCCTCAGAATCCACTTATCTTGCTTGACTGAAACTCTACACCCACCTAACAACACTCTCCATTCTCCTACCCCAGACCCTGCCAACTACCCATTCTACTTTCTGTTTCCATGAGTTGGGCTATTTTTGATACCTCATGTAAGTGGAATCATACAGTATTTGTCTTCCTGTGAGTGGCTTATTCCAGTTAGAATAATGTCTTCAAGGTTCATCCCTGTTGTAGCATGACAGGATTTCTTTCTTTTTAAAGGATGGATGACCACATTTCTTTACCCATTTATCCATCCTTGGACATTCAGTTTGGTCCACCTCTTGGCTATTGTGAATAATGCTGCATTGAATATGGGTATGTAGATATGTCCTCAAGATCCTGTTTTTAGGGGCGCCTGGTTGGCTCAGTTGGTTAAGTGTTGGACTCTTGATTTCGGCTCAGGTCATGATCTCACAGTTTGTGGGTTCAAGCCCTGTGTTGGGCTCACGCTGACAGTGCAGAGGCTGCTTGAGTTTCTCTCTCCCTCTCTTTCTTCCCCTCCTCTGCTCATGCATGCATGCACCCCCCCCAATAAATAAACTTAAATCCTATTTTTAATAATTTTAGATATATACCCAATGTGGGATCACTACCACGTGGTAGTTATATTTTTAATTTTTTGAGAAACCTTCATACTGTTTTCCAGAGTGGTCAAATGTTTACATTCCCACCAATAGTATGTAAGGGTTCCACTTTCTCCACATCCGTGTTAACGTTTATTATTTTGTTTTTTCTGATAGTGGCTATTGTAACAGGTGTAAGATCATGTCTCACTGTGGTTTTGACTTGTATTTCTTTATGATTAGCGATGTTGAACATCTTTTCATATGCTCTTTGGCCATTTGTATATCTTCTTTGAAGAAATGTCTATTCAAATCCGTTGCTTATTTAAACAATCGGATTATTGAATTGTTGGGGAATTTTTGTATACTCTGTTTAAACTCCTTATCAGATTCATGGTTTGCAGATGTTTTTCTCATTTCATAGGTTGCTTTTTTCACTTTACTGATTAACCCCCTTTGCTGTGCAGAAGTAAAATTTGGTGTAGTCCCATTTATTTTTTCTTTTGTTGCCAGTGCTCTTGGTATCATATCTGAGAAATCCTTGCCAAAGTCAATGTCATGTAGCCTCCCCTCTATGTTTTCTTCTGGGAGTTTTATAGTTTCAGGTCCTACATGTAGGTCTTTAACCCATTTTGAGTTAATTAATTTTTGTATAGGATGTAACATAAGAATCCAACTTTGTTTTGTTTTTTTGTTTTGCATGTGGCTGACTAGTTTTCCCAATGTCATTTGTTGAAGAGACAATTCTTTCTCCATTCTCTGGTTTTGGTATCCTTGTCAAAGAACATTTGACTGTATACCTGAGCTTTATTTCTGGGCTCTTTATTAAAAACAGTTTTTTAAAAACATTTATTCATTTTTGAGAGTGAGAGAGACAGAGCCTGAGTGAGGGAGGGGCAGAGACAGAGGGAGACCAAGAATTCGAAGCGGGCTCCAGGCTCTGAGCTGTCAGGACAGAGCCTGATGTAGGGCTCAAACTCATGGACCAGGAGACCATGACCTGAGCTGAAGTCAAACTCTTAACCTACTGAGCCACCCAGGCACCCCTGGGCTCTTTATTTTGTCCCGTTGGTCTGTATGTCTGTCTTTATGCCAGTATCATACTGTTTTGACTACTCCATTGTACTAACTTTTAAAAAGCATTGGCTTTTTTCGTGTTTTTTTAAGGGTCTGATTAGGATTGCTTAGAAAACTCTATTGACAATGTCTTCTCCAGTTCTTCATAATTTATGACTTTTTTCATTTTTGTATCCAGTGTCTCTTTCCTGGAAGTGTAAGGGAATTTCTTTCTTCTCTTTTCCCCCTTTTTATCTCAAGCATGTTTGGAACAACTTGGGTATGTAAATCTACTTATTCAAAAGGGATGACAGATGGTGTGAATTTAGTTAGGAATGTTTGCCTCCTCAGGTATTCCTGATCTTTTGATGGAGGTGGGAAGGCAGAGGTTAGGATTGTTTAACATAGCGCATTCTAGAAACGTGGTAAAGAAGTTCTGACTCTGGAGCCAGATTGCCTGGGTTTGAATCTCAGCTATGCCACTTACTTAGTGTAAATTTTGGGCAAGACATTTGGCTTCCCTGTTGTAGTTTCTTTGTCTGTAAAATGAAGTTAACATTAGTAGCTACCTCACAAGAATGTTCTGAGGGCTGAATGAATTAAATACAGTGCCTGGCACATATTAAGTGCTCTGTAAGTGTGTGTGTTGTATTACTTTGAATATTAAAAATAAAAATTGGGACACTGGCTAAACTCTTGGGTTCTGAGATGGCCAGCCTTTCTAGTTCCATCAGAAAGAATGAACAAATGGGACACACATTACTGCTGTCCTTGGGAACTCTTAAACTTAGATGGTGTAATAGATTATACATTCCTAAGTCAGTGGAGGCTTCCAAATCTTTTAATAATTATATGAACATTGGATTTATATTAAGGGATATTACAAATGCTGCCATATAGTTTATCATTTGTCTTCTGGTTTGTAATTAGTTTTATTTTAACGTCTGTATAAAACATAGTGTAAGATGAAGATTAACGTATTTGAAAAGCATAAACCATGAGGACGCTTTGATATTGGAGTGCTTATAATATGCCCTGTCTGTCAAATAAATTTTGCAACTCAGACTTTATTTTCACGTTGCAATAAATCATCTGAAGGGTTGGAAGTTTATAAATTTAATGGTAGTGCTTTCAAATTCCATTTCTTGGTGTTTTAATTGCATTTAACTTTTACAGCTTGCGTTGCTTTATATGTGAATCATTTCAGTATTTGAAAAATAAACACATGGAAGTTCACACCAGAACTGAGGATTCGTTGAGATGTGTGTGTGTGTGTGTGTGTGTGTGTGTGTGTGTACGTACATCAGGACTCCCTCACTCCTCCCATCTCTTAAAATCTCAAGTCGTCTTCTTCTTCTTCTTCTTCTTCTTCTTCTTCTTCTTCTTCTTCTTTTAAATTTAAATTCCAGTATAGTTAACATACAGTGTTATATCTCAAGTGTTCTTTTATTAGGAAAATCCTGCATTAGAACTTAGGACTCAAGACGTTTGTGAATGGTGAGCTGATCATCTCCAGGGAGGGTAAAGCATTCTTCAGATAAAGTGTGTCTAAAACATCTTTTCTCATACAAAGAGTGTATGTAACACACATTTTTCTGTTTTACCCTTCTCTGACATATTAAAAATCGCCCCACCCCCTACTCCAGACAAATGGAATATTTCTACTTTTGCAGCATACCTCTCTGGCATCAGGGGCAGACACACCTGTGGTAGTATGCATTGATGCAGTCTCAGCAGCTTCTTGCCCAGCTGTAATAACATGGCGTGCTTGTCTGTTTTTTCCAAGCCGTTTTGGAATGTCTAATATTTTTAATATCTGCGATTAAGTGAAAAGTAAGAGTATGTGAAGGCATAGGTTGAGCACCTCATATGCATGGCCTTAAATAATTGGCTACTTAGTGGCTTCCCATCCATAGCGTTACCACTGGCAGTGCTGGGCACCTAGGTTTCATGCTCCTGGATGTTTGTGCGGCTGAAACCCTAGTTATAAGTGAAGAACCAGATGGTTGTTCTTCACTGGGGCTGCCAATCTTAGCTGTTCTATAAAGCTGCTCCTGTCTATAAATGTAGCACTTATATTTTCTGCACAGTATGTGCCTGTTGGCAATGTTTTTGTTTTTCTAGTTAAACAGCCACTACCTGCAGGAGGAGTCACATACCGGAGCTGAGAAGAAAGAGCCTTGGCTGGATCGTTTGCAATAATTTTGTAATTAAAAATAAATGCGCACAGTAGAGTCTATTAAAACACAACAAAACAAAACAGGTCTGTCTTCCAGGAAGACGCATCAGCATTCATTCAAGGGCAATATTAAATCGGAGGGGCTTTGATTAAAGTGCTGTACAAGCCGGAAGTGGGATCTCTTTGTCTTGACTGGAATTACCCGCTGCTTCACTCAACTTTTTCTTCTAAGCTACCTTTGCTTCCAGTTGGTTCATTAGACTGATTCCAGAAGAATCATAGGGATAGAGCATTTTCAGTGTATCACCCAGCACAGTGGTTTTTCTGAAAGTCTCGCAGTAAGGTGGTTGGGGGAAAGGGCTGGATAAACCGAGTGTATTCTTTCTGCCTAACTCATAGCCATTCCGATCTAGAGTCAGAAATGTCTGTTTCATGATGAAGTGCTTTCCTCTCTCATCATTGCACGCGCTGTCAAAACTTGGGGCACTTGCTCATATCCAAGGACATTTCTGGCATGAGCCAGAAGTGTGAGCTCCGCTCTAGTTGTGGGATGGGTGCTGTAAAGGCGTTGTCCACTTTCTGTTTTGTTACCCATGTATCCCCTGCTGTCCAGTTTTCTTTTCTTTTCAAAGATGCTAGTAGTATTGCTTTGCTCTTCGCATGGCTGAATTAATGACGAAGCATAGATTTCTGTCTCTTTGAGTTTTCTAATGGATTGATTGGCTCTCTGCCTGCTTGACTACATTAAGAAGAAAAAAACAACACCCTTTAAAAATTGCAGTCAGAAATATACCTGTGATGGGCTTTTAAAAGCTGTTTTATATTTAATAAGTGCAGGAGGTCCTTCTAAGTTTGAGGCGTTCTCTCCTTACTGCCACAACCCCCTAGTTAGTCACAGAATCACATCATCCCTTCTGCCTCTTGATGGATGAAGAGGCAACCTCATTGAGCCTAATTTATGCCTTGCTTGGATATTTCTAGCTGAGATATGGACGGGCATCCTCCCACTTCTGTCTGTTTTTAACATTTGCCAGTATCCAACAGTTTTGGAGCACATGGTGGTGTGTTAGAGGATGGGGAGCACGTGGGAGTTGAGCTGCAGCCACCGGGTCCTCCGGACTGTCCTTAATTGTGGTGAGCACCCCTGCTCCTTCAAGACCCCGCTGCGTCACTACCCGTCAGTACCTATTGTCATCCCCAAGGTGCTCCCTGCAGCAGAGCCTGTTCCTGCCGAGTGAATGCGGTTTTCTTTCAGTAACTGTTTTGTGTCTCACTACTCAAATATTTTATGATTGATTTTTCGGGATGTGCATTTCCTTCCTTCCTCTTGGTTTCTATTAAAAGTACGTTGTGTCTAAAAAAGCATCGCAGGCTCTGGCCTCCTGGGCTCCAGCGTTTTCTGGGGTAGACCTGGTTAACTGTGCCGTTGCCAAGTGTCTCGTGTCTACGTTGGCTGTGAGAGACTTGGTATTTGTAGCTCCGAATGCTCATTCTTGTTTGTGTAGACCACGACTAATGTCTGCTTTTAACTCTTTGTGTTGTATTTTTTGTCTCTGCTTGCAGCCTTAGTGTGCCTGTTGAGAATACGCTTTAGAAAAGGGTGTATTTTTAATTTAAACTCTCATTGTCTATTCATCCAGGTAGGGCAAAGCAGGGTGAAAACAAAGGACAGTTCTACCAAAGCTCAGAATTTTTCATAGAATTCTGTCAAGCTATAACTAATTAAAAGACCCCCTTTAAAAATTGGACTATGGTCGACATACAATGTTGCATGAGCTTCAGGTGTACGAGGCAGTGATTCGGCTTCTCTATATGTTAATTCATAACTAATTTAAATAATGTAAACTTTATTTGAAATGGTCTGTTTTAGAGCTTACGCATTGGACTGAAGTAGAAACACAGGATCACTATTTCAGTTGGACCTTTCTCCAGCTTTTTCAGAGGTGGAAAACTCCAAAGATGAATCCATAATGAAGATATTTTTCCATCATTGCCGTTGCTGTTTGCCTCACTTTTGAAAGCTGGAGCATTTTCTCCCCAGTAGCAACTTCCAAAGACCTGTCTCACCAAATTTTCACAGATATACTCGCTAAATATTTCTCCTTTGGAAATGTACAATTTGTGCAGTAGCTGTCGAATCTTCTGTTCATATATATTTTTTTTCCCAGCCAGTAAGATGACATTTTCTTAGATACTCTGATGGCCTAGGAAAAAGTTCATGCTATAAACTGAACAAGTAGGCCCGAATTATGTACCGTATGACTGCAACTATGTTAATTTTTCACATATATGAATATATAACATTTTGATGTCCTTTCCTATTCTGTATATGTTAACGGTGGTTACTTCTGGTTGGTGGGATGATGAGTGTATTTAAATTTTATATTCTTGGGGCGCCTGGGTGGCTCAGTCGGTTAAGCGTCTGACTTCGGCTCCGGTCATGATCTCGCAGTTCATGAGTTCAAGCCCCGCGTCAGGCTCTGTGCTGACAGCTCAGAGCCTGGAGCCTGTTTCAGATTCTGTGTCTTCCTCTCTCTCTGACCCTCCCCCGTTCATGCTCTGTCTCTCTCTGTCTCAAAAATAAATAAACATTAAAAAAAAAATTAAAAAAAAATTTTATATTCTGCATTTTCTAGGTTTTCCGTATTTGTATTTCTAACCTCAAAACCCTCTTTAAAGTGTTGAATGTTTTTACGGGTCACTTCAGTCGAGCAGTATTTTCTAGATTATTGCAAAGACTTTATCATATACTTGAATGTCTTAATTTCACAGATTAAATGATCGCCAGTAAGGTTTAATCTTTTGCTCAAAGTCATGACACTTAGGGGCCAATACCAAATCTGTAATTGAACACAGCTGTGAAAACGACTTTTGCGAATAATTTAATTTGGTCATTTTTGTGGGATTTTTGAATAGCGTTGCCTACCCCTATGTTAACGAAGAGTAGATTTTTTAAAGTATTTTAGTCATATAGTATAAACTAAAATTAAGTTTCTTAGCTTTCCTGTGAATCAGTAGTTTACATAGATTGTTACACAGATAAGATCGAGAGACCTTTAGGGAATATGGAAGGAGACTTCAAGCCATCTTCCTTCTCCCCAGAGATTTTTAAAATTTGTTTTTAATTACCGTTTTGTTTATTTTATACTTTGGGAGTGATGGAGAATCAACAGTTTCTTATCTTAGTCTGCTGTAAAATGCAATTATACATTTAGTGGCAGACTTCCTGTCTTAGAAACTGGTTGAAATTAATATTGCCAATGAAAGTGAGCGAAAAGGAAAATGTTTAGGAGAAGATAAATGAGAAGTGAAACTTGCTTTTCAATGGGGAGGCAATAGAATTAGAGTGGCCGCCAGCAGGATGAAATCCTAATTAAGTAGTTGACAGAGAATTAAAATAAAGACAAAGCAGCGCTTTAGAAAAGATAAAAAGAAAACAGATGACTACAAAGTTGAAAGGAAAATGTATTTGAAAAGCAACTGTGTAATGGAGAGAGGGGAAGAAACACGAGGTAGTATGCCATGAAGAAAACTTTCTTGGATTTGTCTTTCTGGGGCAAAAAACCAAGACGTATCTATGAATAGAAGTCGATGTATTAAAATAAGTTTGTGTTAAAAAGAAGTATGACATAAATATGTAATGTGTACTTCATTAAAAGCGTGTAAGCACTTTACCACAGACTTTGGGATCGGGGCAAACTGAATGCTGGTTTATATTCAGTGATTGTTTTTGGGAAGATATTTACCCGAGAACAGGACACACAGCATAGATAGAAATTTCTGAAGAACATTTTTCAGATTCCGAAAGAAAGTTGTTGTATACATTCCCCGTTATGTCATCTAGGAACTGACACCTTCACCTCTGTATCTTGGCAGATTTAAGCTCTGAAAAATCTGAAAGGTGAGTGGGGCGGCATGTTCCCTAAGGGACTTTGAAGTTCTTTTTCCACTGGGCGTACATTTTGCCTTTCATTGTATGATAACCAACATGACTATCTCAAATCAAAAGTTTAGTCCCTCTTCCTTATAGTTTTCACATGGAAAAATGTGTGTGTTGTAGTCTTGGTAATTTTTTATCTATGTAGTAAGAAGTAAGGTTAATAAGGGTAAATAGGAGAAGTAAGAGGGAATGTATTATTTCCTGACTTGGTCCTTTATTTGTGAAATCAGTATATTGAGGGACTGTAGTTACCAATTTTGCAGCTGTTTATCACATTGACGAACAAAATAAAACAGGATGGGGCACCTGGGTGGCTCAGTCGGTTGGGCGTCCGACTTGGGCTCTGGTCATGATCTCACACTCCATGAGTTCGAGCTCTGTGTCAGGCTCTGTGCTGACAGCTCGGAGCCTGGAGCCTGCTTCGGATTCTGTGTCTCCTTCTCTCTCTGCTCCTCCCCTGCTTCTGCTCTGTTTCTCTCTCTCTGTCAGTAATAAACAGACATTAAAAAAAAAAAAACAAAAAAAACCCAGGATATACCTGAGCAAACTTAACAAACACTAATATTCTATGCCCAGCTTTTCACATGTATAGGCTTACCTTTGTTTAATATGAAGCATTTCTAAAAATAGACGCTTAGTAACAGAATCAACTGACGTTTGAGTTTCCTTTTTTTTTTCCTTAGTGGAGGTGGTAAAAACAACAACAACAACAACAACAACACTAGATAGATGGATAAAAGAGCAGACACCAAAAGAAGGAAGAGGAAACCAGAGACATGAAAAGAAAATCCTGTTTGAATAAATAGCCTGGGTGACAGAAAATGAGATTTATCATCTTTGAATCTTGACTGTCACTTTCCACACTTCAGTAGTGGTCCTTCACATAAAAATAAAATCGTCAAACAGTAAGCATAATTCTAAAATCTCAATATGAGTATTTTCCCGAGTTGCTTCTTCTAAGCAAGCGTTGCTTGATACTGTTAGAGCAATGTCCATTAAGGGGACTCAAGATTTCTTGTAATGAAATTGGATATTTATTTTGTACTGTTTCTTGGTTAGCCACCTGCTCACATATTCTGATTTGGCTGCAAGAGTTATGGAGGTAAGTTTTTAGAACTTCTGATCTCAACCTATTTTCTTTTTCTTTTTTAATGTTTATTTATTTGTTTTGAGAGAGGGAGAGCATGTACGCGCATGCGTGAGTTGGGGAGGGGCAGAGAGAGAGAGAGAGAGAGAGACCCGAGCAGGCTCCATACTGTCAGTGTAGAGCTGGATGCGGGTCTCGATCTCACGCACTGTGACATCGTGACCTGAGCTGAAATCAAGAGTTGAACACTTAACCGCCTGAGCCACCTAGGTGCTCCCTCAACCTTTTTTCAAATTAAATGAGCAACATGATTTTTAAAGGGATCCTTTTTCCCTAAGGAGAAAAAATGGTTCCATTAATAAAACAAAAAACCTTTCCCTATATATTAAAGGTATCCATCCCATTTTGACATTTCTGCTACAGATGCTGGGTTTTCCAACCCTGGTTGCACATTTGAATCACCTGAATTTAAAAAACAAACAGAATACCCAAACCTGGACTGCACACCCAGATTCTAATTTTAGTGGTCTTGGGTAGGGCCCTAGTATCAGAAGCTATAAAATGTTCCCAGGTGATTTAATGTTTAGCCAGAGGTGATAATCATGTGCCAGATGCTTATTACTAATGGACGTCTGTAGTAGGACCCTGGCAGTCTTTGATTCTTCTGGACACTGGACTTCAGTGCACCTTGAACTTTTCATACAGTACAGATTGAAATCCCCTGCACTACTGTTCCTACACTTGGGGCTCTGATATAGTAACTGATGAGTAATTTGAGCAGTCCTGCAGGAAGCTGCTCTACTGGGCTGAGTGGTGGCCCAAAAGATGTGTCCGTGTCCTAATTCCTAGAATCGGTAACTTTTCCCTCCTTGAAAAGTGAGAAGTATTTTGCAGGTATGATTAAATTGCGAGTCTTAGAGGAGGAGATTATCCTAGATTATCCCTGTCCTGGGTTTTCCCTACATGCCATCCTAAGTATCGTCATGAGAGAAGGGAGAGGGAGGTTTTATAGACACACAGAGAAGACAGTGGAATGGAAGATGGAGGCCTGGTTTGGGCTGATGTGGCCACAAGTCAGGGAACATTTATAGTCACCAGAAGCTGGAAGAGGCAAGGAGCAGAGTGTCCTGCAGAGCCTCTGGAGGGTGCTCAGCCCTGCGGACACCTTAATTCCCACCTAGTGAAGCTGATCTTGGATTCCTGATCTCCAAAACTGTGAGGGAATAAATTCCTGTGATTGAGATAAAGATGGAAGTCATTAGGATGGATCTTTAACCTCAATTAGATGCTCATTAGATTTAAGCTGTGTTTAATGATAAAGCAAAAACAAAATAAAAGAGAAAAGGCACAACCACAATTAATGACCTTGTACGAAATGAATGCTGGAACTATTTTGTTGAAGATTGTTTCTAAAAACGTGAGAGATAATTAGGGATTTTAATAAACTTCTGTTGCACTGGGAATCGATGATGTCTTATAACATTTTCTGTGCTTATTTGATTCTAAGGAGTACCACTTTTCTCATTTCTGAAATCAGGATAGCTTACAATAAATGTGTTCATTTAATATATTTTCCCCTCACCCAAAGATCCTACAGCATTGATGTTCTGAAGCGAAGGTGTTTTTGAGGTGTGGCACTTGAGCAGCTCTGTTGTTTGACTCTTCAGATTGGACCCTTAGATGTTTGTTTCGAGCACATTTTCTGAAATGCCTTATGTCAGAAGGCAAGTAGTACCTATATGAAGTTCTGAAGCTTCTAGTGCTTTAATGACTATTTTTGGCTTCAGTTTCTGGGAGCTACCATAGTAGAAACTAAATTTTAAAATTTTGCTTGTTGATATAGAGAATCTTAAGTGGAAAAAGCATAGGCTTTAGGTACAGGCAGACCTCGATTCTTAGTCTGGTTCAATTGCTGATTAGCTATGATATTAGGCAAGCTATTTGATTAGTTTCTTCATTGTGCCCATATTGCAGACTTGGGGTGATTAAGGTAATGTATTTAAGGTAGTAAATAAGGCCTTTTGAAAACTCCACAGTCCACTTTTGTTTGTCTTTAGTTTTATCCAGCCTATTTGGTGCCCAATAAAGACTTGAACCTTTAGGAAAAACAGTTAACATTCACCCATGAACAAGGCTCATTCTGACTTGAATTTTACTGCTCATCGTTCTTTGTTTTCCTGCTGTGATTCCTCCATCTTGTTCTCCTGAGGCAAATTGATTAATCTTTTGATGGTCCACCTCAGATTTTCCCTTTTCTATGTGTCCTCCTCTGTCCACAACAGCTTTAGATTGATCCTTCCTTGAACGCTTGTAGGCTGATGACATAATCTTAACCTTGGACCTTATACTGTTCTCTGTCTTTCTTATGTGTATATATCATGTTTGTTCTAAAGCTTTTTCCCAAGCCCTTGGATCCACAATATATAAAGGACTTGGCCAAGTCAATACGGAACAGTCAACCAGTAGAAAAAGTGGATCAAAGACTTTAACAGACACTTCACTACATGAAAGTGTCCGCTACGTACAATAAACACATGAAAGCTGCCTGACCTCATTCATTCCTAGAGAAATGCAAATTAAACCACAGTGTGATTCCTCCGCACACCCACCACAACGGCTAAAATTAAGAAAGACAATAAAATGTGGATGGGAATGTAGAACAGTTGAAACTCTCATACTCTGCTAGTAGGAATGTCAACTGGCACAACCATTTGGGAAAATTGCCAGTGAGGTTAAACTTAGACATACCTAATGATCCAGCTATTCTACTCCTAGGAATGTATGTATGTGTGAGCACATGTACAAGACATGTTCAAGAATATTCATAGCAGAACTATTCGTGAGACCTTAAAATATCCATCAGCAGTAGAATGGGTAAATCCATTGTAGAACGTTCCTACCATGGAGTAATATATTTCTTCTATACCTTAGTGAGAATGAACTAATGACCACTGTGTCAGTAACATGAAAAAAATCTCACAAACATAACATTAGCTTAAGAAGCCACTCACAGGGGCGCCTGGGTGGCTCAGTCGTTAAGCGTCCGACTTCAGGTCACGATCTCGCGGTCCGTGGGTTCGAGCCCCGCGTCGGGCTCTGGGCTGATGGCTCGGAGCCTGGAGCCTGCTTCCGATTCTGTGTCTCCCTCTCTCTCTGCCCCTCCCCCGTTCAAGCTCTGTCTCTCTCTCTCTCAAAAATAAATAAACGTTAAAAAAATTTTTTTAAAAAAGCCACTCACAAAAGAATATGTATTTTGTGGTTCTGTTAATATAAAGTTCAAAAGAAGGATCGTGCTACCTTTGGGCAGGTTGAGTTTGAAGAAGCGTAGAACTGGTAGGGGACGCTGGGGCAGGCTCTTGAGAATCTCAGAGTGTTCGATTTCTTGAATTGGTTGGCAGTTAGTCTGGTTTGTTGATTTAATGGAAGTTCATTAAGCTGTATACTTAGGATTTGTTGTGCTTTTCTGTATGCATGTACACTAAACTTTAATAAGTTTACTTTACAAAAAGTTCATCATTGATGGCAGAGTGCTTAGACAGCTCATGGGTGCTTAATAGCCTAATAAACATTTGTTGGTTTTACTTGATTTTTACATTCCTAGTACTTTATGAAATTTTTTATGTGAAATATTATGGTGCTTTCTGATCTTAAACACACATAATCTTCTGCACAGCAACCTTCCCGCCCGACTTGTCAACCTCCAAGCCTTTCTTTGCTGTGGCCAAAATTACAGAAGATATTGCTTATTTGGTCTTAGTACAAATATCCTTGCCATGATTTTTAATAAATGCCTTCAAAGAATGTCACAACATGTAAATTTAGAGGGTCAGACTTCAAGCTAAACTACTATGGGTCTTGTGAGACCAGTTATGAGTAATAGTTTGATGAAAGGTATTAAAAGCCTGGACTGACACATTAAAAGAGCTAAAAAAAAATCTTACAGCAAGGAGGTTGTATCCCAAACCTATTAAATGGAGAAGCATGTGTGCCCAGTGACCTTGGGATTGACTAGACCAGCATTTGAGAATTGACGGGAATGGTTTACAGATGAATGAAATAAGAAGCATGTGTAGTGGGGATACTGTTACATTTGATAGGAGGAATGAAAACAAGGGCTTTAAATTTCATTTAAAACCTCGGTACTTAAAAAAAAAAACAACAACAACAAACCCTAAGAATTGATTTTTGTCTTTCTGTTAGTAGAACTCATAAATGTTAAGGAGCTAGGTACTTTTTTACTGCTCTTTTTGGTCTCATCTTTCTTCTTTAGTTCCTTCCTTTCTTGTTCAGGTCCTCTCCCCTTTCTTCCCTCTGCCCTCCCTCCTCTTCTCTCCCACCACGCCCCCTGCTTAGCTGGTAGGTGGCCTTCCAGAACGTAGGGGATGCCTTGGCTCTTGCTGCAGCCTGAGGGGGCCCTTTCACAGGGTCAGTCATTTGTTTTCTTCGTTTTGGAAGGAAAAAAGTTTAACCTTCTTGTCCCCCTTTGGGAGTGCTTTTAAGAAAATAAGCAGGGGCGGAGAGGCTTTGGAGCTGGGAAACCTGCAGTCAAACGGAGTGGCCCACAGGAGCTCGTTCCGAGGTTTGGTTGGACACGTGTGAATGGGAAGGGAAGCCTGTATGAGTATGAGCTAGGTAATCACGCCCGAGACCACTGGTAAACCGTGGTGGGTCATTCATGGCAGCTACTCTGTGCCACAGTCATTTCCTTTAATATTTTTATTTAAGAGTGTTATTTCTGGTTAGTCACAGCAATTCTGTTCTGCTGCCTTCAAAAAGTATGAAAGATAGTTTTTATTTTGCATGGTACCTTCTATCCGGCAGAAATAATTCATCATGCATTGCATATGGAGCAACTTTCAGACGTTTTCATAGAGATTGTCACATAAGAACCAGGATAAGGATCATTGAATTCTGTGTCAGTAGGAATAGAGACAAAACATTTACTTATTTTTGTTTTCTTCCTCATTTTTATGCTACACTACAGAATTATATTTCCCTCCAGAAGCACATGAGCTGGGCATGAACTTCCCTGAATATTTGAAATAAGAGGGAATAAATGTCACGTGTGACCTCAAAATTTAATATCAGAAAAACAGTTGCCTTAGAGTGTTAAAATAAAGCAAGCATTAGTAGGCAATAAGTGTATCTTCTAAGGAGTAATTAACGTTAGTATTGTGGTCCCGAATGGTTATATCAATATTTTGGAGAGGAAAAGCTCGTTTTAAAATGTGCTAATGCTTTCTTCCATACAATGGTTAAGCTTTAATATTCAATTTATCTATGCCTAAGTATAATACAGAGTTATGTTAGTTTTTCAATTGCTGCTTCCTTTGGCTTTTAAAGCTGAAAGAGATGACTTAGCAGGTCTTATTTGAGGTGTGAATCAACAAAGGGGTTTCTACATGGAACGTAATCCTCTCCTTCATTGATGACTTTTAAAAACATCGACAGTTTAGCAATGATGGTAAGAGGGTCTTTCTAAACATTTTTTGTATCAAAATTTGATTCTGCTTTCTAAAAATAAGTGTATTTTATATTTTTATATTTAGTTTAATGAGGAAACCTCCCACAGCATGATTTTAGAGTATTAAAAAACTGTGACAGTCAGAATTAAATGATAATTTTCCCTTTTAATACCAAATGGTATCTTTCTTCCTTTAGTTCCTATGCATTTTTTTCTACTTGGTTGTTTTTTCTTTCTTACAACTCTTCTTTTAGGTTGTGTTTACCTGGAACAAGCTGCATTGGATAAATAGAATGAGACGATTCTGGCTAATTTTTTTCATCAATGAACAAATCCTAGCTGGTCTTCATCACTAATGACATCATGAACAATAAGGGATTTCTCTTCATTAGATCAGGATTCAATATCGATTTAAAGAACAGAAAGCTCGGAGCCGTCTTTTTCATACAGTACTTGAAAACACATTTTCCTACTTTTTCTTCTTGCCCTGAGCATCCACATTTAAAATTCTCCGCTAGTTTAAGCCTTTCTTTTATGGTAGAGTTACTATAATGGGGTATTGAACCAAAAGTCTTAGTAGAGATTTGTTTTTGAGTCACAATTAAATTATTACTTCTTGTCTCATCTTGGGAGTTTTGAACTCAGTTCACGTGTATTTTCTCCCCTTTACATGCGTGCGCACACACACACACACACACACACACACACACTCCTAACACACCTACCCCACTGCATCTCTGGCTTTTTGCGAAACTTTTGTGCTGTGGCCATGGGCCAGTATTCTCTCTTACCGTTGTCATTTCCTTTTTTTTTTTTTAAGTGTATTTATTTCTTTAGAGAGAAAGAGCACAGGTAGAGAAGGGGCAGAGAGAGAGAATCCCAAGAAGGCTCTGTGCTACCAGCAAGGAGCCAGACATAGGGCTTGATCCCACGAACCACGAGATCACACCCTGAGCCCAAATCAAGAGTTGGACAAGTAACCGACTGAGCCACCCAGGTGCCCCCACATTGCCACTTGCAAATGTGCCTTGGATTCTCCTGCCCTGTGGCTTTGAGACGTTATCCCCTTTCTCAGAATATTTTCTTCATTATGGTTGGTCAACTTCTGCTCTTCGTTGCGTAGTCAGTTCAACTATCAGCTTCTCTAGGAAACTGTTCTGCCTACCAGGTGGTCAGCCCTCCCTGCTTTCTTTGTGCCCAACCCTTGTGTGTTTTTATTGTGTGCTTTACATTGATCGCTAATCATTTTCTTGTTAGTCTTTGCGATGTTCTCTAATAATCTGCATGCTTTTCTATTTTATTAGATTTTTGTTGCGTGAAAGAAATTGGAATTTACAGTACTTAGGATGGGACTTGCTGGCACAAAGTATGCTCAAAATAAGTACTTTTTTAATTGATAGATTGATAGGATTTGTGAGCCAACTATGTGACTGTGGCCCAGCTTAATTCCATTTGAGGTGTAATGATATTGTGTGAGTTTAACCACGTGTATCGTGAGATATATGTATGTCAGATAGTCAAATAAGCCAATATGGCTTGATATGTGCTCCCACTGAGATGTCACTTATGTAACAAAGTGATAATTAATAAGCTTTTCATCTGGAATAAATTTAGATGTACAGAAAAGTTGCAAAGATAGTACAGAGCACTCCTGTGTGCCTTTCACCATATCCCCTGTTGTTAAAGCCTTATATTACTCATAAAAATTAGGAAACTAACACTGACCCATCACTGTGAACAAAACTCCAGACTTTATTCAGATTTCTTTCTGTGTTTCAGATCATGTCTACATACCGTGTTGCATTTAGAAAACATTAATTTTAAAAGTTTATCATTTAAATACTGATGTAAATTTCTTATGATTCATAAGTATTTCTAACATTTCCCCCTCTTTAATTAAAAAAACAAACAAACCACTTTTTTCTTTTCTCTTTTTCATGAAGGAAGATTGAATTTACTGTTAACTAACTGGACCATTAACTAATTTAAAAAGTATTATAGGTTCAGCAAAATCAAAATAGTCCCTTCCACTTTTAAATTCAAAATAGTAACCCATCTTAACCTTTCCTGAGAATTGTTAAGCTTGTTTTATTCTGTGAATTTAGTGTATTTTTTTCTTAAATCCCGTCCTATTTAAAAACATTTTTTTTAAACATTTATTCGTTTTTTTGAGAGAGACAGAGAGAGCGAGCGAGCATGAGTTCTGGGAGGGCAGAAACAGAGGGAGGCACAGAATCCAAAGCAGGCTCCAGGTTCTGAGCTGTCAGCACACAGCCTGACCCAGGGCTTGAACTCACAACCTGCGAGATCGTGACCCGAGCTGAAGTTGGACGCTTAACCGACTGAGCCACCCGGGCGCCCCATTAAATCCTGTCCTATTTTTATTCCTCTAAAATTTCATAATGTTCTCCATAATTATGTTGCCATTTTCATCAGGTTTACATCTGGTAATTTTTTGTTGCTGGCATGATTGAGATTTTTTTTTCTATTGTATTTTTAAAACTTTTGAGATAATTTTATGAAGATTTGCAGAAATAAGAAAAGGAGTTCCTGTATGTGCTTCACTCAGCTTCTCCTTATGTTAACATTTTAAATAAACATAGAACAATTATGGTGCAATACAGAATGTATGTGATTTTCACCAGTCCGTTACTAGTGGCCTTTTTCTCTTCCAGGATCTGATCTCGCGTTGCCACACTGCACTTGTCCTGTTTCTTTAATCTCCCATCTGTGACAGTTCCTCAGGCTTTCCTTGTCTTTCACAATCTTGGTATTTTGAAGAGCACTGGCCAGGTATTCTATAGAATGCCAATTTGAGGTTTGTCTCACGGTTAGGTTGTGGTTATGTGACATTGGGAAGGAGACCATGAACTTGCTGAGCCCTTCTTAATGCAGCATACCAGGGAGTGGATGTCAACATGTATTATTGGGTGTTAATCTTGTTCACTTGGTTATGGTGGTCTCTGTTAGGATTCTCTCCTATAAAGTTACTTTTTTCTCTTTATGATTACTAGATATTGTGGAAGAGATACTTTGAGATGCCATGATATTTTGTTTCTGCTGAAACTTTCCCTACTTTGCCTGTAGCAATTACCACTATGATGTTCTTTTTTTTTTTTTAAGCTTATGTATTTATTGAGAGAGGGAGAAAATAAAACGTGAGTGGGGGAGGGGCAGAGAGAGAGAGGGAGAATCCCAAGCAGGCTCCACACTGTCAGTGCAGGGGCTTGAACTCACGAACCTTGAGTTCATGACCTGAGCTGAAATCAAGAGTTGGATGCTTAACTGACTGAGCCACCCAGGCGCCCCACCATTATGGTGTTCCAGTGGTTATTTTCTATTTCCCTTATTCTCGTTTTTTAATTGGAATTCTTCTATAAAGAAGAGTTGTTCACTGTCCCTGTTTGTTTATTCATTTAGTTATTTATATCCATATGCTATATGGATAGTTATTCTTTGGGTTATACTGTTGCATATTTTGTTCAAATTGTTCCAACTTTGTTCGGTGGGAATTCTGCATACTGTCTTCTGTGCCTTTTGACATGTTTCTATCTTTTCTCTCTCTTCTTTATTTTGTGACCCCATGAGATTGTCTAAGTGCATTGCATATATTCACAGCCACAGCCCTGTATTCTACCAATTTTCCAAAGAATCTTGGTTTTCCTGGGGAATTGTATTTAGAAACCAAGCTCTGGGTCTCCCTGCGATCATTACTCCTGGGCATCGCTGCTTCTCATCCCTCTTGGTGGATTGAACTATGATGGAAGTGTGTGAGATTCTTTTTGGATGCTGTTTTTATAGCCCTCTACAGTAGGCAGTAACTATTGGCCTATTTATTTTTAATCCCAGTAGAGAATTTTTCTCCTATTCTGTATCACTAAGGAAATTTGTCCAAAATTCTAGTGGCATTATAATACTGAATAAGCATCATATATACACTAGACGATGGGCTCTCTAAGGTCTAAAACAATGTCTGTACTAGCACATGAACAGTAAATAAATGTTTATTAACAAGTTGAATTAGACTAGTTTTAAAAATACAAATACTATGTAAGTATAGTTATTTCTCATGGCTAATGGGTAAAGTGGAGCATATGTCCTTAAAATGGACAGTAATTTCCAGCACATTACTGGAAATTTAGTAGGTACTTAAAATACGTGGGTTGAATTTATTAGAACACATTTTCAATTATCTCATGGTATTGTAAAAATAATACACTTTCCTTGGGAAAGATTTTACCTTTTAGCCTGTTGAACCTGCTACAAAGATTTTTGGAAACAGAGTTCAGGTGAAATCTGTTACCAATTCAAGATTCCCACATAATCTTTCTACATTATTGCAACTACTTGGTGCCCTGTTAGGAGAAACACATTGTTTTTTGGTTCAAGTGTATCTGGAAATGATTCTACACACTCTGTAGGCAATAGAGCATTATAATAGATTTTGACAAAAAAGAAATAGATGTTTCTGCTCAGCCTAGCAAATAAACTTTTATAGTAGTATGTGCCTTTTGGCATGACAATTATTTAATAAAATAACATTCCAGAGACACAGAAAGTGAGGAATAACAGAGGGAACCTGACAGGTAATGAAAGTTTTGGAGGTAAGCCAAGGAATGAGAACAGTAAGGCTGTTGAAGCTCTCTGATTAACTGTAATTTAAAGTATTTGGGTGTGTATATATGTATAGATGTTTAAGCCTTTCTAAATATTTTTTTGTGAGGCGACCTATTAGATTGGACTACATATGATTAAAAAAATTTTTTTTGCATTTATTTACTTTTGAGAGACAGAGACAGAGCACTAGTGGGGGAGGGGCAGAGAGAGAGGGAGACACAGAATCTGAAACAGGCTCCAGGCTCCGAGCTGTCAGCACAGACCCCGATGCGGGGCTCGAACTCACGGACCGCGAGATCATGACCTGAGCCGAAGTTGGATGCTTAACCAACTGAGCCACCCAGGCGCCCCCTAAATATGATTTAAAAAAAAAAAAAGTTGCTGTCTCTTTTGTGCTGGTTGTGATTAGAAGAGCTATTTATGTAAACATGGGTTCTAAGGTTTTGTGATGAAACTACTTTCTCTTTCGTGTGGATCACACAGGTGGAATTAGTGAAGCCTTGAAGGAATCAGGAGATGATAGTTGAGGCAGGTCTAGTGTTTACAGGTGTGAAGACCTGAGGCTTTTTGGATCTTATTGACTTTGCCTCCATGTTGTATTTTTTTTTTTTTTTTTTTTTTTTTTTTTTTTTGCTCATTATTATTATCTTCCTTTGGTACATACATCTAGTGACATTTGCACGCGCACCCTTTTGTGTGTGTGTGTGAAAGCCTTCCTAAAATACGTGTTGCTAATCAGCTCATTTTTCTTTAGACATGCCCCCAGCCACAAAACCTTCCTACCAGGGGTTCTGTGCATGAACTTAGGGGGTGGGCACAGGCCCCTTGAGACAGTGTGGAACTTTTTCTGTGTGAGAACATTTTTTGCACATGCATGGTAGTTTTTTGAGTGTATAGTCTGAGGTTTCTTCAGGGTTTCTGAACCACAGAAGTCTCAGTGCTTACTGAGACACAACTAAGTAGGGCCATCAAACTGAAATCTCTGTGGATGGCATTATGATTCATAGCCCCAGACGCAGAAACTAGTTCCCTAGAAAAGTAATGCCACAATCTCTAGAGTCTTCCCTCTTCTTGGGTTGGGAAGGGGGCAAACACAGGACAATCTAGTCCGCTACTGTGCTCCAGCCATTTTTGTTCTCCCTCCAGTACCTGCTGTATGGGGGGAGCACGTGTCTTAGCCCCTACGTACAGCGTACTCCTCAGTCTATAAGGATTTGTATAGTTCATGAGTCACATTATGCTAGGCTGCTACAATAAAGAGACTTAAGAAAATAGTGACATGCATAACAAAGATGTTTTTCTGATTTATGCAAGTCCTGGTAAATATCCAGGCTGGGGGATCTATGTTTATTCAGACATCCCAGTTCCTTCCGAGGCTTTTGGCCCCCATGCCTGACACCTTGTTGTCATTGTCGTGTTGGCACATTGTCATTGTTGACTGAAGCTCTGTGGCCACCAGGTCTCGGTTTCAGGGGGGCAGGACAGGTGAAGCGTATCAGATGTTTAAAGTCTAAGATGCCCAAAGTCACGTATCACTTCTCACATTCTGTTGCCAAGAGCCATTCATACAACCACTCTACTACACAGGACGCTGGGGAGTTGGTGCAGCAGGGAAGCAGGAACGGATTTTGGTGGAGAGCTATGAGTCTCTGTCACATTCTGCATGGTATTCTCCAACCAGTTTGTACATTTGTTGAAGTCAGGGCCTTACTTGCTGTCTTACGTATAGTATTTTAATGTGGTGTTTTATGTATAGATGTTGTATCATCTGTGTTTATTGAACTGTCTTATACAGTATTGTATGTAAGTGTGTATTTATTTAAGTAAAGTCATTTTACAGCAGCTGATGCAAAAAGGCAAGCGCCATAAAAAAACAGGCATTCCAGCCAAAAGGCAAGTTCTGCATGCTACATACTTAAGTCCCAGAGGGGAATTGGTCATGTATTGTGCTCTGTGGCAGTGAAGTTAGAAGCAGTTTTGGTGATGGTTATAGCTGTCCTAGTAACCTCAGTTACCAACTTCTAGGAACAGAAGTTTCTTGCAAACGGAATCGGTTGCATTAAAAAATCAAAAATAACAAAAGACCTTTACTCAGAGACGATGTTACCTGCGAGGCTGTTCAAACAGCAGCGTTACTGTAAACTTTGCAGGTGTGCGGGATGGAAACACTTGTACGTATGGGTGTTGTTTTTACATGTCTGGTTTGAGGCAGTGGTTCTGAAACTTCAGTGGGTATCAGAATCAGAACAAGCTGGAAAGCTTGTTAAAACATGGTCTGGACTCCTCCCCCAACGTTTCTGATTCATTCATTTTTAGTTGAGGCCTGAGAATTTGCATTTCCAAGTTCCCAGGTGGTGTTGGTGCTGCTGGTTTTGAGGTCACAATTTGAGAACCGTTGGTTTAAGGTAAGGAGACCATACCAACCTATCGAATGGGCAGGTGTCTGATGTCACCAATTCACGCTGGTATGCTGCTGCCAGATAAAACTTCTAACAAAAATCTATTATGGAATGAAAGCATGTATTTAATGGAAGTTCAGATCAGCCACCAGAGAGGGAGACATCTCTTATTCCCGATCCCTATAACTATACTGTTGCTGTCTTTCTTGGAGGCGGATCAAGAATGAGTATCTTAGGGAAGGAGGCAAACCCTAAGAGACTCTTAAATACTGAGAACAAACTGAGGGTCGATGGGTGGTGGGGGAGAGGGGCAAGTGGGAGATGGGCCTTGAGGAGGGCACCTGTTGGGATGAGCACTGGGTGTTGTTTGGAAACCAATTTGACAATAAATTTTATATATATATATGTATGTATACACATACACATACACGTACATACACACACACATATACATATAAACATTACCAAAAAAAGTGAGTATTTTAGTAGTATTTATTGAAGGAATACTTGTGAAAGCTTGCTCTTGAAGTAGTGGGGTAAGAAAGGATATATAGAGGTGTGTGTCTCATCATTGGTTCAGACTTGGAAGCTCTTTTCCTCCAACAAGTTCAGCCATTTGCATTTCTGGGCCAGGGTAAGAAGATAGGTTTCTTCTGTTTTACAACTCTGGGGTGGTAGCGGGATTCTGAGGCTGCCCTCAGTAACACAGAGAAGGGGGAGGCGATTGATTTATTAATGTCTCTTGTGCCTCTTGTTGCCATCCTGTGCCCTCAACCTGCCTCTCTCTCTCTCTCTCTCTCTCTCTCTCTCTCTCTTTTTTTTTTTACATTTTTTTAGGGCTAATTTTTGAGAGACCGTAAGAGCACAAGCGAGAGAGGGGCTGAGAGGGAGACACATAATCCAAAGCAGGCTCCAGGCTCCAAGCTGTCTGCCCAGAGCCCTAAGTGGGGCTTGAACTCATGGAGTCTTAGATCATGACCTGAGCCAAGGTCGGATGCTTAACCAACTGAGCCACCAGGCACCCCAACCTCTCTTTTAACCTTTGCCTCTCCTTAGAGGGTATGTGGGTGTACATAAGGATCTTTGGTATGAATGCATCTATAAGTGATGCATTTATAGCTTACACCACCCCCCCCTTTTTGTTTCACATTTCTGGTGATAGTTTGTGATAGGGGAATAGTGTATTGCAAGGTATCCAGCATAGAACTTATTTTATTATAAGTCGGACACTTAACTGACAGAGCCACCCAGGCGCCCCTATTTATTTTTTATTACATTATATGTATGTATTCTTTCCAGTATGGGATATGATCAGTTTCATTTGTTCTTAATAAGTTATTTTTTTCTTGAAGTTTTTTTTTAATTATAAAAGTAACACATTTAATTTTTATAAATTATTCACCTCAAAAATCAAAACGTCCCTCTTTACATTTGTGTGTACATAAATAAACATAGCCCCTCTATGATCAGCTCTTTGTAGTGATCAATATTAACATTACGGTGTGTTTCCTCCATCCTTCTCATACGGTCAATAAAATAGACACATTTTAAAAACTTAAAAAATGAACATTTTACAACACTGGATCAATACCATTTACATGATTCTCCATGTTTAGTTAAACATATTTTGGACATATTTATAGGTCAGTAGATGCAGAGATACAGAATTCCTAAAAAATTTTGTTTATGAGTATAGTTGACACACAATGTTCTATTAGTTTCAGGAGTACAGCATAGTGACTCAGCTTCTCAGTACCTTCTACTGGGCTCACCCCAAGTGAAGCTATCATCTATCACCATGCGGCACTACTAAAGCATCCTTGACTAGCATTCTCTATGCTCTGCCTTTTCTCCCCATGACTTACTCATTTCATAAGTGGAAGCATGTATCTCCCACTCCCCTTCTCCCATTTTATCCAACCCCCCCTCCCCTCCCCTCTGGCAACCATCAGTTTTTCTCTGTATTTACAGGTCTGCTTCTGCTTTTTTGTTAGTTTATTCCTTTTTTTGTTTTGAGATAACCACATACGAGCGAAATCATTTGATATTTGTCTTTCTCGGTCTGACTTATTTCACTTAGCACAATACCCTTTAGGTCCATCCATGTTGCCACAAATAGCAAGAATTCATCCTTTTTTAAGGCTGCACGGTATTCCATTGTATGTATGTATGTGTGTCGACACTTCCCTCCCTGCCCCCCACCCCATCTTCCTTATCCATTCCTCTGTTGATGGACACTTAGGTTGTTACCATATCTTGGCTATTATAAATAACGCTGCCATAAACAAAAGGGTGCATATATATCTTTTTGAATTAGTGCTTTCATTTTCTTTGGGTAAATCCCCAGTAGTGGAGTTATTGGCTCATATGGCAGTTCTATTTTTAATTTTTTGAGGACCCTCCATACTGTTTTCCAGAGTGGCTGTGCCAACTTACATTGCCACCAATAAGGTACGAAGGGTCCCTTTTCTCCACATCCTCTACAGTGCTTGTTTATATCTTGCCTTCCTGATTGTAGCCATGCTGACAGGTGTAAGGTTCTATCTCATTGTGGTTTTGATTTGCATTTCCCTGATGGTTAATGATGTTGAGCATCTTTTCATGTGTCTGTGGCCATCTGTATATCTTCTTTGGAGAAATGTCTATTCAGGTTCTCTGCCCATTTTAAAACCAGATTGTTGGTGGTGGTTGTTTTTTTTTTTTTTTTTTTTTTTTTCTCCTCCTTTTTCTTCTTTTTGGTATTGAATTTTATGTATTTTGGATATTAACCCCTTATTGGATATATCATTTGCAAATATCTTTTCCTGTTCAGTATGTTGCCTTTTTGTTTTGTTGATGGTTTCCTTCGCTGTACAAAAACTTTTTATTTTGATGTAGTCTCAGTAGTTTATTTTTGTTTTGTTTCCCTTGCATGAAGATACATATCTAGAAGAATGTTATTGTAGCTGATGTCAGAGAAATTACTGCCTGTGCTCTCTTCTAAAATTTTTGTGGTTTCAAGTCTCACAGTTAGGTCTTTAATCCATTTTGAGTTTATTTTGTGTTGTGTTAGAAAGTGGTCCAGTTTCATTCTTATACACGTGGCTATCCAGTTTTCCCAACATCATTTATTGAAGAGACTGTCTTTTCCCTGTTGTATAGTCTTGCCTTCTTTATTAATTGACCATATGGGTGTGGATTTATTTCTGGCTATTTTGTTCCATTGATCTATGTGTCTGTTTTTATGCCAGGGCCATACTGTTTTAATTATTACATCTTTGTAGTATATCTTGAAATCTGGGATTGTGATACCTCCTGTTTTGTTCTTTTTTGCTTTTTTTTTTTTTTTTTTTTTTTAAGGTTGCTTTGGCTATTTGGCTATTTGTACTTCCCTAGAAATTTTAGTATTATTTGTTCTAGTTCTGTGAAAACTGCTATTGGTATTTTGATAGTGATTGCATTGATTCTGTAGATTGCTTTGGGTGGCATGGACATTTTAACAATATTCTTTCAATCCACAAACATGGAATATCTTGCCATTTGTTTGTGTCATCTTCAGTTTCTTTCATTAGTGTTTTATCGTAATCAAAGTCCAGGACTTTCACTGTGATCTTGGTTAAATTTATTCTTAGGTATTTTATGCTTTTTGGTGTTTTTGTTTTTTGTTTTTTGTTTTTTTCAGAGAGAGTGTGAGTGGGGAGGGGGGCAGAGGGAGAGAGAATCTCAAGTGGGCTCCATGCTCAGCACAGAGTCCAATGTGAGGTTCAATCCCACAACCCTAGGATCATGACCTGAGCTGAAATCAAGAGTCAGACACTCAACCGACTGAACCATCCAAGTGCCCCTTTTTTGGTGCAGTTGTAAATACATTGTTTTTGGAGGGGTGCTTGAGTGGCTCAGTTGGTTGAGTATCGGACTCTTGATTTGGTCTCAGGTCATGATCTTACTTCCTGTGAATTCGAGCCCCTGTATTGGGCTCTACACTGATAGCGCAGAGTCGGCTTGGGATTCTCTCTCCCTCTCTCTCTCTGCCCCTTCTCCACTCACTTGCACATGCTCTCTCTCTCCCTCAAAATAAATAAATAAACTTATTTAAAAAAAAAAGTAAATGGAATTGCTTTTTAAATTTCTCCTTCTGCTACTTTGTTATTAGTATATATAAATGGTACTGATTTCGGGGTATTAATTTTGTATCCTGCAGTATTTTATTTTTTTATTTTTTATTTATTTTTTATTTTTTTAAATTCACGTTTATTTATTTTTGAGACAGAGAGAGAGCATGAACGGGGGAGGGGCAGAGAGAAAGGGAGACACAGAATCAGAAGCAGGCTCCAGGCTATGAGCCATCAGCCCAGAGCCCGACGCGCGGCTCGAACTCACGGACCGTGAGATGGTGACCTGAGTCGAAGTCGGACGCTTAACCGACTGAGCCACCCAGGCGCCCCTATCCTGCAGTATTTTAAATTCTTGTATTACCTCTAGTAGTTTCTTCATGGGGTCTTTAGGATTTTCTGTGTATAGTGGTATTGTCATCTGCAAATAGTGACAATTTAACTTTTCCTTTACTAATATACCTCTTCTTTCTTCTTGTTTGATCACTGTGGCTAGGATTTTCAGTACTCTGTTGAATAAAAGTGTTATGAGTGGACATCCTTGTTTCTAATTTTAGAGGTAAAGCTGTCAAATTTTTACCATTAAGTATGAAGTTAGCTGTGGATTTTTCATATATGGCCTTTATTATGTTGTGGAATGTTCCCTCCAAACCTACTTTGTCATGAGTTTTTATCATGTGCAGATGTTCAAATTTGTCAAATGCTTTTTTCTGCATCTATTGAGATTATCACAAGATTTTTATTCTTTGTTTTGTCGACGTAGTCTTACCACATTGAGTGATTTAGAAATCAGTCTTTGCATCCCCAGAATAATTCTCACTTGACCCATAAATGATCTTTTAAATGTATTATTGAGTGTAGTTTGCTTATATTTTGTGGAGGATTTTTGTGTCAGGGATATTGGCCTATAGTTTTTTTTTGGGTGTCTTTCTCTGGTTCTGGTATTAGGATAATTCTGGCCTTGTAGAATGTATATGGAAGCTTTCCTTCCTCTTCTGTTTTTGGAGTAGGTTGAGGAGAATAAGTGTTAACTTTTTTTTTTTTTTTTTAATGTTTGGTATAATTGACTTGTGAATCTATCCAGTTCTGGACTTTTATTTGTTTATTTTTTGGTAGTTTTTTGATTACTATTTCAATTTTGTTACTAGTAATTGGTCTCTTCAGATTTTGAATTTCTTCCAGATTCAGTTTTGGAAGATTATGTGTTTCTAGGAATTTACCCATTTCTCACAATTCATATTTAAAAAAAATTTTTTTAGCTTGAGAGAGAGAGAGAGAGAGAGAGAGAGAGAGAGAGAGAGAATCCCAAGTAGGCTTCGTGCTCAGTGCAGAGCCCAACACAAGGCTTGATTCCACGATCCTGGGATCATGACCTGAGCCGAAGTCAAGGGTTGGAGGTTCAGCCAACTGAGCCACCCAGGCATCCCCAGAATTCATTATTTAAAAGAATTTTTTTTAATTAATTAATTAAATAAATAAATAAATAAAATTTTTAAATAATTAAAAAACATTTTGAATGTTTATTCATTTTGAGAGAGAGGGAGAGAGAGAGAGAGAGAACGAGGGGGGCAGAGGCAGAGAGAGAGGGAGACACAAAATCCGAAGAAAGCTCCAGGCTCTGAGCTATTAGCACAGAGCCTGATGTGGAGCTCAAACCCACGGACCCTGAGATCATGACTTGAGCCAAAGTTGGATGACCAACCGACTGAGCCACCAGGTGCCCTGAGAATTCATTATTTTTAATGGCTAAATAATATTCTAAGAGAGACTCAACTGATTTATTCAGACTTTATGCTATTGATGATAATCACATTTCCAGTTTTTGTTCTTCTGTGATGGAAAAGTATCCTGAGTATATTATCTTTGAATACTGGTGTTTATAGTTCAGTTGAATAAATGTTAAAAGTGGGATTCCTTGATGGAAGGATGATGGCTTTTAATATTTAAATAATAACATTTCACCATACATCTTTCTAGAAGATGATATAGACTTACATATGCCACTCCCCCCCCCCCCCCACTTCAAGAAAGGGCAGTGTATGAAAATGCCCATTTCCTTACAGTGCTTCCAGCTTTGAGTATTAACAATCCCCAATTTTTGGCAAAATTCATCTTTTATTTTCATTTCTCTGCTTACCAGGGAGGTTGATTACCATTTCATTTGTTTTTCATTTATTTGTATTTCTTCTATTCCTTGTTCATTTTTTTTTCCTCTTGGGTTCTTTTGCACATCCAATTGTTGGGGGTCTTAAAGGTATTAATCCTTTGTCAGATCTGTTTTGCAATTACTTTCTTCTAGATACTCATTTCATAGTGGTACCTTTGTCTTTTACCATACAGAAATCCTAAATGTTTATATAATACAATCTGTCAGACCTTTTCTTTATGGTTTTGTATAGGAATTTAGGGTATATAACACATTTTGCATTTGATCCTTATAATTTACCTGAGATAAATAAGGAGTAATGTTGGTAACCCCAATCGTTGAAGAAGCCACCTGGCCTTCCCAGGTCTGTAAGTAATTCATATCAGGTTCAAATTCAGTTCTTTTTAAAATTCTGTACCCTGGCTATTGTATCTGATGGATAGTTCTTTTTACAGTACAAGTTAACATAAGTCACATAGCAGAATGTAAAACAATATGTGGCATTGATGAAACATAATTGTAATCTGTTTTCAAAGATGTACGTGGATATAAGATACAAGTTATTCTGCTCGTGAAAGATGCTTTGATGTGTACATAACAAGTTATATTTGGGTTATGGTATAATTACAGTTTTGCCATGGTGAACTGTTTTTGACAGGCCATCACACACAGTATTTCAATTATTTATGCTTACAACAACCAAAAATCTCAAGTGTAGATACCAACGAATACTTGTCTCAGGAGAAAAGCAAGGTAGAAAAGAAACAACCCTCCAACAAGGGTGTTAAAATGACTCAGACTAGGTACTGGTAGAGAGTGATACCTACTTTTATCCAGAGATAAAGGAGAGTTACAAAGAATGCAGTGGACACTTCTTCTTACTATATTCATCTGAAATTTAAGCAGAGTAAATACACCTTTCAGTACAAATTTTAATGGATATACTGCCCATAATGAACACGCTAAAAAATAGATCACCAGCTTAGGTAGGCTTCAGCGATTGTGCCACTAGATGTTAAGGGCGCCCAATCTAGACTCTGAATGGAGAGAGTTTGATGGACCTAAGGAGACGTGGTGTTCGTTTAGATCTTCACAAAATGTGAACTGTCATGGGCACTGTGTATACAAGGGAAAATAGGAAGCTTAATACAATAGTTACCTCTCCAGCAGGGAAAGAGCAGAGCCCTAGCTCTTATAATTCCCATTGGTTTATTTTGGCTGGTAATTCATTGTCATGTTTTCACCAACCCTCTAAACAAAAAAAAATCACCCGAGTTTTAAAATAAAACTATTTGAAATGAAATGATGTAGCATTCTTTTGGTTGCTCATTCCCTTGAGGCTACAGAGATGACAGGTGTATGAATTAGTGATGCCATAAATTCGAAAGGATTTGAGTACAGTAAATTGGGATCCTTGGGCATCTTTTTAAATACAATTTATTATCAAATTGGCTTACATACAGCACCCAGTGCTCATTCCAACAAGTGCCCTCCTCAATGTCCATCACCCATTTTCCCCTCTTTCCCACCTCCCATCAACCCTCAGTTTGTTCTCCGTATTTGAGTCCCTTAAGGTTTGCCTTGGCCATTTTTTAAAAACCTGAGCCTCTAGGGTCTATATATTTATTTTATACTTATTTTAGTGACCGTGCCAGATACATAGTTTGCCACCTAGGTTAAAAAAAGACTTTGTTTTTTTTTTTTTAGAACATATAATACTTTTTTGTTTTATTTAGTTCTTTCTAATTCAAGAGGCTAGTCTCTATGAACTTGAATTGCACGTAGTCTGACTTTGTAAAGCAGTACTTGGTGCTTATCTGTCCAATCCTTTCTTATAGCCTGAATCTTTAACCATCTTTTGTCTTCTTCATTCTTTACCTCCAAGATTTACTTTCAGTTCCTCACTAAAGCCATGACTGGGGTTTTGTTGACTAGAATTTCTTCTCTTTAGTTCTCTAGATCCTTGGATGATAGTGCTGGCTCTGGGGTAGTGTCCTCCTCTATCTCTCTTTACCATCTGTAAACACTTTCATTCTGCCTTTAGTGGATGGGCCTCCTGAGGATACACGAAGCAGAGTGTTTGTGGAAGGAAACTGATAAGACTGAAGACATTTTCCTTTATAAAGGAGGAAGGGTGGAATGTGGGGAAAGGTAAGGGAATAGATCTGTTGTCATTATTACTTGTGCATTTCAAACATTCTGTAGGTTTTGCCTTTACCTGGGGTTTCGTGAGACCAGTACTAATGCACTTTATGACAGGGAAGTTGCAAATATTTTAAATTTAAAGAAATCTCAAAAGCGTGGTACTGTGATTCTGGTCAGTAGGAGAGCCTAAAATAATTTACTGTGATACATTGCAGAGAACCTCCCTTTTGTGTTTAAGCAGCAGCCAATGTAAATTTGAATATCTTAACGTTCCTCATTAATTGCCAGGTTTAGTATGCCTACTTCTCTCCCCATATAAGCTGCTTTCTTTTATTCTTTTTTTTTATGTGTTATATTTTAATGCTTAGCCTAGATATTAGGCATACTTCATTTGGATTGATGATATGTTGTTATTGTAAAATGTACGTTTCCTTTTAATTTTATTTTATTATGATTATGATTTCAGCATTTAAATTGTTGAGCCTATTGACTTATCTATTGTTTTGCCTGAGGGTTTTTTTTTTCTTTTTCATTTTAGGAATAGACTGCATAGTATTATGTGATTGGTTAATTTTCTTCTAATACTGCCGCTCTGCCTTTGAAGAAGACAATGAACTTGCTATAGTTAGTAAGCAAAATCTTGCCTGCGTGGGCAGAAGGAAATTGGGTAATCCTAGGAAATCATCTGCTAGCTTTGAACATGAGATTAATTTTGGTTTTGATTACTGTGTTACACCAGAGATTTGAGAGGGAAGGAGGAAACACATAAGGATCTGGGTTTTAAGGCAAACTTTAAAGGTTATGTAAGATTTGATATTTCTATAAATATCTTGTTACAGTGATACCATTGCCCATTCTTAAAAAAATCATAGAAGTTTTGACCATAGGCCCTGGTCACTTGGAGCAGGCAATTTTAGGCTTAGGATATATTCCCTCAGATCATTAGTTTTCATCAGATGCTGATATTCTTTGGATACCTTGTAAAGTAAGAGATAGGTTGCTGAACTAACACATTATATAAATTTGTAGATTGTATGTAGGCACTCAAATTTAGAGCCAAGCATGGGTGGAAAACTTGGCCTGAACTCCACTTGTCTCTTCCCCCCACCCTTTAAAGATCACTTAGCTGCTCGAGTGATGTTTCAAGAAACAGGACTCTTGGCCAAAAGTAGATACTGTCCTTAAAATTTACTATTCGCTTTAGCGTTAAGCCTCACGGGCCTACACTGTTGAATGAAGGCTTCAAGGTGCCTTGTACTCTTGCTACCACCAGTTGATTAGTAAGTATTGATTTGCAACAAAGAGAATTAATTTTGTGTGTTTGTGAAGGATTCATTTTTAAGTGATATTCCCCCTCGCTCTTAAATAGCAAGTGATTAACTGCTACTTTAATTTTCAATTAATCAAATTAGGTTTCTACTGGTAAATTTTGATTACATGCAGTTCTAACAGCTTCCAGATACACTTCTTTTTCCCATATGCTTACCATATGCTGAGTAAAACCAATGTAGAATAAATTAGTGTAAAAGTAAGAACACTTAGTTCTTTTGTAGAGTTCATCTTGAATGATGGAAGACAGCTCAGAATCATTTTAGCTACGAAGCACCTTTTGAAAAGTGATATGGCAAAATAGCCCATTTATGTGTGCCAAGGTCTGTTTTCATAAATGTAAATTTGAAAGTTCATTAAAATTTTGGCATGTGATTTGGAATGCATAATAACTGGAAGGGATTCAAAGCCAGAAATCTGTATCCTTATACCAACAACATGTTTCACTGAAGACTGGCTTTGTATGGTTGTTTAATATTTAAAAGTTAAAAAAAATAGTATTTACTCGATGGTTATGGCTCTGGAAAGTATGTTCAGGATGGAGAGGCTGCAGGGGCAAGGGAGAGCCAGTGGTCTAACCAGTGGCCCCAGAATGCGCACCAGTCTCCTTGTCTAAACAGGCCAGGTGACTTTGGAAGAGTGAACGCTGTCCCTCAGTTTTCAAAGATGGCAACATAGAAATGCGTGTTTTCCTTGTTTTCTTGGGGAACGTGAAGATGGACCACGCAGGACATTTCCGATCACGTTAGAAGAGCTGAGAAGTGGCCGAGCTGGGGTCAGGCATAGGTGGCATCTCCTGCTTGTAGCTAAACGTGAACCCTTAATGCTTGGAGGCAGTCTAATGTTACACAGCAGGCCTCATGCTAACCTGTAATACAAGCCTCCTGTGGTGAGGATGCAGAAGCGAAAGAGATGAGACAAAATCAACCTTACTGTCGGTGCAAATAAGCCCATTTCTTGCCCGTAGTAAGAGGAGTGCATTTTACCGTGGACCTTTCTGGCATCTTCAAGCGAGGCCTAGGAAACAGTGCTACAGCCAAGGTAAGAGCACACGAGGAATTGCTGTAACAGGAAAGGTGTTCCTTTAGAGCACACGGGCTAACCTTTTCAGAACCTTATCCTCTGCCCATTGTTAGGTTTCGCTGTTATATATGTGCACTTTGTACAGATTCCATTTTTATTCTGTTATTTCTCTCTACAACTTTGTTTCTAAAGTTTCTTGTTTCGTGACGTCTCAGGCGCTCTGGTTTCTCCCTTCCCGTTTTGTCATAAGAGAGAAAAATGGTTTCTGAGGGGACTAAGATGATCACCAGGATGAAAAGCCACACACCTTGGGTTTGTGATTATGTACTCA
The DNA here is from genome assembly GCF_027475565.1 of Acinonyx jubatus. NCBI lineage: Eukaryota > Metazoa > Chordata > Mammalia > Carnivora > Felidae > Acinonyx > Acinonyx jubatus. Next base: position 48,683,489 of record NC_069391.1, read on the forward strand.
GCTCATATTCTGTCACTTCGTATGCCATTTATGGATATTGTTCTGTAATTAGCCAAGTTTCCTGCAGAAAGTAAGTTTAAAATCACTGTCGTCTTGGTTTATTTCCTCTCTTAGCCTTTGATCTGTTTGACTTTGACACATGCTTCTCACCAGCTTCTGTGGATTCTCATTCTGACAGGATGCTTTGATTCCTTGCCCCTCCCTGCCAGCCCTGGTTCAATGTATCAGCCACCAGATTGGAGGTTCTTGCGTCTGTTTTGTTTACTCTGTTCTTGGTCCCTCCTTTTGTTTCGCCTAAACTTAGTGGTTTTTCCTGCTTCCAGACTTCCTTCCCTCAAACCACTTTTTACATTGTGCCCCATTCCCATTCTGAAGACATGGGTGTCCTCAAGTTTTGTGCCTCTTAAGAAAGTTTTTGGGGAGCGCCTGGGTGGCTCAGTCGGTTAAGCGTCCGACTTCGGCTCAGGTCATGATCTCGCGGTCCGTGAGTTTGAGCCCCGCGTCGGGCTCTGTGCTGACAGCTCGGAGCCTGGAGCCTGCTTCGGATTCCATGTCTCCCTCTTCCTCTGACCCTCCCCTGTTCATGCTGTCTCTCTCGCTGTCTCAAAAATAAATGTTAAAAAAAAAATAAAAATAAAAAAAAAAAGAAGAAAGTTTTTGGTGGCTGTCTATTGCCTATAGAATTCAACTCCTAACAGTACTCTGTAAGGAACATCACAGGCTGGCACTTGCCTACTTTTCTCGCCTTAAGGTTGGTCACAAACAGCCAGATGCCTAGAACCAGACGTCAAGTTAACTTGTAGTTCCTTATCAAGCTATACATTTGCTATACCCTGGGTTGTTTGCTTATGTGTTTCCCTTTGCCTACAACGAGCACCTTTCATTTTCTTCTTGGCAGGTACTTACCTACTTTTCCTTAAAGGTAGTCTCTTTTGTGTGTGAATGTAGCGGAGTCTCCTAAGCCCTTGATGAAGGCTTGCCCGTGATGCGGTTATTTAATGGTTGTTGGTAAATTTGCCTTCATGGTCAGATGCTTAGCTGTGTAAGAAGCAGGAGACTGTGCCTTACTCATCTTTGTCATCTAGCACATAGCAGAAGGCCTGGCATGCAGTTGGTGTTCCATAAATATTTATTGTATGGAATTTAGTTTATTTTCCATTCCATTTTATAGAGAATGAGTGAATCTTAGAGTAAATGAAGTACCTAAAAATGCCGTATTTAAATGAGGATTTGTGGCTTACCATGACTTATGGAAATAGAAAGGGAAATATCATAATTCCTTGGCCCTCAATCTAGTGAATAGACACCATGGACCATAATTGGTGAGTTATCCAAAACACGTTCACCTTTGGCTAAGGAAAGCGCTCGCGTGTGTGTGTTTCCATGAGAAATTAACTTCGAACCAGTGAAAGAATTATTTGAAACCTTGGCTTATAAATAGTTATTAATAATTATTTCTATTAAAAATGTTTTTTTTTTAATTTTTTTTCAACGTTTTTTATTTATTTTGGGGACAGAGAGAGACAGAGCATGAACGGGGGAGGGGTAGAGAGAGAGGGAGACAGAATCGGAAACAGGCTCCAGGCTCTGAGCCATCAGCCCAGAGCCCGATGCGGGGCTCGAACTCACGGACCGCGAGATCGTGACCTGGCTGAAGTCGGACGCCTAACCGACTGCGCCACCCAGGCACCCCTAAAAATGTTTTTAAATGTTCATTATTTATTTTTGAGAGGGAGAGAGCTGGGCAGGGGCAGAGAGGCAGACACAGAATCCAAAGCAGGCTCTAGATTCCAAGCTGTCAGCACAGAGCCTGATGCTGGACTTGAACTCACCAAGCCCTGAGATCATGATCTGAGCTGAAGTTGGATGCTTAGCCAATGGAGCCACCCAGGTGCCCCGTTCTTAATAATTACTGATAGGGCTAAGGGGAGAGCCTAGGTTTCTGGGCCCTGATTGTAAGGAAGAATGTTGGAATGGAATGGGTTGCACATGACACAGCCGAGAGAGAAGTGATTGCTCTCAGTTTCTCTGTGTGAGCTGGGGTAAGTAATTTTTCTGACGCTACGTTTTATAACACGGGGCACCTGAGTATCTAAGTCAGTAGTGTATACTAGGCTGTAACTAGTCAAGAAAGAAAGCAAAGAGCACTGGCAGAAACAAGAATGGGGAAAACATTGAGCCCTAGGGGTTTCAGTATATACCTCATTCTTGACCTTTCATTTGTATGGGGCATTTCACTGTTCTCACAGCCCCAGGAAGGTATGTTCTGGGGTACATGGCATTTTACAAACATCTCCACAGCATTATCTCCCATTACACATGTTCTTATTTCAATTTGATTTTTACATTCCTATCAAGAAGCGGGGGTGACATTTCTTCCCTTTGAAGCTGAGTCGACTTGCGTGACTGTTTCCACCTACAAAGAACTGCAGAAATGATTCTAGGTGATTTCTGAAGCCGGATCACAAAAGGCTATGTGGCTTCCTCCTTGTTTGTTGGAATGTGATGCTTTGTTGCGAAACCCGCAGCCACCGTGTGAGCAGTCCGTCTATCCTGAGGCCATCAGGTTGTGAGTGCAGAGCACATTGGAAAGGCCCTGAGAACATGAACTCCCTTCAGAGAGATGTCCAGCTGCCCTGGACCCCAGCTGTTCCAGCCCTAGCCACCATCTGACTGCAACCACATAAGACATTTTGAGCGAGAATTGCTCAGCCAAGCCTTCCCGAATTCCTGACTCAGAAACCACGAGAGATAGCAAAATGGCTGTTGTTTCAAACTAAATTTGGGGTGATTTACTCAGCAGTTGATCATTACAACATATTTCTTTGGGGAAGCATTTTCTTCTAGGTGGTATTGATGAAGACAGGGCTAGTATTAGAAGCATCTCTGAGTGCAGATTTAGAGTTGTCACTGCCCTAAGCCTGTTCCCCAAAACTTTCATACCCTAGTTGGGGATTGGTCGAGGAGGGGAGATTGTAAAAGAGAAAATCACGTAAGCAGAATTTTTTTTCCTTTTCCCATATCTTTACCTAATAGTTGAGAAAGAGGGGGCTAGCCCCCTTTAGATGCTTACACTAAACTGACTACATTACAGAGAATCTGTTTTGGGGAAGTAAGGCCATGGGCAAGAAATTCTGCAAAAGAGCTTGGGGATATCTCTCTGGGAACTGTGAATGAAGCAAAAACAGGCAATGCCAAGGAGGCCAGAATTTATGTTGAATAATTTATTGTTCAGTGTGCTTTTTTAAATATTAAAATCCGAGTGCCTTTTATGGGTTGAATCTGACCCCTGCCAAAAGATAGGATGCCATTCTTTTTTTATTTAAAAAAAATTTTTTTTTTAACATTTATTCGTTTTTTGATAGAGACAGAGCGTGCGTGGGGGAGGGGCAGAGAGAGAGAGGGAGACACAAGAATCCGATGCAGGCTCCAGGCTCTGTGCAGGCTCCAGGCTCTGAACTGACAGCACAGAGTCCGACGCGGGGCTCGAACCCACGGACTGTGAGATCATGACCTGAGCCGAAGTCGGACACCCAACCGACTGAGCCACCCAGGTGCCCCAAGATAGGGTGACATTCTAATGCTCACATACCAGCACACGTGACCTTATTTGGAAATAGGGTCTTTGGCAGAGATCCTGGTGGATTCATGTGGGCCCTGTCCAATGACTTGTGTCTTTACAAGGAGGCAATGTGAAGATTCAGAAAGACACAGAGAAGAAAGCTATGAGAAGACAAGACAGAGATTGGAGTTAAGGAATGCAAGATTGCCAGCAGCTACTGGAAGCTAGACGAGTCAAGGAAGGATTCTTCTGTAGAGCTTTCAGATGGAGGTTGGCCCTGCCAACACCTCGATGCCTAGATTTCTGTCCTGTAGCACAAAACATTACATTTTTGTTGTCTCAAGAGCCAACCAGTTTCTGGTACTTTGTTATGGCTGCCCTCGGAAACAAATGCAGTGCCTAAAGTTGGATTGAGACAGTGAAAAAATGTCACTCTTCAGAAGTTAGGAACATGAAAAGATAAACCACAGGCTGGGAGAGAATATGTGCTAACCATATATCTGACAGAGGACTTGACTCTAAACTGTGTAACGAATATACAACTCAATAACAAGACAGCCACTTAAAATGGGCAAAAGATTTGCAGACGCTTCAACAGAGGAGATATACACATGTCAACTAAGCACATGAAACGATGCTCAGTATCACTGGTTATTAGGAAAATACACATTAAAACTGCCATGAGATATTATTGCACTATTGCTACAGTGGCTAAAATGGAAAAGAATGACTATGCCAAATGCTGATGAGGAAATGGAGCAACTTGAACTCTTAAAAGGTTTTTTCTTTTTTTAAGTTTATTTTTGAGAGAGCGAGCGAGCAGGGGAGGCACAGAGAACGGGAGACAGAGGATCCCAAGCAGGCTCTGCACAGTCAGTGCGGAGCCTGATGCGGGGCTTCAACCCATGAACTGTGGGATCATGATCTGAGCTGAAACCAAGAGTCAGACACTTAACTGACTGAGCCCCCCAAGTGCCCTGCAGCTGGAACTCTTCTACATTGCTGGTCAATACTTAAAATGGTATCATCCCTTTGAAAGACGGTTTTTCATTTTCTTAAAACATGAAGCATATAACTTACCTGGTTGTTCTACTCATAGGTATTTACCCAAGAGATTCGAAAGCATATCTCCATACAAAGACTTTTGCACAGATGTTCATAAGAGCATTATTTGTAATAGCCCTAAACTGGAAGTAACTCTAGTGTCCACCAACAGGGAGGTGGATAAACAAATTGTGGTATAATTAAATACTATTCAGCAATAAAAAGGAATCGGCTATTGATATGTACAACAATATGGGTGAAGCTTAATAATTAAATAATTATATTGAGTAAAAGAAGCCAGCTTCCTCCCCAACAGAGTACGTATTGTATGACTCCGTATGTAGATACACACAATTTTAGAAAGTGCAAAGTAATGGTAATGACAGTGAAAATCAGTGGTTATGGGAGGTAGGGCAGGGTACGGAGGGGTAAGATTTTAAGGAGACATGAGTAAACATTTAGGATTGATGGGTTTGTTCATATAATCTTGATTGTGGTGATGGTTTCCTTGGTGTATATTTATATCAAAACATCAAATTATGTACATCATGTATATATGATTTTTTAATCTGTCGATTATGTCTCAATAAAGCCAGAACAAAAAGAAAAGTTTTATGGAAAAAATTAGGGTTAAGAAGGGGGTTTAAACTCCGGGCCCTATTCTACTAATAGGTATCAGCTGAGCGTGAGCAGGTGCAGTTTGCTTTGCTGTTTATTGTTGAATAGACCGTCTTTAATGACAAGAGAACATTTAAATCTAGAGCCAACAAGTAAACCAAACCTTTAGAATCAGTTGAGGTTTAATCACAGAAGACTATGATGGGTTATGGGGTTAAGGGATTTATTATAGAAATTAAACCTTAAACATTTATGGTAGGAGCTTCGGAGATGAAGGTCCAGGAAGCACACTGGAGGATCCCTGGAGCCCCCTACTAGTGAGTCTGAAAAGCCAGGCATGAGACAGGAAGCCTGTGCCTCTGTGTGCCTCTGTGTAACTACCCCCTCTTTGTGTCTGTTGGGTTGGCCTGGAGTTGTTGTTGACCTACAGGGCCAGTTTGGAAAGGTGGATAGGGATCTGAGAAGAGCAAAGATAAGCTTAAACCCACCTACATAGCCATGTCTGGTCACTATACTAACCATGACCACCTTGAGAGTAATGACTTCCAAATCCAAACAGATGCATCCAAATCTGTGCAAATTCTGCTTTTGGTTAACTTTAAGCTGGGACTATACAGGGAAGAGAATCCCGGAAATGTAGTTTTTCCTTAAGAAACTTGACACAGTACAAACCGCCACAACCTGCCAATTAGTGGCCTTCGTGAGTGTAGTACTTATTAGGAATTTAGGCTCCCCTGTTCTCATGTGATGGGTCAGTTATGCTAGACAAATACAGAATATCTTTGAGAGTGATCTAATTGGGACAGAATGTAGTGAGTTAGTCCAGGCATGAGGAATAAGGGTAGATCTTTTCAGAGTCAGGCCTGATTACAATGTAAACAATAGGCAGACTCTCCATCCCCTCTTACAAGGAAGGTGTTTATAGCAACATAAACACCTTTTCAGCACAGTAACATAAACAGTTTCTCAAGGAAACATTCTCTGGCATTCAGGAAATGTTTCTTTCTTTACAAACAAAAAACTGTGTTTTTCTAAAGATTTAATTTACTTAAGGGCTCTGTTTAGAACAAGGCTATGATTGTAGAGGGATAAAGTTATTCCCAGAGCACTTTTGTGGTAGGCTGTAGTTGAAGTCCTTATAGAAACATCTTGTTTAAAAATCTGTAGATTAACAGAGCACAGGCCAGTGCAGGTGTCCCATGTTACATTTTCGATACACCTCTAGAAAGTTGTATAAATTATCCATTGGTGAGTCAAATTGTATGATAAATTCCCAGTAGTTTCTGAATTGATATTTTCTGATGAAAATCCTTCTTGAAAATGTGAAGACCCTTTGTTATAGGTATAACATACTACCTACAGTGAGGCCAGGGACTATGATAGAGGCTATGTATTTGTCTCAAATCTACATATTTAACTCATTTGTGCAGTGCATAAATGCTTCCTAATATTGGTCAGTTATGATTCTTATTTTAAAATTCTTTAACTCCTATAACATTTGGAACTTGGAACCATTGGAAATAGATTTCATTCACGAGACCCATTTTAGGTTTGAAAAGGAGAGGAAAATTCTTAAAAAAAATTTTTTTTTTAAATATTTATTTTTGAGAGAGAGAGATAGAAGACAAGCAGAGGAGGTGTGGAGAAAGGGAGACACAAAATCTGAAGCAGGCTCCAGGCTCTGAGCTGTCAGCACAGAGCCCGAAACAGGGGCTCGAACTCACAAACCGTGAGATCATGACCTGAGCCAAAGTCAGATGTTTAACCTACTGAGCCACCCAGGCGCCCCAAGGAGAGGAAGATTCTTTAGCAAGAATGCTTTCTTAATAGACAAGGAGAATGGATGTACCTATTTTCAGCATGTTATTAAAAAATACATAGTTCTGGTAGTGCAGTGAAGGTGCTGTTAATAGGCACGAAGCATCAGCCACACCCGTTTTTGTGTTTTGTTTTTAACCTTTGTGGAAAGGCTTGATTCACTTAAAAGATTTACCCACAAGGTCTGGGAATGATGTATTCATTGCTGACTAGATTTTGTGTAGCTTCGCACAACTTAGAATGTGGATGATGGTTTCTCTTGCTGCCTTCTAGTGCTTCTCAAACTTTAATGTGCAGTTCAGTGACCCAGGCATCTTGGTCAAGGTAGGTCGTGATGCAGTAGGTTAGGGTGGGGTCTCAGTTTTTTATTTCCGACAAGTTCCCAGGTTTGGACAACACACTCTGAGAAGCAAGGGAGTAGGCTTTTCTGAATGTAATTTTTGGTGTGGTTGCCCATAGTATTCAACATTTGACAGTAAGTGTGGCGTATATAGAGAAAAATGATTGTTTTCACGTATGCCCAGTTTTTGTCTGGAGGACAAAAGGTTACTGGTAGTCTCCCATTAATTAAGTAGCTTGCTAATAATTTGGCAGGAATTGAGTATAGGCATTTCCCACTCAACTGGCTCTATGTTTATTGTGTTTTTAAATTTATGAATGTGGTGTGGCTTAAAAGCCAACCCCTCGTTGAGATGCCAATTACACCAGGAAGGGGGAAAAAAAACCATTTTGCATTTATGTGGAGTACAACCATGGGCTTATTTCTTTCTCCTGCAAAGATCTCCTTGGTATCGATAAAACTAATATAATAATTACATCCTTGAATGTTAATATATATAAAATTAAATGATTCCTTGCGGGCATTAAAATAAATTCCGGTCCAACTTGGCTGTTCTTGGAGAAGAGTTTGTGCTCACTTTGGCAGCGCATAGACTAAAATTGGAACGATCCATAGCAGATGAAGCACGGCCCCTGCACAAGGATGGCACGCAGATTCGTGAAGAGAAGAGTTTAATACTGAGGAATCGTTCATGGGGGAATACTTGCCTGTTTGAGGGATGAAAATGGAGAACTAATTCGAAAATAATTTTTAACTGTCAACATTTTTTTAAATGTTTTTTTTTATTAAAAAATTTTTTAATGTTTATTTTTAAGAGAGAGGGAGAGACAGAGTGTGAACAGGGGAGGGGCAGAGACAGAGGGAGACACAGAATCTGAAGCAGGCTCCAGGCTCTGAGCTGGCAGCACAGAGCCGGAAGCAGGAGCTCGAACCTATGAACCGCAAGATCATGACCTGAGCCTAAATCGATGTTTAAGCAACTGAGCCACCCAGGCTCAGTCCCATAACTGTCACCGTTTTTTAAAACTGTTAAGATGGCCAGCCTGAAAATGTTGGTAGAATTGCATCAAGTGATATTGAAATATATTGGTCTTGAATATTTTCAAAGAAAATTTCAGGCAGTTGTGTTTATCTGGGAAATAGCATTAAAATATGAATTTGAGGTTAGGAAAAAAAAATGTTTGGAAAGATAAAATCAAATATTTCAAAGGAATTATTTGCTTAGTTCTTAAAATGACTCAGTTTTTCTTAATTTTAAGTTGAGCCTTTGTGTAATTGAGGATTAAAAACAGAAGAGAAAAAAAATGAACATCTTTAAAGCTTTCTGGATTAGTGCATAAATCTGATCTTCCCAGGGGAGTGGGAAAAGATGTGACCAAATGACTATTACCTCTCTAGACGATGTGACCATAGCAATCATTCTGCAACAGTGAAGATCCTCTAGGATCCTGACGCAGGCAGGAAAAAGAATTCCCAGGAATTCTTGACGTCAAATTGTGTGTATCTACTATAAAGATAACTGCTGGCTAAATTATTTTTAACTTTGATATCTAATAGTCTTGAGATTATCAATAAACACTTTCCTAAGTGCATCTTCCAAAAGATTGAGGCTGTAGTTAATGTCTGAAAACTTTTCATCTGTTTCAGATGGTTGAGTGTGTTGGAAGTTATGTGTTCTGGAAAAGTGAGGAAGGCGGGATGTGCTCCATGGGGGCTAAGTGTTAAAATGCTAAAAAGTGTTACTGTTTAAAGTATGAATAGTAGGAGAATAACTGTGGCATTAAAGATTCAAAAAATTATACGTGTACATTGTAGGCCATTGGGGAAAAGACAAATTAAAAAAAATTGTTTATTTTGAGAAAGAGAGAGAGAGGCAGAGAGGGACAGGGAGAGAGAGAATCCCAAGCAGGTTCCACACTGTCATCACAGAGCCTGAGGTGGGGCTTGAACTCACAAACTGTGAAATCATAACCTGAGCTGAAATCAAGAGTTGGATGCTTAACCAATTGAGCCACCCAGGCGCCCCAACACAATGAAAATTTGAAAACCTAGTGTACTTTCTTTTTTTTCTTTCTAGTTTGAAAAAATATATAATTGCCTTTTTCTTCACTGTAATGTTGTTTCCCATGTGACTGCATATTTTTTGTGTGCAATTATTTTCTATGGCTGTGTAATATTTCACTTAACAAAAGACATCATTTGGGTAACTATTCCTTCCTATGTTTCTTCTTAGGTATTTCAGTAGATTTGTATGTTTTTGCCAATGATACTATAATGAACATCTGTGTATAATGTTTTTCTTTGATCAGACTTGACTTGTTAGGCAAGATGGCCAGAACTGAAACTCATGTTCTTACAGGGAACCTTTCCTTAAAAGCTGGTCTGTGAAGTTGAGGGACTGTTTACAAAGAAGTACTAACCCTTCCTGAGTGTTAAAAGATAAGGATGTTATGACAAGGTGTTAAAAGCTAAGCTGGAGTTGGGCAGGTCAGATTAACTTGGTTCTATCTTTGACACCTGTTTTTAACACTTGTTGAAAAGGGGAAAAAATTAAGGCTAGAGTTTCATAGCACAATCCTTTCTAAAGAAATGAGTTGTTTATGTGGCAAATCCCTTTAAAAATATTTTGTTAGTAAACAAGAATAGGAGGACACTTGGAGATACAGTTTCTAATAATAAGTTTACTCCTAGCCCTCTTAACTTTAATTTAGGGCAAATGTATTGAGGTACTTGTGATTCATTAAGCAAATAGGAAAAAAAAAAAAAAAAAAAAGAGGAAACAAGAATAGTACCTGCAGTAGAAAAAACTAGAAAACAGCTCACAATTGGGATTATAGACTGGTTTGTAATATTAGCCAAATTAAAAAAAAAAAATTTAAATGTTTATTATTTTTGAGAGAGAGAGAGAGAGAGAGACAGAGAGAGAGCAAGCAGGAAAGGGGCAGAGAGAGGGAGACACAGAATCAGGCTCCAGGCTCCGAGCTGTCAGCACAGAGCCTGACACAGGCTCGAACTCACAGACCACGAGATCATGACCTGAGCTGTAGTCGGCCGTCCAACCGGCTGAGCCACCCAGGCGCCCCTATTAGCCAAATTCTAGAGATAAGACAGTTAGTTGGATAGATGAACCACAAATCCTTCTTAGTTGCTCCATGAAGTTACAAATAATCCCCAACTTCTAATTAGCCCACAGCATTTTAGCTGCCCCACTATATTCTGGTAATAGATGTATAGCCACTACAGAAGGTTTGCAAGACCAGATGTATAAGCTATATTTTCTATGTATATTTTAGCAAAGTTCTTAATTGAGTTTAGAAATTCTAGTCTTTAAGTGGATTTTAATTTTTCTGGATTGTAATTATTTGTGTTCCGTATAGTGAAATGTCTCTAACATTTTTTTTTTTCAATTCCAAGGCATTAATGTATATACAAGTATAGGGATTAATGAAGTTCTGTTTTCATCATTTTATGTTTATGACTATATTTTGAAGAACTCATATCACCTATAAGTTACTTTTTAACAACATAATATTTGGTAGATAGAAGAGAATGCAGGCAACGGGTAAGCTAAAAAGCAAAGTAATAAATGAACGTCCATGAAGCTACCATTCACCTTAAGAACTAGAACACAACCAGATTATCTTTGAGTTGAACCTTTCCTAACCCTTTCAGTTTTGCAGAGCTTACAGGTTAAAAAAGATTTTGGTGCCTACTTTTCTAAATTAGAATTAGTATGCTGCTAGCCTCTGGAAAAAATCTAAAGAGGTATATGCAATTTACATTAGGAACACCTGCAGATTAATGATTGATGTCAATGCATATACATAATTCATAATGACAAAGATGTTTAAATATAGGACATTAGATTTGAAATTGTTAAGTATGCTAGGTTTAAACTTTCAAAAAATTTCTTAGACTAGAAGTTGTTCTCTTTTTTATTTTAAATGGGCTATTTTAAGAATGCCACTGAATGTAAAAACAACATGACTACATTATTTGTATATAAAACACCAAATAGGTTTTTATTTTAACAACATAAATTCAGATTACATGTTGGAAATCCAGGGTTTTTTTTTTTAGAGGAAATTACGTATCCCATCCGCCAACAACCTTCTGTGTTTCCAGACTTTGCCTCCTTTTCTGGGAATCGAGACTTCAGGGTTCAAAGCTACAAAAAATTGTCACTAGGGGAAAATGCTATTACTTAATAAAGTTCCAGGTATTATTTAAAGGTTTTCTCCACTTGCCCCCCAAAGTGTTATTCTTCTCCTTTGTACTTTTGTTCATTACTGTTTCAGAATGTGGTAGTTTTTGACTTCCAGACTGATTTTCGACTGAATCTCAAAGAACAGAAACCCACATTCTTTTTAAATTTTTTGTTGCCTTTAGTAGGACCAATTTGAAGATCAGGAAACCAGTTTTATTCATCTCCTAAAGCCATCGCAGGTGATTGTCTCTCAGAGTCCGTCTTCCTCATTAAATAAATGTTAGATTTCAGTTTTGCTTTGTATTTCCCCCCTGATTTCTTTCTGTATTATCACTGCCTTTGATTTGGAATTTTCTGCCCCCTTGAACAGGAGCATAAGCGTCTGGAGGGTATGCTGCAGGCGATGCTGTTTCTCATTTTCCTCTTTCTTTAAAAAATCTCTCACGTGGCATTAACTTTTTTCTTATAATGCCAAATTTAACCTGTTATCTGTGAATTAAGACTAAAAAGAAAACCAAATTGACACTACAATTTAACCTTTTATTGACTAAATATCTAACTCGAGTTTTGAACATGTGGGAAGAAATATGTAGTTGGGTTTGCATTTATTTTTAGCAACATAGTTATTTCTGACAGGTTGATCTGCTATGAGGACGTTGTAAAATTGCCCTTTTGATTTAGAGAACTTTTTCATTTGAAACTATTTAAAGTTTCCTTTTACTTTTTCAATTTTAAAAATAAGTTACTTTGTTGTCGCGGAAAATTGAGTCACTTCCTAGCTGAAATTTTAAACTCCTAAATGTTACGGGCCAGTTAGTTTTCTTGAACCAGTCTGGTTGTCAGCTGGTTACTTAACGCCTTTATTCCTCAGTTTTCTCATCTGTGCAATGGAAGGTGGTAACTCTTCAGGGTGGTCGTGAGAATGAGATGAGTTGTTATGTTGGAATCCCTGCGTGGGACGCTTGGTTACTTTTTCTCTCACTGCCACAACCGATTGACACAAACGTAGCTGCTGAAAACACCACAAATTAATTTTTTCCTGGTCAGCAGCTGGGATTATAGGTCAGCAGCTGGGATTAGCTCCACTAGTTTGTCTTCTGTAGTTTCATGAGCCATTGGTGTTGGTCAGGGGGGCTGTCTGTTGGGGGGCTCAGGGAACAGCCTGCTCCCAGGCTCGTTCAGGTTGTCCCCAGGCCTGTGGTTGTAGGCCCCATGTCTGTTTCCTTGTGAGCTGTCAGCTGGGCCAAATTCTCACTCTGGGAAATTTCTCTGACTTCCACTGCTGCCATAGCTCTCCTCTTCCTCTTGTACCACATGTCTCTGACGGTAGCAGGAGAAAGTTCTCTGCCTCGTAGTGTCTAACCTGCATGTGATTAGCTCAGGACCGTCTTGCCTAACACGTGATAATCCTTAGAGCCTGTGGCCGGTTGATTAGTAGCCTTAATTACATCTGCAAAATCTTTCACAGTAGTACCTAGATTAGTGTTTGACTGAATAAGGAGAAGACAGGAAACTTGGGAGACAGCTTCAGAATTCTGCCTATGGTCTTGCTCGAAAATGGTAGTCTGGTAGTGATGAAAGCAGTCACATGTTTTTTGTTTTGTTTTTGTTTTTGTTTTTAGAAATTATGTTTAATGTTTATTTGTTTTGAGAGAGAGTGACAGACAGACAGCATGAGCAGGGGAGGGGCAGAGAGCGAGGGAGACACAGAATCCGAAGCAGGCTCCAGGCTCTGAGCCGTCAGCACAGAGCCACACATGGGCCTTGAACTCACAAAGTGCGAGATCATGACCTGAGCCAAAGTCGGATGCTTAACGGACTGAGCTGCCCAGGCGCCCCCAAAGCAGTCACATGTTTACCTGAGTACAGACTAAATTGTAAATCTCTTGTAGGTGGGCACTGTTCGTTACCTTTTTTTGTATCTTTAGGGCCTTATGGTTTGCTGTATGTTTATTTAAATACCTGCCATTGGTTGATAGCTTCAGTGCAATTTCTCTTTTGGTTTTATTCATTTTATTTCTCAGAATCAGTAGAAGTTCTGTAGGAGTTTTGTTGAAGATTTCTGGTACCTCTCTGGAATGATTAATTACATTTAGTTTCTCCTTACCTTTTTTCCTACTTTTCATTTTCATTAAATCACAAAGATAAAATTGCCTGTTCTTATGTTAGAAACTGCCAACAACCTTTTGCTACTGGAGCACAAATTTTGAGTTATTTTGTCTTAGACTCTTTAAGTCCTTACGAACTCTTAGCCATGTCTTCCGTAAATTGTATTTGAAGATAGGTTGTAAGTACAGCATACTGTTGATGGCTGAATGTAAAGTTGGCCAACTGCCCTGGCAGAAGAGGGGTGACCTTATTGCCCTCTCCAGGGTGGCCGCCTTAACTAGTGAACCTACAACCACAATGATTGGCAAGGTGATAATCACCCTCTGTTCCTCTTACCATTTTGGGACGTTTTCCTGATCAACAAATCTCGGTCTTCCTTTAATGATTTTAATCAGACATATTGGAGACCTGCCAAGAAAGAAGAGTATAAATCATCACCTTTAAGAAGCCAAGATTTTTGAAAAGGGGTTAAGCCATTTAATGGCAGTGTTTGTAGGATATTTACATAGGCCAATCACTGTAGATAGGAAAACCTATTTGTCTCAGGGACCCTCCTCATTAAAATTTTCTTAAAAAACATCTCTTAAACCCTTTCTACCAAATTGGCTTGCTCAGCCCTTCACCCATTCCCCCACCCCAACCTCGACCGCCTTAATCCTGTGTTAGGCAAAGAGAAATGAGTTTGTTTAATATACGTTTGTGGAATGGTGTTCACTTTGTTATTTCCTTTCATTCATAAGTGAGGTCTTGGCATCTTTCTTGCTTTTTTTTCTGACACTTAGATGTTGTCCAAAAATACCTATCTATCCTCCCCCTCCTAAAAAGATGCATAACATGAAATAGCTTCTTTGTGCTGAAAAGTCTAAACACTTTTTGCCAAAGTACCTTGCTTACCTTGCTGCTTTTGAATTTGATAATGAGGGCTGGCTGGGCATTCATATGGTTAATTCTTTCAAGAATGCCTTTCTGTCTAAATCTAGGATCAACAATGTCCATTCACTGTTCCTTTGATCTTTCTGTATGTTTTGCAGACTCATCTGGCAATCCAGTTTCTCTCGTGGAAAACTGGGCATTTGCTCTTTTCTACTCTTACCCTTTACTACTTTTAAACTGAATTTAAGCCTTCTTTTACCAAATTCCATGTCAGGAGAACAAATCTTTTAGAAGCTCTTTGAAAAAGTCAGAATTTATGTGTTACTTTAAAACACTTTTTATTTAAAATAATTTTTCTTAAATGTTTTTTTATTTATTTACTTTTTGACCTTTTTTAAAAATTTTATTTTATTTTTTTAAAATTTACGTCCAAATTAGCAGCTAGTGCAACAATGATTTCAGGAGTAGATTCCTTAGTGCCCCTTACCCATGTAGCCCATCCCCCCTCCCACAACCCCTCCCGTAACCCTCAGTTTGTTCTCCATATTTATGAGTCTCTTCTGTTTCGTCCCCCTCCCTGTTTTTATATTATTTTTGTTTCCCTTCCCTTATGCTCATCTGTTTTGTCTCTTAAAGTCCTCATATGAGTGAAGTCATATGATATTTGTCTTTCTGTGACTAATTTCGCTTAGCATAATACCCTCCAGTTCCATCCACGTAGTTGCAAATGGCAAGATTTCATTCTTTTTGATTGCCGAGTAATACTTCATTGTATGTATATACCACATCTTCTTTATCCATTCATCCATCGATGGACATTTGGGCTCTTTCCGTACTTTGGCTATTGTTGATCGTGCTGCTATAAACATGGGGGTGCATGTGTCCCTTCGAAACAGCACACCTGTATCCCTTGGATAAATGCCTAGTAATGCAGTTGCTGGGTCATAGGGTAGTTCTGTTATTAGTTTTTTGAGGAACCTCCATACTGTTTTCCAGAGTGGCTGCACCAGCTTTCATTCCCAATTGTTTATTTATTTTTGAAGAGAGACAGAGTGTGAATGGGGAGCGGCAGAGAGAGAAAGAGAGGGAGACACAGAATCTGAAGCAGGCTCCCAGCGCTGAGCTATCAGCACAGAGCCGATGCTGGGCTTGAACCCGTGAACCGTGAGATCATGACCAGAGCCGAAGGTGAACGTGCAACTGACTGAGCCACCCAGGCGCCCCTAAAATTTCTATTTTTAAGTAAGCTCTACACCCACCATGGGGCTCAAAATCATGACCCTGATATCAAGAGGGGGCATGCTCTACCAACTGAGCTAGCTAGGTGCCCCTATGCACTGCTTTTTAAAAACTATTTTTTTAAAAGTTACCCATGTTTTCTAAATAACTTAGAAGTTTCATATTTGTTTAATTTGTTGAGGAAGTTATCGTCCTTTCTGAAATCATTAGTCTATAATCAGGAGAGTGATTGGCACTCTTTATTTAGAGTCTTCTAAATTCTTGACAGTTTTTTAGTTTTCTTTCAATTGATATACATTGTTCAACTTGTCTTATAGCTCTCCGGTCTGATTAATTTTTTTAATTGTGAAATATACATAGCATAAAATTTACAGTTTCCACCATTTTGAGATTTTAAAATTTTTTATGATTTTTTTTAATTTGAGAGAGAGAGAAAGAGAGAGAGCAAGGGAGTGAGCGACCTGGGGGGAGGGGCAGAGGAAGAGAAAGAGAGAGAATGTTAAGCATGTTCCATGCCCGACATGAGGCTCAATCCCCTGATCCTTGGGATCATGACCTGAGCCGAAATCTGGAGTCGGAGCTCAACCGACTGAACCACCCAAGCACCTCTCCATCGTTTTGAAGTGTACAGGTTAGTGGCATTAGGTCCGTTCATATTGTTGCGTAACCGTCCCCACCATCCATCTCCAGAACTTTTTCATTGTCCCAAACAGAAAGTCTGTGTGCATGGAAACCATAACTCCTCATTCCCTTCTCCCTGCTTCTCCTGGCAATCAGTTTTCTCCTTTCTGTCTTTATGAGTTTGACTTAATTGATTGTGTTTTATAATGTTTACCTTCAAAAGCATTTATCCTTCAAGGCATGAGTGGGAGTATGGTCTGGGGGCAGGGAGGAAGAGTTGATTTTTATAGGTATCAGATTACATTTACTGCCTAAAGAATGAATAAGCAACCTTTACGTGCCTTGTGTATTTGATTACCTTTTATCTGTAGGATTTGAACACCAGAAATATATGACTATAACTTGTCTTGAAAATGCTGTGTCTTTGAAGAAAAAAAAGAAAGCTTTGAACTTTGAGTTATGGGCTTTACTGATACTCATCTCTCTGAAATACATCTATTTTTTCAATTTGGCTTTTCTTCAGATCATTTTCCTTCCCATCTTGAATGTTTAGTCTGTGGCCACAAGAGTTCAATAGGAATAATTCCTTGTTTTCTTAGACAGCTAATGTCTTGATTTTTGACATACATAGGTCTCACATGCCACCAGGTTGTTTTGAAATTAGTTTGATAAGAGTGAGATGTTCATAAATTATACCATTTGGGTTGTGGATACTTTGCCTGATAACGACATTATTGGTACAGACTGTTCTAGAGTGGGGGCAAATTACCCTTTTTCTCATTGTAGGGAAGTGGGAGTTTTCTTGAATAATACTGATTAGGGACATAAAACAGCTTCCTGGGTTTGGGCTTGGTAAAGCATGGCTTGAGTTCAAAACCGGTTAGGTTGTTTTCTCAGGGTGGCTGGAAGCTTCTCCGAGGGCAGGATTAGAGCTGCGTGTGTTCATTCATTTTGTAAACAATTGAGTGATGTGTTGGGTATAAGTAGAATTTTATTCCAGTATTTAAAGTCCTATGATTTTCCTAAAGAGCAGCAAGTTTTTAGCCGTGGATAGACAGAGTTGGAGGTGGATGGAGCCCAGTTTCACAAGAAGCACTTCTTCCCTTTGCTTCTTGTTTCGTGCCGTAGACCGGGAGAGCAGATGAAAGGTGAGGCGTGGAACCTTAGAGCGCTAACTAGTCCTGCTTTGGAGATTTTCGTCACACACGATATTTTGGCAAACCGAAAGGCAGAGCTCAGCATCTTTTTAGCTGACGCCCTTTCTGCCCTAATAAACATAGACGAAGATGTGCGTTCATACTTTGCCTGCATTAAGTAATTCTGTTTTAGAATCTCGACACAAAACAGTCAATAGTCATGAATGTATTTTCCTAACATTTCTCAAGTAGAGGTGGTTCTTACAGAATGTCAGGAGTACTCCCGTGGGTTTTTATTTCCTCCCAGATTCCTCTCAATTACAGTTTTCTGTTAACTAACCAGTGTTGATACGAACACAGGAAAACTGCCATCCCTGGCCTTTGGGGAATAAAAACAGCTGATGGAGACCCTCAGGCATCCACTGGGAGAGTGAACATGCGGGGCTGTACCACGGCAACGACAGGGCTGCAGGAGCAGCTCTTCCCGACTGTTCAAAGTTTCATAAAGGCGAACCATGAACTTGGCCTTTGAAGAATAAGTTGAAAGATTTATTGCCATGCGCCTGATACCAATTTGCGTTGTATGAGTGTGACCTTATCTTATTTTTAAATTCTTTGCCAATCTTTTCGAAATATTGTCTTTTGCATTTTCTTTTAAACCAGCGAGTTGGAATAGCCTTTCATATATTTATTTACTAAGCTGCTCTTTTCTTTGGAGGGTTGCCAGCTAGTGTGCCTTCCCCCATTTCTCTCAGTAATTGTCAAGACTGCTTTATGTTAGTGTTGGCCTATCGAGGACAGGATGTTTGTTGGAATTGTGATAAAGGTATGCATTGATTTATGGGAAATTAACCTTTTTGTGATATTCCGTCTTCCCTATCTAAGGAGCATGCTGTATCTTTTCCTTTATTCGGGTCTTATTTTATATCTCTCTCAGTAAAGTTATATAGTTTTATTTATGGATAATCTGTGATTTGAGTTCATGAGATTTTTGTTGCTCTCATAAACGGAACCCTTTTTCTCTGTTACATTTTGGAAGTAGTTATTCCAGAATGCATTTATTGCTGCTGTGGAGGAAATCTGTGTATTTTTTTGTATATTACCTTATTTCTGGAGATTCTTTTGGTTCCAGTACTTTTTCAGTGGACTTTCTGTGTTTCCCTAGATAGATAGTAATTTTCTACAAGGAATTATGTATCCATCTTTTTTGTTTGCTTGTTGTATTTTTACGTGCTAGGGTTTTCAAAACAATTTTGAATTATACTGGTGTTAGTGGTCATTCTTGTTGAAGGCATACAGGAGTTCAATGATAATCTTTTGGCAAACAAAAAAGCAGAGCTCAGTGCTTGAATATAACTGATGACAGACAAGAATGCATTTCAGGAAATGTATGAATGACTATGACTTGCATGTGAGAGAAGTGTGACTTTATGGCTGAGAATAATATGTATATCTGTGCAGACATCTAATATTATTTTATCATTATCTGGGTAATTATATGTTTATATGCTGTACGTATATAGTGCAGATTTTAGACCAAATGAAGTCCATGTTTGCTCAGCGCAATTACAATTAATGGCACTGATTTGTTTATCATTTAAAAAAATATAAAAAGCTGTCTTTGTTTTCTAATCCCACTCGTAGGGGGAAATCACTGTTTGTTTCATAGTCTTCCAGTTTTTTTTTTTTTTTTTAATTTTTAAGTGTTTATTCATTTTTGAGAGAGAGAGAGAGAGAGAGAATAAACGAGCAGGGGAGGGGCAGAGAGAAAGGGAGACACAGAATCTGAAGCAAGCTCCAGGCTGTGAGCTGTCAGCATAGTGCCCAACATGATGCTTGAACTCATGAACCACTAGATCATGACCTGAGCTGAAGTTGGACCTTAACTGACTGAGCCACCCAGGCGCCCCTTTCCAGTCTTTCTTTTCTGTAGGTATTTAATCTCTTTGCATGTGTGCGTACACACACACACACACACCCCTTTGCATGTGTTTCTATATTCTTTTACAAAAATGGGATAATTGAAAGCAGAAAGTATAGTAACTTTTAAAAAACTTAGTAATAAAATATATTATTCATTTCTTCTTCTTTTTTTAATCTTTATTTGTTTTTGAGAGAGAGAGAGAGAAAGACAGAGTGTGAGCAGGGGAGGAACAGAGAGAGAAGGAGACACAGAATCTGAAGCAGGCTTCAGGCTCTGAGCTGTCAGCACAGAGCCTGATGGGGGGCTCGAACCCACGAACTGTGAGATCATGACCTGAGCTGAAGTCGGACGCTTAACCAACTGAGCCACCCAGGCACCCCAATTATTCATTTCTTTTTATGTGATTGATGATTTTAAATGTCTTGGCTTAGTGTTCTGCACTATATTATTATAGTGCTGACATTTCGTAGCTTTTTGTTTGGGAAGCATATGAGAAATAATTAGGTAAAGTCATATCACAGCAAATACATTATTTAAGAATAAGATGTATTGCTTAGGCTTCCTTATTTATATAAATCATATATATATCAATTGATATATATATCATATATATCAATTGATATATATAAATATATAATATATATAAATATAATTATAAAAAATATAAATATATAAAAATTGATTTAAATAAATCAATTATTCTAGGGGCAGTTAGCTAAAAAGTATCTTAAAATCGTGTGTGGGATTTATATTTCCCTAAGAGAATTTTAACATTTAAAAGATGTGTAAGATAAAATCATTAACCAAATCATGAGTATGCTTTTGCTTTAAAAATTCGATTAAGAAAAATAGTACATTTTGAACCAGGGGACTTAATATAAGTTTGAGTCATGTTTTCAAAGACCTTTGCCATACTCCTTATCTTTTGAAAATATTTAACTGAGTTCAGGATGTGAGTGTGATTATATAATTATTGTTTTCTGGGTCATAGTGTTCTTAAATTCACCATTTGTTTTCAGTATTTCGTCAAATGTTTTGAATACTTGGGTTAAGTACTATACTAGGTCTTGGCAATACCAAGCAAAATAAAAAAAAAAAAGTGCTCATTTTTACAGATTTTACAGGTTACAGACTAGTAGGGAATGAGAGAAGCAAATTTCAAGTGCAATAAAATGTTGCTCATGTACAGGATAAGCATCCTTATTGAAGATTCCAGAGGGGAAATTTATAATTTAGGGGAGGCTTATGAGGAAGATGCCAGGAAAGTCTTAATAGGGAAGATAAGGAAGAGGAGTAATTGTGGGGTTGAGTTTTGAAAGATGAATCAGTTTCTCCCAGGCAGGTAGATAACAAGGAGAGAGCATAAAAGCCAAAAGAATAGAAACCTTTTTTGGTTCTATGAGCTGCAGGTAGTTGAGCATGTTGATGGAGGGAGTATTAAGCATTGGAGAAATTTTTCCAGCACAGCTATGTAGAGTCACAATGGCAGAATGACTTTCTATGTTAGAAAACAAGAGCAAGGGGTTAAAGGAATAACTTGGAGAGCACGGTGGAGTATATGTTAGAATTCTCCCATGATACCTTTTTCATCGAAAATTTGATTAGGCCTGGGGCGCCTGGGTGGCTCAGTCGGTTAAGCGGCCGACTTCGGCCCAGGTCATGATCTCGTGGTCCGTCAGTTCGAGCCCCACGTCGGGCTCTGTGCTGACAGCTCAGAGCGTGGAGCCTGTTTCAGATTCTGTGTCTCCCTCTCTCTGACCCTCCCCTGTTCATGCTTTGTCTCTCTCTGTCTCAAAAATAAATAAACGTTAAAAAAAAAAGTTAAAAAAAAATTTGATTAGGCCTAAATGCAAAATACAGTGATACCAGAAGGAAAATAAAACTCACTTGATAAGATTTCTCTCCATGATCAGTTTGCCAGGTTGTCCCGTTGTACATACCACCTTTAGCCAAATCTTTTATGATATGTTCATATGCCAACAAATAATTAATCAATTATAATGCTATTGCTGCTGTATTTCATAGATGGTAAGATCTACATTTTAACATCTTTGAAAGTGGGATAGGTCTACTAATCAGTACTAGAAGGTTTCCTAGCTCTGTTTTCTTCTTAGTATGGCATGCAGTCATGTTGAATCTGTTTACGATCAGCGGCTTCTTACACTTGAAATATGATGTTAATATTTTGCTTGTTCTGTCATTTAAAAAATCATATGCATATGTATTTCTTTTTTTTATTAAGTTTTTAAATTTTAATTCCAGTATAGTTAACATACATTGTTATATTAGTTTCAGGTGTACAATATTGTGATTCAACAATTCTATAATATTACTCTGTGCTCATCATGATAAGTGTCCTCTTAATCTCCATCACCTATTTCATTCTTCACCATACCCACCCCCCCCACCCCTCCGTAACTATCAGTTTGTTCTCTGTGGTTAAGAGTCTGTTTCTTGGTTTGTCTTTTTTCCCCCCTTTGTTTGTTTATTTATTAAATTCCACATATGAGTGAAATCATATGGTATTTATCTTTCTCTGACTTATTTTTTTTTTTAGCATTATACTCTGTAGCTCTATTCATGTTGTTGCACATGGCAAGATCTCATTCTTTTTTTATGATTAATACTCCATTGTGTGAATGTGTGTATATGTTATATGTGTGTATGTGTATATATATATATATATATATATATATATATATATATATATATATATATATATCACCTCTTCTTTATCCATTCATCTGTCGATGGACACTTGGGCCACTTCCATATATTGTAAATAATGCTGCAATAAACATAAAGGTGCATGTATCTCTTTCAATTACTGTTTTTGTGTTTTTTGGGGGGTAAATACACAGTAGTGTGATTACTGGATCATAGGATTGTTCTATCTTCAAATTTTTGAGGAAGCTCTATACTGTTTTCCACAGTGACTACACCAGTTTACATTCCCACCATGGGAATGTAGGTGATATTTCATTGTAGTTTTGATTTACATTTCCCTTATGAGTGAAGTTGAGCATCTTTTTTTTTTTTTTTTTTAGAGAGAGGGAAAGAGAGAGGGAGAGAGAAAATCCCAGGAGGGGCAGAGAAAGAGAGAGGGAAGCAGGGCTCACCCCAAGCAGGGCTTGTGTTCACCTGATATGGGACTTGAACTCAAGAACTGTGAGATAATGACCTGAGCTGAAGTAAGATGCTTAATGCCTGAGGCACCAGGCGCCCTGAGCATCTTTTCTGTGTCTGTTGGCCATCTGGATGTCTTCTTTGGAGAAATGTCTGTTCATGTTCATATGTTCTGCCCATTTTTAATCGGATTATTTGTGGGTTTGTTTTTTGTTTTTTGTTTTTTTGTTTTTTTTTTTTTTGGCGTTGAATCAGTTCTTTATATATTTTGGATACTAACCCTTTATTGGAGATATTTGCAAAGATCTTCTCCCATTCAGTAGGCTGTCTTTTAGTTTTGTTGATTGTTTCCTTTGCTGTGAAGAAGCTTTTTGTTTTGTTTAGTCCCAATAGTTTGTTTTTGTTTTTGTTTTTGTTTTTAATTTTTTTTTTCAACGTTTATTTATTTTTGGGACAGAGAGAGACAGAGCATGAATGGGGGAGGGGCAGAGAGAGAGGGAGACACAGAATCGGAAACAGGCTCCAGGCTCTGAGCCATCAGCCCAGAGCCTGACGCGGGGCTCGAACTCCCGGACCGCGAGATCCTGACCTGGCTGAAGTCAGCGGCTTCACCGACTGCGCCACCCAGGCGCCCCCCAATAGTTTGTTTTTGCTTTTGTTTCCCTCGCTTCAGGAGACATGTCTAGAAAGATGTTGCTATGGCCGATATCAGAGAAATTACTGCTTGTGCTCTTTTCTAGGATTTTTATGGTTTCATGTCTCACATTTAGGTTGTTAATCCATTTTGAATTTATTTTCATGTGTGGTGTATGAAAGGGGTCCAGTTTCATTCTTCTGCATTTAGTTCAGTTTTCCCAGTACCATTTGTTGAAGAGACTGTCTTTTTATCCCATTGCATGTTCTTAATCCTTCATTGAGGATTAATTGACCATATAATTGTGGTTTTATTTTTGGGTGTTCTCTTCTGTTCCATTGATCTATGTGTCTTTTTTTGTGCCAGTCCCATACTGTTTTGATTACTATGGCTTTGTAATACACCCCGAAGTGTGGAATTGTGATACCTCCAGTTTTGTTTTTCTTTTTGAAGATTGCTTTGGCTACTCAGGGTCTTTTGTGTATGCATATGTATTTTCTACTTTAAAAAAAAAATTTTTTTTTTAACATTTCTTTATTTTTGAGACAGAGAGAGAGCATGAACAGGGGAGGGTCAGAGAAAGAGGGAGACACAGAATCCGAAACAGGCTCCAGGCTCTGAGCTGTCAGCACAGAGCCCGATGCGGGGCTCGAACCCACGGACCGCGAGATCATGACCTGAGCCGAAGTCGGACGCTTAACCGACTGAGCCACCCAGGCTCCCCTGTATTTTCTACTTTTAAAAATTGTAGTTATCTTCAGTGATACGTGAGTATCCAAGATGGTGTATTACTGAGCATTTCCAATCATTGCCTTAATATGAATTACTAGATATGGAATGGCCATTTTGTCTTTAGTGTCTGAAATGATTTACAGTTGTTGCCCTCTAATTGTCTTTTTTTGTACAACTTTCTTTTTGTACCACCAAGAAGTCTTGGTGACTTGTCATTTGTCAATTCCAATTCTTAGCAGTGAATAGCCAGGTATAATTCTAAGATCAGCAAAGGCAACTGGAGATAAGGTGAGGCAAGAGGGTGGACGGTGTGTTTTTTTAGGTTATGAACAGTCACTTAATAGGTATAGGATAATGTTTAAACTCACAATTAGAATAAGAAACAGCAAGGGTAAGTAAATGGCAAGGACAGATGCTTGGTGTCCCCCATTATGAGAGGGGTGCATTACCTGAGAAATGTACTCCTCTTCGACTAAAAACATAATAACAAAATGAAACCAGTCTTAGTCAATATTCATTCTCCTCTTTAGGAGCTTAACAGAGCTCTGTATTTTTATGGTAATCTATTGTTAAACCTCCTGACTGGTAATAGGTAGGAATCCCTAAAGACGTATTTTCTATAGATATATGTGGGCGATCACCTCTTAAATTCAGGAGTGACTAAGACAGGGAAATACAGGATGTGACGATAAAGAGTCGAGCTTGCTTGCTTGCTTTTTCTTTTTAAAAATTTTTTTTAGGGGCGCCTGGGTGGCTCAGTTGGTTGAGCGGCCGACTTTGGCTCAGGTCACGATCTCGCAGTCCGTGAGTTTGAGCCCCGCATTGGGCTCTGTGCTGACAGCTCGGAGCCTGGAGCCTGTTTCGGATTCTGTGTCTCCCTCTCTCTGACCCCCTCCCCCCACCCCCCTGCCCCGTTCATGCTCTGTCTCTGTCTCAAAAATAAATAAATGTTAAAAAAATTTTTTTTTAATTTTTTTTTAAAGTTTATTTTGAGAGAGAGAGAGAGAGTGCACAAGCAGAGGAGGGGCAGAGAGAAGGAGAGCCAGAATCCCAAGCAGGCTCCACACCATGAGCGCAGATCCTGATGCGGGGCTCGAACCCTCAAACTGTGACATCATGACCTGAGCCGAGATCAAGAGTCAGATGCTTAATGGACGGCGCCACCCAGGCGCCACGGGAGCCTAGCTTTCTTAGATCGGGAGATTAATGTCTAAATCGGCACGTAGAGGAATCTGTAGAAATGGTTAAACTAGGCAGGATAAGAAAAGACTCTGAATTTGGAGTACATTTCTTCAGTATGTATTCTTCAACATGGAAATTTCAGATGTCATATGGAGTGTGTACTGAGACTGTGTAGATTTTTTGAGCTAGAAGGTAGACATAAAGCCCCCTAGTGTCAGAAGCTATAGCTTGAGGAAAATGGGGTATCACCAACTCTAGATGGTGAAGGGTGGGGAGAGGCCAATGGCCGTGGCGTGGTAATAGGGTAAAATTAGGAGCTGAAATTGCCAATGGCATTGTTTACTAAAATCTTTCTCATTCATGTGTCCTCTCTTACATATTAAAGTAGTTGTTTTCTCATTTGCACCATAAAGTAGAGATCCACTAGTTGGAACTTGTCTAATTCAAAGTTAGTACTTCAAGTTCCAAGAAAAAAATATCTAAAATAGTACGAAGCTGTATATTGCCAAAACCTATAGGAAAAATGGAAATATAATTCCTTGATTTGGAGGTGAAAAGATCTTGAAATATATGAGGTACTTAAAAATTGCATATTATATGATTGACTGTAGCATAAAATGACAATATTAGAGTAAGCTACAGCAGGAGGGACGTAGGTGAGAAGTACATAAGTATTTCCTGAAATATGGAACTCTAGAAATGATGCCAGTTGAGTTAGGCATTTAAAAATGCCTTCTCTACATAATTTTAAGAAGCCATTAAGTTCTTATTTATTTGAATTGGCTTTAAGGTGTGGTCATCTTGAATTAGAGAGGCGTGTTGAATGACTTCCTTGTTCCTTCTGGCCCTAGAACTTAATACTTTTTTGAATGACAATTTGCCAATTTGATTCTAGCGGTGCTGTCCTAGGAAAGTTAACCAACCAGGTGAGGCTGTGGTTGAAATAACATGTAGTGAGGATTTGGCTCGCCACAGTTATTTTAATGGACAGCCAACTCTTTCCCCATTCCACTGGCTCTGTAAGTGTCCATAATCTCTATTTTGAATCATGTCCTCATGTGAGTGATAGACCTTTTAAATCATTTCCTTTTGTATTTATGTCCTCTGACTGAAGAGAACACCTTCCACCGCCCTTGTAAGTGACAGGAAGAAGTTAAGATCTGGTTCTCTGAAGTTTGACTACTTGGGTGACAATAGTGTGATCTTGGCCAAAATCAGTGGCAATGCTTATTTTTTAGTGCTAAGGAAGGAACTTTTCTTTTGTTTGGCTTAAAAAAAAGTGCTGCTTTAGTTTTTCAGAGACAATCTTGACTTTGTGTCTGTGTTCCTCAGGTGTCTCAAGTTAAACTGTTCTGGGTCCGAAGTCCTTCAGATTCCTGAGGAAAACAGGAAGATGGCTCTTATGATACCAGTTGGGGAATTAAATCAAGAATTGGCCAGGAGTCTTAATGGGAGATTTAGCTGCCTGAAATATGTAGGCTCATCATTAGGAAAAATATATTAATATTTCACTTCCCCAAAAGTGCTCGTAGAGAATTCATCGAGGAAAGCCTGGTGTTGGTAGCAGATGACTGGAGATAGTTTGCCCATTTTGATTCTCTTTCTCCTTACTTCAGGTTCTTGAATCATAGGTAAGTTATTATCGATAATACTTATTTTTCAAGGCTTACCTTTAGGAATATCTATTAAATAACTCCTCTGAAACCTGCTGTGATCCGTTCAGGGTTTGTTTTTGTTTTTGTTTTGCGTGTGTTCTTTTGTGCTACCTCTGCACCTTGGCGTTATTGCTAACACTGCAATGCTGACGTTATAATCATTTATTTACAGGCTTGTCCTTTGGACACAGTCCTTCTGTTCTTTGAACCGTCCTTTGAACAAATCTGTGTATTTGTAGCACCTAGCACGTAATAAATAGGTGGTCAGTAGAGAACGAATGGATTATGTACTGTGTACCCATCACTACATGAGGCGCTCTGAGATCCTAAATGGGTTCTCACTGGATAGCCTTTTTTTGTTTCCAGTAGGATATGAAGGCTTTGTCCTGTGAGTTAGTGCATGAGTCCTTTGTGAGTTAAGAGGTTATCTTCCTGATTCTGTTGGGCTGTACAGAAACGTACTTGGGTCTTAAAAAGCAAAATTGCTCTGAAGTGCCCAGCCCAGAGGGTGAGGCTGTCTCTCCAACATGGAGGAAAAGGAACCCTGAACGGCTTTGCAGAGGCAGCTTTGAAATAGGCCGGCAGCAGCCTGGGTCTATCTGAAACTGTCAATCCACCATTGTTGAGTTTCCATATGGAAATTGGTCTTTGCTCAACTCAGCCTAGGGATTACTCAGGTGGATCTGTTTGCATGAAGGGAAACTTGCAGAACTAGAAGCCTTCAGATGAAAAGCAGGGAGCCAGAAGTGAAAGCAGTGGAGGCCTTTGTACCAGGGGCCTGTGGAGGAACTGTTTCGCATGTTTGTTTATCTCTAGGCCCCCTTTCTTTGAAGAAGTAGGAAGGATTGAAATGGAAAGGCCCCAGTAGCCCCAACAGGTTTGTGCCTACAGTTTGGCTGTCAAGGAAGCAACAACAGTCGTTTCCACTAACTTTTGATTTTATTTTAGCTCTCATATTTTTCCTCTACATTTTGCTTACTTTGTGTCCTTAAACCTGCTTTCCAAAAACCAAGGCAGTGGGAGACAAGATCCCGAGTTTGGCAAAGGAAGGGAACAGATAGAATGCCTTTTGTACTTGTAGAAAGGACTGCACCTTGTTATAGGCGGTGATATTTTCACATTTTTTGTCTTAAGGGCACCAGAAGCCGAATTCTGCACTGCGGAAGACTGTGTTGCAGGGATTCGGTGCATAGGCTTTAGATAATTTCTACTCACACTTGCACATAATTCACCCTATTGCATTATATGCACTACAGCATTGATATAAGTTATGGGCATTGAACCGTCGGGTACATTATTTCCCTAAAAAACATACTTCACGGTCTTTATCCAGATTTGGTTATACCCACAAATGCATATTGTTATCTGTGTGGTATTTCTTTCTTTTTTTTTTTTAATTTTTTTTAACGTTTATTTATTTTTGAGACAGAGAGAGACAGAGCATGAACGGGGGAGGGTCAGAGAGAGAGGGAGACACAGAATCCGAAACAGGCTCCAGGCTCTGAGCGGTCAGCACAGAGCCCGACGTGGGGCTCGAACTCACGGACTGCAAGATCATGACCTGAGCCGAAGTCGGCCGCTTAACCGACTGAGCCACCCAGGTGCCCCATCTGTGTGGTATTTCAAATGTTGACATTGATAGCTTTTATTTCTAGTATTCTTTTATTTTTTAAAGTTTGTTTATTTTATCTTGCGGGAGATTGACAGCGTGAGTGGGGGAGGGTGAGAGAGAGAGAATCCCACACAGTCTCCATGCCATCAGTGCAGAGCCCAACGTGGTGCTCGAATTCATGAACTGCGAGATCATGACCTGAGCCCAAATCAGGAGTCAGATGCTTAACTGACTGAGCCACTCAGGTACCCCCTACTTTTACTTTTTAAAAGAATGTTATACACATCATCCCAAGATAGGAAGCTAGGACATATTCCCACTGCCCATGTCAAATTAAGGAAACTGAGTCACAGGAAAATTGTGATTTACCTGAAATGTCATACTTACCCCGTTAGGGGTGACCCAGAACTTTAAACCGTAGTTTCTGACTTCTCTAAGCTTTATTCTTTTCTCCTTTCTCTGAACTGCTTGCTTTGAGTCAAATAGGTTAGCTCTTCCCAGGGGAAGGTCTCAGCTTAGAACAGGGTGCTAATTTGAAAACCTTCTGGTTTCTTTTTCAGGATTTGTTTGAGGCAGGGACAGGGGATCACCTGTTTTCCCGCTTGAAAAAAAAAAAAAAGCTATAGGAAAAAAGGCAAATCGTTTGCTTTAGATGTAAAGAGAGGCCAGCAGCAGTAACAACATAAAAAGCAAATTAATTAAGGAAATAGTTGTAGTGCTTAAAAGGCACCCTTCATAGTAATTGCCTTGAGGCTCAAGTACAAAGTTAAAAACTTTCATAAGAAACCTATAAAGAGCCAGCAACAGCCCCCCCCCCCCCGCCAAAAACCCCAAACAGCCCACCGCATTATGTCATATTAGAACATTAAGCTTACGAAGGAAACCATTTTAAGCAGTTCCTTCCAAATTATCCACCCCCCTGCTCAGTAATTAAAGAGATGTTCTGGGATCTCATGTTAGGAAGAACACGGGAAAACAAATTCAGACCCTGCCAGATGAGGGCAGACCAGGATCTCTTTAATCGAGAGCCTTCAAATCCAAACTGTCATTAGGTGCTGTCAGTCTCTTCCTTCAAAGTCTCTCAAGGACATGGGCACAGCTGCTGTTCCACTCCCAGCCTTCTCTGGAAACTGGGTTCTGAGTTGCTAGAGGCGGGGCTGTACCTCTGCAGAAGCTGGCCCTCCTCCTCCTCCCTCCTCCCCCTCCCCTCCTCCCCCTCCCCTCCTTCCCCTTCCCCCCTCCTCCCCTCCTCCTCCAGGTGCTTTCACACACCCGGCCTCATTTCTGAAGGCAACTAGACTGTGAAGTAAGTAGTATTCCCTTGTTACACATGAGGCGGGCCGAGAGGTTAAAATGACTTGCCCCAGGTCATAGCCATTAAGCGGTGGATTTAGAATTTGAAACCAGGTCATCTTATTCCCAGTCCTGTGCTCTTTTCACCTTGCCTGAGCTGTATCTCTCATCTAAACTGCAGTGATAGTTTGCAGAGGAAGGGAGGATGTTTGAGGCAACCTTCGGGCCTAGCCTTCCTGGGCTTCCGAAGACCATGGTGGGTGGTTGGAGTTGTCCCTTGACGGGGTACGGTGTCACACCCTGCCGTTCACCAGCCATAATTCTGGGTTACATTTCTGGCTTGCCTTCAAGAGGTGCCTGCCTGTCGATTGGCGTATGGTTATCGAGCACCTGTTCCGTGCTGGGCCCCGAGTCCAGTGCTGAACGAGACACAACAGCTCTGTTTTCACAGAACTCACGTCCCGTCTCTGTGCACCTCTTGAGCGCAAGCCAGCAATGTTTATAGAGCCCTATAAACATGGCCAAGTACACCATGTTAACCTCGGTTCACACATCAGAGGGAAGACTGTAGTGCTAGAAAGCTAGATGCTGTTCCCTAGGACAGCTGCTTCCAGCGCAGGAGGACTCCCAGCGCACCGATGGGCCGCCAGGCTCCTTTTCATCCCTTGTCCTGCTGGAACCACAGCCACGCTCGCTCAGCCCTAGGGCAGGGCTGAGGGTATCTTGTATTTGAATCCAGCCCACAGGATGATTGTACTTCCTACTTGTGAAGTTGTAAACAGGGGATGAAGTTGGCAAAGGCTGAAACAGCACTTCCTCTGTGACCCAGTTAAAAAAAAAAAAACAAACCCTCAATCGGGGTGCCTGGCTGGCTCATTCCATAGAGCATGTGACTCTTGATCTTGGGGTTGTGAGTTCGAGCCCCATGTTGGATGTAGAGATTACTTTAAATTAATAAAAATCTTATGGGGCGCCTGGGTGGCTCAGTTGGTTAAACGTCTGGCTTTGGCTCAGGGCATGATCTCATGGTTCGTGAGTTCGAGCCCCATGTCAGGCTCTGTGCTGACAGCTCAGAGCCTGGAGCCTGCTTCAGATTCTGTGTCCCTCTTTCTCTGCCCCTCCCCTGCTCACACTGTCTCTCTCTGTCTCTCAAAAATAAATAAATGTTAAAAAAATTTTTTTTTAATTAATAAAAATCTTAAAAAAAAAAAAAGAACCCTAATGCTTTAAAATGTTTTACTGGTTAGTAATCTATGAGACATACAGTCATAGAACATATTCCTTTCTCTTTGGGATTTTCTTTGTAGCTTTTGTATCCCTGTGATTGCTCATCTCATTTTAGGCTAAAAGTGAGCTTGCAGATAAAACTCACACCATTAGGATTAGTTCCTCTGAGGGAGTCATTAGAAGAGGACTGTGGAGGTGGAAAGATACCAGCTCCACCCCTCATATTATAGAAGGAACGGGAGTCCTGGGGAGAAATTATGTGCCTCTGCATGGGCCTGGGCCCCCAGAGCAGGTAGGAGAGGAGTTTTTTGAGTTTCTGAGTTTTTTCCTGTCCTATGTTAGCACCCTTCCAGTCAGCAGAACATTATGCTCAGTTAGGTTGGTAGTCGGCCTCAGTTTGGGGTAGTAGAGTTTGTCTCAGTTTTGGGGATCTACTTTCAAAGATTTTTAACTGGGGATGTGAGACTATATCAGGGTTTATAGCCCACTGTCACTGTAAACTAGAAATTCTGTTTCACATTCTCACCAAAGTACTACTTAAAAACATCAACAACAAAGTGTAAGCACATTGTCGAGTTCATTGCCTTAAAAAGGAAAAAAAAAAAAGCCTTGAAATTTCCTATTTGACTGATGGAAGAGACCTTGAAGTCAGTGCATTAGACTTTTTCATTTTTGTTCCAGTTTTCTCCTGGCAGATAGAAGAATTTAATAAGAAGGGAACCCATGGTTCCAAAACAAATAGGGTCTAAGTCCAAGACATCTAAAGCTTGCGTGGAATCCCTCCGGCATTTATCCCACTGGGCCCCAGGGAAGGGAGGAGACAAAAGTCCACATCCCTGTCGTAGTCAGAGTTGGTTCAATTAAAGGTGAAACTGTCTGTCACACTATTTATAGCAAGTTTGTAGCTTGATGGAAAAAACAAAAGACCATAGGTTGTGAAGCCTGGCCTTTATTCACAGATAGTAAGGACTATTTTGTTTTAAAGGATAGATTCCTCAACATACCCCATAGTAATTGATAGAGTTTAAACCGTGGTATTTTAGGTAATAATTTTTACCCTATGCATAATGAACAATTTGTGTTCAATGCTGAGAAATTAACGAAATGTCAGTCTTTAGGATGAAGACGGCACTTATTTTTGAAAAACATTAATTTATTTATTTTGAGAGACAGAGTGAGCAGGGGAAGGGGCAGAGAGAGAGGGAGACACAGAATCCCAAGTAGGCTCTGCAGGTGACAGGGCAGAGCCCGACGTAGGGCTCAAACTCACTAATCATGAGATCGTGACCTGAGCTGAAACCAAGAGTTGGATGCTCAACTGACTGAGCCACGCAGGTGCCCCAAGAAAGCACTTAATTTTAGGCAGATACAGAAGGGCTTCATGATAAAATACTGTCGTAGAACGTAAAATGTTTTTCATTTTAAATACTTCCAAGTTGGAGTTTCATTGGCATTTCTAAGGAATTCCAATCAGGTATGATATTAATAGAGCTTCCCATATAATCTTGTTAACTTTTGTTGAATTTTTGGTTTATAGTTACATATTATCATTTATTCTAATATCCATTCCTCCATGACTTTTGAATTAAGGGGCCATTATTTTTTTGTTTTAAGATGTAAATTCTTTGGTTTTTTTTTTTTGTTTGTTTCTCTTTTACAAGTGACTGCTGCTATAACTTGTATTTGCATAATATAATAAAGAAGGAACGTGTGAGTCAGGTGTGCTAAGGTGTGTGAAGAACCATTGCTACATGACATGTTTGACTGTGAGATACATTCATCAAAGTCAAGTTGCCGTCTTGGGGACTCCACTTAAAAATTTGTCTCTGATTTGGGTCTCCCTAGCTTGTGTAGAAAACAAACCCACCGACTTGCCTTTTTAGTACTTGTAGAGAAGATGGCACAAAACCAAATGAGTGTAACTAGTTTTCCCTTCTGTTTTGTTAGCCTCATTTACCGTAAGGCATTTTATCCAGAAATGTCTAACCCAAATAGAAGCATTAACGTTGGGATAGTGATTTCCTAACAGTTTTTGGAATACAGAGAAAATTTTTAGGTAGCATTCTTTTACTCGATATTTAGGAAAATGTGCATTAGTAAAATGAGTGGTTTGCTCCAATAGGATAGTTTTGCTGCTAACTGAAATAACACCCTGACTTTAGAGGTATGTTACCTTCAACCCATTAAATAAACCCATCAAAATAAAATATCTGCATTTTTGGAGGGGGACTTTGGTGGATCGATAGCCCTCATATTTAGGGCATGCCCAATTCCTGGAAAAGGTAGGTAATGTAAATCAAAGTAATGCAAGTCAAGTGTGATTTTTTTTTTTTCCGTAAAACCAGTGTGAAAATGAGGGCTTCCATTCTTGACCCGATGACCTTGGACCAGTGTGTGTGTGTGTGTGTGTGTGTGTGTGTGTGTGTGTGTGTGTGTGTGTAAAACAAATGAGCCAAGCAGCATGTTTAATCAGCTGTAAATGATATATTTCTGATCTGTTGGATTGTCTTTAATATGCATAATTCATTTAATACAGCAGCCTAATAGTAGCAAGTTGCATGAAACTGTTTAGTGTACATTAACACATTCTTGCATGTTTCTTAACCAAAGGTGATTTGTGCATTTATTTTAATGCAGCAGTTCAGAATTTGAAATTATACCATCAAGCTAATAAAATGCAGGATGGCTTCTAGGAAGGGAGATTTGATGTGAATCTTTGTAAAAATTTGTAAAGACATAGTTCTATGTGATGTGCCTTTTTTTAAAGGTAGATTATTGAGAGATATCTGTTTGGCTGCCCTCTTTCACATTATAAAAACTTACTGTAGAAAGCATAGCCGCTACCAATCAAGTGGTTGGCATTTCTGCTGTGTTTGAATTTCTGCTTTCTAGACTGCTTTCCCATCAGCACAAATAACTTCACCTTGAGCCTTTAAGTTGTATAAATCATACCGACCTTTAAAATGCGTGAATCAACTCTTAAGGCAATGAGTTTTTCATTCTTTTTGTTCCTTTTCTCTTGCCATTGCTTCATAATGTCAAGTAGCCTCAAAGCTTTTGCCTTGATGAGTGGCCATTATAATAGGCTTATAGTCCTTTGGTGAATTCATAGAATCAAGTTATTCTAGGTCAGCCACAAGATTAGATATTGACTTATGACAATAAAGTCCTCCATTGACTGCAACACTATTCTTTGCACCTATCAGCCATTTAAAAATATTCAACAACTCTGGATGGATTTAGAGTAGAAATGTTTAGAACGTTTTCTTGTAAATGAGTATGTTTATTTTCATAGTTGTTGCCTTTCAAAATCAACTTACAAGCTGTGGGGAGAAAAATGGCTCTCAATATATTAAAGTTCTAGGACACTTATTTGGGCTGCTTTTTTCTCTTTTTTGGTCAAAGTGCTTGTAGGGCGCTATCTTCTTTAGCAAACAACTAGATCAGAGAGGAGACTGTACGTAGAATGATTTCAAATTAGATAGCATGGAAGCTAAGACGTGCTGCTCAAGTTCTTTGCTGAATGAAGGCAAAAGCTGTGAGGGTGGACTTACAGCATATGGGTGAGAGGAGATTCATGTATACG
Organism: Acinonyx jubatus; assembly: GCF_027475565.1. NCBI lineage: Eukaryota > Metazoa > Chordata > Mammalia > Carnivora > Felidae > Acinonyx > Acinonyx jubatus. Next base: position 48,718,027 of record NC_069391.1, read on the forward strand.
AGCAGACTGACAAGATCGGCGAGGTCCATTTATAAGCAATGACTTGAAAAGTAATTGGCTTAGTGTGATAAATATTACTCGTGGGTCAGCTAGTCATTGAAAATGAAAGTACTCACAGCTGCGTTCCGACATTAATATCTACCCAAACCTAATTGTTGAGGTGTTCTAGTCTTCTAAATTTAGCTACCCATTTACATTATAACAGATGCAAGCTCCTTACCACTCCTCCAAACCCCCTCCCCCAGTTTACTCAACGCATTTATTTAAGTAGGTTATTATAAAAGTTTCTGTGTGGTCTTGAGTTGAAGTTACCAAAGAATCTTTTGTTTCAAATCAGTCCAATAATTAAAGAGTTATAGAAATAATGTCAAGGTCCTCAGAAATGATATATTGCAAGTTTAGGAGCCAAGAGACAGAAAAAGATACTCCCAGCCAACACTTGCAAATCAGAAGCAGCTGCAGAAAGGTCAGAGTCCCTGTGTGTCAAGGGGCTGGTTATTTTATCATCAGTTAAAGGAATCGACTTTATTCCATGTCTCTAGGCATTTGACACTTCTATTGGGCATCATCCCTAGCCTTCTAGGAACAGACATCAAGAGGGTGGTACAACAAATTCTACTTATGCAACGACTAGAAAGTATGGTAGTAATTGCAGGTTGCACCATAATTATTTATGGATTATGCTTCATTGTTGTACATGGCCAGGCTTTGAGTCCATTACGGTTAAGCAGCCCGCAGCTACTTTGCTCTTTGAGTTTATTAGCACAGTTGGGTTTTTTTGTTGTTGTCTTTTTCTTTTTTCTTTTTTTAGGATTATGGTTTTCATAGCAGTGATATTACGGGGTTATTCTGTTCTTGAATTTTCTTATGGGAAAAGTTTCGTATTATCTGGTGGATTAGGCTTGAATTTTAGACCCAGTCCTACTTCTTGCCAACCAATGAAAAGCAACTGTTGGTCAGCCTCTGATGTTTAGAAAGTTCCTTCGATGACCACATCCATGTTATCCTGGCAGGGACTGCTTGAGCAGTAAACAGACATGTACCTTTTGTGTTATTATCACATTAAGACTCATAAGCTTACTCACGGGGCGTCTGGGTGGTTTGTCATTTGAGCGTCCAACTTCAGCTCAGGTCATGACCTTGTGATTCATGCAACCCCACATCGGGCTTGCTGCTGTCAGGCGGAGCCCGCTTCGGATTCTCTGTCCCCCACTCTCTCTGCTCCTCCCCTGCTCGTGCTCTCTTTCAAAGATAAACATTTAAAAAAAAAAAAAAAGAATCATAAGCTTACTCTTGAGCATTTTGTTTTGTTGCTCTGTGTTTTTAGTTTTCTTTCAAATACAGTTGGTGAAACTGAATGGTATACCAATCCTTGTATTATTAAAATAGTGTTAGAAAATTTGGGGGGTTCATTGTACACAATCCTTCAGTCCTTTCAAAAATAATGCTGTTTTATAAAATGGTGTAGTTTATGGGATGAAGGAAGTAACTTACCCGGTTGGCGGAGGGAATAATAGCCATGTAACTGAAGCAATGAAAAATTATTCACACAAAACAAGCCATTCTGCTTGGACTCGGGTGAGTGTGTGAGTTAATCTCTGGGGCAGTAGTTCTCACAGCTGGGCAGGCATCAGAATTGCCTGAAAGGTTTGGGGTATCAGATCACTGCGGCCTACCTACCTACCCCAGAGGTTCTGATTCAAGAGGTCTAGGGGTAGAGACTGAGAACTGGCACTTCTAAGTTTCCCAGCTGATGCTCATTGCCGATCCAGAGACTACTGCTCTAGTGTAATTAAACTAATGGAGTCTTAGCTAAGAATTTGCATGTGTGTGTGTGGGTGTGTGTGTGTGTGTGTGTGAGTAACACCACAGAAAATGGCAAGAATTGCAGATGAAGCTTGTTAGTGAGGGGGACTGACTTTTAATGGACTAGGAGAAGATCGAATTGTAATTCAATGGCTGAAGTAATATTAAGGAAATGATATGGTTTAGAACCCAATATATTTCTAAATTGGTTTACTTAGTATTTTTTTATAGCTTCTGAAAACTTTTTTTCTTTTAACAGAAAACGTACATGTGCTTTCTATATGGTTAGTGAAAAACCATAGATGTTTGTTCTGTCCAGAATATTCAACCACTGCTGCTAGATGGGGCACTTGTATCCATTTAATGTTACTACCTGGGGATAGGTGGGGAAGGGGGCTTAAGTTGAAATTTTTAATTGGGCCCTAGAATACTTTACAGTTTTTTTGTTTTTTTGTTTTTTTTTTTTTTTGCGGATGAGTCCTTATTTTAGTCATGGTTGCATTTTTAGTCCTGGTGTGCAATGAGTGCAATGCTCATGGAAGGAGTAAATGAATGGCTGGCAACACACTTATTGGAAGTAATTAGGTAGTGATGCTGGGAATCACAGATTAACCTTCCCCAGAAAAATCCCTTAGTGACTTGAAAAACTTGCTTACTAGTTTATTAATATAGTTTTTGTTACCTGGATAAATTTAAGGCAAATGAAAATTCTAATAGAGTTAAATAATATTGGGGTTTTTAATATCAAAACAAATCTCTAGAAGCATACATTTTGGTAGCCATAACACATTATCTAAATTAAGCTGGGATTAAAGGCATCGAGTGAGGACAGAAATGTTAAATTAAAATGGGAAGTCTGAGTAAACCATATTTGTCAAAGAATTAAGAAACTTCCCAAATTTTAGATCATTAATTTTATCTTAATAGTTTAGCAGAATCGTGTCATTGATCTTTTTTTCGAGGTCTGTGTGTGTGTTATTGGTGATCGTGCATAATATCCATATCCCGCAAGATTCCTATACCCATAAAATGGTGGGAGGTGTTCTTGAGGGCAGGGACTATGTTTTTAATATGTCTAACACCTACCTCTTGGTTAGTCAGAAATCTTGGCTAAATGGCATTTTTCTTTGACTCCTTTTAGTGGAAGTGTGCGTAACTGTTGGCAAAATAGTCATGAGTTAAGACTAATGTTTGGTAGGAATTTAGCTTTTACAAAATGATTTTCTCATCACATACCTAAAATACTACACTGGATATGCACAGTGATGCTTTTTGTTATTTTAGGGATAGAAGAATCTAGGGTAGAAAGAAGTTGTTGTATAACATGCCTAAAGTTAGTTACTCTAGCTAGGAAGTGTCAGAGCCAGGCAGAGAACACAGATTTGCTAGCTCTAAATCTGGGTTTTCTACAAAATTCAACTATTAACGTACTGTGGGTTTTTTTTCCCCCAGAGGAAAAGGTGTATGGTATACACAAGGGAAACCTTGATCTCAGTTCTCCTTGACTTAAATATTTCAAATTCTAGGAAGCTTGCTCTTCTCTGAATTTCTCTTAACTTCATTCAGCATCATTTTTTTATTATAGTAAGAGTTTTTCTTTTTTGTGGAAAAACGGGAAGACACAAATCAACACAAAGAAGAAAACAGCTTTTCATCCAAGCATCCAGCAGAGAGTGCTGGGCATAGAAGCCATTAATAAATATCTATTGATTGAATGCCAGGAATTAGCTCCCTGACCTCTGGGTAAATTGCTTAAGTTGTCATATTCCATCTGTAAAAAAGGGGTGGCTGGCAGGGTTCTTAGGCTACTTATTTCCTTATGTTATGGATTTATGTGACATCAGTGATCTTTCAGGGACTTGGTGAAAGGTGTTAAATAAATCATACCTTTATTATTATCTCTGAGGAAGAAATTATTTGAAATTTGCTGTCTTTAAGTATCTTACTGCTCTTTGTCATCAGAAGGAAAGAAAGGGATTTATTTGCAGTGTATGACACGTGTTTATTTGGAGGGGTGGGAGTATGCATGAGGGCAATTGCATTTATTTATAAATAAATCATTGTTATAAAATATTAAAAACGTCTTCCTGTGATATCTCAAGTTCTGTTGTTTAGTGTCTACCCTTCCTGACCCCAAATTATGGTCAGACGGACTTAGAGTTTATCTCTCAGCATTTCTTCATGAAAATAGAACAACACGGAAAAGGAATTAATAGAGTAGAAAAAGCTTGATTTCTTGGTAGTCTTTCTGGTTGACTGTGTTTATTGTATGGGCATGATATGGGCATATGTGTATTAATTCACATGATTTACTTAGTTCTTAGTTTAGGTGCTATCCGAATTAGGCATTATTGTTCAAAGAATTTGACCATTTGGAAGAGAAACCAAATTAGATAGTGGGGTTTCAACATCTGATATGACAGCACATGAGGAGAACGACTTTTATGAAACACAGATGTACCTGTTGTCCCATGATAAATTTAAATAAACCAGGCTTTTCTCCAGATGGGATTACAATGCTTCCAAAATATTTACAAGCATGATAAGCAACTTTTCTTTTTCCTATTGTTTTAGCACTATTTTACATTTCCCAAATCTTCTTATAGCTGAGTTAGTATTTCCATTCTGTAGGTGGTATATTTACATGGAGAAAAATACATTCATCCATTTAATTAAATCCCTGGTTGGAATGGGTTAGGACTGGTGGCTGGACATTCAAGCCAGTAAACAAAAAAGTACTCTGGAAAAATAAATTGCTGGTTTACTCTTTGTAAACTTCGTTCTTCTTTTTATATGAACGAATTAAGCTATAATAGAAGTCCACAAAAAAATTAATGGAAAATCTCTTAGCAAAATTCACATTTCTCTTAATATTTAATATTTAAGAAATCTAGGATTAATTTTAAAAGTGTGATATTAATGATTTTAATGTGTAATTTTCCATGCGAGCTTCATTAGTTTCATAATCGGAGTGGTTCCCTATGAAGGTTGTCTTGGGACTTAACTCACCTTCATTCAATTTTATAACTGATCTTTTGGAACTGACTTAGTGAAAGTTACTATGATCACACTATCAGAGGAGGGATTTTTCTTCTGATTTACACTGAACGAGTGAACATTAGCCAGCTCTTCAAGTTAGGGTCTTAATTATTCTCTTGTTTGACCTTTGCCTGTAACATTTGGTTTGAGTTGTGTTTTTCCCTTTGACTTTAAGATTCAACCACTGGCAGGAGACTTATTTAATCTTTCTATTGAGCTGTTTCATCTCCTTGAACAGGGCATAAACCTATTCATCCATCTATCTTTCATATGGGCATGCTGTTCTGGAATACTATTAAGATTGAGTGCATTGTCGGGGCGCCTGTGTGGCTCAGTCGGTTGAGCGTCCGACTTCGGCTCAGGTCATGATCTCACGGTTTGTGAGTTTGAGCCCCGCGTCGGGCTCTGTGCTGACAGCTCAGAGCCTGGAGCCTGCTTCAGATTCTGTGTCTTGCTCTCTCTCTGCCCCTCCCCTGCTCATGCTCTATCTCTCTCTGTGTGAAAAAAAAAAAAAAGATTGAGTGCATTGTGGCAGGGTGCATTCCATTTAAAAAGCAATGTAATAGGTTTTGCTGTGATTAAGAACAAGAGTGTTACAAGTGCAATATATAGCAAAATCATAACAAGGGCTTTTTACATAATGTGCTATTCCTAATGTGCAAACAGTTGATTTAATTTTTTACTGTAGCTTTTTAAGAGCATGGTGTTTCTCATCGATGCTGCCAGTATGTCCTGATGTTTCATTCCTTAATACCTGAGTTGATATGCTATCGTAACTACATTATACCAAGTTCTTGAGGAATCACATTTCTGGTTTGATTTATACATGTAAAACAGGGTCTTACTCAGTGGGTTTAATCTAACTTCAAAATTGGAGTGGAAGCAAGAAGATGAAAATCTAATCTACAGGATTATTATTATTCTTTGGTATGAGGCAGCGTCTGTGAAAGAAATTAAATACTCACTTATTTATTGGTCTAATAAAAATAAAATTCTCCTTTAAGAAAAAGTTTTTACCAAGAAACAATTTTTAAAAGTCTATGTGATTCCAGATCTTTTTATTGTTCTTTTGTCTTTTTTTATTAAAAAAAAACCTTTTTTTTTAACATTTATTTATTTTTGAGAGACAGAGGCAGAGTATGAGCAGGGGAGGGGCAGAGAGAGAGGGAGACACAGAATTCGAAGCAGGCTGCAGATTCCGAGCCCGACGCGGGGCCCGAACTCACAAACCATGAGATCATGACCTGAGCCGAAGTTGGACGCTCAACCGACTGAGCCACCCAGGCGCCCTGTTTGTTTTGTCTTAATTTCCCGGTTGTGTTATAGCAGATGAGGTGTTTAACCCATAGATGTTTTATGTTTAAACAATGATACTTAAAAGGAAAATGGATTTGCTTTCAGGTTCAGATAGAAGTAGTACATATGATTTGTCATTGGAATAATAGAATATTAGATATAGAGGCCACCTCTGAAGTGTGATAGTTACTTACGTGACCGAGGAGGTCTGGAGTGAGTGGTTAAAGGGATTCTCCAAAGGTCCTATGGTGAGTTTGTGGTAGAAATGGAGCCAGAATCATGTCTCCCGATTCCTTGCTGATTTTTCGTTTACTACAACCACAGGACTCAAATTCAGATTACATTTGTATTTTCTCCTTGTTTGTTTTATTGCAGTATTTCTGTGTTGCTGTTCTGTAATATGTAACCTTGGAAGCTTTACTTGCTGCCTTTTCACAATCTGTGCTTAACTAGAGCTTTATGAGTTTGAAAGTGGGCGGACAGTGTGGACCGACTGCTAGTAGTTTTAGCGGTGGATTGAGTTGAAAGAATTCCAAAAGAATATTTTTTCATTTATCCCTGTCAGGAATCTGTAAGGCCAAAAATAAAACCAGATCTAAGAACGTTTAATTAAACTGATTGTAAATATGTATATTTAAATTATTTTGTGAGTGTGTGTGTGGGGGGGTGGATTTTTGTGAAAGTCCAAAATAAGTTCTGTAATTGCTTATAGTTTATATTTGATTGCTGCTAGATAACTGGATGATTTCTAGTTTCCAGAAAGCGTCTAAAGCTTTATAGGGATTATCTCATTTTTGCCTTTAGCATGGATGATCTCTTAAAGCTTAAGGGGCTGTATGATGTAGGTAATAGCATTAGCTCCATTTTTATAACTGAGAGAACAGAATGTATTGTGTGACTGTCCAAGGTGCAGTCCGAACCAAGGGGTTCTTAAAAGCTCTGCTCTTGACCACTAAGCTCTGCCTCCACATTACACGTAATTTCCTCTGCCACAAAATGCTGCCTCTTGGTAAAGTTTCCAAGAGGTCCTAGATTTAAATTAGTAAACACTTTTATGACTCCTACAATAAGCTTCAGCCATATACTTGAGAAGTTTCATGCTTAACGTTTGGAGTCCGGTGGCAATTTTAACCTTGCGCCTTCTTTTCCCTCCTCTTTCTTCGTACTTCGTCTCATTTTTCTGCGCTTCCCATTCTCCTTGGTTTACTTGGAACAAGGGTCAGTGTGCCTTGTGCATTATTGGGATACCTTCATTTCTCTTCTCAAATGTAAGTGACTCTCTGTTATTCCCAAATGAGAGTAAAGCTGCTAGCCATTGACTCCCATGTTCTTTGCCAATATCCAATGTTTTTACTTTCCTCTTAGGAAATGTGTTTATTTGGTATCTCAAGATGGAAAGGAACTGGGAAGAAATACCTAATTCAGTTACCCATCTAGTGGAGTGTTTCTCATGCACTCCAGTTTAAACTGATGAAAATCTTCTCCCATAAGCTTTTTCTAGAGTCATTCCTACTCATTACAATTTTCTTTTCTTCCTCTTATGGGGCACTATCATACCTTCTTTCTTAAAACAGACCAAGATTGGGGCACCTGGGTAGCTCAGTCGATTAAGTGTCTGGCTCTTGATTTTAGCTCAGGTCATGGTCTCATAGTTCATGACTTTGAGCCCCATGTCAAGGGATTCTCTCTCCCCCTCTCTCTGCCCCACCCCGGCTTGTGGGTGCTCTCTCTCTCTCTTTCTCTCTCTGTCTCAAAACAAATAAAATAAATAAACTTTAAAAATTTAAAAAACATATTAAAAAAATAAGCCAAGATTAAACCAATGACTGGCTGTCTCTGCTTCTCCCTGGTTTGTCTCCTAAGCTTTTCAGTTTGCGAGTCCTTATCTGTAATACTGGCCATGAACCGCTTTTGTGTTAGTTGTGATTTCTCTTTCATTTATATTTGTACTGTTTCCTCCTACTAAGTAATTCCTGGATTTCAGAGACCATGAGAGGTACCATGCAATTAGCATTGCATTTGTTAATCAGAAGGTATTTTGTAAAACTTGACCTGTAAGGACGAGTAGAAACCATTTTTCTCCTGTTACTGTTTCTTTCTATTTAGCCCAGAGACATGTTAGAGCTACAAATCAAGCTGAGAAATCAATGTAGCTCACTTGTATAATCAGGGTGGACAGAAAATAGTAGGTCACTACTATGTTTAATAGGAGCAAGCAGAAAAAATCATACTCTGTAAAAGTAGATTTTTTTTTAATCCCTGTAATTTCCTGAATGATAAGGCTGCTAGCAGCATCTATTATAGTGTTGTTTTTTTTAATGTTTATTTATTTTGGGGGGAGGAGAGAGAGAGAGAGAGAGAGAGAGAGAGAGAAAGAGAGAGAGTGTGTGTGTGTGTGTGTGTGTGTGTGTGTGTGTGTGTATGTACAAGCAGGGAGGAGCAGAGAGAGGGAGACAGACAATACCAAGCAGGCTCTGCGCTGTCAGCACAGAGCCCAATGCGAGGCTTGAAGTCACGAACTATGAGATCATGAACTGAGCCGAAATCAAGAGTCGGACGTTCAGCCGACTAAGCCACCCAGGCACCCCTCTGTAAATGCAGATCTACTTTAATGATACAGGTTAATTTTTATAATGTACTTTTGAACGGTAGTATCAGATTTTATTTTAGCAGTGAGTTACTTTTTTTTTTTTTTTTTTTGTCTCACAGAATCTAAAGGGACCCTACTACTGTACCTAAAACTCAGTATCGATCCTTAGGCTACTTAAATTTTCATTGTTGGGGCAAACACCTCATTGCTTTGGTAAAAGCAATATATACTACAAGACTGTAGGGTTCCTGGAACCTACATTCGAAAACCCTTGCTTTAGAAGGGTAGCGATGCAAGATTTTCCCTGGTTTATTTGAAAAGATTGGAAGATTGTCAGGGAAAACAGGAACCGCATTCCTGGATGCACAGTGTGTAAACAGTTGCCATCATATGAGCTTCACCCATATTCTGTCTTCATTTGTAATATCTAATGGAGCTTAAATCAATCAAGATACTTAGGATAGGCTAGCTCTGTGCCGAATGCTTCACAGGAAAACAAAGTAGAATCCACAAGATGCTGAACAGAAATCTTGCCCTTAAGTCTTCCTCTGAAGTTACGACAGTTTTGATTCCTTCCCTGGAAGCATTTGTGTTTACTACTGAAGGGGGAAAAAGCAAAAATTAACTAGCCAAGTATTGATTTAGCAAGTATTGAAAATGGAATTGTATGCTGTACAGGAAAAGATGGGGGCAACACATTTAAAAGTGGCCCTTGTAAACTGTGTACTTATTAAAAGAAAATTATTTCAGTTGAAAAATATGCCTTCAAAATGAGTATATATGTGTCTGAGAAACTTGTCACTGATGTGTTACAATATTTTGAATCATGTCACCCTTCTTTCTTCCCTTCTTTCCTGACTCATGTAATTTTTTCCCTTGTAGCGCTGTTTTCCTCTCCTTGAGTAGACAGCTTTTCATTTATGATCTTTTTTATCCCCCCCCCGCCTCAAATTGCATTTACAATCCACTACTTTTTATGGTTGGTGTTCCTTAGTCCAGACGGTTCCTTCTGTACTGTGTTTAAGAACTCTGAGGTTTCAAGGAACAGACTTAAGAAAATACGTAGATCATTTAAGATTAGGTTATACAAATCCCAAGAATGGGGAACCTTTGAAATGGGGAACCTATGAAACCTTCATAATGAAGAATCACAATGGAGATTTTACAAGCAGACGTGTTGTTTTCTTGGGAGTTGGCAGCATTGGGAGAATTTTAAGATTTGAGAAATGAGGTTGTGAAATCGTAATAGCCAAACCTATGAGGGTGTTAAATGGTGAATTCAGGATAGAAGAGAAGTCCAAGTAGGCCTTCAGGAGTTCAGGAAGTAGGAAGTGTCTTCCCCTCAGAGAGAAAATCCAGGGAAGGGGCTGAGGAACCGTAGGGACTAATGTAAGGACAGGCTTTCCTTAAGCTGTGTTCACATCTTCCTCGGTAAGCAACATAAATAGCGGGTTTTTCCTGCCTATCCAACACATGCTTCTTTTCTTCTTCAGGTGACCTTTCTAAAGGTCACCTCGTCAGAGAGGGGATACTAATCTGAAATAAAGAGGAGCTTTCCTTCTCCCTCACATCAGCCTGCTTGATTTCCACCACAGTGCTTGTTACTCAACACTTTCTCAGTATTTTCTTGCATACGTGTTCTCTTTCCTCCTTGCCCAACAACCTGCCTCCTGTCAGTGGATATAAGTTTAATACGTGCAGAGGTCATGTCCATTGTGGTCATTACTCTGTCTTGTCTCCAGCATGGCATCTGTACTCCGAGGACGGTGTCTCTGGCTAGAGTGTCCACCTGCCTGAGAGCAAGAATTCTACCATATCTGTGTAGTCCTATGATTGTATAGTGCCTGTTAGGTGGAATTAATTAGGCTAATATTACTGAGAAAAAATGAACTGTGAATGAGAAAATCAGATAATTTTACAAAGACGTTGAGTTTCTTTTTTTCCCTTTCAATAAAAAGCAGCACCAGGCTTAGTGAGAGCTGGGCCAAGCGTAAAACGTGGGGTAAAACTCGGTAAGACTTTGATGCCAGAGGCTGTCCCAGGGTTGTTTACTTCTGTTACATGCAGAAGTCACGAGGTGATTATTTTAGGAAATGGGATTCTTGAATAGCTCTTTATATATTTGGTTAAATAATAAAAGCCGTAAAGGGGAAACTGTGTCTCTGATGGCCAGCTTTTTGATGCAGTAATACATACTGAAATGAAGCTATTTTCTGCCAAATATTGAGAGGTTTCTTCGTTGCTTTTCTAGAGGATCCTTTTCCACGTAGCTCACGTCGCTTTTCTGGATGCATCTTCTGAAGTATGGTATTCCGAAAGATAGTGTGCCCAAGGTTTAACTTTAATATTTTGCCCAAGGTTTAACTTTCTCATCCTTGAGAAAGAAATCTGAAGCTCTTGCCATTTGAATAATTCTCAGTGAAGGAATTAAGTTTGTCCTCGGTTGAACTTTCTCTGAAAATCTACTTTTGCTATTTCCTATCACATTCGCCTGGAAATACATTTCCCCTCGGCCAGTTTTTGAAGCATTGTTGTATACTGAGTCATCGTGAGGCAACTTGGGGCAAGTAAGCAGAAGTGCCGTCGATTTTAGTGAAAGGTGAAGCTTGAATATTTGTATTTAGTATTTCCTAACAATTCATAATGTTGTCTAGTTTGGGGCCACGTTTGTATTTTGTTGGCTCATTTGTTATGACCTGCCTTGAAGAAATGATTATGAAGGCGGTCTTGTTTTAGCATCATGGTTTTGTTCTCCCAAGGTGAAATGGATTGACCTCACCTCCGCTAGATGGGATTCACTAACAAGTGTAATCTGTAACTGCTCTGAAAGCTAAAAATGTGCATATGTTAAAAAAAAAAATCCTCCCCCTTTTTACCCTCTGGAGAGAGAGGCTAGGAATATTCTCAGTCTGTAAGTAAAGATTCCAAGTTACTCACAAAGGAAGTCATGTTTATGTTTATCATTAAGGGTTTTTCAACATGGCCAATTTGGAATCTCGAACTCTTTTTCAAAATCTAGGACTTTCCTCTAACATGTCAAAATTAATGATCCCTCTTTTATATATGTAATCCATTTTTTGTCCCGCTGGGCTTTCTGAGTGTGTACAGTATGAGGTTCTCTATACAAGTATAAACTTTATCCATATTATCTGTTTTTTCTTCCTCATTTTCTGTGTTTCTGCTTATAGTGACTGCTCCATTTTGCTGTTTAACTTTCCTAATGCCCTCGCTCATACTTGGCTTGCCGTCCAGCCTTTCTTCTCAACTGCCAAGCTTGCTCCATCTATTCCTTTGAAGTTCATACTAAAGTTAATGTCCATTGACTCAACTCCATTTCAGAAATGATGAGCTGGGTTCAGAGATGAGAGGTGTCCGGAGACACAGCTGTAGCTTTGGGGAAGCATAGAATGAAACAGGGGTGAGAATGGAGCTTGATAGGAGTATATGTAAGTAGGGTTTGCTAATAGGATCAGTGAGAAGAGAGTTTGCAGCCAGAAGAGGGAAATGACATTTGTGTTTTGGAGTATTGGCAGAAGGTTCTTCAGAGGAGATGGTGTCTGAGTTGGTCCTTGAGAGGTGAACCCTGAGGAAGTGGACAAGTGTTCCATGTCTGTCCGGTTAGCTAACGGTATCTAGCTTGTTTCATAAAACGTAGTGGAAGTTAATTGGACAGTTGTTCTCTTGCGTGGCCACGGTTCTTTATTGCATATAAAGCAATTAGGTTTTTAGAGTTGAATTTTTGAATTATAAACAACCACCGCCACCACAAGGTAAAAACCTTAACAATGGAACTCAAAAGTTGCCTGATGTTACCTTTAATCCCTTTTCAGGGAAATGAGGAAATGACCCAAAAGGGGGCAATATTTTTTGTTGTTTAGAAATACCTGTTTTGAAATGGGCTGAATAGAAACAATGGCGGGATCTTTTTGTGTGTGTTCCCGTGTGTGTGTGTGTGTGTGTGTGTGTGTGTGTGTGTGTGTGTGTGTATGCTTATAGAAACAAAAACAAGACTCAACACTTGATTTCAAAATGTCCTTTTCAAAATGTCACAAGTGTAAAGTGTCAAGGCTTGGCCATGTTCAGTGGCGGTGAGGTGCTCAGACTGCTAGACGCTAGCCATGAACTTCTAAATTCTCGCACAGGACAGTTCAGGGCAGAGACACCTGCCAGGCAGCACCCTGGTTTACTGTTCTTGGAGGCTCTGAAATGGCAGAACTAGAGCAGGGAGGGAAGGAATCCAAAATGCTCAAACCAGAAGGGACATTTGGCACAAAGCATTGGTAATGACCAGTCTATATATAGAGTTTGGTGGGTTTCCTTCCTGAAGGGCTCAGCACAGTAAATAAAGTAAAACCAATAATTATCAATGGCCAACTGAGCCATGTCCTTAACGAAAGTATTCACATGGGCATAAATCATAGGGTCTAAGCCAACAGACTGGAGAGGAATCTATCAGCTGTTTTCCTAAGGATTAGGGAAAAAAAACTGTTGCCTAGTGATAGTTTTTAAAGCTTTAATTGAGGATCTGATGGATTTGTAAGAGCATCTTCTTTTCTTTCTTTTTCTTTTTCAGTGCCAAAAACATGGGATCTTTTAAATAATTAATTAAACATATTTATTGAGTATGTATATGTATATGAACTTTATAATATAAGCACAAATCTATTCATGTAACAAACATTTATTTCCATGTACCAAGCACAGGTCTTTTGAAGCCGTTTTCCCCTAAATGAAGCATATTAAAAATCTTAGGTAGTGAGTAAGATTTTGACTTAATTCTAGGCTAACCAAAACCTTTTTTCCCCTTCATGTGTTTGTCTTCCTTGTGTAGATTTTTTGCTCAGCTTAGTTGATGGTCAGTGTATAGAGTCAGTCGTACTACATATGTATATGGGTAGTGTGCCTATTTTTGAGGAGCTGTTTTAGGAAAAAAACCCAATTGCTCATTATTTACATGCATTTTGGGCTGTTCCTCTTCTGCATGAGTGTTGTATGTTGGTAGATGATGGTACATGTGATTACTTGGACAGAGAACATTTTCTTTGGTTCTTTTGTTTTTTAAATATTTTAAAATGTTTATTTAATTTTGAGAGAGAGCATGAGCAGGGGAGGGAGGGAGGGAGAGAGAGAGAGAGAGAGAGAGAGAGACACGGAGGGAGACAGAGAATCCCAAGCAGGCTCTGCTGTCACTGCAGAGCTTGACATGGGGCTTGAACTCACGAACCATGAGATCATGACTGAGCCAAAAGCAAGAGTCGGCCACTTAACCAACTGAGCCACCCAGGCACCCCTGGACAGAGAACAGTTTGAAAATGTCTCCTAATTAGAGCCTTGGACTACATGAGCAGGGAAGTGTGGAAGGAGATCAGAGACATGCTATTTATGGCGATACAATGTTAGTTTCAAAATGACGATGAATATCTTCTGGCTCGATTTGTTAACTTAGTCTCTTGAAATTTGGTACTATCAGAATTAGAACCAGTTCCATGTTGAGCCCTCAGCTTTCAAGAGAAGACTCTTCTGTGGCAACACAGAGCATTCAACAAACATTCGTTGAACACCCTTTACTTGGCTCACTGTTAGTGCCCAGAGTTACATATACGAGTAATAGGTTGTTGACCTCAAGGGGCTCAGTCCAGTGGAGGAGTCTGAGAGGTGAGTGAATGTTATCTGCCAGTCTGATAAGTGCACCCACCTGATATGTGCGACAAGAGAGGCTTGGAAGCGGAACAAGGGAGGCATTCTGAAAGAGCTAACATCTGGGCTGGATTTTGACAGGAATAAGAGCTTCCAGTGATTTCTGCTGAGTTAATTTGCATGGTTTAAAGAATGGATGTTAATCCTCCCATTTTACCGTCACCTGAAAAAAAATTGATGGCTTTCTGAAGCTGAATATCCCCTTTAATAACTTCTGAAACTTGATCTTTTATTACCTAGATCTTAAAATTATCTGATTCTCAAACAATGGAGATGAAGAATGAGTTTCAGGGTTTAGGACACTTATAGCTTATGAAGGTGACATCGTGGCCAGTGATTATGGGACAGGGATTCTTTTTTTTTTTTCCCCAATGTTTGTTTTTGAGAGAGGGAGGGAGAGAGAGAGAGACAGTGCAAGTGGGGGAGGGGCAGACACACACACACACACACACACACACACACACACACTCACACACAATCCAAAGCAGGCTCCAGGCTCCGAGCTGTCAGCACAGAGCCCAACGCGGGGCTGGAACTCATGCTGAAGTTGGACGCTCAACCACTGAGCTACCTCGGCCCCACAGAACAGGGATTCTTAACGAAGAAGTGTTGCTGAGTGAAACACGGTCTCAAAGGTGGTCCTATTAATTTAACAATAATTGCTTTATGTCTAATGCACTACTATCCCTACTGGCTAAAAAATTTCTTAGTTTTGCCTCCTGTTTCTTGTTAAGAAGTAGGTTAGAAACTGATGTTAATGCTTTAGGTTATAAGAGACTTGAATAAATAAATTAACGAACTACTTCCCCTAGTTTGACTTTCTTCTGATTAGAACACTAAGTGTGTATTTGTATTGCTGCTGGTTTTCTCGCATGTTTAGTGTGTATAAAAAGTTTCTATTGTTTGCTTCTAATTAAGAACTCAGGGTGCTCTATACACGTTGTCCATTGTTCTTTATGAAAATATTGCATTTAAAAAAAATTGAGGTATGCGTTGGTAAATAGTTTCTTATAAACCAGACTTTTACAGAATATTAATACATAACAGATCATTTCCTTTAGAGGGTGGGAAAAAAATCTAAAACTTTCAACTGGAAGATGGGCTCACTAACAGCTGTTTCCTATAATAGAAGCAATTTGCATGCAGAATAGAGAAAATGAATTATACAAAAGGGTGTATAGAGGAGCAGCTATAACTTCTCTGACATGTGCGGCAGCCCACAGAATAAACTTCCTTCAAATGACATTGGCATGATTAATCCCAAGCAACCTGGACACTGAAAGTGCTGTTCTGAAAAGACTGCTTTGCCGTCTGGAAATGTCATGGGTGTAATACGAGACTTCTCCTTGGCGTCGGGGGTGTGCTCAGTGCTTTTGGTGACATACCCTCTCCCGAGGGTTCAGGATATTTGAATATTCATGACAGGTTGGCAGGTGGTTAGTAGATGCAGGACTGAAGCTACTCTGAGTTGTTGTGCATTTGCATTTTTTTTTTTTTTTTTATAATCAGAGAAACTTGTAAGGTCAGGTGAGAGTCCTCACTCCTGATTTACTTCTGATGTCAGTTTGGGGAAATGTTCCTGAGGTGGGCTAAAGGAGACTTCCAAGTGTTCCAGTCCTATCTTCAGTGTACATCTTCATAACCATATTTGTGCTTGGGGGAGGGTCTAACCAACTTTTATGTACATTATCATCATCGCCTAGAAGAAAAACGCCTTACACGTACGTTCCTACCCATGCTTACGGATAGGTAGATGGTCTTCTCTCTTTTAAAGGGAAAGGAAATGGAAACTGTCTAGAGAATTCTTAGTCCGGGTGCCATGGAGTTGCATCTTCTAAATCTAGGGGTCTCTCCTTGCTGCTTTCTTTCTGTTTTCATCTGAAAAGTTTCCATGCCAGTTGGCTATCTCATGGAGTAGATCACCTGCCTCACTCCAGTAACTTTTTGAGAACTTACACGTGCCAGGATCTGTGCCGTGTCTTTTATGTACATCATCCTGTTTAATCCTCCCAGTGTTTGGAAGAAAACCCAAGGTTCAGAGAAGTGGAGTAACTTTCTAGAGGCAGCCTGGTCAGTCTGAGTTGGATCCCAGATTGGCACCCAGGTGTGCCTATGCCCTTGACACTTGGCACTCTCTGTTCCTGGGGTAAAGGTTTCTGTCTTTGAGGACTGGAAGGAAATTACACATGATGTTCCAGAATACACTGTAGTACAACTCTGTGGGGTGTCCAACCTGTGATTCCAGCAATTAATGCTTTGGGAGGGTAAGAGGAGAAGAGAGGATAATACTTTGTGGTCTGGAAAGGTCACAGAATTTGTGATGACATTTGGATTTGAACTAAGAGAGGATCCTAATAGTGGTATCAAGGTGTGAGGGAAGGGATGAAAGGAGGACACGGCACACTTGGGAAATGCTGGGCATATTTGCGGGGAATTGAAGGAAGCACAGTAGGATGGACGAGTGACAAAAGAGGAAGGCTGGAAAGGTAGGCTGGGGCCCTGCTGCGGGCGACTTGAGTTACCACACAGAGGACTGTGTCGCCTTGATGTTCGGCATGTCTGTGATTACTTCTTTGTGACACAATCAAATACAGCCTCAACTAGAATACTTTCAGATGGCTTGTGACTGATTTTGATTTGCTGAATTGACATTCTAGTGGTATGAATCCTAGTTACCTTCTTTAGGGTGTCTCTCATTTCCCAAGAGCTTGCCTAAAATAGTCTTGCCTAATTCATTTTTGGGGGAAATCGAAGAGGGTGACATGGTGGACACGAATAACATTGGGAGATTCTGGACTTAGAATTTTCTGAGGAGGGAGGGTATCCTGCCACTTGTTGGCATAGAAATTGGGATGTCTCCAAGAAGTGAGGGGTTTGAGGGTGGAGTGATTTACAGAAGAGATCTGACACAGACAGTACATTTGTCAGGGGACTTTCAAGCTTTAGATCGTAGGAGCTCTCCCCAGTCTCCCTAAAGCTTCAGGGCAGGGTGAGAACACCTGAACTCAAGTCATTAATGATCACGGTTGACTGTGGTAAAATGTCCCCCATCAAGATTTGAACAAATAGCTTACCATATTTGCTTTACCTAGGAAAATTCTTACAGATTCTGAAAAAGAAATAGAGATCAGAAAGGCAGATGGGGACTTGGGAAAGGGCTGTGAAAATTGGGCATGATCTAGACAGGAGAATGGGGTTTTCTTTCTTTCTTTTTCTTTCTTTTAGTTTTGTTTTTTCAGAAGAAAGAAGAATGTCTTTTTGCCTTTTATTCTCCTCTCACCTATTTTTTCTTTTTAATGTTGCAGTGTGCAAAGATCCACCTTACAAAGTAGAAGAATCTGGGTATGCTGGTTTCATTTTGCCAATTGAGGTTTATTTTAAAAACAAGGTATGTAATCTTTACCCATTAATCTTTCAGTAGAAGATCCGCCATTAGCCAAACAATGTTTAAAATAATTTTGATTCATAAATACGCCTATCACTAGATGATTTTAAAATAAAAGTTAAATTTGTCTTCTAGGAATTTTGGCTATTGTCACCCTTAATTATAGAGGAAGTGGCTAAAAAAGATAATTTCAGTTCTCTGAAGCCAGATTATATGAAATTCATTAAACTTTCTTTTTAAGAGAAGAATGATTACCATTTGAAAAAAGATTAATGTATGTTTGTAAAGCAGAAAAGACATTATGTTTTTTCAGTGAAATGCTCTTTTTCTCATTTGCGTATTTCTAGAATTTTAGACACTTGCAAACAAAAATCTCTCATGTATCCTTAGCTGCCACACACACATGACATACGTATACAACTATATCAACTTGATGTGTTATGGATTTAAAAGTATATATGTAGCACAATACAGACTGTATAAAATTGGATAAGTTGCTCAACCTCTGTAGGCTTCACTTTCCTTAATTATAAAAGGGATAGGATAAGAGTATCTATCTCATAAGGATTAGATACCATATGTGTGCACAGAACATTTAGAATAATGCTTCAGTATATACATAAGCACCTAGTAAATGCTAATGATTACCTTTCTCAGTAACCCCACTGAAATATTCACATGGTTTTTTTTTTTTTTTAATCAAAATCAGAATTTGTTGAGATGTATTTATGTCCACTTATGTGATATGGCTTTACATTGATGTATTGATTGTTTTTTCCCCTCATTTCTAGTTGGATTTCCTTTAAAAAGCTTTTAGCTTTCTTTTGTTTTATTTAAAAAATTGAGACATAATTTATATACCATAAAATTAATTTTCAAAAAGTATGCACTCATTGGTTTTAGTGGGTTGTGCAATCATCACCACTATCAAATTCTATGACTTTCTTAGTATTTTCATCACCCCCTGAAGAAATTCTGTACTCACTGGCACTCATTCCTCATCCCCTTCACCCCCATCCCCTGGCCATGATTAATCTACTTCCTTTTTCTATATAATTTCCTATTCTGGCAGCTTATATAAATGGAATAGTACAATATATGACCTTTTGTGCCTGGCTTCTTTCACTTAGTATATCTTCAGGGTTTATCCAAGCTATAGGATGTATCAATAATTATTATTTTTTTAATAACTGAATAATATCCCATTGTAGAAGTATACCACATTTTGTTTATTAATTTGTAATTTGATGGACGTTTGACTTACTTCCACCTTCGGCTACTGCAAATAATGCTGCTGTGAATGAATATTCATATACAGATTTTTGTGTGGACATGTGTTTTCAAATCTCCTGGTATATATCTAGATGGAGTGGGTGGGTCATATGGTAACTCTTGGTTTAACTTTTTGAAGAACTTCCAACTGTTTTCCAAAATGACCATACTATTCTACATTCCCACCAGCAACGGTGGGAAGGTTTGTTTCTCTGCATCCTGGAAAACACTTGTCATTTTCCATTTTAATTTTTTTAAACATTTATTTATTATCGAGAGACAGAGAGACACAGAGAGTGATCAGGGGAGGGCCAGAGAGAGGGGGAGACACAGAATCCGAAGCAGGCTCCAGTCTCTGAGCTGTCAGCACAGAGCGCGACGCAGGCTTGAACCCACAAACCACAAGATCATGACCTGAGCCGAAGTCGGAGGCTTAACTGAGCCACCCAGGTGCCCCTATCATTTTCCATTTTAAAAATTATAGTTATTATGGTGCATGGGAAGCAGTTCTGATGTGCACTTGCCTGATGAGTTACAATTTTTGAGCATCTTTTCATATGCTTATTGTCCATTTGTTTATTTGCTTTGGAGAAATGACCATTTAAATCTTTTGCTCATTTTAAATTTTTAAATTTTAAAAATTTATTAATTTTTTAGAGAGAGAAAGTATGACTGAGCGTTGAGGAAGGGCAGGGGGACAGAGGGAGAGGGATAGGGATAGGGAGGGAGGGAGGGAAGGAGGGAGGGAGAGAGAGATAGAGAATGAAAATCTTAAGCAGGCTCCATGCCCAGTGTGGAGATCAATGCAGGGCTTGATGTCATGACTGTGAGATCATGTCCTGAGCCAAAATCAAGAGTCTGATGCTTAACCTAGTGAGATACCCAGGTGTCCCCCATTTTTAAATGTATTCATTTTCTATTTAAGTGGTTGTGGTGTTTTTTTCCTTTTTTTTTTTTTGAGTTTATTTATTTTGAGGGACAGCACGTGTGGCAGAGGGGCAAAGAGAGAGAGGGAGAGAGGGAGAGAGAGAATCCCAATCAGGCTCCACACTGTCAGTGTAGAGCCCAATGCAGGGCTTGAACTCACAAACCATGAGATCACCACCTGAGCTGAAATTAAGAGTTGGCCGCTAACTGAGCCACCCAGGTGCCCCTAAGGTGGTTGTGTTTATGGGAAGGAATCCAGAGGCTGTCTCTTCACCCATCCCCATTTTTAATACTCTAGAAACTTAATGAATAAAGATCATGCACTGCTTTTCTTCCCTCTTGTCACACTGTTCACATCCAGTGTTTTATTTCATCTAGGCATTGGGCTGTCCACAGGAAGAGTCTAGGCTTTTAAGCCAGAAAAGACATTGTTCCAAAGAAGCTAGGGGATAGGCTCTTATCGTCTCTTGGGAGGATCATACTGGGTATAGCATTCTATTCTCATCACCTTAAGTCAATTTAACATTGCACTGACTTCAATTTGGAAACAGTGCTGCAGTGAAGTATCTTCATCTTCTCTCTCTCTTTTTTTTTTAACCTTTTCTGGTCATTTTTACAGGCTGTCAGTTCAACAAAAAATATATTTTCTGAATTGTCCGATTTCTTTATTTGCAGAAATAACTGGAATCTCCTTACACACCACATTTTAAGAGGGCAAAAGAAAGATGAAGAGGCAGCATGTATTGTATGTGTGTGAGCACACATCACATAAATGTGTGTACACACACACACACACACACAAGTTCAGTCTTCTCGGCACTTTGGGTAGTCGTTCTTATTATGGCGGAAAGACCTCTTGTTTACTTGTTTTGTGAAGAATTTTAGTTGATTAAAAAGTGACGGAAGAAAGAGGCACATGGAGATGGAAAGCAGTAATTCCTGTGGAGCCATTAAGAAATAGACACTTGGGCTGAACACTACTGAAGTAGATTTTTTGTTTAGCATCCACGTTAGCTGATTTCTATTTTCTAGTTTGAGATTTTCGTTAAGATTTTGTATTTATTAATGATTGCTATTTTCATAGGTGCACAATGAGACATGTAGATTTCAGTGTTTGTAATATGAAAAAGTGGGATACACCTAATTGGTCCTGTGTAGAGATGTAGATCAATAAATGGTGGGTTAATAATACATGAAATCCTAGGGGCACCTGAGTGGCTCAGGCGGTTTAAGCATCTGACTTCGGCTCAGGTCATGATCTTGCAGTTCGTGAGTTTGAGCCCCGCACTGGGCTCTGTGCTGACAGCTCAGAGACCGTTTCAGATCCTCTGTCTCCCTCTCTCTCTCTGCCCCTCCCCAACTCGTTCTCTCTCTGTCTCTCAAAAATAAATAAACATTAAAAAAAATACATGGAATGCTATATAGCAGTTGATTTAGCAACATGGATAAGCAAAAACAAAAATGATGACAACTTAAAAGTCACAGAATTCTATGTATGTGGTTATGATATCATTCATGTATATTTTTATAAGCCACTGAAGCTGAGAATAAATGATGTTCTAGAAATACACATACATA
This sequence comes from Acinonyx jubatus, assembly GCF_027475565.1. Taxonomy (NCBI): domain Eukaryota; kingdom Metazoa; phylum Chordata; class Mammalia; order Carnivora; family Felidae; genus Acinonyx; species Acinonyx jubatus. Next base: position 48,739,617 of record NC_069391.1, read on the forward strand.
GTATAAGAGTGTGAATTGAAATGATACCACAGGAACTAAATAGCATTGGTTATTGGGGAAGAGGGATAGAGCAGCTTATATTTATAAAATTTTATTTCTTTGAAGAAAAAGGTAGACACAGTAAAAGTGTTAACATCTGTTTAATCTCAGCGGAAGGTTCCTGGGTGTAGTATTTAATGTTCTTTTCTGTATGCTATTAAGTTTTTAATTAAAAAAAGAAATTATTGCTTTGTCCTCTCTTTTCATTGATCTTGCAGTTTTTTACAAACCAAAGGTTTGCTGTATTCTCCGAGCTGGATATATTTCTCGTTCCTCTTCCCTCTGAAATGATCTGTGGGTAAAAATGTAGTAAGTCCAGCCTCTTGCCCCAGAATAGACATTCTATGTCTTCTGAGTTTTTATCATTTTATTCAGCCCTGGAGTTTATTCGACTTTGTCTTAAGAATGAACACTCATTACAATAATGGTTTATGAAAAGTATTGTTCAGCTTTCAGAGGAGGTAAGAGCAAGCTCCAAGTGATCTTGGGAGAGTCCTACTGCTGCAGATTGAGGATGAGATCATCCTGTCCTCCATTCTGTCTTCATCATTTGCTTTCCCTGCTTCCAATAAGCCTCTTTTCATTTCTGCTCTACATTTAGTTGTGAAATCAGAGTCATTACCCCAAAAGGGGGTGGGGGTGAAGTGTCTGTCACTACTTCTTTTGGGTTCATGTATGTGTATTCTGTCTTAGTTTGTGTTCAACAAAATAAGCTTATCTGTGAGAATTACGAGTGTTGCAGAAACTTGAAACCAATAGGCACACTGATAAAACATAATTGACTCTAGCATTTTAGGATGAAAGGACTCCCTGCTTCTCTCTTTCATTCCGTCCTCAGAGAAGGTACCTGAGGAAATGTCAAGGACGGAGGCAGAACAAGAGGGACAGTCTGATCTTGCCAAAACCAGATTTCCACCTCTTAGAGGAAGTGTAGTAGCTTTATGTGTAGAATAAATGCATGCTTTCTTGTTTGAAATGTGAGAAGACTCTTTCCTGAGGAGCATAGATGGACATAATAATGAAGTCTGCCCTCTAAGAAAGAGATCCGTTGGCTAGAGCACAAGTTTGTGAGTACTTTCTCCTTCCTCAAGAGAAAAAAGAAAAATCTTTAAAAGAAAATTGCACTCAGGATTCATAGAAAGGTAGTCACTTTCTGTGGTCATTACCCTTAGTTTTATTGAAAAGTGATTTTTCTTTCTTTCTTTCTTTTTTTTTGGTATAAAAGTGTTGTGGACTATGAAGTGATACTGAAAAGTATGTAGAAGCATACTCTTTGAGTCCTTTTAATCATTGTTAACTATTTGGTGTTGTCTTTCCTGATTCCCCCCCACCCCCACCCCCATAAAGATGCACAGATAAAATCTATGTCAAGTAGAGATAGGCAGGGGCATAATATATCATACTTTAATATTTTCTGTGACTTACCTTTAATCTACTTGGCACTATGCCTTAATCTGTATTAAAAAATTTTTTTTAAATATTCATTTATTTTTGAAGAAGAGAGACAGAGCATGAGTGGGGGGAGGGGCAGAGAGACAGAGGGAGACACAGAATCTGAAGCAGGCTCCAGGCCCCGAGCTGTCAGCACAGAGTCCCACGCGGGGCTTGAACCCACGAGCCGTGAGACCATGATTTGAGCCGAAGTCGGACGCCTAACCGACTGAGCCACCCAGGTGCCCCTAAATCTGTATTTTTAAATATCTGAATGGTATTCAATGATATGATATACTCACTCAAAGATTATTTCAGTTTTTTTTTGGCCATTACAAACAGTGCTACTATGAACATTTTATAATATATGTATCTTTGTGCACATATTTGGATATTTCTGTGGGAAGAGATTCTTAGAAGTAGAATTACTGGGTTAGCATGTTGATAGCTGTTGCCAAATTGTCTTCCCAGAAGGCTTTACAAATTTACAGTCCCAATTATAAGGCAGAAAACAGGCCTTCTTATGTTTTTAATTAAATTCTAAGGTTGTGTTGACTGTTTTACAATGGAGAGGAAAGGCAGGTAAGTAGAAAAATGACCATAATTGTATGTGATAATTACATTAATAAAGGAATGCTATAAGAGGGATATCTAATACAGATTGGATTGGAAGTATTAGGAAGGCTTTCCAGTGGATTTCATGCTTTATCTGGGTTTTGAATAATGAGCGCATTAATAAGCAAGCGAGGGAAAACTGTATAAGCGTGGGGAGCACTAGATGTGAAAGGCAAAACGAATGAGGTAATGTAGAGTACTGGGAACCACAAGTGCTCTGAAATTATGGAAACACAGGGTGTCATAAGAGAACAAAGGAAATGCAGGAAAGGTATTAGAGGACTGAGATGGTTATTCCAAGGAAGAGGGATTTTATCCTGTGGGAGATGATGAGTCATTAAAGGCATTTATATCAATGAAAAGATGTAATCTAATTTTTGTATTGGGAAGATCACTGTCTTGCCACTGTAGGAGGTAAAATGGGGTGAGTTGAAAAACAAGGAGGTGAGCCGGTGAGGAATGATGAAGGTCTAACTAAGGCAAGGGTATGGGAACTGGACAAAAGGGTTGGATTTGAGAGTTCCTAAGGGAGAATATGGAGTAGAACTTGGGGACTATTTGAGTGTGCTGAGCAAGGGAGAAGGAAGAGCTGGGGACGGTTTTTCTGTATTTTAACTTTGGCAAGAGATGAGGATTTCTGTTTGCCAAAATATAGAGTATGGGAGAAAGGACAGATGAATAGAACTCCAGTTTAAGACAAACCGTGACTTTGAAGTTGCTGTGGGTCAACTTGGTGGAGATGTGGGCAGATGTGGTGTGGAGCCCCTGTAAATGGCAGTCAAGTGGGAACTGGGCTGGAGGTACAGATAGGGGAGTCATTGTCATAGAGGTAGAAGTGACACCCTGTGAATGGGCATCGGCTCCTTGGGGACTTTGCCCAAAGTTAAAGGATGTTTAAGGGTCAGTGAAGAAAGCAGGGAGGCCGGTGAACAAGACTGAGAAGGAATGCCAGTAAGCGTGAAGAAAACCAGGAGGGAGGGGTATTCTGATGAAAGAGGAAAGGAGCAGGTTTCATGCCGCTTGGAGGTAGAAGAGAAGAGGCAGAGGCGCCTGGGCAGCTCAGTCAGTTAAGCATCTGACTCTTGATTTCAGCTCAGGTCACGATCTCACAGTTGGGAGATCGAGCCCCGCATCAGGCTTCATGCTGAGTGTGGATCCTATTTGGGATTCTCTCTCCCTCTCTCTGCCCTTCCTCTATCTCTCTGTCTGTCTGTCTCAACTAAATCAATAAACATTAAAACAAAAGAAGTGTAGAGATAGTGAGTGAATGAGTGGAGACTGATTTGGAGAAGTTTGGATGAGGAGGTAGAAACCATAAATTTGTAGCAGGTAATGCCTACATTTTGACAGTTTCAGGAGCTAAGACTTTCGAGTTAAAAGAACCAGTTTCACATCACTTTGTTTCATCACATTACATATATAAAAAGTCCTTTCTTTTTAAATTTTTTAATGCTTGCTTATTTTTGAGAGAGAGACTGAACATAAGTGGGGGAAGGGCAGAAAGCGAGGGAGACACAGAATCCAAAGCAGGCTCCAGGCTGAGCTGTCAGCACAGAGTCCAACATGGGGCTTGAACTCACAAACTGCGAGATCATGATCTGAGCTGATTTAGAGGCTTAACCCACTGAGCCACCCAGATGTTCCAGAAGTTTGTTTTTTTAAAAAATTTTTTTTTTTAACGCTTATTTATTTTTGAGACAGAGAGAGACAGAGCATGAACGGGGGAGGGTCAGAGAGAGAGGGAGCCACAGAATCTGAAATGGGCTCCAGGCTCTGAGCCATCAGCACAGAGCCTGACGTGGGGCTTGAACTCACGAACCGCAAGATCACGACCTGAGCCGAAGTCGGCTGCTGAACCGACTGAGCCACCCAGGCGCCCCAGAAGTTTTTTTTTTTTTTTTTAAAGAAAAACATTGCTTTATTTGACTATGTAAAATTTCAATATGTCACATACTAAAAAATATAAATAAATATATATATATATATATAAAGCAAGACAGTTTGTAAAAGTGTTAAAATGGAGGTACCATATGACCCAGAAATTCTCCCCATAGGTGTATATTCAAGAGAAATGAAAACACACGTCTAGATAAAAACTTGTACACAAATGTTAATACCAGCATTGTTTATGGTAGCTAAAAAATATAAAAAATACACATATCAATCCACCAATGAGTGGATGAAAGAAACTGGTATACCCATTCACTGGAATATTATTCAGCCATAAAGAGGAACTAAATAACTGACGCATTACACCATGTATGAACCCTAAAAACATCACGTCACGTTAAAGAAGACTGTCATAAAAGATGACATGCTGTGTGTGTATTTTTTGTGTTTGTATGAAATGCCAGCTCCACAGAATAGGCAATTCTAGAGAAGCAGAAATAGATTATTAGTGGTATAAGGGAATGCAGGATTGGGGGGAATTGGAAATGACTACTAATGTGTTTGAGTTTTCTTTCTGGAATGATGAAAATGTTCTGAAATTAGACAATGGTGATGGTTTCAAAATTCTGTGAATACACTAAACACCACTAAGTTGTATACTTTCAAAAAGGGTGGGTTTTATGGTTTGCGAATTACTTCTCACAGCCATTAAAAATAAAATGGCAAGGCTAATGACTAATGAAAACAATTACAACATGTCACAAAGATGGTTAGTATTTGTGACACAAAAGGAGTTTTTATGTAAAGTAATACAACAAATTCTAAGTGCCTTAATTTCCTCATTTGCAAAGCAGGACTCAGAACTGACCTTGAGGAGAGCTATAAGAATTGAATGAGATAACTGTTAATGTTGATGTTAGTTATTGTTACTATCCTCAGTCTTCATTTCACCTGGGATGTTTGAGAATCGGTGTGGAGAGAGGTTTAAATGTTTAGCTAACTAAAGTAATGCCTTGAGTTGAGAGCAGAACTCGGGTATCGTGAAATTCTAATGATTCTGTTCTCTTGGAGATGATGCTTATTTTGTGTTCCTCGTTCATTTCAGGGCTGTCTATGGCATTTCTGCTATGCACAGGTGCTAAATGAGTTGTCGGGGGGTGTGCAGTGACGATTCAACTGTTGTTCCCCCTTTCAAGAATCTTATGATTTCACAGGAAAAAGGGAGATAATAGGATGATCAACCTAAGGTGTGCAGGGGTGAGAGAGAGATACAGAACAGAGGAGAGGCAGTGGGAAGTTGGGAGCGGAGTTTCTAGGAAGGTTTCCCCAAAGTGATACCTGAAAGGAGAAGGACGAGAAGTTGCTTAGGTGACACGAGGGTGGAGGAATGGAGAAGGGCAATGAAGGTAGTCATGTAAAGCAAGGGTGAAACCCAGGATTAGCCTAGAGCATAGTAAATACTGGAACAACCAATAGCCATGTGTTCCTTGACAGTGGTGGGATAAGGAGCCAAGAACCGGGTTCTGAAAGCCCCTACGAGGCCTTCAAGTGAGCTTTTGATTTTTATCCTAATGGCGACTGGAAGGAAGCTTTTGAAATTTTCATCAAGCTGTAAAAATCGCTAGGTTTTTGGCTCCTAAGGGTAATTTTGAGGCCTCAATGAAGGAGGAATTGAAGAGGAATCCATCCGGAAGGAGGAAGACCTACAAGAGAAAGGAGCATATTGTAGTTTGGGCAATGAGTAAGAGTATGGGTTAGAGGGCTTGTTCAAGAAATATTTAGGAGAGAAAATGGCAGTTCAGTTGTTGGTGATGGTGGAGGTGGGTAGAGTGGGAAGGGGAAGAAGTGGCTTCAGGGTTATCTTAGGTTTCTAGGTGGGTGGCTGTGTTGGTGGTGTTATACCACTTGAGATATTGCAAGAAAAGTGGTGAGTTTATTCTCTTAGAAAGCAAGAAAGTGATTCATCAGGTATTTCCATTTTGCTCTGTAGATAATTCCTTGATAATTTTCTTTCGCCAGCACTTTGACACTATAGCTGTTGGGTATCTGTGAAGAATAAAACTTTACTTTTAAAATCTGTAGATATGGGACACCTGAGTGGCTCAGTCAGTTAAGCATCAGACTCTTGATTTCTGCTCAGGTTATGATCTCATGGGTCATGAGTTCAGGCCCCGCGATGGGCTCTGCTCTGATAACACGGAACCTGCTTAAGATTCTCTCTCTCCCTCTCTCTCTCCCTCTCTCCCTTCCTCCCTCTCTCCCTCCCTCCCTCTCTCCCTCTCTCTCTCCCTCTCTCCCTCCCTCTCTCTCTCCCTCCCTCTCTCTCTCCCTCTCTCCCTCCCTCTCTCTCTCCCTCTCTCCCTCCCTCTCTCCCTCTCTCTCTCCCTCTCTCCCTCCCTCTCTCCCTCCCTCTCTCCCTCCCTCCCTCCTTCCCCCTCTTCCTCTCTCTCTCTCCCTCTCCCTCCCTCCCCCTCTTCCTCTCTCCTTCTCCCTCCCTCCCTCCCTCCCCCTCTTCCTCTCTTTCTCTCCCTCTCCCTCCCTCCCTCCTTTTGTCTCTTGCTGTCTCCGTCTTTGTCTTTCAGAAATAAATAAACTTAAAAAAATTTGTATATGAATAACTCTTAATTTTTTTTTAATCTCTAGGAAGAACCTAAGAAAGTCCGCTTTGATTATGACTTATTCCTGCATCTTGAAGGCCATCCACCAGTGAATCACCTCCGCTGTGAAAAGCTAACTTTCAACAACCCCACAGAGGAGTTTAGAAGAAAGTTGCTGAAGGCAGGCGGGGTAAGTGGCACTGTCTTGTGAAAAACCTTTGCATCAAAAAATAGATGCTAGTGTGTTAAGTGTAATAATGTGAGAGTGGTAAAAGAGAGGAAGTACCTTAATGACCTAGCTATGGACTCATGGTTTGGGATAAAGAGGTACGCAAACAATAATCTTTTAACTAGGTATGAATCTGAAATTGCACTGTTGGTTAGAATAGCTTTATAGTCCACACAGTTGAAATCTATTTTAACAAAAAGCCAAAAACAATAAACCCTGCTCAATTAAAAGCACAATGTGTAAACTTTGTTATATCAGTTTATAGAAGCTTTTAGGTAAAGTTGGAAGTCATGTTTAAAATTAAATAGGTTATTATCCAGATTTTCTTGATAAAAATTAATAGAAAAGGTATACTCATTCACATTATATGTTTACGTCGTTTAAATACACCTTTTACTTTGTTTGCATTATATGGTGGTAAAAGGTGGATTTCTTTTTTTTTTTTTTTAAGATAATGATAGCCAAGGTGTGATAAATATTTTGTCAGTGTGATTTGGTTAGGATGGGGAAAGATTTTTTTTTAATTAAAAAAAATTTTTTTTAATGTTTTTATTTTTGAGAGAGAGACAGACAGCCAGCAGGGGAAGGGCAGAGAGAGAGAGGGAGACACAGAATCCAAAGCAGACTCCAGGCTCTGAGCTGTTGATACGGAGCCTGAGGCGGGGCTCGAACTCACGAGCTGTGAGATCATGACCTGAGCCGAAGTTAGATGTTTAACTGACTGAGCCACCCAGGCGCCCCTTTAATTTTTTTTAATGTTTGTTTATTTTTGAGAGAGAGAGAGAGACAGAGACAGTGTGAGCAGGGGAAGGGCAGAGAAAGAGGGAGACACAGAATCTGAAGCAGCCTCCAGGCTCTGAGCTGTCAGCACAGAGCCCGACACAGGCTTGAACTCACGAACCATGAGATCATGACCTGAGCCAAAGTCAGACACTTAACCAACTGAGCCACTCAGGCACCCTAGGATGGAGAAAGATTTTTAAGTGGAGTTTCTTGTAGCACAAACATATGGAATATCTGCAGCTGTCAGCTATACAGGCAAGCTCTGTTTACCAGTGGAAATCTACTCTACTGTGGGTGCCATTGGAATCACCGTCCTCATTTTACTTCAGATGAACTTCCTGTGTCCTCTTATGTGGGCAGTTCAGACCCCATGAAGTGTTGAAACATGTTCCTTTTTTAGAATTTTCTTCACTTCACTTTAGTTTTTCTGGAAGGCGTTTGATAGTTTTGCATCCATGAACTTACCATTATGTGCAAATGTGTGGACCGTCACTGCGCAAAATGCCTCATTTCTACCATAAAGGCTACCCGAGGGCTATGCAGGGAAGAACACAGTTTTTTCCCTTTATTGCAACCCCTTTTTGTGGGCTTATCAACAACCACTTTGAGAAGTTATGGACCTTCTCAGAAGAGAATCACCCATGTATGCACTTGTGTGAACATTTGGGGTTACATGGAACTCCTGAGGTCCATGTTTTGGGAGTCCAGTTTTGCCAAGCTCCTGTCCTTACAGCTGAAATACTAATATGCATTTGAAGCATTGTAAGTACCTTTACACACTTCATTCAGCATTGTACTATGTCAGTAGATTATGGGTTAAATAGGTATTGGGCCAGCTTTAGAAAATGAACCACCACATACAGTATTTTATGGGGAAATATATCTGCATGAAGAAATAGCCTTTGGTAATACAACTCATTTTAAAGTTAGATATTTGTTATACATTTATTAAGGAAGTGATGTTTTTTTAAAAACCTGTTTTATTCTTTTTGTAGTTACCAAGAACACAGTGTTGATGCTATTTACCTGTGGCTATGCCCTTAAAAATGGAACTGGTCCATTCTTGGGTATTTACCCAAAGGAAATGAAAACACTAGTTGGAAAAGATATATGCACCTTTATGTTTATTGCAGCATTATTTACAATAGCTAAGGTATAGAAGCAATCTATGTGTCCTTTGATAGATTAACGGATAAAGAAGATGTGGTATATATGTATAATGGGATATTGCTCAGAAATAAAAAATGAATGAAATCTTGCCATTCATGACAGTGTGGATGGACCTAGAGGGTGGATATTCTTTCAATTTTTTTATTATTATTTTAGGGAGACGGAGAGAGAGAGAGAGAGAGAGAGTGTATGTGTGTGTGTGTAAGCAGGGGAGAGGGAGAGGGAGAGGGAGAGGGAGAGGGAGAGGGAGAGAGAGAGAGAGAGAGAGAGAGAGAGAGAGAGAGAAAATCTTAAGCAGGCTCACACTGAGCCTGATGCAGGGCTTGGTCCAATGACTCTGCTATCGCAACCTGAGCCGAAACCAAGAGTCAGATGCTCAGCTGAGCCACCCAGGTGCCCCTAGAGGGTGGATATTCTGTTAAGTAAAATAAGTCAGAGAAAGACAAATACCATGATTTTACTACTGTGTGGAAACTAAAAACAAGTCAAACAAACAAAGCCGAATAAAACAAACAAAAAAACCAGAAAATAGACTTGTAAATACAGAGAACAAACTGGTGGTTGCCAGAGGGGTGGAGAGGAGAGGGTTGGTGAAAAATGTGAAGGGGATTAAGAGGTACAAACTTCTAGTTATAAAACAAATAAGTCACGAGTATTGAAAGTATAGCACAGGGAATATAGTCAGTAAGATTGTAATAAGTTTGTATGGTGACAGATGGTGGCTACATTTATGGTGAGCATTTCATAATGTGTATAGTTGTCGAATCACTCTGTTGCACACTTGAAACTAATACAATATTGTATGCCAGTGGTACTTCAATCAAAAGAATGAACTGGTTTATTTTAAATCCTGATTCTCATTTCTTTCTATGATGGTGGCATTTTATGCTTCTGATTATTCCTCTCGGCTCTGTAGTTAGGTGGGTAATTGGAGCCTGTAGATTCTGGAACTCAAATATAGCAGGCTTCTGATAAGAGTTGTAGGAAAAAGTAAATATGACACAAGAACTTTTAAAAACCCCACTTAGTCCCAGAGTACTTAAGCGTTGCTTGCGAGCTGGGGAAGAGGTTACAGGTCAGTGATAATGCAGCAGGGTGCAGGCCTGCGTCCTGAGAGGGTCTCCAGTAGATTTCTGTCTCACTCTTGTCAGCCTTTATCACAGAATTATCCTCCTTGACTTCTAACTTTCCTTCTTTGTGTTTCTTTTTAAGTGCTGTTTGAAGCCTACAGATTTTTTCCTATTAAACTTAGAGGGTGTCTTGACACCTCTAAAATAAGTTAAATGTGAAACATTCAGGCACACCAGTTACTTCACATACATTCTTTAAAGGACTGATGCCAGTAAATTTTGTGGTAAAATTAAAATTAAAAAAATTGTTGAAGTAATGGTAATCCCATAGATTTGATTTTAAAAAATCCATTGAATAGGGGAATATTAGTCTTCTATAGAAATGTGAGAATCTATAGACTAATAAACATTTTTTGGCTTACCTAGATTTTTGGCTACTTTGTATTGTTTTTACCTGATGTGTAAACATTTATCATTGTGTTAGTTTATTAATACAGCCGATAATGACGTTACTAACTTATGAGCCATTTTGATTTTATTAGAAGTATATTTTTTAAGGGGCATCTGGGTGCTCACTCGGTTAAGCCTCTGACTTCAGCTCAGGTCATGATCTCAAGGTTCGTGGGTTCGAGCCCCACGTCGGGCTCTGTGCCAACAGTTCAGAGCCTGGAGCTGCTTCGGATTCTGTGTCTCCTTCTCTCTGCTCCTACCCTGCTTGCGCTCTGTCTCTGTCTCTCAAAAATGAATAAATGTGAAAAAAAGGTTTTTAAATAATAATTAAGAAATCTTTTTTTTTTTTTGAGCTTTACTGGAACAATTGACATACATATAACATTGTATAAATTTAAGGTATACATTGTATTGATTTGATACACTTGTATGTTGCAGAATGACTCCCACCATACATCTCCATCACATCACATAATTACCATTTCTTTTTTTGGTGAGAACATTTAAGATCTGCTTTCTTAGCAACTTTGAAATAGTAATTCAGTAGCATTACTTATAATTGCCCTGCTTTCTGCTAGATCCCCAGAACTTACTCATCTTACAACTGGACATTTGTACTGTTTGACCAACATCCCCACCCTTTCCCCCACCCTGCAGCCCCTGGTAGCTACCAATCTAGTCTCTGTTTTTAGGAGCTCAGCTTTTTTAGATTCCACGTATAAGTGATATCGTGTAGTATTTGTCTTTCTCTGACTTTCACTTAGCTTAATGCTTTCATTTCCACCACGTTGTCACAAAGGGCAAGATGTCCTTCTTTCTCGCGGCTGAATAATATTCTGTTATTTTATCCATTCACTTATTTCCAGATCTTGGCTGTTGTAAATAATGCTGCAATGGACACAGAAGTACAGATGTCTTTTCAGTATCCTGTTTCCATTTCCTTTGCACACACACACACACACACACACAATTGGGATTGCCGGATCCTGTGGTAGTTCTAGTTTTAAGTTTTTGAGGAACCTCTGTATTGTTTTTCTATAGTGGCTGCATCAGTGTCCAGTCCCACCAACAGTGCATTCGGGATTCCATGTTCTCCCTATCCTTGCCAATACTTGCCATTTCCTTTCTCTTGGATGATAGCCATCCTGCCAGGTGTGAGGTGATGTCTCGTTGTGATTTTGATTTGCATTTCCCTGATGATGAGTGATGTGGAGCACCTTTTTATGTACCTGCTGGCCACTGTGTGTTTTCTCAGGCAGCACTTTAAATCGGATTGTTTGTAGTTGCTGCTAGATTAAGGTGTATGAATTCTTTATATATTTTGGGTATTAAGCCCTTATATGATTTGCAGATATTTTCCTCATAGGTTACCTTTTCATTTTGTTGCTCATTTCCTTTGCTGTGCAGAAGCTTGTCAATTTGATATGGTGCCACTTGTTTATTTATGCTTTTGTTGCCTTTGTTTTGATGTCTGTTAGATATCTTGGTCATGACTGTGTCTCTTTAGATAAACTTTTTTTTTTTTTGTTTTGCCTGGGTTTTAAGGTCAGGAGGGAGTGCTGTGTTTCTTAAACATTACCTGGGGTCACCTGGATGGCTCAGTCATTTGAGTGTCTGACTCTTGATTTCTGCTCAGGTCATTATCCCAGGGTCATGGGATTGAGCCCCACGCTGGGCTCTGTGTGTTGAGTATGGAGCCTGCTTGGGATTCTCTCTCTCTCTCTCTCTCTCTCTCTCTCTCTGTTTCTCTCTCTGTATCTCTCCCTCCCTCCCCCTTGGCCCCTGCCCTGCTCATGTGCTCTCTCTCTCTCTTAAATTAAAAAAAAGAAGGGGCGCCTGGGTGGCTCAGTCGGTTGAGCGTCTGACTTCGGCTCAGGTCATGATCTTGCAGTTTGTAAGTTCGAGCCCTGCGTCAGGCTCTGTGCTGACAGCTCGGAGCCTGGATCCTGCTTCAGATTCTGTCTCTCTCTCTGTCTCTCTCTCTCTCTCTGCCCCTCCCCCACTCATGCTCTGTCTCTCTCTGTCAAAAATAAATAAACCTTAAAAAAATTTTTAAAAAAAGAAAAAAAGAAATTTACTTGTATGACATAGATGTATATCTTTAAAGGAAAAACTTAATCCTGTATTCCTGTGTACTGTGTGAAATGATTACAGCTTAAGGCATGAGTGGAATAAGCTTACTGTTTTGGCTATGGTTCTTTCTCCTTTTTCTTTTAAACCAAAAGTACACAGCACCATTAAAAGTTGAACTTGGCTTTTCAAGAGATCAGAAAGGTTATTTTTAGAGGCGGTAGCATCTTGGAAAAATGCTTCTAACTTTTAGAAGAAAACGATTCCAAAAATTTGGCTTTTTCTAGAAGAATCTTAAAAAATTGCAGATTTTTTTCTACTTCAAAAAGTATAAATCAATAACTACAGGACAACCTTTTTTTTTTTTTTGTACTGTTACAACTTGTTTCTAACTAGTTTGCAAAAAAAAAAAAAAAATGTACCCTGTGTTCTTCTGTTGAGTAAGTCCCTAATATTAAGGATATTCTTACTTAAAAAAAAAAAGAAGGAAACACTTCTGTGGAAAGGACATATTTGTAATTAAGCATTATGTTGTGAAAATACAGGAATACAGAGCTGTTTCAGCTACAAGACGCTAAAGGTAGTTTCCTCTAAAAAGAGCTTGCTAGGGAAATTGTAGATTTTGTTTAGGACCTAGCCCCTGTCAGGCTTTAAGTAAGAAGAAGAAGGTAGGGGCCAGGAGAGCTTCTGAGAGGAGATTGCCTTTGTTTTGAGATCTTATGTTATATTTTGGTTGGTGGGAGAGGTAGAGGACAGTGAGCAATACACTTTGGAGGGTAAGACTTGATGTAATAATCCATTTGTCCTTGAATTTTGAAGCAAGAAGACCAAATGTGCCCTGTAGAGAAGCATCCCTGAATTCCAGTGAGATGTTTCTGCTTGTTTTTTTTTTTTTTTTTTTATAAATGAACAGATGAATCCTTCTTTAGTGATTTTCAAAATGCTCATTAGGATGTCAGAATTTTTTTTTTTTAATTTATGATCATAATAGATTATTTGTTTCTTTATTGATCACTTTCTTAGTAGCTAGAGTTCAGTCCTACCGTGCTGAAGGGTTTGATATCCATTACTTTTCGACTGAAAGTGGATGAGGTTTTCTTCTGGGTGTGCGCTAAGTAATGATAGTGTATTGTCATATAAGCTGAAAGTCCTTGTTCCACTAACTCACTTCCCTGGCTTTCATGTTGGGAGGGAGTGTGATATAGTTGGAAAATCTTTGAAATCAGGCAGATTTTAAGTAGAGACCTCATTTTTGTCGTCTTCTAGCTGAAGAAAGTTATTACATCTCTCAGAATCTCAGTTTATCCATAAGAGACTCTTACATATGGAGAACAAACAGAGGGTTGCTGGAGGGGTTGTGGGAGGGGGAATGGGCTAAACGGGTAAGGGGCATTAAGGAATCTACTCCTGCAATCATTGTTGCACTATATGCTAACGTGGATGTAAATTGAAAAAATAAATTTAAAAAAATCCACAGAAAATCATGGTAAACTCGAATGATATGTTGTGTTGTACTGAGAGATAACTATGATTCCTTTAATCTAGATCTTAAAGGTATGTCCTAAACCTCACAATATATAATTATTTTTCTATGGTAAAAAAAAATTTTTTTTCAGTTTATCATCTGTGAAATGGGTGAGACTGTATTTTCCTTACTGGGAATGTCCAACCATGGTGTGTGGCACATAGTAGATATTCAGCCCCTTGTTTTTTTTGTTTGTTTCTTGTTTTTTTTTGTTTTTTTCCTTTGTTGGTTTAGAAAATCAACAGATCTTGGGGCGCCTGGGTGGCTCAGTTGGTTAAGTGTCCAACTCTTGGTTTTGGCTCAGGTCATGATCTTGTAGCTCACGAGTTTGAGCCCCACATAGGGCTCTGAGCTGAAGTGTGGAGCCTGCTTAGGATTGTCTTTCTCTCTCTCCCTCTCCTCTCTCTCTGTCTCAGATTAGTCTCCCTCTCTCTCTTTCTCTCTCTTCCCTCCTCTCCCTCTCCCAAAATAAATTAACTTAAAAAAAAGAAAGTCGACAGATCTTTAACCATGTGTATTTCAAGCACTTAAGGGTACAGTGGAAAAGGTTTGTTATAAAGTGTAAGCTGCTCTTATAGGCATCTTGACCACCGGTTAGTGTGTCTGGCACATTGATGGGCCTGTGTTGGATTTAAAGAATTTTAGCCCACAGGATCTTTCTTCAAGGAGTTGAATTCTGGCAGTTTGTATTTTGCTTGTATCAAATGAAACAAAGATCTGTTTAGAAGATCATTTTTTAACATTTTTTAATTTTTTAGAGACAGAGCATGAGCAGGGGAGGGGCAGAGAGCGAGGGAGACACAGAATCCAAAGCAGGCTCCAGGCTCCAAGGCATCAGCACAGAACCCAACGCGGGGCTCGAACTCATGAACCGCGAGATCATGACCTGAGCCAAAGTCAAGGACGCTTAACCGACTGAGCCACCAAGGTGCCCCTAGAATATCATTTTTTACGATGCAAGTTTTCATTAGAAAAATGATCAGCTCTTATCATTGTTCTGAATTCTGTATTTCCAGCAGATTAAATAAAGGTTTCTCAAGCCCTCACAAGGGCTCCTATGTAGTATGTTCAGCAAGGTAGTTGCATCCCTATGCCGCTGTAAAGAAAGCACAAAAGGCACAGGCATCTTTGGAGAATTGAGTTTTTGTTACAGCTGCTCCCCCCGCCCCCACCTCTTTTTTTTTTTTTTTTTTTTTTGGCCTGGAAAGCAAATGGTCTGCTTTGATTCTGTTGTTCTTCATGGAATGGTGGTAGGATATTGGTAGGCTTTTTTGCTTGCTTGCTTTCCTCAATTAAACAGGCCAAAGTCTAAACATGTTGTTCAGTCTATTTCTGAATCACTGGCAAGCAGTTAATTTTGAGGACTGAAAATTAAAACTAACCACAGCAGTTGTTAGAACTCGGGTTTCTATAGGCAGAAATCCAATTCTGTTCAGACACCACCTGTTTCAATAGGACATTTCAGACGCCCAGTTGGCAGGGTTTGCTGGAGAAGACATGGGGAACATGCTTGCAGTCTGTGTTAAGTCTGCAGCATAACGCAGTCCCGCTTCCCCGAGTGACAGTTACATTTATACATGGTATGTTTTTGCAAGGAATAAATTGGAATCTTTTTGAAATACTGCTTATTGTGAAGTGGAATTCAAGTCCACAGTAGACCCCCACCAGGGGATTTTGGTTATTAAAAGACCAAAGGGAGCTCATGGTAAGAAGCTCTCTCCTAATGCAGCTGCGGAAGCCATCTGAACATAGCATTTTATCGCAGGGTTCTGGAATGAATCTTGTCTAGGGCCGTTTAGTATTTGCTTTTGTAGGGGAATCGAGAACACTTCTAATTTCTAAACTGTACAAATCACATCCAACCCCCCCATCTTACTTTTTTTTTTTTTTTTTTTGAATAGGTAAATGCACACATGATACAAAATGACATTACAGTGAGCCTTCCTTCAGGCCACCAACGAAGCTGTAATGAATAACCTTTTACATAGTTCTTTGTGCACATGGATGAGTTTATCCGTAGGATAAATTCCTCGGAGTAAAATCACGGCTCCAAGGCAAAGTGGAATTTAAATTTTGATGGACACTTACAAATTGCCTGTCAAAGAGGTTATATCACTCTGTGCTTGCATCAACAATGTGTGAGAGTACCTGTTTCTCCACACCGCTCATTTATTAACCCCCCCCATCTGTTGAGTGAAAAATGATACCTAATTTTTAATTCAGGTTTCTCTTATGAGTGATGATGAGCATCTTTTCATATGTTTAAAAGCTATTTTCATTTCCTTTCAAAGACCACATTTTAATGTATTTTAAATTGGAAACTTTCCGTTTCAGTTTCAAGTTAAATTTA
Organism: Acinonyx jubatus; assembly: GCF_027475565.1. Lineage (NCBI taxonomy): Eukaryota > Metazoa > Chordata > Mammalia > Carnivora > Felidae > Acinonyx > Acinonyx jubatus. The sequence continues at coordinate 48,755,836 of NC_069391.1, forward strand.
TGGGTATTCTTCCCACATACTTACATTTGGAAAGGTTACAACAAGATATGGAAGCCTCTTTAACCGAGGTCTGTGTTTTCAGGCTTTCTTCAACGTGTAACAAATTATGTTCTTAGGAACTGATTTGTCAAGACTTGGGCTTCTAAAAATGTAAGTGGCTTTTGTGGCAAACTCATCCCAGTGCCCAGAGGATGGATAGCTGGCTGCTTATTTTTAAAATGACTCAAAGAAAATAATACATGGAAGATTATTTTAGTGGCTGTTACTAGACGGCTTCATTGGATTTTTGGGTATTTGTTTTGGGACAAGTGTGGCTTTTTGTTATTTTCTGGTATATATCACCCTGTAATTACCTGCCTCAAAAGATAAAAGGTTGCTGCTGTTTTTCACCGGCCCTGATCAAAGGTGATTTATTTAAATAAATGTAGGATCAAGCAGGCTGACTCATTTATTTGGCTGTTTGTCAGAGTTGAGGTTAATTTTCTGTCATATTTGCCATTTTTTCTTTTTTGTATCCCCCCTCTCCCAGAGCCCGGAAGATTAAATCCTGAAAGTAGAGCATACATATAAATGATAAATAGAGAGGGGCCTGGGTGACTCAGTTGGTTAAGTGTCCAACTTCAGCTCAAGTCATGATCTTGGGGTTTGTGAGTTCGAGTCCTGTGTCAGGCTCTGTGCTGACAGCTCAGAGCCTGGAGCCTGCTTCGGATTCTGTGTCTCCCTCTCTCCCTGCCCCTCCCCACCTCGTGCTCGCTCTCTCTCTCTCTCTTAAAAATAAACATTAATTTAAAAATCATAAATAGAATGTCAAATTTGTGAGGCTTAGTTCCAAATGTAACATTCATCTCATAAGTTTTTAGGGAAAGTGTGGTCATAGTAGAAAGTTACGTCACTCAGCATATTAGTGGGCTTATGTTTTAATTTCACCCAAAGTTACATAAGTTGATTGCAGGACAGTTAGGAACTTGTGAAAATGTGCACTGGAAGTAGTCATGGTCTAGAACAATCCCCTGGCCTTCATTTGTTGCTTCTTTCCTAATTACCTATTTTACCTTCTCAGTAAGGAAAGAAAAAAAATAGGGGCACACTTTTCACAACGTCCACAGTTCACATGTGCTTACTGCGTAAGTTGAGCAAAGGCTAAATGGGAGAGAAATGAAACAGGTAGATACTCCTGAGTTTGCACTAGGAAAAAATTCTGTTGCGTTTCAATTCTCGGTGTTGGAAAGTTGTGCGACGTTTCTTTCGGCAAACCTCCCAGGAGCGGCGGTTTCGCTGACTATGTATATGTGGCAGCCTTCATTTAGTCCTGAAAGGAAATACTGTGATATTTGACAGGAAAACAACACGTAAGCCTGCCCCTGGTTCCCACCCCCAGTGCCCAAAAAGCCAAGAAAATAAGAAATGAATAGAAAAGGGGGAAAAAATGGAAGCATGTGAATCTTGGAGATTTTCAAATTAAACAATGAACAATTCTCTCTCTTTTTAAATACATACATATTACAATTGAAAGCCATTGGTTCGGGTTTTCCCTCTCTTCTTGGCTCAGGTAGCTCATTCCGTACTTGTTTTAAAGCCGCGTACGAGGTTTATCTAGTATATCTGAGTGTGTTCCCTTACTTCTAGCATCCTACTAAAGGAATTGCTTATGAGAGCAGGTGTCTGCCTTAATTGTCCCCGCTGGATGTTGTTTTTGCCTCATACTGTATAACATTAAGTAAAAATAATTTTTGCAGTGGGGGGTAGAGAAGGGAAGCTGTAATTAACATTTTATTTTCTGAATTTATGTTGTCCCCAAAGTTATACAAAAAACCTGACAGGGATGGGATCTGACCATAGCAGTTTAAAAAAGAAATGTATGAGACTCTTGAAATAGATATTCGGCTTTCGTTTTTGAGGAATAAGGATAAACGGTAGGTGGTTTAATATAATAACCTTTATTCCCACAAGGGACACGGCCACGGTGTGATAGAAAGAATGTTCGATTTGAAATCTGAAGGCACAAATTCAGTTCTCAGATCTGCTGCTAATTTACCTTGGGCTTTACTAAAATAAGCATGATACCCCCCTTCCTCCCACTTGAGATGATTAAGTAAAATGTGGAGCATACTTAACCAGTCAGCAAATAATTATTTATAGAACGACCTCTTTTTTTCCTGTAGGTTTTTATGATGCTTTGGTTTAAATCACAGTTTTTGTTACCTCGAAAGGTGAAAATAAAAGATTTTTATTCCAAGACGTTGACATAATAATGGTGTTCTACTAGAAAGAACATGTTTTAGCCCCAAGAAGGAATCTGGCTTTTTACCTATTTTTAACATAAGTGGATGCTAACTTTAGAAAATGTAGACTTTCTAGAAAAGCAAAAGGAAAAAACGAAATCATTATAGTCCCTCCAGTAACTGGAACCATTGTCAGTATTTTACTTTGTAGTTCTCATGTAGATGAGCTATCTCACAGGATGTTTATATTTGCATTTAATGTATTACACGTGAATTTCATGTGTTAAACTAGGTGACTTTATTTTTGTTCAAAAACATCTCCTCACACCTCAGACAATTGATAGAAAGATTTTGGTTGTTTGTCAAGACGTTACGAGTAATGTGTTCTATGTTTGTTGGCCTGTGGTAATGTGAAATGGTTAAATATAAAAAAGGCTTCAGGGGCACCTGAGTGGCTCAGTTGGTTAATCATCCGCCTTTGGCTCAGGTCATGATCTCGCAGTTCGTGAGTTCAAGCTCCATGTTGTGCTCTGTGCTGACAGCTCAGAGCCTGGAGCCTGCTTCGGAGTCTGTGTCTCCCTTCTTTCTGCCCCTCCCCTGCTCATGTGCACGCTTGCTCTCTTTCTCTGTCTCTCTCAAAAATAAATAAACATTAAAAAAATTTTTTTAAAGCCTTCATTAATGGAAAGATTGAGTAATATATAGATGCCCTAGCCACAAAACAAACTCGTTCTTTCAACTATTGTCAGAGTAAAACTGGAATATAGTAAAAATCTAGTTAACTTCACAAATTTCAGTCTTAAACTCCTGGTGGTTCAAGAGATGGATTTGAGTGGTTTACCTAGACAAGTGTACACATATAGCATCACTATCATAGTGTCTTTGGGCACGTTAGAAATAAATGCCCCCACTTCTCCCCGCCGCAGGAAGCCTTCGCACAAGGGACACAGCATAGCTAGGGTAGCATAGTGGGGTTTCAGCGTGTCCTCACGCCATTGGCCAAGCATCTTTGTGCAGGCGGTGATCTGGACCACTACTTACGGTAATGGCACTCACTATTTATAGGTCCGGACAGAGAGGTGATTCTTATGTTAAAACAAAACTATCTTGTCTGAGATAATCTGGGCAGGGATGCCTGGGGAAATAATAAAGAAAAACTTTCTTGAAATTTTATTATCAGAATATTCCAATTTTGAATAGCCGTGTCCTTTCCGGTGTTTAGCCTGGACTCTTGTTCTGCTGCTCTGCTTTGTGTTTTTAGCTTATGACACTGTTATGCAATGTCCATAGATCTCTATAAAGGTCTGGTTTAAGCACAGGAAGCAAGAGGACTTTTGATAAGACCATTGTGCTAAACCGGGGGTTTCAAATGTCAGGGACTATGAGACCAGGACAACGCTTTGAAAGAACATACCTACAAAAACTGGCAGACTAAGCTGAATAATTTAATGTAGGCCTTGCTATTTCACACAATGGGTAGTGATAAATTATCTTTCTTTAAGTTAACAATTAAATGAAGGGAGATGTTCCTTTCAGGTAATTTTGACCTTTGAATGCTTTTGGTAAAGAGCATCAGTGAACTCCAGGTCAGGGATCATCTGGATCTTAATAACAGTCACCTTTCATAAGCATGCCTTCCACTATATTCCAGTTTTAACATGTATTTTATCGGCTTTCACTCTTTACGTGGGCCCCGGGGCTAAGGATGGAACTTATTCTTGTGGAATCTTCCCCCTCTATCCCCTCTGTATTTTTTCTTTTTGGACTTCTGTTCCTACTCTTGGTAAAGACGGGATTTGTTTCTTTGGTCCATCATGCCCCTCTCCCAGGGTCAGGTTTCTTGAGCTTCTCTCCCTTTCTATCCACACTGTATCCCCTGGGATCATCTTATCTGAATCCTGCTCTTTTTTATTCTTCTCCGGAAGGGATTTTTGTGGTTTATATACATACTCCCAATTTTGGCTTCAGTTCTCTTTTTCTTTTTAATTAAAAAAGCATGTTATAGTTAAATCTTTTCTGATTTACTCTTCTTACGTGGAAATGCATTGAGGGAAATGATGTATGTGCCTCCACACTGCAGAGCAACCCAGGGTGTGAATGTGTCTCAGGCACAAAGAGAAAGGTTGTACTTGGTTAATCAGCCTTGAAGGTAATAATAAAAGCTCGATGAATTATTGAGGTGTGTAGTCGCTTTCTGGAAAATCACTGCTTGATTTTTTTTGTGCACCGATTCTGATCTCTTTTGGCAGAGAGAACATAGCCCAACAGTTAAAAGGGCAGGCTTGGTTATGAAACGGACTTTTTTTCAGAGACGGGCATTGACACTTAGTAGCTATGTAACTTTGGACAAATTAGTAATCTCCATTGGCTTCTCGCCTCATTGGCCAAATGAGGAAAACATATATGTGTGTTTTGTAGCTGAAGGTATTCTTTGATGTAATAGGTCAAGCTTCCCATTTTGCAGATGGGTAAACTAAGGCATCAAAAACTGAAATGATGGATCAAGCAAGGGATAGTGGAGTCGGGGGTTTGTTCACTGTTCTTTCGTATTCTTTCTATAACAATACAGAGTAATGTCACTTTTCTTTTGGAAATGCAATGAAAAGAGATAAGGAATTAGAATAAAGCAGATCCCCAGGGCCACTTCTAGTTGCCGTAGGGCCACTGCAGCAGTCCTGTGACAGTCTTCTTCCTGAAGACAGGCTGGGTAAATTGCCAGAGCGAAGCAGCTCGCACGCGGCTCACGCCAACTTTATTCTTTTGTGTCTCGCTTCATAGACTAAAGTTCTCTGTATTTCCCTTGCTTCTAAAAATCCAATTTGCATGGAGAACATGATAATTAGGAATCTGCTCCCCCACCACCCAAACTTTCTTGAGCCAGTATTAACCTATCTGTGGGGACTAGTTATGTTTTCATTTTCCATAAATTAGAGGCAAGCATAACTTTTTGGAATCAGTTTTTTCTTTTTTTTCTTTTTTTTTTTTTTTTTTTAGCTGAAGAGCTGAATAATATGCATGACTTTAGAAGTGGTTTTCCTTGGCATTAACCAGCATATGAAAGGCTGTAATACAGTCAACAAATAACTTTGTAATCTACCAGGTTTTTGAAAGTGGAGATGCAAATAAGTTATGGGGTAGTGGTGATTCTTTTTTTTTTTTTTAATTTTTTTTTAATGTTTATTTTTGAGAGGGAGAGAGAGAGACAGAGCAGGGGAGGGGCAGAGAGAGAGAGAGAGAGAGACACGCAGAATCCAAAGCAGGCTTCAGGTTCTGAGCTGTCAGCACAGAGCCTGACATGGGGCTCGAACCCATGAGCAGCAGGATCATGACCTGAGCCTGAGTCAGACGCTTAACTGACTGAGCCACCCAGGCACCCTGGGGTAGTGGTGATTCTTGGAGTATTTAGGGACTCAAAGGTTTCCTCTTCAAGACTGGAAAGTTGGAGGGTAACATACTTGAATAGAATTAGCTTATTATGGCTGGCTTGCTGCCTCTTCTTTGGGAAAGCTGTTTTGACTTTTTGAGATTCTCTCTCTCTCTGTCTCTCTCTCACACACATACATACTCCAGAATCAGGACACGTGACCTAAAAATTGTTCTGAGTATGTGAATCGAGGACAGGTAAGACAAGTGTAGGAATCGAAGATGGTTTCCAAATCCTGGAAGACTTTTGGCAGGAGGTTTTTATCCTTTTGCTTCTTGCTTTATAGATTGAAATTCTGGGAACAAAATTGATTTTTCTTGGTTCTGAAAATCAAATTTGGGAGGACTTTCCCAAGTCTTGCTGATTCTCTTTTGCCTTTACCCTGTGTCCCTCTTGCTTCCTGCTTAGGTAGTTCTAAGTGTTTGATAAAGCAAAAGTAAAAATTCCCTTCCAGGAAGCTAGTTTAAATTTTTTTCCTTGTTTAGCTTAGTGCTTGCCTTATCCAGAGAGGAAGTAAAAGTAATTTTCAAATATTTGAGTACCTACCACGGGCCAATTTTAAGGCTAATGGTGGGTATGCAATGAATGAACACTGGATTTTTTTTCCCCCTTACTACCAAACTCTAACCCTTGTCTAACGGGATAAGACATTCTCGTTATCTTAGAGGGATAGCCCAGCTCAGTTCCTGAAGGAAAGGAAGGGAGAGGAGAAAAGAAGGAAAGGATGTGAGGGAGGGAGAAAGGAAAAGAGAAGGAAGAAGAATTTCTAGCCACCAATCTACACTGCGTTGTGTGCTTTTAGGAGAAAAAGATGTAGTACTTTAAGGCATCCGCTTCTTTTAGTGGGGTGCCAGAGACTTTATTGTTGGACCCTGTCTCAAAAGGGCTTCTGAAGACAAGGGACGGCAAAAACTAAATGTTTTCTCCTTTGGAAAGCTGGTCTCTTGTGTAGATCTTTAGATGGTCCAGTGTGAATGTGTAAAAAAAATTGTCTTGTTTCTACAACAAATCCTACCAAGAGGAGCAGATTTTCCCAGATAAGCCATAGATAGGTTGTTGCCAAATACATCTTTGAATATTTATTACCCGGTTATAGTCTTTTTCTTCAACAGAAGCGAGTGGTTTTGGTTGAGAGGATACGTGAGGACTTCAGACCATACGTGTTTTTTGTTTTCTTTGCTTTTGTGTGTGGTATTAAAAGGCAACCTCATTTGGAATTTTTGAAAGCAAACCATGTCTTTCCTTAGGAAAGCCTTGATTTAGCTGACACATCTAATACGTGTAAGAAAGCCTTGATTCCTTTTGGGATGGTATCTAGATTCTTCTTAAAAGAATATGGTGCATTTTAGGCCTTCTTGGAGAGAAAGCCAAGTGTAGTGAAATGAACAGACTGAGGATGCTTCTTGGGCACCCTCTGATTTTGATGCCCTTCCCAGGGTCTGTTAGTCCCCTGTGCATAGATTGAGGCATAGACCGTTCCAAATACTATTATTTATTTAGTTTGTAATTTTTTGTTTTAAAACTACATCAAACTTCTAGAAAAGTTGCAAATATAGTACAAAGAGCTTTTCTTTCCTGAGCCAGCTTAGAGTAAGTTGCCAGCACGATGCTCCAAATATCCTTAAGTACTTTAGTGTTTATTTCCTGCAAACAAGGACATTCTCTTATATAACTGTCATACAACTATTAAAATCAGGAATTGGCATCGATACAGTACCAGCCTCTACTCCTTAGATCCCATTCAGGTTTTGCAGATTGTCTCGCTAATGTCCTTTATTTTTACAGCAGAAAGATCCAGTCTAGAATCAACATACCGTTTGGTTGTTATGTCTCTTTCGTCTCCTTCAACTGAGAATAGTTCCTTGACTTTCATGAACTTGAAATTTTTGAAGATTGAAGGCCAATTATTTACTAGATAGCCCTTGATTTAGGTTTGTATGCTGTTTCCTCATGACCAGATTCAGGTTATGTACTTCTGGCAGGAATATTACGTAACTGTTGCCAGACTCTCCTCACTGCCCCTGACCCCGTGATCATTATTTTCATCGTACCATACCATTACTACTGTGATGTTACTCCAATCACATGATTTAATGGTGTCTGCCACTGTAAATTTCTTGTTTCCTCTTTGTAATTAATGAGTATTTATTGGCAAGTATTTTGAGAAAATGTAAATATCTCCTTCCTCCTCAAGCTTAAGTTTATTTTTGTATTTATTATGTCATCATGGACTCATGGATATGTATTTTTTCATTATAATCCATTACTATCATTATTTATTTTCATGCTTAAATTATCTTGATTTGGCCAATGGGAACCCCTTCAATCTAGTCTCTGTGTCTTTTTGACATGCCTTGATTAGAGTTTGTACACTTCCTGACTTTTTGCTACAAGAAGATGTTCCAGGCTCATTTTGTATTTTCCTTGTCTCAGTGGTAGATTCGGCCAGTTTTTCAAGGAGCATCTCCTTTTTAGTGGCTCTAGCCCCTGCATGGTTGCTTTTCATGTCATTACTGCCCTCTACTCCCCTACTGTTGCCTACCTAGCTTGGCCCCACCTAATAGCTTTTGGATTAAATTGTTCAGGAAGAACAAGGGCACATCTTGTTTTGATTTAATCATTTATGTTAGCTCTGTGTGGATTGGTGGGGGTGAAAGGAAATCTCTAACATATTTGATCTGTCATCCCTGAGGCCTTAGCGTATAATATAGTAAATGCTCAGGGTATAAATTCATTCAAAGACAAATGCCTTATTATATATTTATTAGGAATCAGTCATTGCAGGCACTGGGTGGATACAACAGTGAACCAAGTTTAAAAAACAAGAGGGGTGCCTGAGTGGGTCAGTTGGTTGAGTGTCTGACTTAGGCTCAGGTCATGATCTGGCAGGTTCTTGAGTTTGAGCCCCACGTTGGGCTCTGTGCAGACAGCTCAGAGCCTGGAGCCTGCTTCAGATTCTGTGTGTCTCTCTCTGCCCCACCCCACTTCCACTTTGTCTCTGTCTCTCTCAAAAAAAAAAAAAAAAAAAAAAGAGAGAGAAAAAACATACATTTGTGGAAGCCCTCTGAACAGAAATAGTTCTTTGTGAAGGATGAGAATAATTTTCTAAGGCAACCATTTCCCCAAGTGTTTTTGTTTACATTAATATGTATTCAATAAAAAAAAGGTTTTGACTTTGCACTTTTAAACCGTAGTTCTTATTAAAGTGCATAGACTAAATGTGTCACAGATTTTTTTTTTTTTTTTAAGCCTTGGTAATTTCTTTTCTTATATTACCATAGTTCCTCTTTTCCCCATGAAGAATGCTACTGCCTTTCGTATGGATAACTGCTTTTAAGGGCAAAATGGAAATTCTAGTAATACACAAATGTTAATTCATTAACTCCATGCTATAGTTTGTTACTTTCTATACCTTTGACCAGAGATACTTTCAGAGAAAAAAGTGATTTTTCCCATTATACTTTTGGTCATAAGTAATAGAATGTAGAAATAATAAGAATAGATCATAAGCTCCTTTCCTTTAACAGAGTTAATCATCTATGTTATTTCATTGAACTCCTGAGGGTAGAACTGTAATACAGAGCATATAATCAGACTCTCTCTTTTTGTATTGTAAAATTACTCAAGCATTTATTCACTCAACATGTATTCGACTACCTATTCTTTGCCAAGAATCTACCTACCTACCTTTGCCAAGTACCTACCTCACAGGACTCTTAAAGGATTAAATGAGACAACTTGTATGGTTTGTTCATAACACCTAATAAATATCTATTGGTTTGGAATGTGAAATTCCCTTCCTAGACCGTAAGATTGTGGCATCAGGAATTTTAACTTTTTCTTAACATAAAAATGTAATCAGGTTGTAATTGATACATATGAGGATTGAATGTATTTTATATGTAAATTCTAAAACAAACGCCATCGACTTACCATTCAGTTTAAGAATGAGGATTAGAACATACTAGTGCCATTCAGACTACCTGTATATACCTTCCCAGTCCATCTTTTGCCCTCCCTCAGATGCAACTACTGTCCTGAATTTCCCTGAACTTTTAAATGCGGTTTTACCAAATGTGGCCGCTCTTCTCTTTGTTCAGCTTTGCTTCTTCTTGGTCTTTATGAAAATGGTGTAATACTGTATGTAATTTTCTGCGACTTGCTTTGTTTACTCCGTACTGTATAAGATTTGTTGTTGCAGGTTATTGATTTCACTGCTGTATAATTGTCCACAGAGCATGATTTGTGTATCCATCCTCTTGTTATCTAGATATCTAGACTCACCACCCCTTTTTATTTTATTTTATTTTGTTTTGTGTGTGTGTGTGTGTGTGTGTGTGTGTGTGTGTGTGTGTGTATTTTTTGTTTTGTCTTCTGTGAAAATACACTTAGGAACCTTCTTGGGCATATCTCTAGTACACAAGTGCGAGAGTTTCAGGACAGTGGATTTCAAACTTTTATGGCTGCGACACACAGTAAGAAATCTGTTCTCGGGGCGCCTGGGTGGCGCAGTCGGTTAAGCGTCCAACTTCAGCCAGGTCACGATCTCGCGGTCTGTGAGTTCGAGCCCTGCGTCGGGCTCTGGGCTGATGGCTCAGAGCCTGGAGCCTGTTTCCGATTCTGTGTCTCCCTCTCTCTCTGCCCCTCCCCCGTTCATGCTCTGTCTCTCTCTGTCCCAAAAAATAAATAAATGTTGAAAAAAATTTTTTTTTAAAAAAAGAAATCTGTTCTCAAAAAAAAAAAAAATTCTCCATAATGAAAGGACCCACATATGTAAATATACATAGACAAGTGAGACAAAGCCTCATACATTAATGCCTACCTTTACTACACAGGACACAGTCTATTTCATTTTATACTGGTTTACTTATAGACAGTGATAGAAACCATCACAGTGTTTACCAGTCTCACTAATAAGTTGTGTTTGAGTAACAGTGCTCTGAACCAGAGGTTCTCAAACTGGGGCACATGACACACACCTGGAGAATTAGTACACATGAGGACTTCTGTGCCCAATGCACAGATACTTAATCGCGAGGTCTGAGATGGGACTTAATCTGAATTTCCAAAAAGCGTCCAGGTGGGGCGCCTGGGTGGCTCCGTCGGTTAAGCAGCCGACTTTGGCTCAGGTCATGATCTCTCGGTCCGTGAGTTCGAGCCCCGCATCGGGCTTGGTGCTGACAGCTCGGAGCCTGGAGCCTGCTTCAGATTCTGTGTCTCCCTCTCTCTCTGACCCTCCCCCGTTCATGCTCTGTCTCTCTCTGTCTCAAAAATAAATAAACGTTAAAAAAAATTTTTTTTTTTTAAATAATAAAAAGCATCCAGGTAATACTGATGTTGCTGGTCTTCTGGCCCATTTGGAGAAATACTGCTTTAGGGTACAATACCTACATGTAGAATTGCTGAGTCCAAGGCCATTCACACATTTAGCTTTTTATTTTATACAGTAGTGTAACAGTTTTGAGTCCTGTGTCAGCAATGTGTAAAGAGATCCTATTGCTCTTCTGTAATCAGCCTTGTTCATTTCTTCCTGTTTTGTAGGCATAAAATTGTACCTTAACATGACCTTATTTTGTATTCCAGTAATCAGTAAAGTAGCTGAGCACACGTTTCAGTGTCCATTCGTGTTTCTTTCTCAGTGAAATGCGTTCATGTCTTCTGCTTGTTTTTCTACTTATTTGTTGGGGGTCTTTTATATTCTGGAGGTATGATCCATTGTTGGTTCTATTTATCATAGATCTCTTTTTCTAGTTTGCCCGTGTAGTGACTTTTTTTTTTTTTTACCGTGTTTATGGTATCTTTTGATAAACAGAAATTCTTAATTTTTATGTGGTCCTCTTTTTTATGGCTAGTTCTTTTTGTGTCCCACTGAATATGTTCTTCTCTACCCCAAGGTTAACTAAATAATCTCCTGTAGTTTTTTCTAACACGTTTGAGAAGTTTTGTCTAATATTTAAATATTTTCAAACATCTGGAATTGATTTTATGTATGGTATGAGGTAAGAGTCTAATTTAAATTTTTTCCTATGTAGAAAATCAGCCCCAGCATATTTCACTGAGTGGTCTCTTACTTTACCCAGTAATCTACAGTGCCTGTCAACAGATATTTTCATATCTGTTGGGGGGATGTGGTTAATTTCTGTTCCATTGGTCAGTTTGTTGTTCTCTGCGATAATACAACAATGTTGTAATTGCTATAGTTTTATAATGAGGTTTGCTATATAATGTGACAAGTTCTATTACATCATTTCTTTTTTCTTCATATAAATTTTAGAATCAGTTTAAGCTCTTTGGAAAACTTTGGTAGGATTTGGATTGAAATTGCATTGCATCTGTGGATAGTGAGTGTTCTTATCCATGAACCTAGTCTATCAGTTTATTTAGGCTTTCTTTAAAGTTGTTAAAATGTTAAGATATTTTTGATAAAGGTCTAGCTAGTTGTTGTTTATTCCTAGGTACTTTATATTTTTTAGTTCCTGCTCTAAACAGACCATTAAATGTTTCCTATGTGTTGCTGATGTGTAAATATGCATATAGGAATTAAAAATTAATTAAAAATAAGCAGTTTACATTTGCAGATTGATAATTGTAACCATCTTACTAAACTTATTAATTCTAGTAATTTTTATGGATAGTGCTTTTGTTTTTTCTGTCTGTACAGTCATAATACATAAATAATGACATATATCTTTCTTATTTTGTATTTTTCTATCCTTTTATCCCTTGTCTTTTGTGGTCTTGTGTCACTAGGACCACTAGTAAACTACTGAGTATAAATGTTTTTGATTTTAAGGGGAATAATTTTTTTTTTTTTAAAGTAGGTTTCATGCCCCGGGCAGAGCTCAGTGCAGGTTTTGAACTCATGGCCGTGAGATCCAAGACCTGAGCTGAGATCAAGAGTTGGATGTTTAACTGACTGAGCCACCCAGGTGCCCCAGTTTTTAAGGGGAATAATTTTAATAATTCACCGTTTAGCATGTTGTTTGCATGGGATTTTAGTAGCTACTTATTGTTAAGAAATTTATCTTGTAGTCCTGTTTTATTAAGAGTTTTGTGGGGCGCCTGGGTGGCTCAGTCGGTTAAGCGTCCGACTTCAGCTCAGGTCGCGATCTCGCGGTCCGTGAGTTCAAGCCCCGCGTCAGGCTCTGGGCTGATGGCTCAGAGCCTGGAGCCTGCCTCTGATTCTGTGTCTCCCTCTCTCTCTGCCCCTCCCTCATTCATGCTCTGTCTCTGTCTCAAAAATAAATAAAACGTTAAAAAAAATTAAAAAAAAAAGTTTTGTGTTTTTCTGAGGCTCAGTCAATTAAGTGTCTGACTCCAGCTCACATCATCATCTCGTGGTTCATGAGTTCAAGCCTCACATCGGGCTCTCTATTATCAGTGTGGAGCCCGCTTCAGATCCTCTGTCTCCCTCTGTCTGCCTCTCCCACCTGTCAAAAATAAATAAACATTAAAAAAATAATAATAAAAAGTGTTTTTTTTGTTTTTTAAAAAAAATCCATTGATTTTGTTTCTATCACACAAGTTTTTATAATCTCTTGAGATGAACAGGTGGGTTTTGTTTTTTAATCTGTTAAAATGGTGCTTGATAAGCATTTTTTTTTAAGTTTATTTATTTTGAGAGAGAGCACACATGAGCAGGGGAGGGACAGAGAGAGAGAATCCCAAGCAGGCTCCACTCAGTCATCACAGAGCCCAACCTGGGGCTCTATTAATCAACTGTGAGATCATGACCCGAGGCGAGGTCAAGAGTTAGATGCTGAACCTTAACCCGCTGAGCCACCCAGGCCACTGGACAAGCATTTTTATCATGCTAATCTACTCTTGGGATAAATTCTTGGAACGTTCTTGGAATTGTTAGGATAAAGCCAATTTGGTTTTACTTTCTTAAGGTCCACTCCCAATTGAGTTAATTGTACTAATAGTTTCTTCAAAAATTTTGCGTCCATATTCTTGATTCAAATTGGTCTGTATGTTTCTTTCTCTTACTCTTCTTGGCAAGTTTTGTGCCTCTGATAATATTTGCTGCATAGAGTGAGAAACATTTTCTGTTTTCCATCTTTTTAGAAGAGTTTTTGTAAGATAGAAATGATCTTTTTTCTAGAACTTGCTTATAAAACCTTATGGGCCTGATATTTTCTTTGTGGGAAGATTTTTAAACTACTTGACTTTAATAAAGGATTATGCTTGAGTTTTATTTTTTTTGTGGATCAGTTTTAGTAAGTCATATTTTCCTATGAATTTACTTTCAAATTTGTTGGCAAAAGTTATTTATGACTTTCTCATCTGTTTAATCTGGTTTGTACTTGCAAGTGTATTCCTCTTATTCCTCTCTATTGTTTATTTGTGCCTTGTCTACTTTGTATTTTTTTAAATGTTTGTTTTTGAGACAGAGGGAGAGCACAAGTGGGGGAAGGGCAGATAGGGGAGTGGGGAAACACAGAATCAAAAGTGGGCTCCAGGCTCCAGCTGTCAGCCCAGAGCACAACGTGTGGCTCGAACCCGTGACTGTGAGATCATGACCTGAGCCAAAGTCAGAGGCTTAATGGACTGAGTTGCCCAGGTGCCCGTCTCCTTTGTTTTAATCAGTCTTTCGCAAAGGGCTGTGAATTTCATTCGTTCTTTTCAAAATTCTCATTGAATTATGTTGAATTTTTTATTAGTTTTTTTTTTAATCTTTATACTCTTCCTTTTGCTTGAGTTTGTTATGCCATTGTTTCCCCAGATTCTCTAATTGTGAGTCATTTTTTTCAACTATAAGCTTTAAAGGTAAGATTTTTCCTCCAAGTACTGTTTTAACTATATTCCACAAATATTAATGTGTGGCGTTTTCTTTATTCAGTATGATCAGTCTGACATGTTCTATTTTAGTTTCTTCTTTAACCTGTGAATTGTTTAGAAGTGTGTCTGTCTTTGCAATTTCAAATGTGAGGAGGTTTTTGTTGTTGTTGTTGTTGTTTTGTTTAGTTACTTTTAACTTAATTGCATTACCATAATTTCTTCTTGAATTCATTTGTCTTCTTCCTGAGGTAAATCCTGTGGAAATTCTGTTACTGATAGTCTCCGGATAGTAAACTCAATTTTTATTATACTCTAAAAGCTTTTCTGTTGCTCCTGTTAGGAAAAGTGGTTTTGCTGGTCGTACAATTCTAGGTTGACATTTACTTGCAGTACTTGAAAATATTTTCTTTTGTTTTTGTGAAGTCTGATGTCAGTCCAGTTCAGGGTTATGATAGTAGATGTTCAGCCATTACTTCTCTGGGGGAAAAATTCCTGATTTTTAGGTTTGCTTATTTCCATGGTGTAATGCTATTGCCATGTTAGATCAGTTTTGTGGAGTTGGGAACAGATGTGCCATAGCACAGAGTTATGAACTGTTTCCACTCTTCTGATTGATAGGTAATAAGTAATTACCTTAAGAGCACAGATAATAATAATAATATGTAGTAAAATAATTAGGAAGTGATGAGTTTTGTTTTGTTTTGTTTTTTTACATTTATTTATTTTTGAGAGACCTAGACAGAGCTCGAGTGGGGAGGGGCAGAGACAGAAGGAGACACAGAATCTGAAGCAGGCTCCAGGCTCTGAGCTCTCAGCACAGAGCCCGATGAGGGGCTCGAACTCACAAACTGCGAGATCGTGACCTGAGCCGAAGTCGGACACTTAACTGACTGAGCCATCCAGGCACCCCAGGAAGTGATGAGTTTTATCTGTTACCACTGCTTTTAATATTTATGTAATTTAACTTTTACTAATGGCCTTTAAAAAATACTCACTTAGAAAATTCCCCAAAATTTAACAGTTGGCTCTTGTAAGCCTGTATTAGCCAACTGTAGCATACCGCTCGTTTATTTGTTTAGTTTTCAATAGGTAATCTCCTGTTTTTTACTGTTTTTATAATCTTTTTTGTCTTTAGTGTTCTTCATTTTTAGTAGAATGTGTCTAGGTGTAAATTACCTTCCATTTATATATATATATCTTTTTTTATAATACTTTTTTGGTAGATTCATTTATGATTTTGTAAAATTCTCAGCCATTATGTCACCTATATTCTATATTTTTTCTGTGTCTCTGATTAGATACTATTTTTCTTCTGTTTTCCATGCCTCTTAGTAGCTTTTATAGTTTGCATTTTCTTATATTTTTGTGTGCTTTCTGGCAGATTGTTTATATCTGTCTTCCAGTTTAATAATTCTTTTCTTTTTTTTTTTATTTTTTTTTAATGTTTATTTATTTTTGAGACAGGGAGAGACAGCATGAATGGGGGAGGGTCAGAGAGAGGGAGACACAGAATCCGAAACAGGCTCCAGGCTCTGAGCTGTCAGCACAGAGCCCGACGCGGGGCTCGAACTCACGGACCGTGAGATCATGCCCTGAGCCGAAGTCGGCTGCTTAATCAACTGAGCCACCCAGGCACCCCTTAATAATTCTTTTCAACTGTGTTTAATTTGCTGTTTAATCCATTGAGATAATTCCAACAGTCATTTCCCCCACCCCCTCCATTTCTGAAAGTCTTACTTGTTTCTTTTCAATATCCTGGTCATTCTTACTCATCTCTTATCGCTTGGTCACTTTTGGGATTCCAACTTTTTTCTTTTTCACACTTTATGTGTAATTATTTTATATTCTGCTTTTGATGATTCCAGTATGTGAGATCTTTTCACAGACTCTCAGATCATGGTGCTCTGTTTCTTTGTGTTCAGGGATGTTTTTAAATTGTGAGTTCCTGTTTGACTTCACTGAACTTTGGGAATCCTGAAGTCCAAATTCAGAGTACTTTCCTTTAACAGCAGGTTTCTGAAGGTTTTTCCTTGATTTCTAAGAGACACGGAGGTTCAGGTTTCCAAATCTGCCGTAGACTCCAAGTTTGGTCTTTGGAGACTTCTAAGAACATAGGCCTGTGTGTCCTTTGGGAAGCCTCATCTCACGTTTAGCTGTAGCTCACAGTTCACATTTTAACCCCTTCCTTCTCTGCTTTTTCTTTCTTTCCTTCATATACTCTTGATTCTTAAGAGTTTTCCCTTTTTAAAAATAAGCCAAGCAATGAAGAATTTTCTAATTATCCAATATCTAGTCGTATTGTAGTCAGAGTTCCCAAAGAGTCCACCATCTTGCCCAAATTTGGTTTTTCCCCAGAAACTATTGTATATTTGGCAGTTTTAATGTAGTTCTTCCTGTATGCTGGAGACTCAGTAAATGTGTAATGAATAACTATTGAGAGAAGGTGACAAGAGAGCATAACTGTGATTATATCTCACCATTATTTGTCTGTTGAATTTTTATGTCAGGTGCTGTTTTTCATCTTATACTTCCAGCTACTCCATTCCACTCTACATTGAAGATGGACTGTTCTTTATGAGTAACAATTACTTCTTCAGCCTCATTGTCAGAAATTTATCTAGTACTAAAAGGGAAGACTGGAAGAATCTGACCACTACGTTTTAAAGCTTGTTGAAAAAAATAGAAACAGTACAAAGCTAAATATATATAAACCTAGAAAGAGAAGTGATATAATTAATACTTCAAGTTTCTAGTTTCAAACCACAAAAGTAAACAGAAGTTTACTTGAAACTGTGAAGTCTTCTAAATAGAACTGTTAACAGTATTTAGTTATAATTTACAATTGAAGCTATAGCAAGTCAGGGAATAGTATATAAATAGAAGTTTTTACTTTAATTTTTTCAATTTGGGAGAGAGAGAGAGAGAGAGAGCGAGCGAGTACGCACAAGTGGAGGAAAGGGGCAGAAGGGGAGAGAGAGAATCTCAAGTAGGCTCCATGCTGAGCACAGAGCCTGATGCAGGACTTGATCCCCTGACCCTGGGATCGTGGCCCAAGCCAAAATCAAGAGTCAGACGCTTAGCTGACGGAGCCACCCAGGCATCCCTAAATAGAAGCATTTTTAAATGAGATTGGATTCTGAAACAAAAGCGTTTTATAGCATATGCAACATCGCTGAAAGTAGTCATTTGAGAAAGCAAGGCATTTAAAAATTTTGTCTCCTTGGAATATTATTCTGTAGAATATTTGAGCATTCTTGCTATAAATATTTTAACAGTTAAATTTCATATTTACATGCAAGGACAGTACTTCAGTGTATTTTTAATGTTGAAGACAATATTGGGTTTACTTTCAATGCTTCTGAACAGAGAGCTAGGGAGATGAAAATTTAGCCACTACTTACTCTGTTCACTTCAGAACTGAAAGAATGTTCAGTTGTTTCCTTCCTGAATTGTAAATATGATTTATAGATTTATTCTCTTTATCTTTAAAATGGTATATAGTATAGTGAATAAAGCTCAAAATGTCATCTAAGTATCCTAAGCTAAATCTGTAGATTAGAGCTTGATGGCCATTTGCTCAAAAACAAAAACAAAAAGACTTTCAGACCACGTCAGAAGGAAAATCGTAAACTTTTTTAAAACACAGGAAGATATCAGTTACTCAGTTCAATGGTTTCTCTTTTTTCTAACGCAAAATTTATTTCACACAGTCTCTGAAGCCTCACCAATGGGTACGTGAAAGAAGAGGGAACATAAAAGTATCTTTGGGAGGTTGAAGAAATTTGTATCAAAATAATTCGTGTATATGGTTTAAAAGAATTAAGTAGCAAAGGATGGTATTTAGCAAAACCTGAAGTCCTATATTGTTTAAAAGATTTTTTTTAATGTTTATTCTTATTCTGGGGGAGAGAGAGAAAGAGCGCGCATGTGTGCGTGTGAGTCCGGGAGGGGCAGAGAGCGAGGGAGACCCAGAATCTGAAGAAAGCTCTGAGCTGAGCTGAGCTGAGCTGTGCTGAGCTGTCAGCACAGAGCCTGACACGGGGCTCGAACCCACAAACCACAGGATCATGACCCGAACTGAAGTCAGATGCTTAATCGACTGAGCCACCCAGGTGCCCCCAAAATTTTTTAAATAATTTTTTTTTTAATTTTAGAGAGAATATGAGGGCTTTTTAAATTTTAAAGCTGTGTAGTTACTGCCGGAAGTTTCCAAACTATATGCTTGTGCTGCTTTTTCTACAAGAGAATCTAACCCATTTGCTCCATCTCCTTTTCCTCCCAATATGACACCTTTTAAAGTCTTGTCTTGGATAGAAGTTTCTAGATATTGAACATAGAACCTACTTTTTGTTCCACCAACTATGAACCGTGTCTCTTGATTCTCAACTTTGGGAGCTCAGAGTATCCTAGAGTTTCTTTTCTATCTTTGTTCCTGTTTCTACCTTCTGTGTTTGTCATCCGAACATTTACTTTTTTGTTGTCACGCTTGATAGCATTGTGCTATGTAGCACACATTTTACGTGTTCTTGCTTATCTCTAGTAGTGGTAAGAGTAATTGAAAGGGAGTAATTGAATAGGTAGGGATTGAAAGCACTAACAAAGTTTCAGTTACGTGCCAAGTACATTAATTATGTAAGTTGTATACAAATATGTACACATAGGACTTTACATTAAACTTATTTAATCATCAAGTTGATCTTGATGGTTTAGGTAAAGTGGTCTCTGTTTTCCTGACAAGGAAATTTAAGTCACTTAGCTAGTGGCAGGGCTGATTAGATTAATTTCTGTGAGTTGAAAATTGCAAACACTGTGCACAGTTATGACTAGTTAAAATGTTTCTTCACCGTTAAGATACGTACTGTTACTCTGTTTCCTTGTACACACATTTGTTTCGGGGATGTAAAATTTACTGTTTTCCTTCGTGACTCTGTTTTTTGTGCTAAATTTCTCAAATTCCCTCTCTTTTTAAATGCCTTCTGTGGAGGCCCTTGTAGGATCCTCTAGGTTTTGTGTTCAGTGACTTCCCCACCCTACCTCCTGTGGCGTTGAGCCTTTATTTTATTTGAGACTATATATTTTTGCCATTTCAAATTATGTAGTGTGGCAGATTTTTACATTGCTTTTTAAAACATTTAATTGTGAGAGATGTACCTTACACTTCTGTGATACTTTTTAGGATAATTGGACATAATATGTGTTCTGCAGGTATATTAGAGGAAAAGTTGATTTTTCAGTATCTCATAGCCTTTTAAATGTCTGTTAAGTTGGAAATCGTTATTTGGTAACAAAAGATTCAGAGTTTCAGACCCTCGAAACCGATACCGGAAGAGCCTCTGATTTCAAAATAAGTTATTTGCCACCTACCCAACAGTAATGTGTTGTAACCCCTCGAATGGAACTAAGTAGAACTTCCTTTATACGGTTGTCCCCCGATGGCAGACACGTTCAGTGTTGTTCTTTTAAAGTTATTGAGCGCCTCTTCCCCACTACCCATCCTTTTTTCATTTCCAGCTCAGGTTAAGTTGGCGAGTCGGTTTGAAAACCAGCTGACCTTCTGAAAGGTCGGTGGAGGTATGGGCATTGGAGCCCGACTACTTGAGCTCACATCTCAGTTCTGCCACTAATTATGCCTGTGCCTTTGGGCACGCTGGTTTCTGTGCCTCAGACTCTTCCCTTGTCAAATGGAGTTAATAATAGCTACCAAACAAGATCGTTGAGTTAATAATTGTAAAGCTGCTACATCAGAGTCTGGACAGTAGTAAGCATTTAGTGAGCCATTTCCACGGCTACCGTGACCACCATCCCCCATTGCGGGAGCCCTCAAAGTGGCCTTTCTTTCTTCATTCTTTACCCACTGCAGTCTCTCCACCACATTGCCACCAGAAGAACTTTCTAAAATGAATAGTTGGTTCACATTGAATTCCTCCCTCAAGTCCTCAAGTGCATCTCCTTTGCTTCCCAGATACCACTGCTCTTTGTACCTGTTCTTGAGGCCAATGTGTCTTGATAAAGAATTGGCAGAACTCCTAGCCACATATGACTGAGGGGAATCTGTTACTCTTCCAGAGTCTCTCCTTGCCTGATCAATAACCTCTTTTGATTCTCTTTCATGTTACTTGTTGGTTTATGCTTAACTAATGGGATGCTTGCTGCGCCTTTTGTCATTTGTGCAAAATCCAACCGTAACTATATTTCTGTAGGTGTAGTTATACCTATATTACTTGACCAGGATACAGATCCAGGCAAATGGAGGAATTTGGGGATGTGATTCTTCATTTTCCTAAGTCTGTCTGCTGCTCCTTCCTGGTCAGGTGTCCAAGAGGCTTTATTTTTTCCTTCCCTGAGCTGTGGAGATACACTGCAGAGTTCCTTCTAACTTCCTGGTTGAGTATCACCTCCAAAAACGATACAACATTATACAAAAATGAAAACAAGTAAAACCTTCCAAAGCATTGTGCTCTATACAAGCAGACTTTTCTTTTTCTTTCTCATGTTTAGATAAATATGATGTGCTTTTTATGTATAGGCCTTTTAGATTGTTATCGATTGAAAGACCCCATTGCTTTCTCAAGTGCCATTTCCTTACCATTCGTGTGATGTTCTTTTAGCCCCCTACCCATGACTGATAAATGTTAAATTTCGGGACTTGTTGCTTCCAGTTTTAGCCTAGGTGTTCAAATCCATTTTTGTTCATTTTTAAAAATTAATTCCACCAACTGTTGTTGAAATGTCTTCTGCACAGTCTTGTCTTAATATTTTTTCATAAAACATTTCTAAAGGCAAACGGTGCTAAAAAGCCCATAAAAGTCATCATCAGTCCACTTTGCTCCTCTGGAACCTACCCACCCTCCCTACCTCTCCCTCCCTTCCCCCTACCAAACTGTGTGGCTGTTTCTTTTGGTATTACCTACCTGTTTTGAAATATTTGTAAATTACTATCCTCCCAATTATATTTCTTTTATAGTAGGTTATGATTTTAAAATCAAGAAACTTCACCTTTTTTATTGATTTCAAACACTTTTTTAAATGTTTATTTATTTTTGAGGGGAGGGGAGGGTCAGAGAAGGAGAGAGACACAGAATCTGAAGCAGGCTCCAGGCTCTGAGCTGTCAGCCCCGAGCCCGACGCGGGGCTCAAACTCACAGACCCCAAGATCATGACCTGAGCCAAAGTCAGACCCATAACCAACTGAGCCACCCAGGCACCCCTTTTCACTTGATTTTAAAACGGTAAGTTATCGATCTCCTTTAAGTCAGAATTAATTTGATAAATCTCTCCTTAGAATTTGAACCTTAAATTTACATTTAAGGCCATTATTTTATTTTATTTTTTATTAACAATTTTTTAATGTTTATTTTTGACAGAGAGAGAGCACGCGCAAGTAGGGGAGGGGCAGAGAGAGCGGGAGACACAGAATCCAAAGCAGGCTCTGAGCTGTCAGCACAGAGCCAGATGTAGGGCTCAAACTCATGGATGGTGAGATCACGACCGGAGCTAAAGCTGGAGGCTTAACTGGCTGAGCCACCCAGGCGCCCAAGGCCATTATTTTGAAAGCATAAATGTTGGTGAAATTTGTTTCTTTTACTTTCTTAATTATATTTGGTATTATAATGTTTGGGTATTTGTGAATCTTTTCATAGTTTTCTCAGAGTGAGTACTAACTGTATTTTTATGCTTGGTTCCCCCACCCCTTCTTTTCCTTTTTTTTTTTTTTTAATCTTTTTTTTTTTTTAACATTTATTCATTTTTGAGAGGCAGAGAGAGACAGAGCACTAGTGGGGGAGGGGCAGAGAGAGGGAGACACAGAATATGAAGCAGGTTCCAGGCTCTGGACTGTCAGCACAGAGCCCAATGTGGGGCTTGAACTCGTGAACTGTGAAATCATGACTTGACCTGAAGTCAGACGCTTAACCCACTGAGCCACCCAGGGGCCCCCTTCTTTTCTTTTTTAAAATAAGAAATACAATAAAGGCTCTATACATTTCCTTTGTCTGTCTTTCTTTTCCTTCCTTCCTTCCTTCCTTCCTTCCTTCCTTCCTTCCTTCCTTCCTTCCTTCCTTTCTTTCTTTCTTTTTCTTTCTTTCTTTCTTTCTTTCTTTCTTTCTTTCTTTCTTTCTTTCTTTCTTTCTTTCTTTCTCTCTTTCTCTCTCTCTCTCTGTCTCTCTCTCTCCCTCTTTCTTTCTTTCTTTTCTTTCTTTTCTTTCTTTCCTGTTTATTTATTTTAAGAGACAGAGAATCCCAATGCAGGGCTCCATCTCACAAACCACAACATCATGGCCTGAGCAAGGATCAAGAAGCAGTCACTTAACTGAGTGAGCCACCCAGGTACCCCAAGGTTATACATTTTCCTCTTAGCATATGTTTTGTGATGCCTCTAGCTGTTTTTTAACTGTTGGTTTATTTTTGACAGAGAGAAAGAGAGAGAGAGAGAACTAGTGGAAGAGAGAGGGGGAGTCCGAGAATCCCAAGCAGGCTCCGTGCTGTCAGCACAGAACCTGATGTGGGGCTTGAACTCACAAACTGTGAGATTGTGACCTGAACCAAAATCAAGAGGCAGTCACTTAACTGACTGAGCCACCCAGGCATCCCACCCCTAGATTTTTTTATATGAAATGGCCTTTTCATTATTTTCTCCTGACTGATTTCTTTTAACCTTTATTTTCTAATTTTTTTTTCAACGTTTATTTTTTTTTGGGACAGAGAGAGGCAGAGCATGAACGGGGAGGGGCAGAGAGAGGGGGAGACACAGAATCGGAAACTGGCTCCAGGCTCTGAGCCATCAGCCCAGAGCCTGACGCGGGGCTCGAACTCCCGGACCGCGAGATCGTGACCTGGCTGAAGTCGGACGCTTAACCGACTGTGCCACCCAGGCGCCCCTTTTATTTTCTAATTTTATTAGAACTTCATTCAGTATAATCTATTCAGGCATTTTATTTTTTAATTTTTTTTAAAGTTTATTTATTCTGAAAGAGGGGGAGAGAGAGGGGAGGGACTTGTACTCCTGAACTGTGAGATTATGACCTGAGCCACAACCAAGAGTCAGAAGCTTAACTGACTGAGCCACCCAGGTGCCCTTATTTAAGCATTAAGAAAAAAAAAATTTTTTTTTAATGTTTTTATTTATTTTTGAGACAGAGACAGAGCATGAGCAGAGGAGGGGCAGAGAGAGGGGGAGACACAGAATCAGAAGCAGGCTCCAGGCTCTGAGCTGTCAGCACAGAGCCCGACGCGGGGCTCGAACTCACAGACCGTGAGATCATGACCTGAGCTGAAGTCGGACACTTAACCGACTGAGTCACCCGGGCACCCAAGCATTTTAAAAAGATTATTTTAAAGTTCATTTTATGATACCTTTATGATTGATTTTTTCATTGTTTCATGGGCTCATTTAAAACTGTAGGGGGCGCCTGGGTGGCTCAGTCAGTCCAGCGTCCAACTTTGGCTCAAGCCATGATCTCATGGTTCGTGGTTTTGAGCCCCACGTCAGGCTCGGTGCTGACAGCTCAGAGCCTGGAGCCTGCTTCAGACTCTGTGTCTCCCTCTCTCCCTTTTCCCCTCTCCCCACTCTGCTCTGTCTCTCTCTGCCTCTCAAAAATAAACATTAAAAAAATTAAAAAAAAAACTATAAACTTTATGCATGAGATAAAAAGTTTTATATGTAATTATTAAATTTGTGGGGTGTTTTAGCCAACTTCGCTGTTTATTCTCATTTCATTAAATCTGCCCGTTTCTGACAAAGATGTATGGATTTCTCATTTCAATGAAATGTTTTTCAAGTTTCTCTTTTTTTTAATATGTATTTTTTAATGTTAATTTTTTTTTTTTTCTGAGAGAGAGTGCAAACAGGGGAGGGACAGATGGGGGGGGGGGCACAGAATCTGAAGCAGTTTTCTGGCCCTGAGCTGTCAGCACAGAGCCCTATGCGGGGCCTGAACCCATGAGCTGTGAGATCATGACCTGAGCTGAAGTTGAACTCTCAACTGACTTAGCCACCCAGGCACCCCTTCAAGTTTCTCTTAGATATTCAATACTTTTTGCTATACATCACCTCGCTTTCATTTTTTATTTTATTTATTTATTTTTTTAAGTAGGCTCCACACCCAGTGTGGAGCCCAAGGTGAGACTTTTAACTCATGAGCCTGAGATCAAGACCTGAACTGAGATCAAGAGTTGGATGCTTAACCAACTGACCCATCCAGGCGCCCCTAACAAAACTTAGCTTTTAAATTGTTTATGCTGTCTCGTCTTCTTAACCTTGAGGTCTGCACTGTGTAATATGAATGTGGCGCTCATGCTTTCTTTTCGGGTCAGTTAGCGGATAGTTCTTGGCCCGTTCCTTTTCATCTTAAACTTTTCTCCATTGTTAGATGTTGTGTTTCTTGTGACCAGTCTGTGCATGCCCACTTTTTACCCAGTCTGTCTTTTAGTGAGAGAATTCAGCTTCCCTTTTTTATTCTGTGAGTAATAGTGGATTTTATTACTTTTTGCCTTGTTCATTATTTATATTTGTGACTTTTTCCATTTTTCTGAATTTTGCTTTCATTTTCAAGTTGATATTCATTTCCCAGTTTCCCCCTGTTTATGTGGCAGTCCTGTACTTTTCCATTTCATTATTGGCCACCTTCCCTTTCAATGGTTTGTAATCCAATTTTTTTCCTGCTTTCCCATGTAAAAATGATACCAACATTTTCCCTCACCTCGACACTCCATCCTTGTCTAACTTTCCTAAGTTTCTACAGAGAGAATTTAATTTTTCAGATCCAGAGTTTTGTTAGCCTTTTTTGGTGTGTGTTTCAGGAATTCACATGGAGCACTTCACTTCTATTACATATTCCAGATAGTTGATTATCCATTTAGATTTAATTCTGTGTAGAAGGCAAAGTACATTACACTTCTGTCTCCTCTCCACCTTCCCACACATAGCAGGTCTCGTTTCTAATTTAGTTACTGTTTGGTTAAAGTCCCTTCTCAAGTCCTTTCCTTAGATGGGGCAGTGGGTGATGTGCTCTTTGAATCCTTAAATTTCGGCAAACACTTCTTTCACACCGACTGTGTGTGTAGGATGTTTGGGTTGTGCTGCTTTTTCCCTCAGCAGTCTTGATTTTACTGTTTGTTCTTCCCAGTTCTACTGTCAGAAATGAAAAGTGCCATGTAATTTCATTCCTTTTTAGTTTTAAGTAATTATTCTTTCTGGCAACTTGTAAAGTTTTCTTTCTATTCTTAAAGTTGAGGAATTTTAGTGTGATATTCTTGAGTGTGTCTTTTTTCTCTTACTAGCCCTGCCGGGATCTTGAAGAGCCCTTTGAGGTCACAATTCAGTCTTTCCTTTTCTTCCATATTCCTTTAACTATTGCCTCTCTCCCATCTCTTCCTTTTCCTCCTTTCAGAGACTCTCCCGGAACTTTTCCTGTGGTTGGTACGTCACTTAGGGCTCCTCAATCTGTTCTTCAGGTTTCTTCTCTTTTCCATTAATGACTTACATCTCTTTGTATCCTTATGCTTTGAGATTTCTTCCAGTTGATCGTTCACGCCACCATTGAAGAGTCTGTCTTCTCCTTTATCTACTGAATTATTCAACTTGGAGGGTTTTGTTTTTAAAGTTTAGCTTAGATAATATTTTAAACCCATAGAAATTATTGTCTGTTCTCGGTATGCCTCTTCTGAAGTAATCGTTCCATTTTTGACCTCAGTGTTTCATCTTTGTCCTTCAGAAGATCTGCTAGGTCTGTTCTCTAGGTCTGTTCTCTAGATCTGCTAGGTCCTATTCTCGCCTACTGTAGATATGTTATTTATGTGTGCGTTGGGATTCAGGTTATCAAGAGACCATATGTTTTTATAATCCTATAACTGATGAGGGGTAGGCATGTTGTACATTTCATGTGTATGCACCTGGACGACCCTGTGCCTGCCTTCTGGCCTCTTTGCATCTCCAGCCTCAGGAGTAGAGGGGACTCTCCCTCCTGTTGAGTGTCTCCTGAACACCTTTGGGGCGGAGGGGGTGGCTGGCAGTCCTTGTGCAGTTTTCTGTGGGAACTCTTCTGTGTCTTGCTTAGAGCCCAGAGCAGAGCAAGCCCCATATCAGTCCTCTTTCGAGATGCCCATAATCCCATGGCCACATTCTTCAGGCCCCATTCACTGCCAGCTGGTTCCCAGAGCTGACTGGTTCAAGAAGGCAAATGGGTTGGATTTGAGATGAAAGTTGGGGGAGGTGAGTCAAATTTAAGGTCCCCTCTTTCCCCACAATCCTGGATTTTTATACTTGATTCATAGTTTCAGATGGTATTTCACTCCTGTGCCATATGTCGTGGGTTTTTTAAAAATTTTTTTCTTAAGTTATTTATTTTGAGAGAGACAGAGATAGCACGAGGGGGGGGGAGGGGCAGAGAGAGAGAGAGAGAGAGAGAATGAGAATCCCAAGCAGGTTCTGTACTGTCAGGTTTGACGTGAGGCTTGACCTCAGGAAACCACGAGATCGTGACCTGAGCCGAAACTGAGAGTCAGATGCTGAACTGACTGAGCCACCCAGGTGCCCCCCATTTGTCATGCTTTAGTGGCATTACAGAGAGATTTTTAGTTTGAAACCTACCTTTGAGTGTTTTACCTAGCTTTTCATATGCATAAACTCTTGGACTCTATTATAATTTCCAGGGAGTATCCTTTTCAGATGCACTGTGGACAAATCAACTTTTAAAGGAGAAATTTTTGCGTTGGGATAAATAAAACTCTTCTGAGGGAGTTTATTTGTCTGTATGCAAATTTCACCGAACAAAGATACGAATCTAAACATCTTGTGCAACGCGGAAGCCAGTCGAATTGGGACAGAGACCGAAAATAGGAGCATAGGTAAAAAGGAGAGACAGGAGCTGGAGAAAGAATCAGCTTTGCATTATCAGTGGTACTAGGGAGAAGATGTGGTGATGATAACACAGCAATTGAAAGCCACATATAATCAGAAAACCTTATTTTGTCCAGTAGCTAATACCTTTTCTTAAGCTATCTACTAGAGTTGCTGACGAGTGTATTAGAAGAGATTATGTATTAAAAGGACCGATCCTGTTCCAGAAAATTAAAACAAGGAAGCATTCAGTAGAATCCGAGAGGCTGAAAAACAATATTGTACCCTATATTCATAGGTAGTAAAGTTAGTGCAAATATGTACATGTTTGTTTAGATAGTCATTTGCCTTAGATATTTGGTATCTGAATTATGCACACTTATTCTCCCTAATATTGATATTCATTTTGTCCTAATGAGCTTCAGGCAAAGAAAATTTGAATTATACGACATGTGTAAACCTCCCATTGAAAGGTAATTAGTCTGTTCTGCTTAGTGGCACTTAAGGTTAATAGTTGAGTAAAAATTTTTAAAAAACAGTGACTTGATCTCCGATATGTGTGGGATAGATAGGCTGAGAATCAGTTCAAGCTTTTATTCTGTGTCAGTAACAATTCCTCACTTTGTATCTAAGCCTCGGTTTTACATTTATTGCATGTGTGACTAGAGAGTCAGGTGACAATCCATCTGAACTTTGCCATGTATCACAGACCCAGGACAGAGAAAATGTAGTCTATATAATAGGAACCATTCTTTCACCTTTTTTGTATTTTCTAAATTTTTATTTATCTGGGGTGTTGTTATGGGCTGTTTTTCTTTTTACCTCTCAGTTGTCATAATTTAAAGGAAGCTTTTTGTAAAGGGGCAGGAGCGAGAGTAGCTTGCTTCTATGAAGATTTGTTGGGTTGGTGAAAAGCTGGGCATTAAATACCTAGGCCAGTGTGGGAGCAAAAAGTTATAAAATTTCTGGAGTTTTATGCTTAAAATCATATGTATGTGATTAAGAAAGGAGTCTAAACTTTCTGTGACACAAGAGTCTGTGTTCTATACCACTGTGTACTTTGCATTAAGAATTCTAGTTTGTCCCTCAAAAGGGTTTTAGAAATAAATCATGGAAGGAGCCCCGTAGAAGTTTTTTTTTTTTTAATACTGAAATTTACTATTTTTTAATGCTTAATATTAGAAAGTATGTTGGTAGGTAGGGGCACCTGGGTGGCTCAGTCTGTTAAGTGTCTGGCTTTGGCTTAAGTCATAATCTCATGGTTCATGAGTTCGAGCCCTGCATCGGCCTTGGTGCTGACAGCTTAGAGCCTGGAGCCTGCTTTGGATTCTGTGTTTCCCTCTCTCTCTGCCCCTCTCCTGCTTCTCTCTCTCTCTCTTTCAGAAATAAACAAACATTAAAAACAAAAAAAAGAAAGTATGTTGGTAGGTAAAAATCTATGTGTTTTAAAAAGTCACATTCATAAACCTATGTATAATACTCCATGAAGGTTAAATATTGAGCAACAATGCTTGGGTGTTCTAGAGCCATAATTAGAATACTGGTTGCAAATTGCCAAAATTCAGTGAGTCAACAAACCAATTAAAAAAAAAAAACTGAAGGATATTAGATTTCAAATGTTCTTCCTTAATTTAGTTTTCCCATTATACTTTATTTTAATTATTCATAGTATTGCTTAACATGCCAGGAAATGTCTTGTAATAGAATTTATAAAATAATGTAGTTTCAGTAATATGAATACTATCTTTAGCATTCTGCTTGTAAATCTCAGATAGAGATGTTTTGTAAGGAATCGTCTAGTTTGATGCATAAAAGCACGTCTTTGCATAGTAACTTTATCCATTTTAGAACTTTGAGACCAAATGCTCACTTGAGAAAAATAAATGGAAATGATTGGTATATGTCATTTTGTTGTTGTTATTGTCGACAAATAAGGAAAAAATTGTAAGAAAAAAATATATAGTCCACTAACATAGAACAGTAATTTTTCATTTTACGTATTTTTCCTCAAGTTTTTATTTAAATTACAGTTCGTTAACATGCAGTGTAATATTAGTTTCAGGTGTAGAATTTAGTGATACATCGCTTCCATACAACACCTGGTGCTCCTCACAACAGGTGCCCTCCTTTTTAAAAAAAAAATTTTTTTTTTAATCTTTTATTTATTTTTGAGAGACAGAGACAGAGCATGAGTGGGGAAGGGGCAGAGAGAGGGGGAGACACAGAATCCAAAGCAGGCTCCAGGCTGTGAGCTGTCAGCACAGAGCCCGATGTGGGGCTCAAACTCCCGAAACATGAGATTATGACCTAAACCAAAGTCGAACGTTTAACCGACTGAGCCACCCAGACTCCCCCGGGTGCCCTCCTTAATACCCCCCATCTACCTCCCTTCTGGTAACCATCAGTTTGTTCTTTATAGTTAAGAGTTTGTTTCTTGGTTTGTCTCTCTTCCCCCCCCACCCTTATATTAATTTGTTTTGTTTCTTAAATTCCACGTATGAGTGAAATCATACGATAGTTGTCTTTCTCTGACTGACTTATTTTGTTTAGCACTATACTCTCTAGCTCCGTCCTCATTGTCGCAAATGACAAGATTTCATTCTTTTTTATGGCTGAGTAATATTCAATTGTGTGTGTATATATACACAGCACATCTTCTTTATCCATTCGTCAGCTGGTGAACATTGGGGCTCTTTCCATAATTTGGCTGTTGTTGATAATGCTGCTGTAAACATCAGTGCATGAGTCCCTTCGAATCTGTATTTTTATATCCTTTGGGCAAATACCTAGTAGTGCAATTGCTGGATCATAGGGTAGTTCTATTTTTACTTTTTTGAGGAACCTCCATACTGTTTTCCACTGTGGCTGCACCAGTTTGCATTCCCACCAACAGTGCACGAGGGTTCTCCTTTCTTGACATCCTTGCCAACTTGTTTCCTGTGCTATTAATATTAGCCATTCTGACAGGTGTGAGGTGATACCTCATTGTAGTTTTGATTTGCATTTCCCTGAAGATGAGTGGTGTTGACCATCTTTTCATGGGTCTACTGGCCATTTGTATGTCTATTCATGTCTTCTACCTATTTTTTAACTGAATTCTTATTTTTTGGGGGGGTGTTGAGTTTTATAAGTTCTTCATAGATTTTGGATACTAACCCTTAATCACATATGTCATTTGCAAATATCTTCTCCCATTTCACAGGTTACCTTTTAGTTTTGTTGATCATTTCCTTCATAGTGACTATTACTTTCTTTTTTTTAATATTTTTATTAATGTTTATTTATTTATTTTTGAGAGACAGACAGTGAACAAGGGAGGGGGAGAGAGGGGGGTCAGGGAGAGAGAATCCCCAGCAGGCTCCATGCTGTCAGCACAGAGCCTGATGTGAGGCTCAATCTCTAAACCATGAGATTGTGACCTGAGCCAAAATCAAGAGTCAGAGGCTTAACCAACTCAGCCACCCAAGCGCCCCGAGTATTACTTTATGATAGTTATTCATATACATGCTTTTCTCTTTTCTTCTTACGTAGACCCTATAGGTAGATTGACTGTTTTAGTGAAAAGCGTAGCCCCTGCCCAACTGTCTTTTCAATTCTGCTAGATATTTAAGGGACACAGGATTGATGTATAGATCATTGACTTTGAGTGAGTTAGAGGTGCAGCAGAACAAGCAAGCCTTGAGATGTGAATTCCGGTTGAAAATTTGGACATGTATTTGCCATTAGTTCCATTAGAAGGTGGAAGTAAGCAAGAAAGAGCTTTTCTTTTATCGTATGGGTGTAGATTTTTACAAGTCCAGGATCTACTTCTGTGTCCTAGTCTTACTATTAATGGTAGAGGGTCACAAATGTGTTAAGTATGAATTTAAATTTTGTTCCTAAATAGAAAGGTTCTGTGTAGGTCATATATACTGAGGTACTTATATCAGTGAAAAAATAAGCAGCACATTTAAAATGGAATAGGCAGTCGTGAACTCTTTCCTCGTGACTGCACGATAGTAATTGGCTAAAGACTTTTCAGTCCATTTGATGACTATTTGGTGACATGTTTGTTCTGTTGGATTTCTCTTTTCTTTGCTAGTGGATGGGAGACACTTCCTAATGAAATGACACTCCCATGAAATTTGGGCAGCAAAAAAAAAAATTGCTTTTTATCTCAAATTGAGAATTATTTTCTTTCTTGTTTGGGTCTTGTGATTCTTGATATTAAAAAGCCATTTAAGATTTAATATTATCTGGCCTCACCATGCGACACTGGGCTATTTTTTCTGCCTTGTCCTAGATCTTTGCCGTAGCTGGATGCTGTTCCCCAAATACAATTTCATCCCTCCTTGTTGTGCTTCACTCTGGTCGCTGGTCTCCCAAGTCCTTTCTCATTCTTCCCTTCCTAGTAATGCCCTGCTTATCCTGGAGGATCTAATTCAGGCGTTACTTCTCTATAGATTTCTGAACGATTCTTCTCCCACACCCCCAACAGAACCAATGGCCGCCTTCCTTTTGTGGTCATAGCACATCGTTGGTGGCTCTTGGAACAACCATGACTCCTAGATACGTCGCAGTTCCTAAGAGTCGGGGCCATGTGCCATCCTTCTTGTGTCTCCTAGAACAGGCGTTCCGCGAACATTTGTCCAACCGAAATGTTTAGAACACCATGCTTCTCGTGATTAGGAGAGCAGCTGGCCTCGTTAAACCCCTTGATCACAGTGGCCCTCGTTCCTTGTGTTCCTCACACACCCTGTTCCCACCTGTTGCACTGTGCTGATTGGTGTCTAAGAAAATGCATTCGAGAGCGATCAAAGAAGGATCCTTGTATGTGGATGCAACGCGTGGGGGAGCCGGCTGGCGACTCTGCGTTGCTCCGGAGCTCTGAGTTGCGTTCTCTTCTCCCCTTTCTGCAGGACCCGAACAGGAGCATTCATACCAGCAGCAGCAGCAGCAGCAGCTGTAGCAGCAGCAGCAGCAGCAGCAGTAGCAGCAGCAGCAGCAGCTGTAGCAGCAGCAGCAGCAGCAGCAGCAGCAGCAGTAGCAGCAGCAGCAGCAGCAGCACCAGTTTTTCAAAGCCTCACAAGTTAATGAAGGAGCACAAGGAAAAACCTTCTAAAGACTCCAGAGAACATAAAAGTGCCTTCAAAGAACCTTCCAGGGATCACAACAAATCTTCCAAAGAATCCTCTAAGAAACCCAAAGAAAATAAACCACTGAAAGAAGAAAAAATAGTTCCTAAGATGGCCTTCAAGGAACCGAAACCCATGTCAAAAGAGCCAAAACCAGACAGTAACTTACTCACGATCACCAGTGGGCAGCAAGACAAGAAGGCTCCTAGTAAAAGGCCCCCCATTGCAGATTCCGAAGAACTCTCAGCCAAAAAAAGGAAAAAGAGTAGCTCAGAGGCTTTATTTAAAAGTTTTTCTAGCGCGCCACCGCTGATACTCACTTGTTCTGCTGACAAAAAACAGATAAAAGATAAATCTCATGTCAAGATGGGAAAGGTCAAAATCGAAAGTGAGACATCAGAGAAGAAGAAATCGACTCTGCCACCGTTTGATGATATCGTGGATCCCAATGATTCCGACGTGGAGGAGAACATGTCCTCCAAATCTGACGTGAGTAGTCTTGTTGGTTTCCCTCCTTTCCCATGTTAGCCTTCAGATCTTATTTCAGATGGCTGTAGGATAAAGGATGAGGGAAGAAACTGACAGCCGAACTGTGAAATGGTAGCATGGATGGGCCTAGAGATGAATTTCCTTAACTAATGGAAAGAAGGAAATGAAATCATTAAAGAATCGGCAGACATTTGGACTGTGATGGAAATTGTTAAAGGAAAGATACGTTCCGTAGTGTAATAATGGGCTGTGTTGAATAGCAGCAGGAAAATTGAGATGCTCCTTGGCACTTAGTTACTGTGCTTTTCCATGATTGCTGATTTAGGAAAGTGAGAAGAATGCGATAAAACTTGAATATATGAGAAAATAAATTTAAAAGACAAATTTAGAAAATATTGGGGTGCAGCTATAACGTTGATCTTTTTGATCAATGCTATGAAGTAATTTGTTTACAGAGATGAGAAGCTGGTATAGTATTTTTAAGAGGTTTTCTGGAGGCAAAATTGATATAATGATATACCGTATAGATTTAAAATGTATAACTTGGTAAAATTTGACACATATTTGTGCTTGTGAAAGCCGGTGGTGGTATTTTGAAAAAGAACCACTTAATTTTTTTTTTTCTTCCTTTGGGGCCATGGTCGGGGTATGTGATCTTTGTTTTTGCTGATGGGTGGGATTAACTTTTGTGGATGCCTAAAAGACCATCTGACCGTTTCACGTCCCTCCAAAAGGTTACCTGATGTTGAGATTTAAACTTACAATTGCAGATTTCTCAGAGTTGGAAGGGGGGTTCACGCTATCTATTCTAACTTCTCGCCAGTATAAGAAATCTTATGCTTCCAGTGACAGAACTATTAGTATTTGAAATAGTATTCCATTCCAGTTCTAGAGAATGAACGTTATTTACTTTGAAGTCAAATTCCCTTTTTTTTTTTAAAACAATCTTTAGCCTTTTAAAGTTACTTATTAGTCCTGACCAGTCCAAATAATCTCCTTACTTTGGCTTGTCAGTATTTCTAGACAATGGTCAAGGAAGATGTCTGGCTAAAAATTGCTGGCAATTTGAGACTATTTCTCTTTCTGTCCCACGGGTTCACCATACACATGTTCCTAATTCTAGTGCTGGCAGAGGTGGAGGGACTTCGTAACAGATTCTGTCTTCTGCATTTGCGCTGGGTAGAAGGGCAGCCGGGGTGACAACGTGGAGTCACAACCGATCTCCTGTTGTCCAGAGACTACTTCCTTCCCCACTACCCTCCATAGCTAATCTTGAAATTGTAATAGAAGATCAAATTAGGAGCACAGTAGCATATAAAATACAAGAGATTGGGGTAATTTGTTCCAGTGTTTGGTAAATGTTTTATAGCAATAGTTTATTGAACCAATGAGAACTAATGGGTTTGTGCCAACATGTCAAGCATTTATTTTTCCTCTTGTGCTTTTTACTTAGGGTCCTCTTTTTTTTTTTTTTTTTTTAAAGCTTATTCATTTATTTTGAAAGAGAGACAGCACGAGCAGGGGAGGGGCAGAAAGAGAGGGAGAGTGAGAGAATCCCAAGCAGGCTCCGAGCTGCCAGTGCAGAGCCTAGACGCAGGGCTTGAACCCATGAAACTGTGAGATCGTGACCTGAGCTAAAACCAAAAGTCCAGCACTCAACCGACTGAGCCACCCAGGCAGACTTAGGCTTCTCTTAATACAAAACTTGTTCTCAATTAGGTGTTACTTGGAAAGTTTTTTTGTATGTTTGACTTTTATTTCAAATCACCCTAAGATGTCCATTGATCCTCTTGGGGTGTGATTAGTCTATCAAGATTGTCAGGTTTAGCCACTTAGTCTTTCCGTATTCTGACGTGTTGTGACTCTTCTCGAACGGAGGTTTTCCAGTTGTGGCTTAGGATTCAGTGGTGAGCCACGAAACCATTTTAGCATGTCGTCACCAGTGTTTACAAAAAATCAGAATACGTTGTAATCAGCATGGGTGAGTAATGGTTTGTAAAAATTCTATTTCATAGGCTGTGTGTGTTTCTTATAGTAGGTTATGGTCAGAAAGGCATCTTTCTTGAACGTTAGCTGATTAAACGACATTCCTAAAGCAAACCTCTTTCTACATGAAATTGTCCCAGATGATCATCGTCCTTAGATAACTCTGTGCATTTTTGTTTTTATTTGTCTCTTGCTCCCTCCCTTTTTCTATATGATTTATAAGATATGACTTTTCTTTTCATAAACTTCATGTTCAACTTGGTGTATTAATCCTAAACCATAATTTGAAAAGTCTTTTGGAGTAAAGAGTTAGAATCTTAATTCCTTACAGTAGGGAGCAAATTTTCACAACAATTCATGACATAGGAGAATCACATATCCAGTAATTGTTATAGGAGTTTTTGTAACGGGTTCTGCACATCATTATAGAGAAGGTCTCTAAAGGCTTTTGGATATTATTTGGGTATAAAACCCAACAGATACCCTTTCTTTATCAGTTTTCTGGTAGTAGTGCTTTTATTGTTGCTGTTGTTGGTTTGATTCTCTAAATGCAGGTGGTGGAGCCGAAGAAAATTGATGAAAGTCGTTCCAAATAAGCCATGACTCAAAAGACCTTTCTGTGAACAAAGAAGATAAGGGGAGGGTGGTGGAGGGAGGGAGGGGAAGGGAGGTGCTAAAGTTCCCTGTATGCAATAATAGAGATCACCTTTGTCTGGCCTTCTTCCTACCTGGTGTTCCCACTGTGGGCAAGACAGAAGGAATGGGAGACAATTGTAATGGAGAGCAGTGAGGAGCCCAGATTTTCCCTTGGCCAGTAACAGATTTGATAGCTTGGGACAGGCCCAACTTCAGTGGGCATACTGTAATATCCTGGTGGTGAGTATGTCTGTATCTGAGTAAGTGTGGTAAGATGAGCTGATCTCTCTAACATCCTTTCCAGCTTTATTATTTGAATATGAACCAGATTTGTGTTCATTTATGGCAGATAGGGTCGTGGGTAATTTTAGGCACAATGGGCAGAGATCATGGTCTTTGAAACAGAAGAAAGAGACAAAAAGAAATTGGAAGAGTATGAAGAATTAGGAAGGGCTGGGAAGAAAAGATTATTTACCTGGTAAGCTTGTAAACATCTTACCTGGGTACAGGTTAGTTACAGTAAAAGGAAGAACTTAAAAAATTTTTTTTAAATATTTTATTTATTTTTGAGAAAGAGGGAGACAGAGTGTGGGCAGGGGAATGGCAGGGAGAGAAGAGACACAGAATCTGAAGCAGGCTCTAGGCTCTGAGCTGTCAGCACAGAGCCCGATGTAGGGCTCAAACCCATGAACTGTGAGATCATGACCTGGGCCAAAGTCACATGCTTAACTGACTGAGCCACCAAGGCGCCCCTAAAAGGAAGAACTTTTTAAAGAAGCTTTTCCATAACTAAGTTAGATTCAGGTTTTATATAAAAATAAAATCAGTGCTATTACTGATTACTGGAAGCTTACTTCGATTGTTGATTCATATGGTTCCTCTTGGTTAAGATTTTTATATACTTCGCATAGAAAAGTAGAAGTACATCCATGCTTTGTATTCCTACGTGTC
Organism: Acinonyx jubatus; assembly: GCF_027475565.1. Classification (NCBI taxonomy): domain Eukaryota; kingdom Metazoa; phylum Chordata; class Mammalia; order Carnivora; family Felidae; genus Acinonyx; species Acinonyx jubatus. Next base: position 48,792,274 of record NC_069391.1, read on the forward strand.
GTTTTTGAAGGATCACTTATTTGTTAATAAGTGGTTAGGCAGGCCAGGTAGGTAGGTAGTCAAGTAAGCAAATAATTAGGAGTTTGTAGTGTGGTGACAGACAGGCTGTGGTGTGAAGCCCAGCTCCTCCCGTCATCTTAAGCAAATGTTTTAACCTTCTGTATTTTAGTTAATTCTCTTGTAAGGTGGAGATCGTGATAGTATTTACTATGTAGGATTATTGTGAAAACGGTAAAGCACCTATGAGCACATTAACCAAAAAATGCTAGTTAACTATGATATGTGTGATGTAGCTTCTGGCAACCTTTATAACATACAGCTTTGAAAGAGATTTTTTGATATTCAGAAATACTGTAGAACTCTAGTGTCCTTGTTCAAGAGTTGGGTTATATGTTTTAAAGGGGCAAAAATACTAGGTCATGTTGCTCTGAAATTTGTTTTGAGAAGGTATATGTCCTTGATATTGGTACGCATTTGTTACACGGTGACTGGAAAATTAGAGGGCTTTAAATCAAAGCTTTAAATCAAAAGTTAAGCCAAAAAGTGTCCCAGGATCTTTGAGCTTTTTACTTCAAATAGGTAAAGGACAAGGACATACCTAGCACTGTATTAGGTAGGCTCTTGCTTGTTTGTTTTATTGCTGCTACTATTAAAGGAAGACGTCCTAAGAAATGACTTCTCTGTGGATTGTTATTAATGTTACACAGAGTCATTTTTAAATACATTTTTCAATTCCTGAAATGTTTGTTCTTTTCTAAAGAAATTTAATATGGTCACATGAAAATCCATTGGTGATTTTTCCCGACAGAATTAAAGAGTTGCAGGGAGACAGAGGGAGTGGTTTATAGCGGGTGAGCATTTAGCAAATACAGGAAACATGGTAAGAGCGTGTTTTTGCTATATACATAAATGTTAGCATTAAGAATATTTTACCTTCAAGGACCTCCGTATTTCCCGTTAGAGTAAGGCTATTCTTGGTTTAGGAAATTATCACCTTGTGGTCATGATGGTCATTTATGGAAAGTAACCTTACTAGTGATTGACATGTGCTAGCAGCTAGAAGGGTGAAGGTCTGTATCCTTGTCAACTTAAAGTTTATAATTGTGGTTTACATGAACTTGTTTACACTTTAATTGACAATTAAAAAGAGCCCAACTATTTATCACGCCTCCTGTATTTCCCTAGGTTTTGTGTTTCATTTAATTCAGCTTCCGAAGAGAAATCTATTGGGTTGATCATGTTTTGTGATATGGGGAAGTTTGGTATTCATAGCAGAGAAGAAGGGGGACAGAGTAAAATAAAACTGAAATAAGTATTTATAATCAGATGTGGTTTTGGTAGTAATTTCCTTATCATTGCCGTTGCTTTTGCCTTGTTCTGTAGAGATTTAATTGTGATTTAAAAGTGCAGACGTGAAGAGTTTTCACTGTCTTTCCTTGAAAATGGGCAGGGTGCATTTGGGTAAAATGTTACACACTTCAACCTGCCATGTGAGGAATGAGATTATAATCCTGTCCTTTGATACTTTGGTTTTACCAACGTTGTTTTCTTGGTTAAAATCTTCTTGAGGGAAAGAGATGAAATCTCTTCTAATAGTAGCATTTTACCAGTGGTGGTTCAGATACAGGATAAAGAATTCAAACCACCTTAGCAGAAATTTCTTTTGAAAAGAAAAAAAGGAAGAAGGAAAAAGAAACTTCCCCTCTTTTGTTGTGCCTCATTTCCTCCCACCCCACCCTGTTCCTTGCCCTGCTTAAACTGTCTGGAGCTGGCAGTAAACGTCCTGTTGTTGAAGCATTGGCCTTAGGTTTTTATGTGATGGAAGGTTGTGGCAGTCAGAGAAGAAGGTCTTTATTGTGTTTTCAAAGTGGCTTTTTAATGACTTGTAATTCCAGCACATGCAAGAGCTGAAAAGTCTGTAAGCATAGTGAGTGAGCTGCTGGAGAGGCCATTCATTAAAGGGCAGCACTGCCTCTGGGGGGGGGGGGGGGGGGGAGGCGGGGGGGGGGGGGCTCTTGTTCTGGACTCCTGTTCTCTGCATCTTATAACTGGAGGTAAACATACCTGAAGGGTTGCAATCCTTCCTCTGATAGATTCAGCTCAGTGTGGAACTTTGATTAAAACAATAGGAAGAAAGTTAACTTTGTTGAGTGCATGGAGATATTTCAGCTGCTTTTTTGCTTGTTTTCCATGTCATATGTGAACGGGTAGAGGGGTGGGTATGGTCCAGCGAATCAGCTATTTCATTTACTCAGCCACATTCCTGACTTAGTCCAAAAAAGGATTTGGAGTAGTCAAAAGGGAGATTTTTACCTTAAAACAGAGTTAGGGGCTTCTTCTCTTCCTTGTTTGGGTATCATACTAAGCCTAAATTGTTCCACAATTTTTAAACTAAATAATTTGTTAGAAGCCCTTAGGTAGCCGAGGGCCTTGAGCAGACAGGGGATTCTATCATTGCAGAGTTGTTGTTACCCATAACTGCCAAAACTCAGCATTTTTACTTGTATTGAATTGTACGTCTCAAAAATTCCATGAGCCTCCTTCAAGAGAGCTGCATTGCCTCTTCAGTGCACTATTGTTTCTTACTCTGGGGCCCATGATCTTTACCTAATTGTCTCATCTGTCATCTTTAGACACAAAATCAAAGATGTGATCCAACATGGTCTTTGCATGGCCAGCTTTACCATACCATTGGGATGCCTGTAGTTGAACATTCCCTGAGTGCTTTCTATGTGCTCATCCCCCGTCTAAGCACTTGACTTGTTTTAACTCATTTAATCCTGAAAACAACTTTAGGAAGTAGGTAGTATTATTATCCCCGTTTTATAGATGGGGAAACTGAGGCTGAAAGAGCTCTGGCCACAGTTGCCATGTGGTGGAGCCAGGATTTGATCCCACTTGGTAGGAGCTCACTCGAGGGGTTTCGGAGCGAAGCAGATCTTTTTTTCCCATGGATTCATATTACATACGCAGAGATGTGCTTCATGACATTGGCGTCAGTGCTGTGAAAGCCTTTGGTATAATGTTCTTGTTCCATTTATGAATCATGTTTCTTTGACCTACCTATTGATTTGGACTTTTACCAACAGTCTTCAGGAAGTGATAGGTTGTCCTTAGCGCTGGATTTGGCATACACAGGGAGGGAAGAGATGTAAACCGTCCAGGGATCTCTGACTTCTTACACACGCTTGCTTCAGGTACAACAGACTCCCGTGGTTCTGGGTTTCACATTATTGTATGATCACTATTACCCTGCCCCCAGAATTTTCCCACTTGCTTTTGTGAGGGATTTATGTTTAACAGAGCTGAGCTGCAATATCAAGCTTTCCCAGAAGGTGCCACCAAATAACAAATGGTGTCCTACAGTTCGAAGATCACTTCCTTTTGAATCTTGTAGTTGTGTTCGGTAATTTCATTTTCTAGTGTCTCTAAGTCCTTCAAAATGTAGGTTGCACTTTCTTTGAATTAGGAGACAAGATAACACAACAGCATAGGTACAGGATGGTTTTCTTTTGGAGTCTATGTAATTATTTAGAAAAGTCTGAGAAATTGTTCTCAGTGGGTAACGATTTATGACTGGAAACTTTCAAGGCAGTCTCAAGGTCCTCAAAGAAAAATCACCCATAGGAGGCTACTTTAGGTCACTAAAGGTGACGGCACAGTGAGATGTTCCCAGATAAAGTCAAAGATCCTTCTATTAGGAGAAAATGGAACAGCATTACTAAAGTGTTTGGAGACAACAAACTGCCTTTGAATTCTGAGGATACAGAGGATAAGGATGTGGGGGCGCTGGAATAGGGAGAAATATTCAGAATTGTTGACACAGAGAAACGGAATTTCCTTGCTTTTCTTGGTCATGGGAGAAAATGTACGTATGGGGTCCTCAGATGTGATGTGATACTATTTATTTAACCATTTTTAAAAATGTTTTACTTATTTTTGAGAGAGTGCGAGTGGGGCAGGGGCAGAGTGAGAGGGAGACAGAGGATCCGAAGCGGGCTCCACGCTGACAGCAGCAAGCCCGTCACGGGGCTTGAACCCACAAACCATGAAATCATGACCCCAGCCGATGTCAAGAGTCCAACGCTCAACTGACTGAGCTGCCCAGGCACCCCTGTATAACCATTTTTTTAATTCAAGTGTAATTAACATACCATGTTATATTAGTTTCAAGTGTACAACAGAGGGCTTCAACAATTCTGTACATCAGTCCTTATCATGGTAAATTTATTCTTAATCCTCCTTGCGAATTTTACCCCATCCCCCCCCCCCCCCCCCGCCTCCCCTCTGGCAACCACCAGTTTGTTCTCTGTATTTAAGAGCCCGCTTTTTTTTGTTTCTCTTTTTTTCCTTTGTTCATTTGTTTTCTAAATTCCACATATGGGTGAAATCATATGGTATTTGTCTTTCTCTGACAGATTTATTTCACTTAGCATAATACCCTCTAGAGCCATCCATGTTGTTGCAAATGACAAGGTTTCGTTCTTTTTTATGACTGATTAATATTCCACTCTGTACACACACCACATCTTCTTTAACCATTTGTTGATGGACCCTGGGCTGCTTCCGTATCTTGGCTATTTTAAATAATGCTGCAGTAAACAGAGGGGTGCAGATAGCTTTTTTAGATTAGTGGTTTCATTTTCTTTGGGTAAATGTCCAGTAGCAGAGTTATTGGGTCATAGGGTAGTTCTGCTTTTAACTTTTTGAGGCACCTCCGTACTGTTTTCCACAGTGGCTGCACCAGTTTGCATTCGACCAACAGTGCACAAGCGTTCCTTTTTCTCCACATCCTTGTTAACGCTTGTTTCTTACGTTTTTGATATTAGCCATTCTTGCAGGAGTGGGGTGATACTGCATTGCGGTTGTGATTTGCATTGTTTGGATGGTTAGTGATGTTGAGCATCTTTTCATGTTCCTGTTGGTGATCTGGATGTCGTCCTTGGAGAAATGACTATTCAGGTCCTCTGCCCATTTTTTAATTGGACTATTTGGGGTCTTTTGGTGTTGGGTTGTGTAAGTTCTTTACATGTTTTAGATATTAAGTCCTTATTGGATATATCATTTACAAATACCTTCTGTCATTCAGTAGGTTGCCTTTTTGTTTTGTTGATGGGTTTTTTCCCTGTGTAGAAGCTTTTTATTTTGCTGTAGCCTCAATAGTTTAATACTGCTTTTGTTTCTCTTGCCAGAGGAGACGTATCTAGAAAAATGTTTCTACGGCTGATGTCAAAGAAACTACTGCCCATGTTTCCTTCTAGAAATTTTATGGTTTTAGGTCTCACATTTAGATCCTTAATCCATGTTGAGTTTATTTTTGTGTATGGTATAAGAAAAGGGCCCAGTTTTATTCTTCTGCATTTAACTATTCAGTTTTCCCAACACCATTTCCCATTGCATATTCTTGCCTCCTTTGTCATAGATTAATTGACCATAGAAGTGTGGGTTTATTTCTGGGTTTTCTGTTCTGTTCCATTGATCTATGTATCTATTTTTGTGCTGGTACCATACTGTTTTGATTACTTCAGCTTGGTAGTATATCTTGAAAGGTAGGATTGTGGCACCTCCAGTTTTTTGTTTGTTTTCAAGATTGTTTTGGCTGTTTTGTCTTTTGTAGTTCTGTACAAATTTTAGTGGTATTTGTTCTAGTTCTGTGAAAAATGCTCTTGGTATTTTGATACAGATTGCATTGACCCTGTAGACTGTGTTGGGTAGTATGGACACTTTAACAACATCAGTTCTTCCAGTCAGTGAGCATGGAAGATGTTATTTTAAATAAATAGGTAAATAAATTACTAGAGTACCCTGGCTTAGGACTTCAGTGTTTATAATTACTATACTGTTTTTTTTTTTTTAATTTAATTCTTGAACCTTGCTTTATTTTGTGGCTCTTTTATTTTTTTAAATATAAACCACCATGTCACTTTGAGTAACTGCAAGCATTTCCTTCTAAACAAGTTTGTTTGTAATTATTCTTTGATTATTTGAGTGATGTTCAATAACGTTCAAAAATATTTATGTGGTAGATACTTGTGTATATAAACACTGTACCTGATGGTACAGATGGTACAAAATTAGAACTGAGGCTGAGCTTGGAAGAACGAAAGGCATGAGGAAGAGGAGATGAGGAGTGGAGGAAACAACTTGATTAAAAAAAAAAAAAAGCTAATGGCAACTGTAGATCGTTCTGTGTTATCCTCACTGAAAGTGAAGAGAGATCCTACAAGCGAGTCTTGCCATTAATTTATCGCACTGGTTTGTCAGGAATGAAGGAAGCCTTATCGAACCCTACTGCTGCTAGGGGTGTCCCGAGCAGTTGCACTTGATGGCCTCTTTTTTCATCCATGTAATGTGTGCGATCGCTTTCATTCTCATCTCATGGATACGGAAGTGGAAGAGCTAGAACTCAAGTCCAGTTCTCACTACTCCCAAAGCCCATGCTTTTTTGGTACCGTATCACCAATTACACCTTGTTGAGAGGAAAATCACATCAAGTGAAAACCACTGTGGTACTGACGAACCCTTTTCGAGAAAAAAAATCTAATTGGCACGATTAACTTTCCCACCATCTGGCTTCCTCCCTGACTCACTAATAGTGCCGCAGTTCAGTGAAAGGGGGAGAATAACAAATAAGATGTAGCCATAATACTGGAATACTTGGCCACGAACGATGGCAGACAAGAAGACCTGGCTGTGATTTCCAAAACGATGATCAGCTCATACTTCCAGTGCATCGTTATTATTCTCTACTAAGTAGAATTGTAGAAAGTATTGAAAAGCCATGCTACCTTAGAGTCTATCCAAGGGCACTGTTCACCAGTTTACCATCTTGCTAGATTATTTCTTGTACTTCATGCTAGGGTATGAAGTAGCAGTAACAGTGTTACTCTGAGAGGTCCCATTTATTGTATTGCATCATCAAACAGTTATACTCACAAAAAACATGCAGAAGGAAGGTAGGTTCAGACTTCCACGAGATAGTGGTGTAGGAAAACCCTGAACTCACCACTTCCCATGAACACACCAAATCTACGGCTGCATATGGACTGTTTACCTCTGAAAAAGATCTGAACTAAAAGGCAACCAACGGAATGGGAAAAGATATTTGCAAATGACATATCGGACACAGGGCTAGTATCCAAAATCTATAAAGAGCTCACCAAACTCCACACCCAAAAAACAAATAATCCAGTGAAGAAATGGGCGGAAGACATGAATAGACACTTCTCTAAAGAAGACATCCAGATGGCCAACAGGCACATGAAAAGATGCTCAACATCGCTCCTCATCAGGGAAATACAAATCAAAACCACACTCAGATATCACCTCACGCCAGTCAGAGTGGCCAAAATGAACAAATCAGGAGACTATAGATGCTGGAGAGGATGTGGAGAAACGGGAACCCTCTTGCACTGTTGGTGGGAATGCAAACTGGTGCAGCCGCTCTGGGAAACAGTGTGGAGGTTCCTTAAAAAATTAAAAATAGACCTACCCTATGACCCAGCAGTAGCACTGCTAGGAATTTACCCAAGGGATACAGGAGTACTGATGCATAGGGGCACTTGTACCCCAATGTTTATAGCAGCACTCTCAAAAATAGCCAGATTATGGAAAGAGCCTAAATGTCCATCAACTGATGAATGGATAAAGAAATTGTGGTTTATGTACACAATGGAGTACTACGTGGCAATGAGAAAGAATGAAATAGGGCCCTCTGTAGCAACGTGGATGGAACTGGAGAGTGTTATGCTAAGTAAATAAGTCATACAGAGAAAGACCGATACCATACGTTTTCACTCTTATGTGGATCCTGAGAAACTTAACAGAAACCCATGGGGGAGGGGAAGGAAAAAAAAAAAAAGAGGTTAGAGTGGGAGAGAGCCAAAGCATAAGAGACTCTTAAAAACTGAGAACAAACTGAGGGTTGATGGGGGGTGGGAGGAAGGGGAGGGTAGGTGATGGGTATTGAGGAGGGCATCTTTTGGGATGAGCACTGGGTGTTGTATGGAAACCAATTTGACAATAAATTTCATATATTAAAAAATGAGTGTAAAATATATCATAATATTTGTATGCTGATTACATGTTGAAGTGATATTTTTATATACTGTACTGGGTTAAATAAAAAACAGTTAAAGATTAAAAAAAAAAAAACAGATCTGAGAACTAGATGAACTGCTTCTCCAGAACAGGAGAGGAAATGACTACATCAGAATAGGTAGGAAAGGCAGACACTTGGTCTCACCAAAACCCCACCCCTGGTGCAGCAACACACAATAGGGAGGGGTCTCACCAGACCAATAGTTCTTGTTTTCTGTTTTTTTAATATTTATTTTTGAGAGAGAGAGAGAACAAGATGGGGAGGGGCAGGAAGAGAGGGAGACAGAAGATCTGAAGTGGGCTCCATGCTGACAGCAGAGAGCCCGATGCAGGCCTCGAACTCCCAAACCACAAGATCATGACCTGAACCGAAGTCTGATGCTTAACTGACTGAGTCACCCAGGCACCCCCCCCCCAACTCTTCTTCTGGAGGAGCAAGGGGTTGGTGCTCTACATCAGGTTACCCAACTCTTGGGATCCGTGCTGGAAAGACAAGCCCCTAAAACGTCTGGCTTAGAAAACCAGCAGTGCTGACATCCAAGGGACTGAAGTGCCGTAGAAACCTGAGAGTCCCCATTGAAAGGGCTTGACGTGTGGTTTTATTCACTCTGAGACCCAACAGAAATAGTGTTTGAAAAGTGCCTAGACTATATAGGAAGGAGATTCATTTGCCAATCTAAAAGTATTTGCCAGAGGGGCAGGGGGCGGTTGAAACTCTCCCTGGAGATGGAGGCACTCGGGGACACTGGTTTTGCCCTCTCTGCCTACCCTGATAGCACAGGTCAGCGAGCTCCCTTGTGGCACCCTCCCACTGCCTTGCTAAGACCGGTGGGGGCCCGCAGCTGCAGCACTATCCTGCTGCCTTGCTGAAGCTGGAGAGCGCAGGCACTTGGAGTACTCCCCCATTCCTTGCCTGGGGCAGGTGAGTATGCGTGGTCATGGCATTCTTCCGCTCCCACCCCAAAGCCCGGGGCACTGTCCTGCTGTTTTCGAGAAGTCCGCCGGTGTGCACAGTGAAGACGTTTCGCTGCTGCCTTTCTGAAGCCGGCAAGTGTGTCCCACCTTCACATGTTTATGCCAACATATATCCAGCGGGCACGTGCAGTCCACACAAAGGATGCTCCTTGATCACCTGACCCTGGTGGCCAAGGGGGCTGGTATTCCTGAGCTCCACGGGAATGTAATAATCAGACCATTCTTGGGAGGCTACACCCCCCAGGGCTCTGCACAGACAGCAGACTTGAACACAACCCCAGTCTTCCAGTGAAAAAGGTCTCTTAGAATGGAGCCTCAACCTAAGAGACAGGCTTCAGGTTTCCCATATATCTGGAGGCTAAGGAGGCACTTCCGGGCAACATTAGCAGAGAGACACCGTTCTTTTAACCCCCCTCGGCCTTACTACAGCTCAATGAGACCCCCCAGAAAGGAGCTTATATATTTATTTGGGACCCTCATTTTTGCACCTGGGGGACACCTCCTCCAGATCTTCTGGTCTTGAAGCCAGGAGGGTTTACAGTTGTAGCCCCACAGATCTGTATATATTGGCATATTTTAAAAGCTTGTCCCTGAGGGTCTGTTTTCCAATCAGCCTGAAACTAGATGCTAAATGAGATTCCTCCCCTTGGAACATTGATAGTTCATGGCACACCCTCAACAATAGGGACATATCAAGAATAAATCCGGCAGTTTAGACAATCACAAAGGTTTGAGAGACAACCAAGAGCTAGGGCAATGTTGAATAAGAAGGTTTATCACCTACACAGGCCACACCTTCAAGACTGAGAGAGGTAGCTATTTGGCCTAGTACGTAGAAACAAACACAGAGGTCAGGCAAAATGAGGAAACAGAAATATGTTCCAAATCAAAGAAAAAGGCAGAAAAGACCTTAATGATACAGAGATAAGTAATCTATTTGATAAAGAATTCAAAGTAATGGTTATAAAGATGCCCACTGAACTCAGAAGAATGGATGAACACAGCAAGAACTTCAACAAAAAGCGTATGTAAGAAAGTAGCAACCAGAAGTCACAGAGCTGAAGGATACAATAGCTGAGTTGAAATGTACACTAGACTGCGTGAAACAGAAGAGCAGATCAGTAGCTGGGAGACAAAGCAATGAAACTAACTTATGAGACAGAGCAGCAAAAAAGTAATTTTTTTTTAAATGATAACTTAAGAAACCTGTGGGACACCATCATTTGGAATAACATTTGCATTATAGTGGTCCTAGGAGAGACAAGAGAGAGAAAAGGGCAGAAAACTTACTTGAAGAAATAATGGCTGAAAACTCTGCTAACCTAGGAAAGGAAACAGACATAAGATGTCTAAGATGAACCGAAAGAGAGCCACATCAAGATACATGATAATCAAACTGTCAAAAGTTAAAGATAAGAGGGAATCTTAAAAACAGCAAGAGAAAAAACAAACGGTTACATACAAAGGAAACCCCATGAGACTGTCAGCAGATTTTGCAGCAGAAACTTTGCAGGCCACAAAAGAATGGCATGATATATTCAGAATGCCGAAAGGAAAAAACCAAGAGGACTCCACTCAGAGAGGTTATTCAGAGTTGAAGGAGAGAGAAAGAGTTTTCCAGACAAGCAAAAGCTAAAGAAGTTTGTCACTACTAAGCTGGCTTTACAAGAAATGTTAAAGAAACTTCTTTACGCTGAAAAGAATTAATAACAACTAACTAATAGCAAACTAATTAATAACAAAACATATGAAAGTAAAAATCTCCTTTGAAAAGGTAAATATATAATAAAGGTAATGGATAATCATTTACAAAGCTAGGTTAAAAGACAAAGGTAGTAAAATTAAAACTGTAATAGTTAAGGGCTACATAAAATATGAAATAAAATATGACCTCAAAAAACAAAATGTGAAGTGGGAGTAAAAATGGACTGAATGCTCCAATGAAAGTATATTGAGTGGCTGAATAGATTGAAGAAAAAAAGACATCTATATATTGCCTAGAAGAGTTTTACTTCAGAAGTAGGGACATATGTAGACTGAAAGTGAAAGAATGGGAAAAAAATCTTCCATGCAGTTGGAAATGAAAAGAAAGTTATTGTAGCTAAACTTACTTTAGTGTAGTTAAAATACACTTTAAAACGCAGACTGTGAGGGGCGCCTGGGTGGCGCAGTCGGTTAAGCGTCCGACTTCAGCCAGGTCACGATCTCGCGGTCCGTGAGTTCGAGCCCCGCGTCAGGCTCTGGGTTGATGGCTCAGAGCCTGGAGCCAGTTTCCGATTCCGTGTCTCCCTCTCTCTCTGCCCCTTCCCCGTTCATGCTCTGTCTCTCTCTGTCCTAAAAATAAATAAACGTTGGAAAAAAAAAAAACGAAGACTGTGATAAAAAAACAAATAGGGGAACTACATAGTGATGGTTATTCCAACAAGAAGATATAATATTTATACATGCACCCAACATCAGAGCATCAAAATGTACAAAGCAAATATTAACATAACTAATTGGAGAAGTTGACAACAATACAATATTGGTAGGGGACTTTAACACCCCACTTACATCAATGGCTGTATCATCCAAACGGAAAATCAGTACAGAAATATCCACCTTAAAAAACACAGTAGACCACATGAGACTTACTAGATGTATACAGAACATTCTGTCTACAAGCGGCAGAATACACATTCTTCTCAAGTGCACATGGAACGTTCTCCAGAATAGATCACATGTTAGGCCGTGAAACAAATATCAGTAAATTCAAGGAGATTGAAATCAAATCAGCTAAAGGAAGAAACAAGAAAAACCACAAATACACTGAGATTATATAACCTGTTACTGAACAACTACTAGGTCATAAAAGAAATCAAAGGAGAAACAAAAAAATATCCAAAGGCAAATGAAAATAGAAATACGATATATTGAAACCTGTGAGATGCAGCAAAAATGATTCTAAGAGGGAAGTTCATATTAATATAGGCTTGCTTCAAGAAACAAGAGAAATCTCTGAGAATGCAAGCTGGTGCAGCCACTCTGGAAAACAGTATGGAGGTTCCTCAAAAAACTAAAAATAGAACTACCCTATGACCCAGCAATTGCACTACTAGGCATTTATCCAAGGGATACAGGTGTGCTGTTTCGAAGGGACACATGCACCCCCATGTTTATAGCAGCACGATCAACAATAGCCAAAGTATGGAAAGAGCCCAAATGTCCATCAATGGATGAATGGATAAAGAAGATGTGGTATATATATACAATGGAGTATTACTCGGCAATCAAAAAGAATGAAATCTTGCCATTTGCAACTACATGGATGGAACTGGAGGGTATTATGCTAAGTGAGATTAGTCGGAAAAAGACACAAATCATATGACTTCACTCATATGAGGACTTTGAGAGACAAAACATATGAACATAAGGGAAGGGAAACAAAAACAATATAAAAACAGGGAGGGGGACAAAACAGAAGAGGCTCATAAGTATGGAGAGCAAACTGAGGGTTACTGGAGGGGTTGTGGGAGGGGGGGATGGGCTAAATGGGTAAGGGGCACTAAGGAATCTACTCCTGAAATCATTGTTGCACTATATGCTAACAAATTTAGATATAAATTTAAAAAAATAAACATAAATAAGTTAAAAAAAAAGAAACAAGAGAAATCTCAATTCAACTTTACACCTATAGGAACTCGAAAAAGAAGAATAAATGATGTCAAAAGTTAGTAGAAGGACGGCAGTAATAAAGACCAGAGCAGAAATAAATGAAACATGGAGTAAAAAGAAAACAAAAAAAAAACAGTGAAACTAAGAGCTGGTTCTTTGACAAAATGATTCACCACCGCTCCTAGTAAAAAAAGAGAGAAGGGGGGCTCAAATGAAATAAAAAATGAAAGAGAAGTTAAAACTGATACCACAGAAATATAGAGGGTCATGAGACTACTATGACAATTATATACCAACAATTTCAACAACCTAGAAAAAAAAAACGGATAAATTCCTAGAAACTTACACTCTTCCAAAACTGAGTTATGAAGAAATAGAAAATCAAAAAGACCAACTACTAGTAAGGAGATTGAATCAGTAATCAAAAACTTCCCAACAAACAAAAGTCCTAGACCATATCGCTTCACTGCTAATTCTAACAAACATTCAAAGAAGATTTAGTACCTTTCCTCAAACTCTTCCAAAAAAATAGAATGCTTTCAAACTCCTTTTAGAAGGCCAGCATTATCCTAATATCAAAACCCAACAAGGACACTATAAAGAAAGAAAATTAAAAGCCAATATTCCTGATGAACAAAGATGCAAAAACCCTCAACAAAATATTAGCAAACTGAATTCAACAATACATTAAGAGGATCCGACACCATGATCAAGTGGGATTTACTCCAGGAGTGCAAGAATGGTTTAACATCTGCATATCAATCAATGTAATACATCATGTTAACATAATGAAAGATAAAAATCAGTTGATCATCTCAGTAAATGCAGGAAAAAAGCATTTGATAAATTTCAACATCCAGCTGTGATAAAAACTCATTTTCCTCTCAAGTCAGGAACTTTGATAAGGCAAAGATGCCTATTCTTTCCACTTTTATTCACCATGATATTAGAAGTTCTAGCCCTAACAATTAGGCAAGAAAAAGAAATGAGGCATCCAAATTGGAAAGGAAGTAAAACTGTCACTATTTGTAGATGACACGATACTATATACAGAAAACCTTAACAATACCAAAAACCTTTTAGAACTAATAGATGAATTCAGTAAACTTGCTGGATACAAAATTAATAAACAAATCTGTTGCATTTCAATACACTAATAATAAACTATTAGAGAAATTAAGAAAAAAATCCATTTACAATTGCATCACAAAGAAAAAAAATACCTAAGAAGAAATTTAACCAAGGAGGTAAAAGACCTGTACTCTGAAAACTACAAGACATTGATTAAAGAAATTGAAAATACAAAATAAATGGAAAGATAGTCCATGTTTATGTAATGGAAGAATTAATGTTGTTAAAATGCCCATACTACCAAAAGCAACCCATTCAGTGCAATTCCTATTCAAATTCAAATGGCATTTTTCACAGAACTAGAACAAATAATTGTAAAACTTAAATGGAATCACAAAAGACCATGAATAGCCAGAAAAACTTGAGAAAGAACAAAAGTTAGAGGTATCATGCTAATTTCAAACTATACCACAAAGCTATAACAATCCAACAGTATGGTATTGGCATAAGAATGGACATATAGGTTAATGGGACAGAATAAAGAGCTCAGAAATAAATACACACATATATAACCAATCAATTTATGACAAAAGAGGCAAGAAGATACAATGGAGAAAGGACATTCGCTTCAAAAAATGGTGATGGGAAAACTGGAAAGCTACACGCAAAAGAAGGAAACTGGACCACTGCCTTATATACTGCCTTTATGTATATGTATGTGTGTGTGTGCACACACACATACACTTACACACACACACACACATTCACTCAAAATGGATTAACAGACTTGAATGTAAGACCTGAAACCCTAAAACTCCTAGAAGAAAACATATACGCTAAGCTCCTTAACAGCAATCTTCCCATGTATTTTTGGATCTGACTCCAAAGGCAAGAGAAACAAAAGTAAAATAAACTTTTGGGACTACGTCAAACCAAAAAGCTTCTCTACAGCCAATGAAGCCATCAACAACATGAAAAAACATCCTACTGAATGGGAGAAAATATTTACAAATCATGTATCTGATCAAAGCTTAATATCCAAAATATATATAAAGAACTCATACAGCTCAATTTAAGAAATCCAATAAAAATGGGCAAAGGATCTAAATAGACATTTTTACAAAGAAGGCATATAGATTGCCAACAGACATAGAACAAAGATGCTCATCTCACTCATCAGGGAAATGCAAATCAATGGGATATCATCTTACACCTGTCAGAATGGCTATTTTCAAAAAGACAGGACATAATAAGTGTTGGCAAGGGTGTGGGAAAAAAGGGAACCCTTGTGCACTTTTGATGGGAATGCAAAATGATGCAGCCACTATGGAAACCAGTATGGAGGTTCTTCAAAAAGTTAAAACTAGGGCTACTATATGATCCAGCAGTTCCACACGTGGGTATTTATCTGAAGACAATGAAAACACTCACTTGAAAAGATATAGGTACCCTTATATTGATTGCAGCATTAATTATAACAGTCAAGATATGGAAACAATCTGAGAATCCACTGATGGATGAATGGGTGTGATATAGATATATATAATGGAATACTCTTCAGCCATAAAAAAGAATGAAGTCTTGTCATTTGTGATAACATGGGTGGACCTAGAGACTATTATACTAAATGCAATAAGAGGAAGACAAATGCCATATGATTTCACGTATATGTGGAATCTAAAAAACCAGCAAAACAGAAAATCCAGGCTCACATACAGAGAACCATTTGGTGGTTGCCGGAGGGGAGGTGGCAGTGGGAGGGTGAAATGTATAAAGGAGATCAAGAAATGCAAACTTCCCACTGCTGGTCGGAATGCAAACTAGTGGAGCCACTCTGGGAAACAGTATGGAGGTTCCTCAAAAAATTAAAAATAGAACCACCCTACGACCCAACAGTTGCACTACTAGGTATTTATCCAAAGGATACAGATGTATCTGGCACATGCACTCCAATGTTTAGAGCAGCACCATCGAATAATAGCTCAAGAATGGAAAAAGCCCAAATGTCCATTGACTGATGAATGGATAAAGAAGCTGTGGTACATGTATACAATGGAATATTACCCGGCAATCAAAAAGAATGAAGTCTTGCCATTTGCAACAATGTGGATGGAACTAGAGTATATTATGCCAAGCAAAATAAGTCAGTCAGAGATAGACAAATATCATATGACTTCCCACATATGTAGAATTTAAGATAGAAAATAGATGAACATAAAGGAGGGGAAGCAAAAATAATGTAAAAACAGGGAGGGAGACAAACCATAATAAGAGACTCTTAAATACAGAGAACAAACTGAGTGTTGCTAGAGGGGTTGGGGTGGGGGCATGGGCTAAATGGTTGATGAGGATTAGGGAGGGCATTTATTGGGATGAGCACTGGGTGTCATAGGTAAGTGATGAATCACTAAATTCTATTTCTGAAATAATTATTGTACTATATGTCAACTAACTTGGATGTAAATTTGAAAGATAATAATAATAATAAAAGTGCAATCTTCCAGTTAGAAAATAAATAAATCACGGGCATATAATGTACAGTATGGAGAACATCATAACACTGTGATAACTTTGTATGGTGACAGATGGTAACTAGACTTGCTGTAGTGATCACTTCCTAACGTATACAAATGTTGATTCACTATGTTATTCACCTGAAAGTGATATATGTGGTGTGTCAGTTATACCTTAATTTAAAAAAAAGGAAGGTGGGGCTCCTTTTTCTTAGAACATAACCATACCTGGCTAATAAATTTTCTTATCTTCCTGGCCACAGGAAGGGTAATCCAGGAGGCACGGTCCAACACCAGACACTTGGAATCACAAGAGACAGGTTCAGCCTGAACTGTAAAATGTGGGTTTTAATAATAATACTGAGATATTCGATGCCTCTTGCCACTCAGGAACGAGTTCAAGCAAAAACATTAATGATGTCATAGACAAAGTCTTACTGTTTTTTGTTTGGTAATTTCTGAATTGTGACCTGTGAAGATCCAGTGTTGGTAGATGTTCTCGTAAAGGAGGAGATGCAAAGCTTCCATCTAGGAAATTCGTGATTTATAATCTATGGTCATAGTTAGTTTGTTTAACTCCTGTTTCTTTTTCTAAGATGTCGCTTTCCACCGACATCTCCAGTGGCCTAACCTTAGATATATTAGGAATCAAGGCATAGCCTTGCTGAAAGTTCACCCCAGTTTAAAATGCTTAGTATCTGACAAAATCTACTCAAGGTGACACATTTTCAGTGTAATAAAGTGCTCACTGTATTTTCAGTCTTCCTCCCCTTCCTTATTATTTTCTAGGAATTTCTAAATTAAAGTTTATCTAACCCTTTACTCATCTTGTGATGGGTTGTTTCATAGTGCTAGGTTATGATAATCTTGGGACCTAAGTCATACTTACCCTTGTCTACAAAGCCCACTTTCATTGTGCAGTGGCCTTCAGACTTGAAACAAGTCCCCTTCCCTCTTGTAAAGATTAAGTCACGCGCAGTCTTCCTTATTTTATATAATAAAACCAATGAATCTCACAGTTGATTCCCCAAAACAAAGGTTTGAAGGAGGGAGGTGGTGTTTTCCTTTCATCCCATCTCTTTATCCCCATCATGTTAATAGTTCTGTTGTCTCTCCCCTCTCAAGAAAACCCACCATGCCTTAATATGCCATCTTTTAAAGATTTAAGGCCAAATTTAAAAACCATGAACAACTGTCTTTAATACAGCATGTACTTTATGAATTAAAAAAAAATCATTGGAATTTTAAAACAGGAAGAGAGTTCAGAAATTTCCTTTAACAATGTGCATTTTGCAGAGAGCCAAGTGAAGCCAAGTTTCATAACTTGCCTAAGATCACCAAGCCGCCATTGCTGGAGGGAAAAAGGGCTCTGGCCTGCAGGTCCCTAACTGGCATGCCATTATCACTTCCAGTTGGAACAGTTTACAACATATCCCTCACTTCCTGTCCCAGGCTCTCCTCCACTTGACTAATTACAGAGTGGTTCCTAATGGGTTGTTCATGCTCATCCGGAGTACAGTTGGTGTCACCTCTTGGCCCTGCCTTTCAATCTGTGCCCTTTTGTTGAATGAATGAACCTTACATTTCATATCCCCAGCAGAATCCCACCTGAAATACCTGATGTCCTGTCTCAGTGAGGATATTGTTTAAGTCTCAATGGATGTTACAGAGATTGATTGGTGGAAGAATTTCATAGACTTTGTGCCCTGGTCATCCTTGACTATCTCTAGGAAGTTAGAAACTAGCATAATCACAGCTTGGTATATTTCAGGGGGAAAAATCAGTAGGCTAAATAGGAAAGGACTCATTTAAGAATCTGGCAAATCAAAAGTCTTCATACTGTTTAATAATAAAAACATGGAAGGAGCTTAAAAACCTTATTTACATTTGCCATCAGTTCTTCATTTTTTTTTTTTTTAAATAAATGAAGCCTTTCCTTGCACAGGCTAATATGCTTACAGATGCAACCTGCAACCTGAATCCGACTGTCACCTGCTTTCCGGTATCTTCCGCTCTGTGTCTTGTATTGTTCCCTTAGTCTCTCTCCAAGTGCACTTGTAGAGAGCATCATCCCTCCTACCAGCCATTCTCCATATATGCCCGCCCGCCTCCAACTTTCTGATTAACCCTGATTGCTCTTCAGACTGTAGTCCCTTCATTTCCTTCCTTTCACTGACAGCAATCTCAAAAGCTCCCATTCTCCAACCCATTGCGGTCTGGCTTTTGCTCTTGAAACTGTTCTTAAAAGTACCACTGGAAAGGTCACCAGTGCCTTCCAGATTCTTGTGTAGAAACTGTCTGCTCAGTATTGGATTTGATCTTTCTGGAGCCTTTGACTTGGTTTTCTGTTCTATTCCTTGGCCCTATTATACCCACCCTGATCTCTCTAACCATTCTCTGAGTTTCCTTTGCTAGCTGACCTTCTCCAACTACTCCCAAATTTGCCATTGCCAGTCTCCTTTTCTATTATAAATCTTTCTGTGTATGGTCACCTCTTACCAATGTACGTTTTAAGTTGTCTTCTTCAGCCTCCCAACTATTCTTAAAAAGCAACCAACTAAACACCTCTGACCAACAGATACTTGAGGAATAACATTTTCTTTTCTTTCTTTCTTTCTTTCTTCCTCCCTTCCTCCCTTCCTCCCTTCCTCCCTTCCTTCCTTATTTTTGAGAGAGAGAGCATTGAGCCCGGGGAGGGGCAGAGAGAGAGAGAGACACAGAATCCGAAGCAGGCTCCAGGCGCTGAGCTGTCAGCACAGAGCCCGACACGGGGCTCGGACTCACGAACCGTGAGATCATGACCTGAGCTGAAGTCAGACACTTAACTGACTAGGCCACCCAGGCGCCCCAAGGAGTAACATTTTCTAAGCTCATGTATATTTCAAATGCTGCTGGTTGTTTATTCCATATCCATTATACCTTTAGTCTAACAAAATTTTGATTTTGTTGGGACAATAATGGTCAGAACATTTTCCCCAGGCTTCCATGAAGATATGTGTGATCATACGACTAAGCCTGGCTAAGGAGATTTAAATGGAAATCATTAGGTGGGAATTACAGAGAAACGTCTTAAAAAGGAGCTCATTCATCCGGCATGTACCATTTTTGTCTTTTTCTCTTCTGTTTCTTGCCTGGAACTTGGATGTGATGATTGTATTCTAGCAGCCATAATGTGAGAAGCACATGCTAAGGACGAAGGAGCGCAAAGTACAAAAAGAGACTGGATTTTTTACGACCTTGTGAAGCTGCCGTATTGATTCTGTCTGTCACACTGGATTTTGCATTCAGCGAAAGTCAACCCCTCTTTCCAGGAGTCTGTTACTAGCAGCTGAGTACATTTAGTCAGTTCTACTGATTATCCCAAAACACCTGTCTCTGTCTCCTAATTAAATATATATGCATTGCATCTATTTATTAACCCAAGTTAGTTATTATTGAATAGTAATACTATTATTAATACTAATAATAGTATAGTGGTATTAATACTAATAATAGTAATAATAATTACTAAGGGCCCCTTATGTATTCTTGGCCCCTAAAAATAAAACAATGAATAAGATAGGCACAGAGCTTACCATTACCTTTTAGTAATGATTAGCACTATGAAAATTATTTCTTTTCCCTTCAATCCCATTTGAGTAGGTTATGATGCTTTTTCAGATTTGCTCCTAAAATGTCTGTGAGTCTGTCCCTTCTCCTGCTGCTACCCCCTTGGCTTGTCATCACCCAACTTGACTGAGGGTGGAGACTTTGAGTTGTTCTTCCTGTCTCTTCTGTCTTTCCTTTCCCAGGCCCTTCTCTACATAATGATTCGAAACACAGACAAATTCTGGAAGGAAATATGCAAAAGGGTATAAAATAACTAGTGAAAGTGGTGTTACGGGTCATTTTCAAAATATTTAATATTGCTGTTTTCATAAAGCATTTCCTTGTTTCCAAACTTAAGATCTCATATGGGCTAAATACCAAATTCTCTTTAGCATTGCCTTTTTTCCCTTTTTGTAATATTTTTAATGGAGAATTTCACATACACACAAATATGCAGAATAGTGTAATGATTCCATTTATCCATCACTCAGCTTCAACAGTTATTAGCTAAAGACCAATTTGTTTCAGCTGTAGCACTATCTACCCTTCCCCATTACGTTTTTAAATGAAATCCAAGATGTCATATTATTTCATTCATAGATATTTCAATATGAATCTCAAAAAGATAAGGACTTTTAAAAGGAGGAACTAAAATATCATGATCACATTTGAGCAAACTAATAATTCTTAATATCAAATTTCCGGGAAAATTTCCAGTGGAATCAAAATGCCATAAATTTTATTTTTACAGTTCACTTGAGTCAGGATCCAAATAAGGTTCACATCTTGAAATTTGTAACAATGTCTTGTTAGTTTCTTTTAATCTGTAAAGTCTCCCTCATCTCTCTTTCTTCATATAAAAGTTCGAGGCAGTGGGGAGGGGGGAGCCACTAGGCTGTTTGTCTTATAGAATTTCTCAGTTTAGATTTTGCTGATAGTATCTTTGTGGTGTATTTTCTGTAAATTAGAAGCATGGTCAGATTTAGTTTAGGGTTCTGGTTTTAGTTTTGGTTTTGATTTTTGGGCCAGACTGTTTCCTGGGTAGAGTTGTCTTCTTTTATCAGGAGTCCTGATGAAAATGTGATGTGTAAAGTGAGGTTAGCACCCACTGATGGCTCAGTGCTTATTAATTCCTTAAGGGTTACTAGCTGATGGAATTTTTATTCCATCATTCTGCCTTCATGTGTCATCCAGAATTCACCTATGAAGAGAAACTCTCCCTCTTCTAACTTTTGTTTGAACAACAGTAGTTTGTATAAGAAAAGTAAAATATGGTGCTTGATTTTTTTTTTTTTTTTTTTTTGCCTAACCGGTTTTCAAAAGAAAGGGATGGATTCCATATTATCCTTCAAGAATCGCTAATTTTTTTTTAAGCATCACTTTAAAAAATTTTTTTTAATGTTATTTATTTTTAAGAGAGAGAGAGAAGAGAATCCCAAGCAGGCTCCCCACTGTCAGCACAGAGCCCGACATGGGGCTCAAACCCACAAACCGTGAGATCAGGACCCAAGCCGAAGTCAAGAGTCAGGTGCTTAACTGACTGAGCCACCAAGGCACCCCTTAAGCATCACTTTTAAGACCTCTTCAGTATGACCTTTCCACCATCCTCTTTCTTGCTACCCCTTATATGTTAGTGATCCTAAAATATTAACAATCTTCAGTTTTTACATCATTTCCTGCTATTTGATGCCCTAGTGAAATACCCTTGGTCTTTTATGACCTGGTTAGTGTTCACCTTTTCTTTGAAGCATTTCTGAATTATCTGCCCACCTAAATTCCTCCCTTTCTCCTTTATGCTCTCTGCATTAACAGTATGTATACTTTGACCATAGTTGTTATGCTCTTATATTAAAGTGTTTTTCTCCCACTCAGTGGGACATTTTGAAGGCAGATACTGTCTCTAATTATCTGATTTCTCAGCTCTTTGTACTGTGCTTGGCACTTACTTGGCTCTCAACAAATGCTGAGTCAAATAGTGCCAAGATTTATTTTATATATATATATATATATATATATATATATATATATATATATATATATATAGTAAAGACTCCTCTTAACAAATTTATTTATAAATACACCCAAATTATCTGGAAATGGGGTTTTTGGCCCCTCCCCTTTATAGAGATGTGATGGACAGGCCACAATGAGTGGGAGAGTACCCTGTGTAGACAAGACAAATCTTGGCCCTCCCAGAGGCACAGTTCAGGGTGTAAGCCACCCCTATGCACATAAGTGCATACAGCAGAATCCTGAGATAAATTGGAGGCCAAAGAAAGCAAGTGGCATAAATTAGATTTATACAAATTTGTACAAATTAGATTTATAATTTGTAGCCCTTGCCTTTGTTTTGGAGATATGAGCTAGCCAAGGAGCGCGGAGCTCTTGAAAACTCCCATAAAATGACCTGAGATGTTTTTGTTTTTTTTTTTAACTGATTCTACCATGAAGAGTATTAAACCACAAACATAACAAAAAGAGGCAAGGACCACAAATTAATCTTTTATTGAGACAGCAGAGGGATGTCAGAATTTAAAATCCCAAAACATTTGCTTCTGTATTTTAAAAAAGCAAATAGTTTTCAGAGAAATTTCAATAACAGGATGTTGAAGTGAAAGAAATTTCTGCCTCCCTGTTTCCTATAAGGACTGTGCAGGGGCATGATAACATGAAAGTTATACGACCACCTTGTTTTTGCTGTCTTTGTGATCATGAAATATGATTATATTCCCTCTAATGTTTATATGTGCTCTTGAAATTATTGGAACTGGTAAAATACCACTCATACTATAAAAAAGGAACTATTTTTCCCCTTCTGTTTTCTCAGGTTGCATAATTATCATGACTGATTAGCTTTAAATTAATAACCTTAATTTGGTTAAGAATTTATTAAACCATCACATTTGAGTATGTGCAGCCATGCAATTAAATGTTTATTGTATATGTGGAAGAATGAAAAATACAAAAGATTTAAGTTCCTATCCACTGGGGCAAGCATTGAAAAAAGAAAAAAGACTTAGGCTGAACAATAACACTTATGCTGGGGGAGAAAAAATATGGGGGATGCATGTAGTTTCCTTAAAGAATTAGCATCTTAGTTCTCAAATATATATTTAATTATACTCATTGGAGACTTAGCATTTCTAAGAGTGGTTTTAAGAGACATGTTTACACTATAAAACTAAAATTATAACCACATATCATTTGTGACTGTGGGAGGCCGGATTTATTAAGGGAAGAAATGAATTAAAGACAGCAGTCATTATTTTGGAAAGGAAAATGTTATCACAACCGCCTTGTGTTAAGAAAAGACATTGTCCCAGTGCGTGTGCCTTGAAACCTTATTCAGGTATCATAAAGCTTAGAAATGGATGGATTCCCTCCCGCCTCCAGTTCTGGATCTCCTGGAGTGTGCATGCTGGGGCTTCCTCAGAAGCTGCCCTTCTACCAGCCCTGATGGGACCCTGCATGTGCTGTAACCCAAAGGGCCGGCCCGAATAACAACGCTTGCCATTCCCCTGTGAAACACGCTCGTTGTGCCCATTGCTAGCGGATCCTTTTTTATACCGCGGACCTCAGCTCCCACAGGTTGAGTGGTACACTCATCAAGAAGCCAATGTAGTTGTTCCTAAACACCTGTGTCAGTGCAACTTGTAATTACATTCATTAAGTAAATGTTCTACAAACCAATAATATACATGAAAAGTAATTGTTTCTTTGGAAGCCAAGTTGAAATCTAAATCGGGGAGTCCCTTGAGAAAATTTGCTCTCAAGAGAGGTGTAAAACACCAAGGGAAAAAAAATAATAAGAATTTAATATGCATTCTCTGCATATTAGCAGTCTCTGACTTCTTGCTTATGCGGATGGTGATCATAGATGACGCATAGAATGTGGTTTATGTGAGACTTTTCAGACTCTAGTCAAAGAAAGCTCCTTGATCCAACCTCCAAAGATGAGTTAATTGTGTATTTTTAACTTTAACTTAAAGTAAAATATTTAAGGGTTGTGTGTATTTTTTCTTTTTACTGGTTCTAGAATCTTCCACATGACAGATGTTCACCAGCCAAAAATCTTGACTTCTCCTCACCCATGATACTGGTACTTCTTTTTCGTGCTGGTGGAGTTAGAATGAGCCTTACTCCAGAACAGCGATCTCTCACCTCTCCTTTCTGCCTATTATTCCATTTTATGAGTGATGATCTTACTCATAGCTCACCTTGGATGCAGCATTTTCCAGATGAGTTTACAGGTTCGGTTGGGTTTGACAGCATCCTTGCCTACCAGTGCTTCCCTTCAGCATTAGTTTGCTTTTTGTAAATCTCCCCTGGACACCGAAATTTGCTTATAACCATAGTGTGGTCCAGGAAAACAGGTTGTTCATATTTTGGTGAGCAACAAGACCCTATATTTTTTATAAGCCAAGTAAAAAAGTATCCCAGAAAGAGTCTTCAGAGATCCAGATCTGACAGTTGTACTACCTTTGTGATCTGGGGCAAAAAATACTTAACCATTTTGAGCCTTGATTTCATAATCTCTGAAATGTGAATAACATCTTCCCAGTGCGAATCAAATCAATAGCCAGCAGTACCTGGCACATAGTTGGTCATCTGTAAATGCTAGTAGAATCTCAATATTTCTAAACTTGCCGCCCCCACCCCCACTTTTAATAAAATGAGGACCCTAGTAATGCCCACATCACTGATGTTAAGAGTATATGGGTAAAGGACTTACCAAATTTTAAAATGCAGTTCAAAAGATATGAAGAGATGACTTTATCTTTAAAAACAACTGAGAAACACGGTCTACGCTGAGCATTTCATTCTCCTTGTTGATAGATTTTTTTTTTTTTCCTGCTTCGATGTGAAATTGCTTTGTGTTTAAACGCATTGGCTGTCTTTGGCCCAGTATGATTCATCCTGTCTTCCGATGAAGATTGCAAATTCTGAAGGTGAGGACTCCGCACTCTGACCACAAGCCTGTGTCTGTCCTGACCACAGGTCACAAGTCCCTGAAGGATAGGTACTGGTGGTTTCCCTTCACCTTGTTCACCTGCTCCTCACCTGTCACTGCTTTTCATGGCCTTTTAGCAGCCTAAATCCTGGAAAAATGTAGACTTGGCTGGGATATTTTAATCCATCTAAGGGCACGTAATGTACAACGCAGGAAAGATTTATTTTGCTTTCATTGTGTGTGGTTGTGAGCCGTGTCAGTAAGTCAAAGGAAAAGCTTTTAATTGTTACAGAAAGGGCAGTTAAAAGGTGTTTAACCTAAGTTTCTTTCCTGAGTGCCAAATATCTTTCCAGGGGAGAAAGATGCCCGAGTCTTCTCTGATTTGTTCATTACAGAATAGTGAACACATAGCCAAGATCAAAAGGCCACATGGTTTTGTATTAGATTCATAGTTGCATGTTTTAAAGTAGCTTTAAAAGTTACCCCATTAGTACCTTTTAAAGCTACCCATAAAATGCCACTTTACATCTGGCATCAGATCTATTAATTTGACTATTATGAATATGTAGGAATATTTTTTGAAAACTCCCGTGGTCTTGTAAAGCCTCCAGGCCCTTATTAGTGGAAAAATCTTGCCTTCTGCCAGGGCATGGAGCCAAGGTAAGATCTTAAGTAGATAACATTTAGTATTCGAAATAATAATAATGAAAGAGAAGTCCACATGGAGCTTTCAAGTTGTTATTCATTTGAAATATCCAGTATGGAGCCGGAGTCCGAGGGAGAAGATTAAGCAGATGTCAGGCTTGTTTCGGCAGGATGCGCTGCTTAACCACCTTCCCTCCAAAGTGCTTTATGCCCGGCATTCTGGGAAGGGCACTGACTAATTCATTTGATCCATCTGTTGCTTTGGGAGACACTATGGGTTGGTTCCTCCAACTATTAGCTTCACAGGTGGTGACCAGTGAACTTGGGGAAGACTATGGCTTTTCATTACTCTTGTGGGACCTTTCTTTCATCTGCCCTTCTCTCACATAGGTCACCTTGGACTGACCCCCCCCCCCCAAAAAAAAAAAAACACAACCCAACCTCAGGACACAGCTTCTTTAGGCTCCTTTAAAAAAAAGATGGAAATAGGACAGGACTTTGTTTTTCTCTAGAAGCCTTATTTTCCAAATTCTTTCCTGTATTTTCTGTTACTCCATTTATTATTTTCTGAGGAAGAAATTAAAAATACTTTCCGTGTTTGTTACAGCTATATGTTACAGCCAGTGTTGAACATGTTGCGAATAAAGATAACCCCTGCCAGGGTGATTTCTACAGTGGTGGAGGAAGGTTACCACTAGTTGTTTCCTCCAGGTTGTAGAGTTAGTTATACTCCTAGACACGGAGCTGACAGGACCAGTTTTCCTATTAGGGGTATTGAGTTAGATGATCACCATTCAATTCCCTCCTTACCCACCCTCCCTGACCTCCCCCACTCAAAACCCCCCACCCACAATTAAACCTTTGTGGGAGCCTTGAACTTGGGGCCAGGCCACCAATTGGCTCACCGTCTCGGTAGGAAGGCCATAGTTGGACTTCTTAGAACTGCTTACCATCCTCTTGCTTTGCATAGCTGGTGTTTTGTTTTGCGTTCAGGTTTGGGAAGAGCTTCTCTGCTTCCCTGCCTTCACAGGTGGCACATACCTAAAACCTTCCTTCCGGTTCTGGAAGAATCAACCCTGCCCCCTCTTGTCTTTTGGGTGAAAGACAAATCTTCTCTGTTTAGTCTCTCAGTCTGCAACTGTAAGCCCATATGGGAATCCAGCCAGCCACTTGTGGAGGAGTTAGGGAAATTCTATAAACTACGTATGAGTCATTTTCCTCATCTGGAAAGAAGCAAGGATGATAAGTCTTATTAATCAATGATGAAATGTTTTCAAGTAAAGCATCGGATAACCAGAACCAGTTTATTATAATTGGTTTAAAATTGATAATGTCAGTTATAAGAATATCTCAAGTCAGGATTTTCACTTGTTCTTGTTAGTCTAATTTTCTCTGGACTTAAAGTATATTTACCTGTTAAGTGATTGGTATTTAAACAACAACAAACGACTAGCTATTAGATGGGACCAATAAGGATTTGTTTCTCTTTCAATTAATTGGCATTACTTTTGCCAGGCAATTAAAAGTAATTATGTCAGGCATAGCTGTTGGGATAAAAAAGGAGGCATTGCACATATTTTCTACTTTTAGTCACTGGCCTTCTTACGGAAAAAAGCCCAAAACATTCAGGACTCTGTTTAATTATATCATTGAATAATGTTGAAATTGAGGGGAAATCTTTATAGCAGGTCCACTGAAGACAATGTAATACTAATGTTAAGGATACTTTTACAATGAGTAATATGAGCATGTAGCTCTGGCAAGGCGACAGTCAGCATGCAGTGACGAAGTGAGCACAGTGTCCTGTGCGTGGTCTTGACATATCCTTAGATTCCTGACCCTGCGAATTGGTAAATTCTATATTGTTTCCTAATGAAACTCCAGAGTTGAATTTGAAATACTCAGTTAAGGAGTGTTTGAAAAGGACTGTGGCTGTCACTAGATTCTAACAGGTTTATACCTAAGTAATCTAATTTTCTTATTGTAAGGTTGACTACAGAATAGAGTGGCTCATCAGTCTTTTAGCGATACACGAGGAGAGGTAGAGGAGATAGGTATGAAAACTGGGTTATTCTTCAGGCAGGTGTATTTGTGTGGCCTGAACAGGTGTATTTAAAGAGACCATGTCAGCCTGTAAAGAGATTTCTTACAAAGCTTTTTGCCTTTTTCCTGTCCTACTTGTTATTTCTATAGTGAGTTGCATAAAGATGGAAGTCATGCTCACCAGTGACCCAAAGATGGGAGGGATAGTGTATTCCTTATCATCCCAGAATTATGATTAAAATATTCTTACCAAGTAGAACGCTGGACTAAAACACAAGAAAGTGAAATTTAACAAAGATAAATCTAAGTTCCTTCTTTCAAAATCAAGTAATTGTTTTGATTAGTAAAAGACAAGGGAGATCAACCTTAGGGACAGTTTTTATGGGAGAGAAAAATCTCGGGAGATTTTAGTGGATCGTCAGTGTTCTATAGCTAGTTTAATCCGAGACTGTAGTAATAGAAAAACTGTATGTCAGGCATGGAAATTATAGCTCTGTTCCCTTCTGCCCCCATCAGATTACATCTGGGTTTTGTGTTTGGTGCCACCATTTAAAGATGTTAACAGAAATGTAGCTCTTAGAAGGTAATCTCTGGACCCTGATGGGTCTGGGAACCACCAGGGATGGTTTAAGAAAGTGAGAATGGTAAGAGACTTAATAATTATGTTTGTTTCTTTGGAATAGTGTTCTTGGAAGTTTCTCAGAGTGTTCTGATCAATAGGATTTGGTTTTTTGGAAACTCAGGGAGCTGGAGCAGGATAAAGCAGCTCAGAAGAGGCCTAGGGTGAGCAGCTGACATGATATTTATTCTGGGAAGTTCCCTCTCACCCACAGGGTGAGCTAATTTTTGTGGCAAGCCACCACTGATATGCCCCTCCTTAGGCCACCTACTGAATTCCATATTGTTTTGTCTTTTTCTTTAGTTGTTTTCTGTCTTTAAGCTTTTGTAGCACCTGGGCTGTAGAATACCAAAGTAGTAGAATAAAATGGAAATAGTATAATATAATACATTATATCATACAATTATATTATTACATACCGTTGTATATAGTATACTATATATAAGTACCTATTATGTATTTATATTGTATAATTTATATAATGTACATAATATATAATCATATACTAAGTATATATTGTAAATAGCGTAATAGAATAGTAGATTATACTAAAATCTTAATTTCCCCAAACTTGTGTAATTTCTAGCTCTTCACTGGACATCTATCACATACTTGTGTTCCTTTGATTAATTTCAACTTGGCGGAATGACATTTGATAGGGGTAAAGAATTTGTCTTTTTGCCCTACTTTGTTTTAGGAAAAATCGTGTGGTATAGTTTATAGAAATAATGCTTATATGCAACAACATATGATTAAATCTAAAAGCGGTAGATGTGGAGAGTGGGTCAGGGGACAGATAAACATAGGCTCCTTTTCATAAGCTGGAATATTTTCTTGGGAAAATGGTAAAGAAATAAATGGATGGATAGATGGGATGGGATAATTATTCCATGTGTTGTGAGCTTCTCTGTGATTCTCAGAGGCTCACATTGTGCTGCTCCTGAGATCTAGCTTGATGTCTTTGGTTCCACGCTTTAACAGTGACAGTACCCTCCTACTATCCACTCTTCCTGCGAAATAAATGTGGGCAGGTTCAGTGCATCTCCTATCACGTAAAGTCTGTCTCATTCATCACTTACATTCGTCCTATTTGTAGAAACCTATTCTTCATTTTCTTTTTTTTCTCACAATTTCCCCCCTTTCTAGAAATTATCGAGTATTTTCTATGCAGGGACAGTCAGTCATCTCGATGTGATTTTATTTCTACAAAATGATGGACCTGTATCAACTGGTTTGCCTTTTACAAAATCTTCTACACAGTTCCCTAGGAGAGTTGCTAGGACCAACCAAGCAATCCGTCTTCAACACTTAGCAAACCATTGTCCAAAGTTGTCATCAGGGAAAACTACTGTATCTTGATCCGGTGGTAGTTACATGAGTGGCTACATATGTAACATTTAATGGAGTTGTATACCTAGATTTGTACACGTCACTACATGTAAGTTACACCTCAGTTTCACCTATATAATACCTAATTTGTCCTCCTGTTATAGGAAGGAGATTATTTCTCCAACTGTAAATTCCTACTTCTAACCTTGATTTTAAATGTTTGAATAGTGGCAGCCAGCTTGCTAAGGTTCTTGATAAATGCGAACTTTTGAAGCAAAAGGCAGTTAAATACTAAGCCGTAAGTTAGACTGTAAAGCCTCTGGGTCAGGAATCATAGTTCAACACTGTTTCCCCAGGGTGCTAACACTTTTCCAGACATGTAGCAGGCATGTGAGAACAAGTCAATAAAAGATGGTTTTTGTATGCACAAAATTTACAGATATGCTTTACACAAAGGAATTGATTTATGATTGTTTTGGGATCAGTACTTTGATCTTTGTATAATTATATCTCCTTTTTCATTTTACCCGAATGCTGATTTTTTTTGTTCTTTGTGGGTTTTTTTTTTTCCCCAATAAGTAGATGTTAGTCTGTATAACAAGGTTTTAAGTTGTGTTTTCAAAGCCCTATCTGTATTTACAAACTTGGAGAAAAATTAATACCCTCCTTTTTAGTTCTCGATTTAAACTTGCCATCTTTTACCTCCAAATATCTTGACATATTTTTCTCATTTATATTTTCCTTAATGTAACCCTATCAAGTCTGCTACTGTTTTCTTTGGCTGATGTTTCACATTTTATCTCTCGTTCATTGGGAAGGTTACTGCCAAACTTACCATTAAATTCTCCTGATTGATTCTCGTAACATTTCCATTTTAGGAGCTTCTATAATAATCTGATGGGCTAAATATCCCTAATGTATATATAATTTAATTACATTAATCTTTCAAAACAGGGTTTGAATCAAATTGCCACACCAGACAGAGCAAGAAAAGGGAAGACAATTGAGTGAGCAATTGCTGTGTATTCAGTACAGTTTTCTAAAAACAACTTTATTGAGGGGCACCTGGGTGGCTCAGTCGGTTGGGTGTCCGACTTCAGCTCAGGTCATGATCTCACGGTTCGTGAGTTCAAGCCCCGCATCAGGCTCTGTGCTGACAGCTCAGAGCCTCAAGCCTGTTTCGGATTCTGTGTCTCCCTCTCTCTCTCTCTGTGTCTCTCTGCCCCTCCCTGGCTTGCACTGTCTCTCTGTCAAAAATAAATAAAAATTAAAAAAAATTTTTTTAAATAAAAAATAAATAAAAATAAATAAAAACAACTTTATTGAGATAGAACTCATATAACCTATAATTCTCCACTCGAAGTGTTCAATTGAATGGTTTTTAGTGTATTCCCAGAGCTGTGCAACCATTGTTACCACAACCAATTTTTGAACACTTTCATTGCCCCTCCCCCACCAAAAATAAAAATAAAAAAACCCTCCATTCATCCATTCATCTACTTTCTGTCTCTGTAGATTTGCCTGTTTTGGATAATTTCTCTCAGTGCAACGATATCATACACAGTCTCTTGTGATTAGCTTCTTTTACTTAGTGTGGCGTTTTCAAGGCTCATCTGTTCTGTAGCATGTAGCAGAACTTCATTCTTTTTTTTCTTTTTTTTTACAGCTGAATAATGTTCCCTTATGTGGATATATACCATCATGTGGTTATCTGTTCATCATTTAATGGAGATGTGGATTGCTGTTGTGAATAATGCTACTAGTTTCACATAATAAATTATTGATAAAATGTTACCATCCTATTGGTGTAATTTTGCATCCTGAGAAAATTTGGAGAATTTTGATAGATGGTAAGGGAGAAGGGTTATTTTTCTCCCGAGTGGAAGGTCCTATTGGGTCAATTATTTAGGTATCCTCAGTACAAAGAACAAAGTAAACTATATGCCTCCACCCACATCTTTATTACTGGTGGGGAGAATGCTTGTATAGTTATGCAATTCTATAAAAAAAAAGATGAACATTTTTAAAATTTACAATTTGTTTTTAACAATTATTTTATCATCATTGCCCTTTAATGTAAGATTAAAGAGATTGTTTTGGAGGAAAACAGATTTCTTTAAAAAAAAAAAAAAAGTTCTGGAGTGCCTGGGCGGCTCAGTCCCTGACTTTGATTTCGGCGAAGGTCATGATCTCGTGGTTCCTGAATTCCAGCCCCACATCTGGCTCTGCGCTTGACTGTGCAGAGCCTCTTAGGATTCTGTCTCCCTCTCTCTCTGCCCCTCCTATGCTTGCTCTCTCCCTCAAAATAAATAAATAAACATTAACATTTTTTTAAATTCTCTTATCTCTTTGTCAATGGTTGAGTTTTCTTTTTCCTTTTTAAAGTTTATTTATTTTGAGAGAGAGAGAGAGAGAGAGCACAAGTGGGGGAGGGACAGAGAGAAGGAGAGACAGAATTCCAAGCAGGCTCTGCACTGTCAGCATAGAGCTGGATGTGGGGGTTTGAACTCAAGAACTGTGAGATCATGACCTGAGCAAAGGTCAAGAGTCAGATGCTTACCAACTGTGTCACCCAGGCACCCCTGATTTTTCTTCCTTCCTTTCTTTCTTTTTTTTTTTTTTTTGTAACATTTATTTATTTTTGAGAGACAGAGTGTGAGCAGGGGAGAGACAGAATGAGAGGGAGACACAGAATCCAGAGCAGGCTCCACGCTCTGAGCTCTCAGCACAGAGCCCGATGTGGGGCTCGAACTCACAAACCATGAGATCATGACCTGAGCCAAAGTCAGACGCTTAACCAGCTGAGCCACCCAGGCACCCCCCTGATTTTTTTTTAGCTGACTGTTGAGATTTGTTGTTTATTAGAATAAGTATTCAAAAGAGGCAGTCAAGTGCAAATTTTCTGACTCATTCAGTAGCACTTGATTTGCTTTGAAGTTTGCACAAGAATCAATTTGGTTAAAGATTATAGTGTGGCACGTTTCTTCTAGGTGAGAATTAAAACACTGAATCTTCACATGTCAGTTTGAACTTAAAACACACATATGTATTTTACATGGCTGGATGTTAATTTGGGCAGTTGTGATGTTACTCTCCCATCCCCCCATGGGCCAGTTCTGTGTTTCTGTTTACAGAACTTGTACTTCCAGATATCCAAAATTTACCCATTTTAAATATTTGAACTTTCAAAAACAATTAATGAACTACTTTGCTAAAATGAGTGACCTCTGGATAGCCTTCCTGTAGGGATTTGCAGTGGCTTTGGAATTCTAAGTTTGTAACTTTTTCCAACTGCCTTTTTCAAGATGTTACTCTGTTAGAAGAACTGCTCTTTATCTGGTAAAGAGTAATTTTATTGATGAAAATTTTATTTGTACACATCAACAGTATAATGTGCATGGAAACTCACTGTTCAGGATAATATATCACAGTTGCGACTCTCACAACAACTCTGAGAAACTTGAACAAGATCAGAACATCACTTTTTCATGGAATAAAATTGTTTAGTTGACATAGGACAGTGTTTTAAAGGAGCTAAAAACCACATAGCTAGTGAACAAGGTCATTAAGTTTGCTTTTTTTTTTTTTTTAACAAAATAACAAAGATTGCCGTGTGTGTAAACAGAAATGGACCAGGAGAAATGATATGGTAAATTAAATCAGAGAAATTTGGTGGAACCCACTGTAAGCAAGAAGTTGTGGCACGTACTTATGGGTAGAGATCAGCAAATTATAGCCCTTGGACCAAATATGCTGTGCTGCTGGTTTTTGTAAATAAAGCTTTATCGGAACACAGCTATGCCCATTTTTTTTTACGTATTGTCCATGACTGTTTTCATGCTTCAAGGTCAACATCGAGGAGTTCCACAGCCTGTGAAGTTTAAAATGTTTACTATTGGTTTAGTAGTAGTAGAATTATTTGTGATGAAAAGGGCTAAGAGTCATCTTAATATATTAAGACTCTACGAAACAGAGTTTTTATGTTGGAGAGTAATGGATGTTAGGACAAAACAGCACTAGTTCGCCCATAATTCATTATCTAGGTTCAGTTCAGGACAGTTTGGAATTTTACATATATATCCAGAAAATAGCATGCCTGTTACCATAGGAGCAAAGTAGCCAGTACTAATAGCCATAAAAGGCAGTTGGCATTTCTTACTGGGAATTCTCTGAGGTCTGGAATATTTGAAGTGGTCATATATTCCCTTGGCTGTATCATTTCAGCACATCTTTAGAATAGAAGCTTGGGGCATCCATGGAATGGAGTCTGTCACCTCCAGTGATGTCTGTGGCAGCTGAAAGCTTCTATTAATAGGCTTTGTTCACTCCTACAAGGTTCATTACTCCAGCGATTGGGCCTCCAAACAAATCTTGATGACAGCAGCCAGACCAACTCCTTCTTGGTCTTTCTTTAGCAAACCTGTAGCCAAGAAAAAGAAAAGCACACAAATTTCAGAGGCTGACTTGTCAGACTTTGGGTTTATTGGCTTCTAAGGCGGTAGCCTTGGGACTACTGACCGAAGAGGGATTTGAATGATCCTTCTCCTTACTTTGACATACCGTGCCTTGGAGATTCTTCTATAGACAGTACATCGTGTCACTTCAGGCCCAGAACAGGCTTTCTCGATATGTAAACGGACTGATAGTACCACTCTGTATTCACCAATGCTAACTGCAAACTCTAAATTCAGATAACATTATGTAAAGTATGTGTCTTCACATGGCGCCTCTTGGACTCTGTTCACCAAACGGCACACATCCGTACTTGTTCTGATATGGAATCCAGAAATGGCAGTGCCAGCTGGAAAGGGGAGTTTGGTTTCGGTCAAAGGGCCTGCAGTGGTATCCTGTAAGAAATAAAGTGGAATTATGGGCCAGATCACTAAAGCAAGAGATTGGATGCAAATATCTCAGAAGGCAGAGATTCTAGTTTCCTCTAATATGTATCTTTGCGTCGGTACCAGAGAGAGATCATTGAAATGCATTTCGTAGGACCAAAGGTGTAATGTCATGGTGAGCTCGGACTTAGGACCTTATTAAAATGGAATGCTATGCCTCTGGTGGCGCATGATTATATGAAGCCCTTATAGGCAACTGCAAGAAAATACTAGCCTAGAGTAGTGGTCCTCAGTCTGGGGTGATTTTGCCTGCCTCCCCCCCCCCCCGCCCCCAATAATTATCACTGTCTGGAGACTTTTTAAAAATTGTCATGCCCTGGGCATATATGTTGAGGGTGGGGTGGTACTGGTATCTAGTGGATAGAAGCCAGAGATGCCACTAAACATTCTTCAAGGCACAGGACAGTCCTCACAATAGAGTTGTCCAGTCCAAAATATCAATAATTGAGAAACTTTGGACATTGAACAAAAATTCTTAGCTGAGATTTCAGCTTATTAGGGCCAGGTGTTCAACTTTGGTGAATGCCTTTTGGACACGAAAAGGGAGTATTTCTTACTGCTTCACGATGGTCTCCATTAAGTCAAGAAACTATATTTTGTTTTTTGTTTACATTTCAAACATTAGTTATGTAAAAAACTTTTTAAGTACAGAATAGGTTTATATGAGATGATAAAACACAACATGATCCCAGTACTTATTTGTACATTTCCTTCAACGTTTGAAATATAACAGAATGGTTTATCCGTCAGCATATCCTCTGTAGAGAAACCAGCTAAAAGAGAATGGAATTTTTTCTGGGCTTTCTTCCTGCTTATATTTGTTCCTAGCTCCCCCCTCTTTTTTTTGTCTTTTTTTTAATGTTTATTTTATTTTTGAGAGAGCTGTGAGTGGGGAAGGGACAGAGAGGGAGGGAGATACAGAATCTGAAGCAGGCTCCAGGCTCCGAGCTGTCAGCACAGAGCCCAACACGGGGCTCGAGCCCACAAACTGTGAGCTCATGACCTGCGCCAAAGTCAGAGGGTTAACCAGACTGAGCCACCCAGGTGCTCCTAGCCCCTTCTTTTTGTGAATAATACGGCTGTCACACAAAGTTTAGGGTCAGTTTATCAGAAAGTGATTATTTAGACTATAAATACCTGAATAGAATTCCAACGTCAGGAATTCTAATTTATATTTAAGTAGAGTGAGACAAAAGTTTTGTGAGAACTTACTGTTTTTGGTAATGTGTGGTGCTAATAATTTAGAGATTTTTATTTAGAACCCTTATTCCTGGTAGGTTTCATTAATAAATAAAAGTATTTTCCAACTTTCCAGTCTGAACTTAGATGTAACTTTTTACTTTCCAGATGAATTTTAGTTGATTATGAGATCTATGAAAGTGAGAGAAAGGAACAGACCAGATATTCTAGACCACCGTACAATAGTATCCCTGAACTTCAAAAACCCCGGGAGGGAGCAGCTGGGGAGTGCTATATTTTCTGTACTCTTGGTGAGCTAAATTTGGTTTGGCAGAGAATTTTTAGGAGTAGATAAGGCTGTGTAAGTAAAGCTGCAGTTTTAGCCAAAGAAAACAGACTGTAGATTTGGTGACTCTATTTGATTTATTAGTGCCATATGTAGGGCCTTTTGATCTTCAGGATTCAGTAAACCAACGAATTGATATTTATCAGAACCCCATCGCATGGGAAGAAATCTTAATTTGCCTGTAGTGTTGATACTAATATAATCATCCAACACCTGCATCCTATTGATGATAATTGTGTTAGGTTATATTAAATTTTAATGATAGGTACAGATGAACATTAAATACAAGTTTGGGGGTAGCATTAACATTGGAAATAATCTTATTTCTCAAGTATATCAAATTTGCTTACTTCAGTATATAACAAAATCTCTTTCTGGGAGTGCAGGAACTGCATGAAGTGATCGTGATTTTCGAACAAAAAAGGGAAATAACTTGACATTGATGATACCACATGAACAGATGTTATATAATTAAGGCTACTTACAATCTTAATTTGTCAGACAACATAAAGAAGTTCCAATGAAGACTGAAGTTTCACCCGCTTCTGAATTTCTTTGTCATACTTTTGTAAAAGTAGCAAACCCACAGGACAAATCTTGCTGCCACGAAGCCATCAGCATCCATCTGTTTTTGTCTTTTTACTACTAAGACAAGTTAACATATGACAGCAATATATATATATATATATATGTCTGTAAAATTGACATGAAATGTCAAGAACAATATCATGGCACTAGTATTTTCTTTAAATAGATCTTTTTCTTGAGACTCTTGGGGTCCATGTTTTTCTGTGTAAGGAAAAGCCTGTGGGTCTCCATCAGTGAGATGCTCTAAGTGAATTTCACTTTATTTTTTCTGTGACTTCTTAGTTATTGCTTGACCAGGCAATTCTTGTCTGTAAATGATTTGTACTTAGATTACCTATCAGTTTTTACTTCTTATCTTTGTCTAGTCTGTTTGTATGGAAGTCCTTTCTACAAAGTCTGTTATACCAGGCATTGAACTAGGCATTTTATAAGCTCTCTGCTCCAAGAGAAGTTTAAAGGGGGCAAAAAC
Source organism: Acinonyx jubatus (assembly GCF_027475565.1). Classification (NCBI taxonomy): domain Eukaryota; kingdom Metazoa; phylum Chordata; class Mammalia; order Carnivora; family Felidae; genus Acinonyx; species Acinonyx jubatus. The sequence goes on from NC_069391.1 coordinate 48,829,242, forward strand.
TCTTTTTGGATCAGTCTAAACGAGGTTGCCTTATTTCTTGAAGTGTCAAATACATTTCTGGGAGTACTGTTATGGGGGGAGAGGGTGAGTAAGCCAAATAGAATCTTACATGACTTTTCTCAGACATACTTTCACAGTTGTTATTATTGATAACAGTAGCTACTTAGACATCATTTATTTAATGCTCTATTTTCATGCTTTACATACATTATCTATATTCTCATACTAACAGTGGGAATTAGTACATTATTAATTTCATCTCCTCCCCCCCCCCCCCCCCACTTTAGAGATGAAGAACCCAACACCTGGAGAGATAATGTTACCTGCCTCAGGTCACATAGCTAGAAAGTGGTGGAATCAGGATTCACCCCAGGACTAATGTTTCTAGAACCTGACCCCAGATCATTATATTATTCTATTCTTTTTACCTTCACCCTATAGCCTTTGAGTGTTCGAAGTATTTGACATTTAGATTTAAGCACAAAATTCATGCCAAAAGTAAGCTATAATTATTTTAAAATTGCTTGCCATTTTTTATGGTCTATCCTTTTATCACAGAGCCAGTAACTGCACTTGGCTGTCTGCATCTCACTTACTAACACATCTTACTGAAGATGAATCTCAATAAATGTGCACATATACCACACACACGCACGCACACACACACAAACACATCTATATGACACAGCAGTGTTGTAGGTGTAGTTCATAGCCGTGTCCAAACAGTGCCCTCTGTGTTTGCTCTTTTTTTTTCTTCTTGTTTACTGGAAAATGTTATGGGAACCCCAGTAATGAATAGGAGCTTAAAGTTCATGTTCAGTATTTCCACCTTTTAACCCTACCACCCTTTTTTTGTACACAAAAACATGATCTCTGTGGTGACTTTGCTCTGTTGACGGAATAGGAGTGTATTACTGATAGGATGGGCAGGTCGTACGGTTTCAATACTCATGAGACAAATAGATCTTGAACCTTGAAATGGCCATTTCTTTACTATGTGCTTCATAAAACTGCGGGCTAGAACAAGGGGTTTACTCAACTGACCTAAGTTGGTAAGTCGGAGTTACTTTAGAGAAATGTTCTAGAATGCTAAAGCCTCATTAGGCTCAAGATCCCGGTGTACTAGGAGAGAGAGGTAAGTATTTGACATCTGATCTCTCTAGCAGAATGTGTGCTCACCACACATAGGGCAGTATCAGATGGAAGAAGCCAGTTTCTAAAACAGTTTGGGGTGGATGTTTGCTTCTGATTAGCCTGTGTGTGTGTGTGTTGGATGAATGAGCAATTGGGAAGTCATGACCATGTGTTTGCTGTCATTTAAACTGCCATTCTAATCTAAATATACATGTGGGTGCCTAAGGAGACTTCTTTCTTTTCAAGAGGATCATTCTTAACAGCTCTCAACTCCTTGCACTTTGGGGCACTTCTGTTTTCCTGAGGGCTACTCTGTTTTCTTTTAAAAGAGGTGAGGATGATTTCTTTGCTTGCTGTATTTCTGATTTTTAAAGGCCAGCTGTATGTAAAGTTTATTTACGGTGAGCAGCAACTTCATAGGAAAGACAGCTTCTACGATGTTCTACAAGGTAATGAAAGAAGGGGGTAAGCATGAGGAGATGAATGGAAGACACAGGGGGTTTCTCTTTATAGAAGAATTCAGGAAAACCTTCCTGATTTTAGGTCACTAATTTGCATATAGCACGCATTGATCTAATTAAAAAATTAGAGAAGTTTATAAAATAGGTATGATTTTCTAATACGTCATCATATAATGGAACCCTGATGTGCGTTTTTTCCCTCAGACTGATTTAAGGTAGAAAAAAAAAAGGTACTGTTCTCCCTTGACTTCCAAGAATTTACATGTATTTTATCTACCCGGGAATTGTCCAAGTCCATATTAAAGAAGTTAGAAGTTATACATATTGAAGTTTCTTCTGCTCATGATTGTAATAGTATAGACTTCCTTTTATTTCCTTAAAGAAAGCTAAGGATTAGATTTGTAAAAATCTTACTAATCTGAAATGAATCTTTTCATCCAGAAAAGAATAATACTGGTCTTTCATTTTATCATAATTATATAGCTTATCATATTTTGAAAAGCCATACCTCCAAATGTTTTTCTTTCCCCATTCACACATTTTTAGATATAAAAGCAAACAGTGTAAAATTTAACTTACTGAAAAATAACACTTGTCATCTAACTACTAGAGGATTTGATAAAAATTAGTTATCTCTTAATTTCAGAGTACAGTGTTTCCTTAATATCTTTTGATAATCCCAGAGAGATGGTCTTATTTTTAAAAAAATTATTGCTATGCAGATTCTTACACAAATACCTGTATTTAATTGTCAGTTTGTTTCATAGTTATACTGTCTGCCTATTTGAATGGAAGTTGCCTTACAGATTAATATATATGACAAAACAATATATGTAACAAAAACCAAGTTAAGTAGTAACAAAATTTAAAGACCGTAGGATTTATTCAGAGTTGGGCAAAGTTTATACATGGGCAATAAGGTCTACCATTTTTATCCTAGAAAAGTATGAAAGTTATGTAGTTTTATGTTGGGATATCAGAATGAGTGGACATTCATTGGCAGAAATAAATTTCCCTGGAACTATATTCCAGGAGAATTTACCATATGGGTCTCTAGATGTCCAAATAGTTAATGTTTTATATAAGTGGGCAAAGTAATTTCATGTAAATACTAATCTCGTAAATTAAAATTATTTTTTTCTGATGGGGTAGAACATACGGTTTTTACCCAGGCATGGAAATATCTAAAGACTTAAGAAACCTTTTTTTTTTTTTTTTTTGAATAGCATTTCCTTTTTAAATGTTTTCATTCCAGCATAATTTCAGAGAAAACAGAAGCTGATCATAATAACTCCCTTTCATTCCAGGAAGAGTCATATTTAGTAAATTCTATTCTAGAGCAGTGAGCAGAGCCTTAGTTTTGCTTCACAGGCAGCTCCTCTCGCCTTCCCTCACTTCCCTCCCCCACTGCTTGGCCCACACTTGGGGAATTGTGCAGTTTGCCTAGTTCATCGGGAAGTTTATGAGAATAATATCGGTATTTCTAATTTTCTTTCAGGTTTTTAGTTGATAAGAAAACACCGCTTTCTAGACTAATTTGCCTTTCAGGTTTCAAGCAGTCAGCTGGTAAAGAGGACTTGACCTGTTACACATTTCACATTGTTATAAGATAAAAACCAATCTCTTAGGAGATGTTTAAGTCAAATGTAATTAAGTGGAAAGAAGAGTCTGTGTTTTATTCTTGCTTTTCAGCACTTGGTCTTTTATGTGTAGTGGACAAAAAGGTGATAAGTAGTCTTTATAGGAAGAAATTTGCCATATGATAAGCTAAATGTGCTAAAGTGTTAAAATAAAATGTATGTATTTGAAACATGCATGTCTGGATGGGTATGGTTAAGGATTCTAGAATTGAGCTTTTCCTGAATAATGATTGTACGAGTAGGGGATGCTCTTGTTTCATGAAGATTAAAAAAAAACAAGTGTGGGTCTTTAAATCATTCTTGAGATATTGAAATTGAATGCGTTTCTGAGGATCAATTCAGAAGCAGTTCCAAACCATCCTCTGAGAATGCCATAAATCATGTGTGCTATGGCTCTAATTGAACAGTGTGAATCTGAATCCTCATTAACTTGTCTGTAAGGAAGAGAAAATTGAAGAGAGCAAGGAAGAGGGCCGAGGAGAAGACCTTTAGCCGGTGCTGTCCTGAGCTGCCATTGTTGAAGGACGTCCTTTGAGCTAATTTCAGTCCCATAAAAAAAAAAAATCTATTTAGTGATTAGTAACCAGTGGATAAGAGCAGAAAGCCCAAGCGAATAAAGGCCATAAATACTGAAGTCCTTGGGATAACAGCCTGTAAAACTGTCAGAAAGCATTGCTTAAGTGACAAAAGATAGCCCAAAGTAACAAGAAGCCTAGCTCGCTAGGCAATACGCCATATTCTCGGACACAAGACATCATGTAGTTTTGTCCAAAAATAGAGGTTCTTCTTGAATCCAGTACCTGCCCCACTTCATTTATTTGTAGTGGCTGGTGCCTCTTTGCTTTTAATTTGTGGTTGATTGCATTTGCGAGTAGGAATCATGATGCTTGTTAAAGATAGCAGTGTTTCCAAAAGTAGAACTATGATTACTGAAACTTCTGTTTAGATCCATCAAGATCTACTTACTTGCTGAGAATGTTTAGCCTAACTAGAGTGAGTGGGTGCGTGCGTGTGTGTGTGTGTGTGTGTGTGTGTGTGTGTGTGTATTTTTAACAGGCAGATGGTTAGGAATTAGATGGTGTTGAGTGCCTTTCTCTTGTTTTTAAATTAAAGTCTAAAGTTCACAATTCTTAAATATTTCTCCCTAAGGGAAAAATAAGTAAATAAAACCAGAAGAATGTTAGTCTATATTATAAACTATCTTGTTTTTACTGTACAATATTGAGATCACAAATGATTAAAGTCTTACCAGCCTGTACTTTAGATATGTTTTCGGAGTCAGAGAAAATTCACGATAATGGAGTCAAAGGTCTTTATTCCAAAACTCCTATTGTTCTATGATGATGATTTTATGGCAGTTGAATTACAATGTTAGCAAGCAAAATGATACATTTTACAGTTTTACAGTATAACCTTCAAATCCCACATGTGCGTTTTAGAGCTGTGTCTTCAGTATATTTAAAGAGTTGTGCTTCTTCAAGTTAGAGAATTTTGTCAACTTATGGGCATTTGCTTTTCAGCATCCCGGCTGTGAGAACTGAAGGTGTCATTCACTTGAAGGGAGCAGATGTTAAAGGTTCTTGCCCCTGCCTCCCTAATCCCAAACACCCTTGAAGAAGAGAAACGTCCTATTACCCAAATAGGCATCTTTCTGATGGTGAGAAAAGGCGGTAAAAGGCAGTAAATCTGCCTTCTCATTATGAGGTGCAACAATAGATTGATTTATGAAGAAAAGCAACTGTTGGGCTTATATGTGTGCATGGAAGTGTAGGTTCCTTTAGAGTCTTATAAGCGGTAGCTTTCCTCCTGTTCTTGACAAGAATTTAATATTACTAATAGGGAATGTGTTGATCCCAAATGCCACAGTTTTTAAGGGGGTGCATTAAGAAGAAAACAACAACAAAAACCCCCCACCTTCTAATGGGTTCACATGAGAACAATCTCTTAAATGGCTGTGTTTTTGCTATTTTCATTTGTTTTCATTAAATAGAGGGGAATTCTTAAAGAGAGTTTTATTTTTATCAACTTTGTGTTAGTACTTAACACTAGATAGAAGCGAATGTAAGTATAGCATATTTAGATGTTAGGCTGTTTATAAAATTTTCAGTTCCCGTTAGTGTGTAATTTTCAGCAAACACTATAAAATTATCAGACAGACCCACAGTAAAGATAATCTCAAATTGCAGGGAGGTCATGTTAAGCATTTTGTGTTGAGTTTTTAAGATCTTTGTGCACTTTAAAATCTTTTAAATAAGTCTGTGTTACCTCTTATTTGACAAGGAGCTTTGTTAGAGTATTTCTATTTAACTTCAAAGTTAAAATTTAAGCTCTAAGTAAATTTTGAGTGTAAAATATAAAATACAAAAATCTGGATGGTCTCTAAATAAACTGATATGACACTGCCTTGTGTATTTAGCACCTATCACTCCAGAATTTGTAATCTATGTGATATAATTAAGATTTGAGCAGGTAACTTAAAGATTTCAAGCTGATAATTATCTATAGAGTTGAGGTTAAAGCTCATCTCTCTCGATAAACTTGTATCCCCAAGGTATGTATATTTCTAAATTGTAGCAGTGACTGTGCTAACATTCCGTACAAGAAGGCACATACAAATACTGGAAAATTAAAAAGAAAATAAGTAAGGGTTCTATTATTTTCTTCTACCCCCATGGATTATCTTACATCCATCTATATGCACATGCATGCACACACCCACCCCCATGGAACTTTGGAGTGCTGATCCAGAAGGGATTCAGTGTGTTACCTGGAAAGCACACTGTTATTTTAATTAGGGAGATATGGGCGTGTAAAGACTTAATGCTTGCAACTATCAGCAATCTTTGTGATATAAATCATAGACTGATAATGAGAAATGTTGCGTTTTGACCTGGTGATGATCGGATGGTTTTAAATCAATACTTTTTCCCCAGTGGACTTTGGTTATTTTGGAAGTCAAAGTACCACGGAAGGAAAGGTCTTAGCAAATAAAATGGAGTCTTGATGCTGCTGCTAGGATAGTAAATCTAAGCTTCACATTTAATGGGGGAAATTCTCTAAGATGTCCAAAGATTAAAATTAATAAAACTTCTTGACATTTGTGTAAGACTATAAAGGTTCTATAGCTGTCCATCTCATGCGCTATGGCCGTTTTAAAGTAAGCCATTTTTTTAAAAAAGGTCTAAAGTTAATGAGAAAATGCAGTTTAATGTCTTGACAGATGATCTCTTCAGGTATATCTGTGCTTTACTTCATTTCAATTAATTACATCTTTTTGATACCCTGAACTCATGCTATTTAATTTACTTTAATATTTTAAGTTTTATAATCCAAAACTGAGAGTTACAACCGCATATAACATACTTTTAGGACTTTGTTCAACACTGCCCTTATATGGCGAAAGAATGCAACAATACTTTTACAATATTTCAGGTGTCTCCTGCACGGCACAGGTGGGTTATTTCACAAGGAACTGAATAGTTGCTCTGACAACAGTTTCAGGATCTTATTGTTAACTGATGAGCAATGGTGTTCTAATGTTCAGTGGTCCCCTTCAATAGTGGTTAATTATGGGGCAATTCTGCGAGGAAACGTTTTTTTTCTTTCTCTTTTGTGAGGCATTACAGCTCTAAACCCTGTCACTTGTAACTTTTTTCTTTCTCTACCCTAATCCTCAAAATACACGAGAGAGAGAGAGAGAGAGAGAGAGAGAGAGAGAGAGAGAGAGAGAGGGAGGGAGCGAGCAGTTAAAAGATAAGTCTCTGGCTTAAGAACCCAGTGGTATATTTTATGGCCAGTTGAGAAACACAACTTCTACGCACATGGTCTTCGCTCACGGAATAACAACATGCTTAGAGGGAGTGCAACTATAAATGGTCTGTTTCCAGATAATTTCTCATTCCTAAAGCTCTTAACAAGTGTGTGATTTGGGGCACACATCTGGAATATACACCATCCTGCAACAACCAGATTTTTTGGAAGATCATATGTTCTGGCCACAATAGTCAGTAGCAGCCTTCCAAGTACAACCGGTGATGATAAAAGAGTTGGGGCTCTTGTGTTTAAAAGAGAGGAAGCTAAAAGAAAATTATAGCCATTCCTAAGTGTGGAAAAGGGTCTCGTGGAAAGATTTATAGGCCCTTGTTCCCCAAGGCCATTTCGTTTCCTAATGGGATTCTGTGTTCTCACACTGGGGGTGATGGGCACAAATGATGACAGCACTTAATAATAACAGTGAAGGTGACAATAATAAGGAAGAAGGCGGCAAATGCTCAAAACAGAGGCACCACAATATAAAGCCAATTATCTGGGCTTCCAGGATGATTTTGTCCGTAAGTGGGATATGTAACAGAAATAAGGCTTCTGGTTTGCTAACAGGAGAGAGGGCAGTTCTTAGGATCTTGCTCTCTTACCAGAAAATGACAGGCATGACAATAGCTTTTGAAAATGTAAGGGCCCCGCAGGCTAAATACACCTACAATTTAACATCAAGTTCATTTCATTTGTCATAATACCTGCAAATGGAGAGGGTTTGCCAACCCTTTGGTCACAGGCTTGAGTAACTGTTAAGCAATAAAAGTTGTAGCTTCCTATTCCGGTGTCCTTTCCCCACTTTCTCTTTGTTTTCAAAGAAAGACCTGTTGACAGATTATTTAAAACATTACATCTATTTTTTTTTCCGAGGGTTATGTATGGATTGTATAGAAGAGCTGAATAACAAGAGTAGATCACTTTAGAAGGTAAATAAAATAAAGGATCGTAGCGTGTCGCCTGATGTCAGTCTTCTTGATCAGTTCCAATGTCAAGAGGATCAGGGCCATTCTAGGAGAAAACTCCTTGCTGTTTTAAGCAAAACTTACTGAACTGGTGAGGGGAGTAGCCAGGATCTGTTGTAGTGTTGATTGGACAAGTGTTAGAAGCAATTGACACAGGCACATTCAGACCCAGGGATGCAGGGTTTTATCACTGGTTTGTTTTGGGTACCGATCACAAGAAGTCCCTCATGGACAGAAGGATATTCAGTGCAGCTTCAACAGTGACATAGAAAACTCTGTTCCCTGACGAGTGTTATCACAGGGTGTTAGTGTGTTCAGAATGCTGCTTTAAATTAATTCTGCTTTTTCAAGGTGTAAGTGGAAAGAGAACTGGATTAGAAGTCAGAAAACTTGGATGCTAACCCTCCTGACTGTTACCTACTGGCTGCTTAATCTTACTGTGCTTTGGTTTCACCATCAGTAAAATGGGGATAAAAAATATGCCCTTTTGTCTTAATCAGCTTGGGCTGCTGTAACAAAATACCACAGAATAGGTGGCTTACATAACAGATTTCCTATGTTCTCGAGGCTGGGAAGGCCAAGTTCAAAGTGCTGCCTGATTTGGTTCCCCTGTGAGGGTTTTTTTCTTGCAGCTCCGTCTCACTGTGTCTTCACATGCTGGGCAGGAGAGCTCTTGTTGTCTCTTCTAAATAAGGGCGCTAATCCTATCATGAAAGCCCCACCCTCATGACCTCCCAAATTACCCTAATTACCTCCCAAACGCCTCATCTCCAAATACCATCCTGTGGGGGTTTAGGCCTTTAACATATGAATTTTAGCAGAACACATTCAGTCCGTAACACTTGCCTTTCTAATGGTCAAGCAAAGGAAATAATACAATAGATAGAGTGACACAACGATATATTATCTTTCTATATAGTAAAGTTTTGTTCTTTTAGCATGTTTATTTTGAAGCGGTTATTAGTGTAAAATCAAATGAAAATAAAAGTTCTCATGTCTGTCCTTTTGATAATTCTTGCATCATTCTTGTCAGATTAACTTAATCCGTGTTATTTCACAACTTTTTAATACTTAGTTCTTTGCTTGCCTGCAAGCTTACCTTTTGTTGACATACCTATCACAATATATTACCTATCAATGGGAATTTGGTAAGAGACTACACTCCTATGATGAACATTTCCCGTAATTGTTTAAAATGGATATGTCATTTTTCTTTAAAAATGAATTAAGTGTATATTTGAAAGCTGAGTTGGATTATCTTCAGTTTCTTATAGAAGAGAGACTAAATGAGGTAGTCTTATTTTTTTTCAGTTATATCAAGATACAGTTGACATATAAAATTGTATTAGTTTAAGGCATATAATGTAATCATTTGATACGTGGATATATTGTGAAATGATTGCCACTGTGAGTTCAGTTAACATCCATCATAAATGAGTTAGTCTTTTAAATGATATTATATGCTGGGGCGCCGGGGTGGCTCAGTCAGTTAAGCAACCAACTTTGGCTCAGGTCATGGTCTTATGGTTTGTGGGTTCGAGCCCTGCATCAGGCTCTGTGCTTACAGCTCAGAGCCTAGAGCCTGCTTCAGATTCTATGTCTCCCTCTCTCTCTCTCTCTTTGCCCCTCCCCTACTTGCTCACTGTATCTCTCTCTCTCTCAAAAATAAACATTAAAAAAAATTTAAATGGTATTATATGCTGAGGAAAAAAAGTGTCAGATGATTATTAATTTTTAGTGAAGGAAGCACTAAACTGACAAGAACCTAGTACTCTAGTCACAAAAGTTGATAGAGATATAAATAAAGTGTATTACATTTGTGATTTCTTTGTTTAGCACTCACCCTTGACACAGTCTTTCTGGATATTTGTGCAAAAAAGATCATTTTTATTGCAGGCTCTATGTTTTCTTTTACTCAGCAAGGCACAAATTTTGTGGAAAACAAGTAGCAATGTATCTAAAATCATTTCTGTTTAACTAGTTATATTCTCTCCCTTTCCGCTGAAGAAAAAAAAGGCATATATTATTCTCCCCCTTTTTTCTTTATTTTGATTGCTTTAAAGATCAAGTTGAAATTCTGTTCAGAAATACAGTGGCCTCTGAGAAAAGATGGCCTCTTCTGCCTTCTGATCACCTAAGGAGGAAGCCTTGCTCCCAGCGTAAGAAACAATGCCAGATTTACAAGCCCTCTCGCGTGACCTGCCTTGACAGGTGTTCTCTTCTGAAGCACTTAACTCGTACGAGTTGTAAACATGTGGTTTTTCTTACTCATCTTGAACAAAAATAATCCTCCGTAGAAAATCCATTATAAAATGATTTCGCATAGCCATTTAATGTTGAAGATTCCATTGCAAATCTTGGTAGGCCCGTTGTTTTGGTAGTAAAGATAGATCTTGTTTTAGGCAAAAGAGGACTATGGGGTCTATTGTAAGTAACAGTAGCAACCAGATGTTGATGAGGTACCCTGTAACAGTAGTGGGCTAGGGATTTTGATTCCATTGCACAATTTAACATTATCACTTCCACCTGAGGTTCAGTGCCCTCACTCTCTGAGGACCTTAATGCTGAAGCAGTAGAAATTGAGATGATTGTTTTTTATCCGAATAAAGTCAGGTTTTTATTAGATATTGGGAAAGGCTTGAGCAGGCAAGGTGAGAGAGAGATTCCCAAGTTTAACACTCAGTGAATGCTTGATATGATAATGAGTGTCATAGAACTTGAGGTGCTTAAGCCCAGGCTTCAGTCCCTGTGGAACACACTGTTTAAGCTTCATGTCTAGCGTTTGAGAACTTAGGAGGTCAGTTAAGCATGTGTCCTTTGGGCCTAAACAGGAAGAGGCCAAAACTTTTTTTGGTGGGGCAGATTTTGATATTTCTTTTTTTTTTTCAACGTTTATTTATTTATTTATTTATTTATTTTTGGGACAGAGAGAGACACAGCATGAACGGGGAGGGGCAGAGAGAGAGGGAGACACAGAATCGGAAACAGGCTCCAGGCTCTGAGCCATCAGCCCAGAGCCTGACGCGGGGCTCGAACTCACGGACCGCGAGATCGTGACCTGGCTGAAGTCGGACGCTTAACCGACTGCGCCACCCAGGCGCCCCGATATTTCAAAAACAAGTATCCAATTAGTAATGGAAATAATCAGAACCTCACTGAGGTTCCCTTACACTTAGGTTTTGGCACATATACATGTAAGGAGGGGACAAGAGGAAGCAATGATCTTTTCAGTCCTTGGGGTCTGTAAAGATCTTAATCTAGCTCTCTTTATGGTGAAGAGTTTTTAAAAAAAAAAAAAAAACAACCTTTCCTCATTTATAAAGTCATCCTTGATTTGTGTTTTTGGAGAGTAAATCTGATTTTATTTTCAAATAAAATACAGACTTAAAGTGAGCAACGCTTTTTTGTTGTTGCTTGTTGGATGTGATAAACTGTAAGACTGTCAGCCCCATCTAATAGCAGAATAGCTTTTTGAGCAGTTAACATCGAGTCGAATTCTGCTGTGGTCTGGTTAGGTAAGTTTAAGGCCCATCCACTATGACGTGATTTTTGTACATGCTTCTTAAGTGTCTTTATTGAGTGGTAACTGCATTTTTTTCAGGGTGCTTTTCTTGCAAAACACTTTGATGAGAAGGCAAGGATGCTACTTCTAGAAACATCAATCAGTTTCTATTTTTTCTCATGATGCTTCTTTTTTCTCTTCCGCTTTCATAAATTTAAGATTCTTTCCAAAACGTGCGTTTGCATTTAGAAGGAAAGAAATGATTAACCTAGTATCAGTGGTGTTCTGCTTGGAATTTTCATTAATACTGTTTGTTGAGCTTTTACAATATAAATATGCCCAGACCCACCACACCAAACCCATTGAGTCAAAATTTCCGTATGTATAGAATCCCCCCCTAACTGATTCTGATGAATGTCCATGGCTATGAATCTCTGGATCCTTGATCAGTGGTTCTTAGAAGTCGGGTTGGCCCCCAGAACAGCAGCTGCGTCACCTGGGAACTTTTATGGAATCCAGGTTCTCATCCCTATCCCAGAATTATTGACTCAGAAACTCTGGAGTCGGACCCAGCTGTCTGTGTTTTAACAAGTCCTTCGGGTAATTCTAATGCCCATGAAAGTGGGAGACTCACTGTCTTTGATCATCCCACGGGGTCTCCTTGGCTCCCAAACCACAAATCCCTGTTCTGGTTACAAAAAGCTCCCAGGACATTGAAATCTGCTGTCCAGCATTCAACATTGTATCCTTTTCCATTCACCTCTGTTGCTTTAAACTTTCTGTGTTCATATTTGCAGTGAATTAAGCACAATCGCCCTTAAATCCTTTGCGGATCAGGGGTGGTGTTAATGATAAACATTGAACAAAAGCCTTTTTCTCCTGTTGTATTCTGTTCTTTACTCTTGGTCAATTTTCTGATGGTAACTGTGGAATTATTAACCTTGTTTGTGGTTAAGAAGCTAAAAGAAGGCTGCCTGCAGGTTTGGTTCTGGCCCTGGCATGATGCTTGAGGCAGATGGATCAAGTTTGGCAAGGGGTGGTTGGAGAGATGACCGCCATCCCCTCTTGCTTGCCCCATTAATGTCACTCTCAGCAAATAGCTCCGGCAGAACGGCTCCTTTGAGTCCAGTGCAACAAGACTGGTCCCGCAGGAGAGGGACCTAGAGCTCCCTCCACTCCACTTGTAAGGAAACCTCCTTTTTGGCTCCCACATGGTTTCCAGGGCTCTCAAAAGAATACCATTTGCAGACACTTTTCATGGCTGAAAAGAGCGCCCTGGAGAGGAAAAGGAGTGCTCCACGGCGCCCAGGGGAAATGTTTTGCAGCTGGGCATTGCACACGACTGCTAGCCCAACGCCCGTGTGGTGGGCAGCTCACCTTTGTGGCTCGACAGTGGACGCGCCACTCAGCAGACACGAAGAGCGCCTCACACAGGCGTTTGTGCTCGTGAACCACCTCTTGTGTGTGGGCCACAGACAGCAGCATGGAGGACATCGTGCGGCACGTTTCCGGTACCTCTTGCAGCGGTGAAGGGTTGGTGGCCGCCTGCTGCTCATTAGAGATCCTGTCTGGCTCTTTTCCTGCGGGATGAGTGGTAAACTGCTGACACCTGTTTTCCCATCCAGCCCGAGGACGTGAAGTGTGCATTTGGAAGGCCTGAAAGTGCTTCCTTGTGTCTGAGTCTGGATCTCGGTGTTGCCGGGGGGGGGAGGGGGTTGGGAGTCGGTGGGGGGCAGGGAGATGAAACAGTCAGTGGTGAGAAAACCGCATTATCGACGGGACTGAGGTTCTCCTCATGGAGCGGCTTCCGTTGGTGCTCTTAGTTTGTCTTCCACGTGGCCCTGATAACTCGGGCGCCCACTGAGCAACGTAGAAAGATAGGTCCTGTACATGGAAAGACCTCATGTTTTTCTCGGATAACATGAGTGTGTAGGTGAGGCTGTGAGCACATTAGAAAGTGGGTGGAAATAGCCCACTCTTGCAGCCAAATGTACCAACAGTAAGTTATGTTAAATTTGGCCTAAATCCGTAAAATTCGACTGTGTTGATGGTATGATCAAATTCTTTGCACTGTTCTGTCCATGCATTTGCTCTTCCCGTTTTTACCTACTGCAAAGCCTTCTAGAAAGTGGCAGATGGTGGAACAGAGGGCCTGATGCTCTGCCTTCAGTCACAGATACAGAGTGCCTGCTGTATGCAGTGCTTGATGCTAAGTATGAGGTGATAACAAGAAGCACCAGAGAGACCCCCGCACCCCTGCCTTTTCAAGTCCCCGCAGTCTGCTGGAGGGAAAAGACACATGCATTACAGGTCGCGCGACACTGCAGCATATCACAGAAGCAAACAGATGAGAGCCACGTTTTCAGTGGGTTTGGAAAAGGAAGACACCTGTGAGTTGGACAGGCCAGGGAGGGAGTGGCATTTGTCCTGGGTATTAGAGGATGAGGAGAGTCCATGGTGAAGGAGTGGGACACGTGTATGATGCTTTCTCCCTGCATCTGTAGGCTGTGGAACTAAAGGGTGATTTTTGTTTTAAATTTTGTTTTTTTAAGTGGTGGCAACATTTCCCCATGACTCATTTGTGAGACTTGGCCAGATCTCCTTGTGAACATTACCTCTATTTGCAAACTGTGGATGAATGGGGTTAGGGTTGGGTCATGGCCTTGGACCAGAGTGAAATTAACTGGCTCATAATGTGATTGAACCAGTGACCTTGGCCTCATTACCACTATGTTTTAACCGGTCGAGTCCATCAAACATTGCAGAAAGGGCAATCAAGGTAATCTTTTAGAAGGAGATTTGGATAGCAGTAAACACGGGCGTGAAATCAAAGCCAGGTTCTTCCCTCATGTAGCACCCAGGTGTTTGTCTCATCATCCTTGAATTTGTATACTTGTTTCTGCGTCTAGTAAAAATATGGCGGACAAAACAGAGAGGACAGCGTGACTCTCCTGTGTCACCGCTTTTGGCCGAATGCATTGTGTTGCCATTGTTCTTACGCAGTGCCAGACCGTTTTTGAAGAGCAGAATATTTGGGGGCAACAATGTTGCTTTTAATTTTGGAGGTGTGATGCCCCCCCTCCCCCCGCCAAATGTATTGATTGTGGCTTTCTCTGCTTCTTTCAAGTCTGAACAGCCCAGTCCTGCCAGTTCCAGCTCCAGTTCCAGCTCCAGCTTCACACCATCCCAGACAAGGCAACAAGGTATCAGTATCTCCCAGGCAAACTGGGAGAGTTTTTCTCATAAAACATCTTAATGAGTTGATTTATGGCCGTATTTTCTACTGTTTTATTATTTGAATGATAACTTGGCTTTTATGCAGTTGTATTTATTTCCCCGAGGAATGAACTGGAGTATTGTTCTGATGTATGAGGCCGGCCTCTAGAAATGCCCCCTTTTCCAGTCCCTGCCTTCAGAGTCCCATTTTACAAAAGGATTATAGACCTAGCCCATTCCAGGGAGCTCCCCAAGGAAATACAATAGCAAAAGCTGGAGTTGAGAGGCTGCGACATAGAGAAATAGGTTTTTACTCTCCCTCCTGGATGTCTTTCATTTTATTTGTTTATTTCTTCTACAGATTAATAGACCTGTTTTCTTTGGCAAGTGTTAATTTGCTGTCTTTAAAACATATTTTCCCTCTAGTTGAACTTTAAAATAAAGAGATTTAAATGTAAAGAAATCTAACACGTTTAAACCAGAACATTAACCAAATGTGTATTTTACACATTTCCGTGTGTGGAAATCTTCAAGTAAGGTCTCCTTTTTTTTTTTTTTTTAAGCATGAAAAGTGAGATCGTATCAAGGAATAATTTGGTTTTGAGCATCATGTTGCACTTTCCCTTTCTCATTGACCATACTCAATTCCTGAGGGTCTTCTGTATTTTGAAAAGGATTAAACTGTTGTATGTATTTGGGCTAAGGCTAAGCTTCCAGGAAAAAAATAAAAGACACTGACCATTTTGGCTATTCAAATTTCTTGTTACGCTCACTTCCAAAGATATAAGCCCACTACAAAAGCAGAGACATTTGGGTTTTGCAGAGTGTGAGATTGCGAAGAATCAACGCTTATTTTAGAACTGACTTAGTGATAGCTGAGATATTTATGTCATAGATTAGACTTTAGGATTCGCCTAATCCAGAATAAAAATGCCTCTCTCACTTTCTTGATTGCCTCCACAGTGTCTTCTTTAACATTAAAGAGAGTGGTCTTGTTTTCATCACATTTAGAGCAGTCAAATGAAAATAAGCCATGCTGAATCTGAATTTTTTTTCCTCCCCCCCCCCCCCCAGTTATGTCCTGTTCTAGAATAAAACTAGTTATGGCTTTCTCTCTCTCTCTCTCTCTCTCTGTCCCATCTTATGCTGGATACTCTCTTGAATTTTCTGGGCATCTGATTTATTGCATGGTTTTATTTATGTAAATATATGCTGGTATTTTGCCAGGAATTTCTTAAGCAAAATAAAAATTGGCTGCACAACATTGTTGCTTGCCCAAGACCTGGTGTCCAAGATCAATATGAAGATCAGAGATAGGACCTTACACCATGGAATTGAAATACTTTATAATCTGAACTTGACTGAAATGCTTGCTTGACCTGAAATTGACCTTGAAATAAAAGGAACAGCTAAACCTTAATAGATCAAAAACTACCACACAAAGGCTGCATTGCCAAGAACAAGTTCCAACCATGGTGATTTATTAGCCTCAACTTTTCAATACATGGATTAACCTAACAAAACATTCAATTTACTAATAGACCTTTCTGTTCCTTTTTAGATGTAATTTTTCTTAGAGAAAAAAAATACACAGTAACACATTCCTAGGAAATAGAGATTTTCCGATGAACATCCTGGGGCATCTGTTCTGAAAACAATAGTGTTTTGGTTAGATATGACATTCCCGAAACTACCAAATTTGTTTTGTAAATTGTATAAGTATATATAATAATGGGTTTGTTTGTTTTTTTTCTGTGACCAGTGTTCAGTGCTGGTGAGCAGTCCTGTGTGTCTAATATGACTAAGTGTGCTTGAAGTCACGTGATTGATTGTGTTTACTGTCATTCCTCAGGTCCTTTAAGGTCAATAATGAAAGATCTACATTCGGATGACAATGAGGAGGAATCAGATGAGGCAGAGGATAATGACAATGACTCCGAGATGGAGAGACCTGTAAATAGAGGAGGCAGCCGAAGCCGCAGGTGAGTGACTTCCCAGGGGTGCAGCTCCCTGCGGTGGAAGCCTGCCCGTTCCCTACCCTTCCCAGTGGAACCACAGCAAAGGTGTGAAACACCAAACCCCGTGCCTGCGGTAACTGGTCACATTCGTGTCCGTTGGGTCCCCTTGGCGTGCTTATATTCACCTTTACAGGGAACTCTGTATCCCTTTTCTCAGGGAGCAGAGGTTTTTCCTCTAAACATTCTACGGGGAAAACATCCTATTAGGAGTCCTTGTTCTTGAAAGCATACATCAAGGTAGCAGGACTGACAGCTGAAGTAAACTCCGTTCTCATTTGAAGAATGTGCATAGTAGATCCGTTGCTGTAGTCTCAGAATTTAAGGAAACATGTTTGCTGTTTGTAGCTGGAAATATGTAATTGGCTCCAGTGAATTATGTGTGTGACCTAATTAAAACTAGGATCACCTGTGTGTGTTTTCCAGAAAATAAATTCCTTTTAAGTGTGCTGACAATTAGGTTCCTTAAGTAGCTTTAATGCTGTGAAGCATAATTCCACATTAGAAGATGGTAATTCATGTCACTTATAATTAATAGTCAACTTGAAATTGCCTTGAGGGTTTTATTTCTTTATCACGAGGAAAACAAATAGGCATGCTTACTTTAATGTGTTTGAGTAGAAAAAATATGAATCTACTTGAACTTAAAATCCAATTACATTTATAATACTTCGCATTAAATCTTTTCCCATTACCCATTACTGTGTAAAAGGCCCTAAAATTCCTTAAAAGAATACCATCTTAACCCAAACTGGACAGATCATGTGTTTCCTAATTGGTATTTCCTCAGCATCCTTGGAGAAGGGCTCCTTGGAGTATATGCCCTCTCAGACCTCTCGGTGATTCTTCCGTGTGGCCACTCAGTACTTACCCTCAATACCTCTTCCTCTACCTTGTCCCCCAAACGCATCGATCTATGTGTTTTTTTTGAATAGGAGAAAATAAGGAGCCTTATGGCCTTGGCTTTGTAACATTTCCCTTTAGAATTTTTTACTCTGCCAAGAAGTAAACTAAAGGGTAGGACAGAAAGACCTAAAAAAGGACCAGAATGTGGCCGTGAGCATATTTTATAACAGCCCCAAACCCTGACTGCTCTCACATTTACCTGATGAAAAACACGTGACCTATTGAGCCAATTTCCAGTTATTGTGATTTAGAAAATCTAGATGTTCCGTGACTGTGGAGGCTCACCCCCTGGGTACTCCTTCCCCTGAGTCCGTGCAGGTCAAATCCCACACGCTCGCATGTTGTCTGATGCCATGCACGTTGTTAGAGATCCGCGTCTTTCCCCCGCCTGCCATGTGCTGTTAGCACAGCAGCGCCTGGGTAACATTTGGTCTTCCCTGCACTTGTAAAGTCCCCACTGTTTAATCAGCTTAAATACTCAGCCTTACCACTTCAGTCAAGAAGCATTTTAAAGCAGCGCTTCAACTGAACACTTCATTAATGTGTAATTTAGTTAAGAAAAACAAGTTCCATCAGTTTTTGCTAAAAGGATGTCCCAGTGTATCCTTTTCATTTCCTATCTTGTATCTCGTCTATCTGAATATATTACAGGGCTGGAATGTGATTGCCTATTCAGAGCAAAAGAAAAACTGTCCTGATTTCTAGAGCATTTTCTGTCTCTGAAAAGAATATTATATTAGGTGACTGTATAGCCCAGGAGAGGGAGCAGACTCTGAAGGGCATTTCAGAAAGAGGGTATACATACACCAGTGTAGAATAAAGAAATATCTCGTACTCTGGCTGGAAGAAAATTCTATTTTGTTCTGAAAAGAGAAAAACAGGGGAGGGGTTGAATTTTTGTCATCTTTGGTTGTTGAAAGATATTAGGGTTCTTTAAACAGGCATCCCAAACACACTGTCTTTTCGTCTTGCTGAAGTAGATTTCCAATGAATTGTTGTATCAGTGTTCAAAACCAGGGCCAGCCTTGAATCACCGCGCGGTAGAAATAGTTGGCGTGGGTCTAGCACGTTGGGCTTCACACAGCCCATCCTCGATGTCCCCCTGAGCTGTCAGTCACACAGGGCTGTTGTGTGACTGACACATATTCTCCTTCGCCACTGTTTCTACTCCCGCAGCCTGTACTTTTGCTGTATTGGTGAAGTGTTCACCTGTCTCAGAGAGGTGGCGGGGGAGGGGAGGGGTTCGGAAGGAAAGATAGTAACCTACAAACTGATTTGGCCGACCTTCTGCAGGCTTGGGTAACATGCTCCATGGTAGTAGGTGGGTGGAGTTGGAGCAGGGAGATCAACGGGGCCCGTAAAATGTAGTGGCTGAACACCAGCCTTGGGCTCTATTGCCTGGGTCTGAATCCCAGGGCCACCACTTTTACCTCTTGCCCCTCGGCGGGTGACCTAGTCTAAGTCTGTTTCCTCATCTGTCGAAATGAGGGTCATTAAAATGAGAAATAGCCAGCAAAACACTCAACACGGTTCCAAATACAAAGGAAGCGCCAGTATGTGTTAGCAGTTGTATGAGTTACAACAAGTTTTCAATGATTTAGCGTTTGGATTCCTTGCTCTCTGCGCCTGTTTCCATAGATGTGTTAAGAACTGTCTGTACTGATGCATGTGACTTGTTTCTTTTCAGAGTTAGCTTAAGTGATGGTAGCGACAGTGAAAGCAGTTCGGCTTCTTCACCCCTACATCACGAACCCCCGCCACCCTTATTAAAAACCAACAACAACCAGGTAAATTGCTGGGTTTGCATTCTTCAAGACTCTGCAAAATTAGGTGTGATCATTTTTACAAAGTACACAAAACTTTATTTTTATTTTTTAATGCTTATTTATTATTTTTGAGAGACAGAGCAGGGGAGGGGCAGAGAGAGAGGGAGACACAAAATCAGAAGCAGGCTCCAGGCTGTCAGCACAGAGCCCGACGCGGGGCTCGAACCCACAAACTGTGAGATCATGACCTGAGCCAGTCAGATGTTTAACTGATTAAGCCACCCATGTGCCCCAAAGCACAGAAAAGGTTTTAGCCCTTAATTAAAAAACAAAAACAAAACAAACCCTCCCTCTTGATATCAAATAAATGGGAATCTACAACCCTAGGAATAAACACACAGTTGGGGTAAAAGAGAACTTCTGTTGTCATGAAAAGTGTGTTCCCTCGGATGGGTTAATTACACGGGATGCCGGTAGGGATGGTGACAGAAAGTGCTGCTCCTGATTTCTGTATGTTCTTCCCCCTCCTCAGCAGTAAGTAGGCTAATTTAATGAATTAGAAAGACTATACCTGTTGAAGCTAGTTTAAAACCTGGTTCTTTGTTTTACTAATTGACAGTAATTTACAACTTTAAATCTTTCATCCTCCGTTTCCTCATCTGTAAATGGCGATATTACTACCTGCCTTGCTGGCTTCTGAGGAGGATGATAAATAATATATTTGTGAAGAACAAGAGGTCATGCTCAGACCTACTTGGCACTTTAGGTGATGGGAGTAGATTTTATTAGTATAGGTGCTGTGTCTCTGTGTGCTCCTCCAGGAAAGATCATCCTTTGGGATTATAAGAAATCGTTAATAAAATGCAGAGTAAATAATGGTCATTATCATTGTCCTAACTTGAGCAAAAGAAAGACGTTAATTTAATAGTCAACTCAGAATATAGTTATTTGGATAAGGTCTAGGCAAAACTTTGAAAGTTCTGATGAAGAGCTTTTGTCAAACAAGTGATTAAGACTGGGATATTTTAAATACTAAAACTAATTTCAAGGAGCATGAATATTGTAAAAGCCTCATAGTGCATTGAGTTGATACACTCATTTATGTAAGCTATTCTTATCTGTTTGTCTAGGCAGATTCCCCGTGACCTCTAGAATAATTGCCTAATCCAAGTTATCATATGAATATTATGAACTTGAAAATAAAAGAACTGTGCTTTTCAGAAATTATTCTTTTTCACAGGTGTCCTACAATTTTAAACGGTCTTGTCCTTGAACTTGCGATCGTTGCTTTATGGGGAAAATGGCGATTCTTTAGCTGACGATGTTTTCTTTAAATTTTGCATAAAGCATAAGATCTCGTAAAAATTAAAATACCTCATTTATAAAGTTTGCCCGCAACTTAAAGCCTCCATTGTGGAGTGGGGATAATATCAGTGTTGCCTGCCTCACCAGTTAACATTCAACTGCAGTTTCTTTGTGGCCTACATGTGAATGCCAGCCCAGCCTCATTGTGTTACAGACTGGCTCTTCAAGGGGTTAGTACATTCTTCCTCCCTACCCTACCTCCCCGCACCCATGTGCCCCCCACCTCCAGTGCCCGCCATGCCCCCACCACACATCAAGCACTTCAGGGACAAGTGAAGACTAAAGCACATAACCATCATCACCAGTCAGTTAGTTGGGAAGAGCCCTAGGCTGGCTAACTAGATAACTTGGGTTTCTTTTGTAAATTTGTGCTTCAGTATAAGCTGGCAAAAGAATAGAATTTGGACTTTGAATATATTTGCATATTGAATTTAAACCTATGGAGCCCTGATTTCCGCTTCCAGTGGTGTGTGTGTGTGTGTGTGTATTACAACCAGGGTCCCTCATGAGCAGCCAGAGTGGCACTGTCGGGAGTTAGGGGCATTAGGTATGTCCCTCCTGAAGCCCCCCATCTTGCCTTTAGAACTGCCCTTGAACACTCCCTGGATGGGCAGTCTTGAGTTGACTTGGCTCAAGTCTGGGCTTCAGGGAAAGGTTTGGATTCTTTGTCAGACTTTTTTTTTTTTTTTTTTTAAACCTGTCTAGCAAAACGAGACTGAAAAATGAATAGTATCATCTATCTGGTGAGGGTAAAAATTACTTTATCCAATTAGATAGCATACCACTGGTTCCTTGGCATATGTTTATTCGATAAATGTAGCTTCACACATGTGAATCATCAATCTGTCAGGAATACTCAGTTATATGTCACTTCCTCCATGCACCTATAAGCATAATAAGAAAGTCCATATGCTTTCACTTTGAGCTAGTCTAGGGTAAGAAATACACGTACCACAAGAGCTCTAATCTCTTTAGAGCATTCTTGGAACTGAGAGAACAAGAAAAGGTTTTTAAAACTTTGTTTAGTATTGATTTCTTAACCCCTCAAATCACCTGCATTGGTTCAGGTTTGGTGTTATCCCTTTGAAGTCCGTGTTGTAGGACTTCTTAAAAAATTGCTAATTTTATTCTCCATGCTGATGAAGTGAAATAGTAAGCATTTCTTAAAAATATAAAAGTCCCCTAAATTTCACCCTCGGATGTGTTTTCAGTCTTCATTTGAAAGTATGCGTGAGAATTTGAAGTTTCCCATCAAATAAAATCGATGAAAACAGACCTTCCATTTCACGGTTAGGCCTTCTTAGTGTGAATTTCCTTCGTTGCTGTGTGTCTTCACATTTCTATAAATTACCAGGCAAGGCCGAGTTTGCCTTACCCGCTCTCAGTTCTTCCAGGGACTAGGGAAAAGGGAAAGGGCTAATTGAGTCAAACATTTTCTAACTATTGAAAAAAAGTGAACAGAGAGAGCCACATGTCAACAAAGCAAGTAATTAACCTGAGTATTGTTGCGAGCTGCTAGCGATCATTAACATGAAAGACCGATCAGAAGAGGATCCATCTGCTGAATAATTGAGTTGTCAGTCCTCACAAAGGGATGCAGAAAAAATAATAATCTTGAAAGTCTGATTCTCAAGCCATATCCTCAGATTAAGGATCTTCGCTCGGTTTTCTGGGACCACCATGTGTAGAAACGGTGCTTCTTGGCGGTCTGGGTGGCAGTTTCCTTCAGTAAAGCCTCGTCGGCAATAATAGTGAGTGCTGTGCCATTTTAACCAGAGGTGTTTTGTTTTGTTTAACTACCAACCTCCCATATGTGTGAGTTTCAAACAAAATCAAAATTCCAGATCCTTTTTGGCTGAAAGCATGGAGGAGAAGGGGGTGGGGAAGAGGGGCCTTGAGGGAAGGAAGTGCTCCATTGGACCCAAGTTAATATTCAGAATATCATAAATTACCTATCCGCCTGCAAGGCATGTTGAAAGAAATTAAAGAGTCTATCTAGTTAAACTGGTTTGAAATAAGCCCATGGAAGACAAGGTGCTGTGTACTTTTATATTCTGGAGTCGTTTCCTTAAAGATAAGAAATGATCATAAATAAAACAATTGTCTTCAGCTTGGCTCAGCTCTCTCAGAATGAGGTTTTGACAAAGCTGTTTATTTTGGAGCAGGGAGAGATCAAAGAAGGAAGATGAACTGAGCCCTCTCCGGGCAGCCACTCAGTAACTTGAGGCGGATCACTGACACCCGGAGCTTTTGTTCCTGCCACTGAAGCTTCAGAAGAAAGAAACTAGGATCTCAATGTAGTTTGGCCTTCTGTGCTGTCGCACTTACGGAATGTGTAGGGTGGGACTCAAGTGCCCTGAATGTTCTGTTTTCTGCTCTGAAGAGAAGGTGGTAGAACTCTCTAAACCTAGTGAGCAAAGTTGCATTACAAATACAGAGCCCTTAGTCACTTTGACCCCGGGAGTGCAGTGACTGACTTGGCCCCCCCTACCCACCCTCCGAGTGGGACAAGATAGGAACACAATTCAGTTTTCTAGTGCATTAGGCAAGCACACAGGCACTGTTTTTCTCTCTGGCCTGAAATCTCAGCAGATTGTCTCTGCTTTGCCCCACCGTGTGGTCTGAGTTGGCGAGGAGTGCCATCTACTGACCTACTTACTCCTAGGTCTCAGAGCTCTGAGTTTCCCTGGAGGTCTCATTTCCAGCAACAATAGAGAGAAGGAAATTCTGAATGTAGCGGAGTGTTGGGTTTCCTGTACAGTGCAGCATGTGAAAAACGATTGCCTTGCCCCACTGATTAATTTCCTTGTGTTGCCCAAAGCATTGTATTTGAAGGAGTGAGCCTGGTCAGATTGGTCATCTGGTTATCTTAATGTTAAAAGTGAAGAAATGAAGGCAATTCTCAGGAAAGGCTCTGTTAGAAGCTCACTTCTTACGTGTGCATCATTCTAAATTCAAAGGAAAAGATATCCTTTTGAAAGCATTTGGTCTTTTCCAGAATGTCATGGTCCTATCCTCAACAGGTAAAATGTTTATTGGTAGTATAAAATTTTACAGCTGAATGGGAACCTGGACATTTTCTTGTTCATCTCTTCGATTTCGTCTCATTTTTTTGAGGTCCGAAATGTTAAATAATAGGGTAATGGACCTGAACTTGAGTTTCTGAGCCCAATCAGTGCTCTTTCCCCCACAAATTAAAAGTGAACTCATTTTAAAAATCATTTTTGTATTATGGAATATGGTAGATTTTTGAATAGAACTATGAGTGTGTGTGTTACAGCAGAGAATGGATAAGGAGCGATGGGAATATGAGACATCTATTTATTCATTACTTATTTACTTTTAAATGTTTGTTTGTTTTAAGAGAGAGTGCACGGGAGGGGCAGAGAGAGGGAGAGAGAATCCCAAGCGGGCTCCATCCACACTGTCAGTACAGAGCCCAGTGTGAGGCTCGAACCCACGAACGATGAGATCATGACCTGAGCTAAAATCAAGAGTTGGATGCTTAACCTAATGAGGCATGCAGGCACCCCAGGAATATGAGACTTCTTCAATATATCCTTTATTTGGCATTTTCCTCCATAATATTAGCTTCTGAGATTATAACTCACTTGGTAATGAGGTTATCATGAAAAAGACAAATTACTTTGCTTTTTCTGTTTATGTACATTTGTAAACACTCATCAATAAATTCAGTGGATCTCAGCAATTTGAAACGAGGCCCATTTAAAAATATTTCCCTCATAATCCTCAATTTCGAAGACTCCAATAAATCAGCTGTATTTATTAAATAATAATTTGTTTCTCCTTTTTATTAATTAGAAACCTAGCTCCCCACGGAAGCATCTAAACAGCATGCCAAACTACTGTTCGTATCCTACGTTGTAATTGGTTCCTATAAAATGACAGGCGCTTGCTATCTTATCACGGGTAGACACATCATTTCTTGAGCCATGGAAGATAGCCCTGGCTCTTGATTTCTTGAGTTGGAGGATGCCAGGTTGGGAGCAACCAGTGTAACTGATGGCCGTCTTCACTTTCACAGCTGCATCAATTTAGTGGATATGAGTAATTTTTAGAATCCGAAAGACAGGTACTAAAAAGGGGCATTTGAGTGTTTGTTTTATCATCCCTAGCATACTGAGCACTGGTAGTCATGCTGAAACAGCAGAATGAATAAGAAAAAAAAATCTTGCCGGAGGGGACGATAATCTCGTATAACTCAGCTGCTGTGCATGTGTGTGAGAGTGTTGTCACAAAAAAGCAGCAGCCTGGGAAGCTTCGATCAATTTCCTTATCGTCAACTTCTTTTTTTAAAGTCTTTTGGCCTGACTCAGCATTTCAGATATAAGTCCGTTATTTTCCAAGAAAGAGTAAGATTAGATGAGACGAAAGAAAATGTGCAGAGGAGACTTGCTGTTTGGAAAGTGATCTTATTGTAGGACATTTCATTCGTAAGTGCCTTTGTTTAGGTGGCAGGTCAGCTACAAAGTGCTTGAAATCAAGTTTAACAGCATTCTCTTTGATCCCTAGATTCTTGAAGTGAAAAGTCCAATAAAGCAAAGCAAATCAGATAAGCAAATAAAGAACGGGGAATGTGACAAGGTAGGTTTCCAGGGCGTTCTATGAGTGCTGCAGCACTGACGTGTCTTCCATTTCCTTGTGTTTCCCTCAAACATCCTTGGTGGTTCCCCTTTCATTTCTGCATCGGAAGTGCCCGGCACCACCCCCAACCCCCTCACCAAATGATGAGCACTTTTCCTCGGTGCTTTGTAGTTGATTTTCCAAGTCTTGCTTAGATCTTCAGCGTTAAGCTGGGCCCATATGCTACCATTTGCCACGATGCCTGTATTGCCAAGGGATTTGGGGCACACTGAATTGGGAGGTAAGAAAATCATGGTGGAGGTAGAGGGTTGAGGAGTCTCAGCCACAAGGGAGCAGGACGCCCGAGCCTCGTGTAATGTGCTTTCCAAGTGTGCATCGTGCATTTGACATCTGACTTCCAGACCTGTTGCGGGCAGGGTGATAACACGTTCTGCAGGATCAGGCTAGGCCTGACTAAAGCTTCACCAACCTTTCCTTTGCCTTTGCTGCAAACGACGCTAGAAAAACCCATGCAGTTATGCTAACAAAGATTCATGAGTCTGAGCATATGGAAAGAGAGGTACGCTTCTGTCCTTGCAAGGGAGCTTTTGACAAACCAGATGCTAATATGGATAGCGATCTCTAGTTTTCATAAGACATTCTCTTCTGTCACTTCCTATTTACTGGCGATGTTAGGTATGACCGGGAAAGCTTTTTTTTTTTTTTTTTTAATAGTTTGTCCTGATGTAATTGGTAATGTGCATTTATACTCCCATGTTCAAATTTAGACTTTTTTTTAGTTGAATCTTAGTTAAAAATCTTCTGAGATGGAAGAATTAAAAAAAAAAAAAGTGATAGCCTGTGATAATATGTTTAAATTCACAATTTAGGATTGAGTACCCTTTCTCTCTGTGGAGGGTGTTACCAGGAGAGGGTGAGTCTGCTCCTTTGAATCTTGTTGAGAGCACATAAGTGCAAGAATTGCCCCTCGTAAAAAAGCTGGCTTTATACGAGTTGGCCAGGAGAGACTTGGTCTGCAAAGGCCTTGGGTACCGAGTCCACACAGCCCTGGGAAGGGTGGTAGAACGGGGAACCTCCACCTGCTGCTTGTATGTTCCTGTTCATTTCTTGTTTTGTTTGTGGATCGCTTCCTAAAGTGCTTGTTCTTTTGGGGGATACTCTTCTCTTTCAGGCCTACCTAGATGAACTGGTCGAGCTCCACAGAAGGTTAATGACGCTGAGGGAAAGACACATTCTGCAGCAGGTGAGAACTGCTTTTTCTAGAAGCCTCAAGGCCTACTCTGTATCATAACACCTGGAGGTCACACCAACCCTACGCTGTCAGCAGAAGTCTTTGGGGGGAGGGGGGCTCGTGGCCCAGGTTACCTCAAAGTCCGCTCTGCAGCTCCCGGCCCTCCCCCGGTGTTGCAGATGATGAAAACTGGGCCCTCGTGGAGGTGACGGTGCCAGATTGTACCCATGCCTCAGCCGGCTGACTGACGCTGTCATGTGGGCTGAAGGAGGGGATAATGGAAGTGCAGAAGCCTTTGGGGCCAGGCTTCTAGTTTGATGAGAAAACAGTGATAAGAACGTCAGTCAAATGGGGTAAACATTTGCGATTTCAATTTAGTAACCTTTTGCCAGTGCTCTTCTGAGGGAAATAAATATTTTCCTCGTTTCTCTTATCTTCTACAACATACATCTATTATTATGAACTCAACTGTGAAATTCTTGTGGAGTGGGGAAACTTCTATTCGTACAATTTGATGTTTTGAGAAGATAAGGGTGCTTTTTAATTTTACTGTAGTTACAGTACACGTGTCCGTTGCGTTAACAGTGGCTATCGATAAAATAACTTAGTTCTTTAACACCCAAAGAGAAGGTTGCGTTCTGAATTCCAGGGTGGGATTGTAGATTATTTCACTGTTTGAAATTTTGTTTTATTACTACTTTCAAATGACTTGAAGGAGTACTTAATCTACCCCAGCTGTGTGTGGGTTATCTTTTTTTTAATGTTTAATGGCTGATGGTCACATTTATATTCTGTGTACATTTTTTGCTGAAATCTATAAATACATACTCTCGAACCTGCCAAGTTCCCTGATTTGTCTGATACGCTTTTTAAGCCTTCTAGAGTTTCAGATTTGAACACAAGGTTACAGACCTACAGTTCCTAACTGGGACGAGTTGGATTTCTTGTGTTTCTCTGTAAGCGAGTGCGGGGAGGGGAGTGGTTTACCCTAAGAATTACTCCAGTCCTCTGCTGGTGTCTTTCTTCAACGTTCTTTTGTCGAAATGAAAATTGTTCAGCTTGCCATTTACCAATTACTTGGGGTTAATTGACTGAATGGTGATGGTAAATCTATTAGCGGATAGTCCCGTCCCTTTCTATCCCCTTTTAAACACCAGCTCTGAACCACTGTGGAGCGGTTGTCCAATAAAGCTACTAATGCACAAGCTGGGCCCAGATAGTGAGTCTCGCCGGAGAGCGGAACAGATGTTTGGGCAGGGCTGGGACACCTTCACAAAGAACGCCCAGCCATCAAGGGGAGGAAGCAGACCGTTGGCAGGGTCTTACCTTGGGGTGTCGTTGGCATTCCGATTTCATATTGTCCTTTGATTTGACCTTTGAAAGAATCGTGAGGCAAGGTGGCCTCCTGGAGAATTCTATCGAAGTGGATTACTTTAGTGTCCTAGAGGGAGAGAGTGACGGCTATGAATTTTTAGCCTGGCATCAAGGCGCTCCAGGACGCACAGCGTTTCAGCCTAATTGCATTCCCAGGCCGGTTGAAAGCTCTCAGTCTTTGGCCTTTTGCCTCGTAATGCAGCTGAGGCTCGTGATTATGATACCATGATGCATGTCCTGTCACGGTTTACTGCTTAATTAATTCCTATTGTAAAACATAGCACTACTGAGGACTAATGTTATTCCCCACCTCGAGAGCTGCTCATCTCATGGACTTCATTCCACAGAGTCCACGTCTTCACCGCCGCGCGGGCCTGAGCCCCTGCGACGGGATTTCTGGCGAGGCCAGGATCCCATCCTAGGTCTTTTGCTATCAGACGCATCCTATCGAAAAATCTGGTCTGACGGTTTTATTCGGCTCACAGAAAGTGGTTACTGCCTTTGTTTTACTCTGGGTTCATGCGGTACTGGCCCCCGGTTTCTAGCTTACTGAGCAGAAGGTACTGGATCAAGAGAGCCTGTGTTCTTAAGCCACTTTTCCTTAGGTTAAAAATACAGTACAGGGGATACATCCAGACCCAGAGATGTGAGTACCGAGGACTGCCGAAGGATTTGATTTTTCTTCAAACCGTGCATTCCACATTTATTTGGAAAGGGAGACCCGGCACCTCTAACCTCCCCAGCAATTGAGCGGAGTCTGGATTGGCTGCTGCTTAGGAGGAAGAAAAAGCTCTAAGGAGAACCACGCTTTCCTCAGAAGACAGGTTAACAGGCTAGAGAACAGCTCCTGTACTTCTAAAATTATCTTCAGGGAGGTGGAAGTGAGTGGTATATTGGGGTATTCCTTCTCACAACATGGAGAAGCCTCCCTGAGAAGTCTTCTGCTGAGACTCATCACCTCCATCTTGGGAGATCGCCTCCATGTTACGGACTCCCCCGTGGCTACAATCCCGAAGGCCTGCCTCTAGCCCCGGGGCAGGACACACAGGGTCCCACGGTAGACAGCATTTCCCTGTTGGTAGCCAAGGTGATCCTACAGGAAGACAGAAAGAACTGTGGTTGGTTTGGTTTTTTTAAATGTAATTAGACCAAGAACAATGCATCTACCTTTTTATAATTAAAAACCAGGGTTGGGGAAAGGAGCCACCGATTTAACACGTGGATCATACCCCCCTTTAAAAACCAACAAAAACCCCTGCCTGCATGGTACCCCCTAAAAGGCTTCTGTGGCAGGAAATAATCCATCACGAATGTTTTCACCATAACCGTGATCAGAAGAATGAATTAAGCAGCTGAGACACTCTTCCTTTTCCACTACGTGTACACACCGTGTGCCCTTGCCTTCCTTTCTTATCTATAGTCACTCTTTTATTATTTGGGGGAGGTCTTTACTGTTGCAGAATGATGCAGGGTGAGGGCACCAAGGTGGGGCCACGCCGCATCAGCAGAGCAAGGTGATGCCTATAGAGAGGCAGACAGCCATCCTCGGAGGACCAGCGGGGTGCTTTTAGGCCTCGTGGCTCCTGTCATCAGAATAAGACGGCGTTGATGCTGTGCTTCTGATGTTCTAACCATCAGGATTCCTGGAAGGGAACCCACATTTATTTTTCTTTATGAAGTCTTTACTTAATTGAAGACGTGGGTGCATGCTCTAATAATTCAAGTCGTTAATGCGGTTCCCTTTGGCAAGTTGTCCCGAGCGCCCCGCCTGCTGCACTACTGGTACTTTGAGGCCATCTCTGCATCTACCTTGATGTATTCTTACAAGCTCCCATAAAAGTGTGGGGCTCATTTAGGGAGATTGATCAGGTCCCGTTCATTTGTTTGTGGCTGCAGGCGGGTGGGGAGGGTGCCGCGTGGGGAGGAGGTAGGAGGCCTGTCAGCCAAGCCCTGGAAACCTATGAGACACCCCATCCCCTGGCTGGCAAATGGGTTTATTTGCTTCAAAATCAAGCAGCTTTTTCTAGAAGGTATCTTTATTGCTCTGTTTTGTACTTACTGTTAAGTCATTAGCCAAACGGAGTCGCAGAAAGCGATTTTCTTAAAGGAGTTGTCATTTCAAAGGGAAAACCTAGGACTATGTTTTACCCCTACATTGTGATTTAACTACTCTCCCTCATCTTCTGTTCTCCCTGCTTTCTTCCCTTATCCCTGCCAACTTTTATTATAATTATTTTTTAAAGATCCAAGTAAGCCTTTTCTGAGTTTTAGCTTCTGGCATTTTCCCCGCTTCATTTGTTTTAGTGTCAATGAAATGGCTAAGAGTCAATGAGGGGAGGTGGAGAGAGCACTGGGTCTGATGGTTCCTGTGCTGTCCAGTTACCTCCTAGAACATTAAGGATAAGTTTATGTGGTAATCATAATCACGTTTCCTTGATCTGTGTCACAATTCCGTTTATAAAGAAGCTTTCATTTATCCTATTATCTTATTTGACCCTCTTGCACATCTGTGTCATAGGTAAAACAGGTGCCGTTATCCCCATTTTACAGAAGAGGAGGAAACGGAGGGTCAGAGGTTATAGTGTTCTGTGCAATGCCATTCAAATAGTGAGCACCATCAGAACTGATACACATAATTTGGGACTCCATTCAGAATGCTTGGTCACTTACCCAGCGGCCAGCAGTCACACTCTGGGACAATTGTCATTTGCCTTCCCTGTGTACATTGAAAGCCTATTTTTTCCTGTCCTGAAGATCACTATTTTTACTAGGCCTATACTATTTCTTTACGATGTAGCGAAAAAGATAATTTACTCTGGAAAGCACCCTTAATTCAATTGATGGTCAACACATACTGAGTATTTGATTGCCTTGAAAAGTTTGTGTGTGGACATAGCTGTGTATGTGCCTCAGTATGTATGTAGATGTGTGTGGGTGGCTTATCCAAAGCTCAATAACTATTAATAAAACAAATGAGTGTCCGCCTTCCATCTTGTTAGTGTTAGTAAGTTCCTGCTTGGTAAGTCCTTTAACCATAACTGGGAACAGCCTTTCTAATCTTTTGATGCATGAGCTAGAGATAGAACCCTGAGTCCAGGGGTTTAAGTAAGGCCCTCTGTCTACCTACCCACACCCCACTCCTCCACCCCCGCCATCCACCCATATAATAGGTGGTCAATGTAGTGGCTTAAAAGGTGTCATTGAGGGGCAGTCGGTTGAGCGTCCACCTTCGGCTTGGGTCATGATCTCGTGGTTTATGAGTTCAAGCCCCGCGTCGGGCTCTGTGCTGACAGCTCGGAGCCTGGAGCCTGCTTCGGATTCTGTGTCTCCCTCTCTCTCTGCCCCTCCCCCACTCATGCTATATCTCCCTCTCTTTGTCAAAAATCAATAAAGCATTAAAAAAGTGCCATTGAGGATGTAGACTCCTTGCCCTTCTGCTCTGCCGTCTTTCCCAAGACACATATTCACTGTCTGTATCCTTCTTAAAAATTGTCCTGAAATCCCAGCGACTTCGGACAAAATAAATTAAATAGCAGTATCTGCCACATGCTGCAAGTGGGTCTGGGGAGGCCAGCGTTTTAGCTGGGCCTGTTGCCACTTCCAGAAAAATCCAGCTTCCACTAGTAAAAAAGAAGGGATAAATGGATGTTAGATAGACAGGTTGCTGTGTCTGTCATGATTTCACAGTGAGAGTAACTTGTTTTTTTATTATGAAACCTGTAGTTCCATCTGTAAAAAATAGTTCCAGCTATTGAGTAAGGCAAGAACAACTCAGTCTGGAGCTGTGTGATTAATTGGATTGGGGTTCAATGTGTCTTTTATGCTTCTGTGGAAGTCAAATATGTCAGGAATGGGGGGCACATTTTCTATGGAGAGCCACTGACCCATAGGGAGTAGTTCACAAACTTACTGTTTTTTAAAGAAAACTAATTGTAAGAAGAGAGGGTCAAAAGTTTCCTTTCTGCTGCTTTCAACCTGAAATTAGGTAATGTAAAACTCCATTGAATAAATAATAGGCTACATAATGAAAACTGTTCTCTTCTTTAAAGTTATTGAATGAAAGAGAATGGGAAGCAAGTGATAGGAGGGGAGTGGAGGGTTCGCCAATTTTCTCTGCAAATATTTTTTCTTTCATCCTGATGTTGATTTGTTTTCTCTCTCCCACAAAGCTTGCTAAGACTAACCCCCCCTCCATCCCAGTTTACCTACAACATACATCTCTAAACTCCATGCAACCCCAGCACAGCGTCCATTTTGGATAAAATTACTGGTAAAATGAGAATGGAGAGACACATAACACGAGGAAAGATTCTCCCAAACCAGCAATCAACATCATTCTTAACCTTGAAACCTTAGAAGCGCCCTCTTGTAAGCCAAGGCAAGACAGCAACAGTACCTTCTGCCATCTCTTTCTGGAAGTTAGAGTCAATACAGTAAGAAACGAGGTATGCCTATTCCAAACGAGGAGACAAAGGCTTTCCTTTTCTTTTTATAGATAATGCATTTGCTAGATAATTCATTTTCTAGATCATACTTATTACCCCCAAGTATTCAAGAGACTAAACGGAACACGACTCTAAGTCATAAGTGTAGGTTTTCCTTCCTTTTGTTGACGTATAACAAAGTGTATAGCTGGAGGAATTTTAACAGAGTGAATGTGTCTTTTGTGACCGGCACCCAAATCAAGCAACAAAACAGTTCCAGCCCCTTCCAGTTCCTCCCCATGGTCTTCAGAGGGTGGGAGGGTAGTTGGCTTTTATTTTTTTCTTTGTGCGTTTTTGTACTTTCTAAGCTTTCAACAATAACATAGAAAGAGAAATGATCATTATTCTGTGTGTGTGTATGCGTGTATGTGTACTTTTTTCATAAGGAGTTTTGTTATTTCTAGGATGGAATTTCCTTACTCTAGTCACTATCCATTGAGTCTGTAACTAATTTTGAAAGGGGCCTTGAAATTGTACCTCCCTCTAACCACACCCATACAGTAAAATAGTCTATTGAGGACTTGAAAGCAGAAATCAGTTTAAAGGATATGAATGATGAGAACAGGTATTCTGTTCTCATTGAAAATTTCAAAGAGTTAACATTCCTTTGGCTTGTTACCAAAGTGGCTAAGAGAGGGTTCCTTGCCATCAATGGCATAGGACCTTCTTGCCATAAAGGAGAATATCAGTCTCTTGGTTCTATATTTGATCCCCTCCCTCCCTCCCTCTCTCTCCCTCCCTCTCTCCCTCTCCCTCTCTCTCTCTCTGTCTGTCTCTGGCTTTTGATGTCCATTGCTTATTTCCCAAAATTTCTCTTCTTTATTCCCCTAGATCGTGAACCTTATAGAAGAAACTGGACACTTTCATATCACAAACACGACATTTGATTTTGACCTTTGCTCGCTGGACAAAACCACAGTCCGTAAACTACAGAGTTACCTGGAAACATCTGGAACATCCTGAGGATACAACAACTGGATGCATCAAAAACTATTGTTTTGTTTTGTTTTGTTTTTTGGTTGTGATCTTTTTTTGTTTGTTTATATGAAAACACTCAGAATGATGCAACCAAAAGGGAAAAAATAAAAATCAAACAACCTTCAGCTTTATTTTTCTTTAAAGCCAGTCATCATCTCTTGATAAAGGAGAGGTTAAGCAAACCAG
Organism: Acinonyx jubatus; assembly: GCF_027475565.1. Lineage (NCBI taxonomy): Eukaryota > Metazoa > Chordata > Mammalia > Carnivora > Felidae > Acinonyx > Acinonyx jubatus. The sequence continues at coordinate 48,862,880 of NC_069391.1, forward strand.
CCTCAGCGGACCACTCTTCTCTCCAAGGAAATCCCCGGGAAGAGTTAGCCTGGATAGCCTTGAAAATAAATCAAACACAACACAAGAAAACTTAAAGAATGTGTATGGTATCCTGTATCTCTCTCTGTGGCGGTTCATTCCACAGGACGAATGCATATTCAACACACTGCCTTATTACATAACTGATCTATTTATTATCGCATACAGATATTCTAAAGTCGTTGAGGGAATGACACCACAAGACATTATAAGTACTTGTACTTGGTCCCATGGATGCTCTTTCAATGCAGCGCCCTTGCCATCCCAAGCCCAGTGACCTTACTTGTACACCGTGCCACTCTCCACCAACTTTTCCAAGTCCTTTTACTCGTTGCAGTCCGCATTTGCCACCTTTTGTTTTTCCAGTTCCAGGACACAAATGATCAACTGGGGGGACCAAATTGCCACCCTGATTTTCTTCTTTGTGGTCTTTCTTCTGAGAGTTGGGGCCCAGCCCTTGGCTGTATCCATATAATGATCTTGGACCATGGTAGAAAATGCACCAAATAGGATCAGATGAATTGTTGTCTAGCCTTAGTCAATAAACCTGTAGGACTTTTAACCAAGTGTACCTGTAAACGTCCTGCATCCAGCATTATTGAGCTGTCTTCAACATTCTTGTGTCTGTTTTACTGTTCTAATACTAGATAAATATGGAAGTAAAGGCATTCCACAGGATCATCGTTGAAAAAAAAAAAAAAAAGGAATTCTGGTTCTGTTTTCTAAAGAAATGTAGAAATTCTTAATTTGGATCTATTTATTAGAGTTTCAGCTTTCTTCGGCTGCCAGTATGTTCTCCATCTTTACCATAAAACCTGGAATAAGAGATTTTTTGTTCCTGTATGATCCTCTTAGACTCTTTTATATTTGGAAAATGAAAATCTTTCTTTGGGGGAAGATTCTTGGTTATTCTGCCATAACAGATTATGTATTAACTTGTAGATTCAGTGGTTCGATCCTGTTTAGTCACTTGCTTATGTTTCCAGAAGGATTTCTTGTATTGGTGAAAATAAAGATGGCTGGGGGGGGGGGATATTTTTGTTCTTGATGTACCCTGTTTTAAAACTAGAAATCTGTCCTGTGGCATGCAAAAGAAAGCGAATTATTTTTAAAAGAAAAAAAAAAAACCCCGAAGTACTTTTGGTGTCATTATTCCATCCTCTCCATAAGTGGAGATATGCAAAGTGAGAACAGCTCATCTTTCAAGTTTTTGCTAGGAACTCAACCGAAAAGAAGGGGAAATGAAGAAATACTTCTGGATCCAAAGGTTCATTCACTGGATCAGCCTTAAGAAAGCCTCTATGTGTGCGAATAGACCGGTCTCTAGGCTCTCCCTTGTTTATTCCCATGCCAGATGCTGTCTTTTCATACAGAGATTAACTAGTGTCTGTACAGAAAATGGGCTTTCCAGACCCATTCTTTTGGGCAGTAATGTAAATGCAGATTGATAATGAAGTTATTTCTGCATTTTAAAAAGGGGATTTTTTTTTCACATTGTTTCTTTCTATCCAAAGACACTATTTTTTTCCTTTAAAAAAATTATAATACAGCCATGCTCCTTGTAAATTACTTCTGAAGCGTCCTCCCCAAGGACAAGTGTACTTTTCCCGTAATGTTATGATTCTCGATGGTTGGCATGAACCGCCCTTGAAGCATTTGTTGTGTGTCCCCTACTCAGTGTTTAACTCCAGAAACACTTCTGGAGTCATTTTGGATATAAGGTGACTGATTTGTGTGGTTTTAGGCGTGGTTTTAGTTGTGTCTGGTTCTGTTTTTAACTTTGCAGATGAAAGGGGGAGGGCGATGCTTATATGAATTGTTTGCAAAATTTAGAAATCTTTAAACGTTTCTAACTGCTAATCCACATATTCTAATTAAGCCAGAAATGGATGTGGTTTAACTGAAATATCTGTGTAGTGTAACTAGAAATGTATATATGTAGTTCGGGCCATTTTTATTTTTGTAACTAAGTTGTATGGCAAAAATGATTTGGCGGCGTGACCATTTTTCTCGTTCCTCTGGCTGTTTACCAGGAAACTAGGTAACATAAGCGACCAAACAACAAGGACAACAAGAAGGGAAGCTACTACAGTGATAAACTTTAGACCTAAAATTTAGGCAATAAAGCAAATGTCTTCAGACTCTCGTCAAAATGTAAGTTTGTAAATTTAATAACGAAAGTCAAGAAAACTTCCTCATGGACACAGCAAAAGGAGCTGTCCACAAAATTTCCAGAGTGAGAGTCACATTGTTGATTTTTTTCAAGTTGTATTCTTACTCTCATCGAATCCTTAAATGCAGAAATAATAAATCCCCTTTTGATGAATTTCAAATAGTTATACTTCTCTTCAAGTAACCCTCTCAGTTCTGCCATGTTTATAAACACCATTGAAACCTGTCAAAAAATATATTTGGCACATGCGTATCCTAACAGGGGCGTTGGTATTCTAAGCACAAAGGAAAAATGGCAGGGTATAATTCCTTAGATAGATAGGTTTCAAATAAAATCAACTGGGTGATTGCGAATATGGTTTGAGACAGGCTGAGTATGAGAAGCTTTCTTTAAATTTTCCTCTAGTACGTGGGGGGGCAGCCGGGTGCGGGGGGGAGGGATGTGTGTCTAGAACTCCACCCCCACCCCTAATAAATTAGTTTTTGCCTCTGGTTTTGCAGCAGGATTATGCTTCCATCCTAGTTAGCATATAGCAGTCACGTTAGCAACGAAAACGTTTGCCGTTATAAACACCTTCACTGCAATCCACTTCTCCCTCTCCCTTTATGTAGACAAACAGGCGTGTCCACATATGCTTGCATATCTCGTCCAAGTAGGGGAAAGCGTAAAAAGATCAGGAGACAAAAACTCTACAAGAGACACCTAGGCGACTGTGCGAAACAGTTTTAAATTGCTAAGCCAGTGTCTCTGATCTGAATCACAATCCCCCTTTTTGTGGAAAGAGCCGAGAAAATTGGTTTTCTTCCACCAAAAATGTTTCTGCCGATCCCTTTTCCAAACCCAGCTAACCTTTCAGGAAGACAGCTCAGGCCTCCGTGATATCCCACATACCGTTCGAAGCCCCACCGTTCCAAGGATGTTCAAGGTAACCTACCTGTTTATAAGAGACTTTATTCTTAAATGCTTTAACTCTACCTAGGGGATGGAATTGGGTGCCCAGTGGTGGACGTGGTGGCTTATGTTCATTTCTCTTACTTGTGGGAGTGATCGGCTCAAGACTAGTTTGCTGTCCGCTCATTTCGTTCCACCTTTAGCCTTTTGTGTTCTAACGCTACGCGCTGCACACGCGCGCGCGCACACACACGTCCTGATCTTGCGCCAGACTGTTGCTCTAAAATTAGGAATGCGATGCCGAGACCATTACAGCCGCAGTGAATGTTGAGTTGCTTCCCGTGGTTTAGTTTCCTCTTGAGCTGGAAATCTACATCTTTGGCCCCTTTTGTTTTGTATGATGCTTTTGATCGTGTAGGCACAGCCACCCCTGGATGTTCCTTGTAAAGATGCCTTGAGGAGGTCAATTTAAAAGGAAGACAAAGCCACCGCTGTCTGTAAACTGTAAATATGTATTTTGGCACTTGTACCGCAGTAGGTGCAAATCGAGTTCTGATGGGAATGCTGACAGATCCTTCATGGTGGCCAGAGCTACTGTGCAGTGCGAAAATAAATGAAGCAAAAATGTATTCTTGAGATTAACAGTGCAAGGCCAGTACGTTTTATAAATCTGTCAGTATCTTCTTTAATGGAGTATGTGCAGTGACGTTGAAAGATACACTGTGTATGTGTGTGTAGAAGCTATTCTGTGACCTACAAGGCATTCATAAGATGTATTTCCCATTTCTAAAACCCGTGTTGAAATATAAGTACAGATTGACAGAAATAGGTGTTTTACTTAAATTCGTATCTAATCTTCCGTGGCTCCATTTTCTTTACAGGATACAGTCTTACTGATTTGTTAAGAGGCATTTGACCAGAGTTTGGTTTTGCTTTACATACAGGGAAAAATGAGCCCTTAGCTTTCCTCAAGAAGTGATGTTGCTCCTCAAAAAGAATGAATGGAGAAACCAGAACCAGCTGAGGGCACAGCCCAACTCCCATTCATTTTTGAGCGCCCGGTGTCCAGCACCATTTTCGTGTCGTAAAAGTCATTTCTGAAGCAAAATGGTGGGGCACATTCTTAGAATAAAACAGTTGACTTGTGCGTGACCTTTTCTCTCTTTCCCCCTGTTTCTCTGGAAGGTTTGGTTCATAAATTAAACAATGGGCTATCACTAGACAAAGCCCAACAAAGGCTCTACATTTAGCTTAGCAGCAAGAAATGCTACCTTGATTAGACAGGAAGGAGAAACTCGACTTCAAGAAAGAGAATAGAATGCTTTGAGCTTGGCAAATAACCAAGGGAGTGGATATAATGCTCCAGTTAATAGTAGACTTACATCAAATTTGAGAAAGTCACCTTATCTTCAGACTGCCAAGCCACTGAGGAGATTATAGTGGACTGCCTTGTAGGTTACCAGCTAGGAACTGATTTTAGGTGTGGAAGCACCAGTCCCGGATGGGCTTGGCTGGCAGCTGAGCTTTGTAATGACCGTGCTTGAACCGAACTAATCCCTTCCCTTGTTTCGGCATGCATACTCATGTGTTTATTTTAAAATAACGGCCTTGCCTTTTCTCCAGCATGGAGGAAGTCAAGATGAGCGGCTCGGTCACGCCGAATGATGACAACTCCGGATGTCGTCTCCAAGTGCTGTCACCCAGGAAGGGTGCGGAGCCACCGCTGGCCCCGATACGCTTGTTCCACCGTCTCTCAGAATCGTATGCCCACTTGGATAGGCAAGGGGTCCCGGGGAGAGATGGCTGGTCAGCCAAGGCCTGGCGCCCAGACCTGCCTGCTTGGTAATCCAGGGACATGGTGTCTAAAACTGATGGGCATGTTTATTCTGATTGGTGGAGTCACAAAGGGTATTTTATGGCTTTCCTTGCCTGGATACCACCCAAATAGAAAATCCTGAGCCCATTTCAGTGCTGCGGCTTTCTCTGTCAGGTAACAGTATCCACACCTTCCTGTTTACGCGGTCCCCTTTTGTAGCGGCATTTCCAGGCTTTTCCAGAGGTTGTTAAACTTGCCCTGGGCTGTCAGCTTAGCCTCTTGGTCTTAATTTCCCCTTAATTAAACGAGGGTAACCAATATGGTTCCCAAGGGCTAGGGAGAGAACTGCGTCGCACCGACTGGAAAACATTTCAGCAATTGTAACTGGGCCCTGTAACTGTTAAATAACTACAGAAATGGCCTACCGCCTGAATGGGAAGGCTGCTGAGTCCACTTTTATAATCACTCAGGGCACTGGGCGATCTGCACAGAATAGATGGCCCCAAGGAGTGGGGAGAGGTGGGGGAGCAAAGGCAAAGCTGTTTGCTCATTTCCCCCTCGTGATGATGTCTTCGACCACATGCAGCCCCTGCCACAGAGTTCTGAAGTTTCAAAAGGGGAGAAAAGGATAAATCCAGGCCATTAAAAGAAAGTAATCAAAGCTATTGAAAAGATAAAACAAATGCGTCGCCCTAAAAGGGCCGTCTGGGCAAGTAATAAGGTTGAAATAGTGATACTGATTTCCTAGCCGAACGGCGTTCCTCACACATGTGGTTTGTGTATCCGCGTCTGGGTGGGTGGTCCGCTGAGAAGTGCTAAATGCAGCAAGATGGCTTAGTTGTTGAGCAGCAGAGGGAAGCTTTAGGACAGGCTCAGCCCGTGGCATCTATAGCCCCCGCAACATAAAGAGGCTTTCCTTTTGCTTTGTTCCAGGAGGGAAAGTTTTAAGTTGGCTTAGTCATTTAAATATGAGTCTCTATTCTGCACAGAATTAATCAAAGGGTAGGAGTTTTTTTGTGTGTGCGTGTTTTTTTTTTTTTTTTTTAAAGCACACCCCCTGTCCCTCATCCTAGCCCTAGGGGGTGGGATGTATGGCACGGAATGGAATAACTCTCCGTTTGTTCTAATTTATCCCCTGGGTACTAGGCAATGATACACATCTCCTTTGAAAGTGATGCTATTTTAAGTAACACCTCAGTCTAGATTGGACAGAAAAGAATATAAATTAAAGGTACATATTATGAATCTAGTCCCCAAACGCCGATGGGAGATAGGCTCCCCAAAGGCACATTTATGTTCATGAGAATGATTAAAGAAGTACCCTCAGTTCAAGGTGGGATGGGGAGGCTTGTTGAAGGAGACTTGCTTCTACAAAGAAAACATGGTACCCGTTGATGGCTTTTGACAGACATGAATCGTTGCTCACTCATGTCTGAAGACAAGTTGCTTCACAAATACTCCTCAGAATTGGCAGATACTGTGGTTTTTATTTTGACTGTCCATCACTTGGGTGATAGGTCCTTGGTTTCCACCTTACAAATTTGTTTGCAGGTCAATTGCCTGCCTCCCCGCCCCCACCCCCACTAGAATGTACGCCCAATGAGGATAAAGACTTTTCTTGTTCACTGATGGCTCTTCAGGACCTAGAACAATTCCTGGACATACTAGGCACTCCTATTTCTTAAAAATGTGGGAGACTTTTGTAAACATTGACCGCTTAAGACATTTCATGAAAACAAGTTTTAAGTTTGGAAAAACTGCCCAGTGCCTGACCCTGTTGGAAATTCATGAATTGCTACCGTATTAAATCTCTGGTGAGCTATGTGTTCTAACAACGACCAAACTTGTTTAGCCTTATTTAATCCAGTATTTCTCCAGTTGTATATAACACACAACGGTAGTTACAAAAGATCACAGATATTTTCCTTTTACTCTCCTTGATCAAACTAGTTTGTATACTATGTTTCATTCTTCAGGGCTTACAGCATAGATTGGGATGTTATGGGTTCAGAGAAGGTCAACACAGCTAATTAATATCTCCAGAAGGGGTTTTCTGGGTTAGGTAACCATTTAGCTTCCTGTCCAAACTGGAACGTTTTTGAGAATTAAAAGGGACATTAGTAATTATCCCAAGACAACACAAGTAAACCAAGGCTGTGTCTTTGGCAAACTAGGATATGTGGTCACCCTATTTTTAAAGAACACCTTTGTGGGGGTGGGGGGTGGGGGGTGGCGGGGCACCTTGGTGGCTCAATTGAGCATCCAGCTCTTGACTTCAGCTCATGTCATGATCTCAGTCATAGGATCGATCCCCATGGTGGGCCTGCTTGGGATTCTCTCTCTCTCCCTCTATTCCTCTCCCCTGCTTGCTCGCTCGCTCGCTCAAATTAAAAATAAACATTTTAAAGAACACACTTCGGAACATGCCGGACTGAAAACACATCCTTCAGTTAGCATGTGCGTGATAACGGTGTTTGGTTGGGCTGTTTATGGTCACAGGAGAGTCTCTCTCTCAAGGTAGGGGCAGTCCCTTAGGCTCCAGCCCGTAAAGGGCATTTTCAGTGTTGCTGAGGAGCCTTGGTAGTCGACGTGGTCCCTGGGTCATACCTCACATCCCCACCACGGCCTCCGTGGAAGCCCTCAGTCCTTTACAGGGAGGGGCCATTCATTGTGTCGGGCCCCTTGTCTCGTTCTCAGAGCCTGCTGCATATTGAGGTGTGTTTTTCTGCACAGGAAAACAGTCACTTTCCTGAAGATGCTACCCCTTCATCGTCACCTGCTGAGTTCCTCTGGCTGCTGCTGTTCCCTGGGGAACAGCTCACGGCTAGAGCTGCTCAGTGGTCGGGTTCTCTCACTGTTGAAGCATGTTCTGGAATTTGGCTGCCCTCCACTCTGTGTCCAGGTCCTACTACCCGATATCCTTTGCTATTTCCATGGTTCCAATCCTAGTGGGCACAACTTCTCAAAACGAACACTCAAAAAATGTTGAACGAATAAATGGATGGAGGAAAGCAAATCTCTTGCCTGACAAGTGGGTTACCACATTGAGGTCATTCTGCCTCTTTCTCCGAAATTATGTCTCCTAGTCTGTTACTAAAGGTAACATATAATATGATGACAAAAATCATAGACATTGGAGTCAGAAAAGCTTGGCTTTGAATCCTAGATCCACTACTGCTAGCCCTCTATATTGACGCTTCCTGACCCTTGGTTTTCTCATCTGTGAGAGGGACTGAACAATGTACCTCCGTTTTAAGGTTTTTATGAAGATGGGATGCTTGTAGACTACTTAGCACACCGTGCCTGCTCTGTGGTAAAGAGCTTGATACGTGGTCGTGATCTTGATTTATTATTACTGTGGGAATCTGATGAGAAGCTTCTATTCTCTTCGTGGAGAATGTTACCAACACATTGGATTGTCTGGTACCGTTTGCCGTTTGGCCTCAAGTGTCTTTATCGCAAGAGCTTGTTGGAACATGTGTGTTACCCTCACTCACAGCTGTTGGCCATCCTCACGTGCACATTCTTGTAGGACAATCAGCTGCATAACTGACTGGTACCTTTAAAACCATTTTCAGCCCATGGAAAGGAAAGAAAGCCAGCAGGAAGAGATCACCGTTTTCAGGTCTCTTTCTGGCCTCAGATCCAGGTCACGTAAAACAATTGATCGCCTTTCTACCCACTGAGTTCATTGCTAGCAGTAACGTCGATGAACCTGCAGTCGTAGGTTTGAGCCCCTTACATGTCCACACACTTACGAATCCTACACAACCATGTCCTGAAAGAGCGTCCTGGGTCATCCAAGGACAGGGTGACAGCATGCCCTTCCAAACACGACTTCACCACATCTTCTGCAGGTGGTAGTTATACAGTATAATCATCATCTTTACAGACTGTGGCTCACCCTTTTGGTGAGAGGTGTTTGGATGGGAGGCCATCCTCGTGATAATGTCGACCGTTTCATCTGGAGTGAGCCCAGGTTTGTGACCTTGGTTAGCCTTCCTGCTCAATTTCCATGTAGAAGAACACCTTTTTTTTTTTTTTTATTAAGTCAGGCATGTATACTATGTAGAAATGGCCATTGTTATAATGCTATGATTTGATTTACAGCAACAGTCTCTGAATCTCTTATTTCACCAGTGTTCTCTTTTAAGAGTGTGCCACAGTTCTGGTGGGGTGTTATTGGCCAGATCACTTTGTCCAGTATCCAGCATAGCCCTTTGCTATCTTGCAATGCTACTATGGTCACTATTATTTTCCCTTAAATATTATGGAATGTATCAATGCCTATTGCTACTGTGGCAAATTACCAGAAACCAGTGGCTTACAACACAAATTTCTTAGAGTTCGGGAGGTCAGGAGTCTGAAATGGGTCTCACTGGGCTAAAATCAGAGGGTCAATAAGACTGCATTCCCTTGAGAGGCTCTGGGGGAGAATCAATGTCCTTGCTTTTTCTAGTTGCTAGAAGCTGCCTGCATTCCCGGGCTCACGGTTCCTTTCTCTGTCCTCAATGCCATCAGTATAGCTTCCTAAAATCTCCCTCTGACCCTGACCTCTTGCCTCCTTCTTCCATCTTTTATGGATCTTGTATTTACCTTTGAACCACACAGTACCGTCCCCTCATCTCAAGATCCCTAGGTAACCACAATCCTATCTGCCCCTTGGTCATTTAGGGTAATGTATTCCCTGGTTTTAGGGATTAGGAGGTCCTTACCTTTGGGAGGCCATTTTTGTGCCTGCCATGGATGGGGAGATGCCAGTGATGAAACCCCCATCATTCTGGAAATGTAAGCAGAGTCTAATTGAATATCTCAGGATCTATTTGCCCCACATTAAAAATTCAAGCAATTTTGCTTGAATTGTTCATGGTATCCCATTGTGATGACGACGGTGGTGGTTTTTGTCAGAAATGGAAGAAAACGCCACAGCGAGCTGTCGCGAAAGGTTATTTAAGGTTTTAGCTGTGGTGATGGAAATTCAGTCAGTCAATTCAACAGCTTTTTACTGCGTGCCAACCGTGTGCCATCCAGGATCCTGAGGAGCTTGTGAAAACGTAGCAGCTGTGGCTACAGAATTTCCTTTCCATTTTTCTGGGATAGAGAGACTTTGCTCCCAAGCAACGATGTCATCATGTGGTTAGAACGTCTTTGAAGCTACATGGAAATCCTTTACTGGCAGCCCGACTCCACAGCCTTTCTGGGCTCTCGGCCTTCTTATTCCCATTGCTGATGGCAAACTTAATCTGATCTGGGTTTCACGAGCTGTTTCAAGGATAGCCCTGATTAAACAGTTCAACTTAGAGCAAACGTACGGGGAGCAGTCTGGGGTGTCCGTCACAAAGTCGGCAGATAGTCGCCCCATGCTGCTCTGGTTTGTTGAATAAAGATGAAAACCCGATGACCTCAAGCTTCATCGTGCGCCATGTAACTCAGTGGTTCCCACATGCCGAGCCGTGGTCTGGCTTTAGCGGAATCCCCTAGGGAGCTTTGACCAGCTGCTCGTCTTCCAGAGGTCCTGATTCAGTTCTTCCTCACGGGGCCTTGCATATTGGGGTTTAATGCTCCTCAGATTATTCTCGGGTGCAGCCAGGGTGCGAGTACAAAAAAAGGCCCAGGGGCGCCTGGGCGGCTCAGTCGGCTGAGCACCCGACTTCGGCCCCGGTCATGATCTCACGGTTTGCGAGTTCAAACCCTGCATCGGGCTTGCTGCTGTCGGTGTGGGGCCCACTTCAGATCCTCCGTTCCCCTCCTCCTCTGCCCCTCCCCTGCTTGTGCACGCTCTCCCAAAAATAAATAAACATTAAAAAAAATAATAAAGTCCCAGTTCCCAGTGCCAGAGATTTTGATTCAATAAGCCTAGAGCAGGGGCACAATTATTATTTTTTAAAGATTTTCTTTTTAAGTAATCTCTACACCCGAGGTGGGGCTCAAACTCACAACCTCGAGATCAAGAGTCACACGTTCCACCGGCCGAGTCAGCCGGGTGAGCCACAAATCCCAGTTAGTAAAATTCCTCCGGTGATCCTAATGTGGGGCCAGCTTGGGGGCTACGAGGCTAGCTTCTGGCACCTTCCGACATCATAATTCTGCTTCCCAGGGATGCTAACTGGGGACTTGTTACGAATACAGATTCTTGGGTTCCATCTCTATCCCAGGCTTCCTGACCCAGATTCTGGGGCTTGTGTCTAAAATGCTTCAGGTCCACCATGTGCTCCAGATGATTCTTCTGAAGGAGTTATAGGAAACACTACATAGCTGTTTAGGATCCTGAGGCAAACGACTTCAAGCCGTGCCTTAACTTACACCGAGCTACGTAGCCCGCAAATCTACCCTCATTCCTGACATTTGGCCAATTTGCTCCTGTGGCCAACATTCTTGGGGGGGGGGGGGGGTTGGTGATGTATGAAGGATGGGGCATCCACAAGGAGCATAGAAGACTTTGGGCCCTGGCTGATGATCCATTCTGTGTGTTGATGGCTGCTGGGAAGGCGATGTGTAGTTTCCTGTTAGGTCATCTGAGAAGTTATCGGTAAGAAAGCGGGAGGGGTGTTCCAAAGAGAGGCAAATCAGATGCAAATCCATCTGGATAAAAATAACCCAGAAGTACTTAAGGATGCACGAATCGAAATTTCCCTGACGGAGGCAAGACGTTGCCCCTGAAAGATTTAGCCTGCTCTGCTTCTGCAAACTCACGCCGCGTGTAAATTTTTAAAGTTTCTTTTATGCGATTAAATGTGTTAGCAGTTCTGGCATACCAAGATAACTGTTTATTCTTTTTGTTTTCGTTTTGCCTTTCAATGAATGCATGATTTCCTGTCTTTGCTCAGTAACCAAGGTCAAAATATTGTTCCCTTGAAATTACGTAGGCCTCTCCTTTAGCAGCATAGAGTAGCTTTGTTAGCCTCTGTGTGGTTTACAGTGCGGATTTTCAGGTCCTCTGTCTAGGTGATATTCAGCATATTACATCATCAAGTCATCAACCCATCAATCATGTCCCTCGTACCCAACCAACTTGAACTTGTAAAAATTCAGTCCTCTGCCCAGCAAGGAGTGTCCACAGTCTGATTGCAGGGGGTTGACCTATGACCTAACAGAGCAGGATTTCATCTTAGGTCTCGGGTATCTTCTCTTCTGTGGACCAAAAGTGATGGTGATTCCCAATGAGGTGACTGAGCAGGAAAGGAATTTTTTTTTTAAAGTCATTCTACTTTCATAGGAGTCATGCTCTTCTGACTGAGCCAGCCAATCGGAAAGTACTACTTTCAGAGGATTCAAAGCCTTTTCTCCAAGGCTCATTACTGATCTTGCATAAAAATCCCTCACAACAATAAGCCTATTATATGGAAACAAATTTCTGATTATATGGACCAAATTTCTGTCTAAATCGTCAATATTTTCTCTCTCTTCAAAATGGAAGGCATCATGCTAAGGTGCCACTGACTTAAAGGTATTTTAATTTTTTAAATGTTTATTCATAAGAGAAGATTTTTTTGTTCAATGACTATTTTTGAGAGAGAGAAAGACACAGTATGAGCAGGGAGGCAGGGAGGACAGAGAGGAGGAGACACAGAATCTGAAGCCGGCTCCAAGCTCCAAGCTGTCAGCACCGAGCCCAACACAGGGCTCGAACTCACCAACTATGAGATCACGACCTGAGCCGAAGTTAGACGCTTAACCGACTGAGCCACCCCGGCACCCCATGTGTTTATTCATTTTTGAGAGAGAGGGCAAGGGAGGTGCAGAAAGAGAGGGAGACACAGAACTCCAGGCTCTGTGCTGTAAGATCACAAACTGTAAGATCATGACCTGAGCCGAAGTCAGATGCTTAACCAACTGAGCCACCCTGGCACCCCTTTAAAGGTATTTAAAAGTCCTCAAGTATCTCCATCTGATGGGCTATACCATGTAAGAAAGACATTTTCTCTAACAAAGTATCATTGCTACCTTCTTCCTGGAGCATTTCTTTATGAGGAAGGTGGTTGATTTCGTTCCCTGGAGTGATTCCTAAGTTGATCTAACTCTGGGTCAGCCTGTCAATTTCCAGGGGTAGTAGGTAGGGAGGAAGGCAGATTTCTTGTAACGCATTAACATTAGATATTGATTTCTTAACCTCTTCCCCTTTCTTTGAATTGATTTGAAAATTGGTAAAGAGAACTGATACATAGGATGGGAACCTGCATTGTGACAAATCTTACGAAAGCCATTCCCTTAATGGATTTCTCACCATGAACCAAGTGCAAGGTATAGGCAAATTAACAGTTCTGGGAATTTTCTCGTTTTGTCTGAGGGCAGAGTGAAATGTCACACTCCAAGGGACAAATATACTGGCAGTTTGGAGGCTTTGCTTTTTCGTCTTGCTATGTGGCTTTTGATTTTATGTGCCCCTGACCTTGAACACAGGTCTTTTTGTTGTAAGCTGCCTCTTATTATTTCCATAGCATGGCATAAAATAGAGTAAAACCAATAAATAATTGTTTATGGTCCTGGCAGCTCCATCCCGTGGTTAATCTTTCGTCAGTTGTTGACCGTAGTGATGATCAGACTGTGAACTGCCTCTGAGGTACTGAGTTGAAGAGGCAGCTGAGGACAGAGCCTAGAAGCTAGCGGGGGTGCTGGACAGGGGTTGTGTGTGCTCGGAGAGGGTCACTGGAGACACGGGAAGCGGGGTTTGCACAGAGTTTCAGAGAGCACCCGGGAGGCACAGAACCGGGTCTGTACAGGAAAGCATTCGAGGGAGAGGGAATGGCACGGACGTGGAACAGTTTTGGAAAAAGTACACACAGCTGGGAATGACTCAAAGATAGGGCGCAGGTAGGGGCGAAGGAGGAGATGCTGGAGAAGGAGGCAGAGGCCAGACGACGGTGGGAACAGCACAGACAGCTCTGTATTGTTCAGGAGGGTCCCATACTCCTGCCCTCTGCAGAGGGTACACCCTGAGTGCCCGACTCCGAGTCCTGTCCTCTCAGGACACTTGTAGCGTGAACCTCTGCTGCCCATACCTCACGGGATTTTTGTTATACTTGGATTAGTTACCTTACGCTGGGGGTAGAAAAAGGACCCCCAGATCGTGCAGGTTAAAACACCACGTTTGTGTGTGTGTGTGTGTGTGTGTGTGTGTACGTGTGTGTGTGTGTGTGTGTTTAATCTCACTGTGGGATCTAGCTGGCCTAGCTGGGTCCTGTGGCTCAGGATCTCTCACAAGGCTGCACTGAAGACAGTGGGCTGGGCCACGATCATCTCGAGGATCAGCTCAAGTGTGCCGTGCTTTCAAGTTCCTTTAGCGGTCGTGGTAGGACTCAAGTCCTCGCAGGCTGTTGGACCGAGGGCCTCGGTTCCTTGTTGGCTGTGGGCCAGATGATGCCCTCATGATCTTGCTGCGTGGGCTCCTCTCGCTGTTTGCTTTGGTAGAACCAGCAAAGAGAGGGTCTGCTAGCAAATGGAAGTCCAGTGCTTTATGCCCGGCCACGGAAGCGATATCCATCACTTGCTCTATGGTCTACTGCTGAGAAACAAGTCATGAGGGCTCAGCCTACACTTAAGGGCAGATTACGTCTGTTTCCACGTCAACACGAAGAATCTGGACAAGCCAGCTGGATGACTCCTCCTTTGAGGGCTGGCCTTCCTCCGAGACGGAACTTGGTAGTTGGATAAGGGAGCAGTATTGTCTCTTGACCTGCAAGTGTGGAGCGCCTGCAAGCCCTTCCTCATATTCCAGACCCTCAGAAGGACCTAAGGAAAGCAGGGGAAGGAGTTTTGTTCCTTGGGTCAGGTCCTGCCCAGAAGGGAAGCGTGGTAGAGCCAGGAGGCCCACACAAGGGGAGAGGAGGAAGAGAAGACAGATAGGTTAGCAGGTGTCAGCTCGGACTTCTTTCGACTGCCTGTTTACATTTCAACTCAGCTTTCCGGTCTGTAAATCATGGCCATTTGCCTCTTGTTCTGGGATGTTTTCAGTGGCTGGAAAGCAACGCGCCTCCCGTGTGGCTGTTTGGAGGGCGCACCCCCACCCCTCGTGCTCCCGGTGTAGCTCTAAGGTGACAGGTTGTCATTGAGGAGATTCCGTTCCATTAGTTGTAGATGGCGTCTTTCAAACATCCCATTAGAATTAGGAGTCTCTCTCAAATGCGATTTACTCCTCCCGCCCCCAATCCCCCAACCAAATAGCTAAATTGGCAAATTTCTCATTGGCCGGCCCAGAGGAGAGCCCTAAATTTCTTTCCCAGGGACACTCCTTTAGCTATTAAACACCTATTGTTTATCTACCGTGGGCCAGTGGAGAATGCACGGTGTCAGCCCTCTGGGAGCTTAGGGACTCTAGCACCTAGTGAGATTGGCTGGTCTCATTTTATACAATCTTCCCCTTCCTATGAAAACGCCATCTGGCAAACGGCTTCAAAATATTTACAAGCAACAACAACAGATTGTTCCTCAAATTGCTGAGACCTTCGTGGGACCTTCCCGTCACTTTGGTGGAGTAAGGAAGGGTCTCCTTTGGCCATGTCAAGAGCAAGTAGGGGAAAATCTAGCAGAGAAGCCATTGGGAGGAGGCCCCAGACCGGGCTCCCCCGCTGGTTTCTTGTTCACCCTCTTCTATCTCCACTTCCTCTTTTGGTCAAAACCACCTCCAATTGAATGAACCTAGAAAACATATTTCCCATGAAGGCATTTGAACTTGTACCGTTTGTGTAGCTCTGCCCTACGGTGGCCTAAGACCTTGGAGGAGAAGGTAATTAGCTTGTCTACACTCGTTTTTGCACTGTAAGAGGTAACAAGAATACTGCCATTCATTGATTTACTCAAGAATGTTTTGTTGGGGCACCTGGGTGGCTCAGTCAGTTAAGCACCTAACTCTTGGTTTCAGCCCAGGTCATGATCTCAGAGCTTGTGTGTTTGAGCCCCATGTCGGGCTCTGTGCTGACAGTGCAGAGCCTGCTTGGGATCTTCTCTCTCTCTCCCTCCCTAACCCCTCCCCTGCACATGCTCTCTAAATTAAATACATAAACTTAAACAAATTTTTTGTTTAAATGTTTTCTTGAGAACACTGTTCTCGACTGTGGGGATTCAGCAGTGAACGAAACAAAGTCCTGGACTTGTGCAGCTACGTTCTAATTGGAGGGGACAGTAAATAAACATGTAACGGGCTTTGGGTGGGGGTTGGGATAGAGGAAGTGTAAGCAGAATCTGGAAGGCGGGGTGGAGGTGGGGCAGTATGCGTGTTTGACGGCCAACGAAGGTCCCACTGAGATGGTGACATTTGAGCAGAGACCAGGGACAGCTAAAAGGACAAGCGATGTGACAGTCGGGGGACAGAGGAGCAACGGGTAAGACCAGCAAGGTTGGCTGGGGACACGGAAATGTAGCTACACGGGAAACACTTCGGACCACGGGACCCTCATAATGGCTTGTAGCAAGGACTTGGCTTTTCCTCTGAGCGAGACAGGAAGCCACTGGAGAGGTCTGTGCAGATGAGGGTCACCGCCTGACTGCTATTTTAACAATCATTCAGGAGTTCGGGGTGGATTAACTGAGAGAATCCCAGAAAATCAGCACAAAACACATAAATGTTGGCAACAGGGGCCTATGATCACCAAACATCAAGTCTTTGGAGGCATTCACAAGGTTCTGTGTCTTCCAGATGAATGGCCCCGGATCTTAAGAAATGGAATGGTTTTTCTAAAGGGTGTTCACTCCAGGGGCGCCTGGGTGGCTCAGTCGGTTGAGCGTCCGACTTCGGCTCAGGCCATGATCTCACAGTTCACGGGTTCGACTTCTGCATCAGGCTCCGTGCTGACAGCTCAGAGCCCGGAGCCCGCTTTGGATTCTGTGTCTGTCTGTCTGTCTCTCGAAATAAACATTAAAATTTTTTTTTTCCTTTTTAAAAATAAAGGGTGTTAACTCCAGACCAGTGGGAGTTAGTCCCTTATAAGGGTAGGAAGGGGCATTAATGGCAGAAAAGAGTTGGTTGCAGAGAACTGTGTTTAAGGATGCCTTGGGAGCCGCTCGGAGCATGTCCACAGAGAGCTGCGGTTGTCCTGTGTGCGTTTCTGCTAATGGCTTTGTAGAGATTGGATTTATTAGGTACCACCCCATCTGCTAAGCCCCACAGATATTCAGAAGAGCCAAAGTGGGCTCTGATGGCCCGGGAAAGCCACCCTGAGACTGATGCGGGGAGGAGGCAGGAGGGCGGTGGCCAAGGAGGGTGTGAGCGACTCCGCCTAATTTAGGGTCAACACTGAACTGGAAGGTAAAAATGAGTTTCTACTGAGAAACGGCAAATTAGAGCTTGCTCAAGAGGTTGGCTAGAATAAGTGCTTTTTGATGGAAGTGCTTTTTAGGCACTAACTGGAAACTGAAAGGGAGTACGCAGGAAGGAGTGAGCGCAGAGATGGGCAGCCTAGCTGCTCACCTTGGACCTGGAAGGCAGCCAGGGGGAGCCGGGGAGGAGAGGAGTCCGGGCTGCAGTGTGAGTGAATTTTCAAGGCAGAGGAACAAGTGAGCGGACATCCTGGAGTGTTCATTAAAGGGAGCCCTTGAAAACGGTAGGTCCCAGGACCCACTCTGTGCCTTGATGAAGGAGTTTCTCTGAAATGTAGGAAGTCAGGCAAAGGCGCCCTTTTTGTCTGTGCGTAGAACAGAAAGGATCGTAAGGTATCAGAGTGCGGAGTTCTTCCCAGGCCATTTTTGTCTCTTACAATAGCCTTTACGACAGAGCTGGTTGGACGGACTTCGGTGGGTTAGCAAATGTGCAGGGTCTTAGAGGAGAGGAAAATAGACAGGGCTCTCTCCACTGCCCCACTATTCATCTGTCCCCCCGAGTTTTCCGCATCTGCCTCTTGTTCCTTTCCTTTCCTGTCACATATAGTTCTCTTTTTAAAAGATTTTTTTTTTTTAATGTTTATGTATTTTGGAGAGAGAGAGAGAGAGAGCACGAGCAGGGAAGGGGCAGAGACAGACGGAGACACAGAATCCGAAGCAGGCTCCAGGCTCTGAGCTGTCAGCACAGAGCCCAACGTGGGGCTGGAACAGTGAGATCATGACCTGAGCCGAAGTCGGACGTTCAACCGACTGAGCCCCCCAGGCGCCCCACATATGGTTCTCTTTTGCTTGCTTTCTCCCCTGCCATTCTTTTATGCTAGATTTCGCGTCTTTAATCGCCTCTGTTAAGTGTGTGAAGCAGTGAGCGATGCGTGTATTCGCAGCTGTCGGTCCACATGTTGGTCATTGGTTATAGTGTTACTTTAGCACGAGGGCAGAGTAGTAGCGTGGAAGGCTTTGTGTCTGCCCTGGGGAGGGACGGCGGCCTCCTGAAGGGGTCTGAGTGTGGAGCAAGAGGTTGATAGTAATTCAGAGAGCAGGAATTTGCCTTCAAAGCTTTGGGCAGGTTTAGAGCAGGCTATTTATAATCCATCAGGGGATTAAAGAGAAGATAGGCAGGTTCTGGGATATTGTTATAGATCAGCCAGACAAGATGAAAAGATAGAGCAGCTCAGGAAATGTGTTTACAGATAAGAGGCAAGTTGAAAAAGCCAGGCCACGATCATGGAGACTTTGACTGATTGCACATACTAAATAATGTATAAATGAATGTTATTCAACAACTACCGATATTGACTGGCAAAACAACAGTGGACAGATGGAGGCAGAGGCAGAAGCCTTAGCAATAAATCTCTGCAGGCCCACCTCTGCCCATGGCACCCATGGCCTTGACCTTTCCCCCTCATCTTCCAACTTTCAGCTAACCTTGGGGGAATGGATTCTTCATTTGCTCATTCATTTATTGCCACACCCTTGAGCACCTACTCTCTGTCGGACTGGATGGGTTTAGAAGAAAGGATGTAGCCTCAACCCTGAAGGATCTCCTGGGAGAGACAGAGGAAACAGACCCAGCCGGTAAAAAATAAGATCACGAAATTGGCAGAGATCAAGACAAAATGTACTGAGGACCCCAGAGGCACCCCTTAGTCTGGGAAGTATCTCAGAATTAGGACCTGGTGTTTTTACTCTGGGATGAAAGGGTCTTGAGCTATTCCTGAATGGTGGCGACTTTCCCCTTTTATTATCAGGATTCAATCTAGGTATCAAGAGACAGGATATATTCAAAGTTCACTGAGAAACCAGAAGTGAGCCTGGAATGAATCCAGTCCTCACCATTTCTTCTCCCAACCCACAACATAAGCATTTTTTTTTTTTAATACTCCTTGCAATAAAAAGATCCAAGCAGGCCAGACAGCTGACAGTTTCTTATTTGCTAGAACGAAAACGTGGCAAAATTTGGGAGTAGATTTTTCTGAGGTTGAAAAGACAGTTGTTGAGGACCAAGGTTGTATCTGAATTGGAGTTGGTTTGGACAATTCAAATCGCTTCTGAGAGTCAATCCTTTTAAGGTCAATAAATATGAAGATAGTAGGTAATATTTGGAACACGGCAAGGACAACAGTGCCCTGTAGTCAGATCTCCCCTTCCCTTTGGAGGTCAGGGAGCTCCAAGCCACTAACCTTCAATGTTGTGGGAAACTCTTAGAACGCTCTCAGAACAAATTTGCAAAGAACAGCTGGTATATTTTCGTCACGTTAAAAATGTGACTTCCATTTGGCAAAGAAGTTCCCCAATCTTTAGACTTCCATTTAGGGAACTGCTAAATAGCATCAAGGAGGAAATACAGGGGCTACTGTTAATTAGGCTGGGAGATTGCTTGTAAGCACGCACTCACTCACTCACTAGAGGGGATTAGGAGAAATTGGCTGAAATATCAAGAAGTCTAGCAAACATTAAAAAACATATAGCTCTAATAGGGGCGCCTGGGTGGCTTAGTTGGTTGAGCGTCTGACCTCGGCTCAGGTCACGATCTCACGGTTCCTGAGTTTGAGCCCTTGCTCTCAGCATGGAGCTTACTCCAGATCCTTTGTCCCCTTCTCTCTGCCCCTCCCCCGCTTGCGTTCTTTCAAAAATAAACATTTTAAACATATATATGTTAAACATATATATGTTTTAAATGTTTAAATAAACATTTAAAACATATATATATATATATATATATATATGTACACACGTATCACCACCATCACCTGCACCAGCACAATTAAACCAGCCTCCAGCATTTTGTCCAGCTCCTCCGGAGATTCTAATATGCAACTAGGATTAAGCACCGCAGCTTGTGGGACCTGGAGAGAACCCGGGAACCGAGATCCGACGTGACTGAGCTGATAGTTGTAAATGTCGCTCAGTGCAGAAAAAAGGGGGCTGGGGGCCTGTATATCTGTTAGAGCCAGGATCGCAAGTGACACAGACCAGCCTTTGGCCTGGAGCACGTTTGGATGAAAGCCAACAGGTTGCGGCAGACGGAATGCTAAAGAGCACAGGATGTGAACCCACCTCTGTGGTGCAGTGAGCCTTTGTTTCTGGTTTGAAAACCCACGGTTGTTCTTTTCCCAGAAAGGCCGTTGAAAGGAGCGGAAAGGAAATTTGAAGAGGAAGGCCGAGTATTTATCAAGTGGAAGCCGAGTATCATTTCTCATGCGTCAGAAAACCTTGTACAGGTCGGCCTCCAGCACATGGCGGGACTAGCTCCTGCCAGAGGCTGTGAATGAGGAGCACAAGCATGAGCAAAGGCTTCAAGGCCAAGGCCTTGGTTACACAAGGTGCCTCTCTGAGTACCGTGACCGTGAAGGCCAGTCCTCTGCGTCAGCCTGACCGGGCTCAGGGAGCCCAGATAGGGGTCGGCGAGGGGGTTTCCGGGAGAAATCACCATCGGAATCAGCAGACGGAGTAAAGCCATCCTCCCTCACCCATGCTTCACCCGACTCCTTGAGGGCCCAGATAGAACGAAAAGGCAGGAGGAGGCCAAATTTTCTCTCGTTTTGAGCTGGGACTTCCGACTTCCCCGGCCTTCAGATATTGGACGTCAGAGCTCCTGTGGGTCTGAGGCCTTGGATGCAGACTGAATTCTCCCACGGGCCTGCCTTGGTTCTGCAGCTTATAGCCTACACGTTGGGATGTATCTCGGCTTCCGTTATCACATTAGCCAGAGCTCATAATCCATCTCCTCTTCGATGTCTATCTATGTCCCCTTGGTTCCATTTCTCTGGAGAACCCTAACTAATTTAGTGACCCTCCCGGATTTCCCAGAGTGGTTTAGATTTTAGTTCCATTATCCCTGTATTGCATCGATGCCCAGGGCTTTGAAATCCCAGAAGCTGATGCTCAGTAAATATATGCCAATATCGGTCAATCTCCGCTAAAGGCTACTACCCACCCCCTCAAGGTGCCTCTCATACACAGAACCAAACTATAACCACTGAAGATCATAACCACCCGAAGAGCTGAGGGCAGGGACACCCAGGGATGAAGTTCTATCGCTGTGGCAGTCAGACCGGATGGGCGGTGTGGAATCTGGCTTCCTTCCAGCATACAAAGCGCTGCCCCCCTTGCCTTCTGACAACTCAGCTCCGTGTCCCCCTTTTCCCTATCCAGGCTTCCTTTATAGGTCCCACCCTTCGGTATGGCTTTGGAACCCCCGTTCCCATTAATTTGGGGCGTTGGCAGCCGCTTTGGGATCCTGCCTGGCACCTGGCAGTCTTACGTCCTCACCCCAGGGCCATCATTCTCTAGCTGTCTTGCCACCATCCCTGGGGGACACCAAAAGCACCTTGTCAGAGCACTTATTTGCATTATCACCTGGAAGACAGGGCGCATCATTCGCCCATCTACCTTTGGTCGACCAAGGCAGCTTTTTAACACTAAACCAGTGATCCTCAGCCCCGACTGCACCCATGCCTGGGCCCCACACCTAGAGGTTTCATCCATGGGGTCACTCAGGTTGCAGCATTAGTCTCTGTCTTGAGATCACAGGAGGAGTATTTGTTCATTTCAGGTGCGACCATTAGCTCGTACAAAGGTCACCAGGGAGGGAGGGAGGGACTCCCGTCCAGGAAGGCAAAAGTGGGGCATTGCTTCCCCCTAAGACTCTGGCTCAGAGAGCCTCAGACACCCAGAGCCTCAGGGAGGACTTGGGGAAGGCTCCCGGGTTCAAATGTTCTGCTCTGTTTTCACTGGAGTCGATCCTGGACCTAAGGGTGCTTTGCAGGTAGTTCAGTTTCTCTGTCACGGCAAAGGAATCAGCCCAACCAAGGAAAGCCAATGGCCGGGGGAAGCGAGGATTGTCAACACGCAGGCAGCTGCTGTTGTCTTCTGGTTTTCTAACTTCTGAAAGTGCAGCGCCGACGGCTCAAGCCTCCGACGATTTAATTCACCTCTAGCCCATTTCGTGTCACAAAAGGTCCGAAATGGCTAAGCTCCAAGTAATTTTATACCTGAAATGACCGTATCCAAAACATGACATCACCCGTGGATAAGAACAGCCATGTTTTTTTCTAATTAAGACGCACACTTGACTCTTTCGGTCTGGGTTGCAGCTGCCATCTCTTTGTATGGCTCTGACACGTTGGCTTTCTTCTGCAGAGAACATCTCCGCCGGAGAAAGTCTGAACTGAAAATACACACGGTATCTGTTAAGACCATCCTGTTAACCTGTCACTACCTGCCAGTTACATTGTTCCTTGTTTTAGAAATCCAGGTGAGGGGCGTCTGGGTGGCTCAGTCGGTTAAGCGTCCGACTTCAGCTCAGGTCACGATCTCGCGGTCCGTGAGTTCCAGCCCCGCGTCGGGGCTCTGGGCTGACGGCTCTGTGCCTGGAGCCTGCTTCCGATTCTGTGTCTCCCTCTCTCTCTGCCCCTCCCCTGTTCATGCTCTGTCTCTCTCTGTTCCAAAAATAAATAAATGTTAAAAAAAAAAAAAAAGAAAAAGAAAGAAATCCAGGTGAGGGAAATGCGCGGAAAACTCCATTAGGAGTAGCCAGTACGGGTTTTTCTAAGTATGGGTAGGGCATCTGCCTACAGCAAGAAACACCAGTGCTGGCATGCCCAGAAAACTCCACCTGGAAGAGGGAGTTAAGTGACACTTGGCAAAGCTGTCCTCTTGTCCTAATTGCCTAGTCTTGATTTAGAAGTGGCTGTCGTTTATGTATTTTTTTCAGGGAGACGTTCTGGTAAGCCT
Source organism: Acinonyx jubatus (assembly GCF_027475565.1). Taxonomy (NCBI): domain Eukaryota; kingdom Metazoa; phylum Chordata; class Mammalia; order Carnivora; family Felidae; genus Acinonyx; species Acinonyx jubatus. The sequence continues at coordinate 48,885,847 of NC_069391.1, forward strand.
TTCCAAGATGGTTCCCACGAAGACTTCTCTTCCTCAGCCTGATTTCCTCTTGGGGTGAGGCTAATGCTTATGGTGTGTCCAGCGCTGTGGCAGGTGGGAGAAGATTTCACCCCACCGGGAGCTGAACAGCCTTTGAGATTGGGCCGTCTGTGGGCCTTTCCTACCTAAATCTCCTGAAGCTTAGCTGCAGTCCAGCCAGCGCCCTTTGCCTCTTGGTCGGATGCGGTGTGACAAGAATGGGAAAGTGTGAGGCATGTGCAAACTTCACCGCCCCCCCCCCCCCCACCCCCGTGCAGCGAGATGGGAATTTGATTAGATCAGAAAAATCCACTCCGAGGGGTGCTTGGGCGGCCGGGTCAGTTAAGCCTCCAACTGCGGCTCAGGTCATGATCTCACGGTTCATGAGTTCGAGCCCCGCATTGGGCTCCGTGCTGACAGCTGGGAGCCTGGAGCCTGCTTCGGATTCTGTGTCTGCCCCCCGACCCCTGCTCCTCCCCTGCTTGCACTCTGTCTCTCTCTCAAAAATAAACACTAAAAAAACAAAACAAAACAAAAAAACTTTAAAAAAATAATAATAAAAACAGAAAAATCCACTCCTATTCCTTTTATTGTGCAGATAGGATAAAAAAAAAAAAATAAGTCTCTGTGACAGGGGCGCCTGGGTGGCTCAGGGCATGATCTCAAGGTTTGTGAGTTTGAGCCCCGTGTTGGGCTCTGTGCTGACAGTTTGGAGCCTGGAGCCTGCTTTGGGTTCTGTGTCTCCCTCTCTCTCTCTGCCCCTCCCCTGCTTGAGCTCTGTCTCTGTCGCTCTCAAAAATAAACATTTAAACAAAAAGTTTTTTTCAAAAAGTCCCTGTGACATAAATTTCTAGTTTTCTAACTGAGAGAAGGGGGAGGTGGGGGAAGGAAGGAAGGAAGGGGGAGAGAAAGAGAGCATGAGCTACTCCAGTTGACGTTCAGCTGGGTGAGGGCCCCAGCTAGACAAGCCTTGCCTCCTGTTCTATCTGAGCCCCTCGTGCAGTGCTTGGCTCATAGTCAGTAGCAGGGGCTCCGTAAATATTTGTTGAATAATTGATTTCAATATTAAGTTTCTTCCTTATCCACAGCTGTCAAATTCATAAGGGACTTAAGACGTTTCAGAGCCCGGGACGAATATAGATTGCCCTACAGCAAACAAACAAAAACAGCAGTGCTTTGAAAGATTCGTTTAGCACCTTCGTTACCACGAGCGCTCATTAGAGTTTTCTCTGATCTTGAAGGTGTGCATTTGGCGGAGAGTGTGGAAGTGGGCTGCGAGCCTAGCCAAATGCCTTCTCTCTTCTGTACTTGAAACCCTATTCTCCTAGGCTGAAGAGTGGACGACTACAGGGAAAATGTGACTCATAGCAAGTGTGGTTATTAAATCACCTTGAAGTGTCTCTTGTAAAAGATAACTCCCCGCGTTGTGGAAATGTCTTTGACGAGAGAGGATTAGGGTGAAATCGCAATTACCTTGACATAAAAGAATGAATTAACTTTCCAACTTGCATTTTTGCAAGGCACAGATTCAAGCTGCTTGGAATATAAACACAGAACGCACTCACAGTGGCTCGGGGCACTTGAGAATTCAAAAGATGGGCCAGGAGCCCTGAGATGTTAGGCAACTTCAGAGGTATTCCTCACCACGGAGGAGATGCCTGTCTGGACAGAAGCCACCTGCGTAGTCTCGCCATGTCTGCTCCTGTGTCAGCAGGCTTTAGAGGACAGTCAGGACTGACGCCTCCTGGAGCTGATGCATGCGGGACCATGGCGGCAGGAAATAGAGAAATGCCCTTCCCAGATTTGACTTCCCCCACTGCCCATTCGCCAGACTCAGCAGATTGTGATGGAGCACTTAACTGTGCGTCAGGCGGTGAGTGAAGGCAGACAGTCTTGGCCGCCCAAGGACCTGGGGAAGTCAGGCATCAAATCAAGTAGCCATGAACCTCAGTCTAGGATTCGTGTGCAAGAATACACATTTGGGTTTATCTTCTTGAACTCCAAGCTGGCTAAGCTCTCATCCTCCTGGAGCAGCCCAAAGTTCCAGTTCTTAGGTTTGCACCGAAAGCCCAGGGCTTCTAGGGGATTCTGAAAACAGGGCCTCTGCTCCCGGGTCCTCGGGAGCTGTTGCGGGCATTGCCTTCGGCTCTCTGGCCTTAGATGGACAAGGAGGCTCAGGATGGCAGGTGGCTTTCATGCCACTTGGGGGCACAGGAGTCTTAGCCAGCACAGGGAAGGCCACGAATGGCTGCTGGCTTCCCAGGTATGCCACTCAGCCATCGCTCTGAGGTCTAGTCACAGCTCCCCGGGCACGGCCACATAGCAGGCTTCGGTCTCAGATACCGATAGACCACCCCTCCCCGTGCAGAGTAGGGTCAGGGCCTGTCCTATCCTTGGGTTGTAGGGGAGAGAACATCACCGTCCAGTTCCTGATGTATTTCATACTCTCCTCTAGCATCTTTCTGTCACGTTCTTCACAAAAGCCATGCCAGTGTATGGCTCAAGATGGTCAAAAGGGCCAAATTCTGGGGTGCTTGGGTGGCTCGGTCGGTTAAGTGTCCGACCCCTGATTTCCACTCAGGTGATGATCTTATGGTTTATGGGATGGAGCCCCACACTGGGTTCTGCACTGACAGGGTGAAGCTTGCTTGGGATTCTCTCTCTCTCCGCGATGCGCCCCCCCCCCTCCCCCAGCCGCTTTACCCCTCCTCCACTCTTGCTCTCAGAATAAACAAACTTTTTTTTAAAACGGGCCAAATCCTTAGAAAATGTGCTCAGGGGAAAGCCTTCTACTATACTTGGCTACATTTATGTCTGGTTTCACCAAAGTCAGCCGCTGCCAACAGGCATCCACCCTGCCATTCTCAAAGAAAACTGCTTTTGGTTTCTTCCTGTCATGGGAGCTGTGGCTTTCTCTCTTCATCTCCTGTGCAGAGTTTAGCATTTTACACAAAGGGTAGTGCCTTCATTCAGCTTCTACTTCGCCTCTGGAAAATCCCCCCAGTGAAGGAAGGGAAAGTCTAGGACCCTGTAGAAATGAAGAGATGGAAAAAAAAAAAAACAGAGGAACGCCACCCATACATGAATGGTTCAACAGGCCAGACCACCAGGCCCCAGATTGGAAAACGCAAGAAGATTATGAAAGAGGAATTATCCCAGCCTAGGGGACACCGGACAGCCTTGTCTGAGAGAAGGAGAAGGCCTCCTTGAGAAGTTATGATTGTTGAGGCCACAAGGATTAAAAAAAAAAAAAAAAAAAAAAAAGGAGTTCACAAGAGGAAGCACGGTTGGGATGTTTAAATTTTTTTTTTCAGTGCTTATTTATTTTTGAGACAGAGGAAGACAGAGCATGAATGGGGGAGGGTCAGAGAGAGAGGGAGACACAGAATCTGAAGCAGGCTCCAGGCTCTGAGCTGTCAGCACAGAGCCTGACGCAGGGCTCGAACCCACAGACTGTGAGATCATGACCTGAGCTGAAGTCGGAGGCTTAACTGACTGAGCCACCCAGGCGCCCCAGGATGTTTAAAGGTCTGGTACAGAACAAGAGCGAGTGAGCAGGCCTAGTTTGAGACCTGAGAAAAAGCCCAAAGGGCAGGAGGACAGAATGGAGATGGTCATGGTGACCCAACGGTTGGTCCGTCTGCCCTTTGCCTTCCTGAAGGGCTTCCCCTCAAGTGGTTGGTTTGTCAAGAAGGTTGTCTACCTGGGGGCAGTACAGACAGAGGCGAGGGAATCTGTGTGGAACCTGGAAGAGTTGGAGACGTAACTAGAGCCCCTACAATGAGCCACGTGTGCCCCCAAGAGATGACGGCGCTCAGAGCTGGCCGTCTGGAGCGAGCTGCTTAGGCTCTCCGGTCTCACGTCCCCATCTGTAAAGGCAGGACAGCATGTCCTCCCTCGAGGCTGTTGCGAGGCTTGAGTTAGCAGTCCAGCCTCGGCTGGCGCTCACCTTCACTCCCTCGCCTTCCTGCTCTCCGGGCGTGGCGAGGGCCATGCCGGCGGGATCCAGGGTCTGCCGGCTCCCCAGCCGGCCAAGGCCTGGCGGGAGAGGAGAGATGGGAAGAGGAGGAAGGCCAGCTGTTTCTTCCCCTTCTCTTTTCCCTCTGGCGCCAGCTTCCTCAGGACAGAGCTGCGGTGGTGGTAGCATCCGTGCAGTGAGGGATCCGGGCCTCAGTCTCCCCTAACCCAGACCTGCACTCTGTCCCTCCACCTTAGAGGCCGTGGGAGCTCCCGCTTTTGCTGATCTCTGGGTTGATCAAGGTCTCCTGTTCGCCTCCTCAGCCTCTTCTGTCCCGTTTGTTTTAAACACCGAATGGTTTCTGTTTTCCCGCATAGACAGTAACCCACACGACGAGTGGCGGTAGTTCTCTTCCATTGACGGCTGCTGTGGGTTCAGTGTCCCCCCCGAAAGACCGCAAGTTCTAACCGCCCCCACCTGTCAGTGCAACCTTATTTGGAAATAGGATCTTGACAGGTGGAATCAAGGTCATTAGGGTGGGCCCTAATCCAGTGACTGGTGTTCTTATAGAAAGGAGACAGGGCGCAGACACACACAGGAGAAGGCCACGTGAGGACAGACACACAGGGAGCCACGTGGCGGCAGAGGAAAGCAGCTGGAAGCCACAGGGTGCCCCCGATTGCCAGCAACCACCAGGAGCTTACAGGTTTCCAAAAAGAGCAGGGCCCTGCTGACACGGATTTCAGGCTTCTAGCCTCCAGGGCTGTGACAGGAAACCTCTGCGCCTTCAAGTCCACTCCCCATCCCGGTCCGTGGGACTCTGCTATGGCAGCGCTCGGAGACCCACACCCCAGCCAGGGCAGATTCCCTGCGGAAACCCCTCAGTCCTCGCTCTCCATCCCCTGCTCTCCACCCCCACCGTCAGCAGCCCGGACTACCCCCCGAAACAGGCTTCCTTTCCCCGCACGGGGCTCCCCTTCTGGGAGAGGTGTCAGAGCTGCTCTCCAACTGCACAGCCCCGGGTTTTGGTCTCTGCCCATGTAACTGTTACTATCAAAGGGAAGTCGGGATTTATCATGGTCCATGTCTCTGTTGGTTTGCACGTTTAAGTTACCAAAAAAACACCCACACACCAAACACCCCAAACCAAATAACCTAAAACAGCAACAACGAAACAGAAACCAAGTTGACTTGGCCTAAAGAAAAGAAAAAGGAGGAGTTGGGGGGGGGGGGGAAGGAGACAGGAATCTAAAGAACCGGGAGACACCTGACAAATCACAAAGGCACTAATGTAAATGTGTCTCTGGAAGGGATTGGAACCGGGCAACTGGAAACTCTCATTCTTGTTTTTCTCTTACAGAGAGCACTGCACTTTGCTGCGGCTCTAACCCACAGCTCCCAAGCCCGCAGAGCGTCCTGCTGGCCACGGAGACCCTGATGTGATTCTCCTTTGGTTCAAGGGCCACGCCTACAAAGAAGGAAATCTGATTGGCTCAGCTTGGGTCAGGTGTTCACACCTTATCCAATCGGCTGTGTCCAGGGGCGGGAGCACAGCTCTTTGAGTCTGGGCAATTTTCAAGGGCTGGAGAGGTGGGCGGGGGGTTTACTACACGGTCCGCTTGCCTAGGAGGAAAGAGGTGTTCCGGGTCCGATGCCCTCTGGGCCGAGGCTGGGCTATGAAACATGGCTCCAGGCCACGCTCCAGCTCTCACCTCACAGTCGAGGCCCTCGGGACTCACAGCTGGCCCTCACCAGACACCGCCATCTGGATGTGCAACACGGAAAGAGTAACTGGAGAATTCACTCTACCCTAGTTAAACCTGCAAAATCAAACCTCCCACCTCACTAAATGATGTGTGATTCTGTTATGTAATCTGTGGGTAATAATAGCTAACGTTTATTGGGCACCTAAAACGGGCCAGGCACTCTGCTAAGTGTTAAGAACATTCTCTCTCATGTTCGTAATTCCACGAGATCGGTTTCTTTATTCAATTTCATCTTTGCCCCCTCCCCCTCCGCACGCTGTAATCCCAAATCACAGGGTAAAACCACTACTGTCCCTCATCGTTCTGCTACGTGATTGGTTTTTAAGAGGTAATGCATCCACCTGGTACCCAACTCAGAGCACGAAGGGTGAAAAGTTAGTCCCCCCCCCCCCCCATCTCTGTAGCCCAGCCATCCTGTTTCTCGCTCTAAAGGCAACCACTGTTACTGGTCTCTTGTATACACGAGTATAAATGCATATGTCCTTTTGTTTTTATGGACATAGTAAGTTACTTTTCGCATTATTCTAAAGCATTTTTGCACTAGGTCTTGGGAGTGGTTCCTACTGGACTTGCTGATTGTATGGTGGAAGATGGGAGGAAGAAAGGAGTCAAGGGCAGCTCCAGGACCACTGGCTGAGAGGGGGACGATTGGTGGGGGTGGGGAAAGTTGGTGCCGGACAGATTTGGAGGCACCAGGAATTAAGAATTCTCCTTTAGAGGCATCTGGGTGGCTCAGTCTGTTAAGCATCCGACTTCTCCTCAGGTCATGATCTCACCGTTGGTGGGTTTGAGCCCCGCGTTGGGCTCTGTGCTGACAGCTCAGAGCCTGGAGCTTGCTTTGGATTCTGTGTCTCAGTTTGTCTCTGCCCCCTCTCCCACTCGTTCTCTCTCAAAACTAAACAGTGAAAAGTTTAAAAATCTGTTTTAGACAGGATACGTGTGGTGATGTGGCTTGAACTGGTGTAAATCAAGTTGGCAGTTGGATGAACTTGCTCCATGGACAGGTCAGGGCAAGGGATATCAATCTGAGATCATTCCCTACAGACAGTATTTAAAGTCATAGGGCCAAGAAGAGATTACATGCTGAGACGACGTCCACTGATGTGTCCTTTACTAGATCAGTGATCCCAGAAGCTGTTTGGCTAATCCACTCCTTACGAAGCTCTGAACGGGGTACCTGATCGAAAGGGGCTCACAGCCTAAGGAAAGACGCAGATGGTTACGCAACAGCGTATTATGTGTTGTATATAATGAAGGGATGGGCTGAGTATTGTGGGAAAACAGAAGAGAGAAAGACTAATAGCCTGAGTCATAAGGAAGACTTCATGCTGTAGATGGAATTTGAAAGGGGTGGTGAAGGTGAAGTACAGGTTTCTCAAGTGAAGGAGGGGAAACATGTGCAAAGGCGTGAAGGCAGGCCGTATTGAGAAAGTCCCATGAAACAAAAAGTGTGTATCCTATTCCAAAAGCTGGGATTACGGTGAATAGACGTGAAGAGCATTCCCATTAGAGTCAGCAACAAGGCAGGGACTTCCCAATTCACCACCTTTTAACACCGGTCTGGACACACATCCCAGCACCACTAGAGAACGAGTTTCTGGTTCTTAACTAGTTCCAGACTTGCCAGGAGGTTATCAGTATTTGTAGATGATATGATCATAGACCTAAGGGGAAAAAATAAGAAAACTAATAGGAAAAAATATTCAAGTGAGTAAGAAAATTCAAGAAGGCAGTTGTAAACAAAATTTAGATAAGTACCGGAAAATAGCCTTAAATATGGTAACAATGATCAGTTGTTAAATATAGAAGATCCTATTTGCAGCAAACTGAAGAATTTACGAGAGATAAATCCAAGAAATTTGATTTCAATGAAAATACTGATAGAACTTTTTTCCAAACTAATTTAAAATTGTTTTGTTTTTATTTTCTTAATGTTTATTTTTGAGACAGAGACAGAGAGAGAGCATGAACAGGGGAGGGAAACAGAGAGAGAGAGAGGGAGACACAGAATATGAAGCAGGCTGCAGGCTCTGAGCTGTCAGCACAGAGCCCTTTACCGGGCTTGAACTCATGAACCGTGAGATCATGACCTGAGCCCAAGTCAGATGCTCAACTGACCGAGCCACCCAGCCTCATATACATATAAGTTGTATATGAAATATATATAGTAACAAGAATATCACACCAAACCTTGCAGGCGTGGGTTCCACACAAAATGGAACTTAACTGTCTCTAAAATCTTCATGTCTCAGGGGACAGGGTAGAACTGTGGACAGTCCCTCCTTCCAGTGGGTTTTGCTTTTCGTTTTCTGTTTTTGTTTTTTAAGAATTGAACAGATAGTTTACAAAATTAGAGATCCTTAAGGATTAAGCCACCCTAAACAAGAAACACTGGGCTGAGTGTTTGGAGGCATGAAGGCGGCAAGGATAGGGGTGACTTCTCAAGTGTGGCAGTAAATCTCCCTTAGTGTGAAGTTGTTGCCGAGAAACGGCTGCTCAGGGAAAGACTGCATGCGGTAGGCTGAATAATCCAGGAAAGAGATGTCCACTTCCTAATTCCCAGAAACTGAGACTATGTTAGGTTACATGGCAACGGGCAACGAAGGTGCTAAGTAGCTGATCTTAAAACTGGGGAGATTATCAGGGCGCCTGGGGAGCTCAGTCAGTTAAGCATCCAACTTCAGCTCAGGTCATGATCTCACAGTTTGGGAGTTCGAGCCCCGTGTCAGGCTCTGTGCTGACAGCTTAAAGTATGGAGCCTACTTCTGATTCTCTCTCTCAAAATAAATAAACATTAAAAAACAGTAAAAAAAAAAAAACTGGGGATATTATCCTGGATTATTCTTTGGACAAAATGAAGATAGCAAGAAGAGGATAAGCCAAAGTCGGCAAGGGTAGTAGTGGGAGGGGACACACAGGAGGCTGGAATCATGGCAAGAAAGATGTGCCTAAAGACAATCTTCTGGGGTCAGTAGGTATGCGCTCTTGGCAATGGCAGGGACCTTGAAAAGGCCACTGGCCAGGAGCCAGATAATCTGTTTTCTAGTCCTGGTTCTACTGCTCCAGGCTGTCGTCTTCCTGAGCATTTGCAAAATAGGGATGGTAAGCCTTCCCTGCCTCCCAGAGTCATTAGGGTCAAGTGAGGGGCAGGTATCAATGACTTGGTTTTGTTTTTGTTTCCGGTTTTTGGCAGGGGATGTTGTTGAGAGAGACAGAGAGCGAGAGTGCGTGCTCAAGTTGGGGAGGGGCAGAGGGAGGGAGGGAAGGAGGGAGAGGGAGAGAGAGAGAGAGAGAGAGAGAGAGAGAGAGAATCTCAAGCAGGCTCCAAAGCTCAGTGTGGAGCTGGACATGGGGCTCCATCCCAGGATCCTGGGATCATGACCTGAGCCAAAGTCAAGAGTCCGAAGCTCAGCTGATTGAGCCACCCGGGCGCCCCAGGCATCAGTTACTTGTCAAGTAGGATTTTGGATACAGAACATGGTGTGATGTCACAGGCGAACTTTAAGCTTCTGAAGCAAGCTACTTGTTTTCCCCTGTGTCTAAACCTTCTTGAACTCGGCTAACACCGCTGATGCAACCTTGGAGCTATCAGCTAACACCCCAAATTCAGTGAAAACCCTGAATCTGATCTTGTTGGCTGCTCCGGGCATGCTTTCCGTGGTGTTTGGCACCACTGGGTTCTCGGTGAAATCAGTAGAAAATACACCCCACTCCGGAGACATCAACTCCCTCCAGCCAGGGGCTCTCTACCTACAAGAGTCGTCCTGCCCTCTCTAAAGCACTTGTTGCGTCTGAAATGCCTCTTCCTCCTGCAGGAACTCACACAGGTAAACCCGAGGCTGGAAACTGGGACAAGGAACACTCTTTCTCTAAGCAAGCCCGTCTGCCATGTGTCCTGTGGGTGAACACAAATGGCTTTCTGAAAAGAGCCAATGGATGATTATGGAGCTGAAGGATGAGGTCTCAGAGAGAATGATTAAAAAAAATTTTTTTTTAATGCTTATTTTTGAGAGAGAGAGAGAGAGAGAGAGCGCGCACAAGCAGGGCAGGGGCAGAGCAAGAGGGGGACAGAAGTTCCAAAGCAGGCTCCCCGTGCAGCGAGCCTGATGCGGGGCTCGAACTCACAAATGGCGAGATCATGACCTGAGCTGAAGTCGGACGCCTAACTGACTGAGCCACCCAGGCGCCCCGAGAGATAATAATTCTATCAAGAAACGAAACCACCTGTCTCTGTGGCCTCATCTTCTAAAACCTACACTCATGCCAATCTGACCTTTTTTTCTCTTCCTTTTCTGTACCAAGCTTGTCCCGGGTCAGGGCTTCTGCCCTTCTGCCTGGTGACCCTCTATCCAGAATGCTCTGTGGCTCCCCACCTCTTTTTTTCTGTCTCACCCCTTGAAGGTAAGCCCTGTGAGAACAGGACCCTGTCTGTCCCGTTCCGTGCTATAGCCCTAGAGCCTGGAGCACAGCCTAGACACTGTAGGCTCTCAGTGCATATTTGCTGAACAAACACCTTGACTCAGTACTCACCATGGGACAGGCACCTGGCCAAGTGCTCTGCCAGTATTCTCATGGACTACTCCCATCAACTGAGACAGATTTTGTTGTCTTTGTTTTGCAGGTAAGCCAACAAGAGGCCCGGAGCCCGACGCAGGGCTCGAACCCGCGAACTGTGAGATCATGACCTGAGCCGAAGGCGGACACTTCGCCGATTGAGCCACCCAGTGGCCAGAGACTTTGTTAACCTAGAGGTTCTGATTCCATCCATCTGCGAAGCTGGGACGGGGGAGGAGCGGGTGTGGAGGGCTGAGACAGGCAAGCTCCCAGGTGGAACCCAGGACACCCTTTCAAAGCCAGGCTTTAAAGGGTCCTCTGATTTGAGAATTAGGTCAGCTATTTGTAAAACAAAGACAGGAAAGGAAGGACCTGGTGAATCTTGTGGTCAAATCAATTGCCGCAGCTGAGCAAAGAGAGCAGCAAGGGGTCCCTCCCTCCCTGGGAGAAGCGGATGTTATCTTAGCACCCTCTGCAGCCTGGGCCTGGAAACTTGGGTCTAGAATGTGTGTCTGAACCTACATTTGGTTTCCCCGTTGTGTAGCACTTGGCTCAAGACCAATTGAAGGGGCTGAGCCCACTATAGAAAGTCATCTAACAGTGAGTGTTCCTGCCGTCCCTCTCCCCTCCCTCCTCTCCTTGTTTGGACTGCATTCCTGGACCCCAAGCACAGTTGTCCATTTCTGAACTCCAAAGAGGCCTGCCTGGGGTTTAGGAGTTTCTGAGAGTGCCTACCATTTGCTGGAATCTTCTCATTTTTCTGCATTGAAGACCAGTGCTAAAATATCTGCTCTGCTTGTCCGGAGGGTGGTTGTTAAGAGTGCTTTGACAGGTACAAAGCAGCATTTCCTGAACGTAGGTGGAATTGGTTTGGGATGGGACAAAGACCCAGGGAGCATTGATCACAGGAGGAGAAAGTTACTGCCCCTCCGAGTGTGTTTTGACTTTCCAGTTAACTTCGAAGAAAATCTCACTTCCCTGGTAGTATTTCTCCAACACTTCTTGGACACTTAACTTTTATGTTTAATTTTTCTAACAGTGAGAGGTGATAAGAAACCGTGTCTAGCTACACTTTAGTAGAATTTTGTTTTCTTGCACTGTTTCTGTGGTCACCTTCTATCTGTGGCAAAGCTTACAGGTTTTCCACTTAAGAGAGTTGTATACACGTTCCCTTAAAGAAATTTAAGCAAAACATGTACAATGGCTTTAAAAAGATAGTAAGTAAATAATATTGTAGGTGGAATGCAGATATGGTAGAAATTGAAAAGGTGCTGGGCGAGTGAGTCCATCTTGGAAAATAACACAAAGGAATGTAAAGGGACATGGCTAGATTATTCACAGAAGACAGAAGCCCCTGGCAAAGCTGTCCACGTCTGACCAGGTATGTGGACATTTCACATAGCCGGCTCTGGGATGGTAACCTCATCAGAGGTTCCTCAAGCAGGACGTGGAGAGGAGTCGTTTTGATCCCAAGAATGTGCAGATAAATCCCGGCCATGGGTTAGCAAATGCCTTTAGGTCTTTCTCTGTGGAGTATTTGGGGGAGAAATAAACAACATAATGATATAAAGCTTCCAGCATCTTGCATTTGCCTGCAGAGGAGACAAATCAGTTGTTGTACTTTGGGCCTTGAATATTTTTGCTTCCTCTGGTTAAAAGAGCTATAATGATTATAAATAGATCTTGTCTATTTTGTGGCCCCTTAAATCACCCTGAAATGGGCCAAAGAAGTTCAGGAATCTTTTTGAATCCCAAGGCAACACAGGGCAGCAGAAAAAAAATACCAGCGTCCAACCCCGCATATTTGAAACAGAATCCTGGCTCAGACACTTGTCAAGGGCTGAATTGTGCCCCGCCCCCTTCAACAATCTGCAGTTCTAATCCCAGTACCTGGATAGGACAGTATTCAGAGATGGGGTCTTCAGACAGGTAATCTTGCATGGGGTCACTCGGGTGGGCCCTCATCAATGTGACTGGTGACTTTATAAGGAGAGGAGGTTAGGACACCCAGACAGGCAACCATATGAAGACAGAGCCAAGGGTCATCCATAGGGCCGTGGAGAGAGGCCTCAGAGCAAAGGGACCCTGCCAGCGCCTTGATGTCAGGACTGTGAGAAAATGAATGTAGGCTACGGGGGGCCCTCCACTCTGTGGTCTTTTGTCATAACCCCCCGCTCCCAGCAGACCAGCTCTAGGATGCATTCACCATTGGGTGGCCTTGAATCGTTGGTTCAACGTCTGAGTCTCAGTGTCCCCATCCAGAGGTTGGAACACCAGTTCCTACCTCACGGAGTTGTCCTGTGTGGATGCACGTAAACCACGTGGCACGGTGCCTGCTGAGATAACGGACGACTGTTTTTTATTTTGATTTCCTCATTCAAGTGAATCTCCCTTCCCTTCTCCTTTCAAAACAGCTCAAGGCAAAACAAATTGTAGCCGTTATTGCCCCCTCTCGGCCCCAAATCTTGCTAAGATGTTAGTTGCTATGATCACGCGGCCCTCAACAGAGATAGAAAGTCACCTACGGCGACGCTGGCAACCGGTAAAAGGTTACCACTCTGCTTGTTAGATCCTGCTTGCTCTAAAAAGTGGATCTCGATGCAGCGTTTTCCATAGCTAATCGGCTCCCCTGGGAAAATGCATGAAGTGGCGAGCCATGTCAGGATTTGAGCAGGGGCAGGGCATGCTGGGAAGACTCACTGTGGGATGCTGGCCACTACCCACACTGCCCCAGGTGAGCCGGAGGCAGTGGCGTGGGTGGTACCTAGCATCACACCTGGGTCCACATCTGTGCTCTGCTCCTTGGGCTCTCCGAGACTTGAGAAAGTTCTTTCTTCCTTCTAACTTGGTCTCCGCCTCTCTGAAAGGGGAGGATGCAAATAGCACGGGGAGCTCTCGTGTTATACAAGGATTGTGGTCCTGAAAGCCTAGGACAGTTCAGCATGTACGTAATTAGAGTAATTCGTCTGTAAGAACACATAGTAAGCTTTGTGTGTATTCTGAGGGGTAAAGTGGGCCTTGTGTTCATCTTGCACTTCTAATTTTGTCCCTTTCTGGATGGCTGAAGTCTTCTAAATGTACACATGTATTTTATTTAAAGTATCAGCGAGGATTATTTGGCTGGTCAGAGTCTTTGTAAAAAAAAAAAAAAAATTCTCTATCCCTCCGGATTTTAAGAAAATTTGTAACAAGTTTCATATGTGTTTAGTCCAGTGGACTCTCTAAAGGTCTTCTTTTCTCTTCAGAAAAGAACATTCTGGCTGAATGATCAGTTTTCCTGTGTGCTTTGTAAGCCTTTGCAGAATGCACTCTCATGGGGGGGGGGGGGGGTGGAGGGGTGAGGAGGGAGCTGGTGGCCGGCCGTGAAACAGTTGACTCGCCTGTCACCTCAGCTGAGAGACCCAGCTTGAGGCAATGCCTTGTGACAATCTAAGCCAGGCCTTCTGAGTGGAAAGTTCAGCTAGGCTCTTCACTCAGAGGTTTCAGTCCTTCAGCGGAAAACCTGAGACCGACAAATTCATACGTGGCACGGTTTTCACGGCCAGGTCATCTCAACGTAGCAGAGCTTCTCAGGGGACTTCGGGACACCTCGTGTGGTCCCTGTCAGTTAGGGATGATGAGGCTTGCAGGTCTCCAAGTCTTGCCCCTCCCTCTACTTGAGAAAGCTGGCTATGTCTCTAATCATGAGAAAACGGATTCTTCTGATAGCAAAGCTCAGTTAAATGTCTAGATAGGGCTACCGTCAGGTAGAGGGAAGGCTTACACTCTTGTAGGAGGGGATGACTGGGCAGCTAAGGGTTGGAAGATCTCCAGAGCTCTGGTGCAAACACCCCTTTGCTTGATTGTTTTAGCAAACCTCGGATACTGGAACCAGCCCGGCTCTATGCGCTGGGGCTATCGCTTTCTATGGCCCCAAACCATGCTGTCAGAACGTGGGAAGTAGATGACTTCATTCTGCTCCTGGGAAGGGAACAGACTTGGGGGATTTTCAATGAGTGCGTTAAAGTTGTTGATTATCAAAGGGGAAAAGGAGAGGAAAATAAACAATGTCTTAACGCGATCTTGGTTGCGGTGCAGGGGCCAGAGTTGAAATCTCTGCTCTCAGCCAGGTTAGGTTTTGTGAAAGACCCTCAGTGTTGCCTCCCAACACGCTCAGCTGAGAGAAGGCAGCGTCTGAGGCCCGTATTCCCCAGGAAGGTTCTCTTATGTAAATGGAAGAGCAGGAAGAGGGGGGTGGTAATTGTTCGCACGATGCCTGAAAAGGGGCCGCAGCATAATGGTTTAAAGTGAGGTTTCAGCTTTGAAAAATAATGGGGGCGCCTGGGTGGCTCAGTCGATTGAGTGTCCGACTTCAGCTCGGGTCATGATCTCAGTTTGTGAGTTCGAGCCCCACATGGGGCTCACTGCTGTCCGTGTAGAGCCCACTTCAGATCCTGTCTTCCTCTCTCTACCTCTCCCCCGCTCACGCTTGATCTGATCTCTCTCTCAAAAATGAATAAACATTAGGGCCACCTGGGTGGCTCAGTTGGTTAAGCGTCAGACTCTTGGTTTGGGCTCAGGTCAGGACCTCGTGGTTTCACGCGTTCAAGCCCCGCTTCGGGCTCTGTGCTGGCAGCACGGAGCCTGCTTGGGATTCTCTGTCTCCCTCCCTCTCTGCCCCTCCAGGACCCACGCTGTCTCAGTCTCTCTCAAAATAAATTAAAAATTTAAAGAATCAACATAAGAAGAAGTAGCTCTATCTTAGCATAGGTGAGGAAAAAAAGGGTGCGGTGAGAGCTAGTCTCCCATGTAGGTAAGGGAACAGAGGGTACAGTTTTGGGGGAAACAAATGTAGCAAAATAGGTCAATACTTTGGAAATCTTCAGAGACTGATTCAATCATTCCCTTTTTCGGAGTCTGTCTGAAAGAGCTAATCCAAAAGCGGGCAAAGAGGGACGTATCAAGATGCTATCAGCTATCATTGCGTTTGCAACAGTGAAAATCTCAGACAACCTCTGTTTGCCCTGTGGGAAATGATTGGTAATAGCCACATTGGTGTGGCCCTAAATGGCGTCCTCCTTGGTGATTCAAGATAAACGGCAGAAGGAAACGCTCAGGGTGTAGTAGCGAGAGAAAAGAGGTGGGAAATAAAGTGCAAATGCGCGGGAAGAGTTTGTTGGAAACCACACACGCAGAGGGAGCAAAATGCATCAGAGTCCTCTCCAGGCACTAGGGTTGTGATGGAGTCTTCAAGTCCTTTTTCATCTTTTCCCGGATGTTCCCAAGGTCCCACAAATTGGGCCTGCCGCTGCTGTTGTCACTAGAAAAGGAAAAAACAAAAAATTTCCTCCCCTAACAAAGAGGTGCAGGCAGGCACGTGCCGATCTCCGGCACAGGAGCCAAAGGTGCGCTAAGTGCGTGGGCGCCCGCTGGAAAGCCAGGACTGGGAACCTAGGGTCCGGCTTACCTGCCCGAGGCCGAGAGGCCCAGAAGATGCTGGAGGAAGAGAGCCGCGTGAGTGCTTTCTGTTTTGGCCCTTGTTTGCTTCGGGAGCTTTATGGCCTCTTCAGTGGAAGGAGAGGAGGTGAAGGCAGTGCTCCTCCAGTTTTTAATCCTCTCAGCTAATTACCAGACCTTTCTTGTGGTTTTACTGGGACTCTTTACTAAGTGGGTGGATTTACACTGTTTGTGTTTGTATGTTGTACTTGGATTACGCCTTAATGTGTCACGATGATGACAAAGGGGTTTGCAGCGGCGGGCAGGCAAGCTTCCTTGCTTTTAATGGAAAGCACATTCCAGCACTTTCTTTTATCTGCAACACATAGAGCTGCTTAGAACAAAGCGTTGCCCCTAAGACATGGTCCCCAAGAGTCTTTAATAAGGACCAGACCCCTGTGAAGGTATTAATTAAATATTTTAAGCAGAATGGCTTTAGCTGTTTGGGGCATTTTTATGAGGGGAGGGAGTGTATTTAAAAGCAGGGCTGTTTCTGTAACAGGAACCTGTTTTGAAGGAAATGTTCTTGGGCGGGACTCTACGGGTACCAGGCTGTCAAACCTCTGGGCCAACTTGATGTCAAAAACAGACGTTCTGAATGTTGCAAACAATGTTTGTGGAATTTGGACACGATTCTAGGGTGGATTTAACACAGAGAATAGTGAGAGTCTGAGTCTACCGGGCACCCTTAGAGCCCATTTTCTTACAATAGTCCTGTGAGAGAGGCTTGGATGAGGCCATTTTATAGAAAAAAAAAAAAAAATGAAGTGACCGCTTTCCAAGGTCACAAAGAGCGGCGGAGGAGCTAAGCTCCAAAGCTCCATTTAAAGTCACTCTGTCTGTCATCCATCTGCATTTCAGAATACCGGGCTCTTTCTCAGAAAGTAGAAGGAACAGAGACGAGTTTATAGAGCAGGCATTTTTCCAAATTCAAAGTAATCAGAGTTACTGAACACGAGGTTTACTGTAGAGGCACAGAGTTGGCGGATTTTTCTGGAAGGCAGCACGGTGCGGTGAAAAGAGAAACGCACTTGGATTAAGGGGTTCAGGTGTGGACGCCGGCTCTGTCGCTTGTGACAGTGAGCGACTCCCTCCCTGAGCAAGTGCCCACCCAGCCTGCAAAACTAAAATGGTACTTAGCATCATCTAGGTGCTCAGTGAAGGTGAGCGAGAGCTGAACTGGGGCCTAGTGGTGGGGGCGAGAGGTAGGGAGGAGGTGGTCTTTTGTTCCCCTGGGGACCATTTTGGGTCTTCAGGAATCAGCAGTTCAGGGAGTTCCTAGGAGCCTCCCCATCCTGGCCAGCGATAGCCAAACCGACAAGCGGAAGGGGAGACGCGTTCAAATCCGATATTGGACACCTCTCAAGGGAGCACTCCTGCTCTAGTGAGCAGGAGAAGCGTGGCTGGACACGTGTGGTGCTGGTGTGGCTACTTCTGGCATTCGTTTGGTTCATTCCGGGCCCATCAACCTACTTCCTGGCTCGGCTGGCCCCTTGGGGGACCACCCTCAGTGACGACCCACCTGCTCCAGATCTCCATCTTTCCACATTCTCTACTTACTCGGATGCTCTATTGCCTTATACGTGAAACCTTTGAATTTTCTCTAAATAGCCTATGTGTTCATGTCTGTGAAGGTCCTTCGTGATCTGGGACCAAGGGGGTACCCACCTGGAAGGGCTAATTTTTATCGTCCCCCTAATGGGTCTGCCCTGCCAGCTCCTCCACACTCTCCTCTGGGTCTTCAGAAACTTCCAGGAGTTCCCATGCAGCCATTCTCACCGCTCTAGTTCAAGAGCCCCCTGCCCCAACCTTTTCTTTCTCTGCTTTACTTAGGGAGGAATATTACGGGGCTAATATACGTACATCCAACCTCCAAACCACGTCTCAGATACTCCGTGACCACACAGCCTCTGGGGAAAGACTTCAGGTCTTTCTGCCCCACATGGCCACCAGCAGGAAGGACAACGGAAATGTGGAATTCAGGAGATGGCTCACCTTCTCCTGTCTGCTAACCTCTCTGTGCCTCACCTCCTCATATTCATCTTTTATTTAAAAATTCTTTAAAGTTTATTTATTTTGAGAGAGAGAGAGAGAGAGAGAGAGAGAGAGAGAGAGAATGGTCATCATGTGAGCCTGCAAGTGAGGGAGGGGCAGAGAGAAGCAGAGAAAGAATCCCAGGCAGGCTCTGCACCATCAGCTCGGAGCCCGACGCGGGGCTTGAACTCGCGAACTGGGAGACCACGACCTGAGCCGAGATCAAGAGTTGGATGCTTAACCAACTGCGCCACCCAGGCTCCCCATCGCTTCCTCGTCTTTGCAATGAGGATCACAGTCCTATCTTCCTCGGTGCTTCCTGGAAGGATCAAATGGCCTAAGTGCCTACAAAGCACTTAGCAAAGGGTCTAGTCCATAAGCTGTGGCTACCATGAGTGCCAATAAAAACAACTGGAAACGTAAGGATTTGAGGAAGAAGAATATAACTGATTTTGAATCTCTGTGCCCTCACTCA
Source organism: Acinonyx jubatus (assembly GCF_027475565.1). NCBI lineage: Eukaryota > Metazoa > Chordata > Mammalia > Carnivora > Felidae > Acinonyx > Acinonyx jubatus. The sequence goes on from NC_069391.1 coordinate 48,904,127, forward strand.
CTTGAATATTTGTGCACACCAACCTTGCTAAAGCTCTTCCCTCATCCTGACAACAGACATGACGATCCCTCGCTCCCAAGGCCGCTGGGATGTAAACTCTCTAGGCCTATGCCCAGCACAAAGTGTGCATCGTGGGTATCAGTCTCCCAGTTGCGTAGGCGAATTGCCTGCTGTTGCTGAATGTTGCAAAGTGTTGGGAGCTGCGGTTCGTGGGCTTTGCCTCCACTAGCACGTGGAACGGGAGGTACGCAGGGCGAGCAGGTGGGGGTTAAAGTCGAGGAATACTGTGTACTCGAACTGACAGTGACTCACGACACGTCTGCACAGATTGCCAAGAGTCCAGACCTTTGCCAAAGTGGGGAGATGCAGGAGCGGTGAGCAAAGTGCGTTCTGTCCCTGGGGGGATAAACACAGCACCGTCTGTGACCTCAGAAGGCTTGGGTGGGAGGGCCATTGAGGTCGGCTGTCCATCGTTTGGACTGGGCCCAGCCTCCCCAAGGAAGCGCCCAGGGAGCTACCCGCATCGTGTCTGAAAGCTGTCATTGGCCAGAGCCAGCAGCGTGTGGGACGCAGCATGGGACCCCAGGCAGCCACCTGGGTGGGGGTGAGGTGGGGTGGGGTGGGTGGCTGGGGGGAGGGGTGCTACCACCGCTTTTTCTGGGGTAAGTGGTTCCGCTTGCTGCAGAGGGAGATGTGCAAGGGACAAACCCACTCCCTGTAAGGCCCGGTGAGAGAACTTGCTGAACCCCCCTGGGTCTGTCCCTGCCTGGCCACTGTCCCGGGCGGGCAGGCTGTGGGATGGGTGTGACTGGGGGGAGGTGGGTGTTATTTCTGATACCCACTGGCTTGAAGAAAATGCACACAATGTTTGTAGAGTATATAGTGTAGGTGTATGTTGTAATATACATGTCTTTGTGGTTTTGTTTTTCATATGTGATCTAAAATTGGTGTTTAACAAGTAAAAGCTGGAATTTTGCAGATGTCTGAACAGAGTGGTTCAAATAGGATCTGAGGTTTGGGGTGAGGAAGAGCTCGGGTCTGAAGGGACGTGACATCCTGACATTGTACCCCGATGTCCTGTGGCCGTGCATGTGTGTTCCTGTCCCCAGTATGCACTCCTTGATGTTGGGGAGGAGGTCTTATGTTTCTTGCATCCTTTAGGTCTGAAACCTAATATCTGTCCAGCAAATGTTTATTGAATTAAACTGCAGCTCTTGTATGAGATTCTTTTTCAGTTAATACAGGGTTGGTTTTTTTTCTTTAAGAAAAATCAGTAAGTGATCTCGGATGTCTTTAATAGAACTTAAGGGACTATATTCAGGTTTTTCTCTTAAATGATGAAAACAACAGTTCTGTATGACCTGAAGATAGTATTGGCTTCTCAGGCCCCCCAAAACGGGGGCTTTGAGGGAAAAGTCTGAACTGGTTTCAGAGACGCATCAGAGCCCCGGGTTTTTCCCAGAGTGCAGAGCGGCAGCTCTGTCCAGGCTGGTCAGCTGCATGGAGCAACTTAAAATGCTTGGCATCGTGGGGCAAGGTGAAGTAACGACCCGTCCTTTCAAAGTAACTTTTTCTGGTATGACTGGTGTCTTTATGCCTTGTTCCAGTATGGCCAGGTGAAGACACGGAGGAACACAGAGAATGCCACGTGACCAACGAGGCAGAGACTGACATACGCACCTAAAGTCAAGGAACACTAAAGATTGCCAGCAAACTACCAGAAGCCAGAGAGGCTTCAACTTTGAATCCACCTACACCGTTTTTCTGGTTCTCTTCTGGTTTTTCTCTGTGCTCTCCTATATTTTCCACATTCACATGCTAGCCTTGCTCCTACTTGTTTACTCGAGGGCAGGTACTTTTCACTCTTCTCCCTACTTCTGATGGTGACTTCTCTATGCTACCTTTGCACTCTTCCCCTGTCCAGAGCCAGTGCATACGGTTGCACATGTGGCTCACTGCACAAGAACTCCTGGCCAGGGGAAAGTAGGGCTAGAATCCAGCCTATGTTCTGCTTGCCAGGCTATGTACTCTGGTGTAGGTCCACAGCCACAGTGGGGGAGGCTTTTAAAGAATTCTCATGAAGGGGTGCCTGGGCGGCTCAGTCGGTTTGGCGTCCAACTTTGGCTCAGGTCATGATCTCACCATTCATGAGTTCGAGCCCCGTGTCAGGCTCTGTACTGATAGCTTAGAGCCTGGAGGCTGCTTCAGATTCTGTGTCTCCCTCTCTCCGTGCCCCTCCCTCGTTCGTTCTCTCTCAAAAATAGATAAAATTAAATAAATAAATTCTCATTAAGATGCTGTATGGGCCAGTGCTGGCTGGGCTAGTTATTTTCCTGAAATTGGCTATCCTTCGACTTCTCCATGCCCTCTGGCCTCAAGGTCTCCAGTGGCTTCTGTGGACTCTGTCCCTTGCCCAGCAGAGCCCATCTCAGTCTCTGCGTCTGCCTTTACCCCAGAATGCCCTAGCAGTGCTCTCACTGGCCTTCTAGAGCTTTCCCAATGTATTCCATGGTAGCTCTTTCTATGGCAGCGCGTGGGCATCCCAGGGGCAGCCCTCAGTAGCACCAGAAATTATTGGTCCTCGCTCTTTCCTCTGAACCCATAGCAGATGCCGGCAGGAACCGTAGGCGGTGGCGTCCCCACAGCTCAGGATCCAAGAGACTCATTCCAGCCGCCAAAGCGCTAAGCTTTCCCTGTGATCACACATTTTTGCACCAGCCAGAGCTCGCACATGCCTCTACAGACCCGCGGCCAGAGGCATGTGGATATCAGTGACTGCTCGGAGAAGCTGGCCAAGGCCAGCCTGGCGAGGGAGGGCCCGGATTACGTGCACGAAGAGATCTAGAAACAACTGACAAGAAACTGTATGTCGGAAATCAGAACAGCTGTGGGCTCCTCACCGCGGCAGATGGGTATGCGGGGAATGCTATGCAGCTTTAATCACATTTAACACGCCTGTCAGAGAATTGGGTCCATCTCAGTATTAATTCGGGTTTCGCACATTGTTCGTTTGACAGAGTTCGGCCATACCGTGCATGCTGCACTCAGCGCGGCCAGAAAGAAGAGGGTTTCTGTGACCTGTTTTCAGCAGAGAGCAGCCAGTGCGGGTTCACACTGGGGCTGGGAGCAGGGTGAAGGGGGCACCACCATGAGCCCACCTTAGGGGGCAGAGCTCAGCTGAGGCTGCGGCCGTAGTGCCCAAGGAGGGGGGCCTCCCGGCCCTGACTTACGATCACTGTGCGGTGCCAGTGTGTGTGTGTGTGTGTGTGTTTAATTCTGAATCAGAAAAATTTATTTTTGAGAGAGGGGGAGGGGCAGAGAGAGAGGGAGACAGAAAATCCAAAGCAGGCCCTGAGCTGTGAGCCCAAAGCCCGACGTGAGGCTCGGACCCACAAGCCATGAGATCACGACCTGAGCCAAAGTCAGACACTCAACCAACTGAGCCACCCAGGCGCCCCCTAAATTCTGAAAATTCGAGTAGGAAACGATTTCAGCATTTCCATTCTGGGCCACGCCTGCACACGGTTTCTGGCCAGAAAGGCAACCCTGCCGGCCACAAGCCCCAGGGGTGGCCGTACAATGGAAGAGGAGGAGAGGTTTGGGAACAAGCAGACTGGACGTCGAGTCCTGCTGTTGCCTGCTTCATTTGTTCATCCATTGACCCACAAAGACCAATTCTGCCAGAGGTGCATTCTCTGCACTCTGTGTACATGAGAAAAACCAACTCTTCGAAGCAGGGTGGCTTGGGTGCCAACCAAACCTATTCCCAACTGACACAAACACACCCGGGGTCATTGTCTGAAGGATAAATGAAGTAAGTGCACGGAAAGCATATAGCACATCGCAGGCAAAGGGGCTCAAGACAGGACGGCCGGCAACAATAAAACTGTTTCCGCTTCCTCTCCAGGAAGAGGAGATTTCTGCTTCCCTGGGAAAAAGGTCCCCACTCGTGAACATGGCAGGCCGTCTTCTGCCCATCCCCCCAGCTCTGGCTTACAATCTGGGTCGTGCTGGCCTGCTGGTAATGAGTTACCTTAGGTACTCCTGGTACTCTAGAACATTTAAAAACTGCTAATGGAATGGAGTTTTGCTGTTTGGAATTGCAAAGGCAGAATTTAAAAGGCTGGTTCCCGTGGCCCCTGAGCAGCTCAGTTGGTTAAGCGTCCGACTTCGGCTCAGGTCATGATCTCACGGTTCCTGAGTTCGAGCCCCACGTCGGGCCCTGTGCTGACAGCTGGGAGCCAGGAGCCTGGAGCCTGCTTCGGATTCTGCGTCTCCTCCTTTCTCTGCCCCTCCCATGCTCAATAATAAATTGACATTTAATAATAATAAATAAACGTTTAAAAAAATGTACAAAGCTGGTTCTCCAAGAATACCACTAGAGACTTGAGGTCTCTAAAACTCCCTGTGAGGTATTAAAAACAGAAACCAAATGCCTGCAAGTATACACAGGCTGCCCTCAGGAAAAACAATCCTCGTTTCTATTTCCTGGGGCCCGAGACAGTGGAAGGATGAGAGAGAGGAGAGGCTGAGGAGCCCATCATGCTGGACTTTTCTCCTGGCCCTCAAAAGCCGGCCTGGGATATGGCACGCTCTTTTCCGTGGCTCTGTAGTGGTTATCCTTAGTTTCACAGCTTCTACAGAATTTTTTCAACACTTCAAAGGAAAAATTTTAGCTTCGGCTTTTAAAAGGTCTTCTTTTGCCATCTAGTTAGTATCCTGATGGGCATAGAGGCTGGATCCTCTGTCACTGTCTCTGATGCCGAGAATGCGTTTTCGACTTCTACCCGTAGACGGGGTCGAACTTTCACATCTCGGCAGACGTTTCCGAGGCCTTCATGTACCGGAAAGCACATTTTGAGATTATATAGATGAACAAGAGCTTCGTGTGAAGATCATGGCTGATTTCCACTTGTCAGGGAATCAAGTCGGTGGGCGTTCGGTTGCCGCTACTAGGTATGGAAAGTCAGAGGTCAGATGGAGGGGCACAAGGGTTACAAAATCTAATAGCTTGTGAATTGCCAGCAGAGCTCGGACACACCAGTTGCTCCCCTCAGGTCCCGCCTCAGGCTCTGATTAAGAAGCCAGGGTTGGGACTCAAGAAGCTGCCTATTTAGTATACACGTAGGCATTCTAATGCTGGTAATCGGAGACCATTCTTTGAGGAACACTGGTGTCCAGAAGGAGAAATACACATGATCGATAAGTAGATCCTCCAGACCAGTATTATTTGAAGAAATATAAATGGGATTTTTCAAGCCTATCCAATTGGCAAGAATTTTCCTAGGTGGTAACGCCCAGCACAGGCAAATACTCAACTCAGTAGGTGGCCCTTCTCTTCCTGCTAAGGGGAGTGGTACCTGTGACTGGTCTGTGACCAGGGAGAGGTGCGGTGGCGAAGAGGGGAGGGAGGTAGCTGGAGGCAGGGAGAAAAGGTGGGTGGAGGTCTGGGGGCACAAGGCGAGGTGGGGAGTGGAGATTTGGCCATGTGTATCAAAGAGCCTGAACAGCTTTCTAACCCTTGAGCCCAGGAGAGTACTTCAAGGAGGAATTTATCAGAAAGGAGTAATTATAAGCAAGCACAAAGTTGTAATGATACGGATGCACAGTTCCCTGTAGAATTATCTGTTTTATGAAAAATAAAAATAGTTCAAGTATCCACCATGAAAGGTTTTTGGTTAAAAAAAATTATGGTAGATTAGGGCACCTGGGTGGCTCAGTCGGTTGGGCATCCGACTTCGGCTTAGGTCATGATCTCACTGTTCATGGGTTTGAGCCCTGCGTAGGGCTCTGTGCTGACAGCTCAGAGCCTGGAGCCTGCTTCAGATTCTGTGTCTCCCTCTCTTTCTGCCCCTCCCCAGCTCACGCTCTGTCTCTCTCTCTGGCTCTCAAAAAATACATTAAAAATTTTTTTTAAATTATGGTAGATTAATAGATGAAATAATATGCAGATATATTTCATGGTGTTCAAGAATAGAGAAAGTCGTGAAGACATTGTCAAGTGATAGTAAGTGAAAAGTAAATATATTTTTAGAAAGATCATTTGTCCTCTAGGTTTTTTGAGATTTCTATGGCAAACAGGTCTTTAATTTTTATAGTTGGCAAGTTGTTAATTAGTGTTACTCTGAAGAAGAGGGGAAGATTACATTTGACATCTGTCAGGCCTGGATTCGCATTTCTGTCACCGATCGAGTGTGATTTGGGGCATCCGTCTCTGTGTTTCAGATTCCTCAACTGTAAAATCAAGTAAATGATAATGGTGTATGGGTTTGTCATGAGAATTACAAGAGATAGTTACATAAATGCAATTGACACGTAATATAGTATATAAATGTTGGATTTTATCCCCCCTTTCAAATTTGGAAATCAGAAAGTACTAACCTCTGGCCAAAGATCAAAAGAGTGCATTTCTTTTACACAAACTATGGAATTTCAAGTTGTTTCTTTTGGATACTTTTCTGGAAAAGGGTTCTTAGGGCATAGTAAATGCTGTTGGAAATGAGAACTGGAATTTGTCGTTGATATCCTAATTGGCTAACTACAGCCTCTCGTCCTATTGGTTTTCCCTTTTGTCAGCTGTAACAGTTTAGAATATTTAAGTAATTGTCCTTCTACAATTTTAACAAAAGAAAACTCTTAAGATCCGTGTTTAGAGGGGCGGTAAAGCTCAGACTATTTTCCATCTCCTTAAAATCCCACCAAGTCCCAATACTATTTACAATAGGCATTGACATGTAATACACTTAGGAATAAATCTAGTGAAAAATACACCAGACTTAACAAGGAAAACGACAAAACATTGAAAGAAATTTTATCAACTAGGTGAATGAAGGGATGTGCCATAGTCATGTTGTGGAAGGCTTAATGCTGTAGAGAGGTGAATTTCTTCCAGATGTCAGTAAATATACATATAGATTAAATTAGAATGCTTATGACAGCAGTATCTGTAATAGCCCCCAAATGACAACAGCCTAAATCTCCATCGTGAGTACAATGGATAGATCAGCTATGGTATATTCCCCAAATGGAATGCTATACACCAATGATAATGAGCAATCTACCACTATAAATGGTACATAAATGAATATAAATCTCATCAACTTTATGTGGCACAAAAAGAGAAACTCATGAAAGAACACATGTTGTAGGACTCCATTTATACAAAGTTCAAAAACAGGCAAAACTAATCTATGTAATTAGAAGTCTACATCCTGGTTTTCCTTGTGGGGGGAGCAATGATTGGGAGGGAGCATGAAGAAGGTTTCCCGGGTGCCGGTAACATTATTTTGTGGTCTGAAGCTGGTGAAATGGTTGTGTTTGGTTTGTGAAAAATCATCAAGTTCTATACCAATGAGCAAATATACAGATGTGCATATGTGACTATATTTGAGACTTCAATAAAAAGTATAAACTTAGTTTCCTTAAGTATGTTTCCACTACTAGGTATTTTCCCAAAGAAAATGAAAACGCTTTTTTGAAAAGATATGTGCATCCCTTTGTTTATTGCAGTATTATTTACAATAGCCAAGATATGGAAACAACCTAAGTACCCATCAATAGATGGATAAAGATTATATATATTACCTCTTTACTATATATATATATATTCATACATATACAAATATTATGCATCCTTAGAGGAAGTGATCATGCCATTTGTGACAACATGGATGGACCTACAGCATATTATGCCAAGTGAAGTCAAATTGAGAAAGACAAATACCATATGTAGAATCTAAAAAAACAAACCAACCAAACAAAAACACCAACAGACTCAGACCTGTAGATACAAAGAACAAATTGATGGTTGACATAGAGAAGGAGTGTAGGGATGAGCAAAATGAGTGAAGGAGAGCGAGAGATCCAGGCTTCCAGTTGTGGAATGAGTAAGTTACAGGAATAAGAGGCACAGCTTAGGGACTATAGTCAATCATATTGTCCTAGTGTTGTATGGTGACAGGTGGTAGATACCTTGTGGTGAGCACAGTAAAAGGCATAAACTTGACAAATCATGTTACATCCATTTCAGATGTACAACAGTGATCCAGGTGTAGGACATGTGATTCGACAGCTAAACTCAAAAAAAAAAAAATGAAAGACACAGTCTCTCATTAAAGTTATGTTTATTGAAAACTTCATGTTTGGCTGTATTGCAATCTTGGGTGGCAAAGCTCCACCGTCCTTTTGAGAGAGGAAATGAGCAGTGATTACAGTGTTGAGGTTTCCACAATGGAAAGGCAGAGTAAGAAAGTACTTCAAAAGCTTTGTTTAGGGCCAATACAGTTAGGAGAAGAGAGACAGCAAAGTAAGATTTATTGACCAGCTATTACGAGTATTTTTTTTTTTATTTCACAATGTTATTCAAATTCTAGTTAATGTATATGGCAAAATTGGTTTCAGGTGTAGAATTTAGGGATTCATCTCTGACCTGTAACACCCAGTGCTCATCCCAACAAGGGCCCTCCTTAATGTCCATCACCCACTTGGTCCATCCCCTCTCCAACTCCCTCCATCAACCCACAGTTTGTTTTCTATAGTTAAGAGTCTCTCATGGTCTTATGGTTTGCTTCCCTCTCTTTTCCCTTTCCCTAGGTTCATCTGCTTTGTTTCCTAAATTCCAAATATGAGTGAAGCAATATGGTATTTGTCTTTCTCTGACTGACTTATTTTGCTTAACAGAATACCCTCTAGCTCCGTCCGCATCATTGCAAGTGACAAGGTTTCATTCTTTTTTGATGGCCAAGTAATATTCCAGTGTGTGTGTGTATATACACCACATTTTTAAAAAATTTTTATTTAAGACAGAGAGAGAGAAAATTGGGGAGAGGGCAGAGAGAGAGCAAGAATCTTAAGCAGGCCCCATGCTCGTCATGGAGCCTGACATAGGGCTTGATCCCATGACCCTGGATCGTCACCTGAGCTGGAATCAAGAGATGCTCAACCAACTGAGCCACCCAGGGGCCCCTCCCACCACATCTTTATCCATTCATCAGTTGATGGACATTTGGGCTCTTTCCGTAGTTTGGCTATTATTGATAATGCTGCTATAAACATTGGGGTACATGTGCCCCTTTGAGCCAGTATTTTTGTATCCTTTGAGTAAATACCTAGTAGTGAAATTGCTGGGTGTAGGGTAGTTCTATTAACTTTTTGAGGAACCTCCATACTGTTTCCCATGTGGTGAATTTTAGCCATTCTGACAGGTGTGAGTTGTATCTCATCATGGTTTGGATTTGTATCTCCTTGATGGTGAGTGATGCTGAGCATCTTTGCATGCGTCTGTTAGCCATCTGGTGTCTTTGGAAAAATGTCTTCATGTCTTCTGCCCATTTCTTAACTGGGTTATTTGTTTTTTGGGTGTTGAATTTGATAAGTTCCTTATAGACTTTGGATACTAACCCTTTATCAGAAATGTCATTTGCGAACATCTTCTCCCATTCCATAGGTTTTTAGTTTTTTGTTTTGTTGATTGTTTCCTTCATTGTGCAGAGGCTTCTTATCTTGATGAGATCCCAATAGTTCATTTTTGCTTTTGTTTCTGAACATCTGTTAGGTGTTAATTCATAACTATTCATGTTCTTTTTTTCCCCCCCTGATACCTTAATTCATGACATAATGGGACAAGATTATTATTTTTCCTCTTTTATATATTAGAAAACAGAGACTGAGTAAATTAACTTGGTCAAGACCAGACAGATGAGAAGAGGGGACTGTTTCTTGTGGCTTAATTACCACAAACTAGGTGGCTTAACACAATGAAGATTTATTCTCTTAGAGTCCTAGAGGCTGGAAGTCCAAAATCAGGGTGTTGGTAGGGCTACATTCCCTCCAAAGGCTCTAGGGAAGAAGATTCCATTCATCGCCTCTTCTGGTTTCTAGTAGCTTTACACTTTCCTTGGCTTTTGATTGCAGAGCCCTAATCTTTGTCTCTATCATCAAATGGCTGTCTCGTCAGTGCTGTGTCTTCTCCTGGGTCTCCTCTCAGGACACTTGTCATTGAATTTAGGGCCCAACTGGATATTGCAGGATGATCTTTGAATCCTTAGTTATATCTGCAAAGACAATTTTTTTCCAAATAAGGTTACTTCACAGGGTTCTGGGGTTTAGGATGTGGGTATAGCTTTTGGACGGGACACCATCAACCCACTATCGGGGCTGAAGTTTATAAATGGAAAAGAAAAAAAAAAGGAAACCGAAACCATAAATCTAAGATCTGATATAGCTTCGGTACTAGAGAGGTTCTTTCTTTGTTAACAGTGGTCACAGCTAGTTCTTGTATAGTTGTCAGGGCAACTTCCAAAGTGCCCCAAAGTGTCTCCTTGGATATGCCAGAGTTTAAGGAAGAGACAAAATGCCTTGAAAAGTTGCCATCCATTTCTGTTGCTGCTTGTAGAGGATGCTCTTGGTGCCTGGCCCAGACCTCCCTCACCAGTCTGCTGTACCCTGTGGTCCAGTACTTTGTTACCTGATAACAGCTCACAGCCACTATCTTCTTCAGAAAATTGCCTTTGGCCAGGTGGGAGCTCTCTCCATGTGCCAGTTATACGCTCCCCATATCCCAGAGCCCAATGACTGACAAGGGGTACAAGGTGGCCCTTAGCCTAAAAATGGGATCACTTTGGTGTTGTCATTTGTGTTAAGCCACATCCTTGCTTAACTTTCTTTGCCCTGCTCTGCCCTTCTGGCTTCCTTTCTCCTGAGCACACTCCTTTAATAAATCACTTTTTCAAGGCCCCCCCTCTCTCAGACTTGGCTTCTTGAGAATTCTAAGACAATGCCATTGCCGTTGGCAATAGCCCACCTTTCCTGACAGGCTCTGCTGTTTGGAACTTCTTATATGTTTGGTAGGTGCACACACCTGTGAAGATTTGAAGGCTGGGACCATTTAGTAAGCTGAATCCTGAAGTCTTGACTGTAAATGGTTTTATTGACAACTTTTATTTTATTTATTTTTTTAGGTTTGTTATTTTGAGAGAGAGAGAGAGAGAGAGCGCGCGCACGTGCAAATGGGAAGGGGCAGAGAGGGAGAGAGAGAGTATCCCAAGCAGGTTCTGCACCGTCAGCATGGAGCCCAATGTGGGGCTTGAACTCACAAGCCGTGAGATCATGACCTGGGCCGAAGTCTGACACTTAACTGACTAAGCCACCCAGGCACCCCTTATTGACAAATTTTATAAATACCTAGCTTGGAAGGTCAATATCATTAATGTCAGCAAGAGTGAGTCCCTAAGGCCTGGAGACCCGCTTATGACCAGCCACACCAACCACCACAGGAGCTGTTTTTTAAGTAGGCTTCATGCCCAGCACAGATCACAATATGGACCTTGAACTCACAACCCTGAGATCAAGACCTGAGCTGAGATCAAGAGCCAGACACTTAACCAACTGAGCCACCCAGGGGCCCTGGAACATCTTGGTTTTGTCTATGTGCACGGGTGTGTGGGGGGGTGGGGTGGGGAGGGAATGAGATAGTTCATTAATCCAAGCAAAGATTTTTCTGTCCTTTAAAGTGTGATCTTATCTTCTTAATTATACTTTGCTGAAGACAGTAAGAATATAGAACTCCTTGCCATTTAATTCTATTAGCCAAGCAAGCTATTAGTCTGGCAGGAAGACTGTCTAAACATCTTGGTTAGAAATGGATCAATGAGTTGCTGATGGGCCTACAAAATCATCAGCATTAGCTCTTTTAAAGATAGCCTTCCTTTTAAATGCACAACATACACAGTATTTTAAAGACATCTCACTGCAGACACATCTCAATCAACATTATCCTTACAGTAAGACAACATGGACTGTCAACTTGGCCTGAATATAGCAGCATTAGAATAAGTTTTTGAGGATCCAAAATCAGAGCTGGCAAGTGAGTTGTGGGGGGGGGGGGGGGGGCGGGGAGGGTTAGTTAATAAGGACAATGTATGGTGCTCCCTTAGGTATGGTTTTCTTGGTGGTGGTATAGAGTCCAGACTGGCTGAGCAGGGTGGGGGTCGGGGGGAATACTTTTATGGCTTGAACATCCTGAAGCAGAAGTCACTGTGTATCTACCCATTTTCATTCACCGCAGAACCACTGGGCTCAGTGTGAGAGGTCTCTGGGAATTTGAGCAGAAGTCTGTCAGGAGTACTGTGAATACTCCCAGCTTCTTTGCTTTACTCTGCAGACCTGCCCTCTCACCACTTGTTTGCCATAAACCTCGTCTAGGGGGACTTTTAGCTTCAGATCCCTCTGTCGAGAACCTCTCTCCATTGGTGTTTCTTAGTTCCGATTCCAGAAGGGGAATTTGATTAGCCATCCTCTGCTGTCTATGCCAGGCTATGTGATCATAGCTCCCTGGCCAGCCTGCAGAGTTGTTGTGTGGGATCAGGAGTCCACCCCTGATACTATCATCCAGGGGCGAGGGTGGAGGGAGAAAGTCATGTGACCTAAAGCATAGCTGCATGAGGGGCTGCCTCCTCCTTGCGGATGGTGGCTGGGGCAGGGACAGCGACCGATAGGTCCAGTGTCAAGTTTTTGTTGCTGTGAGCAAATATGGCCTCAACCTCCCTGAACAGTCTTGTCCCCTCACCGTTGTGGCCTTATTAGAAGACTTGCTACTTGAGAGCAGGATGGGGTCTTGTTCAGCTATACAGCTCCCAGGATACTGGGGCAGGGTCTGAAATGCTACCTGGTCCTCAGCTCATATTTGTGGGATTAGGATGAAAACTGGGGAGCCTGAACCAGACTTACCCACAGTAAGGAACAGATCAGACCAGAAGACTACCACAGCCAATTCTCTCTGGAGGACATTAGCAATAGTCTTAGGAATCTCCTTCTATCTGTTAGAAGCTCTCAATGTCTGCTATACAGCTGACTCCCTTTTAGAAGTTCTCAGAAGGCCGTGGTTTTCTAGGCTCCGTCCCAGTGCTTCTCTCAAATTACTAGCTTGTTTTTGAGACTTTTGGGCTCTGAATCATTCAAGCTGGCCCAAGGTGTGTAGTTGGCATTGTGGATGGGAGAATTTTGTGTAGGACTGTGGTATGCATTGCAGGATATTTAGTTTTCCTGACTGCATCCACTAAATGCAAAAGCAGCCTCAAGTCATTGTGAAAAAAGAAACATGCCCTATGGTTCCACACTCCCCGCTCCAAATAGCCTCTGAAGTTGATAGGTTTTCCTCTTTGCTTTGGCCATTAGGAAGCTCAGGGAGATAGACGGCAAGTGCCCTCAAGAACAACAACAAAGGATCTCATAATAGGCGAGTTTTGTATTATCCTTGCAAAAAGGGATTTTCTTCTTTCCCTATTTTCTTTTCAGTTGAATTTCCTCATCACTTTTTGTTTTTACATAGTGTGTGCATTTTCGTAAGCCTCTTCAAAAAAACTTTTTTTAAACAAGATGGAATCCAAGTAAATAAAATAGTATAAAATTATTTGGCGCTTTTGATGCTTTTCTTTTATGTGTGACATTTGCACCAGTCTCTTGCTTGAGCTTTTCTTTCCTAAGATGCTTTGGGAATAAAAGCACTTGTAGAAACACATCGAATGTCATTTGTCTGTTGCATCTCGTAGCACTGTGAGAGAGGCCTTCTGTGTGCCGATAATCTCAGTCAGTTGTAAAGCTACTCTTCAAAGATGATCTGTTGGGTATAAGCAGGAGAAATAAAAAAGGAAATCCCATAAAAGAAACAGCAGCATCTATCTGGTAAAACCCACTAGCCCAGGAGGGGGAAGAATAAAAGACACACAGTCTAACTGTAGAAACTGCAGGAGAGCATATTCTGGGTAGGATGTTAACTCCCTAGACATCTGTTGGTGACATCTACAGTCAGACATGCATCATGGGAGAGATCTGTAAATTACATGGGGGACAGTTTAATGACCTACAAAACAGCACATCCACCCAGCACAGATAGCATCTTCAAAAGAAAGAAAGAAGCAAGAAAGCAAGAAAATTAATTTAGGTGGGAGAAGAGAGGGTGGCGAGGTGGATGAGTGGCCAAAAGGGCTTACACGAAGAACCCCCTTGGGAATAATAACCTTGAAGGCAAGAGTGGGCCAAGTGAAGAGGGTAGTGCTGCTCCGGGCATTTCAGGGAGGGTCAAGCAGGAGACAGGAGGAGGCTAGCACAACCTAGGGGAACAGAGGAGGAAACAGGCCTTTCAAAAAGGAAGAAAGTACAAAAGCAAACTGGATTTTGAACAACAGAAGCAAGTTCTATCTCCGATTTCATTTAAAAAGGATAAGCAGGAGTAGTAACAATCCTCGATGGTCAACACTCAATGCTTTCTTAAAAATAGCCTCAGACATCAGCTTTCAAGCTTTTATTGTATTGAAACCATTTTCCAAATGAAGTTGATGCAGAGCTCTGATAGAATGTCATCTCCATGAGACCAGGGACTTTTGTCCTGCTGTTCAATCTTGTATCCCCAGGGTCTGTCACCTAGTGGGCACTCAATGAGCATTTGTGAAATGGATGAGTGAATGAATGAGTATGTAGTTGGGCTGAGAAGGATCATTACCTTTCCAACAGATACCAGAGTTCCTTAGGGAAAAGACCTGATCTTCGTGAAATACCTTGATAGGTCGCTTGAGGAAGAAGGCAACGAAGGGACAATTCAAGGCTTTGTAGAAGTAATAAACTTCAGTTCATGGCGGGAAGATGGGTAGCACTGAGAGGGGAGGGAGAAAGATGGAGAGGCCAAGGGCTTGCTATTAACAGTCATGACTAATACTCTTGAATTACAGGCTGTGCAACACTATGTGGATACTTCTTACTATTATCCCCGGTTCTCCAGTAAAACTGTAGTCCAGAAATTTCCCTTTATGCACGAGAATGGGAAGCATACCAAGAGGAAAGGGCTTGCATTCTTTGTTTGGGTCAACAGCAAGAAGATTAAGACACAACAATAAAGAGCTGTATGGCCCAGATTGGCAAATGCAGCAAAATCAAAGGCGGCGATAGAAGGGACTAGAAAAAGGCCTCTAAGTAGTTGGGAGAAATTTTTTTAAGTTTATTTTGAGAGAGACAGATGGCGCAAGTGGTGAAGGGCAGAGAGAGAATCCCAAGCTGGCTCCACACTGCCAGTGCAGAGCCCCATGTGGGGCTCAAATCCACAAAGAAGCTGTGAGATCATGACCCGAGTCAAAACCAAGAGTCGGACACTCAACTGACTAAGCCACCCAGGTGCCCCAGTCAGTGAAGAAATCTTGAGGGGAGCTTGTGTTTCCTGCTCATGGGAGGATGGGTGTTGGGGCTGACCTTGTATGGGTGTTAAAGGACAGGCAGATATCAGGAAGACACAGGAAGCAGCAGAACTGCTGGGGATGAGAAGGGCAGAATTCTGCTCCCTCCACCTGTCCCTCCTCTAACTCTCCCCCACCTCCCTTTGAAACTTTCAAGAGCTGAGGCAAAGAAAACAGGAGGCTCTAGACGGTTCAAAAGTCTGAGAGGGAGAGGAGCTGAGGAATGGAGCACAGAGGTAGGACCCAGGACCATGATGCAGTGGGGATATTCCTGAGACCTATCCTCAATTCTCCAAATCAAGGATGTGTTTCCTTATCTATACAACCGGGATAACACATCTACCCTCCAGGGTGGTTGAAAGGGTCTTACATGTTTGTATGAAGGAAGGGATGCAAAACTGTTGAGACCTAGGGGAGGTCTAAACTGCTCCCTGGCTAAGACTCCTTCCTCCACCCCAGCCTGGATCTGTGGAGCCTTGGAATTCATGCTTCAGGCAAAGTAACAAAGGCCTCTCCTCCCCTCCCCTCCTGGTCCACTGGGGTCACTTGCAAACCGTCAAAGCAGCAAATTTCAAATCCTTAGCTACAAAACTGTACCTAAAACAACCACGGGCAGAAAAGTCCTTAACTGCAAAGGGTCCACACTTGTCAGCAAGCTCTTGGAGATGATGTCCCAGAATGGCACTCTTGTAAGGGGCCTCTTTTCTCTTTCTCCCCCAACATGGTACCTATTTCCGGTCAGAGGCGGTCTGCAGTAGTGAAGGGCAGACTATTTTAAGTAAGTATCTTCGGATGAGCCCTGGAAGAATGCCAGAATCCTTTCCGCATGAGAAGGGATCCTGAAGAGATGGGACAGGAGGCTGTTGTAAAGGGAGAAGTCTGTGGGGCCACCACCTCCTACCCTGAGGCAGCCCTCCCTCCTCTCTCCCCTGGTTCCTCCTCTGTGTTCAGTCAGCATTCAAGTGTGGCCTCCGCATGCTTTGTTCACAGTCTCACCTGAGTGTGACAGGGAGCCAATCCCTAAGCCCCAGTCTCCCATATCAGAGTTAATCTTCTCAAACAAATGCTTGCACCTCAGGCCGGTGACCCCCATTCCCTCTGTCTGGCATAGAGCAGAATAGCATAGACCCTGGCTGCTTAGGGGATGGTGGAAATGCTCCTGGGGGAGAAAAAGAAGAGCGGGACCAGGCACACCCAGTGGGATGGGGAGCTTAGGAATAATTGAGGAGAGGGTTGGGTGCTCTACTCCCATTTCTTGGCACCCAGAAGGAAGGACCAAGAAGAAACTCTGGGTCATTCACTCAGTCGCCCACTCATTTGTTAAGTCCACTGCAGGTATTAGACACACAAAATCCAGAGAAATCCTATAGCGCCTAAGGAGCTCCCAGTTCAAAGGCAGAGGTTCTCCCATCGCTGGAACACTGTCCTGCGAAGTGCCAAGTGCAATTCATTCACTCATCCATCACCTACCATGCAGCAGACACTGTTCCAGGCTCTGGGAAGGTGCATAGAAAGGTTGTTCCAGGAGCCCCTGGGAGCGTGGGGCATCGAACTCCCCACCTCAGAGTGTCTCCCTGACTGCTTACTCCCGGTCCCTTTATTTGGCAGTGTGGTTTTCCTCTCCACGGAGAAACTCTGGGAAAATACAGCTGGGGGGATGGGGGAGGCCTGGAAGGGAACCTGCCTGTGCAGTGGACTAAGAGAGCTCACCACTCCGGCCACACGGACCCTGGAGGGGAGTTCCCAACAGGATACGGACAAGCAGGTGCCACGTTCTTATTCCAAGCTTCACGCGAGACCCGGGCAAGTTTGCCGTGCGTGTGGGAGGCGGTCATGAGGGTGAAAACTATAACCGCAACATCTTAAGAATAGATTTACGGTTAAAAGAGGGCATTTAATTTCCCTTTTAAAAATACTATAGGTTGTATTTTCCAAACTGGGTCTGAAGAACACTCCTATCTTCAGCTTTTTTTTTTTTTAAGGGGTTCTAGGTTTTATCTTTGATCTGTCCATTAAACCAAATCAAGCTACCTTTCTTTTCAGAACTGCTCAGGGCCTTGGCTACTGACCTAGCAGGCTGTGAATTTTGAGGAATTCAGAGATTCTCAAACTTGCTTGTGTAGGACCCATTGAAGTTGGTGAAACTCTCATGATCAAAAGGATCTAGATTGTGGGGCACCTGGAGGGCTGAGTCAGTTGAATGACCAACTCTTGATTTCGACTCAGGTCATGATCCCAGGGTTGTGGGATTGAGCCCTGCGTTGGACTCTGCACGGAGCATGGAGCCTGCTCAAGCTTTTCTCTCCCCCCTGATCCTCCCCCACTTGTATTGGCTCTCAAAACAAAACAAAAAAAGAGATCAAAAACTTAAAAAAAAAAATGTATCAGTTGTGAAATGTAGCTCTGATGTCTCAGGAAGTTTGGGGTTCCATAGTTATAATGAAATGGCACGTGTCTCCTGAATTTTCCTGGAAAGAATTGTGAATAAGGTGCTTAGCAGAGGTGCAGAACAAGACAACCTGGGCCTTTAGGGTACCTAGAAAGGCAGTTACCTAAGGGCAGGGACCGGGTGACTTTTCTTCATCTGTCTTTTGTAGTTGGCAATAATCTAAGACAATTGATTTCCTGCCTTTGCCCAGAATCCACATGTGGATGACTGTCTGTTCAACCCTCTGCCAGAAGCCATGTCTGACCTTCCTGCTCTGATCCTTACGTGGCTGAAGAAGGCCACATAAGTGGCACAGCCATTTATGTGGATCTCCTGTTGGAGCCTGCTGCCAGAGCAGGGACATGCCCCAGGATAGTTGCAAGATGCTGCTTCTCTGGCCTGGAAGTAACCCTGGTGTGGTGAGAGCTCTGTGCTGATGGGGTCAAGGATGGGGTTCTGGGCCGAGTCCTAGACCTCCTTGTTCACTGCTGGAATGGCAAAGAAGTGACACATTCCCATCATGAAGATGCTCTAACAATGGTGACTCCATCTGCCATCTTGATTTATAGGTTTTACATAGGGAATTTTACATTTTAGAACGGACATGCCCTGGGAAGCCACGGATACCGGCCTGTTTCACGGGAGTGACAGTTTATGGAGTTTGAGTGACTCGCTAACCTCTCTAAGCCTTGGTTTTCTATGAAGTGAAATTTCAAAATGGAACTTTTCCTAACATATGAACATGTAACTGAGCACTTAGGTTTTGTCACAGGTTATCTTCTACATCATCTCATTTCATCTTTGCAATGACCATCTGATATAGTTCTTATCGATTGCTTCCATCTTTTGGAGAAGGAATGCAGAGAAGGAGATTGCCTCTTGCCTGAGTTTCTACAGTGGTCATATAGTAAGTGGCAGATACAGGGTTTGAGGTCAGTTGTGTCTCACACTTTTGCTCAAGCTTGCTCCTTCCGCGGGTCCACAAAGAAAAGAGGTGTTTTAAAAGTTGACTTGGGGTCTTCTGAAGGAAAATCTCTGAGGAGAGAGAGGTTTATGCTGTAGTAGGTGAACCAGAGTTGAAAGCCTCGACGTATCATTTTGCTGGTCCTGCCCACTGTGGAGGAGTAACTCAATTATCTGAGAAATAATAGCTGATGATTATTGATTATCCAGGGCTTAGGCTTTGTTCAAAGCCCTTTCAGTGAGTAGGAACATTTAATTTTCTCAGCGACTCTAGAGTAGATATCCTTATCCTAATTTTATAGGTATGGAAACTGAGGCTGGGTGGTTTAAGGAATTTGCCCCAGTCAGTTGCTCAGCTTATCTCAGGGCAGAATCTGAATGGAGGCATTGTTACTTCAGGGTCCTGCTCTCAACTGCCTTTGTTATACCTCTGTTTCTCCTGGTCTCTTGCATTATTTATTGAGCCCTGACAATTTGCCTTGTGTTGTTGGAGATGGGGGCCTGCAGGGCTGACAGTGATAGAAGGAAGATTGGCAGAAGGAAGTGGTATCTGGGTCTCTCTTGTCAAAAGCTCGTCATTCCAGATACCTGACCAGGCCAGAGATGCAGAGAGAGAAAGAGACCATTAAGAGCCTGGGACAAGAAAGGAGGAGATCTGTACCGCTCAGCCAGATTTGAAGTTTACGGAGAGCCTTCCTTGTGCAGCCTCTCAAAGGAGGACATCCAGAAGGGCACGAGGGGAGAAGAGGAGCAGGTTTACTCCCTACGTCAGTGCAAGTGTTCAGGCTTGGCTCTGTCCTAACATCACCAAGGAGCACTGCAAAAGTCCCCATAAGGGGACACCTATCATAGGGCAAAACCAGTGCTGGGCTATGCACTGCTCTAGAGGGCACCTTTCATATAGAAATGTAGGGCATGGCGATTCAAGGGCTGCAATGCACATGCAGCCCATTGTGAAGGATGCTCTGGAGTTTTCCAAGTGTTCTAGTTTCTCGCTAGAAAGCATGGGACCTGAACTGTGTAGAATCTGTCCCCCCAGTTTACCCCCAACCCAGGTCTTAATCTTACTTGCTAGTAGGTCCCCAGGTTAATGTCAGAACAAATCAGTAGTGAAGGAAGGAAAAATACAATACATGTGATTTCTAGAATTCTTTGTGAGCTGGACAATGGGTTGCATCTCGGGTTACGGAGAAGATCCAGTATTACCAGAGGTGCAAACTCCAGTTGAATGGGGGCAATCCGTGAAAGTACTCCACCCATTTGCTCAACCCTTAGTTATTCACTCAGTGAACATTTTGACATCTTCTAAGGGTTGGTGTGTTAGGCACTGGAGAGGACGATAAAGAGGTTGTAGTTTATGTTCTCAATAACAGAAGAAAAAGTGGAAACCAATTCTGTTGAGTAGAACGAGACCCGCAACAGTAGACAAACGTACAAACTCCAGTGTGGACACCAAGGAGGGGGAGAGGAGGGTAGGGAGTAGAAGGAAGGTGGGTGAGAACATTCTAGCAGAGGGAGTCCATTAAGGGGAGCCCAAGTGAAGTATCCATATGGTGGATTCTAAACAAATCTACCTTGGTGGTTTCCATTGTATACAGGCTGATGCCCAAATATGAAATAAGAATGCCTATGGTAGGGCTTTGTAAATGGGAAAACAGCTACTTTTCTAGTTTTAAGTGTTAGATGACTATTTCTGGGCTGTGCAGAGATAAAGGTCCCTTTCTGGTAGACAGCAGAGTTACAAGCGGCTCAGGGTTGGTGGTCAGCAAAGGTGTCAGGAATCCTCAAAGATCTCAATTGACAAATTCCTGAAAAGTTAGTCGTGACCCAACAATGACCACTTTCCTTTATTAAACAACGTGCTAAATGCTTTACGTAGGTTATCTCTGGCCCTCACACAAAGCCAAGGAGGCTTTCTTCACAGAGGAGGAAATGGAGGCTGCTGGAAATAACTGATTTGCTGGAGTTGCACAGGTAGGAAGAGCCAAAACCAAAACTCAGACTATGGGGGTCTGACCCCAGTGGGACCCATGTCCCCCTGAGAGGGTCAGTTTTACTTCCCTACAGGTAAAATTCTGAGTAAGCAGGGAACAAGTTTGGTCAGAGAACAATGGTGCTACAGGGTTATTGGTCCTTTTTCTATCGGTTCAGAGGCAATGTAATATGAACAGTGCTGTCTTTTGTTTATGGGGTGATTAAAATGCTTTGTTATTTTCCCTATTTTCCAAAATGGCTAGCGTTTACTCTACCAATAGAGAGTAGTAAACTTCACATGAAAAAGAAAACACCCCTATGATAGGGTATTTTTTTTTAATGTTTATTTTTGAGAGACAGAGCATGTGAGCAAGCAGGGGAGGAACAGAGACAGAAGGGGACAGAGGATCCAAAGCAGGCTCTGTGTTGTCAGCAGAGAGCCAGATGTGGGGTTCACACCCACAAACTGAACCGTGAGATCATGACCTGAGCTGAAGCTGGGTAATTAACCGACAGCCATTCAGGCACCCCAACTTATAAGATGAAGGTCAGAATTAAAATACTTTAAGTTTCTGAAAATGAAACTGAGAATGGATATTTAATTGCATTTTGCTACCAAGAGGCCAAAGATCTCTAGTGTAATAAAAAGGTGTCCCTCCCTCTGCCCCAACCTTAAAAAGTTATCAATTTCCCCTTTAATGCTCTCCATGAGAAAGCGATCTTTTGAATGGGGACTCTGGGATTTTGTAATTACTAAGATGACAAAGTTCCAGTTACTGTTTCTGGTGACATCCCAGACAGTAGGTATAGGATTCATTCATCTTTTGGGGAGCTCTCAGGGGTTTTCTCTAACACTCACTCACTACCCACCTTGGGGGAGGGGGCATTGTGGAGGTATTAAAAGCAAAGTTTTATTTTTTATTTATTTTTTAAGGAACAGCTGTTCTTTTTTGGTTTTTATTTATTTTTAAGAGAAAGAGAGCCCAAGTGAGAGAGGAACAGAGGACCGAAAGTGGATTCTGTACTGACAGTAGAGAGCCCGACGTGGGGCTCGAACCCACAAACCATGAGATCATGATCTGAGCGTAAGTCAGATGCTTAACTGACTCAGCCACCCAGGTGCCCCTAAAAGCAAAATTTCATTAAAAAAAAGTTAAAGGTATCTTCATCCTTCCAAGGTAGTGGTATCCTTAGGATTTTCTCTGGGGCTTCGGTAGTCAACATATTTCTAGTAAGTATCCATATGCATTGGTTTTCTAATGCTGCTATAACAAATTATCACAAAGTTATTGACTTAAAGTAACACAAGTCTATGATTTTACAGTTTGGGAGGTCAGAAATCTAGGATGGGGTCTTCCTGGGCTGACATCACGGTGTCCATATGGCTGTGATTCTTTCTAGAGATTCTAAGAGAAAATCTATTCTTAACTTCCCCAGTTCAAGGCCATGCACATTCCTTGGCTCATATCCGCTGCCCTCTGTCTTTGAGGCCAGCAACATTGTATCTCTCCAACCATTCTTCCATGGTCACACCTCCCTCTGACTCTTCTTGTCCTTTCTAGGGCACTTGTGATTATATTGGGACCACCCAGATGATCTGGGGGTGATTGTGCCATCTCAACGCCCTTAGTCATATCTGCAAAGTCCCTTTTGCCATGTAAGGTAACATTCACAAGTTCTTGGGATTAAGACACGAATGACTTTGGGGAACCATTATCGTGCCTACCACGTTCTGTGTGTGGGGGGGGCACGCAGGTGAGGAAATTGGGAAGACAGAAATAATGCAAAAGAGGGACAGAAACCATTGACTTATTCTCAGCACTCAGCTTGCCTTACAAGGTGGTTCTTGAGAATCTTTCTGATGGGCCCCATCTTAATTATTCATACCCAGATTCTAGGAGCTGAGGGCCCCTGCCAGGGTCATAACAGATGCTTTGTCTGTGGTGATATAGATCCAATGGGTACACCCATTTTAGGAAAAGAGGCCAAGGGAAAGGGAACCATCATTCCTTAAGGGCTTGCTCTGTGCCAGGTTATTTTAATGTATTATTTTATTCAATTATCATGACAAACTGATGAATTGGGCACTTTTGCCCTCCTTTTACAGACAAGGAAAAGAAAGTCAAAGACGCAAAGTAAACTGGACAAGTTAAAAACAACAAGTGGCAGAGCTGGGGTTCAAACTCCACTCAGCCTGTTTTAAAATCAGCTTTCTTTCCCTGTTTATATACATGCTGGTTCCCAGAGGCCAAAGGCACACTGCTAGTTTAAGGAGGGAGCTTAATTCTGACACCGTAGCTTCTCTGGCTTGGATGTAGTAACGCATCTCACATGATTAGACGGCTTTGGACCGCTGATGCAGAAGCACACAGGCTCCGGGCGCCTGGGTGGCTCAGTCGGTTGAGTGTCGGACTTCAGCTCAGGTCATGATCTCACAGTTCGTGGGTTTGAGCCCCGTGCCGGGCTCACTATCAGCCCGTCAGTGCAGAGCCGTCTTTGGATCCTCTGTTCACCTCTTGCTCTGTCCCTTCCCCGTTTGCACGTTCTCGCTCAAAAATAAACATTAAAAAAATAAAGTATGCCGGGCTCTTCAACTTGGCTAACAACTGTAAAGAGGTAGATTTGCATCTCAGGAGCTTAAAATTTCTAAAAGGTTATAGGAGTGTTTCTTCTATTTTTGGAGTCTGTTTATAAATCTCTAAGCTTTAAACAAAAATGTTTAACCATACGGTGTATTTGTTACTAACTGCAGTTAGGATCCAATCAGTCTGGTCGGGTACAGGACAGACCAAAAGACACGGGAGAGTTTCTAGGTTTTGGGTAGAAGCTCAAACAATATGCCTCAGAAGACCTGCAACCAGTTTTAAAACCAGGTTGATAGAGCTTCTAATTTATACTTGCTCGAAGTGCTGAATCCTCTGGTAATCTAAGATGATTAGGCTTTTGGTGACCAAATGCAAATAGAAGTATCTTTTTATTACGCAAAGAGAATAAGAATATTGACTGTACACACTCCTGCACCTTAGGGAAGTTGTGTGTGTGTGTGTGTGTGTGTGTGTGTGTGTGTGTGTGTGTTAGGGTTTTCACGTATTTTTTTCTTTTCAGTTTCCTTTCTTCCTTTGAGAGCCATTTCATGCTCAGTGGGCATGATAGGAGCAAATAAGAATAAAAAGTCACAAGCTTGTTTGGAATTCATTAACTCCAAAGGTTGCCTTTACTACCTGGGTAAGGTAGAGGAATCCTCCCTGGGGCCATCCAAAAGCCCTCACTGAATGCACGGCTCTAGAGAATCTGAGCTGAGTCTCTCTCTCTCCTGCACACAAGAACTTCACAACTGTACTTGGAACACCCCAGGATTTCTCATGCTTGGTGACAGGGGCACCTGGGTGGCTCAGTAGGTTAAGCATCAACTTTGGCTCAGGTCATGATCTCACAGCCCAGGAGTTTGAGCCCCACATCAGGCTCTGTGTTGACAGCTCGGAGCCTGGAGCCTGCTTCGGGTTCTGTGTCTCTGTTTCTATGCCCCTCACCCTGTCATGCTCTGCTTCTCTCTCTCAAAAATAATTTTTTTTTTTTTATAATGCCTGGTGACAGAACCTGTAAGGGTGGGAAAGCGAGGAAGAGAATGCCTCGGGTGAGCTGAGAAGCCAAAAGGTGAAGGCTGCGCACGAGACACAGCATGGAAGGTGTAAGACTTAGTAATTTTTATTCTCTCTCCCTCACCAAGTACAGGTGCAGATACCCCACTTCCTGGGATGGTCGGCAAAGGCTTGGCAGGACTCTGCCTTCGCCGCGTAGCCTTTGAAGTTCTTGAGAATGTACCCGAGAAGTTTAGCAGGTAGAACATACCAGAGTAGAGTCGATCACAAAAGGAAGACTCCCATTCTAAACCATTTTGCCCCCAAGTCCTTTGTCCTGCATTTGCCCACCCTCTTTCATTATAAAGTTAGCCAACAGTTGGGGCTCCAGCTCAACCTGCTTCCCAAAATACAAGAACAGTGTGACAGATTAAAGATGGCCACAACCTCTTTGACATGCTTTCTGTTCCTTCTGACCTGAGCAGGCCCTGTGATTGCTTTGACCAATCGACTATGGCAAAACTGACCCCGGGTCAGTTTCAAGGACCAGGTCTTAAGATACTAGCAGCTTCTAGTTGCCATCTCTTGGTACCCAGTCACAATGCTGTGAGGAAATCCAAGCAGCCCCTTAAAGAGCCTCACACAGAGAGGAACAGAGGCCCTTGCCCGAGAGCCCCCGCTGAGCTCCCAGCCAATAGGCAGGACCAACTAAATGGCCATGTGAGCGAGCCACCTTCGTGAAGCCTCCAGCCTCAAATAAGCTGCCCCCACGGATGCTGTGCAGATCGGACAGGAGGGCTCTGCTCTGAGCTCTTCCCAGATTGCATATTCATGAGAAAAATAAAGAACTACTGATTGAAGCCACTGTTTTTGATTTTAAGAAAATTTGTTTTTAAGAGACCGCACGAGCAGAGAGAGAATCCCAAGCAGGCTCTGCACTGTCAGCACAGAGCCCGATGCAGGGTTTGATCTCACAAATCCTGAGATCTTGACCTGAGCCCACGTCAAGAGTCAGATGCTTAACCAACTGAGCCACCCAGGTGCCCTAAGCCACTGTTTAAAGGACGGTCATTGGGGGCACCTGGGTGGCTCACTCAGTTGAGTGTCTGACTCTGGCTCAGGTCATGATCTCATGGTTCAGGAGTTGGAGCCCCTCATTGGGCACTGCGCTGGCGGTATGGAGCCTGCATAGGATTCTTTCTCTCTCCTCTCTGTGTCCCTCCTCCACTTGTGCACTCTCTCTCAAAAGAAGTTAATAAACTTAAAAAAAAAAAAAAAGGATGGTCATTGATAGTGGTTTGTTGTATAGCAATGGGTAACAACTAAGGAGACTGGGCTAAGTGAGGGATGGAAACGCTATTCTTTAATGCCCCATCCCCCACCCCGTGACAGACATTAATGATCAGTCACCAAATGTTTTGCCTCACTAGAGCCCGGAAACCTCATCAGCAGCACTCCCGGCAGTCATTACCAATTCGTCAGCAAGGACTGGGCTGAGTGGTGAGCGGCTGAGAAGTATGGTAGGATATTAAGTGTGTTAAGCCCTGAACTTGGGAGTTCTTTTGGTCCCTTTCCATTCTTAGACAGTACTATCCCCTCGTCCATGAGCCTGCTTAGAGCCTCATTCCATCAAGAAACCACAAGTTGCCACTTTTGCCTGTTTCATGGCTCGCTCGGTGGGGGTCACTATCGACTGAGTCCAGGTGCCCCCAGAGTCCAGGATGAATGCATTTGCCATTCGCTTCCATTCACCAGCTGAAACGGACCACTGGATGTTTGAGGGGTTATGCCCAAGTGACCCTACCTATTGTCCGTATGTCGTCTAGGGACAATCTCCACAGTACCTCACAGGGTGCCGGACACGCTGGTGTGGAACCTATTTTGCCCAATGGATGTGGCCAAGGGATGGGGTCAGGTCTCTTCATCGACTCCCACTCCCCAGCTCTTAGGACAGAGCCGGGTGCACAATGGACGCTACACAAATGCTCATTACGTTGATTTTGATGGCATTATTTCCAAAATAGTTGCTTGATGAACAAGTGGAATCTCTCCCCCCAAAAAATACCAACTCCAAACAGAAGCATAATAGAGCCAGAACTCAAAGCAAAATTATTCACAAATTCCAAGTGCCTCAATCCACGGGTTTTAATGAAAGTCATTCTGCAGTTGAGAATGTTGTAGTAATTACAGGCAAGCTAATGTCTCCGCCATATGGTTTGAAAGCAGGTCTGAATTTTGAAAGCCACGATCAGCAGTTTTATTTTCTGCTGCCGCTTCTCTGTGCCCCACCCCCTGCCTGCCTTTGTCTCTCTCTTTTTTGCTCTTATCTCTTTCTTTGAACCTCATATTCCCTCTGTCCCACACAATTATCCCTCCTTGGTCTCCCTCTTCAAGCCCAAGTCATATCTTTAAAAGCCTTTGATAGGAAACCTCCAGTCGTCCTGAGAAGTAATTGAGTGCCCAGAATGGGTCATGACATAGCATTGCCTGTGCTGACCCACTTGCCGAGAAAGAGAACCAAGGATGTTCTGACCTCTTGTGATCTGACCGTGTCACTCCGTCCCTCAAGTGGGGTTGAATGATTGAAGGGAAAAAAGACTCCGATTAACCTCTCTCCGCTATTGAATGATCTCAGTGCAGTGGTCCTTGACCCTGGCTGCTCAGAGAATCACCTGAGGAGCTATTCAGAGTACAGATGCCTAGACCCCACTTCTTGAGAGAGTAGATTCTCAATTGATTGGTTCGGAATAGAGTCCAGACTGTCAGAGTAGCCGGAATCTCCCCCAGAGGATTCCAACACAGAGCCAGAGTTGAGAACCCTGCCCTAGAAACAGACTTGGACAGACAGCAGTGGGATCCAGTCTTGCTTTTTTGTCTACCGGTTATACTCAGAAGGGAGATGATACAAGCCATCATTGCCGAAGTAAGGCCAAATTAAAAGGCATCCCCTTACTTAGATGTAGCTATTTAATAGCTATACATCTGTTTGACTCAAAACTCATTCACAAGTGATTTGATAACATTGTTTTTTAATGCTTATTTTTGAGAGAGAGACAGAGTGTGAGGGGGGGGAGGAGCAGAGAGAGAGAGAGGGAGACACAGAATCAGAAGCAGGCTCCAGGCTCTGAGCTGTCAGCACAGAGCCCGACAGGGGGCTCAAACTCACGGACCCCTTAGCTGAAGTCAGACGCTTACCGACTGAGCCACCCAGGCACCCGATTTGAGAACGTTTTATAAAAAAACTCCTTCGAGTGAGCGGAGCTGGAGTTCATAGCTTTATTTTGCAAATGGGACCTTAGGTACTAAGAGCATATATAGTAGGCATGCCCTCTCTCAGGTCAGGGCTCTTTCTGGGCTGTGGCACACTCTTCCCTCTGCCTGCCTCTAGGATAATTACCGGAGTGGTGCCTACCCATCTAAAGGTCTAAGGGTCACGACTTTCCTCTAGCCGGCCCTAAAAATCTTGCTATACGGATCATTGCCTTGGGATACACTACAAGAGTGGTTGCTTTTTGTCTCCAACACGCCACACGGTTACTCTTCCCTCAGCAAATTAGTTGATAAGATTAGCTAATGATCCCATTGGAAGGTCAGAGAGCCTTGAGGCAACAATGAAAGGAGAGATGTCAGGAGCTCATTGGGGAAGGACCAGCTGCTTAGTCAGGCACAACAGAAGGCTGATGGAGCCTGGAGCCAGAAGGGGCTCTAGAGTGTGAACATTTGGAATGGGGTCTCATGTTTGGGAGGCATCCTTGCCGATTTAGGACTAGGTGTTGAGAGGCGGCTAGGGATGTAGAAGGAGGAAATAACTACCATTTGGTAGTTAAAAAGAGATCGGTTCAACTCAACCAAACCCGAGTTTTTTTGTTTTTGCCATCTGCCTTCTTGGGCCTCAATATCTTTATCTGTAAAGGGAAAGGTAATGCCACCTTTGCTGGATGTCTCCCAATGTTCCGGGAATGAAGTGAGATTATATATGTGTGTACTTGGGCGGGGGGGAAATCAGGGTGTTCTGCTTGTTAGGCATTTTTGTGGGGAGAGAAGATGGTGTGTTAGAAAGATGTGTGAACTAGCTGTCAGAAGCCTGGCATCATGTCCCCTCCTCGATCTCTTGCTAGTCATTAGACGACAGAATGATCAACTGCTTCCTTTTCTGAAAGATGGAATAATGGTTGTAGCACGATCCTGAGAGGGGTGAAACCCAACGGAGAAATCTGTAGGAAAGTGCAAACTGAATTACTACCTAAATGGGTATTAGAATTGTAACCACTAGGCCTTTCTAGACTCACCCTTTTGACTGAATGTTGCCCTATTTGTGGACTTGGTGCTCTTCAAAATGACTTTTAAAATGATCTTATTGTCGGGGCACCTGGGTGGCTGAGTCGGTTGAGCGTTGGACTCCTGATTTCAGTTCAGGACGTGATTGCGGGGTTGTGGGACTGCCCCACAATGGGGGGGCACTGACAGTACAGAGCCTGCTTGGGATTCTCTCTCCCTCTGCCCTCCCCCCGCCTTATGCGCTCTCGCTCTCCAAAGTGAAATTTTTAAAAAAATTATCTTAATGTTCATAGCAGTCTACTTTTACAAAGTGAACATGAGATCTTGCAGTCTTTGAGGGTGGCTTCCTGATATCTGTTCCATCCCAAATAATTTGTCTAAAGCTATTTATGGCAAGGTCATTCTCTTTGCCAATGGTTGGATCTAAGAATGGGCAGCTGATCAAAGTCCTGGGCAGTGAAGCACGTGGGGAAGTCCACGAGGGCTCCTGGGAAAGATATCCTTGCTGCCCGGAGACAGAGTATAACCCCATTCTACCTCTGGGCACTGTGACGCATGGCTGGGATGCTTGGGACCACAGCAGCGTCCTGACATTAGGTGGGAAGATGCCTTATAGTACAACTGATACACTGTGGGTAGCAGAGGGAAGACAGCAAGAACAAGACTCTTTGAGAGTCATGGAGTTGGGACCATCCCTGGAGCCATCCTACCTCTAGACCTTTAATTTAAAAAAAAAATTTTTTTTTCAACGTTTATTTATTTTTGCGACAGAGAGAGACAGAGCATGAACGGGGGAGGGGCAGAGAGAGAGGGAGACACAGAATCGGAAACAGGCTCCAGGCTCTGACCCATCAGCCCAGAGCCTGATGCGGGGCTCGAACTCCTGGACCGCGAGATCGTGACCTGGCTGAAGTCAGACGCTTAACCGACTGCGCCACCCAGGCGCCCCTAGACCTTTAATTTAAAAAATATATTTTTTTGGTATATACATTTTTTTTTGGTTTGAGAAGGTTTTAAAAATTGCTGTGGCCCAAGGTTTAACTGATCAACCTTATAGTTGTAATAATTGTAATGTAATATTACATTGAATCTTGGTAGCTTACTTTTCCTTCAGTATTTTCTCTTTGTGAAAAATAACTCATCTTCTCTATTATAAAAACGCTGGTTGTTAACGACTGTAGAGTTGGCAAATCTGGAAATATTTAATGAATATAAATCCTAACAGCTTTCCATCAGAGAAAGCCTCCGCTAACATTTTGATCAATTTCTCCTTGTTGTTTACATTAACCTATTTAAGTTGCTGGAAAAGATTGGAGAGGGGAGGAGGAAACTCATAACAGGATTTACTGGACCCATGTCCTTCCTCTAGAAGGGATACTGAAAGAGTAATTAAGGGTGGGGGGTAATCTGGGAAACCTTATTGGGAGGAAATACCAAGGAGTGTAAGAGGTTTGGGAAGGGAGGGAAGGAGAGAGGAAATTCTCAGACAAAATGCCACCTTCAAGATTTTCCCAAAGTTTGGTGGTACCCCTCTCTCTGGCTTTCTTGGCCATGTTCAAGAAGGGTCTTTCCTTTTCCACTATTTTTTCCTTCCCTGTGGGCTAAGCCCAGCAGAGACTAACCCCGACCCCTCTGTCTGGAGCAGGCGAACACTGGAGCCAGCTGGCGCCTTGCATATTTTGAGCAGTTCATCCAGATGCATCTTAGTGATCTCATTAATCGAGGTGAGAGCTGTGCTTCCAGGAATCAGGGCACAAAGCTGAAACGAATGCTCAGAATTTAGAGAAAGACAAGGATCCTAAGACTTGATCTATGGCAGAAGTTGCAAACTGATGGCCTCTGAGTTGTGAGTGACCCATACGTGCATTTTATTTAGGCTGCACGGTATTGGAAAGTTTGGAGATTTTACATGTACACCCAGATTTCAGGTTTTTAAGTATGAAGATATGGCAACATTGATTCAACATAGGAAGCCATTAGCTAAAGGTGACTTGGCTTCTCCTTTATCCAAGACCTATACTTGTGTGTTTGGCACACTCACGTGGGATGCACATAGGTACACTATTTGCATGGCCAGACTGGACCCTGCAGGGGGCGGGGGGAGGGGGGGTGGGAGTTTTCATTCTTCAAGATTTCATGCCTGGGTGCTAGAGAGGTTTCTCCTCACTGGACAGATTTGATCAAGTGGTGATGGCTCCCAAAGGGCCATGTTGGAAAGATTCTGTGGTGCATTAGAAATGTAACGGCTATTGATTGGTCATGTCTGCTCTGGGCACCAGGTGGGGGCTCGTTGTCACCTGTGGCCCAAACGTCAACTACCGAACATTTGAGCAGTGGGCCAGGTTACCTGTGTCTAATTCTGATTCCATCACCTCCTGGCCAAAGGGGAAGGATAGATTTTTACCAGTTTCTGGTTTTCTCACCTGGAGAAAGGGGTTAGCAATCCTTTCTCCATCTACATTATAGGTTTGCTAGGAAAATTACATAAGATACTATGCATTGAAGGGCCGGGAGAACCATAACAAGTATCGATATTGCTATTCTCTCATACTGATCTGGCTCAAAATCTTTCCAGGAGTGTGCTCCTGATTCAGCAAAATTTGGAAATGGGCCTTTACCCAAAACCACTTATAAATGTAACTTTTTTTTAGTTTGAGTCACTTAGGAAATGCTGTAATACACATTTTCTTTTGTTCAAATGTAGAACTGAGGGGGGTGGGCAGGGATATATATAGATGAGCCTCGATCTATGTAAGGCCTATTTCCTGATTCCAAGAGCTCAGTGTTGGGAGTCCGCTCACGTGCTGTAACAACCCCCTCTTCACTTCCCACTAGATATAATCACAATATAATAGCAGATATTTTCTCAGTGCTTACTAGCAGTGACAACCCTTCAGATGGATCAGCTCATTTAACTGTTACGATAAACCTAGAAGGTGGTTATTGTCCCAGATTACAGACTGGGAAATGGAGGCTTAGGAAATTTAGGGAACCTGTTCCTAGTTCATGGCTGTAAAATGGCAGAGCTAAGATACTTATAGCTGATGTGTATTGTGCACTCACTTTGTGTTGACACTAAGTATTGACATGCACTTGGCGTGAAATAATTCGATTCTCATGACTACAGTAGGAGGTACTGTTATTCCTGTTTTACAGATGAAGAAACTAAGGTAGATACTTATTTGTGGATTTACCCTCTGAGAAAACAGAGGCTCAGAGAAGTTACATCACCTTGTCCAAGCTCACACAGCTTGTAGAACTCCAAGGCAGACAGGCGGACTCCAGGGTTTACTACGCTGTTGTCTTCACTTTGAACACGGGACTGTTGGATCGGAGCCTTTGCTCTGTCCACTATGCGCCCTGGCCTGGGCGGACTGTGGCTGCCCATCGAACAGCTTCTAGGAAGAGAGGAAGAGAGGCCAGGAGCAGGAAGTAACATGGGCAGATCTCCGGAGGAAACGACGGTTTACAGGATCCTTTCTTGTTTATAAAGGCTCTTCAGGAGCTCTGCCATGTAGGTGCCTCAGAAAAATAGATGCCAGAAATAGTTGCACGTAGGATGGCAGTTAGGGAGTTTGTTCCAGATAAGAGGGGAAGTTCTGGGAAGCAGAGCCAGAGAAGTGGTCTTTCCTTTTTGGGATTGGTCTTCCATACCTATTTGGGCCCGGAGATAAGATCGAAACGTCCTTGACCTCTAAGATCCAAACTGTGGACGGGTGGAAAGTCCCACAATGGTCCATGGCATGCACCACACTGCAGCCACTTCCCCCCAAAAAGTAGCCGTTTAGGATGATCCATTCCAGCTCAGGAATCAGAAACGGAGTCTCAGAGCAGTTGAGTTTATCAAGAACGTGCATCTAATTGATGTGAGATCTGGGTCTAGAATCCAGATTTTCTGACATCCATTCTGGTGTTCATTGCTTCATATGGTTTAGGTCTAATCAAGTAGTATCTGTTGAGTGCTTACCCCATGCCTGCATTATCCGAGCACTTTGTGTGTAGTAACTCGATTCTCACGGTAGGAGGTACTGTTATTCCCATTTTATAGGAAGGAAACTAAGGCTCACAGAGATTGGAAAGTTTGCACAGGAAGGGAGTTTAGCTTCAAGCCCATGCTCTTAACTGTTATGCTACGCAGCCTCTTGGTTTTTGTGACTATCACCTGAGAAGTCCCTAACTGGAACACAGTTGAAGTACGGAGTGAGGCAAGAGAGCCGAGACTGACCGTACAGTCTTAGAGCTCCTGATCAATGTCTGCAGCCGCCGAAGTGAGAAAGATACCACCCTGGGCTTTGCTCGGAAAGAAAATGATCCGTCGAATCTCCGGTAGGTGAATCGGTCAGTAAATGCTCTCACCTAGGGTGTATACCCGTAGAAATGCCTGGATTTTCAGGCCACTGCTGAAAAATACCTTCAATACAGAAATCTATGAAGATTTAATGGGATAATAGATCTGAAAGTCAGTTGAAGTACTTAGCAGAAGATGCTATTTCAGTTCAAGATATAAATGGTTTCAGATGTTTTCCTGTGAAAGGAATCTCCGTTTATAATTATGCAGCACACTGCGTTACGGTCATTTGGTGCAGAAAAACGGTACCAGGAAGGTGAGTTCTCTGGAAGTGGACGGGGATCCTGGTGCTGCCCTCCCCTTTCAAAGGCCGAGCGGGAGCAGATTTCACGCAGAGGCTGTGTTTGGGGGGTGGCACGTGTAGATGGGGCTGATGTGAATGCTTGGAAGCCCCACGGGTTCTCCTGCTGGGGCGTGTGGTCGGAGGGGTGCCTGGGACTGGCGTGCCTGGTGGTGCGGATGATACAACTGAGGCTGAGGGGCCAGCACAGGCCAAGACTTGGGCACTGTTCCCCCCCTGCCAGTGTTCTTGAACTTCAGGATTGAAGTTCTCTCTCTTCCTGAGGGAGATCTGCATTCTGTTTCCTTATGGGTAACCCTTCCTTACTGGAGCCTTCCTGTTAAATTCTATCGACATAACTGACTGAGATAGGTTTATTTTATTATTTCCTGAGCCCAGCACATGTGCTGAATCGTTCATCAAGTTAAAAATGAACTCTTTCTTCCTGACTGAATTTTTTACATGTTTATAGGGTGGTTTGCTTTAAGGAACGCCAGTAGGAGTAATTCCAAAATTGCAAAAACAGGTACTTAAGGGGTAAATTATTTGTTTTACAGAAAGAGCGATCTCCGGGTTAAAGGGCATGCGTTCAAGCTGTGCGATGAAAATTGTTTGGTTTACAAAAGTTTGGTATGTGTATGCTTTGCATTGTGGGTAATCAGTAAATATTTTGATGATGTTGTAACTCCATCTCGGACACAGGACCAGCGACATGCATAGTAAGTGCTCAAGAAATATTTGTTGAATAAATCTCCAGGAGCCAGACCCGTTTTTCCAGCTATTAATTGGACAGCTCTGTCTCGGTATCCTGCGGCAATCTCAAAAATGACATACACATGTGACCTAATTGCTTTCCCTTAAATACACGACCTCCTTCTCTGTGGGCCATGTATGCAGTGAGTGTCCAGGGAAACGAGACAACCTTTGAATTCTGGCTTCCTCGATTACTAATCTGTGATCTTAGGATATTTACCAGGAGACTTTTGTTGCCTTTTTCACATCCATCAAGTGGGTATGGTAGTGCCTTACAGGGTTGTGGTGCAAATAAAATTCAAATGGTTAGTGTGGATCTGGCACTGAACACTATACAGTAGATGTTTATTATTTCCTATTTTAACAAAGTTCCTAACCAGGTTCTTGGCTGTCAAGCTTACCACCTCCTCCTTTCCAAATCCAATGGGACTTCATCTCTCCCTGCTTTGGTTTCCCCCATCACTGCCCAAGTTCAAGTGCTCCTTGTTGCCAAATCTTGATCCTTTTTCCTATTCGACATAGCCTATGAAGACCGGTGTTCTTCCTCAGCTGATTATTACCCTCTCTAGTACTTAGGGGTCCACCTTCCTTAGCACAGCAATCCCAGTCTCTGATGAACTTGCTTTGGTCTTAAGTGTTTGTTTTGTGTGTGTGTGTGTGTGTGTGTGTGTGTGTGTGTGTGAGAGAGAGAGAGAGAGAGAGAGCGAGAGAGCGAGCGAGCGCGTGCATGTGTGCAGGGGAGGAGCAGAGACGGAGAGGTTAAGAGAATCCCAAGCAGATTCCAAGCTCTCAGCTCAGAGCCTGATACGGGGGGTGGGGGGGGGGGGCGTTGATCCCATGAACCTTGAGATCATGACCTGAACCAAAAGTCAAGAGTCAGATGCTCACTGACTGAGCCACCCAGGCACCCCTGACGAACTGGATTGTGGCTCCAGACCCACATCCCAGCCAGTCTCCAGCCATCCCTGGCCCTTCCCAGTCTCCATACTCTGAGCACATTGGACTCCTGACTGCTTCCAGAGAATACCATGCTTCCACTCCTCTTAGATGGTTACCCCTCTCTGGGATTCTCTTACCTTTCTTATTTCACCAATATCATCTAGGTGGAGTTTCCCCTGAAACCTTTGTAGTCCTACAAAAAAATCATTGCTCCTTCATGTGGACTTGATAACCTGATCATTTTGCCTCTCCCCACCTTCCTTACTTCATTAGATAGGAGCTCCTTGGGTGCGGGAACCACGCACCCCGGGATCTTTCTATATCCATTGTGGTGTTACTAGGGCCTATTTTTTCTATCTATTATAAAATTAAAATATTCTCATGGCCAAAGTGGACTATGTGAAAATTCCCCGCAACCTCCCCACCCCACCGGGTTTGTGCCAAGGTTTATGGACAACGTTCCAGACATTTGCCTTGCAAACATGAACACAGCACATGTTTTGAAGTGGAACAGGAGTGAATAATCACGATGACACTATCAAAAATAGATGATTCTGTTTTTGTATTACAGAGGGCGACTTGTGCAATGTTTAATGGGCTTTCGAGTAAATCGCGTTTCTTGGTTTTTAAAAATATATAGAAGAGGCTGGCTTTTGTGAAGCAACAATACTGTTATTTGGTAATACCTTTTGTTTTTATAGGATGCCTCCTGTCATAATTTTTCCTTTCCGCTTGAGAAAGGAAAATACTAATGCACAGAGAGACGGCAGGGATATTAATTTCCCTTTGAAACTTAAGGGGAAAGGACATGCTTCTACCAAACTTCCATTTGGCTTTGAAGGCAGGACAATTTTTCATGCAGAACCCAAGCAGAGTTTCAAGAGCGCTCAGCGTTGGTGTCCCCTCTCTGAGTTGCCACTGAAGGCACAGTGTGAACGTGGCAGGATGGCAGGGTTGCCTGCCTGCATCTCACGGGAGGGTGGAGTGTAGGGCTGGGCGGGTCCTCTGGCCAGCCCGGGGGTCAGGGCTATCTGGCCTCCTTTATCCCTCCACTGCCGGCTTCGGAGCTCCCTTTACCGACACCGCTCCTGCCTTTCTGAGGTTTCCAAGGCTGGAATCCTTATCTGATCCTTCACCCGTTCCCACTTCCCTTAATTGTCTCCTTGGAAGCTCATAAAGATTCATTTTGGAGTCTGGCCCATAGCTGTTTAAAGGTACATGTTTTAACCTGGTTATTTTTTCTCTCTCCCCCTGCCCCCCCCCCCCCCCCCCCGGAGTTCATGGTTCTTCACAACTACCTTGACTGAGCTGCCAGAGTCAAGGGTGCTCCTCGGAGGTTTGGAGCCTCTTAAAAGGAATCTGTTTGAAGCTGCCCAGAACTCCCTGAATTAACTTAAACCCACCTGCACGGGCCGCCTGGCCACTGCAAGAGCACTTGCCCAGGCTGGGGGGCAGGAGAACATCCTGCTTGAGTTCAAACACCCCAGCTTGGTCCTCCTCCTTCCCATTCCTTGTTCCTTCTTCCTCCCATCCACCAGTAAAAAATAAAATAAATAAAAGAAAAATGAAAGAAACCTAAGAAACAATCTCCAAAAGACTCATGAGCCCTGATTGCCACGCTGTCCTCAAGCCAAGGGTGAGTCTGCCTCCAAATGAGGCCACGAAGGGAGTTACTGGAAGGCAGTTGAAACCCCCCCAGATGGGAGGTCATTAACCCTCCCCCCCATGCTCATTTCCTTTGCCTTCCTTTTAAAGAAAAAAAAAAGTCTTCTAAGACATTCTCTAGGCTGGTAATAAAACTCTAGAATTCCTTGGTCATATACAGAACAGAACTCAAGAAGTCTAAGTGTAAATGTGTAGATAAGCAGGTTTACAGCCTGACTTGCAAGATTACCCTAGATCAAAGGTCTCCTCACTTACCGAAGGTGACGTTAATCGTTCCTAAGTATATTTGAAGGTTTTTATTACTTGTCTATGTACAGGTCTACGAACAGTATCTACTTAGCATGCTAGAACATTGAGTAGTACCTCACTGTATGTATCCAAGATTTCATCAATCTAATCACAATAAGGAAGCCAGTATATCAGCATTCTGCTTATGCATTTTCCTGATGACAGGCTCATGAAATGGGGATTTCAATGCATTCTCACTTGAAAGACAGATGTCCACCGTGAGGGAACGAAGGTGCTAATTCGTAGTTTTTAAGAACTGTGCGAAGAGAAAGTAAGAAGAATGGAAGCTTAGCAAGCGTAGCATGAAGAGAAGCGAAAACAGTACAGGGGGTGGGAATGGAGTCCCTTCGTCTATAACCAAGGAGGTCTGTAAGAAACCACGGAAGCTTCTGCTAACTTGAAATTCTACCAGCTGAGAAATAAAACACTGCTGGGTTATTGAAGAAAGGTCTTGGCATCTTACGCACGGGAAATGAAACTTTTCATTTTGCAATTGGCTTGTGGATTTGTTAGAACCCCCTCCCCTCCCATCTTTCCAAGGCTTAGAGAACAGTCTGGAGTCAGAGATGTGGTTTGTGTATACTGCCCGGTTGACAGCAGATCAATAGTGAAAGACTAATTAACTAAATGAAGGCAGCAAAGAAGTAAGGTTTTGGCAAATGACAAAGCCATTCATTGAGCCATGTTTACTTCCATTTTAGCTAACTTCTGTTTTTAATTAGCATCAGGATGTTTTCATTGCAGCCATGGAGGGCGGAGGGGGGGGGGTGGGAGTTCTTTCTCTTGTCAGGTATGTTGCATCCCAGAGTCAGAGCTGGTGAGAAGAGGAAAACCCAACATGCCCCTCCCCCCCTGAACTGGAATTATGCCACACCCCTCTCACTCCCCACTTCCCTGCCTGCACAGCGTTTGAGGTCGAGGCCCTATTGCAGGACAGCTGGCTTCTCCCTCTGGACCAGCTGCAGTTAGTTGATTTGGGAGGATTATTCTGAACATATGGAGCAGATTTATCTTACTGGAGTCCAAGCTCTGGATTTCTTCACTTCAGGGTGATCAATAACCATTCAAACTCGGATGTGATCAAACCAACCTACTAACCCACCAAGGTATTGAGTCAGATGCCTTTCCTGTTTTGCTGCCCATTTCTAAGTAGTATTTCTTCAGCCCGATTACTTGGGACTTTGGGAGCCTTCGTAGCATACGAGTCTCCTTTTATCAAAATGGAGAGAGTGTGGGCTTCTGTTCTACGGACAGGAAAAATGAGCAAAGAAGCATTTTAGCCAAGCTCGTGTTGCAGGTTGTGGGGAGGAAGGACAGAGAATGGCCAATCTCTTGCAGCTTGGCCGGTAGTTGGCTGTGGATCAGGCTGGAACCTACTGGGTCGAGGAGGTTTAGTCCCACCATTTAGTAGAATGGGGGATGGTGGATAGGGTGCCCAGGGCAGAAGCTGTTTGGTGAACAAGGCTGGTCATTAGAATTTAGAATAGACTTTATAGGAGTGAAGGGGTCAACTTCAACAGTAGTAGCAACTAGATTTGACTTGAAGGGGACTCCGTAGTGGTGGAAGAGAGAAAGACAGCAGTAAATGTAGTGACCACGTTTTTAAGAGGCCATAACACTGTCTTGCCTCTGTTCTTCTTGTTCCTACTGGCTGCTAAGTCCAGGCTACTGAGCTGTCAAGGCTTGGCTTGCTTGCCCCGACATGTACCCACGTATTAATTTTATGTGCCAGCCTGCCTGGGTGAAGGGATGCCCAGAGAGCTGGCAAAGCCATTTCTGGGTCTGTAACACTGTTTCATTTGAATTGGTAGACTGAGTAAAGATCACCTGCATTAGTGTGGGTAGGCATCATCCCATTTGCCTGAATAGAACAAAAGGGCAGAAGAAGGGTGAATTTGCTTGGTACTTGAGCTGGGACAGACATCTCCTGACTTCAGACATTGGTGATCCTGGGTTTCTTGGGACTTGGGCTGGATCTCACAGCTTGGCTCCATGGGTTCTTGAGCCCTCGGACTCAGACCGGGACTTCTCAGCTCCACTGGTTCTTAGGACTCTAGGTTAGGGCTGGAGCTACACACATCACCGGCTTTTCTGGACCTCCAGCTTGCAGCCGGCCGATTGTGGGACTTCTCAGCCCCCACCATTACATGACATGGGCCAATCCCTCATAGGTCAACCTCCTCTTTATATCCATCCTGTTGGTTCTGTTTGTTCAGAGAACCATGACTAATACATCCACTGAAGACCGTGGTATACCCCATTCCCAAGAGATAGCAATTTCTGGCTTTTTATTAAAAATTTTTTTTAATGTTCATTTTTGAGAGAGACACACGTGCACTCTCACACACACACAGTGAGCGGGGGAGGGGCAGAGACCGTGAGACCTAGAATCTGAAGAAGGCTCCTGGCTCAAAGCTGTCAGCAGAGAGCCCGATGTGGGGCTCAAACCCACAAACCACGAGATCATGACCTGAGCCAAAGACAGAGGCTTAACAGACTGAGCCACCCAGGCATGCCTCTGGCTCTTATGCTGAGGACAGAGACAATGTGATCATTTTTGTTCAATAAATTGGTCAGGGAACACAGTTACTTTGTGGC
Organism: Acinonyx jubatus; assembly: GCF_027475565.1. Lineage (NCBI taxonomy): Eukaryota > Metazoa > Chordata > Mammalia > Carnivora > Felidae > Acinonyx > Acinonyx jubatus. Next base: position 48,943,440 of record NC_069391.1, read on the forward strand.
AGGCATCATGGCACAGATATTCTTTCAATTAATCCTCACAATAACCCAATGAAGTAGCAATCTCCATTCACATTATGAAGGAGCTAGGCTCAAAGGGATTAGAGTAACTTTCTCAAGGTCGCACAATTGGTAGGTGGAGGAGTCCGGATGAAGCCACAGTGAGGAGGTTTGAGGCCATGCTCTTAATCATTAGGCTGAGGCACTTCTTTAGTGGACCCTCAATAAACATGTACTAAAAATTGAACGGGTCATTTGTATAGTACTTATTACATGTAGTGGGTGGTTAGTTACCGCACTGCAGACCTCATTCAAGTTGAAAAGTTGTGTATTTCTCTCAAGGGGTTATTTCCCGGATTCTAATAGCAAAGTGTGCAAGAAAACCTCAGTGTTACCACCAGGTGAGCAAAATGGTTGCCCACCTCTGCAGGCAGCAGTGAATTCCGGAGACATGGTTTTTCTTGGCTTAGATACCTACAGTATTTCCTACCATTTCTGTATTACTGTAACTTAAAGCTGAAGGAAGAATCCCTTCTAGAAGGGTGGATCTGAAGAGAGAAGGAGGGGGGAAGATAAAGCTCCACTTTTGAAGACTCCGTCTATTCCGGGACTTACCTGTCTACGGCAGAGGGGCCACCGATGTGGTGGAGGACAGAGTCTCCACATTTGGTCATGAGAAACCCTCATGCAGAAGGGGCTGGAGGAAGTGTGATCACATGAACCAGCACACTTCCTCCCACACTCTGGGTAACCCCCTTTTGAGGATTCTTTTCCTGGGCTCCCCTTCCCATCTACTTGCCCCCCCCAGGGCAGAACCACCCTGGCCCATGGGACAGTCCAAGCCCTCTACTGGCTCCAGAGTTATTTCAGTCCCTCATCACTTTACATCTTGCTACCATCTGCGAAAGAAAGGAACCTGAATGCCTTAGTTAATAATTCTACTCCCATGACCTCTCCCGAGTTAAAAAGGAAGCTGCTCTGTGTAGCTCTGAGTCAGTTTACCTTTTCCCCCCTCCACCCCTCTACTTCTCCCTCTTGACTTTCAAAGCAGAAAGACACCCTGAGTGGTGGTTAGGAAGGAAGCTGCAATCAAGAGGATTCTTAGCTTTCCTGAAGTTCCAAGTTCATTTACACCTTTCTTGGAACGCTCAGCACTTTGCCTTGGGGTGAGCTTTTGGGTCCCCCTTTGCATGCACCCCTGCAGCCCCGAGTTACAATCACAGGGTTCAGGTGCTCATCCAATGCAGACTCCTTCCTAGAACAAATATGTGAATTAAGCAAGTAACTACCTCATTGCACCTCAGGCAGGGAAGGGGGCTGCTCTGCTCCCTCTCCTTCCCTACTTCCTCAGTGAGGGCAGTGCCTCACCTTCCTGTGAGGCCCCAGGGACAGGTGTGAATAACAGTGAGGGGGAGATGGGGAGAGGGAGACAAAGGGATATGGATTTCTTGGAGGGAAGAGTTCAAGTCCTCACCTCTCCTGCAATGCTCAGCCCCAGTCTGTCCCTCTAAGCTTCACTGGCAGCTACTATTGAACAGAGGGACCCTTTCCTTACCCAAGTGTGGGCAATAGAAACCCCTTCTCCCTGCTCAGCTGAGGCTAAGCAACTCCATGACAAAAAACAGGTGGAAGACCCAAAGCATTTTCCTAGATCACTTTAAGGGAATAAGGAAAGCTGCTAGTATGGAGATCTAGGTGTTGAGCACAGAGCTACGTTTCTTACAAATGCTAATCCATGCAAGTCTCCATTTGACACACACTTCAGGTAACAGAAGCTCACAGTTCAAGGGACTGTGCCCAAGGCGGAGCCCGTGTCTTTGTTCCAACGTTCCAGCTCTGTTACAGTCACGTATCCCCATCCAAGCCTCTTGCTACCAGTGACTGCCCCTAAGATCTGGACAAGAGGACTTCCATGTCCTGGGCCCAGAGCTTTCGAGGGCCTCTCCCCACAAGGTAAGGAGTCTGGGAGTCCATGAGGCTCTACCCAGCCTGGGCCCCCTTCCATTTTAGATTCTACTCTGGATACCCAGGCTCCTGGAACTCCCTGACCACGGAGCTCCCACTTGGGTTGCCAGATTTATCCATTAAAAATACAGGATGCCCAGTGAAATTTGACTTTCAGATAAAGAGTGAAGTAATTTTTCAGTGTAAGTAGGTCCAATGAAATATTTAGGACCTATTTAATGCTAAAAATTGATTCATTATTTATCTGAAATTCAAGTTTAACTGGAAATCCTGTAGGTTTTCTGGCAACCTTAGCCTCAGCCCACTTCCAGGACCTGGTGGGCTTTTTCCTGGTGGTCATTTGGGTAGGAGGTACACAGAGCTCAGATATACACACGTGGGTGTCCAAAGACATGCCCGAGGAGGGAGAGAAGGGGTGACTGACACCCTTCGGACATGGCCTTGTTAGGGGCTTGCCAGCTCCCTAAGTCTTCTAGACTGCTTTATTCTCGTTTTCATTTGTGATTCCTGTGGTCCGTTGAGCTCACAGAACATGACCCCCTTTTATTTTGCTCACCTCTGACTCGAGGGGTGAGGGGATAGGTGCTAGGACTATCTACTTAGACTCCCCGTCTAAGGGCCATTTAAATGTTGGTACAGATGGCTTAATGGGTTTCTTCCATTCCGTAGGCTGAGAACTGCTGGATGTGAGGGTCAAAGCCTTTGGATTTACTGTGTAAAGGGTGCCCGACTATCAACGGGATGCTTCCTCTCTCAGATCTACCCTGCCCCCCTCATAACATGCGAAAAATACCCCTGCCTCCTAGACAAGTGTGAGGGTAAAATGAAACCTATGAAAGCCTCAGAGTCCTCGGCAGGTGTCAAGCCTCATAAATGTAGTGGAGTCTGAATAGGCAGAAACCGAACCCAGGCCTCTCCTGTTATTCAGGCCCCCTTGACTACCTACACGTGTGTTTCCAGCTGGGGATGGGGGGTGCCCTGGGATCTTCTGGGAAGCCCTAAGGGACTCCTGAATCACAGAGCAGGGATGCCCCTCCATCCAAATCTTCTGGACCATTTTGATCAACGAACCCAGAGATATGGTCCTCCAGAACCATCGGACTCGAGGTTCGCAACTCAGAATTCCTCTACACCATGGGAGCTAGAGGACTACCCTGGTCTAGAGGACAAGGAAGACACTGCCCACCAAGACAGAGCTAAGTCATCAGAACAGAGAGCTGAGGGACACCTTTGTGGTGGAGTCAGTTAAGTGTCCAACTCTCCAGTTTGGCCCATGTCATGATCTCACGGTTCATGGGTTCGAGCTCCACATCCGGCTGTGCTGAAGGTGTGGAGCCTGCTTGGGATTCTCTCTGCTCTACTTGTGCTTGCTCATGCTCTCAAAATAAAAAAGCCAAAAACCAGAGAGCTGAATCATTCCCGCACACTTAAGACCACGAAGATCAAGTCTTAGGAAAAGTTACTAAAAACCCAGCTCCTTTCCACTGCCAGGTAAGCGCGCTTTCTTGAGCACGAAATGCAAACGTAGAAGAGAAACATTATTCCTAACAGGTGGTACAACAGCGTGCTCAGCATTTCCCCAGCCTCTTGTCCTTGGTGTTAACACCTTCCCGATTCCTTTCCCCTTTCCCTGCCTTCTTTCTTTCATCCCCCAAATTATCTTCTAACGGTCTGCTAGCAATCCTCAGGAGTAGATTTAAGAGGAAGGTGCCACACACTGGGATACAGAGAACATGGCCTCTGGTGTCCGCAAAGACCCCCAACCCCAGCCCTGCCATCTGCTGGCTAAGTAATCCTGGGTAAGCCACTTCACCTTTTTGAGACTCCATTTTTCCTTGTAACAGGGAATGCTACATCCTGCTAAAACTTCACACAATGCCTCGTGAAGTGGTGGCCACGATTGAGGGTATTTAACATTTATAGAAATAAGATTATACCTTATGCTCAAGAAAGCGTAAGTGGTAGGTGCTCAAGAAAGCATAGAAGGACGAAAGGACTACTTTCTGAAGTGTTCTTCGTAAGACTTACACAGAGGCGGGAAGTCGGCCAAAGGAGTAGCCTGAGGGGGTCTCTCCTTCTGTGAGCCCCAGACGGGAGGGCTCCTTTGGGGCTCACGTTTGTGACACAGTCTAGTCGGGCCTGACAGCATGAGACACACCTCACTTCTGTGGGCTCACTGTGCTCGTCCCCACCCCCTCCATCCTTCCTTGATCTGGGTCACGTTTAACTGTAACCACACCCGATTACTGCTGCCTACTTGTTTGGTCCTGCAGGTAATTAAGAAATCCCAGGCACATACTTTTCAGATAGCGTAATCGCCCTACAGTCTGGTACCGGTGCCCCGACAAGCTTCCTGCTGCGGTCCACTCTGCAAACAATTCCACCCACCGCAGGTGAAAACGATTCTACTTTTCAAGGCCAGAGAAGACGGGATTTCGTGCAGAAGCCTTTCAATTATTCAGGATGCTGGCGTCTTTTTTAGTTCAATTATTCAGGGGTTTCTGAGTGCACGATGGTCAATTCGGCATTTGCTGGTCCTGAGGCTTGGATTCGATTGGTTTAGATCCAACCCGCTCAGTGGGTCTCAAACGTGACCGTGAATATGGACAAGAGAAGTGGACATCCCTGTGACAGCAATCAAGCACAGAGGAAAGTTTCTCTTTCAGGTTTTTATTTAAAAAAATTTTTTTTAACGTTTATTTTTGAGACAGAGACAGAGCATGAACGGGGGAGGGTCAGAGAGAGAGGGAGACACAGGATCCAAAACAGGCTCCAGGCTCTGAGCAGTCAGCACAGAGCCTGACACGGGGCTCGAACTCATGGACCGTGAGATCGTGACCTCAGCCGAAGTCGGACGCTTAACCGACTGAGCCACCCAGGTGCCCCTCTTGCAGAGTTTTTGATACCGCCTCTAGTCAATACAAATAGAATGCTTTACATTCAGGGGCGCCTGGGTGGCTCGGTCGGTTAAGTGTCCGACTTCGGCTCAGGTCACGATCTTACGGTCCGTGAGTTCGAGCCCCGTGTCAGGCTCTGTGCTGACAGCTCAGAGCCTGGAGCCTGTTTCAGATTCTGTGTCTCCCTCTCTCTCTGCCCCTCCCCTGTTCATGCTGTCTCTGTCTCATAAATAAATGTAAAAAAAAAAAAGAATGCTTTACGTTCATGATGAACCTTTCTTTCCAAGCCAACACCGGCAGAAGGATTTTTGGAAATCCAACAGCAATTTGTGTATATAGCATAGACAACATTTCAGATAAGTTCCTCTCAAATAGTATCTATGTATCCTCTTGAAAATTTCAAATGGAGGTTAGGTTACCTGCTTGCCTACCAGGATGCCACGTTTTCCTGTTTGAGGAGAAAACAACCTAAGGATAAAGTATCAGGGGTTCCAGGTTTTCTTTGGAGAAAGGATTTACTTAGCACAGGGAAACAATGTGGTTTGAGGAAGCACACCCTGACTGCCGCAAAGATATTTGACACTCACCACTGGTCCCCTCTGCCGAGTTCTAATGAGAACGTCTAGAAAGCGAATGAATGAACTAAAAGGTAACTAGGGATCATTCAACAAACATTCTTTGAGCATCTAATATGTTGATTTGGGGTTGGACAATGGCAATACAACGATATATAGATCCTAGTTCCTGCTCTTGGAAGGGGAGACAAATATATAGTCCAAAAAGGCAAAAAATACACGTAATCTAAGTTTACACACTTTTACGCCGTGCATCAAAAAGAAGCACCTGATTAAGAACCTAAGCTTGAATGGCTACAGGAAATGCTGACAAAGTCGTGGGGTCACGTTATTGTCTTCGGTATCTCTAGCCTTTGTCTAGGGTCTGGCACATTATCTACCACGTGAATGAAGTCTTTGAGGCCCCTTTTCAAGTGTCTCCAATTTTAAAACCTGAATCTACTGCTTATTGAGTGCCTAGTATGCACTATGCATGGTTCTATTTCTTTAGGTATATTAGCTTATTCACTACTCCTTCAGAAGTCTGAGATGGTATTAATATCATGCTTTCATGATATAGATAAGGCGGCAGGGGGCGCCAGGGTGGCTCAGTCGGTTAGGCATCCAACATCAGCTCAGGTCATGATCTCTCCATCCAGGAGTTCGAGCCCCGCATTGGGCTCTGTGCTGACAGCTCAGAACCTGGAGCCTGCTTCTCATTCTTTGTCTCCCTTGCTCTCTGCCTCTCCCCCCAACTCGCACTCTCGCTCAAAAAAATAAACATTAAAAAAAAGAAAAAGCAGGAAGACACTAAAGCATTTGATCAATGTCACATAGTTATTAGGTGATAGAATTGGGATTTGAACCTTGGCTCAGACTTCAGGATCTCCATTTTTAATTGCTGTGCTACATTGCTTACTGCAAGTTCATGGGCTCGGTGTTGGCCACAGGAATGTGAGGAGCTGTGGTGGACAAGAAGTGGAAACAGAACTTGGGTAGCATGTATCACCCCAAAGATTGGCACACTGGGGTATTACAAGAGAGCGAGACTGTGATAGTGTGGCTAAATCACACCCCACCCCCTGCAATCCTCTGCCCTGGCAAGCATCGTCTTCCATAACTCCACACAAGTCCATGTTCCCAGGGGTGACTGGCCCTGGTTGGTGGCCTTTGGGGCCTCTGGGAGAATCCACACGCTGCAACTACCACAACACTTTATCCTCTCTTTATGGCCGTCAGATGCCCCATGTCTAGAGCAAGCATCTTAGCACCACTGTTTCTCCTTCCTCTACTGGGGCTCTCCTCTTCTACAGGCTCTGAGTGATCCATGGCTTGGGGGACCATGACAGATCAGGACCAGACTGGATTGGACCCATGATTGGGGTTCATCACCATCTGCCTCTCTCCTAGGCCTCGACCTCTTCCTGGATCAGGGAGAACAGGGATTCTCCCTCCTTTCCTGAGGGCAATAGCAGAGAGCTGAGAAAGTCGGTACCACCAGTGCCCATGTTCCAGGAAACCAGTCTATCCCCTTCTACTCTGAGTGGTTACCCTGATTGCTTGTTCTCCAGACTCCTTGTTTTCTGTTTTGTTTTGTTTTAAACTTGTGAATTCATGCTCCATTTCCTGTTTTGGGTATAGATGGAAGTTCATGGGTTTACAAGTATCAGATGGATCGGTGACCCCCCCCCCCCCCATCAGAGCCAGTCTCTGGACCTGAGAGCAAGAGCTGCAGAGAAGCTGATGTTCCCCCAAGAAGAAAAGGAAATCTGAGGGCTAGAACTTGGAGCACTAAAGGTTTGATCCTTGGAGAACACGGTTTAGAATCTCTTCCAATTGTGGGGACATTATGGGAAACCAGTTCCAAAGTCCATTTGTTCTCAAGTCCTGTGACAAAAACGCTTTGCTTCTAGTATTTGAGAATTGGAAGCTGAGAATGTGCAAGTAAAGGAATTTGTCATTTAAAAGCTTCTAGTGTTTGTTATGGGAAGTGGAGATTTGGAGAAAATATAACCTGTTTTTGAGGATGTCTTCATTGGGCCTTTTAGTTTTGTAAAGCGAAGTCCAGATTGAACTCCAAAGAGAAAATGGGCCAGGTGGTATCTTCATGGTGCATAGAGTGGGCTTTCTGTAGCTATATTTTGGGGGGGGGGGCAGAGGAGGAAGGTATAGATAGCACACATTGTTAGTTGTTGGGAGTGGTGTGCAAGACCTTGCTGGGGCAGTTGTCCCAATAGACATACGGGGACACTGTAGGCAGCAGTATTAAAAGATCAAATCTCAGCCTGTGCTCAGGTGGTTATGGAGCATAGTCGGCTGCCTGTACTGTTCTGGAATGCCCCAAGGTCACGTGATAGCTATACATGGAAGGGCATGGAAGACACTATTTTTGTACTAGAGTTTTACAGAAATGTAGCTGCCTCATAGGACCAGTCATCTGCAATTCATTCTGTTCAGGCTTTTCCTTAGCAATGTGTAAGCATGTTTAAGATTATGCTTTTAGTTCTCTGTTAGACCTTCAACTCAAGTGGTTGAGTTGTGATTAAGTATGTTTATGGCTGGCTAGTAAAACACCAGGAAGATGATGCAAATAGGTATGGACCATTTTGCCAGGTTATTACTGAATCATCATTCTGGAGAAGATCGAGGTTATATACCATCACATACCAAAGAAACCATAAACTAGAAATTTTCATTGGCAAAGTGTAAAGTATTTGAGTCCAGCAGAATCAACGTATCAGATTTATATTTTGAAACAATTGAGTCTGTGTGTCCTAGCCTATAGGAAAACCTGACCATTTGCAAGGAGGCAACATTTCAAGGTCATTCAGAACCAGAGTATAAACCATCTAACAGTGGCTTACTAATAATAAGATCAAGTTACTGCTGTTGCTTGGATTTCCAGAATGAACAATGTAACTTGTTAGAAAAGATTTGGGAATTTCCCCCCGGGCGGGAGGGCAAAAAAGAGCTATTCAGGTAGGTCCTTACGACTAGGTCCTCCACCCCCTTCTGTTAACTCAAATCAGAATACACACTCCAGTCTGAAATTATTTCTCTGATGTTGGAACCCACCTCACTGGCTGTACATATTTGCAAATGGTCAGATTTCCCCCACAGGGGCTGTCAGACACACACTGGGTTGAGAGAGATTACAAAAGTTGCATAGGCCCATGCAATATATAAACATGTATCTAATGTATTTAAAATAAAGACAGATGGAAGAATGTGCCCGCTCGATGACGAGACAGGAATATGCATGTGTATCGTTCTGGGTCTTTATCGGTATTACTTCAACTCCATGTCAGGTTTAGATCGTGGCCTAGAGAATACGGGCGCATGGACACCCCAGGGAGCCCCAAAGAAAGGAAATTGCAGTAGGCACACAATCTATCTCTAGCCCACCTGCCAAATGTTGGCAGGCTACTCAGGGTCACAACCCACATGTTGCGAACCACGATTTTCCCTCCCTGGGTAGCATGTGGTTTTGAAGGCAAAGGCTGTGAGTTTATGTTCCCGGATGCCATATGTATGCAGTTAGACAAGTATGGTCTCTTTATATGTACACGGCCACAAATCACTACAGATTGATGCCTGGCTGATGGACTTGATCTCCTGCAAGTTCCCCATATGCTTCACCTTACTCCAAGATGTGGTGGAAGAAAAGATGCAGTATCGGGAGTTTTTGACAGAAAAAAACGGGAAGCCTCTACTTGAGCTACGGTATGTGAAGCTAGAATGGACCATGGTGGCGGGAGACCATTCTTCCTTGACTACCTTATTCGCTAGTTTTAATTAGAATTTATTGTCAATTTGGCTAACATACCGTGTATACAGTGTGCTCTTGGTGTTGGGGGTAGATCCCCCAATTCGTTGCTTATGTACAACACCCAGTGCCCATCCCAACAAGTACCCTCCTCAGTGCCCACCACCCGTTTTCCCCTCTCCTCCGCCCACCCACAATCAGCCTCAGTCTGTTCTCTGTATTTAAGTCTTACGGTTTGCCTCCCTGTTTCAAATTATTTCTTCCCTTCCCCCATCGTCTTCTGTTAGGTTTCTCAAGGTCCACTTATGAGTGAAAACATGGTATCGGTCCTTCTCGGACTTACTTCACTCAGGATAATACCCTCCAGTTCCTTCCGTGTTGCTCCAGATGCTAGGATTTCATTCTTTCTCATTGCCAAGTAGTATTCCGTTGTATACATAAGCCACATCTTTATCCATGCATCAGTTGGACATTTGTGTTTTCCGTAATTCATTTTTTAATGGTTTTTAAAAATTGAGAGCATGGGGAGGGGCAGAAACAGGAAGACAGAGGATCCAAAGTGGGCTTTACACGGTCAGAGTGCCAGATGTGAGGCCTGAACTTACAAACTGCGAGATCGTGACCTGAGCCGAAGTTGGACACTTAACCAACCGAGCCACCCAGACACCCCGGATTTCTTTACACCTTCAAAGAGCAACGAGAGCAAAACAGAAGAACCTGCAACCAAACGATAATTGGCCACTGGGGCTTTCTCCAAAGGGGTTCTGATTCAGCCTTATAAACTGAAAGGCGTTAGCCAGCTTCGTGGGGTCAAGCTTTTCCCTGACAGACGTTGCGATTCCCGGTTTGTTTTTCGAACTTCCCTTTTGTTCTTTTTCCCCCACCCCGTCTTCCCCTTCCCTCCTGTGTATTTACACGTTTTTCCCCACTTCATACAAGGATTGGGGAGCACAAACAAGATTAGAGGAGATCGATCAATAACCTCACCCTGGCAACTGGGAGCACGAGCTGACCGTGAAGACTAATGGAGTTTAGTATTATTGAGCCTCCATCTAACTCAGGTCTCCTGTGAGGGACCTCAGACTGAAGGTCAAAGGAGGGAAACCTATTTTACGTAAGGTTTTGCTATCAAAAAGGAGGAACAAATTGCTTCCTCACATGTACGTATCCATGGCAAGCGTACTGGGGCAAGGGTGTAGGCTGGGTTTGAAGGAGGATTTTTTTTTTTTTTAAGATTTTGAGAGAAAGAGAAAGAGGGAGGAGGAGGGAGCACGCTCGCACGAGAGGTGGGGGAAGTGCAGAAGAGAGTGAGAGGGAGAATCCCAAGCAGGCTCTGCACTGCCAGCACAGAGCCCAAGGCGGGACTCACACTCACAAACTGGAAGCTCCTGAACTGAGCCGGAGGCTTCACTGACGGAGGCACCCAGGTGCCCCTGAGTGAGGGCTGAGAGCCCCCAGCTCTTGCTTTTTCTTTCATGAAATATTTCAAGTTAACAGAGAAGCACAGAAAACATCAGAAAAAGCAGACACAAAGTTTTAAAGATACCAGGTGGACATCCCAGCTTCCATAATGCCTAAGCTTTTCCAATTTTCTTCGGCATTTGTGAAGACACCAGGTCAGAGAGGAGTGACAATTCCTGCCTTCTCTCCTCCCTGCATTCCCCTCCCTCCTCTCCTTCGCAGAATTCTCCCTAGAGCTGAAGCAGCCAAACTTTTAATAACGTATTTTATGTAATTAGCCGCTACAGGCACACAGACGCTTACAAGCATTTACCCTCTGCCTTAGGATCCCAAGCAGCAGATCCTTGCACAGAGCTGTTTGTGCAAGAGAAACCCCGTAAGAAAGTGAGGGAAGCAAGACACAGGAGGAGAGGGAGCTAAGCAGAGATGTGATTTCTGCCGAAGTCTAGCCTCAGTCTGACCTCTTTAAGGGACCCTGGGCCATGAAGACACCACGCCCCGAGTCTCACCGAGGCGGAGGCGCTTGGCTTTCACGCCCCTTATTTATAAGCCATTGGCTGTAGGCCACCTGGTGGTGGGGGGTGGGGGAGGATGACAAACTCTCAGGTATTTCCCGTTAACGTGATTCCCATCAGCCAATGGCAAGGAGTCTCCAGAAGAAGGCAGCTGTGAGCAGTTAGCAGTACTTGGGGGGTGAGCGCAGGAGCCCCATGAAGGCATCTGGGCAGGTCATCAGAGGCATTGACTACACCTTCCAACCTGTGATACCTTCTGATGCGTTTGTCCTCTCTCCTCCCCTCCCCCTTCCTTCTGCTCATTGCTTACTAGATTGATTTCATCAATGCAGTGAATTCGTGAGGGTAAACTGGATTGTTCAATAAATGGTGCTAGAATAATTGGCCATTTGTGTAGAAAACAAAGCAGAATTGTATCCCTGATCCATACACACACACACACACACACACACACACACACACACACACACAAATTCATGGATGAATAAAGATCTAAACGTATTGTACCTTTCCTTCCCTTTCTTTCCCTATCCCACCCTTCTGTTCAGTGCCCACGAAAATGATTTTGCTATCTGTTAAGGAGGGCACAACCTAAAGTTTAAAAAATACTGTTCTAGGCTATACCTAGAAAGGGAATTGCTGGAGTATGAAATCTACATTAGTAGATACTCTTAGGTGGCCCTTCCAAGTAGTTTAATGTGTATCTATATGTCTCTGTCTATATACATTTACATTAAATATGTTGCAAATACCTTTTCCCTGTGCATAACTTTTTACATTGTGGTGTCTTTTGATATGTAAAAGTTTTACATTTTTGTAAAGTGGACTTGATATTTTTCTTTAGGTTTTGTGTGGTTTTTGGGTGCAATTATTACGGAATTATTTCCTAGCTTAGAGACGTAAAGACATACTTCATTTTCTTCTAAACGATTTAAGTTCTTATTTTTCATATTTAGATCTTTATTCATCCATGAATTTTGGAGGACTGCAGATTAAAGAATGTAATTTTAGTTTCTATATAAATAGCCACTTATTCCAACACCATTTATTGAATAATCCATCTTATTGTCACTAATTTGTAATGTGTTAATTTTTTCTGTATACACAGGTCTGTTTTTAGGTCTTGCTATCCTATCCCACTGACCTACGTATGTGTCTCTTCACCTGTGCCAGTATCACGCTCTCTTAATTGCTACAGCTTTGCATCATGATAAATCATGATATTTGATAGGGCCAAACCACTAATTTTGTTCTTCAAAGGTTTCTGGGATATTTTTCTGTCTTTCCTCTTCTTCCATATAAATGTTAGGATCAGCCTTGTAAGTTTCATGAAAAATTTCTGGTAGATTTTGACTGGAATTTAATTAATATGTTAATTTGAGAAGACTAGCTATCTTTGTTATTGAATTTTTCCATCAATGAATATGGTCTATCCCTATATTCAGGTCTTTGTCTATGCCCTTCAATGCTATTTTTAAGCCTTCCTCAAAAAATTATAGCATGTCTTTCCTTAGTTTATCCTTTTTTTCATTTCACTGATATTTGAGTGGTATTTTTTTTCTATTACATTATCTTTCTTTAAAAAAAATTTTAAAAAATATTTATTTGTTTTTGAGGGAGAGAAAGAGTGCGGGGGTGGGGGGAGAAGACAGAGACAGAGACACAGAATCCAAAGCAGGGTCCAGGCTCTGAGCCATCAGCACAGAGCCCCACGCAGGTCTCAAATTCACAGGCTGTGAGATCATGACCTGAGCTGCAGTCAGATGCTTAACTGACTGAGCCACCCAGGTGCCCCTCATTTTCTGTGTGGTTATTGCTAGTTCATAGGAACGCTACTCATATTTATATATCTTAAACTCTCTTATTGATTTTAACTTTGTTAGACTCTTATTTTCTTAGACAATCAAAATCATCAGCAAACATAGACAAGTTTGCTTGTTCCCTCCCCAGGTTTATGCTTCTTCTTATTTCCTTTCTTTTCTTATTTTAGCAGTTAGGACTTTCACTACGAGTTTGAAGTGAATCAGTCACAGCAGGTGAAATGTTTTATTAAGATAATGCTTGCTATAGATTTATGGTGTTAAGGAAGTTCCCTTATAATTCTGGTTTGCATAGATTTTTAAAAAATATTGGCAAATATTGCATTTTATCAAATGATTTTTTCTGCATATATTGAGATAATTATATACTTATCCCCCTTAGTCTGTTAAGGTATATGAGAGATTTCCTAACATTGAACCATCCTGCACCTTCCTGAGATAAACTGTTTGGTTTTTGTACACGGCTTAATGATTTGCTAATATTTTATTTAGGATTTTGCATCTCTTTGCAAATATGTCTTTTTCTTTTACAATCATTGTCTGGTTTTAATATCACTGTTATTATACTAAGTTTACAAAACAAGTTGGAAATGTTACCTTTTTTTCTGTTCTCTGAAGCAGAGATTACCATATGGGATACACAGAAAAAGCCTGGCTTTAACTTGCCTACAAAAGATTCACAAAGCTATGTTTTTTATTAGGTAGGTTGGAATACTTGCTTTATTACCAATGAACAAGCCCCCCCCCCCTTCTCATCTTTTAATTTTGTTTAGAGTTTTTGTTGTATCTCTAAAAATTCAAGGAGAGGGGCACCTGGGTGGCTTAGTGTCTTAAGCAGAGGACTCTTGATTTAGGCTCGGATCATGATCTCGTGGATCTTGCCCTGTGTCTGTCTGTGCACTGGCAGTGGAGCTCAGAGCCTGCCGGATTCTGTCTCTCTCTCTCTCTCTCTCTCTCTCTCTGCCCCTCCCCAGCTCATGCTCTTTCTCTCAAAATAAATAAATATATTTTTTTTAATTAAGGGGCGCTTCGGGGGCTCAGTCAGATGAGGGTCCACCTTTGGTTTTGGCTCAATTCATGATCCCAGGGTCATGGGATTGAGCCCGGTGTTGGGCTCCACACTGAGTGTAGACCTGCTTGTGGTTCTCTCTCCCTCTGCCCTGTCCCCCGCTTTCACGCACATTCTCTCTCTAAAATAAAAACAAATCAAAATAGTTACTTTTCTTTCTTTTATTTTTGTATTCACTGTTTAATTTCTCCCTTTTGGGTTAGTTTTTCTTCTTGAGGTAATCATTTAATAGTTTCCTTTGTGAGGGTCTGTAGGTGGTAAATGCTTTAAATGTTTGTGTGGTGAAAAATGACATTATTTGTCCATTCAGTTGACAGATTGTTTGGGCATAAAATTGTGGATTGACAGTTCTTTCCTGTCAACCCTGAAGATCTTATTCTGTTATTTTCTGGCATTGATGGCAACGAAGGAAAAGTCTGCTTTCTGAGAGCTTTAAATGGCCTCTAGTTTTCTTTGATGGTCTGTAGGTTCATTATGACATGTCCAGATATGTATTTATTTTCACATATTCTCTTCAAGACTTGGAGATGCACTTCTGATCTGAGAATTTATGTCTTTTTTTCAATATTAGAAAATGACTCCTTCTTATGGTTTTGGGTCATTCTTTTCTCCTTTCTGTTCTTTCCTAAATTTCTATTTCATACTTTCTCCTCTTCAAACATCTAACACCTCCTCTACCTTCGTCATTCAAAACAAGCCCCTCTCCTTCTCCTCCAAGTTAGATTCTCTCATGTTCACCTTCTTTTCTTTCTCTCCAATTCAGTTTATTAATAATCCTGTCGGCACTAATTTAAAAAGAAAGTCCATCCTGGATCTTAACATTCATGTGTTTTGTAAAAGTAAGAGCATCATGACTGCATTCTAAGTTAGGAGTTGATGAGGCATGCAGAAGAAAAAGAAATAGGAAACTTTGCAACCAACTGCCCAAGTGAAAGCTAAATAAACAAACAAACCAACCAACTGTGTTTCTGGGCTTATGATAGAGGTGCCGGAAATCACAGGAGACTTTCCTGGGACATGTGTTGTGTAACAAGTCCTGACAAATACATGGATCATCAAAGAGATTTCTATTTTATATACTGAGAAGCTTTATGATCCAGGAAGTGGTCAGGCCATCTGGGATCTCCTGCTTACCCATATGGAGCTCTGATTGAATATGTGAGAATAAGAGGAAAGCACAATTTTAGTGAACATGAGCTGTTTGGAATCAGCATGGGGGTGCATCAAAGGTGGTGCCGAAACAAAGGGATTACTTTTCCACCAAGCCCTTGTAAGAGAGTGCAGAGGGTAGTCAGAGTCTTGAAGATTGAAGAAGGAATGACAAAGAAGGAAAGAATGAAACTCCATTTCTCCAGGTGACCATGTTATAGGATGGTGTCACTGACCTAAAGAGACAGACATTTTGGGGGGATAGGGAATTGGTAAGAAATACATGGAAGCTTCATGTTGTCAGGGAAATCAAATTATTTTTAAGTATAGGAACCAGCATGTTTTCTTCATAATAAAGAAGTAATAAATTGTATTTCTATAGCACATTACCCTTTTTCAAAGCATATAAGCCACTTCACTTGATATTTTCAACCCTGTAAGGTAGATAGGAAATCCCATTTAAAAGCAAGATCTGAGGGACACCTGGGTGGCTCAGTTGGTTGAGTGCCCAACTTCAGCTCAGGTCATGATCTTGTGGCTTGTGAGTTCGAGCCCCACATTGGGCTCACTGCTTTCAGTGCAGAGCCTGCTTAGGATCCTCTGTCCCCCCTCTCTGCCCCTCCCCAGCTTGCACTCTCTCTCTTTCAAAAATAAATAAACATTAAAAAAAAGAATTTAAAAGCAAGAACTGAGCCATAATTCTTTAACCATGCTCTCCTCTCCTCTTCACCCCACCAGGATCTAGTACAGTGTGAGATGAACAAAGTGCTTTTAATCACCCTGTTATTAGATCAATTCCCACTTTACAGTTAAGATCAAGAGGAATTATGAAGTTGTTAGTTGCCAAACATCACATAGCCAGTCATGGCACAGCTAGGACCCAGGAGCAAGCCTAGTAAATTTAAGTCTTGTGCACTCAATATTCTGTCAAAGACCACACAGAGGCAGGAACAGGAAATATAAGTGTTCGTGGCAATTATCCTGTGCCAAGGGTCATTGATCTTCTTGATGAAGAGCTCCTGTTGATTTACCTAAAGTTTAATAATCTACCAATGAAGGCACTATTAAGAATGGCTTAACATAAGCACAACTTGCCAATTAAGAGAACCTTGGCAGGTTCTGTGTTGGCTAGAACGTTCAAGTCCATTCGACCCAGGAAATTGTATTAAAATCTCCGAGATGGGTGTAGCCTCAAAGAAGCAGTGCCAGACAGGTTCAAGGAGAACAAAACAGTATTTCTTTCAGTCCTCGATGTTTTCCTCAAAAAGTCTCATTCTTGTCTCTTCAAGTCAGTCTCCAACTCCATCAGGTAACAGACCTCTTCAAAGACCTTCCAATGTGTTCCTGTATCTAGGTGGAAATCCGTTACACCCTGGGGACATCCACCTGCTAGTAGGAGGCTTCCCCCTCAGTTCATTTCACCAGCAATTGGAGAAGTCTTCTCCATATTCTCTGCCGTACCTATCAACAATGTGTCCACAAAGCCATCTGTTAATGGGAATGTTATGGGGTCTACCAAACCCCATTGAGTAACTCAGTTTCCTACCTTTCAGGGAAAAGGGGCCATATGGTCAGTTATCCAGCTCTTGAAAAGCAGAATGGAGGAATCCTAGTAGATCCACAGGATGATACATTTTTATTTTAGCCAAGAAAATGTTTCTCCTTCTGGTTGGAAGATTAACAAGTTCTGAGGCCTAATGTATTATAGCTAATATTACTATATTATATACTTAAAAGTTGCTAAGAGAGTAGATTTTTTAAAATAATTTTTAAATGTTTTTTATTTTATTTTTGAGAGAGTGACAGAGCACGAGTGGGGAAGGGGCAGGGAGAGAGGGATACACAGAATCCGAAGCAGACTCCAGGCTCCAAGCTGTCAGCACAGAGCCCGACATGGGGCTCCAACCCATGAACCATAAGATCATGACCTGAGCCGAAGTTGGACGCTTAACTGACTGAGCCACCTAGACACCCCAAGAGTAGATTTCAAGTGTTCTTACCACAAAAAAAGAGATGCTAATTATGTGACAGGATGGAGGTGTTAGCTAATAGGATATTGGTAATCATTTGGCAATATATAAGTGTATTAAATCAACATGTTGTACATCTTAAATTTATACACTATTATATCTCAATAAAACTGGAAATAAAAAAAAATGTCTCTCCAATGTTGGCTTTGAAGAAGTAAGCTATCATCATGGAGAAAGCCATGTGATAAGGAACTCTAAGCAGCCTCTCAGAGTTGAGAATAGCCAACAGCCGACAGCCAGCAAGATGGGAACCTCAGTCCTGCCAAGTGCAAATAGATGAATTCTGCCAACAATATGAAAGCTTAGAAGCAGATCTTTCCCCAGTCAATCCTCTGATAAGACCTCAGCTCTGGCTGACAGTAAGACCACAGCTTGATGAATGAGATCCAGTTAAGCTGTTCCTGGACTTCTGAACTACAGAAACTATGAGATAATGCATGTGTGTGTTGATTTAAGTGGTTAAATTTGTAGTAATTTGTTATGTAGCATAGAGAACTAATATAACTGGGTATTAAGAGACATGGGCCCCTTTCCTTGAGCCAATCCTGTATGAACTTGAGTAAGTTATTTTACCATATCCAGCATGAGAACTAGAACTTCATAGGATGTTAGAATTCCAGGGAATAACTTTGTGACAGCTCTGTTATATTTGTTTTTCCACTGATCTATAAAATCTAAGCCTAAAAATCCCTGGATTGAAGACATTCTAAATATGGAGTATAGACACTTCTGGAGTGGTTTACAATGTTCCCAACACAAGCTTGAGTGTGTGTGTGTGTGTGTGTGTAGAAAGTGTGTGTGTGTGTGTGTGTGTGTGTGTGTGTGTGTGTTGTGGTGGTGGGAAAGCCACTTATTTAATGGGGCCAAAAGAGTTAGATAGAGCATTAGAAATCCAAGGGAATGTGGAATGGAATAGTAAAATCTAATTATAGATCAATGATACAGAAACAATTCAATTACCAGGGGTTGAGTCAGCGTCATCAATGGACAACTATGAGAGGTAGATTTCATAGAGATTTTGGTGTGAAAATCAATTGGAACAAATGAGTGCATAGATTTGGAGATTTAGGTTTTAATGATGATGGCCTGTGGTGACTTCTTGGTTTAGAATTCATTTTCTTTTTGAATACATTTTGGAATCTTAAGGCTCAATTTTACAGGTATTCCTATGTTGAAGAGCTAGGAAAATGGTTACCTCAATTCACAGATCATACCCAGAGAAGGCAAAGGGCTTGTAGAAACCACATAGCATCATCTCAGGAAATAAATCTGGGCCTTCTAAGCTCCCGCTGACTGTTTTCTTTGAGATCCTTGAAAAATGGATATAATTGATTTAACAAAATGCTTGGAGGATGCAAAAATGGGAGGTGTTGAAAGTTCCAGTGAAGATAGAAAAGCAATACCAAAAGCAGGCCAAGATCAGGGATATAAGCAGGAAATAGCCAGATGTGATTCAGATTGGAGAAAGAGAACCCAAAACATCTGGAGAACAATAATTTGAAACAGATACTCTCCAGGAGAAAGCAATTTGGAAAGCATTAGTGTGGTGAGACCTGGACAGCACTGTGAAGACAAATAGGGTCTCTAATGCCTATGCAGTGGCCCAAACTGGCCACACTGGGTTTGTAAGCCACAGATGGAGAGGGTCAGTGGATAAGGAGGAAGGATGCAATTCTACAGGTCTAAGTGTCCAAAGCCATGCTCTTCCAGTCCTTCCTGGCTTTGTACACAGATCTGTCTGGCTAGAAGAGAAAGTCACAGATGACATACTACTAGTGAAGACAAGGGAGAGTTCTAAGAAATTGATCTTCAGCCCATAGGACAGCTGGAGGCCCTGGGCCAGTTCTTCAAGCTTGACCAATCTCTCTCTTTTTTTTTTTTTACCCCAATATGCATTCAAATATTATCGTGGTCTCTCTGTACCATAAATTTAAAAAAGTTAGGATTTGCTAGCTGAGAAAATCCCCCCCCCCCCGCTTGTTCTTCTTTCTAAATACTATCAATAACAAATGTTCATATCAGGAGCACCCAGGGGGCTCAGTTGGTTGAGTGTCCGACTCTTGATTTCGGCTCAGGTCATGATCCCAGGGTTGTGGGATTGACCCCTGTGCTGGCTCCTGCGCTGAGCATGGAGCCTGCTTAAGATTCTTTCTCTTCCTCTGCCCCTCTCCCCCACTCATGTGTGTGCACTCTCTCTAAAAACAAAAAGGGTATTAAAAATTTTTCATATCAAAGTATTGTGCACATATAGAGAAGAACAAATAATAGGATTCCGGCTCAGTAAATTACAAAAAGTGAACACATCTGTGTAACCAGCACCCAGATTACCATGTTGAACATGAACAGAACTCTAGAAGTACCTTTCCCCCATCCCCTAGGGTAACCTTCTTCTGATCACTACTCACCCTCTAACGGCATGGATCGATTTTGTCTGAGCTTGAACTTTATATACATTTGGCAATTTTTTCTTTTTCTTTTCCTTTTGTTCAAGTATAAATAACATACAGTATAATATTAGGTTCAGGTGTACAATATAACATTCAACAATTCTTTTTTTTTAAATTTTCAAGTGTAAACTATTGAGCATTTTGTATTTTTTATAGTTTTTATTTGTTTACCTTGAGAAAGAGATAGCACAAGCGGGGAGGAGCAGAGGAGAGAGAGGGAGAGAGAGAATCCCAAGCAGGCCCCCCACTGTCAGCATGGAGCCCAAAGCAGGGCTCGAACCCATGAACCGTGAGATCATTACCTGAGCTGAAATCAAGAGCTGGATTCTTAACTGACTGAGCCACCCAGGCTCTCCTGAAGCATTTTGTGTTTTTGTTTTTAAATTAAGTTTTTAATTTTAATTCTAGTTAACAGTTATATTAGTTTCAGGTGTACAATATAGTAATTCAACAATTCTATACATTTTTCAGTACTCATCATAAGTGTACTTTTTAATCTCTGTCACCTATTTCACTAATCCCCCTCCCCACCTCCCTTCTGGTAACCATCAGTTCTCCATAGTTAAGAGTCTGTTTCTTAGTTTATGTCCCTCTCTCTCTTTTTTCTTCCTTTGCTTATTAAATTCTACATATGAGTGAAATCATATGGTATTTGTCTTTCTTTGTTTATGTCACTTAGCATCATACTCTCTGGTTTTATCCATGTTGTTGTAAATGGCAAGATTTCATTCTTTTTTGTGGCTGTATAATATTCCAGTGTGTGTGTGTGTGTGTGTGTGTGTGTGTGTGTGCGTGTGTGTGTGTGTATACACACACCACTCTTCTTTATTCATTCATCTATTGATGGACACTTGGGCTGCTTCCATAATTTGGCTATTGTAATAATGCTGAAATAAACATAGGGGTACATGTATCCCTTTGGATTAGTATTTTTGTATTTTGGGGGTACATACCCAGTAGTGTGATTACTGGATCTTAGGGTAGTTCTATTTTCACTTTTTGAGGGACCTCGATGCTGTTTTCCAGAGTGGCTGCACCAGTTTGAATTCCCACTACCAGTGCGCAAGGGTTCCTTCTCCTCCACACCATCGCCAACATTTGTTGTTTCTTGTGTTTTTTACTTTAGCCATTCTGACAGGTGTAAAGTGATATCTCACGGTAGTTTTGATTCGCATTTCCCTGATGATTAGTCATGTTGAACATCTTTTTATGTGTCTGTTGGCCATCTGTGTGTCTTCTTTGGAGAAATGTCTGTTCATGTCTTCTGCCCATTTTTTAATTGGATTATTTGTTTTTTTGTGTGTTGAGTTGCATCAGTTCTTTATATATTTTGGATACGATTCAACAATTCTATTTATTTCTCAATGGTCGTGAAGACAAGTGTACTCGTAATTCCCTTTATCTATTCCATGCATGTCCCCACCTACCTCCCCTCTTGCAGCCACCAGCGTGTTCTCTGCACGTAAGAATTTGACTTGTTGTTTGTTTCTTTTTTCTTTATTTTGTTTCTTAAATTCCACATATGGGTAAAACATATGGTATTTGTCTTTCTTCTGACTTATTTCACTTAGCATTATACTCTCTAGCTCCATTCATGCTGTTGCAAATGGCAAGGTATAACTCTTTCTTTATGGCTGAATAATATTATATATATCACATCTTCTTTACCCATTCATCTCTTGATGGACACTTGAGTTGCTTCCATATCTTGGCTATTGTAAACAATACCCCTAAACATAGGGGTACACATACCTTTTTGAAATCATGATTTGCCTTCTTTGGGTAAATATCTAGCAATGGAATTACTGGAACATATGGTAATTCTATTTTTAATTTTTTGAGGAACCTCCATACTGTTCTCCACAGTGGCTGCATCAGTTTGCATTCCTTCCAAGCGCATGAGGGTTACTTTTTCTCCATATCCTTGCCATACAGGTAGCAATTTTTATGTCTGCCTTCTTTTGCTAAACATTAGGTTTTTGAGTTTCATGTGCCTCATTGCATGTAGTTCTACATTTTCCCCTTACATTGTTATATAGTATTCCATGATGTGAATGTATTTATGCATTCTACTGATGATGACTATTGGGTTGTTTCAGCTTTAGTCTATCATGAGCATTTTTGCTTCCTTGGTGAGTATGTGTACACATTTCTTTTAGTCTTAATCGGCTTTTAAGTGTCTTTTGAGATAACATTCTCCAAATTCCTTTATATACCTGAAGTCCCCATGAGCTCAAAACACATTTAATTATTTTTTCTCCTCTCTCTTCCTTGGGAAAAGACGGAAACAACCAACTGTGAATATTAACTATTATCCTCAACTAAGGCACACCAAGATATTTCTCTGAAGCATTATTACAAGTGGAATACGCAGTGTTTGCAAGCATCCTGTGAGAAACCTTTGTTCACAAATTGAGTCAGCTTTCTGTTCAATGATACGGCTAAAAAAACAGATGGATACCTGTAGATTGAACTCAACACAAATGAGGCATTAGATGTAGTCACTGTCCCAGGAGAGATAATAAAAGAGGGTCAGAGCCAAGAGTTACTACCTGGATTGTCTCTTGGGAACCCCCTAACCAACCTCGAAGAGACTGACCAACCTCTTTGTTTACCCCAACGTGCATTCAAATATTATCATGGTCTGTGTGTGCCATTAAATCAAAAAGGAATGCTCCTTTTTAATGGAAACGCTTGACAACTCTCCCTTCTTGGGTAAAGACAATAGAGCTTATTACCTAAGGGAAGCCATGACTGGTATAACAGAAGCCTCTTAAATTTGTCTATTCCCCAACCCTCTACCCTCCACCCCACCCGGCCTTTGTCTTAGAAGGAATTCATTTTCCAAGGAAGACCAAGGCTGTCCTATGTTTCCTCTTTGGGAGAGGACAGAAGTCCAAATCAAATTTAATCTCTGACAGGTTATCCTGTTCCAGTGCTGGCATTTCCTTACCGCACACATTTTCCTGAGGCAAACTGGATACAATATGATGCATTATTTAGCAAACACATTTTGCATTAGACTGACCGCCCGAGGCACCGTTGATACTAGGAACTAACACTGCAATAGAAAAAAGAAGAAAAAACCTCTTATTTTGTTTGAATGGCTTTGTGATTTATCATTAAAACATGGATGTATCAATTAAGGGGTTTCTTCCTTCCCTGTAACAGAAGTGGACTCAGAGTAATTTGAAACCCAAGAAAAGGAGAATATGAGGTGCATTGCCGACCTGAAGTAATGGCTGAATAGTAAGAACTCAGGACGAGGAACTAGCATGAGAAAACTGGCATGTCTTGTCTCTAGGGTGATGGACCACATATTTTGGATTAGTGCTCATCCCCGGGGCTAATCATTGTGGCCGGGGCTGGTGTGGGCTGAGGCAGTCTCAGAGCCCAGCCTGGGTCAAGGGCCCTTTACCTCATGGGCAGGTTTGTTACCAGAAAAGGGTCAGGGGAGGTGCTGGCAGACAAAAGCAATAGCCTAGTCCTTCAAGGGTGACAGCTGAAGGTATCAGCTTACTGATGGAAATAGTACAAGGGAAAAGGAAAAGTGGTCTGATAACGATGATAACGTTGTGAAGTGTGTATAAGAAGTCCTGGGCGAATGACGGTACTGGAAGATTCAGGAAAAGGCTTTACTTATTAAGCACATACCATAATCCAAGGCTGGATTTGCTCAGTATATGTTTGCTATAACTACACATTTTTTTTTTTCTGTTAAAAAGTACTGCTAAACTTCCTGCAGGAAAGGAACTTTGTTATCATGACTCTTCTCACTCTTCCCATTGAAAGAATTGTTTTAAAAAAATTTTTTTAAGGTGTATTTATTATTGAGAGACAGAGAGACAGAGCATGAGCAAGGCGAGGGACAGAGAGAGAGACAGAGACACAGAATCTAAAACAGGCTCCAGGCTCCGAGCTGTCAGCACAGACCCCGACGCGGAGCCCAAACTCACAAACCACAAAATCATGACCCGAGCTGAAGTCGGAAGCCCAACCAACTGAACCACCCAGGTGCCCCGAAAGAATTGTTTTTATAACACAGTTCTCAATAATATGAGGTTTCTTATATTACATTACAGTTGAATATATATATATATATACACATATATATATATATACACATATATATATGTATATATATATATATATATTAGGATACAGGATCTATAAGATCTATCTATCAGATAGGATATATAAGTTAGGATCTTTGCATCCATATATATAAGTGAGACAGGACTATAATTTTTCCCTACTATACTATTCTATGCTATGATCTCCCAGAGTTCTTATTCTTTCAATAAATAGTCTATTGAGTCATTCTGTGTGACAGGCTTTATGCAAATATAGATGCCGGAGACGTGGAGATGCCCCATGTCTCCATAGTGGGCACAAAACACCCACCACTGTCCTGGTGGAGCTTAGAGTTTAGTAGGGAAGACAGATGATAACAACGGAATCTAATGAGTTTCTTGATAACAGAAATACAGGGTGGTGCGGAGACAGAGCACTATAGATAGTAATACCTACTTTATAGATAGTAATACCTACCTTATAAGGTTATTATATCAGGAACAATGAATAAAGCCCCTGATACAAGAGAGAGCACATAGTAGACACTAAAAAATACTCTTACTATTATTTGACCACCTTTTCTGATTTTTAAATAACTATTAGTTTGTAGAAGTTTCTAAGTTCCTCAGCCAAGTTTGGTCATTTCTATTTCTTGAGACTACTGCCCACCTCACCGTTATATTAGCATAAAATTAGAGTATTATAATTTAAAAATCGTCATGTCTGTGGTTACCTACACTTTTTTCGTTCTAATCTATTTTTTCTCTTATTTAGATTTAACAGGAGGTTGGTAAATTCCATCAACTTTTTAAAGTTTTATTTTATGCTTGAATGTATTTATTGATTCTGCTTTTTTTTTTTTTTGTCCTCCTCAATCCCTTCCCCCAGTTGTTGTTTTTTTTTTTAAACAAATTTTTCAAAGTTTCTTTCTCTGGTATCTATGTTTTATTTTTTGTGTATCTGAATGCAATGCGTTTCTTGTATATAAAATTTGTTAACTCATATCTTTGTTATGAATTGAGCCGCATATCAACATGAAATCATACTTTGTCTTATGCTTATGCCTTGAATTTGCATTTTTTCTGTATCAGTATCGGGGGGATTGTATCTGTATTGTAAGGGGAAAGGAATACATTTAACGTTTTTGTATCTTTATAATATAGGTTTATTAGTTTTATTAAACTATCATTGAATTTTAAAAACTTATTTTGAAATTCTTTGCACTTTTCAACCCATTTATTGATGTACCTATTTTTATTTTATTTCTAATGTCACATTTTAATTATTCTCTCTAGGCTTCTTTGTTGTTTCTAGATTTTTCCCTTCTGAGACTCTATACTTTCTTTGATCTTCTACAGTCCTCTAGAAAGTTCATCTCCTATTTTAATTCTATTTCTTTTTAAGTTAAGTAAATTGGTCCTTGACCAATGTCTCTTTAATTATTAATGTAGAAAATACACATGAATCTTTTGAGACCCCTTTTCTAGACAAAGAATTTCATATTCTTTAAAAAAAAATTTTTTTTTAACATTTATTTATTTTTGAGACAGAGAGAGACAGAGCATGAATGGGGGAGGGTCAGAGAGAGAGGGAGACACAGAATCCGAAACAGGCTCCAGGCTCCGAGCTGTCAGCACAGAGCACGACGCGGGGCTTGAACTCACGGACGTGAGATCACGACCTGGGCCGAAGTCGGACGCCCAACCAACTGAGCCACCCGGGCGCCCCAAGAATTTCATATTCTTATATCTTTTAAGCTCCACCCTTACTTCCCACTTTTTGAAAATATAATTTGGGGCTCAGCACTAAATTATTTTTATTCAATTATCACTATAATTTTTTATGTTTTATATCTAATCCTTTAAGACCAATTTGTAGAAGCCCTTGCTTTACAACCATATTTAGTACAGTTATTTGGATTGACGTCCATGTCTAACTGGATTCAATACTCACTCTGAGCCCCTTAGTTTGCAATTAACATGTATTATTTTCACAATCACAAAAATAAGGATGTTTTTTAAAAGACAGAAAAGCCAAGTGCCAATACCAATCAGGAGAGCAAATGCTTGTTAAAACGTTGCACGTTGTTTTCTTGAATTTAGGACCAGCAGCTGTTTTTGAGGGCTCTCCAAGAATTAGATGTATGCTTAGTGGCCGTAATATGAGGGTTTTTTTCCCCCTTTCCTCTTTCTAATGCCAAAGTCAAGTTTCTCCTCACAAAACCTAAAGCTCTGCCTTTTCCAGAACACATTCTAGACCCAAAGGGTTTTATGTGGACCGTTCTGACGGAGGTAGAACTGAAGAATCCGGGCACAGCCATGTGATTGTGATGATAACCTTATGTCAGACTTCTGCTCTCGGTACTTACAAGCCCTGTTGCGTGACACCCGTCAGGTGCACAGAACTTTCTGCATGGTGATTTTGTCCATCCTTTCCTCAGTTTTTTAAATGCTATCTTGCCAAATGTTTGTCTTTTGTCCCCATTTTCTATCACCTGCAGATTTTTTTTTTTTTTTGGAGAACCATTTGTTTACGGTCATAAATTACTTTTCTGGTTGGCAACACTTGCTTGAAATTTTGTATGTGGTGTTAGTATGGCCCCAACCGTGGGAGGCCACCTGCCTTTCTGCCATCTGCCAGGTACGGGGTCTGGGGGGGGTGTGTATGGGTGTTAAGCTGTCCCTCAAAGGAAACCACATCAAACAGTTTATCCTTTTTAATGCTGTGGTGGGTTCGTTCATCCCGTATGAATGTAAACTTCAGAGTGTTTGGTTCTTGGAACTCAGGAAGAAATAACAGTTGTTAGAAACTCCTGACAACGAACTGTTCACAAGACCCCTTAAATTAAGCTGTCTGCATGTTTTAAAAAGTGTTTCAAGGTTCTAAGTACTTTCTTTCATTGGAGATGCTGAGATATTACTATGAAAGTCTTCATGCAAGGGTCAAGGGTGTTGTTTTAGTTATTTCATATTTCAGGCATGCTTAAACCAAAGGTACACTTGTGAAAGCCTTTCTTATTTCTTACAATCTTGATGTGGTTTCTATTGATCCTTGTTCCACTGTGGATTTGGTAAGAAAGAGTCACTTTTCTCTCACGGACACATTTGACTTTTGGGGGGCTTGTGGTTGGAAAAATATCAAAGTCTGTGATCACTACATGCTTTACCCAGCCTTAGGGTAAGTGTGGCAGGCATTTGGTTTCAAGGTGTTGCCGGATGTGAAATGAGTACTTGTGAAGTGCCCACGTCTGGGTGGGGGTTTGTGGTGTTAGTGAGAGCATGGGGGAACTGCCATTCTCAAACTGCAGTGTCTGCTGAGAGCATAAAGGAGGCAGCTGGCAAATTCAGCGAAGAAAGGGCTCTTTAGGATCCTATTTTAGACATTAATAGAGAGGGCTTTCTTAGAATGTTTTTAACAGGGTATAAATGTTCCGAGCAATAAGGAAGGGGGAAAAAACAAGTAGTTTGCTTGCATGGCTAGTTGGCTAGAGTTCCATAACATGGGTGTTATATCTGCAAGAACACTAAAACAGGGTGATTCGTTACAAAAACTGTGTCCGTAAGATGCCAAACAAGTGGTTACAGATGGAGATAAAACGGGCAGTTAAGCCGGTCTTAAGCCTGGCGTGGTGAGTCTTGAAAGAACTCTTAACTGATTGGATATGGGCCGACGTTTAATGAATGCTTTGCTAAGCGCCGATTTACATTATCTCATTTAATGCTCACGCTAATCTATGAGATAGGTATTACTTCATTTTACGGAGGAGGAAGGAAGTGACAGGTCAAATAACATAACCAAGGTCACAGAGCTGGTAGACGGTCGGGCTTGGGTTTGAACTTAGACGGCGAACCTCAAGTAACCAAGGGGCACCCATGCTGCTAATCAGCCGGCCTTCGTTTCCTCCCTCCCCACGTCTAACAAAGCAGCTGAGGAAATTCATGGAGCTTTGCTGGTCGAGTGGCTGACCCTTCAGTAAAAGCTGGTCTCAGCTCCAGGATGGGTGTTCCCCTAACACTGCCATGACTCTCTTGAGTTATGTTTCAGCTTTGGGCAGTAGCCTGAGCAGGGCTCTGTCTACTCGCTCTGGAAACAACTATAGCGGGGCTATTTTTTCCCTTTATTTACGGTTTGTGATCACTGCCAGCACATTTCTCTGAGGAGCGCATTTAAATATGCCACGTTTGTATTACTGTGTGTATTCTGGGTGAAACATTTATGATAAATCAAGTTTTTAGGTGCCCTATGGGGAAAGTGCTGATGGAGAAATACATCTGAAGAAAACTTTTCTCTTAGCAGTAGTTACTTGAGGAAACAGGCGTCGTTTATCTTGTGAGGCTTGTGGGAGATGAATGTAAACCACCCAGAATTGTGGTTCTGCATATCATAAGAGGAAAATGAGGCATCCGAACTTAGCTGGAGGCTTCTTCAAGCTGTAGCAGACCGACCCTCTCCCATCCTCCGGACCCCACTCTCCAGCTTTCCAGCCGGGTGAAACCGGCAAATGCCTACGTTCACATCAAGCCTGGCCCACTGCGTGGAACGCTTTTCTCAGCACTTCTGTGGTTCACTTCTAAACATGCCTACACTCTGTATATTTAACTCCCTTCCTCAGAAACACCTATTCCGATCCTTTTTCCCTCCGCAGTCTAAATTTGACCCCTAGTAATGGTGTCGTTACACTATGTTTTATTTTACCACTTGTCATTATATACTTGTTTATGTGACATTTGTTTATTACTTGTCTGCTCCACAGGACTTGACTTTAATTAAGTTCATTGGACGGCACACGCTTCCGTTAGTGTTTTGCACGGCATCTTGCCACATAGAAGGCGTCCTAGATATTTGCTGAAAAATGTGCTTTTCCTGGGCTCTATAGAAACAGATGCATGTAGCTTGTTTATTATATGCTGCCATTTCTCTCTCTCCCCGCCCCCCCCATTGATACAAATATTTGTAATCCCTAATGCCACTCATAGTGGCACATATGAGTGCTCAATAAAACTGAAGTTGAATGGGGTCTGTATGACTTACACCTAAACTTTAACATTATGGATGGGAAGCATTTCAGTTCAGTCTAAGTAATATTATTAAGCACCCAATAAAGTGTCAGACTTTATGTATGGTACTGAAGACACAAAAATGCATGAACTGACAGTCTAGAAAGGAAGACAGACCCACAAAGGGATAATTATAGGCAAAATGTTGCCTGAGCAATGAAAAAGATATACATAGTGCATTACAGTAGCACAGAGGACAGAGAGATGCCTCATTGGCTAGCCTGGTCTGAATCTTCCAAGTTCAGAGTTAGAACTGTGAAGAGTGCGTATGTGTGAACACCTGCCAGGTGCCGGGGGTGGGGGGCAATGATAAAGCATGATTCAGGGGCGCCTGGGTGGCTCAGTTGGTTAAGCATCCAACTTCGGCTCAGGTCATGATCTCACAGTTCGTGAGTTTGAGTCTCGTGTTGGGCTCTGTGCTGACAGCTCAGAGCCTGGAACCTGCTTCGGATTCTGTGTCTCCCTCTCTCTCTGCCCCTACCCTGCTCACACTCCGTCTCTCTCAAAATAAATACATGTTAAAAAATTTTAAAAAGGAATGATTCAATAGCAGTTTGATGCTCTGAAGCATGAGGCAGAGAGTTGGTGGCGGTGAGGCTCGAAGGGTAAGTCATGTTATGATCTTAGAAGATCTACAAAAGAAGGTATGGTTTTCCTTTATGTTTTCCTCCATGACCTGAACATTGTAACTGCTGACATTTTTCTTGGTCAGCGAGACCAAGGCCAATATTACAAAACACAGGAAACTGTCAGACAGGAAGTTTGAATAATTTATTCATTCATTCCTTCAGTGACTGTTTACTTAGTATCTGCTGAGAACTAGGCACTGAAGATACTTACAGATTCAAATAAGATACAGTGTTTATCCTATCTAAGGACTGCAGTGTAATGAGGGAGACAGGAGAATAAACAAGAGGAAAATACAATAAGTATAAAAGTATAAATCAGCAGAAGTAAAATATTTTGGTCTTCGGACTCCATTATTTTCTCCTGAACACTACTGAAGATCCAAAAAGACTTTTGTTGATGCGGGATATATGGTACTATATATATGTAGTATTAGAAATTAAAACAATATTTAAAAAAGATTTATTATCAAAAAATTAACATAAATAATGTACTTTAATGAAAATAACAGTATCTTATTATTTTTCTTTCACAAAAAAATTTAGTGACAAAAGTACCATTGTTTCACATTTTCACACACTTCCATGCCTAGCTTAGTAAGTGTTAGATTCTCATGTTTGTTTCTGCATTCAGTCTGTTGCAAGATGTTGTTTGGTTGAAGTACGTGAAGAAAATCCAGGCTATGTAGTTGGAAGAGGGGGGAATATTTCAATAGCCTTTTCTAATAATTATGGATATGCCTCTTTCACATTATACCAAAGCTTGACAAAAGTGATGGTTTCTTAAAATTTAGTTGCAATGTAAAATCTGAAATTAATTGACAGCCTTTTTGTATTCTGTCAGATAAAAATGTATCAGTCTACCTTGCACTTTGAATGGATCTTTTAACTAGGTGTGATTTTGTCACATCAGGTATTAGTCACGTGGAAAATATTGGTTCTCTGAGTGACCCGTAGATGCATCTCACTATAAAACATCAGGTAATAATATAAACATAATGTAAATATGCTAAGGTAATGAAACATCGTAAATAAACATAAGCGTTTTAAAAAGGTATTACTATCACTGCTGACCTCATCGGAAGAGTCTTTAAATACAGGGAAGCTGTAAAGCTCGTGGTGATAAGCTTAGCAAAATTCTAAGTTGTGTTGGGAAGTTCAAGTTTCGTCACTTGAAATACTGTCAGCGGTTTTCTTGAAAGTGACAAGTGACTGGCTCACTTTGTTCATTTTCTAGGAAAATGTTGGCTAGATACTCACGTCTAAATAGCCACGGTGGTAACAGAAGCCATTCTTTCCAGGAAAAAAATGGCATTCCACAAACGGATTCCGCCTGCAACTCAAGCACACAAGTGCCTTCCTTCAAGAAAGACATCCATGGCAGCAAATCCTCATACTTCAGTAGGCGGAAGTGCTTTGTCCCACACCGTCATGGAGAGTTGAAGACTGTGTACTAAAGAGCCAATTCTAATGAAAGCAATACTATCTCCTGTTTCACCGAACACAATATTAAGTAGGACAAACGTCTGCTTGTTTTCACTTTATGCGCGTGATGGTGGTGAGCTCGCTGAGTCCCAGCCCGGTTTGGAGCTACGGCCACGATTTGCGCCCAGAGGCTACGCCAGCGAATACGGTGTTTATCCTAAGGAGTCGCTTTTGCGCCAGGGGCGCAATGCTGATGTGGTGGTTCCAGGAAGAATCAACGGACTTTTGAAAAGGTATGGAGCACTTTGGATGTTTCAGCACCACTCATGTTGGCTATCAAACGTTCATGCAGAAAGATGATCTTCTTTGATGATTACTTGGTGCTGATACTGGATAAATGCCAGCAAAATAGCCATGTTCATAGATGCTTCCATTTCTAAGGCCAAAGTACGATTCTGCAGAAGAGAGAACGGCTCAGTCTTCTTGTGTCCAGCTAGGTCATTAATTCAACAAGTGACTGTATTGTTGAAAAGTGGCAGGGCTATGAATTCTTTGTGCTGACTTTTCAGCCAGCAGGCTTCCAGCATTTATTTCCACCAAAGGAAGCTTCATTTTCTCACACCTGCCATGTATGTGTCTCCAGTCAGTGCAGTTTGATGATTTACCCTGTGAGATACCTCTTGGGGCTTCTTCATTTGTAGCTCAAAAGATATAAGGAGTACTTTTTTTTTTTTTTTTGCATGTAAGAGCTCATTACATCTAAGTTTAACGTATTTCTAAGTCATTCATCTTTTCCCACTATATTTTGTTGAATTTTCTTTTGTATATTGAATCTAATTCAGCCAAGGAGAGTACATTAGTAACACAAATCAATTTCTGAAAACAATTTTTTGTTACTTTGAAAAGAGGGTTTTTTTTCCCCCAACTCCGCATCTTGAATAAATATCCCAAGAATATTGGTTTGAAGGGGTGCCACATTGTGAGTGTACATACACCATAGGTCATCCCAAAAAACGTGAAGAAGAGGGACTGCTGGCCCAGAGTTTGGGTTGAGATGTATTTTTTCCCAGTTAGTAATAATGTATTTACCCGTTTTCACCGAGTACTCACTGAGCCCCAAGTACTCACCGAGCACCTGCAGTACTCACTGAGGACTGCAGGTGTCAAATCAGTTTGGGGAGGAGCTTCTGGCTCCAGAACAGAGCCACGTTGGTTGGTTGTCCCATATGCTGATGACCTTTCCCTACTTGAGTGACGCTGTCACTGACCTAATGTATAGCATACCATTAAAATCCAGTTTGATGCTATGAGCCTACAGATGAGGTTTTAACTGCAGAGCATAGGTTGTTAGTCCTCAAGGGACTTATAAGCCATGTAGTCCACAAATACATGGCAAGTGCCAAGAGCTTCAGTTACTTGCCTGAGTTCACCTGCTAATTAATGGTAGGGCTGAGCCAACAAGTTAATGCTTTGACATACAGTGGAGGTGAATTAGGAGCAAAGTCACATGCCAACTTTAGGGGCAACTCCCTCCCGGAAGGAGGAACTACATGACCTAGCTGAATTGTCACAACAACAAACAAATCATAGCAAATGAATGGGAGATTTAAGGATATTCAAGCTGACTTTGCTAATAAGCAATATTTGCCAACCTTGAAACCTAAGCCTGCATGAGATGGAAATCAACTTTACTCCAGTGCATTAGAAATTTAGTATTTGATACATTTGAGTTATTTCCTAGATTAAAATTTTAATACACATTTCAAAAAGTGAGATTGGTGTGTTTGGGGAAAACCCTAGAAACGACTGCCCTCTATGTTAATATCTCCTAAACCCATTCTTGGTTCCCATGCCAGTTATCAAGGGGTTCTACTAGAATTATATTTTGTAACTGTCCGATTTCACTCCCTTTTCTTTTTCTGCAATCCAACAATACATCCCACTTGCCTTTCTCCCCTCCCCTTCCTGGCCCCAAACACTCCTTTTTGGAGCATTCAAATTCCAGAGAACAGTGAGCTCTATGCCACCAATCCAAAGCAACTTTTACAGCATCTTATTCTGTACCTTTATATGAAGGCAAATCCTCCCCATCTCTCCTCTGTCCCCACCCCACAACTGTCCCCTCCGGCCCCACCATCCCTGTATTTTCCCACCTGGCAAATAGCCTCACTGAATTCTGGGTGGTGGGCATTGACCAGACTTCAATACAAACGCTCCTGTTGAAAATGGCACCAACTTAGGTGAAGAACAAAGACACTTCAGCTTCAAAGCGGAAGCTCCAGTTTCTGCACAGAAGGGGTTTCACACAACTCCGGTTAACAACAACAACCACCTCAGGGGAAGAAAAGTCCCCAACTACAAAGAAATGCCAAACAAGCAGTCATCAGCCCTTCTTTTCTTCCTTTGGCAAGTTTAGCGCAAAACCTGATCAGGAGAGCAGTTCTTGGATAATTGGTTGGACCATGACGGCTGCTAATAGCATTTCTTCAGCGTCCTGTATCCCAGAAATTTATGGAGATCTGAGTGGTCTGTGTTCACCCAGGCTTAGAGATGTGCAGCGACCATGGCATGGCACTGGTTTGCTAGAGAAGGATTCTGGCAACCCAAAGATAACAGGCCAAGTCTTGGTTTTCCTCTCCTCTCCTCTCCTCTCCTCTCCTCTCCTCTCCTCTCCTCTCCTCTCCTCTCCTCTCCTCTCCTCTCCTCTCCTCTCCTCTCCCTCCTCTCCCCTCCCCCTCCCCTCCCCTCCTTCTTTCTGTTTTTCCCTCTCTTTTTTCTCCCCATTATAGTCAAATGCTGGGGTGTGGCCACACAGCACTGGCAAACACATACTTCCTCTAACTGCCATGTTTTTTGAGGGAAAGAAATTGGAAAGAGTGAGAAAGTAGGGGTTGAGTATGTAGGGGAAGAGACAGAATGAAAGTTGAAAATAATAAACAATTTTTAAATGTTACCTTTCCCCTGTCCACAAACCCAAGAAGAGAATGAAAAAGAATGTTTTCGGGTTGATAGAGGCCTGACTCAAAATGAAAGGGGGCATCAGTCCTTTGTGGGTTGAGGCATTAAAGTAAACAAGTCTGACACACAATATGCTAAAGTTCCCATTCTCGTTCTGTTAAGATACTTCTCCAAGCTTAAAACGTGAGAGATCTCTTTTTTCCTTCGATCCTTCTCTTCCCTTTCCCTTCCTCCACCCCAAACTCTCTGTTTTCTACATCTCCCTGTTGGTCTCTGTTATCCGAGAGGTGGACAAGAGCCAGGCTTAGCTGCGGTTCTTTGCCACGTCACTAGCCACACCAGTTGTTGATGAAAATCTGGCACTGAGAGATGAGACCATCTGTGGTGAAGTTTAAACCTATTTACCTCTCTGGCAAGCTGGTTGAAGCCTCTCTTTCTCTGTATTCAGTGAGGCTGAAGATGACAAATACAGTGGGATTAAAGCCATGGGATGAAGTTTGGGCAAAACAAAACCTTTCCCCAAAGACAGCTCATAGTAGTTGTTAGCCGTAAGGATAAGCAAATCCCTAGAGTCTGGAGTGTATAGGCAAGGGGCACTTCTGCCCTGGGTTCCACTGTCTGTGCACTTGAAGGAGGCAGACAACTGGCTGAGTTACAGTCTGGGCTT
The DNA here is from genome assembly GCF_027475565.1 of Acinonyx jubatus. NCBI lineage: Eukaryota > Metazoa > Chordata > Mammalia > Carnivora > Felidae > Acinonyx > Acinonyx jubatus. Next base: position 48,977,917 of record NC_069391.1, read on the forward strand.
TGGGTCTTGGGAAATGCAAACTGGAATCTGCTTCTTTGTTGAATGATCTTGGAATGATCCTGGGCTATATTTTGTGATTTTCAGGGCAAACATCCTGCTTCAGAGAACTGTTCTCAGATTCAGCTAATGATCTGCAGAAGAACACCACCATAGTTCTAACCTGAAAACAGGACTCCACAGCTTGACCAATTACCTGAACCACAACACTTGAGTCCAAAGGATTTTGGCTGCTTCCAAAAGTCCAATCAACCCTTAACGCTACCAGTGAGACTATTCAGACAAGCATGAAGTGAGCTCTGAAGTCAATGCCAAATGCTTTGGACAATGGCAGGATCCCTGGGCAGAGGCCAATTTACCATGAAGCTAATAAAGCTTAAGCTTCTGGACCCCTTTTGAGGCCCTGAGAGGGCTCCTAGCAATGTGTTCACATATTTGCCTTTTTGTTGCAAAATTTGCACAAGTAAGGCTCAATGAGTCAACTTCTCACCCTATTTCAGCTTCTCCTCTGCTATATTTCCCCCGCCTGTTGCATGGGGTTGGAGTCATCCAAGGCAGTTGAGTTAGAGATACATTTAATCTGAATTTAGTGAGATAGATTTATGAGGATCAAAGTCACTTCTGTGTTTGGTCACTTTATTGCTGGCTATCTCGGTATAGGAATGGCTTCCAGGTACACACCTCCAGCCCACTGGGCTGGCCCATCTGGCATCATGACACAAAATGGCAGGGCCAGACGTTGACTCTCGCTATGAAAGTACTCGTGCTTGGCACGGGAAATCTCTGGGCAGAAACGAGTTTTAAACTGTGCACAGCCAGAGGCTGGTCTGTGAAATGGGAAAGAATACATTGTGAGGTTATAATAAAGATGAAACAAAATAAAGTGTGTTAGAAGTGTTAGCCAGTGTCTAGCATTGGTTGGTAAATAAAAGTACTGTTATTTCTTACTTGGAGCATCTTGGTATCATCTCCATGAAAACCAGGTATCAGAATACCTGGGAGATGGTGATAGCTCTTGAAACCTATCATTAAAAAAATTCTTTGTATTCTTTATTTACTTTTGAGAGACAACGAGACAGAATGTGAGTGGGGGAGGAACAGAGAGAGAGAGGGAGACACAGAATCCGCAGTGGGATCCAGGCTCTGGGCTGTCAGCACAGAGCCCGACGCGGGACTTGAACTCACAAACCACAATGTCATGACCTGAGCCAAAGTCGCACATTCAACCAACTGAGCCACCCAGGCACCCCATTGAAACCTATTATTTTAAAAAAGGTTACTTTTCTTTCTTCTTTCTTTCTTTCTTTCTTTCTTTCTTTCTTTCTTTCTTTCTGCCTTTTTATTGTCAAAATGACTCATGGGAGAAAATATCGAGGAAACTGGTTATCTGGATCCTAGATGAAAGCACTGCACTCACTCTAAATGATTAAAATTTTAAACATCCTCAAGGTGCTTCATCAATAGGACATTCACAGGAATCAAGACCTTTCAAATGCTACTAGTAAGAAGCAAAGTCCACCTGATATTATTAAGCGGAACTTTGCTTTGTTTATTGCTAGATTCTCTGAGGATAGGAAGAACATATTTGGGCTTGACAATGTGCGGTGCCTGTCCCTTGAAATAGATGCCCAACAGTGACTGTTACACGTATCCGATTGTTCTTTTTATTGGTTCATAGCCCATGGCCTCTACCCAGTCTGAGTTTTAAAGATGAAGTAGAAATGGACCATGTCCTCTCTATTTGTTACCATTTCTAAAGTAACGGTTAAAATCATCTCTAACTAGAGAGAGATAAAAAGAAAATGACACCTGAAACATTTTTGTCAGTTACTAAACAATCGGCAGGCCAGAAACAAGCTTTTCTCTGCAGAAAAAAGCCACAGGCTAGGCTACATTCTGTTACACATTTTTCGGCTCGCCCACCCCCACCCCCCGCCCCTGCCCTGCAATGTCCAAAAGAAAAGAGGTGCCTCCTTTAACTGAAAGCAACTTCCCCCACATTGGAGAACCAGATCCCTGGCCCTTTTAGCCCCGGCATCACCTTGGTGAACCTTCAAGAATGTGCCCATACACAAAAGAGAATTTGCTCCTCCTTCTGGGAAATGCTCCCTTAGGGCCCCATCAAGTTTGCCAGAACCAGTTGAAAGTTCAGCAATCTTAACTGTACTTCAGGAGGTCAGATCTAGCTGAGGTCCAGGCTATAAAAGTGTTAGCATGTAGGTGTGGACTGCAGTGCAGAGAGAGAGAGAGAGAGGGAGAGAGGGAGAGAGGGAGAGAGACAGGGGGACCCCGCGTGTTCCGCAAAGTGCCTCTCTCCTGCACCCAGCCATGAGTGGATGAAATAATTCCTCCTTTGTCCACCAGCTGGCTTTCAAAGCTGTCGGGATGAGCCCTGCTGGACCTGTCTGGGAAGCTTGTTAAACTGCACCGAGTAAGTCAGGGAGAGGGAGGGGTGGGGAAAAGATGAAAGAACGAACACAATCTGTGTGAGGCAGTGGCCCTGACTCTAAAGAAACAGCCGATCTAAGGAGAGGAAGAGCTTCCTCTAAAACCAGAGACTGCATGCAATGCAAATGACCCCGTGTGCAGCTGCCTCTGGCAGACAGCCACCCGCCTCCCAAAGAATAAAGTCAGAGCAACAATTCCCTCCCGAACCCTGAAGCTTAGTGACTTCAAACAAGAAAAGAGAAAAGTGACATGTTTTTTTCTTTTCCCAGTGAACTCATCTATTCCCCAAATTGTGCTGATGACCTCATCATCTGCAGCTGTGCAGCTCGAAGCTCGCCCACCCTCCAACTCCCCGGGGATCACATCTGGTGGGGAGCCTTGGTACCTGGGGCGGACACATCTGGAGGTGACTGTCTCTGGAAATGGAGTGTTTTGTAACCTCCTTTCACTCTTATCGATGCAGCCAAGTGGCAGAGAAGGCTTCGGCAATTTTCTCCCTGGGAAGACAGCCCTTTGGTCTTCATTCAGTAAGGATTTGCAGGGGAAAACAGTGAGGTTAAGCTTAGCGCTTCAGATCCCTTTTCATTTTTCATGTATACATTCATGAGTCATTGCAGAAATGATATTGGCGGGCGCCTAGGGGGCTCTTTCGGCTAAGTTTTGACTCTGGGTTTCAGCTCAGGTCATGATCTCACGGTTCATGAGTTCAAGCCCTGCATCAGGCTCCATCCGCGACAGAAGTACAGAGCCCTCTTGGGATTCTCTCTCTCCCTCTTTCTCTGCCCTTCCCCTGCTCATGCTCTCTCTCTCTCTCCAAATAAATAAATTAACTGGAAAAAAAAAAAAGAAATGATATTGGTCTTTTGAATCAATTCTGCCTGTGTTCCTTCTATACTCTGGCAAGGCCCTGATTGACAAAGACTATTAAAGTATAAACTGATACGGATAATGACTCCAGTCAACAGAATTAAATTGACTTTGGAAGACTTCATGGTAAAAAAGTCTTCAAAGTATCTGTATCTAGAGGAAAACATATACCCTCAGGAAGGGGCCCCTTGCCCTATGGTGAGAATATCAATTGACCCAACAAGCCCTCCGAAAAGCCATCGGCAATCAAGGGACTTAAAAATGCTCATATGCTTTACCCAGAAGTTCTATTTCTGGGATTCTATCACACCGAGAATACAGAAATGCACAAACCCATAGTGACAATCTTTACTCCAGCATTATTTATTACAGTAAAAATAAAAATAAAACAACCTTCTCATCGCTCTCAACAAATCATAAAGAATCTAATGAAATGCCCAACGTTAAAGAAATAACGTTCATACTATGGAACATTATGCAGTCATTAAAAATGATGGGGAACTATTTATGATGCAATGCCTTGGCCATGTTATGATGGAAAATACCAGAATACAAAAGGATTTCGGCTTTGTAGAAGATGAGACATGCATGGAAAAAATAATTAAAAGAGTTATTTTTAGGAGGGGAGAATATTACTGATATGTTTCTTTTTTATGCATTTCTGTGCTTTTAAATTTTATCTCCTGAGTATGCCTTACTTTTATAATTAGGAAAAAAAAGTTATTTTGAAAGGGAGAAAAATCAAATCCTTGGCAGATGAGTGCCCTTGGAAAGATGTAATGAATTATTAGCCTGGGGATTGTAAACTAAAATGACGTAGGTACCAGGCAGGTAATATAAATGAGTGAGCCAGGACTGATATAAGAAAATGGCAGACTGCAGGGGAGCTTGTATTCAATCCTGCAGATGTTTATCATGTGGAAATATAAGTGGCTCAGAGTTAATGAATCAGATTTTTCTAGAGAAGTCCTAAATCAATATTTTTAAGTGAAATTGACCAATTTTTAAACGAAGGCAACAAACTCACATTAAGCAGAAATCGGCTACACGTGTTGGGCCAACAAAGTATTCAGCCTACTGGGCATCCTTCTGAAACCTGCTCGTTAACCAATGAAAGCGAACTCCTGGGAGCCATCCACCAGCCTGGGGAGTTTCCAGGGATTTCACTTCTTTTCATTACTATAAATAATGCTGCAATAAAAGAGCCTCCTGCATCTATCTTTATGTCTAGGCAATTATCTCCTTAAGGTAACCTTTAAGGAAATAGATTTGAAATTCAAAAGTTATGGGGAAAAAAAGTCACGGACATTATATTTTGGGTGTTTTTTGGACACGTATTGTCAAAGAGTTTTTCTGTATGTTTAAAAAAATTTGTATTTCCATTAACTATTCTTAAAGAGCCTCCATTTCTCATACTCTTACCAGGGCAGTTTGCTCAAGCTTTTTCATATCACTGATCTTAGAGATGAATGTTTATATCAAAATATATCAACTTGCATTTAATTAATGGTATTCAACATATGTCATATGTTTATTGACCTTTGATATTCTTCTCTTTTATGAATTGCCTGTTCATAGTTTTTGCCCATTTAAGAATCGTCTCTTGGACTTTTACGTACAATTTTATATAAGCTTTTTCCTTTTTGGATATTATGGATATTAACTGTTTCTCTCACATGAATTAAATTTTTAGAAATTTTGTCATTTGCCTTTTAACCTTGTATCATGGGGTAAAATTTTTTTTATTATTTTAACACTTGTCAGAGTATTTCAAGTGGGAAATTAATTTTGCTTAGGAGAGTACCTTAAGGAATCACTTAGATCATAGGCAATGAGACTGAAATTTGTATAAAAACAGTGAAACAAAGGTACGCCCAAACTCAGTGGAGTGCTGGCAAATGTTTAACAAAAGACACAATAAAAAGAGAGAAGTGTAGAAGATTTTTGCAGCACATATCATTCATAAAGTTTTAGTATTCACTTTATATTAAGAAATGCTACCAATTGAGAGGAAAAAAGGCAGACAACCAATACAAGAATGGACAAAAGATTTGAACAGATACTTCATAAGAGATCCAAGTTACCAATAAATACATGTAACTTTCCTAAAACCTAATTAGTAATCAAGATAACTATAGATTCAAACATCAGTACAAACACACCTATTGGATCTTTGCTGCTACCAAATGTTTTTGAGGATGTGGAATATCAGTAATTCATCTAAATCATAGGAACTTTTTGGAAAAGCTCCTAGTGTAGTGATCCCAGTGTAGACATGCCTACCCTATGACCTAGGGATTTTCCATGATTTTGTGCATGTATGTGTTGAACACACACACACACACACACACACACACATATATATTCAATAATGTTTATTGAAGTCTTGTTTACAATTTCCCCAAACTAGAAACAACTCATATAGGCGTCAACACAGAATAAATAAATTGGGATGTAGAAAACTATATATCTGTGACTATTAACACATTAAAGCTGCATTCTCCAGCATGGATACTGTTGCCAACATACGGTGGGCAAAAAAAGTGAGACACAAAGAACATTCACAAAGACCATTCCCTATATAAAAAAGTTCAAAAAGAAACTAAATTATATGGTTTAAAGGTGTATGCCCAGGTGGTAAAACTATAAAGAAAAACAAAAGTGTGATTACTGTCTTAGAATCTTGGTTGTTTTTAGCAGGTGGATTAGTGGTTGTCATAAGAACAGGTGTGTGTGTGTGTGTGTGTGTGTGTGTGTGTGTTTATATGAGGAGTCCTAGGGTATCAACGATATTATCTTTCTTGACATAGGTATTTACTATTTAACATTTATGCATTTTGCTAAATTATGTTAGATTTAACAATAAAATACAAATTTGGGAAGTGAGAAAAGGCAGGGAAATGAGGATACAGGAAGGAAAAAGGAATTCTGTGGTAGAAGGGGCAGGACAACATAACAGAGAGCTAAAAGCTACAGAGAAATACTAATTATTTGTTCCAAAGAGGAGCACGTATGAGGGAGTTTTTAGGACAAAACAATCCAATATTCAATTTGATGTTGTGGGTATATGTTTTCCCACTGTAGGCCTTCAATAAATTTTGTTAAACATGTAAATATTTTATCTGAGATTTGGGGGTAATAAAAGAAAAGTAGCTGAGTTGGCCTGAAAACGGAAGGGAGGTGTAGGTAGATTTAGATTGAGGATTCTTTGAGAGAGGTGAGGGGTGGCCATGAGAATACGAGCCCCTGGGTATGTACAGAAAGCTTGGACAGTGTTGGAGAGTCTCACAAGATCTGGAATAGGGGCTTAAACCAAGTGGATTTAAATGTCAAAGAATGGTGTCTTACCTGAGGACTATAGATATTGGTTTATGGCAGGATTTTTATCTTCTTCCTTGTTCTATTTTTTTTAAAGTTTATTTGTTTTTGAGAGAGAGAGAGAGATAACGCAAGCAAGTGGGAGAGGGGCAGAGAGCAGGAGAGAGAATTCCAACCAGGCTCTACACTGTCAAGGCAGAACCCGATGCAGCACTTGGACCCAAGAACTATGAGATCACGACAGGAGCTGAAACCAAGAGCTGGAGGCCTGACTGACTGAGCCACCCAGGAGCCCCTTCTGTGACTTTATTCCATACAGAAATCTAAAACCTACGATCAAGTACATCAGTGTTTACTTTTTGATATCTGGCTTTTCATAATAGGCTTGAAAGACATTTTCTTGTTTTTAAACACTTAAATTCTCAATTTGCCTAGAATTCTACTTGGTGTAAAGATAAAGGGAGAGCTCAATTTTGTTTTCCCAGAAAGCTGGTCAATCTTTTCCTCTGATAATTTTTTTTTAAATTTTTTTTACATTTATTTATTTTTGAGAGAAAGACAGAGTATGAGCAGGAGAGGGGCAGAGAGAGAAGGAGACACAGAATCAGAAACAGGCTCCAGGCTCCAAGCTGTCAGCACAGAGCCCGACACAGGGCTCAAACCCACGAGAGGTGAGATCATGACCTGAGCCGAAGTCAGATGCTCAGTCGACTGAGCCACCCAGGCAGGTGCCCCTTCTCTAATTTGACGATAAATTGAAAAATCTGATAAGGAAAGTCTTCCCTGTCAGTATTTTCTTGGCATTTCCCCTCTGATTACTCTTTCAAATACAGCTTAGAATCATTTTGCCACATCACAAAACAAAACAAGACAAAAACAAAACCAAATCCAGTTGGGACTTTGATAGGGAAATCATTGAAATTATAGATTACTTTCTGGAGCAGTACAAAGTATTCTTTTAAAAAAACAAACTTTTTTTTAATGTTTGTTTATTTTTGAGAGAGAGAGAGAGAGAGAGAGAGCAAGCTGGGGGAGGGGCAGAGGGTGGGAGACACAGAATCTGAAGCAGGTTCCAGGCTCTGAGCTGTCAGCACAGAGTCTGACACAGGCTTGAAGCCACAAACTGTGAGATCAAGACCTGAGTTGAAGTTGGACACTTAATCGACTAAGCCACCCAGGGGGCCCCTAAGTATTCTTACTAAAAAAACCCATGTCTCTAATTATTCACTCATTTTTGTATGTTTCTCTATTGGGTTTTTTATTTTTCTTTATCAACACCCTATATATTTATCGTCTCTAATAAACTATCTTATTTATCAGTTTCAACATTCAGCATTAATTTTGTTATTTTTTTTTAAGTTTATTTATTTATTTTGAGAAAGAGAACAAGCAAGTGTAAGCAGGGGAGGGGCAGAGAGAGAGGTAGAGAGAATCCCAAGCAGGCTCCACACTGTCAGCACAGAGCTTGAACTCACGAACCATGAGATCATGACCTGAGCTGAAATCCAGAATCCAATGCTTAACTGACTGAGCCACCCAGGTGCCCCTCAGCATTAATTTTAAAACCTACTTTGCTAGGGGCGCGCGGGTGGCTGGGTTGGTTGAGCGTCCGACTTCGGCTCAGGTCATGATCTCACGGTTTGTGGGTTCGAGCCCCCCGTCGGGCTTTGTGCTGACTGCTCAGGGCCTGGAGCCTGCTTCGGATTCTGTGTCTCCCTCTCTCTCTGCCCCTCCCCTTCTCACGCTCTGTCTCTCTCTCAAAAATAAATGAAGATTCAAAAAAAAACCTACTTTGATAGTTGTTTGTTTCTACGTTAAAAGATAAGCTACCTTGCACTGGGGGATGTCAGTTGTTGTTGTTGTTGTTTTAATACATTATATGTCCTTCTACTTAATGGAAAGTCTTCCCAGATTCTGGCACTGTGTTGACAGTCTCTGTTTTGGGTGGTGTAAGTTTTCAAGTTTCCTTTTTTTTTCTTGTTTCCATAGATATTTTAGCAGAAAGCTGGGAGGATACACCAGGAAACTCTAGTCAGGCACCATTATAAATGAGAAATCTGCTCACCGGCTAATAAATAATAGACTTCCAAGGCATCATTTATGTGTCTTAGTGCTGCTCAAAGTTACAAACCTAGTCTGTTGCTTTCTTCATTTCAAACCCATTCCCGTCATGTTAGTTGATATATGCGTCTAATATCTGGATGTTTGAGTTTTAAATGTATATGATTTCATGGGGTACTTAATATATAAAGTATGTGGCATGTTGTAGCACCTGTCATTGTTGCTTTTCATCAGACCCATCCAGAGCAGGGATCTTACTAATTTTATTTAATTCCAGCTTTAGTCCTTTTATGATAATCAAATGTCAATGGCCCAGGACCGGGGATGGAAAAGCACCGTACTGTGTTTGCCTGGGGGTTCCTGAAATAAAAGGGTGGGTAATTTATATTTTTAATATAAGTGATTTAGAGCCTGAGGCTTTGATCCAATTAAGTAGAGAATCAAATTAGCTGGAGATTAAATGAAGGAATGAGGGGAAGTTTTGCTGGCTGGCTCCTGAGTTTTCTAAAGAAGACTTGTTGGAGTGCCGTGGTTCTCAGCCTTGGCTGCAGAATTACTTGTGGAGTTTTTTTTTGTTTATTCATTTATTTATTAAAAAAATTTTTAATGTTTATTTATTTTTGAGAGAGAGAGAACGGCAGCAGGAGAGGGGAAGAGAGAGAGGGAGACACAGAATCCAAAGCCGGCTTCAGGCTCTGAGCTGTCAGCACAGAGCCCCACATGGGGCCCGAACCCACGAACTGCGAGATCATAACCTGAACTTCAGTTGGACACTCAACTGACTGAGCCACCACCCAGGAGCCCCTACTTATTTATTTTTGAGAGAGAGAAAGAAAGAAAGGAGAAGGAGGGGAGGCACAGAGAGAGAGAGAGAGAGAGAGAGAGAGAGAGAGAGATTGAGAGAGAGATTGAGAGAGAGAGAGAGAGAGAGAGAGAGAGAGAGAGAGAGAGAGAGAATCCCAAGCAGGCTCCGTGCTATCAGCACAGAGCCCGATGTGGGACTGGAACTCACCACTGTGAGATCATGACCTGAGCTGAAATCAAGAGTTGGGTACTTAACTGACTGAGCCATCCAGGTGCCCCTACTTGTGGAGTTTTAAAAACCTACTGATGCCCAGACCCCACGCCTGGAGAGTTCAATTTGGTCTGATGAACAGCTTGGGCATCAGGGATTTAAAAATCTCCCCAACTAGTATGATTCTCATATGCAGCCATGGTTAAAAATGACATAGTTTTCAATCCCCAATGAGCTAAGAGTCACTTTGGGACTAGTTTAAAAAAAGAGATTGTAGGACTCTACCTAGACACCTTCTGATACAGTGAACTGGGATAGAGTGTAAAAATCTGCACTTCTAATATGTCTATGTGATTGTGCTCTCTACCCAAGGATGGGACTGTCTGACTCCCATCTGTTCTCTCCCCTTGTACCTTTAACTTGGCTCTCAGAATGTCTTTCTTAAATATATATCCCTTCCCCAATCTAAAACATTCACTGGTTGCCCATTGTATTCAAAACATGGTCTTTAGCGTGGCTTTGAAGGTCTTCTCCCCTCCAGTTTTCATCCATCTACTGGACCTTCTCAGCCATCCCATTCCAAACCTTCTCTTACCATGCCCATCAGACCCTTTCCTGAATTGACTTCTGCCTTCTTTCGGAGTCTTGGCTTATGCAGTTACTCCTACCTTCAAAGCCTTTCCCATCTTGACCCGCTTAAATCCTGCTCTTCAGCAGCTACAATGTCATGACTTTCAAGAAACTTGATCTTTTCAAATTAGGATACTTCATGCTTTTCTCTATAGGCCTATTGCAATTGACCTACATCTCTCTCTCTTATTTTGCTTGGCTTGGTTGGACTTGAGCTGTAGAAAGCTGAATTCATCATATCCCTCCACGCGTAACACATTCTCTTCATTGGTTCATGGAGGCCCCTCTAATATGTGTGAACAGTATCTGAAAATATGTGTGTATCCTCCTAAAGTAAGTCATGTTATCCCATGTGTAGATGTTTTTAATTTGCATAAATGGTTTTGTGCTGGAAACCTCACTCTTTCTTTTTTCACTTGAGGTTTTTTAGGATCTATCCACATTGCTAAAATTGAATCACATTCATTCCTTCTGCTTGCCGCATAGTATTCCTTAAGGCACGTTCACCACATTTTACTTGTCTGTTCCCTTTCTTAAAGGATGCCAGTTTGCCCCTAACACTCTATTGTCTCTAGGAGGCCACAGTGAACATTTCAGCGGTGGCCTCTGATGGCTTCTGGGTGAGAATTTCTCTGAAACACGGATTAAAGAATGGGATTACCTGGTCCCAGGACATATACTGCCTTAGTTTCACCAGACTCTAGCAGAATATCCCCCAGGTGGCTGTGCGGTTGCACTTCCTGTCTGGTCTCAGACACTCACCTCCTAGAGTGTACTTAGTCTTTGTCCTTCTAAACCACCCTGGTAAGGGGAGGCACTATGTATGAACTCAAGACCTTATAGGAAAAGTGAGTCAGGATCTTGAGGTTGTAATTTTACAAAACCCTTTGAGATATTTTTATGTCTGCTACAACAATAATTACAAAAACCACACACTTACTTAGGAGATCATCACTGATATTTTACAAACTAAAGGCTCTAATAGATATTTTTATGAGGGGAAGTGAGAGCTCCAAAGGTCTAGTCTGTCCCAAGACAAGAAAAAGTGGTCTAGAAAACATGGTGACTACAGTTCGATTAAGCCCCTTTTATGAGCTTCAATGACTCAAGATCACTCAATCTGAGATTTTTGCCACTGGAGAAACAATCTTTAAAAGTCAATTCACAAATATGAAAATTTTAGACAAAAAGATGTGTGTTGGTGAGGGAATTACTATCACAGGATAAGTTCCATGAGAATAGCATGGAAAAATTGTTATGTATGGTAAACACTTATTGAGGACTTCTTATGTACCAAGTACTGCACGAAATAATGCACAAACATTATATCCTATTTAATCCTCATTGATCCTATGACATAGATACTATTTTATCAACTCTTTTGAAAGATGAAAATACTCAAGCTTAAAGAATTTAAAGAATTTGGCCAAGTGATACAACTACTAAATAACAAAGCCAAGATTTGAACCTAGATTTCTTTTTTTTTTAATTTTTTAACTTGTTTTATTTTTTATTTTTAAAAAGTTACATCAAAATTAGTTAGCATATAGTGCAACAATGATTTCCGGAGTAGATTCCTTAGTGCCCCTTACCCGTTTAACCCATCCCCCCTTCCACAACCCCTCCCGTAACCCTCAGTTTGTTCTCCATATTTATGAGTCTCTTCTGTTTTGTCCCCCTCCCTGTTTTTATATTATTTTTGTTTCCTTTCCTTTATGTTCATCTGTTTTGTCTCATAAAGTCCTCATATGAGTGAAGTCATATGATTTTTGTCTTTCTCTGACTGAACAATTTCACTTAGCATAATACCCTCCAGTTCCATCCACGTAGTTGCAAATGGCAAGATTTCATGTTTTTTGATTGCCGAGTAATACTCCATTGTATATATATACCACATCTTCTTTATCCATTCATCCACCGATGGACATTTGGGCTCTTTCCATACTTTGGCTATTGTTGATCGTGCTGCTATAAACATGGGGGTGCATGTGTCCCTTCGAAACAGCACACCCGTATCCCATGGATAAATGCCTCGTAGTGCAATTGCTGGCTGGTAGGGTAGTTCTATTTTTAGTTTTTTGAGGAATCTCCATATAGTTTTCCAGAGTGGCTGCAACAGCTTGCATTCCCATAAACCTAGATTTCTACATTTCTTTTGTTTTCAATTTCAGATTTCTAGCACAGAGTTACGTGCAGCAAAAGCACAGGCTTAGAGTAGGGTAGACAAGGTTTAATTTCCTGTTTGTCCACAACTTACTAGCTATAAGATGCCAGGTAAATTATTTTACCTTTTCTGAGCCTCACATTTTCTCATCTGTACAAGGGGCCAGGAATCTGTACCTCACAGAGTCGTGAGTATAAATGAACAAGATGTGTGCCCCATAGCAGATGCTTAGTAAATGTAAATATAACTTCCCTTATGAGATCTTTTCTTTCCAGTCTTTGGCACAGAGTAGACACATGCTTACTGAATAACTACAATAGTGATTTAAAAATTTCAGAAATTATCTGAAGTTTCCCCTAGATTAATTTGGTAGAGCAAAGATCTGAGAGAGGTGAGAAGAAGTATACAAGAGGAAGAGGACCTAAAAGGGTTACCTGGAGAAGCCAGAAGCAACCATATTCTATTTTGCAGTTTCCCTGATGATTGCCTGGCTGTGGCCCCTTCTAAGTACAGTCAGTGACTGACTCACTTCCAGAGATAGAGAAACAAAAATATCAATGAGCAAAAAGCTCATTTTGCCTCCTTCACCAGGTCCCATGCAGGGAGTGTTGTGGGTTCGTGCAGCTATGAACCGATGCAAACTATCCCAGGGAACCGCTAGAGAGGAAATTAATTAACCCCTGCTATGGCTTCCTGGTGGGGGGCCGGGAATTAAGCTGTCATTTCTCCTGGATGTGTGGATAGGCCCCTTTCTGAGGCTGTTCTACTCTCTGAATTGCAGGCAGCCCATCTTCCCTCCTCTCCTAGGTGCCCTGAACTGAGAATACTGCCTTGAACAGGTAAGCTGGGCATCCCCTTACAGAAGCAAAATTGTGCAGTCACTGCCGCTTGTTTTTAGGGTTGGAAACTCCAGAGAGACCTCTTCCAGGGAGCTCAGAGTCAGTTACCCGTAGCTAAAGTAATGCGATTTGCAGAGATCTTGAGAAAGTAGCTTTAGCTGTGGACACCAAGGAAACCGTTCAGCATTTGGGATTCTCCGGCATCTAGACCATTGTTAGTTCTCCAAAGGGAGGCTCATGCCATGTGAATTCAAAGCTGCTGAGAGCTCCACTTTTAATGAGATCTTTCAAAGGGGATAGCTCAAATGGTTCCTAAGAATCATAATGTCAGGTGGATTTCATGGTCTAGACAGATCTGACATTTCCCTCCTTTTTTTTTTTAAGGTTTCTCCATAAACCAACAACAATAATAATAATAAAAAAAATCTAAAGTTCTGGGAAGGGATTGATTTATTAATAGAAGCTACTGGTTTTCTGCATTGATGGCCCCAGGGACTTTTGCTACATGGTTATAATGACTGGCTTTCCCCACCAAGCCTCCAGAGCTCCCAGCAGTCAATTTATCAACACAGGATGACAAGTTCATTGTTGTTCTCTGGAAGCTTTGGCTCTCAAGAACTACTTGGGGTTTTAGGCTAGGAAGATGCCTTTGGGAGAGCATTCTTGTATGAAGTAGTGCATTTGCTTGAAAAATGGTGGATCTTTTGAAACTGTGATAGAACCAACCTCTTACTCCTCCCCCTCACTCAAGGGAGTATGTTTCTTTCTAGAGCTTTCCAAGAGCTGATCAGCTGGAAATAAAACCAATTTCTGGCAGTCCGGGACTGCAGGAATTTAGTTTGAGTAACCCAGATGTTACCACATGGCCCAGCTTGTGTAAAAAGAGGGAATCCATATTTGTATGATAACTGAGATTTCCTACTTTTACTAGCTTTCCAGTACTGCTGTAACAAATTACCCCACATTTGGTAATTTAAAACAACACACATTTATCCCCTTGTTGTTCTGTAGGGTACAAGCCCCTTATGGGTCTCATTGGGCTAAAATCAAGGGGCAGGGGTGATTTCTTTAGGAAGCTGTAGGTGAGAATCTCTTTCCTTGCTTTCGTCACTTTCTAGAGACTGTCCTCATTCTTTGGCTAATGGCGCCGCCTTCCATCACTCCAGCTTCTGTTTCTGTTGTCATTTCTCTTATTCCTCTGGCTCAGATTCCTTCTGCATCCCTCTTATCAGGATTGTTGTGATCCCATCAAGTGCACCTGGACAATGCAGGACAATCTCCTTATCTCAAGATCCTTAATAACCTTCATGAGTCCCTTTTGCCATATAAGGTCATATTCGCAGAGTCTGGGGACTAGAACATGGACATATGGGGGGGGCATTATTCCACCTGCCACATTATCTTGCTTCTATTTATGAAGGACCTTTGGCCCCTGCAGTTGTTCGTTTAGGTTATTTGGAGCTCCTTAGGAGTGCCCCACCCCCTTCCAGTTGCCCACTACAGATTCCCCCTTGTTACGGTTGGCTGCTCTTCAGAAAGTGAGCTGAGGAAGCTTCCCCATGGCACCAAAATGAGAACGCCAAGGCCTTGACCTGGAATGCGGACCTCCCAGAGCAGTGCAGTGCTGGATCCCACAGCAGCGATGGGGAGAATGCCTCTCTCTCGGATTTTGGGCTGCTCCTGGTCACATGGGCCCCACAAAGTGTTGTGACAAGAGTTCTACAAGACTTCTCTGGAAAACAGCTTCTGGCTCCAACCCTCTCTTGACAGGGATGCAGAAGCCATCCAAGAGGTCAGGCGGGGTTTGAGTAGAGGCACAGCACCAAATTTAGCTCCGATGACAGGCGGGATACCGTGTCAGGGTAAGGTAAGCCTTCTCACACTCTAGTGAGCATGGGAATCATGTGGGAATATTGTTAAAATGAAAATTCAGATTCAGTGGGTTGGGTGGGCCTGGATTCTGCATTTCTGATACTTGAGCAACAAGGGTCATTGACCGTATGCCAATGATTAATCTTGATATGATCCAGTAAGTGTTCTGTGGCCAGTGTTTTGCTGTGAAGTCCACAAACGTTGTGGACACAAGGGAGCATATCTAGCCCAGGCTCGGCGAAGGACAGGGCATGACTCCTAGAGGAAATGAGAAATTTGAGTAGAAGTTTTCCAGGCAAGGAATCGGGGGAAAGGATGCCGGCAGAGAGAATGGCATGTCCAAAGGGAGGGAGACAGGAGAGTTCTAGACCTGCAAGAATCACACAATGCCAGCGCAGAGGTGAAGGATGGGGAAGCAACATGAGATGTGTGATCATGTAGGACCTTTACCCCAGGCTAAGAAGTTTGGGCTTCATTGAATAATCAGTGGGGATAATTTTTTTTTTTTTAATTAAGGAAAAGGAGAAAATGGACACAAAGTATCTCTGTTACTACCCATTCTGGGAAATGTGCACTTTGTTTTGATTGGCAAATCACAGGGCAATTAAGTGAATGACAGGAAACCCTGCCTTTAAAAAATAGACCTTATTTAGAGCCTATGGGCATATCAGGGCACTGCCAGTTTTGAGGTCAGCCAAGCTCTGTCCCGCCACAGAATAGTGGTAAGGGCCCAACATGGCCATGACCGTTGGAAATCAGCCTGGGTGCACAGATAGGGTGGGGATGATCAAGAACAGAACCTACTCTGTCGGCCGGTGAGGGGCAGTGTCTCAAGGTCTTGCTTTCACACTGCTTCCCCCCATGCCTTTCCTGTTAGTCTCCACAGTAATCTAGTCAGCATATCACCTATTTAAATGTGCCGCGTCTGGACAGCGTGGGGCTGACACCCAGAACTCAGCTTCCATCCCCCACCCCACCCCTACCCAAAGATCAGAATGCAAGGGTGGAGACCTGGATGTAGGTGCTAGAAGAAAAGTACAGTGCCACTTGACTCTTCTCTCCCTGCAGGCCTGCCTCTAGCTCTCAGGACCAATCCCTACCCTAGATATGATGTCTTGAGTCGGCCTTTGACTCCGACTTTTCACAGAGCCCTCCGTGGAAAGAAGAGGATTCTTTCCACCCGTCCTCTGCTCACCCAAGAGTTGCTCATTCTGCAGGAGCAGAGTAAGTATATATCCTGCATGACTGTTTCTGGTAACATTATCTCTGAGGTGGGGCAGTTCTGCAAGATGCTAAAGGTATTCCCCGAAAAAAGAGCTTCTATTGTCAAGTATCTTTGGGCAATGATAGTATTGAAAATTGAACAGTTCCCCAAACTGCAGACTTCTCAGAAGCTTGAATATGCTAACAAGCAATATGACTCTCCAAGAGGGGGATCCCTTGTGCTTCTGTAAGGGACAGTTTGGTACATATTGCTCCTGTCCATGCACACTTCCCTTGTCTCTGAATTTCTTTCTTATACGTATATTCCTAATACAAAATAGGGCACTTATTTATATTGTAGTTAATCTTCTTTTTTTTTTTTGGATGAGCTACAGGCTCCTTGACATTGGGAATCAGATATTATACTTAGCCTCTCATCCCCCACCCACCTATCGTAGGGCTGATCGTATAATAAGAACTCGATAAATACTCAAATGAAAATAAAATTTCTTTTCCCAAGTCCAGCTGTGAGTCCCTAAAATGGATCTAGATTTTAGTTGCGTCCAATGTTGCTTTCTCTCCAGGGAGAATTTCTTGTAAGTAATTTCATGTATGTATGTATGTATGTATTTATAAAGTTTATTTTGAGAGGTAGAGAGAGAGCATGAACAGGGGATGGGCAGAGAGGGGGAGAGAGAGAGAGAGAGAGAGAGAGAGAGAGAGAGAGAGAATCCCAAGCAGGCTCTGCACTGTGAACGTGGAGCCTGATGCAGGGGCTCTAACTCACGAACTGTGAGATCATGAGCTGAGCCAAAATCAAGAGTTGAATGTTTAACCGACTGAGACATTTAGGTGCCCCTCCCTGTGAGTAACTTTACAGTTAACAAAACAAAACAAAACAAAACACCAAAGAACTTCTGTCTTATCACCATTATATTGACAGAACTGAACTATTGAACTGTATACAGTTTAAAAACTCATTCTTGCCGCTTGAAGAAATCTTAGAACACTCAAGCAAGTAGACAGAAGAATGGACAATTGCAACTTCACACATCAATCTTAGCACATCAATTGCTAAGATTTTGGTTATTTACTAAAAAGTTATCCCTACCTTTATACTTACGTACTGACATAAATTCTTTATTTTATTTTATTTTATTTATTTATTTATTTATTTATTTTATTTAATTTAATTAATTAATTTATTTTCACCAAGCTTCTTGATGTGCCCAACAGGGCAAGGTGACGTGCCTGCTGGAAGCAGTTCAGGCTGTACTGGTCTTGCCAGTAGGCACTGATGGCTGCACTTACGCTATGTTACAAGATCTCTAACTTCTTACTTGTTTCCTCTTTTTTTTCTGAGTTTTTAAATTTATTATTTTTTTTATTTTCAGAGAGAGAGAGCGCCAGTGGGAGAGAGGGTCAGAGGGGGAGAGAGAGCGAGAGGGAGAAAGAGAGAGAGAATCTCAAGCAGGTTCCATGCTCAGCATAGAGCCTGATGCGGAGCTTCATCCCACGACCATGGGATCATGACCTGAGCCGAAAACAAGAGTCAGGCACTCAACAAACTGAGCCATGCAGGCGTTCCACTTGTTTCCTCTTCTTAGGAAGATTATCTTCAAATTGGAAAGGAGCAACCCAATATGGCGGAGAGATTTGTGTGTTCCGCTGGACGTAGGAAGAGAAGAACAGGTTAGTTGAGGAGTGAAAAGGAGGATGGTCATTATGCGCAAGTCTTCAACACTCTGACTATGAAGGTCTCAGGAGATTTAAAAGAACCGTGAATATGATCATTGAGTCATGCAAGTAATCTTCAAGGAATCACAGAAAACTGGAGAGATGGCAAAAAATGTCCTTATTTCCAGAAAGGAGATATAGTCTATCCACTGGGTATAAAAAGACAAGGGATGTCTGAAACTGTCCTTGGCAAAATTTCTGGATGAAATTTTTAAATGGATGGCTTATAACTAATTGAGAAATTAAATGGAGATGACCGGGAGCCAACATGGGTTTGTTACAAAGATATATTCTAAATCAACCATTTCTTTTGAAATAATGAGATTTAAATACAATTCATCCCTATGTCAAGAGATAATAACCCAAATCTGTGTGCTGATGAATATTCAGCATATATGTGACCTCAGTTGATCCTCATATCTTTCATAACAAGTCTTGAGTCAGGTATTATTGGTGAATTTGACCCTCATTTTACAGACAATAAAACTTTTAAAAATGGAATATTAGAGAAGTTAAGTAATTTATACAACCTTCCTCGGCTAGTAAATGATGGAATTTAAAGAGCTTTTCTGACTCCGAGGCCTATACATATTTCTTATGCACACTTACACTCTTACTTTATACTCTCTGAAGAAACTGTGTCTCTTGATTCCAGCTAGGCAGAACCAAAATCTTTATTGATATTGTCATGAAAAGTATGGGGCACAATGGATGACTACAGGTGTATTGCATTGGGTTTGGTTGAACCATTGTAATCAATGGATATTGATTTATAGATTGATGTCATCTTAGAAAGAATTCTTTGGTCATATATATGCCAAGCTCTCTCCTTTGTCCCCTTTTGTTCAATAACTTTAAGCAATAGATAAAAACATGAACAACACACATATCAGGTGATATTAGCCCACTCTGCAACTCACGGGGTACCAAAATGCAGCTTTCTTCTTTTTCTAGTTTGAATTCAACTTTTCTCTTAAGTCCTAGGGTGTATGACCTATCCTATTCCATTTTGTTATGCTGATTTCTTTCCTTGTCAGTTTAAGGGCTATCTCAGTCTTAAGTCATTCACTTTGGAGTAAAGCACAATTTTTCAGGACTGCCTCCCCTTCTCTCTCCTCCTTCCTTTCTTCCAGAAGACGTTTGGGTACAGAGGGAAGCGTTCAGAAACAACATCATGGCCACAGGAGGAGGGCTGTGTGGCCTCTATGTGCTTGTGCCATTTCTGTTCATGATAAAATGGGTCCCACCTGGTCTTTGGGCATGAACCCACACCTGCTGATGTTTGAAAATCCTACCACGGCCTTCATTTGTGATCACCTCATATTTTTGGGCTTCCTGTCCATACACCGGGCCACTTCATAGCTTTCATCATCTTCCTGGGGATGTGGGGACTTCTCAATTTCCCACGTGCTCTGCTCAAGCTGTAGGGAATGGGATGACTACTCAGAGACATTGTCCTGAAGACGCAGGGCAAGCTATGAGGGTTTGCTTTCCCAGCAAGCAAGGCACGAAACTTTTTTGTCCCGAAAGTCTTCCCCCACCTACTCAGAATTTATGTGGTCTCGCCTTTCTTCCAGCCGCCCTCAAACCTTGACCTTCTCAGTTGAGAAGGTTTTCTGATCAGAAAACCTGGTAGGAAATGAGGGAATGGAGGTGGTCACAATAATTCTCTTCACGTAGCTGGAGGCCTGCCATAAGGAAAGGAATTTTTCCAACTGTAAAGGAAACTCCCCAAGTGATAGAAATTATGACTTTGGATACAGATCTATCTAACCTCAGAACTGGTCTTTCAGTGTTAGAGAAGTGTATTACTAGTTTAACTTTGAGGATAATTGAGAAAATATACATAAAGTCCTTGACACACACTTGCTCCTCAATTAATGGTTGTTTTTCTGAGAATCCTCTAGGTATTTGGGTTGAGAATACACCTGCTGACTTGCTTGCTTTGGGTAAGAAACCCCAAATCTTCCAACTTGCTGAAGAACCTGAGCCCTCCCTGACGCATTTCCTAGCACTGACATTACATAAAAGACTTCTGGAAGCATCAGCAGTTCCTTTCTTATGAGTGATTCGATGTCCATGTCTCTGAATGTCAGAAGCATGCCTGGTACTGAAAAGGTAGAGAGGCAGGGGTCAATGTCAGACAGGCTGGGAAAGCTCTGCCAAGTTTACCTCCTGGGCATCAGACTATTTCTCTTTATCAGCAGTTTTTCATGTTGAGTTTGCCATTTTGCAAAGGGTGGCTGCAGAAAGTGAGTTCCTGAGGGGTGAGGTAGGGGAAGGTGGACAAAGGAAACCCACGGCTAGCATTTGTCTCATTAAAATCTGTCAAAGCCAGAGGAACAGAAGGCGGCAAAGAGCTAAAATCAGATGTCACTAGCTTTCAGAATATGTTGACATGTGGGGGAGCAAACTGTAGTGACAATGTGCCCTTCAGCTGCCTTGGCTCTCAGCTGGGAATAATAAAGCCCTGTGCAGGCTGCACTGGGGAGGCAGACAGCAGTCTAGCACCCGAGGACGGGAGGTGCAAAGGACAGTAACGGCTGATGGGCTGCAGGACCCGTACAATGACTTTATTGCCTTTGAGGAAACATTTTGTCCTGACAACACTGGCATAGGGAAACCAGTGTGATTTTGTTTGTAAGCGGGCCTGTGGATCTGGGGACACAATGAACGGTTCAATTCCTGTACCTGTAAGACTGAAACTATTTAAGCTTATACTAAAGAAATAAACAGAACCGTATCAATCTAGACTCTAGAATACTGGGTGCTATAAAGGAGAGAGTAATCCATTACTTGGAATGGATGAAGTGGCATATTGGCTTGCAAAAAGGGAATGTAGTGTAGTGGGAAAGTATGGACTCTTGAGGTAGACAGGGGTCCAATCTGGCTCTTCACTTACTGAGTGTGTTTTGGGTAATTGACGTAATTTCTCTGTGATTCAGTTTCCCTCAACTTCAGAAGAGGAATGCTTATTTCTTGCTCTCAGGGTTATTGTGAACATTTACTGTATATGGTCTAATTGGCACTCAATAAATGGTTTTAGTTTTCTTACCTTGCCCAGCATATTTTCTTTATATGTTTTAGAGCTATATGGAGATATATACATATATACGTATATGTATGCATATACGTATATATGTGTGTGTATATATAATTTTTTTAAGTTGACTTATTTATGTTGAGAGAGAGAGAGAGAATGAGTGGGGGAGAGGCAGAGAGAGGTGGGTACATAGGATCCGAAACAGGCTCTGTGCTGACAGCAGAGAGCCTGATGTGGGGCTCGAACTCAAGGGGCGTGAGATCATGACCTGAGCTGAAGTTGGACACTCAACTAACTGGGCCACCCAGGTGCTCCATATTTTAGAATATACTTTAATTAATCTATTATTTACCTGAAGAAGCCTTAAAGAGCAACTGAGGATTTGGAGCAACGATAGGTTAGAATTTGGTTCCCAATCTCACGTCTTACGCTGCGGGTTCCAAACACTTCCTCCCCAGATCTGAGTAGATCCTATAACCAGAGCTGACACCTCTTCCTAAACTCCTGCTCCTCAGGAAAAAGGGTCATTTGTACTACTTTGCCTCCTCTGATCTGAGTCTTTAGAGTTGGTATTGTTCTGTTGCTGCAGAGAAGACAAAGTAGCTCCTTGGGGGGAAATAATTTAGAGAAAGGAAATGAATATTTCCTTCTGAAGACAGTGAGAAGCGAAATAGGTGAAGTCAATATGATAGTAGGGTAGCTTTTTGGTGACCATTGAAAAAATCGGAAGCTGGGAAGTGTGTTCTGATAAGGTTTTTTTTTTTTTTTTAATTTTTGGAAATTTATACAGAAAAGTCTTATGAAAAATATAAAGCTTAAATTCACACCTATATATTTAACAAATGGCTATATTATGAAGAAAGGGAGTAAATGAAAAGAGTGAAGCACTTCACAGAAATGAGTAAAAAATATGTTAATCTAATATTTGCTCTGGAGACACATGGTCAAAATAACTATGCCAATGGTTCAAAACAGAAGTTTCTGTAAATCAGCTGAGGTCATGATCTCACAGTCCATGGATTCGAGCCCCATGTGGGGCTCGGTGCTGAGAGCACGGAGCCTGGAACCCACTTCTAGTTCTGTGTCTCCCTCTCCCTCTGGCCCTCCCGTGCTCATGCTCTCTCTCTCTCTCAAATAAATATTAAAAAAATTTAAAAACATTAAATGAATATACATTTTTCTTTGTTCTCTGAGCATATTGCATGAAATCTACTTAGAATCAAAAGTTGAAACTCTGGGCCCTTGAGCAAAATATCAAAATGGTTCCCTTTCCCTTTGATTAACATGAATTTGTTGTTGCTACATGCAATAGCTGGATCAAACTAGTTGAAGCAAAAACATTTATTTAAAAACAATTTTTTTTAATGTTTTATTTATTTTTGAGACAGAGCATGATCAGGGGAGGAGCAGAGAGAGAGGGAGACACAGAATCCCAAGCAGACTCCAGGCTCTGAGCTGGCAGCACAGAGCTCAAACTGGGTCTTGGCCCACGAACCTCGAGATCATGCCCTGAACCGAAGTTGGATGCTTAACCAACCGAGCTACCCAGGCGCCCCAAGTCAAGGCATTTAAAACCCAGGTCAAAGTAGCAGATACAAGACAAAGAAATGGATTGGAAGGATAATGGAGGGTCTCTAATACTGACTGAGCCTTAGGGCCCGAGGCTCCCACCAACTGAGAGAGTCTGCTGCGCCCCCTCCAGGTCTAGGGGAAGAAATTCAGAAGGACAATTCTGATTGGACAGCTTAGGTCAGCCTCTGTTGCTTCCCGTCCCCCATCCCACCTCCAACCCCCCGCCCCCCCCACCCCCCAGCCCTACCCAAACCTGCTCTAGGTTCAGCCAATGGTGACAGGGTCAAGAAACACAACACGTCCCAAATGAAGGGAAGGAGTTCTGGGCAGGAGGACTAGAAAGAATATGGTCCGGATAGTAATAGTTCTTTAAAGGGAGTGCTGTGCCCCTTGGACGAGTTAAAATTTTCTCTCTTCTCTAAGATCGTTGCATGCTTGAAGGTATAGCACAGCAGAGCCATTCCACCTGGGTTGAATCCTGGCTACTTGACCTGCTAGCAGTGTAACCTTAGGCAGCTTGCTAAACTTCTTGGGGCCTCAGTTTCCTTAGTTATAAAATGGGGATAGTGACATTCCCTACCTCGTGACATTTAGGTGGATATTACCTGAGTCGATGCATCTAAAGTAAACTTACATGTCTAGTACACACTAAGTGTTAATAAATATCACTACCATTAAAACACGTGAGAAAAAAAAACACATATGAGGAACAATAGGTAGTAAGGAAGTTCCCCCTAATTTCCTCTGGTTCTCCATACTCCCCCCTCATCTCCCACTTTAGGTAGCTATTAAAAGTTGAATGAATATTTCTCCAGAATTTTAATGCTTATATTAGTACGTACGTATTTATAGATTTTGCAACTTGCTTTTTTTCGTTTAGCATCTTTCAATCTCAATACATTATCGATCAAGACTAGTTATTTTCTCAAATTAGTGAAGGAAGAATAGACATGGAGGTAGATACTTATACTCAAAGTCGATCCAAGACTATAGTCGTTAATGACTACTAGCTCCCTCATTTATATACATGGCTGAATTCCTGGAAATAAAATTCATGCATGTTCAACAGCCATCATGGTTGGCATTTCTCATCTGCAAGATAGTACACTGTGTTCCCAAGACATTGCTGTTTCCAGACCCCTTCCAGAGTTTATTTCTAGGAGGAGATTACAGGAAGTTATTTTAATGACTATGTTCCCAAAAAAAGGTTTCTTACTACCCGCCCAAACCTTTGTTGACCTTCCTTTTTGTACTTGCAATTTCAGTTAGATCAGTCTGCAATTGGCCCACAGAGCGCGAGTGCTGATTCTTTCTCTGTGGTTTGATTTATCATCTGATTCAGCTAACTAAAATCACAGCTATAATTTTATAAATCAGAAATCATTTGACCTTAAATTAAAATTAACTAAATCAGAACATATCAGAAAAAAGGCTTTACTCAGAAAAATGACGTATTTGGGGGCCGGATAGATGAAAAGACTCATTATTCTATTTTTAAGCTTCTTATCTGATCACCTGGCAAATAGCTTCATTGAGGCTCTGAGAGGCAAATGCTTTCAAAATAGAGCCGCTAGGGTTAAGAAAGAAAAAATCCTCGTGCTATTGTACTTCGTGGAAGCATGTGACTTGTCCATGTTTCTCTGTTGACTTCCATTCAGTGGGTCCTCACTTTATCTTCCTGCCCTCCATCCTCCATATCTTCCAGTGTCAGATCAGAACCCCCCCCCACCATGTTTTCTTTCCAAACCCTCTCAGACTTCAGTTTCTCTCTAGCTTGTAACAGCTCCTTGAATCCCTAGTCCCCTCCATCATTCAGTTATTCATCCAACAACAGGTTCTAGAACATAAAGGTGAGCAATGATTTTCAACCTAAAGGAACTTATAGTATAGTTATATTATCATAAGAAAGTAATATAGTAAAAGCATATGGTGAGTGCTATAATTAATTCACAACTCAGAGTTTTCTCCCTCCTAAAAAATATTTTAAAGTGGCTATTTATTTGTTTGCTTGTTTGCTTGTTTTAAGGAAAATGTGTGCCAGATTCTTTGTATTCAAGATACGGGGAACACATGAGGATTTCTAGTGCATCTTGAATTTATCTGAAGTGACATAATCATTTTCCCACCTATATTCCTTTTTTATATTTTTTAAATGATAGTAATATATGCATAACATTTATCATTTTTAATCATGTGTAAGTACATAGCTCCATGGCATTAAATACATTCATAATCTTGTATAGCCATCACTACCATCTATAACCCAAAATGTTTTCATCAGCCCGATATAAACTCTATACCCACAAACACTAACTCCCTAATCCCCTGTCCCCCTAGCACCTGGTAATCTTGATTCTATTTTCTGTCTTTATGAATTTCACTCTTCTAGGTATTTCATATAAATGCAGTCTTGCAATGTTTGTCCTGTGTCTGGCTTATTTCACTTAGCATACAGTTTTCAAGGTCCATCCATACTGTAGCATGTACTATGACTTTATTCCTTTTTATGGCTGAATAATATACCACTTGCTAAATATATCACTTTCTAAAAATTCATTCATCTGTAAATGGACACTTAGGTTGTTTCCACTTTTGGCTATTGTGAATAATGCTTCTATAAACATTGGAGTACAGTATCTGTTCGAGTCCTTGCTCTCGATTCTTTTGACATACACCTGGAAGTAGAATTGGGTGGGTCATATGATAGTTTGATAACTTCTTGTGGAACCACAAAACTTTTCCACAGTGTGTCATTTGACATTCTCACCAGTGATGCATGAAGTTCTAGTTTCTCTACATTCTTACCAACACATTATTTTTCATTAAAAAAAATTATACCCATCCTAGTAGATATAAATTGCTATCATATTGTGGTTTTTATTTGCATCTCTCTAATGACTAAAGATGTTAAAAATCTCTTCCTGGGTTTATTGGCCATTTGTATATCTTCTTTGGAAAATGTCTATTCAAGTTCTTTGCCCATATTTGAACTAGGTTTTTTTTTTTATTATTGTTGCATTGTAGAAGTTCTTTATATTTTCTGGATAGTAATCTCTTACCCAATATATGATTTTGCAAATATTTTCTATCATTTTGTATGCTTTCAGCTTCATTGATTGTGTTCTTCAATGCACAAAAGTTGTTAATTTTGATAAAGTCCAATTTATCTAGTTTTTCTTTTGTTGCCTATGCTTTTGGTGTTATATCTCATAAGTTCCCTTTTAAGTTTTTTATTTTGAAATAATTTTAAGCTTATAGAAAAGCAGAAAGTATAATATAGAGAACTCCCATATACTTTCTATCTGACTGTTTTTTGTTTTTGCATTTTGCCACATTTTTTAATCAATCATCTATTGATTGATAAATATTCATGAGTACCTTTTTTTTTTTACCATTTGAAAGTAGGTTGCATGCATCATGTCCTTTTACCCCTTAATACTGCAGTGTATATTTCCTAAGAACAAATATATTCTCTTATATTACCAAAATACAGCTCTCAAATTCAGGAAAGTTAACATGGTTACAATGCTCTAATCTACAGAACATATACCAATTGTGTTAATTGCCCTAAAACTGTCCTTCGTGGTTTTTTTTTTTCCTCATGTGGCCTGGGATCTCATATGTGGTTATTTTTATATGTATTCCTTTTATCCCCATGTTACTTAAGTTTTTATTATCTGGTTTGCCTGTATTAAATAGATATCTGTTCACATCCACTGATTACCTATACAATGGCAAATGATCTTATTTGACTTTACCCTCTCTCTTTCCTTTTTCACTTTCTCTTTTTGAAGGGTTAATATGCTTTCTACTTTGTCAGAAAATAAAATATTTAAGTACTACTTTTCATCTCATGTCTCTACTATTGTTTTAGTTCTAACTCTGTAATTAAATGTGTTATATACTTCATCCATCTTTCCCCCCCCCCCCAAATTTCAGTTATCCCTTGGTTAAAAAATGTTTGCTTTTCAGTACATCCAAGAGGGTTAAAATTGGTTCTTGGGGCCATATTACAAGGGTACGTGACCTTCCAAAGGACAATAGTACATAAACATATACAAGGTATGTGAGGTATTAAAATTTCATGGTGGTGGAATGTATGTATAGGAATATCTAAAAAGACTTTTTTAGACAAGCAATAATGGAAAGAGAAGGTGGTAAAACGTTACTCTGGTGTAATATTCAGGAATGACTCATGTGTATTGTATTCCCTGAGGTTACTGATGTTCAAAACTGTTCTTCAACAGCTTTGACACTTGAAGCAAAGTTTGGTTAAGTATACAATTCTCTAATTGCACTTCATCCTTTGAATTTCTTGAAAATTCAACCTCACTGTGACCATATTTTGTATATGGCTCTTGAGAATCTGATGTCAGCCTATTTTTTTTTTTTTTTTTTTTGCCCTCACAGATAATTTGGTCATTTGTGAGAAGGCCCTGATGATTTTTTTTAATGTTTATTTACTTACATTGAGAGAGAGAGAGCATGAGCTAGGGGAGAGACGGAGAGAAGGAGAAAGGGAGAATCCCAGACAGGCTCCACACTGTCAGCATGGAGCCTTACATGGGACTCAAACTCACAAACTTTGAGTTTCATATCCTGAGTTCATCCTGAGCTGAAACTCACATCCTGAGTTTCATATCCTGTGAGTTCATATCCTGAGCCGAAATCAAGAGTCAGATGGGCAACCCAGGAGCCTTGATTGTTTTTCTTTGTCTTCAAAATACAATGGTTTTTCTAGGATAGGTCTGAAAGGTGATTGGAATAGTTCTATGTCAATTTTCCCAGACATATGGTGGTACTTTTAATATATAGATTCAAATATTCTTTTATTTCTGGAAATCATCTTGTATTTACTTGGTTATAATTTAAGTACTCACTTCCACTCCACGGTTTGGTTTTCCTTCGTCAGAGTCTCCAGTTGTACACAGGTTGGACCTTCTTTGCCTTTTTTACTGTCTGCTCATTGTTACTTCCTTCTGTTCTCCTTTTCATTCTCTCATTGTTTCCCTTTCTCTCCTCACTCTTATTAACTTTTTATTTTAATTGATACTCCCTTATACAACTGGTAATTTATTCTTCATTTCATGACTTTATCTTTTTCTTCAACTTCTTTTCTGAGTTCTTGTGATTCCCATTGCATTTATTCCTAGTTCTTTCTATGGCTGTTTTAGTTTTTACATTTCTGACTCTAGGCATTAAAATATCTCTCTTAAAAAACCTCTCTAAATGGTTGCTTACAGCTATTTAATTTACTTTAGTTGTTGTTTTCTCTGCCTTATGGTTTATTGGGGAGAATTTTCAACTGGAATTCAGTTTCTGTTTTCTTATATTGTTCTTAAAGGATCTTTGCATAAGGCTGGGTTTTTTTTTTAGATTTTACTTTTAGGTAGCTTGTGGTTAAGCTTCAAGAGTGCTCTCCTTAGTATCATGTAGTGTAATTTCTCTAATGGAGGTTGCTGATGGTGGTAGACCTAGGAAGGAGAATTGGTGTATCTTATTTCTCTAATTTCTGTAGGATTATTAATTTTGTATTTCTCTTTCTTCCTTTCTTCCTTTCTTCCTTCCTTCCTTTCTTTCTTTCTTTCTTTCTTTCTTTCTTTCTTTCTTTCTTTCTTTCTTTCTTTCTTTCTTTCTTTCTTTCTTTCTTTCTTATGACTGCTATATCTCCAAGGGTCACCATAGTTTCAGTATTTATAGGATTCTCCCAATAAGCAATGTTGGGAAGCCATGTTTCTCTTAAGTTGCCACTTCTAACATCTCTCACTTTTGAGTCCCTTCCTATAGGCATAGTTTGGAATATCAGGTCCCAGATCATTTAGCATTTAGTGTTAGATGTTGTCTTTTTGAGGGTGTTTTTTCTATGTTTCATCCAAATACTCTAGTCTCTTCTTCTCCTTTTCATGGAGTCTCTCAAGGTATTTTATTCTATTCTCTGCACTCATAAACATGTTGTAAGCATGGAGGTCTGTGGGAATTTGAAAATTGGTGTTATTTATTATGGGTAATTCAGAGTTTCTGTTATTTTGAGGTAATGCTAAATGTAGGGGTCATGCATAGTTTTCTTTACTCCCTCTTGCTGATCTTATAGTTTTATATGGAGATTTTGATTCAAGTGTTGATGATCATCCTTAATAAAAAATACTTTTTCATTTTAACATAGTTGATGTGATTTTATTTCTTCTGTGTCTTCCCTACTTATTTATCAAAGTTGTGAGTACTTCCTAGATGTTCAACAAATGAATTGATGTTAAAATATTATAATGAATATTTAAAAAAATCACTTTTTATTGTCTTATTGCTTTGGTTAGAAGTTATAGTAGCTTTAGTAGACCTCCTAGTTCCAGAGCCAATCATTTCTCATGTTAGCCACTCTTAATTGGAAACCCACTTGCAATTTTGAGTCTGGTGAGTATAAAGATTTCCTGTCTTTACCTTGATCTTGATATTTGTGCTATTGACTTGGGAAAATGTTACTTGATGTGTTGAAATACTTCAGCAATAGTTACCTTTAAATAGAAATAACTTTCTTACACTTAGTGCTAAAAGAACAGTACAAAGGTGCAAGACTCTAATTCATAGATAAACTCTAGCTATTGATGAAGCATTCAGTAGGTGGAAGAGCATGTGTAGGATTCGGTATGAACAAGAAAGGAGAAAAAAACTGTATGATGCCACTGTCTAGTGAAAGGAAGTTTCCCTTCTGAATTACTGGGAAGAATTCAGCAACTGGGTGCGTTGGGTGAAGAGTTGATCTCATATGGCTTCCAAGAAGGCAAGTAATAGAGATGTCACAAAGACGAGGTGACACAAAGGGAGGTGAGACTGGCTCTAGTGGATTAGAGAGATGAGGACTTCACTGTAAAGGAACTGAAGGGAATTCTCCTGGGTGGTTTCATAGATTCACTCTATGATATGGAGTCTTGGGAGGCTGTGAGGTTAAACACAGAATCGAATGCTTCCCAAGGCTTTGAATGTTTTCTCTGGAGAAGGAATATGGTGTCAAGGCTTGTGAGATAAATTTGGTTCACCTAATTAGGTCATCTAGGAATACTTAGGGTCTAGATGCATGTTGCCCAAGTGATGTTTGACCTGAATATCATATAATATTTTCTGCTAATTACATTTCTCAACATAACATTGTGCTAAGAGTGCTTGTATTTTGTGAAATCTCAGGAATAATGGTGAAGGAGAATGTACCATCCAGCAATATTTCATGAAACTAATTACCTGAGGGAATTCAGGAATATTTGTGCAGATGAATACACTATACAGGTAATAAGCTCTTATAAAAGATGAAGTGTTCTAATTACAAAGCAATTATTATAATGCATGACAATTTTAAATTGCTCTCCTTATTTTGTGTTGCCTTGAGTTTTTGTTGGAAAGCAAAACAAAACAGATAAGTATTTGTCATTTATTTTTAGTTTCACTTTTTAATTATTCTCAACTCATCCCGGAAAGCTGGCGTTTGATTTCAAATACTATTCAGAGACAAGTTTTGTTTAAAAATGGATCTATGATGAATGCATATTTAACTTTTGTTTTAAAAGTTACTATATTGGTGGCATCTGAATAAGTTACTAGGAGCTGCTCCAATTATATGCTGTGTTTTTGTGTGACTTCTATTTGGCTTAATTTTCTTTCCATGCCTAAGAGCATACAATGTTCATCATTTATCGTATGATTTCCAAAGTGTTTATAAAATATTTCTTTCAAGCTTTACAGAAAAAAGGTAAACATTCACAGAAACCACACATTCTTGGCCTCTGTTTCTCGTTGTTGTTACATTTCCTTTAGTTACATCCGAAACAAAAAAGGAAAAGTCTACAAAATCTAAAGAACAAGAAATAAATGTTCTCTCTGGTAATTGTGAGAGGATCTTATTCTGTCATTTCAGCCAAGGGACAAACACGGTGGGAAGGATAAAAAGAAAAAATAAAGTCAGAGGTCAGTATTAGGAGTGCTTGCTGCATGCGTGTGGATGTATGTGTGCGTGCATACATGCGTGTACACACAAGAGAGGTGGTATGAGGAGAGAACTTTTGTTTTAAGTGATATCTGCCAAAATAACTAAGCCAATTGCATCACTTGGTGAAATAGCAAGCTTTCCGTGGGGATAGATAACTTGGAAGTGAATGAACCAAAAAAAGGCATTTTAATTTATTTAAAAAATAATGGCTGTACTACCCACTGTTAATTTTCTATACCACAAATAATTGCTACCCTGCTTTCTTCAGATGGGTAAAGACGACAGCCCACATTAGGAACTAAAAATACACACCCTTGCTTTCCTGCCTTCCTTGCTGGGGGGTGGCCTTTTGACTCAATTGTGGCCATTAAACATAAGGGGAGTTTGTCAGGGAGCTTGGGGGAATGTCTTTCTCCCCCATAAGAATAGAGGGACACCCGGGGAGAATTCCCTTGCTGCTCTTGCCTTCCTTGTTCCATCCCCACCACAACTCTTTCCCGCTATCTTGGAGGTTATATGAGAACCTGGTGCTTGGAATGGTTGTGTCCATGTTTGCAGCTGTGCAGGGAGCCCAGACAGATCAAGGAGGGTAGAGAGAAACGTGCCTGGAATAGTCTGGATCCTTGATGTTGTTGAGTCACTGAATCAACCTTGATGCCACCTGCCTCTGGGCTTCTATTATTCAGGTCACTTTTAATTACATATTCTATTACATGCAGCCACACACATTTTAATTAAATAGGGCATCCAGTTTTTCACATATACAAAGTACTAAACTGGCAAAAAGTTAACATGATTCTGGCTGCATTATAGGTCATTTTGGCACCTGACCTGCGGTCACAACTCTCCTTTTTGTAACCCGAGTTCTGTGAATTTCTCTATAGTTATTGGAATTCCAAAATTCTTAGCACCCCTTCCCTATGATAATTTTTCATCCCTCCTGAACAGCCTTTAACCATTTCTAGTCTGCCTTGCCATCTGTCCTACCCATCAACACAAAGTACTCCATTAGATCCAGAGGAGTGCTCTGCTTAAGCCCATCGGGCTGTCTGCACCCAGTGTGATTTCCTCACTCACCACCTTCCCGTGCGCATGCTTTCTACTCAGGGATCACGTACTTTGATTTCATTATTATTTTGATATACACACAGGACCATTTTAGGATCTAAGTTCCTGGACAGGTGGGATCATGTGTATGATCGCTAATCTGATACAGCATTTGATTCACAAGGTAACAGTACATACCACACCAAATCAAACACATGGAACAGAATATCCACATGTAGAACAGTTCCATGAAACCTAGATCTATGTTAGCCTAATTCATGGGTAGCTACCTGCAAAGAGCTGCTTAATAACTAGTTTACTGGTCACTCTGTGTTTGTTGAGTATTCACCTTTTCTTTCCTAGTCAAAAATATGTATCAAAACCTTTGAAAGCAGTATATGCCTATAGAAAAGATTTGGAAATGACAGATAAAAAGAAACCTAAATCACGCAAGTCCCTAAACTCCAAAATGGTATTGTTAACCTTTTGGTGTTTTACTTTCTCATTATTTTTTTCCTTGCATAGATTTCAGTGGGAGTTTCTATTTGCTTGTTTGCAGCCATTGGCCAGGCAAAGTTGAGGTGGTAGTAGAAACAGAAGTGGGTGTTAGGAAAGGCTCCCCCCAAACTCCTCCTGGGCCCCTATTCACCATGGAAGAACAATTACAGTCTTAATTGCTTATTGTGTTCATCGTGTCCTTTAGCTCTCAAAACAACATAATTACGAAGCCACGTTATTCAGAGTTTAAAGATGAAGAGCCTAGGTTTAGGGAAATTCGGGAATTTGCCTGAGCTAAAACAGCTGCTAAGCCTTGAAGCTGGAAGCAGAGCCCACATCTGACTTGGCTTCAGAGCAGGTGTTCTTTTTTTCTCTTGTGCTTTTATGCAATTACCAAACCATGAGAACCAGCACCAACCAGTTGTTGGTCGTTTGGTTCCAGTCCCTAGCGTTTCGTAGACTATTAAGAAGAACGTTCTGGAAATGGCTGTTCTTGGCTTGCTCTTTCTGGGTTCTTGTTGAACTCTACAGCCGGCCTCTGGACCCTTTGTACCTTTTCCCTCTATGCAACCCAGATACATTTGTTGAGCCCTTATTTCAATGAGCAGGGCCTAGTATTAAACACCATACAAATCACTCCAAGTGGTGAACACCAACAATCTCCGAGATCCTAAAGTCTAAGGTGGAAGACCAAGTCTCTGATTTAGTGTTCCCTACCTCGGGCGCCATCTTTAAAAGCAAACCCACGCTCTATGCCCCACCCACCTTTTAAATGGGGTGAACCTTTCAGGGCAGAGTGAAGAGGGGAGATTCTAGAGCCTAAAGCTGACAGAGGATAGCCATGATCAGTTTTATTTGGCATGTGTTTGCTTTCTTAAGCCCGAATTGTAGTCAAAACTGGACACAGCTGGCGTTTCTCAAGGAGATTTCACTCCCAGACTGAATGTTTGGATTTCAGCTCATTGTTTAATAGTTCTAGAATTCAACCGGTCACCGTGAGACAGGAAGGTTAGCACTCCATTAAGATGGATGGGGAAAGTTCACACCTCTCACTTTTATTTTATTTCTTTGCTTTTCTTTCCATTTGCCTGCATACTCAGCAAAGCCGCTCATTCACTACACAGTCTGCTTTTATACCCACTGGACTGAAAAGTTGATTTACTGAAGAACTTGGATTTTCCAGGAAAAGGAAAAAAAATCCACAGAGAGTTTTAAAATCTACAGAATACAACAGGATTATCAGAGGAATAAGAAATCTTACGTTAGATCCTTTGGTTTTTAAATCAATCCTCAAAGAGGTTTTAAAGCCCATACAGTTTTTGGATGGTTCTTCTGGACATCCCTGTAAATGTTCTTTATATAATATCTGCTAAGAGGGAGAGCTAAAACCAGCATTTATGTGAAATACTAGGCTAGTGCATTTTGTTTTGTTCAGTTAGTTTTTACAAATGTTGATTGGAAAGCAATGGAAGGACATTGACATTTGCTGAGTGCCTACTATATGAAAGCATCATGCTAGGTACCAGGAGAGACTGTGAAGTTTAACACCTAGTTCAGTCCCTTTGCTCTGATGACGAAAAAGCATACATGATTTTCTCTAACACAGGTCAGACCCTGAGAAGTGTTATGGTATAGATTCCTGCAACAAGATCGTGGAGAAATGGACAAGTTCATTCTGACTGAAGCATTTAGAAAAGCTTCTTAAAGGTGAAATTCAAAATGAATTTGGGAGTTCTGGCAGGAAAAAGGTCAGGTGGATGGGGGGAGGTCTTTTAGTAAAGGGATTAATGTAAACCGAATAGGTGATATAGACAGCTAAGAGCTCCTCCAGGTTATCTGTGATGAGTAGAACAGAGATAGGCTTGATGCCCTTTAACCCTGTCCCCTCTTCCAAAACATACAGAAAGTCTACATCCCCAGCCTCATGTGGCTACGTGAGGTTATGTGCCTGTCTTTTTGCGAACGGAATGAATATAGAGTGGTTGTATGCTATTTTCTTCGGAGTTTCTCTCTTTGCTTGTTGGTGAGGTGAATTCAGTTGACCCAGCAAAGACCTCTCAAGAAGTGTTGGCACACCATGGTCCATATAATGTAAAGAAGCCAGAGGGTGCCTGGGTGGCTTAGTCGGTTAAACATCCGACTTCAGGTCAGGTCATGATCTCACTGTTCATGAGTTCGAGCCCTGAGTCGGGCTCTGTGCTGACGGCTCGGAGCCTGGAGCCTCCTTCAGATTCTGTGTCTCCCTCTCTCTCTCTGCCTCTCCCCCACTCATGCTCTGTTTTTCTCTCTCTCGAAAATAAATACACATTAAAAAAAATTTTTTTTTTAAAGAAAGAACCCAGGATGCTGGGATCATCATACAGAAGGCTACCCACTGAATACTTTATTAGACTATGAAGTGAACAAGAATTATTTGGTAAGCCACTGATATTTGCAAGCTAGCATAATAGTGGAGATGGTAAGGCCAAAAAGGTGGATGTAAAAGGCCTATGAAATCCTCTGGAAGCAAGTCATTTACAAGAATTGAGATAATAAATTAAATTAAATAGTAATAAGGTTTGAATTAATATATGCCACAGCATCAGGAAGAAGGCATCGGTCATTATAGCATGAATCTCTATGAGTCATGATTTTTTTGGTTTTATGCCAACAACTTAATTTGGGATCCAAAGTAAACATTTTCGGAAGGGGGCTTCTTCAATAAAGATGGTACTTGGGTCTCTTGTAGCTTATGGAAAAAAGAAAAAAAAAGTGGTGTTCTCTAAGGGGGAGTCTAAAGCTGGCTGGCTTGGGACTATTTTAAAAATACATTTTATTACTTTTTTGGCTCTGAGAGTAATATACACTCCTTGTAAAAAAAAATTGGACAGTATAAAAATGTCAATGGAATAAAATAATAGCCATTTGTAATCCTACCACGTTTTGGTGTTTCATGCCCAGTCCTCTTTGTCTCTGTCTCTCTACATGTATCATATGTAAAGTACATGTAAGTCATTGAATTAGACTATTTGGACAATACATAATACATAATATGTTTTTGCCATTAAAATTTTTCATAAACTTATTCTACATTATTCTGTAATTTTGTCATTATATGAATCTAGCATAATTTTTGGCACTTCCCATAAAGTTGGACACAATTTTTCCAGGGCTTTTCTTTATTTTCCTTATTTTAACAAAAACCTATATCATCATTCAGAAATAATTGCCTGTTATTATTGATAATTCTTGATTGTTTTTTAGGATAGATTCCTAGCAGAATTTGTAGTCAAAGAATTTGAAAAATTGTCAAAGACACGGATGAGCTTCCTAGAAGCTAGTGTTTTTCCACTAGCAGCATATGAGACTAGCTGTCTTAACAATACTTTCATCTGCATCGAATAGTATCATTAAAACAATTATCTACTACTTTTTATAGTTCTCTCCACAGTCCAAAGACACAGGGATAATAAATCCATGACATATTTGCTATCTAATCTTCGGTTGTCAAAGTGGCTGTCTTCTGCTAAAGCAGGTATACATGTTTACATGCATACATGTATACATGTATACATACCTAAGAAGAAACTTAGATATCCTCTGATCATAGTATATAATAAGCTGGTTGCATTCAGTACAGGCTGGACTAGACTGTGATAACAAACCATCTAAAATCTCAGTGGCTTAATAAACAGAATTTTATTTCTTACTCAGGCTTCTTATCCCACAAGTCAATAGTTGTTGTTACTTTGTCCAAGCATAATTACTCTCACCTTAAGAAGGGAGTACGGTAAATCATGTATTTGCCCCTTATTTTTTTACCTGGAGGGGAACATATCACTTTTTATATCCCCTTGGCCAAAGTAAGCCCTATGACCACACTGACTACAAGAGTGTGGGAAATGATGATGAAACCCTGTTCCCAGGAACAGAGCAGGAAACGGTCACTGGACAACACTAATGACTATCACACTTGATTGACCTTTAACCTTTGAGGAATAACCTGTGCCCATAGCTAACTTCTTATAGTGACTTCTAGAAGGGTTTTTTAGTGCTCTTTTCCCTTCTGAGCCTCTTAGACAAGGGTCAGGAAACTGTGGCCTATAGGGCCAAATGTGTCCTGCTGTCTGCTTTTGTATGACTTATTAGTTAAGAATGTTTTTTCACGTTTGTAAATGGTTGGAAAAACTCCAAAGAAAAGTGTTGTGTAACACATAAAAATTATATGAAATTCGTATGTGTGTCCGTAAATAAAGTTGTACTAGAACATAGCCATTGTTACTTGTTTAGTATTGTCGATGACTTTTCTTCTGCCATGGTTGCAGAGTTGAGGAATTGCAATAGACATTTTACTGTGCGGCCTTTACAGGAAAACTTTGCTAATTGCTGATCTTAGACGTGGCCCTAAAAAAAAAAAAATCATGGTAATTTCAATATGGCTGCCTCCCCAAATCACCTTTTGGGAAGTGATTATTTCCTAGATGTTTCAAAAGTCCAGCTTATTGGATTAAAAAAAAAAAGAGCTTTTTAAAAGTCTCCTCATGTTCATGTGTGTAGTTACTGTGGCTGTGGCTGTGGCTGAGCCATGGATAGAAGCATGGTGAGAATTGAGACCCAATGGCCAAATTGGACGGGAATTAGGAAAGCCATTGGAAATACCAGAGGTTGCCTGAAATGGACACTGTAGTTGTAAGCTAGACCACATTAGTTTCTCACCAGGATCTTTCACCTCCTTGAGGATTTGTTATATAAATCTGCTCAATGTTTTAGAATCAACCTGGATGCAAACATAAGCCCTCATTGCTTTCTGTTAACATAAAGGAATAAAAAATAAAGGGAGGAAAGATTGGTTCCCTAAGCGGAGGAAAAAAAAAAAAAAAAACCCAGGTGTTACCATCTCCTTGCCCAGCCTGTTGCTGCTGGTTGGAAGACGGCACTTTACTTTCAACTGTGATTTTTAAAACGATGTTTTGGATTTTCACTCAGAGGTTTCATAAGCATTTAAATAGAATTGGCTTTCTGGGTGATTTACCAGCTGCACTGTGTGAGGTTTTCAACGAATGTTCCATCCATTGTCAACATACTCCTTGTATTAAAACTGGGATTTCTGAAGTAACATGTTGATCCGGTGACGGAATGCCATTTCTCTTCATTTAGTGCCCAAGTAATAATGTACCAGTTAGTAATGCTAGGAATGAGATGGGAGGCTCAGACATACATATTCCAGCTGAGGTCAAGATCCATTCTTTTTAAATGTCAAAAATGACATTTCTAATACCCGTGTGTATAGATTCTATTTACTTGTGCACTTAAATTAACTCCTTTCTAATCCAGCTTCCACAGCTGCCAAAGACTTCCTCTGAAAGGCATTTTCTTCTAAACTAGTCATAGTTCATATCTATCTCTCATTGAAGTGGTTCTCGTGGCTCTGTGCCCTAGTCGAAAGTACAGGAGGCTAGTTTCATCTAATTTCAAAGGCTAAGTTAGACCTGGGTTGGAAATCGGCACCTCTGATAGCTAGTTTCTCTTTCTTCTCTTGAGATAGTTACGTATTTCATTGTCTTTCTTTTTTTGCACTTGGCCAGTTTCCTTTAAAAAGACTTTTTTTTTTAATGTTCATTCATTTTTGAAAGACAGAGAGAGACAGAGCGCAATCAGGGATGGGGCAGAGACAGAGGGGGGGACACAGAATCCGAAGCAGGCTCCAAGCTCTGAGCTGTCAGCACAGAGCTTGATATGGGGCTCGAACTCAGAATCATGAGATCATGACCTGAGCCGAAGTCAGATGCTTAACTGACTGAGCCACCCAGACGCCCCTAAAAGACTTTTTAACTACTGAGCATTCCATATCTTTTAGAAGGAGATTGCTATTAGAATTTTGTTTGTGAGTAGACTTCTAATTGTATGATGGATATTTACACATCTCACTAAAGATTAAGTGCCTGTGATTTCCAGTCTAAGGACACATGATTTAAGGAGTGTACTCACGAGGAAGGTGGGGTAGGGCTGGTGAAAGTTAGGCCATCCAGGAAATTCCATGGCATATAGTCATTCTGCCCTTATAGTACATGCCCAACTATGTAGAACTCAGGAGATGATTTTGGGATGAAATAGAAAATGATATTGTGGTAACAACAATAATGTATTACAGTTGTAGAGCAGTCTTACATGTATGACCTCATTTAATACTTTCAATCCTCCTCTGAGACAGGGAGGCAAGTATTATTATCCATATTTCATAAACAAGAAAATTGAAACCTGAAACGACTGAATGACTTAGCTAAGGAAGTCTTGTTCTCCTTGTTCCTGTTTAATTGCATTCTTTTGTGATGCTATTTCTTCAAGACTGGTAGAATAAGGTACTGACCACAAGACATCCTTTAAAATTTGTAGGTGGGCTTTTCTTTTTAAAAGAAATCCTTAACTCAGATTAAGGCTTGAATCTTTGAGTTGGGTTCCGCTTGATCAAGTTTTTTTGTTTGTTGGTTGGGTGTTTTTTTTTTGTTTTTTTTGTTTTTTTTTTTTTGCACATCTATATTGGGTACTTGCCAAACTCAAGACTAGCTCCTTTCTCTAGCTTTGGCCCAATTTTTATTTCTTCTACAATAAGATATTTCCAGATATCAAGAAAGCTAAAAACTAGTCAAGTCATTATTATGTTGCTCATTTATTTTTATCTCAAAACTTTGTTCTACAATATTTATTCCTTACCACACAGTTTTCAGTCTCCTGTGAAATTTTTACCTGTTTTT
The DNA here is from genome assembly GCF_027475565.1 of Acinonyx jubatus. Taxonomy (NCBI): domain Eukaryota; kingdom Metazoa; phylum Chordata; class Mammalia; order Carnivora; family Felidae; genus Acinonyx; species Acinonyx jubatus. Next base: position 49,016,931 of record NC_069391.1, read on the forward strand.
AAAATATGTTTAGCAGATCTGGGCATCCCAACCCCAGAGGTGGTGTCTTCGGAGGATTGGACATCTGACTCAAAGGAGAGAGGTGTTCTGGATCTTTTTATCACCTCTTTTAGGGCAGAACTGACTGGTAGCAATGACATCCAAACATAAGTCCATATTTCATTTGAGGAGGGTTCATGGCTGGGACTCTTTTTGTTCTTTAGCAACAAGGTAAACAGCCAGTCAGGGAAACTTTTAGACAAAGATTTATCCTTGGAACTTAGAAAGCATTGTATGTTCCATATATTATAATAAAGTAAAATAAGAAGCTTGAGAAAGGTGCTCCAGATATTCAGTTGCCTTACATTAGAGTATTTAACAAGAACCTTTAAAATTTTTCATGTTTTTCACAGGGAAAAAGAAAAAAGCTAAATGTATTCATTAAAAAAATTTTTTTTTAACATTTGTTCATTTCTGAGAGACAGAGAGAGACAGGGAGTGAGTGGGGGAGGAGCAGAGAGAGAGAGAGAGAGAGAGGGAGACACAGAATCCAAAGCAGTCTCTAGGCTCTGAGCTGTCAGCATAGAGCCCAATGCAGGGCTCAAACCCATGAACCATGAGATCATGACCTGAGCTGAAGCTGGACGCTTAACCAACTGAGCCACCCAGGTGCCTCAAAAGTTAAATTTATTTTTTTTTTAATTTTTTTTTCAACGTTTATTTATTTTTGGGACAGAGAGAGACAGAGCATGAATGGGGGAGGGGCAGAGAGAGAGGGAGACACAGAATCGGAAACAGGCTCCAGGCTCTGAGCCATCAGCCCAGAGCCTGACGTGGGGCTCGAACTCCCGGACCGTGAGATCGTGACCTGGCTGAAGTCGGACGCTTAACCGACTGCGCCACCCAGGCGCCCCCCAAAAGTTAAATTTATAATGAGTATTACTATGGAGACTTTTATCAAAGATTTTCTAAAACAACTTTATAAATGCTTGCTTGGTGGTGATATCAGGTAACCCAGGTCAAAAAAGAAAATATGGTGTGAGGTAGCCAAGTTCAAAAAGAAAGTAATGTCACATCAGTCCATTTTAGAAAGAAATAAGGATTTTTTTCCCTTCAATGAATAAATCTCTTTTGTTCAGTCCTAAGAGACAGTATCATGTCAATCCAACAACATAGATTTAATTTCTGAGTTTCACAAACATGTCCCATTTGCTCACCCAAGAAAGATTGAAATATAATGTGAATATTACGTCTATAAAAAATGGTAATACAGATACACAATTATGACCATTTATGAAAATAATTTCCTTTAAGCCTTATCCTTTGGTGGGCATGATAGCTCAAAACAACAACAACAACAACAACAAACGAACAAGAGAAAGCAGGGATGGGAGGGTAGAAGGGAGGGGCAAATAGGCCCATGTGGCTAGTGGGTCCAAGACTTTTCCCCATCCCCGCCCATCTTCCAGCCTTATCAGCCTTTATTTTATTATGGAAGCCCCTGCCCATCAGGGAAATATTTATACCTTCTATCTTACCAGTGTATTAGATTTCTATTCCTACGATCTATATTTTAGATTCTCAAGGAGAGGGAAGTGGGAATGGAAGGGTATTTCAGGTGGAGAGAATAGAAGCGGAGACCTAGAGATGGAAATGAAAAGGTACAGTGAGAAATTGGACTGCAAAGTTGGGATAGATCCAGAACTTGAATCTTAAATGCCAGCCCTTAGGGATTGCACTTTGCTCTACAAACAGTGGGATGCTATTTTTGTGTGCTCTCAAGGAGAATGAGACTGAAGACAGTGGGCTCAGGTGCAGGCAGTATCTATGTTGTGGTTAAGAGGATGAACCAGGAGATCTCAATGTTAAGAACATTGAGAAATTGACATGGCAACTGATGTCCACTCTGGCATTGCCCTCTAGCTGTAGGGATGACAAACTCAAATAAAGGTAGGTCTTGTCTTCTAGGAGCTTACTCTATCCAAGTTTGAAACTGGAGATACATAATGGGAGTTGAGATGTTGACCATATTAATGACAAGGATGTCTTTCAAAAAGCCCCATACGGTGGTGATTCTGTAGATTTCAGAAACCAATTTTCTGAGCACGCTGGGAGAATCCATTTGTCAGGGATGGGTTTACATGAACCCAAAACACAGACTGGTAGAGAGCTTACTATCTACATTTTTCCTATATTTGACTTTCTCTCAGGTTAGATCTTTGGGGAAATCATATTGTATTCATCATGCTGCTTAGTGAGCATGTCTGAGTAAGTTCTAAGAAGTAGATACTACTAAATTTATCTAATTATTACCTAAAATTAAAATTATCACCTAGGAAAGCTAGAGATACTGATATCTTAAGAGAGATCCCTTGCCAATGGAACCAGAGACCCAGACTTCCTTTTCTCTCAGTAGTGTTTGGATGAGCCCTGCCAACATTTGTTTACCAGACTTTCTGTGTTTCTGGTGCCTATGATCCCTCCTCCTTCCACCTCAAATTCTATCTTTTGATAAATTGATAACTAAAGACAAGGCCCAGTTATCAGCATTACTATGTCTAGGACTCTATCTTTCAGAAATAATTACACAAATCAGTGAAAATATATATTCAAGGGTGTTAATTGCAGCCTTGTTTATAATACCAAAAATTAGCAATTATCTCACTTGAGGGATCAGTCAAATAAAAACAGTAAATTTATTTAGGCATATTAAGCAACCATTAGAAAGAATACAAAGAGGGGCACCTGGGTGGCTCAGTCAGTTAAGCATCCAACTTCGGCTCAGGTCATGATCTCACAGTTCGTGGGTTCAAGCCCCATGTCGGGCTCTGTGCTGACAGCTCAGAGCCTGGAGCCTGCTTCTGATTCTGTGTCTCCCTCTCTCTCTACCCCTCCCCTGCTCACACTTTGTCTCTCTCTGTCTCTCAAAAATAAATAAATGTAAAAAATTTTTTTTCAATATATGAAATTTATTGTCAAATTGGTTTCCATACAACACTCAGTGCTCATCCCAAAAGGTGCCCTCCTCAATACCCACCCCCCACCCTCCCCTCCTCCCACCCCCCATCAACCCTCAGAAAAAATTTTTAATAAAAAAAGAATACATAGAACATTATGTACTGACTTGACAAGGTATACATAAAAAATGCTCTTATAAAAACAAGTTGTACACCAATAGGTATAGCAGGATTCCATCTTTGTGAAAAAGAAAAGCACATATATGTGGCTGTGTGTGTATGATATATACATATATGCATATACATACATATATATTCTTATAGATCAGATATAATAAGCACATGCACACACACACACACACACACACACAATCCTTAAATGCGAATAGTGGTTAACCCTGGGGGTGGGATGGGATTGTATGTTGGAGATGATGCAAGATTTTCACCTCTTCCTTTACATGCACATACATGCCTACATGCACACACACATGCAGTGGCATCGGGGTGCAATTTACTTTGGGTGTTTTTCTAAGAACCTCTTCCTTTCCTTCTCTTGCCTACCAACATCCCAAACCCTTACAACTTTAAGAAAATCACTATGTTGATAGCAGATAATATTATTAGGATAAATTGTAGGATAAATTATTATAGGATAAATTACTATCAGCTGCAGAAATTAATGAATACTATAAAGGAAGCATACACTGAGCCTATGGGCTCCTGGGAAACTGAGATTGCTTCCAACTGCATAGGAGAAAGAGTTGAGAGACAGTGAAGAGATGAAATATCTTATATTTCCCACAACTGCCAAGACTATAAGCCTTGCTTTTGCAGAGCAAGCAGCCCACTTTTAAATAGTCTTTAACACGGCTCCTCTTAAGTCATCAAACTGCCTGTAAATTCTAGCACTTGAGGAACCCACAGTCCATTTCCCTAACCACCTCTTGAGCTGGAACCTGCCATTGTTAGTTCACGTGAGACTCTGAATTCTGATCTTTGGTTCACAGAATATGTTCACTCTACCTATAGGTCCACGCACGGCACATCGCATGTACCATTACTTGATCGATGATTGCGGCTTCGTGGATTATCACTTACATTGAAAAAAAAAATAACACTACTTGATGATGATCTCTGAATTCAAGCCTATTATCTTTCCTCTTTAGAAGGACAAGATGATTGCTTGCAGCTTCCTCAAGCCTTCTAATCAAGCCGAGGAAACTACCAGAATGAAATGAACTGCTTCTGAAGATTCCTTTTCTTGCCAACATCACTGCAGAACATTTACAAAGTGTTTCATGAATGAATGCGGGACATGCCACATGAAGGATGGGCATTAGCTAAACCCAGGCATGCAAGATTGAGTGACCTCGACTGGCAACCCTTGCACCCAATTACAAACGAATGGGACAAGGAATGTGGTTCTCTCACACTTGCTGGGAGGCGCCTGCACCCACCAGCTCCTGCCATCTATCTACCCCCTTCCCTGATTTGTGTCTGTTTTTGTTAAACAGTGGGTCTTGCCATGCTTTTCAGAAAGCTGACAAGAAGCAAGCTGAAATTAAAAATGGGTGCCGAGAGGCTTTACGGGAGTCTAAATAAACAGCTCGACAGGAAAGACGTGTGGCAGGCTAAGGTTTCAGGCTAGTGGTCGGAGAGAGTTAAAAGACATCCGTATAACAGAAGGCTGTGTTTGTTTTTCCCTGTCCCTGCTCTAGCAAATTTATTGGGTTATCTGTCTTATTTTGACACTTGGGTGTTTAAGGTTTCTGTTCTAGGTGTCTAAAGACATAAAAAAAATTATTGTACAGCTTACATTCCTGGCAGAGGCTTTGACATGTGCTAGCTGAAAAGTTCCTATCTGCCAGTAATTTTGCAGAAAAAGCCATGTAGAATTGGGTTTACACAGAGGGTCCAAGAAGCCTCTGCAGAAAACACCAAGAACAAAGGGTTTCTTATTTTATTTCTGGCCACATCATCCTAATGTCCAGTGAGGCACCGCCACCAAGCTATTTTCTTCTCGTTGTGCTGCTTTTACTCACCAAGTAACATGTAAGGAGCATTATCAGTGTCGTTACAGGGAGAGAGTTTCCCATCAGGGGAGCCTGCAATCTATGTAAATTGACAAGATATGGTTTGATTTGCTTTTGAGGTTAAAATGCACGGTAATGTTGAGTGCCTACTAGGTGTTATGATAATGCAACGTCAAAATATTATAGTCATATGTGTAGACATATTGACATTTTGATGACTGATGTACTAAGCCGCCCACAAGGAATGTTGCTATATTCTCAGAATACCAATTTCAAAACAATTTTACTTATAAATGCATGATTCTTCCTAGACAGTGAGACTACAGTAACTAATTAAGGGGAGGTAGGGAATTTAAATAGTTCTCTGACACAAACCTATTTTCTTTCATTCATTCCTTCATTCTTCAAATGGAATTCAGTGACTACTCATGATTTAATTGGTAGCAAGCGTGGGAAACACCCATGGGGGAAAGCATAAAGCGCAGTCTGTGGCTATAATAGGAATTCAGTTTCTTCTCTCATCATCTTCTGCAGGAGACAACCTGCTTGGCATAGTCTGGTCAAATCTTCATGATGCTGGGTGATCAGTATTAAGTCAACACAAGAAAAACAGTTTACCGTCTATGTTTCCCCAGGGCAGGGAGCTTTGCAGCAGCCAAGGCCATTTGAGCACATTGTTGTTTCTTTCTTCGTTCCGTCTTCCTTCTTTGTGGTTCTCCAACAGCCGAACACTGGGACTTGGCAGCTGGTAGCTATGGTCTCTTCTCCTTGTAATGTTCTTGGCAAAGACTTATCACCCAGGACACCGAACGAATGTTTTTCTTATCTTGGCCTGCTTCCCTTTTCATCAACAACATTCACACGTCTCTTCTCACCTCACTATTTGTAAAAGCTTCAGTTTTGTGCAAAGAGCAAAGATTTTTAGAATCAGCACACCTGAATCTGAATACAGACAATGTCACTTAATTGGTGGGTGACTCTGAGCCTCGGTTTATCATCCGTAAAGACGTGTATAATCTTGCCTGTTTCATAGGGTTACGAACCTTACATGCGATCATGTGCTTGAATGAAGCTTGACTCCCGGCTCTAGTGAGTGGTTAAAAAAAAAAAGCCCACTCTTTCCTTCTTCAAGTCCTATGGAGCAATGAGGACTTTGAGACAGTCAAAGAAAATATTTGTGTCATAGAGATTTTATAGTTCATTGCTTTCTGTTGGTTTCAGACAGGTGTGGTATAATTTCTTTTAAAAAGCAAGAAAAGTTCATATGTCTTTTGATGATAGGACATAACCTAGCATTCCAGATCATGTTAAGCACATACTATATCCAAGTCCTAGAACAGGTTCAGAGATGAATATAAATATATAGCCCAAAGTGTATTTTCTAGTTTCTTAAAGCAACTTGAGCTAAGATTTATATAGGGTCGAATAGTAATCAGAATAAGTGTTTCATGGCTATTACTAGGAAGCAGGCAATTATTTGTTGAATAAGTTTTTTTTTTTCCTGTAGAGCTCCTCACAGAGACCTTAATATAATATACATTAAGAATCTCTTAAGAAAGGAATAGTAAGCAAATCTGTCTATACTTGATGGTCATGGAATTCTTTACATTATTTTAATTTTGGGCTCCTGGGTGGCTCAGTCATTAAGCATGACTCATGATCTCATGGTTCATGAGTTCTGAGTCCCATGTCAAGTGAGCTCATGCCCTGCTTTGGGTGAGCATGAGTCCTGCTTCTCTCTCTCTCTCTCTCTCTCTCTCTCTCTCTCTCTCTCTCTGCCCCTTGCTCACTTGAGCCCTCTCTCAAAAAAAAATCATTTTAATTTTGTCTTTATGGCAATCTTAGGTACAGAAAGATAGATCGGGGTCATGGAAGGTGAATGCTTAAGTGAAGAATCAGAACTTTAACCTAGGGAGCACCTGGGGGGCCCAGTCAGTCGAGCATTGGACTTTGACTCAGGTTTCATGGTTCATGGGTTTGAGTCCCACATCGGGTTCCCTGTCTCAGTGTAGAGCCTGCTTTGGATCCTCTGTCCCCCTGTCTCTCTGCCCCTCCCCTACTTGAGCCCTTGCTCTCTCTCTCTCAAAAACAAATAAAACATAAAACAAACAAACAAACAAACAAAAAGAACTTACCCAAAAGGCACTGACATTTTTAGAAAGGCAAGTGTCATGATTCAAGTATTTAATGTTTTAGGAATGAGAATCCTAGGAGTGAGAATCAGGAGAAAGGGCTTTTCCAAGTAGAATGGTTAGGATATAAACTAGATTACAGTTGGTAAGGAGATTAGAGACTGTGATGTAGAGTCAGCAAGTAGTAGAATGCTCTTAACAGTGATTTTGGAAGTGAAAACGAGAGACACTGCCAGGATAGTTATGGCCCAAGAGAGTTTTATTCAGGATACGAAAGATGACGGCATCTTAGATGATCAAGGGGAAAACCACAACAAAAAGATGACCATGAATAGTCCTGGAGAGAGTAAGGATAACTATGGGATCAAGTTCCTAGAAACAGTGGAAAGGAATAAGGAAGAGAGCATATGGGGGGAAGTAGCCAAGACTTGTAGCACACAGAGGAAAGAAAGAAATGTAACTCTGATTTCATAATGCTAGATCCAACAAATACTGTATTTATTCTTCATTATAATACTTACATGTCATAGAAATGATGATCTGAAATGTGTAGTCATGGAAACTTGCTCAAGGTCCCATAGCTACTTAAGGACATATCAGGTATTTGAAAAATCATAAAATTCCTAATGCTAATCTTGAGTGGATACTGACTGCCTGAATATAGGCAATCCAAAAGGTAAAAAAGGCTTTGGCGTGGCCACAGATGAGGCAGAGGCAGCCTCCAGCTGTCCCTAGGGAAAGGAAAAGTAGATCCAAGCCTCATCCCCCAAGCCAGTCTCAGGGCCAGCATGATCCTTCAGCCTACAGCTTTATATTGTCATGCTAGAGCTTACTGGGCTCCTCAAGTAGGGATGGAGGAAACTTGTCTGTCTCTTTCCATGACAGTGTATGTGTATATACATACACACACGCACATACACACACACACACACATGCATACATGTTTGTGTATTTATGTACCCATAAATGGGTAACATATCTCCATGTATATATCTCTGTAGAGCAGGGTACACTTAAGCTTCCTAATTAATGATAACCTCATCTCTTTTAGAAAGGTAGATAGCCCTTTGGTAAAGGGGAGAGTACCCTTGGGGGAGGAACAGGCAGTTCTTGAGAGGATGTCTCTTGTACATCTGGACACTGGGCCCCCAACTTCTGTCTACAGTTGATGTTTGCATGTTACATTTTCAGGACCAAGTGACCTCCTATGGTTGAGTTTTCTTCACTTCTCTGTGTCTTTTCCACATCTTCCATTTCACCTTGAACACTGCTCTAGTTCACTGCACCCTTTGGGTTAGGGTCTCTCAGGCTGTCTGTGGCTGTCTCCTGCCATGAAGGAATGTGTGGCTCTCTTCCATTCTTAGAGAGCAAAGGGAGGCTGGGATACTAATTCAAACTCTGTCTATCTAATTCCATAAGCCACCACTTACACACCACTGCTAGGTGACTCCATGTTGGATCAAGTCTTTGTAAGGATTGCAGTACATGGAACAACCTTAGTAAGTTAGGATTTCTTCTTTGCTACCCTCTGCCCCAATTTATCTAAGGTTTCTCATTTCTAACTGAGCCCACCCAAACTACTGGCACCCTGGGGGAGTCTGTATCTTTTCATTTCTGCACTCTTTCCTCTTATTCTCTTTGATTTCCCCTTTCTTTCCAGAAGGACTGTTATTTCTCCTTCTTATTGGGTTGGGATTTTCCTCAATTTTAGCTTCTTTCTCAATGTTCAAGCTACGCAATTTTACCATGATGGCACAGAGATGTTTAGAAATACTTGATACAAATGTAATGTATAAAAATACTGGTTTATGAATGTCTAATATGTGAAGGTTGAAAATTACCAGCATTGCCAAGTGACAATTTCCTCAGTGTGAATTGATTCAACAAGACACACATAACTATGGCAAAAAAAAGCAAAGGAATAGGACGGAGATGAATAAAACATAATTCCTGCACTTAGGGAGTCATAATCTTACAGGGAAGATGAGATTATGTAGACAACAGAAACACGAAAGGGCATAAGGAGGTAAGCTGTCCATGAGAAAAGAGCTGCGGGAATTCGCAGACAGGGGAAGTCATATCTGGCTGAGACTGTCACGCAGGACATCTAGAAGGAGATGGCTTTGTGGAGGAGCCTGGTAGGATTGATATGTGGGCAAATCGTAATTGGCGACAGTTAATTCAAGACTTCCCTCCAAGTCCTGTGGAACAGGCCCAGAAGTGGAACACATTCTACAGATCACTAGAGTGGGGCGCATGGATGTTACCACTTGGATATAGAAGCACTTTAAAGGGATGAATGAGTGAAGGTCGCCTGAATGTGGCCGACCTCAGAGCATAAGCTAAGTGAGGAGGCCAATGCAGCTGAAAGCATGCCAGGGAGCGAGTAAAGGAACAGGAGAGAAATAGCCTTAGCCAGAATGAGGAAATGGGAGACAGGAAGGGTTGTGGATGGAGAGGAGGAACACCATGACCTTGGACATGGAGCATTATCATGGGATGGTTCAGCCCAGGTTTGGTAGAGTGAGCAGCTAATATGGAAGGAGATACAAGGGGGTAAAAGCAGACCCTCTGAGGTCAGGGTTTCAGAAGGCTAGTTAACTGAGTGCTCGCAATAAGGGGCTCATATTTTTCTTTTTTGCCTGCCAATTGGAACGACATCCAATGGCTATAAATATAATACTGGTCTGTATTTTCCACTGTGCCTTGGTCTTCATAAAGAAATAGAAAGGTCACCATTGGAAGATGCCAATCCTAACCCACATCCAGCTGTACCCAGCTGTGAATTCACCAATGCAGCAGGCGCTACAGTTTACCGTGTCACTTGATCAGTGTATTTCACCCTTGACTGGAGTGCTTTTCAACACATGCAGAGGCAGGGGTTGAAAGCAATGTATTCCACTCTCTTTGCCTACAAATCTGGGGAGGGGGAGAAAAAAAAGACAAAAACTCAGGAACACCTGAGTCAGCTTCAGTAGCTGGAAATGTGGCAGTTTAACACCAAATAAAGGCCTGTCCAATGGCTGGTGAATCAAATTAAATTCTGAACAAACAACTCTCTAGCCACATCTCAGTCAATTTTAGAATCAATGCAGGTGATTTATGGTTCCTTAGGGTTGTATTCTCTTTCCAGGATGCTGGGATTTCCACACGTAGCTACCATTTACTACTAATGAGCAGCACACATCAGTCCCAGGACACCTGGATGGGAACGCATCACTTAGTCTCGTGCAGTGGCATGGGCTCTTTCCATGCAAAAGGGGCTCCTTAGCCGGGTCAGGAGCCTGGGTCTGCTGGGTAGATGTTGTTAATGCAAAGCGGTGATATTTTCCAGTCTTTTTCTCCCAGAAGCACCAGTGCTTTTTAATTTAATGGTTCTCTGGTGTGTGAGAATCCTTTGGGACAAATTTAGTTCTTTAGCCTCAGCACACTGATTCAAACATAAGCTGGGGAGGGGCAGAGGAGAGCATTTGGCTTTCTTTGTTACCATTTGACGGAAATGAGTCTTGAGTCTTTATTTTTATGGGAAGAAAATAATACCCCAGTGCTTATCACAGAGCCTGACACATGACAAGAGCTCCATAGATATTTGTGGAATAAATGGCAGGTGGAAACACACAGAAAGTATACATCTCTTAAAACAAGTGTCTGGGAATTCTCTGAAGAGTATTTGCTAACTGGGAACGGAAGCTAGTGACACAGAAGAGATTCTGGTCAAGCCAATGATTTTTGAGTGCTTGACTGTAGGCCAGGCCCTATTCTAACTTCCTCATTTCATTCCTTGTTTACAATATGTTGGGTAAGTACTGTTGTCATGCTCATTTTACAGGTGAGGAAACTGAGGCACCGAGGGACTAATGTGACCTGCCTCAGGTCACACAGCCAAGCGAGTGCTGGCACTGGGATTTTAACCCAGACAAGTCTCCTCTTGAAGTCCTGCTTTTTTTATTTTTATTTTTTTTATTTTTCATAGAAAATTTCACCCAACATACAACATGTTCCAGCAAAAAAGGCAATATGCGGGAAGAGTTGGTACCTATTGCCGCTACAGAAAACCAACAAAAATCCTGGAAAAGGATGAAACATAAGTGTGATTTGCTGATTCTATCTTACCGTACTGAAAACTAGACACGCAGCCGGCATTAGCTCCAAAATAAAAGGAGGCAGGGCTGGGAATGAACTAGAACTACACACAGTGAATATCGACATCAGTGGCAGTCACTTAGATGCACCCAACAAGAAGTTGCTTGCCCCCGGTGGTGAACCGTCCATGCTCATTCACTGAATATACGATTTCATGTCTCTTGTCTTCTCTTAAGTGGTTAACAAACTCAACAGAGGTTCCCTCAGGCCTCCTCCATTTCAGTGGCAGAGTTTCTCCCCCAAAGTAGGGAAAAGACTGGCCTTACCCTACAGTGACCCGTAAAACCAAGACAAAGTATTTTCAGCCCCTGAGTTCTCAGCTTTCACAGCATTGAGCATTATAGAAGTGGATTCCCTTACACAGTTGGTTTCGGACCAGAGAAAGTGGAGGGTGACTATGAGGCAGGGAGAAGTGGCGGTGAGAACAGATTTCTAGGCAGGTCTTATCTTTTTGAAGATGTAAGTTGAAAACAGGACAAAAGCAACGCAGAGCCTCTGAATTGGCGGGGTGGATGGGGCCTTCACCTGGGAGCGACACCACTTGGCTGAGGTTAGAACTTGAACCACGTGCATGGGGGAGGACTTTTCTTGTTGAAACAGAGACGTCACCTCATGCCCGCAGGAGGGAAGTTAATCTTCCAGGGCAGCAGAATAAGGAGAGCCCTGAAAAAGCGAGTTTCCAAAAGTCTACACACAAAATAACAGGCAAAACATTTGGAATCTGTTTTCAAATCCACACCTAAAGTTTCAGGATCCAGATTTCATAAGGAGAAGAGAGCTGCCTGTTTGGACATTTGACTTAAAAATAGTTTCTAGAAAAGTATGAAGTAGGCCCCAGTACCTCCTGGGAAAACCAGTGGCTTTTAAAAATCTTAAACTGCATTGTAGAAATTTTTATGAATGAGCAACATCTGGATAAAATTACTCATATCTGAAAAAAAATCCAATGACAAAGCATACTTAGCAGTTTTATTGAGCCTGAATTATTTGGAAAACAGTCCCATGATACCTTCGAAATCCCCCGTAGAGCCTAGTTTACCATCTTTGAAAAATGAAATTTAGCCATTCATAGAGAAAGGACTGTCCGCTGGAGTGGGAAGGGCTTAAATAAAAAGGTGGCTGGTTTTCCTGAGTTCCCAGGGATTCCACAGATTAGGGGACCTGTGACAGTGATGATGATACGTGTAAGCTCTGGGAACCCCAGGGCAGGAACAGGTGGGGCAGTGTTGATTCTCTATTTCTCTGTCTCCGTCTCCCCCTTTTTCTTTCCTCTTAGTAGCAGTTTGGCACATAGGCTAAAAACTTGGCCGTGCACGCTATTTGCTAAGTTTGAGACTCAGTCACTGTCAATCCTGAATGAGACTGGCTTTCTGAAAAACAATCTGTGGTCAATTTCTTGTCTGCGTTACGATTCCTGTGGCGATCTTTCATTCCATACATGAGGTTGTGGGGAAACCGCTTCAACTCTGTTTAAAAATTTTGTTACAGTTTAAAAATAGTCAGCTCTAAAAATAGTTTAAACATGTATTGAGTAGCGAATGAGAAAATGAGTGAAGATACCCAAGGGAAATCAAAAGGTCCCTGGTTGAATTTTATTATGTATAGAAAGGGATCGAAGTCGTGAGTCCTTTATTACCATTTCTGGTGCATGGTGTTAGCACATTAAATATCAAATACAGACATGAATATTTTCCAAGACTATCTTGGACAAACCTTATAAAGGCTTAGATTTGTAAATCCTTAGGCCCTCTTTATCAGTAAGTGACAGTGGCAGGACTTGATCCCAGGCGTTCTGATCAGAAGTCTAGTGCTCTCTCTTCTAGAATAAATTCCTTAGGCCTGTAAAAAATCCTAGGCGCCTGGACTGGCGTGAAGTATTGAATAAGGTTTTATAAAGTGGGGACCCATCACATGCTTAAGTTTTTACATACAAATACTCTTTTAAATAATTAATATGAGGGGCACCTGGGTGGGTCAGTCAGTTGAGCATCGGACTCTTGATTTCAACTTAGGTCATGATTCCAGGGTCATGGGATTGAGCCCATGCTTAGTGTGGAGCCTGCTTGGGATTCTCGCTCGCTCTCTCTCTCTCTCTCTCCTCTGCCCCTCTCCCCTGCTTGTGTGCACACTCTATCTAAAATTTAAAAAATTAACATGAAAATGCCTTAAATATTGCCTTAAATATAAATTTTGCCTATATGCCATTTATGATATGCATTATACTACACACACACGATTCTATGCATTATACATTTATACACACACAGTACTAAACAGGGTCATCAAGACAAAACATGCACATTATTCTTTGTGGTGGCTTATGGGATGTTCAAGAGTACTTTTGACCATACTCCTGTGCCTTCTCTCTAAGCTTCAGAACTGAACTCTGTGTCTGATGTGACTCTACTTACTATAATGTCAATGGATCAGAGAGGTTTATCTCAATTATAATCAAACACACCGTTTTGACCAGTGGTGCTCAATTTGCCCATCTCCCCTTCTAGCCTTTCACGCAAATGGAAAGTTCAGGATAGGAGGTGAGCTGGCATTAAGGGGAAAGGTGTGCAGATGCATTTTGGGTAAAAATTCAGTGCCGTTGGTTCTTTCAGCAAAGCCCATCTTATGCCAGACTCGTAAGGCCAAGAAAATGACTCTTTTAGGAGATGCCCTGTCTCCCTGCTCTCCTGAATCATTGCTATTGTTCTGTGTGCCTTGGAGAGAGGCCACAGTCAAGGAGCAGCGTGGTGAAGACTGTGAGGTAATTTCAGAGGTAAGCCTTCCTTTCTTCTCTCGTGAGAAAACTTTGTAATTGAGAACATTGGTTTCAATTCATCTAAAGAACAATTCCAGAGAACATAATGTAAATGTTAAGTGTGGAGTGATTGTTTCTGGCGTCCATGATCACTTGTGCCCTTTCTCTGCATAGACTTTTCTTTCTTCCTGGAATGGCTCCTCTGCTTTTTATTTAGCTGCTCCTCATCATCCTTCAAAGCTCAGTTTAAGCACCACCTTGGGAAGCCTCCTCTAACCAGTCTGGTTTAGATGTCTCCCCTCCAGGCTCCGGTGGTAACGCTAGGCATAACTCTGGTAGGATTTACTTGTTCCGTAATAATAGATTTATTTGTCCGTAAATGCCAGAAATAGACCCCTTGAGGGCAAGAATCACGTCATTTCAATCTGAATGCCGAGTTCCTGGCCCAGTGTCTGGCCCATCATAGATCTTCAATAAATGTTTATTGAGTTGCGAATAAATGCATGGCTAATGTAGTGCTGCTGAATACCCAACCCCACTAATGCATGGAAAACCAAGAAATGTTGCTCTTTCCTTATTATGCTTCAAAATGTCACTTGCCTTTGGAAAAAGAAAAACAATCACATTCCCCAACACAATGAGATATAGGAGTAGAATTTGGAGCTCACAGTTTCATCTGCCGAAAAACATTCTAGGGAAAACAAAAACTAACCCCGCAACCGTATCAACTTAGCAAGATTGTCTGAGCACCTGTTTTTCCAGCCTTGTTTGCATGCTTCTAGGTTTCTGTGTAGCTGTAACCCTTCTGTGGCTACCTCTTAAGGGGAGACAGGATTGTTTATCAGGCATCCTCCGTATCCTAGGCACAATGATAAGTGAAATGCGTGTTATCTCAGCGAATACCTATAATGACTCAATGTGCTAGAATTGTTATCTTCGTATCTCGAGTGGTGCTGCCCAGGGGAGCTAGGCAATAGTCTAGTAAGTGGCAGAAACAGCGTTTGAGCCGGAGTCTGTCTGACTAAAGCTAAAATTTTAAATTTTATAGGGTGCCTGGGTGGCTCAGTTGGTTGAGGGTCTGACTCTTGATTTCAGCTCAAGTCATAATCTTTAGGTTGTGGGATCGAGCCCCGCATCAGGCTCATCGAGCATGGAGCCTGCTTGAGATTCTCTCTCCCTCACCCTCCGCCCTTCTCCCACTTGCGTGCTCTCTCTCTCTCAAATAAAATTTTAAAAAGGAAAAAAACCCTTAAAATTTTAAATTAAATGGCTATTAATTAAAAATAAAAATTAAAACAATATTTCATTTGGTCAAACTTCTGGGAATGGATTTATTGTGGCAAGTGAAATTTGTATGCTTTTTAATGGTGGTTGCTGAATCAATTTCCAAAAGGATTGGAAGAATCAATTCCCAGTGCACCAGGCTGCATGTTTCTCAAAGGAAAAGTTTGTGTTTTATCTCCCCAATCTCAGGATCTAGCATGGTAGCTGAGCACACAGTAGCTTCTTAACAGATGTCTGCCAAATGAATTATTGAAGAGATGGACACACCCACCAGTATTACAAATTTTCTTTGAAACCCACATAATGTAGTGCCTGAAAAGTGTATAAACTTACAAAAGGCAGATCAGTTTCTTATCCCTGAATAAAAGGAAAGAGATGATCCTCGTAAAGAGGACCGACTCTGTTGGAAAAGTGGCTGATATCTGTACTTTGGCAAGCAACACAAAATCTTCTTCTCCATTTCTGCATCTAAGAATTTAGTGCATCACTTTCTAAGATACGTGATCTGAATCAATCCCAGGCTGCCTAGTGGCCCAGACTCAGCATGCGGGTGTAGTTCGACACACAGTCCTGTGAGTAAAAATCATTAATATGCAGTTCTGGGCTTTGTTTGAATTTTTCAAAGGAAATTAAAGGGAACCTAATAACACTTTTGAAGATTCTCCCTTTTCTCTCTTCTGCAATGTTCTCACATCTTCAGTTGCTCTCATCCGCACTGGCCTCTACATCTGTGTTCTCAGACTTCGTGCAAAATTCTATTAGATTCTTTAAACCTAGGCCTCCTGGGGCACCTGGGTGGCGCAGTCGGTTAAGCGTCCGACTTCAGCCAGGTCACGATCTCGCGGTCCGTGAGTTCGAGCCCCGCGTCAGGCTCTGGGCTGATGGCTCAGAGCCTGGAGCCTGTTTCCGATTCTGTGTCTCCCTCTCTCTCTGCCCCTCCCCCATTCATGCTCTGTCTCTCTCTGTCCCAAAAATAAATAAACGTTGAAAAAAATAAATAAATAAATAAACCTAGGCCTCTTTTCCTTTCCTTTGTTGGAGTTCTCGTGGCTTTGCCTCTCCTGAAGTAGCCTGCTGGCCTCCACTACCTCAGACCCTCTTCCTCACCTTTGGAAGTTTCTTTCTCTTTCTTCTTGTCCTTCTTTCTCTTTCTTTTCCTTTTTCTCTTTCTTTTGCTTTCTCTTTTACTTTCTTTTTCTTCTACTTTCCTTCTTTCTCTTTCCGTCTTCCTCTCTTTTTTATTTTTATTTTAATTTTTTATTAAAAAAACATTTTTTAATATTTCTTTATTTTTGAGAGAGAGAGACAGAGACAGAGACAGAGCATGAGTAGGGGAGGAACAGAGAGACAAAGGGAGACAAAGAATGTGAAGCAGACTCCAGGCTCCGAACTGTCACCACAGAACCTGACGCGGGTCTCGAACTCACAAAACGTGAGATCATGACCTGAGCCAAAGTTGGACATTTACCCAACTGAGCCACCCAGGCACCCCTAATTTATTTTTTTTAATGTTTATTTATTTATTTTTAGACAGAGGAATGAGAGGGAAGGAGTATGGAAGGGGCAGAGAAAGAGGGAGGGAGAGAGAGTCCTAAGCAGGTTCTATGCTGTCAGCGCAGACCCCAATGCAGGGGCTCATTCTCATGAATCGTGAGATCATGACCCGAGCCAAGACCAAGAGCCAGGCACTCAACTGACTGAGCCACCCAGTTGCCCTACCAATTTTTCTATACAAAGCTTTCTTAACTACCTTCTTGCTCTCTATTTCCCCAGAATGTGACCATCATTAGATTAGTTGCCTAATTTCTGCCCTGTTTTTTTGTTTGTTTTGTTTTGTTTCGAACTGATATCCCCTTCTCTTCACTTCAGACACCTCCAGTTTTTTGGAAGTTTCCCCTCTGTCAAAACAGGGAAGGTTCAAGCAGAATTTACCCTATTAGGTTAAACCAATATTCACATTCACATACATCTCGTATTTGTCTTTAAAACTTTCTCTGACACATCTGTAAAATTGTCTCTTGAATGTATCTGAGGCTGGCTGAGATTTATGTCAGTTTGTACCATTCATCTGAATTATAAAGTAAATATAGCCCGGGGAGCCTGGGTGGCTCAGTTGGTTAAGTGTCTGATTCTTGATTTTGGCTCAGGTCATGATCTCATGGTTCGTGGGTTCAAGCCCCACATTGGGCTCCATGCTGACAGCACAGAGTCTGCTTTGGATCCTCTCTCTCCCTCTCTCTCTGATCCATCACTCAAAATAAATAAACTTTAAAAAAAATAAAGCTATTTACCCTGATTCAAATTCAGTTTTTCTTTTATGATCTTTAAAGAGTTACAAGTAACATTATAGCTTTGGTGACTTACACAAATACACACACACACACACACACACACACACACACACACATATACACAATGAAGTACATTAAACCTACAGTTATTATATTTTATGTCTTTGGAAAAAAATTTAAAACAATTATCCTAATCTCTAGTTTTGTTATTTAAGTTATTTGAAATGTTAAGAAAATTTGAAAGTTGAGATTACCTGCTGTCCTTGCTTTGTGATTTTAATCTGCAATGTTATTATTAGATTTGTAATTTTTTAATTAAAAAAAGTAAGAATATGACTAGTTTTGGAAACCTTGTTGCATGTTTAAGAAAACCTTTTTTCTTATGTAAAAAATTTCTTTTATTCGATGAATAGAAATTTTATTGTAGGGTTTCTAAGTCTGCCCTGCTCTGTAAATACCCTGGTGGTATTTGAAGTCTGAGAGTTTCAGCTGTACCAGATTTGAACTGCGTGTCAGTTAGAGTTGAGTCTGAAAAGCAGATCCAGTAGGAGGTGTGTGTGTATATGCATGTGTGTATGTTGGTGTATGATTTATCACAGGGAAACTGGCTTGTGCAGTTGTGGGGGCTGGCTGAGCAAATCCAAAGTTTGTAAAGCAGGTCGTTAGGGGAGAGGATCGTGACCTGAGTAGGCTGGAGCTCCATAAACACGGGCCACATCTTTGTCCGGAGGAGGAATTTCTTTTTTCCTCCTGTGAAAGCCTCAGCCGTGCTTTTAAGGCCTTCTAACTGCCTAAGTCAGGCTCACCCAGAATAATCTCCTTTGCTTAAAATGAACTGAATACGGGTGCTAATTACATCTGCAAAATCCCTTCACAGCAACACCTAGATTAATGTTTGGCTAATTAACTGGAAGACTGCAGCCGAGTCAAACCGACACATCAAAAACAATCACAAAATGTGAAAGATATTTTAACTAATTTATAAGTGGTTTGTACCCTTTAGTGGGACTTAATCTGTTACATTTATAATTAAATCGAATACAAAAGAAAAGCAGAAGTTATATTTTTCTTTTGAGATAGAATTGCTAGAGTTTTAAATAGATTGGCACGATTTATAACATGAGCCCAAAGGCATAAGAAAGCCTAGGCTTTAGTATTTATGATTTGCGCGGTTATAATCAACCAAAGAGTTGTAAATAGTCTTTTATATGCACAAGTCCTTCCCCATGTATAATAAAGCAAGTCCTCAATTGATAGAGACCGGCAGAGTAACATTGGATACAGCACAGTGGTCCTCAGCCCTGACATGTAGTATGGGAATTACAGAAAATGGAATTTAAGTGATGGTGGACTTCAAAATGTATTTGCATCAGTGTTTGACCATGATAATAACGAACACACTTACAGTCTCGTGATCCATGTGATCTAGTTTCAGAGATATGTCTTGGTAACAGATAATAATGATATCCAGCAATCGGGAGAAATTTCAAAATAACTTGAGGGTTGTACGTGCAACTCTGGATGCCACAGTGGGTCACCGGAACACTTGTGAAAGAATGCCTCCTTTGTGCATTGTCTAGCTAATTCCCTTCCATAGCACTTCTGCAGTTACCGCCACAAACTTCCTTCCACTTCTCAGCCCTAGTCTGTGTATCACTTTCCTTCCCTTCTTTCTCTTTCTGCGTGATAAAGCTCCAAATACCTGTTTGGCCCCAGGAGGACCCTCGCTGGAGGACAAGGGAGACCTCAAGACTTAGGAGGAGCAGAAGGAGAGACCGTGGACATTCACACACCCAGGGGTTTGAGCGTTCTTAGGATGGTGATCCTTCAGCGTGAGTCTCAGGAACTCTCAGCCCCGCCAGCAGCAGTATGGATGCTGGAAAACTTCAGGCGAGAAAAGAAAAGCTAAAATGTGTTCAGTTATGTAACAGTAACACCAGTTACACTTAATTATGTAAACTATTTACCATTTATGCCTAATTACTCCAAAGCACAGTCATGATTATGCACTCCATTAGCTATGTATGTCAGGTTAACCTGCCGGTAAATTCTATTCTATTAAGGCAGTTTGCTAAGGTGACTGCGGCTTCTACTCAGTAGCCTGCACGTGCTGTCTGGTCATTGGCTTTTAAATTAGGAAAACTTAGGGGGGCCCTTGTCCAGGCTCTGAATGCTTCAACAGTCCACTGTAGCTCTCTGGCTTTAGGCCTCTCTTCCTTTCCAACTGTTACACCCTTTGAAACAAGAATAATCAAAGCTTCCTATAGCTGCCAGCTTTCTCTCATCACACAAAAGCTCCCAAATCTGACTCTTTAGGCTTTTGATGTCTTGTTACACCAAAGTTGTATTTTTCTTTAAACATGCAATCTGTGTGAGGCATCTTCCTGAAGACCACAGGCCTTCCCTGCAGAGGGTGAGTGTGAATTTTGTCTTCCAAGGCATGTATCTTGACAGGTGTCATTTTCCCTTCACTCAAATTCTTTGTCTAATTTCGATTCCTTGTCTACTTTATGCGTCTCGGGTTCAGTTCCCTAAGCTAGTCTTCGAGGACGAATAGTGGGAAAAAGAGAGGGGACCCGGAATCTGGGCACCCAGTCTGGGGTTTACCATTCACAATGGGATAGACTACTCTCAAAGGTAGGGTGTTGTGCCCTTGAGGGATTACCTTGCATGGAATAATGACAAAGCCAAGAGCCTTTGCTCCCATTGTGTGTGCAGGGGCGTTCGTATTGCCTCTTTTTAAAGCAAGCCCTGCTTTGAACTGCAGGACCTCCTTTTATAAACAGGAAGGGTTGGCGCTAACGTACTTGTGACAGCCCACATTCTGGAAAATAGAAGACATCTCAGGCTATTGTTCTTTCTTGTATTTTTGTTGTTGTGTTTTGTCCTGGGTCTTTTCAGACCTCTGCCCTTCAGGCCCTGCAAGGAGACTGGGACAGGACAGGTCCTGACAAGGTGCTGGCCGGAAAGTCATACTGGGGTAGGGTACTGAGGCTGGGTTTAGGGCAGGGCATTGCAGGTGATATCCAAAAGGCAAAAGTGGCCAAAAAATGGGAGGCAGGGGACAGGGTGAGGAATCTTGGGTGTTTTGTTTTGTTTTGTTTTTCTTCCCCCACCTCTGCTGCTCCCACGCAGCTCTGAGCTACCACTGCCTCTCACGGGGACTCTAACACAATTGTCTCCCTGCTTTCATTCTGCGTCCTTACAGAGTGTTGTCCACACAATGGCCAGAGTGGGGGGCGGGAGGGCTTTTTAAAGCACCAATCAAGGGCACCTGGGTGGCTCAGTAGGTTAAGCGTCTGACTGTCGGTTTTGGCTCAGGTCACAATCTCACAGTTGGTGAGCCTGAGCCCCGAGTTGGGCTCTGTGCTGACCATGTAGAGCCTACTTGGGATTCTCTCTCTCTCTCTCCCTCTCTCTCTGCCCCTCCCCCACTGGCGTGTGCTCTCTCTCTCTCTCTCAAAATAAATCAATAAACAAAAAAATAAGAATGCACCAATCAGATCATGGGTTCCTTTGCCTAAAACTTGATGATGGCTTCCCAATAACTAACAGGTTTTACCGGATCTGATTTATGCCTGCAGTTCCCACCTCCTCTGCTTCAGCCACTCTAGTCTGAATAAGCCCAGACTCTTCCACATGCAGTTCCTTCTGCTTGGAAAGCTCTTCTCCCAGCCGGCTCCTTCCTGAATTCAGGCTGTGTCTCAACTCAAGCGGATTCCCTTCCTCCTCTGTCATTCTCCATCATGTCATTCTGGTTCATTTTCCCCATTACCCCGGATGCTTGTGAAATTATCTGTTTTATTTCCTGTCCGTCCCCTTTCCGCAACTTAAGCTCTTCGCTAGTAGATTTCTCGTTTGTCTTCTTCACCATGATGTCTCCAGTCTAATAGAGAGGTAATCGCACGGCAGGAGTTTTGCAAGTGTTTAAGATATGAAAAAAGATTCCTGGCACACAATTATTAGCAGTTCTTAGAATTGTTATGCGCAGGACAATTGGGTTGCCATACAGGTGGCAAAAGGTGTGTGGCTGAGGACTACGTTTTCCCCTGACATCACAGGGACAGAATCTTTCTACAGCAGCTTTATGTTGAACTTGGAATTGCAGGATAATAACATAAAATTTATCATTAGTGACATTAGTGACACCATTCACAATGTTGTGCAAGCATCACTTCTGTCTAGCTGCAGGACATTTTTCGCACCCCCAAGGAAACCCTGGACCCATGAGGCAGTCACTCTGTTCCCCTCTCTGCCTCCACACCCTGGCAACCACTAATCTACGTTTCGTCCTTACGGATTTCCCTCTCCTGGACGTTTCATAAGAATGGGACCATACAACAGGTGGCCTTTTGTGTCTGACTTCCTTCATTTAGGATAATGTTTTCGAGGTTCCTCTATGCTGTAGTATGAATTAATACTCCATTCCTTTTTATGACTGAATACTATTCAATTGTATGGATATGCCACATTTTGTTTATCCACTCATCAGCTGGTGGACATTTGGGTTGATTCTATCTTTTGGCTATTGTGAATAGTGCTGTGTGAATATTCTTGTAAAAGTTTTTGTTTGAACACCTGTTTTCAATTCTTTTGTTTAACTATCAGGAATGGAATCGCTGAGTCTTATGGTAATTCTACGTTTGACTTATTGTGATGCCTAATTTTATGTGTCGACTTGACAGGACCACAGGTTGCCCAGATATTTGTCTATGTGTTATTTCTGAGGGCGTCTCTAAGGCTGTTTCTGGACGAAATTAGCATTTGAATTGGTAAAGTCAGTAAAGTGGTTGCCCTCCTCAATCTGGGGGGGGGGGGCATCATCCAATTTATTGAGGGCCTGAATAGAACAAAAGCAGGGAGGAAGGAAAAATTTGGTTATTCCTGCCTGGCTACTAACCTGGCAAGTTGATCTTTCCTTATTCTCTGTGCTACTAGTTCTTGGGCTTTCCTTAAAAATTTTTTTTGAATATTTGCTTATTTTTGAGAGAGAGAGAGAGAGTGGGGAAGGGGTAGAGAGGGGAGACACAGAATCTGAAGCAGGCTCCAGGCTCCAAGCTGTCAGCACAGAGCCTGATGCAGGGTCTGAATTTACAAGCTGTAAGATCATGACCTGAGCCGAAATCAGACGTGTAACTGACCGAGCCACCCAGGTGCCCCATAGTTCTCGGGCTTTCAAATCAGGACTGGAATCAGCATCATCAGCTACCCTTATTCTTGGGCTTCAGACTCAGACTGAATTACACTATGTACCTTCCTGGGTCTCCAGCTTACAGATGGCAGATCATCGGACTTATCTGCCTCCATATTATGTGAGCCAATTCTTTAAAATAAATTTATTGTTCTTTTCCTACAGAGAACCCTAATACACTTATTTAGGAACCACAAAATAATTTTTCATGGCAGCTGCATTATTTTACATTTCCACTGGCAAAGTATGAGGGTTCCAACTTCTCCACATCACCTTTACCAACTCCCCCACTCTTTTATTTTTGTTTTTTTAAAAAAAGGATAGCCAACCTTGTGGGTGTGAAATGGTATCTCATTATGGTTTTCATGTGCATTTTCTTAACAAATAATGATGCTGACATCTTTTCATGTGCTTGTTGCCCGTTTGTATGTCTATTTCCCTTGGGAGAAATGTGTACTCAAGTCCTTTGCACATTTTTTAAATTGACTTGTTTGACTATTTTTCTTAAATGTTTATTTATTTTTGAGAGAGAGTGAGAGACAGAGAGAGAGAGAGAGAGAGCACGAGTAGGGGAGGGACAGAGAGAGAGAGAGAGGGAGACACAGAATCAGAAGCAGGCTCCTGGCTCTGAGCTGTCAGCACAGAGCCTGAGGCGGGGCTCAAACCCACAGACCATGAGACCATGACCTGAGCTGAAGTGAGACGCTTAACCTACTGAGCCACCCAGGTGCCCCCGCTTGTTTGACTTTTTGTTGTTGAATTATAAAAATTCTTATATTCTAGGGGCGCCTGGGTGGCTCAGTTAAAAAAAAAAGTTTTATAAAAATTCTTATATTCTAGATACTAGATCCTTATCAGATAATAATTTGCAAATATTTTCTTCAGTCTGCGGATTATCTTCATTTTCTTGATGCACAAAAAGTGTCCTTTGATGCACAAAAGTTTTTAATTTTGATTAAATCTATTTCATCTATTTTTAGTTTTGCTGCTCATGCTCTTGTGTCGTAAGTAAGAATCTTTTGCAAAATCAAAGGTCATGAAGATTTATCCCTATGTTTTCTTTTTAAAACTTGTATGTCTTTGGTCCATTTTGAGATAATTTTTGTATATGGTGTGAGGCAGGGTCAATCTTCCTTCTTTTGCATGTGGATACCCACTTATCTCAGCATGATTTATTTAAGAGACTATTCTTTTCCCATTGAGTAGTTTCAGCATCCTTGCTAAAAATCAGTTGACCGTGGATGTATGGATTTATTTCTGGACTCAATTCTTTTTTTAAAAACTTTTTTTTAATGTTTATTTGTTTTTGAGAGAGAGAGTGAGACACAGCGTGAGCAGGGGAGGGCCAGAGAGAGGGAGGCACAGAATCCAAAGCAGGCTCCAGGATCTGAGCTGTCAGCACAGAGCCTGAAGCAGGCTCAAACCACAGAACCATGAGAACATTACCTGAGTGGAAGTCGGTGGCTCAACCGACTGAGCCACCCAGCGCCCCGCTGGACTCTTAATTCTATAAGAAATTTTACTTATTTTTAAAAAAAAGCAGATACCGTTAATACATTTTGAGGCCCTGGGGGGAGAAGGCCTTTGAAAATTTCAGGCTATCTTTTGAATGTTCTGATTAATCTGGTTTTAACACATTAGAGGAATGCAGCCCAACAGTCAAGTAAATTATAATTATTGTAGTTTGAGATTAAAAAAAAAAAAAATCCTACTGACATGATACTGACATTTTTAAAATTTTAATTCTTTTAATGTTTATTTATTATTTTTGAGAAAGAGAGAGAAACAGTGTGTGAGTAGAGGAGGGGCAGAGAGAGAAGGAGACACAGAATCTTGAAGCAGGCTCCAGGCTCTGAGCTGTCAGCACAGAGCCTGACATGGAGCTCGAACTCACGAACTGTGAAATATGACTTGAGATGAAGTTGGACATTCAACTGACTGAGGCACCCAGGTGCCGCATGATACTGACGTTATCATTAGCAGTAACAATAACGGGAATTCCAGACCGTCTCTACATGAATCTTAGCAGTCTTTTAAGACTTATGATCCAATAATACATATTAGGTTAATGTTTCTCTCAGGGCCTGTACCTCTTATCTGGCCACATTTGGAGTGGATATCTCTTCCCTGCCCAGTCCCTCCACAATCCTAAGAACTGAATAACGGACAGAGGAAAGAAGAAAAATCGTGTGGAATATAAAACGCGATCGTTTCTAAAATACATACATCATCTGTCTTTTCCACCCTTTCTTTCACCAGAGTTAAGACTTAAATAAACAGCTGACCTGTACTTGATGATATGGGTCCTGCTGAAATCAATCTGAGATTAAACTCTTCCATTTACATAGTTTATACTTTCGTTCTTATAGCAGACATTATTTATGGAGTTTCAGGCTCTGGAATGGATTCGGGGATTGCAAGAATATGAGATATTCCCTGGTTTTGAGGCGTATTATTTATCTGATAAGGAGCATATATACATAGCATAGAGCTAGGCTATAATGTGATAAATGCCTCACTAAAAGTTTTGTATAAAGTATTTAGATAGCATAGGGAAGAGAGTGATTAATCCTCCCTGGGGCTTTACAGTTCTTCCTTCAGACAGAGCTCCCTGAGGGTGAGAGCTCTCTTTCTTCATCTTCGTGCTCCCATTGCTGAGGAGAACTTCTGAGCATTTATGTGCTCTGTAAATATTACTGAATAACGGACGGACTAAGATTTGAATGACACATAGAGGTTTTCCATACAGAAATGAGAATAGAACTCTAGGCTGAGGGAACAGTATGTTACGAGGGCACAGAGGCTTACGAGTGTGGTTCATCCACTGAATGAGGTTGGAAGAAGCCTGAAGGTTCACGGGCAGCCAGAGATGAAGATAAAAATCAGCCACGGATTAGTTCATAGGGAGCCCCGGATGTAGCACTAAGACATTCGGAGATTATTCTGTAGGCTACCGAGAACCACGGATCATATATCAACCCAGGCTGGTGGCAGAAGTCGGGGACATAATAGTTACATAAAAATGTATCCGTATTTTAGGAAGAATACTCAGGGAGCATGGTAGAAAGTGGATTTGTGGTGGGGGAGATAGTCAGAAAGACCATACATAATAGGAGCCTACATAATAGGAGAATACAGAGGAAGTGATGGGTCCCAAGGATCCTTTAAAGGTAGAATTGGCAGGATTTGTTGTTCAGGGTGGAGACTGGGTTGTGGAGGAGTGAGGCCAAGTTTCTATTCTGAGGAACTAGGTAGATTATGATACCCACAGTGAAATGGAGAATAAGAAAAGAAAAAGATTTGGGCCATGTGGATGGGGAGAATGGGAAGGAATAAAATGCACCAGAGGGGAAGTTTATAACCTGATTGAAAAATCCAAACCCCAGGTCGCTTTCTTTAAAATGGTCCAAGAAAGAGAACAATTCAGATAATCTGGCAAAAAAAAAAAAAAAAAAAAAAAAAAAAAAAAAAAAAAAAAAAAAAAAAAGCAGAAAATTCTGTCTCAGTAGTGCTGTCACCCAAGGCTCATAAAAAATTCATGTCCATTTGAAGAATAATGTTAAATTATCATGTCTGGGCTTACATTTCTCTTTTTCTTCCCATATCACAGTTTTCTACACTTTGATTCCAATTCTACTGTTTATTAAGTATTTAATATTAACAATAGCTAGCATTACTGTGTTCCTGGCACTATGTTTTATACTTTTTGTGCATCATGTCATTGTTATTTTAGATAGAGGAAACGGTTATGATTCCCAGTTGACAAAATCTGAGGCTCGGAGAGGTAAGGTGACCTGTTCAAGCCCACACATCCGAGTGACAGAGACAGGTCTCAAATCTGGTTCCTCTGAACCCATAGCCTCCTTCCCACCACTAGGTCAGTGATTTTCAAACTGTCACAACTCATCGGTGTGTTATGAAATCAATTTAGTATCATCAGCATTAAAAAAAAATAGAATGTAATTGAAAAGTAGCAACACTGATCACACATATTAAAGCTACCTCCTGTTTGTTAAGGCTTTTGTCTCGACACACACCCACACAAATAGCAGGGGTTGCAATTAGCTGGTAGTGTGCATTCAGTGTTGGAGTGAGTGTGGCTTGGAGGTGTTCTGAGAGGAAAGCCTTGTAGTTTGGGATGGTGGAGGAAAGTTTCAGACAGGAGGTGGTGTTTTTATAGAACTTTAAAGGATAGTAAGATTTGGGCAGACAGAGGAACGGGGTCATTTTGTGTAGGCGACTGTTATATTTTACGTGAAGTAGGTATGTTTAATTTCATACCTTGAATCAAAAGATTCAAGGAAAGAAATTAGCACCAAGAACCTCTGCATGCATTGGTTGATTTTTGGCCATCTAGCCTCCTCTCCCCTTCCTAAAAGAATCCCAATTTTCTTTGGGGAATTGGCTACCTGATTGGGGAAAAGATCTGGGTGTTGATAGGATGACCATCTCTCCTCCAGGTAAGTAACTGCCATGGGACTGAAAATGGCTTTCGTGTTTTCATTCCCTTGTTTTACTCCCTGGATGTTACTGTGGCTCCTGCTGCTGCTTGTGGCTAGTGCTCTGGGAGGGGCATTCCTTAATCTTCCAGCTCTCTCTTAGTTCCCATCATCCTAATACATTTCCTTCACCTTAACTTAGAACTCTAACTGGGACAATGAGCAAAGTCCTTTCTGACACTATCTCCTTGAAAATCTCCATAACATACCTGCACATTCTCTTATAGAAAAAGAAGCAGACTTCGGGGTGGGGGCGGGGGAGGGGGGGTCGTCCTGCCCTGGGAAGAGATGGAACCAGGGCTTGAACTCAGGTCTTATTAAGGACCATGTTCTTTATCTTTTCCATCATTGCAGGCTGCCTCTCCAGAGCTGGATAAGATTTTGTGCGTCAAAGTTTCTATGATTCTAAGGAGTCTTCGGTTGTTGTTAAAATGACCAAAAAATGTAAGTGATCGCCTTAATATAAAAAGGATCTTTTCCTTTGAAAACAAAACAAAACGAAACAAAAAGAAAGGATCCTTTCTTTATATATATATTTTTTTCTTTTCTTTTTTTTTTTTTTTTAATCTTTCTTTCTTTCTTTTGAGAGTGGGCAGGGCAGGGGCACAGACAGAGGGAGAGAAAGAGAGAGAAAGAAAGAGAGAGAGAGAATCCCAAGCAGGCTCTGTGCTGTCAGCATGAAGCCTAATGTGGGGCTCAAACCCACAAACCCTGAGATCATGACCTGAGCCGAAATCAAGAGTCAGACACTTAACTGACTCAGCCGCCCCTAAAAAGGATCTTTTCTTAAAAGACGATGTTAGACTTCAAGTTTCCTTGTCTCAAATAAATAAATAAAGAGAATTAAAATCACTCAATCAACAAGACTGAGCCCTTTCCCTCTTTCCAAATGTTTATTAGGGATTCTAGGCAGGGGCTTACATAATTGAGAGGATTAAAATGAAGGAATGGAAGGAGAGAAGAAAATGTTCCCTCAGGCAGAACGGGAACTAGAGCAATGGGAAACTGTTTCCTGAGAAAGCAGAAAATGTGTGCAAAGCAAAATTATTTTTAAAGACTTTGAGAGGATAGAAGTTGGGGTGGGGTAGAGAGAGTGGGGAGAAGGCGAGGAAAATCTACCGGAGAAAACAGCAAGAGAAGGAATGAAGTTTGGTCTGGTTTTAATTTATGTCAATTGGCAAATAAATCCGTGAAAGCTGTTCTAGGCATGGCTATCCCCTCTGTAACGTAAGTAACTGAAACCAGTTCAGAATGCGTTTTTTCCTTCTCTTCCGAAAAATATGATACACCCTATAGACAGAGGCAACATCAATAAAGTTCCTTGCCTCTGGCTCCACATTCTCCCTGCCCTGCCCCCCCCCCCCCCACACCTTCTGTTTCTGCCTATAATTCAGAGCTGATATAATTAGGGGAATTAAGGATGTTCACGAACACAAAATATACGTATGTTTAATTGTGCTGTGAAACTGAAAAGAGAAAGGTGAGCAAAGAGTGAATGAGCAAAATTCCCCTTCTAAGATTTTGTTGAAAACTTTTGATCCTTAAAGACTCACCCATTTCCGGCCCTTTCCCTAGCTTTGGGGGTGAGGATAAAAGAAAAAGTATGTTCAATTATATCAATTGTGTTCAGATGTATTTTTTTTTAAATTTTCCTTGCTGAGTTCTGCAAAGAATTTTGAGATGATTAGGTAGGCATGAATGTGAGTGTTTCTACAGAAAGTTAACCTTTGTTGATTGACCTTCCGTGGGTAAATGAGTGCAAGCCGGAAGATTAAGGGCGATGAACTGACAGACATTTAACATCTAGGAAATAACTTCTACAAATCAGTAAGAAGATGAACAATCTAGTTTAAAAAAAGTGAAAGTATCATCAGGCTTTCACAGAAGAAATACAGATGTTTCACAAACATATAAAGAGATGCTGAACTTAATATGTTGCGATTTGAAACCACAGCAAGAGGTTGGCCAGAACAAGCTAGAGTTGAATATTTCCTTTCCTCTGTATGGAAGCCTAGAGCCAACTGAAGTTGAGTTTTCTTTTCCCCAGGTCAGCTGGGCTCTGATAAAACACCTATATGGTTAGGCTCTGGTTAAAATTTCTCCTGAGGGCAACCCTTGGTAAGAAGAACAGAATGCTCTGGTGAATTTCACCAGTTTTGCTGAAGCAAAACTATGGGTCCCATTTTGAAATTTTGTCTAAAATTTAGACCATGACTGAAAGGGGTTTGAGGTTGGGGCAGGAGATCTGAGGCCTCAAATTTTGATTTTTGACCCCCTATCCAAACAAGACAAACATAAAGTTGCAGAGACATACTTTTTCCCTTCCCCTGGGAAGCAAGCGTGGATTTTCCTCTGATATTCACTGTGAGCTGCTGAAGGTTGAGCTGCTGGAGATAAAATGGACAAAATTGTGGATGGGACAATAAATGGAAGATGGCATGAAAGCACTAAGTACGTGACAAAGAAGAAGGAGAGAAGGGACAGAAGGATACAGGCAGAGACTCGGTAACAACAAGTTACCGAAAGAAAGGACATCACAATGTGATTGCCTTTGAGGGTAGAAACTTGGATGATTTTTGTCTCTTAAATTTCCCTACTTTTTTGTATTATCCAAAATTTTTACAAGGAGCAGAAGGATTTTGTAATGGAAAAAAACCAAACCTGATATGCCTTACTTAAAAACAAATAATAACATGTCTGCCTTTTCCCTCTACAGATGTGCAGTACAGAATCACAGGTTTTTCTGAGCTTGGAGGGAACTCTGAAAATACTCTGGTCCAATTCTTGTCTCTCTTGTCCATTGTAATCAACCACCGTATTTTCCTGCTTACGGTATACAGGGCACTTTGCCAAAGACAAAGTTATACGAGACGAATAAAATAGGATAGGGGCTCTTATCTCCACTTCCCCATGGAAAAACTCCCCCAAGGGGAAAATTATAATAAGAGGTAAAATATGCCAAGTGTCCTACCATTGTATCAGGGATGGAAAGAAAGTACTGGAAAGGCCGTTAACTCGTTTAAGTGCATCTATAAGACAACTCCTCATCCTCTTCTATGAGTGGAAGATATTCATGGTAATTGAAGCCTAAGAATCAGGAGCAGAGGAGAAAGCCAAGGCTTTGAACAATTAGGTGTGGTGTTTTCAAAATGCTAGCCAGCACTGGATTTTTTGAGTATCTTCTCCAGTATTTGCATGTAATAGTTTCTTGTGCAAGCCTCAAGCTCAACTTGAGGTTAGTTGAGGCTTGTTACTTTTTCTTTAATCCAGGGATTATCTAAAACAAGAGGGTGGAAATTTACCAATGCTCTCTTCAGTGAAGCAGAAAAACTCCAACCATTGCTACTTACTAGATATGACTTTAATAATAACCGCCATTTTTTATGACATGTTTACCTCATACTCAGCACTTTACTTATATTCTTTTAATCCACATGGTGATCCTCTGGGTTGATATTATTCTTTTCATTGTACAATTACCAAAAATAAAATTCATAGGGGTTTAGTAATTTTTCCCAAGTCTCGTGCATATAAGCACAGCCATGAAATTTGAACCTAGATCGGTGTGATTTTGAGTCAATGATCTTAATTACTTCTCTGTACCCCCTCCTTAGACACATTATTTCACCTCTCTGAGCCTTAGGTTTGTTATCTGAAAAGGGGAGAAAATATTTCCTCCTTCCTGGTTTTGTTCTTAGGAGAAAATCAGTATAAAACATTCAGTGGGTACCCAGTAGATATTGCTTCTCCTTAAGACAAAAGCTGAAAGCTACAGGAATTGCATTTGGTGCCTGTCTCCCTGGTAAAAATGGAGCTGAAATTCAAGTCCTGTTCTCAGATTTTCAAGTTTTATGGGGATTGGCCAATAAAGTAAAATTGCAACATTAAAAATATGTATCCTTTTTTAAAACAAGAGCAAAGAGATAGAATGATCATTTTAAATGTTGTCTCTAGCAGTCAAAAGAGGATTAAATAAAAAATTAAGAACTAAAAAAGCATTTTTTTTTTTTAACATGGCCATTGGGATGGAAATGCAATCAAGTCTTTTACTTCGTCTGTCTGATTACCAGCAAGTGTGCAGAACTGCTGAATGTAAATGGAGCACTTTTGTCCTCAGAACCAGGGCTGGCTTCAGGGACAAGCAACCTGTGCAGTCACATAGAGCCCCATGCTTAGAAGGGCCTCACGCTTAGACAAATGCTCTCCTATCACTGCCTTGAACTTCCTAATAATTTTTGAACAAGGCACCTGTGTTTTCATTTTGTACTCAGCCTGGCAAATTATGTATGCGGTCCTGCTCAGAACCTTTGGTGTCCCCCAGTTCACCTCACTGAAATGCCCTCAATCCAATGAACACATTCCCAGGAGATTGCATAGAATGCTGCTTTTGCAGTTTTCCCTTCTCCTTTTGCTTTTATTAGCAAGCAATTACCCACCCGTCCTTTGAGGTTATGTATAATGCATGCTATGTATAAAGGTCTAGGTGTGTAAGGATGAAAGTAATACAGTAATTTCTTTTTGAAGAAGGAAAAACAGCATCATGGCCAAAATGAATGTGTTGAGGACAATCGGACTCTGGAATGACTTCTTCAGAGGAAAGTTTTGAATTTCTGCTTATGAGTAGCTTTAGGTGGGGTCTGGGTATCTGTATTTTCTTAAAACTCCCCAGGGGAACCACTGAGTTAAAAACTTGCTGAAAGAAGTGGACACTTCTAGAAAGCACTGATAGAATTTCTTCAAGAAATCCCCTAGAGGATTTGTATGTGATCAACTTTGTATTCCTGGGGCAGCTGGAGATTTGCATATGGTAGGTACTCAGCCAACTTTCATTGACTGACAGGAGACCAAACTTGACTTTAATTCCTTTGTTAAAGGACACTATAAGCACAATCTCTACCTAAGCTTTTTGGCTTTAAAAAAAAAAAAAAAGATTCTGCTGACCCCTGGATAAATGATTGTAAAGTTACATTTAAAAACATTCCATTTATAAGAGCTTCGAATCTAACAAAAAAGATTACAGGATGTCTATGCTGAAAACTGTTATTTCTTAAGAAAAATTAGAGGCCTAAATAAATAGCTGTACAATGTTTATGGATTCAAAGACTGCATATTGCTGACATATTCATTATTCCCAAATTGACCCATAAATTCAATGCAATTCCAAAGGAAATTCCAACAGGCTTTTGGGGTAGAAATTAGCAAGGTAATGCTAAAATCTATAAGGAATGGAAAGCATCTAGAATGGCCAAAACGATTTTGAGAAAAGATGGAGAAAGAACATAGTTGGAGGAGCAACACTGCCTAATTTTTTTTTTTAAAAGTGTTTATTTAATTTTGAGAGAGAAAGCATGAGTGGGAGAGGGACAGAGAGAGAGAGAGAGAGAGAGCGGGAGGGAGAGAGAGAGAATCCCAAACAGGCTCCACACTATCAGTGCAGAGCCTGATGTGGGCTCAAACTCAGAAACCATGAGATCATGACCTCAGCCGAGGTCAGACACTGAACTTACTGAGCCATCCAGATGCTCCCTGGCTAATTTCAAGACTTACTCTAAAACTTCAGTAATTGAGATAGTGTGATACTGGCTAAAGGCTAGACAAATGGATGAGGAGAACAGAGTCTGCAAAGAGACCTGCCCATACACAATGGATTGATTGACAAGAAAGATACCAAGGTAATTCAATGGGAAAAGGATGATCTTTTTCATATGCGGTCTGGATCCATTGGAAAACCACCTTGTCACTCACCTCACAAAAAAATTAATTTGAAATGGTTCCGGAAAGGATCATGGACCTAAACATAAAAGACCAACTGTAAAACCTCTAGAAGCTCTGCAACCTTGGTTTGGAAGCATGGTTAATAGGACAGAGAAAGGAGCAAACCATGAAAAGAAAACCATGATAAATTGACCTGATCAAAACTTAAAACTTCTGTTCTTCAAGAGACACCCACTAAGAAAACCAAATGGCAAGGCATAGTCTGGGAAAACAGTTGTTTATGAAGGGTGGTTAGATGCAGTGCTGTTGGCTCTGAAGGTGGAGGAAGGGGGCAGCAAGGAATGTGGGTGGTCTGTCAAAGTGAGAGTAGTCAAGGAAGCAGAGTCTCCCCTAGAGCCTCCAACACAGTCCTGCCAACACTCGGGATTCTGGCGCAGTGAGTTTCATATCGGACGTCTAATCTACAGACCTGTCAGCTAACAAATTTGTGTGGAGTTAAGCCACTCAATTTGTAGTAATTGTTACAGCACCAATAGGAAACTAATGTAATTCCTTAGGATTTTCCATGTAAGCAATCATGTCGTCTCTGCTTAGAGACAATTTCACTTTTTCCTTTCTAACCTTAATGATTTTTATTTCATTGTTTTTCCTTATTGTACTGGAGAGGAACTCCAGGATAATGTTACACAGGAAAGATGAGAGTAGACTCATCTTCTTGTCTTATTCCCAATCTTTGGGGAAAGCATTCTGTTTTCACACCATTCGGTATGATGTCAGTTCTAGGTTTTTCATAGTTACCTTTTATCAGATTTTAAAAGTTGCCTTCTTTCCCTGGTTTGCTAAGAATATTTGTTACAGAGGTGTTAAATTTTGCCAAGTGCTTTTTCTGCAAGTGTTGAGCTGATTCTATAACTTTATCTCCTTTACCAATGTGGCAAACCAGTTACTGAGTTTTGAACGTTGAACCAACTTTGCATTTTTGGAATAAACCCCCTTTTTTTTTGTATTAATGGGTTTGGCTTGCTAATATTTTGTTGGCAATATTTACATGTGCATTATTTATTGCTGAATAACAAATTACCAAAAACTTAAAACAATACATATTAATTATCTTACAGTTTCTGTGGGTCAGGAGCTGGGTGCACTTGGACTGGGTCCTCAGCTTAGGATCTCACAAGGCTGCATGTAAGGTGTCGGCCATGTTGTGTTCTCATCTGGAGGCTCAACTAGGGAAGAATCTGCTTCCAAGCTCTTTCAGGTTATTGTCAGGATTCATTTCCTTGTAGTTGTACCATAGAGGGCCCTGGCTTCTTGCTGGATGTTCTTGGAGAACACCTTCACGTCCTTGTCATGGGGGCCTCTCAACATGGCTACTTCTTCAAAGCCAACACAGAAACATCTCTAGAGTGAGTCTGCTAGCAAGGCATATTGTATAAATGTAATATGATTATGGGAGTGACAACACTTCCATCACTTTTGCTATTTTCCATTGGTCAGAAGCAAGTCACGATTCCCATGCACTCTCAAAGGGGAGGGGGTGATTACACAAGGATATGAACACCAAGAGGTAGAGCTAGTCTAGATCTATCACAGAATCTATGTTCATGAGAAATATTGTTCTGTCATTTGTTTTGTCTTAGAATATCTTTGTCAGATTTTGTTGTTAGAGTCATGTAGGTTGTCTTGAAAGTTCTTTTTTTTATTCTCATGTATTTCTTCACCTCTTCCTTACTTTCAATTGCTATTCAAAAGCAAATATCGGCTTGAATTGTTGATAAGAACACCTAAGCTTTTGTTAGTGGAATATAGGATTTAAAATAAAAACAAAAACAAAACGATGTATTTGAGAACAGAATTGATAGTTTTACTTTTGAGTGAGCCCACTAGAGCCGCTTAAAAAATATTGATCATCATTCAAGCCTTAGTCAAAGGCCTACGGAACTTTATTTATGTTTCATCCGTCACACTCCATAACATCCTTAGCTTTTTGATAGGATTTTAGCAAAATTAAACTTAAATTGTTCAATCACACATAACGCATTTCTTTCCACTTCTGTACAATGACTTACTGATCTAGGGCTTGAAATTAACAGCTGGTGACAGTAAGGTATACACTGGTAGTAGAAAATTGACACTCGAGTCTTATTGCATAGTTATTGTGCATTAAATAATTTAATACAAGGATTTTTTTTTTTCCCCTTTTAATTTTCACCAGCTCTACACAGGGGTCAAAATAGCCACATGTGAGCATATTAAACGCTTGGGTTAAAAAGGATGGCTTACTCTTTATCCAGCAAACTCTGGGCACTGGTGATTCTTTTTGTAACTGAATAAGAATTTAAAGATTTAATCTAACGTCAAGCAGAAGGGTGACACTTGGACCTCTAGAGTCAGTCGGACCCTGTTTAAATTGGGACACTGCCTATTACTAGTTCTGTGCCTTTAGGAAAGCTATCAAATAACTGTAAGCTGCCCTTTCATCATTGGCAAAACAAGTACAATAGTAGTACCTATGTCAAGGAGTTGTTGGAATTAAATAATTCATGCCTAATGCTCAACACAGATTTTGACACACAATAAGCACTTAATAAATGTTGTCTCTTACTTTTACTATCACCTTCACTGTTAGTGTAAAGTGGACAGAGTTTGGGCTTTGGAATCAAACCAACCTGGGCACCATCATTTACTAGCCATGTGACCTTGTGCAAGTTAGTTGGCTTCTTTGAACGTCAAGGTCCTTGTTTCTAACACGAGGACTATGATAAGTACTTTCTAGGATTGCCATCCAGCAGAGTGCCTGTGGCACAATAAACCCTTTGCAAAGGCAAGTTTTCTTCTTCATCTTTTCTCTAAGCATTCTTTTAGAGGCTTCTTCTTGCCTAAGGAACACATATTAGTTAAGATAAAGAGCAGACCACTGTTACAAGAGACCCTGAAATAACGAAATAGCAAAATTATCTCTCCTTCCATGCTGTTGCTCTACACTACTTTATGTTTCAGCTTCTGGGAAAGGGACAGATAGGAAGGGGGGAACACGTTCCCTTAAAATTTATTTTTATTTATTAAAAAAAAATTTTAAGTTTATTTAGTGAATAGGAGAGAGGCAGAGGGAGGGAGAGAGAATCCCAAGCAGTTCTGTGTGCTGTCAGCACAGAGCCCGATGAGGGGCTTGAACTCATGAACCATGAGTGTGTGACCTGAGCTGAAACCAAGAGTCAGATGCTTAACTGACTGAGCACCCCCAGGCGTCCCACATGTTTCCTTCTTTTGAAGAAAATTTCCAGATTCCGTATGTCTCACTTCTACTCATACCCCATTGGCCAGAACCTAATTATTTGACCACGCCTACCTTCCAGGAAAGGAGGTGCTATCTTTGGCTGGGCATGATGATGGGGTGGTAGGTGGAGCCAAGAGTCTCTGCCAAAGTACATTTCTAGCCTAATCCTACCACATGAAATGAGAGTGAGAGACTGTATTTCCTTCCAAAGTGGTGGAGGTGAGTTTCCTGGAGGATGAGCGTAGAGAAAACAGTGTTCAATTGTTCTAAAGAAAGAGACCGGTATGCTTGCATAACTGATCTCATGTTTTGGGTATTAACAGGGCTTAACATGACTGTGGTTGCTTTTGTTTCTCATTTCTTTCCTTTATTACAGCTAATGCTTGCTAGGAATGACCTAAGTTCCATATTATCTTCAACTTTCGCTAAGCACAGAGGAAAAAAAAAAAATGCTTCTTCTGTTGTTTTGCGCCAGAAACAATGAATCAACCAATAAGTAGTTACTGAGCTTCTAGAATGCATTCATTTATTCTTGCATTTATTATTCATTTAATTCATTTTCTCGCCCATTCATTGTGTATATAAGTGTATACATTGAGCTTTTACAATATACAAGTACATTCATTGAGCTTTTACTTTGTACTGTGTTCTGTGAATGTTAACGCATCCTACGCATGATCCCAGGCCCCACTGAGCTCTTGTTTAGTGGAGACAGAGACAAGCATTGCAAAGACCACAACACAGTGCAGTAGGTACTGAGAAAGAAGTAAGCTCAGGGTACTAGGAGAGCCTACAGGAGAACTACTACTCAGGGAGGAGGTGGCCCCTGGATTGAACCAATCACTGTGATGGATGACGTGGCACTTTCCATCAAAAGGTTCAATATTTGTTTTTAATGCTTTTTTTTTCTTTTTGGGAGAGAACACAGTGGGGAGGGGCAGAGGGAGACGGAGGGAGAGAGAATCTCAAGCAGGCGCCACACCCAACACAGAGCCTCACGTGGGGCTCTATCTCATGACCATGAGATCATGACATGAGCTGAAACCAAGAGGTGGACGCTTAACCAACTGACGGAGCCACCCGGGGACCCCTCCATCACAACATTCAGAAAACAACACATGCTTTTTCTTGAAACCATACCTCATGAAATGCTTAAGGTGGCAAGGATGTGCAGGCATTCAGAGGAGAGGGGGATCCATGAGGCTGGAGGAGAGAGCAAAAGCTTTTGGATATGGTGCATCTCAAAGAAGATTTTGGTGTCAGAGGTGTTTAGAGGTGTCAGAATGACATTTCAGTGTGGGAACAGTTTGAACAAAGGCATGGCATGTGCTGAGTTTCTGAAGTTAGAAAATGTACCAGGTATTATGTCTAAGTTCCCTTCAAATGTCTCATTCTTGGGTCTTAAAACAACCACAGAATAAAGCTCAGCAACATCTACCATGTCCTGTGTGGCTCTTCACCAAATACAGGGTACAGAAATGGACAATGGCAGAGTTGTGTTTAATGCTGCTAAGCTTTCCATTTTGAGTTGGCAGCCTCAGTGTATAATTTTCTCAGATAGAAAATCTCCTGGCTTGGGATTTTTCCAGAAATTACTTTCCCCCAATTAGATTCTAGTTTGATGCAATCACTGCTTGAAAATTGTCTCAAATTGAAACCATCTAATAGCCATTTTTGGAATGAAGACGATGGGAGAAATTCAATACACCACAGACAGTCCATTCATGGAGTGTGTGATCCAAAAACAGGAAGAGAACAGATTCTCAGTGTGTCTTGTCTTGGGCACAAAGTGTCAGCAACCTTCATAACAGGGTGGTCTTGACAAGCAGATCCTTTTGTTGGCTTAGCACAAATCAAATCAAGACTTCAGAGGGAGTGCAGTTTGATTGTATTTTAAGAAACCGGACTTGACATGTGTATCAGATGCTTTTCTCTTCCTTCATCTTAGAAGTATATTCCAGATAGGCTGGCCAAAGGGTGCAAAGGAATTGGCTATATACTGGTTCCCCACATAGTGGCTGAGCACTGTGGAGAAGGCGTCATATGTACTGATTGGTGCTATAATCCACAGAGGCTTATTATATCCTTGAATGGATGGATTGGTTGATGAGCATTATTGAGCCAGAACATCCCTTCCTCCACAGCAGGCTAGGCTTATCTTCTTCCAAACATTTCTCCTTAGGTGCAGTGTGGCACTTTCGTGATTATGTATGGCATTCTTGAGACTTTTTCTGGATTTCACCTATGTACAAATATTAGCAGGTGATGCAGGTAAGTTCTGTGGAAACAGTTCGTCCTTTCTGGTCTTAGCTTTTAGATTTCGTTAGGTAGGACCAGAGCAGCCATTTTTATGTGGTAAATTTTTCCCCACTGCTGAGGTGGAGTGCTTTCTAAGCACTCTGTCTGATATCCCAGGTATGAGGTTTTGCCAGTGACTGGAAGGAACATAGATAGACTCTTCCTGGCCCGGTGTGACTTGCATGGGTTATTTCATCTATCCCTTTGGGGTGGTTCTATTCTTGGCCTTTCTGGGTGGGAGTGCAGTTCCTGAACAGATTATCTGCAACATTCTATCTAATAGTCAATCTAATAGTGATCTAGTAGATGTAGCTCTTTCCTCTTTGACGCTTTGCCACCTTAAATGTCTCAAACCCCCAAACCCATGTTTATAATTCAGCATAACTGAGGACCTTTGCCTTGGATTCTCCCTTCCTGGGATGTGATCTGGAATCTCCTTCCAGATACTAACCTGGTGGCAGGACAGCGGTGGGACTTCTCTTACTTGTTTCCCTTCTCTCAGGGGTCACTGTCCAAGCTGCCTGTTGTTTGATGACTGAAACCATTGTTTCATGTTTTTTCTTACTGTTTTAGATTTTTGTTGGGGGAGCATAAATCTAATCTCTGTTACTCCATCTTGGTTGAAAACAGCAGTCAACGCATAAAAATTTATGCACAAGAACAATTCACCAAAGTATCATTGCTTATGAGGAGTGGAAAGCAAGACAAAGCCAGAAAACAGGAGATAGTGTGATTGTGGTTTCATATAATATGTATTGTGGTATCTATATATTGTGATAGTATATAGCTATTACAAATCACACTTTGAGGGTGTCTGGGTGGCTCAGTCAGTTAAGTGTCCGACTCTTAATTTCGGCGAGGTCTCGATCTCATGGTCATGAGTTCAAGCCCTGCGTTGGGCTCTGGGCTGGGTGTGAAGCCTACTTAAAAAAAAAAAAAATCACATTTTCAAAGAATATTTACTGATCTGGAGATGTATTTGTGGTATTGTATTTATTAAAAAGGGCATATGTAAACTTATTTTTATGATTTCAATTTTATAAAAACATATATTTATATGCACTATAACATAAATGTATACCTTATATGTAATTTACATATATTAACATATAAAAATATATGTTAAATTCATACAGATTAAATTCTATAACTAGGTGTATATAATGTCACATATGTGTGTGCATTATATAATGTATGTATAATATAAATAATATATAATATATAAATACACATACAATGAATTAAATATATAAAAGTGTACATACTTAGAGAAAGAAAGACTTAAAAGCAAATACACGAAAATGTTAACAGCGCTATTTTTCTGAATTTTTACAATCAGTACATAATAACTATCAAACTTTTCAAAAGTATATCAGTAAAGAACCAGCAAAGGTAAATCTTACTGGAAGTCAAGATATTTATTGGGGATATTTATTATTGCTCTATTTTTAATGAGCATAATAATCATCCTCATCATAAATATAAATAGCCTTCTTTTGACAGGCACTATTCCAAGTATTTTTTATATATTAATCATCTAACCCCCCACAATACCCTTTAAAATAGTAATAATTATGTCTCCGTTAAAGAAACTGAGGCACAGAGAGTTTAAATCACTTTCTCCAACTACCAGATGGCAAAGCCAGAAAGTGACCCTAAGCAGGCTGGGTCCAGAGTCTGTCTTAATCATCATGCCGTGCTTCCTCGTTCCCTAAAGCTATGGCGTTAGAAAGGGCTGGAGAAGATTTCCTGGGCAAGTCTGGGGAAAGAGTCCAGGTGACCGGAAGACCACGGTGTCAGCAAGAAGCCTGGGGAATACTCAACTGCCAAGAGAGGGCTCTGTGTCTGAACACCGCTGGGGATAAAGCAGGTGGCAGGTTCTTGCCAGATGCCGTGGGCCAGGCAGCTCTTGTCATGGAGCCACAGTATGAGCCCAGAGCAACCTGTTTCACCTGTGCTTTTCCAGCTCTAAGCTGGTGCCTCTCACCACATGATTGTTGGCCTGACATCTAGGGATTGAAGGCCTAACCATGTTTTCTTGCAGCCTACAAACTGGATAGAAGAACGATGTGGGGGTGGAGGTGGGGGAGGAGGTCTGTTAAAGATGGATGCACTACGACCAAGGCAGTTTACCTTCAGCGAAGCCCCCTTCCAGAGCCCCAGAGACCACACTGGTCAGCAGTCCGAAACAGGGAGAGAAAGAGCTGACACAGGACTCTGCACAATGTCCATCTAGGCAGGGCTTCCCGTACACGGACACCCTGGGGTCATTATTGCTTGGGGTATATGAGATCACTCAGAATGGAATGCCTCATTGTAGGTTTAAACCCACGCTATAAATCAAACATTTCTCCTTTAATAGAAGGAAGTTTCAGATTATTTTCAAGAACACCTGGTGCAAAGTGAGGTAATCTAAAGAGGATGAATAACTTAAACCGCATTCCCATAAATTTCTTTAACCTGGAAGGAAGCCTTTAAGGCTATCTG
The DNA here is from genome assembly GCF_027475565.1 of Acinonyx jubatus. Classification (NCBI taxonomy): domain Eukaryota; kingdom Metazoa; phylum Chordata; class Mammalia; order Carnivora; family Felidae; genus Acinonyx; species Acinonyx jubatus. The sequence continues at coordinate 49,057,969 of NC_069391.1, forward strand.
CGTACATGATGTGTCTGATTTTTCCTTGAATAATGTGTGAAGTGTTTTAGACAGACCAGCAAATTTGCAGAGTTCTAAACCCTCCCTTGGATTCTGCCTTGCTTTCTGCATGTAGACAAGTGTCGAAAATTACTGAGGATTGCTTTCTTAATTTGACTAAATGTTCCTTTTTTTCCATCCAGAGAGATCTATTTCTTCATTCTGCATCCCAGACTTCGTTTGCAGAGGTAGAAAAATCAATATGAATAGCTTAGTGCTGACAAATGAGGTTCCAATTACCAATACTTGTATGCAATATGGCAAAGATTTTCGTCCAGTTAATGCTACTGTTTTCTTTTTTTAAATGGTGTTTGGCATAGGTGGACTTAATTATTATTCATAACTGTATCCGTAAGCACTGTTTGCCTCTGTTTTTCCTTCCAAATGTTCTACTGATTTTAAAATGAAATTATTCCAAGACTAGAATCGACAACTTTTTCACGTAATTTTCTTTACGTTTATCAAATAAGGACATTTTCATTTCAGATTTTGCAGTCTCTTCTTGGATCAGATAATGAAGAGTTGGAGAAGCATCCCTCAATGGACACGAAAGGGCAAATAGTAGTCTCTTAATAAAGCCATTAACGTTCTGATGCTAGGTTTGAGCATATCCACGGAGGGGTTAAGCCAGTGTTTTTGAAATTTCAGTGTCCATGTGACTCATCAGAGGATCCTGTTAGAATGAAGATTCTGTTTCAGTGGGTCTGGGAGGGCCAAGCATCTCACAGTTCCAAAATACTCCCGGATGATAGGGATGCTTCTGGTCATCAAGTTTGACACTTGCAAGTTTGTATCACTTAGGGTCCTGGCAGAAACAGATGGCTTACTCAAATTGGAAATTTGAGGAAAGACTAATTACAGGCTTATTTATAAGCGTGTGGGCATCATTTAGAAAAGTAGCAAGAGATAGTGTAGTAGTGCCCCCGGGGCTAGTAGCACCTAGAAGGCAACACGAACTCTAGATTTCAAGGAGCAAGGACAGAGAACAACCTGGAGAGGGATGACTGGACTGAGAGCAACCTTGGCCTTCAGTAGGGGGACAGAGCCAAACCACAGTGACCCTGGGGGGCGGGGGAGGATAGGTGCCAAGTGGGAATATATATCCCACCTCACTCTCCTTCTGCCCTCCAACTCACCTGCCAGTGCTTGCCATCATCCAAATCCAACCAAAAGCAATAGGGCAAGGGAGGTTGATATCACCCACACAAAATGAGCCTCCAGGGCCCTGAGCAAGATAGAAAAGGAGAAAGTAGAAGAAAGACAGCATGTTTTACTCCAATTCATAGGTACTTTAAACACACCTACTGTATTTCATACAACAGTAATGGTTATAAGTGATGTCATTTTTTATGTTCCACTAAGGGGGGGAAAATGCTGCCAATTAAACCTCCATTATGCCGTTGATTGTAAAATGGATCCTGATTCTGGAGATGAAAAAAACAATTTTAATGCATGCCTTAGAATTGGCGAAATTCAGTATTATTTTTCTTAAATCCTGTCCAAAACCAAGGGGAGGGAAAAGCAGTGTGAAACTTTCCTTGTTTGACCAATTGGATACACAATGAATTTTCATAAAACCAACATTTTCTCTCTTCCCTCAAAATAATTTAATATTTAATTCATGTGTCAGTGAGTCACGACAAGGCATCAAAGGGAAAACTTAAGAACAATAGGTACTGTCTAGCCCCACGTTATTGACTCTTTGGGTTGTAGGTAAGATGTGTCCTTTTGTAGTCTAGAGACCAAAAAGAGGAAAAGACTGATAGGGATCTAATATGACAAAAGTACACAAAGTCAGCCTTTGATTGTTACAATTATCTGGGTTAATATGAGAGTGAAAAAAGAAATGCATGTGGTGGAAGAAGCTGGGCTGCTTGGGCGGAGATTTTATTTTGGAGTTGATTTGATTATTTATAGATGCTTTTAAATAGTTTTCATTATACCAATGGTACCACATATCAACAGAATTTCTTGAATTCCTAATATAACTGGGCCAATTTCAGAGAAAGAGTGAAATTTTCTGCTGTAAAATACATTGTAGGTTATTATTATTTTTTGCTTTAATGTCACAATTTTAAGTACTGTATACGTGACTTTGTATTTAGGGTTAAAGTGGTTTACAAAAGCCACATGTCCTAAGCCCTCATTCGTGGAGCCATTTGAAACCCACCATATATTTTTTTCTACTGTGGCTTCAATATCTTCATGAAAACGGTAGATAAGACTATATTTCTTCTAAAATCCCTTCATGTTCATACGGCTTGACGTTGAAATAGAAAATGTTTACAAAATTAACATAACTCTATTAGTAGGTAACAAAAATGAATAGTTCTTTAATAAGAATATAGTAACGAATATGTAGACAAGGAAATTTTAAAAAATAATGTTAATGGTAGTATCTGGCAAAAATTTGATAATCACATTGAAAAAGTAGGATCCCATTTGACTAAAGACAAATGTGACTGATATTTGTGTGTTTTACTTGTATGTTGGGGACCCCCGAGACAATAATCTTGTTTTTGTGATTCCCTGGGAAGACTTAACACATAGCCATACTCATGGCTATGATTTATTACAGCAAAAGGATACAAAGCCAAACGAGCAGAGACAAAAGGTTCAGGGGACAAAGTCTGGAGGAAACTGGGCACAAACTCCCAAAGGTCTTCTCCCAGTGGACCCACACCTAATTCCTCCAGAACGGAGTTGTAACAACACATGTGAAATATCTGCCAGGGAAGCTCATTTAGAGACTTGAGGCCTGAGGCTTATGTTGGGACTGTTCACATACACACCTTCTGTTTAGCACGTACCAAGAATTGAAATCCCAGGAGAAAAGCAGGTGTTCAACATAAACCATGTTGTTTGCACAGTTTAGGCACAGGGTGTCACTCATCTGTTAGAGTCATGGGAATATTCCTTGAATCCAGGTCACCGGATTCCAGCCAGGAGCCAATCTTACAAACAGGTCTTTCTGAGGGTAACAGTCTCAAGCCTGTATGTTAATTCTTTTCTGCACAACCTGCGTCACCAGTCTGGGGTAGACTGGAGGTTTCATATATTTCTGAAATTCTTTTTATTCATATTAATTTTTAAATTCCGTATCTACCTATATTAGCAGAAAGTCTAGTATCTCCCTTAGGGTCCTTTTTGCCCTAACAATCTAAGTACTCCACAGGCTTACTCATTCCAGAAGGAATAGGATACATTTCAACTCCTTATGGAGAAAGAAAGAACTAGGAAATCTAGTCCACGGCAAGAACGCAGATTTTGTTCCTGTTACTTCCATGGCTTAACACCTGGTGTAAAACACTAGGGTTGGCACAGTTTGAGATTGTCTCTGTTCATTGGTACAAAAGAGGCTACAGTTAAGACTGAGGGAGAAAAAGGAGGTATTTCTCCCCAGTGCTAATCTCAAATGTATTTACCCCATGTCACCTAGGCCTAGCCTCCAAGTTCCCAGATCTTTACCCAGGCTTTCAATGATGTACCCATGGTTTTCACTGTGATCACCTCTCCGTGTATGTACTTCCCTCACACTGAGTTCCTTTTTTGGCAGCTTTTGGTATCTTTCTTTTTTTTCTTTTTAACATTTTTGTTTCCAGACTGACTTGAAACTGTTTCAAGTCTTCAGAGGTTATAATATCATTAATCCTCAAAAGGAAGAGGTCAAGTGCCCATTCCTTTCCTTCCAGGAAACTTCTTGGCCTTCTTATAAACTTGCCTACCATAGAGATCTCTGAGTTCAGTCCCCCCAGGGGTATTAGATGGGACAGCCATTTTATTTTTTAAGTAGGTTCCATTCCCAACGTGGCGCTTGAACCCATGACCCTGAGAGCAAGAGTCGCATGCTTTACTGACTGAGCCAGCCAGGCACCCCTGGACGGGACAGCCTTTAGGAAGCCAAAAAGGATCCATTGTGCCATTCCTCAGGAACAATGAATATCAACTTGTCTGTTTTCCTAACTAAGGGGGCTGTTCCAATAAGTCTTCTGAGAACAAAGATCTGCTCCAAGGTAAATAGTCTCCACGAGTACAGGCCCTATAGAAAGCATCAAGCACCTTTTACATGGCAGCTTCTCTTATGTTATTGTACTACAAAAATAAATTGAATAAAGCCTGTGAGCATCATAGGTGAAGAGTCAGTCCAGCCCTCAGTAAAATGGGAGAAGTACTTCACCATCACCTCTGGCTGTGTCTGCCCGTCCCCGGGTGCCACAACCACACCACCCTTCGAACATATCCTCAGAAAAGATGATGAGAAGTCACAGAGACATTAAATGTGATTTAAATAAAAGTACATTTTCTCTTGTAAAGTCTTGGCATTTAAAGTCATATCTCTTATTGGGATACTCAACATCCCACCCGCTAATGGAATTATCAGCATCCAAAAGAGCGACAGGCAGGACTTCCTCAAAACTCTAGAAATGAGACCATGGTTCCAAAGAAGCCTGCCTGCATAAATGACCTTTATGGATTTATGCCTATTGGATAAATTAGGTTCTAGAGAGACCACAATGTCTCTAGGAAGAGTGTATCTATAAGAATTGTACTTCTTCCTAAGCTAAAAGAGCCAGGGGGATAGGGTAGGGAGAGGGAATGAGAAAGAAAAAACAAAACAAAACCAGAAGCCATCCCTGAAAACGGAAAATGACGAGGGTGAAAGGAATTTTAAATAAATACTACTTGGAAAATGAACTATTAAGATTGAAAATGAGTATGTGGTGGTAGAAAGAAGTCTTACTAACCCACTTAAGTATTAATAGTGGCATTGGTGTACTCAAAATTTATTAATGAATGAATTACCCGAAACATTTGTTGGATACTTACAAAGTGTTGGGCACTGTATTAGATGTTGGAAATAGCGTTGTGAACTTGGGCAAGTTTCCCACCTTCAGGAACTTTGAATCTAGTGAGAAGCAGACCCTGTTGGAGTTTCTGCATGTCTGGTGAAAGATGTGCAGAGACATGGGCTGGGTGTGGAGTCTGTAGTAAGGGCACTTAATCTAATCTGGAACATCAGGGGAAATCTTGCTTGAGAAAAGGACGTTCAAGGGGCACCTGGGTGGCTCAGTGGGTTGAGCGTCCGACTTCACTCAGGTCACGATCTCACAGTTTGTGAGTTCCAGCCCCGCATCAGGCTCTGTGCTGACAGCTCAGAGCCTGGAGCCTGCTTTGGATTCTGTGTCTCCCTCTCTCTGCCCCTCCCCTGCTTGTGCTCTGTCTCTCTCTGTCTCTCAAAAATAAATAAACATTAAAAAAATTTTTTTAATTAAAAAAAAAAAGAAAAGAAAAGGACATTCAAGGGAAGAACTAAAAGAGGAGTTGAAGGAGAGACGGAAGGGAACTTCATGATAAGAGATAAGCAAATAGTACGATGCAGAAAGTCTACATGACATGCTTAGGGGTAAGTGATGGTTACAGGCCACTCATTGTCATGAAAGGCAGGATTTGGACATATGTGGGTAGGATTTATACAGATTATATCCGTCAATGTTTGCCATAGTAGAAATTGAAGAGTTTGAAGAAAGTATTTACGTATTTTTTGAAAAACTAAGCCCATCACATGTTAACATAAATGGCATATTTTTATGAGAAAAGCCCTGTATTTTCCCAAACAAAGAAATTACGGGAAGAGTGACGCGTTATTTTTGTGAGTCTCCCCAATGTCTGGCTTAGTAGAATACAGAAGGAGTGGCATCTACTCCTGCCTTCGGTCAGTTTTAATATGTTATTTTGGTTGAAGTGCCTGAAAAATACCTAGCATCACACACACATGTAGTTGGCAAGAAACTGTTTGAACAGTCTTTTCAGACAATTATAGATATTTATGAAATACTACACCCAAAACTTGAAAGGTGGTAGTTATTAAAGGCTAGTTGTAATATGGAAAATGCTATTATACTAAATAATGTTCCCACTCAGTTATGGCAGAATCCATTGGTCTGTCTTACACTTTAAATGGATCTTTGCCTGTATATTATAAGATCATTCACTGGCCATTGGAAATGTATTGTTTCCCTGAGTTCTGAAGATCTTCCAAATGTGGGCACATTTCATCATACAATTTTTAAGGATCACATTTATTAATTTCACCACTGATATCATTGGAAGAGTCTAAAGTACCACAAAGTTAACAAGCTCACTGTGGTGGGTCACAGTTTTCCAAAACTCTCATTTTTGCTTGGAAGCTTGAATATCATCAGTGACAACACATTCTTTCCCTCCAAGTGACAGTTCTTTTCCTCCGAGTGACAGTCCCAGCCCATTAAAAAAAAAAAAGGTCTGACGAATACCCAGGTTTGAGTTACCATAGTTTGTTAGTTATTCTTTCAAGGGAAAAGGAATGTTCTGTAAAAAGAGTGGTTAGTTCAGTTCACAACTCAAACAATTGCCCAAGTGGTTTTTCTCCCCCTCAAGATTCTCGTCAGACTTAGATCTGCTGCAGAAGTGACTTATGTGTTCCCCTCCTTATCAATGAATAGACACTGTAAAAGAAAATAATATCTTAGTAAGATTACAAAAATTGTTTTGAGCTCATGGACTCCCTGAAGTGTCTCAGGGACCCTTGTGAGGCCACAGACCACACTTTTTGAACCCTTGCTCTCTAAACATCCAAACAGACAAAAATAGAATTTCTGCAAAGGAGTAACAAAAACACCAGCTTGCCTCTGTAATACTACATGTGAGACTATCATAGAGGAATAGAAATTTTGAGAGATACGGTTTGTACCTCAAGATGTCTTACATATTTTTGGTAAATCCATTATGCTCCCTGCTAAAAAGCAAAGAGTTCATGGAGATCAAAAAACAAAATTCATTTACATTCTATTTTAAAGAGACATATCTAAAAAAAAGTGACTCAAAAAAGATAAAAAGAATGCATAAACATATTTAAAAATCTGAAAATATAAAGGAAACAAAAATCAAAATGTTATCAAAGTATAATCCACATCAGAAATCATTAAACAGAACAAAGACAGCTATTTTTACTGGCCGTGGTTTCATTCTACAAGGAAGGAACTATTGCCCTAAACCTCTATGAACCAGATATATTATGTATTAAAATAAACACAATAAAAACAGGTGTACAAATACAAGTAGAAGTTGAAAGAAAAATACTAGAAGTGGTAAGTCAACACATTACAAAAAAAATCTTTTTTAGATCAAGCAGAAAGGAGAGAAAGGCAGACTACAGAGCATCCAAAAAATACATGATGATTTTATATCAGCTTTGCCTTCTACAGAACAAGACAGGCTTTAAGCAGTAGGGAGAGGAAATGTTATCTCTCTTTGAGACTTGAGCAGTAGGGTCTATGCTTTGGGATAGATTTATGTAAATGGTTTCCTGAGTGGTGAGTCTGATTTTGAGGCTGAGATTTCACATGTGGCCTGATATATGAGCCCTGGAGATCAAGTGTATCTTGTAAACCAAATAATTTCAATTTCTTGGGTTCTCTATTTATGTTCCTGTAATTAACATCTATTCTTATGTAAACATTCCATTCTTGTTCCAGTTGTAATATCGGGACGCTGGAGACGATCAAGAATCTTCCTCGATATCACCAGCATTCAGAACAATGTTTGGCATATGGTAGGGGTTCAATAAATACTTATTAAATGAATGAATGTCCACATTTGGGACCACAATGAACCAGGGGCTCTCTAACTTCCAATCCTTAGATTGACATGATGGGGAGGCAGAGAGACAGTGCAAATCAGTATTATATATATACATATATGTATGTATGTATATATATATATATATATATATATATATATATATATATATATGAATATATAGCCATCATTTCACATGTGGGAAATTTAAACTTCACAACCACCCTTGGAGGACTTGAGCTGTATTTTATTCAGGAAGGTGGCCATTCTCTTGCATCATCATTCTAGAAAAGAGTGTATACTAGAAGTATATGGGGGGGGGGGGGTGCTATAAGCCAAGTATTCAAATAACCTGCAAGCTGGGCTCAACACTAGGATACTGCATAGCAACCACAACCCCTGTGAGTGTCTTCTCAATTGCTTGCTCCATGATGTTCTGGGATGAGGCGCTCAGAGGCATGAGCAAAAGATTAACATAATACTTTTCTCAAATAGGTTAGGGCTGTCCAGGCTCAAGGAAGCTGAGAGACACAAAACAGGAAGGGGAAATAGGAGAGCAAAGGCTAGGGGCCTAGAAATAGCCGCTTGCTACTGAGATAAGAACGAGACCGTAACAATGGAAACAATACCAACGAGGGGAGTTCCCCCAGCCACAGAGGAGACTTTCTGGAGGGGCTTGGGCACACCCACTTCTCCTGACAAGGAAACTGCTCAGAAGCCCATGGCTAAGCCAGTGAATGAGGCAGAGTCCACTCTAACAGAGTCAGGATTCACTCTCCCCTCCGGTTGGAAATCAGAAAGAGAGGCAATCGCAAGGCAGGAATTACGACTGGAGGCGGGGGGCTCAATGTGAATTGCGTGGTGAATCTGAAGCTTCAAGGCACTGGGAAATGGAGGTGAGAGGCCCAGAAGCAGATGTCCTGCCTGGCAACATGGGCCATGTGGTCCAATAAACCAAACAGGGATTTGTATTTGAGGACACGAGCCAGGAAATCTGGGCCATTGATAAGCTAGAGAGGAGACATCAGAGGGCTGCCGTCGTGAACATTTTATGAGATTTTTAAAATGGATTTGACTCCACCAAAGGGTCCTTTACGCTGCTGTGAGAGGGAGGGGCAGGGGTGGACTCTGGTTTGAGTATGTCCTGCGAGCTCTGAGGCAGGAGGACCTGAAGGAGTGGGCAGGGTGCCCTCTTCTGGGGTCATGGATCTTTCAGGGCAGAAAGTGCTGCCAGCGGAAGCTAAGCCAGCTCTGGATTCTCCCTTCCTATGCATTTTCTCTACCGTATTCAGGTTAAGTTGAAAAAATGTTCCAAGGGGAAAGCAGCAAAACCACAGGTTTTTGTAATTAATGCAGCAAACTAGCCAGGATTTTAATATCAATGGGCATTGTTTGATGTCCGTATGTCTGAGTAAAAGCATATTTGGGGAAAATATTGAAACTGTGGTGAGTTTATGACGGATATTTCATAACCAGATGCAACAGTATGTTTAGTGCTCAAATATACTATTTTAAATTGGAAAGGTACATGATACCATTTTGCCATTAGTTAACTGTGAACAGTGGGAGAGCTGCATGCGTGGGAAACACTACTTTTCATTTTGTACTCTTTGTGCGACGTAAGTACATTTGAACACCGTGCTTGTGTAATTAAAATATTACTTAAACAGTGCTGTTACAGTCTAGGCTAGTTCCAGAAATAATGAGAAAGTGAGAGGATTTTGATTTGGGAGCTCCATTTTCATGCACCCTCTTTCCTCTATAGTTTTCATCCCCCGTGAAAACCTTTCTCTTTCACATAGAATATAATAAGACTTTAAATAATGAAATTTTGATTCAATGATAATTAAAGCCTTAAGCTGAAGGAATTAAAAACAGACGTTGGGACTTGTCTGGCTTTCAGTGTTTTAGGAAAACAATAGATGTAATAACAGAAGCGATCCTTTCCCATTCTCCTCTAGCCTGCAAAACCCTAAACTATGCACCCAACCTCAAACCAAATTACTGAAAAGAAGAATTATTTTCCCTTTCAAAACCAAGTATAATCAGGCTCATGGTACTTTCAGTCCCGAAGTTTCTTGGTTACGATCCAAGGGAATATGTGAGAAGCTGGAGTTGGAGGTATTGGATTGAATGAGTTGCATAGAAATAATGAGCCTGGTGTCAGAGGTGGTGCTACTGGGAGAACAGGCCAGCCCACTTTCGTGATGAGCGACCAGCAATGAATGAGTCTTGGTTTCTACCCAGCCGTGTCTGGGGAACTGTTTCGCTCCGAGCGTCCAATGAGGTGGGAGAGTGTGGCCTATGTTTAATAATCGGCTCTATGAAAACCAGAAAAGGCAGAGACAGAGGATGGGAGGCAGGGAGGAAATTCTGATTTGTAGTGTTTCCCAAAGGCTCCTGGCCAATTACAGGCTACCTACCTGACATCAGGTCATTGAACCTGGAGTTGGGAAGAAATGGACAACACTGGCCCTCCCAAACTAAGCCACATCAACTCTAGCACACCACCAACCTATTTCACCTTTCAGATGCTTGCTAAGAAGCTCACCAGGTTTAACCTGGCAACATTATCTTCCTCGAGTGAGTGATGGGCTTCGGTGAGCCATGAAATGTGTGGCTTTTTATAAAAACCTCCCTGTTCCACAGTGAGGAGCTGAGATCTGCTGCCTAATGAGGTATTATTTTTGGAGGCAAACAAGCGAGCTCCGACCATTGGCTTATTATTTGCAATATTGCTCTGGAAACCCATTATCAGAGGAGCAATAGGTATAAGGAAAGGAAAAGAAGTTTCTCTGGCTCAGAGCAGGCAATATAACAGCAACACCAGACTGAAGGAAATGGAGTCCGGGATCCTGTGCATCAACCGGTAGGTAATGAGAGCCTGGACTCCTAAAGGAGCAACCCACAGCAGAGCCCCGAATTAGCATATGCCAATTTATCTCAGGTTCTAATGTAGGCAGAGAGGGTCCTAAATTAATAATTGCTGAAGGGGCAATTTTGGGAGTCATCTTTCGAAGAGATAAGTTTTATTATGTTTTTTTCCCAGGCCACTGCAAATAAGAGCTTAATAATCCTTTCAATGGGTACTGTGTTATCATAAAATAATCTAAATGCTACTAAATGGTATTTAAAATGATTTCCAGACACTGGCAGACTCGAGTGAATGGCAATTCAGCTGGTAATGCATCTCTAATACAGCTTGTGAGAAGGTGCGGTAATCAGGTCGCTTTGCTGGGATCAGAATCCTTGCCCATGATTCTTTCTGCTTCTGTGTTTTTACTCCCATCCAGTTTGGGGGCCCTCTGTCTCATTTCTCACTTCTTTTTTTTTTTTTTTTTTTTTTTTACTTCTCTGTCATTCCCTGCCCAGATCCTGCCCAGACTTGGATGGTGTCTGCCATTTGAGCTAGGTCAGGCGTGAGGGGCTGCAGAGCTGCTGGGAAGAGGGAATCAGACATGAAGGCAGCCTTCCCTGTGGCCCCAAAGAGTGAGCAGCTAGGCTGAGAAGCTGGTGAAAATGAAAGATGTGGACACTGTGCTTTGTATCCCACTTCCCACCTGACTGTGTGTGCTCCCGGATGGCACGAAGTACCGTGGGAGGGGAGGTTAGAGGCAATCCAGAGGTGGAAATATCCAGAGCTCTACTGGAACCATGAGACAAAAGTTTCAGGAGTTCAAATCCACGGCTTAATCATGTGCTGCCCAAGGGAGACCGGCAAGAGGCTATGCTTAATATCCCCGGCTTAGCCAGCCAGCACCCCGGAAATCAGAAAAGTCGTGCCAAAGAAGGGTACAATTGCCCTCCTGTTTCTCTACTAAGACACATAATAATGCAGAAGGGAGAGATACCATTTGGATCAAAGACCTGATTTCGGTGGCTTTTTGGGAAAGAAAGTAGTGGAATGCTCGCAGCTTTTGATTTGTTTTTGGTTGTTAGTGTTATTTTTTTCTCTTGTTTTGCTGTTTACTGTGGTAAAATATACATACCATGAAATTTTTTTAAATTTTTTAAATACTTACTCATTTTAGAGAGGGAGCGAGACAGAGTGTGAGGTGGGGAGGAGCAGAGAGAGAGGGAGACACCAAATCCGAAGCAGACTCCAGGTTCTGAGCTGTCAGCACAGAGACCGACGTGGGGCTTGAACTTATAGACTGTGAGATCATGACCTGAGCTGAAGTTGGACACTTGACAGACTGAGCCACCCAGGCGCCCCCTAACATAAAATTCTTAATTTGTTCTTATAAGGAATTTAAAATCCATCCCAAGAGACAGTCTGCAACACCCCCCCCCCCCCACACACAGTCCCCATCCCCCCATCGCGGGAAATAGAGGTGGGGAATCAAAGCATGTTCCAGATTACAGCAAAAATGTCAAGAAATGGTGAAAGAGGGGCTGGAAGCCCAGGGACATTTACATCTTACACTGCTGACAGGCAGCCAGCTGGTGATGGTGCGCTGGACCGGTCATGCAAAGAGAAGCCACGGCGGAGCACAGGAAATGGTGGGATCGTGGGCTGGCGAGGGGGCCACAGGAATGGTGGATCTAGAGAAAGCAAATCTGCTGCCTCGGGTGTCAGTCACAGAGCTCTGCGAGCCGACGGTCAATAAACTGAGAGAAGAAGGAGGTTGTGTGGGTCCCTCCAATATACTCTTTCCACCCGACTTTGCTGGAAGAGGAATTAGCCAAAAAAGGAGGTTTCAGGACCTGGATCTGCCATGTGCTGAGAAGCCAATGTGCACAAATACAAAATCAGGGTTAATAAGAGGCAAGCTATCCCAAATAAATACAGCAGCCTGCTCGGGCAGGCCCTCTGGTTGAGGGTATCAAGTTTGTATCTTTGTTTCCTGGAATGTTGTCAATCAATGTCAAACAATCACTAAATAAAATCTGAGTCAACTGGGAAAGAGACCTAAGGTACAATGTGCTACAGACAAATTTATCTGACATAAGATTAATGGAGCAGCATGAAATTCACTCAAGTCATCAAGCCAGGATTTGGAAAGTCAAAATATTTTTCAGGTCACAGTGAGAATCCCCTGAAAGGTGATGAGGGATGGCTGGGATTAACCCAACAGTACATGTCAGGGTTCAGGAACCAAGCTCAACATAATCTATCTGGGAAGGCTATTTTTCCCTTAGATGAGAGAAATAACATGGATTAGAATTTTTATTTGAGATTGGGTCATAATTCCTGGCATAGAAGGTTTCTCTCCCCACCGACACCCAATAACATCTGAGGAATATGAAAAATATTGTCCAGTAGTGAGTAAAGTTGTTGACTGTACCTCATATGGTATGGCCCATGATGTGGGGAAATGGATTCTCTCAAAACCTGAGAGGTTAAACTGGGTGCAGTCCTTTGGGAAAGTAATTGAGCAACACACATGCTCTTTGACCTACAGGTCCTAATTCTTTTTTTTTTTTTTTAAATTTTTTAATGTTTATTCATTTTTGAGAGAGAGAGTGCAAGGAGGGGAGAGGCAAAGAGAGAGGGAGACACAGAATCTGAAACAGGCTCGAGGCTCTGAGCTGTCAGCACAGAGCCCAACCTGGGGCTCGAATTCACAAGCCACGAGATCATGACCTGAGCCTCAGTCGGACACTTAACAGACTGAGCCACCTAGGCGCCCCTACAGGTTCTATTTCTAGGAATTTATCCCAAGATGTATTTGCCAAATACACAAAACTATGTGTACACTGGGGTCATCCTACCAGTGTTTAAAGTAGCAAAACACCAGGGGCGCCTGGGTGGCTCAGTCGGTTGAGCGTCTGACTTCAGCTCAGGTCACGATCTCGCGGTCCGTGAGTTCGAGCCCCGCGTCAGGCTCTGGGCTGATGGCTCGGAGCCTGGAGCCTGCTTCCGATTCTGTGTCTCCCTCTCTCTCTGTCCCTCCCCCATTCATGCTCTGTCTCTCTCTGTCTCAAAAATAAATAAACGTTAAAGAAATTTTTTCTTAAAATAAAATAAAGTAGCAAAACACCAGAAACAAACGAAGGTCCTTCTATAATGGTTAAATACATTACGTAGAGCCAAACAATGAAACTATTGTATCCATCCAAAGATGAGGCCCGTCTTTTTGTGGCCAAGGTGCAATAAATCCATGATATGCTAAGGGGAGAAAACAAGTGACAAAACAGAATAGTATAATCCCACTGGTGTTAAAAGAATAAGCATATGTATATTTATACAGAAAATTGCAGGAAGGCTTATGCAAAAAAAAAACCAAACAAACAAAACCAAAAAAAACCAAAAAACCCACCACCACCAGCACCAGCAAAAAACAAAAAACAAAAAACCCACCACCACCACCACCGACAAAAAACAAAAAACAACCCTGCTAAGCATGTTTACATTTGGGAAGGTAGTTGCATGGCTGTGTTCTTCCCGTTTTTGAACTCTGGGTATTTTACTTTCAGAGGCCAGGCTTTTGGCATAGTCTGCTCTGTCCTCCTGCCACATCTACTGCAAATTATCAAGAGGCAGCAATAATTATTACTTTAAACCAATAAGTATGTTAATTTCCTAGGGCTGTCAAAACAAGCTGGGTGGCACAAAACCATATAAACTCTTCTTTTCTCACAGCTCTGGGGCTGGAAGTCCAAAATCAAGGTGTCAGCAGGACCAAGCTCCCTTTGAAGCTACAGAGGAGGATCCTTCTTTGCCTCTTCCTAGCTTCTGGTGCTTTCCTGGCCTCCTTGGGCATTCTTTGGCCTGCAGTTGCCAAGTCTGCCCTCCTCAATCTCTGCCCTGGTCCTTACGTGGCACTCTCCTCTCATGTGTCTTGTGTTCTTTTTAGATCCGAACCCCCCAGTGATAGATAAAACAGCAAACCAAGAGAGTCAAGAAACTGGGTGTCAGTTCTATTCCCTACCACACTCAGTAGCTGAGTGACTTCTACAAACTCACCGACTCTTTTTTTATCATCTGGGAAATAAAAATGATTTCTAATGTTCACCCAACTATTAAATTCTAGGGGGCTCTATCTTTTTGCTTTTACCCTTTTGATCAGTCTTAAATTTTTACGTGTCATGTATTAGTTTTACAATAATTTCTTTAAGAATGGGAAAAACAGAGGTCAATTTCTGCCGGCAGGTCCATGTTAGTAAAGACGAGTATTTTGGAAGGCAGTAATGCAAGAGGTCCTCTAGATTGTCCAGAAGAAGATCTACCTTTCACCTCCCCCTGATTCTTAAAGCCATGGGAAAGCTGACAAGACAGGCAGAGGCCCTGTGACGTAGAATATTTGAAAGCAGAAAGGAATGAGCCCACACCCACAAGCCATTCGATCTCTAATCAATGTCTTCCAAAGAAGGCGTGGAAGGAAGAGAGTGAGGCACGGCGGACCCTGCCAGCTTGGGTAACCCCACAGTGGGGCAAGGTTGGGCGTGATTGACCATTACACAGGGAAAGAGCAGGTAGTGATAGGAAAGACTAAGGCACGGTCTCTGGACTCCAATGGTGTAGGTTCAAATTTGAGCTCTGCTGCTGATGAGCTTAGCAGCGCGACCTTGGGGAGAGGACACCTAACCATTCTAAGCCTCCAGTTCTTCATCTGTGAGATGGAGGTAATCATCCTATTAGAACACTGTCCTCAGGATCAAATAAAATGTGTAAAGCATTTTGGCATGGTGCCAGGCACATACTAAGTGCTCATTAGACAGCAGTTTTATCATTATTTCTGCTCCCTATTTCATTTCTACTTTGCTGTTATCGTTAACATGGTTGTTTCCAAGCTATTAAAAAGCAATAAAAGTAGTAATACCCAAGTATTGATGCAAAATAATGTTTCATAATAAAGATACTGAATTTCATGTGGATTTAGTTCAATAGAGAATCATAGAATTTTAGAGCTGGATGGAGCTTACAAATCTTCTGTTATTTCTTAGGTGTAAAACCAAGGCCCAGAGTTACTTGCTAAAATCACATAACTTGTTAGAGGCAGAGTTGGAGCTAGAAGAGTTGGAGCCCCTAGAGTTGTGTCCACCGTATGAGAAATTCTGATTTCCAGGAGAAGGCAAATGAGAAGAAAACAAAAAAAAATAGAAGTTTTCTTTGCAGTATGGAATGTTGGAGAATATTCTAACCCTACCAGATCTCTTCTGGGACTTACGGGTCAGCACATTGGATAAAAACTTGTATCTACACTGACCTGTGGCTTCTACCAGAAAAAGTTCTGAATGATGGGACTACAAAATAAAGATAGGAGTTTTCTCCACCCACCCCCACCCCCACCCCCGCCTCATTCTTATTTCTTTCTGATTATTTTCATTAGGTCACTGGGCATGACTTAATCAGGACTGCCAAACTGTAGCTGTAAAATGATTGCTAACAAAACCATTAATTGTTCTAAATGAAAAGAATAATAAATTATTGGACTCCATGATTAAATGGCAAGGACATGAACCTTATAAATAGTATGTGTGCATTGAGCAATGAGGCCATGTCAATTTCTTAAACACACACACAAGGCAATAAAGAACACAGTATTAGCGCTTAATTGATAATGTTGGAAGATTAAATCTTCCCTAGGGGTGTGAAAGGAAAATGCCAGCATTTGTGAGGACTTGTATTATAGTGTCCTGCTGGAAATTATTGCCATCAATAGCATATAAATCTGAATTCTAATACTGAGCTCATAATGTGTTTTCTGAGAAGCAAACACTGATTATATCATGGCACAGTGAGTAAAACTTGAAACAAGAATTGTCGAGACCTGGATTTTGATCCCAGGCCTTCACTGACTCATTTGTTTCATTATTCTAGGCCAGTCAATTTGTTTTTCACTGACCAGGATTCCTAATCAAGAAAACAGAATAACCGTCAGCATAAGGATATATATATTTAAATTTTTTTTGGTATTATGTATATATACATACACACCAAACATATATTTGTATCTAGAAAAGTAACTTCCTCTATTTCCAGGGTTAGATTTTCTTTAAATCCTAGAAATATGAGGATTTTAGTTGAGGAGCCTAAGACGTTAAGGAAAAAATAAGATTGGTGAATAAAACCTTTCACTAAAGTTATGCAAGTTAAATATATATTAACATCCACTAAAATGTTAAAATAGTACATTAAATATAATAAATGCCTTTTTATGTGTCTGTGGGAGGCTGAATTCTAAGCTGGCCCCCAATATCCCCACCAGCTGATGTTCACACCCTGTGTGTTCACACCCTGTGAATCTCCTCCCTTGAGTGTGGGCAGGATCTGAGACTAGAATGGTAAATCATGGGGCACCTGGGTGGCTCAGTCAGTTAAGCATCTGACTCTGGATTTCAGCTCAGGTCATGATCTCAAGGTTGTGAGATGGAGTGGACCCAGAGTTGGGCTTTGTGCTGACAGTGCAGACCCTGTTTGGGATTCTCTCTCCCTCTCTTTCTTCCCCTCCCCTACTCACACACTCAAAATAAATAAATAACATTAAAAAAAATTTTTTTAACATTTATTCATTTTTGAGAGACAGAGTGTGAGTGAGGGAGGGGGCACAGAGAGAGAGGGAGACACAGAATCCTAAGCAGGCTCCAGGCTCCGAGCTGTCAACACAGAGCCCAATGTGGGGCTTGAGATCACAGACCTCGAAATCGTGACCTGAGCCAAAGTTGGAAGCTTAACCAACTAAGCCACCCAGGCTCCCCAATAAACTTTTTTTTTTTTAAAGTCCCAAGTCTTGGGGCACCTGGGTGGCTCAGTCAGTTAAGTGTCTGACTTTAGCTCAGGTCATGATCACGGGGTTTGTGAGTTTGAGCCCCTTGTCAGGCTCTGGGCTGACAGATCGGAGCCTGGATTCTGCTTCAGATTCTGTCTCCCTCTCTCTCTGCCTCTCCCCGATTCACGCTCTGTCTCTCTCTCTCAAAAAAAAAATTTTTTTAAATTAAAAATAAAAAAAGTCCCAAGTCAGTTGACTTGAATTAATCAAAGGGGAGATTATCCTGCGTAAGCCCAGTTTAAACAGATGAATCCTTTATAAGAGGGTCTAGAGGTCAGATATGGAAGAAACAGAGACTCTCTCCAAGGCACCATGAGTTCTCCAGTGGCAAGAAAATGACCCCACGAGCCAGCGACCACACGAGCTTGGAAGAGCAGCCCAAGCCACAGATGAGATCCCTCGCCTTAGCCAACACCTTGATTGCAGCTTTGTGAGACCCTGAACAGAGGACCCAACTAAGTCATGACTGAACTGATCTATGAAAACCGAGATAACCGAATGTGTGTCGTTCTACATCATCACATTTGTGATCATTTGTTATATAACAATCCAAAATGAATACATTAATTTAGTTAGTGGGATTGTGTGTAATGTCTCTGTCTGTATTAGTTTCCTCCAGCTGCCGTAACAAATTGCCACAAAGTTAGTGGCTTCCACCACGACAGCTTCATTCCTACAGTTCTGGAAGTCAGAAGTCCAAAACTCCATGTCACTGGGCTACAGAGAAGATGTTACTAGGGCTGCTGCTCTTTGAAAGCTCTGAGGGGAGCATGTGTCTCCTTGCCTCCTTCAGCTTTTTGCATTCCTTGGTTTGTGGCCCCTCCCTCCATCTTCAAAGGCTAACACTCCAGTCTCTTCTACCATCACACCACCTTCTCCTCGGACTCCAACTCCTCCTCTTCTAAGGATTACTGCGATTGCATAGGGCCGGCTAGATAATCCGGGATAATCTCCACATCTCGGTCCCTAACAATCATATCTTCAAAGGCCCTTTTGCCATATAAAGTAATATTCACAGGACAGGCTCTGAGAACTGGGACATGGGTGTCCACCTCACAGGGAAGGTCCCCAAAGGTCTCATCCATTGCACTGTTGTTTTGTCCTGAGATGACCCTTGGAGCTGAGGGCGAGGCAACGGCGATGTTAACGATGGCAACAGTTAGAAACTCTGGACCCTCTCTCTCTTCTAACTAGTGGAACACACTGGTGTTTGAGGCATTCATGAGCTTGTTGGCCAGGAAACATAATTGTCCAGACACCCTGAGAGTACTCTCCTTTTTCTTAGAAAGCGTAAGCATGGGCAAAGCAGTCTTATTTTGAAGGTCTATTTGTAAATCCTTCGAGAGTTACTGAGAATCATTACTATCCTCTTCTGAGGAGCTATTCTTAGACGTTCCTGATGCTTTCGCATAAAGTAGAGTCTTTAAATAGCAGGCTTTGATAATTTTATTTCCTTGGAAAGCTTTGCCCCTTTGGTATTCTCTGCAGGGTGCTAGATGCGTGAGCAGTTAGCCGGCATGCAGTGTGGTGCCAGGGCACAGTCGCTCTCCAACCTGAATATGCTGCCTGTGGTTTCTTTGGTTCCTTTACAAGGTCAATCAAATGTACAGTGACGGCCACCTGAAAATATCATCAACACCACCTGTTGGTAATACAAAACTGAGTTCATTCTTACCATGGTAAGGGTAATCGTCACAGAGCAAGTACTTGTACAATCGTCACCCACTATCTTGATGGAATTTAAGTGCGCCTCAGAGGGCAGAGGGCAAAATCAGGATATCGATGGAGTGTTCAAGTCTGGTTTAAGGCAGGTCATTCAGTGTAGACGCATGATTAAGGCTGAGTGAGGATTGTGATATAAGAGTCTAGCACTGGTGGACACAGGCAGGCAAAGCTGACAGAGGCAAGGGCTCAAAGGAGCTTGGAGAATACGTAGTCGTTTCAGTTGCTTGATGCTATCTGTTGAAGAAGTGGAGAGTTCAATGTTTATTCCAATGATTTTTAAAAGGAAGTCTCTGAAGTGCAAAATAAAATTATTTGCAACTTTTATCTTCCTGGGCAAGGTTTTCCTGAAATAATGAAATAATATTGAGTAAGACTGGTAAAGTTACATTAATGTGGACAGTAACCTGTGTGGGTGTAGGTGGTTTGCATTTCACAAAAATATTTTTTGAGCACATTCTAAGAAGTGGTGGGAAATTCATGGTGCACAGAAGGGACATGATGCTGAGAGTCCAGTGGAAGAGAGGCATAAAGAGTCAATTATGAAAAAAAAAACCTTCAGTTATACAGAGCCATATGGATGAATCCTGTAAATATGATGTTGAGTGGAAAAAAGTAAAGAATAATGCATACAGTACAATCCTATTTCTAGATATGTAAAAAAAAATAAGGTAACTGAACTGTGTTCTTTGGGGATACATGTGTAGGTGGTAAAAATATAAAAGAAACAAAAGAAATTATTACCAAAGAAACCAGAATAATGATTACTTTGGAAGGGATATGAAAGGGATACATGGATATAAGGGATGCATGGATAAACTTGGGGTGCCAGTGATGTTGCCTTTGCTTTATCATTGCCAAGACTGATGTCAAAGAGCTTATCTCCTATGCTTTCTTCTAGGAGTTTTATGGTTTCAAGTCTTATGTTCAAATGTTTCAAGTGTTTTGAGTTGATTTTTATGTATGGTATGAGTTTAGGGTCCAGTTTGAATCTTTTGCATGTGGCTATCCAGCTTTTCCAGAACCATTTATTGAAAAGACTATCAGTTCCCACTATATTTTCTCAGCTCCTTTGTTAAGCTGTCCCAAGTAAAAATGTAAGTTCTAATGGTCGTTTTGCAACATATAGTCCAGGAGATTAAATATCCCAGAAAAATCAACGCTTGAAGATGGATTTATTGAAGTCACTTTAAATAGTTACCTTAGCAGAACTAAGACTACTCTTTAAATAGTTTCAAGTTATAGGAATCCCCAACCATAGACAACGTAGGCCCAGGAACATCAGCAAAATCTAGAAAAACAAGATCCAGCCTAGCCCCCAGGCTCTTTCTTTGGCCATGTAGAGTGAGTACTATATGGCAAACAGAAACTGAGGTTCCATACCAGCACCCTGATGAGTGATCTTTATAGTTTATTGATACATTTTTATACATTAGGTAAATAGAAGAGACCATATGGTTCTTTTTAGAGTGTTGATGTCAGTCATCTCTCAAGGAATATTTTTGTTGCCATAATGTCTAGAATTAAAGAATTCTTTGAGAGTCATCTGGTTGGGGTCAACTCCACTTAACCATTGCAGTCAAGAGCCTGGAGGCTCTTGGTAAGGAGTTAACAAATTCAACACACAGAAATACAGAATGTTCAGTGAAATTTGAATTCAGGTCGATAGCAAACAGTTTTTGAGTATGAGTATATCCCAAATACTGTGTCCTGCAGTTCATCTGTCACCTCCACTCAGGGAAGGCTATGTCAACCTGCTTTTTTTCTGGTTGCTGAGCTACACATGAGAAAAGCTCTCACATGCTTGTGTGTTATTCCTAGCAGAACCTCTCTTAAGCCCTTACTTAGCACCTTTTTATTCTAATGGGTCATTAAATGGTTTCCAAGCTTGTGATATTAGCAGTAATACTTTGTGAGAAGGAGGGGACCATTGGAGGTAGCCTTGTCACATGAACAAAATGCGACAGCTTGGCAGCCAGGGAAGAGACATAAAAAAACAGACGCATGGCTTAAAACAACACAGGAGGATATGGCCACCACAGAACAAGAGGACTAATCAGGCTTATCTCCCAAGGGCATTGCCTCATTATAGCCTCATACTGTCACTCGTGTTTGATACGAAGACCCTGGGACATCAAAAAGGGCTCAAGTTATGTTTAGAATATAGTTTAATCCTTCTCTGAAGTCCTTTTTGAAAGTATTAATAGAACACATTATAGCTAGCTAAGAAGGCAAAGCAATGTATGATATATTTGAAAAAGATCTTAAAACCAGTTAAAATTTAAAATAACAATGTCTGGGTGTTTAATAAAAGGAACACTTTCAGTAAATGGAAAATACAGCTTTCTAGAACAAATTATTTCCTGAAACCTCCAAACTGTAGACTTTTCCTGTACTACTTTTATTACTGGTATGTTTCAGGTGAGTGCGTTAACTGGGTTGGAATTATGTGAATAATTTCCTTAATGTCTTATTTCCCTTGGCATGTGGGGACCTAGCCTTTGAGGTTATAATTTCAAGGGACTCGAGTCATACCTGTTGCCTCAAGTAAGAGTTTAACACATTTTTAGAAACTTTGAAGTTCAAAAGTACTAAGTAATGGGGGAGAGGAGGAGCGAGTGAGTATGAGCTATTTTAATTTCTAAAAGAATATTTCTTGTACCAAAAGATTCACCCCTGGGAGTCCTCTTAAAGCCAAGCAACTTTTCTAAACTAAAATACCATTTAATTAATACCCGTGTTCTATAAATGTTTTATGTCTACATTCTGCAAGGAAAGATAAATATGTCACAAACTGGTCTGTGCAGATGGACAGAATTCTCTTAAAGTAGGCCCTTAAAAAGTGGAATATGGATACAGACTCGGAGTGAGACAGTCAAGTGTCAAAAGAAATCTGTCAGCTTTTTAGCAGTTGAATAATTCAGAAGATATGCATCAAGACAACTTCTTAATTTCTCGTTTCCCCATTTCTAATTCTCTCCTTTTCATCCTGTGATCTTTCTTCCCTAACACTTTTATTGTTCATGATAAAACAAGTTGTCTAAAGGCAAACGATCCTCCTCCTTTTATGCTTCTGATACCGGGGTTTGTTTCTTTCCAGCCACTTTCTGGATCAGGTTTCTTCCCTAAGATTTTGCAAATAGTGTGGGTGGCTGCGAGCCCTCTGAAGGTTTTGCTTAAGCCATTTGTTAATAATATCCTCTCAGCATTGACTCCAGCCTTTATAGTTGTGATTGTTAGGGAAGCTTCAAGGGCACTGTGGCGTTTTTTTCTATTCTTCTTGCCCTAGGGGAGGAAAGAATTCCCAGGAGGACTTTTGGCTGGCTTATTATCATCCAGAAACAAGAAATCAGAGAGCCTAAATTGAAAGGCTGAACATTTTTTTAAACCACCCAAACCTGAATGGACAGTGTGGTATAATGGAACAGGGGCTCAGGGCTCACATGGACCTGAATTTAAATATCAGCTCTGCCATTTACTAAATATGTGACACCGGTCTCTCAAAATTTTGAGCCTTAAGCTCTTGCCTGTATCTAATGTATAACGTTACCTATTTTATAGGTAGGACAGATTTTTGAGCCTTAGTTCCTGATTCGTAAAGTAGGTAAAATGCCCATCCCACAAGGTTGTTGGAAGGACTAAAGGAAAGAAAAGTGGTGAACAAGGCTTGTCCTGTGGGCCCCGAACAACTGTTAGCTCCTTGGAGTATCACCTCCCACTTTTCCTTCCTCTGCTCAGCTCACATAAACATCCACCTGCACACACGTAGGACCAGCATCTTACGTATCCTCTGCCTTTTACAGGGAAAAATATGGATGAGATGCGAACCTGTCCTAACGTCACACTGTTCAAATAAACACTGATTCACAGAGCAGACTCTTTGTCTCATCCAGAGCCTGTGCGGATAAGGCCTGTTTCAGACACCTCTCCCACAGTCTGCGTGGAAACCAAGCTCCCGTAACCTGGTCTGGCAGAGGTCTTCCCTCTATAAAACCCTGCTCCCATCTTTCTTTTTCTGGTTTTCCCCCAAAGCTATGAAATGTGATAGTCAATTTCTAGGATTCACGTTTTAGGGCTGGGGACAAAATGTTTTCAGTTTGTCTGATAATGCAAATGGCCTTCCCATAACTCTAGCAGCTCATCAATTGGCTACCATTTTCGAGATAACAGGAATTGTGCATAACAGGGATATTTGCCAACATTTTCTTCTGTCTCCTCACTCCTTCTCTTGGAGGCTAGTATCCCTTCCCCTCCCCAGGCTGACCGGCAGGGCCAACAGGCATCACCGTGGTGCTCTCACACCGCTTCTTACAGTGTATTGAACAGTTCTGCGAAGCACATCTTCTCAGCAATGTGTGTGATGTGCCTCTGTTCCTCTCAGTCTCCTGGCTCTTCCTGGTTTCTCCTTCTGGCTGTAGTGCCAGGTGCTTGAGATGTCAGTTGGCCAAGACAGACACACTCCACCTAAAGACCTAATGTGGAGTAATGTCCTGAGAAGAAAAGAACAGTTAGCATATTAATCGGTTATGCTTCTGTTTACATTTCCAGTGGGGAATGTGAGTCGGAGAATAAGGGCACTGATTTGAAGAGAGTATAATTAAGTGCTACAATAAAAGTAAACACAGCAGGCTATGTGATTAAAGAACAGCTTAATCTTAGTGGGTTTTTCTACCTCTTGGCTACTTATTTTTCCTCCAACAACTTACAAAAATCTTTATTGGAATATAGTTTATATAGCATAAGTAAGGCCATAATTCAGTGATTTTTTACTAAATTTATAAAGTTTTACAACGATTAGTACAAACTGATTTTAGAATTTTTCCATTTTCCTCAAGCCTATCTGGAGTCAACGCCCACTCACAGATCTCCAGCCCCAGCGATCATTGATCAATTTTCTGTCCATATAAATGTGTGCATTTTTTGTACATTTCATCTACATGGAATCACACAGCATGTATCCTTGTGGATCTGGTTTCTTTCATTTACCATGTGTTTGAGGTTCATCCATGTTTTACCATGTATCATAATTTAATTCCTTTTGATTGTGAATAATATTCCACTGTATGAATAGACCACATTGATTTATCCACTCGTCAGGCTGATAGACACTCAGAGTGTTTCCAGTTCGGGGCTCTTACGGTAATGCTTCTATGAACATTTATGTTCAAGTCTTTGTGCATATGTATTCATTTCTCTGGTAGATTCTTTTTTTTTTTTTTTAATTTTTTTTTTCAACATTTATTTATTTTTGGGACAGAGAGAGACAGAGCATGAACGGGGGAGGGGCAGAGAGAGAGGGAGACCCAGAATCGGAAACAGGCTCCAGGCTCTGAGCCATCAGCCCAGAGCCCGACGCGGGGCTCAAACTTACGGACCGCGAGATCGTGACCTGGCTGAAGTCGGACACTTAACCGACTGCGCCACCCAGGCGCCCCTCTGGTAGATTCTTAAGAGTGGAATTGTTGGCTAAGTTCTTTGGTGAGTTTATGTAACTTCTTAAGAAACTGCCAAACTGTTTTGTAAAGTAGATACGCATTTCCACTAGCAATTCATGAAGATGCCTTTTCTTCACATACTTAACAACACTTGATATTGTCCTTTTAATGATAGCCACTCTAGTGGCTGTTTTAAATTACTGTTTTAATTTCTCTAACGACTCACAAATATTGAACACTTTTTAATGTACTTGTTAGCCATTCCCATGCCATTTTGCTCAGTTTTAAAAAATGTTTATTTATTTTGGGGAGAGAAAGAGAGAAGAGGGGAGGGACAGAGAGAGAGGGAGCCAGGAGAGAGAGAATTCCAAGCAGGCTCCATGCTGTCAGCACAGAGCCCAATGAGGGGCTAGAACTCATGAACTACGAGATCATACCCTGAGCCGAAAAACTTGGATACTTAACTGACTAAGCCACCCAGGCGCTCCCGTTTTGCTCATGTTGTAATTGAATTGTTTTCTTGTTGAGCATTGACAGTTCTTTACGTATTCTGAATACAAGTCCTTCATTAGATATATGATTTGCAAATATTTTCACCTACTTTATGACTTACTTATCCCTTCATTTTCTTAATGGTGTCTTTTGAAGCACAAAAGCTCTAATTTTAATGAAGTCCAATTTATTAATTTTCTCTCTTATGGCTTGTGCTTTTACGGTCATATCTAAGAGCTCTTTGCCTAACCAAAAGTAATGAAGGTTTTCACCCATGTTTTCTAGATATTTTATACTTTTAGCTCTTACATGGATATCTTGATCCATTTTTACTTTTTTTTTTAAATTTTTTTTAACGTTTATTTATTTTTGAGGCAGAGAGAGACAGAGCACGAACGGGGGAGGGGCAGAGAGAGAGGGAGACACAGAATTGGAAGCAGGCTCCAGGCTCCGAGCTGTCAGCCCAGAGCCTGACTCGGGGCTCGAACTCACGGACAGCGAGATCGTGACCTGAGCTGAAGTCGGACGCTTAACCGACTGAACCACCCAGGCGCCCCTCTTGATCCATTTTTAATTAATTTTTGTGTACAATGCTGGTACAACCATTTGTTGAAAAGACTATCCTTTCCTCATTGTGTTGTCTTGGTGCCTTTGTTAAAAATCAATTGGCCGTAAACATCAGTGTTTATTTCTGGATTCAATTCTCTTCCACAGATCCATAGGGCTATTTTTCTACAGATACCACATGGTATTGATACCTTTTCCTTTTCAAAACTATTTAACTATTCTAGGTCCCTTTATTTCCATATACATTTGTATTATCTTCTCAATTTCTACAAAAGATTCTTGAAGCTTCAAATTGCTGAACATGAAACGACTCTCCATTTATTGACATATTTTGTAATTACTTTCAGCAATGCTTTGTAGTTTTCATCGTACAAAGAATGAGCTATCTTAATCTGTTTCATTCTTCGTGAGTGGAATTATTTTTTTAAATTTGGACCCTTTGCTGCCAGTCTGGAGAAATACACCTGAGTTTTGCACATTGCTCTTGCATTCTGTGACCTTGCTTAAAGTTATTCTAGTACTTTTGCGGAGCGTATGAGTGTGTGTGTGTTCTTTAAAGATTTCTACATATAGGATCATATCACTTGAAAATAAATAGTTTACTTCTTATTTTCCAAGCTGGTTACATGAATTTCTTTAGTACAGTCTTTTCTTTAGTACAGAGCTTTCAGTCTCTATTCATTAAGTATGATGCTAGCTGAAGATTTTGCTTCTCTTTTTTAAGTTTATTTATTTATTTATTTACTTACTTACTTATTTAGCGGGAGAGGCAGAGGGGCAAAGAAAGAGGGAGAGAGAGGGAATCCCAAGCAGGCTCCTTGCTATCAGTGAGTGGCTGGACACAGGGCTCAATCTCACAAAATGTGAGATGATGACCTCAGCTGTAATCAAGAGTCAGATGCTTAAGTGACTAAGCCACCTGGGTGCCCCAGTTGAAGATTTTTCATAGATGCCCTTTGTGAAGTCGAAGCAATTCCCTTCTATTCCTGGTTTGCTGAGAGATTTTAGTCATGAATGCATGTTGGATTTGTCAAATTCTTTTCCTCCATCTAGTAGATGATCACATGGGTCTTGTCCTTTATTATTCTACAATAATGTATTTATTATATTATAGGATTTTCATGTATGAAGCCAACCTGGTATTCTTGGGATAAGTCTCACTTGGGTTTTGACTATAATCATTTTATAGGTTGCTGAATTTGGTTTGCTAATACTTTAAGGATTTTTGCACCTGTTGTCATAAGAAATATTGATCTATAATTTTCTTTTCTAGAGATATCTTTGGCTTTGGTAACAGATAATGCTGGTCTCATAGAATGAGTTGGAAAGTGTTCCCTTTTCTTTCTTTCTTTCTTTCTTTCTTTCTTTCTTTCTTTCTTTCTTTCTTTCTTTCTTTCTTTCTTTCTTTCCTTCCTTCCTTCCTTCCTTCCTTCCTTCCTTCCTTCCTTCCTTCCTTCTTTCTTTCTAAGATTTTGAGAAGAATTGATGCTAATTCTTTAAATGTTTGGTAGAATTCACCAGTAAAGCCATCTGGTCCTGGACTATTATTTGTTGAGTGGCTTTTTTTTTTTTTTTTAAAGTAGACTTCACACCCAGTGCAGGGTCCAATGCAGGGCTTGAACTCCTAACCCTGAGATCAAGACCTGAGTTGAGATCAAAAGTTGGATGCTTAACCCACTGAGCCACCCAGGTGCCCCTGTTTAATGACTTTTGATTACTGATTTAATCTCACTACTTGTTATAAATATGTTCAGATTTTCTATTTTGTCATGAAACAGAAATACTAATGTTGGTAATCTGTGTTTTAAGGAATCTGTCCGTTTCATCGATGCTGTCCAATTTGTGGGCTTATAATTGTTTATAGTATTCTCTGACAATCCCTTTTGTTTCTGTAAGGTCAGTAATAATGTCCCCACTTTTATTTCTGATTTTAGTTATTTGCATCTCCTAGGTTTCTTAGTCTGGCTAAAGATTGGTCAAATTTATTGATCTTTTCAAAGAACCAAGTTTGGATGTTGTTGGTTCTATTTTTTCCGCAATGTATTTCAATGATCTCTGCTCCAATTTTCATTATTTTCTTCCTTCTGCTAGCATTGGGTTTACTTTGCTCGTTTTCTAGTCCTTTGAGGTATAGTTAGGTAATTGACTTGAGAGAGATCCTTTTTACTGTAGGAATTTACAGCTATAAATTTCCCTATGAACACGGCTTTTACTGCATCTTGTAAGTTTTGGTATGTTGTGTATTCATTTTCATTCATCCCAAAGTATTTTCTAATTTCCCTTTTGATTTCCTTTTTGGTCAACTTAATAGAGTGTTGTTTTATTCCCATATATTTGTGAATTTTCCAGTTTTCCTAGGTTATTGATTTCCAGTTTTTTTCCTTTGTGGTTTGAAAAGATATTTGTATGATTTCAATCTTTCTAAATTTATGGAGACTTTTTTGCGGCTTTGTGGTCTATCCTGGAGAATATTCCGTGTGCATGTCAAAAAACTGTATATTTTGTCATTGTTGGATGGAGTGTTCTATATAGGTCTGTTGGTTTCAAATCCTTCATATCCTTGCTGATCTTCTCTGTAGATGTCCTCCTGCCTCTACTTACCATATATTGTAAATATATTGGGCCCACTCAAATAATACAGAACAACTTCATTTCAGAATGTTTAGCTTAACTACATCTGCAACCTCCCTTTTTGCTTTTAAGGAAATATATTTACAAGTTCCAGGGATTAGGGAGTGGACATAACTGTACAAACACCGAAGTCAGCACATTTACTACTTCCGGGGTAAGACAGCTTTGACTCAGAAATAGGGAGAGAGTGCACAATTACAATAACATGGGGTGAAATATAATATCAAAGGAGCACTTTGAAAAATTACAAAAGTATCAGAATGATGGATATTATTCCATCAGAATAAAGGGAGGCTTCAACTTATAAGACAATGGAAATTAGGCTGAATTGAATGTATTTCATGTGACTTAGTAAGAGGTTTTACATGGGGGAGTCATTTTTTCCTATGATCTAAAGTAGAGAAAATCTGAGGGACGTGCAAATGTTGGGGGGGGGGGTAGGGTATAGGTTTATTGTATCAGAAGTATACTTTGAGCCTCTAGATATGAGTTTTATGGTATAGTTTTCATTTCCATTAATAATAGTTATGGGCCTGTTCCTGTGTATGTCACAGTAACTATGCTTCATGTGGGAAGATTTTATAAATTAGGAGTTATGTTTTCCACTGGGGGCTTTGTAACCAAAATTTTTTTCTAAATGTTGATTCATCTATATTTGTGTTACTCACGTTATGTCCAGCTTGAAAAGACCTTGATCTGACTTCTATCCAATTAAGTTTTACTGCTTTGTACTCCAAAGCCAAACCATAACTATAAACTTAGGAGACAAGTTATGGCTGAAAAAGAGAACAGCACAACCTGTTAACTGCTCTCTTTCCATCATTTAAAAATCTTTAGTTCTGAGCCAGGAAGTTTCTGACCAGTAAATGTAATGTTAAATGTTGAGCTCCTTTATGAGATTTGATTTTAAAGTTTTTGTTTATCAGGATGAGGATTTTTGAAGGATAACCACCAAAACCAATGCACAATAACATGTAGCTAGTTTTGATGACCTATTGGAGTACAGTCAGATGATATAGTTTCATATCCTTGTTCTGATACTTAGGACCTATCTAACCTTGTGCAAGTAAAATAATCTCTTTGAGTCTCAGTTTTCTCATCTGTAAAATGAGGTCAATAAGGTCTACCTAAGATATTTTCGAGAATTATGAGAACATGCTTTGGAAATTTAATGTATTAAACAAATGAAATGGATTACCGTTCCTCTCAAATGAAAAAAACTCCATGTTGAATAGTAATAATGGACTTGCACTTCTAGTACAATATTTGTGACTATATATGATGTATATACACATGCACACTTAGGTGAACCATTAAGTAAACAATCGTTTAATTTGGTGAACAAAAGGAGTTTTAAAAAATTATGTCTTTAATCTCCATTGTAGGTTTGAAATGAAATCAAGGCTCTAGAGAGAGGGATTTCTTCCAACACCATGCAAGAAGAGCTAAAGAAAATGTCTCTTCCCAAATAATTTAAGAGGATTTATGGAGAATTTAATGCTGTAGAGAAATGTTTGTTTTTTCCATTTTATTTGAAAAAGGAGAAATAAGAGGGAAATATAGTTCCTTTGCACATAAGGGTCATTCATGCGTGTGGAGATACATACACTTCTGGGCATTCCTTTGCTAGGACAAAGTCATATGGCCATATCCATCTATCCCTAGGTCTTAATGACACCCAGTCAAGCTTCAAAGACCAAAAGCTGTTGCATTAATTGAGATTAGGTCATGTGCCCTCGCTTTGGTTGACAGCAGATTTAACAGTGGAAGATAAGGATCTGATTTCCATTTCGACATGTTCAATAGGGAGTTCTCCCAAATGAGGAACACTTTTGGACAGCAGTGAGCCAAAAATACATGCCCGCTACTTATTACATAGTTACCTCATTAGAAAAAGTATATAACCAGGATGACCTAACACAGCGAGACCTTCAAATGACTAATCCAAACATCTGTTGGTTCACTTGCAGAACTGGGACTAGAACCTGGCTTGGCAGATAATATTCTGCAGTCAGTCACAACTCCCATCTCACACCCTCCTCAAACAGTATGACTTTGATACTCCTCTCAGTGATAGGTGAGTCTTTTCCCTCCCCTCGAATCTGGGAAATATGGTCCTGTGTTCAGTTGCCTATTTAATCATCTATCCAGCCAGTCATCCATTCATCCATTAATGCATATATACAGTACTCAGTGTGCCTTTCCCCCCCTTGGGAAAAATGGATAGTGTTGTCAAATGCTAGGCTCTTTGCTAAAAAGGTTAACTAATTTAAATATCACAATTTCCTATATGATAAGTACTATCCCCATTTCACAGATAATCTTTGTGAGGCAGTTGCCTTCTAGAATAGGTCTGGTTCCTTTTTGAATTTAAATTCTACATTCAATTTCTAAACTTTTAAATACTCCATATATCTGCAATCTCTACCCAATGCCTGGCAGTATAGCAGAGTGCAAAGAACATGGATTCTGAAGCTGGTATGCCTAGGTGTAAATCCTGGCACTGTCCCTTAAAATGTGTGACCATGTGCAGATCACTTCATCTTGTTGTGCCTCAATTTTCTCATCTGTCAGTCACGGATAATAGTAGTACCCCTACTGAAGCATTGTTATGAAAATTACACATATTAATACTTGCAGGACATGTAGAATAGTGCCTGGCAAATAATTAACGACTGCTACGTAAAATGTTAAAAATAAAAATTTTTAAAGGGTACTTTAGCTCCTCTCTTGTACCATGTATTTGGTCCTTCATTTTTACCTGAATTTTAACTTTGTGAATCACATAATAGAAAATTTGCAGAAGCAGCCTCTCCTCTTTAGCTCTCCCATAAGAACGCTTGATCCATAGATGTTTAACTGGTTCATTATGGGACGAGAAAGAGCTGGATGCAGCCAAGAAATGTGGAGATAGAAAAGAGCTTAATGGTCACCTGAACTTATGTTCATATCTGTAACGTTCCTGGCCTTCAAAGATTTCATGTCTTGCTTGGCATATTCATACCTGATAGTAGCACATTGTCTCTTAGCAGAACGCTTCATCTGTGGTAGGGGTGAACAAAAATGACACTCATTCGCTGAGGTAATTAAAGGAAAACTGCTCAGAGAGATACTTACTGACTTGTATTTTATGATTGGCACCATGGTGGCTAAGTTAATGCAATTATTGGGGAAGGAGAAGGGCAATATAAATCAGAGCTGCTGACCATCCCATGGACTGTATCTGTTATGGGTATCTATTTAGTCATGTCATTCAATACTTCATTTTAAGTCCACACTGTGATAGAATTTCATCAGCCTTGTCTACTCATAGCCACATATTCTGTGCTGTGCAATTGGATATCTCAAGGCAGTCACTCAGCTTATGCCCTACCAGGAGCTAGCTCTGCTCTCTGGAGACCTACACCAAACTGAGGCAGCCTACGAGCAGCAAAAGGCTCCAACTGTGAGGATTCCATTCAGGACAATGGATAAGAGTCTAGGAGAGGAAAGCACCAAACCCCTCATGCATATGCATCACCAGATGGAGATAAAGAATTTTTACAATGGGGAATTGGAAAGAGCCAGTGTGGCTGTAGAAAACTCAGGTGGGAAGAGAAAAGACCAGAAATGGAGACCAGAGCAAAATAAGTAAACAAACAAACAAAGTACAATGGAGAGCACTTTTATGAAGAAAGCAAACAAAAGGTAGGGAAATGCAAAATGCCCCCCAAAGTTGCTCTCTCCTCAAAGTTCCTTTTATGCTTCTCTATCATGGTACTTCCACAATGTGTTCCTTGGTTTTATATCCCCCTGTCACCTCTCTAGGATGTGAGCACAGGTAGGGCAGGGCAGTGACCAAGAGGTGGCTATTTCTAGGACAAAGAAATAGAAGGAGAGAGGGGGGTTACTAGGGACTTATAGTAAAGAAGGAAAGCCTAGAGGCAAGAGAGAGAGAAGTTGAACAGAAATTAACAAAACACATAATCACCAACTGGGATAATATGAGACAAGATGGCCACCAGGAAAGGGAAAGTCTCTCTCACTCTGATTTGCTGTAGCTCATTCAGCTTCAAACATTTTATGTCCAGAGAAACTCAAATGCTAAGACCCTGCTTTTAAAAAAAAGTAGAGGTAGTTAGGGAGGATGAAATCCATATGTTTCTGATTCTTTTACACAAATCTCATTGAAATACAGCTCAGTGTAGGGCGATTGAATGTCATATATGCCAATGCACAGCATAGTAATCATTTTAAGCCATTTTTGACGCTCCAGGAAGTCTCCAAGAATAAACAATATGAAGCCCCAAAGGCCGAGCAGTGCAGTCTGAAAGGAAAAGCCAAAAATAAAGAAAGTCTACGTTTCCAAATTCAACAATCTGTTGTGAAGAATCCAAGGATATTTTATGATTCCCAGGAGCCCAGGAAATGGTAGTCAGGGCATGACAATTGGGTACCAGGTAGAGTTCTCATCAGCAAATGTTACAAGGGGGGTGGGGGGGGGAGAGAAGATAGAGCAAAATTCAAATGGAGAAGAGAGCAAGGCTGTATCCAAAGTAACTGGTGTTGGATTGAGTGAGGAAAAAAATAAAAAACAACCAAAAAATGGGAAAAGAGGAAATCAAGCAGTTAGAAACAAACCCAACCTTTAAAGAAATATGGTTTTATAGCTACCAAGTTGGAGAATGCAATTATTCTTCATTTTAGTGCCTCACTCTATTGTGTAGAGTGGTTCAGACACAGCCATTGCAGAAATACACTTTCCATATCCCAAAGAATACACAAAAATGTCTTTGTAGTATAACAGCCTCCACTTTGGTTAGGGGAGAAAGGCCACAATAAAAGAGAAGATTCGAGTACAAGTTGGGATTTTGGTTTTAGCAATTGCAAAGGCGATGACGTCAAGTGTGTCAATCATGTTGTTCACATCTTCTCTGTCCATACTGATTTGTTGTCTGTTCTATTTGTCACTCAGATGTGTAAGTATCCTCGTATTGTGATTATTGTCTGTTTCCTCTTGCACTTCTATAGACTTAGTGTTTATATCCCCCTAAATTCATATGTTGAAGCCCTAACCTCCAATGTGTATTTGAAGGTGGGGCTTTGAGGAGGTAATCAGGTTTAGATAAGGTCATGAGGGGGAGATGCCCACGATAGGATTACAGTCCTTATACGTAGAGGAAAAGACTGGAGCTTGGTCTCTCTCCACCATATCAGGATACAGTGAGAAGGTGACCATTGGCAAGCCAGGAGAAGGATCCTCATTAGAACCCAACCATACAGGCACATGATCTTAGACTTCCAGCATCCAGAACCTTGGGAAATACATTTCTGTTGGTTAAGCCACCTGATTCTATGGTATTTTGTTATGGAAGCCTGAGCTAAGACAGTAATGATTTATTGAATGATTATTTACTGAGATAGAAAAGAATGAACATATTATGTTTAAGCTAGTTACATCCATGTGGAGATGTTTAAAAAAAAGTGATTGGTTGTATTCATTAGGCACCATCAATGTATCTAATCGATGATATTGAAACTGAGAGTAGTTTGAAAATTTCAAATGATAATAGCTAATATATATTGAATGTTTCAATGTGCCAGGAAATATCTTAGGCACTTGATATAGATTATCTCATTAATCCTTACCAATGCCTTGTGAGCTAGAAACTATTGTTATCCTGAGTTTACACATGAGAAAAGGGGATTAGTACTCTTCTCAGTGAAACTGAATCATCTCGGGGAAAAGACCACAGACAGTGACATTAGGGGTCCCCTGGTGAATAATTAAAGCCCTGCCTTACTGATAGCTTAAAATAAGCTCTCCTAAATATTAACAGATAGCCAAAAATCACCATACATTTAAGAAGTCCTCCAAAATGATATACAAGGACCAAGACAAGCAAACAAGGGGAATATGTGAAAGAAAGAAAGAAAGAAAGAAAGAAAGAAAGAAAGAAAGAAAGAAAGAAAGAAAGAGAAAGAAAAGAGCAAGCTACAGTAACAGAAATAGAGTGCCTTTGTCTTAATTTATGGCTCAGTGTATGGTAACTTTTAGTAAAGGTTCAATATTTGTGCTTCACTAAGATGGACACGTGCAATTGTTAGCAGTATTAATCTCTATATATCTGTTATCTCAAGTATGTTAATCATGTTGTTCAGTCTGTTAGTTATGTGATTCTCATCTTGTCTATCCATACTAATTTGTTGTCCCTTTTTATCAATTTCTCCAATGTGTAAATGTCCTAGTATTGTGATTATTGTCTGCTTTTTCTTGTACTCCTGT
The DNA here is from genome assembly GCF_027475565.1 of Acinonyx jubatus. Lineage (NCBI taxonomy): Eukaryota > Metazoa > Chordata > Mammalia > Carnivora > Felidae > Acinonyx > Acinonyx jubatus. The sequence goes on from NC_069391.1 coordinate 49,092,453, forward strand.
CAATATTTTACTACTGTACTTCCTTTTTGTATTTTAATGTATTTATGTTAAATGCACAAAAAAATTAGATCTTTAAATATTAAAATTTTATGAAGTGTTCCTCTTTATATTTAATAATACTTTTTGCTTGATATTAACATTGTTAGTTTGGTTAGTATTATGTAACCAAATACTTTTTCTATCCTTTTGTGTTTAAACTGTCTCTATCCTGTTTTCCATGTATTATTTGTAAGCGACATTGTTGAGTTTTGTGTTTTTAGTCAGTTCAATAATCTTTATCTTTTAGCTGGTGCACTCAGTTCATTTACATTTAATATAATTAGTGATATATTTGAGTTTAAATCTTACTTCTTGTACATATTAATTTTTCCTTTTCTTCCCTTATTTTGATTATTTAAAATTTTTTCCATTTTCCTCTATAATTTGAAAGTTATATATCCTTTTGTTATTCAAGTTGTTCTTCCCCTATTTTCAATCACTGGTTTCAATATAATAAAGTACAGAATTCAGAGCAAATGAATAGACTACAACTTTGTATCACTTGTATCCCGGGCTGCATGTTATTAGTAAAAATTTAAAGTCAGACCCAGCTATATAAAACCAGGCTTCAATATTTACTTGTATTATCATGGATAATGTACTCACTTCCTTGAGTTTCTTCACTTGTGCGATGAAGTTGATATACCACTTTAACCTTAAAGTCTATGATAAACGTATAGGGCTGATGTGAAAATAAAGTGAGATAATGCTTGGAAAGCATTGAACGCTGATCCTAACACACGGTTAAGCATTAGGTTTCAATTCTCCCCTCTCTTTTCCTAAGCTGCACCTTGACCAGATTGAAAGAGGACCCCTTGGACTCTTAAAGTCAAGTAGATTTGGAAAGTAAATTACCTTGCAAATGAGTGGCCTTACTTATTTTACATTGCTTCGGGTAGCTTCAAATTCAGAGAGGGACAATGGTGATATTGGAACCAATTTACGTATGTGTGTGTGTATGTGGGTATATGCTTATGTCAGGTTTTGTCCTGCTGATACCAGTATGCTCCATGTCCCTTCCCTCCTGTGCTCAGTTCTACTGGGTGACTGGTACCTGAAATCTGTATTTCCCAGTGTCTCCTGTCAGCTGGTTTCTTGCTGGGTTTGTGCTAGGGACACTCCAGTGAGACTGGTGGGCCGAAGGATAGAAAACTGGGCGATTTTCCCTCCTGTCTTTGCATCTAGGGCTATCTTCCCATGTGGCTGTGTCTATTCCATTGTTCTGATTTCTTCAGAACAGATACAGTGCATTTCTAGCTTCTACTCAGTGATTTCTGCCTCTGGGCTCTGGTAAACCTCCTTTAATCCCTCTAAAGGATCCCTCTATCTTGTACACTTAGTGTGCACAAGTGAAGAAACTCAAGAAAATGAGTACAATAATACAAGTAAATATTGAAGCCCAGTTTTATATAGCTGGATCAGTTTTATATAGCTTCTATTTTCCTGGTTGGACCATAATTGAAACTATGTAAGTGTGTGTGTGTGTGTGTGTGTGTGTGTGTGTGTGTGTGTGTGTGTATGGGTGTGTATGAGACAGAGATGGAAGGGAGGAAGGGAGACAGAGAAAAAGAAATACAGAGAAGCATAAAGAAACACACACAGATATTTAGAAGTGAATTAAAGTAGAGTCACCCACTTTTATCACTGTGGCTTTCTATGTACTGCCAAAAAAATGGTAGATGCTAAATTATGAGTCAGTAAGATACTCCAAGGGAGAAAAATTCATTGGAGTCACTGAATGACTTAAGGTACCCACTCAGTGAGGTGTGACACTAGGAATCGTATGAACATTTTCATAGGAGTTCCAGAATATAGTTGCTGATTGATTGATGTGATGGTTCTGGAACAATAACCATTACAAAATAGAAAATAGTCCCTTTCCTGCTTCAACTATTTCCTCATTCTCTGAAAGAAAATAGAGTTTGCTGTCCATCTTAATATCTTTCCTATTGCTAGATAATCCTAGGGAAATCCTTGCCACATATAGTTGCTCTTCAATGATACCTGTCTTCTTTTTTTGTTGTTGTTACATTTATTCATTTTTGAGAGTGAGAGAGACAGAGCATGAGCGGGGGAGGGGCAGAGAGAGAGGGAGACACAGAATCTGAAGCAGGCTCCAGGCTCCGAGCTGTCGTCAGCCCAGGGCCCGAGCGGGGTTCGAACTCACGAACTGTGAGATCATGACCTGAGCCGAAGTCTGAGGCTCAACCGACCGAGCCATCCAGGCACCCCCACCTTTTTTTTTTTTTTTTTTTTTTTTTTTTTTTTTTTAACGATGATGCCTGCCTTATTAATGGAATAGAAGATCCCGGAAATCACCCAACACCCAGGATTGCTTAATACCATCAAATAGTGAAAATAGGAATTGGCATAAATGAACACAAATTATTCTGGGAGGATTTTTAAAGCTTAGTTTTGCTATTTATAAAACCCTTTCACGTTAGAAATATTGAGATCCCTGTTTAAATAAAAAAGCACTAAGAGGGATTACACTCAAGAATTCCATCTTTTCCTTTTATAGATAGCTCTATTAATTGGTATTTCCCCACCCAGTTGAAGCTTTACTCTTGTTTTATTTGTCTCAGTGCCTGTTTCAGATTTTCACTTCTCTGTTTTGAACGTTGACTCCTTTAATTACTTTGTTATCCATTTGCCAAGAAGAATATTTTTCAGTCTAGCCCTGTGTGCCTATAAAATCTGAAGCAATTTCTCTAAATAATGCCCCCTTTGACCCATCATTGGCTTGTGCTGCTTTTTTTCAATGTAGGCCAATATAGAAAAGCCTTCTCACCCATGTAGAAAGATCTTACTAACAGATTTGATCACATGTATATAGTCTCCTGTGCTTTAGGTGGTTAGAAGGTGAACACATGTAATATTGCTTCCATGTTTGAATTGCCAAGCAAATTATGTGTTTTCAAAAGGGGTAACCTAGAATGTTGCAAAATGTTTCAAGGTCAAAAAATATTTACTGAGCATCTATTATGTGCCAAGCACCGTGCTAGACATTCCAAGAATATAAAAGCTAACCTCATGGTACTATGGGGTCTATATTAAACAAGTTATTTAAAGCACTTAGCATTGTTCCTGGCATATACTAGTCCTCAATAAGTGGTAGTTATTGTTAAGAGTCTGAGGTCTTATATCCTCATCCTGGGTTTTCCCTGCTCAAAGAGATCCAACTGGGACAAGTATATATGCCACATGGCACTGATCCTGGCTATGTTCTCTTCCCATTTAATCCACTTTAAACTAATTTCTAACTACAACCTATCTACATTATGTATAGACTAGTACTATTGTCTATCTACTAACTAACCTATCAACTTTAACCTGGTCTCCAGCTCCTGATTTTAAGCCCTTTATCTTAATAATTATAATAGCTAACATTTAATCTTTTACTCCAGCCTGGTACTATACTTATAAATGCTTTATAAGTATTATCTCATTGAATCCTATGCAGTAGGTCCTATCGTCCTCCCTTTTTCACTTACTAGAAACTGAAGCTTCATGAAATGAAGCAAGCTGCCTGCACAGCTGCAAAGAAGCAGAACCGGGAATTGGGTCCAGGCAACGTGACTCCAGACCTTGTATTCTTCGACGCTAGGCTATGTTGCCTGGGCCCTGGGACCTTAACGTTAGCCTCACCTGTCATAACCCCAGGTTGGGCTGATGCTATTCTGGACTTCAGTCCTAACAGACTCTTGAGGGGGTGCTGTGTGGCTCCCTCCTAAGCCCTGGCACTAAGAATAGAGTGACATAGTTAAGGAGATGAACAGCAGTCCCATAAGGAACAAAGGCTCTCTAATGGTCTTCCAGGTTGCTCCATGTGGACACCAGAATGAGGAATTAAAAAAAAAAACAAGAAAAAAGAGTCCTGGGTTTCATAAGAATGTAGGTAGACAAGGAATACCCTGGGGATTTACTGTGAAGAAACAGTGTTTTAAGGAGAGGCAAAACTTTGCTTTGAAAAATTGGAAGGCAATAAGTGAGATCAAAAGCAAATGAGATTCTCTGGGGATGGGAGGAGATGAGTGGAGACCACTGTAAAGTAGCTTTCCGCTCAGTCACCCAGGTGATAGGTGGCTTCTCAGCTTGCAAATTCTCTTCTCTCTTTGGAAAGATTGTCCATGTTCTATTGTAGCTCTTTGGGTGTTCTCTTTTCCCTCTCACTGCCCCCCTTGATTCCCGTACAGTACTCACTCAAGCTGTAACCAAGCAAACCCTGAACAGCATTCTCAGCAGGAAAAAATGTTTCTTCTATCACAGAGGACATATGGCTTCAAGACAAAGATGGGCTCCATTTGCATTTCTGTTGACAAGCAATTTTAAGTGCCCATGAAAAAGCCCTTGGTGTTGCCATTCTGGTGGAAGTTTGGCTCTGTCTGCCTAAGTACTTCCTTACTCTACGACTCACAGTCACCAGATGCAACAGAGAAAGCTGCCTGTGTCAGCCTGTTCCTTCCCTTCCCTCCCCTCCCCTTCCCTTCCCCTTCCCTTCCCCTTCCCTTCCATTCCCTCTCTTTTTCCAGACGCAATTAAACAGTATGAAGATGGATGCGAACAAGGCTCCTCATTGAGATACTTCCTGGCCTCTCCACACAGTGGGCACTTCTCTTTCTTCTTTCATTTGGCATGACTCAACCTCGGTGCCTTGGCTCTAAAAATTATTTTTTAGTTACTACCATGAAAGGTGCCTTACAGACAAAACAAGATGGAGGACATTTCCCTGGCCAGAGTTTTCCTTAGGAAAGGGGATTATCAGTTCTGGGAAAGACTTGATATGACAGCAGCTAGGAGCCTGTGCAGTGTGGGGGTGAGTAGACCTACTGTTTGTTGCTTGCTGGGCACAGGCCCTTTGCACAAGCCGGTCTCTCCACATGTAGGGAATGGGACTCCAGAGCCAGCCTACTAGGTTCAAACCCTATTACTCATCACCTCTATTACCTCAGGCAAGTTTTTAACCTCTTATTTAACCTCCTTGATTTTCTCACCTGAATAATGAGGCATAATGATGGCAGTTCCATTGCAGGGTTGTTGGAGAATGAAAGCAAGAACAATGTGTGGCACACAGTGATAGCATGTAAGTGTTCCCTTTTTGTGTCTTACTTAAATCACCACATTAATCTTTGCCCTTCCTTGGAAAACCCTCCTACCTCAGGAAATCCCTCCCACCTTGCTTTGCTACAAGTTTTCTGAGACATCTGTTCTTTTGTAATCATATGTTGATGAGTGTAATCATTTGGTGTATGTCCATCTTTTCCACTGGGCTGTAAGCTCCTTTTATCATTGCACACCCAGCGCCTGATGCGGTGTAACTTCTCAACAAATTTCTGCCAAATGCATGAAGGAATAACCCACATGTAGAAATGTTTAAAGCAACTAAACTGAAGTTGTATCCAATTCAACAAAAAGGTACCGAGCTCATGCTCTGTACCCAACATTGTGCTAGAAGCTGGTCAGGCAGAGATTGAAAAGATGACTCCTGATCTCAAGAAGTGCCAGTCAGAGGTCAACAGACATATATCAGATAAATCGCAGCACACTGGGATGACGCCTAGGTAAGCCATGTGCTAGTATAACACCCAAGTGTGAGTTGCTGGGGTAACTTTTGCTTTACTACATATTATGGGAGCTTAATTTGTTAGTAATAGATGTATACATGGTGGCATCAGGACGTATACACACGAACAAATAAATAAAACAGGATAATCAAAAGAATTCTAATTGTGTAGTAGAAAATAATAATTTGCATTTTTCTGGAGGTTTAGAACTTTGTAGCTTCCCATCAGTTTTCCTTCCTGATCTTCCGGGGCATTGCATAATTTTCATCCCCAATTTGCTAGATTGGAGAAAAGTCTGCAACTTTCCCAAGAACCCAGCAAGGTCTTAAGTTCACACTCTTCCTCCCAGATGCCTTGGCCTCCTGTGACCCAGCAAAGGGAGTCTGGGTGGTAGGGGCAGAGGCAGATGCCTTCACAGCTCTGAGCACACCCTTCCTCAAAGTGTAAAATGAGCCCAGAGCTCCTCGTAACCATCCCTGCGGGTCTGTGGTGGCTCAGGATCCTGTTTGCACAAATCCTGCTCCTGGCAGGTGGATGGTAGGTCTTCCCAGTTGTGATGGCAGCCCGTCAGGCCCCAAAGACCCTTTTGCAAGGCTCGGCATATTATTTTAGTCACTTTGCACTGCTATAACAAATGGCACCATAGACTGGGTGCTTCAACAACAAACATTCATTTCTCACAGTTCTGGAGACTGGAAGTCCAAGGTCAGGGGCCCAGAACGGTTGGGTTCTGAGTGAGGTCTTATTTCTGGGTTGTAGACTGCCTGCTTCTCATTGTGTCCTCACAGGGAGGCAAGAAAGTGAGCCAGCTCTCTGGGCCCTTTGTATCAGGGCTCTAATCCCATTAATGAGGGCTCCAGGCTCATGACCTAATCACTTCCCAAAGACCTCACCTCCTAATATCACCACGTTGGGATTAGGTTTCAACATGTGAATTCTGGGGATACACAAACATTTAGTTCATAACACATATATTCCTCATGACTGAAGTGAGGGTGTTGGGAGGCCACATAAGCACGTTCCTCACCGACAAGGCCTCAGACCTGAGAAGGAAGTCCCAGCCATCTCACTCCTACATGCAGGAGGGGGAACTTCCTCCCAGGACTCAGTCTCCAAAGGTCAGGCACTTCTGATTTCCATTCTTTCTTCAGGGACTTCCGTTCTAGTAATTGTAGAATTTAACTGTAGGCTCCAAAAATCCTCTCTAGGGTTTCTTCCAGAAGGTCCAAATGTGCTGTACAAATGGAATCCCAGATGTCTTCTCCATATCCCAGAGATCCTCGGGGGGCAGACTGAGTTCAGATTTCTCTTGGGACACTATCTTTAAACGAGACTGTTCTTTTCCTTTCACTGACGCCACAAATTCCCACCATCTCTTCCCTGTTTATTATTTAAACATGCTTAGAGTTTGCCCTCTGACAACTATTGGACTAGTGGTAAGCTAGAGATGCCCAGAGCTATGCCCTCTTGACCCCAGCCAATCCCTGCTGCAGTCTGCTCACCAGGGACACTGCACCCCTCGGTGTCACGCTCACCAGGCCAGGAAGCACTAAACAAATGTCCACCACAAGATGACAGGCTTCCCCACTATAGGTGCCAGACTCCCCTCCTTTGTCTCATCGTTGTGCTTGGAGCTGCTGTGGCCAAAGTGCAGAGTCTGGCACCTGAGGGGGAGCAGGGGGGCTCTCGGCAGCCAGCCTACCTGTCAAGTGCTTCTGGGATTAGGAGTGCCCGCTGCCAACACTCCCTCTGGAAGAACTTGATGGGTGGGCGTCCTGCCAAGAGGCAGACCTCAAAGCCCTCCTGTGCATGTGCTTCTCAGACCCCCAACTGGCTACTTAGCTATTTGGCCAGATACCAACTTTTCCAGCAGTGTTTTTGAGCCCCACCCATCTTTGGCTTGGCTGGATTAAGCAGACTCACTATCAAATACTATCAATTTTCCTTCATATGTATGAGGCTGACCCTGAAGCAGTTTGTTGGGTTGGGTCCATGTCTTTCCTCTATCCTAACAGCCCCCTCTCTCTCCCCACAAACGATTTTGATGATACAAGGCCGGTTTTGTTCTTTTAAAACAAAGCCTCTGTTCTGGGTGGATGTTCCAAGTCAGAAAGCCTGGTTGTGTTTATCCCAGGCCATTGGCTGGGCATTCACATGCTTTTTGTATTTGGTAAGTGACAGTATTTGCAAAAGCTGATTGCCACAGCAGGCGGAACAGAGACAAGACTAGCAAAAACATGTGTCGGTAACATATGCTGTAGCCTTTTCTTCTTTGCTTGGAGGACTGACACTTCCTACAGGAAAAAGTAATTATTTTGCATGTGCATAGATTACACTGGAATGAAAAAGGGGGGGGAGGGCCTGCTGCTTTATACACAAAAGAAGAAATATCTCTGTCTCTGTCTCTCTCTCACACACATGCTCCTCATGTTCATATGCACACACACGGGTTAACCCGCTTTACTTTTAGACATTGCCTCTTTTAAAAAAGTAGATGTCCTAAAAAACTGGGAGTCTATTGTTAGCAGAGATGTCTTTTCAAGGAAAGAATAAAAGCATCATCTTGGGAGTTCAATAAACTGTGTTCAACTCCTGTCTCCCATAGACTGTGTGACCCATAGAAACTCATTAAAGCTCTAAACTTCATCGGCCACCGATGGACCAAAAGCTCAGGTTTGCCGTGAGGACTACACTACAAAACGCCTGAGGAAAGTACCCCAAGTAGGCTCTAAGCAGTGCTCTCCTTTCCCTTCCCTGGGTCAGCTTGCCAAGAGGGCCAGCAACTGTAAACAGCCCTGCTGTTTGCTTTTCCTTGCATCTTCATGGATGAGTGGAAGTCATGGGGGCGCTCTGGGCAATTCCAGAGAGTCCTGGAACCACTTGGAACCTCAGAACTTCCTTCGTGTGCTTTTGTGCCGCCACAACGAATAAGTCTGGAAGTGGGACTCAGGGAGGCAGACACAAATGGAACTCAGATTCTTGCACTTGAAGCAATTTCTGCCTCGGTCGTTTGGTGGAAGTTCAAAAGAACTGGGTGACGCATGTTGGGATGGAGCCGGCAGGGGCCTCTCATGTCTCGCCGTAGGCTCAGAAGTCCGGGCAACAGCACAGCCAACGTTTGATTCATTATTCCATCCTTAACCAACCCTCTTTCCCACCCTAGACCTGGAATCATTCTGCATCGTATGCATTAGCAGGAGCTTCTCCAGCTGCTGTCCACCTTCCTCAGCGCAGACTCTCTCTCGACCTTCTCACACATACCTGTTTTTGTCATACTTGGCCCCTAGATTTCTCTAAAATACCGACAGATAATTGTTCCCATCTCCGTTGACGGAGAGTCACGAGATGGCAAGTGTTGACTAAATCTTGACTGACTGATGAGGGCTTACATGAATTAAGCACATACTCTGTGTTAGGGATCGTGCCAAGCACATATTCAAATACTTCGTGACAACCTTACGAGATTCTTTCAACCACATATTACACGTGAAGGTTAGAAATGTCACATCACTCGCCCCATGGCGCAAAGCGGGGAAATCGAGGACATGAGACTTGACCTCAAATTAGCACGTCCTAGCATACCTTTAACTGTTACCTTAAACTGAGGGAATGAAAGGATGAATATTGGAGCTTGAGAGAACTTCATCCACATCCCCGTATCTGGCACCCTGGATCTTTGCTATGTCTTCTCTACAGTTTCAGCCCTGCCCTTCCCCTTTTATAGGAGAAACTTTGAGTCTCCTTTCTATAACTTCGTGCCTATATTCTCCACTCCTTATAGCTGGGTCCCCATTTTCTCCCCCTTCACCCAGAACTTCCATGTTGTCAGCACTGAGGTCCAAGTTACCACACCAGTGAGTCACCCTGAGGGACTGAAAACGTGCCCCCAAACCCAAACCCAGAAGCTGGAGCCTGGCTGCCAGTCTCTACAGTGCCAACCTCCTACCTGTCTGCTTTACCTGCTTTAGTTGGAAGAACTAAACTGTAGGAACACGATTGCTATAGCACCTCCTGCCCCCTAGCGCTCACCATTGTTCTTGCACCCTCCAAATCTTTATCCCACCCCAGAACTGGACTTCTGGTCCACCCTTCCATCCAACCTTCCCTCGCTGCCCCACTCAAGTGGGAATGCCCAGTTCCACATTCCAGCTCCCCCTGATCTGCTCCGCACCTCTGCAATTAACCAGAAGAAGCCAAGAGTGTCTCCAGACATAGCAGACCCCATCTAACCCACCCCTCGTTTGGATTGAGGCCCAGGGAAGGTCAGGGATCTCATCAAGGTCACAGAGCAAGCCCCACCGGAGCTAGAACATAGGAGTCCGGAGCCTGGTTCAGCATCTTTCCCCCACCCCATGCTGCCTCCTTTTCCCCCTCTGTCTGTATTTTCCTCTTGCTTTCCTTTTCTCCCTCACCCACACCTTTTTAATTTAAGTTTTAACATCTGTTCTCTCTTAGCCTATTATTTCTGTGACATTTTATATTATGTTGAATTTCCATTTCCACTTAAGACCCATCCATTTTTTTCTTAAAAAAACACATTGTGAATCTGCTTTTAAAATTTTTTATGTAACTTTAAAAAAAAAATTCAGCTTGATTCTTTCATTCTAGCACCTGTCTTGGCTTATCTTTCCTGCCTCCTTCGCAGAAGCAATTACTTTCTGCCTCCATGTCGTTTTGCTCCTCCTATTATCCAGGCCACTATCGTATCAGACCTGTCATCTAACAACCCATTTTTCCTCATTATTTGTGAGACCCGTATTTTTTTCAATGCAAATGAGGAGACTGGTGGTTTTAGTTTAATTCCTTATGTTGTATTGGGACTTCTACTGATTCTGCTGAAGAAAGGTCATAGAAGGGGCAAGGGCAGGAGATAGGAAAGCATCACAGGTGAAACTACCTCACACCCCACATTTTCGATATACGTATTGAATTTTCACTCCTAGGGGCATCTGCAGAGAGCACTGTGTTGAGAGTCAGGCTTCCCGTCTTGGGCCTGCCAGCTCTGACTAAAAGTTCTATCCTTAGAGGTGATTGTGACTGAGGCACAGTCAAGTCCTTACTAAGGTGTTGGGCCCGGAGCCCCTGGTCTCCTGCAAGGCAACGATGAAAGAATGGAAAGGGTGATGGCTAACATTTAAGGAGCACTTACACTCTACTAGGTATTGGGCCAACACTTTCCACTGATTAGCTCCTTCATCTCGCACAACTTCCTAAGGGCTCTCTTCTTATCTTCCCATTTAACAGATGAAGCAGTTGAAGCTTAGAGGCGAAACGACTTGGCCAAACTTACACAGCTAATGTAGGCAGGGTTGGAATTCAAGCACAGGAACGTTAGCAGCTCCAGACCCGGTGTGTCTAATTATACAGGAATATTTGGGGGAAATTTGTTTTTTAACACATTTTGCCATACTTTGGAATGAAGATGGGCTCAAAGGGCTGAAACGCTGCAGGATCCAAACTGCACTTGATCAGACAATGGAGGTTTACATTTTCTCGGAACCCTGCCAACTCTTTCAGACCTAGCCTTTTCAAGTGGCAATTTTGTAATCATAATCCTAAAAATAATTTTTTCAGATTGCACTCATCAGGATTTCTAACTTCAGCACTATTGACATTTTGGGCTGTACGATCCTTGGCTGTGAAGGGCTGGGCTGTTCATTGTGGTATGTTTAGCAGTCCCCTTAGCCTCTACCACTAGAGGCCAAGAACACTCCTCATCCACTGCCCTTGGCTGCCTTCTTCCCAGAACCATGAAATCATGGCAATCAAACATGTGTCCAGACAACTGCCATATATTCTCTGGTGGGCAAGATCACCCCCAGTTCAGAACCACTGTTAGACATTGCCCCAATCATAAGCCCTGACTTATACACAGTTTTAGAAATGGGACCAGTGTTTGACCCACCCTTCCCAACTTGAACAAAATGTTCTTGCCACTGGGGAGAAGGGGAGAGAGTGCTCAGAGCTATTTGCAACTATTTCTCTTGCTTTTCACCATTTCTTCTTCACTCAGTTCTTAGCAACCTCGTGCTCTCTCCATCTCCTTTCTCTTTCTCTCTTCTTTTTTCCAACTATCTTAATGAGTCATTTTATTTCTCCCCTCCTTTCCCTTTTTCTTCTCCCTCTTCACTCCTCTATGAGCGAAAATAGAATCCCAGCCATTTCAGATAAGGATCAACTATTTGGCTCTTGATAATCTCTCTTCCAGGAAAAGGAGAGACAGATGTTTTGATACAGAATCAGGTGAGATGAAAATCTACCATCATCAACCTTTAAGCTTTTCAAAAGTAGACAGGTGTCCCTTTCAAAGCTTGATAGACATTTTTCATCTGCAACTCCATTTTTCATTGCAAGTCTCTGCCTTTCTAGGAACTAGCATATTCTTAGACAACCTATATATCATAATTAGGTTTCCAATAATTCAAAATGAATAATATTGGTAATAATAGCTAGTATTTATTGAGCACTTACTATATGATGGGCACCAAGTGGCTTTACAAGTCTTATTTAATTATCACAATTTAACAATTTATTTGGAATTGACATCATTCCAGACATGGAGTTAAAGATTTGCATAACCTAAGCATTGTGGACGTTTAAAGAGCTCAAATGATATTCCCCAAGTCAGGAAAAACCAGAAGGAGGACTCAGGCCCTGGTCATCAGTATTCCACTAAATCCATTGTTCCTCTTTTTCCTCCCAGTTTCTAAAAATAGCATAGTATTATTTTTTTCTATCTTTTTTACTTTGTTACATACTATACTTTCACCACATTCTAGAAAAATGGTTATTGAGGAAACCTGGGAAATATCACAATTCATGATATTCCTATAGTAGAAATGCAGTGTGAATTTCAAATAGCCATGTTCATCAATATAATTTTGTAACATAATCTCCCTTAAAATGAAGATTTTTTTTTCCTACTGAGCATTCACAGACAATTGCAGGATCGATGCCAGTTCTATTTTCAACAGTATCTACTGGTTCTCGAATCTGAAAGGGCCAAAGTGCTTAGGAATAAGCACATTTTCCCCAGTAGCTGAGTCGATTCGTAAAATATCTAGAATGGGGTGAAGGCAAATGTAATGTAGTGCCTTAAACAAAGAGTTGCCAAAAAAATCAATACAGGCATCTTTTATTTGATCTGAGATGTAGTTCACAAATAGAATTTATGTAGAGCAAAACTTATGCTTTTACATTAACTTGTGTTATAAGATGTGACGAATACTCCTGCAGTAAAGAAAAAAATTTAGACAGGTTGAAACCATTTCGTAAGGAAGGGATGGGTCAATATCCAAGCATGGGTGACTGGCAGTGTAGAGCTCAAAGTGCTTTTGAGGCATTTTCAATCATTTTCAGATCTTTGACAAAACCACTCCCGTGTCTGACTTTCTGTGGTCAGCTTCGTTCTTACTATTCCAGTCTAGTTTAAAAAAAGATCTATCGTGCTAAGGTGTCCCCTAATTTTTTTTAAGCTAATGCCCTTCCTGCTTGGTCTGGACATTTATCATTTACTAGGCCAAGGCTAGAATGGTGGACTTGGAGAACCCATGCTGCCAACATATGTAAAAACTCATGCATTTTTTTTAAGCAGCTATTCGGTTTTTCACAGGCTCTAAGATGAGAATTCTTTCCATTGTTACGTGTTTTGTTTTTTTTTTCTTCTATCAAGAACCTACCTTGTCTACTAAAGATTAGAGGGAAATCACAAACGTTATTGATGGTCAGCATTTTCCAATTCGTTTCCTCATTTATTTCTCAGCCACCCTACAAGTTAGGTATCATACCCGTTTCACAGATGAAGTAACTAACTCTAAAAACAAGTAAATGACATGCCTAGCAATTAAGTGGAGAAAGTTGGCTTTGGACCCAGGTTCATCTGAGTGGGATGCTCTTATTTTTTTCACTAGTATCATGCTACTCCAGGTGTTTTTGAAAACACAGGGGGGTTTTAACTTGCAAAACCATGGAATCACATTCAGACACATCAAATTCTCTGGGGTGCTTGTTTAAAATGAATATTTCCAAACCCAGGAAATCCAGATCTATGGGTATGGGGCTTGGGAATCTGCATTTTAACATAGACCCTCCCCCCACCCCCCCACCCCCATCCCCCCCCCCCACACACACAAATAATCCTCATTCACATTCAAGTTTGAGATTCCTTAGTTTGGAGTGCATGAATGGACTTCAGGGTCCATGAATTGCATTCAACCTTTTGTGCAAGTGTTGTGTGTACATTATTGGAATCTCAAAGGGGGCCTTGACCCCGAAAAGACAAGGAACACCAACTGTAAAAAAAAAAATTAGAATTGTGTCTTATTACTTTCTAGCTTTTCATCAGCTGCTGGGAATGAGAAATGGTTGTCAACTTGAAATACAAGTCTTTACACTGTGTGTGCTGCCTCATGCCCACACCTATCCTTACCCCACCACACCCCTCTTCCCTGGCTGGGGTCCTTCCTTGTCCCTACTGGAGCCAGCTCCCCCTGCCATCTTATTCATAGCAGGAAACTCTCCCTATTGACAGAATTCCTTCTACTGCAGATGATACAGAATGGTCCATCCCCTTGTCTACATTAACTGCACTGAGTTAGTTGACTTGGTGACCCAAGTTGTCTAACATTTTACTGTAAACAGGATACCATTTATGTGAAAGAACACAGTTACCGTATTTCTCTGTCATCTGCAGTCAGCAGAGAACAAAAAACAATGGTAACCTGACCCTTGGGCAAAATGCTAATGGCTACATAATTGACTTAGCAGATAATTATAAAACACAGTTCCGTATTAAAACAGAAAAGATGTAATTATTGCACTTTATAAACTAATTAATGAATACTAACTCAATTCAATAATTAATAATTCATTATTTAACCTCTAATTAAACGATCATCCTTCCTTTCCCTGCAAACTTTGCTGGTGGCTTAATTGCTCTGGGCCAAATATACAAGAGAGCTCTCCTTCTCCGTTAATTAAACAAGGCAGAGATTTGAAATCATCATAACAGAGAGAATTAGGGAATTTAAATTAAAGTACAGGTATCCTTTGCTTTTCCAAAGTTCATTTTGTGCCACCTCACTTTTACAAAAGACCTACATTTGTAACTTTTCTCTAATTGAAAGCAATCCGAAGATTTTTGCTTTTGCAAGAAAAGGCAAAAAGTGAAAACAGCATTCAGCGTTTGTCTTGCAGTGAGCCTGTCCAGAGGCAGCAAGCACCCCAAGCAGCAAGAGGGGCACCCCAAACTCCTTCCCCAGGAACTCCACTCATCATCAACTCACCAGAGCCTTGAACTGCATGAGCATCTGTGCTTTATCTCGATTTATTATGTATCCATTAGCAAGATGTGTCCTAAGGCATCAGAAAAGCCTGAGAGAGGTTATTTTGGGGGTCTAGGAACACTCAAATATCTTCCATATACATTCATGACAATTGCTTCTCATTTTATGCCATTTCAGCTTATGGGGGGTTTCATAAAAGCACCCTACTTCTAAAAAAGGGGGGAACTGGATCTTCCATTTGGAAGAGACAACATTGGCTCCAACCCCAACTCCCACCCAAAGCCTGAACCAATTAGAATGGTCCAGAGTACCTCTCACACTTAAAAACTGGACAAGATAGTTGGTCAACAGAGGCGTGTCAGGTATGAATCAAGTCTTGGGAGCAAAGCAGCACCCCCTCACACCCCACACGTGGGCAGAGTCCCCCTGCCCAGCTGTGTTCTGGAAACACAGACGCCGGCCAAGGACCGCCGCTTGCGCGAATCGCTGCCCACTTCTGTGTTCTCTGACATCGCCTTAGCAGCTTCAAATCAGAAATCGTGGCAGTATTTACACCACAGAAAGTGGGGCACACTGCAAATCGGGGCTCTTTCCTTCCGTGAGTTGAACATTTACTAGCACAACACTACCCCTAGAGCGGCGAAGGTGACTTGTGGCCAAGTCCTGGATGGTCTGTCCACAGATGCTAAAATCCTAGTCAGCCCTGGGGTGGCCTGCTGGCTGCACTTCCGTCCCCGCGGACCTGGGAACAGAATTGATATTTAAGGAGTCTGTGCTCCATGCCCTGGGTTCTGACGGCTCTGCACACCTCACCTCTGTGAGTCCTCAAACAACCGTGATAGACATTGTTCTCGTTCCTAGTAATCTCTTGACTAAAAAAAAAGTACCTACTTCCTTCATGATTATTCTCCACTAATTTAAAACTTATACATAATTGGGGGCACCTGGGTGGCTCAGTCAGTTAAGCGTCCAACTTCGGCTCAGGTCACGATCTCAAGGTTTGTGAGTTCAAGCCCCGCGTCGGGCTCTGTGCTGACAGCTCAGAGCCTGGAGCCTGTTTCAGATTCTGTGTCTCCCTCTCTCTGCCCCTCCCCTGCTCACGTGCTGTCTCTCTCTCTCAAAAATAAATAAAAACATTAAAAAAAAAACCATATATAATCCATGTGTTAGTGGCTTACGCTTCCATTTTTTAAACATGTAATAAATTCCTAGCATTTCAACAAATAAGATTTTTCTTGTAAAGTTTGTGTATGTGTACATACACACACACACACATATATATTATAAAATTTATGTCTTTGGATTTTTTCCATTTTATCAAAATCAGAGTGTCATTCCCACAGCATCCATGATGTTTTTGTAGGGGCTAAGGATTAACCGAGCAGTCTGTTTCCTGACAGAAAAGGTTTCTTATGGCAGGAAGCACTGGTGACGATGTGAGACGGGGGTAGGTGGGGGTGATGACTGGGCAAACTCATCACTGAACTATACCACATCCCAGTCTGAGAACTAGATCCCCTTCTCTCATGTCTCTCCCGGTTGTTCCTCTAAGTGACCAGATGACCGGCTCACCGGTGGGCGTGGCCAGTTGGTGTGCCCCCCATGCCCCATTACTCACTGTAGGGCATTTGGAGTCCTCCTAAGGGAGGCACTTGCACTCTCCTTGGCAGATCTCCTATCTGCACGATTCTGTGACAGAAGCTCAGGTCCTCGTCCCACTGCTAAGCTCGGTTACTGAAGCTGCTTCTTCCTTGACCCTCTCTCCCCAGAACTCAGGTAGGATTTCCTCTTTGGTCCATCCCTTCGATAGCAATTTATCTAACACATACATGACCACCAGACTCCCCTCCTGAAAACCCTTCAAAATTGCCCATAACTTTCAGGACGGATTTCAAGTGTGGTAGAACCATCTGACCTCTGCTCCACTGTAAAGCCCCTTGATGTCGTGCCCCTTTCCTCCAGCCACACTGTGCCACTGCTATGTCTCAATGCTGCCCATCTGTGCTTTAGGCCTTTACACATACTGTTCCCTGTGTCTGAAATGTGCTCTCCAGGGAACCCCCCCCAAAACATTCTAATGTGGTGAGTTTTCTACTCCTTTAAAGTTCACCTCCAACATCCCTTACCAAAACAACCTCCTATCAAATGTAGGTACTCTAGGTTGGATGTTTTTGTCTTCCCATATGCTGCAAACTAACCCCAGTATGATGGTATTTGGAGGTGGAGCTTTTAGCAGGTGATTAGGTCATGAGGGTAGACTGGGATTAGAGCTCACTCACGCCTTCTGCCATGTAAGGACACAGCAAGAACGCCGCCATCTACAAACCCGGAAGTGGGCTCTCACCAGACACTAAATCTGCTGGCGTCTTGGTCTTAGACTTCCCAGCCTCCAGAACTGTGAGAGAGAAATTTCTGTGGTTTGTAAGCTGCCCATTCTATGGTATATTGTTATAGCAGCCAGGTCGGACAAAGACAATAGGCTCACTTTCTGTACATCCAGAGCACCCTTTGTGTAACTCTAACATGGGGCTTGTCACACTGTCTTTTAGTATTTGTCACACTCTTTGCTCATTTCACCCCACTCACTTACAACGCCCTCCCGCGCGCGTGTGCGCGCGCGCACACACACACACACATGTCCCAGCAATTACAGCTAACATCGAGTTAAAGGTTATATTGCCTGGCTCCAAATCTGGTTCTGCCACAGAATCCCATTTCCACATTGATAGAACTCCTAAGAGTAATCACCGCTGGGGTTGTAGAGAGGGTAATGCAGTAATCTATGGAAGTTCCCCAAAACTGCCTGACATTTCGTAAGTGCTCAGTAAATGTGATCTGATTATTTTTCCTTGTGATCAGGAACCATTCAACATTGTAGGATCAGCGCTGTTGGTCAATTATGGCAGCTCAACAAAGACTGGGGTTTAGAGCGTGGACTCTGCAGTCAGATGGGCTTGCATTGGCAGTGTTGAGCGGTGGTGTCTCTAAAAACTGTATGATGAGAGCTCTTACCTTAGGTGGCTGTGAGTAGGAAATGAAATAAAGCAATTCACCCTGCCCATGTCAGTACTTAATAAAGGTTAGGTTTTCTTACAGAAGCTGGAAATGAACCGATTGGCCTGCCAACATGGACGCACAGCTCTCACTGCCAGACCCATGGGACCCACTGTGACCACAGTGCTCAGCTGTGCAGATAGATCATGCTGCTTTGACCCCTTTTGCCTTCCGAATAGCTCTAGTGACAAAGATCTGGCTCCCGCTACAGTCGCACCTCGGGCCCCCGCGCGAATCACAGCAGATGATTAATTGCTGGGGAGCGAGAGGAAGGGTGACGGAGGGGGTATGTAGTCTGGCTGAGAGGCTCACCCAAACTTTCGAGTAGCCTCCACAATAAATCCGGGACTGTCGCTTGGTGATTAGTTAGAGGAAACAGAAACTGCAGGACAAAGCCAGGAAATGACCTTAGAGACTAAACACAGTGTATTTTATTTTAGGGCTTTTTCTCACTTAGAAGTGCTGCTACGTTGTTTAAAGAGAGCGAGTGTTATCGGGGAAGGATTTGGGGATCTGCCAGGCTTTTGACAACATGTGGTAAAAAATTTACAAAGCCCGGAATCAAAGGAGGAGGACAGACAGGAGGATGTGTACTCGAGAGATGCTGCAGGTGGGCCTGAGGTTAACATAAACTTTTTATTGCCCTTTGGGGAGCTTTCTAGTAAGCCTGATGGACTCTGTGAGGCCAGGCGGAAGCCCAAGTGGAATGGCACATTTCTGTGAATGACCGCAGGGTGAGGGAAGGGTGGGAAGCCATTTGGGTCATTCAGGATCCACAGGAGTTAATCAGGGAAGGGAGCACAGGGGTGAGCACCAAGCAGGACATATGCGATTTGGGGCACAGTCCTGTCCCCGTTTTTAGACAGATGGAAATCACGATGATGTTTGAGAAAAAAATAAGCCAAGATAATTTAAAGCCATCCACAGGAAATGGGGAGGAAGGAAGGTTAAAAGTATTGAGCCCCTCTTACACTGTCGAGTGCTGGCCAGACTGTTAATGCTAACCCATTCCAACAGAGGATGCTAACCACGAATCCTGGTTAAATGCACCTTGTGCGCTTCAGGTGGGAGAAATGAGGCTTGTACCCGGGTCTGCCCCAACCCAAAGCCTTCCGTCACTTCGCCTCGGAAGAGACAGGGAGGAGTTTAGCACCAGCTGTCCAGAATGCATGTTTCTCTGCAAGTGACTGCCTTGCTGTTCATAGTTGTAAATGGTATAGGAGCCCCAAAAGTGTGGGCCTGGAGGTCTCCCCCATGACTTCCCCGGCTCTGGCCGGGGACGGCTCTGGCTTACAAAACATGGACTTATTCATATTCTCTCATTTGCAGACAATAGACCCCGGGCTCCTCTAGTTCCTGTATCCCTCCATTGGCCTAAGGCCCGTCTATATTTTTAATGATGCCATTAACTGAAGCATGCAAAGGAGTAATTCTGAGACCATTTATTTTTTCTCTTAAAGAGAATCTGCAAATGGTTCCAGGGATTTTACAAATGTGATAAAAAAAATAGCTAATAATAGCTTCAATTTATGGAGTGCTTACTATGTGCTAGGCACCGTGAGAAGTGTTTTATGATCATTGTCTTATTTAATTGCAAACTGGCGACATGCAGGCAAATCTGGCCTGTAGACTGGAACTCTGTTTCCTAGATGTGAATGTGAATGTGTTTAAAGGGGGTCTGTGCTCTTCAGGTTTCTACATTCCACACTGTTTCCGAAGTTTTTACCCCCTTACCTCATGTACATTATTGCCAGGCCCCTGCGGGCAGTTGCATTTGTGACTACCGCTCTCAAATCGCTTGATGAAACAGATCATACTTGGCCCCCGTTTTATTGCCGAGGCACAGAAAGAATATGCAACTTGACTAACGCCACACAGTTGGTAAGTGGTTTGGGATTTGAAAAATTCTTCTGACCCTAGAACAAGCTCTTAACCGATGTGTTATACTCCCTTGCTATCATGACAGTTTCACAGGATCATACAGTGTCTTTGTTTAGGGCAAGAGAAGTTGTCCTGAACACTTCTTTAATAGCAGCACCACATCTGCTCCTCCTTTCCTGTCTCCCTGCTCCTTCGTTCGAGGAGAAGCTGCCTATAAAAACTGTGGCACATGGATCTTGTCCTTCCCACCTCCATCTATCTCTGAGATAGCACTTTCATTTTCCCATGCTAGCCAAAGACTGTAATCTCACCTGTAATTAGAACCCCAGGACATTTGGTTTCTCGAATGGGAAATGCAGGAGAAGAACGTCATAGCAGAAGCTTTCCAATAACAGGAACTAGAGGCCTCCATGTTTACAGCATCAGCGCCCAGCACAGAAACTGGTACCTGGTAGCGGGTCAGTAAATGTAAGCTATGATGATTACTGCTAGTGCCACAGTTATTATTATTACTGTTATTATTACTAACAAGGAGCTAGCTAACAGGTAATAATGCTCACCCAAATATCTAAAACCACCACCAGAAGGGTGACATTTACCTTTTATTTCATGATTGTACCTTTTCTGATTAATTTGTAAATTAAATGGTTTTCCAGGTTGACTAATATTTCTGCCTTACATACCGAATACAGAATATTAGCTCAACTTATTCATTTATTTATTCACCATTCATTTATTCAACAAATACATATGAAGTGACTACATATTAGGAGCTGAGGTACAATTTCTGGGTGATTACAATTTCTGCACTTAAGGCTAAGACACTCCTAGTGCAAGGTTTTCAAACAGCAGGACACAATTCATCAGTGAGACATAAAATTAATTTAGTGAGCCATGACAAGCATTAAGGAAAATAGAATAGAAAATATCAAAGTGTACTGTGGGTAAATACTATTTTATGAACATTTATTTCCATGATATCTATGAACGTGTCGCAAACATTCTGAGTGGCACTGTAAAAAGCATTTCTTGCAATAGACTAAGATCACAAAGCATTGAAAGCTACTGGTCTGGTGGTCTAGGGAAGAGGGTACAGAAGGACAGATGCTTGAACAAGAAGATGACCAGATGGCTGAATTGCAAGGGTCTCCTTTGCCCCTCAGGTGTGTCTTAGTACGTCAACAGATGTCCACGGATTGAAAAGCACTTGAAAACACTCGTCCAAAATTCTTTGGGTTCAGCTGCTTCATGCGTTGGGACTAGACTTCTTTTTTTGGCTTTAAAACCTTTCTGTTTTGGAGCCAAAATCAGTGGAAATCAGCTAGATACACACACACACACACACACACACACACACACACACACATTTTTATGCTCTTTTTAAATTTGTAAATTCTACGGCTTTCCTTATCAGAGAATCCACTAATTCTAATCACATAATCACATTCCCAACACCACAAATAGCTTAAATATTTACAGGGTGGAGTGGGAACCAATAAATGTAAAAAGGCTGTCAAGCTTGGCAGTGTTGTCGATAATTCAGTAGTAACCCCCTTGCTGAAGGCCAAAGCTGGAAAAACCAATCCCTGTGCCAAATGCAGGTTCCAATAAAGTTAACATTTCTATTCCAGCCCCACTGCTTGTGTGCGTGTTATGCGTTTGTGGATGGGAGTTCATCGATTGTTTATTTTTTCTAAGCCCTTTGTGAGGTCTCTTGCAAATCGCTTTCCGGGTCTGTGCTTGGAATTTTCTGCCACACATTCTCAAGATTTTCAACCAAATCCAGACAGCGCAGGCCCATTTTGTTTAGGTCTGTTTGCCTTTAAGTAGTCCTCTGACTAGGCTTTGAAGCAAGCACCCTACGATGATAAATGGGAGAAACTCACACCTCTTGGAAGGGCTGTGATTCCACTGTCTGCCTGGAGCCTAAGCAAAGTGGCTCTAAATTGATTTACAGAGACAACTGGGAAAATGGGAAAGCGTTTCCGTGGAGATGCAGCTAATTAAAGGCTAGAGTAACCAGCTTGGTCTTCTTAGGTTCTTTCTTATGCCCAAGCACCATATTCCTTTACAGTACAGAAGTTCCCAGCTTGAGGATGTCCACAAGGCCTTCACTCATTGCAAAATGTGTTCTCAAGCTGAGTGGTGGGTGCTCCTTAAAAACATCACTTTTTGAACATGTTGGCCAGCCATTTGCCCCCACCCCCACCCCGACCCCCCAGTTGAGGAACAGGAGGGTTGATTGTTTCCCTTCCCAGTTTGTTTCTGAGGAACAGCTGCTTCTCTGGGCATTTGGCTAACTCTTCTCTAACCCCAAACGAAATCACCAGGAGCCAAGCGCTGGGTAAATGAAAAAGTAGGTACCTTAAGGCTAAACAGATTGTGCCTTTTTTTCCTGCAGATGAGGGCTCTTTCTAAGAAAGATGGGAGAAAAGGTACTTTATCAAATCTTGGATTGGTGATGGTAGGTGGGGGGCTTTCTGAATGCAAATGAAATGAACCAAAGCCATCGGTTTCCAGTCCAAATGAAACCTGAGATCACAAATGAGTGACAGCTATAAAGATTGTGTAATTTCCAAAAGCAATCATTTTTACACAGGTAATTATTAACAGTAACCACGGCTGCTAATCTGTCCTTTTTCTCTGCTACTTCCTGCTCACCTCGCTATGAAGTTCTCCTGGTGTTTCTGTGGAAATACAGAGTGGTCTACACGAAATATTTTTAAAAGCAAGCATGGGAAAACCATCCTTTGTGTACTGATCTTCTTAACAATATTCTTTTGCACCACTTTGATATCAGGTCACATGGATCATTTCAAACCTTTGGACCATGCATTTTATTTGCATGTTCTCATTCAAATCTATTATGAAAATATATAGTGGGCATGATGTAAGAGTCAGTCTATCATAGCTTTTATAACGGAGTGGACTGACTTTTCAGACTGTTCAGTATCTAAATGGCAATAGATCCATGGTGCCATTTCATTTTCTCTTATGTTAATAACTAAAGCACTTGTCCTCATTTAAATTCAATTTAATATTCTTTTTTTTGTATTATTCAGGCTGCTGACTCCAGATCCCCACCCTCTCCATGGTCATACCCATCCCTGATCATCTTCTTGAATCAAACAAGTCAATTCAGGTGAACGTGCCTAGAATAATGCCCAATATGGAATGGGTATTTCAGTACCTGCTTTTACCCCTTTCAGATCTGTAATGCGATCATCTTTATGATCAAAAAAATGAACAGCGAAACAATGGCTGTTCAAGGAAATAGTTAAGGCTGGATAACAGCAACAGCCCAGGATTATTTGTTTGACCGGCATTTTGTTTTAGTTATAGTCAACTTAACATTCCTCACCACCAAGTTCTTGGACTAAGGTCCCAGGAAGAAATTGATAAGAGAGAAGCAGCAGAAACCTCTTCTTCAGGAATATAATTTAGCTGCCACGATTCCTTTGTGTGTAAGAGTGAGCACGTGGATTAGTGACCACACTGCCATGGACTTCAATAATAGGGATTGTGTGAGGGAGGGAGGTGCTGTCATTGAGCGCCTGGCCTCTGACCCCAGACTGACTGGCTTGAATCCCCTTCTGCCACTTAGAAGCTGTGAAACCTTGGGTAAGCTGTCTAATGGTTCTGTGCCCCTATCCCCTCTTCTATAAGCTGTGGCTAGTAATTTACTTCCCCCGAGGGTTTTTGTACAGATTGATACATTAAAATTTTATTTATTAAAATTATATTTATTAAAATATATAAATCTTAATATATTAAAATTGCTTTATTTATTAAATATTAAATTACTTTAATATATTAAAATCGCTTTAGAAATACCTGTTGTATGGTAAGAACTATGTATGTGTTTGATGTTATCATTCAAAATTACCCTTATCTTTGTGGAAAATAGTGGAAGGAGATTTGATACATGATACGGAGAAGGAAAAAGTGTGAGGAAATCCACAGATGTGCTTCCTTTCAGAAGGAGAGAGGAAAGACATTTTAGAAAGACATAAAAAATAGAGCATTGGATGTAACACTGAAGAAGGGGAAGATGTGTCAGGTGTAGGTGGTAGATATAGAATAAATTAAATCAGAGATTTTAGGGGCGACTTTGGGAGGAACAGGCAGGACAAGAACGCAGACTACTTTCATTCTGAAGCTTAGGAGTGCGAGGTGGGTTTGCATCATGGATGGAGGTCAGCCAACTGAGGCTGACGGAGCCTGCTGGAGGCAGGGCCCGGCTGTTCTAGCCCAGCTCCTACAAGGCATGGTGGGAGGTGATGCTGGTGCAGGGTGAGGGTAGTGGCTCCTCGTGCTAATAATCATATAATGAGAGATCCCAGATATAAAATAAGTAAATGGCTACTAGGAATAGCCCCACACAAGGTAGAACAATCGGAGCTGGAGTTTGGGGGAGGGGGAGAAGCAGACTGCGCAAGTCCGCGCAAGCGGAATGGGCAGTGTTGTTCCTATGGGAGATTGTACTGAGCCCACCTGCGTGCTCGAAAACCCCGCTGGCGGTGCAGCCTGATTCTGTGTGAACCTGTGCCGCCTCGTGGCTTCATTTCTTTTCCCCGATGGACTCTGTGCCGTGGAAAACGCACCAGAGCAAGAAAACCTGGAGCTTGTTCCCCTGCTGCTGAGGCTGTTGTGAGTCTATCTGGACTACGAGCAATTGGGACAGCTGCCTTAGATTTTATGTTACGTGTGTGTGCAATGTGTGTTAATCAGCTAAATACTTACTAAATACTTGTAAGAACAAATGGATTGTACACAGACACACACACACACACCCATCCATACTTCCAATCTATGTAACTTTTTAAAAAAAAAGTTTGATGAATGGATAAAGAAGACGTGGTATGTGTTTGTGTTGTATATAATATATATTATATGTGTGTGTGTGTGTGTATATATTAATGTGAAGATGTTCATTTTTTAGCCTACTTCTGTATTTGCCTATGTCTATACATAAATATAACATGTGACTATGTATGTCTATGTATACAGTATATGGTCTCAAAAGTATATTAGTAGACACAATGTACACTCCTGATCTCCAATGGGACAAATAAAAAATAAAGACTAGTGGAAAAGAGCTCCCTGCGAAGTACTCTTTCCAGATAGTCTAAGTTTATTTATTTATTTTGAGAGAGAAATAGAGAGAATGCAAGCAGGGTCAGGGCAGAGAGAGAGGGGAGAGAGAGAATCCCAAGCAGGCTCCACACTGTCAGCACAGAGCCCGATGAAGAGCTTGAATTCATGAACCGTGAGATCATGACCTGGGCCGAAATCAAGAGTCAGACACTTAACTGAATGAGTAACCCAGGCACCCCTCTTTCCAGATAGTCTTGTTTACATGATGATGGATTAAATGGCATCTTTGATTTATATGTTTTTGGCTTTCCTAAATGTTAAAAGTAACAGTAAAAATAGCATAAGAGAAGGAGAAAGACCACCTGCAATCTCCTTCTAGAGATGTTCACTTTAGTGTTTTATAACACTAAAACACTAAAGGTTAGTGTATAGATTAACCTTCTACCAATTCTTGTACACACATGTGCAAAAATACAAGCATACACACACTTTCTAGAGTTTTATAAAATTGCACTCACCCAAAGCATGCTTTGTAAAAATTTTATTTGAGAGAGAGACAGAGAGAGAGACAGAGAGAGAGAGTGCGAGCGGGAAAAGGGGCAAAGGGAGAGAGAGAATCTTAAGCAGGCTCCACGCTGAGTGTGGGCTCGATCCCACAGCCTTGAGATCATCACCTGAGCTGAAATCAAGAATCAGACACTCAACTGATTGAGCCACCCAGGCATCCCAAGGCATGTTTTTTAATATTGTTTTATCACTTATTAATATATGACAAACATCCTTTCATGCCAAAAAATAGGAAAGTTCATTACAATTATTAATAGGCGTACAATATTATTACTTTCATCCAGATCTATACCTTTCTGTTGTGAGCACATAATGACAGCAGTCATTCCTGATATCCGTTAAGTGCTAACTATATGCCAGTTACTATGCAAAGTGTTTTATATCCATGACCCCATCAAATGTTTATAGCAGTGCATGAGGAGGGAGAAATGATGTGTATCTAGGGAGAATCTACTAGAGTGCTGGTTAAACTTTGTGTAAACATTAGGAATCCCAGGCTCATGGGTTAAGCTCAGGGTTACAGACACCTCCCATGTAGCCTTTTTAAAACTGATGTACTTATTTTCTATTAAGTCTTAAATTTTCATTCCAGTATAGTTAACATACAGTGTTATATCAGTTTCAAGTGTACAATTTAGTGATTCAATAATTCTGTGCCCTGTTCAGTGTTCATCATAATAAGTGTACTCTTAATCTTCATCACCTACTTAACCCAACCCCTATCCACCTCCCCTCTAGTAACTATCAGCTTGTTCTCTATAGTTAAGAGTCTGTTCTTTGGTTTCTCTCTCTCTCTCTCTCTCTTTCTTCCTTTGTTGGTCTGTTTTGTTTCTTAATTCTACATATGAGTGAAATCATATGGTACTTGTCTTTCTCTGAAATGACTTAACATTATACTAACTTCATTCATATTGTTGCAAGTGGCAAGATTTCATTCTTTTTTATAGCTGAGTCATATATATATATATGTATATATATATGAGATATATATAGGAGATATCTCATATATATATGAAATATCTATAGATATATAGAGATATATATCTCACACATACACACACATCACATCTTCTTTATCCATTCAACAATTAATGGACACTTGGGCTGCTTCCATAATTTGTCTATTGCAAACAATGCTGTAATAAACATAGGGGTGCATATATCCCTTTGAATTAGTATTTTTGTATTTGGGGGTTAAATACCTAGTAGTATGATTACTCCATCTTAGAGTAATTCGATTTTTCACCTTTTTAAGAATCTTCATGCTGTTTTCCACAGTGGCTACACCAGTTTGCATTCCCACCAACAGTGCATGAGAGTTCTTCGTCAACACTTGATGTTTCTTCTGTTTTTTCTTTTAGCTGTTCTGACAGGCATGAAGTGGTATCTCTTTATAGCTTTAATTTGTAATTCCCTGATGATTGGATATGTTGAACATCTTTTTATGTGTCTGTTGGCCCTCTGTAGGTCTTCTTTGGAGAAATGTCTGTTCATGTCTTCTGCCCTTTTAACTGGGTTATTTATTTTTCAGGTGTTGAGTTGTGTAAATTCTTTATATATTTTGGATACTAACCCTTTATCAGATATGTCATTTGCAAATATCTTTTCCCATTCACTAGGTTGCCTTTTAGTTTTATTATTTCCGTCACTGTGCAGAAACTTTTTATTTTAATATACTCCAAATAGTTTATTTTCCCTTTTATTTCCCTTGTCTCAGGAGACATCAAGAAAAATGTTGCTACAACCAATGTCAAAGGAATTACTGCCTGTCCTCTCTTTAGGATTTTAATGGTTTCAGGTCTCACATTAGGTCTTTCCACCCATTTTCAGTTTATTTTTGTATATGGTGAAAGAAAGTGGTCCAATTTCTTTCTTTTGCATGTGGCTGTTTAGTTTTCCCACCACCATTTGTTGAAGAGAATGTCTTTTCCCTGTGGTATATTCTTTTCTCTTTTGTCAAAGATTAACTGACCATGTAATCGTGGGTTTGTTTCTGGGTTTTTTATTCTGTTCCATTGATCTGCGTGTCTGTTTTTGTGCCAGTACCATACTATTTTGATTACTAGAGCATTGTAATATAGCTTGAAATCTGGAATTTTTAAAGCTCCAGTTTTGTTTTTCATTGTCAAGATTGCTTTGGCTGAATATTCAGGGTCTTTTATGGTCCCATACACATTTTAGGATAGTTTGGTCTAGGTTTGTGAAAAATGCTATTGGTATTTTGAAAAGGATTACATTAAATGTGTAGATTCCTTTGGGTGGTATAGACATTTAAAAGCATTTGTTCTTCTAATCCATGAGCATGGAATGTCTTTCCATTTCTTTGTATCATCTTCAATTTCTTTCATCAGTGCTTTATGGTTTTTACACTACAGGTCTTTTATATCTTTGGTTAGGCTTATTCCTAGGTATCTTATATTTTTTGGTGCAATTGTAAATGGGATTGTTTTCTTAATTTCTCTTTCTGCTGCTTTATCATTGGTATATAGAAATGCAACAGATTTCTGTATTTTGATTTTGTATCCTGCGACTTTACTGAATTTGTTTACCAGTCCTAGCAGCTTTTTGTGAAGTTTTTAGGGTTTTCTAAATATATAGTATCATGCCATCTGCAAATAGTGAATATTTTGCATCTACCTTACTGATTTGGATGCTTTTATTTCTTTTTGTTAACATTCTTTTGGATGCTTTTATTTCTGATTGCTGTAGCTAGGACTTCCAATAGTATGTTGAATAAAAGTGATGAGGGGACATCCTTGTCTTATTCCTGACCTTAGGGGGAAAGCTCTCAGTTTTTCTCCAGTGAGTATGATGTTTGATGTGGGTTTTTCTTATATTGCCTTTATTATATTGAGCTATCTTCCCTCTAGACCTACCTTGTTGTGGGTTTTTATCATGAATGGATATTATATTTTGTCAAAAACTTTTTTCTGTATCTATTAAAATGATCTTATGGTTTTTATCCTTTCTCTTATTGATGTGATGTATCACGTTGACTGATTTGCAAATATTGAATCATCCTTGCCTCTGGGGAATAAATCCCATGTGATCATGGAGAATCATGTTTTTAACATATTGTTGGATTCAGTTTGCTAGTATTTTGTTGAGGATTTTTGCATCTATGTTCATCAGGGATATTGGCCTGTAGTTCTCTTTTTTAGTGGTGTCTTTATCTGGTTTTGGTATCATGGTAATACTGGTCTCCTAGAATGAATTTGGAAGTTTTCCTTCCTCTTCTATTTTTTGGGACAGATTAAGAAGAATAGGTAATAAGTCTTCTTTAAATGTTTGATAGAATTTGCTTGTGAAGCTATCTAGTCCTGAACTTCTGTTTGTTGGGAGCTTTTTGATTACTGATTCAGATTCATTGCTGGTAATTGGTCCATTCAAATTTTCTTTAGATCTATGCCTTTTTAAATTAAAATCAATGTTACCTTTTGATTAAAAATGCTTGTTTCCTTAAACATACAAGGAGTACATTAACACACAAGTATTGTAAAAATTACAAATGAAAGCCCTCCTTTTTCTCCCCTAATACCAATTATCCCTCTTCTTCGTCCCTCCATAGTCTCTCTCTCCTCAGTGAAAACTGTTGCTCACACTTGGGAGTGAATCCTCCCATTCCTTTTTCTGAACATTTGCATGTGTGTGTGTATGTGCATGTACAGTTGGAGGTTGTTATTACATTTACCTTCAACAAATCAGTCACTGAATTTAAATATATCCTCTATGATTTAGAAATATTTAGTATTTAGAGAAAATATTTATACAGCTTTAGTGGAAGAGTAAAATAAATCATAGATAGTTCATAGTTTATTTATCTTGAATTATGCACAGGATTAGGTTAAATCTAGAAAATCAGTCCCCTCAGATCCTTTTTGGTAGTGAATGGACATGGGTGAATGTAGCATAAATTATAAGCAAAACATATTCAGGAAATCACTTAGGAATCAATGTAGAATATAGCTCATTTAACCTCATGAACTATTTCATAAGTGTCTCTGTTATACATCGACATTTATATCCTGAATAATGTCTTTCTAATCCAAGCCATATAATTAGATATGTATCAATCAATAAAGTATCTATTACATTTTTATGTTTTTCCTAATAACTATATCCTAGTGAATGGATTCTGAGTTCTTTAATACAATAGAATCAAGCTAAAAATAACATTTTGATCCCATAGAAATACACTATTTCTAAGAAAAGGCATGGGTTATATAGATAAGATAAACAAGGATCCACTTGATATCATTTTTAACACTCCTCTCATAGTTTTAAAAGCACTGGTTTAGATTTTCCAGCCTGTGGTACAGATCTAAATTAGCAAAATTGTCAAGTACACCTTAAAATTTGCTTATTACACTTGTGAACATTTTCAAGTGATAACAGAAAGAAATGTCTATACCTCTAAAGCTACACTAGCATGATCTAGGTACTGATCCCTTCCTTCTCAGAAGATTCATTTAAAATATAATCTCATGCAATGGGGTTGTGAAACAGAATCTTTTGGAATGTAATAAAATACAATCTTATATAGTGGGACTTTTCCTACTGCCTTGGAAATGGTGACCAGGGCCCAAAGCTCAGAACAGGAAAAATCAGGGAGCCCACATCCAAACACTTGGAGCTAGGTTCCCATCCAGGACTACTAAGAGATCAGCCACTACTGTCACTAGCCATCATCTAATGGCTGTGATCCTCAGCCTTGATGAGTCTCGATGAATCTCAATAAGCAGACTGGAAGTGGGTGGGGAATGAAACAATCACTGGAGTCAGAAGCCCTAGGCCTTTGGGCGTTTGGTGCTGTGTAATTTAGCCATGCTAGATCTATGTTTTCCAGAATTCCCTTCTCAGTATGGCCTGGGCTAGGATAGGTCACAAGAGAAATTCACAGGAGAATTGCAAAGCAGAAGTGAGGTGGCAGCCATCTCTTAGAAGCTCAGACACTGTTGTGGCTCAAGCATATTGTGGGGGAACCCGCTAGTTTCTTTTACAAGCATTTTACAGCCCACAGCTCTTCTACTTCTCATCACATTTCGTCCTTCATCTCAACTCCAGGGTCGGATGTGTGTTTAGCTCCATGGCAAATGGAGCCAGCTTCTACAAGACTCTGCATCTTTGAAGCGGGAGACAATGAGAGACTGACACAGGTTCCAACTCGCCCTTACTCTCCCCCATCCACTTTACATCCATCTTTCCTTTTTGACTGCCTGAGCTGCTAATGTTAGGCTCAAGCACCAGATGCAGAAGGTACAGCTGAATAAAACCATATAAACATTAAGAGGGGGCGCTCAAGAGAATGACTTAGAAATTCAGGGTTCCTAATGAAGGGGATACCAGCGTCTCCCCACATCAACTGCATGTTCTTTTGAGCTAGACACCCAAAGATCTTCCTTGGCCCTGCCAGTGGGGTAAAGCAAAGGGTGGAGAAAGAATAAGTTGGAGAACTCAGTGCATCCTCTGGAGTTTACATGGGGTCCAGAGTCTGTTCCTTCCCTAGAGGTCCCCAATGATAGCAGGCTGGCCCACAACAGTTTCATCTACGTGGAAGAATATGGGGGAAAACTCCCACCCATCTTACCTTTGAAGGGTATGAGGGCACATCCCCAGGATTCCAGTGCAAAACGCAAAAGCCATGGAGCTACCCAAGTGTCAACCTTCACTTGGAAGTTTGGAGTGTAGGAGTAGAGAGGGGGGTAGAGGCAAGGAACTGTGTCTACAAAGACAGACACAACTACCCATCAGCAAAAGAGGGGTGGAGTAAAGGTGACCATCACCTCCTAAAACCATGTGTAAACTCTCCATGTCCAGAAGCCACCAGTGGCAGACAAAACTAGACCAAGCCAGAGTGAGACTAAAGCTGCCTCCATTATAGACAGGCAGCCAGAGACTTCTACCCTCTTCCATCTTCCCCTTCCCAGAAAATCCAGAGACCCAGAAGTAGATGGGGCTGGGGGAAAGTGTCTCAAAGTCTGACCTAGGAGTGGGAAGGGAAAGAAGAATTTAAAAAGAAGACTCCTTCTGCAAATCTCTTGAAATTCAGATCCAGACTGTGCTACAGAGAAAAGGAGAGGAAATTTCTAATAGTTTGGGATGAGAATTCCAAACAGGGCTAAACTAATTCTTTTGTAAAGAACTAAGTTTTTCAAGAAGTAATGGAATATGTCCAAAGGGACCTTGGGCATAACAGTGGAGAACAGTGATTAGTGAAAAATAAAATGTTTCAAGTTAGAATTTTCATTGCATTCAAACTTTTCAACAAAGACACATAAATGAATTTATATACACATATATGGATTTATATACAAATATATTCACATATGTATATACCCCTCATTTATAGGAAGATAATTGAGTTGGAAAGATTGAGAACCTAGATTAGGTTTAGCAGATATGTGACTGATATGCCACCCACCTCACCCACCTAATCCCTTGCCCAAGGCAGACATTACTAATTGATCACTGCCCTCTTTCATCCTGAACTAGGACTCAGGTGCAGAATCCTTTTCAACCCAATGTTGCAGACAGCCACTTCCAAGAGACTAGAGTTGGCATACAAGATGAAACCTGTTTATCACCTCTGTTCAAGATTCTAGAACAGAGATAATGAGCAGGGAGTCTGGTTTTAAGCAGTCATAAAAACTATGCCTTTTATTTGCTCAGAGACTATTTGTGGGCTTAATTTTAGTAAGCTTTATCAGCTGTCATCTGATTTATCAGTCCACAGCTGGAAAGAGTGAACTAATTATGAGCTGAGATTTGGGGGCAACTGGGTGGCTCAGTTGGTTGAGCGTCCAACTTCAGCTCAGGTCATGATCTCCTGGTTTGTGAGTTCGAGCCCTGCATCGGGCTCTGTGCTGACAGCTCAGAGCCTGGACCCTGCTTTGGATTCTGTGTCTCCCTCTCTCTCTGCTCCTCCCCCACTCGTGCTCTCTCTCTTTCTCAAAAGTAAATAAACATTAAAAAATTATGTAAAAAAAGAGTTGAGATTTTGCTGGAGTAAATGGCACTAAACAGTGGGAAGCCAGAATACTGACAAAAAAGAAGATGACATAATAAAAATAATTTCCATTTACTAAGCATTTTTAATTTTGTTCATATGGTCTCTTTTATCGTCAAACAATGCTCTAAGTATTACAATTTATTCCCATTTTATAGATGAGAAGATCTTAGGCTCACAGAACTTCAGTGACTTATACATGAACACACAATTGGGAGTCAATCCCAGTCTTCAAAACTCCAAAGCACATGCTTACGACACTCCCTGCCTTCAAATTACAGGCATAAGGTTTCCAAGAGCATAGTAGCCTGGTGTCATGTAATGTAGAGAAGCAGAGAGTCCCCTAGATTTCAATGACACCCAAGACCATGTATTTTAGAAGAGGATAATACATAATGTTTCTGATGACTACACTGACTCATTAAGATGTTAAATTAATATGCTCTGTAAATAAAGGTAAGTAATGTGGAATCTATTTTAATTTTTTTAATTAAAACGCTTTAAAATGGGCCATATATATATATATGTGTATACATATAATATACACACACTATACACTATACCGTATACTGTATATATGTATATATGGTATATTACTAAGCCAGATAAACTGGGTGACTATGTTAATGTGTGTATAAGCACATATATATATCAAAATATATGTCAAAATTTCCTAAGAGAAGCTATTGAAATGCTAGTTACCAGTATTACCAGCTGACCCTATGCCTCCCACCCTCACCTTCAGGTCATATTTGTATGATAAACAACTTTGAGTTTTGGGAGGTTGTTTTGTTTTTTGTTTGTTTTGTGTGGGCTTTTTTTTTTTTTTTTTTTTTTTTGGTTTGGTTTGTTTCAGAAACAGGGAACTAGATCCTGGAATTCCTGGTCACTTTTGAAATTTTTAAAAGTTTTATTAATTGAGAGAGAGAGAGAGATCACATGCACATGAGCAGGGAAAGGGACAGAGAGAGAGAGGAGAGAGAGAATCCCAAGCAGGCTCCATCTGTCAGCAGAGGAGTTTGAGCTTTAAGATCATGACTTAAGCTAAAATCAAGAGTCCGAGGCTTCACTGACTGAGCCACCGAGGTGCCCCTCCTGATTATTTTGACTGTTCCTGTTTTTCCCATCTCTACTCCATCTTTAACACCTGGTTAAACCACTGGTTTCATAGACTAGTTTCACATTCTGCAAACAGTGTAAAATTATCTTCCTCCACTCCCACCCAAAAGAACTTTTTTCTGGGGAACCTTCTTTTGATATACTAAAAGAAAAAAAAATTCTGGGACACCTGGGTGTCTCAGTCTATTAAGAGTCTGACTCTTGACTTTGGCTCAGGTCATGATCCCAGGGTCATGGGATTGAGGCTCTATGAAGGGTCATGGGATTGTCAGGCTCTATGAAGAGTATGGAGCCTGCTTAGGATTCTCTCTCTCTCTCTCTCTCTCTCTCTCTCTCTCTCTCTCTGCCCCTCTTCCCTGCTCACGCATTCTCTCTCCCTCTCTCTCTCTCTAAACAAAACAAAACAAAAACATAAAAACAAAAGTCTCCCTTCCTAATCCATTAGGACCTTTCTCTTTGGTGAGGCAACATATTAGAGTACTTAAAAAAAAGAGATTTTAGAATCTCAGTGACCTGAATTCAAGTCCTTGCTCAACAACTTAGTAATTCTGTGACCTTGAGCAAGATGCTTGACTTTATTATGTCTTCATGAGTAAAATGGGTACAATATCAGTGTCTACACCTTGGGCTACTCTCAAGATTAAATGAGTTAATATATGTAAAGCCTTTCACATAGTATTAGGCATAGAGCAAGCCCAAAACATGTTTCTTTAACATTAAAGAATTAATATTTTTAGGATTGCCAGGCGATTGAACATCTTTCTCCCAGTTATTACCAAGGGATAATTTTGTAGGCCCAAAAATTTGTACAAAAGAGAAAGAGGAAGGGGATTTCTGATTTGCCTGATCAATTGTGGATGAAGGGAATGGTAACCATTTATCTTTGAGGTGATTATCAGATGCGTTCAGATTAAAATTAAAGAGACTTCTCCAGGTACTCTCTGCTCTGTGAATGTTATTGTCATGTTTTAATGCTCAGCTTTGGATATAGCACAACTACTTCCATGACAACCAGTAACAAGAGGTATAGTTTGGGAGATCATTTCATTATGATAACTAACAGACTAGAGGACTAGAGAGAAAATCCCTTATTTAATATCAGATCCTTCAAGGAAAGAAAAACACGTGTTTTTTTTTTCAAAAATGAGATTGTTTTCGAGTATGCCTCATTCAGAAATCTTCTCTTTACATCAAGTCAGGTTCAATTATGTAATCCCAAAGGAAGAAAAGAAAACTCATCGTCTTCCCTGCACATTGTTCGGCCTGCTTAATAAAAGCAGTGGCCTGCTTTGTTTTGTTATAATCCCTCATTCTTTGGGATTTAATGAGACAAGATACTGTATTTTGAAATGAACACATATACAAAGGCAAGTCGATTTCCTTTGGGGATAAATCTCTTATAAAACTCCGGCTCAACAAATTTAAATATAATAATGGCTTTGACTAAATCTGTATACTGTGAAATCCACTAATGGAGACCACCCCATAGTTCAATAAAACAAAACAAACGAAACAAGAGAGTCTTTTAGGCAGGTGGTCTCCCAACACAAATTCATGATAGCTTATGTTCAGTTATTAACTAGAAGGATTCAGGGTAAGATAGAGCTAGAGCTGTTTTCAAAGCATGTCACTTCTCTTTCCTCCCTCTGCCCACTGCAGAGCGTGAAGTGCTCAGTGATGCTTCCAGTTTCCCTGGAAAAGGCCAACCCACACAGTGGCCACAGGCCTAGCTGAGCATGGGTCGGCAAAAGTATCCACCTCTTTAAAGCTAATTGATGGGAATCCTCCAAATATTGGGGACCAAAGATTTGGGAAGCAAAGGCAATTATGCAAATGAAGATTGCCAATACACAGCCCATGCTTTCTCAGCATCCACTGGCTGCTTGGTAGAGACCTGGTTATAAGGGACCTGTATCTGTATCCATTTTATACACATCAGCATTAGATTATATGAAAGAATGTCAAGGCTGACAAAAATCTCTCTCAAAGAAAAGAAAATCGCCCTAGAATCCTAGCTCTCTAGCCCAACTACTACTTGCATATATGTAGGTTTTCTTTCCAGATTTTAAAATATACAGACATAAACAAATACACAGTGGCAATCACTGGAGATACAGTTTTTTTATCATGCTCATTTTCATTAACTATCTCATATTAACACGGTTTTCATAATCATCATTTAAATGGTGGCTCCATGGATTAGCAAACAACTTCTCATTAGCCAAGTCTGGCCCACTGCTTGTTCTTACAAATAAAGTTTTATTGAAATTTGGCCATGGTTATTCATTTTCCCATTGCCCGTGGCTATTACAGTGGAAGAATTGATACAGGTTACAGAAACCCTATGGCCTGCAAATCCTAAAATATTTACTCTTCCCTTCACATAAACAGTTTACCACCACCTGGCATACTTTCCACTGAGCTCCATAATTTATTTAACCATTTCTCTGTTTCTGAACATTTAGCTTGCTTTTTCTTTTTGCTACCACCTCACTAAATATCAGGATTCGTATATTTTTTCCCTTTAAATAAAATATTTCCTTAGCTTAAATTCCTTAAAGTAGGATTATTGCATCAAAAGGTATGAATATTTTGATGGCTCGTAGTTTCTAGATGAAATTTTATGAAACAAAGCTGTTTGTCATATAAGGATGCATTTCTCTGATAATAGGTTTGCCAACCATATGGACACAGAGAACAGGTGTGGATTTGGGCTGACCTGTGGATATAAGACTAATTGCTTGAGTAGAGTCTTGGGAGCATCATTCTTGTTACAGGCACAGTTGTCTAATGTGAGTGTGTGTTACGTGTTCAATTGTTTAGCTAATTGCTACATTTAGCCAATTCATACATTTCCAGTCAAATCCTCTCACACAGATTTGCTACACAAAATCCTCTTACCACAATACTCACTTTGACAAACATAAAATGAACATCAAAGAGGCGGGCAGGACTAGCTTCAGAATTTGTAGGGCCCAGTGCAAAACTAATGTGGCAGGCCCCTTTTTCAGAGGTTTTTAAGAATTTCAAGATGGTGACAGCAGAGCACTGAAACAAGCACAGTGTCCTTCTAAATACAGGGCCCTGTGTGAATACATGCCCATAAAGCCAGCCCTCCAGGTGGGTAGAGGGTGTATGCAGAGGTCACAGCTAATAAGGACCCTGCTAAATAGAAGACAGTAACCCCAGTGGCCAAGTTCTCCTGGAACCATCAGACATGGGTAGTGGCAGGGATGGCAGAAAAATCTAGAAAAAGTATTTGGCTGCTCTGCATCTGGAAGAGGAAGGGTCAGGAACTTCTACGGTCTCCTTGGTGGCAGTCACTCTGAAGGAACCAACCTGGAGTCCCTATCACTTGTCTGTTCTTCTGTGGTTAAGAACATGAGCTTTTGAGTTTGCTTGGATTCAAGTTCTAACTGACTTCCTGTGAGAGCCTGGAGAAGTTACCTTCAGTGTCCTCATCTGCAAAATAGGTTTAATAAGAGGGCCTGCCTTGTAGGGTTTGCCCGGTAAATGGTAAGTGCAGTGAAGGTCCTTCTGTTTTTATAGCCTGATCATGCCCCTGGGTTATTTGTGGATTTTCCTGGTGCTATACTATTATCTTTTCAAGGGGATATCACACTGATTATTTTTACTAGGGGAAAAAAAGTTTAGTAGATTGCAGTAAGTCTTTTAACATAGAAGCAATGTGTGTTGCACAGAGATACCTCCCAACTGCTGGAGGCGTCGTGCTGGCTTGTCAGCCTATGTAGACACGGTGTCGGGGTGAGGCACAGAATGAGAGTGTTATTGGTATTACTATTAGTCCTCTGGTGTTGAAGTAATGTGGCGAAAAGCAGAATGCCTGTCTCTGCACTGGAGAGCATGGTACCAAAATGATACTTCTAGATTGTGTCAGCACTTACCCAAGTATGTTCTACTCAACTAGGGCTGAGGGCTGCCTCTAGGTGTTGGAAAGCAAAAGAATTCAGTGAACAAATACATTCTGTAAATGCTGGGTTCAACTTGTATAAACAATATTCCCACCTTCAACTCGCTAGTATGTGAAGAGGCTGTATTGTATACTTCCCACAAAGTACTTTTTCTGGGAATATACCAAGGACCAAGGATGTTTCCAAGAAACCCCTTTCAGGAGATACTGCTCAAGTAAATACTTTAGTTCTGGATCAAAGTATGTGTTGCTTTGTAAAATGTCATTTCTTTGGACAGGTGACTTTTAACTGGGGACCTCGTGAACAGGACACATAACTATTTGATGACCAGATCCACGTAACAACAGTCTTAAAGGCTTAGTAGGAAAATATCTAGCAATCCCTTTCATGATGACGCAGGTAGGTCTCAAAGATGGCAGGTGACATGGAGGGGAACTGACTATCCACCAAACCTCACCATTCCCACCCGAGGGTGGATTGAAGTACCTCTATTCAGTGAGTCTACTTCTGATTGCCATGTGATTTACTGAAAAGAAGACAGGGTCGTGCCATCTTGGGCACAGTTATGCTTCTTCTCAGCAGAGCAGGTTGGGGGATAAGGACTTAAGCAGTGCAGGAAAATTAATTGGCTGCATTGGCGCCTTCCCCTTCCTGCCACAAACTCAGCGAGTGTTCCTGTCTTCCCACGTAGGGCTGGGCTCAGGCTGCAGCTGCGGCCTGACACAGGTCCACCAAGTGCAGCGGACAGGACTCAGTGAGGATCCGCAGGTGCTGACCACACATGAATATGCAGCTTCTCAGGAAGGTGAGTGCACATTCCCTGCTCACCCTCACCCCCATTCATTGCATGGATCTATGATGATTCGGCGTCTTGTTTATCAGTGACTGATACCCTGGGCTTCGGCTTGTTGCTTTGTGACCTACGAGATGCAACTACCACCCTCCATTGGGTTATTTATTTTCAAAGTGAGAGTGTGGCCATCAGACCAATGGATACCAATTATCTTGGCTTGGATACCAAGATAATATTCATCTGTTAGGGTCAGGTGATCCTTCTGAACTTGTAAGACAATAATTCCAACTGATGCTCTCTGCCTCCCTCCC
Source organism: Acinonyx jubatus (assembly GCF_027475565.1). Classification (NCBI taxonomy): domain Eukaryota; kingdom Metazoa; phylum Chordata; class Mammalia; order Carnivora; family Felidae; genus Acinonyx; species Acinonyx jubatus. Next base: position 49,131,100 of record NC_069391.1, read on the forward strand.
CCACACCTTCTTACACATAACTCTCCTGTCAACAGTGATTCTGTTTTTCTCATGAAACATATCTCCGTGTATGAAGGAGGAGTCTCACATTTTGTATTAATTCTCTCTTTCTGGCACGTATATTTTCTTTTTGCTTAAGCCAAATCCAAGCTTCATCTTTTAGCTCAATCAGAGCCTGAAACTTGTAAAACACTAACATTGAAAAAACTCAAATGCAAAAAGGTGGCAGAAACAGAAGATGTGGGAGAAGGGATCCATAGGTCTCAGAGCCGGTTCACGAACTTCTTCAAGCTCCTGTGGCAGTTTTTATGGGTTTGTGTATGTGTGCTTTTTGCCTTCTGAGATTTCTTTATTGCTCTCCAATAAGATTGGATGAACTCTTTGAGGATGGAGATCCTGCATGTTGTATAGTGAGACCCAGCACCCAAAGTCTTCTCTCCGGCCTAGGATAGGCTCCGTCCCTAATGCAATTGTAGGGCAGTCTGGATCCAACCTGCCCAGGCCCAAGCCTGTCTCTGGTATTTACTAGCTCCATCCTAGCTATATAGACAAGCAAGTCAGTTAAGCCTCAGTTTCCTTGTCTATAGAATGGGAAGCTGTTGTGAGCAAAATCCACATGCTGTGCTTAGCACAGCTCTTGGCATATAGTAGCGATTCATAAATATTGGCTATTGTTAATATAGGGTGGAATAATAACATTCAACAAGTGTCAACCACTTTCGCGCATGCTAGTTTACAAAAATCTTTTTAAGTAGTACTTATCACCATTTTGTAGCTAGAAAAAGAGCAAGTCAGAGAAATGCAGTTTTCTTGTCCCAGGTCACACAGTGATTTGCAAAACTGTGCTTCCAGCCCCCCAAAACTACAGTCTCTGAACCTCTCCATACTGTCTTTAGCACTCAGGCCATGAGGATCCTGGACTGGGGCAGCCACCTGCCAAAACCACCACCGGTGAGCCAAAGAAGGCGCAAGACCACGGGCCCCTTCTGAATATTATATTCCCAGCTGTGGGTGTTGATGGCACTTTCCCTCCTGGTCTCACTGATGAACACCCTCTGTGACTCTGGCTCAGGAAACTTTGGGACAGTGGATAGGAGGTCAACTCTGTAATTCCATAACTGCTTGCTCACTGACTGCTTAGGGAGAAGCCACGACAGCAGCTGGGATCTTTTCCATGATGAGTAATTGCCCCGTCATACAAATCTATTTAGACCACATCCTTCTGGTGCAAACCACCAGTTGATTTAAGATGCAAACCTTTTGTAGCTCATTGCCAGAAGGATAAAATATAGAGTTTACCCAGACTTTTCTTTGCTGAAGTATTTATTGTAAATCATTAGTTACTGTGAGTTGCTACCCATATATCAAGCAATTCCTACCCAGCTCTGGGTGCTGAATGAATTCTCTGTGCTTCTCTAGAAAATGTACCATTTGTCCAAGAGCATAATTACTGTATACTTTTTAAAAATCTTAAGCTCATATATTCATATGGAGAAACTCAGGCCCAAGGACACCCAATTAGCTGGAAACAGCCAATGTGGTTTTTAATGCAGGAACCACAAGTCTTGGGGGATGTTTAGGAACATGGATAATAAATGCCTCACCTACAACTCAGGCCTGCAGCCAGTGAGGGGAGGGGAAGATGCTAACTTTCAGAGAGCGTCTCCCTTGTGCTACAAGCCTTGTGCTAAACACTCTCTATACGCCCCTTTTAATTCTCCCAGCAGTTCCGATGGGTAGATATCATCATCTTCATTTTATAGAGGAGTAAATTGAGGATCGCACCACCATCTCATGCCATGAAGCAGTGGAGCCGCAATCCATACCCAAAAGAATTAACTTTCCCAAGTCTCTCCACTGGATCAGAGATTCCAGCTAGCTGATCCCTGGCTTCTGCTGGTCTGAGGCTTCTGTGGGAGGCTCTATAACAAATAGGAGGGCTGAGGTTCGCCATCAGTGGGGCTGAACATCAAGGAGCAAAGCTTCTATGTATAGCAAGCATTTTCATCTCGCCACCAACAAAGATCAAGCACACAGAATCCGAATCCCCCCAGGGGTGGGAGAAGGAGTGAGGTCCTATTTTTGTCCCTGACCATTCTATCCAGAGCCTGCAGCAATATGGGCAGACAATTAGTATGAACAGATCTGAGCAAAACACCAGATCTGATTGATGCTGAAAGCACACCCATGTGGGAGCACACAAAGGGCTGGTGGAGGAGAGGGGTGATCATATGTAGCAGGGCCTGCTTAAAAATTCTAATCCTCATAAGCTTCTGAGGAAGCTGCTCTTTTCACTGGGCAGGTTTTTAATATTTATTGCTAAGGGCCATTTTAATCCTAATGAAAATAGCGTGTCCTCAGGAAAAGAAGTGTGGTAGCTAAAAAGAACAAGTGTGGCCCTGGCATTTAGTGTCCGAAGGCCCACCGAGGGTAGAGGTGACCCAGAAGTGCATCACTGAAAAGCTTCAGGAAGTGCCACTGACAGGAAGGAGTGGAGCTCAGAAAGGGGTACGTGTGGACCAGTCCTGGCTGAGTTACCCCCACATGGAAGAGCCAAGCTTCCTGGCAGAAAAGCAGTCAATATAGCTCCCGGGTGAAGAGAGACAGACTCAGAATGCATCTGCCAGGGTCTGAATCCCAGCTCTGCCATCTCTAAACCCCAATCTCTTTGTGGATAAAATGAAGATAATGATGATTACAGACCCTGTTGATTTGTTATGGAGATCCATTGAGACAATGAATATAAATCACTCAGCATAGACTCTGGCACAGAGTAAGTGCTAAATAAATGACAGATACATTATTATTACTATAATTTTTATTATTGCTATGGCTTATCCCCAGTGTGATTGGTTTTGCCCAGAAAGCGAGGAAGCCAGATATGAACTAACAGCTAGCAATGAGGACAGCGTGTTGGAAGGAGTCAGGGAAAATTAATGATGCGTCCTCTATTGACAAAATTAGGTTTGAAATCTGGCTTAAGTTGGGAAGAAAAATAAGAGCTTCACCTCTGCAGTGAGGGACAGTGGCAAATTAACTGTTTGTTCAAGCAGTGTTGCCATTGGCAGGTAAAACGTATTGCTTGAATCCAAGCATGTCCTCAAGTGGGATCTAGACAGAGCCGAACCTTTGTGGAAGCATGAAGCCTGAAATTTGTCTGCCAGGTTCCTGGCTGCTGTTGTAGTCCAGTTTTTTTCAACAACAGAACCATTTTTAACTACTTAGTAAAACTTCCCTGTATTGTTCCCCATCAGTAATGGTGCATCAGCAATTGGGGAAAACCCTTCTGTCTTTGGGTTAATCTTACCCTTGGAGTGAGTGTGCACAATGACCCTGACCCCTTGTCTTTTGGGCTCACAGATGGGGGAACTCAGCTTCCCCCCCCCCACTAAGGACCAGATTAAGAGCTTCAGGAGCATCATGAAAGATTAGAGTACTCCCACTCCCATATGAAAGTAAAAATGGAAATGGTATCGCATTGTTGAATCAACTCACCTTTCAAAAGGACATAAAGCTTAAACATATGCTGACATTATAGTCCTTCCTTCTAAATTTTGGTTTCCTTCTGTCTCTCTCTCTGTCTCTGTCTCTGTCTCTGTCTCTGCCCCTGCTTTGCTGGTTCCCTAAACTTGTGTCTAGCCTGACTATTGAGAATCCAGCACCAACATTAGATTACAAAAATTAAGAAGAAATAGTAAAGATACTCTTCAAGACCAAATTTTAGCCATTTCTTCCAGTCTTGAGGAAAAACACCTCTTTTCTGGTTCTTATTCTCAAAAAACACCCCTAGCTAGAGGGCTCAGAATATTGTTTGCTTTCTGGCTTTTTGTCCCATCTTCTGCCTGTCACACTGGCATAGATTCCTAACCAGGTGTCTCCCTCCCCCTTGCCTTCCTCGTCTCCACTCCATTCTCCAGGCTGTAACAACACACTACTTTCTAAAATTTGAATCCAGTAATATCACTGCCTAGTTTGATACCTGTCAGGTTCCTCTTGTCTAGACCTACCATTGTCAAAGCAGGGAAGGGGTACTTCTTGCGAAAAGGGGCCCCGTGGAACATGCAAGGGCATAGGGTAAAAGGACAGAACTTCTGTAATGCCACTGGTGAGAAACATAAAATTTTACTCTTAGATTACCAAAACGTGAATATATCATAGCATAGAACACATAGTTTTCCTGGCTGTTAATGATGAAACCTGGGATTCCAGAGGAGTTTCACATTTGGGCGTTGCTGCCTCCTGACCCAGGATTTAAGGAGATAAGCAATCACTCTCCTAAGACCTTAAAGTGGAAGAAAGGGTGGAGCATGAACCCAAAGAATAAAATCAAGCTCCTTGTGTGCAAAGCTCTCTGAGCTTTTGCTTCCTGACCTCACGCTCTTTCCAACACGCCACACTTCTGGCAGTTTATGCACGTCAGTTATAAGTATCTTTGCTAATGCCACTCCTTTAGCTCTGTGTCTCTGCAATGCCTTTTAGGTACCCCCCTTCAAAAGCTGGAGGCTGATATTCTCTCTCAACCTTCCCTTCCCTTCCCCAAAGAACCAGGTCCAGCTGCCTCTGGAGATAGCCCCAAGAGGGTAGCTCAGCAGTGAACATGTGCCTATTCACCTGTAAGGTGGGGAGCAGCATAGGCTACGCTACCTTGGCTAAGCATATGATGCCCCATCTCTTGAACGTTAGGAAACAGTGAGTGATTGAGGACTGGTTGCTGTGGCCACTCTGCATAGGGCTCCTCTACTTCTCAGCTGGGTGATCTTGGACTAAACTCTTTGTGCTTCAAATTGCTCATCTAGAACATGGAGATCATAGCAGGATAATAATTTGGTAAAGAGGGGCAAAGAGTCCAAATGTGTTAAATGCTTCAAAAACTGTGGCCTCTCACCAAACGTTTACTATTATATCATCAAGCCCTCCTTATGGGAGGGAGTTTGTTTGAAATGGCCAGTGTCAGATCGAAAACATCCTGGTCCCTGGGCATTCTCACATGGCCTCCTCACTGCCTGGATCCTGTGGTTCACAGGACAAGTATGTTCTGGGGCATAAATTCAGCTCCTTTTATGTTTTTTTTCCTTCCAGAGGACAGGCATTCTGATAGATCCACATACAATTCCAACCCTCCCTTTTCCTTGAGGCATGTGTGTTGAAAGAGAGACTGAAGGATGGACATATTTCTAAGGTAGAGATCATGAGGGAAAAGTTTAATGTTGAATTAAGATTATATTTTTTAAATTTTTATTTATTTTTGACAGAGAGAGAGAGACAGAGACAGAGCATGGGTGGGGGAGGGGTAGAGAAAGAGGGAGACACAGAATCTGAAGCAGGCTCCAGGCTCTAAGCTATCAGCACAGAGCCCGACATGGGGCTCGAACTCGGGCTGGAACTCACGGACCACGAGATCATGACCTGAGCCGAAGTCAGACGCTCAACCAACTGAGCCACCCAGGCATCCCAGGATTATGATATTTTAACTGAAATAGAATTTACATACCAAGATTATTTTTCAACTCAACTGTACACCCAACACTGGGCTCAAACTCATGACCCCAAGATCAAGAATTGTATGCTCTGTTGACTAAGCCAGCCAGGTGCCCTCCAATATTATTATTTTTAAGTCTAAAAGATATTCATGGAAGAAAGAAGAAGAGAACTAGCATTTGTTGCAAGTTCATGTGCCAATCTTCAGTCCTCACTCCCATAATAATCCTGCATGAAGGGAATAGTTATCCTTGTATGAAAAAAATTCTAAAGTTCTGAGATATTAGCTCACACAGGGGTTAAATCCCCTAACCATCCCCCAAATTAAAAAATAATGGTATTTGTTCCTACTGAAATTCAATATCACTGGCGTTTTAAGACAAAAAGCTATTATTTTAGTTAGTTTTAATTAATGAAATCTGCATTCTGTGGGAAGTAGGTCCCTCCAGTCCCACCCCTTTCTGTGTATTTCAGGAGACCTCTATAGGAAGTCTCTCTCTCTCTCTCTCTCTCTCTCTCTCTCTCTCTCTGTCTGTGGAGTGAATGAGCATAGGCTGGCTCCAGGGCAGACTAAAGGAAGGGGCTGTGGAAAGCTGTTGAACTTCAGTGCACAGAGCCACACTGTCCACAGGTCAGCACATGGCAGCCAGTGCCCCATCCTCACACATGCTGAGGTCCTCAGAGGCCCCTAAGAAGGCGCTCTGCACTGTCCCCCAACCCCTCCCCCCCCCCCCCCCCCCCCCCGCTTTGGGCATTCTCTTCTAGCCTGCCAATGGCTGCCTGGTTCTCAATCCAAGAACGTTAAGTGAGACTTTGAACAGACTCAAAGGCCTGGTCATCCCCCCTCCCAGGCATGATTCGTTAATCCACTGTGAATGAGCCAAGATGAGAAACCCTGCAGCTGCTGCACCCACAGGTGCCCAGCTCATTCAGACATAAACCAATTGGCCATGCTCTAGCCGGGAATTCGTATGACTCAGAGTGGAGAATGAGAGCCTGCTCAAGACTCTCGCCCGTGGAATTTATTGTGTTGATGGTTAATTACCTTGGCCATCCATGCTAAGGCTTTCTTTCCATAGACTTTGGCCAATGGTCACAGTTTGTTATTGCCTATTAATTTAGCACTTATCAGCAGAGGACTCATGTTTTGAGATATGAGAAATAGCAGCATCTTTTCCTGATGGAGAAGGTGGTCGTCACTCCTCCTAGAAGCAGAGTGCAGAAGCCTGCTGGGATAGAAAAAGCGGCTGACCTGGAATCAGCCAGATCTCAGTTTTGCTCCCAGCTCTGCCACCTGCCATCAGCATGAACCTCTGCAATCTACTTGGCCTCTCTTCACCTCCGTTTCCTACACACGGTGCTGCTGTGGAGATTAATTACAAACGAACAAGATAATAACGGAAGGGTGCCTGGCATAGAGTGGGGGCTCAATTACTGTGTCTTTCTTCTTTTCCAATGTTTAGATCTGATCACTTTCACCATGGGCATTAATGACAGCGCTTTATCAATCACTAAGCGCAAAGTTCAAAGCTCTTTTATTAGCTCTTATGGGGATATAACAGTAATATTCTAGAGGAGCTTAACATCTTGTTGAGGAAAGACATAATTAGAGAGTAGGATGGTCTACCGTAAAATACTCAATTACCTAGTGCACACTCTTGGCCCAGGGTGGGAAGAAATCTGTGTGGGCTTTGGTTATCAGGTTAGGCTTCATGGAGGGATGATGCGAAATGATGAATTAATGTGGCACATTGCCCTGAACACAGTAGCAGTTACTTTATAACTGGTAGCTGTGTGGAATGACTATACATATTTAATGCTTGGAATGAATAACTTCCTAGTTTACAATGTAAGCTCTTCAGAGGAAATGTCCGTGAATGGTTAGAGAACAAATTTTAGCAAGGACACGAACAAAAAGTTTTAAAGTTAGGAATTTTATTTTCAAGTGGATTAGAAAAAAATTAACTACCACATGCATCGTGTGACTTTCTATTTTCTAGATCTTGGGGAAAAGCCAAAGTTTTAAGAGTCTGTTGATTTTTAAAATACATTAAATAATATTAAAGGTAGTATGTATGTATGTCAACAATCATCGGTATGTGGTATGTGAATGTCTAAAGTTTGGGAAACCCTTCTAGAAGTAATATGATTAGTCTTTGGATACCTTTGGATGAAAAGATTTGAACCAGAATCTTCATCCCTCTGCTGTGAGAGGCTGCATGCTTATACCTGTGCTGTGCTTACTAATATGCTGTGGCTCCTTTTCCCAATTTATTAAAGAGGGATAAATATGATGCTACCTTATGGGGATGGTTAATATCTATAAAGCAATTATAACACTGCCTGGCACATGTTAAGAGTTCAATTAGAGTAAGAGAAAAAAATCCATGAGAGTTATATATGGGCGTGGGGGCTACCACTGATGAAATGACCCATGGAGGTAACTAGGTATTCTAGTAGGTCTTTGAGAGTAAGATTTAACCTGCCCCACACTGACACACAATGACAGGGCAACAGATTGCATTGTGGTTGCCAGGAGGAAATTTGCCGCTCTGTCATTCAAACCCTTGTGGGTTACTTAAGGTCACAAGTCCTTTTACTGTATGACCAGAGAAACCACATACTTGGGCAGCTGGGAGCATATTCCTGCCAATGTACAAAGAGCTGATGTGATTCTACAAACAACGGCATGGGTGGCTTTTCCTGTAAAGCAAGTGAGTCCCCAGTCAACTGAACTGAATTTACTCTGAATCCTTGAGCCTGCTCCAGTGTGGTCCCGGGCCCTCCTGATTCTTCCAGAGGCAGATGGAACAATTAGCCAAATCTTGTCTCTGTTGTTTTTTTTTTTTTTTTTTAATTCAGTTAATATATATTTTATTCCAACCTCAGAAGCTTGCAAATTTGAACTGAATGGCACACAGTTCATATATAAAGCTATTTGGTTCCACCCAGAGGTAGATATATTTTAGTACTCACCCAGATTGCATTTCCATTGCCTGATGTATAGCCACTGGTTTTGGAATTAAAATATATATATATATATATATATATATATATATCTTTATCTGGCAACACTTATCAAGTGAACAGGTGCTGTGACAGAAATGATGTCAAAGATCTGAAGAAAACACTCCTCAGAGCTCTGCCTCCTGCCCAGCCCTCTTGAGCACCAGACCCCTATTGCCAAGACTCCTGGGCATCTCCTAATGCATATGGAATTGTTCCCTTGAGAATTCCCAATGACCAGTAGTGTTCAAACACATCGAGAAGTGCTGTAAAACAATCCTGTGTAACCCTACCATGTTTGATAATGGGTTCCTTTTAAATGATGACCTTAATATTTCTGTTCCCTGGAAGACGGAATAAAAAATGCTGCCCCAGCATGGCCACATCATCCTCTTAATCTTCAATATAAAAACCAGGGTAACATACCCTCCTCTTTTTCCTTCAGCCTGCCAGTCCTGAAGTCCTATCTATCGTCTCTCCCTTAGGGATGTTTCAAGAGTCCCTTCCCACCTCTTCATCCCTGTTGCCAAAGCCTTAGCTTAAGTCCTGCACGGATATATTTTGAAAGTCTAGACTGTTCTCCCTGCCTTTAACCCATCTTTCAGAGTTATTTTCCTAAAAATAAACCTCATCATATTACTTTTCCACTTAGAACCTCTCTTGGCTCCCCATCACTCCCATGGAGAAGCCAAAATTATTCTCAGACACTAATTCTAGGGCAGAGGACAGCATGGTAGTTACAAACATAGGATTAGAAATCAAATAGTCCTGGATAGACTGTGGGTGCTTTATTTAGTCCTTCCAAGCCTCAGTTTTGCCATCTATAGAATGAGTGTAATTATAGTACAGATTTAACAGGACTATGGTAGGGATTCAGTGAGATAATACACATATAATGCAAACAGAGCACCTCAAATATTGAAAACGCTTATAACTTCAGCCATCTTTGTTACTATTATACACCACTCAGAATAGCAGAGCCCCAGCTCTCCAATCTCATCGCCTGACAGTCTTTCCTAACAGTCACGGCACCGTCTACCCCTTCTCCAACATGGCCTCACCTGCCTCCATGATTTTGCACTTTTGCCTCTTCACATGGTACTGCCCTCCCCTCCTCCTGTGGATGTGTCCTCATTCCAAGAGACCTCTCTGCTGGTTGAAAGAAGTAACTGTCATAAAGCCTGTGTACTTTTCTCTGCAGGGAAGTCTTGGAGATCTTAGTCTGTTTATTTAGAATCAGGTAGACGTTTAAACCTACTGATTTAGCACACAAGATTATCTGGTTTCCTTGGTGAGTGGGAGAGGGAACGGTGGTCTCAGTTTATAAGGAGATCAGACTGAAAGCAGCAAGGGGAAGCAAAAGCTAAGAAACAGGAATAGTGACAGATCATTCAGCATAAAGCATAGCCTGTAAGGACCTCACGGTATTAACATCCACTTTAATGGACACTTATGTAAAAGGATTGACTGGGTTAGGTGCAATAATTGACATTCCTTGTGAGGACTCCAAAATCATCAAAAATTAGCCACAGAAGGTATAAATGCATGCTATGGTTAAGTGCTTATGATAGGCCAGCATTATGCTAAGTGTTTACGTTAAGAGTTTTTGACTCACTCTCATTGCCGGTAGTGTTATCACCTTCCATTCTGCAAATGAAAAAACAAGTCTTGGAGAAATTAAGAGACTCCTCCTAGGTATTCAGTTGGTGGGTGGCAGAAATCTATTGATTCTAAGGCTAGTGATCTCAACCATTTACGATATTGCTACTTTCTAAATTTATTATGTCTGATAAATTCTGCATCAATAGGCATGGCATAATATTAACACGATATTTCTGATTAATATGCATGATGAAAATGTATCTTGTTAAGTTGTTTTACCTGGCATTGTTTACATTTTTTAAATGCCGGTATGTTAGCTAGCTGCAGAATTCATAAGCAGGACATCGTATTTCTCTGCTGTGGGATAAACGATGCTTCGAACAGATGACTAAGAAAGTGAGCTTTCCAAAAGAAAACCTAATGCCTGTGAGCATGTTGGTGTTGTACATGTCTACCGGGAAAATTAAAGTTTCAACCGAAATTTTATGTTTTATCTCATTGTAGGAGGTTTTCCTTAGATCTGGAGTCAAAGGGCTGTATGTGAGTTGGAATGAGTGGATTCAGTGTTCTTCTGATCTTGGTTTTGTTGCAGAGACAGATGAGTGTGTATAAACTTGTTTCTCATCTGCCTTCTTGGTTCTTCTACAAAAGCAGAACCACCCCTGTGGGAGACACCGCCTATTGCCTGTCCCTTCAAGCTTGTCCTTAGGGCATCACCTTTTAAAGCCAGCTCTCATCTCTCTTCCCATTCAAGCCAGACCCTCCCTCTCTTGTCTAAATCTTAGCCAAGCATAGCAAGACCAGCTGGTGAGAGCCTTGTCAAAAACAATGGCACCAGACCCTGCTTAATGGAACGCTGCATGTGCCAGTCGAAGCTTCCTGGATTGGAACAGTTGATTTTGAGTTGTGGCCCATTCTCTGACCCATATTGAAACACTGTCTTCAGTGAGGATTAAAAGCCTTGTGAACTGGAGTAAGAAGAAGTAGAAGAAAGAGGTCATTGTGGGTCTAGAGAAAATCAATATCGTCTCTTTGAAACAGCCTGTGTCTGTTCCCAGACTGACCATCTGGGGCCGTGTGGCTCAAAACCAGTTACAAAGGAGGAAAAGGAATTAAATTGAGACAGGGAGAACTTTGCAGGGGCAGGTTTCCAAGGTAGCTTGTTTGGGAAGACTAAAGGAGCCAAAGAGGTTAGGGAGAAAGGATTCAAGAAAAGTAGAAAAAAATTTAGATTCCTACACATACCTGTACTTCATCTGCCCCTCCTTGTGCCCCTACCGAATGTTTTCCAGATGTTTTCCAGAATAAAACACTATTTCCATAGCACTCACAAGTTCTCCTTGATTCTTGAATGCCTCCTTAGCACAATTATTTTTGTTTTCAATAAAATTGGCATTTCCAGTGGATTCCAAACTTAGAGCCTGTGGGTATGATCACAGTGTAGGGAGTGGTAAGGATAAAGAGACGGTGTTGTTGCTTCAGTGCCCCTGCCGTAGAATGTTTCCTCTACCTGGGGACTCACAGTTTCACTTTTCTTTAGATGTAGGTGGTAAATGAGTGAAGATACAGGCGCAAAAGTGGCCAGAAGAAGTTGAGAGGATCGATGTATGATGCAGGATTCTCAGGCTGAAACTGAGTTTGCTGGGACCAGCGACTTTGCTCTAGCTTTAAGACACCAATGAAACCTGTTTCGGCTATTTTTCTGGGATTAGAAGGACTTAAGAAAATAGATCCGTTTCCCCAGGAGGTCAACCAACCTGAGAGAAGGGATGCAATTCCTGGTCCTTGAGTCTGGAATTAAGTCCAATGCTCCTGTCGGTGGTGAAATAATACCTAGCAAGTGTGGTATTGAAGCAAGAGTGGTGAGAGCTTCAGCACTGGACAAACTCTGGCTCCAAGATAGATTTGCTACATGTCCCTGGATGAATCCCTGATATGTACGATCCTCAGTCTTCGCTAATGAATTATAATGGCAAAACTGAATCTACTGAAAGACTCTTGAGTCCTAACAGTAGGAAAGTAGGAAGTTAATGGTTTCTTGTACATGACCAATATTTTGCTTCAGAAGGGAATTTCATGCATAAAGTCCATCCACCAGGGTATCCTATATCTCTTCTCTGTTCCCCACCACCCACTATATTCCAGAGGTCAGTGGCTCAACTGACCGTTAGAGCATTCCCCCTGCACACTTCCACAGGCACCTCTAGTCCTCATAATCCAACTAAACTCATCGTCTCCGCACGTAAACCTGATCTTCCCCCCACATTGCCAACATAGCATCCGTTTTTCCAGATGAGAAGCGTCAGCATCACCCTTAACTCCTTCCTCTCCCCCATTCTCTGCTGTCTCATACCACTCTTACAATCTGCCTCGTTTTCCTCCTTTGTCACTGACTCTGAGTTTAAGCTCATCATTTTTCATCAGAGCCAGCACCACCCTTTTTTTAAAAAAATTGACTTGAAATTCACATAACATACTCACCATTTTATTTATTTTGTATTGGGTTGTCTGTGTTTTATAATATTTTCCAGGTTTCTTGAGATATAACTGACAAAAATGGATAAACTTCAGATGTACATTGTAATTAACCATTTTAAAGTCAACAATTTAGTACAATCATAAGGTTGTGCAATCACCACCTCTACCTAGTTCCTAAATATTTTCATCACCCTAAAAGGAAGTCTGTATCTATTAGTAGTTACTTTCTCTTCCCTCCCACCCCCAGTCCCTGGTAACAACCCGTCTGCTTTCTATCTCTATCGATTTATCTATTCTGGATATTTTGTATAAATGGAATCACACAATACACAATATTTTGTCTCTAATTTCGTTCACTGAGCATAAGGTTTTCTAGGTCCCTCCACATTGTAGCATGTATCAGCACTTCTTTCCTTTTTGTGGCTGAATAATATTGTATGGATATACGACAATGTGTTCATCATTCATCTGTTGATGGACATTTGGGTTGTTTCCACCTTTTGGCTATTGTGAAACGTACTGCTATAAACACAGGGGCACATGAATTTGCTTTCCATTTCTTTTGGGTATATATCAAGGAGAGGGATTGCTTGGTCAAATGGTAATTCCATGTTTCCCTTTTGAGAAACTGCCAAACTGCTCTCTACAGCAGCTTACCATTTTACATTCCCACCAGCAATTACAAGGATTCCAATTTCTCCATATCTTCACCAACACTTTTGATTTTCCATTAAGAAAAAATTTTTTAATGTTTATTCATTTTTTGAGAGAAACACAGAACGTGAGTGGAGGAGGGACAGAGAGAGAGATACAGAATCCGAAGCAGGCTCCAGGCTCTGAGCTGCCAGCACAGAGCCTGATGCAGGGCTCAAAGTCATGAACCATGAGGTCATGACCTGAGCCGAAGTCGGACACTTAACCAACTGAGCCACCCAGGCGCCCCTTCCATTTTTTTTATTATAGCCATCCTAGAGGGTGTGAAGTGGTATTGATTTGCATTTCCCTAGGGGCTAATAAGATTGAACATCTTTTCACGGGATTTTTGGCCAATTTTATATCTTTTTGGAGAAATGTCTATGTAAGTAAGCCCTTTGCTCATTGGATTGTTGGTCCTTTTGTTATTGAGTTATAATGGTTCTTTATATCTTCTGGATATTAGACTCTTATTAGACATGTGATTTGCAATACTTTTCCCATTCTATATGTTGTCTTTTCATTTTCTTGCCCATGTCCCTTGATGCACAAAAATTCTAAATTTTGATAGAATCAATTTTACCTATTGTTTTTGTTTTTATTAATGCTTCTGAGTGCTTAGATGTTGTCATAGCTAAGAATCCATTGTCAAAAAAAAATTCACTGTCAAATTCAAGGTTGTGAACATTTAACCCTGTGTTTTCTTCTAAGAGTTTTATCGTTTTAGCTCTCATATTTAAGTCATTGGTCCATTTTGAGTTCTATTTTTCAATGCTTTTAAAAATCAGCCTTATTAAAGTATAATTTACTTATGAAACATTCCATTTTTAATGCCTAACCACCATCACAACCATGATTTAGAACATATCCGTTACCCCTCAAAAGGTCTCTTGCCTCCATTTATAGTTAATATCCTGACACTCGCCTATGACAAAAATTAATTTGCTATGTATCAATACAGTTTGCCTTTTCTAGAATTTCACAGAAATGGATTCACATATGGGGTGCCTGGGTGGCTCAGTCAGTTAAGCATCCAACTTCGGCTCAGGTCATGATCTTACAGTTTGCGGGTTGGAGCCCTGTGTCTGGCTTTGTGTTGACAGCTTGGTGCCAGATTCTGTGTCTCTTTCTCTCTCTGCCCCTCCCCTACTCGTGCTCTATCTCTGTCTCCCCAAAACACAATAAATGTGAAAAAAAAAAGAAATGGATTCACATAGTATATAGTATTTATGATTGCCTTTTTAACTTATAATAATAGTTTCTGAGATTTACCTAGGTTGTATTATCAGTAATTCATTCCTTTTTATTTGAGTAGTATGTCTATTGTATATTTATGCTACAGTTTGTCTATCTAGTCACCAGTTGATGAACTTTTGTTTCCAATATTTTGGCTATTATAAATGAAGCTGCTATGCATATTTCATACAAGTCTTTTTATGGACATATGTTTTTATTTCTGTTGGAGAAATTCCCAAGAGCGGGACTGCTGAGTCATATGGGAAGTGTATGTTTATCTTTATAAAAAACTACCAAAGTGTCTTCCAAAACTGGTATATGATTTTCAATTCCCACTGCCAATGTACATTTCAGATGTTCTAACGTTCTCAACAGCACTTGTTACTGTCAGTCTTTTTTCATTGTGGTTATTCTAGAACTGTATGTTGCTGTCTCATCTAGAGTTTTGGCTTTTTAAATTAGATTTATTTTTAGAGTATTTTTAGGTGTACTGAAAAGTTGCACATCAAGTAAGGAGAGTTGCCATATGTTCCTTTCCCCAACCCCCTTAAATTTTACAGATGGTGTGAGGTAGAGGCCCAACTTCATTTTTTTTTTTTTTTTTACATGTGGATCTCCAGTTGTCTCAGGACCATTTGCCAAAAAGAATATTCTTTTCCATTGAATGGTTTTGACATCCGTGTTAAAAATAAGTTGGCCATAAATGTGTGGGTTATTCTGGACTTTCAATTCTATTCTACTGGTCTATATGTCTATCCTTATCCCGGTACCATGCTATTTCAATTACTGCAGCTTTATAGTAAGGCTTGAAGTCAGGAAGTGTAAGTTTTCTAACTTTGTTCTTTTTCAATATTGTTTTGGCTGTTCAGGGCCCCTTGCAATTCCATATGAATTTGATGATCAGTTTTTCCATTTTTGCAGAAAGGGCCATTAGAATTTTGATAGAGATTGCACTGAATCTGTAGATTGCTTTGGGTAGTATTTCTACCTTAATATTATTGTTTTCCAATTTATGATTATGGGATGTCTTTCCATTTATATAGTTATTTAATTTCTTCCAGCAATGTTTTGTGTTTCCAATGTACAGGACTCTCACCTCCTTTGTTAGATTTATTTCTAGATATTATATTCTTTTGCATGCAACTGTAAACGGAATTATTTACCTAATTTCCTTTTCAGATTGCTCACTGCTGGAATACAAAGATACAACGTATATTTGTGTGTTGATCTTATATCCTGCAACTTTGCTGAAGTGCCTACTAAGTTCCAGGAAGAGTCACTCATGTTTTTTAATTTTCCCTTGATCAAACTCTGCCCACTTTCCAGCGTCATCTCCCATCACTTCCTTCCCTGCACTTGGTTGCCCGACCATTCCCAACTGCTTATTGTTCTTCAAACCCACCATACCACTTTTCAGTGTCACTTTCGTGCTGGTATTTCCTTAACCAAAATGCCCTACTCCCTCACTTCTCTAGGTGTATGAACGATAATAGCATTACTTAAAATTTGTTAGAAAATGCAGAACGACATACCCTGACCCAGGTACTAAGTCAGGATCTGTAACTCCAGTGATTTGGATACGGATTAGATTTGAGAAGCATGTGGCTGTACCAGATAACTCTTCAACCAGATAACTCCCCCCATCCTTCAAAGCCCAGCCTAGCTATCATCTCCTCTGGGAAGACTTTACCCATGCCCCAGGTAAAGCTAATCAAGTTCTCCCTGTGCTATTCCTTCCCTTCCCTCCCCTTTCTTTTTTGTGTGCTATTTCGTTTACATGCTGCTACCACATCTGTTTTCTTTACTAAACTATGCATTCCTTGAGTCAAGGAATTGAATCAATTTCATTTGTTTGTCCTTTGCAGGCAATGAACCTACAATAGATATCTATTGAATTAGGTGAATAGCCATCCACATGAGGGAGACTTTGTCACTACATTGTAAGTGCAGAAATTGGGGCTTAAGGAGTTTCAAGTTCTGTTCTAAGTGACAGCATTGAAATTTGAGCCCAGACCTCTTCATTTCAATACCTATGTTCTCACCTTGATGCCATCCAGCCATTTTAAGGATTTGAGACAGTAAAGAGAGATATCTTAGCACACTGGGATTTTCTGCATGTGGGAAGCTGCCTATTCTAAAGCTGGTAACGAAAAGTAAGAGAAGTCTAGTAACTAAGACTGAAGAAAACAAAACCGTTCAAAGAGATTTGTGCTGGAGAATTAGGCAAGCCTTGGAAAACCGAAGAAATATTTTGTAATTTTTTTTAAAGACCCATTTGCAAATATCAGTCCTAAAGTGTGTTATCTGCATGTTCTTCATGTGTATATCTGTGTGTACAGTGCCTGCCCTAAAAAAAAATGTACTCCAAATTTATTGTCTAAAGGAATGAATGTCTTTCTTTGCACCTACGTGTCCCAAGTTCATATGTGTGTATTACACATCTTTAAACAGCTATGGGTATCTGTGACTGTGTATTCCAGGCCCTTGCTCTTTCTTCACAGTGTGATCTGAGGACCAGCACCATCGGCATCACATGGAAATCGGTGGAAATGCAAAAACTCAGGCATCATCTCAGACATACTGAACTAGAATGTGAATTTTTAATCGGAACCCTAGATGATTCATATGCACATAAAAGTCTGAGAAGCACTATTCTAAATAATCCCAAGTATGCCAGGACAGGCTGTCATGTCAGGTCTAAGCTAAAAATGTTGAAAAGCTGCCAGAGAGATGTTTCTGTTACTTGCAGAACACTGGGATCATTATCTCACTCCCCTGCTCTCCACACACCTGTAGACAAAGATCTACTTTACCACATGTGCCACCACAAGCACACAACTTATTTGAACCTCTGTTGATACTTTATGATCTGGTTTGGCCTCAAAGCCTTCCCCAGTGTGCAGAAAACTTGCCCTTTTCATTCAGTAGAGCCACCCACCTGCCTCTTTCTTCCTCTCTCTGCTCTTTTTTAGCTTTCCTTTTACCTCTTCCCCCACCACTTAGTAGCAAGAAGATGACTTTTCTCTTTACTGGCTTCTATTCTGGCAATTCAGAGAATTATTCATTTTCTCTACTGCCCCCTCCCTCTAAGAATTAGATGCAGGTATCTCTCAGTTTTGTTTTGTCTAGAGGTAGTTGGAGAACAACTGATGATTGTAAAGTTGTTAAATATTTTGAAGAAAATATGCTCTTTCCTTTCCTTGAGTTAGTCCTGGGGATCATAACTTTGGTTGGTTGCACTGATACTATCCTCTTTCTTCATACCCTAAGTCTTTTTTAAGAGTTTAGAAATTATCCTAGGGTCACATTTTCTCTACCAAGTGACAACTTCTTCAACTTAAAAGAAATTGGCAATTGAAGCAAGCTAAAGATAACAAGTAGGGGTTATTTCTGAACAACAGTGCACTGAAACTTATCATTTCTCTCTAAAGCTCTCTTCTTTAGGAACTGATAAAAGAGAGAGACAGAGCATGAGCGGAGGAGGGGCAGGGAGAGAGGGACACACAGAATCTGAAGCAGGCTCCAGGCTCCCTGCTGTCAGCACAGAGCCTGATGTGGGGCTCGAATTCACAAACCGTGAGAACAATGACCGGAGCAAAGTTGGACGCTCAACCAACTGAGCCACCCAGGTGCCCCCACATGTAATTTTTTTTTAATCTCCAAACTTAGAAAAATCCCTACCAAAATTCATAATTTGCATATTCTCTATGATTTAATTAAGTGTTTATACCAAGTACATATCGATCTAGAAGCAATGTTTAAGACCTAATGTCTTAATACCTTAATGTTTAAGACCTTAGGCTACAGAACGTAGAAGTATAAATACTATCTAACAATCATTTGCTGTGTGATCTTGGGAGAAGTTACTTTGCCTCTCTTTCCCAGTTTCCTCATGTGTAAAGTGAGGATGAATGAAAACAATGATACCTCAGAGAGTTTGAGTGAGGAATATATTAGTTATCATGCTTAAGCACTCAATGAAAGTTTGTAGTTATTATCATCATTTAGATTTGATGAAATTAGAGCTACTTCTCTTGAGATTCCACGGAAATAAAACTGATGTCCTGATCTAGGGGTTATACTTGTTTTAAAAGTTATGGAGAGGTGAGTATACTAATGACAGAAAGAGGGAGCCGTTCCTAAACAACCACTTGGTGCAAAGCTTCATTCTCCCCATCTCAGTGCTGAGCCTTGCTTTCAGGACTATGGGGCCCAAGAAAGTGGGACGGTGCTGATGAGGTGCCTCTTTCTCTTCCCCTCTCTGTTTTCTCACCATTGCAAGGAGGGAGCTACACCAAAACACAGCTCAGAATCTGGGGAGGCATGGGAACTCAGTGAGCAGCAGGTCAAACTCGGGTCCATTTGATTCCAAATCTCATTGTTTCCTTTCAATTCTGTATTGCCCTGGATGGACTAGAGGTATAGAGAAGGAGACATACATTGAAGAATTCACGTAGCAGAGTTAAGGCACCCTTGAAGGATTTTTTTTTTTTTTTGAGATTGTTGTACTTCCTTCATCAAAATGAAAAGGGTATTTTAAAAGGAAAAATCAGAATGTACAGTCAAGATGTCCAGGGAGTGTTAGGATAAGAGAAGTATCCATGTGGAAGCAGGCTAGGAGCCAAGAAGTAAGAGAGCCCAAAAGAGCTAGGCTAGGCTCTTAAGACTAGAGGCTAAATATCAAAGATCTTTAAATCAGACCATTTGTGTTCCTTTGGCCTAACCCAATCATGATAATCCTGTTTCTCCTTGCCTGGAATGGGTAATTCTATGATCCTCCTTTAGGGATGAATATGTGACTTAGTTTTGGCCAATGAAAACTTAAGGGAAGCCTGCTGAAGTGGAGCTTCTGGAAGGATTTTCCTGCCTGATAAAAAGAAAGAAAATTCTGAAAAAGCCTTCCACCCTTCCCTTCCTGTTTGGGGCACGATCATATAAATATGTGACATTTGGCTGCAGCAGCCATCTTGTGCCTATAAAGGAACCACAGAGAAGTAAAAGCATCCTATGAAATAATAATATTTGAACTTTGTATATGGCTGATAGTTTGAAAAGTACTTTTATATACCTAATCTCACTTAATGCTTAAATAATCCTGTGGGATTGTTATTATGTGTGCTCTGGAAGGGTCCTAAATCTGTAGATTCAACCAAAGTGACAGCCCGATGATGGAAATAATGTTACCAATGTTTCCAGGTGGTTTTCGAACTAGTCCTGTATGGTGTTCTGAAATAGTTCCCAGTATTGCCTGAAACGAGCTCCCAAAAGGGACTCTGGACTTCAGATCCCCAGGATGTTGCAAGGAAAATCAGTTAAAATCTAAAGCACAGGTTTGTGTTTTTTCGGGAAAGAATACCGGAATGATTAAAGGCAAAAACGGTTAGGCAAAACTATAAAGAGTACACAAGCACTTGTTGACACAATTTAGCAGTCGATTACTTGAGGACATGCCAAAGGTTTCATTGCATTTCAGAAAGTAGTTGGAGGGCAGACCTAGGGAATCCTTTATCGTGGAGGTTTTATTATCATTCATTTGGAGAAATTTCACCCTAGGGTTTCAAGGCAAATTCACAGTGGCTTTAAATCATGCAGGCCCCAAAATGAACAAATCAGGAGCCTATAGATGCTGGAGAGGATGTGGAGAAACGGGAACCCTCTTGCACTGTTGGTGGGAATGCAAATTGGTGCAGCCGCTCTGGAAAACAGTGTGGAGTTTCCTCAAAAAATTAAAAATAGACCTACGCTATGACCCAGCAGTAGCACTGCTAGGAATTTACCCAAGGGATACAGGAGTACCGATGCATAGGGGCACTTGTACCCCAATGTTTATAGCAGCACTCTCAACAATAGCCAAATTATGGAAAGAGCCTAAATATCCATCAACTGATGAATAAATTGTGGTTTATATACACAATGGAGTACTACGTGGCAATGAGAAAGAATGAAATAGGGCCCTTTGTAGCAACATGGATGGAACTGGAGAGTGTGATGCTAAGTGAAATAAGCCATACAGAGAAAGACAGATACCATATGTTTTCACTCTTATGTGGATCCTGAGAAACTTAACAGAAACCCATGGGGGAGGGGAAGGAAAAAAAAACGAGGTTGGAGTGGGAGAGAGCCAAAGCATAAGAGACTCTTAAAAACTGAGAACAAACTGAGGGTTGATGGGGGGTGGGAGGGAGGAGAGGGTGGGTGATGGGTACTGAGGAGGGCACCTTTTGGGATGAGCACTGGGTGTTGTATGGAAACCAATTTGACAATAAACTTCATATATTGAAAATAAATAAATAAATAAATCATGCAGACCCATATTTTCACCTGCCCCGTACAAATAATTTCATTCTGTTAAGTCCTGTAGTAAAAAAAGGTGACAAAACTGCTAATCATTGTTCATAATCAAATTCTATAAAGTGACCTTGACGTAAAAACAGTAACGGTTATAAATAAAGCAGAATACAGCAATTATAAAAAGGTAGAGTAAGTATATTTTTTCAGGGTTTATCATGTGCTAGAAGCTACATATTATGTAATCTAATCTGACTCTCCCAACATTACTTAATATTACTGGTAAGGTTATCAGTAATCTATAAAAGTGAGTACCTCACAAATCAAAATAAAAAAAATTTTTTTAATGTTTAGTTTTGAGAGAGACAGAGCATGAACGGGAGAGGGGTAGACAGAGAGGGAAACACAGAATCTGAAGCAGGTTCCAGGCTCTGAGCTGTCAATGCAGAGCCTGATGCGGGGCCCGAACTCACGAACTACAAGATCATGACCTAAGCCAAAGTCGGACACTTACCTGACTGAGCCACCCAGACGCCCCAGTACCTCACAAATTTAACGAAACCATTTTTCAGCATACAATAGGCCAGAATATCATCCTGAATTATTAGATTCTGTGTATATGGAAACAAAACATGCAAACTATTCAGTTAATTCCATTTTTTAAATTGAGTCAAATGACCTTGTTTCACTCCTTGCTAAAAAGAAACCTACTCGCTGAATAACTCCATTAAAAAAAAAATCTTTTAGTTAATTATTTTGAGATGGTGCAGCCACCGCATTTGAAAGGATCTCAACAAGCTGGGTAAGTTATATTTGGTTTGGGGGCATTTGATGTAATTATCCTCTTACTTCATACTTGACAAGAGCAGTTTATACGAGTTACCGTATGAAATTATATCAAAATCCTATGAGGTATGAATTATTCACGTTTTACAAATGAGAAAAAAGTAAAAAAAAAGATGAGAAAGGTTAGCTTGCTGCTGAGGTGATAGAGCAGGAAAATGGCAAAGGCAGGACCTAAGTTTGGGTGGGTCTTGCTCCAAAGCCCTTGTGTATCTTCTACTACTTTCTAGAGTCAAGATGCCATTTTTCTTTAACTGAGGATAGGAAGAAACACCTTGGAATTTAAAACCACAAAATGAAATGCTTCACCGGGTGTAGGATCTGTTAGACAATTTTTTTTTTTCAAATGAGGATTTTACGGGTTTCCTACATTTCTCCCTTAGGGAGTTGCAGAAGGAGCAAAGGAAAAAGCTGTGCTCGTATTGCCAAGTGATGTTACAAGAATCATGCTGTTGCTGTGTGAACTACATGTCTACACTAGTGGCATCCTTTCAATTTTTAAAGTTCAGCTCAAAAGTCCTATTTCTAGGCTAAGTACTTGAGTGATTGTCTATAGATAGGCCCAAAGCCTACCACTCTCCTCCCAGCCCCGCCCCCTGCCCCCCACCAAATCAAACTTTGCATCATTGTTTAAATAGGAAGATGTGGGTGGGCACAATCTTAATCATCTTGATGTTAATTTTAATAAAAATAAAATGTTTTGACGGGCATTGGATTAAGTGTTGCATTTCACTCTTGTTCTGGCTCTTAATGTCTAAAACTCTAGCGACTTATTTAATTTCTCTGAGCCTCAATTCTACTATCCAGAAGCATTTCTCAAACTCTATTTTTTAAATTCCCAATCCATTTGAGGAAAAATACTTTTGTAAAATGCATGAAAATTAATTACCAGGAAAACAAAACAGAAAACATATAAAGTATATGCTCATTTCTTTAAGATTATTGGATTCAACAGGTAAAACATTGCTCTGTTAAAAGTTTCTGTTAAAATTGCTCACTCTCAATTTCTCATCTCAATTTCCAATTTCACTAAGGCCTGGAAAGAGTTCATAGCCTGCCATCAGTCCAGGAACTGCATTTTGAATCTCATTGCTCTTTAAAATTAAGGACAGGGTCGTATGGATGGCTCAGTTGGTTAAGTGTCTGACCCTTGATTTTGGCTCATGTCATGATCACACAGTTCTTGAGTTTGAGCCCCGCTTCAGGCTCTGTGCTGACAGTGTGGAGCCTGCTTGGGATTCTCGCTTTCCCTCTCTCTCTACCCCTCCCCTACTCATGCTCTAAATCTCTCTCTCTCAAAATAAGCAAACATTTAAAAAATAAATAAAATTAAAGATAAAAATGTCCTTAATCATTAAAGGGTTGCTGCCAGAATTCAAGGATAATGTATGTGAAATGCTTAGAATAGCACCTTGTAAGTACAAAGCATGAGCAAATTCTACTCTGCCATAAAATTAAACCCAGAACCTCTAAGGAAACAGCACCAGGTAGAGAATATCCTGGCACAAGTGCATGAGATTAAGCTCCTAAGGACACTTGACCTTGCCCCCAACTTGACCTTCCCATCGGGATTATCTTTTGCTTTCTCACTCCAGCTCTACCTAGTCCTTTCCTGCTGCCACCAGGACACTGGCCTCATGGTGGGATGAAATTCCTTCCTGTTTAGAGTCAGAAACAGAGTGTAAGGGCTAACAACAACTGAGCTCACAAAATATGAAGTCTCATCTCAACCCAACCTGTCTGCTGTTTGGTTCCCTAGGCCCTGAGGCAGAGGCCCTTGAGCCAAATTGGTGACTACCCAGCTCTATTCTTTATCTGTCTTTGGCAAGTTATTTAATAGCTCTGGGCTTCAGTTTCCTCATGTATAAAATGGGGAAAAAGTAATGCCTTATAGGGCTGCTATGAAGATTAAATGAGCTACTCTATGTCAAGAGCAGAGTATAGCACCTGGGACATCAGAAGCAATCTGCTCAGTAAAGGGTCACACGCCATCATCGTCATCATCATGGTCACCTGGAAACCCCTGAACCCTTCACTTCACAGCTCCTGGTCAGTCAGTCCCTACAAAGTGAAGTCATTCTGAATGGACCCTAGAGAAATACCTTCCTAGACAAGAGGTCCTGCCTAGGAGAGATCCTGCCATGTCACTCACCTGACTATGACCCTGATCCTTAGATTTCATTGCCACTTGGAGAGATACTCCTTTTCCTTGAGTGATTGGTAGAGAAATAAGCTTGCCTTTGACATGAAAATCCTCCCCCTTCTTCCCTGGCTGTGGTGTGCCCCTCAGGGGCCACAGTCGATCTGAACACAAATCTTTACTGTCACTTTCATACAACATGCCATTCAACTCACAATGTGTTTTGATATCCAGAAACCATTTCCTAACTGTGGGTTTTGTATCAGTTATCTAGTCCCACAGTGATACTGCCTAACAAACTACCACAAACCACACAACAGTAAACATCTATTACTCATGCATCTGAGAGGTGTGCTCAGAAGCTATGCTGATCTTGGCTCGGCTAAGGGCAAATTCTACTCTTAGAATCTTGCCGGTCTTGGTTGGACCTGCTCACATGTGCGAGGATCGTCTGGTTGCTGACTCAGCTAGGATGGTCTCAGCTGGAGTGGCTGCAGTGACTTAGCTCTGTTGTGGGTCTCATCCACCAGCAGGCTAACACAGACATGGTCTCATGGCTGTGGCAGAAAACAAGAACAAAGGGAAACTTAAACACTTCCCAGGTCTCTACCTGCAACACATTTTGTTAATCAGCTTGGCCAAAGCAGGTCACGGAGCTAAGTCCAGGATAGTAGTGGAATAGCACTATGCTGTTAGATGGCAATTGGCAAGGGTACTGTGCTCATTAAGTGTTTGTTTTGCCTTCCATTTCTTTATATTCCTGCCTGATCAGATCAGGAAAACCACTTGCCAATTCATATTACCAACTCAGGACCCCGTGTCAAGCCAAGATTTTATTGAATGTACACTCTAGGATTTGGTTTGTTTGTTTGTTTTAATGGAATCTGTAGGGTACTTTTCTTTCTTTTCCCCACTAGGCAGAAAAGTAGCAAAAGAAAACATTCATTTTTAATAATGGATATCTGAACATTTCATGTCATAATCCCTAGGATGACTTATAGCTTCTATGGGGACCAGTCTTCATCCCATGGTATTATGCTAGTCTCAACAAATGAATTTCACACACAAGGAATAATACTCAAATAGCTACTTATTAGAGTTGAATGCTTTTCTCATAAAACTTGCAAAATATAAAACGAGCTTTCCTACTGTAGGTAGACTCTAGGGAGATTTCCTGTGTTCGTGATTTGATATTTTCCTTCAAATGAAAAAATACTGTATTTCCTTTCTGACAGTGTTTCCGAACTAAATGCAGGATTACTATTTCCATTTCTGGAGGAGCAAAATTATTTTCACTTGCATGAAACTTCTCAGATGACATCTTGGTCAAAGGGAAGTGTGAAGTCCTCTTATTATCAGTTAACTCTCCAATTAGTGACTTTGTGGGAAGGTCCCTGGGCAGCAGCGATGATTTCAGAATGGGCCCTTCCACTGTAAGAGCAAAATTAGAACCTCCTCAGTGCCCCAGCAATAAGCATATATGTGATTGTGCGTGGAGGGAGGGCCGGTCAATGACAGGGAGCAGAGTTCATCGTTTGTGCTAAACACGGTCAGGTGGATAATTCATCATAAAGATGTATGAAGCAAGTCAACAGAGGTGTGTAACGATGGGATCATGGCGGTGCATAGAGCCCCTTCTGCTCTTCCCCCTATTTAGGTCACTGACCTCACATCCTTGCACAAAACTTGGACTCTGCGGTCAGACAGCCTTGGGTTTATATTTTAACCAGACCATTTACCAACTCTGTGACCTTGAAAATTTTACATGATTTCTGTGAACTTGTGGTCACTCACATAATACGTTTCATACCTGTACAGTGACACCTGACACACAGAAAGTCACTTAATAGGACTTTCCTACCATCCCCAATACATCTCCTCTCCCCTTTCTGTTCCAACCTCCTCCCCCACCCCATTCTTATCCTTTTCTCCCCACCTTCACCTCAAGCCTCACAAGCATTGCTTATGCCAGAAAGAGAAAGACACGAAAAGTAGCGAGATCTTGAATTTGAAGCTGAAAGTTTCCATCAGCGTCTCTGCAGAAAAGCAGTCATGTGCTTAAAGTGGAGACACCTAAAGAAAGGAGGAGAAAGCAGAGAGTTTCATCCTGAGGAGAAGGGGAAGTGTGGAATTTTTAGTATTTCATGGGTGGGAGACCTAGGCTTTCAGTGAGAGAGGGAGTGAGACTGAAATTACTTTGATTTTCATGGAAATTATCATTTGACTTTGATCTTGAGAGAATGTCACTGAGCCAAATGCTGAAGTTTAGGTTTTGGGGGAGGGATTTGGGGGAGGTTGTGGAGGGCTGTGAGAAAGAAGAGATGAAAAAAAGGAGATTTCATTCTGAGAGGAATAATTGTGTGTGTGTGTGTGTGTGTGTGTGTGTGCGTGTGCGTGCGCCTCAGGAGCAATGTGTGGGGGGTGTGTGGATGCAGGAACAGGGAATCCCCTTTTTTTCTTGTAAGGAATTCAAGTTTAAAACAGAAAAAGTCTTAGAGAAGCTAAGATAATACTGTCCTTAAAACACAGGGAAAAAAGTGGAATTGAAGAATGTCTAGTAAAACAAGGGCTACAAACCTTTTATTATCATATTTGTGGCTTCTGGGGTATGACTTTAATATCTTCTTTTAAGATGTTGCTCACTTAAAGCAATTGTGTCTAATTATAAGTTAAATAAAAAACCTATCCCAAGTATTTCTTTTCTACCTTCAACTCATTTTCCATTTAAGGATATTATTTCCTTGAAGAAACTCATGTCCTTGAGAGGAATGCATACTTTAAGTATTTCCACACCTGAAGAGATCTACTAATCATGAAAAGTAACATGAAGATAAAAAGCAGTGTGCTGTAGCTGCAGGCTTAGCACAACTGGCTGTGTGACCTTGGGTGAAGTCATTGACTTCTCTGAGCCTTAACTCCTTCATGTGGATTACATCAAATGGAAAGGTCCTTCCGTTCTAAAAGTTATCATAAGCAGTCTGGAGGTGACTAAAACCCTTAAAACAAAGTTAATATGAACTATAAGAAATCCATCCACTTCTTCAAGACTGTGGAGCTTAATTCCATAAGCAAATTATATTTGCAAAGATATACTCAACAAGGGGTTAATATCCAACATATGTAAAGAAATTATACAACTCAACATCAAAACAAACAAATACCCAAATAATCTGATTATTTGCTCATCAATAAAATGGACATTATAGTGGTATCTATCCTGTTAGGCTTGTTTTGAGGTTTACATGCAAAAATGTTTGTGAAGAGCTTAGCATAGGCACCGGCACTTAGGAAGTGCTCCAAGAATAGAGGTTAAACGAGAAAATAACAAGGGAAGCGGCTGTGCTCAGAGTCCGATCACTCCCTGCGATCCCATTTGGATACTGTGGGGTCCCCCGTGCGTTTCAAGGGACAACGTAAAACAGAGTTAGCAAAACAAAGATGAGGAGGACGGGGTGGGGGAGGATGATAACAGCTCCAGCTCTGCTCAAAGTGCTTTATCTGTATTAACTCATTTAATCCATATGCCAATCCTACAAGGTAGATAAAATTATCATCCCTATTTTATAGATGAGGAATCTGAGACAGAGAGAGGTTAAGTGATTTGCTCAATGCCACAGAGCTCGTAAGGTCACTATCACTTCGGTGAAGTTGGACATGGACACTGTCCCTAACATATCTGGAAAAAACAACAGAAAATTACTTCTATTCTAGCCTTTTTGGTTTTTCATGGGTGCTTAGAAAGTTGGCTGAATAATGTGTAAGCCTGACTTATCCCCCAAAGTTCTATGCCTGCATCTATGCCCGTTTCTTCCCACCTGGTGCTAATGAACATGGAAAATAAGATCTCAACATTTGTCTAATGATGTTAACTAACACCATGCAGGGGGCAGCGATTATAAGGGGGGCTGTGCTGCTGCTTCAGCAAGCAGGTGGTAGAAACTCTTCATGAAGATTGCATACAGATTATAGCATTTTGGTGTGTTTTATGATGAAATTTGCCAAGGGTTCAAAACCTTTTCCAACTGGCTCATTTATCCTCAGCACTAATAGAGAGGCTTGATGTAAAGAACTAGAAGCATGGGATGAACTAAGTATAAATTGCATTAGGGCTAACCACACGTTGGAGGACCGACTCAGAATGCTAATGAGTGAAGCTTCTGTGATGCTCTTTATGAAAGGAAATCTACAGGAGGCAAAAGATGGACTCAGCAGACCAATTCTGAGTAAATCTACTGGCGTAGATTGAGACATTTTTTTACAGTGGGGAATGAGAACTTTGCTAAGAATTAGGAACTATATACACCTAGTTGTATGTGTAAACGGACATGTGAACTCGTTGAAAGACTGGATATGGTTAAGAAAGAAAATGGTGAGCTGCTTTCTGTCCTGAGAGGAGCAATTTATTCATGCTAATGCTGGGAGATGAACTGTTATTGAAAAATGGTTTAATAACAGTGGAACAACCTATGATTTATTCCAGGAAAATAGAATGAGGAGGAAAAATTCTTATTCTGTTCTGCTTTGTATGCTTCACAAGGTCATGCTAAGTGTATATGTTAATTTTTTTTTCACTCATGGTTGCAGCAAGCATATTCAAATTCAATTAAATATATGTTTGCTAAATATAAAAATAAGGCAAGTAGAAATGATCAAAAACCTACCTCCTCATTTTCGGGGAAATTTTCCAGGCTTAAGAAGGAAAATTTGCCTCATGGCAATTTCAAAAACTTTAAGGTTTTTGTGTATAGTCCTTTCTGTTCAGCTTTTTCTTGGTAATTTCTTTTACTAATTCAATTGCTTAAGAGGGAAGAATTTGAATTCAAAATTCCAAGTTCTCAGCAATCATATTCACACACCATTTTGTTAGTCTGCAGACCTACTTTCTGTTTGAATTTAGAAGTTTGTTTTTAACCATAGTCCAATATTTTCCTGTGGTTATTTTTCCTTATAGAATGTTGAACCTGTATGTCATTTTCCTGAACGACAGAGAGTTAAGAGTGACGTGTTTGTTAGTGAGGATGGCCTTCAAATATGGCAAATTTTAAGCCCAACTTCCCTAACTTTCCAAATGAGACGAATATTTAAAATATCTCAGGGATGACTGCATTATTTTTTTCTGTTTGTGATTTGAATTTCTTTTTAATGGCAGACACTGATTTCTTATAGTTTGAGCTTATCCAAGAGATGTTAATGGCTCTGAGGATACTGAAGTGCTCTTTGTGTTCATACTTACTCGTCATTGAACAAGGCTGCCTTTTCATTTGAAGCAAAAGAAGTTCATTTATACACCGTTATTATATGCACACAAATGCTATTATGGGCATGCAGACACAGGGGTCCAACTCTATTCTTAATTATTCATGCTAGTGGAAGGGAGGCAGAGACAACACAGAGCTATACACAATCCCAGACCTTTAAATATTTTAGTTTAGAATGTCCTGCTTGACTTTCCCCTGGAACTGGAAATTTTGCTGAAATGCTATATGAACATTCAAGTATTTCATAGACACCTGCTGTATACAGATTTCTAAGTGCCAGGGGACATTACAAGATATAAAAAGAATCCCAGGTAAATAATTTGCTGAGAGAATGAGGCAATCAAAAGGAGGGATAAACTTATACTTGTGATGCTATCTAGAGAGAGAAAAGGCAGTCATAGATCAACTCATATCAAGTAATGGCCAGAATAAAATTGTGGTGGTAAGGCGGTAAAGTATAAAGCAAGCTTTTTGAGTGAAACGTGTCTTGACTCCAGAGTTGAAGGGGCTAGGGGCTATAGTTTTAAGGAACAGAGAAGCATTCCAGAACTCCAGGAAATTGCAGAGAAGAAAGCCAAGGTAAATTCACGGCTTTCTGGTTCCAGGACAAGTTGTGGTAAGTGACTTGCCAAATCACAGTGTGTCAGTGGCAGAATAGGGGCTAAAATTCCTGTTTCCTGGTCCCTCATTCAGTGAAGGGATAGGGTCCTGGTCTTCTCTAATTGGATTAAATCTCATTTCTCCGTGGAACAGTTTTGACTATTTTGACTATGGCCATGTAAGACACATGGTTAAATCAAGTTCATTGACTTGAATAACTGGGATTTAAACCCATAGCTACACACCAAGCCAGCCAATGTTCCAGTCACATTAAACAGTTTGTTCTTCATCACATTCTCCGTGCATATTTTCTTCAGATCTGGCATTCAGCTGGAATGCATCAATATGATAGTAAGTTATTAAAAATTTTTTTGACAGGAAGTAGGATTTATTGGTGGGCATGAATAAGAAGGGAGTAGGGCCGAGGTTCTCATGGGTGCAGAACCTGCCATTTGTCCAGGGGGCCATGATTAGGGATATTTGACCCCAAGCCATCGGGGATAAGATGCTTGTCAGCCACCATCTCTTCAAATTCATCCACGTTAAACTTAGTAAAGCCCCACTTGGAAATGTGGATCTTCTGGTGGCCAGAGAACTTGAACTTGGCCCTGCATAGTGCCTCAATCACACGCTCCTTGATCTGCAGGTGGGTACAGACGGACAAGATGGCTTGGCCAAAGTGGACTCTGGCCACTGCACCCTGGGGCTTCCTAACGGCATCCCACATACCTGCCTGGAGCCTAGATTGGGGATAGCATGAGGTCAGACATCAATGTCCCCTGAAAAGGACTGTCTCCAAGGTTCCATAGGGCAACCCATCCAATCACCAGGCTGCATACACTACTAAGGAGCCTACTGTTTGCAGCCCTTGCACACTGGGCCCCCAAGGGGAAAAAGCACAAGTTATTAAAATATAAAACACTCTGTTCCAGTTGGGAAATAACCACATTTTTGATGGGCCCCCAAATGCTCTTAACCACCATAAGACCCACTCAGACATCTCCTCAGATAGTTTCCATAATTTAGTAATTAAAGGGGAACAGCCAGGACCCTTGAAGACCCTGCTTCGGCACTACAGCCAGCATTCATTCTGATTCGTCATGTACCAATGGTATGCCAGTGGTTAAGAATTGTATTAGTCCTAGATTTTTCCCTTCCATGTTTTTGTTCATACTATTTTTTCTGCCTTGAATGTTCTCTCTCTTTTCATCTGTTCACCTCGTACCTTGTGCATGTCACAAGGAACTGGCTTACACAACTGTGGAAGTTGGAGAAGCAGTCACTATAAGGCTGTCATCTGAGGCTGGAGCTTAAAGTGCATGTGGCAGGCAGTCAGGAAGGCTGGCACCCCAAGCAGAAGGAAAGGTCAAAACCTTGTGTAATCCTGCCTCTCACCTTGGTGATGAGAGTATTCCTCAGAAGCCAAAAGCCCTTTATCACAGAGCTAAACATACATGGCTGGCCTGGAAGTCAGAAATGCTAAAGGAGGATGCAGGGTGAGGGTGAAGCAATCACAGACCCAGCCGCTGCATCACGCCAGCAAGGTAAGTTAGCAGATCCGCAGTGACTTGTATGTATTACAAATTGGCTGCTGCTGTCCTTCTGCCATTAGGGATAATCTCCCTCGTGCTTTACCCTAAATAGAAACGTAAAAGAGTGGGCATTCTGGGGAATGTAGTTCAGTCTAGCCAAGTTGACGCCTGAGAAAGCCATCACACCTTGGTATCGAGGCACAAGTCAAGTGCCATCTCCTCCCTATGTCCCTCTTTCTTCTGGCAAGGCTGGAAGTTCTCATTCTCTCCTCTGAGTCCCCAAATCCCACTATCAAAACCATATGGTGGCATTTAACAGGTACCTAGCATCTTCACTGTTAGTCTGCCCACAGTATTTCCACCACTAGACTGTAAGCTCCCCAAAGTTAGGATCTGAAGGTAGTTATACTACTTGACACATAGTGAGGAGTTCATAAACATTCATGGAATGATGAACTAACCAACCTGACATTGAGATACTATGCGAAGATTCAAGGGTTGTGTATCCACTATCTATTCCTACAGACCAAATCATCCCCAAAACTTAGCAGCTTGAAACTACCGTTATCATCTCAGTTTCTGAGAGTCATGAATCCAAGAGCAGCTTAGCTGGGTCGTTCTGGCTCAGGGTCTATGGTGAAGTCACGGTCAAACTATTGCCTGTGGCTGTAGTCATTTGAAGGGGCTGTAGGATCAGTTTCCAATCTCACTTACTTGGTTAGTGACAAAAGGCTTTACTTCTTCATCACATGAGCCTCTCCATGGGTCTACTCACAACATGGTAACTGACTTCTCCCAGAGCAAGGGATCCAAAAGAGAGGTGGTGCCACACTGCCTTTTATGATCACACATTGTGATTTCCACCTTATTCTCTTAGTTAGAAGTGAGTCACTAAGTACAGCCCACACTCAACAGGAGGAGGGAATTACACAGAAGGTGAATACCACGAGGTTTTGATCATTAGTGGCCATCTTGAAGGCTGCCTCAAACAAGTGGAGAAAAATTAAGACTTTAGGCAGGAGACCATGCCATAGAGTTCTTTCGCTGAACTAAAAATATTAAACTCACTCCCCACTACTTGGTGTGTAGAGTCATGTTCTTTCCACCCCCACCCCTTTATTCACTTTTTTTTTTTTTTTTTTTGGTAAAGTCTACTCACTGAAAATAGGCCTTTAATGTCAAGCCAAAGATTGGATTTTGTGGAAATACTTTCAAAGAATGAGGAGAGGGAATCCAACTTGGATCTAAGCTTGCTCTACAAAAATGATTGCCTTTGCTGCAGCCAAGTTTGATTTAGCCTCTAGAAAATACTGATGAGCAAAGTAACAGCAGTTTTGATTTCACACACACACCATCCTGAGTTTGTCTCATCAAAATAGATATTGTAACCTAGTCTAGAAAGCTCCACACCACCTTAGCAGTTGGACAATAGATACATATGTTGGGTGGCTAATATAGCCAATAATTTATTGAGCATTTACTAAGCACCAGGCATTGTGCTAAGGCCTTTACATGCATTATCACACTTAATTCTCAATCAATCATATGAGGTAGGTATTATTATTCCTCCAATTTTTTTACAGGTGAGTAAATGGTAGCTTAGAGAGATTATAGGACTTAGAAGTTTAGAGACATTACCTACCTAAGCTCACACAGCTAGCTGGTACCAGGCCTAGAACTCTCCATTCTTCAATGCCTCATTACCCTGCTGTCATCATACTTCTATGAGACGGTAGGTGCTCGGGTTGGTATTTTCACTGCTTGCTATTCTCAATAACCTTTTGAGGTAGGTATTATTTTCCTCATTTTGTGGATGGGAAACTAAAGTTCAAAGAAGAGGTCACTTGCATTAGCCCACACTGTTAACATACCAGCAGCCCAGATCACACCCCACCACTGCGTGACTCGAAAGTCTGTGCTCCTTCTATCACCTTTATTGCCATCTAGCTCAGTGGTTTTCAACTTGCAGATCATAACCTATGAGTGCACAGTGAAGTCAATGAAGGTGTCCCAACCAGCATTTAAAATACTGAAGTGGATATTTCTGTTCTTAATGTTTTGAGGAACCTCCATACTGTCTTCCAGTGTCTGCACCAATTTACATTCCCACCAACAGTGCAGGAGAGATCCTTTATCTCCACATCCTCACCGACACTTGTTATTTCTTTTCTTTGATTCTAGCCATTCTGATAGGTATGAGGTTATATCTTGTTGCAGTTTTGATTTATGTTTCTCTGATGACTCGTGATGTTGAGCGTCTTTTCATGTGTCTGCTGGCCATCTGTGTGTCTTCTTTGCAGAACTGTCTATTCAGGTCTTCTGTCCATTATTAATCAGATTATTTGTGGTTTTTCTGATGTGGAGTTTTATAATTTATGTATTTTGAATATTAGCCCCTTATTCGATAGATCTTTGCAAATATCTTCTCCCATTCAGTAGGTTGTCTTTTTGTTTTGTTGATAGTTTCCTTTGCTGTGCAGAAGCATTTTATTTTGATGTAGTCCCAATCGTTTATTCTCACTTTTGTTTCCCTTGCCTCAGGAGACATAACTAGAAAAATGTTACTATAGCTGATGTTACATGCCTATGTTGTCTGCTAGGAGTTTAATGGCTTCAAGTCTCACATTTAGGTCTTTAATCCATTTTGAGCTTATTTTTGTATATAGAGTAAGAAAGTAAAACAGTATGGATGTTCCTCAAAAAATTAAAAATAGAAATACCATATGATCTCATAACTCCACTACTAGGTATTTACCCAAAGAAAATGAAAACACTAATTTGAAAAGATATATGGACCCCTATGTTTATTTCAGCATTATCTATAATAGCCAAGATATGGAAGCAGCCCAAGTGTCTAAAGATAGATGAATGGATAAAGAAGATGTGGTACATTTGCACACAGGAATATTATGCAGCCATAAAAAGAACAAAATCTTGTCACTTGCAACAACATGGATGGACCTAGAGAGTATAATGCTAAGTGAAATAAGTCAGACAGAGAAAGACAAATACCAGATGATTTCACTCGTATGTACAGTCTAAAAAACAAATGAATAAACAAACAAAAAGCAGAATCACTGCTTGAATAAACAATCAAAAAGCAGAAACTCTGATGGTTTCCAGAGAGGAGGGAATTGGGGGGGGGGGGGCATAGGTGAAGAAGAGTGGGAGACACAGTCTTCCTGTTATGGAATGACTGAGTCACAGGAATAAAAGTTACAGCATAGGAATATAGTCAATGGTACTGTAATGGTGTTGCATGGTGACAGAGGATAGCTACACTTGTGGTGAACATAACATAATGTATTGAGTCGAATCACCATTGTACACTAGAAACTAATGTCACATTTTGTGCCAACTATATTCAAAAAAAAATATTGGAGTAAAATAGAATGGAAGGGAAGGAGAAGGGAAGAGAAGAAAAAGAAATGGAAAATATTCGTGTGCATCACACATAGTAACAATAAGCATTGCTTAATGAAAGCTTTATTTCAGTTATGCACATATGTATGTGTGATTGTATGTGTGTGTGTGTGTGTGTGCGTGTGTGTGTAAAATGTGTTTCTTACTTTGGTTGCCACCAAAAGTATTGGAAAGCCTCTTTCCTAGCTACTCCATCTATTCTTAAGGTCACTGTCAAAGGATAGGCATTGAGGTTTTAATGATAGCTTACCTTCATTGTACACACTTCCCTCTGGTCCTAACCACTTAGAAATGGGCAGTTACAATTCTTGATCCACTTCCCAGTGCGCTTTTCACTAAAATAAAATTGTTAAAGGAAACCATATGCAATTGGTTAACATGATCTCAACTTACCAGCTTTGTGACCTTTGCTGAGTTACTTGACCTTTCTAAAGGTAGCCTCCCTGAGTTTTACTTTTCCCATCCTTAATGTTGGGTAATTATGTGCTCACTTATGTTGCAAGGATTGACTGAGATCATGTGAACTTCTTAGCATAGTTCCTGATACAACAATTCTTGAATAAGCACCAGCTATTATTACATTATCTACACAGACTGGAGGAGTCTCCATTGAGAGTCTCACGTTTAAGGAAATAAAGGGGTAAGGAGGGAAATGTATTCTCCAGCCTTGAACCCTCCAACTCCATGAACACAAATTAACATAAGTTTCCATTCTTTCAACTCATTTATCAAATGTATCAAATACTTATTGAATTCCTACTATGCGCAGAGACTGGGCTTACTTACAATAACATGAGATTTTAAAGGTAAGACCCAAATTTATAGATGCTTCTTAAAGTTAAGGTATGTTAGAAAAGCAGAGTGGTAAATCACTTTGGCACCTTATTTTATGATTGTGGACAAGAGTGATCATCACTTAACTCTTACATGCAAGCTCTGTCAAATGAACTTGAGCGATAATAGCCTCATTTTTTAAAGCTATGTCCACATGGCATCTGATTGATTGAATCGGAGGTCCCCACTTTCCATTTTTATAGCTTAGTTCCTTCTCTCTACATGCCACAATCAGAAGGATTGATTTTCCTTGTACATTGTCTTTTCTTCTCTCCAATCCCCAGGTCCCTCTTTTTCGTTCCCATACCCTTCCCTGACCACTGATTTTCCTCCCCTGTTCTGCCAATTATCTCCAGCCCTGAGCTAGGAGAACCACATTTTTCCCCATACACATTTTCCATGAGAGTTAGATTAGCAAGAATCAAAGTGTAGGTCTTAGGGGAAAAGAGCCACAGTAAAAGGCCACTGGTTTCTAATTCTATGCCACACATCTTTGCTTTTGGGGGCAGGGAGCTTACCACACAAAAGTTGCCTTTGTGTACTTAAGCTGCATATGTATAACTTAACACTCCTTCCCAAAGGGTCTGCATACAAAAGAGCAAGGCCTCAAAACTACTGGTTGACTTTCACTGAACATAAAAATGATGACATTTTAGCCTCTATTAGCTATTAAAAAGTCACAAGCAGTAATGTTTACACTTGTGTGCCCCTTTAAACTTCGCAAAATATTTTCACTCACATTTTCTTTTACTTCACATACTTATGCCTCCAGTGCCTCCTAAAGCCAATAAGAACAAGGATTATTTGATGTTACAAGAAACTTTCCTGTGAAGTAGACAGAACAAATATTTTATCCTCCTTTTTCAGACAAGAAAACTGAAGTCCAGAGAGATTGTGTCTTGCCCGATTTCATGTCGCTCCTAAAGAGGGAGGTTAATACTGGAGTCAGAGACTTGGGGCAGCCAGCCCTTGTGGATCAGTGCCTGAGACTCAGACACATTCCGTGTCCTGCCTACTTGGGTCATGTATCACTTGGGTACAACACCACTTCTTACAGATCTGGGTATTAGAAATCCTTTAGTGATAGAGCTCAGGCCTCCGGCAGCCCCATAATGGTGAAAAAACAGAACCTCTGGGTAGATTTTTGAAGGAAGCTTTGCTATTGCAGCAGCTGGACAATGTTCCTTGTTAATATTTGTCAGCATGATGGCCATATCATTTCACTGTGGTGACAGAGACTCAGGTCCAGAAGTCTACCTAGTTAAAACACCTGGATTCCAGTCTTTCAATGGCTTTGAGAGGGCCCAAAGGGCCTGCTCTTGAGCCTGGTAGGCTTCTAGACAAGATGATCTTCCCCATCAGGATGTACTGCTAGGCAGTCAGGCATGAGGATGCCCTCAAGAACACTACACCATGGCTCCTCTTCCATCAGTCATGGGCAGCATCCCCAGAAAGCCAGTGATTCCAAAGCCCAAGTATCAGGACCTTGACAAGATGGATTAAGAGGAGGACAGTATGACCTTCCCTGCCATGACCCTTTGGCATTGATAGTGTGAACAAGGACCCAGTGACGAATGCTAGAGCTACTCATGCCATCATGAATTCTCTGATCACAGAGCAGACCCAGAAGAGCATTCACTGTTTTGAGCAAAAAGCAGGGCAGAGAGATGCTGAATGCATACTCCACAAAGGCCTTCCCACCAAGGAGATCAAGTACCTCCAAGCAGAAGCTCATCATACATGAAAGCTACACAGTGAAGAGATAAAAGTAGAGAGGCAGGCTGCATCAGCCAGTTTCACCCCGCAGCTCCCCCTAAGCAGAAACCCAGAGACTGGGACACTTCTGGTTCTTCCACAGCCTTACCTGGCCCAATCCTAGCACCATGGATTCTGGAAGTAGGGAATATAGAAACTCATCAGATAAATACAGTTTCTTTGAACTAAGTCCCCTCCAAAAGTTTGATTTGGATTTTGCCACTCAGGCACACAAAGGGGACCAGATGCCCTTTCCAGTGAAACTGGTCCAGACCCAGGCCATTTGCATGGCTGAGGATCCAGCAACATTCAAGCAACCCAAGATGGACATCCCAATTATAAAAGGGAAGAAACAAATGCCACAGACCCATAATCTTAAACTTGAATGTGCTTGTGCCTACTAGGTTCTAGGGCTCTTTCTATTCTAGGGACTCTGTATAGAGAGTCTCCTTCCTTATTTCCCTGGAATGAATGAATATATATATATATATTTTTAAAGTAAACTCTATACTCAACATGGGGCTTGAACTCAACCCCAAGATCAAGAGTCACATGCTCTTCCAACTGAGCCAGCCAGACACCCTTGTACTGCTCTAATTTAAAGTCTGATGAAATGATCTTAGCAGTGATGTTGGGGGCGGGGGGGGGGGGACTTCATTACCTACTTTCATAACATTTGACTTAAAAAGAAATTTTTTTAGGGGCGCCTGAGTGGTTCTGTCGGTTAAGCATCCGACTTCGGCTCAGGTCATGATCTCACAATGTGTGGGTTCGAGCCCCGCGTTGGACTCTGTGCTGACAGCTCGGAGCCTGAAGCCTGCTTTGGATTCTGTGTCTCCCTCTCTCTCTGCCCCCGTCTCCCCCCAGCACGTGCTCAGTCTCTCTTTCTCCCTCTGGTAAAAAAATAAACATTAAAAAAAATTTTTTTTTAATGTTTATTTTTGAGACAGAGAGAGACAGAGCATGAGCAGAGGAGGGTAGAGAGAGAGGGAGGGATACACGGAATCCTAAGCAGGCTCTAGGCTCTGAACTGTCAGCAGAGAGCCCAACGCAGGGCTCAAACTCACAAGCTGTGAGATCATGACCTGAGCCAAAGTCGGATGCCCAACTGACTAAGCCACACAGGCACCCCTCAT
Organism: Acinonyx jubatus; assembly: GCF_027475565.1. Taxonomy (NCBI): domain Eukaryota; kingdom Metazoa; phylum Chordata; class Mammalia; order Carnivora; family Felidae; genus Acinonyx; species Acinonyx jubatus. Next base: position 49,169,402 of record NC_069391.1, read on the forward strand.
ATCATTCAACTTAAACAAGAACTTTGATCATTGTTTATTACATAAATAATATTTGTGTTGCTCCAAAACCTAGGATTTTTTTTAATCCCTTTACTGCTGCAAATGCTCCTAAAAAGCACAGGCAAATCATACAGATGTTCATTGACTGGTTTAGACAATTTTGACCTTCTTGATCCTGTGCTCCTGTACAAAATAAGACTTGGTTGCATTGCTTCCCACAAAGAATGAGTTGGATGTTAAAATGTTGATATCACCCAAAGCAATCTACAAATTCAATGCAATCTTTATCAAAATAACACTAGCATTCTTCACAGAGCTACAACAAATAATCCTAAAATTTGTATGGAACCAGAAAAGACTCTGAATAGCCAAAGGAATCCTGAAAAAGAAAACCAAAGCTGGAGGCATCACAATTCTGGACTTCAAGCTGTATTACAAAGCTTTAATCAACAAGACAGTATGGTACTGGCACACAAACAGACACATAATCTTTGACAAAGCAGGAAAGAATATCCAATGGAATAAAGACAGTCTCTTCAGCAAACGGTGTTGGGAAAACTGCAGAAGAATGAACCTGGACCGCTTTCTTACACCATACACAAAAATAAACTCAAAATGGATGAAGGACCTAAACGTAAGACAGGAAGCCATCAAAATCCTTGGAGAAAGCAGGCAACAACCTGTTTGACCTCAGCCATAGCAACTTCTTACATGGCAGGTCTCCAGAGGCAAGGGAAACAAAAGCAAAAATGAACTACATCATCAAGATAAAAAGCTGCACAGCAAAAGAAACAATCAGCAAAGCTAAAAGGCAACCAACAGAAGGGGAGAAGATATTTGCAAATGACATATCAGATAAAGGGTTAGTATCCAAAATCTATGAAGAATATATGAGTTATCAAGCTCAACATCCAAAAAACAAATCCAGTGAAGAAATGGGCAAAAGATATGAATAGACACTTTTCCAAAGAAGACATCCCAATGACTAACAGACACATGAAAAAAAATGCTCAACAACATTCATTATCAGGGAAATACAAATCAAAACCACAATGAAATACCACCTCACACCTGTCAGAATGGCTAAAATTAACAACTCAGGCAACAGTATATTTTGGCGAGGATGCAGAGAAAGAGGAATTCTTTTGCACTGCTGGTGGGAACGCAAACTCGTGCAGCCACTCTGGAAAACAGTATGGAGGTTCCTCAAAAAAATTAAAAATAGAACTACCCTACAACCCAGCAATTGCACTACTAGGTATTTATCCAAAGAATACAGGAGTGCTGTTTTGAAAGGGCACATACACCCAACGTTTATAGTGGCACTATTGACAGTAGCCAAAGTATGGAAAGAGACCAAATGTCCACTGACTGACAAATGGATAAAGAAGATGTGGTGTGTGTGTGTGTGTGTATACACATACATACACACATGTGTGTACATATATATATGTACCCATAACGGAATATTACTCAGTGATCAAAAAGAATGAAATCTTGCCATTTGCACTAACATGGATGGAACTAGAATATATTATGCTAAGCAAAATAAGACAGAAATACAACTATTGTATGATTTTACTCACATGCAGGATTTAAGATACAAAACAGATGAACAGAAGGGAAGGAAAGCAAAACTAAAAACAGAGGGAGACAAACCATAAGAGACTCAAATACAGAAAAGAAACAGGGTTGCTGGCAGGGTGTTGGGCAGGGAGATGGGCTAAATCAGCAAGGGACACTTGTTGGGATGAGCACTGGGTGTTATATGTAAGTGATGAATCACTAAATTCTACACCTAAAACTATTACACTATATGTCAACTAACTTGGACTTAAATTTAAAAAAAATCCAAAAACAAACAAATGAAAGAATGAGTTGGAAAACCCAAGGAATCATTTCAAAATTCTTACAACCAGAGGCTGATATAATATGTACTTTCTAGAATCCCCAAATAAGAGAGTGACAAAGTCTGGTAGAAAATGCTGTTTTACTGCCTAATGCATGCACAGTCCTGATGAAGTTGTAAAAAAAAAAAAAAAAAATCAATGATTTCCAATCATTCTTGGGGAAAAGACATGCCAGTTTTCCCAGGACTGCCCATGTTTAGGCCTGTTTTCCCAGTATTACTAAAATGTATATCAAATGGAAAGGACTTAGATAAGCCAAGACAATTTTGTAAAAGAAGATTGGAGGAGTTACACTACTTAATTTCCAGGTTTATCATAAAGCTACAGTGGCTGTGATATCGGTGTAAGGATAATGTATCCTTTATATAACACATAAATCAATAATCCAGAAATAAACCCTTTGTTTATAACCCATTAATTGTTGACAGACAAGTCAGGCAATTCAATGAAAAAAGGATGGTCTTTCTTACAAGTGATGATGGATATTAGATATCTGCATGAAAAAAAAGTGAACCTTGACCCTTACACTCCACACATTACACAAAAATTAACTTAAACTGTCTACACAAAAAAGAACTCAAACTGTGTCACAGACCTAAATATGAGAAGTATCAAAATTCTAAAGAAAATATTGAGGAAAAAAAATCTTTATGACCCTGAGATTCTTAAATAAGACACAAAAAAAAACCCTCAAACCATAAGAGAAAAAAATGTCTAAATTGGATTTGACAATAATTAGAAATGCTTCCCTATCAAAAGACACTGAAAAATGAAAAGTCACAGATTTCAAAAGAAAAACACAAAATATATAAGTAACACTGATAACTTAATAAGAAAAACAACACAATTTTAAGGAAGAGAGTAGAAGATTTGGATACTTCCCCAGAAGTTATAATGAATGAGTTCCCATTAAGGTCAAGATTCTCCAGGAGGAAGTGATACTTCCTCATAGAGGAGCCCTTTGCCTGCTCTTCAGCAATGAGTGAGCCTGATCAGGGAAACTAATGGGGCACCAACCATCTCAGCTCCCCACTTAGTAGTCCTCCGACTTTGCTTTGGAATATAGGTTTCCTATAGTCACAAAGTCCATTATGCGAAAACCTTTTTGGCCCTAGACAGATTTTGTAATAACCATAACCTCATAGGCCCTAGGAGGTTTTGATCTAGATTTCACTTCTTGTTTTTATGGTGCTTTTTCCAAACTAGTAATCAAGAAACACAGTCTGAGCCACAACCTGATAATGAAACCCAAACTTGATAGATAATCCCCATGTCCAGGTCATTCCCCTCTTTTCCGCTAAAATATAAGCTTCATGAGTATTGAATGTGATCAGAGGCTAAATGGCTTAAACAAAAGATAAGTTCACTTTTTGGCAATAATAATAATAAGCCTTCGATAGCACTATATCCACCTGTTCACATATGCTAACTGATATAATCCTTCCAACAATCCTATTGAGGAGGTATTATTAATATCCCCAATCTACAGATGAAAAACCTGAGTCAGAGAGTTTTAATGATTTGCCCAAAGGGACACAGCTAATTAAGTAACAGATTTGCATTTGAACTCAGGATCTAGTTTCAAAGTCTATGCTTTTACCACTATACCCATGCTTCTCAACTTCTTTTTTTTTTTTAACATTTATTTTTGAGACAGAGAGAGACAGAGCATGAACGGGGGAGGGTCAGAGAGAGAGGGAGACACAGAATCTGAAACAGGCTCCAGGCTCTGAGCGGTCAGCACAGAGCCTGACGTGGGGCTCGAACTCACAGACTGTGAGATCATGACCTGAGCCGAAGTCGGACGCCCAACCGACTGAGCCACCCAGGCGCCCCAATGCTTCTCAACTTTGTGTATGCAAATTGTTGGGAGATGCTTTTTTTAAATGCAGATTATAATTCAGCAGGCCTGAGGTGGAACTCTGCATTTCTAATAAGCTCCCAGGTACTGCTGTTGCTGATCTGACTACAGATCAAGTAAGCCACCCCCCTCATATACCAGTAGGCAGTCTAGAGGTGTGGGGTGGTTCCAAGGTGGTGTAGGATCTAGGTGCCTTCATTCTTTACATCATCCACTAGGCGTTGCCCTCATCTGCATGGTCAAAAATGAACCACCATATCCACATTGCAGTTTGGGGGAAGAAAGAGAAAGAAGAGAGCAATTAGCTTCCTTAAACGCATGACCAGAAGTTACACATCACTTCTGTACTGCTCATTAGCCAGATTTAGTCATGGAGTCAACACCAAAGCTGGAAGAAAGGCAGGTAAATGTCGTTTCCAATGGGACAGCCACTCAGCTTAAAACTCAGGAGGCAGCTCTATTACTGAAATAAAACTTCTTAAATGGATGAATGTAGATTATTGAGACAACAGTCTTTGCCTTTGAATGTTTCATCATAACTTGTTACTGCCTTTTTTAGTGTGATCTATACATTCTCTTCCATTTCCCTCCACTTTCTGCTGACCTGAACACAAGTTCCTTTGTGTCCAGAAAAATCCATTTCACTACTAAGTCGTCTTCCTTAATTTGATTCCTCCAAAGTTCTGCTTAAATGGAAAAGAGGACTCCATGCTTGCATACCATAAAGATAGTAGTTTAGGATGAATAAACAAAACGTTTTAAAGGTATGCATTCCCTCTTTCTTTAGCCATATTTCTTTTGTGGCCCATCTACTCTCAATCTCTACCTGAACCTGAAGGAAACTCAATCAAGTGGGAAATATTGTCTTTGAGTCGATTTATTTTTGATGACTTTTTCCTCTTTTTCTCTAACTGCAAACGTTAAGAAACGGCTTCTTGATTTCTTATCTATCTCTATTATAACCAGAGGAGTCCTGAAGAAAATACCGTGGAAGTCATTTATTCTAAGTAGATGTGATTTGAGTCAAGTTTAGGCAAAAGCTGGGGACTGCCTTCCTTTTTACTGGAACATCTTAGCCTGAACCTAGCAACTTAGAGACATTTGTATCAGGCAACTCACACAATGCACTTATCCTGCCAGTAGTCATGGATGAGTCACGGAAGTAAAGAATGCAGTGCGGAACCATGGTAGCTTAATACGTCCAGTCACTTGTGCAGGTTTTAAGAAAGGACTGAGGAATCTCACCTATCACTCTGGAACCTGGATCTTCTTTGAAGAATTTTACCTTCACAGTTGGGAAATACATTTGAGACAACTGCCTTTTTTTTTTTTTAACAAGCTTTTGAATTTAGCACAAAAGCAAAAGATACCCCAAGAAGAAAAAGAGGCAAGGTGGGGTGCATCAGGAATCATTATTGTTGTGGCCTGGCACCAAAATCTCTACACTTTGGGCCTCTGAAACAGGTCAGTCTACAAAATCCACTGAACAAAATATATTGAAATAAACTGAACTAATGCACTTTTGGAGGGGGGCAGTTAAAATGTAGCCTCATTTGTAGATGGACCTAGGAGTCATTTCTAATAACTGATTTTCAAAAGATGGCACCTGGCTGATAATCGACAGAGGCTATAACTTTTGAACGGGTCTTGGCAGACAGCATGGCCAATCCATTTGTTTTAGCTTTCTCAATAATCAGTGAGTATCACTGCAGGCTCAGTTGGTCTGGCTGATTGATTGTAAAGACAGCCAAAATGAACAGCTCGACCATCTCACAATCTGATTTCCCCACCATGTATTGACCCAGTCCAAGTTACATATGTTACAGTATTTGCAAAGCTGTCACTGTTATAAAACTCTTACTGGGCCCTTGCTACTGACAGGGGCTTTATGAGAATTCATGAAAATTAGAAACCAACTCACCTTGGCGTGTTTGAGCTTTGGAAATTCTCTTCTGGAGGGAGAGGGAAGCAGTTTTGTAGCTATCTACACACTCACACAAACATAGCAGTAACAACAATGACAAAACAGATAGCTCTTTGAGAATTCCCTTTGATGTGCCTAACTGGGCAGTAACAGTGAGTGAAAGCAGATAGAGAACAACCTTTGATTTTGTGTGTGAGTGTGTGTGTATTGTTTGTTTTTGTGGATTTCAATCTGCCTTTATTTTTAGAATTACAGGATGTGGGGAGTGGAGGCCAAACCCCTGGGCCAGTCCTTAGCCAAGAAGAGGAAGTGCTGGCATCTGCTGGTGGAGGTGGGGACTGTTCCTCAGCACAAGTCTTCTCATTAACTCAGGGGATGGCCTGGTCTGTCTGGAAACTGTCTGCGTTTCAGACCCCTCAACTGATTTACGGTTAAAGCAAAACGGGTTGTTTGAAATTGTGGAGCCAGTGGTTTGCTTTCATTTGTCTTTAAAGCCATCACTTGAATTCAGGGCAGATCAGAGAGATTTCTCATTGCACTAAATAAACTAAGGATACCGACTGAGCTTCTCAGATGGGACACTATGGGAATGTGGAAAATTCAAGGGCCATTAAGTCACTGAGCACACTTAGTTGAAATTATGATACTCTAGTCACCCGTGGCTAAATGAAGAGCAGAGGTTTAATGAGTTTACCAGGTTAAAAATGAGCCTGTGTCAGGCAGGAATCAGACTCATTAATTAGGGCTCCACTTAACTATTGAATAGTTTTACTTACTAGTAGTACTCAAGTTGGGGGGGAGGGGAGCAGAAGAGATGTGGTGATAGTTCATAATTGGCCATGAGCAAACCACTAAATGAGGGTTAAGGGGGGAAAGAGGGTATGGAGAAGACCATTTTAACCAACTTTCACCATAGATCACAACAAACTTGAAAATCCAATGTCCTTACATTTTACTATTGAATCCAATTGAGACCCCAGAGTGGCAATCTTCTCCACTGTATCTTGGGAGGGTTTCCAGACCATGGCCAACCCCTAAAATGCCTGGCTACCTCCAAAGCTACAGCTGGTGTGGAATGGGAACTTGGCAGTCTCCTTTGGAAGAGATGGACTTTCTTTAGGGCCCAAGTCCTTGAGGGATGTATGGACCAAACCAGTCTGTTCATACAGTAATGGGAAGAAACCTCCATTTCAATTATCAGCAATTAGTTGAGCATTGGGAACTTGGGGTGTGGGCTCTGGAGAAATACTGGCTGCCTCCTACTCTGAGATCTTTGAACCTTCATCTCTTTATCCCCCAAATGAGGGTAGTAATAACACCTAACACAAAGGAGTGTTATAGGGATTCCATGTAACGATGGGGGTGGGGGGCGGGTAAGGTGCTGAGTTAGTGCCCAGCGTTTACTTAGCACTCCACAAACAAAGTGGTCCACCCTCCGCAGCAAGGCGAAAATGCCTCCTCACTCCTACTTTAATCTCATAAAGCAATGAGCATGGAAAAGAAAAAAAGAAACCTAGATCTAAAATGTTTGGGGAGTTTAGTCTGGAACAGCTGCAGGGACTGAGTAACTGTTCTAACATGAGGGGAGTCCATTTCCACAGACCTGCTTTGCTTTCTCCTGCGCTCTCTGGTGTTCTCCCTTCCTCCCCCTCTCCCCCTCTTTTCTCTTCCCATCACCCCTCCCACCCCCATCTCTCCACCTGTTTTTGTACTGGAAGAGCCTGGTGCTGCTAGCATTTTCTTACAAAGCAAAGGCATCTCGTCCCCAATTCAGAGAAATTGCAAATAAAATTGCCACAGCCGAGTCTGCAATTTAATGTCTTCTATGCTTGTCCGTGACAACTCAATGCGGTGTTGAACATGCTAATCTTCTGATTTGGTGTCCTTATTCTTTAATTCAAAGAAAAACAGCTGAGTTAGATGTATATGATTTGACTTATCAGGACCACTCTGTATGGACAAAAGGGACATGTGTGGAGGAAGAACCCATCCCCAGACAGAATACTGAGGGGACAAGCCAGGGCGGATCAAACAGAAATTAGACAACCTTTTTCTCCAAATGGAGATCTGCTTAAATGACTGAGTCCAGCAACTCAGAATAGTTGTTTTCCCCCTGTAACTATTCCATATATATATACACATATGCACACATATATGAATATCTATATTTTATATATGAATATCTATATTTTATATATCTATATATATGAATATATATGAATATCTCTATATATTTCACACATACCTATGAGCACATTAATGAGGACAAATATCAATGAAATATGACTTCTAGCTTCCACTTACCTCCAGCCTCTTGCCACCTAGGGACCTATGCATTCTACTGGAGTGAACATCATGCCTCATGGTCAAAAGGAAACAAAGGGACACTGAAACTTTAGAAAGGCACGGTCTCCGGGTGTCCAATTTCGGCTAGGTCATGATCTCACCGTTCCTGGGTTTGAGCCCCACATCGGGCTCTGTGCTAACAACTCAGAGCCCAGAACCTGCTTCGGATTCTGTGTCCCCCTCTCTCTCTGTTCCTCCCCTGCGTGTGCTCTCTCAAAAATAAATAAACATTAAAAAAAATTAAAAATAGAAAGGCACTGTCTCATATGGCATATTTCAAAGGCATAACACTGGTGGAAAATTGCATTCCTATTTTGAAATATATTCCAGTTAATGAGATTACAGACTGAATGTTCTTTCAGTAGGTACCAAGCTTTATTTCTAAGTTGTACCTTTTCTGATGGCTCACATTCATTCCCTCTCATTTTCTTCACCATTCCTTTGAATTATCTAATGTTTAAAGTTATAGGAAAATGTGGTATGAGAATTAAGCTCCTTGAGGGGTTTTTTTAAGTCATTTTTGTATTCCCAATTTCTAGCTCAGTGTCTTACACATAGAATCTCAACATATTTTTGATGAATGAATGAAAGGTCAAGTTGTAGTAGTTATCCAGTATCAGTGAATAAAACAGGCTAAGCAACTCTCTAAAGTTTTTCAAACAGAAGGGAGCAGTAGCTTTCTTACTTGAGGTAATGACAAAACCGTACAACGTTGGAAATAATGCCATTCCATGACTCGGGTCAGCCAAAAAAACATACAGATATAAATACAGATATATTATCTATATATAGGTATCTCAGCAGAGAGTTATCTGCAAAAATGTTCTACTTAACAATTTCAGAGAAGAAGAGGTATGAATGCACTTTCGAGATTTCTCTCAGAAAGATTCTTCCTCGCAGCTAATAGTGGGTTTGGGGCAATTGCTGGGCTCCGCAGCACTGTATATGCTCTAATAAAGAAATGGCTTGAGGTGTAGTAAAGAAACAAACAAAAAAAAGAATTAATGAAAAGGGACAGAAGAGATATAATGAAAATAAATAGTTCCTCCCAACTTCCCTCTTGGGAGCAGGTTATGAAAGATAGCTGGAATAGTAGACTCTGGAATAAAATTCTTCCAGGGTAGAAAGTAATTAGGCTGAGTAAATGAAAGCCCAGGTTTAATTGTTCTTTTCAATGCAGTAAAAGAAGACATTCATTATACAAGTTTAAATGAGGGTCCCATTAATGGAGTATACCTCTGATAGAACACTATAAATTAATATTTTTATATATCCTGTAATTATTTTGTGAGTAGCCCATTTTTTTGTGTATTATACCTAGAGGTATGTGTTAAAGCATTAATCAGGTAGAGGTCATCATTTAAAACACACAATTGCTGATACCCCATTTAAGCTTTTTAAAAATATTTTAATATTCCAAGACCCTCATGAAGATGACCAATAATTTCTTAAGCTTCTGAATTAAAAAGCCTTTGAGTTCTAATTCAATGGCCGATATTGATTTCTAGATCCTTCTAGATCCTTGGGGCCCTTCTTTAGAGTTGACCAGTGGAAGAGACTGCAAATTTTCTTTACAACTTCAAATTCTGTTGGTTCATCAGTGCCTGGAGGCAACACCATTGACATCTAGGACATCACTGCCCCAATTATGGCAGCACAGAAAGCTTCACCTTCTCTTAGGTCTAAATTCTTCTCAGGATTAAGTAGGGATTTTGTGACACAGGTGACATCTTCCTGGGCACAGTGCCATATGGACATAAATGGTGGCCTCAGGACACTTAAGCAATCTGGTTATAAATATCTTCTTACTTCTAAATACTCAGCTGACAAGGTGATTGTGTTAGCTAGGCTAAATTAAAAACACAATATGCTGTTTAACCATGTTAAGCTGTCCTTTTCTTTCCCCTAAGAAATTCTCATATTCTTTCGCAATTGATATAAATGCACCCACAGCCTGGATTGTGCTTTGAGATGCAGTTTCCTTTCCAATTAGTCCTACAGGAAATGGGGCCTGGATATCACCTGCCTAAGAATCCTGAATCAGCCACGGACTCTCCATGTGACCTTGGGCAAGTTATTTAACCTCTCTGCACCTAAGTCGCCTCCTCTGTAAATGGATGAAAATAGCATCTGTATCTTTGAGAGTTGTTGGGAGGCTAGGAGTTCAGATTTGTAATGTGCTCAGCATCTACTTGGTCACATATAAAGGCAATATCCGTGTTCACCGTTCTTTTTTCTCTAGCTTTGCTGCCAAAAATTAAGAAGATATTTACCCTGAATTCTCATTTCTTGGAGGGTTGACAGAATGAGATAAAATACATGTAAGGCTTGGAAAACTCTTCAGGGTTATATGAATGCTAGCAAAATGGCAACTAAGGTAAAGAATTATAGTAAATAAAACAAAGTAAGATTTTTTTTTTAAGCTGACAATTTTTTTTGTTTTAAATCCCTAAATTTTTGTATTTTATCTCTTGAAATTATAAATATATATATATTTATATGCATTTATTATAAATATATATATTCATATGCATATGTATGCATACACATACACACAGCCACAAAGTATCCCTAGTGGGATTAAACTCCCCAGTAAGGGTTCCTTGTTAGTACTTTCTCAGGTTTATCATGTGTTTTATGGAACAGAAGCCTTCATGGCAGATATATTCATTTGATATTTTGTTATATACAATATCCTTAATTTTTATTAAAACAAAAGTATTTATCCTGTGCTTACAGTAAGTATGGAATTACAAATGCCATATGATGAGCATTTTAGCCCAGATGGGTTTAGAATAGGTAAAGCCATCCCTCCTTTTCACAACACGACTCTTTCAAACACACACACACACACACACACCCAATCCTCTACAAAATCTGGTAAATAAATCTGGTGGCTTTCCAAAGCAGGTGTTGTGGTTTTCTGGGGGGACAAGGGGGATACGAGTCCGGGTAGCCTGAACATATGATCCTTCTATATTACAGTGGTCCATAAAGTAGACCTTGAGAAAGACAGTGAAACAAGTTGAGACCAGACAAAATGGAGGCTTTATGAGGCCGTCCCATCAAGCCTGGAGTCAGCTCCTCAACACTAAAGATTGCTGATGAATCAGAAAGGGAAGAAGGCTTCAAGTTTCAGTCTCCCAGGACAGGTTGGCCTCAGAGATTTATTCTCAGATCTTTTTTTATTGGTCTCTGCTGCATAGTAAAACTTGGGTGGGCAAAATTCTCCCCATTCCAGGGACCCTGTATAGACTGCTGTAGGATTTTATGGGACTGATACGCTTCTTTTTTAGAGGGCCATTTATGCCCAGTGTCTCTCCTCTTCTCAGCCAGTGTACATCAGTCTCTAAATCTTCCTCCCCCACCTTTGAAAATTTATGGCAGCTTTCAGCCAGGCTTGGCTTAAAGCCATTGACCTCTGTGGCCTGTGTTATTGACCAGAACATAGCATCTTCTGCCCACATAATATATGTCTCTTTATCTCCCTGAAAGGAAAGGAAATGACTTTTAGAATGACCAGGAACACAATAAAAATGAGAGAGGCTTTCTCGTTTTTTTGTCGGTGGCATTTGGCTTTTCAAAAAGCCACACCGGGATTCGGGTTTGTGTTAGGCAGTGCTTTGAACAGTGCATTGAGAGGGCACCCTTGGGAGCGTGCATTGTAGGACACAAGGCCTGTCCCAAATAAAATCACCATTTTGTAAGTTCTCACCTGGAACGTGAATGAATGAATAGCCCGAAGTCAGCAAGTCCTCATAACTGAATCTACAGACATCCTGACACAGTTAGCCCACATGGACGCTCATGAGAAATGCGGCAGGACTCACAGATCCTGCCTGCCCTTTGGGTCACAGTGGCATAGAAGCTTGGAGCTGGAAGAGTCATAAGCATCACCTCATTCAAGCTGCTAAATTCGCAAATGAGGAAACGGAGGCCCAGTGAGAAGGTGCAACATCTCCATAGTCACAGAGCAAAGAGGCGCCAGAGATGGAGTCCGCAACTAATGTATGCAACACCGTATGACCTTGTCCTTAAGAGTCCCGCCCAACTATTAAAAACTTTTCCACGAGATGCAGACACAAAATTCCGTATATACAAAGGTCTATACAAAGCTGTCAGCAAAAGCCTCTTGAATTCCCCCTTCAGGTAGTATTTCCAAAACCCCATACTCAAGAATCCTCAGCTGCCCTGAAAACATGGCAGCAGACACGTCTCCACTATCCCTTTCAGACAGGAGCTGGGAGCAGCCCTGAGAACCACCCCAAGGGAAGACAATGCAGAAAGTGGCGCTCAGAGCTTCACAGCTGCGGAGGAGCCTCTCACCCTCAAACCCTTCACTCTCTGTGCGTCCAATGGGAACAGGAACGCCACCCACCTGGGGCTGTTGGGAGATGTGAGATAGCAGGTCCGGAGACTCCAGTGCTGTGGGTATAGCCCCGGGTTAAGAAAAACGGTGTTGGAGGCTTGTGCTACAGCAGAACACTCAGGATGAGCTCGGAGCATTTGATCGGAGTGTGCCAGGACTTTGTGGAGGAGGATGTTGGCAGAAGCCATGACTTTTAGCACAGCTCTCACTCACTAAGAGCTGGCCATTTATGTTCTACTGACAGCATTAGTTCTCAGGTCTAAGGGACAGAGCACCAACATGGGGCCAGACTCCTTGTGGAACGCCCAGATATGTTGCTATCCTCCGTTCTACTACATAAACTAGAAGCCAGAAACAAGAGGACTAGCAGACGGCATATACCATCTACCTATTTATATGATCGACCATAAGCAGTCACGTCCATGAGAAAAATAGGACTAGACACAGAAGACTCCTAATGAGTTTTCCCAAGTCCCATCACCATTTGACCACTGCTTCTCTCTAAGTTTTGTTAGGTAGTCTCAGAGAGATAAGCTGCAGCAAATGCCAAAGTTTGAAGTAAAATCTGTGGAGGGAAAACTTTGAAATTAAAAAATTGTATCTGGTAGGGGCGCGCCTGGGTGGCTCAGTCGGTCAAGCATCCAACTTCGGCTCAGGTCATGGTCTCAGGTTCATGGGTTCGAGCCCTACATCGGGCTCTGCTGACAGCTGAGAGCCTGGAACCTGCTTCGGATTCTGTATCTCCCTCTCTCTCTCTGGCCCTCCCCTGCTCACATTCTGTCACTCTCTCTCTCTCAAAAATAAACATTAAAAAAAAAAGATTAAAAAATTGTATCTGATAACTTTTTTTTTCTCCTGGAGATTTGGAGAAGACGTAATTATTGAATTTTAGTGATAAAACAGCGCAGTTCAGCTTATAGAACACCAAGGATCCATTGAACAATTTAAGAACCACTACACTAGAGGGTTAATGAACCAGGGGAGTCATATTTCCTGGTCATGTATCAAAATAAGGGAAAGAAAACCAGAAACTTGGTCAAGGTGAGTTTTTAGTGTCTTGCCTAACCAATAATATTTAAAACTATGAAGCAAAATAAAACTATTTCAGGGTCTGTAGTTAATTCTTTAAGACATTTTAATAAGCCATACTTCTATTCAAGACCATGAAATTTCTCCTAAAACTGAAAGTGTCAGAGGACTGGGACATTAATAGTAGCCTTAAAACTATGTCCATATAAGTTAAATGGACTTTAAAATATTTCTATCCTGTTTAGAATCTCGTGCAGTTTTCTCAGATTTTTCTTTCAAAAATAGCATATTACAAGCCTAACAATTCAACCTAAAATGGGAGTTTCTACAGCCTGTTTTTAAAAATGGTTGTCCAACGGTGGAGAATTGCTTGAATAACCCAAATATGTACCAAAATGATGGGTTAAACAAATTTTTTTTATAAGAATGGCTAATGATATGGAAAGATAGAAACTGTAGTAAGGGGAAATAATCTCTAAGAATGTATCATACAATATTATCTTATGTGTACTCTATGCATACACATAGAGAAAACTCACCAAATGGCTAATAGTGGTAATGTGATTAACAGCTGCTTTATGTTCTCCTTTTCATATATTTGCATTCTTAATAAACATATAGCTCTTGTAATAACCAAATCACAATTGTTAGGATAAAAATTAGAGTTTCTGTGCAATGTTATTTAATTGCTAAAGTACTAGAAATATAACCATTTCATTTATAAGGCTGTCTCACCACGTGTATCCTGAAGACACCATTTGAACACAGCTTCCATATCCAGAGAAACGTGTGTGTATATGTGTGTATACACACATCTGTGTGGTTGTGTTTATAATAGTACTTTATGCTTGCATAGACAAAGTATCCTATACAAAATTCTATCTCAACTTGACTGGCTATTAGGATACATGGATAAATTTCAACAGACAACATCGATTAGTTGTAATCTAGGTCCTTATCAGAAAGTACAGTTTCAAGCTCATTGTCATCTGTTAATTTTCAGTCGCTAAGTTCAGAGAAATTCAATTTTAATTTTTAAAAATTGAAACTAATGAATCTGTTACCAAACTACATCAAATCCTCCAAGTATTCCAAAGTCTATCCCTAGATCAAGCAGGGATATTATTTATCTGATTTGCACTTGGGTTGAGAATTAGGCTAAGGGGTGGGGGGGGGGGTGGGGGGAGGGTAACGGTGGAGGGGAACATGATACGTTTCAAAGATGTTGTTGAAGATGTTAAGCGCATCTCTGTCTTTTTTGAGGAAGACTCCAGGAAGAAATTTCCTTTTGATGTTTTAATAACAAAGAGCAGGAAAATGCTCCCAAAGAATCCGTTTGTTTTCATGTGTGGATGATATGAATCTGCTGACCAGGGGTTCCCTCTCTGACTGCTCTTGTATAGCTGGGAGCCAAATGTAGGACTCAGCTGCAGCAAATGTGTGAATCAACGTGGGGTGTGTTTTTAACCTAATTCTTGACTCAATTTTATGTTCCCACCATGTTTCCCTTGCTCTCTCCTTTTTGTTTCTTAAAGAAAAAAGAAAAGAAAAAAGTCCACTAAATACATGTGCGTGGGAACAAATCAACAAGGACAGAAGAACTTAAGGTGAAAAGCAACAGCCTCTTGCCCCTCTGCTCCCTGCCTCCACCCCCACCGGACTCCCCAGATTCAACCTCTTTTAACTGTTTGTTTTTAGTTCCTTTAGCAGTTACCTCCATAAATCTAGATAAGAGGCTTAACCTCTTTTTCTCCATTTATCAACTTGAGATAATATCTCTAGACACCTTAATATGAAAAGGGAGGACTTAGCTCATTTACTAGAAACCTCCCCTGCTTCCAAGTGTTTTATGTTTATATTCTTTTCAGTTCCTACCTTTGCGACTTTAAATATTTAAATCTTCTCAGCAGAGGCCCCCACTCTCAGATTTTTTAATTATTTGTACTACTGTGAGCTGCCTGATTTTAACAAGTGGAAACAACGCACAACAACGCAAATGCCAGAACAATAAGGCCAAAAAGTCGTTTGGACGCATCCGAAGCTAAATAGTTAAGGATCCCTAGAAAATAGGGATGGTAACACAGGTCCACCCCAGACATCGTGGTAAGCTCTCCGTTTTATCAGGGGGGGCAGTCTCAGTTACATTTATTATATAACTTAAACTGAAGTTTGAGCAATGAGCTGCAGACCTCTACCTGATACGCAGGTGAAATCCTTTCAAAAGCTTTTGTGGTTACTTGAAGCCTTGGGTTTCAACGTTTAATACACCGTTTTTCCAGTAGAATAGCCGTTTCTCCTCTTAGTCTCCTGTGGATTCTCTTAAAAAGACCCCACGTGGAGTCCCTCATGCTAGGCCAGATCACCAAACCTGACCTTAATACCTAATCTAATTACAGTTTTAACCTCCCCCAGAAATGTAGTCTTTACCTTTAACCCCCTCCCAGAAATGTGAATCAGGAATTTTCTAATCAGCATCAATGTAACCTGTCACATGGGCTTCCCCATCCCCCAAAGATGAAGTAATCCACCTAACAAGACCCATTTGTCCCCAAAGGAAGGTGTCTTCATCCAAGATAATCCTTTTTTTCTGTTTATGACTTCCTTGTCTTGCCTTTAAAAACCCTTTCTTTCCTATAGCCCTTTGGGGCATCTCTTACACTTGCTGGATGAGATGCTGCCCAATTCATGAATCGCTTAAAAAAACCAATAACATCTTCAAATTTACCCAGTTGGATTTTTGTTTTTTAACACCTATCCCCTGTAGGTTGCTTTGTTAACCTTAAAAATAAAACCAGCGGTTCTGGGGCACCTGGGTGGCTCAGTAGGTCATGTGTTCATTTCGCCTCAGGTCCCGATCTCACTGATCGTGAGATAGAGCCCGGCTGACAGTGCAGAGACTGCTTGGGATTCTCTCTCAGCAACCACCCCAGTCTTTCTCTTCCTCGTTCTCTCTCTATATAAATAAACACTAAATTAAAAAAACTGGCAGTTATTTTACCAGCAAAAACGGGTTCGTTTGGGAATAACAAAGGATTACAACTCAGAACAAGCAAGCTCTAACAAAAACACAGCCAAATCCTCCCAACAAAAGAGAAAAACCGCTCTTATAAAGGAAAAGGGGACGTTGAGACTGTTATAAACAAAAAACCCATTGGTGGAAACTGGAAGTTCAAAGTGTAGTGGCTTTTCATTGGCTGAGTTGTGACTGTCTATCATTGGCTGGGCTGTTGCTAGGGGAGGAGAGAAAGCTTTTTCTCCTCCAGCTGGGGTAGCAAGGTAGCTAAAGTAGTATGAGACTTGCAAGGTACTTCTCTTCCTGTTAAAGTCTGCAACCGACAATGAGTGGTAGGGCAAGAGAGTTTCTCCTTCTGGTCTCCCGACTCCATTTTAAGCGTGGTTTTCTTGTATTAATTATTAAATTAATTTATTAATGTTCACATCTTCAAAGGTTCAGAGTAATGGGTTGTGTTAATTTCAGCCGGTCGGTGGGCTGTACAGATCTAGCTCCATGACCTCACCATGGTTTAACTTGGTGACACGCCTCCCTTGAGCTCCTCATGCGTGTCCCACTGGACACCCATCAAACCCAAAAGGGGACCTTGCAAAAGAGCAGTTAGGACAGCTCTGGCAAAGACAGCAAGGGCAGCGTGCTGGTCTTAGCCTCCCGTATCATTCAGCGTCAGCCATGCCCTGGACAGACAATAAGCCAAGTCCTGACTGCAAGTACAAGGGCTGCTAATCAGAAGAATGAGGAGCAGGTGTGGTGAGCAGTGCTGGCAGGAGGCACGGAACCGGCAAGGTGAGATGGGAGAGGAGTCAGCAGGGAGGCCCTTAGGAGAACTGCCCAGGTGTCATAA
This sequence comes from Acinonyx jubatus, assembly GCF_027475565.1. Classification (NCBI taxonomy): domain Eukaryota; kingdom Metazoa; phylum Chordata; class Mammalia; order Carnivora; family Felidae; genus Acinonyx; species Acinonyx jubatus. The sequence continues at coordinate 49,186,698 of NC_069391.1, forward strand.
CTTGGAGACCTGAAGTAGAGGGGCGGGCTCAAAAACAGCATGACACGATAGCAAGAATTCTTAGACGGGGATGTGTGTGGGTTTGAAACTCTATGATTAATGTTCTAACACTATGCATGAGAAAACATTAAAAAAAAAGGAACACATGAATACCTTGCTTAGAAATTTGAAAGATCAGAAGTTACAATGGTTGAGGAGTACTGCTTTAGCAAAGCTGTGTACAAAATTAATTAAAAACACCTAAATAAATCCTTTGATTCAAATACCTTACATGCACTTGCTCTTAATTCTCTAGTATAATAGGAAAGTTTGAAATGCATCATTTTAAATGCCACCACATTGCTAAAAAGCTTGTGCTGGGGGGCTGTGAATGTTTGGAGTGGTGACCGAATGGGGTGGGGCGGGACGACTGGTTGCAGCTTTGCTTTGTTTCCTAATTTCTCTTAATGGAATGGGCCTTGAGTTTGTATTTTCTACCTAGTCCTCCTCAAGCCTGCTGCTCTGAAATGTTGCTTTTTCTTTTTTGGCTTTTAGTTCCTTTGGGCCCTCATGAGAATCTTCAGCAGCAAGGACTTGGTGCCCACTGGAGGCTCTTAAACTTTAGTTTGCTTAATAATCATCCAGGAAGGTTGTTAAAAATGCACATCCCTCATCTCGGCCTCCTTGATTTCTAATACAGTAGGCCAGGGTGGAGGCTGGGGGATCTACTTTTACAAGCAATTCAAGTGACACCCATGCAAGTGATCTTGGACCCAGCATTGAAAAATGTTTTTCACCCCACTTTGTCCCTACCCCATCCTACCCCACCCCTATGGCTAAAAGGGGAACCAATAACCTTTACCACTAGGAAAACAAAATTCCAAGGCCACCAGGATGACCAAATCTCAAATCCCTGAGATCCCTGCCAGCCCTCCCTCCTCCACCCAAACCTCTACATTTAAAATCTTCTCTTCTACCTTCTCTTCTTCCAGAGCTCCTAGCAGGACAGAAAACAGAAATGCCACTCTGTCCTCCACACCACACCCCCAGCCCCTCCATCCACCACTTTGGTTTTTTATTGAATTTCAGTTGACATAGAATATTATATTAGTTTCAGATGTACAACATAGTGATTCGACAATTCTGTACATTTCAAAATGCTCACCACAAAAAGTGTAGTCACCATCTGTCACAACACAAAGTTATTACAATGTTATGGACTATATTTCCCATGCTGTACTTTTCATCCCTGTGACTTATTTATTTTATAACTGTAAGTTTGTACCTCTTAATCCCCTTCACCTATTTCGCCCATCCCCACCCCACCCCCCTCTGGCAACCTCCCGTTTGTTCTCTGTAATTAGCCACTCTTAAGAGGCTCTCATCAAGCAAAAGAGAAAGTTCCCCGTCTTTAAAACTCTCCGGGAAGTCCAGAGTAACATTTCCTCTTGGAAAGCTCTTTGCCACGACTTTCCCAGGGCTGCACTTGAGTGAAACCCCCAAAGGAAATTACCACTTAAATTAGGCAGGATGTGCTGGCTGCTTTTTTGGCCTCTGCCAAGCACACACGCAGTGAGGGATGAGGCTGTGGGGGAGGGGGGGCGGGGAATGGAGAGGGGCCCACACTTTGGGGGGTGGGGAGCCTGTCGGGGGAGACAGGCCTGGGGATGTCACTGGGGAAGCCAACACTGGGAAATGAAGCCATCCGCTCCTTTCCTGCCAAGCCCTTTATTGGCCTGTCAGGTGGGGGGGGGGGGGGGCACAGACAAAATGATGGGCCAGCTTTGGTGCCCAGCCACCCATCTTGGAACCTGTCCTCATAGGTGCAGGCTCCACAGAGCCAGACTATAGGCTCCATGAAAGCAAGAGCAAGATCTGTTTTGTTTTTGTTCTCCCACCCTTTTTTTAAGTTGTAGTCGACATACGATGTATTATTAGTTTCAGGTGTACATGGTGCTTTGACAATTCTGTACATTACATAATGCTCCCCATGGTAAGTGTGCACACCATCTGTCATCATACAACGTTATTTCAATATTATCGACTATATTCCCTATGCTGTACTTTTCATTCCTTTATGGTTTTTTTCTCCCTTTTTAAAGATAGAATCAAATGCCATAAAATTTAGCCTTTGAAAGTATGCCATTCAGTGGGTTTTAGTGTATTCCGAGGCATGGGTAACCATCCCACTGCTCTAATTTTAGAATGTTCCCTCCCCCCAAAAGAAGCCCCTCTCCCTGTGAGTAGTCACCCCAATCCCTCCTCCCCACAACTGACCTACTTTCACTCCCTATGGATTTACCTATTCGGCAATTCATATAAATGGAATCATACTACCTGTGGCTTTTCACATCTGGTTTCTTTCACTCAGCATAATATTTCAAGATTCATTCACACATAGCATGTGTCAGTATTTGATTCCTCTTTATTGTGGAATAATATTTCATTGTGTGGATAGGCCACATTTTGTATAGCTCTTCATCAGGTGATGAACCTTGTTTCTTCTACTTCTTGGCTATTTTGAATAATGTACATGAAGCTTCATGTACAAGTTTTAAAATGGACGTACGTTTTCATTTCTTTTGAGCATGGCTAGGAGTGGACTTGCTTGGATCATATGGTGACTCTGTATTGAACCCTTTGAAAGAATCTGTTTTTACCCACTGCTGCAATTCCCCACTGATAGCCCGGCCCCTGGCACGTTCTTTGACCAATGGATGAGTGAATTGAATCAGTGAAAGAAATTAGGCATCAAATGAGTGAGGTTCTGAGTTTTTGAGTGTGAAAGCATTTTATACTCTATTAAGAGCAGTACAAATGGGACTTACTGTTACTAAATAATGATATCAAAAGTTTCTAATCTGGAATCTATGAAAGTGCTACAGGAGGGTGGTAAATTGTCAGAAATTGTATATCCTGTAGACTTGTTGAGGATGTGGGCATGTAGTGTTGCCTTTGGATCAGGCAAGAGGATTCCCTTAGAGCCCTGCTCAGGCTGCTCCTCTCTCAACAGCATATGGTGTCCTAGAGGCTAAGCGACTGTGCTCACCATAAGCCAGCCCCTACTTTTATGGCACATTCTGCTCCTAAAATCCTGGAATCTCTAGCCTAATAGAGCCCAAGCCTCTTCCCCAAGTTCATCTCCTGAGGGCAACTCATGCCACTCTGGTCAAAGAATGGCTGTAGACAGAAGTGTAGACAGGTGAAATCTGCAGGGTAGGATTTTATACCACAGGGGCTCAGGAGCCCCTTCCCCACCCCACGATGGAAAGAGAAGGGGAGAGGGCAGGCCATGGGCTGGGCTGAAGGGTGAGGCCCAGCTTCATCCCCAGCTATGCCCCTTCCAGTGAGACACTCCAAGAAATCCAAGAATTCTAAATTCAAACCTGACTTTCCAGTCCTAGTTTCCTTGGAAGAGCTTAAGAGGATGATAGCCATCAATGATATTGTGCACAGGGCAGGAGGATGAGGAAACACCTTGTCACGTGTGGCACATGGGCCTCCATTTCCATTAATGCTCTTGTGAGTGTCAGTGGGGAGTCATGCTACCTGGATGTTTTTTTCAAGGAGAGGGTATATCATTGTCATCAGATTCTCAAAGGCCTCAAAAAAAAAAAAAAAAAAAAAAATCTGGACCACAATGGAAAGAGTTGAAAATGAAAGGAAACTCCAGAATAGAAGTCAGAAGTTCTAGGGTTTAGCCCTTCTGCCTCCACATACAAGCTGGATAAACCAGGGTAGTTTCTCTTGATCTTAGTCACCATACAGTGAAATGGAAATTATCCTAGCATATATTAAATTTGCCATAAATCATCAAGGAATGCAAAGTGTCATGGTAATATATATTTCCCTGCCTTTTTCTTTTGTTATAGACCCTTCATTAGACCCACAAAATTATTAATTTGGGCTCATAATATTGCTACAAGCTAAATTTCACTACAATATTACAAAAGATTTATGTAAGATAAACTTGGATTACATAATTTGTCCAAAGTTATTCAGCAGTAAATTAGTGGCAGTTAAAATATATATAACCAGGAATTCTGACATTCCTTCCCAAGCGTTCATTTCTACACCACACCCTCATCTAAGACAAAGAAACATTGACCAGTTCAGAACAGAAATGTTTTTCTGAGAGCTGTGACTATTTAAAAGGTTTCCCTTTTCTCTTACGGTTCACTAATATTTTTCAGTTTCTCCATATGAATTTATTCCTAGTATTTGTTTGTTCTTATACTCTTATGTTTAATGGGGCCATGAATATTATGATACGTAAACATATGAGAAATTTCAGCTGTTAGCCATTATGGCTGATACATAATGGATCTTTTTTTACTAAATTAACAAAACTTATTCTACATAAAGAAAAAAGCTAAATCTCTAAAAACTAACCAGCTTGGTCTGTAATGTGAAATAGCCAACTTGTGTTTTTATTTCATTATTCAATGAATTCATTGTTATACAGAAATTCTATAGACAGATCATAGAGACATAATGATTCCAGTAGTGGTGGTGGTTATTTGATGTAAAGTGACCAACTGTCCTTCCCGTGCTGAATCTAGGACAGACCTGACTGGGCAAAACAGTCAGGTGGGGTGCCTGGTGTCCCACTCCAATGGTGTCCCACTCCAGCTCAAGTCACGATCTCACAGTTCGTGAGTTTGAGCCCCGCGTCGGGCTCTGTGCTGACAGCTCGGAGCCTGGAGCCTGCTTCGGATTCTGTGTCTCCCTCTCTCTCTGCCCCTCCCCTGCCATGCTCTCTCTCTTTCTCAAAAGTAAATAAACATTAAAAACATTTTAAAAAGAAAAGTAACATGTACCATTTTGTCTATGATTTAAATCTGAAAGCTGTGGTAGACTGGTGAGTCAATTTAGATCTTCTTACTGTCTACATCTACTCTTTTTTGGTTTGAAAAGGAATATGTGTAAGTGAATCAATTAGGTCACTATGATGTTTGTAAGCTTTAATTAGAACAAGAAGGATATTGAGAGAAAATTAACATTCTTTTTAATTTTTTATAATTATTTATTTAGAGAGGCAGAGAGAGAAAGAGAGGGAGAGAGAGAGAATTCCAAGCAGGCTCTGCATTGTCATCACAGACCCCACCGGGGGCTTGAACTTATGAACCGTGAGATCATGACCTGAGCCAAAATCAAGAGTCAGAGGCTTAACCAACTGAGCTACCCCGGTGCAACTGAAATTAACATTCTTAACATTCCAAATAGGTTTCCGCATGATGAAAAAGAATTGTTTTTTTTCCCTTGTGTGTTTTATGTGTTAAATATATTATTATCTAATATTTATATTATTTAATATTAAGCTATTGCCTATAGTTATTACTGAAAAAAAATCATTTTTTAAAAAGTTTATTAATTTTGAGATAGAGAACGTGATCACTCACAGAGAGATCATGACCTGAGCTGAAATCAAGAATGGATGTTTCACCAACTGGGTTGGTGGCCTAGGGCCACCTAGGCACCCTGAAAAAAACCATTTTTAAATTCCACTATTGAATATGGAAGTTACATGAGTTTTTCAGCCTTCTCAATTCTTAATTATAATTGTTCTGGCAAGCTTTCACTTGGGTAATTTATTGGCCTCAGTTTGAATGCCCAACTGATCAGGATTGTAACCTGGATATCATCTTGACCTTGCCCATTTTGTCCTCTTACTCATCTGGAGGTATGTTCTTCTCTCCTTCGTTGCTTTCATAGCTTATAGCTATGAATATTATCATTCTATTTCAACCATAGTGTTTTCTTTTTTTGTTTAATGAGCTTGTGCCTCCTGCTTTTTTATTTCACATTCTGTGGTCATATTATTGAATATCTTTTTTGAAAGGTATCAATCACTGTTGGTCAGTGCTAGTGTCGTTTGAATTTAATGGATTTTGCCAAAGTCAATCCTGTGTTGAAACACAAGAGATAAGCCTTCCATGCAGACCTATTGTGGTAGGCAGTAAAGTTAATAAAATTTCCCTCATTAGAAACCTTAAAAATAGACACTTTAAGAGTAAGAAAACCTGGGGACAAATTCTAGCTTGACCACTTGCTAGATCTGAATGTGTAGTTACATGGCATCTTTGGACTCTGTTTCCCAAGCTATGCATAAGAAAGTTGGACTTTTTCAGAGGTTCTTAACCTGATGACCACTCTTGAACTACAGGTTATCTGTGAACCCTCCTTAAGTTACATTTAGTTTATATGTCCCCTACATTCACAAAGGAATTCATTACCTGAAAGACCGAGAACCACCCAGCCGGATGGTCTCCTAGAAGACTCTGGGACAAAGTGTATGATATATAAGTTTTCAAAAACCATTGTCTAGCCTCTTTATAACCAATTTAGCAGAATCTATCAAAATTTCCAAAATAAAGAATGTGAACGGTTTGCTCAAAAGCAGAGGGCATCCTGGTCCTCTGTTGCCCAAAGTGCTACACTGAAGCGAATCCAGAATAAGGGCAGCAAAAACAGTTCTCTTTGGTGTCAGGCTAAGGAATTTGGAATTAACCTTGGGGGTAGGGGAACCTGCTGACAACTTTTGAGGAGAGAAGTGGTGTGATGAAAGCATTGTTTTGGGAAAACCAAAGTGGAGTCAGTGTGACAGGATGATCTGGAAAGAGGCTGGGGACCAAAGGAGCCATGTTACAGGACAGCATTTCCTCAGTTGTGTTCCTTGTTGTTACTCTAGTGACCTGAGGTATGTTAACAGATGTTTTCCAAAAAAAAAAAAGTTGCCGGAGCCAGTAATCTGGGGAAATGCTGAGTTACAGAGTGAGCAAGTTTTCCTCACATGATTTTCAGAACTTTTAATAAGTGGGTGTTACTGAACATGGCAATTTACTAGTATTACCTGACCATGACCCTCCCTACTAATGGCTGTTAATTCGAGAGTCCACTACTGGCGGTGAAGAGCATGAGCTATGAAGTTAAACTGCGAGGGCACTACTACCACTAGTAGGACTTTGGGCAAGTTTCTTAACCTCTCTATGATTCAGCTTCCTCTTCTGGAAAAAGTGGGCATTACTGATACTTGATCACCTTATTGTTATGGAAATTAATATGATAATTCATATAAAGTGCTTATACAAGGCTGGCCCATAACACGTGCTTAAAGGATATAAATGTTGCTAATGATTTAACAAATCTATTTGCAAATATGCAAATGCTAACATATTTGTTAAAGAGATGAAGACTTGGAGTTGCCACTCACAGACAGCTCTGTTAGAAAGTTCTTTAGAGCACTTATCTGCCTTCCTATCATTTCTATACCTTTTTCCATTTGAATTATTCCCTCAAAACACATTTATGGATCACCTACTAGGAGCCAAGGACTTTGCTAAGACTTGGGGATACAAAGGTGAGCAATAACAATACCCATCACCAAGTTGGTACCGCCTTGTGAGCAGGTAGGTACCTGAGTCCCACCTTAAAGGATAGGGTTTGTCGGGCTGAGCAGGAGGGGAAGGGAGAAGAAAGAGTCTGTGCAGAGCCTGGGAGGTGTGAGAAGGAGGCACAGGGTGGGCTGCAAGTCGGGAGGTTAGAAAGATGACACCGGTCAAGACGCAAGTCACAAAGATTACAACATGAAGGGTTGTATGTGTTGCGTTAAGAATTTTATTTTATCCTGAAGCTAAATCCATGGGAGGATTCTAACTCAAGGACCAACATAACCAGACTTACCATTTAGAAAAGTCATTCTAAGTCTATGGCCACCTCCCTAAATCTCTATTTCCTCACTGGTCAGATGGGAATCGTACCTACTTTATAGAAGTGTTCTGAGGATTAAATAAAAGTACCATAAGGTGTTGAACACTCTGCTCAATTAATTTTGATGACGAGATTCATAATAAACACCTATCCTGGTGGTAGCCTTCTGATGGGTGAGCACAAAGTGCAAAACCTGTTGGGTGAGGCAGGGTAAGATGAAGAGTGGACGGAGAAATGGAACAAAGAGAATCTCAGTGGGATTCAGTGACTTCTTCAAGGTCACTCGGCTGTGAAGAATATAAGCTGGGACTGGAGCTCAGATCTGTCTAGCTCCAAAACTCATGCTTTTAACCCCTGACCCTGGACCACTAACTCCTCCCTCCGTCTTTTTAGACTCTAGTTCTGTCTAACGATGTTAGACATTAATGTTCTAAGGACATCATTTCAGAATCTCCGAGACACCACACTGGCTTTTTCAGGGAGACACTCATGATCCCGTCTTCAGAGAAAAAAAAGCTTCTACATCTCCATGCCCTGGCCCAAACTCTCCGTGTTCTGTGGCTTTTCAGTAGAAGGTATCAATGGTTTGGAAAGAGCTAGAACCAGCTTCCCAGCTGTGGGCAGAAAGCTCCACCGTGCCTCAGTGAGTATTCCTGCAAAGCCTCATTTTCCCAATGTAACCAGCTCCTCGAGCCCCCAGGACAAAAGCCTGCCAGGCTTCTAGGGCCACTGCACTGGGCCAGCTCCAGGGGTGAGCAGGGAATTTGCTGCTGGGAAAACAATGGCCCATTGCTCCCAGCCAGGTGCCACAGACCCTTCCTACGGGGCTCAGAAGTGGCCTGTTCTTTGTGAGCTCCAGGAGCCCTGAGCAAGAGGGAGGAAGGCTTGGTTTTGGTTTGGTTAGATCCCTTACCGAGCTCAGTGCATTGGGCTTTCAGAAGATATTCTTGAGTTTCAGTTCACACCCCATTGGATTTCACTTCAACCTGAAAACTCACAGGGAAGGTCAGCTGAAACAACTGAGTTTGGTCGGCTTGCCCCTCAGAGCCATAAATCACGCTGCTGCCACAGAGGAAAAGAAGAGGTGAGATGAGAAACTTGGCCTATCTTCTCTCCTTTACCCCAAGTATGTGCATGCATTGCGGAGTGGGGGGTGGGGGTGGGGCATGTTGGAAAGGGCAGGGAGTTTCATTTCACACCTGCTTGGGTTTTTATTATGAAATGTTGCCATCACGGCACTCAGGTGTGTTTCCTTAAAACTCGATTCTGCCTGATAGAATAAGCTGCCAATACAGGCCCAAATGAATACTAATCATCAGAACATGCAGATATACATGGGCCAGATACTGCACTAAGCACTTGACTTCCATTATTCCACTTGATCCTGGAAAAAACCCCATGAGGCACGTACTATTATCATCCCCATGTGATGCAGGAGGAAACTAGACTTGGCTAAAAACTTACCACAACAGGAAAGACATCTTCATTACTCAGATAGATGGCACAGGGAATTTTCTGGCCCGAGGCCCGGGGAGCTCCTCCTTACCAGATTGGAAGCAGGGACTGGGTGGCCATGGGGGCTGGGATCGCTCACCAGAATGAAGTCACCTGCTGTGGGTCTTTCTGACCTGATGCCACCCTGATGCTCTTGTAGGTCTCCCAAGAGGAAGAACTCTGTCCTGCCAGCATGAGAGTACCCCGCAGGGGATTTGGCCCCAAGGTCTCCTCAACTCTTGTTCCCATAAATTCCATGAACATTAATGGGAGTTACCCCTAGGCCTTGAGGGAAACACGGACTTCTGACTGGTGTGAAAGAGACCTGGGAGCCCCCACCCCGCCTGCCACCCCACTGCTCTCCTCTGTGGGGGCCACGGCCTCCCTCATGGTCTGCAGGCTGGTGAGTCAGCATTTGGGTTGGCGCCTCAGATAATTAGGTCATTTATAAAATAAAACGCATGTGCTCTTTAGGGTGTCTTTTAAAAAAAAAATCTCATCACAGCAGTCTGCTTTCTCAATCCCCCTCTATGCCCCTTTTCTGAGTCCATACAGTAAAGGTCAGTTCCAATACAATATGGAGACATGGCAGGTCTGGGGCCCGTCTGCATCCCCTCAATAGAATTTTTTTTAATCCCCATAAGATTATAATATTCTGATTTACATGAAGCTTTTTTTTTTTTAAGTATTACCCTGCATAAATAGCATTACCCCCAAGTTATGCAGAGCAGAGCAGTATGCCTATTTTGAGACATGAACACCTGGCCAGGGACTGGGTGACATTTGAAAAGAATTGTGTGGAGGACCTGGGAGTGAATGCTGGCGGTGGACTGCGGGGCGGCCGGTGGGGGAGAGCCAGGGTCATTGCGCGAGTCCCGGAAGCTCCCAAGCCCCCCAAGCCCGCGCCGCCACAGCCGGGGCCGGGCCGGCTTTCCTTGAACAGAGGTGCTGAAAAGCACGCCACGCAACTACAGCAGAGAGAAAAGGAGACGGAAAATGGTGAAGTCAAACAAAGGGGCAGGAAAAAAAAGCACAGAAACAAAAGTGTTCCTCCCCCTGCAGGGTGAAAGGAGCCGCCGCCGGGGCTCCAACTCAGTCCCTTCCCGCCATCTAGTGGCCGTGCTTCGTGACTGCAGCACAGACTGCTGCCGGTGATCTTGACGCGGGGAGGTGCCCAGAGATGGCCACCTCCTGGACGGAAGAGAAGCCGTATACCCAACAACACAAAGAATAACTTGAGCCAAAACCTTGACCGGGAGAGCAGACCCTTCTCCGTGGAAGGGTCTGTTTGTTTTGATTCGAAATATTGTGCAACTAAAAACCAGATAAGTGTTTTGTTCAACCTGCAGGTTAACGGAGGTTGGGATTGGAAATTCCCCACCACCTAGCAGTTTCTTTAAAAGGATTCACATGGGTAGCACGTGATTACACTCTTCCTCAGGAAGAGCTGGTTCCTTTATTAGTAAAGACTATTTATTACTTCTTTTTCTGACACTAGCCAAAAGCCAAACATTCTTAACTTTTGAGGAGGAGAGACCAGAGATGATGTTACATGGCTTCGCTGGCCAGGATCCACTCGGGAACCCAAGTTTTTTAACCCTCATTTTGTAATTAGCTTTCCTTTGAAAAATACATAATGCAGATTCTGGCCATTTGGTTTTTTTCTCTGCAAGATTTCCCCCGTTCACAGATGAAATATATAGTTTTTCAGCAGCAAGAACTAAGATATTAGGAATAAAATACATATGTACAGAAAGTTATGCTTTTAGAAATACGTATGTATACCCTGGATGATTATGCTTGTCACACACTTTGATATCTGTCCATGCCAGAAAGTCTCATGTGTGTTAGAGTCTAAGGGATTTTGACCAAAAAAGATCAAGTAAATACAGCCTCTTAAAATTCCATTTTCCTGTGCCTGTACATACAAGACAACTGTAGATCTAAGTAGCAGTCTGTTTTTCTCTAGGCTCCTCTGTGTTTTTTCCTGATCACTATAAATGTATATATTTTTGGCTGAAAGAGAAAGATGTAGCCTAGAGGCAGTCCAATGTTTTTTCCAAAGCACATCTGTGCAGGTCTGTGAGGTTGCTGGTCATTCTGGGGGTGGGTGATAATGTATGCTCCTTTATGTGAGGCAAGCTGTGCTTTACTCTGGTACTAGAGACAGAGGGTTTAGGGTGCTACAGAAATTTCTAGTTTGATGCACTGGCTTGCTTTGGGGCCAAAGAGCCTGTGGTAATTGACTCCACTTGAAGCCTGACCTCCAAGAGCACTGAGTGGGGCACATTCAGACACGCCGGTTTGGTTCTGTCTGTACTGCATTCAAAGGCCTGATTCTTTGCTTTGAGAGCCAAATGAGCTCAAGGACAGCAATTACAGAGCAGACAATAGACTCTCACGGAGACCGGAGAGGAGGAAGATGCTAAGGAGTTTGGCGGTTGCTTTGGTTAAAAAGTTATTTCACATTTTTGGTGTGTTTTACTCTCAGAGATTCCATCTGCTTTTCTCCCCATTTATTCACCCTAGTCTCAATCTTAGAAAATTAACTTCTGCAGGCGATGAAAGGTATTTATCTTGAGCCACATGACAAGGGATCCCCATTGGCTCTTGAGTAGGAGTCAGCTGGGAAAAGAACTCCTTTCTGAAGCAGGGATGCCTCTGATAGATGATTTGATTGGCGGTAACATTTACTGCAGGCTTTTGCAAATCCATCTTCTAAAATTTTAGCCTCCTACTGGGTGCTAATAGAAACTGCTATGGTGAGATCCTTGAAATAGACAGGTAGTCACTCCCTCTCCCTCCTCCTGCCAAGTACCCAATGAACACTGATAAAATCACAGTTAACCAGAGGGCTGAGAGGGCCTCAGCAGCGTGTGCTGGAAAGAGGTCAGTCAGCACTGAGCTTCCCACCGCTGATGAACACAGCTGACTAGAGCAGTGGTGGAGACTTTGACCAAGAGGATATCCAGAAGCCACAGCAGGGATGAGCCTTGGGAGGGGGGAGCAGGAAGCTGGTCAACCAGGAAGGGCAAGAACAGTGGGTGGTGGAGTCCCTCAGAAAGCAGCCTAATGGCAGAACTCTAATGACACAATAACACAACCACCCTAAATGGCCCTTCACATCTTGGTTCAGCTGGCCAAGAAGGATGTAATAGCCACCCTCTGCCATTTGTTTTCCCCACTCCTCGGGAAAAAGCTCACTCAATAATAACCCCCACCATCTGAGCCTACTGGGTGTGTCTTTCCCTGTTAAAGAAACACACCCAATATCTGTGACACAACCAATGGACCCTGTTAAAGAGACACATCCAATATCTGTGACACAACCAAATGGACAAAGTGGCACTTCATTTTGTTCCTGACCCTTGCCACCCACTCCCCTTTAGAAATGATCCCAACCCTCTATTCATTTGTCTCCTTTGGGGGGACATTTAGCAGACTGCATTCCCCAAAGGGGCCCATGGTATCTCCTGTCCCACGTGTTCTTCTACAGTGTGACCTTGTCATTCTTCTGTGCATGTGGGTGGGCTTGTGACTGGTCAATCTGGTCAAGCAGATGCCATGTGACTTTCAAGATGGGGGGAAAATGACAATGGACTCGCCTCTTGATGTGTGGCTGGGTGGACAGGGTGGGTGGAGAGCCTGGTCAGAGATGTTCTGCAAGGATTGGCCACATCTCCTTATGGTGGCTGGGATAGTGTCTCTCCTCCAACCTGATATGTTTCCTATGTGAGAAGTATCACCAATTCAACAAAGGCACTTAGGGAACAAAAGGACAACCCCTACCATGTTAAGTGTGTCATTTATCATCTGATGCATTACAAGAAATTTTAACAGATGAAACAAATGCAGAAAATACAAAGAAATATGGTGGGTCCTTCCTCATGTTTGGACACCTTTCAGTGCATTCTGAAGGGACAAGGGAAGGAGGGTGTCTGGACCTTATAAGCCCCTGACTTCCTTCGTGTGTACACACAGAACTGGCTTATCCCCTAGGCATAATGCCTAGGGCCCACAATACTTCGAGGGGCTCACAAAAGTGTTTTAATTTCTTTTAAAAATCAAAAGAAAATATTAACTTTTAGATTCAATGAAGTGTTTTAATATAAAATAGCAATATATTCATTTTTATACAAACACTCATAAAATATAATTTTTAAGGCTTAAGATATTTAATTTAAATGCTTCTGCTTATTTAACATTTAATTTTCAATGTGCTTTTATCTAGGAGAGTCATCAGGCAGCTGGGTCGTCGTGATCCCCTACTAAAGAGGCTCCGACATGTACATTCTCCCAATACCCAGATCTCAAGGATCCTCTAGAAATGAATCCCAGAGGGGGATTTTTCCATTCGGTACTTCCCTATTTGGAATCTAGATGGCTCCACTGCTCCTCAGTTAGCTGTGCAAAGTGCTATGATTTACAGTAACTGTCCAGTGCTTCCTATGAAGCAGACAGGGGTTACTTTTTGGTAAAGATAGTATTCAGTGTGCATGGCTGAAGGCAGGCCTGGGATTTGTCATGGCTGTCATTCTTTTAAACCTTTAGTCCCCGAGGATAATCCATGGAAAGTAAAACCTGGCCATTTTGAGCTAAACTTGAATTATTGAGCATGCCAGGCCTGCATGAAAAATTTAAATGTCTAGGAAAATAGATAGGGTGCATAAAAAGATTTTATTGAACTCATCCCAATCAGGGAAGAACAGTAAATGGATGCTTTTTCTTTTTTCTTCTTTTTTTTTTTAAGCATCAGAGGAAGTGGGTGCAATTTGTTAAGAGATCTCTTGGCTTCCTTGAAAATAATGGACTCAAATGCTTAGGGACAAACTAGCAGGAAAAATAATACAGCTCCCTGAGGCTATTTCATACTTAGGAGATGGCTTCTAAAATTTTTGAGTGAAACACTAAATCTTCCACTGCAGAATTCCTAGCCTAGTCTTTGAGTCTAGATGGTAACTCTTGAAACAACAGAAAGGGCCTGAATCACTCAGCTCTATTTTCTCTAGCTTCTTGGGGTGGATGTATACACAAATGTGTGTGAATAGAAGCAGATGTATTTAAAGAGCATAAAAACTGACTCGTGGCATTCTTGGGCCAAAAGGATTATTTCTTATATTTCTGCCTTTAATTTGTGTCTTATGTCCACAGAGGCTTCTTAACCCTTTTCTTCCCTCTTGGCTACTTTGAAAAGTGATTTGCTCCGATCCTATTAAATTCAAATTCAGTATAAATAATAGATGTGCTTTCTGTGATGTGACTTACCAGTGGGACTCGGGGCCTCTTGGCTGCAAAGTACCATGGATGGAAGATAAGGGACAAGGCAGGGGGCAGGAAGTGGCCTTGTACCATAGGGTGCTCTGTGGAGACATGTTCCCAAGCACTGTGATATCTCCAGGAAAAAAAGGAGAATCAACTGAGCTTTATCAAAATATGCTCGGATGAGGGTTTAGATGCTCCCCCAAATGATGAATATGTGTTTATGTGTATGAATGGAAAATAAACTTGAAATCCCATTGAGATGAGGGTACTCATACACAGCATGCTAAGTTCTGAGTTCTTACTGAAGACATTAAAACTATCAGGAGGTGCCTTGTGTCATTAAGTGATAGTGAGGAAGACACTGGTAAGTGGTACTTGTTCAGCACAGGTGCCCTGTCGGGAGCAGGTTGACAATTCACTTTGGAGCTCCCAAATACTAAGTATGGGTAGGTAGCACACACAATGCGTCAACATTATTTTTAGCTCGTTACCTATATTGACCCACTCAATGCTCACAACAACCCTATGAGGTGCTATTATTATCTCCTTTTTTACAGATGAGGAAACAGAGGCACAGAAAGGTTAAATAATTTTCTCAAGGTCACAGATGAGCAGGGGCATACCTGGTTTGAACCCAGTTGGGTTCCAGACACTGCAATCTTACAGTCTTCTGCCTCTCGAATTAGCTCCAGAATGTTGCAGACTCTGTCGCTGTCCTGTCCAGATCCCCTCACAAACTCACAGCTCTTCTAGAGGCAAACAGTCCCTTACTGCCTGAGGAGTCTCTGGTCATAGACACCTGGCACACAGGGGCCTGTGGGGAGTGCTGGACAGTTAACATCCACCAGGAACCCAGCAGCTCTCAACCAATGGCCAACAAGGGATGGTGGGGGAGCACCAGCTTGAGGTGTGCTCTCTTCGGTCTCTCAGAGGCGCCTCGCAAGACAGCCCACAGTGGTACTTTCTGGCTTCCTTTCCTTCCTCGCCTCACTTCGTCACTTTCCCCGGCATCTCCCCCGAAATAAACTGCTTGTACCTCAGAATCTATATCTAGAGAACGTGGGCTTTGAAAAATCATGACTGCTAAATTCATCATTGGCAGATGCGAGAAATGTCCTAAAACTAACTCTATTTTTTTTCTATCATGATGAATTTACTCCAAGGAAAAAAAAAGATATATCTGGAAATGTCAAAATCCTACCAAATGATCTTAAACATTCTTGGTAATTAGAAGAGATAATTTATTTCCAAGCTGCTATATCTAGTGAATTTGGTAAATTGTTTCTTTTTTTTTCTTTTTCTAAGTGTTTATTTATTTTCAGAGAGAGTGAGAGTGTGAGTGCACGCACACACGAGTGTGAGTGGGGGGAGGGGCAGAGAGAGAGGGGGAGGGAGAATCCCAAGCAGGCTCCATGCTATCAGCACAGAGCCCGACTCAGGGCCTGAACCCATGAACCGAGAAATCATGACCTGAGTTGAAACCAAGAGTTAGACACTTAACTGACTGAGCCACCCAGATACCCTGGTAAGTTGTTTCTTAATATAAACTTGGTCTTAATATAACTTGAAAGAAAGGCAATATATAAAATATTACATGACTATACCAAGGACCTCATTATTTTTAGGCTCTTACCTAAAACGTAAGAATGCAAATAAATAGAATATTGAAAATACTGAGATCAAAGTAAAAAAATGCCACATTCCATTATGATTCTTCTAGTATATTTAGAAATACTTTGGACTCCAGGAAAAAAAGGTTTTTTTCCACAAACTATGAGTTGTGATGTTTGACTTTTTTTTTTTTTAAGAGAGAGAGCGAACACAAGCCAGAGAGAGGGGGAGAGGGGCAGAGGGAGAGAGAGAATCCCAAGCAGGCTCCACACTCAGGGCAGAGTCTGACCTAGAGATCAGAGATCATGACCTAGGCCAAAACCAATAGTCAGACACTCAACTGACTGAGCCACCCAGGCGCCTCATACTGTATTTATACTTTGTCCCAAATATGTTGGCATCTAGATTTATTTTGCTAAAATCCCATGTGGGCCTTTTTCATTGTTCCCGTTAAGCTCTTCCCTGTCCATTATATTTTCAATTAGAGACTCTGTCAATAAAAAGCAAATTACAGTGTCCAAGATTTAGATTAGGCAGTGGATTGCCATTAACTTTCAAAGCACAATAAAGTAGAATATTCTAAAAGTAATTGCATAAAACAAGGCCAGGAATCACTCTCAGTGCCCCTCTTTGGGCCTGTTTGCCAACTAAGCTGAACTCAGTGGGAGTAGGCAGAAGCCAGCACTAATCTCTCACATAACTACCCTCTCTCTCTCTGCTCTGTGAAATCATTTCCCTTGACACAAGTTTGGAGAGGTTCCATAGCTTTCTAGGCACTTTCTGGTAATAAAAGTTGTCCTGCAATGGTTAAATAATTAAAACCCCATTCAGTATAATATCAAAACTTCAACCTTCATTTAATTTAAATCTTCCCCTTCCTCCAACACTGGCCTATTTCAGGCAAAGAGAGGTGTAGATGACTTTTCATTCTGCTCAAGATTCAGATTTTGAGTAAGGGAGAAGGGAACCTTGGGACTTAACTGGTCCTATTTGCCTGGGACAGTATACTCTTGCAGCAGGGCCTCCTGTATGGTGCTTGACCAGTGGCTGGCCCCTTCATTACAGGGATTTGGTGCTGTCCTTGGAATTCTTCCCATTGGACATCTGTCATGGGCGGTTTCCCCTGCCCCCAGTGCCTCATCTGGCTGGCATATTGGTTGCCCCCAGTCTTTGGATTTCTCTTAGACCACTTGTGGCACGGTCTCTTTGCCCCCCGATTCATATGATGCTCTTGGTGGATGCCTTTCAGACGGCTCATCTGAGACTCTTTTAAGGCATTCACACCTGGACTCTGGGGAAACACACCATGGCCGTCTCATGGCAGCAGGCAGATTCAGCCTGCATCTCCCATGGTTCAAACTGGCAACACAGGTGAGAAGCAAGTAAAAAGCAAAGGTGTGGGAATGAAGAGGGAATGATGTGACAGAGAAAAGCACGAGAGAGGTAACTTCCTTGAATGAATCTAAAACCCACAAACTATTCCAGAGCAGAGAAAATGACAGCATGATTCCCTTTGTTCTATAAAGCCAGAATGAACACAATATCAAAATAACACAACACCAAACAACAATAAAGACTCCAGGTCAACTTTTCTTATTAAGATAGATATGACAAATCCTAAACATTAGCAAATGCAATTCAGCAGTTAAAGAAATGATATACCACAATCAAATAAAGTATTTCCCACAAATGTAAAGATGACTTAGTATTAGGAAATCAGTGTGTGTGAAATCTGCTGGTGGAATACATGTGTGATTATTTCAAAGGATAATGGCAAGATAGCAATAAAATTCAATCCTGACTCCTTATTTTTTTAAAAAAATCTTTTAGCAAACCCTTTTCTCAACAGCAAATCAAACAATAGAAACATTCCCATTTTCAACAGGAATAAGATAGTCTCTCCATCCCACTATTATATAACACTGTCTTTAAAGTTCTGAACACTGTATTCATTTTTTTTTAAGTTTTTATTTACTTGTTTTGAAAGAGAAAGAGAGAGAGGGAGAATCCCAAGCGTGCTCAGCACTGCCAGCGTCAAGACCCGACGGGGGAGGAGCCAAGATGACAGAACAGCATGGAGGCTTTTTGTGTGTCTCGTGTCCATGAGATACAGCCAGACCAACACTACACCATCCTACACACCTAGAAAACTGACTGGAAGATTAACACAACAATCTGCACAACCTGAACCACAGAATTCAGCAGGTACGCGGTGCAGAGAGGTGAATTTGGGGAGCGAGAAGCCGCGGACGGTCGGGAGCTGCTTTTGCAGGCAGAGAGAGGACAGAGACTGGGGAGGGGGGAGTATACGGGAAAAGCACCCTTCCCCAAAAGCAGCTGGAGAGAAAGTGGAAAATTGGAAACAGCCGCAGGGACTAAACTAAAAAGGGAGAAAGGAGAGGGTTTAAATCCCATTAAGACTGTAAACGAGAGAAGCTCAAAGGCTGCAACTCCGCAGCTCCATACCTGGCCGTGCTCTGGTGGGAAAGGTGAATCCCCAGGAACAGAGTGGGGTCCGGGAGGTTCTCAGGCCACACGGGGAAAAGCGGTTCCACTGCTGGAAGAACATTTGGTAGAGACTGTTGAAGCCGCCTGGTCCCAGCAGACCCCGGAAGGCAGCCACATTCGCTGGTGCTGGGGCAAGGTCGTTGAGGGTGGAAGCCTGGTGCCAGATGTGTATTGCGATTTTCCACGGTCCCTGAAACGCTGAGGCTACACTGTCACGCGATTTTTTTTGGAGGGGGGCGGGCTGGCACCTGGCTGCAGTCTCAGGGCATCAGCAACAGCAGGGTCTAGTGGGCGTTCCTGGGTGCAGCTGACATTCGGCCATTGCTCATTCGGCCATTGCTCGGTGAGACCCTCCCACAGAGGGGCAGAGCGGGTCAAAGCCGCAGTCCTTCGGAAGTAAGGGGCCGGGGAAAACAGCCGCATCTGAGAGAAAACTCGGGAGAGAGGTACTGCCTGGGGCTTTAGTCACAGAGAGTGGAAAAGCGGGGAGTGGACGAGAGCTGAAGACGGAGGACCGGTGTGCGATTGCTGATCCGGGAGGAGAGACTGGGTGATTGGGCGGCGCCATTTTCCCCCGTTCCCACGCATGCACATGCGCACCTACAAGCACTGCAACAATCCACCCCAGTAGGGTAGCAGCGCCATCTAGGGGAGAGCGGAGCTGTTACACCGAGCCCTGCCCAACTGGGCCAACTTTGCTCTTCAAGAACACAAACCTCACCCCTGGCTTAATTTATGGACTATAAAGAGCTACATGGACTGACCTCTAGGGGAAAATGAAGCAATTTCAGTCCTACTTCAATCTGTCAGCAGGTTCATCTATTCAATTTATTTTCTCTCTCTTTTTCCTTTTTCTCTTTTACAAATCTTTTTCTTGAATACAAAAAGAAAAAACTCATTTTTATTTTCAATTTTTATTAAAAATATGTCTTTAATTTTTATTACTATATTTTTTAGTTTTGTTTAAATTTGTTCAAATTCTACTTCACTTCCATCATTTTAGTTTAGTCTACTTCAGTGTACTCACCTTTTCAAATTTTCAAACAATTCCCTTTTTTTCTTTCTTTTTTTTCTCTTTTTCATTTCTTTTCTTTTTCTTGAATGCAGAAAGAGAAAAACTTCATTTTTACTTTCAATTTCTTTTAAAAATATTTAATTTTTCTTACTATATTTTTTGCTTTTATGTAAGTTTTTTCAAATTCTATCTTACGCCCATCATTTTATTTCAGTCTACTACAGTGTATTCACTTTTTCAAATTTTCAAACACTTTGTCTTGTCTTTTTTCTTTTTTTAATCTTTTTCTCTTTTTTGTTTCTTTTTTCTTAAATACAGAAAATGAAAAAAATTCATGCTTTTTAATTTTTATTAAAAATATTTTTCTATAATTTTTTCTACGATATTCTGTACTTTTGTGTATTTTAGTCTAGTGTATTCATTTTTTCAAATTCTCAAATGATTTCCTTTTTTTTCTCTCCCCCCCCTTTTTTTCTTTTTGTTTGTTTGTTTCTCTAATCTGTCAAACCACTTTAAACCCAGACCAAAACACACCTAGGATCTAGCATCATCTGTTCGATTTTTGTGTGGGTATGTTTTTAATTTTTAATTTTAATATTTTTTTATTTTAATTTTTTTACTTTAAATTTTTCTACCTCATTAATTCCCGTTCTCCCTTCAAAATGACAAAACGAAGGAATTCACCCCAAAAGAAAGAGCCCAAAGAAATGACAGTCAGGGATTTAACCAACACAGACACAAGCAAGATGTCTGAACCAGAATTTAGAATCACGATAATAAGAATACTAGCTGGAGTTGAAAATAGATTAGA
Organism: Acinonyx jubatus; assembly: GCF_027475565.1. Classification (NCBI taxonomy): domain Eukaryota; kingdom Metazoa; phylum Chordata; class Mammalia; order Carnivora; family Felidae; genus Acinonyx; species Acinonyx jubatus. The sequence continues at coordinate 49,207,088 of NC_069391.1, forward strand.
ACCCCTTTCTGCAGAGATAAAAGAAGTAAAAAAAGAGCCAGAATGAAATTAAAAATGCTACAACTGAGCTGCAATCACGGATGGATGCAGCGGCGGCAAGGATGGACAAGGCAGAACCAAGAATCAGCGATATAGAGGACAAACTTAGAATAACAAAGCAGAAAAAAAGAGGGAGATGAAGGCAAAAGAGCACGATTTAAGAATTAGAGAAATCAGTGACTCATTAAAAAGGAACAACATCAAAATCATAGGGGTCCCAGAAGAGGAAGAGAGAGAAGTAGGGGTAGAAGGGTTCTGTGAGCAAATTATAGCAGAAAACTTTCTAACCTGGGGAAAGACACAGACCTCAAAATCCAGGAAGCACAGAGGACTCCCTTTAGATTCAACAAAAACCGACGATCAACAAGGCCTATCATAGTCAAATTCACAAAATACTCAGGCAAGGGGAGAATCATGAAAGCAGCAAGGGAAGAAAAGTCCCTAACCTACAAGGGAAGACAGATCAGGTTTGCAGCAGACCGATCCACAGAAACTTGGCAGGCCAGGAAGGAGTGGCGGGATATATTCAGTGTGCTGAATCGGAAAAATATGCAGCCAAGAAGTCTTTTTTTTTTTTTTAATTTTTTTTTTAACGTTTATTTATTTTTGAGACAGAGAGAGAGCATGAACAGGGGAGGGGCAGAAAGAAAGGGAGACACAGAATCGGAAGCAGGCTCCAGGCTCTGAGCCGTCAGCCCAGAGCCCGACATGGGGCTCGAACTCACGGACCGCGAGATCGTGACCTGAGCTGAAGTCGGACACTTAACCGACTGAGCCACCCAGGCATCCCTGTAGCCAAGAATATTTATCCAGCAAGGCTTTCATTCAAAAGAGAAGGAGAGATAAAGTTTCCCAGGAAAACAAAAATTAAAGAAGTTTGTGACCACTAAACCAGCCCCGCAAGAAATTTCAAGGGGGACTCTCTGAGGGGAGAAAAGATTAAAAAAAAATAAAAAAAAAATAAAAAAAAAATATATATATACACACATATATATGTACGTATATATATATGTACATATATATATACATACATACATATGTGTGTGTGTGTGTGTGTATATATATATATATATATATATATATATATATATATAAATGAATACCAAAAGCAACAAAAGGTTAGAACCAGAGAACACCACCAGAAACTCCAACTCTACAAGCATCATAATGCCAATAAATTCATATCTTTCAGTACTCACTCTAAACGTCAATGGACTCAATGCTCCAATCAAAAGACATAGGGTAACAGAATGGATAAGAAAACAAGACCCATCTATATGCTGTTTACAAGAGACCCACTTTAGACCTAAAGACACCTACAGATTGAAAATAAGGGGATGGAGAACCATCTATCATGCTAATGGTCAACAAAAGAAAGCCAGAGTAGCCAAACTTATATCAGACAATCTAGACGTTAAAATAAAGACTGTATCAAGAGAAGCAGAAGGGCATTATATCATAATCAAGGGGTCTATAGACCAAGAAGACCTAACAATTGTAAACATTTATGCACCAAATGTGGGACACCCAAATATATAAATCAATTAATCACAAACATAAAGAAACTCATCGATAGTAATACCATAATAGTAGGAGACTTCAACACCCCAATCACAGCAGGGGTGATCATCTAATCAAAAAATCAACAAGGAAACAATGGCTTTGAATGACACATTGGACCAGATGGCCTTAACAGATATATTCAGAACATTTCATCCTAAAGCAGCAGAATATACATTCTTCTCCAGTGCACATGGAACATACTCCAGAATAGACCATATACTGGGACACAAAACAGCCCTAAGTAAGTACAAAAAGATCGAGATCATACCATGCATATTTTCAGACCACAATGCTATGAAACTCGAAATCAACTATAAGAAAAAATTTGGAAAGGTAACAAATACTTGGAGACTGAAGAACATCCTACTAAAGAATGAATGGGCTAACCAAGAAGTTAAAGAAGAAATTAAAAAGTATATGGAAGTCAACGAAAATGATAGCACCACAACCCAAAACCTCTGGGACACAACAAAGGCGGTCATAAGAGGGAAGTACATAGCAATCCAGGCATTCCTAAAGAAGGAAGAAAGATCTCAGATACACAACCTAATCTTACGCCTTAAGGAGCAGGAAAAAGAACAGCAAATATAACCCAAAACCAGCAGAAGACAGGAAATAATAAAGATTAGAGCAGAAATTAATGCTATTGAAACCAAAAAAAACAGGAGAACAGATCAATGAAACCAGAAGCTGGTTCTTTGAAAGAATTAACAAAATTGATAAACCACTAGCCAGTTTGATCACAAAGAAAAAGGAAAGGACCCAAATAAATAAAATCAAGAATGAAAGAGGAGAAATCACAACCAACACAACAGAAATAAAAACAATAAGAGAATATTATGAGCAATTATATGCCAATAACATGGGCAATCTGGAAGAAATGGACAAATTCCTAGAAACATATACACTACCAAAACTGAAACAGGAAGAAATGGAAAATTTGAACAGACCCATAACCAGTAAGGAAATCGAATTAGTAATCAAAAATCTGCCAAAAAAAAAAAAAAAAAAAAAAGAGTCCAGGGCCAGATGGCTTTCCAGGGGAATTCTACCAAACATTTAAGGAAGAGTTAACACCTATTCTCTTGAATCTGTTCCAAAAAATAGAAATGGAAGGAAAACTTCCAAACTCTTTCTATGAAGCCTGTATTACCTTAATCCCAAACCAGACAGAGACCCCACTAAAAAGGAGAACTATAGACCAATTTCCCTGATGAACATGGATGCAAAAATCCTCAACAAGATATTAGCCAGCCGGATCCAACAATACATTAAAAAAATTATTCACCACAACCAAGTGGGATTTATACCTGGGATGCAGGGCTGGTTCAATATCCGCAAAACAATTAACGTGATTCATCACATCAATAAAAGAAAGGACAAGAACCATATGATCCTCTCAATAGATGCAGAGAAAGCATTTGGCAAAATACAGAATCCTTTCTCGATAAAAACCCTCAAGAAAGTAGGGATAGAAGGAACATACCTCGAGATGATAAAAGCCATATACGAGCAACCCAACACTAATATCATCCTCAATGGGGAAAAACTGAGAGCTTTCCCCCTAAGATCAGGAACAAGACAGGGCTGTCCACTCTCACCACTGTTATTCAACATAGTATTGGAAGTCTTAGCCTCTGCAATCAGACAACACAAAGAAATAAAAGGGATCCAAATCGGCCAGAAGGAGGTCAAACTTTCACTCTTCACAGATGACATGATACTCTATATAGAAAACCCAAAAGATTCTACCAAAAAACTGCTAGAACTGATTCATGAATTCAGCAAAGTTGCAGAATTTAAAATCAATGCACAGAAGTCGGTTGCATTCCTATACACCAACAATGAAGCGACAGAAAGAGAAATCAAGGAATCGATCCCATTTACAGTTGCACAAAAAACCATAAAATACCTAGGAATAAATGTAACCAAAGAGGTGAAAAATCTATACACTGAAAACTATAGAAAGCTGATGAAAGAAATTGAAGACACAAAGAAATGGAAAAAGATTCCATGCTCCTGCATAGGAAGAACAAATGTTGTTAAAATGTCGATACTACCCAAAGCAATCTACATATTCAATGCAATCCCTATCAAAGTAACACCAGCATTCTTCACAGAGCTAGAACAAATAATCCTAAAATTTGTATGGAACCAGAAAAGACCCTGAATAGCCAAAGCAATCTTGAAAAAGAAAACCAAAGCAGGAGGCATCACAATCCCAGACTTCAAGCTATACTACAAAGCTGTAATCATCAAGACAGTATGGTACTGGCACAAGAACAAACACTCAGATCAATGGAATAGAATAGAGAACCCAGAAATGGACCCACAAACGTATGGGTAACTAATCTTTGACAAAGCAGGAAAGAATATCCAATGGAATAAAGACAGTCTCTTTAGCAAGTGGTGCTGGGAAAACTGGACAGCGACATACAGAAGAATGAACCTGGACCACTTTCTTACACCATACACAAAAATAAACTCAAAATGGATGAAAGACCTCAATGTAAGACAGGACGCCATCAAAATCCTTGAGGAGAAAGCAGGCAAAAACCTCTTCGATCTTGCCCGCAGCAATTTCTTACTCAACACATCTCCAGAGGCAAGGGAAACAAAAGCAAAAATGAACTACTGGGACCTTATCAAAATAAAAAGCTTCTGCACAGCGAAGGAAACAATCAGCAAAACTAAAAGGCAACCGACAGAATGAGAGAAGATATTTGCAAATGACATATCAGATAAAGGGTTAGTATCCAAAATCTACAAAGAACTTATCAAACTCACCACCCAAAAAACAAATAATCCAGTGAAGAAATGGGCAAAAGACATGAATAGACACTTCTCCAAAGAAAACATCCAGATGGCCAACCGACACATGAAAAAATGCTCAACATCACTTATCAGGGAAATACAAATCAAAACCACAATAAGATACCACCTTGCACCTGTCAGAATGGCTAACATTAACAACTCAGGCAACAACAGATGTTGGCAAGGATGTGGAAAAAGAGGATCTCTTTTGCATTGTTGGTGGGAAGGCAAGTTGATGCAGCCACTCTGGAAAACGGTATGGAGGTTCCTCAAAAAACTAAAAATAGAACTACCCTGCGACCCAGCAATTGCACTACTAGGCATTTATCCAAGGGATACAGGTGTACTGTTTCGAAGGGACACATGCACCCCCATGTTTATAGCAGCACGATCAACAAAAGCGAAAGTATGGAAAGAGCCCAAATGTCCGTCGATGGATGAATGCATAAAGAAGATGTGGTATATATATACAATGGAGTATTACTCGGCAATCAAAAAGAATGAAATCTTGCCATTTGCAACTACGTGGATGGAACTGGAGGGTATTATGCTAAGTGAAATTAGTCAGAGAAAGACAAAAATCATATGACTTTACTCATATGAGGACTTTAAGAGACAAAACAGATGAACATAAGGGAAGGGAAACAAAAATAATATAAAAACAGGGAGGGGGACAAAACAAAATAGACTCATAAATATGGAGAACAAACTGAGGGTTGCTGGAGGGGTTGTGGGAAGGGGAATGGGTTAAATGGGTAAGGAGCATTAAGGAATCTACTGAAATCATTGCTTCACTATATGCTAACTAATTTGGATGTAAATTTTAAAAAATAAAAAATAAAGTTAAATTAAAAAAAAAAAAAAGACGTGACATAGGGCTCAATCTCATGAACCGAGATCATGACCTAAGCCAAAATCAAGAGTCTGACACTCAACCAACTCAGCCATCCAGGCATCCCTGAACACTGCGTTATTTGAAAAAGAAAAGAGATTCTAGTTATTAAAAATGAAGAGATGACATAGTAACTATATGCAAATAATATCACATCATGTAACCTTAAAACCACAATGCATCTACAAAAAACTAACAAGGTACAGAGTTGAGACAAAAGTACAAATTGAAATATTTATTGCATATCAATGACAATATACTTTAAATAGAAAAACAACAAAAAGGTCCTGTTCGCTATTTAAGAAGACAAACCAAAACTCTAGGGATAAGCTTATGGGTATGATCTATATGAAAAGAATCGCAAAACCTAGCCATGGGACATAAAAATAGAGAAAAATATGTTCTTGAGTGGGAAAATAAATATTGTAAATATGTCAAATTAACTTATAGGTTTAAATGCAATTCAGATCCAAATCTCAATGGGATTTTTAAAATTTTTGACAGTGTGATGATAAAATTCATTTAAAGGCAAAAATACACATGAAATAGCAAAAAAGGCCATAAGAAGGAAGAATAATCAATGAACATGAGCTCTACCAGCTATAAATTTTAAGGCCATAATAAATAAAATAGCATGGCTAAAATTTTAGAAAAAAAAATCAAATCAAATCTTTCCTAAAGACAATATTGCAGCAAAGTCCAGGTGGTGAAAGAGATCGAAACCTGAAAACAGACATACAGGTATCTTGGTGGCCCTTTTGTGAATAAAGACATCCCAAACCCAAAAGAAAATACAAAAAGGAAAACTTGGAAGATTGGATTTAAAAAACGTGAAGCTCCAGAAAGTCAAAGAATATAATGATTACAACTCAATGGAGATCCAGAACACAGAGAAGAAAATTTGCTACACAGAAGACAGGTAAAGTCTCTGCGTCCATCCATAATGAACTCAGAACTGACATGATTCATTAGGAAACATACCAAAATCTTCACAGAATAATGGATATAGAATATAAACGTTCAGAGGAACTCCATTATTCATTTTTAAGAGGCTAACTAGGGAGACACAGGCCTCCAGTTACGGAATGAGTAAGTCATGGGTATCAAAAGCTGAGCGTAAGGAACACCATCGATGATATTGTAATAGAGATATAACAGGACAGATGGTAGCTGCACTTGTAAGAAACATAGCATGATGTGCAAACTTGTCAAATCACTAAGTTGTACACCTGAAATTAGTGTAATGTTGTGTGTCAACTAGACTCAAAAAAAAAAAAAGAAAAGGGAAAGAAAAAAAGGCTACAGAAACAAAATGCTACCATTCTATTAAATTAGCAAATGTTAAAAAAGTGATAATATTCAGGGTTGGCAGTCTGGTGAGGTATGGCATTTTCATACATCAGTGGGATTGCACATTGTTACAATCTCTGTAATAAGAGAATCTAACCATTAAAACCCAAAGTCTTAACATAGAGTTCGATGCTGTAATTCCATTTCTAGGCACCTATCCTAAGAAATGTATTAGGGATGTACAAAAAGACTTTTTTTGAAATGTTTGTTTATTTTTGAGAGAAAGCACGTGCAAGTGGGGGAGGAGGAGAAAGAGGATGAGAGAATCCCAAATGGGCTCAGTGCTGTCAGCACAGAGCCCGCCGCAGGCCTGATGTCAGGAACCATGAAATCATGACGTGAGCTGAACTCAAGAGCCAGACACTTAACCAACTGAGCCACCCCAAAAAGGCTTTTTTATAAGCAAGTGTAATTCATCATTATTTATGATAGAAAAACACTTGAAATAGCCTACATGTCCAGCTATTGAGGAATAACTAATAATACAGCTATTAAAATGACATTTTCTGAGAATATTTAATAGCATGTGATATTGCTCATGACCTAATGGTATGTGGAAAAAAAACAAGGTATAGAGCTATGTATCTTAATTTATTACATATATATATCAAGCACATAAACATGCTTTTAAATTATTAAAATAAATAAGAACAAAGTTCTTACACTTCCTGATTTCAAAACTAACTACAAAGCTATAGTAATAAAAGCAGCATGGTGCTGGCATAAGCATACACGTACACATCACTGGAACAGGATTGCAAATCCAGAAATAAAGCTATAAGTGTATGGCCAATACGTTTTCTATAAGGGTTTAAAGGCTACTCAGTGGGGGAAAGAATAGTGTTTCAACACTGGGTGCTATCCACATGCAAAAAACATAAATGTGTACCTCTACCTCACACCATCTATGAAGATAAACTCAAAATAGATTAAAGACATATATAAACATTAGAACCAAAACCATAAAACTCTTAGAAGGAAACAGCTTGACCTAGTTCTGTGACCTTAGAAAAGGCAGCAGTTTCTTAAATATGACATCAAAAGCACAAGCAACAAAAGAAAAAATAGATAAATAGAACTTTATGAAAATTAAACTGCCTTTTTTTTTTTTAGAGAGAGAGAGCACACAACTAAGGGATAGGCGGAGAGAGAGAGAGAGAGAGAGAGAGAGAGAGAGAGAGAGAGAGAGAGAGAATCTTAAGCAGTCTCCATGCTCAGTGTTGAGCCTGATGCCCGGCTCGATCCCATGACCCTGGGATCTTGACCTGAGCCAAAATCAAGAGTCACATGCTCAACCAATTGAGCCACCCAGGCACCCCGGACCTTATCAAAATTAAAAACTTTTATGCCTCAAGGAAAACTATCAAGAAAGTGAAAAAACAACCCACAGAATGGGAGAAAATATATGCCAATCATAATCATACAAGGATCAAGTATCCAGAATATATTTAAAAACTCTCACAACTCAACAATAAGGCAAACAACCCAATTAAAAAATGGACAAGAAATCTGAGTACACATTCTGCAGAGCAGCTATACAAATGGTCAATAAGCACAGGAAAAAAATGTTCATTAGGAATTAGGAAAAGGCAAATAAAAACCACAATGAGAAACTACTTCCCACTCACTAGAATGGCTACATTAAAAAAATTAAAAAGGAACATAACAAGTGTTGGTGAGGATGTTGAGAAACTGGAATTCCCATATATTGTAAAATTCTCATACTGATTCTGTGCTATGGAAAAAGCTTGATGGCTCCTCAAGAGTTAAATATTTACCACATGACCCAACAATTTCACTCCTAGGAATATACCTGAGAGAGGTGAAAATACACGTTCACACAAAAACTTGTATATGAATGTTCACAGAAACATTATACACAATAGCCAAAATGAAATGAAATGAAAAAAGTACTGATGCATGCTATAACACAGATGAGCCTTGAAAATATTGTGCTAAATGAAAGAAGCCAGACACAAAGGCCACATATTATATGCTTCCATTCACATGAAACATCCAGAATAGGCAAATCTATAGAGACAAAAAATAGATCTGTGATTTCCAGGGAATAGGAGGAGAGTAGAATTGGAAGGCATAATGCTTTGGGCGAGAACGATGGAAATACTCTGGAATTAGTAATGGTGATAGCTATACAACATTATGCATATATTAAAAGCCAATGGATTGTACACTTTATAATTATTAAAATCTTAAGTTTCATGTGATATGAATTTTATCTAAATCAATTTAATTATTAAAATGTATGTTTTAGATAAAATTGAAGTCAACTGTGTGCAGAACTCTTGAAGCACTTGGAGTCAGACCTTTTATGTGACAGGAGTTTGCAGAGACCTCTCTCCACAGTCTGGGTCCTATCTTTGAGTGATCACGTGACATTGGGCAGGACACTTGTTGCTTTAAGCCCATGTTCTCACCTATGAAATGGGATGCATTCCTGTCTCAACTGCCTGAGGTGTTATATGGTTCAACCGGGATAATCTTGGTATCCACAAGGTATAGTTATAAGGGAATTATTATTGCTATTATCTCTTCTCACCCCTTTCTAAATTGCAGAGTCTCTGAGGGGTGGACAGAAACCCTTAAGAGAACATTTCTTCTGCCTACATCAGAAGAGATGCTTGAGCTTGTCCTAAAGGTTGAGTTTACCAGATATATGGGAAAAGCCTTTTTAGGCAGAATGAAATGTGTACTGGAAAAATGCAAGCTCAGAAAATGCTAGATGTTTAATGTGGTTGGAAGTTATTGGAATACAAGTTGTGGGAGAGAACAAGGGAGACAAATTTGGGAGCAGGTCATGTAGGGCCTCATATAAGGAGTCTGTACTTTGTCCTTGGAGCAAAGAGGAAGCAATGGACATGTTTGCGGGTAGGCGTCAAGATGACAAATGGGACTTAGGGGTGTTGTGACATCATGAGGATGAGCTAGTGTAGGGACAGATTGTCAACAGGTGGACCTGATGAAAGGTGGTTTAAACACTGTGGGTGAGAAGTGTCAGGGATCTACTTTGAGGCAGGATAAAAAGGAGTATCTAAAGGAAAGGATATTTTGAAGTTGAATCCAAAGTATCTGGCAATCAACTGGATGTGTATTAAGCAGAGGAGGAATAAACGCAAATATAAGGATTTTGAAAACAAGGGTGTCCCACCATACCACAGACCAAGATGGGGCTTTCTGGAGAAGGAGCCAGCATAGTGAGGATCACAAGTTTTATTTGGGGCATATTTAGAATTAAGTTATATACTGATCATGGATCCCTGGACTGCAAGAAACAAGCTCACTCAAACATGTGCAAGTAACGGGGAATTTACTGAGAACAAAGATTCAAGTAAGATTTATGAGGTCAGAGACCACATTTTTCTTATTCAGCAAAACATGTCTTGTCCACAGCAAAGTTCCTGATGTAAGTAGGTCATCAAACAGTATTTGAGAAATGAAAGATTGAATTTCATGAAATACAATGAGGGCGACAGAGCAAGGTCTCATCGGCACCAGAAACATCTTAGCCAACCACCTGCTCCATCTCGCTCTCTCTGAAATCCTACGGCACTTTGCTTTGCCTCACTTTGCACATCTGCCCATTCTCCAGATTCTCTCTCTATATGTGCTTCCTCTGCAAATTTGTCAACAGGATAGGGTCTCAAGCCCTGTATCACATTACAGGTGCAGGCCTCTCTGGCAGAGGGCTTCCAGGAAAGGGAGTCTCACTGAACTGGCTTAGAGCAGGTAGCCACTCCGGTAAAATCAGTGATGGCCTGAGGGAAGAGGTCACATAGTGATCTGCATGGCTTCCCACCAGGGGCTATGGGAAGGGGGCGTTGGCAGACAGAAAGTGACTGCATCTCTGATACGAGGTTGTGGCCAAACACCTGGTGTAGCTGAGGACCTGCCTTTTGGACAGGGTGGCTATAGATTTCGGAGTCATTAGCAAATAGATGGTAGTTGAGGTCAATCAGTCTAGAGGAGACAACCAGGGGAGAGTATGTAGAAGTGATAAAAACTGGGCTACAAGAAACAGAGGGAAAGAGCCGATGAATGATAGAAGTAATTGTCAGAGAGATATGAAAAAAACCAAGAGAGACAGGTAGAGACTGTGAAGGACAGAATATTAAGAAATAAAAAAGTTTCCAGGGGCGCCTGGGTGGCTCAGTCAGTTACATGTCTGACTTCAGCTCAGGTCATGATCTCGCAGTCCATGAGTTCAAGCCCTGTGTTGGGCTCTGTGCAGACAGTTCAGAGCCTGGAGCCTGCTTCGGATTCTGTATCTCCCACTCTCTCTGTCCCTCCCCCACTGATGCTCTGTCTCTCTCTCAAAAATGAATAGATGTTAAAAAAAATTTTCGTAAAAAATATATATATTGGAGTATTACTCGGCAATCAAAAAGAATGAAATCTTGTCACTTGCAACAGTGGATAGAACTGGAATGTATTATGCTAAGTGAAGTAAGTCAGTCAGAGAAAGACAAATATCATATAACTTCCCTCATATGAGGACTTTAAGACAGAACAGATGAACATAAGGGAAGAGAAACAAAAATAATATAAAAACAAGGAGGAGGACCAAACCTAAGATACTCTTAAATACAGAGAAGAAACTGAAGGTTGTTGGAGGGGTTATGGGTGGAGGGATGGGCTAAATGGGCAAGGGGCATTAAGAAAGACACTTGTTGGGATGAGCACTGGGTGTTATACATAGGGGATGAATCATTGGAGTCTACTCCTGAAATCATTATTGCACTATATGCTAACTAACTTGGATGTAAATTTAAAAATAAATAAATAAATAAAAGTTTCATCTAATTTTTTTAAGTTGAAATGAACAGATATTTTTATATTTATTTATTTTGAGAACGAGAGGGAGTGCGTGTGTGCGCTCTGGGGGGAGGCACAGAGGGAGAGAGAGCAAGGGAGAGAGAAAGAGAATTCTAAGCAGGATCCACGCTGTTGGTGCAGAGCCCAATGGGAGGCTTGAACTCATGAAACATGAGACCATGACCTGAGCCAAGATCAAGCGTTGGATGCTTAAACAACCAAGCCACCCAGGTGCCCTTCATCTTAATTTTTAAAAAGGCTTTTCTGATAGCTTCACAAGCCTGCAAATTGCAGGGAGAAGGTAGACACAGTGTTCTGGGTGTCCGCATTTGACACCTTTCATGACACCATTTGGGTCAAGATAGAGAAGAAAGACTGGATAAAATTCAGATGGGAAGATTATCAATCAGGCAATATAGACCCTCAAAGGGACACTAGTTAATGGGAGGATGTCCAACACAAGGAACTCTCATGTGGGCTAAGAGGATCCAGTGCAGTCTTGTCTTTGTGAACTTTTTATAAACTGTGTGGATGTAAACAAGGGTGATTTCTTCATACAACTTGTGAGTAGCACGAAGGTGGAAAGAATGGCAAGAAACTTCTGTGGCAGAGCGAGGGTCCCCGCTGAATCCAGTGGAAAAGAGGGGGATAACTTGGCAACTTACCGCAACCATTGATTTCCGACCCACACCTCCGTCACATTCCTGCTGATGAGATGGGAACAGCAATTCATCCTGGTAACCCTTTTTCTGGGACGTACCACTTCTCAGTACTGTCTCTGGACTAATATCTGAGAACATGGTCTGAAACCTCTAAAGGGCTCAGTGAGAGTTCACCAAAATGGTCCCTAAGGTCTTTTCCAGCTAGAACATTTGCATCTGCGCACATGTAAGGAGGATGTGGGTTTCCACGGAGGGTTAACCCACCATGTGACTGCTGGCCTCAGTCCTTGTACCACGGATTTGAATATCTTCATGACACTCCATAGTGAAGCATCCTCATTCTGTGAAGCTATGAGGTGGCTTTAAAAGGATGCTTAAAATGTAAATACACATGTATATCAAATTATTTTGGTAAGTGGACAAATACAACCTTAGGTCTCGGACACCGAAAGGCTCAAGGGCATGTTAGCACACGTGGTTTCTTTCTCACGTTTATCTATATCTGTTTGCTTCACCCCCACATTCACCCATAAATGTTTGCTTTTATTCACAATGGGAAGAGAAGCCAGTGTGCTGGGATAAGATCTAGGCAGGAATTAAAAACAAGAGATAACGGAGTGCTTGGGTGGCTCAGTCGGTTGAGCATCCGACCCTTGTTGATTTCAGCTCAGGTTGTCATCCCAAGGTTGTGGAATTGAGCCCTTTCTGCCCACCCCCCTCTCTCCCCCTCACTCTTGCTCGTGCAGGTGCTCTCTCTCTAAAATAAAAAAAAAAATTTTAAGTGATAATGAATGTGCATATCATGGGTTTTTTTTTTTTTATTGCCATGGGTGAAGTATTTCCCACCACAGAACAGGCTTAGTGAAGCAGTGAGTGGAAGGCTAAGGTAGAGCCATTAAAATCTCATCTCTTGGTGGAAATGCTGGTTATCCAATGATGCTATGGAATAAAACCAGATAGGATTAAGTTCCATGTCCATAGCCCCAGGAAATTCATCTAGTGATAGAAAAGCTCAGATCATGCCTCATTCCACAAATATTTATTGAGTTCCTACCATGCTCCAAACATTTTTCTAAAGAAGTTCAATGCTTGGTGAGAAAGAATGAACAGTTATAAAATAACAGCATAGTGATGAATAGACATACACAGCCACTATGGAAGCATAAAGGAAAGACACCCATCTCTCCCTTCAGGAAGGGGAAAGGTTTTTTAGAGTAGGTAGCAAAATGCTGAGTCTTGAAAAATGAAACTAGGGACATTTGCTGGTAAACATAGCCAGGGGTCGGTGGGCAAGAAGAACCCAAGAAAGGACGTTCGTGGCCGTTATGAGCTCAAACACTTACAAATACTGAATATGTTATATGTGGAAACCCGCAAGGACATCTCCTCATCAGGGATATGAGATTGGAGATGAAGGTGGTGACAAAGGTGTGAGCCCCCACTGGGGAACCTGGACTTTCTCCTATAGGAAATGGGGAGTCTTTGAGGGGCTGAAAGCATAGGAGTGACCTCTACAGTTCACATCTGGAGGAGGGATTTAATGGAGCTGAATCCAGAGACAGGAGGACGAGTTATAATGACCACTGATGAGCAAGACATGGTCGAGGCCAGTCTAGAAACATGACGGTAGGGACGGAAAAAGGGAATCATTAAAAAAAAAAAAAAAAATGTAGGTAACGTCACCTGCATTTGGTGATGTGTGGTATGAAGAGCAGGAGGAAACTGAGGTCAGTTCCTAGGTTTGTGGTTTGGATGATAGGATGGCACTTATTTAAGAAGAGAGGAAGAGCAGGCAGAGTAGATTACTCCGAGGTTTGGATGAAAAGGAAATGAGATTGGATGGCAGCTAGAGGGGGATGTGGGCAATGGACTGTACGTTTCAGGAAGACAAGGACTGTGTCTGTATTATTCCCCCACCACATCCTCAACACCTATATCATTGCTGTGCTAATAAGCCCTGAATAAATATTATTTTAAATGAATGTGGAAGGACCAGGGGAAGGATGGATCCTTAGATGAGAAGGATTTGAGCATGTTCACAAGAAGAGAGGAAGAAGCAACTTGGGGAGGAAGTGAAGTTATAACAGAGGGAAGGTATGCTCGATACAGTGAAGAAGATCCAAATATGCCACATTGGCCTAAGGATTATTTCGAGCTGAAGGCAACTGAGAATCAGCGGCTGCAGGAAGAGTTCTCTGCCCTCTTCTTATCTGCCCAAAAAGCAGGACATAAATTTCTCTTTGGGAAGGTGCCACTACCACCACCAGGAACAGAAGGGCAATTCTTACCATCAGAGATAGACAGTCAACACCAAGATGAGTTTTCATGAACACACAACTAAAATAACCTTTATCTTCCATTAATTCCTCTGCATATTTCATTCCTCCCTGTTTAATGGTCTCTTGATGCTCAAGCCTCCTTTGCTTCATTAAAATGGTATATAAGCCTCTGAGTCCAATAGCTTCCTTGAATTTCACTTCTCCTCCATGAACTCTTGTGCAAGTAATTATTAATAAAATATTGTGCCTTACCCCTGTTAATTTGTCTTTTGTCAGTTTATTTTGCAGGCCTCCAGACACTGAGCCTAAGAGGGGTAGAGGAAAAGCTTTTCCTCCCTGACAATAGCAAAGTACCTAAACAGGTGGGAAGGGATAGGGTCAGAGTGCAGGTATTTGACCAAAGGTACAACATCACATGTTCCGAGACAAGAGAAAAGTTGCTGAAGATGGGTAACAAATACAAGTGTTTGCAGAGAAAATACTGTTGAAGTTGAAGGAGATTATGCCCGATGGGCTTGCATAACATTGATGTAGTAAGAGGCGATCTGAATGATAACTCCTTCTTTCTGATCCTGCATTACTGTCCTTGAACCAACTGAGCCAGAAGGACTAGGCTTTTCCTTCCTTCCCTGCCCGATTCTGACTTGTGCCCCTCTGAGTAAAATTGAGAGCCACAAACCTGGCACTATGTGTGTGTCTATGTGTGACAATTTCTTTTAACATAAAATAATACATGCATATAGCTAAAAATAAAAGATGCAGAATGATATAAAATAAAAAGCAAAGCAGTCACCGAATGTGCTGCAAAGCAAGGGTGTGTGTGTGTGTGTGTGGAGGGGGTTGAGTAGAGAGACAGAGCATGAGCAGGGGAGGGGCAGAGAGAGAGAGGGAGATACAGAATCTGAAGCAGGCTCCAGGCTCTGAGCTGTCAGCATAGAGTCTGACGTGGGGCTCAAACTCATGGACCGTGAGATCATGACCTGAGCTGAAGTCAGACGCTTAAACAACTGAGCCACCCAGGAGCCCCTCAAACAAGTCTTAACTCAAAATCTAATTTGAGGCCTGGTGCTTTATCTATTAAATAAAATGTTCAAAAAGTTCAGAAACTGTACAAAAAAAGCCTAATTCAAGACTTGCTATATATATATATATATATATATATATATATATATATACTGTGAAACTCAGTGATCCTTCTTTCCTTTACCTCTACTCTTTTCCCTTAAGGTGAGTTCATTATTATGAGGACTTATGGTCCCTCAAGTGAATAGAGTCTGCCAGTCTTTTCTATCAGCTGTGCAGACATGTCCAGGCCTGACTGGATCTGAGGGCAGAGAAAAAAAGCCTGGCTTTAAGCTGGGTCTCCTGCTATGCAAATTTATAAAAATATTTCACGTCATAGACTCGTGGATTCACTCATTTGGAGGTGAGTCAAAAAAGTTAAATGCACAAAAGACTATGAAAAGAAGTGAGCAGGAGGCAACAGCAAATGGGAAACCACACAAGGTGACTACTACTCATCTGGTCTTGAGTGAGAAAGAATCATGACTAATACAAAAATCGACAACCATGTCCCTCAGAGGGTACTGATCAAAGCAAATGTACTTCCATTATTTTCTATCTTGATTTAATCTTAGGGGGCCAGTTTTCCAATCCAGGAAACTCAATCCAATTCAAGAACTCAGAGGGGCACCTGGGTGGCTCAGTTGGTTAAGCGGCTGACTTCAGCTCGCTCAGGTCATGATCTCGCAGTTCATGGGTTCAAGCTCCTCATCGAGCTCTGTGCTGACAGCTCAGAGCCTGGAGCCTGCTTTGGATCCCATGTCTCCCTCTCTCTCTCTGTTCTTCCCCTGCTCGCACTCTGTGTGTGTCTCTCTCTCTCATAAATAAATAAATAAATAAATAAATAAATAAATAAATATTAAAAAATTATAATAATAAAAAAGAAAGTCTCTACAGATAACTGAGTCTATTTTGGATAATGCTGAGTCTTTCACATTCTTGACCCTTCTTTTTCTCTTCCCTAAGAGAGCACGTGGCTATAGAGGATGATCGTGGTATGTAGCTCATGTAAAGGACAGACAGAGCCCTTGGATTCACACAATGTCTTCTAGATCAAGGCTTCTGAAACTTAAATGCAACAGGAATCATATATTGGTATAGACTCTGAGGTTCACTGGCTCTTTTTCCTAGGTAGAATTGGTTCTCTCTTTTCCTGAAGCAGTGAGCCTTAAGGCTTAGCCATGGAGGCAAAAGTTGTAAGGGAACATGATTTAGGGAGGAAATAAAACTATATTGGCTTACTATATCAGATACGTTAAAACTATATTCATACATCTCATAAATGCTAATTCACATAACCCATTTCTGTTCCTCCTTCCCTTCTGACTTAATTGTAATAGAGTGATTACCTTACCTCATATTCTTGTCCTGTCTTAGGAATCTAGCCCGTTCTAGAGACCCAGCTCTCCACTATAATGTTGACTGATATTATGATATCTACAATAGGAATGTGACAGGTCCAGAGACCAGGGCAAGTGACCCAATCAATATCCTCTTCCAGTGTGAGCCTTCATTCAATAGAGAGTGCACCTGTTCTGCCCGGGCCAGATCCTGTGAACTGACACTTCACAGCTCTGGTGGTACCCGGGATGTCATTGTTGGTGATGACAAGGAGCTTTTCATTGTTAAAGGCTTTACCCATTAAAAAATATCTGATTATTGATTTTCTAGGCCCTCTGATTTCTGTAAGGTCAAGATTATTCTGTTGTAAGGGGAAAGTCTTTTCTCCTTGTCTGGAATGTCCTTTCCCCACTGTCTGCTTTGAAAATTCCTACTCAGTTTTTATTTATTTTATTTTATTTTTAAAAATTTTTTAAATGTTTATTTATTATTGAGAGACAGAGAGACACAGAATATGAGCAGGAGAGGGGCAGAGAGAGGAGGAGACACAGAATCCGAAGCAGGCTCCAGGCTCCGAGGTGTCAGCGCAGAGCCCGACGTAGGGCTCGAACTCACAAACTGCGAGATCATGACCTGAGCTGAAATTGGTCACCCAACCAACGGAGCCACCCAGGCGCCCCTCCTACTCAGTTTTTAAAACCCAGCTATAATGCTGCCTACTCGGGACAGCCTTCTCTGAGTCCTTCCCTGTGCCCAGGAAGACTCAAGTTCTCCATTATGTGCCACTGCTATATCTTGTAAGCACCTCTATTATGACACCGTTCACAGTGGATCAGGAATATTTGCCACCATGTCTGTCTCGCTTACCAAAGTTTCTGTACTGTTCACACTGGTCCACAGTCTGGCATACAGTACAGGATCAATAAGCATTTGTCGACTGCGTGACTGGCTGAAGGAACAAGTGAGTGGATCTCAAGTGTCAGTGCCAAAGGTCCCACAGGTAGTATAAAGGAATGTTGGAATCCAACAACGGATTGTGACCCCCAGGCCCACTTTTCCCCGGCACCATGCTGCCTCGCACCTTTGGAATTTCAAATTGAGCAAGCTTGTTGTCTACCTGTGATACATAGGAGTGAACCTCCATGAGCCTTACATATTTTTCCAGTCCTTTCTCTCTTCCCTACCCTTCTTTTGGTGAAGAGTAGATTTCCCAGAATTGTCACTGGAACTAAGTTTTTGTTAGCAATTTGTCTGTTTGTTTGTTAGCAAACTAAGTAATGTTAGCAAGATAATAAAATGGACTGGCATCGGGTTGAGTCCTAAAAAATCAAGGGCAGAACAGAACTCCTTTCCTTGATGAATTGCTGGCATTTCTCATATGTCTCTTGCGTGCTTGACATATTGGTAAGATTTTTGCATACTTTCATTTAATCGTAACAATTGCCCTTTGAGAGAAGCCTTCCTAATAGGCTTTACTTCACAAATGGGCGACTGAGACTCATAAGATATCATCTTAACTTCCCAAGGCCACATGGCTTTAGCAGTAGCAGAACTGGGACCCAAGCCTGCACGGGCATGCCTGATGTCAAAATCTACTCTCTTAAAGTAATGGAGTCCACCAGGAATATACCAGCAAGGAAGACGGAAGAGGAATTAATTATGAATTAGCACTTATTAGGGTAATAGGTACCTGTCAAGCTTTGTGGCCACCCAGCATCTCTGAACACCTTTCCTATTTGGGTGATTTTCCATATTAAGAGTCCTACCCTTCCAAAGGTGGAAACCAGATGGTTGCACTTGTACAAAAAGGGAAAATTCCAGTCAACATACATACACAAGGACTAACCTAATGAGTAAGTGAGTAGACCTCACAAAAATAGAAGCAGTAGCTGGTACACTGGTCCCTATTACACACTGCATCCTGTTAAACTCATTAAGCAAGAGAGCCATTAGAGGAAAGTGGCTCTAACACCTTGGTGGCCAATATAAGCCAAGCAGAATCTAAATCTTACCTTTACAAATGCCACAAGGTTATGAAATCAAAACACTAAAGACAGCCAATCACAAACAGCCAAGTAGGCTTTAAGCTATAGCCAATCAAATAATTTCCACACTTTCTCTATTAAGTTTTTCCCCTGGCTCCTGTGGGCAGAGCACTCCTATTCACTTCTGACTTGGTACCACCCAATTCAAGTAAATTTTTGCTCAAATGAACTCTCAAACATGTTTAATATACCTCAGTTTGTTTTTTAGCAGTTCTAAGGCATCGCACAGAGATCTAATGAGGCCAGGCAGCAGAATCCCCGAGAGTGACCTTAATCTTGGGCCACGAGGCTTACGAGCTACATGATTAAGAGAGGCATTGGCCCCTCTCATCGGGTAATTAGGGGTCAGGGTACCACAGTAATATGGCACGGCAGAAAACTGGCTCTCACCCTACCCTGACCTTTCATGGCTTTGGGGAACATCAGGCCTTCTTCTAGTACAAAGTAGAAGCTGGAGATCAAGTTGTATGACGTAGTCAACTATTGATTGAACCCCAACAACCAAGCACCATTCAAGACCGCAGAGGTAGCTGTCCTTCTACTGCATGATCAGAATGCTGGGGTCTGAGCCTCAAGGTTGACCAGAATTGACTGCCTTAAGCCACTGGGCTATATTCAGTTCCCAGCAAATTTTCAGGGAAGGCACTCACGGTCAAGAAGGCAACCTGCCAAGAGAATCAGTCTTAGACAAATTTTCCCTTTCTCTCCCTTGCTTTCCCAGCCTCCCTTGCAATAAGGGCATAGGTGTGGGTTCTAGGCTCTGCTGGTCAGACACACCCATGTGAGATTCGATTTAGAAGAAACTGGGGGAGGGGCGCCTGGGTGGCTCAGTGGGTTAAGCAGCCAACTCTTAGTTTCTGTTCAGGTCATGACCTCACAGTTTGTGAGTTCAAGCCCCACATTGGGGTCTGCACTGTCAGTGCTGGGAGAGAAACCCTCCTTGGGTTTCTCTCTTTTTCTCTCTCTCTCTCTCCATCTCTCCCCCACTTGCTCTCTCTGTCTTTCCCAAAATAAACAAATAAACTTAAAAACTTTTGTTTGGAAGAAAGCAGGGTGAGAATACAGGAGCGTGAAACATATACTGGCTAATACCAGAGGCCTCTGTTTCTGGGAAAACTGTGGCGGCAACTCTGGAATCCAGGACCCGACATCAGTGTGCCTGTTACAGTGTCTGTGCCTAGAAAAGGCTGCAACAGGGCCGCTTCCGGGACAGACCCATGGGTGGTTTGATGTTGCTTCTGCCCTAACCCTGCCGGATATTCTCTGAGCTACCTAATAACCTGGAATAAACTTATCCTCTGCTTCAACCGGCTGAAGGAGGTTCTGTTGTTTGCGACCTAGAAGCAGAGTGGTAACTGATCGTCTGTTTGGGGCTGGGCACTGTCCTCGACGCTGTCCCATCCTTAATCTCTTTGGATCCTTACACACAACATACCAGACAAAGACCGTCTGAAGTGCTGAAGGAGAAGGTGGAAAGGCAGCAGTGCGGGATGGGGCTGACAAGATCCAACGCCAGAGATCACGAGGGCTCCTGTTCTTCAGCTGCTGAGTTCACAGCCTTCTCCCAGAAGCGTGCTATCACACACGCCCCGGGCTGTGTGTAAGATGAGCACCACGTGCCCGGCTGCAGACTTGGTGGTGGCAGCTTCCACAGACCCTTCCATGAGCTTCTTCTCTGCCATCCCACTCTGGCAACCAGAGGCACCACACCACTTAGATTCTCCCGCCAACTCTAACTTTCGGCACGCGTAGCCGTGCTTCAGAGAAAGTGCCTAGAGATCGTTCTCTGACCCTGTGATACCCACGCCCCAAGCCCACCACCTCCCACCAGGCCTTCCTGTTACAACTGCCCACAGTCACAAGCTGTAAGTCCTTGACTCAAGTCACGATCTCTAAAATACGTAGTTCCTCTTTTCCTGACCGGACTGTAATAACACGTGTGATAAAACTTTGTTCAAAGCAACCTAGACTTGAAAAACATTGAGCATCAGGGATCATAAAGACTCGGGTTCTAATTTCAGCTTTGCCCCTTGTAGCTCTATAATGTTCAGTAAATTAATTACTAAACCTCTCTGAGACTTCATTGTCTCATTTCAAAATTATATTCACCTCCTGGGCTTGGTGGTGATAAAATGAGAATGTTTTATAGTGTTGAGAACATAATTGACTCAAATCTCAGGCCCTTTCCATCTTGTGACCAATGTTTAGAAATCAAATGTAATGAGGACATGTGTTTGTTGCCCATTTTAACTGCGAATTCTTGCTTTTTTTTAATTCAAATATAATTTTTTAATTTTTTTTTTTTTGAGAGAGAGAGAGAGTGTGAGCAAGGAAGGGGCAGAGAGAGAGATACAGAGAATCTGAAGCAGGTTCCAGGCTCTGAGCTGTCAGCACAGAGCCCAACGTGGGGCTCAGACTCGTGAACTGCGAGATCATGACCTGAGCCAAAGTCAGACGCTTAACTGGCTAAGCCACCCAGGTGCCCGGAGAATTTTTGTTTTTAATACTTGCTTACAGGACTTGCAAGGTAAAAGTGAATACCTTTATAAAACACATAGCTTTAAATAATATATATCAAAATAATGTTGTGGTTACTCTGGGTTTGCTCTCTCAAATTGGTTTTTAAAAGTATTCTGTACTATGCTTCTTTTAATGTACTTCAGAAAAAAAGTGTTAAGTTTTCACCGGTTACAGATTTTTAGGCTTTCAGAAAGGAGAAGTTTAATTTTTTACATTTAGAAATGGAAAGAAAGATGTTAGACATAGCATATTTTGACTGATAACTAATTGTTCGTATGATGGCAAATTCAAACAAAGAAATACAAACAGAAGGGTAGCTAAGAGTTCATTCTTCTCACATGGAGAGGCTCACCAGTGGCTTTGCAAAATGGTTTCACCGAGGTCATGGTTCTCCCAGTCTCGGACCCCAAACATGACTTGGCTCCTTGGGTCTCAGTCTCCTCAGCAGTAATTACAAAGAAGGCTTAACATGGAGTCTTCCAAGTTCTGGCATTCTAGGACTGTGAATGTGAGCTCTGTTGGCAATAAATAACATTTACTCAGTTATTCCTCCTCCTCACCAAATGAGAAGAGGGGTGATAATTATATTCTTCCCAACCCCTGAATGTGACAATTTAAGAGAATAATAATAGCATGGTATGTGTAATAAGGCATTTTGCTGAAAGTTTTATATCCACTATGTATTATTTTTTTAATGTTTATTTTTGAGAGAGAGACAGAGTGTGAGCAGGGGAGGGGAAGAGAGAGAGGGAGACACGGAGTCTGAAGCAAGCTCCAGGCTCTGAGCTGTCAGCACAGAGCCCGAGGCGGGGCTCGAACTCATGAACTGTGAGGTCATAACCTGAGCCGAAGACAGCCACTTAACCGACTGAGCCATCCAGGCACCCCTTATATCCACTATATAATTCAATCCTCATAATGCCAATAACACAAAATTATTCTTGTTCCCTTCTACAGACAAGGAAAGTGAGGCAGAGAAAAGCTAAGTAACCCTCACAATAGCACCCAGTTAGAAGGAAAAAAGCTGAGGGAGTACTGAAGTGTGGTATAGTATATTGGCTCTGGGAGTCAGACTGACCTAGGTTCAAATCCTGACTTAACCATCTTTTGTGATTTAGAAGCACATTACCCAATCTCTCCAATCCTTCATTTTCATTACCTGTTAAATGGTGATGATACTGGGACACCTGGGGGGCTCAGTCAGTTGAGTGTCTGATTCTTAATTTCAGCTCAGGTCATGGTCTCAGGATCATGGGATCGAGGGCGGCTCCATGCTGAGTGTGGAGACTGCTTAAGATTCTCTCTCTCTCTCTCTCTCTCTCTCTCTCTCTCTCTCTCTCTCTCCCCCCCTCCCCCGCTCCTCTCCTCTGCTCACACACTCTCTCTAAAACAAAGAAAACAAAACAAAACAAAAACAAAAAATGGTGATGAGGCCAGCTGTACTTCCCTCCAAGAATTAAATGAAATAATTTGTTTAGCGTTCAACAAGTGATAACTATGCTAGAGATGATAATGATTTATATTACCTCCTAAAGCATTTCCTTTTAACAACATCCAGTATCCTAAGCAAACTGGCATTTCAAAACCTAAGCCCTGTGCACCGATGTCATTACACAAATGTTAACCTTTTCCTCCAATTAGAAAGACTAACGCAACATAACTGGCAAAGCTATTTCACATTTCACGTGTACTCAGAGACAAAGTCCAAAAAATTGGCTCTTTACGACAGATTGCTGTACATCATGTTACAAACATATTCCCCACTACTCACAGGAAGGCACTTGGCAATCCAGAAGGAATTCTTCAACATGCTAATTAATGCAGATAATATATCTTCCCAGCAATCGAAAAGGTCAGAGGAATGTATCACTTCTCTCTTCCATTGATTAAAAAACATTTGCATCCTCTTTTGACCTTCTTCCTATTTTACCCAGAAGAACTGACAATGCCCGCCAGGAATTATTGGATAATCCTCCACCCCATTGCCTAATGGCAAGAAACATCTTGACGCCTTTGGGCTCAGCTGTGCTCATTAGGTACAGAAATGCCCTGAGAAGATAGCGAATGTATTCAGATTTTTGTTTGTCTGCAGTTTGATGTAATAGTGTTTTATTTTTGGCCCCCAATTGCTCAGCAAAAAGAAAAAAAAAAACTTTGGGTAAGCTGCTGATTTCCTCTAAATCGCTGAGCACAGGGATTGTAGCTTGATAAAGTCATTTAGCTGCTAGATGTTTATATTCAAACCATGCCAATGGCTCTTGCTGGAGCTTTTCATGAGGAATGTGATGATGTCTACTTCTTCATGGGGTTGAAATAACTGTAAATTTACCAGTACTACCTCATAGGAAATTTTAAAAAAATTATTTCATCTTTAGGGCTTTGCAATATAAAAATTTATGTGGGTTTTCAATGAAGATGTTACAAAGAGAAAGTGTGTATGCTCTCACTGAACAAAGTTAGTTGCAACTTCCCTGAATATTCCTAAATCCTGAAGCATTAATACATTTGTCATTGGTCTTGAACATGGCATACTCAAGTCATTTCCCAGAAAGTATTATCAAGGCCCATTTGAAAAGCAAAATTCACAATTGTGGCATCAATACTAAAGTGAGAGAAGGAAGTAGGAGACCGGAGAACTTGTATAAATACACCTCATCTCCTTTTCCCTTTTCCTGTTTGTTGTTGTTGTTGTTGTTGTTGTTGTTGTTCTCTTTTCTCTCTCTTCTACCAACCCTGAAAGCAAAGGGATTAGCTGAGAATGTAGACTGCTTATCTAAAATCAGAAAAAAAGTGTTGAATTAGGAAAGCGTTGATTTTCCATCCATCCATCCATCCATCCATCCATTCAATAAACATGGGTTTTTTTGGATATCTGTAAAAGGCCAGACAATGTGCTAGAGACACATAAAACTATGTTGTTTGTTAAGTGAGTTATTCATGTAATAAACATTACCAATTAGCCAGTGTTTGATTCAAGAAAACCAAAAACAAGTCATTATAACATTTGGGGTGAGGTTATAAAAGTATTCAAGGGGTGCCTGGCTGGCTTAGTTGGTAGAGCATGTGACTCGATCTTGGGGTTGTAAGTTGAAGCCCCACATTGGGCGTAGAGCTTACTTTAAAAAAAAAAATAAAGAAGTATTCAAAATGCTGAGGAAGCAAGAAGTTGAGGAAATAACTAAGACGTCACCTGTAGTATATGCGACAGAGGCTGAGTTAAAGAGGCACACGGGCTGCCACAGGACATAACAGTAAAGCTGTCCTTGGAACCCTCAGCTGCTAAGGTACTCAGGAGGCAAAGTGGGGGTTGACAGAAAGATTGTGACCTCAAGAACCACATAGCCTTGGGCTTGCAGCCCTATCGTGGCGACTGTGTTTTTGGTCTTCCTTGCAGCTGGGTAAGCCCTTGAAATGAAGTTCCAGTCAATGGTTGCAAATAGAATTAGTGCTATAGATCGAATACAGATGGAACCACAAAATTCACATGTTAAAATCCCAACCCCCTATGTGGATGAGGAGGAGGTCTTGGGAGGTGATTTGTTCCTGAAGGTGAAGCCCTCTTGAATGGGAGTAGTGCTCTTATAAAAGAGACCCTAGAGAGCGCCCTTTGCCTCTTCTGCCATGTAAGGACACAGCTGTCTATAAACCAGGAAGAGGGCTCTCACCAGACATCACATTTGCTGGCACCTTGTCCTTATCCTTCCCAGCCCTCAAAGCTGTGAGAAATAAACTTCTGTTGTTTATAAGCCACCCAGTTTATGGTTAAGTTGCTATAACAGCCTGGTGGTCTAAGACAAGTAGTGTAACTTTCAAGAAGTGGCCTTAAGAGAAGGGATTTCTCCCCCCTCTCTATTTTTCTTTTTGTTGGTCGGTAGGTGGACATGAAAGCTGAAACTAGAGCAATGACCTTAGTTCCATCATCAGATGGAAACCTTGTGAGGAGGATAGAAAACAACATGAGCCACAGTCTGATGGATATGAAGTCACAGTACCAGCCCCATGTAGCCTGTGAGAGGAAAAACAAAGCTTACATGTTTTAGCCACTACTGGCTTCCTGTCACTCGCAGTTGAACTTAATCCTAACTGCTACCAACAATGCGACCTTAATCAAATACAACCTGAAACCCTCTGAGACTCACTTTCCTACAAAACAAGGATAATAATGCCTATATTTTTTTTAGAGAGAGAGAGCATGAGAGGGGGAGAGGAGTACAGGGAGAGAGAGAAAGAATCTTAAGCAGCCTCCAAACTTAGTGAGGAGCTTGACACAGAGCTCAATCCCATGACCCTGGGACCATGACTTGAGCTGAAATCAAGATTTGGACGCTCAACCAACTAAGCTACCCAGGCGCCACAATACCTATTTTTATAATTGTTGGGAGGACTGAATCAAAAGAATAAATAAATTTAATTCACCCAGAATAATGCCAGGTACCCAGTAGTGTTATTACAAACAGTTGCTATTATTATAGTGATGTTCTTTGTCTTTCCAAAGCTCATGCTCCACAAATCTCTAACACTTGAATAGCACTCCCATTCCCTGACCGTTGTAACAACTGTCATCAAGGTCAAGCACCAGCAGAAATCAAGGGTGTTTACTTGAGCAGTGGGAGATACTGAGGTAGGAGATGGGGGAGGAGGGGAGAGTAGGGAGAAATCGATAGTTCTTCTTTAGATATGTGAAGTTTGAGATGCTTATCAGACATCTAAGTGGAAATAGATGTAGAGTAAGCAATTGGATATATGATTCTGGAGCTAATAAGAAAGGTACTGGAGAGCCACAGATTTGAGACTTGTCAGCACCTCGATGCTATTAAAAGCTATGGGGTAGGATGAGATCACCTAAGAATGTAGATATCAAAATAAGGCGGCCAAGGACAGAAGCTTCAGCATTCTAATATTTAGAGGTCGATAGAGAATAAGTCCTTAATGAGGAAATCAAACCAATATGCTGTCTCAGAAACCTAGACACTCAATGTTTCACAGAAGAGGTAATCAACTGTACCAATGCCCATGAGAAGGCCGAGAGCACATTGGCATCGGTAAGATATGGGTCACTGGCAACTTGGATGTGGTAGGCAGTCTCTAATGCTCCAGCGAGCCTTGTCTCCTGGTATCATGCCCTTATGCAGTTTCTTCCCCTTGACAATAGACTGGACTTACTGATTTGCACTTAATAGAATACAGCAAACACGATGGAACTTCTGAGACGAGGTTACAAAACGACTGTGGCTTCTATCCTGCGATCTCTCTCTCCAGGGTTTGGCTTGGGGCAGGGCACAGGGTAAACAGATACTTGGGTTTAAATTGAGTGGGGATATTTCAAGGCAATGATGAGAAAGGAAGAGAGGGGTGTGGGACTTAACAAAGCTTATAAGGGAGTAGTTATGTTGGTGGTCTCTAAACTCTAAGCTGTGTGAGAAAAGAAGTGAGAATATGAGTGTGTGAGGAAAAGAGAAGACGGAGTAGGACAAAGCATGAGAATCTCAGTGGGATGAGGACCTGGTGGAATACCTGAGTAACTGAGGAGAAAGAATAAGAGGTAATGGGCAGAAAGAAAAACGCTTCTGAGATTTCAAAACTCGGGCTGGTGAGCATAATGTCTGCAGAGCAAGTGGCTCAGAGAGAGTGAAGGAAAACGTGGAAAGAAACTAAAGGTGTAGAATGAATCACTGATGTAGGTATGGAGGTCATCCAGGATTTCCACAGACATGTGGAAAGGATGACAGCGAGAGGGGCACCTGGGTGGCTCAGTCAGTCAAGCGTCCGACTTGAGCTCAGGTCATGATCTCACGGCTCGTGGGTTTGGGCCCCGCATTAGGCTCTGTGCTGACAGCTCGGAGCCTGGAGTCTGCTTTGGAGCCTGGAGTCTCCGTCTCTCTCTGCCCCTCCCCTGCTCATGTTCTGTCTCTGTCTCTCCTCTCTCTCTCAAAAATAAATACACATTAAAAAAAAAAAAAAAAGATGACAGCGAGACAGAGGTCAGGACCACCAGGCATGGAAGTAGCAGGTTCTGTACCCAGAATAAATGTCCTGCTCTGTATCACTCAGAGTGAGTCTGCTTTCCTGGAACCTCTAATCTTGGACATTAGCAAGTGGTAACCCATGTTAGAATCATAATTTATCTAAATACAAGTCTTTCTCATTTCTATTCTTCCAGATATGCCTTAAGCCTACAAACAAATGATATGTTTAAGGAAACATCACAAGAATCCAAAGTAACGAGCTCACACATAGAACTGGTGCCACCAAGACTGAATCACTCTAAACAGAGACAGTCACATTATACACTCATAGAGGCATTGAGTGATATAGAAGAAAAAATTGGGCTGGTTAACGCATGCTCCTCAGTCCCGTTAGGTTTTGTTGGTGAGCAGGGAAGATCAAGACATTGGGGGAATGTAGAAGGAAAAATAGGAAATTTTGACAAAGGAAATGAAAGGAAGGTTATGAGTAGATCTTTCAAGTCATTTGCACCTACTGAGGAATGAACTTTAAAAGAAATACTGTTCTATTATACAAACATTTTTCAGAAATATTAAAACACAATGGAGCCCATTTGTCTACAGGGTGACAATGTGAAAATCCCACTTGAAGTTTCGAAGAATCCTTTTAAATTATCTTAAATCTTAATTAAGTGCATAATCGTCACAACAGCACATGCTGGCTGCAGGGTTCTGAGCTCGTTTTCTTGCCTGTGAAATGGAGACAAGAACCAAATTTCATGGGATTTCTGTGAGAACCAACAGACACGGTATATATGAAAATGTTTTATAAATTGTAAAGTTCTCTATACAAAAAATCTCTTCATCATCAGCCATGTGAAACCATGTCTGTCATGTGAAAAACCATTGTTTTTGTCTACCCAGATCCTTGCCCTGCTTCCAGTAATAACATAGCTCCCCTTCCACTGAAGAATTGTTCTTCCTTATTAAGGGGTGGGGGTGCCCACTCGCTATCCTGGCTAAGCGATTCAGTACACCCCATGCAGCTGGCCACGGTGATGGGTCAGGAACAGCTGTGTCCTTTAAGTCAGTCCAATCCTGTTCTTCTTGGGTTCTTTTTTCTTTTCTTGCCAAGACCCATGAGAATATGTCCCTAGAGATACTGGTGACCATATCCTCCCTTGCCACCTGAAAGATACAGTTGACATGTAGAAAGAATGAGAATTGAGAGACAGAGTACTGAAAGAATTTCCATCATCCTATATGGCCAGCCCCAACCCTGTCCATCCCATAATTTCCTTATGTCAACTTTATGTGCGTGCACACACACACATATGTAAGCATTTGAGTTGTAGTTTAGTCACTTCCAACCAAGAGTCTGGCGAATATCGATTCCACAACAACAAACTTTCAAATTCAAAAATATGGAGAGAGGAGAACTTTCTCATTGTCTCCTTTTCAAACCATAGAATAGCGTCCAGAATAATGAAAACACAGAACCTGTAGATAGCCTCAGGATATATACAAGTATCTGTACACAGAATGAGAAACTACCCATTCTCCAGTATCATCAGGTAGCAATAATATTAGGCATTTTGTAGTATGTGATAGAGGAAAAAAACCTCTTAAAGAATATTGTTCATATACATTAAATCCCTTAAAAAGAAATTTCACAGTTTTAGTGCAGCTATTCTAAACTAATACATGTTGTTGACATAAAGTCCTAAGTAAAAAAGACGATTATAGTTGAATAGCTAAATTAGGTGCATTGACCATCCCAGACTTTTTCTAGAATAAGCAGCACACTTTACAGAGTAGAGTTCTAACAAGGCCAATTTCTGCTTCTATGTGCCACTTATCATGGAGATCTAGAGTGGGCGCAGCCTCAGACATACATCCAAAATGATGTATGGGGCACTGGGTGGCTCAGTTGGTTAAGCATCCGACTTTGGCTCAGGTCATGATCTCGCGGTTTGTGAGTTCGAGCCCCGTGTGGGGCTCTGTGCTGACAGCTCAGAGCCTGGAGCCTGCTTGGGATTCTGTGTCTCCCTGTCTCTCTGCCCCTCCCATGCTCATGCTCTGTCTCTCTCTGTCTCTCAATAATAAATAAACCTTAAAAAAAAAACTTAAATGATGTAAAGACACATTACTTTACAGATGAGGGCACCGAGCCCCCAAAATATGAAGCAACTTGAGGAAGTTCACTGTTTGCCAATAAATGAGGTGAGGATTCTTTGCTTATAAAGTAGTTCTTTGCTTTACAAAACACTACAGTATAATTTTCATTTTAATTGATGCTTACAATATAAATTTCCTAGTCTGTGACCATGTTAAAAAAAAAACTCTATTAAATTTGTAAAACTGACTTTTACACAACCCAGGAAAGCATTTATTGCATCTATATATAATTCCAATCTGGACACACTATTTATAATATCTGAAGTTCACAGTCTTTTGAATGAGTCAGGACTAGGAATGATAAAATGTTTAGATTGGCAAATCCCAATATCTTGAAGAAGTAGAGACAATTGCCGAATGGAAACATGATATTCCTATTAAATGTTCCAGTGGTTCTTAAAGCAGGAGATGAAATCCTTATTGCTCTAATTCTTATATTAGGTAATTTTAATCATTTCATGTTCTAAGTCACAACTGTTTAACCAGTTTCTCTTACAGTGCAATTATTTTCATCAATCTTTCTGTATATCTAATGGAACTGAGAGAGCTCCAGCAGGAATCATATATCAGCTGCCTCCGTGAACTATCCTTTTCGTTCAGTGAAGCACAGCTCAAAATAGGATTTCAAGGGTGTCATTTTTCAGATGTTATTTAATGTCATTTGCTATTTGCTTTTTATTTGAATTACTGAGCTCAATTTTCCAATCTATGGTTTGGCTTTTTGTATATCTTTAGAATGTGTTTATCTTCTTACATACTATTCTATACTATGCTATATATTTTCTTGTATATCTTATAAACTATAACATATATCACTTGTATATTTTGCTTTTGCTCAATAAGGACTGGTAGGAGGCTGATTCTCAATTTTTTGCCACCTCCTATCCCCCATCCCTGTACAGCCCCAGAAAGTTTCTGCAGAGAGACCAAATCTCTAGGGGGTTAAAACTGACGGTAGGCAACACTGAGCCTTCTACTAACCTTAGAACTGTATTTCTGTAGGTTTTCTTATGCCAACTTTCTTCTCCACTGCTTTTTCAGCAGACTAAGGCAAGTGTAGGGGGTAGATGTAGTGCTAGTCTTAAAAGCTACCAGTCACAACAAAGAGATGCCATACTTAAACTAAGATAACATATAATCATGGACACCAAAAACCAGAGGGGTGCAAAAGAACAGAAGCATAAATGTCTCAGGAGAAAAAATGCAATGCTTACTAAGCATTAACCTTTGGATGGAAAATTAAAACAGCAGTGAGATACCTTTTCCACTAATAAAAACAGCAATGTTGGGGCGCCTGGGTGGCTCAGCCGGTTAAGCGCCTGACTTCGGCTCAGGTCATGATCTCGCGGTTCGTGGGTTTGAGCCCTGCATTGGGCTCTGTCCCGACAGTTTGGATCCTGGAGCCTGCTTTGGGTGCTGTGTCTCCCTCTCTCTCTGCCTTTCCTGCACTCATGCTCTGTCTTTCTCTGTCTCTCAAAAATGAACAAACGTTAAAAAATAAAAATTTAAAAAAAAAACAGTACTCAAGTGTGTTCAATACTGGGGTGGTGAGATGGGCACTCTATCTCTTGGCATATCTTATAACAGTATAATACTTCTGGAAAGCTATTTAACAGCATATCAAGAGTCTTTAAAACATTCACATTTTGTCCCACTTTTGAGAACCACCACCCCCACAAGATAAATATCGGAGCAAAGGCAAAGATTAATGTATGACAGATTACTTTGGTGGTGTTTGCAACGATTAAAAAAATGGAAACACACCATCAATGCGCAAAAGAAGAAGAAATGAATTGTGGCATGGGCATAAGCTGAATTATTAAATAGTTCTTTAAAATGATGTTCCTGAAAATGTTTAAAACATGGAGACATTCTCACGATTTACCACCATGAAGAAAGCAGGGCACATGACAAATGTACTGCAGGAGAAGCCGTGGAACGGAAGGTACCTGTTTAACCTCCACGTGAGGAAACCAGCCTGAGCGGTTGCTGATGCCTAACGTTGCCTCAGCTTGTGATGATAGTGGTACCACATCATTTAACTTGTGCACATTTAATTCTGTGGCCTTAGGAAAAAATAAAATGAGGAAAATAACATCTAAAATAGTGCCTCCAAAGTCACCCGCATTTCCACTCAGTAAGTGTGTGCCCTTAAGTGAGCTGGGAATTATGAACTTGCTGTTCCCTCAGAAAATTTTAGCCTCTAAGGAGCTGTCATAGTGGGGGCATCTTGCAAAAATGTGTGTAGTACTAGAGCATACAGATACAATTCTATAACATTATCCTTTGCACATAAGCTCTTTACGGCATGGTAACTTCCCATAGGAATAGCTCCCGCGACGTCCCCTTGGGTCTCCATGTTGCCAAACTCAGCAGGTTGTTCTCCGGCTTCATCTTATTAAACTTCACAATGCACTTGATACATTTATGTCTGCTTCCTTCTAGCAAATGTTCACTTGACTTCTGGGAACATTATTCTCTCTTCCTTCTCATCCTATTCTCTCTTTAGGCTGTTCCACTGATCCCTTTTCCTCTCCTTTCAATCTAAAGATTGCAGTGTCTCATGTCTCAGTCTTTCAACATCTTCTCTGGCTAGACTCAGGTGAGCTTATTGAATGCCATGGCTTTAAATATCAACTGTAGTCATATGATTATAGCAGGACTAATACCTGACACTCCTACTCTGTGCCCCATTCCACGTATATTACATACGTATATTACATACGTATATTACATATGTATATTACATACACTGAGCAACCCTCACAATGGCACTATAAGATAGTTCATATTATTACTCCCATCTTAAAAGCAAAACTGAGGCACAGAGAAATGAAATCATTTGCCCAGAGTCACAGCTAATAAGGGATGGAGCCACGACTTGAACCCAGGCATTCTGGCTGCAATTTGCCTGCTCTTACGCACTATCCTAGATTATGCTACACCATTTCCTCAATGATTTCTAAGTTCTACCTCTACCTGTTACTTCTCCCCTAAAACCTAAGACTTGTACATTGGACATCTTTGGTTTGACGTTTAATGTAAACTTCAAACTTAATATATCCCAAACAGTATTTTTATACCCTTCAAATCTCTTCCTCCTGTAGCCTCTCTGTTCAGTAAATGGCATCCCACTATTCCAATTTCTCAAGCCATCCTTGACTTCTCTTTCTCTCATTTCCCACATTCATTTAAATACTGTTGGCTCTGTCTTCTAAATAAATCAAGAATCTGACTGCTTTTTTCATCTTTTCCCTAGCTACCACCCTAAAGCACATCACCCGGACTCCCACACAGTCTAATTTCTACATAAATTGAGACTATGTGATGTGCTCAGGCACATAGTTCTAATCCAGGCGCCCTCTGCTGGCGGTCTCTTCCATGGCTTTCCATTACTGCATATTTGGCTTTGGGGGAATGTTTTTCTGATACTATGAGGCAAATTAAAACAACAACAACAACAAAAACCCTACATAACTATTCAGATATACATAACTAGGAACATTTTAACACTCAACAAGTCTTTGTAATAAAGTTCTATTGGGCCCCAAATAACTTGCTATTTCCCTTAAAACAAAGAGCTAATAATGACTACACAAGGCATTTACATGACAGCCCATATAGATTTTCCTAAACTCATAGCTATTTGACTTGTAGTGATTTCAACCCACCATGATTCACGTGTATAGGCCCCAGCTGTAAAATATCCCTTTGCAGACTGCATACAAATGACTTCGCCCCAAGCAACCTCCTCTCTGGGTTCCAAATCAGTTCCTGGACTCCCAGCTTGTCCCTTCTCACAGCCCCCTTTCTCAGCACCTCCCCTTCTAAGCCAGTGCCAGACCCAGCATGGCCTCTCAAGATGTTACTGCTGCTTGTGTAGAAAATAAGGAACAGACAGAGGAAGCAGGGAGTACATTCAACAGGAAAAAGATAGGGAAGAAGGGAAGCAGGAATAAAGATTAGCAGACTGAGAGAGAATGTCCAGTTGGCATAAAATAATGATTTTGTCCTGTGTTTGATAAATGGCTTTGAAGGTGGTTTCCAAAAGAGAAGTCCAAACATGTACTGAATTATGGAGACACTGTTGTCCGCATTCTCTAAAGAGCACTACTTTGAAGGACAATATTCTTTTGGTAGCATGATTCAGGGGGTTTTTTTGGCGGTGGAGTGGGTAGGGGGTGAGGAGGAGATTGTCAGTATGACTATGTTGTTATTTTATTTTTAATTAATTTTCATATCCTGCTTTCTTCCAAAAAGGACTTAAGATAATTTCCAAAGATGTAAAGTAACAAGGAGGATTAGTATTTAAAAATTCAGGTCCTAATCCTGGATTACTGGATGGTGAACTGGCTAGAACTAGCCCTACTCTCTCTCCCAATGGGAAACTTATGTACAAATCCAACTTCTCCTTGCAGCAAGGCCTCAAACTTCCCACTGGTCTCAAGGTCTCCAGGTGATTTGCAGGTGTATCCCCAGTGTTGTTGCAAAAGCAGGCGCCTAAGCTCTGCCTGGCAACGAGGAGTCCCCGCCACTGACAAGGGCATTTGCGAGCTCACTCATAAAAAGGGGAGCAGTAAGTGTTGTTCTCTCTTCCCTGGAGATTCTAGAACTGCCCATCCCAAGGTGCCTCTGCACAGGGAAGTAATGCGTCTGTTCCCTCTCTGACCATGAGTTCTAGCCAACACCATCTGCCCCTACTGGTATTATTTGCTAGACTCAGTACAACATAGATTCACACCACAGAAGAATTAAGGACATACATACATTTATAGGAACAAGTAACGAAAAAAAACCCACAAGGGTAACATAGGAACTAGGGCTGATGATATAAATTGAGTGCATGCCACGAAGTGATACACTCTTGTATGCTACAAGTCCCAGTGATTTCAGCCCTCGTATATTCTTGCTCCCTACAATACCCAAAGCAAGAGTCCAAACACCCACTCCATGTGACCAAAGACAGTCCAAGCTTTCTCTAGGCTCCATTCACTGAGTGTATCTAGAGCCCTGCAGAAAGCCTCCATATGCCACAATTTGTCTTGGTGGTCATGTGGTGGTGACCTCCTCAGCCTGCCATCTGACTTTAGCAGGTCACTTCCGGCCATCTCAGAGCCAGCCTCATCCTGAACTCTGCTATTTCCCCATATGCCTTCCCTCCAAACACTGGGTAATTCCATACCTGAGGTCAATTTCCAGAATATGTGAGACTTTACTAAAAGCAAAGGAAATATCAGAAGGGAATTTCTATACAGACAAGGTGAATTAATTAGATATTAAAACGGTCACTACCTCTAGAATCCATAGGCCAAACCCAGTGCAGTTACTCCCTTACCCCAGACCTGGTATCCTGGCAAGTCCCAGCTTACCTCCTACAAAGGAATTTTTGACTCTGACTTCCCTACTGAATGTCAAGGACCCCAACTTTAACTTGGGCCCAATAATAGGGAAGAAAATCATGTTTCCCTCCCCACTCAGTGTCAGCTCTTGGACACAAGCACAAAAATCCGCACAGATATGAATACCCTAAAGAAGGTCAGTTTCACATTAATATTTGGAGACATCTAGTTCCCATATTGTCCAAAGTTCTCCATTCTGAAGTAAGATTTTGGCTTTAGCTTAACAAAAGAGAAATGAAAATATTTTTCTTAGCATAGAAAATAGCCCTTCTCAAAAATGAACCAGAAAACAGCTGACAGCTTTAAAATAGCAGCTCGAACTGACTTAGCGCCATCAAGATTTCAAAAATATTGACTCAATATTTTTGGTGGACCACAAACATGGTTCTAAATCTTGAAACCACTGTGGAGGGAAACATGATTCGCTCTGTGTTTCACAGTATCTATAAGAACAATAAACTTTCCCAGTGGCTATCACAGAGAGAGAGAGAGTACTGTGTAATGTGATGAAAACATCTTTCGTAATATCCATATAGTTAACATGGCAACAAGCTTTAGGAGGCTGTGTGACCCTCACTCCAAATTGGAGGCGTCATCATTCAGTAGAAGCAATTCTATGAAGAGCCATGTTAAAGCGGGTTAAAAGCATAGCTTGCTGCTGATCTGACTTAATCCGGAGGTAAATTTTTTTTTAATTTTTTTTAATGTTTATTTATTTTTGAGGCAGAGAGAGACAGAGCATGCACAGGGGAGGGTCAGAGGGAGAGGGAGACGCAGAATCTGAAACAGGCTCTGGGCTCTGAGCTGTCAGCACAGACCCTGACACGGGGCTGGAACTCACGGACCGCGAGATCATGACCTGGGCTGAGGTCGGACGCTCAACCGACTGAGCCACCCAGGCGCCCCCAGAGGTAGATTTTTTAAAATTCAGCCTGAGGTTCTTGCCTCGAAGAACATAGCCTCTAAGACAGATGGCTTCTAGAAGTTCTATGAATTAACACACGCACGCGCGCACACACACGCTTTTACTTCAGCGTATCCCTATTTCACAACAGTTTTTGTCAAAAAAAAAACATACATTTTAATGGCAATTTACAAGTCCAGATATTTGCTCATTCTAAATTTTTTTTTAACATTTGTTTTTGAGAGACAGAGCACAAGTGGGGGAGGGGCAGAGAGAGAAGGAGACACAGAATCTGAAGCAGGCTCCAGGCTCTGAGCTGTCAGCGCAGAGCCCGAAGCGGGGCTTGAACTCACAGACCATGAGATCGTGACCTGAGCCAAAGTCGGACGCTTAACCGACCAAGCCACCCAGGCGCCCCAGATATTGGCTCATTCTAAATCCATGCGAGATCTCGTGGTATACTACTAGATAGGCTCAGCATCTCAGAGTGTGCAATGACGTCTCATGATTTCCTACTGAATACATACTACTTGGCTTTCACAAATAAATTTGCCGAAGCTAACAACGCTGAAGGAAGCCAGATAGCGAGGCTTTTCTGCTTTGTTTTGTTTTCAGAAAAAAGGTGGGGGCTCAACTAAAGCTTGAAAGGTTTTCAAACCCAAAACCCTATTTTGAAGCTTTGAACAAAGTTGCGTAGCATGTCCCCAGCACACCCGGAGGAGCCTTGGTTAACGCAAGCGCCTTGGAAACGGTAAAGCTGAGCAAAAAGTCACTTGCAACAAAGGAAGAAATCTGAAGCAGGGTCTTATTCAAGCGACATAATCTACCCCCAGGTTCTCATACTTCTAAGCACATCATACGAGAACTGGCAGCTACTCATCCTTCTTCTTTCAGCGTGCAACTGGATGAAACCCCGGCTTTTCTCACCCCATCCCACACTGACTTTTAGCTGCTGGGTGCAGGCCTGTACTTCAAAGAAGAACTCCTCTTTCCTGAGCCCTGTTCTGAAACTTCAAAGGCCCTCACTGTCTTCGAAATGGTGACAAGTTTCCTTGCCGAGAAAACTTCCCCATGAGGATAATTTTGATATTCTGGGCACAGACGGGGCCCTTGCAGGGCTTGGTGACACATCTGGTTTGCGGCTTTGATGAACAAAGAGGCTCCGTATGTCATCATGACTCACTGCTGTCCTCATCCGCAAGCATTTCGCTCGGAGACTCTGCCAACGGACTCGACAGAAGTTCTG
The DNA here is from genome assembly GCF_027475565.1 of Acinonyx jubatus. Taxonomy (NCBI): domain Eukaryota; kingdom Metazoa; phylum Chordata; class Mammalia; order Carnivora; family Felidae; genus Acinonyx; species Acinonyx jubatus. Next base: position 49,244,157 of record NC_069391.1, read on the forward strand.
TCACCTTCTACTTAAAGTACGTCTTCCATCTCGTCAAAGCCAGGGCCTTCGTTCAGCTCATTTTCAAATGGCTTTGTTAAGAAAGGAGAGCAAAGTAGAAATGTTTTCTACTGAACAGAAGTTCACAGGCTTTCTTGACGGTAAGTCTTTAAAGAGTAGATTGAAACACCAGGGGGAAATTTCAGCTTCCTGAGACAAGCTGATCTGTATAATCTGACAGGAAGGTATTCATTCATTCATGATTTGATTTTCTTGGCAATAGCTGTGGCCATAGGCAAGAGTAAAATCTTTCCATTTAAAGCTTTAGTCACCATTATGGATGCTGGTAAAAACAAAACAAAACAAAAACTGTTTTGACAAAGCTTTTTTTTTTTTTTTCTATCCTGGAAGATTGAACATAGAATACTAAGCTAACTTTGAAAGCTGGAGGAAGTGCTTCTGTAAACAGAGGAGAGAGGGGGAAAGCCTTAGAGAGTTTGGTGTAGGCAGAAATCTGAAGACACAATCAAACATGACAGAAAAATACTTCTGCTCAGATTATTTGCTTCCAATTTTGCAACGCAGATTTGGAAGGCATTCTTTCCTCGATGAGATAGATAGCATCAATAATGTGGAGGAGACAGGGAAACCAGAGGAACCCCGTGGGAGGAAAAAGCTGGGTTGTTTTTCCTTTCCTTCTCTTCTGGCTTCTCTTCTTGCTAGGACATGAGCCCCCAACCCACTTTTATAAGTGCTTTGTAATGCAAATCGCTTATGTGTTCCTTGTAAGGGACAATCAATGACTCTAGAATAAATAACACGTAAGGAAGGACCAGGTGAGAATGACCGGAAGAAGCCATCATCTGTGGATTCCAGACCTCTGGAGCGAGCCATCTCAGCACCAACACCCTGGTTTCAAGGAATAAAACCTGAGCCCTTGTCTTTAATTCTAACTGGTTCCTCGATGCCTGAGGAGACACATATACCAGACCATAGTCCTTAATAAGAACCCCCAGACCCCAAACAAAGGCAAGACTCATGCTCTTTTCCTTTCCAAATCTCCCCGACAGTCTGTCTCTCCCTCTCTGTCTCTCTGTCTCTGTCTCCCCCCACCCTCCCCATATATATACACACATATATATATATATATATTCACTAAACTCTACTTTCACCTCCTGCTGGCTTACATTTCATTTTCATCCTGTGTGAAGCCAAGGACCCTCTTGGCTGGTCCAGTGGACACCCCACCTCTGGGTCCTCGGATAGGCCTGCCAGCATCACAGACGAAGACAAAGCTGACCTCAGTGACTAAGGACAAAGAAAGTCATGTAATGTGCATTCAACTGGAAAAATCTTGAGAGAATTCAAGCACCCAGATAGAAGCCTATCCTTATGTGGCAAAGGGAGTTACTGATACCATACAGATTTCTTTTTTTGTTTGTTTGTTTTGAGTTTTTTACCTATTTGGGGGGGGGGGGCAGAGAGAGAGAGAGAGAGAGAGGGAGGGAGAGAGAGAATCCCAAGCAGGCTCCACACTGTCTGTACAGAGCCTGATACAGGGTTCAAACCCACGAACTGTGAGATCATGACCTGAGCTGAAATCAAGAGTCACACACTGAACTGACCGAGCCACCCAGGCGCCCCCATATAGACTTCTAAAAATTTTCAGCTATTAATGTACAACGTTAGAAAGCATCTGGGTCAAACTCATATATATTCAAGAACATTACACCATTTCCAAGTTATCACACAGACCAAGGACAACCTCCTTGATCCTGAAATAAACCTTTAGAATTAAATCCTACTCTTAATTTTGTTTGTATCTTTGGACTTTAAAAAAAAAACAAGTATTCAATTATATTTCTATGAAAAATGAGAATGGAAGATATCATTCTTTCTGGACAACACTTTTCTATTGTAGGTGAAGGAAATCAATTTCTAGTATAATCAATTGTATTAATTGAAAAATAGTGTATGTGGAAGTTAAGAGAATTTTGTCTGGAGTTGGAATCTTACAGTTTTTGGCAAATCTTCGAAGCAGTTCATGACTGCAGAAAGTTTTAGAATTACTCATCTATAGAGATAGTTGCATTAATTATCCTGAGAGCAGGCAATAAATATTGTCTGTGAACTAGGGCTTTGATGGACATTGGAAGCAGTGACTTGGGGTACTGGGCAAGTGCATGGAGTCCAGTCAGACTGTTTTGCAGTTTGAGAACTACATCATATGCTTTACCCCTCAGCGTTCCTAGGGTAGAATTAAAATCCTCATAAGAGAACGGAGTTGTTTCCAAGAATTTGTACCTAATAGAAGCCCATCCCTCCTCCCATTAAAGATTCTCTTCTGAATGTAATTTGGGTTAACTTGACTGCTGAGACAAATGGGTACTTGAAGCCCCAAGTCCCACATCATAGACTACAATAGAAAAAAATTTATGATTTGTCCATTAAAAAAAAATAGAGTAAGTCTCTCTCACATCATAGAGACTAAAACAGAGAGTTTAAGAACTCATCTGGAATTAGGAAAAAGAGCCAGCTTTCTGTGGTCTATTTAATTTGTCTATGTCGAAATTTAACACTCGGAAGCTTTTAAAACTGAAATGTGAAATTGTGGTCAAGTTCAAAGAAAGGAAAATGAAATTCAAGGAAAGGTTGACTTTTCTGGATTAAATGCCAGTTCACTCTGCATAACCTCCGGGTGTTAGATGAGGCTCTCGGTACAAGTGGGAATACAATAAAAAATAAGGTAGAGATGGTTTACTTGGTATAAATGCTATTGGTGTATATGCTATTTTCTCAATATATATTTCTTAAATAAAACCACAGCTATCTGATTCCACCATCCAAGCCTTCTCACAAAGAACATACTGCCTCGTGACGCTTTCTGATTTCAAACAACTTTGTCTTTCACGATTATGCTTATTACTATAAGTTCTAAGCCTCTGCATTACTCATCAGAGGGGTCTCCCCCTGTCCAGCAGTGTGTGGAGTAAAAGCCCAGGTGTCTCCACAGCTGAGTACCTGCCTGTATCTCCAAACAGTCCCCGTTCCTGTATGCCCCAGGGTTTTGATTCGCCTTCCTGTTACCACATGGTGAGCTTCTCCAACGTCTTTTGTGACCATCGCTCCCAGCCACCGGATTCTACAACTGGGCCTGATGCCCAAGGAACCACATCTGCCACCACCTTGACATTAGCCAAGTTAAGACCGATTCTGGACTTCTTACCTCCAGAACTATAAGATAGTAAGTAAGTGTTTTAAGCTGCTAAGCTTGTCATTTGCTACACCAGCAATGAAAAAATAATACCGTTGTTAGGTTAACGATCTTCCCAAATTGATTTTCAGAGTCAACAAAATCCCAACATGATTTTTTTTTTTTTTTGGAAACTGACAAGCTGATCCTAAAATCTACATAGAAATGCAAAGGACCTAGCATACACTGAAAATGGCACAAAGGAATATGGGGGAAATTATGAAAAATGTTTTAAAACTGGATTCTGGTAATAGCTGCACAACTTATAAATGACTAAAAATCATTGACTTCCACTCTTAACACAGGTGAATTTTATTATATGTATACCTTAGTAAAGGTGTAATTAAAATGTATGCAATACTTCCAAGGAGGTGTAATTGATTATATACATAATGCTCCATACATTAAAAAATTGTTGAATCTAGGTGATGAATGAATCTAGAACAATTCAGATAATCTACTTCCTCGGTGCTTGTGTTTAAAAATGTTCTCAATATAAAAATTCTTTGAATTAGTCATTTGCTGCAATAAAAACTAAATTACAGAGAAAGAAGATGACGTCACTGAATAATACCTTATGCTACTGTATAAAAATAAATTTAAATAAAATTTTAAATCATTAACTACTCCGATGCCTTCCTAATTGATTTTTAATTATTTAAAAGTCTTCATAACATACAGACATTTATATAATCTTGGTGGAACATTCTTATAAAGAATTGAGAACCATGCCCTTACTCAGAAACATAGTCCTACATTATAACATTGTTTCTATAAAAGAAGCAGGCTTTATTAAGATTTAGACTTTCGGCCTCTTCTCTAAGAAAATAAACTGCTGATAATGTTGGCTAACTGCTTTTTAAATTTGTTCACACGTATCAACTCTTTTTTCCCCCACAACAACCCTTGAAGAACTTTTTATGTCTAAATCCATTACAGAAACATTCACTTTAAATATCCTTGATTGTTGATGAAATATCATCTCAGTGTTTTGGTCTTCACAGTTTAGATTGGTGCCTGCTATATTTATGTCTTCTTAGAATCGTAACGTTCCAGACATAGCGGGATAAAGACGTTTGTGTGGCTGCTTGACAGAAAGTCTATAGTCTAAAAATAGGACACATTTTTATACTATAGGCTATACATTAGTGAGTACATTTTATTGTCACTTATCTTCACAACTCTTTCATCATGCATTCCATTTTAAGAACAGATGTAAATCTTTTCTTCCAATGTTGCTTTATTTGTCTAATGGAACATTTGTAAACTAATGTCATAAATGTAATCACAGTGCAATGGGAACAGAATCTCATCATATGCACATTTAACTGTTATAACCTCTGCAAGATAACAATAATTTTTTAAAACTAAAATACTGCAAAATATTGCTTGTATACTATTACAGACTTTGTCTCATTGCCGGAGACCATTCACATGTGTACAGATGCGTACAGAATTCACTTTATATACACTTACTTAAATGGGCAATTATGAGATTTTTTTTAACGGTACCTTGACCCTAATACCTGTTAGGTTTTTTCTTGCCTTACTTGCTGGCTTTAGTACCTAACCCCCAAACACAGAGCAGATGCAAGGACGCACTACCAGGAAAACCACCTCTGACATCCACCCTTTCCCCTGGGGTGTCAGTGCCCACTTGGTGCCCCCTAGGCCCCTGCACATGTCACATACATACAACCTCAGTAGGGATGCAGCTGTCTCTTTACGTGTCTGCCTCCCCAACTAGGTTGTGCTTCCTTTGCATGCAGAATCTATGTTTTATGTATCTTTGTATCCCCAGTGCCTGGGGCATGCTTGGCACTCAAATAAATATAGCCTTTGGATAGCTGCTAGTCAGAATGCAGATTATTCCAGGTCAACGTTTATTGAACATCTGCTGTTCGATAACTGCTCCGGTCAAGCAGGGAACATAGGAATGAGTGGATCCAATTCTGGTGACTGCAAAAACTTGAAGTATATTGCAATTTAAAGAAGGATCTTTTGTGGTTAGAAGATTTTTACACTTTTTAAAATCTCGCCTACTGTCCTTTAAGTGAAATTGTATGTAACATATTTAGAAAGTGTTTAAAATATGTTTGTAATTGTAATTCTTGTTATATATAACTATATTTCTGTAGTTTTTTTTTTTTTTGAGAGAGAGAGGGAGTGCAAGCAGGGGGAGGGATGTGGGAGAGGGAGAGAAAGAATCCTAAGCAGGTCCATGCCCAGCACAGACCCCAACACAGGGCTAAATCTCACAACTGCGAGATCATGACCTGAGACAAAATCTAGAGTCAGATGCTTAACTGACTGGGCCACCCAGGAGCCCTATTTCTATAGTTCTTAAATATTAATAATATATAACTCTGCCTGGGACCATTGTAAGTATTTTACATACAACACTGTACGTCATTTACACTCAATACTTCATATACACTATGTATATGTAATTTATATACAATACTTTACCTACATTATAATATATAATTTTTCTCCATGCAACTACTCCCATTTTGCCCCTTTTATAGATGAAGAAACAGAAGCACAGAGAAGTTAAATAACTTGCACAAGTCATTTAACATTGAATATCATACAGCCAAAAGTTTAACCCGCTCACTTTCTCCCCTGAGTTTTAGCACAATATTTTCAGCAAATCTACAGTTTAAACCTCCATCATACACACAAAACGTTTAGTGTAATCAAGTTAACTTCCATCTAAATTCAGAAAAATCCCTCTGTTCTGAATAATTTAAATAACAATGCCGGGGATTATAACACAATCTGATCCCCCACAAGAACGGCTAGTCACAAAGGAGTTGCTGAGAGTTGACAAATTTGAACTGCCGCTTCCCATTGAAAAACAGGTCTTTTGAAATCAGGTTCAAAGCTGGGATAAAGCCTTGCAGGGCACCTTCTATCCGAACAGAAAATGACCGAATAACTAGTGCACCATGAATCCACCATCTATTTGTTCTAAGCAAATCTGGTCACTTGTTCACTGATATGAAGTAAAAAAAAAAAGGAGTTACTCAAAATAAATTAATGGGGATCAGGAAGGTGCATGAGTGCTGACATGGGAGTAACAAAATGTGTTGTCTTGCCTTCTCTAAGTAAGCTCTGAGTTTTTCTACCAATACGGATCATTCTATTTGTTGATGTATTTACTATTTTTACCGTTCCCACTCTCCACAAGTAATTGAGACCTCACAAACATATATATGTAAGGACGGTTTTTCAAAATCTGAAAAGAAAATTAGAGCCAGAGAGAGAAGGAAGAGATTTACATCAGTGACCACTGAGAAAGATAGGTTAATGCAATTGAGAGTGACATTTAGCACGCTGAACTTCTTGGCAGCCAAGGCTAAAAGAGAAACATTATAAATTAGGTGGTTCACGTTATCTGATACAGGAAAGCAGTTTGAGATGCACACAATTTTTCCTATCGTTAAATTCTACAAGGAACCTCTCTCAAGGAAGCAATGGACGGTATTAAATGAACAGATGGATAACAGTTTTGTAAAAGAGGCAGAGAGTTCTATTGTTCCTTATCTTCTGAATCATTCCCTTGTTTCCTAACATTTCTGTTTACTTGCATCAGTGGAGCATTAGTCCCTCCCCCCATATAATCCAATGTAACAATTGTTTAATGTCAAATAATTAGAAAAGCCATTTCTCCCCCCACTAAATTATCTCAAAATCATATGACCAGAACCCACGCCAGATCTGCACTTCTGTCCAACATTTAACACAAGTGGAAATTTCTGAACAGAAAGAATTTAGGAGGCTATGAACTCCTCAGGGGCAAGGACTCAGTGATTAGTGAAGTCCCAAATGAATAAACACATATCAAACCACAATTCTCCAAAAGACATTACACTATCAGCAATGTGCACTATTTTGGGAGGGGGGTTTGGAGGGTTATAATTCTTCATGTCTGAGGATACAGATATAGAGCTTCTGATTTTTCGATTTTATCAAAGAAAGATTTCAGAAAACCCTACATCTATTATTACTATAATTTCAAAAAAGATGAAGCATGTTGACACAAGGAAAGTATGAAGGGCATAACTTCAGCATAAAAGACAGTCCTCTCACTTGAATACATTAGCTTTTAAAAAACCTGGCTACCAATTCATATTTCTTCCTCTTTGCTGCAGACTGGTGACAGCAACTACATATCTCGTCCCCAGACTTCCTTGTCACCAACATTCCAGTCCTGTTCCGTGTCCTTTATTGACAAAGCTTTAGTGTGAGCTGGCAAGAAAAAAAAAAATGTATGTATTTTTAGGACCCAGATCTGATTTCACAAAGGAGGCAAAAAGGGTCAATTCAGAGCTGAGAGGCAGTGGGTTGATAGCTGACATATCCTACATATGAGCCCTGTCCACAGCCCATCACCTCTGACTGATCCCTACAAGGCTTGCTTCACCTGTGACATTAACAAGCCAGGTGTATTCCTGCCCCAAGGGCTTTGCCTCGCTCTTCTTTAACTGAGAACGCTCTTCCCCCAGATAGCTACACAACCGCCCTCATCTGGTCCAGGTCTTTGCTCAAACGTCCTCCTCTCAAGGATGATTTCCCAGGCTACCTGGATACCCCTATACGCCAGGCCCCTTCTCTGCCTTATTTCACTCTATAACACTTATTGACATATGCTACAATGTATATTTTTTATTTATCTTGCTTATATTTAGTGTCCCTGCTAGACAATGACCTCCACAGGAATGGAGATGTTGTCTATTTTGTTCACTCTTGTATCCTCACCACTTAGAACACAGCCTGTCTCAGAGTGGCCACTTGATGAATATTTGCTTAATAAATGGTCTTTAAAAAGCTTAAATATTTATATACTTTTAAGTCCGAGGTAATGAAAGAATATATAGTTCCAGGGGAGCCTGCGTGGCTCAGTCGGTTGAGTGTCTGACTCTTGATTTCGCCTCCGATCATGATCCTACCCATGGGTCATGGGATCGAGCCCAGTGTTGGGCTCTGTGCTGAGCACAGACTCACACACTCTCTAATATAAAAAAAGAAAAAAATATATAGTTCCAAAAAAATTAAAACCTACATCCATGAAAAGACTCGTATAGGAGTGTCTGTTGCTCTATTGACAATAGCGCCAAACTGTAAACCAATCATCTGTCCATCAACAAGGGAACTGAGGTATATGGTTACAATGGAATATACTCATCAACAAAAATGAATTAACTACTGACATGAGCAACATGGGTAATTCTCAAAAACATATTGAGCAAAAGAACCCAGTTATAAAATGTACCTACTGTACAAATCCTTTTATATGAAGTTCCATAACTGGTAAAACTAATCTATCATAATAAAAATCAGAATAGTATTTGCCTAGGAAGAGGGGAAAGGAATACAAGAGTACTTTTTGGGATGATAGACATGTTCTATATGTCACTTGGAGTCATTACCAGGAGAACACAGTTACCAAAACTAATTGAATGACAAACTTAACATGAGTGCATTTCATCCTAAGTAAGTTTTACCTCAATGAAAAACTTAGTCATAATTTGGATTCAGAATAAAGTCACAAAACCAATCTGCAACCCCAATTTGATAATAATCTATTCATTAAACCAGGACAATGCATACATTCTTCTAAGTTTAGCAAGAAAAAACAATTACAATTTGAATGGCCTATCTTGGCTCTAAATGGTTTATCTGGAAATCAATGATTTCATTTCATAAGAAAGATAAATATTTGGCATTTCAATGGTTTGAGATTTTTTTTTACCACTACTGGAAGTTTTTGTATTATAAACAACTTTCTTTTTTTGTATTACAAACAACTAGATAAATTTTAAGATAATATTATGTCTTCCAAATTAAAAATCACTTTAAAAATTCAGTTGGGGAAATGAAGGGTCTATGAATCAAATGTAATTGAGAATTCAATGACATTTGCAGCAGTAAAATTGTTCAAAGTGATTTGGTTTCAAATTTATTTGGGGACATGCTTTAAAAACGTGTGCTTCCCACCCCACCCCCACCCCAGGTTTCAACGCAGTTCATAGGTGGTTCAACTTTATGGATTAGTAGAAAGGAGAGATTTCAGTTGGAAGGAACAGTGAGAGTAGTGCGTGAATTTTAAAACAGGCATATAATATAATGGACTTGATTCTTACTCAGACTGCTTGAAATAGGACAAGTAGAACTTGACTGGTCCCCTTTCCAGGAAGCCACCCTAAAATACATAAATGTACTTGATATACCTGGTGAATTCATATAGTCAGGCATATGCTAGCCATTCAATGTCCTTTGCTCATTCAATGTCTTTGGCTAATGGGTCAATGCCAAGGTCCTCAGAGTCCCTGTAATGTCCAATTAGGGAAGGGCAGGAATTTAGAGTCCACTGGGTCTAGATGATTTACCACATTGCAGGGCTGCTCAGATGAACCTTACAGGGCTTTACTGGCTCCCAGAACAGAATCGGGCTGTTTCATTCCATCCTGACAGATCCTAATGTAGTTGGGTGTTGAAGTTCACATAGATGATTTAGGGTCCAACTTTTACTGTGTGATTTGGGGCAAGTTATTTAACCTTTTCTAAGAACTGGCATCCTGGTTTATAAAATACAGCTACTAATAGTGCTGTGGTGAGAATCTGATGAACTAATGCATGTCAAAACCCAGCACAATGCCTCATGACAAGTGAGTATATAGAAAGTGTTATTGTAAAAATATGTTAATTAATTTTAAAGATGTTGGAATCCTGAGGGCTTCCCCAAAAGAACTTACTTTTTCTGGGGCAAGGAGGTCCTGGCATACCTGAAGCAAACACAGAGCCTAGCAGATTTCTTGTAGCCATAAAATCCAATATTTAAAATAGGTCATATTTGTGGGCTTTGCAGATAGCAGTCTCAAGGCCTCCATGGCAGTCCTGGGGAGGTATCTTAGCATTCTGTTGGGAAACTGCTAGAAAGACTCTTTTTTTTTAAAATTTTTTAAATGTTTATTCAATTTTAAGACAGAGTGACACAGCAGGAGTGAGGAAGGAGCAGAGAGAGAGGGAGACACAGAATCTGAAGCAGGCTCCAGGCTGTCGGCATGGAGTCTGATGCGGGGCCCGAACCCACAAACTGTAAGATCATGACCTGATCTGAAGTTGGCCGCTTAACCAACTGAGCCACCCAGGTGCCCCTACAAAGACTCTTCTATCATCGTAGACCTGCTGCCTCATCACCACTGGCCCCTACCCCTGGGTCGTCATGGGAGCCAATTAGGCCAGTATTATCCTAAATTGTGTTTACATACCACATAAAAAAATTGACACTGGAAAATCTGGATATGATAAAATTCCAAACTTTAAGTAGTAAAAAGAAAAAGGATAATTACTTATAAGAGAAAAATGTTATGATTTTGTAAGAAAGAAAAGAAAAGAAAAGAAAGAAAGAAAGAAAGAAAGAAAGAAAGAAAGAAAGGGAAAGAAAAGAAAAAAGGAAAGAAAGAAAGTTCCTGAGCTTTCTAACAGCCAAGGCAAGGTGGGAAAAGTGACAATTTCTTAAGTTCCATTCTACGCTTAAAAACATTAACCAAGGGGCACCTGGGTGGCTCAGTCGGTAAAGCGTCGGACTTTAGCTCAGGTCATGATCTTGTGGTTCATGAGTTCTAGCCCCGCATTGGGCTCTGTGCTGACAGCTCAGAGCCTTGAGCCTGCTTCAGATACTGTCTCCCTCTCTCTCTGCCCCTCCACCACTCGTGCTCTCTGTCAAAAATAAAAACATTAAAAAAATTTTTAAATAAAAAAAGACATTGACCAAATTATAGAAGACAAAAGAATTTTCCTGGTCTCATGCACTGAGATCCATTTATCAGGTAAATGTCAAAATAAGAAATACGAAACAACATGATATATAGGTCTTCAATATCAAGTTTGGAGTATATGGTGCATATGGCCCTTTTTTATGCCCCTACGCAGTCCTCATTAAAAGCTAATGACAGCATCTTAAGTGGGAATTCTATACATCTAGTGTTGCAGAGAGGTGGTTCAGGTCTACATGGAAATAGTCAAAAAAAGAGCTGGAGTTCAAGGTCCTGCAGGGGACGAAAATGTTGAGGAGATGGAGGATAACAAAGAATTGCGAAGGCAAGAAATCAGAGGGCCATTAATTTAGACAAAACTGAAATACCTTCCCAATTTGTGAACCAGATGATAAAATCTTGTTCTCAGAAATTAAAAGACTTTCTAGGAATTGTGCAGATAGCAGAATCAAGAATGGGGAAGGGAGGATAAGAAAGGGAACTGAAGAAATATACTGAGTGCTTGCAACATGCAAGGCCTTCTGCTAGATGCTCTCCACAAGAAGTCACTGAATCTTCAAAACCACTCAGCATGGTCTATAGAGACTATAGTCTCTGAGCAGTGGAGGCCAGTGTCAAACACATTGGTGCTCTAAACTGTGCTCTCTGCATCTCTTCATGTGAGTCATGGAAATGACTTCGACGGGCCACTGGGGGAGGAGGCTGGAGAGAGAGACAGAGAGAAAGAGAGAGAGAACGCTAAAAAGCAGCACAGAGCATTTACCCAAGGGATACAAAAATACAGATTCAAAGAGGTACACACCCCCCAATGTTTATAGTGCATTATGAACAATAGCCAAACTATTGGAGAAAGCCCAAATGTCACTAATGAATGGATAAAGAAGATGTAATACACACACACACACACACACACACACACACACACACACACACACACTGGAATATTACTCAGCCATCAAAAAGAATGAGGTGTTGCCATTTGGAATGACGTGGATGGAGCTAGAATGTATTATGCTAAGTGAGGTGAGTCAATTAGAGAAAGACAAATACCATATGATTTCACTCGTAGGTGGAATTTAAGAAGCAAAACAGATGAACATATGGGAAGAGGAGGGTAAAGACAAGAGAGGGAAAAAAACCATAAGAGATACTTAAGGAGGGGCATCTGGGTGGCTCAGTCGGCTGAGCATCCAGCTTCAGCTTCCGGTCACGATCTCGTGGTTCAGGAGTTTGAACTCCACATCAGGCTTGCTGCTGTCCGCACAGAGCCCGCTTCAGATCCTCTGTCCTCCTCTCACTGCCCCTCCCCCACTGTGCTCTCTCAAAAATAAATAAAACATTTAAAAATTAGAGAACAAACTGAGGGTTGATGGAGGAAGGTGAGTGGGGGGTGGGCTAGATGGGTATTAAGGTGGGCACTTGCTGTGATGAGCACTGGGTGTTTTATGTAAGTGACAAATCACTGAATTCTGCTCCTGAAACCAGTATTGCAGTATATGTTAACTAAAAAAAGAAAAGAAAAGGAAAGGAAAGAAAAGAAAGAAAACAAAAGAAAAGAAAAGAAAAGAAAAGAAAAGAAAAGAAAAGAAAAGAAAAGAAAAGAAAAGAAAAGTGGCACAGCAGAGCAAGAACTATGCAAACCCTCCCATCCTGTGAGTTTCAGGTACATGAAGACAGTATGATCTCTACAATATGAGCTTAACTGAGAAAGTCACATTTCAGTTTTTCTTGTGTAGAGACCCAAAAAAGTGAGAAAAGAGTTGAAGATGAAAAGAAAGGGTAAGGAAAAGAGCATGGGGAGAGGATAGCATGCAAGGTGGGGACTAGCTGGTGGAGGAAAGGGCTGCTGAAGGTCCACCCGTGATCTGGAAGAAAAATTGTTGACTTTGTTAAAATTACCCCACCTCGACTGCAAATAGAATGTTGGTGTAGAGCCAGGACTTCTCTGGTCCTGAGCAATACACCCTCCTTTTTAAGCCTCCCCTAAATCCCCTCCAACCATCAGCCTAGCAGCTGGGCTGGGTTACCTACCAACATACCCACCCCCTCGGGCAATGTGTTCTTTTATGACACCCGATCACTTTTAAAACTCCTTACATCTGTCCAATCTGTACACTTCAACCAGATCTTATCTGGTTTTTAAAACCTGGGAGGTGGAGATTAAATGCAGGGATAAGACATGATTTTCCCAGCCTCCATGTGAATCTAGATATAAGCCCCTCCAATTCATGAATTTACACTAAGAATTCTAGGAAAACAACTTCATTTCCTATTTTTTTTTAAATATTTAATTCATAGTCTGCTTTGTGGAGATTAAATAAAGCCATCTACCAAACAAAGTGCCTGTACTTCTGTTTGTAATCGAATCATAAGACAATGGCACATAGAAGAAGAATAATACCAACCATCATAAAAAACAGGCTGGGATCGTTAAAAATTAATCCCTTATTACTATCAAGAAGGACAGTGAGGACAGTTGGACAGCAAAAGGACATGCACATGTGGAAATTGTTCAGATGTGACTCGGCTGGCAGAGGAAAGGGTGTTGGCTGACAGAAATAGTCTAGACATGTCTTATAGATGGGTGATTCCAGAGTTCATAGAATCCTCTAAGGAAGGATGCTTAACCCTCAATAGGAAATTTTAAGTAGATGACTTCTCTTCATATAGGTAATAAGCAGAAGGAGTATCTCTAGGGGACAGGAGTGAAGAACTAGAAAATATCATCCTATCCCCTTGAGAATAAGACAACAATTTAATAAGAGCTTTCGGCTTGTTTGTTTGCTTTGGGGGAGGGGGGCGGAGGAAAGCAGAGGGGAAGGAAAACAAAGAGACAATACTTAAATGGGCATGTTGAATGTAAGCCATATTTCCATTTCAGAAATGCCAAGATAAATGAAAATGTGCATTTTAGAATCAAGAAAATATGGTAATAAAGCTAATATTTTTTAAAAAATAGTACAGATAGGTATTTGCCCTTTTTTCATGGTCATTTGAATGTCTCTGTTAATCTTGTAAACTCCCTATTAAAGGTGCATGTTTATGGATATAAGGTTAAAATTTAGAGATTTGGTGGAAACATAATTTCATTTGTTATATAATCAATCTCTTATATTTGATAATCAAGTCTTAATTACAATGTGAAATGAGCAAAAGGGTTATTTTACACATGGATACAATGTAATTAGAGTTTCCTGATGTATTCTATATATGCCTGATTCCATATGTATAATCCTTCACATGGCCATTATAAAAATTGACAACATGAAAATATATAAAATGAATACAAATATATAAAATGAATATATATAATGAATATATATACATAATGAATATATATATATATATTTATATTTATATATATTCACCCAATGGGAACAGTTTGCTCAAAGATCTTTACCTAGGGGCGCCTGGGTGGCTCAGTCGGTTGAGCGTCCGACTTCAGCTCAGGTCATGATCTCATGGCTCATGAGTTCAAGCCCCGCATGGGGCTCTGTGCTGACAGCTCAGAGCCTAGAGCCTGCTTCATATTCTGGGTCTCCCTCTCTCTCTCTGCCCTCTCCTGCTCATGCTGTCTCTCTCTGTCTCTCAAAAATAAATAAACATTAAAAAAAATTAAAAAAAAAAGATCTTTACCTAAGAATCAGTTAGCCTAAATTCAACCCACTTTTGATTGGTTATTTGTCTGTTCTCATAGTGAACTTATTTTTGCCTCTTTTGGGCAATTAACTCATAATACAGTTTGAAATGGCCAAGATAAAAACAATTCTAGTTTGGTTCTGGCATAATTCACCCTAGTTGCTTCTTCTATTTCTATTGCTGCATCTGTGGAATGATACATACCTGCAGACTGAAACACAGATGTAAGACTGATGCTACCCATCTGAGTGCACTCTGACATATTAAGGCTGAGAAAGCACAGTCTCTCCTGGATTATTATTTCGAGACTATGTAAATTGGGCATCTCCACCATAACAGAGCTCCTGTTCCTCCAAACCCTGGACACCAGATGTGAAATTGTTCTATTACTACTCATCACAAGCTACCTCAAACAACTGCATTTGTTCTGCAAATATTTACTGAGTGCCTACTATGGGCTTGCCATTATGCTTGATTCCACTGGTACACTGTAGTGGGGCAGAGAAAGGTAGATGCCACCAAAAATTCATGCTTCCTCATGGGGCGCCTGGTTGGCTCAGTTGGTTAAGTGTCTGACTTCGGCTCAGGTCATGATCTCGTGGTTTGTGGGTTCAAGCCCTGTGTCAGGCTCTGTGCTGACAGTCTGGAGAAGAAATTAATAAAGTCTGCTTCAGATTCTGTGTCTCCCTCTCTCTCTTCCCCTCCCGCATTCCCCCCTCCCTCTCTCTCTCTCTCAAAAATAAATAAACATTTTAAAAATGCCCCATCTTTTAGCATTGAGGTGTTCCTACAAAGAAGTTATACTTCCCCAGACTCCCTTGCACCTTAGGTGGGGCCCTGGAAGCAGTTCTTATCATCTGAGAATGTTTGCAAGTGATATATGTCACTTCTAGGTCAAGGTGATTTTAAGCGGGTGCTTTCTCTATCCTCTCTTCTCCTTAGTGGAAGCAGAGAATTCTGAGGTCCTAGAGAACCGTAAGAGTTATAAAATGGAAAAAGCCTGGGTCCCCGAATAACCATATGGAGGGAAGCCACTCATCAACCAGGTGAGAATAAGGAGGATTTAAATATGCAAAGAGGGAAAAGAAAGGCAGAGAGAGAAGCATATATAAGATGCTCCTAGTAGTAGTAGGAAAGTAAGTACGTGAGGGACTAAAAAAAGACCAGAATGTTCCTTCTGATTTCAGTGACTGCTTGCCAAATACCATATAAGGTGTTGGTGGGGGGGCAGTCGTCAGGGCCATTAGAAAACAAAAAATTCTGATTAAGGTAAAAAAACACAGAGCAAAAAATACATAGTCAATAACACCGATGTGTCCCAACATGGAAGTCTTTGGTACTCTTGTACTCTATTGCCCATTACATGGGCTGCAATTGTTATGTGTAGTTTTTTTATGTTTTATAATCCAGTATGATCTTATGGACTTGAGATGTTGAAAAGTAAGATGTCCAAAAGTGGGATACAAAAGAACCTAATTGTTTACAAAATGTTCAAAATCTGATAAACACATATTAGAAAAAATCTAAATGTGTTATATTTCCTTTAATTTAGAAGATAAAAATTAGTCTTTGCACGGGCTCCAAAGAATCTGTAAGTCTCCTGAAACTTCAGGCAAAAGTCTGTGGGTTTTGTGCATAGATGCATTTTTCTAAGGATAGGTCCCATAGTACATATCTGATTCTACAAGATTAAGAACTAAAGGGATTAGTGTCTGGAAAGATTAAAATGTGGGGGAAGGAGAGAGCAGAGAATCAAACAGTCCAAATGATGCCAACAAGAAATTAATAAAGTGCTGAATTTTAAGTGAGCTAGTAATTAGGCAAGAACACCGTTTAAGGAAATTGGCCCAGGGCCATCCAATGAACTAAGCCTCCTTCCAGTTATTATTTCATTAGTATAACCAATATATCCTCAGAGGCCATATTTTATTTTCTGTAACAGATTGGAAAAGGAAAAAATCAGAGTTAGAAATATTAAGTGCCTTTTTCAGAACTTGCAAGAGAATCCCAGGACCCTTCCAGTTACTGCTTTTTGCTCGTAACCGTCTGATTATTCCCATAAAATTGAAATGGGTGCCAAGAGAGCTCTTACCCTCAAAATTTAGATGTCTTCTGTGTGTTAGGGCCCAATGTTTGCAGTGATTAACTTAATGGGGAAGTTCTCTCACATTAGACAAAATCTATATTCTATCCTACCTTGAAAAAGAATGAACATTTTTTATTAACCCTCAAATTGCAAACCAATTGGTCTAAAGGACAATCTTTTAGAATTCTCTGAGTTTTCTTTTCACCAAATTTCAGGACTACATTTTCCAACTGTATATCTGACATAATGAGAAAACAGTTTTCAGACGTGATGTTTCCAGTGTTCATCGCAGTTATGCTTCATCTTTTTTATTGGAAACTTAGATATCATTTGCAAGATACTTCTAAACAGAGGACTCATTTTTTTTATTCCACAGACAGGAACTGCTGCTACAGTTAGAAAGAGATGCCTAATGTCTAAATGTTGACAGTACTTTAGTAAGAAGGCCATAAAAACAGTCAGATTCTGGCACAGGTGCGTTCTGACTAACCATAGTCCCCCATGTAAGAAGACCACTCCCTCCATCCCATCCCACAACTATAACCGACTTCCACTATCTACTTTGGAACACGGCGCTAGTTGCTTATCCTGACGCCCATTCTTCCTAACTTCCCTAAGGATGGAATTCTGATTTTCAGGTGGGCATATTGTCACTCAGGACTTTTTAAGTTACCTTTTACCGTGCGGGATGTGACCATGTAAGTCTGAACAAGAATATTGATGGGTATGATAGAAAGGCTTATAGCACACCAACATTCCCGCTGAGAACAATTAGCACAAAAGAAACAAACAACAAACATGTGTATTGCCATTAAAGGATTGCTAAAGCAACCAGAATTAGGGAGACCAAGATTTTAGAGAGAGAGCAACAATGGACAGGTGAATTGAGCATTTGCAACTGCTGTTTCTCTGAGGGTATTTATCCAACTGGAGCTACACAAGTGGCTGAGAACTTAGGCTTTGCACACACAGAGGGCTGCTGAGGGCCAACAGAGGAGGCAATAAAGATTTTGGTGGTTTGGGAGCACCTGGATGCCTCAGTCGGTTAAGTGTCCGGCTTCGGCTCAGGTCATGATCTCGCAGTTTGTGGGTTCGTGCCCCATGTCGGGCTCTGCACTAACAGCTCAGCACCTGGAGCCTGCTTTGGATTCTGTGCCTCCCTCTCTTTCTCTGCCCCTCCCCCACTCACGTTCTGCCTCTCTATCTCAAAAAAAAAAAAAAAAGAATAAAAAACATTAAAAAAAAAAAAAAGATTTTGGTGGTTGCGGGCCAGAGAGTCAAATTTCAAGACAACATAAAACGAGACAGAGTGTGTCATGGGAGGGGAGTGGGTACAGAGAAGCAAGCCTGGCATGTGCCTGGTTTCTTACTTTAGCCAGCTTCCAAATTCTGAAACTACACAGTGCAAGAGGCTATGAAGCTAAGTAGAAAACCTCTGGAAAACAGAACCGATTTTTAGTTAAAAGCAGGGATTAGAGTTCAGGACAGGACCTTCTAGAAAGAAAGGCCCAGAGAACACATCAGACTCTTAGTTGGAAGCCCTGGAGGGCTAAATATAGCTTAAGAGCAGGGGAGAATATAGGTAGAGAGGGACTTACTAAAACTGCATAGCTCAGTGCCTAAATAGAAAGAAAATGGTGAATACTTTCTGGAAAGAGATAAAATTGTCTGGAAGCTATATAGTAATAAATGGTGTTTGGCATTCAAGCAAAATTATTACACATGCCAAGAGGCAGTACACTATGACTTGAAATGAAGACAAAAATTAAATAACAGAAGCAGAACTACAGGTGGTTCTTATATTGGAATTGTCAAAAATTTTAAAATAGCAATGACTAATATGTTAGACATAACTGATGAAAAAATGAAGAATTTCATCATAAAATTATAATCTATAAAAAGGCTCAAATGGAAATTCTAGGGCAAAAAAGCCCAATACTTGAAACTCAGGTTTGCCAGCCAATTAGACATAGCAATAAAGAGGATTAGCGAGGTGGAGACAGGTTGCTAGGAAATATCTAGAGTGAAGAAATAAGAAAAAAAAAAAAGGATTAAAAATTTAGAAGAATATAAGACACACATAATTAACAACAACAACAACAACAACAACAACAAATGGAACTGTAATTGGATTTCCAGAAGGAGAGAAGAAAAAATATGAGGAAAAAAAAATGGAGAGATCATGGTCAAGAATTTCCCCAAATTTTGGTTGTTAGGAATGTTCCCAATAACCATATTTTATTTCTGAATTTAAAAGAAGAAAAATGTGGTAAATATTGTAAATACCTATTTAGCCAAGTATTCTACAAGTTTTCTCCATTTCTTCCTGTGGGCCTCACACATTGCTTGTTAAGGTTACCCTTAACATTGGTTATTATGAGGCTCAAAAATTATTATTGTCGTAAGATCTCATTGTCCATTTTGTTTTCTAACAGGTTACTGGTTTTATAAAATAGAGCTCTGAATTTTGTCATGGTTTTTCTTATAGCCAGCTACTTTACAGGATTCACTATCTAAATTAACACTCCTCTTTCAAATATTAGGATATTTTATTATCTTGGGACACATGAGTACCCCTTCTTTCTACTTCAGTATGCATGTGTGTAATGCTAAGATACTACTGGAACCCATTTCCACCCACGTATGACCCTTAAAGCTGATCAGTTCAAGTTCTCAAAATAGTTCTTAGTTTTTCTTTCCTATTTATACAGATTTTTAAAAACACCTGGTCTTTATAAACAGATTAATCTTTATAAACAAATTAATCTTTATTAATAGATTAAATAAAATACCTACATATATGAACTTTCTGTGTCCCACCACGCACTGAGGTCCTGCTTTGGATATCCAAGCTCCCTGTGTGTGGTACCTGCTCTCCTGAGACTGTGCTTTGCCCGGCTGCAAAGGGCTGCCGGAGGAGGGGGACGACGCTGTGTTGGGGTGTCTAAGCCAACTTTACCTTCTACCTGGAACCTCATATCTGCAATTCAGGCCTTCCTTACTCACTCAGGGCTAAATTTCTTCTATTTCCTATAGTTCCAGTTGGCAGTCTTGTTTTCATGCCCCAGGGACATAAATAAAATCGGAGTTGCCCAAAGTGTGGAATATTTTGGAGGCTGTTGATTAGTGTGCTGAGAAAATAGCTTTTTGCCAGGTAAATGTTATCAAATTCCTTACAATTTTAAAGTTTGTCTTTGTATTCTGTTCCATCTCAGAGCATTTAATTGGTTCCTATGTAATAGAAAAATCCCACAGGGTTTCATGTCATTTTAAAATTTATTGTTGAGGGTTTTTGTTTTTTTTTTGGCTTTTATTTGTTTATTTTTGAGGGAAACAGAGACAGCGTGAATGGGGGAGGGACAGAGAAGGAAAGAGAGAGGAACCCAGGCAGGCTCCATGCTGCCAGTGCAGAGCCTGATGCGGAGCTTGAACTCAGGAAACCATGAGTCCATCACCTGAGCCGAAACCAAGATTCAGACCCTTAACCGACTGAGCCACCCAGGTGCCCCAATAGATTTGTTTTTTAAGATAGGGAGATAGAAAGAAGGAAACAAAACAGGAGCCAATCATTCTATCCCTCATATAACTCCTGTGGACATTAAAAAAAATAATAATAATACATGTATATAATTAGAAAGTAAGAGACAGAAGAACAAAAAAAAATGGGAAGAGTATACTCCTTAACTAATTTATTTGCAAATACATAACTAGTGATCATGGCTGAACCAGAAGTAAAAGTCAGATGCTGCAGTCTTTGGAGGTCAATAAGCCCTCATTGTGGGCTGGATAGTGTTTAAAAAAAAAGACAAAATGCCCCAAATGGAGTCACTTGTGCTAAGCCGTATCACCAAGCCAAGACTTAACACCTAACTTAATTATAGCTCCAACCTCTTCCAGGAGTGGAAACTTCTACCAGTCAATCTGGAATTACCTGATCAGCACTAGTAAGGTGCTCTGCCTGATAGATCCTTGCCATCCCGCAAAGGAAGGTGACCTTGCCTGAAACCATCTGCTTTTTGCTTTTATTACTTCCTCATCCTTCCCTCTTCTGTCTATAAGTCTTTCTATTGCTAGATGGGATGCTGTCCAATTCATGAATTGTTGCATAAAGCCTGTAAGATCTAGAAATTTTACTCAGTTGAATTTTGGTTTTTAACAATAGAAAAACCTTCTTAAATAATCTTGAAATGTTCACTTCCCACATTGTATCAGAAAACTATTGTTCTTAGAGTTGTTAATCATTATTCTAAGACAGTGAGTTTTATGGTCAAACGCTCTTTATGTAAATGTCATCTATTTCTTTCATGGGAGTTCTAATTTCATTACTCACATGCTTTTTAAAAACAGACTGCATGAATGTCCTTCAAATTTACCAAAGATGAGAGAGAATACTGCAGTAGTTTCACAAACATCGTCTAATCTGGTAATGCTGACACTATCATGGTCGTTTTATTTCGGGCACCTTCCAGCACAATCTATACTTAACTATAAAGAAAATAGTAACTATTTCTTCTAGGAGTGTGAAACAAGATCTAAAAAGAACCCACAAAGATTACTCAGTATAATCCCCCATCTATAGGGAGTCCTTAGGGGGCAGAACCCAAATGTTATCTACCTGTGTTTCCCTCATATTTCCTTCTATTTACAATTTGCTCTATAAATGTTCCCTGAATTGACTGGAAGTCATAACCATTCAAATGAAGGGATGACTACACCTAAAGATTTTTCAGGGGGTCATCATGCTGTTCTGAGGCCCTGACTCTAAACAAACGAAGAAGCAGAGTCACAAGGTTTGCACTGGTGTAAAGGAGCCCTTACACAAGGGAACTCAAAGGACTTTGCAATGTCACAGGACAATCTGTTTGTTTGTTTGTTTAAAGCAGATGCCGGGGCGCCTGGGTGGCTCAGTCGGTTAAGCGGCCGACTTCGGCTCAGGTCATGATCTCACGGTCTGTGAGTTCGAGCCCCGCGTCGGGCTCTGTGCTGACAGCTCAGAGCCTGGAGCCTGTTTCCGATTCTGTGTCTCCCTCTCTCTGCTCCTCCCCCATTCATGCTCTGTCTCTCTCTGTCTCAAAAATAAATAAAACAAAAAAAAAATAAAAAAAATAAAGCAGATGCCATTCAGTAGCCATAAAGTATGAGACGAGGTGGGGGCACTGTCTGCAGTTTGAAATGGTAGATTTCCTCCAAATACAATTACCATTTAAAACACTCTCATATCCATTTTTATTCAAATATGCCACCTTTGTAGTCATAGTAACCCTTTTATATTTAGATTTGGTTGCAGCCACTAGTCTACTTGAGCCATTCATTTTATCCCCCCTCCTAAAGGTACTAGGCTTCTCTCCCCTTTGTTCTTTCTAATAGAATCCACTGTTGCACTTTTTTCTTCTAACATATTGGTTCACCCTACAGGATGTGAGGAAAGCAAAATAAAATCTCATATTGAACAACAAAACTAGGAAACAGTTTCCTGGACTAACAGAAAAGGCTAGATGATGTTGCTGTGTTCGGATACACGGAAGGAGCCAAATTCTTACATACATTTCAAACCTATAACCTTCCTTTTGTTCCTTGTCACCATAAAGATACACCAGTTAACAGATTTAAATTCCTGAGATTATAAATGGTCCTATTTGGATTATAAAATTCAAGGGTCAGAACAGCAAGACTGTTTGCAAAAGAGGACAGAATCCAAATGAGTCCATTTTCTGTTTTTTGTTTGTTTGTTTGTTTTGATTTATAAAGCAAAATCTCAAGTGAGACAGAAAACATCATGTAAAATTAGCATTTTCCCCTGTATTTCTCCTTCAGGATCTGTTTTGACATCTGATGTTATGTTTACAGAAATGAATTTTCATTCCATTCTACTTAGAAAGACGCATCAAAATTCAGAACAGAAGAAACCTCAGTTTATCTCATCCAGAGCCTTTACTTTGCAGGTGAGAAAACTGAAGCTGCAAAGGGTGAGGGACCTACTCAGGGGTAATATATCCAGTTAATGGCTCAAGTCAAGCCATTCCTGATCTGTGTGTTCTTTCCACAGCATGCCCAGCCTTCACACCATGCTCTACCAAAGTCCTTGAGACTTTAAATTTCAGGATTTTATATCTTGCTATGATTTTTCCAGATAATTAAATTTAAAAATAAAATTAAATAATATACTTTAGCCTAAATTATCCTGATTTTATAAGTAGCCTGCCCTTTCTAATTTCATCTAGTTTAGTAATCAAAGCCACGGTGAAATGAAGAAATGAAAAACTTTTGATTTAATTTATGGGAGGACAAAAATTTTTCATTCATTCATTCATTCATTCATTCATTATACAAGCCTCTATCTATAGTGACATTTTAGATAAGACAATTTACTGGTAAGCTAATAAACCTTAAGTCTCAGGGACTCACAATTGCTAGGCCTCTTCTAAGGTCCTATGACTAAGTTTATATTTTTCTTAGGTCCATAAAAGTGTTTGAGTTTCAGGCTACACAATACCTGGACCTAACAGTGGAAAAAAAAATTACCAAGTTTATAATTTGGTTGCATGCGAAGGCATTGGTTCACCAAGAACTAATCACAGTAACCTAACTTCTTTTCCTCTTTAGATTCCTTACCAGCTTAGTATAAGAGATTGAAATCACTCACTCATGTAACATGTGTTTATCAAGAGCTTTCTGGGTGTCAGACACTGTTCAAGGGTTTGGGAATAACACAGTAACACAGTACTGGTCTTCATAGGGCACAGTACAATGGACTTAGCCATATATTCCTTCTTTTTTTTTTTTTTTTTTTTTTTTTTTTTTGAGACAGAGACAGAGCATGAGCAGGGGAGGGGCAGAGAGAGAGGGAGACACAGAATCTGAGCAGGCTCCAGGCTCTGAGCTGTCAGCACAGAGCCTGACGCAGGGCTCTAACTCACGGACTGTGAGATCATGACCTGAGCTGAAGTCGGACACTCAACCAACCGACTGAGCCACCCAGGCGCCCCGTTAAATAAGTTTTCTAAAATGTATTTTTGAGTAAGATGAAGTTATGTGTTCTGCATAATTACATTATTAGGTAGATTTCTTATTAGAGGAACAGCCAACATTAAAGAATTGATTAATGGATTCATGTAAACTTGCACAACAGTCTTTAGGAGAAAAGCACAGGGAATATCAGTCAATGGTATTGCCTTATTAAATTATTTTACTAACAATCTGAATGTAAAACACAAGCATCTTTATTAAATGTACAGCCAAAGAAGGTAAGTCAATATGATGAATGACAAAGTCACGACTTGTCAATATTTTCCATGAAATGTAGGTGGGCTTTCATGAAATGCTATTCCATTATCGACAGCATTACACCCCTTTATTACACTGTGTTGACAGGTGTTAAGAATAATATGTATGTTTTCAATCACTGTGACAGTTTGCCAAATTAATGCCAGTTTTAATAATTGAAACATTTCTTTCTTATAAATTTTTTTAATGTTTATTTATTTTTGAGAGAGAGAGAGAACGTGCACAGGCAGGGGAGGGGCAGAGAGAGAGAGAGAAAGAGAGGGTGACACAGAATCCAAGGCAGGCTCCAGGCTCTGAGCTATCAGCACAGAGCCCTTACATGGGGCTCAAACACATAAGCTGTGAAAGCATGACCTGAGCTGAAGTCGGACACTTAAATCACTGAGCCACCCAGGTGCCCATTTTCTTTCTTATAAAGTTCAAGAAAGTACTGACATCATTTATTAAAACTAAGTCCCCAAACATCTAAAAATAATTAATAGAATATACCATATCAATACAATAAAGTACAATAACCACATGATCATCTTAATAGATGCAGGAAAAGCATTTGACAAAATCCAGCACCTCTTCATGATAAAAACATTCAATAAACTAAAATAGAACAGAACTTTCTCAACCTGATAAAGGCCATCCATGAAAAATCCCCAGCCAGCATATATTTAAAGATTGAACACTTCCCCCGAGAACAGGAAAATCCAGCTTTTGTCACTTCTATTCAACATAGTACTGGAGGTTCTAATCAAGGCAATTAAGAAAAAATGAAATAAAAGTCATCTTTATTGGAAAGGAGGAAGTGAGACTCTCTATTTACAAGTGATATGATATTGTATACAGGCTATCCCTAAGGAATCTGCCAAGAGACTGTTAGAACCAATAAACAAGTTCATCAAGGTTGCTGGATATAAGATAATATACAAAAATTAATTGTATTTCTATACACTAGTGATGAATAATCCCAACATAAAATTAAGAAAACAATTCCAGGGGCACCTACGTGGTTCACTCAGTTAAGTGTCCAACTCTTGACTTCTGCTCGGGTCATGATCTCTTGTTTTCGTGAGTTCGAGCCTCGCGGTGGGCTCCATGCTGACAGCTCAGAGCCTGCTTGGGATTCTCTCTCACTCTCTCTCTGCCATTCCTCTGCTCAATGCTCTCTCTCTCTCAAAAATAAATAAACTAAAAAAAAAAAGAAGATAAGTCCATTCATAATATCTTTGAAAAAAAATGAAATACTTATGATTAAATTTTAAAGAGACATAAAACAGTAATCTGAAAAGCTACAAAACAATGTTGAAAGAAAAAAGACCTAAATAAATGGAAAGAATTCCCATGTTCATGAATTGAAGGACTTAATATAGAGCAATATTTCTCAAATTGATGTACAGATTCAACACAATCCCTATCAAAATCCTAGGTGACTTCCTTGCAGAAATAAATGAGCTGGTCCTACAATTCATATGGAAATGCACAGGACCCAGAATAGCCAAAACAATATTGAAAAAGAACACTATTGAAGGACCCACACTTCCTTATTTTTACACATCAGATGTTTTAGACCACCATTCATTGCCGATATCATTTCTTCTTCACTAAATAGTATTTCTTCTTCATTAAAAACAATTGAATTGTACATTTAAAAAATATAAATTTAATGGTATGTGCATTACATCTCAGTAAAGACATTTTAAAAGCCCTAATTTTCCAATTCATTTCAAAATGAAGTTTTTCATTTCTCAAATATTTAACTACCCTCTTTCATAATTTCTAATAATGGCATAATTTCCAAAGCTGCCAATTGGGGTTCAAATATTTTTCTAATTTTCATTATTTTACTTCCCATCTCTTCTAAAATATTGAGTAATTCTCTCTGATGTATATTTGATGAATAGTAGTATATATAAAGTTATTGGGAATATATGTTTTATATCTTTAATTGCATCATCCAGAAATTATTGAATATGGTTATTAATACCAAATTAAAATATTCAGAAAAAATTTAAATTATGGTTAAAACTCCATATTTTCTTCCTAACATTATACTAGGACATATGTATAAAGTTCAGTAGAGTTCTTTATGTCAACGTATTTCATTTCTCTCTGGCACCACCAACAAAAACTTTCATAGCATTTCAGATCTTATTTATGTCAGCTCTTTATGACATATTTATGTCAGCTTATTACATCAATATTGAAAAGAAAAAATGTTTCCAATTTTCTTCAAAGTACTGAATTTTTCATTTAGAGGAAATTATATTTACATAGAGCAATTGAAACATCATCAATAATGATTGAAATTTTACTGTCTTGATTTATGTTTTCCAAAAAGTAGTTTCCTTTTGTCAGTACACATGTTTTTAGCAAGCCAGGACTACAAATACAGATTATAATTACATATCTATATTGATGTTATTCTTTTTTCACAGTTCTATTAGATATTCATGCCTAAAAATGTCTACTAATTTTTAGGATTTTCAAGTGACTTCATTTACTTTGTCAAGAATTTGACTTTTCAAACTTTTGAAAATTTTATTGAATTTTTATTGAACTTCTGAATTTTCACTATTTCACTCACTCTTGATATTTACTTAAAAAATTTTTAATGTTTATTTTTCAGAGAGAAAGAGACAGCGTGAACAGGGAAGGGACAGACAGATAGGACAGAGGATCCAAAGCAAGTCCTGTGCTGACAGCAGAGAGCCCAATGTGGGGCTTGAACTCACAAACCATGAGATCATGACTTGAGCCGAAGTCAAACACTTGACTCCCACTCTTGATACTTAAAAATTTTTTTCCTTAATGAGGACCACAAATTTCTTTTGTTTAAATCATAAGATTTAACAGAACATGTTTCCTAGTCTAATAAAATGTTTAACATTTTTTCCTTTTAATAATATGACTTTGATGTCATTTCTTCTTTATACTCCCACAGATCCAAATTATTCCTATTCATTATATTTAAAAGAAATATTGAGAAACAAATCCAAACTTTGTTGTCCCTTCATTCTAGGTATTTCTATTCAACATTTTGTGATAAATCCTTACATTTCAAAACATTAATGTATACACTTTCACAAGAATTACAACATGGTAACTATAAAAGACAAATAAAAAACACTATTTAGATGCAATAGCAACTATAATTCCAGGATGAAGATAAACTGGTCATTCCCCCAAATCACAGACAGTTTTAAAAAAACACACAATCTATCTGCACTGTGTCCTGGACTTTGGCCAACTGGTTATAGAGCTATCATTATTTCTCAGATGTTGTTACGATGGGTGGCCATGTATCAAGGGTTGTTGAGATATTCTACAATATTTCATTAGAACTAGTGAGTGTATATAATAGTTTATAGTAAATAGTTTATAACTAAAATATATTATAGTTTAAATAAATGCCTATCGCTATTGCTATAATAAAATTTACCAAGTGGTATAGAAATATTTCAGTATTTTAATAACCAGTCTGGCCTTTAACCATCGATCCTAAATCTGCATGGACTGTTCTGTGTAAGGGACAAGAAAATTACTCTTTTTAAAAAAAATTTTTTTTAACATTTATTCATGTTTTGAGAGACAGAGAGAGAGCAAAAGCAGGGGAGGGGCAGAGAGAGGGGGAGACACAGAATCCGAAGCAGGCTCCAGGCTCTGAGCTGTCAGCACAGAGACCGATGCAGGGCTTGAACTCATGAAACGCAAAATTATGACCTGAGCCAAAGTTGGACGCTTAACCGACTGAGCCACCCAGGTGCCCCAGAAAACTACTCTTACTAAAGGACATTCTGCATTAAACTCTGATATGTGCCTCATGGAAAACTGACAAGACAGGAAGTATTTGAGGGAAGACAGTGACTCTTCCCTAATACTTTTGCTAAGGACTTAGCCAAGACAAGACTGGAGATTCATTCGTCCTCCCTGTGGATTAATTACAAGGTGGAATCGCCACTGGTTATTTGGAAAAGTAGAGATAACCCGGGAAGAGCATGAGCAGAAAAGACTCATCCTTGTCGTTCCACTCATTAGAGAAAGGCATGTGTGACTTCCCAGAGTTCCCAATAGTAAGAAAGATACTTCAAGATAAACAACAGGGTCTTTCCACACTGAGTTATGTATATAACAATGTCCATTGCAGTGCTATCTATAATTGGAAAACAACAGGGTAATTGGGGAATTGTTAAATAGGTTGTGATCCACCCATAAGGTATTATGTAGCCCTTTAAAAAAAGTGGTCTTTCAGTAAAGGTAGTAGCATGAATGCATGTCTACATTTGCCTCACTGAACGCCTCCAAATCAACAAAACAAAACAAAACTATGTAGTGAAGGGAATCCCATCTACAATGAACACAGGATATGGCCCTATCCCAAACTATCAATGATAAAGAATTTCTGTAAAATAGTGATATTTGGACAAATTAAGTGAGAATTCCAAAAAACTAACAGACAATGTTCTAGAGCTCAATGATACTCCCTCAAAACAAGTGACAAGGCATGAGAAATCTAATCTCTTGCTTGAAAGAATAATTAAAGTAGGCTAAACGAGGGGACGATATAAGTTAGTGCCATAGTTTCGTGTCATAGACCGGCAAGGCTGGAGTAGTCAGAATGTGGGCAAAGCTTATCGTTTTCTCAGACTTGGACTACCTACACATCCCACCCCATCAGCAAATTCACATCTACCTGAAACTTCAGAATGTGACTGTTTTTGGAAATAGGGTCCTTGCAAATGATATTAGCTAAAGATTTCGAGAGGAAATCATCACAGATTACAGTGGGTCCTGAAACCAATGACTGGTGTTTTTATACGGAGGGGAGAGGATATAGAGAGACACACAGAAACAAAGTTCACATGAAGAAAGAGGCAAAGAATGGAGCGTTGCAGCTCTAAACCAAAGAATGTCAAGGTTGATTTGGCATTGATTTCAGACTTCTAGCATCCAGAACTGTAAGAGGGTAAGTTTCTGTTGTTTTTTAAGCTACCAAGTTTGTGGTAATTTGTTTTGGCAGCCTGGGGAAACTAATATGCCACATAAATAAACTGGAGTGTGATAAAGGAGAGAGGGAGGGACTATCAAGCAGATTTGCAGTGCTGACCAAAGTGGATTGAATAGAAATAAACACCAAATGGCTAAACACAAAACATCTGTGATCTATTAGCCTTCATTATGAACCACAAAGGAAGACTGAACACTGTCTCCAGCTGAAAGCTAGTGAGTAAATGAAGACCTCAGTCCCACAACTGCATGGAACAGAATCCTCTCAATACCTGAATGAGCAGGAAACAGATTCTCCCCTTGAGCCTCCAGAAAGATTGCCTTGCTGACACCTTCATTTTTAGCTGAGACTATACTGGACCTCTGACCTAGAGAACTGTAAAGATAATAAATGTGTTAAGACACTAAGGTTGTATTGTTTCTTTTTTTTTTTTTAATAACAGCAATAGAAAACTAATTGAGCAAGGATACAAGCTGGGGCCGAAGACAGAAAGCCTCACTGAAAGTCTTAAAAAAGCAATTACATCTCCAAACGTCCTTCCCCATCCTGTGTAGCTAGGAGATGGCCCCTCTCTACTTGGCAGAAGATTGGAGGTTGACTCTCTGAAGAAGCTCAATCAGAATTATCTGGGACATAGGGCAAAGCCATGGTCAAACGTGAGCTACCTTCAAGTCTATAAACTGAATGATGAAGCTCCACCAACCTCTTTTCTTGCTCAGCTCCCATAATGCTGGCAGCTAGGAATCAATACCTCTGACAGGAGCTTGGAGAACTCCCCCACGTGAAAATTGATCAGCCAAAGAGAAGTTATGTAGAGATATTGACACATGTGTTTCCCACAATGGAATGGTTGAGTCCCGACTTGATCATCTGTAGCAAAGCCTTCTTCTTGACAGGTCCCATCCAAATGGGAGCTTTGAATTGCATTTAGTACCTCACTCTTAATTATTTTTTTTAAGATTTTATTTTTAAGTAATCTCCACACCCAACATGGGGCTCGAACTGACAACCCTTAGATCAAGAGTCGCTTGCTTTACCGACTCTTAATTATTAACAGATACCAAAGGACACCAGACATTTTAGAAAACTAGGCCAGAATAAACAGGAAAAAGCAACTTGTAGGAAGACAAACCTTCAAGAAGAAGAAAATGTGCAATAAGCTAACAGAAATATTCTCTTTCATTCAAAGATTTTATTGAACCCCTACTAGGCACTCATTGTTCTAGGTGTTGAACATAAAGTAACGAACAA
This sequence comes from Acinonyx jubatus, assembly GCF_027475565.1. Taxonomy (NCBI): domain Eukaryota; kingdom Metazoa; phylum Chordata; class Mammalia; order Carnivora; family Felidae; genus Acinonyx; species Acinonyx jubatus. Next base: position 49,274,429 of record NC_069391.1, read on the forward strand.
AGCAGGGAAAGCCCATAGCCTCATGAAGCTTACATTAAGCAAGGGAAGAGAAGCTGCTAGACTAGGACTAAAAGCAGAGAACTATATATGAAAGAAATAGTTAAAGAACAAGACAGAACTTTTAAAAATTAAAACTACAGGGGCGCCTGGCTGGCCCAGTCAGTGGAGCATACAACCCTTGATCTTGGGGTTGTGAATTTGAGCCCCATGTTTGGTGTAGAGATTACTTAAAAAGAAAATCTTTAAAAATTAAAATTAAAAAAATACAGTAAGTGGATTCTTTCTTTCTTTCTTTCTTTCTTTCTTTCTTTCTTTCTTTCTTTCTTTTTGTGTTTATTACTAGAAGGGTTAAACGATAATGCTGAAAACCTCTTAAGAGAGAGAAAATGGAGAAGAAAAAACAGTTCTTAATTAGAGGATCAGGCAAGGAAGGTTGGGCAGGAGATCCAGGAGTGATGTCTCCTGACAGGGAAACACGAAACTGGCAGATCAACCAAGATGTTCGAAAATACTGAGGGAAAATGTACAGTTCCGCCAGGAGTTTGGGGTGAATCTGTATACTCTTCAGCTCAACTGATGATTATACTTGCATAATGCAAAGGATGAATTATTGACTAGAGGTGTGACTTAATTTATTCAAAATGGTGACACAACTATATTGAAGGGATGGAGAGAGAGTTACATTGAGATGAGGGCTTCAGGGCGTGAGGGGGGAGGACACTGTAAGAGGAAGAAATCCTTTCCTTTCATAATAGGAATTTGATAGCTAACATCCAAATCGGAAAAATCAAATGATAACAAAACGAGTGTACTACTTTGAAAGAGAATGGGCTCAGTATGTCACCTGTCTTCCATCTTGATTTTGAACAAATTGAGAAAGAAGCAGAAGGGAGTGGCGGGCAGAAGAGAAACTATCACTATTATTACCCATAAAGGCTAATTTGGGCAGATGGTGAACAGGAACCCCAGACAGACTTATTAACGGAGTCCCATTGTTGGGCCAGGGAAGCCTGTTCCCATGGTATCAGCACCCCCAAACCCACCACCACGTATACATTATTTGGAGGGGGAGGGGTGTTGCTGAACAGAACAGCTTGAGACCCTTGAACTGGGGAAACAATTTGTGATGCATTCCTTTACTTCCACGTGTTGAATAAAACAGCTATTTTATTTCCGCGTTACAGTAGCACGTTCCTGCTGGCTTGTCCTAAATACGGATGAGGCTCAAGGCACACATCTCTTCTTTCCCAATATTTTAAACTCTATTTTATATTGAAATTCTGAGCCAGAGACAAGTAAAGAGGGAATGTAGCTTAAGAAGGAAGACAGCAGGAATACAATTTTTCTGAGCTGTCAGAAAAACGTGCTCCTTGTTTGCCCCCTGAATGGACTGTCCTGACTGTGCCTCTTCCCCACCAGCTCTCCTTTTGCCAGTATTATTTATCCTTATCTCGTTGTTGATGTGGCTCTAAGACAGGGAGGGGCACCCTGGAGGTTACTCAGGAAGCCCCTGCTAGAATTGGGAAGACAGTCAGGGCTTTCTGTCGGGACACTCCAGGTCCCTTGTTGGAATCGGTAGTCCATGTTCCCTCCCTCCTCTTAAGCCCTGCCCCAGCACTGTGCCTACCTTGGTGGCCGGAGCTGAGCTGGTGTTGCAAAGAGAAACTCAATTCTTGTGCTTCTTGAGCATTTAAGCCCGGAAAAATTCCTGTCCCTAATGTAAGAATCACAGGCATTCAGCATTTCTCATTTCCTAAATAGATAAAAAAAGAAGAAAGAGCAAGAATTTGGGTGTGTTGCTTTAAGTGCTATTGCAGAAACCACTGTCAAAAGCAAAGAAGGCTGTACTCACATCCCTCAACCCCACAGATACTTTTTCCTGCTTTTATGGTTTATGCTTTTATGGTTGAACCGGAAGGGGAGAGCCGATGTCCAAAAAAATGAGACAAATGCAAAGGAAAACAAAGTCAACCCAGAGGTGGAGAGCCAAAGAACATTTTTCAGAAAACATGCGGATTTTATTTTGGTATTTACACCTGTGATTTTTAAATAAGCAAAACAGGTCTTAGGAAGTAGAAAGTTATGCTAGATTATAGACCAGCTGGCAGTAAGTAGAAAAAACCCAGAGGAATTACCTAAGGATATGATCACAACACAAAAAAATGCAACTAACTCTTAGGCAGGGACTAAAAATCTCAGTCACAGAAAATGAGGATTAGTAGAAAGAACTTGGGCATGCGAACCAATATGGGGCAAATGAGAGCCCCTTAATATTGGGCAAGCTGCTTTAACCTTACTGAGCCTCGGTTTCTTCATCTGTAAAATGGGAATAATAATAGTGATAAAAGTCAGGATATTGAAGAGATAAATGAAAACTTGTAGTTCATAGCAGCTATGTAACATACGTTAGCTCCTTCCAAGCTGAAGCTTTAAAATCAAGTACAAGATTTGCCATGCATCTTTTTTTCTCCGATGGCAACTGTTAGTGTTCCAGACAGTGACCAGCTTGGAGCCAGGAGTGAGCATGACATTGCAAAATTCACAAAGAACAGGTAGCATAAGTAAGAAACAAAAACCTTTGTTTTTAGCCACTGTGAGTTTTGAGCTCTTTGTTACTGCAGCATAACCTGATTCATTCTCCTTTAAGTAATTTCATTTGCCACCAACTCATTAATTCCTGCCACATGTATGTGTTAAACAAATGCCAAGCCCTGTGTTACATGCTGGGAAGTGTCTGAAATACTGATTCTTGCCCTCAAGAAGCCCAAAGGAAGGGGGAAAGAGAAGGGTCATTGTCAGAAGTCTTTTAAAAATATCCCTCCCTCCCCTCCCCAGTTGAGTCTAATATTTAATGAGAGTCAAGGATGAGAGCTACTGCTTTTGTGCACATGGAATCCTTCCTCTATGTCCTGATTACCTGCAGATATTGATAAAAGAGAAGGTAGAGATTGTAATAAAAGAAAGGAAGAAAGTAGTGTGGTGGGAGAGAATGAAAAAAGAGGTAGTTAAACTGACAAAGTAAAAACTGAATATTCCATGTTGTGTCTTGGTTGCCCACAACTTCCTGGCTCTGTTATCTCTCTCTTCCACTTTCCTCTGATGAAAATTTACTAGAATGTTTTTCCTTTACAATGAGTATCAAGTCAAAAACAATATAAAATTGCTTACTATCATTATAACTTTAGATCCATTTACTGTGTAAAACTTCTCAATTTATTATGAAGAAGATGTAAAATAAAAAGCCGAACAAATAAATTTCTAATGGTGAATTTGTAGGTACAGTGCCAACTGGGATGTCATTTTAGAAGGAAGCAAGGGGAACTTGCCAATCCTATCATAAACCATGCCGTCCTATGTTTCTATGTGAAAATGATATTGAGGCTTAGTAAATTATTAACTTGTATCCCTTTGGCAGTTTTCATTAAGGTTTTTCTCTGAAGTTTTATCTTGTTCTTTTGTTTAGAACCTATTCCTCTGTTTCTTCATTTCCCTTGACTCTCTGTATCGATTTCTTTGCCTTAGATAAAATAGCCACGTCTTCCCCGTCTTGAAGGAGTGGCCTCATCTAAGAGATGAACCTTATCGTTCAACCCTGTCCTACCTCTTCACTGTCTCTCAAACTTTTGTGATTGTCCAAGCAGCCTATTTTATTTGTAATGGCTCCTAGTGCTTGAGGGTGTGCCAAGACCCTCAGGTACGGGCTTTTAAAGAATGCAAATACAAATAGTCCTATGGGGCCGTAACCATAAGCCCACCAGTGCTAAGTGATCTAGATGTGTCCCTTGGGCAGCCGTCACAAAAATCGGGGCTCCAGGCAAGTGTATGGGCCTCTATGGGAGATACCTGAGAGCTGTACCAAGGGAGGAGAGCACAGAGGCCGTGTGCACTGACCTAGACCCCTGGATGTCTGCCAAATCTCAAGCCCGCCCCTCAGGCGGAAGTTCCAAGACAAGCATATATAGGCCTCTTTCACAGAAAGACTGAGTGTGTGTTTCAGGCTGCTGTCGGCCCCGTGCCCTGGGGGGGAGGAGGGGGGAGGGGAGGGGCGCGGCGCCGGCCAAGAACTCTCTGATTTTCCCAGGCCTGTGGGACCCAGAAATACAAGCCCCCCCCTCCAGCCACCCCAGCTACCCCAGCAGGTGATCAAGGGAAGGGGGGTCCCCTGCAGCAGCTGCAAAGCACAGGGCACCACAAGTGAAAACTGGGGCACCAGAGGTGTGTAAAAGCTCTCCTCCAAGAGACACTGGGGCTGTGGAACGCAGCAGGGGGCAAGTGTAAAGATGGAGCCCACAGGCTAGAGCCAGGCACAGGGAGTCTGTAGACATGACACCCCACCAGGAAAGAAAAGAGTCTGGGGTTAAAAACAAACACACAGGGGCGCCTGGGGGGCTTCGTCGGTTGAGCCACCTACTTTGGCTCAGGTCCTGGATTTCCGGGATTAGTGAGTTCGATACCCGCATTGGCCTACTTGTCAGCACAGAACCAGCTTTGGGTCCTCTGCCCCCTCTCTCCGCCCCTACCCCGCTTGCGCACTTTCTCTCTCTGTCTCTCTTAAAAATAAACAAACATTTAAAAACAAACACATAAACCAAAAAAAGATGGCGCCACCGCGGCCTGACCCAAGGCAGAGGGAGGGCGCTAAGATGGCACCGGGTAGTCTCTGACCCAGGAGAGCATCGGGGGCAGCCCCGACATGCGTGTCAGACAGGATGCCTGCCCCTCAGGGGGAAGTTCCAGACATGCGCGTGGGGCTCCCCCACATGAAGTCCAGGCACCCCTTACCCAGGGCTTCTGCTCTGGGCCCTGGGGCGGCTGAGTCCGAAACAAGTGAGCCCTTTAAGAGCTGTTTCTCAGATCATTACAGCTTTGTGGGGCTCATGAGTGCGACCCCCCATGGGTGTTCAAAGCTAAGCGTTTTGGGGGCTCGTCTCCCAGGTACAGGTGTTTAAAGTTGGGGTGCCCGATAGGGGGTTCAAACCTTTAGCTCCTGAAGGAGACGTCCAGCATTTTGTGTTCCCTCCTGACTGTGGGTCCATGCACTGAGGGTGGGGTTTGTGGCAAGACTGTGTCCCAGCCTCTCTTAGCTGACACATAGTCACTCGGCCAGTGTTTCTGGGTTGTTTGGTTTGCTTTGGTTTTGGTTTTTCAGAAGAAATTGTTCCCCATGTAGCTGTAGATTCAGCGATTTCCTGGGAGGAGGTGAGTTCACCATCCTCTTGTGTCGTCGACATCTTGAACCAGAACCTGGTTCCTTTCTCCCTTTGGCACTTTTATATTAAAAATCCCATTTTAGTGTAAGGATGATCCCACGCCTTTCAAAATTTGTTGTTGAGTTTTGAAAGGCTCCCCTCCAGAATTATAAGAGCTCAACATTCTTAACTAGTAATTACCAAGGATTCCTATAAACTCTTATGTTCAAAGAAATCGCAGTTAATAAAAGGGTAAATAGAATGCCGACTCAGGTTTGTACTTATGCAGGTTTCTAAAAATAAAGAGTTGGCTTTTTATGGTCAGAGGAATATGTCTTTACATTTTTTATATGTTTTTATTTATGAGAGAGAGAGAGAGACAAAGAGCAAGCAGGGGAGGGGCAGAGAGAGGGAGATACAGAATCTGACACAGGCTCCAGGCTCTGAGCCGTCATCACAGAGCCGGATGTGGGGCTCCAACTCACGAACCACGAGATTGTGACCTGAGCCAAAGTCAGAGACTTAACCAACTGACCCACCCAGGCGCCCCAATTATAGGAATATTTCTAAATATATATCACAATCTTTTTCTCTTATGCAGAAACTTACATAGAAGATACCCCTGCCCCCTGCACTCCTCCCCCATTGTAGCCAGAGGCACCCACTGCATCAGAGAATGTTACATGTTAGACCAGAAAAACAAAGACAAAGGCAGGGTGAAAGTATAGCCTAATTGGTTACCCTGAAGTCTATTTTGAATAAAAAAGGTGGAATAAATGCATGATTATTTTCCTTTTTCTAAAACAGCTTCAAAATAATGAATCCATTCCCTTTTATCTCTCAACAGTGACCAATCGAGTTGCTTGAGAGTCGTTAGGAACTTATAATCATATTTGATGTGTTTAAAACAATTGCAATTATTACCAGTTTTGATGCTCAAAATGACCCATCCTTGCCCAGTGGGAGTCTATTTTAACTGATTCTTCAGTCTTTTCGACACAACCCTAGTAGTGGTTGATAGCTTCCTTGCTTTCTGTAAATATTTATAGATAAAATAATATGTCTGGGATTTGCTTTAAAATGATGGCACAGGAGGATGGCTGGGTTACTCAGTCAGTTAATCGTTGGCCTCTTGATCTCAGCTCAGGTCTTGATCTCAGGGTGGTGAGTTCAAGCCCCATGTTGGGCTCCACACTGGATGTGGAGCCTACTTAGAAAAATAAAATAAAAATAAAGTAAAATGATGGCACACGAAAAAGAGGGATAGATGAAACACAGTTGGCCATGACTTGCCAACTGTTTAAGCTGGGTGATGGCCACATGTTGGTTCATTACACTGTTCTCTTACAATTGCACGTGTCTGAAATTTCCAAAATAAAAAGTAAAGATTTTAAAAGTTCAGCCTATGACTTCCAAAATAGGACCCTGAAATCCTTAGCAAGACAGTAGTCTTAGATGCCTGGTTTTGATAGGAGTAAAAGGAATTTGTAAGTTCCCGAGGCTTCTCTTGACTTACCAAGCGTAAGTGTACAGGCCTGAGTATAGGATTTTAGTCAAAATCAGAGGTAGTGAGCTTTCTAGATATGAGGACCATCCCCCAGTCTCAGAAAGGCATGAAACCTTTCTCTAAGAAAACAGGAGGAGCGTGGAGGGTGAGGAGTAGAAAACGGTGAGGTGAAAGCCCCAAAGGTTTTTCCTTGGGGGACCTCTAGACAGTTTTGGTGGTGGTTGCAGGGCTGGCTAAAAAGGGGCTTCCCTCAGTAACCTGTTCGTCTCACCTTCTTCCACTCTGTAGCCCAGATTCTTGCCTCTAATCCCCAAAAAGGCGGGCTCAATTACTTGTGGTCCGGGTAATCTTGCTTTCCAAACAGGGCAGGAAAGAGCACTGGGCAGGGGAGTCCAGATGCCAGCATTTCAACCCCGTGACTCAAAATGACACTGTGTCGTGGGTCTCGATTTCATCACCCATTAAATGAAAAGTCAGTCTGTAAGACCCAAGACCCTTCAGGGTCTCAACCTTCCAAACCCTAGACTTCAGGAACCCTGGGCCTGAACACACAGCCCTGCAGGCCTTTATGCCTTTTCACTGCCCGTCTTTTCCACCATTATACACTACATGGCCTCCTAAAGAAATATGTGACTGCTGTCACTTTTTGCAGATAATTGGGAGAGGAGGCGCCCGGCATAGATAACCCCAAAGTTGGCAGCACTTTCGGGCTTTGGGAATCAGGCGCGTCACCGACCTGTGCGATTTCTCCTCTCTGTCCTTGCTCGCCTGCAAATCCTGACCCCCGTCCCCACTGCGGAGAAATCTCCTAAGATACGGCTGCCGGCGTAGCCTCTGCGCCCGGGAGGCGTGGGGCGGAGGGCGCGGGAGCTGAGCGCGCTGCGGCCACGCTCCCCGCGCAGAGACGAGAGGGAGGGGCCGGCGGGGGCCGGGCAGCACCAGAGGCGGCGCGCGGCGCTCGCTGAGGCTCAGTCTCCTCCCGAGCCCAGCCCTGGCCGGCAAGAGCGGAGGCGAGCGCGAGCCGGAGCCAGAGACCGGGCCTCGGACCAGGGAGGCGGAGGGCCAGAGAAGGCAGCGGACCGGAGCGGAGGGTCGCGCTCGGCCCCCCCCACCCCCCTCCCCCCGCCGCGTTCGCGTTCTCCTGGCGGTTCCCGGTAAGTGCGGGCGACCTAGTCCCCGCCAGTGTCCAGGTCCGGTGGCCGCAGTGGTCGTTGTCCCCGGATCCGGTTGCGCGCATCCCGCTGCAGCACCGCAGGCTCACAGGTGGCTCCGCGGTGGACGTGGGTGCCCCAGGCCCCGCAAGGAGTTAGCTAACTCTCTCCGCTCCGGGGCGCAGTTTCCGAGCCCCTGCTTTCCCCACGCCGACTGCCCTCGCTTCCTCCTCGGAGGTGGGTGGCGCGGCGGGGCAGGGCCTGCCGTCGGGGTAGACTTGCAGAGGGACGCTCCCCTTCCCCAACCCACCCACTAACGATTCGGGGAGATGCGGGCCAAGCGCCTTCCCAAGCTCTATCCCCGCTCGCTAGCGGGGTGCCTGTCCTTTAGTTTTATTTTCCTGTTAGCCCACCAGGGAAAGTTTGGGACCACAAAAGGCAAAGTTGGGGCGCGGCTGGGGGTGCACTTCCCCGGCGGAGGCAGCTTCCTTGGGGCGAAGCGGCTGGCTTGCAGGTGGAGCCGGCTCGCTGGAGCTGATCCTGCACCCTGAGAGTCGAGTCTGTCCCTGCCCTGTTGGTGGCCCTGGCCAGGCATTGTGACAATCCCCAGAGCGCTGTGAGTCGCTTAATCTTTGGTGCTAAGCGTCGACATCTGCAGCCAGCCGAGAATCTCTGTGATGGGTAGCAGCATCTTAGCCTGGTTTGACTTGTGTTCTTGCTCTGCTCTGCAAACCTGAGCTCCAGCTAATCTCAGTGTTTAACTGGCGTGTGTTTAATTAGCTTATTTTACACCTGAGATGATCTCAGCGAGCCTGTAAAATGAAATCGTTGATATAGAAAGCAGCAACAACAGTGTTGTTAAAGAAAAATGTAAATGGGAACCTTCAGAATATCCTCTGTCATGTCTAGATATTTTACCCATCTCTGTGGGATAATGAAAACTGCTTGGATATCTAACCTACTAGAAGACTCAGTGTTGGGACTATTTTTGGCAGATTTTGTGGACAGAGGCATTGCTGCAACTTGCATATTGTTTATGAAATACACATTCAGTCTCTAAAAATAGCCTACTTATTAGGAGTTATTTGTTTTATTATGTTGTCTCTTTTACATGACTAAAGGTTGTTTTTAAAAATAAGCTTTAGCTGACAATAATATAATAAAGACGTTTAGGGAAGACAGTTTGTGTCACCAGAACATTCTTCTGTAAACTTAAATTTTTAAAGGGTCATTTTTCTGCATCAGACCTAGGAGAGGCTTTTCATGAAAAATAAGATGCTGAAATCCTTATGTGTACAGGAAAAGAGGGACTATCTCCTCCGACACTCAGTGCTTTCAAATGATAGATTAAATCAGAAAAGTGTGCCTTTAACTGGAATTATATAATTGGACTAAAAGAAAACATAATGAATAATTATTGGTTGTCGAGTACTTAGTTCTAAAAGAAGTGTTATATCTCGGAGAGGTTATTTGTTACGTGATTAAAGGTGGGATAAACTGATAGATTTCCATCTATAAATTTTTTATATTTAACACACATCCACATAGGTTAACACTGGATTTACTAAAATGTTTGAGTTTATGAATACATGATCGTAAGTGCTCACTGTGTGCCACGTCTTATTCTACGTGCCTCCCCCTCAAAGCAATCCTTGGTGGGAGGTGCCATAATTGTTCTTATTTCTGAGATAGGGAAACTGAGGCACAGAGAAGTTAAGTAAATTACCCAAGGTCAAACACAGGACAGGACTTCATCGTACTTGCAGAGCTCTTTTAGTAGAAGAGACCTATGATTTTGTGATTTACTTATCCTTGTTTTAATTTTTATTTAAGCATAAATGTCGAAAATATTTCCTGCGAAGCGTAAGATTCTCTGATTGTGAACGTGCCCCACACGGACCGTTGACTATAAAGTGAAGAAAAGTATGAGAGAGCCATCTGGTTAAGTCTCCACTTTGAAGACCACCACATCCCCAGAAGACCCAGGATGGATCTGCACCAAAGCACTGTCATCACTTTCCTTGAGAAATGGTGTTTGGATAAGTCACTGTCTGGCTACAGGAGACATTATAGTGTCAGGAAAAAACTGAAGTTAATTCGAATCGTAGGCCTTTTCCTGGGCCTAGTAGCCATTAGCACTGTCTCGTTTTCAATCAGTGCCTTTTCTGAGACAGAGACCAAGAATACGGAAGAGGCCGTTGGCGCAAGTGGCCCTAAGGTAGCACACGGTTACCGTCAAAGAACTCTCTTAGATTTGAATGACAAGATTCTGGATTATACTCCACAGCCACCTCTTTCTCAGGAAGGCAAATCCGAGAATACAACAGATCATGCCCAAGGAGACTACCCAAGAGACATCTTTTCCCTGGAGGAGCGAAGGAAAGGCGCCATCATTCTCCATGTCATTGGAATGATCTACATGTTCATAGCTTTAGCCATCGTCTGTGATGAGTTCTTTGTTCCTTCTTTAACTGTCATCACTGAGAAATTGGGCATCTCTGATGATGTGGCTGGAGCCACCTTTATGGCTGCTGGGGGCTCGGCCCCAGAACTTTTTACATCTCTCATAGGGGTATTTATTGCTCACAGCAATGTTGGCATAGGCACAATCGTGGGCTCAGCAGTGTTCAATATCCTTTTTGTTATTGGCATGTGTGCTCTGTTTTCTAGAGAAATCTTAAACCTGACATGGTGGCCGCTCTTTCGGGATGTGTCCTTCTACATCATTGACTTGATCATGCTGATCATATTTTTCCTGGATAATGTGATCATGTGGTGGGAAAGCTTGCTTCTCTTAACAGCTTATTTTGGCTATGTGGTTTTCATGAAATTCAACGTCCAAGTAGAAAGATGGGTGAAGCAAATGATAAATCGCAATAAAGTCGTCAAAGTGACAGCACCAGAGGCCCAAGCAAAGGTTGGTGGTGGTGGTTGTTTATTTAATATTCTGCACCATTGTTTTGGAGATCTACCACTTTTTTAACGTGATGATGTTTTAGGCTATAGACGATAGCAGAGTGCTTTCTGCAGTTCTGTGGTAACCAGACTGATGGCAGGGGGAAAACGTAATTTCTGGATATTTTTGTAGATACCTTCTAAATTCTCAAGCTACTTGCTTCAGAGTAAAACATTTATAAATATAGGTTATGTAAGTGTCCCAGTGTGGACTCAGCAGTTATTTACCTCTGAAAGTAGGCACGATGATTTTTGTGAGTAATTTAATTTTCATGGGAAAGTATGTGTATGTAGCCTAGAAAATTTCAGGTATTTTTTTTTCAAGTAGGCACATGAAAATGATCAAGAACCATCTCTTTGAAGACATTTAAGGAAGAAAGTCTGTGTGACCAGTGCTGTGCCTTTAGGTCAACAGCAGGGCCCAGAAGGACTGGTTATTAGCGTGGTCATAGCTATTTTTCTTGATCCACACAATAATCTTCAGATCACTTGACCAGAAGCTGGTCAGGATCCATGAAACGGAGTCATTGCCAAGCCCTGCTGCCTCCATAGCTTGATGGCCCATTTTACATGCTATGATAAACATGACCCAAAATAATTTTACAGTGGAGTTTGAGGGAGTTTTAATGATAAGAGTGGCCATCCTTCCATGCGGGTGGTGAGCAAACTGGTATAGGGCTGAGAATAAGTTGATCTACAAAAATGTGAACTAATTTTTTAAAATAATGGGTAAGCAACATCAATACAATTTTATGTTAAGTATAGTAATGAAGTTTTGATTTATATCCTAACATTGGAATGTTGTCTCTGAATGTGATTTTAAACAGAAAACCAAAATACATATGCAGATTTTTCATACTAGCATCTGGGGAAATTCTCGTGTATGCAAAAAACAGATGTTGACTGGAGGGTGAGATATTTTGTCCCAAATGAAAAAAATATTCATTTGATATAATTCCTTTATGTTCAGGTTGGATGACCATCCATCATGTTCTGTAGCAGCCAGACATTTAAGCAAAGTGCAGTAAAAAACAAAAACAAAAACAAACAAACAAAAAAACCACTATTCATGTTCCTGTGTATTACATGTAAAAGAAAAATGTTTTCTACTGTATTTTTCTGACATTTCACTCAGTGTATGGTTGTTTGTTAGCAACTGTAGTAAAAGAAAAAAAAACATTCAGCAGTAGACATGGCAAGTAAGCATTCAGATGTGAGAACTGAGTACATATCCTTGAGGGCATCATTGGACCCCTCTCCCTGCTCTAATTTTGTAGCCAAAGGATGATCTCTCAAGCCAGACTGCTCATTTGAGCAGTTTGCATTAATAATCTATGTGTTTATTCCAGTTAGAGTACTGAACAATTGCCAAGGGAAAGGCATATTTTTTAGAGGCAAGGAAATGATTTGGTGTCTTATAAATATCCTGGGCACATCAAGGGTAAAAAGTCTTTTCGAGGGCTCGGTAGATTTGTGTTTTGTTACACAACAGTGGAACTTCATTAACTTAATCACAGATTCTGCTGAAGGTTATATTGACAACATTTATGAAAAAGGAACTTGCACTTGCAGAGCAATCCAGTAGTGTATTTAAGATCGCAGGGGGATTTTGTATTCTGATTGGAGGAGGAGCTGGTTCTCTGCATTTGGGAATAACTTTTTAAATACAGTTTACAGGCAGTATTTAATCTATTGTAAACCACTCATTAAAGTAGCTCTGGCAGTATCTTTACCTACTATAGTAGGTGACTGTCTTGTCATCTTTATGATATTCAAAATTCAGCAACTTAGGCTGACATTCCTTAACAGTTGTTATTCAAATCCATAATTTTGTGCTATTCTTAATCTTGTGCATTTTTTAAAAGAAAGCAGATTATGTTCATGTCTATTTCTCCTGTTTCTGATTTCCCCCCAAAATGTGTTCATTGTATTATTTCCCCTTTTTGCACTATATAGCTTTAATTTATTCCTTTTAATCACTATTACTTCTTTTGGCATTCAGTAACTAAATTGAACTATAAATTATCATGGGAATAGGATTTTTCTTTAAACATAGCTATGTCTTGTTTGGTGTTCCTCAAAAATGCTAGAACACATGTTTAGGTGGAACAGTGTGTATTGATGTGTGATTTCCTTCTGGAAATTTCACTTTGCCAATTTCACTTTGGAAGTTGGATTTTTTTTTTTCAGCAGTTGGTCTGTGTCCTGTGCCTGATTTCAGAATCTTATGGAGGCTTTGCTGCCCAAGCATTGAACATAACGTGTCCCAAAGAAGGATGAGTCCTTGAATGTGGTTATCTAGTTTTCTTTTTGCAGAGTTGTTTTCTGACTGCATATCCCAACTATCCTACAGAAGTCAGTGCTTCTGATAACACCAGAACACTCAGAAAAGAGACGCTAAACCAAACGCAATTCCAATGAGGTCTTCATAGAAAGGAATGTGATGTAAAAGAATTTAGGAAGCAAAATAGTGAGCGTGTGTTCATGGTCTTATTTGTACAATTATCGAGCAGGGGAGTTTGAGAAACTAGAGGAAACATATTTTAGATATTCTTGTACAAATCATCAGTGCTTCTTGCTAAAAAATCAACTCTGCTGGGCTCTTTGTGTTAAACTATTTTGGAAACTCCTTGTTTCATAGACAAGTTGAAGTTTTGATTTATATCCTACCATTGGAATGTTGTTCAAATCCTAATTTGGTTCCATTATTGATAATGTGTGCCATGGAGGCAACTGTGAAGCGTGGAAAAATGTGAACTGGCATATTTTTTCATAGTGACAGTAATAGTTTCTCATCTCATTTAATTTTTACACCCTGTGTGTGGTTTTTTTAATTTGTTATTACTATTATTTCTTTTAGGGATAATGTTATCCTTTTTTAAAAACTTGTGTAGTATTATGACAGGGTAAATAGACCTGGGGCATTGACTCAGAGAAAAAAAAAAAAAGGTTTTAACCCCAGTGTGTAATCAGCCCTGTGATCTTAGAGAAGTTACATAAACTCTCTTAGCCTCAGTTTCCTAAATTGGACATGAAAATAACAGTGCCTACTTCATGAAATTGGGAAAATTATTAAATGAAGAAATGAATGCTAAGCAGCTAACAGAGTCCTTGGCAGATGTGGGTTGTTCATTAAATGTTAGTTCCTTTCCTGTTGCTTTCTGATCTTAAAAGTGAATCAAAATAAGGTACTTTTTAATGTTTATTTATTTATTTGGGGGGAGGGGGCAGAGAGAGAGGGAGAAAGAGAATCCCAAGCAGAATCCCAGTGCAGAGCCCTATGTAGGACTTGAACCCAGGAACCATGAGATCATGACCTGAGCTGAAATCAAGAGTCGGATGCTTAACCTACTGAGCTCCATAAATTATTTTAAATTTAAGAATTTGACATTTTTTGAAGACTGGCATTCACGCAGGTCATTGTCTCCCTTAGGGGCGTATAATATTTGTCATAGTGTGATATTTGTAAGCCCTAGCTTACATATGGTGAACAATGCAGGTCAGGTATTATCATAAACTCCAAGAAAATCTCCAAATTTGTTTATTGTCCTGAAATTTTGTTGTGGGATTTTGCTTGAAATAAGTAGGCCGTTATGGGGTTATCTATGCTTAGCAGAGATTTTTGTGTTAAAGGTACTCTTATTTATAAACGATTAGGACTCTCTTCTAAAAAACACTCCATAGCTGGTCAGGAATGACTTTGATTCCTGCAAGATGTAAAGCAGTGGAGTCTCAGGGCATCCAGAGCATTTTGCTGTGCTCCTGGCCTGGCTGCTGAGGTCCCTTGATCTGTTCTGGTGCTAGGCTGTCATTGGCCTAGAAAGCAGCTGTCCATGGTACTTAGCTTCTTCTTAGACTTGGCATTATAATCTGACAGCAACTCAGCCCAGTTCTAATGAAGGGAATGGTCTAAATAAAGATGCTTAAAGCTGGATAGTTGAAGAGTAGGCTATTTAGTAATTTAGGTGTGCTTTGATCCTGAAAAGTGGTTTGTAAATAGAGTTTTTACAGTTCCAGTTGTTATTAATGTTCATGAGAAAAAGGGAATTGAAACCATATTATAAATCTTCCTCACAAGGTGAAGTATTTCTTTTAAGGTGCTAAACCATGAATAGTTTTATCAATACAAATGTGTAGGTCCAAGCTTACTTACAGCACAGAAGATGTTATATATTCAACCTTTGTTTCCCCTCCACACCTCGTAAATAAGTTAGTAAAATTAATGTGCAAACTTTAAGGAAGGAAAGGTAAGATCATCCTTATAATAAATAATAGGATAGTATTACTTGGTAGACTTGGAAACTCTCTGTTCTTCTCACAAGAAAGAAAATTTAGGCATTAAAATTCTTAACTGGCTTAGATGTCTGTGGATGTAGTATGTTTATCTGGGGATACAGCATGGTGCTTTTTTCCTTGTTTTGTTTCCTTCTACTTATATAAAAAGCAAACCCTTCAGTGACTGCATGTGATTCAGAGAGTGAACAGGCATTTCAACACACCCAGAAAGCTCAGCAGATTTTAGTGCATAGAATTCAGATTGCCTTTGGCTTTTCATACTTGCTGCTGTGATTTCTTCAGCAAGAGAAGACCTAAAGTTTGTGTTGAGAGCAAGGATTTACCACCACTTCCTTTCCTTCCTCCCTTCCTCCTTTGTCCCTTTCTCCTCCCACCTCCCACCATCTCTCCTCCCCTTTTTTTTCCTTTTCTGCCTGTCTCTCTCTTTTTGGTAAAACCAGATAATTTGTATTTGAACATTGACAAGGAATGGGATTGTTATGTTAAGCTGTTCTTTTGTTGTTGAGGAGGCCTGTACATCTTTAGTGGGGATTTGACTGTTTTTGTTTTTCCATTCTTTCATTTCCAACCTTCTTTTGTTTTAAATAAGTCTCTAGTAAACTGAATATAGCTATATTTTATTTAATTGGTTTGACAATCATTATCTTTTAACTGGAAAATTTAGTTTATTTACATAGATTGTGATTACTGTACCATTTGGATTCTTCTCTATTATGTTACTTTATACTTTGTATTTATTCTGATCTGTTTCTTTTTATAATTTTTTCTTACCTTTTTTGGAGAAGGGGCATTGAATTTTTTTCCTAAATTTTTTCCTTTTAATTGTTTGGAATTTATATACTCCATTTCTATTTTTTTAGTGTTGCCTATGAATTTTAATGTGTATGTGATTCACAGTCCATGATTTAATAAGATCTATCTTTATGTTTTATAACAGCTTTATTGAGGTATAACCACTTTTTAACCCCTACAAATTAGATATTGTCATTATACCATCAATGTTTTTAGGTTTATCCATGTTTTTACCAGCTTTTCCCCTCCTTATTCTTTTTTTTTAACCTTTATTTATTTTTGAGAGAGAGAGAGACAGAGTGCAAGTGGGAGAGGAACGGGGGGGGGGGGGAGACACAGAAAACAAAGCAGGCTCCAGGCTCCGAGCTGTCATCACAGAACCTGATGCAGGGCTCAAACCCACAAACTGCGAGATCATGACCTGAGCTGAAGGTGGATGCTCAACTGACTGAGCCACCCAGGTGCCCCTTCCCTCCTCATTCTTCTTCTCAGTTCAGACCTTTTTGCTATGAGTTTTTTCCTCTACTGACTTACATTCTTTATAAGTTCCTTTGCAAGAATCTACTTAAATAGTAAATGCTCTTTTTTTAAATTTGCTTACAGATTTATTTCACTTTTAATCCTGAAAGATAGTGTGGGTGGGAAATTATTTTCTCATCTTACTTTGAAAATAATATTCTACTGTCTCTGACTTCCATTTTTTTAAAAAATGTTTACTTCTTTATTTTGAGAGAGAGAGAGAGAGAGAGAGAGAGAGAGAGAGAGAGAGAGAGAGTAGGGACCAGGGGAAGAGAGAGACTCCCAAGCAGGCTCTAAGTTGTCAGCACAGAGCCTGACTCGGGCTCAATCTCATGAATGGTGAGACCATGACTGGAGCTCATACCAAGAGTCAGACACTTAACCAACCAAGCCACCTGGGTGCCAATCTGACTTCCATTTTTGCTGTTGAAAAAGAAACAAAAAGCTGTCATTGTAAATGTTGCTTCTTTCTAAGAAATCTGTCTTTTCTTTTTGACCATGTTTAAGGTTTTCTCTTTGTTTTTGATGTTCAGCCTTTTCCTTATTCTATGTCAGGTCTTGTTTTCTCACTTACTTATCCCCTATTTGTTATTCACTAGACTTCCTGAATTTGGGAACAATTTCGACTTTACCTCCTTCATTCTTCCTACAATCTTCTAGAATTCTGATTAAATAGATATACCATCTCAACCTGTTTGCCATGTCTTATAACTACTCCTCTTTTTTATCTTTGTTCCTCATTCAGCTCATTCCTTTACATCAACCTCCTAGTTTCTAGTTTTCTCTTCAGTTTTGTCTAATCTGCTATAAAGCTCATCCATTAAGGTTTTTTTTTTTTGAGAGAGAGAGAGAGAGAGAGAGAGAGAGGCAGAGTGCATGCATGTGCATGCACACATGTGAGCTGATGAGGGGCACAGAGAGTGGGAGAGAGAATCCTAAGCAGGTCCCATGACTAGCACAGAGCCTGATGCAGGGCTCAATCTAATGACTGTGAGATCATGACATGAGCAGAAATCAAGAGTCAGACATTTAACCAAATAAGCCACCCAAGTACCCCCCGTCCATTGAGTTTCTAATATCAATTATTATATTTTTTATTTCTAGAAGTTTTCTGTGGCTCTTTCATATCTGTCAGGTTGACTTTCATTATTTCTAGTACTTAATCATTCAATGACTTCTTTTATTCTATAGAAATGTTAAATACATTTATATTTCATAATTGATATTCCTAGTGACCATATCCTTGTAGGTTTGATTTTGCTGTGTTATTGATTCTTGACCATGTGGAGTTGCTTTCTTATATATTTAGTGATTTTTAAAAAAAATCTTTGAGGGGTGCCTGGGTGGCTCAGTTGGTTGAGCATCTAACTTTGGCACAGGTGATTATCTCCCAGTTTGTGAGTTTGAGCCCCATATCGGGCTCACTGCTGTCAGTGTAGAGCCTGCTTGGGATTCTCTCTCTCCCTCTCTCTCTGCCCCTCCTCCACTTGTACTCTGTCTCTCAAAAATAAATATACATGTTAAAAAAAAAAACAACTGTGAACTCCTATTCCTTGGGGCTTTACCCTTGGGAAGTCATTGAGACCTAGGTTTTAAGTCTGTTCCTCTAGAGAGGAACAAGTGCCTGATAGCACGACCAACTTGGAACCATTCTAACCTAAGTGTTTGACTTTTTCCTACCCAGGTAGTGTGAATTCAGACTCCAAACCCATGTGAGTGAGCCAGTGGTAGAAATTCTTAAGGGGGACTCTTCTCTCTTTCTCTTTTTTCAATATCACTCAAAACCAAGACCAAAATAGGCACATCCTACTCTTTCCCCTTGCTAGGCAGGGTTTTTTTTTCTTCCTTTCCTTTTATTCAGCCACTAGGAATGCCACCCCTTCAGCATTCCTAGCTTATTGGGAGGTGAGGTCTCTGAATTACTTCCTCCTTACTAGACCTTTGTTTGTAGCTTCTAAAAATCTAGTCTTTAGCCACTGGGGAATGGCAGGTACTTTAAGAGCAAAGCAATACAGACTCCTCTGGATTTGTGCTTACTTGATGTTCTTGGTTCTAAGAAATCCCTGATTCCTCACTAGGATAAGTAGGTAATTTAAAAATATATTAAAATATATAATATGCAACCTTTTGGGGTATGATATACTGAGAACGGTTTCTCTGAATATTAAGTCCAGTGTATTGCCAGAAAAATATGTTTCAGACTGTGGGTTTGTCAAAAGATAATGCATGTAACAAGAGATATGGATACAAAATTTTAATTGAGTACTCTCAGAGTGTTTCATGCAGCCTAACCATTATAATAGTATGTTTTCATATCTAAATTATTGCAAATATATCACTACTATAATTTTCGTCAACAAAAATCCTACCATTGGCAAATTTTGAGTCAAATCTAGGAGGCAATTTTAACAGAAAGTTATATGGGGCCACAGTAAATTTGCCTTTTAAATAATATATTTTTTATGTTCTTTTTAAAATTTAATTTAATTTTTTAAATTTACATCTAAGTTAGTTAACATATAGTGCAACAGTGATTTCAGGAGTAGATTCCTTAATGCCCCTTACCCGTTTAGCCCATCCCCCCCTCCCACAACCCCTCCAGAAACCCTGTTTGTTCTCCGTATTTAAGAGTCTTTTATGTTTTGTCTGTCCCCCTCCCTGTTTTTAATAATATTTTTTACCAAATATAGAAAGTAATATATTTATTGTACAGGATTATAAAAACACATCAAAATATAAGAAATTTAAAATAGCCTATAAACTCTCCACTGCACCATCCAAAAATAACTCTGCACATGTTTGCGTGTGTTCTTCCAGACTTTTCTCACATGCACACATATACACACATGCATATTCACATATATTTAAGTACTAAAATAAATTGGAATGATATTCGATATACATAACTTTAAGCTTACATTGGGTATATAATGGTTTTTTTTAGCTTCACTTTTTATGTGCATTTCCTCATGTCGTTAAATGTAATTGATTGTTTAGTATTATTGTAAAATGGAAAGTTTTCATATCTAAATTATTGCAAATATATCACTACTATAAAAAATGCTACAACAAATAGTACTACAAATTTCTGATTTCATAGAAGCAGAAATTCTGGATCAAAGTTTATGAGCTTTTTGTTTTTTTAATGTTTATTTTTTGAGAGAGACAGAGCATGAACAAGGGAGGGCAGAAGGAGCGGGTGACACAGAATTTGAAGCAGGTTCTAGGCTCTAGGCTGTCAGCACAGAGCCCAATGCAGGATTCAAACCCACGACCGTGGGGCGCCTGGGTGGCTCAGTCGGTTGGGCGTCCGGCTTCGGCTCAGGTCATGATCTCACGGTTCGTGAGTTTGAGCCCCGCGTCTGGCTCTGTGCTGATAGCTCAGAGCCTGGAGCCTGTTTCAGATTCTGTGTCTCCCTCTTTCTCTGACCCTCCCCCGTTCATGCTCTGTCTCTCTCTGTCTCAAAAATAAATAAAAAATGTTAAAAAAAAAAAAACCCACGACCGTGAGGTTATGACCTGAGCTGAAGTCAGACCCCAAAGTTTACGAGCTTTTTAAAGTTTTGTCTACATTGCAACATACTTGGTAATGTTTTGGTATTATAATTTTTAGTGTTTTCACAGTGAAACAATATTGCGTTGTTTTTAATTTGTGTTTTTTTGATTAATTGGGAGGTTGAATCTTGAAAAGACTGAGAATTAATTTTTTTTTAATTTTCAAAAATACCTTTAGAATTTTTTTAAAGAAAAAAAATAAAAATAAAGATAACTTTTTAATGTTTACTTATTTTTGAGAGAGGAATAGAGAGCATGAGTGGGAGAGGAGCAGAGAGAGAGGGAGACATAGAAGCAGGATCCAGGCTCTGAACCTGATGCAGGGCTTGAAGTCACAAACTGCGAGATCATGACCTGAGTTGAAGTCAGACGCTCAACTGACTGAGCCACCCAGGTGCCCCTAGAATTTTTTTTTACATACTTATTTTGAGAGAGAGCACGTACACATGCACATGTGAGCAGGAGAGAAGTAGAGAGAGAGGGAGAGAGAATCTGAGGCCAACTCCATGCTGTTAGCACAGAGCCAGCCCAGTGCAGGGACTCTATCTCACAAACCATGAGATCACGACCTGAGCCCAAATCAAGGGTCAGACGCTTAACGGATGGAGCCATCCAGGAGCCCCAAGAATTAATTTTTTTAAGTAAGTTGCCAGTTTGCTGGTGTCCTTCATGTCATTTTTAGTTTTCTGTGATGTCTCATAGGTCTTACAAGTATATGTTGAGAATCACTAACATTAGATTTCCTCCCACTCTACAATTTCCACACCTAACTAAAGCCAGGAGGTTTTTGTGTTGTTTAAAAAAAAATGAATTATTTTGAAGAAAGCGGTCTTGGGGCTCAGGAGTTGGGAGATGAGGTTCCCAGGATTGGAATGTGCCCCTGACCATGTGACCTTGGGGGATCCTGTACCGCCTAAGACCTCCATTTTTTCATCTGGAAAATGGGAGACTTGACCTAGATGACCTAAAAGATTGCTTCCAGCTTGTCATTTCTGTCCTTGAAAGCTCTAGTATATACTATGTGGAGTACTCTAACTGTGTCAAAGTAACAACCTAGTACATTTACCTAAAACATAAGACCAGATTCTAACCGTACCCGTATCACCAAAGTGTGTTTCTAAATGGGCTTAGCTGCAGCATTTTCACACAAATGATTTACTGGCTCAGCCAAGCAGTAATTTTCACTTGAGCATGTTGTGAGAGGTAGCTCTTCCAGACAGGAGAATAACTTGCATGGGAGAAAGTTGTTTGAAGTTTACTGCAGGATTCTCGACCTGCTCAGCATTTGTGGCTTCTGGCAGGGAAAACCTACCTTGGCAGCTACATGTGCATCCCTAGAATGCTGTTCTCTCCACAGCTGAGAGAAGAGAGAGGTCTGAAAAGTGGGCATGTGCTTAATACCAGGTCCTTACTACATCAACACTCTGAAATCGAGATCATCTCTACCTGCACATCAAGAACCAGAGGGTCAGAAAACATAAGTGATTGCCTGAGGTCCCGATTTAGTGGTATTAAACTGCATTTGAACTTGGGTCTGACTCCTAAATGCCTGGTCGTCCTCCTAGTGCTTTTTTCACTGGACAGTTGGGATTAAAGACAAAGCAAACCTCCAAATTAGATTCACATTTCGTATTAGACTCTCTTGAGTCAGTGACTTTCAAATATTTTTACCATGACTCCCACCAAGAAATATATTTTACATTCTGACCCACTATGTTATGCAATGCATGCATGCACACGTACATATGTGCATGTTTATTTTTTATTAAAATTTTTTTTAATGTTTATTTATTTTTGAGACAGAGAGAGGCAGAGCACAAGTGGGGAGGACAGAGAGAGACAGAGATGCAGAATCCAAAGCAGGCTGCAGACTCTGAGCTGTCAGCACAGAGCCCGACACAGGGCTCAAACTCTGAACCACGAGATCGTGACCTGAACTGAAGTCAGGTGCTTAACCGACTGAGCCACACAGGCACCCCTGTGCGTGTTTATATAGACTTATAAAAATCTAAGTGTGATGCACTTCCTATTCTTGAGTTTTCTATGCTGTCAAAAATAGCAACCCTCTAAAATAATTTCATAACCCACCAATGGGTTGTGACCTGAGATTAAAAAATAGAATCATGTTAAGAAATTTCTTTTTTTTCCTTTTCCTCTTAGCAGGGCTGCCCTGCAAAGCCGTGCTATTTTACTGCACGAGGGCATCTTTCTGATCAAGGGGATGAATAGGGACAGAAATTCAGATATCACTCTCCTGGACAAGCTGTGTGCTTTGGTGTGGGACTGTGGCTGCTCAGAGGAAGAGGTGCCTTTTGTCCATTCAGCCAAGGTGCCCTTTTGGCTGGTGGTGATCCTTTAATTCTTCTTTTTATAATTGACTATTTAGAGTTTCAGAGTCATGGATCCACAGGGACCATTATGTGCATGTAAATCCATGCTGATTTTCTTTCTTTTTCTTCTTTCTCCTTCCTTCCTTCCTCCCTTCCTCCCTTCCTCCCTTCCTCCCTTCCTCCCTTCCTCCCTCCTCCCTCCCTCCCTCTCTCTTTTTCTTTCTCTCTTTTTCTTTCTTTCTTTCTTTCTTTCTTTCTTTCTTTCTTTCTTTCTCCTTCCTTCCTCCCTCCCTCTCTCTTTTCTCTTTCTTTCTTTCTTTCTTTCTTTCTTTCTTTCTTCTTCTTCTCTCCTCCCTCCCTCCCTCCTCTCTCTCTTTTTTCTTTCTTTCTTTTTCTTTCTTTCTTTCTTTCTTTCTTTCTTTCTTTCTTTCTTTCTTTCTTTCTTTCTTTCTTTCTTTCTTTATCAGAGAGACAGAGAGCATACACGCAAGTGGGGGAGGAGCAGAGAGAGAGGGAGAGAAAATCCCAAGCAGGCTCTGTGCTGTCAGTGCAGAGTCCACCACAGGGTTTGGTCTCACAAAATGTGAGATCATGACCTGAGCTGAAACCAAGAGTCAGATGCTTAACGGAATGAGCCACCCAGGCGCCCCAATGCATGCTGATTTTCATGATTGGGACTGTTTCAGCCATTTAGAGCTGGATCCATATGTTGTCTCAGCTTCCTCCCAAGCACGCACACTGTCCGTGTCCAGTTGGGTAACTGACCCTCTGAGCAATGCAGATTTCTGCGGAGTCCTAAGATGTGAGCACATACCAAGCTATGTCTTGCTCTCGGGCTCTGACATAGACTGATTGCAGGGTAAGGAAGGTGCAGATCAAAGCATGATATGAGGCTCCCTGAGCCTCAACTCATTCTTGTTTCCCAAATGAGCTTGTCATCGAGTGGAAAAGAAATGCGGATGAAACAGGGAGATGAAATCAGGGGAAAACAGAACCTTGGCGAGAAGACCAAAGCTGCATTTCAATTAGGTTGGTTTCCTTTTTTTCAGAGGCTGGATTTGTAAACCAAATGATGCAGACATGGTTCTCGTGCTGGTAAAAACTGGTGGGGTTGGAAAGGGTGTGGGCATCAGACCATAGTAATACCATGCTTCCAGCTTTAAACGATGCACCCAGAATCTGCATTGGCAGGTACCAAGCCTGGAGAGATGATGTCCTTTTCATCCCACACAGTGGTGGTCTAACCCTGGTCCCAGCACTTTGCCCCAAGCGTCACCTTTTTGACAGTAAAGAGACTAGCTTATCTCCCAGGTCCCCACCATCTCTTATAACTGCTTCTCTGTTAATGGGAAAGAAACAAGTATGTGCCTGTAATTAAGGACTGGCCAATAGAAGAGGTGGTCAGATAATGAAGCCCTGAACTTGCCTCCTTCGAAGTGCTTTTCCTTTTTTTTTTTCTTTTTTTTAAGTTTTTCCAATTAAGGAACCCAATTAAAGGGGATTAGTTCCTTTGGAGGTGTTATGAGGGCTTCTTTACCCTTCTGTAGGACCTTCCTGGAAAGGGCCAAGTTGCTGGTGCACTGTAACTTTCTCTTTTACTGTTTGTTGGACATTGAGCTGGGCAGACAGGTTGCTGGTAGAAATACAGATTTCACCTTTAGCAGCCCTATTCCTCCCACTTAAACCTGTCATCTGTTGCCCTCACCTCTCAAGTAGGCTCAAGTTGGTTTTATTTTTCCATGTCACCTGATAACAGTTAAATACATGTTGAACGACTTCTGTTATTTTAGACCTGTGGTAGGCCCTGAGTATTGGTGTTTTCCAGCAACTTGTGATTTTGTTTTCTGAGAGGATGTACGATAGTTAAGGTTTAACACAATAGAATTATTATTTAAGCCAGGGATGGAGTGTGTCCCTCCTAGCAGTATGATCTTGGGCAAGTTACGTAACCTCTCTGGAGTTAACATTTCTTATCTGTAAATTCAGGAAAATAATAGAATTTTCATCCTAGAGAGGCTGTGAATTTTGATGAGATTGCACAGGTAAAGTGCTTAGCAGAATACGGTCCCAGCTGCCTACCCAAAGATGCAGTCCGCTCCTGGTCTCCTTTCCTCTTGAGTCCCTTCCCTGCTCTATTAGCTTGCTGTCTCTAAGTCCTGTGTCTCTAACCTCCTGGTGTTTTCCTTCTGTCAGTTCAGGACCTTGCCTTGCTTCCTAGGCTCTCTTTGCCATACCTCCCATGCCGTCATATGAAGGTGCAGTTGCCCCAACTAATCCCTAACTAATAGTCAAATCCTCAGTGTTCGGACTTGAACCTGCTTTCCCTCTGTTCTTGCAGAGGATTAAGAGAGAAGCAGTTTCCCTGTCTATGAGACAGAACCTCACTCAGCTGTAAAATTCTCCTGAGCCCTCCCATCACTGCCCTATAAATGCATTTACTCTCTTCTTATGTGCATCATCAATATTTAATCTTAGCTTGTCATGTCTCCATCCCGTCATGGCTCTACCTTACGTTGCTTTGTCGGCATCTGTGTTTTCTGTCTTTGATTCAGTCACTGCCCTGGGCTCAGGGACTAACCAATCTCATTTGCAGTATTCATTGTCTGGCTCATAGGTAAAAGTGCAAAGGGCACTTGATGCCCTTTGAGATGTTGATAATGGTGGTGGTGAGCGTTCATGAGAAAAAGTCCAGGTCTGAAAAAAATCCTAACACGTAATGGCTTATGTTTGAAAGTCCAGTGGCAGACAACAAATTTCAAACTTAAAAATATAAGCATCATTAGAAATTCTCCAGTCCTTTCAGGTTGCAAGTGTGGGTATCAGGGCAGGGCAGGTAAGGGCCCCCAGTTCTAAAACTCAGATCACTCCAGCTATGACTTTATTAAGCTTTTTTGAGATACAATTTATTTACCGTAGAATTTGCCCTAAGTGTCCAATTTGGTGGTTTTCAGTATATTCACGGAATTGTAAAACCATCACCGGTATCTAATTTTAGAATAGCTTCATCACCCCCAAAAAGAAACCCTACACCTATTAGCAGTGACTCCCTTTTTATCTCTCCCCGCAGCCCCTGGGAGCCACCAGTCTACTTTCTGTTGCCAGATTTGTCTGTTCTGGACATTTCATATAAGTGGAATCATACGATATATGGCCTTTTGTGTCTGATTTCTTTCACTCAGCATAATGTTTTTGGGGTTCACCCATGCTGTAGCCTTTTTACGGCCAAATATTCCCC
Source organism: Acinonyx jubatus (assembly GCF_027475565.1). Classification (NCBI taxonomy): domain Eukaryota; kingdom Metazoa; phylum Chordata; class Mammalia; order Carnivora; family Felidae; genus Acinonyx; species Acinonyx jubatus. The sequence goes on from NC_069391.1 coordinate 49,299,958, forward strand.
CTGTATAGCTGTACTACATTTTGCTTATCCATCAACTTATGGACATTGATAGTATTTCCATTTTGGGTACCATTATGAATAATGTTGCTATGAGCATTTGCTTACACATTTTGTGTGGATATATGTTTCCAGTTCTCTTTGCTATATACGTAGGAGTGGGATTGCTGGGTCATATGTTCACTCTATGTTTAACATTTTCAGGAACTGCTAAACTGTTTGCCAAAGCGGCCACACCGTTTTGCATTCCTACCAGCAATGTATGTTCCGACGCGTCATTGCTAACATTTATTATACGTCTTTTTGATTATACCCATCCTAGTGGATGTGAAATTGTACCTTCTTTTGATTTTGATTTGCATTTCCTTGAAAGATGGTGCTGCTGAACATCTTTTCATGTGCTTATCGGCCGTTGGTACATTTTTTTTTTCTGGAGAAATGTCTATTCAAATATTTTGCCCATCTTAAAACTGGGTTGTTTGCCTTATTGTTGAGGGTAAGAGTTCTTTATACATTCTGGATACAAGTCCCTTACTATGTATATGATTTGCAAATATATACTCCTATTGTGTGGGTTATTAAGGAATATGCTCCATATATGGGGCAGCTCCTGGACTGGGGTCCCGTGGGTTTCCAAGCTGTTCTAGGCATGCTTATATCTAGAGTGATTTGAGACCCTTAGGTCTGACCCTAAAGCTGCCTCTTCCCTGGAGTTGGTCTTGGGAAAAAATTGATCCCCTTGAAGCTAAGGACTGGAGGAGGATTCAGGTTTGTTTGGGGTCCAAGACTTCCTGATTATGGAGATCGTGGGAACGTGCGAACCTACTTGAACATTTTTGTTTGTTGTCTGCTAGCTGCATCACCCCTCTTTACCTACTCCTGACTCTTCTCTGTGTTATCTAAGAGAGCTTCTTGTCATGAGTTCCTCTTCCCTATATCTTGTTTTATCCACAAGCCCTGTCAGAAAGCAGTTGGGCCATAAGCCTTCACTTCCAGATGTGAACTTTGCTCATTTTGTCCTCAGGACTTTGGCGCTTAGCTTTATGCGTCTTGGTTGTGGGCCAGACCTGCCCATTTAACCCCCCTCCCCCAATATAAACCTTCCTACTCCAGGCTCTAGGAACATTTGCCTTCATCTTAAACAAGGCTTTCTAAGTGTATGGAGAGCATACAGTAAATAATAACAATACAGTAACGATCTACTCCATCATTGCCTAGCATGAACAGTAATTACACAAACCTGATTAATGAGCACTCTCTGAGAGTAAAGAGAACTTATCCAAGCAATCATGCTTTGTACAAAAATGCACAATTGTTTCAAAGCTCCAGCAGTTTCCAAGGGGCTCAGGAAACATCTTCCTTCTTGCTTCTAGCTTGCTCCAGCTGCACAGTGACTGGTGGCATGGTGGATGGAGCTTTGGAGCCCTGAACAAGAGGCTGATTTATTTAAATAGGTTCAGATGTGCCAGGCTGTGCTTTTGATGCTTATTTTGAAGGACTGTTACAAATCTGCTGTTTTCTGCTGTCTTTTATTTTAAGTCCAATTAAGTGGAGAGCTACAAATAGCTCTGACCTTGAAAGTCTCAGTGAAGGTGAGATGTGAGAACAGGCTTGGGAAGCATATGTTTTGGCATGTTAATGCTCTGCAAGTTATACCCACTTAAGGAAAATAAATAGAACAGGACAAGATAATGTTGTGCTTTAAGAGGAAGAATTCAAATGCCCTGGGAAATGGCACCACATGCTTCACTGGTGGATAATCATAAACTGTGCTAAAAATTAATCCAACTGTAGCTCACTTCACCGTGGCTCTGGGAGACAAGCCCCAAATGAGTGGTAATGTCAGTGACATTCAGCACATAATCACCTTGGATCGGTGTGGTCTGCTGTGTGCCACTCCTGAGCGATGCTCTCAGCAGCCCCAGTACCTGATTTTTATTATTTATTTGTAGTAAAACAGTGCTTAGAGTACCATACCACCGTTTTGGCCCAGTTTCTTGCAAATGTGGATCCCAGGAAGCAACTTCAATAGTTGAAAAGCTTGTTTTAAAAATATTATCAGCATGGGGCCTCTTAGGTAGATTCTTGAAGTCCTAGAGTTGGGTTATAGAGGTTTAAAGAGGTTTTTTTGAAGCCATCTTTACAAAAATAATATTAAGTATGTTGTGATGTGCTCTGAGCTGCTCTTTGCTCTTCTTAACGTTAACCTCACACATCTAAGGGGGGAAATGCTTGTTCAAGAATTTTACTGAATGGTTGTCTTTAAGGTTTAGTTTCTGTGTACCTATTTTTAAATATGTTTGTGTTCCTACTACCTCATGAAATGCACCAATATTTCATGAGTTACCTATGTGTTTATCTGTCCCCAGTTTTCTACATCAAGAAATGGGAGCAGATGGCTTTTCCCTTGTCTCTTGGGATAGTGTGATAGTTAATGAGGTTATAGGAATGGATCACTCTCTGAGCCTGCATGTGAATGACACCTCAAACGTGAAGAGACCATGACAAGCACTAAACGAGAATAGGGCCTAGGACCAGAACGATTGCAAGCACATTTTCGTATAGGGTTCACATAAATTGTCTTTGTAGAAAGGATCATTCTAATGTGCATGTCCGGAAAAAAATATTCGTATAGTCATCCTGAGAGATTCATAAACCACTCTGACCATCTATATTTGTGTATGATTGTAATCGCATAAACTTCCATTTTTCTGGAAGTCCTGTATCCAGATGGCCAGAGCAGAACCCAGATCCAAAGTTGAGAGGACTTTTGAGAGCCAAATGGACGCCAGAAAAATCAATGCTCGAAATTTCAGGCACTTAATCCTACGACAACTCCGTAAGACTCTTTATAGGATTCTGTTTATATGTTTTCTCAGATACAAAATTCAAGTAAGTTAAGTTGCCTGGCTTCCCAGCCCATAAAGAAATTGGAAGCAACCAATGTAATTTCCGTCAGGTTGAGCTCTGTGTCGGGGAGACTCCTCTGTCCGTACACACAGATAGCCAGGCCTGCCACCGGCCTATTCATGCCTTGAAGCAGATTGGCCTATTCATGCTTTGAAGCAGATTGTAAAAGGCTCGCTGCTCTAAGTAGACCAATTAGAAAAGGCACAACCCCGCTCCCTCCCCCAAGTACGGACAGCTCTTTAGGTGTGGGACGTGATGAGTTGAAGGCGTCTTTGTGCGAAAGGAAAGGTGCCATCTCCTCGAGGTGGGCAAACATCGTGTCCACCAGGACTTGTGTCTTGGCCTGGAACACAGGCTCTGCTCACCCCTCAGCCATACACCTCAAGGAGGTGCACACATACAGGGTCATACAGATGTGCAGACACAGATCACATCACAACCGATGGCAACAAGAATCTGAAGACCTATAAGACCACGTAAAAATATATCTGTCTGGGGTAAGTGTACATTCTAAACAGAGTACTTCACCTTTTTATGGCACTGGGCATGAAAGTCATGTAATAGTTAAGGTTGATAATAGCCACAGACCCATTGAGAGAATCTGAATCATGTTCAGTGTACTTTTCTTTCTTTTTTTTTTTTTTTTAACGTTTATTGATTTTTGAGACAGAGAGAGACAGAGCATGAACAGGGGTGGGTCAGAGAGAGAGAGGGAGACACAGAATATGAAACAGGCTTCAGGCTCTGAGCTGTCAGCACAGAGCCGGACGCGGGGCTTGAACTCACAAACCGCGAGATCATGACCTGAGCCGAAGTCGGACGCTTAACCGACTGAGCCACCCAGGCGCCCCGAGTGTACTTTTCTACTAGGGGCAGTGGAACGGTTGAGACAGGCTATAGAGTGGAAGCTCGGTGAGCTACATGTTTGTGTAACTGGTGCCCTGATCTGGTTGGGTGATGATGGTGGCCTGGCCAGGGTGGTAACAGCAGAGGCAGTGAGAAGTGACCAAATTCTGGACCTGTCTTCAAGGTAGAGCCAATAGCATTTGTTGATAAGTTAGGTACAGGGTGTGATAGAAAGAGAGAAATGTAGGGTGATGCCAAGATTTTAGGCCTGAGTAAAGAGAAGAGTGGAATTGCCATTAACTGAGCTGGGGAAGACTTTAGGGGGAGATTTCAGGTGGGAGATAGGAGTTCAATTTGGAGTTTAAGTTTGAGATCTCAGTGGTTAAATTTAACATCTAAATAGGGATGGCAAGAGTAGGCCACTAGAGGTGCATCTGGAGTTCAGACTAGAAAATACAAGTTCAGGAATCCTGAAACTCTAGGTAGTATGTAAAGCCATGGGACTGAATAAAATTGCCCGGGAGTGACGTAGATGAAGAAGCAAAGAGGTCGAAGGCCCGAGTCCTGTGGTTTACAGCATGGCGATGGAAGGGAAATGAGGAACCAACCGAGGAGCGGGACAAGTGGCAGCTATGGAGGAAAGAAGGACACGTGGAGAAAGAGGAAGCCAGGTGAAGAAAGGACCTCAAAAAGAGTGACTACGTCAAGTGGTGACCAAGTAGAATGAGGACAGAGAATGGGGTATCCTATTGAGCAGTGAAGAGGTCTTTGGTGACTTTGCCACTGTGGGGGGAGTGGATGGGGATCAAACCCTGGTAACATGCCTTTGGGAAACGGGAGAATGGGAATTGGAGATAAGTGTTAAGGGGGACAGGCAGGTGGGGAACAAGCTGGGAGAAAATGCAGGGTCAAGAGATTTTTTTCAAGTGGGGAAAATCCTAGCACTTGTGTGTGGTAATGGGAACGACACAGGAAAGTGGGAAGATTGAAGGAAGTGAAGAGGGGAGAATTGTGGGAGCAGTGCATCCTTGAGTAACTGGGGAAGGGGAGGGGGATCCTGAACCACACAGACCGCTTGCTTGGGTGGACATCTCTTACTAAGGGGTCAGCCCAGTAACTGCAAGGCTGCAGGTAACGGGTGAATGTGTTTGAAGACTTGTACGAGGTCTCTTTTTGTTTCTGTTTTCTCAGCAGAATAGGAAGCAACAGATTTCCAAAATCTGATTGAAAAATGCTTTGATGAGTAATAAAATCTGTCGATCACAGCCACATTCAATGAAACAAAGATGTGTGGCTGAGATTGAATTATAAAAATCTGTACTCCTTGGGAAGCCAAGGTTTCAGAGTGATAAATATTAACCCATCTTATTTTAAAAGACCACGATATGTATTTCTTGGACAACAGGATATAGCGGGACATTTACTTGCAGTTCAATGGGCCTACAGGGTGGCTTTCTCACTCCCTTGAGAGGCCCAGTCAGACCAGTACATGTTTTATGGTAGAAACATAGAAATCAGTGAAATACAAGCTTCATGAGGGCAGGATTTTCTTTTGTTCACACATGAATCTTTAGAAGAGTGTTTGGCAGAGGCGCCTGGGTGGCTCATTCGGTTGAGTGTCCAACTCTTGATTTTGGCTCAGGTCATGATCTCATGGTTATGGGATCGAGCTCTGCATCAGGATCCACTCTGAGCGTGGAACCTGCTTAAGATTCTCTCTTTCCCCTCTCTGTCCCTTTCCCTGCTCTCTCTCTCTCTCTCTCTCTCTCTCTCTCTCTCTCTCTCTCTCCCTCTAAAAAATTTAAAAAAAAATTAAAAAGAAGAGTGCCCAGCAAATAACAGGTGCTCAGTGAACAATTATTGAGTGAATGATTGATGCCAAACCAAGGGCAACCAGAGTATTTTTTACCGAACAAGATGGTTACCAATTATTTTAAGTGATCTGTTTCTGCGTGCTCAATTTTTCATCATTCAAGTGAGAGTGTCCATATGGCTACATCACTGCCTTTTTCCTCTAAACACTTTATTCTTTAGAACTGGCTGAAGAATACTGCTGATAGCTCTGTTTTTGTGGGATAATTTCAAAGGCTTTTAATCCGTAAAGTCACTTTGCAGGCAAAAAGCTGGCAGCATCTCTGTGCAGAATGAAAATCTGCTCCCTGATCTTCTCTGGTCCAATCTCATTATGAAATGGTCGTGAAGACCATAGAGTTTAATGGGTAAAATGCTGGACACCATCTGTTGGTGAGTTGGATGCCTACACTGGGAACCCAGCGATGGTTGTGGAATTTCAGAACCAGGTCCTCTGGTATTTAAGTTATGCCGATTTGCTATCATGTGGCAGGCATGAGAAGAATCAGAAGTTAAGTAGAAGCGCTACACTTTGTATTCTAGGCCTAGGTGCCTGTCGTCTTTTGTTTCATCTTCTTTGTAAACAGTGGGATCTCAAAGTAAGCTAATTGTTCTTTATTTCCCTTTGCTTGGCAAGATGCGTGTCTTCACAAAAATCAATAGGCTGCATGCTGGTGGCTGAGCAGTCTTGCCACAAAATAGCTGTGCAGGCATTTTGTGCAGATTGTCCCAGAAGCCTCCGAAGAAAGGTGCAGTGCAGTATGGGGTAAGCTACTGGGTCAAGGAGAACAGATGAGTTTTACCTTAGCAGAAGAGGAGGATATCTTTTAGCTCCAGCTTGTCTGGTTAGCAGGAATTATTGACACTAATCACACTAGTGATTAGTAGGGAGTAAAACAACCTTCTTGAGGTATTGGATCATCATGCTTTTAAGGGGAATCATCTTCCTTATTAAAAAACAAACCAAATCTCACAAAGGTCTCCCCTCCCCTTGGGTCTGCTCACGTGCACAAACCAACCCCATGGAATGACCTTTTAGATGTGCATTACTCCTATGGGACTTTCTGGTTTCCAGGGCCAACAGAAGGAAACCATGCTGTCTTGTTCCTTTTTTAGCAAGTGGAACGTATTTTCCAAATGTTATATTCTAATTCTTAGGTTGTTTGTTTGTTTTTTTAAGTCCATTTATTTATTTTGAGAGAGTGAGAAAGAGAGAGCGCAAATGGGTGAGGGGCAGAGAGGAGAGACAGAATCCCAAGCAGGCTCTTGCACCATCAACGCAGAGCCCGACGCAGGGCTTGAACTCCTGAGCTGAGATCAAGAGTTGGATGCTTAACCAACTTCGCCACCCAGGCGTCCCAGGTTGGTCCTCTCTTCCAAAGGAGGGCTCTGGTAGTATTTATGTGGACAGAGCAAATGATGATGGGAACTGGAGCTCATGGCCCCTTTCTGTGTCTGTCTCCTTCGCCAACTTAATTCAGGCAGAAGGCTGGACTTGGTGTCTGCAGGCGGGTCATAGGCTGTTTTTCTTTCATGCTCTGTAAACCGGCTCTTCCTGTTTGACGTTGAATTTATACCAACGGGATTCAGTAGTAGAATTTCTAAAGTTTCCATGTTGGTATACCTAGATCTTTGTTAAGATCTTTACTGGGTTGCATGCAATGGGAAATCCCATTGGCTTATTGGGATATTTTGGGTGTTTTTTTTTTTATTTGAATTCCGAGCTTCACCTTCTCCTCATGCCATTTTTGAACTGCCAAGGGGATATTTCTGTTTTACATCTTTGCTAACAAAGGAAAAAATAACCTTTTCAATTTTTAAGTGAGTAGTCCTTAAAAGCAAGAAGAAGGAAGAGGAGAAGGAAAAGAAACAAAAGAAATTGTTCTAGAAATTTTTCCATTCTGGGGCTCCTGGGTGGCTCAGTCGGTTGAGCGTCCGACTTCGGCTCAGGTCATGATCTCGCAGTTTGTGAGTTCGAACCCTGCGTCGGGCTCTGTGCTGTCAGCTCAGAGCCTGGAGCCTGCTTCAGATTCTGTGTCTCCTTCTCTCTCTGCCCCTTCCCCACTCATGCTCTGACCCTCTCTGTCTCTCAAAAATGAATAAACATTAAAAAATTTTTTTCCATTCTTCCTTGCCACCAAATTTATGAATCCATGAAGTCTTCCAGGGATTGGTCATTTAAAAAAATGCAGCAGTGTACTTTGGTGCTGTGTTTAGCTTTGTCCAAAACACTCAGATTTATCAGATGCGAGGTGTGCTAAATGTAGGGCAGACCCTGTGCTCGGCACTTTGGGTACAGAGCTATAAAAGACGGAGACCTGCCTTCAAGGAATTTATACTGTCATCATTTGGCCAGTCGTTTGTTTCAATTGTGAGTTGGCAAATTGCATAGCTTGACTCCGGAATTTTGAGGTAAGTTTTCCTGTTGTGAAAAGGCTTCAGTAGAAGCCTGGGGCATGGATTCCAACCTCTAGTTTTATACATTTCTAGTGCCATAGACTTCTCCCCACAAAATCTTCTCTAAACCCAAGCTAGAAGGACTTTGCTTTAAGGACTACAGAAACATGGTATTTTTCTGAGTAAAGTGAATAGACTTAAGTCAAGACTTCTTTTGGGGCACCTGGGTGGCTCAGTTGGTTAAGCATCTGACTCTTGATCTCAGCTCAGATCATGGCCTCCCAGTTCGTGGGTTCGAGCCCTGTATCAGGCTCCACGCGGATAGTGCAGAGCCTGCTTGGGATTCTGTCTGTCCTTCTTTCTGCCCCTTGCCTGCTTGTGTTTCTCTCTCTCTCTCTCTCTCTCTCTCTCTCTCTCTCTCTCTCTCTCTCTCTCTCCCCTCTCCCCTAAGTAAACATAAAAAAATGAAGACTTCTTTCAAAGAACCTAGTCTGAAATAGAACCAGATAAAATCTGGTTTTCTAGTTTCAGAATAATCTGGAATGCTTTTGGAGCGCTAATATAATCTTAAGTGCTTCCCAAAGGTGAATGAATTGTCACATAATAACATGATTGCCAAAGTAGAGTCATGCTGTACCCAGACTTCTGACCTACAGAAACAGTGAGACAATAAATGCATGCTGTTTTAAGCTTCAGAATTTGTGGTAACTTGTTAGATAGCAAGAGAGATGTAGTACACCCATGCTAGCAAGATTGTATAAGAAGCGGTCCAAAAATGTTGGAATATCAATAGCTAAGCTTTGAGTATTTTCAAAGAACCACCATAGAATATTTAAGCCCACAATTGTCCTTTTCTTGGAGTCCCTCTGGAATTGTTTTCTTTTTCTCTTGGTTTCTATAGTTGAAAAAAAAAAAAAAACCTCCTCTACAGAAGGACACATTAATTTGTTTATGGATTCATGCATCAAATATTTATTACATATCAACTATGTATGTGCCTGGTGCTCAGTTGGGCATTTGAAAGTAAAATCTGACTAATGCATGGTCATTGTGCATCAGGAGCTCAGATAGGAAAGTAGATCATTGCATACAGTTTGGATGCTCAAGTTTGAAGATTATAGCTGGTTACACAGGGCATTGGAAGCAGGTGGCATTTACCTTGGTGAATTTGCCATGGTCAGGAGCCTGGCTCTTAGCCCAGTGAACTCCTAAACTTGATTGTGATGGTGCATTGCAAAGGGATTGTCTCTCAGAGGTAGACGTGTATCGCCCAAGCTCATTATGACTGCTGTCTATTAATACAAATCCAATTAGAGCCCATTAAAATACAATGAGAGTTACATCTCTAAAACCGAATGGAAAGCTCAAATCAGAAAATCAGTGCCTTATTATCCCCCAGTAGGCAAGTACATGGAAAACAAAATTATAATAATCAGGGTGACAATCTATTAATTTGCAATGAGGAATTAAACTGTCAAGTTGACTGATCTGACCAGCACATTGGCTCTGTATAGATAACAAAAGGTGAAGCCAGATGATGGCATCATGATGGATTTAAGAAGTGTTGCTTTGCTAAAATGCTTGACAGACTCTCACCACAGTAGGGATGACCTTACACTTGCTCAGCCAAGATTTCCTCTACCCTTGAGAGCCCTTGGACAGGCCTGGCCAACTCTGTCTCATTGTGATACTTCCTGCTCTTTGCTGTGCTTTCACACCTGACTACCTGTTCCTAACACAGTACATAACAGTGTAATATAGACAGTTATGTTTCTAGGTAATCAGTTACAATTACCTCTCAGTTCTCCTTCTTTAAGGTTACTCCTTGATTGGAAATTGGGATATTCCTATGCTCTTTACTCTCATATTACAGACAGCCCTCTGGGTTTGTGTTCGCAGAGGGCTAATCAATACCATATGATAAGTTCTGTAATAAAATTGTGCGGAGGGTCCGATGGGAACTTGGGACAAAAAGAAACTAACATTTATTGAATCCTTCTAGGGACCAAGTACTGTGGCCAGCATGCTACACGTATGACTCCTGTAATTCATTGTAACCCTTTCGTGTAGGAACTGGAGATGAAGAAACTTGCCTGTAATTTACAAAGTGAGTAAGAGGCAGGACCAAGGTTAAAGACCAGGCCATCTGAGCCTAAAGCTCATGTTCTCCACTGCTCTGCTGCCTTCCTTTGGTCCCTTAGTCCTCACACTCACTCTGAAGGATGGAGAGGTATGTCAGTCTGGGCTCAGTTGCAGAAATTGAAAACCCCTTTGTTGTTTTAAAAAGAGTGACGGTTTAGGGGCACCTGGGTGGCGCAGTCGGTTAAGCGTCCGACTTCAGCCAGGTCACGATCTCGCAGTCTGTGAGTTCGAGCCCCACGTCAGGCTCTGGGCTGATGGCTCGGAGCCTGGAGCCTGTTTCCGATTCTGTGTCTCCCTCTCTCTCTGCCCCTCCCCCGTTCATGCTCTATCTCTCTCTGTCCCAAAAATAAATAAAAAACGTTGAAAAAAATTAAAAAAATAAAATAAAATAAAAAAATAAAAAGAGTGATGGTTTTAACGTAGGAACTGGATGCTTGCAAAATCACTAGGAGGGCTGGGTCTCCAGGAGTGACTCCAGCACCACACGCTAAGCCTGGCCCGCCCAGATTGCTGCCGCTTCTACCGCAGGCAGGAAGGTGAAGAATCAGGAAGCTGCCCCTGGGACTGTTGTTCCTGGAACAAGCCGCCGGTGCCCTGCCTCTCAGCACTATGATCTTCGTCACTAAGCACCACAGGTTAATCAGTAAAATCCTCTCTGTGATTGCAGGAGAAAAAGCACAAGTAGCAGAAGCAGCGCGTGTACCTTATTTCCCCTCCTCAATCTAGTTTGAGAGTCTCTGGTTGGCTAAACCTACGTGACGCCCTATCCCACGGCTGCGAGGGAGGCCGGGAAATGGCACTGGCAGATTTTCCAGCCCTCTGCAGTTCAGGGAGGCGCCCCAGAAGGAAGGTGGGACAAATGCTGAGCGCCAGAACCTGTGTCGCCCAGGAGGAGTCCCGTGCTCAGAGGTTGATGTGCCTGAGGTCATGGAGTGAGGGACAGGTGGGCCCGGCTCTCAAAGCACTGGTCACACCCCGACCTCTATGTTCCCAGTGCTCTCCATCACCTGATGCTGCCTAGCCAGGAAAGGGGTGTTTCTAGAGACAGCCTCATGGAGAACTGATCTTGAACGAGGGGTGGACTGTGGTCCGGAGAAGGCAGTGAGTGGGGTAGGGCCTGCGGGGACAGGTGGATCCTTTGTCTTACTCTGGCACAGAGGTAGTGACCCCTTTCTCAGAATCTCTGAGGAATCGATGGGCTTACGTCAACGAAGGCCAAGTAGTGAGCTTTCTCCCCTCCGCAATGTAGTTTAAATTGTTGATGTTGTGGGAAAGGTTGGGGGGAGGGTGCTATAGTTATTCCCGTGTTTAGTTTGTTTGAAGTGTGTGTCTCTTGCATGCATGTTCAAATACATGACTTAATAATTTGCATACCTTTGCTGCTAGAAGGACAGCTTGGTTCTCTCGAAGAAGCTTGGTGGTTGATAGAGGTGGGGGATTCTGGCAGATGGTGATTGTTAGAATCCGAAGAGGCTCGTGGGGAGCATCTCCCACCCCTGCAGTGACAGAAGTCAGGGGAGATTGATTCACTGTCCCCATCTACTCCACAGCCAGAGGCCAGTCCCCAGCTTGGTTTTCTACTGGTGCATACCTTTGGCAGGACAGTCGTTCTAAAGGAATGTCTTTGTTGAAATACGTGACTGAGTAGCCATGTACTTTGGTGGGAAAAATGAGAACACACTAAAACAGAAAGGTCCTGAAGAATCTTTGAAACTTGGAGGTTCAGGGATTACTGTTCATAGTAATGTAATTTAATTCATTCCTTAAAAGTTAGAGGTGAACACGACAGGAGGTGAACACGATAGGAAGATGGCAGTTTAAAAATAAGGATTGGTTTTGTGCCTGCCTGATAAGCACCCAATTGCACAGGAAATGGACAAACTATTTGGGGATGTTAACAGTTGAGGGTCATTAATTTTTTCCCCACATTCTTAGCTCTGCTCATCAGCACTTAGAAATCTCCAGAATTAGAGGCATCTCTGTTCTTAAAAGCTTTATCGATTGTCAACCCAGATAAAATTCAGGGTTTCAAAAACGCTGGGACTTCGGCGGGGTGCGCCAGTTGAGGTGAAAGATGTGGTTAGAGGAGAAATGATTCAGCTGTGTGTTCCTGTCCTCTCTATCTGCTGAGTCAGGGGAGCTGATGGGCTGAGGACATCAAAAGGGGCCTTTTGTGTCCCTGTACAAGGCTCTTCTCCCTCTGGCCAGAGTGTGCAAAGGAAAGGAAAGGATGTGGTAAAAAGTGAGTCTAGAACTAAAATCCATCCCTGGCACCTGAGGGATCAGAGGACTCCTTCTTTGGAAGCTGTCACTTAGGGACCCTGGCATTTCCATTTGTCATGTGTCTGATAGGTGTCCTTATTTTGGTTGCCAATACATATAGAGAATTTTGAGCATAGTGTAGCAGTTAGGAGCTTAGACTCTGGTGCCAGATTGCCTTGGGACAAAATCTGGCTTGGCCACATACTATCTGTATGACCTTGAGGAAGTCACTTCTCTGTTCCTCAGTTTCCTCATCTGTGAAATGGGCATGATAATGGTACCTGTTTCCTAGGGCTGTCGTGAGGATTAAGTGAATAGATTATACACACACAGACACACACACACACACACACACACACACACACACACTTTATAAAAGTTAGCTATCATTGTTGATGTAGATTCTTCATTTCTCCCCCCCCCCACAACCATATGGGGTAGATCTTTATTAAGACTATTAAACATATGTAGAAACTGAGGCTCTGTGAGTTTAAGGAGTTTGCTCAAAGTGACAACTTACAAGGGGCTGAGCCAGGGTCCAAATGCCCAGGACCGCATTATTGCACAGCCTGTGGTAAGAGGCATCTTCATTCACCATGATGATGGTGTTTAACTCTTGAAGAGACAAGATGTTCTTTTTTTCAGCCATAAGGAATCCTTGTCTTTGCTCACTAGAAGGCAGCTGTAACCTCCCTCAGTTGTGGAGTCAGTCTGATCTGTCCTTCATTTTATGAACCCCGTCTTTGTCCTGTGTTTTATTCCCGCTAATACTTCTGAAGCCATGCATCTCATCTAGATCTTTTCTACCCGCCAAGAAAAATTGCCTGCCGTCGTAGTCCCACCCTGGATCAAGTCCTCTTTCTTTGTGCACTGAGCATCTCTAGGTTTTGTTCTTTCTTATTCCTTCCCTGGCAAGCAGCTAGCACTGATGTCACCTAACCAAATACCTGACAGGCACGCATCAAATGAACATTTTTAAGGTCAGATTCTGCCTTTTGACAGCTTTTCGACTGCATAGAAAGTGGTTACTGCATTGCATGTTCTAATTTTGGCAAAGGAATGATTTCTTTGCAGAGAAGCAGCTGGTGCACAGAGAGGAACGGGACCAGTCCTGTCTTTGGAGAAGATTAGGTGGCCTCATCGTGCATGTGCTCAGAAATGTCTAATTCAGTCACAACCTTCCCTCGTGGCCTAGTAAAGTGCACCCTCGGGTCAGCAAGGAGCAGTCTCCGCCACCTTCCCACTGCCGATTTCAGGCCGTGCGTATAGAAAGGAGAGAACTGTGATTTCATCTGCAATGCTGGGGCAGGAGGCAGAACATGTCAGGTACGCTGGGCACTTCGCTCACCTGTGTGAGTCTAATGCTCGACGGGAGACTTAGGGGCATGACAGCAGGGCTCTGGAACTCTCAGCTGCCAGGGTCTGGGCCCCTTTCCCTGCTTAGAAATTCTCTGACTCCTCCCCGCTCTCCCCAACATTGGTTTGCATTTTCTTCGGATGCAGGGAGTAGATCAGTGATTCTCAAAACTGGCTGCACTTTAGAATCACCTAGGGAGGTGTTTTGGCTTTTTTTTTATGTTTGTTTTTGAGAGACAGACACAGTGCGAGTGGGGAGGGTGGGGAGGGGGTGGGTAGAGAAAAGGAGACACAGAATCTGAAGCAGGCTCCAGGCTCTGAGCTGTCAGCACAGAGCCCAACGCGGGGTTCGAACTCACAAACCATAAGTTCATGACCTGAGCGAAGTCAGACACTTAACCGACTGAGACACCCAGGTGCCCCACCTGGGGAGTTTTAATAAGCTCCTCCAGGTCCTAGGCCGTCAGAGATCCTGATTCAGTGGTCCTTGAGTGGGCCTGAGCAGCAGTATTTTTGGAAAGCTTCTTGTGCTTCTACTTTGCAGCTGAATGGAAGCTGCCAGTTGACGAGCCATGGCACTTGGGCCTGCCCTTCCCATCTTTGCCTCTTCTTCTATCAAATGAAGATAATAGTACTGATCCCATCGGGCTGTTGTCCGGATTAAAAAGTTAAAATAATAAAGAGCCTAGAAAATTGCCTGGCATGTAAGCTCTCGGCCAATGTTAGCCATAAGAATGACTATAATTATCATACTTAGAGCTTATGCAAAGTCCTAGGAATTCAAAGGTGAGTAAAGTAAGTCCTTGCCCCCAACTCATAATCCTCTGGGTAAGACAAACACATCACTGCCACACTCAGCACAAAGTGGCAAGCCCCACAGTGAAGGCAGGCGCAACGTGCCTCATGGCTGCAGACTGGGAAACAAGCTAAATCTCTCTAGAGAGGGAAGTGGCTTACCAGAAGCAGGCCTAGCACCTGCAGCAGGTTCTAGAAGGACAAGTTTGCCAGACACAAGCAGAGTAGGTTGAGGACGCTCCAGGTAAAGGGACAGTCTTTGAAAAGTCATCTTACCATGAAAGAGCATCAGATAGCAGACAACTGGCTGTAGTGTGACACCATCTGTTGTTGGGGGAAAGTGATGGTTGAGAGGCCGGAGACAAAGACCAATCAATGCCAAACCTTTAAGGACCCGTGTGCCCCCGTGTGCCTGTCCGGAGGCAGTTCGATTTTACCCTACAGGCATGAAAAGCCCCATGGATTTTTAAGAAATGGAGAAACATCCTCAAAATCACTATTTTTTAAATGTTTATTTAGAGACAGAGAATGTGTGCAAGGGGGGTGGGGCAGAGAGAGAATCCCACGCAGGCCCCTCGTTGTCAGCACGGAGCCCAACACAGGGCTTGAACTCACAAGCCATGAGATCATGACCTGAGCCAAAATCAAGAGTCAGATGCCTAACTGACTGAGCCACTCAGGCACTCCTCGAAATCACATTTTAGAAAGCTATCTGGGGCACCTGGGTGGCTCAGTCGGTTAAGCTTCCAACTTCTGCTCGGGTCATGACCTCATGGTTCGTGGGTTCGAGCCCCGCATCAGGCTCTGTGCTGACAGCTCGGAGCCTGGAGCCTGCTTCTGATTCTGTGTCTCCCTCTCTCTCTCTCTCTGAAACTCCCCTGCTCATTCTCTCTCCTCTCTCTCTCTCTCTCTCCCTCTCAAAAATAAATAATAAACATTAAAAAAAATAGAAAGCTATCTCATAGCAATGAAAAGAAGAAACGGCTGATGGGGAGAGGGCTCCATTAAGACCCTCTTGCTGAAGTTGAGGTGAGAGACGCTGACAGCTTGAACTAAGGAGAGGCAGAGGGCGGGACTTGAGAGGTGACTCTGAGGTGGCCTCACCTGGACACCTGGTGGTGTCACCGTGACAGGTGATGGAGGCGTGAGGAGGTAGTGGCATGGGAAGGACAGGGAGGCTGCCAGCCCGGGGCTGTTGCAGTGTTGACGTGCGGGTTTGGAGGAGAAGAGAATGAATTAAGCATTTGGCACGTTGAGTGCGAGAGCTTTCTGGGATATCCAGGTGGAGGACGTTTAGGTAGAGGTGTTCATTAGGCAGCTGCGAAGAAAGAGAGAGATTGTTGCACCCCTAGGCCCTTCCAGTGTTCCCAGTAAATCTCTCTGTACTCTGGATCTCTGTGAAAACCTCATCCTCCAACCAGCTTCACAAGCCAGAAGTCAGAATCCTCTTTAAAGACTTGCCGTCCTTGAACCACAACACGAACGCCAGTCTACACCGGCAGCATCCAATCAACTCTCCTTGTCCAGGACGCACTGGTAACTGCGATTCCTTTTGTCTTGGCTTGAGTTTCAGAGTGTCTAGCCGCCGCATGCATTGCTCCCCAGTTTGGTAGATTTCACTAGGCTCGATCACATAGGGTTATTCCAGACAGAAGAATTTGGTTCATGGTCCCCGTAGCAGAATGCACCGCGGGGCGACAATGACTTTACACCATTATATTAAAATGTTACTAATCCCAAGTTCTGGCATGTAAACTACTTACTGCTGCATGATCCTGAACCCCACAAAGCCTCTCCTAATTAGGATTGCTAGATAAAATATAGGACAACTGATGATGTTTGAATTTTAGGTAAATAAGGAGGCAATTCTTAGTGTAAATATGTCCCGAATATTGCACAGGATAAACTTATACTAAAAGTGATTGTTTATCTGCACTACAAATTTAACTGGGCAGCTTGGATTTTTATTTGCTAAATCTGCCCACCCCTAAACCCAGTCTGCCTCTGACGTTTCTTATAGAACTCTTCTAGTAGACTCTTCCTAGAACTCTTCTAATAAGAAATAAACGGTCCCTTTTTGCCCTTAGCACAAGGAGACCAGCTGAACTCGATTCTTGAGTGAACACGGCTCTAGTTCTCTCTTACCTCACATGCAGTAAATTTAGCTTTATTTTTTTTGGTGGTTTTTTTTTTAAATCCCTGGGGGGTGGGTCTTTGTTTTTTTTTTTCATTAAAATTTTTTTTAATGTTCATTTTTGAGACAGAGAGACAGAGCATGAGTGGAGGAGGGGCAGAGAGAGAGAATCTGAGGCTGTCAGCACAGAGCCCGACATGGGGCTGGAACTTGTAAACTGCGAGATCCTTACCTGAGCCTACGTCGGATGCTCAACTGAGCCACCCAGGCACTCCTGGGGGTCTTTGTTTTATTGTTTGAACACACACCCAATAGGTACCCAATCAAATATAAAAATGCAATCAAAAAAGATCCTGGTTGGTTTAATAAAATTCAGACAGGGAGATCAGCCAAAAGAAATGAAATATATGCTATTTCCCCTCTCTCCTTTAAACAGAATTAGCAAATACCTGCATTTCGCTGAGGATTCTGGGGATTGGTATTGGGTACCCTTTTGTTATTTATTTTTACTTCTCTCATCTAAGTAACCCGAGCTGAGGGCAAGAAGAGAGGTGACTTGGGTCAGCATCTGGAATGCACACATTGGTCTTGCTGATTCGTGAGACTCTTAATGGCATCTGGAAATAACTCTGGAAGCTGGTTGTGCCGATCAGATGTGTTCTATCCTGCGCCACAAGGTCCCGAGAGAGAGGGAGAGATTGCACAATCTGGTGCAGCAACCTGTTCAAGATAGGAGGAGGTTCTCGTTTCTAATTTAACACAAAGCCACTTCCTCTCACACTCTCTGCATTTGAAATGAAGGGTTGCTTATCATTCTCCCCTGAGGTTGGACTGTATCCTGCGATTCTTTCCTCCTTCTGCACCTAGAGATGCTTTACTCCTTCTGTAAGGCCAGTGCTCTCAGGAAGCCAAGAAGATGTTTGAGTTGTGTTGTTTAAAAACCCACAACAGAAAAGAAACAACAGAAACAATTGGGTGTCGGCTACCTAGATAAAGGAGCTGACCAATATTGCTGAAAACTGGTCAGGGCAGGCTATAAAGATTGTAATTTGGACGCCAATGAGCCACACCTGGTATCCATCCTGCCAAATCCTTCACTCTTCAGCTGCAACCACACGTTTAATGAAACCTGCTTAACAAGGTGCCTCAATAAACCTTTTCTACCACTTCTCCCGATACACTGGTAGAAGTCCAGTCTTAACGATTCCTGTGTCACCCTTGGTGTCATGTTAGAGGGAAGAGAATAATGTTTTGTTATTTTTGTCGAGCATAAAGAAACCAGTGTCTCATGGTAAAGGGGGAAATCTGTCTGCTTGTTTATGAGTACTGGTGGGAGCCGGGGAACTGAAACCTCAGATCTGCTCTCCTGCACAACATGTTTATATCTGTTTCAGCTGCGCTGGCTGTGAGCCACTGTCAAATGCTAATGGCTTTGGGTATTTGTGTTTAGTAAATAATTCAATAAATGCCCTGGGAAGCTCATATGCCGTCCACTATTGCGTATCTCTTTTGTGAACGTGCACCTTTTGCAAAACCAGAAAGTGGAGAGATCTGTGTGGGCCGAGAGGTCGAGATGCAGCCGAGTGTCAGCCCTGAACCCAGGTTCACGAGCAAGACCACTTACATTTAGCATCCTGCTGTGGCCGCATTCCTGAGCTCTGTGATATCCGGCAATTTAGCAGCCCCCGTGTGCCTCTGTTTCCTCACCTGTAAAACGCACAAAGTTGTGTGGATGAAATGGCTTACTATAGAGCAGCTATAGTCGGTTCTTGTGCATTGTGTGTGTGTGTGTGGTGCATGCATGCGTGTGTGTCTGTGCCTTTGTAAGTGTGTTCAGGCAGTCTGTAACGCTCTCTTCACCTGATCTGCCCTTGGGTCATGTGAAGCAGGTAGAAATACATGAGTTTATGGAAGACATTTGCGGTAAAAGTTAATTTCCAGATAAGGCAAGAAGAATTTGCCTTGGCTAATCTCAGGGAAGAGAGCTTGATATGTCAGATAGTATAAACTTTTTGTAATTAACTTCTGTCAGATACCTGTTATAGGCTGGACACCGTGCTAATAAGCACTTTACGGACTCACTTAGTCCTCTTGTAGGTAGGGTTATTATCCCTGTTTGACAGATGAGGAAATTGAGACTTACAGAGTTTAAGTATATGTGTATCAAGTTACATAACATGGGGCAAAAAAAAAGCAAGTTGCATATGTATATTATGAACCCAGTTATAGAAGTGTTTTGGAGATCTACACGTGTATAATAAGAGTGAGAAAGCAAAGGTATAAAAAGTGCATGGGAATGAGAAGTAGCAGGTCAGGGGGTGAGAAAAGGGAGAGGAGGACTAGGATAGGACAAGAATACACAGGATCTTCGACTTTATCTGTGAAACTTTCTTTCTTTCCAGTAAGTGTCAATATGGCAATATGTTAAAATCTGAATAAGTTAGGCAGTGGATTCACAGGTGATTATTATATTCTCTGTACCTTTTTGAATGTTTACAGTATTTCATAATTTTATTCTTTTAACGTTTATTTATTTTTGAGAGAGACAGCGAGCAGGGGAGGGGCAGAGAGAGGGAGGGAGACAGAGGATCCGAAGCCGGCTCTACTAACAACAGAGGGCCCGACATGGGGCTCAAACCCACGAGCTGCGAGATCATGACCTGAGCTGAAGTTGGATGCGCAACCGACTGAGCCACCCAGGTGCCCCAGGATTTCATAATTTTAGAAAGAGATTACACCATAGTGATCCGGAGAGTGCCAGTATGGCACTGGCACACAACGGACACTCAACAGGCGGGATACAGGATGGCTCTTGTTGGGTTGGCTTTCTCCCCCTACTCGTACTGCTCTGAAATGACGCTGTCGATTTCACCGTTGGAATTACATTCTGTAGTGAAGATGCGGCAGTTGGGGGCTCTTAATGTGAACCCCCAGAAGGCACTCGGAACACCTTGGCAGATGTTCTTGGAGCGGTCACATAGACCAACACTATAAATAAGTGTGACTAGTGCACTGAATAAATGTTCCTTGTCAGAAATAGCTCTTAGCCTGGCCTCCCCGTGGATCCTCTTTAGGCTTTCTGGCCTTCATTTTTTTTGATGTGTGAGTTAAAGAAATAAGGCAGGGAGTACTAATTTTAGAGTAATAGCAGAATCAGGGGAAAAATAATTCTCTGGGTCAGTCGAGAATTAAAAGCTTCTCAGTGCATGCCCGTGGGTATATTTTATAATTTTTGAGTGATTGCAGAAGCAGTATCAATTTTATTGACCCTAGACTGTTATGATAATGGAGGTTTTTTATTATTGAATTCTATTACAGTTAGTCACCGTGAGCCTACACACACTGTCTGTGGTTGGAATTGCCTCAGGCACCCCTCTAATGGCATAGAGATCTTGAATATTTTCATATCAGGATGAGCAATTTCCCCTGCCTGTCATGACTGCTGGAAAAATCAGCACTGCTGATTTCATCTCATTTAGATTCTGCATCTACTTTCGGAGTTACTTATAACTTTGATGAACAAAAAATAAATAAAATACTTGAATTTTTTTCATTGATGAGCTCGCTAGAACTTTGCCATCGGCTCTGAACACAAGGATGCTGCTTGTCTCCTGACAGTACTGTGCAGTTGAAAAGAGGATTACACTTGCCCGTGTGTGCCCTCCTGCATTTAAAAAAGAAAGAAAAAAGAGACAAGGAAAATACACACTGAAAGGAGCCGCAAAGATGGAAGCAGAGGTGGGAGTGATCTAAAACCAGGAGCCAAAAGACATGGGTAGCCTTTAGAAGCCAGAAAAGGTAAGGAAAGGAGTTCTCCCCGAGAGCCTCCAGAAGGAATGTGGTTCTGCCAACCCATTTTAGATATCTGACCTCCAGAACTTGCCTGTGTAGCCAGGTGTCAGTGGGTGACTTGACTGCACATGTGGTTTGAGGGAGTTAATTCAGAACGTTCCCAAACATGCTTATTTCCTTGCTAAGAGGCAATGCGGTTCAAGTGGAAATTGAGGGCACCAGCCCATCCCTTTCCAAGGTCAGAGGCCCCTGGCAGGAGAACTAGTCTCAGGGAAGTTTCTGGAAGCTCGAGCCAGTCTCTGGGAGGACAACAAAAGAAACCCTAGTCTAACCCAGCTGTACCAGCAGTACCAGCAAGAGGAAGGAGGAGACAGAATCAAGGACACAAGTGGGAGAGTTGGTTTGGGGAAGGAATAGGAACATCTATCCCCCGATGTGGTAGGGAAGTAAAGAGATAAGATGGGAGTGAAGAAATGGCATTTGTTTTCCAGTTTTATTGAGAAATAATCGACATACATTACTGTATGAGTTTAAGTATATAGCATGATGGTTTGATTTACACGTGCTGTGAAATGATTAAAGTAACACCCATCATTTCATATAACTACAATAGAAAGAAAAGAAAATGGTTCTCGTGATGAGAACTCTTAGGATCTACTCTCAACAAGAAAGTGGTATTTTGAATTGAAGACGATGGTTTTGACCTGCTCAGTAACATAGATAGGATCCTCTCCTGAATCTGAGGGAAGGGAGCTTATCCTTGGGAAAAGAGAGGTTTGGGTGCAGAATGTGCTAGAGAGTTGACATGAGGTAGGAAAACGTCACAGCGCAGCTCTGCAAGCCCATTTGAAATGAAATAGACTGGATCTTCCCCTCCAGAAACACTGTGCAGCACGGTGGTGAAGGTAGTAACCCAGGACAGGGATCCAGAACGGAAAGGGGCAAAGTCACTGTTTTATTTTATTTTATGTTATTTTAAGTTTATTTATTTATTTATTTATTTATTGAGAGAGAGAGAGAGAGAGAGAATGCGTGCCAGTGGGGGAGGGGCAGAGAGAGAGAGGGAGACAGAGAATCCCAAACAGGCTCTGCACTGACAGCACAGACACAGGGCTGAACTCACGAAACCATAAGATCATGACCTGAGCTGAAAGCAAGCATCGGACACTTAACTGACAGAGCCACCCAGGTGCCCTGCCATTGTTCATTTTAAATGACTTAATTATCAAATAAGCACAACTCTACACTTTAGACTTGAGTTAATAAAGTTAAGAAGTATCCTCCTCACCTGCAACCCCACCAAAACAAGATATCGGTCCATTCATGCAGGTGTCTGATGTGCTCTGTGAGGTTTCTACAGCACCAAGAACTGCATCTAAATCTCCACGCTTTTTAAAAAATTTTTATTTATTTTTCTTGAGAGAGAGAGAGAGAGACAGACAGAACATGAGCAAGGGAGGGGCAGAGAGAGAGGGAGACACAGTGTCAGAAGCAGGCTCCAGGCTCCGAGCTGTCAGCCCAGAGCCCGACACGGGCCTTGAATCCATGAACCATGAGATCGTGACCTGAGCCGAAGTCGGACGCTTAACGGACTGAGCCACCCAGGCGCCCCTAAATCTCCATGCTTTTTGAATCAGGAAAGGCAGTAGCATGCCTCAGGATAAACAGAGCCTTAGAATCTTAGCATAATTGTACTGCTAGCTATTTTAAAAGGGGGCAGAACTTAAATAATTTACCTAGCAAGTAATTTAGAACATTTTCGTATTACACAAACAAGAACAGATTGTGGAATGCAAAACGTCTCTATCTTTGTTGGATATGACACAGATTTCCAAGAAACTCGGCTTCACAGCAACCACTTTGGGCGACATGCCTCTGCCCAGCCCCCACCCCCACCCACCCTGTCCTCAGCTCTGGGACAACAGCAAAGTCTGAGAAACGAAATGTCACTGAGGGGAAACACTTCATTCTCCCAAGTTAGACTTCTAGTACAGTAAATGATCATTGTTTACAAAAATGTAGAAAATCAGTGTCACCTGTGTTTCAAATACCGTTTCCCTAAAAAGCAGCTCATTAAAATTCTGTATAATTTATGAGGTGAATTACAAATCAGTGTGTGATCAGCTAGCTTCTCAAGAACAGAAATGAAAAACTGATTGACCCCATGACGTAATCTCAGACATAATTATCCAACTCAGCTCTAACAGCTTTCTTAGGCCAATACTGATTTTGTCTTTTTAATCTTCACATGCTGCTGTTTTGTAAGAGATGTCAAGCATTGAAATTCTCTCCTTTTTGAAATAACGGGTTTTTTTTCAGACTTAGGAAAAAACTCAGAGACATTAAAATTTTTTTAAGTCTTTCATTGAAACCCAAAAGAGTTCTCCGGTTTTCCTTAGAAATTCCCAAGTCCCATTGGGATTTCCATCTGTTGATAAAGGGTCCGGTAGTTTCCCTCCAAATGCTACAATATGGTTCCATGAAGCTATGCTTTCTCACTACTAGGAGTACATTTGTAGCCCAAAGAGACCAACTGACCTACTGTCCTAAGAGGCCACATTCCTGAGGACAGGTGTGTGTGTCCAAAGGGGTGAGAGTTTCAGCTCTTTTGATCCCTTTCACGGCTCAGTTCTTAGTTTGCCTTATTTTTGAAAGGAGACATGTTCTAATGCTGGTCAGAGTAGTTTTAGGAAAGGAGGACCAGGCTACCCATCACAGAGCAGGATCTAGTCCCTCTTTAGCCACTTGTCATACACTTGAACTTAGGTGAGTTTCCAACCTCCCTGTACATAAAAAAATTTTTAGAGTGGATATCGGGGAGGGGCACCGAGAGGAATAATACCAGCTCTATTCCATAAGACAAATACAAGAATTCAGTGCAGACATGCCAATGAAAATTCTTTGGGGATGGATCTTGTTTATATACAAATATTGCATGAATACAGAATACCAAAGATGGCTGTGTTCAGGATACATCTCAGAAGTTTGTTCACCGGAGATTGCTTTCCACACAAATACTGATTACATACAACTATGCTTCAGTCTAATAAAAATAGAAAACTGAAAAGTTCCTAACTTAGGGGGAATATCCATCTGTTGATTTAAGAAGGTGCTAAAATTTCTATACCATTGAGGGCTTTATTTCCTGCATTCATCTTCTGAAAAGATGGGCAATTAAGAACAGGCTGCTAATAGGAAGGAAATAGATGAGCTGTCAGGTTTTTTTGTCTTTTATTTTTAGTCTAGTCCAGGTGAATTCATTAGTGGGCCTGGATTGTTTTCCTTAAGATAATACCTGTCCATCTTCCCACAGCACATTTTGACTAAATTGTCAATGAGTTGTTCTCTGGTTTTGGCAATACGTATTCATGTAACATGCAACTTTTCTCTCATCCGCTTTTAAATAAGCACCTACCTTGTAGCTCTCCTATGTTTATGACATGAATGCTTTGATGGCAGGTGCTTCTGAGATGGAATTTGGCGCTTTTTTTTTTTTTTGCCTCAGTATTGCCGTATCAATTTCATTCATAATGGGAGCCTCTAGGAGAAATAATGTAAACATGTGAGAAATGTGTGACTGATAGCTCGGATCCACTTTGTCAAAAATTGTTCCATTAGACACTGGGCTAACCACAGTATTGTTAAGGCAAACTTACTTAATTTTCAATAGTCCTTTTTTAAAAAACAAAAGTTGATTGAGATAGCTGAGTATTCAAATAGCTGAAATTGTTGTTGTTCTGTTTACTTGGAGTGAGAGTGGGAAGAAGAGGCGTTTGAGATGTTACACAACGTGTGCTCAATAACAAAATAATCAATACTTTTAAGTCAAGCACAGAGTATCACTCTTGAAGGTTGTATCTATCAATCAGGATCTGGTGAGGAGGCAGGAATGTTACTTGTTACTTGAACACGACGGGCTTAACGTAAAGAACAGTCACCTAGGTATAAAGTTAATTACCCATGTAAGAGAACTGTAAGGGACCAGGGAGGTAGAATTGCAGGAAGCAGCTTCCACTCCAAGGACTGGAGAAACTGGGAAGAAGCTAGACTTTCTAAAACCTAGAAACTTGGGAGGAGGAGGCTGCTCACTGATGCCCCTGTACTTGAGCAGAGGGCGATGAACCTGTTTCTGCAAGCAACAGCATGCTGGGTTTAGCTGTTGGGAAGGGAAAGGACTACCACCCCTGGGGTGAAACTCCACAGGAGCAGGAAACAGACAGGAAGTGCACAGGAAGTAAAAAGGAAGGAGAAAATCCCTTCTTCCTTCCTCCTCCTACACACTTCCGGTCTTGGAGTGCCCCTTTCCGCAGAACCACAGGGTCAGCTGGCAAATCAGAAACCTCATTTGCAGCGTGGCATCCCCAGTCTCAGAAAGCCAGAATATAGAAGGGTGGGTTTGGATGTAAGAGGCGATAACTTTTTTTTTTATGTTTATTTATTTTGAGAGACAGCGCGCAAGCACATGTGCACATGGGCAGGACAGAGAGCAAGGAAGAAAGAGAATCCCAAGCAAGCTCTGCGTTGTCAGCACAGAGCTCAAAGTGGGGCTTGATCTCACCAACTGTGAGATCATGACTTGAACTGATATTAAGATTCAGACACTTAACGGAGACACCCAGGCGCCCCCTAAGAGACAGTAACTTGATCACTGGCACAGAAGTTCTCAGACAAGAAGGCTAGCTGATGGCAACAGCAGAAATTAAACCTGTGAGCTCTTAGGAAGAGTCAGGCCTTGAGATGCCAGGAGAGGCATACAAAATGTAGCATCATCTTAATGATGGTCCTCAAATGACAGTCGGCTTTAACAGTGTCTATTAACCTTCAGATAAAGCCAGTAAAACTGTGATTCAGTCATAAAGGGCAGTGAACCATCATGAGGCTATTGTCGGTCTCTATAAATAGGTTGTTTTTATATAATGGAAAATTTCAAATGTACCTGATGTACAAAGAATAATATAATGAACCCCCATGTACCCATCATCCAATTATAACAGTCATAAGCATTCGGCTACTCGTGTTTTATTTATCCCCACATACTCCTGTATTCCTCCAGCTTCCCATTGAGCTATATAGCTTCATTCCTAAACAATTCTGTATGTTTAACTACAGCTTCGTGAATTTCCACACATCAAACATGCTCATGTAAACTCCACCTAGATCCCTTTTACAGTTCTTCTGCAGGTCCTCTCCCCACTGTTTCCCAAGTGAGTGACCACTATCACCTGTTTCAAATTTGTGTACATGGCGTTGGAGAGTATGTGTATTTTGAGTTTGGCTTCTTTTGTTCAATGTTGTTGGTGAGATTTAAACATGTTGGATGTAGCCATAGTTCATTTATGTTCTTTGTGCTATAGTATTTCATTGTGGGACTATACCACAATGGGTTCATTCATTCCGCCAGTGGTATGTAATTGTTTCTAGATCTTGGCTATTACAAAAAAGTTGCTGTGAACATTCTGGTGCATGCTTTTCAGTACACGCTTGTATGCATGTCCTTTGGATATGTATCAAGATAGCAATTGTTGGGTCTTAGAATATGCACATGCCCAGCTTTAGTAAATACTAACAGTTTTTCAAAGTGGTTATATTAGTTTACTTCCCACTACTTCCTCTTGCTCCATATCCTTGTCAGCACTTGGCATTGTCTGTATTTTTCACTTTAAACATTCTGATAGGTGTTTCATGGTATCTCGTTTTAATTTTAAGTTGTGTTTCCTTGACGAGCACATTTTATAATGCTTGACTGTTTGGATGTATTTGATAAAGGGTCTGTTCAAGTATTTTGCATGCTTTTGTTGCGTTGTTTGCCTTTTTTTGTTGTTGATTTGTAGGAGTTCTTTCTATATTCTAGATAGGAGTCCTTTGTTGGACATAAACCTTGCACACATCTTCTCCCACTGTAGCTTGCCTTTTCATTCTCCTAATGCTGTCTTTGATAATAAAAGTTCTTAATTTTGTTGTAGTCCAGTTTATCTGACTTTTTCTTTATAGTTAGTGATTCTTGTGTCTTGTTGAGGATGCTTTTACCTATCCCAGTGTGATGGAGATATTCTCTTATGTTATATTCTAGAAGCTTTTTTTTTAACCTTTCATATTGAGGTCTATAATCCACCTACAATTGAAATTTATGATGTAAGATATAGAACAGGGTTCTTTTTTCCCCCTCATATGGATGTACAATTGATCTAGCATCATTTCTTGAAAAGATTATTATTTCCTTACTACACTAAAGTTTTACCTGTCATAAATCAAGTGTGAGTCTATTTATAGTTTCTCTATTTGTATATCCTTGTGCAGATATCATGTAATTTTGATTGTAATAAGGATTGAGACATCTAATAGTATACACTCTTGAGTTCTTCAGAACTTTTTGGCTCTTCTTGCCTTTTTTTATTTCCATGTAAATTTTAAATTAGCTTATCAATTTCTAAACTACTTGATAGAATTTTGACTAGAATTGCATTCAGTCTATAATGTAACTTGAATAGAAATGTCTTCTTTGCAATATAGGATCTTCTACCCGTAAATATTTTGTAACTTTACATTGATTTGGAGTTTTTAAATTTCTCTAAATAATGTAGTTTTCTTTGTAGAGGTCTTCATTCTAGGATTCATTCCTAGATGTGTCATTTTTGTGGATTTACGCTATTTGAAATGGATAATTTTTATATTTTTATTTTGTGTTTTGCTTGTATATGGAAATGTAATTGGTCTGCTGAATTCAATGATCCAAATAGTTTATTTGAAAATAATTTAATATTTTTCCTATATACAATCATGTTGTCTGCAAATAATGCAAACAGACACTATTTTTTCCTTTCTAATCTTTATATCTATTTTTTTTTTTTTTTGCTTTATTGCACTGGTTAAGACCAATACCACTTGTACACCAGCATGTCACAAATACACACTGAACATAAGAATTTATTTTTTAAATGCATGGATTCCTCTTTCACATGGGATCTCTTACCCTAAATATCCACTTGAACCCTAACACCATCCAGCCCCCTGAAAAATGGTTCTCCACATCTCTTGCAGTGTCTCTGAAACAAAAGGTATTGATGTCCAGATTCCATGACAATTTGTGACTTGTCTTGTGTTGGTAGTGGGGACAAACACTGCTTTGCAGTGAAGAGAGGTTGGGGTGGCAGAAGCAGTTATGTAAAAGGCACATTAATTAGCCTGAAACATCTGTCCTCCCAGCTAGCATGAATGCATAGATTCCTTGAATAATGAGGTATTGTTTCCCACTAGTTTTGGCTTCTGTTTTCTGTTTGTGCTCTTATTCGTGGTTCTGGGGACTGACAGGTTATGCATAAATGAACCTTTTTGCAGTAGTTGCACATCCCAGTTGAGGAACATTTTCCAGGAGAAAGCAATTTATATTACTCTGCAATCTGTATTTAACTCTACATCTAATGTATGTGATGCTTCCTACTGACTCTTTTCATTAGCATATAGGAGAACATTGAATGCTAGAATTGAAAATGTTTTACATTTATAACAATATTTGATGAAATTTATTACATCTTCAAAAATTAAATATAAAACAGCAGGTTTCTTTAAATTTTATTTAAAATTTTGAGATTCACTAATTTATTTGTATTCTGCCTTTAGTTTTAATATATAGTTTCAAGTATTTTAAAAGAAAAGTGGCATTTTTGAAAACAAATCTTTTGATATTTTATATTTTCTTTATATATTTATTTATATTTTCTTTATTTTATGTTTTCTATATTATATTTTCTTTAGTTTTTAATAAAAATATATTAAAATGTATCCACTTTGAATGCAATCACATTTTATTTTTAATCCTTTACATCATTACTTTCAATATTACCGGTTACATGAAAATACTCACTATAACAACATGAGAAATTTGCTAACATGAAGGTATAAAAAATAATTTTATGAATAAATACATATTAGTTGATGGATTATTCATGTATTCCTTGTATGACTTATGCAAACATGGCTGGCCCATCGACAGAACACCCGGATATGTACCATATAATAATTAAATTTAACCATCTTTGATACTTTGCCAATTTTAAGTCATATAAAAATATTAACTTAATACTTTTTAATTTTGTCCTTGTAAAAATATTCTTGTCGAGGTCATAAGATAGAACATATGGACAGTTTCTCTACTTGATTTGTAATTTTTACCTATTTGGATATGGCAAATGTGGCCTCCATTTGTCTTCTTACCTTTGTCCTTGCAAATGAGCTTGGGTGACTCTGGCTAGGACCTTGGGTACAATGCAGTGTAGAGGAAAAGATAGCCAGCATCCTTGTTTATCACATTCTTCAAATGTTCAGTTAGTTCAATACCGATTTTTTTTTTTTTTTTTTTTTGGTCTGCTGTATCAATTTCGGGGAGAAATACATTAAAATTTCTCACTATGTCTGTAGATTTGTCTACTTCTCTATTAAATTTGCTTTGAATATTTTGAAGCTAGGTTATCAAACACATAAATTGAGCATTGTTATGTCATTATGCTGAGATAACCCTTTCATTCTTGTGAAATGGCCCTCTTGATTTCCAGTAATTCTTCCGGCTTTAAGGCCTATTTTGTCTAATTTTAATATAGCCATATTACCCTTCTTTTGGTTAACTTTTGCCTGGAATTTTTTGTTCTTTACTTCCTATCTTCCCATACACTTACATTCAAAGTGTGTCTCTTGTAAGCCGCATGCAATGCAATTTTATTTGCGGTCATTTATTTTACAATCTTTGTCTCCTAATTAGAGTAGTCAGTTCATATTTGATGTAACTATGGATATATTTGGGCTTAAAGCCATCATCTTACTTATTTTCTTTATGTCTTACCAATATTCTGTGTTCTCTTTTTCTCTTGTTATTTCGCTACTTTTTGGAGTAAGTATTATTATTACATTTTGTTACCTCCCCTGTTTTTTATTATTTTATTATAACTGTAAATGCATCATGCATGCTTTACTTACTGAAGTCCGATATCAACGAGTACTTTTACCACTTTTTGGACAACGTGTATTAAGAATCTTAGAATCTATTAATTCTGTTTAATCCCCTCCCACTCTTTGTGTTACTGTTGTCATGTATTTTTTATTTCTTTTTTTTTAATTTTTTTTTCAACGTTTGTTTATTTTTTTGGGACAGAGAGAGACAGAGCATGAACGGGGGAGGGGCAGAGAGAGAGGGAGACACAGAATCAGAAACAGGCTCCAGGCTCTGAGCTGTCAGCCCAGAGCCTGACGCGGGGCTCGAACTCCCGGACCGCAAGATCGTGACCTGGCTGAAGTCGGACGCTTAACCGACTGCGCCACTCAGGCGCCCCATGTATTTTTTATTTCTAAAGATATCTTTGCATGGCTCAAACCGTCCTGTCCAGTCTTTGCTCAGATGTTACTTCCTCAGAGAGCCTTGCCTGCATCATTCTAATTAAAATAATATCATCTCATGGCTTTCTTCTCCATTCACTTATTTTCTTTTGTTTTTCTTCATGGACATATCACAGGAAATGAAGCATTTATTTGTTTGTTTTCTGTCTTTCTCATTAGAAGGGAAACTTCATAAAGGCAGGGGCTCTCTATCTTCTTCACCAGGACTTGGTCCAATAAATGTATGTTGACTCACCACTGTAGGTCAAAGGTGCCCAGTGGAGACCACAGCCACTAAGTCTCAACAATGAGGAAAGCAGAAACCCATATGGCATCGGAGTACTGCTACAAACCACAATCAGAAACTTTATATCAGGAAAATTTGGGTGGGATACTAAGATCACTCCATAAATAACACAGTGAGCAGATTTCCTCTATTCATGTTTTTCATTCATGCAACATTTCCTGAACACCTGTTCAAGTCTAGATGCCAAGCTAGGTGCTGAGTACCGTGCTAGACTCCATGCTGTGTGTGGTAAGCAGTATTCTCTACAAAATTCCTTCATAGATTATCCTGGGAAACAAGACCTGGCTAAAGAGAATGTTGTAACACAAAGGAATAGAGATTGTTCTGCTGATGAGACATTCTTGGGCAGAAGGAAATCAAGAACTTTGATCCTGATACCCTTAAGTCAGCTGTGTTGAGACAGGATGCAAAAGGGGAGTCACACATAAAGGTACTGAGAACTGATCCAAGAAAATTCAAAATCCAGAGTCCCTGGATTTATAGTGCCCTGCTTTCCTCATTGCTGAGACTCAAGAACCAAAAACCATTAGGTATGGAAACTGGAACCAGGGTACTACCCAGAGAGCAGCTTAGATGCCCGGTGTTAGCTTTAGCCATATTAGCCTTTAAAAAAATTTTTTTTTAATGTTTATTTTCAAGAGAGAGAGAGAGAGAGAGAGAGAGAGCACAGGCAGAGGGGCAGAGAGAGAGGGAGACATAGAATCTGAAGCAGGCTCCAGGCTCTGAGCCATCACCCCAGAGCCTGATGTGGGGCTGGAGCCATATTAGCCTTTTTTTAAATTTTTATTCGTTTATCCACTGGTCACATCTTAAGACTTCTAGTATGTTCTATCCTTATGTGATTTTATAGTCACCGTTTTCTTTCCTTGTAACAATTAGGCCTGACCTGGTGTAAGGGATACTTGTCTCTGGCTTTTGCCCAATTCTGAAACTAAAAAAAAAAAACAGTCACAGGTTAATTCCTAGGTTATGCTTGCAGAATGGCAAATGGAAAAAAACATCAGCACAGTTTTAAATAGTTGGGAGTATATTGTTTTCACATTTCAGCTCCCGGCCTTTTCTCTGCCCTGGGAGCCTTTTCTCCAGATGGGAAAGCAGCAGGGCCTACAATCAAAAGTGACCCTAGCAGCCAGTCCCTCTGTTTCACTGTCAGCCCTGGGTTCTGCATCTGGAACGCAGTTGGCATTTGCCGGCAGAGTACCTGCAGAGGAAGAACCAGCTATGGAGAAGAGGTAGGTCTCAGGTGGGGCGTTAGGATCACATCCTGGCACATACTCAGCATTGCCCAAGCCTCTTTACACACTGCCAGCCCTGAAGGAGTCATGGATGGATGTCTACATGCCATTAAACAGCCAGTATTTCTAGTATTTATGCCAGTTCTGGTATTGTGTGCCCTGTTGGTCCAAGCCACTAATCAGGATTTTTTTTTTCCTGGAAGCCCTTTAAACTATGTGGAGATTAACCCACAACCTCTGCCACTTCAAGACCAGCCATTGACGTGAAGCCACCTGGAATGTTTGTTTGTACAGCAGACATAACTAGGTGCTCACCGGGGATCAGGCACTGGGCTCAACGTAACTGGACAGGTGTCTGCACCTGCCCTTTTTCCAATACATCCAAGTCTTCACCAAGACTTCACCACAAGTCTTCATCCAAGTCTTAATTATTTTATTCATATATATATACATACATATATATATATATGTACATATATATATATATATATATGTATGTATGTATGTATCCCTGAAAGCAACTCTTTAAGGTTTTATACTGGACATTCAAAAAAACCATGGCAATAGGTATTGTTTTAGAGCCCCTGCAACGTGCCAACATTATCTCAGCGCTTTCCCTTCATTTCCTCAAGTCCTTACAACCCTGCAAGGTCGATATTGCTACACCCATTTCACAGAGCAGGAAGATAATGTTCAAGTGGTTAAAGAAATGGACTCACAATGAGTAGGCTGCACAGCTAGGGTTCACACCGAGTTCAATTTGACAACACTGTGCATCTTAGAAACTGCCTGTGTTGGTGACAATTTACGTGACAGTTTAATCCCCCTAACTATTAAGAGGGATGTTTGAACTGCTCCTCTTTCGCTCCACAAGCCATTGTACCATCAAGACATCCATATCTCTGGTTTAGTTTAGGCTGCAACCTTTGTAAAGGGATTACACCACGGTCAGAACTTGTGCCTTCTTTGTAAGTCATCACTCGAGCAATGTCGAGGTGACGGTCTGTTTTCTTCTCTGTTATACTCCCCTTCTCTTCAAGGCAAGAGACATAAAATACTAAGATAATCGCTTCAGCTAAGGGATGAATTTTCAATCTTTTCGTTGCCCTCTTGAATATACACAGTCGTTAGCTATTGTGTCATCCACTCATATCAAAGCCAAAGGTGGTTTCATTTGAATGGCCTAATGACAATAATCAACATGTCTCTTTGATGATTTATTGGCATCACCATTATTATTTGCCACAATTCTATTAGCAATATAATTGTGTAGATTTTTTTATTAACATATCTTAAGTACACAGAAATGTAATTGCAATAAACGATTATCATGATAAATATCAAGTATCCAGGCGGTCCTTACTTTTCACATGTTGGGGGGTAGCTGCCACGCAAAATGAGGACACAGTTCCAATATGCATGAGGTGCCTCAAACAGGTTACTGTACAAAGTGAGAACTGCCTGTGGTCGCCATTTATTCAGCGTCAGCTGTGTACTTGGTACTGTATTTGATGTTTTACCTAGGCTCTGTGTATTAGTTTGAGCTGCCGTAGCAACAGACCACAGACTGGGTGTCTTAAACAACAGAGATTTATTTTCTCAAAGTTCTGGAGGCTGGAAGTCCCAAAGCAAGATTCTAGTCAATTTGCTTTCTGGTGAAGACTTCTTGCTGTGTCCTCACATGACAGAAAAAGAGGGAAAGCGAGCTGTCTGGGATGTCTTTTTGTAAAGGAATCCAATTCTATCAGATCAGGGTCCCACCCTTACGACCTCATTTAACCTGAATTATTTCCTTATAAGCCCTATCTTAAGACCAGACAGACACATTGGGGGTTGGGTCTTTAGCAAACGAATTGGAGGTAAGGGGACACAAACATTTTGTCCATAGCTCTATGTATGTAGTCCTCACAAGAAACACATTTTACAGATGGAGAGACTGAGGCTCAAAGAAAGTAAGTCATAACCATGGTAGAGAAAGGGCTCAAACCAATACTTAATTCTAAAACTCCACACTTTTGGGGCACCTGGATGGCTCAGCGTCTGACTCATGATTTAGGCTGAGGTCATGATCTTGAGGTTTGTGAGATTGAGCCCAGTGTCGGGCTCCCTGCTGACAGCATGGAGCCTGCTTGGGATTCTCTCTCTCTGCTTCTCCCTTTCTCTGTCTCTCTTTCTCAAATAAGTAAATAAACCTTAAAAAATTAAAAAATAATAAAATCCACACCTTTTCCACCCACTACACTGCTTCCTAAACTTTATTCTGTGGCTCAATATCAAGATAATATATAAATGACAAGAATAGCCAAACTTGATTTATCAATTGTGTTATGCACTAAGCTACTTTGTGCTGGCTCAGTTAAAAGATGTACCTCAAAACAAATCAGTATCACTTAGCTTTTGAACAAATAGATTATAAAGCAAAATGGAACGGAAAGTATGCAGTTTTAAGTATGGTCAAGGACTAGAAAGATGAGTATCTTTTTTTTTTTTTCCATTGTCAGAAACTTTTATTACCAAAGGTAAAAAATAACCTAAGAGCTATAGGATTGAAGTGTAGAAAGGAGGAGTATTGGTTTAAAATACTATTAAATATGAATTTAAATACAGTCATATATGCTTGGGAAAGGTATGTATTAACTATGTTAGATGTTTAGGACTTTATTGCAAAAATAATATATCCACACTTTAAGCAATTCAAGAAATAGAAAATATATAAAAACATATATATATGGCGTTTTGTAAACAAAAATGACTCCTAGTTGTCACGTTATGTGCTTGCTTTTTTCATTTAATATATAAGTTGGATATGTTCTCATGTTGCTACATACAGAGTAAGGTGGTACCATCATTCATTTCACCATTTCCTTATTGGTGGACACTTAGGTTGTTTCCCACAATCACAAAAACAGCACTGAGCATTTTTGCACTTCTCTCTTTAGACACATGGGCAGATAATTTATGTGATTTCTCTAGGATAAATGCAGTTACCGCATCAAAATCATGCATAATCAGGATGTTGACAGATATTGCCAAATTAAATTCAAGATAAATTTTCACATTTAACATTTCCAGTGGTGCTTTCTACATTGAGCATGACGAAATAATGCCACTGTTCTCACTGCACTGCATACCTGTCCTTTGGTGACATTTGATCCGAGGCTTAAAGGAACGGAGGGAGATAGCCATGCTGCTGTGGAATGTGCTAGTGAAAACAACCGTCCACTGAATTTACCTGTGGACTAGGGGGAGGTGAACTGACATTCATTCACGGAAATGGTAGTTCCTTTTCCTTTTCATTCTTCCAGTTCATTCCACAAACATCTATTGTGGAAGGCGAGGCGATGGGCACTACTAATGTTGTTCAGAGGTGAATAGGACAAATATGGCCCTCCACAGATTCGTGTGTGCTTCGGCCTTTTTTTTGGGGAGGCAGTTATTTTGATTTATGTTTTTATTTTACATGCAGCAAAATTCACTCCTTTTGGTGTACTGCATTGCTTTTTAATTCAAACCTCAACTCAAATAAAAACAACAAATTGTTGCTATCGAATATGCCCTTTGCTAGGATTTGAATGTTTGTGTTTCCCCCTAATTCATTTGTTGAAATCCTAATGCCCAAGGTGATGATGTTAAGAGGTGTGGCCTTTTGGGGGGTACCTAAACCATGAGGGTGGAACCCTCGTGAACGGGATTAGTGCTCTTATAAAAGAGACCCCACAGAGTCCCCTAGCCCCTTCCACCGGGTGAGGACACAAGGAGAAATCCATGACCTAGAAGGGGCCCCTCACCTGATGGTGCTGGCACCCTGATTTCAACTTCTAACCTCCAAAACTGTGAGAAATAAATTGTTGTTTATAAGCCCCCCAGCTGAAGCATTTTGTTACATCAGCCCAGATGGACCAAGACATCCTTTATCTTGTCAGTGAGTAAAATCAACTAGCCAAGTTCTTAGGGCCTCTGACTATACAAAAATTGAGTCTTCCAATATGCAGAGTTTCCTAAATCAGAAGACTGTTCAGTTAAACTTATTTTTATATAAAATGTTGGACAGCTGTTTCTGTTTTGTTTTGTCTGGCGTAAGCATTATGTAGCCTTTGAATTTTATGCCTGCCTTTTCTGAACCTTTCCCCTCTCCCACACTCCCCAGAGCTGAGAACTTTCTATAATCATTACACGTGACAATTTAAGGCTTTTTTTCATTATAACAAGGCAGAATGAATTAAAAGGTGTAGTCTTTTGAGCGAAAACTACATTACCAACCTGAAGCTCTGGAAAATGCTAATACTCTGTATATTAAAACGACAGCCAGCTTAGCCTTCTTAATGCCCATTTGCCTGAATTTATGAGATATCATTCTTTTCAGTTGGGTATTTTTAAAATTATCCAGCAGGGAGTGAGTCAGGTGGTGGGTTTTTTTTTTTTTTGTCACTAATTCATTAAAAATGCCAGTCATACCCAGCAACTCAAGTGAGACCATCTGCCTTTCAGAAAACTGTAAATACCCAAAGAGCAAATAGGACTATATTCTTTGGACCTGTGAACGGGGGCTGATGCACTTGGAAAAGGCACAGCTTCCAAACCCAACACACCTAACCCCATTCCAAGTCCTTACGTCCTTACCTGGCCAGCAGTTGAACCCTTGGGAACCTTGGCTAATGAGCTTGACCTTCTATGGCCGTTTAGCCCCTTAGGATTAACCTTTCTTTCTCTTTTATGAACTTCCAGAGGTGTGTGGTGAATAATGGAAGCAACCCCTTTACCCACTGAGAAAGAATTGAGAATAATCTTAGTTTATGATGTCTGGTCTCCGTAGTAAATGACTGTGTTTTCAAATAAATATAAAACTGACCTGATCATTGCTCAGAGAGAGATATAAGGTACATTCTTATAGGGTAGTTTTTGGGATAAAGTCCTCTTTTCAATACTTAGGATAAATGATTTTTTTTTAGGATAAATGAATTTTTTTTAAATGCTTCTTCTAGAAAAGGGTTTACAATGAGATTACTTGAGTACCTTAAAAATAGTTAGGAAAAAAATGAAAGGTGTAGTATCCATTCATCCAACAAATAGGTACAGGTGCCCACTACATGCTAGGCATTGTTCCACATGCTTAGGCACTGACAGGGAACAAAGTTGGCCCAAATCCCTGCCCTCTTGGACCTGACATTCTTGAAAGAGGGACAGACAACAGAAAATGAATAAGGAAATGATGTAGTGTGAGGGTGGACACAAGGTGCTGCGGAGAAAGAAAGAATTAGGGAAAAAGGTGGGGGAATTCTAATGTCACACTCTAATGCAGAAAAGAAATGCTGATTATGACGTCAGCACGTGATACAAGTTATTTAAGGCCACTTTTCATAATCTGGATTGTATCTGAAGCATTCTCTTTTGTTTCTTGAGGAGATAACAAAAGTGTCACTGTGTAAAGACCCCCCCCCTTCTTTGAGTCTATCCACATAAAAATGTCTAGTGTTTATGCCAGCTCAAGTTAGGAGGGGAGAGCATGAAATCTCAGCAGACTTACTTGGTAAGGAGAACCCAGGTAAACGTACAGCTGTTTTTAACTTTCCTTAAAAATAAGGTGACATAATCTTTGCTTCTTTAGTGGTGAAAACATGTCCAACCAAGCAGTAGATACAAAACAGTCTTTCTGATGTGAAGGGAAAAAAATCCAAGGGTACCCAGAGCATTTATTATAAGTTGAAAGTTAACTGAAAAGCTTTCCTTGGTTTAAAAGAAAAGAAAGGCTCTATAGATCAGGTTAAATTTGCCTTGGGGTAAAGAGGTCAATCCTACAGGATAGAAAATATTCTGCAGAGCAGTTGGTAAACCACAGACGAATTTAACTAAGTTAACCATATGTGAATAACGCTATCCAGTGATTTCAAGTGAGTCATCTGCGTGACAGCTACAGGATACTTAATGCCAATGGTTTTATTAGCCAACAGTAATTGGGTGATTGTTACGAAGAGAGCAAAATCACATTTCCCACTCTGTTCACTTTGAAGAAGGCGGCCGAGGTCTCGGAGTTCCACAGCCTTCTCTTCCATCTTCCTTCCCATTTCAGGGGGGGTGCCCTGCCTTCTGACTGCTGTTTGGAAGCAATAACCACACTGCAATTTGTTTGCTTCCATAGCAAAACAAAATAAGATGGATAAACAGAATCAATAGAAGTGAGAATAATATATTAATCACAGAGGCAGATGGTACTATGGTTTATGGAACTAGATTTTGCCCTCTCCTTTAACCTTTTTGGGTGGATAGAAGATGCTTTGGAACTTTATTTTCTTCCAGGCAATTAGAATATTGTTGTTGGCAGCAAAGGAGGCTGCCAGTTGAGAGGAAGTGTAATCCTACGCCATGTTCAGTGTGCAGTGCTTGTCTGCATCATGGGAGGTCTTGCCAAAAGGTGACTCCGGGAAGATTGGTTTTTGAAGTCCTATAAAGCTGGAGGCAGAAACCTTAATCAGGGCACATAGGCTTTGACTGTGCCTTCTTTCCTCAATGAGGATGTGGCCTCCCTAGAGATGACTTTGCTTCAAGAATCAAGAGATCACGGTATTCGTAAATAATCCTCGCTGAGCAGAAGCCCATATAGACATGGAGCATAACTTTTTCCCCCAATACCATGTAAGTCTAAATATATGGGGCCAAGTCATAGCAAGCATTGGGCTTTTCTTTCAAATCTGACGTAACTCTGTCCCAGAGGGGGATGTGAGCAGCTGTTGGGTATCATGGGAATAAGGGAAAGCCTCTTAATGAAATGCTGCATCTAATGCTGAACTGTGGACCCATATCTGTTTAGTTATATGTCTTTTGGAACATGAAAGAAGAGTTCATATAAGCTGTTTTCCCGAACTCTAATCCCTCAAATACCACAGTAAGAGTGTTTCATGTTTTTGATGCTCTGATCTTTACTCATACACCATCTCATATTCTAGTGCATATTTCCTTTAAAATAAATAAAAATTAATGTGCCTATAATATAAAATGCTATAAAAATAATAAAACAGGGGCGCCTGGGCGGCTCAGTCGGTTGAGCGTCCGACTTCAGCTCAGGTCATGATCTCGCAGTCCCTGAGTTCGAACCCTGCGTCAGGCTCTGTGCTGACAGTTCAGAGCCTGGAGCCGGCTTCGGATTCTGGGTCTCCCTCTCTCTCTGCCCCTCCCCCGCTCATGCTCTGTCTCTGTCTGTCTGTCTGTCTCTCTCTCTCTCTCTGTCAAAAATAAACATTAAAAAATTTTTTTAATAATAATAAAACCAAATTCTGTGATACGTATAAATGAAGCCCTGGGAAGATAGCTTATTTTGTAGACTGTTTGCCTCCAAATCTGAGAGCTTTTATCAAAACATTCAACAGAGTTTGTACACGTTTCATCCTAAGCCAAAACAGAGTAAAAATAAAGTGTTGAGCCAAATTCTCTTACCTAAACTATTTGATTACGCTGAAGGAGGCATGCCTCGATTGCCATTAACTTCTTTAGCTACTAAAGAAACAACTGGCTGAGTTATATGTAATTATAACATGCAATATGAAATTAACCACTTACCAGGTATACAATGTGCAGGGTATACTCCAGGGTTTCTCAGCCTGGGCACTCTTGACACTCTTTGCTGTAAGGTACCGTGGTGGGCACAGAAGGTGGCTTAACAGCATGCCTGGCCTCTGCCCACTAATGCCAATAGCGCCCCAGCCACCTGCCAGTTGGGACAAATATGTCTCCAGACATTGCAAAAATGCTCCTGGAGTGCAAAATCACCCACTGGCATATACTATAGTGGGTAAAAATAGCTACAGTATAAGACAGATGTTTTTTAAATGGTGCAGACCATGCCTTCAAGACATGTGAAGGGGTGGGAGGTGGTTTCCAGTGGGGAAGATGGGGAGGCTAGAGGAAGAGGTGCAATTTGCCTGGCTCTTGAAGTTTGTATAGGATTTTGTATTAAACTGTTGCTTGCTTATTGGTTTACTTTTAATGGTATATTTCCCAACTGGTGTTTATATTTGAAATATGCCCTATTGATTTCAAAGCTGTTTAAATTTCTAAACATGCCAAAATTATTATTTGTGCATGGTTTAAAGTTGAGAGAATGTAAGTAATTTTTATTTCCTTTTTAAAACTAACACTGAATTATTTCTGAACTTAATAATGTGGCTTTTCTGGAATTAGAGCATCTGGGGGTGATTGGATTGTGTATTAACTTGCTGTTCTCCATTTATAAATGCCACCAAAAAAAAATGCCGCTTGGCATTATTT
Source organism: Acinonyx jubatus (assembly GCF_027475565.1). Classification (NCBI taxonomy): domain Eukaryota; kingdom Metazoa; phylum Chordata; class Mammalia; order Carnivora; family Felidae; genus Acinonyx; species Acinonyx jubatus. The sequence goes on from NC_069391.1 coordinate 49,339,604, forward strand.
TACTGAAAGGGAAATAATATAACCAACCTTGTATCAATAATGTTCCCTTTTGGCAGGACCTCCTCAGAACTCCCCTCCCAAGAAAAAGCAAAATGCATGTCAAGTCATTTAGACATTTTACCCTGTATCCAGTGCATCTTGTCCAGATCAAAAATGTGCACGGTTGACTGTAGCTTTAACTTTGAAGACATCGCCTTTATCAAAGGAAACAACTTGCTAAAGTTATGTCATGTTTGTAAAGCAAATGTTAACGCCTTCTGCTGTATTGAGATGCCATTCTTTTCCTGTTAACATCCCTCATTAAGTCTGATTGAGCAATAATCAGCCATGCACTTAGCCAAATGTGTGAGATTAATCATGAGCCTATGTTCACCAAACTTTGTAGCTCTGTATTATTCAGAAAAGAAGTCTTCTAGGATGACGTGATCTTAAATTCTACTTCAGACAAATTAACATTCTTTTCTAGGTATAATAACTGTGTCACTATCAATATCACCGCATAACAAATTAAATTATAGGATTATGGCAGAAGTTGTGTTTGGCTAGAAATGCTACTATGGATGTACCACAAAGCATATTATGCCATGAGTTAGATATCTTCATAAATTAAAGACCTCTGAGTAGTTTAATGCATTCAACCAATGTAAATTTATGAATCGCAAATACTCAATATGGCAAAATGCTCATATTACAAGAGACATACCTTGTATAGGACCCAGTACCTAAGTTCTCAAAAAAGCGTTTGAAATAAACTCTTTATGCTAATAGTTCTCCTGAAATATGACGGATCGAAGACTTTCTCAATTGTGAATTTTGCTTCAATGGTTTTTCTCACTTTGACTCTGGCTCTGGACTTCTGTTATTAATTATTAACAGATATTCTCTTGAAATTATCTTGCAAGCACAATTCTGTGAATAGGACGGTAAATGATTGGTCTCTTATTCAGCTATACTGGAAGGCAAGGTGATAGCCCTGATATTTTTTAGGATCCCTTCTAGTGCTATAATCAATCCTAAAGTCATATGGCAAAAATTGCTTACTTCAGAGAGTCTATGTTAAAGTCACTGTAACAAGATGAAAGATTCTGTTTATGGCTTTAGATAGAGTTTGAGGGGAGAAAGTGTTAGAATGGTTGAAATGGAAACACCTGTATTCAATATCATTTTTAATGGGGGAGGAGTGCCAGATGTTCTGTGGGCTCATTCTTTTTTGCTGCATCTTATTTTTCTTTGTTGTTAGCAAAAATCTGAAATAAATGAAAGCTCCTTCACATCTATGCAGCAGAAATAGAAAAAGAGAACAAATGACATATGACTGCTAGATGAAGCAGCACCTAAAATAATTGCCATAAGCTACTTGGAGATTTATTGTGAATTAAATTGCAGGAATGTGCATGATGAAAGTGGCATCTGTCACTTTAAAACAATATAGTAATTTATTTTAAAATGGATCCATGCATGCTGCTTAGATTGACAGGTTTTTAAAGTTTGGATGATAATTTTATCACTACCACCCCCAAGCCCCAGTATTTTATGTGCCGTTTGCTTTGGGATTTTCCTTGAATTAAAAATTGAACAATCTTATTGCTGTGCAGAGAGGATTTCATTACTTTCAGAGGTGACCTTCCAGATTCTATTAGGACAAGAAAATAGCCTTTAACAATGTCACTCAAAACCTATCTTTCTCTACTGGCTTCACCTCATTCTAGCACCTTCACATACTCTAGAAACTCCTTCTTTGACATTTCTCCTTCCTTCTGTCCTTCCTACCTCGAGTCAGTAATAGATATGTGTTAAGGTTGTTTGGAAGTCTTCCTTATCACTTTTTGTATGACTCTGCACCTTGCATTTTTGTTGCCTCAGCCCTTCAGTTTGAAAGTTAGTACTTTGAATATAGGAATTGAATATCCTCTTCCTTTATAACTGCCGAGAGTGCTTAATTCAGATATTAATCTGATATTATTAGCTGGTTCTTTCTGATGAAATATCCCATTATTCCTTTAAAGACTGCCTTGATTTATCATGCATTTTTTTTCCTATCCATAAGAACCACAAACCAAGTATTAATCAGCTATTCTCAGCTTCCCTATTGAAGATGTACTAGTGATAAAGAAACTAGAACCTTTATTCATTTTACTACATAACAAGTAATTTTTTTATTTTGAAGTGATATCAACGTATGTATCCAACACAATATTCTCAGCTCAGTCCAATTAGCTTCTATAAGGAGTCATATTTTTTAATTGCTTCAGTACAATTTCTAATCTCATAAACTTTCCGAGGCAACATTCTTGAAGATGGTATCTGATTTATCTGCTCCAGGATTCCTTAATCCAGTTTTTTTCCACCTAAATAAATCTGTTTGCACCCACCTCCTACTCTGTATGAAACTACTTAAATACAGTTCTCTATAATTTCCACTTAAAATTAAGCAAGACCATGAAAATAGCATATATAAAAATATAATAGCAGTTCATAGGTAGTTTCTAGAATTCTTTCTCCTCTCAGAAGGGATTGCATAACTAATGGAATATGAGAGATTTGGAAAAGCAACATGGAAAATAACTTTATATTAGAAAACGGAGAGTAAAAGTTATGTAAAGGGAGGTTGAAGAAATGAGATCTATTTATCTGAAAAAGGGTGATAAAACTCACTAATTTGGTGACTGTTCATTTACATAAAAAAAATGATCACTGTTTTCTCCATGCATGGACAGATAGAGGTTTTTTTTTTTTTTAAAGGAAATGGCTTTGGATGGCAAAGATTAAGGTTAGATAGGATGAAAATATTCCCCAAATGAAGGCTGTTATGTGTTAGAATGATTTATTTATAAGGACTGTGGAATTGTTTCATTAGGAGGTCATAAGAATGAGGGAGACACAAAAGTGTCTGAAATGATGGGGACTAAATGATACTTTAAAGAGCCTCCTATTTTAATGGTTTTTAAGATTCCTTTCCATTTATTATTTAATTTCTTTATTAACTTACCTGATTCCATCAGATTTATCATCATCTCATGATTAAAGGTTTTTAAACCTTCATTACAAAAGAAGAGAGAACACTTCAGTGTTCAGTTATTTTATTGGAATACATATTTTTGTCCCTTTTTCTTCCTTTATTTTTCTTCTTTTATTGTTGTCACTCCAATCAAGGCAAATAACTAGCTCCAAAATAACAAAATAATCCAGATTTTCACATGAACTCTTCTAGCCAGTATTAACATAGGGTCAACATTTAAGAATATTTATAATGGAAAAGGATGACTGTAGCTGAAATCCAGCAGAGATCATCTTTCTCTGGGTCTTTATGAACATGCAGAATTGATGTTTTGATTTAAAAACGAACCAAGTAAGTTGTATTTTAAAAGTGAGGTTTTCAGAGTGGAAATTTCTAGATTAGATGCCATTTTCCGTTTTCAACGTGTGTGTGTGTGTGTGTGTGTGTGTGTGTGTTGTGAAAATTTTTCAATTCACATCATTTTGTGACAAAAGTGATTTTTCTTAAATTCATACAAGGAAATAGTTACCAATGAGTTAAACTTGTAAGAAAAAGGGTCAGAAATTGACATTTCTGTACCACAGAGCTACATACTCCAGAGCAGAATTACTGGGACCTTGTGTAAATTGTCACTTGTATCAAGCACTATACTTTGGAAACTTAGAGATAATGTTAACATCAAGGGTATATGTAGAAGCTTTCAGAGGAATCACACAAGCACACATGCATGCACACATGCACCAACTACTGTATATACATAATTTTTTTCAGAACTACAGAAAGGAAATTAAGGACCTGAATTTCCATTTAAGTGTTTGCTATTGAGTTAAGACTACATCAGATCCTCTTGGCCACACTGAGGTGGTTTGGTGGGTTTTTTTTTTTTGGTTTATTTTGTTTGGTGTATTAACATAGAATATGTTCAGTGTAAAGTATTCCCATATCACAGATTTTTGAGGAGAGGCCCCAGCTTTATGGAGAATTCTTAAGCACCATGGACAGCTGCAACTTTCTTCTTGCAGGTCGGTAGTTTAATAACACACAGGGACCAGTGAAGAACCAATTCAGGGCTTGTAATCCACATGTTTACTGTGAAATTTCACCTTGCGTTTTCAAACAAGGTAACAAGTCTCAGGTGAGCACTTCCATTTGCAAAGGGGCCCTTCCCACTCAATTGTTGAACAGTTTGTGAACCATCTTCTGTAAGTCCTTTTGTAGTTTCTGGTAAATTATTGTAGATTCTTAGAGTCAAATTGATGTCCCAGAAGTTAAACTTAGTTTCCTTCAGTTTTGTTTGGCACACACAGGGATACAAAATAGCACGGCAAGGATTGCTTGTATTGGTTGGTCACAATACTAATAGCATAGCATCTACCCATCTATCTCCACCCTGTTTCCTTCATTTATGTTAGCTTCCTGTCCCCTGTAGGAATATTATTGTGTGAAACATATCATAGAGCTCCAATAGAATTTTAAGGGACTCCAGAGTTGTCTCAAATAAAGACTAAGACCCTTAAGGATTGTGTGGCTTGCTTAAAGTCACATAACATTGTATGTGTATATGTACGTATTGCTAAACATTATTTCTAGACGTGATCGACTCTATGATGTACATTAATGGAAACTCAGAGAATAGTCCAGAAGGGTAGATAATAGCATGAGATAAAACATTCTGAGTCATTGAGATAGTTACATGAACTTTGTTTAGGTTTGAAATCCATTTTACTTGGTCAGTGAAATTGCTTACTTCTTGTAAATACTTAAGATTTTACCTTAGTTGAAAATGAAACCTCAGGGTAATTGGGTGGTTTTGTCGATTAAATGTCTGACTCTTGATTTTGGCTCAGGTCATGGCCTCGTGGCCATGGGATCAAGCCCCACGTCGGGCTCCATACTGGGCATGGAGCCTGCTTGGGATTTTCTCTCTCCCTCCCCCACTTGCACTCACATGTACTCTCTCAGAAAAAAGTTCAACCCAGGCTGATTCCTGTCATTTTCTTCTCTGCTTTTCACTTTCTGGACCCTCTTTCTTCTGTCATTAGTGGGGGGTTTTAAATGCAAATGCTTGATTCTTCTCATTTCTCAGCATCAGTTCTCACCCTGTACACCAAAGGTGTAGGGATCAAGATGGTGAAGGCATCTTGAGAGCACTGAGCATCATCTGAGAGCATTGTTAAGAACTCAGATAAAACAACAGAAAAAAGTGATTTAGAATAGTCTAGGTCAGATATGAAACAGGACAGTAGTGCTTAAAGAGATTAGAACTGGGTAACAAATCATCTACCAGGCTTTAAGATGTTAGCCATGCTTCCTCTCCCACTAATTTGGTGACGAGTGTTGTGATAGGTCCCTTGCGGAATAGTGAGACTCTCCTGACCCTGAGCACGATGCTGGTAACCAAGGAAAAGAATGTCTTGTGACTGTGAGCACCACAATAAGAAACTATGCCTCAGAAAATGTCAAACAATAAAGTCTTAGCAGTACATGCCCAGAAGAAAGAGTCATCAGGAACCCTGGCATTTGGGATATTATATGAAGTGGAGGTGGAAGGGAGCTGGTGAGACTCACTTTGCAGAGGACTTGCTGCTTTCTGCCAATATTCTGTTTGACAGCTTATTGCAGATGGGTTCTTCTTTCTCATACAAGTGAAATGTGTCAAGGGAAATGTGTCCCACTTTTCTCAGACCAGCTCTGAAATTTCAAAAGGCAAGACTCCAGTATAAATTCAGAGAGAGTCTTGAGGGAAATAGGTTGACATCACACTTTAAAGTTCCAAAAGTTGAAGAGGAGTGAAAATGGGTCATCTTTTAATGAGATAATACACATTCCCACAGGGGGAACTGTTGATTCAAGTATTTGAACGGGCATAAGATTCGTCTCCAGTTTGAGGCATTCGATGTCCATGATACGGTGACCATAAGCCTAGCTATCAGTAAGGGCCAGAAGTGCCAGTCTAAGTAGCCCAGTGATGCTATCACAGTGTTAAGTCACCCAGTTGCTATTGTCGTCTTCATATATCCCAGTCTTACACATGCATGCATTGTCTTTCTGTAAAGTTCTGAATTTTCAGGTAGTTGAAACATTGAAAAACTAATGCTTACACCTTTTTATGGGAAAGCCCAATCCAGTAAAATCACTGCAAGAGACTTCAGATTATTTTAGCCCTAGAAAAAGAGGAGAAGCTGTAAAGAACAACTAAGAAAATAACTCAAAAACAGGTAAAAAATTCAGAATCTCAAGCTACAGATTGAGCCCTGATCAGGTGAAGTGGGTATTATGTAACTTTACTGTTTATCAGTTTAACTTTCCAATTTAGATGGATTTGTATAGCTTTTTCCAGAATCCCCCCCCCCAAATTAAATAGGCATATGTTGTTGCTGTAGTTGTTGTTGTTGCTGTTATAATGTTCATAATGACCTCTAGGCAAATATTTTGGCAGGATCTTTTTATTAAGTGCATACATACTCATTCTTGGAAACTTAGAAATCCAAATACAATTCATATGGCAATTCTTGGTTAATCAAAGAATTAAATTGACCTAACCATTTCATTATACCACCATTTCCAAATAAACTGGAGTGTGCTGGGCTATTTATGAAGCACCTTTCTCCCATGGAACTTTAGTGTAGGTCTCTTTCTGATCTAACATTAACATTTTTTTTTCTGAAAATGAGAACCAGTGAGTTAGCACAGTATGTTCAAGGTTGCAGAGAAATATATGGCAAAGCTTAGTGCCCTTTGGCCTGTTTCCAGGGTGCTATTCATTAGGTCTTACTTTCTAATTCTGCCTCTACGTTTTGTCAAATGATGTGAGTGTACCTGGTGTCTCCAGAAAAGCTCTCACTGTTTCTGGCAAAGTGAACTGCAGTAGTTCATCCATTATGCAGAACTCAGATGTCAGATTACAAACAACTTCAAGCATCCGGAATAGCACCAAACCAGGTTGGATGAGAGAGAAGGGAAGTGCTGGGGACAGATAAATTTGTGTTTTAAAGGATTCTTTGTCCAGGCTTTGAGCAGATAAAAGTGACAGTGGTAACCAAGAAGACTTAGAAACCTCTACATTATATAGTACCATGGACTGGCCAGACTGAAAACATGAACACATAAGCATAAAGACATGACTGAAGAAAAAAATAAAAGATAATGGAAGCAGAGAATAGATGACAAACAACAGAGTGGTGGGACAAGTAAGAGTCTGTTTGGATGAGAGGGATGATGGTGGATGTAAGATGTAAACATGGGAGCCTGTGACAAAGGATCAAGTAGAGGAGACCAGCAGAAGGCTTATCTGAAAATCCCTATAGATCTCAGCAGTGCCACAAGACATGATTGGTCCAAAAGCAGCCATCAGACATCAGCCCTCGGATAACACTGCTGTCTAGGGTGGAGAGGGTCGTATTTCACATGATGATAAACTGGATCATCCCAGGGATCTCACAGGGGTGTTACTGCATGTAAAGTTAATTGAAAGCTGTCAGGCATGTAGTTCAATGCTAGCTAATGACCATGAGGCAAGAGACCTTGTTCTATCACTGGGACTCACACCCTGCCTGGCAAATGGTAGGCCCACAATATGTATGCGGAACGAAACAATGAATGAACCATCATCATTGTCATCTGGTAGAGTCTTTGGCTGTAGAATAGTGGAAATGTGCATTTGGATTGGGAGTGATGTTGTAGATAGAATCCTGCAGTGTGGACCAGGAAAGGCAAAGGGAAATAGGAGTAGCAAATGGAACCCAAAGACACTTGAAAGGAGCAAGACTGGGAAACCAAGCCTGACATGTTATTCATTTTTCACTGTTGTGTAACTTGGTTTCAAAGAGATGCTCTTCATAAGTCTTCTGATTTTCTGTTGTACATTCTGTTGATGTGTTGTACAAGCCACTATGTTTGGCCGAATGGGGGTACCTCTTCAATTTGAATATTTCTCAGTGAAAAGAGAGACTGCCTTTCTCTTCTCTCCTCACAATGACTTACAATTCAAAACAATGTGAAAAGACACATTTTAAAGAACAAATTAGAAAAACAACAGATTCTTAGTTGACTAAGGCATCGGGTATTTTCTGCTAGGTACTTTGGTTTTAACTTTCATAAATAACTAGCGTATAATGCAGCTATGTAAGAATTGTCAGTTATTTACTCCGTTCATGTAATTCATTTGTAAATAGTCCCCCACCCTCAAGAGTAACATATAATAGTGCGCCCTGGCCACATTTTCCAGATTTGCTCTGGCTTGTGCCTGGTTTTAAACACAATGAGGACAGGTTGACCAAGACTGCAGGGACTAGTCTTATAGACTCATAGAAAATAAAACCTTTACCTTGTAGGAAAAAAATCTTTAGTACAGAGCTTTCAGAGGAGTCATGGTGTTGATTCCAAAAGACAAGCTAATGCATAGATGGATGAAGACTACTTCCCAAGAGGTTTCATCATTTTTTAGTACCTTCAGGGAAAGATTATTTCAAGTTTGAGTCTTACTTGAGGATACTTCAGCTGCTCTCCAGCTAGGCAATTATGGCTCTAACCTTGAAGAGGCAGGATTACTATCTTAGATCATTTCTCTGCCTGCCCATGTTTCCACTGGGGTATTATTTAGAAAGAAAACACAAGAAGCATCTGATATGTTCTACAAATACTACACAAAACATCCAAACCTATTGTCCATTAAATGCATTTTGTAGGCATCTAGAATTCTTTTCAAAGTCAACATTGGGGAATGCTTCAAGAAAAATATAGTCCAGTATTAAATCTCTGGACATGTTTATTTTCTGATGATACTAATGGAGTTAGAAAGAGAAAATGAGGCACTTGATGAGTTGGTTTACCCCACTTTTCACATACATTCTTGGGCTAAGAATGAGGAATTCTCCTCCTCCATACCAAAGGAAATAGCTGAGTGGAGTGAGTTGCAAAGAGGGATGATTGAAGAGATCACGAAGAAGATTTGGAAGGTTAATGAGAAGCTAATAGGATTCTAGGAAAAGAGCAAAGAAGTGTTTGTTTGTTTGCTTGCTTGCTTGCTTGCTTGCTTGCTTGTTTGTTTCAATCAAGGGAACCCCAGAAAGGAAAGGCTACTTTCAGTCTTGGATTCAGCAATTTTGAAAAAGACAGGCTTTTGACATTGCCATCATGGTTCTGCCCATGCCACACTTTACTTGTGAGAGAGGTACTAGGGGTTACTCTTGGGGTTCTAACCCTGCAACCCTGACCTGCACTTACCCTTGCTTTTGCTTATGCTTATGCACAGTTTCATGAAAGAACTCCTGTTCATAAGAATGACCATAGGCCAGGATGCCTGGGTGGCTCAGTTGGTTGAGCGTCCAACTTCTGCTGAGGTCATGATCTCATGGTTCACGAGTTCAGGCCCCGCGTCAAGCTCTGTGCTGACAGCTCAGAGCCTGGAGCCTTTGTTAGATTCTGTGTCTCCCTTTCTCTCTGCCTCTCCCCCACTCATGATCTGTCTCTCTCATATTTCTCAAAAATACAATAAGCATAAAAATATTTTAAAAATAAAAAGAATGACCATAGATCATTAACACACACACACACACACACACACACACACACACACACACACACAGTTACAGATGTTATAAAAGAGAGGGAAATATTGTGTGTTTCGGAAAGATTTTAATTAGTGAAAACTTGGAAAATATGAAAGAATTACTTAATTTTTTAAAGTTCTATTTAATGTATTCAGAAGTTATTCCCTAGAGATTTTCAGGAGATAGAGTGGTACAGAACTTCATTTAATAACTGGCTAGAATCAAGTTCTATGAGAATATTCTGGTCATTCATAAAGCTCTACTAGCTGTCAGGAGATAAGTTTACCTCCTTCTCCAAAATGTATAATTATTTTGGCACTTGTAATTTCTCTTGAATACTTCCAGTTTTTTCCAGGAGAAAGCATTGTAGAAATCTGTCTTATAATATGCCTGAAGGAATTCAAAAAGAACACAACAACTTTCAAAAAATATACATACAATCTTACAATTAAGTAAGGACTTCAGTACATGAATAAATTTACTAGGGCTAGAAACTAGGTAATACCCACTCAATTGATAGGCCTAACATTAATTACAGTGATGCTCATAAAAATGTCTTAGAAATACATTTTCCATTTATAAGGGTGAAAGACAAATGCAGGTCTTTGATCAGATACTTTTGTAATTATGAGAATGCTTTTTGCTCAATGGCAAGCAGATATTGATATTTATAATGGGTGAGAACATAGTTTCTTGATATGATATGACTAATCTTAGGTCTCCAAAGTCCATATTATTCATAAATGTGACTGACAAATACATTTAAAATGTTTTATTTCTGCATTTAAAGCATCATTTTAGAGAAGGTAGGTAAGAGTGTGCCCATTATTAGAAACTTTCCTAAAACCTTGCGATTGTTATATGTAACAATCGATACAAATTTCAATAGCTAAAGAGAGTTGAAGCCTTCTTGTTGGTGGCAGGTCTCCATTCCCGTAAAATACAAACTTTCTGTTTCTCTTCCAGCTATTTAAAGGGAACCTGCCTCCTTCCTTCATTCAACAGATTTTTATAAAACATCTACCACTGTCTAGGTACTGGGTGTTAGAACTACAGCAGTATACAAAACATTGAAGGAAGACAATAAAAAACTATCTGATATAACATTAGCTAGTGATAAACACTATGAAAAAAGTCAAAAACAGAAAGGGGACAGAGAGAGATGGGGTTTCTCTTCCAACCTGGGTTTTAAAAAAGGTTCCCCAGAGGTAACATTTGAGTACAGGTCTCAATTAAGTGAGAGAGTGAATCATGCAAATATCTAGGACAGTGATTCCTAACTGGGGGCGATTTGTCCTCTCAAGGGACATTTGGCGTCTGCAGATGTTTTTGGTTGTCACAACCTGGTCTGGGGGAAGACCTAGAGGGTTGTTTGGCTGGAACCCAATAACGAAGCATATTTACCAGGAAAATAATTTGAAAGAGAGCTCACAGCCAGGTCACGTGGAGTAATAGTTAAGACCTCTGATTCTGTGTTCGCCGTCACTGCTTCCCACTCTACTAAACTCCTATTCTACAACTCTCCTAGGAGAACTAGCCAACTTTGCTAGCAGATGCCCTAGGAAGCTAACTCCGGGTTTTTGTGAAAAAAAAAAAAAAAAAAAAAAAACGAAAACGTTTTACCTACTTTTTTACCTAAAGAGTGGGTTCTCCCCAGCTATGTTGCCTAGTGAGGGGATCTTCAAGTTGGCTCTCCAAAGATCTGGAAGATCAGTCTGCTGACATTCTAGAATGGAGCTCTACAATATGGTAGTTACTAGTCACGTGTGGCTATTTGAATTTAAATTAATAGAAATGAAATATAATTAGAAATTCAGTTCTTCAGAGGTACTAGCCACATTATAGGCACTCAACAGCCTCATGTGGTTATGACTACCATATTGCACAGCTCAGATATGGAGCATTTCATCATTGTTATATTGGGCAATACTGTTATCAAATAATCAAATATTAATCTTGTAAGGAACCTTTTAACTGAGCAGGGTTTTGTGTGTGTGTGTGTGTGTGTGAGAGAGAGAGATAAGGAAACTAAAACCAAGAAAGTTTAACCGATATGCCTATATTAGCTGTCTCAGTTCATTTTTGCCCCATAAAAAAACCACCCCAAAACTTAGCATCTTAAAACAGAAATCATTTATTTAGTTTACAGTTCTGTGGGTCAACAATTTGGTCTAGACTTGGCATGGCAGTTCTAATTTTGGCTGGGTTCACTCATGACTGCTGGGTCAGCTATTAAGTTAGCTGGGAGTGGTTGGTCTAGGATAGCCTCAGCCATGATGCTTACTATTCTCTACATGTCTGTCATTTCTAGCAGACAACTTTGATCTGGTTCACATAGTGGTGGTGGCAGGGATCATAAGAACAAGGCAACAGCCCAGGTTTGCAACTCTCACATCATTACTTCTGCTTCATTATAGCAGCTAGAGCAAATCACAACCCAAGTCCACAGTCAAAGGGTAGAGAAATTGACTCTTGATAGAAGGAGCGGCGAAGAATTGTGGCCATTTTTAAAAATATACTACCATCATATTGTCATAAGTTGACATATGTTGAAAGTTGGAGCTCAGACTCAAGGTCATAAGTTGAGAGTTGGAGCTCAGACTCAAGTCCAGTATGTCTAGTGGTGTTACTCTAAATTCTTCAAGGTTTTCCTGTCCACTTTCTCTGACACCTTCCAAGTCCTGTTCCATTAGAACTCATGGTTTTTATTTCCCATACATTTAGAAATTTAAAAAAACAAAACAGGAGCCATGGATTCTAGCAAATGGTATACTCAGTTAGTATTCAACTCATTCTCTTATATTACCCTCTACAGGAAAGTTACAGATAACTTTAAGTAATTAAAGAATGGAATTTATTTTATAAAATATACAGGAAAAATTTTTTTTACAGGAAGAATTTTTAGTTTCTTTCATCGCTTGGATGTAAGTGGTAGCCAAAAAAGTAATGATCTTTAAAGGTAGCCTAATTTTGGAAGTGGAGCTACACCGAGGGCAATCAGGATAAGAAGCTGGAGCACAGAGGAGTCTCAGAGTGGGGACAGAAATAAGAACATAGGGTCAGTGCTGCTGGGGTGGGTGGAAGAAGATTGTAAAAGGTAATAAGCCCAGGTATCCAATGCAGGTATTAAGTGGACTCATTCATCATGGCTATAGTCATTGCTTTCTTGTGCTATTAATCCTTTAAAAAATTATGTTGAAAGTTCTTCTGTGAAAATCTGAACAACCTTTCTTGCAAGTAGGTTGGCAGAGTGCATTAAAAGACTTCAAAGTGTTGCTACAATTTTCTCAGAATTTCCATTTCAAGGAGTTTATCTAACCTCAAGTGCTCAGATATACTCTCCACAAGGAATGTCCATGAATGTTAATCGCGGTGATGGTTATTAATGTGAAAAATTAGTCGTAATCTAATTGAGCAACCACAAAGCAATCAGTAAATCAGTTATGCTAATGATTACAAATTGAGTTTTTAATATATTTTTTTCGTTAAATAGCAAAATCTTTAGGCTACAAGGTCAAAGAATACATTTTATCCTAACTTTTAAAGACTATTTTTTGTTTTCTTTATTTTCTACAGTCAAACATGAATTGTTTTTACAGTCAGGAAAAAAAGATTTTTAACATTTATTTCCTATAATATAAAACATTTGGAAACCATTCACTTCTGAGTTTGAATTAGATTCAAATGCTATTGTCTTTAGGCAAAAGGCCAAAAATTTACAGAGGAATAAATAAATCCAAAGTAATTCATGAATTTATCTAAATCCTTCCTGCAGGGGTGCTTGGGTGGCTCAGTAGGTTGAGAATCCGACTTTGGCTCAGGCCATGATCTCATGATCTCATGAGTTTGAGCCCCGAGTCAGACTCTGTACTGACAGCTCAGAGTCTGGAACCTGCTTCGGATTCTGTGAATCCCGCTCTCCCCACCACCACCACCACCCACCCCCACTCATGCTCTCTTTCTCAAAAATAAACAAACATTAAAAAATTAAAAATAAATAAATCCTTCCTGCAGTACTTGTTAAGGGTGATAAGTTGACAAGATGCTTTATTTGCTAAATAGACCTCTATTTAAATTTTTTTAAGCAAAAGATACGTTAAATCAGCCTCTTTCAGGAACTTCTGGGACAGCCGTTTGTTTTATAAATCAAAGCTAGAAGATACTCACCCTCACCCTTTTTGGGGTTTTGTATATTTCAGTTATGAGCACTTCTTAGCCTTCTTAGATTTACCCACTAATGAATCCTATTTTACATTCAGATGTTTGGCTTTCATTGTAACTTTTTTTATTACTTGAAACCCTTTCTACCTGGTTAGAAAAAAATCAAACAGTACAAAAATGGGCATAGTGAGTGCTAGTCTTCCAGTATCCCTTCCCACCAGGGCACTGTTCATTTCACTTTTCTTATATTCTTCTATCAGTAGTCTAGGATTGTACAAGCATTTTTATATGCATAGACTCCTACCTCTTTATTCACAAACGAAACCATACTATACATTCTGTTCTCTACCTTGTTTTTTTTTCTAGTTTATTTATTTGGGAGATGATTCCATATTAGCATTTATGCATCGCTCCTTCTTCCTAAAAGCCGTATGGAACCCTGGTCCTATGTCTTGAGCTTTAACTGCCCTCTCTTTCCTCGACCATTTCCTACATTGCTCTTATCCTGAGCTTCCCCAAGCTCTTCATGCTGAGACATCCAGTGACCTCTTAGAAGGTCAACACCCCAGTATTGTTCAGAGATGATAAAGCTTCCTTTGCTGTCTCCAGACCTCTTCAGGTGGTGAGTAGGTGACTGCCAGGTTTGGGTTGGATAAGCCCATTTCCATGAATTTTTTAAAGGAAAGGTCCATAAGGGATCCTGAAGTTTTTTCAGGAATGGAAACTTGAGTGTGGAGCTCCTGGTTCTCTGAGTCTAGTTGTGCATCCTTTCTTCTCACTGTTATTTTCCACTTGCCCACATTGCAGCTTCTATTTTGCTTTTCTGCCCACACACCAGAGATCTTGTTCTCAGCTAGGAGTATTACTCAGTGACTCTGTTTTCTAACTTTAAAAAGTTTTGAGGACAAAGTATCTTCAGAATCACAGATACAGATTTCATATTTCTCTTACTGCACCGTATGTCATGTGTTTAGATGTCTTTAGTTAGATGTCATTCTTAAATCCCAGGTATTATCCTTAGGTTGTACAGGAAATAGCTCTGATTTGAAAGGACACTAACCCTCAGATAAGGATTAGGCTCTTCTGTCAGTAGAGTCTACCCTCACTCATAAATTTGCTGACCTCTGGGGAGTGGATAGTTTTAAGATGTGCTTTAAATGCTAATAGCACTGGCTCTCAAATTTTGAGCTCAGGTTCCCCTCTACACTCTTAAAACGTATGGAGGACCCAAAACAGTTTTGTTGGTTTTTCTGTGTTTACTATATTCAAAATTTAAACAGAAAAATTTAAAGCCCAAGACAGTCTTAGCACATATAATGTTAGCCATGACAGTAATTGCATCATGACAAACAGTAGGCTCTGGAAAATTCCACTGTATGCTTTGGAAGAATGAAAGCAGAAAAGGCAAACAGTGTCTTAGTATTAATATGAAATAGTTTTGACTTCACAGCCTCCCTAAATGGTAATGCAGTGACCCTCAAGGATCCCCGGACCTCACTTTGAGAACTGGTAGCCTGTTGTATAAATTTGAAACAATTTTTTTTAAGGAGACCCAGGTTTTATGTGGCCTGGAAATATTTTTTCTACTACTGCTGAGTTAAACCTAAAACCCCAGACGGACCAGGACTGACCCTAACTGTGCTCATTGTCCTTTGCGTGAAGTTAAACTTCCTCTGCCCCTTCATAACTGGGCTCTGCTGACCCCTCCAGTATCACTTCCCTTATTTCCACTGCCTCCACCTTCTACCCCAGATTCTAACCATTTTAGTCTGCTGGGTGCCTGAACACACGTGGTCTTTCTCACGTTTTAGCCTTTAAATGTGGTATTCCCATTGTCTGAAACCTCCCAGCCTTTCTTGGCTAAGACCTACTGGTCTGTCAGCTCTAAGTGAAATGTCACTTCTTCCAGGAAGACTTCCTCACCACCCCCACCCTTATAGTTGGGTTAGCTATGTCTCTCATTTTTTTCCCATGAGAGATGGCCCTCTCCCTGTTGAACACTTGTTACACTGCAGAGTAATTGTTTCCTTGATTATATCCCCTGAGCTTGAAAGTATTCTAAGGCAAGAGAGCATGTCTGGCGTCCTGTACATTCTCTGACCTCTGGAGCATTTTCAGGCACACGATGGACACATAATACGTAGTTGTTGATGATGAATCAATCAGTCAATTTTTTAAGTATATCCTAATGCTCTACCATAAATGCTTTATGTATGTTATTTAATTTAATTCTCTTGACTGAAATAGATACTATATCCCCCAATTTTGTGTAAAGGAAAACAGAGCCCTTTACTTCTATTGCCTAAGTGTCCCAGCAGCCAGGAAATAGTGAAGCTGGGATTTGAACCTTTTTCCCACCACAATATGCAGAAAAAAGGGATCACCAAAATGGTAAACAACTGGCAGAAATGAATGAAGTTGAAGGTAAATTTTTTAGGAGAGAATTCCGGCAAAGAGTCATTCTGACATCTAGGTGTTCTTTCAGCTTCCAGCCATCACTGTTTGAATCTGTCTTCCCAAACAGAACTCAGAATAAAGCCACTGAAAATACTTGTTAGGGGAGATTGATCTTTTTTTTCAAAAGCTTATTTATTTTTGAGAGAGACAGAGACAGAATGCGAGTGGGTTAGGGGCAGAGAGAGAGGGAGACACAGAAACCGAAGCAGGCTCCAGGCTCCCAGCTGTCAGCACAGGGTCCGATGCAGGGCTCGAACTCATGAGCCATGAGATCATGACCTGAGCCGAAGTCGGTCGCTCAACTGACTGAGCCACCTAGGCGCCCCAGGGAGATTGATCTTAAAAATTTCCCTGTTTCACCATAAAAATACTTTCTCAGTTGGCAGTCTTGAAAATGTCTATACTCCTATAGCTTCATAGCCTTTTTTTAAAATTTGTTTGTTTGTTTGTTTGTTTGTTTGTTTTTAATGTGTCCCAAGAGCTCCAGGGACTACAATGTAAAGGTTACACAGCCTTATTTCACACGTATTAGGAAATTCCTACCTGATAAGTCTTTCTTCTGACAGCATCTTGTTACACTGATGAAATCCCTGTGGGTTATTTTTCTAGGAGTGCCTGTGTGGCTCAGTCTGTTAAGCATCTGACTTCTCATTTCAGTTTAGGTCCTTATCTCATGGTTCATGGGATCGAGCCCCGTGTTGGGCTCTGCACTGACAGTGTGAGGAGTCTGCTTGTGGTTCTCTTTTCTCTCTCTCTCCCTCTGTCCCTTCTGTGCTCGCATTCTCTCTCTCAAAATAAATAAACATACAAAAACCGTACCAGTGTAGTATTCATAATTTGTATGAAATAGGCCTGTTTCATTGGCCATTTAATTGTGGATATCTTTCCATGCCACTAACCATCTACCCCAGTGCTTCTCACACTGCAATGCATGTCTGAAACCCTGGGCGCATGATAGAAATACAGAACCTCAGATTCGGCTCCAGACCTACTAAATCAAACACTGCATTTTAAGAAGTTTCAGATGAAGCTGATGGTGTTGGTCCAAGGACCACATGACAGTAGGAATGGTGAACATTCTCTGTGAAAACAGTTGTGTCCCCAGCGTCAGTGTGTCACAGTTTATGTAACTGAGCCTCACATTGTCAAACATCAGAGTTATTTCCAATTTCCTTGTAAGATGAGGCATATCGTTATAAATATTGGTACACACCTATCATTCTTTCTTTAGGAAAAAGACCCTGTAAGTAGTGTATGGGATCATACATCTTTTTAAGGGAAATCATATATTTTTAAAGAGTTTGAAACCGTAATGAATTCTGCCTCATAGTATGTAAGACTGAAATGTAGTCATGGCACTTCCCGTCACGTCTGCATTTTCCCCTAGCTTCAGTGACCCAAGACAGAGCGTTCTTTATGGTTTTGGTAATTGTGATCACCGTGTTGTGTTTATTGAAATGCCTTTCCTTTGTCTTCTGTTAATCTGATTTTATCCGCCCCTTGAATACACCATTTTAATCTCACTTCCTCCAGAAAGTCTTCCCTTTCAGTCCCACTTACAGTGAGCTCATTTGCTAAATATTGTCACCATTCTCTGAGGCAGTTATCTGGAAGCACACTTATTTACTTTCTCCCGAGGTCATTTGAATATGTCACATGGCATCTCATCTCTGTAACTGGCTTATCAAATGCTTGAAGGAATGGACCTTCTGGGTGCTTCATCCAAGTCCTCTGCATCACCTCTCCTAAGGGTTTACCCCACGAAGGTTTGGGTACGGTAATAGGAGCACACCGTTTGAAATGCGGAGGCCCGTGTTTGAGGCCCAGCTCTGGATTTACCATCTGTGTAATCAAGGACCAGTCACATAACCTCTGAGCCCTGGTTTTGTCATCTGTAAAATGGGAACAATATCCGTGCTGCCTGCTTAACAAATAACAAGGTGGTTCTGCAAAGTAAGATTATAATCCATTATATCATTTCCCAAAAATCTAAGTAATTCGCTGAAGAGTCTCAACTTGGAGTTTATTTATCTCCGAACTCAAATATGCAATGCTTTCTCCCATTCCGCCAGTCCTCACAAAAAAAGAGCACACAGTATCTAACAGGAATTAAGCAGCGTTGCTTTGTTTTGATGGCATTTCCTTTCTATATATAGCAAGCAATATTGGTTTTCTAGTTATGGTAGTGATATCAAGTTCAATTTTTTTCCTTTTCTTATTTTTTAAAAATTTAAATCCAAGTTAGGTAACATAGAGTGTAATAATGATTTCAGGAATAGAATTTAGTGATTCATTGCTTACATATAACATCCAGTGCTCATCCCAACAAGTGCCCTCCTTAATGCCCATCACCCATTTAGCACATCTCCCCACCCAACACCTTACCACAACCCTCAGTTTGTTCTCTGTATTTAAGAGTCTCTTATGTTTTGCCCCCTTCCCTGTTTTTATATTATTTTTGCTTCCCTTCCCTTATGTTCATCTGTTTTGTATCTTAAGTTCCACATATGAGTGAAATCATATGATATTTGTCTTTCTCTGACTGACTTATTTCGCTTAGCATAATACACTCTAGTTCCATCCACATTATTGCAAATGCTAAGACTTCATTCTTTTTGATCACCAAGTAATATTCCATTGTGTGTGTGTATACACACACATACATATATGTACATATACACATACATATATATACATACACACACACACACATATATATGTGTGTGTGTGTGTATGTATATATATACGACATCTTCTTTATCCCTTTATCAGTTGATGGACATTTGGGCTCTTTCCGTACTTTGGCTGTTGTCGATAGTGCTGCTGTAAACATTAGGGTGCATTTTTGAATCAGCATATTTGTAAGAAGTTCAATTTTTAATTGAGCTTATTTAAGTTTTCAAAAGGGAAGAAAGTTTAAAGTAAAAGGGTTGGTAAATAGTAGGCCATAAGTTATGAAAATATGGCAAACGCTCATGTTGATGTTATAAAAATGACTGAAGTTTGAGAAACATCTAACTATCAGATGCCACCTTCCAACTAGAAAACAATATGTGGATGTTAATTTGTAAACTGCCGGAAGATCAGTTCTGTGGGTTGTTCTCCAACAGAGCTCTAGACATAATAGGTTCTCAATAAAAATTACCCAGGTGTGATTAGAGATAGACCAAAAAGTCAAATGTTCTGTTAGACAATGACCAGCCATTGTTTTAGCTTGCAGAAGTATCCAAAGAGCGTAGAAAAACTAGTTTCGTTTCCAATCTAAAAAAGTCAGATATAAATGTAGTTAAAGTATCTGATCAAAGTAACTGGGATGGCTCAACACATACATATCAGACAAATATCAGTTACAGCCAGGAGAAACTGGAAGAGTGTGCTGCTTCGCAATGACACATTTCTTTTCATTATCAAAAAGAATAAATACTTGAGGAATACCAATTGTACAAAGGAAACTTTACCGGGAAAGATTTGACTAAAACCTGTATTCACGGAAAAAAAGCAAAAGATTTACTATGCTCTGAATTAACGTGATTACTGCTATTGTTTTAGAACTCAAAACAAGTTCCCTTAGAATTTTCTAGGTAACACTAAGTAATTTTCTCCCAAAGAAAGGGCAGGTCTTAACTAATTCTACCTCTACCTGAAGAAATGAAATCAGTCAGAGAGAGATTACAAGTGACTAGACTAAGATAATGAAGTTATTTATAACCAGAATGGAAAGATAAGAGATTCTGGGCACCTGGGTGGCTCAGTTGGTTAAGCTTCTGATTCTCAGTTTCACCTCAGGTCATGTTCTCTTGGTTCATGGGATCAAGCCCCATGTCAGGCTCCACACTGACAGTGTGGAGTCTGCTTGGGTTTCTTTCTCTCTCCTCCTGTCTATCTGTCTGTCTGTCTCTCAAAAATAAACTTAAAAAAATTAATAAATAAGAGATTCTGACTCTGTAGACCTTGTAATTTCATGACTGATTTACATCCAGGGCAGGCTTCTGGGATGCTACACCTTCCTTTTGGTGTGGGGCGGGAGTAGATGATTCAACCCAGTCATTCTAGACTTAGATTGTGCAGTAGTGGGGTTAAATTAAATCAAGTGGGATTAAGACAAAAACCAATGTGATTGGTTTGAGGAGAGCAGCCAGGAAGGAGTCTTCAGTGTGAAGGATGCTGACCAAGCTCGTGACGCAAGTAGACCAAATCTTGATAAGACCTGAAGGCACCTACTTGAATTCCTCTTCTCTTCATAACTAAAACAGTGCAGAATACGGTGATCAAAATCTCAGGCTCTGGAACTGAACCCATTTTCAAATCCTGCTTTTACTACTACCCATAGGATCTTGGACAAGTTACTTAATGTCTCTGATTTTTAGTTCAGCTATAAAATGGGAAGAATAATAGTACCTACCTCATATCCTTATAACAAGGATTCAGGGTGGGTTTTTTTTTTTTTAAGATTTTATTTTTAAGTAACCTTTACATCCAACATGAGGCCTGAACTCACAACCCTCTTAGATCAAGAGTCGTACATTCCACTGACTAAGCCAGCCAGGAGCCCCATATAATGTGATTATTTTTCATACGTGTTCAGAACAGTGCCTGTCTCTGGTATCGAAAGTATGAAGAAGGTTAAAAATATGTCTAAAAAAGAAAGTGTGAGCCAATGTTTTAGACATTTCAGGCCCCTCTGGGGTTTACAGTCTTGCCTCTGGAGTGGGACTTATTCTCTCCTTACTTCAGATAACGAATCTCTTATTTGTTTAAGTCTCTTATTTGTTGCATTAACAAATTGTTATCAAAAAAGTTCTAAGCACATTTTCCAACTTTCCAAAACCTTTGCCTCATAGGACACATTCTACCCCTTTAATATTTCCACTTTGTCCTCCTGATGGCATCTCAACTAAAACAGACCTCAGTATCTCCTCCTCAAACTCAGATGCCCTTCTGACTCCCTGTAGTTATCTTTCTTCCGTAATGGTGCAATTCAGCTCTCTTGACTCCTCTCTTGACTCCTCCTTCTATCTACCATAGGCTTCTCCCTTCATAATTTTGGTTTCAGTTTGGGTTCCCCCAGAAGCAGACCCCAAGACAAGGCTTTGAGTGCAAGTAGTTTACTTGGGAGGTCCAGAAAACACCAAGAGCAGGGAGAGTGATAGGGAAGCTAGGACAGAAGCTAGGAAGGGAGAGCCGACAAATACGGTGAGTCACAAAGCCACCATCACTGGAGGTGATTAGAGCTTGTTCCTCAGGAGGAAACCTCAGGGGGTTGTATAAAACACACCTGTGGTAGCCCATTTACTACCCCCAACCCCAATGGCCATGCCCTAGTGCCCAGAACCTGTGAATATGTTGCCTTATATGATAAAAGAGATTTTGCAGATCTGACTAAATTAAGGATCTTGTGATGGGAAGATTATCCTGGACAATCCAAGTAGGCCCAAAGTAATCTCAGGGGTCCTTATAAGAGGGAAGCAGCAGGATCCAGAGTCAGAAGGAGATTTGAAGGTGCTAAGCTGCTGGCTTTGAAGATGGAGGAAGGTGCCAAGAGCATCTAGAAGCTGGAAAGCAAGGAAATAGATTCTCCCCTGGGGTCTCCAGAAGTAACCCAGCTCTACCGACACCTTGATCTTTAGCCCACTTTGGACTAAGACTTATTTTGGAGTTCTGACCACCAGAACTGTTAGATAATAAATTTGTGTTGCTTTAAGGCTGTAAGTTGCAGTAACTTTTTTTTTTATAGCAGCAATAAGAAACAAATACAATACACCTTGGAATTCTTCTACTGAGAGGGCAAGGGAGCTGACCCCTGTTGACTCCTTGGCTGAGTCTGCTGGGCATGGGAGTGTGAATTCCTCAGCTTTCTGGTAAAGGAAAGTAGGGACTGGCAGTCCAAAGTCAGCCAGAGCACAACGGCCTGCTAAGACTCCAGGGAAATGGACAGGGTACCAACTTCTGCCATAATGTGCCCGTCATCAGCTCTTCCTGTCTCATCTACTTCCAGGATGACCCCCCCCAGTTTGGATCAGCCCTTCCGGGCAGTCCCCAGCACCGTATAGATGAATCTTCCCAGAACAGGGAGGGCTTTAAGTGGGTGGCTCCCTTTCTCAAAAATCTTCAGTGTTCCTATTAAGGAAATATTCTTACAAAAGGAAGCCCAGAGATCAAAAAATAAAACTTAGGGCTGGATCCCCTGCTACTTTAATTTCGGCCCTTAAACTTTTAAATCTGGGTGTGCAGAAGAGACGGAGGATGTGCTTGGATGTGCTGTTGGTGCACAGAGTTCCACGCTTGGCACATGAACCTCTGGAGCCCTGAGATGTGGATCGCTTAGGTCTGCATTCCTTGGAATAGCAGTAACACCATGAGGAAGTGAGAACATTGATTTGAAAATGGAGAAGGTTAATTAAAGGAGACATTTGAGATGTGCAGTTATCAATTGACACTAGAGAAACCAAGCCTGAGAAATTCTGAGTTCTGCACATTTACAGAATGTCACGTATCTATTGCGAATCTGAGGAGACATAATAGGCCGAAATAACTTCCATGCACGAAAGCAAGGACGTTCACCTTCCTTATCTGCCTGTCCTAATGGGAAGTGCTGAAAATTTTAGAGCCTTTATGTGGCAGACTTCAGGCTCACCTGACTCCCTTAAATCTTGTCCACAGTCTTCACGTTGATTTTCCCAAACTATGCTGACTTTGTGCTAGCTATTGGTCCAGACCATTAAAGGGTAGAGAAATGAGAGGGGGAAAAAAAAAGAAAAAAGAATCCATACATTTTTAGCATACCAAAGGTAAATATGCTTTAAAATTAGAAAGTGCTTGATGCTGGAGAGGTTTTGTTTTGTTTCGCTTTGGTTTTTGTTTACAGAGTAAGGGTGGGGCAGTGAAAAGGCAGAGCCTGAGAAAGGAAGGCACGGAACCTTCACTGAGCATTGCTCAGGTGTTTGGTTCATGCTGACCCTCTGCAGAAGGCATTGATACCTCTGCTTTTACAAATGATGAGGCTAAGGTTCAAAGAGGTTACGTGATTTGACTAACGTCATGTTACTAAAAGTTGATCATTTGGGGATTTGGGTCTCAGTCTGATTCTAGCACCTGTACTCTCTTGTCTTTCTCTCACGTAAGACAACTTGCATCCCTGTCATGTTTTTCAAAAGCATTTTTGTATGCTGTCTTTAACTTTCATCTGTGGGGCAGATATGAACTGCCACATTTAACGGATAAAATTACAAAGGTTCAGAACTGCTCTTCCCAAAGACCTCCAACTAATGAGCAGTGAAACAGGTCGGGGTTGTAGGGCTCGGGACTCACAGTCTTTCCTGTCCTTCCCCGTGTCCAAACCAGAAGGGGCTGAGTCCTGGTGGCCTGAAATCAGTTAGCAGCGGGCAGTTCCTTTCAGAAAATCAATCTGGTCAGAAAAAAAATTAACTGAGACTTAATTGCTTTCTCAATTATTAAATTAGTGGGGTCTGCTTACAGAAAAATTGGACGATACAGAAAAAAAGAAAAGTCACCTGTAATATCACCACCCAGAAATAATCAAAAGTATCATTTTGATACATTTCCTTTCAGTGATTGTAATGCAGGTAGGTATGCATACTATATATATTTTTTTAAGTAGGATCATGTTATATATAAACACCCAGGCTTTCTAATTAACATTAGATGACTAGTTCCCCAGGTCATCAATTAATCTTAAGTAACTGCCTCACATACTATAGCATTGCAAGAACATAAGCGTAATTTACTTAAACACATTGCTTACTGCTGAACATAGAAATCATTCCTGGTTGTAAACCGTTACACATGACCCTGCAGTTTCGGTATCTAAACATAAAATTTACATTTCCAGTAGCAGTGCATGAGAGAGTCTATTTCTCCGTCTTGCGTGCTGCTATTTTAAAACCTTTGCAAGATTGATGGGGGGAAAGATTCTCCTAATTTGCATTATCCAGATGACAGCCAAGCTGAACTTGCTTCCGCGTGTGTACTTTATCAGGTGTTCTGATCCACACGCAGTTCCAGGGATGTTTCTGTGCTGCCGCAATCCTCAGAGACCGAGCAGTCAAACCAGTGCCTGCATGAGAGCATGAACACCTCTGGGCAGGGACTGGGTCTTACTCATCTTTCTTGTTGCCAGTTCCTGGCTCTGAGCCAGACACTTCCCAGGTTCTCAATACACTTGTTGAAAACACTGCAAGCGAACATATGTTCTGACTTGCTCTGTGACTTTCAACAACTTAGGTCACCTCTCTGTGCCTCCATGTCTCCAACTACAAATGAATGGAAACCTGATGTGGCATGCTGTGTGAACTAAGTGCCAGAGTAACGCTGCAGGTCGGGTTTGGGGGGGCGGGTGGCGCCTGGGTGGCTCAGTCAGTTAAGCATCTGACTTTTGGTTTCAGCTCAGGTCGGTATCTCACAGTGTGCAGGATCAAGCCCCACATCGGGCTCTGAGCTGATAGTGCAGAGCCTGCTTGGGATTCTCTCTCTTCCCTCTCTCTCTCCCCTTCCCCGCGCTTTCTCGCTCTCTTTCTCTCAAAATAAATAAATGAACTTAAAAAAAAAAAGGAACTTAGCTGAGAAATGAGTCTCTGTGTGTGCACCGTGCCCCGTGGGCAGGATGCCTTTCCTTCTCCTGCAGTGTGGAGAAGCCCACTGGCATCGGAGACTCAGGTTCATAGTTCATCCCACTTCTCATGCTGGTGTTCTGCGGCTAGTGCCCACTTCATTTTGTTTCTCTTCCTGTTCTGGGTCGAGCACAGTGCATGGCACACAGGAAGTATCAGGAAAGGAGGGTGGGAAGGAGGGGGTCCTTAATGGTGAGAGGATGAGGGAATGAAATGTCGGTGCTGGAGGAGATCTTACAGATCTCATTTTAGAGGCCATCTTCTCAGTCACTGTTTTATTTTTATAAACACAGCTATGCTAGCATCCTCACCTATTGCTGGAATAAATTTAAATAACTAGCAGGGGAGGGGCGCCTGGGTGGCTCAGTCGGTTGAGCGTCCGACTTCAGCTCAGGTCATGATCTCACAGTCTGTGAGTTCGAGCCCCGCGTCGGGCTCTGTGCTGACCGCTCAGAGCCTGGAGCCCGCTTCAGATTCTGTGTCTCCCTCTCTCTCTGCCCCTCCCCCGCTCATGCTCGCTCTCTCTCTCTCGCTGTCTCTCTCTGTCAAAAATAAATAAACATAAAAAAAATTAAATCACTAGCAGGAGAAATTAAATTGGATACGAGTTTTCCATATTCAAACATTTTTGTCCCTTTGTGTTTTGCCTTATTTTATGGCTGGTCATGTTCTTAATAGTATATTCACTAATCAAGAAGTATGGAGTTTATGGGGCGCCTGGCTGGCTCAGTCAGTTGAGTGTCCAACTTTGGCCTAGGTCATGATTTCACAATTTGGTTCGTGAGTTCGAGCGCCGCATAGGGCTCACTGCTATCAGCATAGAGCCTGCTTCTGGTCCTCTGTCCCTCTCTCTCTGTCCTTTCCCCACTGGTGCTATCTCAAAAATAAATAACCTTAAAAAAAAAAAAGAAGAAGAAGAAGCATAGAGTTTTCCCTTTTAGAGGAAGCACATGATTAGATTACAAATTAATTTCTCAGATGAACTTTGCAGTCATATCCAAACGTGGTGAAGTCACGTCACCAAAGCTAATTTAAATGAATTCGTATGAAGCCAATGGAAACTGGAAAGTACAAATTATATCTTCTTTGAGGATCTTTTTTTTTCTTCCTAAATAATGAAACATGTTTATTTTAACCTGCTAAATATATTTATTTCTAAATGTTTCATTTCTTGGCATACAATATTTCAAAATCGACAACGTTTCTAAAATGACAATTAAAATGACAGTTTTAGCTAAGCTGGAAGGGGAAATTAAAACTAATCCACTCATAACTTTCATCATTTATTTATACAATTAAAAATGACAGACTTTTATGCTTTTCTCAATTCCCAAATGAGTTCTCTAGTTGGAGCAAATTAGTGCCAAAGAAAAAGGCATTTGTTATGTAATTGCAGAAGTTGTTATTACAATTTTAAAAGCCTTTGATGCAATCACATATCTCAGGGACTGAATTCATTGATGAGATTTTAAACATTGGCAAACTGTTTTTTAATTTCTTAGCATTTCTATCTTGGACTGTGACTGCTAACTGCTTTAAAATGTAATCAGTTTCTCCTCTGTAGCAATTAATAATTTTCCCCAATATCTGCATAGAAAGCATTTAGAAGAAAATAGCTAGACATGGCAGGATGACCTATTGGGACTTATCTATAAAATTTTCCAAACAAGTGCATGACTCAGTTATATACTCTGCTATTAGAAAAGAAAAACTCAATTAATTCTACTATGATGCCACTGAGGTTAAATTTAACTTATGTATTTGAAATTAAACTACAGAGGTTTTTAAAGTAAGCCTATACACTTTTACTTCATATTTTTAAAGCATGGGATAAGTTGACCACACATTGAATTTTTGAAATTACAGCAACTGTATTTTTAGAATTTAATTCCTACTTCATGAGTGAGACACATTTCTTTTTATTGGATGCAATATTTTCTTTTATCTTTCTGAAGGTATTAAAAATAGTTTGTATGTAATTTAAATTATGCCAAAAAATAAAGGAACAGTATAAGCAACTCTTAAGCCCAAAACGCGTTTAAGAAATAAAACATTACAAAGTTGCGATTATCTGTCTGTCGCACCCAGTCCCATTTTCCTTCCATCCACTTTCTGAAGGGACCTCCATCCTGAACCTGGTAAATAGCTAAAATGTATGGCCTTACAGATTTAGTAGACAGGAACAAATCCTAAAGGATACATAGTAAAATTTTACACATTTCTAACTTTATGTAAATAGTATCTTAATGGATATGGTCTTCTGCAGCTTGCTTTTTTTAAGGCAACGTTTTATTTATGAGATTTACCTATATTGAAACATACTATGTCGTTCATTTTAAGTGAGTTAGGGTGTTCGGTTATATGACTAGACTCCAATTAATCTATTCACTCTCTTTTTGACGAACAAAGAGATTGTTTCTACTTAATGAACGATGCTGCCATGACTAATCTGAGCACCTTCTCCCAGTGACTTTGCAAGAGTTCCTCTGAGAAAAATCCCTACAGCAGGAACTGTTGGGTCACAGTTGGTTCACCTTGAAGTTTGCCGGATGTGGTCAAATTGCATTTCAGGCTTGCTTGTACCAATTACAGGTTTTTTCTTTTTAAGCGTTTTTGCATAGTCTCTGTCTCCTCAAAGCCTTTGTTCTTTTTAGGTTGTTTTCTTGTTAGGTTGATGTTTGTTTTCATCTCTGACCTTCCGTGCGGGGCTTTTCCTCCAACGTGTGGTGAAGGGCCGGCCATTCATATTTAAGGATAAAGTCCAAAAAACCTGGTTGAAGTCCTCTGTGAGTGACGGGAATGGGACCGGTGTGACCGTGGGCTTCACTCTTAAGACAAGATTCCTCAGCAGCAGTGGCACTGGCCTTTCCGGCTGGATAAGTCATTGTTGGGGGGCTGTTACGTGGACGGGAGGGTGCCATCTCATTTCCCTGGCCTCTCCCACGAGATGTGAGTAGTGCCACAAGCCTCTCTCTAGTTATGACCATCAGAAACATCCCTAAATGTCCCCTGGCGACCACCCCCCAATCCCTCAGCTTGAAAATCACTGCCGCAGGATGAATTAAGTGTCTGACTGGACTCTTTCTTTCCCCCGAATTTAACTTCTCTGAGGTCATCCACTTTCTCCAGAAGGGTCCCTCCAGTGTCCTGTTGCTAATGGAGGAGGAACAGGGAAATCAGCCTGGTGAAGGACCGAGGGCAGCCTTCTCTTTTGTCCTCCATTGGCTCCCTGCACCCCCTGCCGGCCCTCGGTTGGGGTTGGCGTCCTTCCAACGACTCCTAGGTTAAATTTCCTCTGACACTTAGCCCCCTGTCTCCATAGGGTAGTCTCACCTGTCTGAAAATGGTGGGAAACGCAGCTTTGCCATTTCTTGCCTATCTATAATCAACATTGGTATCATTGTCCTCACAGGGTATATCTTTGTGCATATCTGAATTCTTTATGATAAATTACCAAAAGTGGTATTAAAAACTATGTGCAATTTAAAATGCATTTCTTGGGGCGCCTGGGTGGCTCAGTCGGTTAAGTGACCGACTTCGGCTCAGGTCATGATCTCACAGTCCGTGAGTTCAAGCCCCGCGTCGGGCTCTGTGCTGACAGCTCAGAGCCTGGAGCCTGCTTCACATCCTGTGTCTCCCTCTCTCTCTGCCCCTTCCCTGTTCATGCTCTGTCTCTGTCTCAAAAATAAATAAATAAACATTTTTTAAAAAAATTAAAAAAATAAAATAAAATGCATTTCTCGGTCTACACATTTTCAGCTCTTGATGCATACCTACGATGCATATTCGTCTACAAAAGTTCTTTCCTTTAGTCAGCATTCTTTAGAAAGTCTTTAGCCCATTACTTTTCCTGTAGCCTTCTCTTTATCAGTGAATATAAGTAAAATAAATTGTAAATCCTCGACCGAACGAGTATTAGAAAAAATATTTTGTTTTCCCCCTGCGAATAACAAATCAGTTCTTAAAGAAGATAGAAAGTGGAAGGAAAATTCTCCGTTGCTGAGGAGAACAAATACTTAGGTAAATGTAATCTATAAAACACTTGTGGCCCTGCCCTCATATAAAATACCTCTAGGGGCGCCTGGGGGGGCTCAGTCTAAGTGTCCAACTTTGGCTCAGATCATGATCTCACGGTTTGTGAGCTCGAGCCCCGTGTCGGGCTGTGTGCTGACAGCTCAGAGCCTGGAGCCTGCTTCAGCTTCTGTGTCTCCCTCTTTCTCCACCTCTCCCCAGCTGGTGTGCTCTCTCTCTCTCTCACTCAGACATAAATAAACATTAAAAAAAAAAAAATTCTAAATACCTCTTACTAAGCCATTTAAACTGATGGGGAAGTGACTGAGTCAGTTGTTCAGATAATATTCTGTAGGAATACTTCTAACTCGTCAGTTGAGGCTCCATCATTTATTATTTTCCTGTGGAAATAGGCCATTATTTTTCTAATGTTTTCAAAATGTATTTATTTAGAAAAGACATCATAATGATTCAGGGACTTTTTAGAGCACACTGGTTGACCATGTTTGAACAGGCAACTCTGTCATAGTTCAACCAGCTCATTTTGCCTTTGTGCTCAAAATCCTAATTTGAAGACGACTTAATGTACATGAATCCTCTAAGAAAGCTCTATGACCATTTTTTTCCTCCCTCTGATTCTGTGACCATTTTTCCTCCCTCTGGCCTTAGTTTTTTACTTTTTTCTTTTTTTTTATTTTTTTGAAAAATATTTTTAGTGTTTTATTTTTGAGAGAGAGACTGAGAGAGCACAAGTAGGGGAGGGGCAGAGAAAGAGGGAGACACAGAATCTGAAGCAGGCTCCAGGCTTTGAGCTGTCAGTCAGTTTAGAGTCTGATGCGGGGCTGGATCTCACAGACTGCAAGATCGTGACCTGAGCCAAAGTCGGATGCTTAACCAACTGAGCCACCCGGGTGCCCCTAGAAATTCCTGTAGTTTATTTATTTATTTTGAGAGAGACACAGACAGTGAGAGTGGGAGAGGAGCAGAGAGAGAGGGAGACAGAATTCCAAGCAGGCTCCACAGCTATCAGCATGGAGCCCGATGCAGGGCTTAAACACAGGAAACTGTGAGATCATGACCTGAGCCAAAACCAGGAGCCGGGTGCTTAA
This sequence comes from Acinonyx jubatus, assembly GCF_027475565.1. Taxonomy (NCBI): domain Eukaryota; kingdom Metazoa; phylum Chordata; class Mammalia; order Carnivora; family Felidae; genus Acinonyx; species Acinonyx jubatus. The sequence continues at coordinate 49,369,518 of NC_069391.1, forward strand.
CCAACTGAGCCACCCAGGTGCCTCTGGTTTTGTAGATATTTATCTAATGTGAAAACAGCCAAAAACTTAATTTAATTCTAGCTAATAAGCAAGGACATTTAGAAGAAAGGAAGAGGGAAGGAGGAAGATAAAAGGAAGGCAGGCAGTATGGCTTAAAAACGAAAGAAAAAGTGCCTTGTAAATCACCTTTCTAAAACTCAAATTCCTCCTGTTTGCTGTATGTAAGAAGAACCTGAAACACAAAACTGACCTTTCAGGAGAGACAGAAAAGACATCTTTTGTGCTTATCCGTCTTGTCAATGCCCTGTTCTATTTTTGCCCTCTAAATGTACTTGACTGGAGAGAACATTATGTTTTTAAACCTCTCCATATTAGAGATTCATGAACAGCAAGAGTTAAGGTATGTAAAGGCAATGCTTTCATCTACTGATTACTTGTCCTTGGTTTTGGACAGGGCCACCAACAACCAGAAAAGAAATAATTCCATTCTGTAATAAAATTGATGAATAAAAAGTGAATACACTAAACATAAACGTTTATGGTTCATGTACTCTGGGTCAGATCCTCTGCCAGAGGGCTTCATTCATACATATATGCACAGGTGGATGGATACAGATGCTTACAGAGAGAGGCCAACACTTCATGGATATTATCTCATTTTATTTTCATAAATGCCGTATGAGTTGATGGTGTCTACATTCTTTTTTTTTTTTTTGCAAGTTTTATTTATTTTTGAGAGAGCCAGAGCATGAGCTGGGGAGAGTCAGAGAGAGAGGGAGACCCAGAATCTGAAGCAAGGCTCCAGGCTCTGAGTTGTCAGCACAGAGCCCGACACGGGGCTCAAAATCACAGACCGTGAGATCACGACCTGAGCTGAAGTCAGATGCTTAACCGACTGAGCCACCCAGGCGCCCTGATGGTGTCTATATTCTGTAGACAGAGACATAAACTGTGAGAAGTTATACGGTGAAATGACCTGCCAAAGGTCAAATGGCTGACAAGTATAAGTGTTTCAGATCTGATAACTGATGAGTAGGCTTGCAAAATAAGAGGATTTGGTAATTCGAAACATTTGGTTATGAATCAGCATTCGTTCATCCAGCAGATTTTTATTGAGCACCTTGTATGTGCTGGGTATTTTGCTGGGTGCTGAAGAAACTACATGAAGAATAAAAGCCCCTGTCCTCATACAGCTTATGGTCTAGTGAAGGAAAGAGACAATAAACACAGCAAAATGATGGGACACATAATGACAAGTGCTAGGAAAAAAATCAAGCAGGTTGAGTGGATAAAGAATGATCATGAGAAGAAAGAAAGCAGTTACTCCATCTGAAGTCACAAAATCTGTGAGGCCTCTTTTTCCTAATTCAGAAGGAAAGCCATGTTTCATCTTTACTACTGGCATATTTTATCCACAGAGAAGCTAAAACATGTTAATTTAAGGAATAAAAAAGAAAAGTCTTGGGGCACCTGGATGGCTCAGTTGGTTAAGCACCTGACTCTTGATTTCGGTGCAAGTGATGATCTCACAGTTGTGAGATCGAGCCCCACGTCAGGCCCTGAGCTGGCAGCACGGACCTGCTTGGGATTCTCTCGCCCTCTCTGCCTCTCCCTTGTGTGCGTGCGCACTCTCTCTTTTTCTCAAAATAAATAAATCAACTAAAAAAAAGTCTTAATAAGGTGGCTTCAGCTTCATCTTGTAGTATTGTAGTATTATAGTCCATCATCAGACAATGTCTAAATTACAGTCCCACTCTTTCAAGTATGACTGGAAGAAAATCAGGTCAGGTCATTGTTAGTGTCTATAAAATTCAAATGGAAAAAAAAAATACCTTTGAAGCCCATCACTGTTGAAATCGGTCTCTTCAGAGTTCACGTGGCAATTCTTCTGTGCCTCTTAAAGATAGATGATTTATTTCTGCTTAATATGGTTTCCTACTAATCCTTGACGGAATAAAATTATACAGTTAATCATGTGTACATAATTCCCATTCGTTTATGATGTAAGTATGTCATCTGCCTTTGGAGATGGGATAATGGAGTGAACTCCTTGGTCATTCTTTACCCCTTTCCGTGGACATACAGGAGGCAAGCCTCTTGCGAAAGGCCCCACATTTGACTGTTTTACTCTGCTTTCTAATTCTAATATTTTCCTGTAGACCCATCTTGCCTTGGAACACAAACCTAAGGCTTTGAAACTGTCTGAGCAGAGGGGAGGAGCAAAAGAGGGGCCCATGAAAACAGCACTGAGACTCAGGCCCCCCGAGAATCCTAGCATCTCAGGGGAGGAGGTGTGGCCCTCACACGTGGTGTTTCCCACTCGGAGTGCAGGCATGTTGTCGTTGTTCCACACACCTGTCCTTCGCAGTGAGTGGCATAAATACCACTGTGGCACTGGAAAGGATTTAGATGGTACAACAAACATTTTTTTTTAATGTTTATCTTATTTTTGAGAGAGAGAAAGCGAGAGCGTAAGCAGTGGAGGGGCAGAGGGAGAGGGAGAGAGAAACCCAAGCAGGCCCCATACTGCCAGCACAGAGCCCTATGCGGGGCTCGAACTCACGAACTGTGAGATCAGGACCTGAGCTGAAACCAAGAGTAGGGCACTCAACTGACTGAGCCACCCAGGCGCCCGTATAACAAACATTTTAAATGATAACATGCTTACTTTAATGCATACTAGAAAAGGTATATTAACTGGTAATAAATCCATGATTTCTCTAAGTGTATTACCTAGAATCAGCAAGGAAGTATTTAAAAGAGAAGTGAGTCCACTTAAAGAAAAGTACTAGGTTAGGGGTGCCTGGGTGCCTCAGGTTAGGGGTGCCTCAGTCGGTTAAGCGTCCGACTTGGGCTCAGGTCATGATCTCATGATTCGTGGGTTTGAGCCCCACGTCGGGCTCTGTGCTGATGGCTCAGAGCCTAGAGCCTGCCTCAGATTCTTTGTCTCCCTCTATCTCTGCCCCTCCCCCACTTGTGCTCTCTCTGTCTCTAAAATAAATAAACATTAAAAAAAATTAGAAGAGTACTAGGTTAGCAATAGTATGTAGTACACCAATGTGGCAAAACTGGGACGAAGGGACATGTAGGTCTAAGGCTGAGTGAACACAACCTTCATTATGGTCTTTGGTCACCGCAAGTCCTGTAACGACTGGTCCCCTGTGGCCCTTTGTTTTCTGATAACCTCCTCTGCCCACATATCTTTGTGCCCATAAAATGTCCTCTTCCCCGGGGGTAGTAGACTCACAGCCTCGGCCTGCCTTGTAGGAACCCCACTCGTGTGAGTCATGGGGGGTTGGCAAGCAGCCACGCTGAGCATTATTATTCCATTCTTGGACCTCTGGCTCTTGAACTTCCTTTTTTGGTTGGTGTATAAAAGACCCCCCCGAAGTATCTCTTACATCCAGGTGCATCCTATGTTTGTGGGTTGCTCTCCTCCATCCTTGGCTACACCTTCAGAATTGGAGTGTTGCAGTGTGGCCAGTGGACCAACACTGAGCTAGGCTTCTGGTATCTGAAATTATCTTGGGCAACTTCAGAGGTATTCATGATTTAAGGAATTGTCAGGTAGCCCTGTTGTGTGAATGTGATGCTGTTTTATTTTTTGCCAGTGCACATGCACACACTCATACACACAGAAAGGAAAGAGATGTCCTTTGGTGGTGACTGTACTATAGCCGATTCACACTTTTCAAATTAAATTTTTTTTAACGTTTATTTATTTTTGAGACAGAGAGAGACAGAGCATGAGTGGGGGAGGGGCAGAGAGAGAGGGAGACACAGAGTTAGAAGCAGGCTCCAGGCTCCGAGCCATCAGCCCAGAGCCCGACGCGGGGCTCGAACTTATGGACCGTGAGATCGTGACCTGAGCTGAAGTCGGACGCTTAACCGACAGAGCCACCCAGGCGCCCCGATTCACACTTTTCAATCCTACCAAGATTGACTATGCACTGTGAATGTCCATTGTTTAGCACCGGGAGGATATCCAGTGAATTACAGAGGAAAAGGATTTGCAACCAGACTGAATTCCAAGTTCACTACTTCCCAGAGTTTGAAAGTGGCCTTGTTCAAATGATTGGTCTTTGCAGAGCTTCAATTTCATGTAAAATGCGGGAAATTACACTTACAGGGTTGGCATAAAGATTAAGTGAGAGCATGTAAAATCCTGGTATATTAATCAAAATCATTTTTTTATTTGTTTAAACCGTTTTTAAAAAGAAAATACTGTAGTTTTTGAGACCGAATTGTCTAGTAACTTCAGGCATGGCGGTGGGGGGGGGGGTGCCTAAGGAGCCATCAGATAATAGCAATTGGGCTTTGCCTCTGTGTGTCTCTTGCACTCAACCTTGCTTTCCTCTGGGACAGCTTCATTCTCAGGCAGGCTGTTTATGAACAGGAGAAACCAGTAAACAACAAGTAAACGAGAAGCCACCAGTAGCCCTTAGCTTATGTTGCATCAGCTTAACACACCATCTTAGTCTGTTTGGGCTGCTCTACCAAAATACACCAGAGGCTAGGTAGCTTATAAATGTATTTCTCATAGTTCTGAAGGCCGGAACGTCAAAAATCAGAGTGTCTGTCTGTCAGATTTGGTGGCTGGTGAGAGTCCGCTTCCTGATTCTTTGACAACACCTTCTCCCCATGTCCTCACACGGTGGGAGATATTAGGGAGCTCTGTGGGGTCTCTTTTATGGAAACATGAATCCCATTCACGGGGGTAGAACCCTCATGACTCAAGCACCTTCCCAAACCCCACCTACTGATACCAGCACATCAGGCATTAAGAGCTTAACATATGAATTTGGGGGCACACAAATATTCAGAACCTAGCAATCCCCAAAGGAAAGACAGCTCCTCTTTCCTGGTGGGTCCGCCAACAGTCCCAGCCTTGGACCAGCTTCCGGCCATGGCCAGAAGGTGAGATACATTGCCAGAACAGGCCCGAGTCCCCTGATCCCATGAAGTAGGAGCGGGCGGGGGGATCCCCTCCCAAATCAAATGGACTCACAGTAGAAGAGAGAGGGGTCCTCCAAGTCAGACAAGGTGCTGCTGTTTCCAAAAGAAGAGGAGAGAATGCTGGCCTGAGAACACATCAGATCCCGTAGAGAGCCTAACACATGAGTAGCGGCCAGAAGTAGAAGCCTCTGCTTATGGTGAAGGTTACATTAGATGTGTCACACTGGCAAGTCCTTTTCCCTGCATGTCAAGTGGCCTGTGGCATTTACTCCTTGAAAACTAGGATCAACATGATGTCATGTATCACACTACTGTACTCCGTAATAGAATGCATATTCCGAACATTAGTCAGATATGTTGAAAGATCTGCTCTGTAACTCCTTAACATCCAAATCTCTCTCACTAGCTCCTCTCAAGTCATGAGCGCTGGATCAATGTAAGACTAAATTGAGGAAACTGAGAACGTGACCTTTTGAGAAAAGCTCAAGCCTTGAAAAACAATTGTAAAATAAGTGACTGGCTTAGTTGCTGTCCTTCTCTGGAAGAAAAGGGCACCGGCTGGGGAGCTGGGAAAGCCGTACCATTTATGGTTCGGTCCATTTAATTAGCCACACTGAGCCTTACCTGTAAGGGCCCAACTTTACCTCATCTGTAGAGTGACAATGATACGTGTTTTATTAGATATTTTATGTATTGAAAATATGACAAAGTAATAATAAGTAAAAAAAAAAACAAAAACCCAAAAAACTAGAAAGGGGCAAGGGAGGTGAGCCATGAGATGAAAAGCTTTGTCCCAAATTTACCTAAGACTTGAACTAAGCTAGTTGATATTATGTGCTCAGCAGTAGCACTGACAATCCGCAGCTTAACCCTATGAGATGCTGTATCCCTTCAAATTAACAAACTAAAGAGAATTTAGGTTCTGGGAGCTCTGAGCATGGTATCAGGAGACATGCAAAATTAGACATTTCTGCGGTTTCGAGAGAGACATGAATGTTGGAGGAAGATAAGAAACCCAGAATCAGTGAAATGATAACAGATTTCTGCAAATGAACGTCAAGTGTATTTCCTTAGTGAACATTATTCACCAGGAACACATTCTGATTTGCATCTTGAAAGTGAAGATAGAAAGAAAACCCATTCTAAGGAAATTTGCTTTCCAGTCGCTGTAACTGAAGTGCAACTCTTTTTTTAAACCACCCCCCCCTCCAAAAATTTCCAGCAATTACCCATGGACCTCAATCACTATTTTGCTTTCAAATTTAGATTTAACAAAAATGTATCCAGTCTACCAGAAGGTACCCAGCATCTTATCAGCAACATTTTCACGTGTTTGGTTCTGCCTCAGGGCAGTGAGGGAGATGTTATTCCCTCATCCTGCGGAATAAACAGGTTCTAGAGAAGTTATATGACTTGCCGAAAGCCATACAGGCACCAAGCCAGAAAGCTGAGATAGTCAAGCCCAGGCTGGGCAGCCCTCTCTCCAGGGTTCTTCTGGCAGAATACTAGGGGCCTACTCTAAACCAAAAGTGGGGTTTTTTGATTTTTCACATTTAATAGCACCTTCCTTCATCAAGATTTCTACAAGCTGAATAAATTGATTGGCAAGTTATTTATAGAAATCATTTCACCCATCACTGAAAGCAGCCTTTCAAGAGCCTTTCAAGAGCACATGAAAATATTGCCTGGTAGTTTAATGAAATGGAAAAAATAGAGAAATTATTGGAACTACAGAGTGTTTATGCATAAACACTGGAAAACACACATGGGGGCAGAGGGGTGACTCGCACCGACCTTCAGCGATGATTGACGCTTAAGTAACACAGGCTTCTCTAGTCATTGTCCAGGTCCTAATTTTAAGAGATCAGGGCTCCTAAATGGAACATGTGTCAGTTAAATTACAAGGCCCCAAACTAACCCTGTAACTTGGGGTGTTGATCTTAAAGCAGCCGAAAGTAGTAACTGGTGGGAACCTAAGTCAGACTCAAGGAGGGGAGCGAAGGTCAAAGCCAAAGAGTAAGAACTAACATCCTGTGAGAGGAGACAAGGAGAAAGCACCAAACAGGAAGTGAGCCATGGAATGAACCTTGGTAGCTCAAAGACAAGTTGAGAAACATGGCCTGGGGCATACTAGAAAGCTTGTTTCAGAATGAAGAATGTAAGGGGGGGGGGGGGAGGAATTCAGAGCTGTTTTCTGTCACCACACCCACTGCCTGCTATGTGGGACCACCAGAGTGGGCTAAAGGAATTTACTTTTCTATTTGCTCCCCCATGGATTCCACCTTCATGTCTACCACATGAATCCCTAACAGTTTCATAATGGTTTATAAAATAAGTAATTTAGGACTATGCACATATGGGTAAATAACATCGAATTTTACACATTTCTTACTTAAAACATAATGAATTGGTTAACCTGTGCAGGCTGCCATGATATAAACTCAATGTGAAACCAGGTTAGAACCTCAGCAATGCAGTGCTTCCATCTTGTTATCTTCGGGGCTGGGTTTTTCCAGGTTTCTTGTTATCTACTCTCCTAGCCATTTGGCTTCCGTAAGGGGAAGAACCATATTCCGGACATCAATCAGTCTAGAAAGAATCACCACCTGGAACTTCCAAAATGTTCATGTTTACCTTCACCTGTCAAACAGACTAAGGCTTCACCTTTCTTAGCTCTTTAGTACTGTCATGCTCAGTTATAGTGTGGTTCTAGAAAGTGCTACGCCCCCTGCCCCCCAGCGACAAGTATTGACTGCTTGAGGAAACGTGTGCCATCTCTCCTTGACCATCTTAATCAAAAGGCATCATCAGGGCTTCCTGGTGAAGGTTCACTCTACGGTTGTCACCCTGATTCTAGAGGGAGACTGTTTGGGGGAGGGATTTCTCTTCCCTTAGGTGCAGCATCCTGATTTCCATGGGTTGGGGAGGGGAAGGATCTCTGCTTCTTTTATCATAAACCACACAGTTGAAGGAAGACTGTCTTTCTGCTGGGCCTTAGAAACTTGAGTGAAATGACAGAACAACAGAAGCAGTGGAGAGAAGCTTGGAGTTGATTGGCCCTGCAGGGAGACTGCCCATCAGTTTCTACTGCCTAGAACCCCAGAGGACCCTATACCCATTATTTCTAAACCTGATGCTTGACTTTCTTTTGATCCAGTGAGTTTCCCCATTTCTTTCCGATACATTCCTTTTTCCATGTTAACCAGAAAGTTTCTTTTGCTTGTAACCATAGAATCCTAAGGGTGACCTCCAAGAAGAGGTAGTAAGGGACCAGAGACATAGGGAGGAAATTCCTGGAAGTGAGACCAAGCAAAGAGGTGTGTGAAGGAGTCCTTGTGCACAAGACTGGTGGCCTCCCACCTGGTGTCCTCGGTGCCAGATCACCAACAGTGTTCTTAAATGTTTTCTCTCCTAAAATTTTTTCACATGTTATTTATTTATTTTGAGAGAGAGTGAAAGGAAGGGGCAGAGAGAGAGAATCCCAAGTAGGCTCCACACTGTCAGTGCAGAGCCCAAACGTGGGGCTCAATCTCACAAACTCTGGCCAAATCAAGAGTCAAATCAAGAGCCAAAATCAAGAGTCGGACACTTAATGACTGAGCCACCCAGGCGCCCCTCCCCCTAAAATTTTTAATGCCCCATTTAACCACAGGGAAGTGTCCTGTCTATGTTTGATTTCTGTTCTGTTTGCTCTTGGCTAGATTTCCATCACCCAGTGTAGTGATCCTTGCTACTTCAGAAGCTCTTATTAGAAGCCTCCAATTAATAGAAGTGGGGAAATGAAGTACATGTTGCTTAATTAATGAAGTTTGGTTGGCTGCATCCTTCATGAAAAAATTAAAAGACATTACTTGGGGACTTAAAAAAAATGTTCAAAGCACAACTTAGAGGCAGGATGCCAGCTGCTGAGTGTGTAATGCAAGTCACTTGATCGGAATGGCTACATATGCCCAGACCAAATGGCCGCCATCTTCCCTGGACCCTTCCATTCCCAGGACAATGAACTCCTCCGCGTCCTTCAAAATACAACTTGCATCCAAGGTCGTCTCCCTGAAACCTTCTTGGTTGCCTCTGCTGTGGCACTCACCCCTTGCCCTTTGCTCCAGTCATAGCCCGCGAATGAAGACCTGTATTCCCCGTTGCCAGTTTTGTCATTGTTCATGCCCACCCAAGTCCCTCACTAAACTGTAAATTCCTTGTCCGTGGGGGCCTTGCTTTCTGTGACTTCACCGCAGGCTTATCGTTGTATCTGGCACACAGTAAACACTCAGTAGGTGATTCATTCTTCTTTAAAGTGATTTGCTCTCCTCTCTTAGGCAGACGCTCTGCATTAGAATGTCACAGCAGCATTATCCTAGGCATGAGGTTTGTGAAGCTGAATATTCACGGTGAATTCATGTCTTCGCTGGGTGTTTTCTACCATAAGTTAATCTGCATTTTTCCACCATAAGCCTTTTTTGCAAACAGCTGCTTTCAGTTTTGTTTTGTTTTTCAATCTATCTCACTCCAAGACAGTACAGCCAATCAATACATATATAAACTAAAAAGAATGGAAAATGGATGTAAGCCATTACTTTTCCTGGGGTTTCCCCCTGGGCCCTATCTTTGAAAATCTTCCACATCTTCCATCCCTTGCTTAGAATAAGTACAGATTAGTTTTGACCATTCTGTGTTTTAAGATCAACTATAAATGTATCTGATCCCAAATCAAAGCTGCCTTGCTCTCTCTGATGGTGCATCCGTGTGTTTACTTCTGCCGAGTTCCTCCTGCTCCCTGGTCTGCTGCCGTGTCACACCAGATAATGTGCTGGTTAGATTTTGCCATGGAAACAGGCCTTTCCTTTGGGGCTTCCTGCCTACCATGGCCGCAGAGAATGAGACGGTTCCACTGCTAGGGTTTCCTATTGAAGTTTCCCCCCCTTTCGACATTTTAGTGAAAAATTATTGGAAGGGAAAGCAGCTATAAAAGAGAGGATTACTATACTAAGAGACTGACGTCTTTATTCCTTCTAGCATTCTTTAGCAACTCAGTTGAAGGTCATGTGTCTCCCAGTTGGGCTTACTGAATTGCCCAGGTTTTGCGCTCAGCTACCGAAATTTTGTACGCGACCTTTTACTACCGGTAGCGAAAGGAATCACTAAATGGAATTTCGCGAATGCTGCCTTAAACATTGAGCATCTTTCTCCTGGCCCAGCAAACATTTCTGGGTACTCATCACAGCACGTCAATGTTGTTAAAATTAGAATCTCACTTCTGGTAAATGTTGACATAAAGCACGTCCATGATGCAGGATAATGAGTTTCAGAGGCCCCTATCTGGGTCCCAGTTCCAATTAACCTGTGGCCGAGAGAACTGCATAAGAAATGTCAACAGTAAAATGAGGCTGGTGGATTTGGGCAGAAAAAATGGTGATAAATCACCCTGGTGGAACCCATCAATCAGTGCCCATTTCCGTGGCGTGAAGGAGTTGTTTTTGCAAACTAGTGTTTGTCGCTCTCCTCCCAATTATTCTGCGCATATAATCTACCATTTCCCAGACAAAGGTTGACTGAATGAATCTCTAGAGAGTAAAAGTAAATGATCTCCCCACTCATTAATCTATAGATCCTCAGTATGTGTTTGTAATATTCATGTTAACTGAGAACAAATAGAGAAACCTGCTGTTTTTACCCTGGTGGGCTCGATTAATTGCCACCACTTTCATTTTTATGGCTATCCTACGTAGAAAGTGTCTTGCCTCCAAAACTCTTTTTTTAGCTGAATAATATGAACCAGGGATAAAGGGAAGTGAAACGCTGAGATCCCAGTGAGTTTCTCTGCTGGACCATAGATGGTTTGCTTTCTGAACTGTATCCCAGACTCCCCCTGGGTCTAGCTGGAAGATACAGCAGTGAACAAGAGAGGCCATTATTCCTACCCTCTTGAAAGTTACATTCTAGAGAAAGAAGCCAGAAAATAAAATAAGTGAATTAGATAGGATGCTAGCAGGTGCAAAGGGCTGTGGAGACACGTGAAGCAGAGGGGTAGGGAATGCTAAGAGGGCAGGGAGGCTGCAATTTGAAATAAGGTGGTCAGAGGGGCACCTGGGTGGCTCAGTCGGTTAAGTGTCTGACTTCAGCTCGGGTCATGATCTCACAGTTGGTGAGTTCAAGCCCTGCATCGGGCTCTGACGCAGAGCCTGGAGCCTGCTTCAGGTTCTGTATGTCTCTCTCTCTGTGCCCCGTGCCCACTTGTGTTCTCTCTCTCTCTCTCAAAAATAGATAAATAAACATTTTTTTTAAGTATTGAAACAAGGTGGTCCGAGAGGCCTCCTTGGAAAGAGTGACATTTGAGCAAAGACTTGAAGGAGGGAAGGGAGATATGTAAGGTCTATAGGATATGTGGGGTGAAAAGCATTCCAGAAGGGAAAGTCAAGGTCAAGACCCTGAAGTGTAGCTGGAGAAACATTAGCAATGACAGGTGAGGTCAGAGAGGTGAGGTGGGGGAGGAGAGCTGTCTAGATCTGGAGGGTCTCTGTAAGGGCTTTGGCTTCTGCTCCAACATAGGAGTTTGTTTGGAAGGTTTTCAGCAGAGGAGAGACACATTCTGACATTTTATACGGGGTCACTCTGGCTGCTGTGCTGAGAACGGGCTATGAGGAGGAGGAAGGTGGGGAGGGGGGCAGGGAGACCAAGAAATCATTCAGATGCTATTGCACTTACCAAGCAGAAAGTGCTGGACCCGGTGATAGTGGTAGGGGCCTCCAGGAATCACAGTCTGGACACATGGTGAAACATACACACATCTGCCATATATTTGGAGTGTTCCAGGTCAGCACAACTTCCTGAGCATTTTGTAAGACGGCTCTTGATGAGAAAGGATGAAGTTTGTCACGAATTACATTTGTGAACTTCTCAACACTGTGAAATTGAGAAGGGGTTTTAAAATGCTTTGAAGCCATGACTCTTTGCCTGAAAGTAAGTAACTTTGGGTCATGTGAAAGATTTTAGCAAGGCATCCCCCCTAACGTGAAATTTATACTCTCATAATTTTAGCTATGAAAGTGATAGAGAACCATCTGCATTCCCCGTAATATTCCAGAAAGTGAACTTAAAGCATTCTAGCTAACTTGGTCCTTTTAGCGGACAAACGTTGTGCAAAAGGAACTAGGATTTTCAGCAGAACCTTGTCAACCATAACCACTTGTCAACCATAGACCACTGCTGCAACATGTTGTGCGGCCAGCTCCCTTTGTCTTCATTCTTGTCCTCAGCCTGTGGGCAGAGGGTCTGCCCATCTGCGGGCCAGGTGAGCCATACCCTTCTCGCAGTGGGCCCTGACACATCGTGCATCCACGTCTTGGCATTTCTGTGACTTCTGGAATGCCCAGCTCTCCTCTACTGCTGCCAACCATCGACTAATGAATGGATAAAGAAGATGTGGTGTATATGTATACAATGCGGTGTTACTCGGCGATCAAAAAGAATGAAATCTTGCCATTCGCAACTACGTGGATGGAACTAGAGTGTACACTAAGGGAAATCAGTCAGAAAAAAACAAACATACGACTTCACTTATATGGGGGATTTAAGATACAAAACAGATGAACATAAGGGAAGGGAAGCAAAAATAATATAAAAACAGAGAGGGAGGCAAACCATAAGAGACTCTTAAATACAGAGAACAAACTGAGGGTTACTGGACAGGTGTCGGGTGGGGGGATGGGCTAAATGGATGATGGGCATTAAGGAGGACACTTGTTGGGATGAGCACTGGACATCATATGTAAGTGACAAATCACTAAATTCTATTCCTGAAATCATTATTACACCATATGTTAACTGGGATGTAAATTAAAATTTAAAATAAATAATAATGATAATAATAATAACTCAGCCCAAGTGACACTCCTTCCAGCAGGGCTAGATGTTTTTCCTGTGGCTTCCCCAACACCCGGCCCAGCCTGCATTGTAGTACTTCTCAGCATTAATAGATTTCTCTACCTGTCTTTTCCTCTAGACTGTCAGCTCCTGAGGACAGGGACCGTGTTGTGTTCTTTGCACCCCCGTGCTACAATAATACTGACTGGCGCTCAGGATGTACTTAGTGTGTGTTGAATTAAAGTTGGTTTGAAAGAGGGGTGCCTGGCTGGCTCAGCTGGTGGAGCACACGACTCTTGGTCGTGGGGTCGTGAGTTCGAGCCCCACACTGGGGGTAGAGTTTACTTAATAAGGGAGGCATTAAAAATTGTTTTCTTTTAAATAAAGTTGATTTGAAAGAGCCCATAGCAGCTCATCATTTTATGTGAGGTGGTTACACTTGCAGGAACCATTTAACCTTCCTTCCTGTGGTACTAAGAAGGACCACCATTTATTAGGAACTTGCAGTGTGCCCAGTACCGAGCTAGGCACATTACAGGCATTATTTCTCTGAGCCCCCAACAATCCTATGAGGAAGATATTTTTCATCCTTCTTCTGTAGATAAGGCAACAAAGGGGCAGGAGGGAGAGGCGGTGATCTATGCCTTTATGCAGTCTGCAGATATGATCAAAATGGATAATTTAGAGAACCTAAGGACACTATTTCCCTTTGATATATGTGGGAAAGTATGCTGTGAATCTACAACTTAAATAAAACCCGCCATAATATGGCCCCCTGCCTGGGCCCTGTTCTTGGTACAGAGGCTGCTTTCTTGTCTTGAGGGTATCTGGGCAGGATTGGGACGTGAATGTCTGGTGATCATATGAAACTCATTCAACTCAGGATACAGTCAGTTGCGTAACTTTCACTATCTTGACTTTTGTGGGTTTTGTGACAGTGTAGACCGAGTAAAATATTTTCTTTCTCATTACATTAACCTTCTTGTGTACAACTCCGCATTTACACAATTTGTTTTCTTATCCCACTTATCATGTGATGATGGGCCATTCCTTGCTTGGGTTACTTGGAAGAACTATCAATTTGCAGCATCACTTATTAGTTGATTCATGTCAGTTCTGTGCATGGTGAAAAGGTATTTAAAAGAAATCCATTATAGTCTCTCACGGAGGCAGTCTCCCAATTCCAGACATTTTTATTTTTATAGGAATTTTATTTTAGTTGCAGGCAAGCGTGAGCTCCTTAGCAGGAATTAGTTAAAAAGGCAAAGCATCTGTGTTTGTTCATGGTGAGGAGATCTTTAGATGTCGTCTTGACATGTTATGGTAATGCCTTATGGTAATGCCTTTGATTTTCTTTGGGCAAAAAGTAAAATTTAAGAAATGAGGACAAGAAAAAGAACCTTCAGTGTCTGTTAAGTAGAGATGAAGTGTCACCCTAGACAGCCAAGTTAGAAACCAAAAGGCAAGTGCCTTATTCGGTTGCCTTAATCACTTCGTAAGTTTACCTGCCCAGGCCACACAGGAGGCATTAACGGCTTCTGGGAGGCAGCTGGAGCATGGGGTGCAAAGCTTCTTAATGGAAATAGATGTGGGAGAGGGTACTGAGAATTATATAAACTAGTGCCTGAAGGTGATGCGGTAGAAAGCACAGAATTTACGGTCAGAATGACAAGTGCCAGCAGCAGCCAGAGTGGTTTGCCACTCGTGAGGACAGACTCTGCTCGGCCTGCTGCCTGCGTCAGTCGTCCCTGGGAGTTGGTATTACTAGCTCTCGTGCTCCCATGAGAACAGAGACTCAAAGAGGTGGAGTCATTGGCCTAAGGTTACAAAGCTAGTGTGACAGAGAGAGGACTTGAGACCAGGACTCTCTGGTTGAAGCCCCATGACCTTTTTTTTTTCTTTAAAGTTTTTTTATTTATTTTGAGAGAGAGAGAAAGCACAAGTGGGGGTGGGGCAGAGAAAGAGGGAGAGAGAGAGAGGGAGGGAGGGAGAGCCGGATGTGGGCCGCGAACTCACGAACCAGGAGATCATGACCTGAGCCAACGTCAGATGCTTAACCAACTGAGTCACCCATGCGCCCCAGAACCCCATGATCTTTCTGTGGCACCCTGCTGCCTGGCACACTGCTGATGGCTCTGTCATCACTGTTCAGTGCTTGCCTTGTGTGCTTGTGTGTGTGTGTTTATATTTTATGTTTATATTTGTACATACTTGTTTATATATTTTTGTATTATATGTAAATATTTGTTTATATAAATATATAACATATGTATATGTTTATATACGTCTATATTTATTGTATCTATATAAATTTATAATGTAACATATAATAGATACCATGTAGTATAGAAGGCATAGTATATATAATGTAACCACATATAGTTGAATACAATATTTATATGGGTATATAAATATATTTATATAGTTTTTTTTGAGAGAGAGAGAGGGAGGCAGGGAGGGAGGGAGGGAGGGAATCCCAAGCAGGCTCCACGCCCAGTGCAAAGCCCAACTTGGGGCTCGATCCCACAACTGAGATCATGACCTGGGCTGAAATCAAGAGTCAGACGTCTAACCGACTAAGCTACCCAGATGCCCCATAGTTAGTTAGTTAGTTAGTTAGTTATTTTTTATTATTATTATTTTTTCAATATATGAAGTTTATTGTCAAATTGGTTTCCATATAACACCCAGTGCTCATCCCAAAAGGTGGGTTTCTGTTAAGTTTCTCAGGATCCACATAAGAGTGAAACCATATGGTATCTGTCTTTCTCTGTATGGCTTATTTCACTTAGCATAACACTCTCCAGTTCCATCCATGTTGCTACAAAGGGCCAGATTTCATTCTTTCTCATTGCCACGTAGTACTCCATTGTGTATATAAACCACAATTTTTTTTATCCATTCATCAGTTGATGGACATTCATAGTTTTTTAAATATACAGAATATTTACTTGATTTTAAAATTTCAAAATACATGAGAATTGAAGGTTTTATTCACCTTAATTTAAATTTTTCTAATAAAAAACTTTATTGTTAAAATGTAAAGAAAGCCCTTGGATTGAGATATTAACTATTAAATGACAAAATGATTTCTCTCCAAAGCCAAATCTGTCCTTCCTAATATGTACCTCAAAGGTAGAGAGGTACAACGTTTTATCAGGTTTATGTGACACCTTAATCAGAATAGAATTGCCGATTGTAAATATAAGCAAGAGTTCATTTATGTTGTTTTATTTGCTTCTTTCTTAGTCTTTACCTTACCTAATTTTTTTTTAATTTTTTTTTAACGTTTATTTATTTTTGAGACAGAGAGAGACAGAGCATGAACAGGGGAGGGTCAGAGAGAGAGGGAGACAACAGAATCCGAAACAGGCTCCATGCTCTGAGCCATCAGCACAGAGCCTGACGCGGGGCTCGAACTCACGAACCGCGAGATCATGACCTGAGCCGAGGTCGGATGCTTAACCGACTGAGCCACCCAGCCGCCCCTATCTTACCTAATTTCTAATAAAAAGTTCTTTTCAAAAACTTTTCCCACTATGTAAGATATACGTGTGGAAAATGTGCCTTCAGTGTGGAAAAAAATAGAAAATATTAACAAAAGCTACGTATAATTTTACCACCCAGAGGTGATCACTGCTAATGCTATAGACTTCTAGGCTTCTTTAAAGCATCTAATTTTTAAATGCTATTTTCACTTATTCATTCAACAAATATTGGTAAGCATTATAATTAGTAAATACCATTGTTTCAGGAAACTCCTTGAAACAAAGATCTAAAGGATTTTTTATTACCAAAACTCCCTGGGACGGGGGGTACTCCCTAGAAACCCTAAATAACTTTTAATGATTGCGGACTTAACCCCATTCTAGTTTGACTACTTTAGGCTAATGAGCTTGAGGTCTTAGCACGGATGGCTGGATTCAGTTTTTATCTGGAATATCAGAAATGTTCCTTAGAAAGCTGTAGGTTCATTCAGTGCAGATAAAGCAGGCTTTGCTCTATCACCTGGTGACCTGGACAATGCAGAGCAAGTTACAGAGCACAGAACAATTGTCCTCATTCTGAGACATGCAAGGGTCTGGGCAACGTCTGCCTCTTCTTCTCCCCAGTGCCTTTTTATGGGCCTGGGCATGCTCTGGTGGGATCACAGTCTGACTGTGCTTATCAGCCGTGTTCTCTTGGACAAATAATGTAAACTCACTATGCCTCAGTGCTTGCGTGGTCAAGGGACAAACCTAGGGGTGGAGAGAAGGAAGGAGGCAAAGCAGCAATTGGGAACTGGAGCCACCAGGATGTGGTGATGAGTCAGGCTTGAGGAGTGATCAGGAAGGTTCGTGACGCTCCCTGGATGATGGAACCATTCACCAAGATGGGAAACGTGGAAGGAAACAAGTCTTTGGGGGGGTGGGAGTAAGAAGGATAAATTACAGTGGGTTCACTTTTGAATATTTTTGAGACACCTAAGGGAAAACAGGGAAATAACTGGGTTAGAGAAGAAATGGCTTTGGCAAGATCTGTCATTATTTTGCAACTTCTGCCTTTAATTATGATGCTTAAGATTTTATTGTCTCTTTTTATATGATAACGAATTTAGGTTATATTCTTCAATAGGGAAATCAATTTATTCTCAGTCACAGAGGCATCTAGATTTATCGGTATCTCAGCTGAAAGAACAGACTCCAATTACACAAATATAAAAGTGCCCTGCTCTTTGTTAACATGTACACAGTGTTTTATTTTTGATATTTTAAGAAAAGAGTGAAAATTATTGTTTGGGTACCTCTGACAATGTGTGCATAAATAGCACTTGCCATGGTGAACACACTGTGCTTTATAATAGATAAAATGTCCAGAACAAAGAACAGAGCCCCACTTTAGTGAGTCGTTTACTGTCTGAAATCACGAAAGGCACCAAGTAATACAACCTTAGGGAAAAGGACAAGGTGTCCTGTGTTGAACAAAACTTAATGGTTTTAGTAGGCCTTTGGAAGGGGGAGAAATCTATTAGGGAGGAGAAAGTGCTCCTTTATTGCTGGTACATGCCGTTCCCGTGAATTGTTAGAAATAAATATATACTCTCTACACTGCTGAGCTTTAGTCCATTTATATTCTTTTTTTTATTTTTTATTTTTATTTCTTTTAACGTTTATTTGTGAGACAGAGAGAGACAGAGCATGAATGGGGGAGGGTCAGAGAGAGGGAGACACAGAATCCGAAGCAGGTTCCAGGCTCTGAGCTGTCAGCACCGAGCCCGACGCGGGGCTCGAACTCACGGACCGCGAGATCATGACCTGAGCCGAAGTCGGCTGCTTAACCGACTGAGCCACCCAGGCGCCCCTATATTCTTTTTTTTTAATCAAAAGTTTCAAACCCCTGCACTAAAAATGATGGATGCTTTGTAGCAGCATGGACAGACAGAGCCAGAAAATAATTTTGATTTCCTTGAGACATTAGAGGCTGCTTGCCCTGGTCCTTCACCACCACGCAGTTCCCTCACATTGTTCTCACCTTTCATGGAGGAGATGAAACCAAGCTTCTTCCCCTTGACCCCATTTGGAAGTAATGACAGTTAAAGAGATGGGTCACTGAAGGGTTCAGGAAGAAAGCGTTCTATTAATTATAGAATGTTTTATAGAAGCTAACCGTGTATCATACGCTCACATTGCCCTGGACACGTAGTACATCACACCCTCATCCTCACTTTGGGTAGATGAGGAAACTAAAACCCCGTGAGGTTAAATCTCATCCATAGCTAGTGTGCTGTCATTACCCGGGTTCATACTTACTTCCGCCTGATGCCCGTAGAGAACTCCATAGCCAGTCCAGTTCCTTTTGAGTCGGTCCAGTCAAGAGGAATCGCAGTCAACTGTCCCCTTCTCACTGTGGCACCACCGCCCACCCAGTGACCCAGGCCAGGCGCAGTGGCTTCCCAGCCAGAAGCTCTCATGCTCACCCCCAGACCCAGTGCGTCGGCAGTCCTAGAGTTCCACTTTCCCAACACCTCGCAAAGCCATCCCTTCCGTCTCTATCCACTTCCCCCCCCTCCCCCCGCCGTGAGTCCAGGCCACCTTCCTTTCTCCTTGGACAAGAGCGGCACTTCTAGACAGCCCCCTGCGCCTGTCTTTGTGTAACCTCCATGCCCTTTACCCAGGGCCGTGTGTAGAAAATTCACCTCTGATACACTGTGCCACTTCCCTGCCTACGGCGTCTCGCTGGCTTTCTTCAAGAGCGGGCAGATCAGATAGGGCAAGAGGGAGGGCCTGTGATATCCACAAGCACATCCTAGGCAGCCTTGACATTCCGTCTGGAGGACGATGTGGCTCTAGAAGCGGAGAACCTGGCGTCGGAATCCCAGGTGTGTTAGTTTCCTGGGGCTGCCATAACAAAGTACCACAAACTGGGTGGCTATCCTATTAATCCTCTCGAGGCAAAACTGGGACAGAGGTGAGCCTGGTTAATAGTGGCATGCTCTTTTTTTTTTTTTTAATTTTTTAATGTTTATTTATTTTTGAGAGAGACAGAGACAGAATGCGAGTGGGTTAGGGGCAGAGAGAGAGAGGCAGACATAGAAGCAGAAGCAGGCTCCAGGCTCTGAGCTGTCAGCACAGAGCCCGACGCGGGGCTCGAACTCACGAGCTGTGAGATCATGACCTGAGCCCAAGTCGGACGCTCAACCGACTGAGCCACCCAGGTGCCCCAATAGCGGCATGCTCTTAACAGGAGTTCTCTGAACTGTTTTCTGAGAGGTAGTGTTGTGTATTTGTTATGCGTGGCTTTGGTTTTTCATCATTTGGCTCTGAATCCTTTGACACCCCTTGATACTTGGGTGGCTTTGCAAAGGTTACGTAACCTTTCTGGCTCTCTGTTTCCTCACGATTGTCTTAGTCCATTCAAAGTGCTGGCAAAACCATCCTCCCTCAGAAGGCTCTAGGGAAGTGTCTGTCCTTGCCTCTTCTAGCTTCTGGTGGTTGTTGGCAACCCTTGGTGTTCCTTAGCTTGTAGCTCTATTATTCCAATCTCTGCCATTAAGTGCCGTGTGTGTGTGTGTGTGTGTGTGTGTGTGTGTGTGTGTGTCCTCTGCATTCAAATCTCTGTCTCCTTATAAGAATATCAGTCATTGGATTTAGGACCCACCCTAATCCAGTATGACCTCATCTTAAGCTGATTACATCTGCAGAGACCCTTTTCCAAGTAAGGTCACGTTCGCAGGTACCAGGGATTAGGACGTCAGCATGTCTCTTCAAGGGACACAATTCAATCCACAACGGGTTTGCCCCCTGACTTGGCACTCCTTCAAACTTTGAATTTCTCACTTATACAACAGGAGTGGCAATATCTAATTTCCAGGGTTACTGTCAACAGTAACTGAGATGATGCATGTGAAGTGTTCCTCATAGTGCCCGTCTCATAGAGACCAACCAGTAAGTGGCAGCTGTGACTTATTGCCAGACTTCTTCCTTGAAAGAATTATCCCTTTAAGCTAACTCCTAAGTGTACCAAGGAAGCTTGGCATTTCAAGAAACACTGCATCAGGCACAGCAAATAATGGTTACAAATTTATTTGTTTTCTGGTTTCTGTGTATCGCATCTCCTTGTGGTAGAATACGTACACTCTCATAAAACAAATCAAAATCTAAAGTCAAAAATTAAGGTGCTAATCTGCATGTGATGTGAATTCAGACTAAGCCTGCAGAGAAAATGATTGAGGAAACCCACCCATTCTCCCTGCAGGTCAAGGGGCGGAGCCACAGTGCTCAGGAGGACAGGCGCTTCTAAGAGCAGCTCTGCTGATCTCTTTTGCTTCCAGCTGTCCAGCTGCTTCGTAGAGGGAGAGATGGGAGATTGGGATGGAAGTCAATCCCTGCTGGCAGACTCCGGTTCACACTCTGGTGCTCTGCCTGCCTCTTAAGTTTGTTGCTAGCAGCTTTAGTGTCCTGCTTTCGTGTCTCAGCAGCCTTGGGATCGTCTGTGAATGCACCACCCACAGTGCCAGCCATACGTACGCTTAGTTTAACCGGCGCGATTGGGTGATGTTTATAGGCAGACTCCAGTACAGACGGTGGCAGGAATGCTTCATGAGAGAGAAGACAAGAGCCTCTTTGGAAAGCAGGATGGACACAGTAAAGCTGTTTCTCACACTCAAAAGCTGGAATTGACCCCTGCCCTCTGGCAGCCTGACTGTCTGTGGGATGTAGACCCAGGGCCTTTCCTGCTGATCTGATCCAGCCTTGTGTCTCTGGGAGTCTATTCTGCTCCAAGTCAGGAAGCATCTCCTGTCTCTTTAGTTTGTCCCAGTGGAGAGGAGGGCAGATGATCCAGGTGGGGGAACGGATATAGAAGAGATGCCTGGCTATGCATTGTATTTTTCTCCTTTAGCTATGAAAAAGGGACCTCTGAGCTAGAGTCTGTTGGAAGCGATCAGAAGGCAATTGTTCTAGAACTTTGTTGTAACTAGGGCACCAGTGCAAAAATCAGCTTCAGAGACAGAGCTGGACTCACATTTCCTCTTTGGGCACTCACTAGCTGTGTGGCCTTGGACAAGTTTCTTGACTTCTCTGAGCTTGGGTTTCCTCATCTGTCAAATAAGGGTAATGATATTTCCCTTGGGGGGTTATCGTGAGAGTTAAAATGGCATAGGTAACTAAAAGGTGCTTGGTGAATGTTGGATTCCATCTTTCCCTTTCCGTTTCCAGGGAATGGACTAATGTTTTGAACACTTAGCCATTTATCTGCTCTGCAGGTTATAAATACAGAATGTATCTTAAATTTTTTTTATTAGTTTATTTTTGAGAGGCAGAGAGAGACAGAGCACAAGTGGGGGAGGGGCTGAAAGAGAGGGGGACACAGAATCCAAAGCAGGCTCCAGGCTCTGAGCCGTCATCACAGAGCCCGGTTGGGCCTGAACTCATGAACCGTGAGATCATGACCTGAGCTGAAGTCGGACGCTCAACCAACTGGGCCACCTAGGCGCCCCTCTTAAATCAGAAAGCTATTTTCTTTCAAAATTATATAAACTAATATCTTATTAATATATACTAAGTGCTGCTGCATTAACTTTATAGGTGTGGTGTTTGATATTAGTGATCTAAAACCAGGAAGACAGGAAATTACACACACACACACACACACACACACACACACACACACACCCCTCATACCTCATAGGGCAGTGAATGAGACCAGTAAGCAAATTAATTGTGAGAGTATAACATAAATCCTGATACAAGATGTCCAGAAAATAAGCACTGAGTCGAAACAAAAATTGGCAGGGGACAGAAGCTTTTGGAGAGCAGATGTTACCTTTTCAAGGAGAAATGGAAGGAGCATTCTGGGCAGAAGTGAAAACGTACCGAGCCAAGGAGACCTGGATGGGGACTCCAGGGTCGGGGACCACAGGTGACTCAGTGTGCTCTGTGGAAGAATCAAAGTGTAAGCCTGGGACCGTGCCTAAGACCTTGAAAATTAGTTGAGGGGACATGTGCACGTCTTGGAGGGTTACTGACACAGGGCTTGGTGATCATCGCACGCTAAACACAACAGACACGAGTGTAACTCAAAGGGCTAAAACTTTAAGCAGCAAGCATTTTGTTCCTACTGTGTGCCGGGCACTACCTTCGTCGTACAGTCTAATGCTGCACTGCTCCACGCATGCCACTGTTGAGCCCTTGAAATGCGGTCAATCTGATTGAGATGCACTGTAAGTATAAAATATACTCTGGTATATATTACATCTCAATATTAATTTTATATCAAGTATATGTTGGGATTGTACTAATATGGATATATTGGGTTAAGTAAAACATGTGATAGAAACTCATTTTACCTGTTTCTTATTTTTTATGTATTACTGAAGTATAACATGAGTTTCAGGTGTATGACATAGTCATGTGACAATTGTATGCATTATTCACTGCTCATCACAATTAAGTGTAGTCACCATCTGTCACCATATGTTATTATAACATTATTGACTATATTCCCTATGCTGTATTTTTCATCTCCATGACTTATTTAATTTATAAGCGGAAGTTTGCACCTCTTAATCCCCTTTATCTGTTTCACCCGTCCCCCACCCTCCTCCCTTCTGGTAATCATCAGTTTGTTCTCTATAGTTAAGAGTTTATTTTTTGTCTATTTTTTTCTTTTCATCAGTTTTGTTTCTTAAATTCCACATGAGTGAAATTATGTGCTATTTGTCTTTCTCTAGTTGACTTATTTCATTTATACTCTCTAGATCCATCCATGTTGTTGCAAATGGCAAGATTTTATTCCTTTTTATGACTGAGTAATATTCCACTGTGTATGTGAGTACATATATATATATGTATATGTGTTTACACGTGTGTGTATGTATGTATGTGTGTGTGTGTGTGTGTGTGTGTATCTTGCAAGTTTATTTTGCCTTTGTTTCCCTTGACTAAGGAGATACATCTAGAAAAATGTTGCTATGGCTTATGTCAGAGAAATTACTTGTGTTCTTTTCTAGGATTTTTATGGTTTCAGATCTCACATTCAGGTCTTTAATCTATTTTGAGTCTATTTTTGTGTCTGATGTAAGACAGTGGTCAGTTTCATTCTTTTGTCTGTAGCTCTCCAGTTTTCCCAGCACCATTGTTGAAGAGACTGTCCTTTTCCCATTGCACATTCTTGCCTCCTTTGTCAGAAATTAAGTGACCAGACACTATGGGGTTATTTCTGGGTTCCCTATTTTGTTCTGTTGATCTACGTGTCTGTTATTGTGCCAATACATACTGTTTTTAGTACTATAGCTTTGTTGTATGTCTTGAAGTCTGGGATTGGTATACTTCCAGTTTTGTTCTTTTTCAAGATTGCTTTGGCTCTTCGAGATCTTTTTCAGTGGTTCCTGTTAAATGTGGCTACTAGTAACTTTACAAGTGTATATGGGGCTCATATTATATTTCTATTGGACAGCACTCACCTTGAAATTGAAAAGTCTTGGCCTGGGATGACAGGGAAGGACATAGAGCTTGAACATTCCTATAGAGAATCAGTAAGGCTCAGGTACATATAAAGGAAGAGGGAAGAGTAATAAATGTGTAAGCACCAAGGTAGAATGTGCAAGACCCATTTAGGGAGTCGTGAGTAGACCGTCTAGATAGAATAGGTGGAGAGCTCTCAGTGGCGTTTTGATAAAACGATGCATGTTGAACATTTGCACACAGATAGGTTGATAGGCCTCATGTGAGTGAGAAACAGAAAGAAATGTCCATCTCTGGCAGTAACAATGGAAAATTACAAAAAGAGACTCCCTAATTATTCACTTTGGATGGTAGTCAAGGGTTACCCTGGAGAATATTAAAATGCAATCTCATGATTAAAGTTCTGAAAAAAATGAACGTGTTGATGAATCTTGTCATGCCCTTTACTTGAACTTCCTCAATGCTATGACTTCTTAAAGCTATAAATATAAATGTGTTCAAGGAAGATGTGGAGGAAGGCATGGGTGACAGACCCTTGCATGAGTATCTTTAAAGGGGAATTAAGAAATGGCTCTAATCTTTCATGATGATGTCCTGTGAGACAGCTACTAGATATGCCCCACATGGGCACTCTGCCACAAGAAATTGGGAGCTGAATTGATCCAACAAGGTATTTTATTCTTGTATTTAAAG
Source organism: Acinonyx jubatus (assembly GCF_027475565.1). Lineage (NCBI taxonomy): Eukaryota > Metazoa > Chordata > Mammalia > Carnivora > Felidae > Acinonyx > Acinonyx jubatus. Next base: position 49,393,970 of record NC_069391.1, read on the forward strand.
TATTTAGAAGGGGGCACCTGGGTGGCTCAGTTGGTTGAGCGTCTGACTTCAGCTCAGCTTTATGATCTCACAGTTCATGAGTTAAGGCCCCGCGTCGGGCTCTGTGCTGACAGCTCAGAGCCTGAAGCCTGCTTCGGATTCTGTGTCTTCCTCTCTCTACCCCTTCCCCGCTCATGCTCTGTCTCTTTCTCTCTGTCTCTCAAAGATGAATAAACGTTTTAAAAAAAAGGTATTTAGAAGAAAGATAACCTGGACATGATGATTTTATAATAATTGCTGACTTTTTCTTCATCATCTAAAGGATGATAAAGCAAGATCCTGCCTTGGTACTGTGTTGGGTACTTTAGTGGTTTATACAGAAATGTTCGTGGTAAGTAAGGTTTCATACCCTACAACAGGCAGTGTAGTAAGGACTGGTCGTTAGGGATAGTGTCAGTTAAATACACAAAAATATATGGATAGGAAAATATATAAATCACGGGTAGATTACTTTGTTGTATTGGATGAAGGGGAATTGCAAGAAAGGTTATTTAAACCAAAGTGCTCATCATGGCAAGGATTTTACCATTACTCTTATCCACCAAACCCACGGAATCACATAGATGGAGTTTCTTATGACAGAAGAAGGCAATTCATCCCACATGGGAAGTTTTGCCAAGATGTTCAGACTAGCTCTTGAGCAGGCTCCCTAGTTGAAAGACTCCTATGTATGTGTCACACCCCAATGGGCCAGAATTACTGCGTGTCTCTGCTTAGGCAGACCTGAGTTCCAAGCCTGGCTTTGTCATTTATTAGTATGTTACCTTTAGGAAATGACAAAATCCTTCTAAGCCTCAGCTTCCTTATGTGTAATATGGAATAGTAACGCTGTCTGTGTCATAACACTCTCCATGTCGTGAGGCATCCGTGAGACAAGGTGGTAAAGTGCCCTGCCCAGGGTTGGTAAGCTTAGTAATGGTGTTGGTCGTGCTGGGGATCCTAGAATAAGCTTTCCTGTACAAGAAGAATCAGGAAGCTGCCTTTTTCATATGAAGTGTTTTTGCCCCAAGACTTCTAAATCTCCCAGTTCCTGACAAGAGTTTTCCCTGCTACTCCATCGCACAGTATGAGGCATTCTGAAGTAGAATTTCTTCAATCTTTCTTTCTATTTGGCTGGTCCCTCACCTGTCCCCCTTCTCGGGAAGCTTGGAGCCACTTCCCCCTTTGTGCCCTCACTCCTACTTGCAGAAGTTTTTGAGAACTTTTTCATTTCTCAGGTATCTGGGTCGAGAACACTTTACGTTATTTCAGGCGGGGGGTGGTTATGTGTTTCCATTGGTGCCCTTGATCAAAACAGTCAAGTCAAGAGGAGGGATAAAATTGGATAAATATAAATACACCAAGACATAAGGGTTAAGTCATCGTGAAGAGCCTCCCTCCCGCCCGCCAGAGCACTTACTTATATGAATGAGTCACCTCTAAAAACAGTGACATCCTTAAGGAGAAATGGTAGAGCAGTAATTACTCAGACAGCGGCTTCCTCCACCTGCTTCCTTGGGGCAGGAACTGGGGTATGTAAAGACAGAGGCTTCGAGATGGTCCCCGGGGATAGAGCAATCAGAGGGATCCTGTGCAACAAAGGGAAACTTTCAGATCTATATCTTTTATCCACTTGCTTTCTATTTCTTTTCATCTGGAAGAATTGCAGCATGCCACATAGCCAGCCTGTTTGCATTTAAAAGTGACTTGGCCCCCTCAAGATTCCAATTCTCTGCCTGCTCGCCTTAAAAATGAAGGTACAACCCTGTAGTTTTAGGCTTTGATGGTAATGGAGGTCAGAACCTGAGCTACCTGCCTGGCTCTTCTCCGGATGGTATTCATGAGGAATTCGTGAGCATATTTGAAAATCCTGACCTCCGGGAACCCTGGCTTCCACTTGTCCCGTTCCAGGTGCATTTGCTCCTCTTCAAGAAATCAGCTTTCTCAAGAGCGTATTCTTCATCACGGCTCTGCCAGTTAACGCAGACACGGCTGGTCCGACAGCAAAAAAATCAGGCATGTCATCGACGATGAAAGTATGACCTGCAACACTATGCTCAGGCCAAATGGCATTAAGGGGGTTAATGCAAGCCCTGTGTATGTTTTACCTATAATGGTATTAGTATTATTATAGAGGATGAGTGCTTTAGTTTCACCATCAGAGCCCTGGATCAAGTTCCTACCTCTTCACCCTAGGAAAGTCAGGGGCCCAGTAGAAGCATAGCACACTGAAAATAAGTAATTGAAGAGAATTTAATGAAGGGACTATTTCCAAAGGTGGAGGCTGCTGCAGTAGTTTCTTAGGGCTCCTGTAACAAAGCATCACAGACCGAATGGGGGGGCATAAAACGACAGAAAGCTATTATCCCACGGTTCCGGAGGCTAGAAGTTGGAAATTAAGGTATCAGCAGAGTTAGGCTCCCCCTGAAACCTGGGGAATCTTCCCTCTTCTCTCCCGAGTTTCTGGTAGTGGCCAGCAGGCTGTGGTACTTTTTGGCTTGCAGCTACCTAAATCTGATCTCTGCCTTCCTTCTCTGTCTCCCTTGTCTTCACGTGGCTGTTATCTTACAAGGACGCCAGTCAGATTAGCTTAGGATCCTCCTACTTTTACACTAATTACATAAGCAATAACCCTATTTCCAACTAAGGTCACATTCTGAAGTCCTGGGGATTTGAATTTCAACATCTCTTTTTGGGGGGTACAATTCCACCCAAAACAGTAGGGTTCGGGGAATCCCCCAAGTGTCTCTGAAGCACCTGGTTTATCTCTTGCCCGAAAATGCAAGGGCCAGAGGGTTCCTAGAGCCCTCTGGTACCCATGGCTGTAGAAAAGGTTGCCTGACCAGAGCTGTGGCCTTGGGGAGGGAATTGCAGCCCCTGACAATGGACAGCCAGGCAGGGAGGGAGCTGGGAAAATAAACATCCTGACCTCTTTCTCCTCCCAACCTCTGATCTCCTGGATCTCCTGCTGGCACCTCCCACTGATGGAATCCAACTGAAAGCTCAAGAAGGGCAGCCCATTGACACAGTTCCTAAAGGTTGGCCTCCTGGAGCCTGGAGTAGGATAAAGTGGGTGAAGAAACACCCACTTGGACATGGAGGAACAAATAGAGACTGATTAGTATTGCCTGTTAACTTCTCCAAGTCTCAGTTTACCTGTACATAAATTAGGGATGATAATAATACCTACCTCATAGGGTTGTTAGCATTTGTTTGTTTGTTTGTTTGTTTGTTTGTAAGTAGGCTTCATGCCCAGTATGGAGCCCAGTATGAGGCCTGAATTCGTGACCCTGAGCTCAAGACCTGAGGTGAAATCAAGAGATGTTTGACAGACTGAGCCACCCATTCACCCCTTAGCTGTTGTTTTATTGTGAGTTCTGGCCATCTTCAAATGACCCAGCTTCTATGCTACGAGTGTACAAATCTCGTGAATGTGAGAGGCATAAGTGTCAGGCTTGTGAATGCACACAAATATGCACATAGGCCTTTTTCCCCAGAAATGTTTTCTGAGTTTTTGAGTCATAAGCCCAAGTGAATGTTCTTCAACACCTGGGACCCATGTGGGCCAGAAGGCCACTTGGGCAAGGACTGGGTAATTTCCGTAATAGAGGCAGGACCAATCCAGTACCCAAAGTACACTGTTTGGAGGGGATGCTGATTGCTCTAGAAATCAATGAGGGTTTAAGACTGATAAGAATACCGATAGTTCTGCAGTGAGAAATATGAGAGGATTTGTGGAAAGGATAGTATTTAGGCTGGACCCTAAAAAAGTAGGATTGGGGCATATGAAGATTGGGGTCAGGGAAAGCAACAGCCTGAGCAAAGTTAAGGAAGCAGGACGGCACAAAGATCATACAGGAACTGAATAGATCCTATCTATGTGAATAGATCTGAGAGGGTGGAAGGTAAGGTATAAGACAACAAATAGGATTATAGAAGAATGGGACTAAAAATAATAATAATGGTAAAGCACCTAGAGTGCCTGCCAAGTTTCCACTGAAAGCATAGCACTCAATACATGACAGATATTGTGACTGCCAGCATTATAGCAATATGTCTGTCATGTTCTGAAAGCAAACTGGTTCCTCTTCCCTCCTCAGGCTGGCCCTCTTTCAGTATATATGGCTGTTGTAAGGTTCTTCTGAGATTGAGTTGTGTTGAAGTAGGCATCTTCTAGAAACAAGAGGTGGGCAGTTATTTGGCCACTGCAGAGGTACGAAGTGCAGTGCCACAAGCCAACAAACTCACCACACAGAAGGTAGCACCCAGGAGTTTTAGGGGAGCCAGAGGGAGAGGTGCCCTGGTGGAAGAAGTCTGAGACACAGGCCCCCTGTGGGGGTAAGAGTGGAGGTGAGATCCTTGAGGAGGTGGATGCTGGACACCAGGGAAGGGATTCAGCTTCACGTGGAGGGTAAGAGGTCCCAGGGACTAGACCCAAAGAGATCAGAGGAGGGAGCAGGTGAAAAAGAAAAATCAAGGCATTTCAACTACCACAAAGTGGTGACAAAGTAGGAGAAGAAGAGGGTGGAAGGTGTAGAGAGACCCTGGCTGCACATCACATTTCAAAAGAGGCAAAGGAGCTGGAAAGAAGATGCCAAGAAATGAGAATGAGGAACATGGGGGCAGTGTAAGTCTGCTATGTGGGCTCTGAAGGTGGGAGTGAAAATTGGGACTCTTCCAAATAGGGAAAGTGAAAATCTGGGGAAGAGAAGGCAAATCAGTTCATGAGGAGGGATGGTAGAAACAGGATTTCAGAAAGGGTGTCTGGAGTTAAGTAGTAATGTGAAGAGTTGAATAAAAAAGAGAGGCTCGAGATGGAAAGTGAGACCCTGAAGATTTTAAACTGGTCAAAACTGAGAGAAGAACATCCTAGAGTTCTGCAGACCAAAAGAGCAGGTTATGTTAGCCACAAATAGGGGAGAACATCAGACGAGTGGAAGTGTGATAGAATTAACCCCACAAAGTAATCCTGACTGTCCAGGTATAAGTTTTTAGTATTTCTATTTTCATTTTTTATATTGGCTGTAGTCTTAGCAACCACAAAGACTTTGCATTCTGTTCATTGTGGTATCTTACATAGCAATTTGACTTAAATGGAAGCTCTCTCCATGGAAATGATCCATTCCCTGGTTTTTGAGAGAAACACAATCTAGTTCACAGCTTTGAAGCTGACAATCTGAGGGCTTGCACAAACAATTCTGAAAGGACTCACTTGTCATAATTGCAGGCAGACCAGGCTTCATAAATTGAGCCAGGAGAAAGTGATTTGGGCTCAGCAGGGGTAGTTGGAACGTGGGGTCTCCCGTGATCTTTTTTCACACTCAACTGTGGCACCTTCAGATTGGAATGGGGTTTCAAGACACCATGGCCTCTTCCAGTACCCATGGAAGACATCACTAGTCCATCCCAGTAGCGTCTCCCAGTGAGCCCAGCCAGGTATGAACTTTAAATTGATCTCAGTACAGCTCTCCAGACAACCTCCACCCACCATTTGTAACTGGCAAGGGAGTTGAGATCCATTTGCCACCAGCCTTCGAGAGTCTTTCTTAAAAGAACTTTATGTAACTGGAATTTGTATCACTGGGGAACTCTGTAAATCTGTTATGAAGAAAATCCTTCACTAATTAATGCAGTAACACCTTTTTATCCAGCCTCATCGCTGAATAAGAATTATGAACAAATGCATCTTCCGGAGAAGTGAAGCCTGTTCACATCATGTGCCATTTCTGATGGAATCCTTCCTAAGGACACTCATTGCATTCTTCCTTGCTTGGGAAACAGAGTTTATTAGATGCCATTTAATCTCTTCTTTTTCTTTTAATTTTTTAATGTTTATTTATTTTTGAGAGAGAGAAAGAGAGAGAGAGAGCAGGGGAGGGGCAGAGAGAGAGAGAAGAAGACACAGAATCCAAATCAGGCTCCAGGCTCTGAACTGTCAGCACAGAGCCTGACACAGGGCTCAAACCCACAAACCCCAAGATCATGACCTGAGCCAAAGTCAGACGCCCAACAAACTGAGCCACTTAGGTGCCCCCCATTTAATCTCCTCTAAATTTAGCCTTTCATTTTTTGAACATATAATTTTTTTAATGTCTATTTATTTTGAGAGAGAGAGAGACAGAGAAACAGAGAGAGAGAGAATGGGAAAGGGGCAGAGAGAGAGGGAGAGGAGAATCCCAAGCAGGCTCCATGCTGTCAGCACAGAGCCGAACACAGGGCTCAGTCTCATGAATTGTGAAATCATGACCTGAGCTGAAATCAAGAATCGAACGCTCAAACAACTGAGCCATCCAGGCACCCCTTGAACATATTTTAAAATATTTTGTGTGCTTCTAGAGATGGGTCAGAAGACATCTGCCTCTCTGTCAGCTTTTGTGTCTTTAGAATGCCGTTTGAGTCAGCTTCTGGTGGTCTCATCACCTTCCAATTTTCTGTCTGAGGCTACTTAGACAGTCTGAGAGTCTGTCAAAAACACCGAGGAACTAAGAATGTTAAATCATTAACCCATTTTCCACACATTACCAAAGCAGGGTGGATGGACCTTATGAGGAATTTTTCCCCTCTGTGGTGATGGATACTTCTTTTACATATTTCTGAATTTGAGGCTGTGTTACAGAGGTGTGAGGCCCTGAAATTTTAATTTCAGGATTAATGGACTCTTTGGACATGACCCGAGAATTATTTTGTTTTGTCTGCATTTACTTGTTTTGTCTAAACAAACTAATATGAATCAAAGGCTATAACTAAGTTACAGACCAGAAGGCATGAATATTCATAAGGCTAATGGCTTTTCTGAACTTGGGCCTGAGAAAATGAGGGAATGATCCCTCATGTGTGTGGCACACTTGGTCCAAGATCCCTTTCACTGTCTCCACAGTGACCACTCATCCATGCAGTGCAGTGGTGAATAAGAGAGTCCGTACTGGACATGGGTGGAATCATGGAACTGGGATTATAAACTGAGTTGAGGATGGTTTGGGCAGGTACAAAGGATATTCATAGGTGAATGAGAAAGAACCTCTGCCTTCAAGTTACTCAGAGAATTACAGATAGTGCAATTCTCAGACCTGCCAGACAGCTATTTTTAGAACAATATCTTATACCATATTTCACACTGCCCCCTTCTTTGCCTGGAATGAAATTCACAGATACCATGTCTAAGGAAGAGGGAAGAGGAAACATAACCTCCAAGTTCCTTACTGGGGCAATGAGTGGGCAGAGAAAAGGGGCCATTAACCAAGCGAGGAGAAGGGCAGGCTCTCCAACTGGTTGGAAATTGGAGTCAGTCACACGGTGGAGAAAAGGTCACTGTTTAGGAACCCTCAGCTTCCTGGGAGTACACAGTGCTGGAGGACAAGACAGCCAGGCCAAATGCAGGAATACACCAAGTTCCAGGAAAACACCCAGACAAGATAGAAGATAAACTCATACATATGGGAGCATGCAGCAGAATGGATGAATCTCAGAAACATGGGAAAGAACAAGATATTAAAGACTATATTCTGTATTATTTCATTTATAGGAGAGTCTAGAAGAGGCAAAATTATAATTACTGAAAGCACATTAGTAGTTGCTTGTGACCAGGGATTCGGAAGGGGATTAACTGCTAACGGCCACGAAGAAAGTTTTTAAGAAAATGGAAACATTCTGTATCATGAGTGTGGAGGTGATTCATGACATTAACATTTGTCAAAACTCATCAGATTGTTCACTTCACAGGGATGAACTGTATGTACATTATGCCCCAGTAAAGCTGTTTTTCAAAAACCAAGTGTATAGTCTGGCAGAGAGATAGAATCACTTACACAACACCTTGACTATGAGGAAGTAACTCCAAGGACCAGCAGATGGGACTGGGCATAAGGCATTAGGGAGATGCTAGCATAGGACCAATGACCAGACCAATGTTAGATTGGGATATTTATTCCACAAACACGTATTGCACACCTGTTACGTGCCAGGCACTGTGCTAGGTTATGCTGATAGAGGAATCACAAAGTTAATACAACTCTACACTCAACTTGGAGGTCAGTGTTCTACTGATATTTGGACTATATTCAAGGTCCCAAATTGTATCAAGCTTGTCAGCATGGCTATTTGGGGTGACTTCAGGATGTTAACTTTTTAGCTAGAAACAATGCTTTCAGAGTGAAGAATAGTAATCAATATTGATAAGTAGTGAGGATCTCAGTCCCCACTGGCAGGAATATTTATCCACGATGAGTGCTAGCTTGTAGTTTTGTCCAGTCAGCCCGTTTCTTGAGCACCTGCCGTGTGTCAGGCACTGAAAAAGACACACGTGTGACTGAGTCCTTATTCTCAAGAGAATTATAAACTAGAAGAATAGACAAGACATTCCTTGCCAGCATGTTGAGGAATATTCCAATGGCCAATATTGTTTACTCTTGACCCTTTGTTATCTGGACCTGGGCCCTGAAAGTGAAAGGCCTCCGTCCTCAAAGGAAGCAGGTTCACTTAGCTGAATGTGTCCAAGGATTGACTAGTGGGCAGTAGGCAGCCTGAGGAGGGCTGAATTTATCATTAGTCAGTTTCAAGGTCCCAAAGTGGAACAGCGAGAGGGAACCAAAGCTACTTGAGTTGGTACGTAGTACTGATTTTCCCTGGCAGATAATGGACAGAGCATAGAGGTGGAAAGAATGGCATGGGTACGTGCAAGGAAAAGACAGGGCATGCCATTTTGCTCACATTATCCAGTTCCTGGTGCATAGCAGGGGCTCAGTAAATATTAGGTAAGTGCAGTGAAGGGATGAGTGAATCATTGAATCTGGTGGAATAAACTACCACCTGGCTGAAAGCAAGGACAGTAGTTTTGAGCAGGACTGAAGATAGGAACAGGGTGATTGCTTTAGATTCATAAGGCAAAGACCACAAATGTTGTGACTTAAGACGACACGTATGTATTTATTAATGTTAGAGTTCTGGGGGTCAGAATTCCAAGATTGAGGTGTTATCAGAGCCGTGTTCATCCTGGAAGCATCACAGGAGAGCACATTTCTTTGCCTTTTCAAGCTTCTAGAGGCCAGACTGCATTCTTTGGTGTGTGGCTCCTTCCTCCATCTCCAGTGCCTCATACCTACCCCTGGATTTCTAGTCTTTTTCTCTCTAAATCTCACTCTATTGCCTCTCTTGTACAAGGACACCTGCAAAGTCCCTTTTGCCATATAAAGCAACATATTCACTGAGGTTAAGACAGGATGTGGACATCCTGGGGGCCATTATTTGGCCATGGTAATATCAGATACCAAGTCCTTTCTTTCATCAAGCAAAAAGCCAAGAATTAGAGGAAGTACCCTACCTCCTGCACAAACAAAAGAAAGGTGAGAAGATACTGGTCAATAACCTTTAATCACATACAGATTAAATAGAAGTCCCTAGCAGTAGAGATTCAAAGAGATTTGAAATTTCTCTCCAAGCACAAGGACAGTTAGCATCATCTTAGGGAGCAGATTAGTATGGGAGTCTCCAGCAATCAGGCAGTCTACCTGAGTAAGGATTTTCTGGTACCAGCTCACAGAGGACTGCCAAAATGGAAGGGAAGAACCAAGATCTGCAGGGGGAGAAAAACTGGGTTCTCTCTGAGAGAAGTAACTATGGTCAGAGATGAAAACTGATTTTAAGACAGTGGCTGAAGCCCTTTCAGTACTTCATAGGGAAACCTGTAAGATTAGGAAGGAGTAGGTCCTATTACAGTACACACTGGCATTAGTTTGATGGTCCCAGTAATTTTTTAGGGCCCGTTAGTTTGATCTCTCAGTCTCCCCATCTGCAGAGTAAAGGCATTGGTTAGATAAGACAACTCTGGGGTTTATTTTTAATCTAATTTTATAAATTAGTGACAGTATGCTTGCTAACACTCAAAGTAACACTCTGGGGGAAAGGGGATAGGAAAAAAGGAGAGAGAAGTGTGAAGTTAAGGGGGGAGGATGTCCCACTGGCAAGCTGTGTGTGCCTTAGTGCCTGATGTCATCTCTCATCTGTCCCAGGAACACCCATTGGCTGCCATGGGGAGTGATGTTAAGATCATGGCTTCTAAGTTAGACTGCCTGGGTCTGAATCCTGCCTTTACTTACCATATGACCTTGGACAGGTTCCCTAATTTCTCTCTGCTTTATATTCTTTGTCTATAAGATAGAAATAATAATACCACCTTTGTCATTGGGTTGTTCCAAGAATTAAACTAGCCAATACATGCTCAGGTGCTTAAAATAGTAAGTGCTACTGTAAGCGCTTACATTACTATTAGGTGCTATTATTGCTGACACAGCCCCTACTTGAGGTATTGTAGCTTTGCTTAGAATGTTTATTTCTTGTCATACTGTAAAAGCAAATGAGGTCATCAGGACTTTGATTCTGTGCTGCCTGATAATGTTAGGTCTACATCTGAGCTTGTTTTTGAAGTACTCATTTTTCAGTTTTCAAATTTTGGAAGGCAGCACACTTTTTATCTTTGAGGTAGGTGGGTGTTCTATCAATGCAAGTTGACAACTCAGCTATGACTTTTCAAATGTAATTTATAGCATAGTTTTCCATTTCAGAAGCATTTCAACCTTGCCAACAGAATTGACTTCATAGAAGGCTATCTATCGATGCTCACACCAAAAGAAAAATAGAAGTTGATTTGTAAAAATACCTGTGAATTAATTTATATTTGATTGTAAATCTTATTTGTTGTTTGCTTTTGTGTTTTTATTTGTGTGTGCATATGTGTTTGTGTATGTATGCCATGTTTTGTTTTCTCTGCAGATGGCTTAGCTGTCTGTGAAAAACTGGTCTATTCAAGGACATTGCTGACTCTTTTTAATGAGACCAAGGTCATGGTTTCAGTTCCCTTTTGGCCAGTTAGCTTTTCTCTTTGCTTTCTTTCATAGCCACAGCCTTCTCCCTAATCATCACATCTAAGCTGTCTCATGGGATGTGAGGATGGGAACAGGGAGAAGATTATCAGGACCAATCCACAACTGCAGATCAAGCATATGATAAGCCAGAGGTCTCCAGAAATGTTAGCTATGATCACTCATCAGGTTGTTCTTGTTTGCCTTCATGTGAATACCACTTCTTAATTTTCCCTGGGTTGGGTCCCTGCAGACATCTGTTTCAGGCTCTGTTTCTTTTAACCAGTAGACTAGATATTTCAGCATCCATCTTCTTTACCGCCAGAGTTGGCTCCTGGGACCCAATTAGTACCATTATTTTTTGTCTTCTGGAAGTATTACATATTTTGTTTCTTAAATTTTCAGCTCTTGAGTCTATTTTCAGAGAATCTGCTAATAAGGACTAAAATTTATTAAGTATTTAGTTACCAGATGCCAAGACCTTCCACATGAATTACCCCCTTTAATTCTCAAAATAGCTTATGAGGTAGAACATAATGGTCCTTTTTTTTTCCAGTGAGGCCTGAGGTGTGGAACAGTTACATTTCCAGTTATACGCAGAGTTAGGATTCAGACTCGTGCATCTACTCCATATCCTGCACTCTTTAGCTACCATGCTATGACACTTCCCTGCAAACGTGTACTCTGGACAGAATAACTAGCAACTGGGTGGTTACTGCAGATTCACAGTGCTCTGAATTGCTTTCTAATTTGGAGTGGGGTGGGGGGAGGTGAGGGATGCTCTTATATTTTGTCACCATAGTTGGAGCTGGATCCAAGATGGCCCCCTGGCAAACCGAGCCAGTTGGACAAACTCTGTGCCAGCAGTTAAATCTTATTCCTGCACACTGTCAATATTTCCTAGTCAAATCACATGCCACTGGGGGACTATTGCCTGGACCTCAGAAATACTTTATTGAGCAGAGATGCTTGAACATGCTAGTGCTTGTAACCAAATGAAACCTACATTTGAGGGATCCTTCGATCCGGATGGTTCTCTCCAATTGTCAGTGTGTACTAGACCATATTTTTGGAAGTGATTTTTCAAATGCTGAAAAGAAATCCCACATTAAAGCCCAAATATAGTATTCTTACTTTCCTCCCAACCCTCAACTTTTATCATCAAGATATGGTTCTTATCATGAAGATATGGCTTAAGAATAGTATAACATCAGTGCTTTCTTTTCAAATTCACTAGTATTTCATATATTCCTCTCAATTATGAAATACCCAACACATTTCTGTGCAAGATAATTCAAACCGCAGGTCAATAAATATTATCTTTAAAAAAATAAAATCTGGGGCTCCTGGGTGGCTCAGTCGGTTGAGTGTCCAACTTGGGCTCAGGTCATGATCTCACGGTTTGTGGGTTTGAGCCCCACGTTGGGGTCTGTGCTGACAGCTCAGATTCTGGAGCCTGTTTCAGATTCTGTGTCTCCCTCTCTCTCTGCCCCTCCCCTGCTCATGCTCTCTCTCGCTCTCTCTCTCTGTCAAAAATAAATAAACATTTAAAACATTTTTTTAAATAAAATAAATAAAATAAAATCTTAATACTTTTCATTGCTTATTATCAATGGAAATACAAAATGCCTACTGCCTCATCCTAAGAAATAAAAGTTTTGTATATTTTGAAAAAAAAAAGCTATTTAGCTGTATCTCCAAACCTCTAAGCACTTATAATGTTTGCAAGTTGGGTAATATTTGGCAGTGATTCCTTTCTAGTATTTGAATGGGTCTGACTGATCTTGAACTTTGCTACATGGTTTCTACACTTCCCATCATCTACATCTTTTAAAGAATTGTTGAGGTGGGGGGGGGGGAGTAATTTGTAATTGATAATGGTAAAACTCACTAAACCCTCTTATTTTGAAATGAATAACTTTAGGCCCAGACAATTTGAGCAAAACCAGTTTTATTAAATAACTTTGAGTCATTTCCTTCCCTGTTCTAGTTTTCCCAGTCTGCCAACAGACGTGGGTGGTACAGAGTCTGTGAAACTGAATACAAATTGACCCTTTTTATGGATTGTTTTATAAACACAAAACTCAGTAACCAACCCTAACCCCTTAATCTTAAAAGTGTCCTCTTTGATTAGATGTCTCCCCTCATTAGTGAATTAGTGTGTATCTGGCTCCCCCTTGGCCGGTGAAATTAAATGCTTTCCCTATTCCAAATAATTTATACAAACTGTTTCCCATTTGGGGCTTTCTTCCTACAGGTGAATTTTGTTTCCTTCACTTCTCCTTAAATGATCTGGTTCAGTTTCTCTGTTTTGTAACATTCTGTTATGTTGGTGCAAGTTCTAGTTCTAGCCAATTTGATTCTTTATCTTACTTTCACTTTTTCTCTTGTGTATTGAAATTCTTTGCATCAGTGCCATCCAATTCCTTTGGGCGCTTGGTTTCTTTGTTTCTGGGTTTTTGGTTTTCATTGTCCCCGTCTAATCTCTTGCTACTTCTCTGAATTCATGAAACCTAACATTTTTGAAATGTATTGCCCTTGTTTGGCGGATTTTTTTATTAGACATGTGGCAATAACACTTATTAATTGGATGGCCTTAGAACAAGTTGTTTAACTTTGCTGCCCATCTGAAGAATGAAGATGATATTATGTAAGTACTTTACAGGGATGTTGTCTCTATTATTTAAACTAATGTCTGCCCACTGCCTAATAACAGTTTATGGCACTTCAGTTAATGTTTGCACCATTTTTATTTCTGAGAACTAGTTAATAGGGCTGCCTTGGCTAGTTAAAATCTCTTTATCTTTTGTCCTCCTTTCTTGCCTTCCACAAATACCTCCTACCACTACCACCAAGAGGAGAAGAAAGGAAGTTCAAACTCAGGGCTCACAATCCTCATGCAGATGTCCACTGTAAAATATGTGTTGGCTAACTCAAATAAGATACCCTATAACCTTGTTCATCATAGGCCTTCCCTTTGTGCTGTTTTTGAAGTCAAGCATTTTCCCATTTACTGAGAGGAGTTAATGATTCTTGTAAAGGTGAGAACCTACATTCACTTAAAGGATTGGGTTTTTAACAATAGCAACACAAGTGATACCCACTGATTAATTTCATAAGCATTCTTTCCTGCTGATAGTAAATCTTGTTTATTTCCCACTTCCATTTTGATCCAGAAATGTGCTTTTGTATTTGTTCATGTTGTCCTACCCTTAATTTACCTTTAGTGCCCCATTTCCCTGACCCCTTAATGATATTCTTCAGCCAGTAGTGCTATTCTGAGCAGTGCATGCTGCCCCATCTCATCTCAGGGACATCTTGTCACATGAAAACAGAGCCATGAGCATTACCTCTTTCTCATCCTTCCTACTGCTCCTTCTCTAATTGTAGAGACCTGTTAGTGGTCTTGTCCTATACGGCCAAAATTTCTAATAAAGGAGATTTAGGAAACCCCAACACAGACCATCTATAAGTTCCCTGAGATAAAAGGACAACTTTGAAGAGTTTTAACAGGTAAATGTTCTTATAAATACCTTTACTAAAGTCTTAGTTACTACAGGAGAGACAAAGATAACTAGCATACCCCTTGTCAAGGAAGAGTTCCACACATAGAGAGGAAACAAATAAACCACTAAAGGTAGGCTGTAAATACTACTACAATCAAGGAATTCTCATGATACGAAGGAAAAGGAAATTAATTTCATCTGGGAAAACCTTGGAAGGCTTCATGGAAGAGGTGAGGGTTAGAGGATAGAGAGAAATCCAGCAAACTTCTCCAGGGGAATGGCCAAGGATAGTATTCCAGGCAAGAGGTACAACTAAAGAACTAAAGAATTTGGAACTCCTTTCCCTCACTGTGTGTGTGTGTGTGTGTGTGTGTGTGTGTGTGTGTGTGTGTGCGCGCGCGCACGCGCACATTTGTGTTTGAGGGTGAGGGAAAGAATTGTAGTGGGAAATACATGCCAAGGAAGGTTGGTTGTGGCCATATTTTTAGGGCCATAAAAGCCACCAAAACTTATTTTCACTCTAACCATGCCCGAGATAATAGCAGAGAAGGAGTGGATTGGGAAAGGGTGTGCTTATGTCTTGTTCCTGTCTGATTAGCGCACCCTTGAAAGAGAAAAGCTTGTTGTTATCCATCAAAACCGTCTGCTTGTCAGTCTTATCCCACCCAGTCTGAGGCCCCGCACACAGGTCCTTTCTCAGAGCAGTGACCTTTCTTTAAAAGGTGGACCTGGCCTGACATCACTGATGTTTTGAATTCAGCATTCAAAAGCTTCAGAGGCATTTCTTTCTGCAATAAAGAAAGTGTGTCAGCCCTAAAGGGACAGCCCTCTGCTTGCTGCCGAAGAGGATACAGGGTTTGGGGTTTTGTTTTGTTTGTTTGTTTTTTATAATCAGTGGCGAGGGCAATTTCAGAGAAGAGAAATGATCTGTTGGTGAAAATGCAATTTCTCTTCCAATCTTCTTCCGGGGGAGTCTGAGAACAAGCAAGAAACTCAAATGGTTTATGTCACACTTTGTGAGGAAAGGAAACCTATAAGATGATGCACTGAAATACACCTGTTTGTTTGGCTCTCGTACAAAATGGCTAGAATTCTTTGCATTTTGGCTAAAACTCAGATACTACAGGATTGTGCCTAACGTGGATTATTTGATAGCAATGAGTGTATTGCTTTGCATCATTTTCAAGGTAATTTAGTATACATCATCCCATGTACTGTTTCTAATCAGCATTCCTAGGAAGGCTTATCATAATCCTATAGCTAGGGAAGCTGGAACCACAAAGGCTGACAGCATTCCCCAGATCACACAGCTGGGAAGATGGGGGAACGTGACTTCAGGTGGGCATCTGACCCAGGTCCAGTGCCTTTTGCATTTCAAACACAGTCTCTTGTCGCGGGATCAGTTTCTTCCTCTTTAAAAAGGGAGGAATGGACCAGGACAATTCCCTTGAAGTTCCTTACACACCTGAAAAATTTGTATTTGTGATGCATAGTGAAAAATTGTACAGTCTTCTCTCTTACAGAACTAATGTAGGAAATCCAAACTTGAGGTGTGGAGTGGGCCAGCCTTTGGGAGTTTGGGCTGCTGGGGACCAGCCCCCCATCACCCAACCCCATGCTGATCTTGACCACAGACCCACTGTCATTGGGACCCACCTAAAAAATGTTCATCCTTTCCATGTTCTATCCTGAGTCCCATTTCTTCCACACCCTTCTTTGCCATCATGTTTTGAAAACACACATTATTTTTGCCACCATGTTTAACAAACACGTCATGTTTATTTTGTTAGATATGGGGAATTTACTCCAAAGTACAAAATATGTCCCTGACTTTCTTTTACAGCTGAAAGCTCACAAACGAAGTTAGGCTAAATCATAGTTGTGAATGATCAGTTGTAACAATGCAGCACACTCTAAGGAACAAAGAAATTTTAAGTAAAATGATAATAATAACGTCAGTTTTTCAGTGTAAGATATTCCTAAGATGGTGGGAATTCTGGTTATCTTTGTCTTTACAAATGAATGTGAATAGGAATTATATTAATACATTAGCTAATTTAATCTCACGGAGCTGGGTGTATTTATAACATTCAGACATTTTTGTGTTCTTGATAATGTGTCCCCTCCGTCTATATCTTTATATAGCTTGAATGCTAAAATTATTTTCATCCATGGGGATGGGGAGCCTCTAAACTTATACAAAATAGAATGTAACAAAATAAGATGTTTTATCTCACCTTCAAGTACTGTATATTTTTTATTCTACTCCTTTAGTTTTATGCCTATTCAAAGTTTGTTTTGGAAGTTCCAGTTAATGGTTAACTCATGAAAAAGACCCTATTTAGTACTTTTCTACTTAGAGATCACAGAGTAAGAATACTAATATAGTCTTTCACCTACAGAATTTTTCATGCAAACAAGTAACATTGATGATGATATTGAATATTCCTTATGGAGAATCCTATTTTCAGTTATTTACAAGTATCCACTAAGCAGAACATGAAAAGTGTCATGATAAGTTTTTTAAAAACATGGACATCAACTCTTTATGTTTCAAGCAGATTACGTGAACATATAGAGAAGATATGCATAAGCTAAGGTCAGGTGAGGAAAACAGGACTGTAATTTAAAATCAAACGAGCTTAAATGGAGATAGAGAGTAGCATAATGGCCAAGGGCATAGACTCAGCTCAGCTCTTTCACTCACTGTAGTTCGCATGGGGCAAATAATTTATCTTCCCCTTCCTCTGTTTTATGTTTTCCCATTCTGTAACTTAAGGATGAAAACAGAACTTACCTTGCAGGCTGTTACAAGGATTTAATGAGTGAATCATAGACCCTTCCTGGAATATTAAGCATATAATAAGTGTCACCTACAAAATATATAACCATGTCCATTTAGGCTGAATGTCCTTACCCTTCAAAAGCCAGTCTCCCACCTACATCCATTTGAATCACTGAATCATTTCCACCATGGCTATGTCTAACACTGCACTTATTCTCACCTTACAGAAATCCTTAATTTTTTTACTTTTCTAATTTTTTGAACGTTTATTTATTTTTGAGAGAGAGAAAGAGAGCATGAGCTTGAGAGGGGCAGAGAGAGGGAGACATAGAATCCAAAGCAGGTTCCAGGCTCCGAGCTGTCAGCACAGAGCCCGATGCAAGGCTCAAACTCACTAGCCATGAGATCATGACCTGAGCTGAAGTCAGACGCTCAACTACTGAGCCACCCAGGCGCCCTTAAATAAATCTTTGATCTTTAGATGAGAGACGCCATTCCTCGTGAAGCTCTAAGTTTACAAGTGCAGCATGGAATTGGATGAGTGTATCCTCAGGTGTGAGGTGTGTCATAGGCAGTTATTATCCCCAATGACCAAAGTACCCAAGTTCATAAATTTACTTCCACCAATTAGAGGGGTTTCAGGGTTACCTCAGTAACCTCAGCCTCACTCAGTTGAGTCCAGCAAGCTTGCACAAGGAAGAACAAGGCAAAGACAAAACCTGGGCAGTCCTGCACTCTGCGGATTAAGCACATCACTAGTCCATTGCTGTGTTGGTGCCACACATGACCATGTCATTCTCAAGTGTTGCAGAAGAAACTGAATGTTGAGAACTGCAGTCCTACATGGCGTATTGATAATCACATATTTCAAGTGCTTTGCAACCTGGAAAGGCACACACAGGTACTCATAGTTATTTTTGGTAAATATGTTACAGAGAGAAGGCTCAGACATGACATTCTTCCCCTTCCAAAGGGTACAGGAGTGTGTAGGGCAGTTTTCCTGGTACATAGTGTCTGTGGGAACAAGGCCTCTCATGCATTCTCTGGAACGTATCCTCATTGGACTCCTTGATGGCCCTTTGGTAGCAGACGCTCCGCATACAGAGAAATAGACCCGAAGGGTCTGTGCTTAATTTGCTACCATGATAGGGTCATCTGCACCAGTTATTCAAATTTAATGGCAGTGGCAGAATGTGGAGCACAAGAGGCATGTCAAAAACTGAGCTAGAAATATTTCCTAGAAATAAGATTGGTGGAAAATGTAACATCTAGCCTGAATAATGGGTCCTTTGATCTCGGCAAATAGACATTTCAGCAGGAAAGAGACAGTAAATCTAATATTTTTATACTGTAGAGTCTACTGAGTTCGGTAAGATGCAGGTATAAGTAGAGCAGGTATTTATAATTTTTCAGTATTTAACCTTAAGATAAAATTTCTTCTTCTTAATAGGGTCAGGCAGCTTACATTTGATATGCAAAGAGCATTTAAAATCAGTCATTACTAAATCAAATCCACTGATTTTTTAAGTGGGTAGACGATTGATGAACTCATTCAGATCTGCTCAGAAAAATTAATACCATGTCTCGGAACAGGATCTTGCAATCATAAAACATGGAAAGTCTCAGCCCCATACAAGCAACCATCAGAGCCAAATCAAACGACAGCAAAAGAAGCAAACAAACTTCATTTGGTCTATGTGAGCAGGACCTGGAGGCATAGCTACCGGTTAAGTGGCCTCTACATTGGCAAAAATGGCTCTCAGAGGAGTGTACTCTTAGCTGGAAAGCTGAATCTGTGGTTTTGGTACATTGCCACCTGGTGTCACCCCCATGCCAGGCCATAGATCCTGAGCCATTCAAGCTGAGCTCTGGCTGAACGGTGTCACCAGCCCTGTCTGCTTGGGCACCATCCCAGATGATGACTAGACACATTTTCACTAAAATCACCCTACCCCCTCCAAGACCAACCATCTGCTGGAGAATTTCACTCTCTGGTCCCAGATCTAGATGTGTGGACTCAGCATAGGATGTAAGAGAGTATGTGTGCTAGACCTAAAGTTGAGACCCTTTCTACCTGAAGAGACCCAGACACATGGAGAACTACTTCTCTCCAAACTGCATCTTCTGCCCTCCAAAAGCCAATCCAGTCTATCTCTCTATGCCTGTCCTGGGAATTCAACAATACTATTCACACACTCTTACCCCTTGCCACCCCAGCCTTCTCCATCTGGGGCAGACGGTACCCTACATATGTGGGAACTATGTCCTTACGAGACCTACTAAGGTTGATGATTTTTTTAAAGACAAATGGGGGCAAATGTTGGCAATAGACTTCATGGTATTTTTTTTAATGCTTATTTATTTTTGAGAGCGAGAGAGAGAGCGCACGCAAGTGGGGGAGGGGCAGAGAGAGAGGGAGACACAGAATCCGAAGCAGGCTCCCCGCTCTGAACTGTCAGCACTGAGCCCAATATGGGGCTTGGACTCGTGAACCGCAAGATCACAGCCTGAGCCAAAGTCAGATGCCTAACCAACTGAGCCACCCAGGTGCCCCTAGGCTTTGTGGTATTTGCTAGCAGGCTGAATGTAGGGCAAAAGGGGAAGGGAAAAATTAAGAAAGATTCCTAATTTTTTGGCTTGAGCAATTGGGTAGATGGCAGTGCCCTCCTCTACTAAAAGGTAGATAGAAGATTAACAGGTTAGGGAATGGAAATAAAAATTTTTAGTAAGCATGTGTTGCTTTTATAGTCCAAACACATACATGTTATTTTAGGTGCTAAAAAAATGTTTAAGCAACCTAAAATAAACCAAAGAAATATGAAGATGTTTTATAACATCTAAGTGTATGATTGGACTGATTTCAACAGTACAGAGAGAAAGGCATTAATATCTATGAAAGTGAAATTGGCTGTGTGAAGTCTGTTACGCCCACTAGACAATGAATGGAGACGGCTAACTGGCAGGGAGATGTGCATGTTCTGAGGGGACAAAGTCAGGACTACGGGTGTCCATTGATGGTGTGTAAGGCCAAAGGACTGAGAACAGAAGAGGGCACTCAATGAGATAGAAGGAGAGTCTCAATGACAACATGACAGTTAGACACATGCTGACATAGCCAGTGACATGTGAGGACAGGAAGTGGCCACTGTCTTCACGTCAGAGTGGCCTTTAGTGACTTGGGCAAGAGTAGCGTCACTAGACTAGTACATCAGCCTCCTGACCTCCCATCTCTCTGCATTTGATCTCCCTCCAATCTCTACAGCAGCCAAAGCCATCGTTTTAAAACTTAAATTCCATCAGTCACTTGCTTGAAAACCTTCGTTGGCTTACCATGTGAACCTGGAACAAAATCCAAACTCCCAGGGCTGGAACAGGGTGAGGTGAGTGGGGCACAAAATTGAAGGGGGCACCCAAAATCTCAGTAATCAAGATAAGTAATATTTTAATGTGGTATTTTAAAAATCAGGTTGGCAAACCACAGTCCATGGGACAGCTGCTTGGTGGTTTGTTGGTTTGTTTGTTTCAAGTTTTTATTTAAATTCTAGTTAGTTAACACATTATTATTATTAGTTTCAGAAGTAGAATTTGTGATTCATCACTTATATACAACACACGGTGCTCATCTCACCAAGTGCTCTCCTTAATACCCATCACCCATCTAGCCCATCCCCCACCCACTTTCCTCCATCAACTCTCAGTTTGTTCTCTATAGTTGAGTCTGTTTTATGGTTTGCCTTTCTCCTCCCTCTCTCTATCTCCTTTTTTAATTATCCTTTGTTCATATGTTTTGTTTCTTCAATTCCACATATGAGTATTACTCAGCTATAAAAAAGAGTGAAGTCTTGCCATTTGCAACAAAGTGGATGGAGCTAAAGTGTATTATGTGCTAAGCAAAATAAGTCAAGGAAGACAAATACATATGATTTCAGCTTCTTGTTTTTATAAATGGAGGTTTATTGGAACCAGGGCCAGGATCCAGGTAAGGTAAGCGAGAAAGGGTCAGGCAGATACAGGATCAAAGCCTGTCTTTACTTAAACTCTTGATCTTCTGTTAGTCATGGAATTTGGGCATTAACTTTGATTTTTTGAAACATTGCCTTTATATCCTTTATATTACTGAGTTTTCTGGTGCCTCCTGAAATTTTTGTGCATGAGGTAAATGAGCCATTTTCCTCACCCTTGTCCTGGTTCTGCAAACCCCCTGTCAAGACCCGCGCTGTCCAAATGAACGTGTATTGCTTTTGTGGTCAAAACCCCAAGTATTAGTTTAAGTTTTTAAAAATGTTTAAGCGACCTAAGATAAACCCAAGACATCTGAAGATGTGTCGCCCAACAATACAGAAAGGCACCCAACTTCACCACCTAAAAAGGTGAATATTCAACTCCTTATTTTCCAAATAGATCTGATCCTACTTATGCAGTGAGTACTCAGCAAGTCCCATGGATTAATAACAGCAGGAGAGCCATTTTTAGATAAAACTGATGATGCTTTCATGGAAAGGTTCCAGGCAGATTAAAGTTGCATAAGACATAATGCTTTTTGACTGCTTAAATATGTTACGATCATAATTTTTTGTGACTTCTCCAACAGAGAGATTTTTCTTATTTACCACGTTCTCAACCGGTAACTAATTTCTTCAGGCAGCTTAAAGTTCTTCATTCATCTAAGTTTTTTATCCAGTTATTATATTGAAGCATGAAGGATCTTAGAAATCCATTCCCAAACATATTTTTAAGAGTGCATATGGTTTGAGGTTTGGTTAATAGAATAAATATTCGTAGGTTTTCCAAGTTAACAAGAGCTATTTTCTTTCTCTTAGCCTCCCCCACCCCCCCGCCACTTCCTTCATTACTATGCCTTATATTTTAAAGGTTGATTTGCTTCCTCAGTGAGTAACTGTGGATAAGTAGATTTAGCAGGGCCTGAAAGCTATTGACTCTCAGTGCAGCTCTAATATTACAGGAAATGTGTCTATCTCAGTTTCCCTATTTGAGATTTGAGAATCCACTAATGAGAAATGTTATCGTCATTACAACTGGAAGTTAGTTATCCAGATATTGTCAATGTGACCCACATGTCCAAACAAGACCATGGGTGAGAAAAACACCTGAGTGCGTACCACGCACATACACTCACTTGCAATTTCTGTCATCTGACTGGGTGATGGCTGGCATGACAGGGGACAGCTAGCAGGCGAGGCTGGACTTGTTCACATGGTGGCTGTGCAGAATTCCAAGAGAACATCTGGATGCATGCACGGTCCCTTGAGGTCTAGGCTGGAAACTGGCACATTGTCACTTCTAATACATTCTATTGGCCAAACCAAGTCGTAAGACTAGCTCAGATCAAGGGGAAGGGAAATAAACTCCACCTTCTGATGGGAGGAAACCACAAAGTCACTGTTGCAGAGGTACCTGGATACAGGGAGGAGGATAGTTGTAATCATTTTGCAAACAAACTACCACAATTAATAAAATTGGAAAGCCTACTCATTTACCTATAGTATAGCGGCTTCACCTTGTGATTTTTTTAACAACGTTATCATGGGAGAGGTGTGGGAGAGAATTTTTGTGTTGCTAAAACCACCTGCAAATGCAAAATGGTGACTGTCTGATGAGAAAATGGAAAAATTGAAGCACATTACATTCTCACTTATCTGGGATGATAATGACTGACTTGCCCGGTTCGACGGTTATAGGAGGTTGAAACTCTTGCCCAAAGTTTCTGAGAGATTCAGTATTTGTTCGAGGCAGGAATCCCAACCAGACTGACATCTTCTGAGTTTAGATATCAAATTGTTTCAATTATAGATTCTTATTATTTCCTATTGTCACGTATGTTTTTTAAGTGCCAGTAGGGATCCAGGAATTTTACATGTATCATCTTACTTAATTTGATAATTAAACAGTACCCTCTGAGATAGCTGTCATCTACATATTACGGTATAGGAATTGAGGCATACAGCCCTTTAGTAACTGGCTGGAGGCCACACAACTAGTAATTGGCAAAGCCAGGGCTGTTTAAAGCACTTTCATTATTCTGTAGTGTCTTTCCATTGCTTTATCCTCTTGAACCATACCCTGTGTTATCCTTAAAAATAAAAACTGCCAGTTATTTTGCCAACAAAAGATGGGTTTATTCAAGAATGAGAGAATTGCAGTCTGGGACAAACAACCTGCAGCAAAATAGTAGGCAAATCTGAGGAACAAAGGAGAGGTACGCTTTTTTGAGGAGAAAAGGGGTGATTTGGGAAGGCTTGTTATAAACTAAAAATCCACTGGAGTAAACTGGGAGTTCAAAGTATGGTGGCTTTTCATTGGCTGAGCTATTGGTGGGTGGCAGGGAGCAGGGAGCAAGGGTAGCAGGGGGAGGTAAGGAATAAGTCTCTTCCTCCAGCTGGAATAGTAGAGTAGTATCCACGTGCAAGGTCAAGTCCATGTAACATCAAGTTCATGTGTTCCTGTTGGGTGTGCAGTTGACTATGAGAGCTCCCCCTGCCTATCTCCTGACTCCATTTTAGTGAGGTTTCCCATTACTTATTTTCTTAATTATTTTTGTTCTTAATACTTAATGTCAGAATGCAAATATCAAAATCTAACTCACTGGGAAATAATTATCCCATTATAAAAAAAAATAGAGATTCCTTGAGGTATCTCAGGATGTGTATTTTTTTATATTTATTTGTTTTTGAGAGGGAGAGAGAGAGTGAGCAGGGGGCGGGGGGGGGGGGGGGGGGCGGGGCGTGGTAGCTGATGCACAGAGAGAGAGGGAGACACAGCATCCAAAGCAGGCTCCAGGCTCTGAGCTGTCAGCACAGAACCTGACATGGGGCTGTAACTCACAGACCACAAGATCATAACCTGAGCCAAAGTCAGACATTTAACCAACTGAGCCACCCAGCCACCCCGTATCCCAGGAAGTTTAAATGCTGATTTGTGGATGTCCAGTGTGGGTAAACAGAACATATTAGAATCATCTGCCTAATGGATACCCATTGGCAGTAAAGATCAATTCAATTTGCTAAAACTCGGTTTTCTATAAAACTTCTCAAGAATGTGTTTATTGGATAAACCAAGGGTTCATTTGAGAAAGAAAGTAACCTTTTCTCATTCAACTAAGTGTTCTCTGGTGGCCTCAAAGTTGGTGCCCTCCCAGGTGTTAACATGTGTCCTGACCCCACCTGGTCCATAGCCTCAAGCCTACAGAGAAGGAGAACACTGGCTCCTGGGCCAGTTTTGGGTGTGAACCCCAACTTTATCAAGTACTGTATCTATAGCCTTGGGCTCTTCACTCGGCCTCTCCAGGCTACTTTCTCAGCAGTAAAATGGGATTGGTAATGCTTATGGACCTCTAATATTAAATGAGATAATGCATTTAAATCAAGTGGTTCAGATGCTAAGTGCTATTGATTTGTCTCTCACCATGCATTTTTCAACAGAAGCTAGCTCAAAATAAAGCGCAGTAAGCAAATGACCCCACAGTGTGAGCCGATGTCACTTGTTTGTTGTTCTTTTTCATTGTGCATTCCATACCTATCCTCCCTCACCCGAGTGAATATTTACAGAACAACAAAACGTGCATTCAACAGAAAGGGTTCTCACCCCAGCTGCCTGAGTAACTAGCTGTCCTTACCCCCATCCAATTGCTACACTTCTCTGAGCTTCACTTGTTTCTGGCTATGAAACAGAGATGCTAAGGAGGTCCTGCTACCTCTGCTAATGCTGTGAGACAGCCATGTAAGAATACTAAGCACAGCACCTGGTGCTTCTTCATACCCTTGTTTTGTTCCCTTTGGCATTTGCAAGAAAGTTCACCCGTTTTTAAAACGTCCAGGTATCTGGAGACGCTTTTCCTTTTTCTCACTTGTTTATTTTGGGTTTTTCTGCTTCCCCTTCTGCGTTTCTTCAAGGTGAGCTCAGTCACAGTCGGAAACCTCCCTAAAAGCCACCAAAGCCCGGAGAGGGGCTACGTTGGGAACAGACACAGTCCGGGCAAGGTAGGGGCCTGATCTCCAGAGTGGGCCTCTGGCACTCTGCCTGGACTCTGCCCACCGAATAGAGTTAGGCCATCTGCAGTGACATTCAGATCATTTTCCTGAAGACTTTGAACTAATTGGGAACTTGTCAGTGTGTGTAATATGCTTCGTGCTGCCGTCTGCTCTAGCTCTGTGCCAGAACCCAGTTCAGTGGCACCAGGCTGTCGATTGGATAGAATAGATGAGTCTTTTTGAAATTCCTCCTTTCTGTCAGTTAGCAGTTGATAATTTATGCCCTTGGTAATAATATCTCCCAGCTTCCAAAGGGTAAGCATTTTGAAAGCATTAAATCAATGGTTCTCAACCTTTTTTTAGGGTTGCACTTTTGAGAATCTGATGGCCACAGTGGATGCTCTTCTCCCTACCCCTGAAAATGGATACATACACAAAAGTTTACCATTTCAGGCATTTCACAAACTCCCCTCCTCAATCTAGACTGAGGACCCCACATTCCCGCATTAAGTAGTTTGTATTTATGGAGGTCTGTATGGCTAGTATTGTTCAGCAGTAAGCTAATGCAGGCAGGAAAGGAGCACTGTGTCTGGAGCAACTTTTTTGTTTAATGAACCAAATGATTGCTGACCTGAGTAGGGAAGGGAAGGAAATCTTAGCAAATAAAATGAACGTTTTTTAATTAGGTTTTTCTTTCAATTCCGGTATAGCTAACATACAGTGCTGTATTAGTTTCAGGTGTCCAATGTAGTGATTTGGCACTTCCATACATCTCTCAGTGCTCATCACGACAAGTGCCCTCCTTAATCCCCGTCACCTATTTCACCCATCCCTCCACCCGCCTCTCCTCTGGTAGCCATCAGTTTGTTCTCTATAGTTAAGAGTCTGTTTCTTGGTTTGTCTCTCTCTCTCTTTTTCCTTTGCTCACTTGTTTTGTTTCTTAAACTCTACATATGAATGAAATCATACGGTGTTTGTCTTTCGCTGATTGACTTATAACGTAGATATTTTGTTTCACATATACTTAATGACTAACTTTGGGGACAAAAGTGTAAATACAAACCTATTTGATCATGTTATCGAAAAACCCATTACACGGTGTTAACCTGTTAAAGCAATGTCACCTATGACATACATACAAATGCACGAGCACATGGTATTATTATGTAGAAGAATGCCCATATCGTCAGAAGATAGCATGTGAGATGTGTAAGGGTGAAGAATGCATGACATCTTCACATTACTTTAAAATGACTCAGAAAATTAGAGATATAGATAAAGGAAATACAGAAACTGTTCAAAATTATTGAATCTAAGTGTTGGGACTATGGCTATTCACTGTATTATTGTTCAAACTCTTGTATGAACTTTTTATTATAAAAACTTAGAGAATAGACACATTATTTTGAGAAAAATGTTACCATAAGCACAGTCTTTTACTTTCAGACTGGATTTTCTTCATTCAGTTGAGCATCATTTTCCCTTAGGTCCAGTATATTTTTCACTGTGATTTAGAATCCTGCCCAAAGATGTCCAATGACAGTACTATAATTTAGTAAATGATAAACTTTCAGCAATGACATATTATACATTATACGACATTATATTATTATTATTAGCATTTAAGATGCTATCTGGGCAATACGCTCAGGTAGTAGGACCTGATACAAACTGAAGTACCCAGAACAATTTTGAGAAGTTCCCAATGGTTAACACCAAGGCTTCAGAGCCAGCAGTAGTTACAAAGAAAGCTTCTTCAACAGGATACTCCCCATGTCACTGTCCCCTAATTCTGCAACAGATTTTTAATTCCAGTACTGAAAATAGTGCTGAATATTTGGCCAAGAAGATGGTGCTAACCATAATATCTATAGCTCCTGGCCCTATTTGACTGTAATGCAGTTCGGATTCCCAGAACATATCTTTTCCATTTCTGTTACTGCAAGGCTGCATCTGTTTCCAAAAGTACACAATTTCCGTGATGCTATTGACAGATAACAGATAAGATATGCCCTAGGAGACCACAGTCACTATCTGGAACCAGAAATTTTATTTTAAGGCCTGAACCTTCCAACATCATCAGTCCATTATAATTTCATCAGCAAAAATAGAGCACTATCTTCACTTAATGTCAGACCTGTTTCATCTTTCTGTTTATACTTTGTTTTTATATGATTAGAAGGATGCATGACACTGGAAAAATACAGTTTACTTTTAAAATCATGTACTTCTTATTCAAAGAAAAGCTAATAATTAGAGCTCTAGATTTCCTTAAATAGTTTAATGAAGATTAGATGGCTTCCATTTTCTGAATAAATTCCCTTCTATCCTTCATGGAAGGTGAATTCAGAGGATGTTTTATCCTTACTTAGGGAAAGCAAAGCGAGTGATGCCTTGAATCCAGCAAGTTAAATACATGAAAAGTGTTCGACATCATAAGCCATTAGGGAAATGCCCATTAAAATCACAATGAGATACCAATGTACCTATTAGAATGGCTGAAATAAATGATGATAATACCAAGTGCCGGCAAGAATGCAAAAGAGCTTAAGCACTCATACATGTATTGTGGGACTATAAAATGGTATAGCCACTCTGGAAAATAGTTCTTTCTAAAACTAAAAATGGGCTTGCGACCCAGCAGTTGTATTCTTGGGCATATATCCCAGAGAAATTAAACTTATTTTTATGCAGAAATCTGTACATCAATGTTCCTAGCAGCTTTATTCACAATAGCCCCACACCGGAAACCATCCAAAGGTCCTTCAGTGGGTGGATGTGGTACATCCATACCACAGAATACCACTCAACAGTGAAAAAGGACTAAATTATCGATACATGCAACAGCTTGGATGAGCCTCAAGGAAGTTGTACTCAGTGGAAAAAGCCAGTCTCAAAAGGATAACATACTGCATGACTCCACTTATGTAACAGTCACAAAATAACTTAGATGAATACCAAATCTTGGTTATGGGAGTTAGGGATGAGGAGAGGGAATGGGTGTAGATATAAAGGGGTAGCATATGGGAAGCTTGTGGTAATGATACAGTTAAATATCTTAAATGCAGTGGTGGTCACATGAAGCTATACATGTGATTAAATTGCCTAGGGTGACACGCACACCGTACACAGTCACAAGTAAGTGGACATATAACTGGTGAAATCTGAATGAACTCTATAGATTCCACCAATGTCAGCTTCTTGGATGTGAGATTGTACTGTAGTTAATGTGAAATGTTATCTCAGGGGGGAGCCCAGCTAAAGGGTGCATAGGCCCTCCCTGCACATTTTTTTTTTTTTGCAACTACCTGTTAATCTGTGATTATTTCAAATTGAAAAGGTTTTTTTAAGTGCTTCCTATTACTTCCTACCACTTAGGATTGTGATGATGATGAGCATTTAGCACAGTATCTCAAGTGTGGTTAGTGCTCAGCAAAAGTCAGCAGGGATTTTATATATTAACTCTGCTGTTGCTACTTGATTGGAAGACTAGGTCTGAGAAGAGAGATTTAAACTAGAATATAAGTTCCATGAGAGCAAGGATTTGGGCTGTGTTGTTCACTGTTGTATCGCCATACCTAGACTAGTTTAGCACGTATAAATAAGGTGCTCATGAAGCATGTGTCAAAGAGGGGAACGAAAGAGTGATTTTGAAGATGAAGGAAGCTATGTGGCAAATGGAGCAAGAGGGAATAACTTGGTCATATCCAGGGTTGGGACACAAATAAAATAGCTAAAATAGTGATTTGCCAGGACTACCTTCTGGGTAGGAAAGATAAGTGAGCTGAGAAGATGTTGAGGATAAACTTGAACCTCAGTGTGATTCTCACTTCCCTAGATTGCATCGGTCTTAGGGGGATGATTGAGAATTTAAGCACCTGCATGTCAAACCCGTTGTTGGGACTCCTAGTCCGTACCATGCACTCTACTTTTCCAGGGTGCTCAGGTGTATCATGGTCGGTGCCCAATAGAACTGTTCTTTAATGCCATTTTGTCCACTTATTACACGATGGCCTTGTTCCAATCAATACTTGCACTTCCGGCTAAAAGAGATCACTACCACCCTGTCCTCTGCCACTCGTATTACAGGTCCACCTGTGTTAGGCTACCAGAAGGAAGACTGGCTCTCTCAGGTTAAAGGACCCATGCAATAGTGTCTAGGCACATGGTCCCAGGGACTAAGCCAAAGAATTGTTCATTGATGGCCCTCTGTACTAGTCAAAATTGTTTCTGCTGACCATGGCCTAAGCCTCAACACTGGATCCAAGCTCCTCAACTCTTTTCTGTCTCGGAGTGACTTTCCCACCTTTTTGAGCATCCACCTCCCTTGCAAAGCTCTAGACCCACCTCTCTGTAACTGCCAATCAAGACATCAATGTCCAATGTTGTTAAGACGCCTGTGCTCAAGAAGGTTACAATCTCAACCAAGCAGACAAAATGGCAAACACTGGCAATGCAGAATAACTGTGAAATGCCATTTCTAAAACAGGAGTTCAAAGAGGGGAGGTTTTATATTGTTACATTTCCACAAGAATGAGGAAATACAGGTCTGGTCAGAGCATACATCTCAGATACATGGGAGGAGGAGTCAGGAGACAGTGAGTCATTAGCCGTATCAAGTAAGAGAAAAGTGACATAGTTCAGTGTTGGGCTGAAAAGAAGCCATTTGCCTCCAACTTTGTTATATTTGAGCATATACACTAATTTAAAAATATATCTAATCTCACCTATTTATTATTAAACATGCACTTACTGAGAATCTAGCACCACTATGCTAGGCACTGTAGAATAATATAAAATGGAAATAAAAAGTGGTCTCTGCCATCTGAAGGGTGTTCAGTAACAGGAAAGAGAGAAATGCGACAAATAATATAAAAGAATGAACTAGGGAGAAGACAGGAAGATAGACAGAGGGTGAATGGAATATAGATATAGCCAAGCAGTGTTCCAAGGGACCGCCATTGCTGTCCCACCTCCATGACATGAACGATCTGAGCTCCATCCTGGGCTCTCTTGGGAACAGGAGAGCAGGTCAAGAAATGGGACCAATTCTCAATGTCAGTACATTTTTGACAGAGAATATTATATACTTCATATTTGTGCCCTTTGTTGTTTTCCCAAAGCTTAATTACATTTTCATTTGTATTAGTAACTATTTAAGTTGGATTCACATGATACACATTTGCTTCCTGGGAATTCCAAAACCAAGTTCAGCAAATCTGGCATCTCTCGTTTTCTGCACATATGGAAATTATATCAAGTCCTGTAGGAACCAGGTGCTAGCATGGTGCCAGTGAAATTTCCAGGATCACAAGTTAAAATGCGGTCAAGAATCAATAAGTTGTATTAATGAGGTTACACAATACCTAGGAGATCATAAAAGAGAAAAGTTACATATACCCAAATCACAAAGTTACATTCAAATTATAGTCTTCTGTTCTCCTTAGAGTTCAGTTTCTTTTTTTTTTTATCTGAAAAATGTGAAAGTTCTTTTAAGAAACTTTGTTGCCAATAATATTGCCAAAAATTAATCAGACTTCCAATTTTATTGCTTTCAAGATGCACTTTCAATATCTAGTGCCCTTTCCATCTGTTGGGTTTATAATTTTATAGACAGAATCGTGTTCTTTATATTCTTCATAGTTTTTGCTAGCTTCTCTTCAAACCAGAATGCAGGTTAAATGCATGATTAATAAATTAATCATAAAGTTGATTGTAAAAGTTATGGCCAGACCACCGTTAATTCACTTAGGTACATCCTTACATATACCACTTAATTTTAAGTGATCTAACTGCTGTCCTTTCTGTCTAATTTCATAACAACATATTCTGGGATGTTAGCTCCATGAGGACAGAGATTTTTTTGGTCACCTCGGTGTCCCTAGAACCTGGAAGAATGCCTGGCATATAGTAAGTGTCCAATAAATATTATCAAATGAGTACTGTTAAATGACAGAATTTTTTAATTCAAAACTTGCTATTCAGAATCTCTCATTGATGCTTCAGGCACTGGGATCATGATTAATTTTTTTTCATTGCTCTTTCCTTGAAACAAACAGCACTGGTCCTTCAAGTGACAGCAATAAATTGAACACTGGGGACACCGTGCTTCCAAATAAACTAAATATAGACTAGTATCATACATCCACAGTGATAAGTGGGACCACAAGAGGGCCCCACTTTTCCCACCTACTGCTGAGCTATAAAGTCCTTGATACAAGTCAACCTGATATATGGATAAACTAATTTGCAGAGTTACTCAAACCTGTGCTATTGTGAAGGTCATAAAAAGTGCCTTCATGACCTTCAAGAGACAAAACCAATGTTGAAAATTCATGACAATTAATAGGTGAGTCTAAATAATAATGCTGGGAGGGACAAAGATAAGAAAATAACCTCTATTCTTTCTGCATTCCCAGGCATCAACTTTTTGTACCAAACAAGCACAAATAAAATCTGTCATTTTGTGTTCAAATCAATCACTTGGCAATACTATTTTCTTGCCTCCGTTGGAAGTCAGAGCTCATAAATAGCTTTTAATTTACATAAACTTTTTATTGTATTTGGAGTCTAGTGCCTCCAGTCTCCTTCCCGCAGGCCACTGCAGGGAAAATTCCACTTTCTTGTTTCTCCAGCACTTAGGCTCTGGAGCCCAGCTGTCTGAATTCACATCCCAACTCTGCCACTTACTAGGTCTGTGGCCTTAGACAAATTATCCAACTTCCATCAGCCTCAGGGTCCTTACTTACTAAAGGTTGCAGAATGGCTATAATACTTATTTGGGGGTTCAATGAGATATTTATACATAAAGCACTTGGCACATATTGAACTTTCAATAAATGTTATCCATTATGACTGCAATCTGTTTGATTTGTGGCAAACCAGTCTGTGATTTGTTGGACTTCTTAAAATTCACATCATCTTAGACACTCCTTTCTTCAAAGAAGTAAGGCAATCCAGACTTAATATGGGGGTGCATTGGGGGTTCTTTACTAGTCAAAGAAAATTTGTGTGACTAAAGCAGAATACCACTAACAGACTGTGTTCGACTGGCATATCAAAATGATTCGTTAGCAGTTGTGAGAATTGCTCAAGCGATACAGCAAAGTATATCAACAACATCTGGATTTGGGGTTGGGGGGAATGAGAAATGTCAGTGGCACTGGGTTGTTAATTCCCAAATTAAGTGAATTAACACAGGTGCTTAGTAACCTGAGTGCAGAAATAGGCGGAAGAACTTCCCACTGAGCTCTCTCCATTTATAAAGTGAGGATTACTGTCTTCTTTGTACCAACTTTATAAGTAAGATTTTCTTAAAAAGAGAGATAAGAAACCAGTCTATGTTTATATAATGTTTGACAGTAGTATATAAATGAAATAGACGATGGATGGATAGATAGATGATAGACATTCACATTACATATATGATACCTGCTCAGAATTTTTTGGTAATGGTATATATGATCAGTAAAGTTTGGAAACGCTGATAATATGCAATTGTGTAGATTTCAACTGGTCAGTTATAATGCAATTCTGCATCATGAAGATCCCCTGTCCCCGGGCCTTACTGGAAATTCCTTAATTGTATTTTCTAACAATTTTAGAGTAGATCACAACAAATTCCCCATCTCACCTGTTATGAGCAACTGCCCTCTCATGGGATAAGGTTTTTTCAAGCTTTGACTGGGACTTTGTTTCATTCTTTATCCAAACCATGACTTTCAACAGATGTGAGAGGTGCTCATACTGGACATGTTTACAGATCATTCCTGCACTGCCTGGCTTCCTGGATTTGTGAACTTGTAGTCCAGAATGTTACCTAATGAGAAAGGGCTCCAGCAGAAATTGACTTTATGGTTCTGATCCAGATATTTTCCTTTTCCTTCTCACGAGCAACTTCAAATGTTGAACAGAAACTTGCCGAGTTCCCGGGGTGTGGAGGGGTCTTTTGGTTCAGGCTTGGGTTCTGCCTTCTCTGAATTTTCCAGCCTCCGGAGCTTCCTGATCAAAACCAGGCCCACTATACCACTAAGGTATATGGGATATGAAATGCCGGCATAGCCTTGCCAATCCTATATCCTTCAGACTACGCCAATTCGTGGGACAGGGACATGGTCTGGAGCCAACTCAAGGAAGTATAATCTGTCGTGTCACCTCCTCCTCACTCAGCTGCCAACCCAGAATATGCCCAGCCAACCACCCTGCAGTGTCCTACACAAATCACCTCCCTCCATCCTGAAAAGTGGAATTTTACCCTTCCCAGAAGCCACTTGGTTCTCTAATCCAGTTCACAACCTTGGGCATGCTTTTGTCTTATAATTTGCCATTATTCTCCCTTCTGACTCCTAATATGTATTGTAATGATGATGGAGCTAATCCATAGTGGTTACTATGTACCAAGCACTGGTCTAATCACTTTACATGTATTAATCCATTTAACCCTTACAACATTCCGAAATAGTTACTCCTTGTATCCCTACTTTACAGAGGAGGAAACTAAAGCATAGAGAGATTAAGTAACTTGTCCAAGGGCACACTGCTAATAAATGACAAAAATAGGAAAATGAATCTGAGAAGTGCGGCCCTGAATTCCATATTCTTAACAACTATAAGATGCTACTACTCATCCTGCATTTTTTTCTTCTCTTATGACGACTATTTAAAAGGCAAAATGCTGTTCCTTAACTGTCACTAAACAATTTCATTTTCACTCTCTCCATTTTGGGCCATACCTATTCTTCTGAAATTTTTTCCTACTATCCCAAATATTTCATGATCATGGGAATTAAACAAACCATCAAAAGGCTTTGCTCCAAGATGTGAGCTTCTGTTGCCACACTTTTTACTTAATTTCCACCCTTTCTCTCCATCCCAATGTGTTTCTTTAAACCAGAGTTGTGAAGCGGGTTATTTCTGTGTCCTGGGCTGCCACCTCCAATATTTCACTAACCTTTGAGATTCTTACTTTCCTAATGGGCAGAGATAGTAGAATAATTACCCAGCAACCAATGGTAGAAGTTATTTGAACTTAAATCTCTTAGTATTTCTTTTTTTAGCGATTTATTTGATCCCTCCCTCCTTAATGTTTTAGGTAGTGTGCTAAGACTGAAAAGGGAAGGAGACAGTGATGATTGTGCATCTGATTAAGTCGTAAGATTTCTTTCCTTGTAGATTTTCAGGTTCCAGACTTCTGAAGGGTACCTTCCAGTCTTCCCATAGACTTTGAGGTTCATCTCTTTCCAGAAGAGAGGTTTTGAGGGGCACCTGGTTGGCTCATTCGATTTAGCATCCAAATTCGGCTCAGGTCATGATCTCGTGATTCGTGGGTTCAAGCCCCACATCAGGCTCTGTGCTGACAGGTCAGAGCCTGGAGCTTACTCTGGATTCTGTATCTCCCTCTCTCTCTGCCCTCCCGTGCTCACACTCTGTCTCTCTGTCTCTCTCAAAAATAAATAAGCATTAATTTAAAAAAAAAAAAAAGAAAGTTATTGTTACAGCTGAATATGTTGAAAGAAAAAGGAGACAGTATTTCACACTTCCTTGTTAATTTCTTAATGAAAATCCATCTTTCCCCTCCACCCAACCTTTCTAAATTCCAAGACATCAAACTAATGTCAGTTAAATATTGGATCAGTATTTCTAATCGCAGGCATCTATGTTTTAGGTGACATTTATGACAAAATAATGGTACTTTAAATTTTTTTTTGTGGACTTTACAGTGCTTCTTGGTCCTTGGCACAATAAATTCTGGTGCATTTCTCAGGATCTAGTGAGAGATTATAGTGGCAGAAGTTTATGGATGTTACTTGACTGTTGTGAATAATTGCTTATCTTTCTATATCTGATGGCATGCCACTGTCCAGAGAAGTCACCCCTCATTTTACACAGTTGTCTTTTGGCATGTGAAAGCTTCCCAGCGACCCATTTGATCATGCGAGTGACGCATAGGCTGTGTGGCTATGACACAGCTAAACTGTCATATTTGCCTGATGTTGATGTGTCTGCGGTGGAGGTGGGGGCCTGTATCTGGGGGGAAGCTCTGTATAAAGTCAAATCAAACACGTTGTAGTCAAAGAAATCATCTCTCAACCAGTGGTTTCCGGGGGATCAAAGGAAGAAAGACAACTTAAGGATTTATGAATGAGTTATAGTGCTAAAAATACATC
Source organism: Acinonyx jubatus (assembly GCF_027475565.1). Taxonomy (NCBI): domain Eukaryota; kingdom Metazoa; phylum Chordata; class Mammalia; order Carnivora; family Felidae; genus Acinonyx; species Acinonyx jubatus. The sequence goes on from NC_069391.1 coordinate 49,429,286, forward strand.
CTGAGTGGGCTAATGGTTTTATAATGGGGGGGGGGGCCTTTCAAAGCACCTATCAAATAGCAAAATTCCCATATAGAATTGGGGTTTCTGCCGGAGAGAATAACAGATATTAATGGCATCATTCCAGTTGTTCAATTACTCAATTACTTGCAGTGATTAAGGAGGAGGCCAGCTTACATTAAATAAAGGGTTGAATTATAGAATACTTTCTTTTAAGTAAAAGATGTATCCCTTATATCCTGGCCTGGTGGATGTCCTGCTTTCATGAATGAAGAAGCAGGTCTGTGTTGGTGCACCACAGCTCCAACCTGTGACCCTGCGGGATGCAGTTTATGGATTCTTTTAAATATTCCTCAAGAATTTCCGTGTATGTTCCCAATAGACTTAACAATTTTTTCCCGTGGCCAGCACAGCCTTTCAGCTGACCACCAGAGATTGGGCTTTCAAATTGCTTACAGGCCAAATGTGCGATATGTTGGTGTGTTTAAAGTCAAGGGCATGCAAAAGCAAAAATGAATAAGAAGAAGGCCAAGATTAATCCCCGAAGTCCCATGAGTCTTCATTTGAAGAAGCTGTCTTCTGTCATATACGATGGGTTAAAATAAAGTGGTCGGGGGTTCAGTGGCCCTGAAAATAAATTCACAACACCGCGGTCAACCTCAAGCCCAGATAGTGAGCTAAATAATTCAGTGGTTAGAAACACTGCAGGCCTATAAGCATCGGCTATACACGTTTGGATCATTCCTTTGTTGTCTTCACCAGTTACTTCCGGTGTAATTAAAACCCATTTAAAAATGAACTCCTAACATAATCAGCACCACTGCTTCACCATGCAGTGAAAGTGAGGCCAAGTCAGGTGAGCATGAGGGTTTACCAGTTGATGTAGGTGAGCCCCTGAAAATGAGCAGTTATCATCACACGGCTCATTTTCCATCTCTTTTGCAACAGGGCTACATAAAAGGAAAGTGGAGGGGTGTCTTAATGGCTTCGGTTGCCATTTATATATATTCCTAAATATACATGCAGTAACCTGATGTATATTCATGTCCTCAAGTTACACTTCAAAGAAAACTAATGATGTCAACTTCGGCTGACATTCAACAGTGGGAGACTTTGTAAAGGATTTCAGACCTTTCTCTGCAACCAGTTTTTTCTTTGTAGAATCTATGTACTTAGGCATTTTCTTTCGATTTATTGTGTCTTGTGACCCATCTTGCTTGTGAGAGAAAAAGGAAGTCAGTGGGGCAGATATATTTTCTCCCTTTCAGACCAAAAGACAGGCTTGATCTTTTTTCCTTCCTCAAATATTTTCTTTAAATATATATATTTTTCAAGGCACACCCTTAGCTGGTTATGGTTTTGCTCTTATAAAGACCACCCTGTTGTTTGCTGCATTTCATCCTGTCCCTTCATGTTCTGAAGTGTCGCTGTGGTATCCATTCCAGCTCCTAATTATTTGTCTGCCATTTAGCCACAAGGTGTAAATTTGCTAACTGAAAAGGCGTGCTCTGACAGTTCATCTCAGTGTATGTCCAAAGGCTGAGCTTGCTGCACTGGATAACTTCCCTGGGGGAATGTTCTGTGGAATGTGGGGCCATTTGTTGAGCCGTCTGATGTAGAAGAAGAGAAAATGAAAGGACCTGCCAGAGAGAAGCGGGATCATACAGTGCCTTCAGAGCAAAAAGGGAAATCAAAGACAAATTCCAGGTCCACATCAATCTCCAAGCATGTTCCTGGGGACTAGGGAATCAGCAATAGTTTCTTACTCGTATTTTTAGAGAAGTCTCTGAGAGAGAGCCCCAAATCAGGGGGTTATGGCAAATTTAGAATGCCCAAGGGCTGTGCCCAAAAATTATCACCAGTGGAAAACAGTTCTGTCTGGGCCTGAGGCATACAAGCTCTTCAAGGGCCTACAAAAATGTTTGGAACCAGAAGAAAAACATATATGTTGGTATTGACTCTAAAATCTAAAAAAAGTTTTCTATAAGAATATTAAATGTTTAATTGAATGTCTGCACATATTTAATATCAACTTCATTAAGTGCGAAATTTAGTCTTCTTAAAATTACATTACATGTGAAAACAAATTATGTATTCAGTTTCTCATGTTCCAAGATTTCAAACGTGCCAATCATAATTAAATGAATTACACATAGCCAATAACTTGAAATATGAAATTATAAGAATCCTTTCCAGTTTTTTACATGGAAATGTATATTTTAGGTGGGAAATGGGAGCATCTGAACATCCTTACATACAGACATGTGTGGTAGAACTAAAAAGGAGAGCCTAGGGTTTGTGAAGTTTCCAGAACAGCTCTGCATTGTGTAGTCTTCTCTGCATGTGATTGATTATTCATGAAGACATAAATTACCAAAGACACTGATGGGGAGGACCAGAAACTAGACCAGGAGTAGAGTTCTGGGTTGTTTCTGCTGTATGCACCCATAATTGAGGTATAGGGACAAAGGAGGTGGTCCAAGCATGAAGAAGGTCACAGGGCACCTGTATATCATTAGAAAGATCACAGGATAGTGCCTTGGTTCTGCTGAAGGAGTGTGCATATTAAACTGACAAAGCAAAGCCATCCAGTTGGGTCATGTTAGAACTCTAATGTCCCTTTGTTGGAGTTGCGTTCTCTGCTAACAGATGACTAGGCCCTGAGGTACCCTTGTGTTTCAGTCGACGTTTCTTGACTTGACAAATATTTCCATTTTTAGAATGGCAAACTTGAAGTGAGGGAGGCAGAGAAAGTGTAGTATCTGAATTCTGCGTGTGACGATCTTAGTCTTTAATCCAGTGGCCTAACTTCTTCAGGCTTTATTTTATTTACCCTATATGGGGTGGTTGAATGTGGCTGCCCTCCAAAATACTTGGAAAAACATTCTTCCTTGTGATCCCAACCCCCAACAATAACCACTGGCAAAGGTTTGGTATGATTCTTACAGAAATTTTTTTCGTTACATATGCTAAAGTATTGTTAATTTATTTTCCTTCATAACATGAGATGAAAAATAAGATTTTAATTTTTTTCACTTGAACAGTATATCTTAGATATTTTTGCATGTCCATACAAGTGTACTTACCTCATTTATTTTAATGACCACGTGGTAATTCCACTGCATGGATGGGCCATAATTGATTGAACTGCCCTCAGTTGCTGGGCACTTGGGTTGGCCATTCAACTTTGAGTGTTCAGGAGAATGTGCCATGTGCCTAAATAAACCATTATATATTGGCTAGTAATCTATACCTGTTGGCCCCCTGTGTTGGTTCATTCCTTCCCAGAAGCAGAAAGAACCAATCTTTCCTTATACTGATGCTTGTCATTAAATGTAAAACCTCTGTGTGATTCATCATTTATTTATTTGTCTTTTGTTTTTGCCTTTTTCTCTTACGCAGTCGTCCACAGCCAGGGACAAGGATGAGCCGGCTCTACCGGTAGGAAGCAGTGGCTGTGTCTGTACCTGTTTGTGTGCCTGTGGAGAGTGTGGGGCAGGGGAGGGAGGAGGAGGGCTCATGTGCTCAACAAACCATTCTCCCCCTTGGGATACTTAAACGGCTTAATCTGCTGGTATATATGTATACTCGGTCCTATAATTCGTGTCAGCTGTATTCTGATATTCACTGATGTTCAAATTATTTCTGGGACTAGATTTCAAAGCGTTAGAGTTCTCTCTTTCATTTGGCGTAAACTTTTAGAGGAGTTGAAAGAGTGAAATATTTCCAAATTGTATCCCAGGGGATGTTGAGCTGATATTTGGGGACAGTGTGGAATCTAATGCTTGATATCTATTTTCTTTGTGTATCTGCATGCACCTAATTTTTGGCGAGAAATTTCTTTTGGTTCCATCAAAAGAAATGCTGCATGAGACCTATGTATTTAATATATACATAATACCCCAAAGAATGCTTTACGTTCTTCTGTAGATAGAATCCTTCGCTAATGATGATCTCCACAGCAAAGTTCTTCTAGTTTCCTAGAGCGAGCGTAGTAACGGTGGTTATGACAAATTATTAGCAACAAAAACATTTACCAGTTCCTATCCAATTAACACATCACATTCTGTAATGTGCAGCATGGCAAGGAAATGACCTTCAGAGTTTTGTGTCCAGCTGTCAAACAGTGATTACATTTCAACTCTATTCGAGCCTCTTAACCTTGCCCCCAAAATTCTCTGAACCTTAATCATCTGAATCAAATAACACAGTGCATTAAGAAATGTTACAGATTTTTAAGACTGAAAAGACTAGTAATAAAGATACATATGACCCCATCCTTTCTCCTGTAGGGCTCAGAGCAAAGACTTACGAGATTCGTTGAGAGCCCATAGGATATACCAGATCTCCTCGAGGCTAGAGATATCTCTTCCTTTGAGGCTCTCGTGATCTGGTTCACAATTGAGACATCAGTAATCCCCTCTGATTCTTCTTCAGTCAGAGTTCAGAATATGATTTCCGTAGAATATCAATGACAATAAAATCACACTAAGAAATTCAGATTTCTCCATGTATCTTACCCTGGCACTTTACCCATACTTCAAGTTACTGTGGGTTCCATGTTTGTCTCCCAGTGTGTGGACCATGATTGTTACAAAGTGAACCAGATTTCCTTAGTGTTACATTTCGCGGTCCAGTGTGTATCTTAAAATGCTAATGGTGGCTTGGTCTAGGAGGCAGCACTTGCCAAATGTATTTGATTGTGAAGTCCCTTGTGGGACTCTTCTTGGAAAGCCCCCTTGTGAGTCTTGAGTGTGATGGTATATATATTGGAAAACCCTGTAATGTAGAGATGGTTGGGAGACTGTAGGAAATCGCATTTTATTTTTACCTGGCCCCAGAAAAATGTTATGTTGAGATTTTGTATCAGAAGTTCAAAAAGCAATTAATTCCCTCATACCACATTACCTCCCTCCCTCTTAAATCCAGCTGCCTGTAAAGTTCAGCTACTTCTTAAGTCTCTTTCCCCGTGAGAACTAGCACAGACTCAACCAAAGGAGGAGAAAGCGGTTACTAGTCAGAATAAAAAATCTATCAAATCCAGACGGTTTAGGGCTTCTTTTTTTAGACTGTTTGCTTTTGAAGATGCCATAAAAAGAGTTTGTAAGTAACCTCATCTCTAGAAGTTCTTTCTTCCTCTCTTACCTGTCAGTTTCATTTAATTAGCCAAAGACTCACACTAGTAGTTTATGCAAAAGGAGCCTCCCTTGGACGTCAGGCAGTTTTTCTGAGGACTCAATAAGAGGTTCTTTCTCTTCAAATCTCACTTAATACACACCATAGGCTGTGGACCTCAGGGTAGAGATGTGGTATCCCAGGAGATCTGCAAAGTGTTCCTTTGGGGAGCAAGGAGAAAATATTAGTGGCTCTATCATTTACTTTCTATATTCTTCATAATTTCTACTTTTGCAAATGTCTTATGCTAGACAGACTCATATTTTAGTGTGCATGGATATAGAGACAGAGATGCGTACATATAAGCATACTCAAAAATGTTATGGATGGGGTGCACGGTCTGAACATTTTAAGGATCATCCACTGGGTCAAATAAATTTTGAGAGAAGCAAACCCGAGATCCATTTCTCTATTCTCTGATTTTTGTCTGTGTGACTTGGGCACCTCATTTCACTTCTCTGAGACGAAGTTTCCTCATCTGTCTACAGGGAATAATGACCGCAGCTAGTTCACGGGGCTCATTTGGAGACTGAGATAAAGTGATGGATAAAGTGATGGTGCACGTAGTGCACCGACTGGCATTTACTAAGCTCCCCTCCCCCACCCCGCAAAACATGTAGCAGTTGATTCCCTTAGGATGTGAGAAAGCAAGATTTGAAATGTACTTTGAAAATCTCTCATCCGGTGGTGTGTGATCATGTGACATAAATGGGTGCCCACCAGACCAAGTGAGATCTGACCTGTAATACACTTGCCTGTAGTTGCTGAGAACTAACAGCATCTTTGTCTGGTTTCTCTGCTCAGGCTAAGCCACGTCTCCAGCGAGGTGGAAGTTCTGCCTCCCTCCATAACAGCCTCATGAGGAACAGCATCTTCCAGCTCATGATTCACACCCTTGACCCACTCGCTGAAGGTAAATGTCAGGCGTTAGTCTGGGAGCTCGGTGGGGGGTAAAGGCGATGTGAAAAGGCTTCTCTTCAGAAACATGTTTATGCTTCCATCACATAAGCCTGCCAGTGTCCTCGTGTGGAACATCTGCCAGAGGAAGCCCTGACCTCTTGGCATGCTTTATCTGCAACGCTCCGTTCACAATTGGAGAGTTTTGTACCAGGAGTAGGATCTGGGGTCTGTGTACTGATTCTCTTTTGATGCCTCCAGCATAAATAGTTTGTTATGAAGAAGAGAAGACAAAAAGGCTTCTCTCCCTTCCAGCTAGAGTGACAGTGCTCTTTCATCATCCCTCCTAAGTTCCAAAATGAAGTTGTATATGAACATTAATGGTGCATTTTGAAAAAGAGAGAGAAGGGGACGCCTGGGTGGCTCAGTTGGTGAAGCGTCCGACTTCAGCTCAAGTTCGTGAACTCGAGCCCCACATCGGCCTCTTTGCTGTCAGCACAGAACCCACTTTACACATCTGTCCCCCTCTCTCTCAGCCCCTCCTCTGCATGCTCACCCTCTCTCTGTCTCAAAAATAAACTTTCAAATTGTTTTTAAATAACAAATAGAGAGAGAAGAGAACTCCATGCTTAGTAGGGTCGTGAATAGTTTGGGGAATGATGTTCACTGTAGAACGTTAATATTGTCCTGATCCTTTGGCAGTTGGAGGGTGGTTGGTGACCATCCAAAGAGCCTTCTCGAAGGTAAATGCTTAGCACCAGTTTGACTCCCTTTGACCAGTCACTGGGGACCTAAAAGGCCTGGTTCATCTCCTAGGGTAATCATATGAACCATCACAAAGAATCCGGTATTGTTTTCTTCAAGTTTTACTCGTTCGCAATGAAGGCAGATCCATTGTGTTTCTTAACTTGCATAACTATCCTAAAAAAATTAATTTTCCAGTATGTAGCTGTCTTAAGTGTCAAATAAATCAGAGTTAGGCTGCTGACAAGGGATTCAAACGTAAGCTAATCTGTTCTCCCTTCCCCTCCGTACCTTATAATTGGGCCTGATATTACATGGGGGCTAACATGTTACATGGGGATCATTGGAAGAATAGCGTCTGAGACACGTGGGATGAGACTGTCAAATCATGTCACATAAATCAGATCTCTTAATATAAAGCTTTGCTGAATAATTTTAGGGGTGCAGGTCATAAGAGATTCAGATGAAGGAAAAAATTCAGGGGACCTCAAGAATGGCTCCCTAGGCCCTTTCTTCTCTCACTAAATACACACGTCTCACCCAGAATAATAGGTGAGGATCATGGGGTCACCTCTTACTACAGAGCATTTTGATTAGGAAGCATCTCCATTTTATTCCCACAGAGTGTTGCATAGCTGATATGATATTCTGTAAGGAGCCCTGCTTCATAGATCCTGAGTCCTGTTGGCTAGAGGTAATCTTTAGCGAGAGGCATCCTAAGTATCATTACTGTCTTTACCCAGAGGCCCACTAGACAAGGGAATTACACGTGGTCACTAGCCTTCTCTTTCTTCTCTTGGATCCCTCCCACTACCCCGGAGAAGGGAATGAAGGGATGGCAGGCCAACTTCCTCCCAGCCACTAAGCAGTTGTGTGACGTTGGGCAAGTTAGAGTCTCTCTAGTACTTGGTTTCTTCGTCTATAGTAGTAGTTGTTTCTGTCTAGCACCTTACAGTTGACAGAGCATTTTCACCCCAGTGAATTTACACTTCATAATTACACTTCGTGGCCAACGTTATTATTCTAATTTCATAACATATCATACCACCAAGTAGATCTCAAATTTATCTACTCTCTCTGCCAGCTCTTGATTCCAAACTGTTCTCGTCACTTACCTGGATTCCTGCAGAGACTTCCTAACTGGCTTTCCACTGCCTCATTGCCTCGTCCTCTGTGTATTATTCACACAGCGCCCCCAAATAATCCTCTTACAAAGTAAATCAAATTATGTCACTCCTGCTTATAACCTGCAGTGGCTTCCCACGGCTCTTGGAACAATTGTGAAATGCTTAGCATGGTGTGTGTGATATGCCTCTTTCTCCGAACTCAGTTTGACTCCCTTTGCTTTAGCCACAGGGGCCTTTCTCTCTCCAATCAGGTGCTTCTTTCCTGCCCTGGTGTCTCCGCATAGGCTGTTCCCCCCACCCAGAATACTTTTCTTTCTCCCACTCTCTTCCACTTTCCCTGCCCATTCTTCAGCAGGGCCTCCTCATCTCTTGACACACCCTTTCACTTTTCTTTATTGCTCACATCATAACTTGTGTGACTGTTTGTTTACTCCCTATCTCCCCGAGGATGCAGTAAATTTCTGGAGAACAGGAACTCTATTTAATTCACTAGCCTCCCCCCAAACTCTAGTGGAGTACTGGCACATAGTAGCTACTAAAACTCACAAGATTGAGCAAGGTGGCCAAAGTCAGGCTTTTGACCTGATATTCACAAAATTTCCAAGTCTTCTAAAGCCCCATGGGTTTAAGATCATATCTTGGTTATTTTGAGCCACCATCTTTTCCACCCCATCATCCTGAAGGGCCATATGAGAGCAGAAAACCATTTTATCTGCCCCAACTTGATTATGAGCAGGCAACTGAGCATATTTATTTTTTGCAAGGCAATATTGTGTAGTAATTAAGAGGACAGACTCCCGAGCCAAACTCTGTGGGTCTAGATCCCAGCTCTGTATTTACCAGCTGTGTGACCTTGGACAAGTTACTTAACCCCTCTGTACCTCCGTTTCCTCATTTGTAAAATCAGGATGTCTACTTCATAAGGTTGTTGTAAGGACTAAAGGAGTGAATACACGTAAAGGCGGGTCATGAGAACCATAAACAGGTTTGGAATTACTCTATTTCATTATTTTGAAAAATAATTCATCGTGATTCTTTTTAACTTAAAATATTCAAAAGGCTATGATTAAAAAAAGAAGTCTTCCTCCTCCATCAACCTCCCAGTTTTCTCCAGTCCTCAGTTCTTTCCAGAGAAAACTACATGGCAACCAATTTCTCAGGGCTCATTCCAGAGACATTCTATGCATATACAACTCTGTGTGTGTGTGTGTGTGTGTGTGTATGTATGTGTCCGTCGTCCTTGCCCAGAGATCTCCACAATCTAAATTTCTCTGGTGTTTGTTCGGGAGAGTTCCATTCTGGTGGGGCCTGTTGTTCTTCCTGTTTGGTGAGGGAGGTAATGCTTTGTTTTGGTGAGATAAGAGTGAATCTGGGTTTGTCTCAGAGTTGGGCCATCAGTGATTTTCCGAAACACCTGGCCCTTGTGGGGCTATGTGCAATTAAAGTATTTGTTCCTGCTGTAACAAGATGTGCCTTCTGAATCCAGCGCCTGCTTTCAAGGTGAAACTCTCCCTGAAAGACGGGGAGCGCTCTAGCGGTATGAATCTGCGAGAACGCTGAGAGCCATATAATCAGTTCTGGACTTGAGTGATTAGAAAATATGGAAAGCACTTCAATGCTTTAAAATTGTTCCATAGCACGCGGCCAAGAAAACAGATTGCTCTGGTATTTTTCCCCCAAAATTCACGATCATTTTCCATTCCAAGAGCAGCCAAAAAAATTAACCCACTGCTCTCAGAAATAGTCGTCTCTCTTTTAGTTTGCATCTAATCACTCGAATTCACACGTCCTCGTGCCAAACCATCACCTTTTAATAATGTAGAGCATGCTGGTTCCATCACTGGTTTTTGGCACGAATGCTGCTGTGGCTTCCTTACGATGAAGGTCAGTTCATTGCTGCTCCCAGGATCCACCTCCATGGGCGCTGGCAGCACGAGACGTACAGCCAGTGTTCACAGAGGAAGTGTTCAACTTCCTTTGGAAACCTTATCTAGGACCAGTGGCTTATGGACAGACATTTCTCTTTGTCTCGTCCATGCCCCTCAAGTGTTTCCGTCTTCCACAATCCAGCAGTTGAGTTGTTGCCAGATGCCTTCACTGGTGGATGGTTCAGCCTCTGAGCCCGAGTCAAAAGATCCAGCAGTGTTTGTGTTCCAGTTGTCTATTGGTATGTAACAAAGCACCCAAGATGGAGGTGGCTTCAAAGCACCACCATATTGGGGCGCCTGGTTGGCTCAGGCCATGAAGCCTCTGACTCTTGATTTGGGCTCAGGTCATGATCTTATGGTTTGTGAGTTACAGCTCCGCATCAGGCTCTGTGCTGACAGTGTGGAGACTGCTTGGAATTCACCCTCTCTCCCTCTCTCTTTGCCTCTCTCTCTCTCTCTCTCTCAAAATAAATAAATAAACTTAAAAAAAAACCCAAAAACTAAAGAAGCACCAGGCACCTGAGTGGCTCAGTCAATTAAGCCTCTGACTCTTGATTTGAGCTCAGGTCATGATCTTGTAGTTTGTGAGTTCAAGCCCTGCCTCAGGCTCCATGCTGACAGAGTGGAACCTGCTTGAGATTCTCTCTCCCTCTCTCTCTGCCCCTCCTCTGATCATGCACGTTCTCTCTCTCTCTCTCTCTCTCTCTCTCTCTCTCTCTCTCTCATAAATAAATAAATACCACCACCATATTATTATTGCTCATGATTTCATGGATCAGGAATTTGGGCAGGGATCAGCAGGGATGATTCTTCAGTTCCATGTGGTATTAGTGGAGGTCACTTGGTGTTCTATAGTAGATGGGCTGGTTAGAGGGTTTAAAAGTGCCTACATCCAGCTGAGTCCAGCTGGACACCCCCCACCACCACCACCCCGCCGACTCTCCATGTTGTCTCAGGGCCTTTCCACATGGTTGGACACAGTGGCGAAGGGTTCCAAGAGCAAATCTTCCAAGAGGCCCAGACACAAGCTACAAGGATTCCGATGAACTAACCTGGGAGATCCCCAAATGTCACTCCTGCATTCTACCAATCAAGCAGTCACAAAGGCCGGCCCAGACTCTAGGGGAGAAGGAGACTCTGTTTCTCAATGGAAAGACATCAAAAATTTGAAACCACCTTTAATCTAATCCAATGTTTCAGAGACACATAACATCAATTGGTTCATGTGTTCATTGGTGTGCTTTGGATAGACCACACTGTGTGAAAGGGATGAAGCCATAGTCAGCCCACCTTGGATGAAGGTTTAGTCCAAAACAAAACTGAGCAGTGCCTTTCCAGGGTGACAAAATGAACAGGACACTGCTCATGAAAGAAGGGTATCTGTTCATAGCATGTGTAAATAGTTGGAATAAGGAATGAGTTTCTTTTATAAGAAAGCCCTAGAGAGCTAGTATTAGCCATCTTTGGGATCACAGTATGGCCGTCTGAATTGATCTTTCTAATAAATTCAGTGTCTCATATTGATTTTAACATTTTCTCTAAATAAGCCATTATATAAAATAAGGATGCTGGAGGTCACACTTTCATATTGGATAGCTTCTACTATCAATTTGTCTAAATAATAATACCACTAACTAATATTTGCCGAATGCTTACTATGAGCCAGGCACTATGTTAAGTGCTCTACACAAACCATCTCATTTAACCCTTGCACTAGCCCTACTCCATCATTCAGAGAATGACACCGTAGTGTAAAGAGGCTGTGTCTTGCCTCACCAAATGATACAGGCAGTAAATGGCAGAGCCACAGTTGGAACCTGTATCTACCTGACTCCAAGTCTGTGTTTATACTTCTTGTGTTTCTCTGCTGCCTTGTGTAATCTCACATCCAACTCAGTGTTCCCTGTTCTCCTGGTGTAGACACCAGCATAAACAGTGGGAGCTCTGACCTATCCCTGGACCAATCATACATTCAGTTTGGAAGACGTGAATTTCCTATACAGATGGCTTTGCAGCAAGGCCTGTCTTAGCCTTGGTCCTTCCCATCACCTCCCCCATACCTTGAGCTGCAGCCACTCTTGTGAGCCTCAGCGCAACTTGCTCTCATCCCTGGGCTGCTGAATTATTATTGACCTGCCTGTCCAGATGACATGGCTACTATTCTACACAGGAAAAGGTATCCCATAGCTAACTCTGCAACTCCAGCAGAGCCCAGGGACTAGGTGATAGATTGGAGACACTGACATGGGGACAAGGCATGTGGAATGCCATTAGAGTTTGGCTATGTAGCAACAAAGTCAGCATGTGGTTCAAAAATCAGACTGCCTGGGTTCAAATCTTGGTTCACCCTCTGGCTTTGAGACCTTGCTCAAGTTTCTCAACCTCATTGGGCCTCAGTTTCTCCACTTTTAAAATGGGATAATGATAGCACCACCAGAATACATTTATGATTGGTATTGCTCTACCTTTTAGGGCCTTGGTTTCTTCACCTGTAAAAGGGAATAATGATAGTTCCACTACCAAAGCTTTATGGTGAGCATTCAATACGGTAATACCCCAGAATCATTAAATTAGTGCTCATTGGCTGGTGGCAATGATTTTCCAGTTAAAATTGTGTTCGGTGTCATGTAATAGAATCTAATTGCTGTGGCTTCATTTAAGAGGTTTCTTCAAGACTTTATTTTTTTAGAGAAGTTTTAGGTTTACAACATAATTGTGAGGAAGGTACAGAGAGTTCCTATACACCACTTACCCGCACACATTAAGAGCCTCCTCACCTTAGGGTTCACTCTTGGCATTGTGCATTCTGTGGTTTAGGCAAATGTGTAATGACACATATCCATCATTATACTATCAGAGTATTTTCTTGCCCTAACAATCCTCTGTGCTTTGCCTGTACATGCCTGTACACGCGCGCGCACACACACACATACACACACACACACACACACACACACACCTGGCAACCATTGATCTTTTTATTGTCCCCATAGTTTTGCCTTTTCTAGAATGTCGTAAGGATGGAATCATGCCGTAGAAGTAGCCTTTTCAGATTGGCGTTAATAGTTTTTTAGGGTTTTATTTCTCTTATTTAACCAGAAGCCCAATAGTAAGCAGTCCAAGGCTGGCCACAGAGTTCCCCTCTGCCATGAGGAAGACAGTGTCCTTCTGTTGTTTCATTCTTCCATCCAGAGCATGTTTCTCCCATCTTCATCCTCATAGGAAGGCAGCTGCTTTCCTCTAGTCCCCCACCCCTCATCATCCCAGTATTCTGGGAAGAAGACCGTGCAGCTGTCTTTTTTTCATCAGAAAAACCTTAGTGTTCTCAGAAGCAGACTTACACTTACACCACACAGGTCAGAATGGAGCTGGGCGGCCACTCCAACTTACAAAGGAACCAGAACAGGGCACTCCTGTCTCCCCAAACATGGGACTCCAGGTAGATCCCTGTGAAAGTCAAATGTGTTTCCCTTCTCTGTTTTAAAGGGCTCTCTGTTGGCCCACAAGTCCAACTTTTACACAGTGGCCCTGGATCCTCCTCCAGAAAAGGCACACCCCAAATTTGTCATCTAAGAATCCTGGTTCCCCTAAAGCATAACAGAAAGATGCCCAACCTCTGCTCAAAACCGTCTGAGCCACGGTAAAAGCCCTAGTCCTTCCAAGTGGCCCAAAGGCCGCCTGAGCCCTGCCTGTCTTCCCTCCTCCCTCCCTCTATGCCTTTCTCTGCCCTTCTCTCCCCTCCTCCCCTTCTCTCCTTCCCTCCTCTCCTTCCTCACTTCTCTGGCTGCCCACCAGCTCCTTCACACAAACTCCAAGCACACTCCCGCCTCAAGGCTTTTGTACATATTCTTTCTTCCCCCAGATGTCCAAATGGCTTCTCTCCTCCCTTCCTTTCAAATCAGCCTTCAAATGCCACCTGATCAGAGAGGCCTTACTCGATTAGCCTTTGAAAAGTAGCAAAATCAAAACAATGATAATAAAGCAGAGCGTTAGATCTTCCTTGACCTGGTCTATTATTTCTCTGTGACAGTCGTCACCATGAATGTATTTTCTTGTTGTTTGCTGTCTGTCTCGCTAATACATCTGGTAGGGCAGGCCATGGACAGCTGTATCTCCAGGGCCCAGCACACATGGACCCCGATAGTACTTGTTGAATGCCTTCAATGAGTGCTTGCCTTTATAATTTATCTGCTGGAGAGCTCTATCTCTCTGGCCTTGTAAATTGTCTTGGCCCGTGCCCTGCCAAAGGGCTCTTTCTCACTGTGCCCAGCAAAGTCCTAGTCAGTTGATGGCTGTCTCTGCAAGAATGAATAGCAGTCATTTCTGCTTTCGCCACCATTGTATCCCCAGCCTCTTGCACGGCCCTTATATGCTGGATGAGTGACTAAGTCCCCCTCTGGTTCTGGAGGTATTGCTGTGACGGGAGATGTTTGCTCTCTGCCTCTCGCCTTCTTGGTGAGTTTTTCTGTCCACTTATGCCTTTCTTTCCAAACTCTTGGTTCTTCCATTTCATTTCCTTTTCTTCCCTTTGTTGTACCTTTGGTTCCTTTACTTGTTGCATTTCATGGGCCTAATTACCCATTGTGATTACCATCACTACAGAATTCTAAAAAGCTTATTGTTTTAGCCTTCCATCCATTGTACAAAACCAAATGCCTGTAAAATAGCATCTACCACGTCCTTTTGTGTTAAATTGTATTTGAGAAGGAAATCACAAAAGAAGTTCCTCATTCAGTCTCTCTGGGTTCTGGGATTGTCTTCTACAATTCCAGTAATTTTTCTTTCCTTGTGGAATTTTAAAATTTGACTTACATTTTTTTCATGGTAAAAACAATTTTATTATTACCAGCAAAATCTAACAGATAAGTGCACCTGATGGAAACACAAAAGTCAGAAAAATACTTGCCTAATGAGCTATCATTGAACTGAAGGATTATTTAACTATAGGGCTTGAGGCAGTTTAGAAAAGCTGCCCCTTGCCTAGTATGCAATTCCCCTCCGGCTGTTTTTTGTAACAAAATCTTCAGAATCCCATGAGGAGATGTCTGAAAATGACACTGTGCTCATACCTAGCTTATTTGCTGTTAGAAAGACAGGGAAATTTTTCCCTTTGCAAATTCACTTCACATTACCAGAGCCTGCCTCTGCTGTCGTGACTTTCCATTCATGTTACCTTCATTCAGACTGGTTAGGGGAGTGTCCTGGGAGCCTTTCTGCTGGCTTCCTGAAGGACAGTTTTGCTCCCTCAACTCCCCTCCAGTAGTTACTGTGACATCCCGTGTCCGTCTTATGCTTTATCAGTGTGGCTCAGGCAGTGGGTGGTGAACAAGCTGCTTCAGTGACCTGAATTCTGGGACATCTCAATGTAAAACCTCACAAATGAGTAGCAAATATCTGGTCTTTTCACCATCTTTCCCATGGGTTTTCGAACTTAAAAAAAAAATTAACAGCAGAACCCTTTGTTCAAAAGCATTCCCAGAGGGAAGAGTAAAAATATGTTTAAATAACAGTGTAGAATTATTAAGAGTTCACTCATGTCAAATCCTTTAGCAATGTGCCCGATTCAAGAGCTTTCCTCTAGATTGGTGATAATAAACATAAAAGCAATAAAGACACCACTTACAAATGGGACAAAGCCATCGAGTACCAAGAATTAACCCAAAGGAAATGTTTAAGAACTTTATAGCAAAAACCCAAAGAACACAGACGATCTCAGTGTTGATATTTAATGAAGATATCAGTTCTCCCTCAGTTAAACTCTCAGTGCAACTCAGTCCTAATTGGAATCCCAAGAAGATATTTTATGTGACTTCATCAACTCAATTTGTAAATTCATGTAGAATAAAGAAGAAGAGCAAAGACACTTTTCACAAAGAACAGAAAGGGAAAATGCGCCCCCGTCAGAGATCAGACTGCAGCTTTTGGATGTTCTGGTTGAAGTATTTGGCAGAAGGAGGAGGCAGCTGGGGTCACCCCAGAGGAGCCCCTTACCAATAGGAGTAAGAGGGGAGCACCCCTGTCCTCAGGAATCTTTTCATCGCTCTTAGGTGGAGCGCTCTGCGGGATGGAGAGGGACTTCCTAGAGCACTGGCATCATTTATTTGAAGGAACAAGGTCCTCAGCCCTGAAGCAGTGGAAGTACACATTTATGGAGGCAGCATCACACTGTGACAAGTGCAGGTGAATAAACCAAACCGGCCAACCATGCCGGGGCACATAGAGCCTTGAGCACAGTGGTGGCTGGAGTAAACACTCGACGTGGGTGATCGCTGCTTGCCGGATCTGAAGGTTATCTCAGGGCGTGAACCTGAAGGCAGAGGCAGCAGGAGAGTGTGCCTAAAGAAAGCTTGTGGTTCTCAAAGGAGGCGAGGAGCCCGGGGCAGGCAGGGAAGAAGGCAGGAATTCAAGGCATTGGAACCGGTGCGCTTGGAGATCCAAAACTAGTATTGTTGGCCCAACCAGAATGGGGACTCCTTTGGGATGAGCAGGCACGTATGTGGCTCTTTGACCCCTGAATTAACTTTCTGGCAGTCTCTCCTCATGTCAAGGGGCACTAGGGGTGTGTGTGCGTCTGTGTCTGTGTCTACCATACCTGTGCGTGTGTGTGACTCAAGTGTAGGACGGGAAGGGTCTTCCAGATGGTGAAGAGGGAAAACGAGAGAGTAGAATTAGTTGGGCACACTGTGCCCCCCACCTGATAGTCATCTCAGTAATTCCCTGAACAGTGGCTTTGGAATTTTTGTGTGTTTTATCTCTGAGGAAACTGAAGTACAGAGAGTGACATTACTTGCTCATAGTCACTTAGCTCCGGAGTTTGCTGTCAGAGCCTGAATGTTTTCCACGTACCCAGGACTCCCATCTATAGCCACACATCTTCTGCACACATAGCCATACATCTATTTTGTAAAATCATTCCAATTCTTTAACATATACATTTAGTGCTAACTTGAAGCTGACACTAAGATTAAAAACGTTCACTTGCTTGCTGGGTTTTCTTTTTTTCTCACCAAACAGCAGAACTTGTTATTTCCCTAGCTTCTATTTTTAAAAAGAGCTTCAATATGAGTTTTCATAAGTTGTCATTTGATCCCAGAAGAAAGTCATTTTCATGCCTATTTCATTCAAAATGTGGGGAAGTTATCCCTGAAAGGCAGTATCGTAACCTTTCTCTTCATCCCAAGTCATAGATCACTTTAGGTTAGCCAAGAAAAATGTTTGCATGCAGCCTCAGCTGGTAAGTGAGTAGACAACCGGAGTGAAAAATCTTCACAGGAGAAGAAGAAAATCCAATCTCCCAGCCGTGTTTTTAAGGAGATGGTAGTAGTTTAAATGCCTGGGTAGAGGAAGACAGACTATCAATGCCTCTCACAGAGCAAACACAGGGACAAGTCAAATAGCTCCTGTATTTGCGGAATAGTAAAGCATTACTCTTGGATTTGAATGGCAAAGATGATTGAAACTGAATCTCTCTTTGGGCTGTACACATCATAAATGAGTTTCATTTGGGGCATGAAGGGCATGTGAGTGGTCTTATTGAAATCAAGGATTTTGAGTATGGACAGGCGTTTTCTCCCTTTCTGTCTCTCTCTCTAGAAGGCTTTCAAGAAGGCTCTTTCAAGAAGGCTTGCTTTGAAGTAAAGGCAACAAAGGAATGTGGCCAAAAATCTGATTTTGATAGCACTTGAGTTTAAACATAGCACGAAGAAGGAAAAAGACATGGAAGCATCCATAATCTTACAGCTTTATCTTTGTTCTCTTTAACTTATCACATGCTCAAAAGATGCAGTTAGAACTCCTTTCAGAGGAAGGACTCAGAGTTCCAGAGATAGTGAGCAGCTGTCACAGGCATGATGATGTGGCGACCAAAGGATGGGAGCAACCACTGAAAATGTACTTTGATTTCACCGACTGCCCATTCAAAATGTGTACCGATATATAAATATCATCTGTGATAAGAGAGCATTCAAACGTGTTTTCTTGCCAATGAAACACTAAAGACACTGCTGCTTGTTTAATAACCAGCAGGGCCTCGCTTAATGGAGAGCAAGCTGGATGATTTGCATTCGGTTTGGAGAGAGTTTGCTATGATCACTTCCCACTTTGACTCTTGAGTCTGGGTTGTGTGCTGTGGGTATACCCCTGGATACCTCTGGATATTGATCATGTTGTAAACACAAATCCTAAAGCTGCTGTCAGGATCTGTTTTCCTCTGATCCCATGATATCAGATCCCCCAAATCTGTCCTCCTCACCTCACTCGTTAAAAAGAATTTCCTCACCCACACCAAACTGTCCTGTTTGGGTTGTCGAGGGGTTTGAATGAGACTATATGATGCACACGCACACACACTCACATACACACATTCACACACATCAAGAGTCAAGCAAGATTGTTGTTTACATAAAGCTTCTAGGTCTACATCAGGTTGATTTCTTCTTTGTGTGTGGATTCATATATTCATTCATTCATTCATTCATTCATTTACAAACACACTCCTCTTGCAAGCTGATGTGAGTGGTTACTCCACTGGGAAACACTTTTTTTTTTTTTTACAAGCCCCCACTATTGATAAGTCTCTAGGGGAACATTAGCCAGTGTTTGTCCCAGACAACTTCCTGAAAACCAGTTTAAATAAGGTCGATGAATCTGAGCCTCAGAAATGTAGTTGCGGTAACCTACGTGGCTCCTTCCGGGGTGGTGATTTCTCTCCTTGACTTCCCAGGGCAGCAGCACGTAATCCCAAGTAACCAATAGCAAGTGCAGCTTTGCTTCAATGCTATGACCCTTTAGGCCAAAACAACCACTATTGCCAGGAGTTAAAAGCCATAGTGAGTCTGTTTCATTCCATAAAATTATTTGTGATGGAAATTCTCCTCTGCCATTTCTGAAAAACACTTCATCCAGTTAATCACCTTCCTTTCCATGTATGACACGATATGCCATGCAGAGTTTCCTTGCTAGAAAAACTTACTCTTTTCTAGACCTCAGAAGTGTACCCTAGTGAGAGATAATGAGGAGGCGACTCTTGATGCTTGAAGGTAGTATCGTACAATATGCCAATTTCAATGGGCTCTCTCCCCTGCTGGGGGCATTCATGGTGGCTACTTCCCATCAGACCCACGGGAAGAGGAGCGTAGTTGTTAGACCCATTGCGAAGCCAGCCACCTTGGCTCAAATCCCAGCTCTGCCGCTAACTTGCTGCATGACCTTCGGCACATTATTTAACTTCTCTCTAACTTGGCTTCCTCTTTTGTACAGCAGGGAAGATAATCATATCTCTTTGGGCTAGAAAGTATACTCACTACAGTGCTATTCATAGAGCACGCAGAGTATTGCCTGGCACATCATCAGTTCTGTGCAGGTATTTGTCAAATTGCTTTCAGCTCTTCTTTTTTTTTTCTTGCAATCATCATATTTTCAGGTATTTTTCGGTAATTCAGTAGTAACTTACTGAATTATTTTTTCTGTATCTTCCCTTCAAAAGATGCCTATTTACCACATGCCAATTGTTTAGATCCCTTGATACCTACCTAGAACGTAACATGGGAACTGGTCTTTTTGGTAGTCTGGCCTTTAGTGGAGCCAAAGTCATCCTGAAGCTGTATAGTCATAGTCTCTGTGTTTACCAAGTTCTCCTGTCCTTTGTACAACAAGAAGGAAGTCATGTGACGTGGTACTTAACTCATTTCCTTCCAAAAAGTCCTGATTCCATCCTGGGGTCCATGGCTTTCAGACAGTCAGCAGACTAAAAATAAAATTCCTCTTTCTAAAGTATTGATAACAAATCTGGAAAAGCAATTACTGTACTAATTTTTTAATCCTACAGAAACATCATTAGGCCACCGTTTATAGACATGGGATAGGAAGGTCCTTGCCTCCTCTGACATCATCAGATCTGTGTTTCACTGGCAGTCATTTGCTATTTAATCTAAGGAGGAGGGTGAACTATTTGTGAAACATATCTTAATCTTCTGCCCTATATTTACATCTGGACTTTAAACTCACTTGTATAGTCCCACTTTACACAATATGGCATTTAGGTAAGAGTAATGGTAAATGGATTTACACTTAAATGGAATTTAGAGGATTGCATGAATATTCTTCCCACTTTAAATTTGATGATTTAAATTCTTCATAATTTGGGGTGATTGTTTCTATTGTGGTAAGGATCCAAGTAATCAGTAAAATGACATCATGGACAATACTAAAGCATAGGATAGTTAATTATGAGAATAGTTTTTAC
This sequence comes from Acinonyx jubatus, assembly GCF_027475565.1. NCBI lineage: Eukaryota > Metazoa > Chordata > Mammalia > Carnivora > Felidae > Acinonyx > Acinonyx jubatus. Next base: position 49,449,400 of record NC_069391.1, read on the forward strand.
TTTGGGGGCACCTGGGTGGCTCAGTTGGCTGAGCAACCAACTCTTGATTTCAACTCAGGTCACGATCCCAGGGTCATGGGATCAAGCCCCACCTCGAGCCTCGCATTGGGCTCCGCACTGAACGTGGCACCTAAGATTCTCTCCTTCTGCCCTTCTTCCCCACTCATGCTCACTCTCTCTCTCTCTAAAAGAAAACGTTTTTAATTTTTAAAAAAGAATAGTTTTTACTTTTAATTTACTTCCACATTGGTGGCATTAATTTCCTGTCTGTCTCACAGTCTTTTTTCCCTCTTTTTCATTCTTTTCTCAAATTCTCTTAACTTCTCAGGCTTCTCCCTTACCTCTTGCCCTTTTCTCCCCTTAGATGGCTGGAGTTTTCTCTTTTATTTTGTTTTTTCATTTTATTGTTTTTCCTTTCTTCCCCTAGGATGCTTTCCTTATATACTTTTCTGATATTGTTTGATGCTCAGTACATCACAGGGTAGAAACTCAGCTCTGCTGACCCAATGGCTGGATATAATTTAGCACTGATTCTCTCTGTCTGGCAAAAACCACTGAATCCAGCCAGGCTGCAAGATGGGATCCAGGAGAACATCCAAGTTGTTCTCTAGCCAGCATGCAGTATCCATTCTCTGCACCAGTGTTTTTTTCCATCTCCATTTCCAAGGTATCCCCGCCATTTTGTCTTCTGTGTGCTAAAGACTCCACTGATGGCACTCGTGCGTGATGCAAATCCTCCTACTTTATAGAGGCAATGAAAAGGATTCCAAGAGTTAAGGCCACATACATTTTCCTCCCTGCAGAGTTACTGAAAACAGAATAGTTGAAACTGCAGGGTTAGAACGCTAAAATGGAAGGAACCATAGGTGTCAGTACTGAAGGTAACTAGGCTGAAGAAGATTAACAGTGCACTATTGAATAGAGATCTAATTCAGTTCAGCAGCATTTGAACACCTACAGAGTGCCAGGAACTCTGCTGGGTGCTAAAATTAACAAAATGAGTAAGATGATTCTTTGCCCTATAGGGCAGAAAGCAAATAGGTTAAGGTACATTTGATGAGCACACAACAAAAGTACGTACTTGGAACACACGCACAGGAGGGCGTGACTCCCACTAGGGACAGGGGGCGTTCAGGGATGCTGCCTGCAGGAGGGAGCCTCAGAACTGGGTTCTAAAGGATTGAATAAACTAGGAAACCTAATAAAAGTCCAACACAAAAAGTGTAGGATTTGGAGCTGTTGTTTTTTGGTTTTGTGTTTTGAAACATTCCCCTAGAAAGTGTGAAACATAGGTGAGAGTAGACAGTCAGAGGTGAGAAAGATTAGGAATTGGAAGTTCAAATAAGAGTATGGCAAGAGCCTCGGACTAAGGCGGGGGCAATGGGAATGGAGTAGAAAAGACAGAATTGAGGATATTTAGGGGTGGAACTGATAGGGCTTCCTGACCAGTTGGGTTGTGAGTGTAGCTTATGATGTGGAAGCTTCAGTAACATCTAGGGCCCCACCCTGTGGATCTTGGTCATATGTAATAGAACCAAGCTCCTATGTCTATGAAAGAAAATGGTGGGCCTATCTATATACACCACCTTATAAGTCCTTTTTTTAAAAAAAAAAGAATGCAGGAGCAGGAAAATGGAATGGAGTGTTTGGCCACTTTAAAGACTGAGATATGTGTCAGTGTCCTGCACCCCAAATTTGATAAGACTCAGTCAAGAAGTACATTTTGCTTGGTTTTGCAAACATACCCTTTCAGTTTCCAGAGATGCGTAAATGTGCCCAAGATGTTAGAATATGTCATTAGTGAAACTGTTAGCTTCCTAACCCTTTACCCACACACACACAAATTTATTGAAAACATGTTTTAGAAACTTGCCATTAGTAGGGCTCAGGCAGATTTTCTGAAATAAGAGATAAATTCCAAATTTTATATGGATGGTACCTGATATTCTGTGTTCTTTGCTATTCCAACTATAGTTTTTCATTACCTGTGACAATATAATTTTGTCTTTGGAAACTCCAGCTGAAAAAGAAGACACCAGAGAAAGTATCAAAGATTTAGCCAAAACTCTGGATAGATGCTCACAGGGGTGATTATAATAACCACCGTTAATTGCACATTTACTATGTTCCAGACACTGTGCTAAGCATTTTATTAAATTAACTCATTTAATTTTCACATCAACCCTGTGAGATAGGAACTTCTATTATAACATTTTATAGATAAGGACACTGAAAGTTAGGGTAATTAAATAATTTGCCTAAGGACACAAGAGAAGTAATTCAAATTCAGATTTGTTGGCCCCCAGAATTCACTCTCTTAACCACTCAACAATACCACTTTCCTAAACAGCTGAAGTCCCTTTTGAGCCTTCCTTTTGAAAATCAAAACTTAAAGATCTTTATATTATCTCTTTCCCTGAGCTGTACGTTCTCTAAATAATACTAACAGTGTCCATGTACTTGATGTCAGATTATACAAAAGAATATGACAGGGGCACCTGGGTGGCTCAGTCTGTTAAGCTTCCAACTCTTGATTTCAGCTCAGGTCATGATCTCACGGTCATGAGATCGAGCCCCTCGTTGGGCTCCATGCTGGGTGTGGAGCCTACTTAAAATTCTCTCTCTCCTTCTTCCGCAGCCCCTCCCAAATTCACACATGTGTGCCTTCTCTTTAAAAAAAAAAAAAGGAAAAAGGAAAAAAAAGAATATAACATTTATCGACTTCCTTTGGCATGATACAATGGGTCGTTATTTTTGTCGTTCTTCTCCATTTATCTGCTTCTTCTCCAATATGAGCTTGTGAAAGGATGTTAGAACAAGTTTCTAATGGTAGGTGGTCATTTCTTGTGACTTATGTTAGCCTGGGTACTCATCACTCACTGGGCTTTGGCACAGTTAAAGAATGATGGCTCCCATTTATGGAGCACTTCCAATGTTCCAGACATCAAGTAAAGTATCTTACAACAACACAATAGGGAGTTCTAGAATTAGTACTCTGATGGGGAAACTAAGGCTCTGAAAGACTATCTTACTACAAAGTCATGTATCTAATAAGAATAAAATCTGGGGGCACCTGGGTGGCTCAGTCAGTTGAGCACCTGACTCTTAATTTCAGCTCAGGTCATGATCCCAGGGTCATGAGATGAAGCCTCATGCTGGTCTCCATGCTGAGCATGGAGCCTGCTTGGCATTCTCTCTCTCCCCCCGCTCTGCACCTCTCCCCCACTCACACTCTTTCTCTCTGTCTCAAAAAAAAAAAAAAAAAAAAAAAAAAAGCATTAAAGTCTGGATTAGAACCCACATCAAATGACTCCAAAACTTATACTATGCTACAAAACCTCCATGTTCTGCGTGATGATGAGAAGGTGTCTTGATATCAGGTTCTCTCTGATTTTGTAAAGATCAGAAGAATGATATCTCTTTGAAGGAAAAACCAACAGATACTTTTTTTTTTTAAGTAGGCTCCACACCCAACATGGAGCCCAATGCAGAGCTTGAACTCACAACCCTGAGATCAAGTCCTGAACTGAGATCAAGAGTCGGCTGCCTAACTGACTGAGCCGCCCAGGCACCCCTGATATTTTAAAGCCATAATAATACCTACCATATGTTTAATGAATATTATGTGCCAGTGATGTGTTAAGTACCTGTAATCCTCACCCCAGCCCTACAAGACAATTGTTATTGGTCCCATTTTATGTAAGTGAAGGAACTGAGTATCAGAGAGGTTAGGTAACACGCCCAAGGTGTCAGGGCTAGTACATAGCAGACCTGGTTGTTAAGTCTGTAGGGCTCCAAACTATAAATGATATAGCTGTTATGTTATATCATCACTTGCTTTTCTCTATCCCTTTGGGGAAAAAAAACATTCTGACAAAGTATCAGTGTTTAAAATTATGTTAAGGTTGTCATTGAGGTTTTTAATTACGTGATTAAAAGGATACTCATAAAAGCTCGGGAAATCTTTTTTTAACCACACCGTTTGGGTTGATTCTCCTGCCTAGGTCGCTTACTGCTTTTCTTTAAAATTACTTTCCAGAAACCTGCTTGCTCTATCCTGTGCTCTCCCCCTCCCCCAACCGACCTCAAAAGGAAAGCAACAGATCAGCACATCCAGGTCCCATTTTTCTTGTTTGATCATCCAGAGCATGTAAATTACAGTGAAATATGGCCCAAGTCAGCTTCTCACAGGACAGAAATCAGTAACCATTGATATTGCTAAGCAACACCACAGAGGAGCAAGGCTGCAAATTAGGTGACAAATTTATAAGAAGTCAGAGTATCTGGGGACTCACTTGGGCATTTCATTATGAACCATCTGGATGATCCACAGTGATGACCACACATTATTGTTCACTGTTCGAGGATGATAATTCCCATGTGATTATACGGCATCTCCATCTGTGGTCCTAACTTACCTCTCAGAACCTTCCACTGTATTTTTCTAACCCAGATAGTTCCCTGAAAGATAATTGGGAACAGTTACACCTAATGGGCAACTTCCATTCCTTCCCAAAATAGTATTTGAAACAAAACAAAACAAAACCACTGTTTGTGTGGCAGAGCCAGCTGGGCAAGAACATGCATATAGAAGGATAGTCACAGATCATAGCTGCTTCGTGGACCTGACATGAGATCCACCTTGGTGGTCCCAGAGGAGCCTGAGGTGATGAGGTTCAATTTGTTCCTAAGCCACAGATGAGCAGATTGTAGTACCTACATCACAAATGTAAGCTTTGAAACAGACAAGGAAGTGAGCCCAAGTCCTTGACCCTCTGGAGAAAGGTTATGTAAGCAAGAACCCCTCCCAGTTCAAAGAGCCTAGTTGGTCTCATTTGTTCATTCATTCATCCATCCAACTAATATTTAAAAGACAGAGCAGCCCAATTTTAAACCAAAGATTGCAAATCGATGAGCCCAATATGACCCAGGTGGTGTTTTTTTAATTTGGAATTTATCGCCAACATTTAAAACTCAGGAGTTTTCACATTAAAATCCAGGTGTCTGGCTTCCCTGGAATAATCAGCAGATCAACGCTATACCTGCATTTCCTCATGGGACTGGAGGTGCGTGGCCACTGCCCATTTTTATGCATGCACTGTCCAGTTGTCCATCATCACACCATTCCCTGTCATTGTCCCCAGCCCACTGTGCTCACCTACATACCTGGACCCTGTGGTTCATTCATGCTTTGTCAGAATGTCTTCTGTGCTCCAAGACACCAGACCAGATGCCGGGGACCATTCTGACTCCCGATGTAACATCAATATTTCCTGGGAGCTGGGGCCTCAGAATGACGTCAGCAGAAGGACACAAACAGAAATACATGTGGCGAGTATGGGAAACAAAACTAAGAGCCGTAACAAACCAACGTGTCTAGGTTTGCAGGAAGCTTAAAAGGAAGAGTGTTTCACGAAAGGGCTCGATCCCAAGGGCGTAAGACTCAGGTGATGAATTTCTGAGAGGAGTGTTCCCAAATCCTGTTGAAACTCAGTAGCTGATGGAAGATCACCCACCACTTTGCCCTTTATTTTCATTTGCTCCGTTGTTGCCTGGCGTCCAAAAGCCTAAGTGAGAGGTTTTCGTCTCATAGAAGAAAAAGAAGTACTCACTAGCATAGATCGGGAAGAGTCAGATGTGAAAAGAACTCCATAGAGCAGGATCATCTCTGTTGACACCTTGTGTGTGACATATGTATGTTGCCACATGTGAAGTACAGCTGTCCCTGGGCAAGCGTGTACACATTAGGAGCCTCTTAGGGAAGTTTAACACATGAGCATCATTCCCCTCCATGGAATGGTGAGCAGAGCTTCTGTGATGAGTCAGTACTTTGAAAGCTTCTTGTGAGAATTTGAAGGTTAAAATATTCCTTTCCTTCTGACTTGAGTAAGAAGTGAGGATTCATGGTTGTTTCCTCATTTAACCTCAGTCTTTAAAGGTTATTTTTAAGTTAAAAAAAAAAAACTACTTGCATCAGCATGGATCTGATATAAAAGAATAATGACCAAAGAAAGCCTTGTAATGGGAAGCAATTAATTCTGGTGGCTCAAGCAGCCTTTTTTTGAGGTGAAATCAAACACAAAGCTTTAAATCGGGCGGCATTAGAAAACACCTTTTAACTCAGAACTCAGGTTTATTGTGATGCAAGTTTTTCACATGAGGAGACAAGAAAAAGGTAAACCCAGATATGCTACAAGAAACTTAAGAATTAAATAGCTCTGCAAATATAAATGCTACATTTATGTTGGGGAGTGGGATGGGAAATTACAAAGGCTCGACTGTCATAGCCACCCGTTCACAAAATCTCAATAATGAAAATAAATTCACAAATTAAAAAAAGAAAAAAAACACTTTGGGCTAAAACTGCAAAATATGGTTCTGGAAGTTAGCCAGGGAAGCCTTTCACTAAACTGAAAGTTTTTCTTCTGACAGTTTCCCTCGCGTTTAAGGGAAGAAGTCTGGGGGGGTGTTGTTGACTTGTATGGCAAGTATAGACATTGACATTGGTGCTCGTCCACGGAGATAATCTGGTTAAAGGGGATTCAGCAACATCCTGCTAGGCTGAGTTGATGTTCATGTGGGAGCTTTGGCAGACAATGAAAAGGGGTACTAATTGCTAAGGATGCCTGTGTCACCCCAATGCAAAGTGCTTTCTATACTTGTTCTCATCTGATTCTCCAAAAACCCCTCTGAGCATAGGTACTTACTGTTCTTGTCCCCATTTTACTGAAGAGGAGATCAAGGCCCAGGGAGGATCACCCAGCTCATAAGGAGTAGAGCCACTGCTCTGAATTAGCTATCTTGTCTATCTCACTCAGAAGCACTCTTAACCTTGATGATGCTATCATGGTATCGTCAGTCAAGAAGCTTCAGGCATTCGCGCCTGCCTTCCTGACTTTAGCTTCTAGGGAAGTTCAACAAAACGAAGCATCCAAAACCTCAGTGTCATTTGGGAGCTGGGCACTTTTACATACTTTATTTAAGAAATGTGAGGAGAGCATGTGATAAGAGAAAAGCACTGTTCTAGGTTCTGTTGGAAGGGATCTAAGAGGAAGAGGGTCTCTGCCTCCGACATATGGACAGCCTAGTTGGACAGACAGGCTTGTGTGCAAATATCAGAAGGGAAGTTGCCAAGGTCCCAAGCTAGAACACTCGTGGTCAGATGAATGGTCACATGCTATTGCAATGGTTACAGTCCAAATTTTGGCATTCTGCATAGATCCAAGAGTCGAAGAGCAGGACTGATGAAGAAATTTCTTTGATATGCTGGCCCCGACGTGGCAAAGTATCTTTTGTTGTTGAGCAGCAGATATCTGTGTAAAACCTCTTTAAGTAGTGTTGAATTTGTTTTAACAAACCTGTGTAAAATACCAGATTCTCTAAATGCTCTGCTCCGTGTCCCATGGGTTCCTCACGCTTCTTGGGGTTCTTGCGGCAATAAAGCTGCCCATCCCTGGTAGCTTATTGGGAGTTGTTGTCTTATCTACTACTCTTTATCCCAGCATTATGGGATAGATACAATTATGCCCCTATATAGCTGAGGACACCAAGGCTTAGAGAGGACAAGCAATTTGCTCAAAGTCACACAGCTAATAAGTGGCAGACCATGGATTCGAACCTACACCCTGGTTGCAAAGCCCATGTCTTTAACTTCCATTTGCTACTGAAAATAATCCTTCCATGGTTGTGATATAATCCAGTATCTGCACACACCTTCTTGATAGGTATTAGGCAACTTTACTGAGAGACTACCACCCATTTGTATTGAGAAAGCCTTAATTTTTAGGTCTCCACATGCAGTCCAAACCAGTACCAAAAATAAAGCTCTTTGATTAAAAAACAATAAACAAATTAATCTTTTTTTTTTCCTGTCAGCTAACACTGAAGTGATAAATACTTGTTCTCACTGATTTCTCTACCTCTGTTTTTCATTCCAATAAAAGGAACTCAGCATAGATGCTTCTATTGAATTTCTGTCTTATAGATCAGAATTTTGAGGCCTGAAAGGTGAGAAGTCGTTTTTCTCCTCCACCTATCTGGGGAGGTTTGCTGAAAAAAGGATTGAGAATGCCAAAACCCTCAAAAGTGGAGCTGAGAAAGTCAGTGTTGGAAGGAGAAATATGTGTCCATGCCCTTCTTAGGAAAAGAGATTAGGAACCCAAAACATGAATTCTTATTCATAGATTCTTTGAGACTGAAGATAAGACCCTTCCCTTGACTTACCAATCATGAAGTATGGACAGGAATCAGGAGGTACCTTAAAGCAGGTTGTTATGTTGCCGGCAGGACCTGGAAGGAAGTGGAAATACTTCATCCCTCCTACAGATCTTGGAGCAAGATGCCTGTGGCCACAACGATCCAAATGGCGTGAAAGCAAGGCGGGGGGGGGGGGGGGGGGGGGGGTCGCCATGACAGGCAGCATTCACAATCGGCTTATAGGCTCAGCTCCAGCACCAACCACTGGGTTCTGGAATTTTTTTCTTAGGCTGTGTGGGCTTCTTAGAGATATGTTACAGTGAAGAGACACCAGGTGGTACCCAGGATGATATTCACTGGTGATTCATCCCTCTTCCGATCTTGGCTACCTCTTGCTCCGTTGACATAATGGATGTTGCTAGATGGGATTAAACAGCCCTCTCTTGAACTCCTTCACTGCCTCCTATCCCAGAGAAACTCAGCTTGGATGAGGCCCCGTTAGAATCCTGATCCAATGGTGTAAAGGAACCTTGGTTAATTTCTGTGGGAAGTGTGCTGACTGGAGGCCATTTCCCCTTGCCGGTGAATTTTCATTCATGCCTCTCAGGCCCTCTCAGGCCATAGTGGCTAAGACCACTCTCCATGAGGCATTCATTGTCTGTAGGACACCAATCAGGTGCACAATGTGCTCTGGCTTACGTGTACATGTTGTGTTCATCCTAGTCACGTGTGACACCCCTCTTTGTGCCCCCCTAAATGAGAGCCACCAGCTCTTGGAGATGCACCCCCACCTACCCCAGGATGCTGTCCTAACCACTTGAAAGCATGAGAATACTGAGCCCACCATCTCACCATCCTGTTGCTGTGTGCATTCGAGACTGTTCTAGCACACTGGCTTCCTTCTCATTCTTTTCTGCCTTTGCTTTAGTAAGCAACAAACATAATTCCCTTCACTTGGGCAGGTACTCTGACCTTGCCCTGCTTCCTCACTGTGCTTCGAGTTGCTGTGTCACCTGTTGTATTTTGGTTTTTCACTACTGTTGTTCCTTATCTTCCACCACCCTTAGCCTCATTTTTGATATGTTCCTTTCGGTTCTTATCCCTCTGTCCCATTCATCCAAGGAAGCAGCCAAGAAACCATCTAGACATTGCCACAGCAGCAACAACGTGTGAGCATTGTCAGACATGAACAGTTCCAACTTCCACGATATAAAAATAAAATTATTACAGACTATGTTTGTATTTATTTATACCTGATTCCACAAGAGGTGGGGTAAAAAATAATCACATCTGCCACAAGCAGATGTTTGACAGTTTGGAAGTGATACATGAAAACGTGTATGCGTATGGGTATATGGAGGGTTTGCATCTAAAAAGACAGACCCATAAAATTGCAATGGTGTATCTTTCCTGTGTAGAATATGGTCTACACCCAACTTTGCAAACACAGAGCTGCCCACGTTCTGTTTCCTGAGCAAAGAACAGAGAATGCCAGCTGCTTATGCTACTGCTTTACCTCAGGAGAGGAGGAGAGGCTACAAAAAAATTAGTTGGCTGATACAATTCATCAACTTACTCTAAGATTTTACACACGCGCTTGTGCGTGTATTACGTGTAAAGCTACCATGAACGTGTGTTTAATATTTATGAAGGTATTTAGATCATTTCAGAATTCCAAGCTTGTGCGATGTCATATATATAGTAGACTACTGTTCTTAAAATACCCCCCCCAAAAAAATTATATTCTGCGGAATCAATCCCCAGAAGTCATTAAAAAGACTTTCTTGTTATTTACACAAAATTCAATTTCTTATTGAAGTGCTTGCACCTTTTGTCATGTAGCTACAAAATCCAGAGTAGGCAGGTTTTTGCAGAAGCATAAGGATGAGGTGATTTTTCTCCCCAAGGCATAATTTTGTATCGGTGTGTTAAAATAGCTTTAGTAAAATTTTAGGCGCATGGGAAAAGAATATGTATATAGATATAGGTAAAGATACAGATATAGATATATGCATACTATATATATTCTATAATGTATAATATAAATGTAAAATGGAAGGATATGTCTTATTGTCTTTTAAGCTGGATCCTTCATCTTGCACACAAAACCCATCAATTACTAGTTGATTCATGTGTGGGTTTTCATTGGCGTCCTAAGTTAATGAGCCATGGAGGCTTTCTGCAGAATCACAGGAATATCTCTTGAGTCTAATTAATTTCTTGAGGTTTATTGGGAGAGTGTTGTTATGACCGGGAAAAATATTTTTAACCTACTCACAATGTTGCTTAAAACAATCTGGAATTTTCAGATGAACAAGAATTAAAGTTTCTATTTTAGAATGGAACTAAGGAAACAGAAATGGCGCGTCCCGGCCTCCTCTCTTCCCCAACCCAGGCTGATTCAGCATCCCCAGATGATTCAGCACAGCATTGCTTTCTGCCAGTGGTGTCGGTGACAGTGAGTCCTTTGGTGATCTGCGCACAGGAGGGGCTGTTGATAGCCCCTCCCCACTGCAGTCTAAGGAGCCACAGGCGATGCCTCAAGCTGGGAGATGGGGCTGCTCTGTCACCTGCCTGAGCCAGGTGGCTTCCCTCTTCCAGAGCACTCCACACCTTTTTCAGCTCTTGTCAGCAGGCCGCACTCATGGTATTCAGTGTTTTCTATCTAATCTATGAGATAAAAGTGCACGGAGTTCAGAACCTGGTTTTGCATTTTGGGTTTTCCCAGGTAGCCTCCTTAATCTCTAGGAAGTGGTTCTGTTGGAGAGGAGCTAGGAAATGAATTTCTGGGCCTGCTGTCCCATGGCAAGGACTCCCAGTCCTCAAGCCCCACTGGGCCTGGACATTGTCCTCGTTTGGCCCTTTCCCTTAGAGCGTCACCTCTATACAAACTATAGGGCTAGGCTAGACCCGGTGTGAACTTGCCAACTACTCTGTTTCATGGGATGTTAAAATAACTGTGTCCTATTCTGTAATGCAGGGCACATCCTACCCCCAGTAGAATAATATATTTTAAGTGATTTCTGAAAATGGGCCGTGAAAGCTGTCTGCCACATGGCCCATGTTTGCACATCTCTATATAGTTAACGATTGCGGAATTTGACAGTATAACTCTGAATCTGATTAATTAAGAATGTGTAAAAACAAAGTTCTTGCATTACAGCTCGTTCCTTATCTTTGTGTCTTTTACTGTGATGTTGTAGAACTTGGATCATATGGAAAACTAAAATATTATGACACAATGACTGAAGAAGGTAAGAATGATTTTAGAATTGTATGCATTGGCTTTTTTTGTTTTTTCATTTATGGTGTCTGGTGCTTGCCCATTTTTTTTTTAATCTTTTATTTTCCCTCTTTGCATGACTTCAGTGACATCGTGTGATTTATTATTCTTTCCACATTTTTGTCTAGTTTTTGCCATCGTGTTTATTTGGGATTGGAGATGTGCAATACCATGGGCAATCATGTTATTCCATTCAGATGCTCCAAACCATGTCAGTTGTGTAACACACACACAGAGAAATGGTGTCAGCGACGTAAGCCCAAGCACACACCCACTGTGTCAGCATTATTTCCCCCACGTGCTCACAACACATAGAAACACATCCAATCAGCACTCTTAATATGCCCTGAATTTCAGAGGGAGTGGATGTTCTGATTTGTGCAAAGGAAAGAGTGATCTCAACTCCTCAACCCAAAACCAGCTAGAGACCAGTTTCTGGCGCAGACAGCTGTGAGCTCATGTCCTCAGTCCCCACAGTCCCTGCTCACTCATTCATCCAAGAGCGTTGCTCGGAAAGGCCGAGGCCACAGTTCCAGCCGGTGGAATTGAATTCACTGGGGTTCATGCTTTGTGAGACTGAGCATAGCCTTGTAACCATTTCCCCTGAGTAAATGAAGGCTGGCAGAGATTTATTTTTAAATGAATTTACTAATGAACTCCAGGCACCATTCCTGGAGCACAACCTTGACCCAATGAGAATCCCTTCTCTGAAATAAGTTCACCATGGAAGAACACTTGGAAAGGTTTACTCTTGTGAAGGGAGTTACCCTGTTTCCCCCATTTCACCCCACACATGCCTCCATCTTTTGGGTAACAAATAATATTTATAAGGTATGAAACGTTTGGGTTTTTACATGATTTTTACGTTGATACTGACAAGCAATCAAAAGGTAGTCCAGAAGAGGAATCAGCTAATTTTGGCTTTGGACATGAGCGAAACTCCCCAATGTGTTGCATATCTTGTTTGCAGCTTCTAGTATTTCTAAGTTGCCTTAGCTTGCCCAAGATCTCCTAGTTGCTTTGCATCAAAGAAGCGGAACATCTGACAGCCCCTGGTAAGAGGAAGCTCCTCCGCCTCCCCGCCCTCGCACACAACTCTGGCTTCTGTACAACACCCAGGCTATTCCTGCACTTTCAGTTAACCACTGTGGTGTTTTCTAAAGCAGCAGGCCCCTATTAGGGTCTCATGCCGGGCCCCGTTATGGCCCAGGATCCTCCCAACAACCTGGGGAAATGAGAGCGCCAGGGACAGAAAGCTACCTATGAGAATAAGTGTCCTACCACCAAGAGGATAGAAAGAGCAATCCAGACCTTAAAGGAGGGCTCCTGTGCCAGCTATTATTTGTATTCCATGTCTTCAGATCACTTGGGTTTTTATTGGCAATTGGGTTGAGAAGCCAAAGCTTTGGGACTCGCCTCTGGGCATCTCCCCAGCCCCCAGCCTCAGTTTCATGGCTCCAGCAGCAAGGTGGAGGGTGGGGGGGATCTGTTAGCTTCTCCCTGCCCTGTCACGACCGTCTACTCTCTCTCTTTCCTCTTTCCTGTCCTCTGCCGTCCACCCTTCACTTCCCATTCTTGGGGCAGCATCTGCCCTGCTCTTGCCTCAGTTGCCCCATTTCTCACCTACTCTGTTCCTTTCCTTCCTCTTTCCACATCCATTAGAGCAAGAGTTGGTGTCCTTTCTCGGCCTCCCTAAACCAGACAACTCAAGGCCACACCAAGATGCAAAAAAACAGTACTTCCAATCTGATCCACCCACCTAGTAACACGTGGGCTTTCTAGGCAGGAAAATAAAGTCAAAATCATGCCGGCCCTTAGCAGGGCTGTGAAATTGTGTTTGGGGGCCCTCATGGGCCACCTTTAACATTTCTTACGACTTCTCTTCACTTTCCCATCCCTTCTTGCGTATCCCTTTGTGTCCAGTTCTTAGCTGAACTTTCACCCCTACTACCATAACAGCTAATAGTGGCTCAGGCTGCATTTTTAAAGTGTGTTCTGTGATAAACTCATTTCATATGATGTCAGTAGGAATTTTGCCACACCCCAGAAATAAAGAAGGTAAGATTGATTTCCTAGTTTAATAAAGTGGAAAAGCTCCTGAGTTTTCTTTGCCACGTGACCTGTCAGAGGCTTCCGTGTGCTCCTGTGCATTGCAGCATCGAGTAAAGCATAAAGAGGGATGAAGTTTCTTGCCCAGACTTCTTTGATGAAAGGCCTCTTTCTTCCACGGAACCTCTTGCGGGACTGTTTTAGAAATGCTGATCAAGGTGCTATCCTTCACTGGGAATAGGAGCCTCTGAAAGATTAAGAAGTGTTCCAGACACATAGCCATCCCTCTCAAGTACTCACAGAAATACTTTGGAATACTTTGGAACAGGTCTTCCTCTAGCCACATCAAGCCACACCCTTCACCTCCAGGACAAGCGAGGCCTGGCTTAAAGCTAATTCTGGGATTCTGTCTGAAAGATTCAAAGCCAGCCCAGTAACCTCAGACCAGGCAACAGCTACATGTGACTCCTTCAAACACTCGAGAGCCTCCCCCTCCCCCTCCCCCTGAAAATAGTAACTGTGATTTGTGCTGCTTCCATTTGTACGACAGAAGCAAGTGTCATAAAGATGTAGATGTTTGGGGCAATCGCTGTAGGCTACCTAACCTTCAGGAAATACCCCTCTCCATTTGAAGCATTTCTTTTCACACTTTTAGAAATGTGACTAGCTCTTGAGCAGGGCTTTATTGTAATTGCCCATATGACTAGTCCTCATTTGTAACTATTTCCAGGAAATCCTCTGGATGTTATGTGAGGTCAGCTACTTTAAATGAGGGCCCGTTTTTGCCCCCCTCAAGTGGAGCAGTGGAAAGATGGGTTATATATGCTACCCCATATCTTAAGGGGAATTGAGTGATGATTTCCTAAATATAGAGAATTGTCTTGAACATATTCAGCTCGTTATTTTAAGGCCCTGCTATATGCAAATTATGTTGCTAAGTGCTTTGGGGAAATACGAGATTAAAAGGTGAGCAATTTGCCCCCTGCAGAATTTATAGACAGGGAGAAAAATGAAACACAGTAACCACTGAGCCACCAGGAAGAAAGTGGTAAGTACCATAGATATTTGGAAGAAAATGGCAGACTCCAGAAAGAGGAAGGATTGCTTTCAACCAGGGGGAAGATTTTGTGGAGAAAATGAACTGGGTTCCAAGGATCAGTAAATATGGGATAAACTGGGGAAGGAAGGGTGATAAGTTCTGACCTACCAGGCTGAGGATGGAATCAAAGGATAGGGACACACCAACCTTTACTGGCCACCTGCCAAGTGCAGTGGGTGTCATTTAATCCTTATAATGACCACACAAGGTGGATTTTTTCGAAGATGAGAAAGCCAAAGTTCAAAGTGTTCTATTAGATGAGGAAACTAAGACTCAGAGAAGTAAAGTATTTTGCTCTGGGACTCAGGGGTACTAAGTGGTCAATTGGGACCCAAAGTCAGGACCGTGGCACACCCAAGCTCTGCCCTCTTGGTACTGCTGTAGTTTGATGTACAAGGTGGGTGTGAGGAAATGGACCGTTCAAATTGGCGTCAGAATAGGGAATGGAAAGAAATGCTTGATGGAGACCAATCATGGGAAGGGTTTAAACTACAGACTTAGAATGAGGGCATCATAGAGTGAACAACAATGAGCTCCTGAATAAAACATGAACCGCTACTTGGACACTTCACCATAAAAAGGTTATTTTAATAAGACAATATACTCACTCTCAGACATTGGACAAAATCATGACATTTTGACAAAAAGTGACCTTGCCCTCAGAGCCCTCTCTCTCCCTCCCTCATCTTCAGGTGCCTTAGAAACTAAACTGGAAGACCTCCCTAGGCCACACCCAGCCTCCTCCTCACCCCAAGCTAATCAGAATTTCATTCATCCATTCACTCATTCATTCATTCATTCGTTCATTCTCTAATACATCCACTCAACAACACTCAGTAAGTACCAGGCATTGGACCGGGTCCAGGGCTGATTGAAGACAGTCCTTCTAAAGAATTCACACTCTAGTGGGAGACACAGGCAAAGAGATGAGTAGTATGATGGACAGACCCAAGGTGCAGGGAGAGTCCAGTGGAAGGCATCATATTCAGTCTTGGGAAATGAGGACAGGCTTCTCAGAGAAGTGATGTCTGCATTGCCTCATTCCTGCATCCCAAGATGACAACACCTACTGGCCACCTGATCCTGTGTTCACTTAATAATAACTGAGCACCTGCTCTGTATGACACATTTTGCCAGACTTGATAGGTTAGTAAGGCTTACTCTTCCAAAGCACTGCATTTCCTTCTATAATAAGATGCCTCCAGGGATGCGAACAAATTACTCTAGAAGCGGCCTTTTGGTGACCTCAGACCACTCTACATGGGCAGCCATCCTTTTATCTCCTTGTGTAGTAATATTGCATATTCTTGAAAGAGCGATCTCCAATTTTTACCTGGAGCTAATAACCCATAGTGTATTTCTCACCTGCAGATATCCAAGTTACACACCATTCTCATTCTGGAAAACTCTCAAAAAGTTGAAGTTTGCTTTCTTACTAAAATTAGGTGAAAATGTAGAAAGCTAGCTCAAAAGAAAACATCCTTGTGTGGTTGAACACATGAATTAAAAGGAGAAGAGACCTTGCCATCCATTGTATTAGATGGAACTAACTTTTACTCTTTGGAGATAAATGTTCATAGAGACGTATAGATAGGTAGATAGACAGAAATCCTGACTAATATCTTGCAAAGAAGCAATGTATGGGGAAGCTGCCTGCAGTGTACTGTCCTAAACTCATTGCCCCTTAACACTAGCCATTTCCAGGAAAAATAATTTCTTTATCATTTAAGAAGTCTTTGTTCATTTGTGTAAGAAAAAAAGATATAAAAAGTTGTTGTAATGTCAAGGGCAAAAATTACAATTATCTTTTCCTTAATGAGATTAAAGATACTACTTCATGGCAACCAATAGCCCCTTTCTTTACCAAACTGAAAAGCTAATGTCTTAACCTGAATGATGGGGTCCTAAATTAAGCATGTGGCTGAGTTTTGAAAACCCCCATTATCTTAAAGAAGTAAAAGCCTTTAAGGTCACATAGTCTAGCCAGTCATTTGATGTTCTTAACTGCAGTGAAATAGTCCAGTTCTTTTTCAAGGAGAAATTGAATTTTGGAATACAATTTAACAGTATTTTCCATTACCAAAGATGTATCCTCTGAAAACGTAGTCCCAAAACAGATCTTTGGTATTACCTGTGGCCTTCACATTATAATTTAATCTTTGCCCAAATGGATAAGACTGTGTTACATACACTGATGTATTAGGCAGGATATGTTCAGCTGTATATAGTAGAAAATCCGAATTAACAGTGGCTTTGGTCAGATGGAAGTTAATTTTTCTCTCAAGTAAAAGAGGTCCAGAGGTAGGCAGTATGTGGCAGATATGGAAGCTCTTCACTAATCCAAGACCAATCCCATCTTCTTCATAATCCTAGTATATGACTTTCAACCTCAAGGGCACCTTGTGGTCCAAGATGGCTGCTGGTAGAGCTCCAGTCATCATGTCTACATTCCAGGAAGGAGGAAGAGCCAACATGATTTTCCCCAGCTATTTTGTCTTCTTTTTGAGGAGGCTTCCCTTTAGACCCTTCCAGTAAAACTGCCCAAAACCAGTTACATGTCTGCACCTCATTTCAAGGAAGCTCGGAGATGTAGTTTATTAAACTGGGTGATTTGCTGTCCCCCAGCTTTACGTATTATGTCACTAGGAAATGAAAAGGAAATAGATACTGGATAGGCAACATGCAATCTCTCCTCAAAAGAGAAATATCACTTTTGTATAATTATATGTTGATAGGGAATATGGAGAACAGAGCAAGCTGTGTGAGGGATGTTGAGAATTCGTGTTAAATTTGAGATACCTGTGAGATATCCAAATGGAGATGTGGGGGAAGCAGTGGAAATGGAGTGTGTATCTTGGGAGAAAGGCCAGGGCTATGGATACAAATTTAGGAGTCATGCAATATAGGTGTTATTTAAAGCTACA
Source organism: Acinonyx jubatus (assembly GCF_027475565.1). NCBI lineage: Eukaryota > Metazoa > Chordata > Mammalia > Carnivora > Felidae > Acinonyx > Acinonyx jubatus. Next base: position 49,466,951 of record NC_069391.1, read on the forward strand.
GAACTGGAGAAGAATACTGACCTAATCAGTAGGGAAGAGGAGGTCAAGGTTGACCCTGTGGACTCCAAAGGTTAGAGTCTGGGAAGAAGGGGGAGACCCAGCAAGGAAAACTAGGGTGGACAGAGAACCAGGAGAGAAGGGCATCCCAGAAGCCAAAGGAACTGTTCCACAAGAAGGCAATGAAAAGGTGATACCATCAATGAATTGACCAGTAAAATCAAAGAATTGCTGCCATACAAAGAGAGTGATGGACGCAAAGTGAGATGCTTCAAGTCAGGAGTTTGGAAGTGGTACCATTATTGCTAATGATGAAGCCTAGATCTGACCACAGGAGTGGGTGAATAAGGTGAGCTAGGGGAGAGGGTAGCTGGAAATGAGCAGGTTAGGGTGGTGACGAGCCAAGTGTTGCGGGGCTTACCTATTACCGAAGCTGGTAACAGGAGCTATGTAAAAGAGTAGCGGGTTCTGGAATGAGAGAAGGTTGATGAGGAAGTCAGTTGCCATAGAGGTGGTAGAGGTGGCTTATGCTTCAAAGGCACAAGAAATGGTTTGGAAGTAGTGAGAAAGGGGGGATGGAATGTGGGCCATTTGGAGAGACAAGCACCTGCCCCTTTCAAGGGCCATGAGAGACAAAGGGCCCTCAGGAAACAGAAAGGCAAAGAGAATATTCAAAGCAGAGGTTAAGGACGTAGAGACAGATTTACTGGTGGCAGAGGTGTGAGATTGAGTCAGGTCAGGCATTTTCAGAGCCACATGGAGATGAAGGTCTGGATGGTGTTGGATCACCCAGAGGCTCTGCTGAAAGGAAAAGGATACAGGATGGAATGGGAACAACCTAACAATGTGTTAGAAGTTCTTACTTGGTAGGGGCCCCCCAGGCAGTTTGCACTGATAAAGTAGGGTCCATCTTTCCAGGATAGGGAGCACTGGGGAACCCCTTAAGTCCAGCTGGGGGTGAGAAGGTTGAAGAAGGAGGCTTCCTCAATTCAGAGAGCAAGAGGGTTCAACCCAGCACAGGAAGACCTTTCCTACAGACATGGCCGAAGATGCAATGGCCTGCCTCAAAAGCCAGTGAGTCCGCCTCCTCTGGAGAAGCCAAGGTAGCCTCTGTCAGAAGAGTGTTCAGATAATGGACACCTTGATAGCCCTTTGAGTCCCATGTCCAAGATTCTTTCCTAGTTCCTTGTATTAAATGTGATGGCAGGCACTGGTTTAGAGTCTACTTCTGAGATTAAATCTTTTGAAAACTTGATCTTACATTTTGGGTAAGCTGCCACCAGGACTGTGGGTAGGTAGGTTCCTGGGCCACAGCTTCTGAAACAGAAGGCTTGTGTATTATTTGATCCAGCTCATAGACAAATTGTTTATTAATGTGGTTTTATATATAGGAGGTATTACAAAAGACAGTTCCTGTGAAATAGACCTTTAAAAGAATAACTACCTTCTCTTTTAGTTGCAAATACAAACTTTTAGCACAGTAAAAATTATAACTGCAAATTAATTTTAACTATTCCGTTTAATTATAAAAAAGCATTACATGCATACAGAAGTAAAAAGCAAACATGACATAAGGGAAAGCAATAAAAATGAGTCTCCCTTTTACCCCAGATTCCACTCATTCCTTAGAGTTAACCACTGTCATCTATTTTCTAACATACATGCTTTTCTTCTATACACCGTTCTCTATATCTGGCTTTTATTTATTAGCATATAGTGGAGACGTTTCCATATCAGCACTTTCCTTATCCTTTACTAGCTACATCGTATTCTGCTGCTTGCCTCTTGCATGATAAGTCCTTCCCATCAGTCCCCTGTCAATGGCCATTTACAATATTTCCATTTCTGTTGATTTATCCAATTATTAGAACACCACATGAGCATCTTTCCCCATATAGCCAATTCTACTGAATGGAAGACATATACATATAAAATAAATCCCTAGAAATAGAAATGCGAGATCAAAGCATATACACATTTCAAATTCTGAAAGCTATTGCCAAATTGCCCTCCAAAGGAATTGCACTAGCTGATCTTCCCACCAACAGTGAATGAGAGCTCCTCAAACCAACTTAATGAAGTCCCTTGAACAGTCCTTACAAAGCAGATCAGCCTTTGCATTGTAACTGCCTTCTAATTTACTGATTTCAGAAGCCAGATTTTTTTTCTTTTACCAAAGTTGAGTTAAAGCCAGGGTTCAGTTATGATGGAAGTCTTTCCTCTAAATTAAATGACAAGGCTATTCTTCCTACACCGAATATCCAATTTCCACCACATCATGTGCCCCCCTTAGCACAAGACTGTTGTCATCCCTGCAGAATATCTGAAAGGTACACTGCAAGTTAACTTTCTGCCTTCCAATTACCAAAAGTGGGGAGCCCCCGTTGTGCACGGACACCATTTCCCATACCATGTTACGTTTCATTCATTCCAGGTTCATGGTTTAACTCATTCAGTCCAACTTGCCATCACCGGAGGATTTTTCTAGCCACAGATGCTCTCGGTAAGGCTGAGCCTTACCCCTCCCCAACATGTACTGCCTCGCCATTTATTAACCACATTACTTTTTTAGAGATGTATTCTTACAAGTATCTCCTGGGGCTGGATCTTAGGAAGACAGCAGCCTAGTAGGTGCATAATCAGACTAACCAGCTAGTAACTGCTGTCAGATCTGTCAGAAAGACCAAACCAGCTGCGTGGGTGAATCCACGGTCTTCCTGAAAACCAGGACCAAGGAAGTCTAATTAGAATACATCCAGAGTTTCAGACTTCATTGCGTCTTATTTTCATGATCTAAACTGTCAGCAGTAAAAGCAGAAAGATCGGACCTGGCAAGTAAAGGCAGATTTTGCCACATTGCATATGTAGAAGGTGTTAAGTTGCAGCAAAAGGCAAATTGTGGATGCTGCTTTTTGTCTATTTCTGACATCCCCAGAGCTGAAAATGCTAAGTTGCCTTCATTAGTCAAACTTGAATACTATTATTACAAGTTAATGATATAATTTCCCACCCCCATGAAGCTTTCTCTTACAAAAAAGAAAAAGTGGGAATCTGTAATACCAGGAGGCTGGCATGTTCAATTATGCATGGTAAGATTCTCTTTTGATTACTTCTGAAATGAACTGAACCATGTCATTTTAGTCATGGACCACTAAGCCCTCAGTAGCATTTAGTTAAGAACACTCAGCATGTGTCGGCACTTCTGTCGCAAAACCATGCTTCAAATGAGATCTCTACAGGCACCGGTTTACGATGTAACATTGAGGATTCCAGAAACTAGGAAATAGGAGCTCAAATCAACTGACGATTCACAGACACATGAAATCCTGGTGACAGGAGATGACGTATGTACGTAAAACAGTGGGTGCTCCTGAATAAATGCCAGCCAAATCTAAGATCTTTCATTTCACATCAGGATAAATAATTGGGTGATATATAGGCTCATCAGAAGAAAGAACTGTTTCATGTTCTGTTTTTTATATAAAAGAGTAGCCATTCAATACATGTGTATTCAGCACCCACAATGTGTCAGGTGCTGTGAACAAATAACAACTTGGCTCAAATGAATACGTTAATGTCACAACCCACTTGCAGAGACACACCCAAGATATGGGCTTTGAAAACTGACTCTGGAGAGATCTTTTGCACCCATTCGGTAGTAGTGGGGCTAGATGTTGGCAAGTCTTGAGATCTGAGGCCTGCCCTATACAGTGATTGTTTATTCGTTTATCTCTCAGATACCCACAGGGGGCAAGGGACAGGAACACGAGAAAGACAGTCAAACCTTCCATCATCTGTCAGCCGCTACCTGGCTCAGAACTCCAAAGCTGAGATCAGAGAAACCCCTTTGAGAATTTCGAACCCCTTTGAGCCACTTGTATCCGTGTATATGAGACAGAAATTTTTGGGAAATTAAGTTCCTAAAATAATAAAGCAGGTGACCTAAAATGCTAAAGAACATTAGCTCTCAAGCGGTGTCAGCCTCAGCTAAGGTCAGTAAGCTGGCTCTTTTCCTGAGACACTGTATTCTGCCATTGATCCTCACTGTGAGTTTTTTGGTTTGTGAAATCCCAATTTTGCCTGGGTTTGATTAGATTATATGCTTTTTAAAAAGCCTCAAAATAGATAAATATTGACTGTAAACACTATTAGACTTTAGAGGCTTAATCACAGCATTAACCAAGAAGAGTGCCTGGTGAGTTTTCAGCAGTGTTTCTGCAGGTTTCCGGTCCTTCCTTGTTTCTCTACCCCCAGAAGGAAGCTATGAATAGATTTTTATACAGCAAGTGCTCTAACCAACACACACACACACACACACACACACACACACACCCTTTGTTGTTTGTGTTAATGTTGGTATATTCATAAATACTTATTGAGGACCAGCCTAGGAAGTAGGCATTGGGGAGCAGATGAAAAATGGTAGCCCTATCCAGCTGGTTGGAGAGAGGTCAGTAGAATACCTCTGAGGGTCTATGATAACTGGTATGATAGGATGGATATCAGTGCTGTGATAGAGAAACGTACCAGGGTGCCTTGCCAGCCCAGGAAAGGAATTCAGGGAAAGTTTCCTGAAAGATGAGATGCTTTGAAGCAGAGTCTTAAAAAGGAGTGAGACATGCAAATAACAAGTGTGGAGCATTCCAAGCCACAAGAAGTGTAACTTAAAAACTGGGCGATCAGTCAAGAGACTGTAACCAACATCCACACTGGAAATGTTGGATCTAAAGTGTTCAAAAGTAGACTCTGAAGGAGTTGGTAACTAATTGAATGTGGAGTACAAGGGGACCTCTAAGATGGCTAGAAAACACTGTGAGTGAGAAATCACCAATAGAAAGTGCAAGCAGATGGGCACATTCCTAGGAGGAAGACAATGGGTGGGAGTGGCGGGCATGTTGAGTTTTACTGTGAAGGGGACTTGCAAGTGAAGTGTTCAGAAGTCCATTGGATAAGAGGATCAGAGCTAGAGATCTGAATTTGGGAATCACTGATATTCAGGTGGAGGTCCATTGGGTTCTTTGGCAGAATGTGGGGGTGGGGGACAGGGAGCGAGGAGGGAGCCTGAAGAATAGTGTGACACCTAAGTGTCACTCTCAGGAGTCCTGGAAAATCAGTTTGGACTGGGATGAAGAATATCAGATGCACTGAGAGACCCAGTCATGTGGAGGCAAAAGTGGCCAAGGGTGGATTCAGTGGAGCAATGCTGACAAAGGCCGGGTGCACGGTGAAGAGGTGAGCAAAGGAGCCCCGGCGACCCAGAGGTACCAGCATAGGCTGACCTCTCCAGAGACTTGGCTGTGAAGGGAAGGCAAGTGAGGGCAGTGCCAGCAGGAAACCTCAAGTCAAGAGAAAGGTTCCCAGTGGAGAGACTTAACCATGATTATATGCTGAGGGGAAAAGGAAGGACTGAAGAGTCATAGTGAGTGAGTAGGCAAAGGCACGACAGAGTCAAGGAACTGGAATAAAGGACAAAAATCTCAATCTTTAAGATATCAACTTTTGAAAAGCATTGAAAATCTTCCAAAATATTTATGAAAGCATTCCATATTTCCACTGATAAGGTGACCCTGCTAGGGGAGTTGATAGGATCAGTTCACATGCGGACAGATCCATTCTTTACAGTTGATTCCAAAGGTCATTCTTCTGGAAAATCATTTTTTAAAGCCTTAATAAGGAAATCTGGCTGCTTCATTTCATTGTATGATGGCCAGCCGTTGAGATACAATTATGTATATATTCTCATTAATTACAGAAACTAGTCCTATGATTAGATCTATAAAAATAACTACAACCAAATTATGTTGATTACCTTATTATATGGTTCATTCACAGAATATTTACTAAAGACATTTTACAAAATACTTTATTACAATACTAGTTTAATTTCCATTATCAGTGTAGTCGTAACAACCAGTTTTACATGATGCTTCACAAAAATTAGAAAAAATGATTTAGAGGTTGTGCTTCAAAAATAAATATAAGAATAAATAAACTCTATGTTCTTGGCATTTTTGCTTAAGATGAAAAATTTTGTAATGTTTTCCTTTCAAGAATAAAAATCAGGGTGCACCTGGCTGGCTCAGTCATTAGAGCATGTGACTCTTGATCTCAAGATCTGAGTTCAAGCCCCATGTTGGGCATAGAGCTTACTTTAAAAAAGAAAAGAAAGAAAAGAATAAAAATCAGGCCAGATCCTGTGAGGTGAATAATCTGCTCCATGAGGACAGTTTGTAGAATGGAAGAGGAGTTTATTCCTTCAAGCTGCTGAGTGGTATCTTGTATCTTGGAACTTTCCCTATTCTCTGAGTTTCCATACCCTTCTGAGAAGGCCCCCACCATCATGAATCTTAAGTCCTTGTTTTTTGTCTCTCTGTCTCCAGGCTGTGACTCTACAAGGGCACGAGCTAGATTTATCTTATTCACCAAACACTGCCTGGTACATAGCACGGGTCTGGTTCATATTTACAGAGTGGATGATTGTTTGTGATCCGTACTCACTTGAAAGCAAAGCTCACATTCCTAAGAGAGCTGATGTAGGGAGAACTTCACTGGAATTCAGTGAGTGCATACACTGTGCCAAGCATCATTCTAAGATGCTTGTTGAGGGATAAAAGATGGTGAGAGAAGGTCCCTTCCCCAGAGCAACCTGCTATCTGATGGGAAAGCAGGCATGTGAGCAGCCAACTGAAAGAAATAAGCACTACGATGAGGTATAATCAAAGTGCCATGGGAATGATGGATTTCCCCTTGGGAAGGGGGGTGTGAATATCATTAGATACCTTCAGGTGGGGCCTTCAGTGAGGCCTTAACAAATGGGAAGCATTTTAATGAACAAGGAGGAGCCAAAGCCCCCTTTTCAACCTTCTGTGCCTTCTTCTGTGCTCTCTGTACCTCCTCTGTGTTGCACAGGCCCCTCTCAGCACCTACTTTGCCAGCCCTGGTGATGTGCAGAAAGAGGATGACTGGCATGCCCCTGGACTGTGGACACCTCGTCCACCCCATTTTCTCCTATTTACCTTCAGAAAGTTCCTGGGATTCCACATGTAGACTCAGTCCCACTGGGGCCTTGGGTTTGCATAGACCTGGAAGGATTTACTTTGGGTCATTAGCCAACAAGAAACATATTAAGGAGTGGTTGCCTCAACTGCTTGCCTGGAAACCCAAACACAACGATTTATCAAGCCCTACAGGGCTCTGGGGATGCCATAGGGAACAAAACCAATGGAAAGCCCTCCCCTCATGGAGCTTGGCTGCTAATGGAAAGCAACAGATAATCAATAGTAATGATGATATAGTATATTAGATGGCGATAAATATTTTAGAGAAAACAAGCTGGGGATAGGAAGTGCTGGAGAGAGAGAGGCTGCAGTTTTAAATAGGCTGCTCAGAGAAGCCTCTGAGAAGGTGAGATTTGAAGAAATACTTGAAGGAGTTGAGAGAGTGAACTCAATGGATCTCTGGGGGAAGAACATTCCAGGTAGGGGGACCAGCAAATGCCATGGCTCTGAGGTGGGACACCAAGAAGGCCAGCATGGCTGGAGCAGAGTGAGACTGGAGAGAGGGAAAGGATGAGGCAGGGCAGCCTAGGTGGCTAAACCTCCTTACAGGTCCTTGTAACGACCTTGACTTTCACCTTGACCTGGAGAGCCACTGCAGGATTTTGTCCAGAGGAGTGACATGATCTGATTGATCACGAAGGATACCAGGATGAGACTGGCCTGGGAGACTGGTTAGTAGACCAGCAAGGTCACTGCTGAGACCAGGGGGGGAGGAAGGAGAAGTGGCCAGATTCTGAAATATTTTGGAAGTAGAGATACCAGACTTGCTGATAGATCGCATGTGGGCTGCGAGAGAAAGAGAGAAGCCCAGGATAGCCCCAAGGTCAGTGTTTGCTTGTTGCCACATCAGTTACATTGCATCCCTCCTCAGAGTGACGATGGCCTCTCTGACTTGAGTCTGTGATTCCAGAGGGGAAAAAAAGGCAATGAATAAACAGGAGGAACATTCAGCTGCACTTTTGCTTTTTAAGCTACCTGCCAAGTCGTAAACTTCAAAGACAGAGATAGGAAAGGCAGAACTGAAAACACAAAAATAGATTTCAAAACACTGTGTTCAAGTTTTGCCTTCTGTTTCATTTTTTTCTTTTCTTCTCCCAAACCAAGGTCTGTTCACTGAAGTGTGTGTGGCTGCTCCCATTTGCATCTATATATCTCTTTTGTCCCATCTCTTCTGCGTTGCTGATGCTCCGAATGTTCCGTAGGAGCCAGGACCTAATTGATCACCAACCCCAAGGGTTCTTTTGTAACACCGCCTATTACAGGCTTGGTGAGAAAGAGGTGAAGGAATTTCCTGGGACTGTTTTGATTAATTAACAGCTGAACAGAAATGAAATCCATTGCTGTGCAGCTTGGGGCTTCTCTTTCACGTCTGGGTGATAGGGTCAAGGATTTTGATTCCTGATTGGTTTTCCAAACTTGTTCTTATTCACATTAGGGCCTTACACTCTGATCTTTTCTTCTGCTCTTCCCTGCCACCCCCTCAACACACACTCCCCTGCGGATATTCAGCTGGTATTCTTTTGCAAACTTCAGGACAGGCTAAACTATATTAAAACTGTATACTAGGTTTTGACGTAGGTGCCTCACGATTTGAACACAGTTTGCTATTTCTGAGATTTTAAGTATACAAATATCTGTCGCTGTGTAAAAATACAACACTTCGAGGCTTTGCACTACAACAGAGTGTATTTTTTAAGGTTGCCTTAAAACATGTAAAAAATCACTCCTGCCCTCACTTTGAAAAGTACCCCAAAATGTCTTCATTCTTCATCCCCAGGCACAGGGCTGCAGTTGTTTCTGACATCTGTCCCTCTGTGTCAACCCTAACGCCAGCGTGGAGTCCATGCCTCAAATAGTTTATGGAAGTGGCCCCCTTACTGCCAAGGTCTCCTGCACCAGAGGCTGCTGAACATGAACTCTGTTGTGAATATCACTCTTTTTCTTCTCAGTACTTCATCAGAAGGATGTCCTATCATTCCTCTCCATAATAATAACCATTTCAGAGTGACAATTCCTTTACTGTATATCAGAGCCCGTCTAAACACCTGATGCATATTAACGCATTGAGCCTTCCAACAGCTGTATGAGAAGGGTGTTCTTATTATCCCTGTTTTAAAATTCTGAGCCTGAGACACAGGAGGTAATACCCTTGTGCACCGGAAAGGTCTTGGAGCACACAGATCCATTGTGCAGCCGTAATTCCTTGCCTGCACTCTGTCCCCACAGGTGATGGGAGAAGACTGATCATCATCTTTCCATTTTGAGATTGCAAAGATATCAGTGTTTAAGACACAGAATGTCAGCTCTGTCACCTTGACCTTCTCCATCTCAGGAAGATGTAAAGTGATCCTTTTCCTAATCGGTTTGGAACTGACTCAGGAGGCCTCACGGAAACCTGAACACCAATCCAACTAGGCTTAGATGTCAGGTGAGGGTGTAGCTAATTCTCCAGACTCACATGTCTGGACTGATAGAGAAGATGCCAGCGCTTCTCCTAAGGCAGCTCAGGGCCCTGTCACCTTGACCCTGTGGTTTTCGTTACTTTTTCTTTTTCCTCTTATTTACAGATTTCTTCTGATGCCACGCGTCATGATAAGCCCCTTGCACACATTTTCTCACTTAAGCTTTGCATCGGACTCATGAGCCAGTGCCGTAGGAATCCCTGTTTAACAGATGGAATCCCTGTTTAACTCACCCAGCAGAGCCAGTGAAAGAGGCAGGGCTTAAACCCAGATCCACCTTTGAACCCAGTCATTTCCAAAATTGAACCACAATACTGTGCTGTCCCACACACACACACACACAGACACACACACACACACACACACACACACACACACACCCTACTGGGTGTTCTGCCCAGCTTGTGGCTTCGGGCTAAACAGGTCCAGAACTCGCCATGCCTTCCTACCCCGAGGCCCAGAGGGTCTTTGAGAATCACTGCTTCTGCACTGGCTTCTGCCCCAGAGACCTCATGCTTTCTCTTGTCTGGCTAGCCATCCTCACATCTGTTCTCAGGGGGTGCCCTGTGGCAATCCCTGGCATGTCCATTGGGCTAAAATGGGCATGCCTGGCTTTGTCAGCCTCTGCCCCACCACCCTCCAGGAGCACACCTGTGTGTTGAATTCCAAAGGTGGCATTTCACTGCTGCTTTTCTCGAAAGGACTCTTGGAGGGAAAATCCTTTTAGGCCACTGAGCAGCCATTGTCAGCACTGGGAATGCAGAATGGTAATCAGGTCATGCTAACTGGGACGAAGGTTGAATTTCAAAAGTTGCAGAGGTGAGTGGGAAGGAGAGATCCCAGCCAGCCTCTGCAGCTTTGTCCTGTTGCCCCTAGGGCTAAGCCCCAAGAGAACAAATAGAGCTAATCCCTCCCACCTTTCAGAAGCTTAAAAAGTCCCAAGTGCTGCTGCAGTGGGAAAAGTAGAAACACACTCTCTAGAAAGCCCTCGCTGACCTGTAAAAACGTTCAGGACCCTATGAAATCCCAAGTCTAGAGTCATTTCCTACCCTATGCTCCTAGCCTTCCTTTAGAGGATTTGGGAAAGCCAGCCCATGAGTGGCTGTGGCCAGCACCGTGGCCGAACCCTTCCATGCTTTTGGGTCCCTTTTACTATCATTTCTCCCTGGTATACATCTAAGCTCTGAAAAATACTCCTGTAACCACAAACAAGATGTGATTAGCTGTTTTCTATCAAATAGTTTCTCTGCCATGATTCATGACTTTGGGGCATTCCTGGGGTTGGGTTATTTCAGATTATGTTCCCACAGGTTTATTTGTCTCTTCTTCTGAATGTTTCCTGTTTCTTACTATTTTTTAAGTAATTTTTAAACAGCAGTATTTGATCCTTTTCATCTCACAGAGATCCAGGAGGTTCCAAGTTCAAAGAATGACCCTGAAACCACTGAACGGTTTGATTAGTAAGATCATTCTCTCCTATAATGTTTCAGAACTTGCCTTTTCCATCTCCTGAACTTTTTAGCAAATGATGTGAGGACATCTTGGAATTGTCTTCCACGAGAAGTACCACTCTTCAGGCTTAAGGCTGCAGAGTATGGACAGCCACGCTTCATTATTTGTCTCATCTCCAGATGAGACGAGGTTTGGCAGCCAGGACAGTGGCTCGCATCAACACTGCCTCGGCAACGTCCAGGCAATCACAGCCCCCTGCCTACCTCCTCCCTCCTTCCTCTTCTCATTTTCATTCCTTTCTTAGTCCCTTTTGCCTCCTCCTTCTCCTCGTCCCCAGGCTTTCTTTTCTTCCCCATTTTCTTCTGAGAATTTCTCTCAGAAACTAAATAGAAACAGCCAAATTCAAAACACCTTTCAGCGTGGTGAACCTAACGCTCACCTTCAACATCCCTCAAGGATGGACATCATGCCTATCACCTACTCCTTTTTTCTCATTCTTTCTGAAGCCCAAGCCACATCCTAACCTACTTTGTTCTGTGTAATGGTTCCTTTCCTATTTCCTTCGAGAGGGTGCGCTCTGGTGCACATTCATTGCCTACAATGAGGCACTCTCATCCTAGAGACTGCCTTTGCAGTAGCGAGATGTCTAGGCCTATGACTGATGGAGCTTGGAAGCAGAAAGGGCTCCATCCTGTGTCACCTTCCCCATGGCATCAGCTGATCCCACTCTAGTTTACGGCTTCTGTCACCACCACCCCCCCCCCCCCCCAGTGATGCAAGTCACTACTTTGGCGACACCCCATGATTTCCATCCTTGAGGAAGGAAGGCTAAGTGGATGCCAACCTGCCATGGCCCATCCTAGGAAAAGAGACTCTCGAAGAGAAACATTTGGGTTTTGCTTGAGTTTGGTTCACTTTTTGGTCTGACTAGAGAAGCAAAATGAGATCTTCTGCAATACGCTGCTAGAGAATCCAGCCAACACAAATGCCTACTGAGAAAATTGTAGAGGTTGTGGTGTATTGAAGGACTCGTCATATCTGAATCTAGGCAATAACCAGTCAGTTTAAAATGAGGCTCCTTTGTGCCTTGAATGTTCTCGGTGGGAGGGTGGGGGGGTGGGAATCAAGGACTAAAAGAGAATGTACTATGTTTCACTAATTTCTACATTTTTGCATGCTTTTTGTTTCCTGTGCTTGTTGCATGCATTTAACCATTAACTATGTCAATAATGGAGAAGAAATTAAGTGTTATTCTTGTGGTATAGTCTGTTTTAAATGACTGTTTTGAGAATTTTGAGTGTTTTTTCCAGCACCTTTCCCTAAGCATCCCATCACTGACAGACATTACTTGCTCTGCTCAGTTGATCATTCTTTGCCCTGAATCCCCAGATGGAATCTGTTGCCTCCTTGATGCTTTAATCGCAGCTGACTCAGCTCATTCAGAAAGCTGGGATGCATGCTCCCAACTCATTTAGACTCTTCAGTGTTAATTAAGATAGATGGTTGAACAACTCAAAGGACCCTTGGGCTTGGATTTCCATTGTCACAAGCCAATTCTGAGATGAACATTTAATTCCAGAGTAATGGTTGTGTCTCCAGAGCATCTCTGTGTCTTTGGAGTTGTTTTGGATCTCAGCAGGAGGGGGAGTTTTAGTGATGATTGGTGCCTTCATTTATTTTGTAAGCAGTTGGAAGGGAGGGAAAGAGGTCCGAGTCAAACCTCCCAACTATGGTCTGGGAGCTTGAGATTCTCACACAGATTTGGGCTAAAGAATCCACAAAGGTAAGAAAGTACCCTTCCTGTAGGGCATAGGGCATTTGGGTTGAGCAGAAAGTTGTGGTCGCTGCTATCGTACAGCATAACTGAGGAAGCCACATGCGTGTTGCACCAATGCTTCGCCATTTTCCACAAGCCCCTCTCTTTGTCTTCCTCCTCACTGTGTCTCCTATCCACTGCTTTCTCTTGCTTCAGGGAGGTTCAGAGAAAAGGCTTCTATTCTCCACAAGATCGCCAAGAAGAAATGCCAGGTGGATGAGAACGAGAGGCAGAACGGGGCTGCCAATCACGTGGGTGAGTGCAGAGAAACTTCATCCCATGCCTTTTCTGGAGTGCATGGAGGGGAGCAGAGATGGAGGACCCAGCATGGGCACCCTTGACTTAGTGCAGATGTGCAATCCTGCAGCTCAGCCCATTCCAGGGTGTCAGGAAGAGCCCATTTCCCATGCGGGGTACAGGACATGAATGGATGCACTGTGTCACCTGCACTAGGGGACTCCAAAAAGAGTAAATGATTCTATGAGGAACCAAAGTAAAATCAGCTTCTATCCAGGCATTTCCCTTGAAGAGTAGAAAATCACTTCATTTCAGGAATTCCACATAAAGAGGATACACACACACACACACACACACACACACACACACCTGTCATTTAATGTTTAACAAAAGGTGAAATTCTCCTTTCTGAAATTCTTGCTGGTAACCAGATACTTACACTGTCGACTTATGATCTTGCCTACCCCACACCCGCTAAGTTACCAGATGGTTCACTTGGTCACCCCTAAACTGAGTGACAGGGTCCCTATGAGACAGCCCCACCTCTCCTTTCTTAAGAATTCGGCAATACTAGCCCAGGTCTTTTTTGGCTGACTTTTTTCTGAGCACCTGTGTGACCAGATCGTGACACTCAGACATCTTATTTTAACTTGGAACATGATGTTCCTCCTCTCCTGTCTGCAACTATAGTATAACTCACTAATTCCAAATTCAAACTAAATTTAACCTAATCTGTATCTATGCTACAAATGATGCTATTGCCCAAGAAACTGCAGTTATCTGCAGACAAAATTCAGCAGTGTTGCACTCAAAATATATAACATTCCTTAGAAAAGTTTCTGCCTCCCCTGTTATCCTGACTTCTAGCTCCGGGAAAATCTTTGGCCAAGAAACAGTTAAGATTCCATTGGGTATGAAAAGATAAACTTGGGGACGCCTGGGTGGCTCAGTCAGTTAAGTGTCTGACTTCGGCTCAGGTCACGATCTCATGGTCCGTGGGTTTAAACCCTGTATCAGGCTCCGTGCTGATAGCTCATAGCCTGGAGCCTGCTTCAGATTCTGTGTCTCCCTCTCTCTCTGTCCCTCCCCTGCTCATGCTCGCTCACTCTCTCTCTCTCTCTCTCTCTCCAAAATAAATTAAAAAACATTAAAAAGAAAAGATAAACTTGAAGGGAATAAGCTGAGTTGTTAAATGTCATGTGCAGGAGGTTTTCTCCTTACCTGTTCATGTCTCTTCTCAGACATCTTACTTCCTCTCTGGGACCTGATAATCCCATGTTAGCCGAGGTCAGGTTTGGCCATTGCAGGCTGGTCTTAAAGTTGTCTCACTTCAACCAATAGATACCCCAAAGCCCAGTTTCAGTATTTCCTGAGGTTTTAGTATTTGGTATTTTTAATAACTGGACCAAGCATATTGGGATTAACCGGCAGGGTCACACACAGCAGAACATCACATACATAACACTGTCACTATTAAAAACATGGAAAGTTGAAATAAATTTGAGTGTCTGTGGCTTTCCATGTTTAAATATATTTGTGCCTCTGGGGGCATCTGGGTGGCTCAGGTGGTTAAGCGTGTGACTCTTGGTTCTGGCTCAGGTCTCGATCTCCGGGTTCGTGAGTTTCAGCCCGGCGTTGGGCTCCATGCTGACAGTGCCGAGCCTGCTTGGAATTCTCTCTCTCCCTCTCCCCCCTCCCCTGCTCGCTCTCTCTGTCTCTCCCCACAAGTAAATAAATAAACTTAATTAAAAACGATTTATGCCTCTGTATTCCGCAACTGAGTACGTGAATAAACAAATACTTCCCCATGATTTCCGAAATTTGGCCACTTCAAAGTCAATAGTTTTTATGTGACGACAAAAATATCTTCCAGCGGAAGTTACTAGGGGGAATAAAAAAACATTCTGACACTCTGTGAGCAGTCTGGTGCTGCTCGGATCTGATGCTGATGAGCATTACAATATTCCTGGCGACCCTGACATTGAACCACACAGCCTCATTGTCTCCTGAAATCCGAGGATTACCCAGTGCAGCCAGGGGGCCTAAACACCTTTATACTTCCCTCCCACTGAAGTCATTGGCAGACCTTGGTAGCGCCTGATGACAGATCACCTGAGGTGCTCCTCTGAGCCCGGAAAAAATAAATCTTGTAGCGCAAGGCAGTTACTGTGATAACGATCAGATGGTTTACCCGTCTCTGTTCCAGCACTGTGCTAAGTGCTTTTTATGCATTTTTTAATTTAATTTTTATAGGCATGTCCTTTCATTGCATTGTTGTCAGTAGTCGCGGTGTTAGTACATCACTCTGGTTTCACAGACGAGGAAGCTAAATCGCAGAGAAGTTAAATTACTCGCTAAGGGTCCCATAGCATGAGCAGTAGAGCCAGAGTAAGAACCTGGGCCGGCCTGTGATGTCCAGCGTCCCAGAGTCCAGTGACCCCGAAGTCACTTCTCAACTCCCAGAGGAAATCTGGAATCTGTGCTTTGTGACCTGCGGCTTCATGCTAGCGAGACGTTACCTCTCGCTTAGGAATGACCGACTTTGGCCTCTGTGTCTTGTTCAGCTTCCTCTTGCCTTGCTTGCGATAGGATGCCCGGGGGGGGGGGGGGGGAACGTGCTGAGTCACATTCTGCAGGCTTTTTGAGAAGGCCAGGCTCTTGACCCTACCCCCACCACCTAGACTTCAGCAGAGCTGTGCGCTCCCAGAGCCTAGAGAATTAGAGCCAGAAGCAGTGGGCCTTAAGGTCAACCAGTGGAACCCCCTTGGTTTTTTTTTTTTTATTTAAAAAATTTTTTTTAATTTTTTTTAATGTTTATTTATTTTTGAGAGAGAGAGAGAGAGTCAGAGCATGAGCAGGAGAGGGGCAGACAAAGAGGGAGACACAGAATCAGAAGCAAGCTCCAGGCTCTGAGCCGTCAGCATAGAGCCCGATGCAGGGCTTGAACCCACAAACCATGAGATCGTGACCTGAGCCGAAGTCAGACACTTAACCAGCTGAGCCACCCAGGCACCCCTGAACTCCCTCATTTTACAGCTAAGGTTCCTGAAACCTGGTGGAAGAGGAAGACTTGCCTAAAATGGCAGCCCGATAGTGGTGGAACAGAGCCTAGGACCCAAGTCTCCTGGGGCCCTAGCCAATAAATACCCCTTCCAGAATGTAATACAAAAGAAAAGAGCCTGTTGTTAAAAATATATAGGAGGGGTGTGGTCTTGGGTATAAATAGTAGTATGTAGACTGAGCATGATTTTGGTGAAAAAATGTCTGTTCATGTTCTTGAATGGCTACTTGGTGAATTTGCCTAGTCTAGAGAATGCACACCATGGGAACTGAAAGGGCACTCAAGATGTCAGGCCAGAGTAAGAGAGCCAGAGAGCTATTAAAGAGAGGAAGAACACTGATTTGCTAAAAGATGTTGGGGAGAATGGGAAAAATCCTCTGTCATTTGGCACAACCCTAACCCCAGGCCTCACCACCCCTCTGGCCCGACATTTTAGGATGTTCTTTCCCGTGTGGCTCTTACCCCCCATTGACTCCATTTGCTTTCTTTGTGTGTGTGTCTGAATTATATCACAGAAAAAATCGAGCTCCCAAACAGCACCAGCACAGAGGTTGAAATGACACCAACCAGTGATGCTTCAGAACCTGTGCAAAATGGAAATCTCTCCCACACCATGGAAGCCGCAGAAGCCCAGGTATGGCTTTTTTCCATTGGTCTTCTGGGCCACTGCTCCTGCTGCTGCCTTAATGTAGACGCACAGGCCCCACACTCTCCTCAGAGGCCCAAGCTCCTGACAGGGCAGATATCAGACAGAATCATTTCTCTTTGTGTGTATTTCTCAGTACCAGCAAAGGGCCCCTGTGTCAAGCTCTTGGTTTATTGAATGAATACATATGTTATCTAAGCCACTGTTTCTCAGAGTGAGAGTGGCGGCCTCATACATTTAATCTCCTGGAGGTAAAAATGCAGATCCCTGGGCCACACTCCAGACCTGATGAAACAGAAATTGGGGAAACGGCACCCAGGTATCAGCATTTTTAACTCACTTTCCAGGTGATTCTTAATAAATGATAAGGTCTGATGGCTGTTGCAGTCTAATCCTTTCTCTGTGTCTTTAAGATCAAGGTTCAGTAACAGGGAAACTACAGCCATCATGCCTCAGTTAACCCTCTTTGACCTTCCCTGTCTTTGCAATGGAAATTAACCAATACTCTGGCCCATTCCACCACAGATTTGGTACTAGGCACTTTACATATGATACGGCCTTTCAGCGTCACAGCTGAAGGTATAGGCCTTTACTGTCTTCATTTTACACTTGAGGAAGCTAAGGCTTGACAAGACAAACTGGTTAATCAGTGTTACCTAGCTAATAGGTGGGTAGTTGAGCTGAGATTCAATCTCAGGACCGTCTAAATACAGCGTCTGCACAAATTCCACCCCGCGGCACTGCTTCTGGACCCCAGTGATTCACAAAAGTAAACAGAACCACCCAGAAGTAAATGATGCTTGCCAGATTTCTGGCTCTCATCCTCATCAGGTGAATCAGAATTTCTAAGGCAGAGAGCCCCAACTCACATTTTAATCAGGCACCCTAGATCAGCGGTTCACAAACTCAGATGTGTTTACAAAGCTCCTGGGGGATCATATTAAAATGCAGCTTGTGATTTGTCAGGTCTGGAGTGGTCCCGGAGTCTGCAATTCTAACGAGTCCCCTGGTGATTCTGCTGCTGCTGGTGCAAGGGCCACACTTTGAATAGCACTGCTCTAAAGTTTGTGACCTACTTCTCTAGATAGAATTTTCGCAATGAGCTGAAAAGTTACACAGTGCCCACAAATAGAAGCCAGACTACAACAAATCTATTTCAGCATTCTCTCCTCCTTTATACCAGGATACACTCTGTAATGGAGCCTGTTCCTGGGGGGGGGGGGGGGGGGCTAATTTTGCCTGTTGCCCTTATTCCCTAAAAGAATATGCAAGAAAAGTCTCTTCACTTAATGGAAACGGTAAAGATGTTGGGCACCATTTCATGTACCTATTGGTCATTTGTATGTGTTCTTTGGAAAAATATCTAATTCAGGTCCTTTGCCCATTTTTTAATCAGGTTTTTTTTTTTTTTTGCTATTGAGTTGTAAGGGGTTCTAATATCCAAAATATACCATTAGCCCCTTATCAGATATAGGGCTTGCAAATATTTTCTCTCATTCCATACATTGCCTTTCATTTTGTCGATGACTTCCTTTGTTGCGCTTTTCACAAGATATACATATATCAAATGACCACGTCATACACCTTAAATAGATACCATTTTTTTCTGTCGGTTACGCTTCAGTAAAGCTGGAAAAGAAGTAACTAAAGAAATGATAAAGAAATGGAGCTCCTTCTGCCCTGTCTCGTCCGCCTTCTAGGCTCTCGCCCTTCTGTCCAGAGCCCTGTGGTCCCTCCGCATTAGCTCAAGGGTAAGCTAGCAGAGCAGCTTACGTCCACATGGATAAGCAGCGTGCGGCAGTGGGAGGCAGGCCCCAAGGACATCTGGCTGCCCTTGGGGATGGCACGGTCACAGGTGTGCCGAGGGCAGCGTAGCCATCGTGCCTCTCCATCTGGCTGGCAGAGGGACATCTGTGACCCCCACGAGGAAGCACCTTGCTATAGGGGAGAGAGAGAGAGCCCCACCTGACCCCTCTCTGAGCAGAGCTGTACCCCCAGGTGTCACGCAGGGAAACAGGACAGATTTGTGTACCACCTCAAGGGCAAGCAGACCTCCAAAGGGCCACCCCACCAGCTGGCTGCAGGATGGGGGATTCACCAGGAGCGTGTTACCTCATCCACAAGTTACAGATAATAATGGTGCCAGCCTCGTTTGGGTTATTAGGAGAGTTACATAAGATAATGTATGTAAAGCGCTTAGCACAGAGCTAAATGCTGCTCTTTATGTTGTTACGTGCCCGTACTTACCACATAAATCCCATCCAAGGTGTTCCTTCCCTGAAGGAACTCATTTAGGTAAAATGAAAATGTAATACATATAAATAGATATAGATGAACACACACATACACATAAACGTATGTAGACACACACACACACATATATAATGTTTGGGGGCATTTAGGATATAATAAATAAGTGAACATTTGTGGTAAGTAATTATAGCCCAGGGTGATCACGGAGCTCTGTACCCAGGGCTCTGGGAACCTGCTGGAGGACGAAGGTGACACTAACAAGGGAAAGTGTAAAAGCTTCATGGAGGAGGTAACATTTGACTGTATTGATGGGTGCATGGAAGTTTGTTGCTCAGAGAAGGAGATGATAACAAGTGCAAAGGTGTAAAATCTGAAGAGGGAAGCTCATGTTTAGTGATTGGTGAGAAAGCCGGTGGACCCAGGAACTGAAGTACAAGGTGAGGAGTGAGGAGAGGTCCACTAGGAAAGGTAAATTGGGCAGAAACTCTTCAGCTGTTCAATCAGAAAATTTTCAGGTATCACCTCATATGTATCAGGCACTGTGCTGGGTACCGGGGATGCCCACACCAGAGAATTTACAAATACAAACCAAGACATACTTATAGATGACCATAAGGGCCATGAAAAAAATAAAACATGGTGACGTGACGGAGGACTAGTAGAGGTTCCCTTGTAGGTTGGGAGACAAGGGAGGACCTCACTAAGGAAGTGGCATTTGAACTGAGGCTGAACTCCAAGGAGGCAGCCAAGGAATCAGCACCCATGGGTGCTGGTGTGGCTGGTGAGTGGGAAGCAGAGGGAGCGGAAGAGGATGGTGGTGATGAGGTTGGACAGGAGAGCCAGGCAGAGCTGGCTCACCTTGTAGACCATGGTAAGGAAGTCGACTTCCTTCTAGGGCAGCAACACACCATTGGAGGTTCCCAGATGTGATCTGCACTTCTAAGAAATCCCTGGGGCTGCACTGCTGTGAGAAGAGTAGATTTGGGGCAAGAGGGTCATATGTCAATAGTGGAGTAAAGGGGTCGCTGCAGGAGTTGAGGCTCAGAGCTGATGGCGGCACGGACCAGTGCAGTAGACATGAAGGTGTGGAGAAATACATGGATTGTGAAGGGTATTGTAGGCACCGCCAAGCACTCTAGACTTTACCCTGTCGGGAGTGGGGAGCAACAGAGGGTTTAAAGGAAGCACTGACGGTGTCAGATTTGTATGATAGGACAGTGCCCTCAGGGTGGTCGGGAAGTGGCCAGAGTTAGGGAAGATTGGATATAGGGCAGCAAGGTAAGAGTCTGTTGGTTCAAGGGTCCGTGGCCGAATCCGGCCTGCAGCCTTTTTTAATTCAACCCATGAGATAAGAATGCTTTTGCATTTTTAAAGGTTTTTTTTTGAAAAAGCACTAGCAGCATATGTGACAGAGACCATATGGACCACAGAGCCTAAAATATTTACTATCTGGCCCTTTACAGGAAAAGTTTGCCCCCCCCCCCCAGACCATCTGCAGTCTTTCAAAAAAAAAAAAGAAAGAAAGAAAGAAAGAGAATGAGGAAGCCCTTCATGTATTGATACGGAATGATCTTCAATATATGTTCAATGAAAAAGGCATAATGCCAAATCGTATCCAGTAAAGTGTATTTGTATGAGGGGGGAACAAAAGGACAGAAGTAACATAAGTTTTTTTCTCGGGACACTGTTGAAAAAACTGGGCATGCTGACTACCTCTTAACCAGGGCCTGGGGGCGGGGGGTGGGAGGGAGGATGAGGAGCCAGCGTGGCAGAGTCTTTTCAGTATGCAGCTTTCTGAAGCTTTTAAATTTTAAATCAGTTAACTGTATTCCCTATTCCAAAAAAAAAAAAAAAAAGCAACAATAATAAAAATAATAATGGGTTAAATTAAAACAGAATCGGTTTAATGGTTTGAGATGAGAGACCATGGAGACAGATCACATGAATTCAAATCCCTGATCTGCCTCTTAAGTGCTCTGTGACATTAGCCAAGTTACTTAACCTCTCTGTTCTCCATTTTCCTTCTATGTGAAAGAAGGATCATAATCCTATTTCATAGCATTGTTGTGAGAATAGAATGCTCTTAGAACAGTTCTTGGCCCATAGAAAACACTGCCTGGGTGTTTGCCATTATTAGCAGTACTCAGTATAACTCAAAAACTGGTATTACGTAGCCCAGGTGACAAGGCCTTAGACCAGGTTTTGGCTGTGGCGTGGATGGCAGGGGCTGGATTTGAGAGCCGTGTCTGTCGTGGAATTGAGAAGAACTGGTCACAGAGAGTGAACAAGAGAGGAAGGTGTAGATGATCCTGAGACTGCCAGGCTGGGAACTCCGGGTAAATGGGGTAAATTAAGGCCACGACTCCACAAGCAGAATGAAGGTGGGAAAACGGCTCAGGTCCCCCCAAAGCACAGCTTCACAGAAGCGAGTCGGTGCCTTTATTATGTCAGTTTCCTCTCTCTCCCAGTTGTATTTTTACCAAGCTACGTGAAGAACGAGGTGTGCATCCTGACTTTATTAATGGAAATTATGAGCCCCATGCATCATGTGCTCATTGCGGTATTCTCCGGAGAGGTTAGCCTGTCTCGTGTAATTAACCTGCTGTTTAAAACTCCCTATTTACAAGTGAACTAATTTTACATTGACACCTCACTTCTGAGAGCTGTCTTCAGTGCAAACGTTACACTGGCAATGAAGAACATTTTAAAACCGTCTCTTTCACAGAGGAAGCCCCTCTGCGGGAGGTGTTTTGCTTCGTTCGTACATTCTCTGGAACCCAGAAGTCATTTGACTTTTAAACGGCTTTTAGCGCTAATTATCTTCTCCCAGTGACTGCTGACACAGAACTGGTTTGAGCTGCCACGGGGAATTGACCAAGCTTCCAAATTTTCGGTGTTGGGAACGTATCCAGGCTTGAAAGACAATTCAAAGAAACAGTCTGTCCCGCCCAGAACCTGGCATTTTCTGACATTTTAATTTTGCCAACCTAGACATGGCATAGGGTAGGCTTGCCGCATGAAACTGCCCTCCTTGCTGCGTCATGCTCCTCAAGGTGTGACACAGCAGACCCTTTAAATGTACACCCACAGGGAAGGGGGACATGGGGGGATGGTTTGCCAACTTCTTAGATTCCGAAATCTAAAACTCTAACTTTTTTTATTGGGTCTGACATGCTCAGGTATCGTGAGATGGTTTTTTACATGTTGCAGCTCTCATTTCATTTTGCCTCTAAGATTTCTCTCTGTCCTTAAGAAAGTCAAAACTGTCCTTGCTTTCGTTAAAAGTTGTGCAGAAGATGCACCAGTGGGCAAACAGTTTTATAGAGGAAGCTCACATTCTTGGAAAAAGAAGATGTAGACAGATAAAAAGACAGAGAATGTGGAAAATGCATGCTTTTCTTCTTACTTGCTTTCTGGAAACTTAAATATCCCCTTACTGTGTTCAGCCCTTCCTTTCTCCTTTCGGGAACTCAGCCCTGATTTATTTCTCCCCAGTCTAGCATTGGCCTTTACCTAAACTCGGGAGAGTTTTCAAGGTCTGCTTTCATAAAGCCTCACAGTGCTGATAAAAATGTTTCCGTATTATGTGACTAAGTAAAGAATGAGGAGGGAAGGATGATGAGACTGACTGGGATTTTAGATTTCTCTTAAAAAAATAAGAGAAAATGGCATAAAAATATCTCCTCTCCACTAAATTTGGATCTTTGAGGGTGGTAAAACAAACAAACAAAAAAAAAACCAGAGGCATCGTTATGAAGGCGCAGTTTGTTACATGTTGTTTTTGTTGTTCTATGATATTGGAGCTCCTTTGGGAGACTTCATGATAAATTTTGGTCAAAAAATGTTAGCTCTGATAGGGATTTCCAAGATTATTCAAGCAGATGGTACCTAGAATCCCCATGATGTCTTCCTAAAATATTACCCTTGGTTAGCAAACGTTTATGTTCTCAGCAGTAGTGAGGTTTCACGGAGGGTTTGTGAACCTCGAACCTTCCCGTTATTCAGACAGCAAGTATCTTTTCTCAGTTACTAAGGTGTAACGGCAGGTTCACCACTTTGAAAATTTTAGACTAGAATTTCCCCCTATATTGATGAGATAATTCAACCTCTTGGGACACAGTGAAACATAATAAGAGGATTCTGGCCCTCAAGAAATGGAGGCTTTTGGGTCACCTGCGTGGCTCAGTTAAGAGTCCAACTTCGACTCAGGTCATGATCTCGTGGTTTGTGAATTCGAGCCCCGCGTCGGGCTCAGAGACTAGAGCCTGCTTCCGATTCTTTGTGTCCCTCCCTCTCTGCCCCTCCCCTGCTTGTGTTCTCTCTCTGTCTCTCTCTCAAAAATAAACATTAAAAAAATAATAAAATAACAAAATAATAAATGGAGGCTTTGGTGGAAAGTGGGTATGTGTCTCTGTGCCTGATGCCACCAGAGCATGAGACAGTGCCAGGGGGAGATGCCAAGGCCCAAAAGTGAGAGAAAAAGAACATCCAAAGCTTCTCCACCTAACTGAACTTTTCAAGGCCCAAACCATGTTAGAACTATGATTGACTTAGAAAAGAAACTCATTAGTATCAGAGAAAACTCAATGCAAACTATTTTTTGAAAAAGTAAAAGTTAGGGGCCCCCAGGGGGCTCAGTGGGTTGAGCGTCCAACTCTTGATTTGGGCTCCAGTCATGCTCCCAGGGTCATAGAATCGAGCCCCCCATCAGGCTCTACGTGCCTGCTTAAGATTCTCTCTCTCTCTGCCTCTGCCCCTTCTCCTCCACTCATACTCGCTCTCTCTCTAAAAGATAAAATAAATCATAATGAAGAATTTAATAACAATAAAATAAAATAATTTAAAAATAAAGTAAAAATTATAGTGTCTTAGCTAACAGGCCTCACAGGAGCTCGTACCATTTCTGAAAATGATAACATTTTTTTTTCCATCTATACATATATTTTCCTAAGGAAAAGTTGAGGTCCAGTTTGTATATCTGATGACCTGAGCAATATTTACCGATTGCTTAAGATGCACTCAAAGGCCTTTCAAACACATTTTAAGATGAAATAAAGATCAGACTCTAGTTTCTGACTAAATTTGAATATTGACAAAGAATTATATATTCACTGAGAATCTTACTGTTAATAAAACCATTTGTCATTGTGCTTTCTGAAGGAGTTTGAAGAATGTCTATTAATCATTCACAGAAAACACATTAAGGGCTGACTATTAATAAAAAGGAAAAAACTCTATTACCTCCCTGGAAAAAAATACTGACATTAATATTACTGTTCCAAGGAGTGTTTCTAATCCATTTGATAATAAAATGATGAGAAGGATTTTTGAATTATTTTTTATGATTCTCTAGTAGCTTTTATGTTGACAAATCTTTTATGATTTGTATTGGCAAGATTTACGAAGCCCATGCAAACTATACAAAAAAAAAAAAAAACGATTTACAACAGCAATACAGAAAGAAATCCATCTTGTCTGTAAGTTGCACCTCAGAATTATTTGGGCAAAATGCAAAGCAAAGAAAAGCAATTGCATTTCGCCGGACTCTTCAGATGCTATTTTACATTGCAATAAAATGGTCTCTTGGCTTTCGGAAAACTTAGGTCTGGACAGCTTCATCACTCACAGCAAGAGACTTTGAATCCTTGATTTCAATTCAAAGTCATGTAGATTACGTTTTTTTCAGGTTGCCATTGCTGGGTAAAACCTTATCTTGTTTATAATATGCTAAATTTTTGATTCTTGGATTGTTGGGTTTTTTTAATTTTTCCATTTTATGTAAAACAAACTATATGATGGTATTAGAAAGGGAATGAATTATTTCCTACCACTCGGTGGGCAGAGATTTATCACTTTTTAAAAATTTGTTTGCTACTTAAATGTTAGCTCTGTTGGTTCAGGGTGTCCACACAGAAGGCAACACAAATGTCTCAGATGGTGCATCCTTCCAAAAAGAGGTGCTTTGGACTTACCTCATTTTGACTTATCTCTTAGAAGATAGTGATAGAAACATAGAAGATAAAAAACAGATTATATATATATATATATATATATATATATGTATATATATATATATATATATTACAAAGACATTGAGAAACTAAGAGAACAAAAGTAAAGAAATTATTTTAAAGACTCAAAGAATGAGTGAAAAAAAGTAATTTCAAAATAAATTACAGCAGGTGAGCACAATGATTTATTTCAAAGCCAAAAAAAAAAACCTATTCAAAAATGAGATATTTTGAAAAGATAAATATTCATACGGTCAGTGTGTTTAAGTCTGCTTGGGCTACCATAACAAACTATCATAGACTGGGTGGCTTAAAGCATAGAAATTTATTTTCTCACAGGTCTGGAGGCTTTCAGTCTAAGATCAAGGTTCTGGCCAGCTCACTTTCTGGCGAGGGCTCTCTTCCTGGCTGCCTCCTCCCTACGTCCTCATACGGCCTTTCTTTGTACACATTAGGTGGGACAGGGGGACCCTCTGATGTCTCTTCCTACAATGACATTAATTCTGTTAGATCAGGGGCCCACTCTTTCAACCTCACGTAGCCTTAAGTATTTCCTTCAAGATCCTATCTCCAAATACTGCAACACTGGGGGTTAGGGCTTCAACATAGGAATTTTGAAGGGACACAAACATTCTGTCCATTATTAACAGTCAGTAAGGACTCATCTTCGAGTTGAGTAAATAAGTTTTTTCCAAATGTAGCTCTCTGGTTTTCCATCACTGGGATCTAACGTTTTTTTTTTCTTCCAGACTCTCCTGTTTTCATTCCCTTTTCAAAGAGAAAATCTAGCAAATGGCAAGTGAGGTCTTCTTTAGCCATAGAGCCCTTAGCTGACCCATCCCAGAACTCTGAGTTTGCTTTCAAGATGACTCACAACACACCTTACTTGGCAAAGCCTGAGCTATGGCTCTGGTATCCCCCAAATTTATTTTTTCTTGTGTCGCCTAGAGATTTTGAGTACAGATTTTTGGGTCTATGAAACCAAAATGATCCACAACCCACTAGTAAATATTTTTATAGGTCGATCTTTTTAATATGCCTATTTCAAGCATGATGTTCTGTTTCTGTAATAGATACAATGAAGGACCCTGGTATGCTGACCGCACTAATTGACCAATGAATTTAGGGGAAAATGGAGATGAGAATCCCTTACTGTCCCTGAGCCAGCTGGTATTTATGGGTGGGAGTTTATAATAAATTTCTATTTCTATTTCGCCTACCTAGGCTATGGCATTTTGTTATGGCACCAAAGCAGACTAATACACTAACTATAGGGGAGGATTTATCTTTTTTAAATATATCATTTTTTAATAGATTGCCTTTGTAAAGCACTGGTATGATTTGAGCTTACAAAATGGAACACACTCCATAGAACATTTCTTGGGAGGCACCTTCTACTTGCCCAATAGTTGTTGATTTCAGAGACTTTCACTGTATTAAAATGTGACTGCATTTTTGGCAATTTTACCTTTGAGAGTTCCAACTCTGCTATTGTTTTTAGCTCTTCACAAAACACAGAATCAAGGTGTCACAATATTATGAGTCTTGCCATCTGCTTGGAAGCTTTGTTTCTGATAGAAAGTCTACTTACAGCCTACCTACTAAAATAAAATCACATTTTCTCTGTAGAGCTGTGGAATTTTCCCTTTCATCCTGTTTATAAAGGCCTTCTATTCATTCATCTTACCTAACAGGAAAATAGATTCGATTGTTGACATCACTACAGTCAATGAACACTCAATAATGTTGGATGAATGCATAGCTGGAGGAACAAAATTATTTGACTTTCACGTCAAATAATCGATTTATAGAATTTTATTGCTGGAAGTATCATAACTCCCTTAGTCAAACTTCTTTCTCCTAGATGCCTTTGAAGAAATTATTTTCCTAAGCATTTATTAAGAGTAATAATAATAACCAACATTTATTGAGTGTTTACTGTATGCCAACCACTGTTTTAGGTAACTTTCATAATGATCTCAGTTAATTTTAGAACAGCGATAATGTTGTAAAAGCATGTTCTGGAGCAGAAGTGGGTCTTCTTTACCTATTAATCCCTTCTCCAGCAATTTCCTTCATTAGGTAAAGGCCCTTTCAAAACTCTTCTCTCCCTAGGAGCCTCCCCCACACGCACTGGACAGGCACACGCACCTTGTCACCAGTTCCCAAGGAAACCTAATTGGAAAAGTAAAACATGCCATCTTTGTCAAAGAGAGTATTTTTAATGCTTCAACAATGAAAGAGGATGGAAGTAGGAGGCAAAGCAGACAGTTCCCGTTTAAAGCCAGTGCCCTTTTGTTGTGCATGCTCTGCCCCTGAGATTCTTCTACTGGCCTTTGAGCACTGGAAGCTGGCGTCTGGAAATAACCCACCTCCTACTTCAGTTCTTGCTAAAGTTAGCCTCAGGAAAGTTTATTGTTGTAAAGGGCTTCATCTGTCTTCTACAATGTCCCCTAGATATTCATTTTAGAAGTATCTAGTGCAAGATTAGCCACAGTTATGGGAATCGGGGGTGACATCGAGCGATGAAATGCACATAAAATCTCAAGCCCTCATTTTGCCCATCCGTGAGCTTGCTTGTCCCTTCCTCCCATGGGAAGCCTGGGTGAAATTTCAGTACTTTCTCCTTGGGCAGAGATGCTGAAGCATAAGTCTTTCTTCTGCACCTGCATTTGAAGTCCTGGCATCCATTGATGTCAGCCTCACATTTCTTATTTATTTATTTATTTATTTATTTATTTAAATTTTAATGTTTGTTTATCTTTGAGAGAGAGAGACACAGACTGAGAGTGGGGGAGGGGCAAGAGAGAGAGGGAGACACAGAATCCAAAGCAGGCTCCAGGCTCTGAGCTGTCACCGCAGAGCCCGATGCAAGGCTCAAACTCACAAACTGCGAGATCATGACCTGAGCTGAACTCGGACGCTTAACCAACTGAGCCATTCAGGCGCCCCCATGTTTTAATTTGTACCTGGTACCTTGGAGGTCTCACCCACAGAGATAGAGGAGGGAGGAAGGCATCACAGTGGCCCCTCCTATCCACAGACTTCCAAATCTGCTCTTTATTTCCCCTTCAAGTTGCCCTGCATGCTGTAACAAGAATGCCAGAGAATGGAAAGCTTAGAAACAACAGAAATGTGTTTCTGACAGTTCTGGAGGCTGAGAAGTCCAAGATCAAGTGACAGGTGATGGAATCCACTTCCTGGTTCATAAACGGCCATTTTGTTTACTGTGTCCTCACATGGTGGAAGGGGCAAGCTAGCTCTCCAGGGGTTCCTTTCTAAGAACATTAATCCTCATTACCTCCCTAAGGCCTCACACTCTAATACCATCACAAAGAAGGGTAGGACTTCAACATGAATTTTAGAGGTACACAAACATTCAGTCCACAGCAGCCTCAGAGAACAGGAAGAGAATGCAACTGAGAACAGGTGTTTCTGATCACCTTTTCCAAGAAACGCAGCCCATCCAAACCACCAGAAATTAGTTCTAGGCTCAAGAAAATTAAGCAAAACTATGTCAATTAAATGCTTATGTTTTCTATAGCTAGCATTTTTGGCTTAATAGGTCAAATTTATTACAAATAAAGCTGGTGTCATTGGGCATAAAGCACATTCATTTTTTATTTAGTAAACCTATTTTTTTAGGAGTGAGGAAGGGAAGCAGTGTGAAATGGGGAAAAAAATTCTGGCTAGGAATGAAGTGGAAGGTCACTTGGGCCTGACTTCATCTTAGGGCCGTCATCCTTTAAATGCAGCGGGGGGTGGGGGGGGGGGGCGGTCTCCATGTACCAAGGCCCTTCAGCTCTGAACCTTGGGGGCTCCTTCTCTTGGGGCCTAGAGCTCCTATTCTAGATGATTGCAGAGGTCTGTGGTTGTGGCTTGTCTTTCATGATCTATCAGTGTCCGTATAATGAACCGAATAACAAAACTTCTTGGTCAAGAAAGTGATCCCACAGCAAAGCATTGCAGGAGACAAAGAAGTTCTGCCTCAGAACGACATGGATTTTAAGGGCTGCTGGGTCCTAAGATGCAGTGAGGTGTACCGGGACTTGGTACCCATGTACTTATGGGTCCCATGTAATATATGTTCTTTGGCTATCCCAGCATTTCCATTCATTTGCCTAAGGTCACATGGCTAGTTAGTCACAGAGATGAGATTAATGGCCAAAGGGAAAAGGATTAATGTGCATTAATCCCCAGGTCTCTACCGGACACTGTGCATCCATCCTGCAGTTGCCTGAGAGTTCCTATCCACAGTCTATAGATGAATGCCTCCCACGTAGTCTAGACATTAACCTATGTTAGTACCTTTTTTAAAGCTTTGTTGAGTGTGATATTTTTAATATTCTCAATGCACCCACCCAACCTCACTTCTTAGGCTTAGCAAGTGTTTTTATGGATCTCTATTCCCACTCTCAGCCCCTCTGGGTCCTATAAAAAGTTCCTAGCATGCATCACATTCTTTTGGTGAGCTTTGCCCCATTTGGTCATTCATGTGGGCATCCTTATGGCTGACCAGCATGGAGATATAAACTCTTTTTTCTACAGTTATAAATTATAGAAACAGCAACAACAACTGTATTAAGGACCAGTCTTTTTAAGTAGAAATACAGATCACTTAAAATCTTTACTTTCACCCAACTTGACCATGGCCCAGTGCTTTAGAGTAAATGAGTTATATTCCTCATGGCTATTTGAGTACTGGCCTTTTATTCTATGCAGCATCATGCCACACTGAAGGGGCTCCCCAGTGAAAAGAAATGGCACTCCCAAGTGCTGAAGTGCTTTGTCCTTCTGTAGGGGAGAGGGAGAACTTCACTTCCAACCTGAATCAAACCCCAAATGAGCTGAAATCTAGGCAGATTCGGGCGATCCTCTGAGATTGCTCCTTGTGAACTGGAAATAAGATGTTATTAGCAATCAATAAAACTGAACTTGGAGATGGCCTATATGCAGATGCCTCCTGGGTTTTCATTTTAATTCTCTGATAGAAGAGATTGCATTAAAACGGACTCACCTTCACACTGAAATCTTGCACAGTGCCCTTCACAGGCAAGAGTAAGAAATTGGGTTGCTCCCAGGAGATATTTTTCTGGCTGTGGAAGCAACCTCTGGGCTGGTGAATCCAGCTCAGACCCCTCCACTGGAGACCTGATGCCTTTTCTGGGGCAAACCATCCCTACCAGGCACAAGTAGAAATAATATATAAGATACACATGCAAAGAAGCTAACTAGGTCCTCATGATAGTGGGCCACAAATGGAGAGGCTTTTGCTATTCTCCCACCCATTCGAAAAATAAAAATAAAAATAAGTTGATTGCTCCGGAGACCTCCCAGTAGATACTAACTGACCTCTGGAAGTACTCTCTTCTACCTGTAAATATTCTGATGGCCAGACCCCCCCAGGATCCAACCTTTAGTATTGATAAATAAATCACACAAGGTGACTGTCCACTTGTCACTTAGGATAACACACTCTCTCTCCCTCCCTCATGCACATACACACACACACACACACACACACACACAAAGTTATCCGAATAATTCCATCCAACCACCGAGGACTTGTAGTTTTGAGTCTGCCCTACCTTGTTTTGCAAAGATTCAAGGCTGCTTGCAAAAAATACTTCTGAGGAAAAAGGATAAAATGATGAATTTTGAGACAGTTCAACATAGGCTGTAAAGGAAAAAGGAAAGAATAGGATTGGAGTAAGCGAGACAGACCCCAGAGGTGTGTTTGGTAGGTGGAGGTTACAAATTTGGCTCTGAATTCCTCAGTGAAAAGCAAGGGGGAAAAAATAGTAATTTACCTGATTCACAGTATTTCTAAGATTCTTCAAAGATTCTCAAAAGAAGCATGACTTTTTCTAGTGCTGAGATGGGGAAGATATTTTTCTTCCTTGATTCCTCATAAAGAGGACATTGGATTAGTCAGGGTAAGGTTCCACTGTGAGCAACCGCAAACCCAAAACAACAGTGGCTTGAGTAAGATAGAATTTTCTGTCTGTCTCAAGTCAATATAGGCAGCCCAGGGCTAGAACAGCTAGCTCTCAAGGGACATCAGGAACTCAGATCCTTTTATATTTTTTCTCCATTTCATCATCCAAGATGACTCTTACAGCTCTGCCCAAAATGTTCCCATTCCAGCCAGTGGGAAGGAGAAAGGAGTGATGAAGGACGCATCTGCATCCTTTAAAGATACATCCCAAGGTTGCAGAGAATTCTTTCCGTCACCTCCCATTGGCCAGAACCTAATCACATGGCCACATCTCATTGCAACAGAGGCTATATAGAGAGTCTTTGTTCTAGGTCTACGTGAAAGTGGGCTTTCTGTCGCTAATGCAGATGGGCAGTATATTAGCTTGCTAGGGCTGCTCTAACAAACCATGGACTGGATGGCTTAAACAACAGAAATTTATTCCTCACAATTTGGATGCTGGAGGGCCAAGATCAAGGTGCTGGCAGGGTTGTTTTCCTCTGAGGCCTCTCTCCTTGACTTGCAGATGGCTGTCTTCACTGTGTTCTCACACGGTCTCTTCCTCTGTGCACCCAAACCTCTGATGTATCTCTGTGTATCCTAATCTCCTCTTATAAGGACACGTTATAAGGACCCATCCTAATGGCTTCATTTTAACTTAAGGGCCCTTTCTCCAAACAGCCATATTCTGAGGTATTGACGGTTAGGTAAGTTTAAACATGAATTTGGGGGAGGGCACAGTTCAGTGTGTTAACAGGCTCTTGCCACGTATTCTGCCGGCATCCTTGTAGCAGGATAAAGACTAAGTTCTCTGGAGCCATTTGTTCTGTCTCCTCAAAAATCCAAGCGTCCTTAAAACTGAGTTAGCAGGGCACATGGGTCGCTCAGTCGGTCAAGCGTCTGACTTCGGCTCAGGTCATGATCTCGCGGTTCATGAGTTCAAGCCCGGGTCAGCTGTTCATAAGTTCAAGCCCCACATCGGGCTCTGTGCTGACAGCTCAGAGCCTGGAGCCTGCTTCGGATTCTGTGTCTCCCTCTCTGCCCCTACCCCACTCATGCTCTGTCTTTCTCTCTCAAAAATAAACATTTAAAAAAAATTTTTTTTAAACAAAACAAAAATAAACCCAGAGAGTTAGAGCCTACTGCACTAGCTCACACCCAAAGGCACTCGGTGAATACCTGCAGAGGATGGCCGTCACGGCCCAAGAAATCACAGCAGGAGCAGAGACTGGACACCAGGATTCCTGGCTCCACAACCTGCTCTTCCCCCCAGGCTGCACTGGTCCCTTCGTGGTCTGACCACCAGCCCATATTACGTGGGACCTTAAAGTCGGGTGTTTTAGTCTCAGATTCTCCGTATCAGAAATTATAAAGCCCCAAAGCAATGATCGCTGGCCCTGCTTTCACACAATTCTAGGGCTTCTGCAAAGACCCCAGCACGTATCAAACTAGTTTCAGCCCTTATATCAAAAGTCATTTGAATTTTTTCTGGATCACTTTTCACTGTTCTGCTTTCTGTGGACACTCCACAGAAGCTTTATGAGGTTAGGGTGGGTTGCTACAAGGTCAAAGCCAAGATGCCATAGCTCTAGGAGGAATTGAAAACTTAGTGCACTGACTTCAGTGGCTTCTCCCCAGGACTGAGACTAATGAACATGCCAGCAGCCCCAGCTTGGGCAAAGGCAAAACTGGCCCCAGACTTGGAATGGTATTTTTTTTCCACTTTTCTAACCAGCTTGCAAGCTGTCACCCATTGAACCAGAGTGAGATTGCACTTGGCAGGAAGACAGTGAGAATTTTCCCCCGAAATATACTGACAGCCTCGCTCCCGGGACACCTCTCAAATCCACCCCAAGGTCCTGGGTTCCTATACTCTGTAGCAGGACCCATTCCCCCAAGAGGCTATCGATTCTGCATGAAGAGCACTGTTTGTTTGGCCTGAGACCCAAGCTCTTCTCTTTGCTCATTTCTGTCCTAGCAACGCCACCTCAAATGCAGCTTTTGGAAGCTGTACAATACAGCTAATTGTTTGCATTGGACAGTAGTGTGTTTAGAGCTTATGCATCTAAACAGACAATTATTTTCTGCTATTTGCTAGTGGCACTGCCTGCCTGGTGACTTTGGCAGATGGAGAAAGGAGCTAATCCGTAGGTTATAAGCAGAAGGGTTATTGATGAAATGTCACCATCTGTTGGTGTCATTAAAATGATATGAGTCATAAAGAGTTGCTTTTGTTTTTTTCTCAGAAAAAGGTTAGCTTAGAGTTTAGAGAGAAGCTGCTAGATTGCAGATGGCAGTGTGAGATAGGACCGGGGGGTGGGGAGTGTCAGTCCTGAAAGGGGGAGGAGCCTTGATGAACACATCACATCAGCTCGATGGGTCTTCTGGGAAGTGCTGGAATCCTCTGCCGGAATAAAACCACCCATCTGGTATGAGATGAGATACTTACTAGGAATGATGCAATGCTTCAACTGTCCCATGATCCCTCCCCATTTCTGAGACATCTACTGGGTGGGGAGGGGAAAGTCATTCATTTGGGTTCAACAAGAAAAATCATATCTGGGACAGAACAGTTAAAATGCACTTGTCTCCTAAATCCTCACTGGCCTCATCACAGAGAGATTATTCATGTATCCAGCTGACATCTTGGGAGGCTGGGGATCTCAATGGGGAATGATATTCTCTACATCTGCTATATCTGCTGGGAGGACACAGAGTTGTCTCAGAAGAGGAATTAGAGACTGTATGCCCAAGATTCCATCAGGATGAAGAAAAGAAAGCAGTGTTTGGACCCACATGAATTGCAAAGCAAAGGAATCAGCTTTTGGTCTTGTTGACTTTATCGACTCCCTTCTTGTCAATTTCATTGACTTCTTCTCCAACATTTTTATTATTTATTTTCTTCTGCTTACTTTGGGTTTAACTTGCTCTCCTTTTTCTAGCTCCCTAACGTAGAAGCATAGATTGTTGTTTTTATCCTTCTACTTTTCCAACGTCTTACATATAGCAAAGGGATGGAGAGCGTGGGAAGTATATTTAATGAGGATCCAGATGACCAAAACAAACTGTGCCAACTTCCAAATTCTTCCTTCTTACCTAATCCTCTTAATTCCCTCATATTTGCTGTTTATAAATTCTTTTACCCACTGCCAAGGACGTATGCCCAAAGAGAAAGAGCCTGTTATTACCAACTTTTTTTCAGTATGGCTTAAGATTCCTTTTATATATTTTTTATGTAAAAAAAAAAAAATATATATATATATATATTAATTTTAACTCTTGGAGAGAGAGGTGGGTGAGTGTATACACCACTACAAATCCTTTTGGCAGTACTAGGGTTTAAATTAGAAATAAACATAACATCGCAATGTGTCGGACCACATGCCCAGCCCTGCGTCTGGGTGAGTCCTTTTCCCCGATGCAACTGGCCCGAGCCTGCCAGCTCCTAGGGAGAGGGGTGCTGAGGGGTCAGTGCTGCTGCTGGAAATAGTGCACACTGCTGGAAGCAAGAGCCACGGGGGGCAGGAGCTTCACGAAGCCTGTGCGGGTTATTTATATGGTCTCAAAAGGAAGCATCCGTGGAAAAGTTCCTGTTGATATTTTTAGATCTGATGCTTGATCGTCCTGCTGCACTTTTATTTTTAAACAAGCATGGAAGGGAGTGATTAATACTGTGCAGTGCTGTTTTGAAGGCTCGGAGGGCCCATCTGACAGGCTGATGGTCAGCCTGCCAGGCCCGGAGCCACCTTCTGTCTCTTCTAGCTCTGGGACGTCAGAAGCTGCTGACTTCAGCAGGTGGCACATAAAACCTTGGCCACTTGCTGCCAAGTCAGAAAGTCTGAAGTTGAGCCCTGACTCTGAGGTCCTGTGCAGCTGACACTCACGGGTTCAGTGTCTTACTCTACTCCCATAGTCTGTTTCTCTGAGAATGGGACATATGTTTGTATAATAAGCCTTTGGCTGGAAGTAAAATGGTTTAGAATTTAACAAGATAATTGTGCAGATTAAAAATTCACCACCACACAGTAATCCATGAGCTTGACTATTCCAGGGCCTGAGAAGGGAGTTGAGTATTGTTACTGAATTGTTTCTACGGTTACTTTCATTTGCCTGCTCAAAATCACCGCTCTAAAAATACATAAATTTATTTGTTAGTAAAAAAGATATACATGTGTAATTTTTGTTTAATTTTTAATTAAAAAAAATCCTTCCCAAGGATTCCCATAATGAAACCTATAGCTTTGTCTTCAGGGAGAAGGGAAAGAGGAGAAGGTGGGCATTGGGGGTCTTTTGGTCTACAGATACGGTTTCTCGTACAAAGTTCATGGATCGTAGATGTCACCCACTGCAGTTGAATGATCAGTTCACTTAAGTGAGAAGCTGAGGAGCGTTCAGGGAGAGAAAAGGAAGTTTCTAAGTTCCCATGGCTGTGCAATGTATTGTTTGTCCCTGGGCTCTTGTGGCCTGTGGACGTTGTCGTCTTTTTTATTTGTTTCTTCTTTCATCTCCGTTTTTCTACAACAGACCACAGAGACGGGTGAAGAGGAGGACCAGCCTCTCAGCCTGGCCTGGCCTACCAACCCCCGCAAGCAAGTCACATTCCTAATTGTTTTACCCATAGTGTTTCCTCTCTGGATCACCTTGCCTGACGTCCGCAAACCTGTGAGTAAAGCACCCTTTGTTTCACCGACTCCTTGTGAAAAGCACGGTACATAGCAGTGTGATAGTCTGCTTCTATTTGCCTTAAAAGGGAAAGGAGGGGTGACATATATACACGTGTATGCTTATATATGTCTAAAATTTCTCCAGACAGAGGCACAATAAGAGTGATTGCTCAAGTTATCGAATTTATGTAACAAACCACCCTAAAACTTAGGGGTTTATTCTGCTTGTGGATCCTGCAGACCAGGAGTTCAAATAGGGTGCACTGGAGATGGCATGTCTCTGCTCCACGTTTGGGGCTTCAGATGGGAAGACTTGAATGGCTGTGGGATGGACTCATCTGGAAGTTTCTTCGCTGATGTTTCTGGTCCCTAGGCAGAGAGGATTAAAGGGCTGGGCTCAGCTGCAGTGGTCTATGGGAGAACCTAAATGTGGCTTCCCCACGTGACTTGGGCTTCTTCACACCATGGTGACCTCCAGATAGTCAGATGTGTTAGATGAGAGATCAGGGCTCCAAGAAGGATTGTCCCAACAGCAGAAAGCAGAAGCTGTGTGGTCTCTGATGACCTAGTCTCGGAAGTCACAGAGAGTCATTCCTACTATATTCTACGGGTCAAAGCAGTCGTTGATTGTGTTGGTTAAAGGGGAGGAGACAAAATGTTTACTTAGACTATACCATTGTCATATAGCGTGTGACACCCTTGGTGGGAGGAGTGTCAGAGAATCTGCAGCCGTGTTTTAAAACCACCGTAGTGATTTGTCTCTGAGAGGAGGAAATGAAGGTTCGAGGCAGGAGGGGAACTCACCTTTTGTTGAGTGTGTGCATGGATTACTCATTCAATTCAAAAATAATTTAAACAAATACATTCATGTTGCATAAATGCCTACGTGTCTGATCTTCCCCATCCTGTATTGTTATCGTTACTGCATTATTTTCTACTGTTATTATGTGCCAGGTGTATTGAACACAATACCATCTTATGATCAGCAAAATACAATCTAAATGTAGATCAAATCAGAAAGAGACTTCTCCTACTATTAAATTGGATTCTTGGGCCAGGGCCCCAAAGGGTAAAGGAACTAAATGATAAGAACTAGCTGTGCTTTTTTTTTTTCTAGAGAGAGAGCAAGCAGAGGAGAGGGGCTGGGGGAAAGAGAGAGAGAGAGAGAGAGGGAGAGAGAGAGAATCTTAAGCAGGCTCCATGCCCAGTGTGAGCCTGACGTTGGCCTCAATCCCCCCACCCTGGGATCATGACCTGAGATGAAATCAAGAGTCAGACGCTCAGCTGACTGAGCCACCCGGGCACCTGAAGAAGTAGCTATACTTTTTATTACGGCCGTACACACGTCATTCAACAAAGGTATGTGCCTACTATGTATCAGACACTGCCCTAGGTATTTCAATAAGCTATATTGTGGAATCTCAGGAAACAGCTAGTGTGGGAAGGTGTGTATACACACACACACACACACACACACACACACTTATTTGTTAATTTTATTTATATTTATTGTATATAATATTACATATTACTGGCATAAGTAGAAAGAATCTTGGGCACTAAGAAGTTAACTAACTCATGCCTAAACACTTCCTAGCAGATGGAGCTGAGATTCAGACCCAGGTCTGTGTGACCACACAGCCTGGGGTCCCCCTCATATTTCATGATACCAGAAAGTGGAAATCTGAGAACATCATTTCTGAAAGCACTTAGAATAGGATGGTGTGGTAACGTACAGCACAGTGGAGCGTAAGTCTTAAGAGCCCCACGGTGATCCCACTTTCCGCACTTGAAAAAGACAGAACAAAAATCCTGTCCCGTTGGCCTGGCCTATAAATAATCCAGCCCAGGAGAGAGCCAGTGTCTTATCAAGGACAGGCCAGGAAAGGACCCCCTCATGGAAGGACTCCCAACATTAGAGGCTTTCCCAGTAAAGGATGCATGTAATAGGCGTGGCTTACTGAAAGCAATATTTAGGCTTCTTTATTTGCAACACAAGTGTAGAACATCTGCTCTGTGCAGAGGCCCGGATCCTGGAAACCTACGGCCAAATAGCTAGAATGTGTGGAGTTTCTTCTTGGCTCCCATCACATTGACATTTCCAAGATGTGTGTGCTCACATGTGCTCTCTTGCTCGCTCTCTCTCTCTCTCTCTCTCTCTCTCTGTCTCTCTCTCTTTCCATTGCTCTGTTGTTTGGGCCAGTGCTCTTGCACGGCCCCGGGGAGGAAAATTAGAGAGACAGACACGGTTTCCTAAATGCTCTCCTTTGTACATCTAGTATGGTGTGACCCCAAGCAGAGGGGGCTGGCTGGCTGCTAAGGGAGTGTCAGCACACAAGCACTGGAGCAGTCAGGGAAGCGTGCAGGCCTGGGAGGAAGGTGCCAGCCATCAAGGCATGGGCTCTCGGGTTGGGTGGGACTCCTAGAGCAAGGGCTGGCAAAATGGCCATCCTCTCTGTGATCGGAGCTCAAAGGACAAGGAAGCGGTTAGAGAAGATCAGAGCTCTGAACCAGCGACTCCTGGAAAACACACAGGGCCCCACCATGGCAGTAGTTACCTGGATGACAACTTCTTTGGCTGATGCTATAATCCTGTTGGGTGCAAAGCAGGAAGACGCAGCTGTACGTGATGCTTTCCTTTGTACGACCATGGACCGGTCGTTCACTGCGCACACGCCTTGAGAGCCAGCCTCTGGGGCCCAATAGCCAATGGGGCTTGTGCTCCTTGCAACCTCAAGCGCCATCCCCGGGATGGACCGGACTTTTTCCTCATTTTCTACATATGCTGTGTGCTTTCCCAAGCAAAAATGTGACTCTGAGGTGAAGCATTTGGGTGTTTTTAAATTTCCTCAGCAAATATTTATTGAGTTACTATTGTATGCCAAGCATCAAGCTTGTGCCCTAAGAGATAAAAAGACACAGAATTCACAATTCCTATGTTTAAGGACTTCTAAACTAAGTAGCAGAAACAAGGCATATAACTACAGAGGACAAATGCACAGCTCTATCAGCGACAGGAGCTAGATTCAAACTGGAGTCTCCTGACTTAATATTGTTCTCATTCTACCATACTGACTACAGTGGAGTTTTTTTCCCCACATACCTCATGAGATACACAAGCTTGGGGAAGTCACGTCTCAACTTGGGACCTCACTTTTCCTCCTCCGTGAAATAAAAGGGTGGAAGATCTCTAGATTCTCTGCCAACCATGACATTCTGTGATTAAGGAAAGCGTAAAGATATAACCATCAATACAGTATTATAAATTTTGTTTAATGTTTATTTTTGAGAGAGAGACAGAGTGCAAGCAGGGAACGAGCGGAGAGAGAGACACACAGAACCTAAAGCAGATTCCAAACTCTGAGCTGTCAGTACAGAACCAGATGTGGGGCTCGAACTTGTGAACCACGAGATCATGA
The DNA here is from genome assembly GCF_027475565.1 of Acinonyx jubatus. Taxonomy (NCBI): domain Eukaryota; kingdom Metazoa; phylum Chordata; class Mammalia; order Carnivora; family Felidae; genus Acinonyx; species Acinonyx jubatus. The sequence goes on from NC_069391.1 coordinate 49,506,004, forward strand.
CCTGAGCCAAAGTCGGACGCTTAACTTACTGAGCCCCCCTAGGCACCGCCAGTGTTGCAAATTTAAGGGGACCATACATCCCAGTTTGCCCAGAATTGTTCCTTTAATCCCCAAGCCTGCTGGTTTAGAAGATGAATTATATGGTCATCCTTTGCATCTAAGAAATGCCAAATCAAAGAAACCATGCCAGTTAATACAAAAGTCAGGAAGTAGCTTCTTGATCATGCTTAGCACAGAAGGGTTTCATTAAGTTTGATCTTGATCTTGTATCAGTTAGCATCTGCTGTGTAACACACCACCCCAAAACTTAATGGCTTAAAAAAATAAGCAGTTTTTTAGTCCAGAATTCTGAGAACTGACCATTTGATCTGAGCTCAACTGGACAGTCCTACTCACTTATATGACTCAGGGCTTGTTGGTATAGGAGTATCTCAGCTACAAAAGCTCATCTCTGCACTACATGGTATCTTATCTTTAAGTAAGCTAACCAGAGCTGATTCACATGATGGCCAAGTTCCAAGGGCAGCAAGAATGAAAGCTGCAAAGTTCGCTTGAGATCTAGTTTGGAATCTGCATGCTGTCATTTCTATCACATTTTTTGGTCAGAGAAAATCAAGGCCAGCCCAGATTCAGAGGATGGGAAGATAGACCTCACCTCTTTTTTTTTTTCTTTTTTTTTAGTTTATTTATTTTGAGAGAGGGAGAGTGGGGGAGGGGCAGAGAAGAGAGGGAGACAGAGAGGGAAAGAATCCCAAGCAGACTCCACGCCTTCAGTGCAGAACCCGACACGGGGCTCGAACTCACGAACCATGAGATAATGACCTGAGCCGAAATTAAGAGTTGGACACTTAACCAACTGAGCCACCCAGGCACCCCGAGACCTCACCTCTTGAAAAGAGTTGTAAAGTGTCATGGCCACTTATGCAGTCTACCACAGTCCTCATGCACTGCCACAAGGGCCTCTTGACAAGATATCAAGGGAGAGGAAAAAGAGAGGAGAAAATGATTAGTTAATAAACATTTGCTACTCCGGAGGGCCCTGTCGGCTCTGTCTCCTCAGTAGTTTTTTTTGTTTTTTTTTTTTAATTTTTTTTTTAACGTTTATTTATTTTTGAGACAGAGAGAGACAGCATGAATGGGGAGGGTCAGAGAGAGGGAGACACAGAATCCGAAACAGGCTCCAGGCTCTGAGCCGTCAGCACAGAGCCTGACGCAGGGCTTGAACTCACGAACCGTGAGATCATGACCTGAGCCGAAGTCGGCCGCTTAACCGACTGAGCCACCCAGTCGCCCCTCCTTAGTAGTTTTTGAATTACCCGTAGAGATGAACATTCCAAACCTTGACAGTAATTACAAGGAAAACATGATTTTTTAGTATACATCCAGTTTCAGGGTAAACGGTCCTCCCACTTGTTTACTTGTTTTTATTTCCACCTCATTTATATGCAAATTATATGATAGTGTTTGTTGGATTATACACACTCCCAGCTCAGATTAATTCACTGTTACAGTCTTCTTAAAATAATGGCTTTGTTTTAAAAGTAAAAGAACTAAAATATAAATCTTGATGAGGAACAGGTCTTTGATAAAAATTGAAAATAACAAAGGAAATAAAGACCCCAAAAGTTATATTCTCTCATGACCTAGGACGGGCATTCTTACAAAACAGGAATGGATCTAAATAAGGTATCAAAACATGACTCATTAGAACTGGGAAGGTACCAAGAAGTCAGCTATATCTTTGCAATTTATGTCATTCATTGATTCATTCACCAAGTATTTATTGTGTCTGCTGTGCACCATGCACAGTTCTAGCAAGAATGAAGTGTTTGAGACCCAGAGAGGTTTAGCAACTTGTCCAAGCACATCCAGCAAGTAAGAAGCAAAGTCAAGACTCCCGGCCAGGTCTCAGCTGTGACTTTCACCTCTCTGACTTTCAGTCTCCTCATCTCTTAAAAACCAAAATGAGGATAAGATTATCCTATAACAACTAACATGATTATCTGAGCACTTATTATGTGCCAGGCACTTTTGTAGACACTTTATGGGCACGAAGACCTGAGGACAACTAGATATTTTTTATTCCTCCCATTTTACAGATGAAAACCCCTGAGGCTTTGAAGATGAAATAATTTGTCTCAGGTCACATCACTGATAATAGGTGAGTGAGAATTTGAATACTGGCCGTATTAATTAGAGAACACACTTTTAATCTTTAATAGGATTATCTGGGGGACTTTTGTTAGATATGTATGTCCCAAAACCTTGCACAGAATAGATGCTAAGTGAGTATTTGTTGAATTTAAATCAGTAAGGATATGGCCAATTTGTGCAATCAGCTAATGTCCAGAAACGTTTTTCAAGCCAAGAAAGTATCACACTGATGTACTAAAAGCTTCTAATGAGAACATTAGCTGTCAATTAGACACATAAACCATTACATTGGGAACAAAATGGCCGGCACATGGACACAATTTGCTTTTTGCTAATTAGTATGAGGTTCATCCCAGCAGATGTTAGGATGAACCACCATTACTAACCAAAAATTGACATGTCAGACCTTGGCTTCAAGGGCTATTTTCTTTCTTCCAGTGAGACTGGTAACTAAATAATTGCACAAGTGCTACCGGGCAGTGATGTCTGGAATGAGACCATTGAGTCCAAATAAGGGGAGTGGATCAGAAAAAATGAAAGAAGAAGGAATTACCTGGGCTGTGAGATTGGAAATTATAAGGTAGCTTGACAGTTGGGAAACACTTAACCAAACTGCTGGTGCATGAAAGGGTTGAAGCTTCCAAATCAGAGACAATATGGGAGGTTGGGTGAGGCAGATGGCCATACAGCTGGAATGCTAGTCTGTATCTCCCTGAAGCTCTTTATATTTTCTGACATTCAGAGCACACGCTAGTATTATGATGATCGTCATCATGTCTATAGCTGGGAATATTTTGAGCGTTATTGGCCTTATTTTTCTTCAAGTTGGTATAACCTACATATTGGGAAGGCATGCTATAGTCAGACAGACTAGGCTTGAACTTCAGGTCTATTTCAAGATTTGCATACAGAGTAGGTACCTGGCCTTTACCTACCCCTAGTTTATGATGAAGACATGGAAACTTACAAATAAAAACTATTTTTAATTTATTTTCAGTGAGCCCCTAATAAAACACTAGGTACATATAGATGTCCATTAATTACAAATTGGCCTCTTGATCAAGGACCATATGCATCAAATTTTAAATGAGAGAGGTTTTCTTTAGTATGTTGGTTTGAACTTAATTCCTTTACCTCCTTAGTCTGGTTCCTTAGTTGCTACCTTTTGACTAGGAATGTTCTATGGTTCAGGGATGATATTTCTCAGATGAGAAGTATGTTCAAATAATTTGATTCTAACTTGTGACATTACATCAAATGAACAGACATGCAAAGGTATAATAAATAAAATAATAATTACATACTTAATAAATGAGATAGCATAAAAAGTGAGCAATCTGTGAAATGAGGACTCTCCCAAGATCTCCTGTACATATACCATAAAGTATGGAGATGATGGGGTGCCTGGGTGGCTCAGTCAGTTAAGTGTCCAACTTCAGCTTAGATCATGATCTCATGGTTTGTGAGATCGAGCCCCACATCGGGCTCTTCACTCTCAGTGTGGAGCCTTGCTCTGATCCTCTGTCTCCCTCTTTCTCTGCCTCTCTCTCCCTCTCTCTCTCTCTCTTTCTGTCTCTATCAAAAATAAATAAACATTTTTTTAGGTATGGAGATTGTACTCCATTGCCTTATAGGATGTCCAGAATCAAGCTCACAGACTGGCTTCTGCTCCAATCACATGGGTGGCCCAACACCACAAGAAAAGCCCTTTCCTTCCCTGTGACAGAGCCTGACCCTAGGAGCTGAAACCACCATCTCAGGATACTAGTACAGTGACTTGTGACCAGAAGAAAAGAACAGGAACTCCAATCAGCTAAACTCCATGGCTGGGAAAACTGATTTCTTAGCACTGGCAATTCCAAGGCTCAGCGAGTCTGGCCTCCAAAACCCAGCGGAATGCAGCTTTAAAGGAATTTGCTCTCAGAAGAGCATGTCTCAACCTCCATTTTGAAAAATTGATGACTTTTCTTTCCATAACCCATTAAAGTGCTCAGGTCCCCAGAAAGGGCCTGAGTCTTTAGCCAAAATGTTTTCCTTCTAACACAGGGAAGGGGTGAGGGGCCACAGCCCAATTTAATCAAGCCCACTGGTCTTCCAGACACTGAAACTAGCAGATAGCCCCAAAAAGACAGCAGTCATTAAGAGAAAGAAATGGTTGTCATGAAATTTAACAGAACAGTATGAATGATAATAAAAACATACATTGAAAACTTGTAGTTAGTAAAGAGAACATAAGCCTCTTTTGGGGCAATAGAGACTATGTCCATTATTATTATTATAGATCTTCAAGAGATTACTATGTACAAGTTTATCTTTTCCTTTTAATAAAGCTCTTAAAAGCCATGGCAGAAAGTGTTCTATGTGACTGCCCAAGGTCAGCCCTTTAGACAATTGAGATAGCTTTCCTCCACGTCAACTCCAGGATTCACTTCTCTGGACAAAATTGGATGGCATTATCAAAGCAAAAAAATGAGATTGTTTCTCAAAGTGGAAAGCTTTGAAATAAAACACGCTTGGCAGTAATAGGTGAGAGACTGAGCGCATTCTGCTATCTGAGCATGTTTTAAAGGGCCCCAGTTTTGCAAGAAAAAAGCCATCAACAAAACTCCACTACAATCCAGTGTAAACCTGGATCTCCCTGTAGTGGGATTAGGTTACAAAAAAAAAACTGCATTTTGAGTATCTGATTTTGGTTAATATTTTAAGGAAACTAAAAATGCTCACTCTGAGCACTGACTAATGTACAGAATTGGTGAATCACTATATTGCATTATATTATACACCTGAAACTAATATAATACTGTGTGTTAATTACACTCGAATTTAAAATATAAAAATAAAAAGTGCTCATACTCTAAGCCTGAGATTGCACAAAGGCCTGTGAACAAAGAAGAAAAGGACATAGTACAGTCAGGGGTGAAAAACAGGAGGGAAAACGTCCCGGGAGAATCTACTCTGCCAGCCCTGTGGACAGCAGTGTGCTGGGCCTCTGTTACTCCAGTCTGTAAGAGTGGTTCAAATATCCTGGAGGGTGACTGTCATCAAGAATGTATAGAAACTATGATGATGGCTTCCTCTCTGTGGCTTTTCCCAGTAATTCATGGGCTATAAGAGGAACCTGTTTTAGAATCTGTGGATCCTTCTTGTTAACAGCAATTAGTCACGTAGGTTTTCTGGCAAATTGATTGCTAGGATACATGGGGTGAAGCAATACCAACTGGTGGATTCTGATGAACTTGAGCAGAAGACAGAAAAGGGAGCAGGAGAGAAAGGAAGGCTATGGGGTAGTCAAGAGATTGAGGGCAAGACTAAGAAACCAGGCCACGGAAAGGGCAGGGGCGGGGGGCATCTGAGCAGCCAGCAGCAGGAACAGACATTCTTTGCGAGAGACGTCCATCTCAGGCACTAGCTTGCTGATGATTTGGCTCCAAACAACATTCCTAAGAGAGACTCTTCGTGTCCCGGCCTAAACACTGGGAGGGAGGGCCTTTTGATTGCGAAGCCTGTGAAGATGGGAGGGAATGAGGGAGGAGTAGCTGGCATTGGTGGTCTTAGCTTTAGTCTGCCAGATCCACCTCACTGGATGGCACTGACACTCTCGCCTCTTCCTGGTTCTCTTTCAGTCATCAAGGAAGTTCTTTCCCATCACGTTCTTCGGCTCCATCACCTGGATTGCTGTATTCTCTTACTTGATGGTGTGGTGGGCACACCAGGTAAGACCTTAATCGTAACACTCATCCGCCTGGTTCTTCTTGTGGTTGCCAAATGGTTAATCAGTGTGTTTGCTTTTGGAAAGTGTCAGAATCGTACTGTGTCTGACAAGGTACATATTCCAGGACTAAAAGAATTTTACTCCACTCACCTTTCCCATCCCTCCTGGCCTTTTCCTGTAGCATGGAGTCAAATCAGCAGAACCCTGGACAGCCATGTGGAAGACGGCACCCTATCTCTTCTTGCCCCCTGCAACCTGAATCCAGGCCTACCCAGGTCTGGGAGGAATGTCAGGTTTTGCCTGACTCCGTGATGCTTACTTCCTCTTGGGCAGCCACTCACCTCGTGCTCTCACCAGCCTTTCCGATTGGCTGTAGGAACAGAACTGGAGACAAAATGGTCTCTTCCTTGAACCTCTGTTCACTATAATGATGATGCATTTTGCTTTTACCACTTTTAACCCCGTACCAGTTATAGTGTCCATCACAAGAATAAACGCTCAGGAATTGTTTGTTGTCACACACATATGAAAGAATGAAATGCAAAAGTTTTACATTCTCAGAGATGACAGTGGTAAACGTTGATTGAACGTGTACCAGATGCTGGATAATTCACATCCCTTCATCCTTGTGACTTGACAGTCACCCTGTACATAGGCACAAATCCTATCAAGGAGATGCTAATATTAACCACATTTGTAGAGCAAGGAGTTACGCTTAGAGCTAATAAGAAAACAGCTCGGGATCATATAGGTAGTAAATAGCAGAACTGAGATTATAACCCAGGGCTCTGACACTCCAGAACTCATGCTTTTAATCTCTATTATAAACTACACAAATTTCAAACTTCCCACTTGTATTCTTTGTTTAATACAGTCTTAAAATTATTATACTTGTTAGCATAAATAAAATATAGCAATTTGAAATAAGGAAACGTGAGAACATACACGGATATATCAAAAATGGTGCTAAAATAATTGTTTTTTGATATGCCAGAATAAATGAGCTTAGACCTTTACCTCACACCGTACTCAAAAGTTAACTCAAAGCGGATCATCGTTCTACGTGCAAGTGCCAAAACTATCAAATGTCTAGAAGAAAGCAGAAAATCTACATGACCATGGGTTAGACAAAGAGTTCTGTGATATAATGCCCAAACATCCATAAAAGAAAAATCTAGTTAGTTAGACTTCATCAAAAGTAAAATTTATGCTTTTCAGAAAATACCACTTAAGTAATTAAAAGACAAACCCCAGACAGAGAGAAAATATTTACAAATTATATACATCTGATAAAGCACTTGTATCCAGGATATATAAAAATCTCTTAAAGCTCCATAATAGAAAGGCAGGGGGGCACCTGGCTGGCTCATTGGCAGAGCATATAACTCTTGATCTCAGGGTCATGAGTTCAAGCCCCACATTGGGCATGGAGCCTACTAAAAAAAAAAAAGAAAGAAAAGAAAGAAAGGCAAGCATCTACAGGCATCCTAATGTTTAAGATGGTCAAAACATTTGAAAGATATTTCATCAAAGAAGATATGCAAATGGATAATAAGCATAAGAAAACATGCTCGACATCATTATTCATTAGGGAAATGCAAATCAACACCACAAGGAGATGCCGCTTCACTCTCACCTAGGGTAGACATAATCAAAGAGACAGATAATAACAAGTATTGGAGATGATGTATAGAAATTGGGACCCTTATATATTGATGGCAAGAATGTAAAATAATGCAGCCACTTTAGAAAACAGTTTGGCAGGCCACAAAATGTTACACATAGAGTCATCATATGATCCAGTGGTTTCACTCCCTCTGTACCCAAGAGAAATGAAAACATCTACACAAAAATCTATATACACGTTTACAACAGCATTATTCATAATTGCCAAAAAGTGGAAACAACCCACATGTCCATCAACTGATGAATGAATACAAAAAATGTGGCCTATCCACACAATAGAACACTATTCCACAATAAAAAGGGATGAGGCATTAATACGTGCCACATGTGAATGAACCTCTAAAATATTATGCTAAATGAAAAATGATGGTCACAAAAGAGCACATGTTGTATAATTCCATTTATATGAAATGTATGAAAAGATCATATGTTGCATAATTCCATTTATATGAAATAGGCAAATCTATAGAGACAGAAAGTAGTTAATGGTTGCCTAGGGTTGGGGAGGTTGGAGGGAAATGGGTATGCTAATGGGTACGGGGTTTCTTGCTGGGATGATGAAAAAGTTCTAATTTTAAATTATGGTGATAGCTATTCAAGTCTATAAATATACTAGGATATTGAATACACACTTTAAGTAGATGAGTTTTAAGTTATGTGAATTATATCTCAATAGAGTTATCTAGAAATCAACACAAGATACCACTTCACAATCATTAGGATGGCTATAATTAAAAACACAGGCATATGTTGATGAGGATGTGGAGAAATAGGACTTCCAACTCCCGCTATCAGCACAGAGCTTGCTTGGGATTCTCTCCCTCTCTCTACCCCTCCCCCACACGCATCTGCACTCTCTCTCTCAAAATAAATAAATAAACTTAAAAAAAACTCACAGAACTATTCTTAAAGGGTGAGTTTTACTGAATGTAAAATTAGACTTTACTATATGTAAATTACACCTTAATTTAAAAAAAAAAGTACATACAACATCATTGAAAAAAAGCTGCTGGAAATGTCAGCTAATATACCCACTATTATTCCTACAAGATATTTTATATTATTCCTACCCTAGTTATTTTATGATGTTTGACTTCAGATTATTCTTCCAGGATATTTCCAAAACATTGTTGATCCTCAAAGAAGTTCTGCGTGGCCCAAAGTCATGATTTTCCGCATTCTTTGAAAGTCATTTGCCACCAAAACTGCATAGAAATCTTTGTAGAAGATGAGCCTCAGCCTCCAGATTTCCAGGCTAGAAGGACTCTTTGCCATTTATAACATGTAATGGCTTTTCATTCTGTAACTATTTTCATTCTTTAATGTACTGATAAAAGAGTGGTTTTTATTCTCTGTTTTCTAGATATTTCATCTTTTTCTAACTTTTTAATGATTATCTTAATTCCATACTCTTGCTTCCTTTTCATTCTTGTAGAAAAATGCAAACACAATGCCTAGAATAATATTACCAAAAGGGCCCAGAAATATAAAGTGCATAAAGAGAAACCTTACTTTCTAGTAATGAATGAGAAGTTTCTCTGTCTTTTCTCCTATAGAAATGCTTTTCTCTTTTAAGACATCCAGACATCTGATCAAAATAGCACATTCTGTTCTAAGAAGTTTGGCTCTAATTCTGCTGTTTGTACAGAATTTTTTGAGCTATAAAAGCCATAAAGATAACAAATACACCATTTGGTGCTCAACTATTTTGTTATCCACAGCCTTACCAACAATAAATGCTATTTAATATCTTTATTTAGCTACTGTTTAGCCAAAAATAAATGCCCCTTACATTAAATGCTTTATGCATATTTCCCCTTAGTTTTCGTTACTTTTTATTCTTTTTGTATCATGAAATTAGTAAATGTCCTGAGTGATGAAAACGTGGTTAAAATCCATCCTGCATCTAATAGGAGAAGTTAATTCCAAGAGTCAATACGACCCTGTGTCTCATTTAGCCAATGTGACATTGGCTCCTGAAACCAAGATAAGGAACTACATCATGCCATGTTCAGAGCAGCACTGGATTTGGATTCTGAGTGGCCCCATCGTTTATTTCAATTGGAAAACAAAGGAATTCCCAAGAGACTGCTGATATCCTTTCTAGCTCTAAACTTCTCTGATGATGCCAATTTGATCAGTGCTGTCCCATCTATGCACCGTACCTATCATCCTGCCTCTTGCTCATGGAAAACCAAAGTCAGTGAAATGTTCTTAAAATGTGCCTATGAAGACGCGTTGTCAGACAGCAAAAGTGCTTCTACAGCCGTGCAGATTCATCAAGAGTGTGACGTACAATAAAAAGTCTTCATTATTCTCATGATTTCCCACATTATGGACTGATGCCTACTAAACCAGCTTCTGTCTGAAGAGCCCAGAGCCAGAGCCCAATGGCTACAGGCTGATAAGTTGGAAAGGGAGAGGAGTAGTGCCTGAGTTATCATAGCTGATAGTTACTGAATATTTACTTGATACCTGACCCTTGCCATTTGCTCTGTATGCATCATCACATATAATCATCACAACGACTCTGAGGGTTGGATGTTATAATCCCCATTCTACACGTGAGAAAAACCCAGGCTCAGGACAGTTGGCAACCACGTACTAGGAGCAGCAGGCTAGGATTTGCACCCATGTGTCCCTCTATCCATCCAAGCCATCACTCTTAACCACACTACCATACCACCCCTCTGCAGTTTCTGCATTTTTTCTGCCTGTGGAGTCATTCAAACTTCAAATATAAACGTTGCTTTAAAATAACCACTGCTTTAGAACTCCCTCAGAGAATCACCCTGTTTATTGGGGGTGACAACCATTGACTCAGCATCTTCACAGTCTTTGAAAATGTTTCATTCAAGATCTAACTCAAAAAATAGGTCAGCAAGGAGAGTTTTGCTCAAATAGGGCACTCCTGTGTAGAACTCTTATTTAATTTTTTTTCTAGGAGAATCAGCAGAAAACACGCTAGGGAAATCACCTAAGTACGTAGATGGATTTATTTATTCAGCAAATAGGTGTTGAGAGACTACTAAATACAGGCTATGTTCTGTGGATTAAGGAGACCGTAGTGATCAAAGTAGGAATTCTGCTTGCATGGAACCTCCTTTCTGATGGAGAGCAGTGAATCTTTGCTCTGTGAGGTCAGGATAAACTAGTTCAGCTAGCCAGGCTCTAGAGCAGGCGTGACCACCAAAACAAAAATAGCTCCCAACTATGCTTTTAAGTTCATGGAAACTAAGCTATTACTTACAAATCACAAAAGGTATTTTGAAATGAGTATATCCTAGGGGCGCCTGGCTAGCTCAGTCAAAAGAGTATGCAACCCTTGATCTCGGGGTCATGAGTTCAAGCCCCATGTTGGATGTAGAGATTATTTGAATAAAATTTTTAAAAAAGAAAGAAAGGGTCACCTGCATGGTTCAGTCAGTTAAACGTCCAACTTCCACTCAGGTCATGATCTCAAAGTTCATGGGTTTGAGCCCCACGTCCCGCTCTGTGCTGACAGCCTGGAGCCTGCTTCAGATTCTGTGTCTCCCTCTCTCTCTGCCCCTCCCCTGCTCGTGCTCTGTCTTTTCCTCTCTTTCAAAAATAAATAATAAACATTAAAAAAAATTTTTTAAAGAAATAAATGAATTTATTCTATTCCCTAAAAACCCTTATTCTTGCATGCTACTCTGGCCTTCTGCATTTTTTTCAAAAAATGATGAATGTCATAGATTAGGCCATTGAAAACCAAACTGAAGGCACTATCTTAAAAGTTTCAGAACTGCAGTTCACCAACTCCAGAAAATACATAGAGCTTTTAAAAGTCCCGGGAAGACAAAAAAATTTGCTCAAGAGGATGTAGGAGCCTCCATCTGAGACTAGACCAACTGTCCAAAATAGACTTCATCAGTGTTAAAAGGCAAAGACCAAAATAAAACATAATAACCATCCCCCATCATTTTTCAGTAATGATGTACTATTTGCAAAGGGATTTTCCACAAATGATCATTTAGTCCTCCCAACCACCTTGTAAGGTAGGTACTATCATCCCTGCTTTAAGCATAAGAAAGCAAGGATTGAAGACATTATACAATTGGTTAAGTTAATGATGGGTTAAATTCTTAACAAATGCCAGAGCCGGGTCTTGGACTTCTGATTCTGTAACTGATGGTTTCTCCACAGTTGCCTTCCTGATTTACAGTTGTGTGTTACCAAGCCCCAAAACACCCCAAATCAAGTTTCCCATGGAAGTAATAGTCTGAAAGTGTTCAAGAGTGGGTTACAGACACTAGGAGATGTCAAAGAAAAAATGGGAACCCTGGATGTCAGTCCTTAACCTTCAGTTGTTAATCCAAAGGCAAATCGCTACAGGATTTGGTACCATTGTCAGCCCCTGGCCTCTGGAGCCAATGGCCAGTTGGCTTTTATCACTCTCTTCTGCCTCCCTTGCACAGAATTATTAGATACCATATAATGACTGCACTCAAGCCCTCTATAGCTCTTTCTTGAGATTATCTGTTTAACCCTGGTGCGAAAATTCCTGATCTCTTGGGTCTAAATATGATTAAAGTGTGAACTCCTCTATGGCAGTGATTGTGGCTTACTCTTTTTTATCATCTCATCACTCTGCACAGCATGGATAGGAATTCATCAGAAGGGAGTTGCACTGAAATGTGGGTTTGATGGTTTGGTGACTTCAGACACTCACATGTGTCCCTGCCATTACATTTAGGTTGGCGAGACAATTGGCATTAGTGAAGAGATTATGGGCCTGACCATCTTGGCTGCTGGAACCTCCATCCCTGATCTTATCACCAGTGTCATAGTGGCCCGGAAGGGGCTTGGGGACATGGCTGTGTCCAGCTCTGTTGGAAGCAACATTTTTGACATCACTGTAGGGTGAGTAGAGATAGTTTTATGAAGGTGCACACACCAGCTCTATTGCTGTCTTTGTTCTCTGAGAGGCTGTGGAGATAAAACCAGGATCTTTGAGCCCAAAACTCACCAATACCAGTAGAAAGTAATGGGAGTACCATTCAAGTTCACTAACTCCATTTTCAATTTTCAGAGACCTTAATGAAGAATAAGTTATCCCTAGATAGGCAGAAACACACGCCAGGTACAAAGTGGATGTTGTAAGAAATACTTTAAGAATTTTGCTTATATAACGGCGTTGGCTACAAGTTATGAATATTCAGCATTCAGGTATGATGGAGACAGTTTTACTACATTTTTTTCCCATATCCTAATTCTAATTAAAGTCCCCACCAGCCTCGGGTGAGATTTGGATTATAAAACAGATTGGAACAAGCAAAAATACCCCATCTCCTTCTTTGGAAAATGCTGGCAGGTTTGGCGTTATCATTTATGTATGCTGCTGATAAAGATATTCTAAGTTTTTTGAAAGTCAGAAGATGAGATCTGTTCTTACGGTTAAGCAAATGGTAGTTCCCAATATGAATAATCTCTAAAGCAGATCAGATTGGGGTGGGATGCTCTTATCTCTGTCATGTCATTTAACTTGTCAGAAGTAAAAGTAGTCTGATGCATAACCCTGAATGAGAGAGAACCCCTGAGAAGGTAAGACATTGGGGTGTTTTCCTTCTGTTCCCAGAACTGGGCTCTTGACACTTGAATTTAGAAACTCACTAAAATGGATCTGCTGTTTCATTGAACGTCTTGAATATCGTTCTCTCTTGTATCTTTGCATTACCCGTGTTTTTCACTCAGTGTCTACTTTGTGCACTGTAAGTACATTTTTATCCACTTAAGCCAGACAATGATCCTGTGGCATATGTATGATGATCCCCCATTTTTCAGGCCAGGCAGCTGAAAAGCACAGAGTTCACAAAGCTAGTAAGTGAGACAGCTGGGATTTGGACAATGTGTCTCTCAGCCACAACACTGTCTGCATTAAACCCTGCCCTGAGCTCCCCCTGCCTTAACCACCTTTGAATTCCAAAGGTGCCCTCTGCTGCCATTATTTCCTTCCTTTGCAGGCCCCTCTCACATGAGATTTGTCCCTGCTTGTCTGCCTGGAAAACTCCAACTTACCCTACCAATGTCAACTCAAATCTCAGCTTTCCTCATTCCCTTGGGCCTGACCAGGGGGCTCCTGCTCCTGTGTACTCTCTGAACATTGTACTCTTGTCATGGTCACATTTATCAGTCTGCCCACTAGACTGTGAACTGCTCAAGAGCAACAGCTCCCCAGAGCCTAATACGATGCCTAATGCATGGTGGTGCCTTGACAGACGTTTGCAGACTGAATGAATGAATGTGTGACGGATGCCTTAAAAGGTGTATGTTTTAAAGGAAGGGCGTCTCTAGTAGAAAGTGTTTCTTAGTTCCACTGCTTACACATTTAGACTAGTTTTCTTGGTCAGTCTCTTCTAAGAAGGAAAATAAGATGTGCTATAGTACGAAGGGAGAAAATCTTACAAGTAGGGAAAAATTATTGGACGTTTTTGTCATGTTGGAGAAAATCTTACAAGTAGGGAAAAATTATAGGACGTTTTTGTCATGTTTTTGAAAAATAAGTAGTCTAGGGAATTGCAAGATGTTTTTTGTTCACTGTTCTTAAATTGGATATATAGTAACAGGTTAGATGAAGGTTTCAAGATACCCCCTAACCCTACTACCCAGAAGCAACATTTAATTTTTGTATGTTCTCTTCCAAATATTTCACAAAGTTTTCCAAGTCAATATTCAGTTTTGTCCTTTTGGAGGGCTTTTGTTTTTCTATTTCAAAGCCGTTTATGCCTGGCACAAAGTAGGCATCTATTATTCAATTAGTAAATCAGCTATTTTTCTAGGTTCTTTTATAACCCTCATAAATAACATTTTATCACTTCACAATATTTCATGTTGTTGGTTTTCAGTTTAGCCATTATTTTTTGTTTTTTTCCAATTTTCTGCTATGATGGGTGTTTTCATGAAGACCTTTATGCGGAAAATATCATTTAGCTATTTTTATTAGGATAAACTCCTTCAAGAAATATTAATGAATTAAAGATTATGAGCATTTTAATGGCTGTTGATGTATATTTTTTAAAAAGTCCTTTCTCAAGACTTTATACCAATTTATGAACTTGTTAGCAATATATTGAATATAAAAGGTATTTCATAGTCTTATTGGCATTTTCTCTATGCTTATAATATTAATATATACTCATGGTAAAGGATTGAGTAAATACATATAGAGCATAAATAAAAATCAATGATCATTCACCACCCTGCTTTAGTTCATATATAGTTTACATTGCTGAAAATGCATTGCTATTTTTATGTGCATCCTTCATTTTAACCGTAGAATCATATCATGAGTATTTGCCTACATCATTATAAGCGTATGATTTTTAATGGCTACATAACATTAACTTGGCTTAATAGTTCGCTATTTAACTAGTTTTTTGTTATTGGAGATTAAATTTTTCACTCCTCAAAACAACACTGAAATGATCATTTTTCTGCATGAAGTTATATCTGCCTTTCAGATATTTCTTATGCTTGATCCCTGGCGATAGAATCTATAGGTCAAAAGGCATGAACAAAATGTAATTTTTTACTACAAAGGGCTTCTACCTATTTGTAGTGCCGTCAAGCACAACTTCACGGGAACTGGGTTTGTATGTGTGCCTGTCTCGCTTAATAAGAATACGATGGCTTTGGTCTTTTTCTTCCTAAGAGAATGCAGGGGTGGAAGAAGCACTCCCCAGGACAAATTCCTAGTGGGGGTTTTCATTTTTAAGCACTCCAACCAACACACACACCCCCACTCCCACTTTTCCCGACTTTCCATCACTGACGGGAGGATGCCAGGGCTGCCCCCTCCTGCCGAAAGCTGGAACTGCACCATGTTCCCTGAACTGGCCTGTGGAGCCCCTCCCCTTCTGACATCTTCGTAAAGTGAGCACCTCCAAACCAGGCTGTAGTGGGCAAACCACCTGTACTGACTACTGTGGGGCAGTTGTATCGATCACTTCACCTTGGCCCAGGTTAACATATGTACCCAGATGGGGGCCTGCGTGCACCAGGCTCTGGGTATTCAAAGTTACACAACTCGTGGGCTCTGCCTTCACATGCTCTCTCCAACTGAGGAGACCAGATGTGTAAACTCACTACCCCTTTCATCTCATTATTTCTCTCAAGATATCTTCTTTTCCTTTGGAGAACGTTGTGTTTCACCTCTTCTTCCATATCCCTGAGGTCAGGCCAAAACTGAATCTCCCTTAGCCAAAGGCTAAGGCTCTGTAGCAGCCTCACCCAGCTGGGTGGCTGGGTCCTTGTTTCCCCAGCCAGCGTTCCATCATTAGGCTCAATGGATAAAACTGCGTCTCACTCGGCCACCTGGAGAGGCCCAGGCAACATGAGTCCCATGTTTTCGGCCATTTTTCTCTTGCTCAGAGTCCTAACTCACTCTCAGGGATGCACCTGGCCATTAGCTTTTCTGATGTCTTCCAGAGTTGCCACTCTGGACGGAAAACAAAAGATGTTACCAGATTTTTAAAAGTCAAATGCCAAGGGAGAAAACAGCTTTTTAAAAATCACATCACAAATGTAAGAAACCGTCTTCCTCAAATATTTCAGGAAGACCACTTCTTAGTGAAACGGTAGTCCCATCTTTTCCAGAATAAACCTCAGACAGCTATATTGTATCATGTATCATTTTTCACTTGCGTTAGATCAGTTGAGTCAGTGCTATTCTCTGTCTCCATTCCTAAAAATAATGTTGCCATTTTCACCACTGATGTCTATGCCTTTTCTCCATTTGTATTTTCCTTCTCCTGCCCTGTACAGATCTTCCAGTCCACCTTTTCGGGGGCTGAGAGCAATTTGAATCTAACTAGGAAAGAAACACCCAATTATTTCAGATCACATCCAGAAATCACCCGCAGTGGTCACAGCTCCGAGCTTACTCAGCTATAGAACAAATTCCCTCTTCTCCCTAATTCAGTCAGGAAGTAGATACAGGTTTCTGAAGTTCACGTGACTTATGTGATTTCCTGGGCCAACCGCACACAAGGCATAGTGAACCCAAAAAGACACCCTTTTCAGATTATGGATTCCAGGAAGCTGATGCTGTGTCCTGTGCCTTCTTCAACGTGTCTGACTGCTACCCCCGTCTTTCCTCACAGGCTTCCACTGCCCTGGCTCCTATATACCATCATTCACAGGTTCCAACCAGTGGCTGTCAGCAGCAATGGCCTCTTCTGTGCCATTGTCCTCCTCTTCATCATGCTGCTCTTCGTCATCCTCTCCATTGCCCTCTGCAAATGGCGGATGAACAAAGTGCTGGGCTTCATCATGTTCGGCCTCTACTTTGTGTTCCTGGTGGTCAGCGTCCTCCTAGAAGACAGAATTCTTGTGTGCCCTGTTTCCATCTAGTAGGAAAAGCCATATCCTGAACCAACAGCGTGGATGGCCCCTCCCTGCCCTGGGTTCTAGGCTCCTTGACCTCTCCAGAAGAGGCAGCTGGCACACAGCCGTGGGCCTTTCAGAGCGTCCCTCCCTAGCGGATTTGGGGATGGATGGATTTACACTGGGCCCACTCATTTCACGAGCTGCTGCCAACCTTGCCTACTGAAACAGCTCCACGCAAGAACTGTCCTTTTTGGGGCTTCTCTCCGATTCACCACTGACAGGTACTCCTCGCTGGTCGGAGGTACATTCATTGTAATGATGCAAACAATGACAGAGGCTCTCTCTATATACACATACAAAATATACAAATTATAAATAGATGCACATGAACATACCCCCGCCTGCTCCTGTATTATACCTCTCCTTTCATACCTATAGAGTCATACATACCTGTATACAAACACAAAGAAAGAAAAATTTTATATATATATATATATTTTATATATATATATATATAAAATCATCACATATATATATAAATACAAATGCATCTTTTCAGGGATAGCTCTAGTATATTTATAGCACCTATTTGAAGAGGGGCATCAACCTTCAGTCTGAGCTCTACCTCTTAAGTACAAGAGGTAAACTAATAGAATCATTGCTGTGACCTTCAGCCTACCTTGGACTTATTGGGATCCTGCCGGGCAACGTGGATGTTTTAGAGGAATATGTTGCAGGAGGGAGGGCTTGGTGGAGAGGGTCTGTAGGGACCTTGAGCTGAGACCTCCAAAACATTCCCACCAGCCAAACAGTGAAGACTATTTGCCCACCCCTGCTGGGCACGCTGACCAAAACCCATGGGGCCACTTGGGACAGACAGAGGTAAAACCCAGACTGGGTGGATATTGCTTTGGAGGCAGGGGAGAGGTTACCAGGGTTGGGGTTTTTTGGATTTTTTTTATATATATTGCCCCAGCATGCAAGTAGAAAATGTAACTGCAAACCAAATTAGTGCTCTCCTAGGACAACGAGACTATATAAACTGAACCTATATTGTTCTAATGCATGTCCCATTATCATCAAAAGGGGGGGCAGATTTAACTGTGATTGTCATTTAAGTGTATTTTGATGCTAAGGGCTCACATATCATCAAAATGCCTGCCAAGAGAGCCTGGGACAGGTGATAAGAAATATCATCCAGTAGAGGGGCTCAATGGAACTTGCCACCTAATGGGAATATAAGGGCATGGTTCTTTAAAGCATCTTCCAGTGCGGTTCACAAAGGGCTTCAGTGTCTAAAGAAATTATTATTCCTGCAATAGAAATAAACAATCTAATCTATAATGCTTGGGTTGAGGCAGCTTAGAGATGTTTGGAAAGGCATCTGTGCACCCCGTGCGCTGAGGAAGGTTTCTGAGGCCTATGTTTAGCGGTGCCAGGACGAGGGGGTGGGTAGAGCCCAGGCAAAACCTGCGTTTCTCCCTCCATCGAGACCCTACGTGGGACTCTTGCTGGCTTAGAGAGTCCACCGAAGATGTCTTCATGCTGGCCTCAAGCCAGTCACTCCA
The DNA here is from genome assembly GCF_027475565.1 of Acinonyx jubatus. Classification (NCBI taxonomy): domain Eukaryota; kingdom Metazoa; phylum Chordata; class Mammalia; order Carnivora; family Felidae; genus Acinonyx; species Acinonyx jubatus. The sequence goes on from NC_069391.1 coordinate 49,524,472, forward strand.
AGGTTTTGATCTCCTGATTTTGCCAGCATTCACACGACATTTTCATTTCGTTCACTCCATGCCCCCAAATTCTGTTTGATACCTTGTATGATTTCTCAGATCTGTGTCAATAGAAAATAAAACTGTCAGGGGGAAAAAAAGGCAAACTGAAATCGATGAGAAAATATAGATTTTCATGTCTCCAAGTCATGCTTTCCTTATAATCAGTTGAAAAAGGAAGTAGAGGATGGCCCATTATTCTGTACCCACCTTCCATCTCAGCTGGGACACACTACACACGACATGTGTTCTTGTCTCTGGTTTACCATGTCCCTGATACCTGCTATGATCCTGTCGTGAGCACATACCTCCTAACACAGACAGGATGCAGAACTCACAACCAAATAGAGAGGAAGGGAGACCTGACAGCCCCAGATCAGGCTCAGTATTCCTTCCACAGAACCCCAGCTCACTCCACAGAGCATGGCAGTAACAGGCAGTGTCCCTCATTGCTCTTCGCCCCCAAGCGAAAAGCACTTCTGAGTGGAGGCTCACGTGAGAAAAACAAGAAATCAAGATGGCTGCCACACAGGAGGTGAGACTTCGAGTCTCTCCAACTTTGCCAAGTCAGGTGTTCAGTTGTGTCAGAAAAACCTGCGTCTCCTTCATCAAGGGCAGGATGTTGTATTGAGGCAAGAATTTGTGCTATTTCCTTAGGGTGAAAGAGAATGGGTGAGTGAACTTCTTGTTCAAAACTGTGGTTGGTTTCCCGGTGCATTACTTGAAGGGGAGCAAACTGGGTCCTTGCGTGAGTTACGTTTTATTGGCTGGTCTGTTATTCAAAAGAAGGTTTGAGTAGGGGACTGTAACTCAACTGCACATAAACTATGTGAAACCAAAAAGGACAAGGGAGACCCACCACGGCCCTGTTCTTGGGCCGGCACTTACTAATGTCCCCTGCCTCCTCACTCCCTCCCATTCATTCCCAGCTCACAGTGAAGACCCATCCAGGCAGCCACAGAGCATTTTACTTGTATGGGGCTCCATTCCAGAGGAGGTGTTGTGGTCATTGATGACAAGTTGCACTTGAAAAGACCATGCTTCCCAGCCCATTCCCACCCCTGTGACGTGCACTGAGCACAATGTACGACAAGCAGTGTTCCCTGGCTGGCTGGTGTGCAGGCACCCTTCCCCTGCCACTGCCTGACCCAAGCATGTGTCTGTGGGGTGATGTGTTGGGCCAGGGCAAATCCAGAGAGCAGTGTATAGAATGCAGCAGTGAATCTTTAAAAACAATCAAACCACTAACGTAATTATGAGAAAGAACTTTCCTGAGCAGGTCACCTCCAACACTTCCCCTGCATGTCTGTGCATATACTTATATAAATACGTCTTTACGCCACATCTATACGTACACAGTCACGTCGTCATTTACATCATCAGCCTCTGACCCAGTCACCTTCAGGATTCAAAAGCAGGGCACATCAAGTTTGTCATAGTGAAGGAAAAGGAAAGTCACGCACACCAACACCCAAAGGGAACATTTCTTCCTGATCTTGTAAGACTTGTTCTGTGCACGTGTACATGCGAACCTACACATACGCTCCCTTCCCATATATTTTCCCACCTCAAGAGTATACAGTTATATACAGCCTATGGAAATGGCCAGCCATACATAACCCTCATGCTGATGTAGAGGCAAAGAATACACAACAGAAAAACTTAGACCCTAGATTTTCTTTACTTTCTTGTAGCAAGGTATATAAAGTAATATCAAAAATTCCAAAGCCAACTTCTTACTTCTCAATCCAAAATATACAAGCTGGGGGACCTGGGGAGCTCAGTCAGTTAAGCATCTGACTCTTGATTTCTGCTCAGGACATGATCTCATGGTTTTGGGGATCAAGCCCCGTGTTGTGCTCAGCACTGACAGCCCAGAGCCTGCTTGGGATTCTCTCTCCATCTCTCTCTAACCCTCCCTCGCTCACACACATGCACTCGCACGCACGCTGCCTCAAAAATAAACATTTAAAAACAAATAAACAAGCTGTACCAAAATGGTTCCATTTAGCCACAGCAAACCAAGCAGGTGTTGTTTGCTGTCACCTCCCCTGTCGCTGTTGGCAGCACCTGCACAGGAGAGCAACCTGGCTCAAACTGAGAATGCCCAGATAGAACCTTCTAAAGTGCATCTGGAAATGCCCGTGCTAAATCCAGCTGCCCTCTGATCGTGACTAACTCCTGACGAATTGAAGCTGGAGATTAGATGGTGTTTATGCAGTGCTCCAGGACCTAAGCTAAGCCCAGCGGTGACAGATCGGGAAGACACAGTCCATGTGCACAGTCTAAGGGGTAGGGCTGTTTATCAATTTAGCAGATGCAGCAGCCTATGCTACAGCCTTGCCCAGAAGATTATAAAAAGAGGCAGGGACTGATTCATATTCAGGGAAAATGCTTTGTAAGGCTTCTAACAGGTGTCACCTGACAGGGGCCATTATAATTTATTTTCTAGGAAAGACATGAATCAGGTGGTTTGGAGGCCTTTCAGCAAAACACAGCTGCCTCACTGATGAGACATTTGATAATATTAATGTACATCCATTCCTGGGCAGGGAGAGGGTTGGCAAACTCTCCACCAAAGCTCACAGCTCTTTCACTCCTCTGCAGCAGGGAGATGGGAGATGAGCTGTAAGGGAAGCCCCCCTCCCACACCACCTTAACCGAGAGCTGGCCAAGGAAATGACAACAGATAGAGAGCTGCTGGCCAGAGAGGCAGTTGGAGAGATGGGACTTGCGTTAAATGCTCAGCTGAAATTCCTGGGTTGGAACACGCAACGAGTCTGATGACCCATCTGAATGCAAGCATTTCAGGAAACTTCGGGATGCTTTCTTCCCTACACCTACCAACACACACACATGTGCGCACACATGCACGCACAAGATTATGAGGATGCACCTGGGCAGGTTGCTACTCCAGTAATTCAGTGGCCATATTATAAGTGGCAGCTCTATTCCAGAAGAAATAAAGGGTAACTGTCCTCAGGGTGATTTCTGGGGGAAATCAGCTAATCTCCTGAAGGCTTGATACAGAAGCTAATGCTCATTCTCGCTAAGCCAGATCTAACGTAACCACCTGGCTTAATATTTTTAAAAGAAACGTCCTCAATTCCTGAAACTCCCTCAGCAATATTGTCTTTAATTAGTAAGAAAGAGCCTGCCATTAAAAGAGAATCAGTGCAAAAATGAAGCATAAGGAAAAGGAAGAGAGGAAAAATTAATTTACTACAATTCCCAAGAGAAGAGTGTCACATTGATATATGTCCCCATGTAATTTAAAATAATTACAGGGGTGCCTGGGTGGCTCAGTCGGTTAAGCATCCAACTTTGGCTCAGGTCATGATCTCACATTTGTGAGTTCGAATCCCATATCGGACTCTGTGCTAATGGCACACAGCCTGCCTGGGATTCTCTCTCTCCCTCTGTCTCTGCCTCTACCCCACTTGCTCTCTCTCAAAATAAGTAAAAATAAACTTTAAATAAAAATAAAATCATAAATTTCAGGCTTTTTCCAGCCAATTACAAGAATCTGCATAGAGTCCCAGATAAAAATATTTTCTCTTCTCAAGAAGGCTTTGGTAATGTGCCCCTGCTCCACTGGCTATTTAAGCTTAGCTCCTTGCCTCTATCTCTTTGGGTCTCTTTTTTAATTTCACAGCTCCATATTCTTTGAACTATGTAGCAAACAAGAAAAGCAATAAAACACCCTCACCACCAGCTAAACTCTGTTACTTATCATTACAACACCAAAGTGTTTGTTGCAACAGGGAGTTTTGAAACTGCATAGGCTGTGATCACAAGCAGAATTTAGGCATCTGTACAAATCAAAGGTGCACTCATATCTGGTATGGAAGTAAGACATCTTTCCACCCAGACACCGCCCTCCAAACACTGTCTGTGCTGCCATTTTACATGCCTTCCTCACCCAGAGGGGATCAGCCTTGCTCAGAATCACCTGAAGTCCACAGTGGTCTTTCATCTGACGAGTGAAAGTTTTCTCTAGAAAAAAAAAGAAAAGAAAGAGCTAGAAACAACAAGTGAACCCTCAAGTCAGCCAGGTTTTTAGAGACAAAAATGAGCCTATAATTAGAGACAACTATGTTCAAATTAGTGTACAAAGGAGACTGTGCGGAACCACCAAATTAAGCCAAAGAACTTTCACGAAATGATTGGTTGACAGACTGGAAAACCTTAAAGAATTTTTTTAAAACACATAAATACCTAAGTCTGAAAGAGTTCCGTGGAATACACATTGAGTTTGCCAAAGATTTAATTCTGTTAAGAGAGTTTGTCCGACCTATCACCCTAGCTAAAAGGACAGTTCTTTCATAGGAGAGGGGTCCTAGCATCAAAGTTTCTGGTGGAAACAGGTTTCATCAACTGTTAACATTAACAACCAGCAGGTTAAGTCATCAACTGGTTAGGCTAGGGTTAACCTATGTCTTTTCTTTGGGGCAGAAAGGAACTGCATCTGGGCATTCTTCACTGTGTACCCCTGACATAGTTGGGAGTCTCCACTATGTGACCCTTATCTGTTTTCATCGAAAGTATTTTTAGAGTTTTATGTCAGAGTCCTAATTTCCTAAACCTCTTACACTTCTTCCCTACGAAGCCTTTGTAAATGCTTTATTTTGCTCCTAAATTATAGAACCTATGACTAATCATGACACAAGTAGGGCTGAATTACAGTCTCAAACCTAATGCTTCACTCCCTTTTTGTGGACCCTCTGTTACTCATACTTTGAGAAAGTCATATTTCATTGCTAATTCACATTGATCTCGTGTTTCCTATCACTTCTGTATCTTTTCTCCAAGACATTGAGATGAAGCCAGTGCGTTTCTCAGCCTGCCCCAATGCATTTGAATAGCCATCATTCCTACTGCGACCCGCTCTCCACTTGGCCTGGTTGAGTCTATGTCTGTTTGTTCCTAACACAACTTCCGGTTTTCAAGTCCAGGTTCGACCCAGCACTCCCTCCCCTTACCACCAAGCTCCCCAGTTTGCTTGCACTTGGCACAACTCTAAGGACCGTTTTCTCCATCTCCTCATAAATGTGAATATCCAAAAATGCTGGGCCCCTGCCCCCAAACAGTTTGTGTTGTGTAATTGATGACTTCTTGGTGGGTGGGGGGAATCCCTCCTGATTGCTACTAAAATGTGAACAGAATTCACAGCCATAAGAGAGCAGAGTCACAGAAATACCTTAAGAGCACCAGTAGGCCTTGATACCACAGGCACTAGCAGGCATTTGTCCAGTGTCCAGAAAAGCGTGAACACTGGGTGCGGCATTATCATGAGGCCTGGTGAGGTCACACTCGTGAGCCTCACCTTTAAAGTCATAATTCCACACTCACAAAGAACTCAGAGTCAGGGAGACACCACTGGAGATCATTCAGAATCTCTACCTGCATCGATTTACCAAAAGGAATTCACATTTTCACTCAAATAGGAAACAGGAGAAATGGTTGGACCTCCTCTGATCACCCAGTACTGCAGTGCATTTCCTTCCTTGTGTGTGAGGTTGGATCAGAATTGGGTGGTTGTTGGTTGGGTCCCGGCCCAGGAAAAGGGCTACAGTTCACCAAAAGATGGGCAGTTGCCTCTGCGTTCTCACTTACAGGGTTGGGTTGCATTTTCCTTTATAATGGATCCGTAAGTATCTAAGGCCTTGGGACTGACAGTTCTCTAAAACACTCAACACACTAACCGAAAGGGAATACTAATTTTTAAAATCATGTCACATGCACATACACAGGAATGAGTTAAGCCTGAATCCCTGAATTGAATAATTTTAAGGATAAAATGACATGCATGAATTAAGGATAGATAATTCCTTGCCATTTAATTAAACGAATCTCCAACTCATCAGGATAAAACTGAAGGACGATGGATGCCTTTTGGGTTTTTAATTTTTTAATATTGCACTTTATAGTACTTCATAAGAGACAACTGTCTTAATTAAAGCCATAAAATACCAATAATACATATATTCAGGGTTTCTGAATATAGTCAATCAATAAGCAGTCACGAGTCATTCCTGTTTTGTATCGTTTGTTGTAAATTGGAGTTTATCTGTTCTGTTTTTTATTGCATACAATTATTGCTCTAGACAATCCTAATCTGATAAATTTTAGGTGTGTACTTTAACGAAACTTTGCAAACAAAAGAAATTATTCATTTCACGACAGCATTCTTCATCTTGGAAGTAGCTTGTTACAGTTTCTTTAAATAGCAAGTGCTGAGACTATATTGAAAGTGTTTCTCTTTTTAAATTATAGATTTATTATTTTTCAGGAATCCATTTGTTATGTAAAGCAGGGTTCACCCACATGAAGAGTGAAATGGATAATTAGCAAATATATACCTGGGAAATTTAAAGTTTGTTTGAGTTTTTGTATAAATATAGGATGGACCTAAGAAGTTCCCTTATAAAAATGGCTAATATAGATACACAACTTGTCAATAATTTATTATGCCTAAGTTATCAACCTTCCTTGGGAGGACATATAAAATAACAGACTTCATCATGCATTCCCATTCCTCTAAAATACACAGGTTTTGAGCCGTATGGTAGACCACTTACCTATGTACCCAAAAGTCCCCACAACTAAAAACTAATATCTCACTTGATCACAACTTTCCATGTAATTTGAGTGAAAGCTAAAAGAATGACTTAAAAAGCACTCAGTGGCCAAGAAATACTCACCCTGAGTAACCTAAGTTGTCAATATAGAGTAAATGTGTCTATTGAATTGAACTACCCCATCAAGTTAATGCTTAAATGACCATCTGCCCTAAGATCAAGTATCTAGCCCTGGAGCCAATGATGTTCTTGTCAGGAACTGTTTTGTGGTCGCAGGATTTCTTCAAAGGGCAGGTACTCCAACCAGAAGAGAGAGGCTCTGTTGACATATAGCCTTGTTGAACCCTTCACACAAAGTCCATATTTGTGCCCTGCGTCTAGCCCAGGTTTCTCAGGTTTGAAAAAACTCCAGCAGCAAGAGCCTCTGTCTCCTAGCAATCTGCAGTCTCAAAGAACCAGAAGAAATTAAGAGTAGCAAAAGCTACCTTTCTGGGTTGGTGAAGTTGCTGCCTGCACTGAAGAAAAGATCAATTATACTTTTGTTCTTTGCATAGTGGTAAAACAGAGGAAATGTGGTCGATGCTGACCCCAACATCTTCCCTAGAACACATAAACTGTTTTTTGGACAGGTTACATTAAAAGTACCGGAATGCCATTTTTGTAAAGGATCTTTTTAGGGATAGATGTCATCTCCTGCTTCCTTTGTTTGCCTCCATTTTAAAGAAGCGTTTTATCCCCTGTCTTTACCCCAACAAGAAACCCACTGCTGTACTTCCAAATTATTTTTGGCACTTTCTGTGTGTTTTGTTTATTATGCGCAATTTTCACTGGATGACGAGATATATGGAGATTTTGCGTCAGTGTACTCTCTGTGGATATGTCTGTACATAGACGGAAAGCTATATTTATTTGTACATAGGCTGTTTGGAGCAATGTGTTTCTGTCACATGAACTTCACTTGATAAAGGGTGTTTCTTCTCTGTGTTCATGTTACACTTCCCACATCTTCGTGCTTCTACTACTGGTAATCAACTCCTAGGGTATCACTTTATGTAAGTAAGTCTCCTCGGTGTGGAAAAATAATAGTAATAAAATTATTGACTCAAGCAAAAGTGTCGTTTTTGGAATAATCCTTACGTTCAGCTAATCAGGACCCTAGGGTCTCAAGAAACAGATACATAGCCATAGAAGTTTCATTGCAGGGGTTCAAAGGAACAAAAGGCAAGCAGAACCTGCCGTTCATTATAACTACCGGTTACTGAAAGCTTACAGGTGTCATTTGAGCTTTCAAATATCTGACCGAACCTTGTACACTGAAAAGACTATTCTAACAATTGGATTTTTATTAATCCAACATATTGAAATTGTAAATTTAAAAGCCTAGTGTTCTCTAAGTCTTTAAGTTCAATTTGGAAGCATGTTATAAATCTAATATTTTATATAAAAATAAGAATTCACACTGTTTTGATTATACTCCATTAACTGATAAGTTTAAAAGAGTAAATGCTAAAGAGTTGACCTCACTTATGAATTAAATTCCCTCAGGCATTTTTAAAATGTTTTACATTTAACATGCCGAATTTTCTCAAATACTCCAAAAGCCTGACAGACTTACAAACCTAAGAAACAAAGCCTTACTATGCACTTCAGCAACTGTTATTAATCTATCAAACAAATGAAATATTATAAACCAGGTTTTCTTATACATTTAAATACTATTTACAAACAGTAAAAATCTACTATACCTTTAATATCATAAGTCTAATATAAATTAGATATAAATCCGATTATCTGATATGCCAGGTTTATTTAAAACGTCTTAAAACACAAATACATACAAAATATCCCAATGATTAGGGGCACCTGGGTGTCTGAGTTGGTTAAGCAGCCAGCTCTTGATTTCGGCTCAGGTCACAATCTTGGGGTTCATGACTTTGAGCCCCAAGTTGGCTCTGCACTGACAGTGGAGAGCCTGCTTGGGATTCTCTCTCTCCCTCTCTTTTTGCCCCTCCCTGGCTTGCACATGTGCTCGCTCTCTCTCTCTCTCAAAATAAATAAACATTTAAAAAATTTTTAAATCTATATAAATACCAATGCTTATAAAACTCATTCCTAAACCACACCAAAATATTACCGTTCTCAATTTGATTTACTTTATTATCTCTGTATTTTAATGTCACCTTCCCAGGCTTTAAAAAGTCACCCAGCTAATAAGCAAAACTACCATCTCTGGCAAGATAAGGTGACTGAGCCTGGGTCACAATAGCATTATTTATCATTTAGAGAGTGGACCTCGGAACATGATACATGATCCCTACATACTAGATGGTTCTTCTGGAGCCAGTGGTAATCATGTAGCACTCAGACTTTGAGTCAAATTCTGTTTCATGTCCATGGAGAGCCCGTTCCTCACCAAGCCCAAGACTTTCGGCTGGAGTTTAACTTTGCAATCCAAAGAACATCATTACCATTACTTTTTTTAATTTTTTTAAAGATGTTATTTATTTATTTATTTATTTATTTAGGGAGGGAGAGAGAGAGAGAGCATGAGTCAGGGAACCGCAGACAGAGAGGGGGAGAGAGAGAGAGAGAGAGAGAGAGAGAGAGAGAGGGAATCCCAAGCAGGCTCTGCATCTCTGTATCCTCGTTTTAATAAATGACTTTTGTAGCCCCACCTGAGTTACAGCCAGTTTTTCTATACCTTTGGATTATATTGGATTTCTATACCTTGGATTATATTCAACTATTCTATTGCTTAATTGGATTCTGCATTCTGTTCATAACTTTCTTGTCTATTCTGACATCAAATCCAAACATTTTGTTAACAATGGATGTGTCTGCACTAATGCTAAATGCTTTGTATACAACATTCCATTTAATCCTCCTAACAACTCATTGGGTTGGGTTCCACTATTATTCCCATTTTACAGGTAGAAGTATGAGGCCCAAAATAGTTAATAACATGTCCAAGGTCATACAGTGGGTGTCAGAATATTAAAATGAATCTGAATCCTTCTATTACCCAAATTTGTGCTCTCAAGCATTGCTTTTTACGTTTTTACATTAGCTACACCATTACACCAAATCCCAGGACTTACAATTACAGACCACACAAGTCATTAGGGTGAAAACACCAACGTCAATCAAGTATTGGGCCTCTTGTGGCATTCCTCAATTTAAATATCTCCATAAAAAGTACATGCACACCAGCTGCATTTACTGACAGACTTTGGTATCTCCATCATGGGATTTCTCAACCTCGGCACCATGGACCCATGGGAAGGAAAATTATTTGTTGGTGGGTGCTGTCCTATGGATGATAGGATGTGTTAGCAGTATCCCTGGCTTTTACCCATTAGGTACAAGTTTCAAGGAACAACAAAAATGTCTCCAGAAATTGACAAATGTACCCTGGGGGTAGGGAGGGAATGGGGCAAAATCGCCCCTGATTGAGAACCATTACAGTTCTGTCATGTAGAATTTCGTCCACTACCTCAAGGTGGCTTCACTTCAGCCAATGGTTGCCTTTTCAGCGCTCAATCTCTCTATCTCTCTCCCTCTCTTTCTCTGTGTATCTGTCTGTCTCTCACACACACACACACACACACACACACACCCCACCACCCATTTGGCATCATTTTTCAAATGGTTTCTGTGTGAACAGAGATGACTACAGCTAAACTTTGGGACTCCTCCTTCAGCCCATTTTCACATGGATGGGCAGTTTACCAAATACAGTCTGGGTCTAAGTTGTCTGCCTCTCTTGAGTCCCTGGGCAAAGCTTGGCCATTCTCTGGAGGAATTTCTTCAAGCCACAACCACGGAATAGCACATGCCCAAAATCATGCTCTGAGGTGACCTCTGTAATAAACGTCCATTGCATTGTCCTGATGGTTGGGTCTCTCCCCCAAGGAGGAGTGAAAGGTCTTTTTCTCTGTCAGTGAGGCTGATGGGCTGACGGCAAACATTCAGCTTTAAGGAAAGCATGAAATCCACGCTTCCTCTCATCTTCCTTCCAAAATGAATCCCACTTCTCAGAGATGAGGATTTAGGAACAGCTTTATATTTAGGAAAATGGCGCAAGACATTTTAACACTGCATCCAACGCACTGATGTTTACTGCCTCTGGTGGTATTTTTGATCTACGTTTGAGAATATAAATATTTTCATCAGAATAACATTAATGCTAATTTCTGCAAGGCTGATTTCAGGCAGCTTTCATTAGGTTGATTAAAGTCCTTGATCACTTGTCTATAGAGAACAGTTTCTGTCTGTATTTTATTGAAATTTTCATAGAAACATTGCTTTCGTTATCAATTTTAAAATAGGAACTCAACTCACCAGCAAAGTTTAGTTTTGAATCCACATGAAAATTACTACCCACTCTAGTTGCTATTGGGAATAGCTATTGGGAGTTGTTAAAGAGAAAACCATAAACCCAAAATAGCACCACTTAAGTTATGGCCCTAAATCATTAACCAAGACTTAATACCTTAACCTAACTGCAGTTTCAACCCCTCAAGAATGTAATCTTTAACTAGTCACCATGAAATTTCCTGGCCAATACTAGGGAATTTACTAATACACCTCTTCCACCACCCTTAAGAGGGCCACCTTGCTGAAACAATGTGTTCCTTGCTGATAAATTCCTTTTTTTTTTTAAATGCCATCTCTCTGCTTTTAAAAACCTTTCTCTTGTTCAGCTCAGCGGGAGCTTCCCTCTACTTGCTAGATGGGATGTTGCCTGATACATGAATTGTTTAATAAAGCCAAACTTACTCCATTGAATGTTGTGTTTTAACAGTATCTTCCCCATTATTTGACTGAACCCAGTTTCGATTGGCACAATTTTATAGATTTAAATTTCACCAAGAACATTTCAGTTTTCCATCAATTTTTTAAATTTACAATTCCATAATAGATTGTACTCTTTGGAGGTTATGTTGCCAAAGAAAAAGCCATAGTATGCCCTGGAATTGCTGTTATTTTTTTTTTCCAGAATGCCTTTATCTTTTAGGAGGATTAGTTTCTAAGTTTGGCCTCAGTAAGATTTATGGCAGTGAACATGTGTGATTTCATACAGCACAGCAATAGGTTTTTTGGTTGTTGCCGGTTTTGGTTTGGTTTGGTTTTTTGCTAACCTATGCTTTTGTAATACCACTTTTTAAATTTGTTCCTGACCGTAGTCTCAGCTTACAGTTGTAGAATACTGAAATCATGAGAGCTCTCTACTTAAACAACAACAACAACAAATCTATTGTGGTACACATTTGATTAACTAATGCGTTAAAGGAAAATATTTCACATAATTGTTATTAAGCTTTATTGAATTATATTTTAAAAAAATAAATTACAAAAAAATGCCTTCACAACTATTTATATTAGCAATTGGCCTACAAACACCCATATGATTAATGTGTTTAAAAAAAAAAAAAAAAAACACTCCCTCTTCACAAATACCAAGATACCAAGGTCCAAACACACTGACAATTAGCAAACATACAGACGTCTCGATATAATGACCAGAGTCCAGAACTCAGAAAAACTGACTCTGATCAACCTCTTGAAGGTTCCCCAGTGGCTCTGCATTACCAGTTCCCTGTCTATGAAATAATGCTACCATATTTCTACCTACTCTCCCCATCCCCGCAATCGTGGGTTGTTGAAAAGAATGAGTTATTACTGCATAAAGTGCCTGGATCATGGAAGGCTTTTAGTATGCTGGCTCCCTCCTCCCCATCCCATGGGATGTTACAGAACCTAAGACTAAGAAGATGTCGTCACTGGGTCCTTTACAGGATATCTGGACACTGCCTCATCTTACAGATAACAGGAATCCTAATTGTTTGTCTCAATACTCTAACACTACACCCATCAAAAAGCCTGTCTCTTCCTGGGATATAGCTGATCCCAGTCCCCCATCTACCCTCACTCAGCGATTTTCCCCAGGGCCTGGGGATCCAAACGCTTAGTAACAACATACCAAGAGGAACTCTATTTCTAGGTGTCAGGATCATCCAGGACATAAAAAATTCTGCGGTACACCAAGGCCCCCAGGATTCCCACATCTTTTGGAGGTTTTGGTGACCAATACCTACAAATAATACTCTGAAACACTAAACTCCTACTTGGTCCATCTTGCCCATAGGGCCAGCTCACACGTTAAACACATTCTGGGTATATCTACAGGGACAGACCTCGGACATTGCAAACCCAGAGTTGGCAAACACTTGGTGAATTATGCCACTCATGCTCCCTCACCCACAGCAGACATCAACAATCAATCACAGCACCATTTCCCACAGCATTTTTCAGCCAACCATTCCAGGCAGCCGTTACAGATCAGTTCCATTGGCATGCACGAAAAAACCTAATTGCCACGTTCTAGCCCAACCTATAAATGAGGAAAATGAGAGCTAAGGAGGCAGTGCTACTTTCCAGAGGTCACACTAGGATCCAGTAGAACCGGATCTTAAGGTCTGGTTTTTGTTCTGTGTATAGTCTTTGCTAGAGGACTGTGAAAAGACGCTTCTTGTTGAAAAGGTTTAAGTTAGGTCATTAGTTAGGTTATAGCCAGACAGTGAATAATGGCAGCTTCTAATTAGTGAGAATTGTGTAGAAAGGAAAGAAAGGTTTTTGCTGCTGGGATTTGATAATAGAATTTCCAGTAAATAATAACAATCCCCTCAGGGACAAGAAAAAAAAAGTTAGGCCCAAATTTGGTAACAAAACTGTTGGAAGGTATGCATACAGCTGAGTCTGTTGCCAGCAGCTAATGACCCGTGTCCTTGAAATAGAATCAGGTCAGAGGAGGTTGTAAACACTCACGCTTTCCTGTCTCCTCGCAGGAATTCGCTCAAATGTGCAATCAATCCCTGTAATAGTTCCACTGGACTTAAGGGAAAAAGAAAAAAAAAATGTTTTCCTCATGAAAAGTAATGCTAGTCACTCTCCAGTTGGCCTGACTTAGGGATGGCTTTAAGAAGAGCCTGGGAGGGGCGCCTGGGTGGCTCAGTCAGTTATGCTTCAGACTTGGGCTCAGGTCATGATCTCTGCTGTCAGCACAGAGACCGCTTCAGATCCTCTGTCCCCTTGTCTCTCAGCCCCTCCCCTGCTCGCACACACACTCTCTCTCTCTCTCTCTCAAAAATAAACTTAAAACAAGAAGAGCCTGGGAGATGGGAGAAAGACCCTGTTCCCAGGATCCTGAAATGCTCCCTCCATCCCGGACTGTTGCCTAGAATTTTGTCATAGTGCCTTGTCTCTCTAGCTCAGTGAGTCTCAGCCAAGAGGCTGCGCCCTAAGGGCATATCCGAAACACCTGCCGCCTTCAAATTCCACACGTAAAACCTACCCTCATCCAGCTGCCACTCCAACCTCACCAAAGCCTACTCTCTCCGGTGAGAGCCATAGGGAGCCTTCCGTGAAGGGAGTGCACCATAACCCACAGTGGTGTCGGGGGGAAAAACATTGGGAATCCTGTTTAGCCTAAGACCCTGATCCTATGGAAATTATGACTATAGCTCTAGGAGGAGTTATGCCTTGGAGTTTCTCCAAATGACCGGGAGGAGTGCCTTACACTTTTTCTTTTTTAAGTGTATTTGAAAGAGAGAAAGGGAGAGAACATGCACACATGGGAGGGGTAGAGAGAGAAGTAGAGAGAGAGAATCGCAAGCAGGCTCCACCCTGTCAGCGTGGAACCCAACACGGGGCTCGAATTCACAAACCACGAGACCATGACCTGAGCCAGAATCAAGAGTCGGATGCTTACCCAACTGAGCCACCCAGGCGTCCCATCTTATGCTTATTCTTGCATTCAACAATAGGTGCTCAGGCCTGCAATATGCCAGATACAGGCTTCAGAACCGTGGTCCTGAGGAGAGTAAGCCCCAGACGCTGTTCTCAGAGACTTCGTGGCTTGCAGAGGGTGATAAGGATGTGACGAATACAGAATAAGCAGCCTTAGATGGTGGTTAAGAAACCGGACCGCCTGTGTTTAAAACCACAGCTCTGCCACTTACTTGGTGACCTAAACCTCTCTGTGCCTCACTGTTCCCATCTCTAACCTCATGAGAGTTGTTCCATGTGAGTTAAATCAGTGTTTTTTTTCAGAAAACCCCTAGAACAGTGCCTATCTTAGAATAAGCAACATCCCTCTGAATTAGAAATAAATGCTGTAAACAGGTGTCTGCGTGCCATCAGAGCCCAGAGGAGGGCCTGATCGACTCCATCTAGGAATTCAGGGAAAGCTACAGAGAAAAGATGGCCCCTCAGCTGGGGGTGTAAGGTGATAAGTCTAACAACTTGTATCATGTGATAGATGAAAACAATGTGGCCTTTGGGGAAATCGTGTTCAGTGTGGCGAGAAGGTCAGGTCTTCCAGGTAGTAGAGAGATAGATGTTGGAAAGGTGGACTCTATCCGATTGCAGAGAGCCTTGCCGAACCCGCCAAGGAGGCTGGATCCTCTCTCATGCCACCAAAGGTTCTTCACCACCATGTGACATGGTCAGACCGCGGTCTAAGAAAGCCCGGCACATCCTGAAAAGAAATGATATCTTGGATTTGCTTCAAAATGACTCTGGAGAGATCTCCCTCAAAAATAAAAAAAGTTTTTAAAAAGTATTAAAAAAATGACCCTGGGTGGGGTTGGGGGTATAGAAGAAACTACATTGGCTATTGTTAAGGCTGGGTGATGGGTACATGGAGGGTTGATTATATTCTGTTTTCATATGATTGAAGTTTTCTCTATCAACAATTATCTTGAGAGGGTGGCTGGGAGAAAGCTCTTAGGCACAATCATTCCCTGCTGTTACCAGTCATTTGTGCCTCAGTGTGAAGGGTGGAAAGTTTTGGTGGGGATGAAAAGCCAGCAGGGGGCACCTGAGGTGGGAGGGAACCATAAAAGTAAAGTGGAGAAGGGGGAAGGCAATCAACCAGGAGGTTGGGGCCGCCTCCTTCCCTTCCACATGCTTCCCCGGGCCTCCTGGATACTTGTGCTGGACACAGATTTTGGCAATCTGCTCTCTCAAAGCCAGGCTACTTCTAGAACACCCTGTAATTTTTTTTTAATGTTTATTTTTGAGAGAGACAGACAGAGTGTGAGCGAGGCAGGGGCAGAGAAAAAGGGAGACACAGAATCCGAAGCAGGCTCCAGGCTCCAAGCTGTCAGCACAGAGCCCACCGTGGGGCTCAAACTCATGAGTCCTGAGATCATGACCTGAGCTGAAAGTGGAACACTTAACTGAATAAGCCGCCCAGGCGGCCCAGCAAGCGCCTGGTTTTGATGCTAATATTTTTCCTGGGGCCACTGCTGGCCGACTTTTCCCCACCATGGGAGGGCCATGTGACTCCAGGACTGCCCTGAGCCCATTTTAGCGTCCAGGATGAGTTTTTTCTGAAGTGAGCTGTTGTGTCTGAGATCTTGGATCTTAGATGGGTCAGGTCTTGTGTCCTGGAGTTCACTCCAGGACCTTGGGGCTCAGATAGGCATAGAATTAGAGTATCAGGGCCCCAGACCGCCTGGACTCCTGGAAGCACCCCAGAGAGACCTCCAGGAGGCTCCGAGGGAAGTTCAGCCGCTGCGAGCTCCAGGAGCCACTGATGATAGGACAGGTGTTGCCTGTTTCACAGCAAAAAGATAAATGGAAGCCGGTGGGCGTGAGCCAGAGCAGGAGAGAGCACACACGGGGGAGGAAGCGTCGGGGAAAATCCTCTTAGGAAAAACTGGCTTTTAGAGAGGAGCGGGCCAAGTTTTAGGGTGTTTCTTGAAAGCCACACTAGTTCCGAAGATTCTGAACATTTCTAACAGGGAGCTGCGGGGGGGGGGGGGGGTGCCTTCTTGTGTCGCCTTCATATTCAGGGAACTGGGTCTTGAAAGAGCATCATCTTACCTCCTCAGACCTTTGCCTGACCTTCTCTCCTTTTCCCTTTCTACGTTTTCTCCTTTGGCTTGTTGGAGTAGGGGGCAGAGGGAATTACAAACCTTCCTGTCTGCTGCTTTGACGTCTGACATAGTGTAGCAGGAACTAACCTAATGACAAGAGACAAGGATTCTTTCTGGGAAGCAGCACTGGGGGGGGGGGCGGGGGCCGGAAAGCCAGAGGGAAAATGTGGGATAAAAGCCTGCTAGGAGGGTAGCAGTCACAGCCTCCTGCAGCCTCTGAGCGAGCGTTGCCAGATATCCAGGCTGTGGGGAGAGGGGTACTTCATCCACATGACCCCAGAAGAGCAGCTGGGGCTCCAGCCAACACCACCACTGCTCCCCAGGCATCCTTCCCGGCCAGTGGCCGCTAGGGCAGCAGGGACGCTCTGAAAATCTCTCCTTCAGGGCGACTGCCAAAAAGAAGGGTAAGGTGGGTGAGAGGTAGAGGGAATAGGGAGAGAGCCTAGGCGGACAACCACCTCGCACATTCTAAAATGCAACCAGGGGAAGCCTGGGTGGCTCAGCTGGTTAAGCATCTGACTTTGGCTCAGGTCATGGTCTCACGGTCCATGAGTTTGAGCCCCACGTTGGGATCTGTGCTAACAGTTAGCTCAGAGCCTGGAGCCTCCTTCAGACTCTGTGTCTCCCTCTCTCTGCCCCTCTCTCGCTCTCAAAAATGTTAAATTTTTAGAAAGTCAAAAACAAAATGCAATCAGGAAGCCTACTGCTGCGGCCTAGAGCCAAAATGGTAGATTACAAAGACAACCCCCTCCGAAAGGGTCCTCAAGGCGGGCTCCCCGTGTCCTACCAGGGACCTAGAAGTAACCGAAAAGAAAAGCCTCTCCCCCAGGAGCCCCCAGGTGCCAGCTGCAGCCAGTAGTGACACCAGAAAGGGCTGAGGGTGAGCTGTCTTAAGGCAAACCGGGTGGTTTGGGGGTTCTCCACGGCTCTCACTTAAAAGCTATCAGACCTTCTACCCCCAGCCCCGCAGGGGATTTGAAAACGTGTGCAAGTGGTTTGGGAGCACCAACTGGCATTCAATAGGCAAGACCAGGTAATGTTAAATGTCCTGCAAAGTGAGGGAAAGTCCTGGGCAGGAAAAAAAAATCATCCCCTTCAAAATGCCACAAGCTCGCTTGCGCGCGCTCTCTCTCTCTCTCTCTCTCTCTCTCTCTGAAAAACACTGATAAGACCTCGTCTTTGTCGGAGCTCCACCAGGTCCTCAAATGTGAGGATTCCTGGAATCCTAGGCCCCCACAGAACCCCGTTAGGGAAACCCTACCCCCAAGGTTGAACGTTGTCAGTTCCAGAGATGGTTTGGTGAGGTCCTTGTAAATGCAAAGCAGGCCCTAACATCGCATGCTGTAGTTGGTTTTGAGAAGGTTGTCTGTGATCTAGAATAGGTGTTTGCTAATCTTGAGAATAAAATCACAGTGCTTGTGATGTTACAAAGAACACTTGACTGCCCAGGGGTGTGCCTGCGTACCTTCTCGGTGTAACCCAAGGATACAATTTGATCTCTGCTGATAAAGGCAACCTGGATTCCACCCCCCAGTACAGCTGCAGATCGGCAGCATAGGGGGACTCAAGGGCACCTTCCCGGAAAACCCCCAGGTGGGGCCAGCAAACTGAAAAGGTCCTTCAGGTGACTCTGATGTTCATTAGATGTGGGAACCACTAGGCTATAGAAGCATTCATTTGAAACTTAAGTGTCTTATTTCGGCAACAAATGTTCCCAATTGTGCCCCCACCCCCTCCACCTAGGTTGCAGGCAATGACCATGCAGAGAGGAGTAAGCTCTAAGGCAGAGAAGGTGGAAGAAACCAGACTCCTCCCTTCCCCGGATGCTCCCTCAGACCGCCTGGGCACGCATCCCAATCAGGAGAGCCTCAGGACCCCCGCAAGATCCCCCTAGTCTACCCTAGAGGGAAGGGCAACGCTCTCAGCTCCTGGCCAGACAGCAAAGCTCATACCAGGCTTCCAGTGATGCGGGTGATTTAGGAGCAAAGGGAGAGCAGTTGTTGGGGCAGAAGGAGAACACTGAGCACCTAGGCCAGCCGGTATCAGAAGGACCATCTCTATTAGGCTTCACAACTACCCCTTCAGGCAGGCGGTATTTTTTAAGTTTCTCTTTCTTTTATTTATTTTGAGAGAGCATGCAAGAGCAGGGGAGGGACAGAGAATTCCCAGCAGGCTCTGCACTGTCAGGGTGGAGCCCGACGTGGGGCTCCAACTCCTGAACCGTGAGATCATGACCTGAGCTGAAATCAAGAGCTGGACGCTTAGCCAACTGGGTCACCCGGGTGCCCCCGGCAAGTAGTATTAACAGATCTAGAAACAGCCCTTAGAGAAGTCGAATGACTTGCCCAAGGTCCTTCAGCTCCTTAAGAGAAACGAGCTTCAGAAGACACAGCCATGTTGTGAATTCTGGGCCATTGTCGGCATTGTCTAAAAGAACTTCCCCTGATGATGAAAATGTCCTTGATCAATAGCTACTAGCCTCTAGCCACTTGAAGCTATTGAGCACATGAAATGTGGATGGTACAATGAGGCAATCTCTTGTTTGACTGAAATTTAAGTGGCCAAACGTGGTTTGTGGCTAATCTATTGCCCAGTGGAGGATCGTACAGTCCTGTATAAAAACGCCATCAGAATGGAAGTATTCACCCAAGTAACCCAGAGGAAAAAACAAACACAGGAACATTGGTATAACTAGCAATTAATCCTATTGCTCCTTAATCTTAATGGAAATGGTGATTCTTTTTTTAAAAAACTTTTTTTAATGTTTATTTTTGAGAGAGCGTGAGTGGAGGAGGAGCAGAGGGAGAGGGAGACACGGAATCCAAAGCAGGCTCCAGGCTCCAAGCTATCAGCACAGAGCCTGATGTGGGGCTCGAACTCAGAAACTTGAGTTCATGAGCCGAGCCGAAATCAGACGCTCAACCGACTGACCCACCCAGGCGCCCCTGAAAATGGTGATTCTTAACAGCGAGTTCAGGAAATATTAATCCAAACTCAATTATTCATATGAAGGTCTGTCTTCTCCAAATGTTGGCAGTCAGCAGAAGTCCGGGATGGCAGCGGTGAGATGCCGTGCCGACTAAGGGCCTGAATGAGGACCGTAAAGGCCTATAGGGAACCCTTTCAACAGCTAATCTCTTCGCCACTTGACAGACTTTAGAGACCCCCCCCCCCCCCCCCGGCCTTGGCTTGTTTCTTAGAATCCTTCTTTTTCTAAATATTAAGAGGACATGGTCAAATGGTTACACTATGCAGGTTGACTCATAGCCACGAATGTAGAGATCATGGTGATCTAGCCATTATTTGGTGCTGGGCAAAGCAGTCTTTTAAGTTGGAAATCTAGAGAAGAAAGCCTCTGGCCAAGAAAAGATCATAGGGCATGTCACCTGGTTAACATAGTTAACACCTGTCCCTTGACCATTCATTGCCTGCTTCTATGAGAATCCCAGCCCAAGGAGGCTATTCGGTAGATTCCAGAAAAGGCGAAGGACTCCAAATTCAGGTGCCAATTGAACAAGATCTTCGCATACTCTTGTCAGTAAATAGGACCCACTATGCAAGTCGACTCCAAACCTCATTTGTCTTTTGAATTGCCTAAGATTGAGCCCTTTTGAATGTAATAAGCAAATCGACAACAGTGGAGGTGGAGAAAAGCCAAATCGCTGTAATCTGCAAAATCGGGGCCTCAGGCAAAACTGTGAGCCAGCGGGAAGGTGGGGAAGCAGGTAATGAAGCAACGAAGAGGGTTGAAAGAAACTCTGAAAGTTTTACTATTAGGACCCATACGGTGTAGAGCAATATAAATGGACCAAAGAATTAATAGCAGAGGGAGGAAGAAAAATAAAAAGCTGAACAAAAGAAGAATAAGGTCTTCTTTCCAGAACAACATGGGTCACAAAGCCAGTCTATGCTCTTCCTGGTGCCTTTGCACACACCGAGCTATCCTTAAAAGACCAAACCTGTCCTATACTTGATCGACATCTGTGCACCTTTCTGGGCACACAGTGGACCATTAAAACAACCAGTCTGAAGTTTCTTTGTGCTGTATGGTGACTTTTTTTCTAAGCTGGTGCATCCTCCTCTCCTGTGCATGTGAATCCTCTCTGTGATTTGTTATCCTGTTTAGTTTGAGTTGATATCTCAGTAGGTCTGCAATGAGGCCTGAGATCCACAGTTCTAAAAAGTTCCCAGAGAGGCCAATGTGCTGGTCCTTGGACTCCACTTTGAGTAACCAGCCTTTATTTTCTCTGTGGGTCACGAGCTAGCCAGCACAGTTGGTGGAAAATCCCACCAGGAAAGTCAAGGACATCCATTGGATCCCCATCGGTGGGGGTGCTCTATTCTGTGACTGCAAACTGAACCTACAGGTCCAGCTGGTCGTGTTGGGTCTGTGTTACACAGGACCAGAGGACATAGAACGGGAAGGGACCCAAATATCCCTCCCCCTGGAGGCCAGCGTTTTGTACCTGGGCTGCTCCAGGCAACCAGCCACATTCTTCCATAACCGTGACTCTGCTTTTTCCCTCCCCAGTGTCTTGTAAGCCCCACTCTCTGGGATGTCCATTTCAGAATTACTCTTAGAGTCACTCAGAAGCAGGATTGCAAACAGGTCTCCTCTCCCTGCCTGGCTGATCCGCAGGGTCTGCCTACAGAGCTAGCTTGAGAAGCATTCTGAAACCAGGCTTGGGCTCTGCTGGGAGAACGGCCCTGAGGGCTTTGTGACACCTACGGTGGGGGGGGGAAGGAAAAAAGTGGAAACATAGTCGGCACAGGGCACACTCGAAGCAGGTGCGAAGAATCTCGCAGGGAGGCCCGTCTTGCCTCCTTTCAGAACCCAGAATAGAGGGAGGCTGGCAGGCACAGCAGGGTAAGTGCACAGCACACCTCCACATGCCCAGCAAGAGCGTCCTCTGATGGAGGCACCAGTGCACTGTAGCCTGGCTCCGCCTAAGGAATCCGGCCAGGTCTCCTGACCCCAGAAAGGGGCCCTAAGATTGTGTTTGAGGGGGTCTTCCCCCCCCCCCCCGCCCCCACTAGGCTGGCTGCCTCATGAGCAAACAGGCACCCACAGAACTTAGTAGACTGAGCACTGCAGACTCGACATTTTGAGAACATTAACCATTTTTAAAGAATCGGATGGACCTGGGTTTTAGTTCCATCTCTTTCTACTTTAGAGACGTCCCTTTGCTTCAGTTTCTTTGTCCACAGAATGGAGTGTAACTAAGTGGCCTCAAATTCTCTCTGTACTCCTACATCTTAGAGATCTACAGTCCTAGAGGACCTTCCAACCAAAGCACTGTGCCCGTCCACAAAGGACAGCTGCAGTCGCTCCCCTTTGTGACAAACTGCATTTTTTGAAAGGCATTTTGGTCCTCGGTTAGTGAGTTACTGCCGTTCTAGATCTCCGGTTCTCCGAAAGTTTAGCCTATGAGAAAATTAGGTTTGTAAAGGGTTTGATCCTTTCTGCCTGATAAGGAGAGAAAGTTTGACAGTCCTAATTCATTTCTAAAAGCTTCGTTTCTGGAACTAAAACCTGTCTAAGGTCAAGCCAGTGAGCTTCAAAGGGTGATCCTTAACCACCTGTGTGAAAGCTACCTGCAAGAATTAGCAAGGTGGAGGGTAGAGTATTAAGAATCATCCCCCACCCTTCCGGGTGACTCTCAAGCACCCAGAAGTTTGAGGACCACTCCCCTAAGGTTTTCTCCCCCCTTGATGAGGGCTGGGGAGACACGCATCACACAAGGAGCTTTTGCAACGGATTTAATGAGTCGCATCTGGTGTTGGCCCCACCCACGCCTACTTTCACAGGTGTTGGTTTTCTGCAGTCAAAAAGAAGCCCCTAGTTAAATCTTCTTTTATGGCCACGGCTCTGGCTGTGGCTTATTTTCATTGGTTTCACATCATTCGTTTTAACAATGATTTTCTGTGTCCAGTTGAAGAAATGTACACACGTATACTGACCTACAGTGTGGTTCCATAAAACCTAGGCACAACTTGAATGTTCGTTACATGATAACTTCTCTCCCTTTAAAATGTATTGCCAACTGTGCCACGTGACCAACAGCTTGATGGCTGATATTTATGCATTACTTCAACTTCCTCATAGATTAAAAAAGTAGAAATGTACAGTATTAGCATTGCCCCAGACACTTCTTACAGTGTTTTAACTGGAGTCCCCAGATTTCTGTGCTATGAAATGTAAAAATGTTAGAGACAGACCGAGATGTCAAAGGAGGGTGGGGGGCAGAGGGCTTTTAAATAGCACGTGTTACAGTATTCCCTCTCTGACCAGACTAAAGGGCAATGAGCTAGACCATTTGCAAAAACTAGCCACCACTATTCCCCTGCTTGTATCCAAATCCCTTACCAATGACCATCAGGAGGCATTCGCCCCACTCTGGACTCTGACCTGGCATTGTGCCCTGATTTAACCAACAGAATGGCTAAAGGGGCATTAAATCAGTTCAGAACCTAATCCTCAAGAGGCCTGGCAAGACTCTGTTCATGGTCTTAGAATCCGCCTGGCCACTGTGTAAGTCCAGGCTAGAGGCATGCCAGCAGAGAACCACTGAGATCAGCCCCCTAGCTGGCCACAGGCGCTGATCAGCCCTTAAGTTCTTCACTGTTCAGTGCACCGTGGAGTAAAGCAGTATTCTTCTCGAGCTATAAAAATAGGAACCTTTCAGAATTCTGCATTTTGACAGCGGCAACGTCTCTCATTAAGTAACAGATGGGAGATTCGTACCTCCTGCTCCGAAGTCTGATGCACATTGCCTATAATTCTCTAAAGAACCCAAACCATTAAGTAATTACTTCCTGAAACTGTATTCACTGGAAGTCCATTTCTTTAACCTACTTGCAGAACAGCCCTGAAAGGCAGACTCCCCACATCACAGAAATGAGTCCCCTGTTGTTTATTCCCTTCTGCAGAGTTCTTGGCTACATCTACTCGGGGACCTAATCAGGGGCTGTGAGAAACAGTGAGGTATCCGAGTATGTTTGCATGCCACCTCCGGATTCTGACGGTCACCAACCTGCTACTCCTAATAAGTAAGCCCATATATACTTGGTGAAAATTCAAGGCTCCAGCTAGCAAGCAGACAGGTGACATGTGGGCCTCAAGATACAATGGGATATTATTCAGCCATAAAGAAACCGAGGAAATCCTACCATTCACAACAACATGCATGGATCTTGACGGCATTTTGTTAAATAAGTCAAATACTGTGTGATCTCTTACATGTGGAATCATAAAAACGTCCTGGAAAAAGACACCGGAATTGTGGCTGTGAGAGGTGGAGCATGGGGAGGGGGACTTGGAGGAATGTGGTCAAAAGGCCCAAACTTAGAAGTACTAGGGATATAACGTACTACATGACTATAGCTAACACTGCTGTATAATCTATGGGAAAGTTAGAGTAAATCCTAAGAGTTCTCATCACAAGGAAAATTTCCTTCCATATTTTCTATTGTATCTATAAAATATTAGCTGAATCTACTATGGTGATTTCGCAATATATGTAAGTCAAGCCATCATGGTGTATGCCTTAAACTTATGCCTGATGTCAATTCTCAAAACGGGAGGAAATTCTATGAAGAAACCCAACACAATATTGAAGAATGGAAAAAAATCTTCATGGCATATTTACTAATATGTTCATGAACTGTTCATGTAATACAACATTTAATGTAACATAGTTATGTCATAGAATTGTTCAATGTGACAAGTGTATAGTTTGTGATGATTCAGCTGAGTCACTTGACCACGTGTCTGTACGTGTACTGATTGTGAAATCTTCATTTATACATTAGGTCTTCACTTGGCTGGAACCCACCATTAGTATTTTCACATTTGATACTAGGGTTATTGTATCATTGACCTATAACAAAGTAATACATGTCTTTTCTGTTTTCCTCCATGATTTTCTTTTTTTGAGACCACTTATCTGGATGATTTTGGAAGAGCTTAACACATAGCTCAGGACTTCTTGAGGCTTTCCAGGAAGGAAAGGGTATGAAGAGGTCACAAATGTGTGTCGCATATGTGCCTATGTCCCCGGGGTCCATGGTTCTTAAGCTTCTAGTCCTAGAAAAGACTGGAAGAACACTTGGTAGCCAGAGACCCATCTTGGAAATATCTGTGCTCTGGGAGCAAATCAAGGCTCAAACCAGACACTGAACCTAGTAATTCCACTTCTACGAATCTGGTCTACATGTATACAAAGGATAGTCAAGGATGTTCACTGCCGCATTTATAACAAAAACTGGAATCAACCTAAGTACCCACCAGTAGGTTATATGGTTGAATAAAATGCAGTACTTTATTTGGTTCACTGCTATGTAGACATTAAAAGAAATGGCCCCTCTCTGGTTGTGCTGCTATGGAAGAAGCTCTTAGCGCTGCATTATTAGGTGAAAATTGCAGGAAAATGTGTATATTGGATTCCCATCTGCGTATATGCAGGAAAAAAATTGTATCAAGGTGAGCAAACTCCTAATGCTGTTTACATGTGGAGGTGGGAGTAGATTAGAATGTGTTCCTATCCCAGCAATAAGAGACTCTTGCTCATTTTGATTTTTCTCCTGTGCATATGCTATTTTCATAATTAAAAATAAAATCCTAACCCTGACCTCAAATAACTGCAATAGATTGCAAAAGGGAACACAATTCTCAACCCTTCCCCTTATGCACGTCCCTTTGTGATAGGACCTTGCACCTCCTTCCATTAAAAACTGGGGTCCATCTTCCTATTCCTGGACTCTGGACAGAACTCATGACCCGCTTTCACTGATAGACCACAGCAGAAGCAAAGCAGTACCAGTTCTGAGAGGCCTGGCATCCATTCACCCTTCCTCTTGGAATTCTGCCAAGCCGCCATGTGAATGAACCCCAACTAGCCTCCAAAGGCTGAGTGAGGTCATGTGACTGGTTTGCCTCCTCCCAACACCAGCCAACAGCCAGGCAATCCCTAGAATGGTGAGCCGAATACAGGTAGTGGTTTGAGGCCTCTAAAATCTTGTAACAGCAAAAGCTAACTGGAATTCCAACCATGTGACCTTGGGAAGAATGTTTTCTCTTTTTTGAATGATGGGAATAATCACACCAACTGAAGATTTTTATGAAAGTTTAAATGACAGAACATGTATAAAATACACTGGAATATTAGTTCCTTTTCCCTTCCCCATGCCCAGTAATGGAATGAATCTTGAAATATGGAACAGAAGGGAGGTGTCCCCCTGTGCCTGGCTGGAAAGTTTAACTTCCAGTGACACAGGCCTGGAACTGAAAGAACCAGAATTGAGGGAGCGTGCGCGTGCGTGTGTGTGTGTGTGTGTGTGTGTGTGTGTGTGTGTGTACCTACATACCTGAAGGTCTTCCTGAAGGTAATCCCCTATAGAAAGAACTCTGTGGGCCCAGGAACATGCATATCTATACCCTAAGGATCACCACCTGAAAGCCCCAGAAATGCAAAGACAGTACTAAGACCTATCCGAGCAGCCAGTCTGGAGGTCTGCTCACACAAAGGAAGGACTGGAAGATTCCTAACAGGAGTCCTTGCTTCAGTGGAATTAGCCACTGCTATGGCAGCCACGGCAGCGTGCAGCATGCAGCCCCTCACCCGTTATGTCTGATACCTGTAGAACAAGGGCACCAGAGGATCTCCCTCCTTTTGGGGGTAACAGAACGGTCCTCTGGGATTTGGAGGTAGCAGAACGGTCCTCTAGGGTTATCTATGTTCATGAAGTACTAGGCCTTCTTCAAGCCTGCTAAGCTCATGGGGTTTCCTGCACTGGCCCCAGATGATACAGCCTCCAGGCCTGGGACCGTTCTGAGTTGTGGGCTCTGAGCTGCCCTGGTCCCTTCGGTGATTCAGGAGGAAGAGCTCTCTGCCCAAGAGGGGCCCTGGAGAGCAGATCCGTGGGGTCTTGAACAACAGTTAAGATCGAGGAAAGGACGTCTGCCTGGCCAGCTCAGTGTTCTGCCAGAGCGAGGCCTGAGGGAGATTAGAGAGAGTTGTCCAGCTCCTCTGCAGAGAGCAGACCTTGAGAACAAATCACTCGCCCCCTGCGGGGCACTCGAGGAATCCCAAAACTGGCAGGACTCTGGCCAGCAGCGGGGATGGTCAGGACTGCCAAGAAGTGCTGGGTACCCAACTGTTCTCTGGGCTCTGTACCAGGATTTCCATCCTATAAGGTGAGCCAGGTGGAAAAGCAGAGGGAAGATGTGGGAAGGGCATTCTAAGCAAAGGGGAGAGTGTGGAGAAGGGCACAGAGACCCAGGAGGCCCTGGAAGTATTACAAAGAGTTTGGAGTGGCTGGAGCTTCCCAGCATGTGGGTGATGGAGCCGCCAGCTAATAGGACATGATGAGGATAGGGTGGGGGTGGGGGACTGGACTGTCCTTAAAGAACTCGAGTTTCATCTTATAGGCCATACATCTTCTTACTTTCGAATGGGGTGGGGAGGAACTTGCACAGAGCCTGGCACATGGTAAATGCTCAGTCATTGTTGGGTGAGTTAAAGAAGAGAAGAATCTGGGTCCCACTAAACCTTCAATTTTAGCAGTCTACTGAGTTTGGGGAATTCTCCTTTAATGTTTAGCTATAATAAAAGCAGCTACCATTCATGGAGTACTTATAACCAGTAACTACCTCACCGGCTCTCGAATTTTGGCTGTATGCGGAGATACCTAGGGAGAATTTTTGAAATCTTGATGCATGGCTCCCACAAGCAGAAATTCTGACATCGTATCTGGGTGCTGCCTGGCGCTGGGATTTTTGGAACTCGTCCAGCAATTCGAATGTTCAGCCAAGTTGGAGACCCCATTTCCGTATCTCAATCATTGCAACCCCTCCAGGAGTAGACGGTCATCATCGCTGTGGTTCAAATAGCCCTATTGGAACACAGGTGATCTGTGTGTTGGTGAAAGAGCTTGAAAAGAGCTGTTTGTGAGTCAAGGTGGCGTTTATTGACCGACTTGCTTAAAGTCTTAGAATTGGGGTTTATGCAGTTTTAACAGAGGAAGAACTAGGCTGTTCTGTCTCCCCAGAGTTAGAGGCACAAGAGTAGGGTGCCAGCCCTACATCCCCAGACCAGAAAGTGAGACCAGAAGAGGGATAGAAGGGAAGATAGTGACGCTCAGCTGAGGAAGGGTAGGAGCGTGAATGCTGACAAGCTCTTCTCATTCTCCCGCCAGCAAGAGCAGCTGGCTGCCCTTTTAATAATTCTTTGTCTTCTCCAGAAGGACAAAACACAGTCTACGTGGAGAAGCTTCTGTTAGCAGCTGCAGTGGCTGGCTTCAAAGGCGGTGAGGGGGAAGGGAAAGTAGAAAAACAAAATTTTCACGATTTCTTTTCCCTCAAATTTGTGATAAGGAGAGCATGTATATTACGAAATCGGGTAGCTGGGTCTCTCTACAGATGGGGACAGCATTAAACAGTGCTCCCGCTATGGCGACTTGTAACAGGACAATGGGGTGAGGGTGGGGAAGCTCCTTCAGTTCCAGTGTTACCTAAGGTCTAACTTGATCCAATAATTTTTCTTACAAATTACACCTGCATTCATTAGGCCTCTTCTGGTTTTAAGAAACAGAATCCAGTATGGGGTGCCTGGGTGGCTCAGTCATTTAAGCGTCCGACTTTGGCTCGGGTCATGATCTCCTCGTTTGTGAGTTCGAGCCCTGTGTCTGGGCTCTGTGTGGACGGCTCAGAGCCTGGAGCCTTCTTCGGATTCTGTGTCTCCTCCTCTCTGCTACCTGCCCCCCCCCCCCACCAAGTTGTGCTCTGTCTCTCAAAAATAAATAAATAAATGTCAAAAACTAATCCAGTTTGTAGCACCAGTAAAAATGTATTAAAATGGCACAGGAGTAGCTCACCTCTGAGGACCAACAAGTAACAATGGAGATGACAGTTTGTCAGTGTAGTTTGCCAACCTTTGCTCCAGAATCACCTCAAGAACTTGAAATATTCCAGTTGCCCTGACCAATTAAGTCAGAACCTCCAAGGCTTCAAAGCATCCTTCCTTTCCTCTAAAAGCCTTCTCAGATGTTTTGTAACCTGCAGTGGGAGAGAGACTTCTCTGGCTAGAATTGGCATAGAAACTCAAACTTGTTGAAGACGTGCTGTGCTAAGCCTTCTTCCAGCTGGTAACTCAGCTAAATTTCACAACCTGATGAGGTGGGTACAATCCTCTGCATTTTGAAGGTTTGAAAGCTGAGGTATGTGAAGGATTAAGTACCCCAGGAAGGCTCCCGGAGACCTGCTGTGTGGCAATGGACCAGCATTGGGGAAGGCACTGTAGGAAGACCATGGCAGGAAAGAACGAACTGGGTACAGGGGGCCAGTGGGAGGTCATGCTTGGTGTAGCCTAGGATCAGGTGCTAAAGAGACTCTGGAGATGCTCAAGCTATCTCTAAAGGGATGACCTCCCTTCTGGGGAGGGAACACAGCCTCCACATGTGCCCCTGTTGTGGCAACCATGTGGCAGCTGAAAATGGAGTGAGGTAGTGCTATTTTCTTATTAAAAACTTTTAATGCTTATTTTTGAAAGGGAGCAAGCACAAGCGGGGAAGGGGCAGAGAGAAAGGGAGGGACAGAATCCAAGGCAGGCTCCAGGCTCCGAGCTGTCAGCACAGAGCCTGACGCAGGGCTCGAACTCACAAACTGTAAGACCATGACCTGAGCTGAAGCCGGATGCTTAACCTACCGAGCCACCCAGGGTCCCCAAAGTAGTGCTATTTTTAACTAAAGCTACAATGGAAGAATTTAGGTCAGTGGAACGCCGTCACTAAGACCAGAGTCTGGCTCAGATGGCAAAGCTGACCCCTTTCCTGTAGAGATCAGTGCTGGGAAACTTTTAAAGTCCTCAAGGGCTAAAGGACTTTGGGTATTCTGGACCAGTTATAAAGAGTAATTCTTAACCTCTCTCACGACTTTCAAATCCATCTGCTAGCTCTGTCCACTGAAAAGCGTTAGAAACCGTGATCAGGACATTAACTGTGGTTGTCCCTAGAACCTAGATTAGGTCTGGAAGTAGTGTCTCACTAAAATAGCCATTACTCAAAGCTCTGTGTGTTGAGTCCAGGAAATGTACACGATGACCCTGGAATGCCCTGTCTTACTGATCAGTAAGGAAACTACCAATTACTAGGGTCATGTCAGAAAAATTCAAGAACCAACTGAGAGAGCCTCACTGGCTACATATGGAAGAATTTGGGTATAAATAATTGCAATGGCTTGAAATCCATCAGATACATTTAAGTCCATGAGTTCATAATTAGATATGCTTGGTCATTTTTGGAGGATGATAGGGAAACAATATTTTTAATCTTGAAAATCAGTATATAATCAAAGAGATGTCCCATGTTTTCTATATAATTTTTGTCACTGGGTAACCAAATAGTGGATGAGAATGTTCTGCTTCATAAAAGTACTCCAACTACTCAATGAAAAAGAAACAATAGAATATCACCATTTGGTAAACCCCAGTAAATTACTAGGAATAGGCATTAAACATCAATGGCTGCTTATATCACTTCAATAAAAAAAAAAAAAAAAAGACAACCAGACGTTGTGTGCTTCCTGGAGTTTTGACAAAGGAACTGAACCTGAGTCCTAGCCAGTCTCAAGATCCAGTTACCAATTCACAGGAACTTCATAAACGACTCATGAATACGTAGTCAGCAAAATCCAGACTGAGGGAACCACAGGTCAAATAGACCAGGTTCTTCTCCAGAGACTTTAAAAGGAACATAAAGAGATGGCAGGGAGGCCTCTAGGTTACAAACGATTTGAAAGAGATTTAAGAGACCTATCAAAGGTTTTTTTTTTTTTAATATCCAAAACTAAACTGTAGTGTCTGTGGATGCACATTTGGATTAAAAATATATATACAGAAAACTGGGATAGTGATTACTTAACAGGAGAGAAAGGACAGCAATGGTGGTTGAAAGGGGGACTTAGGCTTCTAGGACGGAGGTGAAGTTCTGTTTCTTAGTGGTGGCTACACAGGTGTTTTCCGTGGAATAATCCAGTCTCACACATGTATGGCTTCCATAAAAAGGCAACTGCAAGGTGTTTTTAAAGAATTTCTAAAGTGTTCTTAAAGTAACTTTTCTTAAATACAGTATCTCCATTTCAGCAACTTGCCAATGCTTCTGGCCTCCGGGATGCTTCCCCACCACCACTGCCAACTCTGCCTCCCATTCATTAATTATTCCTATAAATATTTATTGCAAACTTCCTATGTGAAAGGCACTATGCCCGACACAGAAGATTAATTGCAGAAGGCAGCCCTATTCCCTTCCCCATTGAAGCCTCTATCCTAGTTGAAAGAGATAAAAAGTAGACTGACAAAAGAATCACAAATGTTGATGGGCTCCAACAAGGAAATTAGCAGCATGTGAAAGTGGAGCTGAATGGTGAAAGTGAAGTCTCCATAGCTGGGTTGGTGAGGGAAGACCATAAAAGAAACCAAGTGTAATCTGGGACCTAAAATAATTAGTGGGAGTCATTACTGTTAGAGCAGGTGGAAGAACATTCCAGAAGGTGGAGGTAAAAAGCCCCTGGAGAAGGAGTTGGCAGATTTGAGGAGGTGACAGAAAACCATTGTGGCCAGTGAGAGGCAAGTGGCACTCGATGAGAATGAAGAAGTAAGCAGGGACCAGATTCTATAGGATCCCCAAGGCTACAGCACACGAGTTTGGTTTTTTTCCCTAAAAGCAATAAGCAGCTACATCAGGTTTAAAGCCGAGGAATGGCATGACATGAACTAAGTTTTAAGACCACACTTTCGCTGCTAGGTAGGGAACAGGTTGGACAAGGGGGAAAGCCAAGAGACAAGAGGGTGTGGTGGTGGTCCAGGGAAGAAGGGGATGACAGCTTATTGACGGTGGTGGCAATGCAGATGGAGAGCAAGACGTAGTTTGAGCTATTATGGCAGTAGAACCAACGAGGCCTGCTGATGGGTTAGTGGGTAGTAAGGGGTGCAAAGCAGGGAAAGGATTACCCAAGAAGAGAAGGACTTGGACATAGGAGTCTGTAGCTCAGTAGAGTCCTCAACAGATGAACATTAAGTCCTAGGACCAAATGGGATCACTGAGAACAAGTGTGCAGACAAAAAATTTAAATGAGGGTCCAGAGACATGCCTTAACAAACTACCATTTAGAACAGCGTTGGCAAACTTTTCCTAATGCATGGCCACGCAGTAAAATTCTAGGCTTTGTGTACCTAAGCACTGTGACATGAATGCCAGCATATACTGGGTGTAAACAAATGAGAGTAGCTGTATTCCAATAACTATTTACGGGAAGCGAAACGTGAATGTTGTATAACTTTCAGGTGTGATGAAACACCCTGCTTGTTTTTTGTAACTCCCTTAAAAATGTAAAAATCCATTCTTTGTTCCTGGGCACTACAACAATGGGCAGAGGGCCAATTTGGACCTCAGGCCCTAGTTTGCCAACCCCTGATTTACATTTCAGGGAGAAAAGGAAGTGTAAGCAAGCAAGGCGAGAGGAAGGGCCTGTGTGGGACCATGAGAAGACCTATCCCAACCCTCTCTGAAAGGGGAACCCTATCAGGGATTAAGGTCACCAAGTAGAACATAAAGCACCAAAAGCACCTGCAGGAAAACCAGTGGTGGCCTGAGAAAGGTTAGTCCCACTGGATCCTTCCAGGGCTAAGGTGGATTGAAGGTAGACCTCAAGCCCCTTGTTCTGATTCTGCTGGTTGAGAATTAGGGGCTCAAAACAACTTTTGCAACCAGGGCAATCAGCCCTGCACCCTTCATCCTTTCCCCAGCTGGTGGGAAAAGGACAAAGGAAATGCAATGTATGAAATATTATAAATCTAGAGTATTACTACGGAGACAAGAGACCACTGAGCACTGATGCTAATGATGATGTTTTGCTGGCTTTGGTAGGCAGAATCCTACCAGAATCTTAACAGATGGGACCTGTTAATGACTTGAATTGTATTCCCTTAAATTCATAGCTTGACATGCTAAAACCCAGTACTTTACAATTCAGTGAGGCCATTCTGGACTAGGGTGGGCCCCTAATCCAATACAACTGGAGTCCCTAAAAATGGGGGAAATTTAGAGGCACCTGTGTGGCTTAGTTGGTTCAATGTCCAACTCTTAGTTTCCGCTCAGGTCACGATCTCACGAACAGTGAGATTGAGCCCCATGTTAGGCTCTGTGCTGACGGCGAGACACCTGCTTGAGATTCTCTTTCTCTCTCTCTCTCTCTCTCTCTCTCTCTCTCTCTCTGCCTCTGCCCTGTTCATTCCCTTTCTTTCTCTTTCTCAAAATAAATAAACTTAAAAAGGGGGGGAGTGGGAGGAATTTGGACATAGGCACAGGGAGAACCACATGTAAAGAGGAAGGCAGAGATTGAAATGACACTTCCACTTGCTGACAAATGCTAAAGATTTCCAGCAAACCACCAGAAACTAAGGGAGAGGCACTTCTTCCTCACTGCCCTCCGAAGTAACCAACCCTACTGACCCCTTGATCTCAAGCATCTACCCTTCAGAATTGAGTTCATAAATTCCATTAAGCCACCCAGTTTGTGGTACTTGTTAGAACAACCCTGGGAAATGAACATAGCACCTAAGATCCCTGCCCCTGAGGATCCAGACTGGTATAATCCACCCCCCCCCCATCCATGAGGGGGACTTGTGAGCATGAACAATGTCCCTCCTGTCACTATGTTGTATGGCAGGAGGGATTTTTACAAATGTGATTAAGGTCCCTAATCAGTTGGCCTTGAGTTAGTCAAAAGGGAAATTATCCTGGGTGGGCCTGACCTAATCAAGTGATCCCTCAAATGGCAGTGGTTCCAAGTGCTTCCAAGTGTGAGAATGTGAGGGCCTGCAGAGAGGCCTGGCTGGTGGCAAGAATCTGAGGGTGGCCTCTAGGAACCAGGAGTGCCAACAGCCAGAAAGAAAACCAGGTCCTCAGTCCTTAACCACAAGAAATTGAATTCTACCAACAACCCGAGTAAACCTGGTAGAGCTCTAGGTGAGAAAACTGCTTGGCTTGACCCCTCGATTTCAGTCCTATGAGACCCTGAACAGAGAAGCCAGCTGCGTGATGCCTGGACTTCCGACCTGCAGAACTAGAAGATAAGAAATAAGTGGTGTTCTAAACTATGAAGCTTCTGGTACTTTAAGCTGCAATAAACTAATACATAGGCCAAGCTCTAAGCAGTGAGAAGTATTTTTAAAATGACCTACGTGCAATAGGGTAAGTGGGGTTTTCTTTCTTATTATAATGTTAGTTGTAAATAGGGGGGTGGGGGGGGTTCACAGTAGCAAAGCACTTTAGATTTCCAAAGTGTGATAGGGAAAAAGTTTTCAAATAGGCTAAAAATAATTGTAATTGGTAAGAAGCACTCAGTTGGGAAAGAGGTCTTCTGTATGTGAAGAAGCATAATGAACCCACCCCCTCACCCTTCAGGTTCCAACTACACGTGTGGCTTAATAGAGACTATTGAGGAGGAGGAGAAAGGAATTATCTTCTTCCTCCCACTCTTACCCACCCAGAAGCAATTAGTGACAGGGAACAAAGAAAGCTGCCTGCTTTCTTGGTCTAAGACTTGGGAGATTAGAGCTGGGTAGAGAAGGGAGGTGCCTGAATCACAGGAATAATCTGACAGAAGCGGGTGGCCCACTGCCAATGGGCCACATTAACAACTGACCAGTGGATTTCCAGGCCCAGATTTTAAATATTTTTCCTCTTTGTCCATTTGATGCTTGATCCAGAAAATTAGGCTAGCTAACAAAACAGCATTGATTGAGCACCTCAATGCGTTGGGTACTATACTACATACTGCTACACTGTAAGTTCCGTTAATGCTCATGGCCATCCATATTAGGGTTCTCCCTAATATGGTTCAGAGAAACAGAACCAATCCTCTGTGGGGAGGGATGGAGATTTATTGTAAGGAATTGACTCACCCAATTATGGAGGCTGGCAAGTCAAAATCTACAGGTGCCTGGCAGCCTAAAGACCCAGGAGAGCCAGTATTCCAGTTCAACTCCAAAAGCCGTCTGTCCGAGAACCTGAAAGAGCCAATGCTGTAGATGAAGTTCAAAGAATGCTCCTGGAGAATTCTTGCTCTGGGGAGACTGATCTCTTTGTTCTATTTGAGTTTCCAGCTGATTGCCCTCCATAAGGAGTCTGGGCTTCATCCAATCTACTTAGTCTATTGATGTAAGTGTTAATCTTCTCCAAGGACCCTCACAGAAATGCCCAGAATGATGTTTGACCAAACATCTGGTCCTACTACAGCCCAGCCAAATTGACATGTAAAATGAACCTTCACACCATCTGAAAGGTAAACATTGCCCTCGTTTTTCATGAGAAAACTGTGGCTCAGAAGGATTAAGTGTTATTAAGGATTAAGGATATTACGGGTATTAAGGATTATTCATTCAAGAAGCTGGTTGGAGGTAGGAAACTAAAAATCTAATCTTGGAGACAAAATCAAAAAGCTGTAAAAATATGTGGCCAGTCTTATTTTCTCTCTGGTCGAGGGTTGGGGGAGGTTGAGCTGCTCCCCTGAGACCCACCAGAAGTGAGTGGTGATGCTAGAACCACGACCCAGGTCTGTCTGTCCACCTCTCCCTTCTCTGGTAACCACGGAGAAGACTGAACCCTTTGACAGCAAGATGAGCACATAAAATGATTTTCTTTTATGAGGGGGATTGCCTGCTGGAGTCCACTGAGGAGGGAGAATGGGTATTCCAATGACCTCTTCTTCCAGCAGGATGTAGGCATTAAGTATTCCCTTAGGGCAACCAGACCAGGAATGTAAGAAAGTCAGGTGGCTGACCTCTCCCAGCCACATCCTGCTTCCTGCACACATTCCCTGTACATCAATACATGGTCTGGTGCCTCTGGTATCATTGTGTTCCACCATTCAGGAAGCTGACTTCCTGCACCTCCAGCCCCCACATTCGTCCCCAGACCTCCTCTCTGGAGGCCCACTGAGCGACCGCTGGTGACATCTAGTGGCCAAGGAGGAGGCAGCAGCAGAAGAGCCCGCAGTCCTGGTTTTCCCTCCTGGAGATGAGCATCATCCCTATTGACCCTTGGACAGAGGAGGCCCCGAAGTAGTCTAAGATTTCCCAGTGGGGAGAACCCCTGCAGGAAAGAAAAGAGGTGGGGTAAGGGCTCAGAGTCCTGTGGTTTGAATATTAAAAGAAACATGACTTCATTTGTTAATCTAAGCTGGCCAAAGGGGCACCTGTGTTAAAAAGCACAAAAAAAGCTGTTGGGCTTTTCTTGATTCTGGTCCCTGGAAAAGGGCGAAATGAAGACTTGGGGAGTCTGACCCCTTCTCATCCTTCCTTTATTGACCTGCATTGTTGACAGTCCACTGTGCTTCATAGTCACTAATGATATGTGGCTAAATTGAGTTAATTAGAACTAAACTCAGTCTTCAGTTGCGCTGGCCACATTTCACATGCCCAATAGCCACATGTGGTTGGTGCTAACATACCAAACAGTGCAGATCATAGAACATTTCCATCTCTGGAAGTTATAATGGATAAATGTCAGTCTATGGGCTAGGAACTTGTTTCCATTGTGGCTTCTAAAATTGTTTTCTCATCAGTTTCCTTTGGAAAGAAGGAAGGGTTGCAAGTTGGGTAGAACTGTCCTCTTGTTACACTTCAGGGAAGCACAGGCTGACAGAAGCAAGTGACAGAAATGTGGCTTCAACTGGTTGCACAGTACTGTGTCTTTCTCTCAAGAACAGGAACCATGTAGGCGTGTGTGTTTCAGGCTCCATTCGTCACTGGAGGTTCAGATCTCGCATTCTCCCCTTTCTTTCTCTTCAAGAAAAAGAACTTTCCTCAAATGCGTGACAAAGAAAGGATACTTGGTGAAAATGTTTGGGGTCTTCTGGTTTGGGATGAGGGAAGGTTCTTTTGAGACACGAGCTAGCCAGGTTCCAAGGCAAAAAAATCCTGAACCAGGGACCACTGGACTGGCCATGGGTATCTAACCATCCCATGGAGTCCCTCGGGACTTCCTTCATTTGCTCATTCCACCCACATTTACTAACCACCTACTAGGTGCCAGACTAAGCTATCTCAGCCATGAGTTTGAACATACACCCTCCTTGATGGGGCTTAGATGGAGGGAAGTGACCCATAATATAAATAATGGCGCCACATCAGTATAATGGACCCAGCTCAGCCATGTAAGCTAATAGCAACAGCTGCCTCATTTTAAATTCATAACCCCACCCCTATTCCTTACCAAGCACTGAGGTCTCTGCTCACTGTAGATTAATTAATCCTCACAACAGCTATGTCTTTAGTATCCTTATTCTCGCCTTCCATATGTGCCAACACTCAGAAGTAAAGCTGGTTGCCGAAAGCCACACCGCTGGTACAGGGAAACACGGGCATCCAACTGCTGGTCTCACTAAATCCATATGGAGGGGAAAGAAGGATCTGTTGTCGGAAGACCTGATCTGGGTTACCATTTCTGTTCCCAACTAGCTGTAGGCTTTGGACTAATCATAAAATCTTTCCCCACCCCATTATTCCTCGGTAAAATGAAGATCTGATACTAAGGAACATTTAGGGTCCTTTCCAGTTCGAACATGCAGTGTTTCTAGAATGCTGAGAAACACCTGTAGTGCTGCCAGATAGTCTGTCTTGTTCATTTCTTCTCAGTGGTAAAGACTCTTCGATACGGTGTGCTGTGCCCCATGGTGGGAAACCAGGTTGCTGTGGAAACATGGGAAGAGCACATAAGTCAACCTTGGGAGGATGTGTCAGGGGATTTAGCAGAGAAAGCTTCCTGGAGATGTTAGGTAAACAGAATCCTTGAAGGATAAGTACAAGTAGGGGTGTTGAAAATGTGGAAAGGGGAGAAAGCTATACTGGGCAAAGGGAGTAGAAATGCCAGAGCCTACAGGTGCCTGGGTGGCTCAGTCAGTTGAGCTTCCGACTCTTGATTTTTGGCTCAGTCATGATCCCAGGGTCATGGGATTGAGCCCTGGGTCAGGCTTCATGCTAAGTGTGGAGCCTGCTTACAATTCTGTCTCTCTTCCTCTGCCCCTCTCCCTCACTCGCTCTCTAAAAGCAAAAAAAAGAAAAAAAAAAGGCAGAGCCTAGAGGGAGGGTACTCAGCGTGGGTGGTGTGCAATTTGGAAGAGCAATGATGAAGTTCATAGACCTGCTCAGAAGTGCTCACTTCGTATTAGGCAATCACTAAACTGTGTTACAGATGGGAAGATAGCCAAAAACACTTCTCAGCATCCACATTAGCAAGGTCACTTGTCACCAGCTTGCAATGTCACTCAATAAAGAGTGCCCTGAGCATTCACCCTGTGCTTTTGTACACAGACCTCTATAGTTTACAAAGCAATTCCACCTGCCCAAACTCCCAAGGCTGTTAAGTAGCTGGACCAGGACTGCCCCCTCCCACGCCCCCGCCACACACACAGACACACACACACACACACACACACCACCACCACCACCACCACCACCACCACCAAGTTCAGGTCAAACCTCCAGCCTCTATTCCATAGGCAACCTGCCAAATCCAGCGGTTGGCTGGTTGATAATCCTGGGGGAAAACTAAAAGCAAGTGAGTTTCTACTGGGCCTGGCTTTAAAATGAACTAGAGGGAGTGGAAGTCTGCAATCAAAAACTTCTCTGGTGAACATTTCTCCTCCGTGGTTCTTCCAGATTATTAGCTAGGTTTCAGAACCTACCTGTGGTTCTCAGGATGGCACATCCGGCTGGGCCTACCAGAATTGCCTGCAAGGCTTTTTCATACTTGGCGATCACTCAACTTTTGTGCCCCCCCCCCCATCTTGCCCAAAGGCCTCTCCTCCCACCTTAAAGGAAATGAGCCTCTGTGGCCAGTGGGCACAGGGCATCCCCCGGGTGTGCCAGGTGGGGTGTGCACAGAACCACTGGCTTAATCATCAAATGGACACAACGTAGTACCTCAGGTTGTGATGAGAACTCCATAAACTGGCCAGAAGAGTCCTTAAGAAGGCAGCCATGCCTGGTGCATGCCCATGGATATTTGCTATGTTTAAGGAAGAGATCCGATTTGACCACCTAAAACTTTCAAACAGGGTGTTAAGAAATAGTGGTTAACTACTATATTCAAAGGGCTCCCTTCCTTGCCCAAAGCTTCCTCCATAAGGAAAACACGGAAGCCCCACATTGACCATTGAAGAAATGGTCGCTGACCTCTATTCATTGAATGTTTGTGGAACAGCCCCTCCCATCTTCACAGAACCCAAGTGTATGACGATTCGCTCCAGTGGTGACCAGTGACCACAGCAACGGGCTGTAGAGGTTTGTGTTAAACAGCAACACTGTTACTTGAAAGCACAGTCTGAAGGCACAGTTTTCAAATGCAGGATTTACGGCGTGGCTCCCTCACCTGTGGATTTAGGTGTAGCTCCTTCACCTGTGGCTTAGGTGGGTGGAAAGGGCTGCCCTTCCCTATCCTGCAGCCCCAGCAAGATGAGATTTCACATGTTCCCACTGTTTTTGATGATGCCTACCAACGTTTGGCTAATGCCATGTAATACATAGCCTAGAACTGCAAAGGGGAAAAACTTCCTGAGGTCACCTAGTTAGGAATTCGTGTGCTTCCCTCCACTGTGACACGGGGCCGCAGGTGCCATCATCAGCACGCTTAGAGCTAGAGCCCTTGGGGAACCCTGCATAATGAGGAGCTTGACATTCTCCTTACCCCCAGATTATGGCTCATCCTAGAGAGCCTGAACAAGTATCCCAGCTCAGGATCTTAGGGACACACACTGCTGCTCCTGGACACAACCTGGGGAATCCATCAGTTCTGTGTTTGTCAAATAAAGCTCCTAGAAACCTTGGGAGTCCCTCCTAACCCCCAAGGCAATTTGGGGATGGAACCAAAAGCACTGAATGGATTACAAGTTCCGATGACCTCTGTTTTGCGTGTTGGCTTCCACCTGCTGCTGAGAAGGGATGGAGAAATCTAGTGCTGGTCCAGCCCCTCTTTAAGAGAATTACACAGAGCCTAAGAAACAAGACCTGAAAATATGACCCATGTCTTCTGGTCCCGGTGCTCTTTCTCCACCATCCTTGTTGTGGGATTTGGTTGGCTGCTCTGGCCCCAACTTTGAAAAATCCAATCACTTACCACTGCGCCGAGCACCTCCTGATTTTGCTAAGGAGTTTGCTAAGGTGTAATGAGGTAATTCAATCGGGCTGCATGAGCCAGAAAACCTAACAGTTGCCCAAACAAAAATTGACCTCTGTATCACAACGCAGTCCAGGGTTGGTATGCCAGCTCCATAAAACTTTTAGGAACCCAGGTTCCTTCCAATCTATTGTTCTGTCCTCTCCCAAGGGTGTGATACTTATCCCCATGTTCAAGAAGGCAACCAGAGCTCCAGCCATCACATCTACATTGTAGGAAAAATATATGAAGAACAACAGGAGGAACAGAGGTAGGAGTTGCTTTTAAGAGAGGTGTACTTGTC
Organism: Acinonyx jubatus; assembly: GCF_027475565.1. Taxonomy (NCBI): domain Eukaryota; kingdom Metazoa; phylum Chordata; class Mammalia; order Carnivora; family Felidae; genus Acinonyx; species Acinonyx jubatus. Next base: position 49,564,551 of record NC_069391.1, read on the forward strand.
AGGGTTCTTGAGAGAAATGGAACAAAGTAGATGGATAGAGATTTATTATGAGGGACTGGCTCATGCAATTACGGAAACTAAGGAGTCCTGTGGTCTGCCATCTGCAAGATGGAGGCCAAGGACTGCCAACGCTGTGATTCTAGTCTACGCCCGAAGGCCTGAGAACCAGGGGGGACCATGTGTAAGTCCCAGTCCAAGTCTGAAAGCCAGAGAACCGAGAACACCAATGTCTGAGTGTTCCTTCATCCACCTTTTCGTTCTATACTGGCCTTCACTGGATAGAGTGATGTCGACCCACACTGGTGAAGGATCTTCACTCACTCTACTGACTCAAATGCTAATCTTTTCCAGAAACCCCTCACAGACCTACCCGGAAATGTTTTACCAGCTACCTGGTCGTTCTTAATACAGTCAAGTTGACACACAAAATTAACCCTCCCAGGAAGCTTCCTGAGAGCTACCATACCCCACTTCTACTTACACAGAAGTGACTGGGGCAGGGAGAATGTAGACTTCTATTCCAGACAGCCATCTCACCGCTAGTAACTGGAACCTTCTTTTACAAAGAAGGAAGTGGAACTGTTCTCGGGGTAAGCAATTAGCAGCCTCTGCCACTCAAAGATGATTTCCTTAATGCTCACAACAACCGTATGAAGTAACCTCTATTATCCCCATTTTACAGATGAGGAAACTAAGGCTTAGAATTCTTGACAAGATGTCCTGTTCAAAATCCCCGGCCAACATCTGAGCAGTCAGAACTGCCCGGCTAAGCCACTGAATTCCTGACCCTCAGACACGGACGGATAGTAAATGTTTACTCTTGCTTTAGGCTACTTGGTTTTGGGGTAATTTGTTATGCAGTCACTCATAAAGCTAATGCGTATGTCTTCCAAGAAGGTCTCAATTTCATAGAAGACACTTTGGGGGCACCTGGTTCAGCCAGTAGAGAGAGCATGCAACTCTTTATCTTGGGGTTGTAAGTTGAGCCCCAAGTTGTGTGTAGAAATTACTTAAAAATAAAATCTAAAAGTGGGGTGGGGGGGGACTCCTGGAGAGGCCGTCCATGTAGCAGGGAAAAAGCCCTGGGCTCGAAGTCCAAAGACCTGGATCTGGTCCTGCTTCTACTTCATAAAAGCCACCCAAGAAGAGGCTTGAAAAAGGCCCTGGGCCTCAGAATTCTCCTTATAAGCATTTCTTTAAAGGGAGGGGGCAGGGGCATGTGGGTTGCTCAGTCATTTGAGTGTCTGACTCTTGGTTTCAGTTCAGGTCATGATCCCAGGGTCATGGGACCAAGCCCCTTGTCAGGTTCTGAACTGAACATGGAACCTGTTTTAAGATTCTCCCTCTCCCCCCCTCCCTCTCCTCCCCCTCCTTCTCTCCCCCTCTTTCCCCCCCCCCACCCCTCTCCTCCCTCTCTGTCCCTCCTCTACCTGTGCACACATGGGCACTCTTTCTCAAGATAAAAGGGTGGGGAGGGGGCAGGTGTTGAGCTACGTGGCCTCTCTACTCACTTCTAGCATCACTGTTCTCACTGCTGGAGGACAGAGGCTATGGGAACCAAGCGTAGCACCCCAGACCAGGCTAGCAGCTGCTTTTCCACAGCTCTTGGGGCTGCAGTCTGTGGCCCTTGGAGGAAGGGAAGCCCTGGGCCCTCACCAGGCTCTCTACCTCCTGTGTCCAGTCTACTGAGCCCACTGCCCCATGCCTTGGACCAGGGCTTTAACTGAACTAATGGAAGGCGTGGAACCTCCAACCTCTGTCAGAGGAAATTTCCAGGAAGAGGGCCTAAAAGGGACCACAATTCAGCCTCTCTGGACAAGACTTTGAGGCTCAATCATAAGACACACTGGAAAAGCAAAGCTGAAATTATTTCAGCCTCCTGGCCAGAGTAATATCTCCGAATCAGTGATTGTCAACTAGGAGCAATTTTGCCCCTTCTGGGGGACATTTGACCATTTTTGGAGACCTGTTGGGTGTCACGAGGGAGGAGGGATGACCATCCAGGTCATCGTGGTGGGTGGAGGTCAGGGATGCTGCTGCATACCTATAACTTACAGGTCAATCCCCCCACAAGAAGACTTAACCCCCTGGGAATATCAATAGGGCCGAGGATGGGACACCGCCAAGTGAAGGTATTCGAGAAGGCAAAGAAAGCAGGCTCGCGACATAAATATTTTCCCCCAAAATGTCACTGAGCAAAGGGGACTTCTCCCTTGAGTGGGAGAGGTGTGTAACTAGATCAGGAGTTAGCCTGCGCTGCTCAGAGTTCTCTCTCGCCTCTAGACCTCAGTCTCTGGCTCCGCTCTGAGCGCACACTGGCACCGGTTTCCTCAGGCTGGTGCGTCTTTGGAGTTGGGACTGAGACCCTCCAGGAAGGGACCACCCAGAGGCAGAGCCTGGATCTGTGGGGCCTGAAACTTTGTATACTTTCGGAGTGGACTCCTGCAAGCAAGGAGCCCTGAAGCGTGGGATCAACTTTGGGGTGAATCCACAGCGGGGAATCCTCAAATCCGAGCTTCCAGAGGACGCAACCCTTGCTCCTTGCGGCGCGTGCCTACCGCGGAGAGTCAGCCAGGGCAGCTCCACTGAAAACCTCCCAATGGATGGGAGCAGGGGGCACGGGAGAACCGCTCCTGCCTGCAAGGGAGGCAAGTTCCCCGGCCGCATGGTACCTGCGGGGGCCCTGAGCTCTGCGCGCAGCGCCGAGCTCTGGTCTTGATGCGCTCCGTGCCCGGCTGCACTGCCCCCTGGTGGACGACCAGGCGCCGGGGATAGCGCTCAGCCGGCTCCTGCGCCCACTCCCCAACCCCGCCAGCTCGGCACCGGGGCACAAGTGCGTCCCTGCCTTTAGTCCAGTCCCCACCAGCACGAGGCACCTCTCCAACGTGGCAGAGAAGCACGATCACAATGGGTCTTGCAAGGTCCAGTCCCTCTTTCTGGTATTTTCAACTCCCAGGTGTAGCCCCTGCTGATCTGTCTCCAGGCTTTCCCTGCACCACACTCTCCACCCTCACACTATCCCCCTACCCCCACAGGCACACAATAACTCCTACTCCTGACGGACTGAACAGGTGCTGTGGACAAAGCTCCATTCTGTGCTCAGCGCTGTCCCACGCCTCTGAGATCTTTTACTCGGCGGTGTCCTCAATCCTGCAGATTGTGTGGACGCTGCCCAGGAAGACTTCCTTGTCCCACCCTGTCCCCTCCCGCCACACCCTGAACTTTTCTTCCTTTATGATTTCATGGACTGAATCCAAACCTCGACTCCCCAATCTCCTAAACACGGATGGCCAGGTCAGCCCTGGGCTTGCCTCTTCACACTGCAGAGATGAAGACAAGTGGGTATGGTGCATGGCTGGCTGGCTTTCCCCTGCCAGACACCATAAATGTCTGGGACGGAAGGGGTTTTCTGCAAGCAAGCTACAGACAAACTTCCCTTTTTTTAAAGATACATTTTGAGAGAAGAGGGGCAGAGAAAGAGGGAGAAAGAATCTCAGGTTGTCAGCGAGGAGCCCCACGCAGGGCTTGATCTCACCAAACCAGATCGTGACTGAGCCAAAATCGAGAGTTTCACGCTTACCCACTGAGCCACCCACGCACCCTGCTGTAAGCAAGTTTGCTAAGACCCATTCTTCCCCACCTCTGTCCACAAGCCTTTCTTTCTAACGCTGCCTCCACTCACTCCCTTTTTCAAGGTATTTTTTTCCACCACTGGTTGTGAGTGGGGCACACGTTCCCCAGCTTAGATGGGGAAACATGAAAGGTCCTACAGGGACCAGGGGAGAGGAAAAAAAGAAGCCCTGGAATCCAGCCGCTCGGAGACCCCAGATTCCGGTGTCTTTGGCTAAGCGTGTGGGGAGGGGATCCCACATTATGGGCAGATGCAGGAAGCAGCTTGTGGGACAGTGCAGTAGGTTGAATAATGTCCCCTCCCCACCCCCACCCCCACCCCCACCCCCAAACTTCATGTCCACCCAGTGATCCTGTACGGAAATAGGGATATAATTAGTTAGGATGAAGTCTTACTGGATTACAATGGCCCTGAATCCAGTGACTGGTGTCTTTAGAAAAGAAGAGATTCAGAGACCCAGGGAAGAAGCCATGTGACAGTGGAGGCAGAGGACAGAGGAATGCATCCACAAGCCAAGGAACGAGCATTGCTGGGAACCACTAGAAGCCGGGAGAGAGCCATAGAACCAATCTTCCCTCAGAGCCCCCAGAAGGAACCAACAGTGCCCATCTCCTCGATTTCAGACTGTGACCTCCTGAACTCCAAGAGATCCCTTCCTACTGTTTTAAGCTATCGAGTTTATGGTAATTTGCTACCGTAGCTACGGGAGACTCCAACCCAATCTGAAAGACGTGAGCAAAATTCAGTCTCCAACTCCATCACCGCAAGATATCTCTGAAATACTAGAAGAAAACCATGAGCTATTTTTCAAGATCATCATTTGCATGGAAACGCCTGTCATGGTGGTGAAGGGCAAGGATAACACGCATGAGGTCGAAGATGAGTTTGCTAAGGGGGTGAGAAGGTTAGCTGCAACCATGACCACAGAGAACACAGAGATTACCATTAAGTCTCCAGAAAAAAATCGAAGTCCTGTCACCTGAAGGCTCACCTTCAAAATCACCATCCAAGAAAAAGAAAGCCCATACTCCTTTTCTGAAAAAGAACCGAGGGGGGCGGGGAGAGAAAGTTGAAGCCTAACTCAAGTCTTTTTATAATTCTTACAATGTGACCTTGCACAAGAATACCACGTTTAAGTTGATAATTAATATGCAGTGGTAGAGACCACGGAGATGTAGCAAACTGGACTTCAAGAACTGGAAAGAGATTTTACTAAACACATCAGGAAAAAATTTCAAATTCCTGTCTCAATTTATATGTCCAAAAAGGTTTTGGATTTTGAAACAGTCGCTAGTTTTCGTTAGCTCTGCCCTCATGAAGTATTACTATAATTCACCACAAACCGATAGCTGACTGAATTACTTCAGGATTTTCTCCATACTATCTGCTGGAAACAAATTACCAGTGCATAAGTGAGAGAATTTTTATTTCTCAGCACCTGCTTCACTGGGAAATCGGATCACAATTTTTTCCCACGATTTTTGACTGTATCTTTTGGGTCCCATTGTTTCGGTGGGCATTAACAGAATGTTTTAAAAGCTTCTAAGAATCTATAGCATTACTATATACTGGCACATCATTTCTTTAAACAATTTTTTAAGGAAAGATTCATTTGGAACTTTCTTCATACTGTAAAATTTCTTCACCTGAAGTAACTTTCTTTGCCAAGAAAGTTTTGGTAACCTATCATTTTGGAAAACTTCCATTATTAGTTGAGAAAAGCCCCTTACTGTTCAACAGGAGGGATTTTGTACACATAACATGGGTTATTTGGTTTCCCTCTGGCAAAAAGGATTCTTGCATGTTGATTATATACCATTCAGTAGAAAAGCGTCACAAGCATGGTAACCAATCATGTAACGGTAGACCATATCTGAGTCTTCTTGGTCCTAAGTATACTTGAAGAATCCAGGGACTTGGTATCGAAAGGATTAGAGCATTTCAAGGTATAACTAGATTCATAATTATGTATTATAATACATTTGAATTATAATGTATTTGTCTTAGTATTGCTAATGAATGAAGAAGTTACCATAAGGTAAACAAATGAAAGGGAAGAGCGTGAAAAATGAAGAGAATAAAAGCAGTGTCCTGCAAAGAATTCTAGTTTGACAAAGATGCATAGTCAGGATTTGAAGCAAAAATGATTTGAAATCTGTCCCAAATTTCTGAAATTCTGCTTTTCTGCCAAAATCAGTGTATTGCTTGGTTGATATGAGTTTTGAAAGGGTCAAATCTTTTGAAGTCCTAGGTCTTTAGAAGGCCGCTGTAGTGGAAGTCAGTGGGTCTGATTCTCCCAATGAGCAAACCTACCACTTCTTGATTTTTACAAAATGTTCTCATCTTGTTTCAGTTAACTTTCTTTGTAACGTAAATACACATTTAAACAGAAACTTGATATCGCTCCCCCCCCCTTCACCTGAGTGATGTCACAAATCGATAGAAAATCAATGATCCGAAATGGTCAGTGGGTGAAAATAATCCAAAGTGTTTCTGGAGGGTGAGTTGGCATGTAAAAACTCACATTACACACATTACAGTGTGGTCTGGGGCTGGTTCTGTTTGACTGTATGTGTACAATGAGACAAAGTTGAAACAGAGCCTGGGAATTTCTTTCTAAATCTCCCTAACTGTTGGAATCAGTGTTGTATCTCTTCATGGAAACTTTCAGTTGCTTAATTCTTAATTCTGTACTTGAGGGTTTTGTTTTATGTTCTACGTCATTTATGTTGTATTGCAACATATGTAGAAACAGTAACCTGTGACCTATGTTTTTCCATAACTTTTAAAATATAGATATGTATCTTAAATGAATGCAATGTGGGTAAATATTCTTTACACACAACTGAACTATTTACACCTTTTGCTAATGCCTCTATTTCCTTTGGCATAAAGAATGAAATAATGATCGGGGCGCCTGGGTGGCTCAGGGGGTTAAGCGTCCAACTTTGGCTCAAGTCATGATCTCATGCTTTGTGAATTCAAGCCCCACACAGGTCTCTGTGCTGTCCGTTCAGAGCCTGGAGCCTGCTTCAGATTCTGTGTCTCCCTCTCTCTCCTCCCCCACCCCCTGCTCACGCTCTCTCAAAAAAATGAATAAACGTTAGAAAAACTTTAAAAAAAAAATGAGCTAATGAAACTCTGTGTCCTATGGCAAATGTCTAAATGTTCTCTTAGATGTAATGCTAATTACTGTTAAATCACAAATAGACCATATTTTAAATGGAAAAAAAAATGAAAGAGGTGTATACGTATCGCAGGCATGACAGCCGAAGCTGTGATATTAGACATCCTGTCTGTCATTCACCAGCTACGTCCTCAGGCAGGCACCTCTGAGCCTCAGTCTTTCCATGTCAGGATACGTTTCCAGTGTCTTATGATCAGTTACCTAGAATGCAGCAAGAACTCGGCACACATAGAAAGTGCCCAGTATATACTAATCACGCCCCTCTCATCCTTCACTCTCCCCATCCAGCCCAGTGGACACAGCCCCTCCTTGTCTGCTGCCAGAACAAAGACAAGAAAGAGCCCAGGTTTTGGAGTCGAGGGAGAGTTGAGCTGATTTCCAGCTCTGTGGACTTGGACTCCATATTTGGCTCCCCTGGGCCTCAGTACCTCATCTGGAAAATGAAGATAACAAAAGCCTCTCATGCAGTTTCCTAGGAACTCTGTTGTCCAAAATTTGTACACTGAAGCCCTGACCCCTAATAGGATGGTATTTGGAGTTGGGGCCTTGGGGAGGTGATCAGGTTTAGATAAGGTCACAAGGGTAGGACCTCTTGGTAGGAGTAGGGTCCTGGGGCGCCTGGGTGGCTCAGTAGGTTAAGTATCTGACCCTTGATTTTGGCTCTGGTCATGATCTCACAGTTGATGAGTTTGAGTCCTGCATCGGGCCCACTGCTGTCAGTGCAGAACACTGGATCCCGTCTCCCTCTCTCTCTGTCCTTTTCCCGTTCATTCTAATAAAAAAAATAAACTTATAAGGACTCTAATCTTTATTCCTTCTCATAAAAAAAAAAAAAAAAAAAAAACAAAAAAAACAGCGTGGTCTCTCCACCCCCCATCATGGGAAGAATCGACCCTCTGTAAGCAGGCTTCCAGCCGCACCAGGACCCGGATGTGCCGGCATCTTGGTCCTGGACTTCCTAGCCTCCGAAGTTGGAGAAATAAATACCTATTGTTTAAGCCGCATTCCTATGGTATTTTGTTATGGCAGCCTGAGCTAAGACACCATTTATTGTCCCCCTCATTCAACTGAGCTCCTACAGTGCTTTGGGTTCTGTTCTAGTGCTAGGTAGACAACTACGAACAAAACGGACCAGTCCCTGCCCTCCTGGAGCTACCACTGGTGGGGACAGATGACAGAGGTGCACTATCCTGTCCATTACTAGTATATAAGGACGAAGCTGTGGGACTAAACGAACCAGTGTAGGTAAAGTATGGGACACACGCAAGCATTCACTAAAACTGAGCTGTCCTCTCATAATCTCCTCCTTCTGACATCTCTGGTTTGACTCCTGGCACCATTATTTTCTTACCACAGACACTTGACACCTGGGGACAGGGTGAGTATGTTAGGCTACATAGAAAAAGGGAATTAAGGTTGCAGGTGGAATGGCCGTTTCTAAAGACTGACCTTGACATGGAAGACTATCCTGGATTGTCTGGATAGGCCCAGTGTAATCAGAGTCCTTAGAAGGGGAAGAGGAGGACAGAAAAGAACCAGAAAGATGGCGGCATGAGAAGGACTTGGCCCAGCGTTTGCTGGGGGTGCAGATGGAAGAGGGCCATGCACCAGAAACTGCAGGCAGCCTCTTAAAGCTGCAAAAGGAAAGGAAACCCAGGCTCCTCTAGCATCCCCACAGTGCAGCCCTGATGACACCCTGATTTCAACCCAGTGGAACTCCTCTGGGACTTCTGACTTCTGGAACCGCCAGATGATGCGTGTATCGTTCTGAGGCACTAAGCTGTTGCAGGAATAGGAAATGGACACCGGGGTCATTTTGGTCTCTTCTCCTGTGCCCTCCGCTTCTACTCAACAGAAAAGTGGCTGGTCCTGCCTTCGTCAGTTCTGCCATAATCCCTCCTCACCGCACAACCGTCACCCCGCTTTTGTCCCTGATTCCTGGAATCAAATTCCACGAGTTTTTACTTTGTGCCAGATTTTGAAAGAAATGGATATTTTTAAAGGCCTAATCCTTGCCCTATTACAATATAGGGTGAAAAGCACTGCACTAAAAGGGGAAAAGAGCTGAAGGAGGGGAGTAATAGGAAAAGCTTTCTGGAAAGAAGTAAAGTCTCAGGAGGTGGGAAGGTTGTGATGTGGCGCATCCTTGCAGAGAGAACCATTTCTGCAAAGGTTGTGCATTTACCAGCCTCCAAGATGGCCCTTGATGATCCCCAACTCATGCGACCCGTGTTGTCCTTCCCCACGCTGAATAGAGCTGACGTACATAACAAACACGCTATTACAGAAATGACCAAATGTGGTTTCGGAAGTGAGGTCATAAAAGACGTTGCAGCTTCCCATCTGCTCTGGTGGGTCACTGAGTCTAAAAGTCAGCCATCCTGTTATGGAGGAGCCATGTGGAGCCATCAACCCAGCAAAACGCTGAGGCCTTCAGCCGACAGCCCTCTGAGTGAGCTACCTGGGAGGCGAAGCCTACGCTCCAGTCAAGCTTTCAGATGACTGCAGCCCCAGCTGAAAGCTTGACTACAAACTCATGCAGGACCTGAGCGACAGCCACCCAGCTAATCTGTTGCCCAACTTATGACCTAACAGAGTAAATCTTTGTTTTAAGCCACTGAGTTTTGGGGTGACTTGTTACACGGCAACGGGTGGCTAATACAGGTTCTAACGCCATGTGAAATACCACGTAGAATCATACAAGGCTCTTCAACCCTCGAGTGAGTGAAGCATACAAGAGGAGAGAAGCTCACAAGACTGGAAAAGAAGGCAAGGACCGGATATTTTAAATCACGTTAAGGCCCCTCAAATCATGTTTGCTTTGTTCTACAAGTGATGGAGAAGAATTGGTGGGCTCTGAGCCATGAACTGACCTGGCCCAATTTCGCTTTAGAAAGATGGATGTGGCTCCAGCACGGAGGGATGGATCAGCAAGAAATAGCAGTGCCTTCACTAGGATGGAGAGAAATGGATGGATTTTAAGACATTGGGGAAGTGGAATCAGGAGGATTCGCTATTAGGTTGGATGGGGACAACATTGGGAGGTGGGCAAGGGGGGGGGGGGCGGGACACAGTGGGGCGGGCTTCCCGGGCAAATGAACGGAAAGTGGCCTGGTGTTCTGAGCAGGTGCGCAGGTGCTGGTTTGAGAGCGAAAGTGAAGGCAAATGTGAAGTGCCTGTAGGGCAGCCAGGGATGGCCAGGAAAGAACTGGGTTTGCAGATCTGTCCCTGTGGGAAGAGACAGCTTGGACCGTGGAGCCAGAAGTAGAAGGATTCCCATGTGTACATACATGGTCACCCCTGGGAAGTGTGGCCACAAGATAGCACTGTCCTCTGCGACTGTTTGGTGGTAGATTCTTACTAGCTGCCTTTTGCTAAGCGCCTACTATATGCCGACTGCTACTCTGTTTTATCTAACCATTTGTATTAATAGGATAGTTCTGAATCTGCTAACCCCAACTCGCCCCCCACCTATATGAAAACCTTTACCTCTTTTGCCATTTTGAAAGTTAAGATTAAATCCGTTGTTAGGGAACTAAACGGAAGAGTTGAAAATCTTGGGTTCAAATCTTGACTCTGCCACTTAATGCCTGTGATCAAAATACCTTTCTGAGCCTCAGTTTTATCCCACCCAAAACAGGAATCCTATTCCTTTTGTGAGTATTCCTTTTGTGGGTTGGCCTCACAAAATAGGAGTAAGACAATCTTGCGTGAAAGATAACTTCTGTGCTGGGCTTTCAAATAAGGCATGCTTTAAGAAAACAATATTCCTAGGGCAATACACCCATTCTTTCATTGCATGGATGTTACATTTTATTAAACACAGCTCATGGTCCATTAGTTAAAGATTAGAAGTCTTGAACTCCAACTCCTCCCTGGTCAAATATTACCAGTCTCTCCTGCCTGCCTCCCCAGTGCTGTTGATGCCTCTTGTATGCAGGGATTTCAGCAGTTAGTGGTTTCTCTTCTCCTCTGCACAGCACGCTGCCTTACTCGTCATCTAGCCCTCTGCAGATAGCATGACACGTAATACAAAGCAGGCATTTGCAAAGCGTTGGTTCAAACTGGATTCTGTGTTCAAGATTTTGGGGATTGTACCGGCATTTAGCTTGTGTAAACGGAACTATTAATCCCAAAACTTATACTTAACTCCAGTGGATTAAAAACCTTCCTCTAGATCACAACTACGTTAACTCAGTTTTACATGCAGGAAAATATTTGCTTTATGGTATTTGGCAGATGTTTTAAGTTCAAACACTGAGAAGGTGAAGAATGAGTTGCCGGGGGAAGCAAGGAGGAGGAAAGGCAGAGAGATGCTTGGGGTTTTAAAAAAACAAAAACAGGAAAGCATATGTGGACACAGAAAGAAGCCGTGTAATTTGGAGTTTTTGAAATAATTACACTGAGCTCTGGGGTGATTGGCAATTGGGAAGAGCTTCGAGTGCCACTGAAAGGAATACCTGAAAAGGCCACAAGATGGCGATATTACTCCAGGAGTCTCTCCTGGTCCTTCCCACTCTAGCTATGGCTTTCTTTGTTCACAGACTTCCTTCCCTAGCAAATGTCACCAGTGCCACCATCCATTTTGTGTCTCGTCATGCTCCTGGCCTTACCTTAAGCCACTTTCTTGTGACTAGCCTTACTACAAAAGCTACTGATTTTACTGCTACTTGTGGAATTTTTAAGATAGTGCTGTGGTCTCTCTTCTCAGTGGTAAAAGCAGCTGAAGCAAATGTTTTGTCTTAATGCTATAAAATCAACCAACCAAAAAACATGTGAGGTTGATCTTTCCCTTTGTGTGCATTACCACCCAGAGAGACTTCCCAGGTTTAGTGGGGTGTCCCCAGGCCTGCAGATGGTCAGAAACAGAAGTGCCCACTGAAGACAAACGCTTAAACTGGAAAGACAGGCGGCCAGGGTCCCCCTGAGATGGGCAGGAAGGTGGCTGAGCCCCACCCCAGAGAGAATGAAGGACATAACCCCCAAATACTCTACCTCTTAATTTTTTTATTATGGAAAAATCCAACAACACAGAAGGCAGAATATGACAGACCCAGATAAAATCTTACGGAGTGTCTGAAACTATAAGCCAGGAAAGAGGCTGGAGGAAAGTGTAAGCTCCTCTTTTGTTGAGGACACTTCAGTTGTACATTCCCAGCACCCCGGGGCTGCCCCCTCCAGCCCCTCAGAGGGTAAAGTCCTGACGGAGAAGGAGAGGAGGGGAGCACTGGTCTTAGAGGGCAGTGGCAAAGCAAGGCAGTGGAGATCCCAATTTCCGCACCAGAAATGGGATTTGGATCCTGGCCTGGTGCCCCGTTCCTGCAGGAGTTGGGTAGCTTCCAGGGAACCTGAGTTCCCAGAGAACTCTACCTATAGGCGTTTTCCTGGGGAGAAGACCCCACTCCCATCAGATTGTCAAAAGGCTCTGTGGCCACTCCTGATCTCTTCCAGGCCAGAAAAAAAGTCTGAAAAAAGCCACTGTAACGATCCGGTCTTTGTTTTGATGGTCACATTATTCTTTCCAATATCATGGCCTATGAAGTCTTTAATAACAATTTTTTTTTTAATCATAGAAAATTAAGCAAAATAGGTACACCTAGAACTTTCCGGGGGCACTTGGGTGGCCCAGTTGGTTGAGCGTCCGACTCGGGCTCAAGCCTTGATTTCACAGTTCCATGGGTTCGAGCTCCGTGTCATGCTCCGTGCTGACAGCTCACAGCCTAGAGCCTCCTTCGAATTCTGTGCGTCCCTCGCTCTCTGCCCCTCCCCGCACTCGTGCTCTCTCTGTCTCAAAAATAAACATCAAAATACATAGGAACTTTCCTGCTAAATAAAGTCATTTACTATTTTGAAATGTTATATGATCCTCCTTCCAATGACTGGGGAAAATCCAGCATAGAGTAGTTTTCTATATTTGAGCTTTTACATCCATGACTTAATTCTAGACCTTCTAATAAAAATAATCTGTTTTTAGGCACTTTGTACTGGAAATACTTTGGTGTGTTAATTTCACAGCTCTGAGAAGAAACAACTATGCTAATCCTAAGTATGTTGAATAGCAAGGCTACCCAAATTCACTCAAACTAATTCAGGAAAATGTGCTTTGCTCTCCAATCCATTAGATGCATTCTTCCCTTTCAGATATTTCAGAAATCATTTTGGAAACAAACACAAACATAAACATATTTTCATTCACAGAAAACGCCACTTATGGCTTTAATATTGAAATATAACTCATAGTTCCCAAAAATAGTATAAAGTGCAAAAGCTCCATTTCAAAAGGCCTTAAAACGTTCCCAAACAATGGACATTAACTGCTCCCACAGCCACTGGGCACACCACCCTAAGACGGCACAACCTATCTAAAGTATAAAACAAGGAATAGGTCTAAAAATACTATATATGCTCTGATTACATACTGTGATTATAAAATAGTCTTAAACCTGGTTTAACATACACAGAAAGAAACAATTTAAACAATCAGTCCTTTAGAGGCTTTTTTTTTTTTTTTTTTTTTTTTTTTTTTTTTTGCCTGTAGGAGTATGTAAAATCCATTAAGCATCCCAACCTGGCCTGAGCATTCTCTTTGGCCAGCTGGAATGGGAGCACCCCGGCCAAGAGCTGGCAATGAAAGGTTCCAAGCTCATCTGGGGGAAAGGAGCTATGAGAGAGGCTCCAGTTGGGCAAGCTTCAGCCCTCACCTGTCCCTCAGAGATGGTCTCATGCCAGCCCCATGGGATAAAGAGCCAAGGAGACTCTACCCCACTCTCAGAGCCCCCAACATGGCCCTGGCTCACGTAAGCATGAGGAACTGGTGAGTAGCTTTTACACACCTGAGAAAGCCAATAAATAGAACAAGTTACGGTATTTTTAGAAAGTCGGTGCTTGATGACCATTGAGCTTAGGTCCCCCAAGAGAACATCTCTGATCCATAATGAACGTAGTAGGCACTAATCAGAGGGACAGGCAGATTTCCCCCAAAAGTAGCCTGTTACCGAACAGATTCAGGTATCTCTTCTCCCAGACACCTTAAATATATTGACTGACATGCTAATAGTATAATCCTAATCATCATCAAAAGGAGAAAAGCTTTCTTAAAAGTCTACATTCAACCAAACACTAAAAAAATAAGAATCACTGACTTAAGTGATTCCTTGATAACTAGGATACTAATGTTTAATATCCTAGATCCAGTTCCATCAGGCAAATTCTATCTAAGCAGAACAAGTATCTGACTGCCACGGTGAGTAACAGCCATGACCTAATTCCCAAATGTCAACTTTCCACTTCCCTGCATTATCAGGGGGGAAAAAAACAAAGATTCTTGATTGCACATCAATAAGCTATTCACTTTTTTAAAATCTGAAAACCTCACAACCTGCAGAGCCATCTATCAAATAGCTATTTTCTGTAGTTCGTCAACCCAAGTGCAGAAGCCTAACAAAAAGTAGACTTCGGTTCATTATTTCTCAGGACCTATTCATGTCTGGCTCAATGTAAAAAGACTCAGCAGTAAGTCAGAATCCAGTGATAAGCTCTCAAGTGCAGAGCTAACTCAAGTGTATTCCAAAAGATGCTCTTCGTGGAAAATACACAACTGACATTTATATTCCATTCGAGCTACCAGATGAACTGTGCATGCTAAAAGACCTCTATTTACAACTCTATTGGGAGAAGAAAAAAAGATGAGGAAATACACCAAAATGCCAAAATACTAACAATGATTGTCCTTGGACAATAAAAATGCAGACTACTTTTTTCTCTTCAACTTTCCTGCAGCTTTCTAATTCTCTTCAAGAGCCTGGAGTGCTATAAAAGCATCGTAAATATAAACATGAATGATGCCATAAACCTAACTTCAAATAAAATCTTTAAACTCCTACTTTCTTGATTTACCATCTTCACACTAACAAGCCATAGCGATTTTTGTTCAAAAGTAGAAGTTATGTTTTTGTCCTCCTAACATATACCCCATTCCATATCTGTTATCAGCCCTTAGCTCATCAAAACCAATCTCTAGAAGGGCCTTCTGATTTGTTTTTTGGTTTTTGTTTTGTTTTTTCTTCTTGTTTTTTTTTGTTTGTTTTGTTTTGTTTTTTTTTACAACAAAAGCATTCCTTCTGACATCTTAACTAAGCCATTCTTCTTGTAGAAGGTAGATGGAAACAGCCCTGTCAGGGCACTTATTTCCTCATTTCCAGCAGTCCCAGCTTATCTCTATTTCCAAAGGACACTAAGAGATTTCCAGAAGAGTAAGGTCAAAGAGTTGGGAGTTAGAAGGTGGTGTTCCCCAGGGACCTACCCCTTTACCTGATCCAGAGACCCACACCCTCCTTAACTGCTGGAACAATGCTCTCATCACTGAGGAGCCCTTGAGATGGAAATTAAACCTCCCATAGAGCACAAACACTTCCCACGGCCCCTTCTCCTCATGTATGCTTCCACACTAAGACAGCTGGACTTAAAGTAAATCAAAGCTTCCCCCTACTTTGGAGCATTTTTATACTCCAGAATGAATGACACCAGAATCCAAACCTGGGAAGTCCATCTGAAGTGAGGACAGTCTAATTCCCTTTGGAAAAATTCTAGACTTTAAACCCAAAAGACTGAACAGCAGTTTTAAAACTCTAGGTGGTTCCAGGGCACCTGGGTGGCTCAGTTGGTTAAGCATTTGACTCCAGTTCAGGTCATGATCTCACAGTTTGTGGGTTCAAGCCCCATGTTGGGCTCTGTGCTGACAGCTCAGATTTTCCTTCGGATTCTGTGTCTCCCTCTCTCTCTCTGCCCCTCCCCCATTTGTGCTCTGTCTCTTTCTCTCAAAAATAAACATTAAAAATTTAAAAAACAAAACAAAACTCTAGGTAGTTCATGAACCACCTAGGTCTCAGAAGTGCACTAGAAACCCCACAAATACTTAAATACCATTTTTAAAGTATATTTTTAAGCTATAATAAAAAGGTACACTCATTCAATCCCAAATTTTTTACCATGGAAAACCACAAATTTAACTTGCATTTTTCGCTGCATGATATTAAGGGAAATGTAGAAGTTTAGCCTTAAATTTAAACTACTAGAATGCACCATCTATCACACATTTGGGTTCCTTGATGGTTTCTTATTGCAGATAGGGTTCTGCTAAAAATAACTTGAAAACCACAGAAGCAGAATAAAGTCCTTCATTTTTAAACTCTCAATTCAGTTCCTTATTGGACTTTTCACCTTTGATCCTGTGCAACTTCTAACTGGAGCCAAAGTTCCTAGACCTGCCACGCGCTGGTCCTGCCCAATTATTAGATCCTTAGCGACAGGACTCCCATCCACACAAGGATGTCCTGCCCTCTTTCATGATGGAATGTTGCAAAGCGGGAGATGTCAGTTAAAGTGAGTATCCCTGAGGTCATGCATTCCCCCTCACACCTTGATGACCGTTTTAAAGTCTTCATTCGGCCCAATGAAGAGATTAGTTTTGGCTAGTGTCCCTTCAGGTGAGGAAAAACTGAGAAGGCCAACAGCATTGCCTGCTGCACCCACGACCCAAAGAGCCACAGTTCTAGAGAAGAGCAGCTATCAAATCCTTGGAGAAACCACAGGAAGCACCTTGTACTGGGAGAATATGGAGTATGATTCCCGCAGGAAATCTTGCAGAAAGAAGAGGTGACATTTTGGGGGATAACTTCCAAATGGAAGAGCATCCAGAAGGCTTCTAATCAGCACAAGTTTCCAGAACTTCATGTCTGCTCCAGACGTTGAACCAGGCAGGACTCCCACCGTGACTGTCATGAGGCCTGACCTTACGGAGCTCGGCACTAAGGAGCCGGGGTCTGTGTGCAGATCTGTTCACACCACAACTATCCTGTGTGTGTGTGTGTGTGTGTGTGTGACCGTTGGTTTGGGGAGGGGGCCAACAATGTTCACATCTAAAAATTGTGCTCATCTTCAAGAATGGCTTAAAGCAGAGTGTAGCTTTTGGCACAGAGGGTTTTTTTCGTCTGCTTCACCCTCTGAAGTCAAATCCCCATCTCTCAGCAGAGGTAGTAGAGAAAAGATTCACAAGTGCATGTAAAACCTGGTTACGGAGAGCTCTACATGGATGCCTCCTTAGCCATTAGCCCTGTGTGGATTTCATTGGCTTGGTCTTGTTTTAGGACAGTTTCCTCAAATGAAAATCCCTGGGATCTTCCATCAGACAGAGGTCTGAGTCTGTCACAGGGCCTGTCGGTCAGTAGGAGAGTTGACACGGAGAGCACATGGGAATGGTCGAGTCTGGACCCATCTCCCACTGGGAAATGGGCTCCCCGAGGGACTGCTCTGCCATTGCCAGAAAGGATACAGCCCAACAAACTACTGTATCTGGAAGAGGCTGAGAAGTTCCACCTGGTGCCCCTCAGCCCTCCACTTTCCATCTTTGGGAAAGGGGAAGACCTTCCTCCCCCTGCATGGTAGAGTCCTGGCGGGCCACAGACACGTTAGTTGAGCCCAAGGGAACAGAACTTTTAAAAGACAGGCCCTACCCCGGACTCTGCAAGCCCCCGGCTGTCTTTCCTGGCAAAGGGAGCCTGTGCATCAAGGAAAATAAGCAGAGAAGCCAAGCCACCACGGCCATGCCATCACGTGATCTTGACTGGTGATTTCTTGCTGGCACACAGGAGGGACACGTAAGGCACGCCGATGAAGGCCCACTTCTCGCTGGGCCAGAACTTGATGACGGGGCCCTGCTCAGGGATCTCGGAGGCTGCATCAAAGTAGGCAAAGCATACACAGCCCAGGTAGGCAGCGAGGCAGATGAGGATGTGCCTGCGAGAAGGACACAGGGAGTGAGCACCTGACACAGGCAAAGATGGCCACCTTCACGCTAGCCTGCCCCTCCCGCTGGGCCAGCCCACCATTCCTGGCTGTAATGACAGCCCAGTGCCTTTTTCAGTTAGGAAGGGGTGAAGGTGACCAATAATCTCCAGAAGAGCAGGAGAGTGATAAATCTGGAGCAAACAGGGCCTGTTTCAGAAAGTTCTAATAGGAGCAAACATGCAAATGCCTTTGACACTCAACTGACACCCAAAGATTTAAAACCAGTGCTAGGCAGATGGAGGGAACTGAGCACGTCTGATTGGATCCCACCTTCTTACTCCAAGGTCGCTTACACATAGTTAATGCTCTTTATTAGGAATCATTTTATACTGATTAAACTGCTTGTGTACAGTTTAGCAGGGAAACTTTTTTACTGTGTCTGTAAAAAGTTTTAACATGAATCTTTATCAAGCAAGGGACCATTTAAAAGCATGTGATCCTGGGGCGCCTGGGTGGCTCAGTCAGTTGAGCGTCCGACTTCGGCTCGGGTCATGATCTCACCGTTTGTGAGTTCGACCCCTGTGTCAGACTCAGTGCTGACAGCTCAGAGCCTGGAGTCTGCATCGGATTCTGGGTCTCCTCTCTCTGTCCCTCCCCTCCCCCGCTTGTGCTCTGTCTCTGTCTCTTAAAAATAAAAAAAAATTAAAAAAAAAAACTAAAAGCATGTAATCCTTCCTTCTCTTAGACTGAAATCTAATTCTAGATGAATGAAAGCTTTGAAATCTATTTTTTAAATATAATCAAAGAAAGTGTTTTTATAAACTTCGGTGGCTGAGGCCTTTCTGATACTGACACAAAGCCCAGAAACCCTACAGGAAAAGACTGACAGATGTTGGAACATGAATGTTTAAAATCAACATGAGACTGACAGATGTTGGAACATGAATGTTTAAAATCAACATGGCCCCAAAATATCATTATATACTCAAAGACAAATGGAAAGGTGGGGGGGGGGGGGGGGGGGATTTGTACTCACATGACCAAAGAGTTAAAATCCCTATATTCCAAAGAACTCTCAAAAAGTAATCACTTCACAGGATGCCCTTTAAAACCATCAGTGTGGGAGTGGGCAGTGGATGAAGACAGCAAGGCCGAGATTGGCCTCAGGTGGATAATTACTGATGCTGGATGTTGCCCCCAGGAGGGCTCAATGTAGTACCCTCCATACTCTTGAAAATGATGCAAATTTGCATGACACACACACCTAGTGATGGGACAGTAATGACTGCCTGCTACTATGTGCCAGGCACTAGGTGCTAGATAAAAATTTTTAAAAATAGAAATACTCTGCAGAGAAGACCAACAAAAAGGCTCCTTTCAAGAGAAGAAATTCAAAGAGTAAGCTTATGTTGGAAAAGATGTTCAATAAGAAGGCCATTTTTCTTACAAAGACATGAAAATAAAAATATTTTTAATCAGGTTAAGATTCAAGAGTTAATAATATCTAGTATATAGGACAGTATGGGTAAAAGGCATTACCGTACAGACTTTTAAAAAGTGTTCATTAATATAATCTCCCTGGATCTAGATAATCTCCCTGAATTTGGACATATATCTAGATACATAGATATCTAGATAGATATCTAGATATATCGATGTAAATATATCTAGTATTCTCTTAAAGAAAAAAAAAAGATCATTTGCATCATGTATAGAATTGTTCTTTAAAAGCAGAATTAGAGGGGAGCCTGAGTGGCTCAGTCAAGTGTCTGACTCTATTACGGCTCAGGTCATGATCCCGCAGTTCGTGGGTTCTAGCCCTACGTTGGGCTCTGTGCTGACAATGCAGAGCCTGCTTGGGACTCTCTCTCCCTCTCTATCTGCCCTTCCTGAGCCTCCCCACCCCCACCTCAAAATAAATACATAAACTTAAAACATTTTTTTAAATAAGTAAAGGTAGAATTAGAGAAATAGACAAAAATCTGGAAGAAAGGGCACTTGGCTGGCTCAGTCCGTAGCACGTGTGACCCTTGATTCTCGGGGTCGTGAGTTTAGAGTCCCATTGTGCAGAAATTACTTAAATAAACAAATCTGAAAATCCAGAAGAATAAACCTCAGGTTGAGAACAATGGTTATCACTCGTTGGCAGACAGAATTATGAGAGCCTCTCTCTATACTTCGGTTTAAATTTGTTCTTAAAACGTCCCAACTGGTACAAAAAGATGTTTTTCACCTTTGAAAAACAAGGCAGGAAGTACACAACACTTAGAAACAAATTAAGTTTGAGCCAAAGTTATTACAGTCTAATTTTTAAATTTTGCTTAAACTGTTAAAATTGGAATAAAAATGTACTACATCTTGAATGAGGTCATCTTTACACACGTGTACACATTTATCAAAACTCATCAAATCATACACTTAAAATCTACATTTTAGGGGCGCCTGGGTGGCTCAGTCAGTTAAGCATCGGACTTCAGCTCAGGTCATGATCTCAAAGTCTGTGAGTTCGAGCCCCGCATCAGGCTCTGTGCTGACAGCTTGCAGCCTGGACCATGCTTCAGTATCTGTGCCTCCCTCTCTCTCTGCCCCTCCCCTACTCTCACTCTGTCTCTCTGTCTCTCTGTCTCTGTCTCTCTTTCTCTGCCCCACCCCTCTTGAGCTCTGTTTCTGTCTCTGTCTCTCTCTGCCCTTCCCCCCTTCCTTGATCTCTTTCAAAAATAAACATTTAAAAAAATCTGCATTTTATTATCTCCATTATAACTCAACAAACTCATACTAGTGAATCTATACACTGTAAGTCGAGGTTGAACCTAAAAAGTATCAGGCAAAGGACCCTCAGACTAGAATCTCCAGTTTGTGCTGTTTTACTTTGTCTTCTGCGAACAGTCCTGGGAGTCCCCAAGCCTTCCACTGAGAGCAGATTGTGTCTCCTGCTAGATATATTACAAATTCTCGTGTTCAAAGGAATTCATACGAGTTCTCCCAAACCAGAGTCCTAGGCATCGCCTGACAGAAGTCAAGCTTGTTCTGAATCTTGGATCTGATAAGAGTTTTTCCAACTCCTCACCACTAGAATTCTCCCTGGGTGCTCTCAATTGACAAGGGCCGTCCTAAAGCAGATGTCTCTTGGTCCTTGTTATCTCTTGCAATCAGAAGTCGTGGCGGGTGGAGGGAAACGGGACTCTGGGTTTGTCACTAAAGCAGTTCCCGGGAAGAAACCGCTCTGACTTCCTCCCTCAGCTTCCTGAGTGGAAACTGTTGAGTGTTGCTCAGTAAACCACGTGCTGCTTTTTATTTTCAAACTTCACCGTGTAACCTGAGCATTCCAATGCATAGATGCTCCAACTCCCTATGACTGAACACCCAGGTGAAGCATTAGTTCGCTTTCCCCTTCTGGGCATCCATCTCTGTCTGGAAAGGGAGTGGCTGAGACTGTCCCTAGATGACCTGTGATGCTGTCACCTGGGCATCCCAGGCCCCACATCCTATCTGTCCCAAGCCTTACCCCCCACCCCCGCCCCCCTCCCTAGAGATCTAGCTACAGCTCAGGTTACAGATTCGGTTTTCAAGCTCCTTTATGCTTTAGTAATGGAGCTAAAGGTAAGAGACCACAGACTTGAAACACACACAATTAGGTCTTTTAGTTCTGGCTAAGCCTGCTCCCTGGAGCCCCTTCCGCCTTTGAGCACACTTTCCTGACGGTCTCTGTGAGGAGAAAGGCGCTCAGCCTGTGCTGTCCCCTCACACACCTGCGCACCCTGCAGGGAGAATGATGCCTGACAACAAGCACAGATCCCCGTGGGGTCGCTGGGGCTTACCACACGCAGTGCAGGTAGGGGAAGTGGAAGGACGACAACAGCTCACAGAAGGCTCGGTCACTGATCCAGCAGAAGAGCGCAAGGGTCCACCAGAGGCCGGAGAAGAGTCCCAGCTTAAATACACGCACGTTATCGCACCTGCACAGGGATCCAGAAAGCAGGTCGCCATCAGGCTTGGTTGCCACCCAGCTCGCTGGCCACTTTCCTCTGGCTCCTCACATCCCCCTAGGCCCTTGGCACTGGAGGGCCAGCCCAACATACTGTCACCCCACAAGCTTGTGGATATAGACACCATGCATACACAGATGGCCCCCAGTGTGTCTCATCCAGGCCTCTCCCTGACTCACTCACATACCTGACCGCCTTGACGTGTCTACCCACGTGTGCTATGGACCTAAACTGAACATGTCCATAATGCACTCCTGATCTCTCCCTGCCCCCTCCAAAGAATCTTCCATGCTTTCGGAAGCTCAGGCCAAGAGTCTTGGAGCCCTTGTTCTCTTTCCACACACCCCACAGCAGCTCTGCCTTCAATATATACCCAAAAGCTGGCCTCTCCTACCACCCCCGCCTGAGTCCAGGCCACCGTCCTCTCCTGCCTGAGTTATGGCAACTGTGTCCTCCCACCCTCATTCCCATGGTCCATTCTCCACGCTCCGTTCAAAGCCTCCCATGTCTTCCTTTCCAACCAGAGGGAAAGCCCACAAGGTCCCACACGTCCCGGCTTCTCCTCTGCCCTCCACCTGCTCTCCTACATACTCTGCCCCTCGCTGCCTCTGCTTATCCACCACGCCATCCGGGGATCCTTGTGCTCGTCAGATATCCCGGGCGTGTTCCCCAGACCTCAGCATCGGCTGCTGCTGCCACCTGGAATGTTCTTTCTCACAAAACCACATGGCTCACTGTCTCCCAAGTCTCTGCTCAAATGGCACTCAGTAGACCCTTTCCTGATCACTGTCTTTAACCATTGTACCACCTGTCTCCACCCCCTAAGTGATTCCTCCCAATTCCCCATTACCCCCTCCTCTCCTGTCATGTCCTCTGTAGGGATTATAAGCCTTCTAGCATCCTTCATGTCGTAGCTATTTGTTGATAGCTGGTCTTCCCCTGGTACAACACTGGGCACACAGAGGGCTCCCACTCTTTGCTGAATGAAGGAAAGAACTCTGACCTACGCTAGGACAAAATGCTTTTCGGAAACAAATACTAACAGCCCAAAGAAATTTCAACTGCTATTTTCCTTTTGTTGTTCCTGAATCACTCATAACGGGGTGACTTCTGTTCCTAGGGAGGAATGTCCAGAGGCAGCTGGTGGCTGAGGGTCCTTCTAAACCCTCCCTCAGAGTCTCCTTCCCCCTCCTTCCCCCACGGGCCACTCCTCAGTCAATCAAGCTCTCTTTCCCGGTCCCAGGGTCCAATGTGACATCTGTACCCGAGAAGGGGGTCATGTTTATTTGTTCATATTTGTTGAACAAGTAAGGTGTCCGAAGCCTCACTTGCTGGTACCTTTCCCAGCTGCCTGGCAGAGGTATCAGTAAAAGCCTCGGTGAAAACAGGATGGGCAGTACGTTCAGAAAGTCCTACTCAGAAAAAAACAAACTGAAATACCCTTTTGTAGAGCTAAATGCATTCCTTGAAAATTTTTCAAAACATGTTTTGGGACAACAGAGGCCCCTGATCAGAGCGACTCAATTCCGACTTAGCTTTGTTGAACGGTGCACTCTTAGACCTGCTGCTCCCTCACAGAGGCTCTGCTCCTCCTCTGTCTCAGCTCCTCTTTCTCTGCCTCCTCAGGTCTCAGCTTCAAGGGCACCTTCTCGGGTAGACTTTCCCTGACCACCCCTCCTCCATTACACTGTCCGCACCACCCCTCCTCCATTACACTGTCCGCATCGGGGGCACCCGCCAGTTTCCTTCCCGACCCTTGTCACTAGCTGACGTTGTTTTTATTGGTGTAATTATTTGTCAAATGTCTAGTATCCAACCAGACTGCAAGATCAGTGAGAGAGGAGCCACACCTGCCCCCGAGTGTGTGCGGTGCCCAGCCCAGGATAGGCATGATATAAATGCTTGCTGGATGAATAGATAAAACAAGGTAGTAAAGGAAAATGTTAATGAGATCCTAGCGATCTTAGGAACACATTTTTTTTTTTCTGGATTAAAAAAAAAAAGTAACCATGTTGACTGTGTACCAAATTCTCTGAAGCCATGCCAGGCACTACGAAAGGCAAAATGAACAGGACCCTTGCCTTGCCATTTTAAAACGAAAATGGACAAAAACAAATGTCAACAAATATGGCCAATCTGGTACAAAAGAGGACCCATGTACACTCAATTAAACCTAGAAATTTTGGGGGCAGCTGGGTGGCTCAGTCGGTTCAGCGTCCGACTCTTGGTTTCGGCTCAGGTCATAATCTCAAGGGTTCATGAGTTCGAGCCCCACATAGGGCTCCACGCTGCTGGTGTGGAGGCTGCTTGGGATTCTCTCTCTCTCTCTGCCCCTCCCTCATACGTGTGTTCTCTCTCAAAATAAATAAACTTAAGCCAAAATTTGTAGGTTTTTGTTTTTTTAAGGAGCACACCAGAACACATCACAATATGCTGGAAAGGCAGTGCCTACGTGAACATTTGACGAATAATTACACCAATAGAAACAATGTCAGCTAGTGACGAGTGTCAGGAAGGAAACTGGCGGGTGCCCCCGATGTGGACAGTGTAATGGGGGAGGGGCTGTCAGGGAAGGTCTATCTGAGAAGGTGCCCTTGAAGCCGAGACCTGAGGAGGCAGAGAAAGAGGAGCTGAGACAGAGGAGGAGCAGAGCCATCCTGAAGTGGCAAGAGAGGCAGAATGTCAGGGGATGAGTCACATGTGGGGAAAGCACTTCAGAGTCAAGGTCTCAGGGTGGCCTGATGATGTCCCTTCCTCTGTTTCTAGAGGGACAGGTCCTGCTGCCTGCTACTGACCAGGCATATCTCCCCGTGGGTCTTGTCCAAACCTGGGTTCCTTTGGGTTTTATTCCCATTTCTCAGGGCTTAGATCAAAATGTAAACGTGAGGTTAAATGGAGAAAAAAACAAACAAACAACAGAACAAAAGTGATAGATACAAGGAGGGCCCTATTTTAGGATAAAAAAAAAATCTGAGATGATGGCTACAGTTCTCTTCCTGACCCTTTGTTGTATTCTCGAAGTTTTCCTTAACTGACTCCTAATAATCAGAAGAAAAGCGCCAACCTTAAAAGGTGTTAAATGCACCTGAGTCCCTGGGTAATATGACCCCACCACAAATTTCAGTAAATATCCAATCATAACCCCAAGTAAAATTTTGTTGCTTCCTTATCTGAGAGAAGGTTCGGAAAGGACAATGAAAATACGGAAAGACGAGGAACAAGCTTTAGGAATGAGGCTAATGAGAAACAAAAAGCTTCCCCAGCTCCTTCTGAGCAGAGGGAGGTGAGAGGAGAAATATTTGGCTGGCACATTACAGATCATTGCTAATGACAATGGGGAAGGTCCTGGAAGGAAATGCAAAGAGCAACAAAGACATCTCTTCGTCTGGGAATTGCATCAAAGCCGGCCAACAACCACCTTCTCTCTCCCTGCTGGGATCCCAGTGGGGACAGAGACACAGCGGTGAATGTAGAGGCCCCACTCCTGCCCGTGGAGCCTACATCAAGCAGAGGGGACAGACCGTAAACAAAACAGCAGCACAAATAATTTTTTAATTACAGTCAGGCTGGGGGCCAAAAAGAAGTCTGAGGTGCTATGATGGCGTATAAACAGTTGAGCCAAAACAGGTGAGTCAAAGGTGAGCCAGAAGTGAGCCAAACAGAAGGGTCAGAAGGAAGGGGACAGTATGAACAAGGATCTGGGGACAGAAAGAACTAAGCCCCCTTGGGGATAGGGAAGGTCAAAACGGCTGAGGGCAGAATATAGCAGGGAGCTTCATGCAGGAAAGAGCTACAGCAGGCAGGGGCTACGTCAGGATTTTGAACTTCATCCTAACTGCGATGTTGGCTAAAACAACTCCATAAAATATTAGAGGCAAGCAAGGGGCCACACTGGGGATATTGAACTTTAATCTCAATTGTAATGTCAACTAATAGAAAAAGGACGATGATCAGAGGGGATGCTCAGGAAAGGAAAAGGAAGCCAGGCTTCTGTCTTGAGCAAATGGGTAAATGGTGCCATTTACTGCTGCTGGAAATGTTGGGAGAGCCAGAACTGGAAAAGGCAGATTGGTGATCTGGCTGAACTCGAGATGGCTGTGACAGGTGGGAACAGAGGTCGGACAGGCAGCTAGATGCACCGTGGTGGAGGGAGGAGGAAGGATGGGGTCAGACACACAGCTGGGAGTTGTTTGCAGATGTTTGCAGGCTGTGGATGAGCTCCTTCAGGGGGAAATGTAGAGGGAGGAAAGCCGAGGTGAGCTGTCACCTGAAGGGACCCCTACCCGCAAAGGTGCACAGCAAACGAGCTTACACGAGAGACTGAAAAGAAGCCGTGGAGGGAGTGGCATCCCAGGAGGGTGTGGCATCCTAAGAGGCACTCGGAAGGTTTCAAAGACGAGGGGGGGTGAACTGCGCAAATAGCTGAGGGAAGAACACATAAGTTACGTTGAAAAACCATCACTGGACGCACAGCCAAGAGGGGCTTGGGTAGCAAGGTGGGACAGAAGCTAGACTGCAGCGGGCTGAAGAAATGAGAGCTGGGCAGATGAAGGCCACTTTTAAAGACGTTGGGCTGTGGCACCTGGCTGGCGCAGCTGGTAGAATGTATGAGTCTGGATCTTGGGGTCTTGAGTTCGAGCCCCACGTTGGGCATAGAGATCACTTATATACACACACACACACACACATATATATAAAATAAACACTTCCAAGATGCTGGGCTGTGACAGATGAGGGAGAGAAAGGGTGGTGGCTGGAGAGAGTCGTGGACTGAGTCCAGGCTGACTGCTAGGGAAGAAAGAGGGACTCCAGTGTTTTTACAGGCCAAAGGGAAAGACCTTTTAAGAGGAGTGTTGGGAGGGGGGATGGGCTAAATGAGTTATGGGCATTAAGGAGGGCACTTGTTGGGATGAGCACTGGGTATTATTTGTAAGTGATCAATCGTTGAATTCTGAAACCATCATCACACTGTACGTTAACTAACTTGGGTTTAAATAAAATTAAAAAACTAAAAAAAAATTTTTTTTGAAAGGCAGATCAAGGACCAGTAGACAATTTACAGGAATAAAGTAGGCATAAGAGAAAGAAGGGAATAATCCCTAGGCTGAAAGACAGACCCTGGCAGGATGGAGGGATACTTCCCATGATGCTGCCATTGGTTACAATGATGGAGACCAATCAGCTGCAGTGATGGCTAGCTTTTCAGGGGCGAAGATCTCAAGTACGAAACAGATGATTTCTTTTGTAATTATGTGCAAAGATTAGAGTATTAAAGGAAAATTTTTCCTTGCTTAAAGATCACACTTGTGAAGCAGAATTTATTTAAACAGTAATCTGTCCTAACCATTTGTCCTAACCCCATTTGCTCTTGTTTAAATATTTTAATATTTATTTATTTTTGAGAGAGACAGAATGTGAGCAGTGGAGGGGCAGAGAGAGGGAGACACAGCATCTGAAGCAGGCTCCAGGCTCTGAGCTGTCAGCACAGAGCCCGATGTGGGGCTCGAACCCACGACCATGAGATCATGAGCTGAGCTGAAGTCAGACACTTAACTGACTGAGCCACTCAAGCGCCCCTAAATATTATTAGTTAAAAATATTTTCTCTTTCCTGAAGCTACTTTTTAACAAAATTATAGGCTAAAACATATTAGATTCAAGAGTTAAAATGAACTAGATTGCAGTGAATTCTCAAGAAACCTACGTCCAGAACATTCTATTCACATCAGGCCTAACATAAGCCAGTACCACTGGACCATTACAAATTCATTTCAGATCTCTTTATTGACAACGTGTGTGTTTCCCAAAGAGCTTCAAAAATCTATTAGCGTTCTCAAGCCAGTCTCTTGTTCTTCCACTCTTCCAAGGCTACCGAAGGAAAGCAACAAGACAAGACGGGACAGCTTCTTTCCTCTGCCAGCCAGTGCCTTAAAATACTTCTTCAACCACCTTTGACCCTGCCTGGTATTGCTGACATTCAAAGCAACCCCCAGAGGCAGAGCAGTGGGAAGAACCGTATGTCTCCTCTCAAAGACTGAAGGGAGAGCTGACAACATCTTACACAGAGCAACTCTCACACAAAGGAAGAGGGGCCCCAGACTTCAGTTAGGACACGCTACATCCATAGCAGTGAGAAAGTCATGAATTAAAACGCATTTCTAAACACTGACACAAAGAAAAAGCTGCATTTTCAGGGTATTAAAATAAGGACAGTGGTTAGATGTGTTTGGGGGCTAAAGAGATCATGTACACACAAGGCTAAACTACTTGTAGATATCAACCTGAATTTGAGTATACAACTTCCCAAAGGAAAATCCTTAGGCAAATAGCAAAGGCTTTACCTGATAGGTTGTAAATAGGAGACTAAGCCTCAGGGAAAATAACACAGTCAACGGTATTATACCTGGAGTCAATGTTGCCTCGTATATAGACATTCGTTTTTCCTTCTGTGTGTGAATGCAATAGCCTCGTTAGGACTTTTCTCCTTATTCTCGTCCTAGGAACAGATCTATTCTTTGTACAGAATTAAGTCTAGGCAGGTTGGTCTGGGCATTCACCAGGTCCCTGAGATCTTCCTGCTAAGCTAGCTTCAGATCACTGGGATATATTGCATCCACTAAACAGCTGCTCCCCTCTTTCTGGAAGTGAGATCGTTAACGTTTTGAACCAACCCATCAAATGTGCTGTCAATCCAATAGTCAGAAACTAACTCTATGTGAGGAGTCCGATTCCTTTTCCACAGTTGAGGGCAGTAAAAAACGAACAAACAAACAAAAACCCCAGAAGTCGGTATGTTCCCAACCCAGGGGCAGCCTGAGGGGTGGGCAGGAAGAATGAAGGTACCCACCTCCTTAGCTCTGCAACCAGGAGCACAGTGCAAGGAACCCCCAGGGTCATCAGAGAGATGTTGTTGATGGCGGGCTTGACAAACGCCAGGCACGTTGTGACCGCAGACAGGACACAGACCACAGCCTTGAACCTGCCCCTGAATCGATGGAAGCAAAACCAAACTGTTAGCAAAGGAGGTCTTGTTTGTTTGATGAATGCTGGCAAAGCACAGGCACCACAGGCGGAAATGCAAGCTGAGAAGACGTCGTGCGCAAGGTACCAGGAGTTTAAAACCCACTCACAACCATGGGCTCACTAATTCTACTTCTAAGAGTTTGTTCTTAGGAAGTAGCCAGAAATTTTCAAAATATTTAGCCAGGGGGTACCTGGGTGGCTCAGTCAGTTGAGTGTCAGACTCTTGATTTCAGCTCCAGTCATGATCTCATGGTTCATGGGGCTGAGCCCTCTGTTGGGCTCCGTGCGGACAGCACACAGCCTGCTTGGGATTCTCTCTCTCCCTCTTACTCTGCTCCTCCCCTGCTCATACTTTCTCTCTCTCTCTCTCTCTCTCTCAAAAATGAATAAACAAACTTAAAAAAAAAAAGCCAGGAGAATGGTGAAATGAGAATCCATGTAAGTCCCTGAGGGTGAGATACGGATAATTATTTTCTTAGTGTCCTTTTTATTGTTTTCAGATCTCTTACAGCAGCATTTAGCAAACTTCTATAAAGGGTGAGAGAGTAAATATTTTAGGTGTTGCAGGTCACAAAGTCTCCGCAGCTACTCAAGTCCACCACTGTGGACAGTAAGTGATTGGGCACGGCTGTATGCCAATAAAACTTGATTTGCAAAAACAGGCAATGGACCCATTTGGCTCACAGCTTGTCAAGCCCTGTTCTACAAGGCAAATGGGTAAGACTTTTACAAGAAAACCAGGGACCACTTACAAACCATAAAGCTCCCTAGTTTAAAAGGAAAAAAAAAATCTGTCTAGTACACAAAACTAAGTCTTAAGAAAAAATTCTAATCGTGTCTTTATGTCCTGGCAAGTCACAGTCTAGCATGCATTGGAATTTTGTGTTGACAAGTCTTTGACCTGACAAATCTTAGAAAAATGCCATCCTCACTCCCTTCAGTGGAGGTGCTTTCAGTAGAAAGTGCCAGAAGTGGCGACGTGATCCCGGACGCGTTCCTCCTTCTCTCCCTGGGACTCCATTTCCTTATCTATAAAACGAAAAGCCTGGACTAGATGATCCCTAAGGCCTCATCCATGACTGAAATTTAGGAGCACATGATTTTCCTGAAGTTTCTTTTATTCCTCATTAGCACAATTTACTTTGGCCGCGAGCCCTGGAACAGGTCACAGTTGGAAAACTAATTTGAATGAAATTCCATTATAAAGAAATCAAAGTGCATTGAGACCTCCAAAATACAAATTTATCTCTTAGAGAGGAAAACCATTTATCATCAAGGCACAGGAAATCATTGATGGGGCGGCCAACTTTCTGACTGGAATGGACAGGAATTGTAGCCCTGAACTTCAACCAGAGAAAAAAAAAATACATGTGTGGGAAAGGGTCCAGGCAGCAAGTTCTCAGGAGAAGCCTGTTTTCCTCCTGGCCTTGGCTGGCAGCCTTTGCTACTGGATGAAAGGCTACCTGCTCCACTCTGAGGACCACAGCCCGCAGCTCCCCTCCCCCCATCACACACCCACAATAACTCTTATGGACCCACAATAACTCTTTCACTGGGTTTTGAGATTCTCTGAACCACACCAAGGCCTTTCAGCCTTTTCAGATTGGAAAAACCAAAAAAACAAAAAAACAAAAAAAACCACCATTCCTAAATTGCATCGCTTCTCTAGATCAATGGCTGAGGGGTGGGTTAGTGAGGGCGACGGCGATTTAAGCACAGGTGTTCCAGCTAACAGATGTGTGTCACTTTTTCTCCTTCCATCTCGTACTAGCCGTGGGACCTTTGACAAGTCACGAAACGCTCTAAGCCCCAAGTTTCTCTACCCCGTGGGGTTCCCGTGAGCATTAAGGCCCTTCACACAGTGACTGATGCACGGTATGTGCTGATCAAATCCACTCTTAACTGTTACCATTACCATCATGTGAGAACAAGTGAGACTTTAAATAATATTACTGTGAATCAGATCTACTCTCGGGGAAAATCTGGGCTGCTGTTGCTCTGTAGAGGTCTGCCAAACAGTTCAAAGGCAGCAAACCTGACGAAACTTGCTTTCTTCAAGGAGAACACAGGCGGACTACCTCCCAGGTCGGTCCAGAGGGTGTGAGGGAATGCGCTTCAAGAAGGTGGCTTAGCCAACAAAACAACCTATGAACATACAAATCTGTAACCAGCAGAAGTCAACAGAAGTCACGGGGACAGTCCTGCTGACCCCAGAGTCAGGGTCCTGGGTACCAGAGAACTGGGTACCCGGAGGTCCTGGGCACCAGAGAGCTGGGAATGTCCAGGAGGGACGGGGTCTGACAAGGTGTTACCTTATCAGTGACACCAGGCAACTCCTACTGTGGTCTCTGGTCCTGTTCTCAACTTTCCAGCCCATTGTGGGCTCAAACTGGAGCACCAGGTCAGGGAACTCTTATCACCCCTTCTTCTTGAATTCTCCCAATCAAACCCTGGTAGCCCAACACCATCAATATAATATTATAATAAAGCTGCTACTGTTATCATTAGCCACCCATTAGAGCAGTGGTTTTCAACCATATCAGACCCTGTGCCCCTTTTCTATAGCAAAAACTTGGTAATGCCTCCCCGCCGTTTTTAAAAAAAAATGTTTATTTTTGAGAAAGGGCAAGAGAGAGAGAGTGAGTGTGAGCAGGGGGAGGGATAGAGAGGGGGAGAGAGAGAGAATCCAAAGCAGGCTCGTGCTGTCAGTATAGAGCCTAACGTGAGGCTCGAACCCTTGAACTATGAGATCATGACCTGAGCTGAAGTTGGATGCTTAACTGACTGAGCCACCCAGGCGCCCTTAGCCCTTTTTCCAAAGTAAAATTGATTTTATGGATGATAAAACTCCATCACCATAACCACCAAAAATATATCCACAGACTTCCCAGATGTCTCTTAAGGGATGGAAATGTCCCCGGTTAAGATCTACTGCTCTAAACTACCCTGTAGGACTAAAACATGATCTATTTAGAACAACCAGACCATGATATTCATAGGACTACAGCAGTGGGTCCTGGAAGGTCTGCCCATGTCATTTTATAAGTAAGGAACTGATAAGACCCAGAGAGTCTAAGCCCCTGGCCACAAGTTACCCAGCTAGAGCAGGATGGCCAGACCCCAGTCTGCACCTATGCAACTCAGGATTCAAAAACTGAATTGGATTATAAAGTGAGAGCTGTCCCTAGATCATGTGGAGGCAAAAATCGTAAAAAAAAAAAAAAAAAAAAAAAAAAAAATCACAGGAGGATAAATCTTTAAGAAATGGAAACAATTAGCCTATAATAGTTCTTTGTTCTTGGAGTTTATTTTCTCAAAACAAAAATGTTTAAAAATTATTAATAACCGGGGTGCCTGGGTGGCTTAGTCGGTTAAGCATCCGACTTTGGCTCAGATCATTATCTCACAGTTCGTGATTTCGAGTCCCATGTTGGGCTCTGTGCTGACAGCTCAAAGCCTGGAACCTGCTTCAGATTCTGTGTCCCCCACTCTCTCTGCTCCCCACCCCCTCAAAAGTAAGTAAGGGGCACCTGCGTGGCTCAGTCAGTTAAGCATCCGACTTCAGCTCAGGTCAAGATCTCATGATTTGTGAGTTCGAGCTCCACATCGGGCTCTGTGCTGGAGCACAGACAGCTCAGCGCCTGGAGCCTGCTTCAGATTCTGTGTCTCCCTCTCTCTCTCTGCCCCTCCCCTTCTCACACGCTGCCTCTCTCTCAAAAAAAAAAAAAAAATAACATAAAAAAAAAGTAAAGATAAATAATTAAATTTTTTTCAATGTTTTATTTATTAATAACCATCAACAGCTGAGCGTATGATGATTCTTAGGACCTGCCAACTATTCCTGTTTATATCATAAACGTTAATTTCCCTGCTGTTCTAGACCTTACCTTCAAAATACTTACCAATGTTAGACATTCGTAATAACTGCTAGCATTTACTGAGTCCTTACTCTGTACAAGACACTGTAGTGTATATTTTACAGGATTTTCCCATACATTTCCAACCCCATGAGGTAGGTACTCTTCTTATCTCCACTTTACAGATGAGCAAACTGAGGTACCAGGGCTTTAAAAACAAAACCTATTACCCAAAGCCATGCCTGTCTGATACAATCCCTTAGCCACCACACGTTGCTCTCCTTTCTCCAGAGATCTCAGGCTGGAACTACTTTTAACGTGTTTTTAGAACCACTCCTGCAAAGTCGAGATCACAAACAGACGTCAACTGGTAAATTTCAACAGCGAAGCCACACAATCCCTGGTTTTGACGTGAAGTCCTTGGTCTGGCCCACCACTTGGGCACAGAGCTGCACCTGTCCCCATGTCACAGGCAGTGAGGCTCACAAAAAGGGGTCTGGTCGTCTTGCTCTGCCTGTCACTGGCAAGTTGAAGGTGGACGAATAGACCTGAACTCCTTATTTATAATGTGTTATTCTCCCCTAACACCATCCCTCTTCTTTGTTCATTCCCACTTTCTCCTTCAATGTATGTGCGTATCTCAGAAATGCTCGGCACAAATCTCCATATGCCATTGGTAGTAATGAAAGCTAACTCTGTATGCTCACCATGTGTGCTCTGCAGGATCCCCTCACAAGATGATTATTTCCCTGGTTTGACAAGTGAAGAAACAGGTGCCTGGGTGGCTCAGTTGGTTAAGCTTCCGACTTCGGTTCGGGTCGTGACCTCACAGTTCGTGGGTTCGGGCCCTGCATCAGGCTGTCTGCTCTCAGCACAGAGCCTGCTTCAGATCCTCTGCCTCCCCTCTCTGCCCCTCCCCCGCTCATGCACACTCTCTTTCTCTCTCAAAATAAATAAATAAACTTAAAAAAGAGGAAATAGAAAGCTAAAGAATCAAGACAAGTCACACTGCTTGTAGGCAGCAAAGCTAGGATTCAAACCTAGGGCGTTCCCAAAGCCAGGGACATAAACATCTGGGATGCTCAGGGTCCCCAAGGACTCTCCCCAAGCTGAAAACAGTGGGGTCACATCTTCCCAGAGAAAACGTGCAGGGTGTTGCGATGAAAAAGGTCCTAAGTGGTACTGACTTCTCTGCCCCATGATATGGGCTTTGTTGTTAAAAGTTGGTAAGCTTCTAGAAATACATCCATTTTCCTCTCTCCTGCTCATAACATTTCCCCACTTCTCCCTTCAAGAAAGAGAAAGTTTTTCTTTTTCACATCATGAACACATTAAAAACTGTCGTTTGGAGGGGCGCCTGGGTGGCTCGGTCAGTTAATCATCCAACTCCAGCTCAGGTCATGATCTCGTGGTTCATGAGTTCGAGCCCCACATCTGGCTCTGTGCTGACAGCTCAGAGCCTGGAACCTGCTTCCGATTCTGTGTCTCCCTCTCTCTCTGCCCCTCCGCCGCTCACGCTCTGTCTCTCTCTCCATCAAAAATAAAGATTAAAAAAATTTTTTTGTAAATAAATAAATAAAAATAAAAATAGTTGCTTGGAATTCCAAGTGGCACCTCCGGAGGGCCATGAACAAACAAAACCATTCTTCTTATGCTCGCAGCTTCTCCCTCAGATCCCAGGACTTGAAAGCTCAGATCTGAGAACCAAGAGGCCCCTCAGCGCTCAACCTCCCACACCCCAGGCTCAGGGCAAGGATGGAGGTGAGCGGTGGGCACCTTCGACACCAAAGGAGAGGCCAAAAGTAAATGATGTTTCTCAGCCAGAGTCAGGAAGCCCCTTCTCCACCTCCCAGGGCTTTCTAAGTGCTTCCTTTCCAGTCCCGTAACCGAAGCAGAACACGCACAAGACTGGAAACTGGAGACGGCCCAAACCAACCTGCTACACATGAGAGCCTCCCTCCCCCACTGAGGAGAAAGCCTCAGCCAAGGAGACCGTATTTCTCCCAAGACCAGGAATGCCCTTCTTATCACTTCTAGTAAGCAGCTGGCTCACTCCCTCGTGGTTTTGTGATCCAGGAACCTTGAGGATGCCTGAGCTGCTCGATGATACTCAAAATACTATTTAATTCAAATCCTTCTTGTACAATGAAAACTGTACAGCTAGTTCACTTGAAGTAGGTCTTCTCCCTATCTCATTTTAAAATACATTTTCAGTGTTAAAAATTAACATGCACTCTATAAAAACAAAAACTGTACAGCAGTATAGATCAAAAGCAAACGTGAAGGTTCTCCCCTCCCCCCCCATTCCTAAGAGTAGCCAATGGTGGGGCACCTGGGTGGCTCAGTCGGTTAAGCAACTGACTTGGGCTCAGGTCATGATCTCATGGTTCGAGCCCCGTGTCGGGCTCTGTGCCGACAGCTCGGAGCCTGGAGCCTGCTTCGGATTCTGTGTCTCCCTCTCTTCTGCCCCTCCCCCACTCACATTCGGTCTCTCTCTCTCTCTCTCTCTCTCTCTCAAAGATTGATAAATATTAAAAAAAAAAATAAAAAAATAAGAATAGCCAATGGTATCGGTGCCTGTCTTCCTCCTCCAGGCATTTCTGTGCATATACAAAAACATATACTCAAAAAAAGATTGGTTCATTCTCAAACTAGGATACCATGTGCTTTTTGCAGTCAGCGTGTTTTATGGACACTCCTCCACCTCCATCCATAGAAGGGAGCCTCATCTTTAACACCTATAAAACTCCTATTCCTGGTCACAGTACCAGAAAAACCGTAAGGAATTCTTTTATTTTCCCAGTAGAGCTCTTCCCTGGGTATACACAGCTTGCTTAATTATATCCATGTTTTTAGACTACATCCATATATAGTGACAAAACACCGTGTCCTACAGAGAAATATATGTGGGTAGTATATTCTAGGAACCCTTCTCATCGTTATGAGGTTGGCTCTCTTCTGTTCCTTCAGATATTAACAAACCTCATACAGCTCCTCAGAAAGGCTTTCCCTGACCAAACTCTAAATCGGCACCCCATGTCACCACTACCCCTTACCAGCTTTACTTTTTATCATGGCACTTACCATAACATTGTATTGTTTGTTTGTTCATTGGTTTGTACCCTCCTCAACTTCAGTATAAACTCACTGAAGGCAGAGACTACTGTTTTGTTTACTGCCAAAGCCCAGTGCCTAGAAAATTACATAGTTAAGTGTTCAAAAAAATACTTGATGGATAACCATATAAGCATCATAATAGATGCGAAAATGCATCTTTTGGGGCGCCTGGGTGGCTCAGTCAGTTAAGCGTCCGACTCTTGATTTCAGCTCAGGTCCTAATCTCACAGTTTGTGAGTTCGAACGGAGCCTGCTTGGGATCCTCTCTTTTCCCTCTCTCTCTGCCCCTCCCCTGTTCATTTTTTTTTTTCTCTTTCTCTCTCTCAAAATAAAAATGAACACTAAAGGTTTTTTAATGAATAAAATGCATCCACTCTTGAAATTCTGAATTTCCAGCTTAAAGGTGTGTGTGTGTGTATGCGTGTAGATCTCAGCAGAAATATAAACCAATACCGTTTGACAACTACAGAATCTATAACTGCAGGAACTAATTCCTTAGTGGAATTCTACTGTAAACTTAGCAAATGGTAGAACTTGACTGGACTCGAGGAAATGTTCTAGCAGCAAACCAAAGGTCTTTGAACTACCATTCCATAATTTCTCCCCCACTGAAAATCTTTCCACTTTTGTTCATATCCTATAAGAGAGACATTTGACATTTTCCCCCACTAGCATATAAATTCTTCAAGTATACTAAAATTTCCTCTTTATCGTGTCAGACCATAAACAAACTGATTAAACAATCAGTGGATATTAAACAAGTATATGATAAGCTCATCACAAAGTTAGGCTACATCGTGTGCTGTTTTTCTTGATACGTACGTGGATATATTGGGTACTGCACCTAGCAGTGAATGCAAAAATGTTTAGCACGAGCTTACCTGTCATTCCGAAAGATCTTTGGTAGATACCTTCTGGGGAACCACATGGCCAGAGCACACATCAGAACCCAAAGGATTGCAAGTTCATCAAGCATCTGACCCAAGAAACTTAGGGTTGCATGGAAGTAGACGGATCCAATTCCTAGAATCAATTACAACCAATCACAAAGGTCACCACAGAAGAACAGACTCACAAATTCAATACGCTGCTGAAGGACCGCCCTTTCAACCAACCACTGTCCCAGTCACAAGATCACGTTCACACTGAAAGCAGAAGCTAAAGGCAGAAACCCCTACCACCTAGGCATGCACGCTTGAAGCCCTAGAGAGCGGATTTCAAGCAGGACCCAATGTCAGCACATCAGAACTTTAATAATCCTACAGTTAGACACACTCTGTCCTCATCCACCAAGGCTTCATGGGAACAGGCAGTAAACGAGCCAACATTCTCTCACCGTTAAGTATTCCCAACCTGCTGTGGAAGGAAATGGAAATTGCACAAGTGTTTCCCAGAACAATGAAGGCTCCAAACATCTAGAATTTTCTTTTTTTAAATTTTGATCCGTTACACTAAAGTCTCGTCAGAGTTCAATCATTTCATGTGATCGTCTTCAGAAGTTGTCAGAAAATGGCACTGGCACAGCACCGATAGCCATTACATAAATAAACCTTCGAAGGCAATTAAGTGATAATTACAGTCAACCTTGTTATCAAGGCCGTATTCAAAAGAGCCCTCCTTCTGGCGTCAAGCAAGCAAAATAAAAGTTGGCTGAGACGTCAGAGTGACTTTGGTTTACAAAACATAATGTTCAAACAGGACAGGAAGTGTGCAGAATTCCATTTCCTCCCTTTCAGCCCATGCTTGAAAATGAATCCACTTACCCACTACCACTAAGAGAGTCCATATTAGGTAGATGCCACTGTTGAAGCATGTTGCATACTGACGAAACAAGCACATGCAGATGGGCGGTAAGACGAAAAATAAGACATTGCTGATCTGGTGGGGGAGATGTAAAATGAAAAGAAATATTAAGTCAAAGGGCAAAAACAAAGCCGTGGGTTCCAAATATGCTCTTTGCAAACTGGGAGGAATGTGGCCATACCTCTTGTCTAAGCTCTTATGTTTTTTTGTTTTTTTGTGTTTTTTGTTTTTTTTTAACTGCAGATACAGGGAAATTTAAGACTTCTTTCATGGGGACTCCTTCCCATCTCTTTGATTACGGGGGCAGCTTCAAACCTTAGGTAAAGATCAAATTTTCAGGTTCTAGTGTGGATTGAAGCCTCTTTTCTCTCCAGGGGTTATTTGCTTTTAAAAATATATATAGGTTATCTAATGTAATATACTCAAAATAGTATCATTTCAACACATAATCACTATTGAAATATCACTAATGAGCTCTTTTACATTCTTTTGTTCACATAAGGCTTTGAAGTCCAGTATGAATGTCATCCTTCCAGCAACCTCCATCTGGCCCAGCCGTATTACATGTGCTCAGCAACCACAAGTGGCTAGTGACTATCATGCTGGCCGGCTCACCTGAAATTTTTTTTTAACTTATTTTTAATCTTTTTTTGGGGAGCGGTGTGGTCATAGCCAGTTCCTTTATCCCAAATTTTTTTTAATTGAGGTAAAATTCAGACAGCATAAAATTAACTATTTTAAAGTGTACAATTCTTGGAGCGCCTGGGTGGCTCAGTTGGTTAAGTGTCCAACTTCGGCTCAGGTCATGATCTCACGGTTCGTGAGTTCGAGCCCCGCGTCGGGCTCTGTGCTGACAGCTCAGAGCTTGGAGCCTGCTTCGGATTCTGTGTCTCCCTCTCTCTCTGCCCCTCCCCACTCATGCTCTGTCTCTGTCTTAAAAATAAATCAAAGATTTAAAAAAAATTTTTAAAAATAAAGTGTACAATTCAGTGTCCTTAAATACCCTCATAATATACACCCATCACCTCTATCTAGTTCTAAAACATTTTCATCACCCCAAAAAGAAATCCTATACCCAGTATGCAGGCACCTTCTACTCCCTCCTTCCTGCCCCAGGCTCTGGCAACCACTAATCTTTCTGTGTCTACGGATTTACCTATTCTGGATACTTCATAAAGGTGGAATCATATAATATATGACCCTTGTGTCTGGCTTCTTTTGCTTAGCATAATGTGTTTGAGGTTCATCATGTTGTAGCACGTATCAGTACTTCCTTCTTTTTTGTGTGGCTGAATAATACTCCATCATCTGAATACCCCATTTGTTTATCCTTCACTCATTAATGGGTTGTTATGAATGGTGCTGCTACGAACACCCATGTACAAGTTGTTGACTACTCATTGTCTTCTGGGCATATGCCCAAGCTGGCATCACCGGATCCAATGGTAATTCCATATTTGACTGATTGAGGAACCACCACACGGTGGCCCACAGTGGCTATACCATGTTACGTTCCCACCAGCAACATACCAGGGCTCTAATTCCTCCACCACTTTGCCAACACTTGTTATTTTCTCGTTTTTGTTTTCAAATAGGGCCATCCTAGAAGGTACCAAGTGGTAGGGACATGCAGCTCTTTTTAAGTTTCACTTCTGATCATGACTCATAAGTGACTGCAGGCACAGGAAGTATGCAGAACGTGAAGACCACAGCTAAGTCTAAAAGAGCAACACCAATGGGAGGGGTGGGAGGATTACACACACACACACACACACACACACACACACAGACACACACACACAAAAGACTAGAAAAAAACTTTCAGAGATAGGAGGATGGGGCAGATAAAGTCCAGAAAGTCAAGGGCCTGGCATCCTTCAGAAGACCAGTCACCCATGTTGAACAGTACAGAAGAGGCCACAGGGGAACCAAGAGGATGGGTGTCTGAAGTGAACTGAAGGAACCAGGGTAGAAAGGCTTTACCAGACCCAGGAAATTGCACTGGTGCACAACGAATCAAAACGCATCAGCAAACGCCAGGACTTGAGGTGTGTAGGTAAGGATTGGCAACGTCAGTGGCCTAGGCAGGTCCCTGTCACTATCTGGGAGCAAGAGCGGTTAGAAGTGACACCACTTCTAGAAAGGGAGAAAGGCCGGGTAGGAGGGAAATAAAGTAAGTAAAGAGAGGAGAACCAGATCCTGCGTCAGCAGCGGGATGGGAGCCGGGCTGGCGCCTGTGGTTAAAATCTAAGACTGAAATCCCCCGCGGGGCTGCACCATTCTGGAGAAGAGGGTACTTTTTTCCTGGTGAGTCTGTTCCAGTGGGGATCTTCTCCATCCCACATGGGAAGCCCCTGAGCTACTTGTGACCCTGAGTGAGAGTATGAATAAATGGTCTCAGATGTCCCAGCTGGCGTACAGTCTCCAGTCTTAGAAACACGGCCAACTCTCCTTCACCAAGCAGGTAAGGAGGAACAGTGTACCGTCTACATACATTATCCCACAGCAAGCTGTTCACTGTCATGACCACAGCCTCAACCTTCTAAGGAATTGTTTAAAGAATGACAGATCTTTAAGAGTTAAAATAAGAGGGTTTAAGACCGCCCCTTGTTTTACAAGGGGCAACACATGAGGGTCCAGAAAGGCTCCCAGGCTGGCCAAGGTCAAAGAGGCAGTCACCCACAGAACAGGGGCCAGCACTGAGCTGTTTCCACTGCCCAGAGCTGATTTTCACCGCCAACCCCCTAGTCACACTCTGACCCCCTTGGCTTAACTCCTCAGTGGTTACCTAAAAGCTCTGAACTGTACCTGAATTGTGCACGTAGGACATGATTTCAATGTGGCTCTCCTTTTGTTAAACACAAAAGGAAGGAAGGGGGTGGGGGGAGAAGGAGAAAATGGAACTGCTCTACCATAGGTAACTTAAAACCTGATCTTTCTCCTTCTACATAAACGTGTTCTCCTGTTTAAAAAAGCTAAAGTCTCCTTGCTGTCCTCCTCCCTAGAGATCACCGTCGACCTCAGATTCACAGCCTTCAGGTCGTTTTCTTAGCATTTATGCGACGACACACACATCACATACAATAACTTCTTCACTCTGCTTCCTTCTCTCGTTCAACAACAGGCCATGCAAACCTTTTCATCTTAGTTCAGATAGACTGACCTCACTTGCTCTACATGCTGCACATGGCAGTGGTTTATTTAGCCATTCCCCAGTGCAAGGAGCTCCAACTTATAGCCTCTCCTACAATGCTGGGGGATAGAAGACATTTTGCTTTTTACCCTGGGGTAAAAAGTATTATATATATATATTTTATATATATATATTTTTTATATACATATATATTATATGTTTTTATATACATATATATTATATATATTCATATATATAGTACATATATTTTATATATGTATTATATATCTTATATTTATTATATATTACATATATTTTATATAATATATTACATATATTTTATATATAATATATATTATATATACTATATATGATATATATAAAATATATATGTAACTTTTTTTAAGTAAGCTTCACACCCAGCATGGGGCTTGAACTCACAACCCTGAAATCGAGAGCCAGATGCTCTACTGATGGAGCCAGACAGGCACCCCATTTATCCCAATATATCTTTATTGCCTCAAGTCCTTGCAATCTCCCTCTCTTCAGCCAGGTGGAACCATCTACTGCCAACCTACCCCCAACTGGCTCTGTCCATTTACATTCCCACCAGCCATGTGCACATTAATCACTGTTCAATGTGTTTACACACTGCTCACAAAGGCATGAAGTCATCTATTATACCTATAGGAAAATCATGGGACTTCAAACATTTTTTTTTTATTTTTTTAAATGTTTGTTTATTTTTGAGAGACAGAGTGTGAGCAGGGGAGGGGCGGAGAGAGAGAGGGAGAGAGACAGAATCTGAAGCAGGCTCCAGGCGCTGAGGTGTCATCCCAGAGCCCTATGCAGGGCTTGAACCCACAAACCGCGAGCTCATGACCTGAGCCGAAGTCAGCCACTCAACCGACTGAGCCACCCAGGCACCCCTCAAACATTTTTTTAATGCACGTATTAAGGAGTTCAATTTAATTAGGCCCCATCTTAATACACGCTCTCAAATAACACACAAATCACATTACTGCTGCTTCCCAGCCCAGATCTACCAGTGACTGCTGGCCTTCACCATGCCCCTTAAAGGCCTCCATCTATGAAAAGACAAAGGCAAAATTAGAGGGAGACTCCCCCCAAGACAAAAAGAGGAAGGAACTCCTAAAGAAATAGAGAAAACAAACAAGTCCTGGTTAAAACACACATGCAATGGCCCCATCTCTTCTGAGAAGTGAACTTCCCCTTACCATTGTCTGGGTCAATCAAGTTGAAGAATATTTCAGCCAAGGGATATTTTTTAAAGCCTACTGCTTTGGAGAATAGGTTTGCTTAATGTCTGCAGAGCAGATTTTTTTGATTAAAAGGAAACCACAATTTTAAAACGTATTAATTATTTCCTTAGAAATTTCCTCATTCCAAGAATTCCTCCGTAAGTGTCGCACCAAAATAATCTGGAGGAACAGACGGCAATGTCCTCCTGACGCACATGAATGTGCGCTTTCCCAAGCAGAGGGTAAATGCTGACAAAGCAACAGGCTGAAAGATTTCCTGAGCGGGAGGTTCATAAACAGCTAAGGGGCATTCCCCTCTAAGAGCAGAAGTCTGTGCATCTTAACAGTATGCAGATTTCGAAACCTCCATTCTGTTCCCCTCCTGCCACCGGAGGGCCAACTGTCCCAGTCTGCCCGGGGCTGAGGAGGGTTCCCGGGGCATGGGGCTTTCAGTTTTAAAATCGGCAAGGCCTAGACAAACCAGGACAAGTTGGTCACCCTACTCAGAAGGCTTCTTGCGAGATTCCCCCACAGTATACCAAGCCCGTGCAGAATATGAATAGTACCCTTGCCAGCTTGGACACATCTCTGGTAGGGCCTTCACCACCCGATGACCGTCTGCAGGTCTGGTCTCTGTGACACGAACACAGTAGTTGCCCAGGAAATAGATCTATAGATGAAAAGATACAGGCCAGGGGTGCCTGGGTGTCTCACTTGGTTAAGCGTCTGACTTCAGCTCAGGTCATGATTTCATGGTTCGTGAGTTTGAGCCCCGTGAGGGGTTCTGTGCTGACCGCTCAGAGCCTGGGGTGTGCTTCGGATTCTGTGTTTCCTTCTCTTTCTCTCTGCTCCTCCCCTTCTTGTGTCTGTCTCTTTCTCGCTCTCAAAAAAAAAAAAAAAAAAAAAAAATTTAAAAAAAAAGTGTTAATAAGCAAAAAGTAAATAAATAATAAAGATACAGGATCTAGGTAATTCTGCCCTACGGTACAGGAGACATGGGCTTTGGCCTATCAGGAGAACTGCTTTCCTTATCTTCATTGTTGGCAGACCTAATTTGGAAAGGTGACCAATCATGAGCTGATCTTAGGCATATATTTTGCTTCAAGACTCTTTTCAGCACTAGTTGATTTCCTTCTGACCCCCTGAGTCACTGCCCAGCAATAGTCCCCAAAAGCAAAGCCCGGTGGTTAAAAAGCAGACACGACTTTTCTCTGACCCGGCAAGTCCTAGAGTCTTTCTCTTCAACGTGACTAGAGCCTGAAAACTTAAAACATAAAAAGGAACTCAAGTCAATAAAACTTGGGTGTGGAAGAAACAGTACAAAATATGCACAAGCAACAAAAGGTTGTGAAAGAGTGTGACATGTTCTTGGAAGGGATATTTGGGCTTGGCTGAAGCCCAGGATGATGACAAGACTTGAGGCAACAGAGATTTGCAGAGCCTGAAGGCAAAATACTTTGTACACCCAAACATTGTCAGTTGGGAGTATAAACCAGGGTACGGTCTCTGGGGGGCCATTTAGCAATAATGATCAGCCTTTAAGTAAACATTCTCCTTGATGCAGCAATTCCCCACAGAGGATTAGTACTTGGGAAAAGCACATCCAGATGCATCTATGAGGACATTCATTGCATCACTGCTCAAAAACGAAGAGGAAGGCAATAAAACAGGACCTTCCAAACTGTCCATCAAAAAGAGACTGGGTAAATAAACTATGGTCAATCCAGTAAGTGGAATACTGATGAGACATTGTAAAGAAAAAAAAGAAGTCTATATGAGCCAATATAGGACCAACTCCAAGACCCTATTAAGTGAAGACACCAAGAGGAGTCTGTGTAGTATGATCTCAACTGGGTTAAATAAAAACTTAGATATTGTATGTATACATTATACATACATAGTTCATACACAAATACATGTGTTCTGTACAGCGACTTAGAAAAGGTCTGAAAAGATATGGAAGAAAGCCTGTTTTTCACTATAACTTGCATACTCTGAGCTTTTTTTTTTTTTTTTACCATGATCACTTTTTGTGAAAATTAATAAATGGAAAACTCACTGAAGGGATGCTAGAAGGGGAGGCTGGGAGGGGAAGCCCCTGCCACTTGATGTCAACTACAGACCCTTAACAGAAGACCCTTTAACAGAAATGGATGGTCAGTTACAGGCCCCCACGGGGAAAGATGTACATTGCATTTCCCACAAGAAATCCATGATCCCTGCAACTCAGCCAATGAGAAGCGATCACCCTCAACTCTTGCTTTTCTCTAGTTCAAAACAACCCCTCCCAACTTCCTCCTTCTCCATAAGATAACATTCCTCTCCTTTGTTGGACTTGCCTATGGTTTTACTACAGCTTGCTTATCCTGAATTGCAATTCTCTGTTATTATGAAATAAACTCATTTTTGCGCATGGTAAAGTAACTTTTATTTTTTAAGGTTAACATTTTATAATGAAGGACAATTACAGCAAAAAACTACTTTCAACACACTCTCTCATATCAAACATCATGAGTTTTATCCTGTAGGTCAAAAGGTCCCAAGGCAGGAGTTTCAAGTTAAAGAATCAATGAATGATATACCTGTACTGTGCCAGATAAATCAAAGGTAGCTGCAGTGGCATTTGGATCTTCAGGAGAAGTATCCTTGTAGGGTCAAATGGACCAAGTTTTAACGCTAATGCTGCCATTTTCTTGACCTCGTCAAGTTGCAAGATCTATCTAGCCCTGGTTTCTTCCTTTCATCAAATGGATCTAATGATGAGCACCGACTGCTTAGGGTGATTGTACAGTACACAGCAGAGTTTCAACACCTAGCAAACAATTAATG
Source organism: Acinonyx jubatus (assembly GCF_027475565.1). Classification (NCBI taxonomy): domain Eukaryota; kingdom Metazoa; phylum Chordata; class Mammalia; order Carnivora; family Felidae; genus Acinonyx; species Acinonyx jubatus. Next base: position 49,609,163 of record NC_069391.1, read on the forward strand.
TAGCAGGCAGTAATTGAAGTTGTAGTAATGATGTGCTGCCCCCAAGACCCATTAAGAAGGTTCTGGATCCATCTCCCAGTCTTCTTTGGACTTTATATATTCAATTCCTTAAACTTCTCCTTAAAATGAGGAATGCTTATTTTCTTCTAAAATGGATAGTTAGACCTGCCGCCTTAATATGAGGATTTAAGAAACTGTTTTATCACCAAGTAATAGTTCACGGTCTTCCTCAATATAAGAGAGATAAGCCCGGTTTGTCCTGTGATAACCTTCAGGAGATAACTAGGGCTTGGAAACAGAAAGAAGGAAATGGTTTTTGCTAAACTCTTTGGACCTACACTCAACAAAGTCAGGTGACCAACTACTCCTCTGAGATGTAAAGCTCTCTGCTGGTCTAACACAAATGTGGTTTATGAGTATCCAGAAAATAAAGTCTGTTAGGTGGACCAGCCAGGCTAATCACCCATGGACACCGCAGCTGAAGATCCAAGAGCCACCCAGGCACCCCGACAGTTCATTTCTAAATAAGACTTTGGGGGCACCTGGGTGGTTCAATGGGCTGAGCATCCAACTTCGACTCAGGTCATGATCTCACAGTTCAGGAGTTCGAGCCCCGCATTGGGCTCTGTGCTGACAGCTCAGAGCCTGGTGCCTGCTTCGGATTCTGTGTCTCCCTCTCTGTCTGCCCCTCCCCTGCGCGTGTGCGCTCTCTCTCTCTCTCTCTCTCTCTCTCTCTCTCAAAAATAAACATTTAGAAAAAAAATTTAAGACTTTGGCACTCACTGCCCAGCTCCATTGGGACTAGATTAAAAGTAAAAACAACATAAACTCTCCCCTCATCCAGTGCTCTGGGGCTTTTCAAGGCAAGTGCACAGCAGCAATAGACCAATTTGTGGCCAAGTATCGAGGCCTGAATCGCAACTGGCCTCAGACTCTACAGAGAATTACCTTGCTGGGTATGTGAGAACTGGTCCCCAAACTGCCATTTGTTCCTTAAGTCTCTGGTGAAATCCTTAGTAGCATTCTCCACTTACAAATGGAGAAAATGAGTTACCACTATGAAAGCGCCCAGCCACACCCCAGCCCATCCTGTGTGCCCGTCTACACCCGAGAGTATGCTCTGAAAGGAGGTGTACAACAGGTGAGCTGTAGCCACCTCCACTAACTGTCTTTCACAGTATCTACGGACAGCAGAGGGCCACGCTTTCTTGAAGAACTAACCTGGTCATAAATAAGAAGCAGGAGTGTTGATGAGGAAGGGATGGAGGGGAGACTCCATACAGACTTCTGGATGGTGCCAGAAACCTGAGCATGACTGCTCCCTTCTCTAGAGCTCAGTTTCCTCATCAATGAGTGAAAGGGCTGGGACTAGCCCATCAGAGATCGCTCCAGGCTACTGCCAAGGATGTTCTCCCTGCAAATCTAGGGAGCGATCCTAGAGAACAATCTCAAATTCACAGTGACTCATAAACCAGGAGTTCCTGGTGTGGGGGTGTGGGGGGGGGGGGGGGAGGCAGCAGCAGAAAGGACCATGCAGCATCTTCTATTTGGTCTGGGAATCCTGAGCCACGCTGCACAGTGAAGAGAAGAGACATTTCCTTCTAGCTTCAAGCTTTCCCTCGCATAAAGACTTCCAACACCCGGGATACTGCGGGGAGTGGGGCGGGGGTAGTTTCAGCTTGCCCACACACCATCACTCCCAAACTTCCCTCTCATTCCCCAGGCTTAATCACTGGAGAGGGCACAGGCCTGGGGAAATTGTCTTTGGAGCTCGACTGAGACTGGGAACTAAAGACAAAGAAATAAGAACTAGTAGTCATTAACTTGATTCTGGCCCAAAGTAGCTCGACCCGTGGGGTGGAACCAGTCAGCACGGTAGCAGTGGGCCCTGCCCCTGTGACCTGCTAGGGGACTCCCCCTTTCCCCGGACTGCTAGAACAGGTATGCAGGGGAAAACTGCACAATGCGACCCAAGTGCGTCACGCCACAGAAATCCTGGGGGGGAGGAGGGGGCGGGGAAGGGAATTGTCCCGGCAGGTTCACCAGCCCAAGTCATCCTCCTGGGAGAGGGGCTGACAGGGACCACTGGCTTCAGGACTGGTGAGGATCAAACAAGACAATAGAACCATCTGAAGAAAATGACAGGGGGAGGATGAGCCCAGATGTCAGGATAGGGACCGAAGAAGACAGATGGAGAGCTGGAAGGAGCGCAGAGGAGGGGGCGCGGGTCGATTCTGGCCCTGGAGGCAGAATGCCCCAGATAAACGTGGAGACCCACGTCCAGATTCCTGGCGCGGCCACGACTAGGGACGTTCCCTTCCCTCCAGCCCGCCTGCCAGCCCAGCTCCCACTCCTGCACGCACCGTGTTGTAGAACTCGGCGATGGCAGGCACGATGGTGTAGTTGTCTTCGCACCAGTCCACCTCCGAGCTGCCAGCCCGCAGCTGGTCCCACCAATGCGGGACGCTCATGGCCGCTGTGGGGCATTGGAGCAGCTGCCCCTGCAGCCGAGAAGGGCCCAGAGCTACTGTTGGAAGCCAAGTGCAGCGGTCGCGGCTTTTTACACACGAGTCAGCGGCCGGATGTGGCGCCTCCCCAGCCGGCCTCCTGGTGCTCGGCTCCGCCTGTTGGACGTGACTCGATCGCAGAGACCCCTCCCCCAGCTCCGCCCCCTGGGGAGGGGAGGCGAGGATAGGAGCAGACCACGCCCAGCCTGGGGGGCGGGATGAGTGTCTGAGGAGAGGTAATCCGGAAGGGGAACCTCGCTCCAGGCAAATTCAGATACCAGCCCCCCCCCCCCCCCCCCCCCCCCCCCGCCTTCCTCGCAAATGGCAGGTGCCCAAAGCCTCGGAGGTCAGGCTCATACTTGCCCACGCCTACCTTCCTGGCTCGGACTCACCGGCGCCACCCCTCCTACCCCGGGAGTATCCAGGCCCCCCCATGCTCTCGAGGAGTTTGCAGCGCTCTGGCTGCGCCCTGCGTGGGAAGCCCGTGCTAACACCGAAGAAAGAAAAACCCTCGGTCCCCCTGAAGCTAGTTGAGGGTTTGCTTGGCAGGACTCCATGCCATAAGCTGGGGCAGGAAGACTGCGGGCTGGAGTGGCCGACTCCATGACCTTCCCCTGCAGCCTCTGCCGCCCCCTGCGCAGTAGAGCACCTGTGCAATTTCCAGAATGCTCTTGGTCCCCTGGACTCCAGCCTTAGGGTGTTCATCTGGTCTTCAACGAAACATAGGGCGAAACTTTAGTCATACCAACACTCGGAGGATGCAGGTATGTGGCAGGTATGACATCTCCAGTACGTCCGAGGTGCAAGAGATGATGGTATAGATATATACTTGTTACATGCCACACAGTTTGAGGAGCTTCCATGCATCCTTCTTTAGTGTTCCCAGGGAGAATCCTGTGAAGCCGGTTCTATTGACAATGCCATTACAGCTAGTAAGGCAGAGCTAGAAATCACATTCAGGCAGGATGACCTCAGACCTGCTGGTAACTACTTTGCTGCCATAGTTTCTAACACCCAGTCTGGTCCCGACAAAAGCCAACTGTGTGCGTGTGTTGGCTCTGGTCCTTGAGTGGTTCTGGGATTCCAGGTCAGGACGCTGGCAGTGACAGAAGAATCTTCTGGTCAGCAATCCATGGTGCCTGTCGCAAGCATCTGCTTGCTTAAACCTTCATGGCACCCCAAAGGCCAGCAGCTCCCCAGGGACTGCCCTCTCTAGGCCTGACTGTGCAGTGGAACCCTGACTGGTTGTGCAACGTCCATCTGCAGCAAAATACCCACACAGCCGTTCGCAGGCCTCCCCGCGTCTCCAGAAACTGCAAGCTCAGCTCCTCTGTCTGTCTCCAGAAAACCCATCTTTCTTCCCCTGGGAACCAAACCACACTTCTCCTACTCCTATTTCTGTCCTAGCTTCTGTCTTCCTCCTAGACAGCTCATTCCACTGCCCTGGAACCCACGCACGCTGGTACCTTCTCCTAAGGTCAGAATTACTCGAGCCTTCGGGATACCCAGTGTGAGCTGGCCACTTAAGTAGAAAGGGGGAAATATTTCTCACAGCCACAGAAGAAAACTACATCAGTTAATTTCTCCATGCCTCACGGTGCTATACCGATTGTCCAACAATAGTTTTCCACGTGGAAATCCTTCCCCTATTTAAGGTGTAAATGTATATGTATTAACCGTACTGGTATAAAACACACCATTATTTTTATATGCCAGTGATTCTCAAAGTGTGTCCCCCTTTCAGGGGATCTACAAGGTCAAAACTCCCTGTGAACACTATGACGTCATCTGCCCTTTTGGCTCCCCTCTCACCAGCACACGTGGGAGCTTTTCAGAGGGTAAGTGACGTGTGGTGTCATTATCTCTCTGACAGCTAATGGAAACGTGGGTTCTTCAGTATTAAAAGTCTCTTTAAATTTTGAATATGATACACATTGGTAGATATTATCACATTAGGATTTTTTAGAATTTTAGGATCCTCAACATCAAGTACGAAAGGAGTCCTCAAATCAAAACAGTTGAGAGCTGGTGTTAGCCAAAAAAAGGGATGTATCCAATTAAACTCTTTGTAATGCTTTTATCTTTTAGAATTTCTAAATACTTATTCAATGAGAGCTTTTAGAATTAGACCTATATTATTATCCTACATCACTTTTGTGTGTAAAAAGGAAAACATAAGCAAAATAAACTTACGGAGTTCCTGTAATTTCTTCACACTCAGAATCTCTATTCTTTTGCTTAGTCATTTTGCAACTTTGTCATTGGTGTGTGTCCTCGTGTTGTTAATTACCAAGCAGTGGTGATGCAGCATTTCTTAACTGCACTCCACCACTGAATCCTTCCAAACCTGGCGTATACATTTGGATACCAGCACGTTTTTTATCTTACCTGAAGGTTGCAAAGGAAAGCTTTCAGACAATAGGCATCATATTTGTCCTTCAGATGGTCCTTAGGTGATTTGTTGACAGAAATATGGAGATTACAGTTGCCAGGTCGTCCCACCAGGATCAACCACTGAGTTTGTGCATGTTCAGGCAGTGACAACACATCTTGACCCCCCACTTGGCCAACAGTGATTATAAAATGCCATCCACTGAAAGATGTATCTAGATTTCAGGATGTTACAGTGCAAAACAATGTGACTTTTAGCACCAATGAAATTTAGAATCCACCGGATGTAAATCATTCAAGTCCTGATAAGGAAATGATGAGGAGTTTTCCTCACCCACCTCAGGAAATTTTATTGTCGATGACAATCCTAGTTCAAGATCGAAAGCAACCGCTTGGGTTCTAATTACAACTGCACAGAGAGAGAGTGCTAAACAGAAGGCCATTGGTGAGAACATAAGGGACACAAGTGACATTTCTCCAAAGCCACTGCTGTAGGTCTTCATGGTACTGCGTTACAATTTTTCTGACGTTTTCATCAACACTCCCCATTGTTGCCTTTTTTCAATGAATATAACCTTAGTAATTTAACACTAGGACCCATCATGGGGTCATTAATTTTTGAAATTGATTTATATCAATATGCCTTGGCAACTACCTTTAGTAGTTGAATACAAGATTCTGAAATCAGGTGTAAACAGCTTGGGGAGAGGGGTTGGGGATGAACCCTCATGAAGAGTTTGCTTGTGTTGCTTTTAGTCTAAATATGAGTCATATTTAGTCTAAATATGAGTCAGTGATACAGATCCATAAAGAACACGTTTGAGGGAACCACCCCTGCAGGGAAGTCAGGATGCCAGCATCTTCTATTTTTACAGAGTTTATGACTGTGTTTATATGGTGTAAGTAAATATCTGATAATAATATCCAGCTCAACTGGTTCTACAGGTGGAAATTATCAAGTCACAAAGTCTTCCTTGGAAAAAATTACAGGCACCTGTCCCAGTAAAGCACAAAGTGCATGATCCAGAATGAAATTTTCTGTGTTTTCCTGTCTGGTCAGAGCTTTTCATCATGGTCTTGCTTGAGGTCATCATTCAGGCCAGTTGACTCTCCAAGTGTCATCCCCAGACCAACAGTATCATTATCAACTAGGAACTTGTTAGAAATGCAAATTTCTGGGCACCTGGGTGGTTCAGCCGGTCAAGTGTCCAACTTCAGTTGGGTCCTGATCTCGGGGCTTGTGAGTTTGAGCCCCACATCAGGCTCACTGCTGTCAGCGCAGAGTCCACTTTGGATCCTCTGTCCCCCGTCTCTCTCTGCCCCTCCCTGGATCGTACACACTCTCTCTCAAAAATGAATGAACATTTATCAAAAGAAAACAGAAATGCGAATTTCTAGGTCCAGACCCCAGACCTACTGAAGCAGAAACTCTGGGAGAAGAGTCCAACAATCTGTGGCTTAACAATTCTCCAGGTGAGTCCAGCCCATGCTCAAATTTGAGAACCACTATCTTAGCCCATGTGTGGCTGGGCAGAAATTCAGAATGGACTGTATGCTTTGCTTCCCTGAAAAATCAAATCCCAAGCCAAGACTGTTACTGCCACCAGGAAAAAGAGGAAGAAGACAGGCGCCTGAGAGAGGCAGCCAACCTTTCCCCACACTCATCACCAGGAAACCGGGGACTCGGAGTCTGGTACCCCTCTTCAGTTAAGAGGGAGACAAGAAAAGCGAGCGAGGATTTTTTTTTTTTTTTCCTTAGATCTAAGGCAAAGTCTCCAGGCTCAGAATTGTGGGAGAAGGCTGCAGGAAGCGGGCCTCACCAGGACAACACGACTGCAGCCACTACAGGAATATGGCCTATTTGCTCTGTCGGGTGGTCTAGTAGTTTGCTGACAGGCCATCAGAGGTCACTTCCTGCTGTTGGCCCTGGGCCTCTCTCCTTTCTCTAATCTACACTGGAAAACCACAAACGGTTTGTTAGGACTGGGCACATAGTAGGAGTCAGTCAGCTGTGATTGCACATCTGAGGCTTTCCCTATGTCCCAAGGGCGTGGAATTGGTTAACGTGTGTTCGGACTGCTGCTTCTCGATAGAGAAGGCGTTACTCTGTTGGATAACTAGCTTGCAAGGCTGTAATTTTGAGCCCCTGCTTTGTGCAAGGCCCCATGTTAAGTGCTGGGTAACCTGAAGACAAATAAGATATTGTTCTCGGCCTCATAGAGCTTAGTCTAGGAGAGGCCCGCAGACCATTAGAATACAACATGATACTTGCAAAGAAGGAGAGGCACACATAGAATGTGGAAGCAAGGGGTGGGGGCCTGAGTCTTCACGGAGTGGCGAGGTAGGCCCAGCAGAGGAGGCGGCCTTGGAAATGAGGTGCGCAAGATGAGTAGGATTATACCAGGAGCAGCCCTGGGGAGAAGCAATCCTTCAGAAGGCCCAGCGTGTGCACGAGGATGGAGGTCTAATTCAGGAAACTGCAAATACGATGTTTCAGCTAGAAAAGTGGCAGAAAGGGAGGCTGAGCTTGGTAGATGGTAGGAGGAGTACACAGAAAGGATCGGTGAGGTCTTTGCATAATCCAGGAGAGAGATGACAGCATGGTTAAAGCATGCATTCATTCATTTACATGTAATTATTGAAGGCTTATTATGTGCCAAGACACTTTTCTAGGTGCCAAGGATAAAATGGTGAGCAAAACAGGGGCGCCTGGGTGGCTCAGTCGGTTGAGCGGCCAACTTCGGCTCGGGTCATGATCTCACAGTTTGTGAGTTCGAGCCCACTGTCAGCCTCTCAGCGCAGAACCCGCGCTTCAGATCCTCTGTCCCCCTCTCTCTACCCCTCCCCCACGTGTGCTCACCAAAAAATACTTTTTTCTTTTTTTAAAGGGTGAGCAAAACATGCTGGCTCTGTCCTCATGGAGCTTACAGTCTAGAGAGAAAGTCAGGCATTGAATATTGCGTAAACAATTCACCACAAGTGTGCCACAAAAAAGTGCAGGTACCATGACAACAGACAGCCGCGGATATGACTTTATCTCAGGGGGTCACGAAAGGCTTCCCAGAGCAGGCGCATTCTAAGCAAAGTGAGGTTTCAGGCAGGGGAAAAGGGAACTGAAATAAGGGATGCAATTCAGATCTAAAAAAGGTGTTGTGTTAGATGGTAGTATTCATTCCAGACATGTGAACACGCGTTCCCAACCCACTGCCATGGGACTTGACCTTGTCATTGACTGTGACCAGTAGAACGTGCGGGGAATTGATGTGTTTGGGTGACTGCCAGAGGCTTTGAAATCGATTCCTAGGTCTGCCATAAGCCACATGGGGACTGCTTCTGAGCCTGGATCCTGGAATGCAGAAGACACGTAGAGCCCAGCAGAAGTGCTCGGCTAAGACCCCAACTTAGAACAGCAGCAGAAAATAAAACTGTCTTGTCACTGAGATTTGGGGGCATTGTTTCTTATTCCAGCATAACCAAATGAAGCCTGACAAATACAGAAGAGATGATAGTTTACTAATTAGAGGTAGGACATGAAAGAGGGGGAAAATGGAATAGTCTGGCCTGAGTGATCAGAGGAAGGCCAGGTTACTAACCCGAAAGGGAGAGGGAAAGTCCCGATTTAGGCTTGGACTGGTTGAGTTGAGTGCAGGCCGGACCTCCGCGAAGATACATTCTCTCAGCAACCCAAAAGGAAGCTGAAGGACCAAGGGCGGGTCAGGATTAGACAGACGTGCAGACAAGAGGAGGAAAGAGAGTCCTGAAAGCCATGTGGGTAAATGAGCTCACTGGACTCAGCCGGATGAGGGAGTGGAGGAGAGAGGGAAATGGAGCCTCGGCGGCCACGTTTACAGGGGCCTGAGTGACAGGGAGGTGCCAGTCCCCCAAGTCTTGAGCAGTCTGACAGGGCTAGAGAGGAGCAGGTGTGCCCGTTTAAGAGATGATAAATGCTGTTGTATCCCTTACGGGGGCGGGGGTGCCAGAACCTTAAACTGGCTCAAAACTCTGGCTGTCACTGTGAATTCGCAGGAGCTGAGTCACCTGGGGATCTTGTAAAAAATATATATATAATTAATAAATAAATAAATAAGATTCAGAAGGTCTTGAGTGAAATCCAGGATTCTACATTTCTTTTTTAAATTTTTTTTAATGTTTATTTATTTTTGAGAGAGAGAGACACACACAGAATTAGAAGCAGGCTCCAGGCTCTAAGCTGCCAGCACAGAGCCCGATGCGGGGCTCGAACTCACAAACTGCAAGATCGTGACCTGAGCTGAAGTCCGACGCTCAACTGACTGAGCCACCCAGGCGCCCCTAAGATTCTGCATTTCTAACGAACTCCTAAGTGATACAGATACTTGCTGCTGTGTGTTTCAGTAGCGAGGCGGCGGGGAACAGAAGCAATGGTGATATGCAGGTGCAGTCAGTACAATCCAGATGAAGGGAAGCTCTTCACGACCACCCAATGTCTTAGACAACAGCTGGGGGGGAAACGTACGGATTTCCTAGAGAACCCTCACAGCCAGGTGCAATGCATACACTTCATTCAGATCCTACATCAGAGTGTAACCATACTCTTTAGGACAAATGTGGAATGGGAAACACTGGCTATTTGCTGATAGTGGGACTTATTGTTGGTTGGGGGAGACGTTGATGTGATGATTATGTTTCAAAACGTGAGTCTTCAGGAGGCCACTCTTTTAGAATTCCGTCTTTTTTATGACCTTCTGGAAAAAGGTAAAACTGAGGAAGAGGAGACAGATCTGTGGTTACTTGGGGGGAGTAGAGGGAGTTCACTGCAAAAGGCATGGGGGAATTTGGGCCATGGGGTGGTGGTGGCGGGAGGGAGGTGATGAGTGTCCTACATCCTGATTGTGGTGGTTGTTATATAACAGAGTTTATAAAACCTCAGGCCTATACCTTGTAAAGGTAAATTTTACTGCATGCAAACTATACCTTAATAAGCCTGACCATAACCAAAACTGAAAAAGAAAGCATTGTTTAGAGACATACACTGAAACATTTACAGACAAAATATAGCATCCCAGTCTTGCTTTCAAATAATGGGGGAGGGAGGGCGCCTACCTGGCTGGCTTAGTGAGAAGAGCATGATCTTGGTGTCATAGGTTCAGGTCCTATGTTGGGTGTAGACACCACTTAAATAAACTTTAAAAACAAAAGAATGGGGGAGGGAGTTGGTTTGGGGGCACAGATGGAACAATACTGGTCTTAAATGGATAATTGTTGAAACTGGGTGATGCACACATTAGTGTCTCTACTTTGCATGTGTTTAAAATTTTCTGTAATAAGTTTTTTAAAAGCATTGGGCTTTATGAAAAAGGGGGACCACAGGAGCACCCATATAGCTGAGAGAACCAGAAAGGCGGTCGGAAAGCAAGGGCGAAGGGTTCAGCCCTTAGCAGTGGGTACCACTAAAGCAGCAATTCCGGTTGAACCTGTGGTTGTTACCTGTCCCCTTCATTCCAGAGGGCGCAGGATAGCAGGGAGTTACCCTCCCCGGAAGAAGCAAATGGTGAATGGCTGAGGGTATCCTCTCTGGCCTGTGCGTGAGAAGGCCCTTTCACCAGGGAGGCTTTGGTAAACAAGCTATCAGCAGCCTAGGTGGGGTCCGGGTAGCGCTGTGGCCACAGACTCTCTGGAACCAGGAAGCTAGAAAGGTCAGGGACTGGTCAGTGCCATGCCTCCCAATCCAGGGTCCCCCTTGGGGCTGGGCTGTCCGATTCCTGAGATGTGCCGTGAGGGAGCTGACCCTGGCATGTCAGACATCACATCCACTGGAAGGGCCGCTTCCCAATGACCTATAAATGTCAAGCTTCCTTCACTCTTCTGTGTCTTCAGCCTTTCAAAGACCAAGAAACAGCTTCGGGAAATGGAGGTGAAGTAAGTCAAGATGGAGGAGGCCAGGTTGGGGGTAAATAAGGGCCAGGTGACATACATTTGGCAAAAAAGAAAGGCACACAGATCTGCCAAGAGCTTGAAGAAGAGTTACAGGACATTCCTTTAGTATAGGAAAGACTTGAGCAAATCTCAGCCTAAGAAAAAGGCAATTGAGTAGAGAAACAGATTTAAAATGTAAAGGAAAAATAAAAGGGTAATTCATGAAACTAGATCCTGAAGGAGATGGAAAAAGGTGGAACTGAAAACTCAAGATCTTGCAATTTACCTGGAGAAGAGAAAAGAAAGTCATGGAGTCGATGTGTGTTGTTTTATCTGTCCCAGCGTCTCTTCCTTTTCTGGGACTTTCCACCGCTTCTCTGATGGGGCTGTGCACCTCCCACCTTCCTCTGCCCCTACACCATTCAGATGGCTGCCATAGGAACGGTCATGGTAACACACTGTGATCCGACTCTGTGGCTAGTGTCCATTGGTCCAGGAGTGGGTCTTGACCCAAGCTGGCTGATCAGAATGTGTCAGTGGGAATTTGGAATCAGAATTGAGCTCTTCAGCTCCACCTGATTGCCTAATGGAATAGAGATTTGAACCTGGGCCCTACTGATGACCTGTTCCACCAGTTGGGTGGAACAGCTGGCAGAACAGCTGGCAAAACATAAATGAAGCAGTACGGAAAAGAGCTGTCTAGGCGATTAGTAGTACAAATGGAAAAGAAGTCCCCGGCTCCAGCTATGCCCAGGGACCTAGCCACATACAAATGTTCCCAAGACACCCCAGAGCCTTTATAGTGAAGTTACATTTTTTCTTAAGCTAGTTTGAGTTGGGTTCCTGTGACTTAAAACCCAATGTCCTAACAGGATTCTATGCCAAGGAAGAGGGGAATGTAGAGAATATATATGAACGCCTGGAAACATGTTGAGGATGATATAAAATTGGGGCAGTTCATACTTCTGAAAGAAGGGGGGAAAAAGTCATTTAACTAAAAATGAGTGGTCCAGGTGAGGTCAGAGGCCTTGAAGACAGTGAAAAAGATTGAAACCAGTGTGAAGATCATCCTTTTTCACTAAATTCTCTAATCATTTTAACAATTGGAGGTGAGGATCTAGTATATTCTACAGATGGGGACAGTCATTGCTAGGAAAGTTCCAGATTAGACACCAAGAAGGACCCAGAACTTTAATCTTTTGTATTAGCAATTCAGGCTGGGGAACAAATGATCTAGACATTTGGGGACACCTGCCCCTCCTCTCAAGTGTGCAAATTGGAAGAAATTTAATCCTAGAAATAGTTGATGATTTCCAAAATGAATGGACACGTTACAATTTCTTTTCACATGAAAAAGTTGCTAACATATTTTAGGATGAGCTTTTTTTTTTTTGCTTTCGCCACCAAACATTAGACCACTCCAGAGAAGGCAAGTTTGCTGTATTTACCCATGTTTTGCTACATCCTTTTCCCCTAATATTCCAAGCTTCATTCTTTTGTCCTTTACTTTCTGTTTAAAAAATGTCCTTTTGCCATTCTTTTGGAATGACGAATTTTAAAATGTTTAAATTCTTTACATATTCTTTCTTCTGAGGATATCTTGTTCCCTTCCCCCCCACCGCTGAACCCATGAAAGACCTGTGTTTTTGGGTAAAGGGTTCTGTATTGAGTTCTTTTTTTCCCATTGCTCAAAGAAATAGTATACCTTTCTAGCCTCCATGGTTTCTCTTTTTGTTTTTTTATGTTTGTTTATTTATTCTGAGAGGGAGAAAGAGGGAGGGGGAGAGGCAGAGAGAGGAGAGAGAATCCCAAGCAGACTCCGCACCTGCTAGCTCAAAGCCCAATGAGGGGCTCTCAGAAACAGAACCGTGAGATCATGACCTGAGGCAAAACCGAGAGTCGGACATTCCACACCTACCGAGCCACCCAGGTGCCCCTAGCCTCTCTGGTTTCTGATGAAGATCCCACTGTCATGCAAATTGTGCTTCCCCTAATAAGTAAGATGTTGTGTTTCTCCAGCTGGTTTTAAGATTTTTCTTCCTTTGTCTTTGGTTTCCAGAAACTTAATTATGCTGTCTTGAAGTGAATTTCTTGGGGTTCAGTCCATGTGGAGTTTGCTTAGCTTTTTGAATCTGTAGATTTATGTGTTTTATCACATTTGGGAACTTTCCAGCAATTATTTCTTCAAGTACTTTTTAAGTCTTGCTTTCTCTCTTCTCTCCCAATGGACCCAGGACTCCAACGACTTAAATATTAGATTTCTAGGTTTTTTTGGTAATCCCCGGGTCCTTTAGGCTCTGTTCATCATTTTAAAACTGATTTTATCTGTTGTTCAGATTAGGTAATTTCTATCATTCTATCTTCTAATTCATTGATTCATTTATCCCCTTCATTCTGCTGTCAAGCCCATCCACTGAGCTTTAGTAATTGCGTTTTTTTTGGTTCTTTTTTTTAAAGTTTATTTTGAGAGTGTGTGTGTGTGTGTGTGTGTGTGTGTGTGTGAGCATGCGTGCGCGCAAGTTGGGGAGGAGCAGAGAGAGAATTCTAAGCAGGCTTTGTGCTGTCGGTACAGAGCCTGAAGTGGGGCTCAATCCCACGAACCATGAGATCATAACCTGAGCCAAAATCAAGACTCAGACACTCAACTGACTGAGCCACCCAGTGTTCGTGTATTTTTCAAGTCTAAAATTTCCATTTGACTCTTTATAGCTTGTATTAGGATGCTGAGACTTTCAATTTCCTTGCTAAGTCCTTCTATTTTTTTTCATTTATTTCAAGCTCAGTCTTTTTTTTTTTAATGTTTATTTATTTATTTTGAGAGACAGTGTGAGCAGGAAAGGGGCAGAGAGAATCCCAAGCAGGCTCCTCACTGTCAGTGCAGAGCCTGATGCAGGGCTTGAATCCACAAACTGTGAGATCATGACCTGGGCTGAAATCAAGAGTCAGATGCTTAACCGACTGAGCCACCCAGGCACCCCTATTTTGAGCATAGTCTTAATTGCTCATTGAGACATTTTTATCATGGTTCCTTTAAAATCATTGTCAGATAGGGGTGCCTGGCTGACTCAGTTGGTAGTGTATGTGACTCTTGATCTCAGGGTTGTAAGTTTGAGCCCCATGTTGGGTATAGAGATTACTTCAAAATGAAATAAAATAAAATCTTAAAACCATTGTCAGGTAACGTTAACCTCTCCGTCATCTGTTTTTGCAGCTTTTTTTTTTTTTTAACTCACTTTGACATCTTCCTCATTCTTGGTATGATGAATGATTTTTCTCTATTAAAATCTCACCATTTCTGTATCATGTTATGCAACTTCGGGTCTCATTTAAACCTTCTGTCTTAGCTGGCTTTCTCTGAAGGAGGACGAGAGGTTCTACCAGGTGGAGATACATAACCAGATTGCCCAATGGACCCAGAGAGGCGACTTTTCACTGATGGTAGGGGTAGAAGTCGAGGTTCTGCATCTAGTCTCCACTGACATCACAGGGGGTAAGAGAGGCTGTTTACTGGCCCACTGAGATGAAAGTTTGACTCCCTTCTTGGCTTTCTCTGACACCTCCCCAGGCAGGATTGTTTGAAAACCTCAGTATAGCTTGATAAGGGTAGAAGGTCTAGGCTTCCATTCAGCCTTTGCCTGTGTGGTTGGGGCTGGGCCATAGTTTGCTTTTCCTGTGGTGTTTGACTAGAGTAGAATGTTATTATCTAAATGTTTCTGCCCTACCAGGCTGCCCCTTTCTTGGTCCTCTGACTAGAAAAAATAAGCTTTTTGGTGGAATTTTTGGTCTACGTCCGTTGGCATTTTGAGTTGCTGGCTTCTCCAATTCCAAGTCTGGGATGTATGAGGCAAAAAGAAAATGCAGAGAACTCCCCACGATACCATTCCTTGGGGCCCAAGTTCTCCAATCAGCCTGCCTTCTTCTGTCTACCTTTCAAATACTTGCTTTATATATAATGTCCAAGAATGTTCAGTTGTATTCAGCAGGAGGAATAGGAAAAGGATATCTACTTCATATTCCTGGAACCAGAATTCTAGGGGAACAGATTTTTTTTCAATTTTTTTAATGTTTATACATTTTTTGAGAGAGTGCGTGTGCTCATGAGTGGGGGAGGGGCAGAGAGAGAGGGAGACACAGAATCTGAAGCAGGCTCCAGGCTCTGAGCTGTCAGCACAGAGCCTGACACGGGGCTCGAACCCATAAGCAGCAGCGAGATCATGACCTGAGCTGAAGTCAGACTCTTAACCGACTGAGCCGCCCAGGAGAACAGATTTTTATAGCAAACTGGTGGTCTCCCCAGTACCACGGGACCAGATGAGCAGCCCAGAAGGGGAGGAGATAGAAAAGAGAAAAGGAACAAGGACTGCGTCCTGGGGACTCCCATGTCTAGAGAGAAGAGCAGGAAGAGCTAGCAAGGCAGCAAGAAGGCAAGCAAGAGAGGTAGGAAGAAAAGTGAAGCATGTAAGAGAGCTATAGTTAATGACCTTTTAAAGGATAGTGTAAGTGAACACAAAATCCAGACTGGAACAGGTGTGAGAAAGAATAGGAACAAAGTGAAAGAAGCAAGTTGCCAAAGCCACATATTGTGTGATTCCATTGATAAGAAATGTCAGGATAGGCCAATCTACAGAGACAGAACTGGATTAGTGGTTGCCTGGGGTGGGGGTGGGGGGATAGTTTAGAAAAATAGGGGTGGGAAATGACTACTACTGGGTATGGGGTGTCTCTGGGCGGGTGAGAAAAATACCTGAAAATTAGATTGTGGTGATAGTGACAGAACTGTGGGATATATTTTTTAAAAATATTACTTTAAATTGATGAATCATATAGTATGTGAATTACGTTTCAATAAAGCTGTTTTAAAAAGGGAAGAGGGGAGGGAGGGAGAAAAAAAGAAAATGATACACACTAGGAAAAACCCGTGGAACTTTCATCCAGGGATAATTTCCCTTATATATAAAGAGTTAATAATCCAACAGGGAAAAAATGGAACAGAAGAATATATAAAAAGATGGTTCATTCATAGTAATAGAGCTATAAATTATAACTACATTAAAATAACATTGATTTCGGAGGGTCCGGTGGCCCAGTCAGTTGAGCATCTGGCTCTTGATTTCAGCTCGGGTCATGGTCTGAAGGATCTCCATGTTCATAGATTCAAATCCCGCATTGGGCTCTTTGCTGACAAGGTGGAGCCTGCTTGGGATTCTCTCTCTCTCCTTCTCTCTCTCTGCCCCTCCCCTGCTCACTCTCTCTCAAGATAAACAATAAAAAAAATAACATTTATGTCCTCTATCAGACTGACAAACTCCCAAAGTGTGATAACATTTGCCAAAACTTTTTTTTTTTTTTTTCCGGGAGCATGTCTGTTGTGTTTGAGATGATCTGTCGGGTGCTCTCTGAACTACGCCAGGTAAAAGGAAACTCTCTCATTACAAACTGACAAAGGGAAAAGGGAAAACCCTTTTCGCCACAGCATGAACCCCATAGTTAGAAATAGGTCTGGGTTTTATGCAAATGACACAATTCCTAGTCATCTATGGCTGCTTTTATGACTTTATACAGATAATGAATTAGGTAAGTCACTATACTATTCGTTAGACTTCAGGATCACTATCCTCAGTCCCATCACACGAAATATATTCTGACATCCCAAAGAAGAAAGACTTGCGAGTAGGTGTTTTAAACGTAGCTAATCTACAGCTACAAAGTTCTATGCTTAGTAGCATTTACCTTCTGGGGGAGTCTTCCAGTGCCCAAAGGATAAAAGCAGAGACTGGAATCAGTACAACCTATACCCAGAAGTCTGGGCTGTAAAAGCCATACAATTTGCAGCACAGTGAGAAGATGCCCTTTCCTTCACACCACACACAAAGTATGAATTATGCTGCCTCTCTCTTGTTCCAGTGAGTGGCTATCCCGTCACGTTCTGCTCTGTTGGTCAAATACTGAGCGGCTCTGCTTCCAACCAGAGGATCCAGAGGTGTGCAGGACGCCAGTGAGAACAAACCGACAACAAACCCTTCGAGATAGTCAAAGCAGGACTCCAGGCGTCTTTAAGGATGCCCAGGCTGATGACTCCCTGATTGTTGATGTTGCACAGATTCTGGTGCAGAAAATAGACTTAAGTGGATCATCAGATGAAAATGAGATGTCCAGAAAAAACTCAGAACATGGTGGGCCAAGTGTAGTCGGTCTCCGTTCATAATGTTGTCTCCCTTAGGCCCAATGCCACAGTTAGGAGAATCAAGGGCTCTTTCGGCCAGGTTCACTCTGAATTCTTTCAGCACTAGTAGATAACTTCGCAGTGGTTTTGCTAGAGACTTTGGGGTGTTTCTTCTGCTGGGTGGCAGAAGGTTTTCTTTCTTCTTCAGGCTTTAGAGCAGCTGGCTCTCGCTGGTCCGCATCTGAACCACTGTGGCTGGTGCTGCAGCCCTCATCATCAGATCTCTGCCTGTCCCCAGACATCTGGGTGAGGTCATTTCTTGGAAAACTCTGCCAGCTGCCCTGCCTGCTTGCACATCATTACAGTATGTTGGGGAGTGGGGAACCCTTCCTTAGGGAAATAGAGGCAGCCGGGGAGGAAAGCGGGGAGGCAGAGGGAAAAAGAAGTCAGGGAGCCTTTGGCCAGGGAGTATGGAACATTGGAAGTTGGAAGAGGGCTGTGCAGTGTTGTCCCGTTGCCTTCGGAGAAAAGGGGGTTAGGAGCTCGACAGGGTAAGGACATGTGCTCTAGCGAGCCCCCCAGCTCCTCCCCGCCTGCAGTCCACAAGGTGCAAGAACACTCGCCAAGACTTCAGGGGAACAGGCATTCTCCTAATGGTTAGTGGGTGTGTGAACTGCAACAACCCTCTGGAGAAAAATTTAGCAGGAGCTATCAAAGTTACAAATGCCATACACTTAGACCAGGCATATCTACTCCTAGTCATTTAACACTTTTTCTTCCAGACATGGGAAATGACTCACATGCAGGGTCATTATATAATTGCAGCTTTCTTTGTAATAGCAATGAACTGGGAACAACTTAAATGTCAGGAAGAGACGAATAAAGGTAATGAGGAGGCTCTTTTTGTATTAAGAGAAAGTTCCCAGGGTGCCTGGGTGGCTCAGTCAGTTCAGCATCTGACTTGGGCTCAGGCCATGATCTCGTGGTTGGTGGGTTCGAGCCCCACATGGGGCTCTGTGCGGACAGTTTGGAGCCTGGAGTCTGCTTTGGATTCTAGGTCTCCCTCTCTCTCTGCCCCTCCCCCACTCACTCTGTCTCTCTCAAAAATGAATAAACATTAAAAAAAAATTTAAAAAGAAAGTTCCCTGTGATGTGTTGTTAAGGGGAAAATAAAAGGGGCAGCACGACAGATATGGTGTGTTGCCACTTATGTTAAAAAGGAAGATAGACTATATTTGTACCAACCAAAAAACCAGTATCTGAACGTATAAACAAACTAATACGAGATACCTGGATGATGCGAGGTGGAGCTAGAAGGTGGGGTGAGAAAACGGTAGACCTTTTCATCATTCTTGAAATTTTAAGCATATTTTTTTAGCAAGGAAGGGATGTGAGGGGAGAAAGTGGAAACAATGAGCTTAGCAATCTATCTATATAGTCTGTGTGAGGTGCTATAACAAAAATACCATAGACCAAGAGGCTTATAAACAAGAGAAATTTCCTACAGTTCTGGAGGCCAGGAGGTCCAGGATGCAGGCACTGGCAGAGTCAGTGTCTGGTGAGAGCCCACTTTCTCGTAGCCTTCTTGCTGTGTCCTCACTGGCCAATGGGGCAAGAGTTTCCTCACAGCTTCTTTTATAAGAACACTGATCCTGTTCAAAAGGGCTCCACCTCTCAATCCCATCACTCTGAGGGGTGGGATTTCAACATATGAATTTTAGGAGGACACAAACATTTAATCTATAGCACAATTATTTATGGTTTTCTAATAAGGAGGGGTTGGGCGCTCTGCAAAAAGATGGTAGCCAGAGGGCACTGTAGGGTCAAAATGAGAGTGTTTTTTTATTAAAGATAGGGGACATTCAGCGTGTTTTCAGGCTGATGGGGATGATCCAGACACTTAGATTGTATCATGCCTTTTGCTATATTACTGAACCTTTTTTAAAAATAAAATTTTTAATGTTTATTTTTTGAGAGAGAGAGAGAGAGAGACAGTGTGAGTGGAAGAGGGGCAGAGAGAGGGAGACACAGAATCTGAAGCAGGCTCCAGGCTCTGAGCTGACAGCTTGAACCCACAAACGATGACATCGTGACCTGAGCTGAAGATGGACTCTCAACGACTGAGCCACCCAGGTGCCCATATTTTACTGAGCCTTTTAAGTATTTCTTTTTCCATTAGATAAAAAGTTCCCTGAAAAGGAGTACCATACCTTCCCGTCTCTGTATCTCCTGCACCTCGCCTGTTTCTGACATACAGTAGGTGCTCAGCACATGTGTGTTGAGTGATGTTATTGAAAACCCTCCCATGGCTGTCCACCATCTGAATCTGTCCGTAACATCTCAGCCCCAAGTTCAGACTTGCATCTCCTCCCTGTAGTCAGGTCAGTGTGGGTTCAAATCCTCAGGAAAGACTCCCCAAAAGCAGCACAACTTCAAGCAGATGAAGAGGAGAAAGGAAGGCCTTGCTGACAGCGGGAATACACGAACAAAATTAGTGGGACGTCGCTAATGACCGTGATGACACGGTGTAGGGATGACGAGGGTTGCTGACATTCATTGACAGTCTGCTGTGCACCAAGAACTGGTGAACTTTTTCACGTGTTGATTCATTTAACCCTGACAAGAACTCTATGAGGAAGGTATTACCACCATTTTCAGTTGGGGAAACTAAGGCAGAGAGAAAGTAAGTTGTCCAAGGTCACATAGCTATTAAGGAATGAAAACACATGGGACAAAAAGAAGATTGCCCTAATATAGCGAGTTGATTTTATTCAAACAATCAAACAAAAAGAAGGGTTTATTCTTGTACTTTTCCTGTCATTCCTGTTCCTTCCTGCCCACCACCAAATATTTCATAAATATATGCCTGAGCTTATTTGCCACAACTCTGCAAAAATATCCCTTAGTCCCTGACCCAACGGGTGAGGAGTCCATTGTAATTCTTGCTCCTGGATATAGTTACAGAAATAATGCCAACAAGTTTTCCTAGCTTCATTTCTTTGATTTCACTTCCTTTCCCAAACACACTGGGGCATGTTTAAAATTAGTTTCTTTCTACAAACAGAAATTTGCCCTTGAAATTCAGATTTGTGTCTAACGTGATTTTTTTTTTCCCTGCTTCCTTGACTTGGGCCAAATATGAGACCTAAATGCATAAACTCATTTCCTCCCTTACTACTTCTCTTCCTTTCCATATTCATGCCTCCCTTTGGAAAATCTCCCTTTTCCCAAACACACTTGAAAAACTCATTTACCAGCGAGTTAGGGGAAATTTTACTTTTACTTACTGCTCTTGGGATTACTTGAACTTAACGCTATTGAATATAAAAAAACGTTCTGTTTCATCAGGTTTCTCCTGGTTGAGAACCACCTGAAGGCCCTGTTATGGGCTGAATTGTGCCCCTCCCCCAAATTATTAAGTTGAAGCCCTAACCCAGGTACTTCAGAATGTGGCTAGTTTTAGATAAGGTCTTTAATGAGGTAATTCAGTTAAAATGAGGTCTTTCAGATGGGCCATAATTTAATATGACTGGAGATCAGCACACAGGCACACACGAAGGAAGGACCATCTGAAGACACAGAGAGCAGGCCATTTACAGCCAAGCAGAGAGGCCCCGGAACAAACCAATCCTCCCAACGTCTTTGTCTCAGACTTCTAGCTCCAGAATTGTAAGAAAATTAATTTCTGCCATTTAACCACCTAGTTTGTGGTATTTTGTTATGACAGCCCTAGCAAATTAACACACGCCCCCAACTCTACACTCACCTCTTTACTGGGTCACTCAGCCTCCAAACCTGTATGTTCAACAGCCCACTGGACTGGGTACCCCACAGACACTTCACATGCAGTGTGTCCAAAGCAGAAGCCTCTGCCTGCCCTTCCTCCAGAGCTCCCCATCTCAGTGATGGGGACAAACCAGAAATCTATGTGCCATTCTTGCCTCAGCTGTCCCTCCATTCCCACTTCTATCAGTTATAAAGTTCTGTCCATTCTACCTCTTGAATCTCCTCATTTCTTAACTTTTTGTTTGCACTGAAAGATGTCAAACCCAGGGACACCTGGGTGGCTCAGTCATGATCTCGTGGTTCATGAGTTCGAGCCCCACATCCGGCTCACCGCGGTCAGTACAGAGGCCGCTTTGGATCCTCTGTCTCCTGCTCTCTTTGCCCTGCCCCTGCTTGAGCTCTCTCAGAAATAAGTAAAACATTAAAAACTTTAAAAAAAAAAAAAAAGAAAGAAAAATGTCAAACCCAAATAAAAATTGAAAGAATATAATGAATACCTGTATATGCCTCACTAAATTATTTAATATTTTCTATATTTGTTTCCACTTCCCCCATACATACTATTTTTACATACTATTCTGTGTATACATACTATATATATAATAGTATATATTATTTTTTTTTCCTGAGCCATTTGAAACTCCATTACAAACACCATGGTATTTCACCTCTGAATATTTCAGCACGTACTTTTTAATAAAGGTATCCTTGCCACATAGCCTCAATATCACTACTGTACCTAGAACTTAACATTTAAGTAATACATTTTAATATACTATCCATATTTAAATTTTACCAGTTGTCCCCAAATATCTTCTTTCCCTTCTCCTTCCTTTTCCCTTCCCCATTCTTTCACACACCATATATACATTTAAAAAAATTTTTTTTTTCTTTAACATTTATTTATTATTGACAGACACAGAGCGTGAGCAGGGGAGGCGTAGAGAGAGGGGAGACACAGAATCTGAAGCAGGCTCCAGGCTCTGAGCTGTCAGCACAGAGCCCGATGCGGGGCTCGAACTCACAGACTGCGAGATTGTTAACTGAGCCGAAGCCAGTCGCCCAACCAACTGAGCCACCCAGGCGCCCCACACCATATATACATTTAACATGAGTACATACAGATACCTCCAATTCAAATCTAATGCCACAAGATTCTATGTTTTCTCTACATGTATGTATCCCACAATGTAAGCCCTAGTTCCCAAGACATCAATAGATACAATTGCTCTAGATCTTACAATATATACAAAATAGTTTCAGAGTTATGAGACTACTACATCTATCATTAGCAAACTTACTAAGTAAAATTTAAGATCTTTTGTGCTTCTTTTGGTCCTTAGAATATATCTCTCACCAGGAATATATGGTCTGAATATTGTATTCAAGTTTCTTGAAGTTTTTAAAATTTTCTTCTGTAATGTTTATTTGTTTTTGAGAGAGAGAGAGAGAGAGAAAGAGAGAAAGAGTGTGAACAGGGTAGGGCCAGAGAGAGGGAGACACAGAATCGGAAGAAGGCTCCAGGCTCCGAGCTGTCAGCACAGGGCCCAAGGTGGGGCTCGAACTCCTGAACCAAGAGATCATGACCTGAGCCGAAGTCGGATGCCTACCCGACTGAGCCACCCAGATGCCCCTCAAGTTTCTTGAAATTTTTAATCTGACTATATTTTAATTTGAAATTCAGTTAATTTGTTTATCTTAAATTTTGTGATTTTTTAAAAAAATCCTTTTATTTTTTAAAATATTTACATTCACATAGAAGTCAAAACTTTATAAAAGGAATACTCAAAGTACTAATGTTAGCAAGATGGCCAAACAAGACACTCCTTGCTCATATCTGCCACCTCCCACACACAATAATCTGGCATCCATCCAGGGACAAAAGGGTCTTTGAGGGAGCTTTGAGATCCAGGTAGATTGTGAAACCCTGATGCAGTCCAAAACCAAGGAGAGCTGTTGTGAGAAGGCAAGCCTGTGCCCAGGCTGCTGATTCACCAACCGTGGTCATGGCTACAGATGCAGAAACAGCTCTGTACCCTGAGGACTTGGCTACAGCCCCATTTGGCTTTGGTTCTGTCACCAGCACCATATGCTAAAGAACTTGGGAGGAGTCACACCTACACATGCACTGGGTAATAGGCATACGGATCCCAGTCCTGGCTGCAGACACCGAGGTGGCCAGTGAACTGTCTCCAAGACACTGTTGGCTGGGATCCAGCAGCCCCCGAAAGTAAGCCTGCCAAACTTGGTCAAACTGCAGATTTTGAAACAGCCCTGGAACTGGACTCTAGCCCATCCCAGCAGCAGTCTGTGAACTCCTGCTGGCACAAGGACCTGGCAGGAGATACTCCCATCTGTCACCTGGAGATCTTAAAAGGACCCTATACATGGTTCTGACCCCTCCAGCCATGGTCACACAGCAATCCAGCCCACCCAGGGACCTGATAGGAGACAAGCCAATCCATGCTTCCACAGACAAGGATGTCCTATTTTCATTACTGTTCCCTCCACCCTATTGCCACTTGGTAATCAATTTAATTAGGTGGTTAATTAACAAATCGAGATGTGTTCATTTTATTCCCTTATTAAAAAAGTAACTTGCTTTTCTCAAAAATATATCTGGAAAGCCAGTCTGTATTATTTCCTAGAGATAGTCGCCATTCTTTTTACTGCAACATACCATGTTTCCTTAATTCTAAGACTCACATTCCTTTCTATTTCAGCATTTCAACACCAAAACCAGTCTTAAATAGGTGCCAAATGAATCTACCAGCCACAAGGCAGAGAGAGAAGTTGTCACAGTTTTTTCCTGTGCAGTTCCCTATTCATTTGCTTCTTAATCCAAGTGAAATACTTGAAAGAGCAGCATCATATGAAGTTCAATTCTGCATACTTTGGACTGCTATTTGTTTCTGACCATGTGCTTAAAATTATTGTGATGTAGTATTAAAACAAAAAGTTGCCATTTATGCGAATGATGGCCTGTCATATAACAGACAGTGCAATTAAATGTAGTAGACACAGCCAAGTCTCTGGGGAGCAATGGTAAATTTCAGGGCAAAGGTTAGTGTGAGCCATTTATGCATCAGGAAGGACAGAGGCACTAGACATTTATCAGTTCAAAGCTTTCAGCTGACTTGCAAGAGAAGCTTTTATAATTCCAGCTTTACTAATGAAGAAAAAAAGACCAAATACAAAATAGAGTTGGTGGGAATGCAAACTGGTGCAGCCGCTCTGGAAAACAGTATGGAGGTTCCTCAAAAAATTAGAAATAGAACTACCCTACGACCCAACAATTGCACTACTAAGTATTTATTCACGGGATATAGGGGTGCTGTTTCGAAGGGGCACATGCACCCCCATGTTTATAGCAGCACTATCAACAATAGCCAAAGTACGTAAAGAGCCCAAATGTCCATCAATGGATGAATGGATAAAGAAGATGTGGTGTATATATATACAACGGAGTATTACTTGGCACTCAAAGAGCATGAAATCTTGCCATTTGCAACTATGTGGATGGAACTGGAGGGTATTATGCTAAGTGAAATTAGAGAAAGACAAATATGACTTCACTCATATGAGGACTTTAACAGACAAAACAGATGAACACAAGGGAAGGGAAATAAAAATAATATAAAAACAGGGAGGGAGACAAAACAGAAGAGACTCATAAATATGGAGAACAAACAGGGTTATTGGAGGGGTTGTGGGAGGGGGGATGGGCTAAATGGGTGTGAGGGGCACTAAGGAATCTACTCCTGAAATCACTGTTGCACTATATGATAACTAATTTGGATGTAAATTAAAAAAAATTAAATTAAAAGAATAGAGTTGGAATCCTGGCTACTGTTTCTAGTCCTCAAAAGTTTTCAGGTGATTCTAAAACCGACAATCAAGATTACATACACAGGGTGCCTGCTTTCAATGCTGCTATTTGACATTGTACTGGAAGGTCTTGCCAGAGCAATTAGGTATAAATGAACGGATAAATGAATAGCATTCAAACTGAAAAGAAGTCAAACTATCTCTATTCACAGATGACATGATCATATATATAGAAGATCCCAAAGGATTCACAAGAAAGCTAATAAACAAATTCAGCAGTTTTAGGAAATAAAATGAACCCACAAATATCAGTTGTGTTTCTATACACCAGCAATGAACAATCTGAAAAGGCAATTAAGAAAACAATCTAAAAGAATAAAATACGTAGGATTAAAATGAATCAAGGAGGTAAAAGACTTGCATGCTGAAAACCACAAAACATCACTGAAATAATTTAAAGAAGACCTAAATAAATGGAAAGACATTCTGTGTTCATGAACTGGAAGACTCCATGTTGTAAAGATGATAAAATTGATCTATAGATTTAATGTAATCCCTATCAAAATTCCAAGGGCATATTTTGCATAAGTGGCATACAATTCGTATGGAATTACAAGGATCCCCAAAAGCTAAGAGAATCTTGGAAAAGAAGAACCAAATCAAGGACTCACACTTTCTGATTTCTGAAACTTCCCACAAATCAAAACAGCATGGTACTAGCATAAGGATTGACATATAGACCAATGGAAAACAAGTGAGAGTGCAGACTCATAGATCTATGGCCAACTGATTTTCAACAAGGGTGCCAAGATCATTCAATGAAGGAAAGAATAGTCTCATTAACAAATGCTGGTGGGCCAACTGGATATCTACATGCAAAAGAATAAAGTTGGACTCACTACCTCATGCAATATTAACAAATCAACTCAAAATGGATCAGTGGCCTAAATATAAGAACTCAAGCCATGCAATTCTTGAAAGAAAATATAGGGGTAGGGACGCCTACCTGGCACAGTCAGGGGAGTGTGGTGCTCTTGATCTCATGGTCGTGAGTTCAAGCCCCACGCTGGATGTAGAGATTAAATTTTAAGATTTTATTTAATAACATAAGTGTAAATCATCATGACTTTGGATTTGGCAATCGATTTGTCTCAGATACAGCACCAAAAGCATGAATGTAAAGAAAAAAAATGGACTTCATCAAAATTAAAAACTATTGTACATCAAAAGACATTAACAAGAAAGTGGAAAGACACTCTTGGCCTCACGTTAACTCACCACCACTACTTCAATGAAAACAATTAGAGCTAAGAAACATAATTGGAGGGACGCCTGGGTGGCTCAGTTGGTTTAGCATCCAACTTCAGCTCAGGTCATGATCTCATGGTTTGTGGGTTTGAGCCCCACATCCGGCTCTGTGCTGATTCTGTGTCTCCCTCTCACTCTGCCCCGCGCTCTCTCTCTCTCTCCCCTGAAAAGAAACATTAAAAAAGTTTATTCAAGTACTGCCCAATTATGTTTTTTTAGTTTTCTATTCTCCAAAGAAGATATACAAAAGGCCAACAGGTAAGTGAAAAGATGCTCAACATCATTACTCATTAGGAAAATGCACATCAAAACCACAACGAGGTATCACTTCACACCCACTATGATGGCTATAATTAAAAAAAAAAAAGAAAATAACAAAATAACAAGTGTTGCCTAGGATGTGGAGAAATTGGAACCCTCATAAACTGCTGGTGGAAATGTAAAATGGCTCAGCAGCTGTGAAACAGTTTGGCAGTTCTTGTAGGAATTAAACACAGAATTAACATATGACCCATTGATTCCACTTTTAGGTATGTAACCCAAAGTTTTGAAAATGGGTACTCAAACATACCAGCACTAGTTACAAGTTGGAAACGGCCCAAATGTCCATCAGTGGATGAATGAATGGATAAACAAATCTGTTGAGCATCCAACTTTTGATTTCGGCTCAGGTCATGATCCCAGTGTGATGGGATCAAGCCCTGCATTTGGGTCCATGCTGAGCGTGGAACCTGGTTAAGATTCCCTCCCTCTCTCCCTCTCCCCCTTCCCCTCAGCCCCTCTCCCCACTCCAGTGCACTCTCTCTTCTAAAATAAAAACAATTAAAAAAATAAAATTTTAAAAATTTAATAAAACGAATGAAGTATTGATAAATGCTACAACGTAGACGAATTTCAGAGACATTAGAAGCCAGACATATAATTCCATTTATATGAAATATACAGAAGACCTAAATCCACAGAGACAGAACACAATCATGGTTGCCCATGGCTGCTAGAGAAGGGGAATGGAGAGCAACTGTTGAATAAGTACAGGGTTTCCTCCTGGAACTAGATGGAAATAGTGGATGGGTAACACTGTCAGTGTACTAAATGTCAATGAATTGTTTACTTAAAAATGATTAATTCTGTTACATCATTTTCACCTCATTACAGAAAAAATTACACAGGTTTTAAATGCATCATTTCACAAACCTTCTAGACATTAAAATTAAATGATCAAACAGGATTTGGTAGAACATTTCAACTTTGAATGTAAAACAGGCCTATACTAAAATCTTTGCGATACTGAAGTGGAAGATGGGATGTAATAATCTTGGAAAGTAAATTATTGTTTACCTGAAATACAGGAGTTTTTATTTCTCGAAGAATAAATATGGAATAAATATGTAATAGGCAATAAACATTCCTTCCTTCAGGATACTGATTCCAAGTGTGGATTTCCGAGTTACACTACCTGGGTTCCCATGCTTGTCTTCCCAGGAATGTTCTGGAGCACTATCAAATGCACTGTATCTTTCTCCCATCTTTTATACTATTAAGAGTTGCATCACTGCAGATTCAAGATTTACTATAACACATTCACTTATTCTCCCTCGGCTGGCTGGTTCCATGCTACCACACTGCAATACATTAATACATACAAGGGCTGGGGTTATAATTTAACAAATATTTACTGAGCACTTACATGTGCCATGCACTGTGCTGTGCCCTAAGTGTCCCACAGTGAAGTTAAGATAGGATCCCTGGCCTCATTTATCACTTAGTAGTGGACACAGACCATAAACATACCATTTAGGTATCATGATTAAGTATGAGAAAGAAAAACAGAGATAAAAAGAGGGGTACTATTTTAGGTAGCATGGTCAGGAAGGGTTTGTCTTGGGAGTGACATCTAATCCGAAAAGACCTGCATGGCATTAACGAATGGCAATAGAGGAATTTGTGGGAAGTTTGAGGCCAGGGACAAGAGATGGGAAAGCATTTAACTGCAGTGGAAAGTAAATGGCACATTTCCAGCAAGGGAATGATAGAATTTGGCGTTGTAGATTCTAGAGGCAAGAGAGAACCAGGAAGACTATTTGGGACGCACCGATGGTGGCCTGGACTGAGGGTAACTGCGGTTAATGGCTTGCGCGAAAGGAAAGGTGTTATTCTGCGACAGAAAACGATGACTGCAGGGCGACTGGTTAGAGGACATGCACAAAAACAAACCACGGCTTTCGAGTCATCCTGCTGTGAACAGCCGGAACCAGGGCAGAGCAAGCTTCTGAACCAAAAGGAACTAAAAATCTTCGGACACTAAGGTACAAGAGAGGCCAAGAGAGTTGAACTCCGCTCCCGCCTTCCTTCTGTGGTAGCAGCAGATGCAGAGTGGCCAAGACGCAGCTGGGACCCCGCTCTGGCCCAGGAGGGTGCGGGACAGACTGAGCAGCGGACATGCTAACCTTCAGAAACAAAAAACAAAAAAAAACGAACAAAAAAACCGTCACGGCCAGAATGGCACAGACAGCTCGCGGAACTAACCCCTCTACACTAATTAAACCCGGCTCCGGATGTGCCGCCCACCTATGCTCACTTCCGCTATCCCAGACGTCCTCTAACCTCGCGAGAACTAGAAGTGCCTATGAGACGTGGGCTAAGCGGAAGTCGGGCCTCTTTTTTCGTGGCGCTGCGGAGGCGGTAGGCAGCCTCACCATGAAGGTAGGAAGCGGTGGAGGGTTTTGGACTAGGCTTGGGGTACGTGAATCGTGCCCCAAGACGCTGCATTACCGCAGTCCTAGCTCTCCAAAATCCTAGCTGTAGACTGAGGAGAGTCTGAGGCGGGAGAAAGTTCTCCATTCTTGGGGCCACGGGTTCTTGGGAGAGCGGATGGCGAGCGATTACAGCTGGAGCCGGGCGGGGAGCGCCATGGTGGCGTCCTCACGCCCGGCGGCACAGATAATGACCCTGCTGGCTAGTTGCGGCCCGTAACTCGGGCTCCTTGTTCTGGTAGGCCACACGGCTACGGAGGGCCCTTCGCGCCGGCGTCATTCCGTGATGCTTGAGGAAAAATTAGCCCGGGTTTTAGGGCGGTGCTTCCGCGTTATTCTATACACACGTTTTAGCTAGTAAAACGTATTTCAGCATTTGTGTTCGTTGTCTGTTACATAAAAGGCTTGTGGCAGTGGAATTACCTTTGTAAATTCATTGGTTCTCTAAAGCTCTCCCCCCCCCCCCCCTTTAATCCTTAGCTGAACATCTCTTTCCCAGCTACTGGCTGCCAGAAACTCATTGAAGTGGACGATGAACGCAAACTTCGTACCTTTTACGAGAAGCGAATGGCCACAGAAGTTGCTGCTGATGCTTTAGGGGAAGAATGGAAGGTAAAAGTTGACTATTAAATTGTTGAAGCTGTGTAAGAGGTAGTAAACGTAGTTGGTAATTGGTGTATGTAGTGCGGTTCAAACTCCGGGTTGTCCTCTGACCTTGGGCTGGTTCCTTGCAAGTGTACCTTTTTCAGGTAGCGTTATCACCTTGCAGGGTTTTGTAGATCACATGGGAAAATATACCTAAAGTTCTTGCCCTGCAAGCTGATAATCTCCAAAGAGTATCTTTAAAAAGTGCCAACAGGGTTGTTTCTGGTTCACTTGTTTGTTCTCTTGTGGTTTCTTCACATAATCTTTCCTTTCCTAGAACTGTTAACATCTAGTATAAAAATATATAGGTTAGAAAGAGGGCTTGATTGATAGGAATTTGCTAATTGATCTTGGCAAACTGAAAATAAAGAAAACTTCATAACCAAGTTTCAAATTGGTTTTAGCATATTTCTAGGATTTGGGGTATACTTCATAAGGGCCATAATCTTTTATTTTGCATCGTGTCATTGTATGTTACAGGGTTACGTGGTACGAATCAGTGGTGGCAATGACAAACAAGGCTTCCCCATGAAGCAGGGTGTCTTGACCCATGGCCGTGTCCGCCTACTGCTGAGTAAGGGGCATTCCTGCTACCGACCACGGAGGACTGGAGAAAGAAAGCGCAAATCTGTTCGGGGTTGCATCGTGGATGCCAATCTCAGTGTTCTCAACTTGGTCATTGTGAAAAAAGGTGAGGTTTCTTTGTGTTCTTGAGTTCAGTTTTTGTTGACATTGATTTAAAAGTTGATTACCCGAGTGTTTTTTATTTGCAGTGTCCACAGTTTGACCAGTGGACTTGTTTCTTTACCAGTGCATAAAGAGTAATTAGGATTTTTGTTTGTAAGAAAGTTGTGGGATTAAAAAGGTCTTTGATCACTTTTTCCTTTCAGGGGAGAAGGATATTCCTGGACTCACTGATACTACTGTGCCTCGTCGCCTGGGGCCCAAGAGAGCTAGCAGAATCCGCAAGCTTTTCAATCTCTCAAAGGAAGATGATGTCCGCCAGTATGTTGTGAGAAAGCCCCTAAATAAAGAAGGTAGGGGAGGTTTTGCAATTTAGAGTTTGCTCCATTTCATTTGTCTGTAGCATGTTGTGGGCATACTAGAAAGTAAGGTCTGCCCACTATGTATTTGCTTGGGGTTTAAGTTTTTTAGGAAAACTGGGGGAGAGGGTCAATATAGCCATTTGGTATTAATCCTTGTCATATCTGATGATTCTCTAGAAGCATACTTGGAATTTTGCTTTGAGTCATTGATGTATAAGTTTATCTGAAGAGGACTTCTATCAGATGTGTGAAGTTCATGACTTTGGGGTTAGGAGTCAGAAAAATTGATGAAAAATTCTGGGACTAGGATTGAACGTGCTCTCACATCCCCCCTCCCCCCATAATTTTGCTTTCTTTACATATTAGCGTTTCTATTGTTTGTTTATAGAAGAATTTATACTTTCATCAACTGAAGTTGCTTTCACTTCTGCCCACCCCTCCCCCCTTTTTAAGTCAAAATTTTTAAATGTTGTTTTTGATAGAAAGCAAGTGCAAGCAGGCAAGGGGGAGAGAGAATCCTAAGCAGGTTCTGCACTGTCAGTGCAGAGTCCTACTTGGGGCGCGATCCCATAACTGTTGAGACCATGTCCTGAGCTGAACTAAGAGTCTTGACACTTAACCAGCTGAGCCATCCACACACCCCTGGCCCTTATTTTCTCAGTCTTAGCTGTGGGTGGCAATAGTAGGAATTGTGGCCATTAGAAGAAAAACACTTTATTCAAAATACTAGGTCCAGGTGTTTGGGTTTTTGGAGCTTTTATATGTTAAGATGGTATATACTAGATACATAGTTTGTTAGGTAACATAATCCATTTACCAGTGAGGTCTGTAGCACCTGTTTTCTGTGACATTAATGTCTGTAGTAAGGTATGTGTGTAGTAAAGTGTAGGGAGTATTTTACATTATGTGGAATAAAGAGCATGTCAGTCCTGGTTGGGTTTTCCTGACAAATCTGGAAAAATGTGGCTCCTGGCATATAGTGAGTGCTTATGGGTCAGTCCAAGATATCTGAACACCTGTGTGCCAGGTACTATTTTAAGTGTAGAGGATATAGTATAAAAGAACAAGTTGTTCTCCTGAAGTTCACAGTTAGAAAGAAAAGGCAGGTACGTGGCAGTTGCCCATAACCACACCCCTGGAAATACTGCCAGTGTAGCCATGTTCTGGTTAACAGGCTTGTAATACAGGTTCTTAACATCTTTAAATAAGGGATTGTTTGACTTGTAGCAGCAGAACCTGAACAATTGAGCATTTCCTTTTAGAATATTTGCCTTAGCTATTTGTTAATCGCACTAGTTGTCCAGACTCAAATGATTGCATCTGAAAAGGCTTTTGCTCCAAAGCACATTAGGATTTGGGATTCACAGACGACAAATGAAGATACTCTAAGCACAGTGTGTTGTACATTCTAATGTACGTGGTTTCATTCCCCAGATTGGCAGGATCTGCCTTGGCAAAATACTAGACTCAAGCACAAATGGGATTTCAAAGTGTGGTTAGGATATTGGTGCAGATAAGAGTTGTACTTAGTTTTCATAGATGAGTTAAACATACAGTTATACGGTTTGAAAATAATGCTCCTGTGTCTTACAGTACAAATGTAGAATACCTTACAAAGACGATCTAACTGTGGAAGGGAAATCAAAATGGAGTAGGAGAAAGCTTGGGATAGGGCGTTTCTCCAGGCAGAGTAACATGAATCTACATATGTTCTTCAACTTGACATTCAAAGTACTAATGTGTAACAGGCTGTCTTAGGATTAAATGCACTACGCAGGAAAACCCTGGCATCTAGTAGAAAAAGTCTGTTCACCTTGCAGAAGGACTTAATCAGCTACTTACATTTTGACATTTAGCCCATCTTGTCTTTTTGTTTGACAGGGTAGTGTTTTAAATTATACAATAGTTCAGATTCAGCTTAAGGCCTCATACAGCTAAGTTTTCCTAGGTATTAGTAATGTTTTTAAAATGTAGATGTGGATTCTGATGAACAAGGGTATTCTTGAGAAGTGATGGAATTCTTGTCTGAATTTTCAGGTAAGAAACCTCGAACCAAAGCACCCAAGATACAGCGTCTTGTTACTCCACGTGTCCTCCAACACAAACGTCGGCGCATTGCTTTGAAGAAGCAGCGCACGAAGAAAAACAAGGAAGAGGCTGCAGAATATGCTAAGCTTTTGGCCAAGAGAATGAAGGTAAGTCAAGATACCTGGTAGAAAAAAGTCAGGCCTTACTTTGGATTTACATTTTTAAGTCAGACAAGCTATAACTGCTTTTTTGTTTTGTTTAGGAGGCCAAAGAAAAGCGCCAGGAACAGATTGCCAAGAGACGGAGGCTGTCTTCTCTGAGAGCTTCTACCTCAAAGTCTGAGTCCAGTCAAAAATGAGATTGTTGTTAAGAGGAACAAATAAATAAGATCAGACGTCAAACTACCTTTATTGATTTTCTTCATTCATAAGAAACAAATTCTGGTCACAGAAAAGGAAGTGTGCAGGAGATCTCTTCAAGTGGAGAGGCTGAGACCACACTGGGACAGCGGTAGAGATGGCCAGGACAGGGTTCTGGGGGGAATGGGTGGATAGCTCAGGAAAGGATTCTGAGCAGAATGTCCACTGCTTTTTCAGTGAGTCATGGAACAACTTGGAAATAAAGGACAGACTATTAATCTTTTGTATACTTTATTTTGAAGAATACAGTTTTAAAGATCTATACATAATACATGAAAAGTGCCCTTATGAAGATGGACATTTGTCATACGTAAGTAAAAAAAAGATACCTTGTTAAAAGCATAGTTAACGGATACCATTTTAAAACAGTTCACAAAGCTTTTAAAACCAGTGCAAGTTGTATTAACAAAAAGCTTTTCACCTCTAGTGAATTGTTATGTTCATCCTTTTTATGGTTTCAGTGTGCCTTTAAGAAACACTCTTTGCATCAATGAAAGATGCACAAAGAGAAAGTAGCATGCTTTTTCTAATGTAGCCTGTCTAGTTTCTGTAGTAATTGCAGTTAGAACCAACCTTTTACAGACTAGAAGGATCATTAAAAGGCACGTTAGGCTTTAAGGGTGAAGAACAGGAGTTCCTTATTTGCTGGATTATACTTTTTTAACCACAGGTGAGTAAAATTTTCAAACTGTTTTTAACAGAGAGGAGCAGTGCTTCACAAAATGTGCAGTGATTCAGAAGTTTGGGGCCTGAGGTTCTACATTACTTGCAAGATTCAGGCTAATACCAGTAATGCCATCCCCTTGACTGGACCACATAGAAGATTCTTAGGCAAAAGTGAGATCCCCATTGCTCTTCATACAGGGTACTAAAATGTTACATAAAAGGGGAAGTCTTGATTGGCAATTGATATTTTGTAAATTGAAGTCAAACTAAAAAGGCAGAAAAGGAAAATGAAGCATTTTAAAATGACCCAAACCAAAAAGGAGTAACACTGCAGTCATGGCGGGGGGGGGGGGGGGGGGTCACATAAAGGCCAGAAGTCAAGTCTGGTATACAGCCCAGAGTTTGTATTAACCAGTACTTGGTTGATTCCAATGTATGAAACATGAGAACCATCACCCTGCTTTCTCATATTAAGGAGTACAGTCACTAAAGTGGACAGATAATACTTGGGTTAGACTATTCTAGCTCATTAATCCCAGCAGATTTAAGATTGAGAACTTTTTAAAAGAGGATGTTGGAGAATATTTCAACATTAAGAATGTTGTATCCTGCATTTCTAGTTTGCACCAAAAAATGAAAAGAGCAACAATTGAATATCCAAATATTAAAAGAGACTTTTTTATGCTTATATTCTGCTTACTAAACACAGTTAACCCTAACAAAGCGGGTTGCTATAATTAACCTACAAAATGCAGCTAAAGTTGTATCAGACTGTCCACTCCATATGTTAAAGGTTTAGCATTTAGGTAATGTTAAAAAACAATCTGCACTAATTTGAAAGATTATTTGCAGAAGTTCTCAGGCTTTTAAGTTTTATACATTGCTACAACTCATTGTAAACATCTCTAAATCTATGGATAATAATTGTATATCTGGCTTTTTGGTTCTCCTTTGCAGTTTGTAGTGGTCCACTTTCTATGGTAGGTGCTAGAAAAGGCCTTTATGTGCTTTTAGTAAATTGATCCCTATTTCTTGACAGCAGCAGGCTAAGGTTTCCAATATAAAATGGATGAGTCATTTAGAATGTTACAGAAAGTTACTAGAAGATGCATACTTTGGTACAAATATGGCCAAATCTTAAATGTGTAAGGAGATGTTCATTACACTTCTTAGTAGGAAGTGCTTTTGGGGTAATTTAGTTCAAGTTAAGGCTTAAACAGTACTGGAATTCTAAAAGTCAAAAGGGTTAGAATTGTCCACATTTCAGGAGCTTTGAAGATGTGACAGAACAGCACAGCAAGCTTAAGAATTTTTCATTTTATTCAACCTGGGGTTTTTATTTGCAAGGTAATTCCAAACTTGATGGGGCAGTGTTAAATTGCAAAAATATATACTCTGAGACAGTGCAAACAATCCGCTTTAAGGTAATGAGAGTTGTGCATAATTTCTGACAAGTTCTTCCACTTAGCACTTTCACAATAAATTGAAATGAAATCTGCATAGGTCAGATTAACCCTGAAATGTTGGAAGACTGGTACAGTAACAAGTTCTTAAAGATTACACCAGGTGGGAGATTTGTAATGGAAATAATTTTTTAATCAGTTGATCTAGTCATCCGCATAATTACTATAAAAGCACACATATCAACCATTGGCTTTTTAAACCATGCAGAGTTAAGGCAAACATTACTATTCCTAAGGGACATTTTTAATGAAAGACATGATAAATGTCAGGTATGTGAGGTCATGATTTTCTTGAACCTACTGGCAACAAGCCTAATAAGCTTTAACGTTTTAAGACTTATTGATCGATCCTAAAAAACAGTATTTACAAATGCACAAATAATAAGCATAGAAATCTATTATACAAGAATAAAATTTCTGTGTGCAGTGCAAGTTTATCCCACAGGTTTTTAAAAGTGACCAATAGCAACAATTCATGTACCTGAACAATTTCAGGTTCAAAGAAGAAAGAGGAGCATTTTAAACCTATTCCAATTTTGTAAATTATGAGGCTGATTTAATTTCATTTAAACTACATGATTGGCTCATTTATTCCAATCTTAAAGCTGTTGCAAATTAATGGTATTGGGAAGAGGATGAAAAGTAATGTGGATATTCAAGATAATCCATTAAGGAAGAAAATACATAATATGGATGAAGAAATAGAGGCAAGGCGGTTGTCATCAGACTTTAAGGTAATTTTGATTAATGACTACAGAGGAGTTTAGTAGTAGTCATTTAATAGCTGCAGACCCCTTTCAGAGAACTGTATTGCAACATGCAGTCTAAGAATTTTAATAAATATAATATGGCTGTACATACAGATACCTACACAGCCACACATATACACACATACACAAATAGTTGCTCTTATAATTGAGATTTCATTTGGGGGTTAGGCAAGTTTACATTAAACTACTCCCCAAACCCAGTAGCTTCAAATATAAACAAAATGCCAAGAATTAATATTTCTCATCAACCTACATACACTGAGAAATCCAAAAAACAGTTTTCAAGCGGAGGCAGATAAAACCATTTAGAAGTTGCAAACCTTCAGACATGAACCCTGGGACATTTTAATGGCATTTTTATGTTGCAAGAGGATTCAGTATAAGCTACATTTCATTATATACTGTCCCAAGAGTTAACTTCATTTCACTTTCATCAATCGTTAGCATTTGGAACAAACCTTACATGTTTGCCAACTGAATCTATTTACCCTCAAGCTTTGTGCATCAAAAAATCTACTTAAATGAGAGGCGCTCCAAAACACTTCCTGCACCATTCCACACTGATACTTGGTGGAGCATCAATTTTCTGTAACTTCTCAAGAATCTCTGAAGACAAATTATTGTATGCAAGTCCATATTCATTGTCGAAAGCCTCTGAAAGACATTTTCAAAAATGGAGTTGTAATTTGTGAAACAAAAGCCATAAATAGAAAAATGGTAGTCAAGTAAGGTCAAGTATATATATAAACTGCATATTTAAAAGTAGAAATCTTTTCAAAACTAACAGGAGTATTTACCCATACCAATTGCAATTGTGTAAATTACTTCAGAAAATGAAAAAACCTGCTTTAGTAATCATTAACCAACTTACCAATATCAATATTCTCTCTTCCAAGAGACACTAATGATAAGAAGAGGATTTCTCGGTATAAACTCCTATAAAACAAGTATTTTTAAAGTTAATGGGCAAAGAACATAACACATGGCGGTTTTTTAAAATGGTGAGCAATGATTAAGCTCTATAGTTAACAGCAATGTATCCACTGGTTTTGATATCACTCCACAGTTACGTCACCTTTTGCAACACTGAATTTCTATTTCAAATTAAAAAGTTACGGGCATAAGGCTTCACACCAAAACTTTTAAATGGCTTACCTTCATTATTAACATTTTAACAATACACAGTTTCACCCTTGAACAATATGGGTTTGAGTTCCATGGGTCCACCTACACTTTTTTTTTTAATGTTTATTTTTGAGGGAGAGAGAGGGGGAGACAGAATCCAAACAAAACAGGCTCCAGGCTCTGAGCTGTCAGCACAGAGCTGGATATGGGGCTCAAACGTGTGAACTGTGAGATCACAACCTGAGCTGAAGTCAGATACTTAACAGACTGAGCCACTCAGGCACCCCCACACTGGTTTTGTTTTGCTTTTCAATACAGCAGAGTCCTATAAAGGTATTTTCCTTATAATTTTTTAGTAACATTTTCTTTAGTAACTTTATTGTAGAAACACAGTATATAATACAACATACAAAATGTGTTAACTGTTTATGCTATAGGTAAGGCGTCTGGTCAAGAGTAGGCTATTAAGTTTTGGGGTAGTCCAAAATTATACACAGATTATCAATTCCATGGGGGGGGGGTCATTCAAGGGGTCAATTTAACTCTACAATTAAAATTTGCAAAAGCAGGGTCTTCTCTCATCTTTTGCCACTTGACAAAGTAATGTTAATTTTTAAGTAAGTTCGGGGTCCAAAACCCTTGGACACACTGTGAAAGGTGGTGTGGTCTCTTTACTATTTAATCTACCAATAAAGGATGAACCATATTTATTTGGTTTGTGAACATAATACTGTCAAAAGCCAAACCTTAAAAATGAAGGAAAGTTTAAATGAAGTGATTCCTGAATATTTTAACATAGAAAAAAATTGCAGAGTAATGTTGACTCTGATAAAGCTTCATCATATAGCTTTAAAAGGTTCAGAAGCCATAACCTGTCATTTCTAATTTTCCTTCCCTGCCCTTAAACTACAGATGCTTGAAACTAGCTGCTCTTTAGACTGTGAAGGTCATCTCTATCTCAACTGTTGAGATTACAAAAGGACCCATCATTTTCATAATCAATTCATGCTCTATCACTTCTGAAGTTATCTTCAAAGATGCCACAACCAAAGAAACTTGTAGAGTACCTGGAAACTGTTAATGATTGGTAGAATTTATGATGCCACTTTTCTGAAGTTTCCACTGAAAAATTTACTCACATAGAGGCTGGAGTGAGTACTGATCTAAGCATGTTAGCAGAAGCAGGAAAGCTCCTTATCCTTTGTAATTCACTGTTTCCATCACGTTCCTAAATTGTTTCTATTCCTAAATAGGTTTTTTTTTTTTTTAACTATCCCACAAGAGAATAAAATATAAGATGCGCAGGTTGACAGGGCCTGAACAAGCAGTACACATGTATAATAACATCACTGTTAACAAATTCATCGAAGCTTTCCAGTGAATAACAGCAGTGGTTCCCAAAGACGCAGTACAGTTTAGACATTCATGAATCACCTCCTAAAATTTAATCTATTCCTCTATACCAGAACTTTTGTTAGGTTTGCTCAGGTATGAAAGGAAACTCTGGGTAGCACTTTTCAAAACAGGTGTGCTTCTTTTGCAATTAGAGATATTTTTTAAATACTTAAACATGAAATTGAGTGGCAAGAAGCAAAAATGATTATTACCTTTGTCTTTTCATGTCTGGCTTTATTAGCTGTGAAAGTAGGTTGATGGGTTTCAGAACATCATTATGTTGAATACTCTGCCTGATGGTTTCTACTAAAGTGCTTGTTGCTTCTTGTTCCTCTGACAGAAGAGACAATTTCTTTTCAGAATCTAATAAGAAGAACATAGGAAGTAAGAATAATTACTTTTAAAAGACTTTTTTCCAGAACTGTAGCATTTTCTAGTTTTCTATTCAACACCGCCTCCCCCTTAAGAGTAAACTTCTGTGTCAATGTGACCAGCTACAAAATGTTTTTCCTGCTTTCTTCAGATAGGAAAGGCTTGTCCCTTTGACTTTTCTCTGAACACAGGGGTTCCTGCTTCAGGCTGGGATGTGATAGTTTGTACTCCAGCAGCAATCTTATAACCATAGAGCAACCTTAACTGATGGAAACGCAAGACACAAGTAAGACACAACACAAGGAGCCTGGGTCCCTGATGACAGAGGAGTTGCCTATCAGTCCTGGAGTGTCCACTTCATAACTTCTCTATGGGAGAGAATAATCTTTACCTGTTTAAACTTCTGTTATTTGCCATTAAATATAGCCGAGTATAATCCTAATTGATACAAAGGCAATTCTAGAATTATTAAGAACAAACATTTATACAGATTTCATAGATTATAAAAGTGCTTCAGTACTGTACTGGAATTGAATCATGCTGACATTCAAAGTATACAAAATCAATGAAGTGTGCTTGGCCCAGAATAAAAGGAAAACTAATACTGCAGGTAATTCCAGCAGCCGTACAATTTTATTTATACCCATGTGAGTTGAGATGGGAATATGTATCCAGTAGCTCCCTAGTCAGTCTCATTGAGAATCCATCATAAAACCAGCTGTTGTATTTTTCATACAACACAGCCCCTTAGTAAAGGTAACTAGTAGTACTTCATTTGTGTTCAAACAAAGAAACAGCAAAGCTCTCTATTACAAGGGGCAATACTGGCTCTTACGGGCTTTGATTCTAGCTCTTCTACCTGCCACATGATGACCTTTGTATATATTTGATTTTTATGCTATGCTGTGATTTTAGAACCTAACCCAAATATAATCTGCAACTTCACTGTTTCTCATTTAGTTTAATTAACACTTCGAGATATAATTCCCAAACCATTCAATACACCCATTTAAAGTGTACAATTCAGTGGTTCTCAGTACATTAAGCTGTACAATCATCATATTATCATCCCCAAAGAAATCTCCTATTAGCAGTCCCTCCTCTATCTCCCAAACCCCTCAGCCCTAAAAATAATACTTTTATTTTTAAATAATATTCCACTGTATGGATATGCCATATTTTATCCATTTATCAGTGGATGGACATTTAGGTGGTTTCCATTATTTGGCTATTAAGAAAATGCTAAGCACAGTGCGCACATTTTTATACATGGGTATGTTTTCATTGCTTGGTATATACTCAAGAGTGCAACTGCTGTGTCTTATGACTACTCTACTATTTTGAGGACCTGCGAAACTGTTTTCCAAAGTAGCTCCACTATTCTTTATTCCACTCAGCAGTGTATGAGGGTTCCAATTTCTCTATATCCTCACCAACACCAACACTTGTTAGTGTCTGATCCTTTAGATTATGGCCTACCTACTGAGTGGGAAGTGTCTCTCTTTGTGGTTTTGGTTTGCATGTCCTTGAGGTCTAATGATATCTAACATCTTTTCATTTGCTTTTGGCCATTTGTATAACATCTCTGAAGAACTGTCTATTCAGATCCTACTATGGTCTGAATGTGTCTCCCCAAAATTCTTATGTTGAAAGACCTCATATCAAATGTAATGGCATTAGGAGGTGAGGCCTTTGGGAGGCAATTAGGTCATGAGGGCAGAGTCCTCATGACTGGATTAGTGCCTATAAAATTTAGGGGGGAGGGGTGGTACCAGAGTTCCCTCATATGAAAGGATCTAATGAGAAATCTGCAACCTGGAAGAGGGCCCTGAACTGTGTTGGCACCCTGATCTTGGACCCACAGAACTGTGAGAAATACATTTTATAAGCCACCCAGTCTTTGGTATTTTGTTACAGTAGCCAGAATGGACTAAGACAGATCCTTTGCCCAGTTTTAAAGTGGGTTGTTTTTTTATTGTTGAGTTGTAAGAGTTCTTTGTATGTTTTGACTTTAAATCCTTTTTAAGATGTATTATTTGTACATATCTTTCCCCTAGTCCATGGGTTGACATTTTTGATGGTTTATTTTTCAGCACAGAAGTTTTTAATTGTCTACTTAATCTACTTTTCCTTTTCTCACTTGTGCTTTTGGTGGTGGTATATCTAAAAAGGCCTGTGTCTACAAGGTCATGAATATTTACTCCTATTCTAAGACTTCCACAGTTTTAGCTCTTACATTTAGATCTATAATCCATTTTGAGTTCATTTTTATGTATAATTTGAGGAAGTGATCCATCTTTGCCTTTTTTTTGTTTTGTTTTGCATGTTGCTCCAGTGGTCCCAGCACCCTTTGTTGGAAAGACTATTCTTTAGGTCTTAGACTATTCTTTAGGTCTGTTTTAGCCTATTGTTGGGTTGATCCCTTTATCATTATATAATGCCTTTCTTTGTCTCTTTCCACACTCTTTTGTTTTAATGTCTATTTTCTGTCTGATAGAAGTAAAAGGCGAAAGATTTATACAATCTGAAGAGAAACCAGAGTATTATTTTTTTGTCTAACATAAGTATTGCTACCCTATTTGCGTTTGTTTTGTTTCCATTTGCACACATATCTTTTTCCAGCCCTTCACTTTCATTCTGTTTATCTTGAGGTCTAAAATGAGTCTCTTGTAGGCAGCAAAGAGATGGGTCTCTCTCTCTTTTTTTTTTTTAATCCATTCTGTCATCCTCTCCTTTTGATTAGGGCGTTTAGTCCATTTACATTTAAAGTCAATATTGACAGGTATGTACTTACTGCCATTTTAATTGTTTTCTGGTTGTTTTCATAGTTCTCTATTCCGTTCTTCTTTTCTGGCTCTCTTCCTTGTGGTTTGAGGGTTTTCTTTAGTTTTTATGCTCAGATTCCTTTCTCTTTTTTTTTTTTTTTTTACATTATAGGTGTTTGATTTGTGACTACCATGGGGTACATGGAGAGTGTTAATATTGGCTCCCCCAAGTGTCCAGCTATCTAGGCTAGGGGAGGAGAAGAAAAACAGTGCCTGCCAGCACTTTTGTTCCCAGAGAAGTCTGCAGATCTCTGCCCCTTTGGTACATGTCCTAAAATTAGTCAACAAATCTCCTTCACATATACCCCAGGCACTTTTCAAACTGCTGCTGCTTTGCTGTGTCCCCAGCAAGTTACTTAGCATGCTGGCTCTTTAAAGGTGGGGACTCAGCTTCCTATCATCCTCTGGCTTTCTTGGAGTTAAGTGCTGCTGATTTTCAAAGCCAGAAGTTATGGGGACTTTGCTTCTCAGTGCAGGTACCTAGTATGGGGTCCGATCCCCTCCTTCCTCCCCCATGCTTATGATGCTCCTCCCACTTGTAGTTAGTTGTACTGGAAGTATGGTTCCCGACTGCCCTGCTGCCCCTTTTTGATATGGACTTCTCTCTACAATTAGCTTTGGAAGATCTGTTTCACCAGTCTCCAGGTCATTTTCAGTTAGTTCAACAGATGTAGCTGTTGCTTCAATTTGTCTGTGGGACAAAGTAAACTCAAGATGCGTCTACTCTGCCATCTTCCCTCCTTTTTCTTTAATAATTTCACCAATTATGGTTGTTTTGCTAGGAAGCGGGTCTCTGAAAATCCTCTTCCAGAAGTCATTGAGAAGTCATACCATTCTAAAAGTCATCACTTAATTGTTCTCTTTTAATGTCATTTACATGCCAATTCTTCATTTAAAGCAGCCAATCAAGGCATTCTTGAGAAATAAGGCCATTCTTGAAAATGCTAAATTTTATTTTCATCATAAATTATAGAATATTTTGAAACACTTGTGCATTTCAAGAGAGGTGGGAAATAACTAAAGAAATAGCAACACTATCATTTTCTAACATGAAATTTCAAGGCTACTTGGCTATTTAAAAAAAACATAAAAATATCTGAACTGAAACCACAACAACAAAAATGACAAAAACAGCTTATAATGTACTTAACTATAATTTTATGACTAGCATTTTCAAGGGAAACAATCCAAATAGCAAAATATTAATAGAGTTTTTGAAAAGGACAATCTAATAAAAGATTAAAAGTGAACTGTTCCCTTTCTCTTCCAAGGAGCCACTGTTAGTAGTAGTTTTAGACCTTTTTATTTGCATATATTCAAAACACAGATATATATTTTGGGGTTGATTTTTCCAAAGAAAAAAAAGAAAGAAGATCATACACTGTTCTGAAACCTGCCCTTTTTCACTCAATATATGATGGGCATCCATCCTTTCAGACACCTGTATGCAAATGACCCTTCTACTTTTTCTTGGCTGCCAACATTTCATAGTATGGATTTATCTCAATTCTCCTGTTAGGTATTTATGTGAAGTTTTTAAAACAAATAATCATACAGTAAGCATCACTGTACAGAAAGCTTTGCATATGCTTTCTATAGAACAGAGCTGTCTTACTGTGATTGCTGAGTTTAAGGATATCCACATATTAAATATGGATAATATAGTCCACATTGTTCTCCAGAAGTATATCATTTGCACTTCTAACAGTGTATCAAAGTGTTCTTTTCCTTCATATCCTCAAAAAGACTGGATTTTAATTATTAAGATCTTTTGCCATCCTGATGTAACTAAGTTTGTATTTTTCCTTTTTTAACAAAAGAACTTGATATTTCATTAAATAAAGAGATTGAGCATTTTTTCATATTTGTGTTAGGAACTGAATTATATCTCCTCAAAATTCATATGTTTGAAGCTCTAACCCCCAATGTGGCTATATTTGAAGATAGGGTCTTTAAAGAGGTAATTAAGGTTAAATGAGGTCATAGAGTGGGAACCTAATCCAACATAACTGGTGTCCTCATAAGAAGGGAAAAAGACACCAGGGGGATGCACATGTACACAGAGAAAAGGCCAACTGCAAGCCAAGGAGGGAGGCCCTGGGAGAAACCAACCTTGCTCACACCAGTTCCAGACTGTGAGGAATGAATTTCTGTTGCTGAAGCCACCCAGTCTGTGGTATTGTTATAGTAGCCCTGGCAAACTAATATAAACTATGCAACGTTTCTTCCATGAACTGCCTACTGATGTCATTTGTTCATCTCCTGGGTTGTGTCGTCTTATTGACTTAAAGGA
The DNA here is from genome assembly GCF_027475565.1 of Acinonyx jubatus. Lineage (NCBI taxonomy): Eukaryota > Metazoa > Chordata > Mammalia > Carnivora > Felidae > Acinonyx > Acinonyx jubatus. The sequence continues at coordinate 49,652,841 of NC_069391.1, forward strand.
CTATGGAACAGTGAATGATACAACTTTTTAAATGCTCGGTAAAAATATGTTCTAAATACAAAAGACTGAAAATGAAACCAGAATCTTTGAGGTTAGTATCCATGTAATTAAAATTATGATCTTATACCAACACATCCAAATTACTCTTAAACTATATAGAATTTACTCTCCAGGGCACCTTGGTGGCTCAGTAGGTTAAGGATTCAACTCTTGATTTCAGCTCAGGTTATGATCTCACAGTTTGTGAGTTTGAGCCTGGTGTCAGGCTCCGCGCTCACAGTGCAGAACCTGCTTGGGATTCTCTCTCTCCCTCTCTCTCTGCCCCTCCCCTACTCACACATGCACTTGCTCATTCACTCTCTCAATTAAAAAAAAAAAAAAAAAAAAAGAATTTACTCTCCAAATACCTAACCAATTGGCATTTGACAGAAAAATCACAAAATACTCTTCAACTCCCTGATGCAGTTAAATGGGTCAGTACAAGAGCAAATCAATTTGATCTAAAGTGGCAAGATTTTTGAAAGAAATAATAAAAACATATGAAAAATTTTAAAGTAAAGCAGAATAATTTGTTTCTCTCATCTCAATTTTTTACCTCAGTAGTCTATTCTTCTTTATTGTTTTTAAAATTTTTTAATGTTTATTTTTATTTTTGACAGGGACACCGCATGAATGGGAGAGAGGGAGACACAGAATCTGAAGCAGGCTCCAGGCTTTGAGCTGTCAGTACAGAGCCTAACGTGGGACTCAAACTCATGGACTGCAAGATCATGACCTGAGCTGAAGTCGGATGCTTAAACGACTGATCCACCCAGGCACCCATTATTCTTCATTATTGTTAAATAGTATTTTACTGTATGGATTGTACCACAATTTGTTTATTTATTCACCTATGAAAAGATATATGGGTTATTTCCAGTTTGAGTCTTTTATGTCTTTAATTTTAATTTACTTACTAAAATTCCTCCATGAGACATACAAAGGTTCTCCTGGTTCCTGATGAAGGTTGATATTATCCCATAATAGCTGAATATACACAAGTTTGCTATCCTGGGACAGAGATGACAGAGGAAGCTAAAAGAGATCAATAGAAAGTATCAGTACTCTAAGCATAATAATTACCAGTGGATCTAGCAAAGCTTGGTTATATAAAATAAAAGCATTCTTTTGAAACTGTGGACCTAAAATTCTAAGCAAAAAATTTTGATTTTTATTTGTATTGATACATATTCCTACTTTCTGAGGTGCAGATTTTTCATTCCTACTTCCACAGATTGCAAAGACAACTTGGTAACTGGCACAGTGGCCACATGAAAGATTAGTCACCATTAGAACAAATTTTAAGGTAGAGAAAGTACAATAGTTTCTACTATCTTGTGCTGTTACTTAAAATAAATGAGTCAAAATAGAGTGTAATACTTTAAGAAAATATTTTCTTGTGCCCCTGGTATGTGTTGGGGTGTCTCTAATCAATATTATAAATGAAGGAACTCTAGGAGCCCACTATCTCCAATGGAATCGGGCACCCCAGCCCAAGTACAGTAAGGGCTTTAAAGTCAGACAGCCAGATTGTGGTCTTGGCTCCCCGTCACGTAGCAGGTGTGTGACCCTGTGGAAATTACTTAACTTCTCCAACTTTTAATTATATCATCTGAAAAACATGCATAAGAGGAGTCCTTTAAAATAAAGTTGTTGTGAGAAGGTCAACTGGTGATATGATAGTTCAGAATAAAAGCTACCTTTTCTAGCCACCCTTGCAAACTAGGTATGACCATATAACTAAGTTTAGGCCAAACAGATACATAGAGAAATGTTATGTACAACTCCAGGAACCATCCCTACAGAAAGAAGACACATTCTTCTCCATTCATTTTTATCCTTACTGCTGGCTGGAATAGGGACATGATGGCTAGAAATAGAGAGGCCATCCTGGACCAGGTATAGAACTTGGAAATGGAGGTTATACACAGCTGACCAAAAAGACAGAAGGATCTCAGGTCCCTAAGACTACATCATCCCAGGACCACCTTCCCAAACTTTGACGTGAGAGAGAAATAACGTACATCTCGTTAAGGCACTGTTGTTGTACACTTGTTACTCTGAAGTTAAGCCTCATTCTAACCAACACCAACGTAGTACAAGTATAGAAGTTGGTACCCTACCTGTACACCTCCATTACAATGTTCAGATGTGAGGATAAGTCCTGGCAAGTTACTAGGAAGGTCCAAACGTCTGAAATACCAAACGAGGTTCCAGAAAATGATTGGATGTTTATTGATGAAAGAGGATGTGTGAATCACTTGATCACCTTCATTTTCTAGCAAAGATTCAAGTTCTTTACGAAGCACTAGAGGACTCAAGTAGGGCACAGAAACAGGGGGAGGATTGGGTCTTTTTCCTAAAGGATCCTTTAAAAAATAAAAATACAGAAAGAAGTGAATATTATCTATTCTGTGTATGTTTAAGAGTACTTCTCAAGGAGATTATGCTCTATCCTTTCAAAATCAGTTACTTAGAACCATTGCTACATGCAGTATACGCTAATGAAAACCTAAAAAAAGAAAAGTACTTAATCATAAATGCCCTTACGTTAAATGATTACAAAAGAAAATAATCCAGAGACAGACCCTAAACATACAGAGTTTCTCTATCAGATTGATTTTTTTTCCTTTTCAACTTTTACAAAAGAAATACTACATTTCAGGGATGCCTGGGTGGCTCAGTCGGTTAAGCATCCGATTCTTGATTTAAGTTCAGGTCATGGTTTTCATGGTTGTGAGACTGAGCTCTGCATCAGGCTCTGTGTTGAGCATGGAGCCTGCTTGGGATTCTCTCTTTCCCTCTGCTGCTCTCCTGCTAGTGTGTGTTCTTGCACACACATGCTCTCTCTCAAAAACAAAACAGAAAGAAATACTACATTTCAGATATTTATGATTATTCCAAAAAAAAAAAAAGTTGACTCTATCTTCTTCCTACAATCTAAATAGATGGGGCAATTTTTGTGTTAATATTATTTGATGACTCCTTTTAGAATTATATCTAATGTGCTTTCACATTTGATTGCAACAGCTAAAGAGCAGTCTTACAAACAAAGGAAAACGATGCCAATTCAGACTTTCTAAGTTGTGCAAATTATAATCAGAATAAAATGCTTATGACCAACTTATTAATGGGTACCCCTAGTGCCCAGGCTGTGGTCTCCAAATACCATTTCCTCAAAAATGAACCAGAGCTTCTCAGAGAAATGGCTGATTCTAGGTCTAGAGAAAGAAATATTAACATGAGCATGAAACATCTTGTCATATAAGAAAGCAAAGAAGCTTTGTAAAAAAATTAGAAAAAGGCTGCTAGAGATGTGTCAAAAGAACTAAAACACCAACCTGTAGAGGCTTCTAGCTGATCAAAGATGGATGATATATTAATAAGGATAACAACAGCAATGGATGTAAACCTATTTAAATTAGTGAGCTCATAATGATACTCTATTCCTCCAAATTAATTCATCACACCTTAGAGGATGCTAGGAATCCAACCTGTTATTTTGAAAACTGGTAAGTAAAAGTAAAAATATTTGTCCCACCTTTCCAAAATAAACTGCACTTTTGGAAAAGCAAACAGAAAACATGGAGGATGTTTCTCTTTACAGATGTATCCAACATATATAAAGACAATTAGACTACCAGCCTTGAAAGCTGGAAATGAATAATCTGATGTAGGCAATGAGGCATTAATCGCTACTAGCATCACAAAGAAAGTTCATGTCTTCTATTGAGGGACATTCTACCACTGCAATTGTCTTACAAAAATAAACAACCAAACAAAAACCTGAATGTGATCAAGCTTCTAGATATAATTTACCAATTTATAGCGTCATAATCAACAAATACAGTTGCAAGGCTAAAAAAGAGGGTCTACAGATGTAAAATGACTAAAAAACAGATCAACCAATTGGTAATGCATAGATGTTATTTGATCCTGATTCTTCAAACTACAGAAGACACACATACTTCACATTTTTAAAATAGAAATTTGAACAGAGATTGAATAATTTGATTTTTTGGGTTGAATAGTGGCATGTATTTTTCAGAGTCCTTATCTCTTAGGAACTACATACCGAAATATTTACAAATGGAATATATGATATTTGAAATTTATTTCAGAATAATCTAGGAAATAAGTGAATAAGGATATACATAAAAGAAGAATGGCCATAAGTTGAAAATTACTGAAGCCAGATGATGGGTCAAAGGGACTCCGTATACTCCTTTTATTTTTGAATGTACTTGAAATCTTAAAAAGCTGTTAGTCTAGGGGCACCTGGGTGGTTCAGTCAGTTGAGCATCTGACTCTTGGTTTTGGCTCAGGTCATGGTCTCACAGTTCATGAGATTGAGCCTGGCATGCAGCTCTGCGCGGAGCCTGCTTGGGATTCTTTCTTTCCCTCTCTCTCTGCCCGTAACCCCCCCACCCCCATTCTCTCATTCTCTCTCAAAATAAATAAAAATTTAAATAAATAAAAATCAATCAATCAAAAAATAAAAAGTTCTTAGTCTCTTTATCTTATCACTTATGGTTAAAGAAAAGCCACTAAAGATGGATTATGTGCTATTCTAATAAATACTTTCATGAACACACAGATAATTATGATGTTGTTACCTACCACAACTTCCTGCAGACTGTTGGGAAGACTGACTGTTGAAATGCCATGAAACGGTCGCTGGGAAAAGTCAATATTTTGCAAGGGACCCCCAACACTGTGACTTCGCGTCAAAGATACATTTCGCTTTGATAAACTATTAGGCACAGATGAAATTTTCATGGTTTGGACTTCTCCACCGGCTTTCTTTATTTCATCACTTAAAAAACATGAGGAAGAAATGCTGTATTTGTGCTGTAATACAATCTCAATTTGTATACCTAGAGTATTTTCTACAGTGAACTCTGAGTCTAACTGAATATATCGGAGAAGAATCAGTACCACCTTATAAGATTAAATTTTCTTCAGGCATTTCTGTAAAAGTGGTCAGGAGAACAGGATGGGATGGATAATTCTGGTGACAGATGGGAAGAAGAGGACAAAGGGTAGACAATAGATATTCTTTTTAAAAGATTAAGTGCCCATTCACAGTTGCTTTACTCAAACATTATTTCCTCTTTATTAAACAAAATCACCTAGAATTATCCTGCGTCCAACTAGATATTACAGATGAGTATTTAACCTCTACCAGGCCAAGATCCACCTAAGGGCAGAAACTAGATCTTACTTTTTTATTTTTAGTGCTTAGCATAATGCTCAGCATACAACAGGCTCTGAATAAACGTCCGATTCAATCAGTATTTAAGAGGAAGCGGTGTATTTCACAGTAAAGAAAATATGTCTCTGGAAACTGGTACTGAATACTTTTTACTACAGAGAAGTTCATTCTGTAAAAGGACACTGTAAAACATTAAACATAGTTTCAAAAACGATTGATCATCACATTTGTTTATTAGATACTTAAACAATGTATTATAGTAAAAAGTTAATATTAAATTTTTTAAATGCCAGAACTTAGAGGCTCCTAGCTGGCTCAGTCAGTATAGTGTGCAGCTCTTGATCTTGGGGTCATGAGTTTGAGCCCCAAGTTGGGTGTAGAGATTACTTAAATGAATAAATAAATAAAAACTTAAAAATAAATTAAATAAATAAAATGCCAGAACTTACGCCTACATAAGGCTGTCTTTAAAGATGGAATTTTTACAAGGGTACCCAATTTATAATGAGCTCTCTGTACCCTAGAGTACCTTGATTCAATTGCAGAGGTTGTCTCTTCAGTTATGGTCTGGTTTTGTTTGGGGAAATCCATAAAGTTGATCAAGTCAGGTTCTGCTGAAGCGGACACAGGTTTGTGCTCTGAAGGTTCGCTTGCCAATGGAATGCTGCCACTTTGTAAACTGTCACCAGAGGTGCTTGGTTTCAGGAAAAAGCTAAATAGGGAGCAATCCAGAAAAAGTCTTTAAAAATCCTAGAATCCTCTAAATTTCGTATTTAGAATCACTTTATGGTAAAGGAGTCACTGAGGAATTTTACAATCCATAGAAGTATCATCTATTTCAAACACACACACACACACAGCCCCCCCCATTCTCTCTTCCTCTCTTGTCGTAAACTTTTTTAAATGAAAAAGGTCTCAAAGTCATTACAGTTCAATGCAACATCCTTTCAGAATTGAGAACCAATAAAGAAAGCTATGAAGGAATATGGAAAACAAAATATTTCATTAATTTTCTGAGTTAAAGAAGAAAAAGAGCAGCAATGGCATTTTATCACATATTAACCTACAATTGTTTATAATATCCTCCCCCCATAAATATCCATTTTGTCTCTAGTCATTTCTTTCCCCCTTTATTCATTATTTTGTTTTCGTCTTCTCGTCTTATCTCTATCCATCTCTTTCTGGGTGGGGATGGGGTGAGTGTTGGGCCTTGCAAGGGACATTAAGAGAACTTCCTGAGGCTGTAGTAATATTCTGTATTTGATAAAGGTTTGGTGTGCACAAACGTATACATTCAATTTTCTTTTGAATTTTTTTAAATGTTTATTTATTTTTGAGGGAGACAGAGAGAGAGAGAAAGAGTGTGTGCAGGAGGGGGACAGAGAGAGAGGTGGGAGGAGGGTGCACGGATAGAGAATCCAAAGCGGGCTCTGTGCTGACAGCAGCGAGCCCAATGTGGGGCTTGAACTCATGGACTGCGAGATCATCACCCAAGCCAAAGTTGGATGCTCAACCAACTGAGCCACCCAGGTTCCCCCACATTCAATTTTCAAATGGTACGTTTTAAATTTGTAGATTTTCTTATATACAACTTTATTGCAAAAGAAAAAACTGTAAACAAATATTGAACTTTAGTTAATATGTATGCTCAAGTCTTTGGGGGAGAAGTGTATTAATAATGTCTACACCTTCTTTCAAATGAATAAAAACATAAGAAAAATTGGTGGATCGATGGAGGGATAGACAGTTGATAAAGAAAGTACAATAAAATAGTAATACAGAGATGGATATTTGGGTGTCACTGTAAAAAAAAGTCTTTTAACTTCACAGCAAGTTTGAAATTTTCCATAAAGACATATTTGGGGGTGGAAATCAATAATGCTCCTTTACACTCACTTAGAAAATATAAAATAAGGTACTTAACACAATAGCTTAAGAAGCACAATTAACACAACAAAAAAGTATAAGACTAGGGAGAATAATTTAAGACCCTATTAAAAGGCCACAAAGGATAATCTAAAAAAATGGAGATATATACATACCATGCTCAAAGATAAGAGAATAACACTAAAAATGTCCATTTTCCCCAAATAAATCTATACAGCTAATGCTGCAATCCCAGTGAAAACTCCAGTTGGGACTTCTTCGGGGAGGAGGGGAAACTAAACTTGCTCTAAGCAAAATAAATAATTAAAACTCCATGATAGGGAGCTTCCCTTATCAATCAGACACGACACAAACAGTATTGACAAGAACAGGGAACACAGAACCAGGGTGAGGTGTGCATGGGAACTTGAAATGTGATAAAGGTACTGCTACCTATCAATGAAGAAAGGATGGAAAACCAGCTCATTACATGGAGAAAAGGAAAGTTGTATCCCTACCATCATACACAAACACAAAGGTGGACTCCAGATGGATTAAAGACCTAAATATCAGAGGTAAAATATACAGCTAACAAAAGAAACTTTAAGAGAAAATCTTCATGTCCTACAGATGGCAAACAACTTTTAAAACAAGGCTCCAAAATGGGGCGCCTGGGTGGTTCAGTTGGTTAAGCGTCCGACTTCGGTTCAGGTCATGATCTCGTGGTTCATGGGTTCAAGCCCCATGTCAGGCTCCGTGCTGACAGCTCACAGCCTGGAGCCTGCTTTGTGGATTCTGTCTCCCTCTCTCTCTCTGCCCCTCCCCTGCTCGTACTCTGTCTCTGTCTCTCTCTCAAAAATAAATAAAACATTTAAAAAACAAAAAAACAAAAACAAAGCTCCAAAAGCACAAATCATAAGGTGGAAAATTAATGGATAATGACATCAAAACACATTATTTTAAGGAATTAATATCAAGAATATTCAAGACAGACATCAACAAGAAAAAGAAAGCTAATATAAAAATGGACAAGGTATAAACAGGTAATTCATAGAAAATGCTGGAGGAGTGTCTGGGCGGCTCAGTCAGTAAAGCATCCGATTCTTGATTTCAGCTCAAGTCATGATCTCATTGTATGTGAGATTGAGCCCCATGTCAGGCTCTGTACTGATAGCAGGAACCTGCTTGGGATCCTCTCTCTCCCCTGTCTCTCTGCCCCTCCCCTGCTCTCTCTCAAAATAAATAAATAAACTTTAAAAAAAATAAAAGAAAATGCTGGAATAATTCACAAGTATATGAAGAGATAAACTCACTAATATTCAGAAAAATTCCAACAAAAACAAGATACCATTTTATACTCATTAGAAGACAAAGACCAGAAGAAATGATAATACCAAATGCTGGTAAGGATATACAGAAATGAGAATTCTTGGGCACTAACAGTGGGGGTGTTGTCATGTGGTAAGCAATCTTCCACTGTTTATTCAAATCATGCATGAAAATGACCTAATGACTTCACTCCTAAGACTACTATTCTTCACAAGTTTAGAGAGAGATATATTTTACAGTGCACTGCATCACTGCAGTGATATTTATAGTAACACAATACTGGAAGCAACTGAAACAACAACAGGATATTGGATGACTAAAATGAGATATTAACTTCCTACAGGAGAAAAAGGAATAAATTAGATGTACATATAGCAACTCAGATTTTAAACTTAATAATAAAAATAGATATGTTCAACAGTATTTTAATTATGTAAGTTAAAAATGCATAATTGTGAAAAACAATGTATTTCATGAGGATATATATTCAAAGAGACATCACACACCGTAGAGGCAATGTCTTTGTTGGATAAAGGAATGAGAATGGGAATGGCAGGGGCTGGGGGGGGTAGAGCTAATAAAAGATGGCCCTCGCACAAACCAATGATGATAGTGCATCAGGAATTAGAGTATGATTCCACTCAGCTCCACACCTGAAGCTAAAAGGAAAAATTAAGCTAAGAAGAAATACCTGTACAACTGGAGAATTTTTTTAAAAGCAGCTAAAGGTAGAAAGGTAAGTTCGTCTGTTCCATAAAACAAATAGAATATTAAGTATAATTACTTAGGTAAGCAGTTACCAAACTCCCAATTACTTAATTACTAGATCAGCTAGTCTTTCTATTGCCTAGAGTTCGGTCATTATGCCACACAGAGCACTACCATAAAGAGGCAACACGTTAGAAGAGTCAAAAAAAAAAAAACCCCATCCCCTACACCTTCATTTTTTCTTCTAGAAGATGTAAGACAGCTGAGACAGAAAGTTTAAAATAATGATAAATATTAAAGTTTTGAATTATCTATACAGTTCAGCTCTAAGAATTAACTACTACTGGTAATCATATGTTAAATAAAATGGAAAAGTAGTCTCCTGTAGTGCTAGTATTTTCCACACAAATACTGAAAGTGAAGGAGAGAAAGGAAAGGGACACCTGGAGTGTACCATAACTATTTCATTTTTCTCCCAGGCGTCATGCCTTCTGGGAGGACACTCACCTCTTAAGGAAGCTTTGACAATACTAACCTTGCAGAGCCTCTCAAGTCTTTAAATTCTATATTGAGAAGAGGCAAGAAGTTGCTTTTACAGAATGGACAGGTTGTATTCAAATTTGAATCATCTGCCGTCCATCCAGCCATAATTTCTTCATCATAAACTAACGCTCCACAAGCTCTGCATTGTGAACAACTTGACATCAAAACCTAAGAGCAGAAAAGTGCGAACACTGAGAACCTCCACAGCAAAAAGTCATCTTAACAGGCCATCCTCTGGGGACACAGAATTTTATTTATTTTGCTGATCAAATTTGGACTGAATAGTTTAATCACTTTACAGATAAAGCTACCAGTTTATGGCCTTACTTACATAAGACAGGAAGCAAATTCAACAAAATGATTTACTCTTCTGCCCACAATGGCATCAAAGAATTCTGCTAAATACCATTCTGAAATAAAAATGTGTACAGCCACGTTATCACGCGCAGAAGGCAGAACTTTTACCTCCATTGCACAATTCTGATAGATGCTAGACATGCTGGTGTTTTGAGAAGAACCATGGTCTGATTTTTCAAAGTCCTGCCCTTTTACACTTCTTGGAAATGGAGGTTCACCTAGAGAGAAGTAAATGTCATAACACACTATGTGTGAGAATGCCCTTATTCTTTGGAAATGCATACTAAAGCACTTAAGGGGGAGTATGATGACGTCTGCAATTTATTTTCAAATGGTTCAGTATAAAAATTTCTATACATATATATATATCTAAAGTTAACAATAGTTAAATCTAGGTGGAGAATCTATATATGATTGTTCACTATATGATTCTTTCAACTATTCAGGACATTTGAAATTTCTCATAATAGAACGTTGGAAAAAACAGACTTAAAAAAAATAATTAAGTACTAAGAAATGACAGTGACATAGCCTAGGGAGTCTCAAACTCTGGTATACATTCTATTTACCAAGAGCACTAGTTAAAAATATATATTCCTAAGGCCCCCGTCCCACAGATACAGTCTCAAAAGCTTTAGCCTAGAGCTTGGACATTTGTATATATTTTTAAACTAATCCCCCATGTGATTCTGACACACACTAAAGTTTGAGAACTAATGATATACTCCACAAACGCAACTAAAAATAAACTTAGGTGACTATACTACTTAGAGATCATACAAAATAAGTGATAGTATCGTGTGGTCATATAAAAAATCTGTCAGCTCATCTCAACAAATGGGGCTTATTGCACATGCAATAGTGGCAGGGAAAGGTACGGGCATATAACTTGTAGCAGACGGCAATCCTTTCCATACCTGTTGAGTATTGCAGTTTTCCTACATCTCCACTGCTGCTGCTACTGCCAAGGCTTGTGTTGCTCTGGGTAAGTTCGCTGGGAACCAACCCTGAGACACTCGTGTTAGGTGACATATTCTCCCCCAAAATATGGTCTTCAAGGCCAGCGGGGAAGCTGTAATCTCTGTTAGTTTCCTCCTTTAATTGAAAAGAATAAAACCCCACATACATAAATAATACCTTCTCCAATGAGAATATATTCATTCCACCCTTTATGGAATTAAACTTCTCTGGAATTCTTATGTAAATTATCATCCCCTTATTTTTCAAAACCATGAACTCTTCCCAGCATTATTGGGAATTTCCTTTCCACACTCTAAGATATTCGAGTAATGACCTACAACACTTTAAGATTTTGTTGTGCCCCTGGTGTATGTTGAAGTGTCTCTCCATAATCAATATCATATGGGGCGCCTGGGTGGCTCAGTCGGTTAAGCGTCCAACTTCGCCTCAGGTCATGATCTCTCGGTCCGTGAGTTCGAGCCCCGCGTCGGGCTCTGTGCTGACAGCTCAGAGCCTGGAGCCTGTTTCGGATTCTGTGTCTCCCTCTCTCTGACCCTCCCCTGTTCATGCTCTGTCTCTCCCTGTCTCAAAAATAAATAAAACATTAAAATTTTTTTTTAAATAATCAATATCATAAAATTAAGTAACTCCAGGAGCCCACTGTCTCCATTGGAATTGGGCACCCCAGCACAAGCACAGTAAGGGCTTTAAAGTCAGTCAGCCAGACTGTGGTCTTGGCTCACCATCATATATTATGTATATGACCTTGCAGAAATTATTTAACTACTCCAACTTTTAATTATATCATCTGAAAAATACGGATAACAGGAGTCCTTTAAAGTATGGTTGTTGTGAGAATTTCATCTGTCAATATAATTTTCAGACAACAACCATCAATATTAGAGGCATAAAATATGAATAAAGTTCCAAACACTGTAGTTCTGAACTCCTGCAAGTGACTGTTGACACTTTAGATAGAAAACATTTCAATAAGCAGTTTCCTTTTTGATTTTTTTAAATGTTTATTTATTTTGAGAGAGAGAGAGAGAGAGAGACAACGTGAGCAGGGAAAGGGCAGAGAGAGGAGAGAAAGAATTCCAAGTGGTCTCCGTGCTGTTAGCGCAGAGCTCGATGCAGGGCTCAATCTCACAAATCATGAGATCATGACCTGAGCTAAAATCAAGAGTCAGACACTTAACTAAATAAGCTACCCAGGAGCCCCTCCTTTTTGATTTTTGCTTTAAAGAAGACTTGTGTCTTGTTATAAAACCATGTTAAATGATATAAAACTTAAACAGACATGCAAAACAGGAATAAAAGCACCTAACAGTGGGGTGCTTGGGTAGCTCCGTCAGTTAGGTGTCTGACTCTTGATTTTGGCTCAAGTCATGATCTCATGGTCGTGAGATGGAGCCCAGCTTGAGATTCTTATTTTTCTCCTCTCACTCTCTCCCCCTTTCCTGTACTTTCTCTCTCTCTCTCAAAAAAAAAAAAAAAAAAAGCATTTATATTACCAACACTACACAGCATGATCAAAATCTTGATGTCCTTCTAGTCATTTTAAAATATGCATATATAATACATTTTTACAAAATAGGATATTATTTTTTAACTTATTCTCATATAATGTATTTTAATGTCATTAAATCTACATTATTTAAACCCCTGAAACCTAATGCAGTTTACTGATGTACTGTTATGCATTTAGTAAATCTCTATTGCTTAAATATTCAGAATGCTCTTAAATTTTATATAAGTTACACTGATGAATTCTTTGGAGTTATTTTTACACATAATTATTTCCTTAGATTAAATTCTGGATAAAAGTTATAAACATTTTTTATGGACTTTGTATCCATTTCTTCATTTGAAAATATTTACTAGGTATAACCTATTTGCCTCTGTCAGGCTCTAGTACCAGGGCCATAGCAATAAAAAGAAAAGAAAGATTAAGGTCTGTGACCACCTAGAATTTATAGTCACACATTCCAAGTCAAATTACTCTGTAGAAAGGTTTTATTATTATTAACACTGTTAGATAAAATTTCAAAACTCAAGTGGCTCATTTGGTTAGTTTACTTTAACACAAAGCAAGGTTAAGATACCTTTGAAACTAGTTTATTTGGCCTTTCCTTCACTGACCTTGTAAGCTCTTTAAAATGCAATAAAATGCAACTGTGTCTTATAATACTCAGTATTGTACTTTTGATTCAATTAATAGTTTGCCTATAGAATAAAGTTTTCTTTCAAATGGTATATAAATCTTATTTGTCCAATTTCATTTCCTATGTCTCTAGCTTCCTATTTAGAACTTTAGCAATCTGAGATGGATTGTGTATTATCTTGAAAATGCATGTTTTATGCCTCCATGCTTTTTCACATTATTCTCTCAGATACACCTTGTACCACCTTATCACTTTGACTAACCCAAAATTTAAAATTTATCCACCCAAACCCAACTTACATATCACCTGCTTTGCTCTTTTTGGACAGCCCCCTACTGGAACCCCTTCTAAGATATTGCTTTCTTCTTTGCTATTACAGTAGTTTAAAAGCATGGACTCTAGAGTCAACCTCCCAGAGTTCAAATTCTAGTTCTGCCTCTCACTAGTTGTGTGGACCTGGAGAAATTAATCAACCTCTCTAACTCTTAGATACCTCATCTATAAAACAGGGATGCCAACAGTACCGATGTGTGGGGTTGCTATGAAAATTATCAAAATAGATATATAGCTTATGAGAGTACCTGTGACATAGTGGTGAACACTTATAAATGTTTGTCTTTTCTACTAAAGTGCCTAAGTACTATATAATTCTGTAAACACAAAGGTGAAATTTTAATTAAATTTTTTCTATAAAACAAATAAGCAAAATTTCCCCACTTCTACTTCATAAAAAGGTCTAATGACTAATTCTCTTTACAATAATTTTCAAAAGAATTAGCAGTTTTTGTGATGCAGTATGAAATATGTAGGCTAAGTTGCAGAGTGATTTCACATATATGTAAGAGCTAACATAGATAAAAGTTATTTAAGAGTGAAGCGCTATGGGGCGCCTGGGTGGCTCAGTCGGTTAAGCGTCCGACTTCAGCTCAGGTCACGATCTCGCGGTCCATGAGTTCGAGCCCCGCATCGGGCTCTGGGCTGATGGCTCAGAGCCTGGAGCCTGCTTCCGATTCTGTGTCTCCCTCTCTCTCTGCCCCTCCCCCGTTCATGCTCTGTCTCCCTCTGTCTCAAAAATAAATGTTAAAAAAAAAATTTAAAGAAAAAAAGAGTGAAGTGCCATGCAAACATAACATGGCATTATTAAGTATTAATCATCAGTACTTTCAAAGAAACAACGTGTTAGTTCAGACTGATCTATGGAATTATAAAGTAGTCCTGATATTCTATTTCTTTATTATTAATTTCCTCACATTTAGGTTCAGGTCATTTCAAGGAAGAAGTAACATATGCCTCAAGTTTAAACACCAAAGTTACCAGCAATCTCTGAATAATAATTTACATATAAAAAAATATGAGAAACATGCCAGTATCAGATAGACCACACACATAAAACACTCTTACCTCATCATCTGAGTAGCTATAGGCAGACGCTACAGCTACCCACATCTTACTGGCTACCGTAGCTGCTTGTTTCATGCCAGATTTGAGGACATCGATCTTGGGTCCTGAGAGTATATTATCTAGCTTTAGTCCTGACAAAGAGTTTACCACAGAGCCCAGCGAGCCATGTGGTGAAGACCGCACTAGTGCTGACAGAGAAGGTGAACGTTCTTTGTGAGCGCGAGAGGGAGTCTGCTGCTTGAAACGCCCAGTGAAAGCTTTAGACCTAGATTCTGCAGGAGAGCTCTTTTCACTTTCAGGAACTTCCTGTGCTGCCGGACCGTGCTCTAAAGGTAGGCTTGATCGCCTCTCTAGAGAGTGAATACATGCAGTGATGGTGCCAGACTCTCTGCTTCCCTCTCCGTGTAATTCCATACTAGCAGACTTGCTACCCAAAGGACTCTTTAGGTTCATATAGCTTTCAATTTCATCAGCCAGATTGCGTGCAATAACTGGAGAAGACATCTTATCTTCAGAATCTTGAGATTTTACTCCAGTACATTCAGTGGCCAAAAGAGACAAAGGATCTAGTCCAGTTTCAACATCCTCCCTCTCAACAGCTTTAACAACACCATGTAAACTACTCCTCTTATTTATTACATCTTTGGGTTCTATTTTCAAGTCTCTGGGCTGATTACTATCATTCTGGAGACTGTCACATGTGTCCTTTTTCATAGTAGTTTTCGCTGCACTGTCCTCAATCACAGGTTCCAGGAGCTCTTGGCTCTCTTCAAGCATCTCTAATACCGAAGAAGATCTGTGCTCGGAATCCCAAGTGCTTTCAGACACCCGAGTCCTAGTATCAACTAGATGACAACTGTTAGCAGTCTCAAAGCTGTGGGTGCTCGCAACACAGAGTGGAGAAGTCTTAGGACAGGCCAGTGCGGCTGTGAGAATCTTGGCATCTGCTCCCATCATAATAGCCACTTCACTTGAATTCAGATCCAAACTGCTCTTCTTAAGCAACATTCCAGCTCGACTTTCAGAACTGAAACTACAACTCCTCTCTGGGAAATGCTTTTGCCTTTTATCTCCTCTATCACCATTCTTCTTGGGATTAGTAACTTCACCAAAGACTGCATCTTCAACTGGATCTTGAGTAGAAAATGGTACATTTGATGTACTACCTAAAAGGGAAGGTACAATATTAAAAATGAAACTCTATTTTCCGACATAACTTTTACGAAAGCGTCTTTTCTGGTTTTTGAAAAGCGACACATAGAGTTAAGATTCAGAAAGTTTAGAAGGTACAAAGAAAGTACACAAAAAAAGAACAACAAAAGGCCTCCATTCAATCCTGCCTCCCAGAAATAACATTGTAATGTATTATCTGCCTTTCATCCTCTATGCATACATATACACATTTAACAATCAAGCAATGTATGCTGTGTATTCCTGTATTGTTCACTAAAACCTATCAACAAATACAGACCTATAAATATATTTTACATTTTAAGAGTTCTACACTCAATTTAAAAAATATATTCTGGGGAGTCCGGGTGGCTCAGTCAGTTAAGTGTCCCACTGTTGATTTTGGCTCAGGTAATGATCTCATGGTTCATGGGTTTGAGCCCTGGGTTGGGCTCCATACTGACAGTTCGAAGTCTGCTTGGGATTCTCTCTCTCCCTCTCTCTCTGCCCCTCCCCGACTTGTGCTCTCTTCTCTCAAAATAAATAAATAAACTTAAAAAAAAAAAAAAAAAAAACCAGGGGCACCTGGGTGGCTCAGTCGTTTAAGCATCTGACTTCGGCTCAGGTCATGATCTTGTGGTCCATGAATTCGTGCCCTGCATCGGGCTCTGTGATGACAGCTTAGAGCCTGGAGCCTGCTTCGAAATCTGTGTCTCCCTCTCTGTCTCTGCCCCTCCCCTGCTCTCTCTCTCTCTCAAAAATAAGTAAACATTAAAAAAACATAAAACAGGGGCGTCTGGGTGGCTCAGTTGGTAAAGCATCTGACTTCGGCTCAGGTCATGATCTCGCAGTTTGTGAGTTCGAGTCCCATGTTGGGCTCTGTGCTGACAGCTCAGAGCCTGGAGCCTGCTTCAGATTCTGTGTCTCCCCCTCTCTCTGACCCTCTCATGCTCATGCTCTGTCTCTGTAACTCAATAATAAATAAACGTTAAAAAAAAATTTATAAAAAAACATAAAAACAAAAAAAACAAATACTTAATCACAAATAAGAGGCTCAGGATACCTATAAAAACTGGCCAAATTAAAAACCCACTGGTATTTTTGTGTAGTAAAGCATAGTGATATGAATCTTTTTCTTCCATTGCCTTTCCATTGCCATACAAAACCCCTTTGGAATTTAGTAACATCTCTGCCTCTTTGCTCTTAATGAGTATAGGAGGCCCTGCAGTCCTCTCTAATTATCTACCATGAGAAAGAGAGACCAAACTGAGAACAGGCACTGCAACAAGAAAATGTATTCCCAGTAACAACTGGACACAATAAATACCCCTCCTTTTAAACACTAAACATTTTAAGTAACAACTTCTTTAGCCAATTTATAGGATTCAAACTTGCTTCTGGCTCTAAATTTAGCATGTTCATCACAATTAGGTCATCAATTTAATGTCATTAAAGACATATATATCTGTAGAAGTATATTTTAAATACTTAGAAATCATTATGTAAAGACTCACCAGTGCTGCTTTTCCTGCCATTGAGATCGAATATACCAGATGGAACTTTCACAATACTGCTGCCCCATGCAGGAGGCTCAGTAGGACTCTGTGACTCTGCACTAGGTTGTGACTGTTTTGCTACAACAGCAGAGACATCACACACTTCTGGGAAAAAGATATTTGGATGTTATTCCTACTTATCCTGCACAGAAACCGTATGTTGATTTTTATAATATTTTATTCTTTTATATTTTTCTCCAAGTATGAGTGAATATATGACTATTTTATTACTAATTTACTGTGTCTAATTTACTTTATGCCATAAATGTTGCCAGCATTGACTGAAATAAATGCTTTATTGTAGCATAAATAATGCTAACTTGAGCACTCCTGTGAATAAATTAAGGCTTTGGACTTCAAACATACTCTCATCACCTGTAAAGTAGGAGAGGGACTTGCTTCTGCATAACTCTGGAGCATAAAATAAGTGACATCATTGAAGGAAAGTATACTTTTATGTAAGAGGATAGGAAGAACATTTTATTACCATGAAGCCAGAAAATTCTTCCACATTTGCATAAAATGATTACTACAAACCATATCTACCTCAATGAGTCCCATTAAAAAACAAAAAAATAAAAACAAACAAACAGGAAAACCACACACACTGTATTTAACCTACCAATGAAAAATACCTACTTAGATATTTGAAGGACTTCTAGTGAAATGGCATTTTAAAATAAAACAGGCACTGGAACACAAGTCTGAGGACTTCAAGTTCAGTCTTGGTTCTATCACAAAATAGCTATTTGACTTTGGCAAATCAATACGTCAATGGATCACACTTTCCTACAAAATTGAGGGTTGACCTACTGTCTCTAAAAGATCTCTTGAATTCTAAAATTCAGAAACTACTCATTCTATCCATAGCTAACATTACATAGTATCTTATAAGCCCAGGCCTTACATTTCTTTCTAGAAATTATCATCAAAATTATCAAATAAGATTTAATTAAGACAGGGGCACGGCACCTGGCTAGCTCAGTCGGTAGAGCATGTGACCCTGTATTTCAGTGTTGTGAGTTTGAGCCCTACATTGGGTGTAAAGATTACTAAAGAAATCTTAAGAGGAAAAAAAAAAAAAAAACTACGGTATTTTTCTAAGTAAAGCTAGCAAATATCAGTACTCAACCTTCTGTTTGCACTTTTGTTTTAGTTATCAATTCTCTTGCTACTTGTTCTTCAGGCATATGAATTTCTGCGTCATCCTTTATAAGTTCATCCTTAGACCCATAGCCTTGGTCAGACTGACCACCTGTTAAAAAGAATGCAAGCTTACATGTAAATGTTTTCATATACTCATAGTCCAGCTATAAAATGTCAAAAGAGAATTCCATTGATTTACACGATTAAACTTACAGAAAAGGAAGACAAGAAAACTCACAAAGCACACAGAGCATTTTAAACAAATGATAAGAAGCAAAGAACAGTAAAAACAGGAACATCAAAGACTAAAAAATTTAGAAGCACTGAACCTTAGTTTCCTCATCTGTAAACTAATAGATTTGGACAAGATGTTTTGAAAAGTTTGTTTTGGAGGATGTCTACAGAATGCTACACTTTGTGTAAGAAAGAAGAAGAAATAAAACAAACATATCTGCTTACTTTTGCAAAAAGAAATGCAGAAATAATAAACCAGAAAACAATAAAACTGGTTAATGACAAGGGGTGGGGGAAAATACGCTGGAAGGATGAAGAGGGAAGAAACTTCCCTAAATACAGCTTATTGTGTTGTTTTTATTTTTGGAAATGTATCAACTTCTACATATTCAAAAAAATTAAATCAGCAAAACTGGGAGGAGAATAGTAACTAAAATTGAATGCAAACAGAAACAAATGAGACCAACTGTATTTCACATGAATAATCACACTGAAAGGATGGGGAATGGTGGGGGAGGAGGAAAGGACTGATTGAAGAAACTTCTGAACACATAATCTTGAACACATACTCTAAGCCAGGGGGGTAATACTGACAAATTCTCAACTCCTTAGAAAGTCTGTTTCTCACAGAGTAATAGATGTAGCAATTCTGAAATTATTTTATGTGTACTGCAAGACTGAGCAAATGAGTAAACATAATGATGAAGAGAGATTTTTAAAAAATGAAATGAAAGAAGGCAAAGAAAAACTTATGGGGTTGATTTGAAAATGGAAGTATTTTGGGGTGCCTGGGTAGCTCAGTTGATTAAGTATCTGACTTCAGCTCAGGTCATCATCTCGTGGTTCATGAATTTGAGCCCCACATCGGGCTGTGTGCTGACAGCTCAGAGCCTGGAGACTGCTTCGGATTCTGTGTCTCCCTCTCTCTCTGCCCCTCTCCCACTTGTGCTTCTGTCTGTCTGTCTCTCTCTCTCTCAAAACTAAACATTAAAAAAAATTTTTTTTTAAGAAAATGGAAGTATTTCTAAAACATATATACATACATATTTTCAAATATATATATATTTTCTGTCTCTGCTGAAAAAGTCCAGAAGCAGTAATACCCTGTAGCAGTAAGCATACCTAGAGTTCAGATATTGGCTTCTAGAATCTATTGCCCATTGAAAGGAATCTGGGATCCTTGAAAAACGGCTGATTTCAAATCTCAGGCAGGAAAGGTACAAGAATGAGTCAGGAACATTTTGAACATGATAGGGGATATGTCAGAGTAAAATGATGAAGCCAAAGGACATACAATAGAATATCATCTTACAAATGTGGAGGGAGGATAGCATTGGTAAAATCACCTGCTTTAAAACCATCATAGTAAAGACTGGTTCAAGAATTATTGATGTATGCTAAATTCATAAGAAAAAGTGTGATGAGAAAGAGGGCATTATTGTATACTCTCAGAGTCTCTTCACTGGTAGCTTATTATCTGCACGGGCAAGAATAATAACTAAGAGAAACCAAATGCTAAGACAAGGTGATCAAAATCAGTATCACCAATAAGAAGCAGACAGATACTGTGTGCCTCTGAGATGTGATAATCTAAGAAGGATACAACATCACTTTTGTAGTAGAGCCATGGACGTACAACCCAATCTAATCACTAGGAAACATCGGACCAACTCAAACCAAGGAGCATTCCACAAAATAACTGGACTGAATTCTTCCAAATGGCGGGGTCATGAAAAGACAAAGACGAAAAGGTAAAGGAAAAGGGTAAAGAACTGTGCCAGGTTAAAGGAGACTAAACGAGGGAGCTAGAATGCCACAAAGGATATTACAGCAATTGACAAAACTGGAATGTAGACTACAGACTCAAGTAGTATGTCAATATTTTCCTAAATTTGGTAACTATACTATGGTTTTATCAGAGAAAAATACCATCAAAGTATCAAAAGGTAAAAAGGCAAGATGTATTACAACCTGCTGTCACATGACTTAGGAAAACAATGTGCATATGTGTACAGAAAGAAAATGATAAAGCAGATATGGCAAGCTAAAATTGAATGAATCTAAATATAATTTATTCGAGGGTTCTCTGTACTGTACTTGCAACATTTCTGTAAGTGTGAAATAACTTCAAGATAAAGGTTTAAACAAGTCTTTCTGGCTTTAAAGTTCTATCATTTAAAACTGAGACGAAGACTGAAGACTTAGGTAAAACTACACCACAACTGACACTTAGTTCCTAGAGAGTCACCGTAAAGTGTGTCGATGAGGCATGAAACAAAACATACACAGCTGACCCTTGAACAACACAGGGGTCAGAGGTGCTGGCCTTCCCACCCCACACAATCAAAAATCCAAATGTAACTTTTGATGCCCCAAAAACTTAACTACCAGCCTGCTGACTGGCAGCCTTACCAATAATATAAATAGTCAGTTAACACACATGTTATATGTCATTTGTGTATATAATAAAGTAAGCTAGAGAAAAGAAATGTTATTAAGGAGGCACCTGGCTGGCTCAGTCAGAAGAGCATGAGACTCTTGATCTCAGGGTCCTGAGTTTGAGCGCCATGCTGGGGGTAGAGATTACTTAAATTTAAAAAACTGTTACGGGCGCCTGGGTGGCTCAGTCGGTTGAGCGTCCGGCTTCGGCTCGGGTCATGATCTCACAGTTCGTGAGTTCGAGCCCCGCGTCAGGCTCTGTGCTGACAGCTCAGAGCCTGGAGCCTGCTTCAGATTCTATGTCTCCCTCTCTCTCTGACCCTCCCCTGTTCATGCTCTGTCTGTCTCTGTCTCAAAAATAAATAAACATTAAAAAAAAACAATTTAAAAAAAATAAAAAAACTGTTATTAATAAAATCAGAAAGTACTATGATAGTTTTGTTTGGTGACACATGAGAGCTACCATATGGTGAACACAGCATAAGGTATAGTAAGTTGAATCACTATGTTGTACACCTAAAACTAATGTAACATCGTGTATCAACTACACGCAAATTTTAAAAAAAATTAATAAAAAAGGGAAAAAAAGAAAATCATAAGAAAGAAAATACATTTACAGTACTGTAACTAGTGAAAAAAAATTGGCATGTAAGTAGACCCATGCAGTTCAAACCCATGTTGTTCAGGTGTTAACTGTAGTGCCTTCCACTTTCTACCACTTGTTACACTGCCACTCAAACTTTGCAATTTAACAAAAGAACCAAACTTCTCTAAATATCCCTAGTTAGAATGATTAAGTTGTCGATTTTTTACTGGCCCCCTCAGAAAGCATTATGGTGCCATGAAATGGGAACTAAGAAAACTGATTAAACCAAGATACCTGTCCCAACAAGCTAAGTGACTCCATATCAGGTACGAACTGGAAAGACTGTACAAGATAATATTTAATGAAAGAGTAACTTAAAATTCTGGTTTGGAAGTCTCCAAAAGTATCAAATGATATCATCAAAAACTCTACAAAGACACATAAATCACTGTAAATTCAGCAAACAGGGCTTTAGCCATCTGAAATGCAACTGAAAAGATATATATGGAAAAGGGATCTAAAGTTTCTTCCCCAACTATTAGAATCTTTATGCCAGTTACTCAGAATTACTAGATTTTTTTTTCCATTAAAGGGGATCATTTTAAAAGAATAAGGAGAGTATCTATTACTATTTTTAAAATTATAATTATTACTGGTGACATGGTTTCATATCACATTTTCTTAATTTTTTCATAAATGAAATCCATTTATATTCTATAAGTTTTAGGAAAAAATACAAGAAGAAATAAAATAAGGTAGCTTTATAAACAGGATTATAACTTACAGCTTTACGCTGACTTTCAATGATTTATACATGGTTCTGTTTTTATGGGGTAATTTTTAGTGCAAGAATTTAGCAGATCAGTTTTAGCAAGCAAAAACCATCTCAACAGCTAGAACATTGAAATATTTAATCCCCATAAAACTATTGGATACAGTGGTGCTACAAACAAACCTCAAAATCAGAATTATAGCAAGGCACAGTACATTTTCAAATAAAATAACAAATATGCTTTGCAAAATGATCATAAAATGTTAGTTGGATATTTTCAGTGGTACATATATGATTACACTTATCTGAAGGAGAAAAAGGCAAGAAAACTAGCATTGTTTTCCACCTGTAACAACACTTTAAATACAACAAAAAGTCTCTCCCCCACCCTTGCATGTCAGCAAAGTTTAACCTAATAAATGGGAAATTACCTGAAGTGGTTAACATTCAAGGGTAGAATTAACGCACACGTGTATCCATAGCTTCACGTCATATAAGTCTGTCTGCACCCCACACCATGACAGCCAAGGACAAATGCAGCACCAAGAAACAGCACAGAGCAAAAAGCAGAGCGACAAAGAGCAGAAAAAAGGAAACTTCAGTCATTGAGACAAGTTCATCAGATGAAGCACAGGAATTAGACTTAGGATTCATTTTAAAGAAAAGCTTGAGATATTAACAATAACAACAACAACAAAAAAGAAAAACAACACAAAAAGAAGGATGTGCAACACACATATATTTGCTCAATGTGCTACTTGAATTGCGCTTATTTCCAGCTTCAGAGGACAGAGGTTATGCCCATGGCTTTGTTTGTAAAAGTAGCTTCAGATATTTCTCAGATTTTAAAAATTGTCATTTAAAATAATGACTATGCAAAGAGAATACTTTTTCTCATGGTATGACTTATTTTCTTCCCTATTTACTATGTATAATTTCAAATTCTCAATAAATACTTTCCACGTAATGAGAAAAGGTATCTGCAAGTTGTGTCACCTAACATTCAAGTCCCTCAGTTCACAATTTCTACAGTTACAGCATATACTTTCCCAAATCAAGGATGAAGAAATACAAAGCAGCACTGTGCTAGAGCCTTCTGCACAGCAGTTCGAAGAGAATGCTATACTACAGGAAATAAAAAGAAGCAATCTGCAATCAGAGGACTAATTTCTTCCCTTATTTCTAGAGTATTTGTAAAGTACTCATATTGCACAAACTCAAGAAAGGAGGGAAAAGCTTTTTAAAAAGGGAAAGACTTAACAAGAGAGTAAGTGAAGGGTTAGTAAAATCCAGATTTTAGTACCTGTGCTAAAGTGATTATCAGTGGAATCAAGCCTGATTAAATCTCTGACGAAGACTGTGTGCTCCCCATTGTTAGCATCATTAGAACTATCCACGCTACCGTGGCTCACCGTGTCCCCATCACTTCCACCTGTCGCATTCTGAGGAGCTAAAGATAAGGACAATAGCAGTTCAATAACTCATGCACTGAT
The DNA here is from genome assembly GCF_027475565.1 of Acinonyx jubatus. NCBI lineage: Eukaryota > Metazoa > Chordata > Mammalia > Carnivora > Felidae > Acinonyx > Acinonyx jubatus. The sequence continues at coordinate 49,676,820 of NC_069391.1, forward strand.
AATCTCTGAAACTAAACACGAATGCCCCACAATTCATTTACAGTTGCAGAACACTTTCTAAATTTGTGGGGGGGAAATAATAATGTAACCTCTACCTTTAGTTGCATGTGAGAATATCAACCAGAATTTCATTTACGTTTCCTACTTCATACTCTTAAAAACTCATATGCCTATAAAGCTTATGGTTCAGCAAGAGAGTATCTTTCCAATCACACGTATTACCTGATATTGAGGAGACCTGTGACTTTTGCACAGTCTTTTTAAGCGGCTGCCTAAATTGTGCCAAGCCACGTACCACATTCCGTACCTTCATCCATAAGAAGATACCACTGCGGGTACTGCTAGGCCACGGGCTCTCCAAAACTACCTAAAGGTAAAACAAAGGTTAAAAATAATTATTAGGAACACTTGATTTATTAAACAGATACATACATATATAATATATACATAAATAACTATAGCCCAAACCTCTATAAAAGAAATTTCATGAATAATAAAAGGTACAAAAATGTATCAGTCTTAATTAAGCAGCGTATGTTGTCTAATGTCAGTCCTACTTACCTTATTATAATAACCATAAGTAATAGCATTTGGCTTTATCTTAGCAGTTTTCATTTCAAATAAGACTCTCACTGCTAAAACAGGATGAGCCCAAAGTCCACAAAGCTGCATTACTACTCGATAGCACACCTAACAGAAAATAACATCAAAGCATTAGTAGTTGGCATATCAGTCTATCTATGACTTGCAGAAGATTTTTAAATTACTCAATTCTTCTTATCAGAGTCATTAAGCACTACTTTACCCTTTTCTCTGAGTCTCAGTAAATTGTTTCTGAAGCCTACTCATTAATGAAAGTACCAGTGTTATTAACTATTTCACATAAGATCTAGAAGATCGTTTTAGTAACGAAGTTTACGCAAAGAGAATGACTACTAGTCCCATAATTTGAGAAGGAATGCATTTTTAAAATCTAATATGATTAAAATAACTCTCTCACAAATCATGTTTTATATCCTGTGCTAAAGGAGTTAAAGACAACACCCCCAGAATGCCTACATAACAACAACAACAAAAGATCTGTAAACCCATGTCTTGGAAAAGTAAGAGAAGAAACTTTAAGACACTGTAATCTGATTAGCAAAGGCTTTTCTGAGAATGTGTGTTTACTGAGGGCTTGTTCTGATCACAAGAGGACCAGTGAATTGGAAATTCCTAAAAGTTAGAATCTCACATATTAGAAGACTACAAGAGAAACCATGAAAAATGAAACGGGGATCTCAAAGGTTCCTGGCAAAGAGCTGAGCCAGTTTACAGGAACAGTGACAGCGCAGCCACAAACTATGTTACAGCTTAGTCTGAGAATAAGGAACTATACATACTGAAGATACTCTTCTTGGTACTTTAGGACAGAGTTGGTGAACTACGAGTACCATCAAGCCAAGTTGCTCTCTCAACTAGAGGGGAAAGTAAAACGATTTCAGAAAGGATATTTTAGTTAAGAGAACAGAACAAATGAAATAGACATGAAAAGGCAAGGATCAGAAAGATGAATACTTGCAGCTAAAAATGGAGAGTATAATTTAGAAGCAGAAGGAGGTCAGGAACTGTTAGACTAGGTTAAAGAAGTGTTAGGGAACTGGGAATCAAGGACAACTGAAGGAAATAGGTAAGATGTGTGAAGGGAGGAAAAAGAATGGGGTACAAGAGGGTTCTTCAAATATCTGAAGAGTAAACAGTTTGAAATTTTTCCAAAAAAGCCACAGGGAAGGAGTAAACCATTTGTATAATTTCAAAAAAAAAATGAGGAGGTGGAACTGAGCTCAACAAAACATATACACATTTCCTAATAATTAGACTCAATTCAAATATAGGCAGGATCCCATATGTTACAGACTTTATACAGAGCATCTCAGCTTCAGATTCAAGTTGTACTAAAATGTCTTAAAATCCTATCAATTCTTAAGATTCTGTGAGCCATAAAGTAGTAAGTCACTTTCTATGTCAAGTTGGTTTTCTACAACCATTCTAGACAATGAATTTATTCTGAAGCTGGAAAGTATTCCCCAACCTTCCAGTTTTACCTGTATAAGAGATAAGAGCCAGGGACCAAACTAAAGAAACAGTAATAATACAGAGACACAATTTTTCCAATGCAGTATGTTGTTGCCTGTAACATATCTTTTCGATACCTGTAATAGATAAAAGATAACCATGCACTCTTTGCTACTCCTCCCACTGAGAGGTCTATGTCCCTACCCTTGAACCGAGGGAGAAGAGCTTCTGAGACTACATGACCAATAGAATATGACTAAAGGGACACTGTACTAGTTTCCTGGCTTAAGTCTTAAGAAACTGCTAGTTTCCACTTCCTCTCTCTTGAAACAAATGCTCTTCCAGCTCTAAGCTATCATGGAAAAAGCCCAAGTACCACAGAGGGAGGTCCTGAGCCTACAGAGAGGGAGAGGGGTCCACCTGAGCCCAGCGTCACAATCACTCTTGCCAAGGCACCTGGCTAGTATCTGAGTTCAGCTGTCTTGGTCCCTCCAGACCAGATCAACTAGCAACTATTATCAAGTGATCCCAGTTAATGCGATGAGGAGCATTGAAAAATCACCCAGAATCCTTTCTGGATTCTCAGCAAAAAAAAAAATAATAATAATAATAATATTATTATTTAATGAAATCACTGTTTTAAGCCACTAAGTTCTGGGAGGGTTTGTTACTCAGCAATGTACGACAATATTGGATGAACAGACTGATAAGACAGTGTAGGAATATGTTTGACACAAATATTTCATTTTCATTAAAAATTCTAGGGGTGCCTGGGTGGTTCAGTCAGTTAAGTGTCTGACTCTTGACTTCAGCTCAGGTCATGATCTCGCAGTTTGTGGGTTCAGGTCCCACCTCGGGCTCTGTGCTGGCAGTGCAGAGCCTGCTTAGGATTCTGTCTCCCTCTCTCTCTGTCACTCCCCTGACTTCAGCTTAGGTCATGATCTCACAGCTTGTGAGTTTGAGCCCCGCATCGGACTCTGTGCTGACAGCTTGGAGCCTGGAGCCCGCTTCAGATTCTGTGTCTCCCTCTCTCTCACCCCTCACCGCTAGTGCTCCGTCTCTCTCTCTCTCTCTCTCTCTCTCTCTCTCTCTCTCTCTCTCTCTCTCAAAAATAAGGAAACATTAAAATTTTTTTTTTATTCTGTAAATAGTATTAAAAGCAAAATGCATTACACACTGTAGTTTCGTCTATGTGGCATGTGCTATTTCTTGATCTTCTAAGAGTTTTATCTTAAAATCCAAACATAACATGTAGCACACAAAGCCATCAAATTAAAACATAAAGTATATGAATGAGACAGTGGGTTCTAATGAAATAGACCTAAAACTCAAAACTACTTAACTGGGCAGTCTTATGTATAAGTTTGTCATTTCATTTAAGTTTCAAATTACTCTCTTTATAAAATGTAGCTAATATATAAATTGCCTCAAAGAGTTGCTGGGAATACCAAAGGAAAAAATGTATGTGACAAAACTGTGAAAACTTTAAATATGCTATTCCATGTATAATCAATAAACAGATAAAATGTATGAAATATACCTAGCAAATATATATTCTTAAGTTTTAAAATAAACATTTCTTTCTTCTAGTTGTGGAGAGGTAATGACTTCAGGGCACTAAAAAAAATCTGTCAATGTAATTTGTTAGAAGTAGGAATACAACAAATTAAGCTCCAAATTTTAAACATCTTACCACAGTGTTTATTAGGGAAATCATCTTAAAAAAATTTTTAGTCTACTAGTCATAATTGTTGCATGTCAGAAAACAAGAGAAGATAATTATTTGTACCAAAGACTACCAGTGAACTTTAATACCTATAGAGGAAAATACTTTTCAGGCAATTTATGATATGTGTTATGAACTTGTAATTTATCAAGTACTGTACTTTGAATTTAGAGTGCAGTAACAATTCAGAGAGCATACTTTAAAACACTTTAAAAATATTTGGTCTTTCACAAGTTAAAACACATCTTAAAACACATTTTAGATAGAAAACTCTATTAGAACAAATTTTTTAAAACACTAAAGTGCATAAAGTACGAAACACTCTGATCAAGCACTTTTAATTTCCAAAGTTTTATTAACGGATGAAAGAAAATGTAACCAAACGTGAGAATGGATACTTTATTATTTGTTTTATAATTTTTATTTTAAAAGGTTTTATAACATATACTTGATAGAGAAAAATGTGTTTTAGTGTACCCACAAGCATTATCCAATCTTCATATTATACATGCTATATTCATTTAAGATCTTTTTTATTTTTAAGAAGAAAAGCTATAGAATTATTGCTGAAGCCTGTGATGCACCTTCTCTTCAATCCCATTTCTCTTCTATCCCCCTGTGCTCTTTCCCCTCAGATACCCATTACTCTGAATTTTTATTTCAACTTTGCTTTAAATCCTAATCTGGTTCTAAATATCATTTACAGTTATTTTAACACCAAATGTTATTTTTAGAGGGAAAAACATCAAAGAAAAAGGCTAAATAAGTGATTTAGTTTCTTCAACCATTAACTGGATAATATCATGACCTATCTCTTAGGATGGCTCTGAAGCTTTAGAGAGATGGTGTCTATAAAACCTTTAGCATATCATTCACTCAGTGCTTAGACTATAAGCCAGGCACTATTCTAGGCACAATCTGTCCATTAATTGATTTAGCCCTCAAGTTAACCTTATAAGGATGGTACCAACTATAATTGTCTACATCAGTGGGGCAATTTGGACCTCCAGGGAACATCTGGCAATGTCTGCAGACATTCTGATTGCCACATAGGAGAAGGGAGGGTGCTACTGGTAACCAGTATGCAGAGGCCAGGGATGCTGGTAAACATCCTGCAATGCACACAACAGGCCCACAATAAATAATCATGTGGACCAAAATGTCAACAGTGCCACATTTTCAGATACATAATGTGAAACAACAGGTTATATAACTCATCCTAGGACATAGAGCCTAAGTAGACAGCCACTTACCAAAAGTCTATTTTGTATTTACTTTCTAATAAAGTTATACTAAGAATAAAATGAAGTCAATATTAATTTCTATTTATAAGGTGCAACCAACCTGACTTAACTAAGGCAGTCTCTGCTTCATTCCAAACCAATAATTTTTAAACAAATGTACTTAAAAATAAATAATAAGTACTAGCTCTATGAAACAAATAACTTTACCTTTGTTGCTTAATGAAAATACTTGAGAGCACTTTAAAGTGGCCAAGACCTAGTTTTCTTAAATATACAAAAATATGTCTTAGTAATCATGACTCAGTTTATTATACTTGCCTCATCTAGTGGATCCACATCTGTTTTCCTCATCTTAATAAGTACATCATATGCCTGCTGAAGTGCTCTGACCTTAGGATGAGAAACTCTAACATAGGCTGGGAGACAAATAAACCATAAGCTGTAACAATGACTGAAGAGACACTTGGCCCATTGTGGTGGATTTGTGTAACATCTCTTCGCCAACTTATGAGCCGTTTTTATCTCCTAGAAAGAGAATAAATAAAACATTATGGTATTTGGGGCACCTGGCTGGCTCAGTCGGTAGGGCATGCGACTCCTGATCTCTGGGTCATGGGTTCGAGCCCCATCTTGGGAATAGGGATTACTTACCAAAAAAGCTTACAAGAAAACCCAGTATGGTATTTATTAAAATCCATTAGGGTGGGGAGAAAAGTGAGAAGAGAAGAATGTAATGTAAAACTGGACTCTAAAATCAAGCATTTCACCGTTTTACTTTCATGAGTGGCTTCCTACTTAGTACAACATGGTTCCTCAACATTCGTCTATAGAAGCACTTTATATTTCACAGTAACTATTTGCTGGCAAGCAAGACTTTCCTAATAGACTAGAAATCCCTTAAAATCAGGGAGCATTCATATTTTTATAATATAATGGCTAGTTAGTTGCCCTTCACATAGAAGGCACTCCTATGTTTAATGAAAGAGATTTAACCATTCAGAGCTTGTAGGTTCATCAATGGCATTCTTAAAAAGTGACAGTCTTTCTACCTTTCTCCCAACTAAAATGTTTGACAAATAACTCAGTCTATTTCCTACCAAGATTTCTTCCTACCCTCCCTCACCACAGTCTTTAATTCTTTCATTGACTGATTCCTTAAAAAGACATATGCCATTGCAGGCAACATAGTCTGACAAGATCACAGACCTTCCTACCCAACAGTCTGATAGTGATGTTTTCTTACTTCTGATTTTCATTCTGATTTAGGTGGAAAAGAGTAGGCATCAAGACCACCTGCTGAGCTTTAATCTAACTATATACTCCCAGAAACTACAGAGCCTTCCAGGTATATCAGACAACCACTGTGTGCCTTGCACTAAAAACCCCTCTCCTGTGGTTTGTTCTAAATAAAAATGCCTGGTGCATTAATTTTTTTATAAGCTCTATTTCTATTAGGCTTGAAGATATATTTAAAAATAAAGTCCCTTGTTTTTCTACAATAGGAAGGTCTTTCTTTTCCAGCTAGCCTTGGGGACAAAAATTCTGGTGAAAATGAGATTTAAAGATTTAGTAACCAAATGCTCCCATTTTAAAAATTGGCTTTTATTGAGCTGATAAAAGCAAATAACAACAACAACAACAACAACAACTTCCCTTCAGACATTGAGAGAAATGTGTATTGTATGATATTAAGGAACACCTCAGGTTACCTCTAGGATTTGGGGGGCTGTATATGAATTGGTAAAACCTGAACTAAAAACTTCATTCTCAAGTTTTCCATGTTTTGTAGACCACAACGTCAATAGATGTTTCATTTTAACTCACACCTAATCACAGAATGACTCTTTCCACCTAAATCAGATATGGTATTAAAGCAAGATGTCTAGCTTGCTCTAAATTAGCTCCCTTTCACTCCCTTTAAATGTAGTATTTGGCATAAAGTATATTTACATTAACCACAAGAGATCTGAGAGTTGAAATTACACTGAGATACCACTTCACACACTAGGATGGCTATAAAGAAAAGACAGATGATAACAAGAATGGACAAGGATATGGCACAACTGGAACCCATATACACTGCTGGGAGGAATTTAAAATGGTATATCCATTTTGGAAAACAGTCCGACAGTAAGGTTATACATAGAGTTACCATATGACACAGCAATTCTACTTCTAGGCATTTACCCAAGAGAAATGAAAACACATATCCTCACAAACACACACAAATGTTCACAGCAACACTATGCATAACAGCCATAAATAGGAACCACTCACATGTACAAGAATGAATAAATAAAATGTGCTACATATCCATACAATGGAATATTCAGCAATAAAAATAAATGAAGTACTAGCACATGCTGCAAAGTGGATGAGCCTTAAAAACATTACACTGTGTGAAAGAAGCCAGAAACAAAAGACTACATATTGTATAATAATTCCATTTATATGAAATGCCCAGAATAGGCAAGACTATAGGCACAGAAAATAGATCGGTGGTTGCCTAGGGCTGCGGGGAATGGATGGGAGGGTTAACAGGTAAGGGGCACAGGCTTTTCTTTTTGGGGCGATGAAAATGTTCTAGAATTGACTGTGGTGGTGGTTGCTCAACCCTGTGAGCACAGTAAAAGCCACTGAGCATACTCTAAATGGGTGAATTGTGTGGTATGTGAATTATATCTCAATAAAGTTGTTTTTTAAAAAGTATATTTGGTTCCCAAGGATTCTCTTAAAGCATAAATATAAGCACTCAAAAACCTCAGCCACAATAGAAGTAGGGTTGCAAAACATCTAGTTGACTTCATTAACAATCATAGTGGGTCTTCAAATGTTTGCCATGTGTGATCATTTTAAACTATGAGCTGCATATCACATATACATATTTTACATTTTAAATTAACATGTATTAGATAAAGAATATCTGACCTGTTTAGTTCTCTTAGCCATGAGAGCTGGACTGTTTGTAATGCTATTCCCAGTAGGGTGTCTACTAAAACAAAATTTCAACTCCTGTGGTCTGTCAAAAAGCTTAAGGTCCAGTCTTGGAAAGTATTTGTAACTAAAATAAAAAGCAAAAACAGAGCTGCTGATATAAAATACATTAATTCTTCACATTATTCCAGAATTTAGGTGAGTATTTCTAAATCTTAAATAGTACCCAATATTATTCACCACAATCCAGAGATAGAAAAATAATTATTTTTCAAAAATATAAGATGTAATAATAAGATACACAGACTACCTACATGGAAACTTTGGCCTCCTCCCCACCCTATTCATTATTTTCAACCAATTCCTAGACAACAGAAAACCTGATCTCTTAGTTGACAGAGGTTAATAACTTTCAACAGAATCCATGTGTTTAATTATAATTCACATTAAAAGTAACATTTAGTATACCTGGCAATTTTGTTTTCCTTCATAAAAGTATCTTGGCATGGGTATTTACGAGAAAAAAATCCGTAAGATTTTTATTTTAGGGACATACCAGAATTCCACCATTCTTTATTGTTGGACATTTTTAGGTTATTTCTGAATTTTTGCAATTAATATTTGTGTATTTATACCTTTGTATTTTTGCTATGGTCAATGTTTATCAATAAAATTAAAATTATTATAGTCACTATCAAATTATTTCAAGAAAGGTTATAGTTCCATACAGTCTTACACTTTAAATAGTAGCACAACCTATTCTCAATCTGACAGGTTAAAAATGCTTCTACTCACCATTTTGGTTTGCATTTCTTTCAATACTAGAGAAGCTTAATATATTTTCACATTGATTATTGGAATTTCTTCTTGGAAATTGCCTACCTATTGCCTTTGGCCAATTTTCTTCTGGGAGATATTGCCCTTCCCTATTTGATTCACCTTGTTTGTCAATACATGGATTCCAATGTATAGTGATTAAAACAAAGGAAAAAAAATTCTATAATTAACATGCAACCAAAATAGTACTTCTTCATTAAGCCACTAAATTCCAGATATGTACTCTTCATTCTTATGCAGTCCTGGTAAGATATTAATTCCATATTTTTGGAAGACAATTATTTTATACTCCGTTTGCCTCAGATATTTTTAGGAATGCAGCCTAAGGAAAAAACTATGTATATACACAAGGATATAGATAAAGAACCAGGAAAAAAAAAAAAATCCACAAGAGACTAGTTAAACAAATCACAATAAATGCATGCAATATGGTCATTCAAAATGATATGGCACAAAAATATCTGTTAGCATGGAAAAATGTCCAGACCACTAAAGGCAGACACAAGTTACAAAGAATATGTACAATATGAACTCATATTTGTTTTAATATAGTAAATGCAAATTTATGCACAAAAACAGGAAAGATATACATACAGTTGTTAAGAGACATTAATCATGGTGCTTAAATGATATGCTAGCTTTCTTTTTTGGTTTAATTCTAAGTTTGTTAAACTGTGTATTATCATAATTATAACAACAAATAACAAATATATTTTAATTTCTTAAAAGGTTCCCATCCAAATCCTATTCTTCAAGTTGTTTTTTGTTTTGTTTTTGTTTTTGTTTTTTGTAGTTAATACAGGGTTATATCAGTTTCAGGCATATAATATAATGATTTAACACTGCCATATATCATCCAGTGCTCATCACGACAAGTGCAGTCTTTAATCCCCATCACCTGTTTTAATAAATAATGATTCCTGGCCCTCTACTTTTAAGTTTTCTCTGTATCTTACTAATGCATAAGAATTTCAGTCTTTACATTGATAAAAAAAAAAAAAACCCAAACATAGGAAAAACCTCACAAAAGTAAATTTATTCTTGTCCAGAAATGAAATTTTTGAAGACACATTTGGCTTCCCTTCGAAAAAGTCTGTCCAATTCTTAAATTACAATACCTCATAACATCTTCATGTAATATTCATATCCGTTAGTTCAGTGAATAAATTATTTTTTGAAAATGACTCTCACAAATGACTAATATACATATCTACTAACAGTCACAAAAGATCAAAATAAATTATTAAAACTGAACACAAAGAGCATTAAAAAAAATTCTTGCTACCTGTACTTTGGTGACAGATCCTTTCCATCATCAGGAGGTGGCTCTGGTGGCATTATGAATACAGTGTGCTCACTTTTCTGTGAATCATCTAGCTCTATCAATTTGGTATCTTCAGCTAAATCAAAATCAACCTGAAAATAATTATTTTCTCCAATTAATCTGCATTCAAGCAATATCTAGTTCTGAAATTTTAAAACTCAAGAAAATATACCTTATCTGTTTTCTCTGTGCCTTTATCAGGAAACAACTACAAAAGAAGAAAAGAATTCTTGGTGAAAATGTTTACTGAGAATATATTAGAGATGGTCTTAAATTCTTACATAAAAAAACTTCTTTTTTAATACTGGACAGATAGGGGCACCTGGATGGCTCAGTCAGTTAAACGTCCGTCTTTTCAGCTCAGGTCATGATCTCACAGTTCGTGAGTTCAAGTCCTGCGTCAGGCTCTGTGCTGACAGCTCAAAGCCTGGAGCCTGCTTCAGATTCTGTGTCTCCCTCTCTCTCTGCCCCTCCCCTACTTGTGCTCTACCTCTCTCTCTCTCTCTCTCTCTCTCTCAAAAATAAATGTTAAAAGATTTTTTTAAAAAAATACTGGACAGACAGAAGACACTTCACAATATATTTAGGGGGCCCTATACTATCAGGTTAACATATGGTATTTTTCTATTAGGATAGAAACAATTTATTTTGAATAGTTTTTTCATAAATCCTTCTTCACAAGCAAAAAAAGGCCAATCACAGGGGGAATCTGGCTTCTCAAATCAAAAATTTCATTGTTATTAAAATCCCTGCATTAGAGATTGATATAATCTAAGCTTCCCTCTAACTTGATGATGTTAGACTACCCATTCTATACGTAAACAAAAACACTGAATAGTTTTAATCTTATCCCCAGAGTTTCAGATCACATTGATAGAATGGGAAAAAAAAAATTCAAGTCCTCTAAGGAGACTACAAAAAGTGTAATATCATATATAATACTCTACCTTTTTTAGATACATTCTCAAATTTTTTCATGATATACGGTTTACATATAAAATCATCCCCAAGATCCACTTAGCAAAAACAAAAATCTGGTTAAAAATGAGAGGAAAAAAATGGGAGTCATCACTGTGAAGAATCAACTTGAATCTCCTTAGGATGGGTAAGTAAAACTTTGATATTTAACATATTTCAAATATGCTTCCTTAACACAAAAAACATATATTTAGCAAAAGAATCTGCAACAACTTTATTAAAACAAAAAAAACACAAGACTTACATTACCCTAAACTTTCTTAATGAACTACTAAATCTTATATCTTACTTAGATAAATAAAAATGTAAGATTTAGGAGGTTCAGTGAAATGTTCTTAGTTCTTACTAGTTATAAAACCAAAGTGAGATTCAAGAAGAATTAGCTATGTCTGGTGGAAACTAAATATCACAAAGGAAAATTATTCTTAATATTAAGCCTAGAATTGGACACCTGCACACAACCGCACATGTGCGCGTGCACACACACACACACCTCTAGAATATCTCCCTCAGATCATTTGAGCTAATAATAATAATGATGATTATACAGGCATCCAAACTGTTTTTCTTTTAACACTTATATACAAGAAAAACTTTTACCTTTTCTATGCAGTCATCAAAAAATGCCAATCCAGTATCTTTATCACTTACAAAACTACATTCTTCAATGAAACGAATAAAAATCTGTGTTTTGGATAAGTTGGTGTAGAATTTTGTATAGGCACGATCTCGACTTTTTAAAAATCCTGAAAAAATCAAAGCCACAATTAAATTCAAAATTTAAAGTGGAACTAGATGTCACACAAAATATTATTTTAAACTTGTACATATATCCATGTTTATAGAAGCTTTTAGTAACCATATTCTAGTAACTGTAGCTCTTTCTGCCTAATTCAACCATAAAACACTTAAGTATCATTAATCTTTTCACTGAAATCTGAATCTGCTATAAGGAATCTTTAGCCCTACAGCTCTCAAATAGAAATTTCTCTCATACTCTGCATAGTCTTGAGTGACAAAGGTCAAATGTCCTTCCTCTGCAATGCCACCAGACAACTCCTGTAACAGCCTGTAAACATTTCTGCTCAGTGACAGTATAGTCATCTACTGACTTCAGGGACACTCTCTTTCATTCACTGAGGACTAGGGCACCTAATTCCAAGTCTTCTCTTCTCTAGCTCCTACCATGATCATTCTTCAACATCCATAAGTACAAACCATCCAACACTTTAATGAGTTCTTAATGCCTTAAATTTCAATGATCTATGTTCTATACCCCTCAGTCACCAACTTCCACACAGTCACGCACTCCTGGGACTTTTCTTGCTAACATTCAAAACAGCTGACTCCCAAATCTAATTTACACATATATATTACTCTCTGCCCATTACCGTTGTCTGATTTCCTTATTTAAGTACTCCTACCAAGCATGGGGGGCAGGAGGAAAGGCTGTTCAAGTCTACAATCATTCATATTCTCTTCCATTCTACCTATACCCTCCTGTCTTCACTTCTCTCCTTACTCAACATTGATTCCATGTCTACCATTTCAATTACTTTCTTATCAACACTCTGAATTCTGTTGTCCTTTTGTCTTTTTTGTTAAACTCATCTAGTATCACTTAGCCCTGGAAGAATGAATTGCCTGCTTTCTCTGGATCTACAACAATGTAACTGAGCACAAATTAAAAGGAGGAGGGGAGAATTCTACAACTAGGCTGATCAGAACCACTTACACTTTCATCTGTGACTACCAACCCTTCTAAATTTCTGGAATCAACTTAATTTCCCTTTACCCATGTTTTCTACAACTATTTCCAATTTTTTAAATCTCTCCTATCATGTTCCCTCCTCCATTATACCTTATATATACCTTATATCACAGAGAAAATGAAAATCATTAAGAGAATTACTGTTATTATCTCACTACAAAATCTATGACTTTCTGCAGCTACCATTTACTCCTCCCCCCCCTTTTTTTTTTTTACAATGAATATGTCCCTCTTACCTAAGGCCAAACCCACCATATGAGCCTGGGGTTCCAGTCCTTCAGTGTTCTCAGGACAATTTCCCCTCTGTATTAGCTATGTCAGCATACTCAAGGCTCTCTCACTTTAAAACAAAGTTTCCTTAACAAATAGATCCTTCCTCTTTCTGCTATTTCCCTTCTCAATAAAAGGCATGACCATCTATCTACTTGGTTGACAAAGACAAAAATCTCAAAGTTGCTCTTGACACCTCCCTCTATCTTACATCCTATATTCAATCACCAAGTTCTATTCAATCTACCTCCACCCCCCCCCCCAAAAAAAAAATCACTCCTCACTCTTCTATTCACACTACCCTCAAGTAAACCAGGTCACTCCCACTGATCACTTGGAGCAATGTGATAACCAACTAACTAGCAGATCCATACTTTGGATGTCTCCAATTCAATCTCTGCATAGAAGTCAAAGGAAAAACAATTAAATACTGATCTTTTAAAAATGCAAATCTGGGGCATCTGGGTGGCTCAGTAGGTTGAACATCTGACTTCAGTTCAGGTCATGATCTCACGGATTGTGAGTCTGACACCTGCATCAGGCTCTCTGCTGTCAGCACGGAGCACTGCTTTGGGTCCTCTGTCTCCCCCTCTCTCTGAGCGCATGTGCACTCTCTCTCTCCCTCCCTCTTTCTCTCAGCAATAAACCTTTAAAAAAATTAAAAATGCAAATCTTATCCTATTACCTACTTAAATAGCCTTCACTGGCTTCCAATTACTCTTAAGGACTGAAACCCTTCAATGGTCCTAAAAGATCCTACATGATTTGGCTCACACCCACCATTTTCAGGCATGATTTTTGAGCCACTTTTCCCCTCCAGCCTTTCTTTCTTTCTTTGATGCTTCAGGACATTCCACATGCTGTGGTCCTCACACCATCCCCTTGACATACTAATTAGTTGAGAAATGCTTAAATAAAATAGAAATAAATTAAATAAATTATTCTTGACAAGTAGTAACAAAAAGTCTTTTTTTTCTTCTAATGGATCTAGGCAACGATCAGCAAAAGCTATTAAAATAATTACATGAAAGGCTGATGGGAAAACTATAATGAATTAATGAAGGTGACAACATTTAAATACACTGATCAATCCTAGGAGCACTAAAAATGGGACAACCAGATATGCATGTGGGTTGTAATAGGAAGTAGTGTTTTTGGCATTGCTTGTCAAGAAAATTGAACCTGAATCTTATTGAGCTCTAGAACAGCACTGTTTAATTCAGTAACCACTACCTACACGTGACAATTTAGCACTTGAAATGTGATTGACCCAAACTGAGATGTGCTGTAAACATAAAACACATGCTGACTTCAAAGCCTTGGTATAGGGGGGAAAATGTAAAATATATCATTACAATTTTTAAAATTTAATTACATGTTGAAATATCATTTTGGATATTTTAAGTTACAAAAATATATTATAAAAATTAATTACCCCTATTACTTATTTTTTAACTATAGCTACTACAATTTTTTTTTTTTTTTTTGAGTGAGCGCACGGAAACAGGGGACAGGGGCAGAGAGACAATCTTAAGCAGGCTCCAGGCTCAGTGCAGAGCTCAGCTTGGGGCTCAATCCCATGACCTTGGGTTTATAACCTGAGCTAAAATTAAATTGAGCCACCCAAATGCCACAGAAATTTTAAATTATATGTATGGTTCACATTATATATATATTTTTTAACATTTATTTTTGAGAGACAGAGCATGAGCAGGGGAGGGGCAGAGAGAGGGAGACACAGAATCCAAACAGGTTCTAGGCTCTGAGCTGTCAGCACACAGCGCCAACTGCAAGATCAAGACCTGAGCCGAAACTGGATGCTTAACCAACTGAGCCACCCAGGAGCCCCTCACATTACATTTCTATTGGACAATGTAGCTCTTAATCCAACCACAAGTTTACAGGAAATACAGATGATGGAAGACATGTCAAATAACACCACGCAGACACAATCAACCAAAAGCATATATAAATATAGGAAATTCTAAAGAATAACTAAAAGTTTATGAGTCCTATTTAGAATGATGTCCTATTTAGAATCTGGAAAGACAGGGGGAAAGGATGAAATAAAAATGGCAAAATGTTGATTGTGACCACTGCTGAAGTTGGAAGATGGCTATACAAAAGTACATTATATTATTCTATTTTTATCTACGTTGAGAAAGTATCTCTAATAAAAAGTTAACCTAAAATCCACAGTTAATTCCTGTTCATTTTTCAAGCCCAAGCTTAATTGTTACTTCTTCGGGGAAACTTTCCCTGACTTAGCACTCTCACTATAACCAATATGTTCCTTCATATCACACTTAGTAAAATGTAATTAGTATTTGTGTTATAGTCTAATGGCTATAGCCCTCACGACACTAAATATTATCCTGTTGACAACAAAAGCCTTAGGCATCAGACACTAACTAAATATCTTTCTAAATTCTATTAGTAAGACCACCCTCCCACTGAGAGGAAGAGGGAGAGACAGGGAGGGAGGGAGGGAGAGGGGGAGAGAGAGAGGGGAAGGGAGGGAGAACATGAATGAATTAGTGGCCCACTACTGCCTATTACAAATTCCATATTCTTACTGGCATTTAAGACCATCCATAATCTGAGCTCTAATCTTATTTTTAGCCTTATCCTTCAAAATACCTCTAAAGCTCTTCACTTTGGTCAAACTGTACCAAATATGCTGTTATGGGCTAAACCCTATAATTCTTATATTGTACCCCCTCCAAATTCTTATGTTGAGGTCCTAATCCTCAGTATTTTTAAATGTTACTGTGTTTGTAAATAGGGTCTTTAAAGAAGTAATTAAGTCAAAATGAAGAAATTAGACATGGGCTCTAACCCAATGACTAATGTACTTACAAGAAGAGGAAATATAGACACAGATTCACCCAAAAGGAAGACCATGTGAAGACACAGGGAGAAGACGGCCATCTTTACAAGCCAAAGACAGAGGCCTCAGAGAAAACCAATCCTGCCAACACACTGATCTTGGACTTTTAGCCCTTAGAATTGTGATAAAATAAATTTCTGTTTGTTTAAACCACCCAATCTATGGTACTTGGTTATGGCAGCCATGGCAAACTAATATACATGCCTGTTATATTTGTTCTTGAGGTTTCTTCCATTCTGTTATTACCATCAATGATACGAGCTGTTATCTTGAGTACTGTAATTTTACTAGTTGCTTCACATACGTTTAACCTTCATAACCACGCATAAAGTAGGTATCATCCCCATTTTATTAATGAAAAAAACAGAACCTCAGAAAGGCTTAATAAAGGAGCGTCTGGGTGGCTCAGTCAGTTAAGTGTCCAACTCTTGATTTCAGCTCAGGCCATGGTTTTGCAATTCATGGGATCGAGCCCCACATCAGGCTCAAGCCCCACATCAGGCTCTGTGCTGACAACATGGAGCCTGCTTGGGATTCTCTCTCCTCTCTCTGCTTCTCCCCTGCTCTCATGTGCTCTCTCACTCTCTCAAAATAAAATAAACATTTAAAAAAAAAAGGAAGGCTTAATTAATAGCAAAGTAGAAATTTTATTCCAATTTGACTTTTGATGAATATTGTTTTTTAGAAACCCTTTCCTGCTCATCTCCATTTATCTAAATTCTACTCATTCTTCTAAGTCATGCTCCTCCTCCATGAAGTCTTACAAAATATTCATCTGTAAGAATGTTCCCTTTTTATATATTTGGGAAATTCTCACTGAATTATTGTGTAAAATCTGTCCTCTTGAGTACATGTTCTATTTTTAAAAGTATTTTAGATTATTTTCCATTTACTATCCCATAGAGCTAGATTTAATATTCTTTATATCCCTACATTATAACTAGTCTGACTTGGTAAGTGGTGACTAAATATTTGAGAGGTTATTCTGAAGCAGAGATGATAAAAGACAAAAGATGACTGGAAAAATAGAGATTTTTTTTTAAAGTAACTGCTGAGTAGGGGCACCTGGGTGGCTCAGTCAGCTGAGCATCTGACTTTGGCTCAGGTCGTGACCCCACAGTTCATGGGTTCGAGCCCTACATCAGGCTCACTGCTGTCAGCACAGAGCCTGTTTCAGATCCTCTGTCTCCCTATCTCTCTACCCCTCCCCGTTCATGCTCGCTCGCTCTCTCTCTCTCAAAAATAAACATTAACAAAATAATAATAGTAATAATAAAAATAAAATAAAGTCACTGCTGGGTAAAAGTTCAAAAATATAAAATAACTTTCATATGAGTATTAACATATCTGTAAGGCTGCTACTACATTTAAGAGCAGTTGAATAACAAAAATCTTTACAATTCCCTAAAATAACAAATACTAAAACAAGAGGAGTACAGTATTTTCCCCTGAAGCAAGACTCTATTTTTCAAAAACTTTAAAAACTGGTGGCCTCATTATAAAAACTAATCGTTGGGGCGCCTGGGTGGCGCAGTCGGTTAAGCGTCCTACTTCAGCCAGGTCACGATCTCGCGGTCCGTGAGTTCGAGCCCCACATCAGGCTCTGGGCTGATGGCTCAGAGCCTGGAGCCTATTTCCGATTCTGTGTCTCCCTCTCTCTCTGCCCCTCCCCCGTTCATGCTCTGTCTCTCTCTGTCCCAAAAATAAATAAAAACATTGAAAAAAAAAAATTGAAAAAAAAAAAAAAACTAATCGTTATGGGGCGCCTGGGTGGCTCAGTCGGTTATGCATCCGACTTCGGCTCAGGTCATGATATCACAGTCCGTGAGTTCGAGCCCCACGTCGGGCTCTGTGCTGACAGCTCAGAGCCTGGTCCTGTTTCAAATTCTGCGTCTCCCTCTCTCTCTGCCCCTCCCCTGCTCATGCTCTGTCTCTGTCTCAAAAATAAATAAATGTTAAAAAAAAAAATTTTTAAAACTAATCGTTAGATAATACTGTAAACCCAAGAATATATAAATTGAAGAATTATGCAAGAGTGAGGAACCACCTAAACTAAATCATCAGGTTTGTTCGACGAAGATAACTGACTATATAGTAAACATAAGCAACATCTTTGACTTTTCATAATTAAAGATCTCCAGTTTCAGATTTCTCAGGGAAAAATGGGGGAAAAATTTAAAAGAAATTCTTCATAGAGCTAGATGACAAATACAAAGAAATTTATTGTATCTTAGTATACATTTCTAAGAACTTGCATCGTGAATATTTTGGCGAGCAATACCAAATAAAAAATATTTTTCATTTCAATAAAAAGTAATTATATTTTCAATGCCACTCACCCTGTCTGTCAAACAATGAATCAACAGCTGTGGCTTTATTTGAAGGAGCCTCTGTGATCGGTCTGAGATATGTTCTATATCCTTTTAAAATGGATGCCATAAAACGCAAAAATGCCTCTTGAATTTCCATTTCAAGTTGTGTCATCTTTTTTTGCCAAGAGAAATCTGCTTCAATTGGAGTCATCTCAATTGCTGAACTTTCCTGAGTTTTTCGGTGAACTGACAAATGAAGAGAAAATAGCATTTTATATCTAATACAAGTACTGATTAAATAATTAAGAAAACTGTCAAAATAAAACTCATGACTTCCTGAAATTCCTCTCTCCATTCGTGTAAAGGATAGTTGGCAGGTGCTAACAGGAAGACTCAAGCAGACAGGACATAACATGCTCAAAAATCATGAACCACAATATTAATATCTTAGTACTGAAATTTTGTTTTGTAATGAGATTCCTTTTAAGCAGAGCAGAATTTTACTTAAATTTATGAATATTCTCATATATGTTCTTTCATTAAAAATACTCCTTTTTCCTCACATTCACCTGAAGATAGCTGGGGATACAACTTCTTTAAGGTACTAAGCAGATTTTTGCATGGCTTTTTGGGAAGCTGCTTCCAATTCATGTTCTTCTTTTCATCTGATCTATTAAATAAAAACATAATAAAATCTGTTATAATCTCTCTTTATTTAGCAAAATTCTTATATCAAACTAAAAAAGAAAATGGAAAGGATATTTTTGCTCAAATTACAATTGACACAGATGGTCTAAATAAGTGGTTTTCAAGCAAGCTCTTTGTTTTAAGTTTTTATTTATATCCTAGTTAGCTTCCACAATGTGGCCTCTTTTTTCCCTCTAGTTGTGCAGTTTGTTCTCTCAGTCCTCAGATCAATTTCCTGTGTGTGGAGAATGATTTGGTATTTATCTAGCTGTGTACAAGGGATGAGGCAACCACAGGGGCCCCCAATACTCTGCCATTTTAGCTTCTCCTCCCTCGCAGATATTTTCTTTACATTTCAACCAACCTTATGCAGATTTGGTGTCACCCTAATGCTCTAACACAGATTTTCAGAAAAGGCTGGAGTTATGAATTCAAGACTGAAGTCTTGCTTCAAAAGTTAAATTTTAGAATTATAATATTTTAAGTGACAAACTTAATTGATACCTCAAACTACCTATTACAAGCAAATCTCAACAAACATCAGAGAATAATATATAAAACATATTCTGACTACAATTCAACTAGTTAGCATTTAAGGAAAAAAACCTTGGAAGTTTAAAAGAACACTTTCTAATTTTTTTCATGTTTATTTATTTACTTATTTTGAGAGAGAGAAAGAGGGAACAAGCAGGGGAAGGACAGAGGGAGAGGGAGAAGGAGAGGGAGAGGGGGAGAGGGGGAAGTGGGAGAGGGAGATGGGAGAGAGGGAGAGAGAGGGAGAGAGGGGGAGAGATGGGGAGAAAGGGAGAGACAGGAAGGGAGACAGGGAGAGGGAGGGAGAGGGAGAGAAGAAGAGAAGGAGAGAGGTAGAATCCCAAGCAGGCTCCACACTGCTCACTCCCAAGAACCATGAGATCATGACCCTAAAATCAAGATTCAGACACCCAACCGACTGAGCCACTCAAGCACCCCCAAAAGAACACTTTTAAATAATGCAGGACTGAAAATATTTTAATAGAAATAAGAATCATTTAAAACTCCACAAAGATAAAAGGCTATACATCAATGAACAACAATGCAATTTATGAACAACAATGCAAACATTTTAAATTCTTAGAAAATTTAATCTGCTAGGATGTAAAAATATAAGATGATGTTTATTTCAGGAATGTAAGGATTCTTCGTTATTGATTGATTTATAGTGTAATTTACCACACAGAAAATAAAGGAGAAGCAATGCATATCTCAATATTTATACAAAAGTGTTATAAAATTCAACACCTACTTAAAAGTTTTTTTTTTAATCATTATGTACAAGTGGAAGGTGTAAGTTCCTTCATTTATTATTAAGCTATCAAAACCCTAGAATGGGACTAGCAAACCTTTTCTATAAAAGGTCAGATATTAAATATTGTGTTTTGAGGACCACAGGGCCTCTGTCACAACTTCTCAAATGTATCATTACAGCATGAAAGCAGCCCCACAGAATATGTAAATGAGTGAATTTTGTAATTTTAGTTACACAAACAGGCCATGGGCCAGATGTCAATTCTTGCTTAAAGCAGTAATCATAATAATAATGAAGTGCTCAAAGCATTCCTTTTAAAATTAGGAAGGAGACAAGATACCAGCTATGACTACTTCTATTCAATACTACGTTAGGATCCTAGCCAGAGAATTAAGACAAATTTAAAAATATGTAAGGACTGGAGCGCCTAGATAGCTCAGTCTGTTAAGTGTCCGACTCTTGATTTCGGCCTAGGTCATGATCTCACGGTCATGAGATCCAGCCCAGCACTGGGTTCTATCTGCCCTGAACATGGAGCCTGCTTCAGATTCTCTCTCTTCTGCTCCCTCTGCCCCTCCTCCACTCACAATTGCTCGCTCTCTCAAAAAAAATACAATAAACAAAAATATGTTAAGGATTGTACGTGATGTGATTGTTTACAGCCAGAAAACTGAAGAAAATCTACAGACAAAAGAGAAGAATTCAATTAAGCTGCTGTGAGGCAGACTACTACATGAAAACCAACAGCATTTCTATACTGCAGCAACTAACAGAAAATGTAATTTAAAATACCATTTATAGTGGCAAGAAAAAACACACCATACTTAGGAATTAGTAAGTCTAACAAAAGGTGTGCATAGTCTTTATGGAGAAAACTGCCAAGTCTATTAAAAAAACGTAAAAAGATCTATGTAGTATAATTCACAGTTGGCTGAGTGACCAACTTCAGCTCAGGTCATGATCTCACAGTTCATGAGTTCGAGCCCTGTTTCGGGCTTTGTGCTAATAGCTCAGAGCCTGGAGCCTGCTTCGGATTCTGTGTGTGTGTGTGTGTGTGTGTGTGTGTGTGTGTGTGTGTGTGTCTCTCTCTCTCTCTGCCCCTCCCCAACTTGTGCTCGGTCTCTCTCTCTCAAAAATAAACATTTAAAAAAAAATCGATTTCTCTGCAATAAAATAGATCCTTAAAAAATTCAAATCTTGACCACTAAGGAAACAGCCTAATATTATCCTATATTCCGACTCAAGTCATTTTTTAAAAGCTTACATAAGGATTTTGAATTAAAGCTAGAAAGCATATCATCTCTTGAGCCCTGAAAGCAGTGTTTATCCCTTTTTTTTCAAATCCATCTTTTCTGCCAACACTGTTTTCAAAATATTATAATGTTGAACATGTTCTTTTTCAAACTTTCCAGGATTCTGATACCTGCCTTCATTGAGAATCATTGTACTAAATATGAGAATTTATTATCAATCTTAAAAAATACCATGTTTCTATATGTTTTCAAAGAGCTGCAACAACTACATATGGTGGGGGGTGGGGATACAAATGGGAGAGACTATAAAAAGAATCAACTTACACATATAACATGTTTGTATCCAAGTCAATGCAAACAACATCTTGTGGTGGGTCATGAAGATCAAAATACCTGGAGTCAACTCCAACTATAAATGGTAAAGGTGCACTAAGGACTGCCGCCAGTGACAGAGGACAAAGGGGAATGTACGGGCACTGCCACTGAAATGGAAAGATCATCTGGGAAAAAAGCGTTAAGAAATCAACCAAATTTGAAATTTGCAACAAAAGGTATGTAATTAACTAATATTACTGAAAGTGACCATTAAAAGCAGTACAGTCTAGTTTCTTTTATCTTACACTTCATTCCAAAAACCAAATGACTATAAAATATTACTAAGCAATACCATGAACCAATGTGATTAAATCCTCACACATGACAATTATCACAAGCACAATAAAAATGCTAACAGCTCTTTGCATGTTAATTCTTCTGATGCCATACAAAACCCACATCCAACATTTTTTTGGAAAAAGTCAAAACAGAGAGAGAAAACTGTCCCCAAAACTTATAAAACAAACTCATGATCTTTAACTCTTATGCATTTCATCCATCGACTAATTTTCAAAATAACCTTTGAAAATCCAACTAAAAGCTCCAAGGACTGAAAAAATTTAAATTGATTCTCTTGAAAATGTCAATAGTCAGCTGAAAATTTCAACAAAAAAATTTCCTACTCAAATAAACACAAAATGATTCAACTTCCATGAAGCTTGGCATCTTAAAAAAATACCAGTCAATATAAAACATATCTTAAGAATCTATCAGCTTTTTACAAAGCTATACTTTAATTGTATCATATGTGCTTTAAAAAAAAAAGTTTCAATAAGTTAAAAAAAAGATTAAAATTTTAATTACCAGCTAATATGAAAATTCTAATCACTGATAAAATTTTTCCTCTACTATAAAAATCTTTGCTATATACCTTATCCACTTATCACTCACTCCAAAGAAATGCCTATAGCATTTATTACATCTGCCAGTTATTCCACATAGTTATTTAGAATTAGGATTTTATCTTCAACCATTTATTTACTTATCAAATATTCCAGCACTTAGTTTGAGCCAAGCACTGTTCTCGATGGGGCTAGAACAGTGAGTAAAACAAAGAGTGCTGCCCTCGTGAGGTTTATGGTGTAGAAAAAAAGTCAGCAAACTTTTTCTGTACAAGAAAGAAAGGAAATATTTTAGGCCTTGTGAGCCATATGGGCTCTCATAAATACTTAACTTTGTCTCCATGCATGAAAGCAGCCATGGGCATTGTGTAAATAAATGGCCTATGTTCCGGTAAAACTTTATTTACAAAGACAGGTTGCAAGCAGGATTTGACCAGTGGGCCATAGTTTGCCACCACTTGGTCTAGCAGAAAGAGACAGAAAATCAACAGAGGACAAAATAAAAAAGTATATATATCCCATATCAGGAAGTGCTAAGTGCTATGGAAAAAGAAAAAGTAAAGCCAACTTAAGGGCATTAGAGTTCATAATAGGAAAGAGGAGAGTAGGTTATATCATTAAATAGGTCAAACAAGTTAGACCTTATTAAGAAAATGACAACTGAGCCTAAACCTGAAGAAGGTATGGGAGTCAGCCAATGGGACATCTAGGAGAAGGGTGCTTTCAAGAGAAGGAACGGCTAGAGCAAAGGCCTTAAGTTATGGGCCTGCCTAACATGCTTCAGGAGTAGCTACTTGCTCAAGCAGAGTAAGCAAGGGGGCAGAGTAGCAGGAAATGAGATCAGAGAGCAGCCAGAGAGAGCCACTCCCACAGGACCTTGCAAGGACTTCAGACACATTCAGTAAAAGCATGTTCTATTCAACATGTTACACCTGCAACTATGTAAAAAATTTTTAGGGATGCCTTGGTGGCTCAGTCGGTTAAGCGTCCGACTTTGGCTCAGGTCATGATTTCGTGGTCTGTGGGTTCGAGCCCCGCGTCGAGCTCTGTGCTGACAGCTCAGAGCCTGGAGCCTATGTCAGATTCTGTGTCTCCCTCTTTCTCTGACCCTCCCCTGTTCATGCTCTCTCTCTGTCTCAAAAATAAAAAAACATTAAAAAAATTTTTTTAAAAATTTTTACAACAAAACTATCTAACAGCAAATGTGACACCCTTGTATTCACCTTTGACCTTTTACAGCTAAATCATAAATAGGGGCATTTTTACAAATGGAGCTCCATTAATTCTTTGATATTCATTCTCCTTTTGAAGAATTTATCCTCTCATCACTCCTTTCCATATTCTCTTTAATGGTTTTGCATGGATTTCAGGCAGTTCTCCAACATCACTTACACAAATTTCATGCAATCTTGCATTTTGCATAAGAATTCCAATTTCACATTACAATTTTTCCACCTGTTCTTGCACTGTATTGCTGAAATCAATCAAGAGACTGGGCCACAAAGATTCTGACAAAGGAACGTAAATAAACACTAATGTTTTATGAGAAGCAGTGGGAACTTCATAAAACTGGTCAGTTTATTAACAAATATTTTCATGTTATAATGGCTTTTGCTTTCATATGCAACTGTGGAGGTTTGGAAAATTAATATGCAATGAGGATATATGCCCCCTATAAACTATCTCACATGGTTACTATGTTTTTCAGTCCTAGTAGCATTTCTCTGACCAGATTAAGGTCTCAGAGACATACCTCATTTGCCGATTTAACAGGTGTTTATTGGATGCTTATTCTTTGTTATTTAGCTGTGGTAAGTGCTGAGGACACAAGGATAATAAAGAGACTAGGTATTTATTCCATGAGAGTTACATCCTTAAAATGGAAGACAGGACAGTCAACTATTTTAAATTAAATATGTGATGGAAAATAAATTTGGAGAAATGGAACACCCAAAATTCTACACTATGATCTATAAAGCCTATATGATCAGACCTTTAATTGTAATGGGAAGCCATCAAAACACAGAGGACTCAATTTAATTTTATTTATGTTTTACCTAATAGCTAAGCATTAGTACATTATCCTATTTCACAATCACTTAGAATTTCCTATGTTATTGGCTCACAGTGATTAAAAGTTAAAACTGAGAGTAATTAAATGTGCAATTCATTTGCATAATTTTGGGGCAGATGAAATTGATCACACCCTCTCATTTAATACAATAAGCTTCATTCACAAGTTTACTATTCTATAATCATATAGATTCTCTGAACCACTCAAATATATGAAAAATCAGAAATTAAAATTTTGTCTCAAACAGAAATCACTTTCTTTCTTTATACTTACTATTTCTCTTTGCCGCTCTATTGTATTTATGTTAAACTTTTACTGGTAATTTCAAAGTTGCTTTCATTGAAGGAAATTTCCCTTTAGAGTAAAAATGTCCCACCAGTAATCCTGTACTATAAGGAAAATTCTATACTTACAGCTACAACAGCTTCAGCTACTCCAGTCAACACAGCTGGCCTAAGAGAATGTAGCAGAATCTTACTCTCAAGTAAAACAAAGAGCAGCAGTGTTGCACAATTCTCAGGACCCAGATTCATTAACAAGGTGCTAAAGTTGGCTCCACTAGGAGAAAAGAAAAAAAGATGATGAACTATTTTGCTAAAATATGTTAAGATTTGCTTATAAACTATTTCCTAAATATTAACAGACTGAGAGTCTAATGTTAATTTCAAGTCCTGATGTAGTTATCACTGAGAAGTAGCAAATTTATTGAGCTAGTCTAACAATGTTTCAGTCTCAACCTTTAGTAATGAGAGGAGAGTTTATCAGGGAAGATTTTCCCAAAGAACTACCATTTGGAGGTGGGGTTGGGGAGAAGCCAACACATGCAAAGGCAATGAGGCAAGAAAAAGCTACCGTGTCTGCAATTGAAATACACCTATTGTGACTAAAGCATAGTAGGGAAGGGTCAAAAAATTATGTCAAAATAGAAATGACACAAATTATATTTACATTCTCAAAAGAATACCTGGCTGCAGTGTGGATAAAGAAATGAAGGAAGAACAGAAGGATACCAGTTAAAAGGTTAATAATGAAGTTGTCCAGGTGAGAGATCATGCTATCCTGGACTTTTGATGCAGATAAACAGAACATAAGAGATTTGAGACATTTGGGGAGGATAAAATCAGTTCACTTTGAATATTTAGCTACAAACTGGATAGAGGGGACGGGGAAGAGGGAGGTATTCCCCACACCCAATCTTGCAACTCTCTTAAATATTCCATTTTTAAAATGGTGAATGGCCCACCATCCACCCAGCTATCAAAGATAGAAATATGAAGGCTATACTAATGTAAAAGATAACACTTAACTTTATTAAAATATTTTCAAGCATTCTGCTCCAAGTGAATGAATATATCATTTTAGATACCATTAATAATTACCTTAATGGTAAAGGTGTAGAAACTGGCTGTGATAATATTAATGCATCATGGACTGAAAGCTTAAAAAAAAAAAAAAAAAGATGAATTAATCAAGCCAATCTTGAAACCTAAATATTTACATCAGGTAAAACAGAAAATAGTTTAATAGGCAGACTGACATAGTTTTGGAAATGTAGTAAGCTATTAAACAATAGCTGTATTTACTCAGAGGTATTATTTTAGGTCTTTTAAATTAAATGGTTAATTCAACTGAATTTGGATTCAGTTAATTATTTATAATAGTTATCTTTAAATTATGGAATAATTGCTTTTTAAAAGCTTGAAGTTTATTTACTCTACAGACTGGTAAGCATTTGGCTTGATTACTATATATTAATACTTTCTGAACTGAAGTATATACTTGCTGAACTGAAGTACATTCAAGATCAACAATATTTGACTTAATGCTACCATATCACACATAAAGTTGATAACATCTTAGAAAAAATTTTACAATAGCTTGCCTCTACATATCAACGATACTCAAAGTGTCAGTCTGCAAACTGTTGTTGGCCCAGGAAAAGATAGTATATAAATGGAGAGCAAGCCATTTAGAAGCTTTTATGGCAATAAGACGCTGCTCCCACATCCAAGTACGTGATCAGAGGACTCATGTCTCTGGACAGGGTACAGACATGTTCATGTCTACACTGGTCTCACATGGTAAGGTGCAAATGGAACAAGCTGTATACTTATATAGGTCTGCCACTGATTGGAAATAAAAAGAAACTGGTCATTTAACATAGAAAATGTGAAGACCACTACAGACTATTTCACTTTTTCCCTCCAACCACAAATCACTTTAATTAATATTTATTAGTTGCTCTATTTTAATTACATTATTAAAATCAGCTACATAAATGGCATGCACAGGCCAATGGTGATAATGTCATGAATCAAAGATTATAATTATGCCAATTGTGTGCACCCAGATAAAATATAAAATACAGGAGATTCCAGGCCTTTATGAACACATGTTGCTCTGCCTCAAACTCAAGGGGCCACAGAATTGACTCTGCAATGACGAGAATGAACATAATGCAGATCTTCCTCCAATGGACTTGTTCTGATTACCTGTACAAGGATTCTTGGTCTTTGTGCTGAAGGAAAAGGGATGTTTTGCATGAAGTGTGAAATATGCCTGAAAAAAAAGGTGAAATACAGATCATAATTACTTTTCTAAAATGCTTAGATTTTAACAAATTCTAAGTATACTAAATATATTATTAGATACATCATCCTAGATCTGACAAAGCCACTGACCTAAAACTTATGCTAAATAAATATCCTTAGCGCAAATAAATGTACTCATCTCACTAAACTTCTGAAATGTACAATGTATTTCCTGATTAAAAGTCCATATTAATATACCTTAATATTGCAAGGAAAATAAGAGTAACACAAATATACTTTTCATGAAAGAAGCTTATTTTTATTGTTCTGATACCAGTGCCAGTACGGTGAGCAATTGTGATACAATACAATTTAATCCTAATAAGTAATTAATATTAATTAAATAGTAATTTAATCAATATAGTTCTTTTACTATAACTCTGAGCAAACCACTTGCCTCTCTATTTCTCCACCTACAAATAATGCTTAAGTTTCTTCAAAGCTTTGAGCTCTTAGGAGCCACTAACATGCAACTGAGAAAAAAATATTGATCACATACCCTGATTTTATTTCCTCAAACTATTCATAGAACCTCAATTTTTCAAAAGGATGCTAACTTGTCCCTAACATTAAGTTTTATTTCAAACAATTTTAAGTTAATCTGAAAGCTAAAAGTTAAACCTAGAACTATGAACTATTAGTTTGGCATTCCAAGAGTACAGCATAAAAGCTGAACCCATATTTCTACACCAAATTGTGGTAAGTTTAAGCACAGTACTTTACTACTTTCTTAAGATGCTTTTTGAGCAGCATTATTTTAAAACCTATAGAGAACTGCCCTACCCTTCTACTACCTAGTATCCTTCGCTGATATTCTTTCTGCTGTAATGTGAAATTTCTGAAATTGTATGAAAAATCCATGTTTATGCACACTATAATACATTTCCACCAAGCTCTGAACATGCCCAGGTTTGTTAGGAGGATAAATAAAGTATTCACTACAATCAACAAAAGCCGTGTGCCACTAGAAGTCTGAAAAGATGTTGTTTTTTTTAAAATAATCTCTACACTCAGTGTGGGTCTTGAACCCGTGACCCCCAGATCAAGAGTAGGATGCTCTACCAACTGAGCCGGTCAGGCGCCCCAAGATGTGGTTTTTAAAAGGCAGCGGCTCCACATATATTTTTCTTGCTTACAACAGATTTCCATGACAAAGGGAATTACAAATCAAGTGGAAAATAAGGACAGTGTCTCAATACTAAAACCCAAACCTCACTTCTGGCATCAATTAACTCACCCTTCTTAATTTCTTAATTTCTATATCAGTTTTGAGATGCTTTATAGTTAGAACCTGGAATGCCATTTATATGGTTTGGGTGTGTGTGGGTGTGTGGGTGTGTGTGTGTGTGTGTGTGTGTGTGTGTGTGTGTGTGTCAATAGTTATTTTTCTCTTCGTTATTAGAGAATAAATAGGAAGAACACAGACAATACACTGTATAATGAGTTCCTCCTCAGCTGAATCTTCAAAAGATTATTATTTGATCATTCTAACTACCACTCCTCAGTTTTAAAATCAATGACTCAGGTGTAGAAGGGAACAAGTAAAAAGTAAGGTGACTGTGACTCTTCTTCCCTTTCAACTTTTTTGCTTAAGTCAGGTAAACAATGAAATGTACACATATACAACCAGCTTTTCTACCAGACATCTTTCTAATCATCATACATACTTTTCAATGGGAAGAGGATGTGGTCCAGACACAGAAAGTTTGTAGATAAACATGAGAAATTTTCTAAAAGCTTCAAAAAAAGGCCAGTGTGAGAGTAAACAAATGCATTTGTTTGAATTGATGGATTTGGAGACTACTTTTCTCTCCACGGGGGTCAAGAGGCCCAGCTGCATAAGCTGTTTCTCTGTCAGAAGTTCCCGAGAATAAGGTTCATAAAACTGGATGGCAGCTCCATATACCTACAGAGTAAAACAGAATTCCATTACAAGATTTGAGTTTGCTTTTAAAAATTTCTCTTTATCTCTCAATACAAAAGAAACACTAGTTTAGAGGGCATATGACAAATGATAAGAAAAATCTCAAATACTGCTGATGGGAATATAAAATGGCACAGCTGCTGTGGAAAACAGTTTGGTGACTTCTCCAAAATTTAAAAAAGAATTACCATATAATCCAGCAATTCAATTAGTAAGAATGTACCCAAAAGAATTGAAAGCCGCGACTCAAACAGATACTTGCACACCAATGTTCATAGCAGCATTATTCACAATAGCCAAATGGTGAAAACAACCCACTGTCCACCAACAGATGAATGGATAAAACATGGTATATACACGTGATGGAATGTTATTCATCCTTAAAAAGGAATGAAATTCTGATACTGCAACATGGATGAACCTCAGAAATATTATACTAAGTGAAATAAGCCAGACACAAAAGGACAGATATTATATGATTCCATTTATATGAGCTACCTAAACCAGGCAAATTCATAGAAATTAGAGTAGAGATTACCAGGAATCAGGGGTAAAGGTGGAGGAAGCTGCTGTTTAAGGTAATGAAAAAGTTCTGGAAACAGTGATACTTTTCTTTTATAAATCTTATAACTATTTAGTCACTATATGTAATAAATAGTCATGTATATGTGTATGTATATGTGTATACATATGTGTATATATATGCATGCACATACACACACATATATATACACGCACATCACTACATACAAAGGCTTCTTAATGAGGCCTTGTTGTTTTCTACCAATCACAGTAAATTTATTTTTTTTTTTAACATTTATTTATTATTATTTTTTAACGTTTCTTGAGACAGAGAGAGACAGAGCACGATCAGGGCAGGGTCAGAGGGAGAAGGAGACACAAAATCTAAA
Organism: Acinonyx jubatus; assembly: GCF_027475565.1. Lineage (NCBI taxonomy): Eukaryota > Metazoa > Chordata > Mammalia > Carnivora > Felidae > Acinonyx > Acinonyx jubatus. Next base: position 49,707,106 of record NC_069391.1, read on the forward strand.
GCAGGCTTCAGGATCCGAGCTGTCAGCACAAAGCCCGACACAGGGCTCAAACTCACAAACCGTGAGATCGTGACCTGAGCTGAAGTTGGACACTTAATCCACAACGCCACCCAGGTGCCCTCAATCAAAGTAAATTTAATGACTCTTACGCATTTGAAGATCTTAAAATCTTCATTTGTATTTATTGCTTTCAATGAGATAAACTGTAAATAATTATTAGCTAAAGACTTACCTTAGTTGTAAGCAACCCAGTTAATATAGTACTGGCATTCATTCAGTGCATATTTTACTTACATTCCAGACACTCTGCTGGATACTTAAACTTCATTATTAATGCAGTGGTTTTAAACTTACAGCCTACAGATGTGTCCTGTTTGAGCCACAAGAGTCAGCTTTGGTTAGTTATACTTTTCAATAAACTATTTTATCAAATTTCCTGAGAGTTTTTAATGTTGACATTTCTACTATATTCATAGTTTTACTTTTTATTTCCTAATATTGTTTCTTGCCATCTTTTTATTTTAAATTATCATTTATGTCATTATTACTGCTTTATACATGTTTTGAATTATTGGTTATTAAAAATAAAGTATATGCATGTGTTTTGGAAATTATATACACTCACTTCCCTTGGGATATGCTCAGGAGTGTAACTGCTGAGCCACAGAGTTTTCTCTTCCGTGCTGATAATGCAGAAGTTCTTTATATACTCTGGGTATGAGACCGTTGTTGAATATATATACACACTGCATTATTTTCTCCCAGTCTGTGGCTGCGTTTTCACCTTCTTACTGCTGTCTTTTTATGAAGAATTTTTTCTATTCCAGTGAGGTCCAATTATTCATCTTTTATGACTAGTACTTTTTTTTAGTATAACATACAATGTTATATTAGTTTCAGGTGTACAATAAAGTGATTCAGCAATTCCATATATTACTCAGTTGCTCATCAAGATAAGTGAACTCTTAATTTCCTTTACCTATTTCACCTATACTCCCACCCACCTCCACTCTGATAACCATCTGCTTGTTCTCTACAGATAAGAGTCTAGTTTTTTGGCTTGTCTCTTTTTTTCCCCCTTTGTTCACTTGTTCTGTTTTTTAAATTCCACATTATGAGTGAAATTATATGGTATTTGTTCTTTCTCTGACATATTTCGCTTAGCATTATACTCTAGATCCATCATGATCTAGATGCATCATGTTGTTGCAAATGGCAGGATTTCATTCTTTTTCTGGCTGGACAACATTGTGTGTGTACACACACACATACACACACACACACATACCACTTCTTTATCCACTCATCTATCAAAGGACACTTGGGACTGCTTCAATAATTTAGCTGCTTAAATACTGCTGCAGTGAACACAGGGATGCATACATCCCTTTGAATTAGTGTTTTCGTACTCCTTAGGCAAAAACTCAGTAATGGGATTACTGGATTATAAGGTAATTCTATTTTTAATTTTCCAAGGAACCTCCATACTGTTTTCTACAGTGGCTGTACAGTGTACATTCCCACCAACAGTGCAAGAGAGGTCCTTTATCTCCACATCCTCACCAACACTTGTTGTTTCTTGTGTTTGATTTTAGCCATTCTGACAGGTGTGAGATGAAATCCTGTGGTTCTGATTTGCATCTCTCTGATGATGAGTGATACTGAGCATCTTTTCATGTGCCTATTGGCCATCTGTATGTCTTCAGAGATATGTCTGTTCATGTCTTCTGCCTATTTTTAAATTGGATTATTTGTGGGGTTTTTGTTTGTTTGGTTTGTTTTTTTGCTGTTGAGTTGTGTAAGTTCTTTATATATTTTGGATACTAACCCTTTAACAGATGTCATTTGCAAATATCTTCTCTCATTCAGTATGTTGTCTATCAGTTTTGTTGGTTGTTTCCTTTGAAACAATAAAAAACAAAAAGTTTTTATTCGGATGTAGTCCCAGTAGCTTATTTTTACTTTTGTTTCTCTTGTCTCAGGAGACCTATCTAGAAAGATGTTGCTATGGCCAATGTAAGAGAAATTATGCTCTCTTCTAGGATCTTTATGGTTTCAGGTCTCACATTTAGGTCCTTGATCCATTTTGAGTTTATTTTCATGCATGGTTAAGAAAGTGATCTAGTTTCATTCTTTTGCATATACCTACAGTTTTCCCTACACTATTTGCTAAAGGGACTGTCTTTTTCCCATTGCATAGTTTTGCCTCCTTTGTCAAGGAATTGACCATACAGTCGTGGGTGTATTTCTGAGCTTTCTATGCTGTTCCATTGATCTGTGTGTCTGTTTTTGCATCAGTACCATACTCTTTTGATTACTACAGCTTTGTAGTATAGCATGAAATCTGGAACTGTGATTATCTCCAACTTTATTTTTCTATTTCAAGATTGCTTTGGCTATTCAGGGTCTTTTATGGTTCCATACAAATGTGAGGCCTGTTTGTTCTAGTTCTGTGAAAAATTCTGTTGGTATATTGATAGGAATTGCATTAAACCTGTAGATTGTATGGGGTAGTATGGACATTTTAACAAGATTTGTTCTGGGGCGCCTGGGTGGCTCCAGTCCGTTAAAGCATCCGACTCTTGATATCAGCTCAAGTCATGATCTCAGTTTGGGGGATCAAACCCTGTGTCAGCACAGAGTCTGCCTGGGATTCTCTCTCTCTCTCTGCACATGTATGTGTACATACTCTCTCTCTCAAAATAAATACATAAATATTAAGAAAAAACAGTATTTGTTCTTCCAATCCAAGAGCATGGAATGTCTTTCCATTTCTTTGTGTCGCCTTCAATTTCTTTCATCAATGTTTATAGTTTTCAGAGTATGGGTCTTTCACCCCTTGGTTATGCTTATTCCTAAGTATTTTATTATTTTTGGTGCATTTGTAAATGGGATTTTCTTAATTTTTCTTTTTGCTGCTTCATTAGTGTATAGAAATACAACAGATTTCTGCACATTTTGTATCTTTCAACTTTACTGAATTCCATTATCAGTTCTAGTAGTGTTTTGGTGAAATCTCCATTTTATATATATAGTGTCATGCCATCTGAAAATAGTAAAAGCTTTACTTCTTCCTTGCTGATGTGGATGCCTTTTATTTCTTTTTGTTGTGTGATTGCTGCAGCTAGGATCTGCAAATACTATGCTGAATAAGCTGTGAGTGGACATCCTTGTCCACTAACCTTGGCAGAAAAGCTCTGTTTTTCCCTGTGGGTTTTTCATACAGGGCCTTCATTATGGTGATGTATGCTCCTTCAAAACCTACTTTGTTGAGGGTTTTTATCACAAATGGATGTTGTACTTTGCGCCTACTGAAATGATCATGTGGTTTTTAACCTTCCTCTTACTAATGTAATATATCACGTTGATTGATTTGCAAATATTGAACCACCCTTGCATCTCTGGAATAAATCCTACCTGACTGGGGTGAATAATTTTTTTAATGTATTGTGGGATTTGGTTTGCTAATATTTTATTGAGAATTTTTACATGTATGTTCATCGGAGATACTGGCCTATATATTTTTTTGGTAGTATCTTTATCTGGTTTTGGTACCAAAGTAATACTGGCCTTACAGAATGAATTTGGAAGTTTTCCTTCTTCTTCCTCTTCTATTTTTGGGAAAAGTTTGAGAAGAATAGATACTAACTCTCTTTAAATGTTTAGTAGAATGTGCCTGTGAAACCATCTGGTCCTGGGCTTTTGTTTAAGAGTTTTCTGATTACTGATTCAATTCAATTGAATTGCTTATAATCAGTTGGTTCAAATTTTCTGTTTCTTCCCAATTCCATTTCTGGAGGTTATATGTTTGTAGGAGTTTATTCACTTCTTTTGGTTGACAAGTTTGTTGGCATATAATTTTTTGTAATATTCTCTTATAATTCTTTGTATTTCTGTGGTGTTGGTTGTTATTTCTCCTTTTTCATTTCTGATTTTGCTGGAGTCCTCTTTTTTCTTCTTTTTTTAATGAATCTGGCTAGAAATTTACAATTTTGTTGATCTTTTCAAAGGACCAGCTCCTGGTTTCATTGATCTGTTCTACTGTTTTTTTAGTTTCTGTATCATTTATTTCTGTTCTAATCTTTTTTGTTTTTAATTTTTTTAATGTTTATTTATTTTTGAGACAGAGAGACAGAGTGCGAGTGGGGGAGGGGCAGAGTGAGAGGGAAACACAGAATCTGAAACAGGCTCCAGGCTCTGAGCTGTCAGCACAGAGCCCAACGCGGGGCTCGAACCCACGAACCGTGAGATCATGACCTGAGCTGAAGTCGGACGCTTAACCGACAGAGCCACCCAGGCGCCCCAATTTCTGTTCTAATCTTATTATCTAATCTAATCTTCTGCTGGTTTGGGGTTTTTTGTTTGTTCTTTTTCTAACTCCTTTAGGTGTAAGGTTAGGTTGTTTGAGATTTTTCTTGCTTCTTGAGGAAGATCTGTATTGGTATTAAACTTCCCTCTTAGAACCTCTTTTGCTGCATCCCAAAGATTTTGGACTGTTGTGCTTTCATTTTCATTTGTTTCTGTGTACTTTTTTATTACTTCTTTGATTCTTTGGTTGACCCATTCATTGTTTAGTGGTACCATGTTATTTGAGCTGCATGTATTTGTGCTCTTTCCAGTTTTTTCCTGATGGCTAATTTTTAGTTTGATTATGTTGTAGTCCAAAGGGATGCATGGTATGACTTTGATCTTTCTGAATTTGTTGAGACTTGTTTTGTGGCCTAATATGTGATCTTTTCCAGAGAATGTTCCATGCGTACCTGAAAAGAATGTGTATTCTGCTCTTTTAGGATAGAATGTTCTGCATAGATCTGTTAAATCCATCTGGTCCAATGTTTCATTCAAAGCCACTGTGTCCTTACTGATTTTGTTTCAATGATCTGTCCATTGTTGTAAGTAGGGTGTTAATGTACCCTACTATCATAGTGTTACTATTGATTAGTGCCTTTATGTTTATTACCTGTTTCATGTATTTGGGTGCTCCCATACTGGATGCATAAATATTTACAATTGTTATATCTTCTTGTTGGATTGTCCCCTTTATTGTTATATAGTGCCCTTCTTTGTCTCTTGTTACAGTCTTTTTGTTTTAAAGTCTATTTAATTTGACATAAGTATTGCTACACCTGCTTTCTTCTGACATCTATTTGCATGATAAATGCTTCTCCACTCCTTCACTTTCCATCTGCAGGTGTCTTTAGGCCTGAAATGACTCTCTTCTTGGCAGCATACAAATTGGTCTTCTTTTTTTATTCATTCTGTTACTCTGTCTTTTGAGTGGAGCATTTAGTCCACTTACATTCAAAGTAATTATTGTCAGGTATATACTTATTGTCATTTTGTTACTTGCTTTGTGGATGTTTTTGTAGTTCTCTCTATTCCTTTTTACCCTTGCTCTCTTCTCTCACAGTTTTCTTTCTTTGGCAATACAGATGGATTCCTTTCTCTTTATGTTTTGCATATCTATTACTGGTTTACAATTTGTGGTTACGATTAAGTTTAATATAACAGCTTCTGCATATAGCAGTCTATATAAAGTGGATGGTCGCTGAAGTTTGATCCTATTCCTTACTCCTCTCCTCATCCCATTTTAGGAATATGGTGTCATACCTTACACCCTTTTATTTTATGAGTCCCTTGACTGATTTTTACAGATAGACTTATTTTTACTGCTTTTATGCTTCCTACTTTTCTTACTTTTACTTATGGCCTTTCCTTTCTGCTCAGAGTCCCATTTAACATTTCTTGTAGGGTTGGTTTAATGGTCTTTAACTCCTTTAACTTTTGTTTGTCTGGGAAACTCTTTATCTATCCTATTCTGAATGAGAGACTTGCTAGTAAAGTATTCTTGGCTGCAGATTTTTCCCATTCGGCACTTTGAATGTATCGTGCCACTCCTTTCTGACCTGCAAATTTTCTGCTGAAAAATCCATTGAGAACCTATAGGGTTTCCCTTGCACATAACTGTCTTCTCTTGCTGCTTTTAAATTCTTTATCACTACTTCTTGCCACTTTACTATGTGTCTTAATGTGGACATCCTTGGGTTAAGTCGGGGTTTCTCTGTGCCTCCTAGATCTGGATTTCTGTTTCCTTCCCCAGATTCAGGAAGTTTTCAGCTATTATTTCTTCAAATAAATTTTCTACCCCCTTCTTTCTCTCTTCTTCTGGTATCACCATAATAGGAATGTTATTATGCTTTTAGAGTCACTGAGGAGTTCCGTAAGTCTATTTTCATTTTGCAAAATTTTTTTCTCTCACCTACTCAGCTTGATTACTTTCCATTACTCTATCCTCTAGGTCACGATTTCATTCCTCTGCTTCCACTAGACTGCTATTTATTCCACCTCGTATATTTTTAATTTCAATTTTTGTGTTCTTCATCTCTGAACTGTTCTTTTTTAACAGTCTCACTGATGTTAGCCACTCTTTTCTCACAGTTAGGGAGTATCTTTGTGATCATTACTTTAAATTCTCTATCAGGCCAGGGCACCTGGGTGGCTCAGTCGGTTAAGCGTCCGACTTTGGCTCAGGTCATGATCTCACGGTTTGTGAGTTCGAGCCCCCCGTTGGGCTCTGTGCTGACAGCTCAGAGCCTGGAGCTTGCTTCAGATTCTGTGTCTCCCTCTCCCTCTGCCCCTCCCCTGCTCACTCTCTGACTCTCTCTGTCTTTCAATGATAAATAAACGTTAAAAAAATTTTTTTTTTTAAATCTTTAAATTCTCTATCAGGCCTATTACTTATCTCAGTTTCACTTAGGCCTCTTGCTGTGGTTTTGTCCTGTTCTTTCATTTCATTTGGAACATATTCCTGTTTCCTCATTTTGTCTAATTCTGTGTCTATTTGTGTGAGGAAACTCACTTAAGTCTCCTGCTCTTGAAAGTAGTGGGTGGACCACGCAGTTTTAACAAGGTGCGCACTGGTCCTCTTCCAGAGGGGACATGCCTCCACCACCGTAGACCAGCCCTGGTGATCTGCAAAGCACATGTTCAGCGGGAGGGTGGTGCACACAGTGCCCGTAAGTTTTCCAACAGCCCTCTTCCACAGGGGACGTGTAGGCACTGCCAAGACCAGGGCCAGCTGGGGCTGATCTGCAAAGGCAGGGTGCTCAGTTCTAACAAAGTATGTGCATCCTCCATAGGATGTAACCAGCCATTGCCACCAGGACCGAAGCCCCACAAAATGCAGTGTCAGGAGACTTGGAGTTGGCAAGGCCTGTGTTGGTCTTCTAGGGTAAGGGACTTATGGCACCAGGGCTGAGGCAGGCCTGCCTGGGAAGGCAGAGTGCAGTATAAGCAACTTCGATAGTGAATAGTTCCCATAGGTGGCTGTGCAGTTTATGCTCAGAGGTGGGGAGGGAAATGGCACCAGTCAGCTCCTTTGTCCCTGGAGAAGTCCCTCAGGGAACCCTATCCCTCCAGGATACACTCTGACAGGAGTAATTAACTCTCCCTCCCCTACGCCCCAGGCATTTTTCAAACTGCTGCTTCAATGCAGTATCTCTGCAGGCTGTTTGTTGTGCTGTCCCTCTAAGGGTGGAGACTCAATTTCCAATCACTCTCCCTGCTCTCCTAAAACCCAGCCTGCTGATTTTTAAAGTTCCAGGATTTAAGTCCCATTGGTTATAAGAAATCTTGAAATTTCTTTCAAGAAATAAGAAACTCATGAAATTCAGCCCCTCTGGTGTTCAAAGCCAAATATTATGGGGCTTCATCTTACCCACACAGGCTCCCAGGTGTGAGGTCTCTCCCCTCTCATGCTGGTGATGTCCCTCTCTCCCACAGACAGTCCTATAGGTCCCTTTTGTTCCCAACCACTTCTCTGCCCTTCTTACCCTCTTCTATGCGGTCTCTTCTCAACATTTAGTTGTGGAGTTTATTCCGGCAGGCTGTTTTCTGGGTTATTTACACTGATATGAGTGTCACCTAGTTGTATCCATGGGAACAGGTGAGCCCAGGATCCTCCTAGTCTGCCAACTTTCCTGAAGTCTGGCTAGTACTTTCTATATGCTGTTTAAACGATCTTTGCTTACTACCTCTATTTTAATATATTATTTGTCTTCTGATCCTCAGTGACAACTGAGTGAGAATCCTGATCCTCAGGATATTCGTTAAATATCCACTAGTCTTTCTGATTCTATCCTCTACATTTTTAAATTCTTTTCTATGTTTTTCTGTGCCACATTTGAGGTAACCTATCTTGCACTTCATTAATTTCCCCTTCATGTATGTCTTATCTGCTGTTCAAACCACTTGCTGAATCTTTAATTTTAAGGGCTGTATTTTTCATTTCTAGACACCTAATTCTGTTCTCAGGCTGTCTATTCATTTCACAAAATATACTGTTCTTCTCTGATTCATTTGTCAGTCCAATTATATATTCAGGGTTTTTTTTCATATTCTCATTCTATCATTTCGGCATCCTCAGGGTTTAATCCAGCTTTGTACTGTGTCTTGTTGATTCTTCCTATGGACTTTACGTCTTCTGACTTTTATTATAATCTTATCTTGAAGCTTGAGTTTTGGGGGTATCTCTCTAGAAAGACTTTGTATCTGCTTCTGTACAAGTTCCAGAGGTATCAGCATCCTGATACCAATTGTCATGTTGACTTCTCACCTTGGGCATTATGGTATAAATTTAACCCAAAATATATCATGTCCAAATAATCCTAACATTCAAATAAACTTACATCAGATTAATCGTTTTATGGAATTAAAAACATGGGACAAAACAGGTTTAATAAAAGAGGAAAAAAATCTACCTTTTCAGCAGAAGAACCTGTCAGAACAAAAGTTGAAAAAACTGGAAGTGGATATTTGGTTTGAGGATCCCAACATTCAATAGTAGCTCCCATTGGAAGGCAGAAGAGAGGTACAGATTCTGAGAGTGGAAATGACTCATAGTCATCTTCTGGATATCTAAAAATTAAACCTTTTGGAGAAAGAGACAATAATAAATTTTTAAATAGTTACTTTTCCATAAATTATATCTGATACATATTAATAGGATATTTTAATAGCAAATTTCATGGAAATATTTATGTGTGAAATTTCAAAATAAATTTTTCTCTTGCCATATCAGAAATTTAAATAAATTACAAATTTACCATTTTTTAAAAATTATGGACTTATAGTTCACTATAACATTAAAATGTATTGAATATACAAGCTAAAACTATTCAACAGGATCACCAACCTCAATGTATTCTCTTCTACATACCACAACATCTTATGGAAAGTGGTAAGGAACATAAAGGAAAATTTACTAACTACTTCAGTAAAAAATTCAGGGAAGGAGTAAGTGTTATGAAATAATGCCAAGGCAACAGAAATTATCAGAGCCCCTAAACTCATCTTGAGAGAGCAGCAGTATAAAAAGCATTCAACATGAAAAGTAAACAAGACAGAAATCTTGTGGCTGAATACAAAGTATGTGAGACCAACAAAGCAAGAGCAGGGGGCACTCTAGCAAGCATAACAAAGCCCCTTCAGAATAAAGTAGCTATAAAGCATCAGTTCATTAGCCTCTGATGTCTCTAATAGGCAGACCACCTCTAAGTTAAAATCTTGAAAGTCAGTAGCAGAATTCTGAGTTAAAATTCAGTGTGCAAAACTCTACGTTCTAAAAACATGTCTTTAATCAAACACCTGAATACTTTCACAAACCTTGTTTCTATAAGGGTTTCTTTTTTAAAATGATACTTTTTCCGCTCCCCCCCCCCACCCACACACAGACAAATTTAGGAAATCACATACAATCAACACATTACAGCAGTATTACCAGTATCACATTTTAAAATGATACTGAAATTTATAATTATTAGATGCTGCCTTCATTTTTATATTAAAATTTATATGGTCTGGTTTATTAGCATGAATGTCTTTAAGAAGACAATTGAGATTTTTAAGAAGACAATATGGGATTTGCCAGACTTCCCTGAAGTAAAACTTTATTCCAAAAATTGTGGCAGCTGGGTGGCTCAGTTGGTTAAGTGTCCGACTCTTGATTTCAGTTCAGGTCATGATCTCACAGTCGTTAGATCAAGCCCCACATTGGGCTCTGCACTAAGCATGGAGCATGGAGCCTGCTCTCTCTCTCCTCTCTCTCTTTCTCCCTCTCCCTCTGCCCCTCTCCCCGGCTTGCACACGCTCTCTTTCTCTCTCTCAAAATAAATAAACATTAACAATAATAATTATAAAATAAACAAAAACTGTGCATGATCAAAAAGTAACTGACACTGCTTCTTTTCACAAGGAAGTATTCCAGTATCTTCTATTTACAACTGGAGCATACCTGTAGTTTCAGTTTTTATCCCACCATACCAGTGGGATGAAGAGGTCACACTTAAATCTTTACAGCCCTTGACACTTTACTGTGCAGTAAGAATGTGGCGATAGATTTCTCAAACACTTCATGGCAGAAAAGTTTCTCAGGCCCTCCTCTCCTCCATATAGCTGATTCTTTGCAACAAAGGAGAAAGGAAGCAAGTCCACCTTTCATGGCAAGTAACATGTGGTTTCAAATCAGACACACAGAGATAAGAGAAGGAAATGTAAGAAGTAAAGATGCAGTTTGACACCTTTCCGATTGCCAAAATACAAAAGGTCAGAGAGAGTAAGCAGTTTTTCACTGAACTGTTAAATGTCTTAGTGTAGACTAAAAGCTTGAATGTTCACTTCACAAACGCTTACCTGGGATGAAAATCTCTACTTAACAACATGTTTGCAGAGGGGGGCCGGGGGGGTGTAATATTAATATATCTTGTAATATGTAATGTATTTAAGAAAACTTATGCCTTTACAGCCTTTACATGCTAAAATTATAGATAATTCAATTTAGGAATAGACCAATCCCATAAACTACATAAGGGAGCATACATCATCTCCTCCAACCAAATGTTAATGTTAGGGGAGTGTGATGACCACTACACTACAGAAACTAACCAAATGTTAATGTACAACAATAACTACAGTAACAAATTTTTTTAAATTTACTCACCAGCTTTGTATGCTATTGCATTAGAAGCAGGCACAGACTTCTTATAACACAGAAATACACTGGAACCCCACTGTAAAATATAAATTATTTTTTAAGAACACCAAAGAGTGAAAATAAATTGATTCTGTTGAATGTCTTCTAAAGATTCTATTTATTCCCTGAAGTCTATGTAAAACACACATTTATCAAACAGACTACAGACTATAAAAAAATAGCAAAACATGAAGTTCAGAACACTAAAAGAAAGGAGTAAAAAAACATTGCCACAAAAATTAAATTGATTAAAAAAAAAAACAGTTTTGAAAAGTTTAGAATGGTGTAATCTGACACTTTGAAAGAAACAGCACAAAGTTGAGTGGGCCGTAGGGCCCAAACTAAGGAAGACTGGGGTAACTGAGAAGCTATGATGTCATTACCTCCAGGGGCAAACTGTCTTGACTAATAGCCATGGGTACATCAGACATCTTTGCCTATATCACATTAAAGCTAGTAATAGATTTATCCAAAAATATTTTTCAAAATAAATCTGACCCAGTAGTAAACTTCAGTCTCACAGAAGTATAAATCAGAGGTGCTTAAGAGACTCAATCAGTTAAGCATCCAACTTCAGCTCAGGCCATGATCTCACGGTTCGTAGGTTCAAGCCCCACGTCAGGCTCTGTGCTGACAGCTCAGAGCCTGGAGCCTTCTTCAGATGCTGTGTCTCCTCCCTCTCTCTCTCTCTCTGCCTCTCCCCTGCTCACACTCTGTCTCTATCTTTAAAAAAAAAAAAAAAAAAAAAGGCATCCAAAAAAAAGCCATGAAATACTACAATAATTAAAATAAATAAATATAAGGGGAGTTCTCTATCCAGTCTCCCTAGAGCTGTCCATAAAGATACCTCTAAAACACAAAAGCTAACGAAACCTCTATATTAGTGTAACATAGGCAATATTAGCACATACCACAAAAAATTTTTTAAATCCCTGACTTTAAGTATTTATTTTTTCAATGAAATTATTCCAAAAATCAGATAGCTAAGGATCTTAAAAATTACTATGAATCATAAAAGAGAGATAAAAATAATTTTTAAAAAAACATGAAAATAAAAACAGAGTAAATTATATACCCAATAATAAACAGGAGTCCAAAAATTATCCTTCTTGGGGGTTGGTGTTAAGAGTACATATGCAACAACTTTATTCTTACCATTCCACAATTTAAGTTTTTGTCAACCTTGCAGAAAGTATGAGGAGGGGTTTCTCCTTTACTGGTTACAATAACACAGATATCAGTTACAGCCAAGGAATTCTGGGGTCGAATTAGAGGAGCTCTTCGATAAGTGATAAAGATTCTTTGTGAAGTAGTTGAACTATTGTTGACATTGGCACAGCGACCATAGGGTGTGGCTTGGATCACTTCGCATCCTGGAATAAGCCTTTCTTTCCCTTCATATAAAACTCTGCACGGCAGGGAGGGGAGAAATAGATAGGTAGATAGGTAAGTAAACATAATTCTGGCTTTCCTCTCGAAAACAAACCAACAAAAAATGGGGGGGGGGGGTGAGTTCCTCTACTGTTTCTCAAATCTTAATTGTAAACCAAAAGTAAGATCATTACTTTGGGAATTATAGATCTCTTAACTATTTTTTTTCAAAGCTGGAATATAATTTTAAGAGCAAATAAGATCAAATAACTTAATTTTTTTATTGCTCATTACAAGAAACATATGAAACAAGAAAGGGGCAACACCACAAACATCCCAAGGTTGATTCCTAGATCAAGTATTCAGATGTGTCCACAAAATTTCCTTCATAATTCCTGTCAAAACTTTACCTTTAAAATCCTTTGACTAAAACTACAAAACAGTTTAAGAAATTAGACATGAGCATTTAATAAATAAAAAGACATCCCATAGCCACGATAAGAAGATGTAATATTTGGTATGATGTCAATATTTCCCAAAGAGATCTACAGAATCAATACAATTCCTTCCTATCTAAATCCTAGCTGCCTTTTTATATAGAAATTGGTAACGTGAGGGGTGTTTGGGTGGCTCAGTCAGTTGAGTGTCCGACTTCAGCTCAGGTCATGATCTCACAGCTCGTGAGTTTGAGCCTTGCATCGAGCTCTGTGCTGACAGCTCAGAGCCTGGAGCCTGCTTCGGATTCTGTGTCTCCCTCCCTTTCTGCCCCTCCCCTGCTCATGTTCTCTCTCTCAAAAATAAATAAACATTAAAAAAAAATTTTTTTAAGAAATTGGTAACATGATCCTAAAATTCATATGGAGGTTCAAGGGACTCAGTATAGACAAAGCAAACTGGAAAAAAAAGAACAAAGTTGGAGGACTCACACTCTCCCATTTCAAAAGTTACTACAAATCTAGTCATCAGCACAGTGTGGTGCCCCCATAAAGGTAAACAGATAGACCAATGGAATGGCATGGGAAGTGCAGAATTAAACCCATACATTTACAGTCAACTGATTCTGACAAGAGTGCCAAGATAATTCAATAGGAAGAAAACAGTCTTTTCAACAAATGGTGCTGGGACAACTGGGTATCAAATGCAAAAGAAAAAGAAGTTGAATCCCTTCCTTATACCACATATAAGAAATGGATCAAACACTTAAATGTGAGGGCTAGAATGACAAAACTGTTAGACAAAAAACTGTAAAATTTATTAAAAAAAATAAAAATTTGTGACCTTGAATTTTACAAAGCCTTCTTATATAGGATACCAAAAGCACAAGTGACAAAAGAAAAAATTAAAAAAAACTGGACTTCATCAAAATAAAAAACTTCCATGCCACTAGTGATACCATCAAGAAAGTGAAAAGACAATGGACAGAATGTGAGAAAATATTTGCAAATCATGTATCTAATTAGAGAAATCTTTCCAGAATATGTAAAGAACTCTTACAAATCAATATAGAGATAAATAACAATTTAAAATGGATATAGGACTGACAAAGAATATATGGAAATTCTCTGTACTATCCTTTTTTTTTTTTTAATGTTTTTATTTATTTTTGAAGGAGACAGAGAGAGACAGAGCATGAGCGGGGGAGGAGCATAGAGAGAGGGAGACACAGAATTCAAAGCAGGCCCCAGGCTCTGAGCTGTCAGCACAGAGCCCATGCAGGGCTCAAACTCACGAACTGTGAGATCATGACCTGAGCCGAAGTCGGACTCTTAACCGACTGAGCCACCCAGGCGCCCCATTCTCTGTCTTATCCTTAACAACTCTTCTGTAAAACTAAAATTATTTTAAGATAAAACATTTTCTTTTCTTTTTTTAAGTGGGCAAAGAATCTAAATAGGCATTCGCCCAAAGAAGATACGGCTGAAAACATGAACAGATGCTCACCATATTAGCCATTAGGGAATTACAAATCAAAGCCACAATAACACTTCATATACACTGGGAAGACTATAATCAAAAAGACAGATAATTACAAATTGGTAAGGTGAGAGTGTAGATAAAGTAGAATCCTTATACCAAGATGGTGGGAATCAACTGCTTTGGAAAACAGTCTGACAGTTCCTCAAACGGTTTAAACATGGAGCTTCTGTATGACTCAGCAATTCTACTCCCAGGTATATACCCAAAAGAAATGAAAACATACATCTGCACAAATACTGGTACACAAATACACATTTAACAGCATTATTCATAACAGCCAAAAAGTGGAAACAATCAAACATCAACTAAGGAATAGATGCATAGAATGTGGCACACCCATATAACAGAATATTGTTCAGCAATAAAAAGCAATGAAGTACTAACATGTGGCACAAATCCATTAACCCTATCAACAAAGGCCACATGTAGTATGATTCCATTTATAGGAAATGTGCAGAATAGGCATGTCTATAGAGACAGAAAGTAAACTAGTAGTTGCCTAGGCCTAGAGAGTAGAAAGGGGTAGCAGAGAGTGGCTACTAATGAATATGGAGTTTCCTTTTAGGGTAATGAAATATTCTAAAATTGGCTGTGATGACAGCTGCATAAATCTGTGAATATACTAAAGACCAATAAATTCTACACTTGAGATGATTGAATTGTGTGATATCTGAATTATATATGTCAATGAAGCTGTTAGAACCCAACTAAATATTAAAATAAAAAGCCTCTATATTTAAATCAGGATAGTATTAGCAAATCACTAAACAGAAAGAACAATGAACACAAAAATAATCTAGTATGATAATGGTGACATCTCAAAATACTGCTGGAAAGATGGACCTTTTTTAATTTAATAAGCAGTGCTTGAATAACTGAATTGCCATTTTGGGGGAAAAAATTCTATCTGTACTTCACACTGTACACCAGAAAAAGCTCCTAGTGGATCACAGAGATAAATGTCAAGAATGAAACCATACCAGTACTAAAAGAAAATCAGGGGAAACTAGGTGGCTCAATTGGTTGAGCATCCGACTCTTGATTTCGGCTCAGGCCATGATCCCAGGGATGTGGGATCGAGCCCCATGTCCAGCCCTGCACGGAGCATGGAGCCTGCTGAAGATTCTCTCTCTCCCCATCTGCCCTTCTTCCCTGATCACACACACCTCTAAAATAAAATATAAAAAGAAAGAAAACCTAGCAGTGGGAAAAGTGTAACTATGACTCAAAATCTAGAAGCAATAAAGAGGAGTAATAAACTTCATCAAATAAACTTTACATGATGAAAAACACAAGTCAAAAGACAAATTATAAACTTGGAGAAAACATTTGGAGACTTATTTCACAAAAAGTTTACCTTTCTAATACATAAAAATGTCCTTTAAAAAAAACAACAAATACATATGTATCAAAAAAGAAGCCAAAACCGTTTCTAAAAAGATATGGTCTTTAAACATATGAAAAATGCTTAATCTCATTAAAATTACTCTGACACATCATTTCTTGACTATGAGACTGACAAAAATTCAAAAATTTGATCCCATATTTTGTGGATGGGACTGTGGGGAAAGCAGCACTTACATATACTGATGGTGGGAGAATAAAATGATGGGACACAATGGAGAGAAATTTGGGAACATTTAACAAAATTATGAATGCATTTATCTTTTATCCCAGCAATTCCCTTTTAGGGCTACCTGAAAATATACTTCCACAAATATGTAATAATATATGCACAGTTATTCACTAAAGCATTCTTGTAATAGCACAAGACTGGACAGAACCCAAATGCCCATCAATAGAGGTTTGGATGAACAAAGTATATACATCCACAGAAATAAGTACTATAGAGCTATAAAAAAAGAATGAGAAAGATCTCCATGTTCAGATATGGAAATACACTGTTGGGTGAAAAAACCAAAGTTTAAAATAGTGACTACAGTATTTATATTTTGTTTAAGAGGAAGAATTAAAAATCCTTTTTATGTTTGTAAAAACACACAGTAAAAGGATAAATCAGAAACTACATTAACAGAGAAAGGGAGGCAGAAAGTATAGAGAAGAAAGTAGAGAAAATAAAGACTGAAGCATTATTTCCCTAAATATAGCTTTTTACATGTTTTGAACTATTACAACATTTTCCATATTAAGAGAAAAAATGTTTTAAACGAATGAAACACAAATAGAAACAGATGAACCTAACTGCATAGCAAATTGGTAACATAACCATATAAGAAATACTATTTCATGGGGCACCTGGGTGGCTCAGTTGGTTATGCATCCATCTGATTCTTGATTTTGGCTCAGATCATGATCCCACAGTTCATGAGTTCGAGCCCTGCATCGGGCTCCACGCTGACAGTGTGGAGCCTACTTGGGATACTCTCTCTCTTCCTCTCTCTCAAAATAAAAAAATAAACTTAAAAAAATACTATTTCATATAATTTTTTAACACAGTAAGTACTCTGTAAATGCTTGATGGGTCTTATTCTAGGGGCAAGAACTCAGTAAACAGGTTTACTATTGGTAGTAATAGCGATATTGTAACTTTGAAATTATGTATATAAGATGGGGTGCCTGGGTGGCGCAGTCGGTTAAGCGTCCGACTTCAGCCAGGTCACGATCTCGCAGTCCGGGAGTTCGAGCCCTGCGTCAGGCTCTGGGCTGATGGCTCAGAGCCTGGAGCCTGTTTCCGATTCTGTGTCTCCCTCTCTCTCTGCCCCTCCCCCGTTCATGCTCTGTCTCTCTCTGTCCCAAAAATAAATAAACGTTGAAAAAAAAATTATGTACATAAGATAAAGCAATAAGTAACATGTTTATGATTTAAGAACCAAGATTTTAGGTGTAAGAGAAACAAGATACAATCCAAAATGAGTTAAGAAAACGTTCTTTAATGTTAAATTTGATCTTTAAATGTTAATATGAACTCATGATTTAAAAAATAGAGATAAAAATAGACACCTCAGTAACAATGAATACATACAGCTCTAGATTTTGATTGACAAAGCAGTCAGCTGGAAAGGGATCCCACTGGCCAAACCTGGGACAATTTGAGCAAACCGAATAAGGACTGGAATAGATTGTTATCACATGGAATAAATTAAAATCCATAGTTTTAATTATTCTCGAAACAATAAAAAAACAAGAGAATAAGAAAGCTCTCCACTCAAGCTCTTCAAGAAAAATGAGTTAAAAAATTTATTTTTTAAATGACAGAATTAGAAAAGTCTCATTTTACATCCCCCACCAACCCACCCATGCAAGATCTAATTCAAACAATGATCAATGGATGCTAAAAAATGACAAGTGTAAAAGAGCAAGGAACAAGATATTTAAACAATGCCCACAACTCCACAAATAACAAAGAAAATAAAAATGCCTTTACCATAGATATGTGGCAATTACCATCTCTTTTTTTAAATTTTTTTTTAACCTTTATTTATTTTTGAGAAGAGAGAGACAGAGCATGAGCAGGGGGAGGAGAGAGAAAGAGGGAGACACAGAATCTGAAACAGGCTCCAGGCTCTGAACTGTCAGCACAGAGCCCGACGAGGGGCTCGAACTCACGGACTGCGAGATCATGACCTGAGCCGAAGCCAGACACTTGACTGAGCCACCCAGGCACCCCAATTACCATCTTAACTTAAGTGACTGAACTTAATATCACTAATTATGGGACAGTCTGTCACTACCTGCTGTCCTGGTGTCAGCACTACCTGTAAGTATTCTTGCCAAAAATATTTAACATAAATTTAAATTAGGCTTTGAAACTCACATCTAACTGATAGGAAATACTGATGACAAGGTAACAAATTAAACAACATAATGAGGAAAGAATCAGATAAATCTGGACTGTGAGGCATTCTAAAACTTCTTTTCAAAGTTTTTTTAAATTTATTTTTAGAGAGAGAGCATGCATGTGAGTGAGGGAGGGGCAGAGAGAAAGGGAGAGAAAATGCCAAGCAGTCTCTGCACTGCCAGCACAGAGTCCAAGGCAGGGCTCGAACCCACAAACCGTGAGGTCATGACCTGAGCTGAAACCAAGAGATGGACGCTCAACCAACCGAGTAGTGTGAGGGGCATTCTATAAGACAACTGGCCAAGACTCTTCAAAATGTCAATATGTAATACTAAAATGTTGGGGAGATAAAAAGACTAAAGAGGCATTATAACCAAATGCAATGGATAAAATAAATAAATAAATAAATAAATAACCAAATGCAATGGATAAATGATGACAGGACCCTGAATATTTTTTTTAAAGATCGTAAAAGATATTCTTGGGATAATTGTGAATATTTGGATAGGGAACAGATATTGAAAATATGACAGAATTATTAATTTTCTATATACCATTGTTATACAGGTGCATGTCTTAAGGGATGCATGCTGAAGCATTCATGGGAGAATTGTCATGGTATCTCCAGCCTCCTTTCAAGTAGTTTAGCAAAAATATGGAAAAACATTAATTTTTTGAAACTAGGTAGAAAGTATACTGTTCATTATACTATATAGTCTATCATTCAGGAAGAAAGGATACTGGTATTTATTATAATATTCAATTAACTTTTCTGTATGTTTGAAAATTTTCAAAAAAAAAAAGTGCTGGAGAAAATTCAGTTGAAAGTCAATGAATCTGATAAGTAGAGGAAGATAAGGACTGTATACAGTAGTCTGTGATTCTTCATCTTAATACACACATCTGACACATAAGATAATATATTGTACTATTTAAATCATACTTTATAGAGTATTTGATATCACAGGGGATTATCAGATCTTACATACTTTAACTTAATTTTTTCCAGAAAAAAAAAAACAATTAGTTTTAATAAATAGCTCATCTCAGTTTTTAGAAGGCAAAAAGGTCAGAAGTTTGACAACAGTATTTCATGAATGAATGAATGAACAGTTGAATGAACTAGGTACCTGCCTTTGTAGTGGCCATAGGCTTTCCAAACCTCACTAGTGTGCTTAAATGGAAGGTGGGGCAGACAGGTCAAAATATTTCAGTCACCAGATATTATATAATATTATTATATAATATATAATATTATATTATATATTGTATAATTATTATATTATATATTATATAATAAATACATATAATGTATTTATATATATTATATATTTATTATATATAATAAATATATAATATTATATATTAATATAAATTAATATATAAATATATAATATATAAATATATATTTATTATAATTATATTATATAATATATAATATATAATAATATATTATATAATATTATACACACACACACACACATATATCAGGGTAGTGGCAGGAGAGCAAGAGAGAGAGAGAGAGAGAGAGAGAGAGAGAGAGAGAGAGAGAAAATCCCAAGCAGGATCCATGCTCAGCCCACAGCAACAGATGACCTGAGCCAAAACCAAGAGTTGGACATTCAGCCCACTGAGCCACCCAGGCACCCCACAATTATTTGATCTGGAAAGAAAAATTTACAATTATGATTAACTAAAAGACAATTCAACCTACACTCTAGCAAACCTGGATTAATAAACTACCATAACAAGCCTAGATATGTATGAAAGAGCCACTTGCAACCTGAAAGTATGTAAGTATCTAAGTCATCATTTTATTTTATTTTAATTTTTTTTTAACGTTTATTTATTTTTGAGACAGGGAGAGACAGAGCATGAACAGGGGAGGGGCAGAGAGAGAGAGGGAGACACAGAATCTGAAACGGGCTCCAGGCTCTGAGCTGTCAGCACAGAGCCCGACGTGGGGCTCGAACTCACGGACCGTGAGATCATGACCTGAGCTGAAGTCAGACGCCTAACCAACTGAGCCACCCAGGTGCCCCTCATCATTTTATTTTTAAGTTGTGCCCCTGAACCACAAGCAACAACAATCTCTGAAAGATTCACATCCTTTCAATTACAATTGTATGGGAGTGGGGGGCCGGTATGAAGAAAAGGATATGAAAAGATGGCCTTTAAGAATAACTGGTTGACAGTGAACAGTGAGGCCTGAAACATGTTATGTCCCTGGCTTGATTCCCTTCAACTGACATGAATATTGCCAAAATTTTACCCTATACCCATCCTTCTATAGCTATTACCTATCTTAATAAAATCATAGAGAAAATGAAAAGCACTGACAGTAAAACCATTACATGTCCTGAATTACTCCCCCAGAACCAATAACTTATGTTTCTATCCATTTAACCCCCTTGCCCGTTCTCAAAAGTCCCTCCCATTAAAGGCTAATCCAATCACCTATGCTGTTGACATTATCCCTTCAATCTGTTTCAGAATTTTATTCTAATATATCCTCATTCCTATATTTTCAACCCCCTTTCTTTTCCATTGGTTTCTCCCCTTCAAATAAAGATGTTCAAGGTTATCCCCTGGAAGAAAGGTAAAAAACAGCCCATAACTCCGTATTGCCTCATCCCCCCAGGTATCCTCAACTGCTGCTTCTAGGAATTTTGAGAAAATATAGATTCTGATTCAGTAGGTCTGGGGCAGTGCCTGAGATTCTGAATTTCTAACATGTTCCCAAGCCCTACAGATGATACTGGTTCAAGGACTACATCTTGAACAGCAAGGCCCATTACTATCTTCTCTTAAAGTCAAGCTTTCAAAAAAAAGCCTCTATTGATCAAATTCCAATCATTTCTCAACCACCTGGCTCCTGTGCTTAATATATAAAGTTGTATGACCACCATCCTAACTGTATTGACTTGAAGGAAAATCACAGAAGCTAAACAGGGTGGCCAATACTAAGAAGTTAAACAGATGCTACATAAAGGTCAAGTAAGATAAGGACAAATCATCCTCTGACTTTGGAAATTTGAACATAGCGAGGACCTTAGGACCATTTCACCAGAGCTCTACTGCAAAAGTAGAGGAGATGATGAGTACAACCAAGCAGTGGCCAAATGGAACAGCTCACTACCTTTCTTAATATCTGCACAACTATTAACAGAAAAAGTAGCAACCATTTAAAAAACAAACAAACAAACAAACAAACAAAAAGAACAACTCCATGGGACAATCAGGGAAATCTGGATGTATGATGATATTAAATAATCATTTTTACGGTGTGGTATTGTGATTATATTAAGAGATTTGACATAAAAAATCAATGTAATACATCACAATAGAAAGAAGGAAATAAATATCTGCATGATCTCAACACAGAAAAGGCATCTGAAAAAATGCAACACACTTTCATGATAAAATCTCTCATAAAATCAGAAGTAGAAGGAACCTTTTTTTTTTAATTTTTTTTTTCAACGTTTTTATTTCTTTTTGGGACAGAGAGAGACAGAGCATGAACGGGGGAGGGGCAGAGAGAGAGGGAGACACAGAATCGGAAACAGGCTCCAGGCTCCGAGCCATCAGCCCAGAGCCTGACGCGGGACTCGAACTCATGGACCGCGAGATCGTGACCTGGCTGAAGTCGGACGCTTAACCGACTGCGCCACCCAGGCACCCCTAGAAGGAACCTTTCTTAACATGATAAATGGCATTTATGAAAAACCCACACCTAACACCATATTCAATGGTGAAAGACTGAAAGCTTCCCACCTTAGATCAGGAATAAGACATAGGTGCCTTTTCCGCTACTGCTATTCCACACTGTACTGTAAGTTCTAACAGAGCAGTAAGACAAGGGAGAAAATACAACAAACTGCAAAGGGAGCAGGAAAAACTAGCTCTATTTACAGATGAAATGATCCTATGTATTAAAAAAATCCCCAAATTGGGTCGCCTGGGTGGCGCAGTCGGTTAAGCGTCTGACTTCAGCCAGGTCACGATCTCGCGGTCCGGGAGTTCGAGCCCCGCGTCAGGCTCTGGGCTGATGGCTCAGAGCCTGGAGCCTGTTTCCGATTCTGTGTCTCCCTCTCTCTGCCCCTCCCCCGTTCATGCTCTGTCTCTCTCTGTCCCAAAAATAAATAAACGTTGAAAAAAAAAAAAAATCCCCAAATATCCAAAAGAAAGCTATGAGAGCTAACAAATTCATCAAAGTTGTAGGGTATAAGATTAACATATAAAATTAAAATTCAGCTGTGTTCGTATATAACAGCAATGAATAATCCAAAAAGGAAATTAAAAAAAAATACCATTTTTAATGGAACCCAAAAGAATATGTAGGAATAAAATTAATCAAGGAGGTGAAAGACTCATACACTAAAAACTACAAAACACTGCTGAAAGAAATTAAAGACCTAAATAAAGGGAAAGAGATCTCACATTCAAAAGTTAGACAGCTTAGTGGTATAAAAGTGGCCAGTACTCCCTAAATTGATCTATAGATTAAATGCAATCCCCACCAAAATTCTGACTTCATGTTTTGCATAAATGGACAAGTTGATCCCAAACACCTCCTAAGATGTTCTCAAATACCTGTATGTTTTAAGTAACTGAGGATAATTGTAATAAACAGAACAGCTTAATAAATGACATGTATACATGACAAGTATTATAGGTATTCTAAAAACATAGCTTGTTTACAAAAGAGTCAATGCAGACATTTTTGGGATAAAAGTTTTTACAAAGAATGTACTTCCCTGGCTGTGGACTAGATACTAATACCTCATAACCACTACACTCACTCTAAATGGTAAACACCTCCCCCCTCCTGGCATTTAAAACCACACAACACAATTACATTTTTTAAAACAGGAATGCTCCTTTGTTAAATGAGTTCAGGGCTTCACAAAACTTCACCACATAACCCAAGTAGCTCCTTAAAAATATAATCTTTTATTATACCTTCTTGTTCTTTTATGTTTAATTAATAAGCTTATCTGAGAAGTACAACAGAAATGGAATCACATTTCAGGCTCTAATGCCTTCATTTCAATATGCTTTTGAAAGGAAATGATCTCATGATTCAAGTACAACGCAGAGAAATTCAGTAAGCGTGGATAGAGATATGTAATATCTTACTAACTTGATCCTGAAGTAACAAATAATAGAACTATCAAAAAATTCAAATTTCTATTCCCATGCACCTTAAATAAGTGTTATTTCCTTCACTATAGCAAAAGAAAATAAGTCACCATACCCAATGTCGGTAAGGGGTGGTTTGTCTCTTGCTCTCTTATAACAGAGGAAAAGTTCGGGGCTTTTCAGACTTCCATAGTTCAAATTTGCTTGGAGAGCTGATGGAGTGGCTTCAACACAGGTGTAACCTTCAGGTACTGTCTCCCCAGCAGATTTGTTAATAACTGCAATATCTGTAATTGGAGCTTTAGGCCCAGTTGACTTAGTATCTAAACGATTTATTTCTTGATCCAAAAGAGTAGATGTGTCAGTGAGACCTGCCACAACAAAGTAGTCAGTCACTCTTGGCCCTTTGTCTTCTATCATGGCTGCTATTGTATTTCCTACAAAAGGAAAAAAGGAAAAAAGACATCAATTAAAGAAAATACTTTATCTTGACTCATTAAAATTAAAATACTCCTGAGTTAACAGTGATCAACTAGCATACTTCCCAGTTGGATTTATAATCAAATTGTTGTCATTCTATAGAAGAAGCCTGTTTTGGTATCATGTTGTCAGTTTTTACCTCCTATAAAATACAAGTTTACAACATCAATTCATTTACAAGGCAACTATGATCCTTTCGTGTGCCGAGGCTCTGTTAAGAATTATTAAAGTGTCAGAGTTGGGCTATGGTGCTCTGCTTTCAGCAAAATGCACTTAATGAACAATATTCAGACCATTTAAGAAATCATTCTTGTTTTTTTTAAGAAAGATCTTTTTTTTTAATGTTTATTTATTTGTTTTGAAAGAGAGAGAGAGAGAGGGCAGGCAGGCGGGCGGGAGAGAGGGAAGGAGGAAAGGGCAGAGAGACAGTGAGAGAGAAAGAACTCCAAGCAGACTGCACACTGTTAGCACAGAGCCTGATGCAGGGCTTGAACTCACGAACTGTGAGATCATGACCTGAGCAGAAACCAAGAGTTGGATGCTTAACCAACTGAGCCATTCAGGAGCCTCAGAAATCATTCTCTTGTAGGTTACAGAATTCCTAGAGCTAACCACATTTAAACAAATGAATTGAGTTCATCATGAATTAAGTCAAGATCTAAGACAAAAAAATAGAGGTAACGGTAATAAATATAATCAAACTAGTCTCTTAATCCAGTTAGGGGTCTGTTCCTTCTGGCTAAGAAACTTTCTGGAAACACCATGTAAACTAAGGAAGTTTAGGAATCATTAAATATTTCATATATAAATACCAAACAGAGCATAAAAAACTGTAACCAAAGAAGACAAAATTATATAAAACACACATTGAGACTTAGGTACTATATGGTAGAAACCCAGAGAATATGAACGTTGAGTCAAGACTTCTTTCTATAATCTCTAAATTTGGCACCTCTAAAAATAAAATTAAGCTTCTGCGGTTTTAAGTATTTCCACGGATTTTATGTGCTTTTTAAAATTATAAATATCTATGCACCGAATACAGGAGCCCCCAAATATATAAAACATTTAATCACAAACATAAGCAACCTTATTGATAAGAATGTGGTAATTGCAGGGGACTTTAATACTCCACTTACAACAATGGGTAGATCAACTAGACACAGCATCAATAAAGAAATAAGGGCCCTGAATGGTACATTGGATCAGATGGACTTGACAGATATATTTAGAACTCTGCATCCCAAAGCAACAGAATATGCTTTCTTCTTGAGTACACATGGAACATTCTCCAAGATAGATCACATACTGGGTCACAAAACAGGCCTTCATAAGTATAAAAGAATTGAGATCATACCATGCACACTTTCAGACCACAATGCTATGAAACTTGAAATCAACCTCAGGAAAAAGTCTGGAAAACCTCCAAAAGCTTAGAGGTTAAAGAACACCCTACTAAAGAATGAATGGGCCAACCAGGCAATTAGAGAAGAAATTTAAAAATATATGGAAACAAATGAAAATGAAAATACAATAATCCAAACGCTTTAGGATGCAGAGAAGGCAGTCTTGAGAGGAAAATACATTGCAACCCAGGCCTATCTCAAGAAATAAGAAAAATCCCAAATACAAAATCTAACAGCACACCTAGAAGAAATAGAAGCAGAACAGCAAAGACACCCCAAACCCAGCAGAAGAAGAGAAATAATAAAGATCAGAGCAGAAATAAACAATATAGAATCTAAAAACAACAGTAGAGCAGATCAATGAAACCAAGAGTCAGTTTTTTGAAAAAATAAACAAAATTGATAAACCTCTAGCCAGGCTTCTCAAAAAGAAAAGGGAGAGGACCCAAATAGATAAAATCATGAATAAAAATGGAATTATTACAACCAATCCCTCAGAAGTACAAGCAATTATCAGGGAATACTATGAAAAATTATATGCCAACAAACTGGACAACCTGGAAGAAATGGACAAATTCCTAAGCACCCACACACTTCCAAAACTCAAATAGGAAGAAATAGAGTATTTGAACAGACCCATAACCAGTGAAGAAGTTGAATCAGTTATCAAAAATCTCCCAACAAATAAGAGTCCAGGATCAGATGGCTTCCCAGAGGAATTCTACCAGACATTGAAAGCAGAGATAATACCTATCCTTCTCAAGCTGTTCCAAAAAATAGAAGGGAAGGAAAACTTCCAGACTCATTCTATGAAGCCAGCATTACTTTGATTTCCAAACCAGACAGAGACCCAGAAAAAAAAAAAAAAAAAAAAGACAACGACAGGCCAATATCCCTGATGAATATGGAAGCAAAAATTCCCAACAAGATACTAGCAAATCGAATTCAACAGCATATAAAAAGAATTATTCACCATGATCAAGTGGGATTCATTCCTGGGCTGCAGGGCTGGTTCAATATTTGCAAATCGATCAATGTGATACATCACATTAATAAAAGAAAAGAACCATATGATCCTGTCAATCGATGCAGAAGAAGCATTTGACAAAATTTAGCATCCTTTCTTAATAAAAACTCTCGAGAAAGTTGGGCTAGAAGGAATATACTTCAACATCATAAAAGCCATTTATGAAAAGTTCACCACTAATATCATCCTCAATGGGGAAAAACTGAGTGCTTTCCCACTGAGATCAGGAACATGACAGGGATGTCCACTCTCACTGCTGTTGTTTAACATACTGTTGGAAGTTCTAGCATCAGCAATCAGACAACAAAGGAAGTCAAAGGCATCAAAATTGGCAAAGATGAAGTCAAGCTTTCACTTTTTGCAGATGACATGATACTATACATGGAAAACCTAATAGACTCCACCAAAAGTCTGCCAGAACGGATACATAAATTCAGCAAAGTCGCAGGATACAAAATCAATGTACAGAAATCAGTTGCATTCTTATACACTAATAATGAAGCAACAGAAAGACAAAAAGAAACTGATCCCATTCACAATTGCACCAAGAAGCATAAAATACCTAGGAATAAACCTAACCAAAGATGTAAAAGATCTGTATGCTGAAAACTATAGAAAGCTTATGAAGGAAACTGAAGAAGATACAAAGAAATGGAAAAACATTCTGTGCTCATGGATTGGAAGAATAAATATTGTTAAAATGTCAATACTACCCAAAGCAATCTACACATTCAATGTAATCCCAATCAAAATTGCATCAGCATTCTTCTCGAAGCTAGAACAAGCAATCCTAAAGTTTGTATGCACCCACAAAAGACCGCAAATAGCCAAAGTAATATTGAAGAAGAAAACCAAAGCAGGTGGCATCACAATCCCAGACTTTAGCGTCTACTACAAAGCTATAATCATCAAGACAGCATGGTATTGGCACAAAAACAGACACATAGACCAATGGAATAGAGACTCCAGAATTGGACCCACAAATGTATGGCCAACTAATCTTGGACAAAGCAGGAAAGAATATCCGATGGAAAAAAGACAGTCTCTTTAACAAATGGTGCTGGGAGAACTGGACAGCAACATGCAGAAGAATGAAACTAGACCACTTTCTTACACCACTCACAAAAATAAACTCAAAATGGATGAACGACCTGAATGTGAGACAGGAAACCATCAAACCCCTAGAGGAGAAAGCAGGAAAAAAACCTCTCTGACCTCAGCTGCAGCAATTTCTTACTTGACACATCTCCAAAGGCAAGGGAATTAAAAGCAAAAATGAACTATTGGGACCTCATCAAGATAAAAAGCTTCTGCACTGCAAAGGAAACAATCAACAAAACTAAAAGGCAACCAACAGAATGGGAAAAGATATTTGCAAATGACATACTGGACAAAGAGTTAGTATCCAAAATATATAAAGAACTCACCAAACTCCACATCCGAAAAACAAATAATCCAGTGAAGAAATGGGCAGAAGACATGAATAGACACTTCTCTAAAGAAGACATCCAGATGGCCAACAGGCACATGAAAAGATGCTCAACGTCACTCCTCATCAGGGAAATACAAATGAAAACCACACTGAGATATCACCACATGCCAGTCAGAATGGCTAAAATGAACAAATCAGGAGCCTATAGATGCTGGAGAGGATGTGGAGAAATGGGAACCCTCTTGCACTGTTGGTGGGAATGCAAACTGGTGTAGCCACTCTGGAAAACAGTGTGGAGGTTCCTCAAAAAATTTAAAATAGATCTACCTTATGACCCAGCAATAGCACTGCTAAGAATTTACCCAAGGGATACAGGAGTGCTGATGCATAGGGGCACTTGTACCCCAATGTTTATAGCAGCACTTTCAACAATAGCCAAATTATGGAAAGAGCCTAAATGTCCTTCAACTGATGAATGGATAAAGAAGTTTGGGTTTATATATACAATGGAATACTACTTGGCAATGAGAAAGAATGAAATCTAGCCATTTGTAGCAACGTGGATGGAACTGGAGAGTGTTATGCTAAGTGAAATAAGTCATACAGAGAAAGACAGATACCATATGTATTCACTCTTATGTGGATGCTGAGAAACTTACCAGAAGACCATGGGGGAGGGGAAGGAAAAAAAAAGTTAGAGACGGAGACAGCCAAACCATAAGAGACTCTTAAAAACTGAGAATAAACTGAGGGTTGATGGGGGGTGGGAGGGAGGGGAAAGTGGGTGATGGCATTGAGGAGGGCACCTGTTGGGATGAGCAGTGGGTGTTGTATGGAAACCAATTTGACAATAAATTTCATATTAAAAAATAAAAATAAAAATAAAAACTTTAAGTATAATTTACACACAATAAAATGTACATATTAAGTGTAAAATTTGGTAAATTTTCATAAATATATATACCTGTGAAACCATTAACAATCAAGATAGTAAACATACCCATCAAAACTCCAAATTTTCTTATACCTCTATATCCCTCTATAGGCAATTATCCCTCCCTCTATAGGCAATGAATTATCTGCTGTCATATAGTTTTTAGAACTGATTACACATGGAATCATACAGTATATATTCTTTTTTTTTCTGGCTTTTTTCATAATTATTTTGAGATTCATTCATGTTTGTGTTTATATCAATAATTCATTCCTTTTTATATTTAAAAAATATTTTTTTAATTAATCTCTACACCAAAATGGGGCTCAAACCCACAACTCTGAGATCCAAAGTCACATGCTCTACCAACTGAGCCAGCCAGGTACCCCTCATTGCTATTTATAACTAAGTAGTATTCCACTGTTGAGTATACCACAATGTTTATCTATTTACCTTTATTAATATTATCTTTATTAATAATATTAATACCTTAATAGGGTTATTTTAAGTTTGGAATTATTATAAATAAAGCTGTCTGGGGCACCTGGGTGGCTCAGTCAGTTAAGTGTCCAACTTTTGGTTTCACTTCAGGTCACGATCTCATGGTTTGTGAATTTGAGACCCACAATGGGTTCTGCACTGACAGTGCGGAGCCTGCTAGGAATTCTCTCTCTCTCTCAAAATACACATCTCTTTCCCTACACTCTCTCTCCCTCTCAAAATAAATAAATAAACTTAAAAAAATAAATAAAGCTATCATAAACACCCATATATTAGCCTTATGGACAAATGCTTTCATTTATCTTAGGTCAATTCCTAAGAGGAAAGGACTGGATCACCTGCTAGGTATATGTAATTCTAAAATACTGCCAGTTTCCTAGAGTGTACCATTTTATGAGAGTTCCAGTCGTTCCACATCCTCTCTAAAGTTGTATAAGGTCAGTCTTTTTAACAGACACTATAACATGCCTATAGTGAAACTTTATAGTTTTAATTTGTATCTTTCTAATGACTAGTGATGCTAACTACCTTTTCATGTGTTTATTTTCTATCCATGAATTTTCTTCAGTGAAATTTCTGTTCAAATCTTAGCTTGTTTTTTACTTGGGCTGTTAGCCATTCTTGAGTTTTGAAAAGTTCTTTATATATTCTGTAGACAAGTCATTTATCAAGCATATACTTAGCAAGTATTTTCTTGTCTTTTTACTCTAATAGTGACTTTTGAAAAGCAGAAGTTTTTATTTTTTATGAAGTCTCATTTACCAATCTAATTCTTCTATGGGTCATGCTTGTGGTATGACATTTAAGAAATCATTGTCTAAGGTCACAAAGGTTTTCTCCCATGTTTTCCTCTAAAGTTTTATAATTTCAAGTTTCATATTTAGGTCTATGATACATTTTGAGTTAATTTTTTACATATGGTGTTCAGTATGAATCAAGATCCACTTTTTACATACAGATATCCAATTTTTCCAGCACCACTGGTTGAAAAAACTAACTTTTCTCCACTGTATTGCTTTTGTACCTTTATTCAAAACCCAAATGCCCAGGGTGCCTGGGTGGCTCAGTCGGTTAAGCATCTGACTCTTTGATTTAGGCTCAGGTCATGATCTCACGGTTCATGGGATGGAGCCCCACGTCAGGCTCTGCAATGACAGTACAGGGCCTGCCTGGGATTCTCTCTCTCCCTCTCTCCCTGCCCCTCCTCTGATTGCCCTCCCTCTCTCTCAAAATAAATAAATAAACTTAAAAAAAAAAACTGCCCAACATGTTTATATTTATCTCTGGATTCTTTTTTTTTTTAATGTTTATTTTTGAGAGAGAGAGTGCACACACAAGTAGGGGAGGGCAGAGAAAGAGACAGAATGTGAAGCAGGCTCCAGGCTTCGAGCTGTCAGCATAGAGCCTGATGTGGGGCTTGAACTCATGAGCCCTGAGATCATGACCTGAGCCAAATTCAGATGCTCAACCAACTGAGTCACCCAGGTGTCCCACCTCTGGTTTCTTTATTCCGCTGATCTATTTGTCTATTTGTCAGTCCCACATGATTTTGATTACTGTAGCTTTTCTTTATTAATTTATTTTGAGAGAGAGAGCACAAGCAGGAGAATAGGGAGAGAGGGAGAGAGAATCCCAAACAGGCTCTGTGCTGTCAGTGCAGAGCCCAATGAAGGACTTGAACTCATGAACTGCAAGATTATGACCTGAGCCAAAATCAAGAGTTGGACGCTTTACCAACTGAGCCACCCAGGTGCCACAATTACTGTAGCTTTATAATAAATCTTGAAATCAGGAAATGTTAGTCTTCAACTCTGTTCTTTTTCAAAATTGCTTTTGACTATTCTATTCTAGCTCCTTTGCATTTCAGTAAGCATTTTAGAATCAGCTGGTCCATTTCTACCCCAAATAAAAGCCTACTAGGATTTTAACTGGGATTGTGTTGAAACTGTAGGTCAATTTAAGGAGGGCTGTCAATACTGAGTTTTCAAACCCACAGACAAGGTTTATCTCTGCATTTCTCTCATCAATGTTTTGTAGTTTATAGCATATGTCTTTCACATCATCAGACTTTGCTTATGTACATAATAATTAATGCTATTGTAAATGACATTGTTTCCTTAACTCAATTTCCAATTATTCTTTGCTACTACACAGAAGTATAATTGCTTTTTATATCTTGATCTTGTACAAAGTATATCTTGATCTTCATACAGTTGCTTATGAGTTATAGAGTTTTGTAGGTACCATCAAGTTTTCTACATAGATAATGTGTCCACGAATAGAGACTAATTTTACTTCTTTCTTTGCAATATAGATGTCTTTTATTTCTTTTTCTTGTCTTACTGTCTGAGGTAGAACATCCACTGCAATGTTCAAGAGAAATGCTGACCAAAGAAGATATACAAATGACCAATTAGCACATGAAAAAGTGCTCAGCATCATTAATCACAGCAGCATTCTTCACAATAATCAAATGGTAAAAACAACCCAAATATCCATCAAAAAATGAATGGATAGGGGTGCCTGGGTGGCTCAGTCGGTTGGGCATCAGACTTCGGCTCAGGTCATGATCTCGCAGTCTGTGAGTTCGAGCCCCGCGTCGGGCTCTGTGCTCAGAGCCTAGAACCTGTTTCAGATTCTGTGTCTCCCTCTCTCTCTGACCCTCCCCCATTCATGCTCTGTCTCTCTCTGTCGCAAAAATAAATAAACGTAAAAAAAAAATTAAAAAAAAATGAATGGATAAACATAGTGTAATATATCTATACAATGGAATTCTATTCAGCCATAAAAAGGAATTGAATTTTGATAAATGCCGTAACATGGATGAACTCTGAAAAACCTTAAACTAAAAGAAATAAGCCAGACACAGAGGAGAAATATTATATGGTTCTTATATGAGGTACACTGAATAGATAAATTCATAGAGACATAA
This sequence comes from Acinonyx jubatus, assembly GCF_027475565.1. NCBI lineage: Eukaryota > Metazoa > Chordata > Mammalia > Carnivora > Felidae > Acinonyx > Acinonyx jubatus. Next base: position 49,739,136 of record NC_069391.1, read on the forward strand.
GTAAAATAGAGGTTACCCAGGGCTAGGAGAGGGGAGCATGGAGAGTTACTGTTTAATGGGTATAGAGTTTATGCTGGAGATGATGGAAAAGATGTGGGTATAGTAGTGACAATGGTTATACAACACTGCCAGTGTAGTTAATGCCACTGAAGTGTATACTTACAAATGGTTAAAATGATAAATGTAATGTATATTTACCACAATTTAAAAAAAAAGAGAATGCTTCAATAAGCATCTCTCCACATTAATCTGGGCTTCAGTTAAGTTACAGAGTAAATTCCAAAATCAGCTTTCTAGATCAGAGTATATAAACATATGCATACCAATTATTATATGCTACCTTCTTGCCTTTTGAAAAAAAATACCAATTTACCATGGCAACAGTAATGTATCTATAGTCCAAGGGGTATCATAATTGTAGTTCTGTTTACTGTGTTAGAGTAAAATTGGTATAAGGAGGTTGTTTTAATACACATTTCTTTGATAAAAAAAAAAAAAAGTAAAAAGAGGCACACCTAGCTGGTTCAGTAAGTAGAGCACATTACTCCTGATCTCAGGGTCTTGAGTTTGAGCCCCATGTTAGATGTAGACATTACTTAAATAAATTTTAAAAAAAATTTTAAAGGAGAGAAGTGTTGGGAGTAGATATCTTCGTTTTGTTCCTAATCTTATGAGGAAAGTATTCAGTCTTTTATCAGTAAATATGATGTTATTTGTGGGTTTTTCATAAATGCTCTTTATCAAGTTAAGTTCTTTTCTATTCCTGAGACTTTTATCAGGAAGATATGTTAGACTTTATAACACACTTTTTCTGCATCTACTGAGGTGATATATTTTTCTATCTTTAATACAGTGAATTACAATGATTAATTTTCAAGTTTCTAATCACTGCATTCTTGAAATAAACCCCACTTGGTCATGATATATTATCGCTTTTATATGTTCTTGAATTATATTTGTTAAAATTTTGTTTGAAATTTTATATACATTAATTGAAGGATATTGGTCTGTTGTTTTCTTGTAATGTTTTTAACTGATTTGCTATCAAGGTAATATAGTCTCATAAAATGAGCTGGGAAGAATTTCTTCTTCAATTTTCTGGAGGAGTCTGTATAGAATTGGTATTATTTCTTCCTTAAATGTTTGGCAGCATTCACCTGCAAAATCATTTGGGTCTGGAGTTTTCTTTGTAGGTAGGTTTTTAACCATAAATTCAATTTCTTTAACACATATAGGGCTATTTAGGTTACTTACTTCCTTTCTTAGTTTACATCTGTTTTAGTCCATGCAGGCTGCTATACGAATATCACAGACTGAGTGACTTATAAACACAGAAATTTATTTCTCGTAATTCTTGAGGCTGGGAAGTCCAAGATCAAGGCACTGGAAGATTGTATTGTTACTGACGCTGATTTCCTAGTTCACAGAAGGCTGTTAACTTCCCTGTAACTTCACATGACAGAAGGGAGCAAGGGATCTCTCTGGGATCCCTTTCCAAAAAGGCACTAATTCCATTCATGAGCATTTTGCCCTCATGACCAAAATAACTCTGAAAGCCCCACCTCCAAATATCATCACACTGGGGATTAGGTTTCAGCATAAGAATGGGGTGGGGGTGGGGGGGGCCACAACCATTCAGTCTACATAGCAGTGTCTTTCGAGGGATTTGTCCATTTCATCTAAGTTATCAAATTTATTGGTACAAAGTTGTTCATATTTCCTTATTATACTTTTAATATCTGTAGAATATGTAGTGATGTCACCTCTCTCATTTCCAGTATTAGTAATTTGTGTCTTCTTTTCTTCCTGGCCAGTCTGGCTAGAAATTTATCAATTTTATTCATCTTCTTTAAGAACAAGCTTTTTGTTTCATTAATTTTTCTCTTGCTTTTGTTTTATATTTCATTGATTTCTATTTTGATCTTTATTATTTCCTTTCCTCTGTTTATGTAGAATTTAATTTGCTCTTCTTTTTCTAGTTTCTAAGGTAGAAACAGGTCATTGATTTGAGACCTTTCTTCTTCTCTATTGTAGGTATAATCCCACCAAGTAATGTTTTAGTGGCATCTAACAGATTTATGTATGTTGTGTATTCTTTTTATTCAGTTCAAAACACTTATTAACTTTCCTTTCCTAAAATATTTTCTTTGACCAATGGACTATTTATGTTTCCAAATGTGGTACTTGGGAATTTTCCAAGAATCTTTGGTTATTAATTTCTAATTTAATTCCACTGTAGTCAAATAATATATTATATATGACTAGAATTATTTTATTTATTAAAAATGGATTTATGGCTAAGAATATGGCCTATCTTGATAAATATACCATGTGAACTTTAGCACTGTAGCATGTGTACTGTTGATGGACAGAGGCCTCTACAAATGTCAATCAAGTAGGTTAATAGTGTTGGTCAAGTCTACTATATCCTTGCTGATTTTCTGTCCACTTATTCTATTATTAAGAAGATACTACTATTAAAATATTAAAATATCAAATATTATTAAAATATTAAAATTTTGACTATAATTGTAGATTTGTCTATTTTTCTTTCCAACTCTTATCAGTTTTTGCTTCATGTATTTTGAAGTTCCATTATTAAGGGCATAAGCATTTAGAATTGTTATGTCTTTTTGATTAACTGACCTCTGTATCATTATGAAATGGTTTTCTCTATCTCTGGTAAAAATTACTATGTATTAACAAAAGCTTTTGAAAACGCTTCAAATTTTTTGAAAAAAAATTAAAATAGTTTTTTAAACTAACAGATATATAGTCTAATAATTATATTTTATATTCCACTACTGCTAAAATAATCTTTCAGAATCCATTTAGTTTCACCCTACTGTTTAGAATGGCATACATTTCAATGAATATATGCTAGTGACATCAACAAAACGTCAATAACTTCAATTTATAAAGCTAAATGTAGTTTACACAGTTCTCTCACTATAACAAAAAGATTTCTAACAGTTTCAAAAATATCTGTGTGTTCCTTGGTGTTCCAAACCATGCAGAATGAATGGTAAATTTCACTTAAACCGCAAAGAGAGTACAGTTTTATCAAAGTTATTTGCTACATTTAAGCAATTTAAAATAGGGCCTTGGAGATTCCATTTACAAAGCATTATCAACATCAGCTCCACTGGCTGGGTCATGGAACTACAAAATTGAAAAAAATAAGTCATTTTGGACAAAATCAGTTCCTGTTTTCCAACACAAAGCAGTGTAATTCTCTACTGTTGCACCTGTCACTGAAAGTTTTGTAAAGAAGGAGAGCTGTAGAGAAAGGCCGCAAACACAAATGCCTTAAAGGGGTCAGGCAGGATAGAAGAGTCGTGGGAACTAGAGAACACAGGCAGCCACTACTCGTCAGATCCATCCAATTGTTGCCAAATGGACTTGGACCAGAATTTCTTCTTTGCCTTTTTAAAAGAAGCCAGAAATCAGGGTTTTTGTGTAAATCTCCAAGTTTTAAAATATTGGCAACTGATTCAGAATTCTTAAACAGTGCTAAGTTCAAACAAAACACATTAAGCAGGGTATATTCACTCTAAAGATTGAAAGTCAAGAAAAGAACAATTTCTAAATTCCATTCAAAAAATTCTTTCACCTGGTTAAATACCTAACTTCACCATTAATCATATATGAGCCAATAAACCTAACTGTACACCAAATTGATAATATAATCACATAGAAGGGAATGAAAAAAGAACTAAACGATACTAGACATTCTTGGAGAAATGACCAATTCCAAGGTTGGCCAGGAAAAACACAAGGTATACCTAGAACATCTTATATAAGAAGAAAAAAAGCACTGCTCAAAAACTAATAGGGGTCCCTTATCAAAAAGGCACAGGAACTAGCTTGAAGAGTCTCCCACTGGCCAAAATGGGAATAATTGTAGCGTCAAAATGAATGACACTAATGGATTATAACACATGGATTATTTTTTAATGTTTATTTATCTTTGAAAGAGAGACAGAAAAAGAGCACAAGTGGGGAAGGGGCAGAGAGAGAGGGAGACACAAAATCCAAAGGACGCTCCAGGCTCTGAACTGTGCACAGAGCCCAATGCGGGGCTCAAACTCAGGAACCATGTCATCATGACCTGAGCTGAAGTCAGACACTTAACAGACTGAGCCATCCAGGCGCCCCTCACATTGATTTTTTTTTCAAGCCTTGAGTCCACAGTGAAATTATAAAATAAATGAATGAAGGGGAAAGAAGGAAGGCTCTTCAGAATGCCAACCAATAATCATGAAAGGGATGATAAAAAAAAACATTTTATAATCATCTCAGTATTCAGTTCCAAGCAAGAATTATCAGTGAATGCTAAAACCACTGGGAGGAAGACTATTGGATATAGAATATTTGTACCACCTCAAGCTCTTTCTCCAGTTATACTAATAATTACAAATGAATAAAATATATCACCAGAGAAAGCTGGTGGCCACTTTAACCAAGTAATCAAAATCAACATCATTAATGATTGTCAAACTATTATTACATGCCTTCGGATATGATGCACCATGCAGACAGCATTAATTATGTACCATTCCTGATTTTTTTTAAATGCATAGTCTTGGAGCACCTGGTTGGTTCAGTCAGTTAAGTATTCAACTCTTGATTTAGGTTCAGGTCATGATCTCAAGGTTTGTGGAATCAAGTCCTGCATCAGCATCAGTGTGGAGCCTGCTTGGGATTCTCTCCCCGTCTCTCTTCCCCTCTCCTGCTTGTGCACACTCTCTCTTTCTCTCTCTCTCAAAATAAACAAATTTTAAAATAAATAAACAAATAAAAAATAAAAACACATGACCTTAACGTAATCACGAGGAGTTAGACAACCTCAAACCAAACGGGAAAATTCTAGTCAATGAAAACAAAAGCAAAAAATAAACTATTGGGAATACGTGAAAATAAAAAGCTTTTTCACAGCAAAGGCAACCACCAGCAAAATGACAAAGCAACCTAATGAATAGGAGAAGATATTTGCAAATGATATAGCAATAACAGACTAATATCCAATATATAAACTTATACAACTCAACACCAAAACAAAACAAAACAAAACAAAAAAAACCCAAACACTACAATTAAAAAAGGGCAGAGGATGTGAATACACAGTTTCCCAAAGAAGACATACAGATGGCCAATAGGGACATGAAAACATCACTAATTATCAGGGAAATTCATATCAAAGCCATGAAGAAATATCACCTCACACCAGTCAGAATGGGGAGTATCAAAAAGATAAGAAATAACAAGCACTGGCAAGGATGTAGAGAAAAAAGAACTCCTGTACACTGTTGGTAGGAATGTAAATTAGTGCAGCTACTATGGAAAACAGTATGGAGGTTCCTCAAAAAATTCAAAATGGAAACACCACATGATGTAATCATTCCACTACTGGGTATTTAACCAAAGCAAAGAAAAACACTAATTCAAGAAGATATATGCACCCCTATGTTTACTGCAGCATTATTTACAATGGCCAAGATACTAACCCAAGTGTCCATTGATAGATGAATCGATAAAGATGCAGTATATATACACAATGGAATATTACTCAGCCATAAAAAAAGAATGAGATCTTGCCATTCACAAAAACATGGATTGACCTGGAAGGTATTATGCTAAGTGAAATAAGACAGAGAAAGATACATGTATGATTTCACTTATATGTAGAATCTAAAAACATGAATCAAAATAAACAAAAGCAGAAACAGACCCACAAATACAGAGAACTGATGGTTACCACAGGGGAGGATAGGATGGGTAAAATGTGTGAAGGGGAGTGGGAGGTACAGCTTCCGGTTATGGAATGAATAAGTCACAGAGATGACAGGCACAGCATAGGTAACATAGTCGATAGCACTGTAATAGTGTTGTATAGTGACAGACGGTAGCTACACTTTGTGGTGAGCACAGCATAATATAAAGAGCTGTGGAATCACTATTGTGTACTCTTGAAACTAATGTAGCATTGTATGTCAGCTATAACTGAATCAAATAAACAAATACATAAATATAACTAAAGGGCAAAATTCTAAAAAGAAGTCAGTGTAATGAAAGGGAGAAAGGTTCAAATACTGTTCCAGATTAAAATAGATTAAAATCTGAGCATCGAAACAAGTGACAACAGAAAGATAACAGGAAAATCTCCAAATACTTAGAAATTAAACACACTACTAAATAATTCGTGGTTGAAGAGGAAGTTTAAGGAAATTACAAAATATTTTGAACTGAACAAAAAGAAAACATACCAAAATTTGTGGGATGCAATTAAAGCAGCACTTACAGGAAAATATCATTAGGTACTTATCAGAAAAAAAGCAAATTGATAATCCAAACTTCAATTTTAAGAACCTAAAAAAGGAATAGCAAAATAAACCCAAAGAGAGAAGGAAGAAAATAAGATAGAAATGAAAGAAGAAGAAATTAAAATGTCCTTATTACAGACACGACTGTCCAACTAATTACCAAATAAATGATAACTAAATACAATGTGTGACCCTAGAATGAATATGGGAAAAGAAAAACAAAAAATTGTTATAAAGAATAGCATTGGAGGGGAGCCTGGGTGGCTCAGTTGGTTAAGCATCCAACTTGAGCTCAAGTAAAGACCTCGTGGTTCATGGGTTCGAGCCCCACATGGGACTCTGTGCTGAGAGCTCAGAGCCTGGAGCCTACTTCAGATTCTGTGTCTCCCTCTCTCTGCCCTTCCCCTGCTCCCCTGTCTCTCAAAAATAAATAAATGTTTAAAATTTTTAAAAAAAGAATAGTATTCGAAAAATTTCAATGTAGAGTATATATTAACTTTAAAACAAAGCTGAGTTTCCTAATGTGAGCATTGTATTGAATAACACAATGACCTTGTTCTTAGGAAATGCATGCTTTAATGGTTTAATCAAAAAATAATACTATGCAGGGTGCCTGGGTGGCTCAGACAGTTGAGTATACAACTCTTAGTTTTTCAGCTCAGGTCATGATCCCAGGGCTGTGGGATTGAGCCCCGTGTCAGGCTCCTTGCTGAAAGTAGAACCTGCTTAAGATTCTCTCTCTTTCCCCCTCTCCTCCTCTCCCCCAATCGTGATCTCTCTCTCTCTTTAAAATTAAAACAGTAATAATAGTAATAACCATCATCATCTATGTACTGGGACCCTGGCTGGCTTAGTCAAAACAGCACACGACTCTTGAGCCTGAGGCTGTAAGTTCAAGTCCCACACTGGGAATAAAGCTTGCTTAAAAAAAGAAAAAGAAAAATAACACTATGCAGAGTGTTAATGTGATAAAATGTTAACAACTGGCAAATCTAAGTGAAGGATATAATGGGAGCTCATTATAATATTCTTCCAACTTTTCTGAAAGTTGGACTCAACTTTTCTGAGTTTTGTTTCAAAATGAAAAGGTTTTTTTTAAAAAGCAGTTCATGTCAGAACACCTGGGTGACTCAGTTGGTTGAGTGTCCAACTTCGGTTCAGGTCATGATCTCACGGCTCATGAGTTTGAGTCCCGCATCCAGCTCTGGGCTGACAGCTCAGAGCCCGGAACCTGCTTCGGATTCTGTGTCTCACTCTTTCTCTGCCCCTCACCCACTCATGCTCTGTCTCTCTCTGTCTCTCAAAAATAAATAAATATTTAAAAAAAAAATTTTTTTTTTTAAAAAGCAGTTCATGTCCTTCAAGATTTCAACAAAAGTATAGAGGGATATGGAAGAAAGTGGGAAAGGTAGAATAACTGATTTAAACTCAAGAAGTAGGGAGGAAAGCATTAACTGCCAGTCTGAATATTCCCAATTTAACTCAACGCTCTATAAAGTTGGAAAAGTAGAACATAAAATCTGCTAAAATATCTCATACGCCTATACATACGTATACATATACAGAAAGAGACATGCAAAACAAACACCCGATAAATTGAAAGTTTTCCCCCATGGACTTTGTCCCTTTGTTTTCCTTAAAAGCTGATTATCATTCCTAAACTTTATTCACTGAACATAAAGTTAATGTGGGATAAATTAACACCTCACAAGTGTCAAAACCTCTACTACCTGGCAACCTCACCAATTCATATATAGCCCAGTATCAGCCATGAAGATCTACGACAGATATCACAAACCAGTAAAACATACGTACTTGATGCCTTTCAGTCTCTCATTCAGTCTATTTAGTGTTAGTTTATAAGAAATTCTATTAAGTTTATTTGACTACTAAATACATAGTGGAAATTGTAACAAATTAGAAGGGAGAGAGGTGGGGGCTCAGCCAAAGAGCATGTGACTCTTGGCCTCAGGGTCATAAGTTCGAGTCCCATATTGGGTGTAGAAATTGCTTAAGTAATAAACTTAAAAAAATGAAATAAAAATATTTTTAAAAAAAGGAAGAGAGGTAAACATGCTCAAAAATTTAAGCTGTCAAGGAATGAGGGGAATATTTTATAAAACACAAGGTGACCTAAGGATTAAAGCCTAGTTAACTAGATTCCTAACTGTAAGAGTAAAGAGGTCCACATACCTCAAGTATACCAAATGGGTATCACTGCTTTAAAAATGCTGTACAGAATAAAATTTATAACCATGTCATCTACTTATTATGGAAAGGTTAACTTACTGAATAATTCTCTTCTCATCTTTCTCATATACTAATATCCTATAGAATCCTGTAAAATCTAACCTCTGTTTTGTTTCATTAGCAATTTCCAAGCTAATACCACCCATAGTTAATTATAGTAGCTCTAAATATTTTCTGATCTGGCAGATAAAAAAAAAAAAAGAGTAAAGAGGAAGTTTAAGATTTTTCAGACTTATTCATCCAAGCTTATCAAGTTTCAGGGGGGAGGGGGGTTGAGATCTTTTTTTTAGAACTGCTCTAAAACAGTGTATTTAAGGAGAATGGACATCTTTACAATATAAAGTTCTCTACTCAGGAGCATGGTATGGCTCTCCATTTTATTCAAGTCTTTTTTTTTTTTTTAAGCCTTTAAGCAAAGTATCATAGTTTGTTTCATCCAGGTCTTGAGTGGATTATTCCTAAGTATTTTATAGTTTTGTGGCCAATGGGCAAGAGCTCTTATGTTTACTAATCAATCACTGTAGTTTATTAATAACCTATGACTGAGCCTTAGACATTGTTCTAAATGCTGGGAATTAAAGCAGTGAAAACACCAAATGCCCCTCTGTACGGATCTTATATCATAGTTGGGAAACAATCAGTAAACAAGTATAACTTTATAAATAATTTCAGAAAACATAAGTACTATGAAGAAAAATAAAGCAAGACAGAGGGAAAGAAAGTGGTAATGCAAGGGCTGATCTTATAGTGCAATCAAGGAAGACCTCTTTGAAGAAGATATATACATATAGATAGATAGATACACACATAATACACACACACACACGCACACATAATGGCCAAGAATATAGAAAGAAAAGAGATTAAATGGTCTTCTTAGTAATGAAAGTGGAACAGGAAAATGACTACATAATGGTGGGGGCACAAGTGATAACTTGTGGCCATAAATTAAAGTGAGACCAATCAGCACTGTTGTTTGTTTTCTCTAGTGACACTCAGCTGCTCAGGTTGAAGGAAGTAGAGTTGGCAAAGTAATGAATTTAATCAGGGCTGAAGTTGTACCTCGATTACAGTAAGGAAGAGAGGAACAAGGGAGTTGACAACTTGACCTCACAAAATAGTACAAAACACCTATAGGCATTAATTTTTTTTTTCACTGAATCAATGTAATTGGGTAAGGAAAGAAATTACTATATGAGGGGGTTAATAGACAGTGAAAAAATGGTATGGCTAATGCCCTGGATCTCAATGGAATGTAAAAAATGTCAAATTAGGGTACCAGAATAGATAAGCTGGCAAAAAAGGAAATGGAAGTCAGTTAGATGCTTAAAATACTTTAAGTTAAAGATTATGGTCATAAAGTCCAGGGTAATGGTTCTCTACACTAACTACACATTGGAACCAGCTGGAACACTTTAAAAAATACATACCAAACCAATAAAATAAGAATTTGAGGGTGGCATGTTACCATAAATATTTTTTAAGCTGCTCAGTTAACTGAGTAATGTACAGTCAAATTGAGAACCAACAGTCCTGGTTGTGATCATGGAAGTAGGCAGCTAAAGCAGGCTGGAAAAGAAACAATCTACAGATTCCAGAAATTCTAATGAAGTTTTTTCTATTGTTTGCAATATAAATAAAAGCATGAGCTACGTTCAAAGTATTTTACATCCATTAGCTCATTTCACATTCATAACCCAATAATGTAGAACTAGTATTACTGTTTTTAATGATGAGGAAGAAGGGAGGAGTCTTGGGTAATATACAACATAGTATAATACTATTTGAAGGAAGGCTGTGGTTAAGTTAAAGATGCATTTATAAGCCCTAAGGCAGTTACTTAAAAAAAAAAAAAAAACCTATCTATCACTAACAAGCCAATGTGGAGATGAAAAGAATACTAAAATATATTCAGTCCAAAAAGGAACATCAAACAGACAGGACAAATTACAAATAAGTAGCAAGATAACAGATTCAAACCCAACCTTATCAATAATTTCACTAAATTTGTCTACCATGACAAACGAAAACATATGTCCCTATAAACACATACACAAATATTCATAGCAGCACTACTTAAAATAGCCAAAACAGAAAAAACCCAAATACCTATCAAGTCAGAATCAATAAACAAAATGTGTTATTTCAATGCAACAGAACATTACTCAGGCATAAAAAGAAGTACTACTGATACATGGTCTAACATGGATGAACCTAGAAAGTATTAAACTAAGTGAAAGAAGCCAGACAGAAAGGTCACTGGCCAACCAGCACATGAAAAGATGTTCAACATTAGTAATTAGCAGGGAAATGTAAATCAAAACTACAATGATATATTACCTTACACCTGTTAGAATGGCTATTATCAAAAAGAAAGAAGTGTTGGAGAGGCTGTGGAAAAAAGAGAACTATCATCCACTGTCTGTGGGAATATAAATTGGTATAGCCATTATGGAAAACAATATGGAGGTTCCTTAAAATAAAAATAGAAATACCATATGATCCAGTTATTCCACTTCTGGGAAAACAAAAACATTAGTTCAAAAAAAATATTCACCCCTATGTTCACTGCAGCATTATTTACAATACTCAAGACACTGATGGATGAATGGATAAAGCTGTGTGTGTGTATACACCCACACATGCACTGGAATACTATTCAGCCATAAAAAGAAGGAAATCTCGCATTTGTGACAACATGGACAGACCTTGAGGGTATTATGCTAAGTGAAATAAGTCAGACTGAGAAGGACAATTACTATATGATTTCACTTATATGTGGAATCTAATAAACAAAACAAACGAGCAAACAAAACTCATAGATACAGAGCAGAGATCAGTAGTTATCAGAGGGAAGGGGGTTGGAGATAGGGACATGGGTGAAGAGGAGCAATTGCACGGTGTAACAGATGGTAACTAGACTTATTATGGTGATCACTTGGTAATGTACACAAAAATTGAATTATTATGCTGTACACCTAAAACTACTAATGTTGTATGCCAGTTTTGCCTCAATTTTAAAAAGTCACATATTGTATAATTCCTTTTTTTTTTTTTTAATTTTTTTATGTTTATTCATTTTTGAAAGACAGAGAGAGACAGAGCACAAGCAGGGGTGGGGCAGAGAAAGAGGGAGACACAGAATCTGAAACAGGCTCCAGGCTCTGAGCTGTCAGCACAGAGCCCAACGTGGGGCTCAAACTCACAGATCAGACCACAAGATCATGACCTGAGCTGAAGTCAGACGCTCAACCAACTGAGCCACCCGGGCGCCCATTGTATAATTCCATTTATAGGAAATATCCAGAATAGGCAAATCCAATTGAAAAAGCAAGTTGACTACTGGTTGCCAGGGGTTGGGGATGGAGGAGCATGGGGAATGATGGCTTAAAAGGAAAGGAGTTTCCTTCGGGGGTGAGGAAAACATTCTGGAACTAGATAGTGGTAACAGTTGTATAGCATTGTGAATGTACTACATGCCACTGAATTGTACATTCTTAAATAGTTAAAATGGGACTTTTTTACTATTTTTTAAAATTATAGTTGATACCATGTAACAATGTTACATTAGTTTTAGGTACCCGACATAATGATTCCACAAGTCTGCATTCTGCTTTGCTCGCCTCAAGTCTACCTACTATCCGTCACCATGCAATGCTATTACAATACCCCTGACTATATTCCCTCTGCTGTGTACTTTTCACCCCCATGAAATTGGGGTTTCACCCATTTTAGGGTGACCCAAATGAGGTTGGGCCCATTTCACCCATTTGATTTCGCCCATCCCCCACCCAGTTAAATGGTGAATTTTATGTTATGTGAATTTTGTCACAATTAAGTCTTTTTCTTTTAAGTGTTTATTGATTTTTTTAGAGAGCACAGTGAAGTAGGGGCAGAGAGAGGGGGACAGAGGATCCAAAGCAGGCTCCGTGCTGACAGCAGCGAGCCTGATATGGGGGCTTGAAATCACGAACCGTGATATCATGACCTCAGCAAAAGTCACATTCAACTGACTGCACCACCCAGACGCCCCAATTTTGCCACAATTAAAAACTTATACAACATGAATGAACCTCAAAAACCTTCTCCTAAATGAGAGAAGCTAGTTGCAAAAGATCACATATTGTATGATTTCATTGATATGAAATGTCCAGAATAGGCAAATTTTACTGAGACAGAAAATAGATTAGTAGTTGCCAAGGGCTAGGGCTGGGGAGTGAGGGATTAGACAGTGACTGCTAATGAACACAAGATTTCTTTCTGGGGTGATGAAATTGCTCTAAAATAGATTACACTGATGATTGCAAAACTCTATAAGTATACTAAGAAACACTGAAATGTTTCTTTTAAATGGGTGAATTTTATGATGTATAAATTAGATCTCTCAATAAAACTGATTTTTTTTTAAATTTTAAGTGGTCAAACAACACCTATTAAAACAGAGTAGTGCCTGAGTGGCTTAGTGGGTTGAGCGACAGACTCTTGATTTTGACTCAGGTCAGGATCTCAGTCATGAGATCGAGCCCCTCCTCAGCTCTGGGCTGAGCACAGAGCCTACTTGAGTTTCTCTCTCCTCTCTCTCTGCCCCTCCTGCACTTGCACGTTCCCTCTCTCTCTAACTAAACACTTAAAATAAATAAATAATAAAAGATAGAAATTATTAGACTGGGTTAACAAAAATAAGACTCAACTCTAAGCTACCTCTAGGAAATGTTTTAAACAAAGACACAACTGACCTTTGACAAAACAGCAAAGGCAATTCAATGGAGAAAGGATAGTCTTTCAACAAATAGTGGTGGAAAACTGAACCTCCATATGCAAAACAAACAAATTTAGATTGAGATCTTATACCTTCTACAAAAAATCATTAAAAATGGATCCTAGGGGGGTCTGGGTGGTTCAGTAGGCTGAGCATCTGACTCTTGATTTTGGCGCAGGTCGTGATCACCTACCTGGTTTGTGGGATCAAGCATCACGACCAACTGTGAACTGACAGCACGTAACCTGCTTGGGATTCTCTCTCTCCCTCTCTGTCCCTCCCCTGGTCATGCTCTTTCTCTCTCTCTCTCAAAATAAATAAATATTCTAAAAATAAATAAATAAAAATGAATAGGTAAGTAAAATAAAATAGATCATAGACCTTTCTTCCAGAAGAAAATGTAGGATCTTGGATTTGGCGATGAGTTTTTACTATTTTTTTTAAATGTTTATTTATTTTTAAGAGAGAGACAGAGCATGAACAGGGGAGGGGCAGAGAGAGAGACACACACAGAATACAAAGCAGGCTCCAGGCTCTGAGCTATCAGCACAGAGCCTGACATGGGGCTCAAACCCACGAACCATGAGTTCATGACCTGAGCTAAAGTCAGACCCTTAACTGACTGAGACATCCAGGTATTCCTGGCAATGAGTTTTTAGATAGCAAAACCACAATCCATGAAATAATGAGTAAGGTATAATCTATTAAAAACTTCTGCTCTGTAAAAGACACTGTGAAGAGAATAAAAAGACAAGCTGCAGAGTGAGAAAATATTTGCAAAACAGATATCTGATAAATGACAGGTACACAAAATATGCAAAAAACTCAGCAGTAAGAAAGCAAACAACCCAACAAGTAAAAAAGAAATACGGAAAAGATTTGAACATATACTTCACCAAAGATGATATACACATGACAAATATGTATATGAAAAATGCTCAGTGTCACTGGAGAAATGCAAACTTAAAAGAGATACCAATACACCTCTATTAGAGTAGCTAAAATTAAAAAAAAAAGAAGACCTAACACCAGATGCTGATAAGAATATAGAAAAAACAGGAAATTCACTGCTCATGGGTATGCAAAATGGAACAGCCACTTTGGAAGATAGTTTAATGGTTTCTTACAAAGTTACAGGTAAGCTTACCATATGATCCAGCAGCCAGCCTCCTAGGTATCTACCCAATGTGTTTGAAAACTTTTGTCTATGCAAAACCTACATACAATGTTTATAGCAGCTTTATTCATGATCACCAAAAACGGGAAGCAAAGAAGATGACATTCAATGGATAAATGGATAAACAAACTGTGACACATTCATACAACGGATGATTCAGTGAAAAAAAGCAATTAGTTCTCAAGCCATGAAAAAAAAAACATGGAGGAACCTTAAGTGCATACTGCAAAGTGAAAGAAGCTAATCTGAAAAGAACTGTGGGGGAGCCCCTGGGTGGTTCAGTTGGTTAAGCCTCCGACTGGATTTCAGCTTAGGCAGTCATCTCACAGTCCCTGAGATCAAGCCCCACATCATCATGGAGCCTGTTTCGGATTCTCTCTCTCTCCCTCTCCCTCTGCCTCCCCCCAACAAATAAACAAACATAAAAAAAATAAAAATAAAAAGACTAACTACTATATGATTCCATTTACATAACATTCTAGAAAAGGCAAAACTACAAAAGCAGTAAAAAGAGATCAGAGGTTTCCAAAGCTTTAAGCTCTATAGTTAAGAGTCACGTATGGTTTGCCTCCCTTTTATTTTTCCTTTTCCCTATGTTTATCTATTTTGTTTCTTAAATTCCACACATGAGGGGCGCCTAGGTGGCTCAGTCGGTTAAATGACTGACTTTGACTCAGGTGATGATCTCAAAGTTCAGGAGTTCAAGCTCCAGGTTGGGCTCTGTGCTGACAGCTCAGAGCCTGGAGCCTGCTTCAGATTCTATGTCTCCTTCTCCCTCTGCCCCTATGCCACTTGCACTCTCTCTCTCTCAAAAATAAACATTACAAACATTTTTTTCCACATGAGTGAAATCATATGGTATTTGTCTTTCTCTAACTTATTTCGCTTAGCATAATACACTCTAGCTTCATCAACGTCATTGCAAATGGCAAGATTTCATTCTTTTTGATGTATGTATCCATCGCATGTATCTATGTATATGTGTATGTATACACATACCACACATTCTTTATCCATTCGTTAGTCTATGGACATTGGGTTCTTTCCATAATTTAGCTACTTTTTATAATACTGCTATAAACATCAGGGTGCATGTGCCCTTCAAATCAGTAATTTTGTATCCTTTGGACAGATACCTACTAGTGCAATTGGTGGGTCATAAGATAGTTCTATTTTTAACTTTTTGGGTGTCCATACTATTGTCCAGAGTGGCTACACCAGTTTGCATTCCCACCAACAGTTTAAAGGGGTTCCCTTTCTCCACATCCTCACCAACATCTTTCCTGTGTTGTTAATTTTAGCCATTCTGACAGGTGTGAAGTGGTATCTCAACGTAGTTCTGATTTTTATTTCCCTGATGATAAGTGATGTTGAGCATCTTTTCATGTGCAAATTGACAGAATTGAAAGGAGAAATAAACAGATCCACAATTAAAGAGAGTCCAACACTCCTCACTTAGTAATTAGAACAAGCATACAGAAAATCAGCAAGAATACATAATATTTGAAGAACACTATCATCTCGACATAAATGATATTTATAGAAAAGTCCACCCAACAACAGCAAAATACAAGTTCTTTTCAAGTACACATAGAACATTCACTCAGAGAAACAAGATGCTGGCCCATAAAACAAGTCTGGATAAATTTTTAAAAATATAAATCATACACAACATGTTCTCTGACCACAGTGGAATTAAATTTGGAATCAGTAATAGGAAGACATCTTATAAAATTCCATAAGTATTCAGAAATTAAGACAGTCTTCCAAATAATCCATCAGTCAAAGAAAAAAAAAATCACAAGAGAAGTTAGAAAATATTCTGAGCTGAATGAAAATAACAGAAATTAGGGTAGCTGGGTGGCTCAGTCAGTTGAGCATCCAACTCCTGGTCTCAGCTCAGGTCATGATGCCAGGGTCATGGGATGGAGCCCCATGTTAGGCTCTGTGCTGAGCATGGAGCCTGCTTGGGATTCTCTCTCTCTCTCTCTCTCTCTCTCTCTCTGTCCTTCTCTGCCCCTCTCCCCCACTCGTGCTCTCTAAAATTATAAAAAAAAATTTAGGGGCACCTAGGTGGTTCAGTCGGTTAGGCATCCAACTTCAGCTCAGGTCATGATCTCACGGTTTGTGGATTCAAGCCCCCATCAGGCTCTGTGCTGACAGCTCAGAGTCTGGACCCTGCTTCAGATTCTGTATCTCCTCTCTCTCTACCCCTCCCTGCTCACTTTCTGACTCTCTCTCAAAAATAAATATTTAAATTTTTTTTAATTTAAAAAAATAACAGAACTTAACGTGTAAAATGCAGCTAAAGTAATGTTTAGAAGGAAGTTTATAGCTTTAAGCACTTATATTAGAAAAGAAATTTTTATTTACTTACTTATTTATTTAATTTATTTGAAGTTTATTGATTTTGAGAGACAGAAAGAGTGTGCACATGCATGCAAGCAAGGGAGGGGCAGAGAGAGAAGGAAAGAGAGAACCCCAAGCTGGTTCCTCGCTGTCAGCACAGAGCTGGATGCAGGGCTCAAACTCACAAACACCCAGGTGCCCCAGGAAACAGGAAAGTTTTTAAATCAGTGATATAAGTGTCCACCTTAAGATGCTAAAAAAAGAAAAACAAATTAACCAAAGGTAGAGGAAAAAAACAAAAAGCAGAAATCAATAAAATTGAAAATGGACAAGCAATAGCAATAAAAAAAATCAATAACTCTAAATCAAGAAAAAAATGAAAGGTGAAATTACTAATATGAGGAATGAAAGGTATACTGTTAGATGTTAAAAAGATCACAAGGAAATATTATAAATATTTTCCTTCACACCAATATATTCAACAACTTATTTGAAATGGTCAAAATGTTTAACACACAAATTACCAAAACTGAAATAAGAAGAAAGAGCAACTCTCAATAGCCCTGTATCTAAGGATTGCCTGCAACCATCAGAAATACGAGGAGGCAAGGAAAGAATTCTTCTTAGAGCCTTCAGAGGGAGCATGTACCTGCCAACACCTTGATTTCAGACCTCTAGTTTCCAGAACTGAGATAGAATAAATTTCTGTTCTGTTAAACCACATGGTTTGTGATAATTTGTTATGACAGTGCTGAGGAAACTACTACACATGTGAATAATATGCTAGAGGTAATGAAATAAAAAATGTATTACATTTAATGACTGACTTATTGTTGCCTCTTATTGTGGGGCTACTAGAAATTCTAAATTACACTATATTTCTAGTGAATACCACTGACCTAGAAGTGGCAATAAGGCAAGAAGAAACAAAAGGCATACGCTGGCAATAAGAAGCAAAAATGGCTTTCTCTGCAGACATGACTGTGTATGAAGAAAATCGTAAGGAATCTACTTGAAAGCTACTAGAATTAAAAAGTGAATTAAAAAAAAGTTTAGTAAGACAACTAAATCAATTGTATCTTTTACAATATCAACAAAAGTTGAAGAAAAAAATTTTAAATACAGTTTCATTAACAATGGAAAGTATCAAAAAACATTAAATACTTCAGGATAAACTGAACAAAATATATACAAAGCCTATAAAAGGAAAATCACAAAAACATTGCAGAGAAAAAAAACTAAAGAAACCTAAATAAATAGAGAGATATACCATGTTAAAATATCAGAAGTCTCAATATTATTAAGATGTCAATTCTCCTCATCAGGCTTTTTGTAAACACTGACAAGCTTAGTCTATAGTTTATATGAAAATGCAAAAGATCCAAAATAACCAAAGCAATGTTGAAAAAAGACAATGTTGAAGGACATATGCTACCTGACTATAAGGCTTGATAGAAAGAAATAAAGACAATATAGTATTAGTATAAGAATCTAGGCCAAGAGAGGTGCCTGCATAAATTCAGTCAGTTGAGCAACTGACTCTTGATTTCAGCTCAGGTCATGATCTCCAGGTTTCTGCCATCAAGCCTTGAACTGGGCTCTGTGCTGCCAGTGTGGAGCCTCCTTAGGATTCTCTCTCTCCCTCTCTCTCTGCCCCTCCCCTGTTTACATGTGCATGTGCATGAGCTCGCTCGCGTGCTCTCTCTGTCGCTCTCTCAAAATAAATAAATATTTAAAAAATACACAGACCAACGGAACAGAAAAAGAAACCAGAAATAGACCCACACTTACAAAAAATAAAAAGGAGTCAGATCATATACAACCTCCAAAACTAGTAAGGGAAACAAATATGAAGGAAGGTAAGAAAAGAAACTCTACAGAATAAAATAACTAAGTGGAATGATAATAACTTTTCCCCCTAAATAGTGTGATCAGGAAAAACAGCTCAGAAAAACTAACATGTAAATGGAATAGCATAAACAAGGGCTCTAAGAGAAAGAATCTAAAAGTTAGCTGGTGTGACAGGTACACACTGGACAAGAAGACAAGGAGAAGATATGGCTAGAGACAAGGCTTCCGAGCCAGAGTAAATGTATGTATTACATGATAGTTCTCAATTTATTCATTTTTTCCATCCCTACCACTGCTGTTCTCAATTCTCACCTGGATGCCCTCAAGATATTCTGACTGATGAACTTGCAGCCTCACTCAAGCTGCTTTCCCAAATCCATCCTTCATACAATTGAGCCAAAGATATTTAACAGCCTAAAATCATTACATGGTTTTCTGTTCCCTACAATGTAGTCTCAATTTCTTATTTGACTTTTATGACCCTTCATGACATAGCCCCTGCTTTCCCCTCCAGCTTACTCTCCACTTCCCTCCAAACTACCTGTGCCCCCACACTACATTACTTGTATTTTAATAAAATTCACCATGTTTTCATTACTTTGTACCTTTCATATCATTCTTTGAGTTTTAAATCAAATGCCTCCTTCTATGTAAATTTACACTCTCTAATCCACACCAGACACAGTTTAGGGACCTCCCCCTGCTCCTATAGAGAAGTTTGCTCTATCCTGGATATGTCATGTTGCAGCTATGATATTTATTTATAAGACTGTTTATCTTACTAGCTTTTAATATTTAAAAAAAAAACTTTTTTAATGTTTATTTTTTAGAGAGAGAGAGAGAGGGAGAGAGAGTGTGTGAGCAGGGGAGGGGCAGAGAGAGAGGGAGACACAGAAACCAAAGCAGGCTCCAGGCTGAGCTGTCAGCACAGAGCCCAACGAGGGGCTAGAACCCACAAAGGCGAAGAGATCATGACCTGAGCCGAAGTCGGATGCTTAACCGACTAAGCCACCCAAGTGCTCCTTAGCCATTAATATTTAGACTGTATGTTATTCATCTTTTATCCCTAGCAGATAGCACAGTACCTATTTAACAGATTCTTTTTTCCGTAATTAAAAAGAGACTCACAACATCTATGCTTTTAGGATCTAAGTATCCTTAAATTAAGATATATATGAACTGCATATACACAATAAAAAACCAGATTCAAGGAATCATATAAAATATTACAAAGACTTTTAAAATCCTATAAAATTACTCTTGTATAAGTCAAAAGATTTTAAATCTAAATTTGTAAACAGTAGATTTGGTTGAAATAAGATACACTGAAAAACATTTATGTCCCACAATACTACTTTATTTTATTTATTTTTCACAATATTACTTTAATTATTAAGAATTCCTTTCCAACAATAGCCAAATTATGGAAAGAGCCTAAATGTCCATCAACTGATGAATGGATAAAGAAACTGATTTATAAACACAATGGAATACTACTTGGCAATGAGAAAGAATGAAATCTGGCCATTTGTAGCAACGTGGATGGAACTGGAGAGTGTTATGCTAAGTGAAATAAGTCATACAGAGAAAGACAGATACCATATGTTTTCACTCTTACGTGGATCCTGAGAAACTTAACAGAAGACCATGGGGGAGGGGAAGGAAAAAAAAAAGTTAGAGACGGAGACAGCCAAACCATAAGAGACTCTTAAAAACTGAGAATAAAATGAGGGTTGATGGGGGGTGGGAGGGAGGGGAAAGTGGGTGATGGCATTGAGGAGGGCACCTGTTGGGATGAGCACTGGGTGTTGTATGGAAACCAATTTGACAATAAATTTCATATTAAAAAAATAAAATAAAATAAAATTCATTCCTGCAAAAAAAAAAAAAAAAAGAATTCCTATAAGAGGGGCAGGCACCTGGGTGGCTTAGTAACTAAAGCCTCCAACTCTTCATTTAGGCTCAGGTGATGATCTTGTGGTTTGCAGATTCGAGCCTCTGGTCAGGGCTCTACGCTGATAGCGTGGAGCTGCTTCGAATTCTCTCTCTCTCCCTCTCTCTCTGCCCCTCCCTCACTTGAATGCTTGTACACTCAAAATAAATTAATAAACTTAAAAAAAAAAAAGAATTCCTATAAGAATATTACTTATTATATTTTTAAAGTAAAATTAGTAGACATAGAAACTTGTAAGTCAGTAATAGGGAGAACTGTGAATTTATATTTTGATATGTACTCAATAAATTCAAGTCATACACATCTACAGCTTTTCATCTTTAATTCTGTTTTCAATTGAATACTATATTATAGGAGCCCTAATAATCCACTGCAAATGAAACAGTTCAAAGAACGCTTACTCCCTCAAAAGTTTAAAAAGTGATTTGGTTTGGACCATCATATTAGCAAAATGATTTCATTATCACATCATTTAAGAGTAATAAAGTGGAATTAGTAAAATGCTAAAACACAGAGAAATAGTTAAATCCACTGTGAAACAGTAAAACTTTGGACTATTACAAAACCATAAAATAATATTAATATGCAGCACCAGGGGAAAATGTGATGTTTAAAAAGACAACTATATGAATATTACCCACAGAATCATACACAAGTATAGACAGGATTAGTATATTTTACTGATTAATATATTATACAAATAGAATAAGAATACAGAAAAATGTAAGATATGTGAGAATCAATTTTTTTCCCTTTGGAATTTCCTTTAATCATGTTATATTTCTTTCCAATAAAAAGTTTTCAAGCAGCACATTAAGCTCTATTACACTTATTTATATGTATTACGTACTGCCATAAGTAGAAAAAAATTTTAAGTTTATAAACTACCTAATTTCATCCCAAAAAATACTGTTTGAATTTTCAAATAATAAAATTATCTGATTTTGGAATTTCCTACAATCTGATGCTAAACCTACACTTTTACGCTAGCTGTACTGTGTAAAATTTTCCCCAATTTTTAACCCTTACAAAGGAATCTTCCATCCCAACAAGGCATCCCATTTACTGAGTCTGTCAAACCGACAATCTGCAAGAGGAGAGAAAACTCCTGGTACCAGCTGAGAGAAGATAAAATTTTAATTCGTGTATTAGGAAAGCTTATTTGCCCTCACTAACCAAAGTTCAGCAAGCATATTACATTGGAAATTGAAATTATAACAGAAATTCCCTGCTGCAAATCAGAAAGACCAAATAAGACAACCTGCCTCTGACTCAGCAGCTTTCTTTTTCTTTTCAACCTGTACATAGGCTAAGACTGAAACCTAACTTTCAAACTGAGCAGCAAGAAGAGCCAATGCAAAATCAGTAACTATCCAGGCAGGAAACTCCAAAGAAAATATGACATGTTCTGGTCATAACTGAAAGAGACATAAAGAGCAAAGGTGCCTTTATGTTTCTTTATCATGCAAAAATCCCTTGTGTATAGCTACAAATTAGCTTTTATTGAAGATACTTAATATGTTTCTTTATACAGAGCACCTCAACCAAATAACCTAAGTCTGGCACTGTGAATTTTTACAGCCTACACATCACTGCAGTTCCTTGTAATTTAAAACATTTGCGTTTTAAGAACACTCTCCACACACCATCTCTACTGCCAATTTCTTCAGCTTGGAAACTCAAGTTTATACTACAAAATACTATGTTTACTCTCAACAACAGAATGCTCTCATTTACAAATTATCCAAGAGTAAATTACTCCAAGATACAACTTCAACATTTCTAACATCATCGCTTTTCTATTATCCAAATTAACAAGTCTAAACAGTAGTACACTAAGTGAGGTACCATGGCAAAAGTCAACTGGCCTATTATCAGTTCACTAAAATCTGTAATACAAATCAACTCTTTTGCAAAATGGCCACAGGAGATATCAATGTAGGGGATAGTGTGGATTGAGTTTGCCATTGCTAGAAAAAGGAGTCAAAGCCAGCCTGTATGAGGCAGATCATCCTCATGGATACAAATCGAAATTCATTTCTGAGTCCCCAGTCTCACACCAAGACAGTTAACCAACTTTTTAACAGTAATACAAATAACAGGGCAGAAAATAAAATATAAGGGCTTTTTTTCATGGTTATATTGATCAAGAACTGACGGGCAATCTTCAACGCTCAAAGATAGTTTCCCTTTTGATAGCGATTTTGCTCTCGTGTGCACACAGATCATCATAAACAATGCGCTTCATTTCACACCATAGCCTCAGATCAAGTACTTCTAGAAAACTTGGCGTCTTAGCACTAAAATTCTTTCCTATATTCTACTATATCCTTCACCTTCTAAACCGGAAAGGAAGATCTATCCCCACGTAAACTGGAGTCTAGCGACTTAACACGAGTTTGCACACAAAGTCTCAGTAAATCAAATTCCCAGATTACAGTGCTTGACAATCTCTTCGGCAAAAACACACACAGTTCATTACTGGAGATGACACTTAACCCTCACATTTGCACAAGTGACTTCGGTAACTGCCCTAAATTTTCCCGTGTGAAAAAAAAAAAAAAAAACAAAAAAACACATAATGGGACCGGGTGGGGGTACTATTTAAAAACTGGGTCATTCCTTATTTGTTCTGATGAGACGGTCCTCGGGAGGGAAAAAGGTTCACGAAGCATCCAAAGAAAAAAGAAAGTACAGCATCCTCGGTGTAGAAAAGTTACAGCTCTTTACACAAGTCAGCTCTAGGGGCTCGTTAGTTGGTTTTATTTGTGTTTAGTCACTCGGAGTTGAATGGAACCAGTCCTCCGAAAAGTCATTCCCCACAAGGAAGCCCTGAGGTTCAGCCACGGTAATGCAGAGGAGGAAATGCCCTCAATTCACTTGCGACACCTGTCCGGGCCCCCAGGTCTCTCCTCGCGCCCAGACCCCTGCCCTAGCTCCCCGCCCCCTGTGCCCCAATCCCCGCCCTCTCCCCGCCCTGCCCCCTCCCAGACGGCCGTCGCCCCGGAGGTCCCCAGGGCCCAGACCCCTCGCGCGTCCTGCGAGTGGCTCTCTGGAGCCTGGACGGGCGGCGCGGGGAGGCCCGTCGCGGCGCGGGGAGGCCCGTCCTGGCGCGGCCTCTCCCCCATCATCACACCCCGCGGGCTCCAGGGACTCCCCGCCCCCGGAAACAGCGGAGAAACTAGGCCGGGAACGCCAGCCCTGGCCACTATCCGCCTCCTTGGCTACCCCCCGCAGGCGGGCCATCGGAACTCAACCCTCCGAGTTGCTACCTGTCCGGCGCCCTCTCAGCCCGGGAGCGCGGGCCGAGTGGAGGCGCGCCGCAGGGTTCGTCCGCGAAAGGTCCTCCACCGCAGACTCACCTGCCGCCTGCTCCACCTTCAGTGCCACCCAGAAACAGCCCCTTGCTGGGGCATGAAAGCGCCGGCTACGCGGCCTGCGCGCCCTCGCCACAGCCGGGCGGGGGGACTTGCTCCCGCGGCCGCCGCCGCCACGGCCCGATCTGCGCCTGCGCCGCCTGACGGGCTCGGTCTCGAGGGGCGCCGCATGCAGCGATAACGGCCGGGAGCGCGAGCTCGCGCGGGCGCTTCGGCTCTCCCGGGTCCGGCGGTGCGGGCGGCGGGTCGCCTAGTAGCAGCCGGCTGCAGTGCCGTCCCGACAGCTGACGGCCATATTCCTGTTCCCTTTTCTTTTTTTCTCCCCCTCCTTCCGCCCTTTTCCACAGAACAGCACTTTCCTTTTCCCCCTCCCTCTCCCTTTCCTACTGCGGGGGTGGGTGGAAAAGGGCGTGGGGGGAGGGGTGGAAAAGGGAGGCCGCGGGGGCGGGGCAGTGCTAGAGTCCCGCCCCCGGGGAGGGCCGAGGCCGCGCGGTCACTGCTCCCCTCCCCCCGCCTCCCGCCGCGACCCCCGCGGGGTGCGAGGTCCCAGCCCGGCCCCCTTGGAGCCCCTCCTCCGCATTCGCTCCGCGGGTCCCTCGCCGAAAAGGAGCTGGGAGTGAAGGAAGGGCCCAGGGCGCTACTCTGCTGCCCTTCTTGCGGGGCTCCGACTCTGTGTGGTGTGGGTTTATCGCCCCGGCCTCAGGCAGGTGGCGGCTGCTCCTCTAGGGTTTATCAAAAACGGGGAAAGGGACACCGAGTCCCTCAGTCCTGGGAGAAGAATGCTGAGCGGGATTCACGTCCCTGGACGAGAAGTTTTCCTTTCCGGGGTGAGAACTGAAATTTCCACGCATGACGGGGGGCGCCTCTGAGGCCGGATAGAGACCCGCCGACTGGGGCTTCCCGAAGTCCTTTTCCGGCTGCAGCGCCCCAAGAGAGTCCTTGGCCGCGCTTCGTGTCGCTACCTGGGCCGAGATTTCGGGATGGGGACTCCGAATGTGGAAATGGGTTGTTTAACCAGTTCTCTCCTGCCTCCTAAGTTTAGGCTCCGTGTCTACATGGATGCACGCAAATTCCTTTCGCCTCCATGCAAATTTTGCAAAATATTTTTGACAACATTTGGAAGTTATTACAGTGAGAAAGAATAACAATTAGTTATTCAGGAAGAAGCAAGTGGTTTGAAACGGTTTTTACCTCCTGGCAAAAAAATAAAAGTAAATGGCGAATGATTTCACAGATTTCATGACAGGTCAAATTTAGAACTGGTAATATTTGTGTATATCTGATGAGTATTTACATATATAATGATCATTTTCCTGAGAATTACTTTATTGATTCAATCTGCCCTTTTGCCAAAAAGTGTAAGATTAGACCTCGGTCATGAGCGCCTTGTTGTCCGTTTACTTCTGAAGTTTATTGTATATACGAATGGTTTGAGTTTTGCAGCCAATAGCAGAAACCGTTTGTTTTTTTTTTTTTAATGTTTATTTATTCTTGAGGGGGGAGAGAGAGAGAGACTGTGAGTGGGGGAGGAGCAGAGACAGACAGACAGACAGACAGACAGACAGAATCCGAAGCAGGCTCCAGGCTCTGAGCTGTCAGCACAGAGCCCCACGCGGGGCTGGAACTCAGCATCCCTGAGATCATGACCTGAGTTGAAGTCAGAGGCTTAACTGACTGAGCCACCTAGGCACCCCGAAACTGTTTTCTTAACTACATTAGCAGTCCGAATTGATTCTGTAGAAATGCATAGCAGTGGAAATAATGCTAATTTAGTAATAGTCTGGAGTCCGTTTGAGCCCAGTGGACCCATCTTCGACAATCTGGACAACTAGGACTTGAACAGTTAGCTTATGGACTTCTTGTCCTTACTTTCTCAAGTCGTATTAATTAATTGTTTAAAAGCATTTAATATAGACAAGATGTCTTAATGGGTAGATTTCATTAATACAGATAGTCTTTTTCTTCTTGGTTTTTTGCAACCACAGAAATAAAAAATGGAAGAAGCCAGTGTATCTCTTTCATTTATTTGACAGATTTTTCTCAATTTGCAATGTGGGTTTTAACTTTTTTCATTATTTTAATTGCCCTATAGATGTATAGTAGATTTTCATTGTCATTGTCTACCTAAAATTTCATGAATGGGGGCACCTGGGTGGCTCAGTGGGTTAAGCATCCAACTTCGGCTCAGGTCATGATCTAGCAGTTCGTGAGTTCAAGCCCTGTGCTGACAGCTCAGAGCCTGGAGCCTGTTTCAGATTCTATGACTCCTTCCCTCTCTCCCCTCCCCTGATCATACTCTGTCTCTCTCTCTTTCAGGAAATAAATAAACATAATTTTTTTTTTAATTTCATGAATGAACTTGTATATTTTGGGCCCAATATGTTTGTTTCAGTAGCTTTTCTTGGATCTGAAAGTCCTTAATTCAAGGACCTTCTCAACTGCAATCTTTTGTATCCAGAATTGAAATAAGTTCACTTTAATTTTTAACATGTAAATACTTGAGTCTAAAACATGGGAGGGGAACTGGAGAGCCCAATAACAACATAATTGTTATAATCCTTATAGTATCATGGTTTCAGCTGAGCCCTTATAGATGCAGGAATGCATAGGAGAATCGCTCAGCCCATTGAAGAGGGGAATACAGACATCTGATTGGGCATGGTCACTGCAGATTTCTGGGGATGAGCAACGCAAAAGAGTTTAATGGAAATGCTGAAAATTTTCTTAAAATAAGCAAAATTTTTTCAGTGCTACAGCTTGCCAAGTGATTGCCCTCTTCCTGTTTGTTCCCTTGAAAAACTTCTAAACACTAGTTTTCACAAGACTATTCAAAGACCTTTACATGTCTGTACTCCTTTTTATCTGTTTTATTCAACTCCATATTTAACAGAAGCATTATGAATCTAGCAGTTTACTCTGATTATTGTAATTAATTATTTTTGCAATTTCTTAATGTCTGAATTCCATACTAGATTGTAAGGCCTGTGAGAGCAAGGTTCACGTGTCACATGTGTATTCACATACCATATTCTCTTTCAAATTCAGAATAGCCAACATATGATCGACTTTTTTAAAAAAATTATTAATGTCTATTGATTTTTGAGAGAGAAAGCATGAGTGTGGAAGGAGCAGAGGGAGAGGGAGATACAGAATTAGAAGCAGGCTCCAGGCTCTGAGCTGTCAGCACAGACCCAGATGTGGGGTTCGAATTCACAAGCTGTGAGATCCTGACCTGAGCCAAAGTCGGAGGCTTAACCAACTGAGCCACCCAGGTGCTCCATTATATGATAGACTTTCAAAAAGTATTTGATGAATGACTGACATAAATCATGGTTCCCTTACTTTCTTCCACTTCTCTGGCAAGTTACTTAATTTTCCTTGTGTGTAAAGTGGGTAAAATAATATTCACAAGAAGTAAGATCATTTATTAATTTACAATAAGCTATAATGTCAAACAGACCAGTCTAGTAATCAATACTTAGCACATGTGATGGGCAGCCTTTCATTGTACCTTACAATGATCTCTGCCTCCTGCGTTATGCCCTTGTGTAATCTCCTTACATTGGGTGTGGGGTGGGCTTATTGACTAGCTTCTAACACACAGAATACATCAGGAGTGATGAGATGTCTCTAACAAGATGAGGCTATTAAAAAAACCTGTGGCTTCACTCTTGGATTCTTTCTCTCTTATCCTCCTGGATTGCTTACTCTAGGGGAAGCCAGCTACCATGTCATCAGGCAGCTCTGTGAAGGAGTTCAGAAGTGTATCCTTGCCAAGTTGAGCCTTGAGAGGACTGTGGCCACAGCCAACACCTCTATTTTAGCCTCCTGACAGACCCCGAGCCAGAATCACCCAACTAAGCTGCTTCTGCTTTCTTTACTCACGGAAACCGTGAGATAAATATTTCTTGTGGGGTGCCTGGGTGGCTCAGTCAGTTGAGTATCCGACTCTTGATTTCGGCTCAGGTCATGATCTCACAGTTCGGTTTGTGAGTTCAAGCCTAGCATCAGACTCTGCACTGGCAAGATCAGCTTTGGTGATTTCATAATTGAGTATGGAGGAGAAACTCGTAAATTCTTAGCTCTTTATTTTCCCAGTCAAAATAAATTAACTCTTGATTCTCTAGGATAGCCTCCACAGCATGCAAATCTGATCCTGATCTCTACTTTCCGATGTGTAATCCACATGTTCTACACTGGTGAGTTATTTGGGTCCAGCCCCTTACTCTTCATTTCATTTTTGAAAACATAGGATTTGAAGGCCTGTTGATTCATGCCCACAGGCACTCTGATATACTTCTGGAAAGAGTTTTAAGTAAGAATATCAACAAACACAAGATCTGCATTATTCATATGATATCTAAATGACCCAGTGTGTCCTACTCTCCACAGGGAGCATTAGCACACTCTCTTTGTGCCCCCCTCCAGTATCTTTATCTGGCTGTGGACTCTGTATCATCATCCACAGAATGGCCTCATCGAGAGTCTTTTGGAGTTACTCAGCATATTCTTCATCCAATTCTCTTTACTAGGCCTACGGGCCAAACATAGCTGGACTAGCAGTGTGAAGGACGGGCACAAGGCTCTTGGTCTTGAGTCAAAGTGGAGTAAACGATCCTGAGAACAATGTCCTAACATCATAAAGAAGAGTAGGGATTAACAAAGGGAGAAAAACAGAGAAAGAAATAATGGGTAGAGAGGTTGACAAGAAGACACCTTATATGAACATCTGAGACACAAGACCAGCTGTCCATGGCTGGATTTCATGGGCTCCCTACAGGATTTTAAGTCGAGGGCAGAGTCCTCTACCCTCAGGCTTTCCCCACTCCTGGGGAGCAGTGTCTGGGCTCACTTGAACACCACTCTAGCACCCAACACCTCCAAATATGGTTAGTCTCCCTAACTAACATACGTCTACATTCATCCATCCAGGTATATTCCTAGTTTCCCACTTTTACTGTTGCCTATCCTGACTAGAGTTCAACTCTAACCTGCTTACCTTTTTCTGAGCCTTAATTCTTTTATTCCTCACATCATAGCAAATCATCCTGACCATAGGTCAAGAAATATATGTATTCTGTATTTCAAAGATTAATTAAAAAAAAAAAAAAAACTTTTATTAAGAAAAAAAACAGGGGTGCCTGCGTGGCTCAGTGAGTTAAGCATCTGACTTCAGTTCAGGTCATGATCTCATGGGTTCGAGCCCCACATTGGGCTCTGCACTGACAATGTGAAGCCTGCCTGAGATTCTGTCTCTCCCTCTCTGTCTGCCCCTCCCCCACCTATTCGCTCTCTCTGAGCGAATTTAAAGTTTAACTTTAAAACAAACTTTAAACTTTAAAACAAAAGAAAATAAAAAAACAATAAATACAAACATAAACAAAACTGATAGTATGATGAACTCTTCTGTGTTTATCACCCAGCTTCAACTCATAGTTAGTCTTGGTTTCATGTATCCCCTTCCTCACTTCCCTCTCCTCACCAAGTATTTTGAAGCAAATACTTGACATTTCATTTCATCTGTAAATACTTCAGCAGGTAGCTCTAAAAAATAAGGACTTTTTTGGGGTGTCAGGGTGGCTCCATCAGTTAAGTGGCCGACTCTTGATTTCTGCTTAGGTCATGATCTCACAGTTGTGGGATTGAGCCCTTTATCAGGTTCTGTGCTGGGCATGGGGCCTACTTGAGATTCTCTCTCCCCTCTTCCTCTACCCCTGCCCTATTTGCACACACACAGACTCTCTCTCTAAAAAAAAAAAAATAAGAAAAAAAGATAAGGACTTTTTAAAAAAACATAAGCACAAGGCCATTCTCATCACTAAAAATCATTTTAATTAATATTTTACTTTATTATGGGGCACCTGGGTGGCTCAGTCAGTTGAGCGTCAGACTCTTGATTTCCTCCCAGGTCATGATCCCATAGTCGTGGGATCAAGCCCCAGGCCAGGCTCTGCACTGAGCATGAAGCCTGCTTAAGATTCTCTCCCTCTGCCCCTACCCACCCCCCACCGTGCTCTCTCTCTCTCTCTCCCTCTAAAATAATATATATATATATATATATATATATATATATATATATATATATTTTATATTATTAAATATTTGGGGTTTTTTTTTTTTGAGAGAGAAAGAGAGAGAACGTGCATGTAAGTGGGGGAGGGGCAGAAAGTGGAAGAGCAAGTAGCCAAAGCAGACTCAGCAGAGAACCTGAGTAGGGGCTTGAACTCACAAACCATGAGATCATGACACACGCCAAAGTCTGATGCTTAACTGACTGGTCCACCCAGGGGCCCAAGGGTTTTTGTTTTTTTTTTAATGACAAAAAAAGCTGCAAAGTATTAATATTGCATACTCTCTTACCCCTTTCCACTCTTCATGGATGTATACAACTCCTCCCTGGAGGGTTTGAGTTTGCATTACACCTCTGATTGGTAAACTAGAATGTTGCTACCCAGATTCCTCCATGATTCAGATAATATAGGGTAGGGACTCTTTCCTTTGAAATTTGCCCACTTAAAGATGTTTCACTATTCAGGGGCACCTGGGTGGATCAGTCTGTTCAGCATTCGACTCTTGATTTCCTCTCAGGTCATGATCTCGCGGTTTCGTGAGTTTGAGCCCTGCATTGGCTCTGTGCTGATAGTGCAGAGCCTGCTTGGGATTCTCTCTCTCTCTCTCTCTGCCCCTCCCCTGCTTGTTCTCTCTCTCAAAACAAACTTTAAAAAAAATTATTAAGGATGTTTCACTATTCAGATTAAAGACCCCATAACACATAACAGAGACTGCCTAAAAAATCTCAAAATTAATAGCTAACTTCTAGCTTATATTTAATGTGAGTTTAATAAGCACAGTATTGTTTTACATGCCCTGGCAAAAAAATAATTGGGATCTGGTGCTGATACCCTTTAACACCTACTCAAATTTTCCCCTACTTTCATGGCTCCTTTCACACAGAAAAGGAGAAAATGACCTGAATACCAGAAGCTATCACTAAACCAGAATAATTTCAACCTCTTTTTGTTGTTCTCCCAACTCTAGTTCTCTAGCCCAATTTCTCTGAGCTATGTACTTAGCCATCAAACTACCTCCAGTGTCTAAATGATATCTACCATTTTACATGTTCAAAGCACAACTCTTATTTCACTCCCTGCATGGCATCTCCCCCCAAATATTCCTTTTTAAGCTACCTCATTTCATTATATGGCACCACAATCTATCTATTTTGCCAAATGATGTCCTCTTCAACCCCCAGATCCAAAGATGGATCACTTGAACTAGGGGTTAGGGAAGATGTCATTTGGCAAAATAGAGAAGAAATGGAGCTGGCGTCAGCATTGGAAGAACTGTCCAGCACTCTCAGAGGCCAGTACTGGGGAAGCCACAAAAGGACCATTGCCTACAGACCATTGGTTGCCATTTAGTGGTACACAACAGGCAGTTATGTGACATCAAATGAAGCAGTCACCTCAGCTGTGTGTCTGACCATTGAGGCATGGGGTCTTTCCATTGGCATCAGCCTGCATATAGCCGTGACTTTTTTTTTTTTTTTTAAGGGCTTGAACTCACAACCTTGAGATCTAGACCTGGGCTGAGATTAAGAGCCGGACATCTAACTGAACCACCCAAGCACCCCTGTGACTCTTGACTAAAAGAATATAAGCCTGTATCCTGAGATTTGAACACCTAACCACATTGTGCATGTAAACAACAGCTTTTTTTAGTTTTCCAGGATCAGGTCAGAGGGACTCAACAGCCAGAAAGACAGTAATGGTATAGAAGGGAAAGCTTTGGGAGGGACTGGGCAGAGGTAAAACCATCACCTTACAGAGAAAATATGTGTTAGATAAGCTGTATTCAGGCATGACTTACAGTGCTTTTGACCACGAGTTCAATGTTAATAAATCAATGATATATATTAAATAAGGTTTCTTTAAACAGAAACACACATAAAATGAGGTTATATGTTGATTGGTTGAAGCAAATGTGAGCAAAGTCTCTCAGGAAAATATTTCTGGTAGGAACAATGGTTAGCATTTGCTAATTCAGTGTTCCCTGCCTGCCCTATTTAAAACAACAGTCACATTATATCATCTTGCCCTGTTTTACGTTTTCCCCATACTCTGGTCACTGACATTTACTGGATATTTATGTGTTTATTATCATATCAGCATATAAGTTCCATAGGACAGGAACTTTATTTTATTCACTAATGTATCCCAGGCTAGAAAAGCAGTAATAATCCATAAATATTGTTGGTGAATCAATCAAATAATTTAACAGCCCTTAAGGCGTCTGTTCTCATCACCAATTTTCAGCCTTCATGTTTATGGTCATTGTTCCATTCGTGGTTTTACTGAAACCCTAGTCCAGGTAAACCCCACCTGGCTACCTCCATCTCTCTAATCCTGCATATGCCTCTGGGACTCTTATCCTATTTCTTCCCTGTGCAGTCTAAGTAAGAAAGTTCTTTGAGTGGGTCCAGAGCATTAAAAATAGTTGTGCATAACTCTATGGTAGCAGTAGTCATTAGCTAACAATGCCTAAAAAGAGAACAACAGCAAGTTAGCAGACCCTGTCTTAACAGATTGGAATGGCATGTTAATTCTCAACCTAATGATTTATTTACTGATGCCTGCTGCCTTCATTAAGAATTATTAGAGCATTTTCTTTTGAGCTTATCAAAGGGAAAATTGTATTTGTGTTTACTTTAGTCACTAAGGTTAATTGCCATTTTAATACTCTTTTGATGTGCTAATAGCTCTTAATGAGGATCATTAATTAGAAAACTAAAAGGAGAAGGCAGGTTTTTGCAGAAAATTTGAATCTATTCCCACTACTCCCCTAAACTCCATTTCTGGGACTTAACTACTCATTTCAACCTAGATTTCTACAGTTAAATCAAATTGAGGCCAATTATAGTCATTGGGGAAGAGTAGAGCAGACAGACTTTTGGATGCTTGCTTACTCCATGAGCAAGTTATTTAATGTCCCTGAGCCTCTTTCCTCATACATAAAATATTTATCTTGCAGAGTCATTTAAGATTATTATCATATGCAGCAACCATTCATCAAGCACCTTCTTTTTTTTTTTTTTTAATGTTTATTTATTTTTGAGACAGAGAGAGACAGAGCATGAGCAGGGGAGGGGCAGAGAGAGAGGGAGACACAGAATCCAAAGCAGGCTCCAGGCTCTGAGCTGTCAGCACAGAGCCAGACCTGGGGTTGGAACTCACAGACTAGACCATGAGATCATGATCTGAGCCAAAGTCAGACGCTTAACCGACTAAGCCACCCAAGCGCCCCTATCAATCCAGTCCCTAAGCTAGGTACTCAACCTTCATTGTCTACTACTCCGCCCCTATAGGGAAATTGTCATTATAGTTTCCCCTGAGATAATATATGTAAAGCCTCTGTCATAGTGAACAGCATATACTTGGACAGCAGTTAGCATACTACAGCCCCTCGGCCAAATCTACCCTGATGCCTGTTTTTGTAAATTAAGTTTTATTGGAACACAGCCATGCCCATTTGTTAACTGTTGTCTATGGCTACCTTTGCACTAAAATGGCAGAATTGAAGAGTTATGACAGAGACAATATGGCCCACAAAAACAAAAATATTTGCTCTTTGATCCTTTATAGAAAAAGTTTGCCAACTCATATGCTAGGAGGCCAACAATAGTTTGATTTACTTATGCATCCAAACAGGAGGGCAAGAAAAAAAAAAAAAAAAAGCAGATCTAGAGAGGGAGTCACAAATGACTAGAGTCCCAAGGGATCAAAGATTCTTACCAAAAAAAGGGGGGGAAATCGAAGTGAATAGAAATCCTAATTTGTGACTTCCAGATACATTGCCTACTGCAGAATGAGCAGCCTCCCAAATGAAAGTGGGAAGCATGTGCTTATGGAAGAGCTAGAATTCAGTTATGAGTGCTCAGGAGAGAGCCAGGTGAAAGTGCTCAGTGAATAGGTTAAGGATGTAGAGGAGAAATCTGTTTATCATGGAAAAGCTCAGGAAGCAGAGGGGAAAGGTTTGTAGAGGAAGAGTAAAAGCAGTGGTAGCTGCAGAATGTCTATAACAAAGGGACTTAGGAGTCTCGCTGGTTGAAAAAATGTCACTTATCCATTCCAAGAATGGATGAAGTGAACTGAAGGAGATCTTGGGAAATCTGCATCTGCTCTCTAAAGCCCCATAGACACTTTCTATCAGTGGGAGGTAAAGAATGGGAAAGGGAAGAAAAAGTATAAGCAGCACAAAAAGGCATGACAAAAAGTGCTTATATTTTGAACAGTGACTAAAGACGATGAGAAGCATGATAAATATGGTGGAATATTCTGGCTTCACGATTTCCAAAGGATTCATATTATACACTTGCTTTACCTTGGGTAGAAGCCCAGGTCCTGGTAGAATCAGTGGCCTGTGGAAGTTGATGGTCTGACCTGTAAATTTTGTGGGCCAGAAGTGAACAGGTCTTAAACATCAGTGCTTTAATTGTAGGTATTCAGCAATTCTGTCAATGAAGTTGTTTCCATTCTTTAAACCTTGGAATTATGACAATCAATAGGCCATAACACAGAAAGGTATTTGGAAATAACGGCTAAAAAGAAAAAAAAAGAAAAGAAAAGAAAGTGAAACCACACTGTCAGAAGTTCTTAGTCATGTTTTTTGATACGCTTTTGCTTTCTTGGTTGTTTTGGTTTGTTTTTCCCCTGAGATAGCACTATCTTTTAAAATATTTTTGTAGTTGTAGGAAAGTCATATAAATGGACCATGATTTCTGGAAAGTTAAAAACAAACAAACGAAACAAGCAACCACCTCTAGTGTTGTTTCAGGGGAGTTCTGACTCCAGCGCATATTCTCCTTTCACTTTTTTTTGTCATTCATTGTTCACGAGCCCTTTTTACTGTGTACTTTGCAAGTCATGGCATCTCCAGAATTTTTAAGGAGAGTCCTAACTTGTTTAATATCCATAGAGTCAGTATCTCAGGATGACTTTTCTGAAGATTCCATCCTACTGGGGACAAAACTCAGAAGCATTTTTAAGTTTACCTGTTTGGATTCAGTCCAGTTTGCCTTGATCCTAATATTCTTCAGCTCTTTCATTTTTTAAATATATGAAAGTTATTTAAAAAGTTTTTTAATGTTTATTTACTATTGAAAGACAGAGAGAGTCAGAGCATGAGCAGGGGAGGAGCAGAGGGAGAGGGAGACACAGAATCTGAAGCAGGCTCCAGGCTCTGACCTGTCAGCGTAGAGCCTGACATGGGGCTTGAACTCACAAACTGCAAGATCATGACCTGAGCCGAAGTCAGACACTTAACCGACTGAGCCACCCAGGTGCCCCTATGAAAGTTATTTTAGAGCTGGACTTATAAACTAGTTTTCTCAGAAGGCAGCTAAAATCAAAGTACTATTAGTGATGTTGTCCTGATGTGCTGAAAATAAGTTTCTTTTAAGTTTACTTATTTTGAGAGGGGGAGGAGCAGAGAGGGGGACAGAGAAAATCCCAAGCAGATTCTGTGCCCAGCACATGGCTTGATCCCACAACCATGGGATCATGACCTGAGCTGAAATCAAGAGTCAGACGCTTAACCGACTGAGCCACCTGGGCACCCCTGGAAATAAGTTTTTGAGCTGATATGTTATAAAGCATTTTAGTTTCAGATAAAGGCCACAACTATTTATATAATTCAGCCAGAAAACATGCCTAAATTACAATTCATATTAAGTAAAGGAAAGACAAAGGACCGGTAATTTTTCACTCATTCAGTAAGTATTTATTAAATATCTACTAGGTATCTACACTGTTCTCAGCCATCTAGGGTTGGAGCAAGAACAAAACAGACGAAAACTCCTGCCTTTGGGAAGCTTATATTCTAGTGAGGGAAAACAGACAATAAACAAGATAAATAGGAAAAATATATAATATGGTAAAAAGTTGTAAATATAAGACAAAAATTGTACTGGTAAGGGGAGAGGGGGCTTTTGCCAATGAGCTATTTGTAATTCTTAGTAGGGACTCCAGTCAGCTTTGAATGCTTTTGATTTTTTCAAAATGCTTTGGAGCATAGGGGCGCCTGGGTGACTCCGTGAGTTGAGCGTCCAACTTCTGCTCAGGTCATGATCTCACGTTCCTGAATTTGAGCCCTGCGTTGGGCTCTCTGCTGTCAGTGCGGAGCCCGCTCAGGATCCTCTGTCCCCCTCTCTCTCTGGCCTTCCCCCTTTAGTACTCTCTCTCAACAATAAATAAACCTTAAAAAAATGCTTTGAAGCTTGCAAGATACTTAACTAGAAGCTTGACGAGGCTTCCAAGAGACAGGAGTTGGGACTGGTGGTAGCTTGCCCAGTTATCTGATTACTTAAGACCTTATGCCTAGACAGAACATGATTCCATACCCAGCCTTCCCTATCTCCACCACCCTTTGGCCCTATCAGTTGCTTTTTATCTACTCAATTAAAGTAAAAAGGGTGGGGAGAGCACTAGAAGTATTTTTGCTTGTATTTTGAGTCTGATGCATTTTTGGAGCTTTTTAATTAATGAAATATATTGAAATTATAAAATTTTTATCTATCTATCTATTTATTTTTACCAAACAAGGTGATTTTATCAAACCACAGGGATAGGACCTGTGGACAGAAAGAACTGCCATAAATGTTTTTAAATTAACATACACTGTTATAATAGTTTCAGGTGTACAACATAGTGATCCAATGATTCTGTGCATTACTCAGTGCTGATCAAGACAAGTGTACTCTTCAGGGCACTTGGGTGATGCGGTTGGTTAAGTGTCTGACTCTTGATCTTGGCTTGGGTCGTGATCTCAGTTTGTGAGTTTGAGCCCTGTATCAGGCTCTGTGCGGACAGCACAGTGCCTGCTTGGGATTCTGTCTCTCCTTCTCTCTGCCCCCTCCCCAGCTTGTTCTCTCTCTGTGTCGCTCTCCAAATAAATAAATAAACTTCAAAAAAAATTAAAAAAAAAAAGATAAGTGTACTTTTCACCTATTTCACCCATCCTTCCCCCCCCCCCCACCTCCCTTCTGGCATCACTTTGTTCTCTACAGTTAAGAGTATGTTGTTTGGGGGGGTGCCCGGGTGGTTCAGTCAGTTAAATGTCCAGCTCTTGATTTCAACTCAAGTCATGGTCTTAGGGTTCATGGGTTTGAGCCCCTAATGAGATTTTGTACTGACAGTGGGGATCCTGCTTGGAATTCTCTCTCTCCCTCTCTCTCTGCCACTCCCCTGCTTGTGCTCTCTCTCTCTTTCTCTCTCTCTCTCAAAATAAATAAATAAAACATCAAAACAAAAAATATTCTCTCTCTTTCTGCCCCTCCCCCACACATGCATATACTCACACACACTCTCTCTCTCAAAAAGACAAAAAAGAGGAGAGTCTGTTTTTTTTGTTTCTTTTTTTCTTTGTTTGCTTGGTTTCTTAAATTCTACATATGAGTGAAATCATTTGGTATTTGCCTTTCTCTGATTTATTTCACTTAGCATTATACCCTCTAGATCCAATAATGTTGTGGCAAATGACAAGATTTTATTACTTTTTTATGGCTGAGTAATATCCCAGTGTGTGTGTGTGTGTGTGTGTGTGTGTGTACACATCTTTTTTTTTTTAGGTTTATCTATTTATTTTGAGAGAGAGAGAGTGAGCATGCCTGATGCAGGCCTCCAACTCACGAACCACGAGATCATGACCTGAGCCAAAATCAAGAGTTGGAAGTGTAACCGGCTGAGCCACTCAGGCACCCCAATATATCATATCTTCTTTATCCATTCATCTATTGATGGACACTAAGGCAGCTTCCATAATTTAGCTATTATAAATAATGCTGAAATAAACATAGGGGTGCATATATCTTTTTGAATAAATGTTTTAATATTCTTTAAGTAAATACCCAGTAGTAGAATTACTAGATCATATGGTAATTCCATTTTTAATTATTTGAGGAACCTCCATATTGTTCTCCAGAGTGGCTGTACCAGTTTGCATTTCCACCAACAGTGCACGAGGGTTCCTTTTTCTCTTCATCATCACCAGCATTGTTTATTCTTGTGTTGCTGATTTTACCCATTCTGACAGATATCTCATGGGTTATATCTCACGGTTTTGATATCACCCAGATATCAAGGTGATATCTCATGGTTTTGATTCGCATTTCCCTGATGATGAGTGACATTGAACATCTTTTCATGTGTCTGTTGGCTGTGTGTCTCCTTTGGAGAAATATGTCTTCTAACCATTTTAAAATTGGATTGTTTGTTTTCATGCTGTTGATTTATAGAAGTTCTTTATACATTTTGGATACTAACCCTTTATTGTAGATGTCATTTGCAAATATCTTCTCCCATTCAGTAGGTTGTCTTTTAGTTTTGTTGGTGGTTTCCTTTGCTGTGCCAAAGATTTTTATTTTGATGTAGTCCTAATAGTTTATTTTTGCTTTTGTTTCCCTTACCTCAGGAAACATATCCAGAAAAATGTTGCCACAGCCAATGTCAGAGGAATTACTGCCTGTGCTCTCTTCTAGGATTTTTATGGCTTCAGATCTCATATTTAGCTCTTTAATCCATTTTGAGTTTACTGTTGTGTACGGTATAAGAAAGTGGTCCAGTTTCATTCTTTTGCATGTAGTTGTCCAAGTCGGATGCATTTTTTATTTATTTTTGAAAGAGAGAGAGTTCAATGGGGAAGGGGCAGAGAGAGAGGGAGACAGAGAGTCTGAAGCAGGCTCCACACTGTCAGAACAGAGCTCAATTTGGGGTTCGAACTCACAAACCACAAGATTATGACCTGAGCCAAAATTGGACACTTAACCAACTGAGCCACCCAGGTGCCCCACATTTTTTTAAAAAATGTAAATTCTAAAAAAAATTAAAACTCGGGGCGCCTGGGTGGCTCAGTCAGTGAAGCATCCGACTTTGGCTTAGGTCATGATCTCATACAGTTCACGGGTTTGAGTCCCATGTCGGGCTCTGTGCTGACAGCTCAGAGCCTGGAGCCTGCTTGGGATTCTGTGTCTCCTTCTCTCTCTGTTCCTCCCCTGCTCGCACTCTGTCTCTCTTTCTCTCTTCCAAAACTAAATGAAGATTAAAAAAAATTATTTTAATAATAAAATAAAATAAAATAAAATAAAATAAAATAAAATAAAATAAAATAAATTAAGACTAAACAACTTTTTAAAATGTAAATTCTAATGAGTTGTGGAAATGGAATCCATGTGAAAGCAAATTCCCATAGTTTTTGCTCTTGCAGACAAACTGATGATTGAATCCGCCTTAGAATTTCTTTCCATTTGAGATTAGCACAGTATCCTGGAAAGAACTGAGTAAGAATTTTGGGTTTGGAGAACTACACAAGCCACTGCTTACCTATGCAATCTGAATCGGTCACTTAGCTTTCTTGGCTTCCTATTGTCATCTGGAAAACTCAGAAATGCTGTGATTCTTCTTTGTAATCAGTTCAAGTCATTAATTACATAAGCCTATGTGAAATGAAGCTTCCCTTTTTTTTCAGGAAGTAAATATATGTGGCAAGATTATTAGCTGGGTTTTGTGTATAACTTAAGCAAAATATGGGTCTTATGACTGATTTACATGACTCTTTGATCCCCGTGAACGTTTGTTATTAGGAATATGTATCAAATTCTTTGCATATATTTATATTTTACATCCAAGCAGATTTAAAAATACAGAAAAGATCAAAGTAATTTGCATAAGTGAATATCAACTTTGATTAAAATTTGAATGGCTTTAGAAAACTAGATTATATTAAGATCAATTAGGGCAACTATTTTTGGAACATGGCATTGTGTTGCTTTATATGTGAATAAAAACTTGATAAATAATAATTTATAATAGCTGCCAGAAGGTTTGATAAGTGCATTTTATAGATTAACTCAGTTGAGAGTTATAAGAACCCCCATAGGTAGATGCTATTATCTCCCCCCTTTGACAGATAAATGATCTGGAATTCAGAGATTCAATACTTGGCTCTAAGTCCACAGAGAACTTAGAGCCTAAATTTGATCCCAGGTCTATCTGATTCTGGAGGCTTGGTTCATTATCAGTATTGCTCTCTTAAGGAAGAACATTTTCATATGAAATGACTAAAGACTGGTGGAAGATAGTGCCAAGAGAAGATTAGGGTAGAGTTTAGTACATTTTGTGTGAAAGCCGATATTTTGAGCAGATGACTTCCAGTGACCCTCACTTACCCAAAGTTTGCACACCTAGAGTTGCCGTTCCCTACCTGAATTAAAAATATGATTTATTGTAATTTCTCTAACAAATGAATGTTCATTAATCCTGACAAATATGTTTTTACACACAAGAGAATTCTTAATATGTCATTCTGATCACAGAAAATATTTGGCTATAAGCCTATTCAAATAGAACATGCAGAGTGCTATCAAAAAAACAGAGATCTTTGCCTTTACAATATTATCCAAGAGTGTTATACCTAAATCACCTTTGATATCACTATTCTAATTTATTTCATTTTGAGTTATGTATCACTCAGTGTTTTGGTATATAAAGATATTTATCTTTTCTCTTGTAGGTCATTATTAAACAGCAGTTTGTAGGGCACCTGGCTGGCTCAATCAGTGGAGCATGCAACTCTTGATCTCAGGGTTGTGAGTTTGAGGCCCATGTTGGGTGTAGAGATTACTTAAAAATCAAATCTTAGGGGTAAGCCTGGGTGGCACAGTTGGTTAGGTGTCTGACTCTTGATCTCGGCTCAGGTCATGATCTTGCGGCCCATGAGTTTGAGACCCACAGCAGTCTCTGCAATGATGGTATGGAGCCTGTTTAGGAATCTTTCTCCCCTTCTCTCTGCCCCTCCCCTGCTGGTTCTCTCTCTCTCTCTCTCTCTCTCTCTCTCTCTCTCAAATAAATAAACATAAAAAAATTTTTTTAATCAAATCTTAGAAGAGTGCTTGGATGGCTCAGTCAGCTGAGTTTCTGATTTTTGATTTTGGCTCAGGTAGTGATCCCAGAGTCGTGGGATCAAGCC
Organism: Acinonyx jubatus; assembly: GCF_027475565.1. NCBI lineage: Eukaryota > Metazoa > Chordata > Mammalia > Carnivora > Felidae > Acinonyx > Acinonyx jubatus. The sequence continues at coordinate 49,780,195 of NC_069391.1, forward strand.
CCATGTCAGGCTCCAAGTGTGGAACATGCTTAAGATTCTCTCTCTCTCTCTCTCTCTCTCTCCTTTTTCTCCTCTCCCTTGTTCGTGCTCTCTCTCTCACAAATAAATAAATAAACAAAAATAGAAATAAATCAAATCTTTAAAAATAGCAGTTTATTAGCTCCATTATTGAATATAGACAAACATTATAACATTGAATGAATTATTCTCTAATTAGTTTTTTTAACTAAATTGGTTTCAGTTAGCCTAAGAAGTTTTCCCTCCCCCCCTCATGAATTTCAAGTAATACACTGAATAAATTTCATTTAATAGTAACTCGGAATTCAAAATTATAGTATGTTGGCTAATATTAATTGATATGCCCTTAACTTGGACCTTTAGGTAAGGAAATATTATTTGGACATAGATCACAATATATGAAAGGAAATTGTCAATAAATATACCTGCTTTCTTGATGTCAGTAGATCACATTAGTGTAATTTGGCCATAGAAACAAAACTGTTATAAAAATGTTACAGTAAAATAAAGCAGCTCTATTGTGAAACCAGGCCATATTCAGCCTTTTCTCTAGACTTCCAAAACAGGTAAGCCACAGTGAGAAATTATTTCTGCATACAAGAGAATTCTCACAAAAATTCTGCATGAAAAAAGAGCTGTGTCCTAAGTCAAAGTGTCCAAGATTTAAGAATTCTACAGAAAAGTAACTCAAAACAGGGATGGAAGGACTACCTATTTCTCACCAGAGAGTAATTCATGTCCAAATCATCATCACAAACCATTAACCCTGGACACAGTTTTTGACCCACATTTAAGCAAATCACCTAAATTGGCACAGTTGGACTGAAGGCAAGGGTTTGGGGGGAGAGGTTTGGGAGGAAATAATCTCTACTGGCTGCTGGAAGCCATCCTGCCATTCAGTTGTCTGAAGACAAAGCCAATTCACATGGGAGAAGAGTGGAGAAAATCACAGGGAATGAATCCAGAATATAGCTGAACTGAACCTAAAGCCCCACTCATCTCTGGACTTCCATATGTCTGAGCCAGTAAAATGCCTTATTTTTTTCTTAATGTTTATTTATTTTTGAGAGAGAGAGAGAGAGAGAGTGCATGCAAGGGGGGGAGGGGCAGAGAGAAAGCGACAGAGGATCCAAAGCTGGCTCTGCGGTGACAGCAGTAAGCCTGATGGGGGCTTAAACCCATGAACTGCAAGATCATGACCTGAGCCAAAGTCAGACACTCACCCAACTAAGCCACCCAGATGCCCCTAAAATGCCTTATTTATAAAGCTGTTTTAGGTAAGTTTCTGGTACTTGCTACTAAAAGCATCTTAAAGGAATTCTTTTTTTTTTTTTTTTTTTTTTTAGTGTTTTGGGTGTTTTGTTTTGTTTTGTTTTTTGAGAGGGAGAGAGAGAGAGAGAGAGACAGAGCGCGAGCAGGGGAGGGACAGAGAGAGAGAGGGAAACACGGAATCTGAAGCTGGCTCCAGGGTCTGAGCTGTCAGCACAGAGCCCAACACTGGACTTGAATCCATGAACTGGGAGATCATGACCTGAGCCAAAGTCAGACCCTTAACTAACTGACCCACCCAGGTGCCCCAAAGGAATTCTTGACATACTAGAGATCTTTACTACTTTTCCATTATACATTTTGCAAATATTTTCCCTTCAGATCACCTATTGTCTTTAGTTTCTCTATCAGACATTAACCTGCATTTTAAGTTATAAAGATCAAAACAGGTGTGGTATCAGTGTACAACTGAAAAGATATATCAGTAGAACAGAATATTTAACTCAAAGATGGATTCAAGGAGACAAAATAATTTACAATAAGAATTGGGGAAAGATGGATTTCGATTAGTGTTGCTTTGTGACTCATACCACAGCAAAATAAATTATGATTGATTAAAGATGCGAATGACAAAAAGTAAAGCTATAAAAATGTTACAGTAAAATTTTTTCAATAATTATGTAATCTTTACACAAGAAGATTTTTCTAGACCTGATGCCAAAGATAAAAACCAAACATACCTGAAAAGATGTGGTTACACAAAAATTAAAATGTGTTCCATTTTTCTTGATTAGCCTTTTTCTTTTTCTTTTTCTCTTTTTCTTTTTCTTTTTCTTTTTCTTTTTCTTTTTCTTTTAAAGTAAGCTCCATGCCCAACCTGAGGCTTAAACTCATGACCCCAAGAGGAGATCGAGAGTCAGATGCGGGTCACCTGGGTGACTTGGTCAAGCGTGAGATGTCAGCTCACGTCATGATCTCACAGTTTGAGTTTGAGTCCTCTATCTAGCTCTTGACGGTCAGTGCAGAGCCCACATGGGATTCTCTGTCTCCCTCTCTTTCTGCCCCTCCCCCGCGTGTGCTCTCTTTCAAAAATAAACATTAAAAAAAAAGAGAGAGAGAGAGAGATGCTTTCCTTGTCAGCACACATAGAGCTACTTTACCATCTGCCTTGTCTATTCTATTACATTAATGAATGTTAAGGTATTGAATTAGTCACTGGTTAAAGTATATTCTGGATTTTTCCAGTTTGGGAGATTTTTTTTTTTTAATTAAAAAAATTTTTTTTAATGTTTATTTATTTTTGAGACAGAGACAGACAGAGCATGAACAGGGGAGGGTCAGAGAGAGAAGGAGGCACAGAATCTGAAACAGGCTCCAGGCTCTGAGCTGTCAGCACAGAGCCCGACGTGGGGCTTGAACTCACAGACCGCGAGATCATGACCTGAGCCGAAGTTGGCTGCTCAACCGACTGAGCCACCCAGGCGCCCCGGGAGATTTTATTACAGAGAAAGTTGTAATAAATATAAGTTTTGCCATTATTAGTATATTATAATACAATATAATATATTAATATATTATAAATAGCTCTTTCAAGTCAATAGTAAAAACACAACAACCCATTTACATAAGAAATGACATAAAATAAGATACATGGGGAAAATGGACAAAAACAAGAAGGACAATTCAGATAAAATACAAATGGCAAACAAATATAAGTAAATATCTGGCAAATAAATATTTGCATTTACTAGTAATAGGGAATAAAACAAATTACAACAGTGAGATACTGCCTTTCATCCAGCAGATGAGCAAGGAGAGGGGAAGAAAAAGAATGTAAAAAAGAGGAAGTGTTGGTGTTGGGGAAAAAATGTTGTTATAAACTAAGATGTGTTCATTCATATGTACTTTTGCCAGGGTAGTTTGACTATGTTTCTTTAATGCCTTAAAACTCTGTATAGTTTTTTATCCAGTGAGTCCATTTGCAGAAATTTTAACTAGAAAATAACTGAGGCTACATCTTAATTGAATTTTAGTTAAGGCCATTACAGAAATGTTTAAATCCTATAGTGAAACATTGTTTAAAATAGCAAATATTCAACAACTAAATTGCGGAATATCGATGAGATGGACTGTAATGCATCATATTAAGAATGATGTTTGGGGCGCCTGGGTGGCTCAGCCAGCTAAGCATCCAACTCTTGATTTTGGCTCAGGTCACGATATCACTGTTTGTGAGTTCGAGCCTCATGTTGGGCTCTGTGCTAACAGCACAGAGCCTGCTTGGGGTTCTCTCTCTCCCTTTCTCTTGGCCCCTCTCCCAAGCACGTTCTCCCTCTCTCAAAATAAGTAAACATTAAAAAAAATAACGTCAAAAATATATTTTTATATGGAAAAGTGCTGACTAAAAAACAATATGTACAGATGATTCCTTTGTAAATCACTGTGGATATCCACATGATAGAAGAAACACTACCGCTAAGAAAAACACTACCGCTAAGATTGGTGAGGCCACAGAGAATTTGTTTCCTTCAATTTGCTTAACTGTGTTTCCAATCAACACATATTACAATCATTTAATAAAAACTATAAAATGTTTTAATGAAAATTGTGCTTTGGTATAAGTTAAAATATAAGACCTTCAATGAGAAGTCAACCATGAAGGAAACAAAAGCAAACCAAACAGCTGGATTGCTATTGGTTAAGGGAGGTTTGCTCCCGTTTTAAGAGAATAGCAAATGACTCCCTGCGGATTTGGAGTTTACTCTGTCAGTATAAGGATGTGTCTTTGTGACTATCATCTCTTTATTCTGAAGCCAAGTGGAAAGAGAACAAAGCAGTCAGAAGAAACTGACAAAGACTTTAAACAGATCTGGGGGTAGGGGGAACTAAGAAAACCAAACCTCAATTAACTCTTAAAGTAATTTTGTGTAGCAAGAAAATAGTCTGGACTCCATTAAGCTGGAGAAAAATCTCATTGAGCTCTTGTTACCAGAGGAATTTTGAGACTAGATTGGCATAAGGTGTGGGGACTATCTTGGTGGGAGACTTTTTAAAAGAGTTACAGTCAGGGTCAGTTAGACAGAAGCCTTCCTACTCCATCTGGGAATAAAACCAAAATGTGATATATTTTGAAAGATGGTGAAAGTATTATATTTAGCCTGTGTCTATGTTTTCAATAAAATCTTGCTTGATGGAGGTATCATCATCTAAATATAGTATTAAGCTATAGCCCTACAGGTATTTTTGTATCAGACAGAAGAGGAACATAGAAATGTGTATTAATCTACCTCTCAACCATTACTACTCCTTAAGTCCAGTTGCTTGGACAACAAAACATTAGTCAAGATAACACTAAGCATAATTTATAGCTATGAAACCCAAATGAACAAAAATGACAAGAACGCTGAATTTGAAACCTAAAGCCATTGTAGGAACAACAAACCCAGCAAAGCTATTAAGCACATGATTAACAGGCAAGTGGCTTTTATAAGATTGGGCTATTAGTTTTAGGTTTTTGGCAATAGCTTGCTAGGGCTTACAAATCTGCAAGTGATGACCTCTTTTAAGTGAGTCACACAATCTTTTCTATCTGCAAGTATCACAACTGAAAATCAGTTCTGAGGAACTTCTCAATATAACAGTTTAAACAAATGTGAGGGATACTAATTTATTTGCTTAATATTTTTTGCTAAATACTTATGCCGTCTGATTTAATCCATAACGTGCCATATAATCAGGTATCAAGGTTGGCTGCTAGATACGAAATTTTGGCCTTAGAATCTCATCTGCCTCCAAGCTCGCCAGATCTGCTCATGTAGACAACTGTTTACATTTTTAGCCCTGTTTAGAAAAATGTACAGAAGCTTACTATTTGGCACCAGTCTTCCTCTACTTTCCTTGTATTCTGAATTTTACTGTTGGCCTTTTCTACCTTGACGCTGTAATTTGTGAGTTTGGCTTTGGACTCCAATTTCCATTTATTTGGTTTCTCATACTTTGGATACTACCTTTGGCCTGTTTTTTCACTTTTGTTCCATCCTGAGCTTGTATCTCAATTCAGATTCCTGAACCTGACACCCCCCAGCTCCACCTACACACATCTTAAACTGAGATCGTTTCCCTAAGTCCCAGAGACTAAAACTAACAGGGAAATATTAGCTCACCTAGAAAAGCATCTTTTTTAGTCTCTAGATAGGATCTCTTCTTAGGTGGAGGGTCCTCACATAAAAACTAAAATCTGTTAATCCAAAAAACCTTGTGCAAGAGTTACCTGTTTGCACAGGCTTTTACCCAAGGGGACAAGAAGAACCTGCTAGACTAGTTGCCATCACTCAGTTAGAAAAGACATTCATGTGATACACACTTGAAACCTGTCTGTCTTTCATCTCCTCATTTAAACCCCAGATACAGACACACTTGTCTGCCCAGTTTGGTCTGGTTCATGGATAGTTTACTAGGAGGAACTAAGGTTTCCTGGCACCTTAGTTCTGTTCTGTTATCATTTCACTGTTAAAACTCTTCTGATTCTGCCTCCACCCGTCAGTCTGGGTAAATTTATATCTGTGAACATGTGAATGCATGAGGCATCGGGCATATACTTCCTTTGCATGAATTTAGCTTAATACTCTTATCTTGTGAGTACATGAACGCGATGCCCGTTTGTTTCAATTACTAACGCCCATCTCATGCACCTAGAGCTGTTCGGGTTACCTAATAACTGTGTATCTGAGGAGTATCACCATAATGCTATCTTTTTGTAAATGCAAATGTTTTATTCGGTATAATTGGAGAAAACCTTAATCCCAGATAAGTTTCCCACGAGCCTGTCACAATGCCTGAAATTCCGCTGTTAGAGACTCATATCATTATGTCTTGAAAGGAACACAAGACACCCAATAGTGTATTCTTATGTGAGTGTGTGTCTATGTGTGTGCCCACATATTTCAAAATGCTAACAATTATCCGGAGATAGTGGGATTATTATTTTAATTTTCTTCATATGTTTCTCTATTTTCAAAAATTTCTACAATGAATACATACACTTTTATTATGAGAAAAAAATGCTATAAAATTTTTATACACAAGAATGGTAAAAATCTAAAGCAATTCTCAGCAAGTACTACCTTATTGAATATATATTTCTGAGACTTTTTACTTTAATGCCACATAGCTAGAAGCCAGAATCCTTCCAAAATAGATATAAGATCCCCAAAGGAAGTATATCCTATGTTGATAATGTTCTTGTTCTTAAGCAAAACACATATTCACAAATTTATCAACGCATATTCTTTTGTACATATTAATTATTACACTAAATTTTTTTAATGTTTTATTTATTTTGAGAGAGAGAGAGAAGGAGGTACAGACAGGGAGAAAGAATACCAAGCAGGCTCTGCACTCTCAGTGCAGAGCCCCATCGGAGGCTCGATCTCACAAACCACAAGATCATGAACTGAGCTGAAACCATGAGTCCAACGTTTAACCAACTGAGCCACCCAGGTGCTCCTAAAATGTTTTTTTAGTGTAAAAAAGAAAATGCTGAAAGGGCCAAAGATAAAATTCTATTTTCCCAGTATTTACTAGGCCCTGCCATGGTGAGATTCATGCAGGGAAACTTCTTTTATAGATAATGCTACTATATAAGTAGCATTTCTAAAAATATTTTAGAAAACTAGAATGTGTAAGACAGACTCGTATTACCCATATTAGGCTTAGACCCATAATAGAGTAAAGTTTATCCCCATTTTATGGTAAAGTCTGTTGATTAAAAAAATTTTTTTTCCTCTGCCTGCCCCTGGTGAAGTTTAAACCATTGAAATTCTACTGAAAATAATTAAATTATGATGGTATGCATCATGTGATATCTACTCACATAGTATTCATTCTCCTTTTCAATGTCAGGTAAATTTGGTTTTGATTTCATGGGAATCCCTGGACTAAAGAAAGGTAGATTCTCCAGCAGTAGCTAATTTTCTATTTCATTATCAGAGATGTTCATGGAGAATTGACTGGTCTTCCATTCACTTATTCATCTATTCCTTTACTCAAATATTTCTTCAGCAATGTGGTAGGGGTATGCTAAATCTGTGCCAGGGATGTTGTGGTTAACAGACCAGACATGTATCCTGCCCTCATAGAGCGCAGAGTCTGGTATGTTCCTGGCATGCCACCCTTACCAATTATCTCTTGTTTTTTTGTTTTGTTTCGTTTTCGAGATACAATTCACCTACCATGATAGTTAGCCTTTAAAGTACCAATGGTATCTTCATTTATTTTTGCAAATACGTGTTGAGTGTTGGTTATTTGTAAGGCAATGTGTTAGGTAAATGAAATACATATAGATCCAACCCAAATCTTATAGGAGATTTACTAGACAGTAAAAATACTACAATTCAGCTTCTTTATTTCCATTGATTAATTTTTCCCCAGTTTTATTAAGAAATAATTGACATACATTAGTATATAAAGTTAAGGTGTACAGCAGAATGGTTCAACTTACATATCTTGTGAAATGATTATCGCAATAAATTCTATCATCTCATACAGATACAATGAAAAGAGGAGGCAAAAGAAGAAAAAAAGAATTTTTTTCTGGTGATGAGAATTCTTAGGATTGTTTAATCTTAGATCATCTTTACTTATCACATTCAGGATTAATTAGAATTAATCTGGGGTGCCTGGGCGGCTCAGTTGGTTATGCGACCGACTTCCACTCGGGTCATGATCTCGCAGTTTGTGAGTTCGAGCCCCGCGTCAGGCTCTGTGCTGACAGCTCAGAGCCTGGAGCCTACTTCAGATTCTGTGTTTCCCCCCTCTCTCTACCCCTCCCCTGCTCACACTCTGTGTCTCTCTGTCTCTCAATAATAAATAAACGTTAAAAATTTTTTTTAATTAATTAGAATTAATCTATGCTTATAATGACTTTCCCCAAGACTGAAGGATGATTTTAATCATTTTTAGCAAAAAGTTTTTGTTTGTTTTTTTAAGTAGGCTCCATGCCCAGAGTGGAGTCCAGCCCGGGGCTTGAACTTGAGACGCTGAGATCAAATCAAGAGTCACCACACAAGGTGCCCCAGCACGAAGTTTTCATTTTTAATTTTTAGCCTTTTCTTTATTAAGGTTGATGGAATTCAGATACAGTAGTTTGAGTGCTTGAGAGTTTTCCCTATCACTAGGTATAGCAAGCATGGTTGGCTGACGTCTTTGTGAAGCTAGTATACTAGCTACACCCAAACTTTATCTTTTATTTATTTAGTTACTCATTCATTTTTTTCTGCGAGAGAGAGAGAGAGAGAGAGAGAGAGCATGCGCACAGGCAACTGAGTGGGGGAGGAGCAGAGAGAGAGAGGGAGACAGAAAATCTTCAGCGGAGTAAGCCACTATGGGGGCTCAATCTCACGAATCCTGAGATCATGACCTGAGCTGAAATCAAGAGTTGGAAGCTCAATCAACCGAACCACCCAGGCACACCAGCTACTCCCAAACTTGAATTCGTGATCACCAGGAGTCTTGTTAAGATGTGGATTGTGATTTAATAGGTGTGGGTTGGACCAGAGACTCTGCGTTTCTAATAAACTCACTAGTGTTGCCCATGCTGCTGGTGCACAAACCCTAACTGAAGAGTCGGGACCATTTTTCCAGGAGAAGATCCGTTGAGGCTCTTCTATGTGAAAGCTGCCATGTCCTATCTTCAACGCGGCCTCTGCCTGTCTTGGCCACACGTCAGCCAGCACAAATTTCTGCTCCGCTCACCCCCGCTTCTTTTCAACTAGTTTCTTTTTCTTAAAACTTCAAGTGTTTGCCTGCCCCCAGCCATCTGACCAGTGGCCAGTTTCCCATCTCAGTAGAGGCCCTTTGCTCTACTTCTCCTTGAAATGTGGCCACCCTCCCTTTGTATTTATGGGCCATTAACTACCTTTATCTAAGAGATAATAAAGATTAATGGAAAACAGCTGCCCTTTGTTCAGACTATTTCATTGACTTTGATATAAACCTTTCCCTTACTCTCTATTCTCATCTAAAGTTTACTGGTTTTAGTATTTTATAGGTTTGGAAAAGGTGGGTATTGTTTTGATCTCTGTTCAAATCCCTTAAGCTCTGGGGTGATTGGTAAAAATTTTGGAAGCCAATAGATACTAGCCTTTGTGTTAGCTGTTATTTAGGGCTACATAATTATAGACTTTGAGAGCAGAAAGAGGCTTTTTAAGAGGTTTTAGTTCAACCCCTTCATCTGACAGATAGGAAACAGAAGCCCATGGGATGTCTGTCCCTTGCCAAAGACTGGTAGGCTGAGTCCCCACACTGTTTAAACTGTGTTGCATGGAACAGTAAGAAGCTGCTTAGACTTGGCTGTGCTGAGTTGTTTTTGTTTGGAGGACTGGATATGGAGGCAAAGGCTTCCTTCTCCTCAGACCTCAACCAAAGGAGCTCCCGTTATATTTTCATCTGTTCCACATGCTAGACTTCCAACTTAGATCTTATTTGAAGAATGAGTTATATATCTACAAAAAAATTTTTTTTCTTAAGATTTTATTTTGTGTATTTATTTTTATTTCTAGAATATCAATGCTTGCCCAGTACAGATGTTCAGGCCAAGAGTAGAAATATAGAACAAAGCTCAGAAGAAAGACTGGAGTCACATTTGGACATCTTTAGTATTCGAATATAGTTGAAGTTATCAAAACTAATAAGATGGGCCAGGCAGGCTGTATAGGATGAGAAAAAGGTTGGGGATAGACCTTTTGGAAAACATCAATCTTCAAAGGACAGAGAGACTAAGAGGAACACTCAGAGCAGTAATTTTTTTAGCTTGGCCACGCTGAATTACCTAGGGAACTTTATAAAAATACAAATTCCCAAGTGCTAGCTCAAGTAATTCTAATGAGGAGGCTTTGGCCTTAGCTCCAACCAGTAATTGGGTTCTCTAGCCCCTTTGATCTGTATCTTTGTTTTCAATACCCGTTTTGCTTTGAACACCCATTTGTCTTTATCGAGAAGGCAATAGGCTGACTCTGGAAGAATTACTGAGTTGCGGGTGAAGCATCAACCAGTCAGCCCAGCTAGAGACATTTTGGAGGGTGGCCTAATATCTATGTCATCTAATTGGTTACCCGGTCTTGTGAGCCACACTAGGAATATCTCTCAGCCCTGCCTCCTTCTATTTCTCCCACTTCTTTAGTATTCAACCTCTTGCACCTGGTCTATAGCATTTGCCTATTTGGTTTCTTTCTTTCCTCTGTAACTGCCTCCTTGCTGCCACCAAAATTATCTTTTATCTGGCACATTATATTTTTGTTGAAAAACCTTTAAATGCTGCTCCCAGTTTGGCGCAAAAGTTCTTCACTACCTTACGCTAGCACACCTTCCCTGCATCAACCCCTGCCACCTTTCTCCTTGTTCCCCACAATCTAAATGCATTGCACTTCCAATGCCTTCTTCCTCATTCTTTGCACAATAATCTTTGACATCCTTCAAGATCCAGCTTAGATGTCCTCTTCTACGATGCTGCCTGATGGTCCCCCACTGACTTAATAATTGTTTTTCTGTAGCTATAGCAATGCCAGGGGAATGACCCATGTGATCCTTAATAGATACAGAAGAAAAAAATCCGAACTTTTTTTCTTGCCCTTCTAAATGTATTACCTCTGTGTGTGTGTCTGTGTGTGTGTGTGTAAGTTTTTTCGTCCAAAGGCAGAACACTGGAGTGGATTCTGAAGCTACACTGCCTGGGCTCTCTGCCACTTTCTCTCTCATTTTGGTTTGGTCAAGTTCCTTAACCATTCAGTGTCTCAGTTTTCTCACCTGTAAAGTAGATATTGTTGCAAACGGACCTCTCTAAGACTTGGAGCCTTGATACTTCATTATCTCCCAAAGTTTGGGGGGATAACTGAACTCTAGGTGGTTCTCATTTGGGATCTCTCATAGGGTTGCAGTCATATGTTGACTGGGGCTGGAATTCTCTGCAGGTTTCTTCACTCACGTACCTCATACCTGAGTTAGGAGGGCCTTAACAGCTGGGGCCTTTCGAGTATTTCTCCGGTGTCCAACTTGCTTCTTTGCATGACATCAGACGTCCCCAGAACAAGGCATTTATTTATTTATTTATTTTTTTATTTTTTTATTAAAAAAAATTTTTTTTTTCAACGTTTATTTATTTTTGGGACAGAGAGAGACAGAGCATGAATGGGGGAGGGGCAGAGAGAGAGGGAGACACAGAATCGGAAGCAGGCTCCAGGCTCTGAGCTGGCAGCCCAGAGCCCGACGCGGGGCTCGAACTCACGAACCATGAGATCATGACCTCAGCGGAAGTCGGTCACCCAGGCACCCCATGTTTCTGCCTTTACAGGCTCATAAAACACCACTGAGAAATCCCAGGGTGTTACCTTGAAAGCCACTGATATAGTAAATCATAGCCCCAGGGCCTCTTGAAGTCCCTGAAGTTTGACCACTTGGCTCTTCGTAATCTTATATTCTACATCCTGGAGCCTCTGGCTGGGTGGTAGGAGAGGCAGACAGCTCCAGGGCAATAGAGGGATAGAGGGGGAGGTTTCTAACCCAAGAAAGGGAGCTGGGCCAGATCTTTACAGGCTCCCCCAGAAAAAGGAACAGGCACATTTAGGAAAAGGAAGTCTTATCGGCACAAGGAGAGCTCAGGGGCAACAGGACTGAAGCGGAAGCGGCCCCTGGTTTGTCCTTTGCAAGTGAGGAACTGATTGACTTTATAAACATTTTACTGCTCCTACTTTAAGAGAACAAGCTCTTCTGTGTTCTAAGACCCTTATGCATGTCAATAATCTTGGTCACTATAAACCCTCCTCTACGGATGCCTGGGTCAATTGAGCGTCCAACTCTTGATTTCGGCTCAGGTCGTGATCTCACCGTCATGGGATTGAGCCTCATGCGGGGCTCCATGCTTGGGATTCTCTCCCTCTCTCTCTCTGCCCCTCCTCCTCTCTCCCTCTCTCTCTCTCTCAAAAATAAATAAACATTAAAAAAATAAATCCACTTCTAATAATTTTCACTAAAGGCATACTCAGAAATATGTGTAAAGATATATACGAGGGTATTCACGGCAGTTTTTTAATAGTAAAAGTCCCCAGGAAGACATGACAATTGAGCTGAATGGAAGACAGTGAATAGGAATTAATTAGGCCTATTGGGAATAGAAAGAGGAGAAGCTGTTCCAATTGGTGGGGAGGGAACAGCATGTACTAAGGTGACAGACTCCAGTGGATTGGGAAACTATAAGAAATTGGGAATTACTAGAGGAGAGGAGACACTGAAGCAGGGAGGGGATGAGGCTAGAAGGGAGGAAAAGGTCAGAGGCAGAGCAAAAGCATAATTCCTTTTGTAAAAATCACAGTGATTTTACTTTTTGAATGAAAAAAAACATTCTTCAGGTTGGCACGTACACACAGAGATAAGAATTCTAACCCTGTGTGCAGGAAATTCAAACCAAAGGAAGTAGTGAACTATCCTTGAGTTTAAATACTATTTGAAACAATAAAATACGGAAGGTTAATGATTATGCTACTTTGATGTTGTACGTAATCCTCTTTATATGTAACACATTGGTCAAAGTTCAAGAACTGGTTATGTTTATAAAAACGTTGCTCTCCTCTTTGCAAGGTCATCACAGCAGTTGAAGAATTACTTGGGTAATAAGTTTTTTTTCTGATGCAAAAAGTTACGACCTTAGCCAACTTGATTATAAAACAAAATTCTCTGTATCCTTAGTGGATTTATGTTCATTTGCGTAATAAAAAATTGCTCCAAATTTGCAGTGATCACATTACCTGTTGTTGCCCTCACTTGCCTGTTCCGAAACTCTTCTTACAGGGTCCTGTTTACCCACCACGGTCTGCATCTTTTTGCTGCTTCCAATGCTAAATAATCATTTCAGAGGAAGCTTTTTGTCCTGCCTCTTCCTACTTCATTGTTCTCTGACCACAAAGACCAAGACCAAAGCAATATATCACCCACCATACCATCTACTGCGTTAATAAACACCGGGTCAATGGCAGTACTTGCTCACAGGTGAAAGGTTGTCAGACTCAACTAATTGATAAATTGAAACAATTGCATCTTAACATGCTCCTCTGTAGGGGCACCTGGGTGGCTCAGTTGGTTAGGCATTCGACTTGGGCTCAGGTCATGATCTCACAGTTCGTGAGTTCAAGCCCCACATTGGGCTGTGTGCTGACAGCTCAGAGCCTGGAGCCTGCTTCAGACTCTGTGTCTCCCTCTCTCCCCAGCCTCCCTCCCCCCCCAACTTGCACACACACACTCTCTTTCTCTCTCTCAAAAATAGATAAACATTTAAAAAGTTAAAAAAAATAAAATGCCTGTCTGTAGACCTCAAATATTTAAGAGTCTCAGAGGAATGTAATTGGTTCTAAAGGAACAATTCATGGTGGAAGTCTCACAACTTGAAATCATAAGGTGATAAAGTTTTAGAGCTGCATACTAGGGTGCATTTCAGAAATTGTCTTATCCAGCTCCTTCCAGATGAAACAACTGAAGCCTAGGACGACACCATGGCGACTGTGTGACTTTGGGCAATTTGTTTATTTTCCCTCTGCCTTATTTTTCTTCATGATGACATTGATCTTAGCAGTACCCATACCTCAGAGGGTTATTGTAAGGAATAAAGGAGATAATGGAAGTAAGGAATGTAGAGTAGTGCCTAGCCCAAATATGTCATTCAATAAATGTTTGTTGCTATGACAGTGGGTGCAACAATGGAACCAGGTGTCCTGAATCTGCTATTAATTTGCAGTGAATTCCAAACATTCCTCTATTCTACCAATCTGTGAAATAGTTCTCAATGGGCTGTGCTGTGGAACGTAGGGCTCCCCTGAAGGACAGCAAGGAGGGTATGGGGAGGCCAGTAGCCAGGAGCTGAATCGCCGCTGTCTATCAACCAAAGCTATTTAGCTTGCCTCATACTCCTTATATTTTTGTTTGAGTAAGAGCTCGGCTAAAAAATAAATAACTGTAATGAGATAGTCTTTAGGGTTCTTTCAGCTCAAGCTTCTGTGGTTTTGCAACAATCACACTGTGCTCCTCTGTTATTCTGGTTTCAAAATAAAGACAAGGGTTTTAAAGTTTTAAAGATAAGATCAGCTTATGACTACAGGCACAGAGCCAGGACGGAACTCTAGGTCTCCTGACATTAAGGAAGAAACATGATAATCTTTTGAGGTTAATGGGGAGGAGGAGATTCTCAAATGATTAGTGCTCAGTAATGGTCATATATATATATGTGTGTGTGTGTATATATATATATATATATATATATATATATGTTTTAGAGAGAGAGAGGGAGAGAGAGAATCTTAAGCAGGCTCCACACTCAGCACAGAGCCTAACTCGGGGTTCGATCCCAAGACCCTGGGATCATGATCTGAGCTGAATTCGAGTTGGACACATAACCAACTGAGCCACCCAGGAACCCCTGGTGATGGACATTCTTATGTCTTGCTTATAGGAAACAAATCCTGCATTTTTGCTTCTTAGTTTCCCCTTGAATTGTTCAAGGAGTCATATTCTTTTGGACAGTGGTGATGACTATCTACTCTTTGATTACATTTATTACCTATCTTTTCTGGGTAAACTGAAAATTCAAGTTTGCTGAATTATGGTTTATTGAGAAAGAGGACCTTAAGGGGAGATTTCACCATCACTTCTACTCAGATTATTTTTTAGAAGGTTATAGGGTAGTTATTGCCATACTACTGAAATATCCACGGGAGGATTTGTATATTTCAGATGCAATTGTCTGATACGGTTCTACTTTTCAGTGAACCCACTTCAGTGTCAAAGCGCTAATCAAAAAAGAGGTTTTAGTTGTGTCAAAATATTAAGTGATTGACGTTTGTTGGCACACAATAAGCTCATGGTATATTTTCTACCGGCTTTATTACACGTAGTCTTGTTATCCTGCCTTTCAGACTTTTCCAGGATAAAAAATGATTAAGTTTATAAGTACTATATCAGATTCCAGTATATTAATTCCAAACTGTTCTTCCTGTCCTGCCTTTTCAAGTGTCTCTGAACTAATGGTTCCATTGTATGAAGTAGTTTAAGGGCATTGACTTTCATCAGATAACAAATGTAACCGCACAAAGTATGCTGTTTTCTTTTATTTATTTATTTATTTATTTATTTATTTTAAGATTTTATTTCTAAGTAATCTCTACACCTAATGCGGGGCCCGATTCCACCACCCCAAGATCAAGAGTCACATGCTCTACTGAGCCAGCCAAGTGCCCCTCTACTGTGTAATTTTAGTTCTTATGTGGAACACGTTTAGTTCAGATTCTGTTGCAAGGCATTTCAGTCAATATAACAGATCTGATTGTAAATGAAATAACATGCTTCTGCATTTTCATGAAGATTTTATTGAAGCCTAAATTTCATACTAATGATTCTTACACATGCATTTTTTCCCATAAAGTAGAAAGTACTGTACATACAGTTAAAAGAAAATGTTTTGCCTATCCATGACCCCTATCTCTTAGTTTCTCTACCCAGAGATTAACACTAGTCCCATTTTCTTATCTATCCTTTCAGATATGTTTTTTTAATGTTTACTTATTTTTGAGAGAGAGACAGACCGTGAGCAGGGGAGGGGCAGAGGGAGAGGGAGACACAGAATCTGAAGCAGGCTCCAGGCTCCGAGCTGTCAGCACACAGCCTGATGCAGGGCTTGAACCCACGGGCTGTGAGGTCATGACCTGAGCCCAAGTCAGCAGCTCAACTGACTGAGCTACCCAGGTGCACCCAGAGATTTTTTTTTAATGTTTATTTATTTTTGAGAGAAAGAGAGCATGAGTGGGGGAGGGACAGAGAGAGAGGGGGACAGAGGATCTGAAGTGGGCTCTGTGCTGACAACAGAGAGCTGATGTGGGGCTCAAACTCATGAATCAAACCATGAGATCATGACCTGAGCCAATGTTGGACACTTAACTGACTGAGCCACCCAGGCACCCCTATCCTTTCAGAGATCTTTAATGCATTTTTCTTACATAAGAAAGCAATATTTCAATATACCTTACTTTTTTAATGTGTATTTATTTATTTTTGAAAGAGAGAGAGAAAGAGAGAGAGTATGAGCAGGGGAGTGGCAGAGAGAGAGAGGGAAAGAGAGAACGTCAAGCAGGCTCTATGCTCACAGCATAGAGCCTGATGTAGACTATTGTAGATCTCACAAACTGTGAGATCATGACCTGAGCTGAAATCAAGAGTCGGATTGATTTGACTGAACCACCCAAGTGCCCTTCAATATACCTTATTTTATTTGATCCCAAAAAGTTCTGTAAGGTAGGCAGCAGCAGACATTTCCTCCTTGATCACAGAAGCAAAAATGGAGTCTCAGAGAAGCACATCAATCCTTATAACTCTGTTCTACAATTATTAAGTTGATCACACAGTTAGGTCTTTATTAAGCACCTCTTACATGTAAGCACTGGGCTGAGAGGCAGAGACAGGACTCGTAAGTCCAAATGCTTTATACCTCAAGGCTCTTCTATCACTTGGAGTGGTTCTTAACTGCTTCAGTTTAAAAGACTGAACATTAAAAAAAAATTTTTTTTTTTTTACAGTGTAAACATGTTTTGTAGAGAATCTTAATCCTCAGGGTATAGAGTACCCAATGCCATTCTGTGACAGTGCAGGGCGGTAGAAAGAGAAAAATAAAAGTTGGCTTTTCTAACTGTAGTATTTGCCTGCCTACACATCTAGGTTTTCATTTTAAGGATTTCTTAGGAAACCCCAATGTTACGAGGAAGTGTTGTTTTCGGTTTAATGTTTGTCCTGTTGGTGCACTCCACCCTTAAATGATCTTAGTGAATAATAAGACTGGCACCATTTCTCCCTTACCAGATGTGAAGTCTACTTACCCGCTTGTTTTGGGGACCTTCTGCTAATGTGCAGTTGTAGACAAATCCAGACTAAAGAACTTCTTAAAATAAACGAGCCTAGGTAACAACGCGCTTGTTCTTTCATTTTCACAAAGGCCTGGAACAATGGCCTCACCTAAAAGTTATATGCTCAGGGAGTTGGTTTTGCGCCCCCTGACAGTTAGAAGGCCCTCCCCCGGCCGCCACAGTGACTCAGAAGCCAGCCGCAGGGAACAGGAAGGCATGAGATTCATGTGACAAATCACCAGCCTTCACCAGAGCAAACAAGGCAGGTGGGATATCTCACTGGTGCCTTCGAGCTTTCTGTTGCATTTTGGAGATTTCTTTTTTCCTTCTCAAATTGCTTTGCATTTTCTCTTTGACCTAATTTCATCTACAGAAAAATGCTGCCTGGAAGGGCCTGCTGAGATTTTGTCCGGGCCTGCCTCACTGAAGAAGGCCAGCAGTCTGTTTGAACACCAAGAATGGAAAAAATGTTTTCTGTGCTTCAGAGATTAGTGAACACACTCCTCCCCAAATGAATCCATTCCTTCCAGCAGGGATTATTTTCACTAGGTGGGAAAACGAAGCTGTCAATAGTCAGTAGTCTATTGTAGACTATTGAAGCTGTCAATAGTCAGGTTTAAGTCATTGTTTCGCAAAGTGTGGCCTAAGGGCCACGCACAATAGAACCACCAAGATTTAGGAATCGTTATTTCTAGAAAAGGACCCAGTAATCTATGATTTTAACAAGTACCGCAACTCTTTTTCATGCACAAAATTAACTCAGTGAAACCAGAGTTCACAAGGCTTCATTGGGAACGCCAAAGGAGGCAGTCCTGGGGAAGAGGGGTGTTGTTAATGTCACCCTGTCCTCACTTCCCATATTTCCCCTGTCCTCCTCAAAATGCTGTTTCTGATAGTGTAGTGGGTCACTGTAGAAAGAAATAAGGAAAGAGTAGGAGCTAAGGAAACTGCAACATTCTCCCTTGATTGTACCTGTGCTGTGGGTGGGGGAAGGGGGCAATGAGAGGTCAGACTCCCAAGGTGGTCAAGCAGAAGACAGGCTGAACCAGTGGCCAAAGCAGGAACACTGGTGCTTCCTCAATGTTGGGCCCACTTTTGGCAAGAAGAGCTCTGAAGCCAACTTTTAAGTCCTTTGTAATTCTGGTTTTCTCTAATGAAGCCACTTAGACCAGTCAGAAGAAAAGAAAAGGAAGGGAAAGGAAAGGAAAGGAAAGGAAAGGAAAGGAAAGGAAAGGAAAGGAAAGGCAAGGCAAGGCAAGGCAAGGCAAGGCAAGGCAAGGCAAGGCAAGGCAAAAGATTTCACAAATGCCTTAAAAATAGGCATTTCTGAAAGGACTGGTTTTGGAAAGCAAGGCACCAAAATGCTTAACAGTCACTCAGGAAGGAGCACCTGGGTGGCTCAGTCGGTTGAGCGTCCGACTTCAGATCAGGTCATCATCTCACAGTTCAAGAGTTTGAGCCCACTTCAGATCCTCTGTCTCTCTCTCTCTCTCTGCCCCTCCCCCACTTGCACGCGCGGTCGTGCTCTCTCTCTCTCTCTCAAAAATAAATAAACATTTTAAAAAATAAATAAAAGAGGGGTGCCTGGGTGGCTCAGTCAGTTAAGCGTCTGACTTCAGCTTGGGTCATGATCTCACAATTCATGAGTTGGAGCCTCGCATCAGACTCCTCACTGACAGTGTGGAGACTGCTTGGAATTCTCTCTCTCTCTCCCCCTCTGTCTCTGCCCCTTCCCCATTTGTTAAAAAAAAAAAAAAAAAGAATCACTCAGGAAGCTTGTTAAAAATGCAAATCCCCCTTCTCCCCCTTCTAATTAAGTAAGTATGGTATGGAATCTGGGACAGGCATTTGCTAAAGCTCCTGAAGTGATTCTTTTTTTTTTTTTTTAAATTTTTTTTAATGTTTATTTATTTTTGAGACAGAGAGAGACAGAGCATGAATGGGGGAGGGTCAGAGAGAGAGGGAGACACAGAATCTGAAGCAGGCTCCAGGCTCCGAGCTGTCAGCACAGAGCCCGACACGGGGCTCCAACTCACGGACCATGAGATCATGACCTGAGCCAAAGTCAGACGCTCAACTGGAAGCTCAACCGACTGAGCCACCCAGGCGCCCTGTGAAGTGATCCTAATACAAGTGGATCTGGGGACATGTCAGGTGATTGGTCACCTGTTCATTGCGCTGGACTCTGGAGCAAATGATAGACTGGCAAGATAACTTGCAACATCTACAACGAATAGATTTAATAGCTAAAACAGGTTTCAAAGTATAGTCTCTGGACGAATGGGGTCTCTGAGAATTTTCAGGGGGTCTGCAAAATCAAAACTAGTTTCTTAATGACATAAAGATTTCACATGCCCATTTTGTGTGTTGACTTTCACACTCATTCATTGTCCAAAATCAATGATGGCCTGGGTAACTTAGCAGATAGCGGTGTGTTAACTGAGATAAGAAAACAGAAAGAATAGCCTGAGGGGAAGGGAAGACTTTGATTTTGGATGTGTTGATTTTGAAGTGCCTATGGGACATCCAGATGGAGTTGATAGGAAGGCATTTATGGATCTGCAGCTCAGTAGAGTTTTGAACTGGATGTGTGTGCAATCAACCTTAACTAGGCAAGATGGGGGGGATTCTGCTTCTTCTTACATACAACCTAGTTCTCCTGCCTGCATTAAATCCTCCTGACATTCTTTTTTTTGCCCAAGGATACACAACCAAGGATACGCTTACTCATCTGCTTAACCTTGGGCAAGTTAAAAAAAAAAAAAGTCATTCTCTGTTTGTCAATTTTCTCATCTGTAACATGAGATAAAGAACTTTTATTATAGGATTGCTGTGAGGATTAACGGACTTTATGCGTATTAAATGCTAAGAATAGTGCATGGGACACAGCAAGCACTCAATAAATATTAGCTATGTTTTATAATTATGGCACCTGTACTTTTCTTTGAAGTACTTATCACAATTGTTAGCACATAAAGTTACAAGGTTATTATCTCCATGAAAGTTTGGGTCCGGATCAGTGCAGTATCCCTAGCACTAGGACATAGCAGATGCTCAGTAAATATTTATTTGACGAATTAATAAATATATTTTTCAGAGTTGTGGTTGCACTGCTTAAATTCCTTTCGATCTTTTTTTTCTATTTTGCCTTCATTTCATTTTAATTTTTAAATTTTATTTAAATCCAAGTTAGTTAACATATAACGTAGTAATGATTTCAGGAGTAGAATTTAGTGATTCATCAATTACATATCACACCCAGTGCTCATGCCAACAAGTGCCCTCCTTAATACCCATCACTCATTTAGCCCATCCCCCTACCCACCTCCCCTCCAGCAACCCTCAGTTTGCTCTCCATATTTAAGAGTCTCTTATGGTTCGCCTCTCTCTCTATTTATCTTATTTTTCCTTCCCTTCCTCTATGTTCATCTGTTTTGTTTCTTAAATTCCATGTATGAGTGAAATTGTATGATATTTATTTCTCTGACTGACTTACTTCACTTAGCATAATACACTCGAGTTCCATCCACATTGTTGCAAATGGCAAGATTTCATTCCATTGTATATATATTCCACATCTTCTTTATCCATTCATCAGTCAATAAACATGTGGGCTCCTTCCAAAATATGGCTATTGTTGATAGTGCTGCCATAAACACTGGGGTACATGTGCCCCTTCAAATCAACATTTTTGTATCCTTTGGATAAATACCTAGTAGTGCAACTGCTGGGTCGTAGAGTAGTTCTATACCCTTTCCATCTTCAAGCTGTCCTTGATTTAAGTCATATCAACAGGTTGGAGAATTTCACTGTGATTTGTTCTTGCTCTGCACAGTGTTGTTGCCTCCAAAATCCCTGTGATGGTGCAAATACACAAGGGGTCAATAAGTGTTTTGGGGTTGGTTTATTGAATGATGTGGATTGATCCTCATCTCTTGCCCCAACTTTGCCTGTTGTCACGTACAAGGCAAAGAGAAAAATTAGAGAAGAAACTCTTAGGTTACAGAGGTCAAATCTTCACTTGGACTTTTTGCAATATAGTCTGACATCCATTGGAACTTGCCCGCTTTTGTCCACTACTTGTCTGAAAACTCAAGTATCCCAAGGCAAGAGCCTAGTGGCCAGTAACTGACTACTTCACCCATATTGTGAATTAACAGGTGTTAATTTAATCAAAAGCATCTGTTTCATCTTCTGTTTTGCAAATGGATGGGTAAACATTCACTATTCTTTGTTGTACCAAAATCGTAACTATACCAGAGCTCCAATAATTCACTAGCTACATGGGTATATTATTTCTCTCTGAAAGTAAATTTTCTCATTGATAAAATGAAGAGCTTAGATTCTGGTTTAAGGTTTTTTTTTCAATTTTAACACCTTCCCCCCCCTTCTATATCCTTCAATGCATTGGACCCCCCAAATCAACTTTTGTTCAGCTTTCACGTCTGTTCACAGGGGAAAAAATAAGTTTCCGTCTTTCCA
This sequence comes from Acinonyx jubatus, assembly GCF_027475565.1. Classification (NCBI taxonomy): domain Eukaryota; kingdom Metazoa; phylum Chordata; class Mammalia; order Carnivora; family Felidae; genus Acinonyx; species Acinonyx jubatus. Next base: position 49,801,893 of record NC_069391.1, read on the forward strand.
TAAATCTGAGGGTAAACTTATTTTTATTGTGCTTTTGTTACAATGGACTTTTCCTTGAAAATAAAATAATGGAAATATAGACTTTTTTATATTTGGCCATTAGGTGTCGCTCAACATCCAGGAAGTGCAAGAAACCAGCCTTGTATTCTAAAACCCCTGTTAGGTCCCCCAGGGCCCACACCTTTCCAGGGTCTGAATCTGTGGTTTGCCTAGTCACGGACTCATACTTGTGCATCCGTGCCTTGCTGTATGGAGCCCCAAATCCCCTCAGCCATCCAGAAAATATGTTTTCCAAATGTCTTAATTTTGCTGTTTCAGTCAACACAGAGTTAGTGAGCATTTGACCTCGTACGTGCCCCGATCAAGGCACTCCATGGCAGAATTCTTCCTTGTCCTTCAAGGCCACTCCCTCTGTGGAGCCTCATCTGACCCTCTTTCCTAACCCAGAGCACTGCAGGAAAATCTCTGTCACAGTACTTTTAAGTTGTGTTTCTCTACAAATCTCTGAACAGATTCTGAATCTCCTTCACAAGAAAAATATATTAGTAAGTAAGTAAATAAATAAATAAATAAAACTACAAAGAGAAGCCATTTTCACTTCGGAGATTGGCAAATATCCAGTTTTGATACTATATTTGGTTTAGAATAACAGGCATTCTCATACATTCTTAATGGGAGTGTATACTGTTTTATGCTTTCTAGAAGACAATTTGGCAATGTCTGTCAAAAATTTTGAAATCACAGCAATTCTTCTAGATATTTTTCCTCGTGATATATGATACTTGCATACATGTGCAAATATCCGTATAAGAAGATATTTACTGCAAAGTTCTTTGTGGTAGCAAAAGACTAGAAATGACCTAAATGTCCATTAACAGGGGAGGAGCAGAGAAAGAAAGAGACAAAGAATTGGAAGCAGGCTCCAGGCTCTGAGTTGTCAGCACAGAGCCCGACGCAGGGCTCAAACCCACGAACCATGAGGTCATGACCTGAGCTGAAATCGGATACCCAACTGACTGAACCACCCAAGTGCCCCTAAATTGTACATCTTACGGTGAATTACCATGCAGCTACTAAAAGAAAGAAGTATATTTTTAGGTGTCAACATAAAATTATCTGCAAATATATTATTAGAAAATGGCTAGATGCAGAAAAATGGGAGAAGTTGTAGTAGTCAACATTATCAAGTACTTTATTTTTTTTAATTAATAATTTATTTACTTTTTAATTTACATCAAGTTAGTTAGCATATGGTGCAACAATGATTTCAGGAGTAGATTCCTTAATGCCCTTTACCTGTTTAGCCCATCCCCCCCCACAACCCTTCCAGCAACCCTCTGTTCACTAAGAGTCTCTTATGTTTTGTCCCCCTCCCTGTTTTTATATTATTTTTGTTTCCTTTCCCTTATGCTCATCTGCTTTGTATCTTAAAGTCCTCATATGTGTGAAGTCATATGATATTTGTCTTTCTCTAACTAATTTTGCTTAGCATAATAGCCTCTAGTTCCATCCATGTAGTTGCAAATGGCAAGATTTCATTCTTTTTGATTGCCAAGTAATACTCCATTGTGTGTGTGTGTATACATACATATATGTATGTATATATGTATGTATGTATATGTATATATATACACATCTTCTTTATCCACATCTTCTTTATCCACATCTTTATCCATTCATCTGTCAATGGACATTTGGGCTCTTTCCAGACTTTGGCTATTGTTGATAGAGCTGCTATAAACATTGGGGTGCACGTGCCCCTTCGAAACAGCACACCTGTATCCTTTGGATAGATATCTAGTAGTGCAATTGCTGGTCGTAGGGTAGTTCTATTTTTAGTTTTTTGAGGAACCCCCATACTGTTTTCCAAAGTGGCTGCACCAGCTTGCATTCCCACCAACAATGCAAAAGAGATCCTCTTTCTCTGTACCCTCACTAACATCTGTTGTTGCCTGAGTTGTTCATGTTTGCCATTCTGACAGGTGTCAGGTGGTATCTCATTGTGGTTTTGGTTTGTATTTTCCTGATGATGAGTGATGTTGAGCATTTTTTCATATGTTGGTTGGCCATCTGGATGTCTTCTTTGGAGAAGTGTCTATTCATGTCTTTTGCCCATTTCTTCACTGGATCATTTGTTTTTTGGGTGTTGAGTTTGATAAGTTGTCTATACATTTTGGATACTAACCCTTTATCTGATATGTCATTTGCAAATATTTTCTCCCATTCTGTCGGTTGCCTTTTAGTTTTGCTTATTGTTTCCTTTGCTGTGCAGAAGCTTTTTATTTTGATGAGGTCTCAATAGTTCATTTTTTTAAACTACGAATTTTTTTAATGTTTTATTTATTTTATTTTTAAGATAGAGCGAGCACGGGAGAGGCAGAAAGAGAGGAGGACAGAGGACCTGAAGCAGTCTCGGTGCTCACAGCACAGAGCCCAATGCAGGGCTCGAACTCAGGAACCGAACCGTGAGCTCAAGTCGGACGCTTACCTGACTGAGCCACCCAGGCACCCCAGATAGTTCATTTTTGCTTTGGTTTCCCTTGCCTCTGGAGACGTGTTGAGTAAGAAGTTGCTGCCGCCAAGGTCAAAGAAGTTTTTGCCTGCTTTCTCCTCTAGGATTTTGATGGTTTCCTGTCTTACATTTAGGTCTTTCATCCGTTTTGAGTTTATTTTTGTGTACGGTGTAAGAAAAGTGGTCCAGGTTCATTTTTCTACGTGTCACGGTCCAGTTTTCCCAACACCATTTGCTGAAGACACTGTCTTTATTCCATTGGATACTCTTTCCTGCTTTGCCAAAGATTATTTGGCCATACATTTGTGGGTCCATTTCTGGGTTCTCTATTCTGTTCCATTGATCCGAGTGTCTGTTTTTGTGCCATATTGTGTACTTTAAAGTGGAGTTTCTCATTTAATCTTCATAAAACGCCTAGGAAGTAGGCATTTATTATCAACACATTACAGATACAACTGAGGCAGAGAGAAGTTAAATAATTTGTCCAAATGCTAGCTAGCAATTACAAGAACTGATATTTAAACCCAGTAGTCTTGATTTCAGGAGACAGGCTTTTAACCATTATACTCCAAGTATGTGTAGCAGTGTAGGAGATACAGAGCTCTATAAAAACCTGGTAATGCTGGCTGCATCCAGCAGGAGAATTGGGGGCTAAAGATCAAGGATAGAAGAGGAATTTTCTTTCCATTCTGCACCAGTGGTTCTCAGCCTTGGTTGCATATTAAAATCACCTGGAGAGCTTTTAAAACTACTGTTGCCCAGGGGCACCTGGGTGGCTCGGTTGGTTAAACGTCCAACTTTGGCTCAGGTCATGATCTCTCGGTTTGTGAGTATGAGCCCCGCATCTGTGATGACAGCTTCGAGCCTGCTTCAGATTCGGCATCTCCCTCTCTCTCTGCCTCTCTCCTGCTTGCTCTCTCTCTCTCTCTCAAAAATAAATAAACATAAAAACAAAACAAAAACTACTGTTGCCTGGGCCCATTTCAGGTGAATTAGATGAGAAGGCCCCAGGCACTGGTATTTTATTCAAGGCTTCTCAGGGTATTCAAATGTGAAGTTAGCATAGTGAAGAAATGGTCAAAAGACATGAATAGGCACTTCTCCAAAGAAGACATCCAGATGGCCATTGACACATGAAAAAATGCTCAACATCACTCATCATCAGGGAAATACAAATCAAAACCACAATGAGATACCACCTGACACCTGTCAGAATGGCTAACATGAACAACTCAGGCAACAACAGATGTTAGTGAGGGTACAGAGAAAGAGGATCTCTTTTGCATTGTTGGTGGGAATGCAAGCTGGTGCAGCCACTTTGGAAAACAGTATGGGGGTTCCTCAAAAAACTAAAAATAGAACTACCCTACGACCAGCAATTGCACTACTAGATATCTATCCAAAGGATACAGGTGTGCTGTTTCGAAGGGGCACGTGCACCCCAATGTTTATAGCAGCTCTATCAACAATAGCCAAAGTCTGGAAAGAGCCCAAATGTCCATCGATGGATGAATGGATAAAGAAGATGTAGTATATATATATAATGGAGTATTACTCAGCAATCAAAAAGAATGAAATCTTGCCATTTGCAACTATGTGGTTGGAACTGGAGGGTATTATGCTAAGTGAAATTAGTCAGAGAAAGACAAAAATCATATGACTTCACCCATATGAGGACTTTAAGAGACAAAACAGATGAACATAAGGGAAGAGAAACAAAAATAATATAAAAACAGGGAGGGGGACAAAACAGAAGAGACTCATAAACATGGAGAATAAACAAAGGGTTACTGGAGGGGGTTGGGGGGACAACCTAAATGAGTAAAGGGCACTAAGGAACCTACTCCTGAAATCACTGTTGCAGTATATGCTAACTAAGCTGGTTGTAAATTATAAAAAATAAAAAATATAATTAAAAAATCAAAATAAAAAGTACTCCAGAAAATTCAACTTTTAGAAGAGTACTAGAAGAGGACTAAATAGTAACTTGGAAATTTCATGGTAGTAAAAGATTATTCAATATTTTGCACTCAGCAATTTTAAGTGTGCTTCAGTTTTTATTTTCATTTTTCTTGGGAATCTTTCATCAATAGAATTCTCAAAATAACTTCCTCTGGGAACTTAACTGTTCATCAGTGAAAAGAGACAAAACACTTAAGGGAAAAATTGGTCACATTACACAACTTACATGGCAGATCAGCGCCTATGACGGTGGACTTTGCGTACAGCCGAGGGATTCTGAATACCAGCCATGGCACAGTTGTGGCATGTTTGTGTGAGTGTCCGTGGGGGTGCCGTGGGCCTAAATGTACACGTGTGTTTGTAAACCTCAGTCGAAGCAGCCATGGGAGCTCTGTTTCTGAATCTTGCTTGGCCTATCACATGTTGCATGTAAATGAACATGAGTAAGAGGATGAATATGACTGAAAAAAAAAAAAATAGAACTACTCTACGACCAGCAATTGCACTACTAGGTACTTATCCAAGGGATACAGATGTTCTGTTTCAAAGGGGCACATGCACCCCAATATTTATAGCAGCGCTATCAACAATAGCCAAAGTATGGAAAGAGCCCAAATGTCCATTGATGGTTGAATGGATAAAGAAGATGTGGCATATATACACAATGGAGTATTACTCTGCAATCAAAAAGAATGAAATCTTGCCATTTGCAACTACGTGGATGGAACTAGAGGGTATTATGCTAAGCAAAATTAGTCAGAGAAAGACAAATGTCATAAGACTTCACTCATGTGTAATTTAAGATACAACACAGATGAACCAAAGGGAAGGGAAGCAAAAATAATATAAAAACAGGGAGGGGGACAAAACATAAGAGACTCTTAAATACAGAGAACAAACTGAGGGTTGCTGGAGGGGCTGTGGGTGGGGGGATGGGCTAAATGGGCAAGGGGCATGAAGGAGGACACATGCTGGGATGAGCACTGGGTGTTATATGTTGGGGATAAATCACTGGATTCTACTCCTGAAATCATTATTGCACTATATGCTAACTAACGTGGATGAAAATTTTATTTTAATTTTTAAAAAAATTTTTTTAACGTTTTATTTATTTTTGAGACAGAGAGAGACAGAGCATGAATGGGGGAGGGGCAGAGAGAGAAGGAGACACAGAATCGGAAGCAGGCTCCAGGCTCTGAGCCATCAGCCCAGAGCCCGACGCGGGGCTCAAGCTCACGGACCGCGAGATCGTGACCTGAGCTGAAGTTGGATGCTTAACCGACTGAGCCACCCAGGCGCCCCTTATTTTAATTTTTAAAAAAAGAATCACTTCTTATACTCTTTTGTATCATTTGAATTAATTTTTTTTTCTTTTTAAGTAGACTCCATGCCCAGAGTGGGGCTTGATCATGATCCCGAGATGGAAAATCCCACCCTCTACCAACTGAGCCAGTCAGATGCCCCTTAAATTTTTTTTTAAGTAAATGCTATGCCCAACCTGGGGCTTAAACTCACAACCCCGAGATCAAGATTTGCATGCTCTACTGGCTGAGCACGCCAGATACTCCTGCATTTTTTTTTTTAAACCATAGTTTAAAAAGAATCTCACGAGGAAGCATTGTGTCTTACAACACAAATCTCTGGAGAACACAGTTTCCTGGTTGACACATTTCTTGATTGCACTAAAAATCTTCTCTCTGAAAGTTGATGTATTAGATGGGTTAATTTAACAAAAACAAAACATTTAGGTTTTTGGCAAAAATTCTTACTATACGTACTTCAGTTGTCAAATTACCCATGACGTGGTATGACTGAGTTTATTCTATTTCCTTACAATAATATAAAAAGCCTCGGGCTTGATGTGTCCTTCAAATAATATAGAATTGTCAGCTATATCTGTTTCTTGTGAAAATAGTGACCAACAAAATTATTTAAGTATATTTTATTTTTATGTTCCTGGCATGTTCATTCCTCTTTCTCTCATCATATCGTTCTGCACAGAAGCATCTTTGTGATCTTATGTGCAAAAGAGCTGAGGTTGCATAAGTCAAAAAGACGCTGACAATTTATAGATAAAACACTTCCAGAAATGATTTAAGTTCTTCAGTCACAATTCTGTTCTGTTTTTTTTTTAAGTTTATTTACCTATTTTGAGAGAGAGAGAGAGAGAGGAGGAGGTGCAGAGAGAGGAAGGGAGAGAATTCCAAGGAGGCTCCATGCTGTCAATGCAGAGCCTCACGAGGGCCTCAAACTCATAAACCTGAGCTGAAACCAAGAGCTGAATGCTTAACCAACTGAGCCACCCCAGCACCCTAATTCTGTTCTGTTTTATTGCCATATGACAGCCAAAGATGGGCTTTCCAGAAAATTCCAGTGAAGTCTTTACTAAGGCTGACATAGGACATGCACTTTGCAACCCAAGGGGTAAAAAAGTTCATGCCGAGTCAATGATTAACAGGTCCAAGGCTAGTAAACTGTAAAGATTTGGGTTGAGGAAGAATAACAGAAAGCTTGAGTGCGTTTTCAGCAGACTTGAGTTGGGGGAGGGGAATGTTGGCCTGAGAAGAGATGGGTGGTGCTAAGAATGGCAACTGGCAGGTGGGTGATCAAAGGCCCACTTATACCCCAAGACAAGTGGGTAATTCCTACCACCTTACAGTAGGTGGCTTTTTGATCATCAACTTGGCGTCTTCTGACATATTTCTCTTGGGAAAAAATCTAGTAATCACCACCTCCACTCCCTTTCATTCTTCAGAATGCTGCTTTTTATGTCTGAGCAGTGCTTTAAAATCATTTTTAATTGGTTGTGCATTTTACAACTAGCACAGGGAGACTGAGGCACGGACTTTCCCATGAAGTGAAATGCTCCAGTCTAATCTAACACCACATTTCAGTACGGAACCTCGAGTGTAATCGTGATAATGGTGAACTTTGGTTTCATTAGATAAAGACTGAATTTCAGCCCTGCAATTTTTATGTAGCCTATTAAGTACATGGATTCCTTGATTGCTCTCTGTCTGTCTCTCTCTCTCTCTTTAAGGAAACTCTACACCCAACTTGGGGCTTGAACTCACAACTCTGAGATCAAGAGTTATGAGCTCCACTGACTGAGCCAGCCAGGCATCCCTTAATTGTTCTCGTTTTTAAGATTTAAAAACCCCTTCAGCAAAAGGCTCTCACTTGCCTCTGATGGGGTTGTTACCAGAAAAAGAGAAACCCAGTTACATCCTAAACATCTCCTGCTACCTCAACGATAGATCTGAAACAATGGTGGGCTACAATAAGAATAGAATCATGGAAAAAATGGCAAAGCTAACTTAGCACAGAATACTTACAATCAATTCATTTTATATGTCACCAGAACAACTAGACATTTATTTAATAAACAGTTATAAAATACTTGGCCTTTCAATTTTCCAGCTGATTTATAGTTAATAAATACATTTGGATACTATGTATCCTTTGTGTCAGGCAATATCCTGCGCCCTTTATGTATCACCTTGTTTAAGCTTTCTTCCGGCTTTCCGCTTGGATTCCCCTCCTCCAACCTGCCTTTTCCCATCTTACCCCTCATATTTTGCCTCTGACTCCTATTCCTTTCCCCTGTTATTTACTCTGTTCCCTTTATTTATTTTTCTCTCTGTATCACTACTCTGTCCTTGGAAAACTTTTTCTATTTTTCCTCTTTGCCTGCTTTCTGTGTTTACTGATCAATGGGAAGAAAATTCAGAGGAAAGTTACAAATAGGTTTTCTTAAAATATTTTTAATCCCTTTTTTTTTTTTTTTTTTTTTTTTTTTTTAGAGAAAGAGTGTGAGTGTGCTAGTGGGGGAGAGGGGCAGAGAGATAGAGAATCCTAAGCAGGCTCCATGCTCAGCCCAGAGCCAGATGAGGGGTTTGATCCCACAACCCTGGGATCATGACCTGAGCAGAAATCGAGAGTCTGCTACTTAACCAACTGAGCCACCAAGGCACTCTTTAAAATACCTTAAGTCTACTTTATTCATTTTTCTTTTGTGGTCATTGCTTTCTGTGTCCTAAGAAACCTCTGCCTAATCTCAAGTCATGCTTATGTTTCCCTCTAAGAGCTTTATGGGTTTAGTTATTACATTTAGGTTTGTGATCAGAATCTTTTTTGTGTAGGGGCCCCTGGGTGCTTCAGTCAGGTAAGTGTCCGACTTCGGCTTAGGTCATGAATTCGTGGTTCATGAGTTTGAACCCTGCATCCGGTTCTGTGCTGACAGTTTGGAGCCTGCTTCAGATTCTGTGCCTCCCTTTCTCTCTCTGCCTCTCCCCCTGCTTGTAGTCTCTCTCTCTCAAAAATAAATGTTAAAAAAATGTTTTAAAAAAGAATATTTTTGTGTGTGTGTTGTGAACTAAGGGTTGGGATTCATTTTTCCACATGAAGATTTAGTTATTTCAGCATAATTTGTTGAAATTATGATGAGTGAAAGGAAATTGGTGCCTTTTTTGAAAATCAGAAAGCCATATAAGGATGGGTGGTTTGCATTTTAAAATTATCTTTTTGTTATTAATTTTTCAGTTTATTGTCTTGTGATCTGAGGATCTAGGATCTTTTATTTTTGGATACCTTCTTTTTGGGTTACTACATTGTCAGTTTTATTAAATAATCCTGTGTGCTTTTCAAAGTATGCTTTCTCTCTAATTGTTGGTTTCATAGCTCTCTCTCAGTCCTTTGAGAAAGTGTTTTTGTGTTGTACAAGTTTCATACTCTTTAAAAATGTTTTTTTTTTTTGGTCTGAGGTCTCATTTTTTGAAATATGTTATAATTTCCTAGCTTGTCATGCTTGTGGGATGACAAGGAGGCCAGTGTGTGACTCAAACACAATAAGGAGGAGACGAGTAGGAGTTGAGATCAAAGGTAGCCAGATGATGTCTCAAAGGCTTTGGATTTTACTATGAGTGAGTTGAGCCATCTTTAAGGGCTGTGGGCAGAGGATTACACTGATAGAATAGAATAGGAATAGAATAGGATGTGAGGGGTGGGATTCTGTAAGAGACCATTGTAGAAGGTCAGGCCATATATATATAACCTGTGCCAGACATAGTACCATTAACATAAATGTAAATTTAATCTTTTAATGTACATTTATATTTGATCATCTAATCTCTACACAAACCTAGGAGATACTGTTATCTCCAGGTGTAGCCCCTTACTTCTTCTTTAAAAACCATTGTTTTATGGGTGCCTGGATGGCTCAGTCGGTTAAGCATCCCACTCTTGATTTTGGCTCCGGTCATGATCTCAGGGTTCGTGAGTTCAAGCCTCATGTCAAGCTCTGCTCGGGCTCTGAGCTGACAATGTGGAGCCTGCTAGGAATTCTCTCTCTCTGCCCCTTCTGCATGCTCTCTCTCTCTCTCTCTCTCTCTCTCAAAATAAATAAACTTAAAAAATAGTTTACTTTCAATCTTTTTTTCTCAGCTACCCACTTCCCCTCCCATTGGCAATCATTCTTATTAGTTTCTTGAATATTCTTCCAGAGATATTCTATTTCTTAAATAAGCAGGTATAAAATGGAGAATGCTTTCCTCCTTTTTGTGTTTTTCACAAAGGGTAACATGCTTGACACATTACTTTGTAACTTGTTTTTCCACTTGGATAACTCTCTCTGGGGTCATACCATAATTTATTTAATTGATCCCCCATTGGTAGGCACTCCGTATATTTCCAGTCACCTGTTATTATCAACCGTTCTGCAGTGAATCACCTTGCATATACAGTATACCATTTGCAAAGGTGACAGCCAATAGTAAAACCTACATGGATGCGACCTTAAAGCTACTTACCTTCCACACCGCACTGCCTCCCCGTATGTTGTTGACTGCTTCATGAGGGTGATTCTTCTGAACTCCTCTCAATTTTATGAGAATAGTTTGTCTTTACCCTGTGACCGTTGGCTCCAGGTGTAATCACTTCTGAACACCTCTTCAGTTCATAAACACTCAATCCCTCAGGGGATCTGGGACCCTCATCCACACTCCTATGACCCTGATGACAGAGTCTAGAAAAGGGAAATCATAAACTCAGAGCACTTGGGAAAGATTTTCTTTGCCTATTGGTTTAAGGCAAATGTACTTCGGGAGATAACCCGGGGGGTGAAAGTGTCCAGGGGAAGTGGAAAACTTTTTTCAAATGAGACGATGATGTGATTCCTGACAAGATAGATTGCACACCAGTATCTTGAGCAATATATCACCACATCATCGTGACATTTAACATTCATCCTTTTTCTCTTGCACAACTTTTGATCGTGCGCGGGACTAACTTTGTTTTAGATCTGAGTCACGTCCTGTTAAGTTTTACATCCACCTTGTGGTGCTAAAAGGTTAACGGGTCAGATAACTTAGCAACTCTATCTAGCTCTGAACTTTGGTCTAGTTTGTGTTGCAATGACACGTACTCCTTTCTGAACTTTCACCTAGATACCTGTTTCCCTGAAATTACTAATAGTACTGTACATGGGCCTAATAATTCTTTTTAATACTGTATATTGACACTTGAGACATCTAGACATTTCATAAATGTTATCAGCACATGCATTTGAAGTTAAAACCAGTCTTCCAATCTCAGCCAGAGAAAACAGCACTTGCAAAAAAAAAAAAAGAAAAAAGTCCGCACTTGCTTATCTTTTTCATTCTGCGGTGATAGTAATAAATAATATTTATTGAGCCCTCACTATATGCTAGGTACTGTTGTAAGCCCTTTAGGTAGTACTCACAAGAGGTGGGTTCTATTACACTCTCTTCATGTTCTAAGCAAGGAAACTGAAACACACAGAGGTTAAGTATTCACTGCAGGCTACACCAGATGGCTATCAGCAGGGAAACATTTGGAAGCCTTGCGGTCCAGCTTTGGAGCCCATACTGTTAACCACTCGGACATGAACTTGTTAGGACACAAAGCCCTCTATCTGCCTTACTGCTACTGCCGTTTCTGATCTGTTCTTCCTGTTTTTCTCTCCTACCCGTCACCACCTCTGCTCTCTACCATCTCAGCCAAATGGTGACAAAGCGGAGTTGAGCAACCAGGAACCCAATCTAGTGATGTGCCAGAAAGTCATGATTCTCTGACTGGGAAATGGTTCTATTACCAATGGCTCTGCGCTAATTGAGAACGTTCCAGTGAGCGCCATAGTCCTGTGTAGAGGCCAAAAACACTGGTAAGGAAAGTCAAACTATGTTGTGGGACAAGTTTGTATTCTAGGAAGGATCTCAGAATTACCCATGACATTCAGCGTGAGGAAGGTATAGACAAGTTTTAGACTGAGGAACACTTGCTTTCCCACCTCTGGCTTCCTAGAGATTTCAAACTTCTTCAAGGTTTCCGTGAAAGCAGACAAAACTAGCTCTTCTTTCAAAATAGCTGTCCTTCCTGAATTTTTTTTTTTTGAGAGAGAGAGAGAGCGCACAAGTGAGTGAGGGGCAGAGAGAGAGAAAGAGAGAGAGAGAGAAATAATCCCAGGAGAGGCAGAGAGAGAGAAAGGGAGAGAGAGAGAGAGAGAGAGAGAGAAGCAGGGCTCACCCCAAGCAGGGCTCGAGTTCACCCAGTGTGGGGCTCGGGGTCTCCCGATGCTGGGCATGATCTCACCTGATGTAGGGCTCGTGTTCACCTGAAGCAGGGCTCGCGCTTACCCGATGTGGGATTCGAACTCAAAAACCGTGAGATCATGACCTAAGCCAAAGTCAGGTGCTTAACGACTGAGTCATCCAGACACCCCTTTCTAAATATTTCTTGAATCCTCTGGTGATCTTGCTGCAATCTATCCTTCACACTTCTCCCAGAAACCATATAATCTCCTTCAAGGACTCCCCAGCATCACTGTACGATAAAAGGTTAAACTGTTGAGCTCATTGCACCAAGCCTTGATCTGCTTCCGGCCTCTTTGTCTGCCACCGCCTCCACCAAATACCCTTCATTTCACTCCCTTCCACAAGTGCAGTGGCTCACCTCTGTTCTAGATCAGACCCTTAGTATGCTTTCCAAGGATCTCACAGATCTACCTTTCTGTCCTCATCTCCTTCCATCCTCCAGTGTACCCTCTGTCCCAGCCTCACTAAACTAAGCTTTCCCCACATATATCCTGCATTTTGCCAATATGGTTCCCTTCCTTGCTCTTCACTCATTCTTGAAGACCCTGCTTCAACACCACCTCCTTTCTGAGAGCTTCCTGGTGCCTAGTGGCACCACACCCCCAGTTTGAATGAGCTTCAGCTTCAGCTCTGTTTTCAGGGCATGATTCTCTATTTAGATTACCTTATCTTCAATGTAGTGGATTTAATTGTTAACAATCTTTTCTCCTCCAATAGATTCCAGGCTCCTTGAGAATGGTGAAGGACACCATTTCATTTCTGCATCCTTCTGCGAGTTCTACTAAAGTAGCTGGTACATCGATCATGTTCATTGGAAATTCCCTGAAGAGTCTATTTCTTACAAGTAAAAGAAATGCCAGGCAACATTTGCTAAGTCATTTGTTTTGAGGTAAGTCAAAGTAACAGATGATACAACTCCCTTAATTTTCATAATGAAGGTGTATCTTTCAGGTGTGGCTGAAAGATTCTAGAGTGGCACCATCCGGTATGGTGGCTATTTAAGTTTAAATTATTTAAAAATAAATAAAATGTGGAGTGCCTGGGTGGCTCAGTTGGTTAAGCATCCGACTTTGGCTCAGGTCGTGATCTTGTGGGTTCGTGGGTTCGAGCCCCGCACCTGGCTCTGTGCTGACAGCTCAGAGCCTGGAGCCTGCTTTGGATTTTGTGTCTCCCTCTCCCTCTCTGCCCCTCCCCCACTCACACTCTACCTCTGTCTCCAAAATAAATAAACATTAAAAAAATTAAAAATAAATAAGATGTAAACTTCCCTTCTTTAGTCATATTATTCACATTTTAAGTGCTAGATAGACTCATGTGGTTAGTGGCTAGTATATGGTTAGCACAGATATAGAATATTTCTATCCATCGCTTGCAGGAAACTCTATTAGATAGCATTGATCTAGAAAGATAATTGGTACAGATCAGTGGAGTTCAAATAAAGTACATATACCATTAAAAAATTATTCTTACAAGGACTTTAGGATTAACACCGATACTACCATCTTGGAAAATATTTGTTAACTCTTTCCCTTCGGAATATTCAACACTTGGTCAGTGACTCAGGGTTACAGAAGAGAAATAAGGAGAAAAATAGAAGCCGTTGGTAAAACATATGTGTTAGAAAATTGCTTTGAGGAAAATCTCAGCAATCAGAATCTTCTGCCTTAAAAGCAACTAACGATTGTTAAAGGCAGATCTCCGTGGGCCTTTTCCAAGATATACAGAGTTTTTTTAAAAAGGTATACAGAGTAAACTAAATATGTACTTTCATCTTAAAAATCTGGTCCCAGCAAAAGGCCAACAAGTTTCAGTTCATCATCCTGACCCTTCAAAAAAGAAATCTTTCAATCAAGAGATAATAAAAGTTGGTAAAAGCAATTTCAGAGGCGTGCTCAGGTAAATTTTTTTCTTATAAACCAGTAATACTGGAAACTCTGGACTTCCCATTTGCTCTGAGTTCCTTCTGTCTGTCATGTACAGTCCCTGAAGGAGAAAAGAAAGAGGTTGGGGGCGTCTGGGTGGCTCAGTTGGTTAAGTGTCTGACTTTGGCTCAGGTCATGATCTCACTGTTCGAGCCCTGGGTTGGGCTCTGTGCTGACAGCTCAGGACTTGCAATGCTTCAGATTCTGTGTCTCCCTCTCTCTGCACCTCCCCCACTCACACTCTGTCTCTCTCTCAAAAATAAATAAACATTTTAAAAAATTAAAAAAAAAAGAAAGTAAGAGGTTGTCTGCAGACAAGGTGCGTAAAGACTGGGATTGTAAAAATGTGTTCATGCATTTGAGTTGTCTGGTAATCTTCCTGATGTGTATGTCAAAATAAAAAGTAGCATATGCCTTTAAATGAGGCAAGGAATGGACCATATTCTACAGATGTCTGATAAACACAGCATTATGTACATTTCATCTTAGAGAGGAATTTACATTTGAAGACTAAATATTAATCCCCTCAAAACACTGCCATGAAGAAGGTACAGAGAGAGGTGTACAGAGGCATTTTATACAATGGGAAACAAGAGTATATATATCCTGTATCATTTGTCCTCGATTCTTAAAATGCACACTTTTCAAGGCATTTGGAAGAGAGAGGAAGAGTTCCGATTTTTCATCAAAAACGTTAGAAAGGTCAATGGGTCAAGATTTACTGGCGCCAGTGAGAGCTGGCACTTTCCCCATGATTTCTTCTGACTCTCTTGGCCAGTTCCCTAAAACTGGGTGTTCTTTAAGGTTTTCTCCTTAAAACCCTCCTTTCTTTTCTCTCTGGACTCTTTCTTGACCCTTCACCAAATTGCACAACTCCTAACTCCAATTACTTCCTCCAAGGTAATGACTCCTAAATCAACCTTCCCTACCCCGAGCTCTCTGTGCATGGAGGGACAATGAGTGCAGGCTGACGTAGCTGGTTTGGGGACCAAATTTTGAGTAGCAAGTCTCTAGATAAGGGCTTGACAAACCTTTTCTGTACATGGCCAAATAGCCTCTGTCTCCATTACTCAACTCTGTCATTATAGCATGAAAGCAGCTGTAGACAATATATAATCAAATGGGCATAGTTGTCTTCCAATAGAGTTTTATTTTCAAAAAACAAGAGGCAGGCAGGATTTGGTTATAGTTTGCTGATTTCTGTTGATCACTGATTTTCAAAAAAGAAGCCCCTGCAGAATCCGCTCAGAGAGAAAGAATGACAGGGAATGAGCAATTTAACTTTAATCCATTTTGTTTACACAGCTGAGCAAGATCTCATTTGCAGAAAGGGTTTCATGGCCAAAAAGTTTGAAAGCCACTCATCTACATGTTCTTGGAGGTTCATTCTAGGTATATATCGGTCACCTCCCTCAGCTGGTCACTGTCTGCTTCTGCTTTGACCCATTTTCTGTGCCAAAGTGGTAACATAATTGTCCACTTCTGACCATATCACTTCTCAAACTTCAGTGATTCCCATGAGCCATTCCCAACCTACCTCCTTAATCTCCTTCTACTGGCCTCTAACATACTTTATGGTTTAGCCACACAGGACTCTAGCCTGCCACTCTGCAAAGACGTTTTCTCTTCTCTCTTTCCGCACGTTCTCCCCTTTCCTGTCACCCCTTTTCCCTCCCAACCTGCCTTTCCACTTGGCGATCCTCAAATGCTACTTGCTCTGTGGAGTCTTCTAGAATTTCACCCACCAGAAACAGTCTCCTCTATGCTTCTAGGTGCTTCCCTCAGTGGGCTTTTATGTGTCCAGGTCCCAGCTCCCCTACTGGATTAATGTTCCTTAAGGGCAGGGATCACATTTTATCTTTCTACCCAGCATGGGTACCATATGCCTAGCAGTCACTGGAGCTCTGCCGCCCATAGAGGACCACAGTTACAAGGCACAGGTGTTTCCTGCTATTCCCAGATAATAAGAATAGCAGCTTGATGCTTAGGAGCTGAGAGAACAAGTTCCAGGTAAGCTAGCAGTGAAAGGGACATGAGAAAGGGGTGGAGAGGGAGAGACAAATCCAGAAACCTTGGGTGACAGGCAAACACAAGGCCTCTGGCCCAGATGGGCAAGGTCTAGGAAGGGGCAATTGCCAGGGCTTTGAGAGCCAGAGTCATGCAGGGGAAAGAGAGCAGCAGGGCTCTGAAAGGGACACATCTATGCTGCACATTTACAGCTGTTTAACTTTGTATTTCTAACTCTCTGAGCCTTATGTGCACATGAAGAATAAAAATATCTTTTTAAGGGGCACATGGGTGGCTCAGTCGGTTAAGCGTCCGACTTCGGCTTGGGTCATGATCTCGCGGTTCATGGGTTCGAGCCCCGTGTTGGGCTTTGTGCTGACAGCTCCGAGCCTGGAGCCTGCTTCAGATTCTGGGTCTCCCTCTCCCTCTGCCCCTCCCCTGCTCGCGCTCTGACTCTCTTTGTCTTTCAATAATAAATAAATGTTAAAAAAAAATTTTTTCTTAATATCTTTTTAAATGCTCTGAGGGTTAGGAAAATAATGTGTCTGTTACAGAATAGGGGCTCAATAAGTGGCACTGGAGATTGTGAAGAAGGGGAGTGAAGAGGCAAAGGAGATTTTTAAAAAAAGAGGAAATGGGGGGCGGCTTAGGTGGCACAGTCGGTTGAGTGTCTGACTTTATTTGGGCTCAGGTCATGATTTCACTATTGGTGAGACTGAGCCCTCACTGAGCTCCTGAAGCTAAGTGTAGAAGCTCCGTGGGATTCTCTTTCCCCCTCTCTCTTTGTCCCTCCCCAGCTCCTGTACACGCACACTTGCACATGCCAGCTCTCTCCCAAAATAAATAAAACAAAAGAGGAAATGTATTTCTTTTTTTTAATGTTTATTTATTTTTTGAGAGAGACAAAGACAGAGCACGAGTGGGGGAAGGTCACAGAGAGGGGTAGACACAGAATCCGAAGCAGGCTCCAGGCTCTGAGCTGTCAGCACAGAGCCTGACGTGGGGCTCAAACTCACAAACCATGAGATCATGACCTGAGCCGAAGTCGGACGCCCAACCGACTGAGCCAGCCAGGCGCCCTGAGGAAATGTATTTCTTAAGATAAATGCTGTTAATTGATTTTCATCTTCACCTGGGATTTACCTAGCAAATTACTTTAGTCTCCTTTCTAACTTTGGTTGAAGGGAGAAGGTAGGGGTCTAGTATATGGCTAGGAATCACCTGGGCACCATTAACATGCAGGTTTTCACCCACCGGGTCTGGATGGGTCTGAGATGGGACTTTAATGATGTAATACAGCTGATCCATGCATGAACCACAGTCTAAGTAGCCAGGTGGTGGTCCACGTAGGCTGTTGACGTAAAGGAAGATGGATGGGCATGCTGGCCTGACTGGTTTCCTTTTCTCGCATGTTGAAAAGCTCCTGTTCTTCATTCTTCAAAAGAATGGAGACTTGAACCAAGGGAGGTTAAGGTCGGGAAGCATAGCACCACGTGCTACCAAAGGGCAGGGAAATTACGAGGGAAAAAGAGAACTTTTGTTCTCTGGGGTTTATGTGCAGACCACATTCAGACACAAGGGAACTTAGATCTCTTTGGACTTTGCTTGAAATGCTGGACTAGAAAAGGAGTGAGTAAGAGGCAAGATGGCATCTGAGGGCTTTGCAACAAACCATTAATACCTTTCCCCCCTAGCAAAGTCGTGTGATGAGATGAAGAAAGTACTAACACACATTGTCAACAGACTTCTAGTAAATTACCTAGACCATCTGGATGGTTTCCCCACAACATACTGGAAACAATAACTAAAGCAAAGACAGCAAATTATTAAGCGGTGGGTGTGTACGTGTTCACTGAACAGTTCTTTCAGCTTCCCTGCATATTTGAAAGTATTTATAATAAAACCTTGAAAAAATTGTTTCCTACCTCTCTCGTGGTTTCCATAAGGTAGAAATGAGATAAATACAGTAGATGTATCCAAATAATGTTAGCTTAGTCTGAACAGTGGGTGTCCTCTGAGGGACTTACTCTTAGCCGTTTTAGAAATTGTAAGCATAGGGGCACCTGGGTGGCTGATTTGGTCGAGCATTCGACCCTTGCTTTCAGCTCCGGTCACGATCTCACAGTTTGTAGGATCGAGCCTTGCATCGTGGGCCATGCTGACAGCATGGAGCCTGCTTGGGATTCTCTCCCCTCTCTCTCTGTCTCTCCCCTGCTTGAATGCGTGTGTGTGTGCGTGCACTCTCTCTCAAAATAAATAAATAAATAAATAAATATACATAAAATATATGAGGGGGTACACAAGAAAATAGTAACATTAGTGGCCTCCAGGGAGGGGAAGTTTGTAACTAGAGGGCAAGAAGGGAAGGGAAACTTCTCACTGAATTTCCTTTTGCAAGTTTTGTACATCAGATTATATGTACACAGTACCTATTTGAAGATAAATAAAATAAAAATAGATGTAGACCTCTCACAGTCTAAGAGTCTGGCTCTTTCAGTACAATAAGTGTTAAATTGCAGAACTTGCCGTGCCCAGAAGCAAAGAAGTCAACGTCCAGCTTCATGAAGTGGGGCATCATGGGGCCGGACCAACCCAACAGCCACAAGCTGGCTCTGTCTATTTGAGGATGTTTTTGGCTATGAGCCAAAGGTCTACATTTTCCATTCCTGCTTCCGGACGGGGGTGGGCCAGGAAGTAACCAGGTTGGGTAGCCCAGAAGAATGAGGGGTTCAGAGTCAGACTGGTGGTAGAGCCCACGGCTTTAGGCTTGTATTGAAGGAGGCAGACAGAGATGTGGCATGGGAACCACACTCATGACTGGGGCGTAGTCCTGTGTGAATAGTTTACATATTACATATGTGACTGTTTACAAAGTGTTCGTAACCACTGCTTCCTCTCAGTGACACAACTGCCCTAGGAGGTGAGTATGGATTTTGCCCTGTCTTACCGAAGAGGAAGCTAAGTGTGGTGGCCATGATATCCTTCCAGGGATATCTCAGATATCCTTCCAATTGACAGAGGGCCCCGCCGTGTTCTGAAATCCACCCATGTGTTTGAGCTGTGGCCAGGCTAATGGCTGCCCATGCCGGTGATGGAGTACAGCAGAGATATGAGGGCAGGCTCCTTCTCTGGAGATGCAGGACTTCTCTGGTGGCCTGAGTGCTCCCTGACAGCCTTGCTGTAATTTCCTCAGAAAACATTGTAAACTGGGGCACCTGGGTGGCTCATTCAGTTAAGCATCCGACTTTGGCTCAGGTCATGATCTCATGGTTCATGAGTTTGAGCCCCATATCGGGCTCTCTGCCATCAGCATAGAAGCTACTTTGGATCCTCTGTCTCCCTCTCTCTGTGCCCCTCCCTCACTTGCACTCTCTTCCTCTCTCTCAAAAATAACATTAAAAAAAGAAAAAAGAAAAGAAAACACTGAACTATTATGCTTCCACCCAACCCCCCCTTCCTTCCTTCTCTTCTTCACTCGCAGGCCTGCATTACAGTCTGATGGCTCTCTCAGCCTCTCCTGGTTCCCTCCTACTTTCTCTTAGAGGCATTTCCTGCAAGTTGAATACTGTTTTGGCATCTAACATAGATCTGGGTGATTCTAGTTGTGCTACTTCTTCTTTTTACTTTTATTTTGAGGAGAGAGAAAGCACACATGCATGAGGTGGGGGACAGGGGCAGAGAGGGGGAGAGAAAGAGACAGAGGGAGAGAAAGAGAGAAATTTTTAAAAATTTTCTAATGTTTTTTATTTTTGGGAGAGAGAGAGCATGAGCAGGGGAGGGGCAGAGAGAGAGGGAGACACAGAATCCGAAGCAGGCTCCAGGCTGTCAGCACAGAGCTGGACGTGGGGCTCGAACTCATGAACCACGAGATCATGACCTGAGCTGAAGTCAGACACTTAACCAACTAAGCCACCCAGGCGCCCAGAGAGAGAGAGAGAATCCTAAGCAGGCTCCATGCTCAGTCCAGAGCCCGAGATGGGGTTTGAACCCATAACCCTGGGATCATGACCTGAACTGAAATCAAGAGTCAGAAGCTTAACCAACTGAGCCACCCAGGAACCCCTAGGCTGTGCTTCTAATCAATGCACTATATTGTCTTTCTTTTCATGAGATTCATTTCACCTTGAGTCACTAGATGGACACATCCTTTTTGCCACCAGCTTGCTGCATTTTTAATACTTCATTATTCAAAATATTTATGTATATGTGATTATGTCTGGCATATTAGTAGAAATAATTCTATCTTGTTAAAGATGGAATTGTGCTTTATTAAATTATGATCAATCACTATTTTTTTTTTAAGTAGGCTCCACACCCATCTTGAGGCTTGAACTCACAACCCTGAGATCAAGAGTCACATGCTCCACTGACTGAGCCAGGCTGGTACCCCTATGCTCTATTAAATTACACATGTAAACTTAACAAGATTCAGTTTCACGAAGCTTCTGTTTAGTTTAGATGCAGACTTTGAGGTTTCTTTTGTTGTTATTTTTTTTTTTAAGAGTTCACATATTCTTTTATTTTTGAGTAAACTCTACGCCCAACCCGGGGCTCGAACTTATGACCCCGAGATCAAGTGTTGTGTGGTCTTCCGACTGAGCCAGCCAGGTGCCACATGTTGCTGTTCTTTGTTAATAATTTGCCATCTACCATTCGCCATCTCCACTTTCCATTGTCTTTATCAATATTCTGGGGTTTGTAATTATGCTGGCCAACTTAGAGATTCTAGAAATGTACACAGGCCAGAAGAACTACCATTTGAGGTCACCTTATGGTTTGGCAGAGAATGTCATAAATCCACAAATGCTAGTCTAAAGAGGAAGCTGTTTAAGTCTATCAAAATGGTGTCACTAGAAGAATGGGGACATTGTAAGCTGTGCACATGTCACCATATAATATGGGGTAGGGGAGGAGGTACAGGAATCAGCAGGCTCTTACTTCTAGGCTCTTCCTGGAACTGGCTGGCAGCCATCTGGCAGGCCTTTGACATGAGTTCCAAAGACTCCATTGGGAGTTCCTTCTGAATGGACAGAATGTTTTGTCAGAACAATTAGGGCTTGCTTCCTAAAGTGCACTTGGCCAGGAAAGAAAGCAAAAACCTTTAGGGGGCCAATGTTCTGGGAGTAGTTGGCCCTGAAGGGATGCATAGAAGAAGGGGTACAATAAATAAACATTAAAAAAAATTTAAACAGGCAGGGTGGGGGCGCCTGGGTGGTTGAGTCGGTTGAGCGTCTGACTTCAGCTCAGGTCATGATCTCACAGTTCGTGGGTTTGAGCCCCATGTCAGATCTGCACTGACAGCTCAGAGCCTGGAGCCTTCTTCAAATTCTGTGTCTCCTTCTCTCTCTGCCCCCTCCCCCACTCGGATTCTGTCTCTCTGTCTCTCAAAAATAAATAAACATTTAAGAAAATCAAAAACAAAAAAAGGGCTACACTGTAAGGATGGTAGAGGGGATTTTGAGCAACTTCAATAAGCAGTCTTGTGGAAGCAACCCTCATAGGCAGCTGACCTGAGCATTATAATGCTTACCTCCTGCTCTTATATCCCTAGAGATAGGAAGTGTGGCTGGAGAACAGGAGAGTGCCAAAGCTAGAAAGGCCAGAGGCAAGTGAGAGCTTGAGCAGCAGGACTTGATTTGGTGAAGAAATCACAAGGAACCACAGGAACAATAATACCTCGCCTCTTTACAACAGTCAGAATCTTCAGACATTAACTGTATTTGGGACTTTTCAAGTGTAGGGGTCGTGAATTCCCCATCTATTGCACTGGTTGCAAGTTGGGGCCTCCTTGAATACAATGTATTGTTCTTTTGGGCATCATGGAAGAATGTGTTCTTGGCCCCCCTGGGCAATATGCACTGTGCTAAATGATTTGCATACCCAAGAGCACAGAAGTTCCTCACCTCATCTCCAACATGCTCTGTCCACACGTTTTGAGAACTCTAGGTAACAGTTTAGTTTTAACACACATCTTTGACTAAGCATGAGGCCTGTGGTTGCCAACAGGCAATACTAGATTAGACTCCTATGGCCATTAGCCATTTTATGAGAGGCCTGGGAAATCAATTACAAACAAGAAGTGGAGGATGAGGGCTATGGGTGATGGTGGTGGTGGTTGCTGGGGGGGTATGGGCAAGGACCTGAAAGGAAACTGTTCATTCTCATGGGGGGGTGGGTGGCGGGAGATAGTGCCTGCAGACCCAAGAGGAGTCACAGCAAAAGGAAGCCTGGGGGGTTTCCACTTTTCCCAAGATTTATATGTCTAATTTCCTATGTATTCAGAGGATTGGTGAGGAGTTGCCAAGTCTTCTCAGGGACTCCACAGCTGCTTGACGATCGTATTACGGATTCTCAAAGGTGGGCCAGACTTCAAAAGAAAGTTTTTGTGACTCTAATGATGGAAATATGAGTTACCCATGCTGCTTTTTGTGTATTAATTAACCTCGTATTCTGCAATAATCATTGCTATGATCACTTATTCCAGGAATGCTTTTTTCAATTCTTTTGGCTTTTCTACATGGACTATCATGTCATCTGTGAACAAAAACCATTCATTCCTTCCGTTCCAAACTGTACTTTTTATTGCCTTTTCTTGTCTTACTGTATTAGTTAGGATTTTCAGTACAATGTTAAAAGGGAATGGTGAGAAGGGATATCCTTCCCCTGTACCCGATCATTGTGGGAAAGCTTCAAGTCGCTCACGTTATGATGCTTTTTGTTTTTAAATTTTGTTATGCTTACAAAAGTAGAAATACAGGCTCATTAAACATTTTCATATATTTCAAGAAATATGTAATATGAAAAGTGGGAGTGTTTTCAATCCCTAACCACTTACCCAAGTTGTCGTTGCCAGTTATTTGGTACGTCTCTCAAGATGGCATACTTTGTGATTTTGAAGCAGATTGTGTATGTCTTAGCACACATCTCTGACCAAGAAAAAAAATGCGCCACACACTGAGATTCCTTGGTAGTTTGGGGTATAGGTATCAAGCTGTGTATACGTTTGAGTATAAAAGAGACAGAATAAATGTGATAAAATCGCCCCTACTCTTTTTCTGGGAAGTGCTGTCCAGTTCTTGATTTTTATCTTTCATGGGAAATTGTGCTAGAACTAGGTGGCTAGATCATTTATTTAACACGGATATGTTAAAATTGACTTCAGTTACAGAATGCCCTAGCGAGAATTACCTATAAATAAACAAAGTAGCTGGTTATGAATTATGACCCACATATGCACTCACCTGTTGGACAGCTGTCCAGGACATGGTGGGCTATGTATGGCTTCTGCCCAAGGATCCTTGAAGTTCTTATGAATACATGAAGGGAAGAAGCCATATCTTAGATGTCCCCTGGAGGGGAGACTTAAGGAAAATTCTTAAGGAAGTGATTGGTTAGAAGACCCCATCCTGGAAGTGAAACTTTGTACCTTTGGGGATGTACCACCACCAATCAGTTCCAGACATTGGTGCCAGCTGGTTGGGGATGTGTGTTGCTTGGAGAAAGCAGGTGCAGAGGCCCAAAAGGGGTCTAGGAATGGGTCCTGTGATACTGTTGCTGCCCCTGCTCAGTGTATGCTCCCACACCCAACTTTTTCAGAATGTTTGATAGAGTATGTCTTGGTTCATGAAATAGATTTGCAATTTTGAGACTTCCTAAATGGCCATCTCTAAGCAGCTATAGGAATTCCTGGCTCCAGTACACGTGTAAAGTTCAGTTGGGTTTTCTAGAACAGGTAAGCTATGTCCAGTTACTGGCTTTCTGTAATCAAGTTGCTAGATAGAATTTAGCAATCATCAAGGACTCCTGTGGCTAGTTGTTTAGCTTTTGAGCATTAAGTACGATCTAATACAAATCTTCATTAAGGGGCACCTGGGTGGCTCAGTTGTTAAGTATCTGACTCTTGATTTCGGCTCAGGGCATGATCTCAGCGTTCATGAGATGAAGCCCTGCCTCAGGCTCTGGGCTCACAGTGCAGGATCCTCTCTCTCATTCTCTCTCTCTCTCTTCCTCTTTCTGCATCCCCCCTCACTCTCTCTCTCTCAAAATAAATAAAATTTAAAAATCATCATTAAAAAAAGCCTTGGGGCACCTGGGTGGCTTAGTTGGTTAAGTGTCCGACTTTGGCTCAGGCCATGATCTCACGTTTCATGAGCTCAAGCCCCATGTCAGGCTCTGTGCTGACAGCTCAGAGCCTGAAGCCTGCTTCAGATTCTATTTCCCTCTCTCTCTGCCCCTCCTCCACTCATGCTCTGTATCTTTCAAAAATAAAGAAACATTAAAAAACATTTTTTTAAAACTTAAAAAAACAAAAAAACCTTTTTATTCTATCACAAGTGTTATATTTTATTTATTTATTGTGATATAGTTCATTTTAAAGAATAGAGATAAACAATATGAAAAAAATGAACTGTAATCCTCCTACCCAATGATAACTATAATTAATATTTTTGTATATTTCCTTCTAAAATTCCCATACTTTAGGGCACCTGGGTGGCTCAGTCGCTTAAGTGTCTGACTCTTGATTTTGGTTCAGGTCATGACCTCATGGCTCATGGGGTTTGAGCTTCACGTCGGGCTTTGACCTCACAGCACGGAGTCTGCTTGGGATTCTCCGTCTCCCTCTCTCTCTGCCCCTCCCCTGCTCATGCTCTCTCTCTCTGAAAATAAACATTAAAAGTAGATAAATAAAACTTAAAAAAATAAAATTCCCGTGCTTTAATAAGCTTTCAATAAATAGATATTTTATAGTTATATGAGAAGTTTTCCTTCCTCCTTTTATTTCAACTTAGAGATAGCTATGATGTTTCTTTTTTTCCCCCTCCAGAATTGCTATATTGTTTGTATTTTTCAAAAACAGTTGACCATGAATTATTTTTATTCATCCTAATGACAACCTTGGGGGTTTTAAATACCGTATCTGTTTCCTTATCTTCTAGATAAAGACACTGGGAGCAATGATATTTCTTTATGAAAGTATGAAGATCATTGTGTTAACTACAAGTTCACATGCAAATAAAAAATTGGTTTGCTTTGGTTATTTAAACACACATTCTGTTCAAATGGAATTCTTTTTTACATACATTTTTAGGAAGATAATGTTTAAAAAAGAGCTTTAGAACTATAGACTGAAGTCCTTGGGCCTTGGTTAGCACTGCTTTAGTTTGAATCTAAAAAAGGCTATAACATTTCTGTCCTCCAAATCCAAACTGGGTTTGGGGCACCTGAGTGGCTCAGTCGACTGAGCGTACAACTTTGGCTCAGGTCATGATCTCACCATTCCTGAGTTCGAGCCGCACGTCAGGCTCTGTGCTAACAGCTCAGAGCCTGGGGCCTGTTTCAGATTCTGTGTCTCCCTTTCTGTCTCTGCCCCTCCCTCGCTAGTGCTCTCTCTCTCTCAAAAATAAACATTAAAAGAAATTAAAAAAAAAAATTTAACCTGGATTCTGTATTCTCTGCCTCAGTGTTTATAAGTCTTTTGTCTCCAAAGAGACTTATTCAACTAAAGAGTCACATTACTCAGACTGGAGTCATGTGGGCCACTGGGTAAACAGCCAACCTGGACACACAACTGTTGAATATTTAATGTTCAGGATATATTTAGTGAAAAAGCAAGCTACCAAATAGTAGTCATAACATAAACCTAGTTTTATGAAAGTATAAGATTAGATAGATACACTTACATAGAAAAAATATGGAAATGCTATAATCTAAAATATCAACAGTGTTTATCACTAGGTGATATAGAGTCATGGGTGATTATTATTTTATTCATGTTTACATTTAATTTTTTTCTTCAATAGGCATAGATTACATTTTCATATATTATTTTTATAATTAAACACAATTTTATTTTACAGTAAGATCATAGTCTTTATTGATCAAAAATAAAATGATATTTCAAAAAAGGAAATTGTTATTTCCAACACATTCTCCCTCCCAATAACTCTCCTTTAAAAAAAAGTTTATTTATTTATTTTGAAAGCAAGACAGAACAGGGTAGGGACAGAGGGAGGGGGAGAGAGAGAATCCCAAGCCAGTCCACGCTGTGAGCACAGAGGCTGACACAGGGCTTAATCTCATGAATGTGAGATCATGAAGAGCTGAAACTAAGAGTTGGACGCTTAACCGACTGAGCCATCCAGGCACCCCCCCATACCTCTCCTTCTTATCTAAAACTTTAATCTAACTAAGTGCTATATGGTGTCCTCTCAACTCTGAGAGGATGGTTTAAGAAGCAGAAAATTTGCAAGAGTGGAGTGGGAAGAGGAATAAAACACCAGCATGTATCATATGTATGACATTCAATTTAATTCAGCTGTATATTACCTTGGTACATATGCATTTAATTATTTGCATTTTTAAGATTACATCTTTCAACCTGTGAAACCAGCCCGAAGCCCCTTTGTGTGGAAAGGGGGAGGGGGGGAAGAGGTGTCTTTGAGTCCATATTCCATTACTGTGCTGTTAGTTATATCTAATCAGAGTAAATGGCGGAGGGGAGGTATAGTGGCTAGCTGATCTATTTCTCAGTTTCAGAAGAATGATTTTCCCTTTCTTCTGGAACAGCAGACTAGAGTGGTTTTAGTTTGCTAAAGCCAAACGTGAAAATTTTTATAGCCTTGGAAGAGCGACATTGTTATCGTAGATGCCATTCTCACAAGCATAACTTTGTTACATGCCTATTTTTTTTTCATTTCAGTATTCTAACATTTGAAGATTATCTAAGACAGATTGATTTTGCTTTGTTTGTTTTTACAGATCTGTTAAAATGACGTCAGGATTACTCAATCCCAGTATGGTCTTAAATTTTAGGAGATCAACTCTGAAATCTGGATGAATTTCACAGCATTTACAGTAGTGTGCTTCTGCATATCTGCTGAACTTTGGAGATCATGATATATCCCTTTGTCTTCACTTACTGAAGCCTTTTGGATTTTTCTGTAATAAAATACTAAATCGAATGTAGAACTTGAATTAATTGGCTGGGATAAAAGGAATGACTCATCCTGGGTTGACGCAAATTGAACCTGACCTTGGAGGTTTCGTTCTGTAGCTCAGAGAGCAGGGCAATTCCGGAAATGGCACTGGCAGTGGTTCGTAAAGTCATGTTTCCCCTAGCTTTCTCAGTTGTTTGTTGAGTCATTAGGGACCGTTAATTTTGGCTCTGTCAGAAGCCAGGAAAAAGAATGTTTGCCAAATCACGTTCCAGAGCTAGGATGTAGAATGACAGGGAACATAACAGCCAAGTCACTCCTGAAATGTTTGGTTCAGTCATCTTTCCAAAATTAACATAGTTAAACAAAACCCCAAAACAGATCACTCCTCTCCTGCCCCTACTTCCTCCTTGCTCTTGACCAATAGGAGGACCCCCAGAAGTGGAAGGCTCAGGCATCTTCACAAAAATGAAGCCAGGCCACAATGACAGGTTCCCAAGGGTGGCTGACCACAGCTTTTGCCTCCGACACAATTGCTTCACCTGAGGAGAAGGCACTTCGCTGAGGATCTGTGCCCCAGCCCATTTTCATGCACACAGAAGCACAGAGAGACCCACTGGTTAGATAGTCAGTAGGGTTTCTTCCTGCTGCAAAATTCTGTGGTTGTCATTTGGGCTTTGTGGCCCCAAATTAAAATGACCTGATCATAATTCTTAATTCCTGAGAAAAAGCAAAAAAGAAATAAACATGGTTACCACAGGCCCAATGTCCTTTGGTAACTGTTCAAGCCTGGGGACTGACACATAGGTAGTGTATGGGAGATGGCGTGTGTGTATGTGCATGTGTGTTTGGGGCGGACTTTCTTAACTTTGTGTAACTGAAAGGGCGGACCTACACCGGCCAACTCCATCTTGTTCTGTGTCCTCCACCTTGAGTGACTGTGTCCCCGACATGCCCCCTTTCCAGGAAAATCGCAGGAACCTCAGACCACGCCTCCTCCCCTTGAGTAACCTCCTGCTCACCTGTTCAAACTTCCCGATCAAAGCACACCCGGCGACCTGTGAAACGGGACTCTGACCCTTCCGCAGCCAATCGGCCAAGGCCATGACCCTTCCCCAGCCAATCGGCTGAGGCCACAGCCATTACCTCACCAACTGCCCCTAGACCCCAATAAAACCTTTGTGCTTTTGAAACTCGCTCTCTCCCTCCGGCATCTCACCGCTGCGTCGGTGCAGGTAGGGGATTGAGCTCAAGCTAGCTCGAATAAAGGCTCTTTGCTTTTGCATCGGACTCGACTCCCTGGTGGTCTTTGGGTATCATGAATTCTGGGCATAACATAACCTTCTTTCCTATCTACCAAGAACAGTTCCTTTCTGGTCTCCTAAGGAAATGGCCTTCACCTTTGTTTGTTTGTTTCTCTTAGTTACTAGTTCATTCCCTCTTGCTCTTTATTTTTTAAATTTTTATTATTTTTATTTTTTAGACAGAGAGTGTGGGGACAGGGCAGAGGGAGAGGGACAGAGAATCTTAAGCAGGCTCTACCCCCAGTGCAGAGCCCGATGTGGGGCTTGATCTCATGACTGTGAGATCATGACGTGAACTGCAGTCAAGAGGTGGACGCTTGACTGACTGAGCCACCCAGATTCCCCATCTTGCTCTTTATTTTAATATTCATTCAACAGACATTTACTGGGGACTTTCAGACATTTCTTCTTCAGAGACAGCATGACATAGCTGAAAGAAATTTGACTTTGAAGGTTGCAGACAGGATCTGAGACCCAAACTCCATCACTTCCACACCTGATAAGCTTGGACAGGTGACTTTGAGTCAGAACACAGAATGGGAATAGCATATCCTTCCTACTCCCGTGAGAATGTATTTTGCAAATTGTTTAAAAAGTAGAAAGATTTTTATTAATTTGTAGATGCCCCTAGGGATGGGGACCTAATAAACTTGTCTTTAGCATGTTGGTTTGAATTCACCTATAAAGTGCATTTGACTTTTTTGGTGAGAGTGCAGGCTTGTCAGGATTGGGGTGTGTTGGGAGAGGATAACTCAGTAGAGAGACTCAAAGCAGACAAAGAACATTAAACCACCTTGGGAAAGGGAGATTCTTTAAGGAGAGAAAATGGGCTGAATGAATAGATGAGGGGCCCTCAGAAAATACTTTGCCCACTTCAATTTTCCTGTGGTCAAGCCCTGATTGTTATGACCTGGATACACAGTGGGCTGTGACCTTCAGGTGGAGCTGCTTAGGTTACTCAGGACAAAGGCCACTCATTTTGCAAACTGCTATGCTCTAGGAACCCCCAAATCATAAGTTCTTAGGTTGTTAGGTCTTGAGGTTAGGAATTGGTTCTCTTTCTAGCACTGGGGCTAGCCAGTAAGCTCGAATTAGAGTTTTTTGGGTTTCTTTTTAAGTTTAATTATTTATTTTGAGAGCAAGGGGGGGGAGGGGTAGAGAGAGAGCAAGAGTGACGATCCCAAGTAGGCTCTGTGCTGTCCACACAGAGCCTGATGTGGGGCTCAAGCTCCCAAACCATGAGATCATGACCTGAACTGAAATCAAGAGTGGGATGCTTAACTAACTGAGCTACTGAGGCATCCCAAATTCAAGTTTAAATTAATAAAAACAGTTGACTCTTGAACAGCACAGAGGTTAGAGATGCCAACCTCCTGCATAGTCAAATATCTGCATATAAGTTTTGACTCCCCCAAAACTTAACTATTAATAGCCTACTGTTGAGAAGCCTTACTGATAATATAAAATCGATTAACATATATTTTGTGTTAAATGTATTATATACTGTATTCATACAATAAATAAGCCAGAGAAAAGAAAATGTTACTAAGGAAATTATAAGGAAGAGAACATATATTTATAGTACTGTACTGCACTTATTGAAAAAAATCTGTATATAAGTGGACTCATGCAGTTAAGCCCTTGTTGTTTAAGGGTCAACTGTATATACTATAAAGGGCAATTCTTTTTTTTTAAATTTTTTAAAATGTTTATTCATTTTTGAGAGAGAGAGTGAGTGGGGGAAGGGGCAGAGAGAGAAGGAGACACAGAATCCAAAGCAGGCTCCAGGCACTGAGCTGTCAGCACAGAGCTTGACGCGGGGCTCGAACCCACGGACTGTGAGATCATGACCTGAGTTGAAGTCAGACGCTCAACCAACTGAGCCACCCAGGTGCCTAAAGGTCAATTCTTTGTGTCAAAATGATTCAATGAAACAGACCTGCTGTTGCGTTATACTTTTGTACACTATGTGGGAAGGCCATGGAGTCAGGCATCTCGGGTTCTGGTTTCAACTCTGCCAGCTGCGGTGCCTTAGGCAAATCACTCACAAGAGTCTGGTTTGAATGCAGTATTTCTCAAAGTGTATTTCTTGGATTACCTGCATCAGAATGACCTGGGCTCCTTAAACATTTCTGAACTATTTCTTAAATCTGGTGAAAAAGAATCTTTGGGGATGAGGTCCCAGAATCTGTATTTTTAACAAGTGCCCCAGGCCAGTTGTCATGCACACAGGGACTCACTGGCTAGGACCCTCACGAGGATCTCTTCCTACTCTAAAATTCTGTTCATTTTCATCACCTGGATTTTACTTAGCTCTATTTTCTGTGAACAACATGAAATTAAAAGGAGAAAGGCCATGACATTGGCTAAGAACCTATTTGCCTCATGCTGTTTGGGGCCTTATACCCATTGTATTATTTTTGTGCACAATAATCCTTTGAGGTAGGTGTTACTGTTAGTAGCATAGTATGCGTAGATTCCAAGTTGGAACTTTGTACAAACTTCTAGCTAAAAGAAGGATAAGTTCTGGGGATGTAATGTATAGCATGGTAACTATATTTACCAGTACTATTTTATAGATTTGCAAGTTGTCAGGGGGGTATATTTTAGAAGTTCTCATCCATACACATACACAAATTATAACTATGTGACATGATGGATGTAATAGCTAACCTCATTGTGGTAATCCTTCTCTCTCTCTCTCTCTATATATATATATATACATATATATATATATATATAAACACATATATATAATAACTACATTGTATACCTTAAACAATGTTACATGTCTATTGTATATCTCAATAAAGCTGGGGAAAAAAAGTTGGGACTCTGGTTTCAAAGTCAATGGTTTTTTTTTGTTTGTTTTTGCCACAGTATCAGGCTATAGTAAGAAACTACAGAACTTAATATAATTGATAAGCTCTAGTGCTGGCACCTTTATCTTCATACAATAGATTGCTATTTTAAGAACTGTTTCTTCATCCTTTCAGAGGTTCTCCTATTGTGAACATTAATTACCTAATGTGATGATGACAATATAAAAACAGTAAGCAGGGGCACCTGGCTGGAGCAGTCAGTGGAACATGAAACTCATGATCTCAGGATTGTGAATTTGAGCCCCACAATGGGCACAGAGCCTACTTAAAAAAATAAACAAACAGTAAGCTTCATTTTAATTACTCTTTACCTTATTTTTCTGACCTATTTAAAATATATTCTTGTTCTATGCATTTTATAAGGCAATTTAAGTCCTTTCTGTGTGATAGGGAATAAACTGGCTATAAATAACAAAAAGCTGTATTATGAACTCATTTAATAATTGCATTCATTAATTCAGAAAAGAAAATACATGAAGTTGTGATAGTCCATGATAATTTCAGTTTATAAAATCTCAAACTTATAACTAGCTACAAGATGGAGGGAAATAGTAATGAATCAGACGAGAAATAGATTTGAAATTTGATGAGATCTATCTTTTGTATGCTTCTACCTGAGGTTACCTACTTCAAACAAAGAAGAGAAGGGGTCCTGGCAGGCTGAAATATATAAAGGTCTTTAAAAAATTTTTTTTTTAATTTTACATTTATTCATTTTTGAGAGACAGAGTGAGACAGAGTGTGAGCGGGGAGGGGGAGAGAGAATGAGACACAGAATCTGAAATGTTCAGCACAGACCCCGACGTGGGGCTTGAACCCATGAACCATGAGATCATGACCTGAGCCGAAGTCAAACACTCAACGACCTGAGCCACCCAGGCACCCCTATAGAGTTCTTTTAGAAGGAGAAGGAGGTTGATTTGTTTGGCAACTAAGTTAAGATAAAGTCCATGTGAAAGAGGAGTTGCTGTTTTCTCTCCAAACTATTTGTAGGGGAATAAGAGAAGAATGCCAGAGGATCAGGTTTGGGCATGATTAGGAAAGTACATTAATTGGGTCATCCAAGAAATTTTTCCTGCTGGTGACCAGTTTGAACTGGTCAAAACAGAAATCATCTGGCCTCATTACTTATTACTTGTGATCCATTATCTTTGTCTCTGGTCCGTGAGCAAAGCAGTTTTATCTAATTTCAAGCTTAGATGAAAAGAAAAGATGAGCATAGTATTATTTTTCCTATGTTTGGACAGGTCTGTGTTATGATAAGGGTATAGGAAGAGGCCCCCATGTGGTTTGGAATAAGGTTTATAGAAAGAACATTATAAAGCCATAAAGAACATAAGGTATTGTTATTTTTTGGATTAAGACAATACAGCTGGAAGGAACCCTAGATACCATCTAACTCCTTCATGTTACAGGCACTGAGGCCTATGAGAGTCAAGTTCACTCATTGCCTAAGAGCACATACCAAGTAGTGGTAAGCAGTATAGATACTGGAGCCTGACGTACCTGTTTGAGGCTCAGTCTTGCCATGTACCAGTGTGTGGCTTTGGGGTTGAGGAGGGCCTCACAGAGGTGAAGGGCTGTGTCGCAGAGTGAATAGAGTTTGCCAGATGGGCAGGCATTCCAGACCAAGAGACTGAGGGTATGTCCAAAGAGCAAGGGAGGGGAGGGGGAGAAGCCTGTAGGAGGAGCCTGTGTGGATGGATGTAGCTGGTGCACACAGTCCTTATGGGTCAGCCAAGAGAAATAGTGGGGGAGGAAACCTGTTGCCCTGGCCCTTCCAGAGGACACTTAATTGCCACATTTTTTTTTCTTGCTATTTCACTATTGCTTTGTATCAATAAGATACTCAAAGAAGGTTGAGTTGTTACAACTCTAGGACAGTTGTCTTCGGTCAACAGGGTCTCCCTTACTTTGCAGTCCAGGAAGGAAGGCTGGGCAGGAGTTGGGATATTGCTGGTCCCTTGGGATCCCTTCTCTTTTCCTCTGTGAGCTGAGTTCTCTTCACCCAATGCCCAGCATGGTTTTCTTGGACAAAAAAAGCTCTGGGTGTGGTTAGAAAACCTTAATAATAGCTATCATTCCTATGCACCTGACATTGTTCTGTTGAGTGTATTGATTTACTTAATCCTTGCAAAAACCTTATGAAGTAAGCACAACTATATTTTTTCCTTTTCTCAACTTTTCAAAACTTTTCTAGAGAAGTATAACAAATACAAAAATATATAGAAGTTTAATATATTTTATTATATATATTACTAAATATTATATAAGATTATACCAACATACATTTATGTAAATTTTTTAAATGTTTATTTATTTTTGAGTGTGAGAGAGAGACAGAGTGCAAATGGGGAGGGCCAGAGAGAGAGGGAGACACAAAATCTGAAGCAGTCTCCAGGCTCTGAGCTGTCAGCACAGCACCCAACATGGGCTCAAACTCATGAACTGTGAGATCATGACCTGAAGCCGAATTCGGACGCTTAACTGACTGAGCCATGGCGGGGGGGGGGGGGGGGGGGGGGATTTATTTTAGTTTAATAAATTTTCACAAAAAGAGCATAGTCACTAGCTCCCAGCAGAAGAAGCAAAATTAGCAGCACCCAAAGGGCCTTCGGTGGTCCCATCCAGTCACCAGTCCTCCTCAGCCCCCAAACCAACTACCATCCTTCTAACAGCAGAGCTCACTGAATTTGTTTTGTATAGTATTACTTCTCTGAAGCCTCTTTGATTTACACGACATTGCATGTAATGACAGGTCCGCTCATTTTCTCTCTTTGCTACATTATTTCCTCTACTGTGTATGTTGAAACATCTTAAGCTCCAGAAAAGTTGAAAAACTAGTACAGTGAACAGTTATATACCCTTTATTTAGAGCATGAAGGACTATTATTTTCACTTTATAGATGAGGGAACTAAGACAAAGAGAAATTAGGTAAGGAGTCCAGGTCATGCCCTTAGGATCTAATCTTGCCTGGCTGGCTGCTAAGTCGTAAGACTGTGGGCAAATCTCATAACTTGTCTGAAGTTGTTCTTCATTTAGAAGATGGGAGTTAACAATCCCCATTTCATTGAGTTTAGAGACTGTTGTGAGGCTCAAATGTGAGGAATATGTGAATGTGCTATGTCAAGAGTAAAGGGGTGATATTCAAAAGGGGTGTTGTTAAAAATGCAGGCTCCTGGGCCTCACTCCCTGGAGATCCTAATTCAGTAGGTCTGGGGAAGGAGGCTGAATGTTTAACAAGTACCCAGGCGATTCTAATGCACTAATTCCCTACCGCACTACGCAAAAACAATTCTTTAAAAAGAATTTTTTTAAGTTCATTTATTTGGAGAGAGAGAGGAGAGAGAGAGCGCAAGTGCATGGGAGAGGTGGAGAAGAGAGTGAACTCACAAACTGTGAGATCAGGACCTGAGATGAAATCAAGAGTCAGATGCTTAACCAATTTAAGATTAGTCCCTGGAGCCCTCACCTTTACAGAAATAAAAAAGCAAAAGGAAGCATGCTCAGCCTTAAGGAGGACAAGTGACTCAGGGGTTTAAAACAAAAGAGGACAAAATGGAGCCATTGTAGGTGAAAGGGCAAGAGTTCTCTGTTGCAAAATGAGAGGTCAGATTAGAGGGAAGTAAAAAAAGAAAAAAACCCACTCAACTCTTTATTACTCAAAATTCAATACATTCCTGCCATCTTACATCACAGCAGGGGTTCGATTAACAACTGACACACCAAACCTCTGCTGATAGCCCTAACAAAGCTGGAACAACAAAAAGAAAAAAAAAAAAGGAGAGAGAGAGAAAGAATTTGATTGCTTAAAGCATTGAAAATGTCAACATAGTGGGGGAAAACATAAACCAACCCAGTACCTTTTTGGACTTCCTAACATTTATCTTATGGTTTAGTATTGTGTTTCATTTTGAATCGCAGGGTGCGAAGGGAGGGAGAAATACTATTCTCTTGAGGAGGGCCTCTAGATGCAGGGCTTCGGTCTTGTATAAGGGATGCTTTTTTTTTTAATGTTTACTTATTTTTGACAGAGAGCGCGAGAATGAGTGGGGGAGGGGCAGAGAGAGAGAGAGAGAGAGAGAGACAGACAGACAGACAGACAGAATCTGAAACAGGCTCCAGGCTGTCAACACGAGCCTTAGGCGGGACTGGAACTCACGGACAAAGAGAGCATGACCTGAACCGAAGTCGGACGCTCAACCGACTCAGCCATCCATTAAAAACGTACGGGATACATTTTTAATGGTCAGTTTGGAGCTGCAGATATGATACACAGTATCTACGTGCACGCACCATAAGTTAAGTAATGGAGCTGTATGTCTTTTGAGGGCTTTCCACAGTTGAAACGCCGCTGCTTGACACAGCCAGCCGCCAGGCCCCGGGAGGCGGCCATGACCTGGAGGCCGTCCCGGGCGCTAGCTCCCCTTCCACCTGTCCCTTGTTTGCCTTTCCCGTGAGAGAGCGCGAGGGGGCAAAGGCTGGCGGCGACATCACGCGGTGATCCCCTGCCGCTGGTCTGTTCGGGGACACATCCACGGAGCTCCTACCCTGCCCGGGGCCGTTGCAACTTGTTTGCTCAGATAATCTGGTTCAAGTCCCTGCCTTTTAAGACGAAAAAAACTGGGACGCAAATGTTGACGATGTAACTACCCTTTCTTTCTTTGTAAAAGCGTAACAATTTTTTTTATAGACCATCTTGCATAATAAGCACAGGCAGCTACCATCCTGGAGTGATTTGGAAATAACTGTTCCTGGGGGAAAAAAAGGAGACCAACCGACGGCATTCTAAAGCCCTTCTTGTGAATTAAATAAGTGAGAAATACATTTGAAAAACTAACCTTAAAGACAAAAAAGCAATAAAACAATCTCTACAGGACCGTCATCAGGTTAAAATTTCACCAAACCTTAGAAGTCATTTACTCGCTAAAAATAATCCCAGAAGCCGTCGTTTCCGCTTTTAAAGGCAGCTCTGTTTTGCGGACTGACGATAATCAACAGGTTACGGTTCGTTCGTAACGCGACTCCGCCGACTCCTTTTGCAAAACCGGCGAGGCCGCCGGCGCAACGACGACCTCCGCCACCCGCCTGGCAGGGCGCCCACGCCGGCGGGAGCGCGACACTCGGGCGGGGCTGCGGCTGCTCCGCTTCTGGGCCGCGGGTCACGTGCTGCGGGGGGCGGGGCCGGCGGGGTATATAGCCGGGTGGCCAGAGCCTGGCTTTGAACGTCGCGTGGGACTCGTCGGACCCTGGTCTCTGTGCTAATATCGGTTGGTAGGTGCGCGCCCCCTCTGTGACCCGCGGCCTGGCCCGGGTCGCCCTCGGGGCTCCAGGCTAGGGGACTGGGCGGTGGTCCCGGAGCCTGCCGCCTCGCGGCCCCTGGGCGGTTTCCGGGTCCGGGCTGGGAAGGGGCGGTCTCCTGGGCCTGCGCTTTCCAGTCTTGCTTTTTTTTTTTTTTTCTTTCTGGAATCTCTGCCAGCAGCTTCAGTGCGGTGTAGCTTCTTGGCTTGGTTGCGCGGTAACAGTTTCCATTTGTCCCCGAAAGTACATTATCGGAAAGGAAATGTGCTAGCAAATCGTCTCCAGGCAGAACTCTCTGGGGTTCACGGCGGCAGCAAGGCTGTGGGTGCTGGCGCCTGACTTGCCCCTTCGCGGTGGCTCTTACTCATTTTGTGTCACTGGGACCCTGGGCGACCGGAGGGTAGACTGACTAGCCCTGAAGTGGTGGACAGCGGGCCGTGCAGATCGATTCTTCCTTCCCAGGTCTGCTGCTTAGCAGTGAGGCAGTTTTATGTGGGTGTATAGTCGTTGGAGGAACTAAATGAACATTTAAAAGCCTCCTGGAATGTTTCTCAATTCCTGGGAGCCCGCCTTCCCTCTCGTGCTTTAGTCTCCCCTAGACTAGTTGCAGTCCCTTCAAAGGAAGGAATAAATTCCCCTAAAGTGCTCCATTTTATCAATGAGGTATTTATCGGTGCCTCATGTTATCACAGATGGTCCTGTCAAAGATGTCTTCTACTTGAAATCTTTTAAAAAAATATTTTACATTTAGGGACGCCTGGTTGGCTCAGTTGGTTAAGCCCCCAACTTCAGCTCAGGGTCATGATCTCCTGATTAGTGAATTCCAGCTCCTGGGGCTCTGTGCTGACAGCTCAGAGCCTGGGACCTGCTTCAGATTCTGTGCCTCCCTCTCTCTCTTTGCACCTCCTGCGCTGTTTCTCTCTCTCTCTCTCTTTCAAAAAAAAAAAAATTAAATTTTAATAAAAAATATTTTTAAGTAATCTCTACACCCAGCATGGGGCTTGAACTCACAACCCCGGATCAAGAGTCGCATGCTGTACTGACTGACCCAGCCAAGCACCCCTCTCTATAGTTTTATCATGGATTTTAACTTGGTTCCACAGTTTTTGTGAACAGATGTTCCTCTTCAAAAGGCATTCCTAATATCCTGGTGGAGAACAAAACAAACATCCCAATAACTTTGCTGTTTCCTATAGACCCTGTTTTCTATTGGAATTTTACCCATAAATTCTGAAAGCCGGCCTCAGAAGGTGTTTGCCTAGGGGAGAGCTGCCAGCTTGAGAAATGCAGAAGACCACACCTACTGTATCTTGCATGTTTCTCTTGAAATTAACATTTACTTGAGTGGGGACTGAGTCTGGGAGAGTCTTACCCTGGTGTCTTGAAAGAAGTTTCTCTTCCACAGATTTCTTTCTTCAGGAGGAAAAATGGCATCGGTCGCAGTTAATCCACAACCGGTATGACCTTTAAATACAGTTTCTTGATTCCTTTCCCTCCCGTGTGTTTTGAGGAATTAACAATTTCCTCTGCCTTGGTTGCAGAGTGTGGTCACTAGGGTAGCTAACCTACCCTTGGTGAGCTCCACATACGACCTTGTCTCCTCGGCTTACATCAGCACAAAGGATCAGTATCCTTGCTTGAAGTCCGTGTGCGAGATGGCGGAGAAGGGTGTGAAGACCATCACTTCTGTGGCTGTGACGAGTGCTCTACCCATCATCCAGAAGCTGGAGCCACAAAGTGAGTTCTGATTTCTTCCTCAAGATTCAGTCCAAGGGATTGGGCAAGGGTGAGCCAGGAACTGTCTAGAATATGTGAAAGCCAGCCTTAGACTCCTAGCACTTAGAGGCAGCCTCAGGGAACCCCCTCTGCCTTTCCTTAGGTACATACTGCCTTTACGTACAAACTGCTGGGTAGGGGCACTGGGGTGGCTCATTCGGTTGAGTGTCTGACTCTTGACTTTGGCTCCGGTCATGATCTCACGATTTGTGAGTTCGAGCCCCACATCAGGCTCTGTGCTGACAGTGCTGACTGTCTCCATCTCTCTGACCCTCCCCGTTTGTTCTCTATCTGCTTGCTCTCCATTTCTCTCTCAAAAATAAACTTAAAAAAAAAAAGCCCTACCAGGTGGCCCTTATTGTTATGGAAAGCGTCTGCCTCATAACAATAGCAGATATTCAAGAGAGTTAAACAGTCCTCCAGTGATGCCTCTGTCAGCAGAGATCACAAGGGGAGCTAGTGGGTGAAATGAATAACTGATTTCCTTGGGATCACACAATATGCATGAACTATTGTCAAAAGTAACATATTTTTGATGTACAATTAACACACCATAGAACTCACCCACTTAAAGTGTACAATTAAGTAGTTTTTAGTATATTCACAGAGTTGTGCAAGTATCTCTATAATCCATTTATAACCTTTTCATCACCTCAGAAAGGGACCTCATACCAGTTTCTGTTTAGGATGTTGAAAAAGTTCTGAAAATAATGTGATAATTTCATACCATTGTGAATGAATTTAATGCCTCTGAATTATGCAGAGGTAAAACCGTTTTTATTTTAAATAGTGAAAATGGTGAAGTGTATGTTTGTATTTTGCTACAATTAAAAAAAAAAAAAAAGGATGAAACCTTACACCCATTAGCAGTCTCTCCCCATCTCCTTCCAACCCCCTTAGGCAACTACTAATCTATTTTCAGTCTTTATAGACTTCTCTTTTCTGAACATTTAATATAAATGGAACCATAAAAATTGTTTTTCATGACTGGCTTCTTTCATTTAGCATAATGTCTTTGGGGTTTATCCATGTCGTGTTGTATCAGTGCCTTATTTTATTGTGGAATCATTTTCCATTGTGTGGATAGATTACATTTTACTTATTCATCAGTTGATGGACATTTGGGTTCCTTCTACTTTCGGCGATGCTAAATCTTTTTTTTTTTTTTTTTAATGTTTATTTATTTTGGGGACAGAGAGAGACAGAGCATGAATGGGGGAGGGGCAGAGAGAGAGGGAGACACAGAATCGGAAGCAGGCTCCAGGCTCCGAGCCATCAGCCCAGAGCCTGACGCGGGGCTCGAACCCACGGACCGTGAGATCGTGACCTGAGCTTAAGTCGGACGCTTAACCGACTGAGCCACCCAGGCGCCCCTCGGCGATGCTAAATCTTGAATGTTACTGTGAACGTTCGTGTACAAGATTTTGGGTGGATATATGTTTTCAGGTGTCTTGGGTATATACCTAGGAGTGGGATTGCTGGGTCATATGTTAACTGCTGAAGTTTTTGAGGAACTGCCAGCTTGTTTTCCAAAGCAGCTGCACCGTTTTACATTCCCACTAGTAGTGTAGGAAGGGTTCCATTTTTTCATGTTATTAACTGCTTTTGAGTAAAGGTTTAGATACTTCCTCTAAATGGTTAAATCATGGCCTTCTGGGATTATAAGGAACCGTTAGGGACCAATTTTCCAACTCTGCTTCTTCCCAGATGGATTTGTTACTAGTGCTTGGCTTGGCCATCATTGGAAGGGAAGCTTGGACTAAAATCTGTGCTTTGTTGGTGACATTCAGGGTGCTGTTAGCATGCTTTTTCCTGCTAATAACCCAAAATACAGTTCCACTTACTGAATTAAGTGTAGGTAGGGATTAAACTGGACAGGAAGTGCTAATTTTTAGAATTTTCAGATACCTCATTCCCTGAATGAGGGTTCAGTTGAAGCCTGGCTTCTCTTAGCATTGACCTTAGATACCAGTTGATGAGGAAGAAGCTTCTTAGCCAGCTTCCTACCTGGCACGGCGTTGCCACTGCCTGCTGCTCCCTTCCACTTCCTTATTTCCTTGTCTGTAGAAGACAATTGCCAGCAACCTGCTAAGCCTCTTCCATCTGAGCTAGAGAAACTAGGCAGTGCATTGTATTGTAAATGAAGATCAACATTCTTCCAATTTTTTATAAAAATGCCAAAGGTCCAAGGTATAATAGTATACGTTTTTATCTGCACTTAACATTGTCTTCATTTGTGATTCTTCTAGTTGCGGTTGCTAATACCTATGCTTGTAAGGGGCTCGACAGGATTGAGGAGAAACTGCCTATTCTGAATCAGCCAACAAACCAGGTGAGCTTGGTTGGGCAAGAGTGCCAAGGCTTGCTGCCTCACACGTCTTCATGTTCTGTCTGGTTAGCCCAGGCTGTGCGTGTCATGAACATGCCATAAACAGGAGAAATAAATTCTCCTCCTGAATGTATTTTTGAAACAGCGATGGCCACTCCCTTACTTGCTAAATTACTGTCAGGTTGTCTCTAAGGAACAAGATGAATTCGCCCCCTTTGGTTGTCATGCTTTAGTATGATCTTTATTGATTTGTGGCTTTGCCTCTGTAGATGATATTGCTGTCACAAATAACTGATTCCCATATGGTATTAGATAAATGAAGAGGTGGTATATAAACATTTTTCTCACGGTGTCTGAGAGCCCATCCTTTAGGATGGGGAACTGACGTCTCTGCCCAGGTGTTGACCTTCTGGGGCTGTGCTCCTAGGGCCAGGTGGGCATGGTACCACCTGTCTATATGCTCCTAGGTGTGCCTGGGCTGCTGCTCTCACTCTGAGCATGTCAACATGGAAAATGCCATTCTTCTCTAGAGGATCCTTTGTACCTTATTACATGTTTGTCCTAGTTCAAATGAAATACCTTGACACATTTTGTATCGTTTTACCTTATTGGCTCCTCCAGCAACGCTTGAGCGGTGGCAGATAGGGCAGATAGATCTGCTGAGGAAATTGATGCTTATTAACTCTTGGCGATTTGCCCAAGACCTAAAGCTAGAGAGTGAAAGGGCCAGATTCCTTGTTAAGCACTTCCAATGAGGCTGTCCTCGTTAAGACTATAATTCTGTATTTACACCTGTGTTTCTGATCAGCCAAGCAATCTGTTTTTTTACTTGTAGGTTGTTGCCAATGCCAGAGGTGCTATGACTGGGGCAAAAGATGCTGTGACAACTACTGTGACTGGAGCCAAGGATACCATGGCCAGCACCATCACTGGGGTGATGGACAAGACCAAAGGAGCAGTGACTGGCAGTGTGCAGAAGACCAAGTCTGTGGTCAATGGCGGCATTAACACAGTCTTGGGAAGTCGGATGATGCAGCTGGTTAGCAGTGGAGTAGAGAATGCACTCACCAAATCCGAGTTGCTGGTAGACCAGTACCTCCCTCTCACTGAGAAAGAACTAGGTAATTGGATATTTGTCTTGAACTCATAGTTTATATCTTAAATCTGTCTTTTAAAACTGCATCATTGAGATCTACTTCGTATACCAAAAGTCACCTGTTTGATTCTGAGTTGTTTCATAGAGAATTCTACATAGTAAGTTTGGAAACTTTGGGAGAAATTAACTTAGAGAAATTTTCTATAAATGGGTTATTTTCAGTGGGCTGCTTTACAGAATCATTAAACATTTTGTGCCTACTATGTGCCAGATACTGTGTTGCCCAAGAAGCTCACTGATAGGGGTGGGGGGGGGGGGGTTGAGACACGTGTAGATAAAGATGTCAGATGCAGTGATATGTGTGTTTTGGGTGGTCAAGCCCAGAAGCAGACAGGAGCTGTCCTGGGGGAATGAGAGCATAATTGCTAGGTGGGTGGGTAGAATCAACAAGGTAAGATCCAGGTTAGAGGCCAGGCCTCCTCACTTCTAGGTGTGATCCCTTGGGATTTTTGTTCCTTTATTTCTAATTTCAGAAAAAGAAGCAAAAAAGGTTGAAGGGTTTGATATGGTTCAGAAGCCAAGTTATTACATTAGGCTGGGATCCCTGTCTACCAAGCTCCGCTCACGTGCCTACCAGCAGGCCCTCAGCAGGGTTAAAGAAGCCAAGCAAAAAAGCCAAGAGACCATTTCTCAGCTCCATTCCACTGTTAACCTGGTGAGTAGAACTTCATTTAAAGGTAGCTAAAGTGAGCCCATCCCTCTGGAGGGATGAGAGAAATGTAATCATGACATCCAGGAATTTTAATCTTGTGAACAACCCAGTAGAAAAATGGGCAAAGAGTTATACAGACAACTCACCGAAAAGGAACGATAAATGGCTGAAATACATGAAGCGATGTTAGTCTTCTTCTGAGGGGCCAAGTTCCAGATGCTTCCCCTGGCCTATCACAGTGGCAAAATTTGATGCTGTGGGCAGTGAGGTAGAGAAAGAGGTGTGCCTGTACTTGTGTTTTTCTTGGGGATACGAGGGATTGTTCTGGGCAAGTTACAAACACACCTATGCCTTAGGCATTTTTACTTTTAGAAATGTTTACTTGTAGGAGCTCCTGGGTGGTTCCGTCAGTTAAACGTTCCACTTTGGTTCAGGTCATGATCTCAGCGTTTGTGGGTTTGAGCCCCGAGTCAGGCTCTGTGCTGACAGTTTGGAGCCTGGAGTCTGCTTTGGATTCTGTGTCTCCCTCTCTCTCTGCCCCTCCCCTGCTCATGCTCTGTCTCTCTCTGTCAACAATAAACGTTTAAAAAAAAAAACGTTTCTTTATAGATGCACAGATAAGTTTAGAGTTACAAAACACTATAAACGATGCCTGTCAACTAATCGGAAACTAATTAAATTGATACATCATAAAAGACTTGTGTAGCCATTAAAGATTGCCAAGTTGCAGAACAGTCTGTATTGTACTACCCTTAGAAGCTGGTTTCTT
Source organism: Acinonyx jubatus (assembly GCF_027475565.1). Taxonomy (NCBI): domain Eukaryota; kingdom Metazoa; phylum Chordata; class Mammalia; order Carnivora; family Felidae; genus Acinonyx; species Acinonyx jubatus. The sequence continues at coordinate 49,845,010 of NC_069391.1, forward strand.
CTTGGAAGGGGAAAGAGGTAGCTGGCAACAGGGAAGAGGGGGTTTTAATTCCTTTTCCTTTTGTAATTTTATGTATTATGTATATACATGTTAAATTTGAGTTGCCTTACCTGTGCTAAAGTGGACGTAAATTTGGAGACAGTGGTTTAATAAATAGAGGCAGTAAAAAACTATGATTACTAGGTTGATTTACAAAAACTGGTAATAAATAACAATGATAGTGGGGACAACTCTCCTTAAACTCTCATGGAAATTCTTGTTTTTTATATTGTCTGATTTATATCCTCTGAGAACCGGCTAATATGAATGCATGTCTGACTGGTTTGTTCCTTTGTGTTATTTCAACATACTCTAGATTGAATTTGCCAGGAAGAATGTGCAGAGTGCCAACCAGAAAATTCAAGGTGCTCAGGACAAGTTCTATCTCTCCTGGGTGGAATGGAAGAGAAGCATCGGCCATGATGATACAGATGAATCCCATTGTGCTGAGGTGAGACACTGGGGAGAGTCATCCAGTACAGTTTCTGAAGATGTTCTTATTTTTCATTTCCATTTTCACATTATTCCTCTTAGTATACTGTCTTCTATCACAAGTTTGAACAATACTGGGTACATAGGTTGTTCAGTGACAGAAAAGCAAAATGTGCAGTAATTTAACCTACAGACCCACGTCTTGCCCGTATCAGAATACAACTAAATGAGAAACTTAGGCCTTGCCCTCATAAGGGGCACAGACTCACAGGTGATATGGCATTTTTATTGCCACAGTGCTTTCTGCTAGCATCAACACAGGTGCTATGAGAATGTATAGGAAAGGAAACTAACTCAGCCTTAGAGAAAGGATGGGTGAGTCAGATGGCTTCCTGGAAGAGAGGAGTGCTAAGTTGAGGTCTAATGGGTGAATAAACTAGGTGGAAGGGCAGTAAGGGCCTGGATGTTCCAGGCAGAAGAAATACCATGCTGTAGTCCTAGAAAGTGGTTCTTTGGTTTCCCAAAGCTCATATGCCTACTGAAAAGTGGACAGAACTGCTCTTGTATTCTTGGGTTCTAATGAGGATTTTGAAAAGTCAAAGAATCCATATACGTGGTAGACACATACCCAGTTTACTGTAATTGAACTGACTGCTAAATAGCCCTGTTGGATTCACTGCTAATTTTTAAACTTGCTTTATTTTTAGCACATTGAGTCACGTACTCTTGCTATTGCCCGCAACCTGACTCAGCAGCTCCAGACCACGTGCCACACCCTGCTGTCCAACATCCAGGGGTTACCACAGAACATCCAGGATCAGGCCAGTCACGTGGGGGTGATGGCTGGTGACATCTACTCAGTGTTCTGCAATGCTGCCTCCTTTAAGGAAGTGTCTGACGGCCTCCTCACTTCTAGCAAGGGGCAGCTGCAGAAAATGAAGGAGTCTTTAGATGATGTGATGGATTATCTTGTTAACAACACACCTCTCAACTGGCTGGTAGGTCCCTTTTATCCTCAGCTGACCGAGTCTCAGAATGCTCAGGACCAAGGTGCAGAGAAGGACACAACCAGTCAGGCCCAGCAGCCTCAGCACAAAACACATTAAACCTGTCCTTGTCACCAGTAGATGGTTCAGCCAGCCAGATGATCCTTTCTGTTCTGTTGAAATTAACTTGCTAGACAACCTGGAATTGGGGAAGCAGCTAGCTAGGAAAAACGTCCCCAGTTGTAGTCTTTTCTAACTGGATTCAGAGCTTTAAAATGTCTGGCATCAGCAGATGCGTTCTGTTGTTTACCTGGCTGGTAAGAAAAGAATGCTAGATGGTACATTGGTCGAACTCACAAAAAGTTTCAGTGCTTTATGGTCTCAGTGTGTTAGCCTTGTTGCTGTTTATTTGTATTGAATAAAAACACCTTCGTGTGGGCTGTGGTGTGAACTGGTGTCTGCTCCAGTTTGGTATGAGCAGGCTTTGTCACTGATTGGTCTCACCAAGCATGCCTGTACAACTTCAGTTTTTTATTTTTCATAAAGGAATGTCCCCTATGAATTCAATAAAATTCACTGCAGAATAGATCGATTTTATGCTGTGTGTTCCATGTGCTTCGTGTGTTGCTTTCATAGAGCTGCTTGGCCTGCATGATGGGGTTATTAACACACATCTGTGAATTCCAACTGGCCCAGTGGGACTTGGCAAGGTAATAACATTAGAAGGCTAGTGCTAAAAATGGAGGGTTTCACAACAGGTCTTAAATTAAAAGCTAATGTGCATACCAGAATTTTTACAAGGTGACAGTTGTTGCCTTTATCTCCCCATTCACTCAACCTCTGAAGGGGTTTTTAGGCCAGTAGAAGGCTACTTATGGCTGAAAAAGAATCAAAACTGAAAGGAAGCAATTGGCATCAGTTTCCTGTAAAGGCAGTATGCCTTTCTTGGTAAAGGGCTGTTGAAAGCGAGAGCCCTGAACCGAGACTAGTCAGTGTCCAGTCTCAGCTCAATTTGACTTGCCATGTTGTCACTTTGGGAGAAAGTCACTAACAATAGTTGGGGAGATACCTTTAGGAATAATTAGAAATAGAAAGACTTTTAGACTTTGGATCCTTCTGTAGGAAAGGATTCTTCTTACCTCCACCTGAGGGTGTTCAGACTTCTAGTCCCTCAGTGTTGGTCAACTAGGGAGGAAATCTCATGAATCTCCTTGTAACAAAGCTGCAGGATGCCAAACTGTTTAAAAAACAACTTGTCAAATAGAGCTACATACTTCTGCCTGTCCCCGCGAAAAGGATAGCAAGGCTGCTCTTTAGAGCTGAAGTCTAAGGTTTGTCTCTTTATATTCTGGTTCCTCCCTCCCCTTTCTCCCCAAGAAAACAAGGAGGCCGCGCGTAACCGCATGTGCCCTTGATGTGAATGAGACCATCAAAGCTTACAAAGTGACAGAACTAAGTTTTGCCCCTTGAGGTAACTCCAGGAATCAGTAAACAGGTGAGATGAATTGGAGGGGAGAGACTCACTGAGATACTTGAAGCCAAGAAGTATCTAGTTACTGGGAAGGTGGACTGCCACAATTCCATGGGCTTCCGGGATGGAAACCCATCCATTCACTTGCCTGCCTGGTCCCAAGAACTGGCATTTTCTAGAGCAACTGACTCTTAAATACTTTTTAACTTCTTCATCCTAATTGGACATGACCTTGCCCCTCCCCCTCAAAACTCCAAGGCTCCTATCTTGTGGTTTGTTCTAATTGGTTGGTAAATTACATACCGTAGCTATACACATACTTTCTTACCCTGAACATAAACTTGTTTTCCCATTATGAAAGTTACAGGGCCAACTGAATTGCTTATGGAAAGGAGACCATTCTCAAAGCTATTCATGAACAAGACTACTTAGCTTCCAGAAAAACAGCACTAGCCCTCATTTTTTTGCCATGAGCTGTGCTCACTTGTGGTTTTGTCTGGCTTTGTGTCTCAAGTTTGTGCCCATGTGCATTCCATTCTGTTGTCAACATGTCTCAAAATCCATAGTCTTGCATCTTACAGCTTTATTGTTGCATTAACTGGCAGTTTGGTTTAACAGACTTCCCCAAGGAGGACAATTCTAGTGAGAAAAAAAGCCGATTAAGCACAATATCTAACTATGGACGGTTTTTAAACATTTGGCTGCATGGAGGCTGACGTGGCATGCTTGAGTGTTCAAAGGTTTTTTGTTTTTTGGTTTTTTTCCTTTGTAATAATAACATGGACTCTGGTTAGTTCTGGGTAAAAAAATCAAAAGAATGGTGTGCTAGCCATTCATCTCTTAGCCTTAGTATTTTCACCTGTAATGTAAAATTAGTGACGCTTCAACAGATGAAAGTGAAATGTTTGAGGATGGGATGTCTTTCTGTTTTGCACTAGAGGCATAGGGGGACACCACTGTGGGGCAGTGACATACAGCATCTTTAAGTTGCCAGTCCAGGTGTAATATCAGGACGTGATTAAGAAAATCTATCCACTATCAAAGTGCAGTGTAGGTATTGAAGAGCTAATGAACTGAGAAGGGAAAAACTGAAATTTGGTCTATCTGAAATCTCTCTTCTAGAATATCATTTAGCTCATAGAGGTGGCTGGTGAGGGAAGGAGGAATAAAGAGCAGGATAGATACTTGTGCACCAGTCTTTAAGGAAATGGAGTCTAAATGATGCCTGGGAGAGCAGATGTGGGGGTATGGAAAGGAGGGCCTTTTGCCGGTCTGATCTCCCTGATCTCCCTGTGCTCTCATGGACTTGGGACTGTCCCAGCTCCAAGAGTGACCTTGTACTGAGTCTGCATGGATGATGATCTCGTGAGATGTAGGTGGCTATGTTATTCTATCTATGTAGCTGCGTTACAAAGTGATTTAATCTGGTATTTGAGTTCCTAGTAGTATAAGGCATGGACTCTGCCCTGATGAAAATGGTAAAACCAGAAACTTTGCTCAAGAGACTTTTATGGTCTTAGGGGAAGCTTGTTGATGAACATTCAAGTAATATCCTGGTATAGGACATTGTTTATCCCTCACTCTGTTCCAGGCTGCCAATTTAAAAATTCCCTACCTATATTATAAAGTTAACCTGCAAAATATTACACTTCAGCATAAGGCAGTATAGGAATGGCAGGGCAACAATTTGAGTTTTCAGTTTTATTGACCAAAGCAAAAGGGAATGCTAACTTAGGTGATATTTCCTGTGAGAGGGGAAAAAAACGTTCTAATGTCTTCTAGAACTTAGGAAAGGAGTGCCTGGATGGTTCAGTCAGTTAAATAAGTGTCCGACTCTTGGTTTTGACTCTGGTCATGATATCATGGTTCGTGAGTTCTTGGACAGTGTGCAGAGCCTTGGGATTCTCTCTCTCTCTCTGTGTCTCTGCCCCTCCCTTGCTCATGCTTGCTCTGTCTCAAAATAAATAAACTAAAAAAAAAGGAAAGTGTTAACTACATCTTACAAAAGTAGTGAATAGATTAAATGGTACTTTTATGTAGGTAGTGTTGGAGAACTAGTTACCACTTAAATTATGTCTTCATGTCTCTTGGGTGTATGTGTGGGAATGGAATGGAGAGTAGGTCATAGACACCATGTGTTTACTTGTTTGAGAAACTGCCAAACTGTTTTCCAAAGTGGCTGTACTATTTTACGTGCCCACCAGCAAGGTATGAGGATTCTGTTTTCTCCACATCTTCACCAACACTTGTATTTTGGCTTTTATTCCATCCATCCACTTATTTATTTATTTTTTTATGGTTTTAAAAAATGTTTATTTTTGAGAGAGAGACCAAGGAAGGGAGGGGCAGAGAGAGGGGGGGAACAGAGGATTTGAAGTGGGCTCCATGCTGACAGCAGAGCCACTGATGTGGGGCTGGAAAACCCCAAACTGCCAGATCCTGAGCTGAGCTGAACTGAGATGCTTAACTGACTGAGCCACCCAGGCGCCCCTATCCAACCATTTAAATTCAAGCTTAGCGTTAATAAGAGTAGATGTTGAATGGTGTGAATGAAGCACTTCAACTTTTGTTTTGTCTGCACAGGTTAGAGCACAGGAAAACTCAGCTAAGGAGGTAGTTAATGGATCAATCAGGCTGACTCCCGTGTATAAAATGAACTCTTGGCATGGTTAACAGCACACCAGGGAGTGTTCTGCCCTCTTTGTCTATGCCAGGGATTATCAACTGGAGAAATTGACAAAATGCAGATCATGGGTTCCACCTCCAGAGAGTCTGGTTACTAGTCTGGTGGTAGTACCAGACATCTGCAGTTTTTAAAAGCATCCCTTAGGGGCGCCTGGGTGGCTCAGTCGATTAAGCATCCAACTTCAGCTCAGGTCATGATCTCACGGGTTTGTGGGTTTGAGCCCCGCATCGGGCTCTGTGCTGACAGCTCAGAGCCTGGAGCCTGTTTCAGATTCTGTGTCTCCCTCTCTCTGACCCTCCCCCATTCATGCTCTGTCTCTCTCTGTCTCAAAAATAAATAAACGTTAAAAAAAATTTAAAAAAAAAAGAAAGAAAAAAGCATCCCTTAAAAAAAAATCAAAGCATCCCTTAAAATAGAAAACATCATCCCTAGTGATTCTACTGTAGGTGACCCACTGAATACTGTTAGAGAAGCAAAGGAAACAGGACTAGGGTTACCTATAGTTCCTTCTCTCCAAACAGGACTCCCAGTGTGGGTTCCATAAAGTGTCCTAAGACCTACGCTTGATTTACCTGCTCAAACGAATGGAATACACAGGAGTTAACAGTGACTAGCTGAATGCTGTGCAATGGATACATACCAAGGATTACTTTGTGATCGGTGTCAACCTGCTCCCTTTGCTAAGAGTTCTAATCACTTCCACAGACTCTTGTTGGCTGAGGACAAAGCATCAGGGTACAAGAGGGTGTTTCTACAGTAGGGAAGGTGATGTGTACCAGGGGATGGTACTCAGTGTTCATGTAAAACAGAACAGTGTTCATGTAAAACAGTGTTCATGTACAACAGAGTTCTGTAGCTCACAAGCACATAAACAAGCTGCATATGCAATCTGTTCTGGGTGGTGAGACGTTTGTGCTAAATCGAACTCTCACCAGGGTTTATCTTACGTATTTGGTGATAGAGCTAGTCACTCACTACCTCTTGCATGATCCTTTCATAACACTAGAAATCAAGTTACTTTTATACAAACTTAAATTTCAGTTTCTTCTTGTCACTACATTAGTGCTTCTATACTTACTCTATTTCAAAATAAACCAATTTTCCTGATTCTGTGTCATATCAGCATTGCATATACACCTTTACTAGCAAGTTACCTTCCTACAGATGTTATTTTTATTTCTGTAATAGTCTCACCTTAGCCAGGGCACCAGGCCACCAAACACTAGCCTACTGTTAGGCAAAGTAGAAAATGGCACCTTATAGTGCCACCTTCTGGAAAGTTGTTATAATAAATATGCGAATCAATGAAGTCTATGTTATGAAAGGTGCCCCAGAGGTTGTATGAACAGGTTGCAGGAATCCTAGCATGGTCACTTGGTTTCCTGAAAAGCATGTGTTGATGGTTTCCTGTCCTTTCAGGGGGGGGACTATGATTATCTCATTAATTCCATAGTAAGTACCAGATTCTTGAGTGTGGCCTCTATCCCTGAATGGGTTTTCTCTGAAAGAGACTCCTTACACTCCATCAATGGTCCAAACTACACTTGCTCATGTCAGTGAAAAAGGATTTATTTTATAGATGTGCGAAATGATTTCTCTTGTGCCACATTTCTCATGAAGATGGTCAGGCACAATCACTACATTTTACATTAAACTCACCATGGAAACTTGATGGATTGTGACTACCTCTTGGTTGTCCTACCATCTATTCACAGCCTCCAAGTAGGTTTTACTGGTAGCCAAGAATTTAATGGACATTATACACTCTGGATCATTCTGGATATATGGAAGGGGAATTATTCACATGACTCTTGTAAAGCATCTCAGGTACTAGAGATTTTTTTTTTTTTTTTGATAGTGGTGCTGAAAACTTTTCTCCAAAAATTCTAAGTTTGGGATCCCCAACCTTCTGCAAAGATAGGACAAGTTAGGTGACTTTGGAGGTAGTGTGTGTGTGTGTGTGTGTGTGTGTGTGTGTGTGTGTTGGTATTTAAGGAACATATGAAAATAAAAGCTACTCTTTACTGAGCACCTTTTACAAGTTAGGCTCATTCTACCTTCATTCTTCATCTGTAACCAAATCAGGTATCTTCCTCATGTGAGAGGTGAGGAGACAGGTTGAGAAGAGGTGGATGGTAGGATGGGGTTTTAGTTTGATGTCTTACTGTTGTCAAAGTGCATGCATTTTTTTTTTTTCCTGTTCTAGCACTCTAGCTCTCTGATAAGAGAAAACTGCAGCTTGCCTCTTTGGGGCCCAGAAAATCTCTCTGCCTGTATCTTCTTGTGTTGTACCTTCCTGTTCTATTTTATATTTGTTAAAAACAAAGTCATATTGGATGTTAAAACATACTATTAACAGACATAGTTTAGAAGAGAGAGCTAAGTAAGGTGTATCTTTTAACCTACTAAAGCTCAAATTGCAATAGTTGGCTTGTCTGACTGATGCTCTGAATCAAATTGTATAAGCATTGCTGGCTTTGGTGGATGTCAGGTTGGATCGAATCTTTGCAAGGCGAACATTGATAAATAGCTAGAGTGTAGTTTGATCTACCCAAACTGAGAGCCTCAAGAATAAATGGTAGAAGTTTGTACCTCAGGCCAGACAGTTCTCTGAGCACCTGAGTTCTTTGGGAAGATAAACAAGATTCCCTCTTCTTGTCTGTTTTTCCTCTGGTTTCATTTTTACTCTTTCTTAATTGTGAAATGTACACAGCATCAAATTTACCATTTTAGCCATTCTTTTTTTTAAATGTTTATTCGTTTTTGAGAGACGGAGACACAGCATGAGGTGGGGAGGGGCAGAGAGAGAGAGGGAGACACATAATCTGAAGCAGGCTTCCGGCTCTGAGCTGTCAGCACAGAGTTCAACGCAGGGCCCGAACTCATAAACCGTGAAATCATGACCTGAGCTGAAGTCCGACGCTTAACTGACTATGCCACCCAGGTGCCCCCATTTTAGCCATTCTTAAGCGTACAATTCAATGGCATTAGGTACATTCACCATGTTGTGCCATCATTATCACTTTCTATTTCTAGAACTTGATCATTATTCCAAGCATAAACTGTAACTATTAAACAGTAACTCCTCACTCTTCCCTCCTGTTGTCTGCATTTTGATGGATTTTTGTTGTTTTGCCTCTGTTAGATAATTAGCTAACTTTTTTTTTCTCTGCTATCAAGATTCCAGCCTTTAGTAATTTATTATACCTTACTAATTTTCTGCTTTTAATCTGCTGTCGCCTAAGAAACATCGCATAGCTTATCAAAATTGTATGTAAAGTAAGAGTTAATAGAACTTCTTATCCCTAAAAGCCTTTCCTATGCAGAGAAGAATAGGACTTTGGGATGGTGTTTCAACTATTAAAACACCTTTTCCTTCCTCAGTTCCTAGATGTTTCCCAAAAGGGTTATATTTGTAAGTCAGACTTCTGGAAAAGTGGAATATTACTACTGATTTTAAGAGAATAGTAGATTAATAGATGAATAACTGGAAATGCCTTACATTTTGTATTTTCAAGAAAACTTTCATTTAGTAAGTTCCCCCCTGGTTAGTTTCATTTTAAAGAGAAGTTTTATAATATGAGTGAACTGTGGTAATATGACTAAACACCTTTCAGGAAGCATGGCTATGGAGAAAGGGAGGCTCATTCACATGCAGTAATCAGGGTCTCCATGAGGACAGTGCAGTTCACCAGTGTTTGTTTTAATATCCAAGATTCTTCTTTTACAGGTATTTGATTTCACTGCTATAGACTTGACATCTGAGACTGATGAAATTCCAGATATTATTGCTTTGGAAGAGGAGGATGGGTCAGATCATTCACATGCTAATGGCCCCGTGTCCTCTCAGGGCCAAATGTTGAATAACTAACAAGAAAATACTCCTTTTGGCTGAATACACAATTTGTGTCACAGTAAACTTCAAGCTTGCTTGCGTGTTTATTCCTGAGGTTTTGGGGATTAATCTATTGTGGGTCAATCTATTCTTTTTTTTCTTTGGCTGCTTGGTCTTAATTGTAATGAAACTGATTGATCTAAACTTTTGTAAGAGAACCTCGTTCTGTATCATATATCATTTTATATGATTCTTCAAAATTTAATTATTGAAATGCCTATAATAAAAATGGTGCTGTATAATCTTGAGTTAGTGACTTTTTTTTAAAAATATACTAATGTAATGGACATTTGTTTTTGTTTGTATTTTTGGCCTCCCAGGATGGGGGTGTCTTAGTGGGTCTGTAAGTCAGGGTTTTTTTTTTGCCTTCTCCTAGCCTAGGGGTGGGCATCTGAAAACAGGTCAACTGGGAGGAAGTATATCAAGATGAGTAAAGATTGTGGATATTAATCTTGGCTCTGCCACTTACGAGTTGTGTGACTTTAAACAATTTACATAATTTCCCTGTACCTCAACTTCCTCATCTGTAAAATGGGGATTTAGTTTGATGATAATAATAGGTTTGCTATGAAGAATAAACAAATTAACATTTGTGAAAAGCTTAAAGCAATGCCTGGCACAGAGTAGCGTTAAATAAATTGTAGAAACTATGGTCAGGCCAGTAGCTATGAGCGTCCCTAGTGTCCAAATAGTAGTTTTTGTTTTTTTTTTTTTAATGTTTATTGATTTTTTGAGAGAGGGTGTGAGTAGGGGAGGGACAGAGAGAAAGGGGGACGAAGGATCCGAGGCGGCTCTGTGCTGACAGCAGTGAGCCCAATGCAGGGCTCAAACTCACGAAATACGAGATCATGACCTGAGCCGAAGTCAGATGCTCAATTGACTGTGCCACCCAGGTGCCCCCAAATAGTGGTTCTGAAATACCTTTTTCCACTAAAAGAAATCAGGGCTTCTTGGAGAAATGGCTGATTTCAGATTTGAAGCAGAAAATGTACAAGATGCTCCTTGAACTTCTTGCTATTCCAGATAGCAAGGAAGCCAATTTGAAGGGTTCCCATTGACTAGAGATAGGACGATTTGAACTTCAATGAGGATAATAATTGCAATCAAATATGAACTCCATTAAATATCTAAATATATCCCATTAAATATCTAAATATATTATTATACATATAAACAATTTCATTGGTCACTTTCAGGGGATGATAGCAAACCAATTAACTGGTAAAATAAAGAGAAAGGATCAACAGTCTATCCTTCCTTGTATCTTTACCATGAGATAAACTAGACCATGAGGGAAAATTTCTATCATAAAAGTATTGCTACTAACAGTAAAAAAATGGTATCTTGGTCAGTGTGGACTGCTATAATAAACTACCTTAGACCAAGTGGTTTAAAATGTTTATTTTTGAGAGAGAGCGAGAGAGAGAAAGAGTGAGAGTACAAACAGGGGAGGAGCAAAGAGACAGAGGGAGACAGAATCCGAAGCAGGCTCCAGGCTCTGAGCTGTCAGCACAGAGCCCGACATGGGGCTCGAACCCACAAACTATGAGATCATGACCTGAGCCAAAGTCAGAAGCTTAACTGAGTCAGATCATGACCTGAATCAAAGTCAGCTTAACTGACTGAGTCACCCAGGTGCCTCTAGATTGAGCGGTTTAAAAAACAAACATTTATTTCTCACAGTTCTGAAGGCTGTAAGTTTGAGATGTTTCAGCACGATTGGGTTTTGGTGAAGACTCTTCCAGGTTGCAGAGTCCACTTCTTTTTGTATCCTCTGATGGCAGAAAGCGCAGAGAGAGAGAGAGAGTAAGCAGGCTCTCTTGTAACTCCCCTAAGGGTATTAATCCTATTCAGGAGGGTTCTACCCTGATGACTTCATTTAATGCTAATTACCTCCCAGAGACCCCGCTTTCTAATACCGTCACATTGAGGAATAGGATTACAATATAGGAATGGAGTGGGGGGAGAGGGAGGCACAAACATTCAGTTCATAACAAACAATAAATTAGAATTTTCATTTTGCAATCCCCAAGGAATTAATAGACCTAGGCATTTAGCATCAACGCCTGTCAATGGCATAAATGAAGCTATGTACTGCCTGAAACAACATACATCAACTATCATCTAAACTTGCCAAAGGGATAATACCTGAATGTCATCAATCCTCTGGATCCAGGTGTCATTTTGAAGGAAATACAGAAGATAGAGACGGAGAAGAACGTGTTGAACTGCAGCAAGGATGCAGTTGTAAGAAAACATTATAAGAAAAAATTGTAAGGAGAAAAAGGAGAGGGGGAGGATGGAGGAAAGCCTGTATATTAAGTGATATTATTTAAAAAGAACCCAACCCTGTGAAACACTAAAAAAAAAAAAAAAAGAAAAAGGTAAGGGAAATACAAATAGTGTCTAGAGAAGTACACTTAGGTGGTAAAACTGTAAGACAATGCAAAGAAGTGATTACTATAAAAGTGAGAATGGTGTTTATTTTTGGGGAAGTGAGGGGTTTCTGGGATGGCTGGAAAAGTTTTACTTCTTGTCCTTGGTGGTGGTCACAAGGGCTTCACCTACAATAATACATTAAGCTATTTTTTTAGCAAGTAAATTGGATTGCTGGCATGTAAATCTTGAGTGGATTGGCACATGAATTTGCTGTTTTCTGAACTTAATTCTCTGGCCTTTCCATGCTTTATTTATGCTACCCAATACCCATTGAATAAAACTCCTTCAGAAGCAGTTTCGATGCTTGCGAAAGAAGAATGCCAATTGATATGAGTAGCTTTGGAAAGTTACTATTAGCAGCGAAGAGGGTATAGAAAACTTTGGGGAGGGGGTGCCTGGGTGGCTCAGCTGGTTAATCGCCCAACTTTGGCTAGGGTCATCATCTCACAGTTTGTGAGTTCAAGCCCCGTGTCTGGCTCTGTGCTAACAGCTTGGAGACTGCTTCGGATTCTGTGTCTCCCCTTCTCTCTGCTCCTGTTCTGCTCATGCTTTGTCTCTCTCTCCTACAAAAATAAATAAACATTAAAAAAAATGAAAAAGAAAATTTTGGGGAGAAATTTTGTTGTAATAAGAAGTGGAGTAGTAGCTAGAAAGGCATTGGGGTCAATGGATTTTTTTTTAAACAATGGAAGCACAGCATGTTTGTATACTTATGGGAAGAATTGGTAATGCAGGAGAGAATAAAGGACAGATGCTGGAGCAAACTCTTTGAGTAGGAGAAAATGAATACGACCTGTTGAATAAGTCAAAGGACTAATCTTAGGGAGGTGCACCTTAATTCATCCAGACTAATAAGATTAATATAGGCAAAGATACAGGCAGGTTGGTAAACTGTTGATTGAAGGTCTTTCCTGGAAGCATCTATTAACTAAGGACAAAAGACATCATCGAGAGGAGGAGAAAGGAAGCATTGGACATTTAAGGGAAGAAGATATGTACAATTGTGTGGAGAGTGAGATTTGGGGTAAATAGGGTGGAAAGGGACAGGCCTAAGAGCCCATTGGAGGTGTCATGAATTTTCAGTGACAGCAGGCATCATGGTTGTGTTTAGGGGCTAAGTTGCAGTTGTGGGATAGGCAGAAAACTGGATGCAATAGGGACTTGGGTTCTGCCAGATAAACCTGGCAAAGAGAAAAAGGGGCCAGATTATTGAGAAGAGTTCAAGGAACTGAGAGGCCAGGACACTGTAAGGTCATCTAAGTGGATACTGAAATCAGCAAAAATTATCCCAAGAGTAATGTGGGAGAGACAAGCAAGTCTAAATCTAAAAAATGAGGTCCAGCACCCTATCTTACACAAGACCTCTGGAAGCAAGAGTTGTGGGAGGAAGCATAAAATTCAAAGCAGCTGGTTTTAGTGAGGCAATAATTGCCAGAGGTGATAATAAGAAATAAGTATTATACCCCCCCCCCCCCCCCATTTCCAGGCACTGTTGTATATGGGGTGTGAGGGAGAAAACAGTCATCAGTAGAGAGGGTTGCAGGAGGACGCTGTATACTTAGGGGGGAGCCAGATTTCTTACAGCAGGAAGAAGAAAGGAACATTTAGCATTTGAGGGCACACAAGATTTTACTAATAATAGACCTGGGGCTTAGTGGTTAGATGTGTTTAGAGCTCACAGCTAGTGAGACAGGTGAAGATGGAACCCAGTGCTTTTTCACTACACCGAGTCTGAGTCCTAAATATACGGCTTTTAGCCAATGAAATAGACCTACATGAGCAAAAAGAATGAGAGATACTAAAAATCAGAAAGCGCGAAGCTGCACAACCCTGCAAGATACTTTTTGCAGTTACCCAAGAGCAAAAGAGTCGCTGGCAGCGCAATGCAGTGTGGGTCTTGTAGTGTTTCGTCTGGGTCTGACGGAAAGGGAGGGAGAGAAGGGCGCTTTGCATGGCGGGAGATATAGTCGGCCGAGGAAGTCCCTCCTCCCCCGGAAGCAGGGCCGCGCCGGCGTTTACCGCCTTTCCGGAAGCGCGGGAGTCTTGGTCTCTATTACCTTCGCTTAGGCATTTGTACCGTAGTACCGTTAGGTTCTTCATTTCCCTGAGACTTTACGGCCGTTTGAGGTGAAATGGCTCCGGGCGACAGAGGAACAAACGGTGGCAATGGAGCGGCCGCCACTACCTCAGGCTGCCCGTAGAGAGGGAGCATGAGGGGCCTCTGAGTCGTTTGGGCCTGCCCTTAGTTCCTTTGCAGTAATACTGCCTACCGCGAAGATGAGCTCGGTCTGGGTCACCTCTTTCGAAAAGGAGCATCTTTGGATGTATCTGCAGGCGCTCGGCTTTGAGCCAGGCCCGGCCACCATTGCCTGCGGAAAGATCGTGTCTCACACGCACCTCGGAGTGTAAGAAGCCTCGGGCTGGCGGGGCGGGGGAGTCCGAGCCCAGACGCGTTCGTGTGACCCACCCTTTCGCGGACCTGGCAGGTTGATGAATTGAGCGGTCGAGCGGTTACTTTGTGCCAGCAGTGGCTACAAAGCCCTTGCTCCCAGTGGCTGCCAGCCTGGTGGCAGAAGCTAATAATTGTGGGACCGTGCCAGGAGCGCTTTGTAGGGGAGCAATGTCTGCAGTTGGGGCAGAACTGGAGGGACAGCTTAATTCTGCTTTAGTGTTGACGTTGGGTGGTCTGTGAAGTTGAGGGAGGGGTGGCAGTGGAAGGGTGTGGGAACAGTATGTTCAACGGCTTCAGGACTCAAGGGAGCCTTTTAATTTTAAGGTGGTTCTTTATAATTTTTACTTTTTGAATTAGCAAAAACTATTTTTTCTGTAGTAAGCAAAAAAAAAAAAAGGTAGAAAAGGGTATTAAGTTGGATAGTAAAAGGACCTTTGTCACTGGTATAATAGTTATAAATCTAAATACTTTATGTTTCTGTGTCTAAACTTACCAACTTTAGAGTATTATCTTACCCGCTGTAGGCCAAGAGAAATTTGAGATACATAGGCTATTTCCTGTCCTCAGTCTTTTGACTTTTCTGATTATTTGAGTTCTTAGAGCGGCAGTATTTATTTATTTATTTTTAATTTTTATTTTAGAGAGAGCGTGAGTGGAGGAGAGGGGCAGAGAGGGGGAGAGAGAGAGAGAGAAAGAGAAAGAGAGAAAGAATTTCTTAAGCAGGCTGCATACTTAGTGACCAGCTGGACTGCAGGGCTTGATCCCCTAACCGTGGGATTAAGACCTGAGCTGAGATCTAGAGTCAGACACTCAACGACTGAGCCACCCAGGTGCCCCATAGATGTCCTCTTTAAAATGCTTCAAGCATGAATGTACCATCAAATTTATTTCAAAAAATTTTTAAAGATTTTTTTATTCACTTACATTTATATATCGTAAAATTCATTGTTTTTTTAGTGAAGTCCTAGGATTTTCTAGTTTCTGTGCATAAGTAGTTGTGTAACCGCTTATAAAGTTAAACATATGCTTAACATATATGATCCAACAATTTCATTACTGAGTATTTGCCCAGAAGATTTGCACTTTGGAAAAATCATTCTGGTTGTATTACAGAGAATGAATTAGAGGGGGAATTAGAACTTTGCAGTTAGATAGGCCTAAACTAAGGCAGCAATGAGAATGGAAAGAAAGGGTGATTCATTCAGTTTGTTTATTCAACAGGTATTAATCGAACCCAGTATTGGACCTAGATATACAGTGGTGAACAGAATAGACATAAATTTTTCCCTTACAGAGTATCAGTCTAGTGGATGAACAAACCTTCATTCAACAAATATCTTTTTTTTAAAATTTATTAGGCACATCGTTTAATGTCTCTAATTCTCTCTTCAAACAGTTTATCTAGTGAGTTATAACAGTTATCTCAAAAAGAAGGCAAGATGATTAAATCATAAATAGGTACAAAAGGCCAAGAATAGTGCTTGGGAATATAAGTTCCCAATACATATTAGGACTTTTCTCTTTATTAGTCAACTTTGTAGATTTTTTTTTTATTTTGTTTTTTTTATTTTTTAAAATTTACATTCAAATGAGTTATCATATAGTGCAACAGTGATTTCAGGAGTAGATTCCTTCGTGCCCCTTACCCATGTAGCCCATCCCCCCTCCCACAAACCCTCCAATAACCCTCAGTTTGTTCTCCATATTTATGAGTCTCTTCTATTTTGTCCCCCTCCCTGTTTTTATATTATTTTTGTTTCTCTTCCCTTATGTTCATCTGTTTTGTCTCTTAAAGTCCTCATATGAGTGAAGTCATATGATTTTTGTCTTTCTCTAACTAATATCACTTAGCATAATACCCTCCAGTTCCATCCACGTAGTTGCAAAAGGCAAGATTTCATTCTTTTTGATTGCCAAGTAATACTCCTTTGTATATCTATACCACCTTTTCTTTATCCATTCATCCACCGATGGACATTTGGGCTCTTTCCGTACTTTGGCTATTGTTGATAGTGCTGCTGTAAACATGCGGGTGCATGTGCCCCTTCGAAACAGCACACCTGTATCCCATGGATAAATGCCTAGTAGTGCAATTGCTGGGTCGTAGGGTCTATTTTTAGTTTTTTGAGGAACCTCTATACCGTTTTCCAGAGTGGCTGCACCAGCTTGCATTCCCACATTCAACAAATGTCTTATTAAAAATTATAATAAATGTCAAAGTGAAGACAACAGGGTACTATGTGAAAAAAATATCTGGTTGGAGAGATAAGGTAGGAGCTTCACTTGTGTTTGTTGAGGAATAGAAATAATTTCAAGGACAAAAGTGTTGTTTGACATAGGAGTAAGCATGGGAATTTTAACTCTTTTTTTTCAACGCCAGAACATTGCTTTATGTGTTCATAGAAGGAGCATTCATGTATATTTGTCATGAATTCCAATGCCTCACAGCTCCTTTTGTAATTGCCTAACTTCTAAGCCAATTTCTTTTTAGATTCTGAAAATAAGGAACCACCCAATTGAGATATCCCTCAGATCATTGTTGAAAATGTATTGAACATGGAAATATCTCAGATCCCTGTTCTAAATGTTAAAAATATTTTATATTAAAATTTTTGTGAGACGCCTGGGTGCCTCAGTTGGTTGAGCCTCCAACTCTTGATTTCAGCTCAGGTCATGATCTCACAGTCTAGTGATTGAGCCCCAAGTCAGGCTCTGTGCTGAGCGTGGTGCCTGCTTGGTCTTCTCTCTCATCTCTCTCTCAAAAAAAATTTATATTAGCACATAGAATATCCTTAGATATACTGTATTATGTTCTAGTGAGTTTCTGTTTTTCTCTTTTTGATAATGTCTTCAGTTTCCTTTGAGACCTTTCCTTTATAGTTATTTGGTTCTTTTGCTTTTAACTTTTGTTGATACTCCAGTGGCAAGCTGTTCTCTTTTGCACCCATGCAAATGACCTTTTTATGCTAGAGTAATGGGGGAGCACTCTCATAATTTCTTATCTGATAACTTTGGCAGGTTATTTCTTTTCCTTCTTGAGTGTAAACTTTAACTTTATTGGGGGTGTGTTCCATTTCTATCTCCTTTTCATTTATTCAGAGAACTTAAATTGCTTTTTTCATTTTCCATTCTACTACTCTGCCTTCACTGCTAGGCCTTTGAAAAATGGTGGCTGTATCTCCATGCCAAGTTTTCCTTGTTTTGCCCTGGAAGTTGGCATAGTGTAGCTTAAAATCCTACAGGTAGGCCATGGAGTGGAACACGGTGTCTGAGGTGGATCCTTTCATTCAGCAGGTTGTTGCTGTAGATGAAGTTCAGAAAACTCTCCTCCTCTTGGCTCTGACAGTTCCTGAAGCCTGAATTTTCTGTGTCTTACCAGACACCAAGGGTTGAGACAGGGGCATGAGGAGTAGACATCCATTGTACAACAGTGGCTGATGACTCTGGCCCAGTGGCTGCCATAGTGCCCTTATGTTAACTCTTGATTCCTTATAGCATTGCTTACAAGGTTTAGTTTGTTGTTGTTATTTTTAACATGTTGTATTTTTTTTTAGGCGTTGTCTTGATTAGCTAGGGAAGTCGGAAAAACCAAAACTTTAAAAGACTTGCTAGAATTACATTATATGATGGTGGTTCTGGAGTTAAAATGTAATGGTAAAGACATTGGACTCGGGTCAGATAACATACTTCAAATCACTGCTCTTGCACATCCTGGTTATATGATTTTGGGTAATTTTAGCAAACTAACCTCTAAATTAAAAAATTTTTCATCTGTATAATGAGAGTAATCAAACTACATTCTAATGTCATAAAATAATCCATGGTAAAACAGCTAGCACAGTATTTCATGGTTGTGGTGAAGATTAGATGACTTACTGCCTGTAAAAGGCTTAAAATAATACCTGGGAAGTGATAAACTATTATTAGTTACTTTTATTATTATTCAGTAAATGTTGGTTTGTATCATCTTCACCATGTCATAGGCCATAGTTTTCTCTTTACCTAATTAGGCTTTCCTTTTTTTGTATGATATTCTCATTGCAGTAAAGGAAGTTCTACCAGTTTTCTTCTATTTGATCTGTACTTTCAGACTCAGAAAGTAAAAGTTTATTGTTTTTCTTACTTATAAAAATGAACATGAATGAAAAATTAATTTGCCTTGACCTCTTGAAGAGAATTAAAAATATTAATTTGTGTTAAACTCTTACACAGCTTTTAATGATGTTTACTTTTATTAACTATTTCTTCTCCCCCTCCCCCCCCCTTTTTTTTTCCTGTTTCTATTTCTTTTTAAACTACTAGGAACATGTTTGACAAGCTGAATCGTGATGCCTTTCAAATCGTTTCTTATTTTTTGTTCCAAACGCTGGACCAGTCTCTCACCAAAGAAGTTTTCAAGTGAGTCAGGTTACTTTATTTTCTTTTTGTAGGTAGTCATTCTCTAATTTGAAAAGGGAGTATGCTTTGGTATAAACCAGAATTTCAACTTTGGCCTTTCACTATTATTTTGAACGGACGTCACAAAAATCAGGTGTGAGTCTTAGAAATTTAGTGTTCAAGCTTTGTATATCTGAGTGATTTTTCTTTGGTACTTATCTTAAAATCATTGATTATTTCATGGATAAGATAGATTTTGTTTTATAAAATTATTTCCTAACATTTTTCATAATTATTAGGCAAAACAGTTAATTGGTACCAATCTATCTATATGGCTCACTTTGTCCTTACTTTGTTTTTTGCTGGATTACCCCCTGCCTTACTCCTTTTCCTGTAGGCAGTGTTACTTGTTTTATCTACTTTTACATTTAGATTTCTGTAAATCCTTATTATTTTTGTCGGTGATATACAAAAGTGTCAAATGCTGTAGGTGAAAATCATTCCTATTAAGCTTCGTCTCATGTTAGATACTGTTGAATATTAAATAGTTCAAGGAGGAGATAAAAATGTGAATACCCATTAACCTTGGTTCCAAGTTCTTTTGCATGTGATTTGGGTTTCCTTCGTCAGAAAAAGTGTTAAAATATGTTTTAATATTTATATTATGCCATTGTCCTCTTAAATAGAAAAGCAACAAGTAAATCATTTGTTTAGGCTTTGTTATTTTTGATAATTTATTCTTAATATTTTGTCTTCAGTTATGAGTGACCAGGAGAACAGGTATTTTTAAAGCATTTTTTTGGAAATCTGTATCATTAAACTGTAGGGTTTTCTCTGCTAAATAAAAATAGATTTTCTGATTTTTTTTTTTCCTGATGATAAACAAAATACAGCTCATTTTAAGCAATTCGAGAAATAAAAAAAATGTAAGGAAGGAAGTAAAAATCATGCCTAAACTCACCAACCAGAAAATATCACTGTTGACATTCCAGCCTTTTAGTCTATTTATTCCGTGCATACTTAATTTTTTATATGACTATAGAATGTATTTTATGCTATAGAAACATAAAAAAAAATTGCCTCAGGATACAAATTTATCAGGGGAAAGCAATAGGTAAATTTTAAAGTCTATTATTTTTGACTAAAACAAAGGCAAAACTTTTTAATAATTTTATATCTTGTTTAAACACAAAACAGTAGCACACACTGAGTATGATATGGATTATCTCTAGGAGTCAAAAGCTCTTATGTCTTTCCTTCTGTACTCTTCCTGTGTAACTATGTTTCTCTCTCTCTCTCTCTCTCTCTCTCTCTCTCTCTCTCTCTCTTTCCAGGCTTAACGTACTAATTTATATATACCATCTTTATGCATTAGTCCAGTGAATCCGTTGAGAGTGTGGTCTTTAGTTCATTCGTACTAATTTTAATGGTGATTCATTCCTTCACTTAACATACCTATTCGCTGATGATTTACAGTAAACTGACCTTAGTCTTATAGTTATTTAAAAAGAAAAAGACCCAATTTCTCACAAGTTGGTGTCTTTCTTTAGTTGAAATCTACAAATGTTAGTCTTGTTTCATTTAGCATTAATGTTTCTAGTGTAGGAAATAAGTTTCATGTTTAAAAATTTTGCTGAGTTTTTTTTTTGTTGATATTTCTAATGCTTTTATATTTGTTTTTAAGGCTTTGTTGGCCTCCGTTTGACCAAAAAAGTGACACTGAATTCCGGAAACATTGCTGTGAATGGTTAAAAAAGATTTCTGTAAGTATTCTCTTTCTGGAAGATACAAACTTTAAGAAGTTAGAAACTACGTTAAATTTTTTGTTCTGGCTTTATTGAAATGTAATTATACATTAAATTTTTGGAGGTGAAATCTTTTTATCTCTCTTAACGTTCACAGTATAATAGCAAGGAAATATTTGTTAGAATAACACTTTTGGATGGTTTTGGTTAGTGTTCTATTTCTAGGAAATCAGCTTTATTGGCTAGATGCATTGGAAATAGGCTTTTGAGTTCCTAGGATTTTATATCATAGTTTTTGTTTAAAGAAAACTTTTTTTGACCTTAGATTATTTTAGCTTGTGTCACCACATAGTGTCAATAATTGTGGCTTTATATTGTAATTATTTTTTGTGACCCAGTCCACCAAGAATTTAGAAAGATTCAAATAGTCAGCTTCTGGTTCAAGTGGACTAATCCTGTTCAGTCCTGTTATGCTACAAAAACAGTATGATATAAGTACAAAGGTTATTATTGATAAGGTCTTCAAATCATCTGATTTCTTCTTTCCATAGGCTGAATGTGGAAGTGGCTTTCCTCAAGTTGTTGGTTCACTATTTCTTTCTCCTGGTGGTCCTAAATTTATTCATCTGATGTATCATTTTGCAAGATTTGTTGCAATAAAATATATAAAAACCCATTCTAGAAGTAAGTTAAATTTTTAGTAGGATTTTTTTTGTTTTGAGTTTAAAATTTTTATTGTTCTTCATAATATATGAATCATAAAGAGATTTTAATACAACAAGGTAAGATAAAAACATTAATTTACCTCAAAAGATATATAGTTAATATTCTACTGGTACTGTAGTTTGAAAGTTTCTAATGAATATAAGTAACTATTCAGATTATATTTTAGGCTTTGTGGATTACACAGGTCTCTTTCTCATGTACTTCTTTGTAGGTTTTTTTTTAAAAAAAATGCAACCCTTTGGGGTGCTCGGGTGGTTCAGTTGGTTAAGTGTCTGACTCTTGATTTCAGCTCAGGTCATGATCTCATGGTTTGAGTTCGAGCCCTGCAACAGGCTCTGTGCTGACAGTGTGGAGTCTGCTTGGGATTCATTCATATTCTCTCTCTCTCTCTCTCTCTCTCTCTCTGTTTTTCTCCCTTCCTCCCCCTCACCCACTCACGTCCCTCTCGCTCTCTCTCTCTGTCTCAAAATAAATAAACTTAAAAAAAGAATACAACCCTTTAAAAACATAGAAAGCATTCCTAGCTTGCTGACCTGACAAAACTAGCCAGAGGGCTAAATTAAACTTGCAGGTTATAGTTTGCCTCTACTACATTGTATTAAATGTTGTGTTGTGTGAGGTTTACTTTGGCTGCTATCAATGTGTTTAATTTTTTTGTTAGAAATTGCTGTTGTAAAGGGATTTGATCTGTTTCCTCATTCATGGAAACAAAATATTTGATTTTTAAGCTAAGACCTAAAAAGCATTCTTAAAAGAATGCTATTTGTAGTTTATTAAATATGCTTTTCTGTTTAATTGGTTTATGCTCATAAAACACGGGTAAGAAAGTACAGAAAAGTGGATGCGACAAAACCCCATCCGTCTTCCAGTTTCTGCAGACAACCATTGCTGACATTTTATATCATTTATTTTCTTTTAATATTAAAAAACTTTTTTATACATATTATTTCTATACATTTTAATTATTTTGAATAGGTAATATTTTTCATTATTCAAAATCAAAAAGTGAAAAAATTTATCTTTCACTTCTGTGCTCTACCTAGTTTGCCTTCATAGAAGCAAGCAGTGTAATCCACAATACAGGCAAATACATATTTATATATTATACATATATTTATACATATATTCTTTTTTTTAAATCCTAAATGGTGACATGCATTGGGTTTTGAATCTTGTGTTTTTCACACAACAGTATATATTGGAGATCATCTCATGTTAGTTCATAGAGCTTTCTTCCTTATTCTCTTTTTAGAACAGCATATTTGAATGGATATACCATTATATATATATAGTATATGTATACATTATATGTATATGTATATATATGTATTTTTTAATTAAAAAATTTTTTTACATTATATATATTTAATTTTTTTAATGCTTATTTATTTTTGAGAGAGTTATAGAGTACAAGCGAGGAGGGTCAGAGAGAGAGGGAGACACAGAATCAGAGGTAGTCTCCAGGCTCCTGTCTGTGCTGTCACCACAGAGCCTGATACAGGACTTGAACTCACAAATCATAAGATCATGACCTGAGCTGAAGTCAGACGCTTAACCGACTGAGCCACCCAGGCACCCCACAGTGTATTTTCTAACTAGTCTTCTGTTGACAGACATTTGGCTTCCACCCCCCCCCCTTTTTTTGTTTTGTTTTTGCTACAAAAACAGTGCTACATTGACAAGCTTTATCCGTATATGACTTTGTGTGTATCTGTGTATATGCACGTACATACACACATATACATGTATGGTGTGTGTGTGTATATATGTATATGTAATTCCTGAAGACTGCTTCCAGGGTCAAATTTCCAGATTTCTAATTTGCTGGTTATTATCAGATTGTTTTCTGTAGGGATTGGATGATTTATGCTTCTATCACCAATGTACAGTGAATGTCTGTTTTTTCCAAAGGCTCAACAACATTGTGTGTGGTCACACATTTTATCTTTTCAGCCTGATAGATTAAAATGGAATCTCAGGGTAGTTTTAATTTGTATCTCTCTTATTATTTGGTTAGATTCAAAGTTGTTTCATATATTTAAGAGCAATTCATATTCTTTTTGCATTCTGTAATCGTCCATTTTTCTCTTATGTTACTGCTCTTTTTTATTATAGGAGCTCTTAATGTCCTTTCTCTGTGATGTGATATGTGAACCTTCTTTTTCAGTTTATATTCTTTGCTTGATTTTTAAAAACTTATACACATGTGATCTTGCTGTATAAATATATGCATATTTAAAATTAAAAAAAATTTTTTTTTAAACATTTATTTATTGTTGAGAGACAGAGAGATATAGAGAGTGAGCAGGGCAGGGGCAGAGAGAGCTGGAGACACAGAATCCGAAGCAGCTCCAGGCTCTGAGCTGTCAGCACAGAGCCCGACGTGGGGCTCGAACCCACAGACCGTGAGATCATGACCTGAGCCGAAGTCAGTCGCCCAACCAACTGAGCCACCCAGGCGCCCCTGCATATTTAAAATTTAATGCAACATAAGCATTGCTACCAGTTTTTCTTTTAGTAGATGGTCTATTCCAATTACATGTAGCCCAAACTATTTTATATGAAATACATGTGGTTGGATTTAGCAAGAGTTTACTGTGCATAAGACTTCTAAGCATGAGTTGTCCTGTTTCTGATTGGAAGTAATTCCAGTCAACATGTTCAGTCTCTGGATGACTTCTACATTCAGTAAACTAATCCCCAGTTAAATATTTAGAAATTAGGTTTCTTTGGAGTTAACACTAGGACTTGGATTAGTAGTGCTAAGTGCAATGAGGTGATCCCTGTTTTCCAGAATATGCATTGTTATTGTATTGAATCATCTTAGAGCAGGATGTGGACTCCGAAATGTTTGGACGGATTGTTCTCAGGATCTGCTTTGATCATTAGTAACATAGCTAAGAATTATTTGAGAAGTAGAGACTGGTTTTAGTTGGTTGTCCTATTAGTCTTAGTAGGTAGAAAAATAAACTGATGGCAGCAAAGGTGGTGGTGTGATCTCACCTCATCTCTTTTAATTGATTTTCTTCCTTTGTTGTGAAAAGATTCTGTTAAGAGTAAGTTCATGTATAAGAAAGTATTTGTTCAAGGCTATATCAAGCTGTGATAATAAGAATTATTTGGGACAGATGGACTCTCAAAGTTTTTAATTACGTAAAAGAACTTAACTTCAGATACCATTTTTAGTTGTCTACCTAAAACTGGGTTTCCTTGTTTTTGTTAAAATTAATTGTATCTTTCTTGTGGATGTGGCATACCTGCTTTTAAGGAGTTGTTAGTTGTATGAGTTGTTAATCTCTTAAAATTAATAAATTTCAACCTTTTTGATATCCATTAGCTTTAAGTCAAAGTTTTCTGTGATCTTATTTGTGTTCCATGTAGATTCATCTATACATTTTACAGAGACATTTAATGTAAAGCCACAAGATATGCATAAATGCATTGCCAGATGCCATATAGCACGCAATAGATTTTTACATATTTTGCAAAGAGAAGATTGTGTTATCCGAGAGTATCAGGAAAATGCACAGTAAGTAATACTTTGATAGTTAGAAAATGAAATTTCCTTTCTTTTTGAGCAAATGTCATCAATATACTTTGAGTGGCAATAATCCATGCCTACCTCAGAATGTTTCCATTTTATTTTATTTTTTTTATTTTTATTTTTTTAATGTTTATTTATTTTTGAGACACAGAGAGACAGAGCATGAATGGGGGAGGGTCAGAGAGAGGGAGACACAGAATCTGAAACAGGCTCCAGGCTCTGAGCTGTCAGCACAGAGCCCTACGCGGGGCTCGAACTCATGGACGGCGAGATCGTGACCTAAGCCGAAGTTGGATGCTCAACTGACTGAGCCACCCAGGCGCCCCCCAGATGACTTCTGAATAAAGTTTGTTTTTTGTTTTTTGGGTTTTGGTTTTGGTTTTGGTTTTGGTTTTGTTTTGTTTTGTTTTGTTTTTAAAGGAGGCTGCACACTCAGTGTGGAGCCTAGTGCAGGGCTTGAACTCATGACCCTGAGATCAAGACCTGAGCTGAGACCAAGAGGCAGATGTTTAACTGGCTGAACCACCCAGGTGACCCCTTGAATAAGATATTTTAAATTATGAATACTGTAGATTAAAGTTTAGAGAAAGGG
Source organism: Acinonyx jubatus (assembly GCF_027475565.1). NCBI lineage: Eukaryota > Metazoa > Chordata > Mammalia > Carnivora > Felidae > Acinonyx > Acinonyx jubatus. Next base: position 49,870,394 of record NC_069391.1, read on the forward strand.
AAAATATTACCTTAGTTTAAGAATTTAGGGGCTCCTGGGTGGCTCAGTCAGTTGAGCGTCCGAGTTTGGCTCAGGTCATGAAATCACGGTTCATGGGTTCAAGCCCTGCATCAGGCTCTGTGCTGACAGCTCAGAGCCTGGAGCCTATTTAGATTCTGTGTCTCCCTCTCTCTCTGTCCCTCCCTCACTCGCTCTCTGTCTCCCTGTGTCTCAAAAATAAATAAACATTAAAAAAAAATTTAAATAAACAAAAAAAAGAATTTAGTATCTTAGGTGTTTTTTCTTTTTATAACATGGATTTACATTTTTAAGCTGTAATTATAGCGCTCATTATATTTTGTATCCTTTTTCTCTTCATATTTCATTTTGTAAATTTTTCCATATTGCCATAGTATATTGCTCATTTACATATTTACTAAAAGTAAAAAAAATTTTTTAAAAATTAAAACATTAATTTTATTTTTTAATTTTTAAAGTGTATTGCTTTTAATATTTAATGGTTTATTGAATATCTGTTAAGTAGATACTCCTTTAAGTAAGTATTCCATAGTTTCTTTAACCATTTCATACTATTTTATATTTAAGTTCATTCTGTCAACAAATTTTTATTTGAGTTACTTCTGTCTGCTGGGTATTGTTTAGCACTGGTCCTACAGCATTAATTAAGACAGGCAAGGTTCCTACTCTCAAGAAATAGAGTATGTTTAATTTTTTATGATTATAAACAACTCTAGTAAGGTAACTTTTTAAATGCTGTGTTATTTGTTGTGAAAGCTAGAAAATCGTTTGAAATCACCTTGAAACTACAATGTCGTCTGTCTTAGGTAGCATTTAACTTTATCCCGTATGTATGTGGTAGAAGCATTAGAGAGCAGGATAGTCTTACCTCCAACATTTTTACTTGAAGTCAGAGTGTCTATGAGCCAAGAAGTCCTGGTCCATCTCAACAGCAACCTCTATGTTAGATCACTCTATAACTCTTAAAGGACTCTAGAGTCCTTTAGCTGGCTGCTGGGTGTATTTGGAAGATTAGTCTTCAGAAGTCTTGAGCAAAGATAAGAAATGGGGGAAAATATCAAAGTAGGCTATACCAGTTAATTATAATGGAATTATAGTCGTCATTTATATGTTTTCTTACAGATTGTCAGTTAAACAAGTACAAAATTTGAGATCAGAGTGTATGGGACAGGAAAACCAAATAAAAAAGTAAGTGACTTTTAGATTAGAGCTGAAAGTTGCCTTAGTTTAGCTCCTGGATTTTACTAGTAAGGAAACTGAGGGTCTCAGAAATATCAGTTAAAATAGTGTTATCAATAGCTACATGATAGGATTAGAACATAATTCGATTCCTAGTCCAGTTCTTCTAATAAATTTATTGCTTTGAGCTAGAATTTCATTTTTGTTTTTATTGTTTATTTTGATTTATATATTTATTTGAGAGAGAGAGAGAGAGAGCATGCGCGTGTGTACACAGGTAGGGGAGGGGCAGAGAGAGAGAGGGAGAAAGAGAATTCCAAGCAGGCTTTACACTGTCAGCACAGAGCCCAACCTCACGAGCTGTGAGGTCATAACCTGAGCTGAAGTCAGATGCTTAACTGACTGAGCCACCTGGTGCCTGATTTTTGTTTTTAATTAGAATGGTTTTTAGTGAGTGGGTTTGTAGATCTGTTTGCTTTTTGGGTGGTAAATTACCATGTGATTTTTAAAGAATGGCTAATGAAATAATTTAATTTTTAACCAGAATGGAACCCTATGATGACCAAAGTAATATACAAGAGAAAATCCAAAAGGTGAGGCAACTTTTTAAGGGACAGATTTAATCTCTTACTTTTGTCATATGTGATCTTTACTCATTTGGACTCTTTATTTTGTCTTTATCATTTCTTTTTGTAAGACTGTTACTATTTTTTAAAACTCATAAGTGATATATTACAGTGTCAACAGGATGCTTCTAAAAAGCATGAATATAATTGAAAAATTAGCTTATAATTTGTAAGACTATATACAAAGGCAGTGTTAAATATTGTTAATTTAAAATCTTTCATGTCAGCAAGAAAAGTTGAGCCTGATTGATTGTAACTTAATCAGTAGTATTAATTTATCTAAATCAAATATGTTATCTGAAGAGAGATGGTAAGTATGGAAGAAAAATGAGAAGTCACATTGAGGCTGGCTTGGCAGTAGGGAGGAATCTGCTAGATAGACATAAATGATACGAGGTTTTCAGAGGTTGGCTTTGATGTGAGATTGGAGTGTTTTCTTAGGTCTTTGTGTGTAGATGAAATCTCTGTCCAGCTCCTTGTTCTGCTTTTATGATCACCAGGCTGCTTTGGGTGTTAATTTGGCTTTCCAGGCATTTTGTCACTGGAAAAGGTGAGTGCCCTCCTCAGGAAATAATTATTCATCCATTCAGTGAATTTTTTTTTTTTTAAATGTTTATTTACTTGAGACAGGGAGAAAGAGAGAGAGCGAGAGAGAGGAAGAAGGAACATGAGTGGTGGAGGGGCAGAGGGAGAAGGAGAGAGAATCCTAAGCAGGCTCAGTGCCGTCAGCACAGAGCCCGACATGGGGTTCAATCTCATGAACTGTGAGGATCATGACCTGAGTAATTGGACACTTAGCTGACTGAGCCACCCAGGCGCCCCCCAATTCATTGAATTTTTATTGATCACTGCCATGTGCCAGGCATTCTTCTACATATTATACCTACAGTAGTGAAGGAAAGAGGCAAAGTCACTCTTTTGTGGATCTTCCAACTTAGTGAATATGAATATTCCTATTACTGAACATTATATCTTTGATTGTAAATTTAATAGGTTGAGGTGAAACATGTTAAAGTTTTCACATTGATCTCTCCTGAGTTTGTTTAATGTTCACTTTGCCCAAATCCAGTCAGTTTTTAGCCATTGACAAGATAAAAGTAAATTTGATAATCAGATCCTGGATCTTTGTTCACCAAAGAAATGTCATCTTGTGAGACCTCTAGACCATGGGAAGACAAACACAAACATGGGTATAATTATTCTATTTCCCTACCTACCTCCCACTTTTATAAATTCTTTTGAGGCATTATATACAAACAAAAAAGTGCAAAAATCTTAAGTGTATATCTTAAAAAAATTTCACAGAGTGATACACCCATGTAACCAGCATATAGTTTAACAGAACATTACTCCAGAAGCCTCAAGCCCCTTTTCATTCACAACCATTTCCTCCCCCCAAAACTAAATACTTTCCTCCCTTCTTAAAGATTTATTTGCCTTTTTTGAACTCTATATAAAACGGAGCATATAGAATATATTTTTTTTGTATTTGTCTTCTTTGACTTATGCTGTTTTATCCATGCTGTTGTGTATGTAGGTCATAGTATGTTCATTCCCAATACTATGTAGTATTCTATTTTATGAGTATAGCACAACATACTTTTTTTTTTTTTTTACTCTAGGTAAACTTTTGGGTTAATTGCAATTTTTGATTTTTACAAATAGAAATGTTATGAACATTCTTAAAAAATTTTTTTTTGTTATTTCAATTGAAGTATAGTTGACACATAATGTTACAGTAGTCTCAGGTGTATAGCATAGTGATTGGACAACTGTGTTATGCTGTGTTCACCATAAGTATAGCTACTGGGACGCCTGGATGGCTCAATTATTTGAGCGTCTGACTCTTGGTCTTGGCTCAGGTCATGATCCCAGAGTCATGGGATTGAGCTCCACATAGGGCTCTGTGCTAAGTGTGGAAACTGCTTAAGATTCTCTCTCTCTCTTGTTCTCTCTCTCTCCCTCTTCCTCTCTCCCCCTCTCTCCCTACCTTCCTCCCTCTCTCCCTCTGTCCCCTGCTGTAGTGTGTGTGCGCTTGCTTTCTCTGTGAAATAAATAAGTGTAGCTATCATCTATAAACATACTTATATATGAATTTTAATGAACATAGACATGTTAATATATGCCTAAGATTCTTTGCTTTTTTTTTTTTTTTTTTTTTTTTTTGAGAGAGAGCACACAAGTGCAGGCACACATGAGCAGGGGAGGGACAGAGAGAGGGAGAGAAAGAATCCCAAGCAGGCCCCATGCTGTCAGTGCACGGTTCATGAGCTCAGCCCCATAAACTGTGAGATCATGACCTGAGCCAAAATCATGTGTTGGAGCCTCAACCAACTGAGCCACCTAAGATTCTTAGCTTTTAAAGGAGAGTGGTTTTTTTGGGGTGCCTGGGTGGCTCAGTCTGTTAAGTGTTCGACTTCAGCCCAGGTCATGACCTTGTGGTCTGTAGGGTCGAGCCCCCGAGTCAGGCTTTGTGTGACAGCTTAGAGCCTGGAGCCTGCTTTGAATTCTGTCTCCCCCTCTCTCTCTGCCCCTCCCCCGCTCACACCTCTGTCTCTTTCTCTTAAAAGTAAGTAAACATTAAAAAAATAATAAAGGAACATGGTTTTTCACTTTTTTACCTTTTGAAACTTGAATAACTCTTAAAATTGATGTGTAGTATTTTTTTTTTCCCTCCTGAAAATCTTTATTATTTCTCCCTGAAAAGTTTCTATTAGATTGGTGGCATATCAAAACACAGGAAATGCTAATTGCATCTTGGTACCATGCGATTTTTTAGATTTTTTTGAAAATCATGGTTGGCTAAAATCTTCTGAGAAATTCTTCAGTTTTAAAGCCCCTTTGGAAGTAGTATCAGTGCTTTTAGATGGTTAATTAATTAATTAATTTTAGTGCTTTTAGATGGTTAATTTTCTTGCCAGAAATCATTCCAGGAATACTTTATTCCTGGGAGTGAGTATATATTTGTGTTTTACATTACTTTGATGTATGTACAGATTATGTATAGACCTCCTCTCTGTTTTCAAAGGTGCGGTCATTGTGGGCCTCAGTGAATGAAACACTCACGTTTTTGGAAAAAGAAAGAGAAGTTGTTAATGCAGTCCTTAGTCTTGTTAACCAGTATACTTTAGATGGAACTAATGTCGCTATCGATATTCCAAGGCTCTTACTTGACAAAATTGAGAAACAAATGGGTCAGGTAAGCATTTGATATAAAAGAAGTTTTTGGAAGAACTCTCTTCATGAAATTATTTTACATATGTATATTTTACATATATATATATATATATACACACACACACACTAAAATATATGTATTTAATATATAGTTTGTATTATATATAGCAAATACATAATATTGTATATTTTTCTTAAAATTTTTTTGTCTTCAGAATTTATTTTTGTGAATATATTTAGTAAAACTTTCATAATACACACACACACACACACACACACACACACACACACAAGCTTTTATTAATTTGTTCATTTCTTTTATGGTGCTACATCATACAGTGTAGAGAGGAGAAGGAGGTTACTTAGTAGGAAGACGATCTGGTATAGTTCTTTAAAGTTTATTAATTTATTTTTGAGAGAGCACAAGCAGGGAAGGGGCAGAAAGGGACAGAGGGAGACACAGTATACTAAGCAGGCTGTCATTCCAGAGCCCGATGCGGGGCTCTAACCCATGAACTGTGAGATCGTGACCTGAGCTGAATTTGGGTGCTTAACCGACTGAGCCATCCAGACACCCTTGGTACTAGTTCTTTATAAATTCTCAAAGGGGAGCATTAATGATCTCCTAATTGGTGAATTTCTTTTTAAAATGTCTTTTGGGGTGCCTGGCTGGCTCAGTCGGTAGAGCATGCAACTCTTGATTTCAGGGTTGTGAGTTTGAGCCCCATGTTGGGTGTAGAGGTTACTTGAAAATAATAAAAACCTTTTTTAAAAAAAGTCTCTATCCTCTGGTTTCTCTTTCATCTTAATGCTAAGTATTGTAAAATTTTGCTTCCATTAGCTTTTGTGACCTCAGTGCCTTTGTTCTTGTGTTTTTTCATACTGCTGTTCTCAGTTTTCTACCACTTCCTTTTTCTCTGACTTTCAAATGAAAGTGTTTTCCATGGTTCCATTAATGCCTGCTTTTCCCCACATTATATTCATCTGTTTTTTCTTACTCAATTCTATGTTTTCATCAGTATCCTGTACAATAATATTCCCAAATTGGTATTTCAAGTTTCTTGCCTTCAACCCAAACTCCATGAAATTATTTCCACTTGCTTAGGAAACATTTCCATCTGGCTACGTACATTTGTTTTCTTAGTAAACTCACACTCTATTAAGTATCTAATATGTCAAATATTAATGATAACATAGGGGATAGGAAGGTGAAACATTGTTGTGACCCTGAAGAGCTTTCACTTTAATAGGTAACATGCCAGGCACTTCAAATTCAGAGTACATAAAAGTCTGCAAGTTCAGATTCCTGTATACAGGGAGTAGGTAGGTAATATATGCTCTTTGGAGCATATATATTCCTCTTTGGAACATATATATTTCTTTTTGGAAAAATAGTAGTATTTATGTGAAATTTTAAGATTTTTAGTTGATTGGCAGCTAATTCAAATGATTTTAAAATACTGGAGTTGTGCAGGCCAAATAAACATGTCTAAGTTTGGATTCAGCCATTAAGGGACATCAATTTGCAACTTCTGTTAAAACATGAATTTATGGGGGTGCCTGGGTGGCTCAGTCGGTTGAGGGTCCGACTTCAGCTCAGGTCATGATCTCACAGTTTCTGGGTTCGAGCCCTGCGTCCAGGTCCGTGCTGACAGTTTGGAGCCTGGAGACTGCTTTGAATTGTGTGTCTCCCTCTCTGCTTTTCTCTCTCTCTCTCTCAAATAAATAACATCAAAAAATTTAAAAAAATTTTAAAAACAAAACAAAACATGAATTTATGATCCTTCACCAAACCTGCTTTTTCTTCTCAGTCTTCATTTTGCTTTCTGTTTGTTTGCATTTCTTTTATTCTAGTTTGCAACTTTTTTTGCATAATACAACAATATAGCACTGCATGTTAATTCTTTCACAGTAGTTTTCTTTGGACCAAAATTATTTACTTGGTTTTAGTTTTGGGTAGACATTTGACTTTTTTCACTCTTAAGGTAAGCTTTTTATATAATAAGAAACATAAATATATTTATGTAACAGTTCATAATTTTACGAACCACTTTTCCCCCCCCCCTCTGAATCCTTAGTTGCACATAGGAAATGTTTATGAGGCTGGAAAATTGAACCTGTTAACAGTTATTCAGTTATTAAATGAAGTTTTGAAAGTAGTGAAATATGAACGTTATCAGGCTGACCCAGCAAGACTGACAATAGACCTTCAATTCCTTGAAAAAGAGACCAAACTTCAGAGAGAAAGATTATCAGATCTGAAGCGTATGAGGTATCCCAGAAATATCTTTTGTTATGGTACTGGGGGAGGAATAGGGTGGTTTTGATAATTTCTCAGCACAACTTGTGTAGTTGACAACTCTTCAGCTTTGGCAAACGAATGTGAGCATTTTATTAGAACTTAAAAACCTTGTCATCGACTCCTGGGGAGACACATAAAGTAGAAAGGAAAATTAATGTTGTTTTCTTTCTAGAATATATTATTTGCCCTAAGGGATTATTCTTTATGAAATAATTTCAACTTTTCTCAAGCTTTTCTTTTGTATAATAAAACTAATAAACTAAGCCTCAGAAAAAGTTGTTATTTGAGTGGAGGAGCTAGGAGGGACAGAGTAAGAGTAGAGTTTGGACTTGAGTTTAGAACTAGGAAAAAACAATATTTTAAAGGGATAAATGGAATAATTGATGTATGATTGCTTTCTGGTCTTAAAAGGAAAAGTATTTTCGGAACTGAATGTTCACTGTGAGAGTTTATTCATTTCATACATGCTGTATTGGTTGAACTTCCAGTTATATTTTCTTCCCTTTCTCTACAAACTGTTGTCTTAAATTTTATTCAATACTTGTTTTATATATTCATGTTTTGAAGGAAATTCTTTTTTTTATCATAGGTGTAAAGTAAAAGAAGATCTCACAACTATAAAACATTCTGTTGCTGAAAGGCAAGGAGAATGGCATAAAAAGTGGAAAGAATTTCTTGGTCTGTCTCCTTTCAGTCTAGTTAAAGGTTCGACTCCAGTAAGTAATGTTGGCTTGCCTTTTGGAGAGTAGTTTAGTGTAAGGCAGTCTTTTGATTTATCATGTTACAAGTGATCTAGGAATGCTTTGCGTGTTTGTCATCTTGGCATCTGAGCCTAAAGTTTAAATGTTTTGGTTTCTCTAATTTTCTAAATACATATTCAAGTATTTATCAGGTTGCCTTCTGATTTATAGTTAATATTTTTAGACTCAGAGGATTATATTAAAAAGAAAATGAGACTTTTCTCTTGCTGTTAGGTAGTATTACATTTGAGGCACAGTTGGAGGACAGAGTAGTCCCCTTGTTCTAATATTGTACTCCTTTGTTTAAAAATAGTTATGAGATAATTGCCATGCTTGGTAATTCCATCTTTGCTAGGGGGAAAGTCATCCATTCATAGATTATTTTAGCACTGTTACTATGGTAACGAGTAAATGTGTTTATTTCAAAATGATGATTTCTGTGTTTTAAGGCTGTGGATCTTTTACCACCAATGTCTCCCCTTTCATTTGATCCTGCCTCGGAAGAAGTGTATGCTAGGAGTATTCTTTTGCGGTATCCTGCTTCACTTCCAGGTTGGTTATTTGTTTTTGTCTCTCTTAAACCCCCTCTGATCAGTTATTTTTCACTATGATAGCAGTTTCTTTACATTCTTGTTTTTTTCCCCCCCAATTATTTTTTATTGTGGTGAAATGCACATATTATTTCAGTCATTGCAGTGTACCAAGTCAGTGGCATTTAGTAAATTCACAGAGTTGTGCAACCATCACCACTTTTTTTTTTTTAATTTAATGTTTATTTATTTTTGAGAGAGAGAATGTGAAGGAGGGGCAGAGAGAGAGGGAGACACAGAATCTGAATCAGGCTCCAGGCTCTGAGCTGTCAGCACAGAGCCCGATGCAGGGCTCGAACTCCTGACTGCGAGATCATGACCTGAGCCGAAGTCAGACGCCTAACTGACTGAGCCACCCAGGCATCCCCCCATCACCATTTTTTAGCTCCAGAATATTTTTATTATCTCAAAAGGAAATCCTGTACACATTAAGCAGTGATTCCCCATTTTCCCCTTTCCTGATCCCTGGCAACCGCTAATGTACTTCTTATCGCTATGGATTTGTCTATGCTAGATATTTCATATAAAAGGAGTCCTATAATAGGAGGCTTTTTTTTTCTTTTCGAATTTTTATTTAAATTCTGGTTAGTTAATATACAGTGCAATATTGGTTTCAGGAGTATAATTCAGTGATTCATCACTTAAACACAACACCCAGTGCTCAATATGAGGCTTTTTGTGTCTGGCTTCTTTCACTTGCAGAATTTTTCACTTTGCACAATGTTTTCAGGGTTTATCAAAGTTGTAGCATGTATTAGTACTTCATTACTTTTTATGAATACATTCTGTTGAATGACTAAACCATATTTTGTTTATTCATCCATTCATCCATTGATGGATATTTGGGTTGTTTGGACTATTTCAGTATTATGAGTAATGGTGGTATAAACATTTGTTTACAAGGTTTTGTATAGACGCCCACAGCTGTTTAACATGAAATAGTATAATAATTATCCAAATACTACCTGTTTTAATCAACATCTGCCATATTGCTATATATATATATATATATATATACACACACATATATATATACATATATATATATACATATATATATACGTATATATATATATTTGTATTTTTGCTAAACCAAGTAAGTTCTAGACATTGTAACACTTCACTGAAAGTATTTCAGCATGCATTCCCATAAAAATTTGAAGACTTTTCCTATGTAACTACCATAGTAATGTCATATCTAAAAAGCTAATAATAATTCTGTTGTATCTCATATTGAGCTTCGTCAACTATTGTGCCACTATCACACCTAAAAAATTCATTTCTCTACAATATCTAATATCCATTTTATATTCAGTTTCCCCAACTGCCCAGTACTTGTGTGCAAGAAATTATTGAGTTCAGTAAATATTAGATAAGAGGAGGAATAAATGCATAAAAAATGTATGAATTATGTAGCTAGGCTAGGGCAGGCAATAGATGTAGGCCATATTTGAGTTCATGCAGGCCGAAGTGATCAAGCCTCGCATTGGGCTCACTCGTGCGATTTCACTGCACTCTCTCTCAAAATAAATAAAAAAAAAAAAAAAAAAAAAAGTTTATTACTAGATATTCTGTATCTGTCCTATCTGTACACTTTCACAATTGAATAATTTTTTTCCTATTAGCATTCATATTGTGATTTTCTGTTTTCTTTTGTTTAGAAGTTTTTCTAGAATTTCAAGAGATCACTGAATATTAGAATATATAAACATAATTCAAGAGTAATTAATTTTTATGTTCCTTTAGATATACCTAAGCAACATAACCAAGAAAATGATTGCAGGAGAGCCAGTGATATACCGGCAGCTGTACATGATCTAACCAACAGGTAGAACAAATTTGATTTTCATATTGATTTTTTTCCCCCCTTCATTAATTTAGTTTCATCTTCTTCACCTAATTTTCAAGCTTCTGTACTATGGGATCATCTATAATTTTCTTCTCTTAACTAGAGAATATTTTTCCATGTGGATCCATATTTTCAGGAAAGATTGAAACATTTCTGACACAGAGGCATTTTTATTTTTCCTTCTTTTGTTTATCTAAATGTTGGGATTCATAGGGGATTATCTAATTTTTGAAGAAAAACATGTATGGAGATTATCTAGTGCAAGTTTGGGAATTTTTGCCTTTTTGTGTCTGTGAGCTTCTTTGAAACCACTTGTGACCAGTTGACTAAATCCAAATCTAGGAGTTTAAGGGTTTCAGAGATGATCTTGTCTCCAAGTTTTTAGACTGTGTTCTGCAGCGCCCTCTGGTGATGTGGATGAAACTAATTTAACCTGTCACTGGTCTAACCTTTTTCCACTTCAACCTGAGCAAATAGTTTTATATGTGTATTATATTGAGGGTTTTATATGCCATTTGATAAACAGAGTTCCATGCTTTAAAAAAAAAAAAAGGAAGGGGCACCTGGGTGGCTCAGTCAGTTGAGCATCCAATCTTGATTTCAGCTCAGGTCATGATCCTTAGGGTGGTGGGATTGAGCCCTGTGTTGGGCTCCCTGCTGAGCATGGAACCTGCTTAAGATTCTCTCTCTCCTGGAGAGCCTGGGTAGCTCAGTCGGTTGAATGTCCAACTTTGGCTGAAGTCATAATCTCAAGGTTCATGAATCAAGTGCTGTGTTGAGTTCTTCAGAGCCTGGAGCCTGCTTTGGGTTCTGTGTCTCCCTCTATCTCTCTCTGCCCTTCCCCTCTTGTGCTCTGTCTCTGTCTCTCTCAAAAACAAATAAACATTAAAAAAAAAAAAGAAAGAAAGAAAAAAGATTCTCTCTCTCCCTTTGTCCCTCTCCCTTGCTTTCTGTCTCTCTCTCAAAACAAAACAAAACAAAACAAAAAAGGGAAGACTTCTGATTCACTCTAATCCCAAAATTTAACATGTGAAGAAACCTAAACTTTTGTTTATTAGAACATCCTTCAGGAGTATTCTTAATTTTTTTATTGCCTGTTTTCTTTATTATCCCATTTTGGCTCTTAAAACAGATGTCAAATTATATAAGCAAAAATTTCTAAATGTATGTAGTCTACCTGGGGAATATATTTAATCTTTATTGACACTAAGTGTTATTAAGTGGCAATCAAACACAGACATACTCAACTGGTTTGTTATATTAAAGTTTTTTGTTTTCTGACTACCCTTTGATCTAAATAGGGGTCTTTCAGTCCAGTTTCCCCATATAATTGAGGCACAGTTATGGAAACAAGTTACTTAGGATAATTCTAAAAGAAAAGTCTAAATTTTAAATGAATTGAAGGTCTCTTCATTCTGTATACTCTAAGTTAATAGTTGAAACACCATAACAAGAGTCAAAACTTATATGTTAATTGAAGTCTTCTTCATTCTGTATACTTTTAATAAGTTAATAAACCGAAACACCGTAACAAGAGTCAGATTATATGTGAAATAGAGCTATTGGCAGTTTGCTTGGCAGTAATTTCCTGATTCACAGGAGGTCAGGATTTCTTGTGGAAGATTTATTTTTTTATTCTTAGATCTGGATATGATGTTGATTCTTGGAGTACCTTAAGAAAAATAGTGCAATCTATTGTAGAGATTTGACATTGAAGAGATAGTGAAGTTATTGGGCTTCTCTATTTTACTCCCTTATCACTGTTCTTCAAGCATGCTAGAGGGGAATAGTTGATGCTTTCCAATCTCAATTATGTTTTTGGTTTCTCTTTCCTTGAGAGAGCAAATGAAATATTTGATTAAGGTCACTTGCTGGGACCTTAAGGGGCTAAATAAAGATTGATGGAGTTAGTAGATTGATTCATAGATAGGATTTTATTTATGAACTCCATTGAATTCATTGAACTTCAAGATTTTTTTTTTTTTGGAGAGCGCACGTGCACTTCATGAGCAGTGGAGGGGCAGAAGGAGAGAGTGGGAATCTTTTTTCTTTTTTAATGTTTTATTTTTATTTTTGAGAGAGAGAGAGCATGTGTGCACGAGCTGGGGAGAGGCAGAGAGTGAGAGAGAGAGACAGAGAGAGACAGAGGATCTGAAGCAGGCTCTATGCTGTCAGCGCAGAGGTCAATGTAGGGCTTGAACCCACGAGCTGTGAGATCATGACCTGAGCTGAAGTCAGATGCTTAATTGGCTGAACCACCCAGGTGCTCTGAGAGAGAATCCTAAACATATTCCAGCGGGGCTTGATCCCATGGCCATGAGATCATGACCTGAGCCAAAAGCAAGAGTTGGATGCACAACCGATTGAACCACGTATGCATCCCTCAAGATTCTTTCTTGAAGTAGAATTTTGTACTAAGATACACTATCAGAATTCTACAAGAGCCAGACACTTAGCTCCTAAGAATTTAGTTTAGATGGAAATCACTTAGTATAGGAAAAGAGATTGTATTAAATACACTTAAACAAAAAAATGTTTATTTTGAGAGAGAGAGAGAGAGTGAGAGAGAGCATGCGAACAGTGGAACAGCAGAGAGAGAGAGAGAATCCCCAGTGTAGAGCCTGATGTGGGGCTTGAACCCACGAAACTGTGAGATCATGACCTGAGCTGAGATCAGGAGTTGGATGCTTAACCAGCTGAGTCACCCAGGAACCCCTAAATACACTTTGATTTCCCGATTTATCCTCTTCCATGCTCATCTCTTTAAATTTTATTTTATTTTTATTTTTTTTAGAGAGAGTAAGCAGGGCAGAGGGGCAGAGGGAGAGAGAATCTTAAGCATGCTCCACGCTCAGCATGGAGTCTAACGTGGAGGTCGTGACCTGAGCTGAAATCAAGAACTGGATGCTCAACCAGCTGAGCCACCAAGGCTCCCCAAGCTCATCTTTGATACTTAACTTTTTTTTTTAATGTTTATTTTTGAGAGAGACAGACAGAGCATGAGCAGGGGAGAAGCAGAGAGAGAGAGGGAGACACAGAATCTGAAGCAGGCTCCAGGCTCTGAGCTGTCAGCACAGAGCCCGATGCAGGGCTCGAACTCATGAACCCCGAGTTCATGACCTGAGCTGAGGTCAGATGCTTAACTGATTGAGCCACCCAGGTGCTCCTTTAATTTTTTTAAAAACTGTTATATTTATTTTAGAGAGAGAGTGTGAGTCGGGAAGGGGCAGAGAGAGAGGGAGACACAGAATCTGAAAGAGTTTCTAGGCTCTGAGCTGTCAACACAGAGCCCCATGTGGGGCTTGAACCATGAACTGTGAGATTGTGACCTGACTTGAAGTTGGTCATTTAACTGACTGAGCCACCCAGGTGCCCTTTGGGATACTTAATTGTAATAGAAGATTTGGGATATTGAAGGGAAGTGTAAGGGGAGGCTTTTGGTGGTGAGGGATAAATGCTTAATAGTATATGAATGATTATTACTGCCTGATAGCAGAACAGAAGAAAGGTGAAGAGTTGAATCATTTGTAAATAAGCTTATTGCTTAGAATTCTTTACTGTAAAGGTGTTTTGAAATAAAATGTTTCATTAGTAATGTGTAATGTAGGTGGACTGTACTTAAAGAAAATAATACCCCCTGTTTTTTACGATTTTATTTTATTTTTCTAAGTAATACCCACACCCCACATGGGTCTTGAACTCACAACCCTGAGAGCAAGAGCTGCACACTCCACAGATTGAGCCAGCCAGTCACCCCTAATAATACCCTTTTTTTACGTGAAATTCAGCTGTTGTTTGTAGTGGCATCTTAGGTCAGTATCACAGTAGTTAATTGGAAATTCATATGTGGATATGAACAATACAACTATTCCATTAAAAAGCGTGGAAAGAATGTAGTTTTTAGCGTAAGTTATTAGCCCCTTCACATGTGGTTGTCACCCACAGGTACCAAAATATAAGTAATGTTCTCCATAAATCTCATGGTTGTTTTTGATCAGAGTGAGCTGATGGAGGCTTCACTATACTTAAACCCAGAATCCATTGATTGGTGATACCTTCACTGTAATTGTGGACACTACCTTTCTTTGCAGTGGTTTCTGGAAGGGAGGGTTCCATGATATTTCTAGTGTTGTGATGCACTTTTAGACCTAGACCTTTAATCTCTTCAGTTTCTCCTTTATTGCATTTCAGAGATGGGGCAGTACGATCTTGCCTGAATGCCAACTAAATATCTTTAGTCTTAGAAACCGAATTCTAACTTCCTTTCTCTTTTTATAATTTCTGTTTGTTATTTCTTTAATTGTAGATATATCATAACAACAAAATAAAAATGAGAAATAATTAGCTGAAATTTCTTTTTTTAAAAAATGTTTATTTTTGAGAGAGAGAGAGAGAGTGAGTGAGGGAGGGGCAGAGAGAGGGAGACAGAGGATGAGAAGCAGGCTCTGTGCTGACAGCAGCGAGCCCAGTGCTGGGCTCTAACTCAAGAACCGCACGATCATGACCTGAGCTGAAGTTGGATGCTTACCCGAGTCACCCAGGCGTTCCAATTAGCTAAAATTTCTAACAAATTACTTGTCAGACTTTCTTCCCAGGTTGTTTTTTGAGGTTTATTTACAAACATACATAAATTTAATTCTAATCAAAATTTTCTAAACACTAATATAAGTATAGTTTTTTAGTATATGTATATGTTTTCTTTATATTACCATTTTTCACTTATAAACGCTTTGTAACATTTCATTTATTTAAAAAATTTTTTTTAATGTTTATTTTTGAAAGAGACAGTGTGAGCAGGGGAAGGGCAGAGAGAGAGAGAGAGAGAGAGAGAGAGAGAGAGAGAGAGAATCTGAAGCAGGCTCCAGGCTCTGGGCTATCAGCACAGAGCCTGACGCGGGGCTCGAACTCATGGACTGTGAGATCATGACCTGAGCTGAAGTCGGACGCTTAACTGACTGAGCCACCCAGGCACCCCTCATTTATTTTTAGACTTTCAGATTTTCCTTAAATTTTTTTTTACTGTAAAAAGCATGTTGTTTCTTATTTTCTTTTGGAAGTACTCTGTCCTTAGGATAGAATCCCGCAGTGGGATCAACACCATCTCTCTTTATCTATTACAGTCCTAGGATTTTATGGGCCTCAGTTTTGGCATGGCAGGTAGATAGAGAGTAAGGATTGAGCCAGGGCTGCTTTCAGGTTGGCTTGGATTGAGATATTAGTAGGGCTGATTGCATGTTGCTAATTCAGAAATGAGAGAGAAGCTAGAGAATAGGTGTCCATTTTGTTTTTTAATGAGGCTCTGTAAGAATGATCCAAATAAAATTTGGTGGCATAAATCTATAGAGCCTCTTGCTCAGGTGACATTTATTCATTGATTCAGTCAATCCATCAATTAGTTACAAACATGTATTGTACTGCCAAGTACCAGTTTGTGGGAATAACCTTTGGAAAGACATAGTCTTTGTCCTCCAGGAGCTCACAATCTCGTGGTGGCGTCTTAGTGGCATCTTAGATCGCTGGTCCTGCCTCAGAGGGCTTTTTGATCATTTTAATGTTAAAGTTTTAGGAAAATTTAGATAAAATCATCGTAGATGATTAGTTTTTCCTTTGACATCTAGATTATATCCTGTTGAGGCAAAATTGAGCCTTAAACAGTTTCAGTGATCTTGAATTATGTTTGGAAGGTAGATAACAATTCTAAGAAGCACATAGTTGAAAAAGTGAAAAAGCGTATTTGCTGTTACATAAAATGTTTTAAAGCTGTTAATTTTGTACTAGCCATGAACAGAAAGCAAAGCACCGACATGCTTGAGGTTGAAAGTGGCCTCTCAGGTCATCTTGCCTTTTGTATTAGAGTAGAAAAGCTTTGACCAGTGAGCATACCCATGATTGACTTTGAAAGTTCTTTCAAGATCAAGTTATAATTGCTTTGAAGGCTTTAAAAACTTAGTAACTTGTTTCGTAATTGATGTGTAAGGTTTTATTTTGTCCAAAGGGGCAAGAGAATGTAAGATAGTAAGGAATGCTATATGTAGAATCCAGCAAACAAACTGATTAACCTTATGACTTTACTATAACTAACATACATGCTATAGAGCAAGAGTCAGCATAAGAGGAATTGATTTTGGACACAAAGTATCAAAATCACAAAGTCTCTGGTACAATGAAATTCTGTGATCTGAAGCCTAAAGGTAATGTAATAATGCGGTTCTAGTTAGTTGAATTTGTTTATACCGTGTTCTCAAGTTTTTGAGTGTTCATCAAGTCATTCAACCTTGTAAAAAATGTTGATTTAAAATACGTAGTGGTTAAGGAAGATGTTCACCATTTGGGAGGCTGATACACAAATGGGGCTGAAGTACTGCTCTGATTGTCACTGTACCTCCCTAGAATAAACTGCCTTTTGATGACCGGGACGAATTGAGGGAAATCGTAACGGACAGATACGGGGCAGACAATTTCTGTAGATTATTCAGATATAGCTAGTGAATGGAATTCTTTCCTGTGTATAACTTGGATTTGATATCCTTTTTTCCTTTAGACCTGCTTCTTTCCTGTTGCAGCCAGTTTCATCATCGGGTAGAAACAGTGTTAGACTGCTTGAAAAGGTATATTTTAAAACAATCTTTAAGTAATTTTGGCTGTACTAACTTATGATAAAATATTATTTTTGTTGATATCCCAATTTGTATTTACGCATTTCCTATTGCTTCTAAGTGGGAATATTGAAATTTTTTAATTGTGCCACTGACCATGATAACTCAAGAACCTCTAATGAAGGTCAGCCATAATTATTATTATTCCATGTCTGTTTTCTTCAGGACATGAAGATAAGAGCTCCTAGAGAAGGAAATGAAACACCTCCTAAGGAAACACCAAAATTTGAAATGGAAGGCTCTTCATCATCAAATACTGCAAGAAATACAGAGAATACTGCATTTGCAGGGTCTCTGCCAGCTAAAAATAGTGATCCATTCCAAAAAGAGCAAGATCATATGGTAGAAGAGGTTAGAAAAAGATTGTAATGAGTGTACTGAAATATCTATTATTTTCTCATTGGTGTTGAGATTGTAAAAGAAGTTATAATTATTGATTAACTGGGGTTAATTTGGGAAAGGAGGGCACAGATAATGAAAATCATGTTTAAAGCAAATTGGTCCTCCCAAAAAGTAGATGTAGATACAAACTTAGTAGGATTATATCCGTGGTTGAGAACCCATGTCCCAGTCTATAAATATCTCTAAAAGTAGAAAAATAATACATGTGTGATGTTTTTGGAATCAATCATTACGTAAATTGTTAGATAAATACACCCAATGATTATATTTTATTAAGGTAATCTAAATGTCTGTTGCTTAGCCAAGCTTCCTCTTTTTTTAAATATTAGAACAAAGACTATGCAGTATCATTATTATCTCTAAGCATAGTTTTTGTCTTTCTACTTTCTAGATATTTAAAAAGTAATTAAATGCATCAAGATTGAGATAAAGGACGGAACTCCAATACCTGAATCAATATGCACCAAACCAGATTTTTCTCACAGTCTCCAGAAATATAAAGTAGCTGATTATTTTCTGGCTGCTTAATCAAATTCAAACAGTGCTAAGGGATGTTGTGGGAAACGTAATAAAAATAACATTAGAGAATGACTTGAGCATTTGCATAAACTTTCTGCAGTAAATAGTACAGTATTACTGCTGAGCAATAGTAGCATTTCACTTGCCAGTGAAAAGTCTCTTGTCAGGAAAAACCGACATCATGAGCAATGATGCATTTGATCACTTTTGAAATATATACAAAGTAGAAGGACGAAAACTATGCTTAGTAGTAAATCCCCTAGAGTTCTGTTTTCATACTGTATACTTTCTTTTCTCTATTTCAGAATGTATTTCTATGCCTTGTTTACTAGTTTATGTCTGGTAATGAGGTTTCTGGCAAAGAAGTATATTGTCCGGGAGTATTTTATTTGTTAGTAGAAGTGTTATTGGGCAAATGGATTATAAATAAGAAAAATCTGCTTGCTTTAAACCTAGTCATTTTGGCAAATACAGAATTGTCAAGTTCAAAGATGTGGCAAATAGTAGCTTAGGTCACTGTGTAGTTAGAATTACCTCTAAGTCTTCTCAGGTATAAAGATTTTTACTTTTTCTTTCCTTTATATGGGATATCCAGTTAAGGAGGGAGGAAACAGTTTTGTATTTGGTTTCACCTTATAGGGTCGTGCCTAGTAGACTATACAGAGGATTTGGGAGCTACGTTTTTGAGTGGCTTTTCATGCCAACTGCTCTTGGAGGGGTTGCTAACCATCAGGTGCTGATTTGTTCTCATCAGGGCTTTTGTTGCATTCTACCAGTGACTGTGGTAATTTTTGCTTTACCTTTTCTGTTTTAGGTTGCAAGGGCAGTTTTATCTGACTCACCACAGCCCTCTAAAGGAAAAGAACTAAAATTACAGGAACTAATTGATACTCTAGTTTCTAACCCATTCTTAACAAGGAACCAAATTCCCCGAACGCCAGAAAATTTGAGTAAGTTATAATGATTTCTGTCACTTATTTTCTTTCTCAGACATTACTGTTAGAACCAGGTCTAACATATAATCTAGAAACTCACTTTAACTTTCTTTTCTAGGGGGTAGGGAGAAACAAATAAAATTTTTCTGTATCTTTCAGTTTAGTGGCAATGGCTCTTAATTTGTTTTGATGTAAGGGACTTTTATTGAAGTATTAAGTGTGGGTGTTCTCACTGATATGGCAATTTGTAAGCAGTATTATGATGCCCTGATACTCTACAGTTTTGCTTTTGTTGTTTTACTTAGCTCTTTGCTGGAAAATACTTAAGTTGAGCATTTTTAAAACACCCTCTCCCTCCACATCTGACCTGCGATCAACATTTATAGAGGATATAGGCTAAGTCCTTCCAGTCAGCAGCATCAGCCAAAAATAGTGTGTATAGAAATCTTTTCTACCCCTTCCAAGCTAGCTAGACTGCCCAATACTTTTTTCTTATAACCTATAATCTGTGTTGGCAAAATTCTGATATTGTTGTCCATATGAAGGCACATCATCCTAGTTGAATTAAATAAAATTTCCATTTTGCTGCTAGAAATGACATATTCAAAGTTAACTTGATTCAGTTCAGGTTGAACCTAGCCACAGCCTAGATCAGTGGTCAGCAAACTACAGCCTGTGAACCAAATCTAGCTTGCCCTGTGTGTTTTTGTAAATAAAGTTACATTGAACACAGCCTTGCGGATTTGTCACCATATTGTTTATGGTTACTTTCATGTTATAGTGGCAGAGTTGAGTAGTTGCCACAGACCGATGGCCTGCAAAGGCTAAAATATTACTATCTGCCCTTTTCATTTTTTTTTTCTCTATCTGCCCTTTTCAGAAAAAAATTGCTGAACCCTGGCTTAGATGGACAAGAAAATATCTTTTTATTTTTATTTATTTAAAGTTTATTTATTTTGAGAGAGAGCGTGCACATGTGTGAGAGGGAGAGGGGCAGAGAGAAAGAGGGAGAGAGAATCCCAAGCAGGCTCCCCTCTGTCAGTGCAGAGCCCGACCTCCCAAGCTGTGAGATCATGACCTGGGCCGAAATGAGGAGTTGGACACTTAACTGACTGAGCCACCCAGGCATCCCAGAAAATCTTTTTAATGTATATAATTTCTATGTGCTGTGTGCAAATATATGCACATTTCAGGGACAGTTTTTGTTATTTATGTGTGATCAGTTGGAGAAGGAATTCTTTGATGTTGTTGTTCTTTGGTTTGTTGTGGAGTCTTGTCATCCAGTGGGCATATCTGTGGAACATATAGTGTAGTCAGTAGGTTTATATTGACTACTAGAAATGAAATTTTTAATTGCATGCTCTGGGAATATTAGTAAATTGTGTTCTTTCCCCTTTCATTTAATTAGTAAGCGAAATTAGGAGCTCATGGAGAAAAGCTGTGGAAATGGAAGGTAACAGAAGTACAGAACTAATACAGATGGATACCGAAGATAGAGAAATATCACCAGAATCCTTACCTGTGTTGCATAATCAAAGAGAATTTAGCAGGACCAGTTTTCTCTCAGCAACCTCTGTATCCGATTCTAGCCATTTCCATTTGCCTGAAGAGAAAGTTGTTTCCGATTGCCTCAAGTGTGTGCCTCAGAAACATGCGGGGACCAGTCACATTGGTGGACTGTCAACACAACATCAGTCAGATGTGTTAAACAAGAAAATAATGGACAAGCAAGGTTTGGAGTGTGCAGCGTTACAGAACAGGCTTTTAGAAACTAGCCAAACAGAGACATTCTCCCCTGCTGTAGGTAATAGGAGAGTTGTGATGGGCAGCAGTGAAGAGGAACATGTTAAAATAGCAGACCACTCAAAAGCTTCTTACAAAGAACCTTTCATGCATAAAAGTATGTTATGGGACTCTTTTCAAGTATCAAGTGGAATTAGTTCCACAAGTTTAAAGGATATTGATTTTGGCATATTACATGAAACTCTTCCAGAAGAAGTTGGTCACTTAAGTCTTAATAGCTCCAGTAGTACAGAGGCCAATTTTAAACTGGAACCAGATAGTCCTGTGCACAGTGACATTTTTCCCGAGGATGTTGTGGGAGAAAGACCGACTACTCCAGAATCAGACTTTAACTTACAGGCTATTTGCCGTAGATATGAAGCTCTGAAAAAATCTCTGTGCAAGAAAAGAGAAGAAACTGACTTTTCCAATCCTGAAACACTTGAAAGACACAAACCAGAATTGAGCCCTACTCCCAGAAACATGCAAACAGATGATATGCTTGACTTTTTGAACAGTCATGATTTGCACACTGACTATACAAAACCGTCTTTACGCATGTCCCTTGGTGAAAGGAAACAGTCTCTTTCACCACTAATTAAGTTTTCTCCAGTGGAACAAAGATTGAGAACCACAGTACCATGTAGTTTTGGAGAACTTCTACCTAACTTAAAAGGTAAGATTTAACTAGACCAGTGCATATTGACTTATTGACGTTTTCTTTCAACTTCTAACAGTAGTATGCAGTGAATGCTACAGGACCTTTATTGTGAATGTGACAAAATATGCTCTCTGTTCCTTCGACTTGGATGAGAAGAGGGAACGTATCACTTCTGTTCTTTTTTTCTCAATCTCAAGTGATGTGTATATAGTTTACAGTAAGTGTGGGACAGGGGTGGAAAATGAAACCAAACCAGTTGCTTTTATAATACAAAGAAATTTTGTCAAAATCTTGGCTGGTGGAGGATGGTTCTAAAAATGTTGAGTAATGGGGGCACCTGGCTGGCTCAGCTGGAAGAGCATGTGATTCTTGATCTTGAGGTTGTGAGTTCAAGCCCCATGTTGGATGTAGAGATTACTTAAATAAAAAAAAATTAAAAATGTTGAGTAACACTATGTTAAATATCATTCTTGTAATAATAAGATATCAGTGATTGCTTTGAAATAAATTTGAGGGGGATGGGTGACAAAATAGGATAGGTTAGTGTATTAGTTTCCTGGGGCTGCCATACAAAGTACCACAAACTAGGTAGCTTCAAACAACAGAAATTTATTATTTCTGGAGACAGTAAGTTCTGGAAGCTAGAATCCAGAATCAAGGGGTTGGCAGGGCCACAGTCCCTCTACAGCCATTAGAGGAAGATCCTTCTTGCCTCTCCCAGCTTTTGGTAGCCCCAAGGGTCCCTTGGCTTATGGTAGCACAGCTCTAATCTCTGTCTCCATCTTCACATGGCTTTCTCCTCTTGTGTGTCTCTTTGCCTTCTTCATAAGGACACAAGTCATATAGATTAATGGCCCACCCTACTCCAGAATGACCTCTTCCTAACTGATTATATCTTTATTGACCCTCTTCCCAAATAAGACCATGTTCTGAGGTATTGGGGTTAGAACTTCATATTTTGGGGGGACACAGTTCAACCCATAACAGCACTAATAATAATTGAAGCTGGACTAATCATAATTCTCTTGACTTTTGTATATTCGAAAATTGTCATCATTGGGGCACCTGGGTGGCTTAGTCGGTTAAATGTCCGACTCTTGATCTCAGCTCAGGTCATGACCTCATGCTTTTTTGTTTGAGCCTTGCGCCGGGCTCTGTGCTGACAGTGCAGAGCCTGCTTGGATATTCTCTCTCTCCCTGTCTCTCTGCCCCTCTCCTTCCTGAGTGCTCTCTTGCTCTCTCTTTCTCAAAATAAATAAACTTAAAAAAAAAATTGTCATCATAAAGATTTAAAAAGAAAAACAACCCTAATCTTAAAGCATGTTAGAGCAAATGTAGATCCGGTGATACAGAGTCATTATACATCACTGTGTTTGCCAATGATAATTAAACACTCGTATATTGAAAAGTATTCTTAGAGGGATATATTGATACTCTGAGGAAAGGTATCGCAGTGAGAATGTTAATTTTCATCATAGGTATTGCATGTGAACTTTTTATTTAAGAAGACTGAAATTTTCCATTACTTAGAATCTGTCCTATTTAATTTTTTCTTTGTAATGAATGTTTACTTACCATTTTCTGTTTTTAAAATCAATTTTGCAGAAGAAGAAGTCTTGAATAAGAGCCTTGATGAAACAAATCTCCATCAGACTTGAAAAGATGAAAGCAGAAGCCCAGTTAATTCAACTATGACGTACTTACATTTCAAGCAGTGTCACAGGATCAAAACTGGTTTATAATTTAAATACACGTTGGAAGTGTAACTCTTCTTTCAAGGCCTGAAAATCCTAAATAATGCCTTTTAGCAAACATTAGTTTTTAGGTAAAGAGATCTTTGGATTTTCTCTTTGTATGGATATGGGGTTTAAATGTGAAGTATTTGTGAAGGGAAGCAGACCTCAAGTTATATGAAACCATTTTGATTCCTTGAATAATTTGTAAGCGTTAAGTAAATAGCAAATAGTAGTTTAATTTATTATGTTATAATTTCAGTTGATTAACATAAACATGAGTGGTTTTTGATATACTTGTATTAAGTGGTTAACATAATAGCCATTGAATATACTGACCTTTCATTTTAGGGAAATAGAGAACTTTTATTGTTTCTTTATGGAACATTATAGTACTAACCAAAAAAAGTGAGAAAAGTAGTGCCTTGGGATGTGTAGTCAAGGTGAGGAAAATTTAAGTTTGGGAAAGCTCTAAGCAGGCTTAGTGATTATTTAAGTAGGTTTGTCCTGGAAAATGTTTGATGGAATAAAATGTATGTGATGATAAGTGAAGACTGGGGCAGAGTGAATTTAGATAAATGGAAAATGATGGAAGATGACTAGACACTTTTAAGGAACACTGTCACACTATAAATCCATTCAATGGGTTTGCAGCAGATTTATATTTAGTCTAATTTAGACTTTGAGAATTTAACCCCTAGTTTTATATTTTAACAAAAGATGTAAATTAAAAAATTTATTAGTCTCTGTTTATTGTTGGTTTATTTGTGGGGGGCATGGTTTTTAGGGAAAGGAGCTAATTTTGATTGTGTTACTTCTCAAAAACCATCAGTTTCCCACTGCCTATGAATAACCTCAAAATAACTTGAGAAAACTGAATTTGGGGTACTTGCTTAGTTACACAGTTAAGTTGGTGGTGAAGCTAGGATTTGACCCTATTTTCTTTCCTTAATATACTACAAGACCTTCTGGAAATAACTAAAAGGCCAGGATAAACAATATGGCAACAGGGGTTGGCCTGTTGATCTTCTGGACTGAGTGGGGAATCAGATGTGTGGCCACTGGTTCAGTAACCTCCCTCAACTCTGTCATGCCCTCTGGCTGGGAAAATGGCTTATCTCTACCATCCAAGTGTATGTATGCCATTGACCTCTGTGAACCAGGAGGAAGGAGCACGCACTGGAAAGGTGATAGCACTTACAGTACCCTGTCTAGCCCCAACTCTTAAGCATTAAAACCTTGTTCATTTGTCAAGAAACTGTAGAGGAGAGGAGATTAAGTTGAAGGGGGGAGTTCTGGAAGTAGATGGGCTTAATTGTTCATCTTTCTTCACTCTGGCCTTTTCTGAGTTGTTTGACCCCAGTTTGAAGGCCAGTCTTTTTGTGAGAAAAGACAGAAGAAAATCATATATAACTGCCTTATTTGCTGTGGAAAAGAAAGAGGAAGGACAGCTAGCTTCTAAGGTGCTATATTCTTTTATTAATACAACAATCAGTGACTGTAGGTCTACTGGGAAACTCTTCTATAGTGTGCCCTAAGAAAATGCACTAACCTGTAAATCCAAAATTAACATGGTAGGTTGGAGGTAGGCCTATCATATTAGCATCTACAAGGTGCCAGGGCCATTCCTAGACATAATACATATTGTTTCATTTAATTGTCATAACTCTTAACTGTAAGATAGAGATTATTATACCTATTTTACAAAGATACTGAAGGTAGGGAGCTTAAATGACTTGTCTAAGATGGACTCAAGGAATCATCTGAGAACCTAAAAACTGGAGGGTCTGTAGGTCTTAAATGGGGATTAAGAATCTACATTTTGAATATGCTTCCCTGGTAATTCTTAGGCTCAATAAAAAGATTGAGAACTACTGCTAGGGGGTAGAGTCACATTTA
Source organism: Acinonyx jubatus (assembly GCF_027475565.1). NCBI lineage: Eukaryota > Metazoa > Chordata > Mammalia > Carnivora > Felidae > Acinonyx > Acinonyx jubatus. Next base: position 49,895,462 of record NC_069391.1, read on the forward strand.
GCCTTGGGGTACTTTAAAAAAGCAGGTATGTTATTACATATGTACTGCTTTAGAGGTTAACTAATAAGGAAACTCAAGTTCACCATTAAGGGTCAGAGGTCCTTAATTACTGAGAATCAAAAGAACAGAATATCTCTGGAACAGTATGGGTTTACAAAAACCACATTATTAAGTCAGACCTGTGATAAGCTGGGAGTTTTGGCATTCTTTTCTGTCCTTTCTTTATATGCCAGTAGTATAAAAAATATCTCAGATCTATCTTTTCTGCTAAACCATTGTGGTTATGACTTCAGCTTCTTTATCCAGTATTGCCTGCATAGCTACCTTTTGACCTTAAGGGACTGTTTTGATCACTTAATTTAAAATTTCATTCATGGTTTATTGGCAATTCCAGGATAGAGTTCAATTTTACAGGCATATAAGGTTCTCTATGTAGATTCCTCTACTCCCCCTTCCACTATCGTTTCCTATTTTTTTACTTCTGAAGAGTTGGTGAGCATGGGCCTTTAGAAATCTTAATTCACAATTACAGCTGTCTTTTAGGGCTCAGAACAAATCTTACTTTCACCTTTAAGTCTTAATCTATCCCTTCCATATTCATGGGCTTACCCCTTCTCTGCAATCTATGGTTTATCTTTTATTCATTTAGTATTTTTCACAATGCTTTTATCATATTTTATGGTTGTATGTGATCTTCTCAGTCATAACAGATTATATACATATAGACATATATACCTATGTAGATGTAGGAGTTGTGTGTCCACACATACATATCCTCAGGGGCCATGGATCATCTTTCGCAAATACTGAAGTATTGGAATTGTTTTCTTTGCCTATGTAAATTAAATTAAAATGGTAAAGACTTTATTGCTGTAAATGTACCTTTTCTCGTTACATTCATAGGTTATACAGAACGTACCTTGTTTTATTCGCTATTAATTTGTAAGATAAAGATGTGTAAATTGACTTCTATGTCAACTTGAAACTTTAGTAATGAATGACAAAACGTCTTAATATTTTGTCCTAGTTGTTTTAAATGTTTAAAGAGGACAAGCATGTAATGTTTAACATGAAAAATGTTATCAGTCAAATGGAATAAGTATTTGAGACTAAAAAAGACATTTTGGGGGAATTTAATGAAAAAAAAATACAAGTATTTTGTAATGATCCCTTACCATCATCTATTAAGTCAGTTTTATCTAAAGGAAAAAAAACACAGGAATTCTTGAGACTTTTATAAAGGAAACCTTTTTTTTTTTCCCTACTCTTAGTATACTAAATAAATATTTAAGGACATTTTCTTTAATGTAAAAGTACTTGCAAAGGTAAAATTCTCTTTCACATTATGTTGCAGATAAATAGTTCCTCTTTCTCCTTATGCACCGTGAAAGTCAAGTCCACATGCTAAATTTAAAATATTTGTGAGTCCTCTATGGGACTATTTGTAACTATGTTCTACTTACTATAGTCTTGAATAAACACTCAATATTATACCACCTGGCTCTGGAATTTCCTATATAATATCAAAGAACCATGCCCCGCAAATCCTAAGATGATCACATATAAAGGTATATCAGAAGGGTGCCTGGGTGGCTCAGTTGGTTAAGGGTCTGACTTCGGCTCAGGTCATGATCTTATGGTTCTGGAGTTTGAGCCCGCTTTGGGCTGTGCTGACAGCTCAGAGCCTGGATCCTCTTTCAGATTGTGTCTCTCTCTCTCTCTGCACCCCTCTTGCATTGTGTGTCTCTCTCTCTCAAACTAAAAATTTTTAAATAAAGGTGTATCAGTAACTTGATCAACAAAAGAAACGAGATCAGTGATCCAGGTAAAAGTATTTTTTTTTGCTGCCATTTTAATTAGATTTACTAAGTGTATTTTAAAATGATTTTAAAAAGGAAATCTATCCTTAAGAGTTTTTAAAATCTGGAGTCTTTATACTAACTTACTGCCAAAGGCCCCAATTAGAAGAGTTTAATAACTTATATCTGAACAGTTTCTTACTCTTCATGGGTAGGGACTTTGTCATCCACAGCTGCTGCTATAAAGGGTTAAAATAAGTTTATAAAGCCTTGGAAATCCTAAAGCTCTATTACTTACATTTAATGTCTGTATACAAAGGTAATGCTTCATTTCTAAAATGAGAGGTGAGAGGAGTTGATCGGAGGTGTCTTGGCTCTAAAACACTCAGATTTCATTAAAAGGCAGCTGGAATAGGATGTTTTAAGTGTTTTCTGATTTCACTATGCTGCATTGCCAGTCCAAATTAGGAACCTTGGAATCCTTTCCTAAAAACTGGTAATCTAAGAATCTGATTCAATATTACCCAATTTCCACATAAAGATGGGGAAGTGATTTTGCCTGTAGTGAATGAAACACTATTGAGAAGTCCCTTAACTCACTGGGCTGCGGCGTACTTCATCTGTAAAATTGGGATTATGTGGAGGATACAATTGTACAATTGAAAATCTAGGATTTTTATGATTAACTTTTCTGTTAATGGACGAAGTAGTGGGGAGTAATGGTTAGGACAGGGATAGGTCTGCAATACCGCTTGGGTTCAGCTGTAGGACCTTAATAAGGTCATATCCATTTTCTTGCCTATTAAGAGATTAAAAGTAATTTGCCCCAGGTTGTGTGGATTAAAGAAGAAAATACGCATCAAATATTTTAAGAATATCTGGCATTTAGTAAGGGCTCAGATATTTAGCTAGGCTTCAGTCTAGTAATTTGGGAGTAGGTAATCAGGGGCCGGTTAGAGAGAATGGCTCACGTGGTGGTATTCACAGCTGACACAACATAGTGTCAGGCACCATTCTAAAAGCTTTCCAGGTTAAGTTTCTTTTTTTTTTTTTAAACAATGCTATAAATAGTGCTAGCCTTACCCACATTTTACAAATGAGACAATAAACTCAACTTAGGTGGTGTAGCCTCAGAGCCCCTATTCTAATTGCTGTGCTTACAGCTGGTGTGAAATATCGCTAAGGTGACAGGAGCTCAATCACAAAATTAAATTCACCAGTTAAGCAACACTTGTGGGCAATCAGAACCTTTAGGTTTACATTACATTTTAACCACCTTCAAATTATTTCAAATAAGACCGTATTTTAAATTGCTAACAGCGAATGTTTATTCATGATCGAAGCCAAGAATTTATAAATGCATTTTAATACCTTGCTGATAAAATAGTAACATTCCATCTTTGCAATCTTGAAAGGAATACAGGAAGATACTGCAAAGGCTTTAATGTGTATATCTATTATAACCAGGTAATCAGAACACACACACGCACACGCACACACACCACCTACTTTAGTGTTACACCATACCAACTTTTCAGAAAGGCCATCTTGAAGGTCTACTGGATAGCTGAGTAAATAGCGTTCAAGGTTTAAAGACGGGGCGGGGGGGGGGGAGTAGAGAAGAAAGAGATGGAAGTAGTAAGCAGCACACATTTCAAAGCCCACTTTTAAGCACACGACAATTATGAATATTACAAAAAAAAAAGATGCGGGGGCGGGGGAAGGCAATTCAGCATTTTCTGAAAGAGCATTTGGCAACATTCAACGCATAAGGAGGCTGTGCTTGGGCCCATCCACTCTCTCAAGCTTCTCAAAGTGTTTCCTGGCATTGCGAATGTTGATCAGGGTAGCCGCAGAAGGGATCGACGGATCCGACATAACAACCATCACGTACGTGTTCGATGTGAAGATGTCGATAAAAGCGGCGAAATTAGAATTCCGAACTTCCATGCTCTGGAAGGAAGCGGCCAATTTACTGCAGCTCAGCTTGAACTGCTTAATGATGTTGCTGATCTTCTCAAACCGGTGGACGTCACGCTGCTCTTTGCACTGGTAATGGGAAATGACCAAGAACGTAGCTCTCTCGAACAGCAGGACTTCGTCCGCCTCGATAATTTGGGCAAAATTCCTTAGGTTCATCTCCAGCTGCTGAACATTGGGAATCAGCTGGTAGACGATACTGGACCAGGCTTTGTAGAGCGTTTCGTCCCAGATGGAGGTTCGAAAACAAGCGCATTCCAGTGGGCGAGACAAACGCCTCAGGTCTTCCTCCCGCTCTTTAAAAATCAGGTCACGCTGATCCTCCTGAACCAGATCCATTTTGTGCACCAGGCAGAAGATTTTGGCATCCGGAGAGTTCTGGAGGATGGCCTCCAGACACGACTGGTAATAATGCATATCCTTTTCCAGTTCGCGGCTTTCCACGTCAAACACGTAAATCAAAACCTCGACATTACGGAAAATGTTGTCTCGCTGGCTGGTGAAGTAATTTTCCATGAAGGTGTCCTGACCGCCACAGTCCCACAGGTTGAGCACCAGGTTGCCTAGAAATCGGACGTGGGAGTGCTCCACATCAATGGTGGCACCTAGGCGCCGGGTGTCGCGAGCGATATAATTTGCAAAGATAATCGAGCGCATGCTGGTCTTCCCCGACCCGCTCTTCCCCATCAACAGCACCTTTTTCTTCATGGCTGTATTTGGCATCACCCGCCGGAGCCGCCGCGGACTGGGCCTCAGGGCGCGGCCTAACTGCAGCGCGGAGGGAGGGCGGGGTCGGGGCTTGCGGGGTCTCCGCAGGCCAGGCCGCGCAGCTGTGCAGTCGGGGAGGCAGAAAGCGAGCGATCTGGGCTGGAAAGGCCGCAACGGGGCGAGCTCTTCCGCGGAGGTGAGCGCCCTGGGTGAGGCGGCTGCAAAGCTTCGCAGAAAAGCTCGCCTTCCGGAGAACGGAGCCGCGGCGTCCCGGCTGCCACCCACTTCCGGCGGCGATCTCGCGAGAGCGCCCGCGCTCCGCAGTCACTGCCTCACGAGCTTTGAGAAGCTGCTCTTTTAATGAAACCAAGCAGGGCGCACCCCCGAAAGATAAAATGAAAGGGGAACCCAGCACTCCGGTGTCGCGTTTTTCTTTTTAAATAGGGTTTAGGGTTGCAAGGTGTACGCGTGCGGTCGGTTGGGAGGATGCTGCCACCTGGTGGCCGAAACTCGCCAGCAGCCACAGCTCGCTTTCAGAGCGCGGTGTGCTTGGGGGCGTGGGTTGGCCCCGCTGAAGACAGGTGAAGTGGACGAGGGCCGGACTCTCAGCCCAGTGAGGCCTCCGCAGGTTCCCTGGTTTACTGGGCACCCGGGCAAGGTGAATGAACACTACAGATGAGGAAAGTGAGACTTGGGGAAGTCAAGTGACTGCCCAGTGCCACACAGTGGGATGGTAGTAAATCCCTATTGAGAGATGTACTGATTCCCAGCTAGTGCGTTTTCCGCTTGGAAGCAAGTTCCTTTCTCACAACTGCTTTTCCGGTAACCTCCGACTTCAGAATTCCAAAACTCGAGGAAATTACTATGTAGAACCCGTGCAGTCGCTCAATCCTCACGATAACCCTATGAATAAACAACCCTGTTTCCAAGTGAGTAAACGGAAGCTTACCAACTTACACGTCTATTGAATGATGCAATGCAATTTGTCTATTTTTGAAATATACATTGTACTTATTTTAAACTGTATTAAAAAACATTTTAAGTTTATTTACTAGAGAGAGAGAGAGCACAAGCAGGGGAGGGGCAGAGAGAGAAGGAGAGAGAGCGAGAATCCCAAGAAAGCTCCGCACTGCCAGCGCAGAGTCCGATGGGGGGCTCGAACTCAACCAAACATGAGATCATGACTTGAGCCAATGAGAAGGACGCTTAATAGACTGAGCCACCCAGGCGCCCCTAAATTGTACATATTTAAGGTGTACAACATGATTTGATAGAATGAAATGGTTACCTTAGTCCAACTAACATATAATTGTTTCTATGTGGTGAGAGCACCTGATATCTCCTCTCAGCACATTTTCAGTGTTCGCCGATGTAGTATTAACTGCTAACTATAGTATTGTCATCATGTGGTAGGTTAGAGATCTACACTTACTCATCCTACAAAACTGCAACTTTGTACCCTTTGACCAATATCTCCCCATTTCCTCCACCTCCTTGTGCCTGCTAACCACCATTCTACTCTCTGCTACTAGGTATTTGACTTTTTAAGATTCTACATAATCGAGATCGTGGCAGCTTTTTTTCTGCTTCTAGCTTATTTCACTCAGCATAATGTCATCCAGGTTTATCCTTGTTGTTGGAAATGACAGGATCTCCTTTTTAAAGGTTGAATGATATTTCATTCTATATACAAACCATTTCAGTTTTTTAATTTTAAAATTTAATTTTGATTTTATGTTTAAACGTAACGCACTTTCAGTTTTATGAGACACCAAGAATGTTCTCTGACACCATATTCTACAAGCAGATATTAACATAGATTTTAGCTAAAATATATCAACAATAGAATTCCTGCTGTCCCTTGGAGAAGCTGAACGTTTTTTATTTTTAGCATTCAATTTATTTAAATGGTTCTAGTATTTATGTTGGATTGTGGTGATGGTATTTTCCCCTAGTTTTACTGACATATACTTGACATATAACACTGTATTAGTTTTAGGCATACAACATAATGATTTGATATATGTATATATCACCGAATGATTACCGCAATAAGTTTAGTTAACATCCATCACCTCAGGGTGGGGTGCCTAGGTGGCCTAGTTAAGTGTCTGACTCTTAGGGCACCTGGGTGGCTCAGTCAGTTGAGCTTCCGACTTCCACTCATATCGTGATCTCAGGGTTCATGAGTTCGAGCCCTGCCTTGGGCTCTGTGCTGACAGCTCAGAGCCTGGAGCCTGCTTCCCATTCTGTGTCTCCCTCACTCTCTGCCCCTCCCCTGCCTGCTTGCTCTCTCTCTCTCAAAAATAAATAAAAACATTAAAAATAATTTAAAAAAAAGACAACAGAACAGATATCTATACAAAATATTAATGTCGGTTAAAACTAAATGGTAGGAGGGGTGCCTGGGTGGCTCAGTCGGTTAAGCATCCGACTTTGGCTCAGGTCATGATCTCACGGTTCGTGGGTTCCAGCCATGCATCGGGCTCTCTGCTGTTAGCTCAGAGCCTGGAGTCTGCTTTGGATTCTGTGTCTCCCTCTCACTGCCCCTCCCCTGCTCACGCTCTGTCTCTCTCTCTCTCTCTCTCTCTCCCAAAAATAAATAAACATTAAAAAAAATTGTCTGACTCTTAATCTCAGGGTCTTGATCTCAGAGTCATGAGTTCAAGTCCTGTGTTGGGCTCTGTGCTAGGTGTGATGCCAACTTGAAAAAAAATGTGTAACTCATTTTGTATGTTGATTTTGTATTCTGCAATTTCAGTAAATTTATTAGTTCTAATGTGTTGTGTGTGTGTGTGAAGTCTTTAGAGTTTTCTACGTAGAGGATCATGTCATCTGCAAACAGTGATAATTTTATTTCTTTATTTCTGCTTTGGATACCTTTTATTCCATACCTCCCACTTTTTTGTTGCTGTTGTTCTGATTGCTTTTGCTAGTACAGGCTGTATTTTGTTGAACAGAAGGAGCAAGAGTGGGCATCCTTGCCTTCTACCAGATCTTAGAGGAAAAGCTTTCAATTTTTCCCTATTGCTTATGATGTTAGGTGTGACTTTTCACAAATGGCCTTTGTTGTGTTGAGGAAGTTTCCTTTTGCACTTATTTTGTTCAGCGTTTTCATCACAAATGGATGTTGAACTTTGTCAAATGCTCTTTTGGCGCCTATTGAAAACATCATGTGGGTTTTATCTTTCATTCTGTTAATGTGGTATATCATATTGATTGATTTGCATATGTGAAGATAACATTGCATCCCAGCAATAAATCACAGTTGGTCATGGTGTATAATCTTCTTGACGTGGTTATGAATTTGGTTTGCTAGCATTTTATTGAGGGGTTTTGCATCTGTGTTCATCAGAGCTACTGGCCTATAGTTTTGTTTTTTTTTTTCTTTCCCCTAGTGGTGACTTTATCTGGCTTTGGTATCAAGGTGATACTCATAAAATAAATTTGCAAGTATTTCCTTTCCTTTTATTTCTTGGAAAATTTTAAGAAAGACTGGTATTACTTCTTATTGGAATCTTTGGTAATATTCAGCAGTAAAACCATCTGGTCCTGGGTTTTTCTTTTTTGGGAGGTATTTGCTACTTCAGCCTCCTTAATAATTTGTTACTGTCCTGTTCAGGCTTCCTATTTTTATTGATTCATCTTTGGTAGGTTGTATGCATCTAGGAATTTATCCACTTCTTCTAGGTCATCCAATTTGCATGAATATAATTGTTCATAATAGTCCCTAATGATCCTTTTTCGTTTCTGAGACAGGCATTGTAATGTCTCCTTTTTCATTTCTGATTTTGAGTCTTCTTTTATTCTTAGTCTAGCTAAGTGTTTGCCGGTTTTATTTATTTTTAAATTTTTTTAATTTTTTATTTTTGCCGGTTTTATTTTTTCAAAAAAAAAACCCGACTTTTAGTTTTGTTGCCTTTTCTCCCCTATTCTCTATTTGTTTAACTTCTGCTCTGATCTTTATTCTTTCTTTCCTTCTGCTAACTTGATTTAGTTTATTCTTTTTTCTAGTTCCTTGAGGTGTGACACTGTAGGTTGTTTATTTCAGATCTTTTTAAATATACGTGTTTATCACTATAAACTTCCCTCTTAGTATTGCTTTCACTACATAAGGTTTGGTAAGTTGTGTTTTGCTTTCATTTGTCTCAAGATAGTTTTTGAATTCCCTTTTGATTTCCCGTTTGACCCAGTGTTTATTCAAGAGTGTGTTACTCAGTTTCTGTGTATTTGTGAATTTTCCATTTTCTTGCTGTTATTGACTCCTAGTTTCATTTCATTGTGATCAGAAGAGATACATGGTATGATTTTGATCTTAACTTTGTTAAGGCTTGTTTGTGACCTAACATGTGATCTACCCCAGTATGCTTGAGAGGAATGTGTATTCTGCTGCTGGGTGAAGAATTTTGTAGATGTCTGTTAGGTCCATAGTGTAGATGTCTGCTTGCTGCACACTGTGTTCTAGTCCACTTTTAACTGATTTTTCTGTCTGGATGTTCTATTGCAAGCAGGGCATGAAGCCTACTATTATTGTATTGCTGTCAATTTCTCCTTTCAGGTTCGTTAATATTTGTTTTACATACTTAGGTGCTTCAATGTTGTATGTATATGTATTCATAATTTTTATGTCTTCCTTTTGAGTTGACCCTTGTAGCATTAGGTAGTGACCTTCTTTTTAAAAAATTTATTTATTTTTTATTTACATCCAAGTTAGTTAGCATATAGTGCAACAATGATTTCGGGAGTAGATTCCTTAGTGCCCCCTACCCATTTCGCCCATCCCCCTAGTTAGTAACCTCCCGTAACCCTCAGTTTGTTCTCCATATTTATGAGTCTCTTCTGTTTTGTCCCCCTCCCTGTTTTTATATTATTTTTGTTTCCCTTCCCTTACGTTCATCTGTTTTGTCTCTTAAAGTCCTCATATGAGTGAATTCATATGATTTTTGTCTTTCTCTGACTAATTTCACTTAGCATAATACCCTCCAGTTCCACCCATGTAGTTGCAAATGGCAAGATTTCATTCTTTTTGATTGCCGAGTAATACTCCATTATATATATATACCACAACTTCTTTATCCATTCATCCATCAATGGACATTTGGGCTCTTTCCAGACTTTGGCTATTGTTGATAGTGCTGCTATAAACATGGGGGTGCATGTGTCCCTTGAAACAGCACACCTGTATCCCTTGGATAAATGCCTAGTAGTGCAATTGCTGGGTCGTAGGGTAGTTCTATTTTTAGTTTTTTGAGGAACCCCCATACTGTTTTCCAAAGTGGCTGCACCAGCTTGCATTCCCACCAACAATGCAAAAGAGATCCTCTTTCTCCACATCCTCGCTAACATCTGTTGTTGCCTGAGTTCTTAATGTTAGCCATTCTGACAGGTGTGAGGTAGTATCTCATTGTGGTTTTGATTTGTATTTCCCTGATGATGAGTGATGTTGAGCATTTTCTCATGTGTCGGTTGGCCATCTGGATGTCTTCCTTGGAGAAGTGTCTATTCATGTCTTTTGCCCATTTCTTCAGTGGATTATTTATTTTTTGGGTGTTGAGTTTGATAATTTCTTTATAGATTTTGGATACTAACCCTTTATCTGATATGTCATTTGCAAATATCTTCTCCCATTCTGTCGGTTGCCTTTTAGTTTTGCTGATTTTTTCCTTTGTTGTGCACTAGCTTTTATTTTGATGAGTCCCCGTAATTCATTTTTGCTTTTGTTTCCCTTGTCTCCAGAGACGTGTTGAGTAAGAAGTTGCTGCGGCCAGGATTACAGAGGTTTTTGCCTGCTTTCTCCTCAAGGATTTTGATGGCTTCCTGTCTTACATTGAGGTCTTTCATCCATTTTGAGTTTATTTTTGTGTATGGTGTAAGAAAGTGGTCCAGGTTCATTCTTCTGCATGTTGCTCTCCAGTTTTCCCAGCACCTGGGCCGAAGCCGGATGCTTAACTGACTGAGCCACGCAGGTACCCCTTAAAATTTTATTTGAGAGAGAGAGAGAGAGAGAGAGAGCATGTGATCAGGGCGGAGGGGCAGAAGGAGAGAGAGAATCTCAAGCAGGCTCACACTCAGTGAGGAGCCCAATGTGGGGCTTAGTCCCATGACTGTGAGATAATGGCCTGAGCCGAAATCAAGAGTCGGATGGTCAATCCATTGAGCCCCTCCATAGGCTATTTCTCATTATGATTGTTCCTTTAAAAATATAAAGTTATTTTCTTGGATTAAATATCTTTTATCTTCCTGAGAATATTTGTAATATTAAAAAAGTTTTCATTTCTGTTTAGTCTTGGTTTCTTCTGAATTGTTCTTTTGATTTGGTTTTTCTTTTTTCACATTAGAAACATTCCTCAGTTATCTAGTGATCTTTGGCTGTCTAGTCCTATTTCACGTTATTTGAAACCTGTGAGTAGCACTGGCAAACTATGAGATTCACTGAAGGGTGATCTGGATGAGCCAGTTATTTGAGGGAACTTCTGTTGCCTGCATCTTTAGACCTGTCCTCTGGCTGGTTTGATTTCTCCCAAGGTTCTTTTGGACTAGGGCGAATATAAATCTGATAAACAGCATTCTGGTCATTCTGGGAGAAGTAAGCTGGGGTCCTAATATTCGGTTGAGAGACTTTGCTTAATCCTCCTCTTTTGGGGGCACCTGGGTGGTTCAGTCAGTTCAGTGTCTGACTCTTGACTTCAGCTCAGGTCATGATCTCACAGTTTATGAGATAAAGCCCTGAGTTGGGCTCTGAGCTGACAGCCGGAGTCTGCTTGGGATTCTCTCTCTCCCTCTCATGCTCTCTCTTTCTCTCTCAAACTAAATAAAATAAAATAAAATAAAATAAAATAAAATAAAATAAACTTAAAAAAATCCTCCTGTTTTCAATAAACAAAAAAAAATCCTCCTGGTACTTTGGTCCTCACTGTGCATGGTGTTCCCCCCACTTCAGAGACCCTCTGTTTTACTTTTTCCAGGAAATAAAAATGGTGATTGTTAGGTAGGAGAGGGACAGTTGCTCAGCTGTGTGGAATGAAGGTATCTGTGGGTCTCATCACTTCTTAAATAGATCTTCAGCCAATCATCCTTTATTTAGTGTAATTTTTACTCTCACTGATGCTGCCAATTCTTGAATATTTTGGACGTTCTGTGGTAAAAATAATGCTTCTTGGCTTTTGCCATTGCTGGATAAGGATTTCAGTTAGCATGCTTCCTTGTGCTTTTCTGCTTCCTCAAATTTGATTTTATTATCTCTTATACCATCTTTGTCCTTGTCTTCTCATCTCGTTAATCTCACTTTAGAAAGAGACCAATAAATGCATGTGTTCAATATCTGCCACCTGGTTTGGAAATGAGAGAAATATTGACCTAAATCATTCAAAACTGAATAATAATAATAATTTGATAATGTTACTAAAGGGGACTTTTTGAAAGGGATTTTTTTTTGTACTTAAAAAAGCTTTATTGAGGTATAATTTACATATTGTAAAATTCATCCATTGTACATAAGTGTACAATTCCATCACCACAACTCAAGTTTTAGAATATTTCCACTATCCCCATAAGTTCCGTTGTCTCTGTTGGTAGTCAATCTCTGCTCCCACCCTGAGACCCAGGCGACAACTCTTCTGCTTTCTGTCTCTATACATTTTCCTTCTCTAGAAATTTCACGTAAACGGAATCATGTAATGCCTAGTTTTGAAAACATCTGGTTTATTTCTCTTAGTGTAGTTTTCAAGGCTCATCCATATTGTAGCATCTATTAGTACTTTATTTTTGTTGTTGAATAATATTCCATTGTATGAATGTGGATGACTGCATTTTGTTTGTTCATTCTCCAGTTGATGGAGATTGGGGGTATTTCCAGTTTTTACAGTTATGAAAACTGCTACATGATCATTCATATCCAAGTTTTTGTGTGGTCATATGTTTTCATTTCTCTTGAGTACATACTGTTATATAACAAAATTCAACCAAGGTAATTTGAAGATCTAACTGGCTTTATTTTTTATTTTTATTTTATTTATTTATTGTAATTAATTAATTAATTTTGAGAGAGAGTGCAAGCAGGGGAGGGATAGAGGGAAAAGAAGGGGGAATTCCAAGCAGGCTCCCCACTGTCAGTGCAGAGCCTGAAGCGGGGCTCCATTTCACAAACCGAACAGTGAGATCATGACCTGAATTGAAATCAAGAGTCCAATGCTTAACGGACTGAGCCTCCCATGCGCCCTCTAACTGGCTGTATTAAATAATTCAAATTAGGCAGCATCCCATCTAGCAAGTTAGAGAGGTACTCTGAAGAGTTGTCCAAAATGGAAGGTTTTTACAGATGGAAGGTGGGGGCAAGAAAATGATTAGCAAAAGAAAAGAATTCAGATGAGGCTGTTTTAAATCAGTCTTGGTGCCAATGTGGCCCATGTTGGAGCAGCCTGCCCTTGGCCGCTACAGACGTATGCACTAGCATGTTGACATAATTGAACCGAAATGCTTACTCAAGCTCCCTACCCCCGCCCCTCACACACAGAAGAAAAGCTTCCTGTACTAACCCCTCAAGAAGCCAGTGCTTTGAGAACTCTCTCCCTAGGGTTACTTGTAACAAGGAATATAAAGTTCCTTGCTTTCAATACATCCTTGGGTTGTGGTCAATTTGATGCATGCCCAGCAGCGAACCCCTTGGGTTTGGTTGTTGTCTCTAGCATCTTTTAGTTTTCCAGCAGTGTCTGTGGTCAGGAGCACTTTGTAAGGACCTTTTCAATGGCATGAGGGCTGTCGTTCTCTGATGACTTTATTTTATTTTATTTTATTTTATTTTATTTTATTTTATTGTTTTATTTTACTTGATTTTTAATTTATTTGAGAGAGAGAGCGAGCAGGGGAGAGGCTGAGAGAGAGAGGGAGACATAGAATCCAAAGCAGGCTTCAGTCTCTGAGCTGTCAGCACAGAGCCCACGCGGGGCTCGAACTTACAGACTGCGAGCTGAAGTCGGACGCTTAACCGACTGAGCCACCCAGGTGCCCCTCTGATGACATTTTAAATACAAAGTCACAAGGCTTTAGACTGTGATCAGCAGGTTCCTGTGAATTAGGATCTATGAAGCCTTCTTTAAGCTGTTGATGATAGGTTTGAGCATAAAACGTGGATATTTATGGGAGTGGTCATACGAGTATAACCCAACTCAACTCAACTGGGCTCAGGAGGTAATCATTTTTAAAAAAAATCTTTTGAGGATTCTCACTAGGTTTAAGAAATGGTTTACTTAGTGGCGCCTGGGTGGCTCAGTCAGTTAAGAATCCGACTTGGCTCAGGTCGTGATCTCGCGGTTCATGAGTTCGAGCCCTGCATCAGGCTCCGTGCTGACAGCACGGAGCCTGGAGCCTGCTTCAGATTCTCTGTCTCCCTCTCTCTCTCTGTCCCTCCCCCCCCCCCCCCACTCTCTCCCTCTCTCTCTCTCTCTCAAAACTAAACTTAAAAAAAAAAAAAGAAACTGTTTACTTAGTCTTTGACCAAGGAATGAAAGATACCTGAGGAAGATCACCTGCAACCTCAGGCAGTTTTATTTGAAAGGTTTATCTTTTCAGAGTGGAAAGGCTGCTCAGACAGAATATTGGGAGACTGAGTACTCAGGTAAAGAAGAATATGTAACTGAGCCAAATGAGTTGGTTCACTGGCTGTGCAGCAAGCCAATAAAGAGCCACCGAGCTTTTGCAGTGGAAAAAGACAGGCTATTTACTGCTGTGGCACCACCCAGGAGGACAAGGAGCTAATGCCCTAAAGTCTGGAACTCTCTGATGGTTTGCAAAGTGAGTATTTTTAAAGGCAAAACTGGGGTCTCCTGTGAAGGTGGAGACTGTTGATTGGAAGCCCGTGAAGTCCTGTGAGCAGGTGCTCAGTCCCCCAGAGGTCTTTTCCAACTTAAGAGGCTTGGAATCTAAAAAAAAAATCTTTATTTTTTATGTTAGAGATTTCATTAGGTACATTTGGTGATTATGTCTCTAGGCCAGTGCTGGTTACTCATCTTACAGGTTCCTTTCCTTTGAATGATAAGCAAGCACTCCTACTCCTTGAGTCTAGGCCTGTGTGTTCCTTTGTTGGTCCAGACAGGCCTGGGGCGGGGGGGTGACCTCTAAAGTTCTGAATTGACAAGAAGAATGCCTGGAGGCCAGCCTCAGACAGAGGCGAGCTGGTGGGAGTTAAGCCAGTCTTATTATCTTTTGTCTTAGGCAGTCTTGTGGTTTTAATTTAATTTTTTTATTAGCCTTTTGTAATGACTCTTTCAATGAGATGATTTTGGAATCTTAAAGCCTTTTGGAAGCGTCTGTTACCAGTTAAACCAGGCATCCCATTCTATTATTTAATTTGGGAACCTTCAAGTGCACTTCTTAAATGAACAATCTTGTCTAATTGGAACTTCCCCCATAATGGATGGCCACTGTACTTCTAGGTTATTTTTAGTGAAAAAAATTCTTATCTTGCTAGATGTCTGCAGCTCCTTGGGCTGTTGTTCCTAGACATAAAACAAGCAGGTGTGCTGGAAAGTAGCACACTTGACCTTTTAGGACTTAAAGATCCCATCAGCTGAGGCTTTGGGTTCCTCGGAGCCAAACTAATACCTAAAAGGGTATGTGCTGCAGGGTTGGGGATTTTGCATGTTTTGTAACAGTGTACCTTGTTGCACGGAAGTTTTCTTAAGCTTGGTGGGTGACTTAGTGTCACTTTAACCCGTCCCATGACCAACTTAGCCTATCACAGGAGTCTTCTTGAGGTTGGGAGCTCTCTAACAACCTCTAAATGCTTGACTGGTACCCATCAGCTTTGCAGCTTTGGGGCCTTCATGATCCTGCTAGCGGTAGCCTTTATTTACACAAGACAGGACAAACATATGCCTTAATATATTAGCAGTAATATGTCCTGGTCATAAGAAGGCCTTGTGCGCACCATCACCAAGTCCCATAGAACCTTGCTGAGGCTCTCAACCTGGGGAATTGTGGCCTGAGGGCCAGGGGCTGGCTCAGGGGGGGACCTCTCCGCCACCTCACTGGGGTTCCAGGCACAACTGCCAGCACAACTGGGCTCCAGACAAAGGGATCAGCTTAGGTGGCTCTGGGCAGAACCGCCTGTCAACTGTCTGTGGGCTCAAGCTGACCCGAAGGCCGATTAGACTCCAAAACAGCAGAGCTCAGATCTCAAGCAGCTCACCCACGGCCCTTAGAAACCTGAGAAAGTGAACGTAAAGGGTTGCAGGTATCACGCCTGTGTTTCTCGTTGTCCCTGAATGCTTCGGGAACTTCGCTTCAGACCCGCCTGCTGCCACCACATCTGTCAAACAGCAAAACGTAACCGAGCACATGTAAAGATCTAATTGGCTTTATTAAACAATTCATGAATTGAGCAGCACCCCATCTAGCAAGCGGAGAGGCGCTCTGGGAGTTGGAAGGTTCTTACAGATGGAGGGTAGGGGCAAAAATGGTGTTTAGTAAAAGAAAAGAATTGCCTCAGCTGAGGCTGTTTGGGGGGCGTGGAGCAGGAAGCAAGGCGTCTTATCATGTAGATCACCTCATCTTTCTTTGAGGGATGGAGAGGACCAAGGTGATAGACTTATTGGCGCTGATGGAAAGAAAAGTTTCCCTCACTGACCAGTTAAGGCCACATTTCTGGGGGAGGTGGAACCTGCAATTAAATTGGGTATTAAGCCCCAGTTTGGGGACTTGGTTTAAGTGACACCATGTTGGGCCTGCGGTTTTCTTTTTCAAACGGTACTTTAAGAGTGAAACTGCCGATCCTGTGATAAGTGCCTGTTTAACTTTTTAAGAAACTGCCAAAATTTTCTCATCTCAAGCAGCTGTGCTGTTTTACACTTCTACCAGCAATATATGACGACTCCACTTTTTCCATATCCTCAGCAACAATGTTGAATTATAGCCATTGTAATGGCTGGGAAGTGGAATCTCCTTCTGATTATAATTTGCATATCCCTAGTGATTATTGATGATGTGGCTTGTGTTCGGGGTCTTGACGGCTGCTTCCAGGTTCCGTAATTTGCTAGGAGCACTCACAGAACTGAGCTTGAAGTGACACTCATGGCTGTGATTTATCACAGTGAAAGGACGCATAGCAAAGTCATCAAATGTCAAAGGAGCAAGGGGTGCAATCTGGAGGAAGCCGGGTACAGGTTTCCAAAAGTCCCCTGTCAGTGAAGTCACCCAGGACATACTTCATTCCCCCATGAGCTGTGACAACAGACTGAAATGCTGTCTGCCAGGAAATCTCATTAGGGACTCAGGGCCGAGGGCTTAAGGGGGCTTACCCTACGGGTACCGTCTACTTCACATGTACCAAAATTCCACGTTCCCAGAAGAAAAAGCATGTGTTCAGCATGAACCACATTGTTTCAGCACAGCGAGCCATTGTTATCAGGGAATGTTCAGAACGTTCCTGGATTCCAGGTTCTTAGCCAGTGGTAATCGTCACAACCAGGACTTTCCAAGGATAACAGTTCTAGGCTTGCTGTGTTAACTCCTTTCTGCACGAGCATCTTTTCATCATACACTTATTAGGCATTTGTATATTTTCTTTGGTGATCTATCTCTTGCAATCATTTGTTTTTATTTAAAAATTGGGGTGTGTTATTATGAGTTGTAAGAGTTCTTTGTATATTCTGGATACAAGTCCTTTATCAGATAAATGATATGCAAGTATTTCTCCCAATCTGTATTTGTCTTTTTTGTTTTCTTAACAGTGTCTTTTGAAGCGTAAATGATTTTGATGAAGTCTGCTCATTTTTTATGGATTATTTTATGGATCATGATTTTGGTGTATATCTAAGATATTTTTGTCTAACTGAAGGTCACAAAGATTGGCTTACATGCTTTCTTTTAGAAGCTTTATAGTTTTAGGTTTTACATTTAAGTCTATGATGCACTTTGAGTTAATTTTTGTATGAACTATGTCACGGTGTAAGTTACACCCCACTCCGAATATGGGTGTCCAATCGTCCCAGCATCATTTGTTGAAAAGACCATCCTTTCTGCATTGAAGTGCCTGGCCACTTTTTTTTGGAAATCAATTGGTCATCAATACAAAAGTTTAGTTATGGACTCTCCGTTCTGTTCCTTGATCTGTACGTCCATCTTTAGCCAATATCACACTGTCTTGATTACTTTAGCTATAGTTTTGATAAGTTTTGAAATTGGGTAGTTTAAGTCCTCTTTGTTGTTCTTTTGAAGAATTGTCTGGCTATTCTCAGTCCTTTGCCCTCTATACAAAGTTTTAGGATCAGCATGCCAATTTCTATGAAAAAAGTTTGCTGGGGGCACCTGGGTGGTTCAGTCGGTTGGGCGTCTGACTTCGGCTCAGGTCATGATCTCACGGTCTGTGAGTTTGAGCCCCACGTTGGGCTCTGTGCTGACAGCTTGAAGCCTGGAGCCTGCTTTGGATTCTGTGTCTCCCTCTCTTTCTGGCCCTCCCCTGTTCATGCTCTGTCTCTCTCTGTCTCAAAAATAAATAAACATTAAAAAAATTTTTTTTAAAAATCTTGCTGGAGTTTTGACAGAGATTACATTGAATTTGTAACTCAACTTGGAGATGATTGCCTTCTTAATAATGAATGTTCTAATCCATTCACATCATAAATCTCACCATTTAGATCTTTAATTTCTTTCAGCAGTGTTTTGTAGTTTTTACTGTAAGAGTTTTGCACTTTTAGGGTTATATTTATTCCTAGCTGTTTTATTGATTTTGGTGCTATTGTGGATCAGATCGTTAATTTAACTGAATAGTGAAGGTCTAGAAAGTCTTTTTGTTTTTGTAATTGATCTTGTCTCCTGAAGCTTTGCTTCTTATTTCTAGCAGTTTTTTTTTTTATAGGATTTTTAAAACTTTCTACATATTGGATCATGGCATCTGAACTAAAGACAGTTTTATTTTTTCCTTTTTAATTTTGATGCATTTAGTTTCTTTTTATTCCACTGAAGGGAACTTCCAGTAGGATGTTGAATAGAAGCAGTAAAAACAGACATCTTGTCTTGTTCCCCACATCATAGGGGAAGAATTCAGTCTTACAACTATGTATGATGGTAGTTGTAGCTTTTTTGTAAATACCCTTTATTAGGTCAAGGAAATTCGCTTCTTTTCCTAAATTGTTGAGGATTTTTTGTCACAACTGAGTGTTGATTTTACAAAATGACTTTTCTGAGTTTATTGAGATCTTGTAGTTTTTCTCCTTTATTCAACTGAAGTGGTGATGACATTGATTTTCCCCTATTAAAACAGCCTTGTATTCCTGGGCTAAATTCCTCTTGGTCATATTATATCATCCTTGTTATACCTTGCTGGTTTCTGGTTGCTAATGTTTTAAAAGGATTTTTACATTCATATTAATGAGAGATATTGGCCTGTCATTTTTGACTCTAGAATCAGAGTCATACTGGCCTCTGGAAGCGCTCTTTTCTCTATGTTTTAAAAACATTTATTTTTATTTATTTTGAGAGTGAGAGAGAGATGCAAGTGGGGAGGGGCAGAGAGAGGAGAGTACGAATTCCAAGCAGGCTCCGCACTGTCAGCGCAGAGCCTGACGCAAGGCTTGAATCCGTGAACTGGGAGATCATGACCTGAGCTGAAACCAAGAGTGAGACACTTAACTGACTGAGCCACCCAGGCGCCCCACTTTCTCTATTTTTTAAGAGTAGGTATAGAATTGATATTATTTCTTCCTCAAATATCTGACAGAAATCACCAGACCCTTCTATTTTTGCTTCTTCACCCTTTAATAGTTTATAGTGATATACTTGGGCAATATTTTGGTTGCCCATTTCTCTGTCTAGATTAAGGGCCATGAGGACACTGTCTGTGTCTCCATTATTCAGCACAATGCCTGGTTTGAAGAGCTAGGGGACCACTAAGTGTTTGTGATGTTTCCTGTCAATGGCAATGTGGAATGACTGAATGGTTAATGTTAGGTGCTTAATTTGTGTCTTATGATGGTCTTATTTATGTCTTCTGTTGGTGCCAGTGAAATTTAGCAATCCTAATTATTTAGGGTGCTGAGAAGACAGTGTTTTCCTAAAGTGCTTTGCACTCAAAGCAATAACTATAGATTTTTTAAACAATGTTCTACAAAGAGATTTTCAGATAATGTACAGCAAGAAGCTGGGGGTTGGGTGAGTTAGTTACAAGGCTAAGGAATAAAAATTGTGTAGCCTCACAGAGTAGTGTCAATTTTACAAAAAGATTTTGGGGAAATATTAAATAAAGATGGTCCTATTAAGAAGCAAATGGAAAATATTAACAGAAAATACTGTTTGCAGTGATCTTTATGTTCTCCAAATTCCCCCATTCATTCTTTTACTATGTCCTTTTCTTAAGTGGAAAAGCTTAAAAAGAAAGACCCACGTGAGCCTGAATCCCAATTTCAGGACTTATCAGCTGTGTAATCTTGAGTTTGCCTCCTAGCTTCAGTGTTTTGATTTGTAATATGATAGATTTTTTAAGTTAAACAATTTTTTGAGAGAGCGCACGTGCATGAGTGGGGGAGGGTAGAGGGAGAGGGAGAGAGAATCTCAAGAAGGCTGCATGCTCAGCACAGAGCTTGACTCGGGGCTTGATGCCATGACCCTGGGATTGTGACCTGAGCTGACATCAAGAGTTGGACACTCAACCAGTTGAACCACCCTGGTGCCCCAGATTTTGTCAGTTTTCAGAGATAGATGAGAGAACCTGTGGGAAAGCATGCACAGGTGTTTAGCATATAGCAAGTGACAGTCAATTCTTTGCAGGCAAGGACATTTTGGTACAGGGTTAGGGAGGTGTTTAGATGGGG
The DNA here is from genome assembly GCF_027475565.1 of Acinonyx jubatus. NCBI lineage: Eukaryota > Metazoa > Chordata > Mammalia > Carnivora > Felidae > Acinonyx > Acinonyx jubatus. The sequence continues at coordinate 49,915,752 of NC_069391.1, forward strand.
CAGGGTAGAGTTGGCTGGAACTAACAAAATGTGGGCAGTGCATGTAGAAAGTGGGGGCAGGTTGTCCTGTCCAGCATGGGCTCTGCAGAAGTACCAGTGTTGAGGTTATCTTCTCCACACCCCATTCATCTTTCAAGATCTCCACTCTGTTGAAGGCAGGGATGGGGGAGGTTGGGAGTACTACATACAGGTTGTTGACAAGATCTATCCACAAAGGCAGTTTGAATGGGAGGTGGTTCTTATTAAAGTCTGTGGGCATGAATAGGGCATCCTTCTTCTGGAAGACTCATGGATCATGTTTAGGCAGCTGTCAAGACATGGCTGGTGTCCAGGACTTTAGTTCTTCTGGAAAAATTATGTGATGTTCCCTGTCAATGGCAAGGGATGGCAGGCAGGCTTTGCCTTGGCTTTCAATAGCTCCCATCTCTCCGTCTTGTCTCCCGAACCCCCAAGGTTTCCATCTTTCCTACAGGAAGGCAAGGAGCAGCTTCATACTCTTCTGTTTTTATTTTTTTATTTTTTATTTTTGAGACAGAGAGAGACAGAGCATGAGCAGGGAAGGGGCAGAGAGAGAGGGAGACACAGAATGTGAAGCAGGCTCCAAGCTCTGAGCTGTCAGCACAGAGCCCGACGCGGGGCTCGAACTCACGACTGTAAGATCATGCCCTGAGCCGAAGTCGGACGCTTAACCGACTGAGCCACCCAGGCGCCCCCATACTCTTCTGTTCTTAAGAAAGATCAGTAAGCTTTGCTCTCCTCTGGATCTACCTTTTTGACTTTCTAGATCCAGGATTGGTAAACTTTCTCTCTAAAAAGCCAGATGGTAAATATTTAGTTCTTTTGTGGCCCTACAAGCAAAACCAGGAATATTTCTACCAATTTTTTGACAAAATTCAAAACTTTATTTAGAGACACTAAAATTTGGATTTTATGTTTGGTGAGTCATGTAATAGTCTTACTTTTTTCAACCATTTAAAAATGTAAAACCTAGGGTGCCTGGATGGCTCAGTCGATTGAGCATCTGACTGGCTCAGGTCATGATCTTACCGTCCGTGAGTTTGGGCCCCGCATCAGGCTCGCTCTGTCAGCATGGAGCCCGCTTCAGACCCTCTGTCCCCTTTCTCTCTGCCCCTCCCCCGCTTATGCATGCTCTTTCTCAAAAATAAATAAAACATTAAAAAAAAAGTAAAAACTATTCTTAGTAGACTAGCCATGTAAAAACAGATGGCCAGCTGAATTTGGCTTGCAGGCAATAGTTTGCTGCCCTCCGTTCTGGAGCCTAACGTGGAAGAAAGTAAACCCCCAAAACTTGGAATATTAAGTGGCCTGCAGTTGAAGGTGCTCTGACTCATTCACTGAAATGAATGGGGAGGGTTAGCGAGCGTGGAAAAAAAACAACATAGGACTGTCCATACCTGAAACTCCTATTTCCCACAACCAGGAAGCCATGATGTCTGATTCCAAACAACTCAGCTTGCCTCATGATCAGAATCACCTGGCTTCCCGAGGGAACTAGAGTCCCAGACTGGAGGTGGCTTCTGGGCAGGATCTGTGGTGGTTCTCAGGATCAGGGAAGGATGACAGAGGCCAAAAGAACCTCCGCAGCTGTGCTTCTTAAAGTGTGGTCCCTGGTGCAGCAGCATCAGCAACACTCGGGAACTTGTCAGACATACACATTCTCCACTCACCCCAGACCTACTGAATCAAACTCCCAGGGTGGGGTGGGGGCTGGCAATCTGGCTTTTATCAAGCCGGGTGTTTCCGATGGCTAAACCTGGGCTCTAAAATGAGGACCACTGCCGAGGCATCATTACTAGCACCTGGAAAAGCGAGTAAGCACCCATCTGAGCAAGAAAGGCCTAGGCACCCTGAAACTGCTTTGTTCTCAAGAGTTCAAGGTGGATGGGAGGGTGGAGCCAAAGGTATGGATTTCTATGAGAAGACCCGGAAATGGTATTTAAGGCCAGCCGAAGGGAGGTCAAAGGATGCCTTTTTATTTATTTATTTATTTTTTATTTAAAAAAAAATTTTTTTTTTCAACGTTTATTTATTTTTGGGACAGAGAGAGACAGAGCATGAACGGGGGAGGGGCAGAGAGAGAGGGAGACACAGAATCGGAAACAGAAGGATGCCTTTTTAAAGGGGCATCGCAGATCCTAGAGATAGAAAATGCCACCGCATGTGATGACTGGCGTTTTCGGCCCTTTTGCACACGTGCTCATGGCATTTGCTGACTTGCGCACCTGCGAGTTTTCCAAAGCCGTCACAACCTTTGCCTTTCGGTTTCTTTACGGTTCAATAGGGAACATTTGTCCTGGGCCGCCGGGTGAGGTTCTGGGAGCGTCCTGACCTCACAAGCGGCCCTTGTGACATCACTGCCACCCTGTGGTTCAGCTCCTGTCCCTGGGGACGTCACAGAGGCCCCGCGGGTCCCTGGGCGGCTCAGCTTCCTGGGCGCGGGCAGCTGCTCCAGGTGCATGGGTCGGGTCTGCAGAGGCCCGGGCTGCGCGCGCAGGGGGAGGTCACCTGGGCTGGTGCGCAGGGCACGCTCACTTCTGCTCTTGTGTGAGGCCAGCTCCGGGAAGGGAACAGACGGCCCGACTTTGCAAAAGGCCACTTAAGTTTGCTTTGGAGTAAATATTCAGAACTTTTGCCAACTTATTTGAGACTGGGCGCGTCCCCAGAGAGGAGGTTGGGGCCCACGAGGCGGCGGCGGCAGGGGATGCTCTGAGCGGACATCCAGGTGTCGGGATGGCCCCGGTGAAGAGGAAGTGCCTCTGCGACCTGTGCACCTGCGGGTAAGGGGGCCGCGCCCTGGCCAAGGATCCAGGAGCGGGATTTTCAGACTCTGCGAGCTAGGCTGAGAGTAAGCCTGTGCCGAGTGGTGAAGCGGCACCACGGCGAAGTTGTCCGCTTGTCACCATTTTTTAGGCTGCAGTTTTGTCCACTAGCATTCAGGGCGGCCGCGTTGACTCAGTCTGGGCGAACGTGGCTGTCCTGGGGCCGTTAAATGTGTTCCTTCACCCAGAGCTGCACAGAGGTCGAAACCCCGGCAACGCCCCCCCCCCCCCCCCCCCCCGCAGTGTGTGCTCCCTTCCCTGCAGCCTAGAAAGTGTCAAAGATGGAAAGCCCCTCGCCAGGTTGGAATGAATCTTGCTGCTTTTGTTGGACTTTTGGAGGGGGGTAGGTTGGGGAAGAGGAGTCCTTTACTGTGTCAGAGTTCCTCCAAGTGAGATGTTGTTGCTATTTCATCAGAGAAGTGGTAGGTATTTGCAACACCTGTTTCCCCCTGGTGCAGATTTGAACAAGAATAAGGAAAGGAAATCACTTTGCGCACTTGTGCTGGCCAGTTGCCTTTAAAAGTTGTTTTTGTTTTTTTAATTTTGAGAGAGAGAGCGAGCACGCAGGAAGGGCAGAGAGAGAGAGAGAGAGAGAGAGAGAGAGAGAGAGAGAGAGAGAATCCCAAGCAGGCTCCACACTGTCAATGCAGAGCCTGAGGCGGGCTCGAACTCAGGAACCATGAGATCATGGCCTGAGCTGAAATCTAGAGTGCGACGCTTAACCGTAACCGACTGAGCCATCCAGGTGCCCCAAGGCCAGTTGCCTTTAAAGACCAATCCTGGGTGAAGCTCCACAAAGGCAGGTAGTCCCAGGGAGAAACTCTGGGCTTTCCTTAAAGTTCTATGACTGACTCCTTTCTTGTATCTCACGGAATCTGACATGCTCCTTCCAGTTGCTTCCCAGGACATCTGGGGAACTGTTGGGCTTGGGGACTTCGGAGAGGCATCAGAAAGAAGGGCGGGCCGTAGGGTCTGTTCTGGGCTGTGGCTAATTGTGGGATCTTGGGCAGGGAACTGAATGTCTCCGGGATTCTCTAAGGATTAAATGAGACAATGTGAGTCTCCTGCTATTAGATTGTGCTTGATATAGCTTGACGTCTTGAAGTTACAAAAAGTGCTTGCCCACCACAATGTGCACAAGAGTGTAAAAGATGGCACTGGTAGTGGGGAATACTAAAGGGAACTCTAAAAACTGGATTAGAAGCCTTATACATGTTTGGAATCAATGGATGGTCCTCAGTTTGGGCTGGTCATGAGAGTCACCTGGGGAGCCCAGGTCGGTTGCCCAGACTGTTCAGCCCTCCTCTCTGAGGGTGGGTCTCGCTGGCCGTCTTCAGGTGATTCTGACCATTTGCTAGGATTGGGAACCACTGATCTAGATCATATACGAGTATGGGTCTTGCTTTTAAGCATTGATAGGTGGGGCCAAATTATGTTTTAGTTTAGGGCTACCTTTCCACATGACAGAGGCAAAACCTCTATGGCTTACCATCCCCTGGGGGGGCCCTTCACTTCACCTTCCGGCCTCCTCCTGAGATAATGAGATCAGATTGTCATTAGGGTTTAATTTGCACTGTTGTGGGCAAGGGGATCGAAGGCCTATTTTCCATCTTGGCTCAGCACCTAAGTAGTTAGGAAGGTAGGCATGCTTATCCAAGAGGTGCAAAGTATATGCAGTGAGAAGTCCCCCTCCCATCCCTGTTGTAGGCGAACTGCTTCTCTGGGTTTTCCTAATGATTCTGTGTCTCCTTCATCCCTGCTGGTTCTCTCTGCTTCCTCCTCCTCCTGTATCTACCCCTCCACTCCATGGTCGCAGTCTGTGGTCTCTGGTTTGACCCACATCCGTCGCCCCGCTTCTCTTCTCTGTCTTCTTTCACTTCTCAAAGTAGGTGTTGACCCACCTGGCTATCTCATTAACTTCAACAGCCTTCGAGCGTTCACCGTTTCCCCCCGTCCCCGTATCTGCCCCATTAATGGTGCCAGCAATGTTTCACATGCCCTGGGTTTAAAAGTTGGAATCTTCTCTTCTCCCTCATCTCCAAGATAGAATTATTTCCAAAGTCTGGTTTCCTCCTCTGCAGTCTTTCTTTAATTGGTCCCCTCCTTTTTATTCCCATAGTTCCTTCCTAGGGTCTCTCATTTTTATGTTTGGAAACTGGTCCTAACACATCTTTCTAACGTTCTCTCCAATGATTGGCTTACACAAAGCCACTCCTTGAGGTAGATAGAGCTTTCTGGCATTTCCTGTGCATACCTCATGACCTCCCATCTCTGTTCCTTGCTCTTGCCTCCATGTTCTTTCAATGCCTGTGTCCCCTCCTCCTGCTGTGTGACCTTTTAAGGCCCTGTTTCAGTTGTAAGTCTCCACTAACCCAGTCCTGTAGCTCCCCATCAAAGAGTGACCCTTCTCCCTGTGTTCTCGGTTCTAGTTATGAGTCTGCCTGCTTTATCCGTGCACACTTGGTCGTATACTCCTGGAAAGGAGAGACTGCATTTTCTATTTTTGTGTGCTCTGTAATATTACTATTCTCTATTTATTAGTCAAACAGCTTTTTGAATAAAAATATATATTTTTTTGTTTGTTAAGGTGATCTACTGGAATGGATTAGGAAGGCAAGATCTACAGCTGTACTGTCCAGTGGGGTAGCCACCAGTCATGTGGACCATTTCATCAAAATTAATTAAAAGCAAATAAAATGAAAACTTCAGTTCCTCACTGCGATAGCTACATGGGTATCGTGGCCACTCTATCGGACAGTGCCGATGGGGGATCATTTTCATCATCACAGAAACTTCACTAGACAACCTTGATCTAGAGTCCCATTATCTGGGAGTCCTCATCCTCCTCACCTCAAGTTAAATCTCCAAGGTGTGTTGGGATGAAATGAGAAGAATTTTATAGGTGTTTTCTAAGCCCTGGATGTCAATAACTTTTGACGTTTCCCAGCCTGAGGTTATGGGAAAGTGATGAGAAATCTGGAGGAAAAGTATGTGTGACAAAGAAGTCTGTCAGAGGAGAGGGCCCTTTGGTGGAAGAGGGGAGATTGGGGTTTGAGTCACTTGACCTCTCTCGGCTTGGTTTCTTTTAATTTTTTAGACCAGAGTTGTGGAGGTTCTTTGTACAGTTAAGGAAGCCCATACCTCTCCCTCTTCTCTCCCACTTCATCTTCCTACTAAGGCTAGGTTTATGCAAAGAGTTGTCCTTTCAACTGTATTTCTGAAGACTTGCTTCTTGTTAGTGGAGAAGCTTGGGATGCACAGGTTCCTGGAGAGGAAGGCTTCCTTCCTGCAGCAGCAGCTGTCAGAAGCTCTGGGCATAGGCTTTGCTCTTGGAACAAGTTCTTACTCTTGGCCACAAGATGGCAGCCTTCTCCCACCCATCTCTCCTTAAGTCAGAGACCAGCCTAAGTGGGAAACAAAACCTTGGAGTTCTGGGTTTTCCCTTAGTTTAATTTTCTAAATTACCATATTGTTTTACCATTTAAATTTACCACATTGTTTTCTAAAATGAGCAATTATATTTTAGAGCCCAGCAGAGCTCTGTAAGTGGTATACGTTGAGCAGTAGGTCAGATTAGAATGGGATGGTGTTTCAAATATCTAAATCTAAAGATTCTAACATTCAAAACAAAAACACAAAACAAGAAAACAAAATAAAACCCTTTAGATGAACTTTGCTGGTTTGAACAAACCACACATATTTTACTGCATCAAGCTCAAGGTTCTACAACAGTCCACTTGACCATTATAGTCTGGCAAGTGGAATTATTACAATGAAATGTTATATTCTCTTTTCAATGTAATCAGTCCCAAATAAGCCAAACTATTCATGGTTTGAAGAAACACAAGAAAGTGAACAGTTGAACATTTTTTTTCACCGTCTTATCACTTAATTATCTGGACAACAGAGCTATATTGGGGGATTTGAGTATAGTGACCCTACTTTTGTGTCTGAGAGAATAGTATTTCCAATTACATTTGAGTATCATCAGCATTTCGTATTATGGAAAAAAATGCTACTCTTTAGTTTTCAGTATTATACCACCTTACATTTATGTAATGTTTAAAAATTGTAAAAGTAGTTTCTCATACATTATTATCTTCCTGGGGATCCCTCTACATGGGAAGCATTGCTTAGTTTGGAAGTTTGATTCCCTGATCTTAGCCTCTGTTCTCCCTGTGGATGTTTTTGGTTTACTGAGCTATTTATGTCCCAAATTATTAAATTTGAGACTGGGGTTGGGAGAGGGCTGTAGATGAAGTAAAATGTCAGATTTTTAAGGCCAAAAGGGATCCTAATGGTCACTAGCCCTTTAATTTTACAGATAGTGGAATTGAAGCATTGAGATTCATTTTAATACATAAGAACACATTTTGTTAAGCTTTAGGCACAATTTAGGTCAATCGATGAAATTTTATTCATCTGTGTGTCAGAGAGTGTACTGACTATTACAGTTCACAGTCTATGGTCTGTTTTCAAGTCACACTGGGCTATTTTTGACTACAGATTGTAATATGAAGGCTCCTGTCCAGTTAAGAAATAATATTTGATGTTAAAAAAGGTGTAATTCTTAAAGCCTTTTAGTAAAGTAATAAAAATAGCAAATCTCTCTTCTGAGATTAAAGTGTAATAACACTCCTTTTTCTGAAATTCATGTTAAAAAACAGTTAATCGAGGGGTTGATATAGCTTGCTTTTTATATCTGATTATTTTATGGCTTGCAGTGTGCTATTTTAAAGACTTTGTGCAGCCTTGCAGAAAATTCCAAGACGGGGTAATGTATCATGAAATATTTATGTAGCATTGGTAGTATGTGCAGCATTTCATAAAAAAGGTAGTCCCATAGAGGACTTGCGAGTTGTTGAAAAGGATGTGGATTTGGCCCTTTCACAGAGCTTGGGGAGGAAGGTGATCTCAGGGCCAGTCATGTATCTGCAACTTAAATCAGTTATGTTAACCAGGGAGGAACTTGTTATTTTAATTTTGGAAAATATTTTCTTCACATTGATGGAAATTTCCTTAACCCTAGATTTTATTTTCTTAGAGTCTCTGTTACAAATTAAGAGGAAGGAAAAAAATCAAGGAATTGGTTTGATATTACATGTTTCAAGAAGAATTCTTGTTTTTAATTTAAATAAAATTGACTTCATAAATTCTGATTAAGAAAAAAGGACAAAGAACAGCTTTTAATAGAAGCTTGCTGGTGGCTTTTTATCTTTAGCAAATCCAGAGAGAGGAGCCAAGAAAAAAAACCCACCCTTTTCCTTTAACATTGAATTATTTTTATTGTAGAATTGTGCGCTTTGTGTTATGTTACGTGCTCTTTAAAAATGATGGCATTTTTTGTGATATCAGAATTAATGCTTAGTGTCCATAAACACATTTCATCTTATAAAGGATGAGTTCAGTAAGTATGAATGATTAGTCAAATTTCAGATAGGAAATCACAACTTCATAGTATTCAGATTACAGCAGTTAAAATGATCTCAGTTTTACAGACTACAAAATGGTCAGTTTAGAGTTTTGAGTGCCCCTGCTCTAATTCCGTCTGCTGTGGGCACTTTTAACCCCCCTTTCCCTTTATTGATATTAAAATATTTTGGACTGACCTTCTGATTTACGGTTCATTTGGGAAGGTGACTGGTCTCCTCGGGGGGGGAAAAGTAGCTAAGCTTCCAATGAACAAGACCGATAAAATAAGCTATGCAGGATTTCAGAGATGGGAGAGCTCACTTAGGGAAGGGATAGCAGAGAAGGCTGTAGGAAGGGGTCATTTGCTTGGGGCATAGGGAAAGAGAGTTGCCAGACTTAGGCTACCCAGTTTCAAATCGTGGCTATGCCACTTTGAGCTTGTGCAGGTGGTTTAGTCTTTCTGTAGGTGTGAGGATTGTGGTGGGGGGGGGAGGGGAGCACATGCCTGGTACTTAGTGGTGAGCTCTGAAGGGAAACCTTGGGGCAGAACTGTCTATACCAGCTGCAGAGGCATGGTGGCATAGAGAGGTGGACACATCACATCCAACTGAGCACTTGAAGCCTTGAGAGGGAGGTCAGGTCAGAAGCTCCATGGAGGTAATTGCGTCTAAGAGTGGACCTTGGGCAGCAAAGACAGCCACTGATGTGTCTGAGCACGTGAGCAGTGCAGATAAAACCATCTTCTCTGGGGCGCCTGAGTGGCTCAATCATTGTCTGACTCTTGGTTTCTGCTCAGGTCATGATCTCACAGTTGTGAGATTGAGCTGCATGTCAGGCTCCATGCTGAGTGTGGAGCCTGTGTGAGATTCTCTCTACCCCTCCCCCACTTGTTCCTTCTCTCCCTCTCTGTCTCTGACAAAATGAACAAAAACAGTTTCTCCAAAGTACTCAACAGAGCGGCATCTCCCCCCGCCATTAAAACAAATACCCAATATCTGAATTAGGTCAACTTTAAGTCTGTTGTTTGGTTAAAACTCCTGAATGGATGGGTAATTTGCTAATATTTCCTTGAAGGTACCTTCATGCCATTCTTGTCATTTTTCTTTCTTTATTCAACAGTGTGCTGATGGTTTACTATGAGTGGCAGTGCAATGTGGGAGTTAGGAGCACAGGTCCTGGGCCAGACCACGTGGGTTCAAATCCCAGCCTTTGCACTTACCAGCTGTGTCATGTGGAACCATTTTAGAGCAGAACCTTTGCACCCTCGTCTGTAAAATGGGGATCATAGAGCCTATCTTGTGGTGGTGTTGTGAGGATTGAGTCTCAGTATTAAATAGGCAAATAGAACAATGCCTGGCATAAGTAGTAAGGCATAGATAAGTGTCATTAGGTAAATATAAAGCTGTCAGTCTGTGTTCTAGGTCGTGAGGCCCTGAGAGGAGGGAATCAGCTCTTTTGCTCCCATGGAGAACTTGCACTCTAGGGAAGGGTGTTAATTCTGTTTATTGGCTGGCGAGTAATGAAAAATACTCTGCAGAGAATTCATACAGCCTGATGTGCTTAACTGCTTGGGGAATTTGATTAAGCTTGGAGGATAGAGTGGGTTCATAAAGATATAATCTGCTCCTCACCCAAGTGGGAAGGCCCTCTGCCCTCTCAGGGATGCTTACGTTTGAGTCAAGCAATGATTATGCTTCTTAAGTTGACATTAACCTTCAGGTAAAGTTTCTAATTCAGTTTAGACACTTCCAAGTCTTAAAAACAGTGACTTAGGGATTAAAGGGATCCTCATTGCCTAGCATATGCTACCATTCCCTTCTATTCTCTTCCTTATTGGCTCCTTCCAAATAATTTTGAAGCATCTGTGATGGTCTTCAAGGAAAGTGTTCCTAAATGGCTGTCAATGTAACCACTTACCTGAATACATCTGTATATCTTGGGTATCCAGAATATCCCAAAGCATCTCATTCTAAAGTTAACAATTCAAGGAAGAAGTTATGGGGAGCCTGGATGGCTCAGTTGGTTAAGCTTTGACTCTTCATTTCAGCTCTGGTCATGATCTTGCGGTTCATGGGTTTGAGCCCCATGTCAGGCTCTGGGCTGACAATGGGGAGGCTGCTTGGGATTCTCTGTCTCCCTCTCTCTGTCTTCCCCCCACCCCCTCCCTTCCCTCACACATGCATTATCTCTCTTAAAATAAATATTAAAAAAAGAACTTACATTTCTGCCTATGCTGGTCAGTTACTTAATTTTAGAAATGTTATCCTATACATGATTATTTAAAAAAATCAAAACTTTCCCCCATAACTATCCATTTTTTTCTTTCAAGTAGGATGTAACTTTGTTCTTCAAATAAAGAAAATCTATATATATCTGAATAAGAGCTCAAAATTAAAAGCAGAAGATTAATTGAACACATTGTTCTTCTGTCCTGCCTCAGATGAGTAATGTCTGGGAAAGAACATGGGGCAATGAGTTCGAATGTTTGAATTCTAGTCCTGGTTTTGATTATTAGGTTTGTGAATTCATTCAGGTCCTTTAACATCTTTGGATCTTTTCTCTCTCTTTCTTTTCTTTTCTTTTCTTTTCTTTTCTTTTCTTTTCTTTTCTTTTCTTTTCTTTTCTTTTCTTTTCTTTTTGAGAGAGACAGAGCACAAGCAGGGGAGGGGCAGAGAGAGAGGGAGACACAGAATCCAAAGCAGGTTCCAGGCTATGAGTTGTCAGTACAGAGCCTGACGCAGGGCTCAAACTCACAGACTGTGAGATCATGACCTGAGCCGAAGTTGGACACTTAACTGACTAAGCCTCCCTGGTACCCCAACATCTCTGGATTTTTAAAATTTATTTTAGAGAGAGTGTGAGCAGGGGAGAGGGGCAGAGGGAGAGCAAGTGAGCATGCACAAGAGAATGTTAAGCAGGCTCCATGCTCAGTGTGAGCCCAATGCAGGGCTTGAGCCCATGACCCTGGGATCATGACCTGAGTAGATCAAGAGTAGAATGCTCAACTGACTGAGCCACCCAGGCTCCTCTAACATCTTTGGACTTTTAAAAATTAGTGATCATCACTTGTCTTTTTTTCTTTTCTTTTCTTTTTTTTTTTTTTTTGAGAATAGCCAATTGACAAGTATAAGGTGTTATCTGTGGTTTTAGTTTGAATTTCCCTGATGATTAGTGATAATGAGCTTTTTTTTTTTCATGTACCTGCTGTCTATTGGTGTTCTTAGCTCATTTTTAAACTAGGATATTTTTAAATTTTATTTTTTATTTTTTAAAATCTACATCTAAGTTAGTTAGCATTTAGTGCAACAATGATTTCAGGAGTAGATTCCTTAGTGCCCCTTACCCATTTAGCCCATCCCCCCTCCCACAACCCCTCCAGTAACCCTCAGTTTGTTCCCCATATTTATGAGTCTCTTCTGTTTTGTCCCCCTCCCTGTTTTTATATTATTTTTGTTTTCCTTCCCTTATGTTCATCTGTTTTGTCTCTTAAAGTCCTCATATGAGTGAAGTCATATGATTTTTGTCTTTCTCTGACTGACTAATTTCACTTAGCATAATACCCTCCAGTTCCATCCATGTAGTTGCAAATGGCAAGATTTCATTCTTTTTGATTGCTGAATAATACTCCATTGTATACATATGCATTCATCCATTGATAGACATTTGGGCTCTTTCCATACTTTGGCTATTGTTGATAGTGCTGCTATAAACATGGGGGTGCATGTGCCCCTTCAAAACAGCACACCTGTATCCCGTGGATAAATGCCTAGTAGTGCAGTTGCTGGGTCATAGGGTAGTTCTATTTTTAGTTTTTTGAGGAACCTCCATACTGTTTTTCAGAGTGGCTGCACCAGTTTGCGTTCCCACCAACAATGCAAAAGAGATCCTCTTTCTCCGTATCCTTGCCAACATCTGTTGTTGCCTGAGTTGTTTTAAAATTTTATTTTTTGCTATCGAGTTATGGGAATTCCTTCTATTTTAGAGATTAACTCCTTATCACATACATGGCTTGCAAATATTTTCTACCATGTGTAAGTTGCCTTGAGAATTGGAGGGAATGCAAAATGATGCAACCACCATGGAGAAAAGTATGGTGATTCCTCAAAAAATTGAAAATAGAGCTACCACATTATCTAGCCATTCTGGCTCTGAGTATTTATCTAGAAGAATTGATATCATGATCCTAAAGAGATGTTAGTACTCCCTTGTTCAATGTAGCACTACTCCCAATGATCAAGATTTGGAAGAAAACTAAATGTCCAGTGATGGATGAATAGATAAAATGTGGTATACACATACAATGAAATATGCTTCAGTTTTTAATAAGAAGGAAATTCTGCAATATGCGACCTTATCGATAAACCTTAAGGGCATTATGCTAAGGAAAATAAGCCAGTCACAGAAAGACAAATATAAATGATTCGACTTGAGTTTTCTAAAAAATTTATAAAATCAGTGAGTAGAATGCTGGTTGCTAGGGGCTGAGGAGAGGGTTTAAATGGGGAGTTACTCATCAATAGGCATAAAGTTTCAGATGAGCAAGATGAGTGAGTTCTGGAGATCTGCTGTACAACATTATACCTATCATCAATACTTATTGTACACTGAGTTTTAAGAGGGTATATCTTGTTTTAAGTGTTATTACCACAATACATAGGGAGTATAGTCAATGGTATTGTAATAGTGTTGTATGGAGACAGATGGTAGGTACACTTGTGATGAGCATAGCTAAATGTATAGACTTATGGAGTCACTCTGTTGTATATCTGACACTAATATAACATTGTGTGCCACTTATACTTCAATTAAAAAAAAATCCCGCAGGCTCTAAATTTTGAAACTGCATTCTGCTATTTTTAAGACTTATATTACAAAGAGAACTAGGGAGAATGCTCGTCAGCCAGGGTCCAGGCACTATCATACCAAGTTCTCAACACATTAATTTACACACAGGCTTTCTTATGTAGCCAGGTATACCTAAGATCCACCTATACCCATGCAACATTTCAGAATTTGCTTTGTGGTCCATGGGGGACAGAGGCCCAGCTGTGGCAAAAAAAAAAAAAAAAAACTTGAAAGAGAAAAGTGATAACCTGAATATGCAAACGGGTCAAATATACATTTGCAAACGAGACAAGTCAAGGTATCTCAAAGAAGTAAGGGGAGGAGGACGTTGAAGATGTGTAAAGTGGTCATGATGATGGGTCAGAGGAATAAAATATTAAGGATCAAAAAATTTTCTTACCACAATAAAAGTGGAAAAATTGATGCTCATCAGACAATGAGATAGTCCCCTATTCTCTCTATTGGTGTTTTCTGAGTGCAGTTAATTTTTACCTTGGGGTTTTGAAGGGGTCTGAAGAGATCTTCTAGAGCCTCTGTTGGTGAGCCTAAAGAGTGAGGGAAAAGTGGAGGTATGTCACAGAGCTGAGGAGGGACAGATGTTTGCTTGACTTTTCCAAAAATTATTGAATGGCTAGTTAGAATGAATGTCTTTCTCAGGCCTCGTGGATTCTTGGGGACGTGGCTGATCCAGTTTATTCTTGGCACTCTGAATTCCTCTGCATGTCAGCTATATGTAGCTGCCATGTTCTAACTTTATAGAACTTAACTCTCTGATAACCAAAAAGACTAATTAGTGTACTATTTCCAAATTTCAAGAGGAAGAGGGGCTCAGCCTATGATGTGGTTCCTCTGGCATTCAGAGTCCTTTCCCTTGGTCCAGTCAGCTGAGCTCTGGGGCTGTGGGGTTGTACAGACTGGGTGACTGGGGGAGAAGGGTATTCTCAATAATATGGGGTGGGTGGAAAAAAGTGACTAGAAAAAAACGATTGGCCCCTTGGGGATTCTTGCCAAGATAGTCTTATAGATAAAGTTGGTGAAAGATGGACGAAGGTATAATTAGGTAGATTCACAGCTCATTGAACAAGCTTGTCCATAGAGCCATCAGTTGACTGGCTTTTTGCCTACTTGGAACAACATCACTAGCACCATGCCACAGGACACCACCATTAACTTTGTCTTGTTCAACATTTTTGTCAACACTTGGATGAATACCTAGAAGTCATCCTTATCAAATATATTGAAAGCACAAAGTGGGAAGACTATAGCAAGTGTGATAGATGACAGAATCAAGATTCAAAATTATCTTGACAGGCTGGAATGTTGGGCCCTGAACCAAGCTGAAACTTAACAAGAGTAAACATGAGGTTCTGCATTTGAGATGAAAAATCGATTATACGTATTCGTAATGGGAGAGGTTTGTCTTGGCCATAGTTCACTGAAAGGTCTTTGCGTCTTACTTAACCACAAGTTTAACGTGATTTGTGGGTGTGATGTGGCTGCTAAGAAACATTAACTTGGTTTCAGGCTGAATGGAAGTAGGGTGTGCACGTCAGAAGAAAGAATTACTTTATTGATCTTGGTCTTGGTCATACCACAACTGAAGGATGCTTTTCCTTGTGGACACTTCATTTTTTAAAGGATCACAGCAAGTGACCAGGAGGGCCAGGTTACAAGGAATGTGTTCTAGCAGTGAGAAACCTTGAACTTGACAAGATCAGGGGATGGATAGACAGTCAGCTAGTAATTGAAAGGCTGAAATCTGCAGAGCAGGAGCTGTACTTGTTCTGGGTCATTGAGAGGGGAGAACTAAGACCACTGAGTGGTCACTTCATGGAAACCGATGTGGGGTCAGTACAAATGACTTTTATAGCAGGACCATGGAAACTTGAAGTGGACTGTCTTTGGTTCTTGAGCCAGGCGTGTGCCTGTTGGGATGCTGTGGAAAGAATTCCTGCCTTGGACAGGAGGTTTGACAAAATGATCTCCAGGGTCCCTTTCAACACCGAAAACCCAGATTTCTGGAAAGGGAGAAGAGCATTTATTTTAATATGATGATTGAACTTGAAAGACTATTGCAGAGCAAAGAACTATGGATGCATGTGATATGAAGAATAAGCTGAGATCCATATGTGCCTGAAAAACCCAGGAAGTTAAGAGGGTTCTTCAGGCATTTATATTTAATGCGTAAAGCACATGTGCAGACTTCAGCCTCCTGTCTCTATCCACCGCTGCTACTGAACCTGTCTTTTCACTTGGTGCCCTTGTTTTTCTGCAGCCCTTTTAGTAGCCTTGAGTAATGTATAAAAATGCTTCATCTGTTGTTTCTACAACTTTGCCTGATAATATCTACATGCAGCTCTGCATGTTTAGGAGGCTTTTGTGGGCTAGCCTGGGATACTAGCCACCATGTGAAGCCATGCTTTTGCGGGAAATACTTTTCAAGCTTCTGGCAACCAGTGTATGGACTTTTGAAACATGTTGCCCTGCAATACCGGGATGACCCATGATTCTCTTTCCTTATGACATTCTACTTCACACTACGTTGGAGCCTTTCTAAACTGCCCTCTGAGCTAGAGAGCCCTCTTTGCTCCTTACTGCCAACATGACAGTTCCTGGGATTCTGACACTTGATGAATCAAGCCTTCCTATTTGTCATCCATATAAATGAATTTTATTTATTATTTATGAATTTGAAAAATCTTAAATAACCTCACATCATACAATACGATAAGGGAGAAAAACCATGGGTAAAAATATGTTTTCTGTCCCAGTAGTGCATTTGCATGCCTGCTCTGGGTCCCCATCATGTGTGGATTTAGGGTTGCTATTTTGGTCTCCCTCACTTTTCAAGTTTCCAGTCTCTGCTTCAGAAGGTGCAGGAACCAGCTGTGGATATTTTAAAATGATGATGCTCGTGCGTAGGAAAGCTCCTAGCATGGTTCTATTATTCAGAATTCTTGCTTCAAGCAATTGAAATGGACCCTGGCTGGCTCAAGCAGGTTTAAACAAATGAAAAGCTGTAGGATGGTTCACAGAATTAGTCGGAGGGCTGGAGAAGCAAGGATGGGGGGATGGGAAGGTATAAGAGAAGCAGGAGGCTAGAGCAACAGCCCCAGTCACTCTCTGGAGACCATCTGGTGAGGATACTGCTGATGCCCTCTTGGTATTGAACACACTGCCCCTGCAGTGATGACCACTGGACACAGCCCTGGCCCTGCCAGTGTCCCTGCCCAGTGGAATGACTTCTTCGCTGTTGGGCCAGCTATTTATTCTTCTTGCATCACTTGTTATACATTAAAATCTCCAGATGGGAGCTTCAGATTTGCCAGGACTTTGTCAGATGCTGAGGCCTCACTGTGGAATTGGGGGTTGGTGGGGGTGTCTTACCTTTTGGTTTCTCTAGCAGGAGATGGGCACTGCCTCTCACAAGATTGACATGGTTGAGAATTTCTCAAATAAAGGAAGGGCTTGAGATGTTAAGCAGCTAAAAAAATGGCTAAACATTAGTATGTTTAAATTTCTCTATTCATTTATGAAAACAGAAGGCTGAACTTAGGTTAGAGAAGCTTCTCAACTGTGGCACAAGTTGGTGTTTTTGTTTTAGGGACCTGTCCTGTGCATTGATGATATTGAGTAGCATTTCTGGCCTCTGTTCACTAGATGCACATGACACCCACCCAGTTGTCTGGAAATATTTTTTATTGTCCTATTGCCAAGTGCCCCCCTGGAGGGGGGAAAATTGCCCAAGGTTGAGAATCACTGGGCTAGAGGCTTTCTCAAACCATGGATTATAATTTGATAACCTTGCAATAATGGCTTTATCACAAGAATGGATCTTCTTCTCTTGTTCTTGGAGAGAGACACTTTCCCCATGACAGTGCCCTTCCCCTGAATGCAAAGGAAGGTCTGAAATTCCAATGTGTTTAAGCATCAACTGGAGAGCTATTTCAAAGATGCAAATTCCCGGGCCATGCCCCCATATAGTTTGACTCTGTGGGTCTGAGGTCCAGGAATTTGCAGGTTTTAACAATGAACTCTGGTGATTCTGATGTACGTGGGCTATAGACTAAACCATGAAGCTACTTCATTGATTATCAACCCAAGAAACTAAAGGCATGTGTTTCTTCAGGGAGAAGAACTGCAATTTTAGGGCTTTCAAATCTTTCCAGTCATTGGTGAAAAAGAAGCACTGTAAAGGTACAGTCTGTTTTATAGGAATTTTTTGGCAAGGGTTGTTTGGAAGCAGCCTTGACATGTGACACTGGCACTCACCACCCTCTGTTGCCATCAGAGAGAAGTGTCCTCTGTTTTGAGCTCTGACTTGCCTCTCAATCCTCCTTTGGGAGGGACCTTCACTTCATCCCCCTGCCCACCATAAGTGTTAGTCAAACCTTGAAGGGAGGTTTTCGTGCTTTCCAGGTCTCCCTGGTCTATTTTGTGGTCTCCTTCACTGACACCCTAACCTCCACAGATGCAGAGAACATGGTTCCTCAGCATCGTGGACTCTGCTTCCCCTGCAGACCCTCCATGGTGGTAGATCCCACATTCTAATTGTGCATCAGGCACAGGAGGCATGAGGCAACATCTACAACAAAACTGTGGCCCCCCAGGGGCACCTGGGTGGCTCAGTCGGTTAAGCATCTGACTTCAGCTCAGGTTATGATTTTGTGGTTTGTGAGTTCGATCCCCATGTTGGGCTCTGTGCTGACAGCTCAGAGCCTGGAGACTGCTTTGGATTCTGTGTCTTCCTCTCTGTCTGCTCCTCCCCTGCTCATGATCTCTCTGTCTCTGTCTCCCTCTCTCTCTCAAAAAAAAGCTATTAAAAACAACAACAACAACAACAAAAACTGTGGTCCTTCTGGTCTCGACAACTCTCTCTCAGGAAGCCTGAAATAGAATCAAGAAGGTTACATTCGTTGGTGAAGGATTTTGTCATTTTCTACCATGTTTGGAGAGCTTGCTTGAGACACTAGGCTCCATTTTCATTTCTGCTCTAGTGGGAACTAGTCATAGTGCTATTTCTTTCCTCTTCTTTTTTTAAACGTTTGTTTATTTTTGAGAGAAAGCAGGGGAGGGGCAGGGAGAGAGGGAGACAGAGGATCCGAAGTGTGCCCTGCACTGACAGCAGAGAGCCCGACATGGGGCTCGAACTCATGAACTGTGAGATCATGACCTGAGCCAAAGTGGGACACTTAACCCACTGAGCCACCCAGGCGCCATGTCACGGTGCTATTTCTGACAGCAGTTATGCTAAATCGCAGATCACATGACTTTGATTCAAAGCCTGTGGGATTGTCCACTGATCAAAGAACAAGCTACATTTATTCAAGCCCCTACCCTCCCTTTCCAGCTACCTCCTATCGTGCATCCTATAGTTTAGACTCCCCAAACTGTGCTGACACCTTGTTTACTAACAACTTGGGATGCTAACTGTACTATCACCCTGTATTCCAGACTCACCAGACCATTCTGCAGACTAATATGCAATACCCTGTTCACACATGGCGTGCCTCCCAGATATTTTTCTAAAAGATGGAAACAGTTGCTAGCATTATATGTAATCCCCTGATTAAAAAAAGTCCGGAATTTCTTTCTCTAGAAAAACTAGACGATGTGACAGAACTGTGTCCGTGTTCCAGAAGGGTAAGGGTCTGTGCTTGCCCCAAGATGGGAAATGTGCCAGCCACAGTGGCCTTCGATAAAGGCAAGGGGAGATCCCATGAAACTTTACCTTCCTATTTCCCACAAGAGGGCAATCTAATCTCTAAAAACGTCAAGGAGACTGAAATCGCACCAGCTGCTAGCTTGACTTTGCTGTTGAAGCTGTGAAGAACTTACGTAGGAGCCTACCTGCGTTTCGCATCCAAACAGGCGTGGAGCTTGCTGTGAACTACTGTTAGGCACCCTTTCACAAACTCCTTTCCTTTGGCCTGGATCCTCTCCAGCTTCTTAATTCCGTTTGTCTGAAAGCCAGCTTGTGCTCAACGTGTGCAAGGAGGGCCTCCACTGAGCTTCCTGAGCCACCTTTGAGCTTAGGTGGAGGCTGTGGAAATTTGGAGGCCCGAGGAGGCAGAGTTGTTGCCAGGGAAATGCCTGATTTGTGGAGACACCCTCACGGCCCAGCATTCCTTGGTGGTGCTTCTGGTTGGCACAGAATCTTGCTTTTTGTCAGCACCCCGAGAGGAGAGCAGTCACTGTTGGGCGTGCCTTACCACTGACCGGGCCAGCAGATTGATGTGTTGGCCCCCAGGCCTATTTATTAGAATGTGGTGTATCTGCTGAGGGGGCCTAGAAACTCAGTGTCGCTGGCCGGTGTGTACTTTCCCCTTGGAAAAGTTAACAGTAGAAGCCAACATACAGTCACCAGTGTTCTTGTCTGAGTTCTGAGCAAGGGGAGTGGTAGGATTTGCACATTTGGAGGTCCTGTTGTGATGTTCTGGCTCCTCCTCTTACGGTAAGGGGCTAGCTGGCTGGGGCACTTTCGCCAGGCCTCTCTACAGGGACAGTGCTGTGGGTGCCTCGCTCTGTTTGCCTCTCACGCTCTGCGCGCCCCCTCCCCCTTGGTCTGCCAGATTTACAGGTTAACAGACACCACCACCCGGTCTTAGATCACGTTCACATGTGGCATTCTTTACTTTTGGTCCTGTTTACACCTCAACTGCTTTGGTTTTAATAATTCAGGTCAGGGTATTTTGGGACGGTCAGGGGCAAGGTGCCTTAGCACTTTTACGTCTCCCACCTGAAGACGTCTCAAAGATTTAAGGGAACAAGAGCTCTTAACCCCCATGTGGCAACTAAGTATGGATAAGTGAAAACAAAGTTGCCAAATCCGACTCTCTCTATTGGTTTTCTTCTCTTTGCTTGCCTTTGGTTAAGACAACAAATCAACTAGAGGCACCTGGGTGGCTCAGGTGGTTCAGCCTTTGACCCCATCTTTGCTCAGGCCTTGATCTCAAGGATGTGAGTTTGAGCTCCATCCGTATTGGGTGTGGAGCCTACTAAAAAAAGACAAGACAGAGCGACTCATCTTCACCTCGGTTTTTCTCTCTCATTTCCGTTTTTATCCATCCTCAGCACTGGTAAGATTTGAAATGATTCAATAGGCATGTGGAAATATGGAAAATGAGGGAGAGAAAGAGCATAAATGGTATAATTGGTCTTGGGTTTTTGAAAAATTGGCTTGGGTTGTTACACTTGTGTTTTTGTGGTTTTTTTTTTTAATCCTTGGGCTGAATAACCTATCCCTCAGCCCTTACAGAAAGCTAATACTGAAATATATATATAGTTGATCCTTGAACATGGGCCCGCTTACACAGATTTTTTTATTTCAGTAAATACAGTACAGCATCATAAATGAATTTTCTCTCATTAAAATTTTCTCTAGCTTTCTTTCTTGTAAGAATACAGTGTAGAGTACATCAAACATACAAAATGTGTTAATTGACTATTATCTGTAAGGCTTCTTGGTCAACAGTAGGCTATTGAGTTTTGGGGGAGTCAAAAGTTACATGTGGATTTTTGACTGTGTGGGGGTTGGTATCCCAATCCCTGCCTCGCTCAAGGCTCACTGTGTATTTAAGCACAAGGATCCTATTTTTGATAGGATTTAGGTTCCACTAGTTTGCCTACATTAAGGGATATTCATTCAGCCTTGGGCCTTAAAATCTAAGTCTTAACTCTGGGCACACCAGGAATTTAAGGTTCATTAGGCACAGTTTTTGGAGACTTTTTAGTGTACTCAGTTTAGTTGAGTGGGAATCTCCATGTGTTCCAAGGCATGCCTCGGTCGGTTATATTTTGTTGTTAACATCACCCGTGGCCCTGGGGTTCCCAGCGCAAACAGAAGGAGGTGACACTGTGGTTGAACCCTTTCCTGCCTCTCCCAGAGGCAGAGACCCAGAGGCACTGTCTCTGCCAGAGAGGGTGGTGATGGGTTCAAATTCCTCATTAGGTAGTTTTATAGGGTTTGGAGAAATAGGACAGGCAAAAATGTTATTTGGTACTGATGTCTAGTCAGCATGTATTTAAATGCCTTTTTAATGCTCTGAACTTCACTTAGATTTCCTGGGGTTATTATAAGTGAAAGAATTAATCCTTATTTTCAGGCAGTTTAAAATCTATGTATTTGGAACATGGACTAACACAATGAGAGAGCAATGCAGGACACCATAATGTTGTGACTAGGTTAGAGATTTTGGGGTTAGATCTGAATTTTTTTTTAACCTTTTGTGTCTTAGTTCCTTTATGTAAAATGGGGTTGGTATAAAGATTACATGAGATAATGTATGTAAAGTACTTAGCCTAGAGTCTCATGTGTGGTTGAAAGGTCAGTATTTGGTAGATAACCGTAAAATTAAGTTTCCTTTATGCAGTTTTATTGAGAAAGTGCTCCCATCTCAGTGCTCACATAAATCACTTTGAAAGAAAATTTCCCCAAATCCCACTATGTACCATCTTGATTTCTTTAATAATTTTTTTTTTTTCTGATAACAGAAACATGGACCTGCCTTAAGTGTTTCTCTTAAAATCGGTGTGCCTGCCTGGAATTGCTTTTTTAACCCCTGTTATTTATCAGCTGCTATTTATTCTGGAGAATCAGCTAACCGAATATATATAAAGGAGTAAAGAAAAGGGTCTGCCCTTGGACTGATAATAAGTAACAGCTTCAGTGTTCTGGGTGCTCAGAAACCTTTTGCTCCCATCTTCTCGGCCACATCCTAAAAGATTGGGGTTTCTAGAAGTGTGCAACCTGGCTAAATGCAGTGTCTGTTTAGTAGGACCAGAAGTGTAAAGAAACAGCGAGTAGTGCCTGGGTTATCTTTATTTCCTGCCAGAAGGGAGCTTGATGGAAAGTGTGATTCATAGGCAGGGGGGGAAATGTGGGTTCCAGCCCTGCGAGTGTCAGGGCCGTCTCCCCATGGAATGAGGCATTCGCTGCCTGAAGAGGTCTTCAGCTTACCAAATCACTTTAAACCCTCCCGGGAAGAGTAAGGTCAGAATGAGTGACAAAGAACTTCAGCCTGACATAAGGTTGTTTGTGTGTGTGTGTGTGTGTGTGTGTTATGGCTAATTACGTTTCTTTGTTTATAACAAACACAAAAACCTTAATGGACTTTGCCTCTTCAGAGAGGGAGTATTCTCTTCTGAGGGGATGGAAATTGCACGAGCAAAGGAAAATCTGACTGGCTCTGGTAATGAAAGAGTGGAAGAACGTGGGGATTTCTCCCAGCTGTTTTAGTAGGCAGGGAGCTTCCACTTGGGGAATAACACCACAAGAAATCTCAATTTTCCCTGATGTGCGTTCCCTTTCATTCTGTGTCCTCCTCTGCTCGCAGATTTAAATACCAAATTGCTTCTATTACTTCACAGTTTCCACCTGGGGTCTCAGGAGTTAGCCCAGAGCCAAAAAAGCAGCAGCCGTTTCCCCCGCCCCACCCCCCCCCCCTTTTGCCACATCTTCGAACTGGGGGCAGCTTTGTAGGCTGTTTATGTCATCATCGCTGTATCTCTGGGTATTCCTGCTTGAGTTTTTAGTTTCAAACTGGAGCTCTAATCTCCAAGTGTCTCCCCATGCCGAAAAGGCAACATCATCTTGGAGAGTTTTCTGCTGTGACGGTTTGGGGTGACTTAATCCTGAAAATCCTTTTGTACCTCACTCCTCTCCTCTGGGGTTTTTTTTTCTTTCAATTTTTTAGATTTGGCAGATTAAAAAAGAAGATAAAGATGATTGTTATTTTGCCTGGAGATACAGAAAATAACTTCTGTACCATCTTGTCAGCGTCAAGCTTTTATTCTCTCACAGAGCAGCAACGTTACAGGCAATGCAGAGTCAATTCTGTCTGCTGATGCTGGTGTGGCACTGATTAAAATGGGGCATCTTTGTTTATTTGAAGGCAGACTATGGATCTTTGGAAATAGCAGTTTGCTGCATGCATAAATGAATTTGGCCATGTTGACTAAATGGGTCCATCAATTAGCTAGATGACGAATTGCTTTCAGTTTGGGGATTAATAAATTTTGGGTGCTGTGGTCAGCATTTGCTTCGCTGAGTTGCTAAGTTGTATGAAGGCTTAAAAGCGCTCCCAGAGAATGTGCCTGTCCTTGAAAAAGTCTCCTGGCTGTGGCTGGAGCATGCTTCCCCACCCCACTCCTTTTAACTGTGTGTGGGAAAGTTTTTTTTCTTTTTTTCCCCACCCTAGCTTTATGGAGGTATAATTGACAAAATGGTAGGATATTTAAAGTCTATATCATGAAGGTTTGATAAACATTGTGAATGGATTCCTCCTGTTAACACATCCATCAACTCACCTGTGTGTGTGTTGGGGGGGGGGCATTTAGGTTCTACTCTGAACAAATTTCAATTCTACGATATAGTGTTATCCCCGTGTAATATATTAGATCCCAGACCTTATTCATCTTGTAGCTGAAAGTCTGTACCCCTTTACCAACCTGTCCTTATTTTTCCCACCCCCCCAGTCCCTGGCAACCAGTTTTCTACTCTGTTTTTATGAGTTAGACTCATTTTTTTTTTTTTTTTTGGTTCCACATGTAAGTGATACCATGGAGTGTTTGTCTTTCTCTGTCTGGCTCATTTCACTAGGCATAATGCCTTCAAGGTCCATCCATGTTGCTGAAAATGGTGTGGTTTCCTTCTTTCTCATGACTGAATAGTATTTCACTGTGTATATGTATCATATTATTTATTAATCTTTTGGAGGACACTTAGGTAATTTTTATATCTTGGCTATTATGAATACTGTAGTGAGCACTGGAGTAGTCTTTAAGATTCTGTTTTTATTTCTTCTGGGTATGTATTGTGAGATGGCTTGCTGGAGCATAGGGTAGTTCTATTTTTAATTTTTTTGAGGAACCTCCATACTGTTTTCCAAAGTGGCTGTGCCAATTTTCTCTCTCCTCATGCCCCCTCCTTGATTTGTCCTGTTCTTCACCCTGTGACATCACAGATGGGCTGAGTGGGGCTGGATAGACAGCCTGACAGGAGGTGAAAGGCCACCTTGCTGGAGTCTGAAGTTGGATGTGAGACTGGGGAAAATTTCTCCCAGCTTCCTTTTGGTCCTTGTGTCTCTTCTGCTTCTTGGCTTTCTACTTTCCTGTTTCTCAAGGGTTCAGTGTCCTGTGGCTGGCGAAAGACTGCCATCGAGACCCCTGCCCCTTGTGTCCCAGACTTCATGATTACTTTTCCTTCCTTTGCTGACTTTCAGTACTCCCTTTTGCTATTCACAGCTTGGATTTTAGTTGTTTGATTTTTGTATTCCGATCCCTAGGAGAGTGGCACATGGTGGGCTTTTAAGTATTTGAATGAATAAATGACTAATTTGTCTATTGATGGAAAGCAATCTGACTAATCTATATTAAAATACAAATGACTGTCCCAAACCTTTCATCAGTATTCTTTCAAGCATCATAGGGGATTTAGGTTTGAGTTTGTAGCATTTGTACTATTACTTTATTATTTTTATTTCAGCAAGTAAAAAATTTTAAAGGCAATATAAATTCATGGTTAAATACTTGAAGTGGTCCCCCAGGTCCTGGGGCACCTCAGTGGCTCAGTTGGTTGAGTGTCCGACTTTGGCTCAGGTCAAGATTTCATGGTTGGTGAGTTGGAGCCTCACATTCGGCTCACTGCTGTCAGCACAGGGCCTGCTTCAGATCATCTGTCCCCTTCTCTTTGCCCCTCCCCTGCTTGAGCTCTCTCAAAAATAAGCAAACATTAAAAAAAAATAATCCCCCAGGTTCCTTTACCAAAGACAACCACTGTTCTTGACTTCTTATGTATCTTTTCTGAGTTTCTGTCAGATACAAGCATATGTTTACACAGTGTATCCCACTAACAATATGGACATGCCCATGTTTTACTCTTTGTTAATGTAAGGCCCGGACCTAATGCACCACCTGCCTCTTCCCCGTTTGCGATTCCCAAATAGGTCCTATATTTGTCTTAAAAAAATCTTACTCCGATTTATATGTTTTACATTTTTTTTACACCACTTTGTTATTTAGGATAAGGTTTGACTGCATGTGTCAGAAAACCTAAAATAACAGTGGCTTACATAGGATGAAGGTTTATTCTTTCACCTAAGACAAGTCCGGGGCTTAGGGGGCAGCTCACAATGTCAGGGACTCAGGCTCTTTCTGTCTTGCCCACTTGCCGTCTCTAATGCTTTGCCTCCTGATCCAAGATGATTGTTGAACCTCCAGTCATTATGTCGACATTCTAGGCAGCAGGAAGGAATAGTCTGCCCTAACCCCTAAATCATGTACACTCTTTATGGAGACCTCACAGCAATTTACTACAAGACTTCCTGGATGGCTCAGCTAAAAGTTGGGGATTCTATTACCACAGAAGAGGTGAATATAGATACAGGGTAGGTAGCTAGCATTTTCTGCCACTGTCACTCACTTCTTCAAATATGGCCACCTCCCCTCCCCTCCAATTTCTTATTCCCTGTGAGCTTCCAAATAACTTTCTGCTTCTCTCAGAAATCTTCAGCTATCTTAACTTGATTCATGGAAGGAAAGGTCAGTCCAGTCTGAGAATGGCCATGTTCAGAACTTGGAAAAAAGTGAGTTGTTTTAGTTCAGGGGAAAGTTGTATGTGGTTTGACATTACAGTTTTGCCTTTTCTGAGCTAATCATTTAGATCAAGAATTGGCAAAGCTTTTCTGTAAAGGACCAGATAGTAAATGTTTTAGGGTTTGCATGCCATATCCTCTGTGTTACAGCAACTCTAGTCTGCTTTGTAGTTCAAGAGTGGCTGCTGACCATGTATAGAAATGTGAGCATGGCTGTGTTCCAATGAAATTGTATTATCACTGAAATTAAAATTATGGATACTTTTATGT
Organism: Acinonyx jubatus; assembly: GCF_027475565.1. Classification (NCBI taxonomy): domain Eukaryota; kingdom Metazoa; phylum Chordata; class Mammalia; order Carnivora; family Felidae; genus Acinonyx; species Acinonyx jubatus. Next base: position 49,941,712 of record NC_069391.1, read on the forward strand.
ATCCTGCAATATTTATTTATTTATTTTTAAGTTTATTTTGAGAGAGAGAGAGAGAGAGCATGAACAGGGAAGGGCAGGGAGAGAAGGAGAGTGAATCCCAAGCAGGCTCCATGCTGTCAGCATAGAACCCGATGGGTTCTCGATCTCAGGAACTGTAAGGTCATGACCTGAGCTAAAGTCAAGAGCCAGATGCTTAACTGACTGAGCCACTCAGGTGTCCCTTGAAATATTTATCTTAATTTTTTTCAACTATTTTAACATGTAAAAGTTATTCTTAGAAGCTATACAAAAACAAAGGGCCATGGTTTGCTGACTCCCAATTTAGATGATGATTGCACAAATGATAAGCTCTAAGAAAAGAAAGTAATGTTTTACTGCTTGAAATAGAAGTTTTTCAACTAGGGTGAGACTCTGGATTAGGCAGAGGGAAGGAGAATCCAAAAATGTTTCAAAGACTCAACTATGTTTTGAGGTCACATATTCTAAAATGCTTAAAAATATATCACCAGAATAAGAAAATACCCATATTTTTCTTAGCAATACATTGAGTTTTTAAGTGTGATAAAATTTACCATTTTAATCCATTTTTAAATGGACAATTCAGTGCCATTAAGTTCATTTATAATATGTGCAACCAGTACCATGATCCATTTGTTAAACTTTTTCCATCATCTAAAGCAGAATCTCTGTTAATTTTTAAAAATATTTATTTATTATTTTTTGTTATTATTTATTATATTTTATTTTTATTTTTAATTTTTTATATGTAATTTATTGTCAAATTGGTTTCCATACAACACCCAGTGCTCATCCCAACAGGTGCCCTCCTCTATGCCCATCACCCACTTTCCCCTCCCCCCCACCCCAGATCAACCCTCAGTTTGTTCTCAGTATCTAAGATTCTCTTATAGTTTGCGTCCTTACCTCTCTGTAACTTCCCCCCCTTCCCCTCCCCCCCGTCTTCTGTTGAGTTTCTCAGAATCCACATATGAATGAACATATATGGTTTGTCTTTCTCTGCCTGACTTACTTCACTTAACACAACACTCTCCAGTTCCATCCACGTTGCTACAAATGGCCAGATTTCATTCTTTCTCATTGCCAAGTAGTATTCCATTGTATATATAAACCACATCTTCTTTATCCATTCATCAGTTGATGGACATTTAGGCTCTTTCCGTAATTTGGCTATTGTTGAAAGTGCTGCTATAAACATTGGGGTACAAGTGCCCCTATGCCTCAGCACTTGTGTATCTCTTGGGTAAATCCCTAGCAGTGCTGTTGCTGGGTGATAGGGTAGATCTATTTTTAATTTTTTGAGGAACCGCCACACTGTTTTCCAGAGCAGCTGCATCAGTTTGCATTCCCAATTATTTATTTATTTTTAAGAGAGAGAGAGAGAGAGAGAGAGAGAGCGCGCGCGCGCGCGCGCGCGCACGCGCACACCTGTGCGCAGGATTGGGGGAGGGGCAGAGAGGCAGACACAGGATCCGAAGCAGGCTATGAGCCGTCAGTACAGAGCCCAACACAGGGCTTGAACTCATGAACCGTGAGATGACCTGAGCCAAAGTCGGACACCTAACCGACTGAGCCACCCAGGTGCCCCAGAATCTCTTCCTGTTAAATATTAACTCCCCAGTACCTGTGGTGACCTCTGTTGTCTTTTCTGTTTCTATTCTAGGCACCATGTAAGTGGAGCCATGCAATAATTGTCCTTTTTAGTCTGGCTTTTTTCACTTAGCTTAAGGTCTTCCATGTTATAACATATTATCAGAATTTCATCCCGTTTTAAGGCTGAATAATTTATTGTATGTGTTATACCACATTTTGTTTATCCATTTGTCTGTTGGTGGACATTCGGGTTGTTTCCACCTTTTGGCTATTGTGAATAGTGCTCCTATGATTATTGGTGTGCAAATATGTTTGAGTTCCTGATTTTAATTCTTGCATGTATATACCTGGAAGTGGAATTAGGGCATATGGTAATTCTACTTTTCACTTTTTAAGGAAACTCCATGCTATTTTCCACAGAGGCTGCACCATTTTATCATCCCATGAGCAATGCTCAGAGGTTCCACTTTGAATAGGGAATATTAGAGTATGTGGACTCAAAACATAGTTCCTCTAAACATTTTTAGATTCTACTTTCCTCTGTCACTTGGCAGAGTCTCACTCAACTTGACCAATTCTATTTAGAACCACAAATCATTCCTTTCCTCACCAACATTTACTTGAAAATTCCTTTTTAGAATAATAACCATCCTAATGGGTGTGAAGGAATATTTTGTGATTTAGATTTGCATTTCCCTAGTCATATTGAGCATCTTTTCATGTGGTTAGTGGCCATTTTCATATCTCCTTTGCAGAGACATCTCTTAAGTGCTTTGCCCAGTTTTTAACTGACCATTTTGTTGAGTTGTAGGAAATTTTTATATACTCTGGATATTAGTTTCTTATCAGAGGAAGAAAATTTGCAAGTATTTTCTCCTCTTTTGTGGGTTTTCTCTTCATTCCCTCTTTTGTAAAGCAGGCTTCGTGCTCAGTGTGGAGCCTAACATGGGGCTTGAACTCATGGCGCTGAGATCAAGAGTCCAATGCTTAACTGACTGAATCACCCAGGCACCCCTCTTCACTCCTTGATGGTATATCTTGGTGCACAAAAGTTTTTAAATGTAAGTCTAATTTACCTATTTGTCTTTTGTTGCTCTGTTTTTGGTGTTATTGCCAAGAAATTGTTGCCAAATCCCTTGTTATACAAAGCTTTCCCCCTCTGTTTTCTTCTAAGAGTTTTATAATTTTTGTTTTTACATTTAAGTATTCCATTTTGAGTTACTTTTAATGTATGATGTAAGGCAAAGATCCAGTTCCTTCTTTTGCATGTGGATATCCAGTTTTCCCGGCATCATTTTCCCACTTACTGTTTTTTGATTTTATTAAAAAAAATTTAATTCCAGTCTAGTTAACATACAGTGTTATATTAGTTTCAGGTGTACAATATAGTGATTCGACAATGTCATACATCACTGGTGCTCATCACAAGTGCACATCTTTTTTTTTTTTTTTTTTAAACAGTTGGGACAAGTGCACATCTTAATCCCAATCACCTATTTCACACATTCCTCCCCCTACCCCCTCTGGTAACCATCAGTTTGTTCTCTACAGTTAAGAGTCTGTTTCTTGGTTTGTGTGTGTGTGTCTCTCTTTTTCCCTTTGTTCATTTGTTTTGTTTCTAAAATTCTACATATGAGTGAAAACATACAGTTTTCATACAAACAGTATTTGTCTTTCTCTGACTTATTTCACTTAGCCATTAAACTCTCTAGCTCCATCCATGTTATTGCAAATGTCAAGATTTCATTCTTTTTCATGGCTGAATAATATTCTATTGTGTGTATGTATGTGTGTGTGTATACACACACCAAATCTTCTTTATCCATTCATCTGTTGATGGATGCTTGAGCTGTTTCCATATCTTGGCTATTATAAATAATGTTGCAATAAACATAGGGTGCATATATCCTTTCAAATTAGTGTTTTTGTATTCCTTGGGTAAATACTCACTAGTGGGATTACTGGATTGTAGGGTAGTTCTATTTTTAACTTTTTGAGGAACCTCGGTACTGTTTTCCACTGTGTCTGCACCAGTTTGTATTCCCACCAGCAGTGCATGAGGGTTCTTTTTTCTCCACATCCTCCCCAACACTTGTTTCTTGTGTTTTTGGATTTTAGCCATTCTGACAGGTACGAGGTGATGTCTCATTGTAGTTTTGATGTGCATTTCCCTGATGATGAGTGATGTTGAGCATGTTTTCGTGTGTCTGTTGGCTATCTCTATGCCTTGTTTGGAAATGTCTGCTCATATCCTCTGCCCATTTTTAAATTGGATTATTTGTGTTTTGTGTGTGTGTGTGTGTGTTGAGTTCTTTATTATTTTGGATACTAACCCTTTATCAGAGATGTCACTTATAAATATGTTCTCCCATTTAGTAGGTTATCTTTTAGTTTTGTTGATAGTTTCCTTTGCTGTACAAAAGCTTTTTATTTTGATGTAGTCCCAATAGTTTATTTTTACTTTTGTTTTCCTTGCCTCAGAAGACATATCTAGGAAAATGTTGTTATGGCTGATGTCAGAGGAATTACTGCCTGTGCTCTCTTGTAGGATTTTTATGGCTTCAGGTCTCACATTTAGGTCTTTAATCCATATTGAGTTTATTCTTGTGTATGGTGTAAGCAAGTGGTCCAGATTCTTTCTCTTGCATGTTGCTGTCCAGTTTTCCCAGCATCCTTTGTTGGAGATGGTCTTTTTCCCATTGCATGTTCTTACCTCTTGTTGAAGATTAATTGACCATGTAACTGTGGATTTGTTTCTGGGCTTTGTATCCTGTTCTATTGATCTGTGTGTCTCTTTGTGTGCCAGTACCACACTGTTTTGATTACTTTAGCTTTGTAATATAACTTGAAGTCCAGAATTGTGATGGTTCTTTCTCAAGATTGCTTTGGCTTTTCTTTCTCAAGATTGCTTTGGCTATTTGGGGTCATCATTGGTTCCACACAAATTTGAGGATTGCTTTTTCTAGTTCTGTGAAAAATGCTGTTGGTATTTTGATAGGGATTGCATTAAATTGTGTGGATTGATTTGGGGTAGTATGGACATTTTAACATTATTCTTCTAATCCACGAGCATGAAATGTCTTTCCATTTCTTTGTGTCATTTTCAATTTCTTTCATCCCTGTTGTATAGTTTCAAAGTATAGGTCTTTCACCTCTTTGGTTAAGTTTATTCTTAGATATCTTATTATTTTTGGTGTGACTGTAAATGGGATTGTTTTCTCAATTTCTCTTTCCGCGGATTTATTATCGGTGTATGGAAATACAACAGATTTCTGTAGATTGACTTTGTATCCTGTGACTTTACTGAATTCATTTATCAGTTCTAGCAGTTTTTTGATGGAGTCTTTCAGGTTTTCTACATAGAGTATCATGTTATGTGCAAATAGTGAAAGTTTGACTTCTTCCATGTTGATTTGGATGCCTTTTATTTCTTTTTGTTGTCTGATTGCTGTGGCTAGGATGTCCAGTCTGTGTTGAATAAAAGCGGTGAGAGCAGACATCTCTTTCTTTTTCCTGACGTTAGGGCAAAGGCCCTCAGTTTTTCCCCATTGAGTTTGATGTTAGCTCTGGGTTTTTCATATATGGCCTTTATTATGTTGAGGTATGTTCCTTCTAACCCTACTTTTTTAAAAATCATAAATGGATGTTGTACTTTGTCAAATGTTTTTTCTGCATCTATTGAAATGCTCATATGGTTCTTATCCTTTCTCTTATTGATGTGATGTATCATGTTGATTAATTTGTGAATATTTTAAAAGTATTTATTTATGACAGAGATGGGGAGAGGTAGAGGGAGAGAGAGAAAGAATTTGAGAATGAGTGGGGAAGTGGCAGAGAGAGAGAGGGAGACAGAGAATCTGAAGCAGGCTCCACACTGTCAGTGCAGAGCCTGACGTGGTGCTGGAACTCAGGAACTATGAGATCATGACCTGAGCCAAAGTCAGATGCTTAACTAACGGAACCATCCGGGCACCCTGATTAATTTGTGAGTATTAAACCACGCTTGTAGCTTCAGAAATAAATACCACTTGATTGTGATGAATGATTTTTTTAATGTACTGTTGGATTTGGTTTGGTAGTATTTTGTTGAGGATTTTTTTTACCTATGTTCATCAGAGATACTGGATATAGTTCTCTTTTTTTGTGGTGTCTTTATCTGCTTTTGGTGTCAGGGTTATGCTGGCTACATAGAATGAATTTGGAAGTTTACTTTCTTTTCTATTTTTTGGAATAGTGTGAGAAGAACAGGTATTAACTCTTCATTAAATGTTTGGTAGAATGCACCTGTGAAGCCATCTGGTTGTGGACTTTTGTTGGGAGTTTTTTGATTACTTATATAATTTTATTGCTGGTAATTTGTTCAAATTTTCCGTTTCTTCCTATTTATGTTTTGGTAATTTATATGTTTCTAGGAGTGTATTCATTTTTTCTAGGTTGTCCCATTTATTGGCATATAGCTTTTCATAATAGTCTCTTGTAATTTCTTACTTCTGTGGTGTTGGTTTTATTTCTCCTCTCTTATTTGTGATTTTATTTATTTGGGCTTTTCTCTTTGTCTCTGTCTCTTTTGTAAGTCTTGCTAGAGGCATATCAATTTTATTGAATTTTTGCCAAGAACCAGCTCCTGGTTTCATTGATCTGTTCTATTGTGGGGTTTTTTTTTTGTTTTTGTATCATTTATTTCTGCTCCGATTCTTATTTCCTTCTGCTGGTTTTAGGTTTTATTTGTTCTTTTATAGCTCCTTTAGGTGTAAAATTAGATTATGTGCGATTTTTCTTGCTTCCTCAGGTAGGCCTTTATTGCTGTAAACTTCCCTCTTAGAATAGCTTTTGCTGCATCCCAAAGGTTTTGAACCATTGTGTTTCATCTTCATTTGTTTCTGTGTACTTTTAAATTTTATTTCCTGGTGACCTAGTCATTGTTTAATAGCATGTTATTTAACCTCTATGTATTTGTGCTCTTCCCAGATTTTTTCTTGTGGTTGACTTCTGGTTTCATAGTGTGGTCAGAAATGATGCATGGTGTGACTTTGATCTCTTTGAATTTCTTGAGGCCTGTTTTGTGGCCTAATATGTGATCTGTTCTGGAGAATGTTCCATGTGCACTTGAAAAGAATGTGTATTCTGTTATAGGATGGAATGTTCTGAATATATCTGTTTAATCCATGTGGAGAATGGATGATGCTTTGGGGATTTAAAAAAATTTTTTTCAATGTTTGTTTAGTTTTGAGAGAGAGACAGAGACAGAGTGTGAATGGGGAAGGAGCAGAGAGAGAGGGAGACACAGAATCTGAAGCAGGCTGCAGGCTCTGAGCTGTCAGCACAGAGCCCGATGTGGGGCTCGAACTCACGAACCGCGAGATCATGCCCTGAGCCGAAGTCGGATGCTTACCGACTGATCCACCCAGGCTCCCCGCTTTGGGGATTTCTTAAACTATTATCTCTACTTTGGAGTATGTTTGGAAATCTCATAATAAAAACTTGAAGGAAAAGCCATCATTCAAGTATGAATTTTATTGTTATTGTTTGAATGTTCTTATTTTCAAAATAACTGATTTAAGTCATTATTTTGATTTCTGTCACTTATTTTGTCTTTGTTTTAGGGAATATTGTGATTTTTTTTTTTTGCAACATCCAACTATGCTATGCTTTTGCTTTTTCCTAAGATAGAAAAAGAACCTGTTTATTTTTTTTGTTATGTTTTTGATAGTCTCACTCTTGCCCTCAGTGCTCTTCTTGCCTCTAGAAGTTGGTAAAGTTGATTCTTGTGAATTCTTCAGTGTTGAGTATAAATGTGCCATGACTTCTAAACCTCAATTACTTGAGGGAGCTTTGAAAAATGTATAGAAATGCAGACAGATTCACTACGACTTTGTTCTCAGAAGTGATTGGGATGCAGCTGGATTTGGGAATCACTAAGTATTGAGCAATTCTTCTGAAAGGGCATAGAAAGCACAGCTTTTTGTACTCTCTCCTGCCACCTTGGAGAACATCCTGCCTTAGTGGGAGGAGAGCAGGACTTAAAGTCAGAAGTTCCAGGCCAGTTAGTAGACCTAGATGACCATGGCTGAACTTCACTCTTAGAAATAACTTCACTCTTACAAAGATGAGACTGAACTGTGCTGCCATTGAGCTCCCTGAATGTGTTAGTTATTCCATGATAAGATTTGGGCTGCTGTCAGCTTCAACCTGGGAGAGAGAGATTGATCACTAGAATGAGGGGATTAATGTGGATTCCTCCTGTGTACAGAAGAAGATATTTACATACCTGTATTAGGTTGATTACATTTTAGACTAATCACTCAAGGAAAATAACCACAAATTCCTTAAGAGTGTGTGTGTGTGTGTGTGTGTGTGTGTGTGTGTGTGTGTGTGTGTGTGTTGTGGGGGGTGATGGTGCAGAGGGGAGAAGTTTGCTTTATTTTTCTGCTTATTTATTTAAATGAGCATAAAGCATACTATAGTTACTTTCTACATTTCTTTTTTTAAATTATTTTATTTTATTTTTTAAAATTTACATCCAAATTAGCATATAGTGCAACAGTGATTTCAGGAGTAGATTCCTTAGTGCCCCTTACCCATTTAGCTCATCCCCCCTCTCACACCCCCTCCAGTAACCCTCTGTTTGTTCTCCATATTTAAGAGTCTCTTATATTTTGTCCCCCTCCCTGTTCTTATATTATTTTTGTTTCCTTTCCCTTATGTTCATCTGTTTTGTCTCTTAAAGTCCTCATATGAGTGAAGTCATATGATATTTGTCTTTCTCTGACTAATTTCACTTAGCATAATACCCTCCAGTTCCATCCATGTAGTTGCAAATGGCAAGATTTCATTCTTTTTGATTGCCGAGTAATACTCCATTGTGTGTGTGTGCGTGTGCGTGCGCGTGTGTGTGATATATATATGACACATCTTTATCCATTCATCCACCAATGGACATTTGGGCTCTTTCCATAGTTTGGCTATTGTTGATAGTGCTGTTATAAACATGGGGTGCATGTGTCCTTTTGAAACAGCACACCTGTATCCCTTGGATAAATGCCTAGTAGTGCAATTGCTGGGTCATAGGGTAGTTCTGTTTTTAGTTTTTTGAGGAACCTCCATACTGTTTTCCAGAGTGACTGCACCAGCTTGCATTCCCATACTTTCTACATTTCTAAAAGAAAAATTCAATCTCTTCTTGGATGGTCTAGTGGAACAGCAACCTTGACATATTTAATAAAGTTAAGTACTGTATAATGAGCTTTTCTTTTGAGGCCTTTAAGAGTGTTCAAATATGCCTTGTTAGCTTACTCAAGCCAAATTGGGAGGGTCAAAAAGATGTTGGCAGCCTGTGCAATCCTGAGGCTTCAGGCACTGAGCTTAGCCCCAGATCACATCCAGGGGTTAGTGGGCAACAGCTAATAGATCCCGGTCTTCTTAAAAAAATCTGGGATTCAGAAGGGATTTGAGAGATTTTCAGTGCTGCCCACCCTTTTGCAGATGACAGAACAGAGAGCCCTCTGATGCTGCACATGGGCATTTTCCATTTACTTGGTCTCTCTAAGGATGGCAGCACCTTCAAAACATAGAACGTACTTCCCTGCCGGAAGCCACATCTTTCAGTGGTGACACCCATAGGCAACCCCTGTGGTCTTTTGCTTGTTTTGGAGAGGTGCAGCTTGACTGCTTTTGTTGTTACAATACTGGGTGGTCTGCCAGTAAGCACGTAGTATAAATAACAACTAATAAATAATTTTACAGCAGAGGTCCTAAATCTTTCCAGATAGTGCACTGGTGCGTGGCTGTTAAATGCCAGACAGATCCTAAGAAAACAGTAACTTTAACCCATCCATTTTTTTTTTTTTTTACATACATGGCACATTGTTGTCATAAAATTTTCCTTAGGTTTTAATGGCTTAAGGGAAAAAATACACACATAAAAACACATGTACACAAACAACCCACATATGCACAGCTACCCTAGCTGGCTACACGATAACTTCTGTTTTTAGAAATTGCCAATTTTATATGTTTCCTAATTTTTCTTCTAGTTTGGCTACAATACATTATTTTGTACAGTGGTGAATTTGAACAGACTTAATTTTTTTGGAATAAGAGTGTGCTGGACCACACCCTTGCATTTTTTTGAGTGTCCAAAATTATGAGAAAATGAATTGGTTTCACTCATTTTATAGTTTCCTACCTTTTTTTTTTTAAAGTAGGCTCCATGCCCAGTGCAGAGCCCAGTGCAGGGCTTGAACTCAGTGACCCTGAGATCATGACCTGAGTTGAGATCAAGAGACAGATTCTTAACCAACTGAACCACGCAGGCACCCTTAGAGTTTCCTACCTCTGACAGCCAGTTACCTGAGTCCTGTACCATCTAGGATCTTTGGGTTTCCAGCTGAATTGGAGGTTAGGATTTTGTTCTCATCCCTCCCCCCATGAAATTTCCCAGGCTTCTGCTGCTTCAGCTGTAATTTGGGGATAATAATACCTATGGATAGAGTTATTTTAAGGATTGAGTGTGGTGGCTTCCATGAGCTCCCCCAGCATAGGCTTTCAATATGTGTTTCTTGTCTTCACCTTCTGTATTTATGTCTTATATCTTCTTCTGTTGAAATTCTGTCCACAGCAAAGCCTGTTTTCTCATGAAGCCATCTTGTATTGGAAGGAAGTCCCGCTGCTCTGTATTTTCAGAGTGACTGTGAAACCTCTCCCATACAGTCTTTTGGTGTGATGGCTTTCACTATGGTGATTACGGGAACCTGTCTGTATGCCTCTGCACCCCCAACTCTGGCCAGGCCAGTGGGCAGAAGGCAGAGGCAGAGGCTGACTAAGCCCTGTATTTCCTGCAGGGCATTAGCAAATGCACACACAGCAGGTGTGGTCACGGATAGGCTCTCAGCAGATGTGTGGGTCAGTTGTAAAAATAAATCTGTAGAACAGTACGTGCTCACAAGGTGCTTGTCTCCCTCATCCTTCTGCTTCCAGCTGCTGATGCCTCTCTCCAGTTCTCTCACTTGGAGGCTCTGCTCTGCCACCTGAGGAGGCTTGACCTCCCCGGGAGGTCAGGTTTGTAGAGCAGTGGTTAATTAGAGCCAGCCTGGCTATTTAAGAGATGTGTGTTATGGGTGGAATTGTGTCCCCCCCAAAGACATTGCAGTCCTATTCCAGGACCTCAGAATGTGACCTTATTTGGAAGTAGGGTCTTTACAGAGGTAATCAAGGTTACATGAGGTCATTAAGGTGGGCCCTAATCCAACATGACTGGTGTCCTTATTAGAAGAGACAGACAAGTACAGGGAAAGAATATGTAAAGGTACAGAGAGAGCAATGTTTACAGGCCAGGGAATGCTTGAGAATTCCCCAGACTAGGAGAGAGGCATGGAACAGATTCTGCCCTGTTGCCCTCAGAAGGAACCTACCCTGCCGATGCCTTGATTGTGGACTTCTAGCTCTAAAACTGAGATAATACATTTCCAGCATGTGGTACTTTGTTATGACAGCCCCAGGAAACTAGTTCATTGCGTGAAGCAGGAAAGTCTATTAATCTTTTCAGCTTTATTTCCTTATCTATAGGATGATGTGACCAATCATAACTATCTGAGAGGGTTCTTCCGAGGTTCAAATAGTGCCTGGCATTTTGAGAAGACCTTTATTAATGGCGTTCCTTGACGATTTACTCCTTAGACTCCTGGCCTTCCTCAGCCCTGGACCACTTAAATTTGGCAGTCCCTGGTTGCGTTTCTCCAGAAGCTCTTCAGCCGGGTTCTGGTTTCTGTGACCATGAGATTTAGAAGCCTTAGCTTACAGCGAATCATTTTCCAACAGGAATCCGGTTCAGTTAGGGGTTTCATTTCCTGATGAAGTGCTCAGTCAAGTAATCTGTAAAACTTTCTATCCTCTTAGTATGTGTTAACTGGCAGAGGCCCCACCCCTTTCAGGTAGCCACGTTAACTGAGAACTTTTGTCATAGATAATCTTTATGTACCTATTGATTTCCTTACTTTTATTTTGTTCATTTCAGCTGGAGTATAGTTGACATGCAGTATTAATTTCAGGTGTGCAGCAGAGTGATTTGACAGTTACATACATCATAAACTGCTCACCATGATTAGGGTAGTACCATCTGTCACCTTACAGAGTTATTACATTATTATTGGCATATTCCTTATGCTGTAATTTACATCCCCTTGACTTATTGCTGGAAGTTTGCACCTCTTAATCCCCTGTACCTATTTTACCCACTAGTTTGTTCTTTTTATTTCTAAGCCTGTTTTTGTTTTGTTTTTTAGATTTCATATATAAATGAAATCATATGGTATTTGTCTTTGTCTGACTTATTTCACTTAGCATAGCTACATCTAGGTCAATCCATGTTGTTGCAAATGGCAAGATCTCATTATTTTTTATGGCTGAATAATATTCCTTTGCATATTTATACACATCCTTATCTGTGTATCTGTCGAAGGACACTTACATTGCTTCTATACCTTGGCTATTGTAAATAATGCTGTACTAAATACAGGGGTGTGTATATCATTTCAAGTTAGTGTTTTGTTTTCTTTGGGTAAATACCCAGAGTTAGAATTGCTGGATCATATGGTAGTTCGTTCATTCGTTTCTTTCTTTCTTTCTTTCTTTCTTTCTTTCTTTCTTTCTTTCTTTCTTTCTTTCTTTCTTTCTATTTTTGAGAAACGTTCATACTGTTTTCCATGGTGACTACATCAGTTTGTATTCCCACAATCCAGTACACAAGGGTTCCCATTTATCCACTTCTTTGCCAACACTTGTTATTTCTCATCTTTTGATATTAGTTATTTTGATGGGCGTAAGATGATACCTCATTTTGGTTTTGATTTACACTTCCTTTATGATGAGTGGAGTTGAGTATCTTTTCATGTGTTTCTTGGCCATCTATATGTCTTTGGAAAAATGATGATTCAGGTCCTCTGCCTATTAGTTAATGGAGTGGGGTGGCTTTTAAAAATTTTTTGATGTTGAGTTGTATGGGTTCTTTATATACTTTGGAAATTAACCCTTTATGGACAATATCATTTGCAACTACTTTCATTCAGTAGGCTGTCTTTTATTTTGGTGATGGTTTCCTTTGCTGTGCAAAAGTATCTTCCATCATCTCCAGTATCTTCCATCAATGTCTTCTAGTTTTCAGAGTACAGATCTTTCACCTCCTTGGCTAAATTTATTCCTAGGTATTTTATTTTGGTGATGGTTTCCTTTGCTGTGCAAAAGTTTTTTAGTTTAACACTGTCCCAATTGATTATTTTTGCTTTTGCTGCCTTTGAGGACACAGAGCCAAAAAATATTGCTAAGACTGATGTCCAAGAGGCTACTGCCTATGTTTTCTTTCAGGATTTTTATGGTTTCAGGTCTTAAATTTAGATCTTTAATCCATTTTGAATTTATTTTTGTATATGGTGTAAGAAAGTGGTCCAATTTCATTCTTTTGTATGTAGCTGTCCAGTTTTTCCAGAACTATTTATTGAAGAGACTGTCTTTCCCCATTGTATATTCTTGCCCCTTTTGTCATTAATTGGCCATATAATTGTGGGTTTATTTCCAAGCTCTCTATTCTGTTTCCTTGATCTATGTGTTGATTTTGTGCCAGTACCATACTGTTTTCATTACTACAGCTTTGTACTATATTTTGAAACCAGCCTTTTTCTTAAGATTGATTTGGCTATTCAGGTTTTCCACGGTACCCTATAAATTGTAGGATTGTTTGTTCTAGTTCAATGAAAAATGCTTTTGGTATTTTGATGGGGATTGCATTGAATCTATAGATTACTTTGGGTAGTATAAGCATTTTGATAATATTCTTTCCATCTATAAACATGGAATATCTTTCCATTTATTTGTGTCATCTCCAGTATCTTCCATCAATGTCTTCTAGTTTTCAGAGTACAGATCTTTCACCTCCTTGGCTAAATTTATTCCTAGGTATTTTATTCTTTTTGATACAGTTGTAAATGGGATTACTTTTTTGATTTCTCTCCTGATTTGTTACTAGTGGTTATTAGTGATTTTTTATTTTTATTTTTTATAATGTTTGTTTTTGAAAGAGAGAGAGAGAAACAGAACGTGAGTGGGGGAGAGGCAGAGAGAGAGAGGCGGGGAGAAAGAATATGAAGCAGGCTCCAGGCTCTGAGCTCACAGCACAGAGCCTGTCAGGGGCTTGAACCCACGAACCACGAGATCATGACTGAGCTGAAGTTGGATGCTTAACTGACTGAGCCACCCAGGCACCCTGTGATTACTTTTAAATGCCCGTTATTGAAGACTATAGGAGGTAGGACTTGGGTTATTTGGTTATTGTTAGGAGAAAAATGAAAATCTTTGAATTTAGATCTATGAGTCTTTGTGTGTAGGAGGTGGGTCGGGTCTGGAATAGATGTGGGCCTTGGTCTGGCACTGCACCTGTGTGGCCTTGGGCCAGTTCCTTAATCTTTCTGAGTATCTGCTATCTCCTCTTTATAAGGAAGGTGATGATACCTCTTCAAGTGGCTTTTTAAGATTTAAATGAGATAATTTAGGTAAGGAAATGCCTTTCCTTTGTGCTACATACTCAAAAGAGTTCCTTTCCTTCCATTTTCCCATCCCCCAACTGTTACAGTCAGTGGCTTAAGTGTTGGCTACTTTAGGCATGACATGGATGTTACTTTGGGACAGGTGAGAGCATTGTGTTCTTTATTTTTTATTTAAAATTTTTTTTGTAACATTTATTCATTTTTGAGAGTCAGGGAGAGACAGAACATGAGCGGGGGAAGGGCAGAGAGAGAGGGAGACACAGAATCCGAAGCAGGCTCCAGGCTCTGAGTTGTCAGCACAGAGCCCAACGGGGGGGGGGGTTCGAACTCAAAAACCTTGGGAGATCATGACCTGAGCCAAAGTCAGATGCTTAACCAACCAAGTCCCCCAGGCACCCCATTATTGTGTCCTTTAAATTACAGTCTGTTCAAGGCTGCACACCACCTACATGCTGAGAACCTTTGAGTGACCTAGTTCAGATTCAAAACTTTTTTTCAACATGGTCCAAAGTGAATTTGATATTCTAGTTAAGGGTCTATTGGTGATAGTATAACTTCTGAGTTACTTAACAAAAAGTTTGGAAGTACTAAATGTGAAGAATGAGACGGGTGTGTGTGTGTGTGTGTGTGTGTGTGTCTGCCCGTGTATGGGCATGATGGCTAAAAAAGTAAATTTTCCTATAGCTAGTGTTCTTTAATCATGAGTTGGTCATCTCTATAAATTAAATGTATATTTTTGAAGGTCATGAAGATAAATCTGCATTAATAACTGTGGCTATTTGAGCACTTAGGGTTCAGATAACATCAATAACCTAAAAATCTCTAAGCTTTTTATAAACATCAGTGTAGACTGTATTAATATATAAAACAAGACTTCAGGCTGGGCTTAATTGAATTAGTCATTTAGTATCAAATGAGGAGTCTGCTCTCTAGTTTCACTTGAAAAGAAATGGGGTAGGTAAGGAAAGAGCCATAGAATGTTATGTTTTTGCATCAATTTACTTGTTTTATTAATTTTCTACTCTCAAAGCCATTCTCAGATGGTTCCATTAAAAGGAGAGTGGAATATTTGCCATTTTCCAATGCAAGTAATGATAGATGTTGGGAGAGATTATTCATGCCTTATTATAATCAATATAACTTCATTCTAAAACTACTTTTTGTGCACTTGAAGTCAAACGATCTTTATTCCCTTTGAAAAATAGAAAAAAAACACCCTTTGAATTCCATAGGGAAGAGTTGAAAATACCAAAGGTTTTTATACCTTTCTTTAAATAATTATTTTCACAAACTATGTTCAGATCGGACCCTAGTCTGAGGGGCTATATGATCTGGAAACCAGCATGAAGTGAATCATCATAAAGCAAATCCAATTTTCCCATAGGAGTCTCGTTTTAATTAGGGGTTTTATTCCTGACAAAGTGCTCACCATCATATAAATCAAAAATTTGGCCATGGATATGTTATAAAAGTAAAGATACAGCAATATACATCATGTAATAATTTAATATTGTACTCCTACTTATATACAATGAGCATGCATATAGTGTATACATTATTATTCAAAGCCCAAGAGCTTTATAAAATATACATTCAGCATATAAAAATGCACAGCTCTGCCATGGTTTAACGTAAATGAAAGAACTTAATAAACTATAGATTGCTATACAGATGTAAGCTGAAATTTTATTAGGCTTGTGCATATAGCCTAACATAATACATGTGCAATAAGACATTCCTAAATGTCTAGTTAGGACTATTTTTGCGGTCCTTAGAGTTTGGAAGGACATTTGGGGGTCTGGGTGACTCATGAGGTAGGATATGTAGAAGTTTGAATGGATGCTTTTCTCTTGTTAATATTTCTTTGTGCTCCTTTCTATGCTTTGTTTCAAAATGTTTTTATATATGTCTTGTATCCTCATAATCACCTCTTAAGGAAAGACACCATCATTGGCCCTTTGAAGAAGGCGACACTGATGAGCACAGAAGATAAATGACACTATCAGAATCACTTTGTCACTAGGAAGTTGCCAGATGAAACTAAAACTCATCCTTTCTGATTCCTTACTCTGTGTTCCTTCAAATACATCACAAGGACCTGGCATTTGTCTCTCTAGTAATCAGATGCTCTCAAAATTTCAAGGATCTTAGAGCAAATTACCTGGAGCAAATTTAAATTTGGGGTCCCTCTCAAGGGGAACGGTTAGAGCATCTGAAAGTGAGGAGTCCTCATGGAAGACTTCAGTGGCGAGGGTTCACAGAGGAAGAGTCTTGAATCTTTTTTTTTAATGTTTATTTGTGTGTGTGTGTGCGCGTGCGCGCGTGCGCGTGCAAGTGAGAGAGAGAGAGAGCGAGAGAGAGAGAGAGAGAGAGAACAGAATCCGAGGGAGGCTTCATGCTCTGAGCTGTCAGCACAGAGCCCGATGTGGGGCTCCAACTCATGAACTGTGAGGTCATGTCCTGAGCTGAAGTCGGATGCTTAACCGACTGAGCCACCCAGGTGCCCTGAGACTCCTGAGTCTTTACTCTTCCTTCGGTGGCCATGGCAGGCTGGGCAGGTGGGCAGCCTGAGGAGAACACACGCCAAGGGGCAGTGGGTCATGTGTCTTTGCCTTAGTGGACTGTCAGGTGATTCTTGTCAGTGCTGCATTGACAAACCCTGAAAGCTCATTAGTTATAATGAAGATTTATCAGTCATACCACGTCAGAGGCTCTTTGTGCCACTGCCATCCCACAACTTGGCGGTCTTGGAGTTCATCTGTTTCCGTGGGAGAGGGGAGAGAACATGTGGCCAGCCCTGAGTGCAGGGGTGTGATGTGTGGTCTCATGGTCCCGTTTCTTCTCCGTGTGGAGGTGGTTTGCTTCTGTAGTGATGGAATCATGACACTGTCTTCAGTAATATCCTGAGCTGACCACACCTGGCCATCATCTTGGTGGCTTTTTGTTTATTTAATAAACGTTTATGGAGTGCTTGTGTGCAAGGCTTTGGTTTGGAAATGCGTTTCAAAGTAGCAATTCATCCCAAAGAATTACTCGAATTGTGTTTCATCCAGTAATCAAAAGTTCTGCATCAGGGCCACTGTTAGCCCATATGAATCCTTTGTGCAAATTAGAAACAGGCACCCCTTCCTCAATGTTTTACTCCCATCTGTCAGAAAACTGTCATGCTGAGCTTCACTACAATACCTTCACTAAGGTCTCCTGAAAAATTGTCAAAATATATAAACTGACAATGTCTCTGAGGTTAACAGTGCCCCCTTAGATGGGTCAGTCTGTCATTCTTGTACAATGCACAACCTGCACAACTGTATATGGCAACTTTGTTCCCCTTGCTTCCTCCTATTGACTCTTCATGAAATTCTGCAGATATTCCCCGGTAAAAGTTTTCCCAATCTTTCTTAAACATGGTCGAGAATTCTTTTCGGAGAAGATGATGTCAGTTCTGTTAGGCCACAGGAAAAAAAAATGTCACTTCTTTTCATTAGGTCAAGTTTCTAATGCCATTTTCCTGAGGCAGGTATCATCCATCTTTAGTCTGATTTGTTTTAAAATTACATCTACTTTCCTTCACTGTTTCTCTGTTCTTTGACCATTTGCTACATTTTGAAAATATGGAGGTATAATAGTTCATATTTTAAAAACCTTTCAAATAGGACCTTGATGGAATATCCTCAGAGTGATAGATTCCTGCCCAGGGGCTAAGAATTATTGCCATTATTAGGAAAATGGATTTTTTGTTTGCGGGCATTTGAACTAGACCAAACCAACAGGCAACGCTATTATTTGTTAAATGAACAAATGAATGGATACATTGTGAGGGACATTTAGTCTTAACTGTAAACCAATTGCCCTAAAAAAAAACCCCAAAACCTGTTTTATGACTGCATGTTATCACAGAAGGCCCCAGACCTAGAAAAAGCCTGTTACTATTTCTTAGAGTTAAGGACCCTTGCTCAAAATGAAGGTGCAATCATGTGTGAAGAAAGGATAGTATGTTTAAAAAAATTTCAGGACTGGTCTAATTACACTTTGATTACTCTCTCCAGGGAGTAATTCTTATTCCTTGGTAGGAAACCACGAGCAAGTCTGACCATTTGGTTTTGTGAAAATAAACTTAGTTTAATTTATTGACACGTTATACATACCTGCCAAATTTTCTCATTCTTTTTCCCTGACATGTGTCTTGCCTGATGGAGTCACCGTAATGC
The DNA here is from genome assembly GCF_027475565.1 of Acinonyx jubatus. Lineage (NCBI taxonomy): Eukaryota > Metazoa > Chordata > Mammalia > Carnivora > Felidae > Acinonyx > Acinonyx jubatus. The sequence goes on from NC_069391.1 coordinate 49,960,064, forward strand.
AGTCTATGTGTTTTTAAAGAAATTATGTTTTGCTAAGGAATGTATCAAAATTGTTAAACCATGTTGCACCTTGTTCTCATTAGTCTTTGGAATGCAGCTGCCGGAACAGAAAGGGCAGGGGAGACAGAGACCAGCCGAGGGGTGGCTGCGGGTACTCCCGCCTCTGCTGCTCTCAGGAGGCCCTCTGGGCTGCACTGTGAGCTGCAAGGTCTCAGCCTTTTCTTGGGCAGCTGTGCCAAGAGGTGCAGCCGGGGAGCCCTTTGACCCAAGCCCACTGCAGCTCTGTTAGGTGGCAAACCAACTAACACAACGAATCCCCCCCTCCCCCCCCCCATGCAATCCAGCTGTAATCACTAATCACTTCCCTGTATGCAATTAAGTTGCCAACATCCGGGTTTCTATTGGAAACCCTTGCTAAAGGGAGGCCTGCCTTGGTTCATGAACGGCAGTGGACCCTGAAGAGTGGGCAGATGTTCTAAGCCCTGGCATTTCTACCTGCACCCATGTCTCTTGTCAGTTCTTGCTCTCCGCTCCTGATGCTCCAGCCTGCATTAGGATCCCATGAATCTTGCTTGGACTTCTAGGATACTAACAGCTCCATTTCCACCTTCCCATTTCCACCTTCACATTGTAGCCAGAGTGATTATTTGTTTGTTCTTAAAGTTTATTTTGAGAGAGAGAGAGGCCATGCGCACCTGTGCATGCACACGAGTGGGGGAGGGGCAGAGAGAGAGGGAGACAGGATCCCAAGCGGGTTCCTCTCTGTCAGCACAAAGCCTGACATCAGGTTCCATCTCATCACCATGAGATCACAACCTGAGCCCAAGTCAAGAGTCAGACGCCCATCCAACTGAGCCACCAAGTGCCCCCAGAGTGATCTTTTATAGATACTTGGTCTTCTGTACCCTGCTGAGAGGTTCCCGGTCACCTACAGCATAAAATACCTCCTTTGCTTGTTGTTCAAGGCCTTTCAAGGTCTGGCCTCTGCCACCTCATCTAGCCTAATCTCCCAATGCTTCTCACCTGTCATTTTTATGTCCCAGGAATATAGGACTATTGTAATTTTGGAAATATACCTTGATCCCTCAAACTTATGTACCTTTGCTCTTGTTATTTCTTCTTTGGATATTTTCTCTGTTAATGGCCCATCTGGCTAGCTGTCTGTAGCATGAATGCCACCTCATCTTTGAAGGCCTCCCTGATTTCCTCTGCTGATTTAGGCGCTCAGCATTCTGTGCTCCTACTGAGCCTTATGTAAATACAACCATCAAAGCAGTTACTGAGAGGAAAAAATACTTGTTGGTCTTGACTGGACTCTGAGCGCCTGGAGGTTGAGGAGCATAGCTTTTAATTGTATATCCGTAAACTATCATGGGAGTTGGCATATAGAAGTTCAATGAATGAATTAAGGAAAGATTGCCAAGGTACTGCTCAGTGAGTGTTCAAAGGCAGTTTTTATTTTTTTATTTTTTTATTTTTTAAGGCAGACCTCTCTGAATCCAGCAAGTTAATGTAGCAGAATGGAATGGCTTTGGTGAAAAAAGTTAACTCAGTGGAAAATCAGCCACTGTACTTATTGCTTTCTTTTCTATGTTGATGTTATATACTCTTAACCTTAAAAATAAAAAATGCAACTGCCAGTTATTTTACCAGCAAGATGGGTTTTCTTGGGAATAGTGGAGAATTGTAATTCAGGACATGTAAGCTGTAGTCAAACCAGAGGCAAGTCCAGAGAACAAAGGAGAGGAAGGCTCTTTCACAGAGGAATGGTGGACATTGGGAAGCTGTTATAAACCAAAAGTCCATTGGAGTAAGTGGGAGCTTGAAGTGTAGTGGCTTTTCATTGGCTGAGTTGTGTTTGTCTCTCACTGGCTGGGCTGTTGCCAGGCAAGAAGAAAATCTTTTTTCTCCTGCCGGGGTAGTAAAGATTAGGCTTTTTTTGGTTGGGAATGCAAGGTTACTTCTCTTCCTGTTGGTTCTGCAAAGGGCTGCAAAGAGTGGTGTGGCACAGGAGTTACCCTTCTGGTTTCTGAACTGCATTTTTATTATCTTATCTTATCTTATCTTATCTTATCTTATCTTGAGACACATGCTCTACTGACTGAGCCAGCTAGGTGCCCTTCAACTCCATTTTGTTTATTTAAGAGAGCACATGTGAATGGGGCAGGGGTGGAGAGAGAGAGACTTAAAAAATGTTTGTTTTTGAGAGAGAGAGAGAGAGAGAGTGTGTGTGTGTGTGTGTGTGTGTGTGAGCAGGGGAGGGGCAGAGAGAGAGGGAGAGAGAGAATCCCAAGAGGGCCCATATTGTCCGCATAGAGCCTGACATGGGGCTCGATCTCAAAAATGTGAGATCATGACCTGAGGCGAAATCAAGAATCAGAAGCATAACTGACTGAGCCACGCAGGTGCCTGAGAGAAAGAGAGAGAGAGAAGAGGGAGAATCTTTAGCAGGCTCCATGCTTAGTGTGGAGCCTGATCCAGGGCTTGATCCCTTGACCCTGGGATCATGACCTGAGCCAAAAATCAAGAGTGGGACACTCAACTGACTGAGCTACCCAGGTGCCCCTCAACTCCATTTTATTATTTTTTATTAAAATTAATTAATTTTTGAGAGAGAAATCACACAAGTTGGGAAGGGGCAGAGAGAAAGACAGGAAGACACAGAATTGGAAGCAGGCTCCATGCCCTGAGCTGTCAGCGCAGAGCCAGACGTGGGGCTTGAACCCACAAACTGTAAGACCATGACCTGAAGTCGAATATGTAACCAACTGAGCCACCCAGGTGCCCTTAATTTTTTTAATTGTTTATTTATCTTGAGAGAGAGGGTGTGCGTGAGCAGGGGAGGGGCAGAGAGAGAGAGAGAGAGAGAGAGAGAGACCTCCAAGCAGGCTCTGTGCTGTAGGTGCAAAGCCTGAAGTGGGGCTCAATCCCACGAACCATGAGATTATGACCTGAGCTGAAACCTAGTTGGTTGCTCACCTGACTGAGCCACACAGGTGTCCCATCTCTCAACTCCATTTTATTTTTTATTTTTATGATTATTTTTTAACATTCATTTAAAAAAAATTTTTTTTTAACATTTATGTATTTTTGAGACAAAGAGAGACAGAGCATGAACGGGGGAGGGGCAGAGAGAGAGGGAGACAGAGAATCTGAAGCAGGCTCCAGGCTCTGAGCCATCAGCCCAGAGCCCGACGCGGGGCTCGAACTCACGGACCGCGAGATCGTGACCTGAGCCAAAGTCGGACGCTCAACCGACTGAGCCACCCAGGCACCCCATAACATTTATTCATTTTTGAGAGAGAGAGACCTTGAGTGGGAGAGGGGCAGAGAGAGAGGGAGACGCAGAATCTGAAGCAGGCTCCAGGCTCTGAGCTGGCAGCACAGAGTCCGATGAGGGGCTTGAACCCACAAACTGCGAAATTGTGACCTCATGACCCCGTGAGCCGAAGTCAGAGCTTAACCGAATGAGCCACCCAGGTGCCCCTCTCAACTCCATTTTAAATGAGGTTTTCTTTAATTCATTTTCACAGCTCAGAATCACCCCAAGGAGGGCTCTGTTCAGGGTCACTTTTGGAAGTCTGCCAGTGACTCAGGACTGGCCAGGAGCTCATGCCCTTGGACCTTCTATCTTATGTGTTTCAATGTACTTTGCAGAGGTTTTCACAGACTGTTTGCTTGCCCTGATGTATCAGCACTCCTGCTAGGACTCCAGATTTGGGTTTCCTTGGGCACCCTCTCCGGGGAAGGTATTTTTATTATCTGGTAAAAATTGCTAAGGAATTCTAAGACCTGTGCTGACTCCATCAAGCTCCATTTTGTAGTGAGATATTTTCTTGTCTTGGTGTTTCAAGTTACAAAGGTTTGTATTTTCTTCAGATTTGGGGGCAAGTTGTATCTTCATTGCTTGGACTTCTTCATTTTGTGGCCTGTGGCCGGTTTTGGCTGAGCTGGGTGGATAGGGGGCTCTGTGTCCGCACCTTTCAGGCTGCCCTTGAGAGCGAGAATCTTGAGTCATCAGAATGCGGCTCTCTGACCTCAGTGAGCATGTGGGGTGAAGCATGAGAGGGGTCTCTCATGTGTACTGGTCCCCTTTATGGATTTTCAGAGGCCCATGGAGCCGGGAGTCTGATGGGATGGGGTTTCCTCCTCCCCTGGCGAGGATAGTCCAGCTCGCTCAGTCTTCAGGAACCCAAGGCCTCTTAACTTTGAGTGTGGCAAAACGTAGAGGAAAGGGTTTCGGAGTTGCGCAGTGCTGAATGAGAGTCCTCATTCTGGCACTTACTGTAGGAGCTTGGGCCAGCTGCTGAGTTCCTCTTTTTAAAAACCAAAACAAAAGGCACAAAACACTTATAAGATAGGGCCTATGCTCCTTGCTGCAAGGTTGCTGTTAGGATTAGCTGTGATAACATTTTGGTAGAGCTCCTGACACGTACCCAGCACTCGAGTTAGCACTCCCACTTGTGAATATTAATTCTGACAGTACATTTGAGAAATACGGGGAGGCAAGAAAGGGAAAGTGGGTTTTGTTGTTATATGGTGGCCCAGTGAAATGGCTGAAATGACTAGTCTCACACTGACCCAGAGAAGGTTCTAGACCTCTGTGAGAAGATCAAGTCTGGCCCCTTCTTCAGGGGGTCTGCTTTAGGGGCCCCTGGGGAAAGGGAGGGGGCAGGACACCTGAGTTCCAGCTCTGGCTTTGCCAGCAACTGCGTGTATGACCTTAGATGAGTCCCTGGCCTTGTATGTCATGCCTCAGATTCCAGATGTGTTTGGAATTGGTGTTTGGAAATTTGGAAATTGGTGTTTGGAGTAAGGCCTTGCTAAAGTGGTTATAGAAATACATTCATAACGTAGATGTGGAAGTGTTGTTAGGAAAATACTGCGGGATATTTTATGACTGAGAATGGGGGTGGGTGGGGCGGTGTCTACTTTGTACCTTCCCCTTTTCCCATTAGCGAGCTATTTAATTATCAGTCACAAAGAACCGAGAGCATGGATCAGAAGCATTTCTGTTAAAGTGATTTCTTGTAGATGTCATCGTATCCATTTCCCGAGGTTCTTAGGAAAGGCTTTGAAGTTGGTTTTACACTTGACGCTTGCTCTGCCGTCAGGTGTTGGGCTGGCGGCGGGTCAGATTTGAATTTCACGAGTCTGTAAGTCCATTTATTCCTTAGCGCTCAGATAATGCTCTACTGGGATAACCACATTTTAAAGGTGAAAATCTCTCAGCTATGTTAAAAACGCAGGTGGGAAAGACTGGAAGGTAATATACCAAAATGTTAACTGATGGATGTGTCAGAGTCCTGACTGAATCTCTTTTTTTTTTTTTCTTTATACACTCCTGGACTTTGAACCTTTCAAAAATGGGTTTGGCTTTTGGAATCAAAAATATATGTACACCTCCTCCCACAAATCAAATGTAGTGTTATCAATATTAGAAAAATATGGGTTTTCAAAGTTAGTGACTTGTCAGTAAGCTGAAGAGGACTAGTGTATCTGGAAAATCTTAAAAGGCAAGCTTCGCCCAGCCAGAGTGGAAGCTTTCCTGGAGTCCTAGCCCAGAGCTCCCTCCCCTCTCCCTCTGCTGCTCAGAGCTGGGAAGCTGGAGCCAGACTGGCCCTTGGGCCAGGCCTTTCTTGGGAGCTCGGTGTTTAGTGAGCCACACACACCAGTTTCGGTGGGTCTGGAGGATTAATGAGCTGCTAAAACTCGACTTCTTCATCTCCTGAAGCTTCCTTTCAAGCTACAGATTCTAAATATGGCCTACCACAGCCATGTACCACATCCTCCTGTACTCACGATTTGTATGCTTATGCACACACTCAAGCAAAGCCTCTGTCCCTCCTGTTGATACCAAGAATTTAAGCCAAAAGGTGCGAGAAAATGGCTTTCTGAGTGGGCTCAGCAACCTCAGAGCATGAACATGACTCTGGACCATCAGGCCTTTCTAAAAAATTCAACTTCATAATTCTGATTTGTTAATCCTAAAGTGTAAACACTTGAGCCGATCAGAATCCATCAATTCCAAAAACTGACGTCCTTGCCTTTCTCAAACAAATTCTACCCCCCACCCCCAGCTTCTCAGACCCTCTTTCCTGGTGGGGGGGTTTATTCCTCTGATCCAGTGTATCACTGAGTCTTGGTGAAAAGGCTCTTGAGTTTAACCCTCTATTTCTCCACACCCTTGTGTAGGCCTTCATCATTTCATAACCAGACCACTGTAATTGCTCTCTCCACCTCTGGACTCCTCCTTCTCCAGTCTGCACACTATTGCCACATTAATCTTTGGAAGGTAGAGTGGATCAGGTCATTCTCTCAATCCAAAACCTTCTTGGAGCTCTGCATTGCCTTCCCTGAACTAAGCAGATAAGTCAGCCCCTCCTAGTGCAAGCCCCAGGCCCATGCATGTCCCCAGGCCAAGGGCTCTAGCCAACAGAGCCATAGACCATCCCGTCAAGTGCCCTGTGCCTGTTCCTGCCTGAACCTGTGCTCCAGTTCTTCTGTTTGCTGTAGACACCCCTCTTTGGTTTTGCCCACTCACCACTGACATGCACAAGCCTGCCCCTTCTCAGCTCAGATGCTGTCTTCTCATGAAGTCTGAATTTATCACAAACCTTCCTACCCTCACCTACCTCATGAAAACATGTCTGTTCTTATCTCCTTTCTCTGAAGTCCACTTCGTATGCCATGAAATTCTTCTGGCCTTGTTTTAGTAGTAGATTGAATAGTCCGTGTATTAATCTGCTCAACTGATTTGGAATATCCATGGGGGGAGGGGTGCAGAAGTACCTCTTTTGCCTCCCTCCGTACGGTCTAGCTGAGTGCCTTGAATCTATATTTGTTGAATGTAATTGAATACTAGACATTCAGAAATGGCTGTTCATGAGGCATCCAGAATAGATTTAAGAAATATGCTAATTTTTCTAACTTTGTGAAGGGTAAAAAGCAAAAATTCGATGCTATCCCATTTTAGCTGAGTGCTGTCAAATGATACTTAAGATGCTGAGGCCTGGAGGTCTTTCCTATTTTCCAATTCAACTAGACTTTTAAAAGTGAGTAATTCCCTTGGGCCGCCTGGGTGGCTCAGTTGGTTAAGCATTCCACTCTTGGTTTTGGCTCAGGTCATGATCTCACTGTTTGTGGGTTTGAGTCCCACGTCAGGCTCTGTGCTGACAGTGCAGAGCCTGCTTGAGATTCTGTCTCCCTTGCTCTTTCTGCCTCTCCTCCACTCGCTCTCTATCTCTCCCTCTCAAAAATAAAATAAACGTTATAAAAATAAAAATGAGTAATTCTCAATGGAAAGTGGAAGCATGGAGAGAGAGGGATGTGTCAGCATTGATGATGGCCCAACATGAGGTTAGATCTCAGCCCATGAGCAAATTATTTAACCGGTAATAGGACCTCAGGTTCTCCATCTGCAAAATGTTGATAATATCTGCCTAAGCTATTGTGCAAGCTGTAGGATGATGGGTAGAAGCATCTAGAACAGTTCCCGGCACCCAGTAGGCATGCCCGAGGTAGAATTATGATTATTTTTGTAGCCATTGCACAAGGTTCAGTTGGAAAGTGGAGCATCTGTAAGTGCAGCTGCAGACAGAAAACCAGCCCACGTATTTCAAAAGCTCACCTTGCACAATACCCTTCATTAAAATGTGAGTTGTTTGTACAGCAGAGGGTTGCTTGCCAGCTGACCCTGAAAATGGAGCTTATGTTCAGGCAGCAAGGGCCGGGTGTGCTCTGCCAGGCTTCACTGTGCATCTCCTTCCTCCTCAGCTGGCTGGCTCTTCAAGCCAGAACAAACAGATGTCTGGTTTCCTGGGATAAGAGGGAAGGATGGGGTCCCATTTGCTCTTTCATCATGTGTGGCTGTGAAGTGCACCAGTAGGAAAGGCTGGGTTCTGCAACCATGCTAATGGAGCTCTCACATGTGCGTGGCTTAAGAACAGAGCTTCAAAAAATTCATCGCTCTCGCTGCATCCCTATGGGAGGAAATGACTAAGGAAAGACCAGAGAAAAGAATTGGGTTGCTTGGATAACCGGTAGTTGAGGACCTATCATGTATTGGACATTGCTTTTTGGTACTGGGAACAATAATGATAGTGGTGGTACAGAATAGAAAGATGATAGAGTGTGTGTGTGTGTGTGTGTGTGTGTGTGTGTGTGTGTGTTTCAAATCCTGGACTCTACTGAGAATACAGTAAAAGTTTTGGACTTTCTCCAAGATAGACGTGTACATGCACACACCATATTTTGTATAATTCCTGGGGGCTCTCGGATCCCATAAAGTTCATTTTAAGGACCCTAAAGTTAAGAACCCTTTATTTACTAATTACAGTCTAGTAGAAAATGTTAACATGGGTATTGGATTCAGAAACACCTGGCCTGAGTTTGTGTTCCATACCTTACGTGCTACGTATCTCCTTGAATGAATGAATGACCTTGGATAGCTTGACCTCTCCAAGCCTCAGATACTTCGTGTAGATGAGAATAATGGGAGCGGGATCTCATGGGGCTCTGGTGAAGATGGAGTAAGTTAATAAGCAAAAAAGCTATTAGCGCTCTGCCTGGCATGTGGTAAATGATCAATAAATGATAACTCACTTTTATTAGCCTGCTATAAGGGAGCCACGAAAGTATAGCAGGAGATTAATTCCTATTAGCAGCTGGGAAGAAAATATGAAGCACTGTCTCCAGTTGGGTTCTTATATCTCAAAGAATTGTGGAAAATGTGGTGGGGTTTTCCATCTCTCTAGACAACAAATTTATGCTGTCTCATGCCTGTTTTTATTTTTATTTTATATTGTATTATATTGTATTTTATATAGAGAGGGTGCAAGTGAGCGAGGGTTGGGTGGGGAGAGAGAGGGAGAGAAGTGGGGTTCGTGCTTACCCGATGTGGGACTCGAACTCGCGAACTGTGATACTATGACCCAAGTCAAAGTCAGATGCTTGACCGACTGCCACCCAAGCGCTCCTAATGCCTGTTTTTTAAAAGAAAGCAACCACAATGGTATTCCATAGGAGTGGTTCATATATTCCGTTGGAGGGAATGAATCTCCCTTAATGACTGCTAAATGCTAGCAAGAGTTATAATTCATCAGCAATAATTGATATTTTCTTCCTTTAATAATAAAAAGGAGAAGATGATGGTGGTAACAGTTATGAACTCTTGAGGGGTTACTGTGTGGCAGGCATTGTGCTAAGCACTTCACATTTGTGTAAGTTTGTGGTGTCCTTTCTGGTGAAGCTTGACTTTGAAGAGCAGAAGTCCGAAAGAATAAAGGGCTTTCACTGGGTGTAGTTGGAGGTCAGCAGGCTGAGTGTGTGTGTGTCTGTGCGTGTGCACGCGCACCTGTGCACGCACAAAGCTTCTTATCACCTTGAGCTCATTCAACTGCTTTCTGAGCCATAAGTTTTAACATTTTGGAATGTGCCTGTTGAAAAACGAAGGTTTATCATGCAGAGTGTAAAATTACAACCACCAGCTTCAGAAAAGGATTTCTGAGCTTGGGGGAGAGTTACAATGAACCTCGTAAAGAGTGCAGATGAAAGTCTTTCCCACAGTTACAATCAAAGACACTTTAGGCCACTCTTTCCCCCAAGGAATAGTTGCTTTTTATGACATGTTTTAAAGTTTTATTTCAAAACCAGTCTGCATCTTAAAGCAGAATGTTGTCCGCCCCCCAGGCTGCCACTTACAATGTGTTTTCAGTTTTCTCAATGGTGTTACCAAGTGTCTGGATCTGATGTGAGCTGCTACCCTCATCGGATCCACTCAAGGATTTAGCCTGACTTTCTAGCACTCATTGCCAGATCTCTTGCCCACGTCTGTTGTTTTCTTCTGAGAGGCGAGCTTAGAGTTCTCACTGTTACGTTGGAAGGGATCACTCATGTTTGTCAAGGAAATGGAGGCCTGGAGAAGAAATGGAAGCCAGTTCCATTGGGCTCCTTAGCACACCCAGCACTCAACAGCTCCTCAAATACAAGGAACCAGTTTCTTGCACACATCCTGGGTTGGGATGCTTCCTAACGGTCCTCCATCCCTGTGCACACATGGGTCTACCTGTGTGTGTGTTTTACGTTAAGTACTTAAATATCCTATATCTTTTCTGAAGATGTGGAAACTGAGACTAACCATCTTTCAAAAATAATCTTTCACTGAGCACCTAATGTTGCAGGGAATGACTAATAGTCTGATGGCACCTGGTGTTACAGTCCTGCTGGATCAGTTTCCACTTGTTGTTGTGCAATTTCAGGGTTAGTAAACTCACATCTCTCTTAGGTCAGCTTGCTTCACCCCCACTCCAGGCCTTTCTCCCAGATCTCACTGGCCACTGGCACAAACTTCAGCTTGTTTTGGCCTCTTGATTTTATTGTTTGAAGAATGCTTTAAATGCTCTCTCCACCATCATAAGCCTTCTAACAAGGACTAGACCACAGCTTGGAGTTTGCCCCAATTCAGACTTCACTGAGATGTGTACCTTGCATTTATACAACACACAGGACTACTGCAGGGCACTGTCACTGTGATGGCATTCTGTTTCTTTTTTTTTAATTTCTTTTATTTTTTTTTATTTTAGAGAGAATGTGCACAAGAGGGGGGTAGGGGCAGAAGGACAGAGAGACAGACAGACAGATAGACAGAAAGAGTCTTAAGCAGGCTCCATGCTTAGTGTGGAGCCTGATGTGGGGCTCAATCCCACCACCCTGGGATCATGACCTGAGCCCAAATCAAGAGTCGGATGCTCAACTGACTGAGCCACCCAGGTGCCCCATGCAGTCTGTTTCTTGATAACACTCACTGCTCTCTTGGTTGAGCTTGGTCAGCACACAGACCCTTTTACCGGCCGCCTGTTACAAATCCTGTGAGCTTCTCATTGCCTGCAGTAGGGAAGGCAAATGATTGTATTGCAGGTGCCATTTGCAGGTTTGAGCAGTGGCCGTCTGAGGTGCTGTGATTAGTAATGTCGGACATGAGTGGGCAGGGGGAGGTAGACGTGCTGTGTCCTCCACAGCCAAGAGGATGAGGTGTAAACAACTAAGCATGGCACCCAAGACTCTTCATGATGTGGTTTCTGCCCAGAATCATTTACCACTCCCATCCTGCATCCTCTCTTCCAGGCACTGTTTCCCCAGCAGCCCTGCCATCGCACCAACATGGCTTTGTATCTGCCAAACATCTGCCCTGAAATCCCTCGCCTCTTGTTTCCCTGTTACCTCCTCACCCCTCAACACTGACACAAGTATTCCTGCTTTTGAAGCCTCCTCACCTTTTTGCCCCCAAGCCAGACCCCACAAATCACCTTTTTCTCCAGTTTCTCATGGCATTCTGCATGCACCTAATATGAACACGTTATAATCACTTAATCACGTGTCTGCTCTCCAGCTAGACGACTTGGTGAGAAAATCAACATCGATTGAGCTCCTTCCCAGTGTCCCAGGCACACTGGGAAGCACTGCCCATCCGGGACGCCCAGTAGGGAAGAAGGAGGATGAGGTTTTGAAGCTGACTTTCTGGGTCCAGCTTTGCTCTTTTACTAACTGAGAAGAGATGTCATTTCTTTGAGGCTCAGGCAATTTTATATCATTAATTGGGAATCATAATACTTACACCAGGTTATTGAGTGGCTTAGAAGTAGTATTTCTAAAATGTTAGCACATAATATTAAGTCCTCAAATGGTAACTACTCTTATTAGTTATCTGTAGACCAATTCTGTGAGGGATGGTAGGAATTAACTTTTTTTTTTTTGATGCTGCAACTAAGACTCAAATTGATCAAATACATTATTAAGAGTTTAAGCTCAGGTCAGTATGACTTCAGGGCCAGTGCCCTCTTATGTGCATTTTTTTTTTTTTTTGCAAAAAATAGAAATGGTGTGAAACCTGCAACAGTATAAAGAATACTGTATCCCCTTCACCTCACCAAGATTTTCTAATTATTAATACTTTACCTTGATGTTTGGTCCCCCTGCTTCTCTCTATATGGATGTGAACACATATGCAACACACATCTTTTTCTGACAGATGACTCATCACCCCTAATGCTACCCCAAACAGGAGCCTCTCCTCCTGCATTGTGGTTCAGCCATCCCAGTCAGGACGTTGCCATTAATATAATACTTAGCCTGCAACCACGATCCCCATTCTGATTCCTCAAGTATTCAAACAATACATCTTTTCTTCCTTTCTGGTCCAGGATCTTATCTAGGAACATGTACTGCATTTAGTTACCATATCTCACTAGTTTCCTTTAACCTAGAACTGTTCCTCCTCTTTTCCCTGGGTGTCATCCCCTTGATGGCTGTCCTTCCACCTGAGTCCATCAAATATCTTCTCACGAGTAGACCCAGACCATGCACTGCTGAGAGGAAACCACAGAAATGCTGCTGAGCTCTTCTGGATGGATCTCATCAAGAGACATGTGATGACCTATCTTATCACCGGTGGGGATAACCTTGATCATCATCTGGGATCTGCCAGATGCCTCCACTGAAGTCACCATTTCCCCTTTGTATTTGACTACAATGGGGAGGTGCTCTGGTATTACATATACTACTATCCTGTTTGCCATTGAAACACCACCCATCAGCTTCAGTATCCATGGTTACCCCCAAATGCATCCACCACCACCATGGTTACCCAAATAGCAATGATCTATTTCCCTCATTTCTATTACATTTATTGCTTTCTACTGTAAGAAAGAGCATTCCCTTCTCCATTTATGTATGTATTTATTTCAGTACGGACTCATGGTTCTATTGAATTCAATTAACTATTATACCATTTTAATCCTCAAATTTTTATATCATTAACTCAAATTTTATCAAAATTTTATGTCATTTTTATCAAAAAATTATTTTTATCATTTTATATCATTTATAATTTTATAATTTTATCAAATTTTTATATCATTAACTATCATTTTAATCTTCAATTTTCCCAAGTTGAGCTCCTTCAAGCTGGCCTTTACGTACTCTTGACATATACCCATCATTTTTTTTTTAATTTTTATTTAAAAAAATTAAAAAAAATTTTTTAACATTTATTTATTTTGAGACAGAGAGAGACAGAGCATGAACGGGGAAGGGTCAGAGAGAGAGGGAGACACAGAATCTGAAACAGGCTCCAGGCTCTGAGAAGTCAGCACAGAGCCCGACGTGGGGCTCGAACCCACGGGCCACGAGATTGTGACCTGAGCTGAAGTTGGTCGCTTAACCGACTGAGCCACCCAGGTGCCCCCCCCAAATTTTTTTTAAATGTTTATTTTTGAGAGAGAGAGACAGTGCAAGTGGGGTAGGGGCGCGCACACACACACACACACACACACACACACACACACACACACACACACATAGAATCTGAAGCAGGCTCCGAGGCATCAGCACAGAGCCTGATGCAAGGCTGGAACTAACGAACTGCGAGATCATGACCTGAACCGAAGTCGATGCTTAACCGACTGAGCCACCCAGGTGCTCCATACATATGCCCGTCATTAATTAAACATTTCCTTACTTTCTGACACCAGATATGCTAGGCTCATCTAGTATTTTTTTCTGCCCCATTCATGAAATCAACTTTTTTTCTGACAGCTCTGATACCTTCTAGTGGAGGATGATGCCAAAAAACCAAGATCTGATTGCTGACTGTACTCATCGCTTCTGAATGCACACACGTGCATACCTCTAAATATATGTAGATTATATATGTACACAGAAACAGAGAAAATAAGTATTTCTGTATATATAGAAAACCCACCAGTTCATGCCAATACTGTCAATTCTAATCCAACACTTCAGACGTTCTGATGGCCTCCTTTATATTTTTACAAATCCCTACTCAGAGTGAGAAAACTGGCTCCTTTTATTCTCACATATTTACTTATTGGTTCAATATGATGAACCCTGCTAACTGTTCCGGCTCCCTCTTCTGTCTGCCACCTCCATACCTCCAATCCCTTACTATCTGCTTTCTTCCCTGTGGGCGCACTGTGCCACCCATGTCTTCATGAGGGATGAGGGCCCCCTTTTCCTGAGTACCGATGTCAACAAGTAGAGACAGGAAGTAATATATGTGTGCTTTTATCAGGGAATGGGTACTTTTTCTTTGCTAACCTCAACACCTAACACAGCACATGGCATGGAATATGAGCTTTGAGAATGCTGTATGAATGAATCAATAAATAGGCAAATGAACAAATGAATGAGTAAACAAATGTACTCCTGTGCATTGTTTAATTTGTGAATGCTGTGTTGGAGTTTTTAGAGGATGAGGATAGGATATGTAAGGCCAAATGATCTACTCTACCTAAGAAGATTTCTGTGTCTTGTCACCCCTGAAAGCAGCTTTGGAAGGCTGTGGAGCAAAGGGACCAGATTTGGGAATCTGCCCAAGCAGTCAGAGGAATTGAATAAATGCTAGTTTGGAGTCAGTTGACAGGATGAGGCTTGTCTGCATCCAGTGCACCGGGCATGTGAGGACCCCTCAATCAGCAGGTGAAATGATGAGAACAAGTGCAAGGCAAGGCCTGAGCTTCATTGGCTTCATTTTATTTGAGGTGTGTGTGTGTGTGTGTGTGTGTGTGTGTGTGTGTGTGTGTGTGTGTGATGTGTATTAGAGCTAATTAATACAATGCAGTACTGCAGTCTAATTAGTTCCCATGCCCTTCCTTGTTTTCTGAAATTCCATTTGGCTTGTGGTTTTCCATGACATCCTCATCCAACTCTATTGGAATGTGCAACATCATGGCATCTATGTTGATTGCTAGTCTAAAGGTGCCAGCGCTTTAGAATCAGTGATTTCTCTTTAATAGTGTAAATAAACATGATTTTAGTTTGGTGGATACTTAAAACCTGTTATCCCCCCATTAGAGTTTACTAATCCCTAACATGGTAACCACCTGTACTATGGGGACAACACATAAATATAACTTATTTTGTTAGAATCATTTTGAGAACAGATTCTGTTGGGTGGCCACTCACATAACTCTCCAGACCCCATCTCTCATGCCTGGTGTCCATTCTGGTGACCAAGAAGCCAGACCTTGACTTAGAAACTCCCCTTGCAGTTGGGGGGTGGCTGTGGCTTTATGATCTTGTTCCAGTCATGAGAAGGCTTATGGGCAGTACTTTTCTCTTTTCTTTAGTTGCAGAGGGTGAAATTGCCAGTATCCGGAGCTGGAGCTGCTGATACTGTGTTCTCTCAGTGAACTTGGTCTCATAGAATGTCCTCTGTGTTGGAAACAGTCTCCACCTAAAAAAAAAAAAAGTCTCCACCTTAGATCCTGAAGGACTTGAGGCTTAATGTAGTGTGAATATAAAGAGGAGAAAAAGAGGGGAAGAGCAAAAGCTGGGGAATGTAAGGACAGATGGAATTTGGTAGAAGCTGGGGGAGGCTTAGCCTTGGCTCCTTACACTACTTAGAGGTTCAGAGAAGGAGACACAGGTCCACTCCTTGTGAATTCCCTTGTGTGGCTCTTGTGGGTGGTCTTTGTAGCTTCTGGGGTCTTAGAGCAGCGTTTCTCAACCTCAGGCTTGAAGTGTTTTCTATGCCTTTTGGTCATTGTGCAGGTTAAGGGAGATAATACACATAAAGAGTTAAGATCTGTGCCTGGTACATAGTGCTTAATAAATGATAGTGATTTGTAAATGTTAACTATTCATCTTGCTATCTCTGAAAGTGTACAAATCTTGTACACATTTTGTATCTTTAGGAACAAAAGGCAAAGTCCTGTGGAGAACTCTGTCAGCTGGTCTGATAGAACTGTATGGTGTTTGTTTTCTTCCGTGATGGGAGATGAAAAAAGATTATAGAGAGCCAAGAATTTTATTTTTGTGAAAAAAAAAAAACAAACAAACCACCTTTTTTTTTTTTTTTTTTTTTTTTTTTTTTTTGAAAGAAGGGCTATCTTCTACCAGAAATCAAGAACGGACTTAACACCCTTGGTGTGTGTATATTTGCCTGTTCTCTCCTAACACCTCCTCATTCCCTAGAACTTTGCCAGCATCTGGGAGGTCCAGTAAGAAATGCTCTTTAAATCCTCAGCATTCTTCCAGAAGCCCAAGGGGTTTAACAAGTTCTGATTTTAGCTAAAACATATAAACCAAAAAAAAAAGTACAATTTATGTAACTTGGTTCTTTATGCCAGAAATATTTGCCTGTTTGTCAAATAACAAAGCATAACCTGAATTTTCTGTTTTTGCTTATTGGGCAATCAGTGTAAAGCAGGATATTTCTTCAGAGATAAGCAAGTGGGTTGCTGTTAACACATCTGATAACATCACATTTCATTGAATGAGTGGGTTTCACACAATCCATATAAAGTTCCTAGAAGTAAACTTTAAATGCTGGAGAGAAGAATATATTGAAAGAATACAGTTGGAAAGAGGGGATATAAAAATTTTCCCTTTAAGCTAAATATCTGAGAAATAGAGAGAAATTATTAACAAGATCAGAGTCTACTTCACCATATTGAATTATGAACACCCAGAACAGTGAAATAATTTTGTTACAGCTGCTCAGCTGTGGTAATAATTAAACTCAAATTTAGCGTCCTGCTTTTTTTTTGGCTGGGGCGGGGGGGAAGGGGGTGTCTCCAACAGTGACTTCAGTCTCTAAGAATCAAATGCTTGTTTAAAAATATTTATGGTGCACGGAGGAATAAATTTAGTGCAATAAGGCTATTTTTCTACAATCATTCCACTCATTGTTTAAATTACTTTTCTTTCTCTTTAATGACATTATAGGACGTTTGGCTCAAATTTCAAAAAGGTCCTTAGAGGCAGAGAGAAAAAAATGTAGATTAACAATAGTAAATCTTTTTTGATGAAGGATATAACAGCTGTTGAAATTTTGGTATCAGTTGACATTCCAAAGGTTTCCAGAATTCGAGCAAACAGCAGCGGGGCATGGGGAATGTTGAGTTAATGATCATCAGGTCGGTGGCTAATGAGCAAGTGGTGGAGAAAATTGTTACTGCAGGAATGAGGCATTGACTACTAGATTCAGATTTGTCTGTATGTGTATCTTTCTCTGCCACTTGCTGCTTGGAAGGACAAAAGTGTTTCTTTCTGTGGCTACTCAGGTGGGAAACAGTATTGGGTGGGAAGTCTGGGGCAGGAGAAAACTGATGGAAGCCATCTCTTCTCCATTATCTGCAGCATGAGACAGGTCCGTGTTTACAGAAAGAAAGCCACCCCCCACCCCTGAGACTTTGACAGAGTGAGACCTTTGCATTGAAAATCTGACATGGAGGCTTAAAGTACCTCAGCTCCTAGTTTTGGGGCTCAAGGCTGTGGGACAGCTATAAACACTGAGAAGTACTAGTAAATTCACAGTAATTCATAGGGCACTTGGCATCTCCCAGGCCTTTCAGTAACTTCGTATAGGACATAGAAACATGGTTGTATCCTGGAGATGGGATGTTGGGATGCTGTTCTGAAGATGGAAGGCAGCTATGCCTGGAGTCCTGCTCTGTGGACCTTGAGCCCCACTCAAGCTGTTGCCATTTCACCTGCTGAAAGTCAAAGCTGAAATTGAGGGCTGTGGTGGATGCCCAGGTACATAGGTTTAGGAGTGGTCACAGTACACTTCAGCTGATGGCTGGTGTTCTATTTGTA
The DNA here is from genome assembly GCF_027475565.1 of Acinonyx jubatus. NCBI lineage: Eukaryota > Metazoa > Chordata > Mammalia > Carnivora > Felidae > Acinonyx > Acinonyx jubatus. The sequence continues at coordinate 49,977,683 of NC_069391.1, forward strand.
GACTCATGTAGAACTTCCAGTTCTTTCCCCAATCTTGAAGCTGAGAGAGAAGGAGGAGTCTTTTATGAACTACTATAGTTTCGGGTAATCTAACCTCAAAGATGACAGCTCAGGTTAATCCTAGCCAGTCCCTGATCATCTCTGAGAAAGGAGCTATGAAAACACAGTCCTTCATTGCTATTTATGCAAAATGAGAAAAAGGGCATGTGTGGAGGGAGAGAGTATGAAACAAATTAATACGTGTGCAGTGGTTGATGTCCACTGGCTGGTGGAAAGTGACATGGTGTATAGAGTGTAACTGTTGTCTTTCTCCCTTAATTAATTATAGGAGACATTTAACATGTTGAACATCAAGCCAAACATCTGGGGTTTTATGAGTGGTGGCATTTATCCAACTTTTGACTCTCCCTGCTTTCCAAGTAAGAGCCATGCTCATTGGGTACCATTTACTCTTAAATGTTGTAAGTCAGAGGCCACCCAACCCCTAGTTCTGAGCTCTGTGACTGTGGGAAGAAAACGGTCTCAGATTCTGAGCACTTAACCTGAATTTTCCTTAGAGAGGAACTGGATGTGATGCAATGAGCATCTTTTGAGGAGTCAGCAAAACTGGCCCTCGACCTTGTTTTACCGTCAATTATTCAGTGAGATTGACCAAGTCTTGAGCTTCCTGGCCTCGCTTCCTCATGTGGGATATTGGGTTAGTAATTTTTGTCCTGCTTAGCTTGTAGGGTTGCAGAAAGAAAGAGACCATGTGGAGAAGTTCTGTAAACTCTATGTGTTTTACACGTTGGTCATCTAGCATTCCAGAAACATTTTCCTAAGCATGTAGGTGTTCCAGGCCTTGTGCTTAGCTGGTTATAGAATAGTGAACAAGATACCCCTCTCACCAGCCCCCGCTTACTCCCCCCACCCCCACCCCCGCCAAAAAAAAAAAAAAAAAGGAAACCTAGTCTGGGCAGCAAATAAGCAAGCTTTTTTTTTTTTTTTTTTTTTAATGTGGGACAAATGCTGTGATGAGAGTGACCACAAGAGTGCTATGCAGGTAAAGGAATCTTGGGTAGGAGTGAGGTGGTGGTGGGTCAAGTATAGTTAGTGTTCTAAGATAGAGATTAAAGAGGCTTTGGTTGTTTTTGCAATGCCTGAAAGAGAGCCTTGGGAAGATTTGTTTAGCACAGCTGTCGGGTTTCATCCAAAATTCACAGGGTACTTAATAGATTTCTTGAGAAGACAGTGAAACTACAGTTAAGTATGTGAGCTTGCTGCTTTTTGGCTGGAGGACACTGAAAGGCCATGTGGGAACAAGCCCAGTGCAGCTGACACAAACTTCAGAGTGTGAGAAGGGAAACTTCCTTCGGTTGTTGGCTCTGCACTTATCATCAGCTTAAATCAAAATCCTGTTTTGTCCCAGGTGGTTGGACCAATGCCCTATTAGCCTCAAGGGAACTCTTGCTTAAGCAGATACACACTCGTTTCATGTAGGCCCTACTTCTTAGGGATTTGTTTTAATATTTCTTTAATTAAAAAACATTTAAATCCGCAAAAAAAAAAAGAAAAGAAAATAGAGTAGTGAGCCAAATTCCATGTATATATCTCCCATCATCAATAATTATCAAGATTTTGTCACATTTGGTTCATCCAGTTACAGATGTCTTGTTATTTCGCCCCTATATACTTCATTATACATCTCTAAAAGTGTGGACATTTTCTTATATAACCACAATGTCATGATCACATCTAAAAATTAGGGAATTTTAGAAACTTGTTGTTTTTCTTCCCTAACATTTTATTATAAAAAATTTCAAGCATCCAACAAAGTTAAAAAGATTTTAGAGTGAATGGCTGTATTTCCACTTCCTGGATTCTATCATTAACATTGACATATCTTTCCATCTATTCATCCTATTATCCATCCATCCATCCATCAACCCATCTTTTTTTATGATTTTCAAAGTAAATCACAGAAATCAGTAACTTCTCCCCTAAATAGTTCAGCATTCATATCATTAACAGCAGCTTAATATTTTTGTCCTTTTTCTTCTTTTGAGGTAAATTTCAGTGAAATTCACAAATCTTGAGTTGGTGTTTGCCGATAAATTCAAGTGCCTGTGTAACCCAAATCTGTATCCTATCTGGAACATTACCAACACCTCAGAAAGTTCCTGCATTTCCCTTCTTAACCAGTCCCTTCTCTCGCTCCCAGTGGTAACCACCAATCTTTTCCCTACTAAAGATTAGTTCTTCCTGTTTTAAAATTTCATATAAATGGAATTGTAAAGTATGTATTCTTTTGATTGGTTCTTCTTTCACTCAAAATGTTCTTAAGATTCATCCCTGCTATTGTGTGACTGCCCGAGTAGCTTGTTCCTTTTTATTGTTGAGTACTATTCCATTGATGATGATACCGCAGTTTACCTGGTCTCTCGTTGATGGATGCCTGGCCTGTTTCTAGTTTTGGTTAAATGAGGAAAGTGTCTATTAACATTCTTGACCAACTCCTTTTTTTGTGAATAAAAGGTTTTTATTTCTTGTGGATAAATTCCTAGGATGGAATTGTTGGACCAGGAGGTAGTCCAGCATGTAGAAATGGCCATAGATTTTGTCAAATGGGCTTGGACCATTTTGCGTTTCTACCAACAATGGATTACAATTCATTCAACATGAATTGAATGCTACAACAATTCCAGTTGTTCCACTTAGCCAGCAATAGGTTTTGTCAATCTTTGTAATTTTGGCAATTCTGGTGTGTATGTGGTGGAATTTTATTGTGGTTTAAACTTGAGCTTCCCTAATGGTGCATGATGTTAAGCACTTTTGTATAGTTTATTTTCCATTTGCATATCTTGTGATGGGTCTGCTCACATCTTTGCTTGTTATTTTTTGTCTTTATTATTATTGAGTTATAGATAATATTTCTATATCCTGGATCTCCGTCTTCTGCTGGATATCTGTCTTGCAAATATTGTTTCCAAGTGTGTGGCTTGCTTATTTATTTTCTTAATGGTATCTTTGAGCAGGTTTTGACTTGATGATGTCTAACCAATTCCTTCTTTATAATTATTACTTACTTGACCTCTCCAGGAAATCTTTGCCTTTCCTTAAGTGACAAAGATATTCTCCTATGTGTTCCTCTGAAAGCTTTATAATTCTAGATTTCACATCTGAATGTGTTATTCAGCTCAAACTGTGTGTGTGTGTGTGTGTGTGTGTGTGTGTGTTTTGAGACAGGGTTCAAAGATTTGTTTTTATAAAACCAATTTCTAGGCTTTGTTTACATGGGAAGCACCACACAACAAGGGCAAACAAATATGAGTATAGCTTCTGAGTTTCCTTTTAAGCAGTTTGTAATTGTCCTCCTGTGTGAGGCCAAAATGGACAGAACCTAGTCATATATATTTTCCCCTGTTCTTACATGCTTTCAGCAGTCATATATTGAGTGCCCATCATGAACCATGCACCAAGGTAACGGTATTCAAGATCCATCTGCCAGGAAGTCAAACTTGAGCAGGAGAATACAAACGTGTGGGTGACTAACATGTTCTGGAGGTTTGGGAAGTCCTTCTGGAAGGAGGGATTTTGAGCTAAAACCTGAAGGGAATGAAGCACAATGGGTAGAATAGAGTTCTGGGTGGAGTATTGCCAGGACCTCAGAGGGAAAAAGGAGACTATAGCCCAGGGCAGTGCCTGCCTCCTCCAGAACACAGAAGGTTCTCTAAGAGCTCTTTAAGAGTTAGAAAGAGAAAGAGCCTTGGTTACTGGCATGTTTCTCCTCTTCCATGTGTTTCTCTCCAAGGCTCAGTGGGGCCATTGCCAAAATCCCTGCCCTGTATCTCCTGGGGGTGCCTTGACCAATTGTACTTTCTTGCAGAGGTTTCTCTAATTAACCTAAATACTTTTTTCACAGGAGAAACTCCTCTTCCTTTTGACTGCCAAGGGAAAGGGCCTGAGAGAGCCCACGAGGCACATGTAGCCCTAGACCTATTCTGTGTTACTCTTGCCAGGCCTCAGTTTTTCCAAGAAGTACTGGCTCTTGCTGCCTTCCCTTCTGTCCATTGAGCTTGAGTGCTCACGACTCACCAGGGCTCCTCTCCTCAGCGCCTGCTGTCCCACAGTCCCTCAGCTTCTTGTCTGCTGAGCCAGAGCTCTCCCTAGAGCTGCTGAGCACTGCTCCGGAGAGTTCCAACACTGACAAGGGCCAGCCAGGCCTAGTGGGCCCTCTCCTCAGTCCCACTACTCCCGGAAGCAAGTCTTCATTAGTCTCTAGTTGCCTCTTAAGTGCATTCCCCAGAGTGCCCTATGCACACTTTGAACCTCTCTTCCAGCTGCCATCCCACCTTATCTGCTTTCCCTCTCTTGGTGCCCTTGTACTCTGGGTGGAGGCCATCAGATTGGTGTTGCCGACTCCCTTCTCTCATCTTGTCTCTTGAACCTCATCCACCTTCTCTTCTGAGTCTGTGGCTACATCAGTTATTTTTGCTCATCAGAGAATCCCTATCTGCTAATCTGTTCTCCTACCTACAAAGACAATTGGACTTCTATCCACTGCTTCCTGATAATGATCACATGGTTAAGAATTCTTGTGTACTTTCTGGGTAATGTCTTGAGCTCTGGTTCAAGTTTTCTTGCCACTTTTGCTACCAGATTCTTCAGCATGGTGGCCTCTCTACCTCCACTTCTTTAGCACCATTGATTCTATGGTTCCAGCCCAGCCATTCTACTAAGGTTGCTTTCTGGTCAACAGAGGAGATGTCTTCTTCTCTGCCCCCAGACCTTTGGATTTTTCTGTAGCAATTTAACTGTTGAACACTTAAATCTTTTCTTATTTGACTCTTGTGTCACTGAATTTTCTTCTTTTTGTCACTTTTTCCCCCCTACCTTGAAACTTCATTGTCCTGCTTCCTAAATCCTAGTGTTCTTCAAGATTTTGTCCTCATTTTTAATTACTTGATCTTCTCAAGGACTTGATTTGCACTTTTATGACTTCGTTGTCATTCCAGATGTTTTCCAAATGTATCATTCCTACAAGACACCATTTTCAGCCAAATTCCTTCTTCTTTTCCTTCCCTTTTGTTGATTGGTTGATTGATTCATTCCTCACCTGTCTCCACTTCCCTAGCCTGGCCTCCTTGACAGACATGGCTGATCAATCAAGATGATCTTTCTCCCTAAACTTGTGACTCAGAATCTCTTCACTGTACCCCCACCTCCCTTAACATCAGGCACTGCTAGTTGTTGGTTCATCATTTGCATCTGTCATATTTCTACCAAAAGGTCTTCAGGTTGCTTGTTCGCCCTCACATATTTAAAGTTTTGGCCCTGCTTTCTGTCACTCAGAATCTGATCCCCTGAGGGATGAGTTGCCACCAAAGAATTCTAGTTGATAATCCCTGCTCCAATCCCTAGTACTGTGGGCTGGATAAAAGCTGGAGTTACTCAGATTTCTCCCACTGTTCTGATTCTTTAAAGATCTAGTAGGTAGCATGAGTCCCTTTGTCTCAAGACTGGCCTGAAATATATATCTATGTTCAAAAATGGTCTTATTTAGCAGTTATAAAAGGTTTCTCACTTGTCCCTTTGCCTCTCTGGGTATATTTATGCACATGAGAGAAGAAATTTTAGTGAACATTTTGAAAGTTTATAAACCACTGCAGGTAATGCACACATCAGGAAAAAGCACTGGCTTTACTCATCCCCAGAGGCCACTTGGGTTGGCTTTGTGAGCTTCTCATGTTCAGGCAGAAGACCATTCTAGAGACATGGGTTCTCCTCTGAGAAGACTCCACCTCTAGGAACTTAAAGTTTTTGTTATCCTAAACACTCTGGATTCTTTCTTAACTATCAGACTGAAAAGATGACTTTTATGACTGGAGGTTTGGTGATCCTTGGCAGCTTCCCACCTCCTAGACCAAGAATGCATTTTCTGCTCTGTTTTCCTCCCTCACACAGCAGCTGTGACAGGTCACGGGCTCCCAACTACTGGGAAAAAGGAAAAATGGGCTGCAAATCCTTTAAGAGTGTGAACTTTGAGTTTTAAATTGGATTGTAACTGGAAGTCAATTACATGGGTGGTGATATGGGACCCGAGGTGAACGCTGCTGCTGACCAGCTGTGTGACCTTAGGCAGTGGCTCCATGTCTCTTGCTCTCAGTGTCCACATCTGCGTGATGAAGCTGCAGGCCTGGCTGATCTCATGGGTCCTTTTGGATCCAGTGTTCCATATTCTTTGTTTTCCTGGTTGTTAGTGTTATTTAATGATCTGCTCTTTTTTAGACAATGTAAGAGATTCCGTGGAAAGGTCAGAGTTTTAAAGAGCATTTGGAATTGTATGTATTTATTGGTTTGTATTAGAGTAGTTTTGGGGTCCTTGAGAATGAGGAGCGTGTCTTGCCTTGGAAGATTCTGAGTGTAGTGAAGGAGAAAGGGCAGGTCTGAGAACTGCCTATGAATTGACTGCCCTCACATTTACCAGGGCAGCCAGGAAACAGAGGTGTTTAGTACAGGCTGGCATCCCCTGAAGGCACACAATGTATGCCCATGATTAGGGGCACAGACTTTGGAATCAGGCAGAATATCTGGGGTTTTAGTCCTGATTTAATTACAGTCTGGCTATATGGCCTTGAGTGAAATAACACCTCCTACAGTCTCAGTTTGATGTTTGTAAAATGGAGATAACAGTGTCTTGCTCATAGCATTGCTGCGAGTATTAGGTGGGATAATATATAAATCTCTTAGCCCATGGGGTGGATAGTAATTGCTCAATAAACAGCCTATTAATTTCAGATTGCTTGCCTTGGACTGGGTTAGGCTTTTCACCTCCAGTATTTGATTTAATCCATAAAATCCTACTAAGTGGAAGTTTTCTACATATTTGGAAGTAATTGAAGTTCAGAAGAGTAAAGTAACTGATTTCCTTAACTTTACACATGCAGTCCATGACAGAGCTAGAATTGGAAACCAGATCTTCCTGCCTCCAAAGTCCTTTTCTGCCATGTGTGCTGCCTCCTGAAGCAAAGGAGAGGAGTGAAGGAGAGCCTTTTTCATTGCCTGTGCCAGACTTGGCTCAGGGGAGTCTGGAAAACCATGGTAGAGGCAAGGGAAGTCACTGATATCCATAGTTGCTACTCTTTTTACAAACAGGTTATGATCTAAAAGACTGTTAGAGGTTTATTTGTTTGAGAAGTCCGAAGTCATATTAACTAGCTATTAATCATGCAGCTTGATGGTGGCAGAAAAAATTGCCATACTTTTCATCATGATGAATATCATGTTGAAAGCTTTTTGCCATGATGAACATCTGTGCTTGCAGCCAGAGACAGAGACAGAGGGAGGGAGACAGAGAGCGAGTGAGCATGAGCGCACAAGTGGAGAGGGAGAGAGGAAGACAGAATCCAAAGCAGGCTCCAGGCTTTGAGGTGTCAGCACAGAGCCCGATGTGGGGCTCAAACTCATGAACCCTGAGACCATGACCTGAGCCAAAGTCGGATGCTTAACTGACTGAGCCACCCAGTCACCCCGAGAATTCTTAACCTGAAAGTTTATAAGGAGATGACTGTGCCAGGAAGTACAGAAGTGTCCTAAAAGAGGTAGGGACACAAAGCCATGTACACTTAGAGAGTGTGAGTCGTAGCCAGTGACAGTGTGGTAGCATTTTCAGTAGCTTCCTGGAGTGGTGGTGGTGACAGGAATGGTTGTCGAGATGGGCTTTGAAGAAAGAGAAGCATTCTGGAAAAGTGGAAGTTGTAGGAAAGAGAGCAGCTCCAGAGGGCATCACAGGTGCATGGAACTGAAGCTTGGCCCAATGGAGTGGGAAGAATTAGGGAAAACAATTTTTCATGTCTTTTAACGTCCCTGTTCATGTCACACGAAGGTAGGTCAGAGAATCTAAGGAGAAGACAAACAGGATATTAGTCAAAGAAAATATTTCTAGGCATCTTTGTCTTTCTTCCACTTGAAAACCAGCATCGAAGGGCTGGCAATTCTTTTGTCCGTTCCTTCCAATTCTAGATTGTGTTTTCCAGATAGGGAAGCTACCACTGCACGTGGCTACTGAGCCCTTGAAATGTGGTATTCCTCATGGAGATGTGCTGTGAATATAAAACCCATATTGCATTTTAAAGATGTAGTATGAAAATAAAATATCTTAATTTTTTATACTGATTATATGTTGAAATTATATTGAATACATTGGATTAAAGTATTTAAGATTAACTTTACCTCTTTTAACATTTTATTTTTTTTTTAAGTTTTTTTTCCCAAGTTTATTTATTTTGAGACAGAGACAGTGTGAGCAGGGGAAGGGCAGAGAGAGAGGGTGAGAGAGAGAATCGCAATCAGGCTCTGCACTGTCAGCACAGATCCCGATGTGGGGCTCGAACTCACAAAATTGTGAGATCATGACCTGAGCTGAAACCGAGTCAGACGTGTAGCCAACTGAGCCACCCAGGCACCCCTCTTTTTTACCATTTTAATGTGGTCACTAGGACATTTAAAATGATGTATGCAGCTCTCATGCACATCTTGCATTCTATCTCTGTCAGATGGCGCTATGCTGGAGGTACTTGTCATATCTTTAAAGTTCTTTCATCCATTCTAGGGTTCCTTGAGACCTAGATGTCAGGAAATGAACCTGGTCATTCAGATGCGAAGGAGAATTAGGTTTTGTCCATGGCTAGATCCTGCACATCGTTCTCTGAGCTTCTGATTTTTTCATTAGCATTGTGAGGACATTGGCTCAGGTATTCCCCATGGTCCTTTAAAATATTTAAGTAGTTTTTTAATTTTTTATAACTTTTTAAAGAGTTTATTTTGAGAGAGAGAACGAGTAGGGGAGAGGGGCAGAGAGACGGAGAGATAGGATCCCAAGTGGCTCCACACTGTCAGCACAGAGCCCAACATGGGGCTCAAACTCTCGAATCTTGAGATCATGACCTGAGCCGAAAATAAGAATCAGATGCTTAACCAACTGAGCCACCCAGGAGCCTTTAATTTAATTTTTAAAATTCCATGGTTCTAGCTTGGAGTCAGTGTTCAGAGTTAACTATTATTAACATTTTCTGTGGTCTGTTGAGTAGTTCTACTACTACCTTTACCAAATAACAGAAAAAGTCAGCATTATTTCCTTTTTCCTGTGGTCCTTCAGTAAATTCTGGAGTGGAAAGACTTTAGAGAGTTCTGATAAAGAAACCTTCTCCCTTCCCTTTGCCCTCTCTGCCTAGTGGCCCCATCTAGGCTCATGAGAATATGTGTTCCTGAACAAGCCAAGGCAGCTTCTAAAACCATACAAGTATCAGACAGTTTGAAGAGGTCTCCTTTCTTTGGTTCATGACTGTCAGGCTTACCTGAAAATACCCCAACCATGGTGATTGCACACACTTTCATTAATCACTGACTAGGTCCACTAAAAATTAAGGATTGAAGTGTTTTCCCTCTTAGGAAAGGGATGGGCAGACCAATGAGGAGATATGGTGCTTGGCGACTTGAGAGGGATGCTCAGGGTTTTGGGTTACAGGTAAGGAAAGGAGGTGGCCCTATGAGCAGACTCAGGCAATGAAACATTTATTTTATTATTTTTTTTTTGAGATGGAGGGTACATGTGCACATAAGCAGGGGAGGGGCAGAGGGAGAGAGAGAATCCCAAGCAGGCTCCATGCTCAGCACAAGCCTGCTGTGGGGCTGAATCTCATGACCGTCACAATGTAGTATTTTGCCATTACATTTATTTTCTTTAGGAATAAGTCTTTCCACTCTTTTTTAAAGTAAAAAAGTAACATTATAGACGGGGGGGGGGCTATATAAAAAGAAAGTTTTGCTGGTTTAAAAAACAAGGGCACTGGAGAGGGAAAATATTGCTATGCTTGTAGAGTTGATTTTATTGCAAGTGCCTGAATCTAAGTTATTCTTAATAAAACTTTGACTTTTCTCTCAAAGAGTGTGGGTGAATAAAATATATCTGCAAAGGCATTTTTGGTAGCCAGCAATTCTTGGCTTTTTATTTGAGGTTTGTAGGAACCCTAGAATGATAGGGTTCTAATTGGGCTCAGATTGAAAGCTCAGATAATTGGACAGACTGTGAACACACAAACAGTAATAATATCTAATGTTTTCATATCATGGAGTATGGTTATTTTGTTTACTATGCAAACACAACAATTATCTCGAGTGGATGGAAGATTAAAGCACTCATCAACTTATGTACCTATATTAGGGCATATTTTATTAAATATATAAAATGTTAGATGCATAATCACCTTTGAACACAAAATGCCAACACTGTGCATTTTGAAAAAGGAAAACTAAACTTTTATTGCACATATTTAACACTGCAATTCAGATATTCGTACTATAAGGATGACATATTTATGGAATATTTCCTTATGAATAATTAAGAGAATCTAAAATATTTACCACAAACCCAGTAGTACTTCTGTAATAACAGAAATGAAAACTAGGGTGGCTGGATGGCTCAGTCAGTGGAGGCTGCGACTCTTGATCTTGGGGTTGTGAGTTTGAGCCTCACACTGAGTGTAGAGACTACTTTAAAAACTTAAAAATAAATGTGGCAAGTTTACGCCATCTTAAGGCTTTTCTGATATACAAACCTACAAATGTGAAGAAAGCAAACAGGGATCTCTTTAAAGGTACTTGTTAATATGCAGTTCTAGCCATCTGAACCGTACAGGTATTGATCATTTTCTCTAGAGCTTGGGAGGTTGAAGAGAAGTACGTAGTAACAACACTGGTGGCAGCCACATTTGTATAAAGGGTTGAACTTACAAACAACAGGAATAGCATGCAAATTGTTGCCTGGAAAATAACTTTAATTAGAATAGTGATGAGTTCTCTGTAAGTCCGTTTCTCTCTTCCCCTGCTCTTCCCTTATGTGCCGCCTCAGAAGTCTGTGTATTTTAGTTTCTCCAATTAGAACCAGTGTAAAAAAGTTCAAAAATCAGCTATTCCTTGATATAACAAAGTTGGAAATCACTCACATACAATTTTGGTGATGTGCTGGTGCCTGAAGATGAGAGGTGTCCCAACTGGTTTGTAAGAATTGTATGTGGACATATGAATAGTTGATATACTACTTAGGTTTTGAAAGCTCAAAGAGCTGCCCTTTGTCTAGCAGTAAGTAGAATAATAGGGTTCATTTATTGCCATGCATGTAAGATGGGAAAACTCACCATAAATTATAACTTCAAATTATTTTCTATCATCTATTTGTGTAATCCTAGGGTCTCCCTACTTCTCTGCCATCTTAACTCATCTATTTGTGTAATGAGGCATAACATTTATTGAATCATTTATTTATGTGTTTAATCATTTGTTCAGTAACTGCTTATTGACAGTCTGCTGTGTACCAGGCAGGCTAAGGGGCTGTAGCAGTGAACAAGATAGAAAAGGTACTGAGCTTGGTAGATGAGACAGATAATGAACAAACTCACCAACAAACCTGCTGATGACAGATAGCAATTAGTGATGGGAAAGGCATACACCAGGATGAGAGAGAGAACCTTGTGCCAGGGGTATGGGCGTATGGAAAATAGAAGATAACCAGTGGAAGTCTTTCTATGGAAGCAAAAGTTGAGGTGAGACCTAAAAGGAGAAATGAGCCAGACTTTCAATGTGAAACAGGTTCACGTAGTCAGTGATGTATAGTGTGCTTGGAACTGAGGTAGTTTTGTTCTTCATGAGGCCACTTGTATGGAAAGGTGATATTCTGAATTGATCCAGGAAGCAGCCAATTTGGAAAGGGTTAGTGCACAGCCCTGGAGCACCCTGTCCGGTCAGGGGGTGAGCCCCAACTGCTGCGGGATTGGGAGGCCCAGGGAGGTCTCAGGGGAGGCCAGTTGGGAGGAGCACTCAAAAGGCTCCGGGCCATGATGATTTACCTACCATGGTGTGGAAGTATTTCATTTTTATTTTATTTATTTTATTTTTTAAGTGTATTTATTTGAGAGAGCACGCATGAGTGAGCATGAGCAGGGGAGAGGCAGAGTGAGAGAAGGAGACAGGAGACTGAGAATCCCAAGCAGACTCCATGCTGTCAGTGCAGAGCCCAACGTAGGGCTCGAACTCATGAACCATGAGATCACGATCTGAGCTGAAATCAAGAGTCAGACCCTTAACTGACTGAGCCACCCAGGTGCCCTGGAAATATTTCAAATTTAAACAGGCAGTATGGTATCTATAGTGGCTGAACATCAGTCATGCTTGTGTATAATTTTATGATTTTAAGGGATTTTGATGATTAACCAATTGCAGTTATACATCATTAAAATTTTTTTTTTGCCACTTGATAGTTTAGTAGAGAAAAGGAAAGGTTGAGTTCCTGTTTTCAGTGCTGGCGGTTTTGATTTTAAAGGCTGGGATCCCATTTTGAGAAGGTAACGTTGTTAAGCTGTACATATCCTTTCCAAGAAGGGAACAGACCTAACTTTATGCCTTTTTTATAGGCGGCATCACTGTCCACATCTCCCTACCAAGATTTATGATAAAATAGAGAAACCATGTCTTCTCTCCGAATACACTGAGAACTACCCTCTCTATCACTCTTACCTGCCCAGAGAATCCTTCAAGCCCAAGCGGGAGTACCAGAAAGGGTCTGTGCCCATGGAAGGTTTGACCACGTCAAGGTGAGTGCGAGAAGAATAAATATACGAATGCACACTAATGGAGTAATGTCAGTGCTGATGCACAATATTAATATAATGTGCAGTATTAGTGCATCAATATGCAGTGTAATAGATGCTATCAAAGCCTTTAATGTTAATATGTTGTATCTCAGAAATGAAATTCTGCATTTATTAGCCAGCTCAGTTTTTTTCCACTTCTTCTTACAGGGAAAGAATTGTTACTTGCTGGTGTAGAGGTGAGGAAGTCTAAAATGATCTACCTAGCAAAGGATTGGAGGTTAAGTAAAGTATAAAGGCATGAAATGGTGGGGGGTCTGCTTCTGAAAAGAGAGTTTTGGCTTTGGGTGCCAAAGCTCCAGGTCAGGTTGGGTGGTGTAGTGATAGTGGTAGTAGTGAAAGGAAACTTGGTGATACAGAGGGAGCTCTTTGGAAATTATGCTGTAGACTTTGAATTGAGGTCCCCATGAATGTTCTTCAAGAATGAACAAAGACTACGGTTGACCCTTAAACAACTTAGATTTGAACTGCACGCGTCCATTTACATGTAGATTTTTTCCCAATAAATAAAGTACTGTACTGTGGGTGTATTTTCTCTTAGGATTTTCTTCATAACATTTTGTTTTCTCTAGCTTATTTATTTTACTTATTAAATTTTTTTTAATGTTTATTTTTGAGAGCGAGAGACAGTGTGAGTGGGGGAGGGGGAGGGGCAGAGAGAGACATAGAATATGAAGCAGGTTCTGGACTCTGAGCTGTCAGCATAGAGCCCAATGTGGGGCTTGAACCCACGAACTGTGAGATCACGACCTGAGTCAAAGTCAGATGCTTAACTGACTGTGCCACCCAGGTGCCCCTCTAGCTTATCGTATCGTAAGAATATAGTATATAAGACATATCACACATCAAATACATTAATTGACTGTTATTGGTAAGGCTTCTGGTCAACAGTAGGCTATGAACAGTTTGGGGGAATGAAAAGTTATATGTGACTGCATAGGAGGTCAGCATCCCTTACCTCCTCATTGTTCAAAGGTGAGTGGTATTTCCTTTTAAATTGCTCCTGACTTCCAAACTCGGATTCTTTAGAGAATCCAGTTTAGAGACTGAACCACCTGGCTCACAGTGTATTAGGATTTCAGAAGTATCTGTATTGAGAGTGTGGGGAAACTGATCAATTTCAGGTCTGTTCTACATGTTGTAAGACTAGCAGAATCTGCCATTGACAACTTGGTTAATGGCCCCTGGGTGGTGACCTGTGATTGGTGACCCAGTGGAGTAGAAATACCTTTGAGTGCAGTTGGGCAGGGTCCCAGATATATAGTTGGTCCCCAGATGAGACCTGACAGAGGGATGCCTTCTCTGCCCCTGCATTCCTCTTCCCTACAGGGCAGGGTTGCTGGGAGGTACAGATCACAGAGTATGTAAATTATTCCAGCACAGCGCCTGCACATTACAGGACGCAAGGCCTGGTAAATTTTCTTCCTATTGCTCCCCTGTTGCTCATAATTTTGTGCTTTCCTAGTAAAGGTCCCAGATGACCCAGGTGAAGCAGAACAGCTCTAATTCATTCTGCCTCCAGGTTTTCCCCACACTAGGCCTGGAAACATCCTCTTTTGAGATTGTGGCGTAGAGGCATGAAATATTCCTACAAAAAAGTGCTATGTTCTAGATCCAAAGGAAGTCCATGTGTGGGTTATAGGGCAGAAAGACCCATAAAGAGAGAAATGAAGCCAAAAGATTCCTGAGTATGGTGGGAAGCAGCGGAGAGGGGCAACCTGAGGTGGGAGGGAGCTGAGGGCCTCATCTGATGTATGACTTGAATCAGATCACTTTTATGCTAGACAGATATCTTAATATGATTTTGTTTAAGCACAATGTTTCTGAGTACTAAAACTATTATATTCTATGCAACCTGTTTTTCCAACCTATGGCTTCTAAGACAATATGAGTTTGGGATTCATTTTACCAAGAAAATAGCAGTCTTAGAATTCCAAGAGTCTGAAGACCACACCAAGAGATGTGGACCATTCCCAAGCACTGCTTTTCCTTTTGAGAAATCATGGTCATTGCTGATGAAAAGTCCTAGGCATATGTATAAGAGACCTGTAATGGGTAGGAAAAGATGAAGGTAGCCTTGCGGAATGGCTTGCAAATATCACATTGAGCTTCTAGATGCTGGTCTCCTCTCTTCACGCCCAGTTTGCAGGAAATCCAGAGCAGTGTGTGAAATGGAAAATGGAAAGTACAGGACAGCTTCAGATATTGTTATGTTAGAGATATATTTTCTGTCCCGGAAATACAGAAAAGGATGCTTTGAAGGTTGGATGTTGAAGGTTGCTCTTTATTGGCTGCCCACAAGCTTAGGAGGATGAGGACAAATCCTTATTCTGGAGCAGGAGTCCTGCCCCGTCACCTAGCAGTGAGGTCCCCAGATGGAGCCCACATGCCTTCCTTCTCCCTGACGGTGCTTTGCTACAGCAAAAACTTCCCCTCTGACCTGTCCTAAGGTTTCCTTGCTGCATGTCACCTAAAGCCATAAACATGTCACCCAGAAGGTCTCTCTGTCTCTGCCAGATTGAGACTAATAGTATCCTTCATGTCAAAATGTGACCAAAATGGAGGACTGCAGATACTGAAAGAATTTCCAAAACAAGTTGTTAATGACCATAAGGGCCTTAAAAAGAAAAGGTAGCAGGATCAAGGTTACCCTTGGGAAGGAAAAAGGGCAGAAATGCTTCTCTCCTCCCCTTCATTTCCTTCCCCAGAGAGACAACCAAGGGGGAAAATCAGCAGAGAGCATTTCTTCCCTTGCCCGTACCTCAACTTCATATCTCAGCCCTGTGCCTGCCACGCTGGGCAGTAGTTTTCAGAGAGTGAGAGTAAGACTATGTCCCTATCAGGGTGTATTTTTTTAAAGTTCTAATGAGCTTTTAATAAGATAAATTATCAAAAATCAAGATTTTGACCAACCTTGTTTTCCGAACTATATAAACTTAGCAGTGGCTCTGGTCAATATACTTATATATACAGCAGAGCTATTCCATATGAGGAAATGCAGAGGAGTCATCTGGATGCTCTGCCAGAGGCTTCTGGGAGAAGGGATGGGTCAGCCCTGCATTTGCACCCTGCTATATCTGCATGGACTGTCACTTCTCTGCCCTTAGAACTCTTATTACCTGAACTTCCACCCACTTCTCTATATAAAGTCTGACCCAACTTAGTGTCTGAGATTGGACATGGGGCTGCCACCTGCTGAATGAAAAAAAGTCATGTGGCTCACGGGTTGGCTGGGTTTGATGATTAAGCCCAGACACAAAAAACACCTGGTTTCTGGAAAGGTTATCATCCCAGCATGAGGCACGATTACAGCTGCACACAACGCTTACTGACTGTAAATCTTAGGGATTTACAGCAGGTGCCATAAGAGGAATGCTCATGATTTTCAGCCCTTCTTAATATGAAGCAGTTTCTTGCAGCCCTTAGTGATTCTCTTCTATAGGATCTGCCTTTAGCTCGGATAGAGTGGAGATCAATTTATGAATAAGAGGTTTGCACTTCAAGCCTCATTTCCCTTTAGGCATGTCACCATGTAAAACACTTGGGCCCCATTGTGGGACATTATTGTGTTAGCTAAGGCAGATCCCTAAAGATGGCAGAGTGGATAACCTGAGAAGAAAGAAGTAAGTCTTCAAGATGGTATTACATCTTTATTCTAAGGGGAGTGGAACCATGGGGAGAGTGAACGGGAGGCATAGGAAAGAAGATGGAATGGGGTTCTGACTTGATGGGTTTGGCTTAAGGTCAGAGGGCAGGGAGCTGGCAGTGTGGATTTCTTCATTTATTGACAAGACTCTTGGTTAAACTGAGTAGAGTTAGGGGAAAGGGCCAGAAGAGAAAAGCATTTGGAGTCCTCTCTAAATGCCAGGAAGAAAGTAGGAAAGATGGTAGTGATCCTAAGTCTTTCCCTACTCATTGGATTTTACACGTTCTCTGTTCAAATATGTACTTTTCTTATACCCCTGAGGATATACTTACAGCCCCTGTAGTTTGGGCCCAAGAATTAATGAAGAAATGCAGAAATAGGGCTCAGCACTAGACTTGCCTGGGCAATTTCAGAGCCTTTGATATTGTGTATCTTTGATTGGATTTGGAAACATTTTGACCATTATTTCCTCAAGTACTTTTTCTGTCTCTGAAGTTCTGTTCATTTCTTTCTGCCAATCTTTTTTTCTCTGTTTTTCAAATTGGATAGTTTCTATTCATCTGTCTTCAAGTTCATGGAGTCTTTTCTCTAGCTTTATTCTGATATTAAGCCCATCCAGCGACTGTCTTATTACAGATGTTGTATATTTCAGTTTTAGAAGTTGCATTTCATTAACTTTAGATAGTTTCTATTTCTCTTAAGAATTTCCTACCTTTTAATTTATTATGACCTTATTTTGGTTTTTATAATTTAGCATAGTTAGAATAGCTGCTTTAAAATCTTTGTTTGCTAATTCTAACATCTGGGTCTGCTTGAAGTTGGTTTTCATGATTCTCTTTTTTTCCCCCTGGAAATGGGTCACATTTTTCCTGCATGTATGTCAATGAGTTTTGGATTGATCCTGTACATTGTTAAAGTTACATTGTAAACACTCTGGATTTTTTTTTTTTTTTTACGTTCCTCCAAAGAACTTATTAATATTCCTATTTTTTTTTTTTAAGGCAGATAGGAGGTAATTTGATTCGATTCAAAATGCAACTCTGTGTCTTGGGTGACTGCTCCAATGTCAGTTCATCAGTTCATTTCTTTGGCATGGTTGCTTGAAGTCTGCCTCATACATGTAAGGTCAGCAGGAGACCTGGGTCCAGTTTATGTACAGAAGCTAGAGCTTCCTGTCTTGGGTTTTCTCCTTTCCAGGAATTTTTCCTTATTTTCCAGCACCTGTGGTTGCCTCAAACTTGGTCCTCTGGTTTTTCAGTCAAAGATGGGAGGTTTTCTGTTCACATTATGGCTGCTTGGCTTGGCACGACACAGATTGAGGCCTGCTTTCAGACTGCAAACTCTGGGAAACCAAAACAAGAAACCCGCTAGAAAATGGAAACTTACACAGAGGCTCATGCAGTACTAGTCCCTTCTTCTACCTGTGGGCTTTGCTCCAGAATCTGCCTATCTTGTGCTCTTTAGTGCTCATAGGTCGTTGTTTTTCATATTTTTGTGCAGAGATGATGTGAAGTGGTGACAGATGTTAGCTTCAGCTCTAGTGGGCATTGAGGAGTTGAGAGAGTAGGGCAGGAGACAGAGACTGTGTAACTTGAATCCTGGAGGCAGGTTTTTAGAATCCTGTCTGTCACAGCACAGACAAGGAAGGCTCAGTGTGTCCTTATCAGGACCAGGGGCATGAATCAAGCCCTGTGCATCAGCCGTAGGATCTTTCTCAGTGTGCTGGGCTGGGCTCTCAGCCTGCCTGTGATGACATAATGGTTTCCTTAGAGGGTTCCTTTTAACCTTGGGAAATGTTTGAATTCCATGTGGAAGGTATGAAATAAAATCAACTGACAAAGAGCCAAACCCTGTAGAGGAGGGGATTGAGAGAGAGGACAAATCATGAGGAGGAGAATCACAGAGGTCAAGGGAGAGTGTTAAAAAGACGAGTGAAAGCATAGATGCTGTTAGGATGGTTCAGGATGATAATGACCTAAAGAGCAGTGACTGGACTTGGAAACCTGGCCTGGGCTAGAGGGAAGGGTTAGCAGAACTAGATTAGATGGGAGTGTGGGTGGGAGGTGAGGAAGGCAAGTCTGTGTGTAGACAACACTTTCTGGAAGAAAGAGGGGAGGGGAGTGGACTCCATTGAGGGTTGTTGTGTCACTTTAGTTTTTTCCTTTTAAGTTAGGAAAAACAGAAGAATGATCAACTACTGAGAAAAGAAGCCAGGACAGAGGAAAAGGTTAAAACACAGATGAGTATATAGACAGGTTCCTGGCGGCTCAGTCAGTTAAGTGTCTGACTCTTGATCTCAGCTCAGGTCTTGATCTCAGGGTTGTGAATTCAAGCCTCATGTTGGGCCCCATGCTGGGTGTGAAGCCGACTTAACAGGTTCCTGAGGAAGAGGGAGGGGATTTAGGATAAGGATGAAGGGATTGGCTTTGGGCAAGAGGAGCAAATCTTTTTAAAATGGATTCCATTTAATATATCGATTAATTGGACACACTAACAAGTACTGAAGTTTTTGGAGATAACCATCGGTGGTTAAAAAAAGTATTACATGGCCTCTTTATCACAGTGAAAATCTTCATTTCCCACTTCCAGGCTTAGGGCCCTAGTTGGTTGTTACGTTATTTCTTCTTTCATTTTGTCAGACTCTGGTCAAAAATCTTTCTTTAGCTTTGCCTGAGGATTGGAGGTCAAGTTGTTATGACTTTCCCAGCAGGGCCACTTTAACCTTTGCTTAACTTGGAGGTTTAACTCTTGGCTTTCCATACTATATAACTTTTATGGCTGTGCACCTAAAAGAGACTTAACATCTTTGACCAATTTTTTTCTTGGTTCATAGTCATAAGGGGTACAGGGACTAGGTAGGGAATGTAACACAGGAAGAAAGGGGGGAGTGTTCTTAAAAAGAAAAAAGCTACTAAATTTGAGCAATTTCTGGGAAGAATAAAATACTTTTCTCTTACATGACCTTAAAGATTGTAAGATTATGTGAGATTGGGGACATGCAGTTATGTTGTGGTTAATGGTAGATTTCAATGAATGTTCTCAACATAAAAACATAATGAGGGAACACATATATTCTGATCAAATTCACTCTTAGCCACAGTAAATATTTTTGCGTTGGATATAAATGAGTTACACTTTAAACTAAAACTTTACCACTCTTCAGAAGTAGATCACCCCCTGCCCCCAACTCCTGCAAAGATCGTTTGCTTTGTTATAGCTGATCAGGAAATAGAACCATAGGTGTACTTTCACAAAGAAACTTGAATTTTGTACCAGAGAAGGAGATTCAGTTAACAGTTTCATTCCTTAAACATGCTGAGCAAGGATTTTACCGTATCAGCGCTTATCTTTGAGTAACCAACTTCAGGATGACCCATGAGCTTGTGAGTTTGGTTGGTATTTATCTGCTCTTTTCCTGTGGAAACAGCAGCAAGTAAAGGCATTAAGCATATTTTCATTGTCCTTGAGCTTGGCAGCCCTTGAAGAAAGGTTCTCACAACCTCTCTGAGGGGAAGGTTGGTTCCCTCGCTAGGAATAATGGCAGAAGAGGATGTCTCTGCGTGAAGGGTCCCAGAGCATGGCAGGCCTGTGACTGGAAAGCACTCCTGGCTGCTTTGGGGTTGGGGGTGCTCCATGGGGCAGCTTGGGCATTCAGCTCTGTTCCTCCTCGCTTGCCCTGGATCTCTCCTGATACTCCTTCTTGGAAATGAAGAGGGCTGAACCCTTGGGCTGCCGTCAGTAAACATGGGTTTATGTGGGGATATGTGGTCTCAGGCTGCCTCTACCCCTTTTGGGGGTGAGGAGTGCTCACCTCCTGTTGGGAGCACACTTTCCGATGAAAGTCATTTTGTGGCTCTGTGGCCTGGGGCTGCCAGTCCTCGTTCCCTTCTGCAGTTGGTTTAGAATTAAACAGACACCAGCATGAGGCACTTGTACACTAAAAAGAGTAGAAATGAGGAACTGACCCTTGGATTCTTGTTTAGCCTGTTCCCTCCAAAAGCCCCAATTTACAGAGTCAGCTTCCAGATGCGTTGGGTCACTCAGCTTCCTCTTGCTGTTTGCCAACATGCGGCCCTTGGGAAGGGAGCCCAGGCTGAAGACCCTATAACTGCTGCTGAGATATATTTTTAAATCTACTCAGAGGGAGTTACTGGGAGTTCAACTGAAGCATCTCCCATTTCCCCCTTAGAGCCCTAGAGAGATGAATTCTCCTGCTTCCTAATTCCCTCCTCCCATCCCACCAAGCCCCTTCCAGGCCCCAGTTTGGGTTTATTCACAACCATGTGTATAATTCATGCAAGACAGGTTACAGTGGAGCGTGTTACCTTTGTTAGTCAAGCATGGCTCAGTAATGCTGCTCCAGATTTTGGCTGGGAAGTAGGTTTTATTGGTGTTTGGGCCTGATGTTTTCCTGTCCGGAAACCTCCCCCTTCCCTTGGCGAGGTTGTTTTGGCAAGCACCGTCAGGGAAAAATCTCCCTTCCACTTGTCCACTTGGATAAATGGGTTCCAAGCAAAAACAGGCTGTTGTGTAAATCAGAAGCCCTTTGGGGGTGGGGGGTGGGGGGAAATGTTTGCTTAAAAGAGTTTGTACTGAGCAGTGGGGAGTCAAGACTGCCCTACCAGACAGTGCAAACTCAAGCTGAGCCCTGGTTTTGCCAGGATCATTCCTGATGATGGTACAGTTAGCATCTTGGCAATTTTAGAGCTGTGGGATGTTCTGGGAAAAGAGTGTTTCCTGTGGAGTTGAAGACCATCATACTTTTTCTGTCCTATTGTTTTCATACTCCCTGAAAGAATGGGAACACTGATGCCAGAGAGCTGAGAAATGAAAGACTCTGTGTCTCCATTTATTGTACTTTACTGCCCTCTAGGTTTTCTATAAGATCAAGTAGAGGAAGGAGATCAATATCAGCGGGAGAAGCTATTGGGAGCACAGATGAGGAGGTGGTGGTACCTGCAAAAGAAAAGTTATTTCCCCAGTGGAGAGAGGAGGCACAGAAGAGAGGCCTTCAGAGTGGTTCAGTGTGGTTGGAGTAGAGTGTGGATTGGGGTGGAGGTAGGAGATGAGGTTGCCATGGAAGGCAGGGGCAGGTCCAGGAATGCTTCTATTCCATGCTAGAAAGTCTGGCTTTATCTGGAAGATTTTTCAGCAGGGGAGTAAAACGATCCCATTTTTGTGACCTCATTTCAGGGAGTTTATTCTGGCCACACTACGGGGATTGACATATAATTGGCGGGAATGCAGTAGGAAGTCCAGGTGGTAAATTGTCACATGATCCAAGTGAGAAATGCCTCACTTGGTCTAAACTAAGGGGGAAAGACAAACTGATGAGGTGGAGGGAGGCTGCACTTGGTGAGTGATTATCCAGTGCCATGATGGGGTGGGTCCAGGATGGCATTCAGTTGTCTGACTTAGGTGAGAAGAGAATGGTAGTGTCTCTTGTGAAAGTGGGAAACAGAAGAGGAAGAGCAGTTGGGGGGTAGAGTAGAAGATTACTTCTCAGGAAACGTTTGTAGAATTGGGCTAAATTGAAACCCTTGTGAGTCTTCTTCTGGGTCAATGGCATGTGCTTATTTTCCTTTTAGGAGAGATTTTGGGCTTCACAAAGTGTTACCAGTGAAGATCTACCAGCCCGACCAGTTCGTCCCAAGTGAAGAGAACATGGATTTGCTCACAACATATAAACAAGATTACAACACATACCCTCTCTGTCGAATGGACCCCATCAAGCCTCGGGACAGTAAATATCCATGTGGTGACAAGATGGAGTGTCTGCCTACTTACAAAGGTGGGAGGGTGCTTGAGCGGCAGGTTGGGGAGGGATAGGCTGAGCCTGTTTGCAGGCCAGGGAATGTGTTTTACAGGCACACCCCCTTGGTGCAGGGGTCGGTTGAACTATGTCTTGCAGGCCAAATCTGGTCCATAGCCTGTTTTTGTAGAGCTGGAGACCTAAGAATGGTTTTTAAATTTTCAAATGATTAAAAAAAAATGAAAAGACTATTATTTTAGGAAATGTGAAAATTATATGAAATTCAAGCTTTGGCATTCCTAAGTACATTTTGTTGGAACACAGCTGTGTTCATTTTTTTACACATTATCCGTGGCTACTTTTATGCTATAGCAGTGAATTTGAGTACTTGTGATGGAGACTGTATGGCCTGTGAGGCCTAAGACCTTAATATCTGGTCTTTTATAGAAAAGATGTACCAACCCCTGCCTTAGCTTGCTGTTGGAAGTCTATGCTGGGAAAGTGTTTCAAATTTAAGCTAAGCTAGGTTCCATCGTTGAGTGATTCATTCATCCATTTAAAAAATTATGGAAACATAACATACACACAGAAAAATGTACAAATCTTAATCATACAGACCAATGAATTTTTTTTAAATTAAAATAAATTATTTGAGAGAGAGAGAGCATGAGTGAGGGAGAGGGGCAGAGGGAAGAAAGAGAATCTTAAGAAGGCTCCACACTTAGTGAGGAGCCTGATGTGGGGCTCGATCCAATGACCCTTGGATCATGACTGAGCCGAAATCCAAAGTCAGATGCTCAATCGACTGAGCTACCTAGGTACCTCCAGACCAATGAATTTTGAGTGAACACATCCCTGTAAACAGCACCCGGCTCAAGAAATACAACGTTGATCCCATGCAGGATAGAATCATTATTCTGACTTTTAAAACCATAAATTAGTTTTGCCAGTTTTGTACTTCATGGGATTGATTCACTCTTTATTGAGCATCTGTTACATCCCAGGCATGGTATTAGGGTCTGTGAAGGAAGTAGAATCTGCCTTAACTTAATAGTCCTGTAGGAGAGACAGGATATGGACGGTAGGTACAGTGAAAGCAGTGTGGTGGTCACTCTGTGGAGCACAAGCCACAGGCTGAGACCACAGGAACCGAGGTCAGTTGGTAATCCCTAACTCTTCTGCTTGTGATGCACATGGTCACATGGTTGCCCTAGGAATATGTGTTTAACCCTTCATGTAACATGTTTGTGGATCCCTGAGTGACTGGGATAATAGTTGCGTTTATTTAGCCAAGCCAAACACTTAGACAAGGGGAGGTGGAGAGGCTTGAGGCAATGTAGGAATCCTCCTGAAGCCCTCCCAGCGGCTCTCAATCTATCATTCCAAAGGCACCACACATGGCCGAGCTTCTCTGCTTCTTGGAAGAACCTGGACTCTTGACATTTTGCCACCTCATCTTTCGTATTGTTCTCTTTCTTCCACTCTTTTGTTGTCACCTTCTGCCAAGTTACATTTTGGACATTTTCCTACCCTGAAATGGCTCCTCCTTTATGCACTTCATCATCCAGTGCTCCCAGCTTGCTTTCTTAACTACTCCCACCAAAACAGTTTTTGGCCTCATTGGGATCCCCTGTCCACTTGTGCCTCAGTCTCCCTTCTCCCCATCAGCCCCTCCTGTGTCTATACCCCCTGTAGCCTATTCTGTGGTATATCACTGCAAGCCCATCTTTTATGCCTTCTCTCTATTGTCCTTTTGTTGCTTCCTGCCAGCAAAGCCCTAATCCTGCCTGTTCCGCATCTACATCTAGGCTTATATACCTGAGCATGTCTCCAATCTTATCCACTTGTATCCATTTTCCACATAAAGGAACCAGGGAGATCTTTTAAAAATGGCAATGTGAAGGGTGCCTGGGTGACTTAGCCGGATGAGCATCTGACTTTGGCTCAGGTCATGATCTCATGGTTAGTGAGTTTGAGCCCTGCATCAAGCTCATTGCTGTCAGCATGGAGCCCACTCCTGATCCTCTGTCCCTCTCTTTCTCTGCCCCTTCCCCACTCATGCTTTCTCTTTCTCTCAATAAACAAATAAGTAAAATGGCAATATGAAGGGCTCCTGGGTGGCTCAGTCAGTTAAGCAACTGACTTCGTTTTGGCTCAGGTCATGATTTTATGGTTTGTGAGTTCGAACCCTGTGTCGGGCTCAGCAGTAGGCAGCTTGGAGCCTGCTTGGGATTCTCTCTCTGCCCCTCCCCCACTCGCTCTGTCTGTGTCTCTCTCAAAAGAAAGAAAGAAACTTAAAAAAATAGAGAAAAAAATGGCAATGTGATCTGACCCCCTCTCCACTTAAAATTCCTCAAATAGTTACTATGGTCCTTAGGATAAAGTCCCAAACCTTTACCAACTCCTCTTGTAGTACCTTGTAGATTTTGGCGTCTCCTCCCAGTGCCATTTACTCTGGCTGTAAGGACCTTCTTTCAGTTTCTTCCCTGCATTTCTTTTCTATCTCAGGGCATGTTGCACATGCTACTGCCTCTTTATAAAGCCCTCCTCCCTTCCCCTATCTAGCACTCATCCTTCAATAAGCAGTGGAAACACCATACCCTTCGAAACCCTTCCAGACTTTCCCCAATGCCAGACTGTAAACATCCTGCTAGATGCTCTAAGAGTGCCTGGTGCACCTCTGTTTTGTAATTCAGTGTGTAATTCTATTCGTTTTGCTTAACATTTGTCTCCTTGGCCAGGCTGCAATCTCTAAGATGGCAGGAATCTGTCTTTTTCTTTGCCAGTTACCCGCAATAAAGCAGGCACTGTCGTAGAAGCTTTACAAAGAAGTTATTATAGCCAGGTGCATGGTGCAGTGGCATTTTTACCTCTACAGGACTCATTCATCTCCCTTTTCATCCAGGTTTTGCAGAAGGCAAGAAAGGGGGTACTATAGACCCTGAAGAGACAGAAAGAAGGCACAAAACTAGAGTTAACCCTTATCTCTGATGGGACAGGGAGCAGGGACTCTGATAGGGTACGTCCAGCTACAGACACTCCTTTCCTTCATATATTCCCTATGAGCCTCCTTGATTTATGAATCTTTGTGGAGTTAGAGGCTTTTCAGTAAAACTGCCTGCTCAGCTCAATTCCCCCTTCTCACCTTGCCCCAGGTGTAGAGAGTGGTCTGGGAGTGAGAAGTGGTCTTTGCCTACCCTAGAGGTTGGCGAGGATGGAGTTATTTAAAGAAAAGTCCTCCCTATTCATCCTGACAAAATACTCACCACTCAAACACACCGGAAAAAACACAACCTAGTACCTGTGTTTAAATGTCCCATATTCCGGGGCGCCTTGGTGGCTCAGTTGGTTAAGTGTCGACTTCGGCTCAGGTCATGATCTCACAGTTCGTGGGTTCGAGCCCCGCATTGGGCTCTGTGCTGACAGCTCAGAGCCTGAAGCCTGTTTCAGATTCTGTGTTTCCCTCTCTCTCTGCCCCTCCCCCATTCACACTCTGTCTCTCTCTGTCTCAAAAATAAATAAACGTTAAAAAAATAAAAAAAAAATGTCCCATATTCCTCCCCTTCTCTAGATAGTCATATCTGACATTGCCCTCTGCAAACCAGAGAGTAATAGTCCACTGTTAAAACTGAATCATGGTTGACTTTTCCCTACTGATAAAATTGAGAAAACCCTATTTTCTTTTCCCTGTAAAGAAAATTCTGACACCTATTAACTGCTTACCTACTTACACAGAATTAATGAGCAAATACTAGTTAGGTATCAACAGGACTGCTCAGAACCAGGCATACTCAGATGAAGGAGGGGTTTTGTTCTGGCTCTGTGTGCACTTGGGGTTGAAGTTGGTAGTTCTCTGAAATTCAGATTTATTTTTATTTTTATTTAAAAAAAATTTTTTTTTATCGTTTATTTATTTTTGAGACAGAGAGAGAGCATGAACAGGGGAGGGGCAGAGAGAGAGGGAGACACAGAATCTGAAACAGGCTCCAGGCTCTGAGCTGTCAGCTGAGCCTGATGCGGGGCTTGAACTCACGGACCGTGAGATCATGACCTGAGCCGAAGTCGGTCACTTAACCAACTGAGCCACCCAGGCGCCCCTGAAATTCAGATTTAAAAGCAATTCAGTATGTAGCCAAAGGAAATGCTTTTGTAGTTAGATTTGACCCATAGGTGCCAGTTTGCAACTTATGTGTCTTAATAGATTTTTAGAATAATACTTACCATATTCAACTAATTTAAGTGGCTTATTTGTTGTATTACTCCCCTATGATATAGTGGCTTCCAAAACTGGGCCTTGACCACCCAACATCTGTATTCTCAGCATTTAGCACAGGGCATGGCACAACAAAGGCATTTTTAGTGAAGAAAAAAAATGAATGAGTAGTTCTGGACCATTGTTTACAAGGGCCCCAGGTGACACGGTTTGGCATTAGATTTACACAAATCCCCACCCAGCCTATTACTCTGTGGATCCTGGCTAAGAGCAGGAGTGAAGCTCAGGGAAGACCCAGGACATTTACCTCTCCCCTTGGACCAGTCCTGCATAACCTCATGCCTGTGTGAGGGGGCCATATCCTTGCCTTATCTCTTTGTGTGTCACCTTTCCATGGCTTGTTTGTCTCTTGTAGCCATTTGCTGCTTCAGTAAGTCTTTCTCATAGCAACCTTCATGGTCTCATGGGCACATATCCATTCTCCTTCCAAAGGAAAAGAGAAACCAAAGTCCAACGTCATTAACTATGTGTATTTCAATGGGGGCCATCTATATTATATGTTCCACTTACTGTAGTTCTACAGGAAAAATAGGCAAACTTTTTTTTCCTTCTGTTATGGCCAGCACCTTTACTGGGGTCCAGCAAACCGCCATTAAATATGTTCCAGCAGCATTTGGTTGTAATTTTGACATTTTCAAAACAGTGTGCAATTGGAAAGATTGAAAGTGTAATTACTTGATGCTTAGCTTTACGTTTAGGTAAGTTTTTTTTTTTTTTTTTGAGACACATTATTGAATGGAATCTCTTTTAAATAGATTCTTGCCAATTACCCACATGACACCCTGGCCCTGAAGGGCTTTACTGATGGCTTTTCAGGCGTGTAAATAGTTTGTCATGTGGAATTCTGAGGTTTTCAAGGTCCTATGGAGGTTTTTTGTAATACATGTTGGGTGGAGGAAGTTAGGAGGTTGGATAATAATGTGGTTTCAACTGTATTGTTGGGGATCAGAAATCACATGAGGCAACTTTCAGCCTTGGAACCTGTTTTCTTAACACTTCATCCATCACAGAAGAGGGCCAGAAAAGCCCTGTCCTACCCACCCCCACGTACCTTGAGGCAGTGTGTAGGCATCTACAGGTAGATGCCCCCATTTTAGTGAGGCCTGAAGTCTGAAGGGGAAACATGTGGTTTATATTCCGTAAGATGGTTCCCTCTAAGGCCCCCTAATGCTTTCAAGATGCTGATAGAGCCATTAATGGCTCTTGGAGAAAGATTCGATTTTCAATTAAAATGAGGCCAATTTAAAATAAATAGTTGGTAGTATTATTGGCCTAAAATAAACTTAAGAGTGTGCCTGGGGGTGGGGGTGTCAGCACTTCCGGAGTGGTGGAGTGAGGAGCTTAGTAAATCCTCTTCCCAAAAAGCAATAATATAACTGGACCAAACAATAAAAATCAACTATTTTAGGGCTCTGGAAATCAACTACAGGCATACAATGAATTGAGAAGCATTTATTTAAGAATAACTGCTAAACCATCATTACAAAAAGTGGGAGTTTGTGGTGTTTCATCCTGGGGCAGCTTCCATGACCTGTGCCCCCATGTTTGATCTGCATGGTGGTTCTGCCTGGGTAGGCTGTGCTGTGAGAACTAGCAGCTCTCCTGTCAGTTGGGGCTAACTTGATTTGGAGTACAATATGTACCCAGGGGTTTCAGTAAAAACAATACTGATCTCAGCAACAACAACAACAAAAATCAGTGAATACAACTTTTGCAGCTAGTGTGGGGTTGCAGAATTAGTTGGGTTGAGCAACAGACCAGCAGACCAGCCAGAAATCTAACAAGGAAATCCAGAGAATGAGAAAGCTCCTTGTGGTATAGAAGATTGTATATGGGTAAGGCAGTATATAGGCTCAAGAAAGATAAAGAGACAGGGCCTAGTTATCTACTCACCTTCCCTGACTGATTACGATGCCTGGTTCAGGTACAGAGGAGACATGAGAAATCCCAGAAGGAACTGAAAGCCAAGGCAGAATTGTAAATTGTCTGATCTTTGACTCTGTCCCTTAACCCACACACACAGTCATTAGCAGAGGGTGAGAGCCATACTGGCTTAAGGTGTTTAAGCATAATTTTTTGACAGTCATTGGTTGATTACTAAATAATGCTAACCCAGGGTGACTTGTAGGAATCTTGGCTTAAGAACAATTAAAAAAGGAAATTAAGCAAAAACATCAGTGATCACACACTTAAAGGGAGATAAAACTGTGTAGAATTACTGCAGGCAAGTTACTAAACAGCAAAAACAGCTTCCAGTGGGGTCAGAATCCAGAATTGCTGGATAGCATGTTATCTAAAATGTTGAGTTTTAACAAAAAATCATGAGGCCTAAAAAGAAACAGGGGAATGTAATCCATGAATAGGGGGTGGGGGGAAGCAGTGAATAAAAACTAACCCCGAAGGGGCCCAGATATTAGACCTACCAGACAATATTTCAAAGTACCTGTTATAAATATGTTCAAAGAACAACAGTAAACCATGTTTAAAGAAATAAAAATATGACAATTTCCCATCAGATAGAGAATACCAATAAAGGGAAGTTATAAAATCAAATGAAAACACGGGAGTTGAAAGAACAATAGCAACAAAATAATTCCAGGGACTTAACACCAGATTTGAGCTGGCAGAAGAAAGAAATGGGGATAAATAAACAAATATTATCTAATCTGAACAACAGGGAAAAACTGAGGAAAGTAAACTCAGACTTGTGGGATACTATCAACTGTACCAACAGACTCATAATTGGAGCCCCAGAAGAAGAAAAAGGCAGAAAGATTAATCTACATATCCGAGAAGCATAATCCAAATAGAATAAACAGAGATCCAAACTTAGTCACATAATAGTCAAACTGTTGAAAGCCAAAGCCAAAGATTTGAAAAGAAGCAAAAATGAAAAAAACAAAAACAAAAACAAAACCCATCACATACAGGGAAATGACAATAAAACAAAGTTCTCATCAGAAACAATGGAGGACTGAAGGCAGTAAGATGACCCTCACGACCCTCTTTGGCAGCCAACAATTCTCTGTATTTAAGAATCTGGGTTTTTTGTTGTTGTTGCTCATTAAAAAAAAATTATTTTTTTCAACGTTTATTTTTGAGACACACACACACAGTGTGAGCAGGGGAGGGGCAGAGAGAGAGACAGACAGACAGAATCTGAAGGAGGCTCCAGGCTCCAAGATGTCAGCACAGAGCCTGACATGGGGCTCAAACCCATGAACTGTGAGATCATGACCTGAGCCAAAGTCAGATGCTTAACCGACTGAGCCATCCAGGCACCCCTGTTTTGTTTTTTTAGATTCCACATACATGTGAAATCATATGGTATTGGTTTTTGTCTGACTTATTTCACTTAGCATAATATCCTCTAGGTCCATCCATGTTGTCCTGCATGGCAAGATTTCATTCCTTTTCATGGGCAAGTGATAATCTATTGTGTATATATACCACATCTTCTTTATTCATTCATCTATAAATCGACACTTGCATTGCTTCCATACCTTGGCTATGGTCAATAATGCTGTAATAAACACAACTATTACTGGCTCTTTAAAATTTTTTTTAATGTTTATTTTTGAGAGAGAATGAGCAGGGGAAGGGGTAGAGAGAGAGGGAGACAGAGGATCTGAAGCAGGCTCCTTGGTGAGAATGGAGAGCCCAATGCGAAGCTCAAACTCATGAACTGTGAGATCATGACCCGACCCAAAGTTGGACACTTAACCAACTGAGCCACTCAGGTGCCCCTGACTGGTTCTTTTAAAAGTATTTTCTGTCTCTTTGTTGAAGTTTTCATTGGAAACTCTTCTCTAGGGTCCAGTGAGTATCTTTATGACCGCTACTTTGTTTTTGTTTTTTTTTTTTTTTTTTTTTAGTTTTAATTATTTTATTTATTTATTTTTTCAATATATGAAATTTATTGTCAAATTGGTTTCCATACAACACCCAGTGCTCATCCCAAAAGGTGCCCTCCTTAACACCCATCACCCACCCTCCCCTCCCTCCCACCCCCCATCAACCCTCAGTTTGTTCTCAGTTTTTAACAGTCTCCTATGCTTTGGCTCTCGCCCACTCTAACCTCTTTTTTTTTTTTCCTTCCCCTCCCCATGGGTTTCTGTTAAGTTTCTCAGGATCCACATAAGAGTGAAACCATATGGTATCGGTCTTTCTCTGTATGGCTTATTTCACTTAGCATCACACTCTCCAGTTCCATCCATGTTGCTACAAAAGGCCATATTTCGTTCTTTCTCATTGCCACGTAGTATTCCATTGTGTATATAAACCACAATTTCTTTATCCATTCATCAGTTGATGGACATTTAGGCTCTTTCCATAATTTGGCTATTGTTGAGAGTGCTGCTATAAACATTGGGGTACAAGTGCCCCTATGCATCAGTACTCCTGTATCCCTTGGGTAAATTCCTAGCAGTGCTACTGCTGGGTCATAGGGTAGGTCTATTTTTAATTTTCTGAGTAACCTCCACACTGCTTTCCAGAGCGGCTGCACCAATTTGCATTCCCACCAACAGTGCAAGAGGGTTCCCGTTTCTCCACATCCTCTCCAGCATCTCTGGTCTCCTGATTTGTTCATTTTGGCCACTCTGACTGGCGTGAGGTGATATCTGAGTGTGGTTTTGATTTGTATTTCCCTGATAAGGAGCGACGTTGAACAACTTTTCATGTGCCTGTTGGCCATCCGGATGTCTTCTTTAGAGAAGTGTCTATTCATGTCTTCTGCCCATTTCTTCACTGGGTTACTTTGTCCGATATGTCATTTGCAAATATCTTTTCCCATTCCGTTGGTTGCCTTTTAATTTTGTTGGTTGTTTCCTTTGCTATGCAGAAGCTTTTTATCTTCATAAGGTATGACCACTACTTTGAACTCTCTGTCTGGCATGTTGCTTACCTCTGTTTTGTTTAGCCCATTTTCTGTTGTTTTGTCTTGTTCTTTCATCTGGGACATATTCTTGTGTCTGCTCCTTTTTAACTCTCTGTATTTATTTATTTATTTATTTTTAATTTTTTTTTTTTTTTTAACGTTTATTTATTTTTGAGACGGAGAGAGACAGAGCATGAACGGGGGAGGGTCAGAGAGAGGGAGACACAGAATCTGAAACAGGCTCCAGGCTCTGAGCTGTCAGCACAGAGCCCAACGCGGGGCTCGAACTCACGGACCGTGAGATCATGACCTGAGCCGAAGTCGGCCGCTTAACTGACTGAGCCACCCAGGCGCCCCTCTCTGTGTTTATTTCTATTACCATCATGCATTACTGGGGAAATTTAAATTAAACTGCAATGAGATTCCACTAAACACCTACTACAATGTCTGTAATTAAAACACAATAGCAAGAGGCACCTGGGTGGCTCTGTCGGCTAGGCTTCCGACTTTGGCTCAAGTCATGATCTTACAGTTTGTGGGTTTGAGCCCCACGTCGGGCTCTGTGCTGACAGCTCAGAGCCTGGAGCTTGCTTTGCATTGTCACCCTCTCTCTCTCTGTTCCTCCCCCACTCACACAGTTTCTCTCAAAAATAAAGATTAAACAACAACAACAAGCGTTGGTGAAGATGTGGAGAAATTGCTGGTGAGAATGTAAAATGGTACATTCACTTTGGAAAAGTTTGTGCTATCTTAAAAAGTTAAACATAGATAAACCATATAACATAGGTTACACCATTTACCTATCTACCTAAGAGAAATGAAATATATATCTACACAAAGACTTGACCATGAATGTTCATAGCAGAAAATTTCCTAATAGCCAAAAAGTATAAACAACCCAAATATTCATCAATATTTGATAAGCAAAATTTGGTGTATCCATATAATGTATACTATTCAGCAATTAAAAGGAGTGAATTGGGGGCGCCTGGGTGGCTCAGTTGGTTGAGCATCCGACTTCGGCTCAGGTCATGATCTCGCGGTTTGCGAGTTCGAGCCCTGTGCTGTGTCAGCCCTGTGCTGACAACTCAGAGCCTGGAGCCTGCTTTGGATTCTGTGTCTCTGTCTCTCTCTGCCCCTCCTCCACTCATGCTCCGTGTCTCTGTCTCTCAATAATAAATAAATGTTAAAAAATTTCAAAAAAAAAAGGAGTGAACTGATACATGCTACGACAGGGATTAATCTCAATTATGTTACGTGAAAAAAGCCAAGTGCAAAACACTATATATTGTGCAATTATATTTATATAAAATGTATAGAAAGTGTGCATTTATAGAGACCAAGAGCAGATGGAATGGGAATAAAGATTAATTGCAGATAGTCTTGATCGATACTTTTGGGGTAGAAATGTTCTATAACTGGATTTTGGTGTTGGTTGTACAGGTCTGTAAAAGTTATTGAATAATTAAAAAATGTAAGATGGTGTATTTTGTGTTATACAGGTTATATCTCAATAAAGGTGTTTTAAAAGAAAGTGTGCCTATGGAGTCCACGGGTATTGGCTATATATAACCAAGGCCCCTGAGAAGCTGCTTTTGTACTAATCCTTTGTAAAGCTGTAAACAAGAGAATTCCCTGTGGATTCAGAGGGTCCACTAGGATTTCATACTGGTTACTTTAGATCTGGTAATTGATAGGCACAGTGGGGGCAATGTAGGACTTTGGTGTGAGCCCAGTATTACAAAAAGAACGGAAGCAGTGTCAAAGTGTTTGAATGACATAGTTTGCTGTCCTATTTTTCTCACCTACATTGTTAATTTCAAAGCTGCCCCTTAGATCTGTGTGGGGAAGTTACTTTAAAAGTCTTTTGTGGTGTCTGAGGACAAAACCTCCTCAGGAGGCATGGGGGCCATCCTTAGGGCAGGTTTTCTTTGGGTGCAGACCTCTTGTTATCTTGGCCATTTCAGTCCCCCCCAGCAAATGTTCCTCTTGAGACAGACATCCTGTAGATATAGGTGGCCAATTCTTTTCATTCTTCAAACATGCTGAAATTCTCCTCTTTCTGCAAATATTCTCTGATTATTTTCCACTAGCATTTTCTTGAACCTTCATTCTCTCCAGATACACAGTGCTCCTAACTATAATACAGGCTGTCAGAAGAGCATGACTTTGGAGTCAACTATGTGGTTTAAATTCCAACTCTTAATTCCCTAGCCATGTGACTTTGAGAGAAATTTCTTAGCCTCTCTGAGTCCTGCTCTTGGACTCCAGATAAATCGAGGCATTTATCCAAGGGATACAGGTGTGCTGTTTCAAAGGGACACATGCACCCCCATACACTATCAACAATAGCTAAAGTATGGAAAGAGCCCAAATGTCCATCGGTGGATGAATGGATAAAGAAGAGGTGGTATAGATACACAATGGAGTATTACTTGGCAATCAAAAAGAATGAAATCTTGCCATTTGCAAGATGGCAACTGGATGGAACTGGAGGGTATTATGATAAGTGAAATTAGCCAGTCAGAGAAAGACAAAAATCATATGACTTCACTCACATGAGGACTTTAAGACACAGAACAGATGAACATAAGGGAAGGGAAACAAAAATAATATAAAAACAGGGAGGGAGACAAAACAGAAGAGACTCATAAATATGGAGAACAAACAGGGTTACAGGAGGGGTTGTGGGAGGGGGGATGGGCTAAATGGGTAAGGGGCACTAAGGAATCAACTCCTGAAATCATTGTTGCACTATATGCTAACTAATTTGGATGTAAATTTTAAAAAATAAAAAATAAAATTAAAACTTAAATAAATATGAAACAACAAACAGAAAGGAAATCTGTAAAATAGAGGTAATTATACCCATCACAGAGGGTTGTAAGATGAAACAAGGTCATGTATGGAAATTCCTGAGCACAGTTAGCTGGTACATCGTGTTCCTTGATTGTCAGAACCAGGTAGTGGAATCTGGAGGAAATTCCTGGAATTTCTCCAGGAAATCTGGAGCTGGATTTGCATTCATGCTTTTCTACTTCTAGCCAAGTGACCTTGGCAAATTTCCCTAAGTTCTCTGTGCCTCTGTTTCTGCATCTTTAAAATGGGAATATTGAAAGCAGCCACCTGATTAGGCCTGTCTGATGATTAAATGAGTTCATATAGAAAGTATTTAGAACATTGACTGTCATATAATAAACTCAATGCAGGTGGCAGCTGCTATTCTCTCACTAGCCAGTACAATGCCCCTATTCTCTTGGGGCAGCATATTTGCTTTATATGGATTAAATGTGTGGGTTATAGGGATACAATCATGGTCACAATATGGGAAGAGAGGTCTGTTTGGTGTGGCTGGTGGCCCACCAGTGGGGGGTTGTGAATCCCCTGTCTCACTACAGCATGCATATCTTCCCAGTCACTCTGTGCTGATTCAGAAAGGGCACTTCCCCACAGGAGAACAGAACTGTTCTTGGATCAGGAGAAGCCAGTGGTTGGACTCCTCAGAGGGAATCAGATCACTAGGTCCTCCCACAGTGGTGGACCCTCTAAGATCCCTGCATGCGGCATTGTGGGGTATGATGAGACTCCTATAAATGTATCTGTTCTGAACAGTAACTGCAAGTACCATAAAGTTGAAATATTAAATCCTTGGTTGAGGTGGTGGTAGGAACCTATTCTTCCTTTGTCTCAAGGACCATCTCACTGGAGACTGGTTTAAGGCTTTGGAGCCCCTTAGAATACATGCAGGTTATATGGACTTGATTTGTAAGTGATTACCACTTCTGTTTTATTTTCAGCTGATTATTTACCCTGGAACCAACCAAGACGAGAGCTACTTCGTCCGGAACACCATTACCGACCAGCATCAACCAGGTTTGATAGTAGAACTACACACCAGGATGACTATTCTGTAAAGGGCCTAGTGAGCACCATGAGCTGTAAGCCTCTCGCCATGCCCAAGCTCTGTAACATCCCCCTGGAGGATCTGACTAACTACAAGATGAGCTATGTGGCCCACCCGGTGGAGAAACGCTTTGCGTATGAGGCAGCAAAGTTCAGTCCCTGTGAAATCCCCTTTGAAAGCCTTACCACCCATAAAGAGTCTTTCCGGGGCCTGATGGGAGAGCCAGCCAAGAGTCTGAAACCTCCAGCCAGGTCCTGTGGTTTAGAAACGCCTTTCTCTAACACCACTGAGTTCAGAGACAAGTACCAAGCTTGGCCAACGCCCCAGATGTTCTCCAAAGCTCCTGTCACTTATGTCCCTCCTGAAGAAAAGATGGACCTTCTGACAACAGTGCAGGCCCATTACATGTACCCTAAGGGTGCCCCAGCTCAGTCCTTCCGGCCAGTGATCTCAGTCAAGAAGGGTGGCCGCTTTGAAAGCTCCACTACCACCAAGGACGACTACAAGCAGTGGCCGGGGATGCGCATGGAGCCAGCCAAACCCATTCCCCAGCTGAACATTCCCACTGAGCCCTTGGACTGTCTGACTACCACGCGGGCTCACTATGTGCCCCACCCACCCATCAATACCAAAAGCTGTAAGCCTCCTTGGGCTGGCTCCCGAGGAAATATCCCTGTGGAGGGCCAGACCACATACACCATCAGCTTTACTCCCAAGGACATGGGCAGGTGCCTGGCTTCATACCCTGAGCCTCCTGGCTACATTTTTGAGGAAACGGATGCTTTGGGGCACAAGATATACAGTCCGGTCTCCCGGACAGGCTCTCAGCAGGGCAGCCGTCTTTCTGTAGGTGATTCGGAAAACCCCAACCAGCGAGAGTTGGCAGTGTCAGCCTGATTTTTAAAAAGCTGTTACTTAGAAATTGCGCAATACTTTTAAAAGCAGATGATTGAGAGTTATTTGTTGGCCAAAAAAGAATTCCCCAAAGTGGAAAAAAAAAAAGTCTTCAGCATCATTTCCAGGACACTTGAATAAAATGAGAATCGCTTGACTCAAGGAAAATGACATTTAATCACTGGCTAAATACTCCCCTTTACCCTCTGTTGGCTGCCTAGCCCCCTTGGTCCCTTACCTTGTGCTGATGGAATCAAAGCTGGTCTGAAGGGTTTTTCTCTGAACCAGAAGTATTTTATTAATTTAACCATTGCATGGATTGCCATCATAATTGACCCTTGCCAAGTATGAAGTGCTAAAAAATAAACTTTGTTTGGGGGGGAATGGGTCTGCAGGTCTGTGTGTTCACCCCACAGGCTGTCTCTGCAGAGAACAGCGTGTGTTCCTTGAGACCTCTGGGGAGACTCCAGACTCCAGCCCCCATCGCATCCCAGTACTAGTGAGAGTACCTTGTGTCCAGTCTGGAGTTTTGTGTTCTCTGTGCCCAGGGCTGCTTTACAGGACATCCCTTCTACCTTTTCACACCCTGACATACCAGCCAAGAGTAGTGCTGTCTGAATAGTGCTGTTCAGTCACAGGAAATGGAGGGGGTGGGGGAGAAAGAGAGCCTGTGGCAGTCTCAGGGGAGCATGGACGTGACAGGTCTCTCTTACCCCCAAACCAGTGCTGGCTCTGATTCCAGAGAGTGGAGGGGGAAAAAGGGCCCCTTTTCAACCAGGTAGTTGGCAGGCGCCCCCCTGGGCTGTGAGCAGAAACTGTGGGCTCTTCTAAGTTCTTGGAGCCTGGAATAATTGCTCTGTGCTGGGCTGGTTCTTGGAAGGCTGGACCTGCTTTTTTTTTAAAATGACAGCTGTGACCAGACTTGTGGTGAAGCTTGACATAGTGATGAGTTGGACCCTGTCTTGGAGAAAAGGCTGGAGGTTTCTCTTTTGGGTGTAGGGCTTGATTCTAAGACTAGGTAATTTGGTGATGTTTTTAAAGTTTATTTTTATTTATTTACTTTGAGAGAAAGGGAGAGAGGGAGAGAGAGAGAAAGTGGGGGGAGGGGCTGAGAGAGGGAGAGAGAGAGAGAATCCCAAGCAGGGTCTGCACTGTCAGAGTGTAGCCTGACATGGGGCTTGAACCCACAAACTGTGAGATCATGACCTGAGCTGAAACCAAGAGTTGGACACTTAACCAACTGAGCCACACAGGTGTCCCCTTTTTTTGAATTGGAAAGAATTGAGCAAAGATTTTGTCCAAGAGGATTTATGCCAGGGTCAGATGGATTCTGGGTAAACCTCACTCAGAGGGATGCAGGCTGACACCAGGGACACTTACCTCCCTTTTGAGCCCACAGAACCCCAAATATATTCCATAGTCTTAGAAATCTTGGGAACGGTGTGTGGGGGAGGAGACTTCAGTTCAAATCTGAACTAGAGACTTGGTTTTAGGCTCAGTGCCTGGTTCATGGGCAAGAAACCTGTATCTTTTATCTGGGGTCCAGTCTTTCTGTGCCTCTTAGTTGCCTGGCCCAGACCTCTGAGGTCCCATGCCTCGCAGCCTCACTATGAAGTTTGGTTTGTATCACTGAATTGGGATAAAAATCATTTAATCCTCTTGTTGGTTATATGGGGTCTGGATACCTACCTGCCTTTATGGGGTAGAAAGGCTCAGAGAGGTTATGTACCTTGCCCAAGGCCACAGAGTTTAGAGCACCAAGGTCAAGATTAGAACCCAGGCATTCTGATTCAAGATCCAGTGCTCTTCCCATGGCAACAGGTACTTCCCATCTGCCACGTCCCAGATCACGTGGTTCCACAAACACCATCAAACCACATTCTCTCTGAGCTCCTTCCTGGAGTGCATTAAGCTAAAGGAGACCACTAAGGAGGGTGAGTTCTATTTTTATTTCATCATTTTTTACAAGTCAAAAATATTGGCAGTTGACTTAGAAAGCCAAATGGTGCTAAATGCTTATAAAAATGCAACAATCTCTTATGCTCCAGCCTCTTGGCCTCCCCCATTATTGGTTCCCCAGAGAAAAATGTAACATTATTTTATCTGTCTCTGCTAATATTTTCCTTCATATTCTTAAATCATATACATATATTGTTGTCTGTTGACTTAACGATTTTAGACATGGTCTGTTTTGGTAGATTGGGAATTTTAGTTCTCTCATACTCCCTGCTTCTTCCTTTCCTCTTAGTTATAGGACCATGCTCTGTATATCAAGACCAATAAGCTTTTCTAATGTTTCTGATGACTACAAAGAAGCTGAAGAAGGATGGATGGACCTGGCCTGTTGAAGAGTGCTAGCCCTCTTGTGGTGAGGAATTTCCTCTGAGTCCTTCCTTTGTGACATTTAGGGGTTACCTCCAGGTGACCTCAGGCTAGATGAGCCACTTAGGGCATCTCTACCTTGCCCACTTCTACCAGAATTAAAGAATCTGCTCTCTTCTGTCTGTCCATTTTGGTCTCAAAATCTCTTTATTATGAAAGTGGTTAATACAGTAAAAAATTCAGAAAACACAGAAATTATTTAAGGGACGATACAAGTGGCTGTTAGGAGACTAGTGGAACCCAGTGGCTAACAACATGTAAAGAGAGAGCCCAGCAGACCTGGGTTTGCTTCTTGGCCCTTGTCACTGCTAGTTATGAGACCTTGGTCAAATTCGTTAAAATGTGAATAATAGCATTACTGGCCCTATGGCTTCATT
Source organism: Acinonyx jubatus (assembly GCF_027475565.1). NCBI lineage: Eukaryota > Metazoa > Chordata > Mammalia > Carnivora > Felidae > Acinonyx > Acinonyx jubatus. The sequence continues at coordinate 50,016,473 of NC_069391.1, forward strand.
GTGTGTGTTGAATGATAGAATATAGGTCAATCACTTGGCCCTGGCTCATGGGTAACTCTCATTAAACATAGATGAGGATGATGGTGATGGCGATGAGGATAATGAAGATGGTTGCTGAGTTGTACCTAACGGAATCTACTCGTGATTTTATCGGTCATTGTTTACATGTGCGAAGGTAAGCCTAACTGCTTGTTTTATTTTTTCATCGTATATAGTTTCCATATAGTTCCATAATTGCTTTTTTTCCCCATATAATTGAGTTAGTTTTTAGTTGTTCTGAGTTGGGGTTCCTACCTGTGCTCCCTGGAAGTGTCATTTTAGGAAGTAACTGGAGTCAGGAGGAGGGAAACAAGGTGAGCTGAGCAGATGGGGACTTAGTTCTCCTCTCCTGCTCCTTTTCATCAGTTCTGTGTATCCAGCTTCCACTTAAGAGTTTGTTGGAAACACCTCTTTTAAAACACCTGTCCACGTGTGCATGCACTGCTCTAACACCTGGTAGGATTGTGTCCAACAAACCCTGGTAATGGAAGCTGCCAAACACTCAGAAATATGTACAAATGTATAATTTTATTGTATAATTTTCCCGCTGTGAGAATGAAGTGGGTCCTTAATCACCTACCATAGCCCAGCATCTCAAGGCTTTATGCATATTAAAAAAGAAAAATTATTAGAGATCAAAGAACAAACGCAGAGGGAAGAGTTTTATGGCCAAGCAGGGAACCTGCTCCAGCGCAGGATCCAGTACGCTTGGGGTGAGGTTCTGGGGAAGAAAACAGGGATAGGGCTTTTGAAGCCCAAAGATGGCAAATTCCATCTTATCCGAGTAAGCAGTCTCCGAGTGTGGCTGATGGGCTGCAGCTAGTGAGATTTGCTGGTGTGGAATCCCTGGGCTGGTTGGGCATGGTCTTCTGGTTTGGGATATGGTGCATCCCAGCAGATGAGGCCCCACTCTCCACAACGGTGTCTCCCTGCCTGTGTCATGCATGGGGTGGTGCCTTTGTCAGTGGGGCAGGTAATATCCCCTGGTCCCCTGGACAGTGGGCCACATACAGGAATGATGACCCCAGCACACCACTTTCATTTTTTTGGTGATTAGGAACCTGCTCTCTACTTTGCCCCCCCAGTTAAGGTAGAAACAGAGCACTAAGAACAGGTTAAAGGACCTGCATTCAAATGTTGCATTTTCTCAAGGGTCACTGTCTGTGAGGATGAGCCCTCCCTTTTTGTTTTTTTTTTTTTGAAAAAATTTTTTTCAACGTTTTTTTATTTATTTTTGGGACAGAGAGAGACAGAGCATGAACGGGGGAGGGGCAGAGAGAGAGGGAGACACAGAATCAGAAACAGGCTCCAGGCTCCGAGCCATCAGCCCAGAGCCTGACGTGGGGCTCGAACTCACAGACCGCGAGATCGTGACCTGGCTGAAGTCGGACGCTTAACCGACTGCGCCACCCAGGCGCCCCCAGAGCCCTCCCTTTTTGGCTTGACTCTAAGATTGTAGGCCAGGTAGGTAAGGTAAGTAAGGTAAGGTAAGATTGTAGGCCAGGTCTGGAGGGTGGAGATGGTGGGGCCATCGTAAGTGGTTCTTTTAGCCATCCCCATCCTTAGCACCATTTGTCCCCTGCTTTCTGTGTAGCTAGTGTTTCAAGCCTCAAACCCCTGCCTGGTTCTGCCTTGCAGACCTGCTCCCTGTCAGCTCTGACTCTCTTGTGACTGTTTTGCTCTCTGCTTTGGCAGAGTAAGCTTCCCCTTCTGCACTCGTCAGTCTTCCTTCTCCCCTCTGCCTCTTGTCGACTTCACATTTCTTGAAATCCCTTGTCCACTGACGGTCCTCCTCCCATCTTGCTCACTATGGTGTTGGTAATTTCATTATTGATTTTTTTGTAGCTTAATATGGTGTATGTGAGTGGGGCAGGAAGGAGAGCGGCACAGGCAGGCAGCCTGCCCCTTGGCCTTGCATGGATGGAGCCACGTGGAGGTGATAAGGCACGAATGGGATTTTGTTGGGGGTTTTCTCAACTGGAAAGCATACCTGGAGGGTGAGTTTCACCCCTGACTAGGCAGAAGGGCAGAGGTGGGCAGTGTAGAATAAGTACCAGGCCAACTGGTAGGTACAGGTGAAGGGAGCCCTGGCTTGGGCTTCTGAAACCCCAGCTGTTTCCCAAGGCTGTGCAGACAGCATCAGACGGCACTCCCCTCCCTGCATCCTTGGCCTCACCTATCCTCCCTCTCACCCTTCTCACACATCACCAGCAACTTCACAGAGGGAAGGTCTGAGGGGCTCAGAGACAGCTCTCAACTGAGCAGAGACCACAGCCCAGATGCGACACGAGGAGGCACAGTCCTGGCCAGGGCGGGGGCTCCATTTTGGAGAGGCTGGGGGAGCAAGTACTCTGTCCCGTGGTTTTGCTTTCCCTTTGTGTCTGCCAGGTACCTTCCATTGTAGTCTCATTGCTGTGAGCATGTTTGAAATAACATACATAGAATAACTGGCTGCCCCACCCCAAGCTTCTGCATCTAAAGCAGGAGTGAAGCGAACTGCTCCAAGGCAGGGGCATTGTCACAACCACACCTTTCCACAGTGATGCACCCTTTTGGGATCTGGTCACCTCGGGCATAAAGATGAATTGAGGGATCTATTTCCTTTAAAAGTGCTTTTCAGCTGTGCAGTTGCCAAGAGGAAGCTAGTGGGCTGGGTGGGGGTGTGCATGAGTTCTAACTGCAGATTAAATGATCCCTTGGCTCTTCAGGCCTGCCCTGCCATCACCCAGGTCCACATCTGGTCAGCATCCTGGAAGCAGGAAGACAGAGGCCCTTCTGAGCGTAAATACTGGGGGTGGGGGCCAGGAGGAGGTGTTTGCTTTGGCAGAGTAGGCTCAGAATTTCCACAAGGCTGGCTGAGCAGGTGCTTGGCTCCTCCCCACTTTGGGGGTGCAACACGAGCCCTGGAGCCTTCCAGAACATGTGCTCTGGATTCTGGAAAAGGCATCAGGGTAATGCTAGGCTGGGCTGTGCTTTAAGTCATACTTCTGTACCACAGGTGCTCCTGGTCCCTGTCTCTGGATCCTTGGATGCTGATATGAGAAGTCCTGATGGCTTTTTCTTGTCAACCCTCTTGGTGCAGCAGCAAACCCAGGTTGATGTTAACCAAAAGGATTCAGGAAATTTTCACTCCTGTGACTGAATCTAACACTGATTTGTCTTGGGCTTTTACTACCCAGACCAACCTGCCTGCCACCTGCACCCTGCCAATCTACCCAGGGCCAAGGCTATTCTTTCATTGCCAAGGAGGCAGCATGGTTACTCCCTCATGTCCTAGATTCCCATCCATTTCATGTGATAGGATCATAAAACAGGGGAGCCCACGAATACCCTTTAAACAGGCAAATAGCTACTTGAGAAACATAGGCAGACAGAATGCATGAAAAATGACGAAAATTTGGCATCTATGCCAGTGAATGACTTATAAACTAAGAAATGGAATTTTTGGCACAAAAGGATCTCCCAGGCTTAAAAAAACAACCCACTTTTCATTTTAAAGTTTCTAAGTAGAGTTCAGTGCTTGCTATCAACATGGAGAGTCTCTCTGCTTGGCTCAGTGTTAGAACACCTCCCATATTCGAAGGCCAGTTATTTGGAACCTTCCATGTCCAAAACTGTGGTAGAACCTGGACACACGCTGGCTTTAAGTTGCTAAAATCACTGACAAATTTCATGTATGGAAACTCAGGTACTTTATGCACCCCTGATCCTGGCCCTCACTCTGCTCATATTGGCTCCTTTCCCTCATTTTTTCTCTTTTCCCTTCTCTTTCCTTTCCTTTTTCCTTCCTTCCTTCCTTCCTTCCTTCCTTCCTTCCTTCCTTCCTTCCTTCCTTCCTTCCTTCCTTTCTTCCTCTCTCTCTCTCTCTTTCTCTCTTTCCTTTCCTTTCCTTTCCTTTTTTCTTCCTCCTCTTTCTTTCTTTCTTTCTTTCTTTCTTTCTTTCTTTCTTTCTTTCTTTCTTCTTTCTTTCTTTCTTTCTTTCTTTCTTTCTTTCTTTCTTTCTTTCTTTCTTTCTTTCTTTCTTTCTTTCTTTCTTTCTTTCTTTCACACACAGTTCCAATGAGTTTCTCTTATCTGGGTTACTAGCCCTCAGAAGGGCGGGACGGGGGCAGGGCTCTTCTGCTAGAAGCCAACAACTAAATGGAAAGGGGTGACAGCCTGGCAGTGGGGCTAGAGACCAAAAAATGGTTTAAAATGCAGAACTCAAAAGTATAGCAGCTCAGGAATTATGACCTCAATGTAATAATTTAAAATAATGTACATGTGTGTGTGTGTGTGTGTGTGTATACACACACTTGCACATGTACATACACACGTATTTTATTAAGTCTGGAAAAATATACCATAGTTTATGCTTATCACCCCCATTTAATAAAAATTATAAAAAATTATACACATACACTTTTCAAGTCTGGCCAAATGCATCAACAGAGTTGGGTAAATGAATTCCCATTTGTCTCATTTGTCCAGAATTATAAGGGATTGGAGCTTTGGAGTATTTTAATATGAAGTTAACCTACAGGTAATATCTATTAGCCTTTATGAAGGTGTTTTCTATGGAATAAAAGTCCTGTGATATGGTCTTCAAAAAAGTTCATTGGACATAGAAGTTTGGGAGTTTGAGATTCATATTGCATAATGATATTTTGAAGGCTCTCTGAAACCCTATATTAAAGGAACGTTGCTTAACTTTGTATAACCCAGTTCATGGATCAGTATTATTGCAATTACAAGTGCACGAGTGAAAAGGGAATTTTTTGGTTCAGGCAATTGAACAGTCTAGGGGTTTATCTGTGGGCTTCAGGCACAGCTGAATCCAGGGGCTTGAAGGATGCAATGGGTGCTTGGTCTTCATCTTTTGCCTTTATTTTCTTCTGCATTGCCTTCTTAGGCAGGCCCTTTCCACGTGATGGTTTCCAGCGATTTTAAGCTCACAACATCTCTTTAGCTAAAGGGCTTCTCCTTCCCAGGGGTTCCAGAAAAAATCCCTGAAATGAGTTTCTTGCCTGGCTTGAGACTCGTGGTCCTTTCTGAACTGATTGCCATGGCCAGGGAGAATGAAAATCCTCCCTGTCCAGGACTGAATCAGTGTCCACCCCTGGACTGAGTAGTGTTTACGGCTGGGGTCAACCCCATGCAAGCTACATGAACATGGGAGGGCTTGGGATGGGGTGGGTCCCCAAAGGAAGCCGTAGAGTTTCCAGGCAAGGGAAGGGATGAACTCTGAGCAGGCAGAGACAACAGTTTCCAACTCTGACAATAGAGCCCTTTTATTGTGTAAAACCTGTTGGAACACACATGGAGAAACAGTGCCAAATGCTCATCATACATTTTTTTTTCAAATAAGTTTAGAATACAGTAAAATCTGCATGCATGCAAGCATGTAGTTGAACCTTTCTTTGATGATTTAAAAACCTCAGTGAATCCTGCTGTGCCTCAGGGTCAACTTTGAGTGTTGAAACATCCTAGTCCTTGACTGTTGAAATTGTTTGGCTTCTTGATAAATGGGAGGTTCTGGCCCAGCCAGAGGGCAGGTACAGGGAGCCTGGGAAAGCTCAGTTACCGGAGAGTGGACACAAGTCTGTTATCTCCTGTGTAGAGCTCTCTTAAGTTCTGACAGCAACAGCACCTGCCATCTCACTGCATCCACACGTGCTTCCTGCTCCTGTTATCTCCCTGTTCAGGCAGGGAACTGAGGGGAATTGAGGCTCAGATGGGTTAAGTAACTTGGGGGAATGATGTTTGACTCCCAGTGGAGGAAATGATGTTTGTAGAACCAGCTGGGTGAACAGTGAAATGACACCATGGGTTTGAAAGAAGGGGAAGGCTGGAGAGATGTAGGAGGCTGTTGATCTTGAGGATAAAGAATGAATTTTTGAATGCCTTTCCAGGGCCATGCGGTGTATAAGTGTATGAGCTCTGGGAATGGTATCTGTTTGTGCGTGTGATTGATTCTCCACTGTTCCTTGTACTCAGCACTCAGACTTACTAATTGCTTCTGGAAACACACAGATATTTACAAAGATGTTGATTGGGTTGCAACAGAGCTTCTTTACACAATGCTTGCTTACTTATAAGGTTAATGCATAGGAAGGAATGATTACATCCAGGAGCTGAAGGTTATATGAAGAGATCTTTAAATTTTTAAGCTCTTTGTTAGAAATAGTTAGTCACATTAAGACTAGATTCTCTTCATTGTAGAAAAAGATCCCTTGGGCCTTTTCGAGGAAAAAGGTATTTTCATCTTGTGATTTGGTAACATGTCACATCTGTTGTTTGTTTTACTATGATCTTCGAATAGTGCTATTTAGGGAGGTTTTGCCTCTTGATTACCAAGCTCTTTAGGATTCCGTAGCTCCAAAAATGCTGTGTTTCCTACCTTTGCCATCCGCTCTGGGAGCTATCATGGGGCCCTTTTCCAGACTCTTGGGTCTGCTGCACCTCTCACTATGGTCTTGCCCCGGGGATATCTCCTGGGGACCCGCCTGATGGTCCTCAGTTGCTTTCCAGCATCTCCCTGGTTTTCTTTTTCCTCTACGCCATCCAGGGAGTCCCCCTCCACCCCCAGGGTAGTGACTTCAAAACCATGCTCTTTCCTTTCACACATCTCATCTTCTATGTCTCCTCCTCCTCCTCTTCTTCCTCCTCTACCCCATAACCCCCATCTTAGCTCTGGTCCTCAGGACAGGTGGACGCACTGATCACACTTCTTCCTTCTTCTTCTCCCATCCATCTGTATGTGTACACAAACATACATTAGTTCATGCCTTCAGAACATATCTTTTTGGTGCCAGGCACTCTTCTAGGTGCTTTGGACAACATCAGTAAGTAGAACATATACAGGTCCTGCTCTTGTGGGTCTTATAGTTTAGTGGGGTAGACAGACACTCAATAATAAACAATGCATAATTATATATAATAAGGTATGTATAATATAAATAAAATAACCAACACATAATATATGAAAAGCATAATAAGTAAATTGTTTGGTAAGTTACAAGGTGATAGGCACCATGAAAAAGGAGAACATAATTGGAATGGAGAAGCCCAGGAGTTCTGGGAGGCCCAGGTGGTATTTAGTGGGATGGTCAGGGTGGGCCTCATTGAGAAGATGATGTTTGAGAGTCTCAAAGGGGGAGATGACCCCAGGGAACATGTAGAGCAAAAGGGCCTGAGGTGGGCACATTTCTGTGAGGGCTGTATAGACCATGGCCAGGAATTTGGAATTGGGGGGCAATGTCAAGGGTCCAACTGAGAAGTGCTGAGATCTGGTATATGTTACAACCATCCCTGTGGTCACCCAGGCTCTGTGAGGGGGATGCAGGGGGCCAGCGTAGAAGCAGGGCCTGGCAGGATGCAGGCCCATGCCAGGCTGTAGAAGTGGGGCTGATGAGAAAAGGGTCACATCCTGGGCATATTTTGAAGGCAGGCCATATGGAATTGGTGATTGGAGGTGGGGTGAAAACAACTGGGAATTAAGCATGTCTCTAGAACCTTAGGTTGCAGAGACTAGGAGGGCAGGGTCTCTCCACTGAGTTTGGGGAGGGCTGGGTAGACATGTGAATGCTGAATGGCCAGCAGGCTGCTTCTGAGAAGCAAGGTACAGCAGGGTTTTTGAGGAGGCTCTGTAGTCAGACTAGCCTGGCGCTTGTACTCACTGCTGTGGTCCCCATGTGGTCTCTGTGAGGGGGTGAACAGAGAATTCTGTGAACTCTAGGAACTTTTCCTCTTTCTGTTTCCCCTTTCTGCACTATGACCCGTAGGGAAAAGGGAGTCTTCTCTGAAGTACATAAGGAAAGATTTCCCAAAGTTAGAGTTATTAGGCACCAGGTACCTTGAGGGAGAAGGAGGGCAGTTGTCTGCTTGGAGGGTGAGCATGGCTTCCTTTAGATTGTGACCAGTAACTGAGACATGACCTGCCTCCCCTTCCCTCTCCCATCTCTCCAGCCACAGTCATCCAGGCCTTGTCCCTCAGGATCTTTATGTCCTTTTATCATGTAGTATAGTTTAGTCTTGGTCTCATTCTTTTGCATCCTTTTGCATTCTTTTGCACCCACCATCATCTTTTCAGCAAAACAAAAGATCATTTTTGGGGGGATCTAGTTAGAAGAGTGGGTATTGTGTATATCTTTTCAAATTAGTGTTTTTATTTTTTTGGGCGGGTAAATGCTCAAGCAGTGGAATTACTGAATTATATGGTAGCTCTGTCTTTAATATTTTGAGGAACATCCGTGTTCTTTCTACAGTGGTTGCACTAATTTGCATTCCCACCAGCAGTACAAGAGGGTTCTCTTGACATCCTCGCCAACACTTGTTATTTTTTGTCTTTTTTCATACTAGCCATTCTGACAGGTGTGAGGTGGTATCTTACTGTGGTTTTGAGTTTGCATTTCCCTGGTGATGAGTGATGTTGAACATCATTTCATGTATCTGTTGGCCATCTGTATGTCTTTCAAGTCTTCTGCCCATTTTTTTTAAATTTTATTTTTTATTTTTTAAAATTTACATCCAAGTTAGTTAGCATATAGTGCAACAATGATTTCAGGAGTAGATTCCTTAGTGCCCCCTACCCATTTCGCCCATCCCCCTAGTTAGTAACCTCCCGTAACCCTCAGTTTGTTCTCCATATTTATGAGTCTCTTCTGTTTTGTCCCTCTCCCTGTTTTTATATTATTTTTGTTTCCCTTCCCTTATGTTCATCTGTTCTGTGTCTTAAAGTCCTCATATGAGTGAAGTCATATGATTTTTGTCTTTCTCTGACTGGCTAATTTCACTTATCATAATACCCTCCAGTTCCATCCAGTTGCCATCTTGCAAATGGCAAGATTTCATTATTTTTGATTGCTTAGTAATACTCCATTGTATCTCTATACCACCTCTTCTTTATCGATTCTTCCACAGATGGACATTTGGGCTCTTTCCATACTTTATTGTTCATAGTGCTGCTATAAACGTGGGGGTGCATGTGTCCCTTTGAAACAGCATACCTTGGATAAATGCCTAGTGGTGCAATTGCTGGGTCATAGGGTAGTTCTATTTTTAGTTTTTTGAGGAACCTCCATACTGTTTTCCAGAGTGGCTGCACCAGCTTGCATTCCCACCAACAATGCAAAAGAGATCCTCTGTCTCCGCATCCTTGCCAACATCTGTTGTTGCCTGAGTTGTTAATGTTAGCCATTCTGACAGGTGCAAGGTGGTATCTCATTGTGGTTTTGATTTGCATTTTCCTGATGATGAGTGATTTTGAGCATTTTTTCATGTGTTGGTTGGCCATCTGGATGTCTTCTTTGGAGAAGTGTCTATTCATGTCTTTTGCCCATTTCTTCACTGGATTATTTGTTTTTTGGGTGTTGAGTTTGATAAGTTCTTTATAGAATTTGGATACTAACCCTTTATCTGATATGTCATTTGCAAATATCTTCTCCCATTCTGTCGGTTGCCTTTTAGTTTTGCTGATTGTTTCCTTCGCTGTGCAGAAGCTTTTTATTTTGATGAGGTCCCAGTAGTTCATTTTTGCTTTTGTTTACCTTGCCTCTGGAGACGTGTTCAGTAAGAAATTGCTGCAGTCAAGATCAAAGAGGTTTTTGCATACTTTCTCCTCAAGGATTCTGATGGCTTCCTGTCTTACATTGGGGTCTTTCATCCATTTTGAGTTTATTTTTGTGTATGGTGTAAGAAAGTGGTCCACGTTCATTCTTCTACATGTCGCTGTCCAGTTTTCCCAGCAACACTTGCTGAAGAGACTGTCTTTATGTCACTGGATATTCTTTCCTGCTTTGTGAAAGATTAGTTGGCCATACGTTTGTGGGTCCATTTCTGGGTTCTCTATTCTGCTCCATTGATCTGAGTGTCTGTTCTTGTGCCAGTACCATACTGTCTTGATGGTTACAGCTTTGTAGTATAGCTTGAAGTCTGGGATTGTGATGCCTCCTGCTTTGGTTTTCTTTTTCAAGATTGCTTTGGCTATTCAGGGTCTTTTCTGGTTCCATACAAATTTTAGGATTATTTGTTCTAGCTCTGTGAAGAATACTGGTGTTATTTTGATAGGGATGCATTGAATATGTAGATTGCTTTGGGTAGTATCGACATTTGAACAATATTTGTTCTTCCTATCCAGGAGCATGGAATCTTTTTCCATTTTTTTGTGTTTTCTTCAATTTCTTTCATAAGCTTCCTATAGTTTTCAGCATATAGATTTTTCACCTCTTTGGTTAGATTTATTCCTAGGTATTTTATGGTTTTTGGTGCAACTGTAAATGGGATTGATTCCTTGATTTCTCTTTCTGTCGCTTCATTGTTGGTGTATAGGAATGCAACCAATTTCTGTGTGTTGATTTTATATCCTGCAACTTTGCTGAATTCATGATTCAATTCTAGCAGTTTTTGGTGGAATCTTTTGGGTTTTCCATATAGAGTATAGTGTCATCTGCGAAGAGTGAAAAGTTTGACCTCCTGGCCGATTTGGATGCCTTTTATTTCTTTGTGTTGTCTGATTGCAGAGGCTAAGACTTCCAATACTATGTTGAATAACAGTCCTCTGCCCATTTTTTAATCACATTTTTTGTGTGTATACATTTTTTTAATGTATTTTGGATATTAGCCTTTTATTGGATGCATCATTTGCAAATATTTTCTCCTATTCACTACACTGCCTTTTTGTTTTGTTGATGGTTTCCTCTGCTATGCAAAAGCTTTTTATTTTGGTGTAGTCCCAATAGTTTATTTTGCTTTTGTTTCCATTGCCTGAGGAGACCTATCCATAAATATGTTGTTAAGGCCAAGAAATTACTGCCTATGTTTTCTTTTAGGACTTTTATGGTTTCAGGTCTCAAATTTAGGTCTTTAATCCACTTTGATTTATTTTTGTGAATGGTATAAGGAAGTGGTTCAGTTTCATTCGTTTGTATGTAGCTGTCTAGTTGTTCCAGCACCATTTATTTAAAAGACTGTATTTTCTGCATTATATATTCTTTCATCCTTTGTCATAGATTAATTGACCATATATGCACCCCTGTTTATCACAGCATTATTTATAATAGCCAAGATATGGAAGCAGTTCAAGTGTCCATTGATGAATGAACAAAGATATGGTGTATATACATGTATGGTTTACACACACACACACACACACACACGCAAACACACACACACATGTACACATACAGACACAAAATGGCTGAATGTTACTCAGCCATAAAAAAAGAATGAGATCTTGTCATTTGAGATGACATGGGTGGACCCAGAAGGTATTATGCTTTTAAGTGAAATAAGTCAGGCAGAGAAAGACAAATCCCATAGGATTTCACTTATATGTAGAATCTGAAAAACAAAACGAATGAATAAACAGACTCTTAAATACAGAGAACAAACTGGTGGTTGCCAGAGGGGGGTGGGTGGGGGAATGGGCAAAATAAAGTAGATTAAGAGGTACCAACTTCCAATTATAAAATTAATAGGTCACAGAGATGAGAAGTACAGCATCAGGCATATAGTCAATAACTTAATAACACTGTATGGTGACTGCATATATTGTGAGCATTGAGTAATACACAGAATTGTTAAATCAGTATGTTGTACCCTTGAAAGTAATAAAACATTGTGTGTCAATTATACTTCAGTCATGAAAAAGAAAGAAGAGGGGATATTGTAAATACTTACACTGAGTTTTCAGCCATAAATCCAAACCTGGCCCTGAAAAGTGGATGTGTGCAGTGTGGAAAGAAAGGAGGAATGGAGGGGGAGAATAGCTTACGAGTACAGGATTCCCTGCCTTTGACTACTGACTTTGGGTCTCAGGCTGCATCCACCTCTGTGGGCTGTCAAAGTTCTGAGAGGCCCAGCTTTCCAGCTTTGCCACAGGGCAGTAGGAAAAAAGCTATAAAACGGTGCAATCTTGAGGGAAGTGGTGAGTAACAAACATTTATAGCCTCCATATTTGCCTGCCCTGGGTCCCAAGTAAGAAATCACAAGGGAAGAGCAGGTGGGGAGGGGTGTGGTGGTTGGTATTCCATGGCTTATGGGAAGGTAAGAAGGGAAAGGAGATTGGGACATGGAGCTTTCAAAGAACTGAGGCCTGTCACCCAGGGAAAGTGGCCAGAGATGAGTTTGCAGGGTGCCTCAGGACATTTAAAGGAGTCTGTTCCTTGTCCTGACAACAGTGGGAAGGTGTGGAAGGTTTTGAAACAGTGGACTGGTATAGTGCAAGCCATCTTTTGCGAAGATCACATTGTGAATGGATTTAAGCCATTTTGGCTAATCACCAGTTTCTGAGTTACCTTGGTAAAATGGGTAGCTCCATCAAGAGAGGCTGGAGCTCTCTGTCTCCACCTATGCAGCCTTACTCCTAAGATGGTGTGTTTCACTGAAAACAATCCCGGCCCAAATTGTGGCACAGGCGTAAATGCCAGCAAAGTGGCCCAACACAGTCCTGTAACCTGCTCTTTGAACTCAAATAAGTCGTATTGTCCAAATCCAGGCATTCTGATAGTTACTCCAAGGTGAATGTTCCTACCATAAGATCAGCCCAAAACTTCTCTAGCCAAATCAAACAAACTGAGCAGGGTGGCTTGGGGTGGGGGGATGGTAGTGTACAGAACCAAGGACAACTCTAGACCTGGGGCTCCCAGCTGTTGGATTTGCTGGATTCTCAGACTGTTAATACAGGGGCAGTGGTGCCATGTATCCTTTCCAGACCTCTAGGACTGCTCATATCACTGGTGTGTAATTAATGAACTTTGCATTAATTAAGAAACCCTCTGGTGCAGATTTAGATAACAGTATTTTAAATCCTTGCACTGGTCACTTTTGGAGGGTGGATTTATGATTGGGTAATTAAATGTTAGCTAACTGCCTTTAGGGTGTAGATTTAAGTTAGTTTCACACATATGCATCTGGTTACACTGATGTGTTTGCAGGCAATAGAATAGTTCTAGCTGCTATATGGGGAGTAGATTGGAGGAGAAAGTGGGAGGGAGTAGATTTATTCGGTCAGGATACCTTTGTAAAGTCCCAATGAGAAAGGATCAGGAATAAAAGGAGAAATCCCTGGGTGCTGACTGTGAAGGAACCAAATGAAGAAGAAAACTGAGCTGGAAACTCCCCCAAACCTGGGACTTCATGTTGGCATTTGTGGTGAGATATGTCTGCTTTCCTGATTGGACTCTGAGTTCCCTGAAAGCCATGTCCCCAGGGCCCAGCCTGGGCCTGGCACAGAGTTGGCACTTGGCAAGAGTTTCTCAGACTCTGAGGGAAGGGGAAGGTAAGTGATGGGAAAAGAAATCAGGGAGGAGAGGAGATGAGAAGGGAAAAAGGCTTATCTAGCAGGGGAAGGTAGAGTGAAGTCCACCAGACCAGATGAGAACTTTGGTTGTTTTCCATCCCAGCTGGACCTTAGTGCACAGGCTAGACCTTCACACTGCAAAGGGAGTGGAAGATCCAAATCATGGGGGCTTGCTCCCAGGTGGTTGCCTTGAGTGTCTCCATTCCAATAGGAAGGCCCTGTGCAGGTAAAGAAATTCAGCTCAGGAGTGACTGGCCTATCGATCTGGCTCCTGCTCTGCACCCTGGCACTGACACACTGAGCTTCAGCTATAGGACAGAACTACCTGGATGACTGTCTGGACAACTTTGTCATCCTTCAGCTGTCCTCAGCTCAGTCATTTCCTGGCCCCTTCATTGTTATTTAAACAAAGGATGGTGAGGATTAGGAGGAGAAAATCAAGCCCATAATGCACTTCATCACCACACTCGCTGCCTTGGCCATTAAACATTTCCCTGAGTTGCTTACCTGGTAACTAAGCTGTTCACAGCTTGTCTTCTGTCCTTTTTTGGGAGTTGTAACAAGGTCAGCCCTGGCTATCACAAAGACCCAGAGGAGGGCTGTTTATGTCATCTTGGAAAAGGAAGCAGGTTTCCCAGGCATGCTTTCTGGTCTGGATGCTGACTGTGCAATCTCTCAGGCCCTCCTCAGCATTCTGCTTAAACAAACATTATTTATGTTCAGCAGGAGAACCATTCCCTACTGTCTGCTTTCTCTTCACTCACGTAAAACTGCACGTTTAATTTCTGTTTACACACATATAAACCATATCTTTAGGAGCAGCTTGGGAAATCCTTGGTTGAAGATGGATTTTGCCTTTGGAAAACACAGAGGTGAGTGACATCTGTATATTGTGTGATCAGAAGCATGACACATGTAGTTTGATTGGGACCAGGTGCTTCACAGAATCCATCTGAGTGAAGTTGTAAACCTCTGGTTGACAGGCAAGGTGACAGCTCAGTTCTTGCCAGCAAAACCTTGATTACCATATCTGCCTTCCAGTTTAGAGGTAGCAACACACATTTGAAAACCTTCGGGTGCTATGAACAAGAAACTGTGGGTCAGCCAAAGATCACAGTCTCTTATTGGCTCATACGCATTTAACCTGTAAAAGCATCTCCAAGTAGACTGCATGGCTATGTGGGGACACATGATAATTTTAGGTTAATTTTAATCTTACAGGGTTGGTAGAATTCATTGAGTATTCAATTCTTTACTGACTGAGGCTTGTATCCACATCAGTATTTTCCTGCTTGGTCATATGTGACATGCGTAGATCACCTTCCCTGATTTAACTCACATTCAGTGTATTCTGAGTCTGAATCCTGAAGTCTTTAAATCATGGCTGGTTCATTGAACAAAATGAGGGACTGAAAGAGACAAAACCAAGGGGGTGTCACTTTATTTTGTTTACTAATTTATCCTTCCTTGGATAATTCACCCAGTAGGTCAGTTTTCATTGGGCTGTTTCCAAGAGCTTCATCCTTCTGTTCACCCGATAAGTCCCTTATCCTTTGTGGATGAATTTGCCTATTTTGGGGAGGCCCACAGATGGATTATTGAGCTCTAAGTTGTCTCATTTTAGCTGAAAGCCATTAATAAAATTGGATTTTTTTTGATTTATTTGCAGGATTGATTATCATAGCATGCTGTTTATGAGAAAATCTACCACTTGGTAAGTGAGATATCCTTAACTTTAGCTTTTACATCACATGTATGTTTGCTCTTGTATGAGCATTTGTCCCTGGTTTTTTTTTGTGTGTGTGTGTGTGTGTTTTTCGTTTTTTTTTTTTAGTAAATCAAAGGAAATGGCAGATTTGATTTGAAACTAGACTGTACATTGGGATTACAAGGTAACAGCTATCCTGGGAACTATTTCTGAAAGTATGTCAATATTTTGGTGAGTGGGCTACATGTGCTATTATGTTATCTTCCAATATACAGATTTGGGTTCACTAATGCCTCTCTTATTTACACTATTGTGTAGTACTGAACTTTGAAGGAACGACTGATGTCCTTCTCACTCAAAAATGAAAACCTAGGAACAGTCTTTCACAGCTGACAATGGGAATATGAGATAGGACAAGTGCTCTGCCCTCATCTCCCTGTCTTCAAGGTAGGGTGGATGACAATAGCAGTTAACATTTGGTGAACGCTTCAGTGATGTGCCAGGAGATCCTAGATTTCCTCAATGTGAATGAACTGCTAGTTTTCTCATAAAAACCCTATCTTAGGAGATATCCTCTTTTCAAAGGTGAGAAACTGAGGCACGAATGAGCTTTGGTGATTATTGATGATTTTGGTTTGGATGGGCCCCAGATTTTCTGGGCACATGCTGTCAAAGTCCTAGAAACTTCTGAGGCCAAGCAGGGGACTCTGGTATGAGCAGTTTGAATCCCAGGACCTGCCTGTGGTTAAGATTCCGAACTTTTATGCTGTGGTTGGGAGCATCCTTATAGGGCTCTTTTTCTCCCCGCTGAGCTCTGTGATTTGGGCTGGAAAATTTTCCGTATGTTCTATTTGAGCCTGTCCCACCATTTGAAACTTCCTGGGTGTTTTTTTTGGTTTTTTGTTTTTTTTTTGCTCTGGCATCTCTGACTTATCCTTGCCCTCCCATCCTCCCCTGGGGTCTCTGTAGGATATTATTTGATTGTTGGTATGTCAGTATTTCTAGTTCAAGTATTGACTATTTCTTTAAAGCAAAACCTAAAACTCCTTAGAAAATAATTGGGATTTCAGGAAGAGCTTTCTAACTAATTTTTACACTGCATAACAGACTGTGATGTGATGGGTGAGTTGTTGGAAAATGGATTGGAATTGGGCTTTCAGGCTGGGGTTCTTAAGTGCCTCCCACAAAGGTCTTTGTGTGGACCTCCTGGGGGCTTGGAGACTTGCTGCCCTTCCACTGGAAACAATTGATGAAGAACGCCACAATACACTTTTATTTTTTTCTGCACTTCCCATAGTAGCTTTATTTCTATTAAAATGCTTTAAAAATAGGCAGGTAGGGGCCACAGAATGCCAGAAGAATTGATTTTAGGGGATGAGAAAGTGAACTCCAGTAAAATGTCCCATTGTCATCTACCAGCCTCCAAGCAGTAGGGAAAGATGGTACCCACAATGGTGGCCATGCATGGTCCGCTCTTGCACAGAGAAGCTGGAGATGGCATAGTGGGTAAGGGAAAGTCTGTGGCTAAAAAGCCAGACTTCTAGGAGTTTGATCCCTGTTCCACTAGCTGGTTGACCTTGGGCTTTCTGGGCCTCTGTCTACCCATATACAGATAATCATAGGGCTCATGTGAGGATGAAAATGTAGTAACAAGTGTTAGCTCCTACTAATGGTGTCCATCCAGAATTTCAGCACATAGCTACTTTATACTGTGCACGCCCCTGTTGGCGGGAACCTGACCTGGAGACTCCTCCTGCAGCCAAATCTGCATCTACCCTCCACCCACGAGATGTCCACGTGTCTTTCTGAAGGCACTGTGGCTTCCATGTTCCCACTACCCAGGGCCATAAATGAGATGATTGTCAAGGGTAGTCCTAAACCTGAATATGTGCACATCCACAAACATAGCTCCTTTGAGTTCACTTACAGAGCTGGCCCTGCAGGCATGGGCTCCCAGCTTCCCATGCAGAGCTCAAAACCACCATTCTTCCGTGGCGGCCAAACACACGTAAGTGGCTGGGAACCACCCTCAACCCCTGTACAGAACGAGACCGGAAGGCTGAGCTTAACAGAGACTCGGACGACAAGAGTTAAATAAATAAGCTGTATTATCTGTACAAAAAATATAAATACAGTTTTGTGTTTTAGAGGAGGAAAGTGCCTCCTTCCATATTATTCAGCAGCTCTAATCATCTTGTGTTGCTGCTGAGTCACAATTCACAGAACAAACAGTAAATGTACATTCATCTCATGCAAGGAGCACGCTGCTTCCCACCCCAAACCTAGGTCCTCCGAGCTGGCTCTGAGGCCCCCTCCAACGGCTCCAATCTGACACGAGGCGGAGCTGGAGGACACTGGCTATTTAGAAAATGTAAATATTGGCCACTGGTTCTCAACAGCTATTGAACTACAAATAACCAACCACATTAGTAGCAGTATGGAATTTGTATTCTCCATTCCATGCATAACTATTGTGTCACAAACGAGTCCCCTCTTCTTGCCCTGTCATCCCATGTTAGCTTTACAATGTGTTCTGTACACAGTGAATGGATCCAGAGTTAAACATCAGCCTCTATTAAAAATAGGAACAATACAATAGTTACCAGAGTTTACAGGAACACAACTGCAGGAAGTTAATAAAAAAGTCCCCCAAATACTTTGTTTTCTGAATGACAATGTACAATTATTAATATTGCACGTTTTTATACAAGAAATCCTAATAAATATTCACAAAAGATATACAGACATAGAAAACATTCTCTTTTATTTTAAATAAACATTACGCTGATTTTTTAGTAACATGACTTCTTAGAGCCCATTGTGGTGAGGAAGAAAGAGACCCACCTTAATTGTCCGTAGCTCACCTGGGGAGGACACAGCTTAATACCGTCTTCCCCCCATCTTTGACTTCCAGGTGGGCTGGAAAACACAGCCCTGGTATTGGTGGTGGCCCGGGGCTGGGTGGCATTTTGCGAGTCTGTATGTGAGGGGGGAGCAGGCTGGCTGAGGGGTGAGTGAGTGTGGCCACGCTGCCCTGGCTATTGAACGGTGTCCACTCAAGGGGGAGGTGGCCAAAACCACTCACCCAAACCCCTTTGCTGAAAGAACAATTTGCCAAATGGTCCCAGGATTTCAGGTTTGCCCCTAGACTTTGCTGCAGCCATGTTACTCTAGCTGACCCGCATTACTGCAAGTGTGTGTGCTGCCTTGCTGACTGGATTACCAAAACTGGGTGGATATTAATTGCTGTAAGGTTCATAGTACTTCAGTGTGTGTAGGGAACAGGTTGAAAAGCCTTTGAGGACCCTCTTGCGAGCTTTAGTTATCCTATGGCTTTGCCACCGCACCCCATCACCCTGCCCCAAGCTGCTGTATAAATGGGAGCGCCGCTCTTACAGTGGGCCCGCACAAGCCCGCTGTCCCACCCTGAACGGGCCCCGGCCCGTTCTGGAAGCAGCTACTGTGACCTGATGGATACCATCTGGCAAATTGAACCCCACCCCTGGCCCTCAAGTCGGGCAGCAAAGGCCATACAGGCAGAAACCCCAGCCTATTCTTGCTCAGAATGCCCTTGACCCACATCAGCAGTATCGTTCTGGGCTGGGGTTGGGGAGGGGGGGGACTCTTGATGTAGAGAGAGATGAGAGGGGCCGCTCAACTGAACAAGTAGATCTTGATGTCTCGCTGGCTTTGCTAGGGGGGTATAGGCAGAAGTCTGAGACAGTGTGGGGAGTGGGGACTCCCCTGCACCTCAGGGGGGGCAGGTCTCCTAGAAGGCAGTGTGCCCTCTGCGAGGGCAGCAGAATCCAGAGGGCCCCTTCCCCGAGCCTCCTCACTCCTCCCCATCTACCTGCACTTCCCCGCTGAGGACCATGCACAGGTTTCTTTTTGCTTCTGTCTCCTCCCCGCCCCAGCCCCCACGTGGTTTTCTGCATCAAGTGTGCTTCGGGCCTACTTGGATGGTCTCCTCCTTACTGCTCTGTATCCGGGCTTGGAGTTCTTGATGCTCCCCGGCAGAAGAGCTGAGTTCTGGCCTGGGTTTTGCCTTCCGATAGTGTCCTCCCCTCCCTGCCTGCTCTTCCCAAGGCTGAGGCAGAGGAGGACACAAAGCAGAAGCACACTCCCGTGTGGACGGTGTGCTGCCAGGAAAGACACAGCTGGTTGTCTGGAGTCTGTACCAATGCTTTGCAAATGCTCTGTGGCCTACCCTCCCATCTCTCGTCTGCCACTGGCTCTGCCTCCCTGCTGTCCCCAGGAGCCACGCCTGCCTCTTCCTCCGCCTTTTCGGGACCTGGGTTTGGGAAGACGAGGCGTCTGCTCTGCAACCTCCTGTAGACCCCTTTCCTTGTCTTTCCCCCACATTCTGTTCTCCAGTGAACCGAGAGAGAGGACATGCCGAGGTCCTCATGTCTGGGGTGGGGGAGGAGGTTGGACGAGGGTGTGTGGGGTGGGGGTGGGGAGAGGAAAATAAATAAATAAACGAAGAGAGCTTAAGTTCTGTCCAAGGTGGTGGCGGGAGTCCTCTGTGTGGCCAGGGTAGAGTTCTTCCCTGGGCCCTGTCTTCACGCTTTGCCGCAAGTCCCACAGCAGCGAGATTTGAACTGGCTGAGTTGGCAGAGTTTTAGCTGTTTGACCTTCTCGCAGTACCTGGTAGTATCTCTGCACTCCACTGGGAAAGGGGACAAAAGAAAGATGTGAAATGGAGCTAAAGGCTGTGGCCACTGGGTGCTTCCTGGGGTCTGCCTTGGGCACTGGACTCCCATGCTGGAGGGGCCCCTGCTGTCCAGCATCTCTGCACTGGCCTCGCTCTGGTGGCACTCAGCCACCTGCCTCCCAGCCTGCCAACAGGCTGCCGTTGTTGGCCGGCTGACATGGCCCAACCCTTGGCCTGTTCTACTGCCTTTCTGATGGCACGCTTCCTTCCGGAGGGCGCTGTTCATCTCCCTCTCCTCGGGACCGCCTGACCTTCTAAGGCAAGCTGGCCTTTCCCCGTGGTATTTAAGTGGCTCTCCTCGAGCTGGTTCCCAGAAGGACTCAATGCTGCGCCACTCTGACGTGGTGTGCAATGAGGCCCTGGTTGATGGCCTCATCCCCTGGAATGTGAGCTTTCTTTCCTCCGTGAAAGTTTCTTAACACTGTCCACCCAAGCCTCTCTACTCCTTCCCCTGACCATGTCTTGCCCGAGCACTGTGGCCTCTAGTTCAGTATTGGCACAAACGAGATGGTCCTTAGCTATTGGTGCCGATTTGGGTTGTGGACTTCTGTGACCAACATAGGAAGTCTGAAATACTTTGACTGAACATTAGTGCTAACTGTGGTGAGCTCTTGACATAAAGATGGGTCAGCACCACACAGAGAACAAAGATCATCCCTCCCCAGTGTATAGGCAGTGGGACAATTTGCCTACAGGACATCTGCCTCAGCGTTGGAAATCTCATGCTCAGAGAGGCCCCGTTTAGGGGAAAACTGCATGGCAACATTTAAAAACTTTGTATTCTTTGTCTCATACTTTGTCTTCTTTCCTGGGGGGAAGGACCTCCAGTTTGTTTTGGGTCCAGAGGAAGAAAAAAATATCCAACTGGGATACAAATGCCGGTGTTGGGCAGAGGAGGATCCAGACTTGAGGGAGGAGGGAGTGAAAGAGTAGATCTCAAGGGCATGGGCTCCTGCACAGTTCCGGTGGGTGCCCGTGGGTTGGGAAGGAGGGAGGGCAGCCGGTCCTTGTTCTGTGAGAAGCAGAGCCATGATGGGCACAAGGCCAGCTGGGCAGGAGGCACTCTGTGTGCTCTTCTAGTGCAAACGGTGCTTTCTGTCTAGTAGCCCGGCCCCCAGGAGGCACTGGTTGTCGTCCCCTGGGTACCAGCCAAACTACTGCGGGTGAGCTGGAGGCTGACTTCGTTTAGCATTTGGCCAATAGTACCTGGCTTTGCCCAGGGCCAAGATCGAGCCCTTGGGGGCACACTCAGCCATCTTTCGTGGCCTGGACATGCGTATACATATCTTTGCTCGCTTGCATGCACCCCTGTGACCATACCCAACTCTGGCCCCAGCTCACAATCCTTGGGAAACCTGCTCCAATGCCCTACGCTCAGGGTCAGTCCTGGGGACTGCCCTCTGCCCCCGATGCCCTGTGGGGAATTGGCAGAAGACTCTTTGGGGTTGGAACATACTGTTTTCACATGGGGTGATGTTGCAGCGCTGCCAGTTGGCCGGCCGGGGGCCCCAGGAGCACAGGTGTTCAGGCACTGCCTTGTTGGTGCGGGCGTGCACACACTCCACACGCCGGGATTGGAAGCCATAGTTGCCGCAGGTCGCCGTGCACAGGGTCCACAGGCTGACCCTCCAGTGTACGCTGCAGGCTTCTGACCAGCAGTTCTGGGTGCTCACGGGCCTGCAGGACGAGGGTGGTGGGGTTAGGGTCTGCCTCTGTGGGCACGGGACTGGGGAACAGATGTGAAGACATTGTTGCAAACCTAAGAATGTTGGGCAACTGCTCAAGCACTTCTATTGCCACCAGACCTGGGTTCTGGTCTCTGCTCCGTCAGTGAGGGGTTGTAAGATCTCGGAAGGACAATTGCTCTGATTGGCCCTCTGCGTCCTCATGGGTACACAGTCTGTATCGCTGTATGACCCAGGAATAAACTCTGTCCAGGATGGGGGCTGGCAGAGGCAGAGCCTGGGGCTGGGGCCTTGGGCGGGGATGGTGAGCCCTCACCCCAAGGGGACAGCCACAGGAACGCATGACAGGGAATGGGGACTGGATGGGAATGATAGGTTGAGACTCAGGGATAAGAGCCCTCATTCGGCATCACTTTTATAGGAAGGCCAACAAGAGTGAGGGGCTGCTGGAGCCCTTGAGATCTGGCGGTCACTTCATAGCCCTAACTTCCTGCGCACCCTAGGGTTAGTGCAGATCTCATGCGGTATCAGGCTACCCTCAAAGGAATAGCACCCTCTGCACTCTTTGTCTGCAAAAGAGGAGAGCCCACCCACCCTGGCACATTCAGCACATCTATCTCTAGGGAGAACAATGGCCTGGGGAGAATGGAGGGCGAAAGGGAAAGGGGATGTTAGAGGAGAAACACTCACTTAACACTGTCTTTCCATGCTGTTGACCGAGGGGCTGGGGAAAGGAGGTCCATGGCTTTCTCTTACCTTGGAAGGGCACTGCACTGCTCTGATGGTAAGGTGATGCCATCCCGTGTCTGGCAGAACACTTGTCTGTGTTGCACGGCTAGGTGAGGCCCGATGCAAGGCCCATTGCACTGGGAAGCAGATAAAGGAGGCATGTATAATGTTAGCCAAGTCAAGGGAGAGGCTGCGATGCTCAGGCTGCATGGAACACAGAACCCTTCTGCCGCATTTTGTTTGGGGCCTTCAGATCATTCATCTTGCTCCTCTTTGTATATCAACTAAAAAACATTGGCATATTTTCTTCTCTTTGTGCCATAGTGGAATAGTTAGCTTTCCTGTGGTCTATGAGCCTTCTGTTAGCAAATGGCTAATGGTAGTGTAGAGCCAGTTGGAGAATGTCAGCTCCCTCCCAGATTAACCATATAAAAAGGTTTCTTGGCATAATATACTAAGAGTGTGGTGTGGTAAGCTTTAGAGCAGAAGACTTTTAAGCACCCCTTCAGTCCAAAGGGTAACTTGGTTTGTTTTCTTGCTAAATTCATCCAAGTTAACTAGTCCATCATTTCTTTCCTTTCTTTGGCTTCATTTTTTCCAGGTCAAACCCAGCGCAGATGAACAGGAGTAGACTTAGGTATGCACTGTCTCTGCTCATTCTCCTGCTATGTGCTCAGAGAGATTGTTAAACTTTTCCCAGAGTTGATGGAGCCAGACTATCACAGTAAATACCCCATACCAAAGCAGCAGATCCTTAGCCAAAATTTTCTATTTGAGTAAAGTAAGGCGATAGACATCTCGTGGAGGTCACTTTTGAAAGAAATCTCTTGGGGATCTTTAGACGCCAAGTGTCCACCGGGGAGCTGTTAACCTTCAAAATTATAAGTAAAAATCTTTAAAAAAAATCTTATTTTTTCTTTTTGGCCCCCTTCACCCATTTCTCTTACCTTTTATTTTCCTGCCTCTGGCAACTCCTACCAATCTATTCTGTGTGTGTGTGTGTGTGTGTGTGTGTGCATGTGCACATTTGTATTAGATTCCACATACAGGAGAGATCACAGGGTATTTGTCTTCTTTCATTTAGCATAATGCTCTCAAGGTCCATTCATGTTGTCACAAATGGCAAGATTTCCTTCTAATGGCTGAATAATATTCCATTATACATACATATTATATCACATATATGTATGTATAATACATATATATGTATGTATATAGTATGTATGTATAATGTATATAATATGTATATGTGTATACATGTATATAATATGTATAATACATATATACATTATATATGTATTATGTACATATATACATATTATATACATATATTACATATATATCTATATATCACAATTTCTTTATCCATTCACCATTGCTGGCCCCTTAGATTGCTTGAATATCTTATTTATAAATAATGGAATAAATATGGGGTTACATATGTCTTTTTGAGTATTTTCATTTTCTTTGGATAAATTCTACCCAGAAGTGGAATTGCTGGTTCACATGGTGGTTCTGTTTTCAGTTTTTTGAGGAACATCCCTACTGTTTTCCATAGTGGCCACACCAATTCATATTTCCACCAACAGCGCACAAGGGTTATCTTTTCTCCATATCCTTGCCAACAATTGTTATCTTTTTGATAATAGTCATTTTGACAGGTGTGGGGTAATATCTTGTGGTGGTTCTGATTGGCATTTTCCTGATAACTGGTGATTATGTACTAAGATACCTTTTCATGTACCTGCTTGCCATCTATGTCTTCTAGGGAAAAATGTCTATTCAAATCTGCCCATTTTAAAAAATTTTTTTGTTTTTTTGTTTTGCTATTGAGTTTCATGAGTTCTTTATATATTTTGGACAGTGGTCCCTTATTAGATGTATGATTTGCAAATGTTTTTTTCCCATCCCATAGCTTGCCTTTTCATTCTGTTGATGGTTTCCTTTGTTGTGCAGATGCTTTTTAGTATGATGTAGTTCTAATTATTTTTGCTTTTGTAGCCTTTGCTTTTGGTGTCAGGTATTGCCAGTATTTTTTTTTTTTTTTTTTTTTTTGGTTTTATGTCAAAGGACCTTGCTGTCTATGTTTTATGATGAGAGTTTTATGGTTTCAGGTCTTATGTTCAAGTCTTTAGTCCATTTTTTTTTTTTTTTGAGACAGAGCACATGGGTGAACACAAGTGGGGCAGGGGCAGAGAGAGAGAGAGAGAGAGAGAGAGAGAGAATCTTTAGCAGGATCTATGCCCAGCACAGAGATTCTGACACGGGGCTCAATTTCAAGACCCTGAGATTGTGACCTGAGCTGAAATCAAGAGTCAGATGCTTAACCCATGGAGCCACCCAGGTGCCCCTAGACCATTTTGAATTAATTTTTGTGTAAGGTGTAAGATAGTGGTTAATTTTCATTCTTTTGTATGTGATTGTCCAGTTTTCCCAACCTCATTTATTGAAGGGACTGTCCTTTCCTCATGGTATATTCTTAGCTCCCTTGTAGTAAATTAATTGACCATGCATACATGAGTTTAATTCTGGGTATCTATTTTGTTCTATTGATCGATGTCTGTTTTTATGCTAATACCGTATGGTTTTGATTACTATAGTTTTTTAATATAGTTTGAAATTAGGGAGCATGAGGTCTCTAGCTTTTTTCTTCCTCAAGATTTCTTGGCTATATATTTTTTGTTCCATACAAATTTTAGGATTGTTCAATTTTTGTGAAAAATGCCATTGGAATTTTGATTGGGATTGTATTTAATCTGTATATTGCTTTGGGCAATATGGATGTTTTATCAATATTGATTCTTCCAATCCATGAGCACAGGCTGTATTTCCATTTGTGTCTTCAATTTCCTTCATAAATGTCTCCTAGTTTTCAATATATAATTCTTGCATCACCTCCTTGGTTAAATTTAGTCCTAGGTATATTTTTCATTTTGATGCAATTGTATGTGGGATTGTTTTCTTCATTTCTCTTTCTGATAGTTTGGTGCTAGTTTTTGCATATTGATTTTGTATCCTGCAACTTACTGAATTTGTTTATTGTAACAGTTTCTTTTTATAGAGTCTTTAGGGCTTTCTATTCATAATAATAGCATGTCATCTGCAAAACATGACAGTTTTATTTCCTTTTAATTTGGACACTTTTATTATCTACTTGTTCTAGCTAGGACTTATGACACTATGTTAAATAAAGATGGGGAGAGTGGGAATCCTTCTCCTGTTTCTGATCTTAGAAGAAAGGCTTTCAGCTTTTTACCATTGACTATGATGTTAGCTGTGGACTTGTCATCTATGGCCTTTACTATGCTGAGGTACATTCCCTCTATACCCACTTTTAAGAGTTTTTATCATGACTGGATACTGAATTTTGTCAGATGCTTTTTCTACATCTATTGAGGTATGATTTTTATCCTTCATTTTGTTAATGTGGTGTATCACACTGATAATTTTGTGGATGTTGAATCATCTTTGCAGCCCTTGGGTAAATTCCATTTGCTCATGGTGTATGATTCTTTTAATATATTATTGAATCTGGCTAGTGAAAATCTTGTTGAGAGTTTTTGCATCTATGTGCAGCAGGGATATTGGCCTGTAATTATCATGTGCTTGGCTTATTTCAGCTAACGTTTTCAAGGTTCATTTATATTGTAGCATGTATAGAATTTCATTCCTTTGGAAGGCTGAATAATATTCCATTGCATTCCATTCCACTACATTTTGTTCATCCATCCATCCATCCATCAATGGACATATCAGTTGTGTGCACCTTTTGACCACTGTGATGCTACTATGAACATTAGTCCACAAGTGGAATTGCTGGATCATATGGTAATTCTATGTCCAATACTTTGAGAAACTGCCATACTGTTTTCTATAGTAGCTGTGCCATTTTACATTCCCATCTACAGTGCACAAGGGTTCCAATTTTTCCACCCACGTGTTAGTTTTATTTAAAAAAATAATCGCTATCCTAGTGGATGTGACGTGGTATCTCATTGTGGTTTTAATTTGCATTTCCCTAATTGTTAGTGATGTCAAACATCTTTTCTTGTGTGTACTGTCCATTTGTATATCTTTGGAGAAATGTCTAGTCTAGGCTTTCTGTTGTGTTGTTGAGTTGTAGTTCTCTATATTTTGGATATTAATCCTTTATCAGATATGATTTGGAAATAATTTCTTCCAATCTGGGGGTTGCCTTTTCACTGTTGGTAGTGTCCTTTGATGAAGAAAAGCTTTTATGTAATTTTTTAACTGTACTTTTAGTGTCCTAGCGAAAAAATGATTGCCAATCCAATATTATGAAGCTTCTTCCCTATATTTTCTTCTAAGAGCTTATTTCAGTCATTTTCAGTTAATTTTTGTATATGGTTAAAATAAGGATCCAGCTTCATTCTCTGCATATGGTTATCCAGCTACCCAGCACCATTTATTGAAAAGACTGTTCTTTCCTCATTGAATGATCTTGGCACACTTAATCTGATTATATATACAAAAGTTTATTTCTGGGTTCTCTATCCTATTGCATTGGTCTATGTGCGAGAACTACCATTGTTTTGATTACTGTAGCTTTGTAGTAAGTTTTGATACCGGGAAGTATAAAGTCTCCAACTTTGTTCTTTAAGATTTTTTTGGCTATTCAAGAGCTTTTGACATTCCATTTGAATTTTAGAATGGATTTTCTTATTTCTGCAAAGAAGCCATCGGGATTTTGAATCTCTAGATCAATTTGAGCAGTACTGACATCTTAATAAGTTTTCTGTCTTCTTTAATTTCTTTTAGTAATGTTTTGTAGTTTTCAGTGTACATGTTTTTCACCTCCTTGGTTAAATTTGTGTTTTTGTAAGTGGAATAACTTTCTTAATTTCCTTTTCAGATTGTTCATAATTCATTTATAGATATGAACTGATTTCTATTGATTTTATATCTTGCAACATATTCTCTAAGAGACATATTCTGATGTTATTGGGATTTTTAGGATTTTTACATATGAGATCATGTTATCTATGAGCCAGAGGTTATTTGACTTCTTCCTTTCCAACTTGGGTGGCTTTTCTTTCTTTTCCTTGCCTAGTTGCTTTGAACTTCCAATACTATGTTGAATGGGAGTGGTGAGCATTGCATTCTCATCTTGTTCCTCACTTTAGGAGAAAAGTTATAACTGTGGTGTGTGTGTTTTTTTTTTTTTTTTTTTTTTTTTAGCTGTGGACTTTTCATATATGGTCTTTTTTTATTTTGAGTTAGTTTCTATTACTAGTTTGTTGAGTTTTTATCACAAAAGGATTTTGAGTTTCTTCAAATGCTTTTTCTTCAACAATTGAGATGTGTTTTTTCCTTTAATTCAGTGAATGTGATATATTATAGTGGTTAATTGTCATATGTTGAACATTCCTTACATTACAAGAATAAGTCCTACCTGAAGGTGTGTAATTCTTTTAATAGGCTGCTAAATTTCATTTGCTAGTATTTTGTTGAGGATTCTGCAGTAATGGAGGGAATGAGGTGTGGAGGAAGCCAGAAAACATACCAAAAACAGTGGCAAAAGTTAGTCCTTCCTTCTCAGGGATTACCTTATTTTTATTTTTTAAATTTTATTTTAGAGAGTACAAGCAGGGAAGGGGCAGAGAGAGAACAATCCCAAGCAGTCTGCGTGCTGTCAGCAAGGAGTGCAATGCAAGGCTTGACCTCACAAACTGAGATCATGATCTGAGCCAAAATCAAGAGTCAGTTGCTCAACTTACTGAGCTACTCGCCCTATCAGAGCTTATTTAAATGGAAAAAAGCTCCCCAGTCAAAAGTCACAGATATTTGCCTGATAGGTTTAAACAATAATCAAATTCTAAGCTATCTACAAGAGACTTTGAATGTAAAAGATGGATGGAAAAAGATATTTCATGCAAAATGAGTAACCAAAAGAGCACTGTGATGGATATCCTAATATCAGACAAAACACATTTTAGGTCAAAACTGTTGCAAGAGACAAAGAAGGAAATTATATATTGATTAAAGGCCAAGAAGTTCTAACAACAATTAATATATATGCATAACCATCAAGCCTCCAAAATGCACGAATCAAACTGAAGAGATAGATAGTTATACAATAATGATTAGACACTTAAAATACCCCACTTTCAATAATGGATAGGACAAGCAAACAACAGATAAAAAAATTTAACAAGACTGTAGTCCAGTTGTCCTTAAGAGACCTATATGGGACACTCTACCCAGCCATAGTTGAGTACACATTTATTTTCCATGTTAGGCCACAAAAGAAGTCTTAATATATTTTAAAAAAGAGTATCTTTTCACAGCAGTGAATTTCTGCATTAATACTTAAAAGGGAGGGGTGCCTTGGTGGCTCAGTTGGTTAAGCGTCAGACTTTGGCTCAGGTCATGATCTAACGGGTGGTGGATTCGAGCTGCATGTTGGGCTCTGTGCTGAAAGCTCAGAGCCTGCTTCAAGTTCTCTGTCTTCCTCTCTCTCTCTGCCTCTCCCCCACTCGCACTCTGTCTCTCAAAAATAAACAACGTTAAAAATTAAAAAAAAATTAAATGGGATATTGGTCTTTAGTTTTCTTGTACTGTCTTCCCCTGGCTTTGGTATCAGGGCAATCCTGGCCTCATATTATGAGTTATGGAGTGTTAGTGTTCCCTCCCTTTCAATTTTTAGGAAGAATAAATGTAGGTAGAATTTACCAGTGAGGGCATCTTGTCCAGGGCTCTTCTTTGGTGTGAGGTTTTTGATTACTGATTGAATCTTTTTATTAGTTATAGGTATATGCAAATTTTTATTTCTTCATGATTTGGTCTTGGTGGGTTGTGTTTCTAGGAAATTTTTACATGGAGGTCATCCAATCTGTTGGTGTACAATTGTTCATAGTATTGATATAATCTTTTTTATTTATGTAAAATCAGTGTTCCCACTTTCATTTCAAATTTTAATACTTTTTTTTCTTAGTGTAGCTAAATTTGGAAGAACTGGTGGTTTCATTGATTTTTATTTACAAACTATATTTATCCACTATTGTCTTTATTATTTCTTCTATTGGCTTTGGGTTTAGTTTGCTCTTGTTCTTTTTCTTTTAGTTCTTGTTCTTGTTCTTTTAGTTCTTTTAGTTCCCTAAAGTTCCCTAAAGTTCTTTTAGTTAGGTAGTTTACTTTAAGTCTTTCTTTAATGCAAGCATTTACAAATATAGATTTTTCTCTTAGCACTGCATTCTCTACATCTCGCATTTTCACTTGTCTCAAAGTATTTTCTAATTTCCCAATATTTGTGAATTTTCCTTCCCAATATTTGTGAATTTTCCTGTTTTCCTTCTTAAGGAACATTCGAAAAAAACATCTCTCTCAGTCTTTGTATGCTGTCTCTGTGCCTAGGAATCAAGCCTGTGATGGAAACTTACGATATGCTCAGGTCTTTTTGGAGCATATGTCTTGCCTGGACCTGCAGGTAGCTTTCTCAATTCCTTTGTACAACTGTCTCCTTTCTAATGGGGGGAGATGTTCTAGGAAATTAACCCAAGTTCTCAGGGCCCTCGATGCTCTATTTTATGTCTTTATCTGTAATCTCTTGCCCTGGGTGTCTGCAGGTCTGTAGTCCCCCTATAGCTTTCACAACTAGTGGCTGCCTTTTTCTCCTCATTTGATACCTGAGTTAAAGAAGACAGAAACCATTCCTTTAGGCAGTTCCCTGACAGGTTAGAACATTGCAGACAGGATTTTCTATGCTCCCTATGGATTGAAGGAGGGAAATGGACTGCTGATGCCTCTACACCAAGACAGTGCCATACTAGGGAATAGACGGGGAAGGGTGAGTGAAAATGCCACAAAATTTCCTACTTTTCTGAAGGTGATTTTACTTTATTTCGGTGTTTGCTTGGTTGTAGGCTCTTCCTCCTATAGGGTTAGTTCAGCCAATTTCTGATTGTTTTTTGATGTTTCCATGGGAGAATGGCTACCTAGTCTGTCATTTTGCTGATGTCCTTTGGCCACAACTGTAAATTACTCACTGCCTTAAGTGCCATTGACACACTGAAACTGCCCTTCACAGACCTGTCAGTCAAGCTCCTGTGGGTACTGGCTAATGTTTTTCTTGTTTGTTCTTTCCGATCCATTTTGATACCCCTTATCCTTTCTTCTTTCTGGAAACTTCTTTGTTACGCTCTGTGAATATACTTTCTTCTTCTATTCATTAGGTTATTCCCCCCCCCCACCTCCTATTTCTGCAGATTAGTGTTCTTGAAAGTTCTATCCTCTGCCTTTCTTCATCTATACTACCTTTTTAAGTCCCAGATCTACATTCAACTGCTTAATAAAATATCTAATTGGATATTTCACAAACA
Organism: Acinonyx jubatus; assembly: GCF_027475565.1. Lineage (NCBI taxonomy): Eukaryota > Metazoa > Chordata > Mammalia > Carnivora > Felidae > Acinonyx > Acinonyx jubatus. The sequence goes on from NC_069391.1 coordinate 50,046,966, forward strand.
TATCACCATGTTCGAAATAGTTTCTTACCTAATTCACTCTCTCTTTTCTGTATTCCTACCTAGTTGTTCAGTCCTTTTATAAACTTAAGTGTCAGCTTCCTCTTCCTCTCTCATCTATGATATTCAAGCACCACTGAAGCCACACGAATCACACTTTCACAGACTCTCTTCTCTATTTACATTGCCTTCATTTCTATCAGCACAACTAGGTTTCTCTTTCTCCAGTCTTATCACTTCCCAATTAAATACTATACTGCTGAATGTATGATCTTTTAAAAATATAACTCTGACTGTGATACTCCTAAGAGAGTTGCCTCCAAACAAGGTGGAATTTATAATAAAATCCAAACTCCTCATACAGCATACAAGACTTCCCATGATCTTGAACCTGTTTTCCAGTGACATTTATATATTTCTAACTCTCACCTAATTTTCATGCAAACATTCTGGGGATGCTTTCAGTTTCATTCCTTCACACGTGCTTTTATGAAACACATTCCCCACACAAGACAGGTGCCTCATAAATGTATGTTGTATTAAAAGAAGAAAGTTGAATTATGAACATGAAGCCATATTGTTAGAGCTGAGAAAGTAGTCTTAGTACTACTTAGACTAAAATCAGCATGGTTTCCATAGACTCAAAGTAGTAGGCACATGAAGGAACAGGTATTTGCATGAAACTATTCCAAAAGGATTTTGTTCTCAGAAACAATTGCCATTTTCATTCAGAGTGGAATGTGGAATCTTGGAGGAGATCCATAGTTTGAAGCACATCCCAACAATATCACCAATAGGCAAATATCAACAGGATTGTGAGATCAAACAGTACACTATAATTTGTAATGCCTCAAGGCTTGCTACTCTTTAAAGGGTAGTCCTTGGACCAATAACATTGGCATCACCTGAAAGCTTTGAGAAATTCAGCATGGATGAATAAGGATGAGTCAACATTGTGAGAAGATAGAAAATATAAGAAAGTACCAAGTAGAAGTCACATACTATTAACTGTGTAAAGAACACAGTAACTACACTGACAAATATACAGGAAGGGTTCAATAACAGATGAAGCAGAAGGACTAGTCACCTCAAAAATAAGGCAGTAAAACTCATCCAATGACAGAAGCAAAAAAAAAAATGAAATTACTATGAAGATAGTTTAAAGAACTTACAGGACAACAGCAATAATATACCAACATTTGCATTATAGGGGACCTAGAAGGGTCAGTGAGAAAAAGGAACAAAAAACTTCTTTTAAGAAATAATGGCTGGAAACCTCCCTAACCTGGGGAAGGAAACAGATCTAGGAAACCCAGAGAACTCCAAAGAAGATGAATCCAAAGAGACCCACAATATGTCAAAGGTTAAAGATAAGGAGGGTATATTAAAATCGGTAAAAAAACAAACCCCAACAATCTGTTACATACAAGGGAACCCTGTTAAGACTATCAGATTTTTTTTTAGCAAAAATGTTGAATATACTGTATCATTGTCTTCTTACCTGCAGCCTGCTGAAAGAAAAAAACTTGCAATTAAGAATACTTTACCTTGCAAAATTACTATTCAGAATCAGAGTTTTTCAGACAGGCAAAGAAGTTCACAATCACTTAACCAGCCTTAGAAGAAATGTTAAAAGAGGATATCCTATGTCTATTATATTTCAGCCAAAAAAGCTCAACATCTTCAGTAGCAAAAGAAATATAAGTAGCAAAAGTGAATATAAACAAAAATTGCTAAAGGGTCAGCTTTAACCTAAATACAAAGGTTACTAATGAGTAAGTAGAAAACATATGAAAGTATAAACTCACTTTTCTGTTTTAAGAGTGTGTGTGAGCAGGGGGAGGGGCAGAGAGAAAGGAGAGAATCCCATGCAGGCTCCATGCTGATAGCAGGGCTCGATCCCACAAACCAAGAGATCATAACCTGAGCCCAAACCAAGTGTTGGACTCTTAACTGACTTAGCCACCCAGGTGCCCCTAAAGTATAAACTCACTGGTAAAGGTAAATATATAGAAAAGGTAATGACTAACACTTATAAACCTAGAATGAAGGGTAAAAGACAAAAGTAGTAAAAACAACTCTAAATGCAATAATTAGTTAAGGGATCACAAGATAAAAAGATGTAAAATGTCACATCAAAAACAAAATGGGGACAGAGTAAAAACGGAGAGCTTTAGAATGGAATCAAATTTGTTGATGTCAATTAAAATAGATTGTTATAGATATAAGTTATTGTAGGTACACCTCAAACTACAAAGCAAAAGCCTATCGTGGATACACAAAAGATAAGGATAAAGGAATCTAAGCTTATCACTAAAGAAAGTCATCAAACCACAAAGGAAGAGAGTAAGGGAAGAAGAAAGGAACAGGAACTACAAAAAAGCAGTAAGTACATAGCTATCAATAATTATATTAAGTGTAAATTAATTATAAATGCTTTAATCAAAAGACTTAGGGTGACTTGATAAAAAAATGAGGCCCATTTCTTCAGATGTAAAGACACACACTTAAAGTGAAGGGATGGAAAAGGTAATCCATATTACTGGATATTAAAATAAGGCATGGGTAGCTACACTTATTTCAGACAAAATAGACCTAAAAAAAAAAAGACTATGTAATGGCAATCTTTGTCTCTTATTAATGAAGAGGTCAATCCAACAAGAAGATAGACCATTTGTAAATACTTATGCATCCAACATAGGAGTACCTAAATATATAAAGCAAATATTGACAGATGTACAGGAAGAAATAGACACCAATGATAGTAGGGGACTTTAATACTCACACTCATGGATAGATCATCCAGACGGAAAATCAATAATGAAACATTGACCTTAAATAACGTGTTATCCCAAATGGACTTAGCAGATATAAATATAGAACATTCCATTCAAAAGCAACTGTATATACATTATTCTGAAGTACACTGAAACATTCTCCAGCATAGATCATATATTAGGCCAAAGTAAGTTTTAATAAGGCTACAATCATATAAAGCACCTTTTCTGACCACAATGGTATGAAACTAGAAAATAGTAATAAGAAAATTCACAGATATGTGAAGATTAAACAACATGCTACTGAACAACCCATGCATCAAAGAAGAAATTAAAAGAGAATAAATATTTTGAGATATTAAACATACCAAAACTTAAAGGATGCAGCAAAATCAGTTCTAAGAGGAAATTTCATAGCAATGCTTGCCAACCTCAAGAAACAAAAATCTCAACCTAACTTACACCTCAAAGAACAAAGAAAGCTCAAAGTTAGTAGGCAGAAGGAAATAACAATGATCAGAACAGAAATAATAGAAAAAGTTAGTGAAACTAAAAGCTGGTTCTTTGAAAAAAATAAAACCGAGTCCTCTGTTTTTTGGTGACTCTAGCTAGAGGTTTGTCAAAGTCAGAAATGAAATAGGAGATTTTTCCAACTGATAACACAAAAATACAAAGGATAATAGACTACTATTATTATTTAAAAAAATTTTTTTTAAAGATAAAGAGCATGAGCAGGGGAGAAGGGTAGAAAGAGAGAGAATCCCAAGCAGGCTCCACTAGATCCGATGACCCTGGGATCATGACCTGAGCCACTGAGGTGCCCCTGCCCCATAAGACTATTATTATAGTACTCCAACAAATTGGACAACCTAGAAGAAAGAAATTTCTAAAAACCAAGACTGATTATTGATAAAAGGGAAAACTGGAACAGACTGATTACTACTAGGGACATTGAGTAATCAAAACCTCCCAACAAACAAAAGTCCAGGACCAAAAAGCTTCACTGGTAAATTCTACCAGACGTTCAAAGAAGAATTAATAACAATCCTTTTGAAACTCCTCCTAAGAGTAGAAGAGAAGGGAATACTTTCAAACTCATTTTATGAGATTAGCATTACCAACACCAGAAAAGGACACAAGAAAAGGAAATTGTAGGCCAACATCTCTGGTGAACATAGATGCCAAAATCCTCAGCAATATATTAGCAAACCAAATTCAAAAATACATTGAAAAGACCATGTGCCACCATCAACTGGGATTTACTCCAAGGGCATAAGTGTGGTTCAACATCTGAAAATCAAAGTGATACAACACATTAACAATGGGAAGGTTAAAATAATAGGATCATCTCAATAGATGCAATGTATCTGAGAAAATTCAACATTCCATTATGATAAAAACTCTGAACAAAGTGGGCAGAGGGGAGAAACACCTGGGTGACAGAGGCTCTTTGTCCTAGGCTTATCCATAAGGAGTTTGGCTTATGTCATCAATTCTTGTGGAGGCTACTCTTCTTGCTTACTCAGAGTCGCAATGTAGCAGTGCCTCTTCCCAGGGGGCTGGCCAGATTTGCAACATGGTGAGGACCTGATATGTATCTTGTTGACAAGGTATTTAGGAGGGACATCTACTCTTGATTTGGAAGATGGTGGAGTAGGAGGATCCTGAGCTTACCTCCTCCCACAGACACATTGAGATAACAACTACACTTAGGCAAATAACTCTGAAAACAACCTGATGACTGCTTCCACAGCTAATCATAGAAGGGCACATCAAAAAGGGTAGGAAAGGTGGTCATCAGGAACCAAACCCCCATTGTGACTAACCACAAATGGGAGGGACATCACAGGCATGGAGAAATGAGGGGGAGCAAACCCCACACTGGACAATCCTGGCCCTGGGGACCAGCACTAGGAAGATGAGTCCTCATAAAGTCTGCCTTTGAAAATCAGCAGGGATTAGCTCCAGGAGGGCAGGAGGGTGATAGGAATCTGAGTCCCCACCTTTAAAGAGCCAGCATGGCATGCTAAATAACAGCCTGACACACAGCACAGAAGCAGCAGTTTGAAAAGCACCTGAAGTATATGTGAAGGAGATTAATTGACTAATCTTAGAATGTATGCTGGAGGGCAGAGATTCGCAGATTTCTCTGGGAACAAAAGTGCTTGTGAGCATTTTTCTTGCCATCTTCTAAAAGGATGTTTGGGGATCCAGCTAACACTCCATTTACCTTGCTGGTACTACATGCCACACCCTAGCATTCTTCTGTACAACCAACCCACCTGCCAAGACAGGCATCTCTCCAAAGTAGCTCCTGCCCCATTGCACCTGGCAGGCAGCCCTGGCAGGGACTGGTGCAACTCAAAAGTGACCTGGGAAGGGGGTGAATAATCCCTTTACACTGGTGTACCATAGTTTATGCACAGAGAGAAAGCCCTGTCCTTTGGTGTGCCTGCAGCTGTAGTAGAGGTTAATTTCAGACAGCTAGGCTAAGTGCCAGCCCCACCCATCAGCATGGCTACAGTGCCTGTAGCTGGGCCTCTGAACAAACTTAACCCTGCACAGTATATACACATTATGCAAAGCAGGTCATTGTAGCTGGCTGGCCTGCAGGCCAGTGTCATCCAGTAGTGTGTCCACAGTAATCACAGCTCAGCCACAACCAGAGGATGCACACAGCTCCCACAAAGGGAATCCTTGGAGTAACTGGTTCTGATTACATTGGGGAATAGTGCTATAGGGAACCATAGTACCTTTTTTACAGAAAACCACTACTCTCAAGACCAGGAGACCTACCTAATACACAGAAATAAACAGAGTTAGACAAAATGAGACAGAGGAACAGTTCCTAAATGAAAGAACAAGACAAAACCACAGACAAAAAGCTAAATGAAACATCATAAGCAATATGTCTGATAAGGAGTTCAAAGTAATGGTGGTATGGGAGCCTAGGTGGCTCAGCTGAGCATCTGACTCGACTTCAGTTCAGGTCATGATCTCACTCACAGTCATGGGATTGAGCCCTGCATCAGGCTGAGCTGAGCATGGAGCTTGCTTGGGATACTCTCTCTCCTTCTGCCCTTGCCCCTCCCCTGCTCATGTTCTGTCTCTCTCAAAAACAAAAAAACACCCCCCCCCCAAAAAAAAAAAACCCAACAACACAAAAGTACTGGTGGTAAAGATACTCACTAGACTTGAGAAAAGAGATTAATTCAGCAAGAATTTCAACAAAGAGACAGAAAATATAATAAAGCCCCACTCACTGAAATGAAGAATACACTAAAGTGAATCATCAGATTAGAAGATGCAGAAGAACTGTTCAGAGATCTGAAAGGGTAATGGAAACAACCAAGCTGAATAGCAAAAATTAAAAAAAAAAAGGTAATAGGTTACAGATCCCAGGAGGGGGTAGACAGAAAACTTCCTAGACATCCAGATCTAGGAAGCAGAGAGATCCCTAAACAAGATGAACCTAAGGAGGTTCACACCAAGACATGCAATAATTAAAATGGCAAAGATTAAAGATAGAGAATCTTATAAGCACCAAGAAAAAAGCAAACTGTTACATACAAGGGAAATCTCATGAGGCTATCAGCTGATTTTTTAGCAGAAATTTTGCAGGCCTAAAGAAAGTGGCATGATATATTCAAAGTGCTGAAAGGAAAAAGTCCACCACAAAGAATACTTGGCAAGGTTATTATTCAGAATTGAAGGAGAGAGAGTTTTTCCAGACAAATTTTAAAAGAGTTCATCACCACTAAACCAGCCTTAGAAGAAATATTAAAGGGAATTTTTTAAGTGGGAAGAAGAGGCCATGCTAGGAAAAAACTTCACTGGTGAAAGTGACCATATAGTAAAGGTAGTAGATTAATTACTTACAAAGCCAGTGAGGGGTTAAAACACAAAAGTAGTAAAAATCAGTTATACCTACTGAAGTTAGTTAAGAGATGCACAAAATAAAAAGATGTAAAATATGACATCATATACATAAAACAGGGAGGGGGAGAAAAAATTTAGTGGTTTTAGGATGTGTTTGAACATATAAGTGTCCGTCAAATTAGATTGCTATACACCTAAGATGTTACATATGGATTCAATGATAACTACAAAATAAAAACCTCTAATGTAAACACAAAAAATAAAGAGAAAGGAATCCAAGCATAATACTGAAGAAAGCCATCAAACTATAGGGAAAGAGAGCAGCAGAAGATGAAAGGAACAAAAAGAACAAAACAAAACAGCAATAAGTATATACCTATCAGTAACTAAATATAAAGGGACTAGATGCTCCAATCAAAAGACATAATGCAATTGAACGGATTTTAAAAAAGGAACAATCTATACGCTGCCTACAAGAGACTCACTTCAGACCAAAAAATATATGGACTGAAAGTGAAGGAATGGAAAAAGATCATCCATGCAAATGGAAACAAAACAAAACCAAACCACAAAAACCTAGGGTAACAGTACTTATATCAGACAAGATAGACTTTAAAACAGAGTGTAGCAAGAGACAAAGAAGGGTATAACATAATGATAAAGGGATCAGTTTGAGAAGAGGATATGACCATGGTAAATATCTACGTACCCAACATAGGAGCACCTCAATGTATAAAGCAAATATTAACAGACATTAAGGGAGAAATTGACAGTAATACAATAACATTAGGGGACTTTAACACCCCACTTACATCAATGGATAGATCATCCAGACTGAAAATCAACAAGGAAACAATGGCTTTGAATTACATTAGACCAGATGGATCTAACAGACATACAGAACATTCCATTCAAAAACAGAATAACATATACTTTTTAAGTGCACATGGAACATTATCTAGGATAGATCATGCTAAGCCACAAAACAAGTCCCAATAAATTTTATAAGACTGAAATCAAATCATGCATCTTTTCCAGCCACAATGGTATGAAACTAGAAACCAATTACAATAAAAAAATGGAAAAAACACAAATACAAGAAAGCTAACCAATATGTTACTAAACACTAAATAGGTCAATGAATATAAAGAGGAAAATCAAACAATACACAAAGGTGAACGGAAATGGAAACTGTCCAAAATCTTTAAAACACAGTAAATGCAGTTCTAAGAGGGAAGTTGATAGCAATGTAGGCCTGTTATAAGAAATAAGAAAAGTCTTAATCTAACCTTATACCTAAAGAAACAGGGCTTTGTTATTTTTCTAAAGCTAGTACAAGTATAGCTATAATAACGATTAAAATAGAAATAAGTGGAGACTAAAAAAAAAAAATAGAAAAGATCAAGAAAACCAAGAGCTGGTTTTTTTGAAAAGATAAAATTGATAAATCTCTACTTAGACTCATTAATAAAAGGATTCAAAATTAGAAACAAAAAAGAAATAACCAATATCACAGAAATATAAAGAATTATAAAGAGAATAATATGAAAAATTAGATGCCAACAAATTGGATAACTAGAAGAAATGGGTAAATTCCCCAAAACATAGTTTTCCAAAACTTAATCAGGAAGAAATAGAAAATTTGAACAGACCAATTACTAGTAATGAAATTGAATTTGGTAATCAAAAACTCCCAACAGAAAAAAGTCCAGGACCAGAGGTCTTCACAGGCAAATTCTACCAAACTTTTTAAGAAGAGTTAATACCTGGTCTTCTCAAACTACTCCAAAAAATAGAAGAGGAAGGAAAGTTTTCATATTCCATTAGGCCAGCATTACTCTGATACTGAAACCAGACAAAAGACATTACAAAAAAAGACAACTATAGGCCAACATTCCTGGGGATCATAGATGCAAAAATCCTCAAAAATATTAGCAAACCAAATTTAAAACTATATTAAAAAGGATCACTCACTACAATCAAGTGGGATTCATTCCAGAGATGCAAAGGGAGTTCAGTATTTCCAAGCACCAATATGATATATCACATTAAAAAGAGGAAGAATAAAAACCATACAATAATCTCAATAGATGCAGGAAAAACATTTTGCAAAATACAACATCCATTCATGATAAAAATGCTGAACAAAGTGGGTTTACAGGGAATACTTTAACATAATAAAGACAATATAAGAAAAACCCACGCTTAATATCATACTCCATGGTAAAAAACTGAAAGGTTTCCCTCTAAGATCAAAAACAAGTCAGAGATGTCCAATCCTACCACTTTTATTCAACCTAGTACTGGAAATCCTAGCTGCAGCAGAAAATAAAAAGAAATAATAGGAATAAAAATTGGTGAAGAAATACAACTGTCACTATTCACAGATGACATATAGTACTATACATAGAAAACCCTAAAGACTCCACCAAAAAACTCTTAGAATAAATAAATTCATTAAAGTTGCAGGATACAAAATTAATACACAGAAATTGGTTGCATTTCTATACACTGATAACAAAGTAGCAGAAAGAAATATTAAGAAAACAATTTCATCAAAAAATATGTAAGAATAAATTTAACCAAGGAAGTGAAAGACCTCTACTCTGAAACTGACATTGAAGAAAGAAATTGAAGATGACATGAACAAATGGAAAGGTATACCATGCTCATACATTTAAAGAATATTGTTAAAATATTCATACCACCCAAAGCAATCTACAGATTAAATATAATCCCTACCCAAATATCAATAGTATTTTTCACAGAACTAGAATATTCCTAAAATTTGTATGGAACCACAAAAGACCTTGAATATACAAAGCAATCTTGAGAGATAAGAGCAAAGCTGGAGGTATCACAATCCCTCATTTCAAGATATGCTACAAAGCCGTAACAATCAAAAACCAGTATAGTACTGGCACAAAAATAGACATGAGGTTAATGGAACAGGATAGAGAGGATAGGAATAAACCCACACTTACGAGGTCAATTTACAACAAGGAATGCAAGCATGTACGACGGGGGAAAATATGGTCTTTTCAATAAATGGTGCTGGAAAAAGTGGACTGCTACTTGCAAAAGCATGAAACTGGGCCACTTTTTATACCATACACAAAAATAACCTCAAAATGGCTTAAAGACATAAATTTGAGACCTGAAACTGTAAAACTCCTTAAAGAAAATGTAGGCAGTAATCTCTTGGGCATCAGCCTTAGGAATATATTTATGAATACGTATCCTTAGTCAAGGGAAAGGAAAGCAAAAATAAACTATTGAGATTATACCAAACTAAAAAGCTTTTGCATAGCTAAGAAAGCCATCAACAAAACAAAAAGGCAACCTAGTGAATGGGAGAAGTTATTTGTAAATAACATATCCAATAAGGGTTTAATATCCAACATATATAAAGAACTTATGCAATTCAACACATACACACAAAATCCAATGAAAAAATGGGCAGAGAACCTGAATAGACATTTTTCCAAAGAATAAATACAGATGCCCCAAAGACACACAAAAAGATGCTCAACATCATTAATCAGGTAAATGCAAATCAAATCAAAACAATGAGATATCACCTCACACCTGCCAGAATAGCTAGTATGAAAAAGACAAGAAATAACAAGTTTTGGCAAAGAAGTGGAGAAAGGGAGCCCTTGTGCACTGCTGCTGAGAATGTAAACTGGTGTAACTATTGCAGAAAACAGTATAGGAGAACATCAAAAAATTAAAAACAAATGCCACGTAATCCAGTAATTCCACTATTGGGTATTTACCCGAAGAACATGAAAACTCTAATTCAAAAAGAAGTATGCACCTCTATATTTGTTGTAGAATTATTTACAGTAGCTAAGATATGGAATCAACCCAAGTGTCCACTGATAGATGAATGACAGATAGATAGACAGACACACAGACAGACAGATAATGGGTTATTACTCAGCCATAAAAAAACAGTGAAATCTTGCCATTTGCAACAACATGGACAGACATAGAAGATATTATGCTAGGTGAAATAAGTGAGGTAGAGAAAGATAGATGCTATTTGATTCCACTTACATGTGGAATCTAGAAAACAAATACAGAGACACTTAAATACAAACTGTTGGTTGCCAGAGGGGAGGTGAGTGAGGTGATGGGTGACATAGGTGAAGGGCATTAAGAAGTACAAACTTTCGGTTATAAAATACATAAATCATAGAGATGAAAAGTACCTCACAAAGGAATATAGTCAGCAATATTGTAATAATGTATGGTGACAGCTGGTGACTGCATTTATTGTGCTGAGCACTGAGTAATGTATAGAATTGTGGGATCACTATGTTCTACACCTGAAGCTAAATGACATTGCATGTCATCTATACTTAAGTAATAAAAAATAAAATAGAAAAAAAGTGGGTACAGAGGGAATGTATCTCAGCATAATAAAGGCCCTATATGACAAGCCCATAGGAAACATCATTCCCAATGGTGAAAAGCTGAAAGCCTTTCCTCCAAGATCAGAAACAAGACAAAAATGCCCACTTTTGCCACTTTTATTCAATGTAGTATAGGAAGTCCTAGTCATTGCAATTAGCCAAGAGAAAGAAATAAAAGGCATCCAAGTTGGAAAGAAGTAAAACTGTTAATATTTGAAGATGACATTTTATATAGAAAATCCTAAAGAGCATCAAAAACCTGTTAGAATAATAAACCAATTCAGTAAAGTTGTAGGATATAAAATCAGTACAAAAGGTCTGTTGTATTTCTAGACTAATAATAAACTGTCTGAGAAATTAAAATCATCCCATTTACAATTGCATCAAAAAGAAAATATCTAGGAATAAATTTACCCAAGGTGTTAAAGACCTGTAAACTGAAAAACTGTAAGACATTAATGAAAGAAATTGAAAAAGACACAAGTAGAAAGATATTCTGTGTTTGTGGATTGGATGAATCAATATAGTTAAAATGTTCATACTACTCAAAGCCATCTACAGATTAAATGCAATCCTTGTCAAAATTCCAATGGCATTTTCACAGAAAAAAAACAGTCTTAAAATTTGTGTGTAACCACAAAAGACCCCAAATAGCCAAAGCAATCTTGAGAGAACACAAGCTGGAGGCATAATGCTCCCTATTTTCAAACTACTATAAAGCTATAGTAATCAAAACAATATAGTTTGGCATAAAACCAGACACGTAGGTCAGTGGAACAGAACAGAGAGCTCAGAATTAGATCCATGCATATATGCTCAATTAATTTATGTCAAAGGAACCAAGAATATACAATGGAGAAAGGATAGTCTCTTCAATAAATGGTGCTGAGAAAACTGGATAGCCAAGTGGAGAACAGTGAAATTGGACTACTCTTGCACCATACACAGAATTTCACTACAAGTGGATTAAAGACTTGTACCTAAGTCCTGAAATTATAAAACTCCTAGGAGAAAACATAGGCAATAAGCTCTTTAACATCATTCTTGGGAAAAAAATAAATAATAAATAAACGTTTTAAAAGTTTATTTTGGGAAAGAGCCAGCAAGCAAGTGGGTAGGGGCAGAGAGAGGGAGAGACAGAGACTCCCAGGCAGGTTGTGTACTGTCAGCGCAGAGCCTGATGCGGGGCTCAAACTCCCAAACCATGAGATCATGACCTGAGCTGAAGTCAGAGGCTTAACTGACTAAGCCTCCCAGGAGCCCCAGGAATTATATTTTGAATCTGACATGAAAAGCAAAGGCAACATAAGCAGAAGTAAATAAGTGGGACTACATTAGCAAAGAAAACCATTAAGAAAATAAAAAGGCAACCTACTGAGTGGGAGAATATATCATTTATCTGATAAGGGGTTAGTATCCAAAATACATAAAGCACTTTTACAACTCAATAGCAGAAAATCAAACAATCCAATTTAAAAAAGGCAGAGGATCTGAATAGACGTTTTCCACAAGAAGACATACAGATGGCCAACAGGAACATGAAAATGTGCTCAAGATCACCAGGCATCAGTGAATTGCAAATCAAAACCACGATGAGATATGACCTCACACCTGTTAGAATAGCTAATATCAAAAAGGCAAGAAATAACAAGGGTTGGTGAGGATGTGGAGAAAAAGGAACCACTGTGCATTGCTGGTGAGAATGTAAATTGGTACAGCTACCATGAACACCAGTATGTAGGTTCCTCAAAAATTAAAAAGAGAAATACCATGTCAACCAGCAATTCTATGTCTAGGTATTTATTAAAAAATGAAAACACTAACTTGGAAGGGTACATGCACCCCCATGCTCATTGAAGCATTATTTATAATAGCCAAGATACGGAAACAACGTAAGTGTCCATCAGTGGATCAATGGATAAAGAAAATATGGTGTACACACACACACACACACACACACACACACACACACACACACACACAGAGAGAGAGAGAGAGAGAGAGAGAGAGAGAGAGAGAGAGGAATATTATTTATCCAAAAAAAGAATGACATCTTGCCATTAGTGATGACATGTAAAGGCCTTGAGGGCATAAGTCAATTAAGGCAGACAGACAAAGACAAATATTGTGTGGTTTCATATGTGGAATCTAAACAACAAAACCTCCCCCAGCCATAAGACGTACAGAAAATAGACTGTTGATTGCCAGAGGTGGGGGGGGATAGGTGAAGTATGTGAAGGCTGTCAAAAGGTACAGACTTCCAGTTATAAATATGGCATGCAGATGTAAGGTACAGCATAGTGACTATAGTTAATGCTACTGTATTGCATATTTGAAAGTTGCTAAGAGTTGATCTTAAAGTCTCCATCACAAGAATTTTTTTTTCTAATTAGGTGTGGTGATAGTTGTTAATTAGACTTATTGTGGGGATTATTTTGCAATGTGTACAAATATCAAATCATATGTTGTACACCTGAAAATATAATGACATGCATCAATTATACCTCAGTAAAAAAATTCTTTATCTAAAGCTCTACTTCCAGACCTGTCATATCAGAATTTGCATTTTTAACAAGATCCACATTAAGAATAAATCCAGGTTAAAGATTTAATGATTCACATTAAAGCTTGAGATCTACTTGCCTACAAGGTTTTAGAAGAAGGGGATGAGAGTGTTTGAGGGAAAGGAAGGGGGAAGGACCTTTTTTTCCTCTCTTTTAGAAAAAGTAATCACTGAGAATGATCAACGTGCACAATGTATGTCCTCTTCAGTGACCTCAGTGATACAATGCAAAACATCTCCCCCGTGTGTAGCCAGATCTGTTCCCAATTGTAATTTCACAAACTGCCAGTGAGCCTGGAGGGCCTAGAAGCAGTAAGCCTTGGGCTGAATGAAAGCTAGCAGAAGTGGGCTTTTCCAGGTAAGAGAAAGATGATATCCCCCAGGCATCAGAGCAAAAGGGAGCTCATGCCTCTTTAATTACGAAGCACATACATTAGGTCACTAGAAATAAGGGAGGGCTGGTAAAGGTGCCAAAAAGGAGACTCAGGCCGAGTGTGTTGATTGGCCAGTGCTGAGATTATCCCAGGACTCACCTGGGACAGGAATGGCTTATGCAAGTGCATGGCCAGATTTCCTCCAAATAACATTTGATCTTCGTTAGAGATGGCTACAGCATATATTAACTTCATGGGAAATTCCAAGTGATTGTTTTCCAAAGAACACACCTCGGGGTGGGGATGGAGGAACATCAAGGCGGTAATGTGCAGAGAGCCAGTTCCAACAAGTTTCAAGTTGCTAGCTGTCCAAGATGTTCAGGTACATTAGTTCACACAGTTACACAAAGAATTAAGAGCCTTGTGGTGGTTTTGGGGTGTTCTAGCACGCCATGCTTAATGGCATGTTTCAGATACCAACCAGTCACAAACTATGCCTGACCAATCAGAGTGGTTATCCTGTCAATAGTGTCAGCCTCTGACAAACAATACTTGTTACCACATAGTTAGTGGGGTGGGTACTAGCTGATTATCAGCCTAGGCAGGCAGCTTTTAGATGCTAAGTAAGTCCTCAGGAGGTTTTGAACACACACTTTGAAAGAAACAGAACATATGCAATTGTGTTATTTCCCCCAAGCACCACACTCCATTGTTTTGGTCCCCGCCCAGTGCCAACAACATTCTAAAACAGAGAAGGGGTCAGAGGAGTAGGAAAACTACTTTGGCTAAATAGAGACCCTATGCATCTGCACTGGGGAAAGCCTAGGCCTCTAATTATAGTGGGAATTTCTGACTAATGCTCAGTCCTACCTGATTCAGAAATGATGCGAGAACAATGGCCAAATGACTATCAGTGCCTCCAAGGTGGCTTCCATCATGGCATAGTGTCTGTCATTGCTCAGGTTTGTTCTTCCCCACCGAGAATCTTCAGTTTGTGTTAATTTTTAAAGTCATAACTAAACATAAAATTTCCTCTCCAAATGGAGAGAGTCCTGTGGTTCCTTCCTATATCTAGAAGAGGCCCCATCCCTCCTGGGGTCCAATGAGCCTGCATTGTTGCAGTGTGTTAAGCTAACCTAGGACTTCCTTGGCTGTCCTCTGGCTGAGAATTGAGAAGGGAGTTGGTGGTTCCAAAGCGATCCAGCCTAGGCTTCAACTCTTCTTGGCTTGGAATAGGGGTTCTCTACTATGGCTGCACCCCAGAATCTCCTGCATAGTTTCTAAAACTTGCCCATGCTCAGATCCTGCCTCTGAACAACTGACTTAGAATCTCGGGGAGGTGCAGCCTGGACATTGGTCTTTTAAAGAAGTTTCTCAAGTGATTCTGTGTATCCCAGTTGAGAACCCCTGGCCCAGAATAAGACTGCAGTCCCCACATGGATCTCATCAGAGTTTTAAATCATCAGCCTCAGCACAGATAGTGAGGAGAGGTGGCCTTACAGAAAATGAGTCTGAAGAAAGGGGTGCTGAGGGTTCGCTGATGGCCTGAGAAAGGGAAGACCTCAGGGGGGGAGGGAAATCAATAGGAAAACTGTAATGGCTGTGGGAGGTGTGTCTGACAAGAATGAGCAGAAACTCTAAGCTTTAGGATGGATACTGGGCAGGTGAGTTGATTGACAGATGGGATGTGAAAGGTCTGACATCACAGAGAATGTGACAGTGGTTGCATTTTACTTCCTACTTTGGCAGCGTCCATGCTTTTAGATTTATCTGTCAAATAAAATCCTCTCACCTGGCCCCAGCTGGAGAAGGCCCACTCCACGCAGAGCTGTTGGTTACAGGCCTGGGTGTCTACTGGCCGTTTGGCAAGCTGGGTACACATGTCATTGGACACAGGAGTGGAGATTCCAGAGGCTTTCAGCTTCTGGCAGGTCACCCGGCGGGTCTGGACACCTCCCCCACAGCTCCGCGTACAGGCAGACCAGGAGGTCACCATCCACCTGGGGAGAGGGAGAAGAATCAGGGCAGCTGCTGAGGGTCAGGACTTGGACAGAGGAATGATGCCATATGTTCTCAGAAAAAGAGCCTGTACATCCCTCTGTTCTTATCACACAGCTACTAGTACTTTTCCAAGGTATACATGGAAGACTGAAAATGGTCCCCCAAAAGAATTTACATCAAATTCCTGTAAATGTTACCATATTTGGACAAAGGGTCTTTAAAGGTATAATTAAGGACTTTGAGATGAGATTATCCTACATTTACTGTCATCACAAATGTCCTTATAAGAGAAAGACAGAAATTAGAGAAGAGGAGGAGACCGTGTGACCACAGAGGCAGAGGCCGGAGTGATGTGGCCACAAGTCACAGGATGCCCGGAGCCACCAGAAGTTGCAAGGCTCGAGGAAGCTGCAAGGAGTGCACCTCTGCTGACATCTTGATTTTGGACTTCTGGCCTTCAAAAGTATGAGAGAATAAATGTCTTTTCCTTTAAGCCACCGTGTTTGTGTTAATTTGTAATGGTAGCCGCAGGAAACAAATAATCTTTGGAAATTGACTACAAAGCATCTTGAAAGAGTAGTCTGAAGATCAGTGGTCTCAGCCTGACCCTGGTCCCAAAAGCCGTGAGCCTGCAGGTAGAACTCTCTGAGCAGACAGTCCTTTAGGTAGTTACACTGCACTGGAGTTCTGGTACTTCCTAAAGCCATCCAAGTATGTGACAGAAGAGGGCCAGTTTCCTAGGGAAGTCAGACCCAAACTGTGCCACTTCCTGACCCAGGCAGTAATCTGGCTCTCACTGAAGTCGACACTTTATCTGCTGGTACTCACTGTATTTTCTCCCTTGCCTTAACCCACATGCCACTGGATTTTGTTTAATCCCTGAGAAACATGCAAAATTTATTCTAGCTTTCTGGAGCAGTCTCCCACCTCTCCCCTCCGTGGGTCACAGTCTATAGGTCTTACACCTCTTCGAGGGCTGCACGTGGCAAATGTAGTTCCTCTCAGAATGTTCTCTTCCAACTACAATTGGGATCCTTAGAGGTGAGATTGACTGAGACTGTGCAAATGGCCTTTCTCATCAAGCCAAGCTGTAATCCAGTAAACACTCTGAAATCCTCCGTCCATATATAAACCTGTAGGGGCTCTCTGTGCATGTTTGCACTGTTAGTTCTCAAAGAGAAGGGGAAGGGGGCACAGTTTGGGGGAGAAAAGACTTGGAGCTTTCCAGCCATTTTATTCAATCTAGGGAATAACCAATCAAATACCCACCCACCCACCCACCCACCAAAACATTCTTTGGTTTTATTGCCCGAGAAAAAGTTTATCTAAATGAAATGGCTTACTAGCTACCTGGGTCAAAGCAGGACCTCTCAGCCCTATTCAAAGACAACCACGGCGATACTTGTTTGTGTTCACAGAAGGCTACTGAAGTGCCTGAGAGGCCTGGCAGGGAAACTAGTCAAAGGTAAGCCTGTGGCCACTTCCTACTCCAGTGGCGCCACATCTGGCTCTCAGGAGAGGCAAGTAGCAGAGACAGGGAGCACATTCCTCTTGAATCTGGATCTGTGACTTATTTAGTTTGGTGGAACTTCCCTGCTCCATTTGCCCTGGAGAGAGATGACTGAATGCAGATTTCCAACCCACAGGAGCAGAGCCACTTAGGAAGCAGGCACGAGGTGTTTTAAAGCTCCTGGGGGCACTGAAACCCAAGCAGACATGGCCATTATTTCATTTGCAGAAGTAAATGAGGCTGATTGATTCTGACCATCACCACAGCAAATCAAAAAGTCCTTGGCACGTCCAAGACGTCGTCTTCATTTCAAATAGCTTGGCGAGGGCAGTCTTCCAGCCTCTTACATCCCCGGTGAATGTCAGGCCTGCATTTCAATCAACTTTTATTTCCAAATATACATTTCAGCAATTTTTCAGGAGCTGGGATGGGGGGTTTGAGAAAGGAGAGGGACGGCTATGTTACAGTTCAGGAAGGGTATAAAAGGACATTAATCATTCCCATGGAAACCTTCCCGTCAGCAAGTCAAACTGCTGATATTAATGAGCGTGTTTCATATTTCATTGAGTCTCTCCTGGTTTCAGCTGCTCCTTATGACTCAGCTGGCAAAACACAAAGCGGTTGCCTAAGTAGTATATGAAAGTCCCACAGACAGGTGCTAAAGGGCCACTGCAAGGCCCAGCCAAGTCCCCCCAGGCTTGGGGTGCCATGCTGGTGCCAACTCTAAACCCATCCATTATCCCTTTAACTACTGCCTGCAAACTGGGGGTAGGGTGCTCTGTGTGACTCATAGCTTCTCTAGGCTGTAAGAGGCAGAGATGGTGGGTGTCATTCTGAGACAAGATGCTGAGAATGTATATCCAACAGTGAGGCGACTATAGAAAATGAAGATTTATTGTGACTTCAGCAGGATGCAACCCTTCAAAGACAAGGCTAGGGTAAGATTTCCTCACCTAAACTGGAGTACTGATTAGCACAGTTTTTGAAGTTAGAAGAAAGGGGAGGGGCTGGGGTTGAGGTCAGTAATTCCTATCTCCTCAGCACCTCAACTGCAAACACATTTCTCCTCTTACAAACAAACTGGAGAGCCCGTTTCTTAGTGCAGGATGCAAGCTAGCTCTTGCTAGGGCCTGGGATGCTCCTGTTCCCTGAACAGATCCTCTCGGGCACTTGGGACAACCAGATAGCCCTTAGCCGGCCGAGTGGTAAGGGAATAAACTGCCGAGGGAGGAGGCCCATCCTGAGGGATATCTTCTGCACAGTGGAGAGGCCTGACAAGTCTGTACCTAGAGAAAAGAACAGTGTCTTGGATGGCAGGCCCCCTTGCCGGCACTCCGTGTCTCTCCCTGTGCAGTGCTGGACAAAGGCTAGCCACCAAGTTGGCTAGAAGCCAGGGCCCAGCCTTGGGGTTGGGGAGCCCCGAGCCAGTATCTGCCACACTCACCGAGAAGGGCAGTCTCTCCGATTGCATGCGATGGGCTGCACGGCAGGGCGCACCTTCCCTGCACAGTGGGTGGGGTTGACCTCTGTGCTGTTCAGGAGGCACCTCAGGCGGGGTTGCTGAACGCCCCTGTTACCGCAGGAGGCTGAGCAGGTTGCCAGTCTGTCCACGGACCACCAGTAATCTGTCACAGGAGGAGGATCAGAGGTGAAAAGAAGACTGCATTATTGCCCATGCTCTGTGGGCACGAATTGTTATGAATGAGGCTCTGTCAGTGGGCTCCATTCCCAACTTATGCAGGCAAGTGGCATCATCTCCAGGAGACTCAGTTGGCTTATCCGTAAAGGGAGTACAAAGCCTCTACCCTGTGAAGTTATTGTGAGCACCAGATATAATGAAGGGAAAGGGCCTAGCCCAGCACCTGGAGCCCAAAGAGTATTTAGAATCAGTGCCTCTGGTCCTTAATATTTTTAAGCACACTTCCAAAGTGCTTTTTCTTCCTAGTGGTTCAGCAGAAAGTGACTTTATTTTTCAACAAAGAGATATAAAAATATCACAAATAACTAACACTCATATTTATACGTGCACATTTGTGTTGGACTTTGTAGATGTTACTAAATGAAAAAAAACCCAGTCTATCCAGAGAGTACTCTGGACATGAGACAATGACGTAAGGGAGAAATTCAATTTCTTTGGATTTTCTTTTTGGGGGTCTGGGACTCACTGGTAGGAAAGCTGTTAAAAATAACTGCGGGCTGGTAAATTGGGAGTGCTTATTTGCAAGGTCGTATATTACAAATCTTGCAGATAGGCACTGGCTTCTGGTTTTCAGCAGAGAATGGCTGGTTGGCAAGAAAATGGAACATTTACTTTCCTGTCTTGAAAGCCAAATGGCAGGGGAGGATGTTTAAGGGGAAAACCCATTTGCTCAGAAAAATCTCCCTCCTCATGTGCTACACTGGCACAAAATTCTGTCCCTTCCCACAGAATACTCCATTTTAGAATGCATGCAAAAGAATTTTGCTTTCCCTTAAAATAATCACACACAGGCCACAGGTTAGAACTAACCTACGGGAAACTTGAAAGCCTCACTTACTTTCTATTTAACATGGCCCACTTTGGGTTTATTTCTCACTGTTTTGGGCTCATTCACAACGCTTTCTTGGTGCAGCTAATGCCAAGCCCCTCCCAAGGGCTTTCTGACCCGCCTGTGTTCCTGGAAGATTAATGCATGAGCCATCCAGTCTGTCTTTGATGGGGCCACAAGAAAGGTGCCTGCAAAACACTTAGCATGTGACTGCAGTTTAAGACTCTTTCGGACGATAAGCAGGTACTGGCACTGGCTTGAATCTCCAGGAGAGGAGGCAATAACCAAGCAGTTCTGATCAAGAGGTTATTTTTTAACAAAACCTACAGAGAAAACTTGCACATGTGTGTTTGCATGCACAAGTGTGTGTGTCTGTGTGTGTTTCTTACTAAATAAGCATAAATGAAACTTTTTTTTTTGACTCTGATATATCATGGTGTTTCTTTGGTCCACGGCAGCACCAACATTGTGAGGCAGAAGGGCCCACTTATGAAAGCAGCACTGACTTTTCCAGATTCTGCTGGGACGGAGCCTGGTGGCTCTTCTGAAGTGCCTCATTGTATGGAAACATGATTCAGCTTTGACTTTCATGCTCTAGGAACCACTGGAGATCAGAAATAATTTAGTTCTATTAGATAATTAGATTCTCAGGTCAACTTTCTTGTTCAAACAATAAGCCCAGCACCTAAAGCCTGAAGGGTTTCTTACCTTGGATCACCAAAGAGGCTTTTTGCACAAGCATTCCTGCCTCATTCTGTGCAAGGCAGCTGAATTCCCCTTGGGACCCGCCACTAAGATTTGCAACCTGGAGAATCTGTCCAGCTGCCAATATATGATGTGTCAGTCCTGGGACAGTGGCAACTGGCTGACCACCATGGAACCAGGTGATATTTGGGGTAGGATGACCTTTGATGGGACAGCCTAGAAGAAGAGAAGAGAGAGAAGCCATTGATAAAGCCAAGAGGGACATATTCCTGACAAGTTCTTTTAGTGTCTCTGTGGCTCTAGAAGCCATACATGCAGTGTAGCCCCCTTACCAGTGGCATTTTTCTTTTGCTTGCTATTTCCAAGCAAATAGATGTTTTTATTCTCTGGAATTCTGGGAAGGTGACTATTATTCATTCAATTAAGTAAAAATTCTCAGAGAATACAAACTGCTTATTTCTATGTCCTTGTAATTAACCTTTAAAAAATGAAGCAGTTAATATTCACTCATTGAAAAAATTTTCAAGTTAATTAGTTCCTACACTGATTTTCTACTGGAAGAAATCACTTCTTCAAATGTAGTGAGTTGGAAAAGATGCTACATAGTAACAGTAATCAATTTAATTGGTAAAAGTCTAGTATCTGCTACCATTTTACTCTTTATGTGATTTTCAAGCCAAAATTTTTTAACAGACTCTAGGAAAGCAATTGTAAACACCAATTTCATTTTTCTATCAGTCAAGAACCTTGGCCTTCTAACAGCTCTTACCAAGCCTGCATTTGGACATGTATGATATTCTAATTATCTACATAGTCATTAAACATACTTTGATACATTAAAATTCCAAAATATTAAGCTTAGATATTATGTCTACTCAAGCTTTTGTAGCATAGAATTATTAAAGTAAACTGATTGCTGCTGTGAGAAAAACCTGATTTTCTTTAAATTCAGAGTACTCGCTGAATTTGCTGTTGTGTCCTCAACAACTTAGCTTCCACAGAAAATTTATTTAGAAGCTCAAAAACACATGGTAAACCAGTCAAAATTAAAGATACTGGCAGTTTTCCCTCAATTTAGTTACAGAAGTAACGATTTTGCGCCTACTGTTCTGGGGACAGATAAGAGAGTGATGGTTATCTTCCTTCTTGCAAGGAGATCCTAGCTGGTATTGAATAAGAAACAAAGCACACTAATAAAACTGAGATGTAAGGCAGAAAATGATGAGATCTGTGAGACAAGAGAATGGCCACCTGCAATGGCCACCTATGGATCTGTAAGAGAAGGAATTTTCCAATGTTGTCTTCTTTTCTATTCCGGGGTCAACACTATTAGAATTTATACTAGGAGGCAGAGCTAACACAGGGAAGGTCCTTAGAGATGATCTAGCCTACATGCCAGAGGAGGAAGCTGAGGCCCAACGATGTTAAGATACTTTCCCACGATTAAGTGGCAGCCTTTCTGATTCCTTGCCTTGTGTTCTTTCCTTTCTATCTGACAGTTGTATAGCTGCACACCAGCAAATTACTTAGCCTCCCTGTTATCTCTTTTCCTTTGTCTGCTCATTCCTTTTGTCTCCTAATGCCCTAATTTCATATATACATATATACATATATACACATATACATATATACATATACACACACACTTTGAAAAAGGGCCCTGGAAAAATAACGCTGTAATTGACTGTATGAAGTTCAGGATGGGATACCACTGTTACAGAACCCAGTTCTTCATTCCTCCCTGTATTGACTCACTTTGCCATGTAACTTTGCAGTGGCCTTTCATGATGGGTGGGTTACATGTACTTCCCCACCTCCTGATTTGGGGTTTGGCTATGTGACTACTTTGGCCAATAAAATGAGTCAGATGTTACACTAACAATGAACGATATGAAAGAGAAATTAAGAAAACAATTCCATTTATAATATCAAAAAGAATAAATTACTTAAGAATAAATTTGACCAAGGAGATGAAAAACATGTACACTGAAAACAACAAAATGTTGCTAAAAAATTAAAACATAAATAGGATGCTATGTTCATGGTTAGAAAACTTAATATTGTGAAGATGTCAATAACCCCAAGTGAACTACAGATTCAGTGCAATCCCTATCAACATCTCAGTGACTTTTCTTTTTTTTTTGCACAGATATAAAAATCCATCCTAAAGTTTATATGGAATCTCAACAGATACTGAATAGCCAAGACAATCTTGAAAAAGAAGAACAAACTTGGGGTTTTCACACTTCCTGATTTCAAAACTTAGTAGAAAGCGACAGTAATTGAAACAGTATAGTACTGGTAAAAAAGATGTACATTATAGACCAACAGAACAAAATAGAGAGTCCTAAAATAAACTCTTGCTTATGTGGTCAAATGATTTCCAACATGGATGCCAGGAGCATTTCATGGTGCTGGGAAAACAAGACATCCACTTGCAAAAAATGAAGTTGTGTATTTACTTTATACCATATAAAAAATTAACTTAAAGGTATAAAACTCTTAAAACACAGGCAAGAGTCTCATGATATGGCATTTGGCAATGATTTCTTGGATATGATACTACACAGTTAACAAGAGAAAAAAATAAACTGGACATCATTAAAATTGAAAGTTTTTGTGTGTTAAAGGACACTGTCACCAGAGGGAATAGGCGACCCACAGAATGGGAGAAAATATTTGCAAATCGTGGATTTGATAAGGGATTAATGTCCAGAATATATAAAGAATTCCTACAACTCAACAATATAAACAGTCAAACTAAAAAAAAAAAATATGGGCAAAAGACCTAAATAGACATTTCTCCAAAGATTTTAAAATGGCCAATAAGCACATGAACAGATGCTCAATATCACTAATTGTTACAGAATGCAAATCAAAACCACAATGAGCTACACATCACATCCAGTAGGATCGTTATTAAAAAAAAAAAAAAAAAAGGAAATACCAGTGTTGAGGAAGATGTGGGGAAAGTAGAATCCTTGTGTATTTCTGGTGGGAATGTAAACTGATGCAGCCACTGTGGGACATAGTATGGAGGTTCCTCAAAAAATTAAATGTAGAATTAACCATATGCTCCAGAAATTCCACTTCTGGATATATATAACCAAAGGAATAGAAAACCAGGACTTGAATAGCTATTTGTACACTAATGTTTATAGTGGCATTATTCACAATAGCCAAAAGGTGAAAGCATCACAAATGTCCATCAATGGATGAGTAGATGAATGAAGTATGACATGTATGTATGATAGAATATTATTCAGCCTTAAAAAGGAAAGAAATTCTGACATGTGTGACAACCTGGATGAACCATGAACACATTAATGAAAGAAGCCAGACACAAAAGGACAAATATTCTATGATTCCACTTATGTGAGGCACCTAGTGTAGTCAAATTCATGGAAGCAGAAATTAGAATAGTGATTGCCAGGGGCTAGAGGAAGGGGAGCATAGGGAATTGTTTTTTAATGGGTACAGAGTTTCAGTTTGAGATGATGAAAAAGTTCTGGAGATGGAAAGCATGATGGTTGCACAATGATGTGAATGTAATTAATGCCACTGAACACTTAAAAATGTTTAAAATAGTCAATTTTATGTTATGAATATTTTACCACAATAAAGGAAATGAGGCAGATGTGCTGGTATACCAGTTCCAAACCTAAACCTCAAGAGACTGTGTGTTTTTGCTTGTGCTCATGTGCCTTTGCTATCACCAGTAGAAGAACATGCCTCGACTGGCCTGATGATCCCAAGAGGAGGTTGAGAGAAATGTGGAGAACAGCCAAGTCTCCCCAGCCAAACTCAGTTTAGTTCAGCTGAAGTAAGTAAGATCAGTAAAAATAAATGACTGCTATTTTAAGCCATTGAATCTTATTATTATTATTATTTTTTAATGTGGTGATAGCTAACTGATACACTTAGGGGGAAGGGAGTTCCAAATTTCTCCTAACTTATGAATCCAAAGCTTGGGATAGGGCAAAGTTTCTGCCTGTGTGCTGATCACCTATGTCTTCTTATTCAGATACTTAGGAGGAGCAAGTTCCCTGCACGTTCCCAGTGGCATCTAGGCATCTAATATTTTATGAAGTCTGTGGTACTGACATTATACTCCTGTTATAAAATGGAGGTAAAAATGGCCTTGGGGAGAGGTGTATAGAAATCAGTCTACTGGGGATCTCCTGGGAGCAGCACTACTGAACTCTCTTCAGTCCCAACTGTAGTCTGGAGTTAGATGCTGATTTCATTTTCTAATAAAAGGCAGGAATACTGTACATTTACTTAGTCAAATAGCATGATTTAAAAAGTGAAGCTTGAAACCAGTATAGCTTTTCGGACTTGCCTAAACAGGCCAATATATGTCTCAATCACATCTGCTTTGAAGGGGGAAAAAAAAAGGTGTCATACATGGTTAAGACGCTGGTTCCAGGAATCATTATGTTTGGTCAGTGGGGACAGAGCCCTGGTGAGGCTGACTATATTCTAAGTTGATAAGTAAGAACTTTGCTATTCCTGAGGAAACATGAGATATTTGGCAAGGAAATCTCTCATATTTAGCCTAATCTTCATTTTCCAACTCCATTAGGATTGATTTTCTGAGAGAGTTTTTAAGCAGAAAAAGGAGCAGTAGCAGCCTCAGGCTGTTTTCTATGGCTGATGAAGTTACTTCTCTGGGAGCCAGGAATCCTAGTCAGCTAAATAGGAGGTCCATTTGCATAACAATTTACATTTATAATCTTCCCTCCTTCTTGGAATCAGGGGCCAGAGTGAGCAGCCAGGACATCTCTCTTGGCCCATCTGGGTCTTGAGTCTTGGACATGCTCCCAGGGCCTTCCAGCCTAGTGCTCCCAGTGCAGATGAGATGGGGCAGAGTTCCTTCTAAGGGCAGGCATCAGGGCTGCCTTGACATGAAGTTCTTACAACTTGAGAAAGACTCATGAGTAGCAGCAGCGAAGACAGCTGTATGGAGCAGCTGTCTTCCTAGTAATGCCTCTCATTCTGAAACCTATCAGGATACAAATCAGTTTTGTAGAAAGTTTTAAAAAGAAAAGCAATTTTGTCACTCTCAAATGCACTGACACAGATTCATGACTCTCAATTAGAAGCTTAGATTTCAATAGGGTTCTCTGGTTTCATTTTTCTAATCTGTAAATGAGAGTTTTGACTGAGTCAATGGTTTTATAATTGATAGTTTCCTGGGTCCCTAAGGGGCTGCAGAGGTACCTGAGGAGGGGCCTTTGAGAGGAAATCAGCATAAGGTGGGGCTCTGGGGATTCTATTTCCATTTCAATAATAAACAAATATATTGGGCTTCTGCATAAGAAGATTCTACGATGAATAACCACTGAATTAGATAACGTTTAAGGTCCTTTTAAGGTACCTAGATTTCCCAACATCATTTCAAACTCAGCATCCTCACCCTCTTCTTCCTGCTCCCCAATAGCCAAGTACCAAGGGTAAAATAGACTATTCAATCTATATGGCTTAGATCATTGTGTAGTGATACTGAACTATGCCAATGAAAAGCTCATGGAAGAGATGTTACATATGAAAGTTATTGAGGATTAAGGTAAACTGAGGGGTGCCTGGGTGGCTTAGTTGATTAAGGTAAGTCAGGAAGAGAAGCTATTGCTTATCTCCACCCCTGGAGATGGACGAGTTTAGTTTTAAGCACAAGTTTAGTTTTAGGCATTTAAAGGTTGTGATGGAACCAGAGTA
Organism: Acinonyx jubatus; assembly: GCF_027475565.1. Taxonomy (NCBI): domain Eukaryota; kingdom Metazoa; phylum Chordata; class Mammalia; order Carnivora; family Felidae; genus Acinonyx; species Acinonyx jubatus. The sequence continues at coordinate 50,073,439 of NC_069391.1, forward strand.
CAGAAAAATCCATCAAGATGATGGAGATAAAAATGGAAGTCTGATATTTGCTACAAATTTGGGGAACCAATTTCATACATGTGTGTGGAGAAAGTCTTCAATGAAAAGAGATCAAGCCTCAGGACAAAACAGTGGGAGAATTCTAGCATTCAGTGATTGAAGACTAACGAGGCGGTATTAAAGAAGTCTGAGAAGAAATGGTGTGAGAGGACAAAAATTGAGACTATGTGATATCATGGAAATCCAGAGAGGAGAGAGATTACAGAAACTAGTTGTTGGAAAATAAGTGATTAGTAAGAATTTGTGTAATGAATGAATGGCTTCATTTGTTTACAAAAATAACCGAATAAACAAACATTTTCCCCACAATCGCTCCACTCCCTGCTCAGGCAATAGGTAAATTCATCCTCACTCATGTTTGAATGATCAAACTTCCAAGTTAATAGAATCAGAAATAGAAGTGTATGATCAAAATATCCTATTCAATGCTATGCACACCCATGTATTGAATTTAAGAGAAAATTTACCTCTGGGTCTTCAATCTTTAGAAGCAGACCAACATCTGGGTTATTAAGAAGATGAAAAACTAAAGAGGGTGAATGGGAATGTTTCAAATGTAGCAAAACAAGAACAGAGTAGATCTCGGCCAGAAAACTCTTCAAACAGCTTGACTGGGGATTCTAGCTTCCAGTAATGGTGAATAACTTGGTTGGACTAACCTTCCTGCAAATAGCAATCATAAAATCTAAACAATAACCACGACAACCCCCATTAAACAACTCTTTGAAAGCAATGAAGAGTAACCAAAAGCAGTGACAGAAACAGGAGGGTAATCTATCCTAGAAATTCAGGAATTGCAACAAGTGTGATTTGCCAGCTTGTAGCTTGCTACCTGAGCAAATTCCTCAAAGTTCATGTGGCTCAGAGAGGTGGCTTGACATGTCAGAAGACAGAGTCTGGGGGTTGTTAGAACAGCTGAAAAGTTAAGGGAAAAATCCTGGAAGAGTCACAGTGGGGATAAACCTCAAAATCTACATAAATCCTGTCCAAATTCTTAGTATATAAACCCCAGGGGACCCAGCAAAAGAACAGCAGCTAGAAGCTGAAAGAACAGAGTAGAAAATTCACTTGGTGTTCACTGCAAGGAAGACAGATGAACACTCTTCTGGGGAACATAACAGAATCCAGAGTCTCTACAATATACCATTTATAATGCTCAGTATATAATAAAAACTATTAGACAAGAAGAAATGTGACCCATACCCAAACAGCAATTTTTCTCAGGATTGGATGAATTGTGAGATGCAAATGTTTCAGTGAGTGGACAATGATTTTAAGCAACTATTATAAATATGTTAAAAGACTTAAAGGAAAATACACTCATAATAAATGAATAAAGTATCTCAGTGGAGAAGTAGAAACTATAAAGATAAATTTCAGAGCTGAAATGTATAAAAAATGAAATAAGAAATTCATCAGATGGGCTCCAACAGAAAGTTGGAGATGGAATGAGTCAGTAAACTTAAAGCCTTAAAGAGTATACTAGTTTTCTAAGGCTGCCATAACAAGGCACCACCAACTGGGTGACTTAAAAAATGGAAATTTATTGTCTCACAGTTTTGGAGGCTAGAAGTCTGAGATCAAAGTGTCAACAGTGTTAGTTCCTTCTGATGGCTGTGAGGAATAATCTGTTTTACCCCTCTCTTCTAGCTTCTTGTGGTTTGCTGGCAGTCTTTGGTGTTCCTTGGCTTATAGATGCATCACTCCATGCTTTCATGTTCACATGGAGTTTTCTCTTGAGTGTCTCTGTGTCTAAATTTCCCCTTTTTGTAAGTCAGATTAGAACCCTCTCTAATGACCTCATCTTAACTTCATCATCTTCAAAGAACTTATTTCTAAATAAGGTCACATTTACAGGCTTATAGGTACAGAGGGTTTGGAATTTCAATATCATTTGGGGGTACATAATTCAACCCATAACAGAGGACTATCCCAAGCAGAGCACAGCAGTCTGAATGAATTGATGAGATAAAGAATACAGTTCAAAGAGGCTCAGGCAGCTAGATGTTGTTGAGGATTTTGGAGATGAGAGTGCTACATAGAAAAAGAGCTCCATAAATCTGCATAAATTCATCCTGACAATCTGCTCAATTAAAGATATAATGCATAACTCTATAAAGCTGAGCAAAGAACAACTAAGGAGTTGTGAGTCTAATAGTTCCCAAAGCTCAAATAGGGCTGGGAGACCTTGAAATTCTGACCAGCCAGATTGGAATATCCTTGTTGATCATCTGGAGTATTCAACAGAAACCCTAGAAGGGGCTACAATAAAGACTACTCTAGAGGTGCCTTAATAATGCTTAAATTAAAAAGAAAGTCAAAATTAAACATTGAATAACTGTTTAACAGAAGAAAATCCAACAATCTCTAGAAGACAATAAAATTCAGATACCTACTTACACAAAATTTACACCATCCAGCACTCAATCAAATGTTAACTGATAAGTCTAGAAGCAGGAAATCTGATCCATAACCAAGACAAATTCAGTCAGTGGAAACAAATCTAGAAATTATAGGGATTATAGAATTACCAGACAAGGATATTAAAGTAGAATGTTAAAAATATGTTAAGTATTTAAAGGAAAACATGCAGATAAGAATAGAAGGTATAAAAAGAATCAAATGAACTTCTAGAAATGAAACATACATCTTATGAAATGAAGAATTCACTAGATTCAATTTAAATCCTAGAGAAAAAAATTTGTGAAATGGACGATGCAGGAATGGATAATTGCCAGAGTGAAGCAAAGAGAGAAAGAAAACTGAAAAAAATATCACATGTTCAAAAACATATGTCAGACAAGGATATAGTTAGACATGTGTAGCTGTCAAAAATATAAATGTCAAAAATGTGTGGTTAAGATTTGAGCATTTTAATGTATGTATATTTCACTTAAAGAATAATTAATTGGGGGGGAGAGGTAGAAGTACAAGTGAAACAGAAATGACAGCATGTTTATTGATGCTGGGTGATGAGTGTTGTTTACTTTGTATATATGCAAAATTACCCATAATAAAAAGGAAAAAAAACCATATTTCTGTTGTCTAAATCATCGATCATCATGAGCAACTCAGCGTCCAGAGTTGCTTTTCTTTTTTTAATTTATTTTTGAGAGACAGAGAGAGACAGAGCACGAGCGAGGGAGGGGCAGAGAGGGAGGGAGACACAGAATCCGAAGCAGGATTCAGGCTCCCAGCTGTCAGCACAGAGCCCGACGCAGGGCTCGAACCCACGAACTGTGAGATCATGACCCGAGCTGAAGTCTGACGCTCAACCGACTGAGTCACCCAGGTGCCCCCCAAAGAGTTGCTTTTCACATATTCTGCTCATTCTATGTTTTTTTCTGTAAGGGTTTAACACATTAAAAAATTTACTGTTCCAGCCTACTTTCAGATCTTTCCTCAAACACTTTATAACCTGCCCAACTTACAAATTCCTGCTCATAGGTTCACCTTCGTTCATTTAGCTCTGTTGAAGTCAGAGGTCACTTTCATTTGTACTTCTATCACCCTTGATTCCCACAACTTTGGTTCAGTTGCTCTGTATGGCAGAAAGTGCTAGTGATCCTATCATAACTGTCCTTTCCTTGGAGTAAAAGAACCCCTGAATTTCAGGTATATAGCTGACTGGAATAGAGACATTTCCCATCCCCCTTTGCAATAAGGTATAGGACATACAACTGCCTTCAGTGAGATGAGGGGGAAAGTGATGTATACACTGCTTGGGACATGTCTTTAAAAGAAAAGGGCTTGCTCTTGTTACCCCTTCCTCTATCCTCCATGTATGTGGAGTGAATCATCTTGGCCCAGGTGTTGGATGTCCCAGTGATAGGAATGCCAATTTTTTTTTTTTTGGTCTGGGTCCCTAGATGACATGGTAGGTTGTCAGACCATCTTTGGAATGCCTTCCTCTGGACTGCCAAGTGAGATAGAAATACACTCCTGTCCTGCTGACTGTGATTTTGGCTGTTATAGGTTGTTGAATGCATATCCTAACTATGACAGTCCTAAGTATTCTTTCCTTTACAGGGCCAGTGTCCTGCTATACAGGTTATTGTGTTTTCCTTCACATCTGTACAGTGACCAGAGAGAACGTACTTCTAGTAAGTGTGACTACTCACCATGCATTGAAAATGCTATTAGGGAAGTCTGCTTTCAAAGGTAAAGGGAAAGTCAAGACCAAAATAAAGTAATTATTAACTAAAACCAATGAACAAAATTTCTGGCCATCTGCCTTTTCCATCACTAATCTGTCTTTCAATGCTTTTCTCATTCTCTTTAAAGACTTACTTTGTATCCAGAAGTGGTATCCTCCCCAGAACACGTGTGATGCAGGCCTCTGTGCTTTTATGTACATATTTATGTGCATGTCTCTATGCGTACACAGTGGTCTCTGAGGTTTGCCCACCGCAATAGTCAAAATAAGAAATCTAACATGAATTCCCACAGTGTATGTTCCCAGTGAATAATTATCCATGTTTCACTGCTAATGAGAAAACCTGGCTTGTAACAGGGGTTCCTTTCTGTCACGGACATTTCTCATTTGCTAAAGTAAAAGAGGTATCAATCATTTTTTGAAGGTGAGCAATCTCTCTGTGTGCCATTTCACAAGGACACCAAAATCAGGGGCTAACGTGTTCCACACCTTCAGAGAGACCACGTAATGAACCACTCCCCTGCCCCCTCTGATTCAGTGAGGATGTTGACAATGTTTCATGCAGGGGCTAGCATCTCCTTTTCTGTTTCCCTCCCGGACACATGAACGTTGACCATTTCTGTCCTCCCGACTGCAACGCCTACGCCAGGAAACAGTCAATCAGCAGGGAATGACAGTGCTCTCTTTCCTCAGACCTCTGTTATTACAGGTCTTGAGTTGGTTAGGTGTCTGAGGAGGAAGCAGTGCTTGGGAAGCCTGCCTAGCTAATGAGAGTTCTGGCAGCAGAAAGCCTCTCTCTATCAATCCTTTTCAACCAGTGAAAGAAAATATTGCCTTTAGGCCTCCATTCCTAGGTCTACTGTGGCTCTAAATTGAGCCAAAGCCAGGTGTGATTCATACTTGTGTGAGGGTTTTTCCTCCTAGTTTCACCTACTATTTTTTTTTAAATACATTAACTGGAGAGTGATAAAAGTTTAGAATGAGGGAGAGGTGCACAGTAAGAAAATCAAATTAAATATGAAATTGCATCCTCTGGGAGTCCGTTTAGCTGTAACCTGCCACTAGTTGACATCCCTGATTAAGTCAAATTGACCTCACTGACTTTCTTCATCTTTGTCTATTTCACATTGGTTTCTGCAACTAAAGTAGCCCCACTCAGGGAAACAGGTTGATTCAACAGACGAGGAAAACATGGGGGAAGAAAACTGGGAGGCCTGGTGGCCCTGGCTTCCACTTCCTTGCACCCTTTGGAAGATGCTGGTTTACCTTAAAGATGGGGAGATAGGACTGCCTTTGAGGCACCTGTCTAGAACGAAGCTCTGAACTCATGATGGTCATTACTTAGTGGATATTGTCATTGAATTGAAGGGCTGAAAACCAGTAGAATTTCTGGTCGGCTGAGAGAGAGGCAAGCAGCTCGATTTATGGGCTTCCTTGTAGGATGGATGAAGCCAACTCGGGCATTTGTCAGCTGCTCATCACCTGAGGGAGACACATATCCAGAGTTGAATTCCATGAGCTCTTAGCCTTCATGAGAAGAAGGCAAGAGTTCAGGGTGCAAATTCTTCCATCTCTCCTCCCTCGGCAGCCAAATAGTTCAGAAAAAGGCACCTGAGCTTGATAAACCAATTGTATAGAGCAAAAACTGTAAATAGACTGAAAGAGGCCCAGAAGGAACAATGGTTTGAAAATGGAAGACACAGTCTAAAAGAGGAGGAGAAAAAACTAGTGCTCTGGAGGGTTTCATTTATTTAACCACTATCTAAAGGCAAAGAAAGCTGTGGCAGATTAGGACGTGCTGTGTAAAAATATTAAAGACGTGGCATTATTACTTCATGAGCTGGCTCTGGGCCTGTCAGCATTTCCATTATAATCCCGTATTTTTCACGGAGTTAAAACTTACTATAAAAATGATGTGTGCTGGGATGAAACTTGGCACTTGGTGGAGTCAGTCTGGGAGTCCTTTCCTTAATTTAATTTTACAAAACTGGAAAATGCTCAGCCATTTAAATTTATGGAGGGATCTCCATGCTGTGCGTGGTATACGGTGAGCACTGGCCTCACTCTAAGGCCATGGGGTGACGGACGAGAGCAGAGAGGCTGCCTCTCCACATTTTCTGGCTGCTCCTTTCAGGTTTGGTGTTCCCTAGAGTTTGAGAGATGGTCTCTAAAGCAGCATAGAATGGGTGGGAACTGGCACCAGGCAGTAGGCTGAAAGACATGATTAATTCATATCGGAAAAAACTCAGTTCCTTACTCCCCATTTGTCAGCTGGACCCCAGAAGGCTGTGGGGGAAGACACACAACTTTAATTTTCACTCCGATTTTTGGGACCTCCCAATAAGCTGGTCGAATAAGCAGGCCAAGACTATTCCCATATACATTTGCCCAAAGAAAACTAACTTTAAAACATTCCTGGAAGAAAAGGAACTATACAAGCCCATTTTCCATTCCCCAAATGTCTTTTTACCCCTAGGGCAGGCTTTGGGTTTCCACTGGCAGGGGGTATGCTAATGTCTCCATGCTCTTGGGCATCTGGTACAAGAACTTGATATATTTCTCAGCATGAAAAGTAGCTCCGTCCAGATTTATGACTTGATTAAAGCCTTGCCTTCTCCAAAATGGTTTGGTTATTGCTTGGCTACTGCCCTCAGCCAGTACCTTAGGATCTGATTATTCTCTTACAGGTAAGGAAGGTGATTGCCATTTATGATGTCCATACGTACAGAGTCTCAGCTATGAAAATATAATTGCATTGTCTAAGTTAGAGTTTGGCACTGCTGAACAACATGCTTATCCAGGGTTGACTGGGCTACCTGGGGGTGGGGGTTTGGAAACTGGTCCAATTTCTTTAAATTCACATTAGTGTTGACGGGGATTGAAACTATCTAAAGTGGATAATACACAGAGTTCCCATGTGTCCTTCTCTGCCAGCAGGCTCTTGGCATGAAACGCACCTTTAAAAACACATCAGCATTTTTTTGAAAGTTTCAAATTTCTGGGTTTATAAGTCCCTGGTTGACTCTACCCTCAGGCTGCTGGCAGGTGCTACCAGGCCTGCAGGAGGAAAGACTGGGGTGACCCCAGAGGAGGCCTGGCTGGAGGCTGTCTGGAGCAGAGGAAGGGAGTTTCAGTCCACTGATGAGATGGCCTTTTAATGAAGCCCAGAATGTGGATCTTGCTTGGGCCATACCATACTTTTGAGGAGGGTCCCAAGTCTGAACCCCCCTCTCTGTGTGTGTTTAAAGGTTACAGCCACCAAGTCTAGATTGTGTAAGGAATAAGACTGCTATTTCACCTTTGGCCCAAATGGGGACAATATTTCAGGGCTTTCAAGAAGTCCTCTGTAATAATCTAGGTGCTACTGCTGTGAGAAATGATGGTTTCAGACTCTATGAATATTCTCTTCCCTTGCAGAATATAGCCGTCCTCACCCCCTCACGCCAGCCAACGGAGAGGCCAGCTAGAAAACATCCAGATTAGGCTGGGGAAAAAAACAAAAGCCAGCAGCAGCTCAGAGCCAACATGCCTTCATGAACTCAGCCTAGGTTTGGCTCGCTTATGGGCCAGAGTCTTTGCAAAATAAATAAAAACCCACACACGCAAGAAAAGAGCCTTCGCTCACAGCCCCGTACACACCCCATTTCAGTTCTCCTCTGCTGAACCAAAGCCACAGAACAGCAGTGGATGTGAAGAATGGCTAATATTCATAGCAGGTATCCTCAGAGGCCTGACTGGGGCACACCACAGAGTTCAGCGGCAAGTCACAGGAAGGAGTAACTGCTGACGAGGGATTCCAGGGTGAGCGGTAGGGGTGGGGCTGCTGGGGGAGCATGAAGACCTTGCCTGAATTTATTATTCCCACATAAGCCTCCTGGGTCTTGAGACTCCAGAAACTCCTCAACAAAGTAAAGAAAATAATAAACAATGTGACTGAGGTGAATAAGGGGAGGGTTAAGCAGGCGGGCTGAAGCAGGGATGCGAGCCATGTGGAGGGAGAAAGGAGAGAGATGGGAGGGATTTGGTGGTGAGTGTTTGCAAGAATGCTGCTGGCTAACTCTGCTGGTGTCATAATATGTTCTGGCAGGTGATGTCTGGCCTTTGGCAGCCAAGCCGGAAGAGTGTGTAGTTTGTAAAGGGCCCAGAAATAGAGGTGTCCTATGAAGAGGTCAGAAACCTACAACCCTGACTGAAAAAGCCATCACGGCAATGGGACACAGATCTAAAGAGCAGAGAGTGGCTGTCCAAATGCCTGCTCTTTGTCTCGCAACATACATTTCTGATACTGATTTGTTTTGGATTCTAATCCTCGTTGCGTTTGGTTCTCAGATCTGCCTTGGTCCTCTACAGTGCAGAGACTCCCTTGGAACATTTAGTGTGCTCCCTGGTGATTTAAGGTTGAGGTGGAAGTTCAGACCCTCAGGGCAAATCTGACCTTGGAAAGAATCACCTGGACTTAGAGACCCTAAAACCAATGCAGTCTCCTTAGGGAACTTGGGATTCTAGGCAAAGTAGCCCTGAGTGAGGCAGAGGGCATGATGCTTTGCTGGGAACAGAGAACTTATTGATTAAATTCATTCTTTATGGGCTTTCCTATTCTCCAAGCACTCACATCAGGTGAAAGTAGAGGGTCTAGAATGGGAGAGGAAACAGGGCTATTGGCCTAATCTCTATACAACTGATGGAAGTGAGAACTAATGTTTCCACTGAGCTCTCAAAGGCATTCCAAGGACAGTAGAGATATGAAAGGCTAAAGATCCAGGCTTGGGGAGAGCAAAAACACGTACCGTGGGGATAGGTAATGCCTGTTATTCAGTAACCTCACCCGGTACCTACACTCCACGTTAAAAGGTGCAATTAGCATTCCACTACTGTTTGGCTCCTAGAGCTTTCTAAAGACGAAAGCTGGGAAATACCAGGAAATAGGGAAAGAAATAACTCTTCCTATAGTAAGGAGACTTTTTTTTCTCCTAAAATGCATTTTTGGAGTATGAGTTTGCAGGGTTGGGCTGAAAGAGAAGTGTTTACAATACGGTGCTCACACATTGCTATCTCTTTGTCAAAATAATTTCTTAAAAACTAAGCAGTAGAAAGATTTTTTCGTCATTGTTGATAAGAAAGTCTAGAGCAAGAGTGGGCAATTTTTTTTTTTTAAAGGCTGCACAATATATATTTTGGACTTTGTGGTCCATATGGTCTCTGTCACAACTACTCAACTCTGCCACTATAACTTGAAAGCAGCCACAGACAATAAATAAATGAAAAGGGAATTAAATGGGCATAGCTGTGCCCAACTAAAACCTTAATTACAAATAGGTGGTAGCCTAGACTTGGCCGAAGGGCCAACTCTGGTCTAGCGTATGAGATCATTAGAGTTTCTGTATGCTAAGAACCACACAGTGTAGTAAAACCACTAAATGCCTGTGCAGAATGTATTTTTACCTCTACAGACAACTGCCATTTTCACAAGAGAAGAAAGATGGATTTAATACCTTCTTTGCTATGTAACAGGCTCAATTAATTGTTTTAAAGAAAATCCAGTGCATGTTCATTATAGGTTAGAAATTCAGATAAATATAAGAATAAAATAATCCTGGGGCGCCTGGATGGCTCGGTTGGTTAAACACCTGACCCTTGATTTCAGCTTAGGTCATGATCTCACAGTTTATGAGACTGAACCCTGGGTCAGGCTCCATGCTAACAGCAAGGAACCTGCTTGGGATTTTCTCTCTCCCTCTCTCTGCCCATCCCACGCTTGTGCTCTCTCTCTAAAATAAATAAATAAATAAATATTAAAAAAAAAAGAATAAAACAATCCTAATCGTATGAATGTTGTTTCTTCTAATCATACATGTGCACATATATCACTGAATACGTTGATAAATCTCAGTCTCATCAATGAATATAGGTCTACATCTTTCTTTTAAATTGCTGCTTAAGATTCTATGTGTGAATGCATCAGAACTTTTGTTTAATCAATTCTCTATACATAATTACATTGTTTCCAATTTTCCATTAATATAAACTAAGGTATAATAACTTTCTTAGTATATATAATCTTTGCATCCAGATATCTCTTAGGTTACATTACATCTCTGAGGTAGCATTGCTGGATCAATAAGCATCATTTAAAAATATATTGCCTCCAGAAATGTTATACTAATTTATGCCTTGGGCAACAATGGATGACAGTAAATGCCAAATGATTATTGGATATTGTGGTTGGTAGGCAGAATAATGATCTTCCAAGGATAATCACATCCTAATCCCTGAAACCTATGAATATGTTACCTTGCATGGCAAAAGAGGCTTTGCAGATGTGATTAAGAAAGGATCTTGAAAGGATCGTGAAAGGGAAGATTATCCTGGATTATTCAGGTGGGCACAATGTAATCATAAGAGTCCTTATAATGGGAAAGGAAGGGGGCCAAAGTCAGAGAGAGATGTGAAGAAGTTGCTAGATGTTGGCCTTGCAGATGGAAGAGGGCCAAAGGATGTAAGTAACTTCTAGGTGCCGGAATAGGTAAAGAAATGGATTTTCCTATAGAGACTCCAGAAGGAACACAGCCTGGCTGATCTTGATTTTAGCCAAATAAGACTCATTTCAGACTTCTGGCCTCTACAACCATAAAAGAATAAATTTATGTTGTTTTAAGCCACTAAATTTGGGGAAATTTGTTATAGCAGCAATAGGAAACTAATACAGATTTTGTAAATGTTTTTCATCTTTGCCAATCTCCTCATATTTAATTAATATCGTCTGATTATTATTTGCATTTATTTACTAGTAAGATTGAATCTGTTTTTGAGCTTTCAATGTATAGCAAGTCGTTAGTGTTGCTGGGTCATGGATATCTTTGAGAATCTGAAGAAAGTTTTATTAGAGAAAAGTAGGTTTGCACATATGCTAGGGAGCTTACAGCCTCTTAAAGCTCATGGTCCCCAGGATAAGAGCTTCTAAAAAAAAAAAAAATAAATAAAAAAATTAGAGAGCAGGGCTGGAAAAGGTACCAATGATAGCATTCTCTTATTCAAATCCAGAAACATAAAACATGCTAGTACTCCCTGGCTACATAAGACTTGATGTTATAAAAAGTGCCTGGCTTAGAGGGTGGTCACCAGTGATCCGGCCAAGCAGATCCTTCCTGCAACACAGAATACAAAGATGAGGTACTGTCCAGAGCCCCCTTTTGTTCTCTACCTGTTTTACCCTCTAGCTTTCAAGCCTGGAAGCAATTTGGTTTCTGTTCAGAAATTCTTACACCAGCCATTTCTTTCCGTTTTCCCCTCTTAAACAATTAAGTCTAAAAGCCACCAGGTGAAGCCAAAGAAGGCAGCAGCATTCATAGGGAGGAGGTGGGAAGTCATGGTAGACCAGAGTGGGGCACTAGGCCTGAGCAGAGTGAAGAGGGCATCTACCTGAGGATTGTGGTGATGGCTTGGTGAGGGGTGTCAGACACTGAGTGGGATAAAGACCACAACTGTGGGGGGGTAGAGACAGTGGTGATAGATTATATTGAGAGGGTTTGATTAAATAAGTATATATATTAAGGGTAGTGGGAGACAGATAATTGCAAATATTGAAAGGGTAAAAAACAGAATAAATACTGTGGTGTTGGACAATAGTTGGAGATGTAAGGAAGGACTCATGAATCCCAATATACAGACACAGAAATAAAACAAATGTGTTTGCACGTGTGTATATGTGTATATGTATAGATAGACAGACAGGCAGACAGTTTTCATTTCTCTGCACTGAGAAGGATTGAGAGCAGTGATACTCCAAAAGCAATGAACAGACCTGGGTCAGAGATCTGGGTTTCTAAATATCAATTCTCCAAGGCTAGAGCAGGTAAATTTCAGGATGAGACAGAGAGTAAGAAATTATCAAAGATTCATATGGACATATCAAAGGGTACAGGAGTCACCTTAAAGAGGCTCTAAATGACTGAATCTGAGAAATTTCTTGCATAAAAGTAAAACAGGTTAGCAATAGATTATAGCCCATTCAATAAGACAGGAATCTGTGAGTCCATGCAGATATAAATAAGTAAATGAATCAATTGAGCGTTAAATGAGGAACAGAATATTTAACATAGTCTCAAAGCATCTCTTCACAAAATACATATTACAAGGGCAAAAAGGGAGACTTTAGAATGAAAAAGCCTGGCAGATACCACCTTAAACAAGTGATTGGAATTAACATGAACCGTAGTGGTACAATGGCAATCATGATCATGTGATCGGGTGTAATGGGAAGAGTTCAGCATCACTTTTGTGATGTTTCTGCCAGAGATGCATAACTTGAATCTAATCATGAGGAAACCTGAGACAAATCCAAATTGAGGAACATATTTTAAAATAGCAGTCCCATAATCTTCAAAATGGTTAAGGTCATGAAAGTCAAGGGAGCCTGAGGAGCTGTTCCAGATTGAAGAAGACTTAAGAGACATGAAAACTAAATGCAGCATGGGATTTGGGGACAGATTCTTTTGCTGTTAAGGACATTATTGGGACAACTGCCACAACGTGAAGGAAATGTACACTGGGTGATGGGGTATTGTGCTGTCAACTCATTCGGACCAGGTAGAAAAAATTCTTTATGTTATACTTCCAACTTTTTTGTGAAATGGAGATTATGTCAAAATAACAGTATGGTAATGAAAAAAGCAATTCTTATACCAAATCAAGAAATAGAACAACAGGTGTGGGAGAAAAACCTTCTCGATCTGCCAAGGCCTTAGGATTTAGAGGACTGGGGGATTGATAAACACCAGCACCCAAAGCAGTAAAATTGCTGACGGTTGAGAACATGGGGTTGTTGGAGCTTCATTTCTCATACGTTTCATCAGATTTTAAGTACTTTTAAAGATTTGAGGAAAAATAGCAGCATTTGAGTAAAACAAAGTTATTATGTTACAGGTTTTGTCTGTAGTGTTTAATGGATAGACATTTTCAGAGGACAATCTGGGTGGAGAAAGCAGGGAAAATCCTTCAAAAGTCATGGAATGGGATGTGTTTTTTGCTTTATTGAATATAAAAAGCTTATAGTTAAAAGTTTGTAAAGACTTCTAAACAAAAGTTTTGTTTTATTTTTACCTCCAATTTCACTTTGTATCATATTTTCTCTCTAACTCCACCATTTTATGAATGATTTCAGTGTGCTTAGAAGAAGAATCTTCCCCCAAATCTCGAGGCCCTCTCTATGTTCCTGACTTACATTCAGAGCTAACTGTGACGAGTCACTCCCTGAAGCATGGCTTTGAGCAAGGATCTGAGATACCGCAAAAGTTCATTAAAGTTGAGAATAGCAGGATTACAAGGAAAATAATTAAGAGGGGGTGCAGTCTTTATTGTTCATATAGGAACACTGTGGTCATTTTCTTCTGGGCCTAAATTCTTCTCCTGGACTCAGGAGGCTGGCAGGATAACAGACAAGCTTGTGCCGGCTTCTCTCTGTTGATACCATTTCAAAGAGTCACACATTAGACACGATGGTCCCTGCCATGCTCCAGAAAGGGCCTTGAATGAATTTTTGGTCTTATCTCCTGGCAACAAAAGACACAGGGAGCTCATTATTTCTGAGCTGGCACTGCCCGCAGAGAAATGGAGAATTCCATAATCATAATGGATTTTCACATAAAAACGTTCTTGACAGAATGATGTTTTTGGAATGAAACCTGTCTTTCTACGTACCTTTCAGAGATAAAGTAGTAAAGGTGAATGATGAAAGAGAGTTTAGACTTTTAAACAGATACAGACATCTTACTAGGTTATGTTTCTAGAATAAGAGTACAATTATTATTGTCATCATTTCTTCCCTTTGGACTGAATCTACTTTCTAAGATTTGCTCTGACAGGCTGTAGTGGATAGGGAACAGCAAGTGGTCAACAAAATTCTTTTCAGCTGAGTAGGTTTTCAGAGATGGTGCAAATCCTCTTCTATATTTAGGAATGCTACGTGTGCTCCTAGCATGGGGATATCCTGGCAAAATTTCTCTCTCAGACGACCCATGAGAACACTGAAACAAAACCAGAACCCAACTATACCAGTGTGTAACCTCATTAGGATTTTAAGGGAGCTGAAATGTGATTCTGACTCACTGCCTTGCTCTCCTTTCTACCAGCAAATGGAGGATGTTTTCCTGTGTATCCAGTTGTTTGTCCAAGTTGTTTATCCAAGTTGTTTGTCCTGTGTATCCATAGAATGGGAGACCTAGAGCATAAGCTGAGTGATGATCAAGATGTGGAATTCTTTTTTTTTATTTGAGAGAGGGAGAGAGAAACAGAGGAAGAGTGTGAGTGGGGGAGGGGCAGAGAGAGAGGGAAAGAGAGAATCCCAAGCAGGCTCCATGCTGTCAGTGTGAAGCTTGACGTGGGGCTTGATCCCAAAAACTGTGAGATCATGACCTGAGCCAAAATCAAGAGTCAGGCACTCAAATGACTGAGCCACCCAGGGCCCCAAGATGTGGAATTCTTGGCATAGAGTGGAGGTGTATGAAATATTTGTGGAATTGTGCTAGGTTTCCAGCCCAGATTTTATTCATTTATTCTTGAATAGTTAATACATATACTTCGAAATACTTCATATGATTCAAAATTTAAAGGGTAACTAAATGGAATGTTGAAATTCTCCCTCTCATTTCCCCCTCATCTTTCCCCAGCTACATGGTTCCTCTCCTCACAGGGCACCAGTGTTCCCAGTTTCTTATGTATCTAGAAAGTACTTTTTTGACATAAAAGAGGACATTAAAACTGATGCTCTCAAGAAAACTACCTTCCTCTTTTTTGTTTTCCTTTCAAGAGCAAAGAACAATTAAATGGGCTGCTTTTTTTTGTTTAAAGCTCTAAGAGCCTTAAAGTCAAAGGAAGCCCTCAAATTTTAGTGTTAAGGCCAATATCCATGGGTAACAAGAAGTTAAGGAGTATGTGTGTGTGTTGGGAATGACTTCTTATTCAGGAGAGAAAAAGGTACTACAAAGCAGAAGCCGGGTGATAATTCTGCTTCACAAAAGAAACTGAAGCTAATTCTGGTAAGAGGTTAAACAAACTTGATTTCCCTAATATTTTCCAAACTCTGCTTTTCCAAACTTTTCCTGAACACAGCAGGCATAACACACAAAAAGATAAAAGATTGCAACCTCCTACAAGTGGCAACAGGTGACTGATATGAGACAAGATCCTGGCTGAGTTTTGATTCCATTCTATTCCATTCTGTCTCAAAAAACAACAAGTGAGTCCAGGCATCTGTATTCCATGGGCCAAGCCCATAGATGTAGAATAGGACTGTGTCTTCTGCTTTATACTACTCCCTGTCTCTCATGAGGGATGCCTAACTCACACCTGTGTCCCTTTCTTGGCCTGTCTAATCCCGTAAGTCCTGGTGCTGCTCAGGTCCCACTTTTCCATGAAGTCAGCTCGGGTGCTTTGAGTCCTCTATATTTTATCAGCAACAGTCTCCCAAGGGTTAAAAAAACAACAATGCAATCTACGTTCCAGTACGTAGCAAAGAGAAACAGGTAAGGAAACTGCTCTCGGCTGGAAGCTAGGGTCTTCTCAAATAGTCCAGAATCCCTGAGATTCTGCCTTCTCTTTGGGGTTCTAGAAATCCCACCTTTACCTCCACCCTTACCTCTAGCCTCAGGATGAGGGCTCATAGAGTACTTTAGAGCTTACAAAAATTTTTTACATATTTAATTTCATTTGACTCTCAAATTGGTCCTCAGAGATGGGTTATCAACCCATTTTACTCATGAGAAAGGAAGGCCCATAAAGGTTATGTGACTTAACCATTGTTCAAATCCTATTCCAAAGTTCACACCCTTTTCATCCTTTTGCTTCAGTAGTGGGCAAAAGCCCTTCCCTTTTTCTTGCTTAATTTATCTGAGATAGGCTGAAATTGTCTGAGGGAACCTGACCAAAAAGTATGTTAAATTAGTAAATATATAAATTAGCTAGTAAATAAAGGAAAAATGAACAGCATAAAATGGGTAAGTTAGTGGAAAGGTAGGTAATCTCTGCCTTCAGGACTTGGCCCCTAAGGGCATTCTCCCCCACTCCCCCACCTTTTCCAGCTTTATTGAGATATAATTGACATATAACATTGTTTAAGTTGTACAACACGTGTTGATTTGACACCCTTGTTTATTGCAAAATGATTACCACCATAGCTAACCCCTCCATCACCTAATTACCATTTCTGTTTTGTGGAAGACCGGTTAAGATTTCCTCTCTTAGCAACTTTCAGATATATAATACAGTATCCCCAGGGCATTCTTAAGTTTCTTGGTTCTCCCACTTCAAGAAGAGGAGGGCTGGGGCAAGAGCATGTACTGCCAAGATACTAATGACTAGCATTAGCTGAGCATTTACTGTGTGCCAAAGCACCATTGTAAGCACTTTATACGTATTACCTCATTTACTCCTTTCAAAAGCCCTGGAGGTATATGCAGTTATTACCTCCATTTTACAGTCAAAGGCAGAGAGAACTTCCAGAACTTGCTCAGGGTCATACAGCTGTTACCATGCAGCCGAGCCAGGCATTCTGACCAAGTCTGCACTCCTAACCACAGTGCTGTGCAAACTCCAATGTGCACGTGAAGGGCCCCAACACAGAGCATGGGACTGAGGTGGATAGATGGGAATAGAACTTTCAAAAGAGAACTGAAACCTTGGTCTTTTATTCCAAATTCACAGAGCAACCATTCAGTGCTTTTTATTCTTCTCCTTGTCAACTTCTACTGCTTTCTTATCATTCCTTCTGTGTTGATAATGTTCTAACTAGATAAGAAGTTTCTGGATGTCAGGGGGCCTACATTGTGCTTGTCTGTTCCAACCCAGCATCTGGCATAGAATGAACCCTGAATGATTTTTAGCCAGTGATGTACGCTCAAAATGGCAACAAACTCTGATCCTGTAAGGAAGAACTTGTGCCAGACCACAGTGAAGAAGAGAACGGACTTCTTGGTTCATAGATTCAAAGGGAAGCAAAGGATAGAGGCAAGAAATTAACGTAAGTTAGTATCCACTTTGTACCAAGATTAAACTGGGCAGGTTGCATATGATATGATTTCACTTAACCTTTATCATAATTAATTCTGCAAGATGGGCATTATTGCTATGTTCTGAATGTTAGTGTCCCCCCTCCCTAATTCATGTGCTGAAATCCTAATGCTCAGTGTGATGGTATTAGGACAGAGGACCTTCGGGAGTGTATAAATCATAAGGGTGGCAGTCTCAGGGAAAGGTCAGTGTTCTTATGAAAGAGACTATGGAGATCCATCCCTAGCCCCTTCCACTTTGTGAGAACACACCAGGAAGGTGCTGGCTATGAACCAGGAAGAGGGTTTTCACCAGAATATGACCACGCAGGCACCATGATTCTTGCCTTCCTGTTTCCAGAACTGAGAAGTAAATTTCTGCCATTCTGTAGCATTTGTTATAGTAGCCTGAATGGACTAAGACAATTATTTATAACTGAGGATTTGGTAACAGGTCTTCTAACTGAGGCACTACCCCTGTGCTCTTCACTGTACAAGGTAGGATGGGAACCAAGGCAGGGGGTCTTAGGTTCATGATCCTGTCTTCCCTTCCACCATCTGCCTCTGGGCACGATGTAAAACTGCCTCTACACCACATAGATGCAGGAAGGCATGGAACCAGAGTCAGTATTTTCAAAAGTCAGTTCGGGGTTGAGGAAGGATTTATTAGGTAAAGTGGAGAGTTCCTCATTTTCCCACTGATGGACTTTCAATACCAGTCTATTTCTGGGACATCCGACTCATTCACGTCATTCCTGTTAAACATGGCGGGGAGGGCAGATGGGTCTGCGAACTGTGTCCTTGTGCCAGGAAAGGGCAGGGGCAAGTGTAAGTTTCTCAAGGTCCCCATTTCCTGACTATTGGAGTCTTAAAATAAGCTCGTGCCTGGATGCTTGCTGTGGCTTGGAACAGTGGCCAGGCAGGGAGATTTACTGCCTCGCTTTCTGTGTCCAACTATTTTAAGTGTCACTTATGCTCTGGTGTCTTTTTAAATTTATGGATGTTCACTCCAATCTAAAGAACCACAGTGCTCCTTCCTGTGGCTTCCTCATAAATGCCCTCTGAAATACTGATTCAGTTTTATAGTATATGTGCTACAGAGCTTCCTGCAGTCCCTATGGGGTCTCTATTCTCTACTTTGGATTTTATTAAAAAGAAAAGACAAAAGTGCATAAGCATGTGCCATAACAACCACAAATGCTGACCTTTCTTCTTAATAGCAAAGCATATTCTTTTTGTGGGCAAAGCTATAGGAAATCAAAAGCATTTTCCTTGTGACATAAAACCTCAGGCTTTCCATATAAATGAGGAAACAGATGCCAACTCATGTCTCTTCAAAAAGGGTCAGGATAAATTCCTCTTCTATCCTTCTCCTCATTAAATATGCTAGCCCTTTCCTATTTTTTTCTCTGCATCACTTTTGTTTGCCATGTCTGTAATTTCTGATGGGGCGGTCCCCCATCGTGGATTAATTTTTTTACCTAACTTTTGGCCATCAGAACTTGCTGTTCCCATAACTATCTTTAGAGAGGAAACAGTGATGATCTTAGTTTTCCAAACAATCATATGAAAAGTGGTTTCCCAACAGATGTGGCCGAGGGTACTCACTGACTGTTGCTGTGTGAATTGCCTCATAATGGGGTGCAGGAAGTGCTCAATCCAGTCTGTACCAGAATAATCAGGAAGTGTACAGGGTGGGGCGAGGGTGGAAGTATGTGGGACAGATGATAAAGTTATAATTGTAATAGAAATGAGATGGAAATGACTCAAGAGGCTTTCTCAGCCAAGGCCCTGCTACCTAACCCTGTTTAAAAAAAGTTTTTTTTTAACTTTTATTTATTTTTGAGAGATAGAGGCAGAGCATGAATGAGGGAGGAGCAGAGAGAGAGGGAGACACAGAATCCAAAGCAGGCTCTAGGCTCTGAACTGTCAGCACAGAGCCCGAAGCGGGGCTCAAACCCACATACCATGAGATCATGACCTGAGCCGAAGTCAGACGCTTAACTGAGCCACCCAGGTGCCCCTACCTAACATTGTTTTAAATCACCTGAGACTATTTAGACAGCCTCTTTTCTCTCCAGGACCTAGAATCTAGTTGGGAGACCTGACACAAATGAGAAATACCTTTAATAATAGAAAATGTGGAAAGCTCAGTGTCCTATCAGTGGTCTAGAGCAGGGGTTGACTATTCAGCTATGGCCTGGATACTTGGAAATCAACTTTTATTGGACCACAGCTACACTCATTTGTTTCTTACGGTCTATGGCTGTTTACACCTCAGAGTTGAGTCCTTGCGATAGGCGTCTTATGGCTCTCAATGCATAAAGTACTTCCTTCCTATCTGGTCCTTTACAGAAAAAGTTTGCCCAACCCTGGTCTGGAGTAGATGCCTCAGGAGGTCAGCAGGAGAGATCAGTTCAGGCTGGAGCACTGCAAGAAGGTTTCACAGAATGGCTTGAACTGTGCCTTGAAGACTTCTAGGATACAGCCAGAAATGAAGGGGCAGGGGAGGGTATTCCAGGCAAGGAAAGCTCAAAGCCATGGCAATTACTAGGGAACATTTTGATTGGAATGGAGGGATCATTTGAGATAGGAATAAGATGGAAGGATAAATGTAGAGGGTAGGTCTGAATAGCAAGGAGGCTTGAATACCAGTTTAAAATTTTCTAAATGATAAAGCCTCCCATTTTCCCATATCAGTCTCTACATGAGTAGAAAGGGATGCAGAAGTGACTTGTAAAGTCCATTCAAGCTCTGAGAATCAGTTTTCAAAAGGACTGATGTCTACCCCCACCCCCAGAAATTCTGTATTAATTGGTCTCAGGTAGGACATTTTTTGGGTTTTAAATGTTTATTAGTTTTTGAGATAGAGTGCATGTGTGCAGGGGTGGGGGCAAAGAGAAGGGAGACAGAGGATCCTGAAGCAGGCTCTGCAATGACAGCAGAAAGCCCAACCGGGGCCTCAAACTCATGAGCCATGAGATCATGATCTGAACCGAAGTCGGATGCTTAACTGGCTGAGCCACCCAGGTGCCCCTAGGACATTTTTTTTTTTAACTTCTCAGTGACTCTCGTGCAACTGGGAACCTCGTCCTTGATGAAAGAAATGGCCAGGCACGTGCCTGTAGAAGCCCAGCTCAGAGCCAGGTAGATGTAGCAGGTGCCCAACACATGTGAGTCAAATTAAGTCAGCAATATTGGCTTGTACCAGAGCCAGCCTGATAAACCTCTGTTTTACTAGAGTCAGCTATATAACATTCAGCTGGCTGCATGGTTTCCAATAAAAGAAATCACTTCTGCCTGCCCTTGCCTAATCCTGGAAAAGCCCATGATGCTCAATGCGATATTGAGTCTGTTTATAAATTTGGGCATTTATAGTTTTTTTCTCTCACTGTTATTTTAACATGACCATTTACAAGGCCTTACACAATTTGCCCTCAGCCTTGTTACGTCTCTGATCTTCTCTCTCTCACACACAACCCCGATGACTCCATTCCGGCAACACCACACTAGCTTCTTTGTTGTTCCTTGAACACACTAGGCATGTCCCTGCCTCAAAGACTCCACACTGGCTTTTCCACAGCTTTCCCTCCTCTCCCCTTTCCTTCCCTTTTCTCCCCTCATCTCCCCTCTTCTTTTCTTCCAGATGTATGCAAGGCTCAATAGCTCACATTCAAGTCTTTGCTCAAAGATTACTTTCTTTGTGAGCCTTCTCCTGCCAGTCTAATTTAAAATTGCATCCTTGTTCCCATATCAGCACTTTCCATCTTTCTTGCTCTATTTCTTTTCCATAGCACTTATCTAATATACTCCACTTTCCATACCTTCTAATATACTGTGTCATTTACGTCATTGTGTTTATTTTCTATTTCCCTTAGTACAATGAAAGCTATGTGAGAGAAAGGATTTTTATTTTGTTCCCTGCTACATCCCCAGTGCCTTCAATGGTGCCCCAGAACACAGAAGGAACTCAGTAAGTATGTGTCTATTGCCTCAGTGCTTGGAATGCTTTTACTCATCATTTAAGACTGAGTTTGAACAATTCTCTGAAGCCTGCTGATTTTCCTTCACCAGAGAAAGGGGTCCTCACTCCCCTGGCTTTTTTTTGCAACTCTTCAGAGATTTTCTCACACATGGCTGACTTTTCTCTCTTTCCTACTGCTTCTGAGATCCTCTAAGGCTGGGAGAGGGCACAAGGCCCAGCATCGAATGGAAACTGGACAGGTGTGTTAAGGAAATGAACCAGGATTTAATAACAGAAGCTTTGACTGTCCTTCTCTTCACACCAATGCTCTCTGCAGTCACACACCTAGGTAGCTCTCCATTTTATTCCAACATGTTGACTTGAGTGGTCTGAAATGTGTCATCATCACATAGGAGGTACATGAGCTTTACTGAGAATTGTATGGATTACTATTGCCCACCCCCACCTCCCATGTTAACCTATCTGCCATGTCCTATCAGTGTTATGTCCTACATGTCCCTGAATTAGTTCACTTCTTTCCATTCTCTCCAGCTCTCTACTCTCACCTATCATTATCTCTTACCTGGAATACTTCCTGAATGGTGGACTCCATCTAGTCTCTTCCCTAGAACATATCCCCGTCACAGTAACCAGAACAAGCTTTTAAAAACACAAATGAGATGATGTCTCTCTCCTGCTTTTAAACCATTCAGAGACTTCCCACTGCATTTAGTGCAGAGTGTGAAAGTCTTACCAGGGCTCACAGAGTGCCAGAAACTTGCTCTTGCCTCTCTCTTTAGCTTCATCTGAGGCCACTCTGCCCTTAGTTATGGCTGTGACACTTCCTCAAATACTCTAGGCTTTCTTGCTTTAGAACCTCTGCTGGTTCCTCTGCCTTGAAATGCTCTGGAACTCCTCTGACTGGAATGCTCTCTCATAACTTCCAGCCTCTCTTCCAATCCCAGCGCAAATATCCCCTCCTCAAGTGTCCCCAAAGCACCAGTTCTTACTCTTTTGATCACAGTCTTCCTACTTGAATTACTTTCCCTACCAGACTCGAAGTGCCCCTGCTAGAATTCAGACCACATGAGGGCACATGTTAATGTGCTTCATTACTGTTTCTTCAGATCTAGATTAGTGCCTAATGCATAGGAAATGCTCAATAAATTTTTCTTGAATGAATGAGAGCTAGATTTATCTTATTTACTGTGTGTCCCTGGCCCTAGCACAGTGGCTGGCACATAATAGGCACTCAATAAATATTTATTCAAGGAGCAAATTGATCTATCTTTGAGATAGTCCCTTCTTAGGCCCTTTACCAAGGCTTTCAACTTCAAACATTAATATTTACTCAACTGTTTTCTGAAACATCCTCCTACCTTCAGGGGTTTGTATGAGAACAATATAAACTCCACCTTAGGCTCCAGACCTGGGTCCCGTATATTCCAGCTACAGCTCCCTCGTTGACGTGGTAGGATTTGTAGGAACTGAATCTATACCAGCCAGGCTGTGCAATTCTGGGCACTTCAAATGAACAGAGAAGAAAATGGGCAGGCCACCTGTCTCAGGTGGCCAGAAGGAAAACACCACTGCCCGGCTGTGGTGTGTGGCCCTTGGCCTCCCTGTCTGGCTTCTCCAGGGATGGAAGGGCTCTGAGAGGTGGGGCTGTTACCATGCAGGGCCCAGGGGAGCATGCTGACGCTGCTGAGATGCTACTGTGTGTGTTGGCTGTGACCCTTGAGGCCTGGCTGGGGAGAACGGCCAGGCACAATGATTTCTTTCCTGGAAAAACTTTACTTTGCAAACCCAGGTTGGAATGCCTAAATCGCTCTTCTCTTGGTAAATCACAAGGTATGAGAAAAGGCTGTGCTGTTTGGCTCTGTGGGACTAGCCTAACATGAGTTTCCAGTAGAGAGGTCAGGAGGACTGTCTCTGACTTGGGCACCGCATATGGCATATGTCTTCTAGGCCATATGGTTTCTGTCACAAGCATTTGACTCGGCCATTATGGTATGAAAGAAGCCATAGACAATACAAAGGTAAATAAATGGGTGTGGCTGTGTGCCAATAAAACTTTATAAAAATAAGTAGTGACCTAGATTCGGCCCAGGGACTATAGTTTGCCAAGCCTGTAAAACATTATCTCTTAAAAGTGCTTATGTAATACTTCTAGAATGTGATTGCAAAATTTGGGTATCAGCTTAGTCTAGGCAAATATTTAAAACATACACATAATATATATGTGTGTGTGTGTGTATACATCTACAGGCACATATATATATATATATATATATATATATATATATATATATATATACACACACACACACACATATCTTGCACATATATGTATGCCTCTTTCCGAGCAAAATGGAGTAAAAGAATGAATTTACTTTCCTGCTTAAAATATTAAAAAATGAACAAAATGTATAAAGCAGTGGTTTTCAGGATATTGGGCAATTAATGTCATTGATCCCTGAGAAACAGGAAATAAAACAAGGTGAGCCCTATGTTTCCCCAGCTTAGTGCCTTGAGAGGGTTTCCAGGCTGCAACATAGGAAAACCTACGTGCAGCCCAGTGGACTCCTGAGTTTAGGAGAGGGAGCTGAAAGCACAGGAGATCAAGGTGGCTTGAGTTTACAGAATGGACTATCAGAGAAGAGAGAACTGGAGAGAGAGAGAGAGAGAGAGAGAGACAGACAGACGGAGAAAGAGAGAGGGAGATCGAATGAATAAATGAATTCCAGAAATCTGCAGACGGTCCGCCTTGCGTATTCAATAGAATCTACATCAATGCATGCCTGTGAAGAACTACCAGAGGCAGGGAAAAGGGAAAGAATTAGAGGTAGCAGCTTCTGGGGCTCACACAGGGTACAGAATAGCACCTGTTCCTATCAGCCAGACTGGAAAACCTCATGATTCATAGGGTGTTGGGTAGAATGTGGTATTGATGTAAAGAGACAAATATATCACTGAAACAGAATAGTCTGGAAATATACCCACACATATAATGACAACTGATTTTCCACAAAGGTGCCAAGGCAATTGGGTGGAGAAAGAATAATCTTTTCAACAAATGGTAGTGGAACAAGTTGGGTAACCATATGCATAAGAATGAACTTCAGTATATACCTCACACCCTTGGTAAAAACAAACTCAAAAGAAATGATAGACCTAACTGTAAAACCTAAATCCATACAATATCGATATAAATCTTCTGGAAGAAAACATGGAAGAAAATCTTTGGGACCCTGAAGTAGGAAAATTTCTTAAATACAACTGCAAAAGAACCATCTATAAAATAAAAAAAAATAATAGGTGGGACTTCATCAAAATTAAAATCTTCTGCTCTTTGAAAAACACTAAAAGAGTAAAAAAGACATCCACTGACTGGGACAAGATATTTGAAAATTATATATCTAATAAAAGACTTGCCTTTAAGGTATATGGAGAACTCTCAAAATTCAATAAACAAACAATCCAATTAAAAAAAAAAAAAGGGAAGAAAAGTGAATAGACACTTCACCAAAGAAGAAATCAGGATGGCAAATAGCACAAGAAAAGATGCTCAACATTATTAGCTATTAGGGAAATACAAATTAAAACCACAACAGGAAACCACTACGGACCCAGTAGAAGGTCTCAAATTAAAGACTAACTATAGTCTGTGTTGCCTAGGATGTGGAGAAACTAGAAATGCCAGATACTGCCAGCAGGAATGTAGAGTAGTACAACTGCTTTAAAAAACAGTCTGGCTGTTTCTTAAAATGTTGAACAAACACCTACTATATGACGCAGCCCTTTCACTTTTAGGTGTTTAATCAAGAAAGATGAAAGTGTGTGTCCATAGAAAGAAGGGTACGTGAATACCTACAGCATTTTCATTTGTAGCAACCAGAAATGGGAAATGACCATTCTGTTCCTCAACAAGTGGGTGATTAAACCAACTATAGTCTATGTGTACAACGGAACACTAGTTGACAATAAGATGCACTGTTGCATGTTACAATATGGATGAATGCCAAAATAATTATCCTGGGCAAAAGAAGCCAGTCTCCCTACAGTATGGGTCCTTTTATAAAACATTCTAGAAATATAATCTGATCTATACTGAGAGCAGATCAGTGGTTGCTGGGGGTAGATGAGGGGTGGGGCAAAGGTGTGAAGGCATGATTTTATAAAAGTAACTTTTGGGGATGATGAGTATGTTCATTATGTTGACAGCAGTGATGGTTTCATGGATTTATCTGTGTATCAAAACATCAAATTTTAGACTTTAAATGTGTTGTATTTATTTATACCAATGCCAATTATCTCTCATTAAGGCTGTTAAAAACTTTTATGTCAAATATATGTCAAACATATATAAATATGTATTGTGTCTTACAAATCATTAAAGTAAGATAGGTTTCTACCAATCAATGAAAAAGGACCTGAACAGGCAACTCATAAATGAATGCAAATGATTAATAAACATTAAAACCAAGAATTTTTAAACATCGTAAATAAAAATTTTAAATGGCATAATTTTCATATTGTATTTTATACTATTGTGTATTTACCAATTTAAATGGTAAATGTAAAAACTCTTGGTTATATATACTGTTGATGATATTTTAGGGAAGTGAGAATTCTCACATTGTGCTGTGCACATATAAATAGATAACGCTTTTTTGGAGGGCAATTTGAAAAGAGCAAAAACTAAAATATACAAAACTTTTGACATAATAATTCCACTTCTAGAAATTTGTGCCAAGAGGTGTACACAAACATTTTAAGAATAAGAATATTCACCACATCTCTGTTTTTATATTGGCAAAAGATTGCAAGGAATCTAAAAGTTCAACATTAGAGAGTTGGTTGAATGTATGATACCTCCTACCAAAACAGCCCTCAAAATCAAAACTATAGAAGCATAGAGACATGGAAAGATAATTGCTATATACCAGTTAGTGAAAAAAGTTGCAAGCAGCATACAGAGTATGAGTTCATTGTAGACAAAAGGTATGTATGATGTGTATATTAATGGCTGGAAAAAGATATTTGTACTCGTTTTATCTGGGCTAGGCAATTATAGACAATTTTTAGTTTTTTATTTTTGCTTCTATTTTTAATTGTTCTACAATGAAAATATATTGCTCTTCTAAGGGAAACTCCAATAAAAGTTATTTTTTTTTGCAAAATACAAATGCTAATGCCCTATAAATGATACTGTGAGAAATATTAATTTTGAGTCTTAGCAACCAAAAAAATTTTTAACAGAAGGCTGCCAAAAGGTGTAGGTGCTGCAGGGAGGCCTGAGATACTGCTGCTCTAAAATTGGAGCCCCAGGACCTAGACCTGGACCACTAAAAGGGGTGGCATGGGCCTTGCCCTCCATACACAGCAGTTGGCACAGTTCAGGCCTCCCAGCACAAAGGACAGCTGTAAAATAAGGGCAAAGAAAATCAGCACCTGTCTTGCCTAGGACAATGAATCTGTTTAGGTTGGGTCCACTCTGCATGGCTGAGCCTCCACTGGGCATTTTCTAAGTCTGTGTCATACAACAAAGGGTGTGAGAGCAACAGAGACTCACTGGTCCCAAGTCTTCACTTACAGTTATGGAAAGTGAGTCCCACATAGGCCCATGCACATGTTGCTCAATCAACATTCCTTCTTGAAAGTTCCAGCAGTGGCTTGAAGTGAGGTCAATGCCAGAGTGTCTGTCAACTAAAATAGTCATTATTGGAATAGCCCACCCACTGGGAATCTCAACACTTGAGTCTTAACCAAGAAGAGTTAGCTCTGATCTATGGCTCTGAAAAACCTCACATCTCCCTTTTTTCCTTCTGCCATGAAAACATGAGAATCAAGGTCCATGAGTTATTGTCCGTATGCCACAGAATCACGAAGTTCTCTGAATCTGATGTAGACAACCGGTCTGATAGATGGTAGAAATACACATACAGGAATGTCACCATTTACTGGATACAACGGGGTTGACAAATGACTTTCATCCTATATATCAACTGCCACCATGCTTGGTGGGAATGTTAAAATGAATTCCAAGGCAGCACCTGGGCTGATGAAAAAGAATGTCATGTTTGATTGGAAATGTGTAGGTTGTGGCAGGGGCAGTTAACAGTATCTTTGCCACATATTTCCATCCCGGTCTAGAACATCTGTTACTCTCAAAATAGGATTTCTTCCTTGAATTGCTCCCACTATTGGTTACTCTTACAGAATATCAGATTAAGTCTGTCAAATATTACTTTTACTATATCATTTTCCTACTTAAAGCCCTCTAAAGATCTGTCCCCATTTCCCACACAGTAAATCTATTTCCTTAGTCTAATAACAGTCTTTGACACTGTTTGCCATTCAGGGTTCTCAGCAGCGCTACACAGAATTGCCTCCCTGACCTATTTTTGTACCCAGAACACACACTCTGGTCTAAAAGGGCCACCAAGAGGAGCCAGGGATGGGAACTAGTCTAAATAAGAGCAATTCGACCAACAGATCTAGGCCCTGGTATGTTTCAAGTGACCTACTTTTCAGAGTCTTGATACCTGACGTCATTTCTTAATTCATCTCCACAATTCCATGTAGATCCCTCTTACTTCTATAGTGCTGGCACGACATCAACATTCGCTGCTAGAGTCCGTGTTGCCCAAGAAGTTACATTCAGGGCCTTTATGGTTACTGACTCACTGTCTCATTCAAATGGAGCAGTCTGGATGTGAACTAGGGTGTTAAGGTGTCTCTTAACTGTTAGATTTAAATACCAGTCTAAGGTAACAAAGCACTATAGACTAGCAAGGGAATGCAGCCGCATAAAGCACAATAAGTTCTTATTGCTAATGGCAACAATGAGACAAAATATTATTCCAGAATAAGGGAGAAAGAAAGTAAAACTATCATGGAAAAATATGAGCAGGTTAATTTTTCCAGCATGCTGACTGGCACCTGAGTGTCCCAAGGTTGTTGAAACTTGAAAATAAACAATTGCTGTGCACTCTGCTAGTGACTGGGCTATGATTAATAGTTATGACAATTTCGTATAGTGATGAGTCTAAAATAAAAAAAGTTTACTATGCTCACATTAATTTAGAATAAATTTACCATTTATAAGCCAACAAAAAAGCAATTTGAAACTTCTATGAATTCTGATCAACACGATGTAGAAAAGCTCAATGCCACGCTTGTGTAACTTACAGGAAACAGGGCTACTTGTCATTGCCTCTGTGTCTTATTCTTAAGATAAGATCAGAAATAAAAAAAATTGTAAGCTTTTGCCACGTGGTCATATGCTATGAGCATTCTTTGTTAATTTTAGATGATAATAAGAACCGAAGGTAATCTTCCTGTGTTGTCATCCTAGAGATATCAGTCCCTGTGGCCATGTTGATAAGCAATCACCAATATGATTAGGAACCTTTTGGCTTCCTGTTCCTTGCTTATCGGTGGGGATGAGAATAGAGAAACTTTCAACTTTGAGCCAAAGTCACCATTATCATAGTCACCATTATCAACATTTGGGGCCACAAAAGAATTAGCATGAGGATGTCCCCCATTTTGTAGACCTGTTTTTTTTCCCCAGGACTTTGATGGAAGATAATTCTTCTTTTCCACCGTGACCATCTCCAGAGGTCATGACTGGAGTGTAGAGGTTCCTGTGGCATCTCCATGTTTCTGGTGTGAAGGGCCCAGGGCAGGATGACTTTGCAATACTTCTCTGCTACCAGAGGGCACCAGCCGTATGGGCAATAACTTGGTGAAGGTTCCCAATGACAGGTGTCAGGGAAGTTGTACTCGGTAAAGTTTTTTAAACACTTGCTTTGGAGGAGCCCATCTGGGTTGGTTTTGGGCCCTACCTACAGACAGCTGGCCTAAACAGAATTGTCTAGCTTTTTCTTCTTGAAAGCTAATTATAGCTCCAGTTTAGTTGTGAGAGGGTCATGGGGGCATACTGAGGCATGGTTGGCAAGGGGAAAGGGGGGTGGAGGAGCTATTTTTACTGCTTTGCTATTTACTGTTGAGTGAGTCAATCTGATTGAGAGGATCTGGACTGTGGCATCAGCCCAAGAGGATTCAGAAAGGAGCCATGTTGGAATCTAGACAAGCTAGAGTCCAGACTAAGATCTGCACTCACCTCACATGGAAAGTCAGCCAAGTTTCCACTGGTGAGTCTGGATTCTGTAGGCAATTTAGTGATTTCCTGTTGGCTACCCCCTACTGCTGCCTCCCTCCCACCTGCAAGCAGTCACCCATCCATAAATCCTGTCCAGCCCTGGATTTCTGCCCAACGTTCCAGAGAATTGGACTCACCAAGGAGAGCAGAATTCCCAGGATCCAGGACCAGCTGTGCTCCCAGAGGAGATGTCAGCACTGAAGGAAGGTTCGGTCCAGTGGCTGAAAGCAAGGCCCTGATGTCTTCCAACTGTGTGGGGACTTGGGGGGGATCTGTGGGAAGGCAGATGGGGAGTCAGACAGGTTAAAGCGTGAAGGCTGTGTTCAGGGGAGAAGGAGAGGTGGGCATGCACCTATGTGTGTCCACGTGTGAGGTGAGCATTACTATGATTGCCTCCAGTGCCTATCAAGGTGAGTCTGAATTTCAAGCTTAATATTTGATGCCCAAAACAATAAGGTCAGTAATAAGAATCAGGTATGTTGATTTTTAGGAGTTCCTACTGTATACCACTTTATACCACAGTACCACTGGCTTCCTATAAACGTGTAGGCAAATTAAACAAAATTATAAAAACACTTTTAAAAAGCCAACACTTCTTCAGCATTTATTATATGCCAAGTCCTGTGTTAAATAGTTTTCATTTCTTTTTTCATTCAACTCTTACGACATCCTTTAGAGCACTTTGTTACTGTCCCCACAGATACAGACACATCACCACAGGAATTCCTTATTTAAAAGAAGCCTGTGGGTGACTATTCCCATGAAGAAAAAGGTTTATGAAGTTGACAAAGTTAATCTTCTTTGTGGTCTGGATTTTTATGCCCAGGTAAGGACCAGATAAGCAGAACAGGGATGATTTGTGCTTCAAAATCTTACAAGGGCTGAAGTCATCAGTGGTCACAGTTAACCAGAGACCAAAGTGATAAAAATGGGAAATATAGGGGCCTGCCTGTCACTTCCACTGGACAACTAAAAAGATGAGCACCTACTGAGTCTTGTGGTGAGATGACCCGAGATTCTCCAGGCAAAGCAGCAGAATCCTGCCTCCCCACTCCTTACATCTCCCAGGGCGGACCCCACCTTTGTCTCTAGAGCACCTGTTGGAATCTAAAGAGAAGCAGGAGTATTGCTCTCGCAAGTGATGGTCATTTCATCGGTGTTCAGTGAGGACCTATCACGTGCCTGTCATTTTTCAGATACTTCTAAGAGTGGCAAATAAGTCACAGTGGCTCGGGAGTCTGCTTCAGAAATAAGCCTGTCTACTCTGCCTTGACTACAAAAGACCGTCACACGTAGAAAATAATGATGAGCTTGAGATTTTATTAAAAAAAAATATATATAAAATAGTTTAAAAATGATAAAGTCTTCATACATATTGCATATAACTTAAAATACTATTTATATAGTATAGGGTGAAAACATCATGTTTGGGCTCAGGAACCCTCTGTCATTCACTACCTTGGGCAAGTCACTTAATCCCTCTGAGCCCTACTTTCCTTGTCTATAAAATGATGAGGAATCTCATCATTTCCCAGGCCTAGTTTGAAATACTATGATTTTAGGAACTGATGGTGGCAGTTTACTCTAACCTAGACTCTCCTTTTCTCATCCTTTTTAATGCTCTCTTGAGAATACTGAAATTGAATACTGAGTATTCCTTCCAGAATATTAACTCAAGAAACCTTTGCTTATTTACTAAAAGCCAAAAAGGGAGGTTACATCCCATCTTCAAAACCATCAGATCTTCTTGGGCCAAGTGTCAGCCCCTCCTAATGCCCTTACAGCTTTTATCTAATTTTTCTTCCTTGGTGCATGTCCATTCGATCTTTCTAGGGAAACTATAAATTCTCCAAGGGCAGAGGTCACCTCTTAAATTTATCCTATAGCTTGAGATGGAATTTAGAGGCCACATGTAATGAATGTTCATTCAATGGCTATAGGAATAAATGAATGAAAGTCTCATTACACTTCAAGTCTCCACACTACAGGTTAATCACAGGTATTGGCATGAAACCTCAGTTTTTAATATTTTTAAGTGTTTATTTTTGAGAGAGAGAGAGAGAGAGAGAGAGAGAGCGAGCAGAGGAGGGGCAGAGAGAGAAGGAGACAGAATTGGAAGCAGGCTCCAGGCTCTGAGCTGTCAGCACAGAGCCCGATGTGAGGCTCGAACTCCCGAAATGCGAGATCATGACCTGAGCCCAAGTTGGAAGCTTAACTGATTGAGCCACCCAGGTACCCCTGAAACCTCAGTTTTATACATGAAGTCCCTTGTTTAAAAATTTTTGGCCGATTAAAATAATAAAAAAAGAGACATTATTTCTATGCTCATAAAGTACTTACAAAACTAAAAATACTTCGATTCATAAACCGAGGCTTCTGATCAAGAAAAGCCCTAAACTTAAGAGTCTAAATAGTGATTTTGTTCCCCGCCACGTTTGATTAAAACGGGAAGATGTTACGCTCGTCCAGCAACATGTTCGCAGCCACGCTGTTTTATGGTTGTGATGCTGCCAGAGCTGGCTCAAGGAACAAGCACACTTCACTGGCAGACCCACAGTAGCAGCTACACGTCCTAGGCTTTCATCCCTGTCAGCACAGGAGACAAGCAAGGCTTGTTAGGGAGGAAAAACCCACAGTGAAGCACCGTAGCTCAGCGTGGGGCAGGAGTCCCTGGGCCCCGGGCTCCAGCCTCGCACGCAACTCAGCCGGATGAAACCCAATGCAGAACAAATGACACCCTTCACAGAGCTGATCTTCTGGGGCTTTCTAAGATGACTGGAGGTTTATGTAGCCACTGGTGAGATGAAAACCCACCTGGGCCTCTCTGAAATCTGAGTGGGCAGGGGCTCGAGCCCCGAAGCTTTGGTGTAGCATCAACTGGGGGTATGGAAATGCAAGTATAAAGTTTAATTATTTTTCCCCAAAGGAAGTGTATAATGTATGTGTATGTATGTATGGGGTGTGACTATTCATATTTCCCACAGTTTTCTCTTTCTTCTTAGAAGGGTAGCTTTCTCTTGAGGAAACTAGCATATTTGCTAGTTTTAAATTTGCTTGTTTTAAAAATAAAAAGTGCTCTCATATTTGCTTGTTTTTTTAAAAAAAAGGTAAGACAAAAATAAGCTTTTTTACTGCATCCCTCTAAGGTCCAGACCCGATGGGGAAGA
This sequence comes from Acinonyx jubatus, assembly GCF_027475565.1. Classification (NCBI taxonomy): domain Eukaryota; kingdom Metazoa; phylum Chordata; class Mammalia; order Carnivora; family Felidae; genus Acinonyx; species Acinonyx jubatus. The sequence goes on from NC_069391.1 coordinate 50,105,996, forward strand.
TAAGCCTAGGGTCCCCTGTCCAGGGGATAAAGGGGTTATTGCTTGCAACATGGCTGAGGCCAGCACTGGGCAACAGGGAATGTGGGACGATGTCCCAGTGGTTGTTATTTTTAAATACCCATGTCATGCCAAGAACTGTGTTAGACTTTTTAGCCAGGGGCTCTTCTGTTTTGGGGGGTGCTACAGTCTGAATGTTTGTGTCCCCTCAAATTCATATGTGAAGTCCTAACTCCCCAAGGTGATGGTATTAGGTGATGGGGCCTTTGGGAGGGGTGGGGTATGGCCCTCATGATTGGAATTGGTGTCCTTATAAGCGAGACCCCAGAGAGCTGGCTTGTCCCTTCTGCCATGGGAGAACACAGCAAGAAGCCAGCAGTTTGCAACCCAGAAAGGGGCTTCACCAGGACCTGACAGTCTTGGCATCCTGATCCCGGACTTCCAGCCTCTAGAAGTATGAGAAATAAATTTCCGTTGTTTATCAGCCACCCAGTTTTCAAGATTTTGTTTTAGCAGGTGGAAGGGGCTAAGACTGGGGCGGGGTGGGGGGAGCGGTGGTGGGGTACCTGTGTGGACTTTATGTGGGCTGGACTAGGAACCTTCCGAAATTATATGAAAAATGTTGCATGTATGAATTCTTCTGGAGGGGCTAATCTAGCGCTTTCCTTTGATTCTCAAAGAAGTCCTGACCATGGAAGAAATTAAAAATAACTGCTTTGCTTCTGTAGCTCCAGCTGACAACCCCGTCCTCCTATGCGGGCAATCCTCATTGTACAAGTCTCCGTGTCAAGGCCAGCATTTAAGGCTTAGTAAGGCTAAGTGAGCCAGCCAAGGTCACACAGTGAGTAAGTGCCAGGGTTCAAATTGATGTCTGCCTGGCCCCCAAGTCTGTGTTCTTTCTACTGGAAGGCCCAAAGGTGGAGAGAAGGGAAGGGACATTGCTTTTAAGTACTTAATTGGATCAGGGGAAAAGGGGGGTGGAGGATGGGTCAGACAGTCACCCCCATGGGGTCCAGCAGGGGCAGCCAACCTCGTGGTGTTTACCTAGGATCAGCAGCTGTGTGTTCTCCGTCAGCTCTCCGTGCACATTGGCTGCCCTGCAGGAGTAGAGGCCCTGATCTGAGGAGGACACGTCTGTGAGCAGCAAGGAGCCCTCGTGCAGATGGTGAGGGGAACCCAGTTTGCTTTTATTCCTGAACCAAGTGACTTCGGCTTCGGGCACACCTAGGAAGAAAAAAAACAATAAACTCTATCAGCTAAACACATTCAGGTGACCCCGGAGGCAGTTCTGGCGGTTCGGCTGGCCCTCCCAGGGGCTACTCTGCAGGAAGCAGCTGCCTGGGCGTCTTCTACCGTCCTCTGGCCAAACTAAATAATGCCTCTGACCTCTCCGTGGTCTCAAGATCTTTTGCCTTTTAAACCTCACACTGATGAGGCAGGAAGAGAGAGGCCAGTTAACAGAACAGGAAGCGGGTAGCTGGTAAAGGACGCTTGCCAGGGTGGAAGGAAAGTACCCAAATTCTTTGCAGAAAGCATCGATAAACCTAAGAACCAGAACTATACCTCGGTGAAAAGGAACGGTTGACAACTACATGAAACAAACATTAACAGTGAGTAAGCGAAGCTAGACCCAAAAGAGTACACACTGTATGATTTCATCTCTGGAAGTGAAAAACTAAAACTGATAACATCAATCTAAGTTGTTAGCCATCAGGGTGATGGTTCCTCAGAGAGGAAGGGATGAATGGGGAGGGGCTGGAAGTAGGGCCTGGTGGCTGGTAATTCTCTGTGTCTTGACCTGAGGGCTGGTTCTGTGGGCTTGGTACCTTTATGATAGGTACCCTTTTCTGTATAGGTTATTACACTTCAATAAAAAGTTAAAAGCTGCAAAATATTAGTATGTTCATGGACTAGACAAACGAAAGTGCCAGAACCTTACCAGAATTGACACCACACGTAGAAAACATGCCTCTATTTTTTGGAGCCTATGTTTTTTCTTTTTAAAAAAATTCTTGGCTTAGTTATTTTGAGAGGGAGAATCCCAAGGAGGCTCTGAGCTGTCAGCACAGAGCCCAACGTGAGGCTCGATCTCACAAACCTTGAGACCATGACCTGAGCCAAAAGAGTCAGATGCTTAACATACTGAGCCACCCAGGTGCCCCAAGCCTATGTATTTTCTTAGAACAAGAAAACATGGAACTATGGTCAGTAGCACCACAGAGGAAGAGACAAAAGGGAGTGACAAAAAGAAAGTGCTCTCTCTTCAATCCAAGTTTCTTGTCTGTGAGAGAGAGTTGGGGAGTGTGTTTAGGAGTTAGGATAGGGTACCTGCCTTTAGAAGTTGGGCTCTGTCCTCCTCTAGGGGTGTCATTGATTGAACATTTGTGTTTCCCCGCATATTCAAATGTTGGAGTCCTAACCACCTCCAATGTAATGGTATTTGGAGGTGGGGGCTTTTGGAAGTAATTAGGTTAAGATGAGGTCATGAGGGTAGAGTCATCACGATGGGATTAGTGCCCTTATAAGGAGAGACCAGAGATCTAGCCCTCTTTCTCCATCATGTCTGGACACAGTAAGATCCCTAACTGCAATCCCGGAAAAGATCTCTCAGCAGGAGCTGGATGGGCTGGCACTTGATCTTAGACTTCTCAGTCTTCGGCACTGTGAGAAATACATTTTGGACACTTAAACCACCTAGTCTATGGATATTTTGTAATAGCAGCCTTAGTAGGCTTAATTCTTAATAACAAGCAGATGGGCTTAATTCTTTAGGAAGCTTCCCTATGGTTGACATGCTGGTAAGCAAGCCCCGGTTCAGGACGAGCTTTCTGAGATAGTCTGCTTAGAAGGCTCCATAGGAGGCTGGGCTCTGAGTGAGGTAGGAGACAGAAAAATCTGTGGCATCAATTCACAGGGCTTTGGGGGGCAGAAAGCTCCATTTCTTGCACCACTTAGCCTGTTGGCCCAGCTCAAAAAATTTACTCAGAAATCTGGGGCATGTATCCAGCCTATGTTTATAATGTCAAATCCTGGTCAATGGGGGGGGGAGGGTGTCAAAACCAGGAAGAGTCAAAGGGCTCAGTCCTTAGTCCTGTGCTGACCTGAGTTGGGGCTGGATTCTGCCCTTGGGGCAAGGGTAGTGTTGCCCTTAATGGGCAGCCTGCTGGTGAGAATACAGACCTGTGTACCTGTCACTTGTCCTTGAACCTGATGAAGAATTTATCAGCAGTCTATTCTGTAACACCCAGATCAAGAGCCCTAATTATGGACCCCGGGGCACTTGCTGCTCCTGAGCTCCAGTAGCGGGAAGTGGGGTGGAGGTAGGAAGGAGGTCTCACACTCCCTCACTAATGACGAACTGCCTTGTGTGAATTCACTGGTATCCTGGTGACTCTGCTGCCTCAGGTGGGCCTAGAGCAGTGGCTGAAGGTCAAAATGTTTGGCCAAGATCTGTAGGGCCTCCCTCCCTATTATGAGGAACAGAGGAGTAACTTTCTGGTTTTCTCTTTTATTCAGATTACCAATAATTGAGTGAGAATCACTAAGGATCACCAAATTGGCTGGAAAGAGGAGGCAGGGCAGCTGAAAGGGAGTGAAGATTTAGATACCTCATCCTTCAGTTCACATCAGGGAGAGGCATACCTCGTGATGCCTGATGCTCAAATGCAGGAAAAGGACCAGGTCGGCATGGCCTCTGAATATACCTGGACAAAAGATGCAGGTAAGGGGCAGAGAAGCTGATTTTTCATTGCAGCACCACTAGGGAGAGCAAGAGAATCATGATGCTTAGCCATGCCAGCTTGGACTTTGGACCCCGAGCTCAGTTTTTCCGTTGGGGGAAAAAAAATCCACAGGATTCAAGAGAAGGCCTCTGAAAGGTAAGCTGAAGAAAACATTCCCTGCCATTTCTCTCCTGAAAGCACAAGGAAAAACGAGGCCCTACAAATCATTTTCTGCGAGTATTTCCCTCGCTATGAATTGCTCACACAGCATGTATGCTGGAATGTTCTTGCGAGGACTGCTGTGGGCAGCAAGCACACAATCCCCAATAGGAATGAAGGCTGTTCTAGAGCGAGAGAGGCCAAGTAAGAGAGCTGGACTAAGTGGGTCTTCAGTTTCACTAAGTGAAGGGGATGGGGGAGGGTGGGGGGAGAGGGGAGTGAACACCCTCCCCATAGCTGTGCTGATGGGGTGGTGTGTGTGTCTCCAGTGCCAACACTCATGAAGCTCTCTCCGCAACAAGGACAAATCCCGTAGCAAGGCTCCTGCAGGGCGTCCTTCTCTGGAAGCAAGCACCTGTGATCCTCCTACAGAGGCAGAGACATGTAGGAGGAGAGCGGAAATGGGGAGGGCGAGGGAAGGTGAGAAACAAGAGGCGGAGGGAGAGAGACCTGGAGCCATTCCTCACTTCCCCAGGAAGTGGGTGCAAGCTTCTTCTATTCCTGTAACCCCATGATCTCGGGGTGTTTGCCAGAACAAGACAGGGTGCTTACCAAAAGGACTGAGTTCTTCAGGTGAGGGGAGGAGGGCTCTTGGGAGACAGAAATATTCCGGATAGCAAAGGGTGGAAAGAGGTTGTCCCCAGTCTCTGTACAACTAAAACCATAGAGGTGACAGCAGTGCCAAAAGAGGAGAAATTACGTGGGATTGTTCTTTAATACATTTATGAGCAAATCTCTCTCAGGCTCACTCAAGTATGGACCCACATTGGGAATTTGCTGATGGAGGAGCTGTGTCTGGTGTCACATTTTAGGGGCTTCCTGTCTGGGACTGTGGGCCTTAGGCAGAAAATGACACCAGAAAGATGCTTTAGAATCTTTTGAGTTCTTTTCATGATTGACTCTGACATCTTATAAACACAGAAGAAAGGAAGAGGGGAAAATAAGTGAGGCCTCATAGAGCTCTATTCTCCTCAAGAGATGACGACGACACTGGAGAAAACATCACCAGCCATTGTTGAAGCCAGTGTCCCTTGAAAAGGTACCAGATACACATGCTTAATCCTACTGTTCAGAATACCTGAACATGGGTAATGTGCAAACGTCAGGAACTGTGCAAAACATCCTGAACGTGCTAGAGGAGAAACAAACATTTGGTGAACATTTGCTATAAGCCAAACATTTTATAAACATCATCACATTTTTCAAAGAGATTAAGAAATCTGCCTAAAGTGATGAGAGTTTGGATCTCTGAATGATTACAAGGGGACAGAGCCCCTGTCCCTTCCTACTCCTCACCCCACGACCTACTCACCCCAATCAGTGACGTACAAATGGCAGGGTGGAGATCCAAACTCCTACATTCAATGCCACAGATCCCCGTCTGTCTTCCAACATACCCTACTGCCTCTTTAAAGAAGATCAGAATTGCTACACTATTGTCTCTGCCCTGTCAAATCCTTACTTTCTACTTTGAGAGTTAACCTTTCTGCTATAACTATAACACCCAGGTTATTGTTAGGAGGGGTTTCTTTCTAGAACCCACGTGTGCTGGCTTTGGTAGCTCCCTTTTTGTTGAGAAGCTGGTCAGGTTACAGGAGATTTTTTTTTTTTTTTCCCTAGGCTGTTGTGATGTGACCACACATTTTACTGAAAGAAATGTCTAAAAAATGACAGAAAATATACTCCACCACAGAGCAAAATCCAAAGCTATGTTGTTGACAAGTTACTTGGACAGGCTCCACACTCTGGACTCCCTTGGTATGATTTCTGTCTAAAACAGGGGAGGGAAAAAACTCTGCTTTGACTTTTTCTCCTCCTGTGGCATATCTTATCAACAAAGCAGTGCCCTGCCTGTGGCTTGAAAGGATCAATAAATGTGGTGATAATGGGTTGTAACCGGATAGGATTATAAGGCTTAGTGCCTTTAATCTTCACAGAGCTGCTAGGTAGGGTGATGCCACAATACTTTTTAAAATCCCAGACAGGATATTCTTGCTAACCACTTGTTACATTTGGAATGCTGCTTGCTCCTTGGCAGCCTGTCAGCATCTCGAGATGGGGTGTCCATTGCAAGGTGCTCCTTGACATGATGCACTTTAGAAGCTTCTTCGATGGCTTGGTGCAAGAAAAGGAAAGGATACAGTAACTTAAATGGCAGCCTTGGCAATTATTCTAAAGAACTGCTGAAGTCTGGAAAGGAGGTTTTCAGCCTTCCACACTTCTCCACACTGACGGTGGCAGACACTGACAGCTGTTCATAAAACCTGTTTTCTTCTTTTTCCTGGGCACCCCTCTAGGCTACACTGTTCAATATCCTTTGTAGCGGTGAGTGACCACGTGGCAAAGAGGCACTGTGAGAAGTGCCAATGCTGGTTCTAGGTGTGGCTCTCAAAAACCTTCTCAACTACCTTCCACGTTTTGTTTTTCCCCTGTTCTGGTTGACAGGTTAGAGATAACCCCTGGGGACACCTTGGAAGGCATATGTTGAAAATAACAGAGCCGCCAGCATCCCACGACCCTGAATGACTGTGTGGGGCAGCCGCTCTTTGGACTCTTAGCTAAACAACGGTAAGCTTCTATTGTGTTTGACCTGTTATACATTTGAGGGTCTACTTCTTATCAGAGTCTGGACTATCCTAATGAATATCCTGCCCATCACTGATTCCTCAACTGTGTATTTCTATATCACTAGTCCTGACGATTTTACCCACTAAGCTCTTCCAAAGCCTCCTTTGCTCTTAGGATAAAATCCCAAATTGTACCATAATCTATGAGAGCATGTAAGAGCTAGCCCCTGCCTGCTGCCCCCCACCCTCCAGCCACATGTCGTGCTACTTTCTTCTCTGCTCTCTGTACTAGAGCCACACCAGCCATATTCTACTCCTTTAGATGAAGCCTGTTCTTTCTACCTCAGGACCTTTGTACATGCTAGTCCCAAATGACTGAAACACTCCCTCCTCCCCTAACCCTTTATCTCCTACCAAGTTTTTTGAACTCAAATAGAGAAAAAGTGTGTGAGTAGTACAGTGGTTTGGATCACTTTTCAAGAAGAATGCTCATCACACTCACTGCTTAATATTTTTTATGTTTAAGCGTTGGGAAGAATTTGTGAGGCTGCATCTTACAAATTGAACGCATATATGTACAAAAAGTTATTTAATGAGAAATGGCTAACAACTCTAACATGTAAGGACAGAAGTTAATCTACATAAATTATGTCATATTCTGAATATAGACTATAAAATAGCCAATAAATTATACCCTAAGAAAGCCACAGAGCCACTGTATTAGTAAAGCAAAAGTCATTCCTAATGCCCTTGAGTGTCACAACACTTTTGACCGGAGACTCAAGGGTAATTTCTTTGTCCAGCAAATTCACAGACCAACTGTGTAATCAAAAGTAGCCTTTTTCCCACCACTCTGAATAAATATCTTATTTAACAAAAGGCATAATGACAGAGATACACGGGTTCATTTTGGTTAACCACGATTAACACAAATGGTTCTACGAATAAAAATAAAAATAAAGACTGTAATGTGCCCAGCCAGGCAAAAACTGGGCACGACCTGAGATCTCATGATAAGGTCACCAAGAGTGAGTCTCTGGATGTAGTCAGGGAGACAGGGCACCAGGTGGCATGGAAGAATTGGCCAAAGCTGGTTTCAGTGCCCCCGGTTCCCCATGGTGAATACTTCCTTGCCTGGATTCTGCTTCTCTCAGTCGCCTTTAAGTGCCCACTTCCTTGTTGCGCTGTCCTTGATCCCCATTCTTCTACTACTACCAACCTCACCCAACAAGAAGAGAGCTGGCATGGTCCATTTTATCTCCGGTCAGTGCTCTGTCGCTGAGGCATGTGTTCGCAGTGACCAGGTGAGGAATGATGGTTCTGCACAGAAGGCCTTACCTGCACCAGCAGTCCCTGCACGAAGGGCAGCCCTGTCAGAGGTTTTATCTGACTCTTCCTCTGGGACTACAGGGCCTGAAGGGCTGTGGCTGTGGAAGGTTTTGCTGATGAGGTTGGACATGCAGGCCAAGGGAAGCTTTACAAAAAGAAGCTAATGTAGGATGACAGAGATTTATATTTCTGATTTCCTGGAGCTACCAGAATATTTCAGAGAAAACCAGCCTGGCCACTGTTTGGAAACAAAATGCCTTAGAGTAAGATCTTCCTCCTACCTATTTGAAAATGGGTTATCTGCTCTTGCACTGTTGGTGGGAATGCAAACTGGTGCAGCCGCTCTGGAAAACTGTGGAGGTTCCTCAAAATATTAAAAACAGATCTACCCTGTGACCCAATAATAGCACTGCTAGGAATTTACCCAAGGGATACAGGAGTGCTGATGCATAGGGGCACTTGTACCCCAGTGTTTATATAGCAGCACTTTTTTTTCAATATATGAAATTTATTGTCAAATTGGTTTCCATACAACACCCAGTGCTCATCCCAAAAGATGCCCTCCTCAATACCCATCACCCATCCTCCCCTCCCTCCCACCCCTCATCAACCCTCAGTTTGTTCTCAGTTTTTAAGAGTCTCTTATGCTTTGGCTCCGTCCCTCTCTAACCTCTTTTTTTTTTTCCTTCCCCTCCCCCATGGGTTTCTGTTAAGTGTCTCAGGATCCACACAAGAGTGAAAACATATGGTATCTGTATTTCTCTGTATGGCTTATTTCACTTAGCATAACACTCTCCAGTTCCATCCATGTTGCTACAAAGGGCCATATTTCATTCTTTCTCATTGCCACGTAGTACTCCATAGTGTAGTAAATCACAATCTCTTTCTCCGTTCATCAGTTGATGGACATTTAGGCTCTTTCCATAATTTGGCTATTGTTGAGAGTTATATAGCAGCACTTTCAACACTAGCCAAATTATGGGAAGAGCCTAAATGTCCATCAACTGACAAATGGATAAAGAAGATGTGGTTTATATATACAATGGAATACTACTCAGCAATGAGAAAGAATGAAATCTGGCCATTTGCAGCAATGTGGACGGAACTGGAGGGTATTATGCTAAGTGAAATAAGTCAGGCAGAGAAAGACAGATACCGTATGTTTTCACTCATAGGTGGATCTTGAGAAACTTAAAAGAAGACCATGGGGGGAGGAGAAGGGAAAAAAAAAGTTACAGAGAGGGAGGGAGGCAAACCGTAAGAAACTCTTGGATACTGAGAACAAACTGACGGTTGATGGGGGGTGGGGGAGAGGGGAAAGTGGGTGATGGGCATTGAGGAGGGCAGTTGTTGTATGGAAACCAATTTGTCAATAAATTATATTAAAAAAATGAAAATGGGCTATCTGGCTCATAAATCCTAAGTGGAGGTAAAGCCTCTGGTAATGGGGTAGAGATTGGAGATCGAGAAAGCCCCAGAACAGGGTGCCAATGCCTGTCCACTGTGCACACTGAGCATGACTGGGTAACCTGGGTTTGGGTGTGCCACAGCAGGCTACAGCCACTGAGGACAACAAGCAGGGGACTGTAGCTGGGCCCTGGTACAATGCATTTCTCTGCATTGTGGCAGTGAAAACTTTTAGGGTAGATGTCACCAAGTAGTGGTCCACAGGAAGGGAGGATCAGCATCTGGGTTTTGTAGGATTTTTTTTTTTTTTGTAGGTTTATTTATTGAGAGAGAGAGAGAGAGAGAGAGAGAGAGAAAGAGAGAGAGAGAGAGAGAGTGCGCGTGCGCGCAGGGGAGGGGCAGGGAGAGAGGGAGAGAGAGAATCCAAAGCAGGCTTCATACTGTCAGTGCAGAGCCCAATGAGGGGCTTGAACTTATGAACCATGAGATCATGACCTGAGCCAAAATTAAGAGTTGGACACTTAACCGACTGAGCCACAGGCACCCCTGTTGTTTTTTAATCGGAGGTTAAGTATCTTTATAAAGAGCATACTACCACCCCCTACTGTCTACCACTCCTCCACTTTCCTCTGACTTTCTGTTCCCCATAGGCCTCTGGGTTTGCAAGGCCAACTGGAGGGCAATTCCTGTATCACCACTAACAGCACCGGATGTTTTCATCAATGACTCCTACCCACTTTTGATGAGAGTAAGCTCCAGATTCCTGCTGGTCTTACCTCTGCCATCTCTCTCATGTTCCTCTACCCTTTACCTTTCTATCACCAGTGCCCTGAGTTCAGGCCCCCATTACCTCTTCTCTAAACTACTCTGACAGCATTTTTTTTTAAGATTTTATTTTTAAGTAATCTCTCCACCCAACGTGGGGCTCGAACTCACAGCCTTGAAATAGAGTCACACGCTCTATTGACTGAGCCAGCCAGGTGCCCCAACTACTATGACAGCTTCTTAATGGGCCTCTCTGTTCCAGTATTTCCTACCTTCAATCCACTTTATGTACTGCTGTTGGCTTCGTCCTCTGGAAGTATGGCTCCTTAATGTCACTTTCCACCCACCTTTTTCTGAACTCCTTGGCCAAGCATTTAAGGTCTCCCATGGCATAGTTACAACCCACCTTCCTAAAGTTTAAGCCCCTCCACACCATTTCTGTACTCTGGGCTCCAGCCAGACCAACCACACACCGTTTGCTTCTATCTTGGGGCTTTCTTACTTCCATGAATTTTTCACAATCTTTTGTTCGCTTGGAACACTCTTTGCCCCCATCTTTGCACGTTCACATTCTATCAGTGTGCAAGGCTGAAATAAGAAACCACTTCATCCCAGCCAGAATTCATCTTTCCTCCTCTAAACTTCTGTAGCCTTTTCCATTTTCAGGGTGACTGAGGTTCTGTCCTTAGCTTTCCTACTAGCCCTGAGTCCCTAAGAATAGAATCTGTATTTATCTTTGTATCCCCTGACCTAGCACAAGGCTCCATTAATTTTTGAACACATGAACTAACACATGAATACATTTCTCACCTGCAACTTGGCAGTTAATGGTCACATTCACTCCTGGCACTGTTTTGATGGTGCTTCCTACATCAGCTGTGATTGCAGGCTCCTCAGTGTTGATCACAGTCACTCGTGATGTCTTCACTAGTGGCTTTCCTGAAAGTGGGAAGGAATGTGAGATTTTACTAAATGGTGGCTATGGGCTTGGGTCATTCACTTGAAACATGGGATGACCCACAATGAATAACTAGCATACCCAGGCTTTTCCCACTAACCACGTTTTCCTTTGAAAAAATTGTAACTGCACAATATAGCAGCCATCCACCCACCTGCTCGCCCACCATAGAACTGTCAGAAAAAGAACAAAGATCGAAGAATCTGAAGATGGAGAATAGTATCTAACAAGCTGTGATGATTTGTGATTTGTGCATTTTATCGTTAAATTAATAAATGATAGTATATATTCTATTTTAAAGGTTTATTATTTTTTATGCTTTAAAAAAATATTTATTTATTTTGAGAGAGAGAAAGACAGCGTGTGCACAAGTAGGGGAGGGGCAGAGAGAGAATCCCAAGTAGACTGCATTGTCAGCACAGAGCCTGATGTGGGGCATGATCGCATGAATTATGAGATCATGACCTGAGCCAAAGTCAAAAGTCAGAGGCTTAACTGACTGAGCCACCCAGGTGCCCCAAGGGCCTCTTGTTTTCAATCAGTTTTTTTACTTTGAGATAATTACACATTCACATGCAGTTGTAAGAGGTAACACGATCTCGTGTACTCTTTACCTAGATTCCCCCGATAGTAACATCTTATAAAACTATAGTATCATAATTAGGACATTGACATTGATAAGTTAAGCTAAAGAGCATTCCCATCACTAAAGGAGCCCAAATGCTGCCCCAGCCCTGCCTTAATCCTTTGGTAACTCTTAATCTCTTTTCCATTTCTAAAATTTTGTCATTTCAAGAACATTATAAAAATGGAATCCTATAGTACTCTAATTTAAAAAAAAAATTTTTTTCCACTCAGAATAATTCTTTGGAGATTATATGGGGTCTCTAATGGTACCATGGTTGTGTGCTTGCTTCACTTGTTGAAGGACATCTGGGTTGTTTCCTGATGTGTCTATTTAAATAAAGCTGCTATAAATATTTCTGTACAAGTCTTTGTGCGAACATAAGTCTTCATTCATTTGGGATAAACGCCCAGGAGTGCCATTGCTAGGACATACGGTAGTTGCATGTTTAGTTTTTAAAGAAACTGCTGAACTGTTTTCCAGAGTGGCTATATCATTTCACATTCCCATCGGTAACGTATGAGTGATCCAGTTTCCCTCCATCCTTGCCAGCATTTGGTGTTGCCATTAGTTTTAATTTTAGCCATTCTGATAGGTGTGCAGTGATATCTCATTGTGGTTTGAGTTCCCATTTCCCTGATGCTACTGATGTTGAATATTTTTTCACGTGCTTTCTTGCTGTCTTTATATCCTCTTTGGTAAAATGTCTCTTCGTGTCATTTGAGCAGTGTCTAACTGGAATATTATTTTCTGTTGAGTTTTGCAAGTTCTTTACACTCTAGATATTAGTCCTCTGTCAGATACGTGGTTTGCAAAGACTTTCTCTCACTGGTATTGTGACAGTATTTACGTTAAACTACTGTATCAATCTGGGGAGAATTGACATTCTATGTTGAATCTTTGAATACACGAACACTGTATGTCTATTTATTTAGATCTCTTTTAACTTCTTCCATCAGTGTTTTATGGTTTCTGACACACACGTTCTATATACATTTTGTTAGATTTATACCTAATTATTTTGATTTTGAGGGATGGTAAATTACATTGTATTTTCAATTTCACTGTTCACTGACAGTACATAGATATACTGCTGATTTTTGTATATACTGTAACCTTGTTAAACTTACATGTTAGTTCCAGGACTTGTTGTGGGTGGATTTCTTACAATTTTCTAAGTAGGTGATCATTTTGTCTGCAAATAGTGTTATTTCTTCCTTTCTGATCTGTATGCCTTTCATTTCCTTTTCTTGCATTATTTCACTGGATAGAGCTTCCAGCCCTGAGTAAGAATGCTAGAACTGAATAAGAATGCAGAGTAAGAGTGGTGATAGTGGGTTTGGGGTATGACGAGTGATTTTTAATTGATAGTTGGACATTTTCATATTACGTTATGCAAATCTGGATCTTATTTAAGCCTACTGTTTTAGTTGGCTTTCTCTGCAACCACTAAGGTGGGGGAGCAGGGAAGGGCCACCTTATTACTACCCAATGGAAATAAAGGTCCAGATTCTCCAGCTGCCTCCTTTGTCACTCAAATGGGGGACTCCTCATTACTGCCGAGCAGAGCAGTGGTGGGACTTCTGGCTCCCCACGTGGTCTCTACTGGCTCCACTGTGGGAGGGGCCTTAGTGCTGTTGGGTAGTAGGTGAAAGTCCTGACTCTCCAAGAGGCCTTCTGTAACACCACTCCAGAGTAAAGGGTAAAGAAGGTGTCACAAGGTGAGGGTAGAATTCCAGGTTCCCAATGTGCTTTCTACCCTGCTTTTCACCCTGTGGGGATGAAATCTGTCTTTTCTGACACCACATCCATGGGGGTACTGAGGAACAATCACTTCACATCAGATGAGGTGAAGTCTAGGTTCCCCACTCAGCCTTTGCTGGTGTGGGTGGCAATGAATCACGGTTTTTTGTTTTGAGGTAGAGCTTCCCAAAAGTTTTCTGTCTGGTTAAGCCACCCCTTTCCCGGTCCTCTGGCTAGAGAGAGAGGTCTTCAGTTGAGGCATTTTTTTCGTGTTCCCATTGTATCTGCGGATGGCTGGCTTCTTCAGCTCTGAGTTTGGGAGTTAGGAGGCAAAAAGAGAACCCAAGGAGGTAACAACTGTGTAGTACCACAGTCCCCGAGGTCTCTAGCCAGTCTGCTTTTTCCTCTCCACCTTTGAGTCTTCAGTTTGTTTTATGTACAGTCGCCATGGGTTTTAATTGTATTTAACAAGAAGAATGGGGACAAGTGCATGTGCGCCACCTTCCCGGAAGTAGAGGTTCTGTGTACGTGACATTTTAATGGGCCTTTATCAGCTGGGGCTAAAAATCCAGCACTTTGTGTACACGGCCACAAGATACAATTAAAAGAACCATTTATTAAGCACCTCGGGGAAATAAGGGTCCACATGAAATCATTTTTTATGTACCCTAAGCTTACTTCTTTGTAAGCCAAATGGATTTAGTTTTGTTTTAACCATTTAATAGGCAGGACACTACAAGGTTGTTCCCTCTTCTGTACCTTCATTAACTGTGAAGAAACCCCTAACTCAACAATGCCATTTAACTTGCTTTTTATACTTTATGTTTTCTCCCTCATCTATTTATCCATCATTCCTGCCTGCACTGTCACACAGCCTCCTGTTACAAGCTGTCCTCTTTCTTCTCCTCTTCCCTTTTAACTGTGCTCTGGGTATAGGTTGTTAAGCTCATTAAAACTATGTTCCAAGGCAGAAGCTTGAGTGAGGTCTGAATATGTGCATAGGCTTTCCATCCTTATTTTGACTGTTTAGGGGTCTTTTTCCTTATCTCACCTGTATGTACTCCATATATACGAGACTGTGTAAGACCTGAAGTGGAGATGAGTGACTTTGAACTATGATGGTTTCCAAGAATAACACAGGGTGATAATAGGGGAATAATCTGGAATGACAGTGAATAAATCCCAGCGTATTTTCCTTACCTCCCTACCTGCAGAAAGCTCCCTGCTCTAACTCCAAATATACCTTAAGTCTAACCCGCCCCTCTGTCGCTATAATCTAATGTTGTCACCTTCTCTGGCTGGACTGCAGCACAGCCTAACTGATCTCACTTCCACCTGTCACTATAGTCTCCTCTTGTGACAGCTACAGTGATCTTTCTCAAACATGAATCCGATTATGTAACTCTTCAGTTTAAATTATCCAGTGCTTTATCAGTGTGCGTAGAACAAAATTTCAAACTCCTTTTCACAACCAACCGTGTCCTCTATGGGTTCAGGCCCAACTGTCAACCTCTCCTACCTCACTGGAGCCACACTCCCCATCAATCACTGCTCTGGCCACACTGACCTCCTTTCTCTTCCTAAAACATCAGCTCATGTACCAGAGCTCTTCCTTTTCCTGACAGCCTCTAGGTACAGACTTCTGCATGGCTGTCTTCTCCAGTTGTTCCTCAGGTGCAAATAATATCTCCTACTGGGACCTTTCCTAACCACCCCATCTAAATCAGGCATTCCTTTATCCCTGGCCAGTCATTATGTCTCTTACCACCAACTTCATAAACAAAGAAATATCCGAATTTATCATTTATTTGTGTATTCTCTGTCCCCATCCCTCACCAAGTAACCTCCATAAAAGCAGGGATCACATCACTCTTGTTCTCTTCTTTATTCCTACTGCCTAATCCGGGCACACTGGTAGGTCCTCAATCAATATCTAGTAAGTGAATAAATGTGTGCGTTTCGTATGCTATGTGTATTCTGAATTTGTTTTTGCTTTTGTAACAACCCTGAGGCAGGTAAAGTACTTGTTTTATGTAATCAAAGAATTGAGGTTCAGAGAGGCTTCACGGATTGCCCAAGATCACAGAGCAGCAGGTAGTAGGGGTAACCTAGATTTTTGACCTAAAGTCTGGTGCTTGTTATACGGAATCTCCAATCCTTGTCTGTGGACTGGCTGTCTCAGAACTCCCTGGGTACTTATTAAAAACATAATCTTCCTGCTATAATACAAATTGTCCCACTGTGCAATAAAAACAACTGTGCCAATGGAGAAAAGTAGGTAAGGGACCAGAGAGTTTCAGGCTCACAATTACTAAGTTATTTTTCCTATAGGAATTTTAATAATAAAGTTTTTTTTATAGCTGCAAGTGTATAGCTATAAAATTCAAATGTCACTGAATTAAATCCAGCCCTTAATTAATTATATTGAGTTTTTGCTCAAAAGTAATGGCCTTTTGTCCTGTCACTAGAGGTGCTCTCATTTGCAGAAGCTACTTGTACATTTCTCACTACCTTCATGATCCATTGTTAAGACAAATCACGTTACCCAAGTATTTTTAATTATAAAATACTGTTTCTCTTTTTTTTTTCTTTTTAATGTTTATCAATTTATTTTGAGAGACAGAGAGAGAGAGAGCTTGAGCAGGGGAGAGGCAGACAGAGAAGGAGAGAGAGAGAGAATCCCAAGCAGCCTCCGCACTGTCAGCACAGAGCTCCACATGGGGCTCAAACCCATGAACTATGAGATCATGACCTGAGCTAAAATTAAGAGTCAGATGGCTAACCAACTGAGACACCCAGGTGCCCCTGAAAATAATGTTTATCAACCTCTTACATCTATTAGAAAAAGCTTGTATATATTACTGAGTCCCATTCCAGACCTGTTAAATTTGAATCTTAGGTGGTTTAAAACCAGCACACAGGGCAACGACTTTGACTTGGGACACAAAGTTTCTCCCTACCCCAAGAGTAAGGCAACCGTGAGATGGTTTTAGGTCCCCTTTGATTTACTCCACTGTGGTTCCCAAGGAAACAGATTCATCCAATGTGCATAACCATGCCATTCCAGTATACAGGAGAAGCTTTGCCAGTGACAGAGTTCAGACTTCTGATAAAGTTTTCTGTCCTGGAATGGAAGCTATAATCTCCATTTTCAACAAGTTCATAGGTAATTCTGATACACAGCCAGGTTTGAAAATCAACAAATACACTCTTCTGGTTTTTCTGTAACTGATTTCTCTGATTCTGGTGAGTTGGAAAGATTTCTTTTAAGACACCTTTGCTAGTTCCTATTTGAAAATTTCAAGTTGGACCTTGATTTTAATGGTCAGCTAACAACAACAACAACAACAGCACCACCAGCAGCAACAACATGAACCTATTCTAGATCATCTGGATGATGACCTAATAAGTGAGTGCTGCTAAGTGATGCCATGCCTAGGTTTGTGTCTGATTATATTCACGTTAATGAGTTTGACTTGAAAAAAATTTTTTTTAATGTTTATTCATCTTTGAGAGACAGAGAGAGACAGAGCATGAGCGGGGAAGGGGTAGAGAGAGGGAGACACAGAATCCGAAGCAGGCTCCAGGCTCTAAGCTGTCAGCACAGAGCCCGACACAGGGCTCGACCTCACAAACTGCAAGATCATGACCTGAGCCGAAGTCGGACACTCAACTGACTGAGCCACCCAGGCGCCCCTGAGTATGACTTTTAATTATGGAAGTTAATTAAGACGAAAAAAAAAGACTAGAGATGCACAGAGGGAGTGAAATGATAAATTAAATGTTTGTGCTAAGACGATGCTCAAAAACAAAAGTCATGGCATGCTGTACTCAGAATGGCTTTCACAATAGGCAAAACAGAAACGTCCCACGGGACTTGGGCCGTGACGGCAGGGCCTCTGCAGTGTGAGGGGTACCTGGGCTGTCAGGCTGGTGGGCACATGCTGCTGGCAGCTCTTCCCTTCTTCAAGTCAGCATCAGCCAGCAGAGTAAATTCACACTCACTGATGTAAACCGATAGGGTTTATAGATTAGGCTTTCCTTTAATCTATGCATTTCTCTTACAGCTGACTAAGAGCGAGAGAGAAGGAGATTAAGCCTAGTTATACATGCCTAAGAGAAAAGAAATGGAAACAAAGGCAAGTGTTTCCATTTACTGGGCCTAATATGAGGAATCAAGCCCATCCGAGAGAGTCAGACCTAGAAACAGCAGCATGAAGGGAATCGTTTTTGCTCAGTTCAGATCTCATACCCCTTAGCTTTTGGATTATGGTTCCTGTTAGAAGTCATGTGGAAGAGGGGAGATAGAGCCTCACTAGCGATAAGCAAGGGCAGCCCTTGTCACAGGGTGAACGTGAGGCACAGCTAAACCCGTGTGTCGGTATCCAATGGTGTGCTACCTTGTGATGCCTCTACAGCAGAGGAGTTCGGCCACCCAGGCACTGTCCTTACCCTGAAGGATGAGCAATGGAGAGACAGGTATGGATAAATGAGCAGCCCCAGGAGCAAATGCTCAGAAATATATTCCTGGGTGTAGCCTAGGTTCTGGCTCATGCCTCTTTCCCGCATGTGTGGCTCTGGGTAAAATCAAAACCCAATGGGAAAAAATCTGAACATATGTGCCTGAAAAATATCTTTGGCCCAGTATAAAGGTGATTGAGAGAGGAGCCAGAGGAGATGGAAGGTTTGTTTTTTGAGTGCAGCCAAGAACAGAGAGCATTGTGAGTAACTTTTTCTCAGGGCCCAAGTCCAGGCCTCTGCTAATAGGAACTTTGTTTTTAACAGCATGATGCCTTCCATTTTAGAAGCTCCGGCTGAGGCAGATTTACTACTAACCAACTCCTTTCTTCTTCTCAGTCACACAGCTAGGTCACTTCTCAGCCTCTTTGCAGTTAGGTGTGAGCAAGGTACCAAGTTCTAGCTGATGGAATGCGAGAATACCACTTCTTGGCCCTACCTTCGAAATCCATCCTGAGCAATGATTTATTTCAGACTTTATGTGAACAAGAAACAGTCTATCATATTTAGCCATCATATATTTGCATTTTTTTTGTCACAGTAGTTAGCAAGGGCTAATTAATCCAGACTTAGTGAATATCTGTTAACTCATTGAATGAAATGGGTCCTTCTTTCAATTCTCCTAACCTTATGAGTCACAAACATCATTTGAAAATGGTTCTTTACTATTGTGAGCCATCAAAAGTGAATCATACTTCAAAGACTTGAGGTTCTTACTGTGTAGCTGGAGGCAATCTATGCTGGGAAATGTGCATGTGCGTTCATTCCCAGGCAGAATGGGACATGTTGAAGATGACTGTGGTACAGGGCAGTGACAGAAATGGGAACTGCAGGCGGTGGGTTTAGAGACTACCTGAGAGCTCCAGAAAGGATGTGCCAACGGCACATAGGTTTGAGATTCTGAAGCCTGAACTAGTGATTGGCAGAATCCTCCTAGGGTACCATTCAGGTATGGACTCTGGGTAACATGCATGAGGACTGAGCAGCAAAAAAAAAAAAAAAAAAAGCGTGATAAACTAGTGATGTCTACAGTGGGCATGGGCACGAGAAGGGGCAGCCCACACATCAGGTGTCTGGACTCCATCACTGGAGAGTGACCTTAGGCAAGTTATTTAATCTCTTTGTGCCTTGGTTTTCTACTTCTATGACTGCAGAGAAGAATAGACACATTAATGTATGTAAAGCTGTTAGAAGGATTCCTTAGCACAGTATGAGGTTTGAATAAATGTTAGCGATTATCAGCATCAGATCTGCAAAATGGGAGGAAATGCTGTGACGGTGTTGGGAACTTCTGGTAAACTAAGAAGCAAGTTTAAAGAAAATAAAGAGGAAATGAACAAGAAAACAGAGAAGGATCAAATCTGTTAGTGAGAAGGAACTCAACTGTTTCAATTTTGAAAAACTGTGAAGGTTTCAGGATAATTACAAAAAGAAGAAATTTAAATACGATGGATTCTCCCGAAACTGCCATCAGCATCTGGACAGACACAGAGAGCTTAAAAGTCACCCCAGGATTGGTCTTGTTGGAGACCCCAGAAAGCATCTACTTGCAGAGAAATGAGACTGCGTATGCTAGGCTGACTTGCCAGGGACCCCTGCAGTACAGTTCAGGAAGCCAGCTGTGATAGCCAGTGGCCCCAAATCTCAATTCAGGAGAAAGGTGAAGAAGGTAGTGACACCCACTAATGAAAAGATTATTCAGCAATGAGGTGTTACAAATGTCACATACTTTCAATATCTAAAACAAAGCAAACTGTATTCAGCCCAGATTTAATCAATGGATGATGTCTTGTAATAAATGAGACTATCCAAACAATGCCATAAGAAATGCTCACTTCTGTAAGTATCACCGGTTTCTCACACGGGCCACTGGAGGTAAATCTGCAAAAGCTCTCTGAAGTGAGAATTCCTGGTTGAAGAATTTGAGACTCATGAGTTAAATACAGTTAACCACGATCAGTGCGATCTCATAAAAGCCCTTATAAATACCAACATCTTAGACATCTGAAATTAGTAATGATGGATACTGACTATTACCAGTTACCATCCCGTGCCGGCCAGAAACTTTTCAGTATCTGGCTACCTGGCAATTTCAACAAGAGTTGCTTTGTTACAGATAATAGTTATACTGAAAAGCATGATTTTTTTCCCCTTAGTCTGGTTCTCCTTCCAAATACCTTTCACATTTTATAGCTCAGGAGTTTTTAACTCCTTCCTGTCCTGCTGTCTCTCATGTGGGGTCTCCTCCTCTTCCATCTCCTGCCTCCTGATTGGCATCTGATCTTTCAGTCCACTCTGCTTACCCTGTCCCCTTTCTCATCACTGGTCCTTTGGAAAACTTTCCTCTCACCTATTATTTTTCTAAGACATCACTGCAAAAGCTGTACTTCTTTGCTATCTAGTCTTCTGGTTTTCCAAAGAAAGGAATAAATTTGTAAATGCTAGGATTTCAGGTACGGGGAGTTTATAGCTGGTAGTGGTGGTGGAGTGGGGACTGCTGTTCTTGATTTGCATGTAAGAAATTCATAGGAGTCTTAGGTCTTCAAGAGACTCACGTGTGCATCTGTTTAAAACCCCTCTGTTTATAATAAGGACACAGATTTATAGTTCTAAATCTGTTTCTAAATTTTGAAATGAGGCAAATACTTTGCCTAGAATCCTATTTATTCCATTATTACAATAGTTTCCTTTTTTTGTAATAGCAAAAAATAAATGCTTCTCTTTCATCCAAATTGCTACATGGTTTTAGTTAGTGTAATCTAATAAATTATTATGCTTTGCATAATACTCTGACAACACTGGGAAATGTGGTGTAACATGTAATCAGAGAATACAGAAAACAAAATACAGAAACCAGACAGTACTGGTAAACTCCAGGCTATGTTCACAGCACAGACATGTTTAGCCTCAAAATAATTTTTTTTAAAGTTTGAATTAGTTGAGCTTAGTTAAAAATGGAGATCTGTGTCTGTTTTGGTTTGGCTTATCTGGAAAAATTAGAAGGTCTATCTATATGCATTTTCTATGTCAACAGTTAGATGAAAATGAGCTATGCCTTTCAGACAGGGTATGCTAGGCAGAATAATGCCCCCCACCCCCCAAAGATGTCTGCATCCTAATCCTTGGAATTGGTGTTCATGTTATGTTGTGTGGCAAAAGGAAACTAAGGTTGCTAACCAGCTGACTTTAAAATAGGGAAATTATTCTAGAGTATTTAGGTGGGCTCAGTCTATCATATGAGCTATTAAAATCAGAACAGGGAGAAGTGTGTCAGAGAGAGGCATCATGAGAAGGGCTCAGTCCACCATTTCTAGCTTTGAAGATGGACGAAGAGGGCCAGATGCCAAGCAATGCAGTAGCTTCCAGAATCTGGGAATGGCACCCTGTTCATAGCCAGTAACAAAACAGAAACCACAGTCCTAGGTAGCAAGGAATTAAGTATTGCCAACGATCTAAATGAGCAAAAAACGAAAAGCAATCTTCCCTAGAGCTTTCAGAAATGAATGCAGCCTGTTGACATCTTGATTTTACCTTGTGAGACTGTACTAGACTTTGACCAAAGAACTGTAAGATAATATATTTGTGTTGTTTTGACAAAGTTATCACTACAACAAAGAAGGTATATAAATGACTAGTAAGCACAAAAAAGATACTTGACATCATTAATCATGAGAGAAATAGAAATTAAAATCACAATGAAATATTCTCATTCATGAGCATGGTTATAATAAAAAGAATGGACAATAACAAGCATTGGCGAGGATGTGGAGAAACTGAAACTCTCATGCATTGCTGGTGGAAATGCAAAATGGTTCGGCCACTTTGGAACACAGTTGGTAATTTCTTAAAAAGTTAAATCCAAATGTGGCACATAAACCAGCTATCCCACTTTTAGGTATCTACTCCCAAGAGAAAGGAAAACATAATTCCACACTGCATGTGAATGTTCACACAGCATTATTCACAACATACAAAAAGTAAAAACAACCCAAATATCCATCAACTGATGAATAAATGTGGTATATTCATACAATATGGAACAGTATTCCACCATAAAAAATTTAGCAGATGTGTTACAATGTGGATGATGTTTGAAAACGTTATGCTAAGTGAAAGTAACAAATGACCATGTATTGTGTGATCCATTGATATGAAATTCCCAGAATAGGTACATCGATGCACACATACATCAGTGCTTGCTTAGAGCTAGAGGAAATGGGGGGACTAGGGAGTGATAGTTAAAGGGTATGGATTTTATTTTCAGTATAATGAAAATGCTCTAAACTTGAGCAAGGTGATGGATGTACAACTTAAGGTACTAAAAGCCATTGAATTATATACTGTCAATGGCTGAATTGTGTAGTATGTGGATCATTTTTAAAAATTTTAAATAATTTAATAATTTAAATAATATTTTTAAAAAAAACAATAACCTTGGATCAGAGTGATGGTTACACAACTTAAAAATTTGCTAAAAATGGGGCGCCTGGGTGGCTCAGTCGGTTAAGGCTCTGACTTTGGCTCAGGTCATTATCTCATGGCTTGGGGGTTCAAGCCCTGTATTGGGCTCTGTGCTGACAGCTCAGAGCCTGGAGCCTGCTTCAAATTCTGTTTCTCCCTCTCTCTCTGTCCCTCCCCTGCTCACGCTTTTTCTCTGTCTCTCAAAAATGAATAAATGTTAAAAAAAAAAGTAAAAAAAATTTGCTAAAAAAAATCACTGAATTGCACTGACAATGGGTGATATAAATTATACCTTGATAAAGCTGAAAAAATAGTTTTAACCCAATTTAATCTATTTGTGATGATTCAGGAACATTGTGACTATTAATTATTTGGCACCAAAAATGAGAGGAATTGGGATTTCTTTGACCTTGCTATCCTGTTTAAGTTGGTGTGCCTTTAGTATAAACATTGTAGGGCCTAAGGTGGTGGTCAGGGCTCAGACTCCTTTTCAGAACATTCCCAGGCTGTGTGGCTTCCTTCTACTCTCTTGTTTTCAATACCATTTCCTAAAGATATTTTTTGCCATTGTTAGTGTGTCATTTACCTCTTCTAACGATTCAGGTGGAGTCTATGATTTATTGGAAGACTAAGGCAGCAAGTGGTGCTGTCCTCGCTTTTTCTGCATGTTCCACTGCAGAATCCTAGACAAGTGACCCCACATCTAGTACAACCATGTGATGCTGCAGTGTTTCTCAGAAACAACTAACCCAGGCTATGCTATATCCTGCTATCTGTGCAACCACCCATCCTTCCCTCATTCCTTCGGACAGATGTGGGCATTGCTTTTTCAGAATTTGAGACAGGCTAGTTTGGATCATTTGTACTTTTTATGTTTGTTTATTTTGAGAGAGCACGTGAGCAGGGGAGGGGTAGAGAGGACAGAGAGAATCCCAAGCAGGTTCTGTGCTGTCAGCGTGGAGCCCAATGCAGGGCTCCAGCTCATGAACTGTGAAATTATGAACTGAGCTGAAATCAAGAGTTGACGCTTAACTGACTGAGCCACCCAGGGGCCCCAGGATTGTGTGTACTTCATTTCCTTTAGTCTACTGAAAAGCAGAGCAGGTTAGTTGGATTCTCCTGCTAAATTCATGCCCATTTTATCTAAGTTCTGTAAAGACTAGTGCTCTGTAGTGGGCAGGCTACACATCTGTGCATACAGAACAAAACTTAAGGATGCTGATTACTCAGGATTATATCAGATAATAAAATCCCTTCATGGCAGCTTGGATTAGTCAATGGCCAATACCCTGTGGTCCAGAGCACCATCTGGAACATAGCCAAACTTGTCTACCTTTCCCTCCGATCCAGAGCACTGGAGAAAACCTCCCTTTGTTTTTGCCACTGGTGACGAAACCCTCTCTAGCCATCTGTAAAGAAAAGCCCTTCTCTGGTTAACAGAATTGCTGGCTAAAAAAAATTCAGAAATGCCAATTTAAAATGACTTACATTATAAAACCTTACAAAACTGCTCATCTTTTATTGCAGCTACTAAATCATGATGGGGAGGGGGCAGAGAAAGAAGAATTTCAAGGACAACTGCCTTTTTATTTTCCTTTTTCTTTTCTGTGATCTCTTTATTAGACACAGTATGTGTCAGCTATTCAACTCATCAAAAAGCAGAAAAGCATGCCAGGAAAGGAGAAATATTTTCTGTCTCTCTCTTCCTGTGAAAACTTCAGATGAGCTCATCTGTGTTCTCTCCTTTCAATGAAAGATAAGCTCATCCCTCACCTTCTTCCCATTTTCCAGTGATGATGTCAGGCAGGCCTTACAGTATCTCTTTTGTGATCTTATAAAATCAATGACAACCAAACACGTTTCCCTCATGGCTATGACCTCATCCATGGTTTACACCTGGACAGGACTCATCTGCATTGGTAAGTAGAGCTAAACTCCACTGATCCAGACTGAAGCAATTTGCCAGGAAACTACTGCTTTCCTTCAAAACCCTGCTTTACCATTCAGCTTGGTTTCTGAGCAACCTGGCTGAGTGTTGAATCTGACTAGTCAAGAGGGTTCTCCAATATTTGTGCCCATCTCTGTGCACACCAGAAACTCTCCTTTTACCCAGAACTGTCTATACCTCATGTAAAGTAATAAATACTTCAAAGAGTTACGTATGTGACATTTTGGGGATAATCTTACACTCCTCCCTCCCTCCTATTACCCTTCCATCCACCGTATGCTACTGTCATCTACATTCTGAGCAGTGAAACACGTATCCAATTAAGTCACTTTAGGACAGAAAGGAATTTTGTGCCCCTGTGTTTACATGGCTGTGGGCTTCCATTCTGAACCAGGGAGGTTGACAGGAGGCTATCTCCATACTGAGAAGCAAAGTAGTCTCAAATCTCTGAGACTCAAAGATAAGTCAGCACATAATGGATGGGTTTGAAGAAAAGCAAAAGGATACTGAAGAAAATATTTTATAGGACCGAATAAGGCAGAAGGAGGAAGATTTGGCTGTAATAGCATGTCTGAAGCTGAATTGCGTTTAAAGAAAAATTGTGTAGAGAGTAGCAATGGACCAAAAATGAATCTGAGAAGCAGAAATGGGGCACACTCCCTATAGAGGATGGGGCAACTCAATGGAAGAGGTCTGGTTGTGAGCCAAGGAGAGCTCATCAGGCCCCCTTTCCTGTGGCCCATGTGAAATATTCCTTACCACAAGCTGTCTCCCTTCCTCTGAATCCAGGAAGGCCGGCCCTTTCCAGATGGCTAATTCAACTTCCCCAGCTGGCATTGAGACATTGAGAGCAAGGTGTTCTACAAAAGGTTTGTGAGCATTCCAGTCTCTGAGAAGGAGTCTTCCCTACTGTAAAAACAACTTGGCTTTTGTTTTATGTGTTATCCTCACAATAATAATAGCTAACAAATATTGAGTGCTTGCTATTTTCCAGGCACAATTATCAGCATTTTATATGAATGAATGTATTTAATCTTCGCAAAACCCCACTGAATCGTGTGCTAGTTTAATCACCATTTACAAACGAAGAGGCCAAGTCAGAGAAGAGTAAAGAAGCTGCTCAAGGGTATATAGCCAGGAAGCGACAGAGCCAGGATTCCAATCCAGACCATGAGGCTACAGAGCCCTCAAGCTTAACTGTCAGGCTCTGTTTGCTCTTGTGAATTATTATGAACAAATTTCCCCATTTCTGGTCAACTCAGGCACACTGGCCAGACCAAAGTTCAAAATCGTGGACACACCTGAGTATCTTGAGTCTCAAAAAGATGTTTTTCCCTTTTGGTCTAACATTTATACTGAAGTCAAGGAAAACACACACACACACACACACACACACACATACACACACACACAAAACCTGCCATGTTTTTAGATGTGCATAAGCACTGAGATTTTACCATGAAGATTTAAACAAAATTTTTTAAATATTTATTTTAAAGAGAGAGAGAGAGAAAGAGAGAGACAGAGTTCGAGTGGAGGAGGGGAAAAGAAAGCAATGGAGACACACAATCTGAAGCAGGCTCCAGGCTCTGAGCTGTCACAGCACAGAGCCCAACGCAGGGCTTGCACCCACAAACTGTGAGATCATGACCTAAGCTGAAGTCGGAGGCTTATCTGACCGAGCCACCCAGGTGCCCCTTACCATGAAGATTTAACTGCAAGTGAGCTGAATCAGTTCCTAAGTCTGTACACAGAGTTTCAATATGAAGACTTATAATGAAAAATACGTAGAAGCAAACTTGGACTAATGTTTTACACATTTTAGAATTGCTTTCAGGAGGTATTTCATTTTAGAAGAGCTAGAGAAAGGAAACATTTATCAAGTGTGAACTATGTGCCTGGCATTGGGCTAGGGGCTTTTTCACATGCACAATCTTATTTAATTCACAAAATCCCATAAAATATTATTAATTTCATTTTTACAGATGAGAATGAAAACTCAGTGAGGTTGCATACTTTGTTCAAGATAAGCAGTATAATTGGTAATCAAATTTAGAAACGCTTGACATCCATTTCCCCCTTAAATTTAGTGTATATTTGGGTGGTATTTTATATGCTGCTACATAGGATCTTGCATACATTTGAAGGAAATTATAATTATCTCTCGATTCTAGGTAGTCCTGTATACATCTATTGCCTTTACTAGTCTGTAAGCATTATGGAGCACAAAACTCAGGCCTTATTTATTGCTCATTGTTCCCCAGTACTTGGCAGAGGGTGTGCTTAGAACGGTAGCTGGTGTGCCACTTAATACTATGTGTTGACATTGGCACAGGTGTAGCAGATAATTCCAGGTAAAGACACAAATACAATCTTAAGGCAACATATGCACATTTTGAGCCTTAATTTTTAGTGGGACTATTGGATTCGTGAGCACACCTGAACAAACCCCACCACTGAAGTACAAGGGCACAGTCCTAGGTGTGGTGTTTGTGATCAAATTCATAGGCCAAACCCTTTTCTTCCATTCCCTAGTGCCTCTTTTGCTGCTCTCTCTTTTCTGGCTTTGAACACTTTGGCAGCCTCCAATAGCTCTTCTCCAAAGAGTTGAAGACAAGTCTGATGTTACAATTGCCTTACTTAATTCCAGACAGGTTTCCATTAATCGTATTAAATTCAGGTGAACAAAGGGTATTTAGTCTGTGACGGAGCTGAACCGTATCAGGATAAATATAAACAAGAGAGTTAGTTCCGTAACAGCCACTCTTTGCCAACAATTGGAAGCATGTCAGCAGTGCCCTTGCTACGGCAGGCTGGAGTGTGGAAGGCAGAAGAGATTTTAGGAGATTGGTGCTGTGCATCTGGACTCTGTATAAAGAGGGGAATAAAGATTGTAGCTGGAATACATTAGGAGAAAAGTGTTCTATTCACACACACAAAATAGGCATTAAAATTATCAGTCTTTAATCTACCCCTGGGCCCCTCAGCTTGCCTTATTCACTGCTGACTTTCATCTTCCCTGGAAAGCCTCCTGCTAAAGGTCCCTTTTCTGATCAGCCTTAGGTCATGGGGGCAGAAATGCTGTTGCTAAACAGATATGCAAGGGAGTAGCATGTGTGACTGGAGAACAGTGTGACAACATAATCCCAGCATGGACTGATGAGGTCAGTGTGGGGTGATGTTGGCTTTTCTAGCATCTACTGAATCATCTGACGGGAGCAGCAACTGAAAAGAATAAATACAAACACATGCAACATACTGCCAAAAAGACTGCCTGGCCCAGATCTGAGAAAAAAGATCCTCCTTTGGTAGGATAGGTGGATAGGGAACAATGAGCTGGGAGTTAGGAGGCCTCATTCCCTTCTTATCTCTACAACCAGCTGAGTGGTTGCATGACCTCAGCTTACCTGGCCTCTAAGAAATGAGGGCACTGGTACAGTTGGTATCTAAGGTCTTTTTCAGTTTCACAGGCAAGGATTTGTGTCCTATGTAAATGAGGTTTTATAAAGTACATGATGACAAGACTACAACCTTGGGAGACATCATGTTCTGCATTGCAATGTTCTTACATCACATGTGTGTGTAGAATGTTTTGCCTGACCTTTATGGATAAGGGGAAAGTGTTGGCAGGTGCAGTACAGCAAGAGGTTTAAATAAAACAGAATCAGAGAGAAGAACACTCCTGCTTTAAACCATGACCACAGAATTCCAACTACCCATGAGTCTTGAAGTGTTCTTTGCAACAGGTGTAACAAGGAGAAATGACAGGTCATGGCTCACGTTCCCTAACATGTTATTTACTAGTACACAACTCCTTTGCTTATGTTGTTCTTTCTTTCTGGAATATGTCACCCACCTATACTTATCAAAGTCCATTCATTCTGACTCTGACATCTCCCAGATGGGATGAAATGTCCTTGCACACCCTTAGGTTATCATTTACAGCACTTATTTCATTCACTCATTCATTCATTCATTATACTTCATATTATACTTCATCTCCATTTAATTATAACTATAGCTTATAACCTTTCTGAAGGCAGTGTCTAAATCTCATTTATGGATGTGTTCCTGGGCCGGCTTGGCACACTGTAGGTATCTACTCAATAACGGCACAGCAGCGAGTCAAACTACACAGGATTTTCATGTTACCTGCTAATGTGACGGCAATGGAGACAGAGTCATATCCCAAGGCATTTGTGGCATTGCAAGTGTAGAAACCCACATCAGCTTCCACTGGTGCCAGGATCTGTAAGGAATCATCTGGCTGTAGAAGAATCCTGGAGCAACAGAAAAGAAATGTAGACCTGGTCATGTCAGTTGACTCCTTTTTGGCATTTAATACTGGTAAGGCAGGAAAGAACAGTGTTTTAAGACAGAGACAAACCAGCCACAGTGACACTCAGGAACCCAGGCTCTCTTGCCACTATGGTGTGATTCTGATAGCAACCCCAAACGAGCCTTTTGATTGCTTAATCAGCTTGTTGATTACTTGATCTAAAAATACGAGTTGGAGTAGATAGCAGATGTGTGCTGAATACATAGAACACCCACAACAGGGATAAGAGGGGATGTTGGAATGAATGGTGCAGATGGATTTGGAAAAGGCTTATTATGGAAAAGGAAAAATCATAAAGGAGGACTGGGGCTTTATTGGATGGTGAACAGTAGGCAGGGCTTCCAGATATGGAGAAAGGCATCTGGAGTAAAGACTCAGAGGTGAGAGGAAGCGAAAAGTCAAAAATATTGATGAGAGAATCTTGATGCATATGTTTGAAGGAAATTGTATGCCTAAATACCTCTCAATTCTAGGTAGTCATACATTCATCTATTACCTTCAGAGCCTGTGAACATTAGGGGGTGTAAAACTCAGATCTAATTATTTCCCATAATACTTAATGAAAGACCCTCTGTAGGGGAGGTGCACAACAGAATGAAGGCAAAGCCTGCCCTTTAGGGCAATGGTAGAGAATTCCAGAATAATCCCCATCTAGTTCAGACACTTTGCTTCCCCTGAAAAGAATTATAAGAATCACATTGTGAGTGTCTAACATGAGCTTCAAAACCCACTCCAGTCTCAGTCTACTATTTTTTCTTTTCTGGATTATGTCATTTCTGAGAACTAGCTGCTACATCATGGCAGTTAGTGACTAATGATGACTTGAAACTGATATCTTGGTGATTTGGTGAGGCTGATAACTGGAATCTGTTGATGGAGGTGGGGATCCAGACGGAAGGGAGGAGAACAGGGTAGGAGGCTCAGAGATCCAGGGCCTGGACCTGCCAGGGCCTTAGGTTTGTAAACCATTCAACGCACAGAAATGCCTTAGAGGTGGCTTGTGGCCTCCTATAGTCAGTCATTTCCATCTTTGTGATAATTTCCACCTCCCTAGTTTCAAAAGGCCCAAAGATCTGTTTACCTAATATCACATTAACATCCATCTGTAGGAGGTAAGTTGGAAACAGGGGTCATTTTTCAGGAAAGGGGGAAAAAGCACATGAAAATGTCAGAAGAACTCACAAGACTTGGTGGTGAAATTAACACTAGGAGTCAGACCTCCTGCCCCAACAACACGTTCTCCCCACTATACAATTCTTTTCTTTCTTCACTATTTCTCCTGTTGGGTCCTCTCCAGACTCTATGGGACTGGCAGTTTGGCACTGCCTCTTGTCAGCTCTTAGTTATTCTGAGGTGGGCGACCTGTCTGGCAATGAATCAGGCTCCCTCAAATCTGTCTTTGGCCTTGGGCCTATTGCACTGCTTATTCTTACTTCCTGTCAGGAGAAAGGCAGGAAGGGGGGAAAGCAAGGCTTACATGTTTCAATCTTCAATCTAGTTATGCAGTTCTGATAAAAATGGGGAAGGAAATAGAAAACCTCAGCTAAAGGGAAGTTTCTGGATGGTCTGTGTTTGATTCAGTGCCATTCCAGACCATCACCTTTACTGCTGAGGACAGTCAAGCTTTTATGGCATTGAACTGGAGCTGAAGCTTCAAGAGGGATGGGAGAGACACCATGGTAAACTGTGGTAAAACTCATCCACTCGTTCATTCACACATCCATCAAATGTGAAGTGCTTTTTCTCTAAGTCAAACAATTACATGTTAGTTTCTTTCAAAGAAGCTAATAAGAGAAAGATGACTATCCAAATTTCTGACCTCTGGTAAACCACATAATATGTAATAATGTCACTAAGAGGAATCTTAACAGACACCACATATTATCATTGTTAAATCCCTTCGGGTATTCAGACTGTTTTAAGGAAAATCAAAGACTGACTTTATGATATAAATCCTATGATGTCCAGGAACATGTATGCCTCCATAATGATTTCCAAACAGCAATAATAAAAGCAGGCTTAATCAAATTTCATGATGACTGAGTTTAGTCAATCATTATTCAGTTTTACTACAATCAAAGGGTAGGGATTAGAATTTGCTACATTCCCAAGTCCATTGGTATAGTTGCCTCCTTAAAACCAGCACCCTCTCTCTCTTCCCTACAGAAAGGTATCTTGAACATTCAGAGCAGGAGGCTAGAAGACAGGTCTTCTGAACTTTATTTTGGTCCTGGTACTGCTTAAGTAGTCACCACTGGCAAATATCTTTACCTTCCTACATTTCAGCTTATCAATATCTAAAACTCAGTTGAAGTAGGTTTTCCTACTCAGAGGAAATTATAAAAACAAGGTATATAAGGAATTTCCAGACTATCTTTTGGTATTTCCAATGATGCTTTTATAGGTAACCTTGGACATTCTGAATGAAGAATTCAATGCAAGGAAGGACAGGAGTGGTAAGATTGTAAGAAAGGAAGAGATGCTATTGGCCAATTCTCTCCAGCCCCCGATTTATTAGATCTCCATATTCAGATCATTTTTTCCCCCATAGAACTACTGTATCTGCCTGATCTTATGCAGGAAGTGTAAACCACAGTGGGTCTGAACCACCTACTTTTTAAGGTGGGGGTTAGCTTTTGCACAGGTGCTACTGAGTGAGCCATAATGCTTTCTGAGCCGGTCTAAAGCTTGGAAAAGATTTCCACAAAGGTGATCAAGAGGAGGAGGAGAGCTTTCACACCAGGCTAAAAGCCATAAGGGATGGCAATAGTGGGAATGGAAAGGAATGAACCTAAGCCTTGATATTCACCATTTGCATGTTCTTTTATTCCATAAAATGTACACATAGAGATAAAGAAGATAACAAAACCTACATGGGACAAAACTCTGAAATCGTCACTTATTGCATATACTTACAAATTATTTATACTCATAAAACTGAACCTTTTAGCCAAAGGGGGGGCTACAGAGTTATTTGGTAGCAGAGTCAGAATTTGAAGTGGAGATTCTCAGTCTAGCATTCTTTTTTTCCATTTATCATGTCTTTGATATGTCCTTCACATTGACAGTTGGGGGTTTGGAGCCTGCCACCAGGGGGAGCAGTAGTTATGGAGAGGGTTCCCATGCAGGGCTCTCTAGGAAACATGACAAGGCAAAGGAAAGGGCTTGCTGTGGAGAATGAGGTCGGCTTTAGTCTCTTTATCTAGCCTGGCATCTAGGGAGAGAGATTCTTGGGGACAAAACGTTTTCTTTGTATTTCAGGCGTCTACTCTATTAATTTAACTTAATTTGTTAGTAGCTGATTTCTGTCAGCTTGTATTTAGTTTTTAGATTTGACAGGCCTGTTTTAGAATGCACAGGCACAGAAACATAGTGCTGCTTTCCAAGCAAAACCAGAAAGGTTTCTCTGGGGTTGTTTTGGAATTTAAGGAATCAGAGAATGAGGGGACATGAAATGGGGCATAATTAAAGCCTACATGGAAAATGGTCCTGTGGTCACATTAGGTATATTAATACTAGCTGCTTTTCTCCCATACCCCTACCCCACTTCCCTTTTGGTTTAATGAGCTAAAACTTAACTGCTTTATTTCTTTGGTCATAGTGTTAGCCAGAAAATAAAGGAATTTGCTTTTCTGGTGGCCTTGTAAGCTTCTTTGTGACAGAATGTCTTCTCAAGCATTCTAGCAATGAAGGAGCAGCTGAGAGAGTAAAAATAATTGCTATAGTTACAGAAGTATGGCCCTGATCAACCTTGTGAGTAGGATATGGACAGTGTCCATGGGCCAGTCCTATCAAGGACAAGCTCCTTGAAGTGAAGTTATCTCCTCTGCATTTGTAATGGTAAGAAAGTACTCTTATTTGAAAGTACTCTTATTGAAAAAGAGGTGGCTCTGGGGTCTAAAAGAAAGCTTCTAGCAATTCTGAGAGTGGGGTGGTATCATGATGCCTTCCTCTGAATCCTTGGTTCAGCTGTGAACACTACAGTCTTGTGCAGGCCCATCTCTCAAAGTGACCTCCATGACCAACCATGTCTAGCTGCTATGGAGAGGAAGGGTTCTGATTTCAATCAAGAGAGACAGAGTCATGTGGAGGTCGTGGGTAAGCTTTTCAACTCTGAGCCTCTAAGTTCTTTCTGCAAATGGAGGATAATACTGACCTCAGACAATTCTTATAAGAATCAAAGAGACCCATTCTTATGGTTAAGTAAAATAAATAAGTTTCAACATCAAATGCATTTAACAAATTGGTATTTTTTAAAAATGATTCAGGTGGTAGTCACCTATGTTATCATCTTGGAACTCCTTTTTGAGAGGAAATTTTAAAGGTCTGGACACAGAAACAGCCATTGGCGACACAGGCCACGATGCTGTACCATCTCAGGCCTCCCACCATGACAAGCAAGCATTTAAAAAAAAAATTTTTTTTTAAGTAAGCTTCATGTCCAGCATAGAGCCCAATGCAGGGCTTGAACTCATAACCCTGATATCTAGAGTCAGACCAAGCCACCCATGTACCTCTGATAAACAAGCATTCTTAGACCCATTTTAGGTCTCAACACAGGACTGGATGCTGGAAATCATAGGTACATTCTTTCTCTTTAGAACAGTATCTTCCTCTCATCCTTGAAAACTTAACCTGTCCCACATCCCAGCAGAAACTTGTTGCTCTAGTCAAGATGGCCTCTTTGGCTCTCCTTGTCATTAGCTTGGGGCTGAATTCATGCTCTTTCTCCTCCCATCTATCCTTCCAAATTCTCCCTTTCAGTTAAGAATGAGTCAAGTTTTACCACTTGTGTTACCACTGTCCACAAGAATTTCTTCCTTTCCTGATCATCCAGAGTTGTTCTGAGCTGTCCTACAAAACCTTTTCTACTCTACGAGGTCTCATTTTTTCAGTTAGGTGGTAAACTAATACTTCAAGGGCTGAGAGTTTTTTTTACCTCTTTCATAGTTCCCTCTTCAATAGTTCCCTAGCACAGTGCTATCATGCTGGATAGAGACTTCAGAATAATGGAGCTAAAAATGATCATGCTGACAATATAGCATAGTGGTTAAGAGAATAGACTCTGCAGGCAAGCTGCCTGGGTTCCAACCCCAGCTTTACTCTTAGTCACTTTGTAACCTTGGGCAAGTCATTTCTTAACTTCTGAATGTCACAGTTTCCTTACCTATAGAATGAGGAGAATTATAGCACCTATCTAAGATTGTTGGGACTATTCTACCTGTGCTCAGGTATTTAAAGATTGCACATGATCTGTTGGCATGAGCACTGGGTGTTGTATCTAAGCCAATGTGACAATAAATTATATTAAACAAAACAAAAACAAAGCAAATGATTGCCCAATGTGTTAAAACCTATGGAAATACAGGTTGTTGTTGTTATTGACATGACCATCACTGTTATCATTCACTCTTCATGTCTGAGCCTATGTATTTTGGATGCTGTGAGGAACTGTTCTGACAAGGGTAAATGACTGAGAAATGTAGAAGTTTCAAGGAATGAAACCAGGTACGTGGAAGTGGGTGGACAAGGGTTTTTTTGTGTGTGAATGAGCAGGGAGTGAGCCACAATGCCTTTACCTTGGTGGTAGCACTGGGGGTGGAAAGGAGGAGCAGAGACTGAGGTCACATGGCATGTCAGGTTGGCAACCATCTCAGTTCTATTCCTGACTCCAAAATTTCTGAATAAGTACAACTACTTATTTTCATAACTGCTTTAACACTATTAACCAAATGCTGAAATCTTAGAACGCTTAAAAAAAAGCCAGAATCCTGCAATTGCCAAAAAAAAAAAAAGTATATAAATAATCAGTAAAAGAATGAGATTTGGTAAAAAGTGAGTCTACAAGGAAATACATGAAGTGAAAGCCAGCTGTGTAAAGAACATCAGCTCCAAACTCTTAGGAAAAGATGCTGAGGACTCTTACTTACTCTGAAATGCAGGTGGTTTTTTTTTCTCTGCCTAGAAATTTTTTAGATTAGGATAATTAAATCTAGCACAAAGGGACAGTGGGGGCTGTTACTTATTAGAAAGTGTATAAGCTTTCTACAATTTTATTATGTCATCCTATTAGATTGATATTTTTATCCCTTTTGAGAAAGAAAGCAAAAGCTCAGAGAAGGTAAGCAACTTGCTCAGCTAGTGCATGGTGGAATCAGGAATGGGGAGTGAACTTTGACCCTTAAAAAAACTGACCATATCCAGGCATCCACTGGGGCCTAATAATAAGCCATGTGGTTTGGCTTCATTTTGGTGGGGGGTAATTTGTGCCAAGGTTTGTAGTTACTCAGGGAAATGGACAATAACTAACAAGAATATTCTGGATTTTAAATAACTAGAAGGCATGTGGTTTGGCCTCATTTTTGTTGGGGGGGGGTAATTTATGCCAAAGTTTGTAGTTACTCAGGGAAATGGATAATCACTCACAAGAATATTCTAGATTTTAAATAGCTTGAAGCTGGAGGAAAAAAAGAATGCTGTGAGAAGACCTCCTCTGTGAGCAAGAATTTTTTTTTTTCTGAAACCAAAAATTATAGTAGCCTAGAGACTTGCAAGGGAGAGTTTTGTTTTGTACAGATATTTTGGGGAACCGATTTGAGGTTCACGAAGAGTTTCATATCACCATTTGGCTAGGGCAACTTTTTATAACCTTGGCTGTTTTTAATGTAATTGCCAACTAAAAGTTATTTGATGCTGGAAGCTTCAGGGTTGCTCCAGGTGGAAGTATAGAAAATATTCTTGGAATGGGAAAGGCCACCTGACCACACATTCTTAACCCTGTCCTAGTAGTTTCTGCCAAACTCTTCAACATCTTTCTCTTCAGAAACTCATGAAATCTTGAATTTGCTAATACTTGTAGTTTTATTTGCTAGCTGGGTAATTCATTTCAAACTGTCAAGCTATGCATGAAATGACTCTGACTTGATTTCCTCTTGGCCTGGGAGAGGGATCAAACTCTGGTCAGCTGCCACCTGCTTTTGTCAACAGAGTTTTATTGGAACACCAGCATGCTCATTTAAGTGCTTTCTATTACTGCTCTTAGGGTACAATGGCTGAAATGAATGGTTGGGACAAAGATAGGATGGCCTGCAAAGCCTAAAACATTTATTATCTGGGCCTTTACTAGAAGAGTTTTCTGGCTCTGACCTAGAACATAGAGGAATTTTCGCTTCAGGTTTGTTTCAGTGCCTTCCTCATTTATATAACCACGTTAACCACTTTATCGGAACTCTGCCTTTTTCTAGGACCATTTTTCTAAGAAGAATAAATGCTAGAGGGATCTTTGGATACCTCCTAACCTTTTGGGGAACAGAGAAGGCTGGACTCTAAGCTTCATTTGTGCCACCTGGTTGTCACGATCTTGTGTCCTCTGATGCTCTTGTGACCTTTGCATTGACCTTCAATACTTCTCCCCCCCCCCCCCCCCCGCCACCGAGACCCAGGTATTTACTGGGATAGCCCCCTTTCCTCTGACTTACTATTCCTATAGTTTTCAACTGGGAAAAACATTTGTTATCCCCACTTCCTTTAGTTCTACGAAGGAAACAAGCCAAACCAAACTAAAACTGGTTTCTTCTCTCCCTATCTGCCCTGCTCCCAGTTTTTATAGTCTCTGCAAACTTGGAAACTGCATTTCGTATGCTTATGACTTTTACATATAGCGTTATTCACAACTGTGGTTCTCAAATTGACCCTGGAGGCATTTCCCATTTGATTCTCTCCTCCATTCTGAGAAGTTTCCATCTGTAAATACTCTGTGTTGCCCAGGCCAAAGGCTTCCAAGTACTCCTTAATTCATCTCCTATTCAACACCACTTTGGAAAGTTGTCCAAAACTGTCTGGGAAGTATAAGCATAGAGAGCATACACATTTCTCTTTTCTACCAGACCAGAAACAATAGCAAAAAAATGTCAGAAGAATATAAGCATTCTCCCCTTTTGCCTGGATTTAGGCTAATTCCCTATCACACTATGTTTTCCTTCATACCTTTCTATCTCATCTCTTTGAACAACTGCCTAGGTTGTTCCCTAGTTCCTCAAAATGAGAATAAAGCTCCTTATTTTGTGATGTCCTGGAAGATGGTATGATATAATGACCTTCTATCTATGTATCTCTCTCTATGATTATATCTCTATATATGATTATAGATGCTGACGTATGAGCATCCATTGTATGTCAGGCACTTTACAGATACTATATGTTCTTCATATTCTTGGTCTTCTGTAGGGTGGGTATAATCGTTTTAATTTAGTAATGAGAAAACCAAGGTTCAGAGGGGTTAAAGAGGGCTCACATGGATACTAAGTGGCAGAACAGGAATTCCAACCTAAGTTGCTCTTGCCCTACTGTCCTTCTACCACTGTGGGCTGCCCTCTGTGTTAACTGATGAACCACCTGGCTGCTCTTCCTGATCAAGGAGGGGGGTAGGGTAGGTCAGAAATGACCAGCATGAATCAGGCAGACCCTGAATAGAAAGAAAACAGGGACAGGCTTAGGGGTTAAAAGGCAGAAACTCCTTGACATTAGCCCTTTCCCCATGATTCCATGTAGATAGATTATCACATGTGAGTCACTTCCCACCCTTAAAAAGGAATCAGTGTCTTTTTCAAAGTATCTAATTTCATATTATTCTTCATGTTCATCTTTATTCCTTTGAAAAATCCCATAACTTTTAGGAAAGGCTTGTTTAGATGCTTTAAGGCTTATATTAACTGAACTATGTATATTATGTTGACTGTAGCTCACCCCTGGGCCAGAGTGTTGAATGGCAAATCAAGACTTCTCTGCCAGTGTGGGCTATCAGCAATATTTAGATTTTCTCAGAGAAAAGGATCAATATTCAGCCAGCTTTCCCCCCAATTTGGTAATCGTACTTCCAGCACCTAGTTTAGAGAATCTGGCTTTTCTTTTCT
The DNA here is from genome assembly GCF_027475565.1 of Acinonyx jubatus. Taxonomy (NCBI): domain Eukaryota; kingdom Metazoa; phylum Chordata; class Mammalia; order Carnivora; family Felidae; genus Acinonyx; species Acinonyx jubatus. Next base: position 50,143,506 of record NC_069391.1, read on the forward strand.
ATAAGGAAATCAGCAGTGTCCTTACAGGTAGTGTTTCCGGATTTGGGTTCAGACGTAGGAACACTGAATGTACATCTGTCCATATTACATGAGCCTCCTGGTATTAGATGTGGGGAAGAGTTACTTGTGAGATTCTTTGGCTAGCGTTACACTCCATCCAAATGCAAACTGGAGTTAGCTTCTGCCTGAGTTTCAGTTCAATGTGATGAAGTCTAGGAGGGCCCACTAAGAGTTCAGTGTTTGTACAGAGTAACTGAAAAGCAAGGAACAGTTTAGTTTCAGCTTGCTTTTTGGTCTAGGTCTCTAGACACACATGTGCACAGGCCATAAACACTGTAAACATACACAGAGATGCAAATACATATGTCACGATTACAGTGCTTACTGAGCACCTATTATGTGCCCAGTACTATGCATATTTATATGGGAAAGTGTGTGTAAAGGTAGAGCAATAGAAAATAGAAGAAAGGCTTTCCCTAAAACAGATATGCCAAAATAAAAATGAAGGCTCACGGATTGCAAGCCAGCTGGCTAGAAGACAGAATGTTAACTTATGCTAGATCTAGCTGACCCCAGTGGCTTCTTCTTAAAACAATGGCCAAGTCCATGTATTCAACTAAGGTTAAAATCAATACAAAGAAATAGTCTCTGGAGCCATACTTCCTTGGGTTTAAATCCCAGCTCCACTACTTATTAAGTGTGAAATTTTGGGCAAGTTAATCTAACATCTCTATGCTTCAATTTCAACATTTGTAAAATTGGGATAGTAACCTCAAAGCATTATTATAAGAATAAAGGAAGACCTGTAAAACACTCAGAACAGCACCTCGCTCAAAGCAAGTGGTTAATAAATGTTGATGATGATGATGATTTCTTCATTGGCCTAGATGTGATGGGAGATAGGATGCCACAAGGTATTTATTCTCTGTACTTATTTTTTTTTAACTTTTTAAAAAGTTTATTTATTTATTTATTTTGAGGGAGGGAAAGCATGCACACAAGTGGAGGAAGGGCAGACACAGAGGGAGAGAGAGAATCCCAAGCAGGCTCTATGCCATCAGTGCAGAGCCCGGGGGTGGGGCTTAACCCCCACGAACCATGATATCATGGCCTAAGCCAAAATCAAGAGTCAGACACTCAACTGACTGAGCCACCCAGGTGCCCCTATTCTCTGTACTTATTCATTCTACAGCCATCCTTTTCAAATTGTACAGTTGTGTGACACAGAACCTTAGGGTTTCCTGACACTTCTCTAATGGAGAACATGTGGGCAGGGCAGAAATGTTTAATTGGGAGTGGGTACCACTCTGTAAGTCTGCCATAATTGCATATTAAAGACTGGAAGTTCAGATTATGCAAAAACCATATAGTCTATAGTCTCCCGTGATTAGGAAAACTCCCTGCTAATCACTAGTGTTCATCATTTTTAAAATTCATTCATCCATCATTTTATTATCTGTTGAGTGTCTAATGTGTTCTTGGAATTGTGGAGAAATTAACATACACTCTTAAATATCTGCCCTTGAAGAAGAATAGCTGCCTTCTGCCCATAATACAGAAGGTAATGTGGAAAAACAAATAAGGAATTCTAACACACAGTGGTAGGGTGATATGAGACAGAGTACAATGTGTAGGGTACTATGTGGGTCATGTAGGGGGTCACTTTGGGTTCAAATCCCAGCTCTACTATGCCAGCTCAACTGAGCCTTAGGGTTAGGCTTCTGGTAAGGAAGGGTAGGATGAGGTAAATCTAAAGCCCAGGCAAATTCATAAACAGCAAGTAACTGGGTACTGGTGAAAGGCATAGCTCACAGGGGTGAGATGGGGGGAGTGTAAGAGATGGTAAGAGATGAAGCGAGTGAGGGAGACAAATGTCAGATGACAAAAGGTGTTGCACATCATACAAAGTCACTTGGAACTTATTCTTCAAGTGATGGCAAGCCAGTAAAAGAATTTTAAGCATGAAAGCTGCATAGACAGGTTTGCTAGAAAGATACTCTGGCAGTAGCATATCAAATGATCTAGAGCAGGAGTCAATACATTTTTTCTGTAACAAGACAGTAAATATTTTAGTCTTTGAGGGCCACCTATAGTATCTGTTGTATATTTTATTTCTAGTTTGTTTTAATAGCCCCTTAAAAATTTAAAACCCTTCTTTTAATAACCCTTCAATAACCTGGGTTCAAATACCAGCTCTACCACTTACCAAGTGTGAAACCTTGAGCAAGCTGACCCAAAAACTCTGGGCTCAATTTCAACAGCTCTTTGAATAACATTTTTAAAAGCCATTTTTAATAACCCTTTAAAAAACATAAGAGCCACTGGCTATAATTTGCCAACCCTGGTCTAGAAAAGGCAAATACAGAATTAGAGGGTTGTTGGAATCATCTAGAGTGGACAAGGGTAAAGCAAAGTAGAGGCAGTGAAAACAGAGAAAAGTGGAGGAATGAATGAAAGAGCCACTGAGGAATAAGAACAGTCTAGAAATAAAAATATTTTGCCTTGGGAAGCTGGATAGGTGGGAGTACACTTTCCTAGGATAGGGATTCAGGAGTTTAGTTTTAGATATACAAAGTTGACATCTTTGTGGGGCATCTGGTAAGGATGTCCAGTAGAGAGCTGTGCATAAGAATCAGAAGAGAGATTCGGGCTGGTGCTAGACACATGAGAATCATTGGCATCCAGGGGAAGAGAGTGAGACTCCCAAGAGGGTAGATAGGAGGCAGGCAGGGGAAGAAAAATGCACAAAGACTGAAAAAGAATAGCCAGAGAAGTAGGAAGCAAACCAAGTGTGTGTGGTTTCTGAAGAAGCCAGCATGTGTTTTTAGGAAGAAGTGCTTAGCCTTCTATGGAATGCAACTCAGAGATCAGATAAGAAATGTTTTCGGAGACCACTTTCTTCTTCTTGAACTGGTGCAGCTACTCTGGAAAATAGTATGGCAGTTCCTCAAAAGGTTAAAGATAGAATTACCCTACGATCCAGCAACTGCACTACTAGGTATTCACCCAAAGAATACAAAAATACTGATTTGAAGGGATACATGCACCCAAATGTTTATAGCAGCATTATCAACACGAGCCAAAGTATTGAAAGCCCAAATGCCCATGGACTGATGAATGGATAAAGATGTGGTATATATATATATGATAGAATATTATTCAGCCATAAAAAAGAATGAAATCTTGCCATTTGCCACAACATGGATGGAGCTAGAATATATTATGCTAAATGAAATAAGTTAGTCAGAGAAAGACAAATACCATTTGATTTCACTCCTATGTGGAATTTAAGAAACAAAACAAATGAACATGGGGGGAGGGGAAGAGAGGCAAACCAAGAAATAGACTCTTAACTATAGAGAACTAACTGAGGGTTGCTAGAGGGGAGGAGGGTGGGGGATGGGTGAAAAAAGTGATGGGTATTAATGAGTGCGCTTGTTGTTATGAGCACTAGGTACTGTACGTAAGTGATGAATCACTGGATTCTACACCTGAAACTAATATTACACTGTATGTTAACTAACTAGAATGTAAGTAAAAGTTTGGAGAAAAAAATAAAGATGATGCCATATATTTAAGTCTTAGAACTACGAAAAGAAAAAAGAATATGAGGTGGACCGAGAGAAGCCAACTCTATAATAAACTGAGGGAGAATATTAGGTGGTACTTAAAAATCATAATTAACAATGCTGGGGGGCACCTAAGATAGCCACCTATATGCGAAATATTTCCAGAGTATAGGCTGGCTACTCCAGGGCTATCATATTAATGTTTATAAACCACTCAGGTACCATTAGTGCATGAGACCCATGAGGTGAAGCTACAATACTTCTTTCTTGGTGGACGTTGTAGGGCAGCAATATGGTGAAACCAGTCAATTACAGGTCCACAGAGCTAAGGATTCAGCAATGAAAGCAAAGAGAGAATAGGGCAGAGTTCTCTTGTTTTCTAAATCAAGTGGCATCGCAGCCCCTTGAAAACAAGTTTCTAACTTACTCCCCATGGCCGTGCTGGAAAGCCCAGTTCTTTTTTGTTCTCAGGCTGAACCAGGTAGCCACACTTGGTTATTTCAACCTCTAGCCAGTCCAGAGTGTTCCCTGAAAACTGGCAGATTTGGAGCCTGTTAACTTCCACATGTCTGCTCCCTTCACACACACAGGCACTATGCAGTTTGCCCCAAGTCCAAGGCCTGGTGTGAATTCAATCCAACCCATGTGAAAGCGTGTGGGTTGGTGGGAGTCTGTGAGGGAAGGCAGGGGGCAGGGAGGGTGCCTGGAATTCCTAAGTGTCACCTTGGTGTTGAGTTCTGTCTCCACCAGATCTTTTAACATAATTAAAAGCGAGTGCTATTAGGAAGTGCGCCTTCCTCCCCTTTTCTCTCTCAACATGCTTCTTAAAGATGGTCCTTGAGCCTCCAGCCTCAGAGTCACCTGTGGTGTTTGTAAAGTATGAATTCTGGGGCTTTGCTGTAGGTGTTTCTGGGGTAGGGTAGGATGTGCGAATCTGCATTTCTAACAAGGTCCTGGTGATTACTGTGCACACTGAACTTGGCAACTCCTCTAGTCAGAGCTTCTAAACGTTTAGAAGTTTTAAGAGAAGTATTCTGCCCATTGGAGTTTAAAACAAACTCAGGGGCCAAGGTATTTGACTCCACACCAGCCCTTTGGTGTTTCTTAGCTTCTGGAGAACAGTGGCTTTTATTTATAGTCTCACTGGTGCCTACCACTGTATCTGATGCCACGCATGTATTTGCGGAGTTGAAGGGGTGATTGGAGAGGAGACCTTACCACTTCCACTCATGCTCCTCTACAATCCACTTGCCACAAAGGAGCCAGTGTGAGTCTTTACAAATGGAAATTAGATCATTTTACTTTCCCGCCTGATATCCTCCAAAACCTCCCTCTGATACTCAGACTAAAAGCTAGATTCCTTCTTGTGGTCCCTGGTTAGCCTTATGGCCTCATCCCATATCACCTCTACCTTCTGCCTACCACAGCCCAGCCAAATGAACTTTTTTGGGGGATTCCTTCAACACACCAAACTCTCTTCACTTCGGGGGTTTTCCACTGCTTTCCCCTTGGCCAGGAGTGCTCTTCTTCCTGATGTCATATTGCTAGACACTGGTCATCATTCACATCTTGGCTTACCGATAACCTCAGAACACCCGTCTAACATGGCCACCAAATCACTCCCTATCACCCGTTTCAATTTTCTGTCCCAAACATATCACCACCTGATGCTTTTCTTGTGTACTTTTCTGCGTTTATTGTCTTACTCCAATCATTCATTCATTCATTCACTATTTGCTCAGTACCTGTTTGGTACCAGGCACTATTCCTAGCACTGGGGATATGGCAGTAAAGAAAGTCTCCACCCTTATGGGCAGGCAATCAACAAGTCAATATATATCAGATGGTGATAAAATTCTGTGACTAAAACAGCAAAGTTAAAGGGATAAGGGGTGATGAGGAGTGCTCTTTTGAACAGTGACCATCAGAAGGTCTTTCTGATGCAGAAATTTGAGCAGAAATCTAAATGCATGTAAATTGCTAGGGGACGCAGACTTTTTCATTCACAATACTCCCAGTGGCTAGGTGTGTGGGGGGCACATAATAGGTAGATTAATAAATGTTTATGGAATGAATAAATACCTATACCATCTTTTAGCACTTAAGCACTGCATTTACTTCTCTGGCTTCCAAATGAGACTTTTAGTTTGACAGGGAATGAGTCTTCTTTTTCTCTATCCCCAGTATCTAACGTAGGGTCTGGTCCAAGTATGCATGGAAATATTTGTGGAATAAGGGAGAAGAAGGGATTATGATGAACCAGTCTGTCCTAATACATTCAGAGACATCCCATAAAACTATTGCTTGAGAGGCTGGCATGTGCTTCTAAGAATCACGTAAATTCATTTCAACTAGTAAATTATATGTATGATGAGATACAGTAGTACCAAATTGATAGTGATTATTTCATATAATGAATTTCTTTCAGATAAAACTTTGGCATATTTAAAAGCCAAAGATGTGGTAGACTTGTCTTCAGTTACTTTCCTCCTCTCTTGACCTATCTTGCTGGCTCAGGCTACTGAGAGTATAGTTTAATACACTGCAAAGTCATACAGACCAATAGCCAGCTGAATCTTGCAGATTCTTTCAGAAAGATGGATTTGGTACTAAGCAAAAACAGACTAACGGAACTATAACTGGGCATTTCAGCACGTCTCTGTTGGAAAATAAATGAGCATTTCTGAACTGCTACCGGACATAGGAATGATGACAAGCAATGAAACCCAACACAGAGAGGTCACCAACAGCCCATAGCAAAGCAGTCCCAATGGCGGCTCTGTGCCTGTGTGCTCTGTGCAGATATGTTCACTTTCTTTTCTCAAACAGGACTTGGAAAACTGTACAGAAAATGAAGCTCCAGCCATATTTCTTACTGGCCAGCTAAGTTAAATGGAGAAATTATGACGTCAGAGATCAGAATCTGAAATCTCTAATTTTCCTTACGGTGTGCCATTAACTTGCATCAGAAAGCTCTGTTAAGGCTAGATCTAGAAAAATCTTGAGAGTGGCCCAAACTGTAAAACTTTTTGTCTGTACCCCTCACGTGTGATCCCTCTTAATGCTACTCCTCATCCACACTCCCACCAATGTCCTGGTGACTTTGAAGAGCCAGAACTGGCCCTCTGCTGTCTTCGTCTAGCACCTTTAGTGCATCTTCAGCACCTGGCTTCCATGTGTCTTTTTCTAGCAAGATTCCACTGCACGCTCTTCATCATAAAGACATTAGGGTCAGATTCTCAATACCCAAGGAGGTGAAAATTAAATTTTTTTAATGTTTATTTTATTTTAGAGAGAGAGACAAAGAACATGAACAGGAGAGGGGCAGAGAGAGAGGGAGACACAGAATCTGGAGTGGGCTCCAGGCTCCAGGCTCCAAGCTGTCAGCACAGAGCCCGACGTGGGGCTCGAATCCATGAACTGTGAGATCATGACCTGAGCCGAAGTTGGACACTTAACCGACTGAGCCACCCAGGTGCACACCCGAGGAGGTGAAAATTTAAAGGTGACACTAATGTTTCCTAGGTGGTATTTCAAGAGCTCTTGAGATGGCTGGGCAGAAAATTGTTCATTGATCAAAGAACTATGTGGAAAATCATGCATACTCTATTGTTCACTTGGAAAGTCACAGCACATGCTGGAATGCTTAAAGGAGTTAAAAAAATGGAAAAACCAAAATAATTTTCAATTGGGGGATAGTTCAATGCACTCGGGAACAGTAATCAGCCATTAAAAATGGTGATACGGATCTCTACATACTATAACGAAATGTCTCCTAGACATGTTGTTGAGTAGAAACCACGTCAAATTTCTAAACATGAGTAATATCCCATTAAAAAACCAAATCATATATGTATGTGTTTTATATATAATACAATAAAATATATAAAAATTCCAAAAGGATGTATACCAGATTATTGAGAGAGACAGACTCTGGGGAACAGAAGTGAGAGGATGAGGGAGACTTGTATTTGTACTTTATAGATTTAGGTATTATTTGAATTGTTTTATAGACCCTTTATTACTTTTACAATAAAAACAAGAAAAAAATATCAAACACTATATTAAAAAAAATAGAGGTAAAATCCAGCAGTAAATACATCTGTTTAGCCTCAAGTGAACACATCCCAAGCTCGTGCAATCAGTGTACCCCCATTTTGTGGAGCTCAGAAAAAGCTGCAACAAATTTGGAAGTTATTGTACTCAAGGCTCTTCCTGCTCCCCACTAGATACTGGTTTTTATCTTCTGTGGTCTTTTGTAAATGAGTAAAGGAGGGAGAAGGGACCTCAGAGATGATCTGGTACAGCCTCTCCCCCTCCTCCACTTTTTTTTTTAAGCTTATTTATTTTTGAGAAAGACAGAGACATAAGTGGGGGAAGGGGGAGAGAGAGAGAGAGAGAGAGAGAGAGAGAGAGAGAGAGACAATCCCAAGCAGGCTCTGCACTGCTAGCACAGAGCCCAATGCAGGGCTTGAACTCAGGAACTGCAAGATCTGAGCTGAAACCAAGTGTTGGACACTTAACCAACTGGGCCACCCAGATGCCCTGTCCCTCCCCACTTTTGAAATGAAGGGACTAAGGCCATACAAAGTGAAGGGTCTTTCAAAAATCAGCCTGAAGCTCTCAGTGCCCATCTGACTCCTTCTGAAGCCCTCTTTCAGTCACCAGGTGATCCAGATGGGCTGTGATCCTTGGCCTTCATAAAAAGTATCTCTAGCACTCAAGGAAATTGTCACGACCTCTGAGTAAGCCATGGGCTCAATGTTCTCCCTGCAGTTTCAGGCACAACAGAGTCCTGATGATCCCTTTCCCCCTTCCCAACAGCTTACCTGTCTACGGCTTTTAGGAAGAAGGAAGGGACCCTGGAAAGAGCTGGTAAAAAATAGCAAGGGTCTTGAGGCAACTTAGCATCCTGAGCCAAGTACAGATGAGTGGAAGCATGAAGTTACTCATTCACTCAAAACACCATGGGCTTGAGTTGGGCAGAACAGGGTTCGAATCTGCCCTCTTGATTCTGCCTTTTACTATCTAGCCAACACTGCGAAGCTCCCAAACTACCCTGGACCTCAGTTTTCTCATCTCTGAAAAGCATGTTCCACATGCACAGCCAACTGCTACTCCCTTCAATTCCAGTAGTACAATCCTGGGCAATAAAATGTTACCTACACTTGAGAAGCTGACTGGCTGGTGGAGAAGATGGCATGATTTGGTCACAGTGGGTGTGACAGGTGCACTAAAAAAGAGGAATTCCAGTGCACCCCCCCCCCCCCCCCCAGTACCAGGGCACCACTCTTCCCCTATACCGAACATCCTGGGGGTTTCACACGGGGGCTACCTCTTACTGACCCAGTGACCTCAAGTGGATTTACTCCAACTTTAGCCTGACCCCAAAATTTGTTGTAAAAGACTTCTTGAAAGAAATCACAGCAAGAATCATAGCAATCAAGATGTCAAGGAAAGTATGAGCTGGGGAGGACCAAGAAGCAAACGAGAGGAGAGGTTCTCAAGGCATGCTGCCTGCATTCAAACCCTCTCTCCAGTGCTTCTGTGGGGGTCCCACATCTGTGCCTCAGCTTTCTTTTGTTGATATGGTAACAACAATAGTATTTACCCCCTAGGGTTTTTTTCTTTTTTGAAGATTAAACAAGATAGTGCCATAAAGCACTGAGCACAGTGTCTGGCATCTACTAAAAGTACACAGAAAAAACACTTAGTATTGTTATTAACTGTTTGGTCTGTAAGTACTGTAAGGCTGACAGGCAATATTATTGACATTTCAAAGGCACAAAAGATGTGGGCAGGCTAGACAAAGTCACGTTTTTTCACCAAGTCTCAGAAGAGTAGACAGAGCTGTGTACTCTTTGGACTCAAGTAAACTTGATATTGAATCCTTGCCCAGCTCTTACTAAAGCATGGTCTTCTTGAGAGAGCTGGTAAAGCTTGATTTTCTATGTGACACTGGAGGATAATGTCAGTCTTGCAGATTGACAGGTATCCTAACAGGTGCAGTCACATTTAGAGAAACCTGGCAAACCGCTTGGCACAACAAATCCTGCCTTCGTTCTGTCCTTACCCAAAGCTAGCAAACTAGGGAAGAGGATTACCAAAGAATAGTATTTAGAAGTCTGTTTAATGAAAAGGGCATTCTACATGGATTCAGAGAAGATAAAAGTGTACAACAAGGTCTCTGGGCTGGAGGACTGTCCAGAGTCCTCTCTTACCCAGAGTCTACGATTCTTCCATTGATTGCCTATCTTAGCATCACGTGTCTTGGCCCTGCCACCCAATAATTGTGATCTTCAGCAAGTTCCTAGACTTTGTTTCCTCTTCTGTAACATATGGATAAAAACTGTACCCACTTCTCAGAGGTACGGTGAAAATGGGTGAGATAAAGCACACCAACACCACATTTACCTGGCAGACTGTCACTGCTCGAGGGCTGCTATCGTTGTTGTCAGGGCCACTATAAAGATTAAGAGAATGCATGCAGGAATTATGGCACGCTTCTTGGCATGCGGTGTTCCAAAATATTACTGTTATAACTTCGACCACCACCATTGATTTTACATTATGAATGGCTACAGCCCAAGGAAACCAGTAAGTGATACGTGGTGTCATCCTAGTAATGACACATCAAGACAGAGACACCAAGAGGGATTAGGATAATTAATCACAGGTCTGACTGGGAATAAAAACTTTCTGGAACAAACAGCCTTGTCTGGCCCACACAGAGGATGGTCTCACCCACAGGGAGCAGCAGGTGCTGGCTGCACTCTCTCCCCAGCCCTGGGGGACCACACACATGGAGACAGTATCCCTACATATAAGCTTTTCAATGGTCCATCTCACAGAGCAATAATGTAAAAATGCCTTGGCCTGGAATGATACCTTTCTGCCAGAAGTTCAAAGCTATCTGGAAAGTATTTCATTAATCTTTGGGACCCTATGGGGCTTGGGGTGGATAGGCATTGTTGCTATTACCTTATAAAGAGGGCAGAATACAGTTTAGAAAAACCAAACACCTCGTCTTTGTTTCAATAGCCCTACTGGTGCTAAAAGAGGACTTGAAACCCAGGGCTCTGCGCCCCACTCTTGGAACCACCTGCAGGGCCAATAAAGCACCTTGGGCGAGATATGGCCCCTTGCCCCTTCCCTTCCCAGACCCGGGTATCTGCAAGGCTCACCTGTCGCTGAACTGAACCTCTTCTCCGTTTCTGGCCCAGCTGATGGTAGGCCTTGGGTTGCCGACGGCCTCACAGTGCAGGAGCACACTTAGTGTCCCGCTGGCCAGGGCCACAGTCTGCCCGAGGTGGGTGACCACCTCGGAGGCCGAGAGCTGCTGGGCAGCTGAGATCTTCCGCAAGATGGTGGGCTTGCGATGGGGCCGGCGAGAGCCACCCCCGGCCTCCCCAGCGGACGAGGTCCGGAGAGAGCTGCTGAAACCAGACACGTGCTTATGAGGGGGGATGGCCACCGGGGGTAGCCTCCGCTCAGACGGCTTGAGCAGCGCGTCCTGGTGCTCCAGGTGGGTGCGGAAGATCTCCTGGGCCAGCTGGGCCACCAGGTGCTTGCCGTAGACGTCTCGAAGCTCCTCAGGCTGCTGGGAGAGGTTCCTGAGTATGTCGTCCATGCGCCTCTGCTCGGTCACCATGGTGAAGGGCAGGTGCCAGAGGGCCTGATCGGCATTCTGGTCCTCCTCGGAAGACGTGTTCCTTTCCGTGGAGTCCTGCACCTCCCAGGAGGCGAGGAGCTCCCCGGGCCAGCCACCCTGCTCCAGCAGCCGGGAGACGAGGTCATCGTAGCGGCTCCCCGGGTCTGCGGCGGGGCCCCGCTTCTCAGCCTTGCTGCCGTTAGAGAAGATTCCGTTCTGGTGTTTGTGGGTCTGCAGGGCCTCCTTTGGGCTGGCCTTCCTCACCGCGAGGGCCTCATCCTCGCTCCTGAGGCTCAGGGGCCGGGCCACCAGCTTCCGGTTGCCTCCGATGAGCTTAATGACAAACTGCTCCCGGGCGGGTCCGGCAGAGCAGGTGTAGATGCCCGCGTCAGAGGGCTTGAGGCGGTGGATCTTCAGGTAGCCGAAAGGGGCCACGGTGACGTGCGCCGAGCTGATGAGGTGCTGGCCGTCCTTCTCCCACGTGATCAGGGGCTTGCGGAAGCGCCGCGTGGGGCAGCGCAGCACCACAGCCGTCTTGGGGAGCAGGTAGGCGAAGCCCCCCACGACAAAGTGCAGCTTCCTCTGCCGGCGCGTCTGGATGTAGACCTTCCTGGCGGCCGCAATGTGAGGGCTGTGCTTGGTGGCTGGCCGTCCCGGCCCTGGAACGAAAGGAATGGGAGGGAAGCCAGGCAGATGCAGAAAGAGAAGGAATGGCAGAGGAAAACGAGAGCCAACGAACACAGGCACAAGAGAGAGGGCGAAGAGGAAGGCAGAGGAGGCACACACAAGGGAAGAGGGAGAGAAAACGGCCTCAGAGTTGCTTTTGGCCAGGGCCTTCATTGGCCGCCTTAGGTTTTCGGGGAGGAAGTGGCTACCAGCCGTGGACCATCAAGCGGCTGCACAGGCAAAGCTCGAACTCATTAGGCGCCGCGGGGCAGCCCGCTCTCACCCTGCTGGGGCTGGCTACCCGTAGAAGCTGAGAGGCAGGTTCTAGATGGAGGGGGATCCCAGGGGAAAGGCAGTTCCTCTCGTTAGAACGATGAAAGAAAAGAAAAGAAAAGAAAAGAAAAGAAAAGAAAAGAAAAGAAAAGAAAAGAAAAGAAAAGAATCATAAAAAGAGGCAGAGGACAAAGGGAAGGAGAATGTCTCCCTTTCCACGTTTACCCTTTGGGGTCTGCAGAGCACCAAGGCCCTAGTGGCCTCTGGGGTGGGGGCCTGGGGGGAAGAGCCCAGAAATAGTACAACTCTAGGGATTACTATTAAACAGAACAAATCTGTTCAGAGCATTTTAAAACCCCAGAGTGGACCACATTCGATTTCATTAGTAATCTGCTGACTCCAGCTTCCAGATCTCTGTATGCCAGCAAGTGAACTTTGCTCTACCCCCTGCAAACTGTTTTTCCAGCCGAGAAGAGAATTCTGCCTGGCCACGTGTAATTAAGATTCCTTTCCACTTCCAGCTGAGTTTACCAGCCTGCTGCCCTCCTCAGGCTTCCTGCCTGACAATCTCCTACCCGGTCTTGGGTTTAGGGAAGGCTACTGCGTGGCTTCAGCTGCTTCTACGTGGGTTCTGTCTCCCTATCCCCAGAGTTCTGACATACTCACGTGCACAGGTTGCCAGCATGCAGGGCCTGATGGATGAAGAGAACGGCAGGGGAGGGCACAGGGAGGAATTGACAATGGCCGAGACCCCGGTTTTTAGCACCTTCCGGCAAATGGCACTTCGAGTCTGGGTGCCTTCCCCACAGCTTGTGGAACACTGGTGAGGGAAAACAAAGGTCAAATGCATGTAAGTGTAGAGGCTAATGGGTTTTTGTATGGACTCTCAAACACCCCCAAATATGAGAAAAGTTGCTTGGAAAAGCAACAGTCACTAAAAGAAATACTAATTATGTAACAATATGGGAAGATTGTCCATATTGTAACCACCTGCTAGCTCTAAGATTTTTCTCTGTTTTTTTTTAAAGTTTATTTATTTTGAGAGAGAGGGAGGGAGAGCACGTGCATGTGTGAGTGGGGGAGGGGGACACAGAGAGAGAGAGAGAGAGAGAGAGAGAGAGAGAGAGAGAGAGAGAGAATCCCAGGCAGGCTCTGTACTGTCAGTGAAGAGTTCGACGGGGCTCAAAAATCATGAACTATGAGATCATGACCTGAGCAGAAGTTAAGAGTCAGATGCTTAACCAACTGAGCTACCCAGGAACCCTTCTAAGATTTTTCTACTCTAAAGTTTCCTGTAGACACTCTACCTGTTTTTTACTTAGATGGCCTGGGCTTTAGAGTTACAGAGTCATAGAGTCCTGTGTTCAAATCCCTGCTCAGCATTTTAGCAGTTGGCAACTCAGAGTCTGTTTGCACTTCTTAGACTTATTTTTCAAGGTGGGGAATTAAATGAGATAATATATTTTAAGTTTCACACACAGAAATGACACTCAATGCTAATTTTTTCTCCTTCTTTCACAAGTGTAATATTTTAATGTCAAGCATGAGGTAGTTGTTATACATGTACTATGTTTGAGGTAGGGTGCTAGATACTAAGGAAAAACTGTGCAAGGTGGTTTGTAACCTCAAGGAGCTGTCATCAATAATGGGGGAGGGCAATCCAAAAACATTGCTAAAATGAAATACTGTATTAGGGAAATAGAAACCAAAACAACAATGAGATACCACTTCCTATCCACTGAAATGGCCATAGTAAAAAAGACAATAACAAATGTTACTATGAGTGGGGATATACAAATTAGAACCTTCATAAATTGCTGGTGGCAATGTAAAATACTACAGTCTTCTTGACAAACAGCTTGATAATTTCTTAAAAAGATAAACATACATTTACCCCCATGACCCAGCAATGTCACTCATAGGTATCTACCCAAGACAAGTGAACATGTACATCCACACAGATTTGTATGCGAAAGTGTGTAACAGACAAAAAGGGAAACAGCTCAAATGTCCACCAACTGGTGAATGGACCAATAAAAATATGGTCTATCTATGTAATGGAATCTTATTGTACCTTAAAAGGAATGTTGGTCTCTTAAATATGTGGTAAACAGATAAACCTTGGAAACAATGCACAGCTGAATTTTATAGTATATAAGTTACACCTCAATAAAGCTATTTAAAGAGATAGTAATAGAAGAATTTAGTAGAAATATAAAGCTAGAAGACAAGTATTATAAAATGAATGCTCACAATTGTTGAATGCTGTTGGTACACTTGTGATTTCCTGGCCTAGGTTTTGAAGATGGGTAGAGTCTGAAGGGGTGTAGAAACCTGCGATGAGCATGGGGGGCAGGGGCATATCCAGAACAAATGTTGAAGAGTTCAGTGTAAAAATCCAAGGCAGGCTTGGGGGCAGAGCTAAGCCAGTTTGACTGAACAGAGGCAACAAATTGAGAGTATCAGGAGCTCACGAGGTAGTTTGGGGCCAGACGTTGGAGACTTCATTTTCAGATAGGAGGTTTGGAATTGGTCCACAAGGCATTGAGGAGCCATTGAAGGGAGGAGTGAAATGATGAAAGAGGTGTTTTGAGAAGGTTAATCTGGCAACAGTGTCTGGGAGGGATGGGAGTAGGAGATCTATGGCAGGCGGGGATGTCAGTTGAGGAGGCTGCCACAGTAGTCCAGGCTTGAGATGATAAAGACCTGAACTAGGGTCATGGCAGTATGCCACGTTCACTTGAAAAATGAACACTAAAAACAAAAAAAATCATCTTATATTCTCAAGTGTTATATGCTAACCCACTGAAATGAACTATTCCCTGCAATGTACTGTGATATACACCAGCCTGGACGACATTTAAGATGCAAAAAATGGATGTAAGAATCAAACCCATTGCTTTTGTTCCCTGATGATCGTGGATTCCAGATTCCACCCATCCCTTATTTTATTGTAAATGACAGCACCAAATCCCGGAATCAGGTGGGATGGAGGCAAAGAGCCTGGAAAATTTAAGAGCATGGTCAGTTTAGTGTTGCCAAGCAGAAAAACAGACTGTGTGTCCGAAGATTGGTTGATGATTTGGTCAAGTCTAGTTCTTTCTTGAGACTCCATTTCCTTATCTCTAAAATAAAACTAAGCAAGAGCAGGGATTGTCAAACCCTGTTCTATGTTGAGGAAGTGATTCAGGGGCTTTTCCGGTGATCTGGAGACCCAACCTATGGAGATCTGGGACCCTAATCCACACTTCAATCCAAACAGCTCTGATTTGATCTGTTTTAGATTCTTGGCTTCATAGTAACATTTCAATTGAAAAAAAGGGTTC
The DNA here is from genome assembly GCF_027475565.1 of Acinonyx jubatus. Lineage (NCBI taxonomy): Eukaryota > Metazoa > Chordata > Mammalia > Carnivora > Felidae > Acinonyx > Acinonyx jubatus. The sequence goes on from NC_069391.1 coordinate 50,158,991, forward strand.
TGTGGCTTTAATTTTTAAAGGAACAACCAGGCTATAGGATCTTCTAAGCTCCTTCTAGCTCTGAAATGGACTATTCTGACCTTAATTTCTTTTATATTTTGGGGGGGGGATGACTTTCATAAAAATATGATTTAAAAATATATAATAGCCAACTCTGTCAAGAGATGCAAGGAATTCTTTTAAAGAAAAGAAGTAAGGCCTTTTAAGAGATCGTATTCTCAGAATAGAATCTGAAAGTAATTTTATTTGAAGTGTCTAAAATTTTGGCTTAATTCTGTCTCTAAGGGATTCTGTGCAGTAACTATGAGATTGAGTCCAGATAGTTGAGGATGAAAAACACCCATAGATCATCCAGGTCTTCCTTTCTCCAAGGGGAGTCTTGGGGGTAGGGGATGTGGAATGTATGCTTCATCTCAGCCAGAGGGCCAGGGCAAGGGCTGTTGGGATGACAGGGCCAATTACAGCCTCTGTGAATGCCCCCGGGAGCACTGTTGCATGGCACCAGCTTGAGTTTAATCCCAGTGAATTGGTGATTACTTCCCACCATTCCCAGTCCTTTCCCGGTGTTTGCAATTTCCATTCATCAACCCAGGTAACTCAGAACCTAATAACATTCCATGGATAAGGGCTGAGTAGTCCTACTTCCCAAAGTGTAACTTCTTCTTCCTAGGAAGACTGGGAAAGCCCACAGGAGGCCTAGGGCATGACCCTGAGTCTGGCCAGTCAAGGTAAGTACTTTCTTTTATTTCCTCTCCTCCTGACAATGAGCAGGGATGGAAGAGAATCATAACAATAATAGGGTTAACTTTTACTAGGCACAAAGTAGTTTATATGCATCATTTAACTGAAGCCTCCCAATAATCATATGAGTGGACATTATATATCCCCAATATTCATATATGCAAACTGAGAAAGGTTAAATAGCCCAAAGTTACCGAGCAGAGTGGCAAGGTCAGGATTAGAACCTAAGTTTGCCTGTCTGTGAGTCTAACTCCTAAGCACACATGACATAATTCTAATGGTCTACTATACTTGGAACACCTGGGTGGCTCACTCAGTTGAGCATCTGACTCTTGATTTCAGCTCAGGTCACGATCCCAGGGTCGTGGGATCAAGTTCCACATTGAGCTATGCACTGAGCACGGAGCCTGCTTAAGATTTTCTCTCTGCTTCTCCTCCCTACCAACTCTCTTAAAAAAAAAAAACAAAAAAACAAACTGTCTGCTGTACTTAATGGGACCTAGAGTACCTCAATTCAGCAGTTTCATTTTCTAAGCGCCTAATCACAACGGTCCCTGCTTCAAATCTGAGGGCCTAAAATAATTTTTTCTGAATTCTGTGGGTCTCATGTGCTCAGAGGCCACAAACTCCAGGAACACGGGAGGACAATTATAGTACATACAAGTCCATTCCTCAGCATCCCACTCATGGCAACTGTCACCGATAGACTTTGTAGAAGGACACCTTTCACAATATGCCCCTGGGAGGAAATCTTCATCTAGAGTCACTTACTTGGCAACTATATGACTACACTCTCTTGCACTGTTTTATGATTTTTTCAGATATAATACTATACTCCCAAATCATTCCATAGAAAAACTGTCAGTCACATGTTCATGCGTGCACACACACACACACTTATTTGACACGCTTCTAATCCTTTATCTTGCTGAAAGAAAATTGTTTCTAAAATTTGAAAAAAATAATCATGCCCTACTCCTGTTCTGAGTCATTTGGGGTGAGATGCCACCAGAAGGCAATTTATTGCCAAATTACAAAACCTGTGGTAATGTAGGTTACCTCACAATTGCAATGCCCTTAGCAGGTATCATCTGAGTGAACTCTGTATGAGTGGATACGATCAAGGGCAAGAAGTCTAAGAACAGGTTGAAAGAGGTAGCATCTTAATTTTCAGAGGCAGCTTTTCTCTCTGTGGAAGCAAGTGTCCCTCGGATGTATTTCAACCAGCAGCAGCCCCATCCTGTGTATCTGTACAACATACACACACACATGTATACACACAACCACAGAGAAGGCAGTGGGATCAGCAAGGCCAATTCAAATGCTTATGTGCAAGAAAGGGCACAGTGTTGCATCTGTTCGTGACACAAAGATTTTCATTTCGGGCCTGGCGATTCTGTTCTTGGCTACATTTGCTTAGGAGGCAGTACCTCTGGGGGGACTTCTTTATGGAAGACACACAGGCCTACGATGCTGAGGGAGTTGTAGGCAATTCACAGTAGTCAAAGGGGCTGAAAACAAGTCGAAAGTGAGTGTAAATGACTTCATTGATGCTAGTGTTAGAGTAGGAACTGTTTAGAAAAGTAGGTTAGTTGGGGGTATATCCCTAACTTATGAGGCAAGTCAGGAATGGTGGATGCTGATGTAATCATCCCCCCAAATGCAAGCAACAGGGGAAATCAAGTTCTCTTGCTGGGAAATTGTTAGCGTCTTGGAGCCAGGAAACTGACAGTAAAGAGGCAGGATTTCCCTGGTCTTCTCTTCTTAATAAATCATGTTCCTTATTGTCCAGTAACTTGGAAGGGAATAACGAGAGAGGCTTTGCCCTTCCTGAGTAGAGACTAGAAACATCTGGGAGGAGGAGGTGCCGGGAGGTCGGGGAGGTGGGTGTGGGGATGAAGGTAGAACAACGCAGTGTTCTGAGAAGAATTCTGGGCCAAACAAGGTCTGGTTTTGTTCCACGAGGAGCCCGTTTACAATTCCATGCTTCTGATTGTTGCATCAGGGCTGGCTGTTTACCTCATGTCCCTGCAGCCTAGTTAAAAGCTAGTGACACATTGTGGTATAAATGCTTACAAAAATCTGTTCCATAATGCTAGGAGGATTATTTTGTTCTATTCTTATCCTCTCTATGTGTAAGTTTGGGGTGCCTGCTTTTCTTCCTTACGCCTCTTTCATTATTTCCTTCTGAGGAGCCTACATACCTCCGTCCAGTCGGAGAGGAGCCACTCGCTGGGACAGTCATCTTTCTTGCAGGCTTGCTGGGAGGCCGGTTTTGAGGCTGAACAGAAGGTCTCAGGAAGCTCCAGGAAGCTGCCATCAGCCATGCGCTGTTTGCAAAGAACCTCACGCTTCTGGATGCCCCCGCCACAGGTTCGGGAACACTGGGGAAGGAAGAGAAAGTCAACCTAACATAGGACAGTAGATGTCTGACTGCCAATTCTTATCTTAGCCCTGGCTGAATAAAGATAGAAAGAAAGAAAAAGAAAGAAAGAAGGAAAGAAGGAAAGAAAGAAAGAAAGAAAGAAAGAAAGAAAGAAAGAAAGAAAGAAAGAAAGAAAGAAAGAAAAGAAAAAGAAAACTAAGAACCAGCCCAAAGGATTTTGTTTCCTTTCCTTGAAATGTAGCAAAATCTATACCCTCCAATCTTAATTTCAAGTATTTAACTACAGCATCCAGGAATTTCAAGGGCCTTTGAATCATAGAAAGTTGTTCCTAAACTATGATTTACAGCTACCCAAGACAACTGCTTTAAAAGGTTAGTATAATAGGGTGTTAAACATATTTACGATCCAGTGAAAATAATCTGTGCAGCTTCCAGAAAGAGCAAGAGAGAGCTCCTGCCATCAGTGTAAATCTGGAGGAATTAATGTGCACAGAAGTCAGCCCTTTCCTTCTAAGTGTGAATATTCACTCTACCCTATTGGAGGGACATTAGATTTAAGGCCTCGTTTTCTGAAGAACTCCCCTGGAAGTCCTCTTGTAGGACTGGTGATTTCTTAGAGCAGTGGGAGCTACAGCCACTGGAATTTGGGCTATAGGAAAATAGTCTTATTTCAGTGGTTTTCACTGGGACCCCAGTCAAACACATTGTTTACATGTAACTTAATAGTTACAGTCCAGTTGCATGAAGGGAAAGGGAGGCCCCTGTGGCATCAACTATTGGCTGTTTTCCCAGTAGCCCCCTCCCTTGCAACAGCAAAGGAACCCCCAATTTTTAGCATGTCTAGCTAGGCACATGACTTTTCAGCATACACACTGTATTTGTTGATCTTCCTTGAAGATGCACATGGCTCTATGATTAAGTGCTGGCCAATGGGATATACATGGCAGTGTTGCGTGCAATTTTAGGGAAATAACCATGAAAAGAGTGTGGCATCCCCCCCTTCACTTTCCCCTCCTTGCTGACTGGAATGTGAACATGAGGTCTAAACTTTAACCTCCCATCTTGGACAGTGATAAGCAAAGAGATGGAAGTAGCCTGTCTTCCTGATGGTGAAGCCACCACATGGGCCCTGGATGGCCTGTGTTTAAATGAGAAGGAAATACTTTTCTTTCTTATTTAAGCCATTGTGGCTTTGGGTGTTCTGTCGCTTTTAGATTAGTTTCCAGTGGCTACTCTTTGTTGGGGCTACTTTCCTGACAAAGTGCTAGAGAGTGTTCTTTTTTCTTCAAGAATAGTCCTTTCCCTTTTACCTGCTGCCCTTGGGCTCGCTGGGGGGGGGGGGGGGGTTAGGCCTGGATATACAGACCTGAGAGTTTTTACGGGAGTGGCTTGTGCTGCAGCAGGGGCCTCTTAGGACTTGCGGGGGTCTGTGCTCAATGGCCTGTACTTGGAAGTGCAAGGGGGATTTGTGCTCATGGTCAAGGTTAGGATGGTGATTGAGTATGGTCAGAATGCTGCTGTGGCCCAGTGGTCACTGTCTCTTAGTGGTCCCAACCCTGGATGCACTTTAAAATCACCTGGGAGCTTTTAAAAAGTACTGAGGTCTAGGTCCCATCTCAGATCCATTAAATCAGAAATTTTGGGAAGTGCCTCCCAGGCATCAGCTTTTTAAATAAATAATAATAAAAAAGAAATCTCCCAAGTAATTCTGTAAACCAGGATTGAGAACCATCTCTCCAAATGAGCCATCTCTCCATCCCTCCACCATTTTCAATGGGAATAAAATAAACATGGAGGGGTACATGGGACCCAGAAGCCTCTGTTAGAACCAGTGATTGCTTGCAACTGGCCTATGCAAAACTGCTCTTTGTTTGCAGTTGTGAGTGGTGTAAGACCTCAGAACTACTGGAGAGAGGGAAGGGGAGGGGCAGAGAGAGAGAGGGAGACAGAGAATTTCAAGCAGACTCCTCACTGTCAGCGCAGAGCCCAATGTGGGGCTTGAACTCATCAACCATGAGATCATGACCTGAGCCGAAATCAAGAGTCAGATGCTTAACCGACTGAGCCACCCAGGTGTTCCACCCCCCACCTCTAAATATATTTTCTTATGGCTGGATTCAACTACCTAAACACTGTACAAAAAGAGAAGGGTAATGGTAAAGGCAAAACCATCCTGGGAGGTAGATCTTATCCCTACTGTACAGATAAAGAAGCTGAGGCTGGAGTGGTGAAGAGATTCGACTAAGGCCACACCTGGGCAAAAACTGGTTTACTTCCATTCTGTGCAACATTCACCCAGTTCCTCCTGAGCACACGCTCCCGGCTGGGAGTGTGGACACAGCGGGAGAGGAGCCCAAGATCAGCTTTTCTTTCTTGTGGCTGTAGGAGCTTCTCTCTGTTTGCAGTGGGAGGGTAGGCTGCTGCTGCTTCCCACTGAGGGCCCCTGGCCTCCTAAGCACCAAGCCTGCCAGAGCCTGGTCTCATCCTTTCTGCCACTGGAGGGGTGGTGCTTTGCAATTCAATCCTCAGCCTCCACTCTGGGACTATCCCTGACAGGCAGGAGAAGGTCCATGCTCCAGATCGGGGACACACATATCCAAATGGCTTATTTACACTGTGGTGGGCCTGGAAATGTATTTTCCCTAGAGATTTCTGAGCTGAAAGGCTACAGTTGAACACAGCTTCTAGGCTATGCCACAAAGTTGAACGTGTAGGTAGACCGTTGGAAGTGGTCTGCAGCCTGTTATTATTCATTACAGATCCAAACAGTTCCTTCCAAGGGCTTGTCTAGCATGTTGTTTAACCTTAATTAAGGAAAAATCTATGGCCTCGGAGCTCATGATTCAAGCTGTGAGTGGGCCAGGACTTAGGCTTCTCTGGTTCATTTTGATGACTCCCTGGTCTTTTCATTTTGACAGAAGCAAACCTTAATTTTAGTTCTTGTTTGGTAGAAGTTTACTTTACTTCTTCAATGCATTTTGTACCCACACTGCCCGGCACAGTGCCTCCTGCAAATGTAAATTCTCAATAAATATTTGTGGAATTGAAGTTGGTGGTTGGGGGAAATTTAAATTAGTGGCCAAGAGTTCCATTTGCTTAAAACATGCCTTCTTGCTATTACAGACAACCAAGGTTTTAAATTTGGTTTTATAGCCTTTTTCATGACTTCTTAGGCCAGTCTTCTCTTATTTCTATTGAATTCTCACTTCTAGCCAACCAGTTATTCCATCATCAGATTAGTTATAACCATTATCATTCAGCCCTTCTTAGGACTCTTTTATAATTAGACAACTAGCGATGTGAATTTCTGATTTCTAAAATTTGCCAAACTTAGGTAGGGACTGCGTTCTCCATAATTCTTTCTATTCTATGAATTATTAAAGTTCTTCCATGAACTTAATGCAATTTTGTTCAACAGGTAACTGTCTGGAAAAAAAAAGTTTATGCTGATGAGTCAAAATTTAAATCTTAATCTCTGACCTCTCCTCTATGTCTTAAATGTGAACAGGCATTTTTACCTAAATGTGCCCAGAATGGAACTTTTGATCTTGCCCTTTGAACCCTGCCCCAAATCCACTCTCCTCTCAATCTTCCCCATTTACTGGATGGTGCTATATCTAAGACAGAAACATGGGAAATATCCTTGAGCATTTCCTTTTTCTTATCACCTCTTCCCTGACACTCAATCTATGAGCAAATACTGTCAGATTTCCCTCCAAAATAAACTTGACCTCCACCACAAATAATAAATGAGGATATCATAATCTCTCATTTAGACTACTACAAAGCTTCCTAAACATGTCTCTAGTTTTCTCAGTTAGGTCCTAGTAGCATATAGATGGCATACTCAGTTTTGAAGACAGCTTCTCTCTCCTTCTGATGGCCTGCTGAAAACACCATTGGTTGAACACAACTAGAAGCCAAAAGGGTAGAGTCTATCTAGGTTAGCCTTCTGAGATACAGATGGAAAGGCAGAGTGGACCTATAGGAGCAATGGAAGATATTCAGCATATCTACAATCTATTCTCCACACAGTAGCAAGAATGATATTTTCAAAGCATAAATCAGATCACAGAATTCCCATGCTTAAAAGCCTTCAATGACTTTCCTTTATGATTAGAATAAAATCCAAACTCCTCTATCCCTGACCTGCAAATTTCTATATGCTCTGGTCCCTGCCCTGAAGGAACCTTTGAGACTGTCTAACTCAAATTTTAAATTCATTCATTCATTTGGCAGAAATTTATTCAGTACCAGTCATAGACCAAACATGGTTCTAGGTTTTTGGTTGTAGCAGTGAACAAGAGAAACCAGACACACCTCTGCAATCTCATCTCATACAATTCTTCCCTTTCCCTGTATATTTTGGCCTCACTGGTTGTGTGTGTGTGTGTGTGTGTGTGTGTGTGTGGTCCTTGCACATCCTAAGCTTATTTCTCCCACTGGACCTTTGCACTTGCTCTTCTCTCTACCTGGCTCACTCTCATCATACATCTTCACATGGTTGAGTCTTTCTAATTATTCAGGTTTAATTCCATTCTCATCTACTTGCAGAAGCCATTCTTTAAAAAAAATTTTTTTTAATGCTTATTTATTTTTGACAGAGAGGGAGAGGGAGAGAGGGAGAGAGAGAGGGAGAGAGAGAGGGAGGGAGGGAGAGGGAGAGAGAGAGAGAGAGACAGACAGACAGACAGACAGACAGCGAGCATGAGTGGGGGAGGGCAGAGAAAGAAGGAGACACAGAATCTGAAGCAGGCTCCAGGCTCTGAGCTGTCAGCACACAGCCCGACGCGGGGCTCAAACTCATGGATTGCAAGATCATGACCTGAGACGAAGTCAGATGTTCAACTGACTGAGCCACCCAGGTGCCCCTTGGAGAAGCCATTCTTAACCTACTAGCTAGGCAAGCCAAAGCAGTCTCTATTCTGTCACCTCATTTTATGTATTCATTATTTTTTGTTTTTAAATACCTCTTTTAAATAGGTCTCATCCCTTTGGAAATTATCATCCGTTATCTTATTAGCTCTATGAAGAAAGGGATTTTGGTTCTCTTGTTGCTCATACTAGTGCTTGAGAATTGCATTCAAAAATTTCCCCAGCATGATAGTGTTACATCTTGAGTAGGAGACCTTAGGATTGGATATCTCCAGTTTTCCTCTACACCCTATTTTTTTTCTTTTAAAATTAATGATTTTTTTCCTAGTAAAGAAGTAATTAGGGCATGAGCTAAACAGCAAACTGACATTTTATAACTGATGCCGGAAGAATGTGACATCTAGGTATGGTCCATAAATATGTGCACTGTAGTGAAAATGCAGTGTATTTATCTTTGAGAAAACTAATAGCTGATTCATAAAATCATTACTCCCTGAACCTCAAAATTACATTAAGCCACTTTTCTTCCAATCCTTTGATTATAATTCACAATCAAATTCCCCATGGGTCCTATTGAGTTTGTTAGGCATAAAGAACACGCTCTTGAAGTTTCTGTTACATGGTGACAGACATTTTAGTCACTTCACTAGTGACACTGGATTTGTGGGATTACAGATCTCTTCAATGCTTGATGGCTAAAATTTTCTTTTCTAACTATCTAAGAAGGCACAGGGGCTTCCGTTCAATGTGAGTAAGTGTTCCAAAAATAAACGAGTAGCTGCATAAGAACAGCTCTCTGATCCAAGCTGCTTAGTTAGAACTTCTTAGTGAATGTGGCAATAAGGAAAAATGCAGGCTAATTTTCTCTCTCTTTCAAATTGAGGAAATAGATGATAAAAATAATTGGTCCACCTATCGGTGGAGATGAAATAAAATTGTGCTATAGAGGGTGACCACTCATGAAACATAATCTAGCTGGGTCATCATTTTGCAGATAGGACTGATTTCAGGGACAGGCCCTTAGGTGACTCCTGCCGGCAATGTGCAGAAGTCTGTGACAATGTGATGACCAAGCAGTTACAAGAAAATGTAAAGAAAATTAGCTTGTTTCAAAATTTGATCTACCCAGAAAACTTTCAGGAAATTCTTAACACCTAGGAGGTCAAATTCAGACTCCCGAGAATGCCCTTGAGAGCCCTCATGCTCTGACCCATGCTGAGCTACCCAGCCACATTCCTTGGTGGCCTGCCATGGGGACAATTTGCTCTTCCCTGGGCACACAGATGCCTTCTCTGCTCAGGCCTTTGATCACCTTGTTCATTCTGTGAGCAGTGCCCTTTGCCTCTTTGTCTATCCAGAAATTTCCAAGACACCTTTGAAGGACCAGTTCAAAGGCTCAAAGAATGAGTCACCTCCCACCCTGACTTGACCTGGAAGGGTGCTACATGTCTTCTATAAGGGCTACTTGTTTATGTGTCTGTGATTCCCCCCACCCCCCCACAGGATTACGCATCTTTTGAGGAAAGGGAATGCACTCATCTTTCTATTCCCCGGTGCCTAATGTAGCATCTGGCAAAGAGCACACACTTCATAAATGTTTGTTGAATTGATGATTGGATGAACAAAAGAGCCAAAAATCCAGATGTTTAAAAGACGTGACACAAACATCCAGATGATAGGCTGAACATCCACCTTTTATCGAGCTGTTTTATCATTAGCCAGGAGCTGTTTCTAAGTAAGTCAGCAGTGGGTTTTAGCCAGACGCAACGTGTCCTCTGCTGGGTGCTGTGACCCTCCAGGTGTGGCAGATAACCATCCAGCTAAGTTACTATTGTCAGGGATGTTTGCTCTTAAACACTTGCCTCATCTTTGCTCAGAAAGTTTCCTTGCTGTGTTTGCACGGCTGAAAGGGTGTCTTTAGAAACTTTTAAAAACTACAGATAAAATTTCAAATTAATAAAGTTTCCAAAGTCTGCGACAACTTTGGGAACGTGTTGAGATTACCTGATGAGGTAGATCTCTAGTACGGGTATTATTTTTAAATACGTGCCATAAACAGAATAAATAACAACAAATAGTATTTATGCTAATGATTATCCTTGCTGCCATACATGTTTCATGCTATAAGGTCATAGATTCACTAGTTTTATAAGAAAGTAAAAAATATACAGTAAGGAGAGCATTTAAAAGTTAGGTTTCTATATAAAACTACAGTGGCCTAAGCGTCCTGTACTTTGAACGATTTTCCCGTGATCACATGTTAAGAAATTCTGCCTGTATTGACACCTTTGGTTTCATGTTGGTAGCCTTATTTACTGAGAGCTGAGCTCATTTCCTTGGTCCCTCAAGTCATATCATTGAGCCCAACACAAAGTGACATTTATATTCTTTCTAAGGTCAGCTTTCTAGTTTTAATGTGTTCTACTTATAGTTTCTAACTCATTTCATTCATTTCTTCATTCACTCATTCATTCTTTCATCAAACACTGAGTACTTGCTGAGTCCCAGACACTGTATTAGGTGCTGGGAATTTAAGATGACTAAAACCTGGTTGCTAAGCCTCAGGTATTTGCAGTCCAGTGAGGGAGAAAAAAATGATCAAATGTGATCAGTTTTACAAAAGTGGGAATACAGAGGAGAGGCAACTAAGTCTTTCTGGAAAACTGGGGAAGGCTCTGCAGGAGAGGGGACACATGAGGGGTTGGCCCGGGAGATAAGGAGTGCCCACGGAGTCAGATTGCATGTATACAGACCCAGGGTATGAGGGAACATGGGTATCTCTGAGGAGACCTGAGAAGGTAGAGGATAGAGTTCATGGGGAGGTTGCAGTTGGGAAAGGAGACTGAGAAGCCGGCTGAGGGGCAAACAGTGAAGGGCATTGGGCATATCTGGATACAATCTCAAGATCATCGGGTGTAACATAATCCAATTTGTAGAAAATTATTCAGGCAATGAAGGCTGATGGGTTCCAGAGAGTACTGCCCTGTGAGCCATTAATAGGTGCACCATGGAGAAAAGGTTCCAGGTCATGTAAGTCTAAATAACACTCCATACCATACCCTGTTTGGGGGCCCTCAGCACATATTAATATTTTAAAGGCTCAACAGAAGGCCTGTAGTAAAGAACAACTGTACCAAGTTAGGAAACAATGGATGAGAAGACAATTACAGGGACACACCAAGTAAAAGGCTGTTTGTGATAGTTTGGTTAGTTGTGAGGACTAGAACCAAGGCAATGGGTTAGAGAACATGCTAGAAGGTAGTATGCCCTGTGAAGGAAGAAGAGGTCTGCTGGCAAACCCAGGTGACTGGGTTATCAAGCTTGGTGTTAGACCTTTGGAATTTGATGTAACTTTGTGATATGCAAGACTGAGAGGTTCAAAAGGCTGGTAGAGACAGTGCTTGGTATACAACAGAGGTCAAACTGAGCCACAGTGAATTAGGCCTCAGAGAAACAAAGAAAATGAAGCCTGGAGTCTTGCTCAAAATTACTAAATGAGAACAGAATTTATACCCCAACTATTTTGTGGATTAGAATCACCTTGTTGATCTAATCCGAAATGATCTTTCTTAACCCTGGACACACAAGTGGTGTCCAGTGTATCTTCTGGGTTTAATATTCCTGTTACCGTGTGAAGCATGGGGCTGCAAAACCACTGAAATCCAGAGCAATTATTACAAAAAGTCTTCTGCCAATAAACAAAAACAAAAGCACCACACATGTGACATTTTACTTCTAATCTCTGTTTTGCTTACATTTGTTGTTGATTCTAAAGGTAGGATCAAGTGTTCATTTCCTTATAAAACACACTGCCAAAACTGAGATAAACATCCTAATAGATATTTTTCCCCCTGAATATAATGTTTTAAATAAGCATGGTTTCTAAATTATGAGAATTTATATTTTAGTCACTGGAATGTAACAAAACTGATGACTCAATTGATTCTTCCTGCCAGTCTACAATCCTCGAATCCAGACCAAAGTCATTCTTTTACGTGTGTGTGTTTAAATCCAAAAAATGAAAAAAGTGGAGTCTCAAGCATTTGTAGTTGTCATTAAAATTTCTCTTTTTTCTTACTATTACTAGCCGTGACTCTGCTCGCATATACCTTTTTATATAGCTAAACTATAGGCATTTTGAATTGTAACCCTGATTAAAAAAACGGTTTATAGGGAAATGGCCACATAATCATAGTTTTAAGCAAGGGAGAAAACAGGGGCCGTGGTGACTGTTTTAGTCTCTGCACAGATGTGTGCAATATGTGTGTATAGTTGGTGGACACAATCCTGATCATAAAACATGCATAATACAGAGAAATATAAATTATGCTTCAGAGTGGACTCCCTAATTCACTTCAGTTAACCCTTCTAGCAACTATCTCTTTTCGTCTCATTTCTCTTTTCCATTTATTTTTTAGAATAAAAATGAATAAAGAAAGATTGGTGCATGTGAAGCTCACAGATAGTGGTGAGTGCAGTGGTAATTTAATTTTAATCTCAAGAATATTGTGCTAATAGAGACTAATGCGTAGCCCAAAATATAGAAGACTGGCAGGCTGAACAATGACATCTATGTCCTAAAATCTGGAACCTGTGAAAATGTCATCTTACACGGTAAAAGCAACTTTAAAGATGTCATTAGCATTTTCAGATGGGGAGATAACTGGATTATCCCAGTGGGCTCAGTGTCATTACAGTGGTCCTTATAAGAGGGAAGAAGGAGGATCAGAGTCAGAGAGAAAGGACAGAATCAGAGGTTGAAGTGAGGCACTTTGAAGATGGAAGAAGGGGCCATGGGCCAAGGAAGCAAGCAGCTTCTAGAAGCTGGAAGAGGCAAGGTAATAGATTCTCCCCTAGAGCCTCCAGAAGGAACGCAGGCCTGCCAACACCTTGATTTTAGCCAAGTAAAACTGATTTCAGACTTCTGACCTCCAGGGCTATAAGACAGTAAATTCACATTGTTTTAAGCTGCTAAATGTGTGGTAATTTGTTATAGCAGCAACAGGAAACACGCACAGATTAACTGCCCTGGATAAGACAACAAATAGTGAGCTTTATGTAAACTGCTGATTTTAGGGCTGGTGTTAGATTTCCTCACAATTTAATACTTTGAAGGAAATGGTAAAGAGGTCTTAGGAAAGCTGAACTGCATAGTGGAAAAGAGAAGGGGTTTTGAGGCATACAGGCCCCCTTTGCTATTTATTGGCCATGTGACCTGGGGCAAGGAACCCTCTCTGAGCCTTGTTTCCTCACAGGATTGTTCTGAGTGGATTAAAAGAGAAAATATGAGAGCAGTAGAAAGAGTTCTGCTACATGAAGTTTGAATTCATGCTAACTTCATAGTGCTCTACGTCCCTCATCTGTGGTACAGGGAGGACAGTAGTAATGATCACATAGGGTAGTGAGGATTAAGTGAGTTAAATATGTAAAGTGCCTAGAACTTGAAACATAGTAAGTGCTGCTTTTATTAAAAAGAGAAGCAGGTCCTGAAATGGGGTAAGTGCTCAATAAATGGACTGGCAGACTTGCCGTGGAATTTTTCAGCACCATGCTCTATGCTTTACATACCTGAGACTTAGTCTCTGTCTCATTGACCTTAGGGTCTACTCAAAAGTCATGGAAAAGTGCTCACACAGTAAGGTGGAATGTGACTGTTCAGTGAGCAGCACTGACCATGAACACCATGTGCAGGAAGATAGCAAGGGGTCCTGGTAGGAGAGGTGGGACTCCTGCCTGATTTGACAAGCAGAGGGGAAGGGAACTGCGTGTGGGCAGGGACAAGCATGGGCCATTAGGAATGTACAAGCAGGGGTGGGAGAAACATGGTGGGAGATGGGCAGGAGCAGACGTGCAGGGGGATGTAGGCCTGACCATGCCATTTGGCTTTACTACATGGCAATGGAATGTCACTGAAAAAAATCCTAGCAGAAGACTGTCATGATCAAAGTGTCTCAGATTGAGAACAGTGGTTCTCAATCATGGTGCTATAACACAACCAGTGTTTTGTTATTTAGTTTCATTATTAGGACCTATAACCATAAAACAAACTTATCAATAAGATATGAGGTCAGCATTTTCAGGGCTTGTGGGGCAGTATTCTTGATCTAGTCATTCATTTTTTTCATTCAGTATGTATTTTTTCCAGAACTATGTACCTAACAGAGACACAAGTTAATAATATGGGGACTTAATACAGTAGTGGAGGTTGATGTGCATTGATTTCTGGTCTTGTCTTAGGGTTGGCATTAGTTTGTGTTACAGTTTGAGGTCATGGATTCATTCCAGTTAAAATCAGTATAAAATTAGTATAAAATCAGTATAAAATCAGGAGACCTGGGGTCTGCACCAGGCTTTATGATCTTGGGCAAGACAATATCTGGGCCACAGTTACATAATGTGTAAAACAAGAAGACTCCTATATAATTCCTGGTTGCTCTTTCAGCCATAGTAGTCTTTAAAACGGGGTATAGTGGAAACAATCACATAAAACTGGCTTGATGGCCAACCCTAGATTTGCTACCTGCATGAGCCCAGTTTTCTCAAACCTAAAACGAAGATAATAAAACCTACTTTCCACTGATTGTTGTGAAGATTAACTTCAGTTAGGTAATAATATTTCTTAAGAACACTGGTACACAGGCATTCAAAATATATAACATCCTCTTGATTTCTCAAAACTGTCACATAGTAGCATGGTATTTATGAGCTTAGCCACACAGATATTTAAGTCTAAAAGGAAGTAGTCAATATCTTTTTCCAGATGCTTTACATTTTAGAGTTTTGCTCACTGATTACTCTTTGATTCTTTGGGTGCTTTGTAAATCACAGTCCCAAGATGGGCAGAGAGAAGGAAGTGGCTTTGCCAAATGATGGTGGAAAAAGCATGGGAACGCATGGCAGTCTAGAAAAGGCAGCCCCCCCACCCCCGCTGCCCCCGCCCACCTCAGCACTAAGGCAAGGGTATATAAGCTGCAATGCTCTCTCCTCACTTGGGTAACCATATAATTTATCATTTTAATTGGGACACTTTTGAGAGGGAAAACTATTTTAGCAAAACTGGGATGCATGTCCCCCTTCACCTTTCAGGCTTACTTTTTGTGACCATTGTTGTCACTTTAAAGATATACCTGATATCCTCATGAATAAGAAATGCAAAATAAGATTCTATCCAAATAACCTAAAATTCCTCTGTTTTAAAGGCATGCAAAAATTATTTAATTAAAATTTGATAAATATGTATTTTCAATAGAATATTATGATATTTGTATTATTATAATGTATGCTTTAGAGTGGGGTTAGCAAACTTTTTCTGTAAAAGGACAGAGCAAATACTTTAGGTGTTGTGGACTAAATGGCCTCTGTCACAACCATGCAGTTCTGCCCTTCCAGTGCAAACACAGTCATAGACAATACATAACAAAAGAAATGGGCATGGCTGTGTTCCAATAAAACTTTATTTATAATAACTGTCTATGAGATGGCCCTGGTTTTGGATGGCAGTTTGCAACCCCTATTGTTTTAAAAAACAATAGTTCTTAGAGCTTGGGAAAATTTTAAAAAGTCTGGAATTGGCTTGATTTCTAATATTTTATTTTGGTAATTATTTTTTTTAAAGTTTATATATTTTGAGAGAGAGAGAGAGAGAGAGACAGCATGAGTGGGGGAGGGGCAGAGAGAGAGGGAGACAGAGAATCCCAAGCAGGCTGTCAACACAGAGCCCAATGCTGGGCCGAAATTCACAAACCATGAGACCATGACCTGAACCGAAATCAAGAGCCAGACACAACCAACTGAGCCACCCAGGTGCCCCAGTAAGTAACTATATTTAAAAGAAAAAAAGATGAAAATTCATTGCCTAGGACCCTTACTTCCTAGAATTTTAAACAGTAAAAAACTAGAAAGGGCACAAATTCAGAACAAATGTAGCTTTATGGAAAACCTATCACACTGTCCTTATTTAAAAACTTTTTTTCTTAGCTTGGTGAAAACTCTGTTGTGCATATACTCAGTTTAACAGATGGGTCTTGAATTGCTGTTGGAGGACACTGGTGCAAAACCATAGAAAGAGGACAGTATTTATGATGAAAATATCTGGATTTGAATAAGGTTGAGGGACTACTAAGAAAGGAGGGAGGAACAGACCTGGAACCTTCCTTTAATGGGACAAAACTCCTTGAAGAGAGGGTTCCCTGTCCTGAATCAGAGCTGTACACACCAACTCCAAAACTGAGTAGCCCCAGAACTCACTGGCTGCCACTGTGCCGGGTCCCAGGCTGGGGGGCAGTTGAAGCGGTTACAAGCTTGCACTGTGCTGGGCTTGGGCTGACGACACAGCTCATCGGCCAGGATTACAGTTTCATTCATCTCTCTGGAAAGTAGGTGGGAGCAGAAGACATCTCTGGTCTGTAGGCCAACCCCACAGGTGAGACTGCATGGACTCCACTTGCCAATTTCCCACCTGGGAAGAAATCAGAGGAGACGAGGACACGCTTAGTACCTGTGCAGAGAACATCATGACGTCAAGTGTTGCTAATAGAGTAAAAATACATACCTAGGAATGTGGTAAGTTCCAGCATAAGATTGGCTAAGAATTCTATCCCAAGCCTAGAACCCATCCTCTCCTTGGTGCTCTAGAATTCTTTTACGATAAACAAAGTAGGTGATAAAATGGAACATCCATTTTTGCCCGTAAAATCACCAAGAATGGTTATAACTGGGTCTATTTTGATAAAATATACAAATTTCATCAAAATAAGCAGAGGTATGATAGATATGACATAGGTTTGAGCACAGAAAGGCTTTGGGCACTACATCTTGAACAGTAGGTCTAGAAGAAGCTTTTCTGCTAATTTGCCTAGTCCCCATTCTTAGCAAGACTGAAAAATTTGTGGTTTTTTTTTTTTTTTTTTTTTTTTTGGCTTCAGAGTAAAAGGTCATTGGCTCCAACTTCCTTCAAGCTTCCATCACAGCATAGAAATGCCTCTGTCTTATGTATAAATATCATCACCACCTAGGACTGGAGAATGTAACAAAAATGAAGGTTGCTAAATAGATCAGTCTTCTTGAGGGGAGCTAAGTGGAGAGAATGGCTCATTATCTGGAAGTAGAAGTCAAATACACACAGAGGAGTTGAGTGCATAATTGGCCATTCCAAATGGCCAAGTCTTGCGAAGTAACATTTACAGTGAGCTGCGGGCCTATAAAAACAATCCCATTCCATTTCCCTGTTGATGCAGCCTCCAAAATGGGAATGATAAGGAAAAGCTAAGTTGCCTGGGCTTGGAGTGGGAAGTGTTCTTTAATGATCAGTGTTAGAAAGTTCTATTTACAATGTGAGGCACAAAAATTCTACAAACAGGAGTTAGCCAAGAAAAGCATGGCAAGTAGGTCCTTAAGTAGCTAGGCCCTCCTGGCTTTTGTAGCTAGCCTTGAAAATCAGCTTAAAAACCTTTGGCCTTAATGTTTTTCATTAGACTGCAAAACTGAGTGCACACTCTCTTAATCTCCTTCTGCTACTCTGATCTATAACTACCTTACCAGCTCCTATTTCCACTACCTCCTCTCATCTATCCTGTGTTTAAGTCATGTACGTAGCAAACAACTTCATTATTCTCAGCTCATGCCCTCTGGTTCTCTAGTTCTGTCTTTACTCAAGCTGTTACTCTGAATTTAGAATACTTTTTGTCCTTTCCTGGTCCATCCTTTAAGATGTCTTCCATTTCTCTGTATCCAAATTTGACCCACGTTTAAAGGATTGTGCCCCTACCTGCTCCAGACACTGATCATTTTCCTAATTATATTACAGTTATTCTGCCTTAATGTTAAGGGCCCTATTGGAGTATATACCTATTGAAGGCAAGCTCTGTGAGTCCGTTTTGTATCACTCACAGTGTTCATTTTGGCCCCTTCTAGATAGTTAATGTACATGGTTCACAATTTCCTGATAAATGAACAAATAGAAGGGACTTACCAGCATAGTGGGCACTTTATACCCATTATCTCATTTAATTATCTCCAAAACAACATGAGATAGGCTCTACTGACTTCTCCCACTTTATATTTGAGGAAATCTGAAAATTCAAGATGTTGATTTGCCCCAAACCCATAATTAGTAAGTAGTGAATCCAGGATTCAAACTTGGGTGTGTCTGGCTCCAAAGTCTTAGTCCATTCTATTGTACCACGCTGTTTCCAGGGAATACGTTGAAAACTGTTCTATAAACATTCACAAAGTTTTAAATGAATGGAAGAGAGGCTGGATTGAATATGTATTTCTTTTAGATCCTTGTGTGAATTTCTATAAACTTATTTTTAGATTTCTAGTTTGGCTTAATTCCTAGCTTTAAAATGTTGTGTTTTACAATATATCCACACATTCTTTGCTGTCTCTCCCTTCTAAAGATGAAGCCTTGAGTTTGGTTTGAACTTACTGGCTCACTTGCAAGGAATAAGATTAAGCAGAAGTGATGCTATGTGACCTCCAAGGCTAACTCATGAAAAGGATATATTTTCCATTTGGCTCTCTCTCTCTTTGCTCACTCTGGGGTAAGTCAGCTGTCACGTCATGAGGACAGTCAGACATTCCTCAGGAAAGTCCACATGCAAAGGAACTGAAGCTGCTCACCAAGAGTTGGCACCAACTTGCCAATCACATGAGTGAGCTACCTTGCCAGCATATCCAGTGGACTGGGTCTAGCTTCCAGACGATTGCAACTTCATAAGAGACCTTGAACTGCCTTTCCAAGCTTCTCCCAGATTCCTCACTCATTAAATGGTGAGAGGTAATAAACACTTATTTTTGTTGTGAGCTACCAGGATTTAGGGAAATGTATTAGGCAACAATAGACAACTAATACAAGTACATACTCTCTCCTCTGAATATGTGTATGTTCATCAAAAGACATATATAAGAATATTCAAAGTGGCACTATTCATAATAGCTCTAATGGGGAATAATTCAAATGTCCATCAATAGCTGAGTGGATAAAAAATGATGATATATTTATACAATAACACAGAACAGTGAGAATAAACTTCAAAAAGAAGCAACGTGGATGAATCTCACAAACATAAAATTGAGTAAAGAAAGGCACAAAAGCAAAGTTCATACTATGCTGTCATTTATATGAAGTTCAAAACATAAAACGAATCTATGATGTTAAAATCAGGATGTAGTTCCCCTTGGTGGACGATAACTAGAAGAGGAGACTTGGGGGGAGGGATTCTGGGATGTTATCTTGATTTGGGTGCTATGTCTGGATCCACTTCGAGAAAAATCACAAAGGCACGCATGTAGGATTTGTACACTTTTCTCTATGTTTGTTAAGGTTCAAAAAAGGATGTCTTCCAGGGTACCTGGGTGGCTCCGTTGGTTAAGCATCTGACTTCGGCTCAGGTCACGATCTCACAGTTTGTGGGTTCAAGTCCCGCATTGGGCTCTCTGCTGTCAGAGCACAGCGTGCTTTAGATCCTATGCCTCTTTCTCTCTCTCTCAAAAATAAATAAACATCAAAAAAAAGGGTGTTCCCCCCAATTTTCAGTAAAGTTCTAATATGTTGTGGCTATAAAACAAAATCCAACAACCGTGTTCAATGCTGATGACCACAATGTGTGTGTTTCACAAAGGAGCTGCCTACACAGTGAATGTTGTCCGAGGTTAAAACCTGTCCTAGTATGGACTCTGCCCTTCTAGTGCCCCCACTTATGCCTTCACCTCTGGAAGAAATTGGGTCACTGGGACCTTGAAGCAGAGGCCTTTTGGCAGCCATGAGGCCACTTCAACACTGTTCATCAAATCACAAAACAGACATATCTGCCTACCCATGATAAAAGTATATTACGTTTTCAAGGGAGGAGGTCAGCAGAAACTATTTGTGTATTAAGCACTTTGCTGATTCTGGGTTGAAAGTATTTGGATCAACTTAGGCCAAAGGGGAGGAGAAAGGAAAACAGAGATTCTCCCCCTATTTGTCTGTGTAGGGGCTACAATTGTGAGCCTTGGGTCTGGCCGGATGCTTGCCTTCCAGCCTTCTGTGCCTTTGGCTGTTTCTGAGGGGGTGCTGCAGCCTTGGGGAGTCACCCTTGGGGTGGGATTGGCTGTGTCTTGCAGCCTGTGAGGCACTTACAGGCCTTGCTGAGATTCTGGGGCCTGGCTTCCCCACAAGCCCAGCGATGCGAGGAGGCAGCCGCTCAGAGGATAGGGCATTATGCTTTTCCCCTCACATTGCCTGGTTGACATTTACTTATCTCTGTCTTCGCTGACAATGTTACTTCCTCAGGGATGGATCCCTCAACTGGGTAAAATTCGCCTACTATATAGTCTCATTGCTACCTCCCCCTCTGGAAATTATCAACACTCACAAAAATTTATGGTGGTAAGAACACAATATCCTCTTAACAAAATTTTAAGTGTACAATACAGTATTGTTGACTATAGACACAATGTTGTACAGCAGATCTCTAGAATTTACTCCTCTTGCTTAACTTTATGCCTATTGGTGAGTAACTCCTCCTTTCTCCCCTCATCCAGCCTCTGGGAGCCACCATCCATTCTTTGATTCTATGAATTGACTGTTTTAGATATCACATGCAAGTGTAATCATGCAGTATTGTACTCATGTAACTGGCTTATTTCACTTAGCATTATGTTCTTGACGTTCATCCATATTGTTACACATTGAAGACTTTCCTTCTTTTTAAAGGCTGAGTAGTATTTTTTTGTATGTATAAACCACATTTTCTTTATCCATTCATCTGCTGAAGAACATTTAGATTATTTCCACGTGTTGCCTATTGTGAATAGTGCTGCAGTGAACACAGGGGTGCTAATATCTCATTGAGATCCTGACTTCAGTTCTTTTAGATAAATACCCAGAAATGGGGTTGCTGGATTATGTAGTAGTTCTATTTTTAATTTTTTTCAGGAACCACTATACTGTCATCCATAGCGGCTATACCATTTTGCATTCCTACTCAACAATACACAAGAGTTCCAATTTCTCCACATCCTTGTCAACACTGTGGTCCTTTGTTTTATTGATGATAGCCATCCAGACAGGTATGAGGTGATATCTCATTGTGGTTTCAATTTGCATTTTCTGATGATTAGTGATGTTGAGCATTTTTCATACACTGTTGGCCATTGATATGTCTTTTTTTAGAGAGATGTCTTTCAAGTCTTTAGCCCATTTTAAATTGGGTTATTAGCTTGCTTTGTTGTTTTTTTTTTTTTTTTTTGTTATTGAGTTGTAGGAGTTCCTCCTATATTATGGAGGTTAGCTTTTTATCATATATATGGTTTATAATTTTTTTCTCCTTATTATTCTGTTGAATGTTTTCTTTGCTGTGCTCAATGCACCTATAATCTGACTACCCTGCTCCACTGTTACCTTGATGAGAGCATGGGGCAATGTCTGTTTTGGTTTAGCACTTTAGATTGAATTGTGTGTTGGAGTCCTAACCCCCAGTAACTCAGAACATGACGTTATTTAGAAGTAGGGTGATTACAGATATAATCACTTAAGATAAAATCATACTAGAGTAGGGTGGGCTCTTATTCCAGTATGAATGGTGTCCTCATAAGAAAGGAGAGAGACATTCAAGGAGAATGTCATGTAATGATAGAGACAGAAACTGCAGTGATGCTTCTACAAGCCAAGGGATGTCAAAGATTGCCAGCAGACACCAGAAGCTAGAAGAGGCAAGGAAGGATTCACCTCCCAGGTTTTGGAAGGAGCATGGTCGAGTTAACACCTTCATCCCTGCCTCCAGAACTGTGAGAGAATACATTTCTATTGTTTTATGTCACCCTGTTTGTGGTACTGTGTTATGGCAGCCCCAGGACACGAGTATGTCACTGTAATCACTGTATCTAGCGTGATGCCTAGAACACAGATGTTCAATAAATGGGAAGTGACACAAACTGAGTAGAGCCCCAGTGAACTGTGTGTGCTTGGTTTAGTCACTCGGCTGGTTAACCATTTCAGCTCTGTCCACTGAACAACTGTCAGCAGCCATTGCAAAGTCCCCAAAGCCTTGAACACAAAATTTTCTTCAGTGTGGTGCAAATTGTTTGGTGACAGCACTGGGTTGGAACTGACATAATGCCTTTATAGGTTGCATCCCACTTAGTGTAAATATTTATATACTTTACTGCAGCAGTGTTAGCCTGTTGGATTATGGCATTTCCCCCCAGAATTTACTAGGGGTAATAATACATAATTTATGTTATAGTAACCCTAACATATTTCTAAAGTACAAAAAAAATCTGAATTCTAAAACACATCTGCCCCACTGGTTTTGGCTAAAGGATCCTGACTCTATAAGGATACACATGATCACTATGGTTTCCTTCAGCTTCTAGGCTTCAGGTGTTTAGCTTCATGGTTAGGCGCTTCGCCAAAATGTTATTGAGAACTCTGGTTCCTCTAGCATTCTCTTTCCATTCTGCTTTTTTTTTTCTCTCTCTGGCCTTCTTCTCCATATTCCTGCACTTTTTGTCAAAACCTGCTTGAAGAGGAGGCTTGGGAGCTGACAGATCACAGCTGATGCTCTGTAGCTTCAGGCTGGACCTTGTCCAGCTCCTGAGTAACTGACTCCTGACCAAGAGTAGTCAGGAGACAGAAAGCTACCTTCCACCCCTCAGGGCTGGGATTAGTCTTTTTGCCCTCTGCCCCACATCAGATATACTTGGGTTGGCCTGTGTTTATAATTGGATTTTAAAGTTTAGCCTTGGTTTCCCAATTCTCACTTTGTTTCCCTCATGTGCTGGAGTTCTGCCCAACATCTGGCCTACTGCATTCTGATCCTGTCACCCTGCCTGGATCTGGCTAGCCTCTTGCCTTGGCCTAGGCAGAGACCCTTAGCCATGGCCATAAGCCATGATGTGACAGCAATCTGTCTGACTTCACACATTATGGCCAATAACAATAGTAATTCTAACATTTATGCAGAACTTGCAATGAGTCAGGTACTGTGGCTAGTTGTTTTCAATGCACTCTCTCCTATAATCTTCTCCACAGCCCTGTGAGGTAGGTAGTATTATTTTATGCATTTTAGCACCAAGGAGCTGAGGTCTAGAGAACTTAAATGATTAATTAGTCATGGCTTAGAATGTCTAATTCTAAGATCAATTCCACACGCATCACATCCAAGTTTACCATGACTTAGACATAAGTTCTGAGAATGGGGCTGCTCCTATCACAGAGGCCAGCACTATGGATTTATAAGCTTCAACTTTGTATCATCCCAGTCTCTTTCACGGAGGTCCTGGCAGGACTTGGGGCAAAGCTTACCCAAGATGTGTGATACATATACAAAGTCACTTATTATTCACATCAACCCTATGAATAAAGTACTGTAAGTTACCCCATTTTACAGGGTGACATAACAGAGGTTTTAAAAGGTCAGGTAACATATCCAAAGTAACACAGCTAGTAAATAAGAAAATCAGGATTCAAACCCAGAGAGCCTGGCTCCTGCATGCCTAAATACTATATTGTATTGCCTCTTAGGGTGAGAATGATGAATACAGCAATTCAAACTGGATCCAAGATACAAATTCCAGGATTCCTGGTGCTGACAAGTTCAGAAATGACAACTAACAAAATGACCTATCTATTCTTAAAAAATAGAAAACAACACACTGATGCCACCCAAGGTTATGAATACACTTGGAGTTGTTATTTCAGTAGAGCAGCAGTGGTACTTGGCAGCAAATGGGCAAAGGCTGAGTGTGATCCCCCCCAAGGATATGTTTGTTTTTTTGTAAAGGTGGCCATCAGAGATAATGTGGGCAAAGACCCATGGTGGTTGGCATTTCTTAGTAGCTTGTGTTTGTATTAGCTATATAAAAGGAGGAATTTTTGCCTTCTTTTGGACAAGAGCTCATTATGTGAGTTGCCAACATTTTTCTCCTATACTATTTCAGAAAAGGTAATGGCCATTGCCTCCAGCAACTCATTGTTGGTTGCTGGTATGAACACACATAATTTCTAAAGATAGACTCTCTACACCCCAATCTGTGTCCTAAGAATCTTCTCTTACCCTGATTTTTTGCAGCAAAGTAGGGCTTATTTCTTTATTCAAAATTTAAAGATGCAGTTATTGAGACGTACAACACCATTGGAAATTCCAATTCTTTGTTAGAAGCTTTCTTTAAACTTGTGTGTAATCCTCCAACTTGACATTTCTATTTAACATTTCTATCATATGATGGAGCCCCTGGGTGGCTCAGTCGGTTAAGCATCCAACTTCAGCTCAGATCATGGCCTCACAGTTTGTGAGTTTGAGCCCCACATAAGGCTCTGTGCTGACAGCTCAGAGCCTGGAGCCTGCTTCAGATTCTGTGTCTCCCTTTCTCTTTGCCCCTTCCCTGCTTGTGCTCTCTCTCTCTTTCAAAAATAAATAAATGTTAAAAGTTAAAAAAAACACAAAAAACATTTCTATCATATGATATTTTAAAAGCCTCCCAAAGATATCTCTTTCCTTTAGAATGTCTCTGAGGTCAGGAGGTAGAAAGCAATCAAGCAATAATAAATCAGACACATGGAACATGTCCAGCTCTAGAAAGCCTAAGGTAGGGCAAAGAAACCTCTTTTTCCAACTGGAACACTATCTAGGATCCTTTGTTCCCTCAAGGTTTTCGAACTATTACTGATGGCTCCCAATTTATCCCTATATCTCCCAGTTTCCAATTTATTCACAGCCCAGTGCTTCTAAAATGTGACTTTACTTCCTCTGCTTAAAAACTTCCATTGGAGTCTGAGCTGAGCTTTCAGCCCAGTATATCTAGGGCTCAGCTTTGGTCCAGTGGACCCAGTGGGGGTGAGGGGGCACTATGTGGCTGGACCTGAACTTTTTAACTGGCTCCCTCCCTGACCCCCAACTTCTTTCCTTCTTCTCCTTTGTAGGGGCTCAATTTTAGCCTGAGGCTTGGTGAGGGGTAGTCCACTGGCATGTGACAGGGCTCAGTATTGGGCCAGGATATCTGGAGATCAGACATACAGGGAAGATTGAACAAATACATAAATACATGAAGGTGAATGGGATCCAGATTTCTTACTGTCAGAGAAAGGAGTTACAGATATGGAAAGTGGGAAGACTAGAATAAACCTTATGGAATTGGATTGCTATTGAAAACAGTGTGAACTCATGGTTTTTAACAGATGGACAGGTACCTAGATAGAGTCATATCAATAGATATAAATGAATGTATATAAATACGCATAATGTATACAATATTTCCTAGACCTCTCTACTGAGAGGCCTAGAGGCAATGACATTTCAGTAAAATCAAGTATATCAAGTGCCCAGATTTTGGATTCTAAACAGCATTCTCTACTAAGGAATCTGTTCCTGTAGAAATGGCTGTGGGGCAGGGGCAGTGAAAATAAAAAATGAGCCTGGAACATCTTGTTGTGTCAGAAAACTGGGAAGTGCTCAAAGAATGATGGAGTAAATGTCAAAAGGATACAGAAGCCAGTATGAAGGGGCTCCCACTGGCCATGTCTGGGATGATTTGATAGTAATGGGTTTTAATCCTTTGAGTAAAATAGAAATTTACAAATAAATAAATGAGAAAGCTCTATCTTGCAGAATGCCTATTAAAAATCTAGATTATTAATAATAAAATAAGATTAATAATCTAGAAGATAGAATTTAGAAAGTCACCATTTGTCAACCATAATAATAACTGATACAGGCAAGAGCCATCAGTGAATACTAATGCTGGTAGGTAAAAGGTTGATGAGGAATTTACTTAGCTTTAGATTATCTTCCCATAAAAATACTTACTTGCTACTAATAATAAATGCAATGTACTTATTAATATTACAGTGGAAAACCTGGCTGACATCATCTTAACCAAGTAATGAGTTAACATCATCAGCAATGAATGCAGCACAACATCATTCATTGTATCCTGATACAATGCACTAAAAAAAATATAGCATACTTCTGTTAAAAATTCACGAATCATGAAGAGACATCAAGCAAACTCAAAGAGAGTGACATTTTACAAAGTAAAATGCCCTATAGTCTTCAAAACTATCTAGAATATGAAAGACAAGAAAAGGCTGCCCCAGATTTAAGGAGTCTAGAAAGAAATGACAACCCAGTGTATAACAGGTAACCCTGGATCAGATCTTGTACCTAAAAAGGACATTGTTGGGACACTGGCAAAAGCTGAACAGAGTCTGTGAATGAGATGGTGACACTGAATTAGTGTCATTTCTTGGTTTTGAAAGTTATACTGTGGTTATTTATGACAGCATCCTTGTACGTAGGTAGTAACACTGAAGGATTAAAATGCAATGGTGTATTCCCTGAAATTATTCTCAAAAGCCCCCAAAATGTTAATGACTACAGAAATGAGGAAATTGGTATAAGAGAGCTCTGTGTGCTAATTTTGTAACTTTAAAAAAATAAAATGATTTCAAAATAAAACTTATAGAAAAATTCCATTGGCTCCCTGTTATCTATAAGAAAGGGTTCAATTCCTTGGCTGGCCTATAGTGTGCTTCACAGAGGAGTTTGAATATACCTTTCTGGTTTAATCCCAGGTCACCCCTACACTCACCCTTGCTGAATACCCATCTTCTCTGGCTGGCAAACTCTTCTGACTCTCAGGTTGGATTCTAAACATCACCCACCTCTGAAAACTTTTCTGATATCTGTCCCATGAGGCAGAGCTAGACCTTTCCCTCTGCAGCACACTACTGTCTCTTTCCTCCTAATGGCATTTTTTTCTTCCCTCAAACTCCCCTTCATTACACTGTAGGTATGTGTCTACACGTCCATCTCTCTCACTAGACTCTGCATTCCGCAAAGGTACAATGGCCATGAGCTATTCATCTTAGTATCTCCAGCACCCACTGCAGTGCCTGGCATGTCGTAGATGCTCAGGGTGGCAGTGTGGCATAACATAGATCTTGGGCTCTGGAAGTGGATTATCTATGAAGGAACTTTACTCTGCCACTCTCTAAATGCCCAGCCTTGGGTAAGTTACTTAATAATGTACTCATATTTAAAAAGACAATAATAGTGATAGCCACTTCGAAGGGTTGTTATGAGGTTTAAATGAGAACATCTATGAAAAGAGCTTAGCACAGAGGCATCGCTTAAGGGCTCTATAAATACTAGCTTACATGAACTGGGTGCTCAGTAAATATTTGTTAAATGTAAGGATGATTATTGTAAGGATAGAAATTAAATTAGTAGAGTGATAATTCTTCCTGGAGTCAATCAGGAGTGAGATAAAGTAGCCATACATTATGGAGACTGAGGGAAAGGATGTCTATGACCTGCCCACATTAACTTCTCATTCAAGCATTCATTGCTCAGCACTAGGACAGATACAGAAGTGGGAAACATGCTCATGACCTTCGGCATGCTTTTGGCAAAGGTGGAGAGAACTGACGGACGCCCAGGAGACATAGCAACGTTAGGTTATAGCAATGAGCTAATTGCTAAACGATTTGGCTAAACCATGAGTACTGCAGAGTTTCAGAAGACAGGCTACAATGGAGCTCATGACCATTTAATGTTTACATGGCTGATTGCAATTCACAAAGCCCGTTGTCTATGTTATCTTCCCTGATCCTCCTATCGGAAGTACCCAAGGCAGGCATTCCCATATCCATTTCATAGATAAACAAGCTGAGACTTAAAGAAACAAGTGATTTCCCCAAAGCTTAGAAGGGAACTCAGCTCACTCCTTCTACCCTGCTAAGTCTCTAAGGGCAGA
This sequence comes from Acinonyx jubatus, assembly GCF_027475565.1. Taxonomy (NCBI): domain Eukaryota; kingdom Metazoa; phylum Chordata; class Mammalia; order Carnivora; family Felidae; genus Acinonyx; species Acinonyx jubatus. The sequence goes on from NC_069391.1 coordinate 50,186,736, forward strand.
GGAGGGGATTGTGAAGGGGTGAAGGGCAAGCTAGATAGAATTAGAAAAACAGTTACATGCCATAGCAGATGGATGTGCTACCTTCACGTACAACCTCTGTATTTTAGAAAACTCCTTCAAGTGGTCTAGGAAAAGACAAATAAAAGATCAGTGGAGGTGTTAGACAATAGAGAGGAAAAATATGTTTGAAGGCCAAAAATTAACCCAAAGCATATATGATAAATAGCACCATGAGGAGCAGGGCTCTCTGTAAGAGGGTAGCTTTCAAAGATCAGCAAACAGGAGGTACAACCACACTTCTCTTCGAAGTCAGCTGGTTTGGCATGAGGGTTCAGCTCCATAAAAATATTTATAATCAGGATTACCAAACACCTGAGATGGCAAAGCACTCATTTCCACGGGCAAACAGTGTGGTCAAGGAGAGTTTGACCAGGAGAGTTTTAGCCAGGAGAGTTTGCCTTACCTCCCAAATCATTGTTTAAAAAAATAAATAAATAAAATAAAGATTATCAACATTGCAAATAACTCTAGTCAAGGCTTCTTTGCTTTTTGTTTTTAATTAATGAATAGCGCTTAAAAAATGGCACTTGCAGCAACATACAGATTTACGATCTCATTACTAGCATGCCATTTGCTTTAAACCTACCCCCTTCACGGAGCATATCAAACTGCAAATGACACCAAAACTAGGCCCAATTGTACAGAGTGTCTTCCCTCCCACACCCCCAACACTTCTCTATGACATTCCATGTCCAAGAAATGCCCATGTGCCTGTTTACCAACAGGCAGCTTGATTTAAATAAAACATCTAAATTCTGCTTCCCGTTTTCTGCTCACCCTGTCATCTGGGTGGCAGCACATTACAGTGAGATAGAATTTCTCCTGGCTATTATAACTCACATAGGAGCTTCCTGAGAAATGGGTTGGAAGGGTCGGTAATCCGCAAAATCACTTCTGCCCTTGGGAGTTTGAGATTTTAGTTGGCTTGTTTAGAATTCTAGGTGGAAATTTTCTACTAAAAATAGTTGCAGGGCTTTTCTCCCTGTGGTCAGATCGGAGAAGGATTTACTTAGATCATAAACACAAATGTAATTTTGTTGGTTTTCTTTTTCTTCCTCTGTCTTTTGGTTTTTATTATTTTTTTTCTCACTTTTATCTTAATTGCTTAGCATCCTCACACTGAAGATCTTCCACTAGACGAACTCTTCCTTTTCCAGATTACCTGCCTCAAACAGAGTGAGCTTCCTCCAAACTTAACCACACGTCGGCTTCCTGATACACCATTTTCCCTTTTCACATCTGTGAATTTGCTTCCAACTTCTGCCTGGAATGCTGTCCATGTTCCTACTTCAAGGTCTGATTCAAGCCCTTCTTCTTTGGGGTAGGTTTCTGTCCCATTCCAACCCATATCAACTGGATCCTCTTTGCAACCCTAGCTGATTTACTGTCATTTGGCCCTTGTTTACAATAAACAACACTAGCGTTGTGTTATAAGAACACTAGTTCTTATATTAGTGTTATAAGAACCCCCAAGAAGGTGGGGCATCTTATTTGATGTAATTCTGTGTTTTTCTCTAGTCATCATCCCAAGTAGAATATAAAGCATTATCAAGTTTTTTGGAGTTAAGGGATTAGTTTGGCACCCATCAAATCAGGCCATAAAGATCTCTGTCTATTGATTTGCAGGTGGCATTCCTCACTAAAACTTCCCAAGCCTAAGATTTTTCTCCCTAATACAGGTCGATAATGTCCTCCCGAAAACATGTGTTGAAGTTCTAACTCCCAGTACCTCAGAATGTGACCTTATTTAGACATGGAGTATTTACAGAGGTAATCAAATTAAAATGAGGTCATTAGGGTGGGTCCTAATCCAATTATGACTGGTGTCCTTATTATCCTTATACAATGGAGAAATCTGATCACAGAGACTGACAGGGGAAATGACCATGTGAAGACAGGGAATACATCTACCACCCAATGAACACCAAAGGCTGCTGATTAAGTGCTTCAAAGTTACAAAGAGGCAAGGAAGGATCCCTTGCAGGATTCAGAGAGAGGGAGAGAGACAGAGAGAATGGCCCTGCCAACACCTTGATTTTAGACTTCTAGCCTCTAGAACTGTGAGAGAATACATTTCTGTTCTTCCAAGATACCCAGCTTGTGGTACTTTGTTACAGTAGTCCAGGAAACTAATGGGTCAGTTCTCTTGAGTAGTCTTAATGTAATTATTTATATTGTAAACAGAAACCTTTGTGGATGTTTATATTCATGGGGTTTCTCTGCAAGTGAAATGCCTGGGAAGGTTAGTCCTTTATGTCAGGATCCACAGACCCGATTCTGTTATCTCCAGTAAGATTCTGTCTCCTCCTCTTTCCTTTCATCATAGTTGTTTTGTCAGTTTTGTAGACTTGATTTTTTCTTCCACCCACATAATTGGCCATTCATATATGTATGTGTGCCCACAGTCACGTATTCATTTGTTGACAATGTAATGTGTACTAAATATTATGCCAAATGATGGGGACACAGACCTAAAAAAACTTCTTGATCTTAAGGGCTTTGTGAGACAACTACAAGACATTGTAATACGTGCTATTCATTTATTTATTTATTCAACTAGTGTTTGTTAAGCACTTTTTGTGCTCAGGTTCTATGTGAAGGAACAGAGCAGTAAATGAGACAGACACATGAATTTCAGTGGGGCTCACGGGAATGAGACAGACAAACATGAGGTGTTAGCGAAGTACAAAAATATAGACTGAGAGTCAAGAGGGAAGACATAGAGTCATGGAAGGCTTCCTGGAGGTGGTGATATCTGTGCTGAGGCTTGAAGAGTAAGAGGTGGTCAGGCAAAGGCACAAGTAAAGAGAAGGTATTCTATGCAGAACGAGGTGTGGGAAAGCACAATGCATTTTGGGAACTCATATTTATTGACCTCCATGCTGGGGGTTGGAAAGAAGGAGTAGAAAGCCTAGGAAGTCCTTGGAAAACTCTGGTTCTCACTCCTGTTTTCCTTGATATAATTACAGGGGTGGGTAACGGAGCCTGGGAAACAGAGGCACTGTGGCCAGCCAAAGCCCCAGTGACAAAGGTGACTTAAGTTCACTACAGTTCAAACTTAGAGCTCTTAGGTTACTGCTGAATGGCATGTGCTTCACTGTGAGGACCGGATGCCCAGCTTGCTCCCTTCCCATTCATCTTAAGGAGTGCCAGGCTTTGGGGGGGGGGGGGGGCTTCCAACAGGCCCATGGCACAGGGTGACACAGACAGTGCTTTAAGCAGGCCCTCCATGGTGCTTAACCAAACCATAAATGCAATTCAAACCTGGCTTGGCAGAGAAAAACAAAAGATAGAGCCATTTTCCCCATCTCCAGAGTTTGATGTATGGGGAATCAGGAGACGAAGCACCTAGCTATGGATGCAGGATGTGATGAATTCTGTCAGTGCAGGGACACACACACACACACACACACACGGGTTCCATCCATAGGACATGGAGAACAGCAGCCCATGCAGTCTCTAGCCCTGAAGGCTGTTTATTTGAGGAGTAAAAGTGAGGTCTTTCACAAATGTTTTCATATGAGACCACACAAAAACGACCTAAAATTATTTTTCAAGTTAGGTTCAAAGATCTCTTCAAATAGAATGTATGTTTCACTCTTTGATGTTTTGTTATCTCAGGGTGAGTTAAGGGATTATTATCAGGCTAAAGTCTGAATAAATTTAAATCCTCACTTTAGGATTTATATTGGCTTATTAAACCCCTCATTTGTTTTTGATTATGCATGATGCTCATTTATTGCTAGCACTTTCATCCCTGGAACACTATTTTTAAACACACTTGGATCTGAATAGCACTGATGAATTGTCCTAAATCCCTGAGTTATATTTAACAAGGAGAAGGCACATGAGCATAATGCCAAACAACCAGACTGATCCTGACCTTGGATTCCAGCTCGGGTTGGAATGTATTTCCCCCTGTGTTTTATAACCTTTTGCAAGTTACCAATTTTCAATGTCAACTTCTTTCTCTGTAAAATGGGGCAAAAATGACAAAAATAGCTCCCAATAGTTATGGGATTCTTGTTATGTACTGGGTACTGTTGTACAAACTTCACATGCTCTAACTCATTTAATCCTCATGGCCACCTAAGACATAGGTACTGTTATTATGCCTACACACACACACACACACACCCACCAGGATTCAATTCTAAGTGTTCTGCCACCAGAATTATTAGCTGTATTCTTACCTATTAACCTGTAGTCTGCACAGGGAGTGGGAGCAAAATACCACCTAGCAGCTTCCATTACTATTATTGTTGTCATTATTGTTATAGTAGTATTTCTCATACATAAGAGAGGCCAACAGGAAGAATGGGCCTTTGGGGGTTCCTTTTTTGGGCCTATTTGTGGTTCCTTGGAATTATTGCTATTACCATATCCAAATTAGAGGAACTATTTTGCTCTTCAGCTTTGCTTGTTTTATCCCATGCGTGGAATAATTAATGGTTTAACTTCATGCAGCCCAGCATTTCTCAGGCCACAGAAAACTTCCTAGCTGCCCTCTGATCCTCAGAGATTTTCATCCATTTTTTTTTCAGTTAGGAAAAGAAAAATAGTGGGGCAACCCAGAAACTAAATTCTGAATAGGAACACTGGAATCCATGACTTTCAAGAAACCACTGAGAGGGTTTTTACCCTCATGCCACATGGAAGTCAACTGAATTCCTAATTCTTGATTATTAATCATTCATACTCAATTATTAGAAAAATCCTCATGCTTTATGAATGCAACTATTTTCTTCCTTTCTCTTTCATATCTCACCTGACCCCTTACCCTCTACTCTTCACTCTCAAAAAGTAAGGAATGCTTTTCTTACTGATATCTGTCTATCTGTCTGTCTGTCTGCTTGCCTGCCTATCTATCTATCTATCTATCTATCTATCTATCTATCTATCTATCCATCTATCTATCTATCCATCTATCTATCTTTGGAAAGGATAAAAGATTTTTACCTGAGGTAACTAGTATCTTCTTAGCTGTACAAAAATACTCAATTCATTTCTATAGTGTTAATGAGATATAAAGAAAAAATCCTTTCAGTTGTTTGGGGAAAAAATTCTTTCTTATTCTAGTTAAGAATATATTATGTCTACCTGGGTCCTCTATTCTGTCATCTGAATAATTTGTCCATCTCTTAGTGTATCTTTAGCACTGGTAAATTCTTATATGGAATCTATTTTTCAATAACCAGGTACTCACATAAGTTCCTTACATATATCAACTCATCAGTCTGCACAGAACCCCTGAGGAACCTATTATTTCATCATCTATTAGCACTTAAAGATAAGGGAATGAGGATAGAGAGGGGTAAGGTGACTTGCTCAAGGACACACAGTTGATAAGTAGTACAGCCAGGATTTGAACTCAGGAAGTCTGGCTCTTGATCTAAATTCTGATTTCAGTACTAATTTCTGGAGTCCACCTGTTTATGAGAAACACTGAGTTTTAAGTTGGGAAACACTATTTTTCAGGCTTTTAATTTGAGCTCTGCTAGCCATGGCTACTTAGACAAGTCACTTAATACATTTGACCTCACTTTCTTCACAGATCCAATGAGGAAATTGGGCCAACTTACATTCTGGGATTCTGTAACCCCACTTACTGAGGGAGACTCATTTGTCAGATTTTTAGATTCTAGACAAGTCTGTCAGCCAAACTCCCTGCCACTTGGTGGCTTTTTAGAGCGTAAATAATAAAGCTCTATGATCTTTTGGTACTAATAATAGTGCTAATAGAGCAGACTGAGAAGTGATGAGAATTTGATGTCCACCAAGTTCCTCATGTGACCGTGATCCTTCAGTCACTAAAAGTAAAAGAACCCACCTTCCAATAACTGACTGGAAAAAGTGTTGGCCACAACAAACATGGATTCTCAAAGCTATTTGAGGACTGTGGACTCATGGTGAAGTCTCTTGACCCATCATTATTAACTGCCACGGGCATGGGGGATTGGAGTGGAAGCCTTACCTACACTTCATGTTTTCAATTGAGTTTTTCAGGTAGAGAGAGCTCTTTGTGAACAAATGGATACATTTGATGCTCAGAAAACCCATCCATTTCAGACACTGGTTTGTCCATATAGGAGATTTCAAGGCTTTTAAATGTGATTAAGAGGCAGACAATTAAACAATTATGGCACTGGCCCAAATGTTGGGATGGGCTTACATTTAAAGTTTACTTATGCTCAGAGAGACAATGGAAAGGGAACTTTACACACTTGAGTATGAAAAGATGCAGTAAGATATCATATATCATAGCCAAATATATAAGATTTCAACACACTACCTTTCTATTTGTCAAGAGAAAGGAATACAATCCATGGGCCTACTTTCTAGACCTACACAGACACACAGCTGCAGCAAGACCATGTGTGGTGAAAAGTAGTCTACCTCTTGCCAACCCCTTGTTCTGCAGAACTACCCTCCTGGAGGAGTTAAGTATGCAAGGGTGAGCTGGAAAACAACACTTTGCTTTTCTAGATCAAGGGAGGGTCAATCCAGCCCACATGTGGTTTCACTTCACTCCACCATGGGTCAGTTATATTGTCAACCTCCATTAAATTAAAGATAAAGTACATGACAGTGCCCATTTTCACATAAGGGGTTTCTAGGTGTGCCTGGGATGTGCCTGCAGAAGGCCCATGGAAATGCCTTACAGGTAACCTAGAAAGAAGAGGAAAGAAATGGAAGCTCTCCTGGTCCCCCAACTGTCAGTACTATCTCCCCAGTTGCAAATAAATGGCCTACCATTAGTGCAAAAAAAAATGCCACAAAATCAAGCTTGACAGTGGGGTGCATCTTGTGAGGAAGATCTGGTTCCGCTATCAGCCTCTCCCCCACATTATAATTCTGGCATCATTTTCCTCCCAAAAAGAGCATTGATAAATGGTATCTGTCTAGTTGTGGTGAATTTTACATCAATAAATACCTTGCTTATAACAGTTTCCTTCTGTGATTTTCCACGGCTTAAAAAAGCCTAAAATTGTACATGCTCTGGGCATTGCAGTCTTTGATTTTGCTGGATTGCTAGTCTAAGGAAGGAATTGAGGCAGGAAAAGTATGGTGGGGTGGGCAACAGACCACCCGCAGAGATTTTTTTTTTAATTCCAGGAAATTTCCCTGGTAAATGCATCAGTGATGAATAAGCTTCAGTTTCTACCATTAGGAACTATAATTCACCTTCTCAAAGGGCATCCTGCACATATTCAGCAATGATCTACACAGTCTTCCCACATACACTTTTGACTCTAATAAAGCAAAAACCCACGTTTGGCCTGTGTCGTTTAACCAAGCCCAGAGTACAAATTTCCTGTTTGTTTACTCCTGAAATTGCAAAACAATTTCAGGGTCAGTTCCCAAACTGAGATTTCTCTGTAATGCTGCTGTTTCTGTGTGTGAAGCAAATCTTCTGATGGCACTGGTGCAATAAGCAAATATTTGGAGGACTGATTGGACAGTGGGGCCCTGAAAACCAACCCTCTGGAATATCTCACATGGCAAGAGATGAAGCAGGGGCTTAAAAGAAGAAATAACAGAGAGTAATAATTCAGTATCTTGTACTTACACAACACCAAGTTTCACAGAACTCAGAGAACTTTGCAAAACTGTCTAACCCAAGAGTTCTTAACCTTGAATTACAGCTGAGGGAAACGGCAGGGACTGTTTGAGCCAAGTGGTCCTTCCTTACACAGATACAAGGCCTTATGTTCTAGGTCTTCTTTCGAATCTCCCGAGCCATCAGAGCTCTCTGATGGCAGCATGGTACCTTGGAGAGACATGGAACTTATAGATAAATAATCAGGTTTCAAGTTCCAGTATTACCCATAGGGACAGAGATTCAATAAAGCTGATAGTAAATTAATCTGGCTTATTTTAAACAGTTGGCATCATTGCTACTATATTATGTGGTTATAGGACATAAATCTATCACCTCCCTGGTAATTAATGGGGGGCAACCAGAGATACTCTTATAATACAGAAGAATCAAGCATTTTTAGACTGATCTGGAAGACTAAAAGGGGACAGAAGGCAGAACACAAAACTGTCCCAAGGGCCTTTGAAATACCTGAAGTAGGACCTTAGAGGGAATATATAAGTAGTATATCAATTATATGTTAAATTTTTTAAACAGTTTATTATGTATGTATGTATGTATGTATGTATGTATGTATGTATGTATGTATTTAGAGAGCGTGAGCAGGTGAGGGGCAGAGAGAGAGAGAGAGAGAGAGAAAGAGAGAATCTCAAGCAGGTTCTTCACATGGGGCTCAAACCCACGAATGGTGGGATCATGATCTGAGCTAAAATCGAGAGTCAGATGTTTCACCAACTGAGCTACCCAGGCACCCCTCAATTGCATGTTTAAATAGAATTTCAGGAAAAAATACTTCAACATCTATAAGAACAAGAGGCTCAGCTCAGTGGCCACCTTTTCTGGGTCCCTTTCCCTGATCTGAATTATGTAACTCATATCACTGTTCCCAGAAAATAGCCATTTAATCTCTACCATGGCCATTATGACTGGACTGTAATGATCTGTTTGTGCAGCGGCCTCCAATAAATGTTAGTGCCTGGTCTCAGGGTTCACATCTTAGATGTGTTTGTTTCTTCAGACCCTACAACACAGCAAAGATTTAATAAATGTTTGCTAAACTGAGTTCACTTTTTCCTTAACCAGCAGAAAGTACTCCCTTCCCAGGGGTTAGAGCTCATAGAATGAGGTATAATCAGGTATTCTTGGCTTACGCTAGGCAGTCACTTTCCTCTGTAACAGAGCTTGTCTCTCTTTCCTTCAGGAAAAAAAACTGAGAGCCCCAGTTCCCTAAAGTGAGCACATATCACCCGCATCCTCCAAGCCAGGCACAACTTTTTACAGAGATATTTTAAAAAAAGAACACAAAAAACCCACAGCTAATACCTGTCACTATTCACTGAGTATACTTGATATGTGCTGATTACTATGCTAAGCACTTAATATACATATCTTCACAACAATTACCTAAGAGTTAAAGATGAAGAAACTGAAGTTCTGAAACCATCTGCCAAGGTCAGTGAGAAAGTATGTTACATGAACTGATGTTATACCAGATTTTATGCTCTCAAGCCCATGTTTTTAAGGCTGGGATGAAGGACAGGGGGTCAGTCACTTACACTTCAGTAAGAATTAGCTTAGGTCATTTTGCTTTCCCAATTCTCAGTTGAGTTGAGTTGAATAAATGGTAGATGGGTGGTGGGAGAAAAAGGGCTGAAAGAATTGGGGCCCTGCACAAGTGGTAAAGAAGGGTCATCTGGGAATTTGGGTAGTCAGAGGGCAAGGTAATTAGAATTAAGTTTCTGGGGGAGAGAGAAAAGAGGTACAAGGAGAGTCAGAGAAGGCAGTGGCATAGAAGAGGAGTCAGAGAGTCAGGGACCCATGGTTGCACTAGGGAAACTGGGGAAAGAGAAGTGTGTGTGTGTGTGTGTGTGTGTGTGTGTGTGTGTGTGTGTGTAAGAGAGTAATGGTGTTGGTAATTTACAACATGAACAGATCATCAACTAGGCATAAACTAAGCTAGTGGTTGTTCATAGTGGCAAAGATGCAAGGTTCCAAGATAGTTGCACCAATGGCTTCCAGATTCATAAGCCCAGGCTGCATCTCTCTGGAGAACTTAGTATTTCTTTATAAAAAAATTTTTTTTTCAAGGAACTGAGTGCTTTACCTAATGAAAGTGCTGGATTTTAAGATATTCACTTTAGGTCTATTTAGTTTCTCTTTTAGCATGGTTCATTTCCTGTATGAGAAGGTTCTCTTTTAGCATGGTTCATTTCCTATATGTATTGAGAAGCGTGTGCTGTAAATGAATTTTTCACTGTCCCTTAAGCACTATATTTTACCCTTGGCAACTGAAGTATGAGATGAAGGTTATTTGCTGGAGATAAAGAAAGAAGAGCCTATTAACTTGTTTGTGATCTTTGCTAGGTTATAAACTTCTATGGGACTAGAGGGCTGGTTCTTTTCACTGTGGTAATTCCCATGTCTAGAATAGGATAGGGGATAGATCAATGGATGGAGGGAGGCATGATTAAAAGGATGCAATGGTTAAAGGGATGAACCACAAGCTCTTTAGTAATGGCTTTGGAATTAAACGTATCTTGTTCAAAATTTGCACCTGCTGCCAGCTAGTTACGTGATCCATCTAAAGACCCATTTTCCTCAGGTATAAAGTTAAGTTAGGAACAGGAAATCCTCATAAAATCATGGGGAGAATTAAACAAAATAATGTATGTAAAGTGAGGAACACAGTGCCTGGTATATTGTGAGCTCTCCTAGACGGAAGCTTTTAGGGAAACCCTACATTGCTCAAAGATGGCCTGTGAAGGCTAGTGAGGATGTGGAGACAAGATGCCCTGTACCTAATCTGTATTCTGGGTTGGATTTTACTTCTTTCCTTTACTCTATTTTTTTTAAGTTTATTTATTTATCTTGGGGGAGAGAGAGAGAGAGAGAGAGAGAGAGCGCGCGCGCACAGGAGCATGCACAAGAGGGGGAGGGACAGAGAGAGAGGGAAAGAGAGAATTCTGAGCAGGTTCTGTCAGTGCAGAGCCCTACATGGGCTCCATCCCATGAACCATGAGATCATGACCTGAGCTGAAATCAAGAGTTGGATGCTTAACCAAACGAACAACCCAGGCACCCTGACTTTTTTCTTTTTCTTTGCTTCCTTCTTCCCTTTCCTCCTCTCTCCCACAAATATTTGAGGAGACAACTGGCTAGGAATAACATTATTTATATGTAAATAACAATATTTACATAAATACTTATATTTCTTCCTGACTTATCACAGGCTTTTCTGACTGTTAGGACACAGCCGGTCATTTCCAGGACTCACACCTCCCTTGCCCATGAGCATTACTTTTTTCAATCATATCTCCTAGGATATTAACTTTTTAGCAACATTTGGACTCTGCTCCCACTTCATCATCTCATTATTGTTCTTACAAAAAACACACCTCATAGGATTAGGTGTTAAAGTTAAATGCAATGTCCCGACAACTGCTACTTTTGTAGGCTTGGTGGAATCCATGAGAACCAGCACCCCTGCCTCCTGTTCAGAGACACCTAAGGAACCTGGCAAGAACTGTACAGAAAGCTGGCTTGAAGCTAGGCTCTACCTGTGCCCGCCCCTTTGCTTTGTTCCTACATTAGCTGGTTTAGAAAATTTAAAAATAAACTGTAATGACTATAAAATAAATAGGATGGTTTTCTTACATTGTATGGTTTCCTGCAGAGGGAACTAAGAGGGCTGGAAGAGTGCTATTTTTTGAGCATCTATTACATGAGGTAGGAATTGTCTGAGTATTTTGCATACATGATCATCTATACAACCCCCATCTGTGGTTTGGGCAATTATCTCCATCTTACAGTTAAGGACAAGCCAGTCATAGAGAAATAAAGTAGTTGGCCTAAGGCCACAAAGAAAATAAGGAGGCCAACATCTATCTAATCTCAAAAACCTACGATTTCTGCCTTATGGCCGGCAGTCTTCCTCTTCCTGCTGGGGAATGTTGAGCTTTGGCATCGCCAAGTTTCCTTTTGGTTCTTGTCCTGAAGCCACCCATTCCCTTGTTACTGAGATTCCTATTAGGAGCAATATTTAAAAAATTATGCTCAGATGATCATGAGCTACCTCTCCCAGAGGCGCGTATACCATCAAAGCAAACCACGGCTGGAGTAAGTGTCAAGGTCTATGCAACCAGGGTAGAAAGCCCTTTTTGGCTCTTTGAATCACCTGGCTCCCTCTGGCCAGCCAGAAAGGCAATTATATCCACTCACTCAGGACCTGGAGTCAGTATCAGAGAGTCACAGAGAAGGCACCCCCTTCAGCTGTGCTAGCATGCAGCCTGTGTCCATGTCAGTCCAGGCCTCAAGGATAGTCACTCCACAAGTGAAATAAAAAGCTCCATGAGAAAGTAGTGAGTAGTGAAAGTAGTGAGTAGTGGTGGGTCTGGGAGCCGTGTTAATCCAATGACAATCACTCTAAGCTTCAGTGTGTCACTAACACAAACACAGAAATTTCCTGAAGCCCTGGTAAAGATAATTAGACAAAATGATGACAAAAAAAAAAAAAAGAACAGTAAAGACGAATTTGAAAGAAGAACACTGATTCACCACAGGAAAGAAAGTTGGCTGGGCTCTGCTCTGTGACAGACCTTTCTGTAACTGTGGCAGATAACCTGAGAAATGCCTCATTTTGGGTGGGCGCCATGACAGGAATAATATCTTCAGAAGGATGAACTGTTTTTCAACTGTATCCCTCAGGTTATTGGGCACGAATCAGGGCAATCTCTTTTTCAGTCCTTCATTTTTATGTTGCTTAAACATCTCTTTTTCTCTAAGTCTTTTTCCTATGTCTTTATTTTCCAAGCTTAAGGAACATAGTGACATAGATTTCTAACACTATGGTCACAGGAAATCTCTTCATCTCAAATTGCACATGAGGTCTTCATTCAAAATCTCCAAAGAAGTCATTGGGTACACTGAGGGAGTGACAAGTCTCCTTTCAAAATGTTGGCCAAATTATTGCTTGCCCTTAAATGATTACTTCAGACTTTGGAAACACTGGTTTATAAGAAAAGGCAAAAAAAAAAAAAAAAAGTGAAAAAGATTTACTTTGGGAGTCTCCACTCTACCCCTGTTGATGGATTTGTAAGCTGGAAGGTTTGTGAACTATAAAACTCTAATGTTTCATCACCATATCTCCAACAGGGAGCTATCAGGTGGTGATAGTTCCATCCTCATGGTCTTACATGCAACGGGATTGATGACTGGTTCAGATACATCAGCTCTTGGAGCGGTGAAGAATGCAGGAGGTTTTTTAGTTGAATAACTATCTTTAGAAGGGCGGCACTTAAAAGTAGCTGTGGTAAGAAATATCCAATGGCTTCCTCAGGACCATTCCCCAGACTCTGCTTCAGGGAACAAAGTGGGTTTTTCATCACTGTATTCCCAGCCCAATGCCTGGCACAAAATAGGCATTCAACAAAATTGTTCAATGGGGGTTGAGTGAAGAGAAATCCTTGTTATCTTAAAGGACACCAGAACATTCTAAGCCAGGGGATGCAGAATATTTTCTATTCTTTTACACATGGACAAACACCACTGAAATATTTTTAGTGTTCATCCTTACAGTGTTCCACCATCCTGGGTGCTCTTGCCTAAATTTATCTTATGGAAATCCAAATCTTGTTCCCTATAGACTTCTCAGCACTCTTTAAGTTATAGTTAAAGCTCAGGGCCTTTTTTTGACTAACCAAAATGCTATATCTTCAGGACTTAAATTTGACTCAAGGCATATTCCTAATAGAATTCACTTTTTCATTCTTGAAAAGCTTCAGTTCTGTGGCTAATTATCATTACCTCCGAAGGATCAAACAGTGTTAGAGCTGGAAGGGCCCAGGAATTATCAAACTACACCTCTCATTGCTTCCTTTATGACTCTCTTGCTTTGGGCTCTGTCCTCCTGGCAGGTGCACAAGCTGAGTCCACACCACCCTGGCTTGACTGTGGGAGCACAGGAAATGCTAACATACCCCAGGCAAGAGGTCATTATCACTCTCAGTGAAAACGTAATGGTGTAGATCACACAGAGCACACTATTTGTGACTCTACAGGAGAAAAAGTACAGATGCCTATAAGACAATACAAGCTAGCCACTGTTAACACTTCTGTTCTGTTGAGTGAACAGCTAGAGTCATTTTTCTCCAAGCACATATACCTATTCTGCTCTCCCTGTTTAAGTCATTCAATGGCTCTCCACTGCCTCTAGGACACAAAGTTCAAACAACTTAACCTAGCCCATTGAGCATCCTGGATCTGGCCCGGCTTACCCTCTAACACCAGCTTCCACTCTTGTCTTCCCTCTGTGCTCATGCCTTCCTTTGGCCTGCAACATCTCTTGCTTTCTTCTTTGCCTTAGGCAGCTCCTGATTATGCCTTAGGACGCAGCACAGGCATCACCTCCTCCAGGAAGAATTTCCTCAGCCTCATGCTACCACAAAACCCCATGCTTATCTCATTCACAACAGTTTCTGTTTTGAAATCTTCCTCCTCTGCTAACTAGTCACTCCTTTAGAACAGGATTCTGTCCTGTAGTCATCTCTTAGGGCCAGATATGAGCAGACTGCTGTACCTGAAGATGCTTAGAAAACTTTTATTTTTTAATGAATTGAGAAATAAAACACTTTCTGCCATATTTTTGGTGCAGAAGTTTAACTTCAATCGATGATCTATATAAGGACTTTCTCAGAGTCCAGGCAGAGCTATGTGGTCTAAGGGGCTGTCCAATTACAGAGATGTTAAGAAACAAGGAATGCTTGTCTTCTGGGACTTAATTGAGCAGGTTTACCTAAAGCTAATGTTTCTATGTTTTTAGAATGAGTCGTTTGTGCTTTCAGGTGCCATGATGGGAAGGTAGAATCGGTCCCTTGATTCTTACCCCAGACTCATGCAACGACTAACTCTATGCATGCAAAACAATTCCTAATACCATCAAAGCTCATTTCACAGAGGTTGGAGGTTGATATCATAGGTGATGTGTAACCATGGAAAGGGCTCTCTTTATGAGAAATGGAGATTTAAGCCCTGAGGCAAGCATATACGTGACGTTTATCCTTGTTGATGTCAAAACGCTGCTGGCAATGATTCTGATCACTGGGCCAACACATTCCTGGGGAGAGAAATAACAGAGGCTGCCATTGGGCCAATCAGGGCCAATAGTTAAGAAACAGGTCTTGGCAGGTTCCTCTGTTGTAACTTGTCCATCAGTGGAAGAAAAGAGGGAGACGGTGTAATTATGCATCTGGATTTACCAAGGAGGATGACGCTAGTAATAGCATTAACTCTCCAAAGGCGCCTGAATATGGCCTCCAAATCTGGACTCAATTTCTGTGGACGCCAGTGAGCTTTGGTGTGCTTTTGCTTTAAGTGCTTAAAAGTTAGTACGGACAGAGCCAAAAGGCAGCATATGGAAACTCTGGGAACACAGCAGAAGATAAACCAATATTTGGAGAGCATGTTGAAACAGTAACCCTTAAAACAAGTTGTCAAAGGGGAAGGTGCCTGCAAAGCTTTGAAAGCTCCATCAAATAAATTAAAACGTGGTTGTGTAAAAAGGCAACACCTTCTGCTCTAGCCATTTTCAGCCAGTATAAAAGAAAATTAGAAATTGGAAATCATTTGCTGCTAGTACGCATGGATTTTGTTAGTGAATAATAAAATAGGCATTGTGAAGTCTGCTTTTAAAGAGGAGACTCTGTGACCTTTAAGACGTTTTTCTTAACTCTCTCGTCTCAAATAGGGATTCTCGAACTTCTTTTATAGTTCTTGCTGGTTTGAGGAACCACCCTAGGTCTGAGAAAAGAGACTGGGGTTGGGGCGAGGGGCAGAAACCAAGTGCTGTTCCTGGAATTATGGGCTTTTTCCCCCCTTCACTGTTTATCTATTCTGCACCACTCAGCTGTTCTCTGTTGCACAGAAATAAAAGTTTAGTTTAAAAAGTATGTTAGAACAAAGCTGCAGAAATTGCCTGGAATTTCCTTCATTTTCAGCCATCTGGCTTTCATTGCTTACTTTTTTCCCCTCCTCCACGTACGTTTACCAAATCTTTTCAACACACGCTGGCCAAGCTATCAAATGCTTATAATTAATAACAGTCATACTCTCTCTTTCTCTCTCTCTCTCTCTCTCTCTCTCTCTTTTTAAGGTAGTGCTTTCTGGCTTTCCTTGGGCTGTTCATGTCACTGCTCGTATAAATCAGGGAGATGGTCAGTAAAACTTAATTATTCAGACTCAGTTGAATAAGAGAGAAAATCTCATCAAATGTGAGTCCAGAATACAAAACATTACGTTTTATTTCAAACTAAAAGTATTTCTCACCAAGAAAGGAAAGAGAAGAAGAGAATTTTTCTGAGTTCCCACTAAAATTCTATTTAGAGATGAAGAATCTGGGGAACCAAAAAGGTCATGTAGCTAAACATGACACAGCAGTCTCTGAACACAGGTCTAAAGCTGGTTTTTATTTTGGTGGTCTTAGGGATGGGAAAGATTTTTAGCACATATTATTAAGTGAAAAATCAAATTGCCAGGTAATATATACAATATGATCCCATTTGCAAAGGGAGGAAAATCTTATGTATGTGTAAATGTTTATATATGTATATAAATTCATAGAAAAAGGTCTGAAAAGCTATGTCCCAAACCATTAACGGTGGCTATCTCCAGGGAGAAGGTTCTGGAGCTGTAGAGTATGGTGGTGAAAAGAGGACACATGTCTTTCTTCCTTGATTACTTCTGCTATGCTTGACTTTTAAAGAGTGAGAATGTTCATATATTACTTGCATAACTATAACAGTAAGAAGCCTTCTTACTTGGAAGAGGAGGCTAAGCTCTTTCCTAATGACTGATTTTAGCTCCTTTTTGAACATTTCTACCTTAAGCTGGTCTATCCTACCAGTGAAGGTGAGCAGTGGAGGGGTTTCTAGACACAAATGACAGAGGTGGTGCTAAAGGTACCTCAAATAGTTTTTCTTCCTTGTAATTAAAACATCTTTGCTGCCAACTTTGATGCACTATTCTCATTGTCAGCTCACAAGTAAAAACGGTCCTAATTTCTTCTGGCCAATTTTAGGCAAGGTTGTTAAGGGCTGTATTACTTTCCATCTCTCCTGACAATTAGACTCCTCCCTGGGTAGTGCTAACAAGTCACTCAACCTCCACTGGGTCCGCTCTCTCCTCTATTAAGGATTGCCCTCTCACTATTATTTGGGGGGATACTTTGCCATACATGGCTGCTAGCTAACATAAGGGGTTACTTATCCTAAGTCTATTTATACTTTGAGTTGATATTTAAAACCTTAAAGTTATAGAAGGGACTCTAATAATGGCATTTTTAGCATCATCTGGTGGGTGGAAGAGAGGGGATAGAGGATGGAGAACAGAGATAGCATTGGTGTCTTCCCAGCTATCATTAATACTCAAATCTAAATATTACTCCGTATAGGGGTGCCTGGCTGGCTCAGTTGGTTAAATGTCTGACTTCGGCTCAGGTCATGATCTCACAGCTAGTGGGTTCGAGCCCCATGTCGGGCTCTGTGCTGACAGCTCAGAGCCTGGAGCCTGCTTTGGATTCTGTGTCTCCCTCTCTCTGTGTCCCTTCCCCACTCACACTCTGTCTCTCTCTCTCTCTCTCTCTCTCTCTAATGTTTAAATAAACATTAAAAAATTTAAAAAATATTACTCTGTAGACATTTGGTCCTGGTCCATTATGCCCATGTATTCAATAAGCACTTAACAAGCACCTGCTATGTGTCAAACAGTATGCCAGCTGCTAGTTCCAGAGAGAGGTGGGTTTGGACATAGAGCTGATAGTGTGGACTTCTTTAAAATACAGTCCTCTTCAATAGGTACCTACTATTTTTAAAGCGCCTTAAAAATGCAGGCAGTCCATGCTTGCTCGCTCTCTCTCTCTCCCTGTCTCTCTCTCTGTCTCTCTCTCTCTCTCTCTCTCTCTCACACACACACACACACACACACACACACACACACACACACACACTGGAACAATCAGACACCTCCAGCTTGAGAGTCTCCTCCTTGCTGTGGAGAGCTGGGTGTGAGAATGTAGGGAACCTGGAGAAAGTTAGACACGTGCTTCTGATACCAGCCCTGCCATCCACACAGAGTAAGTCAGGAGAAGGTATATTTAATCTCAGAAAGATGCCCAGAGGGGACACACCCTCTAGGCCTTTGGCGTTTTCTGTGTGATAACTCTGACCACACATAAGAGGAAAAAGTGGCTCTCTGATCTGTGTATTAGGACTGACAGCTGCCTGGGAAAGCCACTTGTCCTAACTGGTGGCCACCTCTCAGACGTGAACCCAGTGACCAAGACTGGAAACGTCATTTCTGCATGTCCCATAGAAAATGCTATGGTGCTCTGAACACACGGACATCAGCACAGACCAAGAGCCCAAAAGACAATGCATAGGAACTTGGGGTCCATTAGAGGACACCCTAAAATGTGCAGGGAACACTGATCTGTACACGAAAAGAATTGTGAATTAAAGATTTAAATTATTCGACGGAACAGGTTATTGGGAAAACAGTGTACTATTATGTCCCTACCAAATCCATTTCTCTTCTATGTACACCTTACACCTAGTTTCCGAATGAGAGATTGTTTCCCCTCTGATGTCACACTGAAATAGCTCACAGGAAATGCACCTCCATACATGACTCACTTTTAAGATGAAAATCTGCTTTGGCTCTTTAACACGAGATGAAGAGTGGTATCAGGCCACTGTATGTCAGCCCTCTCTTGCTGTTTTAATTAGCATCAGTCTACAAATACTCAGCTCTGGACGGTCGGCCCAAGGAACCCCTGGCTGTGCCCTGTAAGAGAGGCCTTGCCTGTCAGTCTGATAATTGGCTGGTGGGAGATTAAAGCACTGAGTTTATCTGGAGCCAATGCAATAAAGTTAAGCCTAACAAGGGTCCTTGTCTTGGAGTCAATATAAAGGTCGTAGAGTAAATTAAGCCTATCTAATTTAACTATGTTCAGTACTTTGAGGATGGGAAATAACACCTTGTGTCTTCTTTCTTCTGCTGCCCAGGAAGGGTCGGATTTAGTGGCTGCAAATCCCACAAGATCTTTAGCTGGTCCCGGGTGCTGACTTCTCAGCATTGCCTCAGCTCATCACAGCATTTGGATGTCATTACCACACTGGAATGTGGTTAGACACTTAGGCTTGTTTTTAAAGTGATGGTAAGTAAGCGGAACAGAAATGACATCAATTAGCAGCACACAGCGGTAGCGGTCCAGTGTGTCTGCCTATAGACTAACGAAGACTCGTGGGATATTTGAGAAGGATGTGGTCACCTCAGATCATCTCCTACCGCCTGTTCATTTTGCATATACGGAAACAGAAAGGGCAGACATCTTGCCCCACGTCACATGGCTGGTGGGTGACAAAGCTAGGGTGAGAACCTCTGGACCTCCTAGCCAAGGCCCTTACAGGCCTTCCAGGCCCAACCCACTCTGCTTGTTCTTGGGAGAACGCAGTCAGACGGAAGAGGTTTGTACCCCCTTGCCCATGCACTTAGGTCTGCCCAACTGGAAAACTGCGAGGTTAGGTGGGAGATGAGGGACCAGGTCAAACAGGGACAGAAAAGAGGTTTCTTGGGATTCTATGCACTAGATCTAGCCTTTTCTGGGTCTGGCCCTCGATTCTATTTTTCTGGCTGCTGTTCTCCTGGGTGGAGTGCTACTCCAAGTAGTGGCTGACTGCTTTGCCGGTTGCCGTGGAGATGGTGGTACCATAGGCCCTCCTTATTTCTGCATCGGAAGGGGGAAGCGAGCCCACCATCCAGATCGATATATGAAACACCTTGGGGCGCCTGGGTGGCTCAGTCCGTTAAGTGTCCGACTTCAGCTCAGGTCTCAATCTCGCGGTTCATGGGTTCGAGCCCCGCGTCCGGCTCTGTGCTGACAGCTCGGAGCCTGGAGCCTGCTTCGGATTCTGTGTCTCCCTCTCTCTCTGTCCCTCCCCTGCTCACACTGTGTCTCTTTGTCTCTCAAGAATAAACATTAATTTTTTTAAAAAAAATTAAAAAAAGGTAACCTGAAAAAAATATACATGGAACACTTCTGGTGACCAGCAGAAGTGTCACTATCAGCTTGTGTCCTGATTTAGCCTGTAATTTGTACCCTTTAAGTTCCTAAGAAAGGCATTTTGTTGACTGAGAAATAAGACAAGCTGCCTCAGCAAATTATTGTCCATGCCTAAAGGCAACACCCTGCTTCTTCCATGTTACTTTGCAGAAACAGAAGAGATATCGTTCAGAAACAGCATTCCCCTTCCTATGTAGGATATGACCTTATCTCATAACATTCTTCATCCCATCAGTACACTTGAAAGTCTGGCTTTGGTTCTTTAACCATCTCCCTTTGAAACCAGAATCACCAATGAGATGGCTTAGCTTCTACAGAGATTTATTCCAGAGAAGTATCTGCAGGCAAGTCTTTCAAGACACCATAAAATTGGGTGGACTGGAGCAGTGATTGGATTGATTAACTAAGGCTCAAGGTCGGGTAAAAACGAGACCCAGGCAGGACCAAAAAATGAAATGCTCTAATTGATTTTATGCATGTGGAATGACACACATACACTCCAGAGCACGCTATAATGAATCTGCATGCTGTGTGCATGCGGATTTCACAGCAGATCAATTATACCACCCAGCCACCCTGCAGTCCACAAGCCAATCTGTTACTATGCCATGAGGGCTTGGGATACCAGCTAAAAGTGGCTGAGACCCTGAAGACTGCGGTCCTTCAAGTTCCTTTAGGAGATAGCACGACAGCACGTGCACAGCCACAGACGCCACGGGGCTCATTTCAGTGTACGGAGCTTTCTGGACCCTGAGCATGACCATTGGGCTGGAATTCCAAAGCCCTGGTTTCAATTAAACTTAAGTGGATTTGACTAAAAGTTTGAACTGATGCTAATTGGTTTTCAAAACACTGGGTTTTGAACAAGAAGCATTCTGGTCTTGCGCTGTGGACAGATGCACCCTACCCTGAACGCGCTCCTGGGAAGCAAGGGCAGGCGCCCCTCGCCCCTTACCTGGCCGGGCAGGGATCCAAACTGCAAGATTTGAGGAGCCGGGGGGGTCGGCGGCTGGTCACGCACAGGTTCTCATCAGCAGGCTCCCGCGTCTGTTTGTTCAGGCAGCTCACCACAGCCTCCTGGACACCTGCGTACAAATCACACTGTCAGGCCAGAGTGGGCGTGTGTGGGGTGATGAAGTGTAGACAAGGCAGCTGGTGGGAGGCCTCTGTGATTGGTAGGACTCTGGCTGCGTGTCGGAGAATGCAGCTTAAAGCCCAGGACTGCCCATCTTGTCAGGCATCGCTCGATCAGGGAGAAAGTACTCTTGAGTTTGAACCTCTGTAAATGTGACCCTTGAGGAGGGCAACTTCCCTCATGGGAGAGCTGGCCACCAGTCCTGATGAAATGCTTTAAAACAACGCCACCAAAGCCATAGAGCTGCCAAAGCGGGAGTGTGGTAATTTAATGCAGAAGGAGGGCAGGGTGACAAAAAAAAATGTCCCCAAGACCTTCACACGTTATATTTTAATCAACAGGCGACTGTTGTATTTGGAAGGGAGGCCAAGAGCTGCGTTTTAATAGCCAATATTCTGCAGACTGCTGTTCTCCGGGGGCCTTGCCTTGAGGACTCCAATCTTTGCTGGTTTCCTTTTGATTCTAGTTCATGTCTTTAGTGACCTGGGCGGCTTTGGAAGTTGGAACAAAAGCAAGAGAACGAGGTACACAATGACTATACCCATGAAACACAATCTTTTCTACATGCATGGGAGATACTGCTCCCACAGACACTTGCGTGTCTCTGACGTGAGTTTGAGCAGTGGCTGGTGCAGAGTTATTGGCAGGTCTTCTGAGGTGGTGTGCAGGACCCCTAATGGAGACCTTAATGGAGCAAGGAAACATTTAGGTGGGTATGGTAATGACCAGACATTTCACGCAGGTGCCCACGGTCATAGTAAGAGTCAAAATCCACAGGTGGGACATTACTAGTCGGGTGCCAATGCTAAGAGCTTGACATGCACCACGCAATTCTCCCAACTCCATGAGGTAAGTGCTATTTTTATCCCATTTTACAGATAAGGACACTGAGGCTTAGAAAGGCGAAGAGACTTGCTGAGGTCATGTAGTTGATAAGCAGTGAGGCAATGCCTTAGCACTGGAGCTTTTAATGACAAGACTAACATTTAAAAATACTAAAAGGCTGCTTCTATCTGCTAGAGATCTTCGGGAATAACCTAGACATTTGTCTGGGATCACTTCAGTAGAGGGCAGGGTAAGGAAGAGGCCAGATGAGACATTCTCGATACTCTGCTTTCAGTCATACATAGCTGTGTATAAAAAGATACATACAGCTTAATATATCTATGTGTAGTTAAATATTTGTATATGATTTTGGCAGAGTACGTGACAACCTATATAATTAGTTTTGTATATAAATACACAAACATTTTCTTGTTCTTATTTTCTGTCTTGCTTTATCAAAAGTACCTAATATATACAACTGCCCTAATCAGTTATTAGTCCTGCTCCTTCCCTCGTGCCATCTATCCCATATTTCTCCAAGTAGTTATTACTTCAATCAACAGGCTGTTTCCTTTTTTTTTTTTAAGGTTTATTTATTTTTGAGAGAGAGAGAGGCAGAGTGGAGTAGGGGAGGGGCAGAGGGGGAGACAGAATCCGAAGCAGGCTCCAGGCTCCGAGCTGTCAGCACAGAGCCCGATATCGGGTTCGAACCCATGAACTGCGAGATCATGACCTGAGCCGATGTCAGACGTTTAACTGACTGAGTCACCCAGTTGCCCCAACAGGCCAAAGTTTCCTAAGGTGATGTTATATGGACTGAGGTCACTCAGAAAGACTGCCATTTAACAAGTGACATTTTGGGGTGCCTGGTGGCTCAGCTGGTTACATGTCTGACTCTTGATTTCAGCTCAGGTCATGATCTCACGGTCATGAGACTGAGCCCTGCTTCAGGCTCTGTGCTGGTGTGGAGCCTGCTTAAGATTCTCTCTCTTTCTCTCTCTCTGACCTTCCCCAACTTGCACTCTTTCTCTCTAAAAGAAGATGACATTTTATTTATTTATTTTTTACAGTTTATTCATTTATTTTGAGAGAGACAGAGATAGCATGAGTGGGGGAGGGACAGAGAGAGAGGGAGAGAGAAAACCCTAAGCAGGCTCCCTTCTGCCAGCCTAGAGCCTGACACAGGGCTCAAACCCACGAAACCGTGAGCCACTTAACCGGCTGAGCTACCCAGGCTCCCCGGAAAGTGACATTTTAAAGCCAGAATTGGAAGCACCTTTCCCAGAAGTCTGACAAATTAAACCTTTTCAAAAATCACAGTATTTACTTTGAGCACATGCATGTAAATTTTCTATTTCTTAAGCTTTTTGTGAGCTTTAAAATTTAAATATATCATGGTCAGTTCAGGCTGGAGCATTTGCAATTTCTACTAGACATTCAAGCTATCCCACCAGATTCCATAATGCTGGCTCCAGGGTGTTGCTCTCTTGGTTGCAGCTGGGATGAGCCATTTGAAATTCATGGTATGACAATGTAGCAAAACATTTCACAAGAAACTGTTGAAATCATCACTGATACTTCCCCCTGGGAGAGTCCGGCATTAAGGTAATGACGACAAAGTGCTGGAGGAAGCTAAGTCTTCTATACAGAATCTAGACCTGGGGTTATATTAGAAATTAGGCTTTCAGGGGTGCCTGGGTGGCTCAGTCGGTTACACGTCTGACTTCGGCTCAGGACATGATCTCACGGTTCGTGAGTTCAAGCCCCATGTCGGGCTCTGTGCTGACAGCTCAGAGCCCGGCACCTGCTTCAGATTCTGTGTCTCCCTCTTTCTCTGCCCTTCTCCTGCTCACACTGTCTTTGTCTCTCAAAAATAAATAAACGTTAAAAAAAAAAGAAAAAAAAAGAAATTAGGCTTTTAATTCATTTGGGTACCTGGTAATATTCAAGAGATTCTAAACGTCACTCTAAAATACATATTCGCTTTTTCCGGCTACTGAATACTTTATGAAATTGAGTCGATGACATCAGCAGGAAGTGACCCCAGGTCCTACCACTTCCCCCAGTTGGAAGGGCTTTAGGTGTGGAGCTGTGTGGATGGTGAGCACTGTTTCTCCTTCACGAACTCCTCCTAGTTTATACCAATGAAGTCCTTCTATCACTGCAAAGAACAAGGGTCTCAAGGGCTAACAGTTCTAAAAGGACGTCAGTGTTGTCCTCTTAGATATGCGTGTGGAACACAAATTTTCATTACCCCAAACCAATAAACCTCAGCTCCAGATAAGTATCACCTGGGAGGTGGTTCAATGCTAAGATTAAGCAGTATTCCAGAGTTACCAAATTCGAATCTAACATATCAGAAAACGAAACACGAGGCCTCAGCGGCACTGTGTTAAATGTCCCTAGCCATGGGGGCCATTTACTGGCATTCTTAGGTGGGGCCTTGGGTGCTGAGGGAAACTAAGGACAGAGCTCTGTCATTTTAAGGAGTATCTAGGACCAGCCCTGTGGTCAACACACAATACATTTTTGTGGTGTGATGCAGGAAATGCCTCAAGGGCAGGGCATTGTGAGCACAGTGCTGTGTAGGCCAAGGGGAGGTGGGAGAGGGCCGCCTGGGGGAAGGCACATGGAGGGAGGGAGCTGCCCTGGAATGGGGAGCATGGGAAGTCACAGGAGGGAGGGCATGTGAAAACCTCACCTGTGAGGTCACAGCATACTTGGCCCAGCGGAGTTGGCCAGGATGTGAGAAGTTGGCTCAACAAATGCGTGCTCTTTCCTAATAGGCTAATATATGCACTTAGAAGGACATTTTGAACCAACACAGAACACATGTTTAAGCACACGACTTCACGATTCTGAGTTTTCCTTTCTTGACAGAAACAAAGGAGGGAGGACTCGTAAGGAAGGGGAGTGGCAGGTATAAGACTTCACCTTTCATTCTTACGCAAGTAAATTTCAAGTTTTCCCTCAGCTAGGTTTTAATGTTGATTTTACCGTCTAGGAGTTCAATGTAATAAAGCTGTTCAGGTTCAAAGCCACTCTCCTTGACCACACCTATTAGTTCACATGTGGGAAATTAAAATATAACAAGGAGATGATAGTGGGACGCAGGACACATATCTGAACAGGTTAGGCTAACTTTCAATCTTCCAGAAAATGGGATTTTCAGTGTTCATATCTCCCAGAAGAGCATAATTGTTACGTGATCTTTGATGACAGCTTGGGGAAACACAGCCACCAACCATAGCCTAAATTACTAACTAGTTCCTTCTGGCTGCTACCTCTGCTAGGTGAAAGGTTCCTTCTATATCTATCCAGTGTTAGCTCTTGAGATAGGGAAGACAATAAAATACACTGACCAGCCTTATAACCCAAAATTGATTTAAAAGTTACCTGTTAATCCTGCACATTTTTGGTAGGCTTCAGCAAGAATGATTAAAAATATATATAACCTTGTGGGTTATATTTCGGTGAAAGATCAAAGTAGCACAATGTTACTGCCAAGCACTGACTTCAAAATATACATGTCCCATATAGTGAAATGATTTTTTAGTGCATATGGGCATCATATGGACCATATAACACAACCATATTTTCACCACTTTGGAATTTTCAACTCTACCATTTTAGGTGCAAATATATTACCTTGGCACAGTTACATAAGTGTAGGTAAGCGTGCACAGTTGTTGACAGTTAAAGACATAAGACATTTCAGTAACTTTACCCTGCCTTGGCTATAAAGGATGCACAATTTATGTTATACAAAGACGCTCAGTTCCTACAGGCGGAGATCAATTGTATATCAAACCCCCAAATCTTATTTCCAAATCAGTATCTTCTGAAAACATTTGAAATTAAAACCACTCCACATGCTCTCTACACTTTGAGTTTTATACCACTGGTTGATCAGCAGAATGGTTAGATAAAGGTATCTGGTTATTTATTATTCCATTACTGCATCTATTTTTTCCATCTGCTCATAAAGTTCCAGGCTTGACTTGTAACTGAGAACCAGAACTGAGAGACCATAAGTAAAAAAAAATTTTCCAAAGCAAATTCATTTTAGACTAGGGATAACGATGGTTCCTTTCAGGTGATGATGGAAATTGGAGATAAACACACCCCTTCTGAAATCTTGAGTCACTTGTTATATTGGAAAGAAGCAGTTGTGCCTATGGGTTGTGGTCTTTCCACCTGACTTCTCAGCTCCTGCCGGGGCTCAGAGATCACTGAGGCTTATTTAACACTTCTCCCTTGGTAGGCATAGAAGAAAAGATGCCCTCAATGTGTGTGGAGAAGAACACAAGGACAGAGATTAGCTGCGTTCCAGGAAATTCTTCCAGAATCAGAAGGAAGATTTTAGGTTTTAAAATAACAGGGCCCTCCATTAAGGCACTTAACAATTTCAGTTTGAAACTGGAAGACTTGGAAACAAACAAGAACCTCAAGGTCAACAGTATTAAATGCTTGCTAAAAGATCTGATGGAGAAAATGGATTCTTTGCTAGTATGTACTTGTTCCACTAGTATTCCTTTTCAACTGCATGTGAACATTTTGGGCACAAGTACTTGTACATTCATTCTCTCTAACGATAAGATGCTTTTTTAAAAGGGTTTCCAAAATGCCATGGTTTAGAAGCCATTTTTGGAAAATAATTTTATTAAAAAAATTTTTTTTAATGTTTATTTATTTTTGAGACAATGCGAGAGACAGAGTGCAAGCAGCAGAGGGGCAGACAGAGGGAGACACCGAATCTGAAGCGGGCTCCAGGCTCTGAGCTGTCAGCCCAGAGCCCAACGCAGGGCTCGAACTCACGAACCCTGAGATCATGACCTGAGCCGAAGTCGGACGCTTAACCGGCTGAGCCACTCAGGTGCCCCTGGAAAATAATTTTAATACTTTTTTATACCAGTTGAAAAACTTTGCTAGCAATACAGAACCATAAGGTGCCAAAGGGGGTTACTGCTAGCCACTGAGAGAAATTTGGCAAGGAAATTAGACAGTATTTTCCTCACCTCTCAAAATCTCTCTTGGGAGCCGACATGGGAGACAGTGGCTTTATGGATCTAATGTATGTTCTATTGTGTAAGAAAGATCATAAACTTGAAGAATTTCATTGTTGGTTTAAATGCCCTCCTCTTCCCTCACAACACCATCTATAACACCTAAAATAAAGAATCACTGAACCTGTTGTTATGGCTATGAAATATCCCTAAGAGAATCAGGTCAATATACATGGAAGCGTGTAATGTTAGTTAAATGATAATCGTAAGGGGGAAAGCTTCAGGAATTCTCTAAGTGCTTAAAGCAGTGAGGTATGCTGGAAAGACTTTGGACAGGGAAATAAATAATTAGCAGGCCTAATCCCAGCTGTCACTCACTAGCTGTGTGATTGCAAGTCAACCCAGCTTCTTCGGACCTTCGTTTTCTCATCTGCAAAATGGTGGTGGGGTCAGACTTTAAAGTCCTTTCCTGTTCCAGGTAAGCACACTGTTATGTGCCCTTTATACATCCTTTTCCCTTTGTAAAGAGGTACTGCTTTGGAAAATCCGCTGAGTAAAGCGAGGGGGGCGGGGGCTCTAACCTATTCTGGGGAAGAGTAGAATGTTTTGTCATCTTGGGCCTTGGTCCATACCACATGCACTAAAGCAAGGACATAGATAAATAAAACTGAATGTTGAGAGCATTGCCAGGTTAGTGTCAACTGAGTTTCTCAGTCAGATACCCTAGGATATATTGCAAAACATCAGAACGACAACTGAAAGTAAAAGCATGAGTTGTGTTGGCCACTCCAGCCGACAGTCTGAGCGCCACTCAAGCCCAAAGAGAAATACATCTGTGTTTCATTCAGTATGCTTTCCATTTAGGATGGCTTCCTCCCCTCCTCCCCCTGCTTATCATTCCTGGACTAGAGGCAGTCATGTGACACAGTCTCCTGCAGGGAGAGAGGATAAAGAAAAAAGACAAGATGATGGTGGGATGTGAGCCAGAGCCCCCCCTTCTTACCTCCTCCACAGGACTCGGAGCACTTGGTGAAGCCCTCATACTCCCAGTCATACAGCTCGTCGAAATCCTGCAGGCCGCCGAAGAGGCCATCTGTCTCTTCTGGGTTAAACTCAGGAGCTTCCCCGTTGCATGGTCCTGCATAACAGGCACGCTGGGATGCTGGCTTGGGCCCCTCACATTCATCAACAGGCAGGTCAGCCACGGACTGGGAGAAAGACAGGAGCACCTGGCACCTCACCATTCGCACCTGGGTCCCCACACCACAGGTAACCGTGCAGGCTGACCAGGCTTCCGGGATGAACCTGCAGTCGGCAAGCAAACAAGAGGACAGCATGAAGAGCCCCAGGCAGGAGACCCTGGGGGTTGTGGAGGGCTGCATCCCACCTGCCGCCCCTGCCCAGCGCCGTTCGGGGCTCTGCTACCCTGTCCTGTGATGGGTGCTTCGGTCTAGTTCATGAGCTCATTTGCCATGGGTTTCTGGATTGGTTTTTTTGTAAGTGTCATATGAACTCTCAGCTGTAAGACATTCCAGCCACAGACCACCTGCTTTCTCCCTGCTTTGCACCCACAGCGGTAGCTCTTCAGAGCAGGAATTGGTGTTTCTTCACTCTCTCTAAATCCCAGCACTTGTGCCTTCTGAAACATGCTGGCTATTCTTATAGTAGACTAATACGGATCCTAAAACTATCACAAAATAAGCCCTTGGTGATATTTAAGGAGGTGGGGTTTTTTTTGTTTTTGTTTTTTTTAGTCTGGATCTCATATTCTGTAACTTTCTTTGCTTTTCTGCTCAATGTGCGTCCCAAGATTTATTTATATATAGAAAGAGGTTCTTTTTTTGTAAGTTTCCAAGAATGGAGCAAAGTCTTGTTCCTCACACATTCTTTGAATTAGTCTGGACTACAATTCTTTTTATATCATAGTGAAAAGCCAGGCTACAAATTTAAATCCACAGACATGTCACAGTAAACGAGAGATCCTGAATTCACACAAGTTTGTGGGACGGCAGCCTCCCTGCCCCCACCCCCTGAGAGAAACCACACTAGTGAGAATTTGGTTTTTCTCTGAGTTTCTCTACAATGTAGGACAATATCAAATTCCAAAAAAAAAGACTTTCCCTCCCACTAATCAACAATGGCCCATAACGGCAATGACCTTGAGAAGGACCTAGGGAAAAGCCCAGAGGGAACCACTAACGTTTTCAGAAAGTTAGTATAATAATCTGGAAAAAGAACTTTGGAATAAATATTTTTTTATTTTTCCAGGATCCTACTGCTTTTTCACAGAGAGTCGTGCTGAGGAGGCATGCAAACCTGGTCCCCTAACTTTGACTTTGGCAGGAAACAAAAGAACTGATAAGAAGGTTATAGCATTAAATCCTAGTGAGTGCAAATGGTTCCTATCTAGTTTAGGGAAATAGAAATTCTAGCAGGAAACCAGTCCAAGTTTTCAAATTGGAAGGATCAGAACCAAAATGTTTCCTGGGCCTGAGCCTGAGCCTGAGCTGTGCATGGAGCTGGCCAGGAGAACCAGACTCCCCTGACCCCCAGCAGCTCATGGTGTCTGAGCCACGGAAGAGCTTAGGAGAGAATGAAGGTCACATACAACCTTGTCAGAAAGGTGGATGAGGGAGAAAGACCCACTCAGAATTATTCCCAGAAGTTCTCATCACAATGTCACCTCCCTCTCTTATTTTTGAATTCTTGATCCGTCTTCTGGCACCTAGAGAACATGAGGGAAAAGCAGTATCCTAAAAAACTAGAAAGTCTCCTTTTCTTTGAGTAATGATACCTGTAGGAGCTTTTTAAGACTGTAAAACCCCAAATCACAGTCAAAATAATTTTAACCCTCTTATTACACATATATCTGTCTGGCTCTTGGAACAAAAGTGACAACAAATACACAAACACTGAATGTTACAAGCCAGGTGCAGACATGAAGGAAAACACACACTGAACTATTTTGTTTATAAGGAATACCCAAAAGCAAATGAAAAGCCCTCCAACTCTGACAATGGTGTGTGAATAATGCTTCCTATTTAATAATGTGCTGAATTTTATTGTCAAATAAGAAAGATGACACGATCACAAAAAGAACTGTACCCTATTAGCTTTTCCTATGCATTAAGAGTTATTGTTCCGTTACCTATAACATCTCCAGAGACCAGAGACCATTACAAGACAACAAGGATCAGCTAGCTTTTTCTGGAAGGGGCCAGATAGAAAATAGTTTAGATTTTGTGGGCCATGTTTGTGGGTCTTTGTTATTGCAACTACTCAACTCTGTCAACATGCTGCGAAAGCAGCCAGAGACAATATGGAAGCAGATGGGTGTGGCTGTGTTCCAATAAAACTATATTTACAAAAACTAGAGGGAGGGTGGTAGCAGAAAGGTCTGAATTTGGACTGTGGGCTGTAGTTTCCCAACTCCTGCGATAGGACCTTAAGTGGAGATAAACCAAACACACCAAGATTCATAAATAATCTTCCAACTTGTTTTGAGTCTTAGTTCCTATCTTTTCCACATATATGAGTTTATAGGAATGACGAGCAGTTAAATTGATTTATGTTTTATCCTCCAAAATGAGACCCAGATGAAACCTAGAATATAGGTGATGCGCAAACCAAACCCTTAGCTCTCCTTGCCTATAACGTTAATCGCTTTGTGTTTGGTCTCATTCCAGGACCAGGAAGATAGACCACAAGCACACAAAGTAGAAAGGGTGCATTACTGGAACCTCATGAACTCATTGCAATGTTTGAACCTTGTTTATTTTGAAGCAGCATCCAAATGAAAATGAATGTGCGTGCGTGTGTGTGTGTGTGCGTGTGTGTGTGTGGGCATGGGCATATGAGCGGGCATTTGTCTATATTTGGTTTTCTGGGCCTTTAGGCTTAATAGCAAAAACAATAAACATCCATTTTATGTCTCCCAAGTGAGAGTCTTATCAAATGTCAAATAGCCTTTCTGGCTAATCTCCCAACCCACTATCCTTAGGTCTTCATCAAGTTCACACCAATTAAAAACGATTTGGCTTTTAAGCGGTGCTGTCTTCTGGCAGTCATCTCAATTTCTCTCGTGCACACACTGTGTGATATAATATATTCTCTCTTGCTGAAGGCAGGAGATTATATTTCAAAAGAAAAATATCTAATAGAGCGAATGGCCAAGTGAATAGAACTGGTTTTCATTTGAAACTTTCCCCCACATTCCTAGATCTCCCAATGCTGTGTTTACTATCTTGAGCTTTCTGGCCGCAAGTGGGAAGAAGCAAGGTCGGTGAGAGGGCAGGCAACTGAAGTAGGAGGTCTAAATGTAAGGTTGAGGACACCTGGTCTGAATAGTACTTGCTTAGCTAGAATCCTTCAAGTGGGACCTTTAAAATGCAGTCAATAGGTGTTTTTTTAAAATCATTTTTAATGGTTTTAATTTCCAATGTTCAATAAAAAATTACTATTGAAGTTTAATTAGGGTCCTTTGAAAGTTCTTTTTGTTAGCAGCACTGTTGCAGAATGGCTAGATGCTTGAGTTCTTTCAAAGATGGGCTTGAACTTCAGGGAATACCGATAGGATTTCGGCATTTAGTCTTCCCCGCTTCGGGAAATTCAAAATGAAACCTGGTAAATAGAGGATTTCTGCTTCTGTCTGGTCCTCAGTTTGCAAGACTAATTGTTGATATAGCTAACAAAAAGCTTATCCTTTAATGAGAGTTATTACCATAGTACCTTTTAGGAAACAGAAAACCGCGATAATCAAGTGCACCTGTAAAATCCCAAGGTGGTTCAGTTTCTATGTGGCTATTCTGATGTCAGAGCATGCACTAAAAGAATAAAAACAATCACTTGATTAATACAGTGCTAAACAGAAACTGTTCAGTCTTGGTTAACTAATCTTGTGTTAACTAATCACTGCAGAGCTTAGCCAGAGTTAAGCTCTAGTTTTATGCACACGTGGTTGATAACTTTTTTTTTTTTTAAAGTAGGCTCTATGCCCAGCGTGGGGCTTGAACTCACAACTCCAAGATCAAGAGTCACATGCTCTACTGACTGAGCCAGCCAGCACCTCTGAGATTTTTAACTTTATCTCTTCTCCTCTTAGTTTCCTCTCCTTTCTCATATACAGTCATCTAAAAAACAAATCATCAGCATTGTACAAAATAAGAATGGCTTCATAGGGGTGTTATTGTGATGCTACTACTAGCCTCACTTCATTCTCTAGTTTCAAAATGCAAACTGAAACTTGCAGAAAATCACATGAAAAATACTTAATTTTGGTTTAGTTTTCCATCTTATTAAATTTCAGCCAGACGTCTGATGGGCTTTGTGGATTTCTTTTCCCTCTTTCTTTTGCTGTATGTTTGTGTATGAGAGTGGTGGCATTTAGGGGGAGGAGAGAGGAGGGAATGAACTGAATGGTGTAGGAAAAATTATAGACAACTTTAACACAGACCCAGGAGGTGACTGGGTGTCCTGTCAAGTGCATCCTTCCAAGCTATGGCAATCTTTCATTGCTATTTTACCACTCTACCAGTTAGAGAAAACAGATGATGAGAATGATTCTTGCCCACAGAATTGCAGATTAATTGCGCCTAGTGGAATGCAATTGATTGTTGTCCTGTGAGCAGACCCATTTTACGTCTATTTGTACATTCACTCTAGCCTCTTATTTACCTAAATACATATAATTCTTTGAAATTTCCCTTGAATTGGTTGTAACATCTTCCTGGTTCCCTCACTAATTAATGAGGTAAACAAAAGCTTGAACAGATGTTCATTTTATATATGCATGAGAATCATGGTTTTTTCCCTTTCTAAAATTTTATCATTTAACTAGTGGCCACAGATGGATCCGGAAAATAGGATACTGGAAAAATAAAATACTGTATAAGTAATTCTAGCCCAAATTAATCAGAGTCTTTTATATAAGTATATCATTTAGGGACAAAAAAAGTCCCCAAACTTTATTGGTAATGATGCTGTTATTCCATAATGCCTCATCTATTTTTAATGAAATCTTCTTTATTCTTTTTCTTTAGTTTTGAAAAGTTGGTTCTTCTCCTGGTTCTGAGCAACTCTTGCAAAATTAATGGAGTGAAACCTTTAGGAGAAGGTGTAGTTTCCTGAACCAAAGCTAGGCATTTTGGCATCCGAAGAGCCATTTAGAAACACAAGCAAAAGAAATTGCTTTTGGGTGGGACAGAAACTTGGAAAATGAAACATTTTCTTTCATCTGTCTCAATTTTACATGAGATCAAAAGACCTCATGTAAACTTTTTAGTTATTTAGTGTCTCTCAAGAAATTAAAAGATTTTTTTCAAAACCATCCAAAATAGGGAAACAAACAAAAACCTTTGGAATGCTACAAAGGGAGGTGACTCTCCCTTTAGGGATTTTGGAATTAATTGTAAAACCCATAATTCCAAGACAACCTTAAAGTGATTCTTTAAAAATATAGGGAGAGCAATAAAGTTCTGGGAGAATACTTATCCAAAATATGCCTCTCCATTCACTTAGAACCACACCTAAATCATTCCAAATAAATAACAATCTAACTTATTGTGAAAGATATTTAGTCAAGGATACTTGACCTGAATATGGAATTATGAAAATATTTCTCAACTGCTTTTGTTAGCTTACAACTCTCTGGAGCTGCAAATAATTCATGCTAGTTATGCAACTCATATTAAAGTCTCCAAGCACAATTTCTCAAAGGTGTCCAGGACACCATTCCACAAAACATCTGATAGCACCACTTATTTTCATAATGTTCCTCTAATTCTTAAGCATCATACCTGGGTTGTGACAGGTTTTCATCACTATAAGTCACTTCAGTAGCATAACCAAGTATAGACCGATCCCAGAGATTTAAATAACAAAACAAAATGAGAATTTTTAATCAGCCACCAATATGCCTATCTGAAAAAAAAAAAAAATTCTGTGACTGCCCTGTCTGATGCCACTAAGCAGTAACAAGTAAATAAATAAATACAAAGGAAGGACCCAATTTCAAACAGACTAAGGCAGTACTGGGAGAGCTATATTTAGTGGAATTTTCCAAGAAGCAGACTTGATTTTCTCATGATAATGATGCCCTTTTGGGTTCTTTGAGAGGCAGCTGGCCTCCGCACAAACGCCTCAGTGACTTTCTTGCAGAAATGCTCAGCACTAGAAGTGGGAGAAGAAAGCCTGACTGCATCGAAGGGCACACTCTCCTTTGAAAGAGACTTTTTGTACTAGAAGGAAATGCTGGGGGTATCAGAGTTCCAATGAGTCAGGGCCTAATGGGCTCTCTCCAGGCCCACAACCTCATACTCAAAGACTCTGTTAAAGCTGGCTTGCAGTTCTGACCTATCTTTCTCGATATGGTTCCAGACAAGATATGAGGAAGAGTCTTACTAACGGAGGGATCTTGTTGACCATCAGGAGTTTGTTCTACTTTAATAGTAAGAGAAAAGCCAGCAGAAAGACAGGTAATAATCAGTTTCTGAGAATACGGGCCCTACAGTGTCGGCTCTTCCCAACAAATGCATCCTCAACTACCTTCTTCCCAGTGGCCCCCAAGGCAGTTGACCATGCCTTCTTTCTTGAGTGACTTTATCCTCTTGACTTGCATGACAGCAAACGCTTGGCTTTCTTTTCTTTTCTGGTCAGTTCCTTCTGTCTCCTTTTTAGGTCCTCCTCTCCTTAAACTCTAAGCACTTAGTGCCTTGGAGCTCAGTTTGGTGATGTGTTTGGTGATTCTTGGTTTCACACACCACCAGTATGTGAGCAACTTCTAAGTATTTAGAAGTATTTCATCTCTATTCTAAGTATTTCGAAGTATATCATCTCTATTCTAGACTTTTTTTTCCGGAGCTTTATACCCAATTTCTTTTTTTGGTAAGTTTTGGGCTAGGGAGCCATTTGACTCTTTGAAAGGAGTAAACATTAATTTAATATAATTAATCTATTTATCAAAAAATTATATAGTGCTTCTTATGTGCCAGACACTGCTCCAAGTGCTTTATAAATAAAAGCTGTTAAATCCTAATGACAACCAGATAAGAACTATTACTAGCTTCGTTTAGTAATTAATACATGGGTGATGAAATTGAAGTATAAGTCATTCACACAGCCAGTAGGTTGTATGCTCATAACCACTGTTCATTGCTCTCTCTCCCAATTGACATTTTTACTTTGATATTTCAAAGGCATCTCCAACCTAAAATGTCCAAAATGGAACTCCTGATTTCCCTCTTCAGTGTCTTATTCCTCTCCCAGTCTCCTCTGTCACAGCACATGATTCTACTGGCCATCCAAATGCTCAAGGACATTTAGGAGTTATTCCTGACCCCTCACTTTCCCCGACTCTCTCTTCCAAATGATTCCCCAAGTCTATCAATTCTCACTCAAAAATGTATCTGAAATTCCTTTACTTCTCTCCATCATCACTACAGCCACCTTGATAAAACAACAACAACAACAACAACAACAATAGCTAATGTTTACTGATGTTTTTTAAGCCCTTCATATATATTAACTCATTATAATATTGTTAGGAGATGGATACTGTCAGGAATGTTGTGAAATGGGCAAAAGAGATCACTGGTTGTCCTTTCAGTGGAATGCTGACATTGCCTAACAGACTTTCAGGGTGGCAGGCTGTCTAATTAACTCTATGGAAGTGTAAGTCTTTGTCTTTGGCCAGACAGAAGTTTCCTTGTAGAGGGCTGGTGATGATACAAATGTTTCCAGTCCATAGTGATGGAAAGTTTTTTTTTGTTTTTTTTTCTGTTCATATAAGTGCCAAGGATTACTGTCTGGTAGAAAATAGACACTTTTCTATATCCAGTTCTGGTATGAATAAGTTTTAACATCTTACTGGTTCTCTTGATAATTCATGAATTCAGTACAAATTCTGGCATGTGCTCATTTTGTATTTATATGGGCCATAGTTTTTCCTTTTTGAAAATTATATTTTGACAGTACTCTTTTCATCCCAAATTCTAGATGATAAAGTTGAGGCACAGAGATTTCGAATGCCATACTGCTAAATAAATGTCAGATTCAAATCATGGCAGTTGACTCCAGAATCCATGTGTCACCATATTGAATGTCAGGTGACCACATAAGCCATGATCACTGAAGCCACTACCTTTCTGCTGGACCACCACAACAGCCACTGATCTGTTTTCTTTCTCTGTTAGACCTTACTAAGCCATTCTTCACCCTGTAGTTGTAAAGCTTTTAATTTTTTCCCAGAATACCAGAAGAAAAGCCAAACTCCTTGTCAAGGTTACATTATGCCATTCTCCATGTTCATTTCCTGCTCTTTCCCCCCTGGTTACTAGCCTCCAGCCACACTAGTCTTCTTTCTCTTCCTTAAATGTGTGTAATTCTTTACTAACTCAAGGTTTTGGCAGGTGCGTCTCCCCCATGGATGACTCTCCTTTCTCTCAGTTTGTAATAACTCCCACTCATCCTTCAGGACTCAATTGACATGTGTCTTCTCAGAGAAGACTTCCTTGAACCCCACACCTGCTGGAGCTCCTGTTAGACTCTCTTAGATCACCTCTTCATTTACCCATAGCAGTTACCAGCCTCTGAAAATCAAGTGTGAATCTTTATGTAATAACTATGTCCATCACTAGATCAAACTTCTGTGAAGTCAGAACTTCATGTAATAGATGCTCAGTAAATATATATGTTTATAATGAGTAAATGGATAGGTAAATAGAATGGTGAGTGTTGACATTATGAGTGACTTGGTTTGTTCTTGGGTCCAAAGACTGAAAGCAAGCTAAAGAGGCAACAGTCTTGAAACTCAGAGAAATTAAATCATACCTCTTAGTTCCAGGTATCGGCATAAGAAAACAAAAATTTTTTCCTGTTGTAGGAGTTTCTTTCAGTCTTTTTAAAAAAGCTGTTGTGCCCAAATTTAGTAGTGGGCTTCTTCATTTTATATTTCTTATGGCTGTACTCAAGGCAGTAGATGCTGGCCTCATTTCATCTTGATGGGATATTAGGTTATCATGTAGCTTGAGGAACGTTTAAATTCTGTGTGTATCACACTTCCATTTAATCTCAATAAAAATACTCTTTTATAGAAGAAAAGGATTTTGGGGCAGCTTTGAGCCAGAGGCTGCCTTCAGTGATTTATACATAGCTCTGATCTCACACTGCCTTATCATACAAGCAGCTACTACAGTAAAGGGTCTGAAGCATTTTGGAGTTGTTCTTATGTTAGGGGAACCCAGAGAGAGCTCCTATTTTTCTGTCCACTTTTTAAAACTTAATATACACAGTGTTTTGGGAAAAAAGAAAAGA
Source organism: Acinonyx jubatus (assembly GCF_027475565.1). Lineage (NCBI taxonomy): Eukaryota > Metazoa > Chordata > Mammalia > Carnivora > Felidae > Acinonyx > Acinonyx jubatus. The sequence continues at coordinate 50,223,782 of NC_069391.1, forward strand.
TAGGCCACTAACTGTATGTAGCAGATTCAAATGGAGCCAAATCACTCTGTTCACAAATAAAACGTGAGGATACATTTGTTTCAGACCATCTTTCTATCCTATTGCTTTTCTGACTTGTGCACACAGAACATAATTTAAAAGTTGGGTTTTCCTTGAGGCCAGTCTGATTATTTAAAAAGCCATGTCCCAGGGACTAATATGCCATTATAGCTTACAATGCTATTAGTGCATTTTCAGTTCTCAACTTAATACCAGAATGGAGTTTTTAATGCATATCATTTCCCCTGATTTTGATACAAATCTAAAATATTGTAAACTCAGAATACTTTCCATGACCATTTTTTTTCCTTCATATGGAGTAAAATTGGTTTATTTTGCAATTTTGTAAAGGTTTCTTTCCTTTAATTCAACAAGTTTGGCAACACTTTCCAATGAAAAGTTCAGTTCATTAAAAATGACCTTAATGGACGTAACATATATTGGTGGTGACAGGGTCCATACTTTATTTTGGCACACACGGATCCCATTAATTTGTCTTTGTCACTCTCTAGGGCTCAGCTGAGCAATAGTTCAGACTTAGCTTTCTGAAAGTAGCTACAGAATGAGCAATAAGTAGAGATGTTGGGAGGGGCTGACAAATTTAGAACTTCTTGGTTTGCAGTAAAGGCTTTTCTAATGACTACATAAAAATGGCTCTGTCTGCTCTGTTGAATTTGTTATTGATTTTTCTGTCTCAGTGCACATTGGGAACAATCTATGGGGATCAACTGTATTTAACCCAGGGTTGAAAGAGGATGCTTTTCCACCCAAGCATTTTCTAAACTTTCCTTATTAATTTTTGCAACTCCCTGTAGGTCCCTTTTTTATTCAAATAAAGGTAACTAAGCTTTGTCCCTCAGAATAAATTCTGGGCTAGATTCTAAGTGTGATGCTTACAAGTAAATCTTCAAAAAGCCTCAGAAGTATAGAAGTATAATATCCTCAGAGGCAGGATGGTGGTGTTAGCTGGGGAATGACTGGCTGAATTTTGGGTCACATTGTACTTCTCTCTCACATACCAGTAGATACGACACCTGCCTCAATTTCTCCAGTTGTAAATAGGTGATTATTATACATTTTTATTCCATTAAAAGTTCCCTGGGAAGATGAATAATTCTGGAAGTGGCCCAATCACAACCCCGCTTGACATGTAGAGAGATCTTCCTGCAAACCAGGTACTTCACATGTACTAACTCAAAGATACAGGTGCTGTTATTATGCTCATTTCACAAATGAGGAAATTGCAGCCAAAGAGTTAAGTGACTTGCCCAGGTCCCCTGTTACTAGTGGTGGATCCAAGATGAACACCCAGCCAATCTGTCCCTGGAGCCCACACTTTTCACCACTGCTGGTGCACACTGCTGCCCTGCATGGAGGTATGATCAATAACTAAACTGCTTTTTCCTTCAATCCCAGCAGGGCTACATCCTTGTTTGGGCACACAAACACACAGACTTACCCCTCACCAACTCACATAGTTGGCAGCATTATATACCTGAAATATTTTTTAATTTTTTAAAAATGTTTTTATTTATTTTTGAAGGAGAGAGAGAGAGACAGAGACAGAGCATGTGCAGGGGAGGAGCAGAGAGAGAGGGAGACACAGAATTCGAAGCAGGCTCCAGGCTCTGAATTCTCAGCACAGAGCCCGTGTGGGACCCGAACCCACAAACTGTGAGATCATGACCTGAGCCGAAGTTGGACACTCAACCAACTGAGCCACCCATGCGCCCCACATACCTGAACATTTTTAAATTTTAGGAAATTACCTATGGTTTCTGCAGCTTTTCTCAAAGTATAGGTAAGAATCGCTCAAGTACGTATACTGATACAACATATATGATCATTGGCTATAATCCTTTCTCAAGCACTAGTTTTGGAGTGAAAGTCAGATTCAAATAGGTTCTATCACAATCTGCCAAACATCAGTTCATACCAACATCCCCCAAACCCTTTCCCTGTATATTATATTTTCCTCTCATTTATGTTGTTTGTGAATTACCATGTACTAGCTTAACTATTCTAATATTTTAACTCAGAGGAATGCACAGTAGCGGAGAGAATTTAGGAATCCAATAAATAATTCTCCCACATTTCTTTTTAAACCAATAATACTATCACACTGTGCATACTCAGACATCATATTACATTTCTTAAATACAGCTAGCTCATTTGTTCAATCTGTGGATAAGTGACCAATACTCAGCACTTTGGACATAATCCTATCATTCCTATGGTAAGAATGCACTCAAGGTTCTTTGAGGGCAAGGACTATCAGGCTTATTTTTACAGTATTTGCAACTGGCACGGGGCACTGCATAGAGCAGGTGACTTATGAGCAAACTTAGCTTCTTTCATCAGGAGATGTGAACAATTTAGCAGGTCTGCTGACTCTCCATAGTCATCTAAAATATACATTCAGACAGAGAACTTCAATTAAGCATGCAGTTGCAGAGAATATAATGGAAGAGAATGATTTAGGTAGATGGGAAGGAGGCCAGAAAGGAAGGAGTTGAAAGTGAGTGAGGTCATGACCATTGAGAGGTAAGGGCTGATTCAGTCTGGCCAGCATGGGCTTTTGCTCTGCTATGTGCCAATTCTCAAAATTAAATGCTTTTGTGCTTTTTTTTTTTTTTAATCCTGTAATTCTCATGCTTGAACAGCCCTTATGTTGGTGTAATGATCTACAAATAGTGTCTAAATTTCTTGATCTTAGATGATGTCACTTTTGATTCTTAAGAAATATATCTGTTTTTATATATATACAAGATATTCCTTTTATTTTCTGTGGCCTGAGATTCATGAAGAGAATATAATTCAGGCACCTTGTATTGAGGATATAAACAGCCAAACTATCTGGACCCATTACTGATGTTTGATTCCCTGAATATTCTTTGGGGGAAAATATAAAAACACATGTCACACAATTAACATTTCTAGCCACTTTTTTTTAAATGTGAATTCACATTCTTCACCACTGAGTTAAGACATCCACATTCTCAGACAACTAACTTGCTGGATATAAATACGGACTAATGTAAACATATGCTTAAATATTATATATTTAAATACTATTTCCAACAAGGTAAACAAGGCATTTAATGACTACAGGATCACCATGGAGACTCTTATTGGCTTTTCCTTCTGTATCTAATTCCTTGTGGGTTCTGTTCACACAGATGCATGACAGGAATTTCCCTTTGCTTCTTATTGAATCAGCCCCATCACTAAGCTGATGCCATCTGGCATCCAGATATTACTGCTGCCTTTGGCCTGCCTGCTTTCCTTTTTCTTCTTCCTTTTTTTAAATGGCTTACACCAAGATTATTTATGGCAATACGTTTAAGACCTGACTATTGTGCTGAAGCACAAAAATGTTTTCTTAACCATGAACTAAAGTTGTTAACTGGAAATCTGATGAGATAACTCAAGATTTTTTAAGGGCAAGCACGATCAAGGCATAGAGGACCACCCAATCCTACTTTTGAGAGGACGGCACCATTAAGGCTCTCCGCCTGGTATGTGCCAACATTTGAAGGATGGATGGCTGGTTCCAATGGCCTTCTTGGTCACTTAGGGTCCAAAGTAATCACCTGTCTCCTATTTCTCGCTCAAAGCCATCCAAGCAGAACTCCTGGCAACTGAAATAAATCTGGGAGGAAACTGGCTTCCCTAGGTACCCAATTAGTCCTCCCTCCCTCCTTCTTTCTGGGATGATTTGATTCAGAGACCAGAAAGTCTAAAAAGAGAGAGTCAGAGCCTCTGAAGCATCTAGCCATACCTTTACGCCTGCCTCCCTTAATAGATTACACTTTGCAGGGCACTGAGTGGCCTGTTAATGGCCGAAGGAGTTAAGGAAATGAACAATTTCCTTCCTGTTCCAAGTTAGATCAGGCTTGTTAAGAAGGCCAGCTGATTAACTTCCTGTACAGCAACAGTAGACATGCAGCCTTTACATGTCCTAGAGGACACCATAGTATCATTTTTGTTCAAGAAATTAAGCTGTCAAAGTGGTCGTTATGCGTACTTGGCTTGAGGTGGTTGTCATGTTTCTGCATATAACTCAACAAAGACTGAAAGTAAGTTAAAGATAGGAGATGGGAAACCAGGTCAGTAATTTATTTAGCTACTACCTGATTAATGAACACAATTATACTACCATAGTGTAGTTCTGATCCCTCACCAAATAAAAGTACAATATGGAGGGCTTAAAAAATACCTAGAAAGCTATCCCCACATATTTGTCCGTGGAAGCAACCAGCTGGGCTCAATCTGGCGTTTAAATCCTAGACAAACCAAAAAACAGACTCTTAATTATAGAGAACAAACCGATGGTTACCAGAGGGGAGGGAGGTGGGTGGGTGAGGGGTGAACAGGTGATGGGGATTGAGGAGGGCACTTGTGATGAGCACGGGGTAATGTATGGAAGTGCTGAATCACTATATTCTATGCCCGAAACTAATATTACACTGTAAAAATAAAATGATAGAAAAGAAAAATAATAACGTATGAAACCTAAAAAATAAAATAAAATAAATGATGTATCCTAAATGAGACTTTCATCAGCTGGAGGCAAATTCAAAATGACATACTTCAAATAACAGCCAAAGAGAATTCCATTAGTCATTTTTCTATCTGCCCCTTTCTAGTGTTGGAAAGGTACTGATCTTAGCCTTGAAAAAATGCAACTTTCCCAGAATCTTATTATTTTTAGAAGTCTAACTCTAATTCCTTCCGTGTTAATTGGGTAGCAGGGATTTCTATGGATTCCTTAGAGGGCATCTTCGAAGGCAAGTTCACCTTATTGTATTTATTTGTAAGACTGTCTGTGCTCCATCAGCTTCATGGGCTAAAACCCCACTTGACTAGTCTTGATTAGGGGCTGGATCTTGTTCACACTGTTTTGTTCAATGAGGAGAGACAAAAATACCTGGCTTGAAGATTCTTGCTGCTGGTTGTCAGAAAAATCTGATAAAAACCTGTGCCTGGATCAAGTCAAACCATGGCCACTAGTGAAAAATCAGTTTAGATGCTGTGACTCTCCCGGGTGGGTTAGGAGATACTTTTTTCATATCATGAAAATATGTTCCTCACAATGAATGCTCCTACTTTTGTGCCGTATGAATCAAATACATCACAAATAAACCCGTTTGTTGCTAGAAAAAAAAGCAATTAACGTCTAAAAGTATTTCCAAATAAAGCTGCAGCTTTATATGATGAATTCAATATATTAAGGACATTACCATGTGACTTAATCTCGATCCTTATTTCAGGTATTCTATGTGACTGATATCTGTATCTGTATCCGCTGCATTGCATTTAGTTTAGTGGAACAATAATACCAGTGTGCACACCTGTTCCGTCAAGTTTTGGTTATTTCTTGGAAGTTTATCAAGTTTGGGTTATTTCTTGGAAGCTCAGTGTTTACTTTTTAATCATAGCTTTTTCTAAACATACCTTAGAGCGGTTGCTTTCCAACATACCTTTGGCCAGAGTGCTACCCAATTATTGGTGGGACTACCACAAGCATCTAACACTCAGTAACAGTATCGCCATAGGCTAAAGACTTTAAGGTACTTGTTTTCCTATGTTGTTTAATGAGACAGGCTGGTGATCATATTTTTATTTTACATAAGGGGAAATAAATGATATTTACTGTTTTTACTATAGAACTCTCCATATTAGGTGGGGCCAAAGTGAGAGATAATAGGTCTGGATCACTATTCATGCTTCTCTGTAGCAGTTCAGAAGTGACAGGCACAGCTTCTAAACATCACCATTTAATTTAAGCAATGTGAGTCTCTTTGGTGGGGGGAAAGAAAGACGTGCTGACACTATATCATTTCTTCATTATACTATGGAGAGTAATTATAGGTTGCTATACACATTTAGAAACTAGCCTATGTGGTTTAAAAAAGAAAGAATTAAGCCCATGCAAAATTATGTTTTTTAAATTCAAAATCAATGAAAAAATAATGTGACACGTAAGACCTTTCCTAGGGTTCAGTGCACTAAACATGTAAAGCATATTAAGATGTGGAAACCGGATACCTTTCATTACATTATTCTACAGCTGTCATTTATTTCATTTTGGTATAAAAGTAATTATTGTTCTGAGCATAACAGTATACATTTCCTTTCCCCAGCACTGGCGCTCCAATTACAATCTACTTCAATTCAGATTAATCATGCCAAGATGGCAATTCCATTACACCAAGAGTAAAACTTAATAATCTAATATATGGCTATAGTTTCAACGGTGAAAACTATGTGGTTAACTACTTTAGGGATTTTATTAAGATTAAAGTTCAACATAATGCATCTTAATCAGACCTTCCCTGGAAAACACTCATTACAAAACATGGTTGACCATAAGTCTATGTAATCCTTCTGCAGAGGCATTAAGCTCCACTTACTACTTTCATCTAAGAGGTATCTAATAATGGGAAAGATGTTATATTATTGATGTAAGATGTTTTGATTTAATTTCAACTTTATTATATTACTTAACTTCGGTTATAATGCAGTACTGTATATAGGATTATGCTTTAGACCAAATGACAAAATATTATGTACAGGCGAGCAGTTTATTTAAGTAGAATAGTACATGTCTGGTTTTAAACGTATCTCACCTAAGAATGTACATACGGAGTGGCATCTTTCTGTGTCTTAAATAGGACCTTAGTGGATAAAGAGTTAATCCCCCTCTAAAATAAATTGCTTACTTCCTCTCCAGCAGCATGAAGGCCTGTCCGGCCAGGTACTGGCAGGAGAGGAACAGAAAATTTTAAGCCTTCATATATCCACGTAAAGGTTGCACTGTGATCTTTAAACATCGCCTTTTCTCCAAAGTTCTGCAATGGTTAAAAAAGTCACTTCTCAAAGAAGTGGAAAAAGGTGCTGCAGTGGGGCATCTGGGTGGCTCAGTCAGTTAAGCGTCTGTCTCGGCCTCAGGTCCTGATCTCTCAGTTCGTGAGTTCAAGCCCAGCATCAGGCTCTGTGCTGCAGCGTGAAGCCTGCTTCAGATCCTCTGTCTCCCTCTCTCTGCCCCTCCTCTGCTCTCTCTCTTGCTCTCTCTCTCTCAAAAATAAATAAACATTAAAAAAAAAGGTGCTAGTAGTAACTTTATAGTACAAAGGTAATTTATATTTTGCTTACTGTCCTTTAAAGTACGAAATGTATTGCATAATGTGAAACCATGTGACTGAAAAACAAATTTCATTTCTTTACAAATCAACTTTGGTTGTACCAATCTGTATTTTGAAATTCTTCTTCAATCCTTTGCTGTTTAGGGTGTGATTCAGGAACACAATTCATGGTCTGGCACACCATATCAGATTTAGGTTCGAACGGGATGAATCTGAGAAAATTCTAAATTGCTTTCGGATACATAGATTACAGTGCTGATTTATTTCTCTGGTAAAATTTACTTTATTTTTTAAAAGTTTATTTAGTAATTTTGAGAGAGAAAGAAAGAGAGAGAGGGAGGGGCAGAAAGAGGGAGAGAGAGAATCCCAAGTCGGCTGTGCACTGGCAGCACAGCACCTGATGCTGGGCTCGAACTCATGAACCATGAGATCTGGTCTGATCTGAAACCAAGAGTCAGATGCTTAACCGACCGAACCACTCAGGTGTTCCTCTCTGGTAAAATTTAAACTGTATGTTGAATTTGAAAACCCTTCATATCCTACATGCTATACTGTGAGCTCCTGGGCGGTGGGTAACATGTCTTATGCACAGAGCCTAGGGTTTATATGAAATAAATTAATCGAGAAAATCATCACTCTGAGAAAGTGCTTTGATCGTAAATGAAATACATCACTAAAGTGCTTTCCCTTATTTTAAAAAATGATGCAGCAGACATACCTAGTGCTTTCTAGTACAACCAACATATAACTTTAATCAACCCATCAATCGGTCAGTCAATGTTTGTCTTTCTTATTGTTTCCTCTTCTGAAACATCTGAAAACTCTTTGCCTGGTGGTCTTGCAAATTTCATGGCCTTGATAAAACTGGGCAGGTAAGGAACCATGATCAAGTAGGGCAAAGACTGGTATCCATGTGATCCCGATCACAGCAAGATAGGGAAAAGAAAAGCTAATATACTTCTTTTGTCCTCAAATATATTTTACCTATGCTTTATCTTTTGTGAGTGGCTATATTGCACAGCTGGGGTATAAGAAATGTGAAAAGCTGCCCAGACTTTCACATCCAATCTATGTTACATCATCAGAGGCAGCCTGGGCCTTCTCACCTTTAGCCTCTTGGAAAAGAGGAGGTCAGATTTTGGAGAAGAGGATGGGCACTACCCCTTCATTTCCTTCAAAATTGAAAAGTATTTAGAGAGCAACCATGCAATCTTATGTTTTGAGACACGCTTTGAAACTGATAAATCTCCAATGTGACAGCCCAAAGGCTCATTTCAACCCTTGGTGAGAGGGTGACAGCTCACTCAGAACCCAAGGAAGCCACAGTCAATGAGACCCCTCTTTCTTTAAACCAATCAGCTTCAAAAGCAAAACACCTTGTGATTTTAACACTTACGAGGGCTCTTCTGACACGGCAGCTCCTTCTTCTAGCTCTTGAGCTTGCTTGTACCATGGCAGCTTGGCCTCTACCGGAAGTTTCTCTGAGAATTAAGTGCATGCACATAAGAGAGAAGAGGTTAGAACCATTTTGGAATTTTAGGGAGCTTCCTTTATGTCTTCACCAGTTCCTGATTTTGCACTACCTAGAAACTATATGGGTAGCTGCAAATAATAAGTTTTTTGGTAAATTTCTGCTACTGATGATGGTTATATGAAGAAAAGAGAATATTTTTAAATGTTTAGTATTACTAGTCTTTGTGCATATCTGCTTCCATCTCATTATGCTGAAGAGCAAAGGAAAAGTCTTTTAATCATGAAAGTCGTAACTCTAGGAATGCTGGCTCAGTATGTGTATGAAGAGTCATCAAAGTATCTTTTCACTATTTCCTGTCAAAAAGATAGAGTGATATTTACTTTTTAAGGCAAACACAAAGTACAATAAATTATACTGCAATACTTTAATAAATCCTGACCTGTTTCTCCTTTTCCTTTTGGCAAAGTGTGATCTATGCCATGTTGTCAAAAACAAACAAAAATGCCACTCTGAAATTCACAAAACATTGCCTTCCATATCTGACTCATTCAGCACCACCCTAACGCTCACTGACAACTGGAATATGAGTAACTTAGGGTCCACAACCCATAATTGGACTGTTTTACCTATTTATCTTACGTTGGCCATACAATTCAGGACAAGCTTCCTAACTACTTCCTGGGCAGGGGGAAAAAACGTGAAGGAGAAAAAGAAAGAGGGAGGTCATAACTGCTCCTACAGAAGTCACTGCCAAGATTCCCATTCTGACATATTTATTAGGATCGTTTATAGGCATACTTGCCTTTATAGTATGAGCCAGTGAAGCTCTATCATCATTTTATGACATATAATTGTAAAGATGAAAGAAATATGTCTCTATATGCATACACCACAGAATTATACAGCATTTTCATGATGTTTAGAGAGCCAGACTCACTACTTAGTTGTGAAAATCCAGATTTTATTCTTGATAGTTAACCACAAACTGCTTTTCTCTGAAGTGGCTTGGTAAAGATAGAGCTAACAAATAATTGACTATTTTAAGTGGGGGGGGGGGGGGATCACGTCTGGTGCTCTATGTGCAGCGATTGTTTATAGTCAGAAATCAAAGTGCGAAGAGAAATATGAAGCTGCTGAGGCCAGAAGGATGTGCTATCATTTAGACACGCTAACAGGGTACCTGTGCAGACGTCATTTTACAACTAGCTCACCTCTCCAACTAAGTGACGCAGTCAGTGACTCCTTATCTGACAGTGTGAGCCATTGCTCTGTTGCAGTAAGGGAGCATTAAGCTTGGTAATATTAGCAGGCCTACAATACTTTATTGTCTATTTGAAGTGGATCCTGTAAGATGTACCAAGGGCCTCTTCCTCCCATATTTAAGGATGCTGATGATAGTCAGGAGTTGAAGATAACATTTAGGACAAACTTGCTGTATTCCAGGCAGTGAGCTAAGCACCCTGTTTGCACTGTATCTCCTTGAATACATCATCTCTGAGGTAGTTACTATTATTAGCCCCATTTTACAGATGAAGAAACTGAGGTTTAGAGAGAGATGTAGTTATTAAAGTGAATCAGGATTTCTGGTATTTTGGGTTTGTTTATTTCCATTATATCATTTAGATTTCATGACGCCATTCACCCCCAACAAGGGCAACCTACAGATAGCAGAATAAAGAGCTACACTGTGGCTGATTTTCAGAGAAATGTAATCTTTAGAGAAATAAATTCAGAAGCAAATGGGAATCATATTTATTTTTAAAATTTTAAAAAATGTTTTAGTTTTGAGACAGAGAGAGACAGAGCACGAGCAGGGGTGGGGCAGAAAGAGAGGGAGACACAGAATCTGAAGCAGGCTCCAGGCTCCCAGCTGTCAGCACAGAGCCCGATGCGGGGCTCAAACTTGTCAACTGCGAGATCATGACCTGAGCCGAAGCTGGGCACTCAACCAACTGAGCCACCCTGGCTCCCGGGAACCATATTTAATATCAATAATAGGAGGTAGTTTATCACAAGGAGTTCTTTACTTCTGAATTGGTTTGTGACTTTGGCATTTTCTCTTTCCTTGACTCAGACTATATCAATATCAGCAAAGAGGTCAGATTAGTGGGCATGCTAATCTGAGAGACCCTGTATAATTATAATAAAGCTTTCTTGCTAAGTAGAACTTTTTATAAAATTGCTTTTTATAAATTACATGTAGTATCTGTTGAATTCTGATTTATTCCGTATTTCCATTTTAAGTTAAGATTCTGGCTTCTGGTCTCATATTAATGTTTTAATTCTCAGTATAATAAGCAACACCTTTCTGTTTCATCAGTATGTTTCTTCAGTATGAAGCTTCCCAATGTATTTCACGCTTAGCAAAGGAGACACTTTGGGATTCACTGCATTGTTTTCAACAGCAAGACATGTGGATAGTAAATCACTTATACATGTCTCCAATGTCTCTATAGTATCTCCCTCTAAGCAGATATGTCTGCTACTTTTCAGCAATGGCCTTCAAACAGCTTTATGATCCAGGAGAGAATTATGTAAATAAGTAGTACTTAAACAACAATTTGCAATAAAAATTATTTGAAAGATTTTTTAGAAAGAGTTAAGTCCATTTAGTAGAGTCTAAGCTACACAATATAGTTTCCAAGAACCTTGGGATCCTTAAAAATATTCCAAGGAGATTCAAACAGTCCCTGAATGCACATAACAATGAAAAGGCTGGTAAGCGAGCACCTGTGGAGTTACCTTTGGGTTTATAGCAGGGAGTGGGTATGATGCATTCCTCTTTTATGTGGGGCTTGGTTTTGGGGCTACAACCTCCTGTGTGCATTCCACGATGGTCGATGCAGAGGACCACCCGATACCTGAGGCCCTGGCCGCATGTCACCGTGCACTGGAAGGAGAAGGCAAGACAGAGGAGACTCATAGCAAAGCCTTGTTCACTTTGCCTCATCTCTCACCTGAGACTTTAAAGGGCTGCTTTTATATAAGGACTCCTGGTGGATTTGTACCATTTCTTACCATTCATGGAATCTTTGTTATTTTTGGCTACTTAGGGTGAAGGTGGCTGAAAATTAAATCACTTTCAATTCTTAGATTTAGATGAGTTAGGTAGCATTCCTGAAAGCACCCACTGTGTGCCGAGTCCCAAACCAAGTAGTGAAAAGAAGGAGAAAAGAAACTGTAGCGTGTGCTCAATTTTGATTGCTAACACTGTATTTTAATTTTATTGAGTCATTTTGCTAGCTCCCACATGGACATTGACATTTTTTTGAACAGCCATCATAGTTGACACGTATTATTGCAGCATGGCTGATCCAATTGATTAGATGACACAGTCAAAACTGTTCAAGAGAGTTGATTCAACAGACAGATGTAGATGGCACCTCCAGTGGTTCCAGACACCTGGGAGCAAGTCTAGACAGAGAGAAATGTCCAAGCTCTGATCCTGCTGCCACAAAGCCACGTAGTGAAGTGAAGTGCCATCTGTGTGGCTGAGGGCACAGTGGCTTATCTCCTCATCTTTCTATCTCTTTTGCTATTTCAAACCTTTGCATTAGCAGCCATGAAACCTCAAGTAATGTTTTATTTAGGCTGCTGCAACAGTTTCCCTAATGTTCTAGAATGTTCTGGTTTTAATTATCCTACTTCATCCCCATTTTGATTATTTTGCCATTTCCATTTCATCTTTCTTTTCAATGAATAATACACATAATTTTAATTTAAATCCACTCAGACCCTTTTTGGACATAGACAAAGCACAAGAAATACAAAATAAAACCAAACTGTGGTCTACTGAGCTCTATCATCCGAGCAGCTTCTAGAGACTCAGGATCAGTCACTTGGCCTCAGCTGCTCTTGACAGACATTTGCCTCTCCTTGCCACTTGAGGGAACGTTATGAGCGACAGAGGCTTCTGGAAGTAACTTGAAGAAGCTATACATATTTACTCATTTACTTTTGGCTGTGCTAGATTTGGGGCGTGCCTACATCAGGGCTAAACTGGTGGGCTTCTAGACACCTCAAGAGAAGTGGGAAGCTGCACAGGGTAGCTGGTGGGGTCATGACGATGAGAGGGAAGAGTGGACTTATTCTCCTAACGAACAAAGAAAGAGGGCACAGTTACCGGAGACCACTCCTGTGCCAGCCATTTAGGACAGTCAAAAATGTTGCAGGGCTGCACGATGGGCATCTTAGGGGTGTACATGCATTTCCACTCTTCCACTGAGGTGACATGCCCCTGGATGTCCTCCTCCACACAGGAAACTGCCCGGCTCTGGATGCCCCCCCCACACGAGGAGGAGCACGCGGTCCACGGGGTGGCCTCCCACCTACAGAAGCAAGGGGAGTCATCAGGGCAGACATGCACATTGCCGAACCTCCTCAGTGACCTTTCCGACCAACCCCGTTCCCAGTGCCTACTGGGGCAATCAGGTTCTGAGAGGCTATGGTCAAGAGGCCTGAGAGCCATCTAATGCCTAAAATCTGATGAGTACGAGAGAAGGATTCAATGTTGGCAACAGTGCTTTGTAAACCTTGAAGCTCTACATAATGTAAGAAATACTGTTTGGAGAGCTGTCCACAGGGATATCTGTGCTGTCTCTAACCTACTCTAACGGGGGCTATTCAGTCCTTCTCCTTGTAGTTCGAATATATATTCTGTGTATAATATTTATATTATTTTATATTTTATAAATATACATTCTGCATATATATACTGTTATATATTTTACCATGATATATATATATATATATATATATATATATATATATATATATATTTACTAAATCCCATTTAAATATCTTCGTTAAGACCAAAACTGGTTACTCAATTAACAGGAATAATTTGCACCTGGGCTGATACTTTCTATTTTCAATGCAATACTTTCTTACTTAGCTTCTGGATACTTGTGTACGAGAAGCTCATGAAAGATCAAGGCAAACCAAAGACACTCCGTCCCTTGCTTCTACAATCATCAGCTTTGGGAATACGTGGATTCAGCACAATTCCGATGTTCAAGCTACGCCATCAATATACACTAAGGAGCAAAGGTGATAATGTAATCTTCTTGTTCCCTAACTGTTGAGGGATACTGGCAGTTAGCATTCCCCTAATAAATAACTCTTGGAATTGTGAAGAAGTTTTGTTTTGTTTGGAAGGCTGATGGCACTGGAATCTAAAGATACAGTTTAGTAAGGGAGAAAAGAACAATAGTATCAATAACATTTAAGAGAATTCCATTGCTTTTTAGATCTCTGCATAGCTCTGCTGCATTTGGGACTGGATGCAGAGAGAGATCTTTGCCCCATTTACAGAATATAGAATTTTGAAAAATGGAAACATTGGGACCGAGCTTGTCTTTCTTACATATATTCTGCTTGTTGATGAGGATTGCTAAGGAATTTTAAGATTTCCCTTAGAGTTATGAGAGATATAGTTTTAATGAGAGAAAAACAAAATGTCATCAAGTTGATCTACTTGAAAAGTTAAATTTAAAAACACTGCACAAGCATACCATGGAGACATCAATTATTTTATAAGTAGGATTCATGCATATTGGGAACCTGAATGCTCTTCTGTATGAGCCTGGATAATGTATGTTTCCCAGTTAACAGAATTTTCCTCCACATTTTCTTTGCACTGTTTGAGTCTAGGAAACAACTGTTATCTCTATTGCCAACAGCCTAAACATGCTGCCAAGTACAATATTTTCCTATGCATATTTCCCCAGGAGACACAAAAGCAAATGCTATTATGGGGAAACTGAGGCCCTCCGTTTAGCCCTTAGGAGACTTTCTGGTCCCTTTCAAGAAAATGAAGCAGCTCTGTAGAGGGTCTCTTTTCTAAAAGGGTAAGACCAATTCTCATTTATCCATGTAAATCTCTGGAGAGCTTCCCTCTGGATATGGATAACAGGTCTGATTCAGAATGAAATTAGGCTGAATATATAAGTACATATTCACATTACATTTGATCTGACAGTGAAGCGGGAATATGTTTTTGAATGTACATTTAATCTCTTAGAACATTAAGATTCCATAAAAAGAGCACACTTTCTAATTGGTACTCTAATGTCCCTAACCTTGACCCTTCTAAAGTGAGAGTGATTAATTTCTGTCTCAACATTTGGACCTGACCCATAGTGTAAGTTCATAAACAGTAATAAGTATCCTTTTCAATGCCAGTGATCACAGAAAGACAAATGATGCTAATATTATTCTAAGAATTTATAGTATGGGTCCACCATATGACTATAGTTCTATATAATGAAAAATTGTTGTGTGAATCCTGACATAATAATAGGGTTATGTGGAATTTCAAGGCAAAACATGTCTGAGTGCTTTAAAGAAAGTATAATAAAAGCTGAAAGAAGACATCAGTTAGAATATCTTTAAACAGGGACCAGTAAGTACTTGGGGAAAAAAAAGCATATCCAAGAATCTCGTCCTGGAAGAATACTAAATGGGTTCACATATCACATATTTTAATTCCGATGGCTTTTAATTTTTTAAATACATAGTGTGTTTAAGAAATTCTCAAAATTCAGAGTGATGTGGAAAACATATATATATATATTAATTATGAATTAAAGATAATTCATCAGACTACATTCTTACATTACATTTAGGTATGTGTTTCAGTCAAAGACTGAAGGCAAGAAAAAAAATCGGAAGACTCAGTAACTGTGCCTTGTACCTACACTTGTGGACTAAAGCCCATTTAAATAATTTCAATAAGGAAAGCCTTCTGCCTTGATCAGAATGTAGCTGCCATCTGAGAATCATTTTTGAGCCTTAGTTCTCAACTTTGGGTTTTTTTTTGAGACTCAATACTTCTTATAGGAACATATTTGTAGAAATTGCTTCCATTTACTAAGACTTTATCAACTAAGCAGAATATCTAACTTTAGAAATAGCTCAGTAACAGAAGTGCAAGAAATATAGTGTTTATTTGATAATTATCCTTTCTCATTGTGATGCATGGATAGGCCAGTGTGGACACAGGATGGCATTAAGGAGGCTCATTTCAATCTGTCATTGAGAATACTGGGCTTCTAGCATTTGCGGGGAAATTAGAGTATATAAGAAACGAAGTTTAACCTAAGACAGGCATTAGTTATACCAGAGAAATATAAACAAGAGAGATCATAGACATGAAAGAAACGTAGGAGTGCCATTACAAGAAAAACATAACCTTGATGTTGCTCACTCCTGACACCAACTTTGCTTTTATCGTAAAATATTTGGTCTTCACACAAACAAATACGTGTGTCCTATTTTAGAGATACAGAAACTGAAGTCAAATGAAATCTTGGATCAGTAAAATTAATCTCTTTATATTTTCACTCCACTTTTTTCCCCAAGAAGCATTTACTATATTACTTCGGTTCTGGATCAAACCAGCAAAATGATATAGTCATTTATATAGCATTTATATAGTCATTTATATAGCATTCTATAGTCATTTATCAGCTTTATCAATATAGTCATAGAAAAGTGGGAGCGTAGCTGACTAACGAGGTAACCCCTTAGTGGAAGAGCTTAAAAAAACCCAAACAGCTATATAGAGTACAAATCCGATGTCCCTCTCTACATGCAACCGTTAGGATGGTGAAAATCAAGTTCTCTGCCAGGCACTGGAAGTATTTAAGTAGAGGCTGGATGACAGCTTTCACTGGTATATATGTATTTTATAAATATATGTATATCCATATACCCATGTGGGAATACATATTCACTAAATACCCATATACACATATTTGTATAAATACATATGTTTACAAATGTTGGGTATATGGGTGTGGTTGCAGGGAAGGAATGGGACTGGGAAGCATCTCTGGGGAGCTGAACTAAATGACCTCAAGAGCCCCTATTTGGATTCCATTTCATTAAGTATTTGGAGATTTCCAATCAAACTTTGTTTTATTTTATAGTTCAGAATTGTTTTCTGGGCTTTCATTAGTTTGAGATTGAGAAAACTACTCGCGATTGGATTTAAACTCTGGGTTCTAACTAGCAGCTGGTGCCCTGGAGTCCAAGTGAGCAAAGAGAATAGAGCAAAGGCCTCTCTTAGCTCAGGGGTCACTTCAAGCACGATTCTAATTTCTTCTGTCTGGGGAGCTGTTTCCAATGTGGCAGACCATACACTCAGTAGCTAGTATATTTTTCAGCTTCTCCAGTTTTCTTATGAATATATTAATAAAGAACAAGTTCTCTTAACACTTCTTCAGTCACCTTCATTATTTTTTCTAGTTAAAAAATATATTGTACTTTAAAAAAGAAACACAGCCCGTGGAATTTTATGTTTTAGAAAAAAAAATGTTCCCTAAATGTTCTGAACAACAAAGATAGGAAAACATCACCTTTTTGTACACAACTATAATTTCTTTGGAACAAAAAAGAGGATATTTAAAGCCCTTATGTAGAGTAATAGCACATCTGGAATCCCACATTTGTGGTACTGTGATAATACTTCAGGCAGTGTTTGCTTAACAGTTAGCAATAGCGCTTTAATGACCGGGGTCCTTTTGCAGAGAAACAAAAGAGGACAAAGGGAGTGAAAGAAAGACACAACATAACCCATACACTCTATCTAATAAGAGTGAATTACTGTGTCCACCTCAATGTAATAGGATCCTATCTTAAAAAAAAAATTTTTTTTTTTGAATGACAAGCTCACAGTCCGAGCAACCCAGTATTATTCAGAAGCAGAGCTCAGGATGGATTGCGAACTATACTGTCTACCATCTTACTTTTACAGAAAAAAACCCCCACAAAATCTATATCTACATAGATATATAAAAGAAGCAGAGGCTGATTTACTAATTCTAGCATCAGGATGGTTGATTTACGTACCGAGGAAGGGGATGGTAGAGGTCATAAGGCATGATCTGCTTGTATCCGTCACTGTTAGGAACAATAATGCCAACCCTCTGAGTAGAAGGTACACACAATAAAATAAACACTAAATGATTACATTATACAAATTTTGTTAGACAAATGCAAAACAACATTAGTAAATTGTCTCTGCAAACAACACTAAAACAATTCAGTATCTTTATGCTGGCACGTGTTTGAGGATGGGGCAAGTTCTTTGCAAGGGCACCGTTTACTATAATTAGTTCTCTGATCCAAGTAGGAAATACCACTGGAAAGGGTGGTGGCAAGAAAACTTGGCACCTCATCATTAACTGTGACACAATAAGCTTATAAATGTTCTTTAATCCCCCAAATTATACATCCTATGAGGTCATTATTATCATTATTAATGTTACTTCCAGATGCTCACCAAGCAATTATAGTTACTGTCTCACTCCTGATGAAAGAGAGAGCTATGTATAAGAATATGTACCTGGGAATCGACAATACTCTGTAATGTGCATTATCAAATAGGTTTTTTCTCTCAGCATATCTAAAGATTTTAATGAATTATCTTGGAAAGCAGTGAACTAGTGAATACAGTGGGCAGCTACCAACAAAAGCAAGTTTCCTACAGAAACAAAGGAAGAGCAGTTAAAATGAGATAAGAAATAGGAAAGATCTTTTTTGCGTTCTATAAAAATGTGATATTGTGTTAACTGCTATTACAGTCATGGTTGTGATGGTCATGACTCTTGTTAGTATATCTAGTGTCATGGGAAACATGTGAGATTCAGAGATAGAGCCAAAGGAGCCATAAGAAATGACATTATGGGCTGTATGGCTAATGGATTCACAAGAAATGATATTATAGGCTGTGTGGAAGTCCCTAGAGGCCTTATGGACTCTAATAAACTACACTAAACTACCTCACTAATTTCAACTAAAGCTTCCCATTGGCAAGACTTTCTTGCAGAATCCCCTGGTTTGTGGAAGATTTATGATTAATTGGTGTTAGATAAAAGGGCTAGTATAACAGACCCTCTATCAAGAGTGGGAGACATAGAGAGCTCAGTACACAGCTGTCACCCCAGGACAAAACATGGTAGGGCATGAGCAGAAGACACTTATTCCACAACGGACAAATGATAGGAAGTCTCTCTTTTGAATACTGAAGGAACTCATGTATTCTCTATGTATCCCTGGGATAGATGGATGGGTATATATTTATATATCCATATTCAATATAAATGTTGATATTTATATTTAAATAAGTTAAGGCTTATGTTTTAATCTCATTCTCTGATTAGGACGACATAATATGTTCATTTTAGAGGGCTAGCAAATCTAAGCTTTTGGATAAAATGGGTGAGCTCGGTATACTATGGATCACAAAGATGAAAAATAGCACTGCCTGGAGATCATCATAAATAAGGAGGAAAGAGGGAGTGATAAAGGTAGTTTCTGAAGAAATTACTGAGAGGTAAGAGGATACATGAGAGAAATTAAATCTAAAAGAACATGGGAAACAAAGCTATAAAAGATAGATTTCTATTTCCAGAAAAGACAACCATTGGTGTACTAGTTTACTTGTTTATCTTATGTGACTAAATTTTCTATCTTTATTTGCATGACTAAAGTTTTTGTACTCATTTGTAGGATTAAATTTTCATGGTGTATGGATGTGCACTGGTCTACAGTAACAATATTCGTGAAGATGGATGCTGCATTTGAGGAAGGAAAAAATACCTTGGCTCTAACAGAAAAATGGAATGAGTACTAAGATTAAACTTTTCTCCCTGTTTTTCTAAGTTAGAGAAACTTCCTATTCTTT
Organism: Acinonyx jubatus; assembly: GCF_027475565.1. Lineage (NCBI taxonomy): Eukaryota > Metazoa > Chordata > Mammalia > Carnivora > Felidae > Acinonyx > Acinonyx jubatus. The sequence continues at coordinate 50,243,133 of NC_069391.1, forward strand.
TCTGCCTTCTTCTGACAGACAATTGGATGGGAAAGACTAATCGTCTCTCTCTTTTATTATAATCATGTTGATCTCTTTCCAATAGTTCTTATGTCTAGTCATTGAGGAAATTTTCTTTCTAAAAGAGCTATCTTTTAAAGAATTCCAACCTTCCAAAGTTCTAATAACTCTGGATATGCATCTAATAGTAGTTAATTAAGAAATTATTGAAATAGACTTTGCAGTTATATTTGAGCTAACCCTAGTATCTTTACTCATGCCTATAGCACCTTCTAAGTGCAAAGATGCAGTTCGTTGCCTTCTCTTCCAAAAAAATTTATAGCTATGGTTTGTTATCCTCAATATTAGAATGAACTGCTGCAGATGTCTGCCAATTGATTTATCAGCTGATGATATTTAAAATGGAGGCAGCGATATTGAAGAAAACAGGCTAGAAGAGAAGAAGGGGGAAGAAAAGGGGGTGTGTATAGAATTCAAGATGTTGGGCTTTGCTTTGGACTGATTTAGAAATTGTGTTTTTGTTTGAACAAGGAGCTCTAAACCTGGATTCAGCAAAACTATAGCTATATTTGTCTTTCTATGGCATGGGTCATGGTGAAGACTCATAAAATCACTCTATGGCACCTGTGAAAACAGAAAGATATCAAAACAATGGTGCTCTGTCCAGTCTTGCTAATGCATGTTCATGTGCATGGGCTCTGCTCTCTCTAGGGGTTCATGTCATGGCCCTGGCCTTTCACCACACTGTCACAGAAGGGTAGGCACTGTGGCCTAGACGTAACTTCCGATTGCTTACCTATTGCTTAGGACACTTGGTCTTTTTCTTAGGCAAAGTGTACATATTGAAGAATGACGAAAAAGGATGCCATTTTGGGATTTTAAAAAGCTTTTGCTACGTTTAGGGCTTGATGTGTGGTGTGTGTGTGTGTGTGTGTGTGTGTGTGTGTGTGTGTGTTTGTGCATGTGTGTTTGTATTCAGACATGTATCTGAATATGTGGGGAGTGGTGAAGGAGGCAAAAATAATTTTAATACATTATCAGAAAGGGAAGCTGTAAAAAACAGTCCGTTTTTGGGTAAAAGCACTCATTCTCCATTGCCTTAACTATTCTGATCACTCGTGCACTTCTTACACCCAGCAGTTACCTGACTCTGTCAGACTCCCTGACATCAGGGGTCATGGGGGGAAATGAGAAGATGAGGATAATGTCATTCTGGACTCATGTAGTGTAAGAAGGAAAAAGCCATGGTACCTCATCCTCTCAAAGTACACACCTTGAGGAACTGTTCCATGATAGGAGAATGCCTCAATTTTAAGACAGGCTCATGTAATAAAAATATTATGCCATCATAAACATAAAGCCTTTTGAACCATTTTTAATGACACAGACATTGTCAACTGAAAAAATTTCAATGCAGAGTAGAACATACTGTGAACCACAATACTGAGAAAATTCATGGGTTTGTATATCTATTTAATCATTTTTATAGTTCATATATGTGTGTCTATATATAGACACATATATGACCCATATACATATGTATATAGAAATATATTAAAAAGACCAAAAAGAGTTGTTAGTTCCTGGTATTTGGATTATGCAATTTTGCCTTCATATATCTTTTAAATGTTTATTTATTTATTTTTGAGAGAGAAAGAGCACAGTGGGGGAGGAGCAGAGAGAGAGAGAGAGAGGGAGACACAGAATCTGAAGCAGGCTCCAGGCTCTGAGCTGTCAGCACAGAGCCTGATGCGGGGCTTGAACTCACAAACTATGAGATCATGACCTGAGCTGAAGTTGGATGCTTAACTGACTGAGCCACCCAGATGCCCCTTGCCATTGTAGTTTGATATTTTTCTGTTTTCCAAGTTTCCTATAATGTACAGTCACAGGAATTAGAATATTCAAGTAAGACAAAATACAAGTCCGAGAAAATAAAAGAGAGACATTTAAAAATATATTATGAGCAGATGAAATGAGGCCATCACCTCAAATCCTAAGTGGCATTTAAAGATTATTGAGTCTGCTCTGAAGTCTCAGAAGCTACTTTAGAACAATATGCCTGACTTTAAATGACTTTTAAACATCAATCTCTATTCAGGCTCATTTATTTAGTAAACCTCTCTTCAGGAAAAATCCTAATAGAGCTAACTCTATGGGAGCCTAATTTGTGGAGTTCTGTGTTGTTTTTTTTTTTATAATGGAAATGAACCATAACAAGCCCTTTCATGGTTTTAAGTGTCCCTTTCTGTGAATCTCTAAGGACCTCTTGCTTCTCCTCTCGAGCTGCAGAGCCTAACTTCCTGACGGCTGGATGTGCTCTAGGTTTGTCGAGCTCATTGTGTCCGGACAGTTCATTACCCTCCCCTGCAAAATGCTTCTTCTCCTGTGATCACTGTGACTGTTCAGAGCACTACCATTCTCCCATCCACTCAGGTTAGGCACTATGGGACATCTTTGTTGCTTCTTATTCCCATGCTCCCTAATGGCAGTCAGCTCTGCCGTTGTGATGTCTGCCAAGCACATCTCCTGGTGACACAAGTTTGGGTCCTTTTGCAGCAGTCAGCTAACAGATCTCTGCCTGCAGGCATTGCCTCCCCCAACCCGGCCTGCTCGCTGCTATCACAGTAATCGATATTTTGCTTCCCATCTCTAAAATCTTAAGTGGCTCCATAATGGCCAGTGAAATTTCTGAGTCAACTGTTACCTCTTCTAAAGCCTGTCCTCAATTTCCCTCTCAACATCTGGCAGAAATTCCTTCTTCCTCTTCTAAATACCCATCACACTAACTTCACTCATTGCTTTTAAGTATCTACTAAGTTCTAATATGTGTAAGTTTTCTTTAGTTTAACACCATGGGACAGAATCCATGTCGGTTCTTTACTGGATCTCTTAACACCATGCCCTGTGCAGGGGCAGTTAGTGAATATTCACTGGATGAAGTCATGCTGTTGGTATGCAGACACAAAGCCAAGCAGTACCATCCAGAATGAAAGCAAACAAACAAAACAAGGTCAAAGAAACTCTCCAACAAACTGCCATTCACTGTGCACATGTTTAGTCCCACTCCTTGCCTTCTGCTAGCTCTGGCATCTGTGGGAGGGAACGGACTGTTTGGGAGGGGGGTTTGGCAGTTAAGGAAGGCTGCTGGCTATCAGGTGATCTGAAGCACAGAAAGGACAGTATAATGACACCTGTGCTTCTAGCCTGCTCGGCCAAACTCTGCATCTCTTCCATTAGTTATCTCCCAGAAATAGCCATGACAGCTCTGAAAAATCTTCTCTGTCCTGTCTCACGTGTCTTCCAGATGCCATGCTGCTTTGTAACTGTACAACTCTGTCTGGGCAATGTTGGCGCCCAGATTCTAGTTGATTTTTCTTTCATGGTACCAGGCATAGAACCTGGTACAAGTCAGACAGTCAATTAAAAAAAATGAATGAAATTGTGGGTGGTGGAGGGAGCTCTGGCACAAAAGGGAGTATTTCATCACCTCTCGACAACCCTGGAGCAACAGAAACCAGTCTCTTCCTAAGCAACAGTTTAGAATGGGGGAGGGGAGAGGTAACAAAAGTTGGCAAAGACACAGGCATTCACTTTTTCATGAGTGGTGGAGCACAAAGGATCATGGTATACTAAGGAAAAGGACCCCTGAGGAGCTGGGAGATGGACAGTCAGTTCTCTTTTCTCTCACTGTCTTTCTGTATGATCTTGAGTGCTTGACATTGGGACCTCTGCAAGATCTAACTGGATGAAATCAGGGGTTTTAAGATGAAGTAACCCATCTCATGGAGCTCTATCTTACCTGCCCTCTTCTTAGTGGCTGCTAAAGGTAGAGCTTGCCGCTCTATGGACCACAGATTGAAAACCACTGAAGTAGGTGATCATCTCAAAATCTTTCCTACTCTAATGTTTGATGACTTCATAAAACATAGTGGGTTTTCCTAGGAAACAGGGGATCCAGCAAATGAGAAAATATTCTGCAAATAGTTCACACTTTTCTTAGACCATTGTGCTCATGAGGCAACATTCATTTACTAGGAACCACACCAAAAGAACCCTGTTCCATCACTTGGGTTTGAAAATATTTTTAAGGCACATACTCATTTTTCTGCTATAAAACCAATGGAGAGTTTTTGATCATTTGACCCCAAATATTAGTATTTCATTGATATTTCTGTGGTTAATATTCTTGACATTAATGAATGCAATTTCTGAACTGCTTTTAAGTAAGTGGGAGTAATATTTCCCTGGGCTTTGTTTATCTCTTCCTGTACTGTCCTAAGTGATTGGTCACTGTTTAGTAAACATCAGTCTTTATGCTTATATAAAAGAGGTTTGCTTGACCTGAGTATGTGATCATTTCGCAGACCCATAGCAAACTTTGTATTCATAGGATTGTCATTCTGAACTTGCTGTGGGGGTCTATGTTGGGCTTAAACCAGATATTACAGGATGCTGATGGCATCATGAAGAACAAAGGGGGATGTTCTGTGGGATGAATGCTTGCCTCAAGGATCAGGTTACCTGAGTTTACACAGTCGAGGAGATACTTTGGAAGTACTTAGATTTATAATCCAGCTTTCTTTTCACAATCTAACTCAGGGCAGATCATTCAACCTCTTTAGGCTTCAGTTTGTTTATCTGGAAATACAGATACTAATCTCTGTCTTGCTATCCTCTCAGGGAATGTGAAACTGAATTGAGAAAATGGATGTGAAAGCACTTTCTAAACTTCAAATAGAAGTAACAAGTCATTTTACAGATTTGGCTCTCAATTTGATAATGATAGCTGACTTTTGTTGAGTGCTTGGACCCTTGCTAAGAGCATTATGTGTATTACCTCATTTAATGCTCCTAGCTACTCTCTTACAGGAATCTTATACTCATTTTACAGAAGGCAAAACTCAGACCTAGAGAAGTTAAGTAAAGAAGTTACTAGCTAGTAAAGTCAAAGTGATAGGTTGAGGTTAAAATGGAGGATGACGATGATAATACCTGTTCTAGTAACTCACAAATTAATTAAGAGAATTGCATAAATATTTATGCTTTTAAAAAGTATAAAATGTAATATGAAAAGTGATTATCATTATTAGTAATAATGAGCTGATTGGGTAGGACTGAACTGCCACAATAATGGAGTTACAGCTGATGGTCTGGTGATGTGTGGTATGACTATAAACTTGGGAAGGGTTTGACCATGCATCCTAAAAAGAACCAGAACTCTGCTTTTTTACCTCATTATACATAATACATGAAAGTGGAAATGGGATTTTATGGTGAAGTTTCTTATTGCTTACTCATTAGCTACTTAAAGCAGTATATTCAAATGAGGGTGATTAAAAGTAAGTTGTTACTTTTCTAAGTCATTTACCTCTTACAAAATAACAAAAAGACTTCCAAGATTAGAAAAACATTTCATTATACTTTAATGCTAACTACGGAACCATTTTCTAGTTCTGACAATAAGTTCTCATTTTTTGGAGACAGGGCATAAATCCTATCTGAATTAAACAGCAATGTGTCACAGGTGGGTAAGTGGGGATTATTAGGCAATTGCACATTGTGATTTGTGGAGATGCTAATTACCTTAATTTCTCATGGTTGTTGTATTTTAAAAATCTGATAAGTGTGATTTACTTTGATATAGTTTTTAGGAATTTATGTGTCTTGCTATTATAATAACAGAGAACTACATTTCTAGACCTATATAGAATTTCTCCTCCTTTCATGGAGGAGAAAGCTGATTTCTGGGAAGATTAGGTATTCCTCTCTGAGGTAACATCAACACTATCATAATCATGATCTTAGTCATAATAGCTGTAGCAACTAACATTTTTGAGTGCTTCTCATGTGTCAGACATGTATCAGTCAAACTTTTTAAATGTATTAGGACATTTATTTCTTATGATGACCCTGTGAGGTAAGTATTATTATTTTCCTCACCTCATAGGATGAAACACTGAGACTTAGCGAGAACAAGTAACTGTCCAAAGGCTACTCAACCAGTAAATGGCACAGCCAGGATCCCAAGCCAACCTGTTTGCTCCAAAGCTCCCCTCTTAACCACCAGACTATTTTGCCATTGGGCTAGTTGGTCACGAAGTTAGTGTGACCAGATTTTTATATGCCCTGTACACATAATGGCTCTCATGATGCAGATTATTTCTTTAAAGTTGCATTTGAGATTTTGTTTATAATTTGAATGATAGCCAGGGATGACTTATGCAATTTTCTGTCAAATTAAAGGGAGCTGGATAAAAGAGTCCACTGGAACTCAACAACAACTGCCGCTTGGGGCATACAAGTTTGGGCATTTTCTCAGGACTGTTGCTCTGAATTCCTTGAGGGAAGGGGGAATCTGGATGCAGTTTCAGCTAGAAACAGATTTGTTTGCTAATGATTGTGACCATGATAGTGTGATGAGTGAGAGCTTTTTTCACTTTTCCAACCTTTGCCAATTTAAGCCCCCTTCATTACTGCCTTGGAGGGAAAGCTTGAGGCCCATGCCAGAAAAAATCTGAAAAGGTGGTTCTCTGATCTTCTCACAAACAATGTCTTGCACAATTTCCCCCAGACAGCATTAACAGTCTTTTCAGTCTCATAGACTGAGATATATACGACCAAATGTAGCATAATTCACATTAAAATCCACTCTGAAAACATAAGGTGCTTATCAGCTGAACTAAAACTATGCCTTTTTAGTTGTTGGTGGACCATAGGCATACATCTTGAGGCTCTCTGGCCACATGATGGGTTTTACCCTTCAACTGGGAGGCAAAGATGATACAAAAAAATCACACGAACAAACAACAGCAGAGAGAGGCATTAAAAAATGACAGAAGCTATGATTCTAGCATGGCAGGCAAAGGAGAGGATTTTACATTTGATTAGATTCTAAGTGTCTTAGCTACATGAGAAAAGGTTCATACTACAGTGTTAAATGAATGCAGTGGAAAGCAAATTAAACATGCAGTAGATCACGGACAAATGGGGGCTGGGAGGGCATGCCTCTGGACTTCTGGAAGTGCCCAAATTGAGACTGCCACCAGAACGCCATATAGAGCATATGAGGGGATTAGTGAGGCCATAGCTCTGAGTCACCAATGAGAAACATTCTTAATTTTAGCTAAAAGCCATTAAAATTTTAACTTCATTTTCTCTTCCCTTCCATTGTAAGTGTTAAGTTTTGGCTTCCTTTTTGAGACCACTTTTGGCAAGGAGACAAAGTATTTTACCACTTCATAAAAATGACTGCATAAAAGACATCAGCAGAGAGCAACAAAGCTCTCTTGGGCTGGAACTTCTGGCAGCCAGGTAGGCTCAAATGTTGGTCTAGTAGTATAGGGGACTCATATTCCTGCCTCAGCAAAATGTCAAGTTACTATATGTCATGGATATTCAGGCTTGCTTTAGGATAGTGGAAACCAAGAACACTAAATTGCTGAATGCCAAGTGTCCACGGTACACAGTATGATCTCATCGATGTTATGAGCTATAGACAAGACTGGAAAGCAATATAGCAAAAACATTAACACTGGTTATTTGTGGCCCCTAGGGATTATTAGTGAGTTTTATTGTTTTCATCATAGGCTTTTAACTCATCAACATTTCTTAGCATTAAGCATCAGAAAAAAAGCCATAAAACAATAAAAATGTTTTGAAAAAAAATGGGCTACATGTCAACAATCCCTTTAACTTCAAGATGAACCAATCCACCACCATGAGAGTCAGTGGATATTGTCAGTGAGTGAAATGAGTAAGGGATATCATTTAGTTCATTAGTTCAACTGTAAACATTTACTTATTATAAAGCAAATTAATGCAAACAATGAGGCTATTTTGGTAAACAGAAAAAATTGGATATCAAGGATTATGGCTAATGGTCATCATAACCAGTTTATTTCTGGTTTATTTTGGTTTTAGATGTGCAGCGATGACAAAATTCCTATTATCTCAGAGAAGGAGCTGCTAATGATAACAGTTTTTACAGTTCACCTTGCAATCTTAGTATACCTATTTTTTCAGTTAAACAGACATACTGAAGAACTTAATGATGAGTGCAAAAAGTAGTTCCTTTGGTGGTGTAACATTTTTACAACTGTTACAACAATTTTTTTTAACAATTTGGCTGAATTTTAATAAGTCAAAATTAGTTTTAACATGTTTAAATATATATACATATATATGTATAAACATGAACGTTTTGTGATTTATTGTTTAAAAATACTTCAAAATGTGTAAAATGAAATTCAGTGAAGCAACTCTATGGAATTATAGGTTCTGTAGACAAGGTCTGAAAGCCACAATTTAATGCAACAAACAACCCTCTCACCCTCATTTTGTGGGTGAAAAAACCGAGGTCCAGAAAGGTAAAATAATAAGCCTAGGGCTACACACTAATTATTTAGTGTACTTTTTGCTGTCCATGGTACTTCCCAGCCTTGACAAGCAATAAACTTGGCCTTATGAATGGGATTTTGCTTTCAAATAATATATAATAGGTCCTAAGTCCTAGTCTCATACAGGTAAAGTGAACAAATATCTCAAGGGCTAGATAAAACAATTTTTTTGGAAATTCAAAAATATGTCAGCACTAAGAATGTCTACGTTTCCCTTTGAGGGTTTCTAATTTTAGACACAAAGGCCATAGTTTAATGTCATTGTGTCACTCTTGATTTAACTATTAGGCAGTTAAATCTGTAGTTAGAAAGCAGTTTCTTGAGGGTTCAACTCGGCTATGTCTAACAGGAGGGCAGACCTATTTTATACAGTGGGTTCTCTGGAACCATCGCTTCTTATTTTCTCTCAGAATTTAGAAAGGTTGCTTTGATTCCAAGTATGCAAATAAAGTACAATGAATTTCCCAGTGATCCTTGAAGCAGCAAATCTACATTTCCTAAAGCAGTTTCCTCTTAAATCTCTCCTACTGCTAAGTCTTAATCTTTACAGCTTTGTTTAATTACTTCTGCATTGAAAAAAGCAGCTTCCTGACATTTGCCTCTAACTTATTTTTTCTTTCTCCTTAATAGCCACCTGTCCCAACATTTATACATGTGCTGTATTAGATGTTTTAAAATAACAAAGGACACAGACAAGGCATAAAGTTCACATGCAGACTTCTTTCAATATAGTATGGCCTTTTGCTTTGGGATAGTAAGAAATAGGCCACAAATACTATTCCAAACAAGAAGAGATAAAATTCAGAAGCCAGAAAAAAATTGACTAGATTATAAACATTTTCTTAAAATTGTTAACAAAATGCTCTTATTTCACAACTGTCTTCCCTGGCCATCTCTTTATTGAAGTTCTTTTTCCCCCAGATATGGGGGTGACTCCCCCATTTCTCCTAGAAATTCATACATAAATTTTGATGAAAGCGTGTAAAGACTTTCAAAGTCTTTCTCTGGCTGAACTGATCTGTCTGAATTAGGATAACTATGCTTTTCACACACTGGTCTTCTGGTATACATATAATAAGTATATTATATACTTATTATATATTAAGTAGAATAATTTAAAAGTGGGGTTGAACTGCATTGGCTATAATCATCTTGGCTAAAAACACTTCGTACTCTTAATATTTCCAAAGTTAAAAAAAGTCCAAGCAAAATTTTAATACCTGATTCAGTTTTTATACCATATCCACTTTTTAATACATAACTTTCTGGTGTAATATGAGCCTAAATTAAATTAAAGTTCACCTAAATTATATAATTATAAAATATCATTTTTTTCTGTTTTTTTTTAATGAAAACATGTTATTCTGAGTTCAGTTTTATGAGCTAAGTATATGAAAGAAGCAATTTTGTGTCACATGCAGAATTTAGAATTCATGAATATGAGACAGACAGAGTACAAGAAAATAACTTTAGAAAGTTAACAGCAGAAAACACAAACTTCAAAGATAGAACACTTTTCATGCATGTTGTTCATGTAGTATTTCAACTATGTAAAAATTTTGTTTTATGTATACATGATTACTCCACTATGATTTAAAAAATAATATTGAGGTGCTTCTAAGAAATCCAAGGAGCTTTGGAAAGGATATTTTATCTTTTGGTGTTCGTGATTAGCTTTGTAGGAGAAGAATTTTTTTATATCCTCTCTCATATGTTGAGGATAAGGAAGCTAATAAAGAGATTTACCAGGAAGTTCTGCAACTACAAAGGCAAATGCTACACCATGAACAGATTGTTGACCTGTACTTTTATGACTACTCATCATCTGAGATATTTCATATGTCAGTCTGATCCTTAATCCTACAAATAACTGAGGGCCAATCAGATTTCCAGAAAGCAACAGTACTAGTGCAAGTGTCAAGTGTCTCTTTAAAACTCCTAATTAAAAAGACCTTAAAAAAAAAATCTGACTTATTGCAAACAAGTCCTACTTTCTCTTTGACAAAGTCAGGGTATGTTAAAATTAGAGCTGTTCTAAGACTGGTTTTTATTCTAGTTAATTACTGTGGACCAGGGTAAAATGGGTCCGTTGTGATACTTACATATGGTCTACTCTGACCATGTCACTGATCAAGTGACAAAGTTAAAATGGAAGGAATCCTGAGAACATTGTGCCACCACCTTGGCCTGACCTTGTTAAGGAGGGATACAAGTACCAGGATAAAAAGAAATCAGAAGAGAAAATAGCTCTGAAGAGTGCTCTGCAAGTGGAAACTCTGGAGACCCTGAGAGGGCATCATACAGCTTCAAGAACATGGGGCGTGGGTACGGATAACACATCATTAGGAATGGACCCTGGACAGCAACACTTATTTATTTTTAATTAAATTTTTATGAAGCTGATGGAACTCAACTTATGTTTATGATAAATAAACTAGTAAATCTGACTGACCTGGCTGGGCAAGGATCCAAGTTGCACTCTTGAAGTTTGGGTTTGGGTTTGATGTTCTCTGGGTAATAGTGACAGTACTGATCCGCAACCACACGGTTGCTCCGAAGATCGTAACACTCAGCCGATGTCAGCTGGTAACCTGCAGTATCAAACCATCCAGGCAAGTTTCAACACACATGTCATATTAAAATATAACATAATATACTTCTTTATACTTCTTGGCCACCTCACATTAATGAAAATTCTTCCCCAACACTTCAGTAATTTCCAGGACAAAAGACAGAAATATGGAAGGCTCATTAATCTTTGCAGGCCTCAAATACGATTTTTTCCACTCAAATTGTAAAAATCAAATATACTGTAAGGTTTGAACTACATAAGGGCATAGCTAGGTGATCAGACTCTGCTGTAAGTACTATTACTATTAATTTGTTTTGTACAATCTAAAAGTGTAACATGGATATCTGTATCCAAAAGAGATGATCAGTATTTATTTGCCAAGGATCTCATGCAAAGATGCAAAATTGCCTCCCTTGTATCTGAAGCACCAGGAAGAATAAACTCCCAAATCAATCAATCAATCAATCAATCAATCAAATAAACCCTAACACTGCTCCCCTTGATGAATGGGGGACAACGAACTACAGCACAAGATGGGGTCCTTCCAGCTGCCTGGGAACATTATTTTTGTCTAAATTCAACCTGAGTGGGCTAGGCTGAGAAGATGGAGGATTAAGATCCTAATAGTATCCATTAGGAATCCCTACAAAACAACAACAACCATAATAGTACCCCCCTACTGTTCAATTTTTGCTTCACCTAAAATCCTTTCTCATTTCTCTTTAAGTCTCCAGGCAATAGTTTTTTAGTGTCCACGCACAAGTTCCCACTGTTTAGAGAATTCTTTTAAAAAATAGCACTGCTGAGTAATGCTTCATTCCATTCATAATGTGTTTTACCTTTTCCACCTGCCTCTTTCTTGTCTTGTGGATTTCTAGTGAGGTGGTGATGAAGACTTAGATTCTTAGAGTGAAAAATAAATGTACATGGAGAATTTTTTTAACTTAGGCTTTTTTTTTTTTAAATCATTCTAACCCTAACCAACCTCCAAAATATATTCTCCCTGGCAGGTGGTTGAATATTGTTATTGCTAGATATATGTTAGAAAGTCAGATTGAGAGAAGTTAAAAGACTTGCAAAAGATTTTAGGAAATCAGAAGAAGGCTTATAAACCAGATTTCCTGGCTTGAGGCTGTGTTTTCAGACCACCCACAAAAATTAATTGTTCATTAAAGGCCTAAAAAAAGAGCTTTTAACAATTTTACTGTAAAGATGAAAAGCATGGAAAGTAATAGGTAAGAACACATGTTCCATTAAACTTTTTATTTTATAAGAAAGCCAAAGAGCAAAATGACATTTTAAATAAGTAAATACACTTTTATTTTTCAATTACATTATACTCTAAAGCAGATAATGTTATGATAAGCTAACCATTTTACAATTTTCCATATAATAATTTCTACTCAAGGACAGAGTTTATCATGTAGTAAAATGTGGGCACAAGCAATAAGTATATTATATAACTGAGAATATGATTTTTAAAAATCATAATTTGTCAGCTTAAAAACGTTGCTGGAAGCTATTCGAGAGTGTGTGTAATGAAGGCTTAGAACAAAAATGAAATAAAAGACCAAAAATAGTCAGATAATTCTGTTTTCGAACGTTTCACAAGGTATTTTTAGCCACAATTGTTTACACTTAGCAAAACGGTCAACCAGCTGAATGTGGAACCAGAAATATAAAAAGGAACTCAGAGATCATTTTTTTAGTCATTGTCAAACTGGTCCATGAAGGGGGAGAAGACTGGTTTCCACACAGCTCATATCTTTATTCTGAGCAATACTCCTTTTATTTGTGCTTCCTAGTAAGATTTCCTTTGAAGAAAGTGTTTGATAGCTCAAAACATTTGAAGACCACTGATGCTTCTACTTGTTCACTTAGATGTGAGGAAAATAAGGTTGAGAGGGGTTGGCTATATATGAATCTAACATTAATCCCCTTACTACAGCTCTCTATATGAAATTGACATAGTGGGCATATTATGGAATTGATACTTCGGTCAAAGCATGGTTTTCATTTAAAAAGAAAAGAGGAAAAATAATTATTTACCTAGAAAAATAATTGTTTACTTAGATTTCTTTCTTTGAAACTATTTCCTGTACTAGTCATTCATAAGTGTATCAAAATAACATTCTTATGAAACATCAAAGTAATTGCCATTTTACTTTTAAACAAAGTTATTTTCTCTTCAGAACAGATAGAACAAATGGAAACACTATTGTGCCGAAATGCTGAGAAGCTCAAATTAATAGTTATTTAGCAACCAGGTAAAAGCACTTGAAGGTATTTCTGACTAACTGCTTTTAGGCTAAAATCTAACATTGCTCTAGAGGACCTGATTTTTAGTGATTTGTTCGCATTATGCAGATGAAGATGAATTATTTCATACGTTCTCACTGTTTAAAAAAATAATAGATAATAATTTGTTTCCATTTTGAGGTATCATCCTTCTTTTCTCTTGTCGGAATAATCTAGTGATACCCATGTAGATGAGCTACTTAACACCAGCCAACAATCCGGTTTCGGTGAAGGTGGAGCCAGAATTTATTTGATATGCTGGTTTTTAAAGGAATATACAGACAATTTTATGCTCATTAAATCAGCAAAATTAAACAATTTCTTATAATCCACAAATACTGGCTCAGTTGGCAATGAAACTCAAATATTCATACTCTGCTTATTACCCTTCTGGAAAGAATTTTGGTAATATATGCCAATAGCCACAAAAATTCTGAAACTCACTCTTGAGAATTTATTCCAAGGAAATAATTTGAAAGGAGAAAAGGAAAAAGAAACTTGGCTATTAAGTTATTCGTTACATTATAAGAGAAAAGTTTAAGTGAACTAAATCTTCTATAAGGATATGGCTAAATAAATTATCATAAAGTAATTTGAAGCAATTATTATGTAACCATTATAATTGTAAAGGGCAGAAAATGGGAGAAAATATCTTTTCCAGTAGTACAAAATGCTGTCCCTATTGCGGATGTGATGGAGCAGAGATAGGAATTCATTTGGTGACTTTTCAGGAGAGATGATGGGATAGAGCTTAACAATAAACAAGCTGAAGTCTACAGAACAGTGATTGTTTTTTTTCAGGTAATAAACTATTCCCTTTAATTAAATTCATCTCTGATTCTTTTTGAACACATTATGCTACATAGTAGGCCTGAAAAACACTCTTCACTGGACTCAGGAATAAATAAGTTCTCTTCAACTAGGTGAGTAGTTGATTCTCAAATGAACAGAACAGACTCAAGACCGTTTCCACTAATGGGACTCTATGGACAGAAAATGTTCATGGGCCATCCCGACTGAGGTATCCACCTTACAGGCGGACTTCTGGATTTGGCCCCATTCAGAATAAAGAATCTAACCCGTCACAGCACGAAAGTTCTTCCATGTTGAAGTGGCTACTTTTACAACAGCTAAGCCTTCCCTCATAGAAGCTAACAGTTCCTAGGCTAAGTCAACACCATTACCTCCTCCACAGGTTGCTGAGCAAGGAAAGAAATCTGTCTCCCTCCATCGGTGGATGATAGGCTGATAAAAGATGAACTGGACTGTGCTGTCAGCGGGCCCTGAGTTGTGGATCTGCAGGAGACAAGAGACAATAGCAAAGAGAGCAACTAGTATGACAGAGGGGTGCTTTCTTGATTCCTTGCAACTCTGGACAAGAATGTATAGTAGCACGGATGGTTTCAGGCACTGGGAGAGAAGTGGCCATAGCAATATCACCCATCTTACCAATCAACCATTCGCCATCACCACCATTGCTTTCTCAGTTCTTTTGCCACGAGCAACGGATAGCAATGTCTCAACTTGTGATTCTAGTAGGGTCTTTTCCCAGGACACTTATTCCCTTTCCCTCATTTATTTCCAACTTTTCTGGTGTAACAGGAAAAATTATAGGTATTTTTAATTTCTATGTATGTATATGTGTATGTATATATGTGGATTTATAATGTAGGTTCAGAAAGAGAAAATTTGTTCTGAGAAAATGATAAATGCCATATACTGCAAGAAATGAAAGATACAATCCTTTGTTAACAAAAAAAATTAGGGGCACCTGGATGGCTCAGTTAGTTAAGCATCCAACTTCAGCTCAGGTCATGATCTCATGGTTTGTGAGTTCGAGCCCCACACCGGGCTCTCTGCTGTAAGCACAGGGCCTGCTTCAGATCCTCTGTCCCTCTCTCTCTCTCTCTCTCTCTCTCTCTCATTCTCAAAAATAAATAAACATTAAAACAATTTTTAAAAAAGAAACGAAAAAAATTAAAGAATTAAATGGCTCTGCCCACCCAGAGACATACATGGTGTTTCCTGGCAATTTAGTGACTCATACATTTTCATGTGCAGAATTGCCAATTGGAAGCTTGCTAAAATGCTAATTCCTCAGCTCTTGTCCAGAGATCCCGGCAACGCAAACATTGATAGTCCAAGTACCAAACTTTAAAAAACACCAACTTCCATTATAAAAGCATTTACTTTGAATACAACATGTACTTATGGAAATGACAACTCCTTTGTTTTTCAAAGGGGGGAAGTGAAGCAATAATCCTTTAATAGTTCTTAAAAGTATAAGGTTGAGAAAACATACTTAAACTCAAGGAGCAATGCCTTGATTTCATGAAGACATAATAACATGTCATATAACACTGAAACAGTGGGCAAGGCTTGGACTATTTGTTATACTAAAGGAAGTTCCATGGACAACAAAGAGGGGCACCTCTTAACTTCAAGACAGTAGAGGAGCACATCAGCACATCCTGTGGTCTAAGTCTTTGTTAGTGTTTTCAAGCTTTCTGCGGTCCTAGCTGCCCTTTACTGAGGATAAACTGATGGATTTAGCCTTCAGATTTAAAAAAAAAGACCATCTATTTTTCCACTACTGAGTTTAACGACTGGATTAAACATCTAGGAACACTGAAGAAACAGGGAGTAGGTGTTAAACCCCAGACCAGTTTTTGGACTTTGGAAGGAAAGAATATTGGAAATGTTCTTCAAATGATCTGCAAGAGCTGGAAAGGAGAAAGAAGAAAGTGAGAAAACTAAAGAATATTTCATTTTATGCTGGAATTCCGACCCATGGAACATCGAGGTCTTTCCTACTTAGAATAAGCAGTGATACAATCCCCGACTTTAAAGCAAAAACAGCTGAAGCAATACAGTGTCTTTCTTAAAAGGGGAGCATAGTTTACCGATTAATATTTTTCAATCCTATGTGTCAGATACAGGATACCTAATTGCTTGCTCGGGGATGTAGTATTAATCATATCCTTTGGAAAGTTTTTTTTTTTTTTGGTTGTTTTTTTATTTGTTTTGTTTTACTTTTGTTTTAAGCTCACAAAAGCCTATAGCTCTCTTGGGATGTGTGGTTTCCATGCTGGGAAGGTATTAGAAGAGGACTCTCATTTGAACACCAGCTCGGTGAAAAAATAAAAATACCAGAAGATTTATTTAGGCTTAGGGAAATGGATTGTTTTGCAGAGGTCCCTTTTGGGATGCTTGAAATTAAACAAAGTCCTAGGAAAGTGGAGGAAAAAACAAATACGTGGAGGATATAACATCAAAATCCTTGGAGAAACCGTGTTCTAGAATATCCGTACAGTGTCTGGGCTTAGTTTTTGATCTGGTTAAAGAGGCAAAAAGATGGAATTCGTCAAATTTTCAGCCTACTAGAAGTTATCAGTAAAACTACCTTATGTCCTGAGAGTAAGGAATGAATGTGAAGAAGTTTTGGTGTTAAGAGGGAGTCTTAGTAAAGACTATGTTGAAGTAAAGAAAACAAGAAGATTAGAAAGAATATTGTTCCTAATGAGCCCAATGAAACCGATGTACAATGAGCATGAATGCTGAGACTTATGCCTAAATTTGAAAAGAGATTGGAAGTGAACAGGGATGCTGTTATTTCAAACAGATAAAACCAATCATAATATATCCAGACCTCTGACCACATAATCTTGTTTGATCCCTTCCACACTGATAATTCCTGGTTCTCTCTTCTCTACAGGTACCTTCTTCTTTTAATAACAGCCAACAACTGGGGTGCCTGGGTGACTCAGTTGGTTAAGTGTCCGACTTTGGCTCAGGTCATCTTGCATTTCATGAGTTCCAGCGCCATGTTGATATTCAGCACAGAGCCTGGAGCCCACTTCCAGTTCTGCTTCCCTCTCTGTCCCTCTCTGCCCCTCCCCTGCCCCTGCTCACACTCTGTCTCTCTCTCTCTCTCTCTCTCAAAAGTAAACATTAAATAATTTTCTAAAAATAAAGCCAACAACTACCACAGCAACCAGCACTTGTTACATTCCTACCGTATGCAAGGTACATTTTATTTGTATTAAATCTAAATTTAGAACTACCCTGTATTATCTTCGACCTTTACATTATAATGAGAGAGATGAGTTTCAGAGAGATTAAGTGACTTACTCAAGGCTACACAGCTAGGGAATAGCAGAGCTGAAATTTGAATTCAAGTGTGCCTTGGCTTGAAAGCTGCCATTCTTTTCAGGGCACAAAGTAATTTTGTTAGTTAATGTTAGTTTTGTAAAGACATAGGTATTTATTTTTAGTGGCGTCCTTGAACTGCTCTCCTCACTATCTTCTTAATTTTTCGTTTTAAAGTAGGAAAAGTATGTTTAAAATAAAAAGAAGAGGCTAACCTGATGTCTAACTTTGATGGACTAATTGTTTCTTATACAGATGAGCTGCCATGTTCCTTTTTTCTGGTTTTATTAATTCTGGGCGTCTGGGACCTTTGTTATCATTAGCTCTGGAGCTTTACAAACCATACGGCCTCAGACATCAGGTTCTTGTTCTCAAGAGTATGTTGAAAGCTTCAGTTTGACACATTAGGATTTTGTTTTAGGGAGCTAAACACATCTGGCATATGTAATTTTGGCCTCCTTAAGTTAATAAGGAAAAAGAATGTTCTGAACCAAGCTTTTCTTCCTATAATTACAATGATTCAGTGTTTCTAATTTAAGGACTTCTCATACTGAAAGGAAAGAAGATAAAAACTGGTCACTTTCCATAGCAACTCACTGCACTGTCATGATAAAGTCACAAGGCAGGACCAATGTGTGTGTGGGTAACGGATGAACATAGATCCCTGTAAAATCAAAGGAATCAAGGAGACATTTCAAACACAAGAAAGACATCAAGTACACAAAGGATCTCTCAGTTGATGTACTCTGAAATGCCATATCTTTTTCTTCTCTTTTGGTTAAAGGGTAATTTGTGAGCCTTTGCTGTCCCCTCCTATGTTCTTTTCTCTCACTGGTGTTGTAGAAACTTTTGCCTGAGACAAGCCAGCAAGAGGCTGGTAGTCAGGAGTCTCCCTATCCTCCTTGGTTGCTGAATTATGAACAGATTTATGCTCAAGACTGTTCAGAAAGACATATTAAGGCATTATTTCTGCCTAATACTCTAACAAATGCAAATGGAAATCACAACTTCTCTACCACTTTGGTGGCTTAGGTACTCATCACTTCTCTCTATGACAGTCTTCTGAAATTTCTCAAATGGGTACAAACTGAGCAGGTCCAGCCATACCTTAGCAGTGCTCACAAGTAGAGCTAAGTTGGAAGTTCTAGTGAAGGATGTGCCATGGCTGCAAAAGACCCTTTTCTGTTTGAGAAAGCCATTTTCTTTCACTGGGGCTGCAGTTTCAGAAGGATGCACATAGCATGATCAGGAAGAAATACAAAGGCCTAAACAAAGGCAGTGGCAGCAAGGATGGAGAAGAAAGAATAATCTTGGGATGGTATGAAGGTAGAACTGACAAAGTTTGATGGCTAGCTAGGGGCATATCGGAGAAGGGGAAATCAGTGAATCAAAGGTTTCTGATGTGGCTGGGTAAAGAGCATATTATTCTACAAGATAAGAAATAAAGAAGATTAGGTAGGTTTCTTCTAAAGATTAGATTAGGGCTGGACAAGTCCAGGTTTGGCTATGTTGTGCTGGTTGTGTCTATGGGATATCCAAGTGGTGATATGCAGAAGGCAGCTAGATATATGGTGTGTGTCAGCAAAGCTGTGAACTACTGGCATGTGAATAATATTATTCACATATTATTATTGTTATTCACTTATTGTTATTATTATTATTATTATCAGACATTATTGAGTCCAATTCTATATTTTTAGTATGTGTTTTAACTCTTTCAAGGCCACCAGGGAAATTAACATAAATGGTGTATTCAACAGCACTCTAAGGGTTTCAAAAAATAAAGACATCTTTCAATACTGTACTGTATTTGCATATTTAAATAGAATGATTTAACTATCAGCATAATTTCTATTGTGAACCATATCTGTTGGTTTGTAGCTTCTTGTTCACATGAATGTACCTGGCATCTGGACTGGGTTAAAAAGAGCTACCATGCAGATGGAGAAGGAGAAGAGTGCTCTGGAACCCTTCTTCCATCCAACCTCACTGACTATCACATTTTCCTATATGCATTCTTACTTCCAGCTGCCACAGGGTCATCAAGCCTTAGCTTAAATCAAATGTCCTCTGGCTCCAGCTCCCATGATGAAAAATTTATGGAGTCCTGGACACATTACAAGTTTTACAGCTTTACAGCTGAAATCCTTCAGGTCCTTCTGACCTACTGAAAGAAAAAATATGTTTTATTTTATTGTGATTCCCAAACATTCTTCTAGTGTGTACATTTCTCCTACAGAATGTATATGTTGCTTCCAGCAATGTGTTTTATATTACCTTGAAGAGTAGGGAAGCTCTGATAGAAAGAAACAACTTAGTCTTTTTGCCAGTACAAGAGAAACCAGAACTTGTAATTGGAAGTATGACCAAGTCTATGGATCATTAGTTTGTCTTTCTCTTTGACTGAGAACACTTTATGAGTTGGCAACTACATCCTAATTTGTTTTAAAAACAGTTTATATCCTCCAACTAATGATGTGTTGGTCTTTGGGTCTTTTTATTAAATAATATACATATACACACACCTAAGAACTTTCTTAGGGCTTTAAAAATATATGTTCTTGAAAGGTCCAGGAAATATATGTTCTTGAAAAGGTGATGTTGAATTAAACATTTCCTGGGTAATAGGATTTCCAAATCTATGCCCAAACCCAAATTCTCTCTCTCTCTTCAGGAGATTATAAATAACAGTTTGGATGTGCCTTGAAAACCTAAAGGCACTTACCTTGACAATGAAATCTGCTGTGAGTGGTCCAGTCATTCTTAGAATCTCTTTGTCTGGAAATTTCTGGAAGTCCACACTAGAATTGTCCACAAGAAAGGTGCCTGTCGAGCTGAGACTGCTTTCACCTTTAGCCCCCTGCAGGGTTTTGGTTTCCAGATCTACATAATCAAACACATTTAAAGGAAAGAAAGATGTTCCCAGGGCTACCATAAGCAAGCATATTTCATAAAACAGCCTACAGCTATGAAGGGAGAAGTATCCCCCTTGATACAGCTGACACAGTTGACATTGTGATATAAACAAAATTTATGGGCACCTCTAGATCACAGAGTTTATGTTGCAAATGAAATCATTTTAAAACTCATTGGCCAGGCATTCAAGGCTCCCGATCAAAAGATAATTGACTCCGTGGATGACCTCATTTGGGTGCTCCAATTCATCACAATCCTATTCCTTTCATTAAACCATCTCCCATACATATCTTACTGATTTCAGTCTCTATGGCTCTCTGTCTAGAATTTGCTTTCTGATCTGTGAGATCAAGGGTACTCTCCGAGTTCTCCTCAGCACCCATGTGACTTTATATTCACACATTACCTTGTGTTTATTTGTACTATCTGGTTTCTTACCACATGTGTGCTGTTGTGCAGAAGAAACTATAGTAATGAGGATGAGGAAGACCCATTCTTTTTAGTTCTCTCTCTTTAAAATCCTGTTTGGTACCTAATACAGTATTATGTACATATATGGTATTTTGTAAGTGTTTAAGAGAGAAAGAGGAACTTCTTGATTCCTGGAGCATTCCAATCTGAATTTGGCCAATGATAAAGCCTATGAAGCATCTTTGATTATAGGAAATCAGAGCAAGCTGAGGATTATGGTAATTATGCTGCATATTTCAGAGCATATTAAATTCTCATGTGGCTGAGAAATGATTTGGAATAACTTCCCACTGTATGAAGAGAGATAGACTAAGTCAGTGTTTCTAAAACTTGCATAAGAACCCTTAGTTTTGGCAGTGTTTCTTTGGCAGAAGGATAAAATGTCAGGTGAGGCTCTGGGTGGCCTACCCCACATTCAATCAGAATGACTCCCCTCTTCCGTGTTTTGCAGATTGGGGTTCTGGGACCTCTTTAGGGTCTCTGGAGGTACTAATGTACCTGTACTAAATTATTCTAAGTGTTGTCTGCTTCACGCTGGAATACCAACAGGTGAAGAATGTTGGGTGTTCAATGTCCAGTGAAATGCCCACAACCCTTGGATGAAATCTGTGTAGCCCTTCAATTGGAGTAGGTCAGGCTCCATCCCCTTGCCCTAGAGAGAGGTCCTCACAGAGAGCATAGGGCACATCAAGGGAGAGCTGGAGGGGAAACCACAGCTGTTGTAATCAGAGGAAAGCCAACAGCATGGGATCTCCTTCTTCTAGCCTTCATTCCTCAAGCTGCCTTACATGTATGTGCACTAATTTGTAGAAATATCTTCAAGACACAAACCAACTTAGTTTTGGGAAAATCCTGGGGGTCTAAGCCTGATATGAGCATCTGATTTAATTTTATCACCAGGCCTCCCAGCTGTACTTCCCAAAGTACTTCTGATTAAAGGTAAGCCGGGGCTGGGCCAGACTGCTTAGTCTTGTTCTGGTTTGCCTCTAAATATTTAAGGTTGGTCCCATACTCGACCAGCTTCTGGGAATTAAGTGCGAAGGGTTACAAGAGAAACATGGGGACCTTTATTTACATATTTATATTATATTATATTATATTATATTATATTATATTATATCATGTTATATTTCAAACAAATACCAACTACCAGATACCAAAAAACCCCAAAAAGTTAAGGTACATATATGCTGTCAACATTATGTCTGTTGGGGGAAAAAAAAAGCAAATTCCATTTTTCTTTCCATCATTTGTAAGTATCATCTGCAGCTCTACCTATTGAATTTTTGGGACAATTAAACCAAACAAAGATAATTCTTTAGCTTCTTAGTGATCACATAATTAGGAAAACTGGGAGGCTAATACATTTATAAAAATGAATTTCATCTTAAATGGATTGCTTTAGGTTCTTTCTTCCATATTGAGAAGTCAGTCCCAAACTTGGTGATGATCTCCGCCTGGATGTTTTATTCTGAGCAGGCCTGTCACTGCTCAGAAAAATACTATTTTTGAGTGGGGCTGTTACATGAGCAGTTACCTCTGTCCAATCCTCCAGGGGAAAAGCAAATCATTTGAATGGTGATAGTGTACACACATATATCATCCCTGACATGTGAATACTATATTTTGGGGGGTTGTTCAGGGTTAGAAAAGAACTTGGATCCATATAAGGTGACTTATCAGTTTCTTTTGGCTTTGCCTGAACTGTACCTTACTTATTCCTTTCCTTCACATGACCCCTCAAATCCTGCCTCTCCCATGAAATGTATTTGTTTTTATTTTTAGAAAGACTATAGTAGACTATCTGAACTTTCACAGGCTCCAATTTATCTTCCTCTTGTTTGTCTTTCTGGAATGATTTCATTTATAATCCAATTGCCAAGAGATAATGCCTGCTACCTAAATTGGTTTCATAGGCATGTGTGTGGGAGGGGAGAAAGAAGAGAAGATGATAGATGGTTCTTAAGGAATCCAGGAATAGTCACAGTGGAGATCAGAAATGCTCAAGGGACCAGCTGAAGAGAAGTCTTTCAGTGTAGCTGAATTTTGTACAAAATACAATATAACTTTCATACCCCCTCGCTGGTTTATAGCCTATAATTTTCTGCTAGTAATTTATGGGTCTACATCTAAATAATACTAAATGCTAATAACAAAAAAGAAAAGATATGGCTGTGTACTACTGCCTTGCCATGACTGAAGATCAGTTCTTTCTAAATTCTGGTGGAACCATGCTACCACCTGATCTTTAGGGGTTTGATTACCCTTCAGTCCTGAATCCCAATAGCTATCTTTAATATATAAAGGCTTTGCATTTTCTTTAGTACATGGGATGTTTAGTTACACCACAATGGTTTTCTTTAAATGCCCCAGGGTTAAAGTTGTTTGATGCTTCTATATTCCCCTGAATTGATAAAGTAATGGAACATGAGAATAGAAAGAAAGAAAGAAAGAAAGAAAGAAAGAAAGAAAGAAAGAAAGAAAGAAAGAAAGAAAGAAAAGGAAAGAAGGAAAGAAAAGGAAAGAAGGAAAGAAAGAACGAACGAACATAGAGGGAGGGAAGGCTGGAAGGAGGAGGAAAAAAGCAAGGCAAGAAAAAGATGGAGACTGATCGGAGGGGAAGAAGAGAATGAGAAATAATATGCACAAAAACATAAACATGTGCTTAACTCATGAACAACCTACTGGGAGCATCCATTTTGTGTTTTTTAGGACGACTGTGGTTAGAGATAATTACCCTGAGGTTTTTGCTATCTCATCAGGCAGCCAAAAGATAAACAGAAGCACTCAGAATATCATATTATGATAGAGTAGAAAGATTTGCACTTCTGTATTTTAATCTCTTCTGGGAACAAAAAATAATAATGACTAAAATTCCCAATACTCAAAGGAAAGCAACTGAGTTTACTTACACAAGTGATCAGGTCCTTTTAAGACAAGGCGAATATGTCTACTTCCATAGGGAATAGCAACCACAGTATCATCCACTAGAGAGAAACAAAGCAGTATCTTTAAACCACATAATTTGATACAAAATTATTGATTGGCTCCTATATAAAGGCACTGACTTATGTACTCCTCTAAATGACAATTTTTAAGTGCCTGAAATATGAACACTAATATTTGGGAATCAAAATTTCCATTTTCCTCAAAATAAAATACGCCAGTGAAGTTGGTCACTAGATAACTTATGGTTGATATGGCCACCATATGTGGATATGGATATATATATATATTTTTTTTTGATAGATTGAGAAATGAATTTGTAAGTTTTCATTTCTGATTTTAAAACTGGTTTTACACTGCCAAATTTCTCCAGATTACAAAATGAAAATAAATTATAATGTCCAAAGAAGGACTTTATTATATCAAAACCTGGATTTCTTTCTAGCAAAGCAATGATCTTGGATTAGTAGGACACATAAGAATAGGAGAAAACAAATTTGTTTGCATTTGTTAAATACCTCGAGGGCAGAAATCATGCCTTCTGGTTCTTTCATATCCTTCACCCTATCTACATCTATATATACCATATATAGTGTCTCAGAAATGGCTATGAACATTTCCCCCCACATACTCTCTCTGCTCGAAACTTAAAAAAGAATTTTTTTTGGCTGAATCACAGATAATTTAGAAATGGATTACTTTCACCCTACTTGCAAACTGAGCCTCAATTCATTGGAAGCAGTCCCCAAATCTACATTTTTGAAAAAAAAAATTAAAGGTATATCACATGCACTGCAAACACACCACCGACATTCTTCCTTGTGACATTTGTGACAACAATACCTCACATTTTCATGCCACTGAAGAGTTTCACTTACACCTAAATTATACTATTTACCCCTTCACCCAAAACTTGTAACATAGGCAAAGGGGATGCTACCATCCCCATTTTATGATGAAGAAATGAAGCCTCTGAGAAGTTTAATGAGTAGCCAATGGTCAAAAAATAGGAGAGCATTCCAGAAGACAAGGGGGAAAGTAAGTATTTTTAAATTCACCAGCATATTCGCAAGCTCTGTGGGATTCTCTGTTTCACATATATTTTTCTAATATTAAATATTATCATACTCTTTGGAAAAATTTAGTTTCAATAAGAGTAATCCTAAAAGGTACCCATTTTTCTGAAACTTAACATCATCCTGTCTTTAAGAGAATTTGATTTCAATAAACGAACCTCAAAAGTTCTCTAACTTCTCTGATCCTTAGTTTCCTCAATTGTAAAACAGGGAAAATGACACTTCCTGCATAATATTGTTGTGAAAAGATACAGAGATTGATATCGATATATAGCATGGAACACAGCAGGCATTTTATAAATATTACTTTCCTCCTTCTATTCCAAATATCCTTAAGGACAGAAACTGAGAGACTGTTTATTTTTACTATGTTTTTAAACCCTCCGAGGCCCCAGCACATAGCCAGTTGAATGAGAATGAAGAATCATATGCTCTCAATTCTTTTCCTAAGGAGGTTACATTTATCAAGTCCTCTACAATATTGAACATTCTACTCACACTACAGCCTTCTAGCTGTTTTTAATGTCATACATTGTTGAAGAAAAGGCTGAATTTCAGATAGCCAAGAGTTTGTGGCATATAAGAAGAAAAAAAAACATGTAAGGGGAATATAGAAAAGGAACAAAAAATATTCAGTCTGGGCCCATAGAGCGTTAAATGCCTTGCATAAAGACATGGATTTTTAAGTTTACAAAAGAAACTCAAAGCAGTTAAAACAATGGGATTTCTGGAAATAGAAAGGCTTTGTTTATCCACAGGTCATATAAAGTGCAAGTAAAAGGGAAGCTTTCTGTTCGTCCCTGCAATGCTCAGTGGCAGTCTTCTGACCCACACACTACTCAGGCAGCCTCCCTCTTGTTCTGTTGAGAAGGGACTCGCATTCCACATGCTGGGGCATTCACCCCAGCTTCTGGCTGATATGCTAACTTTTGCATGCTCCCCAAAGAAGAAGGGGAGAAACCCAGAGGGTTGTTGGGGGAAGAGGCTACGATGGAGACTGCGCTTGCCTAGTCAAAGCGAAACAGGGAGCAACTCAAGCTGGTACAAACTTGAAGAGTCAGCAGCACATGATACAAGAGGTATGAAGAGTCATAGTCTATTCCTGTATGGTTCTGTAAGAACTCATGGGCACCTAGCAGCTCATCAGGCAAGCAGCAAATTCATTATTTATTCCACAAATATTTTTTTAGTGTCTCCTGGTGTCAGGCCCTATGTCAGGCACCAGAGATTCAGTGACAAAAAAGGCAAGCAAAGCAGCAGCCGCACAAAATGGTCCAAGAAGAAGGGACCTAAGACAAAATCTGGAGAAACACTACACGCTATACCCCGTTCATGGAAATTCACAAAGCACGTTGATTTCTTAGAAGCCCTGAACCAGAGAACCTCATTTCATTCTATTTAATCCAGTGTATCCCCAAAGGGTTTACCCAGAGAAATTGTTTATATATATTATCTAGTAACACTGGTTGATACATCTCAAAATATGATTTAAGAAATGGTGATCTTAATTTGACAAAAGACAGGAAAAAAATTAATTGCATATTCTGCATGTTGATAAAAAGCCACCCTTTGAATTGTATATGTATTAGTAATGGTCTTGTTTAAGGATAAATTCTCAATTATTAGGGTTGGGGGAACTCTTCTATTTGGCAGCTATTACAGTAGTGAGTACAGAATGGTGTTTAAGATATTTGATAATGTGTGGGCAGTCTGGCTTCATCACCTGCCTCCTTAGTGTTTAATTCATTAGGTTTGGCTGGTGAGGCAGGTGCTGCATCCTCTCTCACTGTGATTCACATTCATCCGGGTGCCCTTTTCAAAAAAGGCACACTGCTCTATGATCAAATGCATCTGTCCTAATCTATTCTCGCTTTGTTGACAAAACCATGATGCTAATCTTTAGGACACATTTCTAGGTTATTAATCAGCAATTCTAGAAGACCTGCTTCAGAGATCAGATGACCTCTTTCTCAATTAAATTGATAAGCTTTCCCTGGAAATCATAAGTGCTGTCATTTCACAGATATGGATTGCAAATGCTCTTTCTCAAGAAAATTGTTCTCAAAGATTGTACCTAAAATATTTTGTCAAAAATCATAGCTATATGTGTATTCCACATCTTTCTTTTTTTATTTTTTATTATTTTTTAAATATGACATTTATTGTCAAATTGGTTTTCATACAACACCCAGTGCTCATCCCAACAGGTGCCCTCCTCAATACCCATCACCCACCGTCCCCTCCCTCTCACCCCCCCATCAACTCTGTTTGTTCTCAGCTTTTAAGAGTCTTTTATGTTTTGGCTCCCTCCCTCTCTAACCTTTCTTTTTTTTCTTCCCCTCCCCCATGGTCTTCTGTTAAGTTTCTCAGGATCCACATAGGAATGAAAACATATGGTATCTGTCTTTCTCTGTATGACTTATTTCACTTAGCATAACACTCTCCAGTTCCATCCACATTGCTACAAAAGGCCATATTTCATTCTTTCTCATTGCCACGTAGTATTCCATTGTGTATATAAACCACAATTTCTTTATCCATTCGTCAGTTGATGGACATTTAGGCTTTTTCCATAATTTGGCTATTGTTGAAAGTGCTGCTATAAACATTGGGGTACAAGTGCCCCTATGCATCAGTACTCCTGTATCCCTTGGGTAAATTCTTAGCAGTGCTATTGCTGGGTCATAGGGTAGATCTATTTTTAATTTTTTGAGGAACCTCCACACTGTTTTCCAGAGAAGCTGCACCAGTTTGCATTCCCACCAACAGTGCAAGAGGGTTCCAATTTCTCCACATCCTTGCCAGTATCTATAGTCTCCTGATTTGTTCATTTTAGCCACTCTGACTGGAGTGAAGGTGGTATCTGAGTGTGGTTTTGATTTGTATTTCCCTGATGAGGAGCGATGTTGAGCATCTTTTCATGTGCCTGTTGGCCATCTGGATGTCTTCTTTAGAGAAGTATCTATTCAGGTTTTCTGCCCATTTCTTCACTGGATTATTTGTTTTTCGGGTGTGGAGTTTGGTGAGTTCTTTATGGACTTTGGATACTAACTCTTTGTCCAATATGTCATTTGCAAATATCTTTTCCCATTCCGTTGGTTGCCTTTTAGTTTTGTTGATTGTTTCCCCTGCAGTGCAGAAGCTTTTTCCCTTCATGAGGTCCCCATTTTTGCTTTTAATTCCCTTGCCTTTGGGGATGTGTCAAGTAAGAAATTGCTGCGGCTGGTGTCAGAGAGGTTTTTTTCCTGCTTTCTCCTCTAGGGTTTTGATGGTTTCCTGTCTCACATTCAGGTCCTTTAACCGTTTTGAGTTTATTTTTGTGAATGGTGTAAGAAAGTGGTCTAGTTTCATCCTTCTGCATATTGCTGTCCAGTTCTCCCAGCACCATTTGTTAAAGAGACTGTCTTTTTTCCATTGGATATTCTTTCCTGCTTTGTCAAAGATTAATTAGTTGGCCATACTTTTGTGGGTATAATTCTGGGGTTTCTATTCTATTCCATTGGTCTATGTATCTGTTTCTGTGCCAATACCATGCTGTCTTGATGATTACAGCTTTGTCCACATCTTTCTATAGAGTATTTTAGATTTGTTTTTCAATCTTATCACATGTGGATTTTTCTGTGTGATTCATTGCTGTATCAGAGAAAGGTGATAATGATCATTTTTGAAGAGGCAGGATTTCCTATTCTGATATCTGAGTTTGCCTTATTTTTAGACCTGTTGATATGTTTATGTTTTTAAGGAGTTTTCCCTCTAAGTCTCTGGGACTAGTAATTTTCTTTAACAAAAGAGTGATTGTTAATGCAGTTGGCTACATATAGAAATAGTATATATAGTAATAGCCTGCCAATCTTAAGGAGGTTTTAATAGTATATTTTTTATCTTCATGCCAATTTTATTACTCTTAAAACATACCCAATAAAATAAGCGAAGCTGAGCATTTGAGCCCTTGAAAATTTCCCCCAGAGGTTATCAGTAATTACACAATGGAGGACACACACCCAACACACAAAACAAGACACATCCTGCTGGACTGTTGGGAACTTCATCCTTACAGTTGCCTAGGTCAAAAACTTTGGAGCCATCCTTGACTTCATATTCGTATATAATCAGTTAGAAAGTCCTATTGCTGTAGGAGTCAAAATACCATATTTCATTGATTCTAAGAAGAACAGTCTTTCACATTTTAATGTATGTGAAATCAGAATGCATCCCATGATCAATGCTGCATTATATTCTCTCACCGAGGCAGTAGTCCTGCTTTAGTTACCTTTGCTTGTACAGTTGCTAGCACTAAAACAACCAGTATCAAACTTGCAAAATGGGTGTCAGAAGCTTGGAAGAAGATTCTAAGATAATAGTGGAACACATTTATTTAACCTTTTGGAACTAAACAGTTATGGAGGCTGTAGGGAGATGAGGAATCAGAAGTATTTAATAACATTGCCAAAGTGCAGTCAAAACCCAGCTAGCCATACACAACTGCAAACTTGAATTAAGAGCCCATCATTAAATCTTCTGGTTCCTCGGTGCCTTGCTGGCTCAGTTGTTGAACATCTGACTTTGGCTCAGGCCATGGTCTCATGGTTCGTGAACTCGAGTCCCACATTGGGTGAACATGAGCCCTGCTTCAGGTGAAGCCCATCTCTCTCTCTCTGTCTCTCTCTGTCTCTGTCTCTGTCTCTCTCTCTCTCTGTCTCTCTCTCCTTGCTCACTTGCACCCTCTCTCTCTCAAAAAAAAAAAAAAAAAAAAAAGACTTCTGGTTCCTGACAGATCAAATAACAGCACCCAGACTCAATATTCTGCCTGGAAACAACCAACAAGTCAGAAATTTATATAAAACCATGGCTTTCATGACACTGGATATCAAGTAAATAAGGGCAGCAGTCCCTGAGAATCAGGAAACAAGGTAGGTGAGCCTTAACATTGCCCCAGCTTTGAAAGACTTTCCAGGCTGCCCCTCAGAAGGTGGGAACTCCAAGCCCGGAGGATTCCCTGAGTTTCGGAGACAAAGCCAAGAATCCAAAAAGATCAGTGGCTGGAGTTTGAATGACAGACTATCAGAGAGAAGAGAGCAACACAGAGACAATTCTGGAGATTTAAGAGTATTCTCCCATCATGCTGTACACCTCAAACTTGTACAGTGATACGTATCGATCATTTCTCAGTAAAACTGGGAAAAATATTTACATGACATACTAATAATATGTGCTATTATATATTTAAAAATATTCTCTTTGGGTAACCAGCAGCATAACCATGCAAATCAGAACATGGGTATAAAGAAACTACCTGAGGCTAGGGAAATAACAGCACAAAAGAATTATAGAGATGAGTATCTGGCATGCAGATAGGGCTGGGAATAGTATCTTGTCCCACTAGTCAGGCTAGAAAACTTTATAATTCATGGGACACTGAACTTTCAAAGGGTCTTACTTTAGTAGTAGGGGACAATTAGCACTAGTCAAACATGGCTTTAGTTTTGCCAACCAAATTTTAAGACCCCCAAAGATCAAACTGATTCCAAGTAACTTCATTGCTTCCAGAACAAAACTCAAAAACATGTATAGGAATACAAAAATATCTACTATCCAAGAAGATAAAATTTGCAATATCTGAATCAGGTCAGAAATTACCAGTATGCAAAGGAGCCAAAAAAATTACAGCCCATACTGAAGGGAAAAATCAATCCATCAAAACACAGGAGAGACATTAAAATATTTACTATAACTTTATTCCATATATTCAGGAACTTAAGTACACACACACACACACACACAAATCTCTAGGCCCAGAGAATTTCAATGGTGAATGATGCAAAGCATTTAAAGAAGAAATAGCATCAATATTATGCAACTTTTTCCAAAAAACAGAGAAATCACTTCCCAACTCATTGTATGAGGTACCCAAAGATGGTGTATGAAAAGCACACTATAGAAAACTATCTCTCATGAGCATAGATGTAAAAAACCCTCAAACAAAACACTGGCAAATCATATCCAATAATCTATATAAAGAATAATACACTATGGCCAAGCAGAGTTTATCCCAGGAAAGCAAGACTGCTTCTTTGTTTGAAAATCAATTAATATTCTCCATCACAACAAGTCTAAGGAAGAAAAACCACATGATCACATCATTTGAGACAGAAAAAGCATGACGAAATTCAACATCCATTCATCATAATAACTCTCAGCAAATTAGGAAGACATAAGAACTTCCTCAATGTGATAAAAGGTATCTTCAAAAAACCTACAGCTAACTTCATACTCAATGGCAAGAAACTGAATGCTTTCCCTCTTATAATTGGAAAAGAGATTAGGATATCCATTCTTGCTTCTTCTATTTAACATCATATTGAACATCCCTGCCAGGGCAATGAGGCCATAAACATAAGTAAGTGGCTTATGACATGATAAGGAAGAAGTAAATCATCCTTATTTATAAAACAATGTGATTGTTTATGTAGAAAATCCAAAAACTCTCAGAGCTAGTAACTGGATTAGCAAGTTCGCAAAATACACAGACAACAGGCAAAAATAAACTATCAATACACAATTGGAAATTGAAATAAAATACCACGCAATGGGGCAAAAAATTCAAAGAGGTACAAATTTAACTAAATACAGATATGTATGCTGAAAACCAATAAAAGCTGATGGAAGGAATGAAAAAAAAGACCTAAAGAAATGGGTAGCCATGAAATGCTCATAGGTTAAACTCCCCACATACCAATTTATAGAATTAGCAAAATTGAAAATCAAAATTTCAGCAGGATTTTTTTTTATAGATATAGACAAACAGATTGAAAAATTTATATGGGAAGGCAAAGGAATTAGAACAGAATAGCCAAATGAATTTGAGAAGAAGGGCAGAGTTTGAGGAATCAAACTACTTGATTTTAAGACTTACTTTAAAGGTATAGTGGCCAAGACAATGTGGTACTGGTGAAGGATTGACACATAGAGCAGAATAGAGAGTCCAAGAAGAGACCCATGCACAAATGGCCAGTGGACTTTTGACAAAGTTTTAAAGGGAATTCAAGACAGAATAGGTCATCTTTTCAACAAATGGGGCTGATAGAGTTGGACTTTCTAATACCAAAAAACATAACCTAGATGTATCTTATAATACCAAGATATACTTTACAAAAAAATTAACAGAAAATAGGTCATTGATACAGAGCTAAAATATAAAACTGTAACACTTTTAGAAGAAAATATAGGAGAAAATTTGTGACCTGGGATTAGGAAAGGAGTTCTTTAATACAATGTTAAAGGCACAGTACTGGAAAGAAAAAACTGATAACTGGTCTTTATCAAAATTAAAAGTTTTTGCTCTATGAAAGCTAATATTAAGCAAGTTTTGGGCGGAAAGAGTAACTATTGAGAGAAAATATTTTCAAATCACATATCTGACAAAGGACTTGTACCCAGAATGCATAAAGAATTCTCAAAACTCATTAGTAGGAAACCAAGCTACCCATTTAAAAACTGGGCAAAGGACTTTAACCAACATCACATCAAAGAAGAAATAAGCACCTGTGTAGTGGGCAGCATAATTTTGCCCCCTCACTCCACCAGAGATGCCCATGTTTTAATCCCCAGAACCTATGAATATGTTATGTTAAGTGGAAAGGGGGAATTAAGATTGCTGATGAAATTAAGACTGGTAATCAGCTGACTATAAAATAAAGAGATCATCTTGGACTATCTGGGTGGGTCCAATGTAATCACAAGTGTTCTTTAAATTGGACGAGAGAGATGGAAGAAGACATTGGAGGTAGAAGGAGATGTGAAGATTTTACACTGCAAGCTCTAACGATGCCAAGCAACTTAGATAACCTAACAAGCTAGAAAGGCAAGATCAAAGAAAATGAATGAACTCTTAGAGTTTCCAGAAGGAACAGAGCTCTGCTTAACATCCTGATCTCAGCTTAGCAAGACCCATTTCAGACTTCTGAACCTCCAGAACCATAAAATAATAAGTGTGTTGCTTTAAGACACTAAGTTTGTGGTAGTTTGATACAGTAGCAACTGGAAACTAATAGAAAATGAAAAGATATTAAACATCATTAGTCACCAGGAAAATGCAAATGAAAACAATGATGATATACTACTTACTATGCACCAATTAGAATTGCTGAAATAAAAAAAAATACTGGCAATATTAAGTGATGGCAAGAATGTGAAGCAACTGAAACTCCTACACATTGTTAGTAGAAATGCAAGATCGTAAGCTACTCTGGAAAACTGTCTGGCAGTTTCTTAAAATGGTAAATATATACTTACCATATGATCTAGCCATTATACTCCCAGGAATTTACCCAAGAGAAATGCAAGCATATGTCCATATGAAAATGTGTATATGACTATTCACAGCAGCTTTATTTATAAGACCTCCCAAGTGAAAACAACCCAACCTCTCTGTCAACAGGTGAATGGAGAAACAAACTACGGTATGTCCATACACTGGAATTACTATACACTAGTGATGCAAGCTACAACATTAATGAATCTCAAAATAATTATGGTGAATGAAAGAAGCCATCTGGAAAATAGCATATATTGTATAATTCCATTTATATAAAACACAACTAAATCTATAGTGACAAAAAGAAGATCTGTGGTTGCCAGGGGACAGAGGCAGGAGAGCAGAAGGGATGAATTACAAGGGGCACAAGAAAGTTTGGGGGATGATGGATATGTTTATGAGCTTGATCATGGAGATGGCTTCACAGATATATGCACAAAGTCAAACACTTTAAATATCTAGTTTATTGTATGTCATTTATGCCTCAATACAGCTGGTTAAAAAAATAACCCAGTACCAATGGATTTTATTTCTTTCATGGATTCATTTAAAAATGCTGTATTACAAGTACCCCCATGACTTGTGGAAATTGAGTCCAAAATGATTAAAAAGAAATTGAAATTTGAGAAAAAGTTTTATTTTAGCTTTATTTACCAACTTATGAATTTATTTCAGGTTTTCTGTATGTATGAGTAATACATAGTTTTTAAAAAATGCATATCTTGGGGCGCCTGGGTGGCGCAGTCGGTTAAGCGTCCGACTTCAGCTCAGGTCACGATCTCGCAGTCCGTGAGTTCGAGCCCCGCGTCGGGCTCTGGGCTGATGGCTCAGAGCCTGGAGCCTGCTTCCCATTCTGTGTCTCCCTCTCTCTCTGCCCCTCCCCCGTTCATGCTCTGTCTCTCTCTGTCTCAAAAATAAATAAACGTTAAAAAAATTAAAAAAAAAAATAAAAAATATGCATATCTAGAGGCACCTGGGTGGCTCAGTTAGTTGAATGTCTGACTCTTGATTTTGGCTTGGGTCATGATGGCAGGGTTGTGGGATTGAGCCTCGAGTCAGGCTCTGTGCTGAGTGTAGAGCCTGCTTAAGAATCTCTCTCTTTCTGTCTCTTTCCCTCACTCTCACTTCTCTCTAAAATAATTTTTTAAAATGTTAAAAAATGTTTAAATCTCAAGTAGATTGTTTAAGAGCTATCAGATAAGAACCCTAAGTTGTCAGGAGGCATTGTGTCACAGTCTCTTAATTTTCTTTCTTGTGGTGCATAAAATACTGGCACATCTTTTAATCAGTGATGTCTTAGATTCAAAGAAATGCAGTATATTCAGAATTGAATTACTTAACACCTTTATCACTCCTACCATGGTTTAAGTTGTCATCATTCCAGGACTGGCTTACTGTGACAGCCTCTTTACCACTTTTCTTACTTCCATAGTTGGACCAACTGTAGTCTATTCCCAACACAGTAGATAGAATAATGCTTTTAAAAATAAATCAAGTCATTCCTCTACTCAAAATCCTCTTGTTAATTCTCATCTCATTCTGACTAAAAGCCACAATCCTTACAAAATCCTACAATATCTGCGCCATTCTTCAGCCTGTCTCACAACCCTGCTGCTTTCATGATTTCCTCTAGTCGTCTTTGAACTTACTTTACTTTAGGGGCACCTGGGTGGCTCGGTTGAGTGTCCGAATTTGGCTCAGGTCATGATCTCACGGTTTGAGTTCGAGCCCTGCGTCGGGCCCTGTGCTGACAGCTCAGAGCCTGGAGCCTGCTTCTGACTCTGTGTCTCCCTCTCTCTCTGCCCCTCCCCCACTCATGCTCTGTCTCTCTCACTCTCAAAAATGAAAAAAATGTTAAAAACAATTTAAACTTACTTTACTTTAGTCAGATTAGCTTCTTTGCACTTCCAGAAATATGCCAAGGATGTGTCTACCTCAGGGCCTTAGTACTTGCTTTTCTCTGTGACTGGAAATCTCTTTCCCTTGACTTTTGCATGGTGACCTCAGATCCTGGTTCAGATGCCACCTTATCAGTGAGTCCTTTTCTTACTAACCTGTTGAGTATTGCAACTCCCTGTAACACACTTGGCTGGCAGCCCATCCCTATCTCCTGTTCTTCCCTGCTTTACTTTTTTCCAAGACTCCTACCACCATATGACACACACGCATTTTATTTAGTTATTTGTTTTGTCTGTTTTTTTGTTTTTTGTTTTTTCTTTTTCTTTCTGTCCCTCAGGAGCCTTAGGTTATCCAGGTGATTTCAAAACACACCAATTCATATGAGAGGTTTGCAAAGCTGGAGATATTAAATTGATAGCAAATAGGCTGCCTTTAGTTCTAAGTATATATTGCATACACTTGGAAAATATGTAATAGGGTACAAGCCAATACAATTTGCAAGAAAATGAGCCTTTAATTTCAAGAATCAAAAGTTAATGTTAGTTAAACTTATTCTTTTTTTGTTGGGCTGGGAAGTTGAAGTGACCGGGAAAAATGGAAAGACTGAATGCTATCAGTGGACAGCCTTTGCCTTTAAAAAAGGGGAAAATGTGCCTTGATCTCTCTTTCTTGTCTGTATTTGTATTAGGCAATTATAATGTCTTTTGATACAAAGATGGTTTCTTTTTTACGTGCCAGCAAATGGCAGCCATTGGATAAGTTTCTCCTACTTCTCTTTTTCCTTCTGGCACTTCCCGCCATGGTCTTTCTCCACTCTTCTGTTTTCTCTTTGTTCCCCCAAGGCTTGATAACATTAAAAAAATCTTGGATATAAGTTCAGAAGAAAATGAGTTCAATGTGGGGAATCTGAGTGCTAGGAGTTCGAAGAGAGCATGTGGCTGGCTTACAGTGCCTTTTGGCAGAGTGCAGGGGACAGATCTGGCACAGCTCCTCCAGGCCTTCACGGGTGGGGAACTGCTCACCTGGCCAGCACACTGGGCCCCGCAGAGCAGCCTAATCTTCCCTGCCTGTGGGTCACTCACAGTCTGTAAATATAGGGTGGAAGATTCTTCTGGGGTGGAGAAAACGTAAATGAGGCAGTTTGTTCAGCATCTGCTATACATTGTGGCGAGGTACATGCATATGTTGGGCTTTATTCAGATAAATCATTTTGTCATGAGGCATCGTCAGTGCTAAGGTAAATGAATCAATTGTGTTTTGTCATTATGGATAATCATCAGGTTGTGTATTATATAATTTACCTATTCTTGGTCCTGAATTGAGTGCTTTTCATTGAAATACCTGTTGGCAGACCTGGGGATGACTTATGGCCCTTAGTTTGCTTCAATTTGTTCTTTCAGAGCTTCTCCACATTGTTCCAGTGATTCAGGCCCCAGAGGTCCCTGATGACACCCTAACAGGAGGGTAAGAGGACTATCTATCCAGGCAGAGTGTTTAGGCAGATAACATGAATGGGAATGCAAGGAAGATTCCCTACCCTTACCCCTGCCCCTGCTACAGAGCAATTACTGCACAAGACAGCGCAATCTCCTTTTTTTGTGCCTAGCAGAAATTCCTAGATTCCTAGATAACAAGCATTGATTCAATTATGTGACATAAATAATTAGAAAGACTTTAACTCTTCTAGGGTTTGTTTTCCATATAAGTGACTTTTAAAATGTAGCTTTCCCCCTCCCTCAAATATCCCACCATGACTTCAGAGATTTACAAAAGAATTATGCTTCTATCCTCTGGTTTTCATCTTCCAAATTCTTTAATTTTTCATCTTATAGAAAGAAGCTACCAACATACGAAAGAAAAAAATCTCACCTGAATGCACTGTATCAATGTCTAACTTACCTCATCCTTCATTTTCTCTGCCAGAGTCTCTCTCCCCCACAGATTCACATTTTTCACTGCCTGCAGGGGTGTTAGAATGTAGAGTTCCCTGAGCTGGTACCTCCAATGTTTCTGGTGTTTAAAAGTCCCTAGTCTTTCTGGCTACTACCTTTTCTTCCCTAGAGCCTATTCCTTTGAGCAAACTGCCTTTTTCTGACTTCTGGGAATAATTCTCTAGCACACACTGCCTTTTTTCTTGACCTACAAGTCCATTTAAAGCCACAGACCCCACCAAATGTCAACTGTTTTTTCCCAGCTAGTCAACAAGTAGAGAGAACAAAACCACATTCAGTAAAGATATTCCTTCTCAGTTCCCAAGCCAGGGGAGACACATGCAAAGATACTCAAAGATCTATTAAAGGATTCTGGATAATGGCAAAATCTGGAGACAGTATACCAAGCAAGGTCAGATTATTCTAAAAATATATGTCTTAGAGTACAAGAGATGCCTTATTTCTTTTTTTTAATGTTTATTTATTTTGAGGGAGCGAGGGAGAGAGAGAGAGAGAGAGAGAGAGAGAGAAAGAGAGAGAGAGAGAGAGAGAGAGAGAGAGAGAGAGAGTGAGAGAAAGAAATTCAATCAGGCTCCATGCTGTCAGCACGGAGCCTGATGCAGGGCTTAATCTCATGAACTGTGAGATCATGACCTGAGCCAAAATCAAGACTTGGATGTTTTACCAACTGAGCCACCCAGGTACCCCAAGAGCTGCCTTATTTCTATCTATATCTGATGCAGTACCTAGAGCAGTGACCATCACAGAGGACATTGTATTGTAAAATGATCTGGATTGCTGTGTGACTGTGTTGTTATCTTAGGTATCATGCGAACATACACCATCTCCCCTAGCAAGACCCAGCTGGGCAGACATCTGAGGTACCTTGTCTTGATCCATCTAATTGCTTTCAAATGTCCCACCATGGAAGCAGTCAGCAGGGTTGTGGGACAGTTTAGAGGAATGGATAAGTGCTTAGGTTCTGGAATTGGACTCTGAGCTCGAATCTTGGCTCTACTACTTTAGAGTTGTGTTACTCTGAGCAAGTCACATAATCTATCTAAGCTTCAGCTATCTTATTCATAATATAAGAATAAGCAACCCCTTGCTAAATGGCTGTTATAAGGATAAAATGAGATGATCATGCAAAGCTCTCAGCACATATTGTAATAACCATACATTTACTGTGATTGTATAGAGAGGCTAAGACACAAGAGTCAATAAATGGCTTCACATAATCGCTGCCCGACATTAATCCTGAAAGAACCTGTGATCAGCACCAATAAAAGGTCATTTTGTAAAGGAAGGCAGCGTGATTTCACAGTGGTAGGAAGTGAATTTGTTTAGGTCTGCACACTCTCCCTGCTGTATTCCACCAGGCACA
Organism: Acinonyx jubatus; assembly: GCF_027475565.1. NCBI lineage: Eukaryota > Metazoa > Chordata > Mammalia > Carnivora > Felidae > Acinonyx > Acinonyx jubatus. Next base: position 50,281,488 of record NC_069391.1, read on the forward strand.
CCAGACTACATATCAGGCTGAGGCTTGGATGCAGCCCATCCTCATTGTGGGCAGCAAATTGCATGTCTACGTTTATAAATAGAGTGTGTCCTGATCCATGTGTAGTTCACTCCTGTGGCGCCACCAAGGAAAAGTTTCCTCCTTGGGGTTGCAATGGGTGACCTGACTTGGTCTACCTACACTAATACACAAAGCAGGAACATGAAGCTTTCTACAACATTTTCAGGTTCATATTCATTTTGGTGGTGGCGTTATTCCCTAGATGCCGAGGTGAGCCAGCATGAAATCAGGGGAGATGAATTAGCCAACAAACCCAAAGATTGCCCCACGTTTGTCGTGTCTTACATTTGGTTGCAGAGAGCTGGGATTTGTACTGCCCTCGGACCAGTCGGCAGGTGGACCCATCCCCGTTGCAGACTCCACAGTTATCTTCCTTCATGGTGCTTCCGAGCTGGTGATCACAGCCAACAATCTAACAGGAAAGAGAGATGTATAATTCAAGCAGGTGCTCACTGTAGGGATCCATTGTGAGGCCCATCATCAACCACTAAATGACCCTCCCTTCATTTCTGAGGAAGCATAAAACATGCTTCCCATAAAGGGGAGTGAATTCAGCTGGAATTTCAATCAAGCTAGGGAAGAAAACAGGTAACGATGTTTTTACAGTTTAAATATATAAACAGAAAGAAGGGTGGAGAGAGAGAAACAGAGAGACAGAGGGAGAGAGAGAGAAAAGAGGCAGGGGAGAAGGTGAGGGAGAAAGGAAATCTTCAACTATTGATATTATAGAGTCTTCATTAAAAAATCATTCCCACTGTCAATAATTATGATTCACGAAAACTACAAAAATACAATCACGAAGTAACTGTAGCAGGAAAAGTTCCAAGAATTATTTTCATGTTCCATATGTTCCTTAGGCTGTAAGCTGTGTAAGGGAAGGGGTTTTATATATGGGGTCCATTGGAGTACATTGATGTATTCCAAGCCACTAGAAGAATACTGGCAAAATATAAGCCCTTAATAGATATTTGCTGAATGATAATGAAAATACTTCCCTTTCTATAGCACAACTAAGAGGCAATCACAGAATCATCTGACAGAGGCAAGATCATTGTATGTATGTGTGGTAGGAGAGGAGGGTTGATGTGGAAGGCAGCAGATAGAACTAATACTGAGGCCCTTTTTGCCTGGCCATGTCCTGTACCAGGCACAAGTATCTTGTTAATTCTGAGAACAATTAGGCAAGGTATCTCTCCGTTTTATAGCTGAAGCCATGAATCTTGCCAAGGTTACTTTGCTAGTAAGTAGCTGAGTTCTAAACACATCTAACAAAACATTTATGCTTAGTCCAAATCAGGCTTAACAAAATCACAAGCACTTAATCAAGTATATGGACAAACTCATTTGTACTTTTATTCTTTCTTTCCTCTCCAGTGTTCAAGTTAAAAAATTCAAATCCAAACTGTATCAGGTTGTATTTCTATAGTTCTAGTTAGAGCTAATATCAAAAGACTTATTTCACTTCCAAATGATTTCAACTATTGTCTTTGACAAAAGTCAAATGAAAACTGTAGGGACATTGGAAGGGGCTTCTCTCCAGAAAGTCTCCACAATCCATTTCGTCCTTCAAAAATCTGACTGTTAATATGACCTTTCTTTGAGGCTTGATTTTCCTTTTGTACCTTTAATTAATAATTGCAAACACACGTTTAGGCAAAGGTTTGAGAAATACAATTATGTAGCAATGCATTACACATGTGCTGCATTTTAAAATGCCGTAATGTGTATTTTTATACACATCATACATATACAGGAAACTTTTAAAATAGATGACAAGGCAGTAACTCCTTCAACAATTGTACATTGTTTGAAATACAAAGTTGTCAGGAAAACACACTGCTTAGCCTTATGTGGGGAGCAAAGGTGGTTTGGCTCTGTCCTAGGGGTTCACTGTGGTCAGGCTGCAATTCACCTCAATATGTTCACAGGTTGCAGTGAGGCCACGTCAGAATTCACCCAAGCTTCATCCCTGCAGAGCCAGCACATGCTGGTCTACGACTTCATTGGTATGTTTCTATGGAGCTGCAGTAAAATTATTTTCAAAAACTTTCTGTAGACGAATCCACATAGGAGCTGAGTTGTATTCTGAGCGCAGTGTGAAATGGGAGTCCAGAAGTAACTTATTTACAAAAAACAAAAAAAAATCATTTAATCATTTAGCCAACAATGACCAAGACCTGCTATGGGCCAGGCACTGTGATAGGAGCAAAATCCAATGGTGATTTAAGCACATAAGGGCCTACCCCCACGGGACTTAGAGTCTAGTAGTGGAGGAACATATTACTCAAAGCATCACACACAAAAAATGTAAAATGATAATCGTGATTCAAACTATAAAACGCAGATACGTGATACCCTGAGAACATAAAATATGGAGAATTTGATCTGGTTAGGGAGGTCAGAGGTCTTCCTGAAGAAGAGTCTTCTGAGCTGGGATATGAATGAGATGCCAGAGTTAACTAGACGAAAGGGGAGTGCTGCTGTGAGATTTACTGCACGTCAGTCATGTGCAGTAACTAGCTAGTTAGAAAGTAATTCAAAACCAAAGTCGGCAAAAAACAAAAACAAAAGCAAAAATGTCAGAAGACTAAACCATCTGATTGCCTGAATAGGGCTGAATCCTTTGGAAAAACAAGGCAGTCTTAATTTAGGCAGTATTCAAAGAACCATTGATTCATCTGTTCCTTAGGGTTGGAAAGAGATGACCCTAATCTTACAAGATACTCAGCACTATGGAAGGGTGATAGGCAGTGGGCGTGGGAATTTACACTCTCAGGTGTCTCAAAAATAACTGGGTTTACTCTTTAAACTAAATAAATTTCAGGTTCCTCAACATATTTAACTTTCTCTGGAAAAATTTTAGCAGTCTCTCATGTACCTAAAGAGCCAAATAGGAGATTACCATGAAAATCTCTCTCTAATCCTAAAGATTTCTTATGCCTCCAAAGCCATTTTAAGAAAAGAACAATCTAGCTTCACAGATCCAAAGTAACAGTCTAATAGGAGCATCTAAATAGAAGGTGACATACGTTAAGGCTAACTTAACCAGATGTTAAGTGGATTTATGGGCATCAGAATATGAACCAAGTGAGTTCGAACTGGGCTTTGTTTAACTTCAGAATTGAAAAGACAAACATCTCCCTGACACACTTTTCCCTACTTTGTATCAATTCCTGTTTAAAGTGCCAAAATATTCTAACTCAATTATTTTTAAAACGTGGAATATTTTAGCATCAGATAAAATGTTCTTATTTTGGTCCAAGTGGAAAACTGTTTGCAGTTATATCAAAAAAAAATCATTATTGACATATCTCAGTCTGCCTCAATCTATTGATCTGGAATAACTGTTAGATTAATTAAAAATTAGTTAAACTATTACCCTGAGGGATATCATTAATAACAGAGAAAAAAGAAATATACAGAAATGAGCTTATTTGGCAGTTATAATGACAGATCTCTCTGTGTCTTTGCACATACTATTATTTCTGCCTAGAGTGCTCTTCTTAAATTCTTAATTTAGAAGAATCCTATTCATTCTTCAAATTTCAAATTAAGTGTCTCCTCTTCAAAAAAGCCTTTTTTAGGTTCCAGAGCTAATGGCTTTATTCCTCTATGCATCCTCTATGAGGCCATTTGTTCATACCTCCACGTAGCAGAGATTATTGGTTGCCACCCAACACCCATCTTCCCTATTTTTCTCAGTAACAGAACTTCAATTTTATTTGGGGGTAGCAATATATCCAGTTAAAAGAATATATTTTTCATTGGCTGTGTGACCAACTTGTAAATAGTGAAATAAAAGTGAAAGTGTTGTGTGGGACTTCTGGGAAGTCTACTTGAAAGAAGCTGATTAGGGCACCTGGGTGGTTCAATCAGTTAAGTGTCCTCCTTAGGCTCAGGTCATGATCTCACGATTCGTGAGATCAAGCCCCGCATTGGGCTCTGTGCTGACAGCTCAGAACCTGGAGCCTGCTTCGGATTCTGTGTCTCCCTCTCTTTCTCTCTCTGCCCCTCTCCAGCTTGTGCTCTCTCTCTCTCTCTCAAAAATGAATAAACATTAAAAAATTAAAAAAAAAAGCAGCTGACTTAGATAGCCCCTCCTGCCCTCTAACACTCTCCTTCCTTCCTGTTGTCTCCAGTTGCTATCTTGAAAAATGAGACAATACTAAGAATGGGAGCCTTGCAGTAAGGATGGCAGAACAGAAAGAAAGAGCTTGGTTCTTGAACTCCCCTTGGACTGATGACGAGTTGACTTCTTTTTTTTTTTTTGTGAGAGAGTAAATCCTTTATGTGCTTAAGCCATTATTACTTTGGGGTTTCTTTTATATACACCCAATTCAAGTAGTTGTATAACTTATATTGAGCTTAATCTATTAATATGTCTGTTTCCATACCAGATCATGGGCAATTTGCGAGGCTGTGTTTCATTAATTAATCTTTGTGCTTCTGCTGTATGGCACAGCATTTGACATTTGACATGCACAGTGAATGCTGGTGAATCAATGAAACACATAGCAAACATAATGGTTTGTTAATGAAGGCACTGTAGATTACAGATAGGCAGCTTTAGACTGCAGTCGTTGATAGCACACACATAGACAAAAATGCACATGTATGTGTGTATGTGTGCTTGTTTGTATCTGTGTACACAGAAGAACAGACACATCATAAATGACAACTACAGGTCAAACTTAAGCTTCTGTCCTGATGCATGCACAAGAATTACAGTAAAGGGCTAGTATTTTTAAGAGACTATTTCCCAAGTGCACCTATGCTCATTATTAGTGAAGTGTCATAGAAGGCAATGTTCAGGTCACTGAGTTCCCAGGACCACCCCATTCTGGACAAAACATTAAAGTGAGATAGTGACCACTCATAACTTTGGCAACTACGCAGAATATTTTTATAAAGGGTGGAACACTAACTGAATATTTTGGCCTAATGTATTTTTTTTTTACTTTATTTATTTTTGAGAGAGAGACAGAGTACAAGCAGAGGAGGAACAGAGAGAGAGGGAGGCACAGAATCCGAAGCAGGCTCCAGGCTCCTAGCTATCAGCACAGAGCCTGACATGGGGCTTGAACTCACAAACCGTGACATCATGACCTGTGCCGAAGTTGGTCACCCAACTGACTGAGCCACCCAGGCGCCCCTGGCCTAATGTATTTTATTCGTATTCTGCTACTAGGTATCAACTTGATACAGCAGTCTATTCTCTGCATCTGAAATGACTGCACAATGTTACGCTCTCTCTCTCTCTCTCCCTCTTTTTTTTTTTTTTGTAACAAAATTTTATCTCAGGTGACATAAAAAGTGAAAGGCTCCAAGATATTTTTGTGGTTTAAACACCATTAGCCAGTCATCAACTTTTGCTTTTCTGTCCTGATTGTACCCTTTTCACACTCACGTACGTATGTACAAGCACAGACGTGCAGTCCTCCATCCTACGTTTAAGTAGAACATACACACTTACCACTGCTGATTCTTCTTCCTTCTCCTTCAGGGTTTACTCGGGGGGGGGGGGGGCAGAAAACCCTCCTTAAACAAAAACTCGGGTGATACTATCCAATCCGAATTGGCTTACAGACTTGAAGCACGTCATGCCAATTTTAGGCATCAGGGCTATAGAGTGTGCTGATAGGGGTCTCTCCCTTTATTTTACAGAGCTAATAGTGAGTGAACAGACAGACCACAAGACTGGAATTCTCTAGACACTGAAATATGTATAATAAAATGTCTTCACTAGGAGCCACAGGAAAAAGAAAGATTATCATCTGAATAATTTGGAGAATGTAAATAAACACTATCTATAAGCTGATACCATGCCCCAAACTGACGTGCTTAGATGGGTTCACTGCTGGCCCCAATTCAAATGGTTTCCCATAAGGACCTCAACTTCTAGCATCAAATACTGAGCCAGTGATGTCAAGCTTTTCTTGATCCAACACCATGAGGTAAGAAACTTTTAAATCCCTTTATTTTCAGCACAAGGAAAGACAAATATGGAAAATTTAACTGTGCAAATCTGATCACAGCTGCTTTTATTTATAATTATTTAATTCAGATAGAACTTTATGGGGAAGAGTGAGCTCTTACATACTTATAACTCATTTACTATTTACACTAATAGGAAAGATATTGTAATCTCCAACTTCACCTTCAAAATATTTAGATATTGATTGATTTGTTTATGCTTTACCTTTTTACAAAAATATCTACAGCAAATATACATACATATATAAACACACATATATATACATATATGTATACATATATGTATAGATATATGTATATAATTCAAGACAATAAAATAAATACAAGTACACATGGGAATATGGGGCAAGCAGAAAAATAAGTAAGAAAGATGAATTAAAGCCAGAAATGAGAGAACTACACAGAATGCATACTGAGGTTGTACACATTGGCTAGATGTGGGTTACATGTCTGAAAATGAGCTTCCTAGAAGAGAGGAAAATATGAGCAATTGCAAGAGTTACAACATTACTGGATCTTCTAGAAAATGTAAAGGATAATGTGTTCCTTGTAGTAGACACTTAATAAATATTTATGTAATGAATGAATGACAAACTGGCTGAGGAGAACCATAACTACTCAAAGTACTGAAATCCTAGATACACATTTACTGTGGTTTTCTGAAAGAGAGTGCCATGTAATAATGTCCCAATAACAACTGAACAAATAAATATAAGACCTTTCAAAGAACTGGCTCTTTAATTACCTTTGATGAACTCTAGTGGTCAGGGAACATTTGGTAAAAGCAAATTTTCAGAAGCCAAAACAAATCATCTAGGTACACAGCATTTTAATGGATAGACTTCATCTAAGAATAGACTTCATACCACTTAGGGCTGGGCTGGCAAAAATATGGTACACGTGCATCTATTTTTCCTGCCAGGACCCATGACAGACATTGCTAATCAACTGTAGCACTCTTTGCCACTGAGATTTTATGTGGCCCCAAATCTTCAGTGACATTGTACTCTAGAAGGTCAAATCCAATAGAGTATGACTATCATTGGAGGAGACTACACCAATTTACTATTCCAGAGCCAGAAAAATGAACCAGCTGACTATCATTTGGATGATTCAACACAAATCTTTCTCTTAAAAATAACCTTCTTGAACAGTGTGAAGAAGGAGAGACCCTGGACCCACCAAAGTCCGTGTGCTGCTGCATCCCCGTGTCCAATGCCTGTGCCCTGCTGCCATTGCCACCATGGTCAAGGGATAGGCTGATGGGGATGCTAATGGAGATAAAGCCAAGGTAAAGGATGAGTCCCAGAGAAAATCTAAGGTGATCTACTAAACCTACTCCTCCAAAGCCAGAGCCCAAGACCAAAAAGGTCCTTGCAAAGAAGGGGTAGAAGGTACCAAAAGGGAAAAGGGGGAAAGCTGATGTTGGCAAGGATGGGAATAACCCTGCAGAAAACGGAGATGCCAAAACAGAAGAGGCGCAGAAAGTTAAAGGTGCCAGAGATGTCAAGTGAAGTGTGTGCATTTTTGATAAATGTATACTTTGGTGATCATACAATTTGAAATACTATTTTTAATCAAGTATTATAAAAATGCAGAATTTTTTTTAAAGCTATGTTATTAGCACACAGAACATTCATTGTTGTTTGGGGGGAAGGGCATACGTCACTAATAGAATATCCTGGAAGCTAGATTGATATGAGGGGAAAAAACTGTCTCTTCTAGTTTTGAGAAAATTCCTCTTGGTTCCCAGGAGAAGAGATTCCTTGATGTTGACACACATTAGCCATCTTGGCACAGATATTTTGTGGTGTGGAAAAACTAAAATTCATTTTTTTGTCCTTATCTCCCTCTCTGCCTTCAACTTGACTCCCTTAAACCCAAAGACCTACTGAAATCTGAGCCTAAGAAATGGTTCCCAGTCCCTTAAAAGAGTTCTTTTTTTAGCTTGTGGATCTTCAGATTGATAATTCTGCCATTTTCATTTCCCGAAAGTCAGGGTCAGCTTGTGAAAAGTTGTTAAGCAATATGCTAAGCGTGAAATGTTAACCTTCACTCTAAACTTTCCCTGTTCAGAGCATCAAATGAAGACTTCATTGGGTTTTACAGTGGCATTCTGATTTTGGTAGTCCATTGAAAAATGGAGTTTGAAAGTTGTTGTATACTGTTAATGACCATCTGCCCATTTCCTGCCTGCAATACCATGATTGTTTACGGAAAGTATCTTTAATAAAGCTGGATACTGTTTGGCTTAGAAAAAAAATTAACACTTCCTTAAGATTTGAATGATTTCAAGTACAGATTATAACACTGAGGTTCATATAAGCTAAACAACTTCCCCAAGGTAACAAAGATGGTGACTAACAAAACCACAATTCCAGCTTGGGATTTCCGACTATAGGTTATAGTAGGATCTCTATGAACCATGGAAACACACACAATATAATATTTATTATGACAATGGTGAATGGTGATAACAAAGTTGACTATTCTTATCAAGACCACTGCCACCAGAGCAGGACATATGCACAGGGATGGATAGGTGGCTTCATCTGTACATGTGACTTGGAAACACATATAGGAAGTAAATGGGAAGGTACGCTCTCCATCTACACTTGTGCTTCACACCTCCCTAATATGAGAAAACAAAATCCCTGACCATTCACAAAGGTGCTAATAGTGGTCCATGAGCTATGTTTAGTATTTTCAAGGCCTAATGGAAATACATTTACTGCAATAAAAGCATATAAGGCCCCCCAAGCCCCCAACCATCTCATTACACAAATAAGCTGAATCCAGATCTTTACTGCATTTATTTTTTTTTTTTACTTATACTCAGGTATTTAAGTCATAAAATGGGAAAACAAATTATTAGTTAATACATGCAGTGTTTTGAGTAGATGGAAACTTCCAAAACACAAGGCCCATAGGAAAAAAATAATAAAGAACACCTTTGTGTTACAAAGTTGGGAACCACTGGTTGAGTCCTTTGTTTGTTGTTCAAATACCCTTGGGAGGACTAACACATGAAGTTGTTGATTATACTTAAATTAAACCAAACCAACTGAGCATAAGGCATTATGCTGGCTGTTATGGTGCTGTGGGGAATACACAGAAGTAGTAGGCATAGTCCAATCTAGGGTGAATGGGTTTAATCAGATAATTTCCTCAAAATAGTTGAGAACAGAAAAGGAGTAAGATCTCTAAGACTAAAGGTCATAGGGGTATGGAGGTAGAGAAAGAAGGGAAACCCACCTAGACAGGAGAGAGTAAGCTAGTGTTTGCCAAACATTTGCCATATATATCTTCTCACTTAATTCTTTTCTAAAAATTGAGATATAATTGGTATGTAACATTAGTTTCAGGTATAAAACATAATGACTTAATATTTATATATATTCCAAAATTATCACCACCATAAATCTAGTTAACATTATTTAATTCTTGTAATATCCCTGAAAATTACTTAAAATTATGTCTATTTTACAAAAATAAAACTGAGACTCAGGAAGGTCTGACAACTTGTCCAAGGTCACATTACTGGGAATTGATGTTGCCAGAGTTGAAATCCAAGCTGAGTAGCATTATGTCATCAGTGAGTGATTCCTCTATTCCATGATGTGTTGTGTTCCTCTTGGGGGTTAGAAGGGCAGTGAGGAGACAGGAAGAATGAGGATGAACATGTCTGTCGGCCACAACTTGTTGCCAAGAGCAACATCAGCCTACAGCTCTAAGTACTGAGATTGAGCATCAAGAAAAAGTGGGATCTTTGCCTTCAGTAGCTTTGAAAATATATTTTCAATGGGAAGGATTCCTTTTTTGAGGCAGCAATTGAATTGATTTAAAAAGAAATTTGTTGGGTTTTTTTTTTCAACAGCGATGCACACATGTCACAGAGAAACACTGGTAAATACCTACAGGTTATCAGGCCAAATGTATGAGGTGTAGCTGTCCTATGCTCTAATACACCACAATGTGGGCAAAAAATTTATGTGAAGGCATTAATTCCATTTGCTCCAGAAGATTTTCCAAAGGGAGCTTCCCAATACATAACAGTTTCTCCTCTGAGTTTACCAATCACTGGTAGGTAGGCCTACCCAATTTCCTCTTGGATTCACCAGAGTCCTTCCAATGGCCCACAAGATCCTTTACCATCTGAGTTACCTCTGTGACTTTATCTCCCTCTGGCTCACTCTTCTTGTTGTTCTTCAAAAATAGCACTTTCTTGTCTTAGGATAGCACCTCTGGATGGAACATTCTTTTTCTTTCTTTCTTTTTTTTTTTTTTTTTAATCAGAGAGAGTATAAGTAGGGGAGACAGGAAAAGGGGAAGAGAGAGAGAATCTTAAGCAGGCTCCATACTCACGGCAGAGCCTCATGAAAGACTTGATCCCATGACCCTGGGATCATGACCTGAACTGAAATCAAGAGCTGGGTGCTCAACCAACTGAACCACCCAAGTGCCCCTGGAATATTCTCTCATAGACACCACTAAAGCCTCCTTTAAGCTTTGCTGTTAACTTTCATCTTCTCAATAAGCTCTACTTTGATCAGACTATTTAAAGCTGCATCCCAGACCCATGTTCCACACTGTTCTTTTTTTTTTTTTTCATCCTATGGCACTTCTTTTATAATATAATTTGCTTATTAGGTTTATTGTTTATTTTCTATCTCCTCCTAGAATATAATACCACAAGTTTCCAGTGTCTAATAATATAACAAACAATGAATAAAAATTTGTTGAATGAATGAATGAATGAATGAATGAATTCTGTATATAGGCACGGCTAGTGGGGAGAGAGATAGATTATGTTTCAAAGAATTTTCCTCCTTATCCCACCCTAGAACATAATAACAGTTTATACTACTTAAACTCTCTGCCACTAGTTCCAAAGATCAAAAAAGAGCTCTCGGTCAAAAAAGAAAAATATCTCCATGGATGCATCATTTTATAGTACTACAACTTCTACTTTGATTTCCACTTGTCACTTTGCCTACTGTGTTTCAAGTCCTTCATGCACTGCTCCAAAATTGCCTTAAGGTATAAATGCTTATTATTTTCAAGTGAGTCTCCCTCTTTATCCACTAGGCACAGTGCTCTAGGCTTCACGTCCTAGCTTTGACATCAACTCTGGACCTGGAAGCTTACTTTGTACTTGATCTCCTGAGCACCTGATTTTTGGCTTTTCCAAAGGGACTTTAGCTTGGACAGTGCTAGGCCTGACTCCTCCCATTACTCTGTGTGGGCTCTAGCCCTTTGGCTGGTCATCTGGCTGGATCAGAACCATAGTCCTTCTCTACCTCCAACCTACCCATCCACACTCTCATCAAAGGGTAGGGACTTTAACCACCTCTGTGGTTAAAGGCTAAAGGAGGACTCCTTGCAATAAGATGTGACCAGGTGCTGTTTTTTAAGCGTCTTATTTCTATCTTCTCTACCATTTGAGCTAGAGATATTGTCCTGTGCTCCTTATTAGCTTGCTTATGCTTGCAGTTCTAGAGATGCTGGGGGATTGCCACTGGTTCTCTGATGTTTAACTCTTTATATTATTAAGCAAATGGAAGAAAATGATGTCAATGTTAGGGGTATGAGACAGCTGATAGAAGGAGCAGTGAATTTATTAGATTGCAAATATTTTTAAGTGTTTTTCCAGCACTGCCTTTCTTGAGATCAAGAATTTAATCTACTTAATGGCTGGGTAAACATACCCTGAAATGGAAAAAGAGAATGACTAAGTCTTATTTCCAACATTTATTATGTTTCTTAGGTGCTCCTGATCTAATTTATTTTTCTCCTTTCTTATTTATTTCAGGGTCTGGCCAAATTGTGGTGTAAATTTATTGCTAAAAACATGGACTTTTTCGCATATTGCTTTGGTTAAATTTGTTTGTCTAGTAGTCTTCAGTAGAAATTCTAAGAATTATCCTAGTATAGACATAGACTAGAATTCATTCTCGGCACATGGTCAGTGGACTTTTCTTTAACAGGCTGTCTTCTTCTCTCCCCTGCTTCCAAAATTAGGGTGTCTGGAGAACGCGAAACAAAATTATACAAAGGCGTGACCTCCAGCCTTGCTTCTGTCTCTTAGACTGTGAAGTGCCCAAGAGGGAAAGTGTTGAATTTGGCCTCACTTCACATGGCATTAACTGTAATTCTTTGTGAATTGTGGTGACATCATGGTATACTTTGACATCACTGCTCAGACTCCCTTCTGCTGCTGGGCATATAATGCATAGTTTTTGTTCAAACACAAGAGTCCTTTGTTGAGAAGAAAAGATAGCAGCTGGTCTTCTGCTCTGGTACAAATGTGGATCTTACTGGAATGTGTCTGTTCAGTAAGTCACCACAAAGTAGCCATTCTGCTATGATGGTTAGAACTCACTCATACACATCACTCTGGAAAATTCTGTGAAAATTTACATCTAAAGAGGTCAAAATTCCAGATGTGGCCACAAGTCAGCAAAATTCTGCATATAATAACAATGCTCTCACTCACATGTTTAGGTATGTTATCTGAAGTCAGTATCCAAAAAGCAGTAGTATGCTGCCTATACGAGTGTGGCAAGGATAGAGGGGAAATAAAAGGAAAGGTGAAGAGGGACATATCTGTCTCCCAAAATACTTCTGGTCCCACAGCCATCCAAGCATCTGGGATCGCTAGCCAGGACGGCTTCCACCATTCCTTGGCTCTCAAGTCAATTCCTAGTTACTTCCCAAAACCTATGACCTTATTCTAATGTGAAGCTTCTGGGTGGGACTATTAGTATTCTGATTCAAAGTCAGTCATAAATGTCCTCAACTGACATTTCCTTTTTCCTTTCTTGGGTTCTCCATTAACATTTCTGTCCTAGGGTAAAAGCCGATAAAATGGATCAAAACAGAGTTTATCTAAGAGTTTATATAAAAATATCATCTGTAAAATGCCTCCAAACTTCTGTCCCATATGGCTATCATACTTGCACAAGGCAGAAAAGTTTCAGATCAGTTTGAAAAACTAAAGGTTGTTAATCTCAGATCATTCCCTGGGGAACAAGTCATATCACAAAATATTTGGATGGGATAGTAAACTTCTTTTAATGAAAAAAAAATTAATTGTTTTGATTGTTTTACTCTTAGAACAAATAGAGCCATGACATAATCCTCAGTTCTACCATGAGTCTTACAATTGTTAAAAGTATTTGCTCCCCATCTAGAAATTTTATACTTAAGAAGACCAATAGGACCATAGTGCCCATCCCAGTCTTTTATCCATACGTTCACTCCTGGAATATCATTACTTATATAAAGAATCTATGTGTTGTATAGCCCTAACTCATGAGAGAGGCAGCATGACATCGTGGTGGGGGGAACAAACAACTCAACCTGGAAGTGATAATTAGTACATTTGCTTGAATATATCACACACGTTCACTATGAGATTCAGTTCTCTCATGACTTATAAGAGGATGATCAATCTACTTTATATACTTGTAAAGATTTCACGTGATAGCTTACAGAAGAAGATCTACTACAGGGCCTACCACTTAACAACTCTGATATATGTCCTGGAATTTCTGGGATAATTCTACTCTCAAACCTTCTGTTTTATAGTCCCCATAGTTATTGGGCCATATGTGCTGATTACCTTGGGGGGATATGTGGCCATTGTGCAAAGGGGAGGTATTCTGCTCCTATATGTGAAAATGTGTCTGAGGTTGTAAAGGGTGGCATGGTGACTTGAGCACCTATAGACTGCTTGTCTCACAGTTCTAGGTACAGGGTCAAGTTTGTAAGAGCTCAGATCCATTTGAGTTCCTCTGGATCTGACAACAGCAAATATAAAGTAAGATCATAACCCTGATCCTGTGGAAGAAACAGACTCTGTTTTAGAGGGCAGAGCAAGAGAGCTTCATTGAAAAAAAAAATTTTTTTAAATTTCCCTCTACCTTGCAAAAGTGGCCAGTGAAATAGCAGCAAGCTTGATTGACTCTTCAGGAAATGATAATTGGGACTTTTTAAGGACTCTGTTAGAAACGTAAAAAGCCTCTCTGGGATTGCTGTTGGAGTAGCAAATAATGTCCTCTGCAGTCCACTCAAATGATAGAAGAATGCTTAGGATTCTTAAAATATCCTTCCTTAGCTCTACTTCTAGACTACTAACCTAGTTAATTCGAGACCACTTTCAAATATGTTTAAGAGAAGAACAATTACTAAGCGTTATTTGTCAACACAAAAGAGATTTCTCAAATTCAGTCTTCTAAAACCTGAAGTCTGGGGCAAAATATATTTTCAGAGGTGGGAGCAAGAGTTTGGAGTCCTGTTTTCTCCATGGGAGTCTGCACCCATAGGAACATGTTAATATATGTGTTAATATATGACAGCTGAGTTTAATGAAAGAAAGCGAGTAGTCAGCAAATCCAGTTCGTCGGAGGAACATTAAAAAATCTATTTGTGTTAATGGGGAACAAACCTTGAATATGAATGTGCAAACCAAAACAAATCAGTTAAAATTTTTATTTATTTATTTTTTTAAGGAAAAGTAGCCTGCTCAAAACTGGGAATTAGAATGGTTTCTCAATCAGAATTAGCAATAAACCAATCAAATAGCAGTCACAAAGTCGTAAGAGAAACATGGACTTACTGATTTTTAATGGGCTCTATATTTCCTAAATCTGATGTTAGGTCAGCCTCTGGATGTGGTGACTGGATTGAGTGGGAAGAAGACTGACGGTTATCCACTTGGTCACCCTTTCAAACTCTATCTAGGCTTGTGAGTTTATGATAATCTGTTGTATTTTGCTGAATCACTACAATACTGACTGTGGCAAAAATAAACTGCCGTTTCTTTCATTTTAGACAAAACCAAATTCACTCAAAGGCCCCGAGATAAAAAGAAATGACTGCATACATTTTTCCCATTGAGAAAGATCAAGAAAATTCTACTAGTCACCCACTCACATTCATAAAAATGAACTATTATTCTTTCCTATAATAGTCCTAGTTTAAAATCAGCTGAAACTATAAATTTCAAATCTGATGGAATTTGATACTTAGCATATGTCTAAAAATTTACATTTAAATCTCGACATATTTTAAGATTCAAGTTTTTGTAATAGGTATAATTGGTTTTTAGTCAGTTTTCTAAAACTACCTAAAAAACGAGCACAGAAAGCTTATCTATGTGCTATCTTCTAACTTCTATGAAGATACCCAATTACCTGTTTCAATGCCCTCACATTATTGCTTCCTGGTGGACCAGGGGTAAAGAAGAGGGGAGATTTTCATGGCTCATGCAACAGTCATAATTTGACAAATACTAAACCAAGTAACATATCTTCTGTATGTATTATGTATAAGTTATATAAATTTTGGATAATTGGTTTATATTAAAATAATATGCAATGTGTCCTTATCAATACAACTATGTGAATCTAAAATAGAAATGTCCCCCAATTCTGCAAGACTGGGCCTACTAAATACCACATTTGCTAGAAAAACATGCTTTAACCACTGATTTTAAGGTTTTCAAGTGCTGTCATGTCAAATGGATTCTTTGCATGGTTTTGACCTAGTCTTCTTGCCATTTTCTATATTAAAATTCCACTTGTATTAAACTATTTCCTGTAGATGCAGGCATGTTAGAAGGAATCACTTACTGGGATATTTACCAAAGAATAGATGAAAATAGGGGCACCTGGGTAGCTCAGTCGGTTAAGTGTCAGACTTTGGCTCAGGTCATAATCTCACAGTCCGTGGGTTTGAGCCCCACGATGGGCTCTGTGCTGACAGCTCAGAGCCTGGGGCCTGCTTCCGATTCTGTTTCTCCCTCTTCCTCTGCCCCTCCCCAGCTTTCAGTCTGTCTCTCTCAAAAAATAAATAAACATTAAAAAAAATTTAAAAGAACAGATGAAAATATTTGTTAGTATCAGCATTATAGCTTTTATGAATATGGTGCTGCCCAGAACATGCGGGCATTGAGTTCTCAGATGATTTCTAACCTCTATTTCTAAACTCTTTCCAATGAAAGTGTTAAGACTAAGGACACATGGATTCCCTTGTCACTTGCCTTAGCAAGGTGTGGTCTTCCCAGCTGCAGTCCATGAAGCCTCCTGTTTTGTGGTTAGTGTTGCATCAGAGTCGAAAGGAAGGTAGAAAATAAATAGTGTCAGCCACAATTATTCTTAAGAGTGGGAGATTATACTAAGAAATTGTAGACTGTGGCAAAGGATGTTTCTCACTTGTCAAATGTGATGTCAAGAAGAGACAACAATAAATAACTAGTGAAGGGGAAAGTATCATGATTATCAGGAAGCCACGACTATGTCCCCCAGGTACTGACTGATGTTTTGCTGAGTTCACCAAGCCTTACACAAACTGACTGCACAGATGACAAACCTAGGTGATTTTTTTGTCACCTGTCTAGAAAATGGCAGACTTCGGGTTCCAACCTCTTTCTAATACTTCATTCCTATTACACTGGGTGGTCTGATACACCAGAGGACTTTTTTTTTCATTTAAATCCAAGTTAGTTAACATACAGTGTAATAATGATTTCAGGAATAGAATTTAGTAATTCATCACCTACATATAGCACCCAGTGCTCATCCCAACAAGTGTCCTCCTTAATGCTCCTTGACTATTTGGCCCATCCCCCCACCCAACATCCCTCAAGCAAACCTCAGTTTGTTCTCTGTATTTAAGTCTCTTATGGTTTGTCGTCCTCTCTGTTTTTATACTATTTTTGCCTCCCTTCCCTTATGTTCATCTGTTTTGTATCTTAAATTCCACATATGAGTGAAATCATATATTTGTCTTTCTTACTTATTTCACTTAGCATAATGCACTCTGGTTCCATCCATGTTGTTGCAAATGGCAAGATTTCATTCTTTTTGATCATCGAGTAATATTCCACTGTGTGTACATATGTATGTATGTGTGTGTATATACATATACATATATACCACATCTTCTTTATCCATTCATCCATCAATGGACATTTGGGTTCTTTTCATACTTTGGCTATTGTCGATAGCACTGCTATCGACATAGGGGTGCTAAACATAGGGGAGCACGTGTCCCTTTGAAACAGCATTTCTGTATCCTTTGGATAAATACCTAGTTGTACAATTGCTGGATCATAGGGTAGGTCTATTTTCAAATTTTTGAGGAACCTCCATACTGTTTTCCAGAGTGGCGGCACCAATTTGCATCCCTGTCAGCAGTGCAAAAGGGTTACCAGAGGACTTTTAAGTCAGCTGTCTGTATACTCAGAGGAGTAGGGAAGCACCGCTGGGATGTAGCAGCTTCTTAGATGACAGCACACTGTTTTAAGACATAGTTTTTCGGGGAATGTTTGTACCTCTGCTTTAAAACCTAGCCTATCATGTAACAATAATGTTCACTACGTTTGTTTCTTAGACCCAACTAAGGACATTCAAAAGGGGAAGATGGTTCTGCAGGACAGTCTCTTGGGACACAAAAACTTCCAAAAAAAGATTCCAAGGCTTTTTCCAATAGTATGAAGCCCCTCCCCCCCACCTCCGCAAATTTATTTTCAATGCTTGCCTGTAGCTTGGCTTTGGCATTAAGTCAGCTATTACCTTAAGCAGAGGGGAAAACATCTTCAGTTGCAGTTGGCAAGACTAAGGGGAAGGAGGGGGGCAGTGAGGAGGGAGAAGACGGAAAGGAGCTGAACTCAGCCCAAACACAGCTCACATATGGGCGGCCTGACCCGGCAAAGACCTCAAAAGCCCTGCCAGTAGCCATTGAGTACGACCTCCAGGCGAACTTTTGATTTGTACCACGCAGTGTCAGGAAGAAAGCCCAGGATGACACACGGCCAATTCTCTAGCATCCTGACTTGAACACCTGATTCACACATACAGTACCTGCCTCTGCTCCCTCCACCCAGCTTGGGTCAGAGGCCAATTCGTGAGGCAAGAAGGATGCGTTCTGATACCAAAGCACCATGACACACAGTCCTGACCTTCTCTGTCAGAGGCAAAATAAAAACATTTGGAAAGCATGTGAACAGAGTATTCTCGTATTAGTTTTTATTTGAGAACCTCACATAATTCCAAAAAACAGGAACACTGGCAACTTCAGCTCCAGAAATGTTCAAGATTCCTGTCATAGGACAACTACAAGTAAAAAATGAGGACCATGGGAAGCGTTAGTTAGGTGGGAAGCTGGCAGCCCACTTATGCCCCTGAAAGAGCAATTCTGTCTCTGTGCCTGTCCACCCCATTTCCATAAAGATTTCCTAAAGAGAGGGCAGAATCCCCGGCTGAATATAATCACGCATTGCTTTAAAATGTGTACATTGTCAAGGTTACGTTTCTGGACTAAGTGCTTATCTGGTAGTTCCACAAGACCCACTTCTTTTGCAATGGGACTCGAACTTTCTTTCAGACATAACTGCTTTCTCAACTACAATGCTGGCATTGGGTCCAATTAGATCTGAAGAAAACGCTCCATTTTGTAAGTGGTCATTTAAATTGCAGACGTGGATTCAGCCTGCCAAACGTGTACATGCTATCATAAATCAACACCCGCATACACAGCAGGCCGCAGCCCTCTGAAACACCTCATTGGTATGCAAAGAGGCACAGCTATACTTTTCTTTCTTTCCAGCAGACAGCATCTCACCATTTTCATGGTTATTCTCTGAGCTTGTGAGCAGCAGAGGGAGAAAAGGTAGGGAAGAATACAGGCTCCAGGAATCCCAAGCCCAAACTTTTGTAAATTGCCTAGAGAAGCTGAAGAAGTTTCAGGGCCATGATCTCCATCACAATGAGCAAGCCCTTTACTCAACACCCTTTATGGGAATGTATTGTCCTGGCTGTTGGAGGGTAAACAGCTGAGAAGTCACAGCCCATGCTTTACAGAGCTTTGTAAGCTAGAAGTATGGGTACAAGAGGAGTAGGTGGTGAGCTGGTGAGAATGAAAAATGGTACAGCTGCCGTGGAAAGCAGTATGGAGATTCCTCAATAAATGAAACATAGAATTACCATACGATCCAGCAATTCCAGCTCTGGATATATACCTAGAAGAACTGAAAGCGAGGACTTAACCAGATAATTTGTAGGCCCATGTTCATAACAGCATCCTTCACAACAGGCAAAAGATGGAAACAGCCCAAGTGCCTACTAGCTGATGAACAGATAAACAAAATGTGGTATATACTATTAAATTAATTAAACAAGGAGGCCATTAGACTGATGTGGCTGTAATGCCATGGCAGCCTACGTAAGGAAACCTAGATCTAAGTCTATAAATGCCTCAAGGTTACAAAATCAAAACAGCAAAGACAGCCAATCAGTAAGAGTCAATTAGGCTCTAAGTTATAGCCAATCAAATAATTTCCTTTCTTTGCTTCTGCACTTTCTTTAAATAAGTCTCTCCCCCGGCTCCTGTTGGTAAGTGCTCCCAACCATGTCCAGTGTGATACTGCCTGATTCTAATAGGAAAACACCCAAATAAACTCACTTTTTTTTTTTTTTTAATTTTTAACGTTTATTTATTATTTTTGAGACAGAGAGAGACAGAGCATGAACGGGGGAGGGGCAGAGAGAGAGGGAGACACAGAATCGGAAGCAGGCTCCAGGCTCTGAGCCATCAGCCCAGAGCCCGACACAGGGCTTGAACTCATGGACCGTGAGATCGTGACCTGAGCTGAAGTCAGACGCTCAACCAACTGAGCCACCCAGGCGCCCCTAAACTCACTTTTTAATATGCCTCAGCTTATCATTTTAACATTTCACACAATGGAATATTATTCAAGCTATAAAAAGGAAGGAAAACCTTACACATGATACAAGAGTAATGAACCTTGAAGACTTTAAACTAAGTTCAATAAGAGACCAAGATTACAAA
Organism: Acinonyx jubatus; assembly: GCF_027475565.1. Classification (NCBI taxonomy): domain Eukaryota; kingdom Metazoa; phylum Chordata; class Mammalia; order Carnivora; family Felidae; genus Acinonyx; species Acinonyx jubatus. The sequence goes on from NC_069391.1 coordinate 50,301,396, forward strand.
TACTGTATAATTCCAATTATATGAGGTACCCAGAATAATCAAATTAATAGAGACAGAAAATGGAAAGATAGTTACCAGGGGCTTAGAGGAGGGGGAATGGGGAATCACTGTATAATGGGTATGGAGTTTCAGCTGGAGAAGATAAAAACGTTTGGGGATGAATGGCAGAGATGATTACATATACAGCAATGTATATGTACTTAATGCTGGTGAACTTGAACTATCTATCTAAAATGGTTAAAATGCTAACTTTAAAAACATTTTATTAAATTTTTTTTTAATGTTTATTTATTTTTGAGAGAGACAGAATGCGAGTGGGTTAGAGGCAGAGAGATACACAGAATCCGAAGCAGGCTCCAGGCTCTGAGCCGTCAGCACAGAGCCCGATGCGGGGCTCAAACTCATGAGCTGTGAGACCATGACTTGAGCCAAAGTTGGAGACTTAACTGGCTGAGCCACCCAGGCGCCCCCAGATGGATTTGAACTTGAATGCAAATTCTGTTACTTATTAGCTGTATGACCTTGTCCATGTTCTCACATTTCTCCATGTCTTGGTTTCTTCTGTAATATAATTCCAATAACACCTTCAAAAGCTGTTATGAGAATTCATTATAACAATGTAACGCTCTTAAAGTGTACCAATGGGAGAAGCTCCTAACACTATTAATTATAACAACAAATACGGCTGTGGAAGCTGAAGAAATGAGAAAGGCAAGAAGGAGATGCTAATGTGTGTTTTTAAATATTGTTCGCTGCTATTCTTTAAAACTCAAAAATGGAGCTCTCATTTTAGATAAAAATATTATTATTCATTATTCAGGTGACTTAATTTGCTACCTCAGAAGCTGCCCACTGACCTAGGATAAGGAAGGAAGATGGGAGTATTCAGAACAGGTATCAAAAACTCAGAATTCACCACCACGAACACATTGGTTGTGCCCTTAGCCAGCCGCCCAGTCCCCCTGCTTCTCCATGTCTGACCTACTTATCTGCATGTGTCAAACACCTCTCTATGAGGAAGAAAAGTCTTGACAGATTAGATACAGTAACAGATTCTCTACAGGAGCACACTCCTGTATCAATATGGACAACTGAGAATTGTCTGTCTCTGTTTGTTTGAATGGGAGAATAAAAGGTTTTATGTACTAGCTTTGGGGTACAGATGGGACTAGTTTCTCATCAGCCTGGGAAGGGTTGATAGAGGAGGTGAGATGTGAGCTGTGAACTAAGGAATGGCGGCAGTACTTTGGAACAATAAAGGCAACCTGCCAAGTCCCCCCCAAATCGGAAGCAGACTAGAAGGCTGGCCTGGGGCTTGAAGCCAGGTGGGTCCTGATTCTAGTGCTGGTACTGTGCTAGACACATTCCTCCGGGCTGCACACCAGAAACTTCGTCCTTAAAGGCCCACAGAAGTCTTGCTGGAATCCATTAAAACATTGTTCGAACCCTGGTGAACTTTTGGCTGAAGAAGAGAGGAGGCTCATGTTTGCAGCAGAAGGTTCATCTTGTCCTAGTACAAAAAGATTTTAGTATGAACCAACACAGAGGTTTCCATGGCTTGTCTATCAATATTAACTTCTGAGCATTTCCAGCCCATCAGATTCTCCCACTAAGGGATGAAGGGTGCACCTTACTGTCCAGGGAAGAGAATGACTCAGGGTGTAACTACTCTCCCGTAGGCAGTAGGCAGTAGCAAAATCATATCCATTTCTTAAGACATTTTTAAGTGCATGAGCCCACACTGTAGTACCTTGTTAGAATTACTAATAATAATGGAAGATGGTAGAATTTTAAGGCAAATGCAGAACTATTGCCTTAATAGATTGTTTCCTATTATGGGAAAATATCTGGGATATTTCTTAGACAATTTCTAAACAACTAAAAGTCTGGACTTTTAAAATTTCTAAAAGCCTATGTCAATAATTTTACATTATCCCACAGAAGCTACACACACTTAATAAAGTCTACTTTTATGTAGACTGAATCCCTGATTTAGAAATATACAAGCAATTTATAAAACTGTCACCATATGCACAGTCATATATAGCATCCCTAAGAGGTCCCTAGTGGCCATGACCGTTTTAGTTGCTTTATCCCCTAGTCAGGGCTAATTAGGTCAATAACAGAGACACCTAGACCAGACCAGATTGTCTTCTTGGGATTTAAAAAGTGACTGGAGACAGAGAAAGACAGAAGTCTTCATCCAGATCTGGGCACATCTGTAGCTAAGGACCTCAAAGCTGCCCTAGTTTCTATGTTTCCCGAGGTCTGGCCCTTCAGCTTGCTCTTTGATTCTAGCCACCCAGTAACTGTTTTTCTGAATAAATAGTTGATAGTCCTATCATTGATCTATCCCTTCAATACCCTTTCTTTTGAATTTTAGTTGAACAGAATACATTTCTATTGCTTGTAACCAAAATAACTTTAACAAAGAGATACATATTTTGCTAGGAGGGGCATTTGTTTTCCTATCCTGAAGCTAGGTGTATAGAAGAAAATTTTGTCAAGAGGTATGCCTCCAGCATTTTAAAAAGGGGAGAGGGGTGCTTGGGTGGCTCAGTTGGTTAAGTGTCCATCCGACTCTTGTTCTCGGCTCAGGTCATGATCTCATGGTTCCTGAAATTAAGCCCTGCTTTGGGCTCTGCACTGATAGCATGGCGCCTGCTTGGGATTCTCTCTCTCCTTCTCTCTCTCTGCTCCTCCCCCACTTGTGCTCACTCTCTCTCAAAAATACATAAATTGATTAAAAAAATGAAACTAAAAGAGGAGAGAAAAAAAAAGCAAAGGAGTTAAAGGTTTTGAGAAATCCTTAAGAAAAGAAACAGAAGTGAAGGAAATAATGCCAAAGGAAACCAATAGTAAATCTATAATATTCTGGACTTAAAAAGAAGTAGGCTTTAAAGACAGTACAAGGCTTGGGACACCTGGGTGACTCAGTCAGTTAAGCGTCTGACTTCGGCTCAGGTCATGATCTCATGGCTTGTGAGTTTGAGCCCCGCGTCAGGCTCTGTGCTGACAGCTCAGAGCCTGGAGCCTGCTTCGGATTCTATGTCTCCCTCTCCTTCTGCCCCTCCCCCACTCACATTCTGTCTCTCTCTCTCAAAAACAAATAAACATTAAAAAAATAAAAAAAAAATAAAGACAGTACAAGGCTGGAATCAAGGGAAAGGTAACAAAAATAAAATCCATACTTTCAACAATAAGAAATTGCACTATTTTCCTTTTAAAATCACCATTTGCACAGGTTAAGAGTTTGTATTTTCCTATCTTAAGGTTTTAAAAAACCTGAGTAGGCGCTCTTTATCTGATATTCAAAAGTATAAGCTTTCAAGTCTGACGCATCAGAGTCCAAATACTAACTCAGCCACTCCCAGGATATATGACCTTAAGCAAGCAAATTAACCCTTTGGGTTATAGATCGGGTTTGTGTGAGGTTTAGGTCAAGCACTCGGCACAGTGCCCGGCATGGTTAGTGCTCAGTATATGAGGTGGACTATTTTATTATTTTTACAATTACCATGATGATGATTTTAACTCTTTGCCCTTGCCCATAAAAATATCTAGCCTATGTATCCTTTGGGGAATGGTCAGAGATACAGAGAGCTGCAGAGTCAGCCTGTCCAGGTAGCGATGCAGGCTTAGAAGTGTCCACGCCATCTCATGGCTGGAGCAACTATTCAGCTTTATCAAATGGCTACTATGTCCTAGTGCAGACCAAATATTGCAGATCTAATTTTTTAAAAGATATGTTGTGAATATGAACTTTTCTTGGAAATATATTTACATATTGGCAACTAATTCAAATTTTTACAAAACCAGACTACAGCCTCTGAGGAAAAGGGAGAAAACGAAAACTATACTCCAAATTATAGAGAGAAACCTGGAGAATACTTGGGAAAATACCAGGCCATGCTTGCGTAGCCCTGATGAAACCATTCTATACACACACTCCCTAAGAAAGCATGTTTTAATGGGGCGCCTGGGTGGTTCAGCTGGTGAAGCATCCGACCCTTGGTTTTGGCTCATGTCATGATCTCACGGTTTCGTGGGTTCAAGCCCCACATTGGGGTCTTTTCTGGCAGTGCGGAACCTGCTTGGGATTTTCTGACTCCCTCTCTCTCCCCCTCTCTCCCCCTCTCTTACTTACCCTGTCTCAAAATAAATAAACTTTAAAATTAGTATGTTTTAAATGAGCATAAAAATGTTTCTCTGAAAAAAACCCATGCGTGAAGAGACTCACTGTTCCTCTGACCTGATGGTATCCTACTCCCTTCCAAATACCTTGTCAGCACTAGCTGCACATACCCTGCTCAGAGCATACCTGGGGGAGGGTGAGGGCAGGGGCCAGTAGAGCTGAACTTGCTTCACCATTGAGTATATCTTTGCCTTAACTAGCCGAATTGAATTGTATCCTTTACCCCAGCAAACCATGTCCTTGCAATCACTATACATAAAAAGAAAAAAGAAAAAAAACTTCATCCGTACCTAGGTCACATAAAAATCTAGACTGGAAATGGCTGCAAGACATTGTATCATTTTACTCAATAAAAAGCTGTTTGCATGAATGGGAGAATCAACAAATTAACAAGCCTTTCTGACAACCAACAGTAATACTGAAGTTTCTCCCTCAGAAGCTGAGAGTACCCAATGCGAAGAAGACAGCAGTCAAATATGCGGTAGTTAAGAGCTTGGGAGAGCAAAACACTGGCTGTGTTCTTTCATTTCAGTGTGACTTTGGCCATTTCTTCCCAAGCTTTCCTAACTCCCCACTCACTCTTTCCCTAAAATACTTGTTTGTTTCTTTAAATCACCTGTCACTCTCCTGGCAAAGAAACTAAAGTTATACTCAAACTTAGTCATAAACCTAAGTGCACATGGGACTAGCCAGCCACCAGTTCCTGGCCACTGTGTGATTGCTACAGCCTGCAGGTGCAATAGGTTTGCACTTGGCATTTCTGCAGGAATGGAAGTGGTGTGTGTTAAGTTTTTTAGAATGTTTATCGTTGGCAAGGTTTTCCACTTGTATTTTCTTTTATAGTACAACAATTTTTAGGTGAATGGAATGTTTGGTGATAATTTGGCCACAAGGGAGGGAAATTTAGCTCAGGGACTGAAATGTACTCAATAATGGTAAAAGAGACCAACAAAATGAATAAATAATTCAAATCAGAAGAATGCTTTAAACGCTACAGGTCCTTAAAATCACACATACAAAAAGCACTTGCCCTTAATACAGACTAAAGAGCACTGTACTTGGAGCCAGAAGACATCCAGCTTTGAATCTGGGCTCCACTACTTGCTTGCTCAGAGACCTTGGGTAAGTCACATGCCTGCTCTGATGCTCAGTGTCTTCAGAAACCGAGTGAGGAGATTCAGCTGGTGATCTCCAAGGTTTCTTTCAAAGCCACTGTTTTGTGATTAGCTTTGTAAAGAGGTTCAAAACATTTCCCAAGCCCTCTGAATTTGTCTTGGCCTCTGGGTTCTGTTAACCACACAGACCGGTTCTTGCCTTTCTGTCTAGATTTCTCAGATTCTTAAGTGTTCCCTTGGATTGAAAATAGGCATCCCACAGCAAAAAACACTTTGTACCTTCCTGATTTGAACTCCTCAAGGCAGTACAACCAAGAGGCAATAGAAAGAACAGGTGGGGTGTATGACACTAATTTTAGGTGTCTGGGTGGATTTTCCTCATACTGGCAAGTAGCCCTTCCTACGAATGTTCCAGGAGAGTCTGTGGCAACCATGAGTATGTTAAAACTTGGGTAAAATTATGTTCATGGCTCAAAATCTGGAAGGTACCTGATGCTTTAAATTGTTTTTATTAAGGATTTTGATAATTAAAGTAGCTACAACATTAAAAAAAAACTATACCTTTACTTGATATTTCTTTGGAAATATGCCAATCAGCTAGTGTACAATTACTTACTAATTACTCTTCATATTTACATTTGAGTTTTCATATTAAAAATTTTGTTTTAATGTTTATTTATTTTTTGAGAGACAGAGATACAGTGTGAACAGGGTAGGGACAGAAGGAGAAGGAAACACAGAATCCAAAGCAGGCTCCAGGCTCTGAGCTGTCAGCACAGAGACTGATGTGGGGTTCAAACTCACAGACCATGAAATCATGACCTGAGCCGAAGTCGGACGCTTAACTGACTGAACCACCCAGTTTCACATTTTTAAACAATTATATGAAGTGACTTCAGACACCCAGTTTCAAAAAGCTTTCCTGATTTTTACTTTACTATTTAACTTTTTTTTTCTAAACCTAAGGAAAAATTTCAAATCTTTCAAATTTCTCATATGCTTAAACTTTGCATTTCAAGTTTCTGGGAGGACCTATGACCACAAACTTAATAATTATATTAATTATGGAGAGAACTGAACTAATTAAAACTATGTCTGAGGATCATCTACTTGAACCATGGAATATCCTGTAGGAGCAAACATTCTTCAGATCTATTTTCTAATATACATTTGGGGAAAAAAGTACATCATACTGGAATCCTAATTGATATTTATGGTCTTTGGAAACCTTGCATTTTGTGAGACTAATCCCAGGAAGGATCTAAGGGCTTCAGCAATGAGGGTTCATCCAGAGAATCTGATATGGGTGATGTACTAAGCAAGCCAACAGTTATGTTGATGGCAAAGGTTCTGGGTAGACCTGGCCCATCACCTAAGTCATGGTAAATAAAGAATGGATGGCAGGAGTCCCCAAATTCTAAAGTATTTCTAGCCTAGTATCATAAAACAAACAAAAAAATTAACTTATATAAATGGACTTTGTTTCAGCCTGAAGGAAATGAGAACAAGGCACAAATAAATTAAAATAAACTGAGGGTTGATGGGGGGTGTGGGGAGAGGGGAAAATGGGTGATGGGCATCGAGGAGGGCACTTGTTGGGATGAGCACTGGGTGTTGTATGTAAGTGATGAATCACGGGAATCTACTCCCAAACCCAAGAGCACAATGTATACACTGTATGTCAGCCAACTTGACAATAAATTATATTTTTAAAAAGATTTAAAAAAAAGACATTCAGGATGAATAATTTTTGTGATTTAGAGAGGGCTTGGTCATCGGAGACAAAAACAGTCAACAGAGAGATTTATTGATTTGCCGATTCATCCACACAACTGTCTCCTATTGTGCAAATCAATCTAAATACACAAAGAATAAGGTGGGGGTCTGCCAGTAAGGGGGTCTCAGTTTAACTGGCGAGATGGTCATGAAAATTAATATAAAGACAAAGGAAACAAGAAAGTAACAGGTACAAGAGATGAGAATGAATATTAATTCCCCTGGGAAGTTTCCCTGAAAGACTGAGTGCTGGGGAAAAGATAACTTGAGAGGGGACATCAAGGCCTTCCAGCCTCCTCAAAAGTAAATTCCAACACTCTTCCTACCTGCTTCCACTGCATCCTGTACATGGAGTGTATCTCTAGTTTCTAGCCAGATGCCTAGCGTTAGATGCTCAATAAACTGAATGACTGAATCAACAATACTTAATCTCTAATCCTCATTTCCCTCCTCTATAAAATGGTAGCATTACAATCCCCCACGGGCTCACGAGAGAATTAAAGGAGGTAACATATGTAAAGTGCTTACACGGCACACTGCCTGGTAGGTGAACAGCTTAATAAAGATCAGCTCTTATTATTAATCTTAGGCATTGTTACCTTTTCATAGGCGAGAAAAATGAGGCTTAAAGAGCTGATATATTACTCCATGATCACACAGATAGTAAGTTTAAAGTCAGACTTCAGCTTATATTTGACTAAGTCCCAAACTCATCTTCTCCCTCTTTTCACATGCTGCTGCTGCTGATTATAGTTATTTGTGTTTGAGCCTCATCACCTTAAGACTGGAAGCCTCTTGAAGACAAGGATCATGACTGCCCAAGAAAGACAGATATTATATGTTTTCACTCATATGTGGATTTTGAGAAACTTAAAAGCATCCATGGGGCGAGGGGGGCGGAAATAGATGCAAACAGAGAGGGAGGGAGGCAAACCATAAGAGACTCTTAAATACAGAGAACAAACTGAAGGTGGACGGGGGGGGGGGTGGGGTGGGGGTGAAGGAAAATGGGTGATGGGCATTGAGGAGGGCACTTGTTGGAATGAGCACTGGGTGTTGTATGTAAGCCAATTTGACAATAAATTATATTAAAAAAAATTTGATTGAGGCTAGCTGGACCTCAAATACCTCAAATGTAAAATGAAGCATTAAATTGTAAGACTGTAAATTCTCATTTTAGTTTCAAACTGTCTTCTGTGAAATCACTCAGTGAATTAAGGAGCAGAGTTAATATCTGATACAGCTAAACAGATAATGCTTTGTTGAAAATTTACTATACTAGGAAAATACCTTCTCAAGTCCAAATTTGCTTCACTCAAAAGAAAAAAAAAAAAGGAAAGATGTGCGCCTTCCAGTTTGATATCACTATCCATTCATTCAGCATATATTCATTCAAGACCTGTCATGTGCCAATTTCTAAATCAGTTTTAATACATACAGATAATTAGGGTCATAAATGACTTCTTGAAACAATAATGAATGAAGACGACACCCTTGTAGAATAATGGGTTAGTCATATTAACTCTGTCAAATAGTGAGGTCACGCTCTATTTAAGGTCACAGAAAACACAGCCTTTAGATTTAGTGCATAGACTTTTGAATCTTTGTACTACATTTTTAAAACAATGTTCTTTTTTTAAAAAATGTTTTAATTATTCTTTGAGAGAGACAGAGAGACAGAGAGAGAGAGAAAGAGAGAGACAGAGAGAGAGCAGGGGAAGAGCAGAGAGAGAGGGAGACACAGAAACCAAAGCAGGCTCCAGGCTGAGCTATCAGCAAAGAGCCTGATGCAGGGCTCAAACCCATGGACTGTAAGATCATGACCTGAGCCAGTTTTGGATCCCCATCCAACTGAGCCGCCCAGGTGCCCCTAAAAACACTTTTCTTGAGGTATAATTCACATACCATAAAATTCATCCACTTAAAGTGTACATTTAATGGTTTTAGTACATTCATGGAATCGTGTAACTATCACCAACACTGGTTTAGAACATTCTCATTACCCCCAAAAGAAAGCCCATACTCATTAGCAGTCACTCCCCATTACTCTAATCCCCAGCTTTAAGCAAGCACTAATTTACTTTTTGTCTCGATAGAATTGGCTTCTTTCACTTTAGCATAGTGTTTTGAAAGTTCATTCGTGTTATAGAGTGTATCCACGCTTCATTCCTTTTTATTGTAGAATAATATTCCATATAGATGGACCACATTTTATTTATCCTTTCATCAGTTGGTGGACATTTGGGTTGTTTCTGCTTTTTGGCTATTATGAATAATGCTGCTATAAATAACTGAGTATAATTTTGTGTGTGTGTGGACATATGCTTTTATTTTCCTTGGGTATATACCCAAGAGTGGAATTGCCTGTTCATATGGTAACTCTGTTTAACATTTTGAGGAACTGCCAGACTGTTTTCTAAAGCAGCTGTACTATTCTGCACAACGTTTCAAGACACACACACACACACACACACACACACACACACACACACACGAATAACTATTTGGTGTAAATGTTGCAGTAGTTCTAATGGAATACCGGCATAGGTAATAAGGTGAGTCTCCAAAATTAGAAACAAAAAATAGAAGCAGGGCATAGTTTTTAGTTTAGCTACGACTGCTGTAGGACAATCCTAAAATTTGTATGGAACCAGGAAAGACCCCGAATAGACAAAGTAATGTTAAAAAAGAAAAACAAAGCTGGAGACATCACAATTCTGGACTTTATGGTGTATTACAAAGCTGTAATCATCAAGACAGTATGGTACGGGCACAAAAACAGACACATAGATCAATGGAACAGAATAGGGAACCCAGAAGTGGACCCTCAAACATATGGCTGACTAATCTTTGACAAAGCAGGAAAGAATATCCAATGGGAAAAAAAGTCTCTTCAGCAAATGGTACTGGGAAAACTGGACAGTGAGAAGAATGAACCTGGACCATGTTCTGAAACAATACTCCTTGAGAGGTAGGCTTGAGTCCTGGTCATCACTATATATTAAGGGATACCCTAGTGACTAAGAGTGAGTATTAAGTATTTTTTGAACAAATAAATAGCTCCAAGAAGTCACTGTGCAGTAAAGGATAACCTCTGCCCAAAGAGACGTGTGGCTTTTACCCTTGGCTCCTGGGAGGTAATCTCTCAACCTTTGTAATTTCTTGACCAATAGGGTGTTTTTGTTTGTCTGAGAGTTGTGGGCCATGCCAGAGAGTCTATGCTAATAATGTGATTTATGGTGAGGGCTTTGGGCCACATGGTATCAACTCAACCTCTGGAGAGGCTGGAGACTAAGGTCAGCCATGCAGGTGGTCAACTACATCTATGTGAGCAAACCTCGATAAAAACTCTGGACATCAAGACTTGGGCGGTACCCTGCTTGACAATACTCCATGTGTATTGTCACACATCGTTGCTAGGAGAAGCAAGTGCAGTCTACACAACTCTACTGGGTGAGGACAACTGGCAGTTGTGTAGTTGAACTCTTCTGGAGCCTGCTCTATGCACTTCTTCCTTTGGCTGATTTTCATCAGTATCCTTTTGCTGTAACAAACTGTAACTCTGAGTACAACAGCTTTCAGTGAATTCTGTGGGTCCTTCTAGTGAATTATCAAACCCGAGGTTTGGAGATGCCCAACTTGAAGCTGGTATGAAGTGAGGGTAGTCTTGGGGAATCTCAAACTTTGTAGTTGCTAACAATACTGAAACACTCTTAAAGATAATTAGGTAAAATTTAGTACATTTAGTATTTTTGCAAAGAAGTGGCCCGAAGAATCATCGATGAAACAAAGCATAATGAGATGACTGAAGAAAGTTGCCAGATCCTGGCAGGGCTTTCATTTAACGAAACACGGAATCCTAAGCCATAGGGTTCCTTACCTGAGTTATACACAGCTATATCCCTACTAACAATGAGGTGTGCTCACTGAAACTATGCTTCATTGTGAAAATATCTTTTCCCAGAAGAAAGAGTGACACGCAAGAGAGAAAACAGGATTTTAATTGCAGCTTTACCTTTTGGTAGTTGTATGAATTTCTATGGGCCACAATCGCCCCGGTTGTAAAATAGAAATCATGAAGAGATCCCAAAGAATTGGCACAAACACATGGTGAAATGCACAGTGTACTCTGAAGACTATATGACACAGAAAAGGATAACAATTTGAATTTTTTTTCTACATTAGATTCACTCTGTCTTCATCTACTTCACTAAATCTCTTTGGGAAAACAAAATCTGTCTTTCCCAGCCACGCTTAATTTCAAAGGGCAAACTGAATGGATACAACTTTCAAAAAAGGTTTTCTATGAACGCTATAGGAAGAAAGGTTTCCCACCTCACAAACTGAATAGCAAGATGGAAAAAACATTCCAATATAACAGAGAAACGTTTTCCATGAGTAGACATGATACGTGAGTTAAAGAAAAGGATCTAACTGGGATGGCAGGAAGGAAATATCATGAGATGAATGAGGACCTAGGAAATGTCCCTTTTTATATCTCTTAGCTCTTCAAAGAGAGAGGATACCTCAAGGAGCTTTAAAACAGTATGCATTAGTTTGACTTCAGTTTTCTCCTGAAAGAGACAAACATTTAGATTGACTTGTTACCTAACGAGTACGTGGCCCCCGAGAAGGTTAACCATGCATAAACAGGCCTGTGACTATATAAACTCAATGGAAACACACCTTTCGATTAAGAAGGCAGAGTTAAGAGGGGGAGAAAAAGGATGCAAAATCCCTGTGTGAATATCATATGGCAGACAGACACGATACATGCATTACTTTCTCGTTGCTCACCACTGCCTAAAACCAATGCCCGACCCTCGTCCTATGTTTCATTCCCAGGAAGGGGCGCACCATACGCACACACATTGTTCGAACTAGAAAACCAGGCACGATCTTCAGCTCTCAATTTTCTCTCCTGCTGCATTTAACGAGTCACCCAGTCCATGGATTCCATCTCCTAATTTGTATTAAAATCTCTCCTCATCCCACCAACAATTTCTGCCCCCTTCCAATCTTTTGCCCTCACTGCAGACACAGTTCTCTTTCTGAAATACGCATCGTACCCTATCTTACGTCTCCTTGAGTTATTTCAAAGGCACTCTTTTGCCCTCAATATTACAAGTCCCCAGTCTTCTTAATACACCTGACACATCTCCTCATGACATAGGCCTTGATGCCCTCTTTAGTCCTTTATCCTTCCACTGTCATTCAATTCTAGCCACTGGTTAAAGTCTTTTCAGTTCTCTTCCTCTGAGCAGGTCTTGACCCCATGCCTTAGTTAAATATCCCACCTGTCGGCCACAGGCTAATTTCCCCTATGTGGTTCTTACGCACTATGAAAAATATATGTATGGGGCACCTGGGTGGCTCAGTTGGTCAAGCGTCTGACTTTGGCTCAGGTCATTATCTCGCAGTTGGTGAGATTGAGCTCCGCATCAGACACAGAGACTGCTTTGAATTTTCTGCCCTCCCCCTGCCCTTTCCCTTCTCTCTCTTTCTCTGTCTCTCAAAAATAAATAAAAACATTTAAAAAAGTAGATGCATATCCACATTCGTATGTGTGTATATATGTATATGTCTGTACTACTATACAGAAATAAACAGAGATGTATGCTATTGTGGGTTCAATTGTGCCTCCCCAAAAGATGTTGAAGTTCTCTCACCACTCCCTCCCCTCCTCACCTACGAATGCAATCTTATTTGGAAAAAGCCTCTTTGCAGATATAACCAAGTTAAGATGAGGTCATACTCAATTACAAAGGGCCCTAATCCAATATCACTGGTGTTCTTATAAGAAGAGACACCAGAAGAAGCCCATGTAAAGGCAAAACAACAGGCACAAGGGAAGATGGACCTGTGAAGACGAAGGCAAAGATTGATGGCCGCTATTAGAAGCTAGGAAAAGGCAAAGCAAGAGTCTACCCAGAGGCTCAGGGGAAGCATGGCTTGGAGGACACTAGCTTCCAGAACCGTGAAAGAATAAACTTCTGTTGTCTTACGCCACCCAGTAAAGAAACCCACTGTATAAAGAAAGTTGGGCTTTCTTTACCCTGAAACTAAAGCACACAATATAAATGATTACAGCAGGTAAATGAAGCCAAATCCATACTCTACAAAGGGCACTCTGTTTACAGTGAGGAGAATATAGTTGAGTGACTCAAATGTACATTTTTGTATTCAGGGAGAGGCATGTAGTATAGTGACGATAGTAAAATTTTCTGTATATTTGTCAGATCCCTCCTCAGAGTGTAAGTTCAGAGACTGTTGTTTTCTCCTCTTCATTCATCTATCTTCAGTATCGAGCACACCCACAGGTAATTCCTAAGTAAATATTTGTCACATGAATACTTTTTTTAAATAACTAAATTATTCACAATAACCCTACAAAAGTATCACTCCTGAAGGAAAAGGTCTTACTTAACTTTGTCTCCTCAGTACTCAACATCTAGCAATGTTTTTGGAAGAAGAAATTGAAACAATGTTCAGAAACTAAGTTACTTGCCAAAATTTAACTAGTAAGTAGTAGCTCACTTAACACTTCATCTTTACTGTATCACAGGGAGGAGAGAGAAAGAAAGAATACACATTAAATCTTTTAAGCATGGACCATGCTTCCACATGGAAGTAGATGGCAAAACACAGAAGGAAAATGGCCAAGTCTTTGTTTCTGACATCACCACTGTTAGAATAACTGGTAGACATTTGATACTGGTGACTTAGGTCACAGACAGAGATGGAGAAATAATCATCCCATTTAATTCATTTCTAACTACTCACCTCAGGAGTTATTAAAAATGGAAAGAACTTCTGTGTTAGAAGCATGGTTCATTGTAACATTGCCATAGTATAGATGTCAAAACCCCATGATCCACTTTGCAGCTTACTTTTTAATTGTATTATTCATTTTGAAACAATATTCTATTCTACAAGGTATTACTTAGAAAAAATTCTTCTTTTCTTTTTCGAAATGCTTTATTTTCTAAAATAGCAATAAGCAATATTACAAATGTGTGGATTCATTACAAAAGAGCTGGTTTATAATGGCACTTTGTCTTTTTTTGATGTACACGTATTAGGTAGCAACTGACGAATTTCATTAATTATAAAAATAAAGCACACTTTTCTGAATTTGACTTCAAAATAACTTCAAAATTATTTTTAACAGCAGCATATGTTCTATCTGTAAATTTATGCTACTCACTTTTATACATTTAGAACAGAAACCAGCTTTGTGCTTTACGGCAAATATACATGGGGCAATTTGGATAATGCAAATAAATGAATAACAGCAGTACTAATAGAGCTGATCCTATTTGTGATGGCTCATTAACTCTGGACAGGATGCAATTCACTCCCCTGGATCAGGAGCTGATAATGGTACAATGTGGAGCTATTAGTAAAAGAAGGTTGCCACAGGAAATTAAGGGAAGGTCTGTTCACTCATTGGGAAGTCAGTATCCCCTTTTGTACATATAACTGCATTAACCCAGGCACTCAAAAAAGTCAGCGGCAAGAAGTAGTTTGGGTACGACTACTACCACCGCTGCTGCGGCCGCCACTGCCGCTGTTACTAAGACTGCTATTGCAGGCTCGCGTTTATCAAGCTCATGGTAAGCAATGTAAGCATCTAATTACTTAAGCCTTGTAGAAATCCTATCAGGTAGTTTACAAACCGTAGCTTCATTTTGCAGATGAGGAAACGGAGGCTTGGGAACGGGCTCCAAACCACATACCAATGAATGGTGGCGCCTTGGTTCAAACCAGGCAGTCTGACTCCAGAGCCTTTTTTCCTAACTGTTCAGATGATGACAAACTCCATCCCTAACCCAGCCCTGCCTCAACTCCAACTTCATAGAGACTTGAACGACAACAAGCAAATAAGAATCCCAGAATTTCTGTCTGAGATGTAAGCTCAGAGACACCAACACAATGACTTCCCAGGAACAATGATCAGATTCTAGGATGAGAGGGAAAGGGGGAAATGTGGTTTGAAAAGATATATTCACTAAACCTGTTGTTTTCACATATAAACGATAGCATTAAAGCTGAACAAAATTTTAGCCCATGGGATATGCTGATGAAATAACACAGGGAGCACAATCAAAAATGTTGATAAACACTGACATTCTGTGACCTCTAGCCTGCCATTAACAAGCTGTAAGATCCTGGGAAAATCATACCTAGGAGCAATATTCCTCGGGGCTGGACTAGATCTCAAAGGCAGTGTTTTCCAAATGTTGGTCTGGGAAGCACTATAACAATTTCTGTGCTCTGGAGGAAAAAAAAAAAACTAACTACAGTGTAGTAACTTTCTCATAAGGCAGACCATATTCACATTATTGTCCTTAATTCTGAAATCAGGTTGTTACTACATCCTTGTTATTAACATTTCAATTACGAAATGATGATGGTGAAGTACATGATGGAAGTTCTCCTTTTCTTTTTTAATGCTTTTAGCAGAACAAGAAGTTGCTTACTTCAGCTCTTTCTAGAAACTTTTGAAAGTTATGAAATCTCACACAGGGAACCAGAACTTTGATATATTTTGCAACTTAAAATGTTCAAGGTAGTCTACATTTTCATAGCACTTTATATATAGTTCATTAGATGTTTTCACACGAATTATCTCAGCGCTTGATAGTCT
The DNA here is from genome assembly GCF_027475565.1 of Acinonyx jubatus. Taxonomy (NCBI): domain Eukaryota; kingdom Metazoa; phylum Chordata; class Mammalia; order Carnivora; family Felidae; genus Acinonyx; species Acinonyx jubatus. Next base: position 50,317,132 of record NC_069391.1, read on the forward strand.
GCGAGACAATCTCATTTCCCACAGATTTAAAAATTGAATTCAGGAAGATTAAGCAACTTGATCAAGGTTATGAAAGAAGAGCCAGATTCCAATCCATGGCCTTTGACCTTAAATCCTGTCTGCTTTTCTATCTGTAAGTGCTTCATAAATCTGACCAAACAACAGGATCATAAGGAGAGTGTTCTATATACAGAGAACTAATAAATCCGAGTTTCTGGGGCACAGGGATGAAGAGTTGTATCTTTTAAGAGCTCTGCAAGTGATTCTGGTATGCAGCCTCATTTGGGAACCATTCCTGAACATCAGATGGCTCCTGTCTCTGTCCACTCAGCCTCACCAGAAGGAGTAGGAGCACCAGACAGAGCTTGGTGTTTCTGGGCAAGTTCTATCACTGAACCTCAGTCCTTCATCTGTGAAATGAAGAGAATGATGCCTAATAAGTAGCGTTGTAAATACAGTTGGCCTTGAACAAGTTGAGATTTAGAGCTACCAACCCCCTTGTGCGGTTGAAAATCCACATGTAACTTTTGACTCTCCAAAAAAACTTAACTACTAATAGCCTACTGTTGACTGGAAGCCTTGCCAATAACATAAACAGTTGATTAAAAGTATGTTGTGTGTTATACATATTATGTACTGTGTTCTTCTAATAAAGTAAGCTAGAACCAAGAAAATCTTAAGAAAATCATAAGGAAAATACATTTTTAGCCCTGTACTGTATTTATCAAAACAGCAAGTTTATGTCATGTGTTTATAAGATGAAATGTCTATATCAATATTGCTTACTGATAGAAAGCACCATAGATGATATAGGTATTACTAACATTCAACATAAAAAATGAAGAGATATTGCACAATCTGTGTTTGTATGTAAGTTTTGATAAATTTTAATTTTTTATAATAGATGGGTGTGTATCTTAAGTCAGTAAATGATAAAATAGACTAGAATCTACACACATTTTGTGTATCCATGACATAATTAACCTTTTCTTAATTTTTTCCATATTTCTAAATGTACACAGTTCATCTGTTTTTCCAAATTGTTGCAAATTTCCAATTTTTTTCCTAATGTATTTATTGACAAAAAAAATCCATTTGTCAATGGACCCACAAAATTTGAAGCCATGCTGTTCACTTGTATGAGAAAAAATTATACGTAAAGTGGCTGGGTATGGTAGTCACTCAAAAATGGAAGCTATATGGGGCTCAGTCAGTTAAGTGTCTGACTCTTGATTTTGGTTCAGGTCATGATCTCATGCTCACGAGATTGGCTCCGAGTTGAGCTTCCAGCACTGAGTGTGGAACCTGCTTAAGAGTCTCTCCCTCCCTCCCTCTCTCTCTCTCTCTCTCTCTCTCACCCTCCCCTGCTTTTGTGAGCATGTGCATGCACACACACACTCTCTCTCAAAAAAATGGAAGTTATCTTAGGATTAATATTACTACTACTATTACTAGAATGAGTATACTGCCCAATAAAATGCTCTAACATTTCTAAGAATAAGGTATTTATCATAAATGGTGATGATTACAGTATTTTCCCGAAGCAAATCCACAACAATTATAGACAACCCACTCATTCACAACCTTGGGACAGTTTCTAGGTCTCAGTTTCCTTTTCTCCTTGTCTGTGGATTTCTAAGTTATCTCCTGGCTCCAAATGTCTAAGACTCCATAGTTGTATTGAACAGTTAAAGGCCCAGTTTGAGGATGTGGTTCTTACTTGAGTATTCAATAGGTAAAACTGAAATAATTCGTACTTACAGGTGACAAGTCTCTATAGTTATGCTGTCATTTTCTATCAAGACAAGTCTATCTCCAAAGTTGGATGTTAGCTTCTTTAGAGTTTATAATTCATATCTGTCTAGCATCAAAAATACTTGAAACAGTTTGCCGAAAAAGTTATAATAAGGCAAAAACAGAGCCAGAGAAAGAGCTAAGAATCTCTAACAAATGTGGTAGAAATGGAAGAGAAGGGAAAATAGGGCAGGGAAGATGATGTTTTTTTTCAGGAAACTAGAAGAAACTATTGAATGTGAAAAACTTCCCATTAAATTAGCATTGAGACTTTCGACAGTTTCAAAAATTATGAAAATATGACTTTTTCTTAACGTTTCTTACTAAAGACTGAAAATATGAATGATCAATATGCAGATACAAGCTAAATAAAGGATTTTTTTCTAAGTAGAATGGGATTTATGTATTAAACTCTTTGAGGTAATAGTGAGTGATTTTCTTATGGTGATTAACTTTACTCTTGTCTTCTAAAAAACTATACACTGCATTTAAACATTCCATCCCTATTCCTCGATGATCTTGCTATTGTCTGTTCCTTCCCTCTTTTTATAAAACTCAAGTAGATTTTAATCATGAAAACACAGGCTATTACGGTAATGGTAACAAGGATCCAAAATTATATCCATTACAAATTCATATTAAGTTCTAGTTTTTGATCCCTTGAGCATGATTAATTTGATTTATTGCTTTTACCCTTTGCTCTAGTTGTAATCAAAATGAAAACTTTTTCCTGGTTTTAGGTGTAGTTTTCTTGCTATTTCTTTGCTGTCACTGCTCTGTTCCAGGCTCCCACTTTGCCCCACCTTGGCTCCTCTAAGAGCCTCCTCTCAGCTGGTCTCTTTGGTTCTCAGGCCTTGTACTTCAAAGTCCTACAACTGTAGCTACATTAATCTTTCTGAAACAGAACTATGATTACGTCTTTTCTCCACTAAAACTCTTTCCTGGCCACCCATTGTTAGCCATAGTCCTATCTGCCATTCAAGTATCCACTGTTTTCTCCCAAACTACCTGTCTTCTTCCTGTGTTCCTGGGGGGTACTGTGCTCTTCAGCCAAACTATGTATTAGTGCCTATATGCAATCAGAGTTATCTCACCTCCTTTACCATGGTATTGCCTCTTTTCATATATTCTATAATTTACATTTGCACCCCCACAAATCTAACAAGTCACAATCCCAAGAATTGAAGGAGGCATGTTTATATTTATAACCAAATGTCCAGCACTACCACTCCATATTTAATATCTATAAAAATCTATTCTTTCACTGCTGAGATAGGATTCCCTTTCAGTTGCCAACGTATGTGAGGCCAGCTGGCAGGATTAGTCTAGAAAAGACAGGCCACATTAAACTCCTATGCAACAGGAAGAAAGGAAACTTACTTTGCTGACCTGTCTTATTTATTTTGGTCCATTCATCATGGTATGACAGTGCAAATAGCTTTGCAGTAGATGTCAGGAGACATGGAATTTAGTCCCATTTCATGATCAATCATGTAACTTTCAGAAAACCACATAATTTGTCTGTCTTTTTTTTCATTTACCAAATGGAAATCTGTCTTTATTCCAATAGTAAACACACAGAAGGGATTATTATTATTTTATTTGCCATTCCTTACAACATAACCTCTTTCCTCTATGTATTTGCTTTACAATTCCCTATCATTCCCAAAGCTTTTACAGATTTCATAATTCCATTTCAACATCAGTAAAAATCCCAGAGAAGGAAGCAAGCACTAAATATCACAAACAATGTTCAAATATCTCTTTTTAGGTTATTGATTAAATAATCCCTTAGGCCTTTCCTATCTCTACAATAGTAAGACTCTATATGCAAATTTGTATCTGAAATTCACATATTTCTTGTGTATAAAGCAATCTGCAGTCATGTATATATACATCATCTCCATCCTCCTACCTGAGAAGTGCTAGGACATACCACAATTTCCCTGTCTTATGCTTCTAGATCTTATGAAGGTTTAGCATGTCTGTCTCCCTTCTCATATGCAGAAAATCATGTCCGACATTTCACCTTTCTTGTAGTAATTCAATTACAGTTATTCCTTTTACATCAGAATATAGGTTTAGGTTTTTAGCAAACATGTGAATTCGGAGTGACTATTTACTGAAACATATTTTATGCTTATTCTTCTTACACTACTAGCTGTTATATTACAGACTCCAAAGAGAGAAAAATTTCAACCAATATTATTTTGGGAGAAGCAAGGATTCTCAAAATGTCTACTTAGTGAAATATAAAAGTATATGGTCAGGTATAGCACACAAGAAATTATAGCAATTGCTTGTTCCAAAAACTATGCTGGTGATCCTAACCCAGGGTAGATTTTAAAATAAAGATGGCAGGGGCGCCTGGGTGGCACAGTCGGTTGAGCGTCCGACTTCAGCCAGGTCACAATCTCGTGGTCCGGGAGTTCGAGCCCCGCGTCAGGCTCTGGGCTGATGGCTCAGAGCCTGGAGCCTGTTTCCGATTCTGTGTCTCCCTCTCTCTCTGTCCCTCCTCCATTCATGCTCTGTCTCTCTCTGTCCCAAAAATAAATAAACGTTGAAAAAAAATTTAAAAAAAAATAAAGATGGCAGATGCATTGAAAACATTCTTTACTAACTTAACTACTAACTTTCCCTCTTCTTACTAACTCCCACTCAGTTGATAAATTGACACGAGAAATCAAACTTCTTTGTTATCCCTATTTTAAAGACTTGCCTGGATGAAATTTGACCTAGCTCACACTGTCAAAGCCTTTCATTAGTTTGCATGCACTTTCAAAAAATTACAGTTATAATAATGAAGAAATAAGTTTGCCTAGAGTTTACTTGGAGATTTTAGAGTTAATCTTACCCAAGTAATTCCAAAGCTCTAAGTAGATGAAAATTGATGCCTCCAAACACACACACACACACACACACACACACATACCACATGAACATACAAATACGTTTCAGGGACAACCAAAGTAGAGGTAATTTCAGAGTCTAATACAAAAGTCACACACATATCCAAGAGCTTTTAGCCTTTCATATTCAGCTGAGACTCAAAGCAAGGGGAAAGAAAACATCCAATGCCAGCTCTCTTTTCGTTGACACAAACACAACATTTGTAGTTTTAACTGAAATTAAACCTCAGTTTTCAAATCTGCCATCCTTTATAAACTCTAGAAAAGGTAACATTGAATGATTGAGATAGCAGGACCATACAGAAGCTATTTACACAGAGATGCTAAAACTTTCTGGAAAAATAGAATGGGAAGAAGCCAGCACTTACTTGGCATAAACCACTGATGCACATATCCAAAGATTCTGTGTAGCAACGAGTCCCATCTAAGACTTTAGGTGCTAGTTCAACAACCAGGGTTGTTCCTTTGGCCTGGCATTTGAGTGAACAGGGGTTGTCTGGGTCATTAGACACAGGAAGCCATTCATAAAACTGGCCATGGTGCTTGACATCATTGTGAGCGGAGCATTGCTGAGCTCGGAAATCGCCTGCTTCTGGTGGGCAGTCCTGGAGAGGAAAGGCAGGAGGGACACAAATAGGTTATGAGGGCAGCCCAAACAGAAAACTGGAGAAGCCATGTGGTCTGTCAAAGTCTTAGAAAACAAAGCAAATGTCCTGGTTGTTCCCGATGGACACTCTCATTTCATCTGAGAGTCATGATTGTTTGGCCCTGAAAATGTAAAGATCTGAGCAAGTAATCACCTTGAAATAGTTTTGGATTAAAGTTAAATGGGAAAGTAATCAGCTTGAGGTAGATCTGATTGATATTCGTTGAGAAATAGTCACCATGTTGCTTGGTCCATGGATCCCTCCACAATGTAATACTATTTCAGTTTCCCTGTAACTTAAGTAAAACTTACTGAAGTCAGTGGGTTAGTTGAAATACATGTCTGTTGCTTTCAGTTCTAATAATGAAAGCTATGGCAATACTATAGCAACTCCCTGCACAAAGTTGTAATAATTTCATTTGAAAATTTTTGTGGGATTGTTTGTGAGTTTTTCTAAAATGTAGGGTGCACAGTATCTAGAATTAAATATGGGGAACAAAAAAGAGAAAAGAGCGTTGATGCCTGAATTTCCTTAGCTTAAGGCAACACGGCAGAGTGGAAAGGTATGGGCTTCTTGGACGCGAGCATGGCTGTGATACAGTGGGTCTCTCTGAATCCAGGTTTCCTTTTGTTTAGAACAGAAGCAATAATACTCAGCTCTCAAAGTCACTGTGAGAATTTCATGGGCTTATGTCAGCCAAATACTGGCACATGGAAGACTGTACATGGTAGCTATTACTATGATTATTCAGTGAAGCTGCTGAAGAGAAAAAGCTGGAGAATTATGAGATCCTCTGAATTTGAATTTTAAATCACATTGGCAGAGAACAATGGAAAATAAGAATATTTTAAATGTATACTTTATAAAGGGCATTTTTAAATTAAAACTATAACTCACGATGCTTACTCTCTAAAACACGATACTCTTTAGTAAAAGGAAACAAGATTCAACCTTAAAAAGGCAAGTACCACCTGTCCCTCGGAAAGGCTTTCAGATAGATTTATTTTATTCCACATGCATTCTGATTAGGATTTACTGTGGAAGATTATAGAATATCCATTTGTTGAAAGGACTTTACTATAATTTTTAAAATCTCAATTAGGGGTTTGCATGCAGGCTTTAGGAGGTCCTACTTCCTACGTGATCATTTCTGAGGGTTCTTCTTATACAAGGGTTCCTTCTCTTTAAAGAAGCATTGTGAGAATAGCATTACTCTATTTTATAAAATGGAATTCCTGATTCTTTTTGTCAAACTTTAGTGGTACTATTAAGTAGCATATAAGATTTTAATATTTGGGGAAGCATAAATTCTTTCCGGGCAAGATGGTATATAAACAATTAAATGTTTATTTAAGATGAACATAAAATAGCTTAAAATACAATATAAAATCTCAAAGGTACTTTACTGATAGTATCAGATGTGCTCTTGGAGTGAAGAAAACATAGTATGAAAGGAAAAATAATTTATATAACACAGGTATAGATACATGAGTACCCAACAAGGCTTAAGGGATTTCAAATATTGTCTGAAAAAAAAGTATAATTAAAATTCATTACTTATTATTACTAATATTCTTTTAGAGAGAAAGAATGAGAGAGACAGAGCATGCATGTGTGAGTGGGGGAGGAGACAGAGAATCTGGAAGAGGCTCCATGCACAGCTCGGAGCCCCTCACAAACTTGATCTCAAGACCGTGAGATCATGACCTGAGCAGAAATCAAGCGTCTGATGCTTAACCGACTGAGTCACCCAGGCACCCCAAAATTCATTACTTACCAATTTCATACATGAAAGGCTATAGTTTAAAACCTTTTAAAGGTCTATGAATTAATCAGTAAGCATGTGTTATACTTTGTTGTGATATTTGGTTGTTCATCATGAGAAATAAAACAAAAACCACACATTGCAAAACTATAGTATGAATCACACAACAGGTAAATTGTAGGATGTTAACACAACGTATCTGAACCTACATGCTTTAATGCTAGCTCCTTTCAGTCTCTGCTTAGACCTCACTCACTTCTGTCCTGACATAATCCTATGGCTGAACACTGCCCACCAATCTACTCATCCTTTTCCTAAATTTCCCCCATTTGAGACACAACAGAGATTGTAAGTAAAACCTACTCTCTACAATCAACAAGTTTCCCTGGCTGCCACTGCATGGGAGCTTCCACAGCAGTACTGATAGTTTAATTAATAATGTTTAAATAGTGTTTTCAGTTGCATACTACCTATTATCTCAAGAGTCACTTGCTTTCTCAGTGGTACAAAAGAAATACTGAAGCGGACTCAAGAAAGCAGAACACTGAGGAAATTGTTTAGAACAGTCCTCAACCCCTCTCGTAATTTTTACCTCCTTTTTCTAGAAATAAAAGTGAATCAGCTGTAAGGGAATTACAGGGTCAAGCTGAATCACCTCTGCATGAAAGTAATAAGGGTAATATATAATTAAGAGACCTCTTAGTATGAACCAGATATAATTTTCTGCATTTATCCAATTCCAAGAAAAGTGTCAGTTATGTTTTTAAATTGATGTTACATAGTCTTAGTACAGACCTAAAACTGCAGAATCTCTTCTCTTCAACAAACTGTGTTGAGTCTTCCCATCTTTACTAAAATAAATAAGACTCCAAGGCATTCAAAGTTAAAATAAGTAAAAAGGTAAAGTATTAACACTTTTTTTTTCTGTGACAAAACAGGGTTTTTTTTTCTGTGACAAAAACAGGAAACATAGAGAGCCCATGAGCACATATGTTCCTGTTCGCAATTCACCTGCTTCAAATAGCTCCGAGAGTAACCTGTTACAGGTTTCATGAACTTTCATAATGGGAGAAAGGTCTCTAAAAATAATAATGCTTGTGAATACCTTTACTCACTTTTATCATTACTATCTTTTATTCAACCCATATTTTTGCAGGGGTGGGAAAATATATTTTGCTAAATTGAGAATGCACTTAAAACCCAGAATTCAGAGTTGGAAACTGAACTTGAACCTTTTTAATGTTTCAGTTTATTTGTACTTGGCAAAATGCAACTTCCTGTTTTAAGAAAAAGGACTTAAGAGGACTTATAAAACAGGTTCAGAAAGCTTCTTGGACATCAAATAGCTCTTACAAAATAACATTTTGATGATTTAAGTGTAAATGAATCAGAAACATATGAATCAAATTTCCCTTGAAATACACATGTTTAAAAATTAAGGGAAGAAGGATTTGGCAAAAGCTTCTTTGTTGAACCCAAAACATCTCAAGCATAGTGCAAGACCCTCACTGAACCCCTGATACATCTGTATCACCCAGCTGCAGAGTGGAAACTCAAGCAGTCATCATAGTCTCTTGTCCCACCAGTATGATCATAATAATTACAACAGAACAGTTCTCATTTATATAGAGATTCACCATGCACAAAAGGTTTTTAGTTTTTAATTATAATTTAGTCCATGAGACCACTATCTTTTCTAATCTTCCTGAAAGTAAGATTTAGAAACCGATGCCTTAATAGCTTTGAAAAGTATTTAACGTCTTATCCTGGGCATCATCTGTGAAATATCAGCTTCTGGAGAGATGCTTTATGACATGATATGTCATCAGTTCTGCCCATGAGATGTGGTTTTCCTTGGGTTATACTGCATGTTGAATGTACTGGATATATACTATGTGATTTTGGTTCTCATAAAAGCTTAGGAGTAGGAATCATGAGTTTTCAATGGAGATAATTAAAAGAAGAAAACAAATGAATTCAAATATAGAATATATACTCCATATATTTATATATATGATCGAACCTGGATCATAGGTACTAATGATGAAACAATTAAAATTATTGAAAAGTCTAGTGGCTATTTGAACTAAACACATCCTCCACCAAGAACCTGGCCAAAAACATGATGTCGAAGGATGCACCCGATTAAAGATCCTCAACTTCCAGCCTCTCGTATGTCTCCAGAAACACCATCAAGTAGAAATGGAGCAAGAATGAGCAATCTAACACTTTCCCTGGCCTTCTGTCTCTTTCTAACTGCAATATGCCTGTGGATTAACAACTCTGTGTCAGGTTACTGAGTTAGGATTTCCTCACTCTGAAAAACTGTATTTTATTTAAATAGTCAGATGATCCCATGAATTTACTGTATTTAGCCATTAATACAATATAATAGGTTTTCTCTCCAATTTTTAAGCACTCAATCTGAACAGTAACAGAATTTTCTTTTTTAAAAGCACAGAAATAAAATCTGGCCTTTTATTTGCTTCCATTATAATTCATAAAGTCCGTGGAGTTCTGCCATATATGAATCCAATTCAAAACACTTTCTGGTTAATCAACTAGCCAGTGGGAAAGATAAGATGGATCCCAGATGTCCCCTGATGATGATAGGTGGATCAGATTACATGGTGGGATAAAAGAGAGTTAGGCTTTCCAGAGTTTACTCACTGGGTGAAATGTAAAAGATGATATCTCAGCAGCTAAGGTGGCAGGATCTGAAGGGCTTTAAAATGGTTTTGAAAAAATATACAGAAAATAGATTCAGGGTCAGGAGAAGCATTACTTTTTCTTTATTTTCTTTCTTAAAGAAGACATTTTTCTTTCCAGAGGAACATCTCTCTGCTTTGACTCTGTCATTCAGTGGTTGGACTTTTCTGCTAATTTTATATATATATGCCATATTCTCATTCCATGGCTTTATTTACAGAGTCACTATTAATACCTGACAGTATCAAGAAAACACTGGAAATTGTATTTAGGTGGCCCTAGAACTGTAGTAATGGAAGACATCTATGCTTCCCACTGCCTTTCCCTACCTTGCAACTGTTCTGGATCTTCCACCTCCCCTTCATCCTGCCCTAACCCCTCACTCTTCATAAAAGCTACTATGCAAGAAAACAAAATCAAAATTGCTTCATCAGGCATTTACTCTATTCCCCAGCAATTCTGGATTGCTACTTTATGATAAACACATATACAGAAATGTATCACCTACTTGATGACTTTAGAAAATCTTCTTAGTTCTACGTTTTACCCTCAAAATATTAGGAAACCTCAATGTACTGGTGGTAAAACAGGAAAAGACCACAGGTTTCCTTCATAATAAATGAATGGAGGCTCTGGAAAGTGTACCCCTCTAAAGCTCTCAGATCTCTTAGCACATGTAAGTAGATGGCAGGCTGCCTCTTTTAGGTATTGTTGTTGACATTACTTGGCTTTCTGCTTCTTTTATTCAAAGTCAAGGTGAAACCACTAAATAGTAAATACCCACTGATACCACCCAATTTAATATGATATTTTGTTCTCAGAAACATAACCAGTGTTTCAATTTCTATTTCCAACTCAGACCCCTCTCCCGGACTTCAGACTTTTATATACAAATGCTCCTTTACCATCTGGATATCTGAGAGATCACAAACTCCCCAAATCCAAACCTGGACCCCTGATGATTTCCCCTTCCCCAAATCTGTTCCCTTTGCAGTCTCACCTTCCCAGTCCCCATCAACTCCATCTTTTTCAGGCAGTGGTTCTCAAACTCAAGGATACATCAATGTCACCTAGAGGGCTTGTGAAAAATACCAGATTGCCGAGGCCTCACCCTCCAGAGTTTCTGATTCAGTAGATGTGGAGTGGAGTCCAAGACTGCATTTCTAGCAAGTTCCTTGATGATTCTGTTGTTGCTAGTTTGGTGACCACACTTTACGAACCACTGTGCCTTAGAGTCATCCTTGACTTCCACACCCAATCCATTGGGAAAGGTTGGTTTTATATGCAAAGTATGCAGAATCTGACCACAATCTAGTCCAAACCACCATCATGTCACCTGTATTCTTGCCATAGTCTCCTAACTGATCATCTGTCTTCTGCCCCTGCTCTCCTAGAGACTTTTGTTAATGCAGCAGCCAAAATGAGCTTATTAAAGCATAAAGCAAACTGTGTAAACTTTCTGCTACAGCTTTAAAGTGGCCCCTCACGACATTCAGATAAAAGCCAAAATCCATATCTCAGATAGGAGTAAAGATCTGGCCCCATCACCTCCTATTGTCTTCTTTATTCACTTGGCTCCAGCCAAGAGATTCCCAGCTCTCTCTTGGACACTACAGGAATGTTCTTACCTTAGGACACATAACTTATCTATTTCCTCTGCCTAGAATTTTCTTTGCTCCGATTCCAAGTGGCTAATTATCTCACCTTCATCAGGTTTTTGCTCAAATATCACCTTCTCAAATAGACCTACCCTGAGTACTCTCTGTAAAATTGCAACAAGCCACTCCCACTACTGATTCCTCTTTATCCTCTCAACTTTTCCTTTTTCCCTATCACACTTTATCACCTTCAAGTATCCCACATAATTTACTTTCTTATACTCATTTTTAATTGCCTGTCTCCTTCCACTAAAGTATAAGTTCCAGAAGGGCAGGAATCTCTGGCTTTCTCTTATATACTAGTACTCAAATATTCTTTGAAAGAATGAGTGACTAACATATTAAATAAATGAACCAGAGGTCCCATTTTTCATTGTAGAAACTCCAATTCTATTCTCTCAAATCTTGCAGGAAATCTAAATCTTGATAGTTTTTTCATGGGTGGGATATCTAATTTTTCTTTCTTTAAAATATAAATTTACAAGAATACTTGCACATTTCAGACACAAAGAAAAGCGAGTAGGGATTCTTGCCTGCTTAGGCAGAATAGGCAGATTGATATTTCCTCCTCCACATAAACAAATTTAACAGGGTAATATTAAGAAACATAAAATGTGCTGAAATTATTTATTATTCAATAAATAGCCAGACATTTGTAAATTTTATATAACACTCCATGTTATGTGCATGCACTATAAAGTGCTAATGCTAAGGTATCGAGCTCTATCCCAAAAATTTTGGCCACCTGCTTATAGTAACATCAACATCATCATCAAAAGCATTTATTTGTAAAAGACTGTTAGCTGCTATGTAAAATGAAATTAAACAGACATCCCTGCCCTGTCTAGACAGTCTGTATGGAGACGATTCTATTATATTTCAAGAACATAATATTTAAATCTCTAACACATCATTGTGCGTGCAAAGAACAGAAAATGGGATCAATTCTGGAGGGTGGTGCTATAGTAGGTAGAGGCCATTCTCGGCTCATTCTTCCTCTTTTTTGAAAATGCCAGCAGACTTTCTTGGGACACGGTATTTTCATATATACAAGATATATTTAAAAGTCCTTGTTTTTGTTCTCTTTTTCCCTAGTGTAAAAGATCTGCAGATTTCCATTATTCTTTTTCCAAACTGTCAACACTTTTGGAAAATAAATATTTAAGGGAAATTAAGTGCCCACAAAAATTAATCATTAACCATTTTAATGCCTTACTATGGATCAGGTTTATTCTCAATAAAATAACATCTTTACAGATTTGTGTCCCTGTAATGGACATGGAACTCTCATAGTTTATTCAAGCTTTGGGTGTGCCCCACTCTGTGCCTACAAAGGGAACACTGGTCACAGGTATATCAAACAGCTCCAAACCATTCCTGTGTGTTATTCAAGTCCAGACATAAGAGATTCAAAATGTATGAGATAATAAATCACTAACCGCACCCTGCTTACTCGATTAGAGCTCGTTATCTGAAAAACAAATGCTTTGCCTGGCTAGTTTTTAACGACTCCAGGCATCTGAGAGTTGATCTAAGTAAAAACATTTAAAACATTTAGTTTTAGAAGTTCAGTTTTTGGTTTTTTTTTTTTTTTTTCCTTTGGGTAGCTTTTATTTCAGTGCTTTTATTTTTTCTCCTTTGAACAATGCAGACTCTTGGAATCCAATTCCCCAGAGGTATTTGTAGGACTGGTTGTAGTTTGTCATGTTAGACTCTTAAATTCTCTCAATTTTGAAAATATTCATTCCTTGAGGCCTTTTATTATTTTTAGTCCCTTTCTTTGAATTAGCTCCAATTTAGCAGTATCTTTTCTTAAATCAGCATTTCTGCCTTTTTACTATTTTTTTTACAGTCTAAAAGAAATGTTCTCCCCCACCCCTGCCAAATTAGTATATTTGAAGTGGTAATTTGTAATTTTTTTTGGAACGTGGCATACAATCTCATTTTATAAGCACACAATTACATAGCTTTTTGTTGTTGCTGCTGTTGTTTTCAGGCTGCGTTTACCAAAATATTTGTGGCGGAGGGTCAGATCAGAGGAAAGACTAGTACAAGGGGACCATGTTACCAGGTAAATACTTAAACTGTTACTATTGCTTGGGCCTGTTGCATAACAATTTCACTATGTTTCTATTGATTGGGAAAAGGTAATAAAGCTTGACACGTTTCAAAGGAGCAAATATGAAGACTGAAATTGTCGCCTGGAACACGTGGTGCTTACGCCAGTCACTTGAAAGAAAAATGGAAAAAGACAATGTCTAGAGCAATTTGCAGAGAAGTACCAGGTTAGACAATTAAGACCCAGCATTCTGTCTTCACCTTCTCTCCATCCCCATCTACACCAAACCACCCGATGCTGCCTGCAAGCATCACTTCATTTTCGCTGTCACCAGATCCTGACAGCTGTCTGTTTTTCTGGCACTGTATCTAATCAATGCTCCTTTTTGGAGGCAGGTAACACAGGACTGTGAACGACTGGAAATACCTGTGGACACTCTTTGGGTAAAGGACCTAGAAGTTGTTTGCTATCTTTTCCCAGTTCCCTTTCTAAGTCTCCTCCCTTTTTCCCTTTCTTTTATTCCTAAGGGCCTAGGACTTGCATGTGTCACTGATCATATCTCTGCCTTCTCTCTCATCCCAGACCTCCTTTGCACCCTGCCCAAGAGGACAGGTCTATCACTGCTCCTTTAATGCTTGTCTGTCCAGCTTCCAATTGTAGCTGTCAATTGGACTGTTGGGTGCCATTTTCTGAGCACAGTGAAAGGAGTCAGCTCCTAAACAAAAGGGAAAGGTCTACCCCTCCCTAGGGTCTCAAGATTTACCCTGGTCAAAGGTGGCTGGCCCTGGGACACAAATGGGTGAATACAAGTAAACTGTGAAAATCAGTATGGGCACATGGGAAGCACTCAATAAATGTATAGTATTGCTATTATTCCAATGCCACAGAGGGAGGAGTTATTCCTGAGTTACATAGCTCCAGGGGGCTTCAGAGGGACCTGACTGTGCTTTTTTCATCCAGTTTTGCCTTCCCCATTGCTTTGCTGCCTCTAGAACTACTTTATTTAGTTGTTTAAACATCATTTTAATTAAAGTGACTTATATGAATGTCTTAACATATGAATCTAATCAAACAATATCATGTGCCAAATTTACTGGGTTATAAGTTTAATGGATGACAACGCTCAACTTTGTTCCTATGTGCTCATACTTCTTAGTTTGTTGATCTTGGACCATGGACATATTTTAAGAAACCAAAAAGGAATTATAGAAATATATTTTCTGACCCCTAAACCCCAGTGTTTTCAGGTTGTCCTCTGAAACTTAAAGCATGGCCTTTGAGCACCAGCCTCATCCTGAAAGCATGTTGCTCCAAAGTTGATTTTCCTGTTCTCTTCCTATAACACTTCCATTTCCTTGAGTGGGCAGCAGTAGGTAAAAGTAAAGAGGGATGCAAAAAGTTTCAATTTACCTAGAGTACGGTTTGATGAATAATAATGCTTTCTACTTAATCACTCCCAATAGGTGTTAATTACGTACGTTCAAAAAAGAGACACTTGCCAAATACCAGGCTACGGGGAAAGTCAGTTATACATGACTTTGTGATGCTTACAATTTAAGGGGGAGGATAAGTACCAAGGCCATGTATCAAGCTCATAGGATGACAGGAAGAGGGGCAGGCAGTTCAAAATTAGAGGATAGCTCTTGGACAGAGGTGACCTCCCTTCCTGTTTTGTTTCCCTTTAAGCCTGAACCTGGACAAGACAGAGAAGAAAAGGGCCGTGGAACTGCCTCCTCTCCCTGCACACTGTCAGTATTACTTAGAACTGTTTCAGTCTGTTTCCCTGTTCTGTGTGGTGGCTTCCGTATTCACCTGGCTGACTCCTTAAAGCTTAGGTATCACTTCCTGGTGATTTTCTCTGACAGTTCCCTATCCTCAGCCTGTGTTGGGGCAACTCTCTCCAAGATGCCATAGCACCCGTACTTACCTTCATCCTTGGATTTACCACCCTGTGTTGTATTCTTGGTTTACTCAGGGCCTACTGAAAGCCTTGCACAAAATTAATGAGAAATAATTATCTGTCAAGGATTGGGTTAAGAGACTTCCGTATGCAACAACATGTACAACTAGATACTTTGAGGAAGCTTCCCACCACAGAACACCTAAAAATACTACAATTTGCAAAAATAAAATTAAAAAAATAAAAGTTAAATGGACAGCTGAGTTGGCAAGGAGTTTTCCTCAGAGACAAAAGCAATGAGGAAGCATGAATCCAGAGAGGAAATTGATGGATATCCTAAAGGGATCTGCTGGTTTCCTGGTGGTTTTTAGCTTCCCATTTTAATAGCCTGTAAGAGCATGGGACAAGGGGTAACGTCTATGGACTGCAAGTTGTGGAAGAGGATCAAGATTCCCTCCTAATGCCAAGACCCTAAGACAAGACTCTCGAGAAAGAGTAAACTAGGAAAAGGAAAAAAAAAAAAAAACAAAACACTCAGTTTATGCAAAAGGCTAATCTATGGAGATAGTAAAAAGATTAGTGGTTTCTGGGTTATGAAGAAGGGAATGATGAATAGATAGATCACAGGGATTTTTAACGCACTGTAACTTCTCTGCATGATACAACAGTAGACATATGAAATTATACATTTGTCTAAACCCATAGAATGTGCAACACCAAAAGTGAATCATAATGCTAACTATGGACTTTGGGTGATTATATGTAAACAGGTGATTGGAATAAATGCACCACTCGGAGGGAGGGGGGTTGATAGTTGGGAAGGCTGTGCTTGTGAGCAGAGGCACGTGGGAAATCTCTGCACGTTTTGCTTAATTTTGCTGTGAACCTAAAACTGCTATGAACAACAAAGTTTATTTAAAAAGATAAAATGGAGTTTTAAATACAGAGAACAAACTGAGAGTTGCTGGAGGGGTTGTGGTTGGGAGGATAGGCTAAATAACTAAGGGGCATTAGGGAGGACACTTGTTTGGATGAGCACTGGGTCATCCACTGGGTTGTACATAGGGGCTGAATCACTGGAATCTACTCCTGAAATCATTATTGCACTATATGGTAACTAACTTGGATGTAAAGTAAAAAAAATAAATAAATAAAAAGTAAAGTGGCCTTGACTAGTGCTGATCACCACCCCCTCCCAGTGTCATCTTCCTGAAAAGCAAACGTAAGTTCTCCCAGAAAGTACACATTAATCCAGTCTACAAGTCATGCTGTCTTAAATTCCAACAATCATGTAAGCATACAGGAATATCACAAAACATATGAGGAAACAAGATGGCATGAAAAAGAGACAGCAGACATAAGAAAACAAAGAATTCATATAGTAAAATTATTGGACACAAAATGCAAAATAAAATTTAATGTGCTTAAGGAAAATTCTTAAAAAGAATGTTAAAAAGGAATGTAGGCAAATGAAAAATATAAAAGATCATTAGAGACTTAATAGATGGAACAAAAAGCACATTAGACAACGGAAGAAAGAGTTGAAGACATTCTAGAAAATATAGCATAGAAAGACAAAGATATAGAAAACCTGAGAAAATCATTTTCTAAGAATTTTCCAGAAATAATTAAAAATACAATCTCAAGTCAGAAAGTCAAATGAAAATCATACAGAATAAATAAATGATCTGCTCCTACACCAATCATAGGTAACTGCAGAATGCCAGTGATAAAGATAAAACCATAAAAGAAGTAAGAGAAAAGACAAAGGAAGAACAATTAAAATGACAGCTGGCTTTTCAACAGCAACAATGGGAATTAGAAGTCAATGTACACATCTTCAAAGTGTTAACAGAAGATAAGTATTTTCACAGGAAAAGTAATATTTAAGACAACTAAATAACAGATATTTTATACAAACAACAAGGCAGCCAAGAGCACTTATTTCCACTGAACCCTCACTAAAAGAACTTCTAAGGGATGTACTCCAGACAGAAAAAAAAAAAAAAAAATGAGCCTTAAAGATCCAGGATTTAAGAAAGAATAGGGATCAAAGAAAATGGAATATTTCAAGTACATCTAAATAAACATTGACTATATAAAGTATCTGATCTGTTGGGTTAATAAAGATGAGCTGACTATATCAAGCACTGGGCTATATAAAATATCTTATCTGTGGGGTTAATAAAAACAGCCCAAACACTCGACAAGAGAGGCATATAAGTTTGAAGAAGGGTAATTAGAGTTAAAATGTTCTATAAGACCTGAATTGTTTGATACACAGGTATAGATACTACTTAACCTTAGCCTTTCAGTATGCATATAAAATTCAGAGTAACCACTAAAAGAATAGCAATAGATGTTTAACTTTAAAACCAGTAGAAGGAGAACTATAACAACAACAACAAAAGGTCTCAAAAGTTCAAAGAAGGCAAAAAGGCAAAAAAGAAATACTGAAGTAAAAAATAGACATCCCAAAATCAGTTGGTAGAAATAATTCCAGTTTTATCAGTAATCATAGTAAAACGCAAATGGAGTAAAGAAAGCAAAGATGACCAGATTACAATTTAAAAAAATCTTGACATTATGGGGTGCTTGGGTGGCTCAGTCGGTTAGGCATCTGACTTCAGCTCAGGTCATGATCTCTCGGTTCAAGGGTTTGAGCCCCATGTAGGGCTCTGTGTTGACAGCTCAGAGCCTGGAGCCTACTTTAGATTCTGTGTCTCCCTCTCTCTCTGCCCCTCCCCTACTCATGCTCTGTCTCTCTCTCAAAAATAAGTAAACGTTAAAAAAAAATTTTTAAATGTTGACATTAGATATTCACAAAATTGAAGATAGAGAAACATTGAAAGTAAAAGAATAGAAAAAAATGTAGGAGATAAATCTAACATAATGAAAGATAGAGAAGCCATAGTATCAGAGAAAGAGGTTTTAAGGCAAAAAGCATTAGTACTAATAAATATGGTCATGACATTATGAATAAAGTTTAAATTCCCCAGGAAGATAAAACCAATTTAAAATGCATATCTGTCTAATAAGATATGTTTGAAATAGTCCTAACAGACCACAAGGTGAAATTGGCCAATTAACCACTAAAGTAGAATATTTTAAAAATCCTTCTCTCAAGCAGGCATTGAAGTAAGAGATTTGAAAAGCACATTTAAAATGCTTGATATGCTCATATATAGAAACTTATACCTTCAGATCAGAAAATAACTGTTCTCTCCCAAGAACACATGGATATTATGCCATAAAGCAAATCTCAACAAACTTCAAAGAAATGGAGTAAAAACAATCATTTTTAACAAAATTACCATAGAATGATTAGAGATCAATAAAGATATTTTTAAAAAGCACCATATATTTGGAAGTTAGTAGATGGTAAATAATTTTCAAATTTCCATTATTTTTGCTTCAAGTTGTAAATACCTAGAACTTAATAAAGAAATTCCCTTTACCGTACTGTGGGAAACAACCAAAGCAGTGTTTAGTTGAATAGTTATATGGGAAACAAGAAAGTCTGAAACTTATTTATTACATTGAGCATCACACCTAAGGAATTAGGAAAAGTACAATAAAATAAATCCAAAGGAAGCAGATGAAATACAAATGATACAAGTGCAAATAAAACAAAGATCGAGGAAACAGAAAATACAGAAACCATAGACTCAACAAAACCAAAGACTGGTTACCTAAAAAGACTAATAAAGTAGATGCACTTCTGAAAACTTTATTAAATGATAAGATGAAGAAAAAAGGAATTTCAACCACTATTATAAATGCAAAAAGGGAGACAGTTAGTTGCAGGTACACCTAGAGTTAAAAAGATAGTAACAGAAAAGCATGACCAGCTTTATGCCAATAAATTTGAAAATTTTGTCTTAGGAAAAAATCATTCAAGAGGAAAAAATATTCAAGAAGAAACAGAAATAACAACAATAAAAATACAGGTTTACAAAGTATTTACTATGGACCAAGTATTATCCTATGTAGGTTACATATATCAACTCATTTAGTCCGCATGACAATCCTATGCGTCCCATTTTACAGCTGAGAGGACTGAGGTACCATGAGGTTAAATGACTGTCACACAGTTAATAACTCAATGTTGAGACTGAACATAGACAGTGTGGCCCCAAAGTTCACTCTTTTAACTACTATGCTCCAATTCACCTTAAAGATGTTCAATCAGTAATAAATAATCTTCCCACAAAGAAAAAAATCTTGCTCGCAACTTTACAAAGTTTACTAGACATGAAAGGAACAATCATAATCTAAAATAAATTCTTACAAAGACTAGAAAAAGAGATAACACTTCCTAATTCATTTTATCAAAACCAGATAAAGATTGCATATGAGAGAAAATTACTCATAAACATACATGCAGAAAACCTAAACAAAATATTGGCAAATTCAAACCAGACGTACGCAAAAAATATAATATATGTGACTAAGTTGGGTATATTCCAGCAGTTTGCCCACAAGATTAGACAAAAGTTAAAGTTATATAATATCAAGCATTGGCAAGGATATGGAACCCAGAGAACCTATATAATTCTTGTGGGGATGAGAATTGAAACAGTCATTGTAGAAAACTTTGGCATTACTTTGTCAAGTTTGAACCACCACTGTCTTATTTTGTATTTTCTTCTTACTATGGCTTTTCTTTATTACCTTTTTCTTTCTTCTCTAACTTCTATTAAGTTGGCAAGATTCTCTTTATTTTCTAGTATTTCTTGTGCTAGTTTGGAACTTATAGATTGCACTTCTGATTCTTTTAATGGATATTTAAAATTTTTTAATAATCAACTTAAATTTTGTAAAAAAAATCTAACTTTATTTTTATCCTCTTCTCAAATACAACAAAGATCTTAATACATACTAAACACTGAAATGCTGTTAATACAGAAACATGAAATAAAAACAAAGTTGTGCTCACCAGTTAGATTTACCCACTGCATTCAGTTTCTATTGCTACCTTAACAAATTGCCATAAACTTAGATGTTTAAAACACAAATTGATTATCTCACAGTTCTGTACGATACAAGTCCAAGTATGGCTGACGGGGTCCCTGGCTTAGAGTTTCTTTCTCAAGGCCAAAAGGAAGGTATTGGAAAGGCTAAGTTCCTTTTTGGCATCAGGAGACGAATCCACTTCCAAGTTCATTGGGGTTTTGGCCAAATTCAGTTCTTTGGGGTTGTAAGACAGAAGTCCCTCTTTCCTTGCTAGTTGTCAGCTAGAGGTTGACGTGCTCTTAGAGGTCTCTCTCTGGTCCTTGACCATGGCCCCCCTCCATTTCAGAGCCAGTAATAGTGCATGAAAACCTTCTTGGGCTGACAGTCTCTCTGACTTCGTCATATCTTTTCTGCCTCCAGCTGTGGAAAGTTCTTTGTTTTTAAAGCATCACATGATTACATTAGGCCCGCCTGGATAATTTAGGCTACTCTTTGTGTCTTAAGGTCTGTGCCCTTAATTAATTACTTTGGCAAATTCCTTTGCCATGTACATAATACATATTCACAAGTTACAAAGATTAGGGCATGGGTATATCTGGGGGACCATTCTGCCTACCACCTTGACTAGAGCTGTCAGGATAGGTTAGGGGATTCTGAAAATGCAAACAATCTCTAAAATCCATTCGGCTTAATGCAGCAAAGATTTATTTCATACTCACAGAATCTCTGACTCTCTTTAGCAGCTGTTATCTGTGGGGTAACTCAGTGACTCAAACTGAGATAGAATGTACTATCTAATAGAACCGTGCTTCTCAAATTTTAATATATAGACGAATGATCTGAGAATCGTGTTACAATGAAGATTCTGATTCTGCAGATCTGGAATGGAACCTGAGATTCTCCAGTTCTCACATGAGCCCAGTTGACGTTGATGCTGCTGATCTCCAAACCACTCTTTGAGAAGCAAAGACCTCCTTGGTCACTACCACAAGGGAAGAGAGAGCATGGACACTATTCAAACTGACCCTTTATTGCTTCTTCCTGAAAATAATGTGCATCATTTCAACTCACATTTCAGTGGCCCAAGCTACTCATACATATGGTCTTGTCTAATTTCAAGGGGTTAGAAAAGTCAATACTCCCATATGCTCATTAGGAAAGGAGAACCAGGAATATTAGTCACAAAACGTATATGCACATACACACACATTCTCACACCCCTCTGGCCTCATCATCGTTGTTTTCTTGGATACCCAGCTTTCCTACAGTCCACTGTTTTCTTTCTGAAATTCATCCTGTAATAATTATTTTAGTGAAAATCCGTGGGTAGTGAACTCTCTCGTCTTTGTATATCAGAACACATTTTGGTTTCTGCCTATATTCTTGATTGATAGTTTGAGGGTCCCAAATTCTACGCTGACCCTTATTTTCCATTAGCACTTTGAAGATATTAACTCATTATCTTCTGGACTCTATGTGATGGAGAAGTTTCTGCCATTAGTCTAAGTTTCATTCCTTTGTGGGTGATCTGTTTTTTCTCTGATAGCTTTTCATATTTTCCCTTTTTCTTTAATGTCAGATTATCCTTCTGATGTTGGATCAGGACATGTGTGCATATGTATTTTATTTTTTCTCTTCAGCACTTATGTTGCAATTCTAGTCTGAGGACACTTGTCCTTTTTCCTTTCTGGAATATTCTAAATGTCATTTCCCCAATTCTCATTTTTGGAAGATCCTATTACATGTATGTAGAGAGTGAGCATTTTATTTGTTCTGTATCTCTTAAGGGCTCTGTCATATCAGGTATATGGAATTTTGAGCTGTATTTTCAGAAAATTTCTTTTTTTTTTAGTTTATTTATTTATTTTGAGAGAGATAGAGAGAGAGAACAAATGGGGGGGGCAGAGAGAGAGGGAGAAAGAATCCTAAGCAGGCTCCAACATGGGGCTCAATCTCACAAACTGTGAGATCATGACCTGAGCAGAAATCAAGAGTCAGATGCTTAACCAACTGAGCCACCCAAGTGCCCTGTAAATTTCTAACTGTGATCTTCAAATTCACTAGCTCTCTCTTTGGGTCCAGTATGGAATTTATCTCATTTAAGGAGATTTTTATTTCAATTACAATATTCTTTTATTGTAAACTTCTAATAGTTTATTATCTTTATTCATCAATATATTACTTCATTTTTGCCTGGTTCCCCCTCTCATTTACTGTTTATTTTCAACGGTTATTTTTTTCCCAATGTGTTTCTTTTATTTAAAATTATTTTTTATATTTTATTTATTTTTGAGAGAGAGAGAGAGAGAGAGAGAGAGACAGCACGAGCAGGGGAGGGACAAAGACAGGGGGAGACACAAAATCCAAAGACAGGCTCCAGGCTCTGAGCTAGCTGTCAGCACACAGTCCCACGCGGGGCTCAAACTCACCAACCTTGAGATCATGACCTGAGCCGAAGTCAGATGCTTAACCAACTGAGCCACCCAGGCGCCCCCCAGTGTGTTTCTGTTAAACACATACAGTCGGGGCACCTGGGTGTCTCAGTCAGTTAAGCATCGGGCTCTTGGTTGCTGCTCAGGTCATGATCTCATGGTTTGTGGGATCGAGCCCCACATGAGGTCCCTTGCTGGCAGTGTAGAGCCTGCCTAGGATTCTCTCTCTCTCTCTCTGTCTCTCTGTCCTCACCTCCCTTGTGCTCTCTCTCTTTCTCAAAATAAATAAATAAACATAAAAAAATGCCAATTCCCTTCATTCATGGTGATTATTTTCTGCCAAGTCACCATAAACACTGCAAGAGAAAATACTATCTATCATTGCTCACAGTTCCAATGAGTCTCTGGTCATACTTTGGCCAACCAACCAATACATAATCTTGTTTTATATGTGTTTCTGTCTAAAGATACCTCATTTAATATCTATTGATTCATTAGCATTGAACCTACAGCCAAGAGCATTATAATTCATGACTGAATGAAGCTTATATAACACGCATCTTCTCCATAAGGCACATCACAACCTTCTTGTGCTTAGAAACACCAGGCAGCATTTTAGCACTACGTTTGAGGGCGGTTTTAAAAATCACCATTAAAAATCGCAAAAATCTGAAAAACTTGGCACTACATAGGTTGTGAATAGGACACTTGTTTATAGTATGAGAGCTGAAACAAGAAGGCACCACCTCAGCTGGGAATGTGCTGGCTGGACAACTGAAGTTTTTTGCCACTCTGCACATATCTGCAAATGACCAGGGATACTTTCTAGAGAAATGGTGAATTCATAATTATTGGAATCTACAAATAATGAGGATTGCCTGTATCAATTTTAATGTCTTTATCAAACAGTTTCATTTGCCAAATTTTATCTGGAGTGAATATTAATTTTGTTGACTTTTTTTTGGTATAGCTCTATAAGGTTTTGAGATTATTATTTGTAGACTTAGTTTTTAATTTTTTGAATGTTTATTTATTTTTGAGAGAGAAAGAAAGAGCAGGGGAGGGGCAGAGAGAGAGGGAGACACAGAATCTGAAGCAGGCTCCAGGCTCTGAGCTGTCAGCACAGAGCCCGACATGGGGCTTGAACTCACAAACCACGAGATCATGACCTGAGTTGAAGTTGGACACTTAACTGACTGAGCCACCCAAGAGCCCCAAATAGACTTATTTTTAATGGAAAGATTTTGCTTTTCCTTTGTGTCTCTTTGTCCTCATCTGCTCTAATAGTTTTGTGATTATCTCCACGTGCTTCACCCAGCCCCCAGTTCAGAATCAGATTGCTATGCTGGAATTTTGTTTTTGTGTTTAAAAATATTTTTTTAAGTTTTATTTATTTATTTATTTATTTATTTATTTATTTATTTAGAGAGCGCATGAGCAGGGGAGGGGCAGAGAAAGAGGGAGAGAGAGAATCCCAAGCAGAATCTGCGCTGTCAGCATGGAGCCCAATGTGGGGCTCAAACTCATGAACCATGAGATCATGACCTGAGCCGAAATCAAGAGCCAGACACTTAAATGATGGTGCCCCCCCAGTGCCCCTGGAATTGTGGGTTTGAATCCATAACAAGGAAATTGCAAATCTAGTCACCGAGCCCAAGTGTCATTTAGTAGGTTCAGTCCGTGATCTCCACCAGCCCCTCTAGACTCACTGTTTCAGATAAAGCTCTCATCCCAGGCAAACCATCATTAAAACCAAAGCAAACATCAGCTTCCATCCACACAAAGAGCCCCATCCAGGCTTCTGACATGAAGTTCTCTACCTGGAAGAAGTGCTCTTTCTCCTGTACAAGTAAATTTAGCTCTGGTTATCCCACAGGAATTGAGCTGGGGCTAATCTTTGCTTACTTCTAGTTATGGAGCCCAAAAGCCTGTGGCCATCAGCACTGATCACCATCTTGCCTATATGCTCCATTTTTGGTGCATGGATGTTTTAATCTTGCTATTGAACTTGGCTATGTCATTGGTTTCAACATTTTATAATTTGCCCAACATTGCTGCTTGTTTGGAAACAGGGAAGAACAGATTGATCAGAAATTCTCTTAGCAATCTCCTTACACTTTTCCTTCACAACTTCTCTTACTCTGCATGAGATTGTAGCTATCTGGATTTTTGTCTTTTCTTCTTGCCTCCAATTTCAAAACATTTGGGAGTACTGTCTTATACAAATCTTTTTGTTGTCATTTGGTCCCAGCACAATGCCTTGCACAGTCAATAACTATCTGTTGAATTAAAGTATACGTCAGTTTATGAGACACTCTCCTGGCAATTAGCCTTGTACACAAATTTATGTCAGATGGATAATTTTCTTCCCTAGAAATGATCAGACAGAAACTAGAAGACCTCTTAGGAGGGATATTATAAAGCAGGGGTTTTCATACTCTTATTTTGTTGCAGAACTCTTTTCCCTCAAAAGAATCTTATGCAGGGTGCTAATCAATAAAACAGGTAAAGGAAGAGCTGTTCTGGATGCCACAGGGGTGATAGTCATAGCAACTTGACTGCTCAGCCTTCATCACCCAGCAACGAGGTCAAGGTGGCCCCACAGAGAGTTGTCTAAAAATTGTTTTCCAAACTCCCATCCTATAGGGATTGAGAGGTTTGTCCAAGTTGCTTCTAGGATCTATAACAATTCAAAGTAAATAATTCCCAGCAGTATTTTAAAGGAAGAAAAAGAAACATTGAAAAGTAATAAATTACACTTTTTGAAATGTAGTGCTATATCATTTAAAATCTTCTGTTGGGGGAGGGGAGGAGTCTTCATAATGAATATACTGCTTGGGAAGAGGAGACCAGTACATTATAGGATATTGGTGTTGAATGAGCTCTGAAGCACATTTGCTTGGTGAAGATTCAAAGGCACAAAAATACCACATAATGCCTCCTTACCCTTCCTTCTGTGATGACCATATTCCACTCAAGATTCTGAACAGAATTTGAAGCCTAAGCTAAATATGCTCTAAGAGCCATGAATAGCTTTGCTCATCATAAGATTGTAAAGAAAAAATATAGCCAAACGTTCAAGACAACCTCTTTAAATTTGAAAATTTCCTCTGAAAAGGAAGAGAATGTTCAAAATCAAAGAAAAACATATGAAGAAAAGATTCCCGGAAGTACAATACAGTATGAAAGTGGATTAATTAAATAATGGCCTTAGCTCAGAAAGCTCAGCACAAAGGTCTGTGAGTGATCCCTCAGAGGAAAAAGCATAAGAATTTCTGTTGCCTGAGTTTCAACACATCTTGGTGGTAATTGGAAGATCTGATGCTGCTTATCGTTTCTAGTCTCATGGAGAGTGGCTGAACATAGACAAGTATTTGCATGGTAGCAACCTATGCATGGCGGCTTGTTTCATTTCATTCCACAAGGCACTGTGCCAAGGGAAGAACTACAGCAGTAATTTCTTTCAAAGTCACTGTCAAATCTCTGCTTCAAGCTTCTATCTGGGTCACCAGAGGCCAGCATACATTTTGTGTAATTCAGAAACTAGGACTTGAGAGAGTAGGTTTGAGAAGTATTGACTCAGGAAATTTATATTCTCTGGACAGGAGGAGAAGCTCAAAGGAGAGTCAATTTGGGATGTTTTCAGCAAGGATACTTGGTTTTGCCTTTTCTGCTGTATTTGATTCGCACACTTAAAATTCTCAGCAGTTCATATACTTGTAGCCTTGAAGAATAAAATTGCTACAGTAAACTTATTTGAACATCTCTTTTCCTAAACCATATCGCATATGTCGTAAAATTCCTTATGCCTTAATCTCTTTGTGTCTTAGTTTTGTTATTAGCTACATGAGTTAGTCTAGGTCATTGATGCACCCTCTTGAGTCATGCTGAGATGGGCATGGGTTTTGGCATCATACAAACCTAGCAGCACCACTAAATAAAGTATTTCATCCCTTTCAATATCCAGATTTCTTTATTTGTAAAATCAGGGTAATACTTCTCAAGGTGATTGTGAGAACTGAATTAGTCACTAGCACTAGGCCTGGCACCTGGCAGATACCCCAAACAAACTAGTTTCTTTTAATTCAAATCTTCTATAAATCTATTGCTTTGTCAGGATCCCTTTGAGGTATATGATCAGTGTACTAGTCATTTTTGACAAAGATTGCAGCACATATATACCATTACCCGTGGTCATAGAGCTAGCTGGGAGAGGGACTCATACCACTTTTCTAGTCTGATAAATCCCAACACTCAAAGGAAATGATAGATAACTCTTTAATACCCTTTATCAGGTGAATCAATGAAGGGTTTATCTTCCCTTCAAAACTCTATCAAGCCAATACTGTCGCATTAATAACAAAACACACACCTGCAAAAGGTCTAGCTGAACTTTTTCCTCAGAGAGTTTCAATATGGCAAATGATATGATGATAACGAAGTAAACAAATTCTGGGTTGACCAAGTTCATGCTAACAGCCGTAAGAAAGCAGTCGCTTGACACTTAGCTATCAATCCACAGGAAAAGAACATAGCTGTTGTTTGAGGCACACTTATTTCTTATCAGAAAGCATCACATGTGTGAACTAGAACGTGTGACTTTAGGGAGGCCAGCTCATATCACTCAAAGGCCACTTACAAGTATTGTCAATGCTTCCTCTGACAGTCTCCATGGGGTGATGCTGGCTTAGAATAAACTAACTCTGACCAACTTCGGGGGCAAATCACCTATGGCTCTTAAATATACCAGAAGGATGCCAATAAGCAGAAATTAGTTGTAACAATTTATTAGCTTTTATATTTTACTCAACAGTTTGGAGTTCTTCATATTATGTTGAGTTAGGGACAAGGGCAAAATCATCCTTACCTGGGGAATGGAGTTCTTTTGGAAGACCATAACTTACTTATCTTTGTCATATCAGGTGGCAGAAGGAACTAAAATTCATTGAGCATCTTCCGTGTACCTACATTACTGATTCTGATCCTTGTAAAGAGTACTGTGAAGTGAACGTGGTGACTCTACGTCATGATTGAGGAAACTGAGGCTGTGAGAAGTCTGAAGAGCTTGTCCAACCACCAAGTGAGCAACAGCAGAGCCGGCCAGCCCATGTCTCTCTCCCTGGGGTCGTGTTCATATGACGCTCCTCCCAGAGAGGAAAAAGTTGAGGCAGAGGATAAGAAACACATCAAGAGGACACATTAAGGAGAAAGGAAAAGTAGAGAGACTTCAGAGGGGTCCAATAAAGGCATGTCAGAAAAAGCATTAAAAAGAAAAGAAATGTGTGCAGCAGTCAAAAGAAGGCCTAGGGGAGAAGAAAAGCAGAAGGGCCCAACCCACTGGGGAGGAAAAATCCAAAAAAAAAAATACTGGCTAGCTGCCTGGCAGCAAGCACTGCAGAGAGATCTATATCCACCAGACAGATCCACCAAATGAAGGAATCTGTGAATCATTAAAAAAATGTTTATTTCTTTATGCCACAAATGATAAAACAGTTAGTCATAAAATATGAGGGTTTTTTTTTCCCGGAGTAATTGCTGTAGATATTTTCAGCCATTTATCCTAAATGCTCAGTGTTTAACTATTGAAAGGGAAATGATGTGTTTTGAACCAAAATCAACCTCCAGCTATCCACATGGCATGCTGTATACTTGCACTTAGAGATTAATTCATCTGCTGGATGGTCAAAGTTTAGTCAGCATTGGTGCTGACAGAGTTTGGACAGGGACTCTATCCTCAGAGAAACAATAAAAGTCACTTATCACTTCTTGCCCCCTAAAAATTATTTTCCTTTGTTACTAATTTCTGCATAAATAGAAAGGACTGTGGTCCGAGTCAAGAAAATCAAGATGCTCCTGGAAATGTGATCCCTAATGAACATCCTTTTGTTCCTGCAACAGTGTTTCTCAATGTTGAAAGGGACACACACACACACACACACACACACAGAGCCCTACAAGTAGTTAAGTCGCCATTCTACATTCATTCTATCTTTGTGGTAAGTTAGACTCGTTAGGGGGGATATTGATTGGTCCCCTGGGTTATGTTCCTGAGAACATATAGCAATTCCAACTAAACATTTGTTTGTTCAAAGAACAGCCAAGCTTCACCGCTGCCAGAGACCTAACTGTCCAGCCTACGGGCATTACATAGAAAGTCTGTTTTCCTATATGTCATCCAAAGGAAGAAGAATTGTAAATCTGCAGCTCTGCCAGAGATGAGGGCTAATATTCTTGTTCTAGAATACCTGGAATCTGTTTACTTGGAAAAATAATCAAGAAAATTTCCTTATGATGTCACACAGTAAGGCCGAACTTCAGGAATTTAAAGTGATCTAATTTTTACTTTTATAAATAGTGTATTCTCCTGGAAAGAGTACTTCGCCACAGAAAGGGGGAGTTGAGGAAAGGAACTAAAGCAGGGCCGAGCCAACATTACTGAGTTGGGTACCATGCTGACTGCTTTTTAGATATTTCCCCATGTAATCCTCAGAAAAACTCTGTGAGGTATTTTTTTCAGTGTTTCAACAATAAAATATATATTCAATGATTTTCGAAATATTTTACCCCAACCTCATTTTCTTTTTTATATTTTTAAATAGATGCCAGTTATAGAAGAATATACATCCTGTAACACATCTAACTTACTACGGAAGTATACAGAATAAAAAAGGAAAGCCCTTAAGTTACTCAAAATCTCTCTCTGCATTACATAATAATTGTGATCAGCGATATACCACACCCCAGACATACCTCAGTCTGTTTTTTTAATTATTTTATTTTATTTTATTTTATTTTTTTATTTATTTTTTAAAAAACAATTGTTAATTAGAATCCTTTACTTATTTGTTTTAAAATGTTTATTTATTTTTGAAAGACATTGAGAGCACAAGTGGAGAAGGTTCAGAGAGAGAGGGAGACAGAGGATCCAAAGCAGGCTCTGCGCTGAGAGAGCAGACCTCCTGATGCGGGGCTTGAGATCATGACCTGAGCCAAAGTCGGACACCGAACCGATTGAGCCACCCAGGCGCTCTCAGTTTGGGGGGTTTTAAAAATTGACTGAGATCATATTAAAGATACTACTCTACACTTGTTTCTTTCACACTCAAAATGTCTTGGAAAAACTTTACAGGTTTGTGCTTACAGATCCGACTTACTCTTTTACATAACTGTTTAGTGCTCTGTGGTGTGGACACATCACAGTTTATTTAACCAGCCCCCCTCCATTTGTTTCCAATTTTAAACTACCATAAACATTGCATTAACAAACATTCTTTGGATGTATATAAGAAGGGTATTTTAACAGGTAAGAAAACAGAGATTACCGAACTTTGTTCAAAAGCACCTAACTACTAAGCTGCAGTGCCAGGACTCTGAGAAGCTTATGTTCTTTCTGCTCTATGTTACTATTTTGAGTCCTTTGTGTCCATGGGATTGAAAAATGAAGTGTGTCCTTTAAATCACTCACCCCTCCTCCTAGCCGCACATCCTGATGGCCTCTCAGAGACTGTCATTACAGGGCTAACAGGTAAGGATAGGAGAAGCTGGCCCCCATTTTGTTACATTAACTTACGGATGAAATCCTAATAAAGTTACTTGGAAGAGACATGTGTTATCAGAGTTTAAGATGAGAGTGCTCTCTCTCTCTCTCAAGGAAGATACAGCACAAGGAAAATTCCTGCTTTTCAGTTGGATGGGTCATTAAGGAGGGAATCGGGATTGAATGCAGCAGGAAGCACATTTCTTAGGTCCAGTGCTATACAGTCTAGTCAGCCTTGGGCAGAGCCACTCTGGATACCCAGCGTGCCCTCCGGAAGCCCCCTGTAGTAGGGGGAGGATTCTGAACATTTATTAAGAAGAAACCAACATTCTTTCCCTCAGAACTTCTTTTTCAGTTAAGAAACTTGTTCTTGAGGTTAAGAAAACCCTCTGCTGCCTTTCATATACTTCAGTCTGAGACTGGCTCTGGGTCTGGGAGAAGAGAAATGCACAGAAGGGGGTGATTAGAGCAACCTGTCTGTCAGCCTTCTGGTCCTTTTGCAAACAATGCCTGTCACCCTTACTGAGAGGCTAGGAGTGCCCCTTACAGGATAACATTTAGGAGTAAGTTCAGACTCCTCAGAACAGATAAGTACCTCCTTCCCTGCACCATACCACATACCATACTTCATAAAATGACCTACCAGGACCTCAAAGAAGCTGGGCTAGTTCATGCCTCTCCCTTCACACATACGACTAAGGCCCCCATGTCACCTCAGAGAGAATTTCTTGATCACCCCATATGCAGCGACTTCCCCGACGTCATTCTTTATGCCATTATCCTGCTTTATTTCCTTCAGAATCATTCACTAATTGAAACTCTCACACTTCTCTTTCTTTATTTGCTTATCATCTGCTTTCTCTCACTAGAGAATAAGCTTCATGAGAACAGGGGCTTATCTTTCTCTGTAGCTATGATACCCCAGTGCCTAGAAAAAGTGCCTGGTACACAGCAGGTCACAGCAGAAATTGCTGAATAAATTCCATTCCCATTTCTTCTAACACTGTCTCTTACTATAGTCTGGAAAAATTCCTATCATCTTGAAAGGTTCTGCTCAAATGTCACCTTACTTAGGATGTCATTCATTCATTCATCATTAAGTGTTTGAATGTCCACCACGTGATAGGGGTTGCTAAACTTCATCTGCCCATAGCCCCTTTAATATCTCAAAACTTTTTTTATGGTACCCCTAGGCCGAAAGGAATACCTAACACTTCCATTGATTAAGTAGTTAGGTCCAAACAACTCAGTAGGTATTTGCACCCTCACAACAGCTATTTGAAAAGAACAATACACATACTTGAAAGAAAAATTAGATTTTATTTTATTCATAAGCAACCAGGTTTACTTACTAATGGTAAGTTTGCACTCATTAAATATTGGAAAACTTCTTAAAGTATGAAATCTGACTGGACAATGCCACCCTCATCTCCTGTCCCACATTGATTTTCTCTCGGTACTTGCTTTTTTATCAAAGCTTCAGGAGGACTGGGTTTGGGGCTTAGTCTCCAACTTTGCAAAGGCAAAATGTCATAGAAAGGAAGACAGCATGATCTACTAGTTTGCATAGGGCCCAGCAGGTATCAAGTATTGCTAGGGTGCCTTTGAATGTTTGAAAAATCCCACAGCAGCCCTGTCAGTTTGCCGTGTTCCCTGGTACACAGTTTCAGAAGCATGTTGTTGGACACTTCATGTTAGGCACTGGGTGCACACTGTTGAGAAAATCAGACATGGCCCTTCTGTGACCTCTTAGCACAGAAATCTCTGCCCACTCATCTCTGGGAGGGTTCTAGAAGAGATATAGAAATGTGGCCTCCTGACTTTAGTCTTAGGGACTTTGGTTTTTTTAAACAACAGTCAAGTGTGAGAAAAATAAGATAAAAACAGAGAGGGAGAGAAACCATAAGAGACTCTTAAAGACAGAGAACAAACAGGATTTCTGGGTGGGGGATAGACAATCTACATGGGTGATGGGCATTAAGGAGGGCACTCGGTGGGATGAGCACTGGGTGTTCTATCTAAATGATGAATCACTAAATTTTATTCCTGAAACCAATACTACACCATATGTTAAGTAACTTGAATTTAAAAAAAAAAGAAAAAGAAAGAAAAGAACTTAAGGGCACCACCAGCTACCACAGGCACCTTGGCCTATTATATTGCTAATTGTAGTCACTGTCTCATAAATGTCAACTCTTGTTAAGATTAAGGATGGTGACAAAGAAACAGTTTATAAGTAACACGGTATTAGTCTAACTTTGAAAGTCCATTTAAAATGCCTAGTTAAGATCAAGGGGCTCAGATGTGAGGGCTAATTTGAGTCAGCAAATTAGGGCCCCCCCTGGGAAGATCTGAAACCTAAATGACCCACTTGGGTTCACACCTATTGTTTTCCCCAGTAGTATCCTTCGTCTTTTCTTCCAGAGAGAGAGAGGGCCTTGCCCCCTTGGACTGTGAAATGGGAAAGGTTGGATGCACTACATCCTTAGAAATGAAAATAGTCTGCTTGAACCAGCTAGAAATAGTAACAGAAGGTCGTGTGACTAAAAGAACTAGGCGAACATCATGGGTACTTTCTTTATTGATACACCCTGTCTACAGAGTGATTAACAAGAACATCTTAAAAGTATGTGAACTGATTTTTCAGACAATGCAGAAAGCTAAGAAAACTGAGGAGACATTTTCTCCTCCTCAGCCTTGGAGAATAAGAACCCAGAGAACTATGTAGCACCTACAAAAAATAGAAAAAGAGGGTGAATCTTTGGAGAAGTGGTTCAGAAGAGCCCCAGGAAGCTGCCAGGTATTAAGGGTTGACCTGGAGGCTTACCGGACAAGGAACCCTAGAGTTTTTCCAAACAGGTATTTAAAAGGGGAATATTTAACTGAATTGCCCTGAACTTCTTAGTTTGAGAAATTGGGATGGGATTATGAAAAGATTCTTATGAGACTTTTTGTTTGTTTTTTTGGCAATGTTGCTTCTGTCATGGCCAAAAGTCAGAAAAAAAAAGCTTCAAAGATTTGAAGAGTTTAGATTCTCATACAGAAATTCAATGTCAGTTTGATTCTACAAGCTATAAAGAGTTGGCTTTGGTAACGCTATGGGTTTTAAATAATATTAGGTCAGAGTCTTAGCCTACATCTGTCCATGAAAGTGCTCATAATGATAGTAGGGAGATTGTGGGCTGTTTCTGAAGAGCTTGAAGGACAGAGTAGGCAGACATCTGCTCATGATGCTTTAGGCATTCATCTACTTAGGAGAGTTTGGATCCTTTCCACGATTTTAAAAGCCATAAAGAAACAGAATGGACATTATGGAGATTCTTAAATAACATTATGGTATTTAAAAAACAGCCCTGATGTATAAGATATCACGATAATAAAAGGGACAAAGAAAATCAATGAACTAAAGTATATTTCCATTAAACATTTTTTATACCATTTATAAAACAAACTCTGTCAATACCGTTTTTAAAAATTGAACAACTGTAGCTATTTGATTCTTTTAACCAATTAGCAGTTGAACTATGTGGCACCTAGTGTCCTCAGTGGAAAGAGAAATGAAGTAGGCAAAATTTTCCCCTTAACAATTACTCTTACTCCCAATTATCACGCCTTCTAGTTCCCTGCACTCTCCCTGGTCGGGTGTTAAAAATACATATACTTTTCATTCATCTTGGTCTCTCGCAACCCATCTCATCAGTACTCTGGCCATGAGTCACCTCCAATGTGAGTTTTCTCTGTTCCTGCCCCCAATGCATCGCCATACCACTGGACTAAGTCCTAAATCCTTCTGACCTTGTTCTCTGTCACATCAAGCTTTTTGGCCTCAGCTGAGCCCCTTCCTTGCCCCCGAACAATTCCTTATTTTGCTTTGCTGGCTTCCACTTGATTTACCTAGGGGCTGTTGTAGGCCTTCATGCTCACTTCTTCAAGTTCAACTCACCTTCTTCACTTTCAGCAGGTGACGGAGAAAACTCTAAGGGAAGTTTGAGCCTGTGCATCTGGAGCAGTCTCACCTTTTCTCTTCTTCAAAATCTTTCCATACCCTCAAATTTCCTCTCTCAATTTGCTTCTATATTCTCAGAGTGAAGCATATGTCCTTTGCCTTCACCAAGATTCCTCTTCTTGTCACCCACTGTCTCCTTTGGGACCTGGGGCATCAAGTATCCCCTTACCTTCTCATATAATCAATCTCTCCTTTTATTATTTACTTATTTTTTTAATGACTATTTGTTTTTGAGAGAGAGAGAGAGACAGAGCATGAGTGGGAAGGAGACACAGAACCTGAAGCAGGCTCCAGGCTCTGAGCTGTAAGCACAGAGCCCAACGCGGGGCTCGAACCCACAAACCGCGAGATCATGACCTGAGCTGAAGTCGGATGCTTAACCACTGAGCCACCCAGGCGCCCCTCAATCTCTCCTTTTAGATCAACTTATCTCTCAAGGTTTACTCACTGAAAACAAACCAACTACCCACCTACCTTTATGTGGATCCATAAATGATGAGATACCTCTGTGAACACTTAATAAGAATAGCTTATACCCATCAACTCCATTTTCTCATTGATACTCTTTTTTTTACCCACTGTGATTTTGATTTTGTTTGTTCCTAGTACACTATAGAAACTGTTCCTCAGCAGGGTTTTTTTCAGTCTTCAACCTGTTGGCAACATTTATCCTACTGAACACCTTTAGGCATTTTTATTTCTTCTGCTACTTCTCTCACTGTGCCTGTTGTGGTTTACCTGGCACTCTAGTTCTCTTTCTATCTGAATATAGACATTCGCCAAAGTTCAGGCTTCTCTCCTCTTATGATTCTACCTAAGGAACTGCTTCCAAATCTTCAAATTTTATGCATCTTATTTCTGTTTCTATGGCTTGTGCTTTGATCTCTTTCCTGAGATCAAATCCTCATTGCACAGTTGAATATACCACCTACAAGTTCAGCTTGCATGTCAAACTCAATAGTGTCCCTAAATCAAATTTATCATTTCCCTCTCCCAAGCCTTCTCCCAACATTCCTAATTTTGATAATGGTATCCACCATTTTTTCAGAAGCCTGGGTATCCATTACATACTAAGCAAATTTCCATCATGTGCTTCATATGTGTGAGTCAATAGTTCCAGGCACTAGGGATAAAGGAGGGAACAACATGAATGAGGCTCCTATCCTCATGGAGTCCACATTCTAGAGTGGGAAAACAGAAAAAAAAAAAACAAGTAATCGAAGAAGATAAATTTTGGTAGAGATTAGTGCTACAAAGAAAGTCAAAGTGCTATAAAGGAAGCAAGATTGACTGTTGTGAGAGATGGGATTGGGCAGTGGGACAAGCATATCAGATAAGTTGGTCAAGGAAAATACTCTGAGGAGGTGGCATTTGAGCTGAGATTAGAATAAGGAAAGCCAGTCATGTAGCTAGTAAGGAAAGAGCTACTCTAACAGAGGATAGGCCAGTTTAAGAACTCCAAATATACACACACCTCTGTGTTTCCTTTATTCTCACTCCAACTTATCATTCTAATTTAAATTGCTTGTTAGGTCTTACAAAGTGACCTTAATTTTGATCTCTCTTGCATCTATTTCCTTTTGGTTTAAGCTCTGATTGCTTCTTGTTCCCCATCCATTTCCTGTTCCAGAGCATCTCTCATATCACTACAGAATTAATCTTCTGAAGTGAAAGAAACTACAATATCATACTCTTGCTCCAAAGCCTCTAGTGATTCCCTGTTATTCACTGAACTAATATAAGCTTGGAACCCTAACATTTAAATTTGTTCAAGGTGTAACATCAAAATATCTTTTTAAAAAAATTTTTTAATGTTTATTTATTTTTGATAAAGAGAGACAGAGAATGAGTGGGGGAGGGGAAGAGAAAGAGAGGGAGACACAGAATCCAAAGCAGGCTCTGGGCTCTGAGCTGTCAGCACAGAGCCTGATACAGGACTCGAACTCACAGACCACAAGATCATGACCTGAGCTGAAGGTGGACGCTCAACCGACTGAGCCACCCAGGCGTCCCTCAAAATATCTTTCAATTCTTTTCTTCAATAATGCTAGACACAATCCTATCCAAATTCGTATGTGGAACATACCTTAAACATTTCTGCATCCAAAGTTGCCCATCGTGTCCCCTCTGCTTGGACTATCACCTCCTCACTCTCATGTGGACCAGTCACAGCCCTCCTAGTTCTCTAAGCCCTATCTCAAATCACTTTTTCCTTGAAGACCCTTCAAATATCTCTCCATTTTTAACCCACAAAGAACTTTATCCCTTTCTTGCAGCATTTGTCATGCTTTGTGCTAGAGTGTGGTTACGTGCACAACTATGTTCTCTCTCTGCATCTTGTTCTTTATCACAGATGTTTTAAGACAGTGACCACATGTTATTTTCCTTGTACTAGTGTAGTACTTCATACAAGGATGGCATTGAGCAGTTTTTGTTGTATGAATGAATGAATGAATGAATGACTCTGTCAAATCTGCGTTTAACTAATACTTATTTCATGAGGACCCCAGTGGTTTTCCTTTTATCATTCCTCTTATTGGTTCTCGAGACACTTAGATGTGAAACGTCAGAAAGCAGATAGAAATACAGAGTCCCTGTTTTGAAACAGCCTAGTTAGTTATAATCTGGCCAGGCGATTCAAAGTTTATATTGAGGAGAATTAAAAGTATGTATTTTAAAAGGCTGCATCATCAGTATAGTGTGAGAAAAATAACTCTTTGAAATACTAATTGATTGCTTGTTCAGAATACATAAAACTGCTTGGCATTATTCAGTTCTTAAAATGATACATGATCATAATCGCAGAAGCAGAACCTCAGTACTTACCACATTACTGCATGTTCTATATCGGATATTTCTTCCCTCACAGCTCCTAGGTCACACACACACACAGAAAAAAAAAAAAAGAAAAGAAAAGAAAAAAAAAGAAGAAAAAAGAGGAAAAAAAGAAAAAAGAAAAAACTCATTACTACTCATTACTACAGGCTCAAAATTGAAACTATTTTGTCACGAGAACAATTTTCTCTTAATACTAATGTACGAGTCTCTTTTCTTCCGAATGACAATGTTCTTATAGAAATTACTAGCAATACTAAACAAAGCAGTTCTCAAGAAGTTGTATATATAAACTGATTTCTCCATGAGAGCTGAAACTAAGCATTCATTTTCCTTCAAAATTTTTCAAGATAAGTACTTATACTTTGTGCTTATTAACCAAATAAATATTAATACAAGATTTTCTGAAAAATGAATCCTGTCTTCTTAATTATTTATGGTATTAGACTGAAGAGATATTTCACTGAAAAAACTTAGATCTGGAACATGGTAAAAATGAGACAATATTCAACATGTCTTAAAATTACACATCTAAGGACATTAAAACTTATAGTTCTTAAAGAATTATTTTTACTTCTAAAATACACGCTCATTGGAGAGGTTTTGGAAAAGAAAGGTTACAAAAACGAAATCCCCCATAGTTGCCTTATCTAAAGATAATCACTGTTATTTTGACTTACTGATTTCTTCTCAGTGTGGAAGAAATTACGTCACCTATACCATTTTGTGGTTTGGGTTTTCTTTTCCCACTTCAGCTTTTTGGGAAGCATTTTCCCACACTATGAAATAATTTAAAGATACAGTTTTGAGAGCTACATAATATTCCATTAAATGAGATAAAGTAATTTGTATAACCATTCTTTCATGACTTGCCATTTAAGTAATTTCCAATGAGGGGGTTGATAAATGATGGTGTGAAAAACTATGTCTATATAAAAGTTTTATCCAAGTTTCTGACTGTGGCTGTAGGACAGATAAATTTCTAGAAGGGGAATTACTGGAGTAAAGGGAATGAACTTTTATAAGACTTTTGATAAATATTGCTAAATTGCATTCCATAAAAGTTGTACCATTCCTTACTCCCATTAGCAATACATGGGAGTTTCCATTTTACTGAATTTCTGTGACAAAACAATTTTTAATTAAATATTCAATGGTGACACTTAAAACAGGGACAAGTGGTACTCTGCCCTTTGCAACATGCCATACTTTTTACAAAACGAGTAAAAATACAATACAAAATGCTAAGAGAATTATTATACTAATAACTAACAGTTTGAAATTCCAGGTACATTTCTAAGTTTGGTATATGTATTAATTTAATCTTTTCAGGAACCGTGGGAGGCAGGGTACAATTATACTCTTTTTAAAGATGAAAAACGGAAGCTCAGGGACTTTGAGTAACTTGCCAAAACCACACAAGTGTTAAGTTGTAGAGCTGAGATTTGAAACCAGACCATGCAGTCTCAGAGCTTACACTCCTAACCAGGATGATTTTCTACCTCCTCATTTACTTGTTTATTCAGGAAACAACCACTGAGCTCCTGTTATGTGCTGCACAATGTGTTTACTTCTGGGAATACAAAAAAGAATGGCTATAACTTTGTCTTTGGTATTAATAAAACCACTCATGTAGTTACAATTCAGTGTAGGAAAAGCTAG
Organism: Acinonyx jubatus; assembly: GCF_027475565.1. Lineage (NCBI taxonomy): Eukaryota > Metazoa > Chordata > Mammalia > Carnivora > Felidae > Acinonyx > Acinonyx jubatus. The sequence goes on from NC_069391.1 coordinate 50,356,001, forward strand.
ATAGTATTTGTGTTAGGTCTTGAAGATGTCATCAAAAAGAAAATAGCATCTGAAAATACAATTGCACGAAGCCTGTCTTAAAGAGATAGAAAGGTCCCAGGCCTGAAGACTTGACTGTGACCAGACTGAGAATATTAACACACATTAACAATAGAACATGGGAAAGGAAAGGAAGGGTTGGCCAGGCATTATAATCCTAGAAAAGAAGAGAATCATGGAGATATATGGTTGTCGGTGCCCAGCCAAGCAGTGTCCCAGGCAAAAGACCTATGAGTTTCATGTCCTCCAGGTCCCATTGGCAAGGCTGTTGCAATCACAATACTGATGCATCATGATAACTTAGCTGATGCCAATGAATGTTCTGTTTATCCCAGGGATACCCCTCCTTAGGATGCCATGTTGACCAAGCAACTTGCCAAGAGTGATCTGGTTTCTTAGGACTGCTGAGAGGCAGAGTGTGCTTGTCATGCTGACATGGGTGTTTTGGTCCATGTGATAGTTCTATTTTTCATTGTAAGTTAATAAATAAACTAGCATTCTAGTTTGAAACATTAATCTCATGGGCCAAGTCATTGTCCACCTCCAAGAGAAGGATCTGTTCTTGCTGTGATTACTGAAAAATACCATATTTCTGAGTCTAAAAAGATAATAAGTAGGTTCCAGTTGATGGTACATTTACAAGGTAATGAATTCTACAACCCAGAGGCCTTTGGTGGCATGCCATTTAGACCTTGGTCTCAGTTGAATGTGGTAAGTTTTTCAGTTGTGAAATTCTAAGTACATATGTGACATGGTGTAATGGTTCAGAGTACCCACTTTGAAACCAGAATCCTCATTCTGGAATCTTGACTCTCTTCTGCAGTTTAAATATCTCAGTTTTATCATCTGTAAAATGGGATAATATTACTTATTTCCTGGAATTATCATGGGGATTAACTGACTTAATATTTGTGGAGCACTTCTAACAGTGTCTGGCACATTATATAAACATTTGGTAAATTAATTGTGTAACAGAAATAAAAACATAATAGATATTGAAAGAGGGTTAAGGATGGAGATATATATATATATATATATATATATATATATATATATATATATATATATATATAAAGGAAACCACAGGAAAGGCACAGAGGTATAAAAAGATATGGTTTTGTTTTGCTGGAGTTTGGGATTCATGTGGGGAATCACAGATGAGAGAAATACCTTCTAATTTTGAACTTGGCAATAGACAAAGAGGAACCACTGAATGTTTTAAAAACAAGAAGATACAATGATGACTTCTCACTTTAAAAAAGTGAACTCTGGTGTTAATCATTAAGACCTTAAAGTTCTATGTTTTTCACCTCTTTTTATTTTCTTTTCCCAACCTTATCTCCCTGAAGGAATAATGAAAACAATACTAAATTAGGAGTTTGAGGATGTAGGTCGTAAACTTGTTTTTCTCCTTGCATAAGCCTGTTGCCCTCTCAGGGTCTTACCCTTCTCATCTGTCAAATGTATATTGGAATGGTTGGGCACAAAGTTGTGATCACTAACTGAGATAATTTACAAAAGCTCTGTTCAAATGCCAAAGGATTATTATAGAGATATCATTTGCTAAAAACCAAACCAAACAAAACAAAACAAAGGCAGAAAAATACCTGCTTCAATAACTTAAATGAGCCTTTCCCCATATATTTTCAATTACGAACACACATTTTAAAAGCATCCTTGAAAGATAGATGTGAGCACATAATATGAAACATTGATTTAAATCCTTCTTATTTAGCAAAAATAAAACAACACAGAAAGATTTGCTGCAATTTCCAAAGAATATCCTATAATTGTCAAACACATTGTCTTGATTTACACATAATTTGTTTCCCTGGATTAAGCCTTCCCTCTCCTAAATAGTATTACTTATTTACTGAAAGCTTATTTCATTTAATCAACTGAAATATGACATTAAAGTGGTAATGCTGGATTTTGGAAATGTCCTCATTATTGAAAGTCATTATCAGATTGTGGGTAACAAATGTAATTCTAGCCTCCATGATATACTGAGTGTCTTCTATAGGTATTTGGTCCAGGGTTACATATTCTGTGTACATTATCAATAAGCTTCCAACAACTCTGAAAGGTTTTATTACTCCCATTTAATAGATGAGAAGATTGAGGCTAATAGAGATTAGGAGGCTTAATGAAATATCCACAGGAAAGAAAGAGTCAGGGATTGGAACTCAGATTTGTTTAAGACAATTAAAAAAAAAAGGAACAAGATATGCTTAAGATGTGTAAAATATTAATACTAGATTAAATGTGAGAAACCAAGCATAGTGTTGGTCTGGGGGTTAAATGCACCTTATTGTTACCATATCAATTTATGAGCTACTCTTCAGTTCTGGTAAATTCACTTCTAGTAAGTAAAGGATACCTAGACTCACATTGTATATTGGGAACATCTCCAAGAAAACCACACTCCTCTATAAAATGTAACATGAAAGAACTTCAATGCAGAGAAGCTTACGCTTTTTAAAAGTTCAAATTTATTATACCTGCATATAAATTTTATTTAAGTTAATGAAGTGACTATTCCACCATAAGGATTTAATTTGTGCCAAGTATGAATTTCTTCATCCGAAGCATTTATCTGGGCACAAAAGCCTAATTTGAGCATCATGCAGTAAAGAATATTTTCTTCCTTTCTTAACAGTTCATTGGTATAAAACAGCCAAATGGTTTCTTTCACATTTAAACAAAATAAAATTCACCCCTGGGAATGAAAACAAACAGAAATTTCAATCCAAAATGGGTTCCAAAGCAAGTTATAGGCCACTGATAACAGAGATTTTTAAGTAAATGCATTTTCTCATTGCAAACAATAGAATGTTTTCAGGACTGTGTTTAGTGAGCTAAGGACGGTACCAATTAAGGACTCAGAACTGGTTCAAATATGAAGGAACAAAATATAAATATTCAAATATATTCCGAACTGAATTTGTACACACAATTCCTTATTTATTCATTTAAGCACTTCACTCCTAGCTAGTCATTTATTAATTTTGACTTAATTCCTTCTGTAAAAAATGGTAATCACCTCAATCACAAGCTAGTATTTGTGAATTATTCAGATTTTAACTCACTTATAATGAGATTAGTGTAAGCTTAAGGCACACTTTTTTGGTTTCTCATTAACACATAACAAGCCATCCAAACTCTTCCAGTTCTTAAAACTCTGATAATATCTTAGTTTCAATTGCCATAATTTAACAACCATAGAAGAAATGAATTACCATGGAAAATTAAAAGTTCTCTTTCCAGGCGTTAGCAATTTGTTGGTTCCCCACTTCCCCACCCTCCCACTTATATAATTTAAGTCCTTAAAAGAAGGAGGCATATTCAACTTATCTCTCATTAAGAATTAAAAAATTGGGCAAAACATCAATTTTTACCTCAAGGTTCTCCTCATTTTCCTCCCTAGGCAAACAGATTCTTCTGGAGACATAACGAGACTCATTCTTGGTGTCAGTGAACAAGTTTTGGGAAAATGTGGTAACTGTGTATTTAAGACTCCATAGTTCTTAAGGACAACCACTCAGGAAGCTTTGCCTTTGATTTTGAAAAAGCAGAGTGCTGTTCAGTAAAAACAGGTTACTGTATTTCTTGGAATACCTCTTGTCTTTCAAATACGGACTCATGGGCAAAGAATTTTAAAATATGAGCATTCATCTCCTTATGTCTCTCTTTTTTTTTAATTATTCAAAAGGAAACCATGAGCTCTTCACAAGAGAACAGGTATAAACCATATCAACAATTCAAGCTGACAGAAAGACTCTGGGTCCTTTAGATTTTGGTTCCTAAAGTGAGTATAGATTAGACAAGCAGATTTACGGCTGAAAACACGACGTCATGTAGTATTGGTGCACGGTTTTCCTCTCTTGCTTCAATTTGAGCATTTCAGTATTCACTGGAGCTATCTTGCGGAAGGATGTCCCCAAGAAGCCAGTGAAAGCACTTCTACATTTCAGGGACTTTTTACAAAGACCTCAAGAGGAATAACAAATTCTGAGAACACTTAAGAGGACCAAGTATAAATGCACTGTTGGGCTGCTTTTCATTTTCCACAGACACATTAGTGTAAGAGGTTCTTTCAGGAAACAACACTTGATACCAATCAACTTGCCATTAAAAGGAAGTTACGTGAACCTCTGGACCCTACTGTCCTCAGATGCTCACTGTCCTCATCCATGGGTCAAAATGGATGCTAAAAACCTACGATCTAGAACTGGAGTCTGTGCATCATTGGTGGTTGGTGGGGATCTTGCCTGGCATGGGGGAGAAAATTAGAGGACTGGCCACTATAGTGGGCTTCCTAAGTTCCATGTTGTCTTTCCTTTAGCTCTGTTACACTCTTTTGCTTAAAAAAGCAATTCTAGGGGCGCCTGGGTGGCTCAGTCGGTTAAGCGTCTGACTTTGGCTCAGGTCATGATCTCACGGTCCGTGGGTTCGAGCCTCGTGTCAGGTTCTGGGCTGATAGCTCAGAGCCTAGGGCCTGTTTCAGATTCTGTGTCTCCCTCTTTCTCTGACCCTCCCCTGTTCATGCTCTCTCTCTCTCTCTGTCTGAAAAATAAATAAACATTAAAAAAAAGCAATTCTATAATTCTATGCATTTTATTCCATGTTTATATAATTATTATTTAATTCTTATTTAGAGTGTTTTTCATGACAATAAAAATGAGCCTTGTTGATGTGGAAACTTTATTTGTAGGTGCTTGGTCCCAGCAAGAGGAGTCAGTTCAGCACCTTCTTCAAAAAATACCTACAGGGGTGCCTGGTGGCTCAGTCGGTTAAGTGTCGGACTCTTGATTTCAGCTCAGGTCATGATCTCACGGTTTGTGAGTTTGAGACCACTCATTGGGCTTTGCATTGACAGCATGGAGCTTGTTTGGGATTCTCTCTTTCCCTCTCTCTCTCTGCCCCCTCTCCCATATCTCTCTCTCTCTCTCTCAAAATAAATAAATAAACTTTAAAAAATATCTACATGAAAACAAAGTAGAATGGTAGTTATCAGAGACTTGGGGGTGGAGGAATTGGGGAGATGTTATTTAAGTGTACAAACTTGTAATTAGTCGATAAATAAGTCCTGGAAATCTAATACACAGTATAGCAATTATAGACAAAATTGCTATACACAGTATAGCAATTATAGACAAAAACACTGTATCATAAACTTCAAAGTTTCTAAGAGAGATCTTAATTGTTCCCACCACAGAAAAGAAATGATAACTAGGGCACATGTTAGAGGTGTAAGCTAACAGAAAGTGGTATCATATTGCAATGTATAGATGCATCAAATCAATCAATTTGTTTTATTCCTTAAAATTTTTATGATATATCTGATAAAGAGTTAATATCAAAAATATATGATGAATTTATACAACTAAACACCAAAAGCAAGAAAGCAAGAAAGCAAAACAACAACAACAACAACAACAACAACAACAAAAACGAAGAAAGAAAGAAAGAAAGAAAGAAAGAAAGAAAGAAAGAAAGAAAGAAAGAAAGAAAGAAACCCCCCCCAAAATATGAGTAAAACATGGGCAGAGGACCTGAATAGACATTTTCCAAAGAAGACATATAAATGGCCAACAGAAGAGATACATGAAAAGATTTTCAGGGAAATGCAAATCAAAACCACGGTGAGATATCACCTCACAACCATCATAATAACTAAAATAAAAAAGACAAAAAATAACAAGTATTGGTGAGAATGTGGAGAAAAAAGGATGCTTGTACACTGTTAGTGGGAAATGTAAATTGGTACAGCCACTGTAAAAAACAGTAGGAAGTTTCCTCAAAATACTAAAAAATAGAACTACTAAATGATCCAGTAATTCCACTACTAGGTATTTACCCAAAGAAAATGAAAACACTATATCAAAAAGACATGTCTCCCTATGTTTATTGCAGCATTATTGATAATAACCAAGATACAGAAGCAGCCTAAGTGTCCAATGATAGGTGAATGGATAAAGAAGATGTGATACACACACACACACACACACACACACACACACACACGATAGAATATTACACAGTCATAACAAAGGATGAGATCTTGCCATCTGGAACGTGGATGGACCTAGAAGGTATTATGTTATGAGAAATAAGTCAGACTGAGAAGGGCAAATACCATATGATTTCACTTATATGTGGAATCTAAAAAGCTAAACAATGGAATGAACAAACAAAAAGTAGAATCAGACATATAAATATAGAGAATGAGCTGATGATTAACAAAGGGAAGGGGTGGGAAAAATGAGGAAAAAACAACAAATCAATATATTGTATACCTTTAATTTGTATGATGTTCTATGTCAATATATCTCAATAAAAACATATCTACAGATAACCATGTTTATATTGTATATTCATTATATACTATATTTCGGAATAATTGAAGATGTTCTAGTATGCATACCTAGTGAATGCTTTATTAACATTAATAGGTTTGAAGTATTTTAAACAAACATTTTCAGAGTATATTTTTTCTCTGGATAAAGATTCTGAATCCCAGCTTCAAACAGTCTTGAGCTCCCAGACAACCACCTATCTTGCTTATAAGGTTCTCCACAACAAGTGATGTTTAATCTGGTGATACCTGCCAATGAAAAATCCATCTTAAACATTAAGAGTGTCTTTGACCTTCTTTGTGGCAAATTTCAGTGTTTTCCCTCCAAAATTCTAGGAATAAGGCATCTGCAACAAACACAACCACCCATGGAAAAGTACCCTTGAAACAAGGTGGGGACAGGTCTTTGGTGCTCTGGGACTTTCAAATGCATACATAAAAAAATAGCTCTTCCTTTAATCATTTAGTTGAAAGGTCCCTGAATCTCATGCAGAATGGCCTTTTCATTTTGCACTGCCTCTTCTGCACGTGATGCATCATGTGGCTCCAACAGATTAGTGCTAAGAGAGAGATTTATTTTTTTTTCTGAGTAGATAGATATACAAGCCAAACTATTATGACAACTTGATAAATGTAGCTTTTGAAAATGCTTTCTGTCGTAATAATACAACAAACAACAAGGAGGCATGCTGCCAAGCATCATCCATCAATAGGTGAGCTGGCTGGGAACAGACACAGCCCTGGTGTCACACTAGTTCTTCTCAATCTGCCAGAGGCTCTAATGCGGCCAAAGGAGCCAAAAGAACAGTTGGCCTAAAACCTGAATTCTCAAAGCAATTTTAAACAGACTAGGGGGTAGCGGAGGCCCAAATTTTAAAACAGTGCCATAAATCGACGCCTTGGCTTAAAAGTGTTTCTTTGGCATAGGTAACATATTTTTGTAACCTTAGTTTTATAATTCAACACTTCTTCTCTATACTAATCTCTCATTATAAAAACATTCTGAATGCTGTGCCAGCTTGGAGACCCTGGTTTGTGTATACAGAGAGGGTTACTAAAACTTCATGTAGAGAACAAATTCACTATGAATGGAAATGATGTAGGTTTGGGGAAAACGTTCTGAGAAGACATGCCCTCTGGTTGTTTGATCTTCTCTCTACCATAGGGAACTAAGGAAGTCTTCTCTGTTACAGATTCTCTAGCAGCGGCTAAGCAGCTACAGAGCTGTTAAATTAAAATGTAGACCCACATGAGGATATTATAGACTGAATTTGGGAGTTTGTCTTGTGAGTGTCAAATCGGTTTATTTGCTATTATGAGTGTTTGGTATGTTCTAAATTACAACCAGAAAAATCACTGCCAATTTTTTTCCCCAAACAAATATGATTTTACATATCTCTGTCTGTTCTTCAAAGACTGACATGTTACAACAAAGCATTGAGTTCTCACAAATATGGGCAGAGGTTATGAAAATGAGGAGTATGCTCATGCAATCAACAAAGAAAAAAGCAAGAACAATGACAATATAAACCATAATGATCATGCCCAACTTCTAATGAAGCCAGAAACTGCTTCAAGCATACTGTTCAGAAAATCTAATGAGGAAAATGTACAATAAGCAGTCTCACAGTGAAAATGAGCCCCCGTGCAGGATTTCTGGTTAGCAAGCTTTTGTATAATGCCTTCAGCTTTATAGTCACTTAACACATTTATTGAGCATCCAGTCTGAACCAGTACTATGCAAGGAACTGTGAAAGATAGAAAAATGATGGCCTTTTTTGATCCTTTCAAAGTTATAATTTAGTTGGAAAACAATCTACATCCATCCACGTAAAACACACAACAGTATAATGCATAGTCAACTACTAATGGGCATGGTCTGGATACTAAATACAAAAGGAACTGGACAAAGGGACAAGCTGGTGAGAAGAAAGTACTTAAGAAGGCAATATCTTAGGTAGAATGTCCCATATGGGCCATAAGTATCCCAAGAATGTGATGGGAGAAAGGGTTACTCAAGAAACAGTCCTACAGTAGGTTCCTGGCCCAAATATTCTATTCAGCGAATTCATCCAACACTGAACTGAGCACCTACTATGTGCATGGCAGTAAAATATAAAACAAGAAAGATAAAACCTGTGCTCATAGATGATAGTATTGGGGATACAGTGCTATACAAGAAACCATAACACATGCCAGTCTGTGTAAAGGTAATTCAAAGTGGTGTGAAGAGAAATGACTTATAAGTATATCAAAATGAGGCTGAAGACCACTGCTGAGTGTGTGATGAATTTTACTAGCTGGGCATGGGTGTGGAGGAACATTGAAGGTAAGAAGCTCATTAGAACAAGAGGCAGAGAGACAACAATGTGGTCAGTATTTTAAAGGATCAGGACAGTCCTGTAGCTGGCCAGGACTGTTTTCACTTTTAAAAAACCTATTTTTGGTTTCTTTTATTTGCTTTTCTCCCCTGCAGTCTATGTTTTGATCTCTGAGCCCCAGTGCCTAGTGAAGTGCCTCGTTTATGGTTAGTACTCCATAAGCATTTCTTGAGAAGAGAAAAGAAGGAAGGAAGGAGGGAGGGAAGACAGGAGCGAAGGAAGGGTCGGTGGGTCTAAGTTAAAGAGAAGGCGTAGAACAGAAGGAAATGCTATCAGGATAATTTCAGGCCATGAAGAACTTTTGGTTTAATATTTGCTCTAAGTTGTGAACCCTAAAACCTGATTAAAATCTTTCTATAATAAAGTGAAGGTGAAAAGCATAAAAGGAAGTGAAATAGCTACCAGAGGAAAGAAACTGCATTTTTTTTACAGACATGTTTATTTCCACATATTTATTCTAAGTTGTATTTGTCACCGCGATGCATTTGCTCCCTCTGAAATATGCTGGGGTGTGGGGCAGGGGGATTGCTGCCCTTGGCTTGAGATCCGCTAGCAGGAAGGACATGCACTTTATTATACATACACACATGCCATAAGGTTTGCAAATGATCTTACATTTGCTCAGTAGCCAAAAGAGGCAAAGAATGAGAATAAAAACAAATGTGTTTTAGCAACATCAAGTCCAACTTTTCCATCTTCCCCATGAGGAAAATGTATATTATGAAACTCTAGGACTCTCACAACCTCACCCGATACAACCCTGGAGCTGGGAATTTATGAATTATTTTGGCTAGAGACAAAAGTTCTTCAATCCGCCCATATCACCCAGATGTCCGTTGTAAGATGGGGGCCTGGAGAATAACAACATTTTTCTTTAAAACCATTCATATTAAGAGCAGCTTTTGTTCCTCTTCCTATCTGGCAGCAAAATGGGTTTTGACTGCACATGTGGAGGAGAAAAGCTCTCTGTCTCAGGGTCACACATTCAATTTTAGAGTTGAAGGGCACCTTAGACATTCACTGAATATAAATATTTATTGAACACCTATTCTGTTCCAGGAACTGCCCACTTGACATCATAGATGCGACAAATTGAATCCCAGAAAAACTAAAAACTAAAAACTAAAAACTAGAAAATAATGGGACCAAGACTCAAAATTAGTAGTTTGATAAAAAAATAAAAAAATAAAAGGGATAGTCCACAAAAGAGGTTAAAGACTCTCTCAGAGACAGTGAAACGCACTGTTATGACAGCCAGGCTCCCAAACATGTGACTCTCTCACTAGGAAAAGATCCCAATCTTGACCTGTGAGTCCTACCCCAAAACCCAGAGGTAGGGATTGGTTATGCAGCTATTTAAGGTTGACATATGTAGTTATGGGTTTCAGCTGATGGTCACACATGACTATGATGTTACTTAGCATTCTATACTTATTCTTTCTGTCTCCAGGTAAAGCATCCTTCCCCCAATGTATGTAATTCTGGTATCCCTTGTCTTTAGCTGTTAATATCTGGTGTCCCTTTAATTTCTCTTAATCTCTTTCTCTTCTCCTTTATCATTCCCTCCTTCCTCCTTCCTTCCCACCACTTCCCTCTCCCCCAGTGGTTGAAAGTAAGCAAAAACAGTTAGGGTTAGATAAACTCCTCTTTTCTGTTGCACAAATTGGACCCAAACAGAGAAATAAAAGACCTCAAGTACTATTAGGAAGCATTTCTTTCCACATAATGATAAATGCGGAATTGAAGGTAGAAAGTTAAACTCCGCTCAATGGATAAGAAATTTAAGAAAATATAAGAAAAATTAAAGACCTCAAGTACTATTAGGAAGCCTTTCTTTCCGCATAATGATAAATGTGGAATTGAAGGTAGAAAGATAAACTCCACTCAACGGATAAGAAATTTAATGAATTTGAAGGCAGGTGGATCCTAGAGAATTTGCATAAAATATCCCAGGCTCGGGGCATTAACTTAGTCATTCACTAACAACCTGGAGGCATTTTAAAGGGTCATACTGGTAAGCTTAATAATGGAATGGAAGAAAACTTCAGAAATCACTTAGTCCATTTGTCAATCTGGGCAAGGCTGACCTTACTATACTGACAACTGTATAACCACTCAGAAAAGTTATTCCTTTAGCTCACAGTAGTAGGGGGACAATCACCACTTTTACATCCTGACATGCTGGTGCCCAGGGCTTTCCTCCAATGCTGTAGATTGGGTCATTTCACAGAAACCTGAGTGAGGAATGTAAACATAAACAAATCTCTTTTACCAGAAAATTCCTTCTTTTATTCATTACCCTAACTTCCAAAAAATCCCAGGGAGCTGAATCATTCCACTATCATCTCCTTTAATAGAGCAGCAGGGTTTTTTAAATTTATTTTCAAATTTACATCCAAGTTAGTTAGGATATAGTGCAATAATGATTTCAGGAGTAGATTCCAGTGATACATTCCCTATGTATAACACCAGTGTTCATCCCAAAAAGGGTCTTCCTTAATGCTTCTTACCCATTTAGCCCATCCCCCCTCCCACAACCCCTCCAGTAACCTTCAGTTTGTTCTCTATATTTAAGAGGCTCTTATGTTTTGTCCCCTCCCTGTTTATATTATTTTTGCTTCCCTTCCCTTATGTTCATCTATTTTGTATCTTCCCTTTATCATATGGGTGAAGTCACATATTTGTCTTTCTCTGACTAACTTCGCTGAGCATAATACCCTCTAGTTCCATCCATGTACTTGCAAATGGCAAGATTTCATTCTTTTTGATTGCCTAGTAATATTCCATTGTACCACATCTTCTTTATCCATTCATTCGTCAATGGACATTTGGGCTCCTCCCATACTTTGGCTATTGTCAACAGTGAATACAGCAGCAGTTTTAACACTGGTTACACATTAAAATCATTTGGAGAGCTTTTGAAAGATGTATTGATATCAGAGTTCCAGCTGTAGAGATTTGTATTTAATTGGCTTTCAGTGGGATATATATATATATATATATATATATATATATATATATATATGATTCTAAAGTACAGCTAAGATTAAGAACCATTGCTACATATATATTACCTATTTACATAACTGGGAGGAAATTCTCTTCTTAAAATATTATATAACTACAATCAGTAGAAATTCAGTATAATCAGCAAAAACTTAATAATTTGTTAAATCCCCCAAAGCAGATGTCTGACTCCTGGGTCTTTTACCCTTAGTTATACCTAGCAACTTGCCTGATACATGATAGATATTTATTTAATGAATGAATGAAAATTGAGGAGATTCACCCTTAGAAGGTTATATGTTTCTTAGAATTTACTCATTTCTTCTAGGTTACCCAATTTATTGGTATAATTGTTCATAATAGTTCCTTATGGTCCTTTTGATTTCCGAGGCATTTATTATAATGTCTTCTTGTTTATTTCTGGTTTTATTTTCATCTTTTCTCTTTTTTTCTTAGTCTAGCCAAGCATTTGTTGATCTTATCTTTTCAAAAAAAAAAAAACAACTCTTAGTTTAGTTGAATTTTTTCTATTGTTTTCCTAACCTCTATTTGATCTATTTTTTTTCCTAATCTTTATTATCTTCTTTTTTTCAGGATAACTGCAGGCTTGTTTTGTTCTTTTTCTAGTTCAGACCAGTAGCAAATAAGAAAATTGAATCTATAATCAAATACCTCCCAAGAAAGAAAAGCCAGGACCTAACGGTTTCACTGGTGAATTTTACTAAACATTTAAAAAATAGTAATACCAATCCTTCTTAAAGTCTTCCAAAAAGTAGGAGAGAGAACACTTCCAAATGAATCTTATAAGGCCAATATTGCTCTGAAATCACAGCCAGACAAACAAATAAACTGTAAGAAAAGAAAACCATAGGCCAATATCCCTAATGAACATGGTTGCAAAAATCATCAATACAATTCTACCCAATTGGATTCAATAGCACATGAAAAGCACTGTACCTATGACCAAGTAGGACTTATCTGTGAGGTGTAAGGGTGGTACAGCATATGCAAATCAATCAGTCATACATCACATTGACAGAATGAAAGATAAAAACCACATGATAAGCTCAACAGATGCAGGAAAAGGAGTGTAAAAAAATTCAATATCTGTTCATGATTTAAAAAACACCATTAAAAATAGGTATAAAAAGAACTTACCTCAACGCAATGAAGGTCATATTTGAATAACCACAGCTAACATCATAATCAATGGGGAAAAACTGAAAACTTTTCCTCTAAGATCCAATGTAAGCAAGAATACTCATTCTCACTACTTCTATTTAACACAATACCAAAAGTTCTAGTCGAAGCAATTAGACAAGAAATAAAAGGCATCCAAATTAAATTGGAAAAGAATAAGATCATCTTTGCAGATGACATGATCATATATGTAGAAAAATTTAAAGATTCAACAACAACAAACTGTTAGAACTAATAAATGAATTCAGCAAAGTTTCAGGATACAAAATCAACACATAAAAATTGGTGGCTTTTCTACACATTAACAACAAACCATCTGAAAATGAAATTAAGTAAATCCCACTTACAACTGCATCAAAAATAATAAAATGCTTAGGAATAAACTTAACCAATTAGGTGAAAGACTTGTACCCTGAAAACTATAAAACAATGATGAAGGAAATTAAAGAAGACACAGATAAATGGAAAGATAACCCTTGCTCACAGATTGGAAGAATTAATATTGTTAAAATGTCCATAGTACCCAAAGTGGTCTACAGATTCAACACACTCCATATCAAAATCCCAATGGCATTCTTTACATAAATAGAGAAACAATCCTAAAATTTATGTGGAACTTCAAAAGATCCCAAATAGCCAATGAAATCCTGAGGCAGAAGAACAAAGCTAGAGGCATCACACTTCCTGATTTCAAACTATACTGCAAAGTTATAGTAATCAAACCATTATAGTACTGCATAAAAACAGACATTTAGACCAACAGAACAAAACAAGGAGCTCAGAAATATACCCACACATATATAGTCAACCAATCTTGGACAAGAGTGCCACAATGGTGAACTCACAATGATAGTGAAAAGATACTCTCTTCAATAAATGGCATTAGGAAAACTGGTTATCTACATGCACAAGAATAAAATTGGACCCTTATTCTCACAGTGAATTAAAAAAAAAAACTAACTCAAAATGGATGAAAGACTTAACTATAAGACCTGGAACGATAAAATTTCTAAAAGAAAAGAGGGAAAAAACTTTTGACATTGGTGTTGGCAATGATTTTTGGTCATGACACCAAAACTGCCTGTAACAAAAGCGAAAATAGGTAAGTGGGACTAGATGAAACTAAAAAGCTTCTGTACACCAAAGGAAACGGTCAACAAAGTTAAAAGGCAATCTATTCATTGGCTTTGATTGGAGAAGTTACTTGCAAACCATATATCTGATAAAGGATTAATATCTAAAATATATTAGAGACTCTTACAACACAATTGTGAAAAAACAAATAATCCAATCAAAAAATGGGCAACAAACCTGAATTGACATTTCTTAAAAGAAGAAACAGAAATGGCCAACAGGTACACGAAAAGGTGCCCAACATCACCAGTCATCAGGGAAGTGAAAATCAAAATCATAATGAGATATCTGCTCATACCTGTTAGAATGGCTATTATCAAAAAGACAAAAGTAACAAGTGTTGGCAAGGACATAAAGAAAAGGGAACCTTTGTACACTGTTGGTAGGAACAGAAAATGGTAAAACTATTATATAACAGTATGGAGGTTCCTCAAAAAATTAAAAATATAACTGCTATATGATCTAGCAATATCACTTCTGAGTATATATATCCAAAGGATATGAAATCTGGAATTTGAAAAGATATCTGCACCCATTTTCACTGCAGCATTATTCATAATAGTGAAGACATGGGAACCATCTAAATGCCACTGACAGAGGGATGGGTGAAGAAAATGTGGTATATACATACAATGGAATATTATTTAGTCTTAACAAGAAGGAAGTCCTGCCATTTGTGACATCATGGAAGAATCTGGTGGACATTATGCTAAGTGAAATAAGCCAGACAAAAAAAGACAAACACTGAATGATCTCACTTATAAGTGGAATCTAAAATAGTTAAAGTCATAAAAGCAGAGAGTAAGTATAATGGTGTTTTGCCAGGAGCAGGAGAGAAGGGAAAATGAGGAGATGTTAGTTAAAGGGTACAAAGTTTCTGTTATGCAAGATGAATCACTTTGGGAAATCTAATGTACAGTATGGTGATGATAGTTAACAATACTGTATTGTATGCTTGAAAGTTGAAACAGGGTATCTCTTAAATCTTCTCAACACATATGCACTATGTAACTATGTACATATACACAATATGTAACTATATAGGTGTGTTGGATAAATTATTTAGCTTCATGGTAGTGATCCTTCCACAATATATAAATACATTGAAACAGTAAGTTGTATACCTTAAATATATGTAGTTTTTACGTGTCAAAGATATCCCTATAAAGCAGTTTAAAAAAAAAAAAGAAAATTGAAAAGAAATAATGACTTCACAAGGGCTATTGAACTAGCCAAATAAAGAATTTTTAAATAAACAGAAAAAGACGGCCAAGAATTATAAATTCCCAGCATGGTTAGTAAAGGTTATGGACACCAAACACATTTCCAACCATTTTTTATTCTAATAAACAGGTTTATGGGATAAAACGGTTCCAAACATTCAGTCTTTCGACTTATTCTCCTCTCGAAAGGAGATCAGAGCTTAGGGGTGCAGGGGAGGACCACATCCCTCTAAGATATATGACCTGGACTATTAGAAGTCCTGGTAATACATTTAGATTAGGCTTTAACCCAGAAAGTAAAAGGAAGGCAACCACAAACTCTTAAACATCCTAAAATGTGAAATCTTTCCTAACACAATGAAAAGACTTCCTCATATAAATGACAGAGTAGTCAGACCCATTCTGAACTTGTATATCTTTCTTTTAAACAAAAACTCAAGCATTTCCAATGAAAACAAGTCTGATAACATATAACACCAGATGAAGAATAACAGATAAATCTTGCTTTGGGGTTCACTTTAGCTGAAAGTTCTAAAATGTCTTAAAACAGGTCCTATGAAACTTAATTGGATGTTTTGATAAAGATGAAATGACTTTAAAGGGAAAAAATATTTGTTTAAGAAGTCAAATCTTAATGTTAAAATTTTTCTTTTGGTATTTATTATTATATGGTGTAGAAATTACTTGCTAACTAAAGCTTATATTGCTGTAGTATCAATATTTTTATGGGAGAAAAATTGTGTTTGCAATTAAAAAATCTGAAGAGTTAGCTTAATTTCACTTAGCACAATTATTATGAAATGACAAGTTTGAATGATCTTTCCAATTACTGTGAGATAAGACTCCTTGAGGATGTTTATTTTAATTTTTCTGTATTTATATTGACAACATTCTGGCAGCCACATCCCTTTGGAACAATATCATAATCTTTTTTTAGGCACCTCCACAGTGTGATGATTTTATTTCTTGTTCATCTAATAATTTTATTCTGCTCCAAAAAATTCTATTCAACTAAAGAATTCAATGCAAAAGTTATTAACTTTAAAAAATGTTTTCATCCTTTATAAGTAAGGCTTTTGAAATAATTTTTTTATTATTATTTTTGCTACTTGAGTACATATAGGTATGACAAGCCCTTCATTTAACCAGTTGGGATTTAACAAAATATTCTTACTCCTAATGTATTAATCTATTAATCCATACTATTTATTAGTCTGGAGATTAATTGGCCTTGCAGAAGATAAAAAATGTCACAAAAGACCTTTAAGTCTTCTTCAGGCACCAATATAAAGGTTGACACCACACTTAAGAGCATCCAGCTATCTGACTCATTGCCATTTCAAATGAACTGCAGTTTACCTCTTTGACCTTGATTTTGGCACAGACCTAATACAGTGGTACATATGACGTTACACACAGTATTCTTAAGTGCCTTATGCATCTGGAACTCCTTATGGGAAAAGTTAAATTAACCGGCTGAAGACAAAGCTAGAACTCTCAGAGACAGATCTTTAGTATCAAATTTAAAACTATATGCTTAAGTAATTTAGGTCGAAGAAGGATAGTTTCCACTAAACAACACACGATCCTAGATAAATGAGAAAAACACATTTGTTAAAAATATTACTTCAGAATATCTAATGGAGGATGTGAAGAACTGGACAGAAGCAGCAGCTTCTCAAGGTAGTTGGTACATTGTCTAATTCACTTGAAATGAAGAGCCATCATAAAGTACAAGTATGCATAGTCCATTTTCTAATTAGAAAAAAAAAATAACAGCAGACGTTATGATGCAAAAATCAAAGCAGACTTAGTGATGCAAGATTAGCAATAGTTGTATTATCAGAGTTGCTCAATGAAACCTAACATAATCTTCCAGAAATTAGTAAATGTTGTAGAAAAAAAGTGTATACGGTGCCTTCCCTTATTGCTCAAACCAGGGTTGCAAGTAAAGGCAATTATCAATAGTCTAATATCAGAAATTGGGAAAATGAAGCACTGCTTACTTTCTGTGAGCCTAGAAAAAGGATGGGGGAGAAGGCAAAGGAAGGATTCTGCTCAGTATCTCCCCGGGTCAGGGCATTTTCTCCAGCACCAAGCACTGCCAGTGAGAAGGATGAGTTTTATATTTAATGCTTATTTATATTTTCACCCTGCTTTCCCTCCACTGATTTTTATTTTCCTGCACTCTTCAAAAGATCACTCAGAGAAGATGTTCTCAAACTCATAAAGTTAACCAAGCCTCTTCCCAGTCTCCCCATCCATCACAGAACATAATTAACTCCAGAAGTTGAGTAGTTGTCATTTATTCCATAAAATCTGAGTATTTTAGCTCCTTTTTACAGTTCTATCACATTTGGAACAGAGTAATTATTAGCTGACAGACTTAAAAATATCAGAGCTAAAAGTGAGAACAGGACTGGAAAATCAGTCTGGAAAATTAATTCAGCAGGTCAATGGGATTCATTTAGGCTGAATTTGAGTGCTTACCGTTACACTACAACACACATTCCAGTTACTTGTTGGGCCTCTAAGGACATATACATTCATAACCTGTGATCTTTCTCAAGAGTATAAGGTGCCCACATTAAATGTGGAGTGGAGATGAGAGAAAACCCGTTAAGTTCATTAGCCATTAAAAAATGAACAAGAGGGGCACCTGGGTGGCTCAGTCGGTTGAGCGTCCGACTTCGGCTCAGGTCATGATCTCGCGGTCTGTGAGTTCAAGCCCCGCGTGGGGTTCTGTGCTCACAGCTCAGAGCCTGGAACCTGCTTCAAATTCTGTGTCTCCCTCTCTCTCTGACCCTCCTCCATTCATGCTCTGTCTCTCTCTGTCTCAAAAATAAGTAAACACTAAAAAAAAAATTAAAAAAAAAATGAACAAGAGGGCCACAGATAACCACTCATGGTAGGTTGGTGTCCTGCCCCTCTCCCCATTGTTTTAGCTTCTTCTCCAGCCTAGTATGAGTTTACCTAATGTATTTTTTTCAATATTTGAAATTCAAATAGGGACATATAGTCTATATGTTTATAATTTTAGATTTTACATTTTACTTTGCCAATTCATTATGAGTAGATGACAGATGATATCTTCTATAGTATCTTAATAAAATCCTAACAATTGGAGCCTTAATTTACTAGGTGACAAAACTGGTAAGTGTGAATTTCACATAACTGATGTTATATGATGTTATAATATATTTGATGCTTTGCTGAATGATAGAGTTCTACCTGTGATTGTACTTATCCCTTAAGTTGCTTGTCAGTCTCTTACTCCATACAAGATTCTCACAATGTAGCATTCACATCAACGAGCCAGTATGAAAGTTCCCATACACTCCTTACCAGCTTTGTGAGATACATGTTTTGGCTCACCTCTATAGCATGTTCAAGCACGGTAATTCGAGAAAACTGTATAATAGGAACATTTCAAATCTGTACATTTTGGCTTTACTGATGTATGTTTGTTATCAGTTATATCTTGCAGTGCTATCACCATGCAGCATCATGTAGTACAGACGTAGGGAGGTTTTGATATTTGAGACGAAGAGAAGAGGTGAATCATAAAAATGAAAGGTGTAGTTTTTTCTGGTCAGCTCGGGGACCTCGTTTGTTATGACACTGGCCTCCAAAGATGACAAACAAACTTGCTAGTGGATGTAATCCAATAGCTCCATCTTCTGAGTAGAACCAAACACCATAATGGCTAAGTAACATAATTAATCCGGTTTCTTGCAAGATATGCCCTTTGCCCAGGTTTCCCAGGGTACACCATTTCCATTAGGATCTGCCTGGAACCAAAATGGTCTCTAGTTATCATGGATTCAGTGAAGGAAAATCTATCTGTCAGACCATGTGTGGGACTGGGGGGCACAGAAGAGAGTAAGACGTTGACCCTGATTTCAAGAAATTCTCTCATTAGAGTAAGCTGACATTTTTCTGAACCTGTATCTCACCACTTTGTGCTGTTTCATTATGAAAAGTCTAGAAGAATCAGCAGATATATATAGATAGATATTTTTTTCTTCTGTTCCATGTTCTATAGTATATAGTAATTTTGATCAAACCTCTTACTTGTCACATGTAACACTCTTCACTGTCAAATAAAAATCTCTCATTAAAAATATTACTATTGTACTTTGTATTTTATAGTTTGAAGAAAAATCTAGTCATAGACCACACAGATCAAGAAACAGTTCTGACTTATTATTATTTGAAGTAGACTTCCATTTTAATGCCTCAGGCCTTTACTTTCAGCTTAGAAACCATTAGCCACTCTCCACCTTCACCACTGCTCTCATTCCCATGCCAGGTTCCCAAGAAGTTTCTGTTTTCCAAACCTCCTTATATGCAAACTTCATCATTCATTGAACTGAATAATCTCAGGAAACTTCCAGACATCCAAGAAATCCAAACCAATATACCACTTATTTGCAAAGTGCTTGATAACATTGGAATCCAACATAAACTTAATATGTTGTTAATGTTAATATTGTTGCTATTCTTGTCACTAAAATTTAAGGGGATCCAAAAAGTGCCATATATTATGGTCCATTTCTACTTATAAATCAACCTTCTAGTTCTAATATGAAAATAGATAACATTTCCTCTGTAAACGAGATAAATTCTATATCACTTATCATATAAGAGTATATAAATAACCTAGCTGGAGATGCACATATTTAATTCTTTGTACCTTTCTTCCATCCAGATTTGTGTGCAACAAAATGGTCTTAATAACCCCAACCACAAAAGTATGCATTGAACCTACTACATATGGGCCTTACAAACTCCCTACCATCTGGGATGCAGGACTTACTTGTTGCTGAGGCAGCGTCTCAGAGAGTAGGAGGCCCCTCCACCACAGGTACGTGAGCATTCACTCCATGGGCCCCAAGCGTCCCACAAGCCATCCCGGTCCTCCTCAGAGCGTGCTGTCCTGGAGCTCTGTGAGGAAAAAGAGAATGATCAGTATCATGTCCCCATTGAACCCTGAAAGTGTGGGCCTTTTGTATGTCTGAATATGATAGCCTTGCTGGAGATGAAAACATTTATTAGATTCTTTCCAGTTGAATAATGTGTTTGGGGAGAGGACTATTTGAGTTTAGAGACCCTGGGCCATGACTGAAAGGAACAAGGGATCTGCATAATGGAGCAAATAGAAAAGGGGGCAAGAATAAGGAATCTGGGTGAGGGGAAGTTAAATTGAAGTCACATTTTGCACTGAAGTCATGATTTTGCCTTGGGTTCATAAGTCTACTCATCTACCTCTTTGTGAAAACAGAGAAACTTCTCTCAGAGATGCTTCTGCTCTGAGAAGCTTGTAATGTGCATATCAGCATTACCTTCCAAAATTTAACATTTTATACAATTGATAATTTTTTTAATCGAGCAACATCATTTCCAGATTTCAGACTTGTTAATTACAACAACTGCATGAAGTAACTTCAGTAATGCAGGGATTGCCTCTTGACAAATAGATCTGCTTGTTACTGAAAGGCTTCCTAGTGAAATCTGTATCTACTGTATAGAAAATTGGTATATGCGGGTCTCCATGTTGAACTTCACATTTCTCATAAGAGTCAAAGATAAAATATGTGCCATAGTTCATAGAATAATCTCTAGAGTTAGAAATTGCCTGAGTTGGATATGGATTTTACTAGGTGTCCCTGAACAATTAAATTACCACCTGCCTACACTAAAATTTCCCTTTCTATAAAATGGGGATAATATTATAACCATGATACTACATGCACACACACACACACACACACACACACATACACACTATAGAAGAAGATAAGTTAAATGAACTTAGCCTAGGATAAGTTTCAGAGTAAAGCACTAATAAATATTACCAATAATTATGTTATGATAAATCGAGAATGTCATATATACGTAATAATACAGTGGTATTAATAATAATATACGTAATAATACAGTTGTATTAGTCTGCTTAAGCTGCCATAACAAAATACCAGACTGGGTGGCTTAAAAAACAAAAATTTATTTTCTCATAGTTCTGGAAGCTGAAAGTCAGAGAACAGGGTGCCAGCATGCGTAGCTGCTGGTGTGAGCTTTTCCCTTGGGTTGCAGAAGGCAGCCTTCTTACTGTGTGCTCACACGACCTCCACTTTGTATGAGCATGGACAGACAGAGAGAAGACAGAGTAGCTCTCTGGTGTCTCTTCTTCTAAGGACATGAATCCCATCATGAGAGACCCCTTTCATGACCTTATCTAAACTGATTATCTCCCAAAGGCCTCATCTCCATATACCATCACATTGGGGGTTAGGACTTTAATGTATGAATTGCAGTGCAGGGCACAATTCAGTCCATAGCAACAGTTATACAAATAGCTAATGTGAACTGGGGCCAAATTATTTTACTGAGTAAATCAAGCACAATATTCAAACATTATAGATGGTATCTTCTCGGGGCTGCCTGGGTGGCTTAGTTGGTTAAGCCTCCGACTTTGGCTAAGGTCACGATTTCACGGTTCCTGAGTTTGAGCTCTGCATCAGGCTCTCTGTTGTCAGTGCACAGCCCACTTCAGAACCTCTGTCTCCCTCTCTCTCTGTACCCCCCCCCACCTCTCTCTCAAAAATAAACAAATATTAACAAAAAGATGGTATCTTCTTATATCAATCAAGGACATACTTCTGAAAAAATTAAAATTTCAAATTTAAATTTGGAAAAAACAAACCTGAAAGAAAATAGGCATGTTAGACAATATGACAATGTCACCTTCAGTTTTGTCTCTGAAGAGAGAGCACAGGGATGTGGAATGCCGGGAAAGGTTGGGATGTGAAGGCAACAGGAAGGTAACCTCTTACAAAGCATTGTGGGAACTTGAGATAATGTAAATGAGGTCACCAGTGTATATGAGGTCTACAATGATAACTCAGATTGTTATTGCTGTTGTTATTATTTTTATTTTTAATTACTTTCTCATGCCCTACCTAGTTATACTCAAGGTTATATCATCCACACAGGAGGGGCTCCTGAAAAAGAAGAGAACATCCTCTAGCCCTTCAGAAAACTGTTTATTTTGTAGTAATGAGCTTCTTTGTAGATCAGTTGCTATGGGGCTCTGTTGTCACACTGGCGACTCCTTGGACCTTTTAAATGTTTTTTTTAGTTTTTTTTTTATTTGAGAGAGAGAGAGAGAGAGAGAGAGAGTGAGCGCATGTGAGTGGGGAGGAGGGGCAGAAGGGGAGAGAGAGAGAGAATCCTAAGCAGGCTCCACATTTAGCACAGAGCTTGACCTGGGGCTTGATCCCACAACTCTGTGATCATGACCTGAACTGAAATCAAGAGTTGGAAGCTCAAATTGACTGAGCCATCGAGGTGCCCCTCCTTGGGCCTTTTAAAATCTGGACAAGTTAAGTCAGAAACCTCACCTCAGAGTGTTGTATCAAGGCTTATGTAAGTGATGGAAGCTTTATTTAAATTCATAAATCATTTGCAAAGGGCTAGCAAAGGCTAGCATAGTAGTAAAGAGAAGGGACTGAAGGACCTACTCAACCTGGAGTAGAATCCTGGCTCCAGAGTTTCTTAGCTGTGACCTCCTTATCCTTCAGTCTTCTAATCAGAAAATAAGGATAATAAACACTAGTATTGTGAGAATTAAAATAATCAAATATAAAAATCACGTAAGGTTGTAACAACCCAAATGTCCATCAGTGGATGAATGGATAACTGGAATGTGATATACACACACAACAAAATATTATCCAGCCTTAAAGGGATGGAAATTCTGACCCATGCTACAACATGAACGAACACTGAAGATATCATACTAAGAGAAATAAGGCAGATACAAAAGGACAAATATTGTGTGGTTCCACTTAGATGAGGTGTGCGGAGTAGCCAGATCCATAGAGACAGAAAGTAGAATGGTGGTTGCCAGGGGTAGGGGGACAGGAGGAATGGGCAATTATTTTTAATTAGTACAGAGTTCCAGTTCGGGAAAATGAAGAGATTTCTGGAGATGGATCGTGGTGATGGTTGTACAACGGTGTGAATATACTTAATGTCACTGAATATACTTAAAAATGATTAAAATGGTAAATTTTATAAATTTTATCACAATAATATATACATACACTAAGCATTAACGGCTTTTACTGATACTATTTATTGTTACCATAATTTATAAACATAGATGTACTCTGAAAGGTTACAGGAGGTACTCTGGGAAGGTACCAGTGCTTTTCCTGCTGAGTTTAGTGGAGACTCTGGACTCTTAAGGCATCATCTCCCTGAAAACTCTGACTTTCCCACAGCAGAACTTTCCAGCCACCTGCCATATTACATTTGCCTGGTGATATGATCTGTCAGTAGTTAGAGGCTCCTCTAAAATGTGGAATAGAATGGGTAACAGAAACACACTGGTTACCCCAAAGTATGTTCTTTCTAAAGGAAGCATTTACTGAGCTCCAAAGCCTGGTTTTTAGGATTAATAAAATCAACCTCTAATCAAGGCAATATGGGGCACTCTGTTTCCAGAGCTTAATTAAATACTGAAGGAGAAAAGACTCTTTGGCAATGAAGTATACATTGTCCATACACCCATTAAATTCATTCTTCAGATTTTTGAACAGTTTACTGTGCATCTTCTGGCTCCCTTTTAGTTTTCTCTGTATGACTGGAAGAAGTTCTGTTGAGAGAGTTACGGTATTTGCTGGATGCGGTAATGACTTGTGTGACAAACATACATTTGTACAATACCATGTCCCTCATTTTAGTCAAATTAAATAAGTCTGAGATGAAAAGCAAAATCACAAATGCTAGGATTCATGAAATCATTAAGAGCAAGATGAGTGATTACAAATTATGATACCATCCAGTTACTACAACCGAAAAAAATAAATACACACACAGTATTCACATGTGAACTCCATTTCCGTGTGAGATAAGAACACCAGAATGCCAAATCCTTGGGAGGTTTCCCTCTGGCTGCTCTCTGGATAAGCTGTTTTGGAAATAATATATAGTTGAGAATTTGTTTTTCTAGAGAAGTAAATTGTTCCAAACTCTGTGCTAAAGTTGTTTGGTATTTTTCACGTACCTTTTCCATCTAAAGTGAGGTTGTATCTTACCTCATCACAAGTTACAAGTTTCAGCACAACTAGACATAGGAAGAGCCCACAGTGCTCTGAAAGAGATCACACGCAGACTCAGAAGCAAGTCGTGGGCCTTTTTTCTCAAACTGGAACCATCTCCAAGGTGTCTTTTAGCAAGTGGAATAAACATAATTCATGTCAACTGAATCAATGTTTAATGTTAGAGACAGTAAAGTGATTTTCCCCCTCTTTTACTGTGCCAGATTTTTACATCTATAACCAGAAATGACAATTCAGCAATGCCTTTCAGGTCATTTAAGACCTACCAGCATTTGCTTATTATGGTTTTTAAGAAGGCCTTCAGTATAAACAACTTTTGTGCCTGGTCCAGATGGGACTCGAGCTTATTTTCTCTTATTTTGAAATGTGCATTCCTCTCCACAGTAGCATTTTGTTTTTAAAGTGTTAGCTTTGAGTTGCATCTAGCAAGAGAAAATGAGGCAAAAATAATAAGGTCTAGATAATGAGTTGCCTAAAAGCAACGATGATTGCTTCTGAAACCAAAATTCTAAGCTTTTAAAATATACCCCAGTCAATGCTTTCCAATTTGATTTCTGTCACATAAGTGTAGTGTTTCAATCTCAGTATCTCAGAAGCAAGATCATGGATGCTGTGAAACACAGTGACCAAGGGATTACCCATGACCCCCCTTCGGGGAATTGCAGCAACAGTGTCAGGTGAGATGATGGTCATTTACTATGAATTGACTGAGAACTAAAGAATGGCTATTAAATTCTGTATTTAAGCCAATGTTTCACCAGTGGACTTATCCGAAATGGTCAATACTGCATCTGATATTAAACTTGAGGGAAAAGTCCATTACAAATCCTATCTTTTTTGTAGCACTTAGTTTACTTTGTAGTTATTGGATGGGTTAAAATGGACAATCAGCACTTTTTTTGAGCCAACATTTCAGAAATCCAGTGAACACTGAGAGAAAAAAGGACTGAGTTTTGGTTCTATAATTCTTGAAAATTGAGTATTTGCCTTGAGTTATTCAATTTAGAAAAAGGCTAGCTATTTCTAGATCTCTGATGCCACATGATGACCTTTGAATGTAACATTGACGACAACTCTTCAATCAACTACTTTCTTGTAAGAAAATTCAGTAATTGATTCCCCGGGCCCATCCACCCATTGCTCTGTCCAGTTAAGAGGTGCCAAGCCTCAGTCAATGACAACGGCATGGAAGGCAGGCTGTGGCCACAGATCATCATATACGTCCTAGGAATATTAGAAGAGGATTAGAATAGCTTCCATAAATTCATCAACCTCATAATGGTGTCATTTCCTCATCATTACTGGTTTACCTAAATGTGGTTTTCACCTAATAGTTTTGCGGTTGATTTCAGAGCCAATTGCTTTAAGATCAATAACCAAGTCCCAGGTGAACAGCTTTAAACCTGAAAGCTATAAGTAGTTAAGCAGTTGGAGTAATCACATAAAGTAAGAGTTCCCTGCATCTCACCATCTAATAGATGAACCTTAGAATGACCACCTATGTACCACTTTATCCAGAAGCCTCTTTCACCGGACAGGTTATCAGGGACTTATGAACAATGTTGTAGGGTGAAGCACAAATTAGCAATCAAAAGACTCTGGAGTTCTGAGGGTGTCTGGGTGGCTCAGTCGGCCAACTGCCGGACTCGGTTTTGGCTCAGGTCATGATCTCGCAGTTCATGATTCCAAGCCCTGCAATGGGTTCCATACTAACAGTGTGGAGCCTGCTTCAAATTCTCTCTCTCTCTGCCCCTCCCCTGCTCATGCTGTCTCTCTCTCTCTCTCTCTCTCTCTCTCTCTCAAAATAAATAAACTTAAAAAAATTTTTTTAAAGATTCTGGAGTTCTATTAATATATATACAGGGGCCTTGGAAAATATTTTTTTTCTAAACGTTGTAATACGAGGTCAAGCTGTATGGAACTAAATAAAAATGGAAATAGGTCCTGAGGAAATGGGTGATAGGTTTTTGTAAACTTGAAGTTACATTATAAGCGAAGTGTTTTTCAAAATCAACAGGTCTTCAAATGTAGCAAAGTGGGTTATGGGATGAGGCAAAGAGCCCTTCTTACTATTTCAAGATCAGCAAAAAGTCACCTGAGTCTCTGGTTTTCCTCTCCTCTGCAACAGCATTTAGCTTAAGCCATCTGGAGCTGTGCATGTGACTGTACAAATGGATGTCACATCCTTCTAAATTAAAAAGAGGGGCAGCCCCCCCCGCCACCCCCCACCCCCCCCCAGTGATGAGAGGACCATTTTTCTGTGGTGAGCCCATGCAAAATGGAGAAGTCTATACACGGAAACATCCTGTCCACGTACCAAGCTTTGGAAATGAATCTGCGGATTCCATTTTTAACTCCTCTATACATATCAGGTCTCTCTAAATCTTATCTAATCTTTGGCTTCTTTAATAATTTGGAATACTGGTTCTGCCACCAACTTTACATGGTAGGGGTTGTGATTCCCTGATCTGAGAGCTTATAGATATTAAGCTGTAACTGGGCTCTTGTAAAAGTCCATTAGCTTTTTGATGTACTTTCTTAAAAAGCAGAGTGTGTGGATATTGAGGCATGCGCTTTCCCAGATATTTGCTGCTGGCTTTACTTAGGAAATTCAGATCATCTGGTTCTTATCATAGCTGCACTGCTGGGGGATATGATGAACTGCCAGTGACACAGTGCACAGTCTTTCAGAGGCCACTGCATGAAGTCTGTCCCTTGCTACCGAGGAGAAAAGTCAGTTCACGTGGTGTAAAAGATATGCAGACCTCGGAAAGATTTTGGGTACCTGTCTTCCTCTTTCTTCCACTGTGCACATGCACTCATGGGCACACCCCTTTCACATTCCTATGAGGGCACCTAATTGTACCTAAGCCTGGAGGGTTACTGGTGAGGGAAAAATGCTGGCTGGGACTTATTAAGTACCTATGTGCCAGGAAGTATGCCAGAATTTACCCAAATTATCGTATTTAATCCTCCCATTGAGCCATGTCAGTTTGGATTTTTCCCCCTTATTTTACTAACAAGTAAATTGAGGCTTAGAGAGGTTGAACAACCTCTATCATTGTGTAGAAGAAAGAACTTGGCTGTGGGTCTCAGACAGACTTTACTAGTCGTATATTGGTCAACTTGCCTTCAGCACATTGTCAGATCTCTTTGAGCAGAGTTTCTTCATCTGTAAAAGGGCAACATTGATACTTCTCTTACTAGGGTGACTGTGAAGGCTAACCAAGAGAATGTACACAAAGTACTGGATATAGTTTCTGACATGTTAGTGTTAATTATTTCATCTCTGCCACGAATATACACATCGCTCCCCTGACAAGTCACACAGTCAGTACCTGATCCAGCCAGGCTTTACACCTGTTATCTGACCACCTTTTGTTCTGCCTAGCTTCACATTCTGAACTTCCTTTCCATTTTTAAACGGTGTCTCTCAGTACATAAATTTTTTTTTTTATAGAATGACAAGAACTAATGTTGCTTTTCTTTTAAAAAATTATTATGTCCTCAGAATTGTTTCTCAATCTTGGAATAACAGCTTGGAGATAGAATTAAGACAGCTTCATTACTTTTTAGGAAACAAAAACCTGACTCTGCTCGATGTCAAATGCTTCAGTGCGATTTTCATTTCAGAGCTATGGTAACTTGATTTTTTTTGTATTCTATCCAAGGACAAGGCCAGATTACAGCTCATCTAAGAAATTGCTGCAGAAACCTCTGGGCATTTTGGAGAGCTCCACCAAACACAATTTCACAGCCAGCTGAATTAAAATCAATAATTGCTGATTTGAGCAAAGATCAGTATTCAGGAAATTTGCAACTGGTCATTGAGTGTTTTGAATCGGCTCATCTCAAGAAAAAGCATAGTAAAATATTCTATCACTGTCAGTTTCTATTACTTTAAAAGCATAAACTTGGCAAATAGAAATGCTCTGCTTTGTTTTAATACTCTGCTTTGTTTAATACATGTACATACATGTACATGTGTGTATATATCTATATAATAGAATATTATGTATGTGTATATTATATCTATATTATATATCTATAAAAAATAGATTATATATACATAAGATTATATATAGATATATAGTATCTATTATCCACATTATATATAATATATACTATATAGTGTATATTATAGATATATAGTATAGATATGATATATAGTATATATTATAGATATATAGTATAGATATGATATATAGTATATATTAGAGGTAAATAATATATATAATACATATCTATATAATATAGATAGAGCATATATTATATATAGATATATAATATTTAATATATGTTCTATAATAATATTCTTTAATTTAATAGCCTCTGAACCTAGAGGCAGCTCAGTTAAGAGCAGAAGGCTGAAACGAGTAACTCCATGTCTTTCACAAAGGAAAATCAGACAATAGGAGAATTGTATCCTGTACAAACTGTAGTAATTTTAAAAAACCACTTATGCCCAAGTTTGTGCTGACAGTCATCGCATTCTTGACCCTTTGAATTTGTGGGGATATTTCAAAGCCTTTATATTGTTTCACCTCAACTGTGAAAAAAGGTCATTTTACCTGGAATTCTGAAAATAAAGCAGTTCGTCTTGGTTGCTGTTTTTTCTATACTTCGAAAATAAAAATCTCCAGTGGAAAATAATATGCAGGCCAAGCACCAAGGAAAACAGGGAAGAATCATCTCCTGGGCTTCCACACCCCTCCACTCCCCAAAATAGGCATATTTGAAACACCCCCTGAAATGGAATTCCTTCTCCACTCTTTTTGTGGATTCCTGACTTCCTGGTGAGCCAGTTAGAAGTTTTGGTTTCCGGTTCCATCTCATCTAACTCGAGCCCTGTCCAAATTGTGACTCTAATCAGCCATAGATTCTTTCTGCAGCCCTGGCAAATTCTGCTGAAATGCATTTACAAAACATCTGTAGAACTAACGAAACATCTGAGGCTCTGGAAAGCACATGTTGGGGTTTGGAATCATGGAGAAAGAATTCCTGACAGAGAAAAGGCTCACTTTGTGACTCGTTGCGGAAACTGGAAAGTTAATAAGTTAATATGGCTTGGAGTCTGATGAACAAAAACTCAAATTGTAGTTGATAATAGAGAAGCTGGAAAAAAATGATCAGTTCTTACCAATATCAAGTCTCTGATTTTAGAACTTCCCTCACTCTTCCTTGGTTGACCATGGTGTCATCTGGGCCAACAAAAAAATGTGCTGCCTTGATTCTGAATGAAGCTTCATAGGACTTGGAGTGTCATTTAGGTTCTGTTTCTACGCTCACCATTGGGTGCTCTCTCATGTGCCATTTGGATATTGCAGGATGAGTGTTTGGAATTGAAATCTAAAACATTGTCCTTACTCAATATTACATGTTTTTTTTCTTTTCTACCTTCTTGTTTCTACTTTTGCTTGCATTCACTTCCCATATCCACAAACTATAAAAGAATGCCAAGCTCTCCACTATCTCAATATCCTGCTTAATCTGCAGTTAGTTGATATCCCATCCAGGCATTATCAATTGGCAAGAATTAGTACGGAATGAATTACATTTGAAACAAGATGTGGTAGCTCTTCAGGATTATCATTTTACACACCCATTATCTTCCCAATTAGACTGCAAATTCTTTGAGGCAGGGACTGTGCTTCCTTTGTGAGCTGCTTACAGTGATCAGTGAAATAATTATTATGCATGTCACTTAGAAGAAAGTGTAAGACATCTGGACAAATATTTCATGATGGTGAAAGGCTTTGGAAGTATGTTCTGTTTCAAATCCTAGATTACTCGTTTACTTGTCATCATTTCTCAAAAACATACGTAGGGCATGGCATAAGCATGGGGCGCGGTGGGGTATAAAAGAAGGGGAACAAAAATGGGGGCAAAGAGAGAAAGACCTGGTTCCTTAAAATTTCCAAGTGGTGTCGAATTCTGGGACTTCTTTTCTCCAGTTCAAATATGTGCCACCACCCCAGCTCTTCCACACAAATAAATGAATTTTGTCAAAAACACTACACCTGTAACTCATTCACTTTTTAAAAAGCAACAGCTATCTCAATGACCATATCTCTGAATCTTCAATTGGTAGCATTCCCCTCTGGTTTTAACCTGTAGCCATAGGTAAAAGCTTGAATAACTGGAATAGTTTCACAAGTTTTGGTATTTGACAATAAATCAAATTGAGGGTCTACTTATGGTCCTGATAATATTCTCCCATAACCAGTGTAAGGCAAATCAAGCATCCCAGCCATCCAGAAGCATCATAATTGCTTAATATAGACTTAGGCTGATAGTCTATATTTCTTCAGTGTCTATATTCCACTAGATGCTCTGGGGATAGGAAGTCTTGTAAGGAAGGCACAGATGACAACCAGCAAGTTGACTTGCTGCTCTGACATGATTGTCTCCCATCCAGATTTGCCAATTTCAACAGGTCCTTCCCTGCTTCTCAGTGTCTACCAGCAATTGTCCATCAGTCCCAGAGCTCACTACCCCATACACCTCTGCCTCCTGCTTGGTGGAGGGACTTGTTTTCTCATGAAATGTTAAGTTTTAATCCTACATGTTTATGTTTCTGCTTCTGCTCACTCCCAGGTCCAGCCTGGTGCAGCGACACCTTTCAGAGGATTTATGCTTTAGTGTGGAAGTAAGATAAACGCAAGCAATAACCAAATACTTGATGCTCAACATCTACCTTTAATCAGACACCAAACCTTATCAATTCCATTTATGAAGTGCCTTTGTTTCCATTCCTATGCTCTCCATCCTTCCCTGCACTGCCTTCATTCTGGTTCTAAGGCCTTATGCCTGGCATTTTGCAACAGGCTTCTCATCGGATGTTTTGACCTCCATCTAGTCTGTACTCCACACTGCGGCTAGTTATCTTTCGAGAACACAAAACTAGGCTGTTCGCTCTCTGCTAAGAGACTTTCTGTGGTTCCATGCCTGTAGCCGGTGGTGTCCAGTAATGGATTCCAGACGTGCTATGAGGACTGAGAAACTGTATGTGACATTCTGGGTATATGTTCGTTATTATCATACTTCTGAAAAGAGGATTCCTAGCTTTCACTGGACTCTCCAAAAAGGGTTAAGAACCACTGCGTATGGGATAAAGGCCAAATTATTAGTGTAGCACATAACACTCTTCCTAACTTGACCCTAAATCAATGTGCTAGACTCATTTCTGCTGTTCCTGGTCATGTGTGTCCTCTGCACTCTGGGGATTGGGCATTGCTGCCCTGTTGGACAAGCTGCTTGAGGACCTCTAATACTCTGTATGTGGTCCTGCTACAGCCTAGCCCTCCCTCCTCTCCATCTTCCTCGCCTCTTTTTACTTTCTCTGACTTGTGCACACCTGCTCGTGCTTTGAGATGCAGCTCTGGTGCCATCTTCCCGTGAAACATTCTCTGATCTCCAGTAGAATCAATCACTGTGTTAACTGGAACACGTTGCTAGGACTTTATACACATGGCTGTTTTAGCATTTATCAGCCACTGTGCTGTAGTCACTTGTTTACACATCCATTCCCAGGAAGGGATTGTATGTTTCTTAAGGGCCGTGACAAAGATGAATATGCCTTTGTACTCCCAGTACACCGGATATGTAATCGGCCTCTGTGCATATTCGTTGAATGAATAATTAACACAAGACAGGCTAGGACAAGTTGTAGTTGAGTGTCTAATTCATAATGGCTGTCAGCTTTTACTCTCATTCATATACATTTAGATTCTCTAAAGACAGAGGAGGAAATGTGTGTGTGTGTGTGTGTGTGTGTGTGTGTGTGTGTGTGTATACAAAACCTGCAGACAGGCAAGGGAATGAAAGAGAAAAAAAATCATATGACCCATGGAAAAGTAAAGACAGTCACATTTCTTCTTATTAGCATGTCTTTTTATGCTAACTTTAAATTTATCCAAAATGTGTAAAGGTGAAAGATGATTAACCTGTCACATCTTGCCTTAATCTGGCCTAACCCAAGTGCTAGATGCCTATCTGCCAAAGCACCCTCATCACTGAGGACACATTAGTCAGCCTTTCTGCAGGACTCAGGCAGTAATGCTTTGTGAAGACCAGTGTACCAGGAGGAGGAGGGAGGGAAGAAAGGTGGGTGAAGGGGTCCTGACTTGATTAAAAGCATAGGCTTTTACCTATAAAAAAAGACTATTTATTAAATCATATTTTCACAAAGGCAAAACTTAGCACACCAGAGATAAACACAGATCACAGAAAAATTTAATGTTGACCAGAATTAATCAGGGAAAATGATCTGATAGAAGCAGAATTCAATACAAATTTTAAAGTAAGTATTCTGGACGGGGAAGAACATGTTTCCATTAGATCCCATGTAAAAACAAATCTAAACATTTAAATTACAGAGCTCTGACATTTAAAAGAAACTAATAGAGGCAAAATACTGATATGAACTCTCAAAGGTAGGGAGTATGTGATACTTAGCCCCATACCCCTAATGTCTAACACAGGGCTTGACACAGATATCAACATTCAGTGAGTGCTTAGTGGTTAACTGATTTTTTTGGTAAGCACTTTTATTTTTAAATTATTTCAGAGAATGGACACGAGCAATACCAATGGCAAAACTTCTAAAGAGGGACAGAGGCTTAATATAGGATTCAGGTCTTAGCCATTGCACTATTTTTGACACGCTTTGACTTTGCCATTGTGGCATTTTAGGCAACTTAGCTCTCGGTGCCTCAGTTTCAGTCATTTCTACAAGAAGAAATTTTGGCCATTTTCTAAGACATCCCTAGCCAGAAAAATGTCTGTGATTCTAAACTAGACTATCTTATTTAAGCATATTTACAAATCAATTTTCTACCTTGTAAAATAAGGCATGATGTTTGCATGATTTAACTCATAGAGTTGATGTCAAGATTATTTTCAAAATAAAAGTGCTAAATTATGAAACTCTTGACCAGTACAATTGCTAAATGAAATTCAAGTAGAGATGATGCTACTGCTTCAGCTGTAAGAATTGTTTTATTAAAAAGTAACCAATTCTTTAAAGAGAGACTCTCTATTTGTGACTCCTTTTCTTTGCTAACAAAGCATCCGGAACCTCTGCCAAATCCTTAAAGTGACTTCTCAATAATGAAAGAAATGATAAATTATACTCTGTAGTATCTATAAATGTGTACTATTTAGCTTTTAAAAATCAATAAATACAAGTAAGCAAAAGTTTCCCGAACGATGAGATAAAAGTTAGTTTTGATAGTTTTTAGTTTCTTTAAAAATTGTTTTTTAAGTGTATTCATTGATTTTGCGAGAGAAAAGGGCAAGGGAAGATAGAATGGGGAGAGAGAATCATAAGCAGGCTCCAAGCTGTCAGCACAGAGCTCAATGCAGTGGGGGGGAGGGCTTGAACCCAGGAACCACGACATCATGACCTGAGTCGAAATCATGAGTCAGATGCTTAACCGACTGAACCACCCAGGCGCCACGATAGTTTTTAGTTTCTGTATTGACCTATTCCCCAACGAAGTGTTATGGAATAATGTTTTCTTCTTATAATGTTTCTACTATACTGGCTATCTGGGTAATTTTCATGACACAGTTTCTATTAGAATAAGAACTCTGTTATTGTGGTTCTCTACCGGTATAACTCATAGTGGCTATTTCTTTTAAGTATTTAGATTTACAGATATAGTTTCAATATATTAGGTTCTTTATCAAAGCAATAGAGTCAGTTGCTATGGCCTTGATATAGTTTTTGTTGTATCTATAGCAATCAGGGCAAGCATTCTCTAGTTAAATAATCATTTATTTTATAAACATAATAGTCTGTCATTTTTCTTTAATATTGTGCATAGTAAATTGATTGCAGAAGTTCCTTATTTTAAATCACTGTAAGAAAAACTTTTGTTTTCTAAAAGGATTTGTCTTTGTCAATTATAATTTGTCATTATTATCTATAAACAGTATAGACCTCCTTGTACTGAGACAGAAAATAATATTGGTGATTAGAGACATCTACACGCCAGTTTCTCTTCCTATCTCCCAGTCAAGTTCGTGAAAGGCATTTATCCCTGTACTGTTAGCATTTTTAAATCATAATTGAAAAACATCATTCAGTATTGTACATATGGGAGATAATACAATCTTCCATTCATTTGTAAATTAAATGACAATGTCAAGGAGCCATTCACAAAGCCACTTATTAAAGGTTCATTAGCATATGAAACATAATACAAGTTTTTATGATTCTTGTGAGCTCCTCTCTGACCCTCAAGGCTCAATAAGGCAGAAGCAAATACTGTTTCTCTGAGGATCTGTAAAACTTCTCTATTGCTTTCAATGTGCAAGCATTTTGAGCCTGTCATCTTTTGGTTTCCAGCAAGAATAATTCTTTCTCCCTCCGCACATTATTTAATGGTAGAAATAATATGTGTATGCAGTGCATTAACCATGTTTAGCATTGTGAAAAGTTAATAGACTGATGTCTAAAGAAATGTTATAATCGCTAAAATGCCTCAGGAATATATTAAAATGGATCCTGGCCACAGACAATATCAAGATTGCTGAGGCACACCACAGGCATCTTTTTTTTAAAGCCTGTTTTGTAATAAGCACAGAAAGTGAAGGTGCTAAATCATGGTTTACTACCCCATTTGCCTCACAGCCTCTCTGTCTCTGGTGCACGGCCTCAGAAATCAATTTCACACACGGCTGCTATCAGCATTCTTTGAGCTATAAGACTAAAGCGCTTTC
This sequence comes from Acinonyx jubatus, assembly GCF_027475565.1. Lineage (NCBI taxonomy): Eukaryota > Metazoa > Chordata > Mammalia > Carnivora > Felidae > Acinonyx > Acinonyx jubatus. Next base: position 50,391,198 of record NC_069391.1, read on the forward strand.
TCTTCTTTTTATTAAAACCAAGCTCACTTTTATCTGAGGGCTCCTGCTTTTTGTTTTCTGCCTTTACTTTCCGCTGTGTCCGTGGTGAGAGTTAAACTGTCTCCTGCCTCCTTCTCTTTCACTTCTAAACTTCTTGAAAGGCTAATCCATGTCCAAGGCACCGCTTCCTCAATACCCCCGAATTCCTTAACGCTTTGCGATCTGGCGTCTGCCCCACCACTTGAGTGACGTGGCTCCTCTGAAATTCATCAGGATCCCGTAATTCACCACATCCCCTGGCCTTCTCTCAGACCTTGCTGGGGGATATGCTCCCCTGGCTTCTTTGGCAGTGACTACTGGCCTGTTCCTCCCCTGTCTTTTCTTACTCATCCTGACTGGTAAACGCTGGAATCCTCAGGGTTCTTTTCTCTCTCCCCTCCTATTGATCTCGCCCACTTTCCCTCCCTTGAACTGTCTTCTCTTTGTAGGTGATACACAAAAACTCCTCTTCCCTAATCTCCAGGATTCCATTTCCACTTAACCTGGATGCCTTGTTAGTACCTTAAAGTCAACATGTCCAAAACCAAACTCACTATCTGGGTCCTCAATCCTTCCTCTTAACACACTTAAATATATAAACATTTCTCTGCATCACAGAAATAATGCACCAACCTCTCTGTGCTGCACCTTATCCCACCCCCCCATCCACACACACATACCCAAACAATTGCCTGTACTATATGTTTTATTTCTGCAATGTATCTCCTTTCTGTTCCCTCTTTTCTGTGCCATCTGCTGGTACCGTAAATTGGACTTCTCTTATCATCATCTCTACATGTCACATAACTGGTGTCTCAGTGTGCTTCCAGCTTTGCCCAGGTCAGTTCCTCTGTGGCACGGCTCTCAGTGAGTCAAAACAACTGTAGATACAGTTGGAGTGGTGGTAGGGATGGGGCCTTGAGTTCCCGGTGAGGGACTGATCCTTGAGTCGGCTGACAGCTGAGCCAACGAAGGCTTTTAGCCAGCGCATGATATGATTGAAGTTTCACAGTTTCAAAGTACTTACACATATTCATTTGATCCTCATTATACTCCTATGAGGCACAAAGGTTTATGGGCATTTTATAAAAAAGGAACTACCGGGGTTGGTGGATGGAGAGTTGCTGTAAAAGATTAGAAAGAAATCCACCTTACATTGAGGAATTTCGAATCTTCATGTCTAATTAAGGATGGGTATGTTATATGGATAGAAATTAAACTTGGTTGTCAGGAGAGCAGTGGAAATAAGACCGAATACTTAATCTAACACAATAGCCATCCAGAGAGAGGAAAATAAAGAAAATAAAAAATTGGGTGACTAGTATATGCAGAAGAAGAACTATCATCAGAGTGTCTGTCTTGTCTCCTCAAATCAGACTCAGATAGGTTTTATTTTCTATCTTGTATAAAATATTTATGGTTCCCATTTTTGAATAGTTTATACATTCAAATGACTGGTAGATGATCCTTCAGATTATACAACATCCTATTGACCAGCAGGGTTCTGGGTCCCTCTATGCATTCTATATGACATTACAGGACAATCTTCACAGTATGCATCATAATTCACTCTGCTTCTCCCTCCCCCTGTCTTTCTCTCTCTCTCTCTCTCTCTCTCTCTCTCTCACACACACACACACACACACACACACACACACACACACACAGTTACAATTTACAAAATTCACATCAATTAGGAGTTATTTGAGCTGGTATAGCATCCCTAATTTAGGGAAAAGGGGCTCCTAAATTTTGTTTTATTTTGCTTTAGGTGAGGAGAGTTCTATAAAGCATCTTCAAAGATCAGAAACAAATCCCCTAACAGGTGCGAGGTGTTTAGAACCTTTAAAATATTCAATTAGATTAGTGGTTATCAACTCTGGCTACATGTTTAAATTACCTGGGAACTCAGGAAAAATGGCCAATGACTAGGCCCCTCCCCAGACCAATTGAATCTGCCTTGGGGAGAGAGGCTGGTGGCTGCCCAGCCATTTTTAGTTCTAGGTTCCTACGGTGACTGATGCAGAGGAGGGTTAGAATCCTGAATTTGGCAAGCATCTATGAGTGAATTCACAGGATGACTTTCTTCAGTCAACCTTTATCTTTTTTCTTTTTTTTTAAACAATTTTTTTAAACGTTTATTTATTTTTGAGACAGAGAGAGACAGAGTATGAACGGGGTAGGGTCAGAGAGAGAGTCAGAATCCGAAACAGGCTCCAGGCTCTGAGCTGTCAGCACAGAGCCCGATGCGGGGCTCGAACTCACAGACCACGAGATCATGACCTGAGCTGAAGTCGGCCGCTTAACTGACTGAGCCACCCAGGTGCCCCCCTTTATCTTTTTTCTGTTTGAAATTCCCTGGCTTCAGTGGGCTTCAGAACCCCTCATCTCCACCTCCCAATTAAAAGGGATCTCAGTTTTGTTTTGTTTTTTTTCTCAGCCTCTTTCTTTGAGATTGCACAGGAGACTAGTTACCAGGCAAAGCTCTCGGCTGCCTTGAAACCAGGAAAAGATGAGATTGGTTTCTTGGAGTGAGATAGAGGAATTTCAGCCTGTAGGAGGAAAGTAATAATAACTGCTGATGTTTACTGGGCACTTATTTAATGTCTGAGGTATTGTGCTAAGTATGTCTCATGAACTGTTTTGTTAAACGTCACGATAATCCTTTGAGGTACATGCTACTGTTGATTGCTGTTTTGCGGGTAAGGAAACGGAGACCAGATAAAAATAGAAAGGTCACACTGGTGGAGCCAGGATTTGAATCCAAGCAGTCCAGCTCAAGAGTTCCTGCTTGTTAACAACTACACCAATTGTCTCACACTGGGGTGTAGCAGAACCACCTGGAGCCCAGGCTCCCTGAAGGAGGAGGCGTCTGGGCCTTCGTAACTTTAGCAAGTACTCAGCTGATTCAGATACTGACCAAACATCAGGAAATACTACTCCATCTCAAGTCATTGCTTACAGTGAAGACAGCTGAGGCCTACGTATATTAAGAAGAAAGGAAGACCTAGTCAAGAGGTTGCTGTCCTGGGTATGGAAAGCTAGCTCAATATACAAACTCTCACCTTCTCAGATTGGCAAGCAAAGACAGGAATTACCTGTCTTTGGTGAATGGATGGTGAATGGGAGGGAAGGGAAGGGAAGGGAAGGGTACAAAATCATGTTTCTGCATCTGAATCTCAAGCCTAGCTTTGCTCCCACCAGTTAAATCTTGGAAAGACCCTGATACAATATACTATCGAATTCATCATGGTATAGACTGAAGTCACATTATTATTTTATGTACCATTTAGAATAAAAAAGCCACTCATGAAACTGTTAACCGCTATCAATTATGAGAGGCAACTAAGTTTCTAAAATCAGAAAAGAATTGTGTATCTTAGGATCGATGAAATACGGTACAAGCAATGAACTCTAATGAACTTGGTTCTGAAACTGTGGAAATCACTCAGCACATTGGGGAGGCTCCTGCTGGCAGAGTGCAGATAACAGAGTTCCAACAACACGGAAAATAGTCTGTACTGCAGATTTTAATAGGATTTTTTTTTTTTTTTGCTAGAAGAATTGAATACACATACACTAAAAGCAGAAGAAGTCACAGCACTCTTTAGGTTTTAGCACTCAGATTTCTTATCTGTGAAATGGGTTGTGGTACGGCTTACTGAGGTAACATATGTAAACAAACACCACAGTACGTGGCGCATAGGAGGAGACTGAAAATCGCGTTTTTCTCCCTTTGCTAAGTCTGACGACATTTTTATGTTGCTTGAAGTCTGTTTTGAGAGGAGGAAGGAAAGTAAAAGTGGTAGATGTCCAAAATCAGAATGGAAGTCAGAAGGGCCATGCGATTTACAACAAATACCTGCTGAATGCTGTTTCAAAGCATATCTACTTTATGAGGTGAGGTCAAGCCATAATCAATTTTGTACTAATACTGAGTAAAGAGCTGTGTGCACACGGGAGGCTCTTCATATTTAGAAGAAGAAGAAATTATAGTCCCACAGGACTCCCAATGCCTGACTTAAAATCCAATGCCTTTGCAATTAGACTCCTAAAGAAAAAAAATACCAAGAATGTATGTGGCATTTAACTCACACTTTAATAAAACTTGTGGGTTACTTCTTTCAGTCACATTATGTTTTTAGTATAAAATGATGAGTTTATGAACTTCAGACATGGCTTGATTATTTTCTGAGGACCACAATTAATATTTAATCAGGGCAGATAACTGAAATTTAGATCCTTAATGCTGCCTCGTCTACTGGAGTTTCAGCTGCATCCAAAGGGAACTTCACATGTGGGGCCCATATTTGATAACGTGGAGAGCTGCAAGAATGAGGGCAAAGAGATTTGCTGGCTTTCCGTGGAAAGATTCAGAACTGTGACATGAATCTGAAGAGTTGAATGGGGCATTGTTTGGGGAGGAAGCAGGTAAATAACTCACAGGGAAATACTGCAGTCTCTGAATACAATAACCACCCAAGGTACAAAAATGATGCCATCTTATGGGCTTTGTGTTCTGTGAGGGCATAAAGCTTCCAAAAAGCCAGCAAGCACCCCCTCCCCCTTTGAAATCGGCTCTATTTGGAAAGGTTCACTGAGAGTGAATAAAGGGTTAAGTTACCACAGTGTGGCAATTTCTGCAGAGAGGTTGAGCCTAGATTTCATTCTTTCCTGAGAGAGTGATGGAAAGTTCTTGACCTTTTGGGATACTGCTACATTTGTTGCTTTGGAAGGCCTTCCATAATCTGGGGGGAAAAATCTCTGAGTGTAGGCCAGAATTTTGAAAACAGGGATGCCATGAATAAAATGGTTCACTCTTTCCCACATTCATTCAGAACTTTTTAAGCACCTGCTTAGCGCCAGGCTATAGCCTGTCTGCGAAGCCATGGGACCTAAAGAGCCTAGCACACAGCTGGGGCTTTAAGAGCCTCTGAGGCCTCAAGATATAAGGCGAGGGGAGATCACAGGTTTTCCTGCAAATAGCTATGCAGCCATATAACTAGGTACATCCCTCTCTTTTCTACCACTGCTCCTGCCTTCAAGGGCCCCCCACCAGGAGACAAGCCACAGTCTTCTACAGGCCTTTAGGCCAGGCCTCTTCACTCCATGTGGCCGCTGCCGCTATCTTTCTACAACGCAACGTTGGGACAACGTTCTCGGCCACAGCGCACAAGGCCTCGCATGAGCTGGTTATGCTCCAGCCACTGGCATTTACGCACCAATCCTGCAACTCACCTTCCTTTTCTTTCCTCTGTGCCTCTACCCATGCAGGTCCCTCTGCCTAACGTGCACTCCTTCCTTCTTGTGTCTACCTGGTGGACTTTTACCGATTCCTTAAGATTCACTTTAAACACCTGTTCTTTCATGTTCACCTTCATTGACCCTCAAAGCCCAGTTACTGTCTGCTTTGCACAGAGCCTGGGAACCTCAGACAATAAACGTCAGCTTCCTTGTCTCGTGTCCTTCTTGGAGCTATGGCAGCACCTTATATCCTGCACTCAGGCTCTGTGGTATCTTTTTCGAACTTTGTCTAGAATCTGTGAGTTTTCTGGGCGAGTATGACTGTATTTTGTTTATCTCTGTGTCCCAAGGAAAGCGTCTGGCCTAGAGCAGCCCAGTCCATTGTGAAGTTTTCGGTGATACAGAAGAATTAAAAAGATACATCAGGGAAAAAAAGGATAAATCTGGATACCAGTTAGCTTTCCATAAAGCTAAATGTGTTTACTTAGATTTTCTTATGAAAGTATGGACTTAGAACTTCTGGCTCATTCAAAGAAACTTTCATTTCTTGTACTGCTGAAAACAATGGCAGAGTTCGTGCAAGAATGAACTGTGCCTGAGTCTGAATCTGTGCTCTGCCACTACTAATGTTATATGACCCCCTGTGCCTCAGTTTCCTCACCTGAAAACTGGGGAAAATGGAATATAATTGTAACCAGTCCATAATTGGTATGAATGTTAGATAGCTAGATATGTGCAAAGTGCTTCTCACACTGAAGCTAACACTATTCGTCTATGAAACTAAGGTGATAGAGGTTTATTTTTTAATGTCCTTACTAAAGAAAATGAAAAAAAATTAGAAATGTTGTATTTGCTTGCCAGACTTCCTACCTACCTGCAAAGATGTGCAAACACATCTTTATTTACTTTTGAGAAATCCAAAAGTCTGGGGAATTATTGTTTTCAGTTATGTAGAACTCAAAAACAGACACGAACCACGGGATGGGTTTCTTAAAACCGAGATCCTGGAGTCTACAGGGACATGACAGAGGTACTGGAAAATCAGAATCCCTCCCAGAAGACAACTGAGAACATGCCAGAGTGATGCCTAAAGATTTATAAAGTTCCTGCATACAAACAGTTTCTGCAGAGCAAGCTAACCCTTTTGAGGAAAAATCTACCATCATTAGGGCTCTATATGCCACTGATTGGCTTTTTATTCACTTGAATGAGGGCCTACTTTAAGCACGCTTCTAACGTGGAGAAGACAGGTGTTTATGTATCAATAAACACAGAGACAAAGTAATACATTCATTAAGCTTAGGTTTCAGTATTACTAAAAAAGAGAATTCCAGAAAATAAAAAAAGCATAACTCAAAGAGGTGACCTTAAGTATAAATCTGTAGAGTTTTAGAGTTTTTCTACACATTCTTTCTTGAATCACAATAAATAATGAATTAATGTGTCTATTTCTTTAGGCAGAGACCCCCTTACATCAGCAAGAGTTAAATACACAGTTTAAAGAAAATAATATCATGACAGCAACATAAAACCAATGGAAAGTACTGGCCAATTATTTCCTGCCCTCCCTGCTCCCCATCTCAATCCTTTCTCACATTATATGTAGAAAGACCCATCTTTAGAACCATGTCTGTTTTGTTCAACACAGTATACTCAGGACTTAGCACAGTGTCTGTCATTCAGCAGCCTTTCAATGAATATGCTAGTTTACACCAAGGGAAGGGATGGAACTAACATTTCTTGGCCACTTGCTATGTGCAAGGTCCCACATAAAGTTATTTTCACATGTACATCACCAAAGTTTTCACATGTTTCATTGATATGGAAAGCAAGAGAAATGATGCGGATCTAGGGAGGGAGACAAGTTTTATAGGCTTCAAGCCTCCCTCCCTGCCCTTCTTTCCAGGTTACCCTGATGTTTATAAACCAACAATGATCCTTAAGTTTTTACTCAAGATGATTTTCCAGCAGTTTTGTTGATTCCTAGGTTTCTTCTGCATATGACATCTCAACATTTCAACCCTTCTCAACCAAGGCCAGCTTGGCTGGCTCTTATTTAAGGGTCCCAGAGCTATAATAGAAAGAGAACGAACTCTTCTCAAAGGAGTACGGACTCAAAGGAAAGAGATCCAGATTCCAGGATCTGGATTCCACCTACTAGGTTTTCCTGGAAAATATGTGTCAAATCTCTCTGCAAACGTTTATATTTTACATTCAACTATCTGCAAAATGAAAGGGTTGGGACAGGTGATTAATTCATTTATTCAAACAACAAACTTACACCGAACATTTTATAGATATCAAACTCTTTATCTGGTGCCGGGGATACAAATATATCCAAGACAAAGTAAAACCAAACTTCTGCCTTCAAAGAGATCCCAATCGATTAAGGTCACATTAGATGCCATCTTAAAGATTCTTTTAGTTCTCAAGTGCTAATAATCTATGTCCTGGGAATATAAATATCAGTTTAACTCACTCTTAACAGTAATTTCAAAGCATGTTTGTTATCTCAGACTGGATACAAGCCCAAAGGTAAAAATAAAAGTGTGTGGCACATCAGGGAAATGATATTCTGTCTCAGTGTCAAATGGTTATAGCAACTTTAATGAAAAAACAGACCATTAAAAAAAAAAAAAAACGACTCTCCCTTAAATCTCACTTCAGCACCTGAACAGTAGGAATTCTTATTGTTTCCATTGTGCTTTTTCATTTCTGGGTCTACTGATGAAGTACAATACTCGAACAATACTCTGGCAGACTTCAAATGGTGCCTGAGCAGCCGGCAAAGTAAGCTGAGAAATTGGACACCCTACCCTACCTTACGATGGGAACCCAGTGAGGTATATTTATTTTATTGGACAGTTTGAATTTACTATAGGTTGCTCATAATTTCCTGTCTCATTTCTTTAGTGCTCTTGGAATTTATGTCAGGATGTCTTAGGTTATCACACTCCTTCCCTCCTTTGTCCCAACATTTATGCCAACAGACTGAACTGACTTAGAGAAAGTCCCCGGACAAAAATCGAAGGGGAAAATACCCAAAGCTTTAGTTGGAGAATGGCAGAAGCTTTGGAAAAAAATCTGAAAAAGCAATGAAGATGAAAATGGAAACTCTGTGAAAATTAATGTAGTGTAGAATTGGCGAACATACCACTTATTTCTTTAAACAAATAGAAGAAAGAACCCGCTTATGAGGTGCACCCAAATAATTCACAGGTGGTGAAACTATTAGAGTCTTGCAATTTCTTGCCTCAGAAGTGGAATAAATCTCCTATATTATAAATGGTGTATGCTCACACATGTGATTTTTCTGTTAGTCCCTTTATTTCAACTATCCCCCTTTCCACGCACAAGGCCTTTTTGGTTTTATTGTAATTAATTTATTTTAGTGGAATTGTAGAGAAAAGTCTAGTGAAGGAGGGAGATGCAACCTACTAAAGCAAGAGCACTTTAGAAATATGATTCCAAATGGAATATGCTTGTGTTTTCCGTGGATTTTTTGGTTATTATAAAGTAAGCACAATGTAGTAGAAACTACATCAGACTGCAGTCTACCAGCATGATACCCCAATTGTGGGGCAGATGAAAATGCCCTAGACACTGGTAACCCCTAGTTAATGGTAATTCTCACAATGATAAGAATTTGTTTTGAGGACAGTTTTTTTTTCCTAAAGAATTTATCTTAACTAAAAAATTGTTCTAGTGTGTTCTGTTACACAAATTGATATTCTCAACTATGGAAATTGGAAACAAGTTTCAGTGTTTGAAGTCAAATACTGTCTGATAATATCCAGAAAGATAATACATATGAATAATCTGTGGGAAGCCATGATTTACATTTACACACGGATAGGATTAAACAGTGTCTATGCAGGTACAGAAGAGTCCCTTTTAAGATGAGTCAGCTTGGGGGGGGGGGCGGGCAATTGAAAACAGTGATACCCATCCCAGAACTATTCCCTACGGGAGAGTGTTTTGAAAACTTTTAAAAATAACTCTACAACAAAATGTCCAATGAACTACCAAACTCATTGTAAGGACAGTGTCTTCTTCCACGGAGCCTGGCTCTGTGTTGGCCACACAGTTGGTGACAGACAAATGCTATCAATGAAAGTATAACCACTTGATGTTTCATGGTACTGTGGAATTTATAAAACAGCTCAACGTCTGATGCCATATTTGCCTCTAATGACATTCTGGAGAGTTAGGTGGGATGGGCAATAATAGCACATAGATGAGGAGACAGCGCTGAAGTAAGTTCTGTGACTAGACCAAGATCACAGAAGTAGAATCCGTGCTACAGACCAGATGATTACACTCTAAAACCAGTGTTGTTCCATGACATCTGAGACATGTACAAGAAACACATATCAAAGATGGTTGAGACTAGGTATGCTCAAGAGGCGTGTCTCACTTTGGATGCTGCTGTGCGAAACATTTGGGATTTTTGCATTTATGAGTCTGTTCCCCTTTCTGTCACTTGTTTACTCCTTTGTCTACCGACATTCTGTCCTGAGAGCAGCATTGGTGTTGTGCCTTAGTTTCTGCTTCTCCATATCTCTTTCTGTTTTCTTTGCCTTTCCTTTGGGTCTGCATGGTTCTATGTCCTTGGCTGGGTTGGCTGGTCTGCTCTACTCTAGGAGATTCCAACTGTTTACCACAGCCCTGCCTCTCTTGGTTCCTTTTCTCACTTACTGTGCCGTTCATTCCTGGATTCTATGTTTGAAAAATGAGCATGGACCCATTTTCCTACTTTTCCTTCAGTCTTTGTGGTGTGCAGGTTGTTACAAATGTAGAGCATGTTAAGTACTTGGGGGCACGCAGTAAGTTGCCCATCACAAAGATTAAACCATCATTAGGATGACATGCAATTTTCTTGTTTCAAATTTTCCATATAATAAATGGAAAGTAGAATTAACACTGACTTATAAGGGAGTGCTAGCATGCATGGCATCTAAATTTGAAGCACAGTTCATTTTAAAAAGGTGTTCAGTACAATAAACAACACCTTTCCTCCAATCTCAGTGTTTTAACACAAAAAAAGGTTGGGGGCACCTGGGTGGCTCAGTCGGTTGAGCGCCCGACTTCAGCTCAGGTCATGATCTTGCGGTTTGTGAGTTTGGGCCCCACGTCAGGATCCCTGCTATCAGTGCAGAGCCCATTTCAGATTCTGTCCCACTCTCTCTGCCCTTCCCCTGCTTGTGCTGTCTCAAAAACAGATAAAACATTAAAAAAAAAAAAAGGTTTATTTCTTGGTAGTGGGTGAATGGATTTCAGAAAAGGAATTCTGTGAGAGTGGTGGCGTGGGGTTCTGCCCCACGAAGTCATTTAGGGACCCAGGCCTTGCGCTTGGTGGCTTTGTCATTCCCTAAGGTCTTGAAGTTCCCTGCTGGAGGCTCTGTGTCCAGGAGGCAGGTAAAGAGAGAGTGCTGAGTGTTTGCATGATTACGTGGCAGGTGTGAGGGCTAGAAGTGCCATCTGTAACTTCTAACTCTGTTCCATTGACTCACAATCAGTGAGTGATTGTGACCATCCAATCACAGAACAGGCTGGGAAATACAGTTTATCTTTACGTCCTGCCAGAAAGAGAAGCGAGTTATGGTGAACCCATAGCATCATCTCTGCTAAAATGAGAGTTTATAGCTACCCTCCATTTTGATAAGACTGCGGCAAATATAAGTATCATTTTCCTCCTGAGAGCAAATTTCATAAAAGGAAAATACTTGAGAACCAAGTGGGTTAAGCAAGATATGAAACATGCAAAATTCATTCTAATTATCAACAGCAAAAGGGATTGTTCTTCAACTGTTATTCATTGTATAGACGTATATGTTTAAGAAAGAGAAAAACAAAATATTTATCTTTCCTTTAAGATTTATTAGCTTGCTCACTTGGTCTTACTAAAACCAGAATTAGTGAAATGCTTCAAAGGTGAAACGGATGTTCACATTTTCCTGTCCTATTTGTGCCTTACCATCTTTCCAACTTTTTTTTACCAAGTCATTCTTATCCATCCATTTACTCATTCATTCAACACCATTCACTGAGATCTAATTCCCAGGCATCTGACAGAGGTAGGAGGGACAAGTCACTCCTGCTGTCACCCACAATGTCACGGAGTGGACAGAAATGTAAGCACAGTATGAGAAGTACAGTGACAGAGATCAATGCCAAGAAGCCCAAGAACTAGAAGAAAGGACATCTTAAAGTACTGTAGAGATTACAGTTACTTACACATGTCTCTGACAAACAATTACTAAAAGCTAATTCTACATTGGTAGAATTTGTGGTATGGGTAGCCAAACAGAAATTATGGTATTTCTTCTGCAGAGAGTTTCAGTAGTTAATGAGATACGATATATATCTATGACTGAAACAGAGACCATTAAAAAATACAGGGAAATATCCAGACTTCTTTATAAACACCAAGCCTCTGGAAATCCACCAATAACAAGCCAGAGGTCACTGGTGGAGCCAGACTACTACCATTGGGACATCTTCTTGACGTGGCCAGAAAACTCCTAACTGCTCTCCATGCTGGGTGCTCTCATTGGCAAAATCCCCAGGAGGAGAAGCCGGAACAGTTAAGCTTTATTCAATGTAGGTTTTAATCTTGACGTTCGGGAATTGGGGAGATTTAGTCATTTACTTTTGAGCTCATGGAAAGAAGGGGTTGATAGCAACAGCTTACCCCAGTTAGCAGGCAGGCTCCCCACACAGCTGTGCTGGCCTATTTCAATTAGGATCCTTTAGGGCTTACATCACCTCTGGTATGCCAGTCCTAAGCCGCTCATGAGCCAGTACTGCCAATCAAGCCAAAATTCAACCACATGGTATAGTTTTTATGATGTAGACAGAAAATGACACGAACTTGTCTTATTCTGGTGAAAACACAAAGTTGGAAGCCAGCTCTCTAGAAGAAGAAAATTAGTAAACGCAGCAAGCCTGTAAAACTTGATTTAGACACATTTTCCTGTGATTATCTCAACACACTTAACTAGTAGGTTATTCACGATGATTCAAGGAATGCTCTCACTCAAGAAAAGACGAGGGCCCTCATGCTACGAGAGGTCACTTCTGGGTCACTGTACTCATGAGACCACAAGAAACAGTAGAATATGCAGAATGAGGGAAGAGTAGAATGAAACAAACAATTCCATGTGAGAAACTTAAATGATTAAGGCCTGGAACCTGAAACAGACAAATTAAAAGCAGAGCTGTCACTTGACCAGAGAAACTGGACTCTGTACATGAAGTTAGGAAACACCAGGAATGTGGAGAATTAGCAAACCAGGTGATAGCCTCTGTAAGTCCTTTCCTCCCTTAAATTAGTTCACAAACAGCTATGATGCCTGTATATAAAAGGCATTCTACCAGGTGCTACAGGAAATGCAGACATTCAGAGGACACTATATTTTTTTCTGGAAGAGTTTAAAATTGTATTTTGATTAAACCATAAGAAGGAGCAGAACCAAATTACCAGACGTGTCTTATCCAAACAATTCCTGTGCAAAACGCAACAACATTAACTAGTTTTTTTTTTAATGAGTAACAGGTACAGTGGTTAACCACACTTTACTGATTCAAATTACACAAACCCTGACCTTAACTTTGTTATTATTTGAGCTTCGTGCAGCATCTGATACTAGCCTACCCCATGGTGTGCTAGGGGATGGCTTTCCACCTTATTCATACACACTGATAAAGCAGAATCAATATGTATTAACACTCATATAAAGGCACAAATATGTTCACTTATCCATTTTCTCTCTTTTTCTCAAGTCTTTAATATCCATGTGGTCTTTCAAGGAAAAGTGGGGGCAGAAAGTGGTCCTGAACAGACCTAAACACTAAAAACAGGAGTCTGAGGAAACAAAATTGTAGCTGACCATGTCTAGACAAGAAACTTCACAAAAACAGTTAGAAAATAGCATATAAATAAATGCCTCATTATGCTCTGTAGATTTAGGTGAAAAGTCTTGAGGCTTGATTTAAAGAGAATGTAGGCATGAGAATAAGAAATAGATGTAGAGGGAACAGTGATAGAAAGGTACTTGTGTATGTGCACACACGCATGCATGCATGCGTGCGTGCACACACACACACACACACACTCCCTCACACACTCACCACTTATTGGAGCAGCCCACAATCTGCTGCAAATAAGGGATTTAACATTCATTCCACAAGCTAATGGTGCTTCTCGCCATCCAAGATAGATCCACTTAGATAATAGTGGAGGACAGTGCCAGAGCGACTGAAGGGAATGGGCTATTGTGTTTGACTAGTTTCCATGTATAAATTAGTGCAGAGAAGAAAAAGAAATTCAACAGAAAAACACATGTACTTTATTATAATTCTGAGTGTTACTCTCACAACTCCCACAATAGCAGGCGAAAGAGCTTAAAACCACTCAAAAGAAACAAAAAGCAAATGCAAATTTGATTAAATGCCTTTCTGACAAGAAGTGATTTGACTTCAAGTTTGGATGGACACATATGTCAATGGCCGGTCATGGTTTTTGCCACATTCCTTTGGAGCTACACAGTTGGGACAAAGGAGAGGGAATGAAAAAGGGGAACAGAGTGGGAAGACTGGGGAAGCTGGGTGATGTGACTAAATATGACCTGAATATCAGGATGAAATCTCTTAATCAGAAGTACTGTCCTACTGTGCCCAGAGTAAAATAGATATCCATGATGTATGAGCTTTGCATGAACATATGATACAGAGACACAGGGACCTCATTTTCCCAGAAAGCGTCCTCCAAGGGTAAAGGATTTTGACAAAACTGAGGGTCAATATTTGATATTCTCACATCCTCAAGAACCAATACAGGGGATTCAGCTGTCAGTGACAACGAACACTGTTTTGAAGTAGAAATCCGACTCACCACTAAACAAATGGGATATTTTCGGATCAAGTTAAAGGGATCTTCAAAAATCACCTAAATTAATTCTAAGAGTAGATAGACTCTTATAATGTATAAAATAATTATGGGGAAAACAAGCTACTTTGTTCCATTTCTCCATTCAGACTGAAGGCTGAGCTGAAACTGTCACACTTCGAGTTCTAAGCCAACTGCTGATGAGGCTCATGGGCTCATAGGTCAGTAATGTAATTTTGGTCACAAAGCTGATGGGGGCAGTTAACAAGCAAGTGTAACAAGTGCCCACAATCCTGTACATAACTGCAATGGTCAAGATGAGACAAAACCCCTAAATATCCAACAACGACTACAGACCAACTTACACCATTGCTTCCATCATTGCTAAACATTTTCCAACCATAGTATGAAGCAAACAAGTGATTTTCTCTCCATTATTTGACTTTTGTATTCAAATACAAGCTTGTTTCCCTATCTGTAAAATAGGTTTAAAAATGCCTATTTGCGGGGCACCCGGGTGGCTCAGTAGGTTGAGCATCCGACTTCGGCTCAGGTCATGATCTCACAGTCTGTGAGTTCGAGCCCTGCGTCGGGCTCTGTGCTGACAGCTCAGAGCCTGTAGCCCATTTCGGATTCTGTGTCTACCTCTCTCTGACCCTCCCCCGTTCATGCTCTGTCTCTGTCTCAAAAATAAATAAACATTAAAAAAAAATTTAAAATGCCTATTTGCAAGCTGATTGTGCAGATTTCTTGTAACACGTTTCAAACAACTGGCCTAATATTTGGCACATTCAGACACACAATACGTGGCAGGTATTAATAATACCGTTATTACTCTGCCCGGGGATATATTTTGTTGTTCACAAGTCAGTTCTTTCTTGTGACTCTCAGAATCCCAATTCATTTAAATACAGACCTGAAACAAACCTGAGTTTGATTTCATTTTATCCTCACAATACAATTATTGTAATTTAAACAAAATATGTTTTATGTTTGAAATCTGATATAAAGAAACACTTCTTTTTTTGCACATAAGTCTAATTATATGCTCAAGTACATATATGAATATTCAAGATGTCAAAGGGGGAATAATGCAATTTGCCAAATGGGTAGCTAAGCAGTCTACTCCTGAATAGGACAGTTTTTCCAAAATATAACGACATCATATTTTCATATGAAGATAGCAAAAAAGTAATGTGGACTGGTAATTGAACTTGTGATTTAATTAAATTAGGGGAATAACACACGCTTGTTGAAAATCACAAAGAAGGAAAGATGAGGCAAACTAATGGTGTGTATATAAGTAACACGTCCCATATGGAAAAAATGAGACACCTTTCATAAATTGCTTGCTCCACTAGTCATAAAGCACACCTAAACATTCTGCTTTTTATATTCTTCACAACAGCTTAAAGTTATAGTCTATTCATGCTTAAAATTCAGTTGGCCTTTAAATGTCTGAAAACCTGAAAATACATTTCTATATTTATAGCATTTGCAGTGCAGCAGTATGATTTCTTGGCTACAATGATGCAAATGAGAGGTGGGAATGTATAAAATATTTAAACACTGTCTGATTACTCTATCTGATGAATCTTTTTGGAGTTTTTCAATTTATACCAAATGGCTTGCTTCCTCTGTTCAAAATTATAGCTCAGATGAAATTTGTCAGAGTCTAATCAGAACAAAACATTCCTTTAGCATCAACGAATCAATGCAACCTATATATTCGTTACATTTTTACCTTGTTCCCTTCTTGCCTTATTGAGGAAGCGCTGGCATGCTATAAATGTGACAAGGAGAGCTACAATCACGTTTGTTTGGAATCAGTGTGTGCAAATTTTGGAATCAAACCTTCAGATGAGGTTTATGAAGCTGCCTGCCCAGAACACTCTGGTTTAAAAAAATGTGCATTGCTATTAATATTTTGAGTGTAGATTTTTTTTGGACAGTAAATGTTCATTTTCTGCCCATAAAACCAAGTATGAGTCACAACGGAACATTTACTTCGAGTCAAAAATGCAATGTGTGCTGATGTTCAAGAGCAGAGCATCTTATCACTGTGATTATGGAAAGCAGACACACACAAAAAGTCAGCATTTTCTTCTTCTTTAAAAGCAGATCTGAGATCAAAGACCATAATCCTCAATTCATAAATACTAGCATTAACTTGTATCCATAGAGGACTTACAGTAATTATGAGCTATAATCTGGGCTGGCTGCAAACGGGCTCTCATTCCGTCTTTTACCTGGTTCCCTAGCACATGTGCACAGCCAGAGAAGGATTCGTAAAAGGCAGTGGGGGAAAGCCCCTTACAGCCCATCCTTCAAAAATTCCAGGAACACCACAGTCAGTGAGTTTGATTTCAGGACGTCCCTTATTCAAATTCCAAGCATACACACCGCCATTTATACAGTCCCCAGCTCAGAACGCTAGGCAGTATATCCCAAAGTTTGAGTCTCAATATTATTATATATCTCTCACTATCCCACAGAGTCTTGCGGACCTTACTTAGCTTGGGAAGTTGGGGGTTAAAGTTCTGAAAGAAGTTTTTCCTTTTCTTAAAATCATGTAAATTATTTTACCTGGTGTTTGAAGATAAAGACACACACACACACACACACACACACACACACACACACACACACACACATTACCCCCAACAGCAACCAGGCTAAGTGGCAATAGCAACGTATTGAAATGAAAAGGCATTTACCAGGAGCAGGAAAGCCAGAAAGAGGAGCGGTGTGCCAGGAGTTGCCCGACGGCAGCATTCCATGCTTGGATCCTTGCCGGAATCCGAATCGGACACTGAATAAGCTGCTAAGTGCTCCTCTGCTTGCTGTCACATCCAGTACTGGTGCTAACACTCCAGCCCTGCCTATCAGCTTCCATCAGCCCTGCTCACATTTCCTGACCGAGGGTGGGTGGGTGGGTGGATGGGTGGGGGGTAAGCTGAATGGAATCTCTCTCCGAGCAGGCAGCCAGCCAATCAGGCTCCTGCTAATCAGACGTGCTGAATAACAAAGCCGGGGGGGGGGGGGGGGGGGGGACGGACAGAGAAAGTGTAACAGTGCGAGCAAAAAAAAGGGAAACAGGATGAAAAAGAAAGGAGAGCCGAGCGCGCGCGGCAGAGGGGAAGAGAAATGCAAAAGGTGCAGAATTGCAAAAGATGAAGCAAAGCCCTCTACTTTTAACTAACCTGGTTGGTTCTTTGTGAGATACCTTTCTATTTGCCGTTTGCTTGTGCTGGTGCCTGTGGCTTTGGGAAGTACAGTAGCTCCCTGTGACTCTGTATTGTTGCATTCAGGAGAGAAACTTAATCCCTGTCAATATATAACATATGCCATAAAGGGAAAGAGCCATAGACAAAAACTGACTTAAACGTGCCTTTTAAACGTGTTCTGCACAACTGCTCTATTTCTCTTCTGTGAAGCTCCTCTTTATTTTCTCCCTTGACTCGGAAAGAGGCTATATAAGTTTTTGGAAGTTCCTCACCAAACCTAAATAGTGACATGAGTTACTTTTAGGCATTAATGACTTGAGCCGGGGGTGGGGAAAGAAAAAGCAAGTTGCTTCTTTGTAAAGTGACAATTTAAAATGTCTAAGGTTTACTACACTAAAGGCACAATTAGAAATTTAGAGCCCCTGGTTTAAAAAAAAAAAGCCCTTTAACAAAGACTGGGATGAAAGGGGCTGAAATTTGGGGTTGAGGAGCAGCCTGGTTTTGACACAGTGCCAGCTCACAACCATCTACTGTGGCAGGGAGAGGGAAAGAAAGGATGAATTAAATCTTCAGTTAATCCTCAAACCTTTTAACCAACAGTTTCAGCCTCGTCCTTATCCATGTCCTTTATCAGAGCTGCTATAACACAGCAGAAAAGGCTGAAGTGAGTTTTACCTCCTCTTGCCTTCTACTGTTGCAAGAGGCTTGGATGGGAGACGCTCTGGAGGAAGTGCTAATGAGCAGTGAAATGACTGCAAGGCCAGCAACAGCAAAGAGAAGGTCAGGAAGCTTCTAAGTCTGGTTAATCCACCAGCAATCAAGATTTGACTCTACCAGAGGAGGATTTTATTACAGTTTTAGAAAAGTGTCAAGTGTCAAACACGGACGTCTTTCTCCTTATCTGCTAAGAAAATCATGGAGTGTTTGAAAGAATGAAACAGCGAACTTGGCCTTCCATTTCCATAGGTGTGTCACCAGGAAGTTTTTCCTTTGTAGATTTCTTGAGAGCCCAGAAATGTATATGGTGGAGGGAGAAGACGATGAGAATTAAAGTCCTTTCCTCCCGTTAATAAAAAATACCCACAAGTTATGAAATGCAAAAATATGGAAAACCTGCTCTACGCATAATGGGCGTGTGAGTACAGGCAGGTCTGTCTACATACATACCTGCAGCACTGCTTTTCAGCAAGGTAAAGAAAAGCAGCTAGCTTGTTTAACATCAAGTTACTTACTTCATATGGCATGCCAATTAAAGACAGAAGAGCTTTGAAATGCCCATTTTCAACCTGTTAGGAGAGTCAGGGCATATAAGGATCCACCTTGTCCCTTTAGAAAAATGGATAGGACAAATCCATAGCAAAGAGGTCCTGTTTTGAAGTATGTTGTTCCCTTTCAGAGAGATCAGTTTTACAAATCTATAAAAAAAAAAACAGCTAATAATGTTCATAAGCTGAAGAGTACCCATGAGTAGATGTAAAAATGCTTGACTGATGGGCCATCTGAGTGGCTCAGTCGGTTAAGCATCTGACTCTTGATTGCGGCTCAGGTCACGATCTCATGGATTGTGAGTCTGAGCCCCGTATCAGGCTCTGCACTGACAGCGTGGAGCCTGCTTGGATTCTGTCTCTCTATTCTTCCTTGCCTCTCTCACTCTCTTTTTTTCAAAATAAAAAAAAAAAATAAACATTTTAAAACAAGCCTTGACTGGTGTTATCTGAAATCATTATATTAAAGAAATGAACTGATTGAAATAAACTTTCATTCCTAAAGCTATCTCTCTCAGGGCACCTGGGTGGCTCAGTCGGCTAAGTGTCCAACTTCAGCTCAGGTCACGATCTCACGGCCAGTGAGTTCGAGCCCCGCGTGGGGGCTCTGTGCTGACAGCTCAGAGCCTGGAGCCTGTTTCGGA
Source organism: Acinonyx jubatus (assembly GCF_027475565.1). Taxonomy (NCBI): domain Eukaryota; kingdom Metazoa; phylum Chordata; class Mammalia; order Carnivora; family Felidae; genus Acinonyx; species Acinonyx jubatus. The sequence continues at coordinate 50,410,486 of NC_069391.1, forward strand.
TTCTGTGTCTCCCTCTCTCTCTGACCCACCCCATTCATGTTCTATCTCTCTCTGTCTCAAAAATAAATAAACGTTAAAAAAATTTAAAAAAAAAGCTATCTCTCTCTTACAAGTTGGAGCTTTCTGAGGCAGGGATTTTTATTCTATTAATTAGCTAAAGGGTTCCAACTGGTTCTACAAAATGGAATATTTTATTGAACACCACTTCTTCCTTCCTTCTTCACGCATAACCATCACTTAATAGGCAGATCCAAAGGCATGAACAGGTGGTAGGAAAAGGAAGAGAAGCAACAGTGGTCATGATATGATACCATTTGCAGAAGAAGAGCTACTAGTATGCTCTTCTAGATTCCTTCCTACTTTGGAAATAAATATTATCTAGATATTTTGAGTCAGCAATTTCTGCCTTGAAGTTCTGATGGGCACGTTGACATATAACATGATGGTCCCCTTCGCCTCAATAAAGTTGCTGGATGTCACAATATGCTTTAGTCAAATCCTCAATTACCCATTGAATGTCTGGAGGACAAGCACCACAATATCTCACGCTTCTGGTCCCAGTGCTCATAGCATTTCCTTTCCTGTTGGGGATGCCCAGAGAAACTAGGGAAAGCGATTGTGTTGTCAAACATTACACAGTGCACGGCAAGCTCCAAGCTTACTGTAATGTTAGAAAAAGGAGAACAAAATCAAGTTGCGTGAGGGTGACTAGAGTAAGTTTTGGGGATGAGGCAATTTTGATAATTACCAGGTTTTATGTCATTATCTTTAAAGGCTGCAAATGGTTTTATACTCGCAATCCCATTTTTATGACTACTCTGCGACGTTGGTTAAGTACTCACTCCATTTTATATATGTGGAAAATCAGGCTCAGAGGAATTAAATGACTTGCCCCAGGACCCACTGGCTAGAACTGGCCTTTGACTAGGATTTTCTGACCCGAAATCACTCTTCTCTCATCTATACATATCTGCATATGTATGTGCACCTATGTATACACACATGTATGTCTATATATGTGTGTGTGTCTACACACACCTACACACCCACATAGACACTTTCAGATGCTGGCAGTGGTGTCATACTGGCTGGAGGGTAATATTTATAGTGAAGGTAAAGGAGTAGAGGGTAGGCTACCCAGGTTTTCCTATAGATATATGTTACCTGACAATGGAAAGTATCTTATCGAAATCTACAGTGTCTCTGTCTCCCACCTTTGTCACTTCTAAAACTGTTTCTAGTACCAAGGAAAAATAACATAAAACCCTAGGTAATCTAGATGCTTACTAATGGCGGCCTGGGGAAGGCCCCTTATGGCATGGGAGCAGGGCGTTGGCCGAGCTCCTTTTCCCTCTTCAGGTATCTACATTAAAGCCGTCTCACCAGTGTCTGAGCAGCAGCAGGGGCCACAGCTGCCATAATACTGGTGGCTGGCTCCCTGTACAATATATTAGGTGAAATGAAAGCAGAAGCAAGAGAGAGAGAGTGTCAGGGCTGTCTGAAGCATCATTCCAAATGGTATGGATTTAACAATACTTAATTTAAAAAACACCAGCTTGGACAGGAGCAAGCTGTTAACATTCAGTGTGCTTTATGGCAGGAAAGAGTGAGCTAAACTCTCCGAATTTCTCTCCCTGGGGAGAATGCATTACAGCGTCCGCGCCAGAGCCACCTGTCTCTTCCTGAGGTTGGGCCTCCTCACTTGGCCCTCCAGTTGCAGTTCGTGGAGTGGAGAGGGCAAAGGGTCTTCTGGAAAGAACTCAGGGGTGGGGGACCTTGGTGAGCTCGGTAGAACCCCATCTCCCCTCTTGCAGGAGGTGGTAACGGCAGTGTCTGAGACTTTCTAGCCTCACAGGCATGTATGAAAGTGGTTTAGTTTCCCTGGCTAATTCTGAAAATTAAAAAGAGGAAAACATAGCGTGGGGATGAAGAAGATGAAACTACAGGAAGCTGACTGCTACTCTCAGGGGCACAGCTGCAATCTGACCAGGAGTTTGTAGCTCTCCATTTCACCTAACATCCTTTCAACACCAAAGCAACTGGAACGTTTGTTACCGTTTTCAAATCATCTTTCACACATGACCTCATGTGATGTGAGCAGAAACTCTGTAAGGTAGAGAGTGATTATTATCCTCACTTTATAGGTAGCAACACTGGTGCTCTTCTCTGTTAAACACATTCATCCACATTACTTATTATCAGGTAGCAATTCGGGGCTCTATCTGAGGTCTTTCACCTGGCCACCCCTTGAGATGCTAACTCATGAAAATAGTTGCATTTATTGAGGTTCTCCCATGTGCCAGGTACTAACTACTTTATTATTTCATATAATCCTCACAATAACACTATGGGAGAGGTACATTTATTGTTCTCAAATGGATATGACTTATGGTCGATTCGTACTCAATATTGGTCCCAGCTAGTGCCTTCCTGAAATGCAGAAGCCAGAAACCTAGCAACTACATTTCCCGGACTCCCTTGCAGCTAGGGTACCAGAGGTAATTTAGATTTGGCTACTCAGGAGCAGTCCCACAAGATTTAAAAGAAGTGAGGCAGAGACCACACTTTATTCTCTCTGCTTGCCAAAATGGCTAAAGAGTAAGGCAATTTGTGTGCAACCATGACAACCAGTCATTGCCTTTGTGGGTGATAAGAGGCAATCTTGGGGAATGCAGTTTATCAGCTGGATCAGAGAAGGTGGGAAGACTTTTTACATACAGCCCTTACATTTCCATCCAGCTGCTGTATGGAATAGAGTAGCATGGGAATCTTCAGAAAACTCAAACTAGTCTTTTTTTGTTGGCAATTCCAACTTTTTGTGAGTTAACGAATTCCTTTATAATGTAACACTTCCTGCTTTAATTAGCAAGAGGAAATTCTAGTCTCTGAAACAGAATCCTTGACTGATAATATCCCCTTTACCAGAGGAGAAAACTGAGGCATGGAGAATTCATTAATTTTCCAAGAATACGTACCCACAGAGGGGAAGGGTCAGGATCTCAGGGGGAATCTGTGTTCTTAACCACTAATCTACCCTGCCTCTTTGTAGAGCAGAGGGCTATAGTTCAGAGATGGGAGAGATCATTGCTAGTTTGAGGACTCAGTAAGGGGGACTGAAATGGAAGAAACAGAAATTGAAAAACACCTTGAGATATAAAGAGACTTTTTTGCTTTTGTTGGTATTTTTCTTCTTTTTAAGAAAATTTTATTTAAATTCTAGTTGATTGACGTATAGTGTGATACTGATTTCAGAAGTAGAATTCAGTGATTCATCACTTACATACAACACCCGGTGCTCAACACAAGTGCCCTCCTTAATACCCATCACCCATTACCCATTTACCCATTCCCCACCCACCTCCCCTCCAGCAACCCTCAGTTTTTTCTTTACAGTTAAGAGTCTCTTATGGTTTGCTTCCCTTTCTTTTTCCCCCTTTCCCTATGTCCATCTGTTTTGTTTTTTAAATCCCACACATGAGTGAAATCATACGATACTTGTCTTTTTCTTACTGACTTATTTCGCTTAGCATAATACACTCTAGCTCCATCCACATTGTTGCAAATGGCAAGATGTCATTCTTTTTGATAGATGAGTAATATTCCATTGTGTATATATACCACATCTTTACCTATTCATCAACTGATGGACATTTGGGCTCTTTCCATTATTTGGCTATTGTTGATAATGCTGCTATAAACATCGGGGTTCACGTGCACCTTCAAACCAGTATTTTTGTATCATTTGGGTAAATACTTACTAATGCAATTGCTGGGTTGTAGGGTAGTTCTATTTTTAACCCTTTGAGGAAACTTCATACTGTTTTTCAGAGTGTCTGCACCAGTTTGCATTCCCACCAACAGCGTAAGAGCATTCCCCTTTCTCCACATTCTCGCCAACATCTGTTGTCTTTTGTGTAAAGATAAACAGAGACTTTCAAGAGATGATAAGAAAACGGGAAAAGTTTTGCAGGTGAGGAGGACAGAGTAAGCAGAGAGAAAGAGGAACATGTAAGGCCAAGGCTTTTACTCACCCTGACCCACTATTTCAGGCTGCTTAAAAAATAAATATGTTTTTTACTTCTCAGATCACATCCTCATTGATTTCTCCCTACAAAGTGTCAGGAACTCAACAAATTTTAAAATTTGATTTGATTCATCTTGAGTTGCCTAAAGTACTAAGAGCCTCAGCTTACATTTCTTCTCATTGCCTCCAGGGCTTAATTCAGGGCTTCTCACGTAGGTATTCAGTTAGCATCTGTGACCCTGGCCAGCAGCAGAGAGGAATTCTGGAGGCTCTTCGTGCAGTGGACAGAACCCAGATTTTGAAACCGGAGTGTTCAGATTCTAGCTATTCCCTTTACTACCAGGAGAGCTTTAGGGAAATGAATTTCTGAAAGTCACTGAGCCTAGCTTTTTTGTTTGTTTTTGTTTTAAACTGTTATATGATGAGAATAATGGTCAGCACCACAGAGCAGTTGTAGGCAGTGGGGCAAGGGGTTTGTAGAGTATAGCTCAGTACAAGGTAAGAGATCAGTGAAACATTACCATGCTAGTTGGTGGGTATATGAGTATCCCTTGTACATGTCTTTAAACTTTTCTATGTATTTGAAAATTCTGATAAAATTCTGGGAAAAATTATTATCATAATCTAGATTCTAATTCTAGGACTCCCTCCCCCTGCTCTGAAAAAAACAAACAAACATAAACAAACAAACTCATAGCAGAGCACTGAACTGCATCAGGAGGAAAGAATTATTCACTACTTTCAAACTGGCGGTCCTTCTTCCCCCCTTTTTCTCCATTGCTAGGGCTATGTTATGCATCGCAGAAGTTTGAATTAGCTTCAACAAACACTTATTGAACACCTACTGTGTGCAATGCTTGATAAATAAATAATTCTGAAAACAGATAAACTGTCTCTTAGAGGCTTTTTGACATAGATACCAGTTTAATTGCTGAGGTTTGAATTATGGTTGTAATATCCACATATTAAACCCAAGTGTAATATATAAATCCTAGGCCCTTGATTCTTAGTTCAGTACTATTTCCATGACATCATTCTTCACAGATAAAATAATTATACCAGAGCCAGACAATACGGTGAAGGGGTGTTAACAGATTTATAGACAATACAGAGAGAGGGATTAAAAGGTAAAAGCCAGATTCCTCTGCTTGGCATTCAAGGACCTCCCTGATCTGTTTGTAGTCCCAGGATAATAGAAAGTCATGCTCCAGCTCAATTGAAATACCTGATATTACTCCAATACTCCAAGTCCTTCCATTCCTGTGTATTTATGCTTCCAGTCCCTCCTGCCTGTAAGATCCTCCCTGCCATCTCTGTCTTGCTCAAATCCTTGTTAACCTTTGGGATGTAGCTCAGATAGCTCCCCCACAAAGCCTCATATATAATTGGCATTAGATAAATACTTGTCAAATTAAGCATGTGAATTGACCTCGGCTATGGCTATAGATACAGTGTCAGGAAAAAAGAAAAGAGGGAAAAAACCAAGCAGGAGAATGGCAAAAGAAAACAGAGTCTCCGAAAACCAAGGAAAAATGGAAATTAAAGATAAAATCAAATTTGAATTTCAGAATAGCAATTAAACCATGGAAAATCAGAGTCCTCTTCCTCTAAAATAAACTAGATTATTGGGTATTCTTCAATTTTATTTCTGTTATATGCTGTTATATTTGCTCATACCAGCAGGATGAATGGTTTCTCTGTTAAGTTAGGAAGATTATCTCATATCACAATTATAAACATAGTCAAAGAAATTCGAAAAACTATGAAATAATGGAATGCTGAAAAAGAATCTATAATTAAAAATAATTTATAGTATAGTTTCTTTTTTAACTTTCTGAAAAGGGCATGGAATTTGTAGGTAAAACTGGATGTTTTATCTTTCCTACTTCAAAATGTGATGGGCTGTTCTTTCTTTTGAAAAGACTTTCGTGAAGGAATTTGGATCTTGGTAAGCATGGCAAAAAGAGAAAACATTACATACGGTAATGACATAGAGAATTGAATACAAGCCAACAACAACAAAAAGTTACCAATCTGCAGGTGTCCTGAGGGGGAAATAGTGGGTGCAACTGGGAGAAATAGGTAAAAGAATCTACAGATTTATCTTTCTTGCCCATGCATTTTCTAGAAGTTAAAATCCAACATCGGTTCCCAGAACAGAAACTGTAGTTACGAGACAGTATAGGATTCTAAGGATAAAGGGGAGAACCCCCATTCCTTAGTTAGGATTGTAGGGTGTGAACTAGTCACAAACGCCCTTTGAAGAAGCTGGAGGGGACACAGGTCCTAGTCTTGAGGTTTCAAGGCCAGCAAGATAAGTATGATGCATGTCACTTGATCTTACCTCTCGGAGGAATATAAATGGGGACATGTCTGGGCTGTGTAAAATAAAGAGGCAGCAAGACTCAAGGGATATGACTGTGAGGATTTGGGCAAGATCTGTTTGAGAGAGGCACATTCCTCTCCGAATAGTCCTACAGGCCTAGCTTTTGGTTTGGGTGTTTGGTCACGTATCTTCTCTTTGCCCTCCCCACCTCCAACCTCACTCTGTATGTCTCCTTTGATTTCCTATCACTCAGACTGTAATAAAAATGCTCTGTCATCCTCAGATGACACTGTAAGTAGAATATTTACTGTACTCATAGGCATCTACTTTTTCTCTCAATACATTGGTTTTTAAAGTTATGCCTACATTTTAAGGGACAAAACATTAAGTAGCATACCTGTGGCAGAAATATTAGCTGTCTCCCAATATCTTTTTCTGCCTTGCTAATAAACATACATGCCCAGCAAGAAGAGGCATATTTCCTAGCCTCTCTTGCAGCTATATGTGGCCGTTTGACAAAATTCTAATTAAGGAAATGTAAGTAGGGGTTGTGGACGTAGTTCCAAGTGAGGTCCTTAAACAGAGGGGCATCCCCTACTTCACCATTTCCTCCTCTGTGTGGATGGAATGATAATGGGAAGACTGGAACGTGGACCATGAGGTGATCTGGAGGGGATACTATGCACCAGAAAGAGGGCCCTGACTGCCTGACACTCTGAAGCATCATAGTGTTCCTAGACTGGCTACCTCCAGACTTTCATGAGAGGAAGAAATGCGTTTAATACAACACGTGTGTTTTAACATAGTAATTGGTGGCAGGACTATACAAAACCATTAAATATATAGGCAAGTTATATAGTCTTCTGTCAGCTTAGGATCTATGAATAAACATCATGCCTCTGGCTTTGACTAATGGCCATTATAGAAATGTGTATGTGTACCACTCCCAAGATCTTCTAAAATTACCTAGGACAGTTTTGCTTATGTAATCCAATTATATAAGAATCCCCCTGGCAAATTCTTGGAATATAACGGTCAAATACAAAAAGCATGTCTTTGACAGGTGAGAATGTTTCATTTTTTAGATAAAGAGAACTAAATAAAGGTGGGTATGTTTCCTTTTTTTAGATAAAGAGAACTATATAAACTTCCTGAGTTTCTATCTTTGCTTTGGCTACTAGGAGGGTCAGAACGAAAATTTGTGCTCAATGGTTAGATATTTCCTCAGCCTATGGCTTTTAAACATTTTCTTACTCTTTCTTGATTTTTACATTCTATTATTCCATGTAAGTGGTTTGGTATTTTATGCATTGCAATTTTACTCTAAGCAACCTTTGGATTTGTTTGGAAGAGGTAGGGTAGAAGCATATAAAATAAACATTGTGATTGTAAAAAAGAAACCATCTACGGGGCACTTTAAGGGAGGTGATGGAATAGGAGAGTGATTTCATACAGATGAAAACAATGTTTTTCTGTATCCTTATGGCGATTAAACTCATTTTTGTTGCCTTCATGATTTATTAAACTTTCCAAGGCTATCCTACCCTTCCTAAGCTTCATGTTTTATTTTCTTTAGTCATTTGGAGAAACTTTAAAATTATTTAAGAAAATTTATTCAAACTCGATTATTATTTCTTATATGGTACTTCCACTTGTATAATGCCATTTGAATGGAAAAATTTGCTCCTCCATAATCAAATATAGTACCTTAGAATTCATACAATGCTACTACATTTCATTTGTACAGGTTCCATTAATCTAATTTCTGATTTCGCTGAAATGATTATCTCCTGAAGCTACTATTACAGATGATGTATGTGGGGGAGGGGTTGGCAATGTCCTGATTCACCTGACATATGGGACAATGTACTATTCCCATCTGGTTCTAGTTGTCGAAGTTGCTCAAAGCCTCAAGTTAGTGAAGGTTGGGGTCATGAGGGCACTCTTGCCATATACTGTACAAATATATTACTGGTCTCAAGAAGCCTGGGAAAGAGTTAATGCAACAACTGTAAATTATTACCACCATCAAAAGAAAGAACAACAGCAAACCACTCAAACATTAGGCTGTCAGTCTTGAAGGCAGTGTTTGTGTCTTGTCTGTTCATTCCCAACTTTTGCCATGGCTACCTGGCACACAGTAAGAGTCTAATAAATGTTTGTTGAACGTATGAATTATTATAAAAGCATAAGCCTTACTCCTCAAAAATTAAACATAGAATTATGATAGGATCCAGCCATCCCACTTCTGAATATATACCCCAAAGATATGAAAATAGACAAATATTTGTATACTCATGCTCACAGCAGCATTATTCAAAATAGCCAAAAGGTGCAAGCACGCAGGTTTCTATTGACAGATGAATGGATAAGCACACAGGGTACATACACACAATGGAATATGGCTGAGTCTTAAAAAGGAAAGAAATTCTAGATGATGGATGAAAACTTGGATGAAACTACAACATGGATGAAACTTGAACACATGTGTGATTTCATTTATATGAAGTACTTAGAGCAGCTAAATTCATGGAGACAAAGTATCAGGAGCTGGGAAGGGGCAGATACAGGGAATTCATATTTAATGGGTATAGAATTTCAGGTGGGAAAGATGAAGAATTCTGAAGATGGGTGGCAATAATGAACGCACAATAATTTGAATCTACTTAATGACATAGAACTGCACTCTAAAAAGTATTTAAAATGGTACATTTTATGCGAGATATATTTACTATAACTTAAAAAAATTTTTTTGAATGTTTATTTATCTTTGAGAGGGAGAAAGAGACAGACAGACCTTGAGCGGGGAAGGGGCAGAGACAGAGGGAGAAACAGATTTGGAAGCAGGTTCCAGGCTCTGAGCTGTCAGCACAGAGCCCGACACTGGGCTCAAACCCACAAACCGTGAGATCATGACTTGAGACGACGTCAGATGCTTAACCGAGTAAGCCACCCAGGAGCCCCTACTATAACATTTTTAATGAAGAGAAAAATAATATAAGATAAAATACTATGAAAGTCTGTACACTTATGTATTATGTTTCTTAACAGTATGATTTATTTTGGCTTATTCTTTATGCAACTTTCTTGTATTCACAATATTCCCTTTGGAAATGAGGTGTGGGAAAATAATCAAGACTTGCTTCAAAAATTACACTTATTAAAACTAGATTGGACACATGTATTTAATTTTCCATGCCAAATGACCATGTTTTGGTATCTTTAAATGGCTGTTACTGCTCACATGCCGATATAACGTTTTAATGAAGAGTCGGCAAAACGGCGAAAGTAATCTGTGGTGCCATTTGCTTTAGGATTCTGTAATTATTTCCCCTTCTTTTGGAGGGGTGATTTCCACTGAAACATGAGTTTGCTTATTATAGACATGGATGTCATCCACTGTGTGTATCACAATAGAATAGGTCCACTGTGTGGACTTCCGAAGTGTTATCCTGGAGACTTCTTGTGGATGACCCAACAGAGTATTTTCACAGGTCTGTTCAAGGAAGAACTTATTTTTACAAAGAATGAGAGTCATGAAAAGAAGCTGGGGGTAACGATAGTACCCTGGTGTAAAACCTGCATGTACACCTAGTAAAATTTGGAAATTGAATTCACTCTGCTTCAGATTTCATTTTCTCCCCTATTAAATCAGAGTACGACACAGGCATCACAAAATCTGCCATAAATAATTCTTCACAACCGTCTGCTTCACTTTGAGTGCTCTGGACTCTCTCCAGCCATAAAACCTGGATCTACTTTTACCACTAAAGAGGATAGTCCCCCTCTTGGTTGGGGCTGAAGACACTAAAATTGAAAAGAAGCTTGTCGTTCAAGCAGTTACTCTGCATGCTATGTCTCACACAGAAAACAAGGGTTTCACCATGGAGCTAGGCAAGTCCTTGAAAATCTTGACAAGATTTATAAATAAGATGTGTTGTTTATTTATTATTAAAAAAAACCCTTTCCATTGTGTTTTCCTTGGTAATGTAACATGATATGTATTTTTGCCAAGAATAGGGTGTGGTTGCTTCGAGGCTTAGCCGATCATGAAATGTCATGCTTAAGACTTGAGTCAGATCATCAAAACAATGTAATTCTGGAAAAAGAGTGCCAACAGTTTCCCCACTTCTGCTAGATTCAACTCTATTTGAGTTGTGAGCATTAGTAGGTTTCCTTGTGACTGTGTCCAGTCATGACTCTGAAAATATCATCAGCAAATCTTGAATTTTATACTTTCGTGCTTCATTCTGAGGCTATCTTCCTCCCCTGCTGCCTGACTTCCTCCTGCATTATTTCTATCCCTCCCTTTCCTTCTCATTTCTTGGTCAATTTTTGTTGGTTAATAATAATGTACTTACAGGGATTAAAATCAAATGGAAGAATATTACTTAGGGATTGTACTTCAAAACACCCAGCAATGCAGGCTAATGAACTCACAACTTTTTAAATAGACTAATGAATCCAACTTCTTAAACACTTGTCTCCGTAGGACTACTGAAGATCTGGAAATAAATTTTTGTAAAAGTTGGCATAGTTCAATACTTTTCCAAAGAGTCTGGTTAACTCAGCCAGCTTGGGGGTTTCTCTACTCATGATAAGCCCCTTTGGTATGCAAGTTCCCTGAGTGCAGAGACTTGGTCTTTCTCATATACCTCTGTAACTCCAGTGTCTATAATAGTGCTTGATTCATGTAAGGCATTTAATAAATATTTATTAATGAATAGAGTAACCAGTGAGATAGGGTCCTGGGTTCAACAGAGGACTTGAAAGATCTAGGTCCATATCAAGAAACTAGGATCCAGAGTGGTAGATTAAATATGTCTGATAAAATACCAATAAAGTCTGACCAATGAAATACACATTGTTTATGATATATTATTTCCTTGGATAATATAATTTGTAATATAAAAAAACAAGCATTTTATATTTTACTATAAGATGCTTGAGAGTAGATAATAAGTTCTCAAATATTATCTGTTGTATGTCTAAATATTGAAAAAATCCACGCTCATCGGATAACTGTCTTAGGCAGATGTGTGGATCACGAACATAAAGCTTCTACAATTCAGTTATTAAGGTGACTTCTAAAATGTAGAGCTAAGATACCAATCCCCCCTTTAAATACTAGAAATAATAATTCCACTATTTATATAACATTAAAAAGCTAGTCCTGTGTGATTTCTGAAAACATAAAAGTTCTGTTTGTTCAAAATATAACTGCTCATGGCAGCAAATGCTGTTTTTTAAAATACTGTTGATAAGGGAATGAGACCCATGCTCTGAACTTCTCAGGATGTGCATGGGAATATTTTTGTCATAAAATCAAAGGGCTGGACTAGATTTGCTAAAGTCTCTTTTACCTCTAAAATTTTATGACTCTGACTTTAAAAACAAATTACCCATGGGGAAGTAGTGTCTTTGTAACTCACTCAGAATTTTCATTGTCATTGGACAGAGACTCCTCACTGATTCACCATATTCTGGCTCAAGTCTTGTTTATAGCATATTAGCTTTGAACAAGTCTTTTTCTTTTAAGGGTGCTCTGAAAATCTTGTAGAAGCCATAGAGAGCCTATCATGAACCATAACTGAGTTTGGAGATTGATGCTCCAAAAAGAAAAGATACTAAATGTCATGGAAAGTTAGGGAAAAACTAGGCAAAGTGCTCAGATCTCACATTTGCCATTCTGCAAAATGGTTAAATCACTATTGTTCAACTGTGGGCAGTGATCCACCAGTAGGTCATGAAATCAACTTGGTGTGTAACAAGTAGCATTGAAAGTAAAAGTTTAAAAGAATAATTCAGAGTAGAAAAGAAAACATTTAATATATCTCCTATAGTTAGGATAAGTACTGTTTGATGACACTTATTTCAGGAGTGTGTGTGTGTGTGTGCGCACGCGCGCATTTCAGTGGCATGTGATTTGGGTTACCATGTACAATGTACTTCTTCCTGTGGAGCACGTTAAAAAACGCTTGAAAACTATTGGTTTAAATGAAAAAAGTCATTCCAAGTCCAATAAAAACAGATATTCAAAGTCCTTTCAAATTCTGTAATTACTTCTATGAAATCCTGAAGATCTCATGAGCATCCTATGCAATCATAGCAAAGAGGTAGGGTGTAAATGGGAAGGTTTCTTTCCTCAAAGAAAAGCAGCACCAAACTCACTCATCAATTTTGAACACCAGAAGCCAAGATCACTGAACCCAAACTCTTCCATCTAATGGGTTTGATTGGAGACGGAGGCAGATCCCCACTCTGTCCCTGATGGACGGTGGATATCAGCTACACCCAAATGTGATTATATGTGAGCTCAGACAGAATATAGACCAGCCAAGGGATTCCTTAAAAACCTTTCTTATTGACATATATTATGTATACAGAAAAGTATAACTAGGAAATCTGTTTTCATCTTGAGGGAAAAAGAAAGACTTTGTAGCTTTCTTCATCTCTTCCTTCTCCTTTGGCATCTTGTATTTCTGCCTAAGAGATTTCTAAGAACCCATGGTGGCTTCTTGAGGACAGGGAAACATATTATAGAAGTGAAAACACCTCGTGTAGAAATTCTTGTTTTCATCTTGGTGTATATCTTACATAACTTTTTTTCCCCTGTAATATGATTTTACTTTAATTGGTGAGTCAGTATTTCCATCTCCTTTTATTTATCAAAACATTTTTTGGGTGTTTTTAAAAAGTAAAACCTCAAAGTTAGCTCAATAACTGGACAGTCCACAGCACTTTAACATAATAAGTAATTATGCACATAAAGTACATGGAAAAATAGAAGTTTTTCATAAGGACATGGAATTTAATGATTGTGAAGTATGATAAATGCGGGACGAGACAGTTTCTTTTAAGACACATATAAAAATATATACATTTACTGAGAGGCTGGTATATGTCAGGGACTGTTCTACATGCTACAGGAATAAATGAGACAGCCAGGAAAATCCCTGGTTTTGCAGTGCTTACGCTAGTCAGGGGAAAATGTATGAAAAAAAATTAAATGGGTGAATAAACAGTATAATTTCAGATAGTGGCAAGTGCTTTGACAAAGAGAAAACAGGACTGACCTCATGGTAGAGCTGGGGTACAAGCTGAAATTGAAGTGGTCACTGAGGGGGTGACCTTTGAACCAGCATCTCAATGAATAAGGAGGTAGCCAAGGTTTCCAGGGAGATTAAGCAAGGAGGTGTGAGCACTGGCATTTAGTTAGCAGTACTAAAACATCTTCCAACTTGAAAAGAAAATGAAATAGAGATGTGTTAACTGAAGAAAAGAAATCAAGTAGTAAAAGTTGTTCATATGTTATTTTAAATGGATCCATTAGGAACTAAGGGAAGGACCTCCCTTAACCTTGTTCAGGCTGTAAATAATGCCCCTGGAGTTCTGGAAATGGCTGAATAGTGCAGCTCACAACTTTGGCGGCCAAGGTAAAAAATATCATGTATCCCAAAAGGAAAATCTAGTAGATCAAGCAATCAAGAGTACCACTGATGAAATTTACAGCAATTTGTTAGCTTAGAACTTCCAACATGGCAGGAAAAGGGTACATCCACCATGCTCAGGACAGTTGGGTTATGCAAGGCTTGTTGAGCACTAAGGCCATTTACACAGACCTTTGCTATAGTCTGAGGAATAAGAGGCTCAATAACCTCAGAGGAGTATGGAAAACTTGAAGACTATTCAGAGGAAGTCAACAAAGATGATTAAGAATTGAATAATGGGGCCTCTGAGAAAAGGTATAGCCAAAATGGAATTACTTGGCTGGGATTATTTATCTTGGTGAGGGACACATCCAAGGTGTGGCTTAATACGGCTTTAAGAGTATGAAAGGTAATGGTGACTAGCTGTTCTTTATGACCTCTATGAAGAGAACAAGTTGAAATGGGAGAGCTTTTAGTTAAAGATAAGACTTTTTGGATTATAAGGTATCCAAAACAGAGCAAGTTACCTAGCAAGCATTTTAGGTCTCTTTCTTTAAACTTTAAAACAGAAGCTATTAAAGATCTTTGAACCCCTTCCACATGGATGGTTTTGGTGATCTTTGCCAAGTTCAGTGCAACATTTTGTGGGCCTATGTACACTCATGCACACTTTTTTTTTCTGGGAAGAGGGTTGACAATTTGTATTAGATTAGGTTCATGCCTAAAAATTTTTAA